>NC_072792.1:131000675-141000675 GCF_028583425.1 Eublepharis macularius
GTCCTTCACTCGGGCTGTATGGCGGAGTGGTTGGAGCTTCGGGGTGTGGTAACCATTTGCCTGGCCAGACGGGTTGCAGCCATGCATGTGGATGGCTTACACCCGGGGCAGTGGGGCTCGCCCAGACAGGTCAGGACGGTAGTCCTGGCGTGGACACCGTGCCTGACCTGTACCGCAGTTAGATCCCTTGCTGTATTTATATTTTGTTAAAGTTAAAATAAAGTGGCCCGTTAATATCCAAAATGCTTTGTGTCTGCCTCTTTATTCCAGACTGGGGGGGCAATTCTCTTCATTCCGCTTTGCTGAATTTCTCCTTGAAACCCAGCAATCTGTCTCTATTCTCTTTTTTAGGAATTTGAGTCAGTTTTGAATCAATTCCTCTTTTATGAAGAGGGAAATTCAATTAGATCTCAAAGAAGTAATGTATTCTAACTGATACACTGTAGCTCAGTGAAGTTCTTAACCCCACCCCCAATTATGTAAATAATAGGATATTTTCCACTCTCCTTCTCACTGCTGCACTTTCCTCCAGCAGCTTATGTTGATTTCTTCTCCTTCATTTTATCCTCACAACAACCCTGTGGGCTCAGTTAGGCTGAAAGTGTGTGACTGGCCCAAGATCACCCAGGAAGCTTCCACGACAGAGGTGAGAGTTAATCCAGTTTGACATCCTAATCACTACAAAACATTGTCTCTTCCTTATCCTCACAACAACCCTGTGAGGTAGGTAAGACTGAAAGGGCTGAAGTTACAAAAGGGCACACAGAGCACCATCATGTGATATAAATGGAAACCACATCATGTGGTTAAAAAAATCCCAAAATCTTAAGATTAATGAATGAGAAATCAAAGAGAATTCCTCTTTTGAAAGAGGAAAAGAGAATAAGAGGAACCAGTTACTATATTTTTTTTTTTTGAAAAATTTTTATTGGGTTAGAATCCATTATTTCCACATTTACATTCAATTTTCCCCAATTTTTTCATCTCTAACCCCCTCCCTTTCCCCCCCCCCTTTTTGTTGACTTCCAACAGCTTTCCAACCCTTTGTCCCCTTTCCCTTACTTTTATTAGCTTCCTCTATCTAAAACAAATATATATTCTCCATTATTCTAAGCAGTACATCCTTAACTATTTTTAACATTATATGCCCAAACTGTAAGCCTTTGTTTCCATCTTAGATAAACCATTTATCCCAATTTTTCAATTTCAGGTATTTCTATATATCATAAACCATATAGATCATACATTCATTTATATCAAACAATTTGACTTATTCTCTATATATATTACTCATTCTATCTTTTTATAATAGTTCTATATATCTCTCCTCACGTAGTCAATCAATTTGACCCATCTATATCTTCAGACATTCAGTTTGGTACAAAACTTGTCAGAAAAAAAAGAAAATATTGTTAGTTAATCGCTCCTTATATTTAGTCCTTATAATTAATTATTTTCTCTATGTTCTGTTTGTTAACCTATATATATCTATATATATGTCAATCTATTAATCTGACTGCTTATTAATTCACATTTATCTCTTCTCCCCCCGGTAAAGTCTCCCCCCTCTACTTCAATACTTCAGTAGTTCTCAAACTGCCACAGTTTTCCTCCCACCTCCCATTTCTTCTCCAGGTATTGTTTCAGCTTCTCCCAGTCTGTGTTGAACTGCCCTGAGTCCAGATCTCTCAATTTTCTTGTCATCTTGTCCATTTCAGCCATATACAGCAATTTGTAAGTCCAATCTTCAATAGTTGGCACTTCTTGTACTTTCCATTTTTGCGCATACAAAAGTCTAGCTGCTGCTGTCATATAAAATATCAACGTCCTGTGTTGGGCTGGAATTCCCTCCATTCCCAAGTTCAGTAGCAGGAGTTCTGGGTTCTTATTAATTTGAAATTGTAAAATTTCACTCATTTCTCTTATTATTTCACCCCAGTACTGCCTGGCTACCTCACACGACCACCACATATGATAGAGGGAGCCCTCATGCTTCTTACATTTCCAGCAGTTACTATATTTTTTTTTAATTCAGAAAATGAAATTCCATTTGTCTCCAATGAGGCAAGCCATATAATTTGCTAACTTCTACTTGCCTAAGTGATACCAAGTAGGTATGGTCCAAATGCAGTTATTATAGTTATTTTTTAAATAAATGTAACTGGTTTTCACTCTGTTTTTCAGTGCAAAGGACTTCAGCATAGAACACACACACTGTACATCTATAGACAATAACACTCAACTGCAATTTTTAGTTGAACAATGCTAGTTTAGGTTTTGAATTCTGAAAGTTTTTCCACACTCCTTCCTTCCCATGTCCAGTTGATCTCTAAATATGATTAACCAAAAAGAAAATTTCTCGTCTCCAATGTTGTGACCCTATATAATTAGCTATCCTCTAAAACCTGACCATGTTGATTATGTTCTTATTTTTTTAAAACATGTTTTTTAAAAATAATTTTTAATTTTAAACTTGTTTCTAAAGTGTAGCTGATAAGGATCTCATGTTCTGAGGATACAAAAGGATAGAAGCTTTTACAGGACATACATGCCTTGCTAAACAGTATGATCAAGGGCTGTCTGGCATTTGATGTGTGACCAGAAGGGATGAGGAAAGGTTATGAGAGTCTGCAAAAATATTTAAATCAAAATGGGGGTCCTTCAGTTACTAGACATCCTATTAGTGTCAGACAGTACTTTTTTTCTAAAAAAAATGTTTATGAGTACTCTGTTTGACTCAAGAAAATCACCATTTTATAGTTCAAATCGGAAAAAATAAATGCAGTCAATAGACAAAATTACCAAGAACATGCTCATGTGGTCAACAGAAGATGGGGCCGTGTGCCCACTCTCCATGTGGTCTAGAGCAGACGCTGCATCACACAACACGGTTGTCACATCTTTTGTTTTTACAGAGTCATCATTCACTTTACACTTCTTTGCTGGCTGTGATGATGTAAAATAGTTAGTAATTTTCCTACTCATATTGAAATACTGCCACTCAATGAGGTTATAGGCCAAACTTTCATCAGTAAAACGCCACACTACTTCACAGACTAAACACTTCCATCTGAGACTCAGGAAACAACGTGAAAGGAAATGACGTCAGAAGATTGTTGGTGATGAGAAGTATGGGTATTGCCAACCAAGCCCCTCTTGTGCACAACCAAAGAGTTTTGGCATAGACAAACTGTTTGCACTCTTTGCGCAAAACGTACACAAATACACAAATTGGTCACCGCCATTGGGGGTAGCAACAAGACTGACCAATCACCGTGCTAGATTCCAACTACCAGAGCTCCAAGTGGCTTAGAGACAGGGCCGGTGCCAGAGGTTCTGGCGCCCGAGGCGGCGTGCGTGCGCTCTGCGCACACGCCACGGACCGCATGATGACATCATTGCAGATGTCATCACGCACCGCAGGGGGCTGGGCAGCTCGCGGAGCCCCGAGCCCAGAAGCTTCAAGCTGCTGCTGGGGCGGCGCGTGGATGCTACTCCGTGCGCCGCCCCAGCAACAGCTCACGGCTTCTGCGCCCGGCTGGGGCAGAGGAGCGCACAGCGGAGCTGGCGTGGCTGGCTGCAGCAGCAGCTGCAGCCAGCCAGCCAGCCCCGTGCTGCCACCACCACATGCCCCAGCCGAGCACAGAAGCTGTGAGCCACTGCTGGGGCGGCGTGCGGAGGCTGCTCTGTGTGCCACCCCAGCAACAGCTCACGGCTTCTGTGACCGGCTGGGGTGGAGGAGCACGCAGCGGAGCTGGTGTGGCTGGCTGCAGCTGCTGCTGCAGCCAGCCAGCCAGCTCTGTGCCGCCACCCGCCACGCACCCCAGCTGGGCACACAAGCCGCGAGCCACTGCTGGGGCGGTGCCCTGAGGCTGCGCCCGGCTGTGGTGCGTGGTGGTGGTGGCGGCGGCAGCACGGAACTGGCTGGCTGGCTGCAGCAGTAGCTGCAGCCCAGTCATGCCAGCTTTGCTGCGTGCACCTCTGCCCCCGACACCCCCTCCAGCGCCCCTCCAATGCCCACATGCCCGAGGCCACCGCCTACCTGGCCTCCATGGGCACGCCGGCCCTGCTTAGAGAAGACTTGTTTGCATTTGTCTGCACCCTAAGAATTATGCGATCTTGCTGGCGTGTTCGATGCTCAAAGATGTTCCATTTTTTTGCCAACAATAAAACATAACAAATCACATAAATATCCATAATAAGTTTGGAGTTGGTTTCACGGGAATTCCAACATTTTAAAATTTTTACTTTCTCCCGTTAGATTCACAAAATGTTTAGGGGTATGCATACCCCTGCGTACCCCCAGAAAAAAAGCACTGGTCAGACTAACTGGTTTAACCAGTCAGACTAACTGGTCAGACTAACTGATCCCTGAGAAATTCACTCTGCCATGGAAACTTGCTGGGTATCCTTGGGCCATTCACACTCTCTCAGCCTAACCTTCCTCACAGGGTTGTTATGAGGATAAAATGGAGTCTAGGAGAACAATGTAAGCTACTTTGGGTTCACATTGGGGGGAAAGTTGGGGTATAAGTGAAGTTAAATATAGAAATAAATGTACATGACTCACATCTTATGGTATTGATTAGGAACCACACCAGGGGTCTCAGCAAGATAATGGACTCTCAGTACTTGGTACCTGAGTTTGTTTAGCTGGAGAATCCACAGACCTGAGACCAAGACCTGTACCATTGATTTACAACACCTATATATTGGCAGAACAACTCTGGATTGGAAAAGACCAGTGTTTCCTCTAGCCAATTGTCATGCACTTCTATTTGTACACTTTGTCTTATTCCTTGTATCCAGATAATTAAGCAATAAGACATGACAGGACATGAATTGTACTGTATTAATTTATGCCTCCTGGGATATTCACAGCATGTTTCTGGTTTGTAACTGTTGACAACAGAGCTAAAAGTGAATAAATACTATACTGCCTAATATAATGTACTGCAATGAAATATTGGGTATGCATACCTCTTTCTGCAAACTGAGCATTTGTGACTAGAATCTCTAGAGACACAGACCTGTAATCACTGTTCCAGTGTGTGTTATCATTGGATAAAGGTATTCTCTGCTACCTGTGAACAAAGAACTGATGGAGAAAGTGGGAAAGGGGGGGCAGGGGAGAAATAGTAAAGAAAATGTGTTATGTATTTGAAACATTTAGATATATAGAGTTATCTATCCTTTCCAGAGTTTGGGCACAGTACTCGCATATAAATGGGAAAATGCATTCATGACTGATAAGGGTGTTCCACCTCTATATCAGACCTTTGCCATGTGCTGCTAACCCACCCACTCTCTCATGTGGCAAAAGAGAATTGACTATTTGCCTTGGGACCAACCAACATTTGGGGGTCTCCTATGATAAGCTGGCATTATATAAATAAGATGGCTCACCCGGCTGCATGTGAAACATGCTTAGGCTGAGTGCCACTTTTTGCCTCACTGCATGGATGGAAAGACAGCCTTACATTCCTGAGCATCCAGGCTTTGGGAGGTAGGCTTTGGGTAAGTAGATGGCAGTCTCTAGGCTGGGGCATAGATTGGTCTGTAGGAGTTATGGCTAGTGGATATATCCCACAGTTATGGGGTGTGTGAAATTAAGGGTCTCGCCTTGTATCCAGTAGCAGCCATCAGGCAGCTTATGTACCTTTAGGTTCAACAGTAAACTTCCCTGTTTGATGTTGGCCTGGGCATTTTCTGAGGCTGCATGACCTTAATGGTCGGTGTGAGAGTTGATTCTTGAGCATTTGCGCAGTGATGACCCAAGCCCTTAAGGAAGAGTCTGGTTGACACTGCACTTAGCCACAAGGAACATGATGGCCAGCTGTTATTTCTGTTTGATGGGACATGGGGATCTTTACCTCACTCCTGGTCATTCACCTGGGGGTAATGAGCTGGGATTCCCAAGGGCACAGCCCTTCCGTTACAGGCCCCATAGACGTGCATGTATAGACAGGGTGGCCCAGCGTGCTTGAGGGAAGGAGCTGTCCTCTGCCTCACATACTGTCATTCAGATAGGCAGTAATTACCTTGGCTGTGTGGCATGGCCCTTGCATGCATAAGCAGGGTGGCATCATGAGCTGGAGGGTGGAGCAGCCTCCATTTCACATTCAGTTCTTCCACCTGGGTGGTATGACTTTGGTTCATAGGGTTTGGACCTTTCCTTACAGGCTCACACAGACCTGCAGCCTGGGTTTAGGTTTTGTTTGGAAAAGGTGTGCCTATCAGGATATGAGTCTGTACTATTTCATGTAATGTCACTGACAGCCTTCTGCGGAGCTCGTAGAGGAGGTGGTGGAGGTGGTTTTGGGGGCTGTCCTCTGACTCACAACTGCATGGGTAGCTTTACTGTCTGCAGGCTCCCCACTTGCATGCTTCTCTAGTGCAGCTTGCTTTTGCTGTGCACACACACACTGTCAGCGCGCACACAGTTTTATTTTATTTTGAGACCCTTTCCAGCTGTGGGCAGTGTCTGGGTGGAGGTGGTTTGGGGGGCTGTCCGCTGACTCACAACTGCACAGGTAGCTTTACTGTCTGCAGGTGGGCAGGCACAGGGGGTGGAGTAGAGCCTGCTGAAAACTCCCTGTGAGTTTGGGCTCTCTGAGCATGAAGGGGGCTGTCCTGGGCTCAGACGAACCCCGAACCTTGAACCAGTTCGGGAACCAGTTGTGATTCGGAAGTTGGTGGTTTGTTTTCCGTGAAAATGAATGAAGCACGAACCAAGCAGTTTGGGGTTTTTCCATTCTGTGCCCATCTCTAATTTTAAGAGGTCCTCTGAAGATGAGATTGGAATAGAAATTGAATGTTGGCCTGTTTCCATGGAAGAAAGATTCAAAATGGGTTGCTACATAACAGAATAACACAGATGAAATAACTTTTGATTCTTGATGGTTATAACTCACTGTGTATTCTTTATTACAATCAAGTCCCAGAGAAAAATCCAGAAAGAGTTTTCAAATATTATAAGTGGGGTGGGGATCTTAAAAATCCAAAGATTGGGAAGCGGTGTCTGTGAGACGTACATGTAAAAATTTTCATACAGGAAAGGAAGGCATGAATGGAATACATATATGGAAGTTAGAATAAGGCAGCATAGAAGAAAAAAAGATAAAAGAAAACAAGAAAGAACACTTGAAAATATGCAGTGTGATGGAGTTGCAGTGCTGTGAATATCCAAGTTAACAACAACAGCAATAAAACTCATGGTATGTAAACTGCATATTCATTGCTATGCTTAAGTTCCCCAAACAGGCATCATATTTAAGAATATTTGTGTTTAGTCCACAAAACAAAAATGGCAAGTTGGTGTAAAAGGTGATAGACAATTATGCCAGTTGAGAATGCAGTGCACAATGATGACTCAGATATTTGCTGCTGTTGGTAGAAATTACTTTACGGCAACCACTGCTGGGACTTTCAAGACAAGCGACTAACAGAGGTGATTTGCCATTGCTCACCTCTGCAAAAAATGCTGGCCAAACCCTGAGCATTGCAGTCAATGAATGTTTTGCTGGTGAAAGTATGGTCTCCTACCTGTGCCTTCCCCAACAAGCATCTTGTGGTCCCTAAAAAGACAATGCTAGGGAAGGGTGAGCTTCGCAGACAAAACACCTAGTGGGTCAGGATCTTCAGTGTGGAGGGAAGTCTGATGAGAATGCCATTTCTCTATCAGTAGAATAGCTACTAAATACAACCCTGAGTTGCTGAATATATTCTGCAAAATAATGATCTTTGGTACAATTGCTGTGTTAGAATATGGAGGGGATCTGGAGCATCATCAATAGTGGCTCATATTTTGCTATGCTATGCCTATGATGGTAGAGGTTACAGAAACAACCTTTAAAGTTCTGGTTTAAAGCTGGATGCAGCTTTGATGTAGGTTCCTGGTGCCCGTTTTACAGGAAGAAATACTAGGATGGCCTCCACTGTGGCTGACAGTTTTGTGATGATATTAACCATAATAAAGAGAACCTTTCCAGTCCAGCTAGTTCAAGATTTGTGAACCAGATGAGATTTTGCCTGGAATGTGACTGGATATACTGTGTTGAAAAGCTAAGTTGCTGACTACAAGAAGGCTATTGTTCTTAATTCTGTCCAATGGACTATAAACTCTCGGTTTGTGCTATCCATCAAGGATACTGGTGCCGTTCCTGGTTAGGGAATCCCTTTTAATCATACGCCAACTATCAAGGAGTTTTATTATTGGTTGGTATTTCCCATGATGCTATTCTGTACCTGCATATCTTCTCTGGAAATTTCTCTTTGCCTGTTTTAAATTTAATTTTGTAGAATACCATGTCTTTATAATAGATTATTTCTTTAGATTCAAACATATCTATTTAAAATGAAATTCTGAGTTACACTTTTCTAAGATGAAATCAATGGGTTTAGAGGAGTGTGTGAGCGCCCGCTCCGGCCCCCGTGCTGCTCCCACCCTCCGCCGTCGCGCACCAGTAGGGGCAGCTCCCTCGGCCTCAGATATGGGTGAGAGGTGGGGGTTCAAGGCACCCAGCTTCCACCGTCTCTCCCGGCTGAGCTCTGGTTTCAGAGTTTACCTTCTCTCTCTCTCGGCTCTCTCTTCCAGTCGCTCCAGCCACTTCCTCCTTGGCGTCCTTGGGAGCCACCCTCTTATAGCTTCCTCCCCACCACCTCCACCAATCCTGCCATCCCCACCCTTCCGTGTCCCAGCTAGCAGCCCTGGTTCGCCCCCCCCTTGTCTTTCTTCCCCTGGGGCCAATCCCGCTGGGTTTCCCTGCCTCCGAAGTCCCTTCCCCGCCCCGGCCCTCCCATGGCGGGCTCAGGTGCGTCTGGTTGCATCTGCTGCCGCGGCCCCAGTCCCCGTGGCTCGAGGCTCCGCCGGGCGGCGGCAACTGGGCTCGCTGCCAGGGCTCAGGCCGTGGCCTCCTTTGCCGCCATGGTCGGCGTTTTCGGTGCGGCCTCCCCCGCAGCGGCGGTAGGCCTCCTCGCCGTGGCCGGCGTCTTCTCCGCAACCTCTTCCGCCGCCGTGGCCGGCGCCTCCGTTGCGGCCGGCATCTTTGTCCCCATCTTCGGCGGTGCGGGGGGGCCCTCTGCGGGGCTGGATCTCACTCCCCCCCATGCCGGCAGCCAGGTAAGGGGGTGGTGGCCGGGGGGCCCGGGGGAAGGGCGGCTCTCCCGGCTGGAGGGTGGCACCCCTGACCCCAGGGCTGAGTCCGGTGGTGCCGGACACCCTCCCCAGGGGGGCGGCGGTGGGTCCTTGTACACTCGAGACATGTAGTCTGCATTCCCGTGGAGGTGGCCGGGTCGGTGACGGAGGGTGAAACTGAAAGGGAGGAGGGAGAGATACCAACGTAAGATGCGGGGATTGTGTTCCTTCATCCGGGCCATCCATAGGAGTGGGGCATGGTCAGTGACGAGGGTAAAGGGGTTGTGTGCCAGGTAGAACTGCAGGGCCCCGACGGCCCACTTGACGACAAGGGCTTTCTTTTCCACAGTGGCGTATCGGGTCTTGGCGGGCTGCAGCTTACGGCTGATGAAAAGGACTGGCCGCTCTTCTCCATCCACCTCCTGCGACAGTACGGCGCTGAGCCCCATGGCTGATGCGTCCACGTGGACTATGAAGGGCTGCGTGAAATCTGGGTTGTGGAGCACCGGGGCCCGGGACAGGGCCACCTGGAGCGTCTCGAAGGCCTCCTCCCGCTCGGGCGTCCATCGGATCTGTGAGGGCTGGTCTTTCTTCAAGCAGTTGGACAGCGGGCTGGCCTGCGTGGCAAAGTGGGGGATGAACTTGCCGTAGTAACCCACCAGGCCTAGGAACCGCCTCATCTGCCGCTTGGTGCGTGGTCTTGGGGTCTGTTCCAGGGTGGTTACCTTGTCGGGCACGGGACAGAGAAGCCCCCGCCCCACGCGGTACCCTAGGTAAGTGAGCTCGCAGAAGCCCAACTGGCTCTTTTTCGGGTTGGCCTTCAGTCCGGCGTCGGACAGCGCCTGGAGGACTTGGGCCAGTTGGGCCAGGTGGGAGGGCCAGTCGGCGCTGAAGACGATGATGTCGTCGATGTACGCACAGGCAAACGGCTGGCAGTGGGTTAGGGCTTGATCAACCAGTCGTTGGAAGGTCGCGGCCGCCCCATGGAAACCGAACGGCATCACCTGGAACTGGTAAAGTCCTTGGGGGGTCGCGAAGGCTGTTTTCTCTTTGTCTTCAGGGGCCATCGGGATCTGCCAATAGCCCTTCGTGAGGTCGAGCACCGAGATGAAGTGGACTGCGCCCAGTTGGTCTATCAAGAGGTCCGCCCTGGGCATCGGGTAGGCGTCGAACTTGGCCAGGGCGTTTACCTGGTGGTAGTCCACGCAGAACCTGACGGACCCATCGGGCTTGCGTACGAGGACGATGGGACTCCGCCAGGTGCTCCGGAAGGGTTCAATGATGCCGAGCTGTAGCATGTCCTGGACTTCTTTGGCCACTACTTCCCAACGTTTTTGGGGCAGGGGCCGCCAGGGGGCCCGGGCCACTGCTCCCGGCGGGGTGTCGATCCGGTGCGTGAGCACGGGCATGCGCCCAGGTCATTGGGAGAACACGTCAGGGTGCCGTCCGATCACCTAGAGAACTTTCTGGCATTGCCGTTCTGTGAGCTCGGCGTCCAGCAGGGGTAGCATCGTGGCCTCCTCCCCTAGGCCCCAGGGTAGCTCCCCTTCCGGGAGCTCCAACGGCTCTTCGGACAACGCGCATCCGCTGGTGATTGGACCCTCGTGCCAGGCCTTCAGGTCGTTCACATGAAGCCGCTTGCGGTGTCAGCGTAAGGTCCCGCACTGTACCTCGTACGACAGGGGCCTGAGGGTCCACGTCACCATGAAGGGCCCCTGCCAGGGGTCCCCTGGGCCGGGCCCCATCACCCGTCGGTTCAGGAGGACCCGATCCCCTTCTTGGAAGGTCTGGAGGTGGGCGCCCCGGTCGTAGTAGGCCTTCTGGGCAGGCTGGGCTGCCTCCAGGTTCCGGCCAGCCTCCTCGTGGGCCTTCTCTAGCCGCTCCCGGAGTTCTTGGACATAGGCCGGCACGGGGAGCGGTTTGGGCGGGGTGTGAGGGCCCCATTGCTCCTCCACCAACTCTAGGACGCCCCGCAGCTTCCGTCCGTAGAGGAGCTCGATAGGGAAAAAGCCCAGGGAGGCCTGGGGGGTCTCGTAGACAGCGAACAACAGGGGATCCACGAACAGGTCCCACTGCGCAGGCTTCTCGTGGGCTACTCGCCTCAGCATTGCCTTTAACTTTTGGTTGAGACGTTCCACCAATCCATCCGTCTGGGGGTGGTAAATGCTGGTGAATATCTGGCGCACCTGCAGGGTGTGGCACAGCTGGCTAGTAAGCTTGGCGGTGAAGGGCTTCCAGCAGTCGATGAGGATCTCCTGGGGCAAACCCACCTGGGCGAAGAACCGGATCAGCGCTCTTGCCACCCCTGGGGCCTTCATGTCCCGCATCGGTATGGCTTCGGGGTATCGTGTGGCATAGTCGAGGAGGACCAGCAGATACCGGGCCCCCCGAGCGGTGCGGGGTAAGGGCCCCATGAAGTCCATGGCCACTCTTTTGAACAGTTCTCGCATCTCTGGCAATGGGGCGAGGGGGCCCCACGGTGGGCCTCGTACCACTGTGCACTGGCAAAGGGTGCAGGCCTTACAGTGCCTCCGGGCATCGCTTGTCAAAGTCGGCCAGAAGAACAGCACGGCAGCCCTGGCGGCCGTCTTCTGGGCCCCCTGATGGCCCGTCCAGGGGTGGTTGTGGGCCATTTCCGACACCTTCTGTCGATAGGCCATCAGGACCAGCAGCTGGCGCACTTCCCCGGTCCAGCCCCGCACCAGCTGGAACCACAGTCCCCTCTCCTGAACTATCTGCGGCCAGCGGCCAGCCCGTCGGGCGTCTACTGTCACCCCCTCACTTACTGCTACGTGGTGACGCAGGGGTTCCAGCGAGGCATCTGTGGTCTGGGCTCCAGCGAACTGTGCGTCGGCCTCCCACTCTGCCTGTAGGCCCGGGGCGCTGGGGTCCTCATCGGGCCCGTCGGGTGGGCTGTGTTCTTCCCCTACCAGTGCTTCCTGTGCGGGAGTCGGTGGGGCGGCGATCCAGGGGCGTATGGCCTCCGTGAAATGCATGGCGTCCCAGCCTAGGAGGATGGGGAACGGTAGGGCCCGGACGTGGGCGAGGTCAGTGAGCCGAGTACACCCCGCGTACTCCACTGGAACCCGGACGACGGGGCACTCCTCCACATGGTTATGGAAGCAAGCTATGACCGCCCGCCGTATGAACGGTAGGTCTGCGGGCAGCAGGTGCGAGTGGACCATGGAGATGGAACTCCCGCTGTCCATGAGGGCCGTCAGCTTTTGTCCGGCAAGCATCACCATGGCCACGAGAGGGGGGGCGTGGAGCCCGGGACGTCACTTGCATGGCGGTGTCCCAGCCCAGTCGCATTCCATGACAGGGCAGTCCCGCTTCCAGTGCCCCCACTTCCCACATGTGAAGCAGGGTCCCCGTCCGGGATCCTCCCTTCCTGGGCCTGCCGGGTCCCCCTTGCTGGGGGGTCGGGTCAGTCCTGGGGCTGGGTTCCGGGGGCCAGCGGGAACGCCACTGCGCTCGGGCCGGAAGTAGCCCGATCCTGGTGGTCGCGGCCCGGCACGGGCCCGCTCTCCTCGGCCTCCGTCGTTTGGCCCAGCCGGGATGAATTTCCCAGACTTGGCTTCGCTGCCTCCGGCCTCCTGGGGCGAGGCTGCCTTGAGGTTCTCCCAAAGGGTCATCGACTCCTTCAGATCCGAGGGCCGGCTGCAGGCCACCCAGGCCTGCGTCCGGGAGGGAATGACCTGGAGGAGCTGCTCCAGGATGACCAGGTCAGTGACTCGCTTGGCCTCTGGGGTAGTCGGCTGCAGCCAGCGATAGGCCATATCCTTCAAGGAGGCCACCAGGGTGTGCGGCCAGCCCGTCTGGTTGTAGGTCAGGCCCCGGAACTTCTGCCGGTATGTCTCGGGGGTGAGCTCATACCGGTCAAGGATGGCTGCTTTGAGGCGGTCGTAATTGGCGCTCTCTTCCTTGGTGAAAGCCTTGAGGGCGGCCAGGGCCTCTCTGGTCAGGTAGGGCCCCACGATGAATGCCCACTGTCCCCGCTGCCACTGGGCCGCCTCCGTGGTATGCTCGAAAGCGTCTAGGTAGGCGTCGACGTCATCTTCTGGGCCCAACTTGGCCAGGTGGAAGGGGGTGGGTGCCCGCCCAGGCTGAGCGTGCCATCCCCTGGATTCACTGGGGCGCGCCCCGCTTCGATGGCTTGGCGGAGATCCCTCACTAGGGCAGTCTGGGTCTCCCGCTGTTGCTGCGCCAGGGTGGCTTGGGCTTCGCGGTTTTCCTGCACCACTTCCCGCAACAGCTGGCCTTGGTGCTCGGCGAGCCACTGCCTAAGCTGGGTCAGGTCCATGGTAGCTGCCTCCGTGGCGCCGGAACCGGGAGGTCGGGCAGGGTCCACTTGGAGGGTGGGCGGCCCTATCAGGGACCAACCGCTAGCCCAGCCCGTGAGTGCAGGGATGCGCGGGAGGAGGCAGCTCACTGCAGGGCTGGTGCCTGCATTCTCCACCGTGTTGTGAGCGCCCGCTCTGGCCCCCGCGCCGCTCCTGCCCTCTGCCGTCACACACCAGTAGGGGCGGCTCCCTCGGCCTCAGATATGGGTGAGAGGTGGGGGTTCAAGGCACCCGGCTTCGACCGTCTCTCCCGGCTGAGCTCTGGTTTCGGAATTCACCCTCTCTCTCTCTCAGCTCTCTCTTCCAGTCGCTCCAGCAACTTCCTCCTCGGCATCCCTGGGAGCCGCCCTCTTATAGCTTCCTCCCCACCACCTCCACCAATCCTGCCATCCCCACCCTTCCGTGTCCCAGCTAGCAGCCCTGGTTTGCCCCCCCTTGTCTTCCTTCCCCTGGGGCCAATCCCGCTGGGTTTCCCTGCCACCAGAGTCCCTCCCCTGCCCCGGCCCTCCCCTGGCGGGCTCAGGTGCGTCTGGTTGTTTCTGCCACCACGGCTCCGGTCCCCGTGGCTCGAGGCTCCGCCAGGCGGCAGCAGCTGGGCTCGCCGCCGGGGCTCGGGCCACAGCCTCCTTTGCCGCCGCAGCCGGCATTTTCGGCGCGGCCTCCTCCACCGCCGCGGCTGGCCTCCTCGCCGCGGCCGGCGTCTTCACCGTGGCCTCTGCCGCCGCCGTGGCCGGCCTCCTCGCCACGGCCGGCGTCTTTGCCATGGCCTCCGCCGCCATGGCTGCCGCCTCCGTTGCGGCCAGTGTCTTCGTCCTCGTCTTTGGCGGTGTGGGTGGGCCCTCCATGGGGCTGGGTCTCATTCCCCCCGCGCCGCTAGCCAGGTAAGGGGGTGGGGCCCAGGGGCCCCGGGGGAGGGGCGGCCCTCCCAGCTGGAGGGTGGCACCCCCGACCCCGGGGCCGAGTCCGGCAGCACCGGACAGAGTGTAACTCTGCTTAGGATGGCAGTCTCAGCTGTCTGTATTGGCTATATTTTGTGATGTTTTATAAGCAGACAAGTAGAAATAAGAGTTACAATGGCTACTAGGTAGTGTCAGTTGATGAGCAATGGAAATTATAGCAGCAGAGCAGTGTCCTAGGTAGAGAGTTGCACATTGTGGCCCTCTCCTGGCTTAGTGGTTGGGTGGCCGGGAAGAAAATGATGGTAAAATTAGTATTGCAGATGTTCCATGATACCATTTCCGGGGAGAACACAGATGTGATATCATCACATCAGTGCAACACTCTAGGATTCATCTAAAACTCTATAGTAAAACAAAGTTTTCAATGAATCCTAGAGTGCCATGCTGAGGTGATGTCACTTCTGGATTTGCTTCAGAAGTAATATGGTATTGCAATGGTACTGCTGCCCTGTCCCTGCCTTCCCAGTCTCCCACAAGTTTCCAGCTGCTATCTGACAACTCTACCCTGACTATAGTTGTATATGAAATAATTCATCTCTTTGATATAATTATCTCTCTCTTTGTCATATAAATAACATCATATTTACCTGAAAGGAAGACTATTTTTCCATAGGTGCACACTAAAAGAGGAAAATGGTCTTAAGTTTTCATACCACTTAAAGATATGTATGGCAATCAAAACACTGTGTGTATTGTTATATTATATTCTTTTCAGCTATGTGAATCTTGAAGAATTTTTCATGACAATTGGATTCTATAAACATCTCTTATTATAAGAATAGCTTTTTTAGTTTGTGTCTAGTAGTGTACTTAAGGCTTTCAACTTGAAAGAAAAACCCTCCTGAGTTACAATATTGCTCAAGGGAATCCCATTTGGCAGCTTGTACAAGAATCTGTTTGTATTTATGACAATCCCCAGCAATTTGTCAGCTAGCCAGTCAATCTAACTCACCAATCTGCTGCCAGATTTTTTTACACTTTAATCACTAGCTTTCAATATAATAATTAGCAAGTGCTTCTTAGAGTAATCAAGATAGATTATGCCTCCAAATTTCCCTTTCCTCTGCTAACTCAGCTCTATCAAAACTCATATGGTGAAGGCAAACACATGCCACTGGAAAAGAATTAGCAGCCAAGCAGAGACATAATGGGAGAAATCGGGCAACTAGGTGGAGAAAAAATCCATCTATATGTCCTTCAAAATGTAATTTCTTTTAAAAACGCAAAATTATAATTGCAGGTTATTGTTTGGCTTTCTAAAAGGCTAGGGTGGTATTTTTATATTTATATGTCTAATATGTCTAGTATTTTTATGCATCTAATATTCATGTATGAGTACACTTTCTTGAACACCATTGCACCTTGGTTCTACATCATTTGTACACATTAAATGCTCAGTTGCAAGGTTTGCAGGTCACTCAGATGTGCACCATAACTTCAAAGCCTGAAACTGAGAGTATATTTCTTTTTTACCATTTCTTTATTACCAATATTGTTTCTGTGAAGGGCATCTTCGATAAAGAAGAGATAGTAAAATACTATTCCTGCATGATGAAACTGCCCCATTATTGCTGATCTGCGTCTAAAATGAGTAGGAATTACTATGGAGAAACATGTGTTGGGAAAATACCTGTCATATATTTTTTCTTTATCAGATAAAAACATACTCTTGAAACAAGTATATTATTTTAGATTTTTCTTGTTTATTCCTGAAAAATCTCAGTGTATGTGTGTGGGAACTAATTATGTTATGTGTGACACGTCTCATCAAACAATTTTAAAGTACTGCTATTATTTCTAAAGTATTGCTATTATTCTGAAAGATTATCAAGCTAACACTTTTCCAAGACCCTAGGGGAAGGGGTACCATGCAGTGGCTAAAACACTTTTTCATATACACCCATACTAATCTGGGACACAGCCAGACTAAAGAGCTGAATGTCTCCATTTTGTAGAAGGAAAACTGCTTGAATATGCTATTCATTTTGAATTGAGAGCAATTCATTGAGGGGCAATATTAGCAACACAAATTTGAATGTTCAGATCTTTAGAGTCTGTGAGTAGTTTTCATTTTCATCTTACTTGGAAACAGAACAATGCAATTTCCATCATATCTGAAATTGCCTTGATATGAAGTTTTTGAAAGTTGAAACTGACATTGCATGCATCTCTTGAAAAATTTAACGAAGTACAGAAATGTGACCACCTGTATGCCAGGCATATCACATTTAATTACTTAAGATGCATTTCAGTTTCAGTCTTCTGGGTTGCTGTGTTGCCAGTTACTCCTGCGCAAGCAGCACAACATGCTTTTTATTACTGAACTGTTTTTTCAATTTCATTTTATATATAATCTATATACTCTGTGTGATATTGAATCATCTGATTCATTATGCATAATGGTTGCCGCTGCAGGCCAGGCTCAGTTGTGCACTGGGAAACTTGTAGGAACTTGCAAGAGGCAGCTTATCTTCCACCTCACACTATTTTCTCTTTCCCTTCTCCTGGAAACCCCCATATCTTCAACTTTCCTTGTTTCCTTCTCTCCTTGCCACCCAACTTACCTTTTATTTGCCCCTATCTTCAGATACAATTATTATGGATTTACTTCATTGGTACCTCACCTTTCTTCACAATGGAGACCTAAAGCAACTTACAACGTTCCCCTTTCCTCCATTTTATCCTCACAAAAACCCTGTGAGGTAGGTTAAGCTGAATATGTGTGACTGGCCCAAGGTTACCCAGTGAACACCATGGCAGAATGGGAATTCAAATCTGGGTCTCCCAGATCCTAGTCTGAATCTCTCTTTATTATTACAGCACTTAGCCAGTACGTTAACCATAAAATTCTAGTCTGAATCTGTAACCACTATAACATGCTGACTTTCACAGGGTGGCTGCTGTTGAACAGTAACAAGCAGCAGGGCCTAGGTGAGCATACCAGTCAAGGGGTAGCAAATTACCCAGTGGTTTCATCCAGGCCTGGCCACCATGAGCCCTCCCACAAAGATCAAAGCAGCACTGTAAAGGGCCCTGCTATCTTTCCTGACCTTTCCTGACAGAAACTGAGACTTCAGCTGGCAATACTGTTGTGGTTGCCTCACAATGGCCAAATAGGATTTTTGTTTCTTAAAACGACAGTTCTTACTTCTATTATTTAGGTGTTGTTTTTTTAAATTCCAGATTTTTCTGCAAACCTGGGGTATTTTCCAAGTTTGCAGGAAGAGTCCAATTTGGCTCCAGTGCTAAGAATTAGATATATGGACATGGGTATATATCATTAATGTAATTTCAATTACTGCAAAAATGATGCAGTAATTTCATAAATGGCTGCAGTGCTAAGAGTAAATTTGCAATACCAATTCACACTTTACTTTTGTCTCATTTCTATTATATGGAAAGAAAATATAAAGATTAATTTGTCCTGATAGTTTTTCTTTACATGCCATTAGAACCATGGATTTATAGACCAATGTTTTAACAGGACAATCCTAAACCCTGGCTTGAAATATCACAGGTAGGCAACCTCTTCTGTCCAACCCCCCTGCAATATCTACTTGTAAAAATGTGCCATTAAATATGGAATTGGATGGGGGAGATAAAGTCTGTACTTGCTGAGATACTCTGGAAGCAAACTGAATCCTCAATAGAGGTCCACCACCTTAGGGGGTCACCTTAGTCACTTGAGTGGGGATGTGATCCTGTGTGCAAAGCAAAATGGTCTTCATGCATGCCAGAGTTGGTGATCCCTGATTTATAAGTATCATAATCTATGATATTTTGCCAGTGCAGCAGAGTAGACCACTGGATTTGCATCAGCAACAAAACAAGAACAAAAAGTGGCACAATCAATCTTAAACTGGCTGTGTGAAATGTGATTAACTGAAAGTCACAGCAAAAGCTACAGAGTAGATATGAGAGATGCTCTGTAAAGCAGATTAGTAGAAAGAAAGAGAGCTGTTGTAGCACAGTGGTTAAATGATTTGGCTGCGAAACAGCACTGTACTGATTCAAATTTCACTACTGCCATGAGCTCAGTAGGTGGCCTTGGGTAAGCCACTCCTCTCAGCTCTAGCTCACCAGCTGTATTGTGGGGAAAATAATAACACTAACTTGTTCATTCTGGGTGAGGCACTCGTCTAGAAGAGTGGTATATAAGTGCAGTTATTATTATTAATAATAAAGTAATGATGCAGCAACTTGTTTAAATTGCTAACAAATGAGTGCATAGAGTATTTGGATAGTCTGAGAAAAGGAAGCGGCTGACTCACCAGCAAGCTGAGTTGCCGCCTGGGGCCGGACGGAGTGGAGGCGGGACGAAGGACGGAGGCGGAGCATCCATCCCACGAGGAGCAGCCGCATGGTCAGCGCCATTGCTGCTCGAGCATCTGCAGGAACAACATGCACCCTCCCACCCTCCGCATTTTCAGAGCTTTTGAGGGGGCTCTGTCACAACTTTAGGTGTTGGCGGTTTTTGAGGCATTGGGCTGGATCCCAGCAGGGTGAGCGGGCCTGCGAGCTGCTCACCCCGATGGATCTGGAGGCACGGGTCGCCAGGCAGGGCCGGCGACGGAGCAGAGGTGCCGTGATGGCCAGCGGCAGGCTGGCGGATGATGCATCGGTTCGGCAGTGAGGCCTACAATGCCAACGGGGATCCAGCCCAGATGCCAGGCCAATGCTCCATATAGCTGTAATCAATAAAGTTGTGGCCATTTATAACCCACACAAGTGTCTGGTGTGTTTATTCAGCTGCAGCGCAGTCCGACATAGCCCCTAGGTGGCAAACATACACTCCCAGTAAAGTCATAGAAACAGATCTCGTCCTGCACAATACAGGAAATTCACAACTATGTCTCCATTCATTTCCCCTAATGACCCCTTTCTATGCCCAGAGGAAGACAAAAAGCCTCTAAGATACCAGACCAATCTGGCCTGGAGGAAAATTCCTTCCTGTCACCAAGATGGTGATTGGAATTACCCTAGACATGTGAGAAAGGGCCACAAGAGCCTAGCACCAGTTTATCCCTTCATGCCCTCCCTCTCCAGATCTGCGTACATTCATATTGAGTCATAGAATTATCAATCATTGCTGTCAGGTGGCCATCTTGCCTATTCTTAAATACCTCCAAGGAAGGAGAGGCCACCACCTCCTGAGGAAGCCTATTCCACTGAGGAACAGCTCTAACTGTCAGGAAGTTCTTCCTAGTGTTTAGCCAAAAAATCTTTTGCTTTAATTTTAACCTGTTGTTCCTGGTCTGACCCTCTGGGGTAACAGAAAACAACTCTGTTCCATCCATTATGTGATAGCCCTTCAAATACTTGAAGAGGGCTATCATATCACCTCTCAATCACCTCCACTCAAAGCTAAACATACCCAGCTCCTTCAACCTTACCTCAGAGGACTTCGTCTTCAGACCCCTCACCACCTTCATTGCTTCCATTGGACATGCTCTAGCTTGTCAACATCCTTCTTAAATTGTGGTATCCAAAACTGAACACAGTACTACAAGTGAGATCTAACCAGAGCAGAGTAAAGTGATACCATCGTTTCTCATCAGCTGGACACTATATTTCTGTTGATACAGCCTAAAATTGCATTTCATTTTTTAGCTACCGCATCACACTGCTGACTCATGTTCAGTGTGTGATCTACTAAGACCCCTAGATCTTTTTCACATGCACTACTGCCAAGACAGGACTCCCCCATCCTATAATTATGCCTTTGATTTTTCCTACCTAAATGTAGAACTTTACATTTATCTTTGATGAATTTCATTTTGTTAATTCTAGCCCAGTTTTCCATCCTGTCAAGATCATCTTGAATCTTGATTCTGTCTTTTACTGTATTAGCAACACCTCACAATTTAGTCTCATCTGCAAATTTAATGAGCATCCCCTCTATGCCTCCATCCAAGTCAGTTATAAAGATATTGAACAACACAGGGCCCAGGATAGATCTCTGAAGCAAGGTTGCCTGTGATAGAAGAATTCCTAAAAACTATAATTGGTGCTACAAGTGCTATCACTTTCCTCCAGAACAAGGAGCTTTCTTTCTGATGCAAGAAGCTGGTACATAAGTGCCAGGGCAGACAGGGAGGAAAAAACACTCCTAAAAAAGGGCCCTAACTGCCCCCAAAGGAGAAAGGGATAAAGAACGTGCACAGTGAGCCCTGTGCCACTTTGCTTGGCCAGTCACCTCCTTCCCTGCCCAGCACAAGGCTGGACAGATCATTTGCCAGGCAAGGTGTGTCCTTCACTAGACAGAGCAAGACCAATCACTTCCTTCCACATGCCTTGCAGGGTCAGGAATGTCACTTTGGGATGGTCGCAGATTGCTTCAGCCCCTCATTTGGGGGGGGGGAGGAAAACTAGCTGGGTGGTCCCAGCAGTGAGGTCAGCCTCCCTAGGTCATTAGTTTACTGGGATTGATTACTTCTTCCTTTACCAGTAGCTTGACTGTTTAATATGGCTTGGGATGAGCATACTTTAAGGACTGCCTTCTCCCATATGAACTTACTGTCCACTCTCATCAGCTTTAGAGGCCTTGATGTATTGTCGAAGGCTTTCACGGCCGGAGAACGATGGTTGTTGGGGGTTTTCCGGGCTGTATTGCCGTGGTCTTGGCATTGTAGTTCCTGACGTTTCGCCAGCAGCTGTGGCTGGCATCTTCAGAGGTGTAGCACCAAAAGACAGAGATCTCTCAGTGTCACAGTGTGGAAAAGATGTAGGTCATTTGTATCTACTCAGGAGGGGTGGGGTTGAGCTGAGTCATTCTGTAAGAGTTTCCCAGGGTGTGGAATGCTAATGGCGGGAGGCTTCACTGAGTCATTCTGTAAGAGTTTCCCAGGGTGTGGAATGCTAATGGCGGGAGGCTTCACTGTATCCTGAGGAGGTTCTTTTGCATATGGATTGGTGCTTGATGTGCTAATCTTCTCTGCAGGGCTATTGTCGGGTGTGGAGTGTTTTGTTGGCCTGGTGTTTTTCAGAACTGGAGCCCATGCTCTGTTCATTCTTAAGGTTTCTTCTTTCCTGTTGAAGTTTTCCTGTTGAAAACTAAAACGAGATCAGGAAACTACAGTAAGTTTAGAAGTGGGTTCTTCTTCCAAACATTTGAAAAATATTGGCCAACAGGGAAGGTAACCACATGTTACAAATCTCTTTCCATTTTCAATAATGTGATTATCTTTAAAAATGTGTCTGTATGTTGTAATTGGGAGTGGTATCATTTCTTAGATATCCTGGACATTTGGAAGGTTGACAAAATTCAGCTGTGGAGTAGTGAAATCGTTTTATGGTGTGATAGCACTGATCTGCTCAAATGGGAAAAATTGCCTAAGATATAGTGCCTTCAATGTTGGTGAACATTGTGGGGATGGGAAAATTCTGGCTGTAGATGAAAGGATGGAAAGTGATGATCCAAACATGTGGAGGTAGGAAGCCTGAAGGAATGGAGGGGGGGGGGGTAGCAGAATTTTTTGAGGGGCATTCCCCTTGTATGCCCACCTGTGGCCACAGGCCTGGCTTTCTTCCTACTCACTCCTGGTTTTGTGACTAGAGCTATGGCTGCCTGTGGAGGGAGGGGGGAATTAGGATGAGATCTCAGCTATATATGCCACGGAGTTCAAGCTGTAATTTTCTCCTGAGGGAACTGTTCATTGTTGTCTGGAGATCAGCTGTAATTTCAAGAGAACTCCAGGTCCTACCTGTAGAAAAATTTATTGTATGTGGCCATAGGCCTTCACAATCTAAAATCATTCACTAAAAACAGAACAAAAAATACAAGAATACAGATATGGTTACATACATATAAATAAAATTACTATAAAGACAGGTCCTACCTGGACGTTAGCAAACCTGCAAGACAGTCATGACCTGCTTTTGGGTTCCAACCCATAGTTTGAGAACCATTGTTGTAAGCAAAGCCCAAGTACTTTAGTATGAAGAACAATATGAATGAAATTGTTTATACAACTATAGTGCACTAGATTATACTTTGCCACACCCAAGTCATAAACTGAAGATGGATCTGATTTGAGAAACGGAAGTTTTTCATGGAGCAACATCCCATATAGATAAGGGTGTTAACAGCTGGAGCAATGTTCTGGAATGCCTGGAGATATTACCCACATTGAAGGCAGAATGTTAAATGGCCGTGGGAATGACTCATCTGTCACTGTATCAATCAACTGGATGCTTCTGTAGGCAATAGTAAATAAGCTGGGGTTTTAACTTTTTATGCTTACTTGTTTTTAAAATTGTTCTATAGAGTGTTTCAGTAATAAGAAGCATAATGCCTCCTTCTGCTTTATTGGCATGGGAGTTGACTGTGATAGTGTTAATGGCTCTTGTTGTGTATCTCATTTGCAGAATAATAATAAATAGTTGCTTTAAAATAGCTGTCACTAGAAGTGCTAATGAAACAATACTAGTGTGTTGTGTGGATAAGAGTAATGATCCTATATGTTGGAGTGAAGTTCTGCACAACACTATTGAATAGAGAAAATGAGAACTTCTGAAGGGCATGAAGAAACTATGAAATCTACTCAACCATGATTCAAACAGTCTCTCAACAAGATAGCGATCATCTACCGATTAACGTATTGCTCAAATTTCAACACTCCCCACTTCATCTAACCTTGAAATTTGAGGTAGAATTGCCACAAGCTTCCAACTATAAAAGAATCCAATGGTCCAGTAAAGTAGCCAATCAAACAAAAGTTTTCTTAAACTCAGAAGGGCTTAGTCAACTTCGTAACAAACTGATCACAAATTCCAACTCAGAAGCCATCTTAGAATGCTATGAGAAAATTATTAAGGGGTGGCTTGATATTTGCTGCCCTAATAAAACAACCAATAAGTCTCAGGAACTTAAAAACTTTTCACAGCCGTGGTTTGATCATGAATGTCGAAAAGCTAAAAAGCAGCTAACAGATAAGTACAACAGTTATAAGTCTCAGAACTTATCATCAATGCCACCAGAACTACATGCCTTAAAGCAGAAATATAAAAACCTAATTAAAATGAAAAAAGAGGCACTTAAAAAGACTTGGGCTCATCTTAACTTGGCTGCAAAACTTAAAAATGGTGCACTCTTTTGGAAAATAGTGTCAGGTGGTCTCTCTTTGGAAGGTCCCAAACTTACTTGTGAAACCACTGCAAAGATTTGGGATGATCACTTTTATGCATTATAAGCAGCTGAGACATCTCAGATGCAGTGCCCTGCAACTAATATTGACATGCTTCCATCATGGTCACCAGTCACAATCACAGAAGTTAAGAGACTTACATCTCAGCTAGGGAAGCCAGGGAAGGCTCCCAGAAGTGATCTGATCCCGCCTGAGTTAATAAAATCAGATGTGGACTGGTGGGCTCCGGTGTTGGCAACCCTTTTTACTTATATTGACCAAACAGGTATAATTCCTAGGGACTGGGGTATGGCAGTTATTATCCCAATATACAAGAAAGGGGCAAGATCAGACCCTTTTAATTATCGACTCATTAGCTTACTCAGTGTGGTGGGAAAACTATATGCTAGACATTTGTTTTGGAAACTTCGGGACTGGATAGATGAGGAAAACATTAGCAGAAGAACAAGCTGGATTTAGAAGTGGCCAATCTACAATGCACCAGTGCCTGCTTTTGCAGCATTTGATAGAGAAATATACAGCTAGGCCATCAGGAGCTTTGTACACAGCTTTTGTTGATTATAAAATGGCGTTTGATAGCATCTCGCGCAACAGACTCTGGGTAAAACTTGAACAGTTTAGAATAGATCGCAGATTGTTGGCCCTTATAAGAGCCCTTTATGAGGATAACCAACTCTCAGTAAGATGCAACCCACAAGGGCACTTATCTCATAGGGTGCCAGTTAAGAGGGGTGTGAAACAAGGCTGCATACTCGCTCCCTTATTGTTCAATTTCTATATCAATTCCATGACACAGTCCCTATCTAATCAGGATTTCCACCCTCCAACCATTGCAAACAGACCCATCTCTACACTCTTATATGCAGATGATACGGTTATCCTGTCATATACTGAAGTAGGGCTGAGAAGAGCCCTCCGAGCACTTTCATCATATTGCAATGATGAACATCTCACCATAAATTTTACCCAAACCAAAGTACTTGTCTTTGGCAAAAGACCCACCTTACACAGGTGGCAAATAGATGGACATAAGATTGAGCAGGTAAAGGTGTTCAGGTATTTGGGAGTTGCATTCCAGTACTCAGGTTCATGGGCTGCACACCTTTCTCAGGTCACAGAATCTGCCCATAAAACAACCCCAGCTGTTTTGAGATTTTTCCATACAAAAGGAGGTGTTTATATTCCACATGCCCTGAAGGTTTTTCAAGGCAAGACAATACCTCAGTTTATGTATGGTGCTCAGGTATCCCTGTACAAAGATCACTCCAAGCTTGAAGTAATCCAATCACAATTTTTAAGATCCTTATTAGGAGTGCCAAGATGCATCCATAATACTTTGCTCAGGCTAGAGGCTGGATTAGTAACATTGGAAACCCGGGCCTGGTTCCATGCCATCTGTCTATGGCTCAAGATAAAATTTCCCCCTTCAGGATTAACTCCTCTAATTTTCCTAGACAGTTTCCGTTCAAGCTGGATCTCAACAATAGAACGCAAATTGTCGCTACTGGGCTTCTCCAGCACTGCGCTGATGCACCTTGGCCATCAAGGAGCCAGAATAATTATTAAATGGAGACTATGGGACACTTCTCTCCAAGTAGGTAGAGCATGGGCCTTAAATGTCCCGTTAGTGGGGAACAGAAAACAAAATTTTACTCCACCTAGCTATCTCTTTTCATTGGAGTTTCCAAAATACCACAGAGCTTTTACCTTAGCACGTTTTAATGCTCTCCCATCTGCTGTCTTGGAGGGGAGATACGCTCATATTCCATATGCAAATCGCCTCTGTCCCTGTCAATCCGGACAGGTAGAGACAATAGAGCATGTCCTTCTATACTGTAAGTTCTATCAGGAGATTCGAACAAAGTATATCTCACCAGTTATTGCTGCCCACCCAGGCAGACCAAGTCAGTCTTATTCTGCCCTCCTTCTAACTGATTCTTGCAAAGAAATTACTGCTAATGCTGCAAGGTTCTGTACTTTGGCTAGTGTAATCAGACACAACATTATTAGTTCCTCTAGAAATTTTAATTAAGATTTTAACGATTTTACCCATTTTAGCACACTGATGTACTTAATTCTTAGACATGTAAACTTAAAATTAATGCACTCTTACAGTTAATTTTATTCTGTTATCCTTTTAGCTGTTTGCTGTAATGAAATCACTGCTGAGGTAGCAAGATTCTGTACCCTGACTAGTTTAATTAGATAGACTATCACAACTTCCTTTAAGAAATTTTAACCAATATTTAACAATTTTATTTATTTAAATATATTGTCCAGTTTTCTAGATATGATTAGACATGTAATCAACATATTTGTTATATATATTATTGTATATGCTGACTCAAATTCTGATCCTAGATCTTAATAATAAACTTGAACTTGAACTTGATTCAAACAGTCAATAAATTAGATACTGTTTTCTATGACTGAAGATGATTACCATTAAGGGCAGTTAAAATAATTTTTTAAAAACCATTTGGAATAAAAGTATCCAAAGCGGCTCAGCTGAGTTCTGATCAGGGATGCTTCCAAAACTTTCCATTCTCTGTATTCTGAATTAAGTAGATAATTAATTGGTTAGGTTACCATCCAAAGTAGTGTTGAGTTAGAAATTCTACATTATTTAATTGTTTGTTTTCTGTTTTTTATAGGGCACTTGTCAGGCTCTGCCTGGGGATTCTCCTAGACTACTTCACTTCATCAGACCAGGCAGGATGAGTAAAAAGTCTTTATTATGAGATTACCTCCATTAGAGCACAGTACAAAGTAACTGCCAGGAATACTAGGGCAAGGGGCAGTAGGCTAGTTATACTCTCCTTTCTCCTCCCTCTTTATTTTAAGCAGAAGTCCGTTAGGCTTGGCACACGTTTCCTACTGGGAAACCTGGAAGGAGGAAGAGGTGCAAGCACTGAGGCTCCAAGGTCATTCAGCTGGTTCCCAGATGCCTCAAACTTCATAGGCCCCAACACCTACAAATAAGACTGTTGAGTGCAGAACAGCAGCAGCAGAGAAAATAGTAAGAGAGAATTTTTAGCTTGGTTTGAATTGTTTTAAGATGTTTTTGCTTGATTTTAATGGGTTTTAAAACACGTTTTTATTATGTATATATTTTAATCTGTTAGCAGCCAGGATGGCCCAGATGAAGGCAGGAAGGCTGGGTATTAGTTTTATAAATAAATAAAATAAACAATGCATATGAGTTTTACCATAGCTTTTGTTTTATTTAATTTACATGCCTTTTTCTCTTCTAGATTATTGTTGTGCACAGATAGAACACTGAAAGAATAACAAAAAAGAATCTTGATGTGATGTGATGCACAGTTGTCTCAAGATTCTTTTTGTTTAGTATGCACAGGAGCACATATGTAACACTACATAAAAAGAATATTGATGCAGTTATATATACAGTTACATCAAGAATGCTTTTTATTATACATATATGCTCATTGATAATGTGAGAAGGATAATAAATTAATTTAATGAAAAAAAGTGAACATTATGGCAAAGGACACTCATACTTTTAGTTAATCTGAACTAAGAATGAGTAGATCTCAAGGCAAATTACAGAACAATTAAGAGGCAGGGAAATCTGCTTATTACTAGTGCTCACTGGTGTCCATCTATAAGGAAACTCTATGGTAACAAATTGATTGCAAGTTTATCCTTGGAGGAACAGGCTATGCCTTGTAGACAGATCTTTTCCTTTGAGCCAACTGCCCCTTCATTCAAGCATTTTAATTAATGATTCTACAAGCCTTGCTAGAAACAGATTTGTCAGGTAATATACCTTGTTCAACTACAATCGGCACAGGGAGTAGAATTTCTTTTTCCAGAAATAACTTTTCTAGATATAATCAATACCATTGATTCCTCTTAGTCTCTTTTTCTCTTTCAAAATAGACATTGTCGAAGGCTTTCACGGCCAGAGAACGATGGTTGTTGTGGATTACCTGGGCTGTATAGCCGTGTTCTTGGCATTGTAGTTCCTGACGTTTCGCCAGCAGCTGTGGCTGGCATCTTCAGAGGTGTAGCACCAAAAGACAGAGATCTCTCAGTGTCACAGTGTGGAGAAGATGTTGGCAGGTAATTTATATCTACTCAGGAAAGTGAGTTTGGGCTGAGTCATCCTGTAGGAGTTTCCCAGGGTGTGGCATGCTAATGGAGGGAGGCATCACTGTATCTTGAGGAGGTTCTTTTGCATATGGATTGGTGCTTGATATGCTAATCTTCTCTGCAGGGCTATTGTGGGATGTGGAGTATTTCTGTCTTTTGGTGCTACACCTCTGAAGATGCCAGCCACACCTGCTGGCAAAACGTCAGGAACTACAATGCCAAGACCACAACTATACAGCCTGGAAAATCCACAACAACCAAAATAGACATTTCTCTTTCATTACTCTTTAATCTTACTTTGTAATTATTTTGTAACTTCTGCCCTTGCACCCATCCAGCGGAAAATACAGGGACCAAGCTACAAAGTAAAATATTAAAATATATTCAAAACAGGTATTTATTTTCAGTATACACAAAGTTCAAGTTAAAAACATAGGGCCTGAATAGCAGGCTACATACATATGTTGAAAATAGGTAAATTATTTACCTTATACAGTTGATGATTCTATCAAATGACCCATACTAAAACAGACCATATGCATTTCAGCTCCAAGGCCTTCTTCAGTGGTCAATTGTACAATATTTATAGTAAACAAACAAACCACACATCTATAAATCAGTATAAAAAATGGTCCTGGTGTTCTTATCTAAAAATGCAAAAGGAGGAAGGAGGAAGAATTTTTTTAAAAAAATTTTTTGGCAACTACTATCCTATAGAAATATTTTTTTTAGAAAAACACTATACAAATTTTACCTTTTGTATTGTGTGATCAAGTAAATATACCTTGTTCAACTAGAATTGATATAGGGAAAAGAATTTCTTTTTCTGGAATTAACTCTTCTAGATATTCTCTTTTTCCCTTTCAAAATAGATATTTCTCTTTCATTTCTCTTTGATCTTTCTTTATAGTTATCCTATAACTTCTGCCCTTGCATCCATCCATCCATTTGTCCATCCATCCATTCGTCTGTCTGTCACACACCACAGAGTCAATGCTTGCAGAGGATAGGATGGTTTTGGAAGAAGTTGCTAGCATCTGAGCATATTAGTTACAATGACATTTCTAAAATGAAGCTCCATGACCTACAGTATCTTTTAATGAAGTTAGAATGATACTTATAAATAGAGATGGGCACGAACCGCATTACGAACTTCAAAAACCTACGAAATTGGCAATTGTGCGATCGCGATCCGGCGGTTCATGATTGTCCACGGCCAACAAACCAGCATTCGGGAGAGGCCTGGTTCAATGTGTTCGGCCACGGTTTGGGAAGCCAGACAGTCAGGTGCCAGCAATCAATTCCCCTGGCAACGGAGCTGGGGGAATGTCTGAACTCTGTCTGCGCTCCTTCTGTCGCCCTGGAAACCCGAATGGAAGCCCAGCTTACCTTGATCAGCAGGTCTTCCTTCCAACCAGGGAGCTGCAAAGTGGTTACAAGTTGGGAGAAGACACCCAGGGGAGGGAGGGGGAAGGGGATATTCTGTAGCCATGGGCACTCCAATCTCATCCCTGCAAACCCTGATAGGCAGCTCTGATGGCCAAACACAGACCTCCTGCATTGCTCAATGGGACCTGTGCTTATAAATAGCCGCGGGCTCCCAGGCTGGGTTTCACTTTCAGCGAGCAGTGGAGTGGGACAGAGCTCTTGCTTGCCACTTGCTAGCCTTTGGGGAGAGAGACTGAGAGTATAATTGAGCTTGGATTTTTGTGGGAGTTTCCTGGGGGTCTTGGATTGGAGAGGGTATAACTCGAAGATCCCATTTGCAATCTTGTCCAAACTTGGGTGATGGCTGTAGGAGAGCCTGCAAAACACTCCCCGGGAATATGGGCTCTCTAAGTGCCATGGGGGCCGTTCTGCACCCCACGAACCATGAACTGGTTCAGTAACAGAAAATGTTTGTTGCGGTTCGCAACTTTGGGATCGTTGTCGGCACCGAACCATGAACCGCTGGTTCATTATTTTTTTTTTGTTCGTGCCCATGTCTACTTATAAATGCTTAACTCTCTGTTCACTTTCCCACACACTGAATTGCTGCCACTTTTGAAAACAGAATTGGCAACTATTTAACAGTGGATATTAACATTGTTTTTCAGTTCAGATGATCATCCAAACCATCTTCGAAACAATGACCAGTTATACTCTTCAAATCAGAAAAAAATCATGCTTTAAAAAAAATGATATGAAAAACAATAACAAACTATCATTCATGATAAAGTGGAAGGGGACTTACCATGGAAGAGAGAGAAGGAGGATGATTTGTCTGAATTTTTCTTTTGGTCAAAACAGAATCAATTTGAAACAGACTCCAAATTTCTGACAAGAGAAAAGTAAATGAATTGTGAGATTTCAGAGAGAAATGGGTTAAAAAGAAATTGAGAAAATTTCTCTTAAAAAGCCTCATTTGGAACATTATCAAAAAGAGTCCAGTAGCACCTTTAAGACTAACCAACTTTATTGTAGCATAAGGTTTCGAGAATCACAGTTCTCTTCGTCATATGCATGGAAGTCAAGAAGAAACTGGTCAGGTATAGAGAAGGGGAGGGGAGGGAGGAGTAGATGCAAACAGCTCTCAAACAGCTCCTTCTGAAATGGAGATCAGTTTGCTTCTGTAAAGGAAATCAGTTACTTTTGATAATGAGATAAGCATTCATAGTCCCTATTCAGTCCCAGCTTGACAGAGTCAAATTTACATATGAATTCCAATTCAGCAGCTTCCCGTTGGATTTTGTTTTTGAAAGGTTTCTGTTGAACTACAGTGACCTTTAAGTCTTTGATGGAATGTCTTGGTAGACTGAAGTGTTCTCCCACTGGTTTCTGGACATTGACATTTCTAATGTCAGATTTGTATCCATTTATTATTTTGCATAGAGGTTGGCTGGTTTGTCCAATGTACAGAGCAGATGGACATTGTTGGCACATGAGGGCATATATCAGATTGGAGGATGAGTAGCTGTAAGAGCCAGAGACAGTGTAGTTGATGCCATTGGGTCCTGTAATTGTATTCCCTGGGTAGATATAAGGGCAGAGCTGGCATCTGGGTCTGTTGCAGGGCCTGGTACCTGTGCTGGTGATTCATAATTGTAAGTGAGAAGTCGTTTAATGTTGGGGGGCTGTCTGTAGGCAAGGAGAGGTCTTCCACCCAGGGGTTCTGAGAGAGAGGTATCATTTTCCAGGATGAGTTGTAGCTCACTGATGATACGTTGGATGGGTTTGAGCTGGGAACTATAGGTGACAACCAGTGGTGTTCTGTTATTAGTTCCTTTAGGTTTGTCCTGGAGCAGGCTGTTTCTGGGTACTAGTCTGGCCCTGTTGATTTGTTTCCTCACTTCATTTGGTGGGTACTGTAGTCCCAAAAATCTTGTTGTAAATCTCTTAAATGGGAGTCCCGATCAAGAGCATTGGAGCCGATACGGTTGTAACGTAAGGCTTGGCTATAGACAACTGACCGAGTGGTATGTTTAGGGTGGTAGCTGGAGGCATGTAGATATGAGTATCGGTCTGTGGGTTTCTGGTATAAGGTGGTATTTATCTGTCCATTATGTAGTTGTACAGTGGTGTCCAGGATGTGTACCTGTTGTGTAGACTGGTCCAGGCTCAGGTTGATAGTAGGAACATTGTTTGATATTTGGAACATTGTTACTTTTGGAGGGGAATAGCTAACTATAGTTTGCTATTTTCTCATTGCAAACTGTAGTTTGCACAATCCACAACATGGAGATAAGATTTCAAATGTGATAGAAAAAATAGGTTTGACACTTGCAAAATTTCATTAACGCATTGGACAGGGGTTTTTTCATTAAGAAATCAATACAAGGTTTTATGAAGAATGTGCCATTTAATTAATTGAAAGATCACACTTTCATTTGAACTGGCAAAAGATTTATTTGTGAGCTGTAGATTTATCAATTCTTTTTCATTTGAACATTTGGGGATTTTTAGGCTTGATTGCCTTGCTCCTAAATGCTTTAACAATGAAATAGATTTTACTTGTTTTCTGTAAGAAATTGGATATGTCACTTTAAAAGCATAAAGAGAAGCAGTGGATATTTGCTTTAAATGACAAAAAAAAAGCCACGGAAGTTACTGCTACAGACTAGCAGCTCATAACAGCAGGATTGTATGAATGATAAGAACAATCAGTAGAATGAGTAGATGTAGTGAGTTTTTGGATAACTTTTAATATTTATTGTCATAAATTATAGAGCAATGTATATAATTATGTATTTTTAGAACTGAACAACTTAAAAAAAATGCATATGTTCCAAGAAGAAGAATTCTGAAACAAGCTGTAATTATAAGCTGGCAGGTTTGTAAGCCATAGAAGATTTCTCTGGGTGTTTCACAACGGATTTCTGAAGTTTACAGACTGTCCGTACACTACCTATAACAGGAAGGACAAAAGAAAAAGGATTATCTGTTGGTTATCTATTGGACTAAACTATCTATTTTACTTATCTGTACATGATCTGTCGTTAGTGGATCCTCCGAATCCTGGAAAAGATAGGCTGATAGGCTGGCCAGGGGACTTGAATGTGATTGGCCATGGGCTTGCCTGGGAAATGCTGGGCAAGCCCTCAACATGTTGGCTGCCACACCTATCTCCTTCCCTGCCTGTTGGTAGCAACCTGACCTCCAGGTAAGTCTGGGGGCTGTCGTTTATTGCTCTAATTGCCTGAGGTATTTAAGATAATGTATTTGCACATTCATTTAGCACTTGCACTTTAAATAGATAAAACAGTTATATTGGTTAAATATTGTGGTTCCTGTTGTTTCTTGATTTTGACATTTCCGGAACAGCTTTCTTAGTAGTTCACAGTGTGACTCAATATTCATACACCGAAGCAGTCAAGACTGATTCACAAGTACTTTTCAGTTGCACATACTTTCATTGTTTCACCACTGCTGTCTTCCTTCTACTCCTCCTTCTGTTTACCCAATGCACTGGAAAGGGAATAAAAAATAAAATTACAAAGTATGTGCTTTCCTTGCTTTTCTTCGGCTGGGGTAGGAATGGTGTGGCTGAAGAAATTGGAGATAAAAAGTTGCTTTTTTCTAACCTGTGGTTTTGCTGGCTGAACAGTGCTGATGACTACAGTTACCAACCTCAAGGTGGAACCCGGAGTTTTCCTAGAATTGCAATTGCCTTCAGATTACAGAGATCAGTTGTCCTGGAAAAAGGCAGCTTCAGAGGGTTGAGATACGTGGGTATAGGAGAAACAGAAGTCACAGAGCAACGCCACATCCCCATTAAGCTTCACCCCTTCCCTGGACTCCACCATCATTAGCTACTGCTCCCAAATCTCCAGATATGTTCCAATCCAGAGTTGCTCTACTAATGATGCAAAATGTTGCCCAATGTCTCTATAATGGTAATAAATTGTTAGGAGACAGCCCATTGGTAAGAGTTGTTTCCTCTTAAGATGAGGAACTGATGCAATTTACAACTTTACAGTTTAACCTTGGCCTAGTAATTTTATTTCAACCTGTTGTACCTTACAGGGTTGCCATGCTGACAAAACCAAAGAGGTGTAAGAGCTCTTTGTAGAAATAATGGAATAAAAATAAATTGATGGTGAGGACAAGAGAGGTAATGTTTGTAAAAGAAGCAAATACATCGTACAGCTATTTCTTCACCTTTAGTTCTCCATGAAATAAGTTCTATTCTGACTGAAAAACACCATCTGTTAAGTGACTTTAACTAGCTCAGTGTTACTGAAAGCTGCAGCTTTGTCTAATGAGGTGTAATTGGATTTTTAACACAGAAAGGAGCTTTCTTATATAAAGTGTCATTGACAAAGTGTAGTGAACACTGATTACAATGTTGATATTAGAGGTAAGAATGCTCACAAACATCCAGACAATTATAACTAATGAACATGGCATCAACTGGGGAAAAAACAGGCATTTCCCATGTGTTCGTTTGAGGACCCAGTTCAGGACATACTGTACCGTGTAATCGGCCACTTTGTCCTTTTCTTTCAGTCCGTGCTGGATGGATGTAGACATTCAAGGCTCAAAATGAATCCAAAACTTGAAAGACCCCTGTTGCAAACCCTATGCTTTCTCTAACTGGTGCTGTCCTTCCCCTACTCTGAGGTAAAACCTTCCTCTCAAAGCGTATTAAGCTGTTTCTTGGTCTGGGAAGCCTTCAGTAGCATGTTTGTGTCTGTAACATAACTTTCTTTATGATCCCACCCTAAAGAAACAAACATGTTGTGATGTTACCCAGACAATCTGAAGTAGAAGGAAAGACAGCCTAGGGCTGAAGGCAAGGAAGGGGAGGAGGCAAGGTGACAAACTCAGACTCACACATAAGCCGGAATGAAAACTGGCCACAACTTTATTGAATACAGCATAAAGGATCATTGGTGATGCATGTGGGTCAGATCCCAAAACATCAGATGACCCCCTACCAGCCAATGACCCTCACCCCCGCAGACCACAGCTGAGGGGGCACACCAAGGAGTGACATCAAGGGGACGATCAGATGGGTGTACACCCCTGAGTAATTCCCTTGCCAATGGGGAGTGAGTGAGTATACCCTGCAGCTCCCGAGCTGGGCATGCACCTCCATAACTCACTCCCAAGATTCCCTTAATGGGGAGCCTGGGCACGCAGGTCCTGCCTCTCCCCAAAAGAGATCCAATCCAATGCAAATCCCCAAAAGATCCCCAAAGTGGCTCCCTGCCAATGTCTTACAGCTCCAACCAGCCCAGCAGGCCATCCCGCAGGTCCTGCAACCAAATATCCTGCCCCCAGCTGGACAGGTGAATGCCATTCGGATAGTACAGGGCCCCCAAGTGAAAGGAAATGTCTGGGTGCATAATAAGCAGGCCCCCTGCTAACGTGATGTACTGTCCCATGACCTGAGCCAACCTCTGCCTTACCCATCAATATTCAATGGCAGATCATGATAGAAACCCAGCAAGGTGCCAGGGCCACATCGCCACTTCCCAGGGCCCCTCCCAGAGGTGTCTGTGTGGGAGCCTGCCACCAGCCCCCTGATGTGGAATGCCCTGAAAAAGACTAGTAAAAAAGCTGTATGAAAAAGCTGGGTCTTGAATGGAGAGCAGCGGAGATCAGGAGATCTGGGAGCAGAAGATAATGGCTTCTGCTCAGCTGTTGAAGACATGCCCCCCCTCCCGGCAGGGTTAATACACAGGGCTCTAATGACACTCTCAAAGCATGGCACAAAAGATCAGGTCTACAGCCCGACAATCAACCCCCAATCCCCCCAAAGAATGGCAGGGGCAACCCTAATATCACCCCTACACACACCAGGCCCAAGCAGGGAAGCCAGGAATCCTTGCTACAGCCTTTCAATAGTCATCCCAAGGGGCCCTTCATCAGAAGACAAGGACTCACCTGACATTCCCTTGCTATCTGACTCCTCCTCGCGCTGCTTGTGCTATTGTGTCTGTCCTCCAGGAAGCCTTTCTTCTCTGGGGGAGGGGTGCTGTAGCTCTCAGCTGCTGGAGCTACCTGAACTGGGGCTAGGAGACCATGTGGCCCTTCATCCTACCGCTGACTTCCCATATCTTGCTAGACTATCCAACTTGCGTTAGGTGACTTGGACAGGTTCCAGAATGGGCAAAGCCACCCCAGGCCTGGAGTTCCCCAACTACCCCACCTGAGCTATGAGCAGTTCCAACACCCAACTGATGCTCTGCAATGTACTATGCTGCTCCTTGATATCATATTGCCAATGCCATAACTTGCCTTGCATTCACAGGCCTGCTGTATCCAGAGTGTCTTATTGCTTGTGCTTTGAAGCTCAATGTCTCTGACCTTGCAAACCTGGTAGTTCTCAGGGGAAAGAAGAATATCATGTTTCTATCTATCTATCTATCTATCTATCTATCTATCTATCTATCTATCTATCTATCTATCTATCTATCTATCTATCTATCTATCTATCTATCTATCTATCTATCTATCTATCTATCTATCATAGCCTGTCATCCATAGACCTGACACTGCTCCCTTCTTTTCTTAAGAAACATCTCAAGGCTCTGAGGCTGGCCAAGGCCATGAAGGATTGGCTTCCATTCTCTGCTCTTTTGCCTTTCTCATGACAGCTACAAGATAAATAGAAGAGCAGACCCAGGAGTAGGTGTGTTGAGACAACTATAGGCAGGCTTTCCTGTGAGTAAGGACTCTGAGGTAAGGAGTAGTATGTATGTATATGTATGTGTCACTTATATGTACGCTAGCTCTGGAATGGGATAGTGGTGCTTTTTTATGTAGTTGTGTTTTAGCAGTGGCCTGTGGGGAGGGATGCTGGCTAATTGACTTCATATGTATGTCATTTTGTGTGATTTTAAATTGAAGTTTAGAGGTAGGCCAATTTTAGGGGAAATGCCCCCATGCAGAAGCCTTCCCTTCATTGCCATGCCAGAAAGGATGTTATTCCCGGTGTGACAATGAAGGCTCCAGAGCACATGTGTGCACAGTAAGTACTCCCCAAACACCCCCCAAGACACCCCCATCCCTCTGTTTGGACCCTGAGGGACCTGGCAACCCTCTTTAGAGGTGGTAGAGGAGGGGTTCTTACTGGTTGCCTCTCTCTCTCCACTAGCTGCAGGGATAGTTCAAACTAATAGTCAAAAAGATTCAAGACCTGTCTAATATAACTATTTGTTTTTGATTCTGTATGTTGTCATTGTTATAGGTTTACAAACAACAGGAGCTGCTACGGAAATACAATTGCTCACATACAAACCAGCTATCAGGAGTAAACAATATATACAAAATATCAAGCTTTTAATAATTCATATAACGTGCAAAAAAGTGCTTCAGTGCTAACAGTCAATAACATCAATTAGTCCAATTGTTAACATATCCAACTGGTGGAAAAGTACAAAGACAGTTTAATATACTTTCCGGAATGCACGTAGGCATTCAGTGATATATCAAGAGAATTTTAGGTACCAGTCTCCGCAGCATATGCTTGCAACAATCCGCGTTTAAGTTCACATTCAAATAAACATGCCGCAGTGTAATATCAATATCCCACAATCTCTAGAATGCACCACTATTATCAGTACAGTCTTTGTAGCGTACGCCTACAGAAATCAACGTGTAGCCTTGTAGTAAGACAAGCCACGTCAAGCCACGCCTACGGGTTTTGCCAGCATAGAATCTCTGCCCCGTTTCGTCCACTCACTTCTTCATAGGCATATTAATCTGTGAAATGACATGTCTAATTATTTAATATTCCAATCTCCCCCCAGTGTAACTCTCCATCCATCATACTCACTCATAACGTTTCTCTTCAAGCACCCCACCATGTTGGTTAGCTCAGGACGGTCTGACGCCGTGAGCGGTACTCCCTTCTCTTCCGCTTTTTGGCTTACTCATTTAAAGGGACAGGCACACAAAACCATTTCACAAAAAGCAGCTAAACTCCAAGGAATTATTTAAACCATGAGGCATCAGACAGTTGAGTCGAAATATCCATTTCAATTCTAATTGTAGCAATTTATGTTCGGTTATCAGACTGAGCATTGGGTCGAATGCTTGCACTCCCGAAACCCTAAAATCCCCCTTTGAGTCATGATAATGGGCAAAATGTTCTACTATAGGTGCCTCCATTACTCCATGCTGAATTCGGGACAGATGTTCCTGAATCTGTAGTTTAAGTGGGCGGGTTGTACTGCCCACATAAATTAAAGGGCACTTACACTGAATTACATAAACAACATGCAATATTTTGCAAGTGGAAAATGTGGTAGAGTACAGAGGTCTATTTGTAACTGGATTGATGATGTCTGTGATTTTAACAGCCAAAGGGCAAATATTGCAATTGCCACACGGGAAGTGTCCTTTTGGCAGCCTCCCCCCATCAATCTGCTTAGGCATTGCAGAATGCACCAATTTATCTTTTAAATTTTGTTTCCTCCTGTATCCTATTACTGGCACCTGCTCACACCCCTCTATTTCAGACACCAAGTGCCAATGTTTTCTAACAATATTACTAATCCCTGGGGCTAGTGTGGTAAAATCTAATGCCCACATGAGCCCCTCCTTATCAGATTTATTTTTTGGTGTCAAGATGTCTCTTCGGGGGGTGATAGCAGCCCTTTGATTTGCTTCCCTAATGACTGCAGATGGATAGCCCCTAGATCTAAAAGTGCTATCTAATGCTTTTTTACTCCATTCATAGTCCTCTATCCTTGTTGAATTGTGTTTAATCCGTAAGTACTGAGAGGTCGGGATATTCCTCCTGAGATGTAAGGGGTGGAACAAGGAATAGTGTAAATAGGAAGGTCTGTCAGTCGGTTTCCTAAATGGCCGGACCCCTAATCCGTGCTCATTTAGTTTGTACACTGTAATGTCCAAAAAATTAATGCATTGAGTGCTCCATACCCATGTAAACTGTATATTGGGGTCTATGTCATTCTTCCACCTTACTAGATCCTCTGCCCTTGTCTCATCATTTAATATGATTAGAATGTCGTCAATAAATCTCCTATACCATAGGATATTATTGAAATAAGGATTCTCCCCCTCCTCCAGGATGTACCTCTCCTCAAGCCTTGCCATAAAAAGATTGGCGATTCTGGGGGCAGTGGAACAGCCCATTGCCACCCCCTTTACCTGGTAATAAAACTGAGTGTCAAAGCAAAAATAATTTCTTTCCAAGATTATATCTAATAAAGATAGAAGAAAGGGGGTAGAAGGATGTTGTGATTCCCTTTTATATAGTGCATCTTCGATCACCTCCCTCACCCCCTCATGAGGGATTGAGGTGTAGAGTGCACATACATCCAGTGTCAACAGAAAGGCTCCTGTTGGAACTTGCAAAGCCTCAATCACATTGATGAGGGTCATGGTGTCCTTCAAATAGGCTGATGACTTCTGCACGAAAGGTTGTAAAAATGTATCCAGGAATTGCGCCAGCAGTTCTAAAACTGAATCTGCCGCTGATATAATTGGTCTATGTGGGGGGGGGGGCTTCCCCCTTTATGGATTTTGGGGAGGGTATAGAACAATGGGGTCATGGTTGATTCATTTATTAGTGCCTTACAAGTCCGCTCGTCTATTTCATGGTTGATCACCCCCTCATCTAGTACTAACTTTATTATGCGTTGTATTTGTGAAAGAGAGTTGAGAGGAATAGGTGCATAACCTCTTCTATTTGATAATTGCCTCTCAGTTACCTGCACATAATCCTTCCTGTTTTGAATCACCACACTGCCCACCTTATCTGCAGGTTTTATGACAATATCCACATCCTTCTGTAAAGTATCAAGTGCTTTGAATTCCAGATTAGTCAAATTATGCCAAGGATGCTTTCCAAAGATTCCAAGGATTGCTTTCCAAAGATTGGAAAGCAATGCACGGCGTCCTGGAGGTATGTAAATGATTCTCCAGTTGCTCCCACAGCTGCCGAGATAACTGCCGAGGAAAAAGTCCTTGCGCACATTGTGTTGAGCCTGGCCGATGACCAACTGCTATATGTGCGGGGGAAGACGATGGCAAAGCAAGTGTGGGACGCTTTAATGACTGTGTATGCAAGAGTGTCTGCTGGCTGCCTCATAGCCCTGATGAGGTGTCTGTATCGCATTGGTTATGAAGCCAGGAGACTCTATGCAAGGACATATAAACGCTTTGACTAAATGTTTTCAGCAGCTTGAAGCAAGAGGAAAAGTCCTGGAGGAGCTGGACAAAGTGTACGTCTTGCTAAGCTCCTTATCTGAGGACTATAATGCTTTAATAACTTCTCTTGAGTCCTTGGACACAGTTCAACTAACCATATCGTATGTGTGTGGCCATTTGCTGGAGGAGGAGAGGTGAGTCGCAGCTGCCGGGAGCTGAGCCAAGTCTGAGCCGAGTGGTGGGGCCAGCCAAAGGGGCTCTGTGAGGGATGACAGCCAACTGCCAGAAGCAAGCCAGCCAACTGTTTCCAATGTGAGAAAGTGTTTCCACTGTGGGTCTGAGGCACACCTGAGGCGCAGATGTCCGGAGCTGAGGAGGAGGCGACAAGCACCCCAGCATCCAGGGAAAGGCGAGCAGGCAAGGCTCATTACCACAGAGGAGGCTGGAAAGAGCCAGGATTGGTTCCTCGTGGACTCAGGAGCCACTCAACATTTCTGTAGATCAGAGGCTTCACTGGATGATACAAAGCAGTCCAGCCTGCGGCATGTATCCTTAGTAGATGGAAGTGCTGCAGATGTGTTAAGTGAAGGAAAGCTACACTTCCCAGGATTAGAGTTTGTTTTTGTGTTCCTTCGTTGGAAAACAACTTACTAGGCGTGAGTGCCTTAACAAAGGCTGGGTTCACAGTCACTTTTGCTGGGGATGTGTGCTCAATAGCAAAAGGTGGCAAAGTGCTGATAAAAGGTTCACCCCAAAACAATGTGTATATGGTGAATGGTGCTGCAGCCAAGGCTGTAGTGGTCACAAATAAGAATAAGCATATGAACTGTATACGTTTACTACATCGTCGTTTGGGGCATGCTAGTTTTAAAACAATAAGCAAAACTTTATCACTGTTGACTAATGAGAAGGTTTCCCACTGTAATGAATACTTAGATTGTACTGTGTGTAAGCAAGTGAAAACTAATGCTTTTCCACTGGCCAAGGAGAGTCAACGGGTGTCTCAGAAGCCCTTGGCACTGGTACATTTGGATATTATAGGTCCTTATCCTAAGAGTCATTCTAACAATCATTTTGCCTTGATAATAACTGATGATTTTCCCATTTCTCTTGGGTCTATCCACTTAAACAAAAGTCTGAAATGTTTGACACCTGAAACGTTTGACAGGTATTGGGCAAAACATGTACAGAAGCAACTTGGGGTTGACCTGAAGGCTAACCAAACTGATCAAGGTGGGGAATTTGTGTCAACAAGGTTCAGCCAGTGACTGAGATGTAATGGTGTTACCCAGAGGCTAACAAATACCTGTGTACCCCAGGAGCATGGTCTGGCAGAATGAAAAGGGGGAGTGCTGCAAACAAGGTTGTATACAATGCTGGCAGATGCTGGTTTGCCAATGTCCTATTGGGCTGAAGCCCTGTCAGCAGCATGTTTTGTTACTAATTGATTGTGGACCAGTGCTATAGACAACATCCCTTACCGAATGCTATACAAAAGGGATCCAAGTCTAAGCTTCTTAAGAGTTTTTGGTGTGCAAGCGTGGGTACACATTCCTTTGAAACACAGAAGGAAGGAGGGTGCCAAAACTACTAAGCTAACATTTCTGGGTTATCAGAAAAACATGAAGGCTTATCGCTTTGCAAACGAAAACAAGAAGCTGAGTTACAGCCGGTCAGCCAGTATTTGTGAATATTACAAGGTGAATGTACATGTAAGTGCCTGAACCATTTGTAAGTGATTTTGTTGAGGTTCCAGAGTTTGGTTTCGTTTGTATAAAGGTTTGTTTATTGTTTATTTTCAGGTGGAAAGGATGCACATCATTAAAAGTAAAACATAACGGAGACTGACGCCCCTGACGAGGTGTTGAACGAAATCTGTGCTTCAGCCGGCCCCAGATTGGGCGTGTCTCTTTCACTTGAACGAGTGACTTCTGCATTGGAGTGGAACTTACGGAGGGATATTTTTGCCCCCGCTTGAACCGTGTAGACACTGGTTGAATTGTTTGAGTTATGATCAGGAAGATACTGTATGGACACTGGTTACTTTACTTTGAAGGTTTATTCTGTATAAATTGCTATGTGATTGATGTAAGCAGGTTTGATGAACATTTGAATACACAAACTGTTGATTAAATATTCAAATTGTGGGTTAAATATTGTATATAGTAGTGACTACAACCCCCGTGGGTTTTTCCTTTCATATTGCACTTATTCCAGGACACCAAAATACTGGACAACACTTCCAACTACTTTGTCAGACTGCACAGGGAAGCCATTGAAATTCACAAGCATAAGCAAAACTTCAACAGGAAAGAAGAAACCTTAAGAATGAACAGAGCATGGTTTCCAGTTCTGAAAAACACCAGGCTAACAAAACACTCTACACCCGACAATAGCCCTGCAGGGAAGATTAGCACATCAAGCACCAATCCATATGCAAAAGAACCTCCTCAGGATACAGTGAAGCCTCCCGCCATTAGCATTCCACACCCTGGGAAATTCTTACAGGATGACTCAGCTCAACCCCACCCCTCCTGAGTAGATATAAATGACCTGCCAACATCTTTTCCACTCTGTGATACTGAGAGATCTCGGTCTTTTGGTGCTACACCTCTGAAGATGCCAGCCACAGCTGCTGGCAAAATGTCAGGAACTACAATGCCAAGACCACGGCCATACAGCCCGGAAAACCCACAACAACCATCTCCTTTGTTGCATTCTCCAAAGCTCTCTGTTCCATTTTATACAAAATTGTAAATTTCATGTCAGTTTCTTTATGAGCATGATCACTATAGTGCTGCACCAAAGGCGCCTCCATGACTTTGTTTTTTATTTGGGACTGGTGTTCGCATAAGCGAACTCTTGTGGAACGCACAGTGCTGCCCACATACAAAAGACAACATGGGCACTTTAAAAGATATACTACATGTTCAGAGTTGCAGTTCACAAAGACTTGCGGTACTCTGATGTTAAGCTCCTGCAATTCATTTTCATTCATGATTAATTGACATTGTTTGCATCTGCCACATTTGTGCAAACCCTTTGGGCAGCATGAGTTCAAATTAACATTTTTTAACCGTGTATCCAAATGTATGATCATATCTTTAATGTATTGTCGAAGGCTTTAATGTTTAATGTTTCCCTTTCTTCTAAAGGCTACAAGCGGAAGTTCTTGACATCCCGGATTCTCATTAATCAATGGCCAATATTTCAAAATAGCCTGTTGAATCTGATTTGCTTTTGTACTATAGTCCAGAACACAAATGGTGCGGTTAGTTTTTTTGCATTCCCTACTTTGAAATAATGCATTCCTATTTTTACTATTTGCCCCTTTGTCTGGCGCTCTCTAGGACCCTGTCGGGATATCCACGCTTCCTGAAGTCAGTCAGTCATGCATATACTCTCGATTTCAAAATCAATCTCATTAGTAGAATTCCTTTTTGCTCTTAGTAATTGCCCACACAGCAAATTGGTTCTAAGGTGGCCAGGATGAAATGATCTATAGTGTAAAACGAATTTTTATCTGTATCCTTTTTATATGGATGTACAACCAGTGTGTTGCCTGGTGTTCTATACACAGTGACGTCCAAGTAATTAATTTGCATAGTATCAGATTGCCAGATGAATTTTATATTTTGGTGGACACTTTTCATCTACTTCCCCATATCTTCAACATTCACAGTCTTATCTACCACCAAAAATAAATCATCAATACATCGCACAAAAATTAGGATCCCCTTCCAATATGGATTCTGCTCAGTGTTGCAATAAAAATTGTGTTCCAGTTTGCCCATAAATAAATTAGTGATACTAGGGGCTGCCGCACACCCCATAACGATACACCTAGTTTGTAGAAAATAACGATCCTCTATTCTAAAGTAATTATTGTCCAAAACGAGTTCTAACAAGGAGACAAAAAAAAATGTAGGGGGATTCAATTGTTCCCTCTGATTCAGCATCTCATACACTACTGCACAAGCCTCCTCGTGAGGGGTATTGGTATATAACGAGGAGATGTCAAGGGTTACAAAGAAGGAATCAGGGGGCAATACAAAGCCTTCAAATCTCTTAATAAAGTTCCTTGTATCAAGTAAAAAAGTGGGTAGTTTTTGGACAAAAATTTGTAGATAGTGGTCAACATATCTCGATATGGGCTCCAATATAGAATTGCTCCCAGACACAATCAGGCGACCTTGGGTAGTAAATATAGGACCAGAGTCCTAGATGCAATATTAATCAATCCCCTATACACAGAATCTGTTATATATCCAAGGGCTAAGCCCTCATCCAATGTAACTTTTATTAGCATTCTAATTTTATTAATGGGGTCAGAGTGGATCTCCTTATAACTATCTGTGTCCGCTAGTTGTTTGTTTAGCTCCAACATATAATCACTACTATTCACAATCACACACCCCTTATCCGCCTCTTTAATGATGATAGATTCATCCTTTGTTAAATCTTGTAGGGCTTTCCTTTCCAATAGTGGCATGTTGTTAAATTTATATCCCTCCCTACTTTCAATTTTGGCAAGTTCCTTCATATTCATTTTTTCAAAGACCTGAATGCTAGCATTATTAACATTGGGGACAAAAATGGACTTGGTGTGCAAACCAAAGTTTTCACGTGTAGCCTCATCATCATTTCCGAAAAAAATCTAAGTTTTACTTGACAGATTAATTTAAATAAATGCACGTGTCTGAAAATTGTTGTAATTTGGAGTTGGCATAAAACCAAGCCCCCTGCTCAGGGCTTTGATTTCAATATCCATTAATTTTCTAGAGGAGAGGTTAACGACCAGATCCGCATCCCCCTTACTGGGATTATTAACTGCTAGGTCCGTCGTCCTCTGTTGAAATGGCCTCCCCATAAAAAATGTCCTTTATTCTTGTGGTTGGGGTTTCTTTCGGTGAAGGATTTATTACTTTTTGATCTTGTAGACACTCCCTCCTCTATCGATGTATCCATATCAACCCCATCCATTGTATCTAACTCTGATGATGTTGTAAGGGGATTAGACCAAGAAACCTTTTTCTTTTTGTCCTCATTCCACCAATTATAAACGCAGCCAGTTTCATAGTCCTTATTATCCCTGTGATACTTTTTAAGTTTAACTTCCTTCAGTTTAGATTCAAATTCCTTAATTTGCTTGTCAATTTCATTTATCTTGTTTGTATATTTATCCTGAGTAGAATTATCTTGTAATTTAATTTCTAAAGTTTCTATATCTCTATCCACCTTTTTCACCTCAGTGTGTGCTGTCTCTACTAAAAGTAACATTAAATCCATGGAGCACTTATTTAACATCACTGCCCATTTGTTCTTAAATTCCTCTTTGTCCCTAAATAATCCTGGAGGTTTATTTATCCTAAGTCCCCTTGGACTTTACAATATTCAATAAGTGATCCTGCATGTAATAAATATCTCTTACTTTTCTTTTTTAAAAACTGCAAATTATTCCAGTCATTATCTACATTTCCAATGCAATCTCCAAACATGGAGGGCATGGAGGACATGGAAGACATTTCAGAAATTATGCAAGTCTTATCCTCTTCAGTATACGTTAATAGTCCCTCATAGTTAGTCATGGCTCTCTATATACACACAAAATTAATCCGTGGTACCTGTATTTTAGCAACCGTATTAATGGTTTTCCATATGTGAGTTCTAGAATTTGTTTTATGAATTGTTGTTTTAGTGTACATGTGTTTTACATGTGTAATGTGATTTATGTATTAAATACACCGTAGTGACTGTTGTTAGGCACGTCATGTGGTTTTTGCTGTCAATTTCCTAGGCAACGCAGGGAATGTCTGCAGACCTTCTACAGCCTTTGGAACACACCAATCCTTGCCTTCAAAATCTTGATGGTCAGCTTTGGCTGTCAACCAGAGAGCTCCCACTCTTCTCTATGCAAGCAAGGAGAAAGAATTAATTCCCTAGGCAATGGAGGGGATGGATGTTCTGCAGCCCTTAAAACACACCAATCCTAGCCCTTAAAAACTTGATAGGCAGCTCTGCCTGCCAACCAGAGAGCTCCTTTTCTTCTCTATGCCTGCAAGGAGAAAGAATTAATTCCCTATGCAACAGCTGGGAAGGTGTCTGTGTGGTGAGTGAGGAGGCTCTTCCCCTACCCTTTTCTTTTTGATTTTGCTTCATTGCAACTTTTTGGTGCAGCAAGCCAATGCAAGTAAGTTGGCATTTGCGACTCCTAGTATCTACTGGACATGTCCTGGGGAGTGGCTGCTTTGGGGGTCTGTAACTCAGACCTACGAAATGCAATCTTAGCCAAACTTGGAGGGCGGCTGGAGGAGGGCGTGCTGAAGTCTCACGTTGAGTTTGGCATCTCTGAGTGTGAAGGGGGTGGTCCTAGGGTCCCTGGAATGATGGACCACAGACCGATGAACTGGTCCATGAACAGGGTGGATCCACAGCTGTGATGCCAGTCCCCTTCCACCACAGTCTGCTAACTAGCCATCCCTCATACATGAGTGGAAGCCTATTTGCTCTTATTACAGATTTTAGCCATCAATCACACCTACCTCTTCCAGGCAAGACAGAAAGCAATACAATTGCTTAAGTCCCATGTGTCAGACATCTTGTAGGGTTTCAGTTGGTGAGACTGGTTTTCTGTTTAGGAATAGCTTCATTTATATGTCCAGTCTTTTCTAAATTTATTTCATGGACAGCAAGCACAAATGGTGGACTATCTGAGTCAAAGCTGGATATTTGGCAACTCTACCAGTACAAAACTGCAAGATTTATTTGGCTGATAATGGTTCTACAGCATAATTTGCCAGAGGTGGTGGTTGCAATCGTTTTTGCTTTTCCTCCCATAAGTACCTTTCCCAAGAGGGAAAAAAAAAGAAATTTGGTGAGCTCTGAGCTTCTTATGCATGTTCCCAGCATGCCATTGGTAAGGTAGACAATACTGAATGAAATGGGAAGGAGGGAGAGTCAGTTGTTTCCTTACCTTTTCCAGTGCCTGAAAGTTGGTCTGCACCCTTACTTTCCTGAATGAGTGTGGTTTGGAGCACAAAATAGGCTTATCATTATTGTAAGCAGGGCTTTTTTTCCAGCTGGAACGCAGTGGAACAGAGTTCTGGAACCTCTTGAGCGGCGCAGAGGGCAATCTAAACTCCCCTCTGCCTGGAGATCAGGGGGTGGGGCCACCAGCCATGTGACCATTTTCTTTGAGGGCAACCCATTGAGTTCCACCACGTCTTTTCCCAGAAAAAAAAACCCTGATCATAAGGATCTAGAAGCAGTGCTCATTGTGGTTATTTTGTGGTTTAATATGCTAGAAAGGAGGTTTTGGCAGGATGTGTTCAAGCCTTGGCATGATTGGATAAAGCAAGGCATAACGTTAATAGGACTTGTGGGCCTGTGTAGGGACTGTGTTGTTGAAGGGAATGTGCTGTTCCCCACCCAATATTCAATTTTCTGTTCTGCATCTGTGACCTGCTTTTGGATAACTACACACAGGTCTGCAAGACCTTGGTGTGTGTGGGGGGGTGGGGGGTAAAAAGGAAGGGGTGTTAAATAAGCTTTCTGGGCACAGCAGTAGTACAGGTTGTGTTCTATTAAATTAAGGGAATCAGACAAGCACCCAGAGGCATTCAATAGTAAGCATTTCCTAGTCCCACATTTCATGGCTGACTGGACCCAAGTATTGGAGAGGACATGGTGCTAGGGCTTCATCAGTTGTTCAGCTGTTGATAAACAATAATCAATTTCATGACTCTGATGTCTGCATTTAAGGGTGGGAGGGTAAGCTACCCATTCACTGCTAACTGCTTCCGTGTTTCTTTGTTTGTTTTTTATCATAAGGAAGAAAATTCCAGGCAGTGTAGTTCTTTACAACCAGAAATTAATCAGTATTCTTCTGGCATCTCATTTTGATTGCAACATGCAACATAATAAGAACTTCAGACATCAGATCATATTTAATAAAAAGGTTAATGAGGAATGATCAGGCATTATTATCTTTCCTAACAAGAAACTGATAATTGAACTGAGTAATGTATTTCAGAAAGTCATCCAGATCAAAATTCAGATATATTTCTGATTGTCCCCTGTCCTAAAGATCAAACAAGGGCACAATCCAGTCATACTTATGCAACTTAAAGTCCCATTTACTTAAATCAAGCAAGTTAGGCATACATTTTGCTCTCCCACTGAAATGAATTAGAGGTAAATACCTGTCTAGAATGTTTTCTAACTCTATTCCTAAAGATGCATGCATCCTTCTCCGTCCTCCATTCTATCCTGTCAGAGATTAGGTTACATTGAGAGACAGTGACTGTTTCAAGGACTCCTGGCAAACTTCATAACAGAGCTGGGATTTGAACTTGGCTTTCCCAGATCTTAGTCTGACATTGTAACCCCACCATACTGGCTCTAAGCATGTTTAACATGGGCTGTGGCCACTTGGATAGGGATGCATTGGGGAGAACAGCTGCTGAGTTTTGATTTTACATTAGTAGATTATTTAGTTATAAACTTTTTGCCTTCATGAATGGTGTCCAGGATCTTGAACTAATGAGCTTGTTTTATAAAGTACACAAAAGCTTGCTTGCAAAACTGGCTTGGTTTTGCTAAATTTAAAGTGCAGTTCTGAGAGCAGTTACACTTAAGGTGGTCAACTCTTGAGATTTGAGGTGGAACAGGAAGAGGGCAGTGTTTGGGAAGAGGAGGGACCTCAGCAAGGTATAATGCCATAGTATTAACTGTCCAAAGCAATCATTTTCTCTAGGATAACTGATCTGTGTAATCTGGAGATCTATTGTAATTCTGAGAGATCTCCAGGGCCCAGTTGAAGGTTGGCAACTGTATTTACTCCCTTCTTTGTCCATTGATTTTGGTGAACTTATAAGAGTGTAACTGTTTGGAATTGTGCTGTGTATCGTCAGCACAGTATATATTTTGCTTTGTGTGTGGTGCCCTGTAATTTAGATTATATGAGACAATCTTTTCAGGGAGTTCCAACATGGAGGATTTTACTTCATGAAAGGAAGTGGGTTTCATGGCTCAGTGAGTTTTAAGCCTACATATCTGTAGGCTTAATAATTTGAAACAAAAAATTGTTCTTGGATTGACTTGTAAATACCATATGCCTTGAAAAAACAAACAAACAACAGGAATCCCTAGATTACTTCCTAAGATTTTTTTCAATGTATTATATGATTAAGATGATTATATTTATATTGATTCCTGGCTGTAGATAGTTCTCTGTCTAGGCCCCATCCAGATTTTTTGCTGGAGGTTCTAAAATAAAGAACCATTCATAACAGTTTAAGTACCCTTTTGAGTGGCCTTATTTTTTGATAAATGTGCTTTAAAATACCTTTTCAAGTATTTAAGTAACTTAAATGTTTTATGCAGCATAAACCATAATTGTATAATTCATTTTAAAAAATCTCAAGAGTTCAAAGTAACATCTTCGTTGATCTTAAACAATTGTCAAAATTTAGAAAGTAAAATTAACCCAGTGTTCTGCTTCTTTTGTTCTTCTGTTTTGTAAACGTGCATTACTAGGTGTGAAATGGGGACTTTTAAATATTAATTTCATTGAGTCTTTATAGGCTTTATCTTAGCTTTCTCCTCAGGTCTTCCATTAGTGTGTGGAAACTTAGAGAAGTTGCCAATCAGCTGGAATCAGAGGAAGAACTCTCCATGTATTTTTATGATGCTGGTAGGGAGAAAGGGAACTAAGGGGACAAAGTTTCAGGCTTTGGTCACTGGGCAAGTCACATAGTGTGGTTTCTGACCTGGGAAATCTGACTAAGAGCCAAGCTACAAGTGATGTCTTACACAGGTTGGGCACTTGTCAGCTTCCCTCAAGTTTTGATGGGAAATGTAGGCATCCTGGTCTTGCTGCTGTAATGGAGAGCCAAGCTGTAAAACCAGGATGCCTACATTTCCCATCAAAACTTGAGGGAAGCTGACAAGTGTCCAACCTGTGTAAGGCGTCACTTGTAGCTTGGCTCTAAGATCCTGATGGAGGTCAGGAGTGAAGTCATACACTCAAAACAAGCAGGGTGCATATACCAGGCAACATTGAGAAACTGTCAATTCTCCCATATAAGGAGATAGTTGTGTTGTAACATTTCTATTGGTTCCTTGTTCTCGTTTGTTTTTATGTAAAAAGTATAAAAGTTTATGAGGTGATTTGTTCTGTGCTTCTGTGGTAGAAGACTCCCAGAGCCCATACACATTAAAAATAAAGCTTTCAGGTTATAAGGAACAGAGTGGCTGTTTCGTGTTTCAGTCTACCAGGGATAGCTTGTCTTGTCTCAAAGAACAAGTTCAGAACAATTTGGTGAGCTGGCCAGGAGTCATGTTCTGTGTACACTTTGACTTCCTACTAGGGATGACCAGACAGTACCCATCAGAGCTTTTAAGTCCTATCTATTTTGTCTCACCTGGGAGGCTGACCCATCCTTTGTCAGGTAGGGGTGCAATCTTCAGGAGGTTTTTTTTTTTTCCTGGTATGGTATGGTATGGTGTGGTATGGTATGGTACATGGGTCATAATCAGCATTTGAAAATGTCAACATGGCATGAATTGCTCTTGCTCAGTGGGTGGTAGAAGGTCTTTCTTTGTTGATGCAAATGGCGATTTCTATGTTGTGGGCACTTGTGTGATTGGCTGTGTGTAAAAAATTCATGCATTGCATCCTGTTTGAGGAGCATTGTAAATATGGCCAACAGGCAAAATAAAGAGCGTATCACTCCATCCCTTGTCTACCAGTCCTTTAGCCCTTACAAAGTAGGATGAACATCTGCTTGTGCCAGGGAAGCATCACCACCCTCGCCCAAGTATGCATGTACATAGTTGGAGCACACCATGTTATTAGTGCCACCAACATCACCACCATTCTTGCCACAACACTGAAAGCAGTGTAGAATGTGCTAGCAACGTAAGGTGTAATAATGCCACCACCTGAAAATAATGAATTTCAAAGCAAAGGATTAGTCTACTATCCCTCCAAAGTTATGTTCTGTGTAATGTTAGCTCAATTCCAAATTAAGCCTTAGAAGAAAAACCCTTTTTCAATGGTTTCACTCAGGAATGCCTGACTCAAGATGCTTCCAGATTAATTAATCTTTTTTTTAATAAAATTTTATTGGTGAGCAAATAAACAAAAGAATTTTTTCCCAAGTTTGACACATATAATCTCATTATTCCCCTTGCTTTATCCCCCCACCCTTTTCCTCCCCCCTCCCTATTGACTTCCAACAGCTTTCCAACCCTTAACCCTTCTTATTGCTTAAATCTAATTCATTTATATTTTCCTACCACCTCTAGATCATGATATCTCTTACTCTAAGCACATTCTTATTTTTTTACATAAACTCTATCAAGCATACTATCAATATAGTATATATCATAACAATATAACACAACAGTATGGTATAATATATAGCCAGATTCTTAGTGTCTCTTACTTTAGACATTTTCTATTTCTCTTCTTTTAAATATATATTCCATCAAATATACTATCAATATAGTATATATCACAAAACTTAGATTGTATGCTATGCCATCAATGTAGCACAGCACACAACCCAATATAACCCAACCACATAACAGATTAATTAATCTTATTGTGCGTCTCCTCTCACCATTATCTCCAAGGCCATCCACTGTAGCATCTGGGTCTCTGCCCACATCTGAGAAGCTATCATTAGAGTGAGTCAGAAATGCTGCAGAGGGAGAGAAATGAGTATAGGGTATTTTTCAGTGTGTCTGGGTGTTATGGCAGACTCATGATGCCTCCATTTGTTTTTCTCGGACCTTTCTTACTTGTTGGGTATGGTGTTAAGCTCCAAATCTGTGCTGTGTCAATTGTAATGAGTTCATGAGAGAAAAGCTCCTCTGAGCCCTCCTGAACCTCCATGATACCTGTCTTTGGTTCGCCCGCGACCTCCAGCACCATACTCCTTGCCAAATGTTTGGGCTTCACACTGACATTGCCTCTAAGGATATTATGTCCCTAAAGTATGGGCACATCACAGGCGCGTTGCCAGAGTGGTTGTTGTGTACCACAACCCTCTTGTAATCCAGATGCATCGTTTTGGTTTTCAACCTGCATTCCATTGCCGTTCTTTTGTGGCCTCGTGAGGCCATCTGCTCCGAAACTTTTTGAAATAATATTATAGCAAAGAGTCCAGTAGCACCTTTAAAACTAACCAACTTTATTGTAGCCTTAGCTTTCCAGAGCCACAGCTCTGTACTATTGGACTCTTTGCTATTTTGCTACTGCAGACTAACATGGCTAACTCCTCTGAATCTATGAAGTAGTCCTATGTTTCTATGTGAGCTATAAAGAGCCTCCTGCATTTTCTCCTCTCCCCAGAAAGACAATAGATCCAGAATCTCCTTCTGCTGCCATGAAACCCCCCTTGTCCTATTTTCCTTGCTGTTTTCTATCATATTTTCAGATGCCAGGGCACCTGTTGATCAAGTAATGGTGTGCCTTTCATCGTTGCAATGCCGCTGACGTCGAACTTCCATTTGCCACCCCAAAATTTTTTAATCAGACAGGTCAATGGTAGGTCAAGGGTCATCAGTGGGGAGAACCAGCCTTTATGCTCCCTCTCAAAACCCAAGTTGCAGTTTTTCAAAGGATTTGTGTGATTGCACTGTCACCATACAAGAAAAGAAAAAAAAGGAACCACCAGTCTAGGGGTGTTCCATTATTTTCAAGGTGTAACTTTAAAATGAAACATTTGATGACCTTGGTTGTTACAAGTTGGCTGTGAAGGATTAGTGCAGGCGGTTCCTTTTAAATGGGACATCACAATAGCGCAACAAAGGTGTCTTTAAAAAAAATGTTTTGTCATTATTGTTGCCAGGAATCCACAGAGGATTGCTAGATTCCTGATTGTGGGTGGGAAAATCTCTTCCTACGGAGGAGGAGTAAAGTGGACGGTCTCTGGAGAAGCGTTTCCAAGCGTTCACATGCATGTGAAAAATAACGATTAAAAACCTGTTACATTGCAGAAGAAACAGGAAATCTGCATTCTTGGAGAAAGCATAATGATGGCAGGAAGATGGTGGGATTTGGATGGCTGGATTACAAGGATGTGTGTACTATTGTATAGCAGTACAATAGCAATACTGTGCTGCTAAAATAAGGACGTGTGAAAACAGCCATGGATATCAGGTAGCATAGTTAATTAGAGTTTAACTATTGCTTAGCCTTGCATTTACTGGTTACTTTCCAGTCTACAGTTTCAATAATCTATAAACTGGTTGTTGTGGGTTTTCCGGGCTGTATTGCCGTGGTCTTGGCATTGTAGTTCCTGACGTTTCGCCAGCAGCTGTGGCTGGCATCTTCAGAGGTGTAGCACCAAAAGACAGAGATCTCTCAGTGTCAGAGATCTCTGTCTTTTGGTGCTACACCTCTGAAGATGCCAGCCACAGCTGCTGGCGAAACGTCAGGAACTACAATGCCAAGACCATGGCAATACAGCCCGGAAAACGCACAACAACCATCGTTCTCCGGCCGTGAAAGCCTTCGACAATACAATCTATAAACTATTTGATAATATTGTGGATATGGGTACTGTTGGACTTTTTGCAAGTGTTCTACGCTCAGTCATGAAAGAGTTAAATTGCTGTTCTGTTTGTTTAGTCAGATAGCTAGTTAGCATAGGACCACTTAGGCTTCCAGAGAAGTTCCCACCAGAGAAAGTGGGTGACTTTAGTCTTAATGAGGGAATCCCGGAATGTCTATTGGATGAGCCAGTTTATTGGGGGGCAATTAGCTAGCAACATTTACTAAGGTTTTATTGCTCTTTGTTCAGTATTCTACTACAGTCCACTTCTACTACTTACTAGACCATGAAACCTAAGCTTTTCTCTCTCTAGTACCTAGCTGAGACTATCAAGATGTAGTCAGAAACTGTTTGTTGTTTTTCCTACCCTTTTTATCCTATTATGTAGTAAAGTATTTTTATAGAGCTAGAATCACAGAAGTCGGTCTACTTATTTCCATTGCGCTATTATCAAACTTTGCTACTCTGCAAACTTATATCTAATTGCTGTGCAGACTCCAACAGGTATGCTGAAATTTGTAAAGTACATTATAAGAGTTCAGTTATTAACAATAACTGTCATAACTAGATCAGCCATTCACTCCTTAGCACACTAAAACTTAGTTATGAATTAAGGATGGGTGTTAGTTCAGGCCTCAAAGGATATCTAACGCTGGGTGATAGTAGCTGGCATATAGCCTTTCACTGATGTTATTAGAGTACTAAGGGCTGAGCTAGATGTGACAGAATCCCTGTGACCACTATAGGGATTCTGCTACCATTTTAAGGCTGAAATCATATTCTTTCCAAAATGCCACAGGTGAACTTGAAAGCTTATCTGATGGTGCCTCAGCTGGGTAGACACCCAGGTGAGCTTCCCCTGGAGGAGGCTATAAAACTGCAATTTGAAGAGACAGGAGCCCTAGCAGCAGCAAAGGTGAGTGGTTGTGTTTGCTGGGTGATGAGAGGGTAGCCAGGCGCTGAGACAGGGTATCTCCATCTCCCAGAAAGCACTAGCTCTTACCTTCACTACCTACAGGGCTCCTCTGTCTTCCCCATGCTGTTTTCAAGCATTCTCTTGGGGAAGCAGACTTGGGTCTCTGCCCAGCCAGGGTGCCATCAGCAGGGCCAGATCTAGAGTTGCGGGTGCCCGGTGCAACCCTTGCCCTGGTCTCTGCACACGTGCACAGTGTGCGCTCTCTCAGCACTGCATGATGATGTCATTTTTGTGACATCATCAAACAGGGCAGGAGGCATGCTGCCCGCACAACAAACCAGCTGCTCCAGCACCCGGTGCGCCGTGGAGCTGGTGGCGGCAGCAGCAGTGGTGCGGGTGTGTGCTGGGGCGGCTGGCTTGCCACGTGTGCAGGACCTCCCAGCCCTGCACTCAGCCACCTGCGCAGCAAGCCAGCTGCCCCAGCACACACCCTCGCTGACACTGCTGACAACAGCTCTGCAGCGCACTGTGCACTGGGGTGGCTGGCTTGCCATGCCGGCAGCTGAGTGTAGGACTAGGAGGCCCTCCACACGGTTCACCTGCCCCGCTGCCCCATGCCGCCCGTGCGGAAAGCCAGCTGCCCCAGTGCACAGTGCGCTGCAAAGCTGGCGGTGGTGGCGGCAGTGAGGGTGTGCACTGGGGCAGCTGGTTTGCTGCGTGGGTGGCTGAGCGCAGGGCTGGGAGGTCCTGCGCACGTGGCAAGCCAGCCGCCCCATCGGTGGGGCTGATGAGGGCCTACCGACCCTGTGCTCAGCCTCATAGCATTTCTGCCATCCAGGCCATCATAACATTTCTGAAATAACACAATTCCAGCCTTAAAATGGTGGCAGCATCCCCATGGCAGACGTGGGGACACTATCATGTCCAGTTGAGCCCTAAGACTCAGCCCAATCTCATGCCTACTTCCATACTGCTACTGCCAGTCCTTGAATGACAAAGCTATCACAGATAAAATAGCTAATGTGGTGCTCTGTCAGAGGTGGATTTGCTATCTGAAGGAGGGCAGGAGAGAGCAGGAGCCCATCCTGGCCATTATGAAGCATCTTTTTGTATTACAAAGCTTATATCAATGGTGGAAATATGTTCTGGGCTTTTATTATAATAATAAGGCAAGTGATGATGGTTTGATGGGAGGTGGGGTATATTTAGCCAGCGCTGCTCATCTGTTCACTTCAGCTTGTGATTCTTGTCAACACTTGCACTGTGATATTTTAAGCCTGAAGATATCATGTGTGAATCAGGATATGTGCTTGCAAGTTTAGTTCTTTAATTACATTTTCTTGATCTTCATAAATCACCAGTTGTTCCAAAATGTCCTTTGTGCAGCTGACCCATTTTTTAGCTACAGTTTCTTCCAAGTAGACACGATTCTACTTTGCAGTGAGCTGGATCAAACTGTAGCCTTGACATGTAAATACAACCTGCATAGATTTCTATTGAAATCTATCAGCAGTCAGAAATTATGCTGGGAAGTAGTCTGCAAACCAGAAACATTGCTCAACATAGCAGCATTTTTCGAGGTCCCCATCAGAATGTCAATCATGCTTCAGGACACTTGTTTCCTAAAATATGTTTTTGTGATATGAATACACACAAGCTCACTGAGCCTTTGAGCAAGATTGACAAACCCAAGACATTTACTATTTCATGGATGTAAAAGTAAAGAAATTGGCTATATCACCAAAGATTTCCTTTAGCTGCCCTTAAGTCATACAATGTGACACCATATTTTAATTTTATACAGGAGGAGTCATTCTACAGTAGAGCCATTTTATTATTTGGATAAATCAAAGCCGCTTCTAGTTTGCATTTTGAGTCCAGTTTTACTCTGAAATTCCAACTCCTGGCAATATGATTACAGTTTGACATGACATTTGCAGATAAACGACTTGTCAGAGTTCATTTATGTTTTGAAACATTTTGCAAGGAGTGACAGCTGCACAAAGCTTATAATTTGACAATGCTTTATCTCAGTGAAATAAAGCAGCTTCCCAGGGGGCAAAAATATGCCAAATTAAATCTTATGAAGCCTGATAAGGTTTTTTTTGTTAAAAAACTGATTTAAAATATGATTGCACACCAAATAAGAGGATTAGTTCCGAAGTCAGATAATGCCAAAGGAGAGGAGATACTGAAACTTACCCCCCTCAGAGAATTCTAGATAGCTATCAGAAGTTCTACAATAGGAGAACTTTTCTTTGGAATGGAAAGGGGACATGATTACGATCATTTAATGATGTTTATGATGTTGGGGGTTTTGTAGATGTTTTAACTTGTATACCACTTTGGGAGTACCTAGGGCATATTTTTAGAAGAGATTATGCACCATAAGTGCCCAAATAAATAAAAAGGAATGGAAAATTCAAGAATCCTTTTCAACATTCTTCATACTTTTAAAAGTACATACATAAAAGTGTAAAAGTTTACACCATTGTATAATACTTGATGGTTTCTTGTGTCAGGTGGGCACTTATATTGCATGAATAACTATCACAAATCAAATACCAGAGATATTTTTTTGTATTGCGTCACCTCCGATACAAAGGGCACAATCCAGCATTATTTAGTCATGATGATGAATCACCATTGAAAGAAAAACAATACAATTTTATCATGACGTAAATCCAATTAATTTTGGATCACGGTGCAATCATTGAACTAAAAATCAAGCAATATATATGCATGCATAAATTAATCTAAATACAAAGCCAGAAAAAGGCAAAACAGTTCTGGTTTGTAATGAGTCTGATGTATCTCTAGACATGTTCAACCCACCAGAAGTGTGTTTTAACATCATATCTTTATCATTTGCAATGATGCATATTTTTTAACTTTTTCATGCAGCTGCTTTTCTTTTTAAGACTGCAAAGAGGAGAAAGTATTAGATATCATTATGTTTCTGATTACCAGGTTTTCATCCTTAATGCTATTAATTTGCAATAAGAATTTTGTAATTATGTATGTTCATCAATTCAATTCACGAAGGACAATATGTGACATACAGCAAATTAGACAGCAAACTCCCTGTCCTTGTGACTGAGTAATTAGAAACATTCATTTAGAGGCACAGTTCTCAATTATCCATTAAGTGCAAGTATTTGAGTTAGATACAGTCCCTTGTCTAGCATAACTAAACATACTTTAAGTAAGAATGCACATTTATGTCCTAGCAAGGGGAAACATGATGGCAGACATGTCATGATGGTGAGAACTGCTGTTGTTACAAGAATTCAGTAGAAGTCCAAAGAATTTGGACAGCAAATCAGGACTCTGCTGGTTTGAACCCAACTACTGCCATGAGCTCAGCAGGTAGCCTTGGATAAGACACTCCTCTCAGCCCTGTTCCTCAGCTTTATTGTTGGGCTAATTATAACACTGACTTTGTTCACTGCTCTGACTGGAGCACTAATCTGCCTAGAAGAGTGGTGTATAAGAGCACAGTTATTATTATTATAATTCATTAAAACAAATATTTCTAAGAATAGGATGATACTACCACTTGCATTTTAATACAGTAGACCAAAATGGTCACCAGAGACCAGTGACCACTTCATAGATTATCAGAAAAAGTATACAGATCAATTAACTATTAATAATTTATGGCATTTATACTCCTCTTTTCTTCCTTCTTGCAACTTAAGGAGATAAACTTGGGATTAGCTCCCTGCACCGGCTTCTGAAGCAGGTACAGGGAGTTTGAAATTGACAGCCCCCTTCTCCTGTCACCCTGAAACAGCTGGAGAAGTCTGTCAGTTTCAAAACATCTCCACAGGCATCATCTGATCAGGTGAAGCCGGTGCAGGGCATATGAAACAGACAGCCCTGTTCTCCTGTCCCCCAAGTGGCAGGAGAATGGGGCTGTCAGCATCACCCACTCCAGACTGACTTCAGCCCATGGGCTGAACCCAGTGCAGGGTGAGTGCAACTGACAGCCCTGTTCTCCTGCTGCCCCAGTGGGAGGGGAATGAGAGCTGGCAGTTTGAAAGACCTTGTGCAGTTCAGCTGAACCTGGAGTGGTATCTGTCAAATTGACAGCTCTTGTTCTCCTACCACTTGGGAGAACAGGGCTATCAGTTTCACTCACCCCACACCGGCTTCAGTCCATCTATTGAACCCAGTACGGGGTGAGTGAAACTAACAACCCTGTTCTGCCACCCGAGCAGGAGGTGAATGAGAGCTGCCAGTTTGACAGACCCCACTCTGGGTTCAGCCCATGGGCTGAGGATGGTGTGGGGTCTGTCAAAATGGCAGCTTCTGTTCTCCTGCCACTCGGGGGACAAGAGAACAGGGCTGTCAGTTTCACTCACCCTGTGCTGGGTTCAGCCCATGGGCTGAAGCTGGTGCGGGGTGAGTGAAGCTGACAGCCATGTTCCCCTGTCCCCCGAGTGGCAGAAGACCAAGAGTGAAACCATGGGTTCAGCCAGTGGGCTGAGACCGGCGCCGGGGGGGGGGATGGGGTTCTGCTAAACTGACAGCTCCCGTTCTCCTGCCACTCAGGGACAGGAGGGCTGTCAGTTTCACTCACCCCAGGCTGGGTTCAGCCCATGAAGCTGGTGCAGGGTGAGTGAAGCTGACAGCCCTGTTCTCCTACCACTCACTGGTAGAAGAACAAGAGTGAAACCATGAGTTCAGCCCATGGGCTGAGACCGGCGGGGGGTCTGTCAAACTGATAGCTCCCATTCTTCTGCCACTTGGGGACAGGAGAACAGGGCTGTCAGCTTCACTCACCCTGCACCAGCTTCAGCCCATGGGCTGAGCCCAGTCTGGGGTGAGTGAAACTGACAGCTCCGTTCTCCTACCACTCACTGGCAGCAGGAGAACGGGACTGTCAGTTTCACACACCCCTCAGTGGTGCCAGCATATCTGGGGTCACGAACCACTCACGAATTGCACCAACCAGGACAAAAAAAGTCATGGGGTTCGTGGAAAACGTGGCCCCACAAACCGCGTTTTCCCAAAACACGAACCTCCCTGGTTTGTGTGGGTTTTTTGGTTCATATTGCGGATCGTGCCCACTTCTACTTGGGATTTTCAGGAAGTCTTCCCTCTGGGAACTGAGCAGATGCAGATTTCAGTCAGGCTGTTATATCATGTATCTTCCAACCATACTCTGGAACTTACTGAGAATTTAACCATTGTTTGCTACTATGCGAAGTTCTTAAAAAACTAAGCTCCTCAGATTGCTGCCTACCTAAGCTCAAAAGATGGAGGCACCTAAATATGGGCTACCCAAAATGATAGGAGTGGATGGGTAGATTCATATGGGATAAGGTGGTTTTAAGGTATGCTGGCCCCAAGTCACATGGGGTTTTATGCCATGTCTGAGTTAATGGGGCTGCCACAATGACACCCATGACCCAGAGAGCCTTCGATGAAAGCACTGCTTTCACTTGAATTTGTTAGGCCATAGTCTAATGCAAAATTATGCCCTGTTGGATCCTTTCTGTTGATGATATGCTCCATCATCTCATTTGTTCTATTAATTTCATATACATCATTTAGTGATATAAAGAAAACTTCTACAAATACATCATATAGTTTGTGACGCTAACAAACAAATATCGATGATAGCTCTTTGCTCTTATTTCAGTTCTATACACTGTTTACTAAAAATGTGTAACTCATAAAAGAAGATGGATTGAGGACCCTTCATTTTTACATACATTTTAAGTTTTTCCCTGGAACCAAATCACACTACTATTCTTCTTTCAATACTGTATATGGGGCTACACATCCATGAAGAAGCTCAGCTGGAAAGAGTATAATTGAAAAAAACAATGCCTCAGATTTAGGTTTGGTGTTTTTCAAATCCCCTTTCACCTCACTAAAAATGTATTCTTAGGAAACCATACTTTTTATAGGTTTTTTGTTCTGCTGAAACTGGTAGTTTAGAAAAGAATAATCAACTATTTTGCATTGTTCGTTTTCATTTTATGTAGGCTTATTTCAGCAAGTGACTTTCAAGTCTTTACAAAGAGTAATCAGTGTTGTTGTTTGTATAAAAAGAACATACAAACTGAAGCCCAGCTCTCTTCAGTGTGATACTAGTTTTTAAATGAATGTTTCATTTATCCACATTTAAAAAAATGTGGAATATTTATTTAGTGGACATATATGTTCTGCTGAAATAAAGCATATTAATTTAGACCATTATTAAGAAATCACATTATTCTGATACATGGGTTGCTGCAATGCATCGTCCTCCTCAGTTATTACCAGTTATCTCTTCTTGTGGCATATATAACTTTCCTGACTGAAAAATCACATCAGATAACGTTTTGGGTAGGAGTGCTTGCAAAACTTTAATTATTATAACTTTTCCCTAGATTTTGAGTTCTGAATAATTTGACATGGTTCTACAGTTGTTTTTATTGTTTATTCTCAAATATTGTATGGATAGCACTATGTGTGTGCTGTTTGCTGCAGGTTTTTAAATATCTAAATATCTTGAACTGCTACCAATGCAGACAGTTGTGCAGTTAGCTCAGTTGTTGTGTCTGATTGGCTGTGGATCTTCAAATTCCCTGGCATAGAATGATCTTTCAAAATACCTCTTATCTCATAACATTTAGATGCCAGTGCTGGGGCCTGAATATAGCACAACTTATGCTCTACCACTGAGCCACAGAGTCCTAGTCACCCCCACCCCCAACCAGCCCATGCACATTGATAAAATAATGAAAATAACTACCTTGGAAGTACTGCATGCAAGGCTGCATTTTTAAAGCAATCTTCACCAAATTTGCAGGAAACCAACTCTTTATTGTCCATTAAATATCCTCCAAATTTCAGGAAGATTGGACCCCAGGGTTCAATTTCATGGGACTCTGAACATGCTGCCCTCAGTCATGCTCCATTGTTTCATATAGAGGAAACATTTCTAAGGCTTTTAAACTCCCATGTTTGTCCCTATCTCTCCCCCCCCCCCCGCTTGAGATTCTCTGGTATGACATACTTCCTTGCCAGATTAATATTGTCAAACCAGAGACACCTATAGAGAATCTCTTTACTGAAACAAGCGGGGGTGAGGCTTGCCAAACCACAGAATTAAAGGACAGCTGGCAGCAGTGGTAGCTAGAAGGAGCTCTTTTGAAGTTCAGATGAGAGGGGAAGGGCAGAATCCACTCTACCTGCTGCCTCTTCCCCCACTCCACCAGCTACACGCCACTCTCCTGAAGCGGTGCAGAGAATGGCTCTGTTCACACCACTTCCTCTTGCTGCTGCTGCTGCTGTTCTGCCTCTGTTGCAACTGACTGCAGAGGCTGCCTGCAACTGGATAATAGGGCCCAGAAAGTCTGGGTGCCCAGATCCAGTCCAGGATTCACCCTAAGGAACCAGCATAGCTGGATAATGCCGGATCGATGCTGGGGATTGGCACGCCCTTACTAGGCAGAGCAGTGGTGTGGAGAAGCCCAGCAGCCACAGAGAGGTCAGTGCTGGGATAAGCAATGGCTAGGGAAGCCAGGCCATCACCAGGAGAGGCCGCAGTGAAGTGGCCACCACGAGGATGGGCCCTACAGCAGCCCTAGGGGCCGCTGTAGCCATCAGGAAGTTGAGGAGCTACTGTTGCTGGTCAAGAAGTGCCACCAACCTGTACCACCCGGCCATGATGTCAACATTCGGCACATATCTTGGTCTGTGGGGTTGGAAAGGCAACTGTGGTGGCCTCCAGCCTAATCTGCACCCTACCTGGAAGGAGTAGACATTGTGATGGAGAAAAGGACCTGGGCCAGGTGGAGGCCATCAGGAGGGAACAGGGGCAAGGCAGGGGTGAGACTGTGTGGCAGCCTGAGGCCCAGATGCTTGGCTTCACCTTCAGGGTGGGTGTGTGGGGAGAATGGCAGGACATCCCCCTAGAAGGGAGGATAAATGGAGGTCTCAAAACCTCAGCCAGAGAGGAGACAGGAGGATTGACCCTGCACACTAAGGACTTGGGAGAGGGCTTTTCAGGAGTGACATAACTCCAGCCTCTCCCTTGCCCACATCTGAGGCCACAGGGGGACCCCTCATTGGAGGAGGGGAAGGTCAAAGCACAATTGCTGGCAGGTGGCCTCTGAGAGGGAGGAGGAACCCCAAGACCAGGATGACTGTGTTGTAGCCACAGTGGTTGGCAGGTGGCGGACCTCACCCAGAGGAGCCTGACAACCTGCAGGTGGAGGCAGTTCCTGGCTTCAGGTAATAGTGCCCCCTCCAGATATTTGTTGGGCTAAAGAAAGTAAAGATGTAGGAATATTCCAATGTCACAGCCAAATCAGGATCCAAGGTATAATTCCTTGGAAAGTGATGTACACTGTCCTGGAGAAAGTGGATTGGCTGGGCTGACTAAAGATCTCATCTTCATGAATTCTTTCTTGGTAGTGCTCTAATATGAGTAATGTCATCAGTTCCTATAGTAAGGATATAGTTATGGCCATGTACATAGATAGTAATTAGATGTAATCATGGACAATTTGTCAACCAGTGGCTACTAGCCTTTGTGGCTAAAGAGAATTTCTACATTCAGAGGTGGTAAACCTTTTAGTACTAGGAGGTAACATCAGGGGAAGTTCTTGGCCTCTATGACCTCCAAAGCCCTCCAAAGCTATTGGTTGACCACTGCAAGTAAAAACAAAGAGACAATCTTGTGCTTATTTCAGACTCCTCTGATTAAATATATGTAAAACATGTAGGGACCTCAGAGTTAAAATTAATTCTCCCACTGCATGAATATTGGCTTGGTTTTTGATTCTCCACACCACTGCTCTGCCTAGTGGTGGCCTGCCAATCCCCAGCATCGATCCGGCATTATCCAGCTATGCTGGTTCCTTAGGGTGAATCCTGGACTGGATCTGGGCACCCAGACTTTCTGGGCCCTATTATCCAGTTGTAGGCAGCCTCTGCAGTCAGTTGCAACAAAGGCAGAACAGCAGCAGCAGCAAGAGGAAGTGGTGTGAATAGAGCTCAGTAGCTCCTCTACTTCCTGATGGCTACAGCGGCCCCTAGGGCTGCTGTAGGGCCCATCCTAGTGGTGGCCACTTCACTGCGGCCTCTCCTGGTGCCCTCCTTTTCTTGTAACCACTGTGTGAAACAGGTCTGATCCAGTGCTCTTATGTTCTGATGTTCCTCCAAGCCTTCAAACTATCAAGTGCTCTGAGAAATGTGCTATGCAAATCTCCCTCAATTGTGAAATTTTTATTGTATCTTTAAGGTAAAATATAACAGAAGGGGACAAGATGCAATTAGCGGGGAGGCAACCAAAACATTCCTTTGCTAGTAAATGTAACATCTCCTTTTGGTGGGGAGTCAGTTTGCCGTGTTAGTTTGCAGCAGTAAAAGCATCCAATTCCTATGTAGTATAAGCCTTCGATAACCACAGCTCTCTGAATAGAGACTATGAATGGTTATCACATTATCACAGGTAACAGATTTCCTTTACAGCGGCATGGTCTGGGGGAGCCCAGTGGCGCCTGGTATGGGCTTTTGGGGACCACAGTTCTCTTTGTCAGATGCATCTGGCAGGGAGAGCTGTGGTTATCGAAGGCTTATACTACATAGGAATTGGATGCTTTTACTGCTGCAAACTAACACGGCAAACTGACTCCACACCAAAAGGAGATGTTTACATTTACTAGCAAAGGAATGTTTTGGTTGCCTCCCCGCTAATTGCATCTTGTCCCCTTCTGATATATGTCCCCTTCTCTCCCGTCTCCCTCCTCCTCTTCTGTATTTGACCAGTTTGTATCATGCATCTGACGAAGAGAACTTGATTCTCGAAAGCTTATGCTACAATAAAATTGGTTAGTCTTAAAGGTGCTACTGGACTCTTTTTGATTTTGCTACTACAGACTAACACGGCTAACTCCTCTGGATCTTTAAGGTAGAATAAGTGGTTATAAAATTCACAGAGGTGCTGCTTCATGTTGTTATGCTCTCTATTTCTTATCAAACTGTATGCCTTCCTATCTATGCTAGTAAATAATGTGAGATGGGGAGATGCAGCACAATAATGTCATGTTACACATAATGTTGCAGCTATATACAATAAGGACAGTAATATATGAAAGAGCAGAAGTTCTATGTCTACTGCCATTTTAAACCCTGAGATACCATGCAGAAACTCTTCAGTCTCCTTGAACAGCCACATATATTCATTCATTTCAGCAGAGGCATGTCTAGATCAAACATATATTCATAATTTTTCCCACAGGCATTAGAGAATAGAATTTCCTTTCTGACTTTCCTTTGCTAGACAATCAAGCTCATAATCACATAACACTTCCCCATTAGCAGTGTTTCTTTCTCCCAAGATCATAGAAAGTTTCAAATTAACGTCCATGGTTCATTTAGCAGGGAAGAAGGTATGCAGATTTCCTTTCTTAGTAAAAAAAAAAACCCTACAATTTGCCAATTCCACAAACCCTAAAGACTGAGGCTTATCTGTGGAACCCTCCATACAATTGTCTTATAATGAAATCCGACCAGTTCATTAAAAAAGAAAATCACCGCAGAGACGTTTTAAGGCTAATCATGCGTGCTGTATAGTTCATTGTGAGCTCAGGATAACACGAGCTGGCAGATAAGACCTTGTCTCGGTAGTAATCTTTTATTATTGTTCAAAATTTTAACTAAAACATAGGTTGATGAATATTAAATTTGTAATCAGAATTTGGTACCTGAGTTTATTGAACTAAGAGGTTCTTATATTTAAATACAATTTACTTAAAGCATTCAGATTTTGCTTCCCTCCCCCCCAATGCAGCGTGATATTGGGATGTTGAAATTTCAGGAAAGTACAAAGGAATATGAAAGAATCTTGGTCACAAGTTGTGCTTCTCCTGAAGAGGTTATATTACTACTAATGTTCTTATTTTTTACTAGATACTTATCAAAGAATTATGAAAATAAACAGGTATTTAATATAGCATAGCCACTCATGATTTTTTTAAAAAAGTTTTTTGGAAAGATTATTAAGGAAACTGGTAAAATGATATGCCATTAAAATTCTGGAATAGAAAATAGAAATATTTACAAAATTGGTATCTGACTCTTAAAGGATCATACCCTGAAAATCTTGTTGGTCTCTTGTTGCCACTGAACTCAAATCCTGCTGTTCCACTGCAGACTTACAGTGTAATTCTGAGTGGGAGGAAGGAAAGTGCTTAGAGAGTAGGCTAAGGGGTACGCTGCTTACATGGGCATAACCTCTTCTCTATCAGCTGCATGAGGTGCAGCCCGCAGCAGCCAGGACATGTGGCTGGACAGAGACATAAGTGCAGTGTAAATTCCTGCACCAGCATTGGAGGGGATGGGCCAGGGGGTGGACCATGAGTTAGTCAGCTCGCTAAACTGCTCTGGGCCCAGGCATGCCACCTGTAGTGGTGGAAAGATAAACTGCGAAAAAAGCTGAACTCAGGAACTGGCATGGCTTTCTCGCAAAAGTCCATAGGGAGTGGCAGAGCAGCAACATTGTTATATCAACAAGCTGGCATAGGCACCAGCCCAGGCCTTAGGATTGGTCTGCCCCACAGCTACTCACTTAAAACATATTTACAAAATGTTCCAATAATACACATTTTGTCCTAATAATGCTCATATTTTCTTTATTAAAATAGCTTCCATTGAAGTTACTTGCGACTTAATTTTGTTTTTATATGGGCACTACAGAAAGAAAACATGACAACCAAATCCACAAATGAGAAGCCAGAGCTTGTGGTGTTAGGCAACTAAATATCGTTCTTATACTGACAAAGGCTTTCTTTCTGATGGTAGTAGACACTCAAAGACATGTATATTGCTCCCACAGTATATCTACTGTGAAACTGTACCCCCACAAGGAACAAACTCTACAACTAAAGCCACTGTGCAGCTGCAAAGCTGTTTGATAGCCATTTAAGGTAGATAGTAGACCAGCAACCAGGCTAGATGTTCTACTCATGAGTGATTGAGGCTATGGAACATGGTATGTTAATCTATTGAACATGTTTGCCATGAAGTTTACTGCATCCCTAATGGTCTTGCATGGTTCTTTTCTCCCCTATTAAATTCTCACTACAGCCTGGCTAAATAGATTAGAATGGCAGAGAATGAATAACCCAAAGTCACTAAAGTGGGGGTAAACCTTACTGAACATACTAGGATTCACTTCTGAATAGACATTCATAAAATTGCATGGTTAATGAGTGGTGATTTGAACTTTGGTCTCCCTAGCCCTAGTTTATCACTGTAATTGCTATTGGTTTTGTATGCATTGGCTACTGTTATGCAACAAATAGGTATGAAACTCAATCCTACCAATTCATAAGATCTCACACTGCATTGGATTAGGCTCTTGACGATTTGTTATGTTGCTGTCTCAGTGTAGCAATAAATATGTAAGACTACTATAAAGTGTACTTGATATGAATTGTTTTCAATAACAGGTAGAAGAAATATAAGAATCTGCTTTTAGTAAATCTTTTCTTGCTTTATAGAAATAAAGGAATCAGCAGCAAAGGCAGCTTCACTATGCTGTTCTCAGACATAGCATGCCAAGCAGATTGATTACATTTTTGACCGACCTTGGTGCGTTGGGGCTTGGCCCAGGTGGAGACAGCAAAAGAATGGCAACATTTGATGTCCTTGCTTGGAACGCCTGCCCATGGTAGGATGCTTTTTTGGAAACAATTCAGTAACCAGAACAATAAATCAAACAACTAGCACATGTCCCATTTAGTAAGGTTAGTTTGCTTTTGAATTGGACCTGACAGGTTTTGCACATCCCTATTTTTAATATTCTGTACCAAACTCAGACTCTAGCCATAACTTCCTTAAGTTTAGTGGTCTGGCTATCAATGGTACAGTTATAAGTTACCATTTGAGCATTATAATTCATATCAGAGGAAATAAAATCATTTTATATGACAGAAACTGTTGTACATTTGCAAAGTGAATTTTGTTGCTGCAAATGATGTCTGTAATTGCTGAACGTAAGACAGTTCAACTCTGTTTAGCTACCTAATCGCCTATTTTAACTCTCTGCCTCTCTATTATCTACCTTACTAATTATTTACACTTCACCCTATGGAAAGCTAAAAAATCCTTTGTGCATTTGGCTGAACCATACACAGCTGGTGCAACAGAAGATTAAGTTGCACGTATACTAAACGGAGTGATTGATGGCCATGGTTCCTTCTAGCAAAGTGCAGTTTTGTTATATAATTATGAGAACTATGTGCAGCATTAAATCTAGTTTCCAACTATAAATTGAAGGGTTGTTCTGACTGAATTATGAAAGAAATTATAAACTAATTTGTGGAAACAACATCTGTTATACATTGGCATGATCACAGAGTAAGAAAGAAAAAAACTTGCTGTTTTACTGCTATTGTAAGACACAGATAAAAGTGAAAGTAATGTAGCATGTAGTGATTTTGCTAGCTATAACTATGCCAAATTTGTTTATTGAAAAACGTGTGTTCATAGCCTGTGGGGAGGGGACTTTGGAGTAGGGGCAGAAGAGGCAATCATTTACAAGCTGAGGTTGTGAGATACTAGACGTTTCTAGATTCATAGGTTCTAGATTCCAGCATTTCATAGGTCTAAGGCTTAGCTATGGAATTCACAAGATGTTCAGAGAAAGAAAGGGGCCAATAAAGTTCTCATTCCTTCTTTCCCTGGCAGACACCTTAACATAGTACAGGAAACAATGAAAATATGAATGTTAAAGTGATTTAAGTATCTGTTTTTGTATTTCTGGGACATTCAGATATGATAAGAATGGGACATATGAGTAGCACTCAGATCTTCAGTTTCTAGATCATCATGGAAGTTGCTTGTAAATCAGAATATGACTGTCCCAAGGAAATGTGTGACATAAAATGTAAGCCTAGTGAACCATCTCATATTAGAAGAGATCCCAGGGCAGCCACTTACCTATGTAGAGCATTAGGCTTAAGACCCATAGATAGACACACCGGGTAAACTCCCAAATTCTGTGAAATAAGGCTGGCAGAGGTTGTTCCCCTGTCCTTACCCCAGGACACAGAACTAGGTCTCGTTATAATTATATACTCTATTGGCAGATTCTAGACATTATCTTCTGATTATTTTATTTTATTTAACAAAGTTTATATCTTAGATGGTTGTTGTGGGTTTTCCGGGCTGTATTGCTGTGGTCTTGGCATTGTAGTTCCTGACGTTTCGCCAGCAGCTGTGGCTGGCATCTTCAGAGGTGTAGCACCAAAAGACAGAGATCTCTCAGTGTCACAGTGTGGAAAAGATGTAGGTCATTTGTATCTACTCAGGAGGGGTGGGGTTGAGCTGAGTCATCCTGTAAGAGTTTCCCAGGGTGTGGAATGCTAATGGCGGGAGGCTTCACTGTATCCTGAGGAGGTTCTTTTGCATATGGATTGGTACTTGATGTGCTAATCTTCTCTGCAGGGCTATTGTTGGGGATAGAATGTTTTGTTAGCCTGGTGTTTTTCAGAACTGGAAACCATGCTCTGTTCATTCTTAAGGTTTCTTCTTTCCTGTTGAAGTTTTGCTTATGCTTGTGAATTTCAATGGCTTCCCTGTGCAGTCTGACAAAGTAGTTGGAAGTGTTGTCCAGTATTTTGGTGTCCTGGAATAAGATACTGTGCCCTGTTTGAGTTAGGCTATGTTCAGCCACTGCTGATTTTTCAGGTTGTCCAAGTCTGCAGTGTCTTTCATGTTCTTTTATTCTGGTCTGGATGCTACGCTTTGTGGTCCCGATGTAAACTTGTCCACAGCTGCAGAGTATACGGTATACTCCTGCAGAGGTGAGGGGGTCTCTACTGTCTTTTGCTGATCGTAGCATCTGTTGTATTTTTCGGGTGGGTCTGAATACTGCTTGAAGGTTATGCTTTTTCATAAGCTTTCCCATCTGATCAGTAATTCCTTTGCTATATGGCAAAAACACTTTTCCTGTAGGAGACTGTTTTTCCTTGGTTGTTCGATTCATCCTGGGTTTGATTGCTCTTCGGATTTCATTTCTGGAGTAGCCATTTGCCTGAAGTGCGTGGTTTAGATGATTAATTTCCTCATTGAGAAAGTGCGGCTCACATATCCATCTTGCACGATCCACTAATGTTTTCATTATGCCTCTTTTCTGTCGGGGGTGGTGATTGGAGTTTTTGTGTAAGTACCGATCAGTGTGAGTTGGTTTTCTGTAGACCTTGTGACCTAACTGAAAGTTTGCTTTGCGGATGACCAAGGTATCCAGGAATGGGAGTTTTCCCTCGATTTCTTTCTCCATTGTGAATTGTATGTTCAGGTGGATGTTGTTGAGATGATTCAAAAACCCCATCAATTCTTCCTCCCCATGGCTCCAAATGATAAATGTATCATCCACAAACCGGAACCATACACTAGGTTTGTGGGGTGCTGATTCTAGAGCTGTTTTTTCAAAATGTTCCATGTAGAAGTTTGCTATAACTGGGCTGAGTGGGCTCCCCATGGCCACCCCATCCATCTGTTCATAGAATTCATTGTCCCATTGGAAGTAACTGGTTGTCAGACAATGGTGGAATAAGGCTGTTACATCCTCTGGGAAAATCTGATTAATAAGTGCAATAGTGTCTTTTACTGGAACCTTGGTAAACAGGGATACAACATCAAAACTGACAAGTATGTCTTGTGGATTGAGTTTCAGAGAACTGATTTTGTTGATGAAATCTGCTGAATCTTTGATGTAAGACGAGGTTTTCCCGATGTGGTCCTGCAGGAGATCTGCCAGATGTCTAGCTAATTCATATGTCAGTGAACCAATGGCACTCACAATGGGTCGGAGTGGGACTGAATCCTTATGTATTTTGGGGAGTCCATATAGTCTAGGTGGCTGTGCTTCAGTCTTGCATAGTTTTCTGTGTGTGTCAGGATGTAGTGAGGAATTCTTGATCAGCGCATTTGTTAGCCTGGTGATTTTGCAAGTGGGATCTCGTTTTAGTTTTTTGTAGGTGGAGGGGTCCAGGAGTTCCTTAATCTTCTTTTTGTATTCCTCTGTTTTCATGATCACTGTAGCATTGCCTTTATCAGCTGGTAGAATGATGATGTCTGGACCTGCATTGAGGGTCTTGATGGCATTTCTCTCCTTGCGTGTTATATTGCTGGTGGGAAGCTTTGCCTTTCATAGAATCCTGGCTGTCTCTCCTCTTATTTCCTCAGCTTCTTCTTCAGGTAGATGACGAATGGCAGCTTCTACATTTGCAATGATGTCTTCCACAGGAATTCTGGTGGGGGTGACTGCAAAGTTTCCTCCCTTTGCCAAGATGGAGGTTTCTTCTGGATGTGTGAGGCCCGGAAAACCCACAACAACCATCGTTCTCCGGCCGTGAAAGCCTTCGACAATACATTTTATATCTTAGCTTTCTGCCCTCATTTGCATAATTCTTGATGCTATGCAATATCAGATCAGTGAAGAATAAGACTGTCATTCTATCAGGGTTGTTGGAGGAAGATAAGGTTGATCTGGCTTGCATAACCAAAACCTGGCTGATATTGGAAGAAAGTGACCTGTCCGTGTATTCAGAACTGGACTGATAAAATTAAATAAACACTGTATTATTAAATTAACATTTTTTCAAAGAGGGCAAAATGTATCTCAGCTTGAATTATTATGGAGACTCTTTTTGGTTCAAATAGGAGTAACTGAATAGATCTGGTTATTAGTTATTGACATTGTTTAAGCATATCTCATTTTAGTCTGATAATGTTGGGGTTGCTATTTATTTTATTTTTTCCCTTTCTTGTGTTCATTTTGCGTTTTTTTTACACATTGTTAACATACACGTGCAATAAACATATTTTTTAAAAAATGATAAGTAGGGCAATTGGCACCTAAAAATGAAGGTTTGTTCACAAACCAGCCCACCATTGACTTCAGGGGTGAGGCTGATTGTGGAGGGGGTACCCTTGATGCTGAGCAACATTGACCAAACTCTTTTACTTGCAGGCCAGAACAAACAAAACCAGCTGGGATGCTGGTCAAGTTTGGAGCCAGACTAGATCCACCCAAAACTCTGGTAGCTGTGATAGGCTGCTTGTTAGCTAGCAACCCACTCTTAAAGAACAAGGATCTTTATTGATTGGCCATTGAATAAAATCTAATTTAACTCAGATGCTCACATCTTGTGTTTTTATTCTGCATGCTGCTACAATATAGAAATCAGAAACTACAGATGGTACAGAACTCTGCAGCAAAACTGCTTTCTAGAGTTATATCTGAATTGCATATTAAATTTGTTTTGTATTCAATCGATTGGTTACTAATTAATTCCTGGTTTCAATTCAAGGTGTTTGTTAGCACTTATCAAGTCCTTATAAAGTCATTCATGACCTAGATTGAATATATTGAATACTTATGGAAAACCTCTCCCAATAATACCCTGCTGAGACAGCTACATTTATCTGAGCAAAGCCTTCTGAAAGTAGCATCCTGCAAATGGTGAAATGAACAGCTGCCCATGCTCAAGCATTCTCCGTTGTGACTTCCACTTTGTAGAATGACTTTCCTGCAGAGGTCAGAAAGGCACCCACTCTTCCATCATTACACAGAATGGGTAAAACAAAATTATTTATAAAGGCATTCTTATAAAGGGAATAGAGTTGTAGAGTAAATGCAAGTAGTCAGGAGGGTACCTTTGGAAAGGATTTGGTTCTCCCAGCAGCAGCATAGCTGCTTATGCCAGGAGCTGGCTTTTGCAGCCAAGCCTGGAGGGAAGGGCAGACTCCCTTCCCAGGCATATGGGGCTTTGCCAGGGGCGGAGCCAAGAGCCTCAGTAGATGGCTCCGCTTCCCCGGCCCGCAGTCACTTTGTTCACTCAGGGGAAGCAGGAGCTTTTCTTTTACCTCCTTCTAAACAGAGGAAAAAAAGTGCTGCGCCTGGTGTTCATGGTGGTGGGGCTTCTTACCTGGGCTGCTTGATCGGTGTGAGCAAGCTCTTTGCCTGGCCTCCACCCGAGCTGCGGCTGGGAGTCGTTATCAGTGGTGGCAGTGGTTTCAGCGGCAGTGGCAGCCCAGTTCCCTCAGAGCAGGGAGGGCAGCTTTTCCGCTGGTTAAAAGCTGTCAGCGGCAGCAAGCAGCTAACCACATAGTGGGGTTTGGAGCTTCTTAAGGCCAGCGGCCCACTCCGAGGGCTCTCGTTGTGGAGTGAGGCTTGTGCCTTGTGTGTAAGGTGTAACAGGCCCATACAGGGCCGCAGGTGCAGCAAGACTGAGGGGATAGGGAGCTATAAGCCCACCTTTGGAGGGGTGAATTTTTGCCTTATCTTTCTTCAGGGCTAACATTCCCCCTCTCTCTCACCCCTCTTGCCTTCTATCACCCTGATTTGGGGGTTATCATCCTGGCCATGTTAGGGTAGCCATTTTGGAGGCCAGTTCTGGGTGGTGGCCATTTTAGGTTTACTGCAGGGTGGATTGAGGGCACCACCTAGTGGGCTTGCTGGATATTTTGTGGCAAGTAGGCCTGTGCAGAGGGTTGTTGTAGCATAGTGGTTAAGTGGTGTGGCTGCATTCAGCCCTTCTTGTGGCTCAGGCTGCTGGGATACAATAGAGAAATAAATACATAATTATACATAGAGTGCATTTAGCCAGTTCACTATGCCACCCAAAGAAGAGGGCGGTATATCTAAGGGCAAGCAGGCCATGAAGTGACCGGCAAAGCGGCCTGCAGCTAGGAAGCCTCCTCCTACACTCTCCTCCTCGGACAAGGATGATAGCACACCTAGTAGGCAGGACATTTTGGATTGACTTGCGGCACTTGAGGGGGCTAGAGGGGGCTCAGCGCCATTAGGAGTGGCGGTTAGGGTGCCCCAACCACCTAGAAAGGTCTCTAGAGCAGAGTTTCACAATTATATTCTAACTCGCCTTTCTGCTCTTGAGGGATCATCAGGAGGGATGATGGGAGAAGGCAGCAGCACTCAGTTACCTGCAGCATCAATTGAAGAGGTGGTGGAAGCCAAACAGGACTGGCCAACAGATGGTGAGCAAGTGGCCATAGCAGTGGAGCCAGCTGTGTCGGGTGGTAAGTCTGCCTTGCCTCAGCAGGTGTGCACCTGGCCTTGGAGTCCTTGAGATCAGCTGGCTGCCTCCGGGTCCCCAGGCTCCACACCATTGTCATTGACATCACCTATGGTGGGCTGGCCCCCTGTGGGTCAGGCTGGTTGGCCACGGGTCACTGGTGGGGTGTTGGGGCAGCAACAGACACAGGTAACTCCTGCCCAGGCCAGTTGGAGTGGCAGGGATTATCAGGCCTCTCCCCTCCCAACAATGGGTTGGCCTGTTGGTTATGGCCCTCAATGGGGCTCCCTTTCATATGGGTTCCCTGCTTACAGCATGGTTCCTTATAGGGCATTGCCATTTGGAGACACTGCCTTGCCCTTCCGTGACCACTTAACACAGGCCACTAGAGACACAATTGTAAAATGGGAGTATATGGATGTCTTCACCATTCTCTTCTGGGAGCTGGAGAAGAAGGATAAAGATGACCTGGACGAGAGAGACAAGCAGAAGATCAGGGGTGGACAGATTGACCATACTTGGTTGCATTGGTTATCCAGGTTTCTTATCTATGCTGGGATATTGGCTAGGGTGCAGCCCTGGAGGGCTCTCTCCCTATTTCAATACATGAATATCATCTACAGGGAATACACTGACTTTGAGAGGGCAGCTTAGCTGCGGTATGATGAAGAATTTTGCATACATATGGCCTTAAACCCGAGCCTACCATGGGACCAAATCCACCAGCAGCTATGGCTGCAGGTAATGGCCCCTGCTAAATCTAATTTAGGGGATAGATCTGACAGTGGTCAACTGATTTTCCAGTCTTTGCAAGCTTCTATTACCCACACCCCTATGGGGCAGCAGGTTCAATTCCATCTGCTCTGTTGGGACTTTATGTCTAAGGGAGTGTGTAACTGGAAGTCATGTAAATATAAGCATGAGTGCCCTTGCTATGCCATAGCCCACCCACACACAGCTTGTCCCAAGGCCAAGCAGGGCAGTAAACGCTCTGGGGGTGGAGGTGGTAAGCAGGCATCTTGTAAAGGGGCCCAGTCCAGTAAAGCTGAGGGTACTTGAGTGCTTGCTTCAAGCTTACCCTACATGCCAGGATGCTGCTTATTTACTTTCAGGTTGTAAGTTTGGGTTTCATATCCTCTTTCAGGGCCCTCGGACACTTTTCATGGCAGCCAACCTTAGATCAGTGGCTGGCATGGAAGAGGTGGTCCAGAACAAAATTTTGAAGGAATGTAAAGAGGACAGGGTTTGGGGGCCATTTGATGCCGCTCTGGTCCCTGCTTTGAGAGTGTCACCTTTGAGGGTGGTGCCTAAAAAGGCAGCCGGGGAGTTCCGCCTTATCCAGCACTTGTTTTTTCCTAAGGGGGGGCTTGGTGAATGATGGCATTCCCAAGGACCTTTGTTTGGTGCATTACACATCCTTTGACAAGGCAGTCAAGGTTGTGCGCAGGTGTGGGGTGGGAGCTGAAATGGCAAAATGTGATATTAAGTCTGCTTTTCGCTTGCTCCCAGTTCACCCAGAAGACTTTGACCTTCTGGGGTTTGCATTTGAGGGCAACTTTTACATGGATAGGGCCCTTCCCATGGGGTGTTCTATCTCTTATTCAGAATTTGAGCACTTCAGTCCCTCCTGGGAATGGGAGCTATGTCAGTGTTGTGCTTGCCTAGATACCACTCACTATTTTGATGATTTTTTGCTGGTGGGCCCAGCAAGGACAGGGCAGTGTGCTAGGCTCTTGTCGAGATTCACTACACTTGCTGAGGAGCTGGGTGTACGTTTGGCGCATGAAAAAATGGAAGGTCCTTCCATGGTATTAACATTTCAAGCCAAGCAAGCCTTTATTGGCATATATATATATATATATATATATATATATATATATAATATAAAATTTTAAATTCAGAAACGAGTCCATACAGAGTAAGATTAAAATTACAAATAAGAACAGGACAATAGTGTAGCAAAACCAATATAGAATATTACTTGTCAGGGCGTATAGGCATAGCACTGTAGAGAAACTTTGCTACTATTTCAGTTATTTGCACATCTGGGTTGTCAAGAAGAAACTGAACCTTAAAATCATCAGAAAACTCTGGATGTTGGGCTAATATAGGTTGTAGAAGATCCGGTGTGGTGCCAGATAAAAAGGACACTGGAAAAGAACGTGGGAAGGAGTTTCAACACAGTCCGTCGAACAAGGACAACATCTGCTAGGATAAGGAATCCGATGAAATCTACCAGATAAAATGGCTGAAGGAAGAACATTAAATCTGGCCAGAGAAAAGGCTTTACACAAATTGGGATCCAGGAGTTGGTAAGGGTATACTGCTGGGAAACTTACACTAGGGACAATCCCCGAGCTTAGGGGAGAACAAGTTCTATTAGCAGAACTATAGAGAGTTTGTAACTCTAATCCCAAAAGACTGGATTTTATTTTTGAGAAGGCCTTGGACTCAGAAAGCAGGCATAAAGATTCTATGGATAAGTTCAAGAAACTTATTTTAGCTTCAATACAGGCTGACCAATTAGAGTTGACAAATTCAGATAATAAATGAGATGTATAACTAGGGGGGTGTTAACATTTCTTGGCATAGAATTAGATACAGTTCAGCAAACCTTGCGGTTGCCCCTTCAAAAGGTGAAGGATTTAAAGGCTAGGTTAGCTGATTGTAGGAGTAAGACTAAGGTGTCCCTTCCTGAGTTGGAACAATTAATAGGCCATTTAAATTTTTGCCTGTAAGGTGATTACCTCAGGTCGGGCCTTCCTCCAATGGCTGTGTGATGCTATGGGGATCTTGCGGTTGCCCCATCATCATTTAAGGATAGGTAAGGGCATGTGCAAAGACCTGGTGGTCTGGCATGATTTTTTTTAGGTTCATTCAATGGGGTAACATTTTGGAGGGAGGACTTGCTACTTGAAGCTGAACTCCAGGTCACCTCTGATTCTTCTGGGTCTACTGACTTCAAAGTGTATTTTTGAGGCCACTGGTGTCCTGACCAGTGACCGGAGGATTGGCTGCAACGGGGGTTGTCCAAAGACCTTACATTTTTAGAATTTTCCCCTTATTTGTGGCAGTGTGGCTTTGAGGAATGGAGTTAGCCAACTACTCAGTCCACTTTTGGTGTGACAACTTGGCAGTGGTGCATGTGGTTAACTCTCTATCATCTAAATCCCCCAGGGTGATGAGGCTGGTGTGTGCCTTCACCCTGAAATTTTTGCAGTTAAAGATTTTATTCAGGGCCAGAAACATTCAGGGAATTAAAAATGGTGTGGCAGATGCTTTGTCTTGCCAAAAGATGGAACAATTCTGGCAGCTTGCTCCTGAGGCCAGCCATCGGCAGCCAGCACAGATGCCCAAAGAGCTTTGACAGTTTGGACGACAGAAGTGAACAGGGTGATCCAACTATCCATTGCCCCCAGCACGCACAAGGCCTGTGACTGTGTGGTAGGGCAGCTTAATGAGTTTAGAAAGATGTCCGGGCTTCAACAGTTATGGCCTATTCTGCCTGAACACCTTATGCACTTTTGTGTGGATCAATGTGGAAGCAGTCTTTCAGTCAGGTTCATTAGGGGACAGCTGGCTGCTTTGGCCTTTGCGAACAATTCTTCACCAATGACTGGGGTAAGTTGGCATGGAGTTGTGGAGTCCACTTAAATCTCCTTTTACCAGGCAGGTACCCTTCTAGAGGATCTGAAACAGGCTTGAGAAAGAAGTTGTCCGTAAAGCCCAGGGAAAGTCTCAGTGGGCAGTGGTCACTCTCTGTTCTATTACAGACCACAAAGTCCAAATTATAGCCTAAAAGTGAAGAAGAAATTGCTATGTAAGCACGAGGCCTACCAGAAGCCACTGGGGCTTTTAGGGTACACAAAATGTTGGAAGGCTGGTCCTGGGAGTCTGGGGCATCGGGGGATACCAGGCAACCCAGCTCCCCATTAGTTTTGAAAGGGTTGAGGTCTTCTTGGGGGCAAGTTTGTTCATCTAGCTATGAAAGGAAGCTTTTTCAAGCAGCTTCCTTAACTGCATTTTTTGGAACCCTTCGGGTCAGTGAGTTAGTGTCTTAACAGCCCAGGATATTAAATTTATAGGGGACAAGATATCTATTAGAATCTGGTGGTCCAAGACCGACCAATGGCAGCGGGGAAATACGTTTCTCCTAGACCCCTGTGTTGATCGGCAGCATTGTCCTGTTAGGGCCCTCAAAGAGTATGTGGAGCTCTGTGGGAAATGCTAGGAAATGTTGTTCTGCCATGAGGATCAGAACCCTTTAACTAAGTATCAGTTTTGGGTACCAGTTACAGTTACAGTTTTGGGTACCAGTTACAGAGAGCGCTCTGAAGAAAATTTGTTGGTTGGGGGTCAAATTCGGCACCCATTCCTTTAGGATTGGGGCTGCCTCTATGGCAGCAGCCATGGAGTATCCTCACTGGGTGATACAGTGTGTAGGCAGGTGGAGGTCCGGTGCATTTCAAACCTACATCCATCCCTTGCCTCAGTTTTGAATGGCCGTACTAATTGCTCTTTCCATAGATGCTGTGTCGAGCCAAGGGAAGAGGAGGATTCTGATTTGTGGCCACAGCATGGTGTTCTGGGAAGCCTACCAAGGCAGGAGAATGCCGATCGGATCCCAACTGGGCTTGAGTGCTGTTGCCACTGTCGAGTGGTAGGGACAGCGTAGCCTTAGATGGCTGGGCCTACTGCCACTTTTGTTTCAGAGATGGATGGGTCCTCCCCCACACATTTTTGTCATCCACCTCAGTGGTAATGACTTGGGCTTAGTGAAGAGAATGTCCCTGTCACTGCAGGTAGCTGAAGACCTCCAAGTTATCAGCAGCTGATGGCTGGGCACGCTTATATTTTGGTCTGAGATACTACAAAGGTGCATATGAAGGGAATGTATTAGACCTTTGGGCAATCAAAGGTGCCCGGTGTAAAGCCAATAGAGCCATCAAGAAACCCTTGGGGGAATGCTTGGGGATTTACCTACCACCAAATTAGGGCTGAATTTGCCTACCTGTATTCAGGTGACGGTGTACACCTGTCGATAGAGGGCAACAAGATCTTTCTCAATGACCTGCAGCAAGGGCTTTGGTTGGCTTTAAGCCACCTGTGGGGCTTGAGAGCCTAAGCAGAGGCATGGCCCTTGCAGTGGCAGGAGAGTGTGGGGAAATAGGGAGCAGGCCGGTGAGCACCCAGTGGCAATTCCCTAGGAGTGGGGAATCAGGGTCTGCCAGCAGTGCAGTATGCTTGTGATGGCTACCAGAGCATGGGCAGACATCTGCGGGGATCCCCAAGGGCAAGTTCAAGCTGTATGGCTGTGGCATTAGGAGCTTGATGGGAGGATCAATTTGCCTGGCCAGCTGGGTTGCAACCATTCCAGAGATGGCCTATACCCGGGGCTTTGGGGCTCGCCCAAACAGGTCAAAGCAGAGGTCCAGGGCTGACCCCGTGGCTTGACCTGTGCCACTTTTTTTGCCCTTGCCGAGGTTATGTTAATGTTGTATGGCCCTTTCGTTCCAAGCCTGTGTTTGTCTCTTCATTCCAGCTAGGGTTGTAAAATAGGGTTGTGGTTTATTGAATGTATTATCTTGCTTGCACTGCATTGTTTTTAAATGTTCAGAGGGGTAGATCCAGAGACTGCTTTTATATAGGGAATAGGATGATAGTGTATTGCAATGCTTACGGTATGTTTTATCTTCTTTGTACTGCATGGATTTTGAATTTTTGTTATCTATTTGCTACTTTATTTACAGCATACCATATGCTGTCTTTATTATCCCCTTAGTAACAGAACCCGTTGTGTGAACAAATACAACAGGCTCTAGAAAATGGATTTGGCAGGCCCCCTCTAGGCAGCAAGTGGCCTCCCAGGCTGCGCCTGTTGGCCAGACCCTGCCATTGACCCTGTGGAGCTTCCCCCTCTCACAGCCCTACAGCAGCTGTGGAGGCAGTGGGAGGCCACTTCTGCCAAATTTGGTGTGGAAAGTTGCCTCAAGCAGCTCTTCTGTTAGGGGAAGAGGTACTCGGGAGCGCTCTGCTTTCCCTCTTCCTTCTCTCTGCCTCAGCCCATGTGGCATTGAGTGGATGCTCATGGTAGTGTCAGTGGCCTGAGGATGGGCTTAATGATCTCATCTAGCAACTACAGTCAAATCATGTTAGGAACACTTTATTCCAATGGAGAGCCCAAGCCAGCCCAGCTTCTTCATATTCTTTTTAACTTCCTTTCCCTGTCTCTGATCCATTAGTTTAAAGTGGGTTGTTAAAGACCATAGTTGCATTTCACCTCCAATTGTATATCCTGGCCAAGCAAAATAGATGCTCAATGCCTTGCGCATTTTCTGACCGTGCATTCAGAGGGGGAAATGGCAAGGGTTGTGGGGGGGGGGGGAGAGAAGTGGAAGTGCCAAGATGAGGAGTTACAAATATTAATACACAGAGAGACATGCACGTGTGTCCACCTCCACTCACCAAGGCTTCCCTCTGCTCCCCTACCCCTCCAGTGGCTCCCTCCTTCCTCCCCATTTCTCCTCTCACTGCCTTTTGGTGCAGTGGTAAGAGCCCTTCTTCTTACATAGTCCCCAATGATTTGCAGGGCTGACAGTGATGGGCAGGGTGCTGTCATGGTGAAGCAACAAAGACTCAGCAGGCCAATAGTAAAGTGAAACAAAATGCTTTGGCGCTTCACTCACTTTGGATTTAGGGGAAATACTGAGGCTGTGGTCATTAGGGCAATGGCGGCTGAGACCCTGAATCTGCTCGGCATAGCAGCACTACTCCTCACCTCTGTGTGCCTCCCCATGTCTGTGTCTGTGCATTTGAATGAGTGCAAAATGCCTGTGGGTAGGTGGGTGGAAGTGCGGGCATGGGTTTGGATGAGCGGCTCTATATTGATGCGTGTGAGGTGCATGAGCCCCTGGTTCCTCCCCTTCTCCTCTGCTTTCTTTTGTATGGCTTCCCCTCCTTCTCAGTCCTCTTCTCCCTCATCTCCAGCCCAGCTCGCTTGGTGTCCTGAGCCCACATTCAACATGTTTTTTGCCAACCCCCATCCATCAAGTATTCTTTTTTTATATATATATATATAAATATTTTATTGGATAGGTTGAGAACAAACATAGAAAAACATATACACTTCACTCTTTCTTTCTCCTACAAATTACAAATTTGTTCCAGCCCACCCTTCCCCTCCCTCCCTTCAGACCTCCCATAACACTTGTACCCTTTAATTCATACAATATTCCCTCTAATTCTATTATTTACCATAATCTTCAAAGGTAAAGTTACAATCAAAATTAAGTTCAACAAATTCCATAATACTCATCAAAAATTGTCCATAGACTACAATTGGTCTTTTACATCCCAGTTCTTTTCCAAATACTCTGTAAATTTTCTCCAATCCATCAAAAAATCATTTGAACTTTGTTCTTTTAACTTTTTAGTTAATTTATCCATTTCCACCATATACAACATATACTTCCACCAAGTATTCTGAATCCCCTCTACAACTTTATTTCTTCCTGCCAAACTTTCCCAGCAACCCACACCACCACCACCACCACTCGCAGCTCCTGGTTAGTGGCTGCTCCAGAGCTGGAGGAGGCAGTGGCAGCAGTGGTGGAAGTCTTGGGAAGGCTGCCACGCCATGCTGCACCATGCCTCCCTGCCACATCTGCAGTCCCTCAGAGGCCTGGCGCAGACTGCATGCAGCCCTCCCAAGACCATGGAGGTGGCAGATAATTGTCCCACTGTGGCTTTTCACCACTAGCGCACTGCAGCATGCCAAGTCTCCCCATTGCCTCCATGGTGGCACAGACCTCCCAAGGCCATGCGCCGGGCTGTAGTGTTGCACAGGATATTCTTGCCACCTCTGGAGTGCAGCGTGCCTCCCCATTGCCTCCATGGTGAGGTAGCTCTCCTAAGGCCACAAACTGGGCTGCAGTGTTATGCAGGGCCTTCTCTCCATCTCTGCAGCATGGCATGATGGCCCTCCCTGCTGCCACTGCGGCAGCAGGGCCACTCACCAGGCTGCAGCACCATGCCACTTCTGAGGCCCCTCAGAAGCTTGGACCAGGTGGCAAGGAAGTCTGGTTCTACCCTACCAGGGCCCTGCAGCAGCTGCTACTGCCAACGACTGACTTCTTATTCTGATTCAAATAGATCAGTGAGAGACTGAAGCAGGCAAACTGTGTGTGTGCCTAATAGAAAAATTTATGTATATCTCTGTGGCTAAGCCTATGAAAAAAAAGTTAAAAACTGAGAACTATCTTTGGAACCATCAAGCTTAAGTAATAGTGTGAAACCAATATGCTTCTTGTAAAAATCAAAGTTTATTTTTATTTTTATCCTAGAATATATGTTATTCCTGTATCCCATTCCTTTCCTCAAGGCCACATAATCCCATGAAGGAGCCTGCCGCTTGGGCACATTGTTAATGGGAAAATTTAAATTAACTATTTTGGAATATATAATTCCTGGTGGTAGTAATCTGCCCACAGGATGTAAGAGGAGGTTTAAAGGCTAAATATAACAGAAAAAGAAAGAAGGTCATAACAGTATTCCTCCAGCCTAAAGAGCTTTTCTCTATCTTAGGTGGCTTCTCTGTTGGGTGAAGAGCCACTTAAGCTTCAGGAAGACTGCTTACGGTAGAGGAATATTTCAAACTTCGCTTAGTGGAGTTGTACAATAGAGGCCATAATAACTTTCTGCATCCTTATGCTGTGTTTGAGAAAAGGAACAAATGGCAAAGGTTTTAATATCATGGTTTAATGAACAACATAATTAGGATTTAGCTTTTAGAAGTCAGCTGATGTCCTGTGTTAGCAGCAGCAAATGACCAGTTCCTGACATACAGTTTCCATGGAGAGAACTATATTTACATAGACACACAAAATAATGAAGGCACTGAAACCCTTCCGATTTTTTCCAATTTCACCAAGTGCTGTATATATACCTTCATAGTCATTCTCATAATTTGATAATGCTTTCATTTGAGACAAGCTGCTTTATGGATTATATATAAGTACACTTATGTATAAGTACACTTATTGTGCACCAGCTCACGTTAGAGGGAACACTGGTGCCAGAACTCAGCCAGATGAGAGCTGAGATGGAGCTGGCTTATTATGGCTTATTTATAAGTACACTTATGTCCTTATAAATAAAGTCTACTTTCGTTTAAGAAAAATGATCCTTTTTTACCTTACAAGTACCCTCACATGCTGACCATTCTATCAAACTACTGTCTACAGAAAGACTTCCTATATTTCCAGTTAAACCAAGGAGGTCTAAGGTGAAAGTCTTTGATGGCAGCAAAATCAAGGAAGCAGCAATATATATGTCACACAAAAAAGGAAGGTATTTTTTGTGGTAGAAGCCTGGGTAAAGTAGAGAACATCTGAAGCTTTGTAAGTGTGGAAATATATGGAGTGTTGATTGTGACCAAAGCCCTCCTGAGGTGTAGGTAAGATAAGGAGGAGCTGAATAAAAAGTTCAAAGGCAAACTTTTAAAATGTTTCTCTTCTTCCTGAAGAAACAAAGATGCTCCAACAGTATGAAACAGCTCCATCTCAGCTCTCATCTGGCTGAGTTCTTCCATCTACTCTTCCTGGGAGCATTTTAAACACTTCCAGGCAGCAGCGCATATACTATCCTTGCCAGTGCTGTGTATACAGCAGGGTTTGCCTGAGAGCATCTGGATCAGGCTAGGAAGCACTGATACCTGCTGTCAGCACCAGCTCACTACAGGACCATTGTTATTCAGGGTACACTCCCCTCTCTGAGGTCTGTAGAAGTTAAGTTTATAATGGGGAAAAAACTGAGTGCATTTGGCTTCTAATGCACAAATAGTTAAATATACATGCATGAACACTAAGATAGTATGCCTATTCACTGCTATTAATTTGAACTTCTAAACTTTTTTTAGTAGGAGTGTGCACCACTGTTCCCTCTAACATGAGCTGGTGTGCAATCATGCACAATTTTTTACCCCTTAGTGCACAGCTTCTAAGCTGAAGTGCATGGAGGGGAGCCCTGGGCCTTGCCTTCCCTATTTCCTGTCCTTTAACAGGCCCACCCGGAGGGCTTGGTGTGGCTCCCGGCCTCGTGCAGAGGACGGGAGAGAGGTGCAAGTCCTTTGAGAGGGAGTCAGCCTAGGAGAAGCTCCTTCTTCCATGAGAGGGACGAGTGCTGGGCAAGGAGGCAGGGAAGGTCCTTCGCATGAGCAGGGGAGCTTTGCCTCTGGTAAGCACCATGTGGGGAGGGACCAAGCAAGATGGGGCAGAGTAGAGAGGGGCCAGGCAGTGGTGGTGCTGAGGCCGGGCAGACCACAGCTCGCCCGCACCAGGGACTCTCCCTTGAGCCTAGCCATGGGGCGGCTCCTCTCCAGAATCTGCCTGAAGAGGTTGCTCTCCTTGGGCAGCAGAAGCATGGATAGCATGCTGGGTAGTTGGTTGGATGAATGTCCTCTCTGCCATTGCACCAGGAGCCACAGGAGATGGCGGGTGGGCAAGCACAAGCAGGCTCCTGGCTAAATGGCATGCCCCAGCCTCAGTTAGCTCATGCGTTCAGCATTCATCACCCGGCCTGGCCCTCTAGCCAACCTGTCCTTTCTGCCACTCCAGGCCCTGCTGCCGCCCCTGCTGAGGTGAGGCAAGTATCGCCTGCACAGCCATGCTCCAGCTCCCCTGGCACCAAGGCCCCGAAATGGCCGTTCTCCTGGAAGGCTGCTGCTTGAGTGACGCCCTCCCGCTCAGCTGAGTGAGTTCCAGGGAGAAGCAGCGGCATCAGGTGGGGCTGCGGAGGTCCTCTGTGCACTGCAGAAAGGGTGAGAAAGGTCCTTCGCCTAAATGGGAGAGCAGGCAGCTGGCTACAAGGTGTGCCCTAGCCTTGGCTGGCTCGTGCAATCGACACCATTCCTCTGGCTGTCCCTCTCACCGACTAGTCTTTACAGTATTTGATTTTCTTTCCCCCTCCATGTCATATTGTGTTCTTTAAATTTATTTAGCCAAAGCTGGAAAGCTTTCTAGATAGAGTAGAACTGAACAGGGTTTTTGAGAGTGCTCCCCCCACTTTTCATTATGCCTGCCAAGTCATGTACCATTTCTAAAATGTCCATTATATGTATAATAATTTTTTTAAAAAATCAAGTAAGGGATGATGGTTTGTTGAATGGGTTTTAGGGGGTAGTGTGGGAGCAAGGAAGAGCATGTGGCAAGCATGACAAAAATTATTTTGTCCTGAATGGGGAACAGTATCTTGAAAGTCATTTTTTTATTTAAAAAATTGCATCTGGTATGGTGAGCTCAGAAGCTTGCAAATTCTTTGTGCCAATTTGGTTGGTTGTAATAAAAGGAATTCCACATGTTTCTTCTTGCATTTGGATCTTGCACAGGCCAGTTTGGTTGTTTGTAACCTTCGCTACGTCAAGAGACAGCTGTCCTCTATTCTCTGCTTCCAGCTCCTGAAACTCAAGCTGTATTCCCCCCTTCCCCTGATTAAGTCTGCCTCACATTGTTACCCTGGTATAAATGTTAAGGAAATTAGGTTTTCATTTCTTAACACTATCAGCACTGTATCCAACTTCTGGTTGTTTTCAAATTTCTGCAACTAATTCCCTATTTGATTGTTTATTGAATGTCCCATTCTGTTGATTGTATTGACTTACACTGTGAATTGTGCCTTCAGTCTCAGTGAAAAAGGCTGAATATAAACAGTGCAAACAAAATAAAATAAATAGCAACCCTGCAAGGTGTTTAAGGCAAGAGATGTGCAGAGGTGGTTTGCCATTGCTTGCCTCTGTAAAGCAACCCAGAAGGGCCCACCTACTTAGCTTCCGAGATCTATGATCAGGCTAGCCTGAGTTGTCTTGGTCTGGGCTTAGATGGTATACTGTTCCTAATTGTGGAGTATCCAATTAACTCTTAGGTTAAAATAACTGTGAATAGACCTCTCATCTACACATTTATCTAATCATCTTTAAAGTCACTAATACCCTCTAGCAGTTGCCACATCATGTGGCAGTGAATTCCATATATTAAAGATATGTGAGTTTTATTAGATCCTAGCCTTCTGGTGACAATGCATGTCTGTATTTCTGACAGTATGTGGTTCAATTCTTTAATAAGATGCTAGGAAGTCACATTCCTTTAGATCCAAAAGATATGCATAAGTTTATTTATGGCACCCAATACCAATGCTTAAGACAAAAGCATTCAAAAGTCTTTTAATCAAATGAATTCTGGTTTTGGAAAAGGCATGCCCAACACTTGCAAGTTGCTGCTCACAAAGTAGATTTCTGGCTCACAACACTGCACCGCTTAGAGGGAACATTGGTGTGCACTGAGAAAAATTCCATTTCAGTTTTGATTCAAGAGAGTTCTGCAGCAATTCTATTTCATTACTGTTTGTTCTGGCTGGGGCAGCGCTGGCTCTGAACTGATCCATTTGTTTTTTTCGTTTTCATGAGTTTCAGCCCCTGTTAGCCATGCATTCGCAAATGCACTTGTTTGCCATGCATTCGCAAATGCACTTGTTAGCCATGCATTCACAAATGCACACTTCTTTTCAGGATGTTGGGGAAAAGAAGTTCTGGAGAAACTGTTTTTGCATGCAACAGCACCAAAATTGTACAGAACACAGTCCTCCCTCTAAACCATCAACACACCAAGTTTGAGAGCATGAAACAATGGGATTCCATGATTGAGGACCATAAGGAATGCTTGGGGAATGTGTGCATCAAGGCAAGTGTTGGGCAGCTGCACAGTGTGCAAGTGTGCACACACAGTTCTTTTCAAGGGACATTGGGGAAATGAGGCTCTATTTGCTCTTAACCAAAAACTGAATCATCCAAAAATTCATTGATCCAATGAGTTTCTCCTTAAACACATGAAAAGTCACAAAAGAGTGGACCCCCAAGAAGGCAACTGTTGGTAGGTGCACACAATGGAGGGAAACTTACTGGCAAAGTGGTGCCAGCCCAGCAAGCTGACAGTGCACAAACAGGGAGGGGCTCCATAGCCAACCAGCACACTGCAGAGAAATTTTTTTTAAAGTTTCTGACAAAAGGTTTCTGAAAAAAATTATTTTTGCCAAAATACATTATTACCTTTGAGTCCTGCTTTGTATTTTGTTTCCACAAAGAGGGGTAGGTGAATCCTCCTCATCCTAATTTGCTTGGCAGCAGCCCAGGACTCCCTGTTTAAACTCACTGGTTCTGGCTTGTCCTTGCACTGTGCATAAAAGCAGTCAGAAAGGGAGGGTTAGATATTATTTTTTCCTTCACAGGAAGATAAGTAGAGGAAGGATGGACCTCTTTATGTCCTAGTAAAAGTCAGACCGGACAGGTTGCTGGCTGCCAGTCTCTTTTCCCAACTAAAACCATTAACTCAGAGTTGAATGAAAAAGAAGATAAAGTGGCAAGCAGAACTGAACAAATCCCCCATATCAATCCTTTCACCTCAAATATTAATCTAGAAAGACTTGAGAATGAGTGTATATGCACAATACCCTCTGCTACCTCCCCATCATTTCATGCTGGGTTAACAGCTTTAATAAGAAAAGCTTTAAGCCTAGACAGCTTTCTGGGCAAGATGAAATTCCTCCTGCTGCTTCTCAACTCGCTATCTTTGGAAGACTTCTTAAGTCACAGTGAGTGGCCCTGGGGCACCATGGCACCTAAGTGAAGGACAGCAGCAACAGAAGGCCACTGAATGGGCATCAGTTAGCTCCATATGGCTGGGAGGGACCTCCTCAGAGCACCTCTCCTTTAATAATAGCTTTTTCTTTCCAATTTTCATCCTATTCTGCAAACATGAGCCTTTGAAGCAGTTGGAGGCTCAGAGACTGAAGGAGACCCCTCAGACCTATATATACACACCCACATGAAAGTTGACAGCCTTTCCTTGCATTGTGCATAAAAATGCACAGAAAGAGATGGTAACACTGGCGCCAATTGCACTTTAATGTCACATGCTCCCTTCCCTGGTACAAAGCAAACCTTTTACAATTTGATCCCTATGAGCCAGTCAATGTCAATGCCATTGTTCAGGAAGCACTGAAGAAAAAATGCACTAATGTGTACCATGTACATCCCCTTCTTGCCAAAGGAGTTAACCCTAAGGGCTCAGTCTCTCACCTTGGGATCCAATTGGTTGCTTGATAAGGATAGATTTGCCATTAAGGAAAACAAGATTCTGCTGGACAGCCCACCCCATCACCTGGCCTGCCTGTGCAGCCTCTACATGGTAAGAACTGAAACGAAACACACTAACTTTTCGGCAGTGGAGTTGGGGGGGGGGGGCAGTTACAGCCTCATTTTCCGGATCTGGTTCAGCATTCCAGAAGCTGCTTTAACTAGTAAAACCAGTCATTTTGGTGTGTATTTTTGGCTCATTTTTTCCATTATGCATACTCCTAAACTTTAGCAAAATAATCATCAACCACTTGACTTTTAAATCACAGAAGTATAGGAATATTGCAGAATAAATTAATACACTACACAGCAAGTATTGAAAAGTTTTCACTGATTTTAAACTATTTGTCTCTGTACTGGAAAAGGTAGGGCTTGGGACAAGATAATTGATACTGCAATGGGGGTATAAATAAGTGTGTACATATTTTCAGCTGTGAAATACTGGAGGGTATGATTCCCTACTTCTGGTGATCCAGTTCCTTGAGAACCACCCATAATGATTGCATATCTTTCTCCAAGGATCTTCCTGTTAGATTGTGACAGTATATTAGGTAGTGGTTTTTACAGAGAGATTCCATTATGGCTGATTAATTATATGTTTTCCTTGTCTTCACATCAGCATGGGGAGAGATTCCTCCTGTGTAATGCATAAAGTGGCTGTGCACTTTATGATCTTCATGTTTCTTTCTTCTAATGGCCAATCCTTACCTCATTATTTATAAATACTCTTTATAGGCTTGTTATATTTTAGAGAGAAACATCTGCAGAGTGAAGCACCTGCTGTATTTTAGTACATTAACAACGACAAAAATATATATTCTCAGAGTTGCTAATAAAGCAGACTGCTCATTTTTGTCAACATACTGTTGCCCCAAAATGCTGTTATTATCTCACTTTATGAAGCATCTCTCTGCATAATTTATTTCTGCTTCTTCCCCACTCAAATATAATTATCATTTCAAGTGTCAATAGCCAGACAAGAGAAGAGGAGGGAGCACATAGGTTGGGGTGTAAACTGCTTGACAGTATCTATATGGAGGGAAAGATTTATTTATACATAGTTTACATTTTCAGGTAGCAGAATAAAAGCCAAGGATGGAAACCGGAAAAGTAATATACAGTGTGGTTGCAAGTAGATTGTACTGCAAACATTTGGTACCATGTCTGGTCAGAATATATGTGCATGAACTTTCCAACTTGATCCCAACTTCACACTAAGGTAGACTGAAAATTTTCATTCTACTTTCTTATTCCATATAATTACTAGCTTAGGTCCTATACCTAGGTTAAAGTAACACACCCAGTCTTACTATCTGAGAAGTGGTAATCAAGGAGTTTTTCTATAATGATGAGGCTTCTTGTGGAAGCAGTATTTATTTACTTCATTTATACTCTGCTTTTCTCCCCAACAGGGATACAAAGTGACTGACAACATTCCATCTTTCTCAATTTTATCTTCACAACAATCCTGTGAAATAAGTTAGGCTGAAAGTATGTTACTGGCTCAAAGTCACCCAGAAATCTTTCATGACCGAGTGGAGATTCAAACTTGGATCTCCTAGATTCCAGTCTGATAGTCTAATCACTACACCACCATGCTGGCTCTCAGAGCCAAGCTACAAGTGACGCCTTACACAGGTTGGACACTTGTCAGCTTCCCTCAAGTTTTGATGGGAAATGTAGACGTCCTGGTTTTACAGCTTGGCTCTCCATTACAGCTGCAAAACCAGGACGCCTACATTTCCCATCAAAACTTGAGGGAAGCTGACAAGTGTCCAACCTGTGTCAGGCATCACTTGTAGCTTGGCTCTCAGTGAGACTTAAATATGGTGAAACTGGAACAGCTGTATTGAGAATAATTAGCATACACATGCAGTTGCTATAATATTAGAGCAAATTAAATAGCTGTATCATACAGTCCCAAGTTTGCAGAACCGTAGTGCCCAAACAATGAACTGGTATACTACAAATTCATACAGTATGAGTTCTGCTGTTTGTAGGGAAAATGCTCTATTAGCTATATACATGCATAATCAAAGATGTAATGTCCACGTTTAACAGTTCTAGCAGCCGGAAAGCTGTCCACGGCAAAGGTTATATCCACAGCGGCGACGAGCTGCACCGGTCTTTGGAGTTTAGATTCGTGGCTAGTAGATGGTGATAATTAACGGCCTGAAGAAGAAAGTTGGTTGAAACGAGCGAAAAAGAGAAAAAGACCGGTGCAGCTCGTCGCCGCTGTGGATATAACCTTTGCCGTGGACAGCTTTCCGGCTGCTAGATCTTTCCAGAAGGGTTGAAGGAAGCTGTAGTTAGGCCTCTCCTGAAAAAACCATCTTTGGACCCTACTGACGAAGTCAGTTACCGCCCAGTTTCAAACCTCCCATTCCTGGGCAAGGTGATTGAGCGGGTGGTGGTAGAGCAGCTGCAGGTCTTCCTGAATGATTCCTCATCCCTAGATCCTTTCCAGTCTGGCTTCCATCCGGGACATGGGACAGAGACGTTACTGGTCACCCTGATGGACGATCTCCGTAGACAGCTGGATCAAGGCGGGTCAGCGCTGCTGATACTGTTAGATCTGTCAGCAGCATTTGACATGGTCGATCATGACCTATTGATCCACTGCCTTGCCATTGGGGGGATTTGAGGGACAGCCTTGCAGTGGTTTGTCTCTTTTCTCCATGGTCGGGGACAGAGGGTGGCACTAGAGGAGAAGTTGTCATCCCGCCACCCATTGGTGTGTGGTGTCCCTCAAGGGGCAATACTCTCCTCCCTGCTATTTAACGTATATATGCTCACCCTCGCCCAGCTGTTATGGAGTTTTGAACTTGGGTGCCATCAATATGCAGATGACACCCAATTCTATTTAATGATGGACGGACAGCCCGACTCTGCCCCATATGCCCTGGGATGTGCCTTCAGAGCTGTGACTGGATGGTTGAAGCAGAGTCGGCTGAGACTGAATCCCATGAAGATGGAGGTCCTGCATGTGGGTCTAGGGTCCATGGGTGTGGGACTCCGGCTCCCTGCTCTCGATGGAGCACCACTTACACCGATGTTGAGAGTAAGGAGCCTGGGGGTGGTCCTGGATGTTTCCCTGTCTATAGAGGCACAGGTCGCAGTGGTTGTTCGATCGTCATTTTTCTATCTAAGACAGACTCAACAACTTGTCCCTTACTTATCGACCCATAACCTTATGACAGTGATCCAGGCAATGGTCACCTCCAGATTAGACTACTGTAACTTGCTCTATGCAGGGTTTCCCTTGGGCTTGATCAGGAAACTACAGCTGGTTCAGAATGCAGCTGCACAAGTGGTTGCCAGAGCTCCAATCATGTCACATATAACACCTATCCTCCGTCAGCTGCTCTGGTTACCGGTTGAGTACCGGGTCTGGTTCAAGGTTCTGGTGCTGACCTATAAGGCCCTATGCAGACTGGGGACAGTATACTTTTGGGACTGCCTCTCCCCATATGTTCCCCGGAGGTCACTTCGATCAGCCAATAAGCACTTGCTGATGGTCCCTGGCCCCAGGGAGGTCCGCCTGGCCTCTACCAGAGCCAGGGCCTTTTCGGTCCTGGCTCCAACCTAGTGGAACTCTCTGTCTGAGGAAACTAGGGCCCAGCAGGATTTGTTATCTTTCCACCGGGCCTGCAAGATGGAGATGTTCCACCAGGCATTTGGTAGGGGCTAGGCTGACATCTCTCCGGCCATACCACTGAAGACCATCCACCACCCATGCAGGACCTCATAAGTGTGATGCAGGGCATGACGCAAGAGTCAAGCCCTGTGTCTAAAATGCTGTATTTTAATTTTAATTGTATATGGCACGATGTTTTAATGTTTATATAATGTTTTTATTGCTTTTAATCTTTATGTAAAATTGTATGTTGTTACACTGCCCTGAGCCTGTCTGATGGGGAGGGCGGTCAAGAAGTGTAACAAAATAAATAAATAAATAACTATTGTAAGTGTAACAGTTGGATTTGCATTAAAATTGTAGGTCATTTAGATAAATAGCATTGTCACTTAACATGGCTAGTTATTAAAAGCCTACCTATTTACAAGTCAATGCTACTATTAATAGTCCTGGCCCCGACCTGGTGGAACTCTCTGTCTGAGGACACTAGGGCCTGGTGGGATTTAATAACAACAACAACATTTGATTTATATACCACCCTTCAGGACAACTTAATGCCCACTCAGAGCGGTTTACAAAGTATGTTATTATTACCCCACAACAATCACCCTGTGAGGTGGGTGGGGCTGAGAGAGCTCCAGAGAACTGTGTCTTGTCCAAGGTCACCCAGCTGGCTTCAAGTGGAGGAGTGGGGAATCAAACCCGACTCTCCAGATTAGAGTCCCATGCTCTTAACCACTACACCAAACTGATTTGTTATCTTTCCGCCGGGCCTGCAAGGCGGAAATGTTCCGCCAGGCATTTAGTGGGGGCTAGGCTGTCCTCTCATTGGCCATACCACTGAAGACCATCCACCACCCATGCAGGAACTCATAAGTGTGACGCAAGGCATGGTGCAAGAGCCAAGCCCTGCATCTAAAATGCTGTATTTTAATATTTATATCTGGCAATTTAAATTGTATATGGAAGAATGTTTTAATGTTTTTATAATGTTTTTATTGTTTTTAATCTTTACGCAAAAATCGGATGTTGTTACACTGCCTTGAGCCTGTCTGATGGGGAGGGCGGTCTAGAAGAGTAATAAAATAAATAAATAAATACATTCTACTAGTACTTCAAGATGCATTTTGCAAACATAAGTGTATTCCACACTGCTTCTGCTAATGATATGAATAATAACTATAATTTTGGATCTTAACTGGGCTTAAAGAAACACTGGTATACTCTCAAGTGATGTCTGTACCTCTGTAAATCTACCTTGTGCAAAGAAAACTTGTGAAGTCTATCAGCTGGGTTGGAGCATTTTTCCTGTGAGGAAAATGGGTTAAATGTCTGAATCCTCTCCAACCTTACTTTTTCCTGGGAAAGTTACTGTGTCAAACAATGTCTGCCCCAGAATCTAAATTCTGGATGCACATGTGTAAAGGATGTTCTTCATGTCTGCTCTGACATAAGAACCAATTTTGGTATCTTGTTTTCTTAACTGGTCTAGAAATTAGATGAATATCAGGCATTAATAGCTGTCAGATGATACCTCTCCAGTATTGCCATTATAAGCAGAGTTATACTCTTCAAAGTACTTAGAAGAGATTAACTCTGTCTAGGATTGCACTGCTCATCTCTTAACTGAGTCAACAGCAGTGATATAGATATGAATTTCTTATATTCCACTACAAATTCTGTCAACTATCCATTTCCCTTCTATTAGAGCAATTTGTTCTCTTACTTCATAAATCTTTAATGATCACAGTTTTTATTATACTTACCATTTTAATAGACACTGAATAATATGAGTAAAATGTAAATGGCAGTGTAGATAATGCCTGGGGGGAAAATAACTAAGGTGTTAGAAATGTTGCATACTACATTTTATTTTATACATGATTTCCCACTGGTAATTGGGGAAAATTAATGTTTGGTAAACTTGTGTTTATGTGACAGATATTCATCAACACATAATAATTGTGAATAAATATCATAGTACAACTTGTCACAACATAAATGAGGTTCTGTCACCTTGTGTTTTGTCAAAACAGATTCCTTTCAGTTTAAATGAAAGTTATTTGCAGCATTTACAGTTTGCAGAAAAATCTGTGTCAGTGCTGGAGAAACAGATGGCTACCCTGCCTCTTTTAATGCAGGAAATCTAATTTTTCTTTTCCCAGTTTTACCTTTTAGTGTATATTAGCTGATAATCTGCTGTATTATTGGAGGACTGTATTTAAAACTAGTTTATTTTTTAAAAAAAATGACAGTCTGAGCAACTATTATTTAAACATAAGCATGTGATGAGTTAATGGAAAAAGAAAAAGAAAGATCTTAAAAATAGAGAGGAAATAGTTAAAGCTAGGAAATTCTTTTTGCTGAAAGACAAAAGTGCAAGAGTGCAGAACACTCCTCACAGTATGGAAGATTATAAACTGAAATGTGAAGATTTAGATCCTAATCCAACAGAGTGTTAAGCATGCTTAGACGTGTCAAATTCAGTGAGCTTCAGAGTACCAAACACTGGGTTTTATTGTGTGCAATCTATACAATCATTTTGTATTGCATAGATATAATAAATGTTTCAGTTCTATGGGTCGAATCTGGAGATGCTTCTGAGCAAGAGGGAATAATGTGTAACTGACCAGTACATCATGGAGAAAATTATACAAAGCCACACATAATGGATGCACACAAGCACACAACACTAATGAAAGACAGCTAGGAAATTGAACCTTTATACAGCCTACATATGAATGTCCGTAGTTCAGGTACCACAAATTCACAGAAAGATAACTAATCCCGACAGGCCCTAGTCTCGTCAGACAGAAAGTTCCACCAGGTCGGAGCCAGGACTGAAAAGGCCTTGGCTCTGGGGAGAGGCGGTCCCAAAGGTATGCTGGACACAGTCCGCATAGGGCTTCATAGGTCAGCACCAAAACTTTGAACCGGACCCAGTACTCAACTGGTAACCAGTGCAGCTGACGGAGGATGGGTGTTATATGTGCCATGGTTGGAGCTCTGGCAACCACTTGTGCAGCTGCATCGAGAGCAGGGAGCCGGAGTCCTGCACCCATGGACCCTAGACCCACATGCAGGACCTCTGTCTTCATGGGATTCAATCTCAGCCGACTCTGCTTCAACCATCCAGTCACAGCTTTGAAGGCACATCCCAGGGCATATGGGGCAGAGTCGGACCAGCCGTCCATCATCAGATACAATTGGGTGTCATCTGCATATTGATGGAACCCAAGTCCGAAACTCTGTACCAGCTGGGCGAGAGGGCACATATATACATTAAATAGCAGGGAGGAGAGTATTGCCCCTTGAGGGACACCACACACCAACGGGTAGCGGGATGACAACTTCTCCCCCAGTGCCACCCTCTGTCCCCAACCGTGGAAAAAAGAGACAAACCACTGCAATGCTGTCACTCGTATCCCCACATTGGCAAGGCGGTGGATCAACAGGTCATGATCGACCATATCGAATGCTGCTGATAGATCTCACAATATCAGCAGCGCCAACCAGCCTTGATCCAGCTGTCTACGGAGATCATCCATCAGGGCGACCAGTAACGTCTCTGTCCCATGTCCCGGATGGAAGCTGGACTGGAAGGGATCTAGGGATGAGGAATCATTCAGGAAGACCTGCAGCTGTTCTACCACCACCCGCTGAATCACCTTACCCAGAAACAGGAGGTTCAAAACTGGGCGGTAACTGACCAGGTCAGCAGGGTCCAAAGATGTTTTTTTCAAGAGACGCCTAACCACAGCTTCTTTCATTGCTTCAGAAAAAATCCTGGAGCTCAGAGACATGTTGACAATGGCCTCCAGGGCATCCCGTAGCCCATCTACACTGGCCTTCACCAGCCACAAAGGGCACAGGTCCAAGGAGCATGTGGTAGGCCTAACTGCTCGCAGGATCCTGTCCATCTCATCCCCAGAGAGTGAAATGGTCTAATATTATCCCAGAAGGCAGCCAAGGGGCCTCCAGTTCGCACACTGTATCAACTGTGGCTGGGAGATCGCAGCGTTGAGACAAGATTTTATCAGCAAAAAAGCTCCCAAAAGCCTCACAGCCAATATCCAAATTTAAATTTTGATGGTCCCCTCCTGACAAGGAGACCAAAGACTGGACCACATTAAACAGTTTTGCTGGGTGTGAGCTAGCTGATGCAATGGAGACTGCAGAAAACTCTTTCTTTGCAGCCTTCACTGCCATCTCATAGACTTTCATAAATGTCCTATAGGATGCTCTTGCCTGTTTGTTGTGAGTTCGCTGCCATATTCACTCTAGCTGTCTCAGCTCCTGCTTCTTCCATCGTACCTCCTCTGTATACCAAGGAGCTAGTTTGGTACAGGGGCAGAGAGGGTGCCGGAGGGCAATTTTATCAATAGCTTTGGAAAGACGGACTTGCCAATCTTCCACCAGCTCATCCAACGAACTGCCAGGGAGCATCGGAACCTGCAGAGCATTCTGGAAGCCAATTGGATCCATGAGTCTCAGTGGTAGAGCGCAAATAAGCTCGCTGCCCTTGCAGGGGGGGTGGGATATCCAGCCGAGCCTTCAGGACCACATGGTCCAACCATGGCACCAACTCAGTTGTTTCTAGTACCATACCCATCTCCATTCCAAAGATTAAATCCAGTGTGTGGCCTGCTTGATGTGTAGGGTCCAAAACAATCTAGGAGAGTCCAAGTGTGGCCATGGAGGACACCAGGTCCACAGCCCGACTAGAGGCATTGTCGTCAGCATGGATGTCAGTACGCTCTCCTGACCTGCATTCTCCCACCCCCAGCTCAGCCCCAGTCCAGGCTTTCCCCTCAAAAAAGGAAAGGAGGAAGGAAGAGTAGGTAGCTGCAAGCTTCATGCTGCCCACCTAGTAGTGAGTCCTTCCTTCCCAGCTCCATACACACCTGGGTTGTGGTCACTCTGCCCCCTATAATGGGAGGGCACCTATTTTATAGTGGGGATGGTGCCAAAATTTGGCTGCTCAGGGCACGCACGCGTGCGGACACACATGCACACACACACACAAACCCTTTGGGGCCAGCCACGGCTTCCTCTTTAGTTTCAGTTGCTTGATTTGTGCACTTATATGTGCCAGCATAAGCATATTTTAATCTTTTACAACATTTTTAGCTTGAAGTTTTAATTAACAATTCTAGTCCTTGCCTATTGGCATATATAACCACAATTAAAATAATAATAAAAACTAAGTTAAAAAAGAACTAATCAAAACATAGAGAGACAAGTACAATATAGGCCAAAGCCAAAAATTGCAGCAGCAAATAAATCTAACTGAAAAACTTGGTGAATCTGCCCAAATCACTTCCTTTGTTTGAATCACTGCCTTTATATGAATAGTGATAGACTTTGGGGTTGTGAAGCCAATTATCTGTAAATCGTACCACTGCCCCACTGAGTTTTTAAAGTCTATATGAAAACAGTATATATAAGTATATATAAACTATATAAAACTATATAACTATATAAAACTATAAAATATAGTTTCCTTGGTGAATATCATCAACTTGTTAGAGAGACAAAAATGTTTAAATTCAAAGTATTTTTCGCGCATCACGATTTTTCTTCTTCCCCCCCTCCCCATTATTTTTTTTCATCAACTAGATACTGCTATTAGTTGTTTGGGGGGGGGGTTACTATAATTCTTTTATGATTTTATGATGGCTTTATTTCATTTATTGTGACTCATGGACTGTGTCCAGTCCAGGCCATATGCGTATATCTGGAATTTAGGGATAATGGAGAGGGACTTCTGTTTCGTCACACTGATGGGACCCCTCTCACTTGGTATCAGTTTTAGTCGGTGACCGAGAGGGCCCTGTGTAAACTTGGTTTGTTGGGGGTCAAGGTTGGTATCCATTCCTTTCGGATTGGGGCGGCATCTATGGCGGCTGCAATGAACTAACCCGTGGCGGCCATTCAGAAGGTTGGCTGATGGCGGTCGTCAGCCTATCAGGGGTATGTGCGCTTGCTGCCGATGTTTTAATTGCCCGTGTCTAATTGTTTACTCTTCGTAGGTGCTGTGGTTCACCATGGGAAGTGTTGGATCCTCATATGCGGACACAGCATGGTTTTCTGAGCTGCCCATCCGGCCAAGAGGATACCGATGAGGTCCAAGCTTGGGCTCAGTTGCTGGGCCATGGTTGAGTGGCAGGGCCTTCGGTGGCCGGGCCTGTTGCTGCTTTTGTTTCAGGGGTGGAGTGCACTTCCACCTCATTTCCTTATCATTCACCTAGGTGGGAATGACTTAGGCTTAGTGAAAGGCAAGGCCCTTTCCTTGCAGGCACATGCCGACTTACTTTATATAACAGAGCAGTGGTCTGGGGTTTTGATTATTTGGTCCTCTATCCCCCCGCGTAGGGTTTGGCATGAAGCCTTGGACCACGAGGCTATCAAACAGGCCTGGTGTAAAGCCAATAAGGCCATGAAAAAGGCTTTGGGTGCGGGTTTGGGGATTTATTTACCCCACCTGCAGATCCGTGATTCTTTTGCCGACCTCTACAGGGGTGATGGCGTGCACCTGTCTGTGAAGGGCAATGATATATTCTTGACCAACTTATGGCAAGGGTTGTGGTTGACACAGCAGCAGATGTGGGGTGCAAGGGCCTAAGCAGAGGCTTGGCTCTTGCGTTGGCAGGTTAGTTTGGGTAGGCAGAGTGGGCTGGTGAGCACCCGGTGGCACCTCCCCACTGGTGGGGAATGGAGGTCTGTCTCAGATCGACTGGCAGGCTTTACAGCTGCCAGCTGAGAGGGCAGACTGCCCATGGGACCCCCTGTACAAGTACTTCCCTCTGGCTTCACGTTTGGGGTGTATGGAGCTTTAAGGGGGGAACCACTTGCCCTGGCCGGCTGGGTTACAGCCATGCAATTGGATGGCTTGTGCCTGGGGCAGTGGGTGTTTGCCCAGACAGGTCGAGGAGGTGGTCAAGTTGACCCCTTGGCTCAGTCTGTACTGCTAGTTACACCCCTCACTGTTTTAAGTTATTGTTGGTCAATAAATGGCCCTGTTTACACCCAAGCCTTGTGTCCGTCTCTTCATTCCGAATGGGGGGGGGATAATTATCTGGAATGGCACAGTACATGGTTGGTGGGTTGCATGTCTTTTCTTGATAGATCATAAGTTGTGTAGATTCCAAGCCAACAAGAACAGGCTGTGAATTTATTGTTTCATTGTAGCAATTTTCTGCCCACTGTGCTTTGAGCCAATTACTGTATGCTTTATTTATCCAATTTTCCCCATTAAAAATCAATGGCATTATTCATGTTTCTGAAGCAAACATGATTCAGCCTGAGCAATTCAGCAAGTGGCATATGCCATGTTCAGAGAAATAGAACAGGGGCACAGCTTCCATAAAGTACAACAGTGTCTATCAGACTGCACAGCTGTTTCATTTGGTAGCTAGTTAGTAGAAACCAGATTTAGAGGTCATTGCACTTAATTAGCTAATGTTAGGAAAGTGCTTGGAAGACAGAAAACACTATATAAGTCATATATTCAGTGTGCCATTGTTATGAGCCACTTCAATAAGTCATAATTTTTTCCAGGGTTTGATATATGCATCACCCAGTTTTCCTAAGAATCTACCCAAAGGGAGTAATTATTTATTTGTATTATATGCATGACAAGAACCTACAGTAAGAAACAGATTATTTTGCTAATGCTTTATAGCTAAAGGGAGAAAGTTATGACTGAAAATACAGCAGATAGGCATATAGACTCTTTGGTATGGAATCTTAAATGTACAAACAAAGGCTGTACATTCTTCTCTCATGAAAGGGTATGATTTGTATTTTGAAAAACGCCCATGTAATTTTACTGAGTGGCAATGGCGGGGGCAGTTATTATAGTACTGTGCTTGGTTTTCTTCAAAATCTATCTGTGCACCAGTATATATTATTATTACTTATTTTAAATAGTTATATCCTGCTCATAGGACTCACAAAAAGGCTTGTTATGTACATGTGCGTGTATTTGTCATTCTGTATATCTTGTGCCTTTATTTGTGAAACTGTTTCTACTTGTCTTCTCTCAGTTTTTAGCAAATATCTTTGGAAACCAGCCTAGATTTTCTGTCAGGTGCCTGGTATGTGAAGTTTGTGGAGGTTCTGCTGCTCTTGTATGTGTGCTTCTTACTTTGGAAAAGATCTAGTATTTGAACCATACCAGGCAACTCTTGAAATTCAGTTCCATTCCTAATAAGGACATTTATAGACTTGGTTCTCCATTATATCTGTCTGATGTATGTGAACTTGTGGTCCCAGGGCTTCAGTACAATGAGACCAGAGTAAAATTTCATGAGACCAGCTCTGGCTTTTTCCTGTTGTGTTCACCTTGAAAAGAGTTGATGAAAATGGCTTCAATCGGTGACTTAAAACACCAATAGACCCCCATATAGGAGCTGTCTCAAATCTGACCTACCCTTAGCTGTGAAGTGTCTAAATCTACAGATTTATCTCATCATTGACCTGTGTAGGAAAGGCAGAACATCCTGCCTCCACCAGTAGACTTAGGGAACCTATAGTCCAACTTGAATTTGTGGCATGAAGCTCCAATAAACACAAGCTGGGGTGTGCAGGAGATGAAATATGGCTCTGAGCAAGGCAGGTCTGGTCAAAATGTTGTGAAGGCTGGAACATAGTTTGTGAACTACATGTTGCCATCTGTATTCCTTCCATGCTCTCTGTCTGCCCTGCTCTGGCTTCAGCAGGCTTCTAAGGACACTTGGCTTGGGCCTGTTGTAATAATGTCATATTACAGGAAGAAGAGTTCTTGACTATCTCATCATGTATCCCTTTAGAGCACTCTGAAGCTGCTAGACCTTGAATGAACATAAGCTCCACCATTCCCAGTGAGCAGCATTTCAGGAGCTTTTCAGATTCTAGTGGGGAGAAGGAGAGCTGTGCTTCTATGGATGGAAATGAAAGAATGCAAGCTGATGACAGAATATGGTTTTTAATCCTTATTTACTGTTTCATTTTGCTTTACATATTGAAAAATCTCAGGCTACCATTACTAAGATGCTTGCTACCTCTGCCACTAGCCTTTATCAATCTGTTTCATCCATTCCCTCCAGATAAGTGGAATGAAGGTGTTAGACAAATGATGACTGTTTTTTAACTTGAACACTGCTTGGATAATGAATATTATTGATTAAAAGCAAGCAGCCAGTCTTCCAAAAGCATATTTTAAACAGGAAGAAAGTAAAACCAGGATCCACACGGATCCTCGTGGATCCTATGGTTTTTTAAATAGGAAAAACACAAATGAAACATCAAATCACATATCATCTTCTTGCAAAAAGCAGGCACTGGGCTGAGAAGCCAGGAGGAGAGAGATATCTCTTTTCGGTTAACTCTTTCAGCACTGAACGGACTCAGGAGAGGAGTGCAAAACAGCTTGATATCTGCTCTCAAAGTAAGGGGTTTTTGAAAGAGTTAACACTGAGAAGAGATCTCTTCTTAACTCTTTCAACTGCACTGATAGCCGCACTCAAAGTTTTCTCTCTCTCTTAACCCATTCCTCTCCCAATCACTTTGCTTATATTTTTCTCAGGAAGCCATCTTTTCACTCAACTGTTTGCTTTTTCTCGCTAGGGGAAATATTATCAAGTTTCAAACAGAGCTCAGGCATTCCCCTGCTTCCGTTGCCAGGGGAACAGACTGTTGGCGCCTGAATGTCTAGTTTCCCGGTCCTATCATGATCGCCCGGAGTCCCAACTGCTGGATCGTTTGCCGTGGAAGACAACGATCCACCAGGTCACGATTGGGAGATTGTCATTATCGTGTGGTTTTTTTTATCGTAATCCAGATGGTGCCCATCTCTAGTCAGGAATAGGGGAGAGGTTATGGGGACTTTTATGGAGGGGAAAGAGGACATAGTGGGGAGGAGAAAATGAGATGCCCCCCACAAGTCCTTGCAGGTCCTCCACTTGTTCTCTTCTAACACCAGTCCCTTCCCTGCTCAGTAGGGTAGGAACAGTCATTGCCTTCCCTCCTCTTATGTAAAAGGCGCATAAAGAACATAAGAACATAAGCAAAGCCATGTTGGATCAGGCCAGTGGCCCATCCAGTCCAACATTCTGTCACACACAGTGGCTAGAAATCCAGTGCCATCTAAAGGACTGTCAGTGAGGCCAGGACACCAGATGCCCTCCCACTGCCTTCCTTCCAGCACCAAGACAACAGAGCACCACCTCCCCACAAAGAGAATACCATCTATCTCCTGTGGCTAATAGCCACTGATGGACCTCTGCTCCATATATTTGTCCAGTCCCCTCTTGAAGCTGGCAATGCTTGTAGCTGCCACGACCTCCTGTGGCAATGAATTCCATGTGTTTATCACCCTTTGTGTAAAGTAGTATTTTCTTCTATCTGTTCTAACCCGACTGCTCAATAATTTCATAGAGTGCCCACGAGTTCTTGTATTGTGAGAAAGGGAGAAAAACACATCTTTCTCGACCTTCTCTAACCCGTGCATTATCTTGTAAACCTCTATCATGTCTCCCCTCAGTCGCCTTTTCTCCAGGCTAAAGAGCCCCAAGCGCCTCAATCTTTCCTCATAGGGAAAGTGTTCCAACCCTTTAATCATTTTAGTTGCCCTTCTCTGTACTTTTTCCAGTGCTATGATATCTTTTTTAAGGTGTGGCGAACAGAACTGTACACAGTACTCCAAATGAGGCCTCACCATCGATTTATACAGAGGCATTATGATACCGGCTGATTTGTTTTCAATCCCTTTCCTAATAACCCCTAGCATAGCATTAGCTTTTTTTATGGCAGTCGCACACTGTGCTGACGTTTTTAGTGAGTTATCTATCATGACTCCAAGATCTCTCTCTTGGTCAGTCTCCGCCAGTTCAGACCCCATCAACTTGTATTTATATTTTGGATTTTTGGTTCCAATGTGCATTACTTTGCACTTGGCTACATTGAACCTCATTTGCCACATGGATGCCCACTCTTCTAGCCTCGACAGATCCCTTTGGAGTGCCTCACAATCCTCTCTGGCTTTCACCACCCTGAACAATTTCGTGTCATCTGCAAATTTAGCCACTTCACTGCTTAATCCCAATTCCAAATCATTAATAAACAAGTTAAAAAGCATTGGACCCAATACCGACCCCTGTGGCACCCCACTGCTCACCACCCTCCACTGTGAGAAGTGCCCGTTTATACTCACTCTCTGTTTCCTATTAATTAGCCAGTTTTCGATTCACAAGAGGACTTGGCCCTTTATCCCATAGCTACTGAGCTTACTTAGGAGCCTTTGATGAGGAACTTTGTCAAACGCTTTCTGGAAGTCAAGATAAACAATATCTATCGGGTCTCCCTTGTCCACTTGTTTGTTCACTCCCTCAAAGAACTCTAACAGATTGGTGAGACAAGATCTTCCTTCACCAATCTGTTAGAGTTCTTTGAGGGAGTGAACAAACAAGTGGACAAGGGAGACCTAAAGAGACAACACCAGCTTGCTAGGAGCCTTAGTTACTTGTTACTTGTTCAAAAGGTTAAACTGCCTGTTTTTATGGAACCTGCTTCCCTGTTTGGCATTTGCTGATTGAACCTGCTGTGACCATCCACCTTCCTTTCTTCCTTCCTTCCTTCCTTCCTTCCTTAGGGTTAGCTGACTGGAAGATAAGAAAGATTCTGGGGTGCTTTCTGATTACCTACTGAAAAGGCTTTTCTGTTGTTTTACAGTGTTAAATTGAGGTGTGTGTGTATTTATTTGGCCAGGTTTTAGGAGTAGGTGAAGGGTCATCTCTCCCTTTTTGTCCCTGTGTACCAGCTGCAGTTTTCAGACTGTGACCTTCTGGTTGTTTGCTCATCAAAGATAATCAATCTGGTATCAACAAGGGCCCATGCTTTTCTGTGATTGTTTCCACTTCATGGAACAGGCTTCCCAAGGAGATATATGGAGAATGGCATTCTCAGAAAATTTTAAGAATCCCTGTAAGGCAATTTTATTCATCAGAGCATTTTAAAGGAGGCATTTGCAGGCATTTATTTCATTTTATTAGGCTTCATTATGTTTTATTTGAGGAGGGATTAGTATTTCTACTGTTGTTCAGTTTTTTATTTATGTATTGTAAACCTCCTTAAGCCACGGTGAAGGCAGGATATAAATGTTTTAATAAATAAAAAAATTGCCCAGGCTCTGGATACCCAGCCAGGATGGAATACGACAGGTGTTTGCTTAAGGTAAAAATATTTGGCAAGCATCCTGAGGTATTTCTTGATGTGGAGAGGCTTCCCAAGACAGCCTCTCATGACTGACTATTTGCTTTCCAGCTTATTGCATGGTGATGGATGTTAAGGTCCTCTAGCATACCATTTTTGAATCCAGGAAGGGAAAAGCTAGGTGTTGCAGAAATACCAGCCTAGGCTTGGAACCAGGTGGGATTGTTTGTAATACTGCCACACCTTACGGCAGCCCAGTAAATAAAACACTAAGGGGGAGGAAGGTATTAGTAAGTACACAGATCAGTTGCTCATTAATAAATGCAGTTTAACTCAATGTGTATTACCTTTGTTTCAGGGGATGAATGGGCATTTATACTGCTGCTGCTTCTCTTCGACGTCATAATATGAATATTATTTTTTATTTTCCACTTTCATTTGTAACATCTATTAAATGCCCCTTTTTGTATTTTTGATGCAACTATAATTCTTGTTCTTTCCTTATATTGACTATTGTAATACACGTGTGACTTTGCCACCTCTTCTCTCAAGCCTCTTTACTCTGTTTTGAATTTTTCAGCTCATGTAATCTGTTCTCCTCAATTTTATGATAGATGTAGAGCTCCACAAATTGTGAAATGGTTGTATAGTTAATTAACCAAGTTCTCCATTCATGGCTCCACTCACATTTACCTCAAGTTTCTTCCAATATTTATGAGTTTGTCTTGGAACAATACCAGGGTACTTGAACTCTATTTTTTGTTGTTGTTTCACCTCACATTAGCTAGACCAATGAGAAGAAATCCTACTAAGTAACCAACCTTTTTGTCTTGCAGATTATTGGAATTTGTTTATAATATTTTCTTAGGCCCATCACTTATTTTGCACTTTTTCATAGTTTTAAAACAGCATATCATGCAAAACACAAAAGCACCTCCTGGGTAATAGGTTTACAGAAAAAGATGAATCCGGTAACAATCATATTAATTTTCTTTTTGGCAATTACTTTAACAAAGTGACAACAGAGTTGTTTCACAGTATATGGAAAGAGAATTTAGCATTCAAGTTAAGTATAACAAAGTGTTGAGAGAACCACCTAACCACTGACGTTTGGAACACTACCAGTTCCAATCATTCTGCCAGTGCATTGGTGCCAGATGGTAGCTGCCAATGAAAGTGATTGTGGACTTAACATTAATAGAGAACTACAATAGGCCTCATTGCATCTTCTGCTAGTCAACAAAAACATATGGGTCACCAGCCTTAAGATACAAAATACCATGCTAGACAGATGGCACTATAAAACTGTTGTAGATCTGGCTTTTTTGCAGAAGATATTGCTAAAGAAGACATTCCAGATATCCATGATGACAGTATTTGTTCCACATCTTTATTCAGACTGTTGATAATCAGGAATGTTTGGAATAATAAGTATCATAGTCTTTATATTTTCTGACACTGAAACGGGACAAATCCATTCATATTGCTTTCATTATGTGCTTCAGGGACAGAAACCTCAGCATTTGATTGATAACGCTATGGCTCAGTGCAACTCAACATTTAGTATGTTGAAACACTCAGTGGAGCAGAAAGTGCACATTGTGTTCTGGCCATTCATGGTGTGAAAATTACTTTGGCGGTGTTCGCACTGAAAACTTGTGGTTCATCCCCTAGATAGTAGATTTACAAAGACTATGAATTCAATGTATTGTCGAAGGCTTTCATGGCCAGAGAACGATGGTTGTTGTGGGTTTTCCGGGCTGTATTGTCGTGGTCTTGGCATTGTAGTTCCTGACGTTTCGCCAGCAGCTGTGGCTGGCATCTTCAGAGGTGTAGCACCAAAAGACAGAGATCTCTCAGTGTCTCAGTGTCAGACACTGAGAGATCTCTGTCTTTTGGTGTTACACCTCTGAAGATGCCAGCCACAGCTGCTGGCGAAACGTCAGGAACTACAATGCCAAGACCACGGCAATACAGCCCGGAAAACCCACAACAACCATCACTATGAATTCATTTATTAACTAATGGGAAAATAAGATAGTGTTACATCTCTGAACCTTTTGGGGAACCCCCACTTTATGGTTATCTTTAATTATCATGGCTGTTCTATCTGTGTCCTTGATGAATGATTATAGACTGTTAACGATGGTTGTAGTTTTTTAGTTTAATGGCTTTTATTGTTACGCAACTGTAATCTTTAGGTTCTTTTTTTTAGTTTAAGTGGATTGTGTGGAATAGGTGATGTCTAGCCTAGGAGACCTAGCCAGGAAACCTCCAAACTCTCCAACTACATGCACAGCACAAATTTCCTGATCCCCTGAGACCAGCACTAACTATGCACAGTAGAATTAAAGGGACAAGTTTACAGTGTGACTCTCCAACAGTCCTCAGGAACTTCCTAGCAAGACAAAAGGAAAAACAGCATATTATGATTAGGGCTATTTCCACTCGTCTCCTCCCCCTCCTGAAAAATAGCGCAAAACTTACAGAATGATATGCCTTCATGGCGCGGTATCCTGACATGACTTTGCTTCGTGGTGTGATGACGTCAAAAAATGTGCCACGAAGCAAAGTCATGATGGGAAATCATGCCATGAAGGCATGTTGTTCCATAAGTTTTGCACTATTTTTGGGGAGGAGGAGATGTGTGGAAATGGCCTAGGTCTTCTAGATGCTATCATATTAGCCTCCTCACCACTTGAAATTCAGACAACTCTCCATAATTAAGTTTTCTGTTAGCCTTAATGGAGTGCAGGATCTATCAAGTAATCATCCTTATCAACTTCTATAAATATCTCTGGAGACAGCCATCAGGCATTCCCAATCCATTTTCACCTCTAGAAACATCCGCCTAGTCTGACATTCCAGATATTTAAGTGACACTGACAGAAACGTCCACAACTTTCCCCACTTAGCTATTAACTTTAAATCACCCAATAGAATTCAGACTTCTTCATGCCAATTCAATCCCAATTGAGAAGCCTCCTACTCCCCTTGATCCAAGCATTTTCAGCTTATAACTATAGCCCCCCAATCTCCAATACTCTGCAGCAATACTCTGTATTTTACTCTGGGCTCTTTGCTATTGCTTCTGTGCTCATTGGCACAGATCTCTCCAAGACATGAGCTGGTCTCTGCCTTTGCTTTGCTTCTTGTTTCTCTATAACTGTACATGTATTTATGTATGCATCTATGATTACAAGTGTGTTTAAAGTTCTTGTGTGCCTCTCACTATTCTCCTGTCCTTTTATTTTTCCTAATAATTTTAAAGATTTTATTCTATCTTCTGCCTTTTGTCCTGTTTCTGGAAACTTTCCCACTCCCATACAAACCTCTACCCAGATCCAGGACCTCAGTACACATAGGAAGAGGTTTTATAATTTCTTCATAGATCCAGAGGAGTTAGCCATGTTAGTCTGTAGGAGCAAAATCAAAAAGAGTCCAGTAGCACCTTTAAGACTAATCAATTTTATTGTAGCATAAGCATTCTTGAACCACAGTTCTCTTTGTCAGATGCATGGAGGGCAGAAAGAAACTGGTCAAATATAGAGGAGGAGAGGGGAGGGGAGGAGGAGAGGAGGGATGTAAACAACTCCTGTGATATGGAGATGCAAACAGCTCCTCTTGATGTGGGGATCAGTTTGCTTGTGTAAAGGTTCAAAGGAGTTTGCCGCGTTAGTCTGTAGTAGCAAAATCAAAAAGAGTCCAGCACCACCACCAAGACCATACAATTCCACTGCAGCACAAGCCTTCGATAACCACAGCCCTCCCCGCCAGATGCATCTGACAAAGAGAACTGTGGTCCTCAAAAGCCCACGTCAGGTGCCACTGGACTCTCCCTGACTCCGCCTATGTAAATGAAATCAGTTACCTGTGATAATGAGATAACCATTCATAGTCCCTCTTCAGTCCCAGCTTGACAGAGTCAAATTTACATATGAATTCCAATTCAGCAGTTTCCCGTTGGATTTTGTTTTTGAAAGGTTTCTGTTGAACTACAGTGACCTTTAAGTCTTTGATGGAATGTCCTGGTAGATTGAAGTGTTCTCCCACTGGTTTCTGGACATTGCCATTTCTAATGTCAGATTTGTGTCCATTTATTCTTTTGCGTAGAGGTTGGCTGGTTTGTCCAATGTACAGAGCAGAAGGACATTGTTGGCACATGAGTGCATATATCAGATTGGAGGATGAGTAGCTGTAAGAGCCAGAGACAGTGTAGTTGATGCCATTGGGTCCTGTAATTGTATTCCCTGGGTAGATATAGGGGCAGAGCTGGCATCTGGGTCTGTTGCAGGGCCTGGTACCTCTGCTGGTGACTCTGCTAGCTGATTCATGATTGTAAGTGAGAAGTTGTTTAAGGTTGGGGGGCTGTCTGTAGGCAAGGAGAGGTCTTCCACCCAGGGCTTCTGAGAGAGAGGTATCATTTTCCAGGATGGGTTGTAGCTCACTGATGATACGTTGGATGGGTTTGAGCTGGGAGCTATAGGTGACAACCAGTGGTGTTCTGTTGTTATTTCCTTTAGGTTTGTCCTGGAGCAGGCTCCTCCTCCCCTCCCCTCTCCTCCTCTATATTTGACCAGTTTCTTTCTGCCCTCCATGCATCTGACGAAGAGAACTGTGGTTCTCGAAAGCTTATGCTACAATAAAATTGGTTAGTCTTAAAGGTGCTACTGGACTCTTTTTGATTTTGCTACTACAGACTACTACAGATGATACCAAATTGGGAGTGGTAGCAAACACCCAAGAAGATAGAATTAAAATTCAACAAGACCTGAATACTCTGGAGAAGTGGGCAGCTGTGAATAGGATGCAATTCAACAAAGACAAGTGCACAGTATTACATCTGGGCCACAAAAATGAGAAGCACAAATACTGGATGGGGGATACACTTCTGGGCAGTAGTATATGTGAAAGGGATCTTGGGGTAAGAGTGGACTGTAAACTGAATATGAGCAGTCAGTGTGATGCGGTGGCAAAAAAGGCTAATTCAATCCTGGGTTGTATCAAAGGGGCCATAGCATCAAAATTGCAGGAGGTCATAGCCCCTCTCTATACTGCCTTGGTCAGGCCACACCTGGAGTATTGTGTGCAGTTTTGGAGGCTTCACTTCAAAAAGGATATGGACAAAATCAAGAGGGTGCCGAGAAGAGTGACAAGAATGATCAGGGGTCTGGAGACTGAGCCCTATGAGGAAAGGCTGAGGGCCTTGGGAATGTTTAGTTTGGAGAAGAGGAGGTTGAGGGGGGACATGATTGCTCTCTTTAAATATTTGAAAGGCTGTCATTTGGAGGAGGGCAAAGAGCTGTTCCAGTTGGCAGCAGAGGGTAGGACGTGAAGCTATGGGCAAAAACTACATACACAAAGGTACCGGCTGGATATTAGGAAAAACTTTTTCACGGTCAGAGTAGTTCAAAAGTGGAATCAGCTGCTTAGGGAGGTGGTGAGCTCCCCTTCACTGGCAGTTTTCAAGAAGAGGCTGGATGAATACTTGTCAGAGATGCTTTAGGCTGATCCTGCACTGGGCAGGGGATTGGACTAGATGGTCTGTATGGCCCCTTCCAACTCTATGATTCTATGATTCTATGACTAACACGGCTAACTCCTCTGGATCTATGACCATGGAAAGCACCGCATTCAGCCGAATGGAGAGGAAATCCATCAACCTCATGAAGAAAATGGCACAAATACAAATAGACATCATCTTTCTTTCTAAATGCAAAAAACTGGACATTCTACCCAAGGGACTGTGTGTGAGGAACCCATTGAAATCCACTTACTACACAGACTACAGTGAGAAACTATGCAACACCTTATTCAGGAAACTCTTAATTCACCTCATTGGACTGATGTACAGCAAGCAACAATGTAACAAGCAAGAGATCTCTGAACTAGACTCTTCCATGAAAAACAATCCCTCTGCACAGACCAGGAACTGGCAGATGTTTACCAAAACCAGAGAAACGATTTATTGCACTCTATTTACTGAATTACAGAACAAGATGGAGAAGAAATTCTCGAAACTCCTGCATGCAACAGGGAACAAGAACACTTTGGATCCACCTAGCAACATTATTAATCTCTCCAGCCACAAACTGAGCCCAGCAGAGGAATCTGTCCTCTCACGTGGACTATCTTTTTGCCCAGCCAGACCCACACAAACCATACAACTTTGTGGAGACCTGGAGGCCTATTTTAGATGCCTAAGACTGAAAGAATTCTTCAACTACTCTGCTGAACAAAACGATGAACAAAGCACTGAACAGGCACCATCACAGCAGCAATCACCCTCCCAACCCAGCAATACACGATCATCGTCACAAAACTCCAGAAAAAAGAATTCCACATGGATACCCTCTGAGGGCCGCAACTCCTCATTGGTCTTTTACATTGAATGCTTCCGTCGACGTACCCAGGCTGACATAATTGACAAACAACAACACGTAAAGCAGAACCTCAGCCATGCAGAAAGAGATGACATAAACAGCCTCCAAAATAATTCTGGCATCGTAATCAAGGAAGCTGACAAAGGCGGAGCAGTTGTCATCATGGACAAACATAACTACCTACAAGAAACAGAAAGACAACTCTTCAACACAACATTCTATAAAATACTACCTTCTGACCCTATGGAGCAATACAAAAGAGAACTCAATAAAATATTAAAGACTCTCCCCCTGGACATACAAGAATGCATCCATACAGACACACCACAGGAACCACGACCAGGAAAATTCTACCTACTACCCAAAATCCATAAACCAGGTAACCCAGGACACCCCATTGTTTCAGGAATAGGCACTATCACAGTAGGAGTCTCAGGATACATGGACTCTATCCTCAGGCCCTATGCCACCAGCACACCCAGCTATTTACGGGACACCACTGACTTCCTCAGGAAAATACAGTCCATTGACAACCTACCAGATGACACCATCCTAGCAACCATGGATGTGGAGGCTTTATACACCAATATCACACATGCAGATGGACTGCAAGCCATAAGGAATATTATCCCGGACAAAACCATGGCACAGCTCGCCATTGAACTTTGCCATTTCGTACTCACTCACAATTGCTTCGAATTTGGTGACAACTTATATCTACAGATTAATGGCACAACCATGGGCACACGCATGGCACCACAATATGCTAACATATTCATGGCAGACTTGGAGCAACGCTTCCTCAGCTCCCATCCACTGGAACCACTACTATACTTAAGATTCCTGGATGACATCTTCATCATTTGGACCCATGGGAAGGAAGCTCTTGAGAGATTTCATCAGGACTTCAACAACTTTCACCCTACTATCAACCTGAGCCTGGACCACTCTGCACAACAGGTACACTTACTGGACACCACTGTACAACTACATAATGGACAGATAAATACCACTTTATACAGGAAACCAACAGACCGATACTCATATCTACATGCCTCCAGCTACCACCCTAAACATACCACTCGGTCTATTGTCTACAGCCAATCCTTACGTTACAACCGTATCTGCTCCAATGCTCTTGATCGAGACTCCCACTTAAGAGATTTACGACAAGCATTTTTGGGGCTACAGTACCCACCAAATGAAGTGAGGAAACAAATCAACAGGGCCAGACTAGCACCCAGAAACAGCCTGCTCCAGGACAAACCTAAAGGAACTAACAACAGAACACCACTGGTTGTCACCTATAGCTCCCAGCTCAAACCCATCCAATGTATCATCAGTGAGCTACAACCCATCCTGGAAAATGATACCTCTCTCTCAGAAGCCCTGGGTGGAAGACCTCTCCTTGCCTACAGACAGCCCCCCAACCTTAAACAACTTCTCACTTACAATCATGAATCGGCTAGCAGAGTCACCTGCACAGGTACCAGGCCCTGCAACAGACCCAGATGCCAGCTCTGCCCCTATATCTACCCAGGGAATACAATTACAGGACCCAATGGCATCAACTACACTGTCTCTGGCTCTTACAGCTACTCATCCTCCAATCTGATATATGCACTCATGTGCCAACAATGTCCTTCTGCTCTGTACATTGGACAAACCAGCCAACCTCTACGCAAAAGAATAAACGGACACAAATCTGACATTAGAAATGGCAATGTCCAGAAACCAGTGGGAGAACAATCTACCAGGACATTCCATCAAAGACTTAAAGGTCGCTGTAGTTCAACAGAAACCTTTCAAAAACAAAATCCAACGGGAAACTGCTGAATTGGAATTCATATGTAAATTTGACTCTGTCAAGCTGGGACTGAAGAGGGACTATGAATGGTTATCTCATTATCACAGGTAACTGATTTCATTTACATAGGCGGGGTCAGGGAGAGTCCAGTGGCACCTGACGTGGGCTTTCGAGGACCACAGTTCTCTTTGTCAGATGCATCTGGCGGGGAGGGCTGTGGTTATCGAAGGCTTGTGCTGCAGTGGAATTGTATGGTCTTGGTGGTGGTGCTGGACTCTTTTTGATTTTGCTACTACAGACTAACGCGGCAAACTCCTTTGAACCTTTACACAAGCAAACTGATCCCCACATCAAGAGGAGCTGTTTGCATCTCCATATCACAGGAGTTGTTTACATCCCTCCTCTCCTCCTCCCCTCCCCTCTCCTCCTCTATATTTGACCAGTTTCTTTCTGCCCTCCATGCATCTGATGAAGAGAACTGTGGTTCTCGAAAGCTTATGCTACAATAAAATTGGTTAGTCTTAAAGGTGCTACTGGTCTCTTTTTGATAATTTCTTCAGTTACATATGTGCTTGACACATGTAAAGGGAATGCTTCAACAGTCAAGAGGCATACATGTGTGGGATATTTGGGTAATATAGGGTTAATTTTAGGAGTTGACTGTGAAATTTATTTTCAGATTTTAAAAATATACATAAATTCATAGAGTCACCAATATTCATGTTCTAAGGTTCAATAAATAAAATCCAATTTATTACAGAGCTATTTGATTAATGTATGTGATGTCTTTATTTTATATATTACAATAGAACCATGTATTCCCCCTTCTGATGTTTGTGAGTTTTGGTATAGTCTCATGGGTGGAGTTCTTACTCATTTGTTTTGTTCATTAGTTAGAATTGTTGACCCTAGTTGCTCCCGTCCCTGTTTCTTTTTGCTAAAAAAAGGGTGTTGATTTGAACCCATTGTCAAGAGATCAAAGAGAACAAAAAGACCCACTGGTCTAGGGGCATCTGCAGAACTAAGGAATGACAACCCAATTCTTACTGAGATCCCCTAAACAAAGCCACCATTTGGGGACTTCCGGTTTGGAATTCATGGAGGTCTAACGCAGCTCCACTTGTGGAGCTGACCGGATTGCCGTTTTAACCGGCCGGCGGGGTGAAAATAGCCCGCGGCCGACTGCTCTCAGGCGGGGAGCAGGCAAAGAACGCTCAAGACCCTAGGGTGAGCTAGATCTCGGACGAGGGGGGGCTCTACACAACGGGTCCCCTCCCGATCCTTGAGGTCCCACCTTGCGACGGGTCGGCTATAATCTCTGCGGCAGTTTTGGGGCCAATTCGGCTGGCATAAGACCTACATACCCAAGCTTCGATTGGGGGAAGAAGCTGAGAGGAGAACTTAAAATCGAAACAGCGATTACAACCCGAGAAAAGTGAAGAGAAGGTAAAGATCATTATCTTCTGATACGGGACAGATTGATAAAAACAGAGAGGAAAAAAAGTAGATTTTTAAACTGCAACAGACTAGTGAAAAGGAGGGGAAGACTCGGCAGGAATTGTATTTGAAAAGAGACTAAGTTTAAAGGAGTTATTAAAGAAATTGGACTATTGTTTTGAATACCTGTGGCTTTGGAGCTGTGAGAAAAAGACACCATCGCGAGATCTGCTGTGGGAAGACGGGAGACAGGAAGTGCGTAATAACAATAGAGTGGCTGGAGAGAAGCGGCCCTTGCTGGAGGGCAGGAAGTAGGGAATCGCCATTTTTGAAAGGGGAAGGGTCGCGGCTTCAGCGGAAGAGGAAGTAGGCCATCTTGGATTACAAAATCATAGAGAAACCATAGAGAAAAGACGCCCGACATTTTGGACTCTTTAAAATTTAATTTTTATAAGAAGACCGGGACATTTAAAATAGAAAAACGTCAAATTTTACGCCACGGAGTTAAGGAAGAGAGCGGATTCGTGGGAGCGAGCTAAAGCAAGCCCCACGATGTCAAAAAAAGAGTGGCAATCGGCAATAGAAAACCTGGATAAAAACCTGGACAAAAAACTTTTAGATATGATTAAAGAACTTAAGGACACGAAATTGGAGCTGATAAAAGAGGTTAAAGAGGTTACACAGACAGTAAAATCGGAGCTGTCAGAAGTGAAAAAAGGTATGGAAACAATACGAAGTGAATTACAAGGAACGCAGCAGAGAGTTAAAACAGTAGAAGACGCGATGGAGAATTTAGCAGACACGCAACAAACAGAGATGAGATTGGTGAAGGGGAGAATGTCAGTTGCAGAAACTAAACATATGGAGAAGCAGCTACGTTTTCGTGGCTTGCCAGAAGTGGAAGGAAAGTCAGCGCAAGAACAGATGACTGAGGTGTTGGCTGAATACCTGGGGAAGGAGGAGGAGGAAGTTGTGGCTATCCTAGATGTGGCATACCGTGTGAATTCGAGAATAGCAACCCAGAGGAAACTACCAAGAGATGTGATTGTGCAGTTTACAACACGAAATATGAAAGAGAGGATTGTGACAAAACAGTTTCAAGATCCATTGGAGATTGATGGCAAGACGATCATTATAATGAAGGAACTGCCCAGATCAGTGTTACTGGACCGGAAAAAATATAAAGTGCTAATTCAGATTTTGAAGGACATGAAAATCAGGTACAGATGGGAGTTACCGGAAGGAGTGTCCTTTGAGTTTGGAGGGGCCAAAAAACGCATCAGATCTGAGCGAGAGATGGAGCGATTTATCAAGGACAATGAAAAAGACTTACCAACAAGATCATGAGCATGGAGTGTAAAGTATTATCTTGGAATGTAAATGGACTAAACTCACCGAATAAGAGGAAAAATATTTTTCACTGGCTACTAAAACAAAAATGTGACATTGTTTGTTTGCAAGAGACCCATATTAGAAAACAGGATGTAAAATATTTAAAATCTGGAAAACTGGGCAAAGAATTTGTAGCGGCCTCCAACAAGAAAAAAAGAGGAGTGGTGTTGTACATAAAAGAGGAGCTACAGCCAAAATTTGTTATGAGAGATGTGGAAGCTAGATTTGTAGCAGTGGAATGTATTTGGAATTTAAAGAGAATGTTGGTAGTTGGACTTTATGCACCTAACGGTGCAAAAGAAAGCTTCTTTGAGGATTTAAGGAAGCATTTAGACGATCTTGCATATGACCAGATAATTCTTGCTGGAGACTTCAATGGAGTGACAGACTTGGAACTAGACAAAAAGACTACAACGGCACAAAAGAAAAGAGGACTATTACCAAAGCTTTTTGTTGAGTTGATTCAACAAGAGACTCTTGAAGATGTATGGAGGAGAGAATATCCTAAAAGCAGACAGTTTACTTTCTATTCTGCAAGGCATTTTACATTATCAAGAATTGATATGATCTGGGCCTCAAAAGACTTAGCACTATGGACTAAGGAGGTAGAAATAATGCCGATGGTAGGCTCAGATCACAACCCAATTATGTGGAAATTTGGAAAAAGGAGAAAAAGGAAAGCATGGAGAATAAATGAGGACTTGTTACAGGAAAGAGAGAATATGGAGATATTGAGAAGAGAGACAAAGTTTTTTATACAATACAACGTGAATAAAGAAGTACCAACCAATAAAGTTTGGGATGCTTACAAGGCGGTTGTAAGGGGCATACTAATGGATTTAAATGGTAGAGCAAGAAAGAAGAAAGAGGAGAAAAGACAAGAGATTGAGGAGAAAATAAAAGCCAAAGAAATACAGCTAAAAAAGAGACCAGGAAAAAAGAAGGTATACCAGGAAATTAAAATACTTCAAGAACAGCTAACAGCAATGAGTAATAAAGAATTGGAGTGGAATCTTAAAAGATTGAATCAAAAAGCGTTTGAGGGTGCTAATAAACCTGGGAAGTATCTGGCATGGCAATTGAAGAAGAAAAGGGAAAAGAAAATAATAAATAAAATTTGCGAAGATAACAAAACATATTTGGAGCAGACTACCATTAGTAGAGCCTTTTATAAATTCTACGCTAAGCTGTATAATAAAAAAGAAGTAAACAAAGAATCAATAGCGTCATATTTGGAGAAAACCAAACTTCCAGAAATCTCGGAAGCTTGGAGAAATAAGTTGAACAGTGAAGTAACTGACGAGGAAATAAGTAAGGCAATACAATCTGCAAATCTAGGAAAGGCGCCAGGGCCAGATGGACTTACGGCTAAATTCTATAAGACAATGGCTAATGAACTGGCACCATTCCTAAAAGAGGTGATGAATGGGGTTTTAAGGGATCAAAGGATTCCAGACACTTGGAGTGAAGCGAATATATCATTGATCCCAAAAGAGGGCCAAGACCTGACTAACGTGAAAAATTATAGACCTATATCGCTACTCAATAATGACTATAAAATTTTTGCGAAGATATTGGCGGAGAGATTGAAGGGGTGGCTCTCGGAAGTCATAGAGGAGGAACAAGCAGGCTTTTTGCCAGACAGACAAATAAGAGACAATTTAAGGACAGTGATCAATGCCATTGAATATTATGACAAGCGTTGTGACAAAGAGGTTGGTTTCTTCTTTGTAGACGCTGAAAAAGCGTTTGACAATTTAAACTGGGACTTTATGTTTGCCACTATGGAAAAGCTACAATTGGGAGAAAGATTCATCAGAGCAATTAAGGAAATTTATAGAGACCAGACTGCAGCAATCGTGGTGAATGATGAATTGACCAAGAAATTGACGATAAGTAAAGGAACAAGACAAGGTTGCCCGTTATCTCCATTGTTGTTCATTTTAGTATTGGAGATTCTGATGATACAAATACGTCAAGATGAGGAAATTCGTGGAATAAAAATAAAGGACTATTCATATAAGGTCAGAGCATTTGCGGATGACATAATGTTAATTGTAGAGGACCCATTGGAGAACATGCCAAGAGTGATAGATAAGATCAAGGAGTTTGGAGACTTGGCAGGTTTCTTCATTAACAAAAAGAAGTCAAAGATATTATGCAAAAACATGACTAAGCAGAAACAACAATTGTTAATGGAAACAACGGATTGTGAAGTAACAAGTAAAGTGAAATATTTGGGAGTCGAATTAACTGCAAAGAACATAGATCTATTCAAAAACAATTATGAAAAACTATGGACTCAGATAGAGAGAGATTTGATTAAATGGAACAGATTGAATTTGTCATGGTTGGGCAGGATTGCAGCAGTTAAGATGAATGTGTTACCAAGAGTAATGTTTTTGCTACAGACAATACCAATCATCAGAGACTCTAAACAATTTGAAAAATGGCAGAGGAAAATATCAGATTTTGTATGGGCAGGTAAGAAGCCTCGAGTGAAAGTGAAAGTTTTACAAGATGCAAAGGAAAGAGGCGGAATGCAACTGCCCAATCTGAGACTTTATCATGATGCAATCTGCCTAGTTTGGTTGAAAGAATGGATGACATTAAAGAACAAGAAACTATTAGCCCTAGAGGGATATAAAAAAATATTTGGATGGCACGCATATTTATGGCATGATAAAGTAAAGGTCAACTCGATGTTCCTGCATCACTTTGTTCGGAGAAGTCTATACATAATCTGGAAGAAGTACAGAATTTATCTACAAGAAGGAACCCCTCTGTGGGTGGTTCCATATGAGGTGATAGACCCGAGAGCTGTTGACAATGAACAACAATGTTTAACGTACAAAGAAATAACCAAAACTGAAGCATCCAAACTCAGAATAAAGACACAAGAGGAACTATCACCTAACTACGACTGGTTCCAGTATAGACAGATCAGAGACTTATATAATTCGGACTCTGTAAAGGGAGGTATACGAATAGAGAATTCGGAACTAGAGCAGACCCTTCTTAAAGAAGATAAGAAAAGAATATCCAAGGTATACCAAGTACTGTTGAAGTGGTATACCGAGGATGAGATAGTTAAAACACAAATGGTGAAATGGGCTATAAACATTAATAAAGAAATAACAATGGAGGCATGGGAATACTTGTGGAAAACTACAATGAAGACAACGACATGTACTAATATCAAAGAGAACATTTACAAAATGATCTATCGTTGGTACATGACACCAAAGAAGATTGCGCTAGGGAATTTGAATACTTCTAATAAATGCTGGAAATGTAAGAAGCATGAGGGCTCCCTCTATCATATGTGGTGGTCGTGTGAGGTAGCCAGGCAGTACTGGGGGGAAATAATAAGAGAAATGAGTGAAATTTTACAATTTCAAATTAATAAGAACCCAGAACTCCTGCTACTGAACTTGGGAATGGAGGGAATTCCAGCCCAACACAGGACGTTGATATTTTATATGACAGCAGCAGCTAGACTTTTGTATGCGCAAAAATGGAAAGTACAAGAAGTGCCAACTATTGAAGATTGGACTTACAAATTGCTGTATATGGCTGAAATGGACAAGATGACAAGAAAACTGAGAGATCTGGACTCAGGGCAGTTCAACACAGACTGGGAGAAGCTGAAACAACACCTGGAGAAGAAATGGGAGGTGGGAGGAAAACTGTGGCAGTTTGAGAACTACTGAAGTACTGAAGTAGAGGGGGGAGACTTTACCGGGGGGAGAAGAGATAAATGTGAATTAATAAGCAGCCAGATTAATAGATTGACATATATATAGATATATACAGGTTAACAAACAGAACATAGAGAAAATAATTAATTATAAGGACTAAATATAAGGATTGATTAACTAACAATATTTTCTTTCTTTCTGATAAGTTTTGTACCAAACTGAATGTCTGAAGATATAGATGGGTCAAATTGATTGACCACGTGAGGAGAGATATATAGAATTATTATAAAAAGATAGAATGAGTAATATATAGAGAATAAGTCAAATTGTTTGATATAAATGAATGTATGATCTATAAGGTTTATGATATATAGAAATATCTGAAATTGAAAAATTGGGATAAATTGTTTATCTAAGATGGAAACAAAGACTTACAGTTTGGGCATACAATGTTAAAAATAGTTAAGGATGTACTGCTTAGAATAATGGAGAATATATATTTGTTTTAGATAGAGGAAGCTGATAAAAGCAAGGGAAAGGGGACAAAGGGTGGGAAAGCTGTTGGAAGTCAACAAAAAGGGGGGGAAAGGGAAGGGGTTAGAGATGAAAAAATTGGGGAAAATTGAATGTAAATGTGGAAATAATGGATTCTAACCCAATAAAAATTTTTCAACAAAAAAAAAAACAAAGCCACCATTTACTCCAACTAAACTGTTAGCAGAGAGACCGGGGTAAACAGGTCTCAGGTTTTACTGGATGTTACCTTAGAATCAGCTATACTGAATCTCCACAAACAAGTTACAAAGGGAGCTAGACCAAACTGGGTCTGAACACTGGGTTAAGTTGAAGCTAGGAACCAAGAAACCACACTGTTATGAAGAAGATTTTATTTTATTAAAATTGTGCATAAAAGATTGTATTTTGAAAGTGTGCGAAAAGAATAGATAAAACAATAAAGCTAGGTAAAACCTACGCTCTAGTTACTGACAGAGCCTTTGCCAATATAATCCATGATGGTAACTTGCAGACATCACACAGTATTCTTAGCATTCAGGTTCAAAGTCCAAGACACGAGATTACATTGTAATCCTAAAGTGTAGTGGCACCCATTTCCAAAGTGAGCTAAGGAAGAACAAAAGGCTAGCAGCATGAGGCCAAATGCCAAAAATGACAAAAACAAACTTTGTTACTCCATTTTTATGCCCAAAGACCTAGCAACTCAGGGAGATTTAATTGACCAATCAGTGCCTTGCAGTGACATGTGATGGTGATGTTCTGCAGCTATGCTAGCATCATCTTACACCACCAGGAGCATACATCCTCTTTCCATGAGAACCTCTGCTGAATGGATAAACTTAATGAGCTAGGATGCTTCGACCTTGCTTCCCCCTAGCCTTGAGATTTCACCCTCACTACTTGTGCTATAAAACTGCAAAGTCATTCTTACATTGACAGAGCTTACCCATAATGGATTTAGATTTCTGCCAGTAGGCTTCCATTCTTATGGCCAAAGACACTAGTTTCTAAACATACACCCATCTCTGCTGTGTGAACCTAAAAGCAGGAACCTGAATTAGTACCCTATTCATGTTTTGCAATCACAGGGAAACATCACAAGGTCTTTAATATCTCTTCTGTAATAAGTTATTTTAGTGCAAATGGCAGTAGTCCAAATATTTTTATTTTAGTCCATGATTATTTTTGAAGTCTTAATTTCCCGTAACATTGCTATACATGTTCTTGCCACTGTAATCAATGCTATGACCAGTTTACATTGTCAACCCAACACAATAAAATGTAAATCATTGGCTATTTCATAACCAATAATATCTTTAACTAATACTTGGATTTGTTTCAAAAATGATATGATCAATGGCATTCCCAAACATATACAGTATAGCTGTGTTAGGGGTCTGGCAGTGCCAACAATCTGCATTGCCCATTATTTAAACTTAAACGGTGCCAAATACCATATCAGTTTAAGTTTATAAAAACTGTCTTTCCTCTTCACGTTGACCACATTCCTAGAGATATTATGACTAATACAACCCAATTTTCTTGTGAAATAGTACTTCCAACATCCTTTTCACATTCACCTTTATAATCCTGTTCCATAAACTTTAAATTATTCAACATTTGATGTTTGCCACCTATCCATCCTTCAAACTCAGATTTACTCTCTTTCCATAAGCCCTTGCTTATGCAGTAGATCTCAAGTGAAAGTATCAGGGTAGATGATACCCATTCATCTTACCTGAAACTTTTTTTATAAGACAAAATTGTTCCTCAACTCAATTATGAATTCTCATTAAACCATATAAATATAAAGAAATTACCTCTCCAAATAATTCAGGGTCTTAGGGAGTTAGCTTTTGAATTACTTTAATAGGCCATTGTAATTTTAATATATTGTAACCTGCCTAGTTACAAATATGTAGAGAGGCAAGATATAAACATATTATAAATAAAAGATAAATATTATTTCCTAACTGTATCAGTTAATATTAATTAATATTTATTTTTTTGTACTTAGCTGTCCATTTTCAAGGATGGCAAAAGTTGGGCGAAACACAACCCTCCTCCTCCACCCTTGGTGTGTTTGGCCACTTAACTGGGGCAGGCCTTGATGCTGGTGACTGGGCTAGAACAGTTCACCAACAGGCTAGATTGGGGAGAGAATTTCTCTCATTTCCTGCAGTGCCTCAGAAACTGTTTCTGAATTGCCCAAGTTGCTGGCCCTCAGTGTCCAGAGCTTTGCAATGTCAAGCACTGTTACCCTAAATGAGGGAGGTCTCCCTGTGAGCTGGGGGAATTGGCATGAAAGGGGAAGCAGCAAGAGGAGGTAACTAGCAGGATCTCCACTAATGTATAACAGGAATGCGGCTATCCCAGCAGCAGCATAGCTGCTTGAGCTGGGAGCCATTTGTTGCAGCCTCGCCCAGAGGAAAGGAGACAGGCTCCCTTCCTGGGCATCTGGGGCTTTGGCCAGGGGCGGAGCCATGAGCCTTTTGCAGGTGGCTCCGCTTTCCCCGGCTGCAGTTACTAAATGTACTCAGAGGATGTGGCAGCGTTTTTTACTTTCTCCCTCTGAGCGCGAGCAATTGACTACAGCCTGGGTCGGGCCAGCTTGGAGCCTCGATTGTGTGGCTCTTTCGGCCCTTGAAGCTCCCGTGATGCTTATAGGCAGTGGCAGCTGTCTTTGTGTGACGGTGGCAGCAGCGGCATTTGAGCAGGCAGCTCGTCTGCTGCCCCAGGCGCTGGTTCTCTGCGCCAGCGGTTGCGGCACGGCTATTCTATTTTAAGTGGCCACAGTGTGCGGTGTGGGAGCAGCTGTCAGTCTCTCTGCCCATTTTGGTTGCAGCTAGTGTTCCCCTCATATTTTGGTGGGTTGGGGGTTTACTGGGGAGGGGAGGGATCGTGGTTCAGCTTCCCAGTGGCCATTGTTCTTTTCCCTCTCTCCTCTCCCCGTGGGCCTGTCTTGCCATCATTGGGGGGCCCATTAACCATACAATGCTACTGCCCATCTCCTGTGGAAGGAATATATAAAGGGAGTCCCTTTGGGCATATAATTGGCAGTTGTGCGCCAGTGTGGGTGGGAGCCAAGATGTCAAAGTGCGATACTAAGTCTGCCTTTCGCCTGCTCCTGGTTCAACCAGAAGACTTTGAGCTCCTGGGGTTTGCATTAAGGGCAGGTTTTATATGGACAGAGCCCTTCCAATGGGGTGTTCCATATCTTGCTCGGCTTTTGAGCGCTTCAGTTCCTTTTTGGAATGGGAGTTGTGTCGCCGCTGTGCTTGCCCAGACACCATCCATTATTTAGATGACTTTATGATGTCTGGGCCAGCTGGCACGGGGCAGTGTGCCAGGCTATGTCAGGTTCTGACTGTGTTCAAACCAAAGAAACTCCATTTTGATCCTGTCTTTATATTAAGTGTTTTCTTTGCAGGTGGCAAGCCTTCCACTGGAAGCTCACAGGGAGAAGAGGAATGTTATGTCTACAGATATCTGCCTTTCCGACGCCCTTGGGAAACTTTCGCTTTCTCACCCTCGGGCCGATTGTTTTGAGAACTAAGGGGGAGGATGGGGCCTACAGGGAACTGCTATTCTGTACCTTTGCATTTGCCTGCCATTCGTAACAATTTCTAAGCTCAGCCCTGATCCTTAGATCTGGGAATGTGGACTTATATTAGTTGTTTATTTTCAGTAAATGCCTTTTGGAATCAATGAACTCTTGTCTCATTGCAAGGGGTATTCTGGATTACAACTTTTATTCAAGCCTCAGTCTGACATTTTGTTACGAATGTCAGGGTTAGAATGTTCTTCCTATGTGTGTGACCAAAGGGACTCCATATTAATTCTTTCAGTATTCTAAGTGCTTTATTCACAGGTGCCAAGATGTTCCAAGCAGCTATCTCACAGAAAAGGATTGTTTTGGCTATCGCTTTTCCAGCCTTGGGAAACTTTCGCTTTCTCAGCTTCAAAGGGATTGTTTTGAGAACTATGGGGGGAGGTTGGGTCTGCTGGGGTTTGATACTTTGTACCTTATGCTTTGCCTGTCATTCGTAACAATACACGTGTACCAGCCTGGATATTGCATCTGGGCCAGTGGACTATAATGATTGCTTTTTCAGTAAATCTTTTTGGAAACAATGGACACTTGTCTGATTGCAGAAGGTAGTCTGGATTACAATTATTATTTAGCCACAGATCTGACATTTTCTTATGAATCACGTATTTCCAATGCCTAAGCCAGAGAAGACGGATTCCAAAGCTGTACCCGACAGGGACCCTTTGTTTGATCCATATGCCTCTCCCGGCTCTCAAGGACTGGAACCTCAAGGACCCTTTCAAAGAGGGACAGGGTCCTCTGTTACTACAATCTACACCCTCACGCCCAGCAGGACAGATACCCAGACCACAGCCGCCGCTGACCCGCTGATTTCCTTGCCGATGCCAACGCAGTGGGGTTCGAGGCCAAGGGATGCGAGGGAGAGGAGAGCAAGTACGGTGTTCGTGCAAGCCCTGATGGAAGGCCGACGGAGTCTCGAGGTGATTGCAGAGCACTCCAGTAGTCAACCTTGGTATTATTGGAATCGAGTCTGACCAGCTGGAATGGGATCGAAGAGCCTCGGAGAGCACCCACACTTGGGAAACGTCGTGCCGTGATGTGATGAGTTGGGACTATGCAGAGGTTGTTCCGTGGATGGGACACGAAGATTTGAATGAACATTTGTGGATACAATTACAAAGTCGAACCATAGCCGTGGATGCTGGGATTTCGGTGGTCACAGGATTAGCGAAAGGAATCCTGGCGGGGAGATCGCAAGAAGAGCAAGGTGCGGGGGCCCAAGGCATGGGAGAGATAAAACCTTGGCCCAGAGCAACCTGTGCAGAATACTATACAGAATACGGGGAGGCCCCGCAAGGACCCGGCGAAAACCCCGACCAGGGTGCGGGAACAGAAGCCACCGCAGGAGACTCGAGCTGGGTGCAAGTTTTAGAAGAGAGACTGACAAGCATGGAGGAAAGTTTGGCCCATGCAGTCCGTTTACTCTCCGTACTAGTGGTCGGGGGAACAGAAGGGAATCAAACAGTCCCTGCAGGTACACAGACTATCAGTCAAAGTCTGGCAACTCTGCAGAAGAACATTCCCCAGACAGAGACGGTGGACTCCAACCAACCGGCCCCGATTCCTGAGGATCCAAATGAACAGCCATCAAATCCTGTTCTGAGTCAAGAAGAAGAAGAGGAAGAAGAAGAAGAAGAAGAGTGTGAGGAGGAAAAAGGAGGGGGACAACCCCCGGAGGAGCCTCCGACAACTTCGTCTCAATCTGGGGGTACTCTGCAGCATCCACCATGAGGGACCCCAACACTCACACCAACTACGAGTCAGCCTCAGGGACCACCACTTGTCACGCCGACAACAGTCCCGCTCCAAATAGTGCCGATACCGATAACCCAGACGGGAGGCTGACCGTTTTTGCCGAGACTTGTGGCTCCGATACCAAGAGGCACCACTCCAGGGCAAACCCCGATGCCAGGGCCAAGAATAACTCCTCTTCCCATTCAGCCAATACCGGGGGGAACTCCTCGACTACCTCCTCCACAGCGACTCCCAACTCCGAGGGGTCCGCCGCGGCCGTGACAGCCAGTGCCCAGAGGACCTCCTTTACCATTACAACCAGAGCCTAGAGGACCCCCTCCACCGCTACAGCCGGTGGCAAGGGGTCCTCCCCCATTGCAACCTCAACCGGGGCCCCAGTACCCTCCGCAACCTCAACCGGGGCCCCATTACCCTCCGCCTCAGCCCCAACCGGTACCAATCAAATATTACCCTCTACTGGCACCGGTCGCCCAAGCCCCGGAACTGCCAATGGGGTGGGTGAAACTGGAAGCCACGTTTGATGGAGATCCCTCCAAACTAGGGTTCTTCCTAGTACAAGCCTTACAATTTTTTAACCGTTGGGGACATTTGTTCGGAGATGAAGCCAGCCAAATTGAACACTTGGGATCTCGTCTGCAAGGAAAGGCGGCAGAATGGTATGTAGCCCTTTATGACTTGGGGGCCCCCGAATTGAATACTCTGCAGGGTCTTGTTGATGCACTTCGCGCCCAATATGAAGACCCCTTGGAAGAAAGCAGAGCCAGAACAGAATTACAGTCTATTAGGCAAGGCAGCATGTCGGCTAGGGACTATGTTACAAAATTCCGACAGCTAGCTGCTAAGTGCCCAAGGTGTGAGGAGTCCACCAAAATAATTCTGTTCAAACAAGGCATGAATCCCAAATTGTTGGATAGAGCTCTCATGCAAGATAATCCTCCCACATTCTTGGGGTGGGTTCAGTTAGCTTGTGAAGTAGAAAATCGCATGCAAGAAGTACGCTTAGTTGAGCAACAGCAAAACACGGGACAAAGGCGCTCTTCAGTACTGGTGAGAGGAAGTAGGGGTGCTGGGGACGCCACCAGAGGAGCGAGGGATGCTAGATGGCAACAAGGATTATGTCTGCAGTGTGGTCAAAGCGGTCATTCTGCAGCGCAATGTCCGTACTGGCCTCTGCAAAGAACTCCGTTCCCGCCAAGGCGGCCAGCCCCCACCACTCTACCTGCGCCATCCCAACCGACGCCCGCTCCAAGAGCAACAAGAGGCAGAGGGGCGTTTCGTAGAAATCCTCCCGAGAGAGGGTTGGAACTAGAAGAAATTATGGACTATGATTCAACCGCTCTAATCGGGGAGGAAAACCCAGAAAGTCCTACCTCGGGAAATGAAATGGATCTGTCGTAAAAGGACCCAAACGGCAGATCAAAGATCAGTCAGTTCCTACTTCGAACAGACCTCATGGGTCCATACGCGGTTAATCCAGAAAGAAAAACGCATGTCCGCGTTCAAGCTCTCATAGACTTGGGCTGCTCTAAAGACATTTTTTCACCGGCCCTAGTAAATGGATTAGTACTTCCCGTTAAAGAGCTGGAAACTCCGGTCATCTTTGAACAAATGGATGGCACAAATATGAATCCTGTAACTACCGAAACCATGCCAGTCATTACAGGCATGGGACAGCATTGGGAGACAAGATCATTTGTAATTAGTGCCACTGCCAAATATCCGTTGATTCTGGGAAGCAGGTGGTTGTGGGATCACAACCCCTATATAGACTGGGCAGTTGGAAGTATCACTTTTTCCCATGATACTTGTAAAAATCACCGCTGGAACCAAAATTGGGGTAATAACCCTACCCTCATTGAGCAAGCCCTTCTAACTCAAGAAGAAATTAACCAAATTCCTAAACAGTACAGAGCTTATCTCCAAGCTTTCACTGAAGAGGAAGCCAACTCTTTACCTCCCCACAGGAGGATGGATTGTGCCGTGGAGATATTACCGGGTGCATCTTTGCCCAAAGGCAGACTGTATCCCATGAGTCCTAACGAACGTGAAGAGCTCCGCAAATTCATTGACACAAATCTTCAAAGAGGATTCATCCGACCCGCTAATAGCCCGCATGCTGTTCCAGTACTTTTCGTTAAGAAAAAAGATGGGGGACTAAGACTTTGCATGGACTTTAGAGGACTAAATGCAATATCCTCCAGCAACGCTTACCCCATCCCACTCATCCGAGATTTACTCAACGTCGTGGCACAAGGTAAGATCTTTACAAAATTGGATTTAAAAGATGCTTACTTTCACGTTCATATCAGAGAAGGTGATGAATGGAAAACCGCGTTTAATACGCCCCTCGGCCAGTATGAATACTTGGTTATGCCTTTTGGCCTGGCCGGGGCCCCTTCGGTTTTCATGTCCATGATCAATGAAGTATTGCATGAATTTTTATACAAAGGAGTAGTAGTGTACGTAGATGATGTCTTAATTTACTCAGAATCAGAAGAGGAACATGTAGAACTCGTGAAGAAAGTTTTGACTACTCTAATGTGTAACAAATTGCCCATTAAACTGTCCAAATGTGAATTCCATAAAACGGAACTCACCTATCTGGGATATTGTATCTCTAAAGATAGTCTAAAAATGGACCCGGGCAAAGTACAAGCCGTACAAAACTGGCAAACACCCACTACATGCAAAGAACTACAATCCTTCTTGGGCTTTGCCAACTTCTATAGAGAATTTATAGCGAACTTTGCTCAAATAACACTCCCCCTAACCGAACTGTTAAAAACCAAAGACAAGGGGGATCAAGCCAAAAGACCAAGTGCCAAATTGTCCTGGACGCCGGAATGCCAGGCAGCGTTCAATCATCTTAAAACCCAATTTGTTTCTGAGCCCGTTCTACAACACCCTGATGAAAATCGCCCCTTCGTAGTACAGGTTGATGCCAGCGACACTGCGATTGGAGGCGTCCTGTTGCAGAGGGGGGAGGACGGTATACTTAAACCCTGTGCCTTCCTATCCCGAAAATTTTCTGAAACTGAAAGGAATTGGAATGTTTGGGAGAAGGAGGTGTTCGCTGTTAAAGCGGCACTCGCCGCCTGGAGACATTGGCTAGAAGGGGCCCGTTATCCTTTTGAAGTGTGGACGGACCACAAAAATTTAGAAGCCTTACGCAGTCCCAGAAGACTAAATGCCAAACAATTGCGTTGGGCAGAATATTTCTCTAAATTCAATTTCACTTTAAATTTTTTGCCTGGCAAAACCAACTTTCTTGCCGATGCTCTGTTGCGCATGCCCCAACATAAGAGCAAGAGGGAGGAGACGATAGACACCATCTTTTTGCCTACGCAATTAGGGGGAGTGGTGACAACGCGCAGCCGCGCAACCCAACCTCCTCAACCCGATCAAGGGTGGAGACTAAAACTAAAAGCTGAAGTGGAAAAGGAGGGGGGGAACGTACCCAAAGAAAAATTGCAACTATCTGAACAAGGAGAATGGCTTTGGGGAGACCGCTTCTATGTACCCAGCAGTTTAAGGAAAGAAGTATTACAACGCTGTCATGACGCCCCTACGGCTGGACACTATGGGTACTTAAAAACACTCCATTTAGTGCAATGGCAATTTTGGTGGCCGGGCATGCACAAAGACATTTCTCAGTATGTAGCGTCTTGCCCCATTTGTCTTAGTGCCAAGTCCCGCAAGGGCCAACCCCCGGGACTGTTACAACCGTTAGAAACACCAAGCAGACCTTGGGAAATAATATCCATGGATTTTATCACCGACCTTCCCCCCTCCAAGGGTCACAACTGCATTTTGGTCGTAGTGGATTTATTCTCCAAACAAGCTCATTTCATACCTTGCACCACTATACCTTCGGCTCGAAAACTAGCAGATATCTTCCTAAAACACATTATAAAATTGCATTCTTTTCCGTCAAAGGTGATTTCGGACCGCGGCGGACAATTCGTTGCCAACTTCTGGCGGGAGCTTCTACAAATTATGGGAATTGAACAAGGTTTAAGTTCAAGCCATCATCCTCAAACTGACGGACAATCAGAAAAAACTAATCAAATATTAGAACAATTAGAACAATTCCTCTGCTGTTATATTAATTTTCAACAAGACAACTGGGTTGACTTGCTTCCCCTCGCAGAATTTTCATATAATAACAGTGTGCATGCTTCCACTGGAGAAACTCCCTTCAAGGTAGTTTATGGCTTCCATTTCAAACCCTTCCCGTTTGAAGCGCTCCCCCCTCCTACTTCAGCAGCCAAAGACGTTTCAGACTGGTGGGGGGAAGCTGCTCAACAATGGACTCTAATTAAAAAACATCTCGACAAAGCTAAACAGGATTACAAAAAATATGCTGATCGCCATCGTGTGGCCGAATGGGATTTACAACCAGGAGATCTTGTTTACCTCTCAACAAAAAACTTGAAAGTAACACAAACCAGCCGCAAGCTAGCTTTAAAATTTCTGGGGCCCTTTCCTGTTCGTAAAGTAATCAATAAAGTGACTGTTGCCTTAGATCTGCCAAAGAACTTGCGCCATGTCCATGATACCTTCCACGTCAGCCTTTTAAGAAGGGCTCCACCAGCAGACCAATGGCATGCTCGAGCCCCTCCTATCCCGACCTTGATCGATGATCAAACCCATTATGAAGTACAACAAATTTTGGACTCTAAACTTAAAAGAAATCAGCTCTTTTATCTCATCAGATGGAAAGACTTTGACTCTGGGTTTGATGAATGGGTGCACTCTGTACATGGTCATGCTCCTAGATTAGTCAGGGCATTTCATAATTGTTATCCGCATAAACCTGGGGGAGGGGCATCTTAGGGGGAGCAGAAATGTCAGGGTTAGAATGTTCTTCCTATGTGTGTGACCAAAGGGACTCCATATTAATTCTTTCAGTATTCTAAGTGCTTTATTCACAGGTGCCAAGATGTTCCAAGCAGCTATCTCACAGAAAAGGATTGTTTTAGCTAACGCTTTTCCAGCCTTGGGAAACTTTCACTTTCTCAGCTTCAAAGGGATTGTTTTGAGAACTATGGGGGGAGGTTGGGTCTGCTGGGGTTTGATACTTTGTACCTTATGCTTTGCCTGTCATTCGTAACAATACACGTGTACCAGCCTGGATATTGCATCTGGGCCAGTGGACTATAATGATTGCTTTTTCAGTAAATCTTTTTGGAAACAACGGACTCTTGTCTGATTGCAGAAGGTAGTCTGGATTACAATTATTATTTAGCCACAGATCTGACAACGAATCACACCTGTTCCAATGCCTAAGCCGGAGGAGACGTATACCAAGGCCATGCCCAACAAGGACCCTTTGTTTGATCCTTATGTCTCTAATACGGAAGGACTGGAACCTACTAATACAAGGCAACCCGTTCGGGGGGAAACGGAGTCAAGGCTTGCAACAGTGTATACCCTCGTACCCAACAGAGCTGGCACCCAGGATGTCCGGACGGACTGGGGAGCTCGACCAAGGGCGGCGGCGGAACCTCTGATATCCTTGCCTACACCGAGGCAGTGGGGTTCGAGGCCAAGAGAAACGAGGGAGAAGAGAGCAAGCACGGTGTTTAGCAGACCGCAGATGGATGGGAAAAGGACTGCCAGTTCTTCAATGGAGTGGACCAGTAGCCAGCCGTGGTATTACTGGAATAGAGAATCCGACCAGTTGGAGTGGGACCCAAGAGGTACCGAAAGTACCCAGGTTTGGGAAACTACCCGTCGTGATCTGATGAGTTGGGACTACGCTGAAGTCACCCCGTGGACGGGGCAACACAAGTCCAGCGATCATAGTTGGCAGCAATTACAAAGCCGCACGTTAGCAGTGGATGCCAGAATCTCGGCAATAACGGGACTAGCAAAAGGTATTCTGGCTGGCATATCGGAGGAAGAGGAGGCTACCGGGGCCACTGGAATGGGAGAGATTCGGCCTTGGCCCCGAACAACCATCTCCTCTGAAGAATATATAGACAATACACAATTCCCAATGGACATGCCCCAGGAACCGCCGTATGAGGAGGTCGATAATTCCGTACCGCGACATGTACAAAGATTGGAAGATAGGCTTGGCAGTATGGAGGAGAGCCTGGCACACGCAGTGCACTTGCTATCCGTACTGGTTGTGGAAGGACCCGGAGAAGATCCCCCGTGTGAAGTTGGGGAATGTCCAAGGAACTCAATCGGTCAAGGGGTGGCAGCTGTCCAGAGAGGCCTGCTTGGATCACGGCCAGCACAAGGCCAGGAGCCCCCTCAGGGCAAGGAACTGCAGCCCTTTCCCAGGGATGATCAGCAAGAACCACTGATACCACCACCTGACCAACCTCAAGATCCACCGGATGGGATACCAGATGAGCGTCCTCAGGAGCTCCCACTAGATGATGGCCTTGCCCCACCATTGCTCCTGGGAGACGATGGAGAGGAATGACCGGCAGAGCAACTTCCTCTCCAGCCGCAGGAGCTGCCGCCTCCCCCTGGAGAGCAACCGCTCCAGCCCCAGGAACTTCCCCCGGTACTCCCATCGCCGCAAGAGCAACCACCTCATCAACTTCTTCCACGGGGCTGAGTACCAAGGCAAGTACTGCAGGGTCCTCCGCCTCCACGACGCCAGGGTCTCCCACCACCTCCGCAGGGTCCTCTAGCTCCAAGACCACAGGGCCCCCCACTACCGAGACCACAGGGCCCTCCACCTCCGAGACAGCAACCACGACCTCAACAACCCCCAATACAACAGGGCTTGCGACCTCCAGATGCAAGGCCTAGGCAGAGGCCACCACCTATACAATACTACCCGTTGCCATCTCCAGTTGCTAGACCCCAAGAATTACCGATGGGATGGGTGAAACTGGAAGCCATGTTCGACGGAGATCCCGCGAAGCTGGGGTTTTTCCTAGTGCAAGCGCTTCAGTTTTTCAATCATTGGGGACATTTGTTCGAAGATGAAGCCAGTCAAATCGAACGTCTAGGATCCCGATTGCAAGGGAAAGCAGCAGAATGGTATGTAACTTTATATGAATTGGGGGCCCCAGAGCTAGACACCTTACAAGGCTTGGTAGCCACTCTCCGTGCCCAATACAAAGATCCGTTAGAAGAAGATAGAGCCCGAACGGAATTACAAACCATTCGGCAAGGCAATCTGTCGGCTAAGGACTATGTAACTAAATTCCGACAGCTAGCCTCCAAATGCCCAAGATGTGAGGAGTCAACAAAAATAATTTTGTTCAAACAAGGCATGAATCCTAAATTACTGGATTGGGCTCTTATGCAAGACAACCGCCCAACACTACTGGGTAGGATCCAATTGGCGTGTGAAGTAGAAAACCGGTTGCAGGAGGTACGGCTCGTAGAGCAACAACAAGCAACAGGACACAGAAGAACTTTGATAATTGTCAGAGGGGGAAGAGGAGCCGGATACGCGGTTAGGGGAGCGCGAGAAGCTAGATGGCATCAAGGACTATGCTTACATTGTGGCCAAAGCGGTCATTATGCAGCACAATGTCCACTCAGGCCTGTGCAACGAACTCCGCTCCAGCCAGCACATCCAACCTCGACCACCCTTCCCCCGCCGTACCGCCCAACGCCAGCCCCTTGGGCTACTAGAGGGCGCGGAGCCACTCAGAGAAATCCTCCAGAAAGGGGATTCGAGCTGGAAGAAGTTATGGAATTCGATTCCACCGCTCTAATTGGAGAAGAAGGACCCAAGAGCCCAAGTTCGGGAAACGAGATGGATCTGTCGTAATAGGACCCAAACGGCAGATCACCAAATGGTCCGCTCCCATAGTGGAAAGACCACGAGGGTCCATATTATTCATGCCTGTTACACTAGTTAATCCTGAAAGAAAGACTCACATCTGTGTTCAAGCTCTCATCGATTCTGGATGCTCCCGAGATATTATTGCACCCGCTCTAGTTAATGGATTAGTCCTCCCAATGAAAGAACTGGAAACTCCAGTTATTTTTGAACAAATGGATGGCTCCAATATGAACCCAGTCACCATTGAAACCATACCAGTGATCAAAGGAATGGGACAGCATTGGGAGATGAGATCCTTTGTGATTAGCTCTACAGCCAAATACCTGTTGATTTTGGGTAGCAGGTGGTTGTAGGATCACAACCCGGACATTAATTGGCCCGCCGGGAGTGTTACTTTTCGGCACGACGGCTGCAGAGATCACCATTGGAATCAAAATTGGGGTACCAATCCTACCCTAATGGAACAGGCTCTCTTAACCCAAGAGGAAATCAACCAAATACCTAAAGAATACCGAACCTATCTACAAGTGTTCACAGAAGAAGAAGCTAACACCTTACCTCCCCATAGGAGGACCGACTGTGCAGTAGAAATTCTTCCAGGAGCTACTTTAACCAAGGGTAGATTGTACCCAATGAGCCCTATCGAAAGGGAAGAACTACGCAAATTTATTGATACCAATTTGGAAAGAGGATTTATTCGGCCAGCAAATAGTCCTCATGCTGCCCCAGTACTATTTGTGAAAAAGAAGGATGGAGGATTAAGATTATGTACAGATTTCAGAGGTCTCAATGCAGTTTCCTCCACAAATGCTTATCCAATACCCCTCATCAGAGATCTACTCAACATCGTGGCTCAAGGTAAGATCTTTACAAAATTGGACTGGAGCCCCTTCAGTTTTCATGTCCATGATCAATGAAGTACTACATGAATTTTTATATAAAGGGGTGGTCGTTTATCTGGACGATGTTTTAATTTACTCTGAGACAGAAGAAGAACATGTTCAGTTAGTACAACAAGTACTAACCACCCTCATGTGCAATAAATTGCCCATCAAATTATCTAAATGTGGATTTCACAAGTCAGAACTCAGTTATTTGGGATACAGCATTTCAAAGCATTTCAAAGAATGGCTAAAAATGGATCCAGGCAAAGTTAAAGCAGTGCAAGAATGGTAAACCCCCACAACTCGTAAAGAACTACAATTCTTCCTGGGGTTTGCCAATTTCTATCGCGAATTCATACAGAATTTTGCCCAAATCACTCTTCCCCTCACTGAACTACTTAAGACAAAAGACAAAGGGAAGCAAGCCAAAAAGCCATCCTCCAAGCTTTTATGTACACCACAATACCAACTGGCTTTTAATCTTTTAAAACAGCAATTTATATCCGAGCCAGTACTACAACACCCCGATGAAAATCGCCCCTTCATAGTACAGGTAGACGCCAGCGATACGGCGATTGGGGGTGTGCTCCTGCAAAAAGGGGAAGATAATAGCCTTAAACCGTGTGCCTATTTATCTCGCAAGTTCTCGGAATCAGAGAGAAATTGGAATGTCTCGGAAAAGGAAGCGTTTGCAGTAAAGGCAGTGCTCTCCGCTTGGAGGCATTGGCTTGAAGGGGCCCGTTATCCGTTTGAAGTTTGGACGGATCACAAAAACCTGGAGGCCTTATGCAGCCCTAGGAGGCTGAATGCCAAGCAGTTACGGTGGGCAGAATACTTTTCCAAATTTTCCTGGCAAAACAAATTTCCTAGCGGACGCTCTTTCACGCATGCCCCAACTCAAAAGCAAGAGGGAGGAGACAGTAGACACAGTATTTTCGCCTATGCAATTAGGAGGTGTGGTCACAACGCACAGCCGTGCAGCCCAACCTCCTCACCCAGATCAGGGGTGGAGACAAACACTGAAAGACGAAGTGGGAAAGGAGGGGGGAAATATGCCCAAAGAGAAATTAACGCAATCTGCTCAAGGGGAATGGCTTTGGGGCGATCGTTTTTATGTACCTGCTAGCTTAAGGAAAGAAGTTTTACACCGTTGTCACGACGCCCCAACTGCTGGCCATTATGGATATTTGAAAACTCTTCACCTTTTACAAAGACAATTCTGGTGGCCAGGCTTACGCACAGATGTTTCCCAGTATGTGGCCTCCTGTCCAATTTGTCTCAGCGCCAAAACGTGAAAAGGGAAGCCTCCGGGACTTTTACAACCCCTTGAAACCCCAAGCAGACCTTGGGAGATTATTTCGATGGATTTTATCACTGATCTTCCCCCCTCCAAGAACCACACATGTATACTGGTCGTGGTGGATCTATTTTCAAAACAAGCCCATTTCATTCCTTGTACCACTATACCTTCAGCTAAGAACTTAGCAGACATTTTTATGAAACATATTGTAAAATTACATTCTGTTCCATCAAAGGTAATATCCGACCATGGCGGACAGTTTGTTGCCAACTTCTGGCGGGAGCTCCTTCAACTTATGGGCGTGGAACAAGGTTTGGGCTCCGCTCACCACCCACAAACCGATGGGCAATTGGAAAAAACTAATCAAATTTTAGAACAATTCCTCAGATGCTATATTAACTTTCAACAAGATAATTGGACTGATCTTTTACCTTTGGCAGAATTTTCCTATAGCAACAGTGTACATGCCTCTACTGGGGAAACACCCTTCAAAGTAGTTTATGGCTATGACTTTAAACCTTATCCTTTTGAAGCTCTTCCCCCTCCAACAGCTCCCAAAGATGTTTCAGAATGGTGGGGGGAAGCTGTGCATCAATGGACTCAAATTCAGGCACATCTTGACAAAGCCAAACAGGATTACAAAAAATACGCTGATTGCCATCGTGTGGCCGAATGGGAATTACATCCAGGAGATCTTGTTTACTTTTCAACAAAGAACTTGCGAGTAGCTCAAACGAGACGTAAATTGGCCCTAAAGTTTCTAGGACCTTTTTCTGTTCGCAAGGTGATCAATAAAGTTACTGTAGCACTTGACTTACCAAAGAATTTACGTCAAGTCCATCCTACATTTCACATCATTTTGCTGAAAAAGGTCCCCCCTGCAAACCAATGGCGTACCACCTCTCCACCAATACCTACTTTAATTGATGATCAAATTCACTATGAAGTACAAGAAATTTTGGACTCTAAAGTTAGACACAATAAATTGTTTTACCTCATTAGGTGGAAGGACTTTGACTCTGGGCATGATGAGTGTTTGGAGTCTATTCATATTCAAGCCCCTAGATTGTTAAAAGCATTTCACACTCTGTACCCTCTTAAACCTGGGGGAGGAACATTTTAGAGGGAGCAGAATGTCAGGTTCTGACTGTGTTCAAACCAAAGAAACACCATTTTGATCCTGTCTGTATATTAAGTGTTTTCTTTGCAGGTGGCAAGCCTTCCACTGGAAGCTCACAGGGAGAAGAGGAATGTTATGTCTACAGATATCTGCCTTTCCGACGCCCTTGGGAAACTTTCGCTTTCTCACCCTCAGGCCGATTGTTTTGAGAACTAAGGGGGAGGATGGGGCCCACAGGGAACTGCTATTCTGTACCTTTGCTTTTGCCTGTCATTCGTAACAATTTCTAAGCTCAGCCCTGATCCTTGGATCTGGGAATGTGGACTTATATTAGTTGTTTATTTTCAGTAAAAGCCTTTTGGAATCAATGAACTCTTGTCTCATTGCAAGGGGTATTCTGGATTACAACTTTTATTCAAGCCTCAGTCTGACAGGCTATCGGCAGGGTTCATGGAGCTTTCTGAGGAACTGGGGGTTCCTTTAGCTCATAAGAAAATGGAGGGGCCATCTGTTGTCCTAACGTTTTTAGGAAGTGAACTTGACACGGTACAACAGACTTTAAGGTTGCCATTAGAGAAGGTGGTAGACCTTAGGGCCCAGTTAGAGGACTGCTTGAGTAGAGACAAGGTATCTTTCCTTGAGTTGCAGCAATTAGTTGGCCATTTAAACTTTGCCTGTAAGGCAGTTGCACCTGGAAGGGCTTTCTTCAGGAGGCTGTGTGGTAGCCCAGGGATTGTCCAAAGACCTTACGTTTTTGGAATTCTTTCCCTTGTTAGTGGCTGTGTGGCTTTGGGGACCACAATTGGCTAACCAGGCTGTCCACTTTTGGTGTGACAACTTGGCTGTAGTGCATGTAGATCCCCCAGGGTGATGAGGCTAGTAAGGGCCTTTACTTTGAAATGTTTACAATTAAACATTTTATTTAGGGCCAGACACGTTCCGGGTGTTAACAGTGGTGTGGCAGACACTTTGTCTCGCCAACAGATGGAACAATTCTGGCAGCTTGCCCCCTGGGTTGACAGGCAACCAGCAAGGATGCCCCAGGAGCTTTGGCAGCTTGGACGGCAGAAGCTAATAGAGTGATCCAACTGTCCATTGCCCCCAGCACACGCAGAGCCTACAACTGTGCAGTAGGGCAGCTCTAAGAGTTTAGGGAATCAGCTGGGCTACAGCAGTTATGGCACATCCCACCTGAACACCTGATGCACTTTTGTGTAGTGCAGAGTGGGAGGGGGCTTTCTGTGAAGTCTATTAGCGGATAGCTGGCCGCTTTAGCCTTTGCAAGCAAAGCGCACAGCTTAACTGAATTCACGGGTGTTTTCAGGATTAGAAAGATGCTAGAGGGCTGGGCCAGGAAGTTAGGATGCCGAGTGACCCCAGGCAGCCCATCTCCCCATCAGTATTGAAGGGGTTGGGGACCATTTGGGGGGAGGTGTGCTCTTCAGTGTTTGAAAGGAAGCTCTTTCATGTGGCTTCCTTGACAGCATTCTTTGGGGCCTTGTGGGTCAGTGAGCTGGTGGCCTCATCTCGTAGGGACGCTTCTGGCTGGGCCTTGGCAGCCCAAGACATTAAATTTATTGGGGATAAAGCCTCCCTTTTTATTCACTGGTTCAAGATGGATCAGCGGCAACAAGGGAGTACTTTGCTTTTGGGCTCATGCATGGAGCAGGAGCTTTGCCCTGTTAAGGCCCTCGGGGAGTATGTCACAGTTCATGGGGAAGACCAGGGTGTCTTATTCCGCCATGAAGATCAGGCCCCATTAACTAAGTATCAGTTTTGGGCTGTGACAGAGAGGGGTCTTAAGAAAATAGGTTTTTCAGGGGTCAAATTCAGCACCCATTCCTTTCAGATTGGAGCTGCCTCTACGGCAGCAGCAATGGAGTACCCTCACAGGGTAATACAACGAGTGGGCAGGTGGCGGTCAGGGGCATTTCGGACCTATATTTGCCCCCTGCCTCAGTTTTAAAAGGCCATACTAATTGCTCTTTCCTCAGGTGCCGTGTCAGGCCAAGGGAGGAAGAGGATACTGATTTGTGGCCACAGCATGGTGTTCTGGGTGGCCTACCAAGCCAGGAGAACGCCGATTGGATCTCAACTGGGTTTGAGTGATGTGGCCACTGTGGAGTTGCAGGGCAGGTGAGGCCTTCGATGGCCAGGCCTGCTGCCCCTTTTGTTTCGGGGAAGGAAGGGTTCTCCCCCACACATTTTGGTCATTCATTTTGATAGTAATGACTTGGGGTTAATGCAGGGTAAGGCCCTGTCAATACAAGTAGCTGACGGGAGGAAGAGGATACTGATTTGTGGCCACAGCATGGTGTTCTGGGTGGCCTACCAAGCCAGGAGAACGCCGATTGGATCTCAACTGGGTTTGAGTGATGTGGCCACTGTGGAGTTGCAGGGCAGGTGAGGCCTTCGATGGCCAGGCCTGCTGCCCCTTTTGTTTCGGGGAAGGAAGGGTTCTCCCCCACACATTTTGGTCATTCATTTTGGTAGTAATGACTTGGGGTTAATGCAGGGTAAGGCCCTGTCAATACAAGTAGCTGACGATCTATGTTGTACGGGTTTGGTGGGAAGCCTTAGATTCTAGGGCAATTGAGAGGGCCCGACATAAGGCTTATCACACCATCAAGAAGTCCTTGGGGGATGGCTTGGGCATTTATTTGCCACACCCTAAGATTAGGGCCGGATTTCCCCACCTCTACAGAGGCGATGGTGTACACCTGTCGACTGAGGGCAATGACATATTTCTGGATGACCTGTGGCAAGGGCTTCAGTTGGCTTTAAGCCATATGTGGGGTACGAGAGTCTAAGCAGTGGCTTGACCCTTGCGGTGGCAGGAGAGTTTGGGGAATAGGGTGCGGGCCAGTGAGCACCCAGTGGCGCTTCCCCAGGGCTGGGGAACAGGGTCTGCCATTAGCGTGGTATGCTGGTGGCAGCTACCATAGCACAGGCAGGTGCCTGCGGGTATCCCCAGGCACAAGGCCTTCCCTCATGCTGTACGGCTGGGGCGTTAGGTGCTTGATGGGGGGATCTCTTGCCTGGCTGGCCGGGTTGCAGCCATCCAAGGGATGGCCTACACCCGGGGCTTTGGGGCTCACTCAGGCAGGTCAAGGCGGAGGTCCAGAGTTGACCCCGTGGCTTGACCTGTACCACTTAGTTGGCCCTTGCCTTGTTTATGTTAATGGTCATTTTAATAAACGGCCCTTTAATTCCAAGCCTGTGTCTGTCTCTTCATTCCGGCTGGGGTTGCAACGTTCTGTTAGAGAGCTCTCTTTGAAGGAACCAGGTGGGTGTTCAACAGAAATTGATTTATTAACTTTTTAACATAAATTTATACATCCTAGATATTAAATTATCTTCCTTTCTACATAACTCTTTTTCAAATGTACGAATTGTTACCTGCATACCATACACTTTAAGGTCATTTTTAAACATTTCTGATAGTTGTATACACGCAAACCACTGACAATCAAAGCTTTTCTCTTTCAATTCCTCTCTAGAATGCATTTTTATTCCCTTCTGTGAAAAATTACATAGATCGTAATACGTTAACCACTTATCTTTATGTACTATTGCTCTTCTAAATAATGCCTCATGTGGTGAAAGCCATAATGATGTTTTTGTTGTTATTCTTGCCTTGAATTTATTCCAAATTCATATCAGGGCTTGACATATAATATGGTTCTTAAAATCTACATTTACTTTAATCTTATCGTACCACAGGTATCCTTGCCACCCATATCTTAGGTCATGTCCCTCTAATTCCAGGCGTCTCCTATTCCTTAACTTTATCCAATCCTTAAACCAAACTTTTTTTTTAATTCCAAATTTAAAACAAGAAATGATAAAACCGTACAGTACAAACAAGGAAGGGATTAAAACTAAGCCATAAAAGACATTATCAAAACCACTCAAGGCAAATTGTGAAAAAACCAAGAATTACAATAAACAAGCATTTAAACTTTGTTGCATTGGGGGAATTACTTCTTTGGCATTTAAAATATCTAAAATTGGTTTCCATATTTCATTGTATTCAAATGCCATATGCAAATTCCCAAAACACTGATTATGCATAATCCTACCCATAAAATATTGCTCCCAGATTTTCTGATACCATTTTTTAGCAATGGGCCTTTGAGGGATTTCCAATTCCCAGCAATGACCAGACGAGCAGAGGCAACTAATATCGAGACAAGAGATCTGGTATTCCTATCTAACACAGAGTTGGGCCAAACATCCAATAGGAAAAAATCTGGGGAGTATGGCAATGAAAGACCCATCATGTTGAATATCTCTTTGAGACCCACTCTCCAAAATTTCTGAACAAAATGGCATTGCCACCCTAGTCGGAATGAAGAGGCAGACACCAAGTTGGATCTAAGGGCCACTTTATTAACTATATACATACAATACTAATAACAGCGGCAAGGGCCTACAGCGGTACAAGTCAAGCCACGGGGTCCCACAGACCACCGCCTTGACCTGTCTGGGCAAGCCCCGAAGCCCCGGGTGCGACCCATCCAATGGATGGTGCGGACCCGGCCGGCCAGGCAACGTGGTCACCCCCCTAATAAGCTCCTAACACCTCAGCCGTATAGCAGTGAGGGAAGGACTCACAAGCGGGGGTTTCCAAAGGCAGCCTGCCCTACCCCTGGCAGCCGTCAAAGCAGTACCAGGCCCTCAGGCAGGCCCCTCTTCCCACAATGGGGAAGCGCCAAGGGTGCTCACCGTCCCGCACCTAACTGACCCCAAACCTGCCATGACAAAAACTAACAGGCTCCACCCTAAGCCAATCACCCCTCCTATACATCGGTGCAAGGTAGGCGAAAAACCCCTCCTCCCAGTGGCCAATTATGGAAGAGGGGAAAAAATTCCTACCTGGCTCTGATAACAGCAGCCAGCTAATCCTACACCAATATAGGGAGCGGAGGGTGGGCCGAGCAACTAATGCAACTGAGGCTGGGCACGGGCAGCGCAGCCTCTAAGGCTCTTGCCCCGCCCTGCCCAGCCAGCCCAAATAAGGAAGGGAGAGGCGTTGGTGCAGCCTCCCTCCTTCCAGAGCGGCAATTAACGGCACCCGGCTGACGCTGCACGCAGTGAGCCGGGTAAGTGCCGCATTCCCACCACATATTTAGGGTCATGCTTTCCTGCTTGCAAGATCTCCAACACACATGGCTCAACAACCTGTTCATCTGATTCAATTTATGTGGTGTTAAATACCAATTGGACAGCAGCTTGTAAAATTGGAGTTTAATATTCCAACAACTAGATTTGTTGGAAGGGGAATTCCATATATGTTTCCAATCAGATGCCTAGATAACCTGTTTTAAAGAATCAGACCATTTTTTTTGGTATGGCAGAGGGTCTTTATGTATCACCCTTAATAACAATTGTTAAAGGGTTGAAATCCTACCCTGTTTACCATCTTCCCCATTCCAAATTATTTCTTCAAAAGGAGTTAGGAGCCAAAGCAAATCCTTGGACCTGATCAGCTTGGTGAACAGATGTTTCAGCTGAAGATATCTAAACCAAGATATCCTAATTCTGAACCTTTCTTCCACTACAGATTTTTCCAGAATTGTCCCATTTTCAATCCAGTTAGTAATCAACAATATCCAAGTCTTTCCATTCCCTAAACTCACTTAAATCCTTTCCTGGGGGGAACCACTCTAGGTTAATGAAAGATGTTAGGGGAGAGATACCTGGAGCTAAGATTTTCCTATATTTATCCCAGGTTTTCAGCATGTTGTCTAACAGGGAGTTGAAAGAAGTCATAACTGGCCTGTTTTTAGCTGAGGACCAGAGGGTTACTGGTAAGGAAAGTGGTGAAGAAAAGAAACTTTCTACAGAGATCCAGGCTTCTGCTGGGTTCAGTCTTAAAGCCTGAATCAATGGAGCCAAAGAAGAGGCAGCATGATATAAAGACAGGTCTTGGACATTCAGACCACCTAAACCTGAGGGCTGACATAATGTCCAGAACCCAACTCTTCGTTTGCAACCAGACCAAATAAACTCATTGAGAGCTGTATTTTCCTTGGATGTATTTTAACTGGGAGGGATTGGAACAGAAACAGAAACTTAGGGAGAATAAGAGATTTAACCAACGAGATCATATCAAACCATGAGTAACTTTGTTTTTTCCATTTAGAAAATAGGATCAGCACAGATTTAAAAAGTTCATCGAAATTTACCTGAATGACATCATTCAAGCGTATGGGGATATAAACTCCTAGATATTGTCGCGGTTTGCTTATGTCGCACTGGCCTCAGTGGCAGGTTCAAGAGAAGACACAACACACCAAGCTTTAGTACAAATGGTATATTAAACAATATTTACAGGTGGATACATTTACAGACTTATTATGCTGGCTGACAAAGTGCTTCTCCAGACAACCCGCAGAGCTGGAGCCCCAAAAGCAAAGGACTCTGTTCTCTTATATATAGATTACTAGCCTATCACAGCACAGTGCTGACTCACTGTGCCAGCCCAAATGTCCTTGGCATTTAGAGAGAAATACATCACCTGGCTGATATCATGTGATAGCTACCTGTCATCATTCTGTAACTCCTGATGACTTTGATCAGTCACTGCTAGCTGTCTCATTCTCTGTGCATGTTTACCTCAACATATATCTCATCTTATTAGTAACCCATTTGAATGTAAATTGTGTTTGTAACCTAGCTACTGAACTAAGGGTTAGATTAATGGAAAACAACTCTGATTTTGATTGATTAACTGTTAAACCTGAGATCGAACTGAACAAGTGTAGGGTTTGCAAAACTGATTCTAAAGAGTCAATTGGTAGAGAGGTAAAAATTAAAATATCATCAGCATAAAGTGAAACCTTATGTTCTTTATCCCCCACCTTAATACCATGGATCAAAGTATTTTGCCTTAGGGCTTTTGCCAATGGCTCTACAGCAAGTGCAAAAAGGAGGGGGGAAAGCGGACAACCCTGACAGGTACCTCTATTTATATTAAATAAACCAGATTTCAGATTGTTTGCCTTAACTTGGGCTTGAGTGGACGAATAAAGAGCTTGCAGAGTACAAAGAAACCTTGGGCCAAATCCCATATGACGAAAAAGGGAAAGAAAATATGACTTTTCTATAGAATCAAAAGCTTTGGCCATATTGAGACTCAATACAACTGCCTCTAATTGTTGAGTATTACAAAAATTTATAATATTCATCATCCTCTTCACATTATCTGTTAGATTTCTATTGGGTATAAAACCAGTTTGATCTGGTTTAATTAGCTTCTTGACAATTTTCTTTAGACGATTGGCCAGTACAGAGGTAAAGATTTTATAATCTGTATTTAACAATGCTATTGGATGGTATGATGCTGGATCTGAGGCATCTTTACCTTCCTTTGCAATAGGAACAATAGACAATGTTCTCTATGAGGGAGAAACATTCCCATTCTGAAGGATCTCATTACATTCATTGGTTAAAGGGACTAGTAAACAGGCAGAAAATGCTTTATAAAATTTGGCTCTGAAACTGTCAGTCCCAGGGGCTGAATTGACCTTCAAATTTTTAATAGAATCTAAGATTTCCTGTGGGGTTATGGGATTATCCATAAGGCTTCTATCCGAGTCAGATATGGTGGAGAAGAAAGTATTAGAGGGGGGGAAATCCTCAATTGCTTGTTCTTTGGGCCTCGAGGATGAATATAATTTTGAGTAGTACTCTGCAAAGATATTCACTATCTCCCTGGAAGAATTTTTTTTTTTACTTTCTTAGAATCTAACAAGCCCTGAATATGACGGGATTTCGTCTCCTTCTTGGCTCTCCAGGCCAGTAGCTTTAATGACTTTGAAGAGCGGGTCCAGTATTTCTGTTTCGTAAAAATGAGTTGTTTTTGAACCCATTGTGAATCAAAGATAACAAGCAATCTGCGTTCAGCTAACGATTTTTGATGTTTCCTCCCCCCTTTTAGTTTGTGTTCCTGTTCTAACCTAGTTATGTTAGCAATCATTTGTTCTCTAATTTTTGTTCTTTGTTTTTTTAAGTGGGATGCCATTGATATCAGCCTCCCTCAAAGAGTTGCCTTCAACGTATCCCAATAAATAGCATCTGAAATATCTGCAGACTTATTGAATTCAAAGTAAAATTTCAATTCACGGTTAATCTGATCCCTAAGGTCTTGTCTATTCACAAATATTGTATTAAATGACCATGACTTATCCAAAAGGCTTTCTTCCCCCCAATACATAGAACAGTGAATCCAGGAGAGGTCCTTAAGCAACTTTGGACACAAGTTGGCTGATTTAAACCCTGATAAGAGACCATGGGATACTACGAGATAATCAATCCGAGTATGCCCATCATGATGGGCTGAATAATAAGAATATTCCTTAGCCCCAGGATACAAATATCGCCAGGAATCAAAAAGCTGGTATTTTTCAAGGAGATTCCTAAATTTAACTGAAGCTCGGATTAATGGGCCCTTGTGCTTTCTAGAGCTGGTTGTGTCCATTTTGGGGTCTAGAACTAAATTGAAATCCCCTCCCAGAATCAATTTCCCCTCTTGAAAGGTTTGCAATTTTTCAAATATAAGTTCTAAAAAGTCAACTTGGGCTGAATTGGGTACGCAAATTGTGGCCAAGGTCAATTTTTTGTCATTAATACGCCCTTTTAAAAATAAATAATGCCCCCTATGATCCACCTCCTCAGTCTCAATAACAAATGGAATATTCTTTGATAATAAAATAGCCACTCCCCTTGACTTTGAAGAGCAAGGGGCTGTCCTTTGAATATGGTAAGAGTGGGAGTTAAGGAGGCGAGGTTTTAGTGCTTTCAAATGTGTCTCTTGCACAAAGACTATATCAGATTTTTTTTTTCAATAAAGAAAGGAATCTAAATTTTTTAACCTTACTATTCAACCTTCGAATGTTAACCGAAGTTATGAGTAGTAAAGGTGCTATCCTGAGGAAGGTGCCTGATTGGGCAAAGTTACTTCTTGTGGTTTCTTTTCAGGCCTCTTTACATTTTGAGGTACTACCTTTAATTGTCAATCTGCTTTCTCAATTGTCTCTATTCTCCCTACTGAGTCCACAAAAACACACCCATTGTTAAACGTTCCCACTTGAGCTGGAGCTGAGGAATTAACAGAAGAGTTAAACATTGGAGCTTGTACTGAGGGTCCAGGTGATCCCAGTTTGAAATCTTCAAGATAGTGATTAAATGTCTCTTGCTGGGGTTCCTTTACTTCGCTAAGGAGTTAAATTCTTTTGGTGGAGAGAGTTTATTGTCCTCTGAAGCAACTTCACTGGTCTTGAATAAAGTTAAAGATGGAGCCTCTGAAGCAAGTGGATCTAATGCCATGTTGATGTTGACTTCTGTGGTTAGCTGAGCTTTAACCTTAGCAGGTCTAGTCTTTCAAATATTGCTGATTGTTCTGCTTCTGGAAGCACCGGAAAGGAGCTAGCTAGATCTTCTTCAATTGATTTTTCCAGATGTTGTTTTTTGGTTCCATCTTGTGCCTCCTGGAGAGATTTATGGATGTCTGCTTTGACTAGGACTCCTTTTTTACAGGTAGTTGTAATGACCCTTGGAAGAGGATCCTCTATTTTTGCTTGAACTTTGGCTGTTAGCAGCTTGGAGAGCAGGGGAGACACTATGGAGTTCTCAAAGACCCTTAATGGGAAAATCCCTCTGAATTTAAGAAAGCCATTTTGGCGAAGCATCAGAGAAGGTATTTTTGAAGTGTTGAAAATCAACATTATTCTCTGTGCTTGATTCAGGCTGTTTAGTCTTTCAACTGAGCATAGATCTATTTGCCTGCAACTCTCTGGGAATAGAGATCTTAAATGAACAGTAGCTTTATTTTTAGTACTCCAATTAGGTATCTTTCCCCTATATTGGCCAATTGTGAGACAGAGCTTATGTGGTTGCAGGGTCAAATTGTATTGCCCCTTATTGTCATTTGACTGCTTTGGGTCTGCATCTGCTTTGTCTGTTTCTGCCACAAAGGTGCCTGCTCCATCAGAGCCTATTAAGCTCACTGGTTTTATCACAACCTTAAGGAGCTAATCAAGTTTAGAATTAATATCCTTAAGCATAATAAAGATAAGGCCTACGGTTTTAGCTGTCAACAGAGAGAGTTCTTTCAAAGCATGATTATCTCCCATTTTACTACTAGTTTCCTCACTGCCTCTTTCTTCTACAGAAGTATTTAGAAGAGAGTTGCCTAGTTCTACAGTGAGAGTTTCCTCCCAGTTAGAATAATCTGCTAGGGGAGCATAATGATTGGTGGCTGGAATGCTAATTGTTACAAGCTCCATTGGAGAAAAATAGTTCTCTATTCTTTTCTGTTTGCAAACTGGGAGAACAGCTTGATCCTCAGAGTCTTGTGCTCTCTTACTGAGACCCATCCTTGAAGTGCTTTATAGTCAAAGGATTGACACTAGAGTTTGTTTGCTGTATCTTTACAACTAAAATGTATGTCTTTCCAGCTTTCAGATATCGTATTCAGTGGATGGACTGTGGGAGTGTTGGATTTGTCTCTAATTATTAACTACCCACAACTGCAGCTTGGTTCCCCTGGCTTGACGCAGCTGGAATAATTCAAGGTAAAACCTCGTAGCTTATTTAGCAGATAACAGCTGTTTTTTGTAGTTCTTAATTGAAGGAGAGGCTAAGGTTTGTGGAGGCAAAATTCCTCTTCAAGAATTGAGGGTAGATAAAGCAATTAAATAAAATAAGAAAGATAAAACACAGATACTTGCAGAGAGCCATGGCAGAAGCTTTCATCTCATAGCCAAACTAAACAGGTAGCTGCATAATACAATTTTAGATCAGGTAGCTCCAATCCACCTCTTTCCTTTGCATCTAGTAAAACCTTTTGTTTAATACATGGTTTTTTCCTTTGCCATATAAACTTCATTATATCTCTTTGCCATAATTCTAATTGCTTATCAGAAGTTAAAATTGGGATTGTCTGAAACAAAAACAACAGTCTTGGCAGAACATTCATTTTAATAACAGAAATTCTTCCTAACAAAGAGAGAGGTAATTTTTTCCCATCTTTCTAGGTCTTTTTAAATTTCATTCCATACCTTAACGTAGTTATTTTGAAACAACATCATATTTTTATTTGCTAGTATTATCCCTAAGTATTTAACCTTTTAAAATTATAAATCCCGTTTTTCCATCAGCTGACTTTTCTCTTTTTCCTGCATATTCTTTGTTAGCATCTTTGTTTTTCCTTTATTAACTTTAAATCCTGCTACTTCACCAAATTCCTTTAATTTATGCATGAATACCTCTATTCCCTCTAAGAGTTTTTTTAGGGTGAAGACCAGGTCATCTGCAAATGCTCTTAACTTATACGATTCTTTTTTAACTTTAATACGTTCGCTCTTACTTTCCTCTCTAATGGCTCTATTTAACACCTCGAGTACCAATATAAACAGGAGGGGCAACAGCGGGCAGCCTTGTCTTGTTCCCTTTTGCACTTCACATACGCTAGTTAGTTCTCCATTGACTATTATTCGGGCCTTTTGTATGTTATAAATAGCTTTCCCCTTGTTAATAAAGTTATCTCCAAAGTGCATTTCTTCCAGGACTTTTATCATAAATTTCCAGTTTATATTGTTGAACACTTTTTCTGCATTGAGAAAAATCAGCGCTATTCGTATCTTGTTGTGTTTTTCCAAGTATTCAATTATAACATTTGTCATATTGTCTTTTATTTGTCTTTTCGGTAAAAATCCACTCTGATCTTCTTTAATGAATTCTTGTAGGACCAATTTCAGTCTCCTAGCCAGAATTGTGGCAAATAACTTTTAATCATTATTTAAAAGTGATATGGGTCTATAGTTTTTCACTTCACTGGGGTCTAAACCTTTCGGAATCGAAGTGATATTAGCTTCTCTCACGTCTCAGGGATCTTCCCCTCCTTCAAAATTGCATTCATCATCGATTGGATAGGTAACAATATCTCATCTTGAAATATCTTACAGTAGGTTGCTATTAATCCATCTGGACCAGGTTCTTTCCCTCTTTTTAAATTTTTAATTGCATCTACCATTTCATTTATAGTAATTTGATTCCTCATCATGGGTCTTTGTTCTTCTGAAATCCGTGGCAAATTTCGGTTCTTCAGATAGTCTTCTAGCTTCCTTTGGGATACCTCTTGTTTCTTAAATAATGAAGAGAAATATTGAAGTACAACTTTTTGTATATCTTTATTTTCAGTGACTATTATAAGTTCCTCCTTTTTCATTTTAGTTTCGTTTTCTAACTGGATTATTTTTCTTGTCTTACTTTCTTGTGCCAGGCATTCAATTATATAAATCGACCCTGCATGTATGCCTTACTAGCATCCCAGACTATGCTTACGTCCATGCCCTTATTTGAATTCATTTCAAAGTATTTCTTTAATTTTGTTTTACATTCTGATATCATGCTTTCCTTCTGAAAAAGAGCTTCGTTGAGTCTCCATCTATACCTACCCGTTTTCCTCTTTAACACTATCATAATTGGATTGTAATCAGAGAATAACTTTGGTAGAATCTCAACCTTCCTTACTTTTGCAAGCAAATTACTTGAGATCCAAAACATATCTAACCTTAGAATGAGTTATGTCTTTCTGAGAAGTAAGTGAATTCTCTTACATTGCCATTTTTAATTCTCCACACATCTATTACCCCCAGATATTGAAATAACTCAAAACATATCCTTGGCAATTTCCCTTGTAAATCTTTCACACTTTTTTCTGTTTTCCTATCCATTTGTGGTTGTGTCACTCCATTCCAGTCACCTATCAGCCACCTATTGGTGTTTTGTAAATCTAATAATCTTTCCATCAAGTAATCATAAAATTTCACCTTTTCATCAATTGGTGCATATACCCCTAACACCAATTTTTTTTTCACCATCTAGATTGTAGCAGCTGAGTGACCAGTGCTTCACGGCAAAAAAAAAAACTCAGATATGTGTTGGAGGGTGTGCATTGGATCCCAACGAAACACAATCTGAGCACATGGCAGGATGGTTCATTTATACTGTGGTATAGACCCTGGGGCAGGAACATGTCTTTTGTCTCCAAAACAATAGCTTAATAACTGTCTCTGGAGGTAAGACAATAAAATGGGAAAGACTTGATTGAGTATACCTGGACAGAACTATAGGTAAAAATAATGATTGATAACCCTCGGTTAATGGAAGGGAAGAATGATCAGGCCCTAATTAACTCTGATTAGGAAGGAGGGAGGGAAGGAAGGAGGAAAGGAACATTGGCAGCGTGGGTGATTAACTCAGGAACTCCTGGAAGACCTCTTTTATTCTTACAACTTTGCATATCTCCAGGATGTGGGGCTGTCAGCTAGTCCTACCTCATAACTCACTTTCCAGTAATTTTCCCTTTCAGCCAGATCAGGAACTGTTCTACCTAGCAAGTCAACGAGCCATGTGTTTAAAGTACATGTAGATAGGGATTTATGATATTCATAGGCTTCTATATTTGCGTGAGGATATGGCTTGATTACTAACAGCACCTTGGGACTGCATTTCTCAGGATGCTCTGAAATATAGTACCTCAGACATGTCACAAAAAGGCTTGGGGAGAGGAAGAGATTCTCTTACTACCAGCTGCAATGTACCTGCCTGTTGTGGTACTGGTTGCAGACACATCCTCAATTGTGTGAAGAGAAAGAGAGAAAATCAAAATTAATTGGTTTAATAATGAATATAGTAAAAATGAAGATGGTTTTGCTGCATACTACTAACCACTGGCCAATTAATTTATGACTTGAATTTCTTGATCTTTCTAGCAATACTTCTGAAATTGTCATCCAAAATTATCTACAGTATTAGTCTTTTCAAGTTGCCTGGTATTGATTGAAAATTGAACTGATGTGTTAGGATTGTTTTCATTCCTACATTTTTAAAAATTCCAAATATTTTACACAGAGCCATAGTGCATGTTCTGTTTGTCACAGTTTCCTTCCAACACTTTTAGTTCATAGAATCATAGGGTTGACAGCTACCTCCAGGTTCATCTAGTCCAACCCCCTGCACTATGCAGGAAATTCACAACACCCCCAGTGACCTCTGCTCCATGCCCAGAAGATGGCAAAACATTGTCATCTTCTGACTTGTGAAAAATTGCTTCCTGACCCCTAAGAGGCAATTGGCATTACTCTGGGCACATAAGAAGGGGCCACAAGAACTAAACACTGATGTAACCCTTCCTGCCCTCCCTGTCATAATATGTCTAGGTTCACAGAATCAGCATTGCTGTCAGAACACAATTTAGACTTTGGTTAAAAACCTCTAAAGAAAGCTTCTTCCACTGGGGGACTGCTCTAACTGTCAAGAAGTTGTTTCTAATGTTTAGCCGAAAACTCTTTTGATTTAATTTCACCCATTGGTTCTGGTCTGACCTTCTGGGGCAACAGAAAAAAACTCCATGCCATCCTCTGACAGCCCTTCAAGTACTTGAAGATGGTTATCTTATCACATCTCAGTCATTTTCTCTCCAGGATAAACATACTGAGCTTCAAACTTCCGTCATAGGACTTGGTCACCAGAGCCATTACTACCTTTGTTGCCCTCTTCTGGAAACATTCCAGCTTGTCTATATCATTCTAAACTTGTGGTGCCCCAAACTGAACACAATACTCTAGGTGAGGTCTGACCATAGTAGAGTGATACCATCACTTTGTGTGATCTGGACACTATACTTCTGCTTATACAGCCTTCATATTATTTTCTTAATCTGTAATACCAAGACCCACATACATGCTAAATAAAAAAAAAATAACAATGTATCGGTAAAATACAAAATTATCAGTAAAGCCCAAACAGAATCTTGATACATACTATCACACTATCACATCAGAGTTTCTTGATTGCAGTGATTTACCAATGTGCAGTTGTGAATTAATAATGTAGAAAGCAAATATGAAGTGAAGGCTGCAGGAAATTGGAATATTCCCATTTTGAATTTAATTTAGAAATTGTCCTAGTAAACCTGGAATTCAAGAGAAGAGAAATACAGAGTACAGCAAACTCATGGAATCAAATTCTTCATGACTGATTTATCAAACTGACAGCTACCCTCTAAAATTATAAATACACGTGTTGGATTTTACAGAGTCATAATGTTCAAAATAAGGAACACTGTTAAGTTATCCATATTTTTTATTTTGTTTTTATTACATTTGTTGTGGGGGAAAGCATTCAAAATGTAGGCAGATGTTAGCCGGAAAGCATAGTTTAAAAAGACAGAGCCAGCAAAGGTGACATCAGCTAGTTTGCAATGTCTCTGGAGTAAAACCCAGAAGTGTCATAGGATAGCTCTAGGAATCTAGGATCTAGGAAACCATAGAACCATAGAAAACCATAGAATTTCTTAAGATTCCTAGATCCACCCTCTGTCATTTCTGGATTTTACAAGGAAGTCACATCACAATGTAGCTGATGTTGCTGAGTTTTTGTTTTTTAATTCTCTTGCCACTGCTCCAAGTGGCAGCAGGAAAACAAAGCTACCAGTGGGAGGCCTTGCAACAGGAGGCCTGGTAGCCCCCAACCATGCTACTTGAGATCTTTCAAAGTGAAAATACTGGGCAGTGTACCTGGGTCTTTATGCATAAAAAAGCTATGTTCACTTTCTTGAATGTAGATATCACAGGATACTGAACAGGAAAAAATTACCCAACAGCTTGCATTATCTTTGTACCTATACGCAAAAGCTTTTAGAATGGTCAGTACATTCTCTCAAGTTCACATAAAATACAAATGAAGTAATTGTCATTTATTGTATACAGAGCATTATGTGATATTTCAAAAAGATAATTTCTTGTCCTGTCAGCCAAAGCAAGGGAAGGTTTCAGGCAATGAATAGCAGTTTGTCTTGTACGCTCCCCCCACCCCCAAATCCAAAGTCATTGCAGCTTCTTTTAATTTATGGAACCAATAGAACTATCCTAAGCAGAGTTACTCCAGTCTAAGCCCATTGACTTAAATGAGCTTAGACTGGAGTAGCTTTGCTTAGGATTGCACTGCAAATCTTATTTTAATTATTCTATCAGTCAGCAGTAATTTTTTTAACTCTGTTTCTCCCTTACTCATTTTACAGCATCTTCCAGCTGAGTTTCCTAGTTCTAGTTGGCATGTTATATCTATTTTTAGTAGCTTTGATACTGGAGGCATATAATATGTAATTTACATGAAAAAGGAACAAAATGTAGGCCATAATTCATCATATGGAAGCATCACACAGTAATTACACAGCTGTCAAAGAAATTATCATGTAGTTCTCACTGAATGTTTCACTTGGCTCTGAAATGTACTTGTTTGTGACTGGATTTAGGAATTTATACTCTGGTTTAGGGCCACTTCACACATGACAGTTTCTAGTAATGCTAATGAACTTCCTATGCTCAATAAGTCTGCTCCATTTTCATATCAGTCACACAGACGCTGTCAAATCTGCTACCCTTCCCCCCCCCCAAACCCATGTTCTTACCTTTCTAAAGGGAAAAGAGTAAGCTTAGGAAATGTGACTTTAAGCAGAGGATAAGTCCCACACAGTCTAGCTTTCTTTCAAACTATGCTTTGGAAACTCTGCCAGTATGATGTTCAATAACAGGATTGACTTTGGAAGGCACAAATTCTATGTTCCCATCAGATTCAATAGGAAGTATTTTTTAAAATATTGTTAATTGGGGGGGGCTTTAAAATCTCAACAGGAAGTCTTAATGAAAAGTATGGAAATAGGTGTTTGTTTTTTTAAGAACAACAGGTTCACAGGGCTCTATTCAAAGAGACAATACATATAGCCTGTTTCTCCTCCTCCCTTTGGGAAATTAAGGGTTTTAGTAGTTAACTGGAAAAAAAATCATTATAATTTCAGATTTATACTTGGGGAGGTTACTGTTGTTGCTTATTTTTATGTAGAATGTTACTGGTTTTGATTTAAATCACTATGTTTTTTCAGGTTCTGGAGTAGAGGTGGGCACGATCCCAAAAAATTAATGATCCAGCTGATCATGGATCGGGGCCAGCAACGATCCCAAATAAACGATCCACACCAATCATCTCCCGTTCCCGATCCATGGATTGTGGACGGTGGATCGTGGAGGCAAAAGCAAAGGGGTGCCCCGCTGTTCCCAGCGATACAGGAACGGTGAGTGATGCCAGCGGCGTCTGTGTTTGGCCGTCTGTGTTTGGCCATCAGAGCTGCCTATCAGGGTTTGCAGGGATGAGATTGGAGTGCCCATGGCTACAGAACACCCCCTTCCCCCTCCCTCCCCTGGGTGTCTTCTCTCAACTGGTGACTGCTTTGCTGCTCCATGGTTGGAAGGAAGCCCTGCTGTTCAAGGAAAGCTGGGCTTCCATTCGGGTTTCCAGGGTGACAGAAGGAGGGCAAACACAGCTCAGGCATTCCCCTGGCTCCGTTGCCAGGGGAATAGATTGCTGGCACCTGAGTGTCTGGCTTCCCGATCCGAGCATGATCGCCAGGCCCCTCCCGATCGCTGGATTGTTGGCCGTGGATGAGCACGATCCACCAATTCACGATCGTGCGATTGCCATTATCGTGGTTTTTTTTCAATTGTAATGCAGATCGTGCCCATCTCTATTCTGGAGTTCAAGACAATTATTTTCAATGGGGAATGTATATGAAGGTATGGAACAGCTGTGTATAAAGATAATGAGACCAAATTTGCACAGAACGTAGTCTTTCCTCTGATCTAGAGCCCTGCAAGGTTTCAAGCAGGTTGATCAAAGGGGATTGATATTACAGGCCCCCAAATTAGGTCCTCCTTTGAGCAGCCTCACTGCTCTCTACTGATTCCTAAAATGGTGGCACCTTAGCAGGAGAGCTCTAGTCAGCCAAAAGCATTTAAAAAATCTGTACTTATTTCATTTCCCTGCTCTTACAGTGACTGAATGACATTTTTTTACCCTTCCTCTGAAATCTGTATTTGCCATGTTTCCTTGAGGTTTGTAAGTAAGTAAGGAGATCAGCAGCTGTTCCATTATTCCCTGTGGGTGGGGGGTGGTGGTATTTCTTTTACTTAATGACATCAACATTTTAGGGGAGTCACTAGTAACTCAAGTCCACCTAAGTTTCAAGTGAATTGGCTCAAGTGACTCAAGTCCATCTAAGTTTCAAGTGAATTGGAAGATGTCTTCTGAAGAGAGACTCTTTGTTGCCATGAACAATATTGTGTTATATGGAAAAATTGCCTCCTATATTAAAGTAATAAGATATGGATTTCTGTGGGCAAAAATAAGTGAATGGTGTCTTTAGTTCTGTTGACATGAGTATGATTGCAAGTAGTGCTGCCACTTCACTATCCCATCCTTGTCTACCACTTCACATACTTGTCTTGTGAAAATGCACAGTGCTGGGGAGAGGGTAAGCAAATTTTCCCCATTCCTCCTTTTTCTTTCTTTCACAGTATCATTGTGTTCTGCATGTCACTCATACCAAAGTCCAATGGAGCGAGGAACCCTTCTAAAATTAATTACAAAACTGAAGTGTTCACAAGTTGCTGCAACTTCCAGTTCCTTCAGCTTATTTGCCATCCTATTCATTTCTAATATACACCTGTTGTTCTTTTTTTGCATTGGTAGTGCACCACACAAAAAGAACCTAATTACAATTTTAATCATACAAGCACATTACATCACATCAAGATCATTCTATGGTGTTTTATCAGTGTTCATGAATGACAACCGCACATTGATACTGCAAAAAAACCTAGATGCTATAATGTCCACATAATAGCATTTCACAATATTTTCTATGAGCTTCCTTACAATAGAAGAAAGCAAAAATACTGTTAAACTGAGAGCATTGAATCAGTAGTCAACTACACTCTTTACAACTTTGTACAAAGAATGGAAATAAAAAAGTGAAATATGTATCCATTGCAGGGAAACAATATTAGATAATTTGAAATTACAAAAGCTAGTATGAAATTCAGATGTGGAGAATTTTAGAAGTTAATTTAGTTTTATCATTTTATATTTTCATATACAATTTAAAAGTTATCTAAGCTTTAATATCAATAAACTAAAGATTCTCAGTCTGTATAAGCTTTTCCCTTAACAAATCAGTGGGAGATTGTGTTTGACTATGTTGCTTAAACAACAGAGAGCTTGAAATATATAACTGGTTGATGCAGTGACCTTGAAAGCATACATATAACTACCAGCACACATGCACCAACAAACTATTATCCTGCTATTTAAATCAGTAATTTATGTTTTAAATTTTAGTGGTAAATTATGATGTAATATTTTAATAAATAAGCAGTTGGAAACTAGATTATAGCAATATTAATTATTTTAACTGATAGAAATAGAGTTGACTGACAACATCCTTTCTTCTGTGTACCATGATCACAGAGAGAATAAATCAGATGACTTGGCCACAATTACCCTGCTGCCTTGAACACAATATAAAAACCAACATTTTCTACAAGAAAAGCCATGCCTTATATTTTATTTCCCTTGTGTGTCATATCAAGGAGTTTGGGATCTCACACTAGACACCTGTCATTTGTATAGTGTCCTTGAAGATTTCAGGTGCCAAGACATAGCTGAGAGAGATTAATGAACTATTCAGTGTATGAGAATAATGATCTGCTATAGAGTGGCCAAATATTGTGACCCTAATAAAGCTTCCAAGATCTCCAGGATTTATTCTTGATATACCTTGTGACTCTTAGGCAAGGGTGGGAAGCTTCATTCACTCTCTGTATTGGCCTTCTCCAGGATTAAAAACTCATTCACTGTGGAAATGCTATAGAAGACATAACTTGGTTTGAGATTAACTTGTTCTAGTGATGTTCATAGTTCAGACTCATTGCTTTCTGTGCTTTTATTTTACTGCAGATGTTAGGGAAAGACATGGTCCATAACTTATTTCATTAATAATGACAGTAAAGCAGTGGCTAGCAGGAGAGTATCAGCCAGCCACTGGCCTTTAACAAAAAAAAATCTGTATACATTAATTTCATTTTCCTCCTGTCACAACCTCTTCTCACTCCCTCCCATACAAAATCTTTCACTCATGGATTCAGGCAGGTACGGCGGTCTGATCTGATAAATTATTCTTTGAGGCAAGCCAAGCTATCCCTGGTAAACTGAAACAAGAAACAGCCACTCTGTTCCTTAAACCAGAAAGTTTTATTTAGTATGCACAGGCTGTGGGAATTTCCTACCACAGAAGCACAGAAAAAATCATCTCATAACTTTCTATATCTTTTTGCAACAAAAAGAGTGGGGAAAAGGAAGCAATAAAAATGTTACAACACAATTATCTCCTTATATGGGAGAATTAACAGTTATCTCAATGTTGCTAGTTTATTCTTGGGCTTGATGTACGTGCCCTACTTGCTTCGATCGTATGGCTCCACATTTGACATGTCACGGCCTTAGTTAAATTTCACAGGACAAGTCACAGTTTGCCACCCATCTTGTCTGTCTTTACTAAGTAGAGAGCCCTCACCTTTTCACCTTTTCATCTTCTCTCAGAGATGTCTCCATACAGGGCAGGCTGAGGTTTGGGAGGACATTCTGCTTCCCACTCTTGTAGGGGTTCAACTGATCTTTGTTAACTCAGTCAACAGCCTAGGGGTTATACTGGATCCAGCATTACTACTTGAGAAGGTGGGCCTCTACTTAGACTTTATTGATTTGGACACCTGGAGCCATGCCACAGGAACATATAGATGACACCATTGTAATATATAGGTCTCCCCTCAAAATCAAATTGGAAACTCCAGTTAGTGCCAAATGCTACAGCTTGGTTATTATCATGAACTAGGCAGGACATGAATATTACACCCATTCTGCAGTCACTCCATTGGCTGCCCAATAGTTACTACAGGGCCTTCTACAGGTACCACTCTGCAGAGTCTGCACGTTCATGTGCATTCTCTGTCATGGCCCCCATCCAATGAAATGGTCTGCCTGAGGAGATTAGGAAGGCTCCCACACTTTTGGCTTTCTACAAATTATATAGAACAGAAATGTTCAAGGAGGACATTTTTATAAAGGCATAGGGATGCATTATAGCAGAATCATTCAGGAAGATGTTTCAATAGAGAAAGCATGGGTTATACTACTACTATGTATTATCTTTTGCTGAATGTTTTTTTATCATGCTCTCGCTGCATTATATTTCTACTTACATGATGCCATTCTTGTATTGTTAAACATCATGTTTAATAGTTATGCCTTGTTTCAGATTCCTGTAATTCTAGTCCTATTACATTGTTTGTTACATGTCTCTTCTTCCTATTGATTATACTGATTTAAATTATGTAATCTGCGTGGTGTCTCAGTGAGAAATGTGAATTATAAATAATAAGAAAAACCATCATCTCATCCTGAAATCTAAGGAGTCTATAGCTTCATCCCCGGGAAAGAGAGTGACCTGTCTGGGGGGCTAGTTCTTCTTGTGTGTAAATCAAGGTACCCTACATTAATCTATCATAGCAATTGTCACCTAGTGACAATTAAGAAAAATGAAGCTGGGCAAAGTGAACTGCAAGTTAAATATGAACAATGGTGCTGACACAGTAGCTGATCAAAGCTGCAAAGAACAGGCACAAAATCTGGCGAGGTTTCTTGGGATGCAAAAGGGTCTTTTTTGTGCCTCAAATGTTCTGTGTTAAATATGCGATTTTGTCCTGATTTGTTCTGCAATTTTGTATATGTATAGCTAATATTTTACCTAAACCTTTGGGATGGGATGCATTAAACTTTGAAGAAATAAATCACCCAACATGTAATAAACATGTACACTTGTTTGTCTCCCCAACCAACCAAGTATTTGAAGGGTGACAGATAGGACAAAGGAGAAGGTGAATGGATGCCTCAGGCTCATTCTGCCACTGCAGTACATGCTCCAGAAATAACAGTTTGCTAATGAAGTATACTGTTCCAGCCACCAGTGATAAGGCCAAAGAACTTTGCTACTGCCAATCTATATAAGATTTAAAAACCAATTTAAAAACCTACTGGTTTCTTGCTGATTCCTTCAGCAGGCTACATATTTTAAGTAATACATCTAGATCAACAGCATTTCAGGTTCAAGGTGCTGAAAGTCAGCTTGCTTGCTGTGAGACACCAAGTAGCTTCTCCAGCAAAAACTGTTAAGTTCTCTGCATTACAAAATACATTTCTGAGACCAAGAAGAGGTAGTTGTGGGAATGTATATTGCAATCTTATCCCAGAGATCAACATTATCAATAGTTTATACAACTGACAACTGCAAGAGTTTTGACATGCTTGTTTTATTTCCTAAGGACAAGTGCTTATAATAAAAACCAAATTTTATCAACATGCTTTTCCAATAAAATAATTTTATCATGTAAGAGGTAAGAATATTGTCTTGTTTCATTCAACTCTTGAACAATAGATTTTTAACATATTCCAGCTTGAATTTAAACAGGTAAAATTCTGCCTTCACTTGGGAATTTGGAGGAAACTGATATTATGTGTGGAACTTGTTATGCGACTCAATTTTCTTATTTAAAAATTGCAGTTATAACACTTCTCTGCTTGAAAATTGATATTCTTTTATAGGAAAAATAGTGATGTGTATTATAGGCAGCTAGTTTGATGGCCAGTATTTGTTATATATATATATATATATATATATATATATAAAATAAAGCTGCAATGAGGACTTTCAAATGGCCACTAATGGTAGCTTGTTTGGTGGTTGGCTAAGAGATTACTATAATTACCAGTACCATCAATGAGGGAAGGGGATTTAGACCTATGTTGTTCCCTCCTCCTCTTTCCCTCTTCTTAAACAGCAGAAATGGCACTAGAGTAGTTTTTAAAATTCAAAAATAACTATTTTATTTATTTTTGAGGGGAAAGGTCAGGTGAAATTAAGGGTTGAAAAATTCTGTGGTAATTCAACATAGATCTCTTTGAGGTAAAATCAGTACATGCACAGACTTTACTTCTTAGAATCTTCACAGATATGTAAGTTCAATATGATTGGATGAACAGTTTGGAAAAATAGATCAAGTCATCACAATCTTCTTCCGTGGCAACATCTGTGTTACTGCTGACTGGAAAACACCCTGTCAGTTACATTATCTATTGTTTCCTTATTCTCTCCTCTCTTCTGACCTCTGTGAATGCTAAGCCAAACAGCCAGAATAGGTACCAGAATAATGACAGATTCAAACATTTTGTATATTGCCAACCAATCTTTTAACCCCCCCCCCAATTTGTATTAGTTATTATAATTGCTTAATTAAAGCTTTTATGTTTTCATGTTCTGATTTTGAATAGTTAATATACAAATGCATATCTTTTTTTGGCAAGATCTGTCAACAATAGATGTTACAGGCATTAAATGAAATAGATTGCTTTCCATACCCAAATGCTTAAATTTTAAGAGAAATGAAAGTTCTGGGAGGAGGAGGAGGAGGAGGATGGAAACCTTTTATCATTGCCATTGCATATAATAATTTAACAACCTAGAGACAGAATACACAACAAAGATACATGGAATAGACCAGCTAAGTATGAATAAATTGTAAGCAATCTACACTGTAGAAGATAAACAGATAATTCTTTTCTGCCTTGAGAAAGAGAGACAAGTTATCATCATGATGGATGGTTTAAGTAACTGAAAAGATACATTGGAAGGCTGATTTATATCATGCTGTATTTCAGTTTCAAGTCTTCCCTATTAAAATTTGCTAATAGAGTTCTGTATACATCATGCATTTTGAAACATCAAACCAGTTTCTACAACAGAAGCCATGAAGGTAGTCCATTTTCTATATTCTACCTTCAATATAAATGGAAAAAAAATATCATTTACAATATAGAGTAGGTTTGGAATCAAATACTCCATTAAGCTAGTGGTAGTGCCTTCCTTTGACACAAGAAACCTTACTATAGCACCATGGTCCTTGCTGTATCAGAACAGACATGGTTCACCAGTGGAAAACTCCTTGCACCAGTAGAAGGCTACAGCATTAGTGTGTTCTGCTTGAGGCCAGTGTCAGTGTCTGCAAGGTTAATGCTGGCAGATAACGAGATATAGCTGTCAGGGTAGGGTGCCAGAGGTGGATAAACAGAGTCCGTAATGCAAAAGAGTTGTCAAAGGCAGGCCAAAGTTAGTAGTCGGAGAAGCAGAGAGATAATAGCAAGCAGTGAGTCTGTGTCTCAGGGAATGCATTGAAGCCACGCTGAAGGGCCCCTCCCTTACACTCTTACGTGTTGCGAGTCTTGCGTCATGCTTGCAACAGCTGCTTCAAGTCTCCTCCAGTGAAGTCCCTCCTTCTTCTGGAACAGGTGGCCGGCATAGGGCTTTGAGGTGTGCTGATCTGTGTTGGGCCTGTAAATCCCCTCAGTACCTGTGCTGACATTGCTCTCGTGGGTCTGGGGATCCTGGAGGAGATAGGGCAGCTGGCTAGTCCTACTGAACACTCCAGTTGGGGAGAGGAAACCTCATGGCTTTCAGGCTGAGATTCCCCTTCTGATTGCTCAACTGCATCTGGCTGGTGGCTGAGAGGCACAGAATCCAGCTGCTCTTCATCAGAAGAGTCAGAGCTGTCTCCAGGCCCTGGCTGTTCCATAACATAGTGGAACATAACTTCTGGATCCAACTATATAACAATATGGTAAAAATCATCATTATTATTTTTTTGCCCCAACACCTTTCATTGATAAATCAAATGCTGTTCAAATATTGCAGACCTTTATATCACACTTTTGTACTCTGCATTGATCCCATAGAAAAACACTTCCTATATCACTCAGGTAATGTTCGAAGGGCACCTTGAATATAAAACTAGCAGCGCTTATCTGGTAACTTAGGTGGTACAAAGATTGCCTTATGTTGTTGCAAGTATCATGAAATACCAACTCTGGGAGATAGGAATGTGACACAGTTCTCCACTAACTGGAATATAAAATAGAATGGATCTCTCCTGTGCATGTTCAGATAAGATTGCAGAATCAATTCCACAACCTAATCTAGAGTTTTGATAGAGCAGCACTCTACTTTTGAACAAAGCATTTTGGTCTGAAACCAATGAAATTCTATCATCTCCACTGTCAGTAGGCTAAAACAGTAAACATTTTATCTTGTCCCATGGAAGGCATGGGGCTCTGTTGACTTGTTTTCTATTCTTAATAACGGAAAAATAGAGATTCTGTGGAAATGGCCATTCCCACCCCAATAGGAGCATAGATGTTTTTGCGCTCTCTCCTCTGATGAATGAAACAGGAGACTCTGCCAGCTCAAAGTTGATTCAGGTACTTTGTGTGGACCAGTCAACTGTAATGAAGCTGGGAGTCACCCCCAGCCTGAGGCCTTTTTTTCCTCAGCCACTGCCTCTCTCACCCACCCTAAAACAGAGTGTAGGAATAGTTGGGTCACCAATGGGGTAAGCATGAATTTTTAAAAGCTTACTACAGATTGCTTGGAAGAGGACTTTTTAGGGAAATAACTAGAACTAGAGATTAATTAAGTCCTAACTAGAGATGTCAGATATAGTGTTGTTATAGCGTCAGTAGGGATAATTGGCAATCATGAGGGAGGTTTTTCCAAGCCGGCCATTTATCCACTCATTGGATCCAGAGTGGAAACTCCCTTGGTGCTGAGCAGCATCACCTGAATTATTAATTATTGTATAGCATGACGGAGGGGGGAGGTTGACAACATCCTGGAGAAAAAATGTTTTCCCTTAATAGAGGCTTAATTTGTGAAAAGGGGCTGCTGAAGGTTTTCATGACATGGATGACTATCACTTGGTAAATATACCATTAAGCCTCTGTTGCTCTGAGCTAGATAGATTAGGCTTGTCTAGTCTCATCAGATCTTGGAAGCTAAACAGGGTCAGCCCAGATTAGTACTTGGATAGGAGACATCCAAGTACATCCAGAGGCACAGGCAATGGCAAAATACCTCTGAATGTTTCTGGCCTTGAAAACTCCATAGGATTGCAATAAGTCTGCTTAGACTTGACCGAGGGAAGCAAGGAGAATAAGAAATTAAATGACAAAAGAAAAATTAGGCAGAAAGTGCAGTGGAATGCACATGAAGTTTCACATGTGTTTTACATTGAAAATTAGAGTAATTTATCAATGTTCATGTACTTAGCCTACTTATGAAACTGCTTTTTCATAGGAAAAAATACAAGACCTGTCATGTCTGTCTGACTGTCTGTTTGTCTATCCAAACATTTTATCCAGCCTTTCCTCATGCTCAAAAGTGGCTTACAATAATAGATTACAACATGTACAGTTAAAAGCAAAACAAAGAAACAACCCCAAATCCTTTCCAACAAACTAATTCAGAAAGCAGTATTCTGAAAGTAAAGGATTATAGTATGTATTGTCACAACATGTTAGAACAGTCTACAGTTGCCAGGTCCCCCCCCCACTCCTGGTGGGAGATCAGGGGCCTGGCTCCTACCTAGGCTTTCTCCTTTTTGCATGATGACCCTAACTACTCCTGGCTTGTGCAATAACGTCACTTCAGGTAAGTGATGTCATTGTGTGGCTCATGGGGCACCCTGGGAGCACTCCTGTGCTCCCTAGGGGGCCAAATCAGGCCCAATTTTGGCCGAATCCAGGCCAATTTTGGCCTGATCTGGCCACTGCAAAGCAGTGAATTAGGCCCTGTAGCAGCCCAATTCAGGCCAAATTGAGCCTAAATCCGGCCAAATTGGGTCCAATTTGGGCCAAATTGGGCCCAAATCCAGCCACTGTGGCACACAAAAGCACATTGTGCCACCAGGGAATGCACTGCATGGCCCACAGGTGTGCCTTGGGAGGTACATCCCTCTGACAGCCAGGTAAGCAGGAGCAGGGGGATGGAGGGTGGGAGTGGGGAATCCCCTGCCCCGGTGGGGGATTGGCATCCCTAGAACAGTCTGTTACATTTTCTAAAAAGTTAACCATGTTTGGCTGTTAGAAAGAGGAGAGGAGGAAGATATCATCTTACTTTCACTTTTGAATTCAGCCCCAGCATGAGGTTTAAAGAATGTTCCTTCTTGAATAGATGGAGCTGCCATATACTAACTCAGACCATCAGGCAATCAAGGTCAGTGTTGTCTATTCAGACTGGCAGCAGCTCTCCAGGGTCTCAGAGCCTCGCTACAAGTGACATCTTTCACGCGAAGGGCACTTGATCATTTTCGCAAGTCTTTCTGGGTACTGAAGTCCCTCTCCAACACCCCTTTTCCTTCTGTTCCTTCCCCTCTCTGTTAGCACAAATGCCTGAAGAGACGGAGAAAGCCTACGACAGCAGCTTTTGCAAATTGTCTTGCTGGGGGGTGGGGAATGCTCTAGAGAAAGCTGACATGTCGGTCAAGTCCTCCCCTCTCTGTTAGAACTGTTAGGATCACTGCCTTAAAAGTCAGAGAAAGCCTGCGTTTGCAAATCCTTTCTCTAGTCGCAAGCCTGCTCTCAATGATCTTTGGGGGCGGGCAGCTGCAACTTTCTTAGCTTTCTCCAGAGCATCCCCCCCTCCCCGAGCAAGACGATTTGTTTGTTTGTTTGTTTGTTTGTTTGTTTGTTTGTTTGTTTGTTTGTTTGTTTGTTTGTTTGTTTGTTTGTTTGTTTGTTTGTTTGTTTGTTTGTTTGTTTGTTTGTTTGTTTGTTTGTTTGTTTGTTTGTTTGTTTGTTTGTTTGTTTGTTTGTTTGTTTGTTTGTTTGTTTGTTTGTTTGTTTGTTTGTAGTCCACCTTTCTCACTGAGACTCAAGGCGGATTACACTGTATGAGATAAGTACAATCCGTATCAAGTACATTTCCGTATAGTATCAAGGACATTTCCATAAACAATGCCATAGGATAAATAGATGCAAGTTTAAAAGACATAGTGTTAGCAAGAATCCAAAACAAAGTAGAAGAAAATACTGAAACAGAACATAATCACTTCTAGGGTTGACATTAGACAACATAAAGCAAACAGAAAGCACAGGTAGTACATAGGAGTACATATTTAAAGCAACAGATAATATGTAAGGGCAACATAATGGTGAAGTCCATGGTCCTTAACTCATTAGTGAAGCATCTGAGCCTCAATCCCTACAATACAGCCCTCCCATTTGAGTAAAAAGCCTTTTTGAATAATTCAGTTTTGCATCATTTGCGGAAAGCCAGGAGAGTGGGGGCTCTCCTGACTTCCTCAGGCAGGTTATTCCACAAGGTAGGGGTCACCACAGAGAAAGCCCATGTACAAACTGCTGTTTATTTCGCCCATGTGCAGCCTGGCACCTGCAGGAGACCCTGTTCAGATGAGTGAAACTGCCGTGGAGGAACATAGGGAGGGAGATGGTCCCATAGGTATGCCGGACCAAGGCCGTGAAGAGCTTTGTATGTAATAATCAATACCTTGAACTAAGCATGGTAACTGATAGGTAGCCAATGCTGTGAATGTAGGATGGGAGTGATGCTCATGCTCCTGCTCATTCCTGATAATAGTCAAGCTGCAGCATTTTGCACCAATTGGAGCTTCCTAGTTAGCTTAGATGGGAGACCTATGTATAGTGCATAACAATAATCAAGCCTTGATGTTACCATAGCATGGATCCAGGTGGCCAGGTCAGTCATGTCGAGTTAAAAAGCTATCTTCCAGACTAGAGTGAAGTTGTAGAAAGCAATTTTTCAGCTGCCTTAACTTGTTTTTTCAGTAGTAGTGCTAGATCCAGTATAACTCCTAGGCTCTTAACCAAGTCAGCGAGGGTCAGACAAACTCCATCGAAAGTGGGGAGTACAATATCCTTCAGGATCTCTGCTTTCCCAACAAGCATCACTTCAGTCTTGTCTGGGTTCAATTTCAATTTCTTGTTTTTCAACCATTTCATCACGGCTGTCAGGCAGTGATCTAAAATTTCTACTGCATCCTGTTTGAAGAAATCTAAACAGCCATAAAATATATCCAACACCAGACACACAGTGAGTAAAACTGTTAGTTCAAGTGTGCGGCTCCTAGCAAAAGTATGCATTCAATGGACAACTGAATGTGTAAAAACAGTTTCTTCAGTTAATGCTTATTTTGTAAACACTACATTTAATGAATTTAGCAATGAGATGCCACTTTGTCTCAATGAGAAAGGGTGTCAGGTATGGGCCCCTGAACAAGCTTCCCCCAGCCACTCTCTATTTTTTCATATAGGGGAACTATTTCCAAGGTTTTCCAGGCAAAAGGGAAACCTTAATCAAAGGCAACCCCTGGCTGAAAGCAAGTTCCAAATGCAAGTCACACTTCCATACAGGCTGAACCAACAAAACCCAACAGAACAAAACAACAGCAAGGGAACCAATGCCAAGCTAGAGAATCCCAGTGTCAAACTAGTGAATCCCAATGTCAAAATAGAGAATTCCAGTGGAAAAGTAGAGAATCCTTAGTGAAGCAAGGGGGAAAGTTCACTGGAGCCACAGAATTTAAAGCAGCTGGTGGTGCTTGATGGGTTCTTTTGAAGTTCCGGTAGAGGTGGAGTGGTGGGATGGGAATCCACTCTGCCAGCTGTCTCCCATACCCCGCTGGCCTCACACTACTCTCCTACAATGGCCTAAAGTCTGCCTCCACTTCACAATTCTGGTGCTGCCCTCTTTCTCACAGTTGTTCCTCTGGCTGTCTGCTTTTTTATGGCAGAATAATCTGACTCCTCACAGTTCAGTTCCTCAGATCTGATCTGGGATTTTTTAATGTGATCCAGTATAGCCAAATTATGCTAGGTCAGCATAAATCCAGCTATTTTGCTGTTTCATGAATCCTAGATTGCACACCCTTAGTGTCACGTTTGGCTAGTATTTTCATATGAGATTATAGATATGAAGTTGTCTGTTCAGTATGCTAGTGAAATTACAATCCCACAATTGTTCTACAATCCATTTAAATATTTGTTCATTATTATAAAAGCTTAGGGCTGGTCACTGGAAAAAAAAGATTGAATTTCATAAGAATGCAATTGGTTTGATCACATCTTCATGCATTTCTCCTGAACACTAATCAAGGTTTTCTTCTTATTTCTTCTTTGATTTAAGAAACCATAGAACATCACCTAGTATTAAAAATATGGCATAGAAAGGATTTTTTGAAGACTTTGAGAAAAGGTCAGTGCAAGTGAAGTGGAACAAAAATATAGACAAGCAACTGGAGGAAGCTTAAAATTATTCATTTTTAATATGTTTGCATGTACAAAATGGTATGGTATGATAGTATAGAACAGAATAGCTACAGGCTCGAAAGCTTACTATTAAACTTTAAATTTAACACTGTATGAGAGAACAGAGTGCACACTGGTGAAATCATGGTGCCATAAGAAATTGGGATTTGTCAAGAGTGTATCATGATGACTAGTTGTTTCTGTAAAGTAGTCCATAACAGGTGGTGGTGGGTGAGGTGCAGGTATTTTTATGAGATTCACTCTGGTAGTAAATGCTTCAAAAGGAGTCTGTGAGCACATCCTACTTTAAATCAAACATGGCAAGATGTTTACTATGAATTGTAAATCAGTTACATAGAACATATAAAAGCTTTAGGCAACACATTTCATATGTGACTATTTCCCTTGACATTGAAAGAAAATCTAGTTTTGAGATGACCTAGAAAGCATCCACAGCTGCAGAAAATTTCTTTAGGCAAAACTCAAAGTTGTTAACTGGCCACAGCGGCTAGCATTTGCAGTTGTAATAGGGCCCTGGATACATGTATTAATGTTTTCTGAACAATTCCTTGTAGTCTGCAAGGTGCCACTGTACTTCTGTTTTGTCTACATAGATAGGAAAACCTTGGTTAATTTTATCAAACTTCCTAGTAGAATAATTAACTTGAGTCCAGGTTGAGAACAGAGTTATTCATCTCATCATTAGAAAGAATGCACAAAACCCAGCTATCTTGGCCCTCTTGAATGTTAGGCTTGAAAAGGTCAGGAAGCAAGATTTTGGACACCTTATGAATGTAGTGTCATACTGTTGGGGCTTAACCCTCCAGTCCTCCCTTCTTCTTTCTCCAAGCCAGTGAGTCACTGAGGGGATCTTATTTCCCTGCCTATATGCATATGATGTGTCCCAATTTCTTCTTGGAAACCCTTTCCTCCCCAATTCCCCACCTGAGCATTTGGGGTCCTTCTCCATTAGAAACTGACCCCATAGATCCTGTTCCTCTTTATAGTATCTTGAATCACCAGAAGAGAGGATATGCTTGCATGAGTGCATGTTTGTGAAAGTCTAGGCATGAAGGTAAAGATTTCAGTGCAGTCAGGTCACTTCATACGAAAAAGAATGTATTAACTAGCACAGGTCCTTTAAAAAGCCAACACAGAATACAATGAGTGGTGTTGCAGAGCATTAGAAATAAAGTATAAACAAATAGTTGGATAATCTAGGCTTATGCTCACTTTACCTTGATCTTAGTCTTCCAAGGAGGAGGTGGCAGGAACTCAACAATAAGCACTCCCGGCCGGTGGCAAACAGCCACTGCAGCTGGGGCCCGTGTTTTGACCCTCCGGAAAGAGGAAGAGGCAGCAGCAGTGCTCGCCCTGAAATCGGGGCTGTGTGCAAAGGGTGGAGCTTAATTGGGCTCTTTTGGCCATGCCACCCTTCGGTGTCTCAGTGCACCTCATGCTCAGAGGTGTTTCTCCTACCTCTCTGACACGAGGACAGAGGAAGATCACTGTGGCAGCGGGTGAGAGTTGGTCCAGCACCAGTCTTGCTCTCGCGGCAATTTGGGGTCCCGGCGGGGCTGTGAGGGAGCATTTGGCTGCTGCATCTTTTTCTCTGTCATGGTAGAGTGCTCCAGTGTGGCAGCAGCAATGGCGGCAGTCTTTTACATGGCTTGCCTTACCTGGGTGGCTGTGTGTGCTCGCCGCAGGGATTGCTCTGTTGGGTCTGAGGGGAACATTCTGCGGTCTGTGACCTGGCCTCGCCAGTGTGCACTGCTCCCTTGCTATGGTGGCGGTGGCCTCGCTTGGTGCATTTTGTTTGGCGGCTAGCTCCCACGCTGACTTTTGCAGCCGCCGGTGCAGTGCTTGATTGTGTTACTCCCCGCACACACACAGGTTCTGAGCCTGGTTTGCCTGAGGGTTGCCCGGGGGGTGGCGGGTAGCCTGCTTCCTGGAGTGCCAGGGTTTCTGGCTGGTCTTAGGCAGGGCACTGATCACGGCTGTAGCACCGCACAGCTAGCTCCCCCTTGAAGGCTTTAGTGGGTAGGCCTTTGTGCCCCTGTATTACAGGCCCATTGTTGGGGGAGTGGGGGTTCTCTGCCATCGCTTAATCACCCTCACCCTCCCCTTTGTTTGTCCAGTGCTTTTGGGCCCAATTCAGCCCTATTTGGAATACTTCCTGGGGGATTAGGCACCAGTGGAGTCTAGCTGCCATTTTGTTGTGGCCTTAGCGGCAATTTTGGTAGTCAATCTGGTTGAACCCCATGATTGCCATTTGCCTGTGGGCCTTGGGTAAGCCATCTCTTCAGCCCTAGCCACAGGGGCCATTTGTTGCTAGTTTAGAGCATACCTTGTTATATTCAGGATTACTAAGAAGTGATTTATATTATAAGGAAAACGTGGGGGCTGTGTAGCTTGGGCCTGCAGCTAGCTAGTGGGTTCTGCAGTAGTCCTAGGTCGGTGGTTGAGTGGGTTTGGCTTCATATTAGCACTTGCTCCCACTACTGCCATTTGCTCGGTAGGTTGCCTTGGGTAAGCCATCCTTCTCAGCCCTAGCTCAGGAATTTATCGTGCCTCCCAAGAAAGGCACTGGCTGGTCCAAGGGCAAACAGCCCATGAAATGGCCTGCCCCCAGGCAGCCTGTAGTTGCCTTAACATCCTCTGACGAGTAGGAAACAGTGCCGCATCGGCAGGACCTGCTAGTCCACCTAACAGCATTGGAGCAAGCTCACGGGGTTGATCCTGGGACCAAGGGTAAGAGGCCTGTCTGGGCAGCATTGAAGGCATCCTATATTAATGAAATTTTGTCCCACATTTCTGCTCTTGTGGGTTCCTCTGGCCGAAGAGGGCCGGCCAGCGGATTGGCTGTCAGAAGGTCCAACAGTCAAGCACCAGAGGCTTCATTGGAAACACAGACCTGACAGAGGTACACGATGGTGGTTCTGTGGAGCCTGAACAGGTAGTGCTGGCAGTTCAGCCCTCAGAGTCAGAGGGTAAGTCTTCCTGGCCTCAGCAGGGTACTGGGTGGCCATGGGGGCCTTGTGGTCAGGCCGCTATCCCCACACCCCCGTGCAAGCCTCCTGCTCCATATGAATAGCCAGGCACATCACAATCTGTGGCTTCTAGTAGTGTCTGGCCACAATGGGGTCAGCCATCTCTCTTGGGGCAGTTCCTGGGAGCAGCTGGATGGCTGCCTATTGTACCCCAGGCTCAAACGGGGATGGGTTCTGTGGTTCCATGGGGTTCTTTTTATGGGTACCCTTGGACTAGCTATCGTTCAGTTCCATACAGGGCATTCCCCCTTTGGGGATATGGCAATGCCCCTCAGGGACCACTTGACCCCAGAAACCAGGGAAAAGATCCTTAAGGGCAAGTATGTGGATATCTTTACCTTTCTTTACAGGGAGCTGGAGAACAAGGATAAAGAGGACCTTGAGGAACAGGATAAGGAGCAGCTTAAACGCTGTAAGTTGGATAGGACTTGGGCCAGTTGGTTGCCTGGGTTTCTTATCTTTGCAGGGGTCATAGCACGTGCCCAGCCTTGGAGGGCAGCACCCCAGTTTCAGTTTATGGACATCATATACAGGGGGTATATGGACTTCACCAGTGCAGCTTGGCTGCAATACGATGAAGAGTTCCACATGCATGCTGCTCTTAATCCTCCCCTGTTCAATTGGCCTCGAAACAACTTGAAAGCCAGTATAGATGGAACAGGAGTGGAGTGATATGGTCTCTATGACCCACTCCTGTCAGCATTCTGGCTGCAGCATTTTGTGCTAGTTGTAGCTTGAAGGGCAGCCCCACATAAAGCACATTGTAGTAGTCTAATCCAGATGTTACCAAACTATACTTTCATTTCATATTTCCCTGTGTAGTTTTGTAGTTTTTGATTCCCATGCCTGGCAAGTACTATGAGGAAAGTAGCAAGAGGAAAAAGTGATTTAGCAGATAATTTGTCCATGTTTACACCTTATGTGCTGTCGTCCAGGATTGGCATATTTGTGTACAACATTTAATCCAATCACATTGGTGGCTCACTAACTTGAGGAAGTCTTTCAGTTTGTATAAACAGGGTTGCTGATGACAGCTGCATGCAATGCTTTGATTGCAGCAAGGAACAATGAGGCAGAAAGGCAAGCCAGAGGGGTACAGAGGCAGATAACTTTTTGTCTAAGTCCATTTCTTTCCTTCTCCTAGGAAACCCACTGCATGCTTAGTGACTTTGAGGGGAAAGAAAGACTTTGCTTGTATACTCTACAACATAGTATGCTGCTTAGGGGTTCTGCCAGAGGTTGATGGTGCTGTGATTCTCCCCCTGCCCACCCACACACATAAATGACAATGTATCAGCTTTGTTTCCGCTGTTAGGGATGCTGTGAATTTCATCCTGAGCATGTTCAATAGGCAAATGTATCCCCAAACTGTTCACTTTCTGAGCAACAAACTGAACAGTTGCTGAACAGGAAAGAAACCGCCTCTCAAATTTCTTACTGAGTTCCTCCCTTGCCAAGATCTAACGAGAAGCTTGGAGATGGAGCTCAAAAGCAAATTGTCTGCTGATTTCAATGAGATTCTCCATCTGTTCTCTACCTTACCACCCAAGCATCTCTCATAATACCAGCCAGACTGGAAAATAGGGAGAAGCTAGGAGTGAGGGAAAAAAGGAGTCTGAAAAGACAGACTGTCATTGACAGCCCCAAGGGAAGGACATGCAAAGATCCTCAGTAAAGAGGAGAAAGGATGAACTCTCCAGCAGGAGGAACAGTTTCCCCCCTGCACCCTTCAGAAGCCTCATGTGGGGAGAGGAGTGCACAGCTGAAGCTTAGCCTCGTTCTCCTCCTTCTCCCATCAAGATGATCCCTTATCTGTCCTTGCCGTGTTTCTTTGCAGTCAGTCATTTGTAGGTAGAAGCAGCCCCATCAATCTCCTTTTTGGTTATGGAGTGATGGAACTTAAGTTCAAAGACTATATGCTGGGTTAATGGTAAAGGGAAACTCCAACAGTGAGTCAAGTGTTAATAACCTCTGGTTCCATATCTTTGTAATGTTTGAATTGTGCTGAATGAGCACTCCAAGGTAAAGTGAGGTGTGTCAGTGTAACTTTTCTCACCCCAGCACCTTCCAGACCACTTCTACTCCTGACTTGTGCAACCAGCCTACCAGCTGGCAAGTGAGGCCTAGCTCTGCTGGGAAGCCAGGGGGGAGTTGGTTTTGCTGAGGGACTCCCACCCACCTCCAGCTTCAGAATGCATTCTTCCCACCCATAAAAAAAACCGTATCAAGAAAGAGTGTAACCTTCACAACACACAGGACCAGTTTTTACCTGAGTCACTCCTGACAAGACAGCTTCAGCGTGAATGTTGAAGTCCCCCAGGACAACCAGCCAAGGAGTTGCCTGTTCCAGCAGGCTCATTATCTTGTAATTGCCAGAACTGGTATCTTTCAAAACCAGGATTTTTTCCTCTGGGTTCACAGTAAGATTTGAAGGCTGTTAAATCCTCTGCTGAAGTTTTGTTGTCAGGGTCTGCAAACACCTCTTGCGTATTATTATAAATCTCAAGGGCTTTTTCTTCTATGCAGTGAAGCATGACTGCAATTTTATATTCCTCGGACTTTTCATCCTTTGTGGCAGCTAGGTACAATTTTAAATTCTGTTCCCATCATCTCCAGTTCTCCCCTAAATTCCCCACAAGGATGAATATTATGGAAGCTTGAAATTCTCCATTATTGAGTAAAGGGCATAATCTGGAGATGTGAAGAAGTAACAGAAACACTTCTGATCCCATGTGATGTTCTCTTTTGCTTGCAAGTCAGGAATAGGGCACTCACTCAGGTTTCTGCTCTTTGGTTCACGCAGCAGAGATGGGTGTGTTCAAAACAATATCAATTTACAACATTGGCTGATTCCACACATGTTGAATAATGCACATTCAACTCACATTAGAAATCCTTTGGAAGTGGATTTTTTGTTTCACATATGAAAACCTTGTTCCAAATGATCACTAAAGAGCATTGAAAGTGCATTATCCAATGTGTGTGAAAGCAGCCGTTGACAGCAAAAAAATTCAGGGATGGGAGCAACTAGTTTCAGAACAAGGGAACTCACGCATTCTACAATTCTAACTAACATACAAAACTCACGAGCAGGGAATCCATGGCAAGGGTCTAAACACACAAATATCAGAGAGGTGGAGGACAGAGTGTTGCTTTTTAATGTCTACAATAAATACACCACAATCTTCTTTTCTCCCTTACACCAATCTGTCAGAGAAAGAGGGACTATTCATGTTCTCTGCAGCCCAAGCAGATTCTGGTGGTAGTGAGTAAAAGCAGATCACCTCCGTCCCCAACTATTATCTTGGGCTGTAAATAATAGATGCAGATTACTCCAAGTATTTGCAGCCCATGAAAGAAGCAACTGTGTGTTTTTTTATCTATTTCCACCCAAAATTGGCAATATAGCTACAGAGAATAAGAATGATCTGTTTTCATTTTCTGTAGCCCAAGTTTTCAGTTGTGTGTGTGTGGGGGGGGGGGGGGAGATCACTTACCCCTCCGTTCATCCAAGCTGTTATCCTGGGCTGCAACAAAAAGGAGTGGATTACTCCTATTCTCTGTAGCCCATTGTATTAGTTTTATGTGGAGTTGAAAGACATATTTGCCTAGATGGGCTGACAGCTTGCTCTGCAAGAGAACAGGAACGATCTGTTTCCATTCTCTGCAGTGCAAGCTGACAGCTTTGCATAAGGTGTGTGGACAAGCTATTTTTTTCTTCTTCTCACCCTGAACTGAGATGTTGGACAGCAGAGAATAGAAGAAGGATGCTTCTGTTCTGCAGCCCAAGCTGATCTGGTCTTATTGCCCCCCCAGTCGGAAGAATGAGACAGACACAGGTCTTTGGAATTAAGGGCTGCTTTATTAAATACAACAAACTCTAAACTGTGGCAAGGCAAACTGGCAGTACAGGTCAAGCCACGGGGTCACTCCAGGACCTTCGCCTTGACCTGTCTGGGCGAGCACCACTGCCCCAGGTGTGAGCCATTCTTGAAATGGCCTAGACCCAGCCAGCCAGGCAAAGGGTTCCCTGCCTCAAGTTCCTAAAGCCTCAGCCGTACAGCATGAGGGAAGGACTTGCACCTGGGATTCCCTGAAGGCAGTCTGACCAGTGGTGGTAGCTGTGAAGCATACCATCCCACCTGACAGACCCCATTTCCCCCCTATGGGGAATTGCCATGAGGGTGCTCACTGGCCTGCTCCCTATTCCCCAACTTTCTCCTGCCAACACAAACGGCCAAGCCTCTGCTTAGGCACTCGCGCCCCACAGGTGGCTTAGTGCCACCCCAAGCCTTGCCGCAGGTTCTGAAAGTGGTGACATCACCAGTTGCTGGCAAAAGTGGCCCAGGCTGGATGAGTATTAAGTCCCTACCCCCCCCCCCCACTGTAGGTGAATCAGAAGCAAGCTCAACAAAAGCTGGGCTGACTATGTACCCCCAACAGGCGGGAGAGAACACCTCATCCCGTGCCGACCCTGCCGTCTATGGGGAAAAACCATTCCCCCATCAAATGCGGGGAAGGACTCTACTTCACTAGAAATGAACGCTGGGGAGGACCCATCCTTCACCCATAGAAACATGGGAGGACCCTTCCTTCCCCTAAATCAGAACGTGGGGAAAGACCATTCCTTCCCCCAAACACCGGGGAGGACCATTCCTTCCCTCAAGCACTGGGGAGGACCATTCCATCCCTGAAAAACAGTTGCTATGGGGAGGACCATTCCTGCCCCCAAACCAAAGTTTAGGGGAGGACCATTCCATCCCCAAAACTGACAGCTCTAACATAGTCTTCTTGACCAGCTGTCATCTGGCTCCATTCTACTGGCGTCAGTCACACCTAGGAGAACTCTATTAATATTAGGCAGTATCAGTGTACCATGCCAATGCAGAAGGGGCCCTCCCACGAGAAAAGCCTTCTTGAACTAGAGTACCAACCAACTAATAAAACTATTCCAACCTTTAAAAGAACACAGCACCCAGCCCTTACTGAGAACTTAAAACTGGTCAACAATCCCCACAGAATTGCTGGGCTGGATTCCCCTGGTGCCCCAATCTAACTGGAACATGCATCCAAAATCAGTTGCCCTCAGCCTCGCTGGGCTGGTTCCCCTTTCCAGTTCCCTGCTGGCCTCCTCCCCCACCAGTTTGCCTACCACTCCCTCCCTGCTTGAATCCAAGGCAGGCCGCATAGGGGTGGTTGCCAGCACAAGAGGGACATTGTGCCTGTATTTACGGCTTTCCTATTACAGGCCCCTTTTGCTGTAAAATCCCAGCAAAGCAACCGGAGCTGAGACTGCTGGCCCTCAAGGGCGCGAGCCCCTGCTGACACTGAGGGGTGGTGAATCAAGTGACCACTGTCTGCCATATCACTCAAATTTGGCTTAGCAGGGGACATCACCTGCAGCCACAGCTGCTGATGAATCTGATCCCAGGGTAGCTGCGGGTTAAGAGCAGCCCACATCTTGAATTCTTCGTCATACTGCAGCCATGCAGCACCAACAAAGTCAGTGTACCCACTGTAGATGATATTAAGATATTGGAATAGAGACACCACCCGTAAAGGCTGAGCCCTACCCAAAACCCCGGCATATATCAAAAACCCCGGGAGCCAAATATGCCAGTTGCGCTCAACTTTTCTTTGCTTAATTTTTTCTTTGTCCCTCTCATCCAGGTCATCCTTATCCTTCTTTTCCAATTCACGGAATAGAAGGGTGAAAACATCCACATATTCCCCTTTGACTATCTTATCCCTGGGTAAGATCGTCCCTGAGGGGTAGGGCTGTATCCCCAAAGGGAAGCGCACTGTATGGGACCTGACCATAAGTGCTGTAAGGTATGGAGCTCCATGGTGGGTACATTCCATATTGCCAGTTCCCAGGTGGCCCACCAAAGGCATGAGGATCAGCAACCCCCCAAGGTTGTTGGGGGGTACCTGCTGCAGCTTGGTTGAAAATTGAACCAGACACCAAACTCAGCCATCCCATTTGCCGAGGCCAAGCAGAAGTGTAAGAGATGGGAGGTGTTGAGGGACCAGGAGACCCAGAGGCAGCGGCCTGACCCCAGGGTCCCCATGGCCAAGTGCATACCTGCTGAGGCAGGGCAGACTTACCCACTGGCACACTAGGTTCAACAGCCATTGCCACCTGTCCACCTTCCACTTGTCCCTCCGGTTCAACTTCGCAAACCACCTCTTCTTCAGCCTCGTGTGCTTCAGGACCAGCGTTAGCTGCAGCAACCGAGGAACCTGCAGTGGACTCAAATGTAGACACGTGATTCAATATTTCCCTCTGAAAAGCTGTTTGGGATTGATGGTGAACTGAAGTTGCCTGGCAAGCTGGGCAAACAACAGCGTCTGTTTTGGCAGGCCAGGTGCTTTGATCGCCTGCTGCCAACCCACCCCAGGTAGGGGGGGGGGGTCTAGAACGCGACGTGATCCTGAGAGTGTGTGATATACCCTAGGGATATAATTTTACAACTCACAACCAAAATAATGAAGGAAGAGATTTTAAGTAGGCATTTTCAAAACCCTCTGATACTGGAAGGAAATAGAGTCAGAATTATGAAGGAGATGCCAAAGAAAATTTTACAAGAGCACAAAAAATACCGAGAATTAACTGGGAAATTGAGAGAAAAAAAGATCAGGTATAAGTGGGAAATACCTGAAGGCTTGAGCTTTACATTTAACTCAGCAAGACTGACCATTAAGTCAAAGCATGAGATGATTGTGTTTTTGGTGGATAACGAAAAATACTTTCCAGGAGTAATAAAAGAGTAGAAATATGGAGTACAAACTAATATCTTGGAATGTTAATGGTTTGAATTCACCCCAAAAATGTAAAATGATTTTTCATTGGGTCAAGAGGCAAAATTGTAATATAATATTTTTACAAGAAACCCACATTAAAGAACAAGATTGTAAGTATTTAAAAAATGGACAGTTAGGACAAGAGTTTTGGGCATCTGCTAAACAGAAGAAAAGCACCGGGTCCAGATGGAATTACCGCAAATTTTTATAAAGTAATGAAAAAAGACTTGGTGCAGCCTCTACAAAAGTTGATGAATGAAATTATTAAGAAGAAAAATCTCCCGAAGACTTGGAATGAAGCAAATATTTCACTGATCCCAAAAGAGTCACAAGATTTACTAAATGTTAAAAGTTATAGGCCGATTTCTTTATTAAACAATGATTACAAAATTTTTGCAAGACTTATAGTGGAAAGGCTTAAGAAATTTTTGATAGAATTCGTAGGGGAAGAGCAGGCCAGATTTTTACCGAATAGACAAATTAGGGATAATTTGAGAGTGGTGTTGGATGCCATTGAATACTATGATAAGCATCCAGAAAAGGAAGTAGGCCTGTTTTTTGCTGATGCTGAGAAAGCCTTTGACAATTTGAATTGGGATTTTATGTTTTTGACGATGGAAAAGATGGATATGGGGCAAGATTTCATTAATGCAGTGAAAGCTATATATTTTTATTTATTTATTTATTTATTTATTTATTCAATTTATATACCGCCCATCCCCAGGGGCTCTGGGCGGTGAACAGTTAAAATTGATAAAAACAAAAACTAAAATCAATATACAAATAATAAAACAAATTAACAAGGTGCAGTGGTGGGGAGAACCTTCCCCACCCCAAAGGTGGGAGGCCGACATGGCACCGCCCCCTTCAATCACCAAACGCCTGGCGGAACAGCTCTGTCTTACAGGCCCGGCGGAACGATAATATGTCCCGCTGGGCCCGGGTTTCCATTGACAGAGCGTTCCACCAGGCTGGGGCCAGGACTGAAAAGGCCCTGGCCCTGGTTGAAGTGAGGCGGGCTTCCTTAGGGCCGGGGACCACAAGTAAATATTTATTCGCTGATCGGAGCGATCTCCGGGGAACGTACAGGGAGAGGCGGTCCCGAAGATATGCCGGTCCCAACCCACTCAGGGCTTTAAAGGTAAGAACCAACACTTTGAACCTGATTCGGAATTCAACTGGAAGCCAGTGCAGCTGGCGCAGGACAGGTGTGATGTGTGACTGGTAAGGTATACCAGTCAGGACCCGTGCCGCCGCATTCTGGACCAGTTGTAGTTTCCGGATCAGGCCCAGGGGTAGCCCAGCGTAGAGTGAGTTACAGTAATCTAGCCTGGAGGTGACCGTTGCATGGATCACTGTAGCCAGGTCCAGGGGCGTCAGGTAGGGGGCAAGTTGCCTGATCTGACGAAGATGGAAAAATACAGACTTGGCAACCGCCGTGACCTGGGCCTCCATCGATAGGGAGGCATCCAGGAACACACCCAGACTCTTTACCACTGGCAAAGTTGCCATCCAGGGCAGGGAGCTGGATCCCAACATCTTGCAGCCCCCGTCCCAGCTGCAGGACCTCCGTCTTCACTGGGTTCAATTTCAGTCTGCTCTGTTTCAACCATGCCGTCACAGCCTCCAAAGCTCTGGCCAGATTGTCAGGGGCCGTGTCTGGCCGGCCGTCCATCAACAGAAAAAGTTGGGTGTCGTCCGCGTATTGATGACAACCCAGCCCAAACCTCCGCACCAACTGGGCGAGGGGGCGCATATAGATGTTAAATAACATCGGGGAGAGTATCGCCCCTTGGGGAACCCCGCACACCAAAGGGTGACTGGGCGATAGATCTCCCCCGAGCACCACCCTCTGTCCCCAACCCTGGAGAAAGGAGACCAGCCACTGTAAGACTGTCCCCCTAATCCCCACATCGGCAAGGCGGCTGGCCAACAAATCATAGTCAACCGTGTCAAACGCTGCTGTGAGATCAAGTAACACAAGCAGCGCTGACCTGCCTCGATCCAGATGCCTGCGAAGGTCGTCTGTGAGGGCAACCAAGGCTGTCTCCGTCCCATGGCCAGGACGGAAGCCAGACTGGAATGGGTCCAGGACTAGAGCATCATTCAGGAATTCCTGCAGTTGTACCGCCACCCGCCCGCTCAATCACCTTGCCCAGGAACGGGAGGTTCGACACTGGGCGGTAACTGGACGGGTCGGTGGGGTCCAAAGATGGTTTTTTCAGGAGGGGCCGCACTACCGCCTCCTTTAACACTCCTGGAAAAACCCCAGAGCTCAGGGAGATGTTAACAATGGCCTCCAGATGGTCCCGTAGCCCCTCCGAGCTGGCCTTCACCAGCCAGGATGGGCAGGGGTCCAGAGGACAGGTGGTTGGCCTCATCCCCTGCAGGATCCTGTCAACATCGTCCTGAGAGAGCAGCCTGAAATGGTCTAATACGGACCCAGAAGACGGCCAAGGGGTCTCCAGTTCCCTTACTGTATCAACAGTGGGTGGCAGGCCACGGCGAAGGGACAAGATTTTACCCGCAAAATAGCTCGCAAAAGCCTCGCAGCCAATAGTTGAATTAAGAATTTGGTGGTCTCCCTGAGAGAGGGAGACCAAGGACCGAACTGTTTGAAATAACTGAGCCGGGCGTGAGCTAGCGGATGCAATGGAAGCAGCAAAGAAATCCCTCTTTGCTGCTTTCACTGCCACCTCATAGGCTTTCATAAACGTCCTATAAGATGTTCTTGCCTCTTCGTCCCGCCCCCGCCTCCACACTCACTCTAGTCGTCTCAGAGATTTTGAACAAAATGCATCATTAGTGGTAAACGGTGATTTGACAGAAAAAATTGAAGTAAGAAAAGGTACAAGACAAGGATGTCCACTTTCACCGTTACTATTTGTTATGGTGTTGGAAATACTTTTGAGGCAAATAAGAGATGATGACAATATCAAAGGTATAAAACTCAAAGGGTTTTCTTATAAGTTCAGAGCATTTGCAGACGATGTAATGTTTATAGTAGAAGATCCAATCCAAACATTACCAATATTGTTAGATAAAATTTAAAGAGTTCGGAGATCTGGCAGGATTTTTTATTAATAGATCAAAGTCAAAACTGCTCTGTAAAAATATGACAAAAAAGAAACAAGAACAATTAATGAATGATTCAAAGTGTGAAGTGGTTCAGAAAACAAAATACCTGGGGATAGAAGTATCAGCTAAGAATATAGATCTATTCAAAAATAATTATGAAAAACTGTGGTCGCAGATAGAGAGAGACCTGTTGAAATGGAACAAATTGAATCTGTCATTGTTAGAACGTATCTCAGTTGTTAAAATGAATGTATTACCAGCTGTAATACTGTATTACCAGCTGAATAGTGTGTATTCAGCGTGACTGCACCAGCTTAAGGAGGATCCACAAAGAGTCCACACCTTGTTTGTTTAGTAAAGGTGTATAATACAAATTTATTTATAGGTGGATTAAGAGCAATATATACAAGTTTACAGTCCAGAGAGACAAAGTGCTTCGCCTACACCTGGACTTGCAAGAAGCCCCCTACCATACTGTACATAGTAGCTATATATACATGTAGACACCCAATCAGATACATGCATGAGTTTAGCTGAGTCATTTACTTCACGGTTTCCTGACTCTTAAGTTAACCATCTGACTCTCTGTCACCTGATGTGTCTACCTGTCATACTGATCGTTCTGATCTAAAGCCTCTGCACACTGGCTTTTGGCACTTAGATATCAACACTCCTCCAAGCCAGTATGAGAGCAGTTTAAGGCATCACGTAATCGTTCAAATGGTACAGCATACAGACTTTTAGTGAACATGTCTGCTATATTGTCACCAGATGCACATCTAAACAATCTTATGAATCCTTGTTCTACAGCACATCTTACGTTCAAATACCTGATTAAGATGTGTTTACTGCGTGTTTTAATTCTACCATCTTGGGCTAACTGTTGTGCTGCTGTATTATCCCCATAAACCGCAATAGGTACTGCACAATGCATTTTCATGTCAGACATGAGCTGTTGTATTACTTCCAGCTCTAAAATACCTTGGCTCATGGCTGCAAACTCGGCTTCACAAGATGAATGTGCTAACAAAGACTGTTTTAATGTCTTATGTGCAATGAGAGCACCTCCTACAAATATGGCTAGTCCTGTAGTGGATTTACCGTCAGGGCGATCTGCCCAACTAGCATCACAAAACATAGTGATCTGCATAGGTTCAGTGGCTTTTAGAACCAAAGAGAAATTGAGAGTAGCCTTTAGATATTTTAATATGCGTTTTGCTGCTATCCAATCCCTATGGAAAGGCTTAGCACACCTTTGGCATAGCATGTTTACTTCTTGTGTTATATCTGGACGCCCCCAACATGAGAGATACAAAAGACTGCCCACCAGTGACTGATATCTCTGTACATCTTCCCAGGGAAAATCATCTGGCTCCCTGATATACCCTGTAGTCATAGGAGTGGACACACCATGTGCTTCAGTTAATCCATACTCTGAGAGCAACTTTGTAATTTTATCTCTCTGATTCAGTTGGAAAAAAAACGTCCTGGGTTTTTGACACTTGCACTCCCAAATAGTTGGAGATAGGACCCAAATGTTTCACTTTGCAAATATCTTTAGCTATTTGTTTAAACCAACATAATTGTTCTTCTGTTTCATATATACACAATATATCATCTACAAAAATAAGGAGTTGGACTTCTGAACCTCCTACTATTTTTGTAAAAATACAGGCATCACCTTTGCCCTGCTCAAAGCCTCCTGCTTTTAGTGATTGCGACAGGTATTGAAACCAAGCTCGTGCTGATTGACGCAACCCGTACAAAGCTCGGTTTAGTTTGAGCACCATATGTTTATTTGACACCTCATACCCTGGTATTTGCTCCATGTATAAACATTCCTGTATAGGAGCATGGAGGTAGGCTGTACAGACATCAAAATGATCTATGTTTTTGTGTTGAGCCCCTACCTTACATAAGGCTAATTTTACTGTTTCAGGCCTAACAGTAGGAGAAAATACCTGGTCATAGTCTTGGAATTGTACCTGAGAGAAACCACGGGCTACCAAGCGAGCTTTCCTCTGCACATTACCTGAGGGAAGTCGTTTCACCTTATACAGCCACCTACAGCCAACGATATTTGTGTCTTTTGGCTTAGGTACAACTGTAAACACTTCATGGTCAGTTAGAGACTGATATTCGGCCTTCATGGCCTCAAGCCAAGCCTTTTTCTCTTCCCCCTCATAAGTGAGAAGTTCTGAATAATTAGCTGGCTCTTTAGCCAGCACACAGTTTGCTGCAGCTTCAAAACCATACCTTTGAGGTGGGACACCTTTATTAGGACGACTGGACACACGTATAGGAGGACTGGACCTCTGTGTGTCCTGTGTTACCTGCCTGGCTGGAGAACTAATCTCCTGCTTCACACTCACGTCCCCCTCTGGACTTGTTTCAGGCATTTCATCGGTAACTGGCAATGCAATCTGGCTTTCACTCTCATACCCGTGAAGCCTTTTCCAACTTCCATGTTCACATACGCTGGCGGACCGGCTGTAAGATACCTTTTTGTTTTCATTTGTAAACCTGTAGGCCTTCATGCCACTCTGGTATCCAATGAATATCATCTTAGAGGCTTTTCGGCCCCCTTTTCTGCACTGTTTTAAAGGGATATGCACCCAAGAAGTCATGCCAAACACCCTTAGTAACTTTAGATTAGGGTCCCTGTTGAAAAGTAACCTAAAAGGTATTTCATTCACAGCACGGGACCACAGACGATTTACCACATAACAGGCACAGATAATTGCCTCAGCCCAGTAAGTTTTTGGCAAACCAGCATCAGCTAACATAGCAGCCATTTTTTCTTGTATAATGGCACCATGCCTTTCTGCCAGACCATTTTCTTGTGGCACACTTGTACTTGCTACCCTGTGCAATACACCATATTTATCACACCAGTGAGAGAATTTTACAGACATGAATTCCCCCCCTTGGTCAGACTGGATGGCCTTTATGTCCAGCCCCAACTGTTTTTGTACCCTTTTTGCCCAAACCTTAAACAAATCAAAAGTTTGAGACTTGTGTTTCATAACATACAGCCATGAGTACCGGCTAAAATCATCCGTTAGGACCAGGGCATAACAATTTTGAGAATGGCTTTTGGGGAATGGACCAATCAGATCCATGTGAATTAATTCAAGTGGCTTTGTAGACACCCGGCCACTTTTCTTAGCTACAGGGAATGCCTTTGTTTTGACTGCTTTGCAAACAGTGCAGTCTAGGAACTCTGAGCAGCTTGATACCTTTTCTCCCTTCAGGAGTGTTAGAGTTTTGTTTATAACCCCAAAGCTAGCGTGCCCTAAACGCCTGTGCAATAAATGCACACAATTGTCATGGCTACACTTGTTGGTAACCGTATCAGCCTTTGCCTGCCTATTTTCTACAATATAAACATTGTTTTTCAGCTCCCCATTTACTAGAACCTTGCCAGCTTTGCTTATTTGGCATTTGTCCCCCATAAACCAGACCTCAAACCCTTTTTGGGTCAACCTACTTACTGATAACAGATTATAGTTCAAAGAGGGAACACAATATACAGGTGCAAAGTCCTCCTCCAGAGCTGTAAACCGCAAAGTTCCCATAGCACTCACTGAAGATTCTCTCCCATCTGCCAACAACACAGACTGCAGGTTGCTTTGTTGTAAATTATACACCTCCCCCAATCGGGAGAATGACTCAGTGGCACCACTATCCAGTAGTCTTTGGGAACACGTATTTGCAGTAGATGCAGTGACCAGCCTCGCATGTTCATCCGGAAACCGAGGCTCCTGTACACATCCTTGCTTCTGCTTCTGTTGTTTTCTTCTCCTGTCCGGGCAAAAGCGACAAAGGTGAGAAGTGGAGCCGCAACTGTAACATCTTCTCACGGCTGCTGCTGACAACTGGGTGACCTCCTGCTGCTTGCTAGCAACTCCTCCGCCGTCAGTGGCTGAAACCCCTCGATGGGCCCCTCCATCAGCTCGTTGCTCCGTCCTTGAATGCCAGCCTCCGTATGTTGAAACACGAGCCTCTTCCTCATGAAGACAAGACGTAACATAGGAATAAGTGAGTTTATCTGGCTCCAGGCTCTCAAGGCTTGCAATAAGAGGAAAATATACATCAGGCACACTTGATAACAGAATGTATGCCCTATCAGAGTCTTCCGTGGGCTTTCCACGAGCAGCCAGTTGCTGGAAACATTCCGTCAGACTGTTTATATGCTTCTGCATGCTCTCTCCTGGCTTGAGAGCAAGTCTGTAGAGGCGACGTGTCAGCATAATTAATGACCCTGCAGATGTTCTGGCATGGATCAGCTTCAAATCTTCCCAGGCCTTTGAACTGGTAGCTGAGTCCCTGATGTGAAGCAATTAATCATCCCCCACAGCCAGCACGATATGAGCTAAAGCACACTCATCTGCAACCTTCTCCACACCTCTGGGGGCTGCTGGGGGGTTGCTGACACTTTTCCACAGCCCCTCTCTCTTTAGAAAATGCTCCATATGCAACGACCAAATGGAGTAGTTCATGGAGGTCAGCTTCTCCACCAACACGACCGTATTCTGTGCCATACTTGCTTCTGCACCGGTCTGAGGGAGCTCGTTTGCCTCCTCCTCCTCCAGGTCACTGACACTTTCCACCGCCAGTAATTCCTCCTCCGAGGGACCGCGGCCGTCAGGTGCCAACATCCACCACCGACTCTGCTGCGTCTCTACTTCAGTAGAGCCTCCTCAGCTTGGCGCAGTCTATCTGGGCCCATAGCCCTGTTGAATAGTGTGTATTCAGCGTGACTGCACCAGCTTAAGGAGGATCCACAAAGAGTCCACGCCTTGTTTGTTTAGTATAATACAAATTTATTTATAGGTGGATTAAGAGCAATATATACAAGTTTACAGTCCAGAGAGACAAAGTGCTTTGCCTACACCTGGACTTGCAAGAAGCCCCCTACCATACTGTACATAGTAGCTATATATACATGTAGACATCCAATCAGATACATGCATGAGTTTAGCTGAGCCATTCACTTCATGGTCTCCTGACTCTTAAGTTAACCATCTGACTCTCTGTCACCTGATGTGTCTACCTGTCATACTGATCGTTCTGATCTAAAGCCTCTGCACACTGGCTTTTGACACTTAGATATCAACAGAATGATGTTTCTGTTGCAAATGATTCCAATTGTTAAAGAAATGAAGCATTTTGATAAATGGCAAAGAAGAATCTTAGATTTTATTTGGGCTGGAAGAAAACCAAGAATTAAGATGAAGGTACTGTGTGATGCAAAATAATAATAATAATAATAACATTCGATTTATATACCGCCCTTCAGGACAACTTAATGCCCACTCAGAGCGGTTTACAAAGTGTTATTATTATTACCCCACAACAATCACCCTGTGAGGTGGGTGGGGCTAAGAGAGCTCAAGAGAACTGTGACTCGCCCAAGGTCACCCAGCTGGCTTTGTGGAGGAGTGGGGAATCAAACCCGGCTCTCCAGATTAGAGTCCCGTGCTCTTAACCACTACACCAAACTGGCTGCCCCCTTCAAAATGGTGGCCACAAATCAAAGTGCACGCCTAAAATTGCTGCTAGCAAAATGCCGCTGACAGGCACCGCTGCAGCCTGAAAACAGGGCCCAATTGATACAAGGGTCTAGCCACTGAACCAATGGCATGCATGCCAAAATGCTCTCTGAACTGCCCAGTATCCCAACAGGAGCCCAGCGAGAAGAAGGGGAAGGAAGGATCAGTAATTCCCCTCCCCTCACGCAACAGCACAACCCCCAAAAGGACAAATAAGTGCTAAAGCGCCAGCCAAACCGTTCCCTTGCAGGGGATAGCAGACAGGACGCCTCCACGCCTCCAAAGCAGACGATGCCGCCATGAGATGCTGCCACCGCTGCAATAAAGGAGACAGCAAAGCCAGGTAAGGAGGCACAAAGCGCCTCCCGCCTATGCTGTCCTCACTGATGCCTCGCTTGCCCGGGCATCTTCCGTGCGAGGGACAGAGCAGGAGCTCTGAAACGGACCTCCTACTCTGTCCGATTGCACGGAGCAACTGAAGCCAGTGGGGGTGGAGATACCTGATACAGCGTCTATCTCCACCCCCTCGGCAGATCCCGGATGCCAGGGAAGGAGGGAGGTCTGTCTCTTCCTCCTTCCATGGGGGCAAACTTCAGCCCCCAGCTGAGCCTCTACGAGGCGACTGGGAAGGGGCCACATTCTCAGGCTAAGCACTCCATTGTGGGAGAAGTGTATTGTTTCCACTTCTCAAGCTGTCAGCTTGGGCTGCAGAGGATAGGATCAGATCACTACTGTATTGCTCCTTCCACGCTATCAGTTTTAGGAAGAGAGAAAAGAAGGTCCTCAAATCCTTCAGCTTAGTCTTCAGCCCAACATGACAATATGGGGTGGAGAGAAATGAAAGTCAGTCAGCTGGGCTTCTGATACCATTCCCACAATTTGCTACTTCTGAGTAAGGCTGGAATGCAGCAGACTTTCCACGTTGAGAGAGCAGAAGAACCTGATTTACAGCTGAGAGTTCCTGATCACCTCCCAAAGCACTTTGGAAATCTGAGCCAGATTTCCTCAATAAGAGATGAGAAGCTGTTCTCTTATTAGCTGGAGCTTGGGTTCTGGTGGCTGCAAGTACCATGTTCTAAGAATAAATGAAAACACATTGCAAACAGCCAAACAGCCTGTTGATTCATCAGCTGCCTGATCTTCATTGGTAAACAATGTGAATGGAATCTGCAGTTGTTTGAGCATTCCTTTAGTGTGTGTGTGTGAGAGAGTGTGTGTATGAACAGTTTAGCACCCTTAGTTATTTCTGTTTAAAAATATCTCAAAAAGCTGGTGGCAGTAACAAATTTCTCAGTCCTGCTGCTTTGCTTGAATAATCTTTGCTTTGATCTTGGTTGTCCCTTATGCAATTAAAGCCATATTGTGCCATTATTTTATTCAAATTAAATTTCCATCCTGTAAAATGAACTCTCTCTCTCTCTCTCTAAACATGTGTGTGTGTATATGGTGTGGAGATGGAATTAAAAAAGCAAATAAATGATCAGTCTGAGCAATGAAAATGTGTGGAACTACACCTTTCACAATGATAATATGTGGAAACAAAAAGACTGAAAAAGAGTATATGTGTACATACTTAAATGAAAGGCATTAGGGAATGTTCTTTCATTCATTTTTTCAGAGGAGGGGAATGACCTTTTCTACTAGTGTCTGTGTAAAATGGCAACCAGCTACACTCCAGAAAACAATTATATCCGTCTGTACTATTGTTCATATGTTCATGAAGTCTTTGGGGTCCTTAAACCATTCTGGCATGGAGTTTGACCTATACGTTGGAAAAAAGCCAGAATTGTATCTGCCTTTTCATTTTTAAAAAGGTTGGGGAGGGCTTAATAGTATCTACAGGATGAATGTCATTTTTGTGATAAATTATTAAAATAGTAATTTCATGAAGCTATTTTATTGGAGAAATTATTATTTGTCTTATTCAACTTGCTTTATACCTGCTAAAATAATTTGAAAGCATATTGAAAAGCACACAAGGGAAATCAGATGACCTATTCCTGTATTCCTTTCCAAATGCCTCTTTTGTTGAATAACAGCAATATTTGTTGAATACTTTGACATTCTCTTCCTGGAATATGACCAGATCTAGAATTCCATCAACAAATGATGTGTAATGCTTTGCCCTCTGTGTTAATCCCATATGCCATGCTGTTCTTTGTAGAAATATTGCCAGTGGGCTTTTCATCAGATTGATAATTTGGTTAATGCTGTTACTGGTATTATTGGTTTAGATTTTTATCATTTCCCATTTCTAAAGGCTCAAGCCTGCAAGAAGCTCAGGAGGAGCAGAGAGGATATCTTGTATAGTTCTATGCCATTAAACAGCTTTCCCATACACCATCTCATAATCACAACTTTATTCCTTTGACACATTCACCCACATCATTTACAGTATAATGCACCATGACCAGAAAGTATGTTTAATGAGGCATTTCATACCAAAATTCCTTGCATGGTTAAGAAACAATTTAGTCATGTGTTCAGCTAATTAAGAGAAGACAAGTAAAAGCAAAGCTGAAAAATCCTCCCAGGTTCAGGGTAAAATGCTATGACCAATCCTTTCTACCATTTTTTAAAACAAAGTAACTGATAGGCCTACAAGTTTGAGAAAAGAGAATGGACAGGGAAAGGAAATATTAAATCCTTCCCAACTTGTTTTATTTTCCTGATGAGCATCTTTGCATTCATATGCTTTTATTCTTGCTGGAAACAAATTAAATACCCAAACATTTCTTCAGTGTGGCAAAAACAGCTTGAGGAGTGATTTTCATCAGGAAAATAAGGTAAATGGATAAAAGGTCCCCTCATCCCTCATACTACTCTTCTTATTAAAATTACAGTACTAGCCAATCACTCCTCAAGCTGTTTTTGCCACACTGAAGAAATGTTTGGGTATTTAATTTGTTTCCAGCAAGAATAAAAGCATATGAATGCAGAGATGCTCATCAGGAAAATGTTTTATTAGATGTCAGTAAGAAAGGTAATGTATCTCCAAATAATATGAAAATTCTACTATATTTTTGAATTAAGGGTGGGGATCCCCAAATCCCAGATTTTCCTCAATTGTTACCCCTCTCACTGGACTTCATAAACCACATGTCTAACTTCATTCCTACGGTGTATGGTACAGATTATTTATATGCAATTCATTTTATTATGGAAATAAGTATCTAATAATTTTTCGCTTCTTGAAAATATTATATGTATCCTATATTAATAGATTCCTGTTTTGAAGCTGAATAAAATTAGTGGCTGATATTTATCTTATGTTTGGATTATTTGCTGTCTGGAAGTTTGATCCCCAGACTAGGAGTTGTTGTTGTTGTTGTTGTTGTTAATAATAATAATACTTTTATATCACCTTTCAGGATGACTTAACACCCACTCAGAGTGGTTTACAAAGTATGTCATTATTATCCCCGCAACAACAAACACTCTGTGAGGTGGGTGGAGCTGAGACTGACCCAAGGTCACCCAGCTGGTCATCCATTTAGCCTATTATTCTGCCTCTTTGTCCTCAATCTTGGCTCCTCTTCTAAGTAGAACATGTTGCACAGTGTGTATGGATACTCTGAATATTTGCTTCTTAATGTGAGAATTTTAGTATTATGTATTATTGCTAGATGCTTGATACTATTGTGACTGTTTAAGCTTGTTAATGATTTCCCTCATAAAATTCTTTTTAGAATGAAATCTGTCCACAGCACCTGAAATTACTCTACAATGTACATTGGCCTCAAGATTGTCAGATATTGATTTCTATTACCTGGAAGGAAAACATAAATAATGAGGTTATTATTCTGCATCATAGATGAAGTGATGTCTGTCTCCAAGCTGAATGGGCAGCAGACTAGGTGTGCCATATATTAAAATTGTTATTAGGCATTCTTTCAATAGATATACTAGTACATTAAAACAAATGACTGCAACATTATTATTCTAATGGGTCTTTGAGAACACTGAAAACAAAAGTAAGGGACTCAATAAGAAATAAATGATAAAATAAAGCTGAGTGGACAGTAATCCCCCAAAGTGTAACATTAAAGATGCTGCCAGGTGGATTTTTTTTGTACAGTATCAATCTTAGCAGCAGCCAGGGTTGTTAAAGTCTGTCTTTCAGTGATATTTTCTATGAAAAGAATGGGATTTTACTGATTTTCTTAGCAGTCAGTCCCCAAGAATTGGAATTGATTTGGATACAGTTTTTCTGCATGTCTGCCCTCTCTCAGCATTTTTACAGATGTCAAGTTGATTTATTTTGTTCTGCATGTGCCTTAAATAATCAGGATTTTCCAAGTAGAGGTGCTATCATCATCAGTGGCCTCACTAGTAATATCACAGCACACACACACACTTTTTATGTTTTGTGCATGCTTATATCACTACTATTACTATATTGCTATATCAATATAAGGGCTAATTTTTTAAAAAAATGAAAAAGAATAGATGGAGAATTGTATTTTAAATAATAAGTATTATTTAAAATATATAACCAGTACAAATCTCAGCAGATCTGAAGCACTGAAAAACAATAAAACTACTTAGTCTGGCTGTTAACAGATGGTACCTGGAGCTGAGTTGGAATTCCACTCCAGTTGGAGTGACAAGAGTATTGATTTAATTTCATGCCTTGAGAATCCTTGATACTTTGGAATTGTTGCAATCTCTGCCAGAATAAAACTGACACAATTTTATTTTTATACTCAGGCATAAATGTATTACATGACTTCTGTTCTATTTTGTGCCCAGTTTGATGTAGTGGTAAAGAGCAGCGGGACTCTAATCTAGAGAACTCGGTTTGATTCTCCACTAGAGATGGGCATGATCAGCATTACGATAGAAAAATACACACGATAATGGTGTTCGCACGATCAGGACCCAGTGGATCGGTGCTGTCCACGGCGACCGATCCAGCGTTTGGGGGGGGGGGGCTGCATTGGGGCTTGATTCAGGCCATCGGGATCTGATCGGGGATGTAGAGAATCAGGCGCCAGTAATCTATTCCCAGGGCAACAGAGCCAGGGGAATGCCTGAGCTGTGTTTGCCCTCCTTCTGTCGCCCTGGAAACCTGAATGGAAGCCCAGCTTTCCTTGATCAGCAGGGCTTCCTTCCAATCACGGAGCAGCAACACACTCATCACCAGTTGGGAGAAGAGACCCAGGGGAGGGAGGGGGAAGGGGGTGTTCCAAACGTTTTTTGCTTTTTAAAAAAAACAGGGCTTTGTAGGAGGAATGGCTGTTTTTCTGTCTGTCACTCTCTGTTTTTAACCTGCTTTTAAAACACTGTATTTTGTGGGAAAATCTCATTCACGGCTCTGTGTGTATGTTTAAAATATGCTTTTGGAAGACTGGCTGCTTGCTTTTAAAATTGGGTGGGGAGGAATGGAGGATTCTGTCCCTGCTTTTTAAAAAAAGCTGGCTGAAACATGTTGACAGGGTGTCTCTCTCTCTATTTGGAGAGGCAGAGACGGGTTAAAAACTCCCCCCTCCTGCTCTAAGTGTGTGTGTGTGTGTGAATGTCCCCTCCCTGAGGGGAGGCGGCTCATTGCTGCCTCCCCGTGCCCGCTGGGCCCGGCGGTCGCCGCCACCACCACCCACCTTCCCACTCTCCGATCCAATCCACAGATCAGAAACGGGAGATGATCGGTGTGGATCAGTGATTTGGGGTTGTCGCCGGCATGGATCCACGATCAGCTTGATCGGTAATTTTTTTGGGATCGTGCCCACCTCTATTCCCCACTCCTCCACTTGAAGCCAGGTGGGTGACCTTGGGTCAATCACAGCTCTTCCAGAGCTCTCTCAGCTCAACCCACTTCTCAAGGTGATTGTTGTGGGGATAATAATAACATACTTTGTAAACCGCTCTGTGTAGGTGTTAAGTTGTCCTGAAGGGCGGTATATAAATTGAATGATGTTGTTTTGTTGTTATTAGGTATTGAATTTTTATAGACAGCCATAAGACTCTTTTTCCTTCTTTCTTTCTCATACAGGATTAGCAAACCCTAAGCTTCTCAATACCTAGGAAATATACATTGGGAATCATGCATCCTTCTGCCTATATCATCAATGGAAGTTACAGTGCAATCCTAAACAGTTTCATCTTTCTCATCCCATTAACAACAATGGAATTAGAATGGTGCAATTCTGCTTAGAGCTCTGTTGTCCACAATGTTGTCAGTTACAAAATTATTGTTTATGGCACTGAAGTGCTATATCATGTACAGGGATTAGGTTGTTGGGTTCTGTGTCTGATTTGGCAGGTTAGGGGTGTGCACTGCAAACTTCCTAAGCCACAAGTATATATAATATCACAGTTCTGAGTCATTACTGAGATTTTCCATAAAACTGTAACACAAATCCAAGATGCTTGGGAATTATGAAAACCTTTCCCTGAAAAATCTGTGCTGTTCTTTTATGTTTGGGTGTTTTCCATTAGCAATGAAGCAAGCATTTTGGTTTTTTATTTGACTCTACTGATTTCTTGGGCAGCGGCTCAGGGAAGGTGGCTCCTGACCTGCATAAGCCAGGCACAGGGTTTTGCCAGTCTCAGGTTCTGGCTTGCTCTTTCTTCTCTCCCTCCTTTTTGAGGGTATAGCCCTTTTTCTTGTACAAGTAGGACATCTGAGGGCACCTTGCTCAGGGTCCTGTAGAATTGGATCCCTTGGTTCAGTTTGCTTGAAACTTGGAGGGTTTAATGAATAGGTAGTACTAGCTTGCCTTCAATTTTGGTGTCTTTTCATAGAAAAACAGTTACTCCAGCTTTTAAAAAAATTGTCAGTAGCTGTAAGAATAGGAACATGAAATTAATGCAGACAGGTTTTTTTAATGCCAGTGGCTGACTGGCACTCTCCTCCTCCTAGGCTGCTGCTTGATCACCATTTCTACACCAATCGAAATCAGTACAAACGTTTGTGCCTGTGCCAAGAGGCTCCTACTTTGGGGGGATCTGTAAAATCAAACCCCTTGTTCAATATGATTGTACCTTAGGGGGTCTTTATATTGGGGGGCATGTTCTGTGCCAATTTGGTAACATTATCTTTGTAAAAAACTGCTCTGGAGCCTTGAATACATTTTCCCATTGAAAATAATGGTCCTCCTGAACTATAGAACTCCTAAACCCACACAGATTTAAACCCTGAACCGGTAAAGTCCTACCTAAAAACCAGCAATCATGATACTCACCCCTCCATCTTGGCTTCAAAATTATAATGAATTTTTTTCTTGGAGCACATGCCTATGGCACACTAAAATATTTTAATCAAATAAAAACATTTTTGATACCTTTTCTAACCTTTTCTCTTTCATCCAACTATTTTGCCTTTCCTTTTTATATTATAAATGACTGAGAGTCTTGCTAGGGATTATGTTGCACCTGGACCATTAGATGTTTCTCTGCAAATAAACCATGGCAATATTTTAAATTAATAATATGTTATATTGTGAGTTATTTTTTATTTTATTCTTATTTATAGCTCATCTTTCTCAGTGAGACTCAAAGAGGATTTACATACACATGATGCATCAAACACCATGAGACATCCAACAAATAATACAATAGGACTGGGATCACAAAAATGTGAAACAATGCAAAAAAAATCAGACATAATATGTCATAAAAAGTTCACAACGGGAATTACAAAAGTACAAAAAATGTGCAAAGAGCAAGATAGTACATACAATAAAAATGGAATTGGCTATAATTCTGTTCCTTTTCTGAAAGCACCCTTCATTCTGTTATACTATAGCCTTTTCCCCTGTATAGAAATGCCCTTATAAACAATTCTGTTTTACAATGTGCAGAATGACAGAAGTGTGGAGGCCTTCCTGACCTCCTCAGCTAGATTGTGCCATTCCATAAAGTGGGAGTCACAGCAGAAGAAGTGCATGTATGGACAGGTATACTTACTGAAAGTGCCCTTAAAATCAATAGGATTTACAACCAACAAAATGTAGCTAGGATCTAGATAAAAGAGTTGAAAATGTATGCTCTTCCTTTCATTAGCCCTTTGGTGAATATTTCATCTATCTTTTTATGCAGTATGTAATACAAAAAGAGACAGATGTTTAGGCAGTTGCAGCTGGTGATTCTTCTTCTGCTGTATCTGGGTTTCCATTTGGTTGAAAGAAGTTATAAGCATTCTTGGATGACTGGAGCTGGACATAACTGCTTGTAGAATGCTCTTGAAAAAGCTGGTCTGAAACAGGAGATTTGCTAGCTTCCTTTTGAGTGGTTCTAGGAGGCTGTGAATTCTCCATTTGCTGAGACTTGCAGGTTCCAGTGGATTCTCCTGCCCAGGAAATGGTATCCATGCCAGTTACTTCCACTAGTTGGATTTATGTCTACAAAAGAGCAAGCAAGACGGCATCATAATTGAAATATTTACCTTAACTCCAAGTCTCAGACTTACACTTCAAAGAAGAAGCACCCTTGTGGACTTCATTTTTGTTGTCTTTGTGATTCTTGGATGTGAACATGTTATGACTGAAATTCTATTTCTGATATTTGAATGAAATTACTATTGTGTTTCTGGAAGGCACCTTGCGCTTTAAGTACTATTACATAATTGTGTTCAATTGGAGATATTAAATAGTTTCAATGCAAGATGCACTTTAAGAACAGATATACTTATATCCCCTGTTGGTTTTGGTGTTAATTGGCTTGTTCGCCTTGTGGGGCCCCTCTGTTGTTTTTCGGTGATTCTTCTCCAGCTGATTTAACTCTAACTCAGTGATCTGGGCTTCCCAATTAGCAAGAGGAAAAAGTGAACTAACCATGAGAAGAGGTTGACTTCAGCAGAACCAGTTATATTCTGCCACACAAAACATAGAACCAAATGGACAATTCCTTCTCATTGCTTGGTTTAAACTATGGTTTAATATGTTTTTAAACTATTCTAATAACTCATCGTTCACATGTTCTCATACTAACTCACTCAACTACCCCATACTTACTGAAAGTAAGTATCATTAAAATATGACAATCAATAAAACAACAGCCCATTCAAGGGCTTTCTCTGTGGTGGCTCCCTCCCTGTGGAACAGCCTGCCTGAGGAGATCAGGAGAGCCCCCTCTCTCCTAGCTTTCTGCAAATGATGCAAAACTGAATTATACAAAAAAAAATTGTATTGAAGGGAGGGGTCTCAGTTGCTCTGCTAATGAGTTAGGAACCATGGACTTCACCCATAGATTTCACTACTATGTTGCCTTATGTTCCACTATGTTGCCTTACATACTATCTGTTGCTTTAAATATGTGGTCCTGTGTCAGCTTATTGCTTATATTCTGTTTCAGCATTTTTGAGCTCTGTATTGGATTCTTGCTAATGTTATGTCTTTGGAAACTTGTGTTTATTTACCCTATGGCATAGTTTATGAAATTGTCCTTGATACTGACTGTACGAATCTCACACTGTGTAATCCACCTTGAGTCTCAGTGAGAAAGGTGGAATATAAATGACATACATAAAAAATAAAAATAATAAAATAAATAAATAGAATATTAATTTAGAAATACTTAATCTCCTTTGACTTTTGGACTGCTCTTCTTTCATATAAATGTTCTCTGCTTCATAAAAAAGAGCACTGCAATCAAGAGCAAGAGTCCATTCTGTCTTCTGAAAATCCATCCAAGGTTTTATTTAGAGTTTGGACCTCTAAAAGGCCCATAATGGATGAAGAAGGTCAGAGTGGCTGTGATGTTCTCCTCATCCCACTTCATGATCCTTTAAATGTGGTTGAAATGCAGTGGAACCAGGGCCGTTTCTAGACGGCCCCCCGCCTCGCGAAAACGCGCGATATTTCGCGTTTTCTGCGCGACGACGCGCGACGACGCGCGACGTTTCGCGAGGCGGGGGGCCGTCTGGAAACGGCCCAGGCTTCCTGTTTTAATTTATAAAATAAACCCAGATGAATGAGGAAGTAAGCATTGCCAAAAGTGTCTTTTGTGTTGGCAAGTGCTGAAATGATACTACTTAAGGAGGAAAAACTAGACCTGTTATAAATTAGGGCTATCTCAATTAGTATTCCCAGCTATTTTTATCATAGAGATTTGGGGGGATACTAGAGCATCACACCAATGAGATGATGCCACTTCTAGAGTTGCACCAGAAGTGACATTGTACCATGGGAATGAGGATATTTCTTCCCTCCCAATTTTTGCTCTGCCCTGCTGAACATGAGCTGCAAAAGCAGGTAGATGGCAGAAAACCTGATAATCTATGTACAACCTTTGTGGCCTCAAAACACACAAGGATTCCTAACCTGCAAAGCTAAAAGTGTGTATTCTGGAATCTCCAAGCCAAAACTATACCTTGAAATCGTTGTTTTGCATCATTACAATGATTTTCTAGAATAATTAACTTTAATCCGGGATTCTTAACTTTAGGACACCCCCTGAGAAATCAACATAGTTCTTTTATATCAAAATGAGTCAGATCTGAGAGCTCATGTTTATTTTGCCGTGAATTATTGTATTTTTGATGGAATATTTGGATACTATTAGTAATCTCCTTACATTGTGGAAAAATATATATGCATAGTCCAGTTCTTTATGCTGAGAAATTACTGTATGGATTGTAAAGTAGATTGTAACTTTTTAACATATTACATGTTATGGTCATTCAGCTGTGAGGTGTGTCTTTGTAGAATTTAGTGAAAATAATTACTCTTTTCATTTTATGGAAATGTATACGTGTGGACATTTCTACAAGTAGTATGTTATGTTTTATTCGATGTGAGAACATATAACTAATTTTTCATATAAATTGTATGGTTTTCTTGAGGTCTTTACCTGTTAGTTTGTTTTTTCTTTAGGTTTTACGGACTGGTTATGGGAATAAAATGTCTTTGGCCATGCTGATGGATGACCGGCACCAGGAGGTGAATAAAGGAGTGCAACCCTGTTACTAGTGGGGAGAAAGTCTGACCCAGGAACTGGGATGCTTCCTCTTCCGGATAGGGTTGTAGTCCTCATATAAGAATAGGCTTGTTGCTTGGACATGCTGCTGAACCTGGGCCTCCTATTGGATAAAGAAGTGATAGCAATGGCCATGGTACCTTTCATAAATTTTGGCTGGTGAGCCAGGTGTGACTACTCTTGGGCAAGAAAGATCTTACTAGTGTGGTGCTGGAAGTGACATTGCATTAACAGTAACCTCTCCCAGTCCCCACTTCCCACTAGCCTATGAAGCAGCATCAGGGAATGGGAGTTTTATTTATTTATTTATTTATTTATTTATTTATTTATTTATATCCCCCCCACACACACACACACATCAGCAGGATCAGAGAGGATAACAACAAAGTTCAATTCAATTCAATTCAATTCAAATACCTTTAATGGCATACATACAACAAAGTTTTAAATCACATCTAGCTTGGGGGCACTGCCTCGCATCAACCATATGCCTGGCGAAACAGCTCTGTCTTGCACGTCCAGCAAAAAGCTAACAAATCTTGCCAGGCCCTGGTCTCATTAGACAGAGCATTGCACCATGCTGGGGCCAGGACTGAAAAAGCCCTGGCTCTGGTCAATGCCAGGCAGGCCTCCCTAGGGTCAGGGATCTTTAATAGATGTTTATCGCTCGAGCGAAGAGTCCTCTAGGGTTCATATGGGGAGAGGCATTCCCGCAGATATGCCAGTCCCAGTCCGCATAGGGCTTTGTAGGTTAGTACCAAAACCTTGAACCTGATTTGTTATTCCACTGGCAACCAGTGCAGCTGGTGCAATACCGGCATTATATGCGCACATATAAGTGTTCTGATGATGACCCACGCCGCCACATTCTGTACCAGCTGTAACCGCCAGATCAGGTTCAGGGAAAGCCCAGTGTAGAATGCATTACAGTAGTCCAACCTAGAGGTAACCATTGCTTGGACCACCGTAGTCAAGTCATGGGATGAAAGATAAGGGACAAGTTGCCTGGCCTGTCTAAGGTAACAGAAAGAAGACCTGGCAACCACAGTAATCTGATCCTCCATCATCAAGGAGGGATCAAGGATCACCCCCAGGCTCCTAACTCTCAGATTAATGTAAGCACTGCCCCATCGAGTGTAGGAAGCTGGGGTCCCAAATCTATGTTTCCACAACTCAAGTACAGGATCTCCGCCTTCTCGGGATTCAGTTTCAGCTGACTTTGCCTCAACCATCCAGCCGCAGCTTCAAAACCACGCTCCAGGACAACTGGGGCCAATCCAGGCTGGCCATTCAACAACAGATACAGCTGGGTGTCATCCACATGTTGGTGACACCCAAGCCGAAAGCTCCACACCAACTGGGCAAAGGGGTGCATATAGATATTAAATAAAAATGGGGAGACACACCACATATTATTGGCCTACAGGATGATAACATTTCCCCCAGTGCCACCCTCTGTCCCCAATCATGGAGAAAGGAGACTAGCCACTGTAGCTCTGATGTTGGTACCCTACATCTAAAGTATTTTCAGGCCTTTTATCCACATTATTATCTGTTATTTTATTGGTTGTTGGGGGTTTTCCGGGCTGTATTGCCGTGGTCTTGGCATTGTAGTTCCTGACGTTTCGCCAGCAGCTGTGGCTGGCATCTTCAGAGGTGTAGCACCAAAAGACAGAGATCTCTCAGTGTCACAGTGTGGAAAAGATGTAGGTCATTTGTATCTACTCAGGAGGGGTGGGGTTGAGCTGAGTCATTCTGTAAGAGTTTCCCAGGGTGTGGAATGCTAATGGCGGGAGGCTTCACTGAGTCATTCTGTAAGAGTTTCCCAGGGTGTGGAATGCTAATGGCGGGAGGCTTCACTGTATCCTGAGGAGGTTCTTTTGCATATGGATTGGTGCTTGATGTGCTAATCTTCTCTGCAGGGCTATTGTCGGGTGTGGAGTGTTTTGTTGGCCTGGTGTTTTTCAGAACTGGAGCCCATGCTCTGTTCATTCTTAAGGTTTCTTCTTTCCTGTTGAAGTTTTGCTTATGCTTGTGAATTTCAATGGCTTCCCTGTGCAGTCTGACAAAGTAGTTGGAAGTGTTGTCCAGTATTTTGGTGTCCTGGAATAAGATACTGTGCCCTGTTTGAGTTAGGCTATGTTCAGCCACTGCTGATTTTTCAGGCTGTCCAAGTCTGCAGTGTCTTTCATGTTCTTTTATTCTTGTCTGGATGCTACGCTTTGTGGTCCCGATGTAAACTTGTCCACAGCTGCAGGGTATACGGTATACTCCTGCAGAGGTGAGGGGGTCTCTGCTGTCTTTTGCTGATCGTAGCATCTGTTGTATTTTTCGGGTGGGTCTGAATACTGCTTGAAGGTTATGCTTTTTCATAAGCTTTCCCATCTGATCAGTAATTCCTTTGATATATGGCAAAAACACTTTTCCTGTAGGTGACTGTTTTTCCTTGGTTGTTTGATTCATCCTGGGTTTGATTGCTCTTCGGATTTCATTTCTGGAGTAGCCATTTGCCTGAAGTGCATGGTTTAGATGATTAATTTCCTCATTGAGAAAGCGCGGCTCACATATCCGTCTTGCACGATCCACTAATGTTTTCATTATGCCTCTTTTCTGTCGGGGGTGGTGATTGGAGTTTTTGTGTAAGTACCGATCAGTGTGAGTTGGTTTCCTGTAGACCTTGTGACCTAACTGAGAGTTTGCTTTGCGGATGACCAAGGTATCCAGGAATGAGAGTTTTCCCTCACTTTCTTTCTCCATTGTGAATTGTATGTTCAGGTGGATGTTGTTGAGATGATTCAAAAACTCCATCAATTCTTCCTCCCCATGGCTCCAAATGATGAATGTATCATCCACAAACCGGAACCATACACTGGGTTTGTGGGGTGCTGATTCTAGAGCTGTTTTTTCAAAATGTTCCTTGTAGAAGTTTGCTATAACTGGGCTGAGTGGTCTCCCCATGGCCACCCCATCCATCTGTTCATAGAATTCGTTGTCCCATTGGAAGTAACTGGTTGTCAGACAATGATGGAATAAGGCTGTTACATCCTCTGGGAAAATCTGATTAATCCGTGCAATAGTGTCTTTTACTGGAACCTTGGTAAACAGGGATACAACATCAAAACTGACAAGTATGTCTTGTGGATTGAGTTTCAGAGAACTGATTTTGTTGATGAAATCTGCTGAATCTTTGATGTAAGACGAGGTTTTCCCGATGTGGTCCTGCAGGAGATCTGCCAGATGTCTAGCTAATTCATATGTCGGTGAAGCAATGGCACTCACAATGGGTCGGAGTGGGACTGAATCTTTATGTATTTTGGGGAGTCCATATAGTCTAGGTGGCTGTGCTTCAGTCTTGCATAGTTTGCTGTGCGTGTCGGGATGTAGTGAGGAATTCTTGATCAGCGCATTTGTTAGCCTGGTGATTTTGCAAGTGGGATCTCGTTTTAGTTTTCAACAGGAAAACTTCAACAGGAAAGAAGAAACCTTAAGAATGAACAGAGCATGGGCTCCAGTTCTGAAAAACACCAGGCCAACAAAACACTCCACACCCGACAATAGCCCTGCAGAGAAGATTAGCACATCAAGCACCAATCCATATGCAAAAGAACCTCCTCAGGATACAGTGAAGCCTCCCGCCATTAGCATTCCACACCCTGGGAAACTCGTACAGAATGACTCAGCTCAACCCCACCCCTCCTGAGTAGATACAAATGACCTACATCTTTTCCACACTGTGACACTGAGAGATCTCTGTCTTTTGGTGCTACATCTCTGAAGATGCCAGCCACAGCTGCTGGCGAAACGTCAGGAACTACAATGCCAAGACCACGGCAATACAGCCCGGAAAACCCCCAACAACCATCGTTCTCCGGCCGTGAAAGCCTTCGACAATACATTGTTATTTTATTGTTTAAGTGATTGTTTAATTAGTGTTTTGTGCTTGTTTAAGTGTGATTTTATGATACTTTGTAATTCTACTGAACAACCTAACAATGGGACCGCCACAGTGAAGTCCTTGAAGGGCTTCAGGACCTCCACTGTCTGGGTGACGGTGAGCCAATCCTCCCGGCTGAACTCACCCACCTGACTCGCACCATGGTTCTCGGAGAGCCACGCATGGAGTGGGGCCTGCTGCTCCACCAAGTGCTCAAGCATGGCGCAGGTGGAGTTCCAGCGAGTGCTTACGTCAGTGATCAGAGCGTCCTCTGGCACACCTGTCCTGACCTGTGTCTGGCGCAGTTTGTGCGTGGCTTTCACGCTGTGCGAGAAGTGACCCGTGAGCCTCCAACATTTCTGGATCAGTAACTGGAGTTCACGAGTCTGGGTATCAATGGGTTCCTTCGAGGAGCCCAACCCCAGCGCATCTCTCACCACTAGGTGAAGTTTGTGAGCCGCACAGTAGATGCACTCTTGGCTCACTAGATGCGCCGCTGCCCTCATGTTCTTGCCACCGTCCATCATCATGCCTCCCACGGTGGTGGGTCCCTGGCCTATCCACTCTTCCAACTGTCTCCTCAAGGTGGCAGCGATATTCTCCGCCATGTGGGACAAGTTGAGCACCTCGGCGTGAAGCAAGGCCTTGCAGTAGCCAGCCCAGTGGTCTCCCATCCTTCAATGGCTAGCTATGCTAGGCACCTCCCCCCGGCCCCCACCCACAACTGCCTCAGGTTCCCACCAGTGAGCAGTAAGTGAGAGGTACGCTTGCTGCACACTTGGGCAGGTCCAGATGTCGGATGTGAAGTGCACAGTTCTCCTGGCAACCCGGGACAGTTGTGCCTTCACATGGTCCCTGGCAACCCTGTAAAACGAGGGCACCACCGATCTGCTCAACGTTGTGCGAGCAGGGACGGCGTAACAGGGAAAGAAATCGTGGAGCAGCCCTGAGAAACCGAAGTCTTCTACTATGGAAAACGGTCTCCCATCCACCGCTACCATGTTGATGATGTGGCGCGAGAGGCGCCGGCTCAACCTCCGGATCCCCTCTCTGGGCACACTAGGGCCCTGCGTACCAAGCATCTCCGGGAGAGAGGCTTGGTGTCCCTTCCCTACAGGAACACTTGGGGGGAGAGCACCAGAGGAGCCTGCCTCCTTCTGGCTAGCTGGTGGCCGTGTGGCGCCACTTGAACTCTCTTCCCGAAGAAGCACTGCCTGGTGATGCCTCTTCATGTAGTTCCTCATCCCAGACGTGGTGAGATGCTGCGCATCTCTGCCACGGCTGACGCGCTGCCCACAATGCAGGCACTGGGCTGTTCGGGAATCCTCCGTTGTCTGGAAGTGCTTCCAGAATTTGGAGGTAAAGGGCAGCCCATGCTACACAGGAGAAGCGCTTTTGGGCCCACCCCGAGGCACCTCCTGTGAGGTGCTCTGGCCGGCCACACCGTGTCCCACTCTCGGCCGGGCAGTCAGGGATGGACGAGGCTGAAGGGGCAGAGTTGTGGGCTCTTCCACCACAGTCTCTGCCTCTTCCTCCCGCATCCTCTCCTCCTGCACAGCCGCGAGAGGCCTGCTGCTGGCCTCATTGGAAACTGGGGTGGACCGCCCCAGGGGGGGTCTCACGGGCAGTTCCTCCAACATCCTCCGGGTTCCTGGGTGATCGTGAGGGATGGAAAAGTCTCATGCCCCACGTCCATCCCAGGAGACACCACATGCTGCCCCTCCTCCAGCAGCTGGCTCGCAACCACTGGAGGAGGAGGAGCCTCAGCAGCAGACCCCCGCCCAGTGCCAGCCCCTGCCTCACGCACCCGGGTTGGGGGTGGCCCTCCAGCAGCTGCCTCAGGAAAGAGAGTCTTGCGAACACTCTTCCTGTCACCAGAAGCCAGGCTGGTGAATGGCAGCAGCGCAGGGGAGGGCCTCCTCTGCTCAGATGGGGGGACTGCTGCAGCAGTCCCCCTCTCCCTCCCCTCCTCCCATCTAGATTTCTCCCTAGCCTTTCCCCCCGAGCCCCTCTCTGCTTTCCTCTCTGACATACTTTCCCCTCCCGAAATCTACACTAACTAATCAGAAAACCTTGGGAAAACAAAGGTCAATTTCGTTTTCGAGACCTAAGCTACCTGCTCTAAATCTGTGCTTCTAGTGGCTCTGTGACTTGGAGATAAACAATCAAGTGACTTTTTAAGCGACCCTATTTATGTTGGGGAACCTGAGCCTGCCAAACAGCTGAATTCCTCCGGAATTGAGCTGGCCCTAAACCCCAGTAGGTGACAGACAGCCTTAGACACTCACACACTAGTATGCCCGGGCTGGCCTGGCACCACCATGGGTGCCAGAGATGGGCAATGGAACCCTAGTTAAGGGGGCACTAATGGGAAGCCTATTGACAGCTATTCCAAATGTGTGTATATATATAGAATTCAAACCTAACTCTCACTCGCTAATGCTTTTCCTGCTGAGTCCCTATTTAGTTTTTTTTAAAAAAACTACGCTCGGTTTTCCTATCGATTATGTTGAGGGCAATTAGCCACTGAATACCTACCAACTGGCCTACCTACCTAAGACACTATTTAGCGGGAACCATGTTTCTGTGGTGTGTCGGTGTGGGGTGTGGATGTGGTGGTCTGAAAATGTGCCTCCCCCCTCCCAAGCTAGCAAGAACCCACCCCTAAGCCCACCCAAATGTAAACCCAGACTCACTCACCAGTCCTGCAGTCCAGCGATGTTCAGGCAGTCATGCAGCTGGTCCTCCTCTCCTCCGCTATGCTGTCAAGAAAGGTGGAATCATGTTAACAGAGTCAATAACACGCTGCACACACACACAACCCCCAAAAGTCAAGGCCCCGATCTGCTTTGGGCTTAGACAGTCCTGAAGCCATTGTGAGGAAGCGGCGCCGTAGTTAAAAGTCAGGTCATGCAGGACCCCCCCCCCAGAAAGGCTAGGGCCAACCAGTGGTAAAACACAACACATCCACCCTGCAGAGCAGGCCTGTGTGTAGGCCCGAAGCTGGCACACTCATTTTTTGGTGGAAACAGTAGATCAAGACCACCCCACACTCAAGCATAACAAAGGAAATATTAAAGAAAGCAAGCACAACAATCAATATTGAACCCCCAAACAATGTCCTCTTGCCCAACTAGCAAATGTCCCTCCTAGCCCAAGCCATAAAGACCAAACTAAAGCATATGCTAGCAGATTGCCACAGCAGTAGCAATAAATTCAAAAAACAATTTTTTAAAAAAACCCTACCAGTCCTCCTCTCCAGATGTCCAGCAGCAAAGTTGATCCTCCACACACGCAGAGGTCTCCAAGCCGATGTCCTCCAAGTGCAGTGCAGTCCAATCCAGAAGAGGTCCACGAACAGTCAGCAACCTGTTTGTGAAGCATGCTTGTGAGTACCAGGCCAGCCAGTAAAGAGGCACCAAAGCCAGAGCAGCAGGCCTGTGTGTAGGCCAGAGGCTGGCACACTTGTTTGAGAGCCTGGTGGGATGCATTGGAATTGGATGAAGGGGACCAGAAACAGCACAGCAAGACACACCAATCCAGTTTGTGATGCACGCTTGTGAGTGCCAGGCCAGCCAGCAAACAGGCACCAAAGCCCGAGCAGCAGGCCTATGTGTGGGCCAGAGGCTGGCACACTTTTGAGAGCCGGGTGGGAAGCATTGGAATTGGATGAAGGGGACCAGAAACAGCACAGCAAGACACACCAATCCAGTTTGTGAAGCATGCTTGTGAGTGCCAGGCCAGCCAGCAAACAGGCACCAAAGCCAGAACAGCAGGCCTATGTGTGGGCCAGAGGCTGGCACACTTGTTTGAGAGCCAGGTGGGAAGCATTGGAATTGGATGAAGGGGACCAGAAACAGCACAGCAAGACACACCAATCCAGTTTGTGAAGCATGCTTTTGAGTACCAGGCCAGCCAGTAAAGAGGTACCAAAGCCAGAGCAGCAGGCCTGTGTGTAGGGCAGAGGCTGGAACACTTGTTTGAGAGCCTGGTGGGAAGCATTGGATGAAGGGGACCAGAAACAGCAAAGCAAGACACACCAATACATTTTTGTGAAGCATGCTTGTGAGTGCCAGGCCAGCCAGCAAACAGGCACCAAAGCCACCCAGCAGAGCTTCTAGCCTGTGTAGGCCCAGAGCTGGCACACTCATTTTTTAGGCCTGGGAAACAGTAGATCAAGACCACCCCACACTCAAGCATAACAAAGGAAACATTAAAGAAAGAAAGCACAACAACCAATGCTGAAACCCCCCACCCCCAAACATTCTCCTCTTCTGCCCAACCTGAAAATGTCCCCCCAGGCCATGCCAAGACAGACTAAACTGAAGCATCATTTTGCATAGACAGGCCACAGCAGCACATTGCCCAGCCAGCATCCAAAAATTTATAAAAATTTTAAAAAAGGCCTACCAGGTCTCCTCTCAGGATGTCCAGACAAGCACAGTTGATCCTCCAGGCAGATGTCCTCCAGGCGCAGCCTCTCTCCTCTCTCAGTCAGCACGCAGCAACAGAACTGTTCAGACCACTCTTGCCCCAAATTTAAATCCCCTTCCCCTGCTGCAGCCTCAGCCGAAGATTTGAATCTATTGGCTGGCAGAAGGACTCACTCCTCCCCCCCCCCCCTCTTCTAAGAGCCTGCAGGAAGCTAAGCTTCCTGCAGGCTTTTGCTAGACGCTTGCCAAAGCAAGTGCCTAGCAAAATGGTGCCCAGAATCACCCCGAATCATCCCGAATCATCCTGGATCGATTCAGGGTATGGTGATTCAGTATTCCCGAATCGATTCGGGATTCCCCGAATCACCCCGAATCGGGGTGATTTGGGGTTTTTTGGGGATTCGGATTCCCGAACTGCACACCCCTAATCTCATTACTAGAAATCAACTCAAATAAGCATCATTGCCTACTAGTAAAAGTCTCAGTGCTTTTTTGAGGTTCAGAATGCAGACTCTTCAGACACTGTCCAGTTTTCTAATGCATGATTCCACCACAGTTTATAGAATGAAGCCAATATCATAGACAATTACGGCAAAAGGCCATGGTAATAATTAAGCTTTGAGATCTAATGTAGATAACGAGATTTGCTCTTGCTCTTTCTCACATGCTAGAATGAGCTCTTCTGCATAGATTATTTGTCTTAGATGTTGTACCTAAGAGACTATAAAGTACATTTATTCCTATGGAGATTCAGCTGTACCTTGACAGTACTACCTGCAGGTTTGCCATTCCTCCGGTGTGGATGGGGAACCCCCTGCCCCCTACCACCTTCCCCCTGCCACCTCTCATTTGGCTGGCAGGGGGAAGAAAGTTGCGGGAATATGGTTCTGGGGGCAAAGAGCACACCCACATACACCTGTGTTGTTCCAGGAAGGATGTAATTTAGTGTTTGGGGCTGATTTTCACTCATTTGTCCCCCAGCATGACCCATTACTTCCACGTCACACCAGGAATAACGTAATTCCTGGCTCAATGTGGGGCAACATAAATCTCCCACATGACTTCCCCCAGGCCCCCCATCTCCTGGTTTGGCCCCCAAGGGACCTGGCAACCCTGTTCACTTGGCTTCCTGATGTGTTCTGACACCAAATTACCACCTCTACAGACAAGAACTCTGGGAATCCCTTCTAATATCTATTTAACCATTGTCTGAAAAATCAGAGGCCAAAGACACCGCAAATGTACATTTATAATTAGCAATGTCTTGGTTTTCTTGTTAAGACTCAGCTGCTAATAAACATGACTTAGAACATGTATGGGAACACTATGTCTAAACTATGGAAGAAAAGAAATCTAGAATTGTGGGCAAGAGATACAGAGGTAGCTTTGCAGTCTTATGGAGCAGTCACTGCAATCCTTGGAAATCCTCATAGATCATCAACCTCAACCATTGGTGCAATTAGTGTAGCCCTGGGGGAAATTTGAATTGACTCCAAAATTAACTTCATTTTTCAAACACTGTAAGTGGATCTTTGTTGCCATCATATAGAGTGTTCCCAGGTACACAATGAAAATATGTCTTGCTTTCTCCAAAGACATTGAACAGAACATATGCAATTCAGCCTCAGTTCTCATAGTCAACAGCCAGTTTGGTGTAGTGGTTAAAAGTGCAGTACTCTAATCTGGAGAACTGGGTTTGATTCCTCGCTCCTCCACTTGAAGCCAGCTGGGTGACCTTGGGTCAGTCACAGCTTCTAGGAGCTCTCTCAGCCCCACCCATCTCATAGGGTTTGTTGTGGGGATAATAATAAAATACTTTGTAAACCATTCTGAGTGGATGTTAGATTATCCTGAAGGGTGGTATAAATCGAATGTTATTATTATGTCATTAACCGTTCTTCACACCACCGTGAAAATAAACTCCTGTGCTATCTCCATGGAAGATTCTTCTGTAGTGTCTACTTCATCTAGAGTATGGCCTTTAATGGTTCATTGTTCTCATACAGGTGATTAATGAAGAAGGTCCCAGGGTAACTTCTCTACAGTTTTGTTCCAAGCACTTTCCTCTCAAATAAACACTAGGGTCAAGTGACCTTAGATCAGAAATAAAGAAACTTGCAGGGAGAGTCTTCAGGAAGAAACACCATGGATTCGACACCCTGACTCTCTCACAAAAACAATCACCATGCACCTGTGGTAAAAATCAGACCTCCCCTAGGTCCAATATGATTATGGCAGATCTAGGTTTAAAACCAGACATGGATCTGAAGTAGTCATGTTTTGTTTGGTCCTTACATGTGTTCTTTTTCCTTCATGCGAATGGAGCACAATCAGTGTAGGTTGCTTACAGCAAAGACTGGTAGTTCTTAATCTTTGTTAAGCTTTTGTCTGTTTAACATCATCATGATTCAAATTCCCAGCTTCATAGATAAATTGCTTATAAATGCCTTTTCTCTTATAAGTTTCCTAATTAATCTGAATGTCATGGGGAAGATGAGACACAAATTCCTGGAAGCAGAATGTTGCAAACATATTTTCCTATTCAATGTCAAACCTGCTGATAATGCCATCTTTGCTAATCCTTAGTCTTCTCATCTGTGCTGCTTTACCTTGTCTTTTCCTTTGATTTATGAGACAGGTGACCCCGGCCTAACCTTGTCAGCTTTAGTTCAGAGGGACTCTCACAAAAGATAGTCCTCTGATCTGACAAATTGATTGGCTGCAAGGAATAGTTTAACTGGAAAAGGATCTCCCTAACAAGTGATAAAGCCTTTTTTCTTTAGAGCTTACAGCAACGGGTATGTGGGAAGAATTAATAAACTCTCCTACTGAAGGTGAAACGTTGAGTACCATTCAGAAAGCAAAGTATAGCAAAATACAATGCAAAACAACTATATTTTGTTTAAGAGCTGTTAAATGAAGTTAATTGCAAACGATTGTTCTAATTAGTAACAAATATTAGAGATTCCAAAACAGTCTCCTTTGAACTAAAGTGCCTGGGCACTAGGATTGCTAATTACAATTCAGAAAACGGACATAAATTCAATTAAGGGTCAGGTTAGAGTTGTCTTTTCGTATTAAAAAAGACACCTTAACAAAGGAATTCTTCCAAGTAACATACCAAGTCTTTATTAGGAACTAGAGATGGGTGTGATTTAAATGCTAGATATTCTTCATGATAATATATAAACCATTTTTAAAAATTGTTTTTTAAAGTTAAAAATATAGGAGAATGTTAATCTATCAGACATCTATAGATCTAAATACTGACAACATTCACTAGCTCATACACTTTCATAATTAGATAAATGGAACAGTACTGAAAACTCTGAGTCAAAAATTAAGGTATTACAAACTACATCATCAATAATGCGTGATAAAAAGATATTTCATTGCAATGTTCATCCACCTATCCCTTTCCACATTCTGAACTGCTTTATTTCCTATTAAAATATTTACAATTTTCATTTCTCCACGGAGCATTGAAGACAGCTTACAATAATAAGCCAAAGAAGAATATTAACTATTCAAAATAAAACATTAAAGCCCTACAATTAATCACAATAGCAAGATAAGAAAAGCCTCAAACTAAATCATGCAACAATGAAAAAAATCAACACATCATTCAGAACTCCTCTGAATTAGATTTTTCTTTTCTTTTCTCTAAAGAGTAACAAAGGGGTCAGACCCAGGAATGGAAAGGCCATGAATTATCTCAGATAACTGAACTGGAAAAATTTAATTGATATAGTAGTGGCAGAAAACAAAATGGTAACCACTAGAGATGGCACAAACCAGAAAAATTCCGAACCATGCGGTTTGTGGTTTATTGCTTTTCACGAACCACGAATCACAAACTTTCATGAACTTGCCCCAGTTCATGAACCAGTTCATTTCGTTCATGAAAATGTCACTTCCAGGGCAGCAGAAAGTTTGCAGAAAACCCATGCCCCCATTGTCTAAGAAACTGATTGATCAGTGCCGGGCTGTCTGCAGTGATTAACTGAAAAACAAACAGCGGTTCATCAGAAATGGGTTCTGACGAACTGCTGGTTTGTGAACCACAAACTGGCCCGGTTCATGATGAACTTTGGTTCATATTTCAGTTTCTGCCCATCTCTAGTAACCACCATCACAATACTTCATGGGCTACACATAGGCTCTATGGCATGCTATGTCAAATGTGGCATGGGCTTTCTGCCAATGATTTTCAAGTTGCCTCCCCACCTTTATCAATTCTCATAATTTCCCATAAAGAGCTAGGGGCCTCCTAGAGGGACAGAGAAAGTGTCAGATACTGGTTTAGAACATAGCCTGTCAGTGGCAGCTTTGTCAAAGCCATTATTGAGATTTGGAAGCAACTTTGTGCTGCCATGCCCAAGCAAGTAGAGACTAGAAAGGAAATATATATATTTCCTAATAGGAAATATATTTAAAGTATTTGTAATAACCTATTGGCTTGATTTTTGTTTGTTCACACAGCTGAACATGATAAGGGAGGAATATTACCTCTCCTTTCCCTCACTGCATGAAATAAGTTGCAAGGGAAAATTAAGTTCAACATGCTTAGCATTGGTGGAATAATTTCCCCCCTGACTCAGGTTAATTTTCTCCCTGGAGTCCTTTTGTTTTAAAATAGTCAGATTCTTTGAAAACATACTGCTTCCTATTCTGAAGGAAATGGAAGAGATCTTAAGTGATGTGTACTGTAAGAAATGCTTCACATGATCCTACTTGTCTTCAGGAGATTTAGGCCAATATATAAATGGAACAATAGGCAATAGTGTGGATGAAGGATGTTACACTTTGAGTACCACACACAAAGTGAACTTCAATAAAATGGTGTATTATTGGTATATGTCCCCAGAAAAATTAGTTAGAATGTCTAAAAATATTTCAAATAAATGTTAGAAATGTGAACTGCATGAAGGGACATTCTGTTATCTTTAGTGGACTTGTAACAAAGCCAAACAAATCGGATACAAGTTCATTTGTTAATACAGAAAATTGAAGATCAATGTACATCTTAAACCAGAGGCTTTTAAAATTGGGATTAATGGGCAGACAGCTAGAAAATAGACATGGTACTTTGTTTTTATATATGACAATGGTGGCAAGATTGTTATATGCTCAAAAAAGGAAGAGTCTGTCATTGCCTACAATAGAGTGGATTGTGAAGATGACAGAGTTAGCCAAGATGGTTAAACTTACTGCTTTGATTAGAGAGAAGACATTATCCACATTTATAGCAAACTGGAAACCCCTTATTGCATGAAACTGAAAAAAATGAACTGATGATTTGTGGTTTTGAAGAGTAAGAAGGGAAAAAAGATTATAGAAAATTGAGAAGTTTTATTATAATAACAATAGAACAAGAGTGAATTCTGTAATCATGCCAATATTTGCCATAGAGAAAATCAAAAGCTTTTCCTTTATATTTTTTTCCTTTCTCTCTTTCTTCTTTCTTCTTTTTATCTTCCTTTTGCCCCCCCCCTTTTAAAAAAAAATACTTGTTTTTAAAAATCTTTTAATGATTTTTTAAAAAGTTTTAAGCCATTTAACTCCCCCCCCCCCACCTTGCAATAACTCACAACCAGGCTTGTTGGGTCTTTCACTATGGGAAAGGAAGAGAAGCACTCTTAGAAACAGAACAGCTGTCAAAGTGGAAACCCACATCTAAGGGAAAAAAGCAATGTACCAACAAAGAATCTTACCAAAAGTGTATTATGTGAAATTGGCCCTTAGATCCAATTTGGTGTCTGCCTCTTTATTCTGACTAGGGGGGCAATAACATAACGCAATATTCTGCCAGCTATAGAAATTTCTCTTATTCCAGCAAAGGTACTTGGAAGTTCAACAGGGAGATGCCCAAAAAAGCCAATGTTAATGCATGGAAAAACGTGGAAAACCACTGTTCCTGTAGTAAATGTTTAGGTTGTCGCTTTCAATTTGCTTTTTCTTGACAGATGGAACAAGGAGGTGGCACAATTCGAAGGACAGAAGACCTGACAAGGAATGGTCATTAATAACACTTGTTTCCGAACTGCATCAGAGGTCAACAGACCTCCTCCCCATACGTCTCCAAAGGCTGTAATAAAATACATTATTCCAATCAAAATACAGATAGTAACTGCTTGTCTTATCTTATTGCATTTTTTACACACAGCAACTCATCCACGCTGCTGCTTAAACAATCCCAACCGGAAGACTGACTCACACCTCTATTTTTGGCCATGTGCAAAGGATTAGTGCAAAAAGCCAACATTTAAAGGATTATCTTAAAGGAGCCATACCCCCGAGAAAACCCTAACAGTATATTGAAGATGTATAGTCACATACAATTGCAATACCCATATATAAATCAGCAATACCAAAGTCAAAAATACTTTGATGAGGTCTGGAAGAATATCGGGCCATGGGGAGGGGGAGGGGGGTCAGAACTTACTTTTCAACTGATATTGTGTACATTTCCAGTCCAGTGTGATGACATCACTACTAGAATTGATTGATTAAATTTATAGTCCGCTCTCCCTGCAAGCAGGCTCAGAGCAGATAACTTCATATGTAATATAATCACAATAAAATCACATTACAAGAAAAATATAAAATTTATTAAACACAAAGCTCTAGGCAGCAGCCCATATTGCTTAACAACATTACACCTTACCCACTTCCGGGCAGGTGGGCTGATTGGCCACTCCTGCTGGTGCTGCGCCACTCCCAGGTGGTGCTGCACAAAAAGCTGAATGGGCTGGCTGGCCACTTCTCTGGGCTAATGACAGCACAGGAGGCTGGGCTGGGCTGGGCAGGGCAGCAATGAAGCTGCTTGGAAGCAGTGGGGAGGGAGAGGAGGTGGCAGTGGCACCAGGTGTCTGGCATTTAACTATGTTTCCCCTGGACAGTCCCAAAAAATAACAGACTGTTCAGTTGGTAACAAACATTTTATGTGAATAAAAGCATATGCAAGGCATCATATAAAAATACATTTCCATATTATCCTTTACCTGGTTAGATTATCCTGCTAAAGATTAGTCCATGTCAATGAAGTAGTTTTATTGGATGACTTGGTGAGTTGCAACCTACAATTTAATATAATGCTGACATCTTACAGGTACACAAATCCAGTTTGTCTGTCTCCCTCAAATATCTCCAATATTTACAAATGCGCTTCTTAGAAATGCTACTTTCCTGTCTGTGTTTCATCTTAGTCTTTGGCATTCTCTGACATATTATCCATATATTTGCCTAATTAATTATTGAATTATTTTCCCACCCTCTCCATTCGAAGAAGACTCATTTTATGTACCTCAGGGGTTTATACAGTACCCATTGCTCTAGTTTCTGAGTACTTACCCAAATAAATTTAACCTTTGTGTGTAAAACATGGCAATGTTTCCTGCTACATGCTGTTCAGCAGATGTGTAAATGCCTCTAAATGGCACTAATGAAAGTTACAGGCACCAAAGAAATGGGAAATAGATCCCCAAACATTTCAAAACAAATCCTTGTAGTCATTCTTACAGAAAACTCTTTTCAAAATAATGTTCCATTGCTTCTTTTGCTCTTTCCATGGCATCATTGATTGATTCATTTACCATATGCTCTCCTCGGTGCAACAGCAGGATAATTCAACAATGACATTCCCATCTGAATCTAGCTATATCCTATGTACACACATAGTGCCTTTTATATAAGACATTTCGAAGATCCCACATATAAAAAGTAGGACTATGCAAATTTTTGGCCATGGAAACGTTTTAAGTCAAAAGGGGAAAAATTAATGAAATTGGTCCCTTTGTTTGCTTTCTTTGTGTATGTATTATTTTTAATCTGCAGTGGCTTTTTCTTCCTAGATCTGAAACTTGAAAAGATTTTTTTTTAAATCAAGAGCTTGATTTAGGAACCACATAGGCACCCAGGAAAACATGATGAATAGATACCTGGAGAAAGGAGCAATTCTCCATATAAGTGAACAGTAAGAGCAAAATTTGCAGTGGGAAACAACAGTAAAGAAAATATTATTTAATTTAAGGAAATAAAGATCTATTTCAATTAAGTTATAAAGTGCAGTGTGCTACAAGAAAATTTTTATAACAACCATCAATATACAAGGTTAACACATATGTTTCCACAAGGTCCAACACAATATAAATAACAGATAATTTCCAAAAGATGGTGGCTCTCTTACAAAAAGTTAACTATTTTATATTTCAATATATTGTCAAAGAATTTCACGGCCGGAAAACCATGGTGGTTGTGGATTTTCCGTGCTGTATAGCCGTGGTCTTGGCATTGTAGTTCCCATGGTCTTGGCATTGTAGGAACTACAATGCCAAGACCATGGCTATACAGCCCGGAAAATCCACAACAACCATTATTCTATATTTCCATTGCAGGTGCTGGTGTAAGTCGAAAAAGAGGAAGGCGTCAGAGCTTTGGCAATAAAGATAAGCATCCAAAATGTGAGAATAATAAATCTTCAATATTCTTAATGCTCTTTTATTCTTTCTTTCTAAAGGTGATGTTATGGGGACACAGGTACCCCACTACTCAACAACAAGCCAGTTTATATCTTGTTTCGCTAGCACTTCCTCAGGAGACCTGAAATAAAGTAAACCACTGTGATGTCGCCCACTGAAAATGATGCCCTCATGACGAAGGCAAGAGACACTGATCTCAGTCTGAATAAGCTTCCTAACAATGTCATATATAATTAATCAAATTTAGATGTACAATGATATAATAAAGCAAAATCAGGAAGTAGTTTGAAGGTAATATTACTACACTTTCTCTGTTTGGAAAACATTTTCTTCCCCGTTTTTTAGCCCGTACCTATACCCCAAACAGTTACTCAAGGGATGTGTTTTGTAGTTGATTAATATCTCCCACTTTTGACTCAAACATATACAAAGAATCCAGGAAGAAGTGAAATCTGTAATTTTGTGCAGTCTCGAGGTCTTTCAAATCGGAACCTAGAGCTAGCCAATGCTTAACAAGTGGTGGGGGGGGGGGGGGATCTTTTCTTCCTGATCAAAATGTGTTTAACCTTTCTCAAAATTTCTCAGATATATTTCCCAGATTCTCTACTTCTGCACCAGCCAGTGAGTGTGTCTCTATGATATAAGGAGGTTAGGTATATCTTGTTCTTATCTGTTGTATCAAATGAGGAGAACAAATGCTGTCACTCTTTCAGATTTCAGAGGGGGACAAAGCAGCAAGAAAGATAGAGAGGTAAGGGATCTGTTTACTCTCTGCTCTTTACTACCCTGAACTATCCTTTGATATGTAGAATGCTAATCTTAGGACTTCCTCCTCATGACATACTTCTTCTTCCTCTCTTTGCCATAGACACATTCTTCTGTCCTCTCCATCTTGCACTAAGGATGCAAGACCTGACCTGCAATCCAATGCCATCCTTAGACTAGACTAGGAATCTCTCTCTCTCTTATCAGAGTATGGATTTATCTATAATAACAAACTCTCATTTCTTTTCTAAACTTTAACCAAGGCTCAAATGATAAGCTTGCTATGTTTCTGTCTCTCACGCACTCTAATCAGCAAGGTTCCTGCACCCATCACATTCTTTCCTGCAAGTGATTCAGCTCTACTATCCTCCTAATAGGTTATGGAGGACTAGTCTTTTTAAATATTGTTTTTTCTGTAAAATGTCCCATTGGGACAGCATATTTCAAACAATACTACTTTCCAATTAGTTTTTTAATTCTTGAACCCTCCATGGCTTTAGCCAGGCCTGTACCATGCAGAGAAAATATTACTGTTGTTATTTTGATAGCTTCTTTCTACAAGGAACCAAGCAATGCAGGGGCTCAATTCATCTTGGGACATTGGTGTGTGAAGGAGGAATTCCTACCTTTCTCTTCATACTATTTTCCAGAGCCAAATTAGGTCAAGGTTGTTATTTGCTCAGTCAGGAGGCTGCACATGCACAAAATGCTCGCACATGCAGCCCACTCCAAGAGGCAATTAACTCTCTCTGGACCGTTTTGCCTCTGGAAAATGGGACATGGGCAAGACAAAAAAGTTCCTCCTCTCCCTGCACAATGGTCCTAATCCTAATTGAGGCCTTGTGGTGCTTTTATATGAGGTTGCCACTAGGGACCAATAGCCAGTCTGTTGGGAATTCAAATGCTCTATGGTATACCTATATGGATTTTAGCTTTTAACAGAAAGGTGGAGGATATTCAAGCAATATTTTAGGCAAATTTTGGGTGTCCCAAATTTTGTTTCTTATTTAGCTTTGTGTGCTGAATTGGGTCAATCTTTGATTGAGACAAGGGCATGGATAACTACTTTTAAATTTTGGCTCAAAATTTATTTTAGAGCCGAGCCTTTTAATCTATTAACCTATTTGAAAAGGGATCAATATTCTTGGGCGTGGTCAGAAGGCATACTGAGTAAATTTAAGCATATGGGACTGGCAGTGGATTACTTACTTTTGTCTGATGAGGCCTATATCCTTAATTGTGTTAAGCAGCATTTACTAGATTGGAAGCAAATAAAGTTATTTCCAGCCCAACCTTTTATTTGTTCCTCTGCTGTGTTAGGATTGACCACGTACATTGACAGAATTCCGCAGTACTTTTATGATCTTGAGACCTTGGGCTGTTGTAGAGCCTTTATGTTGGCCAGACTAAATGCCTTCCCCTCCAGTGTCCTTCAGGGGAGATACCAGCAAGTCCCCTTTTCAGAAAGACACTGTTTGTGTGGTGCCAACTGCCCAGATACAACCCAGCATATAATGTTGGAATGCCATTTATATGATGTTACAAAGAATGTTGTTTGAGAGGTTGCCAATATACCTTGAACGCCAGAACAAAGCATCCTTTTGTCATTTTCTGTTGAAGGATAGTGATACAGTGATTTCTAGAGTGGTTGCGGAGTTTTTTCTGGGTGTGCTTAAGATTCATACAAGCTTTGCATAAATATATTGTCTTCTGATATTTTATATAATTTTATAGTAACTTGTTTGCTGTCTTAGATTCTTGTATTCCATTAAAGGTGATTGATTGATTGATTGATTGATTGATTGATTGATTGATTGATTGATTGATTGATTGATTGATTGATTGATTGATTGATTGATTGATTGATTGATTGATTGATTGATTGATTGGGAATTCATTTAAAAGTAACATGTAGTTCGGCCCTGATCATCACCCTACTGAGTTTGAACACACACACAACGGATGTTTACAGATCCTGAAGAATGCTTGGAGAAAGGTGTCAAGGAGAGTGTTGGATGGATAAGCCTGCACACACTGTTCTTTCCAAGGAAGGATTGGGGAAACAAAGCTTTATTCATGCTTAACTAAAAACGGCAAATTTGTTACCAACCATTACTTCCCCATCCTAGTTCAAATATCTATCAATACAAGTTTCTCCTCAAGCACAAAGCACACATATGACGGATACACACACACCCACTTTTTACTTCTCCACTGTGAGGCAAATTTTCTCATCAAAATTTGGTTTGCCTCTTTTGACTAAGCAGCCCAAGTAACGTTTTAATATTTGCAGGGTTGAAAGTCTGTTTGTCACATTCTGATAGTTAGATATAAGTTTGGCTTTTTAGCCTAGTTCAGGAACTTGATGGAGAAAAACAGGAGCCCTCTTCCTTCTCATTGGAAATGGCAGAAGAGAAGGTATAAAATTCAAAAATAAATAACTTTATTTAACAGGCAAGGAATTAGTAGGTGTAGTCAGGGGATGGAAGTGCTAAGGTAAAATGTGGTTGGTATTATAGAATACACTTTGAGTAACAGACAGGATAGTATCCTGAAGCTTAGTTTAATATATTCTTGGTTCTTAACAGTGAGAGATATTTTACTTAGAATAAAAGCATTCCTTTGCTCTTGATGGAATAAAGAATAACCCTCTTTCTTTTCTCTATTTTTCACTGATAAAGGTGAGAGATTGGGCAAGTCACCCAGTCTCCATTTTGTGACTCAAACCATTAACCTAGAGTTGAACAATTAAGGACAAGGTTTAACTTAAGCCAAAGCCACAGTCTCAATAAAGAAGATGAAGGGAGCACAGTCTTTACTGGATTAGTGGTCTGGAAAGGTTTGAGTATCCCCAAAGAAGTCTTTTCAGGGCAAGATGATGTGTCTCCTGGTGCTTCCTGACCCATTATCTTAGGTTGACTTCTACAATCACAGTTGACTAGTTGCACTGATACCTGAGCAAATGACAGCAACAGAAAAGCACTGAATGGGCAACCTGGTCCACATGTGTGTGGGTCCTTCCCAGTGCAGCCCTCCTTTAATAATAATTTATTATTTCCAGTTTTCTCCCTAATCTGCATAACATGAGCCTTTGGGCCTGTTGGAGACTTAGAGGCTGGAGGAGACCATCCCTCTTCAATCTGGTGTGTGCCCCTGCATGGACATTGATTAATTGTTGGACTTTCCTTGCATTGTGCATAAAAGTGCACAAAAAGGGAGGGATCTATCTTTGGTTTCCTTCCTTCATGGAAAGGAAAGTAGAGAGAGGATTACCTTCTCTTTTCTCTATTTTTTTACCATTAAAAGTGGGAGACTGGGCAGACCCAATCTCACTTTCTGACTAAAACGGTTAACCCAAATATGAATGAACATGGAGGAGTTGAATTAAAAGCAAAATTAAGCTTGATGGAAAACAAAATAATCGAACCTAATTGGTCCTTCCACATGCAATACTGATCTGGAAGGATTGCTGAGACCGTGCATGGACCTGTTAAGGTTCTTCCCTCCTTTATCTCCAGACAAGTTCCTCCTGGTGCATCAACCCATTATCTTTGAGGACTTTTTAAGTCAAATCACAGTGGTGCCATAGTGGCAGTAGATGCAGAGGAGTTAGCCATGTTAGTCCATAGTAGCAAAATAGTAAAGAGTCCAGTAGCACCTTTAAGATCAACTTATCTGTAGCATAAGCTTTCAAGAGCTGCAGCTCCCTTCGTCAGATGCAATACTGGCAGTAGTAGCACAGTGGCAGAAGGCCATTGAATGGGCAGCCTAGTCCACATGCCTGTGTCCTCCTCAGTGCGGCTCTCCTTTAATAATTATTTATTGTTTCCAATTTCCTCCCTAATCTGAATAGTATGAGCCTTTGTGGCAGCTGAGGACTTAGAGGCTGAAGGAGACCCCTTCCTCCTCAAACCCATGTGTGCATACTCACATGGACATTGGCTGCTTGCCACCCTTTCCTTGTATTGTGCATACAAAGCACACAAAAAGGGATTGCCATGGAGCTGCAAACAATGCTATGCTGTCTGCTGCTTCCCTTCCCAGCATAAAACAAGCCTTTTGCAACTTGATCCCTACAAGGGCAAGCCACTCAATGCCAATGCCATTGCCCAGGAGGCTCCGAATAAAAAATGCACTCATGCACAACATGCACATTCCCCTTCCTGCTACTCTAGAGCTCAGTCTCTCTCTTTGGGATCTGATTGGTTGGTTGCCATTAAGGAAAACAGTTACAAATGCCTGCCTGCCTGCACTGCTGCTGCACAGTAAGAAATGAACCAAAATACACTATCTTTTGGGGAGGGAAGGAGTCATTATCACTTCATTACCTGAATTTGTTTCACCATTCGGAAAGCTGCTTTAATGAATTGAACCAGCGATTTCTGGTGCATTTCTGGCTCATTTGTTTCATTTTGCACTCCCCTACTGAAAATAGTGCTTAAAAACAAGCATAATATATCTTAGCACAAAAGAATAATCCAAACTCCAGTTTGGGGTCAAATATAAAGACAGATGAAAGAGGTGTCCTCAGACATTAAAGACTGCTCCTTAAATGGGAAAAAAGGTTAGTGATATAATAGTTGCAAACAACATAAACGCTAAACATACATTATTGGTGGGCTCTGTCATAGTTCTCACAATATTTGATGCAGTGTTTGGGAATTTCTAGCTCTGTTCATTTATAGATTAGGGACTGAAACAAGAAAGTATGGAGCATAAAATGAAGGAGTAGGAGTACTACTCCTACTCCTGCCACTCCTACTCCTACTCCTCCTGCTATTACCAGGGAGGTTCCCATTCACCTACCCCATCTTCTTCCAGAACTAAAAGAGGAAAGGGGCTGGGTGGAGCTCCAGCAATGACGGTGGACACTTATTCTCTGGGCTCCATCTTATAACACCTATAACACTCCTAATAAACATTGTGGAGATGTCACGGATAAATGTTTTCATCCAGGAAGTGTCTGAGGACAATCTATTTCATCTTGTGTTTGTTGTTCTAAGAAGCTGCCTGAGTGAGATTTGCAGATTTGCAGATACTGGAAACATCAGCAATTCTATTAGCAAGACCTTCTTAAAACAACTAAGGAGAAGCTTTACATCGAATCCAGTTGCATCTAGCCTGTGCTTACAAATCTCTCTTCTGCTGTTTACCTGGTGTTTCTCCTGCTTCAGTTCTCTTCTTGGACTGCCACTTGAGCTTAATTACCAAGAGCTTCAGATTTCAAGGCTAATATTGCATCAGAATAAGGATGGAACCTCAAACAGCCCTGACACCTGGATTTCTGATGTCAGCTGTTTGCATTGTTTGCATTCTTTTTTCACCCTTTCTAACAGTGCTGAAGATGAATTTGTTCATCTTAGGAGGCACACGAAGCATGTGAAGTGATGGGGGTTCAAGAGCACCTGCATAGGCCGGGTGACTTAATTCTCCCCCACTTCCAAGCAAAGCAAAATTGGAGACATCTTTGCTCCTACCACACACACACACACACACACACACACACACACACACACACACCATGTTTCTACTTCAAATCATTTTCAGTTTTATCTACCATCTCTGAGGTCTCCCAGAGTGATACTCTATTTGTACATCAATGTGGAGACCCTGCTCCTTCATTAAGGAAAGATGCAAGAAATGCTGGACTTGCTGGCAACATGCTAAGCGAACTTTCTTTCCTAACTGCTAATACAATGAAAAGTATTTTTGAGCAGTTACAACTGGTGCTCTCAAAGCTGCACTCCCTTATCCACATAGTAACTAAAATCCATAACACCAGCTCCTTAAACCCAGGAGTACTGAGCCGACACCATCTGGACTGACTCTCCAGGGGGAAGCACTGAAAGAATGTGGGAGCCATTCCAGCTCTTCCTTATCTGATAACAACATTGTCTAGCCTCATAAGGTTTGCTTGAGCATCTGCCAAACTAATGGCTTCATCCCCCTTTGGAATACAAAAGTCCACGTCCAGCAGCACCTGAGAACTTTGTTTGGCAGCAGGATGAGATCTTCTAAGTTAAAATCAGTTGAGCTCCTAAATCACTCTCACCAGGCTTGTAAAGTATTACTAACATTTATTTCCCCTCCTCTTGGGGTGGAGGAATAAACTCCATGACACTGAATTCTTCTTGTTCCTGTGTCAATTTGATATATTATTTCTACAGGGAACATGGTCCCAGGTGTCCAGTCTCCCCACTCTTCTGGGTTATAGTGCCTTTGCTGTACCAGCTGTCAAAAACTATGTCAAGGGACAAGGGAGTGGGGAGTCTGGTAGTGTTTTATCTGTCAATTTTAGTGTTGATGTACAGACCTTGGAAGGTGATGCTCAGGTTTATATTCAGGTTCTATTGATCCAAGGCCAACATATTGGCTCTCTCCTTTGGGATCTTCTGTCCGTAACCCTTGACACTAGCCCTTCGATTTCTCAACTCTCTTCTCATGCTATGTGGAGATTTCAATGCCAGAATAGGTCTTGGCTCTTCTGATTTATCAGTCCAGATTAATAACGAGCAATGCAGAGAGAATCATGAGAAACAGTAATGTAACAGAATATCATGAAATCCTAACGAAATAAAGTATTCATACAACAATTACAAAGTCATTGACTCATTCTTATTATACCAATACACAATTCACCATCAATAATATAGAACACGAAATCTTCCCATCCTATAGACCTATACATAAAGTGCTGGTGCATACAATACAGTAGATGAACTATCATTTAGCAACATTCAATCTTTCTTTTATGAACAATTTAAGGTGCATAAATTACATCAATATCAGATATAGGTCTGGGTGTGCAGGATGAAGGAGAAGCCATCTAATGAGCAGACCAGTTCACTGTGGGTCCCGTTTCTGTTTTTTGTCAAAGATGGTCAAAAGAGCCGACGTCAATTTCACCATTCCTAAAAGATCCTATTCAGCCATTGACAAACCAGACGTCAAGTAATGCTCCTAAGGAAGGCTGCGTGCAAGGCAGCCATTACTCCTAAATTTAGGATCTTTTAGGAATGGTGAAATTGATGGTAGGTGTAGGGTAGGGGTAGGTGAAATTGACGGTAGGGTAGGTGCTATTGATCACTGCTTGACTCTTTAGCAGCAGTAAGAGCCCTGCCAAGGCTATGTTGGCAGCATTTGTGGATCTGACTGCTGCTCAGTAGATTGGAACCAACTGTGAGTGAAACTAGCATGCACTAATATTGATACATGCCTATTGTCCCTGTTTCAAGAATCTCATTCCAATATATTTGCTAGAGTTAAGGTAGGCCCCACAGGCCGTTTAACAGAGGAGATTCCAATTACTCATGCGGGGGGGGGGGTCATACAGGATTTTGGCTCCCTTGCTCTTCCATCTCTACTTAAGTGACATAGTTTCAAGCTTGTCAGGCCCTGAATTCTTTCCATCATCTTTTGGGAGTCAGAATGCATCGATTTTCCTGCAAAGAGAGAATGCAAAGGATCCAAATAAATGTCCTTAACATGTATCAATCTAAGGAGGATGCTGAACAAAGTCAGCAATTTCTTTTTTTTTAATCAATTTTTATTGAATGGGTTAACATACATACCTACCATGTCTTATACCTTTAATGCTGTTGTCTTCTCTTATCTACCTTAAAAGTATTTCCAACACCATAACAAATAGCAAAGGTGAAAGTGGACATCCTTGTCTTGTGCCTTTTCTTACCTCGAATTTTTCTGTCAAATCATTGTTTATACACAATGACGCTTTTTGTTCTTTATATATAGCTTTCACGGCTTCTATAAATTCTTGCCCCAGTTCCATCTTTTCCATTGTCAGAAACATAAAATCCCAATTTAAATTGTCAAAGGCCTTCTCCGCATCTGCAAAGAAAAAGTCTACCTCCTTTTCAGGGTGCTTATCATAGTATTCAATGGCATCTAGCACAACTCACAAATTATCCTTAATTTGCCTATTTGGTAAAAATCCAGCCTGTTCTTCTCCCACAAAGTCAATTAAAAATCTGTTAAGCCTTTCCGCTAAAATTCTTGCAAAAATTTTATAATCATTATTCAGTAAAGAAATGGGCCTATAATTCTTGACATCTGTTAAATCTTGTGACTCCTTTGGGATCAATGAAATATTTGCTTCATTCCATAAGTCATAATGCTTTGCCTACTTGTACTTTGAAAGTGAGAAATGTTTTTTAAAAAACTTTGTGTTGTTTGTGTTTTATTCTTTGTTGTCCAGTTGGTTCCCATCATAGAGAACAATGGGGCTGGCTGGCCAGCCATCTCTGTAGGTGGCAGGGGAATTTGAGGGAGGGTGTCTGTGGTTCAGGTGCTCTTTCACAGGGACAAGCTGGCACTCAGAAGTGTGTCCACTATTGTGGCATCCCTGGGCTGTGCACATTTGCTCTGGAAAACAGAGTGTTATAGTTCACAGCATAGGAAACAAAGGGAGAAGGCTGGCCAGCCTGTTCCTGGGATTGTGTGGGGCTGCTGGGGCTGGATTTGGGCCTGTGAGGAGCTACTGTGGGGATTTGGATCTGTGTGTGGCAGCTGGGGGAGAATTGGGTATGTGTGGGGCTGTAGGGGGTGGACTTTGGGGGCTGAGAACACCTACTTGGGGAGGCCATGAAATCCCCCCCCAAGTGGGAGCAGACTGAGCCTTGGGGCTGAGCCTTGGTGGGGGGTGGGAGGAAAGGTAGGAGAAAGGCTCCTGAGGGTTGGAGGCATTTTGCATGCCACCCCATTTGACAGGGGTGGCATGCAAAATGCCACCCCTGGCAAGACAAGCCTCTGTTATTTCCCAGCTGGAAATAGTGGAGAAAGGGGAGGAAGAGCACCTACTTTGGGAGGCCCCCCAAGTGGGAGCAGGCTGAGCCTTGGTGGGGGGTGGGAGGAAAGGTAGGAGAAGGGCCCCTGAGGGTTGGGGGCATTTTGCATGCAAAATGCCACCCCTAGCAAGACAAGCCTCTGTTATTTCCCAGCTGGAAATACTGCAGAAAGGGGGGGGGAGAGAGCACCTAGTTGGGAGGCCCAAGCGGGAGCAGGCTGAGCTTTGATGGGGGTGGGAGGAAAGGTAGGAGAATGGCCCCTGAGGGTTGGGGGCATTTTGCATGCAAAATGCCACCCCTAGCAAGACAAGCCTCTGTTATTTCCCAGCTGGAAATACTGCAGAAGGGGGGGGGAGAGCACCTACTTTGGGAGGCCATGAAATGCCCCCCCAAGTGGGAGCAGGCTGAGCTTTGATGGGGGTGGGAGGAAAGGTAGGAGAAGGGCCCCTGAGGGTTGGGGGCATTTTGCATGCAAAATGCCCCCCCTAGAAAGACAAGCCTGCCTCTTCATTTTCCCCCCATAGGAAACATAGAGATCAGCAGCAGCATCCACAACGTAAGAGATCAGCAGCAGCAAGCAAAAACCTTTCCCTTTTAGGCGAGGATAGGGGGACCTGTTTTGGGGGGCCATAACTTGGTCCCCCAATGTCCAATCTTTCTGAAACTTGGGGGGTTGTTAGAGGGGAGTTAGAGGAAGATCCCCACCAAGGTTTGCTTGATTCAGTGGGAAAATGCCTCCCCCAGGCTTCCCAGAAGCCTCGGGGAGGCTTTTTCCCATTGAAATGCATTACTAAAAGAAGCTGAAATACCGAATCGCTGTTTCGGATTACCCGAAACGTTTCGGGTTTTCTGAAATGCTTCGGGAAAACCCGAAACAACCCGAAACAGGTTGTTTCGGGGGGTTTTCGGGTATCATATACCCAAATTGCACACCCCTACTGACCACGGTTATGTTGGAAAAAGTATATTGTGTCTCTTTGAATAAATTCTATATTTTCTTGACTCTGAAGAAGATCTTCATTTAATCTCCATCTCAATTTTCTTACTCCCATCGAAATTTTCCACATCATTGGATTATGATCCGAACTCACCCTCAGCATCATCTCTATTTTCTTTGTCAACAGACTTAACTCTTTTGTTGCCCAAATCATGTCAATTCTTGAAAAAGACTGATGACTTGCAGAATAGATTGTATAGTCTCTTATTTTAGGATTCCAATTTCTCCATATATCTTCCAGATTTTCTTGTCCCACCAACTCAAAAAAGGATTTTGGTAACTTCTCTGTTTTTTTTTTAGATGACTTTAATTTCCTGTCTAACTGCAGATTAACAACACGATTAAAATCTCCAACCATTAAAATTTGCTCATATGAATATTTGTCAAAATTTTGAATTATCTCTTTATAAAAGTCATCCTTAGCTCCGTTTGGTGCGTAAATTCCTAATACCAAAGTCTTCTTAAAATTTAACATTATCTCTACTGCCAAATATCTTCCATCTTTATCTTTAAAAATTAATTTGGGATCCAATTCTTCCTTTTCGTATATCACAACCCCTCTTTTGTTTTGCAGATGCCCAAAATTCTTCTCCTAATTGTCTGCTTTTAAAAAATGTACAATCTTGCTCTTTAATATGTTTCTTGCAGACATATTATATTACAATTTTGTTTCTTTAGCCAATGGAAAATTGCTTTACATTTTTGAGGTGAGTTCAGTCCATTAACATTCCAAGATATTAGTTTGTACTCCATAGTGTTACTTTTTAACAGTTCCGGGAAAGTCTCTTTCATTATCAAGCAGGAACACTGTTATATCGTGTCTTGACTTGATGTCCACTCTTGTAGATTGAAAATGAAAGCTCATATACCTATACCTGATACTCTTCTCTCTCAGTTTTCCCGTTAATTCTCGATACTTTTTCGTTCTTGCAAAAAAAATTTAGTAAGTTCTTTCATAATTCTGACTCTACTTCCCTCCATTGCCGAGGGGCTTGCATATTGTCTTTTTAAAATTTCGTCTTTCATTCTTTTGGTTGTCAGTTGTACAATTATATCTCTTGGTAGATTTTTCTGTTGTGCATAGCTGGAGTTTACTCTGTATACCCAATCCAAGTTTACTTCTATTTCCTCTGGCTGCTTATTTAAAAATTCTGCCAATATTACAGTCGTCTGATCTTGCACACTCTGCATTGTAGATTCCGGCACTCCCCTAAATCTCAGCTGGTTTTCTGTGATTCTACACTCCATCACCACCACACACTCTTGTAGTATTTGATTTTCCAGTTTTAAACTAGAGGTCTTTTGCTCCACCTCTTGAACTGTTTGATTTGTTGACTGTAGTTCCTTCTTTATTTCATCTAAGTTTTTAGAAAGCTCTGTCAACTCTGCTTTTATTAATTCTTTTATATTTTTAATCAAACTTTCCTCCATTCTTTGCATAGACCGAACTCTTTATTGCCATCTAGCACCTTTTTTTCTAATGCTTCTATAGCAGTTTTTCATTCCTTATCCGCTTTCTTCATCATGCCTGGGCTAGCTTTTGTGCCCCCCCTACTGTTGGCTCTCTTTCTAAGCTCTGTTTTTAATGTCCACTTCAGTTTCTATTTTAAGCCAATATGTTAGTTTCTCTTACTTTAAAGTCTTATCAATTTCACTTACAAAAATGTTGGGTGCAATTTCTCTATGGTAACTTCCTTTCTCCTTTTTCCTTCTCGAAATGGCGTGCTTTCACTTCCTCTTGACCACTCAGTTTCTCCGTCTCACGATCTTTCCCCTCTTTTTCTTCCGTGTTCTTCTACGCTGTTCCCTCTTCCCGAGTTGGCTCCTCTCTAGGCAGAAAAACTCACAGTGCTCGGTGTCTTCTACAGTCTCACGATGTTTACTCCGTTTCCTCTTGCGCTCCCTCCCCTCTGTCGCTGCTGTTATCTCCTCCGAAACCACAGGTATGTATAAACAAAACTGATTTTTCTTCTTTAACGCTTTAAAGTTCTATCAAATTTCCACAACTTCCCCTGGATTGCCTTCCTCCTCTACTTAACTAGCAGCTCAGTTCATTAGTTTCACTTTTTCTTGGCTCTTTCTTCTGATCTTTAGTCCAAAAAATAAGATAATAATCTTTACCTTCCTTTGCTCCATTTGGGTTGTTCGTGCTGTTTTTTACATTCAAAGTTGATCAGATTCGGTGCTGAAGCTTGGTTTCTGACGATCTTATGCCAAAATTTGACTCAAAAGAGCTCTGCAGAGATTTTAGCTCACCCTTCTCAGAGGGGACCTCAAGGCGATGGGAGAAATCTGGCCCCTCTCCTACCTGGAGGGGGGTGCCAGCAGGTGATCTAAGCACCTGGCCTGCCTAAAACAGTTGCTCTTGATTGCCCAGCTCCCTGGGCAGCATCAGGTCGCCATCAATCCAAACCAGAAGTCAAAGTCAGCAATTTCTATCAGAGCAAGATCTTAAACAGTAATAGCCTTTGGGAAGAAACCTCAACGATATAAATAGTAAATAGATAACCATCCCATTGAACAATGGGGTGACTTTTAAGTGACTTTCAGTGAAACCCTCTCATGGAAAGCCCACCTGGTCATAACACAAGTCTCAATTTTGAAAACCACTAGGGACATCTTTAAATTTTACACCTCAAAAGAATTATTTTTAGCTGAGCCAGCCTTGAAACTGTTCCAGTGTAAGGCCATCCCACTGCTTATATATGGTGCAGAGATCTGGAGTTGGAACAGACATCTAATCTTGAACCTAATTCAAAACCTCTTTTTAAAGAGGATTCTAGCTTTGCCTCATGGCATTACAGCAGCTTTAGTGAAGGATGAACTTGGATTACCTTCTATCAGACTCCATTTGCATTTGGATTTAGATTCTGGAGAAAGCAACGGAATCTCTCTGCAAGTCCACTCTTAAGGCAAAGCAATGCCCTGCTGCATTCAGATGCCATTTGCTCCTCTGGCTTTACCAATGTCTTCCTGTTGTTATTCCTTGGCGGATGACTTTTGAGGTGTCCCCTTGCCCGGCTTCTCTAAATGAGACTGGATCTTTAAGACATTGGACAGAAGTAAACTCTCTGTTCCAAATTTCCTCCCTGGTTCAAGTTGTTCAAGAGGGACCATGGCAAAGCCTCATACTTGACCAAAACCACCTTTTCTAGTCTTAGAATGGTTTTTACTTCTCTGCAGTTTCAAACCATGCCCTCAGCCATTCTAGACTGTTGTTACAAACAAATGCCAATTGGTGCTCATTTCTATATTTGTGCAACTTCAGTTCCCAAAGACCTTCTCCATTCTTTTTTATTTTGCCCTTTGTATACAGAGTCCAGAAAATAAATTTCTTGGGGAAATTTAAAAAAAAACATTTATTCTTGCTCTGTGGTGGAAAAATTAACCCTCCTTCTTTCCAACCTGGATCTACCCATCTCTTACACAGCAGCAGTTTGCTCTGGCAGCTAAAAAAATCAGGGCTTCAGCTGTGCTTAATGGTTGCCACCGCCTATGTATAAAGAAGGTGCTTACATGTCTTAAGTAAATTTTATGTGGTTTTTTAACATCATAGTTTTATTGTTTGCTGTTTGTGTTTTGCTTATGTGTTTTATTTATTAACTTGATTGTGATGGCCTTTGACCACATGTAATAAATATTCTGAACTAAAAGGTGAAAGGAGCATGTCTTTTTCTCCTGCTGAGGATTAAACATGATGAGATCTTTACTCATTCATGTTTGGGAGTGGACTACTTTCTGTGTTTACTGGTATGGACATTATTCTTATCTTGGCACATTGCATGAAGAATTATTGCAAATTGTCTCTTTCTAAATCATGGGAAAGATATGTTATCCTCTGATTCAGCACATTTGCTAATACATAGATGAGATATTGTTTTTTTAAAAAAGAACTTCATTCAAAAGAATACAGGAAACATTTCTATGTAAAAGAAACACATGTTCATAAGTCCTTGCTTGACAAGTGCTCCCCTGGGCAATCAATGCTCAGTTCAGTGCTGAAACCAGTAAACAGTCATTGGAACAAGACAGAACAGTAGAAAATACAGCTAAAACATGATATTACACACACCTTTGTTTTTCATTCCAACAGTAAAGCTCTGACTTTCTGCCAGAAGCAATAACAGAAATCCTTCTCATTTAGTAGCTTTAAAACAGTGCTACCTATTTGTGGGGAGAATTAAATAGACAGGCTACAACATAACTATATATCATATAAAATAAAGCCAGAAAAAAAATTAATAACATTTTGGTATATCCTGGATGAATGCAACAGAGTTTTGTTGTTGTTGTTGTTGTTGTTGTTGTTGTTGTTGTTGTTGTTGTTGTTGTTGTTGTTGTTCCAAGAGTCCTTCCAATCACATGAAGAAGTGTTCTAAGATTGGAAAATTCTTCTGTGAACAGAAAAGTGGATTATGTGCAATGTCATATTTACAATGAAAATGCATACCTTTTGCAATTTCAGGATATTTTTAAAAATCTATAAAATGTCTTTTTAACTCTCTCAAAATACAAAAAAAATGCATAGTTGCTGTTACACACTGCCACCCACTAGAAAACTACCTGTACAGGTTTGAGGCTTTACAGGTAGTTAATGGCAGTCACAATAAACCACATGTCTAGTCCCTAATTATCAGGCAGAGAGCCCTGACCCAAATTCACACAGGGTTCTCTCTTTAACTAGGGACTTTACCAGACAAGCAGCCAGCTCCCTATTTTCACTACCCCTCACCCAACTACTGCCTAGAACTATTGGATAAAGGGAGCTAAATGTTTACATGCTGTCACCGCTTAATTGATTAGGCCCCCTGGTCATAACCAAAATGCTTTATGTTCATGTGTGTGTGTTATTTCTCTGTAGCCAACAACTTCAAGGCAGCCAGAGTTGAAACCGAAACAAGAATAACTTTTATTTACAAGATATACATATAACACTTAAGAGTTTAATTATAATCTCACACTCTTATATGGATGGTTGGTTTACAATGTATGAGAATAGGTATCCACAGCTAGCTATATCTCTGCTGCTATCTCACAGCAGCTTCAAAGTTCTTTTCTCCCTCTAACTGCTCCAACAGATTTCAACTGTCACTGGCTCCAGCATTCTGTCAATTCTCATTGGTTGTTCCCAAGAAAAGACAGAGGTGGAACTAGTCATGCCCATCATAATTCACAATTGTGAATTCTGAACACAATAGGAAAACAAGAGAGAGGACAAGCTGTCCCTTAAAAGAAGACTCTAGCCATTAAGTTCGGCTGCTTGGGGGTTTTACTGCTTCATATCAGCAGATGTGGTTTAGTAATATTATCATGCAACCATGTGGGAAATGCAGATAAAATATGAAATCTTTACAACACACAAGAATGCATAGCAGAAACAATTATAGGAATGATACAAATGTTTAAAACATCACATGATAGAAAACTTTACTAAGTGAAAATTGGTTATCTACATTTATTTATTTGAAATGTGTCTTCATCTCATATGGGTTCATTATATAACTAAGAATCATGAAACATAAAAATATTTTACCAAAAATCATTTTAGAGTCTAATATTGCTATACAAAGTTCAAATGTATACAAGAGAAGTACAGTGACCATTCATGTCAACAGTAACTGGTAATACCATAATTGTCCAAGCTTTGGTAAGCTAATCTAACACCTGTAATAGGTGAGGAAACCCTGCTGTTAATTAAGACCTTGACAAATGCAATCAGATGTACCAGTTTGTATGGAAGGAAACAATGTGAAAATCCACAATTATCAAGGAGGGCAGTATGTCAATAAATGAATGCTTAAATTAGTCTGAAGCCTAGAAAATAGTGCATTGCAACAACAGTTATCTTGCAGGAAAGGAAATTGGATACCAAAGCATATATGTCTGAGATACTTTATCCTTAGAAAGAGAATGTATAGGTAAAATGAAGCACTACATAATGATGATATAATACAAATGTTAATCTAATAAATTAATTAATGTTCATCTTGATATTCCTTAGGAGTCAAAACTGACCCAAACAGTAGTTAGTAGTCTGACCATAAAGAAAGATTGTAAGAATTCATTTACTAGCAAGGTTCAGTGGCTGGTGCTGAGATTTATCTAGACCTCTTGCCAGCATTCATTTAAAATCACCCTGAACTCTGCTGTTAGAGAGGTGAATAGTCAATATGACCTTCTCAATGATCGAAGAAGGGAGGGGGGAGGTAAGTCTGCTTAATCTTATTAGAAGATGTCAAATGATTTGGAAAGTGACTGAAAGCTAATCAGCTCTGGGGATTGCTATAAGGCTTTGAGTTATAGCAGAGATTCTTTTGTTATTTTTCAGAAGAGAGTATATGCAACTCTTCCCATGGCTGTGGCAGAAATAGGAGAATGTTATTTAACCTGAGCAGTTATTTGAACTGCATTATTTTGTTACTAGATGGGTAATTTCTTTCCATTTACAAGACATTTGCATTAATGCGGTAACTGAATCTGCCTCTTCTCACTTCAGCATTGCTCTAATGATTTCCATTGCAAATGAATCATGTGTTTGAGAGTTGTCTGTCTCTAAGATCTGCAACTTTGAAAAAGCCCAATTTTAATGTCATACTCCAGAATGAACTATGAAATGCATTACAATCTAGTGTCATTCATACATGATCTGGAAGCAGACACTAACAGTACATTAGCAGAGTCTTCAAATTGCAACCATTATTCAACATGCTAAAAGCCAAAATTGACTGTGATGCACTTCAAAAGGATGTTTCCAAACTGGGCACCAGAATAACAGAGCATTGGGACTAACCCTACCCCCACCAAACTTAACTATATGTATACAGTTAAATTAGGTATGATTACTGAGGAAATAGAGATTTCTTTCAAAATATGTGAGCATATGTGCAGTGTGCTACAGAAATGAAAAAGAAAAACCCAATGTTAGGAATGAATTATTAGGACGGGCTATGAAAATAGACCTCTGACCTTGAAGGGTGTAACTCTGCTTAGGGTTGTACTGTGAGTATCAGAATGGAATTTCACGCATGAAAACCTGCCATGCATCCATGACTGGCTACAGAGGCCCATTTTTAAAATCTTTCTACCACTTGATGTAAGACTATGAGCACCCAAAACAGACTTGTGATACCCACATTATGGAATGTCTCCCTCTATCATCTTGTCTGGCAGCAAGCCTTCTGAATTTTAGGTGCTAGATTAAAACATTTCTCTTTTGCCAGGTTTTTTGTCGAGTTGCTTTTCTGTTCACTTTTTCCCCTCTTTCCTCTCCTTTGATTTTAGAGACTACTGCTGGTTTTATGATGATCCCAGCCCTGCCATTTTGTGGTATACCCATTCACTGTTCTCAAAATTCTAAAAGTCACTGTTAAAAGTTGCTGCCTCTTTCGCTGATTTTTATGATTTTACTGTTTTAATGTAACTAATTTGATGGATTTTAATGTGATTTTTTATTGTTATTACCTGCTTTGTGTCTGCTTATGGGGAGAGTGGGTTATAAATTTAATAAAATAAATAAAAGTGATCCAAGGCTTAACAAGTTTGGGGACCCCTGTGTTAGAGAATTAGATATGCTAGGGGGAAATTGCATAAAAGGACAGAAATTTAATGTGCAGTGACATTTACCAGTTCTACTACTCATGTTTAAGACCAGTCACACCTACCAACAGAGTGGAAATGCCATCCAGACCACATGCATAATAATACGTATAATAGCCATGGCTGCACCATGTTACATCTGGATAGAGAATTTGTATTTTCTAGGCACAGAATCTGAATTTTCTGTGGACAATACTAATTTTAGTTCAATTCATGATTTTTTTTTCAGATAAAGCTTGAAATGAATTACATACCACAGAGAGTCACACACATGAATGCTTATTGGGGTACAGCAATATTTTCATTTCTTTCATTTAGCACCATTGCCTATCAAAATAATGATCTTAGGTGCTTGTCTGCAAAGACAAGGCATCCATAATAGGGGTGTGAATTCGGATAATAACTAAGCAAAAGCTGACTCAAACCAATCTCTTTCATAAATACAGATATTATAAATAATCTGAACAGAAAAAAATAATAATCCCCTGCAACTTTGCTAATATTCAATTGAAAAAATAACTCCAGCCTCTCCTGAAAGTCCCCCATAGGAAATAATTGACTTGTAATTATTCTGGCTGAGGGGATCTTCTTCAGGGACCAGAACTCTGAATCCACTTTACTTGAAACTTGGAGGATCTTTTCTGGGCAGGCAGAAGAAGCTCCTCTGAAATTCTGGTGTCATTTGATTAAGAAACAGTGACTCCAGCCCCCTCAATATTCCCCATAGGAGGGGGGACGGGGTCTGCAACAGAAGCCTTCCCCATTTTCTGGAAGGAAAAAAACAAACAACAAACTATAACAAAGAAGGATGGCAAATACAATTTTCAGGGGAAAGGTAAAAAACATACTGTCCATCACTGTAATGGTAAGGAAATAAAATGAATGCAGACAAGACTTTTAAAAAATACTGGTGGCCAGCTGGAGCTCTCATGCTGGCTGCTGCTTGATAGCCATTTTAGGAATTAATAGACAAAAAGTAGTGTGGCTGCACACTACGTTGCACACTACCTACTTTGGAGATCTGTAAAATTGACCCCCTTAGTTCAATCTGCTTAAAACTTTGGAAGGCTTTAGACTAGAAGGGCTATGTTCTGTGCAAATTTGGTGCCATTATAAACACCTGCACTAGATCATTATATACATTCCCCATTGAAAATATTGGTCCCATAACTCCAGAGCCTCCCAAATCTCTCATGTATTAGAAACTGGTAATGATGTAATCAGAAATAAGCAATCACGGTAAAAATTTCTCCCTGAAGCCCAGATTCAAAGTTACAATGAAAATTTTCTTGGTTCACAACTATAAGTTGCGGAAACGTGGATTTGGGAGTCCAGCTCCCTACAGTCAATGGGGCAGTGCTTATGCTGGCTCCGAGAGTCAGGAGCCTGGAGGTAATCTTGGATGCCTCCTTGACAATGGAGGCCCAGATCACTGCAGTTGCCAGGTCCTCGTTTTTCTATCTTCGACAGGCCAGGCAACTTGCCCCTTATCTTTCACCCGCGACTTAACCACAGTGGTCCAGGCAACGGTCACCTCTAGGTTAGACTACTGTAATGCACTCTATGCAAGGCTTCCCCTGAACCTGATCCAGCGGTTACAGCTGGCACAGAGTGCGGTGGTGCATGCTATCACAGGACTGGCAATGTGTGAGCACATAACACTGGCAGTGCATCAGCTGCACTGGCTACTGGTGGAGTACTGAATCAGGTTCAAGGTCTTGGTATGAACCTATAAAGCCCTATGTGGACTGGGACCTGCATATCTGCGGGACCGCCTCTCCCCATACGAACCCCAGAGGACTCTTCGTTCCAGTGAGAAACATCTGCTAAAGGTCCCTGGCTCCAGGGAGGCCTGCCTGGCATTGACCAGGGCCAGAATCTTTTTTGTCCTGGCCCCAGCCTGGTGGAATGCTCTGGCTGATGAGACCAAGGCCCAGCAAGACTTGCTATCCTTTCACCGGGCCTGTAAGATGGAGCTGTTCCGCCAGGCATATGAGAGGTGCTAGGCAGAGCCCCCCTGGCTGGTTGATGGTGGATTGGACCCTCCCCACCACAAATACTCCCATTCAAATCATTTTCTACTACAAAGAGGCTCTGGAGATGATTTAGGCTGGTTAGTTGTGCTGCTATTTTTATGTATATATGCATTTTAAACTGCGTGGTAATTTCGTGTTTTTATGGTCTTTAATTTATAATAATAGTTTTACATATTTTAACTATATGTTTCTGTAATCTGCCCTGAGCCCACTGGAAATGTGGGGAGGGCGGAATATAAATTGAAAATAAATAAATAAATAAAATAGTCATTCTTCAGATATGCCTGAGATTAATGTTGTTCAATTTCTTTTCAGACATGATTGTACAAACATAGTTTGGTTGATAAATTATCTAGTGTGCAATATGAAAAGTTTTGTTTTAGACTTCATGAGAACTTGGACATGAATATTTGTTTAATTTATTTCCTTTATTTATAGTCTCCCTTTCTTGCTGAGACTCAAGGTGAATTGCAGTTATAAACAGTGCAATCAGACAGCATAAAACAACCAATGAACAATGCAGTAGGATGGGGATTACAGAAGTAAAGAGCAATGTGAACAACAAACTATCTAAGGCATGGTATACTGTAAACAATACAGTGGATTACAAGGTAAATGCAGCAAATACAGATTATTCCTACAGTAATCATTGTAGTGGACTGAAAACCTCTTCCATTATGAAGGTGCCCTCTGGGCTGTTCATTTTAATACAGTTCTAATCTCTTTTAAATAATGCCGTCCTGAACATTACAGTTTTGCCTATTTTGTGGGATGACAGAAGAGTGGGAGTCTTTCTGACATCAGGCAGGCCATTCCAAAAGTGAACACGTGAAAGGCAGCTGCCAACCTTACCCCTTTGCAAGTTGGCATATTTGGAAGGTTTTGCTCAGCTGAGTGAAGATGTCACAGTGGAGCATAACAGGAGAGGCAGTCCTGCAGGTATGTGGGTCCAGGTCCATTCAGGCATGCCGGTGATAACTTAAATTGAACTTGGTAGTTGACCAGTAACCAATAAAGCATCTACAGAATGGGTTCAATATTCAGGTCCTGTCTGGTGCCTGATAGTGGGACGTAGCATTCTGTCCTAACTAGAGTATTTGAGTTGTCTTTAAAGGCAGACCTACATACTGTAGAGTGCATTACAGTAGTCTAGCCTTGAAATAATCATAGCATGTATTCACTTGGCCAGATCAGCTGATTTGAGGTGGAAGGGTCATCTTGTAGGCTAAAAGAAATGGAAAAAATGTCTTTTCTGCAGCTGATTCTTCAGTAATAGTGGGGGATCCAGTATAACCCCTGGGCTGTTAACTGAGTCAGCAAGCATCATCTGGACCCCATCAACAATAGGGAGCAAAATGTCCCTCGAGTCTTCAGCCTTCCCAACCAGCATTACTTCTGCCTTGTCAAGATTCAATTTGAAATTATTCACCCGTAACCATTTAACCACAGCACTACGGTGCTGATTTAAGGTCAGTACAGCATTACCAGGCAATGTGGATAAAGAAATACAGATCAGGGGGTCAGGAGCATATTGATGATGCCTACTCTAAAACCACAAAAATTTTCTCCTAAGTAGAGGTTAGCATGAACCAGGAAAAAAACGAATTGTGTGGTTCGTGGTTTGTCCCATTTCATGAACCACAAACTTTCATGAACTTGCCCCAGTTCACAAACCGGTTCATGTGTCATGGTTTGTGGGGTTTAAATGACTCTTTCCATGCTGCTGCAAAGTGGCATGGAAAGGGACATTTCACCCCTGCCAGCTTGGATCAGCTGCTTGGCGGGGAGATTCTTGAGAAGCAGCTGACCCGAGGGTGGAAATGCCCCTTTCCCTGCCACTGCAAAGCAGCACAGAAAGGGGCATTTCACCCCTACAGGCTTGGATCAGCTGCTTGTCAGGGAGATCCCCAACAAGCAACTGATCCAGGGGTGGAAATGCTCCTTTCCCTGCCACTGCAAAGCAGTACAGAAAGGGGTATTTCACCCCCACAGGCTTGGATCAGCTGCTTGTTGGGGAGATCCCCGACAAGTAGCTGATCCAGGGGTGGAAAGGCCCCTTTCTGTGCTGCTGCAGTGCAAGGAAAAGGGCATTTCACCTCCGTAGGTTTGGATCAGCTGCTTGTCAGGGAGATCCCCAACAAGCAACTGATCCAGGGGTGGAAATGCCCTTTTCCCTGCCTCATCACAGCAGCATAGAAAGGGGCATTTCACCCCCACAGGCTTGGATCAGCTGCTTGTTGGGGAGATCCCTAACAAGCAGCTGATTTGGGGGTGGAAATGCGCCTTTCCCTGCTCCTGCAAAGCAGCAAGGAAAGGGGTATTGGAGTTTAACATGGAGCAAACGAACCAGCAGACCAGTTTGTGGAAGTTCATGGAAAACAGGCTTCCATGAACCGCTGTTCGCAAAACACGAACCGGCCTGGTTCGTGACAAACATTAGTTTGTCTTGCAGTTCGTGCCCATCTCTACTCCTAAGGACTTTACATAGAGATTAAATAGCATGGCAAATAAGACTGAATTCTGAAGAACCGTCCCAATGATAGTTGCCTCTAACAGCAAACCTCTGCTCTGCCCATAAATAATAGTAAACAAATCTAAGGCAGGACTCTTAACCCTCTGTTTTGTCTTCAAATGCCTCAATAAAATGCCATGGACCACAATGTTAAATGCTGCTGATAGATCCAGTAAGAGTAACAGAAAGGCATTGTTCAGTGTCCACATTCAAATACTCGTCATCGGCCAAAGCCACCAATACTATCTCTGTTCCACAGTCTGGCCTGTAGCCAGATTGAAAGGAGTCTAGAGCAGATGAGTTATCCAGAAAAAAGTGGAGTTGTTCTGCTGCCATTGTTTATATCATCTTGCAGAAGAAGGGAAAATTAGAGACTGGGTGATAGTGGGCCACATGATTTTTTCTCTAGGGAAGGTTTTTAAAGCAGTGAATGATCATGTTTTATTGAATGGGAAAAGATGTCCTGAATCAGTAACAGATTTATGATGGATCACCAGGTGAACTTATCTTGTTTGAATTTGTTCAGGTATACCAGATGTGAGCTCCTGGTTGCCTCAGTTGTATAATTAACCCTGCTAAAGGTTGTCTTGAACAAAGCACCATTCTAAAAAGCTTTGCCTAAGTGGGGTAGCCCCTTGTACTAAAGGTCAGGATTGTTATAGATTTCTGGCTGCTTTTGATCAGTTCAAAAAGTAAATTGTTTCATTTATAGGTCAGGGATATTATCTTCAGGAATCATAGTTAGCACATTAACAATGCAATCCCAAGTAGAATTACACCCTTCAAACATCAATGTACTTAGAAGGACGTCAGTATGCTTAGGATTGCACTGCCAATTGGCCAGATTGTATTGTAAAAAACATAATTGCTTGCAATTCATCACTTTTTGTACCTTACTAATGTATGCTGGATCTTCCTTTCTGCTCCCAGTGGGTTGCTGGTGATCTAATTAGGGAACTGGAGATTCAGCCCTTATCATGGACAGATCAATATCTTCTGAAGACATGGTTGAGGTTGCTACCCCTGTAGGTTGGTAGACCAATTTGAATAGTATCCTCTCTGAGACTAAAGGATCCAATAATTTCCAGGCAGTTTGGGGGAATTTTGAAAGCCTCCCTGTTGACTTTATGGAGGCCCTTATTGCTATATGAAATAATGGGTTGGCTGAGGCCATAAACAGGGTTTCTTGTTGGTGCCCTCTTCCATGCTCTGATAGAGACCTGTCTCCTTGGTTTGCCAGGGAGCTGGGGAATATGAAGTGATGGGAAGATTGCTAGAGTGATGCTGATGGATGATGAATCAGACAAAAGCATGCCATAGAAACAGTTTGCAGGTTTATCATTGATGGCAATGAAGAAGGCTTTCTTCTCTACTAGGGGTGTGCATCTAGAAAGTTTCAATTTCAATTTCGGTTCCAAGGTTTCTGAAACAATCCTATTTCATTACTAATTTGCTCCAGACAGGGCAGTCCCAGCTCAAAACTGATCTGTTTGGGTTGTTTTGGTCCGTTGTGCGTGCTTTGGCCACACATGTGCAAATGCATGCTGATCGTTTCAGGGGTGGGTGAGTAAACAAGGCTCTGGGGCAGTTGTTTTCAGGCTTAGCCAAAAACAGTATCAACCATTCAACCATTAGTTCACTTCCTAGGCTAAATGATTGATCCACTGAATTTTTTCCTCACGCACAATCACACACACACAAAGCAACGGATCTGTAGAAAGCAAGTGTCGATGGGTAGACCAATGGCAGCAGAGCATTCCCAAGTAGGAGAGCACTGAAACAAGTGTGAAAAACTATCCTGCTTCATGTTCACTTTTTTCTTTTTCTATAGTCCCAATAACTTACTGCATTTGCATTCTGCTGTTGCCTGTTGGTTTCGTGTTTCCGTGTTCTTTCTTCCCACAATGAAGAGCGAATCCAAATCCTTCCTTTTGATTCTCAGCATTCCTCTGCAAAATGGGCTGTTCTCTCTGCCAGTCATTTCCATCACCAAGTGCAAGCAGGCAGGCAGGTAGAATGATTGGCTGACAACCGCCCCCTCCCCCAACAGACTTATATTTCCCCAAAAGGTTTTCCTTTTGCTGTGGGGGCAAGTGGGATTGTTTTTGAAATGGCAGAGTAGATGGATGGCTCACAGGATTGGGGTGGGGGAGATCCTGTACAGGTCAACTCAGATGTAAGTTCCATGTTCTTCAATAGTGCTTACTCCCAGGGAAACATCTTTTGAATTGCGGCCTATGATTGAAGTCTTCCTTGCAAATATTTTCAAAGCTGATAGGCAGGGAAGGGAAGGGGCTCCCATTGTGAGGACCTAATTGGCAGGAGGCGATGCACTCAAGTGCATCGATCTCATTCCTTCCTCCCACCAATGGAGTTAATTAATAATGTCTCTCTCCCCCTGGGATCTGATCAGCACCATTCAGGAAAATAAGATGCTGTGCTGCCTGGCTAGTCAAGTTTGCCTAATGACAAAGGTATGAAACAAAACGAAACACACAGACTTTTTAGTAGAAGGGATTCTTTTCAAGTTAGTTTTCTGGTTTTGGTTCAACATTCTGGAAGCTGCTTTAATGAGCCAAACCAGTGAGTTCTGTGTTTAACTTCAGCAATTTTTTTCTGTTACGCACACCCGTATTCTCTGAGTCAGCAGAATCATGTCTAGATCAATTGTTTAACGTGGTTCATGACATGACAACACCTAAATTTGACCCTGTCAGTGATGTCAATTTAACCTTAGCTGTAATGTTTTTGCATGGTTCTTTGTTCACAAACAGCAAAATCCTAAGCAGAGTTACTCCAGTCTAAGCCCACTGAAATTAATGGGTTTATACTAGAATAATTCTTTTTAGGATTGCGCTGAAAATCTCATCTGCTTCAACTGGGAGGCCAAATTGAAGGCAGATCTAGTGCCTGAGGTGCAGACAAGCACCTGCTTGTCCTATTTTTATGAATATTTTCAGATTGATCTTGGATGCCTCTGGGATCCTTGGGAACATGATTCAATTGTGCTCTTCTTGACCCCTGCTCATCCTAGCTTTTAAAATAATGCTGGAAGAAGGTACTGGATCAATTGTTGAAAATCTTTCTTTCTTCACTAATAGTGGATGTTCATGGATCCAGTTTTGCTGTCTGAATAGCAGATTGGTGTAGTGGCCCCTACACCAACAACTACATCTGGCTCCTCAACTTTCTCCTTTCTTAGACTTAGCTAATTTGGCCACATTGGTCCATTCTTCTGTGACTTCTTATTTGGATTACAGTAACACACTCTACCTTGGGATGCCATTAAAAACAGCTGAGAAACTGCAGCTGGTCTAGAATGCAGCAGCCTGACTATTGTCAAGGTCTAGCCAATTGGAACATATGTTCCACATTTTGAAACAATTACACTGGCCAACTGTTTCTGAGTTCAATTCAAAGTGCTAGTTATGACCTTTAAAGCCCTTCATGACCTGGGGCAGACATAGCTGAAGCACCAACTCCTTCCATATATTTCTGTGTAACAACTTTAGTCTTCAAGCTGCTACCTGCTGGCTGTTCCCCATACTTAGAGTGGTATGTCAGGCATCAACCAGAGCCCAGGACTTTTCTACCAGAGCTCCCACTCTATGGAATGGGGTCCCTGAAGAAGTGAGGGTTGTCCCCACATTGGAGCTCTTTAGGAGGTGCTGCAAGTCTTGTTCATTTGCCAGATGTTTTGATGGGCTATAAAATGCAGGCATCTTTTAGAGAGCAGAGGGAGGTATTTGGGCTTTGTTTTAACGTGCAATGTTTTAATCACTACTGTAAGCTGTCTTGAGCCAAAAGGAAAGGCAGGGTCAAAGTGTTCCAATAAATAAATATTACATAGACAGCATTGCCTGTTCATTGTTCCTTTTCCAACAGTGGCATTTATTCAATAAGTGATTGCAATAACTGATCTCAAGATCAGCTTAATTCATGGGCAGATACTTAAAGCTCAAAGAAAATAGTGTTAAGATTCAGCTCAAAAATCTGAAATTGATTCCCCCCCCCCATTTTATTATGTGCCTTTTAAAAAGATTGGTATCCTGCTTACACCCACTGGCAATCACGACATGAGCCAAATCAGAGAGTGTTTAAATATAGTTTGATACTGTAGCACATAATTGATATTTTATCTGAAAGATGCGTTAATTTTTCTAAAATATTATTTTATTATGTTTTCTATTTAATATTTAAAAAACCGTATGCCTTTTTTAAAAAACCGAGAAGTCTGCAAAAATAACAGAGTGAAGAGTTCATTAGTTCAACCACAATAATGATTCTGAGAATGGTGTCCTCTCCCTGCCAGAGCAGAAGTCCATTACAATAAAGAAACTTGTACCATAATTCCTCATTTTGAAGTGAATAAAATGGTTGGGAATGATTGTGTGTTGGCAGAGTAGAAGTAAAACATTCCTTGGGAGATATTATTTCTGAAGCTTGGTTGTTTTAAACAGCATTCTCAATGTGCAATGACCTATAAATTGGTTTATAGCTGATGAAACATAATTTCATCATTACAAATGTATGCTAGCTTGCAATTTGCAAAATGTATTTTTCTGAGCCATTGGCTTTTTTTTGTCTTTAAAAAAGTGAATGCTATTAAACCATTTCATTTAGTAGCATTTCATTGGTGTATGTGAAATGTCGCTTCACCTGGGAAATCGTCCTACACCTTTAATCATTTTAGTTAAATGTCTCCACTTCTAATGCTTATTTTAAAACGTCTGTTCTAAGAAGTGTGTGTGGTTTCATTGTATAATCATGTACATCATATTCTCTCTGCAGCAGACAAAATGGAAGTGATGTTAGTTGGAAAAGCAGAAATCTTGAAGGATGTTGTACTTACAACTTTTGATGGAGTCCAGTTGACTCTGGCTGACTCAGTGAAAAGCCTAGCGGTTATATTGGATCTAGTACTGCTGCTAAATGCAGTGGCAAAAAGTCTCCTCCCAACTTAGACTAGCCTGGAAGATGGCCTCCTACTTTGACATGGGTAATCTGGCCATCTGGATCCATGCCATGATAGCATAGAAACTAGACTATTGTAATTACTCTACATAGGTCTCCTCTTCAAAGTCAGCTCAGAAACTCCAGCTGGTACAAAACAGCTCAGTTACTTTCAGGAGCTAGACACAGCATGCATATCACTCCCATTCTGTAATCATTCCATTGACTACCCATCAGTTACTGGGCTCAATTCAAGGTCATGACTACTATATTCAAAGCTCTTCATGGCCTAGGTCCCTCATATCTGTTCAATTGCCTTTCTTTCTATGTTATGCCATGGCAGCTTTGGTCATCTGAACAGGGCCTTCTGCAGATACCACCCTAGAGTTGGGCTGCCCCCTACATGCTCTTTGTCTGTGGTAGCCCTCACATTGTGGAATAGCCTGCCTGAGGAGTTCAGGAAATGTTACACTCTCCTGGCTTTCTGCAAACTATGCAAGACTGAATTGTTCAGGAGGGATTCTACTCAGATCAAAGAGCTAGAGATACCTTGGTAAGGGACAGGGACCATAGAATAGGTTATTTGGTATGGTCTGTTTATATAGGTATGTTCCTACTGGGTAGTTCAACATTGGTAAGGATTAGAGATGGGCACAAACCAAAATATGAACCAAAGTTCATCATGAACCAAGCAGGTTCATGGTTCACAAACTGGTGGTTCATCAGAGCCCATTTCTGACAAGCCACGATGAACTTTAGGCTGGTTCATTTTTTCATTTCGCCACTGCAGACAGCCTGGCACCATCAATCAATTTTCTAGGCAACTGGAGATGGGCTTTCTGCAGTAGAGGTGTTCACCCACCACTTTTCAGTTGATAGGAGGCATTTGAAAGCAGCAACACTTTTCTTGCCTGCAAGAAAATTGTTGCTGCTTTCAAAGGGTCTGCCGCTTTTTTCAGCTGAGAGGAAGGTCATCTCCCTCCAGTCAGCTGAGGTCCTTTTCGCACTGGAATTTATCTGTTCTGCTTCCCATGTTTGCAGGAGTTTGCTTATTCCCTGCTGGCTTTAAAAGCCAGGAAAGAGTTAAATGGCTGGTCTTTCCCTTCCTCCTATGGGGTATGCATACTCTCTCTTTTTTCCCCCAAAGGCATGAAAGTGTTGCAATGTTGTAACATTGTAACATTGCAACATTGTAATGTTACTGCACATTCCTCCTGGTTTTAAAAGTCAGGAAAGAATTAAATGGCTCATTTTCCCTCCCTCCCAGGAATTTTTCAGGTGTTGAAAAAGAGAGAAAAAACCAAGTGTTTTGCACAGTCTTTTGGAAACAAAGTGGTAGGGAAGTTGCTGCTTCATCCCCTCCCAGCTTCCCAGCTTCCCTTCTACTTTGTTTCCAAAGGGCTGAGTGTACAGTACTTTACTTCAAGGAATCCCCCTTGTCTGTCAGGTGAACATATGCACCTTTGACCAAACAACTTTTAGGCTCACTGTCTGGTATATACCAGGGTCCCAAACTGAGCAGTGCTTTGTAAACAGGTAAAGAAGGAATTAGAAATGAACAAACAGTAAATAGTACAAATTCACCTTCCTTGGAGAAACACTGCACAGAAATAAAGATGGCATGAAACTGAATACACATGAGCACACACAGAAAAACACATGCAAAGTAACATGCAATTACTTTAGTTACCCTAAAGAGGATTGCTAAGGGGGCAAAGGGGAAGAAAGAATGAATCTGAGCCTGATCCAGGCAGGAAGAGGAGTTTGGGAAAGTCCAGGAGAGAGAAAGAGAGAGAAGAGATATTTGTCAGAAAAGCAATATATACATATTTTAAATCAATCTATCTATGTTAGTAAATTGAAATAGTAAAAGGAAAGCCTGAGCTAAGACGGAGCTGGTAGCCACATAGACAATGAAGCAGCACAATTTCTATCTGGATCTGAAATGCCACTGGCTGCTAAGTAAAAACTGAGTAGAAACTTCATATTTTTCTCAGTTGCTGGAACACTGCTTCTAGGTAACCATATCTCACAAACTCTACAAGTTGGGTAGCTCTGAAGTGCACTGAAGTGATAAGCACACAGCCCAGGATGCTACTTATGCCAAGTTCCTGTAACTATTGCTTTCTCTAGCTCATAATTAGGGCTGTCAGGTCTCCCAGTTTGGAAAGAGACATTCTTCCACCAGTTCTCTTCTAACACAACTACTCAATGGAGGGAATGGGGAATATCAGCAGTATTTGTAACACACTGATGTCACTTTTGGTGCAATACAAATGAGACATTATTGCATCAAGGCACAGCTCTAGTGAACACTAGAGTGTTGCCCTGGTGCCATGTCATTTTCCAGCATGACATCACAATGTCATTGGCAACAAGTCCCTCCCTGATAAGTATCCTGAGAAACCTGTCCGTTTGCTTCAGAAGGATCCAATCCTCATCTCAATGTTAAGCAAGAGTACAGCACAGAAAGCATATAACTAAAAAGCAGAAAGTAACAATATATAAAGATGAACTGAATTGACTGCTTGCAAGAGCCAAAATGAATTGTAACTGTAACATGAAACTGCTCTTGAGGCTGAAGTCAATTCAGCACTTCATAGTATGGCAAACTGAAGGACCAATAGAGTATGTGCACCATATTCTCTATGCTTTGTCTAAGCTATATGCAAATACTTTCATTGAGAAAATAGACAATACTTTATTATTGTTCTAATACTCCAGCTTGCTTGCATGCTTTTATGTACACCAGTGCATAAAAAAACAGACTCCCTTCCAGAGATTTGTATGAAATATAAAATATCTGCATTACTAGCAGATCAGCAGCATACCCTAAATTCCATTGCTTTCAATTCAGTATATGAATTATCAGAAAGGAATCTTTTGATAAAAATAGACAAGGAATTCTACACTTACAATCTTATGCAGAGTTGCTCAAGTATAAGTCCACTGGAGTAACTCTGCATGGGATTGCGTTATTTATATACTTGGAAAGGGCTTTCATCTAAGTAAAGAGAACTTAGGCTAAGCCTGCATTCTTGTGGGAATTTCTTCCATGTCATACGGGTTCCTGTGTTTATTTTCTATATTCTTGCATTATCCAAGCACCAGATTTTTTATGATTTCATCTTTCTCTCAGAATTCAACAAATGCTAACATACAGGCGAATGCATCTAGTTCAAACTGATTGAAGTTTCTCCTCCAAACCCAAGGATGACCCATCAGATGGATTGGTAATATGCTCAGACTTCCATGGTTGCAGTAGACAATGTGTCACCAAGCATATTCTGTTGTGCCATTCCAACTGACAGCTTTTCTTATTCAAAGGGTAAGATGAGTAGACACTGATGGCATGAATAATTACAGCAGAAGAGACAACTGTGAATATGGTGAGAATAAGTGCATGCTCCACACTGAAAGGGGAAAGAAGTGAAAGGGTCTGAACACATTATTTATTATTTATTTATTTTATTCTATTTATACCCTGCCCTCCCCACAGATGGGCTCAGGGCGGCTAACAACATTAAAAGATAAATTAAAATCATAAAAACCTAAAATCAATAATAATTTTTTTAAAAATCATTAAAATAGTCCAGGAGCAGGCTATTTAAACAAACATTGGGAGTCTGTGTATGGGCATAACAAATAGCTGAGGGCATCCCCAGAAGAAGTCTTAGATGGAAGAAGGAGGACACCTGCTGGCACTCAGCTGAAGGCCCAGAGGAACATCTCTGTTTTACACGCCCTGCGAAACTGTAACAGGTCCAGTGGGGCCCAGATCTCCAGTGGGAGAGCGCTCCACCAGGCCGAGGCCAGGGCAGAAAAACCCTGGCCCTGGTTGAGGCCAGACAGATGTCCTTCGGGCCGGGGACCACCAGGAGTTGCTTGTCTGCAGAGCACAACACCCTGCAGGGGACATAATGGAAGAGGCAGTCCCACAGGTATGCAGGTCCCAGTCCATGAAGGGCTTTAAACACCAAGGTTAACACCTTGAACCGGATCCGGAGCTCCACTGGAAGCCAGTGCAGCTGGCACAGCACAGGATGAATGTGGCCTTGGATTGGCGTTCCGGTAAGGATGCATGCCGCTGCATTCTGTACCAGCTGTAACTTCTGGGTCAGGCCCAAGGGTAGCCCAGCATAGAGTGAGTTGCAGTAGTCTAGCCTGGAGGTGACCGTTGCATGGATTACTGTGGCCAGGTCCCATGGTGAAAGATAGGGTGCCAGTTGCCTGGCCTGTCGAAGATGAAAAAAGGCAGATCTGGCAACGGTCATGACCTGGGCCTCTATTGAAAGTGTGGCATCCAAGGTCACACCCAGGCTCCTCACCATTGGCAAAGGTTTCAATTGTACCCCGTCGAGGGCTGGGAGTCAGGTCCCCATCTCGATTGCCCCACGACCCAGACACAGAACCTCCGTCTTCAGGAGATTCAATTTTAGGCAACTCTGATGTAACCATACCATCACAGCCTCAAGACCCTTGACCAAGGAATCCAGAGCGAGATCAGACTCGCTGGCCATCAGCAGATAGAGCTGAGTGTCATCTACATACTGGTGACAACCCAACCCAAAGCTGCAGGCTAACCAGGCGAGGGGACGCATACAGATGTTAAATAGCATCAGGGAAAGAATTGCCTCCTGAGGGTCGCCACATACCAAAGAATGGCGAGCAGACATCTGTTCCCCGAGTGCCACCCTCTGTCCCCAATTGCAAAGGAAGGAGTTCAGCCATTGCAGGGCTGTTTCACGAATCCCGACATTGACAAGGTGGTGGGTCAGAAGATTATGATCGACTATTTTGATCACTGCTGTAAGATCTAAAAGTATCAGCAGTGCCGACCCACCCCAGTCCAGGTGTCGCCGCAGATCATCTGTGAGGGCGACCAGAGCCGTCTCTGTACCATGGCCAGGCCTGAAGCCAGACTGGAATGGATCCAGGATAGAGGCATCATCCAGGTATACCTGCAGCTGTTCCACTACCGCCCTCTCAATTACTTTACCCAGGAATGGAAGATTTGAAACTGGGCAGTAATTGGATCAACAGGAACCAATGATGGTTTCTTTAATAAGGGCTGCACCACTCCCTCCTTCAGTGAATCTGGAAAAAACCCAGAACTCAGAGAAAGATTAATGATGTCAGCTAATGGTGCCCAAATCCCATCACTGCCGGTTTTCACTAGCCATGATGGGCATGGGTCCAGTGGGCATGTGGTAGGTTTCACAGCATGCAGGACCCTGCCCACCTCCTCCTGGGAGAGTGGTCTGAATTGATCTAATATCAACCCTGAGGATGACCAAGGGGCCTCCAGTACACATACTGCATCAACCATGGTGGACAGATCCCGGCGGAGTGACAAGATCTCATCCGCAAAATAGTCTCCAAAAGCCTCAGAGCTTATTACCGAATTTACATTTTTATTTGTCCCATGTGTAAGGGACATTAAAGACCAAATCGCTCTGGAAAGTTGTGCTGGGTGAGAACTAGCAGATGCAATGGAAGCTGCATAGTAGTCTCTCTTTGCAGCTTTCACTGCCATCTCATAGGCCTTCATAAATGTCCTATAAGATGTTCTTGTCACTTTGTCACAGAGTCGCTGCCACACTCATTCTAGCTGTCTCAGCTCCCGTTTCATTTGTCGTAGCTCATCAGTATACCAAGGAGCTACTCTAGCTCAGGGGCAGAGAGCGCGGCAGGGAGAGATCTCGTCGATAGCTTCAGAGAGACGGATGAGCTGATAGAGGATTCCAGTCCTCTATCAGCTCATCCAATGAGCCACCAGGGGGCATCGGAACCCACAGAGCATTCTGGAATTCAATTGGATCCATTTGACTCCATGGGCGAGCATAAATCAGCTCATTGCCCAAGTGGGGGGTTGGGGGGTCATGGTGTCCAGGCAAGCCCTCAGGACAAGGTAGTCTGACCATGCTGTAGGTTCATCCAGATCCACCTGTATCCCTACCCCAAAGATCAAATCCAGCGTGTGTCCTGCTTGATGTGTGGGTGTCGATAGAAACTGGGGGAGACCTAATGCTGCCATGGAGGCTATCAGGTCCATGGCCCATGAGGAGGTAGCATCGTCGGCATGGACATTGAAGTCCTCCAAGACCAGAAGCCTGGGGTACTCCAAGGCCCAGCCAGCCACTGCCTCCAACAGGCCAGGCACAGCATCTGTTCGTGCACTGGGCGATCAGTACACCAGACAGATGGCTATACTCTCCTTGGCATCCCACTCCAGGCCCACACAATCAATGCCAGCAAACTTTGGCATGGGGAGTGGCCTGATGAAGAAAGACTCTTGAATGAGCACCACCACCCCACCACCCCAGTCACTGTCCCATGACTGGTGAAGGATCGAGAAACCTTGGGGGGAGGCAGCTCTTTCAGTCTGACATTTCACCTTCCTGTACCCAGGTCTCGGTCACGCACACCAGGTCTACCTCTTCCATCGCAAAATATTGCTGAAGAGTTGTGGTCTTGTTATTAATGGACTTGGCATTGCACAGCAGCAGTGACAGGAGAGGGCATTGAGTCCTAGCCCCACTACCAGCATCCCTTGGGATGGGGCAAAGGTTGGAAGGAACCCAAGCATAACCATATCTCTGGCTTTTCCCCTTTTAATACCTAGTCCCACAGCCATGCCTCCCTCATCCCATAACCACTGGGATCCCCGACCTCATATTGACCACCAATTCAAATGACTGCCGCCCTCAGCCACTAATCCCACAACACCTATTGCACAGTAACCCAAGTCTATATAGACAATAGTTTTATCCCTAATAAATTAATGCTATCAGTAATGTTAAGAATTCAGTTCTAAATTTCCCACCCCTTTAAATTATTAATTTCCCAGCTTCCCTGCTAACTTCCTATCAGAGTAGGTTTCATTTAAACAATCCAGCAAAGGGCTATACCTGGTGCAGTCTGCCATTCAGACATGCAGTACAAACAGAATTCCCACTACCCAAACCACCCACCCCAATAACAGTAGCAATCATAGGGAGGAGAAGATAACAATCGAGTAAGACAGGGAAAATAAACATAAAACAATCGACCCTACTTCCTCCCAATAGCCCAGTACAACTTAGCCACAACAGTCACAATCAGCAGTCAATTCAAATTCAACAGCAGAACCACCTCATCCATTCAATAGAATGTACAACAATTCCAAGCCATGGCAGCCTGGGGGGTGGGGCTGAGCAGCTGAAAAAGCTTAACCCCAGGTGGAACAGCCTCCCCAGCAGCAGCAGCTGCACAGGTAATCACCCTGCAGTCCCAGGCATCAGCTCTCTTCAGCCTGGGCAGTCTGGGGGTGGGGGCTGAGCAGGTTAGTCACATCTGAAGTGACTAACAACAAAGCGTGTTGTGAGAAAAAATACAATGGGCTCTAGAAAGGGCAGGGTGGTCGTGCCAGGCATTGCCTTCTCCCCCATGCCCCAATCTCGATGGGGGGAGGGCAGGGTAGCTGGGATGGGCACTGCCCCCTCCCCTGCACCCTTGCCCTCTCAGCAGGAGGAGGGCAGGGTGGCCAGGCTGGGCATTCCTGCCCCCACTGCCAGCTTGGCCAGATTGGGGCTGAGAAGGGCAGCACAGGTACGCCGGGCCTTCCCACCGCCTGCACCAAGATAAAAGATGTGTTGTTGCCAATATGGCTCACCTTTTATACAGTAGTAGATGGGGGTGAAATCTTAAACCTAGGCACACAGTTCATGCTATAGATGTAGTAGTGGTGAAGACACTGTACTTCTGCACTATCATTGTGTCACCTGAGTAGTATCTGGTTCAGGATAATTTGATGACTCTTGAGGGTTGAGCCATAAAATGATGGTATCAGAACTAGAAATGGGCACAAACCAAAAAAATGTAATGAACTGGCAGTTCATGGTTCAGTGCCGACGACGATCCCGAGATCGCGAACCGCAATGAACATTTTCTGTTCGTGTTCGTGGTTTGCGGTTCGTTGGGTGTGGTTCGTTGGGTGCGGAAAGGCCCCGTGGCACTTAGAGAGCCCATTTTCCCCGGGGAGTGTTTTGCAAGCTCTCCTACAGTCATCACCCAAGTCTGAACAAGATTGCAAACGGGATCTTGGAGTTATACCCTCTCCAATCCAAGGCCCCCAGGAAACTCCCACAAAAATCCAAGCTCAATTATACTCTCAGTCTCTCTCCCCAAAGGCTAGCAAGTGGCAAGCAAGAGCTCTGTCCCACTCCACTGCTCGCTGAAAGTGAAACCCAGCCTGGGAGTCCACGGCTATTTATAAGCACAGGTCCCATTGAGCAATGCAGGAGGTCTGTGTTTGGCTGTCAGAGCTGTCGATCAGGGTTTGCCGGGATGAGATTGGAGTGCCCATGGCTACAGAACACCCCCTTCCCCCTCCCTCCCCTGGGTGTCTTCTCCCAACTTATGACTGCTTTGCAGCTCCGTGGTTGGAAGGAAGCCCTGCTGATCAAGGAAAGCTGGGCTTCCATTCGGTTTTCTAGCTCCATTACCAGGGGAATTGATTGCTGGCGCCTGTCTGGCTTCCCAAACCGCGGCCGAACGCACCAAACCAGGCCTCTCCTGAACGCTGATTTGTTCGCCATGGACAATCATAAACTGCCAGATCGCAATCACACGGTCACCAATTTCGTGGGTTTTTGAAGTTCATAATGTGGTTCGTGCCCATCTCTAATCACAACCCTTGAACCAGGCCTTTCTCTTGTTATCTTATTTTATACCACTTTACCATTAATGTCGCTCAGGTTGGAGAGCTGAGAACCACCTCGCCACCCACACCCTCCATATATTTGTTTTTATACCAGGTTCATTGTCAACTTTAAGTGTGTGAAGTAAAGTGGATTTCTTTTATTATTGTGTTTTCTTTTACACACACAGGTTCCTTATTCCTGTATCAGAAAGCATATCAGCTACAAATCAAGACCCCTTTTCTCTAGCAGAGTGTACAGTGAATTGTATGCATTGATGCTAACAGAGAAATCACATATATTTTATTTTTATTTTACTTACGTTATTTATAGTCTGCCTTTCTCACAGAGAGTCAAGGCGGATTACACAGCGTAATAACAAAACAAATTTATTTAATTGGTAAGTATGACTTGTAATGCCACTTTTCTCTGAGAGCTTACACAGCTGCTAGAGCTGGGAGGTGTATTATGCTTAATTGTTACAATATTTAAGATTTACAGACAATACTTAGCTTTAATAGTTTAATGCTCTTATTGAGGAACAGCACCCAAACCGTGCTTGTAAAAAATCAACTATTACAGTCCCTACTGGATTCCCTGCTTACTTGGGATAACTGCTATACCTTTTTTCCTCCAACCCCCAACTCCTCTTTTCTTGTCCATTGGTTGTTGATTGTTAAACTCCTCTGTTTTTTTCTCATTTCAGCATTTCTTTCAGCCTTTCATATCTGACTAGTCCATGCTGAATGAGGAGAAAAGAGTGGAATCTTCCCCTGTCCGTCTCAGGTGGATATTAGCTGAGATGCCTTTGCGTATGCCTTTGTGTGGTACTGTTCTCTCTGATCTACTCCTATTTGGATGTCAATGTGATGTTAGAGGTTGTAATGATAATTTCAGTTTGGTTTCTCACAACAACATTTATACGGTCTTAGGTTGTTGTGAAAGTCATCCCTGGGTAAATGATTCTGGCTAAGATCAATTTCCAAACTACCTTTGCTTGAAAAATTTAATGAATGAGTGGTAGTAGTGGAGCAGTTCCTAAGTGTTCTGAATGATAATTGGCCCTTAATCATTTTCAGTCTGGCTTCAGTTCAGAAGCAATTTTATTAATGTAGTTTTATGTACTCCTTTAGATGTATAAAAGGAATGTCTCAACAGTGTTGCCTGATATGTTTGCTGTCCTCAGCATGGGTGATAATTCTTTGTTGTGGCAGCTTTTGCAGGAGTAGACATAGGGACACAGTCTTCATTAGCAAACAGGTTCAGTGGTTGTTAGAAGAAGAAAAAACTGTATTTGTTCCTGGGGAGTTCCCCAATACTCTGTTCTATCATTTGTGTTATTTAATATTTGTGTTAGATCTTGAAGCAAAATCATCCACATTGGAGTAGAGTGTCATCACTATGCTGATGACAACCAGCCTTACATTTCTGGATGCTGCTGTTTGTATCCTGGTTAAGTGGCTAAAGAAGAACAAGCTGAAATTGAATCTAGATAAGACAGATGCTGGTTATTTAGACTGATGGGATAGAGCTGCCTGCTTTGGCTAGGGCGAGACAGAGTTTTTGACACTCTATTAAGAACTTGGGAGTCCTTCTGAGATGTGCCTTTTAGCTGATAAACAGGTTATGATAGTAGCCAAAGTGCTTTTTTAAATCGAATTTAGGTTGAAAATTGTCTCCTAGTCTAGCCACATTGATCCATGTTATAGTAACTTCAGGTTTTGACTGCTGTGACATGTTCTTCATGGGGCTGTCCTTGACACTGACCTGGAAACTTCAATTCTTTCAAAGTGTGGTAGCTAGATTACTATTTGGAGTCATGTTCATATAAGTCCAATAAGATGCCTATCTATTTACATGTTTTTAAGGTCCTAGTAGCATAGTGGTTAAGTGGTTGGGTTGTAAATCAGAACTTTGCTGGTTCAAATCCCTTTATTACTATGAGCTCAGCAGGTGGCCCTGGGTAAGCCAGTTCTCTCAGCCCCAGCTCCCCAGCTGTATTGTGGGGATAATAATAACATTTACTTTGCTCACCACACTGAATGGGGCACTAACCTGTCTAGAGGAGCAGTATATAAGTGCAATTATTATTATTATCATTATCCAGGTGGAATCCACGTAACTGAAAGACTATCTTTCCCTACATGAACATTCCCTATATAATGGGCTGCAGTTCCATTCCATTTTTTCTTGCAGGCAGGGGTCACGAATGGTGACATGGTTAAATTTAATGGTTAAATTTGGCTAACCATTATATAATTAAATTTGCTAATGCAAATGGTCTCAGAAGCTTGGAGATAGATTATCAGGATGTTTTGATCTTTTCAGATATTTTGTCCATTACTCCCAGGAGAAAGAAATGAACTTTAATTTTTTGATCCAGAGACTGAACAAAGAAAATATTCTATATAGGTGGAGATTCCTGTTTAAATTCATGGGTTAATATAAAGAAACAACCATTCTAATAAAATCTGTAGCAGACATAAATAAATCACTGGATCTGTTTAGTATAAAAGAGGAAGTCCTAGCAGAAGCTTTGAATGAAATGAGGTGGGAGATGGGGTTATCAGAAAATAATTATTCTTCCTTTTAATAATACGCTAAAGCTTCATTTTTCTGGAATAAATTAAAATGAATACTAATAGTTTGAATACTCCATTTTTTTAAAAAAGACTCTACAAAACATTCCAGAAAGATAAGCCAGATGTATTATTTCTGCAAGAAATACATTTGAGGAGTGATATGGAGAAATATTTGAAAACAGTCTTTAATGGTCAGATATATCATACCACAGCTCATAATAAAACACATGGGGTAATTATTGCATTTCACAAAAGATTGGGAGTGGAAGTAAAAGTAATTAAAAAGGATTAGGATGGGCAATTTCCTAAGACATAAAAGGCAAACTGTGTTGCCGACAACTCACTTCTTATCCCCGCCGATGTGCAGAATGTGGGGATAAGAAGTGAGTGGGGGCAAAACTGTTTGCCTCCTCAAAGTCTCCTGTGGCCTCCAGAGGCCTGGAAAGGCTCATCACAGCTACAGGAAGGCACAGCACTGTGGCACCGGGCCTTCCCACTGCCTCGGGACTTCTCAGTTGGGCAGAGAGAAGGCGGGCAAAACTCTGCTTTCTCCTTGCCGACCTGATCTGTGGGTAAGGGAGGATGGCAGCGGAGCCCACCCACTCACCTGCCCGCTGCTCGTCTGGGCAGGGATAAGGCTTTCTCCCTTCCCAGCTGATCCACAAGTAAGAAAGAAGTGGCAGAGCCCACCAGCCTGCCCCTTAGCTGGACAGGAAGAAGGCTTTCTCCCTGTCCAGCTAATCCACAGCCCAGGCTGGCAGCCCGCTGCTGCCTGGCCCAGCAGCCCACTGCTGCCCGGCCCAGCTGCAGCCCGCTGCTGCCCGACCTGGCTACGGCCTGCACCCTCTCAGCTACCTGCAGTCCACGCCGGCCCAGCCTGGCCCCCACTACTAGAACCCATTGCATTCTTTCACAACAGGCTCTCCCACTAGTCTATTTATAAAAGGGAAAATGAATGACTGGAAGTTCAGTGTGGGTTGTATATATGCACCAAATATCAGACAGAAGCCATCCTTTAATCAGATATTTAAAAATACAACTGAATGGGCAGAAGGGGATCTCATAGCTGGAGATGTGAATGGAGTGTTGGATGTAGCTTGTGGTACATCTTTAAGTGCTCCTTCTCAAAACAGAGTCCCAAAAATATTCATCTGGTTGAATATATATAGCTTGGTAGATGTTTATAGGTATGAATTTCGAACTTAAAAATGACTACATCTTTTTTCATTGGCATAATTTATATTCCTTGGATGGTGTTTCCTTGAAATCTATTGTGCTAAAAAAAATCTCATTGAAATAGGTATTGGTCAAATAACAAATGCAGATCATTCTCTGATAATATTAAGGGTGAAAAGTAATCAAACTACTAATAGGAGGGACGCAATACAGGACTTTCAACAGAGATTTTGAAAAGGCCTCAGTCTCTAAGCCCTTGACTACTTTTCCATCTGCAGCCCCTGGACATTCCCCCTCCCCTGCAATCATACTACACAGCACTTTTGCATCTCTCTCTCTCTCTCTCTCTCTCTCTCTCTCTCCCTCTCCCTCTCTCTCCTGGACTTTCCCAAACTCCTCTAATTTCTAATTCCTCCTCTACTTGTTTACAAAGCACTGCCCAGTTTGGGATCCTGGTATATACCAGACAGTGAGCCTAAAAGTCTTTTGGTCAAAGGTTCACATGCTCACCTGACAGACAAAAGGGATTCCTTGAAGTAAAGTGCCCTACACACATACTTCTTCCCTTATGGCTTTCAGATAAACCAAAAAAATTTAACATAGCATTTAGTATGCTTGATTTTCTAAATCCCTATGGGCAGTTTTGTAGCTCAGGCATTTAGTGTATGGGTGGTATATGATAAACATACAGTTTTAACTTTTTGTTACCCACCCTGGGTCCCCATATATGCTGGTTAATAAAAAAATCAAGGGAATGAATATCATTGGCCTTTTCTAGAGTACCAAAAGCTATAAAGTCTTATCAGAGTTTGAATTTGTATGTACGTGTGTTGATTTGTTCTTGCATTGTATCCCATCAAGTCAGTATGCAGTGTTAAAAATAATTTCTGGAGTTTGATACTATGGTTTGAACTTGTAGTATTTGTAACCAAGATCGCGAAAGGGAGTACCGTTATTTACATTGGCTTTTTAAATTATTGGTCACGACTCACAAGTCAATGATTTACACTCACAACAGTTTGGCTTCTGTTGCAAAGAAACATATTTAATCTCTAGATCACAGCCCATATTTTCTAGACTATAGGACTTTCTGAAAAACCATAGAGATATTTCATTAAAATAAAAATTGAAATTAACATAATTACATGTAATATTAAAGCCTTATGGTTTCAGTAGAAGTTCTCTTAACTGACTCTAAGAATTGAAACAGTTGTGAATGCTTGGCAAAATGAATTAACAGCCAATGAAAATAAAAACACAGTTCATGTGTTCAATATTTGATTTTTAGGGTTATATTCATTATTTATGTGTGTATACTGTGCCAATCAATGCTAATATCCTTTCTAATATATTAATATTAATAATGTCATTAAGAATAATAATCAACAGGCATAGGATTTTTTAAAAATTTTACAGAACCTTCAGTACAACTCCCCTTTGCATGGAATGTACATACCTGTCAAAATGCCTGGAAAAAGAGATAAGTCTTTTGATTACATCCTAAAAGGAAGCAATTTCATGCTCTAGTGCATCTCAGGGAAACAGGACTTCAAAGCCCATGAACTTCAGCGATAATGCCCATATGCAACCAATAATGTGTTTCAAGTAGCTTTTAGTTCCAATACTTACATTATCAATAATGTTATGGGGGAAAGCTGGCTAGGATCCAAGCTATTCAAGTGGGTGCATTGACATTTTGTCAATAATTAGGTGGATTTTTTTCAGCACCTCTAGATACTGATGGATCCATGGGGGGAAGTGATGTTATATATGGATCACTGGACCATAAGTTCTTCTAAAAGCAGACAACAAGGTACTGTAATACACTGGCAGACCAATCCTAAGGGCTACCATGATGAAGTCAACTAGACTGTTCCCTGAGGGGAATACTCACAGCCCAGGGACCTGGCAAATATCTCTGCAATGGGGCTGCTTGGTTCATAACTGAGCTGGTGTCTCCAGCAACCATGCCATTGTACCCCTAAAAGGGGTGTGATGGTATGGCTGTGATCAGTGAGGAACCAACCCAAGGGCAGCAGTAAGGGAGAACCATCCCCTGGGTCATGTGCAGAAAGGGCAGGGAGGGAAGGCCACACAGTGCTGGTCCACAATTAAGTCACAGGATTCCACTAAATGGAATGGGGCAGCAATACAGTGAGGAGAAGCAGGGCCTGTCTAGGCCCAGCCCACTGTGCTCTATTCCAGAAACATGAGGCAAGCCTTGGGCACCCAGTGATCAGTGTCAGGGGCAAATCCCAGCAGCGTGGACACATTGGTAAGCCTGACCCCAGAGGCCACTCCTGGGAAGTCCAGCCCCTGACAGCTCTCTCCTATGCCTCCAGTGATAGCCACCAGCTGCTCAAGGTGGCCAGTAGATAATCTAGCATGATGTAGTGAACAGAGTGTCGGACTAGGATCCTAGGAGACCCAGGTTCAAATCCCATTTGCTACCATGAAAGCTAGCTAGGTGAGCTTGGACCCATCACAATATCTCAGCCTGGCCTACCTCACAGGGTTGTTGTGAGAAAATGGATGACAGAACAATGTTCTAAGATTCGTTTAGTCCTAGATGGGGAGAAAAGCAGGCTATAAATAAATAAATGCAAAAATGCAATGCAAAACATTCCCTGAACTACTACAAGCATTGCTGATTTCAGGACACAGCATCCTTCCACTTGTGCCTGGTCTTCAGCTGCTCCCTCACAATGGCTGCTCACATGGATGTGAAGCTGGGATGCTATGCTGTGCATGACAGAGGCCTCATGCCTGGGAGGGGCTCACACAGGTGCTTTAAGTATTCAGACCCTCCAGGGACCACCGTGGCCACAGTATCCACAACCAACCTCGGACACAGTGGCACCTTGCTAGACTCTCCCATTCCCTATGGACTCACCCCATCTTCATCTGAAGATGTGAAGTCCCTCTGCTGTAATACCTCAGCCACACCAGGTCAGTCCCTGATACCCAAGTTCCAGACTACGACTGACCAAATCTCCACAGACTATCTCAAAGGCTCCACATGGCTCACAACCACAGAATGAGTGGCAGGAATGTGACTATCTTGGAGTCTTATGGAGGAGTCACCCAGTTAGGTCAATGGGCCTTAATTGACACTGATATCCTCTTTCCTTGGGCCCATGAGGCTGGTAAGCAGCCTCCAAGCCAGCATGTGAACAAACTTCCTCACTGAAACTGCATTCAATGACCCAGTACTGGTGTCTCCACTGACTGATCAACTGCAGAAGAAATGGCAAGAGTCAGAGAGCGGCATGAGTGGTAACTCCTATCAGCTCCTTGGGGGTGTACCATAGCTACTGGGACTCATGCCCACTGGACAGAACCTCAGACCACGGCCACTCACTATAGTTGGAATCATAGAACGCAGCATGACCTCTGCACCAAGCAAATGTACCACCATAGCCTAGTCATAGGACCAGTCAAGGTGTAATTCCATCATTTCAGGGCAGACAGGTCTGCCCTCACAGTGTAACTCAGGGCAGAGGTATGGATGGGGGCCTGGAGCAGGGACCAGTGGCATTGAACTGACCTTGCTCTGTGCTGTGGCATCCATGTCATGCTACTGGTCCAGGGTTCTGCTATTGGGTGGTGGATGTCTGCCTTCGCTGCTCTGGGTTGATGTGCCTATAGATAAGGCCCTCCATGGGAAGAGTCAGGTACTCAAGGCGGTTGATGGCCCTCTCTGGCTGGTTCCCCCCACTCTGCCCTATCAGTGAGTTGTCCTCCCATAAGAAGTACCCATTCTATGAGGGTGTTTGAGCAGCCACCATGATATGACATGCTATGTTGTGCAGTCACGGAGCTGACTGATATAGCTCCATGATACACAACTTGACATCTGGCCTGCCTGCTAAAGGACTGGGGTTTACATTTGCCACCAGGAATTAGCATTGCCTGCAGCAGGGGGCAAGAGTTTGCAGAGGGGGTAATAGGTGTGTCATATCTACCTTCATCTTTCTGTGGCCCTTGGGTCACCAGGGATATGGCAGCTGGGGGATTACATTTACCAAACTCAGTAGGAGCCTGTAGGCTATGCCATGGTATTTTTAGATGTAGTTTTGTGACACTGTAGGGGAGAGGGGTACCCAAGCTGGAGCTGCTTATGGAGTTGACTAACTCCTGCCACATTCATAGGCAGCTAACCCCTTCTACACCACTCGTCACTAACATAGTTGGGCCAGTGGTACTCTAGTGGGGGGCACAGCATTTGTCAGACTATGGAATCCCAGTTATCTAGAGTTCATCTCCCCCCTTCTGCAAGAAGCACAAGGTCTCTTGGTTTCAAAAGGTTTATTGGAAGATTATGCTCAGGATACAGGGGTCCATGAGCCAAGGACTTGAGGCCCTTGGCTGAACCGAAGCTTTGTTGAGAATGACACATAAAATGAAAGTAACAACACTTCAAACACCCCTTCCCAGCCTCCCCCCCTAGTCCTGTCTAGAAGGCTTCGGAAGGCAAGGATTAGGGGTGTGCAGTTCGGATTAATTAAACTCGAAAAAACCCCGAATCACCCTGATTTGGGGTGATTTGGGGAAACCGAATCAATTCAGGGAAACCCGAATCGATTCGGGAAACCCGACTGGCGTTCCCCGAATTGATTCAGGGCAATTCGGGGCAGCATTTTGCTTGCTTTTCAATGGGAAAAAGCCTCCCCCAGGCTTCTCTGAAGCCTGGGAGAGGTATTTTCCCACCGAATCGAGACAAAATTGGTAGGGGCCTTCCTCTTACAGCCCTCTAACAACCCCCTAAGTTTCAGACCGATTGGACTTTGGGGGGCCATGTTATGGCCCCCCAAACCAGGCCCCACTATCCTCGCCTATAAAAGGGCATAGCTTTAGGTTGCTGCTGCTAATCTCCTATTTTGTGCTTGCTGCTGCTGATTTCCATTATTTCCTACGGGGAAAAAATGAAGAGGCAGGCTTCATTTGCCAGGGGTGGCATTTTGCATGCAAAATGCCCCCCAACCCTCAGGGGCCCTTCTCCCACCTTTCCTCCCACCCCCCACCAAGGTTCAGCCTGCTTCCACTTGGGGGGGCATTTCATGGCCTCCCCAAGTAGGTGACCTTTTCTCTACTACTTACAGCTGGTGGAGGCTTGTCTTGCCAGGGGTGGCATTTTGCATGCAAAATGCCCCCAACCCTCAGGGGCCCTTCTCCCACCTCTACTCCCACCCCCCACCAAGGTTCAGCCAGCTCCCATTTGGGGGGGCATTTCATGGCCTCCCAAAGTAGGTGCTCTCAGCCCCCAAAGTCCACCCCCTACAGCCCCACACAAACCCAATCCCCCCCAGCTGCCACACAGACCCAAATCCCAACATTAGCCCCTCACAGACCAAAATCCACCCCCAGCAGCTCCACACCCATAACCCCAGGAACAGGCTGGCCAGCATCCCCCTTTGTTCCCTATGCTGGGAACTTCTAAACTCTCTTTCCCAGGGCAATTCCGCACAGCCCAGGGGTGCCACAATGGTGGGCAAACTTCTGAGTGCCAACTTGTCCCTGGGAAAGAGCACCTGACCTGACACACAGACAACCACCCCCTGACACCCCCACCACCTACAGAGAAGGCTGGCCAGCCTCCCCATTGTTCCCTATGATGGGAACCAACTGCACAACAAAGAATAAAACACGAACAACACAAAATAATGTTATTAAAAATTATTTTCTCCCTTTCAAAGTACAAGTAGGCAAAGCATTATGACACATTACACCAGCAGTCCCCCACACAGAAAAATAACACAACTCTCACTTAACATCAGAGAATCACAAAAACACAATTCCTGTCAAAAAACACTTTATTTCTTTAACTGCTTTAGGTTACACAGTAGGAGGGCACAACAGGGCATGATAGCAATGTACTACACAAAATAATACAACCCACTTCACCATTTTTGACAGCAATTGTGTTTGGGTGATTCTCTGATGTGAAGTGTGTTGTGTTATTTTTGTGTAGTGCACTGCTTTCATGCCCTGTTGTGCCTTCCTACTGTGTAACCTAAAGCAGTTAAAGAAATAAAGTGCTTTTGACAGCAATTTTTTTGGGGTTATTCTTTAAAGTGAAGTGAGTTGTGTTATTTTTGTGTAAGATACTGCTGCCATGCCCTTTGGTGTGCCCCCCTGCTGTGTAACCTAAAGCTGTTCAAGAAATAAAGTGTTTTTGACAGGAATTGTGTTTTGTGATTCTCTGATGTTAAGTGAGTTGTGTTGATTTTTCTGTGTGTGGGACTGCTGGTGTAATGTGTTATAATGCTTTGCCTACTTGTACTTTGAAAGTGAGAAAATAATTTTTTAAAAACTTTATTTTGTGTTGTTCGTGTTTTATTCTTTGTTGTGCAGTTGGTTCCCATCATAGGGAACAATGGGGCTGGCTGGCCAGCCTTCTCTGTAGGCGGTGGGGGAATTTGAGGGAGGGTGTCTGTGGTTCAGGTGCTCTTTCCCAGGGACAAGCTGGCACTCAGAAGTGTGCCCACCATTGTGGCACCCCTGGGCTGTGCAGAATTGCCCTGGGAAAGAGAGTTTAGAAGTTCCCAGCATAGGGAACAAAGGGAGAGGGCTGGCCAGCCTGTTCCTGGGGTTATGGGTGTGGGGCTACTGGGGGTGGATTTGGGTCTGTGAGGGGCTAATGTGGGAATTTGGGTCTGTGTGGCAGCTGGGGGGGTATTGGGTATGTGTGGGGCTGTAGGGGGTGGACTTTGGGGGCTGAGCGCACCTACTTTGGGAGGCCATGAAATGCCCCCCCAAATGGGAGCTGGCTGAGCCTTGGTGGGGGGTGGGAGGAAAGGTGGGAGAAGGGCCCCTGAGGGTTGGGGGGCATTTTGCATGCAAAATGCCACCCCTGGCAAAGGAAGCCTTCCTCTTCATTTTTTCCCTTAGGAAATAATGGAGATCAGCAGCAGCAAGCACAAAATAGGAGATTAGCAGCAGCAACCTAAAGCTATGCCCTTTTATAGGCGAGGATAGGGGGACCTGGTTTGGGTGGCCATAACATGGCCCCCCAAAGTCCAATCGGTCTGAAACTTGGGGGGTTGTTATAGGGGAGTTAGAGGAAGGCCCCTACCAATCTTGGCTTGATTTGGTGGGAAAATGCTTCCCCCAGGCTTCAGAGAAGCCCAGGGAGGCTTTTTCCCATTGAAAAAGCTTTCCCGAATCGCCCCGAATCGCCATTCCCGAATCGGCTCGGCGATTCGGGAGACAGCGATACCTGAATCGGCTTCTCAATTTGGGTATACCCAAATCGGGAAAGCCAAACCACTGTGCTTTTGCACACCCCTAAAGAGGATCTACTAAATTCAGACAAGCCTCGAGAGGCTTTTTCCCATTGAAAAGCTTTCCCGAACCCCCGATTCAAGCCGAATCAATGCCCGAATCGCTATACCTGAATTGACTTGCCGATTCGGGTACAGCTGTTCCCGAATTGGCTTCTCGATTCGGGTATACCTGAATCAGGAAAGCCGAACCACTGTGCCTTTGCACACCCCTAGCTAGGACATCAAGGTAGGCCGGGCTGATAAGAATTCTTTGTTCCCATGGATATAGGCGGCCTGGACAGCAACTGGGCCTGGAGAGAGAGAACTAAATAACTACAGATTATAACAAGAGACCAAGCTGTGGCTTGAAAACTGACATTCTGACATTCTGCTTCCCTTAAGACCCCCTCCCCTTGTCAGGTTCAGAATGCTTCTCTATATGTTGTAACCAAAGAAACTCCATTTTAATCCTTTTAGTGTTCTAAGTGCTTTCTTCACAGGTGCCAAGATGTTCCCTAGCAGCTATCTCTCAGAAGAGGAATGTTTTGGCTACAGCTTTTCCAGTCCTGGGAAACGTTCACTTTCTCAGCTTCAAAGGGATTGTTTTGAGAACTGTGGGGGGAGGCTGGGCCTACTGAGTCTTGATACTTTGTACTGTATTCTTTACCTCTCATTCGTAACAATACACGTGTACCAACCCAGATATTGCATCTGGGCCCGTGGACTATAATGGTTGCATTTTTCAGTAAATCTTTTGAAAACAATGGACTCTTGTCTGATTGCAGAAGGTAGTCTGGATACAACTATTATTTAGCCACAGATCTGACACCCCTCACCCTTCTGCCCCTGCTTTTTCTGGGTACTTTTTATGGAACTTAGCAACCAGTCTAGGAGCATTTACATGAGAAGCTTCCACCCACTCATGATACCCCTCCTCAAAGTCTTTCTACTTAATTAGGTAAAAGAGCTTATTGTATCTGCGTTTGGAATCCAAGATTTCCTCAACTTCATAGTGAATTTGGTTGTCTATCATGGTTGGGTGGGGCACCAATTTGCTGAGATGCCATTCATCAGGAGGTGGTGCTTTCTTGAGTAGGCTAATGTGGAAAGTTGGGTAGACCTGGTGTAGATTTTTTGGTAAATCTAGTTCTACAGTCACATCATTGATCACTTTCTTTATTGGGAATGGTCCCAAGAATTTCAGGCCCAACTTTTTACTAGGCTGTTCTGTTCTGAAGTTTTTTATGGAGACATACACTTCATCTCCTGGGTGTAATTTCCACTGTGCGACACGATGGCAATCTGCATACTTTTTGTAGTCAGCTTTGGCTTTGTTCAAAGTTTTTTGGATTTGCGCCCATTGTTTTGCCAGGGTGGTCCACCATTCACTCAAGTCTCCTGAGTGGTTGCTGGGTGGTTGTTCTTCGAAGGGGAACGCTACTCCGTCATAGCCATGGACGATTTTAAAGGGAGTTTCTCCTGTTGAGCTGTGTACCACGTTGTTATATGAGTACTCGGCAACATGCAAGAGCTGGGTCCAATTGTCTTGTTGAAAATTAATATAGCATCGAAGGAACTGTTCTAGTACTTTATTAGTTCTTTCGGACTACCCATCGCTCTGGGGATGGTGGGCGGAGCTTATTCCTTGTTCAATGCCCGCCACTTGTAAAAGCTCCTGCCAGAAGTTGGCAACAAATTGAACTCCACGATCCAATATCACCTTGGAAGGAAAAGAATGCAGTCTTACAATATGTTTCATGAATAGACTGGCCAACTTTTTTGCTGACGGAATACTGGAGCATGGGATGAAGTGGGCTTGTTTGGAGAACAGATCCACCACGACTAGAATACAGGTGCAACCCTGGGATGGGGGAAGATCAGTAATAAAGTCCATAGAAATCACTTCCCAGGGTCTGTTGGGGGTCTTTAAGGGTTGTAGTAGTCCTGAGGGTTTGCCCCTTCTGGATTTCGCCATGACACACATAGGGCAGGAAGCTACATATTGAGACTCATCCCTTCAGATACTGGGCCACCAAAACTGTCTTCCGTTTGTTCGGTCGTCCTATTCCAGAACAGCCACGGTCGGCCACTGGTTTGCTCGGGTATGGATTCCAAACTGTGCCGACTATCCAGCTGCAGTTGCGTAAACATCGCGCTGGCCCTCCGGTCCCTTGTTTCCCTTGGTCTCGTGCCCCACTGCGTCGGGGTGGGCAAGGAGAAAAGTGGTACGGCTGTGGCTCTAGGGCGAGTATCAGCACTGCTGGGAGCGAGGGTATAAATCGTCGTAACCGAGGAGCCGTCTCCTCGTGGTACAGGTGCTTGGGATTCCAAACCTTGTGAGCCGGGAGAGGCATACGGGTCAAACAAAGGATCCCTGACTGGGACAGCTTTGGAGTCCGTCTGATCCGGCTTAGGCATTGGAAAAGGTGATTGGTAACAAAATGTCAGAACTGTGGCTAGATAATGTCCTACTCCAGACTACCTTCTGCAATCAGACAACAGTCCATTGTTTCCAAAAGGCTTTTACTGAAGAAATGGTTCATTATAGTACACTAGCCTGAATGCAATATTCAGGATGGTACATATGCATTGTTACCAATGACCGGCAAAGCATGAGGTACAAAGTAACAGATCACAGTAGGCCCAACCTCCCCCCATAGTTCTCAAAACAACCCCTTTGAAGTCAGGATAGCGAAAGTTTCCCAAGGCCGGTTCTTGGTGGAACGTCGGTAGCCAAAACAATCCTCTTCTGTGAGATAGCTGCCTGGGAACCTTGGCACCTGTGAAGAGAGCACTTAAACACTGAAAGGATTAAAAATGGAGTCGGTTAAGCAAAGCAGTACAATACAGCATTCTGAACCTGACAGATAGCACCTGGGCCTGGAGGGAGAGAACTAAATAACTACATATTATAACAGAAGAACATGGCGTAGCTGTGGCTTGAAAACTGGCATTCTGACAGCATTGCAACACTGTACATGGCAATGGCACAGTGGAGCTCAGCCATTCTGATGATGTATCCTCAGGTTGCACTGACAAATCTCAGAGATATGCTGACACAACAGCTGCTGGGTTCTCTGAGCACTGCTCCCATCTTTGAATATTGGATTTACAATGGGAAAAAAATCAAGTTCAGATCTTTGATTAATGATTCCAAGCAACCCAACATCCCTTAGCTTAACATCTCATAGTTCTTAGGAAGATGAAATAACTACTAAGGAGTAAACTGAAAAATTACAGTTAATAATACAGAATAATAATTCAATAATAGTAATATAGAAAAACTAGCTTATTATTCAACATTAGTCAATTACCTATAGAACTTTGGATTAGTCTCCCTAATCATGTCACAGAGCACCTAAGATCCTAGGTACTTTGACATTAACCACTTGTAGTCTGGACCCATGCTCTAGCCAGCTGGTTAAGTCATTCAGTGGGAAAGTGAATGATTCACCATGTAATATCAAAATTTCCTTTCTGAATTGGAATAAATTTCCTCCCATCTCATCCTTTTTTGATGCTTCACACAATAAAGACAACAACTGCAACAATACAGGAGAATTAGCAAAATACATCAAATGGGTAGCAAGGCTGCAAGTTTTTATTGACTCCTGTTCTCTTATTAGAGGACCAAATACCTGCAGCCATGAAGAGTAGAATTTTCATTTTCATTTGGTGCAGAATTTGGGCTCCCCTCCTGGACTCCACTTGAATCTGGCCATGCTGGTCCATGCTTCTGAAATTTAGAGGCTGAATTATTGCAGTGCACTTTGTATTGGGCTGCCTTTAAAAATGAATATTCGTTTATTTCAGAACACAGCTTATTGCCTGTTGGTGAGGACTCCAAGTGGGAGCATTATGCTTCTACCAAGAAACAACATCATTGGCTACAAAGAGTCCAACTGAAGGTGTTGTTATTGATCTTTAAAGCCTTGTGTGACCAGGTATCTACCACCATGAAAGATTGTCTTTTCTGATATGAACTTCTCGGAGTCTCTTCCTCCTGGAACCCTCTATCAGAGTGGACCATAGCAGCATCTCTGGCCCTTCAGGATACTTTACAAGGGGGAAAGACATTTTTTCCATGGTATCAAATATTGTTCAGTAAGATGCAGTTAAGAAAAGTGGATATGTAACTAATGCATTTTCCTTTTTGAACTGGAAGGCATGGAAGCAGTATTTCTGAAGGAACCATACTTTCTAATGTCATGTAACTTCTTAAATGACAAGTAAAATTCTTACTACCTGATAATTGGGCAATCAGCACAACAGTATAATTTACAAAGAGAAAATTAGAAAGATGCATAGCACAACATGAACCTTTCTCTCAGATCCTCCTGTTTTGCTTGATGTTTTCCTCTTTCCCCTCTCTTTTTTCCTTTTCTTTTTTGCAAATTATGTTTTGGAGTAAGATACTGCTACATATTAATTTGCTAGTATCCTTAGAGAGCATCATATTAATTACAAAGTAGGAGGTCTCATTTCTAATTTATTATCTGGCAAGAGAGTCAAATAAATTAAGAATGGTATTAAGAATCGGGCCTTTCTAACATATCAAGACATTGCTTCCCTGCATAAAGGTTAGTAATGTTGCAAAGGGAAGATTTTAGTAGCTCTTTACAAACTTTCAGCTCCAGGTTTCACAGCGGTAATGAGCTTTTTAAATCTGTACTCAGAAGGGAAAGAAAATTGACCTCATGTCAAGTCTGACTCCAATCACAATAATTAATTAACAGACATATGAAGAACAAAATACTGTTCTAAGAAGACTTTTACAGGAACACTGTACATGTGTATTGTATGTCATGACTGCTTCTTTTCAGTTGTTTCTAGTGCCATGGGCAAAACTATACAATTAATCTTATTCAGATTAGGGAAGTAGGAGTGAGTAGGGCTGCCAAGTATTCTCTTCTCCCATCTCTTGTTTTCTGCCACTTCTCTGAGCAGTGATGGGACAAAACTAAACCCCAGCAGATAAAGTAAAAAAAAAAGAGGACTAGTAGCATATATACAGGAAAGATTGAACTCAAAACTAGTATATGCTTGTGATCAAGGAAGAATATTAATGACAGAATTCCAGAAAGCCCAAAGGAAAATTCTGGTTGTGAATATATATGCCCCAAGTGAACAGCAAGAAAAATTCTACCAAAATCTTCTAAAGCGTATCTCCAAATTGGATTATACTGATATATGTATTATAGGAGATTTTAATGTGGTGGTAGATAAAAATCTGGATAGGAAACATCCAAAGAATGGAAAAAAGGGGGGGGGAAACTCTTCCCAAAATTTTCTTTGAACTGGCAGAGGAAATGGTAGATGTATGGAAAACAAGACATTTGAATGCAACTAACTATACTTTCTACTCGGACAGACACAAATCTTGGTCACAAATAGACATGTGCTGGGCCTCAACATCATTGGTGGCAGAGATGGATGAAATAGATAATTTACCGCAACTGATTGGAGATCACAACCCCCTTGTATTTAAGATAAAAGAGGAAAGAAGACAATTTAGGTGGAGACTGAATATAGACCTATTAAAAGATAACAATTTCAAAGAATAAGTTTCCAAAAAAATGGAATGGTTCTTTAAACAAAATTTAAACAACAAAACTAGCCTGGGGGTAGTTTGGGACGCAAGTAAGGCCTTTTTCAGAGGACTGGCAATTAGATACGTGGTAAAGAAGAAGAAAGAGAGAAATAAAGACTATAAAGAACTGGAAAAGAATCTAAAAGAAGAGGAAGATAATTTAAAGGATGCTCCTGAAAATACTAAAGCAAAATTGAAGATAAAAATACTCCAACATAAACTTAATTTGATGCTGATGAAGGAGATGGAGAAAAAAATTAAGTATGCAAAATTAAACTATTTTGAAAATGCAAACAAACCTACAAGATGCAAACCTACAAATTAAGAAGAGAAAATCTCAAAAGACATATAATGTCCCTGAGAGATGAAAAAGGAGAAGGTGCTTCAGGAAGAAATGAAGAAAGTTCAAAGAAAATTTTGGGAAGAGTCCCCCCCCCTGTTTTCTATAAGAGGCTTATGCGAAAATGAATGTACAACCAGAGTAACAAGAATGCTATCTGAAAAAAATGGAACTCAAGAAATTTGATGAAGAGCAGAGGAAAATATTAAATGATCCAATTACCATGAATGAAATATCACAGGCATTTAAAAAGCAAAATAAGGGGAAATCACCAGGACCAGATGGTATTCCAGCTGAATACTACCAATGCTTTGAACAGATTTTAGCGCTCCCATTTAAATGCTTGATAGGAAAAATATGGGATACAGAATCCTTACCAGAAACCTGGAAAGAAGCAACGATCTCCTTAATACCAAAAGATGGAGTGGATTTGAAAGAAGTTAAAAACTATAGAGCAATCTCATTGTTGAATGTGGATTACAAAATTTTTTCTTCCATACTTTCATGGAGAATAAGGAAAATTATGGACCAGATGATTCATCATGACCAAGCTGGTTTCTTAACGGGAAGACAGTCATAATATAAGGAAAATATTAAACATTTTGGAATACTATGAGGCACATCCAGAAAAACAATTAGCTCTAATGTTCCTAGATGCGGAGAAAGCTTTCAACAATCGCAACTGACAGTACATGTTTAAACAGCTTGGAGAGATGCAATATGGGGAAAATTTCCTCAAAATAATTCCAAAAGTCTATGATAAGCAGAAAACTAGAATATTAGTAAATGGACAATTAACAGATCCGATAGAAATTGAGAAAGGAACCAGACAAGGCTGCCCATTATCCCCTCTTTTGTTCATATTAACACTGGAAGTACTTATGGAAAAGATCCGAAACACAGATGAAATCAGAGGAGCCAAAATTAGGAAGCAAAAATATAAAGTGCCAGCATTTGCAGATGACCTAGTATTTATTCTAGAGGATCCTTTAACATCAATACAGAAGCTCCTGCAAGAAATTGAAGAATATGGTGCCATGGCTGAGTTAAAAATAAATATTAAAAGACAAAACTGATTACAAAAAACTTTCAAAAGCAGCAAATGGAAGAACTAGCTCAAAAATCACAAATTGCGACTGAAAAGATGGTAAAATACTTAGGAATTTGGATGACTAATAGATGGAGCTCTCTTTATGAAGACAATTATATGGTCTTAATGAAAGCAATTTAAAAAGATTTGGAAAGATGGAAGGACTTACAGATGTCATTTTTGGGAAGAATTGCAGCAGTAAAGATGAATATCCTTCCAAGAGTCCTATTTTTGTTTCAATCTATACCAATAGGGGTGCCCCAAGTATTTTTTAAAAAACTGAATCAGACAGTACAATCCTTTATATGGCAGAATAAAAGACCACAAATCAAACTGGAAGCTTACAAGATAAAAAGGAAAGAGCTGGTCTCTCCTTACCAGACTGGTCATTATATTATAACGCTTGTGCAATGACTTGGTTGAGAGAATGGATCACCCTGGAAAATGAAAGACTTTTAAATTTGGAAGGACATTACCTAATGATGGGCTGGCACGGATTTTTGTGGTACAAAAAATGGAAACATCATAAATACTTTAAAAATCATTGGCTAAGGAAAGCATTAGTGTCTGTCTGGGAAAGAATAAGATATACCTTCTATGAGAAAATTCCATTATGGGTTTCCCCAATTGAAGCATTTACACAACCTACTTTGAAAAAAGAGGGGAAGATGCCCACTTATAAGATGTTACTGAAACCAGGTGGTCTATTAAAATATACAAAAGAAATGGCAGATTTAGATATAGAATTGGGCTGGTGGGGCCAGGCACAATTGGAATCTAGATATAAAAAACATAAGACAATGGGTTTCTATGAAACAGAAGAGAAAATTGATATGATAACGTGTGGTACCAATGTTAAAATGATAAAGAAAATGTAAAATTACAGAGGGAAGAAGTCAAAGACAATATGATACAATGGGCAGAAAATGTGGGACATGCAATTGATTTGGAGCAATGGTCGCAAATGTGGAAAGAAAATTTAAAGATGACAAAATCTGCCTCTTTAAAAGAAAATATTTACAAAAAGTTTGATAAATGGCACTTGACTTCTATTAAGATTGCTAAAATGTCTCTAAATATGCCAAACAAATGTTGGAAATGTGAAATTAAGGTGGGTACATATTACCATATATGGTGGACATGTAAAAAAGTGGTGGAGTTTTGGAAGATGACTCATAGAATGATCCAGCAGATTCTCAAATTCCTATACCACTGAACCCTGAACTTCTTCTATTAAATCATATAACAGCTCAGGTGAATAAAAACCAAAAATATTTGATTCTGAATATAATTACAACAGCTAGAATTTTATATGTGAGATTTTGGAAAACGACAGATATCCCAACACAAGAAAATCTGATTTAAAGAATACTCGATACAGCAGAAATGGATAAACTATCCAGTTTATTGAAAGATAGAGATAGTATGATATATGATGATATTTGGGACCCTTTTTACAATTGGATACAAAAGAACTTTGAAGGAACTTAATTCCGAGTTAAGTTGAAGACCTTTATGGACAGTGCTAAAAATGAATGGAAAAATTGTAATAATAAGCTGGCCTATGGATTACAAAAAGATATTAAATATATTTGACTAAACGGTGCAATGTATTTGAATTATGTAACTTGTATTTCCTTCCCCTACCCTTCTTATTCTGTATTTCCCCAACTATCGATAATAAAATTAAAATATCTATAAAAATAAATAAATAACCCCCCCAAAATGGCCAATAGTATGATGATGTGATGTTAGTTCTGGAGGAAACCAAGACATTGGTTTTATCATAGAGTTTCCAGTGATTCCTAGGAAGGACTGACATCATTTCTGGGTTTTTCCTGAAAAAGACATCTCAACATTGCTGAAAGCAATCCCCTCCCCCACCGTGTCCCTTTTTCTGGTCCACCCAGTTGCTCTACTTGGCAACTGTGGAATCTGTGTTCATACTGGTTTGATGCTGTTTTGAGTAAATGAACATAAATCTGACATAACGACAACAGCAGCAGCAGCAACATTTGAGTAATATACTGCACTTCAGGAAAACTTAACACCCACTCAGAGCAGTTTACAAAGTGTGCTATTATTATCCTCATGACAATCACCCTGTAGAAATCACAACACTCAAAAACCAGTGAGAGAGCAATTTAATCTTCCAGAACTTTCCATTGCTAACCTACAAGTGGCTATCAGCAACCAGAGAAACTTCAAGAGGAGATTACAATGTGAGATTGTTGAAATGGAGTTCATTCACAAATTCAGAACAATAGACCCCTCCCCCCCTTCCAGGGCTGAATAGAGGCTTAGGATTCTTATCTCACTACAGAAGCTAATTTCTGTTCTAATCAAGATGCATTGTACTATTGTACTTTTATATCCTGACATCTTCCTTTGTTACATCCCTCCCATCTAATCAAGCTGCATTGTTCTTTTACATCCTGATGTTTTCCCTTGTAACATTCTGCCCACTTTTTAAAAGGGATATAAAGGCTCAGGGATCTTCATTCCTATACATACCTGAAGAAGGGAGCTCTGACTCTCCAAAGCTTACACCCTGAAAATCGTGTTGGTCTCGAAGGTACCACTGGACTCAAATCCTGCTATATTAGTAATGGGTTTACTTTGCTCTCATGCCAGAGTATATGCTGATATACAGCATAAATTATTAACATATTTAAAGGCAGAATACACTAGGAGGAACAGTGGCTATAATCATTTGAGCAACGCTACCTTGGCTCCAAACTTGGCCAATGATTCTAATGGTATTGTTTATGGCTGCTTGCACATGAACTGTGCCAAAAGGTACCAAACCTCCTCTCTGTCCCCCAACATGATATACAGACAAATGAAAGTTTGGTTGATGCTGCTCAGCATCAAGGACATTCCTTCCCCCACTCACTGTGCAACAAATTATGGGCTGTTGCAAGAATGGCCTTCATCAGATGATGCTTCCGGATGCTCACCAATTTGCCCTTCCTAGAAAATGTAGTGCTGCAGGATTCCAAGTCCAATTAATGGACATAAGAGCCATGGAAAGCTACATTTCTCGATGGCATGTTGTGCTTCACAAGAAGTTGCACAGTACTTAGAAGAAAGGAAATATGATAGAGTTTGAGATTTTTTTTTTTTGCCATAGCTATATAAGGTTAGAGAAAGAAAAGAGAAGGGAATCAAAGGGTAAGAAGGGATCAACATGAGGGTTGCTAGCTGTGGCTTGAGAAATTCTGGCTTTAGAGGAAGGAACTGCCCTCCCCCACTTGGAAAAAGAGGGTACAAAAAGGCTCTGCAGCCTATTATGTGTATTGGTTCAGCAGGATGGAGAACTGAGGGCTCTACTTCCCAAGGGCTGGACACACATTCCAGCAGGGGATGCCTCAGTTACTATTTGGGAACTCTAAAGGGACAGTTAGATCTTAAAGTCAATCTACACAAAACATCTTATACGGGAATGCTCAAGTGTAGGGAGATGCAATGTTAGCTGGGAAGCCAGAACCAGTGGAGCTCACTCCTCGGAGGGTTTGTTAATCTCATCTTCTCCCCAAAAGCTCTGTCAATTTCATCTCCCCTTCAGGGAGGTGAAGATAAAATTAACAAACCTTCTGTTTCCACCAGCTGTTTCTTTTGAACTATGCTTTCCAGCTGTCATTGTGTCTCCCTACACTTGAGCATTCCCATGTAAGATGTCTTGTAAGATGTCTTGCGTAGAGAGACTCTTATGACTTTTCGGTTTTTTTTTTCTTTCTCTTAGTAGCTGTAGCTTTGTGCACTGCTCCTTCTATATATATTCATGGGATCTATGTATTTTATATTCTACTATAGTACAGTAAAGATTTTTCTTTGGTTAATTCAAGCTGTGTCACACTTTAACTACTAACCTTTTTCTCAATCACTTGCTAGAACTCTGCACATGCACAGAGGCTCGCCAGCTTCTCAAAGAGCTGGTGAAGGGTCAAGTCTGTTTCAGTTTGGGTGGTGGTGGGTTGCCAGAAGAGCCAAAGATCTGGGAGTGAGTGATAATCCCTCCCTCATCATAATAGGGTTAAAGAAGACTTCTTGTTCCCGTCAAATGAAATGCTACTTAATACATAAAGATTTTTATAAATTGAACTGAGACCGCCAAACCCATTTAAGGGAGGAAAGCTATCTAACTGATTTTACTTTTATTTGTGACTGTAACATAAAATAAGTGACTATGTAACAATCTTGGCCAGGGCATCTCATATTGCGTCATAACTTTTCCAATCAATAGAGACACCATCAAGTTATTTAAAAAACCAATTATATACATTCAATAATTCTTTAACCATTATGTTTTCAACAATTTACAGACTAAGGTTCTTTTGACGTTGTTTACTCATGAATAAAGAACCAGTATACAACAGCCAGAGCTCTTTTAGAAGTTTTCTCTAGAGTAGTTCCTCATCTTCTAGAAGTGGCCTCTTTAACTGAGAAATTACTATAGACAAAATTGTTTATATAGTTCCTGTACTTCTTTTGGCTTTATATTAGGGCTATCAGAGGGCCTAAAGAATACACCAATTGTAGTATAACATTTAGAAGTAAGTAATTCCAAAAACATCAAAACATAAAATTTTTAACATTTAATTTTATTTATTTTAACATATTGTCAGAATCTGGCTTTAACAGTGCAATTGTAAGCAGAGTTACTCCAGTCTAAGTCCATTGTAATCATTGGACTTAGACTGGAGTAACTGGATTGCACTGTAAAAGTTTGATTTTAATATTTATAAAGTCTTATACAGATTAATCTTCTTAAACCATTGTTTGCTTGGATTTGTCACATGTGCCTTACTTTGCCACTGTATAGTAACCACACAGAGAAATGTCTCTGTCCCCTACTTGCATCAAATAGCAATATCACATTTAATATCAGTAGCAACTGAACTATTTTCAAAAGATGCGATACCTGGGTGATAGAAAAGGGTCTCACATGACTGGTTTCTATATACCTTCCTGATCAATCATCTTATCTTTATCTCACAGTCATAGAATGGACTCCTCAAAGTTTATTAAAGTCACCAGATAGTCTGTTACTTGCTTTGGAGGGCTTTGCACGAGATCTTTTTCATATAACGGGTAAACCTAAAAACAAAATTGGAGACTGAAGGGAACACTAGTCTTCTCTCTGCAGTATCCCATGAAACAGGAAGCATGCATACCTTAATACTAGCATAGATGAAATCATGGAGAGTCCCAATATGTTAATACAAAAATACTGAATTGCACATTCCATAAAATCCACATGGACATCCGGTGGAGAGAATTTCTGGTTTCAAAACTTTAAATCTGGCTTACTTTCTGAAATGACCAAAAAATGTGAAGAATTTAAGAACTATCCTGTTGCCTCACACCACAAGTCCATTTGGTTTAGCATTTTTGAATATAAGAAGCTAAAGGATGTTAGGCTGTCATGTGTATTGTTTCAAAATACATGAAGGGAAATGAAGTTTAAAAGCCTGTTTCATTTTTAGTCATTTTAAGTGAAAATGAATGAAAAATTTTTAAAAAGCAAGAAAAAATAAATCATTTTTGTCTCTACTGAGTTTCAATGTAAAAAATTTCCAGACATAACATCCTTGTTTTATATGTAATTTGAATGAAATTCTTAGGGCATCTAAATGGCTAGTTAACCAGGAAGACTAATGGACTTTCAAGAACAGATAGGCATGTACTAAAATACAAACCAAAATTAAGCACGAACCAGGCCGGTTCATGGTTTGCAAACCACGGTTCATCAGATCTCATTTCTGATGAACTGCCATGAACTTTTAGGCTGGTTCATTTGGTTGGTTTTTTGGTTCGTCACTGCAAACAGCCTGATGCCAATCAATCAGTTGGATGTAACATTTTCATGAACCAAACAAACCAGTTCGTGAACCAGGGGCAGGTTTGTGAAAGTTCGTGGTTCGTGAAATTTGACGAACCACGAACCACATAGGTCGGTTTTTTTCTGGTTCATGCCCATCTCTACTCCCAAGTAAAAAGAAGCCCTGAGTCAATTAACAAAATGAAAAGGTACATTTAAATCAGTCATCACAGTAAAAAGTAAACATCCAAACACTTATCAAAGTAGAACAGTTTTTCTTTAACTTCTAGTGAAGATAACTTTCATATTCAGAGAATGCAAACCTCTGAATACCAGTACTAGGAACCAATATCAGAGGAAAGCCCCCCAAGTTAGCTATGGGTCGATCATTGTATGAAACAGAATACTGGACTAGATGAACAACTTGTGTGTGTGTCCAGAGGGTGGAGGTGGAGAGAGTCAGGAAAGATCAAGAGATACAAAACTGAAATACAATACCAAAGCAGATATTTTCTTTTTGGCTATCATCCTACGGACTCTTGCTACCATGTCTCTGAGATTCGGGAGCAATAATCCCTCAGTGACAGTTATATTCCCTATCAATTTCATCCCAATTACATGGAAATCCATCCTAATTTCTTCCCAGTTGCCTAGATAACAAAGACATTATAGAAATGTGCTGTGCCTTTATTTGGCTAGAATACTAGGATATTTTATCCTATCTATGTGAAATTTGGCAGGGAGAATATCTTTAGAGAGGGTTACGGACCCTTTGAAATTCATCCCAGTTAAATGGGACACAGTCAAAAATGTATTTCCTATTAACACCCATGGAAACAAACAAAAAAGTAATGCAAAACAATGCAAGCAACAATGAGAGAGAAAAGATTGTACACATCAAATGGCAGGATAATCTGCTTTTCCTATTTATCTAGATTATAGTAATCTACTGTAAAGATAGATGAAGACTGAGCACAAGGCATGCAGACCACACAAATCAGGTCAGAATTGGAAGGGACTCTGCGGATGGGTTTAATATTTTGCATCACTGGAACCATGAGCTAACTGAATAGCATTTTGACTTGCACCTGTATGTATATATTTCCTAAGGGCATGCTGTCAACATGAAAATTGCATCCAGTTATATATTTATCTGGTTATTGAATTGAAATACAATGAGTCTTAATTCTGAAGTATGTTTTGTAGATATTGGAGAGAGAATGGTCATTTATGAATAAGACATGTAACAATTTCATTGTAACAAATAAGAATAAATGTTGTGTTGCTTATTATCATCATCAATTTATCTCCCCTCCCCCTATTTGATGCTAAGCAGTTTCTCACAACATTCTCTCTTCCTGCACTTTATCCTTACAACAGCAATCTTGTGAGGTAGGTTAGGATGAAAGGTTGTGATGGAGTCACCCAGCAAGCTTCTGTGACAGAACAGGGATTCAAACTCAGTTTTCCCAGGTCCCAGTCAGGCACTCTAACCACTCCACCATGACTTCTCGTTGTTGCAGTGGCTTCTTAATCGAAATAGCCAATGGCCATTTCCAGACGGCTTACCTGCCTCTGGAATGTCGCGCCATGTTGCGGGGAAAACGTGAAATATCGCGTTTTCTCGTGCAAGTTTTGCGCGACATCACGCGACATCGCGCAAAGCTTGCGCGAGAAAACGCGATATTTCATGTTTTCCCTGCAACATGGCGCGACATTCCGGAGGCAGGTATGCCGTCTGGAAACGGCCAATGTGTCCATCAAGTATCATGTCAATTAAGTTGTCTAGAAGTCGCTCAACAGGATGAGAAATACAATGCTCCTTGGTATGTAGTATGCAAATAAATGTACTGATAATTGTAGTCAGAATTTTGGGATTGGGCCAAAACCAGGCCTATGCTTGTAATATGGACCCAGCTTCAGCATGGCATAGAGATCTTCCAAAGGCTCTCTCTCTGTTCAATAAAGTTTCTTTCCAGAGAGTAGGCGGAAGGTTTCACTTTGTGTGACTGAAACCAGATAAAGCCACAAAAGTTGTTGATTGTTAAATGCCTTCAGAGGATCTTTTGGTCTTCACATGTAAATCATTGGGAGCAAGATGATAAGGACCGAAGCAAACAGCTTATCACCAGAAAGGACAGACCATCCCAAGTTATGGCTGGTTAAAAAGTGAACATTCCTTTGTAATTTACAATGTAACTAATTGCATATCAAAGAAGAAGTCTATCTTAAATGTAGAGGATGTCCTGGTTAATGTTTTTGTAAAATTCTTCACTAGATGTGTGTCATCAGAACAATGTTTGTGTAGTTGATGATGGTGTCAAACTATGCATTCCTTTGATTTTCCATCTATAAAAGGTGAAGACACAAGATGCTTGGGACCCTTCTCTTGTTAGAGGACAGAGACCTCACAGGTCTCTGCTCTCTGCAATGGGGGGGGGGGGTTCAAGAGCTCTTGATTGGGAGGGGGGAAGGATATCTTAGTTGTTTTGTATCATTGTTATGTCTAGCTAATGATTTTGTACTCTGTATCTATCTCTGTAGTGTTCTAGTGTTCAGCAGAGATGAGGCCCTGAACTGGTGCCTTGTTTCTCTGCTTGTATTCTCTTTTGCCTTTTTAAATAAAACTTCCAGTCTTGCTTGAGACCTTTTTGCTGCTGGCACATTATTCTTAGCAGAGACATCAGTTTAGTACTAGGGAAAGATCAAGTGAGGTTGCACTCTTTACATGCCTACAGTAAGAGGCAAACCCAAGCAACGAACTGACAGCTATCGGTGGACTGGTCCCCAGTTGCAGAGCAAGTAATTTCTACAACAATAGTGTTGACATGTTTTCGTTCCTATTACCATTTTATTGAGCATATATTGTAACCTAATATAGAATGGAAATTGTTATGATACAAAGCCGTATCTCCATTAATCTGGAATGGAGGGACAATGGTGAATTCTGTGAGCTTACTCTTTTTGCTCTCATTTTAGAGGGACAAGTAATTTCAAGATAATGTTGAACAGACTGAAATGCATTTAATACAGGCTCCATTTGTCCCTAGAGAATTTTGCAATCAAAACTTCCTTTGTTACTTACATGCAATGAATATTTTCAGTTTGCTAAGGTTTTTCTAAAGTACATGCAGCCACCACCACTAACTTACCATTTGTTAGTCTTTGCCATGGCTTAACCTCAAGCTCTGGAAGAATGCAAATCACAAGGAAAATCTATTCAGCTGTTGATTGCTCCTCTCTGTCCTTTATTTCAGCAGGGTTTTTTTTCATTCAGTTATTTATTTAATTGAAGATATGACCTGCTTTGCTTTGTGACCTGATGGTGTGAATCCCTACATATTGTTATTAGTGCAAAATAGCAACACTGTTGAGGAGTAGAGATGGGCACGAACAGCAATATGAACTAAAAAACCCACGAACAACCCAATCTGCTGTTCGCAAACAAGCTGTTCATGAGGCCCCATTCTAAATGGACAGGTGGTCATTGCAAGCCTCATTCGTTGCTGCTCATCAAGCCAGACAATCTGGCACCTGCAATTAATTCTCATGGCATCTCAGGCAGGGATTGTCTGAACTCTGTCTGAACTCCTGCTGTTGCTCTGGAAACCCCAATCTAAGCCCAATTTAGCTTGATAGGCAGATCTTCCTTCCAAGTGTGGACTGGAACTCCAAATTTGTTACAAGAGGAAAAGACCAGGGGGGAGGGGGGCTTCCAGTTCTAGCTTTCAGGAAGAGACAGCTGCTGTTAGAGAAACGGGGTGAGTGCATTGGGGATCTACCCCTTCAGGTTCCAGGGCTGCTGCCAGGCTCTGGGGCCAAGCTATCATTTATTATTGGCACCTTTCCTGCTGCCTGTTCAGGTAGGGTTTCTGGGAGTGGTGCAGTAGGGATCTTGATGGCTGGAGGAGAGCCTGCTGGCCCCCATGAACAACAAACAATGAAATGCTCGTGACAGGATCATGTTCAGTGTTCGTTGTTCATGGATGACAACGAAAACCATGTTCAGGTTTTTTTTCTATTCATGCCCATGTCTATTGAGGAGTGCTTAACTATTACCTTTCAGACTTCATTGATAATCAATAATAGGACATGCATAAACATTTCACTTGTTGAAAAGTGAAGACAAAAGTAGGACAAAAAAAAGATGTTGACAGTTGAAATGAGATGAGCTGTTTGCATATTTTTCAAAGTTGTTGAAATAGAATCCTTCCTATGTCCTTTAAAATTAGCTAAATGGGAGATTGAAATAATCTGCCATCTTAAGCGGGTTTCCTAGAAACACAGCATAAAATTTTTCTAACTAAAATAAATAAACAAACAAACAAACAAAGGGTTTTATTAGAGATAACTGTGAAATCTTATTAGTAGTGTGTATTCTGGAATTCCTGAGCAGAGGATATATATGAAAATTGCTGTTTCAGGTCATTACCATGATTTTCTGGAACATTTACAGAAATCCGGGGTTCTTAGGCACTACCAAAAAAACACATAAAATCACTGGTTGCTTACAATCAGCATCAGCAAGTGTCTTGTTTTTCTTCAGTTCTCTTGATTTCCTAGTCTGTGGCATTTCTCGTTCCATTTGATCCAATAGGGCAAGTGTGGCCCAGCTCAGGGGAGGCAGCTCCTAGTCCTAACTGAGAATAATTGGGAATAAAAAGGGGCCCCAGCCTCACAAACAAAGGAGAAAGAGCCAGCCAAACTGCCAGCTCTACCAGGTTCCTAGCCAGGTGCAGGGCCTGGTAGAGCTGGGAGTTTGGCTGGCTCCTTCTCCTTCGTTTGTGAGGCTGGGGCCCCTTTTTATTCCCAATTTGCCGCACTGCAAGTAGGACGTCTGGGGACACATTGTTCAGAGGCCTGTAGAATTGGACTCCTTGGTCCTATCTACTTTAAACTTGGGAAGTCTTTAGTAGACAGGCAGCACTAGCTCCCCTGCAATTCTGCTGTCATTTGGTTGAAAACCCGTGACTCCAACCCCACTGAAAAAAGTTCTCCTATAGGGAATAATGGAGCCCAAATAATTCTGGAATCCTGGAAAACCTAACTTGAATTTTGAAATGGTACTGGGGACCCAAATACCACTGAATACAGACATTTATGCCCTTACCAAAACCCAAACCTTAAAAGTACCTTTTTTTCTAGGTGCACATCACTAATTAAGTCAGATTTTGAAATTCAACTTGCACCCTTTCCCAACTGCTCATCAAACAGAAACTGATCATGAGATAGAAACATAATGTATGGAACCGAAACGGAAATAGAAATTTGCTCAGTGCACACCCCTAGTCTAAACCAAAACAGCATAGAGAAAATAAACACATAAGAGATGAAGGTAATTTTTAACTATATAGTAAATATTATCCATAAATATTAATTATGTAAAGTAGTCCTATGTTGCCAAGAGTTGATTTATACAAATATTCAATTTTTAAATATTCATTTGTGTTTTTATTCTATCACTAAAACTTGAATCATTCTTCTTCTATTCATTTAGTTCAAAATTTCCATACCCATCATTTTCTATGGGAACAGCTCAATCCTCTGCTTCTTTCTCTGGCTCTTCTCCCCGCATTGCATTTACTATTTTGATGGCAGCAGCTGTGTCAGTACTACCTAGCAGTGTTGGTGGCTGGCCAGGCAATCAATGAACTGGAAAGCAGGAAGAGAATCTCTTTTCTCCCTCAGTCTTCCCCCTCCCCCGCCCAGCACTTTTTTTTTGAAAGTTTTTTTATTTTTCAATACCTAACATACAAACTACAATAACAGTAACTACAAAAGATTAAAATAACACGAGGGAAGGAAAAGAAGGGAGAAAAAAGAAAAGGGGAAGGGGGGGTGGGGAAAAAAAGGGAAGGTAACCTACAAACACTAAACACTACACTTCAATGCTTTCCCTTCATACTGCCATAATAAAGAAATAGCTTAATAAAGTAATGATGGAGTGGTTGATCATACAAATTACAAATTACAATCGAATTCAAATTAAATTTTTCTCCCCCTCCTGGGTCCCGGACACAGTTCTCTCTGAGCAACTGCAGCCGCAGTGCTCGTTTCCTCCCCCCCCTCAGACTTCTCCCTTTCTTCTTGCTTGGTGCACTGAAATTCCGGATTTTTATCCTTAAAATCCCTTAGTTGATCTTCTGATAATATCTTATAGGTTTGATCTTTGTAACTAAACCAGATTCCTTCCGGAAATAACCATTTGTACTTTATTCCACGTTCCCTCAGAAGAGCTGCGAGCTTTTTATACTTAAAACGTCTTTTCCGAACTAAAAATGGGACGTCCTTCAATATCTTAACTTTGTTACCCAAAAAGTCCAAATCCGCATTGTATGAATTGTATAGGATAGTGTCTCGGATCCTTTTAGATGAAAAATCGATGGTGATCTCGCGAGGCAGCTGACGCTTCGTTGCATATTTTGAAGAAGCCCGGCGGACTTCCAAAATGGCGCTTTTAACCTCTTCTTTAGTTGTCCTCGCGAGTGTCGCCAGTAGTTCCGAGACCAGACCCCATAAATCCTCATTTTCCTCCTCTTTCACGTTCTGGAGGCGCAAAATTGTCTGCGTTCGTTCCACTTGTAGCCCGATCAGCTGGTTCTCCACCAGCTTTAACTCTTTTTTCGTAGCCTTCACGAGTGACGCACTTTCCCGGGCAGCCTTCTCTGCCCCCCCCCGCTGCTTCCTTAATGGTTTTCACTTCGCTTTCAATTAAGCCCACCCTTTGATCTGTTTCGTTCAGCTTGTCAACAAAGGGTTTTATGGCTTCAACAACCGCCCTGCACACCAGTTCCTCAAGCGACTCTCCCTTCTGCAGGGTAGCCGAGATTGACTTACCCAGAGCGGGACTTTGTTTTTTCGCTGCCATTTTTGGGGGGGGGGGGACCGCCAGCCGAAATTCTGAAACTCAGCGAAGGGGAAGAACGAGCCTTCTTAGCTTCAGATCCCACCACTCCTTCGCGTACGCTTGTAATAACAGAAGGGATTTGCTTACTTGCAGGCTTCCGCCTAGTTCTGTTTTTTGCCGTTTTCCATAGCCCGGCAGCACTCGAGGTGCCGCGCACGTCTGCCGGCCTCCATAGGGACAAACGGGCAATTTACCCCCCGCATTGATTTTCGGGCGGTTCTTCCCGCAGCTTCCCGGACCCTGCCTCCCTCACTGGGAGTCTTGGGGGCTAATCTTCGCAGATCAGCCGCCCGGTCAGGGTGCTCGGGCGCTTCCTCTCGGACCTGCTGAGAGGAGCGTCCGACATGGCTGAGAAAACGAAAACGAATCTCCCCCGCCCAGCACTTGACAGTGTTTTAGAAACATGTACAGTGTCACACCTCTGGAATCCCATGTGTGTGTTATGTGCTATCAAGTTACTTCCAAATTATGACAACTCTATGAATTAACAACCTCCAAGCCATCCTATCATTAACGACTTTATTCCAGTCTTGAAAACTGAAGGCCATGGCTCCCTTTATTAAGTGAACCCATCACCTGTTGGGTCTTCCTCTTTTCTTATTGCCTTCAACTTTTCCAGTTAGTCTTGTATTCTCATGATGTGACCAAAGTACAATAGCCTCAGTTTTGTCATTTTAACTAATAGAGAAAATTAAGGTTTCAGTTGATATAGTACCCACTTACTTGTCTTTTTGGCCATCCTCCAACTTCACATTTCAAATTAATCAATTTTCTTCTTGTCAGATTTCTTCATTGCCCAACTTTCACATATATACATAGTAATGTGGTATAGCATAGTACAAATTATCTTAATCTTAGTGCCCAGTGACACTTCTTTATTAGGGGTGTACACTGATTTTTTATATATATTGTTTGGATTCATGTATTCAGAATACCATATATAGTCAGTATTCCCACTATTGGGATTCAAAACTACTGGTATAGTAATCTCTATGTGGAAATGTTTCTGGGGGTCTGGAGGGGCCATTTTTCAAGCAAATTGCACCAAAATTGCAGGGAATCTAGTCCTGCATGTCCACTAAAGATCCCCCACCATGTTTTAAGTGAATTGCACCAAAGGGTCCAATTCTACTGGCTCCTGAACAAGCTGCCCTCAGCCCCACTCTCTTATTTCCTTTGTGGGAAAAAATTCAAGGTTTTCTCCAGGATACAGGAAGCCTTAGCCAAACACACAACAGCAAGCAATGAAGTGAAGCCCCCCAAAGCAAACAGAGCCAACGAAGCCCAATAGAACCAGCTTCAAACCACAGAATCCCAGCAAAACCAAACTGAAGCAATAGTGACCCAACAGAACCAGTGTCACTCAAAGGATGTCAGGCAAAAACTAGGACCAATAGAAAACCATTCTATTTTCCCATATTCTAGCTCTTGTTCAGTGTACAGATTGCACATCAAAACACCCATTTCTTTTTAAAAAGTCCATAGCTTTTCATAATCCACACAGTTGGAGGCTTTGCTGTAATCTGTAAAACACAAACTGACTTTCTACTGAAATTCCTCTGGTATGCTCCATAAATTTGCAATGTGATCTCTTGTGCCTCTTCCTTTTCTGAATCCAGCTTGAATATCTGACATTTCTTGTTTCATGTATGGTAAGAGTCTTGGAATTGTAAAATTGTAACATTTTGAGTATCACTTTGCTTGCATGGGAAATTATTGTGATGGTCTGATAGTTGCTGCAATCTTTGATGTCTCTTTTTTTCGAACTGGAATGTAAATTGAAGGTTTCCAGTCTATTAGTCATTTTTTTGTTTTCCATATTAGTTGGTATATTCTTGTTAAGATTTTGATGGATTCAGATTATGTTGTTTGAAACTGATATCCAATGTATATTCTCCAATTGCTTTGAGAGCAGTTTTCAATTCACTTTCTCAATTTGCAAGTTCTTTATAAAAATATTCTTCTTTGAAGGAATCTGTCATCCTTTCATCTTCTATGTAGGATATGCACCAAAAAACAAAAAAATCTGGATGATTCAGATCTGGGTTTCATTTTTTAAAAATCCAGGTTTCCATGTCAGATTCCCTGATCTGGGTTAGAGAATCCTGGATTTAACTGGCTATTATTGCTTATGAGGAATAATATCTGGGAGAGGGGTCTGGGGATCATTTTTAAAGCTGATTCCACCAAAATTGGAGGAAACCTACTCCTGTCCCCTAAAGGATCCCCAAATTTCAGGAGGATTGGACCATGGAGTTCAATTCTATGGGCCACTGAATAAGCTGCTTTCAGCCACTCTCCATTTTTGCTAGGAAGCATGGCTTTTAAACTCCACAGCTAGCCTCCCTTCCCTTGCTTGGGATTCTTGCTTGCTTGGGATTCTCTAGTTCAACATTACTCCCCTGTGAGCTGAGAGAATCCCAATGTCAAACCAGAGAATCTCACTGGGAATCTCTGAAGCAAAGTGGGTGAGGTTTGCTGAGTTGCAGAGTTTAAACAGCAGCAGACAGTGGTGGCATGAAGGGGCTCTTTTGAACCTCAGGCAAAGAGGGAGCAGAATGGAATGAAAATTCATTCTGCTTGCTACTTCCTCCCCCTCCCTGCTACCTTCATGCCACTGTCATGCAATGGTGCAGAGCTTGGCTCACCTTCATGCTGCTGCCCATTACTCACTTGGGCTGCCTGCAGCAGCTGCCAGTGGAGGCTGCTTGAAATGACTCCCTGCAGCTGCCTGCTGCTGCCAGAAATTAAGTCCAGCTGATATAATTCCAGCTTTTTTCATGGTTCCCATAGCCGAATCACACACCTCAGCTTCAGTGCATTGTAACCATCATTTCTTTATTTTGTTCTGATCAGATGTCCTGGTGCATTTGAGATTTTAATTAGGTCTCATATCTATACATGATCTTAAAAAACAGAAACTGTTTATAAGGAAAAGGCAGGAACTTGCCGGACCAGAAATGCAAGTTGATTAGGTGTTGTTGTATTAAAAACAGCTTTATTTCAGAGGAAAATCAAAATGTCAAAGTGAAACAATTCTCTAGGGAGTCCTGGAGCCAGCTTGAAACAGTTCTAATCAAATACTGCCAGCCATTCTGCCTTGTTCAGAGGCACAAAACTCATTTCATAAACTTTTCTCAAAAACAAAGCAAGAAAAGGACCATGTCCAAGACCAATGCTAATTTAAAACTTGTCCTGAGGGGAATTTTTTAACACCACATGAAGAAAGAAACATGAAGACAGTTTCAGAAGATTCTCCCTCAGGACAAGTATCAAATTAGCAACATAGTCAAACTGGAATAGATTCTAGTGAAATTAAAATCCTCAGGAAATAAATAGATGAATGACTGGTCTAGCTGTGGAATGTTTTTTTTGGGGGGGGCAAAGTGAAAGGTTCCATTCTAGCACTATTAATAGTGGCCATTTCCACACACGTTGAATAATGCACTTTCAATGCACTTTCTCAATCCTTTGGAAGTGGATGTTTTGTTCCACACATGGAAAATCAGTTTCAAATGTTCACTAAAGAGTATTGAAAGTGGATTATCCAATGTGTGTAGAAGCAGCCAGTGTGTGTTGAGTGTGTGTTGAGTAAGTTTATTGTGCCTTCACATTCTGTAATGAAGTGGATGATAGTATGTTTCATGATGGTTTAGCCAAAGTTACATTGTGTTTATTCCTTAAGTAGGGCTTAAGCTGCCTTCTTTGCTGATTTATCATCATCATCATCATCATCCATTTTTATTTATATATCACATCAGGAAGGCATCTCTAATGGCTAGTTTCTAAAAGTTCTGATGCTACAGCGTGAATATTTTCATTTTGCAGATTGAGAATTAAACTAGGAGTCCTATTAAAGGCTTCTGCACATACACAGAAAAGTTTAATAGTGTTAGCCAAACTGCCTCAAGAATGGGGAATTAAGAAGCAGCAGGCTATTATTAAGGGATCAAGACCTGTGTATACCAGGGTAAGAGTTCCTGGATTCCGCCCAATAAGAGAGAAGACTAATACTTCAATGAATCAAAGTTTTTATTTAATAATCTTGAGTATACAGAGTACAAGAAAAAAAACACACATTCATTACAAGACTAGAAAATAAAAGGTGGGAAAGTATAGAGACTGTCGCATTAGCAAGAAGATCAATGTTTGGGTGATACTCACTTGTCCGTTGAGAAGCAAGATTCAGCAGCAAGGGAAGGAATGCCTAGTGAAGTGCCTGCACTACACAAGATGATGTGAGGTAGGAATGGGAGAGACCAGCTATGTAGAGAGTATCTCTCATAGGTCTTAAATAGAGATGGGCACGAACAGCAACACGAACAAAAAAACCCCACGAATAGCACAATCTGCTGTTTGCGAAAAAGCTGTTCATGAGGCCCCATTCTAAATGGACAGGTGGTCGTTGCAAGCCTCATTCGTTGCTGTTTGTCAACTGGCACCTGCAATCAATTCCCTTGGCAACTTAGGCAGGGATTGTCTGAACTCCAGCTGTTCCCCTGGAAACCTAAATCTAATCCGAATTTAGCTTGATAGGCAGGTCTTCCTTTCAAGTGAGGAGCTCCAAATTTGTTACAAGGGAGCAAAGAGCAGGGGGAGGGGGCTCCCAGCTCTGGCTTAGTTTGCAGACAGTGGAGAGGGAGAGACAGCTGCTGTTGGCATTTTGATAGAGTGCATTGGAGCTTGAATTTTCTTTGTGTGTGGTGGGATCTACCCCTTCAAGTTCCAGGGCTGCTGCCAGGCTCTGGGGCCAAACTATTATTTGTTATTGGTACCTTTCCTGGTGCCTGCTCAGGTCAGGTTTCTGGCAGTGGTGCAATAGAGATCTTGACTTGGATGATGGCTGGTGGAAAGTCTGCTGGCCTCCATGAACAGCCAACCACAAACATGTTCATGAACAGAGCCATATTTGTGGTTGTTTGTGAGTCCTTGTTCGTGGATGGCAATGAACAAAGAACATCATGTTTGGGTTTATTTCTGTCCATGCCCATCTCTAGTCTTAAATAGCCAATTCCTATCTGGAAGCAGGACTCAGGGTGAGTACATGCCTCAAGAGTGGTTCCCAGGCACTTTTACAAAGAAAATTATTGATGTGTTGTGCTAGGGTGATCAGAACAATTGATCTATTGATTTAGGGCACCAGCTAACATTTGGCATTGGTGACACCTTCGAATGATCAGAGGGGCAATAAAGAAGGAAGGGTGAGAACTGATTGGATCTCTAGATAGTCCATCATGCTCTGCATATCAGAGGCAAGACCTTTATGACCTGCTCTGCAAATCAAAGGTCTGTATATCAAATGTGAGTGCTGCATGACTAGAGTGTTGGCAGCTCATGGTTCCAACGAGAAGGTAGTTGCTCTGTTAAGCTGTCTCTGGAACATGGCTTCTCCTGGGTTCACTGCTAGTCCCGACACTTATAGGAGTCTCAGCAGTAATGGCTGGCATCCTGGCAGCAGGCACATGGATCTGGATGCCAAGGGTAGCTATGCCAGAATGGTAACCTCAATACCAAGCCGTGCACAGCTCATATATATATATGCCTATGTTCAGCTGCTACAGGCAACAATAGCTCCATGTGACACCTGACATCTGCTCTTGGAGCTTTGAAAACTCGAAAGCAAATTAGGTGTTTCAGTGAAGCCCAGTCATCATAATTCAGAACGTTAATATTTTGAGGTCTACAGATAGACTAACAGTATGAATGATCTAAATTTTCATATAAGCAGTGAATATCATTCCATACAGCAATATATAAGCCTTATTCTAGAACAAATTAATGTGGTCTTAGGGCAAGCTGACAAACTATCAATTCCTTGGAAAAGAGCAAGAGTCCAGTAGCACTTATAAGACTAACAAAATTTGTGTTAGGATAGAAGCTTTCATGATTTACAGTGACTCATAAAAGCTCATATCCTACCACAAATTTTGTTAGTCTTACAGGTGCTATTGGACTCTTGCTCTTTTCCACTGCTACAGACAGACTAACATGGTTACCCATCTTGATTTATCAGTTCCTCAACCAGGGCTCATTTTGAGGGGGAACAATCAGGAACGCAGTTCTGGCAGTTCCCCGAAGAGGTCACATGGCAGGTGGCCCTGCGCACCTGACTTTTAGCCATTTTGGGCACATTTTGGCCTGGATTGGGGCCACAATGGCCTGGATCGGGCCTCTGATGGGTAGTGGATCACTCTCCCGCTCCTCAGCTGCCTGATCCTGACCATTTTGGGGGCTTTTCCAGCCATTTTCAGCCCCTTTTAGCCATTTTGGGCCTAATTTTGGCCCTCAATGTCCAGGATTGGGTCCAAAACAGACAGAATAGGTGATGTCAGGGGTTGTGGCATATGCAAATCAGTTATACTAATGACACACTTCTAGTGATGGCAAGAGGCATGGCATATGCTAATGAGTTATGCTAATGAGTTCCTCCAGCTCTTTTTCTGTGAAATGACCCCTGTCCTCAACAGTATAAAACATAAAGAAATGTCTCTAAGCTGTAAATTCTTTTGCTACACAGAGCAGAAACACTGAATTTTCTCATCTGTAAATAGGACTGGGATATCCAATTGATGTTCTTAATATTTTACAGACATATACTACAAAGTGAATTTGAAGCATTTTTTCCATCTCCATTTGTAGATTATTACCTCTATCCAGCAAACCTCCTACACAGTTTGGACCCTTCCTCAGCTATTCAAAGCAAACAATTGTGTTTGCAAACATTTTGATAGCTGACAATGAGAAAACTCTGTCTGCATTTGTGGCACTTTGCTCAGTTGATCACAGTGAAGGTCTCCTTGGGTCCTCCATATTATACAAAAATAACAACAGCAATCCATGGTAAATAGCCATAAAGAATATTTTGTAGGTTATTAAATATAAATTAAACTAGGATTACAGTGGATGTAACAAAATATGAATGCTATCATTATAAAAGAAAATTGTTTCTTCTGCTTAAAGGTCCTCTTTCCTTTAAAAACAGTTACCATGGATTTCAGTATGTATCTTTTGGAATGAAATGAATAGGTTGGGTATGCTTTCAGACAATTTATGCACTTGAATAGGACACATTCAGATACAGTGATTAAATTTCTATGCGGTAACCAAGCAAGGACTTTCCACTATCTCAGACATGTGGCTGATGCTGTGATTTTTAGAGAAAACTGCAGGCATTGAAATTACAAAAGCCCATTTCAATAATACAAAACTGCAAATCTATCCATGTATCTCCATTTATGGAATGTTTCTAGACCTCTAATTAAGATGGATTATAGAATAAGATTAAGCAGTTCTTGGTAGATATTTTCCTGGTAATTCTTCTGAAGTTTAATTTCTCTATTTGATTAGAAAGGGCACTAATGAAGGGAAGGGGGGCACTGATGGGGATACATTTGTAGTTAGTTTTAATAACAGAAAGCAGGTTGGAAGGCATAGTATTCCTAGGAGAAGGAAAAAGCCATTTCATTTTCTCCATGGTTTATAAATATTCCAGTGTCATTGTAGATTAATTGTTGATCCTACCCCTGCATGCCCTCATTTCATTGATTATAATTTATAAAGTCTAAGACATATAATATCTCAAAATTGATGTAATATTACTAGCTGACTGAGATTACTAGATATCCAATTATTTTCCTCTGCACTGTAGAGCCTAAGTCTTCCAAGCCCTGTTAGAAGGTCTGAAAAGGGCAGAATCAGGCAGCTTGTAGGAGAAATGGAATCATGGCAACAGGCTGCATTTGCAACCTCCAGATATCAATCAGCTCTATTTTCACTGAGAAAATAGTGCAGGACCAAGAGGAGATACAATGAACCTCCTCTGCTGAAAGATGACTGGGAGTGAGCTGAGACCATTGTAGTGTATTGCCATCTTCCTCACTGGGCCAGCCTGAGCAGTTACTTGAGTTATTTGGCTGGAAAACAAGTTTTGGCTTGCCACTGTAAGTCCAACCCTCCACCAATCATTTAAACCCACATTCAGACAGTCTGATTGCAGTTTAAAATAGTAAAGCAGACAAGGGAGAGGGCAGGTTGGTGGATCTTGGAAAATATGAAGAACTAGTCAGAGGCAACAAGAGGACTTCATCTGTCAAGACATATTATGGAGATGGCAAAACCTCAGCACAAAATGTCTGTAAGACTAAGAGTAGTTCCAATTTTTTGAGGGTATATCTGTGTTGCTCTAATCCCTCTTTTAAAACACAATGCTTGTCATTGGCCAATAAAATAGGCAATCATTCCAGCCAACCTTTTGCTAGAAGGGTTTCCCTGACCTGCATTGAAAACACTTGCTTGGAATACAAGAACTATCAGAAGGAAGGGAAGGTGGATTTCCTTTGGCAAAAAGGGATATTCAAAGCCCTGAAGGTTTGGCTCATGTCAGACTCATCAGTAGCAAATAAAACCTAGATTTATTATTGATCAGACTGAATGATCACTGAACCTATTGTCTAAGTTTGCTGGATAGCTGCACATCTAGCACAACAGCACGTGCATGCACACACACACACACACACACACACAATCAGCTTTTGCATATAGCTGAGAAAGCAAAGGAGCATGAAGTTGCATTTTTTCCCATGGCTGCTTTAACATCAAGGATTTCTTACTATTTGTGAGTTTTGTTTCAACATAATGATACTCCTCCTCCGCAGCTGAGCATCACTTTACAGTACAAATGTCTTCCCTTTCTAGGGTTCTCTTTCAGCAGTTGAGAGCTACTCTACTCTGCAGGTGATTTCTTTCCATTTTGGGGCTCTGTTTCAGGATATGGCACTCCCCACTGAGTTTCATTATACAAAACATGTTTCTTCCCATTTCGGGGCTCCTTTTCAGCAAAGTCTCTTAATAGGCAAGTGACATTTTGCTGCTACTGTCTTATCTAAAACATTCTTATTTATTTATTTACTTATTTCATTTATATCCTTCCTTTCTCCCCAGTGGAGACCCAAAGCAGTTTACATCATTCTTCTCTGTTCCATTTTATCCTTACAACAGTTCTGTGGGTTGGTTATGCTGTGTTTAACCCTACCCCTCACCATTCTGTACTCATTCTTTTGGGCAGGGAAGAGACAAAACTTCTGGAAATCTCTCTGACTTGCTGCAACTTTAAAATGACAATGCAACACAAAATAATAAATTATAGGTTGTAGTTTAGCATGAATCCCTGAAGTTACTAAATTTGGAGCTCTGCCTCCCAGAGAACAAAGGGGGGGTTGTCTTTTCTTTCTCTTTTCTTTTTCCTTTGCATTGGTTATGCAGCCAGGCAGATTCCCTGAATATTCCTACTAAATAAATTTGCCAGAAATCTTTGTGACTCAGTGCAAAACTTAAAAGTAGCCATGAAGCACAAAAACGACACCTGTCCTCCTTTCCTGGAATTCAGTCTCCACTTTTTCCTAGTCTCTCTCTCTCTTTTCCCTTATCTGTGATTGCTCCATCGGTTGAGACCAACCAGATAATACAACTAGTAGTGGGGGAGTTGGAAGGGGGGGTACTGTGCAGTTACTAACTAGTTCTTGAGGAGTTTATGATGTATGCAATATTTCCTCATAGAGATTTTAAACCCATGCGGAAAAGAATGCATATCTCATTTTACTTGTTCTTTTTCTATTAGACAAGTCAACTAATTTTTCCTCACTTTCACCAATGGCTTCATTTATCTTTGTATGAATTTGGTATAAAGAAAGATAAGGTTGGTTCATACCATCCACAGGACAAGGGATGGAACCAGGAAAAAGGCTCTGAAAAGGCAACAAAAAACGGAAACATGATTTCATTTCCAGAGAAGTTTATGGGCATATATCTGCATGCTGCTGATGGTGACAAGTAGTTAAAGAAGCTTATTTATATTGAGGGATAGTGGTGCGGCTATGCTGGAGAGGGATGTTCCTCCTTGAAACTGGCTAGGTAAATACCCTGTGGTAGAATAGAGACACCTGTGGGAGTCATTGATCCACAGGAATATGATAAAATTCTTCCCAGTTATGGCAAGTGGCAAGTGAAAAAATATAGGAAGGTCTAGCAATTCTCCCAATGAAACATAATGAGTGGGAAATTGGATAAAAAGTGGGCCATTTATGAGGGTCTTTCACTTTATATATGCTGGGGACAGAACTAATGCATAGAAATGGACAATATCAGCAGATGAGCCCATTAAATAAGCTGCTGCTGGACAGAGGGCTCCCTGCAAGGCTCCTGTCGTCCTCCTCCCTGTCTGGGCACAAATTTGTCATCTCCCCAACAGGAGGAACATAAACTTATATTATTAGTGTCTTGAACAACAAGAGAATACAAGTAAATCATGACTAGCACATTTTCAGCCAAGATTTAGACTTAAAAAGTATGTAGCTGTCCTATAGAGAATTGTTCAAACCACAACTGTGTATTTCAATAAGTTGGGCTCATGTCCTTCTGTCTTGAAGATAAATTCTTTTCTTTTTGCTGGAGCAAAATTTACAAAGTGACAATTGACAGCATCTTCTTCAAAATGCCTACTTCTCTTTCTCCCTTAGCATAAACTGCAATATTTAAAGCAAGTTAAAAAGACAGAAATCTGGCATGGCTTTATGGGGCATGTAAAGTTATTATTTGGCAATTACACAAGAGGTAAAACATCTGCATGTTGGGGGGTATGAAAAACATTTTTTAAAGCCATCTGTTTGCTTTAGGTAGTGTTGAAGAATGACATGCATTTGACAAGAAATGCAATGAGTTTTTTCCCCCTTAAATGTCTGTGTGTATTCCTAGGTAGATTTAATAAGTAGACTACAAGGAAGTGCGCTCATAGCAGGGCCTGTTCACCAGAACTGTTTAATTAAGAAAACCATATATTTTATTTTTAAAAATTATTTTACTTTATTTATATCTCTTGTTTCTCCCTTAGTCTCAACACAGATTACACAATGTAAAATAATACAATCAAATAGCACAAGACATCCAACAATGATATAGGACTAGAATCACAAAAATTAAAACCAATCTAAAAAGTGTCGGTCATGAAACGTTAAGCATGGTACTTTAGACTTCAGTGAAAGCACATGCTTGAGCATATGCCAGTTTGGCTCACACCATGTGCTTCTAATGGGAAATGAACATTTGATGGACTGTTCATGCAATGCTGGAGCAACTCAAACCTGGCCAATAAAGAAATGCTGTTTGCCACCCTAGTCGGAAGAATGAGACAGACACAAGGCTTGGAATTAAGGACTGCTTTATTAAATACAACATAAACTCTAAACTGCAGCAAGGCAAACTGGTGATACAGGTTAAGCCACGGGGTCACTCCAGGACCTCCACCTTGACCTGTCTGGGTGAGCCCCACTGCCCCGGGCGTGAGCCATTCTTGGAATGGTGTCAGCCCAGCCGGCCAGGCAAAGGGTTCCCCACCTCAAGCTCCTAGAGCCTCAGCCGTACAGCATGAGGGAAGGACTTGCACCTAGAGTTCCTTGAAGGTGGTCTGACAGGTGGTAGTAGCCATGAAGCCTACTATTCCTTCTGACAGACCCCATTTCCCCACCAATGGAGAATTGCCAAGGGGACTCTCACCGGCCCACTCCCTATTCCCCAACTTTCTCCTGCCCTGGACAGCCTACCAGGCACCACTCACCAATTGTCTCAAACCCCTGCTACAGTACAAGGTAGTCGAAAAACCCTTCTCCACTATGCCAATTTAGAGAATAGGAAGAAATTCCTACCTGGCTCCATAACGGCAGCCAGCTAATCCTGCACTGAATCAGGGTGAGGAGGGTGGGCCAATTGCATGGATCAACTGAAGCCGGAGGGGGCGGAGATGCCTTCTCCGGCGCCCATCTCCATCCCCCTGGCAGGTCCCAGATGCCTGGGAAGAGGTCTGTCTCCTCCTCCTTCCGGGGGGGGGGGGTCAATCTTCAGCCCCCAGCAAAGCCTCTGCGAGGCAGCTGGGAAGGACCGTATTATGTGTGCATAGTACTACATTCTGTTTTTTGCATCATCTTTCCCTCCCCCTTTAGAAATATAAACAGCATACTGTTCCAAGAAACAATAACATTTTTAAAAAAACTTTTACACTTGTTCCTCTGTTGTCCATATCTGTATGTCCTGAGTTCTTACACATTGTACATTAATTGCTACCAAACTGTCTATATTCATGTTATTGCACAGCCTCACGAGAGATGAAATATATTATTTCTCCTGTAAGTGAAAAATATACTTTTAAAATAATTTTAATCTGTAAAAATAAATAAAGGATGTCTTGCACAAGGAATTCTCCAGTATAGGCACAATCTGATAACAAAATGAGCAAGGTCTGCACTATAATGACCTGACCCAACCATGACCCCGAGGGAGATTAATTTCCCCTACTGCACAGGTACAAAATCAGCCATAAAGAAACCAAATTAAACTTCCAATGCTACTGCACAGCTGCAAAGTTGCCTAGCTCAGTGTTCAAGGTAGGCAGTGAATGGTAAGCGTGAGACAAACCAGTCTGAGGCTTGACTCCTGTGCAGGAGGAAACTGCTGAACAAGGCATGTTTGTCTGTTGAGTGTGTTCACTACAAAGTTCACAGTGTGCCTATCTGTGACAGTCCTTGGTAAGCACCTTCATCTGAAAAGGTTGGATTGGAAAAGAGAATCATTTATACCCTACCTTGAGAGATGCATATTTTGCCTTTCATTTCAAGAAATCTCTGTCTGGAAAGACCTGTTTCTATTTTCTCCCTCAGTGCAATAACAAGTTTCCTAGCACTCCTCTCAGCAAAGTTTCAAGCCTTCCCTCATCCTAAGGAGGTGTCATGTCTGTACCCCTACATCCATGTCATTGTTATAGGTGGTGAACCATTGCTAATGCTGTATCTTAATTTCATTTTGCAAATGCTCTAACCATCACTTTCATTTCTCAAGCAGCCGGAAAAGCTGAGAACACAGCTGTCTTATCTCTTTTCTTTGAAGCTCACAGAAGTGACCTTGTACTGTCTGAAATGTTACCTTTTACACTTATGCCTTTTGTTCTATCTAGGCTGATGTATAAACTCTAGAATAAATTCCCAGACCCTTTCCCACACAAATATGTGGTCTAAGTGGGAGGGGGGAAATGATTGGGTATTTAGAGCTGTACTTTCTTCAAGTTTCTATTCCTATCAAGGAAGCATGTACTACTTAGATGCTTTCTTGCCTCTGAGTAATTCTATGGACATATACATGGAAATGATTGAATTTCTGAATAAAACCATTTAACCAAGAGCTTGGAATTGCCCCCTAGTTAGAAAGAAGAGACAGACACAGGTGTTGGATCTAAGGGCCACTTTATTAAAATTAACCTCAACGAGAACATTAACCATAACTGTGGCAAGGGTAAATTGGTACAGGCCAAGCCACGGGGTCACCCCTAGACCTCTGCCCTGACCTGCCTGGGCAATCCCCGAAGCCCCGGGTGCGAGCCCTCCATGTTGAGGGCTAGAAGACCCAGCCAGCCAGGCAAATGGGTTCCCCCCTTTCAAGCTCCTCAGCCTCAGCTGTACAGCAGTGAGGGAAGTACTTGCACATGGGGTTCCTCCAGGCAGTCTGCCCATGCGCATTGGCAGCTGTCACAAGCAGTACAAGCCGCTCGTAGCAGACCCCTCTTCCCTACCAATAGGGAAGTGCCAAAGGTGCTCACTAGCCCGCTGCTTCTAACCAAACTCTATCCTGCCACAAACAGGGCCAAGCCTCTGCTTTAGGCCCTAGCGCCCCACTATTGGCCTAGTGCCAACCTAAGCCCTTGCTGCAAGTCGTTGAGGAAAATATCATTGCCAGTTTCTGACAGGTGCACCCCGTCACCCCTATAGAGGTCGGCAAATTTGGCCCTGATCCTGGGGTGGGGTAAATAGACCCCTAATCCCCCACCTAGAGCTTTCTGAATGGCCATATTGGCCTTCATTCAAGCCCTTTCAATAGCTTGATGGTCCTCTGCTTCCCTCCAGACCTTATAAGACAACATGGCAGACCACATGATAAGAACTCCAGGCCAATGCTGGAGTATCTCCTGCATATCCCATTTGGCCTGCAGGGACAATGCCCTGCCAAGGACGAACCCCAGGTCATTCCCACCCAGGTGAATGACCAATATATGGGGTGCAGGACTCTGCCACTCCTTAAACGAGAGGGGCAACAAGCCAGGCCACCGGAGGCCTTGACAACCTTGCCACTCAACCGTTGCCCATTCAATCAAGCCAAGCTGGGACCCAAACTGTGTCCTCCTGGCTTGATGAGAAGCCCAAAACACCATGCCCTGCCCGCAGATCAAAACCCGTTGTTTCTCCCGGCAAGACACAGCAATTAAGAAAACACCATTAGTACAACCTTTAAAACCATGTGATAGGACAAACATAGGATGGATAGGTAGATTACCTCCACCTATCCACTCGCTGAATAGCCTGCACTGAGTACCCCCATGGCCGCTGCTGTAGACACAGCCCCAATCCTAAAGGAATGGGTGTCAAATTTGATGCCAGCCAACCCCAATTTGACCAGTGCCCTTTCCATCACTGCCCAAAACTGGTAACGTGTCAGAGGCAAACCATCCTCATGCTGAAACAACACCCCATGCTCATCTCCCCGCACCCTTAAGTACCTACAGAGAGCCCGCACTGGACACAGCCCCAGGTTCCCACAGGTCCCAAGGTTAATAACTACCCCTTCTTGCTTTTGGTCCGTTTTGGACTTACGAATCGTGAGGGAAACCCCTCCTTCCCTCAACTTAACATCCTGTGCCATTAAGGCACGACCCAACTTATCCGCCTTTGATTTGACAACCAGTTCACTAATGCGTAATGCCCCCAAAAAGGCTACCAAAGCAGCCACATGAAACAGCCGAGCCTCAAATCCCATGGTGCAAATATCACCCCAAGCCTTGAGAAGCCCCTTCAATACTAATGGAGAAATAGGTTTCATGTGAAGAATACTAATGGAGAAATAGGTTCCCTGTGAATTGTGAACCTCCACTTCACAAGACCAACCCTCTAACATTTTCTGGACATGGAAGTCCCCCAGGGCCTCCGGGAACCCCCGAGCCTTACTCATAAACGCTAAAGCTGCTAACTGTCCCTGAATGGTTTGAGGTGTAGGGTCCTTACTCCCAGGCTCCATGGGGTAAACAGCCACTGCCACAGGCGTGGATTCCAGGAAGGCTTCCTGATCAATGTCCACCATTGGTTCTTCCTCTGTCTGGGCCACTGCAGACTGGGCTCCGCTGGTCCCACCAGTTACTGCACCTGCACCCTCCTCCAAAACAGAAAGACTCCTATGTATTTCTCTATTTGTAGCTTCCCTAGAATCTCCACAAATAGGCTGTGCTCTGCCTTTACCTGTTGCAGGAGCCACTGCAACACCTTTGCTCCTCTCAAGAGCTGCCAGCCTCTGCAGTATGTCCTGCTGGCTAACTTGCTCCCCTTCATCCTCAGAAGAGCTGAGCACAGGGGCAGATCATTTGGCTGGTGCCCTTTTAACCTGCTGCTTGCCCTTGGAAGGGCCTACACCCTTCTTAGGGGGCATGATGCCAATTCAGTTTGCACAATACTGGGGGGAGGGCACAAAGCTAAGCACTAAAAGGAGGGGTGGGGAGGCAGAGTAAACCAAAAATGGCAGCCGAGCCCAAATGCCAGCAAATGCCCCTAGGCCTGAAGCCCCAAAATGGCCACCTGCCCTCAGGCCTAAAATGGCTGCCTACCCCACACATACTAGGGGGCAGCCTCTTCCAAGGGCCCACAGCAAAACTGCTATGCCCCCCACCTAGGTCCACACTGAGGAGTGGGTAAAGTGAGGGTAGAGGGGGGGTCGACTACCAGCTGCGGCACTCCTCAGGCTTATGCCCTGCCGAGGTCATGGCAATACAAAGCCCTTTGCTACCCCCAAACCAATGGGGGATTAAACAAGGCACAGATCCCCTGAAAGGCCAATCACCCTTGAGCCTCACCCAACATCCCCCAGGCACCCAACCCAGAATTAAACAAGGCTTCCAGGCCATCCCAAAAAAGTGGAGCAATCCGCTGCCTCAGGGGCTCTGGCGACACCAACAAGCCTCGCCGTGCTAGGCGCTTCCCTGCAAAAGCCCTGTTGCCCCCACAGGAAATCACATGCTGCCTCCAAACCACATGCTGTCTCTGCAGTGGCCCGAGCACCACCACCTAGCCACGCTGCCACGCTGCCGTCCAGCTGCTCCACCGTCGTTCCTCCCGGGCTACCGAGCAGTGCCGCCGAGCTTCGCCACTGCAGCTGCTGCCGCTTAAGCACTCAAAGGAACGAGACTTGCTACCACCACAGCCACCGCTTCAATGCTTGGAGGACTGACAAACACGTCCTTCACCCACCAAGCATTGTGAGCGACTGAAGCTGGGTGTGCGGAGCTGCCTGGCAAGGCTGTTGGCTCCACCCACCCGACAAAGCCCCAGGTGCCCAAGAAAGCTGCTCTGCTCTCCCTCCTTTCAGGAGGGCAATAAATGGCCTCCTCCTTGAACAGCTAAAGCTGCCCGGAGGCATGGCCATATTCTTGTTGCAATGGTACAGAGACCTGTCTACCATATCCTGTCATCCATAGCCTGACAGGAGGCTCCCTCAAATGGCTTTTCCACTGGAAGAGAAGCCATAGTGCAGGACAAGATTCATTAGGCTGGAGGAAGCTTTCAAATTCTGCTGAGCAGAGTGGTAGGATACAAGCCTGCCACTGTATGTCAGAACTAGGAAATTATCCCGATTTGCACCAGCAACTCAAGATTACCATACAGAATGTTAATGGAACTTTATCGTAAAAAGAAGTTTCTATTTATTAAATGCATATTTCTTATTTAAAATCATTCTGTAATGGTGAAATCTCCTTGATGGATTAGGCAACCTTTATATATTAATAAAGATTGTGAATAGAGAATGTAGCACAGACATATATTTCCAGGATCTGCCATTGTTTATGGAAGCCCCTGTACAAATTTCTTACCATCTCTATTTTCTGTGCTCCCGCTAATAATGCTCTGAATACAGGCCCTAGTGATAGTGCTCCAAGGGTATGCAGCCTTACTCAGAGAATGACCAGCATGAAGGACAGTGGCATACTTGCCATGTATCTGTTCCTTTTTGGTTTGGATTGGAGGCTCTCAGGTCCCAGGCAAATGGGAAAACTTCTGCAATGTTAGCCACAGGCTAGCAAATGAAGAGCATGGCATCAATATATCTAATTCTGATTGCAGTCCCATCTTTGGATACTTACATCTGGAGAATGAAGTCATGAACAGACAAGACACATATTTCTGTAAACCTCACCCCCCACCATGACCACCAGGTTTGCAGAAAAATCCAAAATATTTAAAAAGGAGGGAGTTAAAACCCATCCCCAAATGACAGAAGTAGTGCTGTAGCTTTAAGAAATGAATGTCCTCACTAGCCATTGTTAGGCAACCATAACAGTATTGCTAGAACTCCAGTCCAGACTTGGTTTCTGTCATTAAAAGGTGGGGATGGGGAGGGCCCTTTCCAGGGCTGTTTTGTCCTATGAGAGAAGATGCATCAGGGCCAGGCCCTGCAGCAACCACTGGCAGGCTGGCTACTCACTGCTATTCAACAGCAGCTACTGCACAAAAGTCAGTGAGGTATAAGAGGCTTCAGGTTGATATCAGAGAGATAGACCCAGATTCAAATTATTTCCCATGAGCAAATAAAAGGTAAGTGGTAAGGAAACAGCTGGCACTGTGACCTGGACCATATTTTTCCTGGGAAGAAGCTGCTTGGGGGAGTAAAGGACAGAAAGCTGAAGATGGAGGGTGGGGGGCAGATAAAGATAGGATGACTAGTGGGTGGGAAGAAGCAAAGGAAGCAGAAAAAAGGAGTCTATGGGGGCTTTCAGGAAATGAAAAAGGGAGAGTCTATGGGGGTGTTCAGGAAATAAAAAGAAGAAAGGGGAAATAGTGAGGGAGAGGAAAATGAGATGCCCTCCACCTTGCAGTCCACTGCTTATAATAGATATATTTCCTGGTGAAGCTTTATAGGTATTTCTGAGGGTTGTACTCTAAATACACTTTTTCTGCGACTGTGAGTAAAACAGCATGTTTATGTGTTTATTTTAAATGACATTTGTTTTCTTTTTCAAATACAACTGCTGGACTTGCTTTTTCAAAGAAGATATCAGTGTGGGGAGAAGGGGATGTAAAAATAGCTCAGCTGAGAAAATGGCATGGAAAGAATGGATTAAACTACCCTTCTTTTTCTATGCCATTTTCCTGCTTGAAAAAAGCAAGCCCAGCAGCTGCATTTACAAAAGAAAACAAACATTATTTAAAATGAATATGGTAAAAAACACAAATGTGTAATTTGCCTCAGAATCTAGATTTAGGTGATTTTATTAGGGAGGGAACAGGTGATTACATCAGCTTTTCATGCAAGTCTCATTTGGGTTGTGATGAAGTTCCAAATTAGAGAACTTTAGAAAGATTTCTGACATGTCACAGAATGATGCTTGTCACTTTTATGAAGGAGTGATGGTCAGAAAATAACTTCTAGAAATGACCTTTAACTGTTTTTCCCCTGTTGCAGGGAGCAGAGAAGTGTACTAGAATATTTCTAGACTATTAACTATTGTCTTGCTGCCAAGGATATGGGATATTATAGATATGATATTATGGATATTTGTTGAATATGCACCGACCAATACCTGGCTTAGAATTACGGCTTCCAAAAATATCAACATGTACCAATATAAAGGAGAATGTATATAAAATGATATATAGATGGTATTTAATGTCTAAGAAATTAGCCTTTGGGAATAGTCAAATGTCAGACAAATGTTGGAAATGTAAAAAGCAGGAAGGTTCGTTTTATCATATGTGGTCGACTTGTGAATTAGCTAAACAATTCTGGGGGAATATTGTTGAGGTTATGTCAGAAATATTTCAGAAAAAAAGTGAATAAAAACCCAGAGTTGTTGTTGCTAAGCATAAGTTTAGAGGAGTCTGCAGTTCAAGATAGAATGTTAATGTTTTACATGACAATGGCGGCAAGGATGTCATATGCACAACTATGGAAGACTCAAGAGATACCAACAATAGAAGATTGGATTCAAAGATTGCTGTACATGGCGGAGATGGACAAATTGACAAAGAAAATGAGAGAACAAGAATCTAAAGAATTCTTTACTAACTGGGGGAAACTTAAATTGTATTTGGAAAAGAAGTGGGACGTTAAAGGAAAATTGTGTATATTGGATAATTTTTAAGGGGGGGTAAAGTGATCTTTACGAAGGGTAAATAGATATTTGTGGAGTTAAGATAAGAGAATGTTTTTAAAAAATGATATTTTACTTTAAGTAATATAATAGTATATAGTAGATATAATTGGATAATGGGTTGGAAAACTGTCGGAAGTCTAGTAAAAAGGGGGGGTGGAGTGGGTGGGGGAAATTAGGATATGGGGAATAATAGATTATGTATGAAACGATTTATGTACTAACTCACCCAATAAAAATTGTTTAAAAAAATAGAATTATGGCTTCCAGTGGTGATAGTAGCATTTCCAAAACTGACCATGGACAAGAAGGTTTCAGCCTGTTCCAGAAATACAGGGATGCACAGGGAGGGGGAACGTATTTTGCCCATTACACTCTAATAGACCCTATTTTTCACCTCATAGATCCTGAGGGGTAAATTAAAACACCACCATTGTTATGTTCAGCTATATCTGGGATGAGAAGGGGCTATTGTGGCAGGGGGTGGGGTTATACTATCTCTTCACTCTGGAGGGGAGGTAGAATGTCCCAGGAAAGATATGTTCTCCAATCTAGAGAGGAGAAAGTAAAAAAAAAAATGACAAGACAGGTTTGAGGTAACCTGAAAGGTTATGCTAGACACTCCCCCCCTCGATCATCCTGATGTCCCTTTCATACAATGAGGTGGAAGGTTTTTTTCACCTAACAATGGTCATTCTCTCCTCTAGGATAGTTGTCTTGCAAATTACATGACTTCTTCGAGATCTAATTGAATCTTCCTCTTTACTAAAGAGGAATTAATTTTAAAATGCACTCAAATTCCTAAAAAGAGGAATAGAAATCAATTGCTGGATTTCAGGGAGAAATTTGGCAAAGAGAAAATAAGAGTACTACTACTACTACTACTACTACTACTACTACTACTACTACTACTACTACTACTACCAATCCTACCAGCAATATAAATATCTTCCCTCACTCCAAAGTGAGCTGCAGCTGGTATTCTGGTTTCAGTCATCCTCTTTACTAATATTCCGTACTACAGTACTAGGTAGCTTCTACCATCATTATCTACTGTAGATTTTACTGTTTATAAGTTCATAAGTTTACTCTTTATAAGTAAAGACACCAAAATAAAGATTCCAACATAAGTAGAAACTCCAAAATTGTCCCAACTCCAAATTCTCCCAGTTAACCATATCAAGGCTGAATCCACACGTACCAGCATAGCAATAAACTTTCAGAATGCCAGTGTCTTCCTAGCATGATTTCTGACATCATTGCACCACGATGCCACTCTCGTGGCATGATGATGTCAGAAATCCCGTCAGGAAGCTGCAGGCATTCTGACAGTTTAGCACTATGCAGGTACGTGTGGATTCAGCCGAAAAGTTTCCAATGGGCAAATCACCAGAAAACTATGTTGTTTAGTGCTAGGGATCTCTATTGTTAAAAAATTTGCAGATCACAACACAGTGACTCTATAATATAGTGCAACTCTTCATAGAATTCTGTTTAGATAGCTTGATGAGAATGGTGGAAGGATTTGGGCTTGCTGGAACCAATAACCCCATCCCTGTTTCTAAGGGGAAGACTTGTTGCCGCCTATGCTGAGAGTGAGGAGGGCGGCGCGCAGAATGACCAAGACCACACCAGAGTTGGGGTAAAACAGGCCACAACTTTATTAACATAACAATAGGAGCATTGGCGCAGCATGAGGGGCAGATCCCAAAGCGCATCGGCTGGCCCGCCTGCCAGCCGGAACCCACCCCCCTCAGCCATGCTGAGGGGGGGACCCAAGGAGTGGCATATGGGGGGAGTCACTTGGGTGTGCACCCCTGAGTGGCCTCCCCTGCCACCTGGGAGTGAGCTCTCCTGGCCGCCCCCGAGCTGGGCAGGCCCTTCCCTAGCTCACCCCCAAGATCCCTTATGGGAATCCCCTTAGAGGGCCTGGGCGCGCAGGCCCTGGCCCCCCCGAACGAGATCTGCCCCGATGCCCACCGCCTACATCGTTGTGACGAGAGAATAAATGAAACAACCTAATGGGAGAGGTGGGTGGGTGATCGGACTCCGCCGGCGACTGTAGAGGAGCCGATGCAGCCGCGGGGCTAAATAGGGAGGGGCCGGACCAGAGGGAAGACTGCGAGCCTGCCGTCCGTTGCCCAGCCCCTCCCTTCGGGCCAACCCCCCGGCCGCCCTGATTGGGCGGCCGAGGTTTGAATCGATTGGCCGGGGCTCGCCGGGGCAGCCCGACGAGCCCCGCAGCCCGGCAGCCACCGCGCGCCGCCCTCCCAAGCGACGGCAGCAACCCCGGGCCCAGGTAAGTCTGAGCCCACCGATTGCCGCCTATGCTGAGAGTGAGGAGGGCGGCGCGCAGAATGACCAAGACCACACCAGAGTTGGGGTAAAACAGGCCACAACTTTATTAACATAACAATAGGAGCATTGGCGCAGCATGAGGGGCAGATCCCAAAGCGCATCGGCTGGCCCGCCTGCCAGCCGGAACCCACCCCCCTCAGCCATGCTGAGGGGGGGACCCAAGGAGTGGCATATGGGGGGAGTCACTTGGGTGTGCACCCCTGAGTGGCCTCCCCTGCCACCTGGGAGTGAGCTCTCCTGGCCGCCCCCGAGCTGGGCAGGCCCTTCCCTAGCTCACCCCCAAGATCCCTTATGGGAATCCCCTTAGAGGGCCTGGGCGCGCAGGCCCTGGCCCCCCCGAACGAGATCTGCCCCGATGCCCACCGCCACAGGAGCCCCTAGGGGCTCCCCGCCAACGCTCCTACCTGGAGCCAGGATAACAGGCCATCCCTGAGATCTTGCAGCCAGATGTCGTGGCCCCAACTGGAGAGATGGACACCGTCGGGGCGAAAGAGCGGCTCCAAGCGATGTGAAATGTCCGGGTGACCGATGAAGAAGCCCCCTTGGGCCGTGATGAATAGCTCCATGGCTCGAGCAAGCCTCTGCCTGATGCCATCAACCTTCCTGGGGCAGCGCGCCCCCCGCCAAACCCGCCGCTGTAGAAGGTCCGACCAGATGAAGGACGTACGTGGGAATATCCGAAACAAGTGGACCAGGTCCGCACATAGCGACCGCTTCAGCTCAGGGCACTCTCGTTTCCCAATGTCATTCTCGCCGAGCTGGATCACGATGGCGTCTGGGGGGTCCTGGAGCTGGGCCTGGCGCGTCAGCATGGGAACGAGGGCATCCCACAGCATGCCCCGGACGCCCATCCAGCTGATTCGGAGCCGGTCTTCCAAACCAAGGTGTTGACCCCAACCGGAGGCCGCCGCATAGTCGCCTGCCCAGTGGACGATGCTGTGGCCGCACACCCACACAGTCTTCCCCCTGCCTGGAACAGCAAGAAACCATTAGCAAGAAACCTCCCCCGAGGGACGGATATAGGAGCGATACGCGCTGGAACGCCAGCGGCCAATGGACTGTATGATGGGCGTGGGGAGCCCCAGCCCTGCGGCCACAGTGGCGGCCCCAATGCGGAAGGAGTGAGTGCCAAACTGCATGGGGGGAAGCCCTGCGTGGCGAAGGCATGCCCTGAGGACCGAGGAAAACTGGTACCGGGTGAGGGGCGAGCTGTCCATGTGGATGAAAAGTGGGCCTGGGCGGGGCGGGCGTGCGGCCAGATATGCCTTAACGGCCCGCACCGGGCAGTGGTGCCGGCCCTTGGATGCCCGAAGCGAGACCAAGATCCCCCGGCCCCGCTGATCGGTCTTGGAACGCCGCAGGAGAATAGTCACCCTGCGGGGGGAGCAGGAGACATCGGAGACCGCAATGGCCCGTCCTGACAAGTCGGACCGGGATCCCGCGGCCACCTCGCTGACGCGGAATGCACCGAAAAAAGTGAGCAGGAAGGCGGAGCGGAAAAGCCGCTCCTCGGCAGTGGACCAGCACAGGCTAGGGAGTGCATGAAGCACCAGGTCTAGAATGGCCATGGTAATGGGGCGCCGGGGGTCCGGGGGTGGGGGGGCGAGCCTGGCCCATCCTTCGAGAGCCCGGCGAGCGAGGAAGCCGTTGCAAGGGTCGGGGAGGCCTCGCGCCTTGCTAAAAAATGAAATGGCCGCCAGGTCCCGCCTCATGGTCCGGGGGGCAAGCCCCAGGCCTCTGAGGTGTGCCAGGTACTGTAGCACTGTGTCCTGAGACGCGGGCCAAGGGGCCTGGCCGACCCGACTCGCGACGAAGGCCTGAAAGCGGGCGACGGCTGCTGAGTAAGCACGGAGAGTGGAAGGGGCCACTGAGCCTAGTACTCCCTGCATCACTGAGTCCCTCCAATCGACCACAGGTCCTCTGGGAAGGGGTCGGGGGTGCGATGAGCCTCTGGAGCCAGCGCGAAGAACCTCTCCATCTGGAAGCGAGATAATGCGTCGGCCAAGCTGTTTTCTACACCTGCAACGTGGCGGGCTAAGAAAGTAATGTTAGCGGCGAGACAGGTTAACACAAAGCGGCGGACAAGGCGCATGACCCGCTCAGAGCGAGAGGACTGCCGGTTGATGACTTTTACTGTGGCCAGGTTGTCGCACCAAAAGGTGACCCGCTTGTTGCGGAGCAGGGGGCCCCAAATAACTACCGCTACCACGATGGGAAAGAGTTCAAGGAAAGTGAGGTCCCTGAGGATACCTGAGCCCACCCAGGTGGAGGGCCATCGCTGGGCGCACCAGCGCCCCTTAAAGTAAACCCCGAAGCCCAGGCTGCCCGCTGCGTCGGAGTGAATCTGCAAGTCCGGGCCCAAATCCAGGGGGTCCTGCCAGAGGGAGACCCCGTTGAATTCCGCTAGAAAATCCAACCACACCCGTAGGTCGGCTTTGATGCCCTTGTTAAGCCGGATGCGGTGGTGGGGAGCAGAGATCCCCCGGCAGGCCGTGGACAGCCGGGAGCAGAAGGCACGCCCTGGGGAGACGACCCTACAAGCAAAATTGAGGTGGCCGATGATGGCCTGGAGCTCCCTGAGTGTGCACTTCTCCCGGAGGAGGGTGGCGGAGATGAGGGCCTGAAGCTGGGCGAGCTTGCCTGCCGGGAGCCTGGATCTGCCAGCCACAGAATCTAGCTCAATGCCCAGGTAGGTGAGGCAAGAAGAGGGGCCTTCCGTCTTTTCCCGTGCGAGAGGCACCCCCAGCTCGCTGGCCAGAGCCTGAAAGGAGCTGAGGCGGGCAGCGCAAACCGAGCCGCCCGGGGGGGTCATTATCAAGAAATCATCTAAATAATGACAGATAAAGGGGGACCCCATGCGGTCCTTGGCCGCCCACTCAAGGAATGTGCTGAATGTTTCGAAGGCCGCACAGGCGACGGAACATCCCATGGGCATGGCCTTGTCGACGTACCACTTGTCCCGGAACTTAAAGCCCAGTAAACAGTGGTCGAGTGGGTGAACTGGAAGCAGGCGGAAGGCCGACTGGACATCGCACTTGGCCATGAGGGCACCCCTCCCGCATGCCCTGACCAGGCGCACGGCCTGGTCGAACGACGCGTACCTGACTGAACAGTACTCGGGGGGGATCAAATCATTCACCGACGAGCCCTTGGGATAGGACAGGTGGTGTATCAGGCGAAATTCGCCAGGAGTCTTTTTCGGCACGACCCCCAGGGGTGAAATCCTGAGGTTGGGGAGGGGGGGTTGATCGAAAGGGCCCGCCACCCGGCCAGCCCCAACCTCCTTGGCCACCTTGGCTGCGACCACCTCGGGAAAGTCCCGAGCGGACTTGAGATTGCCTGCCGTTGTGGCGACGCGGGGACCGGTGAAGGGGATCCGAAAGCCCACTGAGAAGCCCTCCCGCAGGTATTTGGCGGCCTGCCTATTCGGGTAGCGGGCCAAGAGGGGGAGGAGGGCCGCTAGGCGGACGGGGGTTCTGGCAAGGCAGAACGCTGCCTGGCCAGGATCAGTTGCCACCGGTGGCGGCCTGGGACCCGGAGGCGGCCGATCCTCCGTCCTTCCGTGTAGCTGTGGCGGAGGACCGGCCCCCTCGAAAGGGCTGGGAGAGGGCGGGGCCCCGGGTGCATGCTGGGCGGGGGTGAGGACCGCCACAGGAGTCGCAGTTGTGGTCGAACCGACACTTGGGGCGAAAGCACTTGCCCTGATTGTACTCCCAGCAGGGGCCCCTGGACCTGTCCCGGCGAAAGGACCAACGCGCACTGCGGGAACCATCACCCTTGCTCCTCATGTGGGGGCCCACCAACCAAAGCCAAAGCTTTTGGCTGATCAGGTCCCACCGGGCCCGGGGGTTGTGAGAGGCCCTCTTACGGAAGGCCTCGTCATAATCCATGGCAGCCTGCTCCCCAGCCAGGGCGCGGGCCCGGAGGACATTGCTGAGGTGATTGGACAGGTGCCAGCCCCGGTCAGGGTATGCCACCTGCACCACCCCCATGTATACGGAGAACCCCTCCAACCAGTTGGCGAACGTCCGCTCGGCTGCGGGCCTCCTTCCCTTTCTGTCCCGCTTGGAAGAGGGGGCGGATCTGCCGTCCTCCGCCTCCGGTTTTAACAGGGAAAAGACATCCATGTAATATCCGTCAAGGATACGCTCCCGCACTCTGCGAGCTAGGTGGAGGCCCGGGGGATCCTCGTCATCTTTAAAAGAAGCCCCCCGGGGAGAGGGCTCCCTCATGCCCCAGACTTCCCGGGGATCCTCCCCACCCTTGAGGCCCCTCGCCCGCCGCCGCTGGGCCCATGCTGGCAAGCCTGGCACCCCTGCAGCCTCTGCCCAATAATCCTCCCAAGGGGACCCCTCCTCTGATGATGAGGACTCACCTGTGGTCTCCCCGCTGTCCGAGTCCTCCCGGTGACGCCGGCTCTTTTTCTTCCGTGCCTTCCTTCCTTTCTTCGCTGGCCTCTGGCGTTCCCCGCTGCTTGAGTCCGTTGAGCTGGCTGAAGGAGACCGTGCTGTCCTGTAGCCTGGGGCAGCGCGCTTCCTTCCGCCTTTGGCAACCCTGCCGGGTAAGGAGACCTCGACAGGCCCAGGAGCAGGAGGCCCTGCCCCGAGCCCGGAGTTCCCCAACTGGTCAACCCGGGCCGTCAGGAGTTCCAAGGCCCGGCTGATGCTGCGTAGTGACCCTGGTGCTGAGTCCCGGAGGGGGGAAGCCTGGCCAGTGGCTGCTCTCCCTGAAGCCCGCCCCTCGTTCCTCCCCCTTTTTTGCCGGGAGGCAAGCTTGGGCCTGCGAGGCTCGCTCACCCCCCCTGCAGGGACCCTGCTGCCAGGGCTGCCACTGAGACCCCCGGCCTCCGATGAAGGAGGCGAGGCCCGCCGGGTGGGGCGAGTCCCGCCGTACCGCGTGCGGGCCGGGGCAGGAGTTTTGCTGCTGCTGCGAGAGGGAGCTGGGCGTCTGGCCGCTCGGGTGCTAGCAGGGGGGGGGGCGCCCTTGCTCGCAGATCGAGAGCCTTTGCTCCCGCGGCTGCCGCTGGGCTGTGCTGGCTGCGTGTTACTGCCCCCGGCCCTGGTCCGCTTAGAAGGGGCCATGCTGCCCCGCCGCCCCAGCTCGACCTGCCCGGCCCGCCCCAAAGAGAGAAACGAAGCCGGTGTCCCCCGATGTCCGGCCTTCCGCCGCAGCGCCGCTTCCGCTTCCCGAGGGTCTGCTTCGCCCTCAGGACTCCGTGTTCTTCGGGCGCTTGCCGCTGCGGGGGTTTCTGCCGTGCCTGGGCTGGCGCCGCTCCTTCGGCTGGGCTGGGGCGTGAGGCTCAGCTCCGACCTCGCGCCTCCAACCCGTGCCCGCTCGGTCTTCCGCTGCCCGTCGTCACCGTTCGCCGCCGTCGAGATCCTCGCTGCTCGGACTCCGCCGGCGACTGTAGAGGAGCCGATGCAGCCGCGGGGCTAAATAGGGAGGGGCCGGACCAGAGGGAAGACTGCGAGCCTGCCGTCCGTTGCCCAGCCCCTCCCTTCGGGCCAACCCCCCGGCCGCCCTGATTGGGCGGCCGAGGTTTGAATCGATTGGCCGGGGCTCGCCGGGGCAGCCCGACGAGCCCCGCAGCCCGGCAGCCACCGCGCGCCGCCCTCCCAAGCGACGGCAGCAACCCCGGGCCCAGGTAAGTCTGAGCCCACCGATTCTGAGAATTTATTTGGAACAGAGAGCCCAAAGCAGAGACTAAAGCTTTGATATTTTTAGAAGGTTTTGGTGACAGATGGAACTACTGATGGAGATCTTATTTCTAATAAACTAAGCTGCACAAAGCCAAAGTTATGCCACTTAACTTATTAAAATCATTTACCAAATGCTTCTAGAATTGCAGACTTTGACGAAGGTGTTTTTAAAAGGATGAGACCTTCAGCCAGGTTACAGTTCTGATCATTATGTAAAAGGGCACTGAATTTGGAGTTTCTGTCAAACTCACAAGGTATGCAATCTATGTAACCAACATTTTCTGAAAGATAATTTGTTAACCATTCTTTCTTTTCTTATGGAAGCCATTGTTGTGATGAAACCAAGGGTTTTCTTTCAGGTATGCTCTATTCCAAGGTATATATGAGAAAAAATAAGTGCAAGTCCATAAGAGAAGTCAGACAGAGAAGCTAAAAAGGAATCATTAAAAGACTAAATTAAGACCTTAGCAGATTTGCTAAGAATAGAATTATTCTTATGAAGTTAAAATAGAATAGAATTATTCATATGAAGTTAAAAAACAAGACTCAAGTTGCAAGTTAAACTACAGTTTTTTTAAAAAAATAAAATTAATCACTGACTTTGCTTGGAATGATAGGGCTGATGTTCCCTGCTTTTCCTCTCCAGCACACTGAACAGTTTTGAGAATGCAGCCCCTTCCCAGCAGCCGCAATGCGGCCTAAGCCGGGGACCATATTTTGCCCCCGCGGAAGGAGACGGAGACAGCGTCCTGCTCACCATCCATAGAATTTGGCAGGGGGAGGGTGGATACAGAGGCCTTATTGGATTGCTCCGCCCTCTTCCCTGCCAGCAGTTTCAGCACACAATTGGTCAAAGCAGAAGGCATGTCTGGAGTGCTTGTATTTTGTTGATTGATGGAGGGCCACCAGCACTTTGGCCTCCTCGCAGAGGCTCTTCGCGTCGGCGGCGTTGGCAGCGGCGTGCAAGGGAGGCAACAACTGAGCTTGTGGTCAGTTGGTGGAAGGCACTGGAATTTCTGTCTCCCCGCAGATGTCTTCGCATTGGCATCATCAGTGGAGTGGGCAAGAGAGGCTGCAATGGAGTCTTCTCCAGGCCATGCAGGCTAGCGGTGGCATTGAGGACAGTCGAGCTGCGCAGCGGCGGCAGGGCTGCCTTCTTCCCTGACTGTTCAGCAGGCTGAGTATGCTTCGGCCTTTGTCAATCCCCGATATCCCCATATTGTTTGTCTGTTGCAGCTGGGGGGGAATGGGGTGTGGTCACAACTCAGCCCAGGTGCACTGTTTCAGCAGCAGGGGTTGGTGGCCGGGTGGGGTGTTTCTGGTCCTGGACATTCCCTTACTTATCAATTGCCCCATTGAGCTTAGTGGAGGGAATTAACGAGGGTATATAGCTGTTAGCAGCCCATCAACACCCCCCCCCCTTTTAGGGAGCCATTTGCTCAGTCATTTTGTGCAGGGGAGGTGAGGATTCTGGTACATGGCCCCAGTTGGCTGCCAGGGCTTTGAGTGCAGCCTTTTTGGGGGAAGCACTACTTGCTTACTCTCTGCCCATCAGAGCAGGCAGTCTTGAGGGCAATTTGCTTTTGGCAGGCATTGTTTATATGGCTCCTAGGAAAGGCAAAGGCCCATCTAAGGGCAAGCAGCCTGCCAAAAAGTAGCCCCATGGGAGGGTTCCAGTTTCAGTCTCTCCCTTGGATGAGGGTGAGTGGGTCAGTGGTGGACAGGAGATCATCAGGTAGCTGGAAGCATTAGAGGGGGCCAGGGGGGCTGGGTCAGTATCCATGAGCGGAACCAAGTGTGCACGACCAGTGCCAGTGGTGTCAAGGTCAGCAGTCCCAGTAGACATATTAAAATGTATTTCTGCTTTGAAGTCCGTGGCAGGTGCAGCAGCAATGGGCGGCAGCAGCATCCAGGAGATGTGAGGTACCCCAGTGGAGCACATCGTGGTGGAGCATGAGCAGGAGGGGCAGGGTGTAAATGGGCAAGTTGTGGTGGCAGTGGAGGCCAGCACAGCTACAGGTAAGTCGTTCCTGCCGCAGCAAGCTTGCACATGGCCTTGGGGTACGTGGTGTCAGGCCACTTCCTCTGGATCCCTTTGGCCTTTATCTTTGCTCACATGGAACACTCCTTCTTGGCCTATGGGGACGCACCCTGGGTGGTCTGGTAAATTGGTAGGTGCATCAGGAGGGCAGCAGCTGGTGGGTGATGCTCACTCCCCTGGGTGGGGCGCATGGGACAGCCAAGCTTTCACACACACCCCGGAGTCACAGCTGGGCCCGTACTTGCCTTGGGGTTACCCCTCTTACGGGTTCACTACTTATGGCCATGTGCCCTTTGGGGACACGGCTTTGCCTCTTGGGGACCATTTGACATAGGCCACACAAGACAAGATAATTAGAGGAGAGTATGTTGATATCTTTCCCTTCTGTTCCGCAAGTTGGAGAAGAAAGGAAAAGATGATCTAGAGGAGAGAGAGAAGGAAAAAATTAGGCATAGGCATGTAGACCGTACTTGGGAAAATTGGCTCCCTGGATTTTTAATAAATACTGGGGTGTTGGCCAGGGCACAGCCTTTACGGGTGGTCCCTTTATAAATAATAAATATTTTAGGGGCTACACAGGGCTGCATGGTTGCAGTACGACGAAGAGTTTAGGATGTGGCCAGCTCTTAATCCTCTGCTCCCCTGGGATCAAATTCACCAACAATTGTGGCTACAAGTTATGTCCTCAGCTAAGCCAAATATGGGGGATCGAGTGGATAGTGGCCACCTCATCTACCACCCTGCAGTTAATTCTGGGACCTGGGCTTCTGAAGGGTAACAGTTGCAACCTGCTCTGTTGCTCTGTTGGAGCTTTACGGCTAAGGGGGCTTGTAACAGGAAGACCTGCAAGTACAAACACAAATGCCCTTCTTGCGCGGGGCCCCATCGTTATGCGGCCTGCCCGGGATCCAAACAGGGTGAGGGCAGTAGATGCTTAGGAGGGGGGAGCTCAACAGGTGGCTGGTAAGGGTACCAAGCCTGGTGAGGCCGATGGTAATTGAGGCCAAGGAGTCGGGAGTGTCACCTGGGTGCTCGTGGGTCTGATGGGTACCTGTTTGTTAGTTAAGTTAACCTCCGTGGTTTATGAGGTTTGTTGGCAAGGTAGTTTTCTCAGAGGGGGGTTGCCTCCCCCTCCAGTGTATGGGATGTTATACTTATTGACTTTTCCTAGGTGCGGTGTTGCCAGGTGGAGAGATCCAGTTTTGTGGTCTGAAGGCCTCGCCGTGCAATGGCGGAGCTGGCTGGGCCTTGATGGTTGGGTGTCCTCATGGTTCAGGGGGAAGGAAAGGTCCTCCCCTGCATAGGTTTGGAGAATGGAATGGTCTTTCCCACTTTATGTTTTGGGGATAAAATGGTCCTCCCTCTGTTCGGTTTTAATGGCAGGAATGGACCCCACTGCATTTCTGGGGATGGAATGGTCCTCCGCACTTGCTTTGGGGGGGGCATAAATGGTCCTCCTGCATGCAGTTTCTGGGAAGACTGGTCTTCCTCGCTCATCGGTTTAAGGGAGGAATGGTACTCCCTGGCGTCAGAGCCAGGGGAGGGTGGGTTTTCCCCTGTACACCTCACCTACTTGCTATGGCCTTTCGATGAGGCTTTTCGACTAGGAACATTATGACGTTGGGGTTTAGGGATCTATTTCCCCATTGGGCCGCTTTTGCCAGCCTTAGGGGTTGCTGATAATGTTTTCCTATGAACTGTGGCAAGGCATTGGTCAGCGTTAGGTCACCTGTGGGGCACAAGTGGTTTAAGCAGAGGCTTGGCCATTGAGTTGGCAGGAGAGAGTTTGTGAATAGGGAGCGGGACAGTGAGCACCCCCATTGGCAATTCCTCATTGGTGGGGAAATGGGGGTCTGACAGGATTGGAAGGTATGTGTTATGGTTATCACCACCTGGCAGACTGCCTTCAGGGAACCCTAGGTACAAGTCTTTCCCTCATAGTATACAGCTGAGGATTTAGGAGCTTAGTATGGTGGGGGGGCCCTTTGCCTGGCCGGCCAGGTCAATGCCATTATGGAATGGCTTACACCTGGGGCAGTGGGGCTTGCCCAGACAGGCCAAGGTGGAGGTCCACGGTTGACCCTGTGGCTCAGCCTGTACTGCATGTTGGCCTTGGTCGCAATTAATAGTTAGTAGTTAATGATTTTGTTATAGTCATTAAAGCGGCCCTTAACTCTGTCAGACTGTGGCTAAATAAGGCTCTCACTACAGGGTTCCCTTTAGAAACAAACACCAGTCCATTGTTTGAATAAGGAAACTTTACTGCAGAAAAGGTCCATTATAGTCCACTGTCCTGAATAGGAGACTCAGGATGGTACATGATCATTGTTACCAATGAAGGGCAAAGCATGCGGTACAGAGTAACAATACCCATCTGGATTTGCCTCCCCCCACAGTTCTCAAAACAACATCTTTCAGTCCTGGGAAGCTGCTCTCCTTCAAGGCCAATGCTTGGTGGAACGGTGTTAGACAAAACAGTCGCCTCCAGTGGGAATGCTGCCTGGGAACTGGTGCACCTGGGAAGAAAGCACTTAAACACTAGAAGCATTAGAAAATGGAGTCAGTACAGTTTAGATATACACTGGACCTGACATTCTGCCCCCCTTAAAACAGATCCCCCCCTGGCTTATATGGGTAACGAGTATGAAAAGCTTTGGTTAATCTAGGAGCATGAACATGTACAGCATTCACCCACTCATCGTACCCAGAATCAAAGTCCTTCCATCTAATGAGGTAAAAAAGCTGATTTCGTTTGAGTTTAGAGTCCAATATTTGTTGTACCTCATAGTGGATTTGGTCGTCAATTAGAGTGGGAATGGGTGGAGCTTTGATGTGCCACTTGTCATCGGTAGGAGCTCTTTTCAAAAGACTGACATGGAACGTATCATGAACATGGCGTAAGTTCTTGGGCAAAGTTACAGCAACAGTCACTTTATTTATTATCTTGCGCACAGGGAAAGGTCCCAGAAATTTCAGAGCGAGTTTGCGGCTTGTCTGAGCTAGTTTCAGGTTTTTTGTGGAAATATACACATGATCTCCAGGTTGTAAATCCCATTCGGCCACACGATGGCGATCTGCGTATTTCTTGTAATCCAGTTTGGCTTTTTCAAGATGTTTTTTAATCAGAGTCCACTGTTGTGCCGCCTCCCCCCACCAAGAAGATACGTCTGGCAAATTAGAGGAATGGAGAGGGGGAGCGTCCAACGGGAAGGGGTTGAAGTGAGCTCCATAGACAATTTTAAAAGGGGCCTCTCCAGTTGAAGCGTGTACACTATTGTTATATGAGAACTCGGCCAGAGGGAGAAGGTCCACCCAATTATCTTGCTGGAAATTGATGTAGCAACGAAGAAATTGTTCTAATTGTTTGTTTTTTCGGATTGTCCGTCGGTTTGTGGGTGGTGGCTTGAACTGATGCCTTGCTCAATATTCAACATTTTCAAAAGCTCCCGCCAGAAGTTGGCAACGAACTGTCCGCCGCGATCCGAAATCACCTTGGACGGAAAAGAATGTAATTTTACGATGTGTTTTAGAAATAAATCTGCCAGTTTTCGAGCGGTGGGTATAGCAGTACAGGGAATAAAATGAGCTTGTTTGGAGAACAGATCTACCACGACTAAAATACAATTATGTCCTTTTGAAATAGGTAGATCTGTGATAAAGTCCATAGATATTATTTCCCAAGGTTTGTTGGGTGTTTCCAATGGTTGCAGGAGGCCTGGAGGTTTTCCTTTTCTGGTTTTGGCGCTCAGGCAAACGGGGCAGGAACTAACATATTGGGAAATGTCTTTGCGCATGCCCGGCCACCAGAATTGCCTTTGGACTAGATGCAATGTTTTCAGATACCCATAATGTCCAGCAGTGGGAGCATCATGACAGCGCTGCAAGACCTCCAGCCTGAGGCTGTCTGGGACATAAAACTTGCTCCCAGCTAGCCAATCCCCTTGTGGGGATTGGACGAGTTTGTTTTGCGGAGCTTTATCCCCCTCCTTTTCCACTTCAACCTTAAGTTTCGATTTCCACTCCTGGTTAGCCGGGAGGGGCTGCTTGGCTCGACTGCGGGTAGTCACCACGCCCCCAAGTTGCGTAGGCGAGAAGACCGTGTCGACAGTCTCCTCCTGTTTGCTCCTGTGTTGGGGCATGCGATAGAGCGTCCGCCAAAAAGTTAGTTTTGCCCGGGAGATAATTTAAAGTGAAGTTGAATTTGGAAAAGAATTCCGCCCATTGCAATTGCTTGGCATTCAGTCTGCGTGGGCTTCGGAGGGCCTCCAGATTTTTATGATCTGTCCAGACCTCGAAGGGGTACCGCGCTCCCTCCAGCCAATGTCTCCAGTTAGTAAGGGCTGCTTTTACTGCAAAAGCCTCCTTCTCCCACACATTCCAATTTCTTTCCGCCTCCGAAAATTTTCTAGACAGGAACGCACAAGGCCGCAGCTTTCCATCCTCCCCCTTCTGCAGCAAAACTCCCCCTATTGCTGTATCGCTGGCGTCGACCTGCACTATGAAAGGGGACTGTTCGTTGGGGTGGGAGAGGATGGGTTCCGTTACAAATTGCTTTTTTAGGCATTCGAAAGCAGTTTGGCAATCGGAGGTCCACTGTAGTTTGGAGGAGGGTTTTTTGGCTTGGTCCCCTTTATCTTTTGTTTTCAGCAATTCTGTTAAGGGGAGCGTGATTTGGGCGAAATTTGCTATAAAGTCTCTATAGAAGTTGGCAAAACCCAGGAAGGATTGCAGTTCTTTACGGGTGGTGGGGGTTTGCCATTCTTGGATCGCTTGTATTTTGGTTGGATCCATTTTTAAACCCTCTTGGGAGATGCAATACCCAAGGTAAGTGAGTTCGGTTTTATGGAATTCACATTTGGACAATTTGATGGGCAGTTTATTATTCATCAAAGTGGCCAGGACCTTTTGTACCATTTGAACATGTTCTTCCTCTGTGTCCGAATAAATTAAAACATCATCAAGGTACACCACCACTCCTTTGTACAGAAATTCATGTAGAACTTCGTTTATCATGGACATAAATACCGACGGGGCTCCCGTCAATCCAAAGGGCATAACTAGGTATTCATATTGTTCGAGGGGCGTATTAAACGCGGTTTTCCACTCATCCCCTGCCTTGATACGGACGTGGAAGTAAGCATCTTTTAAGTCTAATTTTGTAAAGATCTTACCTTGGGCCACGACGTTGAGAAGGTCCCGGATGAGTGGTATAGGATAGGCGTTGTTGGTGGACACTGCATTAAGTCCTCGAAAGTCCGTGCACAGTCGTAGTCCCCCATCCTTCTTTTTCACGAAGAGAACCGGAGCGGCGTGGGGGCTGTTGGCTGGGCGGATAAACCCTCGTTGGAGGTTGGTGTCGATGAATTTCCGGAGCTCTTCTCGTTCATGGAGACTCATAGGATAGAGTCGTCCTTTGGGCAGTGAGGCTCCGGGTAGAATTTCTACCGCACAGTCTGTTCGTCGGTGCGGGGGTAGAGTATCAGCTTCCTCCTCGGAAAAAGCGTTTAGAAAGGGCCAATACGGTTCGGGTATTTGATTGATTTCTTCTTGAGTGAGGAGGGCCTTTTCAGTATGAGTTGGATCATCACCCCAGTTTTGGTTCCAACGGTGATTTTTACAGTTGGCATGACTGAAGGTGATACATCCTTGCGCCCAGTCTATGTAGGGATTGTGATCACATAGCCACTTGCTGCCTAGAATTAACGGGTATTTGGCAGTAGAGCTGATGACAAAAGACCTCTTTTCCCAATGTTGTCCCATGCCTGTGATCACTGGGATGGTTTCAGTGGTAACGGGGTTCATATTGGTGCCATCCATTTGTTCAAAGATTACTGGGTTCTGTAATTCTCGAGTTGGTAAGACTAGTCCATTGACTAGGGCTGGCGCGATGATGTCTCTCGAACAGCCAGAGTCGATAAGGGCTTGCACTCGAATGTGCATTTTCCTTTCTTGGTTGATTAGAGTCACTGGCATGAATAAAATGGACCCAGGCGGCCGGTTCCGTGCAGGGACTGGCTTGGGGCTGATCTGTCGTTTGGGCCCTTTTACGACAGATCCATCTCGTTTCCCGACTGAGGGCTTTCTGGATTGACTTCTGCATTTGGGGAAGCGGGGTCGTACTCCATAACTTCTTCCGCTTCCAGCCCTCTCTCTGAGGCGGGCCTTTGGGAAGCGCCGCGGCCTCTATTCGTTCGTGGCGCGGGAATCGGGCGTTGCAGAGTAGGAAACGGAGCAAGGGTTGGGCGCCGTAGTTGAAGCGGAGGTCTTTGCACAGGCCGGTAGGGGCATTGTGCCGCAAAGTGACCGGCTTGTCCGCATTGCAAACACAGCCCTTGTTGCCATCTAGCATCTCTCGCTCCGCGGGTGGCGTATCCAGCTCCCCGTCCTCCCTTCTGTAGAGTTAAGGGTCTTCTTTGTCCCGTTTGTTGTTGTTGTTCAACCAAACGGACTTCCAAAATGCGATTCTCTACTTCGCATGCAAGTTGGATCCAACCTAACAACGTGGGGGGATTGTCTTGCATGAGGGCTCTGTCCAACAGTCTCGGGTTTAGTCCTTGCTTGAACAGAATAATCTTGGTGGACTCCTCACACCTAGGGCATTTGGCTGCCAATTGCCGGAATTTTGTGACATAGTCTCTTGCTGACATGCTGCCTTGTTTAATGGCTTGCAGCTCTGTTCGGGCCCTGGTTTCCTCTAAGGGGTCTTCATATTGCGCTCGGATAGCATCCACCAACCCCTGGAGAGTATCAAGTTCTGGGGCCCCAACATTGTATAGCCCTACATACCAGTCCGCTGCCTTGCCCTGCAATCGGGATCCAAGATGTTCAATTTGACTGGCCTCGCTGCCGAAGAGGTGTCCCCACCGGTTGAAAAATTGCACCACTTGCACCAGGAAAAATCCTAGTTTGGAGGGATCCCCATCGAAAGTGGCTTCCAGTTTCACCCAGCCCATCGGGAGTTCTTGTCTCGGAGCCGGTGCTGGGTAGAAGTCCATCGGCAGTCTTAATTGCGCCTGGGGTGCGGGAGGAGGTAACTGGGGCCCCGGTTGGGGCAACGGTGGTGGTTGTATTGGCGGCGGCAACACCGGCGGCGCTGGCAGAGGTTGCCGTGGCTGGGCTGCAGGAGGTAATCCCGGTTGGACCGGAGGCTGCTGTGGCGGACGAGCAGGTGGCTGCAGTCTTGGTCTGGCTGGTAACACGGGAGGCGTTGGCGGTAGCTGTCGAGGTGGAGGAGGCTGAGGTGGTTGAGTGAGGATTGGCCGCGGAGGGGGGGGGGTTGGTGGTGTCGTAGTGGTGTAGGCCCTCCCGGTTGATTCGGAGGTGGTACGGCGGTCTGATCCTGTGGCCAACGGATCGGCTGCTGCAACGGTATGGGCTGCGGACGAGGCGGGAGGGGCCGCAGCGGCGAAGGCCGAATGGGTGGAAGGCCGCGCGGGCTTGCCCCTCCAGGCGTCGTTATTCTGGGAGGCAAAGGCTGGTCTCGTGGCGCCGGTAGACCGTCCCTCGGAGTTTGCCCGACGGGAACAATTTCCAGCGGTGGACGAGGCGCCCCCTCCACAGGTGGAGCCGGGCGCTCTTCCGATTGGTCCGGGCGGACCGTTATTGGAGGAGTATGAGGGGGTCTCACCAGTGTCTCGCTTGGCTTTTCTTCCCCTTCCGTAGGCCGCTCAGCGGGAGTCTCAGCTGGAGTCTCGTCCGGCGGCAGATCCCCTCCCGATTTAGGAGGTTCAGTTGGGGTGTCTCCAGGTGGCTCAACCGGGGTATCCCCTCTCGGTGGAATTTCGTGCTGTCTGGGAAATTCCGTGGGCTGTTCTCCCGATTCTCCAGGGCAGGCTTCACCCTCTCCCGTAGGTGACGACTGTTGCCGGACTCCCTCCACCGGATACGAGATGACACTTTGGAGGGTAGCTATTTGCACCGCCATCTCTTCGGGTGACAGTCTCTCTCCTGCCCCCATTGCAGAGATTAAATGAATGGCATGAGCCAAACTTTCTTCCATATCCATCAGTCTAGCTTCTAACTGTTGCATTCGACTTGGTCCTGGTTGCTCCATCATGGAACCTCCGTTAGCTGCACTCACCGGGGAAAATGGGCCCCAAGGCGGAGGGTCTCCTTGGACGACTCGCGACCTTGCTGCTAAAATTCCCTTGGCCAGGCCCGTCACTGCCGAGATGCCGGAATCTACGGCATGGGTGCGACTTTGCATTTGCACCCAACTTTGTTCAGGAACTTCCGTTGGCTCTTTCCACGGAGCTAGTTCTGAATAATCCCAACTCAGGGCGCCGCGGTGGGATGTGTCCCCCTCCGTTTGTTCGGACGTCCTGTTCCAATATCGCCATGGTTGGCTGCTATCTAGCTCAGGTACGGTTTCTAGGCTTCGGCGCCCGTCCATCGAAACTCGTGGATGGAGTCCACCGGCCCGGCGCTCTCTCGTTTCTCGGGGTCTGGCTCCCCACTCCGACGGGGTGGGTAACGAGATTAAGGGGAGAGCGGCCGCCGTCGGCCTTGTCCCTTCAGCACCGAGGTCGATGAGAGGCGGGGTAGAAGCGGAGGCTCCGTTCCCGGTCCCGGCTGGTCTCAGCTCCTGGGAGTCTTGAGCTTGCACAGGTTGACTGTCGGGAGACGCATACGGATCAAACAAAGGATCCCTGTCTGGGACAACCTTGGATTCCGCTGGGCCCGACTCAGGCATGATTGGTAACAAAATGTCAGACTGTGGCTAAATAAGGCTCTCACTACAGGGTTCCCTTTAGAAACAAACACCAGTCCATTGTTTGAATAAGGAAACTTTACTGCAGAAAAGGTCCATTATAGTCCACTGTCCTGAATAGGAGACTCAGGATGGTACATGATCATTGTTACCAATGAAGGGCAAAGCATGCGGTACAGAGTAACAATACCCATCTGGATTTGCCTCCCCCCACAGTTCTCAAAACAACATCTTTCAGTCCTGGGAAGCTGCTCTCCTTCAAGGCCAATGCTTGGTGGAACGGTGTTAGACAAAACAGTCGCCTCCAGTGGGAATGCTGCCTGGGAACTGGTGCACCTGGGAAGAAAGCACTTAAACACTAGAAGCATTAGAAAATGGAGTCAGTACAGTTTAGATATACACTGGACCTGACAAACTCCAACCTTGTGTTTGTCTCCTTCTTCCAACTTGGTGGGGGGGGGGGGAATGGTGCTCATCAAGAACATTTTCCTATTCCATGAGGGTTCAAATGATGATAGATTCTGTACTGATAGATTCCTCCCCAGTTCAGCCGCAGTCACATTTTACTGTCTCCCCAAAACCCCTTTTTTGCTAAAGCTGTAAATCCACCAACTTTAAATCCGTCCGTATGCCTTTAATATTAATAACATTTGTTTATGCACTTCCCTTGAGGACAACTTAATGATCACTCAGAGTGATTTACAAAGTGTGTTACTATTATCCCTAAAACAATCACCCTGTGAGGTGGATGTGGCTGAGAGAGCTCCAAGAAGCTGTGACTGACCCAAGGTCACCTGGCTGGCTTCAAACGGAGGAGTGTGAGTGTCTATCTCTGTGCATTCTGTGTACACAAGTACATGTTATCTTTATAGAAATGTGTGAATACACATGAACAGATTGTGAAATCGGTTGCCTGATTGCCACTGGCAAATGGGAAGTCAGCTGACCTAGTCAAGCATCCCTAATTTTGACTAAGAAAGAGTGACTAGTTCAGGGCCCCACAGCATGTTTCATGGCAACATGGAAATTTGAGCCTGGGTCTCCTCCATTACTCAATACTGGATCTTACAATAGGTCCCAAATATTTTGGGCCAACCCATGCTTTGCTGAATTTATATGATATATGCTGCAGGTTTTTTTCTTAAATCTGTTTTTTGTGAATCTCCTTTATTTATACTATTTTTAAGAAAAATATTATTATACAGAACAAGTACAAAACAACAATCCAACAACAATGGTCTACACATAAGATTCTATGAAAGATCGCCAAATATCTAAAAATAAATCCATACACAATTGTATTGTCGAAGGCTTTCACGGCCGGAGAACGATGGTTGTTGGGGGTTTTCCGGGCTGTATTGCCGTGGTCTTGGCATTGTAGTTCCTGACGTTTCGCCAGCAGCTGTGGCTGGCATCTTCAGAGGTGTAGCACCAAAAGACAGAGATCTCTCAGTGTCACAGTGTGGAAAAGATGTAGGTCATGACCTACATCTTTTCCACACTGTGACACTGAGAGATCTCTGTCTTTTGGTGCTACACCTCTGAAGATGCCAGCCACAGCTGCTGGCGAAACGTCAGGAACTACAATGCCAAGACCACGGCAATACAGCCCGGAAAACCCCCAACAACCACCATACACAATTGTTGTGAATGCCATATATTTAAATGTTGCTAAAGTTGTCAGGTCCTCAATCCATTGAATTAATGAAGGTGGCCATTTTACTTACCAATGTTGTAATATAAGTCCTTTAACTACAATAAGGGCATGGAGGGTCCATGGAAACAGGCTCCAGGAAACAGGCAAATAGTCTAGAAGTAAATAATCATCTTCAGAAATCAATGATTATTCTAATATTAAATATTAGTATTGATTTCCTTCTCAAAAGACCAAATAACTGGGTACATACTAAAGAGATGCATTCTATAATCTACAATGCCAGCAATTACAGACTGAACTTAATCCTTTAATAAAAAGGTTGCTGTGATGTCCAACATATCCCAAACTTAATTTTTTGCTGAAGTCACAGCTTAAGATGACTCTCCAGTTTATCTTTCAACCCATGTATGGGTGGTTAACCTATGACAGATAAAGTCTCTCAATGCAAAGAACTGTAGACAAAACCTATATAAATTGCCATCTACTAAACTGAATGCAGCATCCCAGCCTTGTATTGTAGCCTGTCTTTCCATTGATGGTGCTAGGCAGCAACAAAAAAAAGGAGGTGTATTAAGTCCCTGGAGGACCACTGTACATGTCCAGTGGGTAGCATTTGGCTTGGTGGGCACAGACCTATTAAAGACTCAACTATAAAATAGGGCTGATGGTATATTCACAGTGGTCCAGTCCTGCTTTCATAATGGAACTGTCAGATAACAACCTGTCAGACTTTCCCATACCTTTTCTCCTCCTCCCATCAGGTGAAAGATAATGTAATGCCCTACTATAACCAGATTCCTTGGATCAGTGATGGATACTCTGTTTCTAACTAGGCTTCTGGATGCTTTCTTAAATTCCCTTAGCTGCTAGTGATGGTGTTGGAAAAGTCAGCCAGCTAAAAAAAAAGAGGGCTGTCAGAAAGCAGCAAAACTGACAGACTGCTTGCAGCTGTGTTCAGCTGACTGGTAAACATGACTGTCACTACAGCAGCAAAACCAAGCTTACAATGCAGCAGAACAATATGCAGCCAATCTTCTCTCTATATTATATCTGTCCTCAGTCTCGGTCTGCGAATCAATTCTTTGAAGTTAAAGTTGAAAAATTGTTTTTGTCAGTTTCAGCTCATACAACCAGAATCATCAGACAATCCCTATCTAAAACATATTTTAAAATGGTCATCACAAAATTTTATTTACTTACTTATTTATTTAAAATGTTAAACAACGCTTTTTATAAGTTTTTTTCCCCAAAAGTATCTTGGCACATCACATATCTATGATGCATGTATCTTAATACATATCAATGTGTGGTTGGAGAGCACAGAGTTGAATATATTCAAGTAGTCAAAGTGATTTCCTTTTCTAGAGAATCACAACTTTGATCACCAGTAAGATACTATTGTTATAATACTTGAGTAGAATAAAGTGTCAAGAGGTTTCAAAAGTGGGTGGTTAATGAATTAAATACTAAAAACTGCAAATGATAGGATATGTAGGAAGAGAAAGAGTAAAGGTAAAATAGACTTTTAAAAGGGTGAGCTTCTTGAAGCTGTGAAATGGAAGGAAAGGCAGGATGGAATGATTGATGACTGGCACTTTGTAAACAAAGCTTTCACGGGACTTAACAGATTGTTGAAACAGACTTGTGGTGGTTGAAATAAATAGAAAGTGCCTGGCAACACTGAGAAAACTATTAGACTCTGTATAGCATTGTTTTTATAGTTCACTCTGGGAACATTTTCAACGATCAAATGGGCAGTCTTTGCTGAGTTGTTGATCCATTTTTTCAACCCTCCAGCTTGTGGTATAGAAACAGAGTTTAGGGAATCGTATTGTTTTTGCTAAATTGGCCTATAAATAGACAAGGTTCAAGATTTTGCATAGAGGGGTTGACCATATCAGTAGGAGGACACTGGTCCCATGATTCCCGGACTACTCTGTATCATACTTACTATTGCAACCCCAGCCGGAATGAAGAGACAGACACAGGCTTGGAATTAAAGGGCCATTTATTAACATGACCATTAAACATAAACCACGGCAAGGGCTAACTAAGCAGTACAGGTCAAGCCATGGGATCAACTCCAGATTTTTTTTTAATATAAATTTTTATTGGATGGGTCATTATACAAATATAAAAACATACACAGTTAACTTTCCATCATATTGTAATACCCCCCTTCCCCCCTTTTCTGTTGACTTCTGACAGTTTTCCATTCCCTTTATTACCTCTTAAATAAAACCTTAACCAAGCTAAACTATATATAAAATAATAATACCTATCTAATGATAAATGCCATTATCTAACATTCCATATCTTTTAGTACTATCTGTCAATAATATCCAATAACCTACAATATAATATGTCCCCTATATTAATAGCTATATACTACATTCTAAGAATGGGTCGTATTAATATATTTTATACCATTGCATATCTTTAGATAGCACTATTACATATATCTATCATATCTATAATGTTCAAAATTATTAATATACTTCATATTGTTATACAATTCATAATGTTATAACTTAGTAAATTATAACATATTATACCTCCATATATATATAAAATATCAATAAAATGGTATATTATCACAGACTAGATTTTTTACCTCTAATATAATATAATGATTACTACCACTATAATAATTCAAAGTAACAGAACACTATTGTCAGGTTTTGGCGGGGGTGCTTGCGCGGCCGGAGGTGGGGTGGCCGTCCTGGCCGCCCCAAACGGGTCCACCTCCTTCCTGACACTGGCTGCCCTGCCGGCCACTTCCCTTCCTGCCCAAAGGCCGGCAGGGGCTCCGCCCTAATGGGCCTCAGACTAAAGGGGCATGAGCTGGATTGCCTCAGCCGCCTTCTCAGCACAGCTTGTTTGTCTCTCTCTCTCGTTCGCCCTTCTTTGCACTTCTCCTCATCAGCCCTGGCTTCTGGAGCCCCCGTCTTTTATCCCTCCCCTCCAGACTACCTCCACCCCTGCTCCCACGAGCCTGCCCCCAAGGCCAGGCCCATCACCTGGAGCAGGTGAGGCCACATTCCAGGGCTCCTCCCTCTCTTCCCTTGCTCCGGCCTCCCGAGCCTTCCTCCATCCAGTTGCCTCCCCTCCACCTGTGCACTCTCCCACCTCTCTAGCCTTCTCCCCCAACCCCTGGTCTCCGGCCCTCTGGCGGGGCCAGGGCCGCACGCCGCATCAGCGTCCCAGGCTGGGGCACAGCCGGCACGGCCAACCGAAATGGCGGCCGGACCAGTCCCGCTGCCGGGCACCAGGAGGCCGTGCAACGCCGCTGTGTCCGCACCGCCAGGCTCCTGCCCGGCCATTTGCAGCCGCTGCCATTCTTGTGGCCTCCCCTCGGGCCGGGTTGCCTGCACCGCCGCCGCTGCCGTCGTGCCTTTGCCCGCCTCCGTCGCCTCCACCAGAGCGGCCTCCATGCCCGGCGCTGCTGCTGCTGCCTCCGTCTCCACCGCCGCCGGTTCCCAAGCTGCCTTGCCGACCTCTCCCGGCTCCAACTTGCCAAGGTAAGGGGGGACGGGGGAAGGCCGGGGGGAGCTTTTGGTCGGGACCTGCCGGCAGGCACCGAACAACTATCCTCCCCAGGATCAACTCCAGATCTCCACCTTGACCTGCCTTGGTGAGCCCCAAAGCCCCAGGTATAGGGCTGCAACCCGGCCAGCCAGTCCATGGATCCCTCCATCAAGTACCTAACGCCCCAGCCATCTAGCATGAGGGAAGGCCTTGTGCCTGGGGACCCCAGCAGGTATCTGCCAATGTTATGGTAGCCACCACAAGCATACCATACTGATGGCAGACCCTATTCCCCACCCATGGGGAAGAGCCCTGGGTGCTCACCGGCCTGCAGCCTATACCCAAAACTCTCCTGCCAGCAACTCACCAAACAGCACCAGCCAAACAATACCTCAGAACACTGCCATTAGTGCAAGGTAGGTTAAAAAAACCCTCTCCCAAAAGCCAATCAGGGAAAATGGGGGGGGGGAATTCCTACCTGCCTCTGGACACAGCAGCCAGCTAATCCTGTACTAAAACAGGGTGAGGTGGGTGGGTCGAGCGAGCGAAGCAGCTGATGCTGGGGGAAAGCAGAGCTGCCTGGAAAAGGATCTTGGCTCCACCCCCACCCCCCGGCAAAGCCCCAGATGCCCAGGAAGGGAGCCTGTCTCCATTCCTCTGGGCGGGGCTGCAAAGGACGGCTCCCAGAGTAAGCAGCTATGCTGCTGCTGGGAGAGCTGAACTGCAAACTTTGCTCAATGATGCCACATGAGATTGAAATGTGGAGCAAGTAAAATGTTTTAACACTTTGCAATTCTTAGTAAAAGTGATTTCAAAATGGCTGCTGTATGAGATTTTAGTGTTTTCCAGTATTCTCCAGTGCATCATAAGAACACTGGTTCCAACTACCATTAGATACTCTCTTTAAAAGAAAATATTACTGGCTCTGTCTAATAGGTTTCTTATCACTTGATGATGTCCCAAGAATCTCAGTGCCCAAAAGCTTTCTGTAAAATTACTGTGGTAATTTATGCAGCTGTTTTTTTTTCCTTTCTGAGAAACTGCATAGGATATCAGTGCTTCAATATTTTCAGTTTTCATCCATTAACACAAGACTTTTAGTGTTCTGGACATATCTTCTCTTCCCTTTATACACAATTAAATATTCACAGCCTGAATTTCCTTTAGTTTCATATATTTACCAAGCTTGATGTTGATCTTGTTTTTTTGTGATGCTTTTGCACAACTGAAGACAGCATACAGCCACATCGTTTTTGGATGCAACATGTTTCAAAAGTCATTACTTTTAACTTTTTGCTTAAAAAGCAGATTTCAAAATATAATTAATGTGCACTGAGAAGTTAGATAATTAACATTGTGCAACTAAGTTAGGATGTGCCATTTACACTAATTGCAAGATTAGGACTAGTTCTTTTGGGTCCTGAGCTACAGGCATCAAAATGATTTTCTTTAATATATTGATCCTAATTTCTGTTTCAGCAATTGAAAGTTAAAGGACGCAGCTTTACCATTTAACCAGTTCCTTTTTAATTATCACTCCTTAAAAGTTTTTTTTCAGTGATGCGTGTGATAATCAGGTTAACTACATGATAGCTGATGTTTTCTAATTATGGAGATGAACTTTAGGACTTTGTAGCTTGGAGAGAATACTTAATTGTTAATCACAATTCCTTGAACACTATTAGTTATGCTAATTTCATTTAGGTTTTATTCTGTGCATCTTTTTCCAAATATCGGCTTAATTCGCTGACAGTTATATTAGCGTAACAAACTTTAGTAGAGTTGGGAGTCACTTTCAAATACTGGAGAGAGGACAAACATGACAAGCACTAGGGGAGTGCAGTGAGAAAAAAACCTCATTATAATTGTGGATACAGGATTTGGGGGGTGGGACCAAATGATTGGGACCATGATTGTCAATTTTGGGGTAGGATATTCCTGGTTTGGGATTCAAATCTGTTTGTTGGAGGGGGGCGAATTCCAGAGTTTTGGGACCATCATTTTTGATGAGGAATCAACTTGAGGGTCTGGGGCAGTAGTTTTTAGATAATAGCACTAAATTTGCCTAGAACTGAGTCCCCCCTATAATCTAAAGACCTATTAAGTTTCAAGTAGCGTAAACATAGGGGTTTGATTCCCCTCCCAAAGTAGGTGACTCTCAAAGCAGGAGCAGTTCTGGCCCAGATCCAATAATAGCAACAACAACAACAACAACATTCAATTTATATACCACCCTTCAGGACAACTTAATGCCCACTCAGAGCAATTTACAAAGTGTGTTGTTATTATTATCCTCGTGGCAATCACCCTGTGAATTGGGTGGGGCTGAAAGAGCTCCAAGAAGCTGTGACTGACCCAAAATCACCCAGCTAGCTTCAAGTGGAGGAGTGGGGAATCAAACCCAGCTTTCCAGATTAGAGATTCTGCTGCTCTTAACCACTATACCAAACTACAGCCATTAATATTGTTGTTGCCAAGGAAAAATATTGAGTGAACCTCTGCTTCACACAGTGATGATGGATGCATTAGTTTGTTTTTTCCAGGCTTGGATCAATGCCTGGCCCACTGGCAAAACTGATATGATTGACATGAAACAGCATTCCAGCTATGAGGACCAGTACAGGAAAGCCTCCCAAACCTTGGCTTGGATCCAACCCATTTTGTGTTGTTGAACAAGTTAGCCTGGAATCCTTATTGATCACAAAAGGGGCTCAGCAGGGATGATGGGACCTGTATGGAAAAACCATGTGGGACTGAGACCGTCATAAGGAGGAAGATTAGCCCAAGACTGGATCCAAACCTATTCCTGGTCTCTGGCAGAATTTAGTATGCCCCCTCAGGGATTTGTTGAATCTGCAAGGTAAAAAAAAATCCAAAAAATCCAGGAAATTTCAGAATCAATATTGTTTTGTTACATTTTTGGCAGAGAAATCACAGTGCAAGTGGTTCTCTTTTTTGCTTTTACTACGAGGACCAATCTTGATTGTTCCCCCTATGGTACAATTCTCAGGAGAAAGTGAATTTTAAAAACCCTGAATTATAGTATGCATTAGTGAATAAAATACAAGGTGAAGAAATAAACCATTGATACTGGAGGTTAAATGAAATGTATAGGCAGTGTCCCATTAACATGTCTAGGATTAATTAAGTCTATTATCATACCTCTAGACTGCAATGGAGTTGTGTAATAACAGCAGCCATAAGGACATGAGAACGGGGTGTGCATTTTGGATAGTAGCTAATCAAAACCATTTGTTAATACAGGTATTACAAGTGATGCAAACTGAAAAATTAGTAACAATTGGTGATAAATTTTCAATGATGTTATTTTTCTGGTCACTAGTTTAGAGTTTTTAAAGGGCCAAAGCTGAGGTGATATGAGGAGAGAGTGAGAAGATATGTAAGTACTACGCACCTTTTCCCAGTTAGCAAAATTGCATACAGATATTTTCAATGCAGAGGACTGAGCGGTGTTGCCTATAGCAATGATATTGCTTTCTCATAGATCTCAGGATTGCTTGAGAATTTCATCCCACTGAAATAGGGAACAAACAGTGCAGTCCTGAGCAGTGGAGAATGTGTATCTCATTAAGACCAATAAGAACAAAAAACAATGCACTTTTTGAAACAATATGAACTGGATTAATAACGAATAGAGTTAAACAAAAGTAATTTTAAAAATAGCTCTTCTTACATGAGAATGGTCTTACTGAATTAACCTAATATCCATCTAATTCAATGATATAATTTTACAAGTTACTGTCCAAAGATCCGGGAATCTCATCATGGAATCTTCATTTAATGGTCATGGAGAACAGCCATTATTCTTTCAGGAAACTACCCAAACAGGAACGTGTATATCAGTATAACTGAGCAAGATCATTGAATGAGCGGTGGTTGGGCAACTTCAGGGTTTACTGAATGTAGTAGATTGTTTGGATCCATTCAAATCAGTTTTCAAGCCTGGTCACAGGACTGAAGTAGCCTTAGTTTCATTGCTGAATGACATGCACCAAAAGATGGATAGCGGTAGTATGACCCTGTTAATTTTCCTGGACCTCTTGGGGGCTTTTGACACAATCAATACTGATATCCCTCTGGGCTGCCTTTTAGGGTTGGGACTGGGAGGCACTGGTTTAAAGTGTTTTTAGTCCTTCCACAAAAGTAGCTTTCCAGAGATTTGGGCTGAGTTACCAGCAATATGTGGATGACATTCAATTCTCCCTCACTCTTCCAACACATCTCAGGAGGGAACAAAAACTGTGAACAGGTGTCTGGAGACAGTTTTGGGATGAATGAGGGTTACCAAGCTGAAAATTAATACTGACAAAATGGAGATGCTACTAGTGGAGAAAGGTTTGATTCTAGAATTGAGGTGTCTCCTGTTCTGAATGGGGTTGCATTCCCCCTGATGAAGAAGGTTCATAGTTTAGGAGTGCTACTGGGCCGAGGCCTCCTGTTGGTTAAACAGGTGGAAATGGTTGCCAGGGGTGCCTTTCACCAGCTCTGGCTGGTGAGGCTCCTGTATTCCTTCCTGGTCAGGATGGATATTGTCACTGTGCTGCATACCCTGGTAACATATAAATTAGATTACTGAAATGTAGTATATGGCCACTATGTCCTGGAAGACTTGGAAAGCTGGAATTGGTACAGAATGTAGCAGCCAGAATCTTGACTCGATGGGGTCATAAGGGCCATATCACTTCATCTTGTTCCATCTACACTTACTTCTAATTTGCTTCCAGGCTTAATTTGAGGTGCTAGTATTGACCTTTAAAGCACCATATGGCTTAGGATCAGCATACCTTAAGGACCACCTTTGCTCATATGAATCTACTCATCAACTTTAGCCATTTTCTGAGGCCTTGCTTCAGATGCCCCAGCAATCTGAGGCTAGCCAGGTGGCAACCAGGGGAAGGGCCTTCTTGATTTTAGAACTGAAACTTCGGAACTCCCTTCTTAAGGAGATTCACTTGTCTCCTTCTGTCATTGTCTTCTGCCAGTGGATCAAGACTTTTTTTTGTTTCATTTTGAATATGTACAGTAAACTTTTATTGATGCTCCTCCCTGTTTGTGAGTATATTTTTTGTATGTATATATGTTCTTATTGTATTTATATATACATTTTAATTGTCATTTTAATGTTGTAAATATTTTGATATCTGATGTTCACCACTTTTGGGAACTTATTTGGGTGGAAAGTCAGAATATAAATGTTTTTTAAAAAATAAAATACAGATAGATACAGATGAAGTATTCTTCAGTATCTTCTTATTAGTAATTTATATTCCTTCTCTTTATAGGTACAGTCACCATGTGTCAACCAGATGTTCCCACTGGAATGATATTCCTACTCCAGAATGTAAAAATCCTGTTGCAGGGCAGAGCCTGAAGGGGCTTGCTCGCATACCAACTTTCCTGTTTCGTGATTAAAACTTTTCAAAGGCTCATTATTCCATAATTGCTGTAATAAAGTATCTATAATCAATATGTTACAAACTGTCAAAGTGTTGTTCTAATTTTTCTAAAAACTTAAAAAAAAACCCTCATGTACAAGACTTGCATTCTTCAGACTCTTATCACCAACTTGGCTAGCTTTCCAACGGAACATGACCATAAAGGGCGTGCTTTGCAAAGCTCATAATAAATAAAAGTGCAATTAAAGTGTCAGAACCATTTAAAGACCTAGAGCTTCCTTTTTCAGCATAACCAAAGGCTAGAAAAGCCATCTCACTATGAGAGCTTCAATAAATACAATGCTTCTAATAAACAGAAATACAAATGGAATCCATAGATAATTTAAACAGATAAGACCTTTTTGGACTTTGTAAAAAACTAGAAAAATCCATCTCATTGTTTAGCCCATTAGGTGTTAAAGTGCCCAGTTTATAAATCCACTCTGTTTCTTTCTGTAATAGCCTGCAATGAATGTCAGTTTCAAAAGTGGGTTTAATCACTTCCACTACTGTGAATAAAAAATCTAGGGTATAAGGATGGTATGACACAAAATGAGATGTTAATGGAGCTTCCATGACTCTATTTTTTATTCTAGATCTATGCTCTTAAATCCTGATTGTTAATGTTCTGAAGGTACTTCTCACATATAGTAAAGGACAAGGGCACTGAAGTACATACACTACATTAGTGGCCATACAAGTTGAAAAGAAAGGAGTGTGTATAGGTCTAAGAGTACTGGCATATCTAATGGACATTGTACTGGTTGAAAACTTACATACGGTACAGTTCTTACATGGGAAGTATCCTGCTGGTAAAGTATTTTGCTCCTTACCATCTTGGAAGCTCGAATGTGCTAGCATGTCTTTAAGGTTTCTAGTTCATCTGAAACCTATAGTAGGGCTCTTTTCACACCCAGTTATCTCATTGACCACATGCCAATGCTTCCTAATAATGTTGTTAATTTTATAGGACAAGGGAGTATAATCTATTGCCCAATCGATTGTCAGACTATGGCATTCCAAACCTGATAGTCTGCCTCACTCCCTTCTGCAAGAAGACAAGATCTTTTGATTTCAAAAGGTTTATTGTGAAAGACAGCATTCAAGTCCAGATGTACATATTCCAGGATTAGAGATCCTGGCTGAGCAAAGTGTTGCTAAGAATGAATCATAGAGTAAAGGTTGTTACATTTCACACTCCCGGAGCCCAGCCTCCCCCCCGAGTTCATACAGCAAAACTTCTCAGAGGAGTGCTGAGCTGGCCAAGGTCGAGACAGCATATAAGACAGTATCCTTTCCCATGGAATCGGCTCCTTGCAGGTGTTGCCTGGAGGGAAAGAAGTCTAAACACTACAGGATTAAACATGGCGTTACTTAGGTTAAAACAGGTTCTGACATCGATTACTATGTTGGATTCTTTGGTCTTAGGTTCAAGTAAGAAATTACGTGGAGTTGCAAATGCTCTATTGAGGGCTGACTCCACCACATTTTCCGGATATCACTGTGCCAGGAAAGTTTCACTTAGAAGTCTACTTCCTTGTATAAAGTCCTTATAATGAGTTGAATTTCTCTTTGTTCTTAAATATTGCCCCGTGGGAATGTTCCTACGTAGGGACCCTGGATGGAAGGAAGAAAAATGTAAATTGGATCCTCTATCTGTGGGTTTTCTAAATGGGCATATCTCCCAATTTCCCACTGGTAGTTTTATGAACTGTCACATCTAAAAAATCAATCTATGTCATACTGCCTTCCCATGTGAACTTGATGTTTTCATCTATTGTATTTAACCATTGAACCATACTGCCCACCTGATCTGGATTTTTTAGAATTACAAAAAGGTCATCAATAAATATTTTTAACAGGAGATCGGTGGCTGGAAGCATTGGAGTAAGGCAGCAAACTCTAGGGCTCGTCTCTAGAGGGAACTGAGGGAACGTTGGGGGTTATACACCCCTAATTGACATCTGGAGGGTGTCAAACAGCTGGGGACAAGCCTCTTGATTGTTCTAGTCAGTAGCACCTGACAGATCTGTTCATGGGAAAGTCCTATAGCCAAGCGTTTGGCAGAAGACTTCATTGAAGTTGAAACTTGGAATGCCGGAGGAGTGGAGCTTTTATCTTTTTACTGCTTGCTGTCTGAGATGGAATTTACAACCTTCTGTGAACTGTGAGTCTAAAGCCAAGAACTGCCAGAATGATAACAGAATGATTTCTTTTTAATTCTTTTTAATATATGCTATATCCCTCTTTTTTTAATCAATGCAGAGACAAGGGTATCTCCATGTTTTTTACATTGTAAATAGTCCTGGTCTTTCTTTTTAATATGAGTCGCAGACAAGTAATATCTGCATTCACAATTTCTAATTGCCTAAACTTTTTTTAAAAAAAATTATTGGGTGAGTTAACATACCAATTAATTAATATACATTCTATTACCCCACCTATTCCTGTTTCCCCCACCCACTCCCTTCCTCCTTTTCTTGTTAGACTTCCAACAGCTTTCCAACCCATTATCTAATTATATCTATTATTCTATCCAATACATTGTCTTAAAAAAAAGAATATTAGTTTACACTATTAACTTATTTTAACTTTCCATATATTATTTCCATCGGTAAAGACAATCTACCTCCCCCTTTAATAGTTGTCCAATGACCACACTTTCCCCCTTACATCCCATTTCTTTTCCAAATAATTTTTAAATTTCCCCCAGTTCATAACAAATTCTTCTGAATCTTGTTCTCTCATTTTCCTTGTCAATTTGTCCATCTCTGCCATGTACAGCAATTTCTGTATCCAATCTTCTGTTGTCGGTATCTCTTGTGTCTTCCATAATTGTGCATATAACATCCTTGCTGCAGTTGTCATATAAAACATTAACATTCTATCTTGGGTCGCAAAATCTTCTAAACCTATACATAGCAATAACAACTCTGGGTTTTTACTCACTTTTTTCTGTAATATATCTGACATAACATCAACAATATTCTCCCAGAATTGTTTAGCTTTTTCACAAGACCACCACATATGATAAAATGACCCTTCATGTTTTTTACATTTCCAACATTTATCTGACATTTGGCTATTCCCGAAGGCTAATTTCTTTTGTGTTAAATACCATCTATATATCATTTTATAAACATTCTCCCTTATATTAGTACATGTTGATATCTTTAATGTATTTCTCCACAAATGCTCCCATGCTTCCATTGTAATATCTTTGTTACAGTTTATTGCCCACTTTACCATTTGCAATTTTACTACTTCATCTTTCGTAAACCATTTTAACAGAATCTTATATAAATTAGATATCGTTTTTTTCCCTTCTTGTAGTAAACATTCTTCCAATTCTGAATTTTTTAATCTGAATCCTATTTTTCTACGATCTGAATCATACAAATCTTAATTTGCCTGTACTGGAACCACCCATACTGGAATGTTAGTTCTTCATTCGCTTTAATTGTAACTGTTCTTTGTTCCATTCTCAAAATTTCTTTGTATGTCACCCACTCCTCGCCATTATATTGCGTTTTAGGATTTACAACTTCCGCCAGTACAATCCACAATGGGGTTTCTTCATCTAAATATCTCTTATATTTTTGCCAAACCATAAATAAACTCCGTCTCACATAATGATGTAAAAACATAGCATCTGCTTTGACCTTATCGTACCATAAATATGCATGCCATCCAAATATTTTGTTGTATCCTTCCAAGGCTAGTAACTTATGATTCTTTAATAGCATCCAATCTTTCAGCCACAGTAAACAAATTGCTTCGTGGTAAAGTCGCAGATTAGGTAATTGTAGTCCTCATTCCTTGGCACCATACAGCACTTTCATTTTCACTCTAGGTTTCTTTCCTGCCCACACAAAATTTAATATCTTTCTTTGCCATTTTTCAAATTGCTTTTTGTCCTTTACTATTGGTATTGTTTGTAGTAAAAACATCATCCTTGGAAGTACGTTCATTTTAATCACTGCAATGCGGCCTAACCATGACAAATTTAGATTATTCCATTTCATCATATCCCTGTCTATTTGTTGCCACAGTTTATCATAGTTATTCCTAAAAAAGTCAATATTCTAAGCAGTGAGCTCAATCCCTAAGTATTTTACTTTATGTACCACCTCGCAATTTGTTTTCTCCATTAGTTGTTGCTGTTTTTGCTTGGTCATATTTTTACATAACAACTTAGATTTGCTTCTGTTGATATAGAATCCGGCAAGGTCATCAAATTCTTTTATTTTGTTTAACAACTTTGGCATATTTTGAATTGGATCTTCAATTATAACCATCATGTCTTCAGCAAATGCTCTTACTTTATATGAAAAACCTTTAATTTTCATTCCTCTTATATTGTCATCTTCCCGTATCTGTCTTAATAAAATTTCTAGTGCCATCACAAACAACAAAGGCATGATAAAGTAAAAGCAGACTCGATGTTTTTGCACCATTACATTCGGAGAAGCCTCTTCACAGTCTGGAAAAAATATAAGGTTTACATGGAAGATGGAATTCCTTCATGGGTGGTTCCATATGAAGTAATAGATCCGAGAACTTTTGACAATGAGAAGCAGTGCCTAACATACTAGGAGATAACACAAGAACAACATTCAATGCTAAGAATAAAAACAGAAGAAGAATTGTCTCCTTGTTATGGATGGTTCCAATATAGACAGATCAGAGATCTTTACAATTCGGTCTGCTTAAGAGGAGGTATAAGAATGGAAAACTCTGAACTAGAAGAAGTGATGTTACAAGAAGGCAAGAAAGAAATATCTAACATTTATAAATTACTTCTGAAATGTTATACAGAGGATGAAATAGTTAAAACCCAGATGGTGAAGTGGGCAATACATTTTCATAAAGAAATAACAATGGAGGCGTGGGAACACCTGTGGAAAAATACATTGAAGATTTCAACTTGTATGAATATTAAAAAGAACGTATATAAAATGATCTACAGATGGTATTTAACGCCAAAGAAAATTGCGCTAAGGAATACAAACATGTCAGACAAATGCTGGAAATGTAAAAAGCATGAAGGATCACTGTATCATATGTGGTGGACTTGTGAGGTAGCCAAGCAATACTGGGGAGAAATAATTGAAGTAATCAATGAGATTTTACAAATCCAAATAAATAAGAACCCAGAATTGTTGCTACTGAACTTGGGGATGGAAGCTGTTCCAATGCAGTACAAAACATTGCTATTTTATATGACTACAGCGGCAAGACTTTTGTACGCGCAGAAGTGGAAAGTGCAAGAAATACCAACTACAGAAGACTGGATTTACAAATTGCTGTACATGGCAGAAATGGACAAAATGTCAAGGAAGCTTAAAGATCTCGACCTAGGACAATATACTGCTGATTGGGGGAAATTAAAACAATATTTAGAGAAAAAATGGGATGTGAAAGGAGAACTGTGGCAGTTTGAGAATTTCTAAAGGGAGGTGGTGTAAATGGAGGAGAGAAGTGACTTTACCATTAAGGGGGAAATTTAACTATGACAATCTAAGCTAATATCATGATTAAGAAAATTTGAAGTAAAACGGATACATTAGAAAATTAATATCATATATTACATATATTATGATGTATGGTGTTAGTATATTGCACTATATATTATATTGGGATGTTATATTACAATGCATGCTAGGTTATATTGCATGGAATAGTATATAACAAATACTATATTGATAGTATATTGGATAGAGAACACGTATAAAAGAATTAGAACATGCTTAGAGTAAGAGATATTATAATTTATGTGTTATAGATAAATACATGTTATGTTATATTTTAATGCATGCTATGCTATGTTGTATGGTATAGTATACAGTAAATACTATATTGATAGTATAGTTGACAGAGTATTTGTATAAAAGAATTAGAATATGCTTAGAGTAAGAGATATTATGATCTATGTGTTGAAGAAAAATATAAGTGAAATAGTATTAAGCAATAAAAGGGGGTAAGGGTTGGAAAGCTGTTGGAAGTCAATAGGGAGGGGGGAGGAAAAGGGTGGGGAACAGAATTAATTAGATATGAAGGGAATGTATGTATTAAATTTAAAAATTTAAACTCACCAATAAAAATTTAAAAAAAAAACAAAGGCGATAGTGGGCAACCTTGTCTTGTACCTTTTCTTATCTTCAACCTTTTTGATAACTCATTATTTACCACAACTGCTGCACATTGGTCTTTGTATATTGCTTTCACTGCTTGTATAAATCCCTTGCCCATCTGCATCTTTTCCATAACTGCAAACATAAAATCCCAGTTCAAATTGTCAAAGGCCTTCTCTGCATCCACAAAAAAAAAGCCAACCTCCTTCCCCGGATGTTGTTCATAGTATTCTATTGCATTTATCACCACTCTCAAATTGTCTTTAATTTGTCTATCTGGTAAAAAACCTGCTTGTTCTTCTGCCACAAATTCCATCAACCAACGTTTTAGTCTTTCTGCCAATATCTTAGCAAAAATTTTATAATCGTTATTTGTTAAAGATATTGGTCAATAATTTTTCACATTCAATAAATCTTGCTCCTCTTTTGGTATCAGTGTAATATTTGCTTCATTCCACGTATCTGGCAGTCCTTTTCCTTCCAATATTCCATTCATTAACTTCTGCAACAATGGTGCCAAATCTTTCGCCATCATCTTATAAAACTTGGCAGATATTCCATCTGGTCCTGGTGCCTTTCCCAATTTTGTTGCTTGTATTGCCTCGGTAATTTCCAGTTCTGTAATTTTAGCATTTAATCTCTCTTTCAATTTGTTCGGTACAATTGGCAAATTTATATTCTGAATATATTCATCAATCAAATTGATGTCCACAGGTTTTTTCTGGTACAGTTTGGCATAAAATTTATAAAATGCTCTACTTATTGCAGGTTGGTCTATCAATTCTTTCCCATCTTCCACAATTTTACTTATTAATTTTCTCTTTTTTTCATTTGCCATGCTAAGTATTTCCCAGGTTTGTTGGCTCCTTCAAAAGACTTCTGCTTTAATCTTTTTAACTCCCAACTCTCTATTTTCCATTGTTTTTATTTGTTCTTGTAGAATTTTTATCTCCTGTTGCAATTCCTTTTTTCCTGGTCTTTTCTTTAATTGCTGCTCTTTTTGGACAATTTTTCCTTGTATCTCCTTTAATTTAATTTCCTTATTTTTCTTATTTCTTGTATTTAAATCAATCAATACTCCCCGAATGACCACTTTATATGCATCCCACACCTTCTGGATTGGCACCCCTTGGTCCACATTGTACTGAATAAAGTATTTTGTTTCTTTTTGAAGAACATTCAAGTTGCTCTGATTTTGAAGAAGGTCTTCATTTATTCTCCATCTTATTTTTTTACGTCCCATTCCAAATCTCCATAAAATAGGATTATGGTCTGAGATTCTTGGCATAATTTCCACGTCCTTTGTCCCTATAGCTAATTCTTTAGATGCCCAAATTATATCAATTCTTGATAGTGATTGATGGCTTGCTGAAAAATAAGTATATTGCTTCACTTTTAAGTTATACTTCCTCCAAATATCTTCCAAATTTTCCTGTTTCTCCAGCTCAAAAAAAGACTTTGGCAATCTTCCTGTTTTATTCTTAACTGCCTTTGTTTTTTTTGGTCTAATTGTAGGTCCACAACCACATTAAAATCTCCATCCACTATCACCTGATCATATGTCAATTGTTCTAATTGTGTCACTATTTCTTTAAAGAATTGTTCCTTCGATCCATTCGGGGCATAGATTCCCATAATTAGGGTTTTTTTGGCATTCCAGATAAATTCCACCGCCAAATATCTGCCATTAGTATCACTGATAACCAATTTTGGTTGCAATTCTTCTTTTATGTAAATTACAACTCCTCTCTTCTTTTGTTTTGCTGAAGCCACAAATTCCTTTCCCAATTTCTTGTTTTTTAAATATCTAGAGTCCTGATTTTTTATATGAGTCTTTTGCAGGCAAACTATATTACAATTTTGTTTTGCTAGCAAATGAAATAATGCCTTATGTTTTGAAGGTGAGTTAAGTCCATTTACATTCCACGATATTAATTTACTCTCCATATTCAAAGTCTACTTACTTTAGGTAAGTCCTTTTCATTATCTGCCAGGAAAACCTCCATATCATGCCGTGATTTGATCACTCTCCTCAAAGTTTGAAATTCAAAACTCAGACCTTCCGGTATTTGCCATCTGTACCTTAAGTTCAGGGTTTTTAGCTTCTGGGTTAAATCTCTGTATTTCTTCCTCTCCAACAAAATTCTCCTTGGTAACTCTTTCATAATTCTCACACGTTTTCCTTCAATCACTAACGGGCTCTCAAAATGCTTCCTGATAATTTCTTCTTTCATTCTTTTTGTAGTTAATTGGGCAATGATATCTCTTGGCAGGTCTTTTTGCAGTGCATAACTTGAATTAATTCTGTAAGCTATGTCCAAATTAGCTGCAATCTCTTCTGGTTGTTTATTTAAAAATTCTACTAGTGTTTCTGTGATTTGCTCCTGAGCTGATTTTGATATAGATTCCGGGACGCCTCTAAGTCTCAGTTGTTTTTCCATAATTTTACATTCTATAACTGCCATCCTGTCGCTTAACACTGAGGTCTCTACCGTTAAGTTTGTAGCCAATTTTTCTGTTTTTTTCTCCACATCCTGAACCTTCTGTTGGGTTACTTGGAGCTCTTTTCTAATCTCATCAATATTTTTTGCCAGTTCCGCCACTTCTAATTTTATTGCTTCTTTAATATCCTTTAGCAACGTTTGTTATGATTTTTGTATTGCCTCATTAAGCTCCTTATTGCCCTCTGTTAACTTTTTGTCCAAGTTTTCAATAGCCGTCTGCCAGTCCTTATCCTTTTTCGACATTGTTGGGCTTGCTTTAGTACCTGCCCATGAGTCTGCTCTCTTTCTAAGCTCCATTTTCTCGTTTGTCAATTTTTATATTTGTAAATGTCTTTTCAAATGTAATACAATTCCCAAGTTCTTTTTTACCCTAGGCAAAATGTTGGGCGTCTTTTCTCTATGGTAAACTCTATGATGAAGCTTTCAACCTTTCCCTTTCGTAAAATGGCATACTTCCATTTCCTCTTCTGTTCCTCTGTCGATCCTCTGATGTTTTCCTTCCGTTGGTTCTCTGATGTACTTCCTGCCTTTCTTTACGTGTCTCGTTGCTCTTATCAATGAACTATCCTCTCGAGATGTTTCTGCCGCTTCCCACGCTCCTTCTCTTCGCATTGCTATCTCCCAAACCACAGGTATGTAAACAAAAATTCTTTTTGGCTCTTTTACGTTTTAAAGTTCTTCAAAATCTCCAAAATTTTTCCCTGGGTGGCATTAATAGTTCTTCCCCTTTAATTAGATCTTTAATTCCCAATTAAAGCATTAGTCTTTAAGCCAAAATCACGTCCGTATGGGGAGATAGTAATCTTTACCTCTTACAGTGCAATCCTATGGATAGTTACTCCAGTCTAAGCCCATTGAGTTCAATGGGCTTAGACTGGAGTAACACTCCATAGGATTGCACTGTTAGTCTCTTCTTTCGGGTTGTAATTGCTGCTTCTTTTGCCAATCTTCACTCAGATCTGTTACTGAGGCTTGGGTATGATGATCTTATGCCAGTTTGTTGACTCCAAAGCTGCTGCAGAGATAAAAGCCGCCCTTCTTTGAGGGGACCTCAAGGCAGGGGGAGAGTCTTTGATTCAGAACCCCCCTCTGCTGAGATCACTCACTCTTGGGGCCACAAGTGTTCCTTCCTGCTTTCTTCCTGGAAGCAGGGGTCTCCAGATGGTTGAGGCACCTGCCAGCCTAAAAAAACACCAACTCGGATGGTCCAGCTCCCTGGACCACGTCAGACCGCCATATATCCAAACTGGAAGTCCCAATTGCCTAAATTTTTTTTCTTTTTTCTGGTGAGTTTAATCCATTGATGTTTTGGGGAAGATTTTTATTGGTTTCCTCTCCATTTGAAGTGTTTGATAATGTTAATTGGCAATTCTTTATTGAGCAGATGAAATGGACTTTGGAACAGAATTAATAAAAGCTATCGAAGCTATATATAAGAAACAGAAAGCAAAAATAATTTTGAGTGAAGACTTTACAGAATGAATCCCAATAGAAAATGGGACGAGACAAGGCTGTCCATTGTCACCATTGATATTTATTCTGATGCAAGAAATATTAGCAAGAGCAATAAGAAAGGATGCAATAAAAGGAACATCGATGAGAAGACAGAGATATAAGTTGCAAGCATTTGCAGATGACCTGCTATTTATACTAGAAGAACCAAGAGAATCAATAGAACATCTAATGAAACATCTAAAAGAATATGGAAAGATGGCGGGAATGAAGATCAACTACCAAAACACAAAAGTGATAACTAAAAATATGACTATACAGCAAAAAATGGAATTGACTAGAATGACAGGATTTCAATTGGAAAAGAAAGTAAAATACCTGGGAATACAATTGACTGTGAGATGTAGCTCATTAATGAAAGAAAACTACATGAAGCTCCTACAAGAAATAAAAAGAGACCTAGAGAGATGGAAAGGATTACAGCTCTCATTGATGGGAAGGATTGCGACTATTAAAATGAACATTGCCAAGTATAATATTCCTTTTCCAAACTATTCCGATAATTATTAATATGTCATTCTTTGAAGAACTAAATAAAAATGTAAGCAAATTTATTTGGCAAGGAAAGAAACCAAGAATTAAGCTGAAAATGCTTCAAGGTCTAAAAGAGAACGCAGGCCTGGCTTTACCTGACTGGAGAACTTACTATCAAGCGTGTTACATAGCTTGGATGAGAGAATGGATTTCATTGGAAAATCCAAGACTTCTAGCTCTTGAAGGTCATGATTTACAGTTAGGATGGCATGCGTTTATATGGTATGGAAAAGTAACAGGACACAAATACTTTAAAAACCACCTGATTAGAAAATCTCTCATAACGACATGGGAAAGAATTGAACCGTGAATATATGAGATAATCCTACAGTGGGTCTCCCCACTAGAAGCATTTACTCACCAAATGTATTTTCTATGGATAAAGTTGTTAGGTATAAAGAACTCTTAGATGATAAAGGAGTATTAAAAACAAAAGAGGATTAGGGGTGTGCAGTTCGGAATCCGAATCCTGAAAAAATCCCGAATCGACCTGATTCAGGGTGATTCGGGGAATCCCGAATCGATTCGGGAATCCTGAATCGCCATGCCCCGAATCGATTTGGGGCGATTCGGGGCAATTTGGGGCACCATTTTGCTAGGCGCTCTTAGAAGAGGGGAGGGAGGGGAAAGGAGTGAGTCACTCACTCCTTCTGTCACCCCCCACCCCTCTTGCAAAGGAGGGAAGGGAATCTTTGCTTTGCCTTGCAAATGCAAGGTGCATTGCACTTTGCATTTGCAAAGCAATGCCAGCATTCTGAGATTCCCACCAAAATTAACAGGTAGGGGAGGGGGAGCAGGAGGAGGGTGACTGTTGGAGGTTGGGGGGGGGGGGTAAGGCAAGGGAGGGGGACTTTAGGAGTCACCAATCCCACTGCTGCATCCTTCTGCCAGCCAATAGATTCAAATCTTTGGCTGAGGCTGCAGCAGGGGAAGGGGATTTAAATTTGGGGCAAGAGTCTGGAACAGTTCTGTTGCTGCGTGCTGACTGAGAGAGGAGAGAGGCTGGACCTGGAGGACATTTGCCTGGAGGATCAACTGTGCTTGTCTGGACATCCTGAGAGGAGACCTGGTAGGCCTTTTTTTAATTTTTAGAATTTTTTTGATGCTGGCTGGGCAATGTGCTGCTGTGGCCTGCCTCTGCAAAAAGATGCTTAGTCTGTCTTGTCATGGCCTGGGAGGACATTTTCAGGTTGGGCAGAAGAGGAGAATGTTTGGGGGGGGGTTCAGCATTGGTTGTTGTGCTTTATTTCTTTAATGTTTCCTTTGTTATGCTTGAGTGTGGGGTGGTCTTGATCTACTGTTTCCCAGGCCTAAAAAATGAGTGTGCCAGCCTCTGGCCCACACATAGGCCAGAAGCTCTGCTGCTCGCTTTGGTGCCTGTTTGCTGGCTGGCCTGGCACTCACAAGCAGGCTTCCCAAACTGGATTAGTGTGTCTTGCTTTGCTGTTTCTGGTCCCCTTCATCCAATGCTTCCCACCAGGCTCTCAAACAAGTGTGCCAGCCTCTGGCCCACGCATAGGCCTGCTGCTCTGGCTGCTCAGCCTGTTTGCTGGCTGGCCTGGCACTCACAAGCAGGCTTCCCAAACAGGAGTGGTGTGTCTTGCTTTGCTGTTTCTGGTCCCCTTCCTCCAATGCTTCCCACCGGGCTCTCAAACAAGTGCGCCAGCCTCTGGCCCACACATAGGCCTGCTGCTCTGGCTTTGGGGCCTGTTTGCTGGCTGGTCTGGCAATCACAAGCAGGCTTCCCAAACTGTATTGGTGTGTCTTGCTTTGCTGTTTCTGGTCCCCTTCCTCCAATGCTTTCCACCAGGCTCTCAAACAAGTGTGCCAGCCTCTGGCCCACACATAGGCCTGCTGCTCTGGCTTTGGGGCCTGTTTGCTGGCTGGCCTGGCACTCACAAGCAGGCTTCCCAAACAGGAATGGTGTGTCTTGCTTTGCTGTTTCTGGTCCCCTTCCTCCAATGCTTCCCACCAGGTTCTCAGCCTCTGGCCCACACATAGGCCTGCTGCTCTGGCTTTGGTGCCTGTTTGCTGGCTGGCCTGGCATTCTCAAGCATGCTTCACAAACACGTTGCTGACCGTTCATGGACCTCTTCCGGACTGGACTGCAGTGAACTTGGAGGACATTGGCTTGGAGACCTCTCTGTGTGTGGAGGATCAACTTTGCTGCTGGACATCTGGAGAGGAGGACTGGTAGGGTTTTTTTTCAAATTTGTTTTTTGAATTTATTGCTGCTGCTGTGGCAATCTGCTAGCATATGCTTAAGTTTGGTCTTTATGGCTTGGGCTAGGAGGGACATTTTCTAGTTGGGCAAGAGGACATTGTTTGGGGGTTGGGGGGTCAGTATTGATTGTTGTGCTTGCTTTCTGTACTGTTTCCTTTGTTATGCTTGAGTGTGGGGTGGTCTTGATCTACTGTTTCCACCAAAAAATGAGTGTGCCAGATTCAGGCCTACACACAGGCCTGCTCTGCAGGGTGGATGTGTTTTCTTTTACTACTGGTTGGCCCTAGCCTTTCTGTGGGGGGGGGGTTCCTGCATGCCACCTAACTTTTAACTATGGCACTGCTTCCTCACAATGGCTTCTGGACTGTCTAGGCACAAAGCAGATCGGGGCCTTGACTTTTGGGGGTTGTGTGTGTGTGCAGCGTGTTATTGATTCTGTTAACATGATTCCACCTTTCTTGACAGCATTGTGGAGGAGAGGAGGACCAGCTGCACATCCGCCTGAACATCGCTGGACTGCAGGACTGGTGAGTGAGTCTGGGTTTACATTTGGGTGGGCTTAGGGGTGGGTTCTTGCTAGTTTGAGAGGGGGGAGGCACATTTTCAGACCACCACATCCACACCCCACACCGACACACCACAGAAACATTCTTCCCGCTAAATAGTGTCTTAGGTAGGTAGGCTAGTTGGTAGGTATTCAGTGGCTAATTGCCCTCAACGTAATCGATAGGGAAACCAAGCATAGTTTTTTTTAAAAAAACTAAATAGGGACTCAGCAGGAAAAGCATTAGTGAGTGAGAGTTAGGTTTGAATTCTATACATATACAAATTTGGAATAGCTGTCAATAGGCTTCCCATTAGTGCCCCAATAACTAGGGTTCCACTGCCCATCTCTGGCACCCGTGGTGGTGCCAGGCCAGCCCGGGCATACTAGTGTGTGAGTGTCTAAGGCTGTCTGTCACCTACTGGGGTTTAGGGCCAGCTCAATTCCGGAGGAATTCAGCTGTTTGGCAGGCTCAGGTTCCCCGACATAAATAGTGTCGCTTAAAAAGCACTTGATTGTTCATCTCCAAGTCACAGAGCCACTAGAAGCACAGATTTAGAGCAGGTAACTTAGGTCTCGAAAACAAAGTTGACCTTTGTTTCCCCAAGGTTTTCTGATTAGTCAGTGTAGATTTCGGGAGGGGAAAGTATGTCAGAGAGGAAAGCAGAGAGCGGCCCCGGGGGAAAGGCTAGGGAGAAATCTAGATGGGAGGAGGGGAGGGAGAGGGGGACTGCTGCGGCAGCCCCCCCATCTGAGTGGAGGAGGCCCTCCCCTGCGCTGCTGCCATTCACCAGCCTGGCTTCTGGTGACAGGAAGAGGGTTTGCAAGACTCTCTTTCCTGAGGCAGCTGCTGGAGGGCCACCCCCAACCCGGGTGCGTGAGGCAGGGGCTGGCACTGGGCGGGGGCCTTCTGCTGAGCCTCCTCCTCCTCCAGTGGTTGCAAGCCAGCTGCTGGAGGAGGGGGCAGCATGTGGTGTCTCCTGGGATGGACGTGGGGCATGTGACTTTTCCATCCCTCACGATCACCCCAGGAACCTGGAGGATGCTGGAGGAACTGCCCGTGAGACCCCCCCTGGAGCGGTCCACCCCAGTTTCCTCTGAGGCCAGCAGCAGGCCTCTTGCGGCTGTGCAGGAGGAGAGGATGCAGGAGGAAGAGGCAGAGACTGTGGTGGAAGAGCCCACATCTCTGCCCCTTCAGCCTCATCCATCCCCCCTGCCCGGCCGAGAGTGGGACACAGTGTGTCCGGCCAGAGCACCTCACGGGAGGTGCCTCGGGGTGGGCCCAAAAGCGCTTCTCCTGTGAAGCGTGGGCTGCCCTTTACCTCCGAATTCTAGAAGCACTTCCAGACAACGGAGAATTCTCGAACAGCCCAGTGCCTGCATTGTGGGCAGCGTGTCAGCCGTGGCAGAGATGCGCAACATTTCACCACGTCTGGGATGAGGAACCACATGAAGAGGCACCACCAGGCAGTGCTTTTTTGGGAGGAGAGTTCAAGTGGCACCACACGGCCGCCAGCTAGCCAGAAGGAGGCAGGCTCCTCTGGTGCTCTCCCCCCAAGGGTTCCTGTAGGGAAGGGACGCCAAGCCTCTCTCCCGGAGATGCTTGGTACGCAGGGCCCTAGTGTGTCCAGAGAGGGGATCTGGAGGGTGAGCCGGCGCCTCACACGCCACATCGTCAATATGGTAGCGGTGGATGGGAGACCGTTCTCCAAAGTGGAAGACTTCGGCTTCTCAGGGCTGCTCCACGATTTCTTTCCCTGGTACGCTGTCCCTGCTCGCTCGACGTTGAGCAGATCGATGGTGCCCTCGTTTTACAGGGCTGCCAGGGACCATGTGAAGGCACAGCTGTCCCGGGTTGCCAGGAGAACTGTGCACTTCACATCCGACATCTGGACCTGCCCAAGTGTGCAGCAAGCGTACCTCTCGCTTACTGCTCACTGGTGAGAACCTGAGGCGGTTGTGGGTGGGGGCCGGGGGGAGGTGCCTGGCATAGCTAGCCAGGGAAGGATGGGAGACTGCCGGGCCAGCTACTGCAAGGCCTTGCTTCATGCCGAGGTGCTCGACTTGTCCCACACGGCAGAGAACATTGCTGCCACCTTGAGGAGACAGTTGGAAGAGTGTGTAGGCCAGGGACCCACCACCGTGGGATGCATGGTGATGGACGGTGGCAAGAACATGAGGGCAGCGGCGCTCCTAGTGAGCCAAGAGTGCCTCTACTGTGTGGCTCACAAACTTCACCTAGTGGTGAGAGATGCACTGGGGTTGGGCTCCTCGAAGGAACCCCTTGATACCCGGTCTCGTGAACTCCAGTTACTGATCCAGAAATGTCGGAGGCTCATGAGTCACTTCTCGCGCAGCGTGAAAGCCACGCACGAACTGCGCCAGACACAGGTCAGGACAGGTGTGCCGGAGCACGCTCTGATCACTGACGTAAGCACTCGCTGGAACTCCACCTGCGCCATGCTTGAGCGCTTGGTGGAGCAGCAGACTGCACTCCACGCGTGGCTCTCCGAGAGCCACGGTGCGAGTCAGGTGGGCGAGTTCAGCTGGGAGGATTGGCTCACCGTCACCCAGACAGTGGAGGTCCTGAAGCCCTTCAAGGACTTCACTGTGGCGGTCTCGTCAGACACGACGACCCTCAGTCTGGTCATTCACCTGGTGCACATGCTCCAGAGGAATCTGGCCACCCTTGCAGACCGGGTCGCGCCCCGTGCTGACCTTGTTCCGGCGGTGTGCGCACTGGTGAGAAGGCTGCAGCATGGCATAGCTGCCAGGCTAACTCCTCTCATGCAGATCAAGTCATACATGTTGGCGACCATGTGTGACCTGCGCATAAAGGGCAATTTCGCCGAGCGGGATGGGAACCTCACCCAAGCCAGAAACGCCCTCTGCTCTAGGGTGAGGCGCAGGCAGGCCGCGAGTGGACACCTGTCAACAGGGGGGATGCGAGAGGGGCCCTGCCATGTGGGTCCCTCTGGTGCCCCCTCTGTGCAACCCCCCCCCCCGAGGCCACCACCGGAGTGCTGATGAAGATGGAGATGCTCTGGTGGGCCCTCGTCCCCTCTGGGGTCATGAGGACCGTGAGAGAGGATCCGGCAGAGGCAATGATTAGGGACTACCTTGCGGAGCCCTGCGAGTCACTCTCCACCGATCCACTCAGCTACTGGGCCAAGAAGGAGTCGGTCTGGCCGGACCTCTCCCTCGAGGCTTAGCGGCTGCTCTCATGCCCTCTGACGAGTGTGGCGAGTGAGCGCATCTTTTCTCATGCGGGCGACATTGTCGGCCCACATCGCACTTGCCTTCTCCCTTGGAGAGTCGAGCAGTTGACCTTCCTGAAGGTCAACTCTCGCCTCTTCGATTTCTCAGGACTGGACTTCCAGAGTGACTGAGGTGAGCCCAACTTGTGGCCTACATCCTCTGCGAGTCCAATCCTTTGGAATCGCGCTCTCCCCTGAATAAAGCCCTGTAGACGCAGTTAAAACTGGCTAGTAGAGGGAGGGTAGTTAGGAACCAGTGGCAAAGAGAATCCACCCATCAATTTGAAAGCCCCCCCCCAAGGGAATTCAAAACATCTCCCAGCACTGAGACAGACCCTGTGGGACCAAATTTATTCTGAAAAATAATGCCCCAGAAACATGGATTGCCACTGGAGGGAGAAATAGGTTAGATAGGGATTGCTTAGGTGGGGATTAGGGAATGGGAAAATGTCAGATGATCCTTCTGTTTGGAATGTTTAAAATGTTTTTCAGTGTTGAATTTAAAAAAAAAAGTTGAAATGTTTGTTAAAGAGTTCATATTTTCTTTAAAAAAAAACAACCCCCCAAAAGTTGAAATGTTTGTTAAGGGAGTTCAATTTTTCTTAAAAAAAAAAAAAGAACCCCCCCCCCAAAGTTGAAATGTTTGTTAAAGAGTTCATATTTTCTTTTAAAAAAAAACCCAAAGAAGTTGAAATGTTTGTTAAGAGTTCAAATGTTCTTTAAAAAAAAAAGTTGAAATGTTGCTGTTTGGTTTGTTTGGGGGGGGGAGAGCGGGAACAGTTGGGGATGGGCACCAGCCAATGATGATGTCTCGCAGATGTTTCCAGTTACATGCTGAGGCTGGTGTGTGTGTGGGGGGAAACTCTGCAACACTGCTCCACAAATACCAATGGTCTATGCCTTGGCAGTGCCAGCTCCAGCATTGTGTGGCTGATCTGAAAGCATAGCCCAAGGAAATGACATTGGTTCTGCTGGACCTTGTTGCAGTGGTTCCCCCCCAATTAAGTTTGGTGATGGAGGGGTGGTTGACAGATGGGCTCACGCGCCTAGAAATAAAGAAATTGTGAAAGAGAAAAATTCTTTTTGTGTGGTATTTTGTTGTTATGGAGGAGGTGTCAAGGGGATGAGCAAATTAGTATTTTATTTCATGATGGTTGTGTTATTTTCCGACTAAGAGTCTAAGACAATGCTGTCCTGCCTGTGGGTGTGCCCTGCTGCCGTGTTGCCTACATCTGTCCAAGACAGAAAGTGTTTTTGACCCATTTTGCCCTCCCGCTGTGCAACCCATATCTTGTAATGCTGTTTTCAAGTTTTGCTGATTGTCTAATATTAATTTAGTTGTGTTATGTTTGTGTAGTGTGACTCACTGCAAGCATGCTGTTTTCATGCCCTTTTGTGCCCTGCTGCTGTGTAAATTTAAGCAGTTCATGAAATGAAGTGTTTTTGAAAGGTCTTGTTATGGTTTTGTTGAATCTCTGATTTGAAGTTGGTTGTGTTAATTTTGTCTAGGGGACTTCTGTTTTCATGCCCTGTTGTGCACTCCTACTGTATAACCCAATTCAGTTCAAAAATTTTAGAGTTTGTTAAAAAAAAAATTTTTTTTAAGATTCTCTGATGTGTAGTGAATTGTGTAGTCCTGTAGTGTGGGGGACAATTAGTGTGATTTGATGTGATTTGTTGACCTATTGTACTTTGAAAGTGAGAAAATAAAGTTTTTTTTTAAACTTGAATCATTGTGTGTGTGTTCCCTTCTTTGATGTGAGGTTGGTTCCCAGCATTGGGAACAATGGGGCAGGCTGGCCAGCCTTCTCTGTAGGTGGTGGGGGTGTCAGGGGGTGGTTGTCTGTGTGTCAGGTCAGGTGCTCTTTCCCAGGGACAAGTTGGCACTCAGGAGTGTTCCCATTGTGGCACCCCTGGGCTGTGCAGAATTGCCCTGGGAAAGAGAGTTTAGAAGTTCCCAGCATAGGGAACAAAGGGAGAGGGCTGGCAAGCCTGTTCCTGGGGTTATGGGTGTGGGGCTACTGGGGGTGGATTTGGGTCTGTGAGGGGCTAATGTGGGGATTTGGGTCTGTGTGTGGCAGCTGAGGGGGAAATTGGGTTTGTGTGGGGCTGTAGGGGGTGGACTTTGGGGTCTGAGAGCACCTACTTGGGGAGGCCATGAAATGCCCCCCCAAGTGGGAGGAGGCTGATCCTTGGTGGGGGGTGGGAGGAAAGCTGGGAGAAGGGCCCCTGAGGGTTGGGGGGCATTTTGCATGCAAAATGCCACCCCTGGCAAGACAAGCCTCCCCCAGCTGTAAGTGGTAGAGAAAAGAGCACCTACTTGGGGAGGCCATGAAATGCCCCCCCAAGTGGGAGCAGGCTGAGCCTTGGGGGGGGTGGGAGGAAAGCTGGGAGAAGGGCCCCTGAGGGTTGGGGGGCATTTTGCATGCAAAATGCCACCCCTGACAAGACAAGCCTCGCCCAGCTGTAGGTTGTAGAGCAAAGGTCACCTACTTGGGGAGGCCATGAAATGCCCCCTCACAAGTGGGAGCAGGCTGAGCCTTGGTGGGGGGTGGGAGGAAAGGTGGGAAAAGGGTCCCTGAGGGTTGGGGGGCATTTTGCATGCAAAATGCCACCTCTGGCAAAGGAAGCCTGCCTCTTCATTTTTTCCCCTTAGGAAAAAATGAATGAAGATCAGCAGCAGCAACCTAAAGCTATGCCCTTTTTTTAGGCAAGGATAGGAGGACCTGGTTTGGGGGGCCATAACATGGCCCCCCAAAGTCCAATCGGTCTGAAACTTGGGGTTTGTTAGAGGGGGGTTAGTGGAAGGCTACCACCAATTTTGGGTTGATTTGGTGGGAAAATGCCTCCCCCAGGCTTCAGAGATGCCTGGGGAGGCTTTTTCCCATTGAAAAAGCTTTCCCGAATCACCCCGAATTGCCATTCCCGAATCGGCTCGGCGATTCGGGGGACAGCGATTCCCGAATCGGCTTCTCAATTCAGGTATACCCGAATCGGGAAAGCCGAAACACTGTGCTTTTGCACACCCCTAAAGAGGATCTACTAAATCAAGGTATTAATTTGGATTGGTGATCAAGAGCACAAATTGAATGTAGATATAATAAAGACAAGAAATTGGGTGATTTTTATCTAGAGCAAAAAGATTTTGAAAAATTATTATGCGACTCAGATGAAAAACTACTTAAGAAAATGTATCTTTTTTAATGCAAATGAAAAGGAATGAAGGGGTGGAAAAATGTAAAACTTTATGGATGCAGAATCTAGAAAATAACATTGACTCAGCACAATAGAGCAAAATATGGAAAGTGAATGTAAAAAAAACTAAATGTTGCGTTCAAAGAGAACTTATATAAGATGTTTTACAGGTGGTATATAACACCGGATAGATTGGCCAAAATGTTTAAAAATGTGTCAAATAAACGTTGGAAATGTGGGAAACATACAGGGACATTTTTCCATATGTGGTGGTCCTGTAAGGAGGTGCATAAGTACTGGATAATGGTGCATGACTTGATACAAACTGTATTACAAATTTCAATTGCTCTCAAACCAGAGAGTTTTTTGTTAAATTGTATACCGGACATAGACAAAGAACAGATGCATTTTACTATTCGTGTATTAACTGCAGCTAGAATTCTATGTGCGTCTTACTGGAAATGACAAGCGATACCCAAACAGGAGGAACTAATAGATAAAATAATGGAAACTGCAGAAATGGACAAATTAACTTCTATATTGAATGGACAAGTGGAAGAAGACTTCTTTACCCCTTGGAATCCCTTTTATGAATGGATAAATAATAAATGTACAGAATAGAATCCAACACGATGGCAACAATGTATGAAATATCAGAACTTACAGTTATAAATTTTATTGAGATTAATTAGAAGCCTTGGAGAATTATAATGTTGAGTTAAGCAAGCCTACTGAAACTGTACTGAACTGTACTGAAAAATGTATTGCTCCTTTTTTCTGTTTTTTTTCCTTTCTTATCTGGAAAAAATAATAAAATATACTTAAAAAAATAAATCTTTTTAACAGGATGATATTATCAAAGTAGGGATTCTTATTTACATTCAAAAAATATAATTTCTTTAAGCTGGTCACATATAAGTTAGCAATGCTGGGGGCAGCAGAACAGCCCATCACTACCCCCTTGGTCTGATAGTAATATTGATCGTGAAATTTGAAATAATTTTTCTTCATTATAATGTCCAATACTTTTAATATGAATGATGTAGATGGGCATTGATCTTGTCTGTTTAATAAAGCAGTTTCCGCTACTTGTCTTGCCCCATCATGTGGGATGGATATGTAAAGTGAATTTATGTCTAAAGACATAAGGTAAGCTGTTTGTGGTACAGTTAAACCTTCCATGATGGAAATGAAGGACATGGTTCCTTTTAAGTAAGTAGGGGATTTCTGTACTGGAGTTTGGAGGAAGCTATCCAAAAAACAAGCTAGGGGTTTGAGCACTTTGCACTTTACATAGCAAGAAATATTTTTTTAAAAATATGCAAAAATATTAATTAATGTACTATCGAAGAATCTCTATATTTCCCCCCCCCCTTCAGAGGAAGGTATTTCCTCTTAATTCGATTAATTCCCTTAACCGAAGGAGCCCTCACATTGTTAGTGGGTATAATAATAACACACTTTGTAAACCACTCTGAGTGGGGGATAAATTGTCCTGAAGGCTACTATAGAAATCAAATGTTGTTGTTGTTGTTGTTCTTGTTGCTCCAGTCTGATTTAGATATAAGTGTGTACTTAAGAAACCCTGAGCATCTAGCTTTCCTGTATCAAATCATTTAACTTTTGGCTAGAGGTACACCACAGATAACATCCTAGCTTTGTTTCTGGGTCTTGTGCACAAATAATACAATTATGGAGTCTCTGCTTCCAGTTTAATCCTTTATTATTACAAAGTAATTCTTCAGCATTCTTAATATCAACTCAATCAAAAGAAAATCATACCATCCTTTCTAACCACATAGACAATTAAAGGAGACCAATTATATAAGCCCAAAAAGTATCTTACCCAAAGATACGAAGGTCACAGGTAATGAGAACCTTTTAAGAAGAAGCTCTCAATCAATTTAGCCTGTCATATTTATAGGGGTTCAGACCCATTTCCTTACAATAGCGGTTTGTCCTGTTTCATTTTTCTTTTTCTTTTTTTTTCTTCTTCTTTAATAGATTTTTATTGGATGGGTCAATATATATTCAATTTCAATACAAATACGTTCCATTTCAATTCCCCTGTGTATATTTCCCCACCCCTCCCCTCCCCCCTTTTCAATAATGACTTCCAACAGCACTCCAACCCCCCGTTATTAATACCTTATTTCTATACTAAAGTTGTTCTTTTCTTATTATTAGTAAAGATCTTAATTATATCTTATCTTACTTCATTTCTTTAAAACCCCTCGAAAGACCATAATTGTCCCTTGACATCCCATTTCTTTTCCATATATTTTTTCAACTTTTTCCAATCTTCCAAAAATGCTTCTGGATCTTGCTCCTTCAAATTTCTTGTTAGTTTGTCCATTTCAGCCATGTACAACAATTTCCTTGTCCATTCTTCAATTTCAGGTATTTCTTCTCTCTTCCAGTACTGAGCATATATTATTCTAGCTGCTGATATCATATAATATAACAATATCTTATCATTTCTATTAACATCTTCCAAATGCAATGAGAATAACAACATTTCTGGATTTTTTGCAACATTATAACGAAGTATCAAAGACATCTCAGTACATATTTTGGCCCAAAAGTCTCTAGCCTTACGACAAGTCCACCACATATGAAATAGAGAACCTTCATGCTCCTTACATTTCCAACACTTATTAGATAGCTGTTTGTTGGCTATGGCTAATTTTTTCGGTGTTAAGTACCATCTACATAACATTTTATAGCCATTCTCTCTAATACTGCTACATGTTGATATTTTTAAAGTATTTTTCCATAATTGTTCCCATGCTTCCATCGTTATTTCATTATTACAATTTATAGCCCACTTTACCATTTGCACCTTGACTGTTTCATCTTCTGTAAACCACTTCAATAACAATGTGTACATTTTAGAAATTATTTTACTATTATCTCCCAACTGTAACAGCCCAATCCTAAGAGGGGCGGGGAAAGAGAATAGGAACCGAACTAAGGCTTGCGACGGCATATCTGGGCATTACGCTCGCGTAAGTCGCCCTCCACCCGCACTGGGATGCAGTGCTGGCCCACTGGTGGGCCGGCACCAGCGCAAGCCTCAGGCAGCCGGGCGGAGGCGGAGGAGCGGCGTAGACCCCTGCGCCAGCATGGGGGGGGCGGGGAAAAGGGCGGGGTCAGAGTTAGTCTGCTCCCTAAGCCCCTCCAGAAGCGGGAACGCCCACAGCGGCGCAAAAAAGCTACGCCACGGAAAAAGAAGGCGTAGCCCATAGGCGCTCATGGAACGGCGAAAAACCGGCCCCCTCTCCGAGTGCTCAGCCCCGCCTCCATGGCCCGAAGGAGCATAGGATGTGAACTATCCCAGGGACCAATCAGCGTGTGCACCTGGCGTGGACGAGCCCAAAACATCCGTCCAGCGCCGGCCAGAACCCTCAGGCAAGTGAGCATGTCGCCGGAGGCTCTGTCCGTGTGCTGCGTGGCATTGCCCCTTTGAACACCGAACGGGGGTGAGGGCATTCACGGTGGCAGGCACAGAATGCACTCGGGGGACTTTGCGAAAAAGTGGAGGCACTTCCCGTAAAAGGGAAGAAGTGCAAATGTCTGGCTAACCCCCTTTTTACCCCGACAGGAAGAACAACTCAACATCTAACTGGACTTATGCAAGCTAGTTGCTTCTAACTAAGCACAAACAAATTAACCCTTCTGTGAGAAAAGCGAGTGACACTTGGCGAATTTACAGCAGCCTCTCCTGTTTCCTTGCAGGTACCCTGACTCCGGTATTCCCGCCTGGTGTTGACTGACGGAGCGCTGACAGGTGAGGGTGAGGTAGGGGAGGGGGGATTAGTGCAAACCGCCCATTCACCTGACCCCAACCGCTCACTTGCCGCTTCGGGTGAGGCCCAGCAGGAGTGGGGGGTGACCATGGGCGCCCCTGGCCGCCCCTGGCCGCCTCAGAGGCAGGCGCCTCAAAAACCACATGCGACCAGGTGTTTGTTATGACCAGCTCATTCCTTCCCTTAAAGGTAAAGGCGTGCCAAGGCCGAGTGCATCCTCGCCAGACCGTCATGCATCAGCTGGTCGCTGCTGCCCTCGACGACGTGCATCCTCCCGGATGGCGGAGTGTGGGGCTTGCCTCGCCAGTGGAACAAGGCAAAGCCCACATGTGTCTTTTTCTCCCGCAGGCACGTCCAGGGCAGGGCTGCTCCCCCGCGTCCCGCCCTCCCCAAACATCTCTGACGGAGGGTTGGCTGCAGCCCAGGAAGCACTTTCGCGCCACAGCCTGCATCTCAGCCCTGCCCCGCCGAGCGGGAAGGAGGGCTGTGAAGAATTCCCCAGCTCCCTTGCTAGCCTAAAAACAAGCCCACTTGTTCCAGTGCAATAAAACGAGTTGTAAAACAACTACTTTCTGTGTTTGCGAGCCTGACTTTGACCTCTGCCCCTCCCCCAACACTCCCGTCACATATCTCCACCTGCACATCGCCACAAATGTATCTGACAGACCCTGTTCTGCCTCCCCGCCCCCCCTCCCCTCACAGTAACATCAGGTAGAGGGTTGGGGCAGGGCATGTCAGCGGGGAGGGGGGAGCCACCGAGGGCGATCAATCCCTGGTAGGGCGAGCAGCTGGCACCTGATAAGCCAGGGAGAGGGTGACCGGGGGTGCTGCTGCAAGGGGGCAGGAGATGGCAGGGGAAACAGTCCGCTCACTGGAACCCTAGCCCCATCAGTGAAGAAACTAGGGTAGCAGCAGACAGATGCTGTATCCCAGGCAGGAGGTCTCGCGCACCTGGGGAGGGTCGCTCCCATTGCAGCCGCAGCCACAGCAACAAAGTCCCATGAGCGGCCTCCTCCCAGAGTGGGTCCAGCCCCTCGGGTGTCTGCGGCAGCCCCATTGGTCATTCCAACACCCTCCACCCCGCGGTGTCCTGCCTCGCATCCATCCTGCGGGGCGGTTGCGATGCTCCTGCGCCAACATGCCATGGTTGTTGGGAGGGGTGGGGTGTATCCGAGGCTGCACGTGGCTCCACCCTGGCCCGGCGCCATCTCCTGCTTTCAGCATCTGTGGCCGCTTGCGTTGCCTTGCAGGGGGGTGGGGCCCACTCCTAGGCTGACAGCCCCACCAATCCTGCAGGGGAGGCCGCTGGCCCCGCCCACAGGGGCAGTGGAGGAGTACGCCACCCGCACAAAGTGGCTGAAACGCAGGAGCCCGGGGTCCCCTGGCTGGCTACCACAGTGCTTCCCCCCCCCCGCCCGGGCCATGCAGGCTGAGTGGCCACCCCAGACCCCGGGAGGGCCCACCCAATGGCAAGTTGCACGAGCACCCCAGCTCAGGGCAGAATGCCAGGCAGGGCAGGTGCATCAGGGCGATATGGAAGACATGCCAGAGCAGCCCCTGGCCAGTCCTTGTGCATCCTTCTCTTTCCCCCCCTCCCTTTTGGAAGGGATGCGCTGTCAGTGCGGGCCTGGTCATGGGCTCATGGTGCCAGAACAGGATATGGCTGGCAGATCTCCGAATTGTTGCAGGCAGACACGGGTCCATGGGCAGATAAGCTTTATTCCCAGACCCGCAGCGCGCCATAGGGCGAGGCCCAAGGGTTGGCATGTGGCAAGGATGCACCTGAGCAGCGCAGCATCCTCGAAAGGGACGAGGGCCCTAGGGCCATAGGAAGCCAACTGCCGCGGCCCCCTCCCCTCCAACCCACAGGTCCGAGCCGGGAGGCCTCTGATGAGCCTATCCCTGGCCTATGCAGCTGCTAGACAGAAGATAGGGAATTGTTACATCTCAGACCCTCCAAGGTCAAGCCAGCGAGCGGTGTAGTTCGGTGGGCAGCACAGAAACACAATACCCACAGCGGTCCCGGCAGCATGGAGGGTGACGGGTGGCAGGAGCAGTGGGCGGCCAGGCTTGGGGCCCAGCTCATTGCCAAGGCAGCCGGGAATGACCTCCTGGCAGATGAGGGTGCGATGACAGTGCGCCCAGTTTACCTGGAGGAGCTCTTCCCGGGCCGTGCGGAGGAGGCCCGCCTCATGCGAGCGTGGTTAGACGCGGCGCTGTGCGAGGTGGAGCATGACCTCCTGGAAGAGGAGGTGGCTGCGGGCCCCGCGCGCAGTAAGTCGGGGTCCCTCTACGCCGGACGGGCCTCAGCGCCATCTGGGGGGCCTCCTCCGCTGTTGCGGAGGACAGGCCATAAGGGCCCAGAGGCATCCCAGCCGCTTCCGTCGAGGCGCAGGTTGCAGGTGCTTGCAGCACATGCCGGGCTGCCACCAACGGGTGCCCTTCCTCCCTCCCCCCTCTGCAGGGACTATCAATGACAGGTGGATGGCCGCAATGGACCGGGTTCACGGGGCATTCCAGCAGGCCAGAGCAGCGGCACCATGTGAGTCTCGACAACAGGGGGGCATGGACGTATGGGGTGGGGTGGACTGCAGCCATGACGGAGGCCCCAGAGCCCACAGGGGCCCTGACGCCCCCATCCCCCACCTCCTGCTTCCACAGCGGCGCCCGCCCGGAGCCCCTCGCCAGATGAGGAGGAACTTGGGAGGGGCTTCACCGCCTGGTCTCCACCCCGCTACCCGCCACCTGCTGAAGACCCGAAGCTGGAGTCTGTCCCCGTGGAGGGCCAGGCAGCTGCCGATATGCCGTCCCAGCCACAGGCATTTGGGACCCCAGCTGGGCCCCTGTCCTGTAAATGGGACACTGTGGCAGGGCTGCTTGCCTCCCCCTGCTCCAGCGCACTACCTAGCCCTCACCCTCCTGGCTGCTGAGGCCGGCGTGCTGGGTTGGCAAGCTGCTCTCTGGGTGCCCGATGCGGCCCTGGAAACGATTGGGAATAAAGTCGAGTTCCTTAACTGCTCTTCCAGTGCAGCCTGTCCATGGGGGCGGTGGCTGCCGGCCGGGGCAGCTTTCCCATGCTCTCTACATGCAGGGGTCATGGGAGCAGGCACTTGGAGGGGATTTCTGGGACACCATGGGGGTGCAAAGGGCGAGTGTCTGGCAGGCCGAGCCCCCCAAGGCCAGGCATGGCTCTCAGCACGCAGCATGCCACAGGTGCTCCGCGACCCTGTCTCGCACAGCTTGGTGATGCTCCTGGGGCTCTTCAGGGGCGTCAGGGGAAAGGCGGCCGGCAGGAGGCAGCCAGGGGTCCTCGCCGGGGCCCTCCGTGGCTGGCAAGGAGAACTGCTGGTGCACGGTGATATTGCGCAACATGACACAGGCAGCCACGAGCTTGGCCACAGTGAACGGCTGCATGGCCAGGCGGCCGCCCGTGTGGTGGAGACATCTGAAGCGCATTTTCAGCTGGCCGAAAGCATGTTCGATCACCATCCTCGTGCGCCGGTGGGCCTGGTTGTAGTTGGCTCTGTCGGCGGGCTCATCCGCAGGGTAGGGCGTCAGGAGGTAGGGCAGCAATGGATACCCACGGTCACCTGCAAGGGGAGGCGGCATTAGGATCTCCCTTCCCATCCCCGTCCCCCCACGGCTCCCCCTCCAACTCCTGACCTAGGAGCCAGCCTCTCCCCTCGGGCCATGATGACAGGAGCCTGTTCAGGCCGGAGGTGGTGAAGATCTGTGCATCGTGGACGCTTCCCGGGAACTTGGCAACGAGGTCTGTGAAGATTCCCTGGTGGTCACAGGCCACCTGGACGTTGATACTGTAGAACCGGTGCCGATTCCTGTAGACCTGTGGCTCCTCTCTGGGAGCACACATGGCCACATGCGTGCAGTCGACTGCGCCAATCACATTGGGGAAGCCCGCGAGGGAGGAGAAGCCTGCCCGGATGGGTGCCAACTCTGCCTCTGAGGTGGTAAAGTGGATGTGCTCGCGGATCCGACCAACTAGGGCGTCCAGGAAGGCATGCAGGCAGCCGCTGGCAGATGACTGGGAGACCTCCAAGGCCTCAGCCATCACTCCCTGGAAGGAGCCGGTCGTGAGGTAGCGGAGGGACAGCAGGACCCTCTGGAGGACGGGGATGCTCCGGGGAGCCGCAGCTTGCCCCTGAAGGGCGGGCGCGAGCTCCTCGCACAGAGCCTGTATGGCTGCCCTGTCCAGGCGAAAGCGGTCCAGGCAAGTCATGTCGCCCAGGAGCAGGGATGGCACCCTGGCCTGGAACCGGCGGCGGCATCTGAGGTGGCACCGCCTGAGGGCCACTCGGACATACATGGCCGGCAGGAGGTGGCTGGTCCGGATGGCTGGGAGCTGCGGCGGCAGTGGCGGGCACCAGGCGGGGATGACCAGGGTCCTGCCTGGAAGGAGTGCAGGTTAAGTTCAAGTACCCTGAACCCCCCCACACCTGGAAACAGCAGGCCTACCAGTCTCAACGGCCCATTGTGAGTGGCGCTCGGGAGCGGGTCCTCTGTCCGCTGCATGGGCCGTCCCAGCCACCCTTCCTCATCCTGCACTCCCTGTGCCCTCCTCCATCTTGCCAAGGGGGTGGGTGGGCACATGACTAGGTGGCCGATTCCCACCACTTATCTCAGGGACCGGACATTCCAGCGGGCACTGCCCCCATGTCTGCTGTGAGCACCAGTGGCGGCGGGAGCCAGCGCCAGGCAAACTGGACGGAGGCTGAGAGAGTGCTGCTTTTTGGGCTCGTGGTGGAGAATGCAGAGGTCACCCTGAGCACGAACAGGGGCGCCTCGTCCCGGTCTCGACGACGGGCATTCTGGCAGATGGCAGCTGAGAGGGTCTCAGCTGTGGGCCACGCGCCCCGCACTGCTCACTCCACAATGAAGCGCTGGAATGATTCTTTCGGGCCCGCGCGCAAACAAGTGCGCCTCCTCATGTCTCAGGGAGTTCCTTATGAGCGGGCCCTCGACGAGGTGCTCCCAGGCACAGAGGCGGTCATGCGAGCGGTCATCCCGGAGGCGGTGGTGGGCGGCCTGGGCGTCGAGGTCCTGCCCGGTTAGTATTTGCGGATTCAGGGAGGCAAGGGGGGGGAGGGAAACCATGGATTGTGGCGCATGTGTGACAGGGCCTCTCCCGTGGGTAGGCACAGCCCCTGAGGGTCTGGACCCAAGCCAGGCGGAGGCAGAGGCAGCAGGGTCTGTGCCCCTCCTTGCAGAGAGTGGGTCCCAGGAACAGGCAGCCCTTCCACTGCCGCAGCAAGCCCCTGCTGCCAGTGATGAGGAGCCTCAACCGGGCCCATCGGGAAGCATGGTATGTATCTGTGGCCCTGCTGCTGGTGGGGCCAGGGACTGGCTTGGCCACGGGCCTCAGCCATGCATCCCAGGCCCCTCATGGTGCCAGCCAGTCTCAAGGGGGGCTGCGCCCACGGCTGGGATGGGTGTGCCTGGCCCGGCTCAGTGACCTGTGGCGGCCCATGCCGGGCCGCTGCTCTTCCTTCCCTGGGCCCTCTTCTCACCCACGTCTCTCTCCGGCAGGGACCATGCACCTAGAAATAGGAGGGGATGTGATTGCCCAGCTGCACGAGCTGCCACCCTCCAGGAGGACCTCTGCGGCCGGAGCGGCTCTCCTGCAGTCGCTCGGCTTCCCTGTATCGGTGGAGGGTGAAGGTGGCCCTGGGACTCCGCTGGTTCAGGACACCTCGTCGACAGAGCCATTCGAGGAGCCACCCCAGGCTGCAGCACCCTCCCCTCCAGCCCCCCCACTCCCGGGTGCCATGGGCTGTGTGCGGGAAGGACCTGGCTCCGCCTCTGACAGGGAGGGGCCCATGGAGGGGGTCCTTCCAGGCGCACGGGCTCGCGGCCCCCACCCTGCCCAGTGGCTTCCCCTGACACTGGCCGCAATGTGGGCGGCGATCGAGAGGGAGCAGCTAGAGGTGCACGCCGCATGGGAGGAGGCGAACAACCGCGGGCGGGAGTTCATGGCCGCGGTATTGGAGGTCGGAGAGGGGCTCTGCGTCTCTCAAGCCCGTGCCGAAGCCCTGCTTGGGCGGCTCGTCACCATCCTGGACCCGCCGGCCCCACCCGCTGCAGCAGCTCCACCTGCCCCAGAGGTGCCCCTCCCTCGGGCCCAGTTGCGTGCAAGAGGCCGGGCCCGTGGACGGCCAAGGGGGTCTGGCCGCCGGCCTCGCCGGTGAGCCCTGCTGCCACCTTCCGGGGGGGGGTGGGGTGTTCTGCTGGACAGGCGGGGCTGCAGCCCAGGGTGTAATACAGCTGCTGGAGACAAGGGGGAAGGGTCCTGGGGGGGTGGGGGCAGTGAAGCGGGGCTTGGCCGCATGACCTGGTCGCTGCAGCCGGGAAGGCTGGGTGGAGGGGCAGCTGCTTCTGACCATGCACTAGCACAGGCGTCGGACGGCGCAGGGGGCGAGCGGGGGGGGGCTGGCAAGGCAGCGCCCGGGCCGTCGATGGGCCCCTGGCTGCCTGTCCTTCCAAATGGGCTCTGCCCAGCCCTGCCTCCCCATGGTCCCTCGACACCCACCCTCTCCTACACGCCTCCCCTTCCTCACGTCTGCTGGGGGAGGTGGGATGGTATAATAATAAAGGCTGATTTCTGTGCAACGGGTGTCTGTGGTCTTTGCCTTGGGATGGGGACGGGGGCGGGCCCGCTGTGTCTGCCTCTTGGCGGCCTCAGGCCAACCCTCCCGTTCGGCGTGACTTGGTGGCTGTTCCCTACTGCCGGGACTGGCTGCTGCCCTGGATTCCTCATGGCAGGGCGCCTGCCAGTCCCATGCCAACCTCTCTGGACGCGGCCGCCACAGACTTGGCGCTGCATTGGGCAAACGAGGGAGAGGCTCCTCAGACCACGCCCACCCCTCTCCTTCCCGACTGCGAGCCCCGCCCAACGCACGAGCCAGGGTGGTCTGCCGGCATGGGCACGATTTGCCTGCTGCTCTGGGGCCTGGCCGGGATCGCGTGCTGCCCATTGGCTGCGCCTATCCTGGCCCCTCCCCCTGCTGCTTGTGGGGAACAGCACCCTTTGGCTGCGCCCGGCGGTGGCTGCGCATCAGGCCCGCCCACAACGCTTTCTGGTTCTCCGAATTTGCATCTCTGCGCTGCTGCCGGGGCTGGCGCCGCTGCACTTCGCTGGCACAGGATACGGCCTGGCGGCGCCACTGCTCCGTCTGTGCAGGCACGCCAGCGTTGGGGCCGGCCATAGGATTGCGCAGTTATTCTTCTAGCTCTGAATTCTTGATTCTAAGGCCCGTTTTTCTTTGGTCTGAATCAAATAAGTCTTTAATTTGTCTATATTGCAACCAACCATATTTGAATGGCAACTCCTCATTTGGTTTAAGGTTCAACTCATTATCTGTTACTTCTGTTAAGTCTTTAAGAGTTAGCCATTCTTTTCCTTTATATTCTAAGTTTGGGTTGATCACCTCAGCTGGTATAATCCAAAGTGGTTTCTTCTGGTCTATACATTTTTTGTACTTTAGCCAAGTCAAACAATAAATTTCTTCTCAAATAGTGGTGCTGAAACATTGCGTCCATTTTATACTTATCGTACCACATATATGCATGCCATCCAAATAGTTTATTATAACCTTCCAAAGTTTGTAGTTTATGATTGGTTAAAGATACCCATTCTTTTAGCCAGACTAAACATATCGCTTCATGGTAGAGTCGAAGATCAGGTAACTGCATTCCACCTCTTTCCTTAGCATCACAAAGAACTTTCATCTTTACTCTTGGTTTCTTTCCTGCCCACACAAATTCCGGTAGCTTCTTCTGCCATTTTTCAAATTTATTTATTTATTTATTCAATTTATATACTGCCCATCCCCAGGGGCTCTGGGCGGTGAACAGTTAAAATTGATAAAAACAAAAACTAAAATCAATATACAAATAATAAAACAAATTAACAAGGTGCAGTGGTGGGGAGAACCTTCCCCACCCCAAAGGTGGGAGGCCGACATGGCACCGCCCCCTTCAATCACCAAACGCCTGGTGGAACAGCTCTGTCTTACAGGCCCGGCGGAACGATAATATGTCCCGCTGGGCCCGGGTTTCCATTGACAGAGCGTTCCACCAGGCTGGGGCCAGGACTGAAAAGGCCCTGGCCCTGGTTGAAGCGAGGCGGGCTTCCTTAGGGCCGGGGACCACAAGTAAATATTTATTCGCTGATCGGAGCGATCTCCGGGGAACGTACAGGGAGAGGCGGTCCCGAAGATATGCCGGTCCCAACCCACTCAGGGCTTTAAAGGTAAGAACCAACACTTTGAACCTGATTCGGAATTCAACTGGAAGCCAGTGCAGCTGGCGCAGGACAGGTGTGATGTGTGACTGGTAAGGTATACCAGTCAGGACCCGTGCCGCCGCATTCTGGACCAGTTGTAGTTTCCGGATCAGGCCCAGGGGTAGCCCAGCGTAGAGTGAGTTACAGTAATCTAGCCTGGAGGTGACCGTTGCATGGATCACTGTAGCCAGGTCCTGGGGCGTCAGGTAGGGGGCAAGTTGCCTGATCTGACGAAGATGGAAAAATGCAGACTTGGCAACCGCCGTGACCTGGGCCTCCATCGATAGGGAGGCATCCAGGAACACACCCAGACTCTTTACCACTGGCAAAGTTGCCAGTGGTAAATTGTTTTTTATCTTTTACAATTGGTATTGTTTGCATTAGGAACATCATTCTAGGCAACATGTTCATTTTAACTGTGGCAATCCGACTTAACCACGACAAGTTTAGTTTATTCCATTTTATCATATCTCTTTCAATTTGGGTCCAGAGTTTTTCATAGTTATTCTTAAATAAATCAATATTTTTAGCTGTCAACTCTATTCCCAAATATTTAGTCTTGTGTACCACTTCACAGTTTATTATTTCACTTAGTTCCTGTTGTTTCTTCTTGGTCATGTTCTTAGTTATTATTTTTGACTTCTTTTTATTTATATAGAAGCCTGCCAACTCTCCAAATTCCTTAATTTTTTTCCAGTAATCTTGGCAGAGTTTGTAATGGATCTTCTACTATAAACACCACATCGTCTGCAAATGCTCTTAGTTTATAAGAAGATCCCTTTATTTTTATTCCTCTTATGTCATCATCTTCTCTGATCTGCCTTAGTAATATTTCTAAGACCATCACAAATAACAACGGTGATAGTGGACATCCTTGTCTTGTACCTTTTCTTATTTCAAACTTCTCTGTCAGGTCGTCATTGACACAGATTGTCGCTCTTTGTTCCTTGTATATTGTTTTTACTGCTTCTATAAATTCTTTGCCTAGGTCCATCTTTTCCATTAATGCGAACATAAAATCCCAGTTCAAATTGTCAAAGGCCTTCTCTGCATCTGCAAAGAAAAAGCCAACTTCTTTGTCTGGTCGCTTATCAAAATATTCCATGGCATTTATAACCACTCTCAAGTTGTCCTTTAGTTGTCTGTTTGGTAGGAATCCAGCCTGGTCTTCTCCTATAAAGTCCATTAACCATATTTTAAGCCTGTCTGCTAATATTCTTGCCATTATTTTATAGTAATTGTTTATAAGCGAAATTGGTCTGTAATTTTTCACATCTGTCAAGTCTTGTAATTCTTTCGGGATCAGAACAATACTCGCTTCATTCCATGTATCTGGAAGTCCTTTTCCTTGAAGTGTGTCATTCATTATATTTTTAATATTTGTACAAGGTCTTCCTTCATTACTTTGTAGAATTTAGCAGTGATCCCATCCGGTCGTGGTGCTTTTCCAATCTTTGCTGCTTCTATTGCTTGTACAATTTCTTCCTCTGTTACTGGAGCATTCAGTCTCTGCTTCATTTCTTCTATTATCTTTGGTAAATCTGTTTTTTGCAAATATCGGTCTATTTCTTCCAGATTTACTGCCTTCCTCTGGAATAATTTCGCATAATATTTGTAGAAGGCATGCTTAATTGTTTGATGATCTTTCAATTCCTTTCCTTCCTCCATTATCCTACTAATGGTTTTCTTCTCTTTTTTCTTCTTCAGTACTTCCCTGGTTTATTTGCTCCTTCAAATGACTTCTGTTTTAATACCTTTAAATTCCATTCTAATGCTTTGTTGCTAATGGCTCTTATTTGCTCCTGCAGTATTTTAATTTCTTGTCTTATTGATTTTTTCCCAGGTTTTTTTCTTTAGTTCCTGTTCTTTTTTATGCAATTTCTCCTGTATTTCATGCCATTTCTCTTGTTTTCTTTTCTTGTCCTTGTTGTTTAATAAAATTAAATGTCCTCTTATAACTGCCTTGTATGTGTCCCATACCATTTGGATTGAAACTTCATTATTATTATTTATTCAAAAAAATGTTTTGTCTCCTCTCTCAAATAGTTCAAGTTGTCCTGATTTTGTAATAGATCTTCATTTATTCTCCATCTTACTTTTCTCCGACCCATTATTGCTTTCCATAATATTGGATTATGGTCTGAACTCACCCTTGGCAAAATTTCCACTTTTTTGTACTTAAAGCTAGTTCTTTTGATGTCCAAATCATGTCTATTCTTGAAAATGATGAATGGCTCACGGAGTAGTATGTGAAGTCCTTGCCTTTGGGATTTTCTTTTCTCCATACATCCTCAAGTTGTTCTTGCAGGACTAATTCAAAAAATATTTTTGGTATCTTTCCAGATTTTTTGTTACCTCCCTTTATTTTCCTGTCTATTTTTAAATCCACAACACCATTGAAATCTCCAGCCATTACTATCTGGTCATATGAGTCCTGATCCAATTTGTCCATTATTTCTCTATAAAAATAGTCTTTTGCACCGTTGGGTGCATAGAGACCTATTATCAATGTTTTTTTGGCATTTACACTAATTTCCACCGCCACATATCTTCCATTCTGATCTTGAAAAATTAATTTAGAGTCTATAGTCTCTTTAATATAAATCACTACTCCTTTTTTCTTTTGATTGGATGATGTTATATATTCTTTTCCTAGTTGTTTATTTTTTAGATATTTAGTATCTTGATCCTTAACATGTGTCTCTTGTAGACAAATTATATTGCAGTTTTGTTTTTTTAGCCAATTAAAAATTGTTTTTCTCTTTTGGGGTGAGTTTAGTCCATTTACATTCCACGATAATAATTTGTATTCCATTATGTTAAATTCTTAATGGTCTGGGAAAGTCCTCCACATTTTCCTCAACAAACTTTTCCATTTGCTCTCTTGTTTTGATGATGACTCTTAAAGCTTTATAATAAAAGCTTAGTCCTTCTGGTATTTCCCATCTGTATCTGATGTCCTTTTCTCTTAATTTCTGGGTCAACTCTCTATATTTTATTCTTTCTAGGAGAATCCTTTTTGGCATTTCTTTCATAATCTGGATTCTGTTTCCCTCCACTGTTAAGGGATCTTCAAAATGCCTTTTGATAATTTCCTCTTTCATTCTTTTCGTCACTAATTGGACAATAATATCTCTTGGTATCTTCTTTCGTTGTGCATAAGCTGAAATGATTCTGTATGCCAGATCCATATTTGCTGATATTTCCTCTGTCTCTTTATTTAGAAGTTCTGCCAGAATTTCTGTCATTTGTTGTTGTGCAGTTTGCGTATCTGATTCCTGCATGCCGTGAAATCTTAGTTGCCTTTCTGTTACCTTGCATTCCATCAACGTCATTCTCTCTTGCATCCCTTGATTTTCCTGCTTTATATTCGTTGCTAAATCCTTAGTCTTTTGCTCTACCTCGTCAACTTTTTTGTTGGTTGCTTGCAATTCCTCTTTTATTCCATCTCTATTTTTTGCCATTCCCGCTACTTCCACCTTAATAGCATCTTTCATATCTTTTAAATCTTTTGAAAGCATTTCCTGCATTTTTTGCAGCTATTCTTTGTGATTCTCTGCAACTCTTTTTTCTAATCCTTCAATTGCTGCATCTACTGAGGCTTGCCATTCTCTATCTGCTTTTTTTGCTGCCATTGTAGGACTCGGCTTCGCACCTCCCCACGTATCCGCTCTTTTCCTTAAATCCGTTTTGAATTCTTTTAGTTCCTCTCTTATTTCAAAGTATTTAAATAACTTTTATTTAACAGTTAAAAATAGTTCCTTTTGATTTCAAAATGTTGGGCTTTTTTTCTCTATGGTTTCTTAGCCACTTCTCTATAGTTACTGGCTTCGCTTCATACCTCACTTAAAATGGCGTGCTTCCTGTTCCTGTAGTCTTTGTAGCCTTTCCAGTACTTGCTTTGTTTTGCTTCTGGGTCTTGCTTCTTCTAGTCAGTCTTCCTGCTTCCTGCCCTCTGCTGTCTTCTCCAGGCAGCACATTATCTTCTCCACTGTTTACTTCCCGTCTCATAATGCTTCCACTAGTCCACACCTCCTTTCTCATGCTGGCTATCTCTCTTCTAACCACAAGTATGTATAAACAATATTTCTTTTAACTTTTTTAGTCCTTAAAACTTTGCCAGCGTCCAAAATTTTACTCAATAATTGATCTTTGACGTTTACTCTATTAAATTCTGTCCTTTTAAATTTTTTATCCTGGTCTTTTCACTGCCATTCTGATTTACAAAGTCCAATAATGATCTTTACCTTTCAATGATTCTGCGGGTTGTATGTGCTGTTTCCTTTGCTTATAGTTGGTTAAAGCTGTTACTGCAGCTTGGTTTCTGATGATCTTATGCCAATTAAATGACTCCTGAGGCACTGCAGTTAGTAGCTCGCCCTTCTCCAAGGGGACCTCAAGGTGGTGGGAAGAATCCTTGATTCAGAACCACCCCCTCACCGAGATCACAATCTCTCGGGGTATGCAGCGCTCAAGCCCAACTTCTCTCTGAAGTTGGGTTGGTAGCAGGCGTTCCAGTGCCTCGCTTTCCAAAAAAACAGTGCCCCAGACAGCCCAGATCACTAGGCTGCTTCAGATCCCCATTAATCCCAAACCAGAAGTCACTGTTTGTCCTGTTTCAAAGTGGCAAATTCTTGGCTAACTTATTATCCTATGTCTTCAATCACCAAACAATGTTATTCATATTTGAAATATCTTCTTAAAACATACAACAAGATTTAATTCATTCTTGCTATTTCTTCTATTAACAAAGTCTATGTAGAATTAGTGATTACAAGAATTAATTATGAGGTTACAAGAATTAATGGTTGCTGCCATTCTCGGATACTCCCTACGCCTGGGTCTTAGTACATTGTATATATTGATTTGATATGAATTAGATGGCTCTTCTAATCTACACATGCCAATACAACTATGTAACTCTATTGGTTTATTCCCCACTCCAAGGTTGTTATATTCTAGGCCTCTAGACTCCCTTTGTGACCTGTCTAGTTATGGGGCCAGGCTAGCTCTGTTTTTGTGTGCAAATCAATCTTTTATGGTTTTTTTTGTTTTCCTATAATTCTAGCTATATCCATCAATGGCTATTGCCACAGATAGTTTTATGCTGTTCCATTATTCCTTTTCCACAAGTAGAATTGAAACAGGGGATCCACTTAATAAAATGCTGTATTCCCCATAAAAATTCTCCCCCCCACCCCGACACACACACAAGATAAATATACTTTTATATATCTACTTGTAAATGCTCTTCAATAAAAATTCTTCTCTTCTGCGTAGTTTATCTTTTGTTTCAAAATTTCTAGGCAAATTCATTCCTGTTTCTTGGGGCTTGTCAGGTCTCCCCTGGCATTTAAGAATAAATGCTGATTATCAGATCTTGTTGGGATAGGAAAGACAGGGTCAATGCACTTTGTAGCAAGCCAAAATAAGCATTTTTTAAAAAAATTACTGCTTATTTTCATTACAATGCTATCCTCCTGAAAAGCTCACTGACTACTCTTTGTTGAAAGTAATCCCCTCCCCATTAGCATCTTATGTTTCCCAACAAGAACTGATAATCAAGTATGTATTATTGGGCATCTGGAGAGAATGGGAATGTCCCAACAAAAGAAGAAGTAATTAATTATCTTGGAAGGAGAAAAGATGAAAAAAATTACAGGAATAGTAGCTCTGGGAGGCTTCAATAGCACTGATTGTTCACATGAGATTATCTGGCACTGCAGTTGTATTTCATGTAGAAAAAATACCAATGAAATATTTTTAAAGCCTAAAAACTACACAGGAAATACTGGAATGCAACAGGTTAGTTAGGACATCATCTGGATGGTCTTTAAAAATTAAATGAATAAATCCCAGCTCTTTACTTTTATAGTTAGCTCTGCTACAAAGCTTTATTGCTGAAATCACATGATCTCTCCCCACCCCTTCTTCCACAACAACTGGATGCTGAAATCACTGAATCTGTTTCAAATCAATTCCATTTTGACTAAAGGGAAATTAGAAGAAAGGAGGTGCAGGAAGGGAAGTTCAGCAACATTTTACAATTTTGCTCTGTAAATGCTCAGAGACAATGTCTTCACAAACCTTTCTATTCTCCTGTGGTGTGTAACATAAAACAACTGCAAGGGCTGAAGTTATAAAAGGGAGCATTAATTTCTCTTCAAAGAGAAATGAAAGAGAAATCTCTCCTTTGAAAGAGGAGAATAAGAATGAAAAGAATCAATGACTACATCTGAATAAGTCTATGCCAGTAAAAGAAATACCCCATACATTAATACCTGGCCTGGATAGCCCAGGCAAGCCAGATCTCCTAGATTCTTGGATAAAATCCAAATATCTGGTGTACTTTGATAGCATCAATAATAATAGAAGCACAATAAATCCCCCAGGGAAAAGGAAATGATGGAAGGAAGGAAGATACTTGAGGAAATGGTGGTAGTCAGAAGCTATACAGAGTCGACCTTGGTTAGTAATTGGATGGGAGACCTCCAAGGAAAACCAAGATCTCAATGCAGAGACAGAAAAAGGCAAACCACCTCTGTTAGTTTCTTTGCCTTGAAAACCCAGTAGAGTTCTCCATAAGTTGACCATGACTTGACAGGACTCCCCCCTCCCATAACAATGCTAGCTTAAAGTAATAGAATGAACACTAGGATGGTGCAAAGTGAATGAATATTTGGGGAGGTGGGGTGAGTGGACGATGGCCACATATAAATTGTCACAGTATTGATGCTATTGAATAATTTAGTCTTACTGTGTCGACTACCACCATTTTCTGTCCCTTTTTTCTATTCTGTATCCTCGATAGATTAATAAAATGACTTGCTGGTTAAGTATCTTTTTTTCTTCCATCCTTTCCTTTTCCCTGGGAAATTTATTGTGCTTCTATTATTATTATGTGATGTTATCAAAGTACATCAGATGTTTGGATTTTATCCAAGAATCTAGGAGTCTGTGAGATATCACCTTAGTATAAGGCATGCTCCAAGTAGTTCAACTGTCCAATTGTTATCCTGTCTATGCAGACATCACCTAGATGTTTGGTTAATCCTTTTGGAACCACTGCTCCTATCGCTACTTGAATAACCATTGTATGGTTCTCTCAGTGATGCTGCCCTTCAGATCTTAAATTTTGATATTTTATTTCAGTGTTTCCTCAGTTCTGTATTGGATTACTACTGGTTTTAAATCTTGCAAATTTGCATGTATGTACTCTATTACATGCTTATTGAAAAGTCTTTGAAATTGAATGGTCTGACACTGTGTAATCCACCATGAGTGTCAGTGAGAAAGGTGGAATATAAATAGCACAAACAAACAAATTTGACTGTCACTTGAGATTGCCACATCAAACCAATTGATGTTTGGATTTTGAAATCCCACATAAATCTTAACTTTTTCATTTTCAACATCTTTTCAGTTTATGTTTCTACTAATATTTCACAGATGGTGGCTTGTACTTTTGCATACATTCCAATGCAGCATTGTAGCTACTTTATTATGGCAGTTTTTAGAGTCAGTTTGTGCTATATTACTGTATCCACTGATAAGACGGTTATTTGTTTCATCTGCTTTGTAACATAATCTAAATTTGCTTTCATTTGTGGTCTTTTCAATTTTTGCTTTCATTCTTAATGCCTGTTCTTGTGCTAATTGTTGTTGTTATTATTGGTGGTGGTGATGGTAGTAGTAGTAGTAGTAGTAGTAGTAGTATGCTTTTCTCACTGGGACTCAAGGTGGATTACAAGGATGATTTAAAAAAGCTCTCCAATCAATCAGTGGGTAGATTAGAAAATATGTTAGTGTACAAACAAGCTCAAATTATCCTTTTATACCAGTTCTAGTTCTTCAAGTGTAGGAGGTGCTGTTCAAATGACAGGCCTGCGACAGAAACTAATGTAACGATTCATCTTCAAAAAGGCACAATGTGTGATAATGCAATACACTGTTAGAGAAGGGCAAGTATATGATTTGTGTTTGTACCTATCCTGTAAAATTGTGAATGAGTGTGTATGCCATTTCTGAACATTTAGTCCAGCCAACCCTGAGGAGGTCACAAATACGATCAACTACTTTGAGAGGGAAAGTACACATGATTGCAATCATGAATATAAGCGGTCAAAAACTATTAGTATTTGAGAGGAAGAAAAAGAATAGGAACTAGGATAAAAGGCTGTCCTTTGAAGTAGTAAAAGGGGGTTGCAGAAGGATGAGGAAAACTGAGGAATACTCATTCCTTTATAGTAAGATCTGTGAACAATAACTCCTTAAAGACAACTAGATTTCCAAGGCCATTTGACTTGGATCTTACTCTTTGACTGCAGACCAACTTGACTTCCCACCTGAAACATTCTTTTACTTTTACTACTAGATGGACGGCTGGCCAAGCTTAGCCCCAGATGTCCTGGAACATGTGTTTGCAGCCATGACTGATTGGTTGAAACAGAGTCGACTGAAACTGAACCCAACAAAGACGGAGGTCTTGTACTTGAGCCACGGAGGACTGGATTTGGGACTCCGGCTCCTGCCCCTCGATGGGGCACAGCTTGTGCCACTTCCGAGGGTTAAGAGCCTGGAGGTGATCCTAGATGCCTCCCTGAAAATGGAGGCACAGGTCACAGTGGTTGTCAGGTCTTCTTTTTTTTCCACCTGCGGCAGACCAGGCAACTTGTCCCTTACCTGTCTACCTGTGACTTAACTACAGTGATCCAGGCAACGGTCATCTCTAGGTTAGATTACTGTAACTCGCTCTATGCGGGCCTACCCCTGAGCCTGACCCAAAGATTACAGCTGGTGCAAAATGCAGCGGTGCACATCATTATGAAAGCACCAAATAGGGCGCATATTACACCAATATTGCGTGAGCTGCATTGGTTGCCAGTGGAGTATCGGATCAGATTCAAGGTCTTGGTATTGACCTATAAGGCCCTGTGTGGACTGGGGCCAGTGTACCTGAGGGACCATCTCTCCCCGTATATTCCCCAGAGGATGCTCCCATAAGGAGGAAAGAAATTGTTATCAGTCCCTGGCTCCAAGGAGGCCTGCCTGACCTCGACTAGAGCCAGAGCTTTCTCAGTCCTGGCTCCTACCTGGTGGAACACTCTGTCTACTGAGACCAGGGCCCAGCAGGATCTACTATCTTTCTGCCGGGCCTGTAAGACAGAGTTGTTCCGCCAGGCTTATGGCTGAGGCTGGGCCTCTGCTGGCTGGAGGATACAACATCTACCCCTCTCCCTATAAGAGCTGCCCACCACTGTTCTTAAGCTGCTGCTATGTTCAATTGTACTGTTGCATTATTTGTTATTAACTGTATTGCCACCAACAGGAAAAAGAGTGCTGCTATTTTTTATATTTTTGTATGATGCTTTTAAATGTTTTATATGGAATGTTTTAAATGTTCGTAATGCTGTTATCTGCCCTGAGGCTGCTCGCAGGGAGGGCAGAATACAAATACAATAAAATAAAAATAAATAAAATAAATAGTAACAAAGCCCATTGTAGTGAAAAATACAACGGGCTCTATAAACGGGAGGGAGGGCAAGCAAGCATTGCCTCCTCTTCTGCTCCTCATCTCAGCTGGGTGAAGGTGGGAGGGCAGACATTGCCACCTGCTCCACTCCTGATCCCAGCTGGGTGAGGGGAGGGATGGGCATTGCCACCTGCTCCACTACTGATACTAGCTGAGTGGAGGGGTAGGCATTGCCTCCTGATTCTGGCTGTGTAAATGCTAGGCCGCATGAAGGGGGTCGAGCATTGCCACCTGCTCCACACCTGATCTCAGCCCGGTGAAGGAGGAGGGCATTGCCACCTGCTCTGCTTCTTCACGTCACTCCTGGGAGCATTTGAAGGAATCAACCACAGGCAAGCCACCGGTCCCTGAGGAAGTGGTCCCAACGAAAGCTGCCGCTTAGCCAGCTGTAGTTTGGACCATGAGTGGCACACCTCCTCGGAGAGAGGGTTACCTCATGGATCCCTCAAGGCACCTGTAACAAAAGGATAAAATCAAATGAATAATGGGTATACTAACACCGTCTTCTTAGCCCAGGGAGTGCATACCTTGTTTGGAAAATACCTACTATAGAAGATATTTAGTTGGGGTGATCTGTTTCCAAAGTCCACAAAGATTAAGGAAATTGAAACGTTTGGGAATAAAGGAACAGAGACGCTTTATAGTACTATGTGACTATTGTGGGCAAAGGACATAACAGCAAACCCCACCTCACTTGAATTTACCACAGAAGAAATTGTTAAAGGGGATTCTCTGATATGCTGTATATGGAATAGAAGTATTCTGAGCCTGTGTTGCACATTGAAATAATTGGATGTGATATTTATTGGATCTCCTATAAACTAAATATTGTTGTATTTATAGAATTGTTGTATGGTTGTATATGTATCCTAAAACTATTGTAATAATCAATGACTAATTGTTACATGTTATCCAGGTGGTTTTTCACTGTTGTCTAGTTAGGCATACTGGATATCTAGCCTGTTTTTCTACCTGCTTCTGATACCAGCTGGGTGGAGGGGAGATGGGCATTTACATCTTCTCCGCTCCTGATCCCAGCTGGGTGAAAGTGTGGGGTGGCCATTGCCACCTGCTGTACTCCTGATCCCAGCTGGGGGGGAAGCATTGCCACTTGCTTCGCTCCTGAATTCAGCTGGGTGAAGGTGGAGGGGCAGGCATTGCCACCTGCTCCACTCCCAATCCCCACCTGGGCCTCCCACCGTGGCATGCTCTAAGAGGGATGGGCTGCTTCTTCTGGGCTTCCCTCCACAGCAGCACCCTCTGGAGGTGCACCAGGGTAGGAATTGAGTTGTCTGGAACATGGTTAGCCTTTTATATAGTAGGATAAAGTGTGGTGGTTCTTTCCTTGCATATTCAGTGCTGTTGCTGCTATTTTGAGTTTTTTAAAAAAAAAAATATTAAAAGAGCTATGTATTTTGTGATCTTCTATATGGGCCAAGCAGCCACATTTAAAGGCACAAACTGGATGGATGTCCACAACAGATAAATGAAAAAATTACACTGGAATCAAAGAAACAGTCCAAAGCAGTTCTATAGTCCACTTTTACTACTTTGAACAAACAACTGTCAGCTGCCCATTTGAGACTCCCCTGCCAGTAATAACTATTGATTGGTATCAAAGACAGTCCATTAAAGTTTTCAAAGAATAACATTTTTCTGAAGTGTTCTGTTTCTGACAGATTCTAAAGCCATTAACTTGAAGAAGGAATTTGGTCCTTCCCCAAAGTTTAAACATTTCTTTAAATGTATCTCCACTCCTTTCCCTTACTTCAAGAAAAAATGTAATCTTATTCATTCTAGCAATCTTATTCTAGCAAAAAATGTTTGTCTATGTTAAAATGTAAAATAGTTATATTACTAAGGGGGAAACCTTTAAAGGAGCTGTAATTCTATTTCAGGAAGAAATGAAAAGTTAGTATTTCAGAGGATTTTTTTAGCAGCTCCTTCATACCAGAAGGTGCCAATGAAGAAATTGGAGAACGTGTAGAATCAGAAAATGAAAAATCGCTACTCTAAACCACAATTTGTCACCCATTGACAGTTGTGCCTGGTGGCAAAAAAGTTCATTATGAAAGATAAGTTGAGAGTTCAAAGCAAAAAAAAAAAGATATAAGCTTTTAAGGGTGATGATGTACAATACAGAGCCTTCATATGCCTTCATGAGGAAGTAGATTTATCTTTTTGACCATATTATCAAATTCTTGGAACTATACCAGACAAGATGCTTGTAAATGCTGATGATATGGAGGCCAATAATGGGATTGATGCAGAGTGTAAGATGACATGTATAGACAACATTGGTGAAAACTATATTGCTGAGTCCCATTTCAGGTGGAATTTTGTCCAAGGTTCTGGATACAATCAGAAATCATATCAGTGCATTTTGGGTCCTTTCCTCACAGGAAGGTACAACCTGTATTTCACAAACTATACTTTACTTGGAAGCCTCTTAGAATTATCACGGAGTAGTAGCATCATGCTTAGACCTGAAGAGGTTTGTGTTTATACAAACATCTAGGAAGCCAAGCTATATGAAAAGGGCAGATTTATCCATCCCCATTGATAGAGGGAAAAGCTGCGGACATGATTGATACACAGTTTAATAAAGAATTAAAAATTCAAATTAAATATAAAATCCTCAAGGGCCTCTGCCTTGATCTACTTTTTTCTACATGTGATCATGTCTCCTGCATTTTTTTCCTCGGTGATGTACATTTTGAGCTGTTTTCTCTCTCCTTTTAGCCTCATGAAAAGAGATGTTGAATACAAAATTGTGATTCTCAAAATAATGCATCCTAAGCAAGTAAGTATCATTTTATTCAATGGGGCTTACTCACAAGAAAGTGTTCTTAGGATTGCACCCTTAGTATTTTTACCAAGTTTTGTTAACTACTAAAATTTATCTTGTTCATTTTGCTTATGGCTGACTCAAACAGATAGAAGTGCAAATTACTATCATTAAGATGAATGAAAGTTAGATAGGCCTGCATGTTACAGTGAAAACACAATGCATTTTATCTCTGTGCAATCTATACTCCAAGAAGGAATACGTTGTGTAATCTTATACTGCGGTATGAATTAGCATATATATCTCATCATATAGTGCATTGTGAGGGAAATACTGCATTTAAGAATGCACACATTCAAATGCATATTGTAAAGTGGATGCATATCTGGACTGAAAGAGTCTGCAGGGTATTTTATATATATATATATATATATATATATATATATATATATATATATATATAACAGAATATATCAGTGGCAATCTGACTTTGGGCACAGAACTCTATACGTTTTCATTATGCCTCTCTGAAGGGGAGATGACCAAGTCCTCCTCCAAGAAAAGCTCCAGGAGCCCAGAGGAGAGGAGGAGGCCTGCTGGGAAGATGAGACATAAAGCCCACAAATTCTGGAGATGTTCTTGCCACAAGGACAACTCAGACAGCAAAAGATCAACAGATGAGTCCTCTTTTGAGGGGGGGAGGTGGACTTGGATGAGGATTACTGGGGCAGTTAGTCTGCATGCCTGGCCTTCCAGCCTGGGCTATTCATCGGCAAGTGGGCAGATGAGCGGGTTCCATGGGCCCCAGAACAGTTTGAGTGGAGGATGGGTGCAAGGGCTTGTGTCACCTCCTGCTACCTACAGATATGTTGAGGAACTCTGGGGATCCATCTGTCCTGCAAGGTCTGGAATAGGATCTTTGATGGGTACTACATCAATATTTTCACCCCCTTAAGGCCAGATGCAGAGGATGGTAAATGCTGCCATTTCTCTAAAAAGGATAAGACAAGGGAGAAGGTAGAGGAGGTTAGGTGGACGTTCACGAACTGGATGGAGAGATACACTGTCTTTATGGAGGTGGTCCAGAATGACTACTTGGAGAGGGGATGGCACCTATCCAATTCTGTAGGTATGGGCCCTCACAGGGGAAGGAGCCACCATTGATTATGGTGAAGCATTCCATAAGCGTGCTTCACACAGGATACACTGGGATTTAATTAACAAGAAGCTCTGGCTATGGCTGTTTGGTCCCAACATGAAGGGCAGGTCTGAGCCTTTGAGAGCAGGGAAACGGGGTAGAAGGAGGGAACACAGCTGGGGAATTTGTTGGGAGTACAACCAGGGGAAGTGCCAGCACCCCCAATGCAAGTTTGATCACATCTGCTAAAGTTCAGTCCCCATTCCTGCATATCATGCCTTCTGTGACAGATTGCACATTTTAAAAAGCCTAGAAGTGCTATACACACACAGCTGTAGGACTGTTAAGGGTTAATCCTTCACAGTGACAGACTACTTCAAGGAATCTGATTGGGTAGCATGAGTTGGAAAGAGGAGGGTCTGTTTTCAGTCCTAGCTGAGAAAAATTGAGTGTGAAGAGTTTTGAGGAAGAGAGCTAACAAAGAGTAGTTTTAAGAACGACAAGAGAACTGGGGAAAGTTGGCAAGGAGGTTTAGGAAGTAGATGCAAACTCCCAAATGGGCCAAAGAAAGGAGACAGATCTTCTAAGGAGAGATTTTCCCTTTCCAGTCAAACAGGGAGGTAGCATTGGAAAGTGAAGAGATCCCTGGTTGGGTGTGGTTGGAAACTGCCGGTGGAGACCTTCAGATTAACTAAATGACTGAAGGAAAGCACAGGTGTTTGGAGAGAAGGGATTGGGATACTAAAAACTGAGAACCTGCATTCCTATATATAAGTTGAATTACCTCAGAAATTTTCAACCCCTGATTTCACCTAATCTTTCCCTTCTGAAGTAAATAAACTAGTTGTTTTTGGAATTTGGTGCCATATCTGTTGTTTAGGGGTGAGGGAACTTCATACCCCCATCATCATGCAGGCCACAGCACTTTCTGGCAACTCAGCCTTTTTCCACTGGCACCTGTACAGAGAGAAAGTCCACTGGTGCTGCCACCAAGCCCCTTGCCCAGAGAAAGTAGCCTCCCAGCCCAGGAATTAGGTTGGTGCCCACACCTATCCAGAGGGAGGCTCTCTACTTCCTCCTGGACAGTTACTCTAACAAGCAGGCAACCAAATACTAGCAGAAGGGCTTTACAGAAGGTTTTGGATCCCCTTCACGGGGCCCTGGGAGCCCATGACCTCCAGGAATTTTAAATCCTCCAGGGAATTGCCAGAGGTTGTGACAGGGAAATTTGCCAGGAACTGTCTGCTGGGTGGATCACAGGCCCCTTCTTAACCCCCCTTTTCCTGAACTTGCAGATTTCCTCCTTGGGAGTAGTCCCCAAGAAGACTTTATACATCATCTCACCTACTCATGGGGCTTGTTTGTAAATGACGCCCCCCCCCCCACCCCCGGCAAGTTCTGCTCCATTTGGTATGAATCTTTCAATCATGCTCTGTGCCCTGTCTGGTCCTATGGCAAAAAGGCCCTTATGGCGAAGTATGTCATGCAGTCAACTTGCTAGGTTTTAAGTTTGGCTACTGCTGGTACATCAACAAGGCCATGTGTATGGGCTGTTTGATGGCCTGCAAGACCTTTGAGGCCTTTAGCATGTTCCTAGAATGGCTGCAAAGGTTGCACTGGGTACTTGCACATCACACACTACCTTGATGACTTTCTAATAGTTGCGCTTCTCAGCCTCTGCCTATAATTGGCCAGGTTTCCAGGCCCTATTGGGTGAGCTGGGTGTCCCACTGGCTCAGGAGAAGGCAGTGGGCCAGACCACCTATGTCAAATACTTGAGCATTGAACTAGACTCTGTAGTGGGGTGCTCCTGCCTTTCCCTGGGCAAGCTTGGAGCCCTGCATGAGCTCATCTGTTCCACCTTGTCCTGCCCAAAGTGGGAGCTGAAGTTCTTGATCGGGCACCTGAATTTCAATTGCCACATGGTTTCACCAGGGAGGGCCTTCTGCGCCCACCTGGCAAGGACCTTGGAGGGTGCCTCTTCCCTGTATCACCACAACTGGTTTACCAAGGGTATGAGAGAGGACCTCAGGGTGTGATTGTTGTTCCCTCACAAATACAATGGGATTCCTTCAGACAGGACTCGTGGGACACTAGTGCAGTTGCAGGTGTTCTCTGATGCTGCTGGGAGCAGGGACTTTGGAGTATACCTGCCAGTCAATGGTGTTCCCATGGTGGCCGAGCCACTGGTCTGGTTCTGAGCTGCTGCACAATCTCACCTTTCTGGAACTATTCCCCATCCCTGTAGCCATACCAGATGACAGGGTAACTGGATCTGCACCCCATGCTATGCAAATGCACCCAACACAATAAAGTTGTGACCCACCAAGATGTGACCCACCTTGCCCCTCATCCTTCACCCGTGAGCTAGCCCCACAAACCCTGGCCCCAGAACTCACTCAGGGGTCAAGTTTGTGGGCCTTGTGGATGGATGCTGTAGACATGGCCACAGCCATCTTCTTTGGCTGACTCCTGGAGGGTCTGCAGCCTGCACAGGAATCCACATTTCTAAATTCTCCCCAGCCAGCCAATCAGCAGGGGACAGCTGGGGCTTGGTGGGCAGCTCCTACTGGCAGTCCTGAAGCCTAGGAAGAGCAGACTTCAGTCAGTGTGAGGTTCAGAATGCTTTCCTTAATGTTATAACCAAAGAAACTCCACTTTAATTCTTTTAGTATTCTGAGTGCTTTATTCACAGGTGCCAAGACGTTCCCTAGCAGCTATCTCACAGAAGAGGAATGTTTTGACTACAGCTTTGCCAGCCTTGGGAAACTTTCACTTTCTCAGCTTCAAGCGGATTGTTTTGAGAACTATGGGGGGAGGTTGGGCCTGCTGGGGTTTGACACTCTGTACCTTGTTCTGTGCCTATCATTCGTAACAATACACGTGTACCAGTCCAGATATTGCGTCTGGGCCAGTGGACTATAATGGTTGCTCTTTTCAGTAAATCTTTTGAAAACAACGGACACTTGTCTGATTGCAGAAGGTAGTCTGGATACAACTATTATTTAGCCACAGATCTGACATTTTGTTACGAATCACATCTGTTCCAATGCCTAAGCCGGGGCAGCCAGATGCCAAAGTTGTTCCCGACAGGGACCCTTTGTTTGATCCCTATGCCTCCCCCAGTTTGGAAGGACTGGAACTTCAAGGACCCATTCAAAGGGGAACAGGGTCTTCCATTACTATGATATATAACCTCACTCCTAGCAGAACTGATACCCGGCCCACAGCAGCAGGTGACCCACTGATATCCTTACCGAAGCCGACACAGTGGGGATCGAGGCCTAGGGACGCGAGGGAAAGGAGGGCGAGTACTGTGTTCATGCAGCCCCCAATGGAAGGCCAACGGAGCTTGGGTGTGATTGCAGAGAATGCTAGTAGCCAACCTTGGTACCACTGGAACCGTGAGGCCGACCAATTGGAGTGGGATCGAAGAGATTTGGAGAGTACCCAGACATGGGAAACGTCCCGCCATGATGTGATGAGTTGGGACTATGCGGAAGTCGCTCCATGGACGGGACAACAAGATCCAAGTGAGCACACGTGGATACAGTTACAAAGCCGAACCATAGCGGTAGATGCCGGAATTTCGGCGGTCACAGGATTAGAGAAAGGAATCCTGGCAGGGAGAGCACATGAAGAGCAAGGTAACAGGGCCCAGGGCATGGGAGAAATAAGACCTTGGCCTGGGGCAGCATATGCAGAATCCTATGCAGAATACTTAGAGACTACGCAAGTACCTAATGAACCTCCCCAGAAGTATGCAGAAACCGAAACCACCGCGGTGGACTCGAGTCATGTACAAGTCCTAGAAGAGAGACTGTCTAGTATGGAAGAGAGTTTGGCCCATGCAGTCCATTTGCTCTCCGTGCTAGTGGTTGGAGGATCGGAAGGGAGCCAAGAGACGGCTACAGGCGTGCAGAGCATCAGTCAGAGCCTGTCAACTTTACAAAGAATCATTCCGCGGACAGAAACCGTGGTACAAGATCAGCAACTTCCATTAGCTGACAATTTGCAACAACCTGTACAGCCACCGAATCCCACACCAGGCCCAGTCGATGAGAAATCGGACGATACCGAAGAAGAAGAAGAAGAAGAAGAAGAAGAAGAAGTAGCAGGAGAAGGGGGGCAATCACGAGAGGAACCTTTGGGAACCCCGCTGCAGCCTGGGGGTACACCACAGCATCCACAGGGGGAAGCTCCGGTCCTCACGCCTACACCAATCCTCCCACCAACCACGACCCAGCAGCGAGAACAGCCGTTCCTGCCGAGACTTGTGGCACCGATGCCACGGGGCACCACTCCTCGGCAGTTACTGCTGCCGGGACCGATAGGACGGGGCACCACACCCCAGCCAATACTGCAGCCGGGACCGAGAGGACCCCCTCCACCAGTACAGCCTGTTCCGAGAGGACCTCCTCCGCCGCTCCAGCCAGTGCCGAGAGGACCCCCTCCGCTGCTCCAGCCAGTGCCGAGAGGACCCCCTCCGCCAGCCCATTCAGTGCCGAGAGGACCCCCTCCTCCATTACAACCTCAACCGAGGCCCCAGCAACCTCCGGTACAACCTCCTCCGCAGTACCCCGATGGGAGACCTCGACAAGTGCCTATAGAATATTATCCACTGCCTGCGCTGCTCGCTAGACCCCAGGAATTGCCGATGCGGTGGGTCAAGCTGGAAGCCACGTTTGACGGAGACCCCTCCAAATTAGGAATTTTCCTACTACAAGCTTTACAATTCTTTAACCGTTGGGGACATTTGTTCGGAGATGAAGCCAACCAGATCGAACACTTGGGGTCTTGCCTACAAGGAAAAGCAGCAGAATGGTATGTAGCGCTTTACGAATTGGGGGCCCCCAAATTAAACACATTGCAGGGTCTTGTAGATGCGCTTCGTGCCCAATATGAAGACCCCTTGGAAGAAAGTAGAGCCAGGACCGAATTACAATCTATTAGACAAGGCAGCATGTCGGCTAGAGACTATGTTACCAAATTCCGACAGCTGGCCGCCAAATGCCCAAGGTGTGAGGAGTCCACCAAAATAATTCTGTTCAAACAGGGCATGAATCCCAGACTGTTGGACAGGGCCCTTATGCAAGATAATCCCCCCACACTTTTGGGGTGGATTCAATTAGCTTGTGAAGTGGAAAATCGTATGCAAGAAGTACGCTTGGTCGAACAGCAACAAACCGCTGGGCACCGGCGCTCATCTGTACTTGTGAGAGGGAGCAGGGGTGCTGGATATGCAACTAGAGGAGCAAGAGATGCTAAATGGCAACAAGGATTGTGTCTACAGTGTGGCCAAGGTGGTCACTTTGCGGCACAATGTCCATTCTGGCCTGTGCAAAGAAATCCGTTCCTACCAAGGCGTCCAGCCCCCACCTCTCAGCCCACGCCAGCCCACCCAACACCCACTCCCAGAGCGACGAGAGGCAGAGGGACCTTCCGCAGAAATCCTCCTGAAAAAGGCTTAGAGCTAGAAGAAATTATGGACTATGATTCAAAAGCTCTAATCGGTGAGGAAAACCCCGAAAGTCCTGCCTCGGGAAACGAGATGGATCTGTCGTAAAAGGACCCAAGCGGCAGATCAAAAATCTGTCAGTTCCAATTCCGGAAAGACCTCATGGGTCCATACTATTCATACCAGTAACGTTAGTCAATCCAGAAAGAAAAACACATATCCGTGTGCAAGCCCTCATAGACTCTGGGTGCTCTAGAGATATTATTGCACCAGCCCTAGTGAATGGACTAGTACTCCCCATAAAAGATCTGGAAACTCCAGTCATTTTTGAACAAATGGATGGCACCAATATGAATCCAGTAACTACCGAAACGATGCCTGTCATCACAGGTATGAGACAACATTGGGAGACGAGATCGTTCGTAATTAGTACTACAGCCAAATACCCGTTAATCTTGGGAAGCAGATGGTTGTGGGATCACAACCCCTATATAGACTGGACGGTAGGAAGCATTACCTTTTCCCATGATAAATGTGAAAATCATCGTTGGAACCAGAATTGGGGTACCAACCCTACCCTTATTGAACAAGCCCTGTTAACTCAAGAGGAACTTAACCTAATACCTAAACAGTACAGAGCCTATGTTCAAGCCTTCACCGAAGAAGAAGCCAATTCCTCCCCACCGGAGGACGGACTGTGCCGTAGAAATTTTACCGGGTGCATCTCTACCTAAGGGCAGACTGTATCCCATGAGCCCAAACGAACGGGAGGAGCTCCGCAAATTCATTGACACTAATCTTCAAAGAGGATTCATCCGACCCGCAAATAGCCCACATGCTGCTCCAGTGCTATTTGTCAAAAAAAAGGATGGGGGATTGAGATTCTGCACAGACTTTAGAGGACTTAATGCAATCTCCTCCAGCAACGCCTACCCCATACCACTCATCCGGGATCTACTCAACGTTGTGGCACAAGGTAAGATCTTTACAAAATTGGATTTAAAAAATGCTTGCTTCCACGTTTGTATAAGGGAAGGCTATGAATGGAAAACCGCATTCAATACGCCCCTCAGCCAATACGAATACTTAGTTATGCCTTTTGGCCTGGCCGGGGCACCTTCGGTTTTCATGTCCATGATCAATGAAGTATTGCATGACTTTTTGTACAAAGGAGTAGTGGTGTATCTAGATGATGTTCTAATTTATTCAGAGTCTGAAGAGGAACACATAGATCTTGTGAAAAAAGTCTTAACTACTCTGATGTGTAACAAACTGCCCATTAAACTGTCCAAATGTGAATTTCATAAGACAGAACTCACTTATTTAGGATATTGCATCTCCAAAGATGGCTTGAAAATGGACCCGGGCAAAGTGCAAGCTGTCCATGAATGGCAAACACCCACTACACGTAAAGAACTACAATCCTTTCTGGGGTTTGCCAACTTTTATAGAGAATTTATAGCGAACTTTGCTCAAATAACACTTCCCCTGACTGAACTGTTAAAAACCAAAGACAAAGGGGAACAAGCTAAAAAACCAAGCGCTAAATTGTCGTGGACGCCCCAGTGCCAAGCAGCATTTGATCAGCTCAAAACCCAATTTACTTCTGAACCAGTACTGCAACACCCTGACGAAAATCGCCCATTTGTAGTACAAGTGGACGCCAGCAATATTGTGATTGGAGGCGTCCTCTTGCAGCGTGGGGAAGACAGTGTACTTAAACCCTGTGCCTTCCTGTCCCGAAAATTTTCTGAGCCTGAAAGAAATTGGAACGTTTGGGAAAAGGAGGCTTTTGCTGTAAAGGCGGCACTCTCCACCTGGAGACATTGGTTAGAGGGAGCCCGCCATCCGTTTGAAGTATGGACGGATCACAAAAATTTAGAAGCTTTACGCAGCCCCAGGAGGTTGAATGCCAAGCAGCTTCGATGGGCAGAATACTTTTCTAAATTCAATTTCACTTTGAACTTTTTGCCCGGTAAAACTAACTTCCTTGCCGACGCCCTGTCGCACATGCCTCAACATAAGAGCAAGCGGGAGGAGACAATAGACACTGTTTTTTCACCTACACAATTGGGAGGAGTGGTTACAACGCGCAGTCGCGCAGCCCAACCTCCTCAATCAGACCAAGGGTGGAGACTAAAACTAAAAGCTGAAGTGGAAAAGGAGGGGGGAATGTACCCAAGGAAAAATTACAACAATCCGAGCAAGGAGAGTGGCTTTTGGGGGACCGCTTTTATGTACCCAGCAGTTTAAGAAAAGAAGTGTTACAACGCTGTCACGACGCCCCCACAGCTGGCCACTATGGGTACTTAAAAACACTCCATCTAGTACAACGGCAGTTTTGGTGGCCAGGCATGCGCAAGGACATTTCCCAATATATAGTGTCATGCTCCATCTGTCTTAGTGCCAAGTCACGCAAAGGCAAGCCACCCGGACTTTTACAAGCTTTAGAAACGCCAAGCAGACCATGGGAAACCATATCCATGGATTTTATCACAGACCTTCCCCCCTCCAAGGGCCACACTTGCATTTTGGTCGTAGTGGATCTGTTCTCCAAATAAGCTCATTTCATACCCTGCACCACTATACCTTCGGCCCGAAAACTAGCAAATATCTTCCTAAAACACATTGTTAAACTGCATTCTTTTCCGTCAAAGGTGATTTCGGACCGCGGCGGACAATTTGTTGCCAACTTCTGGCGGGAGCTTCTACAAATTATGGGAATTGAGCAAGGTTTAAGTTCCAGCCATCATCCTCAAACCGACAGGCAGTCCGAAAAAACTAATCAAATATTAGAACAATTCCTCCGCTGTTATATCAACTTTCAACAAGACAACTGGATTGATTTACTTCCCTTAGCGGAGTTCTCGTATAATAACAGCGTGCACGCCTCCACTGGAGAAACCCCTTCAAAGTAGTATATGGCTTCCACTTCAAGCCCTTCCCGTTTGAAGCGCTCCCCCCTCCTACTTCAGTGTCCAGAGATATTTCTGAATGGTGGGGGGAAGCAGCTCAACAATGGACTTTAATTAAAAAACATCTGGACAAAGCCAAACAGGATTACAAAAAATACGCTGATCGCCATCGTGTGGCCGAATGGGACTTACAACCTGGAGACCTTGTTTATCTATCTACAAAAAATTCGAAAGTTACTCAAACCAGCCGAAAATTGGCATTGAAATTTATAGGACCTTTTCCTGTTCGTAAAGTGATCAATAAAGTGACCGTAGCCCTGGATTTACCAAAAAATCTGCGCCATGTACATGATACATTCCATGTGAGCCTCTTGAAAAAAGTTCCCCCAGCAAATCAATGGCACACCCGTGCCCCTCCTATCCCAACTTTGATTGATGATCATTATGAAGTGCAACAGATTTTGGACTCTAAACTTAAAAGAAATCAGCTGTTTTATCTTATCAGGTGGAAGGACTTTGACTCTGGGTTTGATGAGTGGGTGCACTCTGTGCATGTTCATGCTCCTAGATTAGTTAAAGCGTTCCATACCCGTTATCCGCATAAACCAGGGGGAGGAGCATTTTAGAGGGGGCAGAGATAGCTGCTAGAGAACATCTTGGCACCTGTGAATAAAGCACTCAGAATACTAAAAGAATTAGTCTTTTAGAAATTAGAAATTAGAAATACTAAAAGACAGTCAGGTCCACCAGGGAGTTTTAAAGCCAGGAGCTAACCACACTCAAATGGCAGTTAGTTCTGACTGGCATCCCACCTTGCCCACCCTCTGCCTAGACGGGGTTACATGGACTTATGAGATCACGGGGTTCATGGAGCTTTTCCATGGTGTGCTGGGGCTTTGCTTGGCCTTTTGTCTTGTCACAATTTTAAGTAGGGTGGTTTTGGCATTGGGGATGGATCCTTTGTGGGAAAAACATGGCCTACATGTACTGTTCCCCATAGACGGGGATCCCCATAAGGAGTCTTGGGGAGAGGCACAGCAGGGACAAGCCTAGCTCAGTGACTGTCAGGGTATGCCCACTCCCAGGTGACAAGGGAACCACACAGAGGCTTATATCCATGTGGCGTCCTACTTACTGTCATTTCGTGGTTTCCCCCTACTGCAGGTGGGCTGAGGGGGTGAGAGGGTCATTGGCTGGCAGGAGGGTCAGCCAATGTTTGGATCCATACCCTATGCTGCACCAATGTTCCTAACACTGTAACCAATAAATTTGTGGCCTTTTGACTCCAGGCAATGCCTCAATCTGTTTTATTGCCTTGTTCCTCACCCCTCACTCTTGAGCTGGTCCTGCAATCTGACTTTGGACACAGAACTCTATATGTTTTCATTAGAAGGTGTTGTTGTGTGTAACATTTCTGTAACTCTGCTACTGCTTGAAAGCTTTATCATGATTTCTTTGTTTGCACACCATTGTTATGCTACCCAAGTTTGCTATCTTATTTCATGAATTATTTCTGTATCATATTAGTTTACACTATTGCTTTGTTATCCATTGTTTGCTTTATAGATGTTTAGATTATTCCGTTTCCTACAAGGAGACTACATTTCCTCCCTGTCTGATGTCAGATGTATTTTATATAGAATCATCATGCAATGAATCTTACCATGTTGTCTCTTCTGGTTCTCAAAATGGCTAGAGCAGGTAACTAAGAAGTTGTAAAGTAAGTCTGACATTCAGCAGGGAAACAATAAAACCAGCTTGTTTGGGAATTTCCTCCACATTTAGGAGAACACTTCATAGAAAAGGAATTGTAGTTTTAACTGGCTGTGAAAATTTTAGGCATTCCCCACTGCATTGTTCATTGGATGTATTATATTGTCTTTGTTTCATCAATATATTTAATTTTCAATGTGACCTCATCTGTGGATACTTAACAAGACAAGTATTTCTACAAACCTGAAAAAAAACAGGTTTGCAGAGAAATCTGAAATCAAAAGAAAGTAAGAAAGAAAAGAACACTAAGAGTTTAAACCCCCCTCACCAACAGAAGCAGCTCCCGTAACTTTAAAAAACTAATGCCTGCTGCAGTGACCATTGTGGTGTTATAAGCAATCACAACCATATTGTCAGCCTTCAAGCCTTGATTTATGTCAGTCAAAGGCAGAGGGAATGGGCAGGGTTTTTTCCAGGCTTGTTTTGGCCGTTGACGGTGGAAACATGAAACCAGGCTAGGCTGCAGCCACTGGCAGGTTGAGCAACTTGCTACTATTCAGCATCAGCCATTGCTTGAAATCCAATGTAGTGCGATGGAAGCTTTCTCTCTCAGGCTAATCTACCTCACGGAGTTGTTGTGAGGCTAAAATGGAAAATAGTAGAATGCTTTAGGTCCCCATTGGTGTGAAATATGAGGTATAAATGAAGTAAATAAATAATAAATAAAGCTGAACATTGCAAGTGGTTCAAATTTTAAAAAGATTGGTTGGTAAGTGGGAAGGAGAGAAGGAAGCAGTGAAAGGGCACCTGTCAGGAAGAGAAAGGAAAGCACATAGTGAGAACAAGGGAATATGAGGGGAAATTAAATTACCCCCCCCCCAAGTCCCTGTGGGTCCCTCACTTGTTGTTTCTTTAACTTTGTAATCCAATTTATTAGTTGTTTTATTCTGTTTTTAATTCCCTTTTGCCTAACTGTGTAATCTAGGTTTATTGCATTGTTTATTGCATGTCGTTACTGTATTTTATTATATATTATATACTTTAATGATCAGCCTTAAGTCTGAGTGGGAACAAAGTCTGAGTGATAATAAATGAAATAAAATGGTTTTTTTTAATGATCTTTTGATTAGAGGTTGGCTCTTATGAATATTGTGCTCAAAATTAAACTGGGTAAGGAGAACTGTGTGTGTGTTATGTACCATCAAGTCACCTCCGACCTATGGTGACCCTATGAATGAAAGACCTCCAAAATGTGTCATGTCTGTGTACAGCCATGCCATGATTATTTGGTTATCCCAACGGTGGCACTCACGATTAATAAATCACACACAATTCCTATGATTCTATCACAATATCTTAAGATTTTTAAAGTGCTCAGTGCTAAAGTGTACCTTATACATTAATTAACAATAATTACAATGCCAGATGCAAAGCATAATGACAAGATCAACAACGTTCCTGTGGGATAGTCCCTATAGGCTTCCTAGGCTCTTCAATCACGTGTATTCTTGCTTGAAGAGTTCGAGACTTGCTTGAAAACAAAGATTGTCCTGACCATCGGCACAGTTGAACACAGGAACCCGACGTAATTGAAAGAGGTTCCCAAACAGTAAAACTGCAGATGAATGCGGCATAATAGCCAACTGAAGATTGACTGTTAATGTTTGTGTAGTGCCTTGAATTTGTGCACATGAATGTCTTTGGTCCTACTATAGAACTTCAGGACTGTTGTGGTGATACAAGAGTGGCCCCTGATGAAGTGGTTGTATCCTGAAACAAGCTGAACAATCAAGCTGGCAGCTTGTAGGGCCAGGGGAGCCCCTTTGAGGTCCCCCCCTTGATTTCTTGATTTCCACCTGTATTGAAAAGAAAAGATGTAAACACACAGCGTAGCATCCAGACAAGAATAAAAGAACATGAAAGACACTGCAGACTTGGACAGCCTGAAAAATCAGCAGTGGCTGAACATAGCCTAACTCAAACAGGACACAGTATCCTATTCCAGGACACTAAAATACTGGACAACACTTCCAACTACTTTGTCAGATTGCACAGGGAAGCCATTGAAATTCATAAGCATAAGCACAATTTCAACAGGAAAGAAGAGACTTTAAGAATGAATAGAGCATGGTTTCCAGTCCTGAAAAACATCAGGCTAACAAAACACTCTATACCTGACAATCGCCCTGCAGAGAAGATTAGCACATCAAGCACCAATCCAGATGCAAAAGAACCTCCTCAGGATACAGCGAAGCCTCCCTCCGTTAGCATTCCACACCCTGGGAAACTCTTACAGGATGACTCAGCCCAACCCCACCCCTCCTGAGTAGATATAAATGACCTGCCATGTCTTTTCCACACTGTGACACTGAGAGATCTCTGTCTTTTGGTGCTACACCTCTGAAGATGCCAGTCACAGCTGCTGGTGAAACATCAGGAACTACAATGCCAAGACCATGGCTATACAGCCCGGAAAATCCACAACAACCATAGTTCTCTGGCCGTGAAAGCCTTCGACAATACATAAGCACAATCAACTGTTTTACCTGGTAAGATGGAAGTATTTTGACACTGCTTACCAAGAATGGATTAAGAGCTCTGAATGAAAGCCCCCAGGCTCATCAAAAAATTCCCTGAACTGTATCCTGACAAGCCTGGACCCCTGTGAGAAGAGAAGGGGATCTTTGGAGGGGCAGAATGTCATGTCTGTGTACAGCCATACCATGATTGTTTGGTTGTCATGTCCCTGATGCCACAGTATATTGAATGTTTAATGCTAACCTGATGTGTTCTCTCCTTAGCCATGTTCTTTCCCTATTATGACTGTTATTTCTCCAGGCCCTCTAGCCAGGAGGGGCCTCTCATGTTATCTCACAGAACTATGTATCTTCGAGCTAGAGATGACCTTAGACTCTAGGCACCTGCTTTTGCTACTTTGCCCAGACGCGAGGAACCTATTATTGTGTACTCACTGTTTAGCCATAACTGTAAAGGGTTCTCAGAGGACCCGTGTGTCAGACTGTGGCTTATTAAAAGTTGCAATCCAGACTCTCTCTTGCAATTAGACATGAGTCCATTGGTTTCAAAAGATTTTACTGAATATAAACAACCATTATAGTCCACTGGCCAAGATGCAATATCTTGGCTGGTACACGGGTATTGTTACGAATTGAGGTAAAGGTGAAGGTACAGAATAGCATAGCCCAGCAAATCCCATCCTCCCCCCCACAGTTCTCAAAACAAACGGCTTGAAGCTGAGAGAGTGAAGCTTTCCCAGGGCTGGAAAGACTGTAGTCAAAACATTCCTCTTCGTTGAGATAACTGGTACTGGCCTGCTTGCCACCTGCAAAAGAAGAGCTTAAAACACTGACAGGATTAAAATGGAGTCTCTCTGGTTAGAACACACAAGGAACTTATGTCAGACCTGACACTGTGTAGAGTAGTGCACCAAAATCCTGACAGTTGTTTGAGAGTGGGAAAATCAACTATAACAATGCTTATCTGCTTTGCCTTGTCACTTCTACCAAACTCCATGATGAAGTTCAGACCTGAACTGTAAAGCTCAGAATAAAAGCTTTTCTACTGAAATCAATGTGTGTTCACTGGAGAGGGGCTGAGGGATCTACCTGCCAGGAACTGACAAAACGTCTTATCATTAACAGACTTGCTCAGATCTTGCAAGCTGGAGGACATCGCTTCTTTTATTGCACCCCCCCTGGATCCACAACTTAATGTGGTGGGGGGGGGGTTGAGTGTGCCAGTGAAGCTGAGAGCAACAGTGTCAGGAGCTCAGGCTCGGTCAATTGTCTAAACTCCTGGAAGAGTCATTCAAGGCAGAATGGTCAGTGCTGAGACACCAGACTAAAATGTATCTTTCTTCAAGAATCAACGATCACATCAGCAGAAGAGAATTGAATGTTCCAGTGGTGCCGGGAGCGGAGTAATTCTTGAAGGTTAGCTACTGGACAGCAGCAAGAGTGGAAGGTGACACTGGCAGAGGATCTTTCACAGACAACAGCAGTGTCACTTCAATTAACCCTGGTTTGTACTGTGAAGCAGAAGAAGGTAATGGTAAACCACTTCTGCTAATCTCTTACCTTGGAAATCCTATGATGAGACAATCCAGAATGAAGGAGAACTGTAGCCTACATGCAACAAAATTTGCATTGAATATGTTTGACAGTTGGACTTTCTGTTTTTGAATGTGTTGATCATGAGCCAAAAATTGCCTATCCAAAAAGATCAACAGCCATTAACTAAGGACTACTTAGATGAACAAAGGGTAATATTATTTTAAACACAGCATTTATATCACTGATACATATAAGATGGAAATGATTTATCTTCCTATGGCTGAATCCACACAATGAGTCATCATTTCCCCTGCAGATTTCACCTGCCATGGCACTGGATTTTTTTTTAAAATTATGTGTAATTATAAAAGAAAAGTTTCAGGCAGCTGCACACTGTGCCTTATAACTCTGCAATGAAGAAGACATCCTTTTTTTAAAAGAAAGAAAACTGGAACTTCAGAGATCATGGCAGAGATCATTACAGCACTAGTGTGCATAGCAATTACTAATTAAAGAAAAAAACCAAAGTCTTCTGGTGGCATGGGTGAGAAAACAGCCCTGGCTGCAGGAAAAGCCAGTTGTTCTGTGCTGTGCTGTACTTTACTGCACTGCTTGGAAGGAATATATTGAAGCATCCTGTTAAGCAGACAATTGGATCCATGGAAAGTCAAAAAGCTTATTAAAAAATCTACTCCCTGTTTGCAACTAAAAAAAAATGGGGCAGGAGTTGATGCTACAGCCCCTTCCTTAACTTTTATGGCACCCTGTAACAGGATTCAATGTAGATGTATTTATTTCATGCTTGCTATGATACAAGCTCATCTTGAGTTGACTTCAGTGCCAAGTAGACTTCTTTAGACCCTACACTTATTTTGAGCCTGACCCTGGAAGCAACACAGAGATGTAAGGAAAAAATGACTTGCATTCTTGTTAAGAATGATGTTCAGCCACTGTTTTTCTTTTAGAATTTCTTTAATGGTCTCAAGGCATTCTTTTGCTGATGAGTAGATGAGAAGGAAATTAATACCTACTTTGGATTAAATTGCAGCCTTTACTTAAAGCAACCCAATGACAGAGATTCCAAAGCTCTTTAGGCTGCATTGTTCCCTTGCATGCTACTCTTACAATTATTACTCTCTTGGTTTTCCTGGGAAATGGCAATGATCTCTAATTCATGACAACTTTAGGATTCAAATTCACACTGTATTTGTGGCTTAGTGGTGATAACATGTGGACAGATGACAAAAGGATGACATTTTCACTAAGTTTGTCTAATATATAAAATGTACGTGAGAGGAAAAACTTAACCAGCTTCTGTCTCACCTGTGCCTCCCCAGATCCAACAATATCTTGGAAACATCCTGCTAACAGGCTGATAATAAGTTAATGCTAAGTCCTGTGGTGATTTCTGCCACTGGTGGTGATTTCTGCCAGTTCTCCCACAGCAGATCCCTATGGTTCCCCCACTGGTGTTTGTGATATTCACACATTATTTCCCACCCTTCCTTCAAGCAGCTTGAGGCAAAAACGATAACCAATTTTTTTTCCTATTTGATTTTCACAACAACATAGTGACACAGCTTAGGCTGAGAGTGACTGGCTCAAGGTCACTCATGGCTGACTGATGATATAAACAGGAGTCTCTTGGTCTGACACTTTTACAGGCACTCAATGATAGTTTTGCTGTTGGATGTAAATAAGTTTTTAAGATCTTCTCATATATTAAAGAACCCCATTGTAAAACAAAGATGTTAAGGCTTCATCTTTATGTTTTAAACAAACCAACAATATAGTTACAACCTATGTGTATATGTAAGTACATTCAGAGATAAGAGAGACAAGAGAAGAGGAATTAAATTTTTGGGGGGGAGGGGACTAGTAGTGCCATCCTAAACAGAGTGTGCCCTTCTAATCCCATTGACTTCAGCAGATTTATAAAGGTGGATCTCTTTTTAGTATGCCTCTGTTAGATCCAAAGTAAAGATCCTTATTTTCTCTGTATCTCCACCTTACCCTAACAATTAGCTTAGAACAAGAAAGCATATAGAAGAAACTTGGAGAGGAAGGCAGGAAGGAAGGAAAGAAGGAAGTCTTCTGCTTTGGACTTGACAATTAAACATTCACACTAAGAATGTATTCTAAGTGTACTATTTCCTCCCCTTGATGGGATGGAAATAAAGCCCATCTATTCAGTATAAAAATTTTACAATTGGAATGTCCATTTAGGCCTAATCTCTTTTTAATTGTAAATATGTGAACTATAAAATAGTAAACAATAAAGGCATTTTCACAGAAGAGCTCTTATCTTCTGTGTTAAAAAAAAGATCATGGGTATTTTACTAATTACTTTTTGTGGCTATCTCTTTAATATCCTTAGGGACACATACAAAACATTTTAATTAAAAAAGAAGTTAAGACACTAAGTATAATGCACCAATAACTTAGCTTATTAATACACAGAACTCATTAATTGATAATTATGCTTAGACGTACGTGTAATTGCATTGATTTACTATAAACAAGAGGTGCCTGCAGGTGTTTCCTGAGAAATGGCCCGGCAGAAGCCATCTGTATACCACTTAGCTTGAGAAGCTTTTATCTTGTTTTCATTAATCCTTGTCTTTGAATTTTCTTTATTTTATTTCTTTAATGTGTATTTTGTTTAACTGAAGAACATAGACAAAGTGAAATGTACTTAGAAGAACTGTAAAGATTCATGTCATTAACTAATACATGACTCATACATGAAGACTGCCATACTCAGTGAGACCATTGGTTTTCAAGGTTGCTATTATCTACTATGCCTGAAACCAGCCCTTTAGGGTCTCTGGTATAGGCTTTTCATATTACTTATGAACTGATTTTTATTAACTTAAGAGGATTAAATCTAGGACCTTCTGCATGCAAAACAGATGCTGCAGCATTGAACTACAGCTCCTCAAAATTAGAGATGGGCATGAACAGCAATACGAACTAAGAAAAGCCATGGACAGCCCAATCAGCTGTTCGCGAACAAGCTGTTCGTGAGGCCTCATTCTAAATGAACAGGTGGTCGTTGCAAGCCTCGTTCATTGCTGTTCATCAAGCCAGACAAAGGCAGGGACTGCCTGAACTCTGTCTGAACTCCTGCTGTTGCCCTGGAAACCCCAATCTAAGCCCAATTTAGCTTAGACTGACTTCATTCCTGGCACAAAAGGAAGGGAAGGCACTAGAAATGGCCACAAACAGCAGTACAAACAACAACAAAAAAAGCCACGAAAAGCCCAATCTGCTGTTCACAAACAAGCTGTTTGTGAGACCTCATTCTAAATGAACAGGTGGTCATTGCAAGCCTCGTTCATTGCTGTTCGTCAAGCCAGACAATCTGGCATCTGCAATCAATTCTCTTGGCAACCAAAGGCAGGGACTGCCTGAACTCTGTCTGAACTCCTGCTGTTGCCCTGGAAACCCCAATCTAAGCCCAATTTAACTTAGACTGACTTCATTCCTGGCACAAAAGGAAGGGGAGGCACTAGAAATGGCCACAAACAGCAGTACAAACAAAAAAAAAGCCACGAAAAGCCCAATCTGCTGTTTACAAACAAGCTGTTTATGAGGCCTCATTCTAAATGAACAGGTGGTCATTGCAAGCCTTGTTCATTGCTGTTCGTCAAGCCAGACAATCTGGCATCTGCAATCAATTACCTTGGCAACCAAAGGCAGGGACTGCCTGAACTCTGTCTGAACTCCTGCTGTTGCCCTGGAAACCCCAATCTAAGCCCAATTTATGGTTGTTGTGGGTTTTCCGGGCTGTATTGCCGTGGTCTTGGCATTGTAGTTCCTGACATTTTGCCAGCAGCGGTGGCTGGCATCTTCAGAGGTGTAGCACCAAAACACAGAGATCTCTCAGTGTCACAGTGTGGAAAAGATGTTGGCAGGTCATTTGTATCTACTCAGGAGGGGTGGGGTTGAGCTGAGTCATCCTGTAAGAGTTTCCCAGGGTGTGGAATGCTAATGGAGGGAGGCTTCACTGTATCCTGAGGAGGTTCTTTTGCATCTGGATTGGTGCTTGATGTGCTAATCTTCTCTGCAGGGCTATTGTCGAGTATAGAGTATTTTGTTAGCCTGGTGTTTTTCAGAACTGGAAACCATGCTCTGTTCATTCTTAAGGTTTCTTCTTTCCTGTTGAAGTTTTGCTTATGCTTGTGAATTTCAATGGCTTCCCTGTGCAGTCTGACAAAGTAGTTGGAAGTGTTGTCCAGTATAAGCCCAGTTTAGCTTGATAGGCAGGTCTTCCTTTCAAGTGTGGAGCTCCAAATTTGTTACAAGGAAGCAAAGAGCAGGGGAGAGGGGGGCTCCCAGCTCTGGTTTTGCAGACCTGTTCATGACAGGATCATGTTCGTCAGTGTTTGTTGTTCGTGGATGGCAATGAACAACGAACACCATGTTAGTTTTTTTTCTGTTCATGCTGGTCTATTCACAACTATAAGTCATTGCTCATCAAAAGTAATATTGCCAACTAAAAAGCTGTCAATATATAAATTAGATGTATGTATGTATACATGTATGTATGCATAAAAGTCTATCAACCATAACTATCAGTGGAGTGTAACAATCCTCAAACTATATACCTTTATACAGTTATAAGAAAAGTGAGCAGGCTTAAACATGGGAATCCAAGATTAAAAACTGTATGTACAGAAAGTAAAGGACCTAGTAGGTAGAGTGGTGCATATGGAGGTGATGGGAGTGGTATATGTAGAGACCCCATTTGTGTGCAGCTTGCCTCCATCCATGGGCATTACCTCAGAATAAGAATGTAAGAATTTTGGCTGTGAAATCAAATACTGAAAGGAAAGAATATGGCCACATCTATTCTAGTCACTAACTGCGAGTGTCATAGGAAAAGCCTGGAAGAAAAAAAGACCTAAAATAATGCCTTACCCAAATAACCAGCACTCAAAGGTTACCGAAATACAAGCAGAAAGCTCCAGTAATATCATTGTAATTTCCTTTGTGATCATTTTCTCTGTCATGATTAGTGGGACTTTTCACTTCCCCAATTAATACATTACCTTGATTTTAGTAAACTTTGCAGAAAGATCAGAGCCATCCTATACTATTGTTCTCCTTTCAAATTCTTGTAAAGATACAATCTATAATGTAGCAAAATTCTATGAAATGGCATGAGCAATATGAAAGCAGCTGGTTGAGTAATCAAATAACTAATGTATTTACTGTGATATACATGCATGCTGAAACCTTGCAATGCTTGAATATGATGGTAGATATAAAGATATCCCTTTACTGGTCGATCTGTTAAGACCACTTTCTTACATTACAGCCCTCCTATCCGAGTAAAAAAAACCTATTGAATTGCATCATTTTGTATAATTTGCATAACTCCAGGACAGCGGGAACCTTCCTAACCTTCTCAGGTAGATCATTATCTGTGGGGGCCACCACAGAGAATGTCCAAGTGTCCAAGTTAACTTAGAAAGGAAACCTATGTACTGTGCATTACAGTAGTCAAGTCTCAATATTATCATGGCATGGTTACAGGCAGCCAGATCGACCGTGTTGAGTATGAGACCATCTTCCAGGCTAGACTGTTTGTGGAAAGCAATTTTTCAGGTGCCTTAATTTCCTTTTTTAGCACTAGTGCTGGATCCAGTATAACCCATATGCTCTTTAATAAGTTTGCAAGGGTCAGATGAACTCAATCAAAAGTGGGGAGTATGATGTCTTTCAAGATCTCCGCCTTCTCAACCGGCATCACTTCCATCTTGTCTGGGTTCAGTTTCAGTTGGTTTGCTTTCATCCATTTGACAACAGCCATCAGACAGTGACACAAGATCTCTACTGGATCTTGTAGTGAACAGTGAGATATAGTCCATTATTGTATGTGGCAGTCATATTGTGTCATTAAATTTTTTTCTTTTAATGTAATCTTGTATTGAAATAAACTCAATTCACTTCCCAATCACCAATAGTATGTCTATTACCTCATTTGGAAGCAGCCACGCACTGTTTCAATTACTCTTGAGTGAAAGAACCACTACTCCCTCCTGTACAGACGGGACATAATATCTAATGTCTGCCTCCTTTTGTTCCCAGTCTTAGAACGACAATAATCTTTCTGCCTGCTTTGCCACAGAATCCTTCTGCTAAGTAGGCAGAAGGCTACCCATATATTGAAAATTGCACAGGTACACTTTTCTTCTATTAGATATAAATGTTTTTAAAAGATAGATAGATAGATAGATAGATAGATAGATAGATAGATAGATAGATAGATAGATAGATAGATAGATAGATAGATAGATAGATAGATAGATAGATAGATAGATAGATAGATAGATAGATAGATATCTTTTAAAAACATTTTTATGCTGCCTTTCCTCTCTATTTCGGTTCTCAAGGCAGCCAACACACAGTTAAAAATGTTTTTAAAAAGCTTTAAAAACTAAAAAATAAGGAGGAAGGAGGATTGATAAAGGAAAATTGAATGAAAGTAAAAGTTCTACACCTGGAGAAGATGGCGAAATATTTATGTTGCCTTTGCTTAAAGATATTTCCAGGCAGCTCACAACAATTATAGAAACACACACACACACACACACACACATTTTTCAGTAAAATATTTTAAAACATTAAAAATGATGACCACTTTAAAAAAGGAGTAATATTCTAATTAAAAGCTCTCCTAATTTTTTAAAAAACATGCCTCAGTAGGTGTTGAAGGCTTGGGTTGGTTATAAGGGACCCAAGTGTAACTTCTAGAGAAGAAAGCTGAAAAGTATAGCAGTAGCTGCTAAGATGGCCTTTGCAGAGCCCTCTACCAAAAGAGATGCAGCGGGTTACTGCCTCACACAATTTCAGAGTATAGGGAACCAAGAGAAAGCATTACTATCCGATATATTTACTTCATCCAGTGTTAAAATCTGTGTAAGAGAGATTACAGAGGAGAGATAATTTCTCTACATTGTGTTTCTAAAACTAGGTTCGTGAACACGAGTTCTGTTTGAAGAGTATACCCATGTTCACATAGATATGTGCCTAGACTACACATGTGTCAGACCACATGCAGAAACAGAGAAGAGAGAGCTTTATACCTGTGCCAAGAAGAAAATTCTAATTTCTTCTGATAATTCATTTAAGAGGGGAGCTGGGCTGGAATCAGTTCTCCAAACCCTGTTAAACACCTTCTTTTCACCTTTTATTCAACAGTGAGTGAGCAACCCTGCCTGCTGCCATCATGTAGGAAATGACACTATTATAAAAACCACTACTCCACTAATTCTGTAAACATACAGAACTACTTATAACTAATTGTTTTGTGTATTATATTTCACAAACTTTCTTGAGTTTTGATGTTTCACGGGATATAATTTACTGAGCAGCTTTTATACCTCTTGTTCCCCAGCAACCATTGTAATCTAGGCAGTGTTGAAACAAAGGGACTACAGTTAAAAAAGATTTCCATGAGAGTAGTCCTTGATTTGGCTTATAATCTATACAGTAATAGGCAACATGGGAAACACATTTACAAAATAGCGACAACTGCATCCACAGAGTCTAACCTATCTTTTTTTATATAGAAAGTATAATCAGATTGTTCTTTGCAAAAGCCCAGAGAATTCAACTTGCAGATTAAAGTTATAGAAAAGAGGTTGAAGATCCAGCTAATGTTCCCTCACAAACAAAAAAGAAAAACTTGTTGGGTTTAACCCATTCTAATAAAATCAATGGGGATTTAACTTATACACCTTTGCCCTGACACTGTGAAGGTGAAGGTGTAGAAGGAGGTTTTTCTTTGCTAATTATTTTTAGATCACATTTTATTCATAACAAAATGTGCTGTGCATTAAAAAATACCTGCATCCATTACCAAGGACTCCACATGTAGTACCACGGATGGCCTGTATGTATATTCCCTAACAGATGGAAGGCATGATTAGCTTGGAAAGTACTAATTACCTACTTGAGGTTGGAGGAGGTTGAATCCAGGCTCCTCTTCCCCCAGTAGATGATTTGCAGCATCAGAGTTTAAAATACAAGCCATCTGTTCAACTATACTTAAGAGAAGAGCATTGTGATGGGTTGTTCTGAGTTACTGTGGACAGGCTTGATTCAAATACAAGTATGTGCTTAATATCCCTTAGGCATCTCAGTGCCATCCTATATCATCATCCTGTATCAGATCATTAATCACATAGCAAGAGGTACACATCACACCATTGTTATTACCAAAAGTAAGTGGGGCATAAGACAAGGAGATTTTTCTAAGAAGAAACATATTGATGTATTGTCGAAGGCAATACATACACAATACATACACAGAAACATATTATTTTCAGACTACAATTTTTGTAGGTTTTCAGAATCATCTTCTAACAATAGCTAACAGCTCACTTAAAAAGGCCTACATTCTTGGCTAAATAATCATCTCATAAAATTGTGTCCAGCAACAGTATTCTACAATAGGACTGTACAGTATGATATCTAGTTATATGAATACTGCTTGTTTAATAACATTTTATTACTTGTTATTTATAATTTTTGCAATGTGCAAGGAAGTTCAAAATTGGAACTGGATGTGTCTAATGTGACACCTAAACGTAACAGCAAGGTTCTACAGGCCCTTTCCTTGGACTCACCTGTTTCCATGGCCTTCCCTGTCATAGAGGACCTTTAGAATGCTGCCCATGGAATTTGGGAAACCGTTATCAGTGCCTGCCACTTCTAGAAAAATAGAGAACTGTTACCAATTGAAGCAACAGGACTGTGCATTCCTATTTAACCATCCACACTCTTCATCGTAGATGGCTAAGGAGATCCAATCCAAGTACCACTATAAATCCCATTGCTCTCTTGTAGATAAGGAGGGACATAAGCATGATGCACTAGGGCAAAAGCTTTACTCTTCCATGGCCCTGAACTTTCAGATAGCCAACTATCAGGCCATAATGGGCTCCTAAAACCTATTCCTCTGGGAACATCTTTCTAACTAAAGCCAGGACCTGTTTGAAGAAAGGAAAGCACTCACCAGGGTTCTTCAGGGTGAGGCCACTAGACTTGCCAAGCAAGAGATGTCAGTGGGCAAACATGCTTCTGACTGCTCTGCTAGATCTATGGCTTCTTCCATAGTTCTACATCACCACTCTTGGTTATGCACCACTGCCCTACCACAGGATAAGTGCAACAACATAGAGTTCCCTTTCAAGGGCACCTCCCTTTTCTCTGAGAAAATGGACTATTCCCTTCTCCAGATGAAGAACTATCACACCACTCACTCTTTGGGGGTTGTTACCCCCCTCTCAGCAGCACCTATAACAGTACCAACCATCCAAGTACCATTACCAGATTTTTACCAACTATGTACTTCAAGGTATCAATACCAACTGTATCAAGCCCAACGAAACTCCCCCTCCTACCCTCATGTGGGCAGAAAGCAACCTAGCAATATGAGACCTAGACAATCTCAACCTTCTTCAAAGTACTCCCAGGGACAGAAGTTTCTCTTCTGACTGTTCCTCAACAAATATGGTCCTGCTCTTTTAGGCACAGATTGGCCCCCTTCAGTTTAATTGGGGCATGATTAGAAATGACTCCTGGTTCTTAAAGTTGTTTGCCAATGTTATTGTTTATGTTTCTCAAAACTACCTCATTTACCCTCTCATGGGAATGCCTCTACTTGCTCTGATAAACAGCTCTACCCCACCATCTTACAGTTGCTTGCTAAAGGAACTGTACAGAAGGTACCACAGGAAGAATCCCCCCTGGCAGAGTATTCAAGATATTTCCTTGTGGACAAAAAGAATGGGGGCATCTGTCTTATCCTGGATCTTCTTAACTTAAATATGTTTATTCAAGTTGAAGAGTCTGGTGTTAACCTATAAAGCCCTATGCGGACTGGGACCGACGTATCTGCGGGACCGTCTCTCACCGTATGAGCTCCAGAGGACTCTTCGATCTAGTGGAAAATATCTTCTAAATGTCCCTGGCCCTAGGGAGGCCCGCCTGGCGTTGACCAGGGCCAGGGCCTTTTCGGTCCTGGCCCCAGCCTGGTGGAATGCTCTGCCTTGCGAGACTAGGGCCTGGCAAGATTTGCTTGCATTTTGCCGGGCCTGTAAGACGAAGCTATTCCGCCAGGCATATGGCTGACGCCAGGCAGTGCCCCCCACCCATGGACTAAACTATTCCCCCATGTGAACGCAGATGCTGCTGCCACACTTATTATTACGGTATGGATTAGCTCTGGTAACACCGCTGTGTGATACACTAAACTTCTGCTATGTGCTGCTTTAAATTTTTTTTAAATTATTTATATGTAATAGATGTAGATGAGATTATTGTGTTTTTTAAGGTGTTTTTAATGATGTGTATATTTGTATTCTGTTATCCGCCCTGAGCCTGCGAAAGCGGGGAGGGCGGAATATAAATACAATAAATTAAATTAAATTAATTAAATGAAAAATTCCATCCTTAGTCTCATTATCTGGAAGAAATTCTCCCTCTCACCCACTCAAGACATCCATTTTATAGGGGCTAGATTTGATGCTAAACTAGGGAGAGCCTTTTTGCCATTAGACAGGGCAGGTTCGCTCTTGACCCTCACTCTCCCATTCCAGTCTACCCGGTTCCAGTTAGCTGTGTTCATTTAAAGACTATTGGGACTTATGGTGGCCACTACTAGTGTTATCCCATTTGCTTGTCTCCACATGAGACCTTTAAAAAACTGGTTCCTCAGATGCTTTGACCCAGTCAGGGATTCGCAAGAAAGGAGATTTTTTAATAGATTTGTAGTTAGATCACTGGATTGTTGGTCTCATAAGGGAAACCTCCTTAAGGGTGTACCCTTTAGAATTCATTTATCAGACGTTTCCATAACTCCGCATGCCTCTCTTATGGGCTGGGGAGCACACTGTGGAGACCTGTCCACCCAAGGTACTCGATCAAATGCAGAATCTAATATGCACATAAACATCCTAAAATTAAGAGCTATTCGGTACTCACTTGATTCCTTTGCAGGTCTCTTGCACAACAAGAATGTTCAGGTACACACCGACAATACAACTGCACTTTACTACCTTAACAAGGGGGGATGGTTTCACTGACTCTATGTGCTGAGCCACCAAAACTGTGGCAATGGGCAATACAAAACAACATCCTTCCACAGGCAATACATGCAGCAGATATCACAAATGACAAGGCAGACTCTAAGCAGGTTGTTCAAACCACTCCACGAATGGTTGATCAAGGGCAACTACTTAAACCCTATATTCCAAAAATGGACCTGTTTGTTACCTCGGCCAACACCAAGGCCAGACTTTTGTTCCTTAGTGAGGCGGGATCCCGAATCCCTGGGGGATGCCTTCCAAATCTCCTGGAACCAAGGCCTTTTCTACACCTTTCCCCCTTTACCTCTAATACCCAGGGCATTGTGCAGAATCCAGCACTTCCAAAATTTCCTTACATCTATAAGCTGGATGTAAAGAGAGCATTACTATATTATTTACATGAGACACAACCCTTCAGAAAATCCAAAGCACTTTTTTATTTGTTATGCAGGTTCTCATAAGGGCCTCTACACCGCTATCCAGTCTCTTTCCAGGTGGATAGTAGCAGCCATCAGAAGGTGCTATACACAGGCCAAGGTTCCTTGCCCTGTAATGATCAGAGCTTACTCTGCCAGAGCACAGTCCTCATTGGCTGCCTATTTTCATGGAGTTCCACTGCTAGATATCTATCAAGCCGCTACTTGGTCATTGGCAGACACATTTATTTGACACTACTCTGTAGACATGAATGCCAGAAGAGATGCTGCAGTTGGGACAGCCATCCTTCACTCACTGTTCCTCTAGACGTCTCACACCTTCCTCCATTGGTGGTTGGCTTTCTATACTCCAAATATGAGACTACACAGAAGACCAACCACAAAAACAGGTTTGCACGTAAGTGTAATTGTTGTTCGTATAGTGTCTTCTGTTCAGGCACACATTCCCTCCTCCCTACCCCACTGTGAGGGTCTCAGGTTGGCTTCTGGCAGCTTAGAGGAACTGAGAGATGGGAGTGGGGGTTGCTCTACCTGACAATGCTGGGTTTTGGCAGGAAAACACCTGTGCATGAGCATTGAATGAGTGAAGCCCCCCCCCCCACCATTTTAGACCTTAAGAATGTTTTCAGTGGCTGGCCTATGCCTGCACAGTCCCAATGTGTGTCTGCACAGAAGACACTAGACAAACATCACTTACAGATAGGTGCAATCCTGTTTTCCTTGCCATGGTCAAAGCTGGATTACTTTTCCTTTCTATGAATTACATAGAATAAGCATAATGTCTTTAGTAGAATTTATCTTTCCCAATAAGTACCTATCACATAGATGTTAGAAGTGCTAACTAAATTTCTTAATATTACAAATGAACACTTCATCTATGTTAGACACTATCAGAATAATTGTATTCTACACTCTCATTCTGTATTTTCATATCCTGAACAGATGGTCCTGAACTTTATGTAGGTGATTAATTAAACAACATATAACGGGGGTATTTTTTGCATGAACAAATTCCTTTTAACAAGATTTTGAATTCTTTTTGCAACCAATTTCCTCTAGGGAACTGTAAATTATTTTTAGCTTTTCACTACTTTTAAATATGTACAAAACATACTTTTAGGCTAATGTGCCAGTATTTTTCTTTCAAAACTTATATAAGGGTCTATGACTAGGGAAGAATTATAAATATGCAGTTGCATAAGATCCAGCAGACTTCTACGGTCCAGAAAAAAAAATCTATCTCTTCTCCAACAATTAATTAGAGAAAAAAAAATAAAGTCACATTTAGATTTGCTTGTTAACCCCTTTTAAAAATATGAGCTAAGCTCATTAATAACAGAATTAAAGACAGTTGCATTAAAAATAACCCCATACTAATTTTAGTTGGGTTCAATGGAAAACAGTTTCCTCAACTGAGATGAAAGCCTCAGGGACTGAACTCATTCCCAAAATGTTTCTTACTCCCAAATTCAAGGCATATTCTAAAAGGTTTCTCATTATATAAGTGTATTGGTGGTGTTAAGAAGCCCATTAAGAGCCTTGCCTCCAAAACACACTTTACAGGACCACAGTTCTTATGCTTTCAAGTAACAGCAGGGTTACCAGCTTCCCACTTGGGGTGGGACATCTCTCCCTTCACCTCCCATTGCCCGCTACCACTCATCTGGGTGATGGGAAGAAAAGCTGGGCAAAATGAGGCAAGGGACAAGCTGCACTCCCAATATGATTACATTGCTTCCAGAGCAACCCAGAAGTGTGTGACACACTTGTATTCACCTCCAACTCTGTGGTTTAGTACCTAGCACAGTTCATGCCAGAAGTGATGTCATTATGCTTGGCACACTTATTGCACATAAAAAAACCAGAAGTTGCCATATCATGTATGTCTCACTGCTTGCCAGGTTGTGCCTGGTTATCCTAGGTAAGAGAGCCTGATGGATTAGATTCTGGTTTACAGTGTTACAATGTCAACAATGTTAAATTGTAAATTAAATTAAATTAAATAATTATATGCCATGTATTAAGACAATAACTCACTGACTCCAAGATTCTTGGATAAAATCCAAGTTGAAGAAGGACCAAAAATTCTAGCTCGAACATCTAGTGGACTGAGATAACATAAGAGCATCATCGTTATCATCATCAAACGATGTGTCAGTATCAGATATGAATAATTTCAAGGCGATTTTGTCACTTTTATTGTCCTTGTTATGATACCACTAACAATGATACTGAATAAATAGGATAGGAAATATCAAAGGGAGCAGGAAAAATATCTCATTAACTATATATAGATGACCTTTTATTATATAGAAAGTCTTAAGAGGAAATGAAGTCTCAGGTACACACAGTTCAAATATTTAGCCAAGATATAATTATGGACTTTTGAATTGAAAAATGTGCAATGCTTTCAATAAAACAAGGTAAGGTTTCTGAATCAGATGGAATACAGCATGTGGATGGAAACAGAATCAAAAGCTCAGACTATGAAGAAAAGTACAAATATTTGGGTTTATTGTAAGCTAATGATATTCAACATTCAATAATGAAAAGGAAGACTTGCGCTGACTAGAGGGGTGTAAAATGAAGCAAATGAACCAGAAATCACTGTTCCATTTCATTTAATCAGTTTCTGGAACAGTGAACCAAATCCACAAAACCAAGATTTGTGAAAAGCTCATGTGTTTTGTTTCGGTTCTTATTGTGCAGAAGTGGCACTGGACTGGCAGCATCTTTTTTTTTCCTTAACAGCATTCTTCCAATTGGATCCCAAGGGAAGAGAGCGCTTACATTTTACCACTTAATTAAACCTGTTGGAGGGAAGGGAGAATGTGCCCATGAGTACTTTTTTTTCTTTTCAGCTCTAGCCAGGCACTGGTCTTTCTTCCCCACTCGCATCAGGGCAATTGGACAGTTGATCTCTATGAAGGAAAGTGCCACAAACAGTGGGATGCAAGTGGCCTGTTCAACCAAACAAATGGGATCAAAGCCCTGAAAGACTTCAAGCCAGGTGGCAGCCCTGAAGACACTTCCCTGGGAGTAAGCACTATGTGGGGATCCAGCTCCCTGCCTTTGAAGGGGCACCACTTGTGCCTACTTCATTGGTCAGGAGTCTTAGTGTGACACTGGACTCCTCATCAATGGAAGCCCAGGCTGCAGCAGTTGCCCAGTCTGCTTTTTCCCCTCCTTCAGCAGGCCAGGCAGCTTGCCCCCTATCTTTCAACCCATGACCTAATGACAGTGAACCATGCAATGGTCACCTCCAGATTGGACTACCATAACTCGCTCTACACAGGGCTTCCTTTGGGTCTGACTGAAAATTACAGTGGGTCCAGAACGTTGCTGCACATGTCCTGATGGGTACACTATACAGGGTGCACTTCACTCTAATCTTGTAGCAGCTACACTGGCTCCCCATGGAGTTCCAGTTCAGGTTAAAGGTTTTGGTTTTAACCTATAAAGCACTAAATGGACTGGGACCTGCATACCTGAGGGACCGCCTCTCCCTGTAGATACCTCAAAGAGCACTTAGATCAGTGGGTAAACATCTATTGGTGGTCCCTGGCCCCAGGGAGGCTCAGCTGGCCTTGAACAGGGCCAAGGCACTTTCAGTCCTGGCCCTAACCTGGTGGAACTCTCTGTTGGAGGAGTCTTGGGCCTTACAAGACAGAGATGTTTCACCAGACCTATAAATGAGGCCAGTTTTAGGTCCATCAGATGAGCCTCCCTACTGGACTCCTGCTAGTCGGGGGAGGGAGAGGCTATATAGCTATCCATATAGTGATCTGCCCCCAACACACACGATGTTGCAGTGTAATATCCACTCGCACCTCTCCCCCTTTTCTTTTCCTTTTTCTTATGTATGATGAGCAGGGAAATATGAAGGGTATCCCATCTTGGGATGCTGGAATTTATGTTGTTGAGATTTTCAGTAGTGAAAGTTATGTTCCTGGGATATCTGTGATTTTATTGTTTTATTCCTGGTATTTTTATTATTGCTGTAACCTGCCCTGAGCCTGCTTGCGAGAAGGGAGGGCTAAAACGAAACGAAACGAAACGAAACGAAACGAAACGAAACGAAACGAAACGAAACGAAACGAAACGAAACGAAACGAAACGAAACGAAACGAAACGAAACGAAACGAAACGAAACGAAACGAAACGAAACGAAACTAAACTAAACTAAACTAAACTAAACTAAACTAAACTAAACTAAACTAAACTAAGGAATAACATGGGATTTACATTTGAAAAGACCTGTTTAAGATTGCTTGTTGCTATGGTTTTTGTTTAATCATGATACGTAGGGACCTTATAGCAACCCTATTGGTTGCTGCAAAGAGTGCCATTGCAACCTTATGGAAGTCTAAGCAAGTCCCAACAATTGAAAATTGGCTCACAAAAATTTGGGATCAATTTATCTCTGAAAAATTAGCAGATAAGATTTATCAGGCAGAGCATTTTCCATATAGTACAAATTTTGTGGTTTCTGTTTTTTGAGTATCTAGAAAGTAACAGTTCTCATCCAGGTCTAAAGTTCTCTCAGGTTTTAGAATATGTTTAAAATATTTGTAAATTTCTGTATTTCATCACTTTGCAAACTTTTTCATAGTTATGTACTAGTTATCAACTCTCTCAGAAATTTTGTAATTATGAAAGTCTGACAGTTTGAAATTTTTGGAATGTTGTAATTTTGAAACTGGTAATTTTAAAAGTTTGTAATTTTTGTAATTTGTTAGTTGTATTTTACATTGTACAAATTCTATTTAATCATTGTATGGAGAATAAGTATTATCAATAAAAAATATTTAAAAAATTTTAAAAAACCAGTTGCCCCATAGCCTCTTACTTCACCACCCCCTTGAAAAGAACAATGTGTGCATGTCCAAATGTCCAACACTTGATGCCTTTCCCAGGCATTCTTCAGGGTCTGTGAACAATGAACCCCATTGTTGCGTGTGCTCAAACGTGTTGGGTCAATGGTTTAGATGGAGAACTGTGTTCTCTAAGATTTTGGTGCTGTTAACTACAAAAACAACTGCCCCAAAGAATCTCGAAGACCTCATTGCAAAGAATAGGTCCCAAACAGATTAGATCTGAACCAGCAATGGCCACCTGGAAAAAAAAGTAACAGTACATAGGTCTTTTTCACACAGGTTCTGCTCCATACTGCATCGATTTCTCTCCAGACTTCTGCACGCACAGTCAAAATGCCCTGATTCAGTCTCCAAATTGTTCCCCAGACTTTTTTGCATTCTGCATGAAGAAAAGCTGCCACTGCCACAGAACTGATCTTTCTGCAGCTTTTCTCCAACTTTTCTCCCCACACATCTAGGTCTCTCCCCTCCCCTTTTAGGGGTCTCCCCACACATCTAGGTGTCTTCCCTCCCCTTTTTTGATTCCACTGTATGAACATTAGACCATATTACGAAACACCTTATGGGATCTGACACTTGGCACTGATGTGCCTGAGCTAAATTTAAACCCTATTGGGCTAATCTCTTAAAATCCTGAAGCTAAAACATTTGCAAACTTTTCTTTAATAGTTTCTGAAGACACAGGAGATACTCGTGCCTCATTTCTTTCACTATTGACAAGTCTTAGGAAACCTAGGAAGCCTTATGGAAGAAAACTCTTTAGGAGCTGAAGCTCATTGCAGCAATCTTTCTCTTCTATTTCATGATTTTGATAGAAAGTAGATATCTCTGAAAGTTTTGTCTCTTGTCTATGATGATTGAAGAAGTTTTGTGAAAATAATTAAAGCACTTATTCTGAATACACAATTTGTAAATATATGAAATCTCCATGTGGCTATTTTTAAATAAAACTATAAATAGTACCTTCTATATTAGATGACATTCTAAAAATTCATTAGAAAGCTCGTACTGGCTGAGAGATGGATTGTAAGGAATCTGCTCAGTCCAGAAAGAAAAATCTCTTAAGTTTTTCATCTTCTACATCTGGTACATAGTTAGAATTGTGTCTTTCCCTTGTTTGGAATCCAGTATAACACCATGCAAGTTAATAGATTAAAGAAGACCATTTTTATATTATGATGCATATAGCAGAATTATTTTGCATACTACTAAATGTTTGCACTTCCAGATGCAGAATTTTGTAAATGGCTATCTATAAACTAGAAAGTTTGTTATGATTTGATGTAAAACCTCTTTGGATTTCCGTATGCCTTATAAATAAACTTGGCCACATTCCAAGCTGCCCCTGTACCCTTACATTTGCTAAGAATTTACCTTCCAGCAACTTTATATGTGATAGCCAATACCTTGAATTGAACCTGGTAGCTGATAGGTGACTGCAAAATGGGAGTGATATTCATGGTCCTCCTAGCTCCTGATAATAACCGAGCTGGAGCATTCTGCACCAACTGGAGTCTCCAAGTTAACTTAGAGGGGAGACCTACGTATAGTCCGTTACACTAGTCAAGTCTTGGCATGGATCCAGGTGGACAGATGAGCTACATCAAGGTAGGGGGACATCTTCCAGTCTACACTGAGTTTGTAGATAGCATTTCTTTTTTGCAGCTGCCTTAATTTGCTTTTCTAGCAGTAGTGCTGGATTCAGTATAACTCTAGAGTCAGACAAGCTCTATCAAAAGTTTACCAATTCGGATGTACTTAAGCAACATATTTCTGCAAGTTCATCTTGCAGTTTGGTGTAGTGGTTAAGAGCATGGGACTCTAATCTGGAGAACCAGATTTGATTGCCCACTCCTCCACTTGAAGCAAGCTAGGTGACCTTGGATTAGTCACAGCTTCTAGGAGCTCTCTCAGCCCCACCCACCTCACAGGGGGTTTTGTTGTGGGGACAATAATACCATACTTTGTAAACCACTCTGAGTAGGCATTACGTTGTCCTGAAGGGTGGTATATAAATTGAATGTTGTGGTTGTGTTGTGAACCTAGTGGTTCAGGAGCTATCCCTCTTTTTCCAAATAAAGGGGACACCAAGCTTTCTTAAGGGGGAAGGATGGGAGACTGGGCTCCCACCAATCATAGGTAAGGGGAAGCAAATCTTGTAAGCTTGCTCCTCCTCAGTAATAGCACTTGATGTTTAGAGCTGCTCATCTGCTTATCCCTCTATTTTGGCAAGCTGGGAATAGCTGGTCACTTTGAGGCCAAGAAGGAATTTTTTGGACTCTTTTAGATTGGCTGAGAAAGAGTTCATTTTTGCCTGCTTCACTTTGCCACTTCGTCAGGGACTGGTCTCTCTGTGTTCTAATTAGGCTGTTAAGACTGGATAGGGGACAAATTAGAGGTGGTCACGGACCGGGAAAAACCCATGGGCCATCAGTCCATGGCCCGTTGCTTTTCACAGACCATGGACTATGAACTTTTTATGGACATGCCCCGGGTCACGAACGGCCAGTCTGTGATCTGTCAGCACCAGTTTCCATGCTGCTTGCAAGCAAGGCACATGAAAATGAAGGCTTTAACCCCCCCCCCCTTGTTCCAGCTGGCTGGGCCCACCAGTCAGTTGGCAATTTAAACCCGCCCCTGCTTCTGATGACTGGCGGGCTCACCAGTCAACTGGAGCAACAGAGGGAAGCTTGCAAACCGTGCATGGAGTGTAAAATTTTGGCACATTTTCTGGTCCATCCCTACCTCTAGTGCTAATGGGATTGACTGAAACAGTGTGGGTTTTTTTTGTTTAAGTTAGGGTTCTATGGTGAGCACGTTGATTCATCTTATGCTAGAGTAAGGCTTCCCAAAGCAGCATCTCATGGCTTACCAGTAGGAGGTTGGTGCGGGGGCCCCTTCAAGGCTGCACTTCACCAGTTCAACCGCCCCAATGATTCCCAACATGGGAGAATGGTAGAACAACAACTCTCAGCATACTTTGGTATGTATGCTAGGAAAAGTGATTGGAGGATTAAGTCTACCTTTTGTTCAGAGCTAGGATGGGATGCCATCAATGCTGACATGCCTCTGGCAGCCTACTAGGTAGAATATACGCCCTAAGGGTTTGGCATTAAAAAGTCTCAGATCAGTTTAATAAATAAATCCCAACTGAACCCATTTATTGTATCTGGTGTCTTTATTTGGGGAAGGTGAGGAAAGTGGTCATAAACCATTTCCCTGGACTATTAGTTATTATTCATTATCCTCAAACACAGCCAGTGCTACTGCTTGTATTTATCTGTTTCAAATACTATAAATTTTGACACCCAGCCACAATATACAACCTCTAGTTGTACATTTCCACAGAATAAACAGGATTATTTGAAAGAGTCATTTTCGAAGAACAATCCAACATTTCAAACAATATTAGCAATCAAGCATTTTCTCAATATTTTGCAACAAGAGATAATTTGATTTTAAAATTTCAGATTACGTTGCTCTTTCATATGAATTATTAATAAATTTTGTTTTATTTTCAAAGGTAATTCCATTGCTCTTACTCTTCCCTCCAACTGCCACTGTTACCGGAAGTGGTCTCCTTGCAATAAATATGATTTATGGGGGGAATTAGCAAGCAAGGAAGCTAAATGAGAGGTGGCAACTGGGATCTGTCACCTTTGTATACCAGGTCCCTTCCAATGATAGAACAGTGTGTCTGGTGCTTAATATCAAACAATAACTTTTATTGAACACACAAACTTCGTGCACATACACACAAATTACTGGGAAAGATAATTACACACACACACACAGAGTCCTATGAAATGTAGCCAGAGATTGGGAATAGAGGGAGAGGGAGTAAGCATATCTACCTATCCTGGAGAGTAGTCCAGTCTGCGGTGAGGAGAGAGAGAGAAGCTTCAAACATCCAGAGTCCTCAGCCAAGAGAGCAAGAAGATTAGAGCAAACCTCAAGGGAACAGCGCTTGTGGATCCGGAAACGTGTTCGATTTGAATGGGGCTAAGGCTCTGCTTTTATAGGTAAAATGTGCCCCGAGGTGGAGGAGAGTCCTCCTAGGAGTTAGGACAAAGACTCCAATGGTCACTTCCTGGGTTAGACAAAAGGCTTGATTGTCTTGATGGATAGCTGCCGGGGTGTGTGAATGCAGATGCAAAACTAGTTCTAGCGCTGCACAAAAAGGACAGTTTTCTGATGAAGTCCACCGGAGCTAGGTTAAGTACTTTTTAGGGAGGGAACACATTGTGCCAGGAATGACTGTGAATGTCATTTGATTAGCTCCTCGATCATGGACATGAGATCTCATTATGGAAGGAGGGAAAGGAATGTGCTAAGTGGGGATGACTCTGCGAGGCCTTTGTTGCACTGGACCCTTCCAGGGCTGGGATGGCAGTAAATCCAATCAAGCTGCAATCACTCCACATTCCAGGGCAGCATTCCTTGCATGCCTCGTTCTCCCGGGAGGGATGTAGCAATGGCAGAGGCTCTCTGGTGGCTATACGGTAACTATTTTAAACTCCAGAGACTTGTACACTTTTAATATTACAAGCAGCCATATATAAAACTGCTATTAAAATGGTGGAGGCTGGGCTGACTCTTTACACCACGGTACACTTCAATCCTCATATATCTGGTAACATAAAGAATACTATATATATTGCATAGCTGTAAAAGTTCATGAAGTGGCACTGAAGGGGTTAATATCCATTCACCTCTTACACAGTGGAAGCAGTCCAGATTCTGCTTACATTTGGATTGTGATGTTTTCAACATTCAGTGGCCACAGTGGTCTTTCTGCTTGATGCATATGCTAAAATGACCTACTTCAACTGGAACAGGCCTGATTAATATCAATGTCCTCTTCTCAAGGGTATTGTCAGAGCAACTCATTTGTCTCAATTTCCTTCAAGACAGAGTTCTTAAGCAGCGCTGTGAAAGTACAGTATCTTAGCAGAACTGGATGTTTAGTGTTCTTGTTCAGCTGATAATATTTATAGATCTAATGGCACTTCTTTCTGGGAGTACCCCTACGTCCCACCTTAAGTTGGCTGGTTAGATAATTGTATGATGTATTCTCAACCTAAAAATCCAAAGATATTTTATCGATTTTGTACAGCTTGGCCATGATTGAGTTTTTAAATAACTTTTTACATTGTTTGTTAATTTAATCATTTGTGTTGTTTTTAGGATTTTAAAATATTTTACTTTGTAAGTTGCCTCTGGAGAGGTGGCAATGTTATGCTATTTATGTTATTTATAGTCCACCTTTCTTGCTGAAACCCAAGGCAGATTACACAGTATAAGTCCATGAGATCAGCATTTGGGACATTCAATAAACAGCACAGTACATGGCAGAAATTTAAAAAGAAACATACAATTCAAATTCAGAAATATAGAAATGAAACATCGCTGAAGCAAAATGTAAGTAATTTGAGGTGACCCAATAAACTATACAGAAACTACTCATTGTAGGTGTAACCTCTCTGTTATATTTTTTGGGGTTCTATGGGGCTATTTTAGTGACCAAACTTGCAACACAAATGTAAGTTAAGAAAATTTCTTTACATCAAACCTTTCAACAATCAGAACCAAACTCATAAGTGCAACAAGAGTGGAAACTTGCAGCCAATAATATCTTTAAGATCAGTCAAGTAACTGGTTGCCTTTGAAACCTCTCAAAGTAAGCAAGGTCCAACTTTTCAGATCCCTCCAAGTGCTAGAGTCCTTTGCAACAGTCCTCTTGGTTATGAAGCAACTGAACCCAGGCTTCTGTCTTCATCTTGGGAATTATAGCCCTGAAATAATAATATGATTCCAGTAATAATATCAAACTAAATATTATACCAATTTTAGTCATTATTGTACACATACAACATATTCTGATTACCTTATTCAAGGTGATAAGAGCACATAAAATGATATCGAGCTCCCCAACAACTGGGTTCTTTCTCAGCTGCCTGGCTCCAGATGGACTCCACCCTACTGGGCTAAACCAATTAGCTCATGAAGGTTACATAGGCGTGTTATGTAAAGGGTTGAGACTCAATGGAAAACTATCTGCTTTGGATGCAGAAGGTCCCAGGTTCAATCTCTGGTATCTCCAAATAAAAGGATCACATAGTAGTCAATGTGAAAGACCTCTGCCTAAAATCCTGGAGGCCTACTGACAATCAGAATAGACAATACTGACCTTAGTAGACCAAGAATCTGATTTAGAATAAGACAGTCTGTGTGTGTGTGTTTTCATGTATTTAAACTTTTTATTTATACTATTATTGATTATCTGATAAAGTAACCTAAACAACAATGTGCATTCTTCTGAACAAACCACTTTGACATCTGATATCTTCTGGAACAACTCTGTTTTATGTTCCATATTATGGAAGTTCGGTTTTTTTCTTTAGTCCAAAAGGAAGTCACCAAGATTGGATTAAATAAAGTCTTTATTAATTATTTTAAAGGCTAAACTGCAATAGGTTAACTATTTACCCTATTAGTGTGGGCATCATAAGAGGCTATATGATAGGTTCACCATTATTCAACAATCCTTCATGGGCTATATAGCTGTTCTTCACTTGCTGCAGATACATCAAAACTGTACCAAAAGACACCTTCAGTCAAGGCCATCTTATTTATTTATTTATATCAAGTTTCTATTCCGCCCTTCCCGTCCTTCCCTTATACTGATTAGCATGAAAGTTCACATATTAACTAATAGCACCTGAGAGAGCTTCCTCTCCAGGAACTTGTATCAGACAGCTTAATTTGTCTGATTTGGGTACCTCTCCCTGTCCTAAGATACCTCAAAGTGTTTGCCAATCTAGATAACATAAAGCCGAAACTAAATGTGCCATTTAGTTAGGGCCTTACCAGTCTATTCTGACAAGGACTATTTAAGTCTAAACTCCTCCCCACCATATAGTATAGTTTCAGGTGGCCCTGCAGTAGAAGAACAAGATTCAAGTCCAGTAGCAAAATCCTACAAAATTTCCAGGATATAAGCTTTCAAGAGCCAAGGTCCCTTTGGCAGATGCAAGTTGTATCTTAGAAGGGAGTTTTGACTCTCAAATGCTTATACACTAGAAATCTTCATCAGGAGACTTATAGAAGAAAAGCAGAACTGCAAAAGTAAATCTTAGGTTTTTAAAAAACAAAATAATGTAAACAGGGCTGCAGTGAAACAATTGCATTTGTGTATCCACAGTACAAGCTATTTAAAGACAATTTTGCATAGATTTCTGAATATCTGTAGCATGGGCAAACCTAATGCAGATGGGACTGAGAAGAAAGCAGCACTTTTCATACATCATCCAGTGATTTCTCCTGTCTTCTCCCTGTTGGCTATTGAATAACATAAGAATAACCTTGCTGGATCAGACCAAGGGTCCACCTAGGCTAGCATCCTAACTTGAGAGACTCACAAGTAGGAGTCTCTCAAGTTTTCTTCACAATATCTGGTAGTCAGAGGTGTACTCAGGTTCTAAAATGGAGATTCATTTCACTATAATGGCTAATAACTAAATTTATCAAAAGTCATTAATTTCTCAAATCTCCTGAAAGGCATGTAAGACAGCGACTATCACAATATAATGTAGGAGGGAATTTCATAAATGAATTATGTAAGAAGTACTTCATTTGCCAGTCCTGGCATCTGTTGCAAATCAATTTCATTGGATGACCTTGAGCTCTAGTATTACGAGATAAGGAGAAAAAAAATACTTTTCTCTTTTTTTTAAAGTTTTTTATTTTTCAATATCTAACATACAAAACTACAATAACAGTAACTACAAAAGACTACAATAGCACAAGGGAAGGAAAAGAAGGGAGAAAAAAGAGAAGGGGAAGGGGGGTGGGAAAAAAGGGAAGGTAGCCTACAAACACTAAACACTACACTTCAATGCTTTCCCTTCATACTACCATAATAAGAAAATAGCTTAATAAAGTAGTGACGGAGTGGTTGATCATACAAATTACAAATTGCAGTTCAAGTTAAATCTTTTTCCCTCCCCTGGGCCTCGGACGCAATTCTCTCTGAGCAGCTACCGCCGCAGCGCTCGTTGCCTCCCCCCTCCCTTCAGGCTTCGGATCCTCTTCTTTTTGCTTGGTGTCTGGTCCAAATTCTGGATTTTTTCCCACAAAATCCCTTAGCTGATCTTCCAAATTAATCTTGTAAGCTTGATCTTTATAACTAAATCCGATTCCTTCCGGGAGTAGCCATTTGTACTTTATGTCACGTTCCCTCAAAAGAGCTGCCAACTTCTTGTACTTAAATCTTCTCTTCCGAACTAAAAATGGAACGTCCTTCAATATCTTGACTTTATTTCCCAGAAAGTCCAACTCCACATTGTAAGAATTATATAGGATACTGTCCCGGACCCTCCTAGTTGAAAACTCAATAACAATCTCACGAGGCAGCTGCCGCTTCATTGCATATTTTGAAGATGCCCGACGGACTCCCAAAATGGCACTTTTCACTTCTTCTTTAGTTGCCCTCGCGGGTGTCGCTAAAAGTTCCGAGGCGAGATCCCACAAATCCTCGTTTTTCTCCTCTTTAACGTTCTGGAGACGCAAAATGGTCTGTGTTCGCTCCACTTGCAGTCCGATCAGCTGGTTTTCCACCAGCTTCAGCTCCCTGTTCGTTGCTCTCATAAGTGATGCACTTTCCCGAGCAGACTTCTCTGCCCCCCCCGCTGCTTCTTTAATGGCTTTCACATCGCTTTCAATTAAGCCCACCCTTTGATCTGTTTCATTCAGCTTGTCAACAAAGGGTTTTATGGCTTCCATAACCGCTCTTTTACCCAGTTCCTCAAGCGTCTCGCCCCTCTGCAAGGCCGCTGTAACTGACTTGCCAAGAGCAGGGCTCTGCTTTTTCGCTGCCATTTTGGGGGGGGGGGAACCGCCAGTCTTCCGAGACTCTACGAGGGGGGAAAAATCCGAGTCTTCTAACCTTCAGACCCCACCACTCCACACATACGCTTGTAGTAACAGAAGGGATTCGCTTACTTGCAGGCTTTCGCCTAATCCTGTTCCTTGCCGTTTTCCATGGCCCGGCAGCACACTAGGTGCCGCGCTTGTCTGCTGGCCTCCATAGGGACAAATGGGCAATTTACTCCCTGCCTCGATCTGTCAGAGGGCTCTTCCCGCCGCGCCCCGGACTCAGACTCCCTGCTTGAGAGTCTGGGGGCTAACCTTTGCAGATCAGCCGCCCGGCCAGGCAGCTCGGCTGCTTCTTCCTGGACCTGCCAAGAAGAGCATCCGACATGGCTGCGAAAACGAAACCGAATCCCCGAAAAAAAAATACTTTTCTCAACACCGTACACCATTTTACAAGTCTTTATCACCTCTTTCCGATCATCTTGTTTTTCCAGCTAAAAAATCCTAAATGCTTAAATCTTACCTCATAGAGAAAGTGATCCAAGCTGTTGATCCTTTTAATTTCTCCTTCTGTTACTTTATCCAGCAATATGATATGGGACGGGACAACCAGAACTGTACATAATATCCACACCATTAATTTATATCTATGCAATTTTATACAGACTGTTTTATTTCAATTCTCTTTACATATCATTCCTAACACTTTCCTTCTTTTTCAATGCTCCTCAAGTTGAAGTTTTCATTGAGATATTCTGCACAACCTAGCACATTCTTTCCAAGATAGTTACTCCCAGCAGTGTATATGCATAAGTGGCATTTTCTACATCAGTGTGCTCTTGCTTACATTCAAACCGTCCACTTAGTTTGGAGAGAACTTCATCAGTATATCTCCTTTGAGTACCCTAGATACTTTCATGGTCTGCTTTCAGTCTGTTTAGCTGTTCCCCTTCTTAAATTATTTGGTGTCATTCAAAAAATTGGCAGCTTTGCTTCTCATTTCTGAGTCTAAATCACTTGTGAATAAACTTAATTGTCTTACTTTGTGTAGCCCGCCTTGTGTCTTTTCATTTATATCAATTGTCCAAAAAAAATAATTCCCCAAAGTTCTAATCCTTGGTATAGCAATTAGAGATGGGCACAGAACAACAACAAAAAACGAAACACGTGATTCATGGTTTGTAGCATTCCACAGAACATCGAACCATGAACTTCCGACCTTTTCTCAGTTCGTGGTTCATTGTTCTGTAGCATTTCAATCGCCCTGCACTGGCTGCTGAAGCCGGTGTGGAGCATTTGAAACAGACATCCCCTTTCTTCTGCTGCCTGGTAGCAGAAGAAAGAAGCTGTGATTTCACAGACCCTGCGCTAGAACTGGCGCGCGGGGGTGGGGGTGGGTGTCTGTGAAACGACAGCTTCTTTCTCCTGCTGCTGAGGCTGTCAGTTTTACAGACCCTGCACCATTCCAGTGTGGGGTCTGTGAAACTGACAAACTGACAGCCCGGGCAGCAGGAGAAAGAGGCTGTCAGTTTCACAGATCCCGCGCCTGTTGCAGTGCGGAGTCTATGAAACTGATGGTCCGTTTCTCCTGTGCAGGGGCTGTCAGCCAATGGGCTGAAACTGGCGTGGGGCCTGTGAAAATCTGAACCTAGCCACAGAACAGCTGGAAAAATTCATTTGTTCCATAAACATGCATTCCCACGGAACGCGTGTTTTGGTGCAAATGAACCAGCCATTCTGTACGGAATTTTGTTCCATGGTTCATTTTGTGCCCATCTCTAATAGCAATAGTTGAATTAAAAGATCAAGAGAACAGAATGGTTAGCTGGAGCTCAAATGTCCATGCCAAACCTTTTGTGTCTGATCAACAGTATGTGATTAAAAACACATTGTTCAAAGCTATTTTTATGGGTATCAGTATAGTGAAAAAATATTATCCATACTTTTAGGTTTTTATTTGCATTATTAGGTTTTTAATTGCATTATTTTCAATTCTGTAATCATATTCCTAGCCCCACTACATTATTTTCTTTATTAAACTCCTTTGCTGTTTGTTTGAATTATTTTCCCTTCGTATTTTGTAAACTACCTTGAGTCTCAGGGAGAAAGGTGGGCTATAAGTGAAGTTAACAACAATAATAAATAATTACATGGCCCTCATATATAAAATACTCCATTATGTTTGATACTGATGTTAGAACTGTAGTATTCAATTGTATTTCATATGAAACTATCAAGAGCATAGGGTGTGGGGCAGAAGGTCTTTGAATTGTAATGACTACTTGCACTCTTTATGCTATTGACAACATATCCCACCCACCATATTCCAGTTGCTGAAGTAAAGCAAAGAGAAACAATAGTGTGCTGTACTTGTGTGTGATTTAAAGCATTATATGGAATCACATATTTTGTAACTTACCTGCAAGAAAAATGCTTGTATTTGTCTGTTTAACAATAGCAGACTCTATATACAGAATCAGATTATGTATACTATAGGATTCCAACAGTGCAATCTGAAGAAGAGTTCCACTCTTCCAAATATATTGAAATCATTCTTTCTGTAGAATCTGCCTTGGCTGTGAAATATCAGGCATGCATAAAGTCACTGTAAATTCTTTGGTGATGTCTGTTCATAGCATAAATGAAAATAAAATACAAAATACAGTGAACAAAAACAGGAGTCTTCAATGATCTTGGTCAATTCCAAACTGGTTGATAGCTTGTTTATAATTTCTCTTTGGGTTGTGTTTTCAGCTATTCTCCAAGGACACTCAACATACAGAATCCGTAAGATTGCTCTTCACTGACAGTCAAGCGTAGCCATTTCTTTTTCTTGCACAGATCTCTAAAGGATTATTCGGCTGCGTGTGTTGTAACTGGGAGGGAAATATTATAAAGATGGACCCAGACCTTTTCTTACAACTCAGACAAGACTCCAATGGTAGCCTTTAGTCTTCAGATAGAAGTTTTAAATTTAAAAAAAATTATGTACAGCAATGTCACTTTCTTTCCTTCTTCTGCACAATTGTGTCAGTCACTTTATTCAGGAGAATTTCTATTTTATTACTTTTTAAATTTTTCATCTGTTTAAAGCTTCTCAGTCTGCACTACTTTTATTAAGTAAAAGTAGTGACTCTAATTATGAGATTTCATTGCTTTGCATTCCCATTTTCACTTACCAAAATCCAAGCCCTTCCACTTTTACACATTTGTAAAATGCCATTACATGGATAAAATAAAGGTTAGTTTGTCAGTTCCATTGTAAATCATACAATGGTCTTTTGTCACAAGAAGGGCTTTTTTAAAACAACTTTTTATATAACAAGTAGTTATATTTTTCAAAGAAATTAGTGCTGTTTTGTACTGATCCTCCCCTCCAACAGTTCTGTTAGAAAAGGATTGCTTCAATAAATACGACACTCACAGTGCAAACTTAAGCAGAGTTATACCATTATATGTCAGTTGAAGACAACAGGCTCAGAACGGTGCATCTCTGGTTACGATTGCTGTGTCAATGTCTCAACTGGTTAGCTCTAAGATTGTTATGGCAGGTTGTGTGAGTAATTTCTTTTTCCAAAATTTTCTTCTTTAGATATAGCAGTTGCTTCCTGTTATTCTCTTTTCCTTTTTCAAAAAAGTAATTCTCTTTGATTACTTATTAATTTATCTTTGAGGGTTTTTTTTAGCAATGTGATAGTGTAGTTTGCTCCTCCAATCAGAATGAAGAGGCAGACACAAGTGTTGGAAATTAAAAGGCCACTTTATTAAAATAACAACTACATATCTGTCAACATGGCAAGGACTTAACTAGCAAAACAGGTCAGGAGACCTGGGATCACTCCTGGACGCCCACCTTTACCTGTCTGGGTGATCCACCCACTGCCCCAGGTGCGAGCCATCCATTCTATGGCTGGGACCTGGCCGGCCTGGCAAAGTGATTCACCCCCTTAAAGCTCCCGCATTCGGCTGTAAATCTACAGGGGGGGACTGGTTTGTCTAGGGGTTCCCACCATGGCGTGTGTCCTGACAGACCCCAACTCCCTACTAATGAGGAGATGCCAAGACATGAAAGAGGTTATAAAATGTAGGGAAGGTGAAGAACTGTGTGCTAAGACTGAAGAATGGGAATCTAGTAAGAAATGGTTTGAGAAAGGAAAAAAAGAACAGAGGAAATGGAAACTAAAGAAAATGTGTAGTGATTAATGACAAGAGGAGGCTGCATGCTATGGACATGACAGAGGGTAATTAGAATATTATGGAGGCTGGGCAAAAGACAAAGTGATCCACCTAACTGTAATAGGATCCAAACCACATTTTACAAACTTGTTGATAAGGATATTATGTGGAACCTTATCAAAAGCCTTACTGAAATTGAGATAAACTATATCTACAGCATTCCCCTGATCCAGCAAGGTAGTAAACTTTCTCAAAAAAAGAGGTAAGATTAGTCTGGCATGACTTGTTTTTGAAAATCCCATGCTGTCTCTTAGTAATCACAGCCACCCTTTCTCAATACTCAAGGACTGATTGATGATTTATTCTAAAAATTTTCCATGTATACATGTCAAGCTGACAGATCATTATTATCGAAGGATTTCACGGCCGGAGAACGATGGTTGTTGTGGGTTTTCCGGGCTGTATTGCTGTAATGCCAAGACCACGGCAATACAGCCCGGAAAACCCACAACAACCATGACAGATAATTAGTTGCCCAGTTCCTCCTTTTCCCCCTTCTTGAAGATGGGGACAGCATTTGCCCGCTTCCAATCTTCTGGCACCTCACTTGTTCTCCAAGAATTCTCAAAAATAATGGACAGAGGCTCAGAAATTACATCTGCAAGTTCTTTTAGAACCCTTGGATGCAATTCATCTGGTCTTGAGGACTTATTTTCCTTTAAAGACACTAGGTGTTTATGTACTACCTGTATGTTGATCCAAGGCTGTAACTCCCTTTCCCATCATGTGTTCTATTTTTGCCATATCGAGTACCATTTCCCTCACAGAAGAAGACTGAGGAAAAGTGGGTATAGAGCAGTTCTGCCCTCTCTTCATTGCCTGTTAAAATTTCACTTTCCTGTCCTGCAATAGGCCTACCATGACCTTGCTCTTTTTCTTACTTTGAACATAAGCAAAGAACCCTTTTTTGTTGTTTTTGCATCTCTTGCTTTTCTAATGCTCTCCCTACAAACATTGGTTATTTATTTATATTCATCCTTGGTTCTAAGGCCCTCACATTTCCTAAATGAGTCTTTTTTATTTCTCGATTCATTAGAAAGATGTTTATGGAGCTACCTTGGCTTCTTTAGGCTGCTCCCATTGTTCCTTCTCATAAGTTTGGTGTAGTGGTTAAGAGCACGGGACTCTAATCTGGAGAGCCGGGTTTGATTCCCTACACCTCCACGAAGCCAGCTGGGTGACCTTGGGCGAGTCACAGTTCTCTGGAGCTCTCTCAGCCCCACCCACCTCACAGGGTGATTGTTGTGGGGTAATAATAACACTTTGTAAACCGCTCTGAGTGGGCATTAAGTTGTCCTGAAGGGCGGTATATAAATCGAATGTTGTTGTTGTTGTTGTTACTACTACTACTAATACTATTATTATTATTATTATAAGAATTGTTTGTTACTGTGCATCCAGTATTTTACCTTTTAGAAGTTCCCACCCATCATGAGCTGCCTTCCCCTTAAGTATTTCTGATGATGGTATTCTACCCAGCATAACATTCCATGAGTTGATATTTGCTTTTCTAAAGTCCACCTATATGTTTTACATACAGCTTTTTCCTTCCCCAAGACTGTAAATTCCAAAATTACATGGTCACTGCTACCCAGGGTGCCCACTACTTTCACCTTGTCAACCAGCTCTTCCTATTGGTGAGAATCAGGTACAAGATAGCAGAACCCCTTGTTGTCAGCAAAACAAGTCAGGAATTTATTTGACCTTTCATTTTTAGCAGAATTTGACTTCCAACAGATATCTGGGTAATTGAAATCTCCCATGACTACTGTTTTCCATCCCTTTGTGAATTGTGTAATTTGTTCTAGGAGTTTCTCATCCAAGTCCTCTGCCTGGCTTGGTGGTCTATAGCAGATACCCACCATAATATCACTATTACGTCTTACTCTTTTTATTTTTACCCAGAGACTCTTAACTGAATTTCCATGCTCAGGTATGTGTATTTCCTCACGTATATATCTCCTTTACATATAAAGCTACTCCTTCCCCCTTCCTTATTTATCTATCCCTTTTGAACAAGTTGTTCAGTAAGTTTTCAGTAATACCTATTATGTCATAGTCCCCTTTCTGTATTGACTTAAAGCTCCTTCTGCTTGTTTCTCATACTCTACGCATTTATGTAGCAGTATCAGAATCCATGAATGATATGCCCTGAGGTTTTTTGTTTCTGTGCTTACCTATGAGTTCGTGTTTCCTAGCATGTGTTCCACTCCCAGCAAATTTTCATTGTTCTCATCTCCGGTTATAGGCTTTGAATTTTTGTCTCTCCTCACCATAGGATTTAGTTTAAAGCCCCCCTTATAAGGTTTGCAAGGCTCTTACCAATTCGGCCCACCCAGCCAGTAGTATAGCTGCTTAAGGCCGGGGGCTGAATTTTGCCTCCCCACAGGAAGAAGTGCTGATAGACAACTTCTCAGCCAATCAGGGATTAAAGAGGGGGCAGAGGTGAGAGCCTTATGAGGTGGATCCACCCCTGCTCCCCTGCAGTTGCTTTGAGGTCAGCCTGAGCAGAGCACGCTTCAAGCTGAGCTACTCTGAGGCTGGTTTTATTGAAGGCCCTCAGGTCTAGGCGGCAGCGGTTGCTGCCACTGCCACAGCCACCTTGGAGAAGCTGTGCTATTCCCCTGCTTGCTACCTTCAAACTCCAGGATGGGAGCTAGGGCTCAGTTCCAAGCTCAGTGGTTTGGCAGGGACTTTTTTCTTATTTTCATTTGGGGCCTGCTGTCTAGCAGGCTCCTCCCTTCCAGCAGCATCAGCAAGGGCTTTGCTATAGGCAACGGGTGAATTGCAGCCATCTGAGGGGAGGATTACTTCATACATTATTGCTATTGGCCTAGCAGGGTGGATGCTGGTAGGCTCCCCCTCCCTGTTTAGGCTTTTCCCTCCACTCTCCTCCATTTGTACTTACTTGGGAGGGAGTATTTCCAATAGCAATAGCTTGGCCTAAGGCTTCCAGGCAGTAGGGGCCATTTTGTGGGAGGGCTTGGCAGTTTATTCAGTTCAGTGTGGCCATTTTGAGAGTGGCACCCAGTGGCCTCCTTAGCCTCCTGGCAGTGGTGGCCATGTTGTGGAGGCATCTACAATATGCACAGCAATCAGGGTGGCCATTTTGAGTGTGGCATTTGTGTGGCCTTTTTTGCCTCCTGTTTATTGGCAGTAGCAGCCATTTTGGTGGGGCTTTGCAGCTTATCCTGTGCTGGGAGTGGCCATTTTGAGTGTGTCACACAGTGGCCTACTTAGCCTCCTAGCACTGGTGGCCATTTTATAGAGGCCTCTGCAGTCTACACAATGTTTGGGCTGCCATTTTGGGGGTGCTGTATTCCTATTGAGCTTTGAAGCTTAAAAAGCAGTCATTTTATAGTACATTTCATTACATTAAATCAGTGTATGTTTCCATCATGCCACCCTAAAAGGGTAGGAGCCCTGCTAAGGGCAAGCGGCTGGCTAATAGACCTCCTGCAATGCAGCCCTTCAGACTCATCCTTTGAGGATGATCAAGTAGCCAAGGGGAGGATGGAAATACTGGGCTATCAGTGTCTATCAGTCAGGAGGGCTGAAACAGAGTGATCTGATCTTTCTACCAGATTAGCACAATTGATGGCTGGTAGCAGATCTGGCCTAGGCTGCGGTAATCTGGTCATGTTGAGGTGACAGCGGATCTGATTGACAAGGTAGGTAAGTCCATTGGCCCCTCGTGCCTGGCTGCGGGGGCTCTGGGTATCACGTGATAGTTTTTGGGCTCCCATGATTCAACTCCTGGGTTATATCATATTGGGTCTTGCCTTTGGGTTTTGTAGTTTGGCCACTGGGTTATTACTTAACTCAGTCCCTCAGGGACAGAGCCATAAAGGGAGCAGCATGTCAGGGATAAACCTCTTCCTCAGGAAGTGGAGGAGAAGGATGAGGTGGACCTGAGGAGAGACACAAGTAAATGAGACTTAAGAAGGTTTAGCTCTCCAGGGCCAGGCAGCTGCTAGCTGGCCTCCTTTATGGGCGCTACAGCAGCTGGTGGGGCACTGAGCCTTATCTCCAGGGTGTTGGCACCTAGAAGTGTCCTTGGAGTTTCCACTACCTTGGGGCCCAATGGCTTCTGGGTTTAGTTCAGGGGCACTGGTGGGATGATCAGTGATCCATTAACCAGTCAAAATGTGGGTCTTACTAATACACAGTATATATTTGGAATTTTCCAATCCGAGTGGCAGTTGGATTGTGGGGAGGCAACTAGATAACCCCTCAGCCCTCTTCCCATGGACAAATAGGCAGTGGTGCCCATATCAAACCCTCTTTCATCCAGTGGAATAGGATTTTGAGACAGGTCCTGGAGACCTGTTTCAAAGCCACAACTGGTCTTGCCTGTAGATGGAATGGTGCAGCTTGTCCCTTAGATTTCCTCTGAGCTACGCTTGTCAGGAGGGCTGTGGTTGCATGGCAACCAGGTGCCATTGCCCCCAGCACATAGTAAACCGATGACCAACTGGCCAGCAGTTTCTGGCTAGGGTGCAGGTTGGTCTGTAGGAGTTATGGCTGAGCTGGTGCATGTCTCCCTTAATGAAGGGTCTGGCAACTCTGCACTTAGCCACTGGGCTGGTAATGGACAGGCTGCTGCTACTTAGATGACCTGCAGGAAGAGCTTTGGTTGGCAGTAGGCCACCTGTGGGGTGCAAGGGCCTAAGCAGAGGCTTGGCCCTAGCAGTGGCAGGATTAGGAGAGGGAGAAATGAGCAGGTCGGTGAGCACCCTTGGCACATTCCCATTTGGGGGGGAATTGGGGTCTGTCAAGATCATTGGTACTGCTTTACAGCTGCCAGCTGAGAGGGAAGACTGCCGTGTGGATCCCCTAGATGAATACAGCCCTCCTGCTATACAGCAAGGTGCTATAGGCTTGGAGTGAGGAACCATTTGCCTGGCTGGCTGGGTTCCAGCCGTGCATGTGTGTGGCTCACACCCGGGGCAGTGGGGCTTGCCCAGACAGGTCAGAGGTTGAGGGTGACCCCAGGGCCTGATGTGTGCTGCTAGTTAGGTCCTTGCCTTGTATAGATGTTCAATGATATGTTGTTGCCAGATAAATATGGCCCATTCATTCCCAATACTTGTGTCTGTCTCTTCTTTCTGTCTCAGGCAGCAAACACTTTTTTTCTGCCCTCGTGAGATGCAAACTATCACTTGATAGAAGAGCTTAATCATGGAAGTGTAAGCCATGGTCCAAACCCCCAAACTTTTCCTGATGATATCATCTACATAGCCAGACATTTATTTGCAGTATTTTTCTTACCCTTCCTAAAGCACGGCCTTTGACTGGAAGAACTGATGAAAACACAACCTGTGCTCCCAGGTCCTTACCTTTTTTTAACAAAGCCAAATAGTCTTTATTAATGCATGCTGGACTGTGCTGGGCCATATCACTTGCTCCTACATGGATCAGCTAGAAGGGATAATAATCTGTGGTCTTGATAAGTCTTCCTGCTACATCCTGGATGAGTGCACCTGATAGACAGCATACCTCTCGAGACGACAAGTCTGGTTGGCACACTTTACCCCTCTACCTCTCTCAGTAGGCAATCCCCAATTACCAGCACACATCTTCTTCTATATTGATCCAGAGTAGTTAGCCATGTTATTCTGTAGTAGCAAAATAGAAAGAGTTCAGTAGCACCTTTAAGCCTAACCAACTTTATTGTAGCATAAGTTTTTGAGAGCCACCGCTCTCTTCATCAGATGCACCTGACAAAGAATAGAAATTCTTCTATATTGAGGAACAGAATCTCAAGTCCTCTCATCCACAGGGGTCTGACAAATTTCCTTCAAGGTTTGAGGAGGTTGGGGGAGTAGCTCTTGATCCAATGGTCCAGAATCAATATCTATGGGGAGATCCTGGGACCACTTGCTTAGCATCAGAGGCTCAGAATGTCTCCTGATTTTCCTGCTTTGGTGAGTTACTTCCTTCCATGCACCCGCCTCCTGTATTGGGTGCTCCTCTGAATCCTGAGATACCTTTCCCTCCTCCTCCAAATCTTGAGATACCTTACCCTCCTGTCATTTATGCCAGCATACCTGCCAATATTGTGTTATGCATTTTGTGCTGATCATAACTGTTTGCTAAGATTGTCTTCTGTATAAATCATCTGAGAGTGTGTAAACTGCTAACTTACAATGCACTGAGCCAGTGAGGCTGTCTGTTATCTATTGAAAGTATTTACTTTCACTTTTGTAGCAAGTGTCCTTGGAAGCAAGCTGCAGACAGCAAGCAATCTATCTTTTCTCAGAGACTGCGATGATTTCATTCTGTACTCTGTCTAGCCTAAACATGTCACATCAACATTCACAAAAGTCCAATACCTGTGATGTTCCCATGTAACTCTTCAGGGTTTTCATGCCAGAATGTCAACGTACCCAAATAGTCACTTCTGCTAATTGCTACCTTTGTGTGAACACCCTGAACTGTATGGATCTCTAATAAAGTTGCTTCAACTGGAAGACTTGTGTGTTAACTGTGGAGAACTTGAAGGGATGTAACTGCCAGGGACTGACACCTCCTCTTCCTGTTGCCCTCTGAAAAGTACTTCTTGTATTCTGTCCATGAACTCTTCGCCTTCCCTTATGAAATGGAATGTGGACAAATGTGCTTCAAGTCCCTGTATCTTCTCCTTCAGTAAGGCTACTAACTTTCAATTGCTGCAAGTGTAAATGCTGTTACCCTCAGGTAAGAATATGAACATGCTACAGCCTTTGCATGTCACTGCCTCTTTTTGTTAATTTTCCCATGCTACATTAGTGATTTAAAATCCTTATCAACATTAACCATCATAGAAACATTCAGAATCATTTATTTATTTATATATGTATTTTGTAGTTGTGATGGTAGGAACATTTTTATCTATTCATCTATCTAACTCTGTCTGTCTTACTCCTGCAGAATAACTATATGACCTTTGAGTATATTAGGAAAAATGACTACTCTTTCTGAGCCAATATGAATTGTCACTGTTGAAACACTGTGCTCTCAGCTGTGAAAATATTATCACAGGTATTGGACTTTTGTGAATGTTGATGTGACATACTCTATGCCCCTAATACCATTTCAGAGACATAAATACAATTTGTGAGAGATTCACTTTCAGTTATAGTTTTTTATGATTCTCAGAGTTCAAGAGAATTGGTAAAGAATTTTGGATCTTGTCTGGTATAATAATACAGTTATCTCAAGGAGGTTGAATAATCTCAACTGAACTCAGGATGAACAAAACCTGTGCCTTTATTTCAGCGAAGTTTTCTACTCTACTCAAAGTAGTTTATAATTCCCAGATTAAAAATATACAAAATATAATAAAACCCATTAAAAGCCCTCAGAAATGAATGGCTTTACAGCTCCTCTTAAAAAAAATTCGAATAACTACTGGTTATGTGGAATTCTTCAGATATCCTTGGCTTTTCTGACCAACTCCAGAATGTGGAGTTCCTGGTTTTTCAAAATATTTGAAAACTGTGTTGATTTTAATATGGAAAAATGGCATGAGAAATTAGTGAAATTGAAGATGTGCAGGTAAATTTCTCATAAAAGAGAAACTAAAATAAAATGCTGATGTTCAAACACAACACACAGCTTTTACATTTTGGTGTAATCCTGTTTGTGTGAAAAATCAAATGGATAAGCATTATTTTGATAGATAAACATATGAATGTTGAGCATTTCTGAATGGGAATGTGCACTGAAATGCACTAATGCAGGGCTGACATGTATCAAAATTCAGATTCACAATCTAATGTACTTTGGGATATGCATTCAACCTCTATTTTTCTTTCACCATCTAGATTGCAGAAGTTTCCTCATCCAACCACCAGTTTGTTTTTTTCTCCCAGAATGAAAAGTAAATTAGATAGATTTGAGATGATTAACTACACCAGTGCAGCAATGATATCCACATAAAAAATTGAACCTGACAGATTACCACTAGAGATGGGCACGAACAACAATAGGAACTTTAAAAAAGCCACAAACAGCCCAATCAGCTGTTCTCAAACTAGCTGTTCATGAGGCCTCATTCTAAACTAACAGGTGGTCATTGCAAGCCTCGTTCGTTGTTGTTCGTCAAGCCAGACAATCTGGCATCTGCAATCAATTCTCTTGGCAACCGGAGGCAGGGACTGCCTGAACTCTGTCTGAACTCCTGCTGTTGCCCTGGAAACCCCAATCTAAGCCCAATTTAGCTTGATAGGCAGGCCTTCCTTTCCAGTGTTACAAATGTGTTACAAGGAAGCAAAGAGCAGGGGGAAGGGGAGCTCCCAGCTCTGGTTTTGCAAACAGTGAGGGAGAGACAGTTCCTGTTGGCATTTTGAGAGATAGACAGGGAGAGTGCATTGGAGCTTGAATTTTCTTTGTGTGGTGGGATAGGGATCTACCTCTTCAAGTTCCAGGGCTGCTGCCAGGCTCTGGGCCAAGCTATTATTTATTACTGGTACCTTTCCTGCTGCCTGCTTAAGTAAAGTTTCTGGGAGTGGTGTGGTAGGGATCTACCCCTTCTGGTTCCAGGGCTGCTGCCAGGCTCTGGGGCTAAGCTATTATTTATTATTGGTACATTTCCTGATGCCTGCTCAGGTAGGGTTTCTGGGAGTGGTGGGGTAGGGATCTTGATGGCTGGAGGAGGGCCTGCTGACCCCAACTAACAATGAACATGTTCCTGACAGGATCATGTTCATCAGTGTTCGTTGTTTGTTTGTGGATGGCAATGAACAACGAACACCATATTCGGCTTTTTTTTCTGTTCATGCCCATGTCTAATTACCACAGCATTCCTGCATTGAACCATTATTATGCACAAAGATGCAGAGTTCAGGTTTCATACCCATGCTGGTTCTGATTTGTCAGTTCCAATACATGGAAAGCTTGTATGCCAATAGAAGTTGGAAATAGTAAAAGAGTTCTGTCTGGCTGATTAAATAAGTTCTAGTTTTTATTCCTTAAAATAGATTTTCATAGAAAACCTTTAGTTTTCCTTTTGAAAATGAATAGCTTAATGGAGTTCATATTCCCATTACTAGCTTCTTACAGCACTAACAAGACTATATTGGACTCAATAAAATATTTTTCAGTGGTTTGGGGGATGGAAAAATATGATGGTACTCATATATAAGATTGTACCCATTCCACAAATTCCCCTCTCAGAGGATTTCTTTCCTCCACCCCCCCACCAATGGTGCTGCGACTCAGTTGCAATAAGTACCACCCTCGAAAGTGTCCTAGATATTTCTGGATATAAATACTTACTATGATGGTAGCAGACTATGAAATATAGGTTAATAAATCCTACTATCAAATTGATAGTGCCAAGCAGAAGAAAGGAGGGAGGAGCCTGCGAAGGAATCTTATAATAAAATATTAAAACAATTTGGCTCTCCCAGCAGCAGCATAGCTGCTTAGCTGGGAGCCGTCATTTGTGGCCCTGCCTGGAGGAAAGGAGACAGGTTCCCTTCCCGGGCCTTCCAGGGCTTGGGTCGGGGGTGGAGCCCAGAGCCTTTTGCAGACCGCTCCACTTTCCTCGGCCGCAGTTGCTTTGCACACTTAGAGGAAGCTGGAGTGATCCTCCCTTGGCTCTCCCTTCCTGGTGAGCGGCGAGTGACAGGAAGCAGCCTGGGCTGGACCAAGTGAGAGCTTTGCTCTGGTGGTGTTTTCAGCCCACAGGGCTCCCAGACAGCGTTTCGGCAGCAGCATTTTGGAGTTGGAGGCGACGGCAGTAACACCTTTTCACGAGCAGCTTGCCTGCTGCTGCTCAGGATGCTGGTTTCTCTGCACCGGCAGATGCGGTGCAGAGCATCCTGGCTAGTGGCTGCTGAATGTGGTTACGGGGCCGTGGTGAGGAACATGGCCCTGTTTTACGGGGGCCGTTTGTTCTTCCCTCTCTTTCTTTCCCCGCATCTAGGCCTGTCTCCCCTCACTTTGACTGGGGCATGCAACATTAGATCCCATCTCCTGGGGGAGGGATATTTGATAGGGGGGTTCCCATGGCCCAATGGCTATTATTCCCATGCTATTATTGACCCATGGCCATTATTGGCAGTTAATTACTGGGTGCCATTAGCTAGGCCTATTATACATCTGGCAGTCCTGTTCTACGCCTGTTAGGTTCCCACCTGGTGGCCATTTTGTGGTGGCTGTTTGGTGACAGCCATTTGCTGTGAGCTTCTACAGGGTTGGGGAGCCATCTAGTGGGTGGTTAAGTGCTGCTTTTAAGGAAGGGTACTTAGCATCCTGGTTAAGGGGTATGGCTGTGATCCTGCCACCCCATCTTGATTTGGTGGTTTCTATACTAAGTAGTAACCAAGTTACAGAATGCCTCCCAAAAAAGGGAGGCGCTCATCCAAGGGTAAGCAGCCAGTTAAAAGACCTGCACCTAGGAAGCCTCCACCAGCCCTTTCTTGCTCAGATGAGGATGACAGTGGTCCAACCAGGGAGGAGCTTTTGGATCATATTGTAGCACTTGAGAGAGCGAGGAGTGCAGCACCCGTTCAGGCAAGCCAGGCTCCTAAAAAAGTTTCTAGAGCTGAATTTTACAAAGATTTTTTTGTCTCGTCTTTCTGCTCTTGAGGTGTCATCAAGAGAGGTGGAGGGAGATAATGGCGGTTGCCAGGAACCCCTGACATCATCTGAGGGTGTGGTGGAGATCAAGCAGGAGTGGTCAGTGGATGGCAGGCAAGTTGCCTTATCCACCACTTGTCTTTTCCCAAAGGGGGATTGGTGAATGACGGCATTCCCAATGAACTCTGTTCAGTGCATTACACTTCCTTTGACCAAGCGGTCAAGGGGGTGTGCCAATGTGGGGTGGGAGCTGAGATGGCAAAGTGCAATATTAAGTCTGCCTTTCACCTGCTCCCTGTTCACCCAGAAGACTCTGAGCTACTGGGGTTTTCATTTGATGGCAAGTTTTATACAGACAGGGCCCTTCCGATGGGGTGTTCCATATCTTGTTTGGTATTTGAGTGCTTCAGTTCCTTTTTGGAATGGGAGTTACAATGCCACTGTGCTTGCCCCAATACCATTCATTATTTAGATGACTTTATGATATCGGGGCCAGCGGGCACAGGGCAGCGTGCCAGGCTATTGGCTGGTTTCATGGAGATGGCTGAGGATCTGGGAGTTCCTTTAGCTCATGAAAAAACTGAGAGACTGTCTGTGTTCCTAACGTTTTTGGGTATAGAATTAGACACAGTCCAGCAAACCTTGAGGTTGCCCTAGAGAAAGTAATGGATCTCAGGGCATGGTTGAAGGACTGTTTGAGTAAAGACAAGGTAACTCTTCTTGAGTTGCATCAATTAGTTGGCCATTTAAATTTTGCCTGTAAGACAGTTGCTCCAGGGAGGGCTTTCCTCAGGTGGCTGTGCAATGCTATGGGGACCTTGCAGTTGCCCCATCATCGGTTACGACTTAGTATACGTATGCGGGAAGACTTAATGGTTTGGCAGGAATTCTTGGATTCCTTTAATGGGGAAACTTTTTGGAGGGAGGATCTGTGGTTAGAAGCTGACCTTCAAGTCACCTCTGACGCCTCTGGGTCTATGGGCTTTGGAGTATTTTTTAGAGGCCTTTGGTGTGCCAACCTATGGCTAGCAGATTGGGTAGCACGGGGATTGTACAAAGACCTTATGTTTTTGGAGTTCTTTCCCTTGTTAGTGACAGTTTGGCTCTGGGGACCACAGTTAGCCAACCAGGCAGTCCACTTTTGGTGTGACAACTTGGCAGTTGTGCATGTTGTCAACACACTTTCATCTAAATCCCTCAGGATAATGAGGCTAGTAAGGGCCTTCACCTTGAAATGTTTACAATTAAACATTTTATTTAGGGCCAGACACGTTTCAGGAGTTAATAGTGGTGTGGCAGACACTTTTTCTCACCAACAGATGGAATGATTCTGGCAGCTTGCCCCTTGGGTGGACAGACAACCAGCAAGGATGCTCCAAGAGCTTTGGCAGTTTGGACGGCAGAAGTGAACAGAGCGATCCAACTGTCCATTGCCCCCAGCACATGCAGAGCCTACGACCATGTGGTAGGGTGGCTCTATGAGTTTAGGGCAACGGCTGGGCTCCAGCAGTTATGGCCCATCCCACCTGAACACCTGATGCACTTTTGTGTGGTGCAGTGATGGCGGGGGTTTTCTGTAAAGTCCATTCGGGGACAGCTGGCTGCTTTAGCTTTTGCAAGTAAGGCATGCAGCTTACCTGAATTCACGGGAGTTTTCAGGCTTCGTAAAGTGTTAGAGGGCTGGTCTAGGGAGCTTAGGAAGCCTGTGGACCTTAGGCAGCCCATCTCCCCATCTGTATTAAGGGGGTTGGGGGTTGCCTGGGAGGAGGTATGCTCCTCTGTGTACGAAAGGAAGCTCTTTCATGCTGCTTCCATAACAGCATTCTTTGGGGCGTTGCGGGTCAGCGAGTTAGTGTCTCTATCAAGGAAGGACACTTCTGACCAGGATTTGTCAGCCCAGGATACTAAATTTGTGGAGGATAAGGTCTCCCTTTGTATTCGGCGGTCCAAGACACACCGGTGACAGCGGAGCAGTACTTTGCTTTTAGGCCCCTGTGTGGAGCAGGAGCTTTGCCCTGTTAGGGCCCTGTTAGGCAGTATCTGGAACTTCATGGGAAGGCCAGGGTGCCTTATTCCACCATGAAGATCAGACCCCCTTAACTAAGTTTCAGTTTTGGGCAGTGACCTAAAGCACTCTTAAGAAAATTAGTTTATCGGGGTCCAATTCGGCACCCATTCCTTTAGGATTGGGGCTGCCTCTATGGCAGCAGCTATGGGTACCCTCACCGGGCATGGTGGGCAGGTGGTGGTCGGGGACTTTTTGGAGCTATATACACCCCTTGCCTCAGTTTTAAAAGATCATACTAATTGCTTTTTCCTTAGGTGCCATGTCGGGCCAAGGGAAGAAGAGGATCCTGATTTGTGGCCACAATATGGTGTTCTGGGTGGCCTATCAAGCCAGGAGAATGCTGATTGGATCACAATTGGGCTTGAGTGCTGTGGCCACGGTTGAGTGGCAGGGACGGCATGGCCTTAGATGGCCGGGCCTACTGCTGCTCTTGTTTCAGGGAAGGAAGGGTTCTCCCCCACATCTTGTGGTCATCCATCTCAGTGGTAATGACCTGGGGCTAGTGCAGGGTAAGGCCCTGTCAATGCAGGTAGGTGAAGACCTTTGGGTTATAAGCGGCCACTGGCCGGTTGTGCTTGTATTTTTGTCAGAGATGTTACAAAGACGGGTTTGGTGGGAAGCCTTTAATCCTAGGGCAATTGAGGGGGCGCGACATAAGGCTAATCATGCCAGTAAGAAGTCCTTTAGGGATGGCTCGGGCATTTATTTGCCATATCCTAGAATTAGGGCCGAATTTGCCCACCTCTACTGAGGCAACGGTGTACACCTCTCAATGGAGGGCAATGACATATTTTTGATGACCTGCAGCAAGGGTTTTGGTTGGCTTTAAGCCATATGTGGGGTGTGAGGGTCTAAGCAGAGGCTTGACCTTTGAGGTGGCAGGAGATTTTTGGGAATAGGATATGGGCTGGTGAGCACCCAGTGGTACTTCCCCATGGGTGGGGAACAGGGTCTGCCATCAGTGCGGTATGCTTGTGATGGCTACCATAACACAGGCAGACACCTGCGGGGATCCCCAGGAACAAGGCCTTCCCTCATGCTGTATCGTTGGGGCATTATGTGCTTGTTGGGGGGGAGCCATTGCCTGGCTGGCCAGATTACAGCCGTTCTAGAGATGGCCTACACCTGGGGCTTTGGGGCTTGCCCAGGCAGGTCAAGGCGGAGGTCCGGGGTTGATCATGTGGCTTGACCTGTACCGCTTAATTGGCCCTGGCATGGTTTATGTTTATGGTCTTGTTAATTAATGGCCCTTTAGTTCCAAGCCTGTGTCTGTCTCTTCATTCCGACTCGGGTTGCAAACAAAACAAAATTCCATATAAAAGAGCAAAAGAGTAAGACAAAGCACCAATAAGTACAATGTATGAAAATAACCACTAGGCTTGGGTTTTGAGTAAGTGAATGAATAAGGGATCGATCCTATGCAGTCCTATGTGGAAGTAAATCCATTTTATTCAATTAGACTTTCTCTCAGGAAAGTATTCTTAGAAATGGAGCCTAACACAGAAATAATCCAATGCCTAAATGATAATAGTGAAGGCACCAGGTACACTTGGGAGGGGGGGAAGTGTTCCATAACTGAGCTGCCACCACAAAAAGGCTACTTGTTTAATATATCCTCTTCACCTCAAATGATGGGAACCTACTAGAGTTGCCAGGTTTCCCACTTCAGGTAAAACCATAGAGTTTCAGCGGAATCCCAGAGTAGCATTCTGATGCAATGATGCCACTTCTGGGTTTGCACTAGAATTGGTGTTGAGCCATTGAAGTAACTGCAATTTATATGTCCCCACCCACCTCCACTTTCCTCTTCTGGATGCTAGCACTGGACAAGAAGTTGTGGAGCATATAGTGAAAGTCCTTAGCACATGATGTTAATTGCAGAGCAGATAAATATGATGTACTTTTTAGTACTCCATATACTTTATTGATGCAGACTCTTAAAATAGATTTGATGAACTACAGCCATGTTTGTATTTGTTAAAGTGCCATTGTTCAGAGTTTTCTCCCCTGTAAATTTGTGAAAATTAAGTTTATATCACTGAAAAGAAAAATATTCATGGCATTGGGGTGTGTGTGGAGTCTTTGTTTTAATAATTGTTTTGCAAACAATCCAAGTTATGGTATACTTGATACAGAAGTTATATTCAGTTGATCTCATTTGTTGCATGACAGCTTAGAATGATCTTTATCAGCTTCATTTTGCTTCTTTTGAGGACGAAGTCCTATTTAACTCTTAATCAAAATCTAAATTAATTCTTTGGCCTGTGTTTCAAGGACAATGTTGAGTATGGTGTGTGTTAAACCTTGATTGGTTAGTTTATGCACATATTAAATTACAGTGGCAGGTAAGATTCATTACTGCTCGTAAATTAGTTTCATCCTAAGATAGTCATATGTCCTAGCATTATACCAGTGGTGACTGTAATTTCCAACTTGGTAAAAAATATACACTATTGGTGTGGTTCTGAGGGGAACATGATGCAATCTTGAAACCTGGTTAATATTTTAAAGAACAATAACAAATAAAGAACAACATCCTATATGATACATTGACATATATAAGCATGAACTCTGCAGGATATTAGTTCTTACTGCATTGTGAGGTTACAGAAATAAAATGGTTGTTCATTGTTATTTTTATAACATATCGTGGAATAGTGATTCTTAATGTTCTGTGGTCTCTGTTACTAAGTTTGAAATGATTTTCTTTCATTCTACCCTCAGGGGTATTCAAGGCAGTGTATGATTCCTTTGGCTTAGAAGTGAGGATAGTGTGATATAGGTAGTTAAAATCTTTGTTCTAATTTTACGTTAACTAAAAAAAACTATTCTGGTCTATCTCTTTTTTCCCCTGCATATGTAAATGTAGTTGTAAGCAAGCAACAATAAAATTCTGTGCAAAATTACACTGTAAATGTAACCAGAAGTCCCATTTTACTGAAATGGCATCCAATAGCCTCCAGCATTTCAGATTCAATTTTCAGAGATGGCTAAAGATAATTATCAAAGCAGATATAATTTTGTGGCTTCTGTTTGAATGATTAATTATTGACTATTCTTATCACACTTGAATTTTCTTTGTTAGATTTGGTTTTGTAAATGTTTCTGAGGCTATGCACTTGCAAGAGTAACTATATTAACAAGGAGGCTGTGTTAAATAATTTTTACGTTATGCTAAAAAAAATCACCCTCATTATACAGTCGCTGTCCTCTATTTTCTCATTGATGTACAAAGCTTTCCTTTTCAAATATTATTACCATCTTCCATTTTATCATTGTTGCAGATTGAGATCACCTGCTCAAATAAAGCAGTTCAGAAATATTCTTTTTCAGTAAATACTTTATGGCCAACTTGAGATTTAAGGCTTTTCTACACAGTCATTCAAAAAGTCACTATCACATTTTATCCTTTGTGAAATAGTCTCTCATGTATTGCTTGAGATATTACAGCATTCTGTGAACAGAGTGTGGGTAATGTATAAATAAAGTATTTCTCTTGATTAAAAGATTTTTAGCATTTGTCAGTTGTAACCATGTGGCATGCCTTCCTGTCCTTATTCTGGCCAACATTTTAGTGGATTAAGTTTATTTTGTTCTATAAAACTGAACAGAGCCACTCTATTCCTTGCTGCATAAGTCTGCCCTGGATCCTGTGCCTTACTGTTACACAGAGGAACTCATTGCAGCTGTATTGGTTATGTGTGAGGCAGGTGACCCAGGCAATGAAGACATATAACTGTTTAGGAGGAAATTGGCTACAATTTTATTGACCACAGCCATTGGAGCATAGGGCATGAACCCATGGTGTCAAATGACTTACTTGTCTTTTCATGGCATGCCTGGGCATGATCATGGTGGTACCCTGCCACTCAAGGTGGAGCCTGCAATGGCTTCTAAACTGGGCATGTGCCTTTTGACTTCCCCTAGATCCCTTAAGGGGATGCTAAAAAGGGGTGAGCTGACTAGCTGGTGTAAACTCATCCCAGTAGATCTGACCCAATACCCCAAAAGAGCCACCAGAGGTTGGCATGCAGCTCAGATTCTACCAACACTAATGGTTTTTGCCCATTCGGAGATTCCCTCCCCTCCAGGTGATCCCTGCCTAAAAGCCAGAAGAAAGAAAGAAAAACAAAGGATCCCACAGCTAATCTCTGCAGGGAAAAAATCCTTCCTGGTCCCCAAATGGGTAACTAGTGAAATTCTGGGCATCTGGGAAAAGACTACTCGGACACTAGATGCATTGGAGCCCTATTCTCATCTGCAGATAACAGTCCCAGCCCTCCTCTGGTGCAGCCTCCAACCACTGGCTGCCCAACCACTGGAACCACCATGGCTCCTGTAACTAGAATAAGAAGTGTTAGAACCCAATCCTGAAGGAGTGAGCCCAAAGTCCCCTGAGGAGAGCCCCACTGTAGCCAGCCTGGCACTTATGATGGCAATGAATGGGAACCTGGTGAGGAAGGACCCATCTGCATATCCAGAAGGAGGCCCAGGCCTCTCGATGTGATGGACAGGAAATCTGCAACTATGTGCAGGTACACCATTGTCCCACATCCCTGTTGGTCTGTCTTGGGCACTGGGCACAGACCTTTGTATGAACACATTATCCCATCCCAACACCCAGCCCAAGTGGTCCCCAGCAGAGGCCATCACCAGCTCCCCCACCCTGAAAGCCCCATAAAAGGCTATGGTGAAGGTGGCCTGAAACAATTGTCAGAGTTGCCTAGAAGATTTTAATTGGGCAATGTTTTCTAATCATAATTGAAAGTCACCATGAACCAAGTGGAAAGGTGTATAAATATTTTTTAAAATTAATAAACATGTGCTACACAAGATTTTGCAAAAGCGGAACTTGTCTGTTTATGTTTCCATTGGCACATCACTAGATCCAAAACCTTGATTTTAAGTCAGTATTCCAAACTGGTTTCACCCTCCTTTTATTTTATTTTCATGTGCATGTGTATTTAACACCACTTGGTATTTGTAATATAGGTACAGGGATGAACAGTGTGTTGGAAAGAAAGTTATGACTAGGATTTTTAAAATTATCAAATATAATCTTTTCCTAAAAGTAGCAAGTTTGGTTATTGCTTAAATAGCATGGAAGATTCTTTAAATGTGAAATCTGTGTAATCCTTATTTGTTCATTTGTTTATTTTTAAGAGGAACTTTCCCTCAAATAATTAGACCAGCAGATTTCTTCGTTCCTCCCAATCTACATTTACATGATACATGTAGTGCCCATGGGATGGATGTGACTTTCCCAGCCTTGATTTGATTGCTGGACTCAGGGTATTGCTCTTGTCTCATTATCTTCTCTCTTTAAAAAGTCTGAACTCACTTTCCTCAATCACAATAGTAAAGTGAGCCCAGGTATGGGATTAAAGTAATACATTTCTTAGCATATGCCAATGGCAGCTGCTGGCCTTGGCCACCTAGTCTGATGAATGACAACTATGCAGGCAAAACAGCTTATAAATTTGACAAGTATCTCATTTTAACTGTCAATTGAGTAATAATTTCAGAAAAAAAGGGTTCACCTTGTAATAAAAATGAGCATTATGAACTGGGGACATTTGGATTACAAGCCAATTATATTCATTCTTCCATAACATCAATAGTGGTCACACTAGAGAAGAATAGAACCCCAGAAATCGGTTTATGCATATGTATATTTAGATATATTTCCCAGCATGTTGCTGCCTAGTCAATACTCAGTTAAGTCAAGGAAAAAAATTGATTAAGCGCCTGATCTCATAGAATACAGATCAAACTTTTATTGGTATAGTATAAAACATCTTACTTTCTGTTTATTTTAGAACATATTAATTTATTTTAATTTATTTTAGAATATATCACCACAATCTGTCATTTCGATAGTAAACAATTTCTGATACCATTATTTGATATTTTTTTATTATAAGAAGGATTTACCTCTTGATACCTGTTCTCCTCTATGCTTATTAAAAAACTGTGCACCCCCAAAGGATTTAACAATTAACATAATATTTTCATTTCCTTCTTAAGATTCATAGAATTTGTACAATAATTCATAGTTAAACCATTTTAATAAAACATTTATTTATTTAAAAATATTTCTAAGGTTCCTTTATCCCAACACTCCTGGGATCAAGGTGAGTAACAACATTAAAAACAAAAAACCCAAACCATACAATCACTATAAGCATTAAAAATGATATTTAACATGTTTCCATTTCAGGGTAACTAGTACACCTGATGCAAGATAAATTACTCGGTCTGCCCCCAAATGCTAAGCTAAAGAACTTGGCCTTCTAGCTACTCTAGGTTGGCAAGGTCTGAGCTTTCTTCACCCCTTCTGAGAGCCTGTCCCAAAACAGAACTCTGCTTGTAGCTAAATTTTTGGTAGCTATAGTAAAATCGCGTTGTAACTTTGGCAGTAAACTCTAGGTTTCCCTTTTAGTAGGTGATGGCCCACTGTTTATGACTTTGGTTGTAAAAACAGTGATGATGATGATGATGATGATGATGATGATGATGATGATGATGAAGACAAAGAAGAAGAAAGGCAGTCTAAAGAAAGCTCATGTTCAGGCAGCAGGTGATTGTACTAGGGTGGTATACACACACAGCCCACCCCTCCAAAGTTCCAGGTGATCCTGATCTCAGTTTCATATTTTTTTAAAATCTGGGATTCCTGAAATCTGGGTCAGATTCTCCAAATCATCTTAGAGAAACCTGAGTTTAACCAGCCATTATTCCCTATAGGGAAAAATGTCCAGGGGGATGGGGGGCATTTTTAATGGGCCCCTGAAAAAGCCAAACATAGTCATCCAATTGTATTGTACATGGGCCAATTACCCCCTTCTAAATAACTCAGGATTCATAACTCCCTGGATCCACGTAGATAGTGAAACTGGAATAATACCAAGACCATCATAGAAGATTTGTGGACTATGTTTATCATGTAGATCACAAGTTATGGAAATCTTCTTTAAATGTATTTGTTATTTCATTCCAAAAGGATCTTAGAGAGCAGTCTACCAAGAAAATGCGGTACTCCCGGCTGCCACACAGTGGCTTGAGCTGGGGACCGTACTTTGCCACTTCGGAAGGAGAAGCAGGCAGAGACATCTCCCAGGCATATGGGGATATAGCTGGGGGGGGGGGCGGAGACAAAGCCTTCAGAAGACGGCTCCGCCCTCCCTGCTGGCAGTTGCTCTGCGTGCTCGGCCTGAGCAGAGCACATCTCAAGCTCTCTCAGCCGAGCTCCTCTGAGGCTGGTTTTACTCACGGCCCTCAGGGCTAGGCAGCAGTAGCTGCCTTGGAGAGCTGTGAATTTCCCATGCTTGCTACCTTCAGACTTCAAGAGGAGAGCCAGGGCCCAGCGCCAGGCTCACTGGTTTGGCAGAGTCTTTTTTCTCCTTATTTACATTTGGGGCCTGTTGTCTATCAGTCAGGAGGGCTAAAGCAGGGTGAGGCCCAACCTTTGCAGGCCTCTGGCCTACCTAGGCTCCTCTCCCTCCAACACTGTTTTACTTTGTTGGGAGAAAGTACTTCAGCAGCAGCAGCAATAGATAGGCTTTGCTGTAGGCCAGAAGGGGAGGTGCAGCCCTCTGAGGGATATATTCATACTTTACTACTACTGGCCTAGCAGGGTGGATGCTGGTAGCCCCCCCTTCCTCCCATCTAGGCTTTTCCCTCCCTCGCCATTTACACTGACTTGGAGGGAGTAATTCTAGCAGCAATAGCTTGGCCTAAGGCCTTCAGGCAGCAGTGGCCATTTTGCAGTTTATTCAGTTGGGTTCAGCCATTTTGAGAGTGGCACTCAGTGACCTTAGTTTCCTGGCAGTGCAGCCATGTTGTGAAGGCATCTACAACATGCACAGCTCCAAGAGTGGCCATTTTGAGTGTGCCATTTGTGTGGCCTGATTTGCCTCCTACTTACTAGCATTAGCAGTCATTTTGGTGGGGCTTGTGCAGCTACCTGCAGACTCATTCTTTGAGGATGATGATGAGGCCAAAGGGATGAAGGAAATACTGGGTTATCACTGTCTATCAGTCAGGAGGGCTGAAGCAGGGTTAGGCCCAGCCCCCGCAGGCCTCCAGCCTGCCTAGACCTCCCCCACCCCATTGTTCTACTTTGTCTGGAGACAGTACTTACAGCAACAGCAGAGAAGGCTTGTCTGAGGCTAGTGGGGGCGGGAGAGGAGGCTTGCAGTCATCTGAATGGTGAATTGCCTCACATATTATTTCTGCCAGCTTAGCAAGGTTCTATAGTCCCAGGGTCGTGGCTAGTTAAACCACCTGCTGCCCCACCTTCCCCTGCTCAATTTTGCAGCCTTTGTAGGCCTAGAGGGTTGTTTTTAGGTTTTGTCATTCATGTCACTCATGCCACCTAAAGGCATGCTGTGTTGTTGCATCTGCAGAGCTGTCATGCAGAGCACAGTAGTCTAAGATGTGGTCTGATCTTTCTACCAGATTCGCAGTATTGACAGCCAGTAGTGGATCTGGCCTAGGCTGCTGTAATCCAGTCATGCAGAGGAGACTGTGGATCTGATTGACAAGATTACTGTAAGTGATGGGCAGCAGCTGAGATGCGCTAGTCTGCCATAAGCCGGTCCTGGGACTGTTGCAGTGGATTGATGAAGTCAAGTCTATCTGGCAGAAGGGGATTGTCCAGCGCCCTCGGTGGCAACCAGTCTGGCACACAGCCTCTTGTGAGATGATGGGGGAAGATGACATTGATACGGCTGAAGGAGATTTATAGTTGGAGCTTGTGCTGGTAACTGTAGAGTGCAACCACCAGTTAAGGAGATAATGGGGGCATTTGTTATGTTTTGCATGGGAAGTGTATCCCAGACCATAGGGTGTGGGACTGCCATGCGAATGTGCTGTCAGGTACCGAGTTTGTGGAGTAAACTGGGCTGGTATCTGTAGCAGGGAGCCTGTGGGCAATGAGGGTGGGTCCATGGGCCCTGGCTGGGGTATGTCTTGCCATGCAGCCTTGCTGATCAGGCCTGGTCCCCTCACCCCTGGCACGTTATGCCCAGTTACACTTTTTAAACTCTCTCAGTGGGCAGTGTGTGTCCTGGAGGGCAGTATATGAATCAACTGTTAATTTTGTGACATTATTAACATGTTTAGGCTATACATGCCAGGGCTTCCTACCCACTGGTGAGGCATCTGAGCCTATGTGGTCAGAAGCTCAAGTGCTGTCCTCTCATGGGACAGAAGCATGATCCCCAAAAGGCCTGTTTGGCATAGGAACCTCCCAGGGCAGTCTTGCCCTACACGCACACAGTCTTGACTGGCCATGAGGTCTGGGTGGGTACAGCGGTTGGTAAGACCTCCAGCAGCTCTGGGTTGGCATTTTGCCTCCTCCTAGCCCCGCCTGGGGCTCTTTGCTGTGAGGTATTCATTCAGGGGCCAATCTAATACAGGCTGGGCTCTTCCAACTGGGCACCCTGCCTCTGGTTTTGCCTTGATCTGAATTAGATCTTTTCCTCAATGAGCAAGTAACACCCGGCTTTCATACATGTCTGTTTCCATTGTCTGCTCAGTTTTCCGATGGCTAATCCCTTATGGAGTGGTCAGGGGTTGCCTTTCTGGCGCATGGCATGAAGTTGGCAGGTCTCAGTGACAACTGGGTCAAACCCAAAGGGTGGTCATGAAGGCCATGGGGCCCAGGGGGGCTGGGGCCATGTCCCCCTTGGGTAGCAAAGGGAGACCCTGCAACAGGGTGTGGCCACTTCCCTGACATGTAGGACACTCCCTCACCACCCCTGGCTGGTGTTTCAGAGATAGTGATACCCCACATGGCCTGGCAGCTCTCTCTCAGTACCCAGTTTGTATGGGGCAGCCTCTAGGGCCACAGCCATGGACCTCAGGCTGTTATTCAGCAGGTTGTCTGGTGCCAGCCAACAGTGATTGTTCAGAGTTAGGCTGAGGCTGGTGTTGTAGAATGTCTTATCATGTCTTTTTTGGTGGGTGCGGTGTATTGCCACAGGAGGGTGAAGTCCCTCATCTGCTGGCCCAGCATGGGGTTGTTCGGGCAGTCATTCGAGCCTAGAGGATGCCAGTTGGGAATTAGCTTGGTTTTGTTAATGGCAGTTATCAAGTCACGGGGCCAACTAGAACTGTGTTGGCCAGGCTGTTGCCACTGTGGTGAGATAACTGCTCCCCTCTGCATATCTAGTCATGCACCTGAGGAGGTGTAGGCTACGGCAGATCATGGCCTGGCCCCTCTTTCTTTACTGGATCCCACAGACTTGCAGTGCCCGGACAAGTAGTGGTCTGTTGGCTCGAGTGGAGGTGTGGTCCTCCACCTTACTCCTGGTCATTCACCTGCAGGGTAATGACCTCTTCCCACTGGGCCTGCCATTTTCCTTACAGGCTTACAGACTTCTAGCACCCAGGCAGGGTGATGGCTCGAGGGGAGGTGCAGTCCTCCAACTCACGTCTGGGTCATTCACCTGGTGAATGATAACTTTCACTCACAGGGTGTGCTGTTTTCCTTACAGGTATACAGATTTGCAGTGCCCAGACAAGGAGTGGCCTGATGGCTCGAGGGGAGGTGCGGTCCTCCACCTCACATCAATGTCAGTCACTTAGTGAGTGATGACCGTGTCTCACAGGGCTTACCATTTTCCTTACAGGCTCACAGGGTTGCAGCACCCAAGCAAGGAGTGGCACGAGGGGAGGTGCAGTCCTCCGCCCTGCGTCCTGGTCATTCACCCAGTGGGTGATGGCTTTGGCTCACAGGGCATGCTGTTTTCCTTACAGGCTCACAGACTTGCAGCACCAAGGAAGGAGTGGCTTGATGGCTCGAGGGGAGGTGCGGTCCTCTGCCTCACATCCTGGTCATTCACCTGGTGGGTGATGACCGTGGCTCACAGGGCATACCGTTTTCCTTACAGGCTCACAGACTTGCAGCGCCCAGGCAAGGAGTGGCCTAATGGCTCGAGGGGAGGTGTGGTCCTCTGCCTCACGTCCAGGTCAGTCACAGATATCACAATCTAAATAATTACTGCCCTCCTCCACACTTTCATTCCCGAGAAATGCCAGTGTCTTTTTGATCATGTTATAACTCACATGCCCAAGACACCTGTGTAGTAAGTGTATACATTTATGATGTGGGCTCTTATTTGTCACTGATTTCACCCCCACTGACACATTATCAAGCACATATACATTGTTATGCAATCTCGCCACGACAAGTATTTGGCTGCCTCTTGCTATCTTGCATGATTTGCCAGCAAAGTAACAGTAAAGCCAGCCTTATCTAAAGCAATGACACTGAGGAGATTGTTTTCCAGTGCAGGCATATACAACACACCTGTGAAAGTGTGCTGCAAGGCAGGAAATGTCACACTGCCCTCACACAGTACCTTGGATTTTCGTCCGTCTGCCAAACCCAAATGCTGAAAACTTGAAGGGTGGACATCCTGTAGGAGGCTCTCACTCTGGCAAAAATTCTGAGATGCACCAGAATCCAGGATCCAAACCCTGCGTTCAGCAGCCACATCGGTGACTACCAATGTAGCTTTCTGTCTTTGCACAGATTTCTGAGGCTGCCTCCCACCTCCGTCTCTCCTCCTGGCGTCCGGACAATCTCTTTTCAGATGGTTCATAGATCCACAACAGAAACACCTCCAGACCTTGAGAGCCACCTGCTCCAGATCAGCACGCTGTCTTCTGCTGCTTTCTCTCCCTTCACCATTGTTGCAGCCGGGCCCTTTGGTTCCCTCTAGTCCAGGATGGTAACAAGCGTGAGAAGAGGTCAACTTGCTCTACCCCTTTCTGGCTTCTTCCTCCAGCAGCCTGCCGGTAACATAAGCCAAGGTCAGCTTGTTCGTCTCCAGGGATGTTATCAACATGTTAAACTGCTCAGAAAGGGAGCTCAGGATAATAAAAACGTTGTCCTCCTCTTACACATTTTTGCCTCGCTTCTCCAGCAACTGGAAACAAGTTGATAAAGCATTTAAGTGAGCCCTCACAGACTCCCCCGGCTGCATAATAGTTCTATACATGCGACGGGTTGTGGCAATCAAAGACCCAGCTGTTTGCTGCACATTAATTGCCTTCAAACTGTCCCACGCATCCTTAGCTTTCGCCTTACCAGATACGTGCACCAGCTGGTCGTCTGCCACACTCAGGATGATAGCCAAGGCCTTTTGATCTTTTGCATCATCCTCTGCTGTCGGCTGATTTGGGGGAGAAGCAATGTAAAGCCACAATGCTTCTCTTTTTAGATAGTGTTCCATTTGGAGTGCCCAGACATTATAATTAGTGGAGGTGAGCTTATCTACCAGTAACGCCGCTACTGCCTGTGTCATGATGCCTTCTGCGTCTGGCACCTGTATATCAGCTCCACTCACGTCTTCCTCTGACTCACTATCTTCAGACTGGCTTGGACTGTCTTCCTCTGCTTTTCTAGCTGCTGTAGACATACACTCAGCCACTGGATACACAGCTCATCACACCTCTTTCCGGCAGACCAGCCTCATTTAGAACCTCCAGGGTACAGCGCAGCAGAAGTGTGCTGGGCCCATAACCCTTTCTGTATACATGCATCCCAGCACCGAGGCCACAGGTGAGAAAGTAGAGTCACACACACCAGTAAAGGCTAGTACAAAACTATTTACATTTATTTACAGAGCATAGTCCAAAGCCATCCAATACTTTGTACAATCTGGCAAAGTGCTTCACCAGACTGTCTGTTTTAAGGCAGAGTGAGACTATACAGAGCATATACACATATCAGCACTGATGATTATCCAATCAGCAGTAATGCTGAGTCATCTATCCCCTCCTGTATTGCATCATCCAGGCAGGGGAGGAACCAGACCTAACTAGTTCAGTCAAGGAACCAGATCTAACTAGTTTAGTCAGGCACATGCAGCTATCAGGAAGCCTCAGAGGTCATGCTGTATTCCATCATCTCCTAAGTGCCTGTTGTCTTATAGCAATGTAATGCTGACAGGGGGGGTCTGGCTGCTCACCAGTGGCACCACCCATGTGCATGCCTGCCAGGCCTCAGAGTACTGCACTGCACTTTCCTGCACAGACAGGGATGTGGGTGATGAGTGCAGACACTGGGCCTGGTGGGCTTGGGGAGGCGGTGGTGGGCTGCCTCCCCTCTATGGGGTGGGGTAGTCTGGCCACTGATGGCTAACATCACCCAACTTCCTGCTTTTGCAGAAAGGACGGGAGGGAGAGGAGATGTCATTTGGAGGGCTCGGAGTGTTCCAGAGAGGGAGAGGTCGAAAAAGGGAAGTGGAGCTAGGAAGATCCCAATAGTTGCTGCGAGGCCTCCTGTGAGGATCCCACTGAGGTACTCAGTGGTGGCAGCTAATATCACCCACCTCCCTACTGTTGTGGAAAGGACGGGAGGGAGAGGAGATGTTGTTTGGAGTGGTCGGAGTGTTCCAGAGAGGGAGTGGTTGAAAGATAGAAAAGGAACTGGGAAGATCCCAACAGTTGCTGTGAGGCCTCCTCCAAGGATCCCACTGAGGTACTCAGTGGCAGCAGCTAACATCACCCACCTTCCTGCTTTCATGGAAAGGACAGGAGGGAGAGGAGATGTTGTTTGGAGGGATCGGAGTGTTCCAGAGAGGAAGAGGTCGAAGGAGGGAAAGGGAACTGGGAAGATCCCAACTGTTGCTGTGAGGCCTCCTCCAAGGATCCCACTGAGATACTCAACAGCGGCAGCTAACATCACCCATCTTGCAGCCTTCAGAGAAAGGATGGGATGGGCAGGACAGGAGAGGTCATTGGGAGGGGTCGGAGTGGTTCCAGAGAGGGCGAGGTTCAAAGAGGGACGGAGAACTTGTCAGGGAGAGAACGACAGAGGGTTATCACTTCCTGGCCACCTTGCAGAGCAGGACCAGGAAACACCCAAACATTTGTGAGCCTTCAACTTTGAAACCCACTGATCTTGTCAGCGGTGGAAGGAGCCATCACCCACCCTCCTGCCTTCACGGAAAGCATGGGATGGACAGGTCAGGAGAGGTCATTCGGAAGGGTTGGAGCTGTTCCAGAGAGGGCAAGGTTCAAAGAAGGATGGGGAGCTTGACAGGGAGAGGAGGACAAAGAGGACCCCAACATCCACCATGTTGGATTGCACAGACTGCTCCAGCAGAGGCTTGTTCTCCCCTCCTGTGACGCAGTGGAGGCTGTTGCCAGCATCACTCACCTTCCTGCCTTCATGGAAAGGACAGGATGCACAGGACAAGAGAGGTCATTGGGAGGGGTCGGAGCGGTTCCAGAGAGGGAGAGGTTGAAAGAGGGACGGGAACTGGTCTGGGAGAGGAGGACAGAGGCTCCCTGGCTGCATTGTGCAGCAGGACTGGGACGGAGGATCCCAACATCCACCCTGAAGGATGGGGCAGACTGCTGCTGGAGAGGCTTGTCCTCCCCTCCTGTGTCAAAGTGGAGGCTGCCGTCAACATCACTCACCTTCCTGCCTTCATGGAAAGGAAATGAGTCATGGGACCTATTCCCCCCATGCACAGGAGCAAGAGCAGGTGCCCATGGATGAGAGTGCACTGTGCATCACAACCATATCTGCAAAAGCTTTTGAGCTGCCCCTTGTGCCCAGAAGCAGTGGCGGCAGCACAGCACCCACCTTCCCTCCTTCACAGAAAGGGTGGGAGGGACTCATTCCCGCCTGCTCAGAGGGGACAGCAGGTGCTGTTGACAGGGGGCACTGTGCTGCACAAATACATATGCAACAGCTCCTGATCTGCCCCTTGAGACGAAAAGCAGCAGCAGAAAGTACCCACCTTCCTGCCTTCACGGACGTGAGCCGTGGTGGACCCATTCCCACCTGCTCAGAGGGGACAGCCGGTGCCATTGACAGGGGGTGCCATGCTGTGAAACATCTCCTGAGTTGCCCCACCATGCCCAAAAGCAGCAGCAGCAGACAGCACCCACCTTCCTGCCTTCATAGAAAGGGTGGGAGCCATGGGACCCATTCCCCCCTGCTCAGAGGGGACAGCAGGTGCCATGGAAAGGGGGGGGGTACTATGCAGTACAACCTTATCTGCAACAGCAGCTGAGTTGTCCCTTGTGGCAAAAAGCAGCAGCAGCTGACATCACCCACCTCCCTGCCTTTGCAGAAAGGATGGGATGAGCAGGACAGGAGAGGTTGTTGGGAGGGGATGGATTGCTCAAGAGAGGGAGAGGTCGAAAGAGGGAACATCCAGGACCTTATTGGGGAGAAGAGGACAATGGGTTGTTTGTCACAGCCACATTGCAGAGTGGGACCAGGAAGGCCCAAAGATGGTGGCAGTGGCATGGTAGTCCCCCGTTTCCAAAGGCGGCGGCAGCTGATATGACCCACCTTCCTGCCTTCACGGACAGGACTGGATGGGGAGGACAAGTCAAGGGGAAGGGTTGTATTGGTGCCATCTAGAGAGGGAGAGGTTGAAAGAGGGAAGGGGAACTTGTCTGGGAGAGGAGGGCAAAGGGTTACCCCCTACACAGTCGGGGACAGAGGGTGGCACTGGGGGAGAGACTGTCTGCATGCCAACTGTTGGAGTGCAGCATCCCACAGGGGGTGATACTCTCTCCCCTGTTGTTCAATCTTTATATGCACACCCTCGCCCAGTTGGTGTTGAGTTTCGGACTGGGTTGTCATCAATATGCAGATGACACTCAGTTGTATCTGTTGATGGGTGGCCAACCTGACTCTGCCCCTGACACCCTGTTGAGAGCTCTGGAGGCCATGACTGGGTGGGTAGAACAGAGTAGGCTGAAATTGACTCCCGTGAAGATGGAGGCCCTGTACTTTTGCCATGGACTGTTGGAGGCAGGGATCCTTCTCCCAACCTTTGGGGGGTCACCACTTGTGCCCGTACTGTCAGTTAGGAATTTGGATGTGATTCTGGATTCCTCCTTGTCTATAGAGGGCCAGATCATGGCTGTGGCTCGGGTGACCTTTTTCCACCTTCAGCAGGCCCAGCAACTGGTTCCCTACCTCTTGGCCCAGGACCTAACCACAGTGATCCATGCAACGGTCACCTCCAGGTTAGACTACTGTAACTCAGTCTATGCAGGGCTGCCCTTGGGTTTGATCCGGAAAGTTCAATGGGTCCAGAATGCTGCTGTGTGTGTCCTAACTTGAGCTTTGTATAGGATACACATTATGTCTATCTTGCAACAGCTTCACTGGCTCCCAGTAGAATTCCAGATCCGGTTCAAGGTGTTGGTTTTGACCTATAAAGTCCTAAACAGACTGGGACCAACATAACTAAGGGACCGTCTCTCCCTGTCTGTGCCCCAGAGAGTACTTTGTTCAACCGGAAAACATCTACTGGGGGTCCCTGGCCCTAGGGAGGCTCGGCTGGCCTCTACCAGGGCCAGGGCCTTTTCGGTCCTGACCCCAACCTGGTAGAAGTCTCTGTCTGAGGACACTTGGACCCGCCAGGATCTTGTATCATTTAGGCAGGCCTGTAAGACAGAGATGTTCCACCAGGCATATGATGGAGGCTAATTTTAGCCCATCATTGTCGAACCCTCCATCAGTTTCCCTCTACAAGAGGTATGGAGAGTACACTCCCACTGGTTGCCCTGAAAGGGGCACAGTATTTTATCTGTTTTATAATTGATTTTAAGCTGTATTTCAATCAATGTTGTACCTCACCCTGAGTCCGCTTATGGGGAGTGTGGGTTAAAAATAAAATAAATACATAATAAATAAATAAGACGGCAGTTCTACAGAATCTGCACCACTCAGAGACAGCTTACCTGCCCAGGTAGTACAGGCAGGCTGCTGCCAGCATCATCTACCTTCCTGCCTTTGCAGAAAGGATGGGTGTTTTGGCCAGGACCCATTCCCACCTGCTCAGGAGGGACAGCAGTTGCCCATGGATAGGGGGTCCCGTGCTGTACAACCATATACGCAACAGCTCATGAGCTGCCCCTCTTGCCCAAAAGCAGCAGCAGCAGACAGCACCCGACTTCCTGCCTTCACGGAAAGGGTGGGAGGGACCCATTCCCCCCTGCTCAGAGTGGACAGCAAGAGCCCATAGATAGGGGGGGCCCATGCTGTACAACCCTATCATCAGCAGCAGAGCTGTTCCTTGTGGCCAAAAGGGTTGGCAGCTGACATCACCCACCTTCCAGCCTTCGCAGAAAGGATGGAATGGGCAGGACAGGACAGGTTGGGAGGAATCTGAACAGTTCCAGAGAGGGAGAGGTTGAAAGACGGACCATCAGGAAACATGTCAGGGAGACAGAGACAAAGGGTTACTGCTGGATGCATCACAGAGCAGGACTGGGAAGACCCCTTCATTGGCGAGCCATGAGCCAAGAAACCCACTGATTCGTGGGGTAGCTGCGGCAGATGACATGACACACCTTCCTGCCTTTGCAGAAAGGATGTGAGTCGCGTTGCAGGACCCATTCCCCCCTGCTCAGAGTGGACAGAAGCCACCATGGATAGGGGGCACCATGCGGTACCGTACAATCAGCAGCAGAGCTGTCCCTCATAGCCAAAAGTGGTGGTAGCTGACATCACCCACCTTCCTGCCTTTGATGAAAGAATGGAATGGGCAGGACAGGAGAGGTTGGGAGGCATCTGAGTGGTTCCAGAGAAGGAGAGGTTGAAAGAGGGAATGTCCAGAACCTTGTCGGGGAGAAGAGGACAACGGGTTGTTTGTCACAGCCACATTACAGAGCGGGACCAGGAAGGACCAAAGGCAGTGGTAGTGCTGTGGTAGTCCCCCATTCCCAAAGGTGGCAGCAGCTGACATCACCCACTTTCCTGCCTTTGCGGAAAGGATGGGATGGGCAGGACAGGACATGAGAGGTTGGGAGGCATCTGAGCAGTTCCAGAGAAGGAGAGGTTGAAAGAGGGAACGTCCAGGACCTTGTCGGGGAGAGGAAGAAAAGGGGTTGTTTGTCACAGCTGCATTGCAGAGCGGGACTGCGAAGGCCCAAAGGCGGCGGCAGTGCCGTGGTAGTCCCGTGTTCAAAGGCGGGTGGCAGCTGACACCACCCACCTTCCTGACTTCACGGCCACGGACAACATGGGCAGACCAGGAGAGGTTGTTGAGAAGGGTCGTTCCAGTTCCATCCACAGAGGGCAAGGATGAAAGAGGGACCATCCAGGAAATTGTCTGGGAGAGGACTCAATGGCCAGGACAAGTTGTGGGGAAGGGTCGTATCAGTGCCATCTAGAGAGGGAGAGGTTGAAAGAGGAAGCGTCCGGGAACTTGACTGGGAGAGGAGGATCACGGGTTACCAGCCATGGAAGTAGCCTCAAGAACCGAGGAGGGCTGGAGTCCTCTGAACAGCACCTTGGCCGAGATCCACAGTAGACTTGGGGATGCTTAGAGCCCAGGTAGGTCCAGGTCCAAAGAGGGATGCCTAAGGAGGTTGAGGTTGACCTTCATGAAGGTCAACATGTCCACGAGGTCCAGGTGCAGATGTGCACGGTGGGGACAAAGGAGGTCTCCCAGGTGGGAGAAAACCCACTTGCTCTGCACACCGGTGGGAGGGCAGGACAGGATGTTGGTTGCCACGATGGACAGGTCCAGCCAGACAGAAGATTTTCTCGCCCAATACTCCAAGGGATTAGAGTGGGGGGGGCTCGGTGGGCTCTACAAGGTACACTCGCACCATAGCTCCTGCTGAGTCCTCCACTGCAAGCGATGCACTCACTGTGCTGCGGCCAACCACACAGCCCACTGACGAGGCCCAGAGATAAAATGGGGCCGTTTGGGTGGGTCTCTCCTGGCATGGCTCTCTTCCCAACTCCCACCACCCCTCCTCCTCCTCCTTCTCCGCTGCTCGCCCCTTGCCTCTTCCTGGTTCCCTTAGAACTACCTTCTCTTTCTGGAAACGGAACACTGCTGTGCAGAGCTCTTTTTTCCAGTGCTGCATCTGACCCGCATGCATGGCAATGCTGCCCTTAATCCGGGGGACACAGAGGGAGACCCTTTGGTATGGCACCTCATGGCACAGAGGATGCAAGCACTCAATCACGCATGCCTGGATCCTCCTCACAAAGTCCTGGACCCTGGAGAGCAGCTCTTTCTCGTGCTCGAACTCCTTGGCAAAGAACTGGTTGAGCCCATGGATCAGGGGGAGGACCTGACCTGGCCTCGTAGGATCACAAGAGCTCAGTGGCCTCATAGGATCACAAGAGCTCATTGGCCTCCTTAAAGGGTTTCAGCATCCGTGACATCTGGGCAAGGACTCTCCATTCTATGGAGCTGAGGCTCAGCTCCTCTCCCCTTCTCAGAACATCCGTGGATGACGGGATGTCCTACAATGGGCCCCTCTGCTCCATCAGATGACATAGCATGTCATAGGTGGAGTTGCAGCAGATTGGCAGGTCCTGAAAGAGTTGGTGCTCAGAGTCCCCCCTCCCCCTGCCTCTGGAACAGCTCGCTGGAAGAGTTGATGCTGCAGGAGAAGTGGGAAGCGATGTGGCAGCAGCTCTCCAGCAGATTGCACATCCACAAGGTTCCCTCATCCCAGCTATCACTTGGCTTGCTCCCCAGCCCAAGCACGTTCCTCATCACAAGGTGCACCTTGTGCGCCATGCACACCAGGCCCAGGAAGGATGCCTCTTTCAAGGCTGCCAACATATTGCTTCCCACATCTGTCACCATGAAGCTACGGACAAACCCTTCCACCCTCGCCATCCACTCCCTCAGAGCTGCCTTCCCGGTGGTGGCAATGTTCTTCACAGAATGGACCTCATCCATCCCCTGGGCCTGGAGAAGAACTACCCTGTACCCAGTGTCAAGCATGGTGCCTTTTTCCGGATGCCAGTTCTTGGCCTGGGGTGACAGAGGTCCTCTGGTAGCCACCAGTGGGCAGTGATGGCAAGGTAGCCATGATGGCAGCTGCTCCAGAGGTCGGCCACGAAGTGTATGGTACGGCCTTTGGCAGCCAAGAGCTCCCTTTGCACCATGTCTCACACAGACTGGTAGAGGACAGGGAGGACTTGAAGGCCAGTGGTGCACCGTGATGGCATGGAGAACCATGGGGCAAAGTGCTGAAGCAGGCTTTGGAAGCCCACGCCCTCCACAACAGATAGGGGGAATCCTTGCAAGGCAATTGTCTCTGCCACCATACGAATGCCCGCCTCCTGAGCCCTTGACCTCACCCTTTTCAATGGCACTATCCCTGACCCCTATGGAACAACCTCCCCAAGGGCAGCCTGCCTGACGGTTCCGCTCCCACTGGCAGAACCCTCAGGGCAAGGCTTCTTGGTTGGGGTGGATTCCTGTGACCCTCCCACTAATTCCAGCTCAGAGGAGCTGGTAGCCATCTGTGTCCCCCCACCAGATGTTTCACTGGCTGAGGACAGAGACCACAGGCTCGGGTGGCATGTCTTCAGGTGCCTAGTCAAGACCATCAATGACAGGTGCTTTGGGTGATTGCCCCTGTGCACCAGGCCACCACAGACATGGCACTGCACCACACGGGGGTCATTTGGAAGGGTCCGAAAGTGCCTCCATACAGACAGTTTGAACTGTGGCCCACTAACTCTTCCAGGGGAGGGAGGACGAAGGGTTACTGGCTGCACCACGGAGCTGGCCATAGAAGACGGAGTGAGGGGTGGACTGCAGGCAGGGACATCATCAGGAGTTTGGGATGGGGATGGGATGGATATTTCGTCGAACCCCAGTCATTGATCCATGGATCCCTCACCCTCCTCCTCCTCAAACAGTTTAAAGAGTTCCTCTTCCCCTGGCAGCAAGAGCTCTTTGGCCTCCTTAACAGCCCCAATAGGTGATTTTTAGGGAGCGGGAGTCTCTGCTGCTGCAGATCCCCACCAAGTACATCTTCCCGCGGGGCAACCAGGACAATATTTGCACTTCCCCCCACAACCACCCTTGGCCACCAGCTGAAGCCTCACTGTGCCAGCAAATAAGAATTAAGGAGGAAAGAAAAGGAGACAACAATGTGTGCCCTCCACCGAGGTGCCCACTGATCTTGCCCCCAAGTCCTGGCAGCAGCCGTGGAACCAGAGGGGATAGATCTGATCCCTCCCACCACACACAGAAAAATCTCAGCTTGAATACACTCTCTCTGTCTCTCTTCCAAAAGGCTAGCAACAGCTCAGTCCCTCTCCACTGCCTGCTGAAACTGAAAGTGAGAACTGGGAGCACAGTGCTCTTTTATAACCAGAGGTCTCATAGGGAAAAGCAGGAGGTCTATGATTGGCAGTCAGAACTGTCTAATAGGGTTTGCAGGGATGAGATTGGAATGACCATAGCTACAGAACACCACCCCTTCACTCTCCCTCCCCCCTGGTCTCTGCTGCCATGTAACCAATTGTAATCAATTTGGAGCTCCACACTTGGAAGACCTGTCCATCAAGCTACGTTGGGCTGAGTTTGGGGTTTCCAGGGTGACAGAAGACATGCAGACAGAGTTCAGGCAGTCCCTGCCCTTGTTGCCAAGGGAATTGATTGAAGGTGCCTAGCTGTCTGGCTTCATGAACAGTAGATGAACACAATGAACGAAGATTGCGATGACCGCTTGTTCATTTGCAATGGCTCCTCATGAACAGCTTGTTTGCGAACAGACAAATGGGCTGTTCTTGGGGTTTTTTCCATTCATAATGCTGTTCGTGCCCATGTCTATGTACAACTTCAGTTCCTTGAAACACTGAATAGCTTTTTTGTGTCTTGGCAACTAAGGCTGAATTTAGAGGTACATATATGGAGGAGCAAAGAAGGGAGTATTTTAATTATATCAAAAATCCTTCCTCTAATATCAAGTTATTATAATCTTAAATTATGATGTTGCCTATTGCTGCAAATGCACTAGTTGTTGTAGCATCCTCATAATGGACAGCAGCAACCTCTTTTAGAACTGAAAACCTGCTTGTGCTGTGTGGAAATTTTATCCTTCCAAATGATAGTAAATGGGATCTTTTATGTTATATTAATGTATGATGATTTCTTGCACAGAAATTTCTTTTTTAGAGGGATATTTCAATAAGTGGGTTGGAGCAAACATTGGAAGTACAGCTTAATTAATTCCTTCTTTATTACACTATGAGTTCATCCCTATTCAGTAGAATATCACCATTAGAAAACCCACTGGAAATTTCTACACTTTGCAAGCTAGAAAGCAATTGAAGAAGCATACACATACAAATTAGAATGACTCATCTTTTCATCTCATTTTGCACAAAACCTAAATAGTTTAAATGCAAACCAATTCTCCAGTAATAATGTAAGTATCCTTTGTGTAGTTGTAGTGAGACCAAAATGGTCTCAAGAAGTGGACAGAGGGATCATAGAATCATAGAGCTGGAAGTGGCCTTACAGACCATCTAGTCCAACCTCCTGCTCAATATAGGAACAGCCTAAAGCATCCCTGACAAGTATTTGTCCAGCTGCTCTTTGAAGACTACCAGTGAGGGGGAACCCAGCACATCCCTAGGCAGCCAATTCCACTGCTGAATTACTCTAAACATGAAGTTTTCCCTAGTGTCCAGCCACTATCTTCCCTCTGGTAGGTTAAACCCATTGTTTTGGGTTCTATCCTCTGTTGTCAACAGGAACAGCTCCCTTCTGTCCTTGTTTTAAATACTTAAAGAGGGAAATCATGTCCCCCCCTCCACCTCCTCTTATCCAAACTGAACATTCCTCTCCAAACAGGTATTATTATGGTATTGTTACCCTGGAGTATGGAGGAAACTCGTGGATTTGTGGTAGGTGAATGTCACAGGCAATACATGCATAGCTGGAGGATTCTAATGACAATGAAATTAGTTATGTGCAGACAAGTTAGAGAGGAACTGGAATACAAGTAATCATTCTGTTGACCTATCAGATGCTATGGTCCACATAGGTTGGATTGCCATCAGGTAATGCAACCTGAAGAATTTGCCAATTAAATGAAAAAAAGACAAATGTAGAGTGTGCATGTCTACATTGCAGAGCATGCACAGTTATAAACAGAGGACAGAATCCATGGAGCTGTTGCATACATGGAAAATTCTTCTGTTCATGGAAAGCAGGTTCTTTCATTTCTGTGGATTTCCCTCTCCACCAGTGACCTCTTGCACTACATGTGAGGGCATTCAGATGTCCCTCAACTTTTGCAGGAGACCAAGGGTCACTGGTAGGAGGAGGAGATTTGACAAAAATATCATACAAACGCAGTTACAAAGACTTATCTTCCTTAGTTGTCACTTAGGCTGAGTTCATCCAAAATTGCAGTTTACTTTGCCCTATAAGGTACCAAATCCATCTAATCACAGCATGCTTCATTCACCCATCCTTGGGCAGTCAGGGGAAGTGGAATTTCTTTTCCTAATTTTTCTTTTTTAGTTGTATCAATTGGTTCCTCATATTCTTTTTTACCCTGTTTAAAGAGGAATTCTCTTTCATTTCTCATTAATTTATCTTGGAGTTTTTTTCACTATGTGATAATGTAGATTTCCTCTCTCTTGGATTTCTGCCTGTTGTTGTGCCACTATAATGCAATAGAAAGGGTAAACACAATCTGAAGCGGCAAGGATATGTTCAAAGATATCCTGGCGTGTGTTTACTTGTTTAATGACTCACCTTGTAGTACTTAAATAAATAAATAAATTATTTCTTAGAGGTTTAAATCAAATCTTCCTCTTCATAACTCAAATTCCTAAAAAGAGAGATAGAAAAGGATTGCTGGATTTCAGTGAGATGTTCATCAAAAAAGAATTAAGGAATAACCCTAAATCCAGGCCCCCCCCTCTTGATTTAGAGACCTGCATTTCTAAAGACATTAACCCTCACATTTTAACTACATTCAAAACCCCATGTTAACCAGCAGAAACAACACACAAACTATTTATATAGCAAAATATTACACTTATGCTCTGGTAATTGTTTATTCTTTGTTTCAGCATTTTTTGCAGTTCGGTATCAGATTGCTGGGTATATTCAAATTTCTGCAATCCATACCCTTTTGCATTTTTATTGTATGTTCGAATCATTGATCTTATTGATTTACACTGTGTAATTAGCCTGGAGTCTCAGTGAGAAAGGCAGACTATAAATAATGTATTGTCGAAGGCTTTCACGGCTGGAGAACGATGGTTGTTGTGGGTTTTCCGGGCTGTATTGCGGTGGTTTTGGCATTGTAGTTCCTGACGTTTCGCCAGCAGCTGTGGCTGGCATCTTCAGAGGTGTAGCACCGAAAGACAGAGATCTCTCAGTGTCACCAGAGATCTCTGTCTTTTGGTGCTACACCTCTGAAGATGCCAGCCACAGCTGCTGGCGAAACGTCAGGAACTACAATGCCAAGACCACGGCAATACAGCCCGGAAAACCCACAACAACCATATAAATAATGTATATAAATAAATAAAAATGTTATCATATGTTGATTCATTCATGTTCAAAGTAAAGTTCACAATTCCCAAATGCCCATGTACAAGTGTGACTCCATGGGGGTGTGCAGTGGTGGCCATTCAGATATTTCTAGTCCAAATGTTTACTTTAAAAATACTCTATCAGTGTTTTTTGGATATATTATGGTATCTGGATGGTATTTGGTATTTGGGATTTTTCAGCATACTGTTATATGGGTTCATAAATATTCCATAAGTATTCAAGAATATACAGAAATATTTGGGGCCAGCATTTTAAGGCTTCGGGGACTGCTCTTCTTCAATTTTACAACATGTCTGTGTCAGTGTCCTCTTGCCAGGTCTTTTTAATAGAAATTTTATTGAATGGGTTAACATATTACATAATACACAATACATACTCATTTACCCTTATAATTACAGTATATGCCCCCCATCCCTTCCCCATCCCCCTTTTCCCTTTTTGACTTCCAACAGCACTAAAAACTCTTAACTTCTTATTGGTATCTCTAATTCCTATGTAGTCCCTATTATCTAAGGTAAAGTTCATGTTCATTCTCATAGCTCATATTACTTAATAACTATCTAGAGTCCACAGTTGTCCTCTCACATCCCATTTATTTTCCACATAGTCCTTAAGCTTCTTCCAGTCAGTTAAAAATTCATTTGGATTCTGCTCTCTCAATTTCCTTGTCAATTAGTCCATTTCTGCCATATGCAACAGCTTTTGGATCCATTCCTCAACTTCTGGTATGCCTTCTTGTTTCCAGTATTGTGCATACAAAATTCTTGCTGCAACAGTCATATAACATAACAGAGTTCTGTCCCTCATGTTAACTTCTTGCATATTCAATCTTAGCAACAGCATTTCCGGGCTCTTTAACAAATTACATTTCATAATTAACAGCGTTTGTCCATAAATCTTAGACCAAAATGTTTTGGCCTTTTCACAGGTCCACCACATATGGTAAAAGGAGCCCTCATGTTTTTTACATCTCCAACATTTATTTGACATTGCACTATTTGCATTTGCTAATTTTTTCGGTGTTAGATACCATCTATAAATCATCTTATATCCATTCTCTTTCAAATTGTTACATATGGATATCTTCAAAGTATTCTTCCATAGAAATTCCCAGCGTTCCATTGGCACTTCTTTGTTAAAATGTATTGCCCATTTCACCATCTGTGTTTTAACAACCTCATCCTGTGTATACCATGTCAGCAAAATTTTATATATTTTAGAAATCATTTTCACTTCTTCACCAAACAAAATCTCTTCTAGTTCTGTATTTTTTATTCTAAAACCTACATTTCTTTTGTCAGTTTCAAATATATCCTTAATTTGCCTATATTGTAACCAACCATACTCAAATAGTAACTCATCTTTACCTTTTATCTTGAGGGTGTCTTTCTCTCCACTCAATAATTCCTTATAGGTTAACCAATCTTCCCCTCTATAATACATATTTGGGTTCACCACTTCCGCTGGTACAATCCACATAGGTCTTTTTTCACCCAGAAACTTCTTATATTTTTGCCAAATCATGAAAATATTCCTTCTCACAAAATGATGCTGAAACATACCATCCATTTTATATTTCTCATACCATAAATATGCATGCCAACCAAACAAGTTATTGAACCCTTCCAAAGCTAGTAATTTTAGATTAGATAATTTCACCCATTCTTTCAGCCAGACCAAGCAAATTGCTTCATAATACAATCTCAAATTGGGTAATTACAAGCCTCCCCTTTCTTTTGCATCACACAGTACCTTCATCTTAATTCTCGGTTTTCTTCCAGCCCAAATAAAATCTAAGATTCTTCTTTGCCATTTATCAAAATGCTTCATTTCTTTAACAATTGGAATCGTTTGCAACAGAAACATCATTCTTGGTAATACATTCATTTTAACAACTGAGATACGTCCTAACAATGACAGATTCAATTTGTTCCATTTCAACAGATCTCTCTCTATCTGCGACCATAGTTTTTCATAATTATTTTTAAATAGATCTATATTCTTAGCTGATACTTCTGTCCCCAGGTATTTTGTTTTCTGAACCACTTCATACTTTGAATCATTCATTAATTGTTCTTGTTTCTTTTTTGTCATATATATATATATATATATAAATTATATAAATTTATATATTTTTATATAAAAAAATCCTCTTGCCAGGTCTTGATGTTCGGTTGCTGGGGTGGTTTGGCTTGGATTCTGTGGTTTGACATTGGTTCTGTTGGGCTTGTTGGTTCTGTTTGTATTGGGGGGGTTTTGGCCAGTAGTTCTTTGTTCTTGTGTATTTGGCTATTATCTTCTTTGCCTTGGAGAAAGTATGAATTTTTCCTCCTAGGAAACAATGGATACAAGCATGATGCTTGGGGACACCTTATTCAGGGCCCCTTAGAATTGGACCCCTTCATTCAATCTACTTGAAACTCGGGAAATCTTTAGTGGATAGGAACTTTTAGGTTCCCTACAATTTTGGTGTCATTTTCTTGGAAAACAGCCACTACAATCCCCAGTAAATTTCCTCATATGGAATAATGATCCCCCAAATTGTCTACTGATACTGTCTGCTGATGGAGTTACATTCTTACTGGGTAGTTTGACATGGCGAAAGATGTCATGTTAATTACTTATGCTTTGATTCCGAAAGATTTCATCTACATGTTTGGTTTTATGCTACTTTTCAAATTTGCGGCAACCATACCCTATTGTATCTGTTTTCATTGACTGTCTAACTGTTCATCATAGTGTATTTTTGCTCTTTGTCAGGTACCCTAATGATAATGATAATTATATAACAACAACAATAACAATAATAATGTTTTCAAGCAGCTTTCATGATAGCAGGGGTTTTACTGTGATTTTTTAAAATATTATGACTGGCAAGTGGAATGGGGGTGGGGGGGCAGCTAGAAGCTGGGTTGTTTTCCAGAAAAGCAACAGTTACCATTTTTAATAGAATAAAATCAGTAGAAGAAAGCATTATGCAAACAAAACACCACATGAAGAAACTAAGGGACCATAAAATTTGAGAGAACATATGGGAAAAAATAGCTATACAAAAGTAACATTGTTGGATACTCCAAAAGTCACAAAATACTAACGATTAAATGATGAGTGGCATATAGGTATATTCAGTCACAAAAATGAGGAAAATAATAATGATGTTTCTAAAATAGTTTTAAACATATTGCTGAACAGAAGGTTTAGACAGATAATATTGTTTGCAATAAATGAAGGGTAAATGAGAGAAATAGGACTGTTACGCTTGGAACTTTGCTGGCACATACTTGGGAGAAAGCCTGATTGAATGCAATGAGACTTCTAAGTAGAATCAAGCTAAACAATGTGCCAAACATAGCTATATATACACAAAAGCCTGAAGCAATGAAATGAGACTATCCAATGCATGTATGAATATACATATGAGCAGTGAGAGTAGAACAGGGAAATACTGTAAAAGATTTATTATGGAGAAAAGGAAATTACCAAGACTAAACAGCAAAACAAATGTCTGTCTGTGAAGCAGAATTGGGAGAAGATATTGAAAATTTCTCATTAGTCTAGTAACAGCCCAAAATATGCTTTGATTTGTTAATCAAGAACAGTTCAGATTGCCAAATATATATATATATATATATATATATATATATATATATATATATATATATATATATATATATATATATATATATATATATATATATATATATATATATATTGATACTGGCAATAGACCTATGAGTCAACATTATTCAGCCAAAACATTTCAGGTGTGATAAAAGTAGTGATGGTTACTAAACTGGCCACAACAAAGAAAAAGTCACAGTTCCATTGGTATTCCAAGACTTTTATTAATTCTGTTAACTGGTTATCATCCTCCTTTACAGCATTTCCTATATACTATTAGCTAGTATTAAAAACATATGTGCTCACAGTATATTTGCAATGTATGTCCTTTGTATGCTGTACAAGTCAATTCAAAAGTCTGTGTAATAAGGCTGGGGAAATATCTGGCAATTCTTTCTTCTCGCGGTAGATCCTATACCATAACCCATGCTGCTTTATAGAATTCCTCTCATAACTTGCTATCATGGGGGTGGAAGGGTGGCAGAGTGAGACCTGCACTATGAATAGTAATGTAGCAGAACATTCCTTTGGGGAACTCACCCTGTTTGACAAAAGAATGGATCCAGCTGTATAGGACTGCGAAGGTATGTGCTGTGCCATTTATGAAATCCATTTCCTGGAGTAACTGGGGGGAAAGGGTTTTATGGCCATTTGATGTTTTTAAAAAAAACTGGAAGAAATGCACACTGAGCTACAAAAATTCTGTGGAAAAAAAATACTGTTGACAGCCGTGCCTATGTTCCAGAAAAGGAGCAGCTAGCAAAGTGGCCTTTCAAAGTGTAAGAATTGAATTTCAGAAGTTTTAGGAGTAAGTCAAATAATATTAGGCTATAAAAGCCTTGGGGTAGTGCAATGAAATGCTCTTGGGAAGTAAAACAGCAGGAGTTTATTCTGCTTAAATAGAAGGAGTGCACAGTCTAGCAGGATACTTTTTAATAGGCTGGGAAGGATTTTCCTTTTTTTGCTAGACCTGGCATTATTGAGCAAGAAAATTATATATAATAAGTGTCTGTTTTCCTTCCTGTCCCTAAGTGACTGGCTGTCCAGTTGCAGAGGACAAAAGGTCACATTTAAATGTTGGCAACATGTCCTTTATAAGGTTGAATTCTACTTGCCAGACTCTTGAGGGAGGAGGAATATGAGTACAAGCTCTGAATGAGAGCCGAGCCTTGATCATTTGCAGTATCATCCCTGCTGGTACCCTAAAGTGAAGCAGTTGTGTGAGAGCTGACTATATATTCAAAATTACACTGGCTTTCTGCATGCCACTGCATGGGCTCAGAAATAATCTGCCACTCCTTACCCTATATATATATTTGTGTGTGTGTGTGTGTAAAAACTGTAATTAAGCAGAAAAAGATAATGGATTGTTACAGGAACAGTCAAGAAGACTCAAGAGTCAGGGATATCAACTTGGATCCACATACATATACAAGGATTCATAATGCATATACAAAAATACAGGATGGATGAACAAAAATAAATGAGACTATAAAAGCCCTTAGTTGCACAATGATACTGCAATTGCTTGATCTTTGGCTTGATCTTTGTTTTGCTTGATCTTTGTTTGATCTTTGATCAAGGCTTGATCTTTGTTTTGCTTCTCAGAATGTAAAGACCTGCTTTCTTTTTCTTCTTCAAAAGTATTTAAAAGGCTTGCCTCCAAAGGCCTTCAAAAGCTCCACTGGTTAGTTCACTACTAGTTCTACTTATTGCCCTTTGCTGTAACTGAAGAAACCTACTAAACAGAGTAAAGGTGCCAGGTTATCCAGGTGGGCTATTTTGTGTGAGGTATAATAATGAGGATGACTGAGCTGTGGGGAAGCTGTTTGAAGACCTTTTATTATACTTCATGCACCAGACTGCAGTTCTGTTGTCAGGGAAACAGCTTCCTCTATGTTCTTAACAGTTTTCATCTTATACTACAGTTGGCTACAAAAATGGAAAAACTGAAGAACCTTCAAATAATGCTCTTAATAATAATGCTGTTTACTTAGGTTCCAAGGAACCTTGATGACCCTACCTGAGAATGAGTTGTTCTCATGATTTTCTCTGTGATGCAATGTTGTATTGAAGGGTTTGAGAACAGAAAATGATAAATACCTGCTACTAGAACAGGTACTATGGACGTGCAATAATTTAATTTGTATATGCTTATTGTCAACTGACGTGGTTGACTCTAATTTGACTTTATTTTAAGTACATTTTACTTAAAAGCTGCATTGCACACTGTTGTTTCTCAGTCATGCAATCAAATGCACTACTGAGAATAGAACACACTGAATAAAGTATTAGGGACATAACCCAGTCTCTCATTCACTACTCTGTGTGTATATGAGTGTATATCAGTACATAACCCACATGCACTACTCTGTGTGTATATGAGTGTATATCAGTACATGCAAAAAGTTGAAAATGGAGAGGAACTGTCTCATCTCCTGAATTTCAGAATTGTAAGTGTTTTCTGTGAAAAGAATGTGAAAATTAATCCCAACAAGATAGTGGGATAGGGATTCCAGATCCACTGGTGGGGACAAGGGATCCCCCTCTCCCAGCCTCTGCTCCCCCTCCACTCACTTGGTCAGCAGGGGGGAAAGGTGGGGTACTAGACCTCCTGAGTGCACTCCTGGGGTGGCCCGGTCACTCCTGAGAAGTGACGCCCTGGGAGCGCTCCCATGCCTCACAGTGGGCTGATTTGGGGCTGTTTGGGCCAAAATTGGCCTGCTTCAAAGTACAGAAGTACTCTCAGGCCCTGCGTGACAACCCTATGGTGGGGTGAAGGCTTGACCCAGGAAATGCTTTATCTCTTGTTCCAGATCAGGTTGCACTCTCCCTAAAGGAGCAGGTTCATAGCTTTGGAGTGCTGCTGGACCCTGGCATCCTGTTGGATAAACTGGTAGCATTAGTTGCCAAGGATGCCTCTCATTAGCTTTCTCTGGTGAGCCAGCTGTGGCCTTTCCTGGGCAGGAAAGATCTTGTAACTGTAATACATATTGTGGCAACATCTAGATTAAATTACTGCAATGCACTCTATGTGGGGCTGCCTTGAAAACTATCTGGAAGCTACAGATGTACAGAATGCTAGCTTGAGTGGGTCATAGGGATCATGTCGCTCCAATCCTGTTCCATCTATACAGGCTCCCAATTTCCTTCCAGGCCCAATTCAAGGTGCTGGCATTGACCTTCAAAGCAATATATAGCTTGGGGCCTGCATATTTTAAGGACCACCTTCTCCCATATGGACCTACCCATTTACTCCAGTCATCTTTGGAGGCCCTACTTTGAGTGTGCCTCCCATGTGATTCTAGATGAGTAACAACCCAAGAAAGGACCTTCTCTGTCATGGCACCTAAATTCTGAAACTCTCTCCCTAGGTATATTTGTCTGTTCTCTTCTATTGCTGTCTTCTACCAGTGGATGAAGACCTTTTTTTGTTTCGTTTGGCATACCCCCAATAACTATTACTTGTCCTTCTTCTTGTTCTTGTGTTGTGCATCTATGTGTGGTTTTTTTTTTAATTTTTATTTGTTTTTAAATGTTTTAAGTTTAAATTGTTTAAAAATGTTTTAATATTATACTGTTTGCCACTTTTGGACCCTACTTGGGTCTAAAAAGGAATACAAATGTTTTAAAGTAAATTAAATTAATAAATACGCTCTTTAGACTATGGCTGCTTCAACACACATTGGATAATCCACTTTCAATACTCTTTAGTGAACATTTGAAACTGCTTTTCCATGTGTGGAACAAAAAATCCACTTCCAAAGGATTGCTAAAGTGCATTGAAAGTGCATTATTCAACGTGTGTGGAAATTGCCTATTTGTGATTGTTCTAATATTATAACAATCCCCACTCTTCCACTTGAAGCAAACTGGATGACCTCAGGTCAGTCACAGCTTCTAGCTCTCTCAGCCGCACCCACCTCACAGGATGTTTTGTTGTGGGGATAATAGTAATATGCTTTGTAAACTGCTCTGAGTGGGTGTTAAGTCATCCTGAAGGGTGGTATATAAATTGAATGTTGTTGTTGTTGTTGTTGTTGTAAGAGAGTATTTCACAACAATTTATGAGTTCCTATATGTTTCTTATCCATTTCAGAAATACTTTTATTAAGAATATGGGCAATGTTTTTAATATATGTCTGCTTGTTTTTAAATTGATTTGTTAGAGTAATTCTGATCATTATCCCACAGCTTTCCTAAATAGGAGGTTATTCTTGAAACATGCTGGTCTTGGGGGGAATTATTGTTAGAAGATTATATGACAGGCTTCAAGAAATTTAATATTTTAGTAATAAAGTATAACTTACGCCTATTTTGGCATTTGCCTTCCATTTTCAAGATTTATATCACCCATGAAACCCTCAACGGGGCCAACAAGCCTCTTTGAAAACTCTAAAGCTGTTTGGATTTTAATTAAACAGGCTGCAGTTGTTGGCAGTTGCTCCCTCACTGAGCTTAGTATCAATATGTTCACAACAAACAGGAGGACTGTAGTAACTAGAAGGTTATGGCTGCCCATAAACCTAGAGCTAAATTTATCCTTTTGTCACTTTAAGAAACAAAGGAAGTTTTTAGGTGCAAGAAGTGTGTGTAGACAGGCCTTAATTATACACAAATAAGGTTCTGTGGTCCTTTTTAAACTATTTATGACAATACAGATATGAATGCTAGCTTGATATTTGACATGCTGGTTTCTAGAATGAAGCCAAAAGATTATGTGGGTCACATCTGGTGCCCTTTAGCTTTTGAAATTTCTATATGAGGTCAGTGCACCAATGAAAATTAAAAGTTTGCATGAAACACCTTCAGTTCAGTTAAAAGGAGAAATTGTGTGCTGGCAGGTAACATCCTACAATTTATACCATCCTCTAAGTAACTTTAAACCACATTTAGTGATATCATTCTACATTGCAATCTGATATACTGGCAGATGCCAGGTATTATCTTTGACTGTTCTAAAAGATTTCTTTCAGGGGTACTAATATTTCATACCATCTACTCAGCACTTGAATTCCTTGCTATACTGGTGCAGATATGAGTATTCCCAGTAGGTTTCAGGTATCTGTAGGAAGCTGTCTACCCAGTCATCTTTCTCATCTAATCATGTTACTTGGTTTGTTTTTGATAGGTAGAAATTAGAAAGTAATCACTTAAGAATGCAACTCCTGAATTTTCTTATTTTTTGACTGTAGAACTAGATGTGACACTTACATGTTTGGTTTGTTATAGAGTTGTTATGGGGTGAGGAATTTCTTTTTCCAAAAATAACTTTTTTTAGATATAGCTATTGATTTCTCTTAATCTCTTTTAAGAACAGGGTTTCTCTTTCATTTCTCTTCAAAGAGAAAACAAAGTGCCCTTCTATAACTTCAGTCCTTGCAGTTGTTTTGTGTTACACACCCCAGGTGGTGCTCTAACAGGAAAATTGGAAGACTTGGAAAGACATTACCTGCTTCTGAGCATCTACAGAGTGTAATTATTAAATTTTGCTGAACCTCCTTTCCTTCCCCTCCTCTCTTCAGCTTTCTCTTTGATCCAAAATTATTTGATTAGAAACTGACTCCAGATTCCTAAAAGAATGGTTGGATTTCATGGTAAAGTGGAATTCAGAGAATTTCTCTCAACAACCACAAGTTTTTTTGTTTTGTTTTTTAAAGCAGGAATTGAAGTGACACATTATTTCATGCTTTCTCAGCCCCTCGCAGCAGCAGCTAGCAACAGGTAGGGAAACACAATATTGCATGCAAGATGAGTCCAGTAGAACCTTAAATGCCAACAAGGGTATAAACTTTAGAGAGTCAAAGCTCCCTTTGTCAAGTAACAAAGAGTTCTTGGAGGCATATACCTTGCAAAATCTCAATGGTCTTTAAGGCACTACTGGATTCATATTTTACTTATCTACTGCAGACCAACACAGCTACCCACCTGTCACTAAGACATGGCACTTTAACATGTGGCTGCATACAGAGCACAGGAGCATGCTGCTGCTGGTGCAATGACATCTCTTCCCAGAAGGGATATAAATGAAGCAGCTTCATGTGCATGTGGGAAGAAGACTAGAGGTAAGTGCCAGGTCCCCCCTTCCACCAGGAGGGTTTAGGGGCTTGGCAACCCTAGAAAGCTGCTTTGATAAAGAGATGGGGATTGTGGACTGTACTGTCATACTAATATGTACTATCTGATTCCATATGTATGATCCTATTTTGTAATTTCTGCAATGTTTAATATGTCAGGTACATATTTGTGCTTTGTTTCAGCTGCAGCCCTAATTCTATTGCATTGTTTCTTAAATGACCTATCCTGTTGATTGTATTGGTTTAGCCTGCTTAATTCACCTTGGGTCTCAGTGAGAAATAAGAAGTATAAATAATGTAAATAAGAATTTTTAAAAAATATTTTCTGTTCAATTTATTACTTGTATTATTTAGGCCTCTCTGTATATGCCTCAGCAGACGTGTAACTAAAGCAATTGTAATTCCCGGCTGTACCTCCCACATAGTCACCATTTTTTCCTATCCTTACTCAATAGGCCAGCATAGAGCATAGCACTAGTAGTACAGAGTAAATATCAGTGTGGTGGAAAGGCAAGTTACTTAAATCAGCAGCAGTTAAAGATGAGACATTGAAAATGGGAAGATACAAAAAATTGTAAAGCATGAATAAGTTTTAACAAAACCAGAGAAAAACATAGAGGAAGTGAGAAACAACATGCCAGTTGTACTTAAAGCAACTTTTTGGGGAAAGAAACTGGTAATGCCATTTTTTTAAAGTAAACCCATAAATTCTTCCCAAGATAGCTAGAATGGAGGTTGCAATTTTAAATCTTCTATACATACTGTCTAGAACAACAATAATTTTCAGTTTTTTTCTTCATTTCATTTGAGAGTAAAGTGAGTAATCATGAAGTAGGAGAATGTGATCTAAATTGTCTTCTTGCACAGGGACATTAAATAATACATTTTTTCTTTTAAAATAGTATCTTGAGAACATGACTCACCTACTCATGTATACACCTGCTATTTAATCTGCCATCATTGTCTTTAAGCTTTTTGAGCGGAGAATACATGATGCTTTACTTCACATGATCATGTTCTTCTTGGTACAGTGTCAGCAGGGGTAGGGCTAAGATTCTTTTAAAAAATTTGAATGGATTCCAATTTTGTGATAAGGTGATTATTCCAGCCCCAAACATCTGTTTCAGTAACTTCTTTACATTTATTCGTTTATAATGTGCATGTAGCTACCTTTCTTCTAATAATCTCTGGTACCAAGGGCTACTGGATTCAGCTTGTACTGCATTTTCTCCTTTTCAACTCTCCCATAAAAAGAATGCAGAACAAAGATGGTATGAGGGGAAAACACAGATGAGAAGACAAGTGTTACCCCATGGGTAGTTGTGAAATTTGGTTCATAATGACCCTGGATAGTCTGTTCCCAACATAGTTTCTAAAATTCTGTTCCATCCTTATGATTTTAAATTGATGATGATGATGATGATGATGATGATGATGATGATGATGATGATGATAAAAAATTGGGGAAGTTTGCATCAAGAGGTATATTTCAAGGGGACTCCTTATCGCCTTTATTATTCAACATCTCATTAATTCTCTTGACAATGGTCGTAGAGAAAACAAAAATGGGTTATTATATTTCTGATCACGCTGGGAAAATAAACCATCTCCAGTACATGGATGATTTGAAATTGTATGCAAAGAGTCCTACTGAACTTGAATCATTGCTTAATACAGTGAAAATGTACAGTGATGATATTCAAATGAAATTTGGCTTAGAAAAATGTGCAGTACTCTCCATGAAACAGGGAAAAGTAAAAAATATTTATGGACTAGAACTTGAAAATGGCGACATTATGGAATCATTATCACAATATGAAAATTATAAATATCTTGTAATATTAGAATTAGATAACATCCTGCATGTGAAAGTAAAAGAACTGACTCAGAAAGAATATATTAATAGAGTACGAAAAATTCTGAAGTCACAATTAAATGGTGGAAATACAATCAAGGCCATAAATACATGGGCAATTCCAGTGATCAGCTATCCAGCTGGAATAATAGATTGGACACAAAACAATTTAGAAAAAATTGGATCAAAAAACATGAAAACTAATGAACATGCATCACTCTTTACATCCAAAAAGTGATGTTGACAGGCTATATCTACCATGAAAAATTGGTGGAAGAGGACTTACAAGTACATCAGGTAGTGGAAGAAGAAAAGAGAGGCCTGAATGATTACATCAATAGAAGTACAGAAAAATTACTTCAGGCTTTCTGACATAACACCTACAGAACTGCAAAAGACGGAGCTACTTAGAACAGTGTACATGTTATGCTGATATCTGGTTGATACTTACGTCTCTGGTGAAAACTTGTATCAGCTTAGTAAGGCCAATCAATAATAACATGTGACCTCTGCTTATTGTTGAGTTTTGGATCATTAGAATAATAATTGTCAGTCCCTGGCAGTTAGGTCCCTCAAGCCCTCCACAGTTAACACGAAGGTGTTCCAGTTGAAGTAGCTTTATTGAGATCCATACAATACAGGTGTTCACCCGAAGGTGGCAATTGGCAGAAGTGACAATTCAAACAAAGACATTACTAATTATAGGGAAACTTCCCACCCTTGACATTTTGGCATGAAATCCCAGAGAGGTTACATGGGAACAGATTAGTTTAGATTACATGAAGTACAAAGGAAAATATCCCAGTCTCAGGGAAAGTTACAATGTTCACTGCTAGCAGCTCTCCTTAAGGATACTTGCTGGAAGAAGTGAAAGTATATATTTTCAACAGATAACGGAGGGGCCTGCTGGCTCTCCTGCAATTAATATCAGCAGTTAAGACACCCTCAGACGATCTTCACAAAATACAGCATATAACTCTGGCAAACAGCATTGACCAGTACAAAAGACAGAATACAATCACGGCAGGTATGCTGGCATACATGACGACGACAACAACAACACATTTGATTTATATACTGCCCTTCAGGACAACTTAACACTCAAGAGTTTCCAAAGTATGTTATCCCCCAAACATTCACCCTGTGAGGTGGGTGGGCCTGGGAAGCTGTGACTGACCCAAGGTCACCCAGCTGGCTTCAAATAGAGGAGTGTAGAGCCCTGCCGCTCTTAACCACTAGATCAAATGATATTATTTCATATTTCAGTAGGGAAAGGTTAGAAGAGCAAAATGCACCATGATCCAAGAAGGAAAAAAGCATGTTTTGCCTGAATACTGTTTCCCCCAAAAGACACAGAACAACATTTAAAATTAATATGAATTGACTGGTCAGCATTATAACTATTCTACTTTTTTGGTGTGGGCTGCACTACGTAACCCTTGGACAACAACACGCTGGCTCCAAATGCAGCCAGCAATTTTTTGCTGTCTGCCTGTGCTGCTGCAGCTTCATCCTGTGTGCCACAGAGGCAACTAAGTGTTGTTCCCAGGGCATTCCTTCTTTAGCCCACTGCACTACTTAGGGTGTCCTGCCTATCATGCCCTACCTATCATGAGCAATGCACCATCTTCCTACCAAACTAGGAATAGCTTAACCAATCAAAAGACTAGGCCTATTTTTCCCTGGATAACAAATGAAAAGGGGACTGTTAATAAGCAAGTCATAGAAGACTCTTCCTCCAAATTCCTGCTTGGCCCAAATGCAACTAGCATTCCATGATGAACTTTCACAGCATGCTGCAAATGCTTGCATGGAAAGAGTGGGAAGCCACTTTATATGGTTAAACTCTGGGCAATTAGCTGTCTAAGCCAGTATGAGCACATAGGATTTGTTGCAAACAGAACGAGCTGGGGGAACACGATCCACAGTCCAAGTGACCATTAATCTTCTTATTGTTAAATATTGTTTTCTTTATATGAAGGTATCTTACTCTTTATTCTAGAGAATAGATATAAAATCATAAGAATGAAAAGTAACAATGCTAAGTTCCATATTTATACACAGCTATGTTGAGGCTGCCACTTCCAATGCTTTTGCCACTTTCAAGTTACTGGGACAAATAGTTTAAAATGCCAGTGCCTACTAGACATGGGCACGGACCCAAAAAACCTGAACCATGAGATTTGTGGTTCGTTCATTTTCATGGAATACGGAACATGAACTTTAACGGAATTAGGCCGGTTCACAAACTGGTTCATGGTTTGTGGTTTGTGGGGGCTCAGGATGGCCTCCTTTACACTCAGAGAGCCCATACTCACAACGAGTTTTCAGCAGGCTCTCCTCCAGCCACCGTCCAAGTTTGAACAACGTTACAGTATGGATCTCAAATTTATAGAACCCCAAAGCCGGTGCCCCCAGGAAAGTCCCATTCATTACAATTGGAGCCATCCATGCTAATTGACTATGGGACCTCCAAACATGGGCAATGTCAGGAAAGCAGTCAGCTGGCTGCCTCCCTTCAAGGGGATGGAGGGATTGGCTGCCACCTGGTGGCACCCCCATGTGCCCGTCTGCATGCACCTACATGCAGCCACCACCAAAGGACCATTTGTTTTGTTGGTTGCCGCCATCTTCATGCGGGCTTACCACCAACTGGCAGCACCCCCCCCCGCCACCCCTATGGGTGGCCACCATCGAAGGACAAAGGGTTTTGTCAGTGGTCACCCTCACCATGTGGACTTGAAACCAACAGGTGGCACCCCTGCCCACCCGCCCGCCTGCCTGCCCACCCACCTGCCTCTACAGGTGTCCACCACCAAAGGATGATGAGTTTTGTCGGTGGCTGCTCTCTCTGTGAGGGCAGGGAAAGAGGGGCTGCTGATGGACCCCTGGCCAGGCAGCACAGGGAAACAAAGGAAGGCCCCTCTCTCCACCCCATTGGGGAGAGAGGCTGCAGATGCACCCCTGGCCATCCAGCACAGGGTAACTAATTAAGGCCCCTCTCTACCCCCTTGGTTGAGGGGCTGCAGATACACCCCTGGCCATGCAGCACAGGGTCACAAAGAGAGGCCCTTCGATCCCATGGAGGATGCGACCACAGATAAAACCCACTATCCTGCCATGGCGGACAGCCGGAAGAAAGGAAGGCCCAATGAGTCCCCTCTCCACCCCGGCGGGGAGAGGGGCCAATGAACTACCAAGAAGGAAGGCAGACAGGATTGCCCAACATGTCCCCTCTCCACCCCGGCGGGGAGAGGGGCCAATGCACCCTGGGCAAGGCATGACAGGGTCACAAAATACGGACCCTTGGGCTCCTGGAGGATGCGGCCACAGACAAAACCCATTATCCTGTTGCGGTGGACAGCAGGAAGAGAAGAAGAAGGCCTATCTCCACCCTGGCAGGGAGAGAGGCCACTGACACACCCCTGGCCACATGGCACAGGAAAGCAAAGGAAGTCCTTTCTCTAACCCTATTGGGGAGAGGGGCTGCTGATCATCCCCTGAACATGCAGCACTAGGAAACCAAAGAAGGCCCTCGAGCCTTTGGAAGATGCGGCCACTGACAAAGCCCATTGTCCTGCCATGATGGCCAGCAGGAAGCAATGAAGAAGGCTCCTCTCCATCCCTTTGGGGAGAGGGGCTGACTAACTACAAAGAAGGAAAGCTGGACAGGATCACCCAATGAGTTCCCTCTCCACCCCGGCAGGGAGAGGGGCCGAGGCACATGTCCGTCAGGGAGAAAATACAACGTGTCTGAACTGAATGCTTTACTGGTTTATCCCCTGTGCTCTTGAGAAAGCTGAGGCACATTTGTGCTTACGCAAAACAATCATTGCAAGCTAGCTGATTGTCAGGCTTATATTCTCTGCGGCTTGGAGAGAGCCGGAAGACAACTGCAATTACTACCCTCCATGAGAGACTTGCACACAGTGCTAATTGAAAGAATTGGGGCCAAGCAGGACGCACACTGAGACCTGGGGCCAAGCAGGACCCCACACTGAGACCAAGGGATTGTGGCCCTCTCATCTCACGCATGAGGGCCCTGAAGACTGCAGCTGCCAACAAAATCCAGTGTCTGGCCATGGTGGGTGGCAGGAGTGACCAGGACAACAACACAGAACATGCTTAGAACAGCATCAACCCCCCCCCCCCACTGCCCAAGAAGACGTGGCCATCGACAAAACCCACTGTCTGGCCATGGCGGGCAGATGCCAATGATGCAGACCCCTCTCCACAGCCAAAACCCACCATCCGTCAAAGGGAGGGACAGATAAACAGATATACTGACACCTACCCCATGACCCACCTGCTGGCCATGGTGGCAAGGTCGGAGCCCCTTCACCCCTGGCACAGAGGAGACAATCAGTCCCGATAGGGACTGGGACCATGGAAGGACATGGTCACAGACATGACCCACCTGCCAGCTGTGGCAGCGAGGACAGAACGCCTTCCCATCTAGGTAGGGTGGAGGAATACACTGGGTGCCACGAGAGGGACCCTTCCACCATCTTGCACGAGTACATGTGCAACAGTGTCCCTTGTACCAAGCATCAGCAGCATGACCAACCTGACGGCCATGGTGTTGAGGATGGAACCCCTTCCCCCCATTGGGGGGGTGAGAGACAAAATCCCAGGGTTAGGGGCAAGTTGTACCAGAAGGGACAGAGACAGCAATCCACATTGCGTGGGAGCCCTATCCTGCCACACACAGATACCCAACTTGAGCTGGCAGGAGAGTTGGACAAAATAAAGGACAGTAGCCTCTATGCATCAGGCCACTGCTGGAATGGCACTGTGTCACACAGCTGTCGTTTAGAAAGATCTGGAAGTACTGCCAGATTGGGAGACTGGAAAAGGGGACCCGTAGCTGTAGGGAGATCTGAGTATTACTGGCCATGTTGTGGAGTTGGGGGCTGGAAGATGGAGAGAGTACTTGACTGCACAGGAGGAGGAGATATTGAGGGGCGGGGCAGGTGGCTCCAAACCCATGTAATTCCTCCTGAGATTCCTAGAGCACCATCTCACCACATGCAGAGAGACCTGACCTGATCAACCAGAACAGGTGAACAAAGTAAAAAAGAGCTGAATAATAGACTTTAAAAGGAAAGAAGAAAGTGAGCCCTCAGCTGAGGTGGCCACTAAGCTTGGCCACAGAGCCGGGCAGTGGCCCTGAAACCAGGGGGGGTAAAGCCCTACCACCCCACAGAGAGAGACCTGATCTGACCGTTGTGGGCAGGACGGGTGCACAAAATAAAAAGTGCTGAATAATGAACTAAAAAAAAGGTGACCCCCCCCTCAGCCGAGGTGGCCACTGAGCTTGGCCACAGAGCCTGGCAATGGCCCTGAGACCAGGGGGGTAGAGACCTACCACCTCACAGAGAGAGACTTGACCTGACCTTTGTGGGCAGGACACACAAAAATAAAAATTAAAGATAGTAATCAAATAAAAAAACAAGGTGAGCCCTCAGCCAAGGTGCCCACTGAGCTTGGCCTCAGAGCCGGGCAGTGGCCCAGAGACCAGGGGGGTAGAGCCCTACCACCTCACAGAGAGAGACTTGACCTGACCTTTGCAGGCAGGACACTCACAAAAATAAAAATTAAAGATAGTAATCAAATAAAAAAACAAGGTGAGCCCTCAGCCAAGGTGCCCACTGAGCTTGGCCTCAGAGTCGGGCAGTGGCCCAGAGACCAGGGGGGTAGAGCCCTACCACCCCACAGAGAGAGACCTGACCTGACCTGACCTTTGTGGGCAGGACAGGTATACACAAAAAATAAAAATTAAAGATAGTAATCAAATTAAAAAAAACAAGGTGAGCCCTCAGCCAAGGTGCCCACTGAGCTTGGCCCCAGAGCCTAGCAGCAGCCCTGAGACCAGGGGGATAGAGCCCTACCACCCCACACAGACATCACCTGACCTGGCCTTTGCAGGCAGGACCGTGGTGCACAAAAGATAAAACACAGAAGGAATAAATAAAAATAAAAAAGAAAATCCCAGAAAAAAGGGTAGGCCTCAGTCAGGCTAGGCCCCAGGCAAAGCCAAGTGGTCCAGGCCCTGGCTGGGGGACTGGGGTGGGGTGGAAGAAAAGGCACCCTCTCCAGCAATGCAAAGAGTGGAGCTGGAGAGGCTTTTCAGACTCTCTTCACAAACCAGCCAGCAGCAGCCAAGCTTCCACTCTCCCTCACTCTCCCTCCAATGCCAGCAGCAACAGTCCTCCAACTCTCCCACTGTCTGTGCTGAAACTGAAAGCAGGAGGCAGAGAGCAGTGCTTTATATAACAAACGCTGTGATAGAGCAGAACAGGAGCTCTGTAGTTGGCAGTCAGAGCTGCCCAACAGGCTTTGGAGGGATGAGATTGGAGTTCCCATGGCTACAAGGCTCTTCCCCCCCTCCCCCCCATTCTTGGCTCCCATGTAACAGACTGGGAGCTCCATGGCTGGAAGGGAGACCTGCCTATCAAGGTAAGGTGGGCTAAGATTGGGGTTTCCATGGCAACTAAAGGCCTGCAGACATTCTAGGCCTCCATTGCCTAGGAAATCAATTGAGAGGTGCCAGGGTTCACAAATCGCTCATGGAACACATGGAACTGGCTTAAAAAGTTGTGAGGGTTCATTAACACATGGTCCCATGGAACGTGTGCTAATGAACCACGAATCGGCAAGTTCCATGAGTTTTTTATTCCGTAATTCGATTCGTGCCCACCTCTAGTGCCTACCTTTAATGGCCTTTGCAACCTAATGCCCTTTGCAACCTAAGATTACATACTGGAAGGACTGCCTCTCTATCGCCGACAACTGTCCTCCAAATATATCTTCCTTACTAATCCCTCTATCACTCCCTTACCAACCCATCTTTCAGTTTTTTGGTTACTGCCTTTATCCCCTGGAATGATCTTCTGCGGTTAGGAGACCCCTCCTCTTCCAGCCTTTAACAATGCTTATAAAGTGACACTTTTATCAACTTTGGATGAATATATGGGGGCTGTGTTTGTTTAATGCTGAGATTTTGTGATACTAATGAGGGTTTTGGTTTGTGTAATTATCTTGATTTTTAAGCAATTTTGAATTACATTTTATTGTGTTGCGTTGTTTTAATGTTTTATGGGATCTTTCCCAAGCTGCACTAGGCTGTTTTGAAAATAGTTAAAATAAATGAGGTGCATGATGGTTTTTCCCAGTTTTGGAACTGGGCAAAATTTGGAATTAGGCTTTTTGAGTGGTTTGCCAAGCCAAATTCTAATCCAGATTCAGAAAATTTGCCCACTACGAAAGAGAATTAAAATTAGCTATGCAACAAAACACCATGTAGTATTATAAAAATAAACATATTTATCTCAAATGAACAGATGAAAAATGAGATTTTGCTGAACTTTATAATCTTATTTAAAATGAATGTAAAAGGTCTTCCCCACAGTTCAGTTAAAATGTTGCACCAACAATTGAGAAATTCTGCAGTAGAAAAATATTTGTTTAGAAAAGTGGTTGAATGAGTAATAGGATATCAATTACATAGTCTGAATGAATTATATTATGAAAAAGTATGCTTGTTTTGTACCATTTGAAAAGGGATACTAACAGCTATTTTATCTAACCTGTATATCAGTGTTCTCCCATCTGAAGGAGAACATTATTAAGTTTCCTCTTGGTCTATCCTTTTTCATATTATTTTGGACATGTGCTTTGTTTGAAAGGCTACTTCAAGAGCCTCTGAAAGAACAGATTATTCTCATCCATTTTCTGCAAAGTTATTAAAAATATCACTCATTAAATTAAAATATGTTTCCTCATGCAAACGTCCAACCAGCAGAGAACAAAACACCATGAAAAAATGATCATGTATCAAAGAATTTTTAATAGTTTTTCAAGAACACCTGATTGTGGGTGCTCTAGTCTTCTAGCAAAAGAATAGGACAGATCTCTATTGTTATTGCATACACTATAATTTTTTAAAAATAAGTTAAATTATAAATTTCCCATTCGAGTCTCCATAAAGTTAATGAACATATTATTTATGTTCATTCTGTTACTGTTAGGGTTTTCTTACATGGCAATCTAGAACCATCATGAATAACAGTCAAACTGTCAGCCTCCAGGTGAGGTCTGGAGATTTCCTAGAACTGATCTCCGGATTACAGAGATTAGTTCCCCTGGAGAAAATGGCTGCTTTGGAAGGTGAACTCTATGGCATTATACCCCACTGAGGTTCCTCCCCAGGCTGAACCCACAAAATCTCCAGGAGTTTCCCAATCCTGACCAGGCAATTACACAGTAGTATGTAATTTGCACTACAGAGGCAGTGAGGCAAACCACATAATATGTGGTGCAAATGCATGAATCTATGTGCATTATAGCAATTCAATATCCCCAATATTCCATTTTAAAAATATAAGAACTGTAAAATGCTGTATATGTTATAATAGGTGTATATTTAGTGACATGAGAAACCCAACTATCAATTTACACTAGTCTCATGTTACAGGATGCCTTGGGCTGCCTGCCTTGCTAGATGCACTATGAAACATTTAATATCATTTTGGTTCCTCAGTTTGACCAATTGTAGCCCATTGCCCAGCAGAACCATAGAGATGTGACTTCTGGAATTCCTTATCTAGTACAGCTTGGAATCAGGCTAGTGAAGTGTGAGTCAATATACAGTGGAGGTATATCGGTGCAATGCAATGAGCAAACACAGAGACTGTCAGTGATTGGCTAGGATAACAGTAAACATAGGGACAAAGGATGGGGAAACAGAATGGCAAAATGGGAAAACAACTCTGGAAGGTAAAATGTCAGAGAAAGGGGAAGAGTTAAGTACGCAAGAAGCATAAGGAGTAACTTAAAGCAGAGGTAGAGGGTTATTCATAGTCAAGAAAGGGTGAGGATACTTCCCAGAGTTGCCTGGCTGGGTATGCTGTGAAGGCAAAGGGCACATTCTAAGAAGAAAGAATTAGAGTGCTATTACATCTATTACCTTGGTGAAAATGATGCCCTCGTCATTGTAAAATAGAGTTTCTTGGGTTTTTTATGCAGCTCGGATAGATGGGTAAATATGTGTTTCTTCTGCTAGAAAGGCTAAAAAGCATATGGTGAAAATCCATTTCACTTCTCCCCCCTCTCCCATGATGACCTAAAGCAGCTCCCAGGAATGTGAAATATTATAAAAACAACCAAACAGAGGAAGGAAGGAAGGAAGGAAGGAAGGAAGGAAGGAAGGAAGGAAGGAAGGAAGGAAGGAAGGAAGGAAGGAAGGAAGGAAGGAAGGAAGGAAGGAAGGAAGGAAGGAAGGAAGGCTTTTAAATGAAAAACAGATCCACCTAACACACACAGAGGGAAGATCTCATCATCTATAGCTTGCCATTCTCACTGAAACTCAAGGTGGATTACAAAATATGAAAACCAGTTTTATCAGACAGCAAATGCCTCCAATAAACATTCAATACTAGACAAGGATAAAAGAAGCCATGTAGTTATAGTTTTAATATTGTTCATGTCCATTGAAGCTCTTTTCAGTCCTTGATAGCCATCATTAGAATTTCCTTATTTAAAAATTTCATATCCTTGTAATAATTTACACCAGCACAAAATTCAAGGAATTAGGGGGAACTATACAAACTATGCCCTTCTATAACAATTTCCAAACAACTGTGAAACTTTTAGCCCCTAGGAGCTTTAACTTGTGGTTTTCAGAGACCAGGTTCCTGTACTTCACGACTAACTACTTTTGAAATTAAGTGGAGTGCAAAGCAGTTTGCAACAATAAAAATGTGTGAGGAAATCAAATAATAAAATAAAGCTTCAAAAGTTACAGAGACTGGATGTTTTAAAAACTGTGTGTATTAATTGAACTGGAAGATCATAAAAGGTATGATTCAATGAAACAAAATGGCAACTGTGATGCCTTTTATTTTTACAAACATATTTTTAAAATGATCCTGTAGCTTCCCAGTGTGTTAATTTTAAAGAAAATCATTATAGAGTCATTATACCTTCAATGCTAAGTAAAATGTATACAAAACAAAAGCTGTTTGTTGTCAGTGGAAAAATCTAAGCTTATTATATACATTGTGTTTGGCCTGACCCAAGATAAGAGGATGAGTTTGTTGCACAAGAAGATCCCACTTACAGTTTGATAAATGTACAGTTAGAATATTTGGATGCTTGAATAAGTAAGAAACATCAAGAATTGGTCTGAATCTTGTTGCCAGCCACAGAGGCTCAAACTGCTAAAAAATGACATTCTTTGGCTCCTTTTTCTATCAAGGAATGGCATTGCCTTATCTTAAAAATAAAAAAAAATGTCTAAAACGACAAAATTATTGCAAATTAAAGAAGGAAAGAAGCAGAGGCCAAATTTGTTCCAACACTGGCTTCCTATTTGTTGCTAACTTTGTTAAATAGATGTAATATTGACAGGAATAAATTCAGATCCCTTATTGTGGTATATCTTTATTTTATACCATGATTTGTTACTCTAATTTGTATTCAGATCTCATAATGTTTTTTAAAAAATTAAAAACTATGCTAATACAAGCCACTGTAATAATCCTAGTAAATTTTTTTGGATTGCAACTCTGGCTTCTGCTCTGAATCCCATCACTCTCTAAAACTTCCAACACAAAAGACCAGCATGAAATTAAAAAGCAAGTAACACTGATGCTAATACTTGGGATTGGCATGTATCATTATCACCATTATCTATTTACACAGAAATGGTAGAAGAGTTTCTATTAAGTATTGTGATTTCAGCTCATAGCAACTGCAATTTCAGCTCAAGGTAACAGCTTTATTGAAGACTGGAAGCAGACAGCCACAGACAGACTCAACAGGAGCCAACAACCAATAGGGACACGTAAATAGAATCCTTAGTTTACATTAACTATATATACAAAGTAACTTATTTACAGCAGTGATTGGGCTTTATTATATAGCATGAATTGGCTGCTGCCAGCAGAAAATAGCCAATAGGAATGATGACTTCAGGAGTCTTAGCTCAGACAGAAGCTAAACCAAAACATAACACCCCTCCCCCCTAAGCTTGGGACACCCTGCTCCAATAATAGTAACCAAGGTATGCTGGGGGATAGTGAGCCCTCTGGGACCTGTGCAACCCCCCTGAATTCGCAAGCCCTCTGACAGGAGTCCCTGTGTTCACGGAGGGGTTATGTCCCATCAGCGGAGGAGCCTTCCTCACTTTCGGAAGCATCTGCCCTGCTCGATGGTGATGGCTGGTCTTGGGTTTCCTCTGTTGGAGAGTCCCGGTGGTTTTCGGCCATTTAGAAAACAAGTCCATGACAAGTCCCCTGAAAAGGCCCTGCAAAGTCTATATAAAGCTGCAACCATAGCATGCACGTCATCTCCCAGGAATGCACAGGGGCCTATGGCATGTCGGGGTGAGACTCTTGCACCACATATACGGTTCCCAGGAATTACATCAACTTAAACAAACAGTATAAACAATCTCAATGATATGTATGTACAGAGAAACTCTCACAACTACTTCAATACAAAATTCTCAATTTATCGGCAACTTATATAAATACAGTCAAAAAACAACTGAAGATCTTTTATACATTTACAATTTTATGCACTTAGACCGTATGACCTTAAATTATCTGTGTGAAAGGCTCAAAGTCTTTAAAATAATAACAACATATTTAATCTACTGAGTCCCGTCCAAAACACTGGAGAAGCTGAAAAATCCTGGAAACTTTTGTCCAAAAGGAAGGTGGAAACACACTGCCGGGCAATGCCATCCCTCTCCCCTTCTCATACATGGGGAGCGAAGAGAAGGTGAGTAAGATTGCATAGTTCCAAATGTTGTTTCTTGTATAGGTTAATCTCTCTTCTTCTTATATCTTTCAGGTGGAGTAAAGAAGATGGAAGGGGACACCAAGGTCCTCCCCTGGCCCTAAAAGCGGCCAGAAATCTTAATCAGCTTGTTTCATAGATATCCACTTCCTCAGGGACCAATAAGTAGTCCACCAGAGCAATAAACTCTCTATAAATAAAGATATTACCAACCCTGGTAATATCCTAAGGAGGTATCCCCTATCTGGAGTGATAAAAACAAAATAGGAGTCAGACCATACAGGAAGTCGACTGACAGAAATTTGTGTTTGGATTACCGGTCCTTCCACCCTAAGCACATCAGATAAAATATTCTGTTTGGGCAAATGTTGAGGTTGAAACGTAATTCCTCCCTAACAATAGATTACACTAGGGGATATGACCAAATGAGGAAGGCATTTCTGGATAGGGGATACCTCTGTAAGATATTACTAGAAGCAGAGAATAAGGTGGCATAGACCCCAAGAAGGGAATTATTTAAATTGAGGGAAACTTGAACCCAGGACTCGATAGTTTGCTCTTTAGAATATACACCTTCAGCACACGAGATCAGACAGATCATTTACAAGCATTGGCATCTCATCTTGGAGATTGATGACTGTGGTAGACCCTCCCCCCGGGGGTTGGTTTCAAGAACACGAGGAACATCAAAGATATTTTAATCCTTATAAAATTCAGGACGCAAGAAAGCTCTAATGAACTCTCGAGGGCCCACTTCTCCTGAGGCCACTGTTGGGTCTGCTCCCTACTGTGGTCACGTAAAGAGATTCAAGTAGAGGGTAGGGCTCTAAATATCAAGCTTTCCCACTTCTCTACTTGCCAGATGGATTGTGTAGTATATTTGATAAGTTATACTTGTAATAAACTTTACATAGGTAGCACTATACAACCAATATGTACACAAATATTAGAGCATTTATCTAGGATAAAAAATCTCGTGATGGAAGCACCACTCATGGAACATTTTGCCAGTTTTCATACTAAAGAGACTGAGCTGAAATTTACTGTTTTGTATGTGTCCCCTAGGGGAGCACAACACTCGGTACAAAGAGATCTTCTAAAACGGGAAGCTCAGTGGATATATAATTTGGGGTCTTTACAACCCAAAGGTTTAAATTCGGAACATAACCTGTCTCGCTTGCTGTAGAGAATTCTTTCATATACAAAAAAGGAAATTTCTCATTCTTTGTGACATTTTCCACTTTAGGTCCTCTTACATTTGATCATCATTATCGTTGCAAGTATGGAATGGAGATACTTACGAATAACAAATATTTATGCCTGTATTTGTACTGTACATGTGGCACAGGATAACATTTGAGATTATAGGTTGACATGTTGGAGTTTAATTTACTTGTTTAGCATGCTTACCCCACACCTTTTTGGGTAACTGCCACTTTAAATCTCATTAGTGCAGTTACGTACTTAAAATCTTGGTTCGGGTTTTTTTTTTTTAATACAACGACCATTTGGAGTGTGCAGAATTGTATGCACTTGAGAGTTCCTAGCTTGATTTGCTTGGTGAGTTTTCAAATCAAAGAGAACAGCTGCTTTATATATTGGGGGAATTGTTGAAGGAAATTAACACTGCTTTACAAACAATATTTATAGAGAGTTTATTGCTCTGGTGGACTACTTATCGGCCCCTGAGGAAGTGGATATCTATGAAGCAAGCTGATTAATATTAATCAGTAGGTTAAATATGTTGTTATTATTTTAAAGACTTCAAGCCTTTCACATTGAGAGATAATTTAAGGTCATACAGTCTAAGTGCATAAAATTGTACATGTATAAAAGATCTTCAATTGTTTTTTGACTGTATTTATATAACTTGCTGATAAATGGAGAATTTTGTACTGAAGTAATTGTAGTTGTGAGAGTTTCTCTGTACAAACATATCATTGAGATTGTTTAGACTGTTCGTTTAAGTGGATGTAATTCCCGGGAACCGTATATGTGGTGCAATTGACTTGATTCTTTGGTATTGGGGTGAGACTCTTGACAGGGCTTGCAAGTCCGGACCCACCTCTCAATTGCTTGGTCCATCCCTGGCTACCACACATAGCTGCGGGCCAGGGCCTTCATTTTCACAATCCCTGGGTGCCCTACATGAAGTGCCTCAAGCACCCACTGTATTAGCCTGGGCGGAACAATGACCCTGCTACCCCAGAGGAGGCAACTCTTGTGAACAGAAAGTTTGTGTTGGCGTGAGCTGTAAGGCTGGAACTCTGAGTCCATCCTGTCAATCAGCCACCCCCTCCACACCCAGTTGAGGACCCTGGAGATCGTGAGGTCCTTTATGGAATGGGCAGTGATGTCAAACGCCTTTTTTAATTTTTTATTATTATTTTTCCAGATAGAAAAGAAAAGAAGGTAAGTATAAGATAAAATGAGCAAGAAAGTTTTCAGTACAATTTCAGTAGGCTTGCTTATATCAACATTATAGTTCTCCAAGTCTTCTAATTAATCTCAATACAATTATAACTGTAAGTTCTGATATTTCATACAGTATTGTCATCATGTTGGATTTTATTCTGTATATTTATTCTTTATCCATTCGTAAAAGGGATTCCAAGGTTTAAAAAAATCTTCTTCCACTCAATATTGTCCATTCAATATGGAAGTTAGTTGGTCCATTTCTGCAGTTTCCATTAACTTCTCTATTAGTTCCTCCTGTTTAGGTATTGCTTGTTGTTTCCAGTAGGATGCAAGTAGAATTCTAGCTGCAGTTATTACATGAATAGTAAAGTGCATCTGTTCTTTGTTTATGTCTGGCATACAATTTAACAAAAAACTCTCTGGTTTGAGAGCAATTGAAATTTGTAACACAGTTTGTATCAAGGCATGCACCATTATCCAATACTTATGTACCTCCTTACAGGACCACCACATATGAAAAAATGTCCCTGTGTGTTTCCCACATTTCCAACATTTATTTGACACATTTTTATACATTTTGGCCAATCTATCCGGTGTTACATACCACCTGTCTAACATCTTGTATAAATTCTCTTTAAACGCAACAGATTTAGTTATTTTTACATTCACTTTCCATATTTTGCTCCATTGTGCGGAGTCAATGTTATTTCCTAGATTCTGTATCCATAAAGTTTTACATTTTTCCACCCCTCATTCTTTTTTATTTGCATTAAAAAGAGATACATTTTCTTAATACATTTTTCATCTGAGTTGCATAGTAATTTTTCAAAGTTTTTTTGTTCTAGATAAAAACCACCCAACTTCTTATCTTTATTATATCTAGATTCAATTTGTGCTCTTGACCACCAATCTAAATTAATACCTTGGTTTAGTAAATCTTCTTTTGTTTTTAATGCTCCTTTATCACCTAAAAGTTCTTTATACCTAATAACTTTATCCACAGAGAATACATTAGCTGTGTAAATGCTTCTAGTGGGGAGACCCATTGTAGGATTTTCTCATATATTCGCAATAGAATTCTTTCCCATGTCGTTATAAGAGATTTTCTTATCAGGTGGTTTTTAAAATATTTGTGTCCAGTTACTTTTCCGTACCATATAAACGCATGCCATCCTAACTGTAAATCATAACTTTCAAGAGCTAAAAGTCTTGGATTTTCCAATAAAATCCACTCTCTCATCCAAACCAGAAAGCACACTTGATAATAAGTTCTCCAGTCAGGTAAAGCCAGGCCTGCATTTTCTTTTAGACCTTGAAGCGTTTTCAGCTTAATTCTTGGTTTCTTTCCTTGCCAAATAAATTTGCTTATATTTTTATTTAGTTCTTCGAAGAATGACATGTTAATATTTATCGGAATAGTTTGGTAAAGGAATATTATATGTGGCAGTATGTTCATTTTAATAGTTGCAATCCTTCCCATCAATGAGAGTTGTAATCCTTTCCATCTCTCTAGGTCTCTTTTTATTTCTTGTAGAAGCTTCATGTAGTTTTCTTTCATTAATGAGCTACATCTCAAGGTCAATTGTATTCTAAGATATTTTACTTTCTTTTCCAGTTGAAATCCTCTCATCCTAGTCAATTCCATTTTTTGCTGCATAGTCATATTTTTACTTATCAGTTTTGTTTTTTGATAGTTAATCTTCATTCCCACCATCTTTCCATATTCCTTTAAATGTTTCATTAAACGTTCTATTGATTCCCTTGGTTCTTCTAGTATAAATAGTAGGTCATCTGCAAATGCTTGCGGCTTATATCTCTGTCCTTTCACCGATGTTCATTTTATTGTGATATCCTTTCTTATTGCTCTTCCTAATATCTCCTGCATCAAAATAAATATTAGTAGTGAAAGTGGACAGCCTTATCTCGTCCTTTTTTCTATTCGTATTGATTCTGTAAAGCCATCATTCAAGATTATTTTTGCTTTCTGTTTCTTATATATAGCTTCGATAGCTTTTATAAATTCTGTTCCAGAGTCCATTTCTTTCATCTGCTCAATAAAGAATTGCCAATTAACATTATCGAAAGCTTTCTTTGTGTCAAGGAATATCATTGCCATCTTTTTTCCGGATGGGCCTCATAGTACTCTAATAAATTGAGAGCCACTCTGATATTATTTCTCAATTGTCTTTTGGGAAGGAAACCTGTCTGGTCTGGATGTATTATGTCCAATAGTATTTTTTAAAATCTTGTAGCTAATATTGTAACAAATATTTTATAATCACAATTGAGTAGGGAGATGGGTCTATAATTTTTACTCTCTTTTGCTTCTGTTCCCTCTTTGTGTATTAAGGAGATCGTTGCTTCTGTACATGACTCCGGTATGGATGTTTCTTCTAATACTGTAGTAATCATCTTCTTATATGGTACAATAATAACATCTTCTAAAACCTTATAATTTTCTGCTGGCAGTCCATCTGGTCCAGGGGTTTTCCCATTGTTTTGTTTCTTATTGCCTCTACTATCTCCATCACTGTAAATGGTTCATTTAACCTTTTTTCTTTCCTCATCTGATAATTTCGGTAGATCTTGCTTTTGTAAGTATTCCTTTTGGATTTCTACTGAGATCTCTTTTTTATATAGGTGTTTGTAAAAGTCCTCCACTAACTTTTTCATTTCCTCTTTTCTTGTCTTTTCTCTTTTTAATTCATCATATAGACAATGGATATATCTCTTTTCTTTTTTCCTTTCTAAGTTTGTCCAACACCATGAGAGGCAGCTGAGACAGGTCCTCTAATTGCATGACCCCATGTGTAGGATATATAATGATATATATTTATTTAGTGATTTATGAACATGCTGAAAATGAGCAGGAACTATTGCCATTTTGTACTTTAAGAAGTACACTGGAGAAAATATTTTGCCCATGTTATCTTTGGGGAAAGTGAATATTAATTTTACTGGAATGGTGCTCCAAGGTTTTACTTGGCCTTGATCAAATAAATGGGATTTCTGAGTACCATGGTCAGCTGGCCAGTTTTTGACAGGTTTTCTAATGGTCAGCCTGACAGATGGTCCAAATGAGCAAACCAAGAAACCTGGGGATATAGAAGCTTGCTATGAAACATTTATCCCATCTTGGCTCAGGGTACAAATGCACCCATCTATGCCATTATTTATTTATTTGAAATATTTATGCTTTGCTTTTTAAAAATACTTCTCAAAAAGGCTCTCAAAATCTCAAAAAATGTTTGATCAATACAGAAACATGATATAATAGACATTAAACATTAGTGTGCATGTTTTCCTCTTTCATTGAGTCAGCAACATTTTTTATAGATACTTCAAAATGTTCTGATCTGGATGGGTATAAGTTTTTAAGGTATCAGGTGAATAGCATGGGTAGATCTGTTTATTTTGTTTATTAAAATTTCACCTTATATTCGATCTTTCCCCCCAAAATGGTTCAAAGCAGCAATTCAGGTAGAAAATCACAAATGAAAACAGTCATAACCATCAGTGGACCAATCTATGATAAAAACTGCCACATTACAAAGTCAATTAAAAAGTTCAGCAAAATGCTTTCATTTTCCATGTTTTCCATATTCCACAAACCATTTTACTTCATTCCACCACCAGATGAATAAGACTCTCTCTCCTTAGTTGAAAACTGGAGGCGTCTTTTTCCTCAAAACCATGGAGATTGGCAATTATCATAGAAAAAAAATAATAAGCAAAATAGAAAAGGAATGTTCAAGTTATTAATCATGTCAGCTCTCCAAAAGATGAACTCTAACAAAAACACGTTTGTTCTCATATTAACTGTAACACAAAGCATTCTCATTTTAGCTAACATATCAATATCAATATGAATATCAGTATTCAAGCCAGTAATCAAACTTCTTTCATTGTCAAGTCTCCCAGTCAAGGAACCCCAAGAACTGTGCTTCTAAGATGTCTCAGCCCTGGATTCGGTTTCGTTTTCCCGGCCATGTTGGATGCTCCTCTCTGCAGGTCCGGGAGGAAGCGCCCGAGCAGCCTGACTGGGTGGTTGGCCCGTGAGGGTTAACCCCCAGGACTCCCAGTGAGGGGGTCAGGGTCCGGAGCACTGCAGGAAGAGCCCCCTGAAGTCGATGCAGGGGGTAAATTGCCTGTTTGCTCCTACGGAGGCCGGCAGACTTGCGCAGCACATCGCGTGCTGCCGGGCCATGGAGAACGGCAACAAGCAGATTTAAGGTGAAAACCTGGAAGTAAGCGAATCCCTTCTGTTATTCTAAGCGTATGCGAAGGATTGGTGGGAGTTGAAGCTAAGAAGGTTCGGATATCTTCCCCTTCGTTGAGTTTTGGAACTTAGTTGGCGGACTCCCCCCCACCCTAAGATGGCGACAAAAAAGCAGAGCCCTGCTTTGGGCAAATCTGTTTCGGCTGCTTTGCAGGGGAAAGGAGAGTCTCTTGAAGAGGTGGTTAAGCGGTCGGTCATTGAAGCTATGAAGCCCTTTGTTGATAAGCTAAATGAAATCGGTCAAAGGGTTGGTTCAGTTGAAAATGAGGTGAAAACCATTAAAGATGTAGCGTCTGGGGCAGAGCAGTCTGCTCGGGAAAACGCAGTACTCATGAAAGCAACAAACAAAGAAGTAAAGCTTTTGGAGAATCAATTGATAGGGTTACAAGTGGATCGTGCTCAGACGGTATTGCATCTTCAGAATGTGAAGGAGGAGGAGAGTGAAAACTTAAAGGATTTGGTGTCGGAACTTTTGGCGTCATTTGCAAAGGCAACTAAAGAAGAATTAAAAAGCGATATTCTGGAAGTCCGCCGGACATCTTCAAAAATTGCAACAAAGCGTCAGCTGCCTTGTGAGATTATTATTGACTTTTCATCTAAGAAGACTCGGGACACCATCTTATATAATTCGTACAATGTGGACTTGGACTTTCTGGGTAACAAGGTTAAGATATTGAAAGACGTTCCATTTTTAGCTCGGAAAAGAAGATTCAAATATAAAAGGTTTGCAGCTCTTCTGAGGAAGCGTGAAATAAAATACAAATGGTTATTTCCGGAAGGCATCTGGTTCAGTTATAAAGACCAAGCCTACAAGATAACATCAGAAGCACAGTTGAGGGACTTTGTGTTTAATCATCAAGAGTTTCAGCAAGGAGAAGATTTAGGATCTGAAGGGGAGAATGGGGAGGAGGGAATGAGCGCAGCTACTGTAGCTGTTCAGAGAGAGCTGTGACCGAGACGCGGGGGGGGGGGGGGGGAGAAGACCTGATCCTGACCGTAGTTTGTACTTTATAAGATCTACTGATCTAATAGCATATTAGAAAGTTTAACTTTAAATAATTGTATTATGAAGGGAATGCAATACTTGTAGATGTAGTGTGTGTTTTTAATATGTTGTTTCTTCCCTTTCCCCCTGTTCCCTTTTTCCCTTCTTTGTAGTTGTTGTGGCTAGTAATTAAAAATAATATATATATATATATATATATATATATATATATATATATATATATATATATATATAGATGTCTCAGCCCTTTGTTCTTGGAACCAGATACTGCCTAGGTGTGCCTTATAAAGAACTCATTCTGGTAGTGAGGGTGCAAGACTCCTGAGTCTTGTTAACTGGCCTTCTATGACCAAGTTAAGCCTTGCCTGCGAGAGAGAATCTTTTCTAAGTTTTATTCTGGGAAGATACCTCTGAGGAGAAAGAAAGTAAACAACCAATTCATAAGGTTATAAAATTTATTCAAACCAAGCCTCTTTAAAAATCATAATACAGAGTTCTAAGAAACCAGATTGCAACATGTGGAAAAATGTAAACTGCATAGAGTAGAAACCTAGGACTCAGTTTATTTCTATTAATAAAAGACCAGCAGAGGCAAATGTAGCAATACTTGAAATGTATACTGGCATAGCATAGCAGGGTATCTCACCAATCCAAGAGGTCTGTATTGAAGAGAGGGAGAGTTCCACTTTTGCCTTCTGGATAGTGTACCTGCAAAATGGAGGTGAGGTGGAGAGGAAAGTAGTTTCCTCCCTTCCCGTCATCAGGTTCCACGTCCATCTTTATACTCTTTTGGGCAGCTACCCAACTCTCTCAACCAATCAGATCTCCTGGATTCTATCTCATTTTTGGCAGGAAAAGTCCAGTAATCAATAAAATTTGCAAAATAACTAAGTGACCTTTTCTGGACTTCCCTTGTTCTGGGATTTGGCTTGCCCTTGTGGCCATATTGTTTCCCTTTCTCAAGGCCATTTCTCTTCTTTGGGTCTCTTGAACCTATCTTGGAATTTGCTGTTGGTGCCCAAATCATGACAATTCATCTCACATGCATCAATTCTCTGGATTGATTTGACCCATTTCTCAAGTCAACTATGCTCTATTGCAACATCCTGAACATCTGTCCCCACTTTAAATTATTTTAAATGTGACTGTGTGAATACTACCCTGTCAAACCCCCATATATCTAAATATTTACTTATATAACTACTATCTTGGTAGCTTACATGTATAAGTATGAATATACCTCTGTATGGATATATGGTTACTGTATGATTCTGTATTGGTATATATGTGTGTGTAAGTGAATGGTAGCACTTATAACTTGTATTAGTAAACTAACTGATTCCTTTAACTCTAAGTGAAGTTTAGCAAACTGCAAGAGGAACTGGGCCCTTCCTATTATGATTCTGGACTAAAAAAACTTTTCTTTGTTTAAAGAAAGGACCTCAAACTTTTTTTATGAGAAAAAGATACTCTCTATAATTTCGGAAAGAGTCCAGTAGTACCTTTAAGACTAACCAATTTTATTTTAGCATAAGCTTTCGAGAATCAAGTTCTCTTCTTCAGATGCCTGATACAGAGACTGGTCAAACACAGAAGAGCAGAGGGAAGAGGCAATTAGGAGGGGAGGGGGAGGGAGCAATCAAAACATTCCTTTGCTAGTATATGTAAACATCTCCTTTTGGTGTGTGTATCAGTTGGCTTCAAAGGAGTTTACCCTGTTAGTTTGTAGAAGCCAAACAGCTAGACCATCCAATTCCAATGCAGTATGGGCCTTCGATAACCACAGCTCTCCCTGCCAGATGCATCTGACAAAGAGATCTGTGGTTCCCGAAAGCCCACGCCAGGTACCACTGAGCTCCCCCAGACCCCACCTCTGTAAAGGAAATCTGTTACCTGTGGTAATGTGATAACCATTCATAGTCCCTATTCAGTCCCAGCTTGACAGAGTCAAATTTGCATATGAATTCCAGTTCATATGAATTCCAGTTCCAGTTCATATGCAAATTTGACTCTGTCAAGCTGGGACTGATCTCTTTGTCAGATGCATCTGGCAGGGAGAGCTGTGGTTATCGAAGGCCCATACTGCATTGGAATTGGATGGTCTAGCTGTTTGGCTTCTACAAACTAACAGGGCAAACTCCTTTGAAGCCAACTGATACACACACCAAAAGGAGATGTTTACATATACTAGCAAAGGAATGTTTTGATTGCTCCCTCCCCCTCCCCTCCTAATTGCCTCTTCCCTCTGCTCTTCTGTGTTTGACCAGTCTCTGTATCAGGCATCTGAAGAAGAGAACTTGATTCTCGAAAGCTTATGCTAAAATAAAATTGGTTAGTCTTAAAGGTGCTACTGGACTCTTTTTGATTTTGCTACCACAGACTAACACGGCTAACTTCTCTGCATCTATAATTTCGGGACTTTCTCAACAATAATAAGTGACCATTTAGCCATTCCACTCCTTTCCTGTGTATGTGTGCCAGCAAACAAACTGGGGATTTCCAATGAAATCGATTTTATTGAATGTGCAACTTTAATAAGTATGAATCTTAAAGACTGCAGTGAGGGAATAAGCAAACTATTAAGATTGCCCTCATTTTCTCTTTAAACACTTAACAATATATATAAATAATACATTAGAACACATTATACAATAAAACATTCTCCTCAGATGGCGACTATAAAATGACAATAAAATGCTGCACTTCAATCTGGCCCATGTATACAGTGGTGGGCAGATATTTTATGTGGCTGGCAGGGCCCAGCCTAGCCTCCACCATATGCCTGGCAAAACATCTCTGACTTACAGACCTAGCAGAAAGATAACAAATCCTGCCAGGCCCTTGTGTCCTCAGACAGAGAGTTCCACCAGGTCAGTGCCAGGACCGAGAAGGCCCTGGCTCTGGTTGAGGCTAGGCAGGCCTCCCTTGGGCCAGGGACCACCAAAAGTTGTTTATTTGTTGGACCAAGTGTCCTCTGGGGTACATACAGGGAGAGGTGGTCCCATAGATATGCCAAGCCCAGTCTGCATAGGGCTTTATAGGTCAATACCAAAACCTTGAACCGGACCCGGTACTCCACTGGTAACCAATGGCAAAGTTTAGGTGCTATATGTTCCCCAGTCACGACCCTTGCAATTACTCGCACAGCCACATTTTGGACCAGCGGTAGCCTCCAGAGCAGGCCCAGGGGAAGCCCTGCATAGAGCAAGTTGCAGTAGTCTAGTCTGGAGATAACCGTTTCTTGGTTCATTGCAGTTAAGTCGTGGGTTGACAGGTAGCGGACAAGCTGCCAGGCTTTTCTGGCTAAGTCTTCTCTTAATAACACCTGTCAGCTGTTTGGCATAGCCTGTTTTCAGAACAAAGGTTGCTTATTGTGCTGTTTCACTCACAAAAATCAGCCCCACAGAGCAGCATGCTAGAGATATATCAAAGCCCATATATTTGCTCGTTAGGCCTTGTCCATAGGTCTAACAGTCTCCTCATCTAATCTGTGCTTGCATAAACTAATAGGCACTATTTAGAGTATTATAATGTAATTATTTACAGAGATACTTCAGTCTAAGCTCACTGATTGACTTAAGTAACTAGAGAGGCTTGAACCCCATTGGTTCAGTTCATCTTTTGTTTACTGCTCACAAGCAGAGAGTGGGTTTTTCAATAGGCTGTTCAGAAACTCTTCAAGCCTATCCATCAGGTTACTATTCACATATTCAAATCATACATTACAGTGTAATAGGCAGTATTTCATGCATGTATGTTCTCTGAGAGCCAGTTTGGTGTAGTGGTTAAGAGTGCAGGACTCTAATATAGAGAACCGGGTTTGATTCCTCACTCCTCCACTTGAAGCCAGCTGGGTGACCTTGGGTCAGTCACAGCTTCTAGCTCTCTCAGGCCCACTTACCTCACAGGGTGTTTTGTTGCGGGGATAATGACATACTTCATAAACCGCTCTGAGTGGGTGTTAAGTCATCCTGAAGGGCAGTATATAAACCAAATGTTATTGTTGTTGTTGTTGTTGTTGTTGTAGAACTCGATGGGCATTCTAGTTTTCCCTCTTCTCCACAGACCTGTCCTTGTAGCTTGCCTGTTGGCAGCCAATAGATAAGCAATGAACAAATCAATCAGACAGCTAGCGATCATAAATAAACACTCTCATCCTAACAAACCGTACAGAATTGTTGTGAGAATAAAATGGAGAAGAGAACAATGCAAAATTTCTTTGGGTCTCCACCAGGGAGAAAAACAGGGTATAAATGAAGTAAATGAATAAATATTTTCTTTAAAAGTCTTACAATCTTTTGTTTAAAACCGAGAATACAATCCATGTAATATCAAAAAGAGTCCAGTAGCACCTTTAAGACTAACCAACTTTATTGTAGCATAAGCTTTCGAGAATCACAGTTCTCTTCGTCAGATGCATGGAGGGCAAGAAGAAACTGTTCAGATACAGAGGAGGAGAGGGGAGGGAGGAGTAGATGCAACAGCTGCTTCTGATATGGAAATCAGTTTGCTTCTGTTAAGGAAATCAGCTACTTCTGATAATGAGATAACCATTCATAGTCCCTATTCAGTCCCAGCCTGAGTCAAATTTACATATGAATTCCATTTCAGCAGCTTCCCGTTGGATTTTGTTTTTGAAAGGTTTCTGTTGAACCACAGTGACCTTTAAGTCTTTGATGGAACGTCCTGGTAGATTGAAGTGTTCTCCCACTGGTTTCTGGATGTTGCCATTTCTAATGTCAGATTTGTGTCCATTTATTCTTTTGCGTAGAGGTTGGCTGGTTTGTCCAATGTACAGAGCAGATAGACATTGTTGGCACATGAGGGCATATATTACATTGGAGGATGAGCAGCTGTAAGAGCCAGAGACAGTGTAGTTGATGCCATTGGGTCCTGTAATTGTATTCCCTGGGTAGATATAAGGGCAGAGCTGGCATCTGGGTCTGTTACAGGGCCTGGTACCTGTGCTGGTGACTCTGCTAGCCGATTCATGATTGTAAGTGAGAAGTCTACAGACAGCCCCCCAACCTTAAACGACTTCTCACTTACAATCATGAATCGGCTAGCAGAGTCACCAGCACAGGTACCAGGCCCTGCAACAGACCCAGATGCCAGCTCCTTCTCCTGCTGTTCGTGTTGGACACGAACAGCAGGAGAACAGGGCTGTTACTATCACACACCCCAAGCCAGCTTCAGCCCATTGGCTGAAGCTGGTGCAGAGTGTGTGAAGCTGACAGCCCCATCGGCAGGAGAACAGGGCTGTCAGCTTCACTTACCTCATGCCTGCTTCAGCCCATCAGCTGAACCCTGTGAGAAGTCTGTGAAACTGACAGCCCCATTCTCCTGCCAATGAGGCTGTCAGCTTCACTCATCCCTCACGTGCTTCATCCCATGGGCTGAACATGGCAAGGGGGTCTGTGAAATTGACATCCCCGTTCTCCTGCTGCCTGGGCAGCAGGGGAAGTGGGCTGTCAGCTTCACTCGCCCTGCACGGACTTCAGCCCTTGGGCTGAATCCAGCATGGGGTCTGTGAAACTGACGGCTCCCATTCTTCTGCTGTGCAGGGCAGCTAGAAGGGGGGAGAGTTTGAAAGGAAAAAGGCTTGCAAGTGGCACAGGGAAGCTTCTTCCCTTCAAACTCTACCCCACTTCCTCCAGCCAGCTTGAAAGGGCTCCTCCGTGCTTCACCTGGGTTGTGGGGGGTTTCCCTCATGACCCAGAAGGAGTTTAAAGGGCCAGCCACAAACCCTGCCAAGCAGCTGCTCTGCTCAGTGGGGTTTGAACCCCTCCCCCATGGCTTATTTCACCTGATCAGAGTGGAAGGAGGGGGTTGTCAGCTTCATTCACCCCACACCAGCTTCAGCCCATGGGATGAACCCAGCACGGGGTCTGCTAAACTGACAGCCCCTTTCTTCTGTCACCTAAGCAGCAGGAGAAGGGTGTGTTCAGTTTCACAGACCTCACACCAGCTTCAGCCCATCCGCTGAACCAGGTGCGGGGTCTGTGAAACTGACAGGCTCGTTCTCTTGCCGCTCAAGTGGCAGGAGAACAGAGCTGTCAGTTTCACAGATGATCAGCAGTGCCAGCCTGTCTGGCTTTACAAAGCGCTGACAACAAGGAAGAGGTTGTCAGCTTCACTCACCCCACACCAGATTCAGCCCATCGGCCCGAGCGGCAGGTGAACAGGGCTGTCAATTTCACACACGATCAGTGGTTCCAGACTGTCTGGATTTACAAACTGCTGACGTCTCACATGGGTAAAAAAAGTCATGGAGTTTGTAGAACCACATTTTCATGAACCACGAGTCGGCCTGGTTTATGCATTTTTTTGCTTTGTATTGTCATTCATGCCCACTTCTACTGTCCACTATAACCCTGTCCATAAGTTACAGAGATTGCATGTGCAATCTCTATATGTACATTGATTTTTTCCTGTGCATGTGCTGAGTAATTCTCATGTTGCATTCCATGAGTATACAGCTGAATGTGTGATTTAAAGCCCACATTTATCCAGGTACTGGTCCCCAGTTTCATTTGTAAAGTGAATATGCATTGGTACTGGTGTACATATATACATGACATTTCTACATATATTCAGTATATGCCCGTGAGTCTACCTTAAGTTTGCCTGACCTGTTGATGAAAAGAGAAGAAAGTTGAACTGATGGGGGCCAGAAAGGGGACTTCTGTGGTGCATGCTTTTCTGTCATTTATTTTATTTACAGTCCATGACTGGATTTGAACTTATAAAACAAAACATTTCATTATTAGGTAAACAATATATAAGTTAAAAGAGTCTTTGGTTAAAAGAGTACAAATATAGATTTTAAAATATCTGATTAAAATAACATATATAATTAAATTGAGTATAAAATATCAATTAGCGTCCTACCTAGATATTTTAAAATTTGGAGACCTAAAAACAGCAACAATATGATAGCCTCCTAATATGATCTAAATCAGAGTGCTTTTGTGTCCATTTTGAATAAGTTGCTTGTTGTTAAGATGTGTTTTTTGTTATCTTGGAAGGAGGTTAGGAAAAGAGACCAGGGAAAGCAATAGCTGGAAGACAGAACATGGCTTGGATTGAAATAGTGTTAACAGAAGAAGAGTTTCAAACAAGACAATTTGTTGGAGAAAGTAGCTTCCCTAGTGGGGAACTCCTAGTTATAACCTATTTTAAGCCTCATTTTTAAGTTTATTATATTTGAGTTTACTAAGCTTCAAGCTTAGGCCTTTTTTTGAGCCTCAGGGCTGAATTTGGTTTGAGCTTTAAGAGTTACAGCGGTAAGCTTCCTTTAGCCAAGTCTATAATATCTTTTACAAACTTGGGATACCGACTGAGCCTGTATCATGAGTGAATGTCATATTTTTAGGAAACATATATATATATATATAAATAATTCTCCAGTTCTGCTTACAATTAATTGATCAGTCTGAATTAGCACAACACTTATCTATCAGTGGAATAAGAGTCGTATTAGAATGGATCAAAAGCAAGCATTTAATTTGGACACTGCTTGGTGAGAATTCAAATCTTTGCTCAGCATGTTTCCTATTTTCTTTTTATAATTGTGTTTTAATTGTATTTATTGTTATTCATTGTTGTTAGCTGCCCTGAGCCCATTCTTGCTTATAAATAAATAAGCAAGTAAGTAAAGCAAGCAAGCAAGCAAGCTTAAGGAAATATCCATCACTCAGCATCATGTTTTTTTTAAAAAAAAATTAAGCCTCCTGTGGTGGGGGGAGGAAATGTAGGAACAAAATTAGGGGGACTGGCTGCTGAATTATCTCACCCATACACCAGCCAGCTTTACTATGATCTTTTCCAAAAACTTTGGAATGAAGCAGATTTGACAAAGATTGGAAAAAAGCCAGCAAAGCCCCATGAGGTACACAAAAGCACTATAACGCTGTGGGGAAACAGGAAAAAAAATCCTAGTTCCCAAAAAGCATTGGAGCTAAGGCAGATAACCCATGTGGAAGTAATTAGAGGCAAACTCATACTTATCCTGAAATGCTGCTAAATCCATCAACCAAGCCAGTACTTGAGCAAGGAAAGACCACTGCAGTCCTTATTTTCAAGTTTTGATCTCATTCCTTCTCATTCATACCGTTGCTAGGAAGTTAAAACATTCTTAATAGTAGAATAGCAAGTTTCTGTTAATCTCTGTTAATATTATGAACAGCAAACCTCTCTTAATATTAGGAACAATCAAGTTAATGGTTGTTGTGGGTTTTCCAGGCTGTATTGCCGTGGTCTTGGCATTGTAGTTCCTGATGTTTCACCAGCAGCTGTGGCTGGCATCTTCAGAGGTGTAGCACCAAAAGACAGAGATCTCTCAGTGTCACAGTGTGGAAAATATGTTTGCAGGTCATTTATATCTACTCTGGAGGGGTGGGGTTGAGCTGAGTCATCCTGTAAGAGTTTCCCAGGGTGTGGAATGCTAATGGCGGGAGGTTTCACTGTATCCTGAGGAGGTTCTTTTGCATCTGGATTGGTGCTTGATGTGCTAATCTTCTCTGCAGGGCTATTGTCGAGTATAGAGTATTTTGTTAGCCTGGTGTTTTTCAGAACTGGAAACCATGCTCTGTTCATTCTTAAGGTTTCTTCTTTCCTGTTGAAGTTTTGCTTATGCTTGTGAATTTCAATGGCTTGTGAATTTCAATGGCTTCCCTGTGCAGTCTGACAAAGTAGTTGGAAGTGTTGTCCAGTATTTTGGTGTCCTGGAATAAGATACTGTGCCCTGTTTGAGTTAGGCTGTGTTCAGCCACTGCTGATTTTTCAGGTTGTCCAAGTCTGCAGTGTCTTTCATGTTCTTTTATTCTTGTCTGGATGCTACGCTTTGTGGTCCCGATGTACACTTGTCCACAGCAGCAGGGTATACGGTATACTCCTGCAGAGGTGAGGGGGTCTCTACTGTCTTTTGCTGAGAGCCGGACCACACGTTACTAAATACACGCGAATGACATGCAAACCAACTTTCACGGGTCTCCCCTGTACACTCGCCAGTCTTTCAGCACTGTAATCAAACTCGTGTCTGCCTTTGCATGTGTTCTCTTGGCATTCCTCCGAGACAGGTGAACAGTATCCCATCATGCATCTGTTCCATTTCCTCATAAATTGAATCAGTGTTAGGAATTGTTTCTCAAGTGGTCAACAGGGGGAGTAATGATGAATTTTATGTTTGTCATTATATTTGCTTATCAATTGCTTTGTGGTCAGCTGTAATTTTTTTTCAAAAGCCAGGAATGATTCCTAAGCTTGCTGCTAATTTCCTGCTAGCTTTAAAAGCAAGGGAAGTGTTAAATAGCTGCTTTCTCCTTCCTCCCTTAGGGCATGCACACACTTTTTTTTTAAAGACAAGAATGGGTTGCAACGTTGTAATGTTACTGCACTTTTTTCCTAGCATTAAAAGCCAGGAAAGGATTAAATGGCTGCTTTTCCCTCCCTCCCAGGCATGTTTCAGACTTTGCCAAAGAGGAAAAAAAAACCCAAGCATTTTGCACAGCCGTTTGGAAACAAGCCTCTGCTTCCTGAGAGGGGATGAATCGGCAGCATTTTAACCCTTTCCTGGCTTAATTAAAAAAAATGAGAGTGGTACATGTTTTCCCCCAGAACTTTGCCACCAATTGCCTCTCCAGTGGGCAGGGAACAGCCCAATCAGCAAAAAGGGGGGAAGGGTTCCAACATTGCAATGTTACTACACATGCTCAAATTTTTTTTAAAAAGTGTGATGTGAATTGTATGGCCCTGAAAGCCCAAAACTGCACCAAGGCTTCAAAGTGGGTTTGAAATAAAGCATGCTGTTAGAGCAGCCAGTCTCTCCTTTGGTGTTGTTTGGCGGGGGGGGGGATATAAGCAGCAGTCAAATGGTGGGAAAAAACCTACTGTGATGAGAGAGTAGTTCGGGTAGAACTGGGCAATGGCAGGCAAAAAAATGAGTTGCGCGACTGACATCCTCAATAAATTCTTGACGTTCCCTCACGTTGACGTGAGCGGCATCTATCTGCAATATTGAGAGAACAGATGACTGTGCCGAGGGTGGGAAGCAGAAGAAAATGGAGACAGAAACTCTACATTGCCGACTTGATGATCAAGACAGCGTATACTCGCCACTGAAAACAGATGATCTGAACATGTGGCTGGGCAAGGACACGTACTCATCTAGGCACGGGAACTTGGGGTGAGGCATGAAAATGGACACTCGCTCGATCTCGTGTATTTAGTAACATGTGGTCCGGCTCTTAGTAGCTGGTCCTACCCCCTTCCTCAATTAAAAGTGATTTAATTATTTTGAAACACTATCGAAGCAATCAATTTTTATTATTATTTCCATATTGGTGGGACATCTAATATCTGACTTTTCATAAATGCAGGTTGCTACTGGAGGCATTAAGCTTCATGCTGAATGACAAATTACTTAATTTTTTTAAAGCTATGTGAGTAAAAGCAGTCTTAGTGAGAACTTCTCATTCAGCACCATTATATAAGCAGCACATGGTTTTGTGCTAGATTAGGATATAAGGGTAAACTGAGATAAATATGTGTCAATAAAGGATACATTTTTTTAACATGTGATGAAGTGGAATCTACTTCACAAAAAATTCACAATAATTTTTAGTAAGTAAATAAGTAAGAAATAATTTCCTTATGTTAGTCAAGGTAAATTTGCTATGCTTGCTTATCACAAGTAACAAGATTAATTCCAGGTCCTTGCCCAAAGCTATAACATTTACATTGCCCACATTCATAGCTGAAGCCATTTTGGTGGTTTGGGAACAAAGGCAGAAATGTTGATCTTCCTAATATTTCTTGATTAGATGGTGGTTGTTTTCTCATTTGTGGGATCTACTAGCATAGGAGAGATACAGGCAGTTAGATAAGTGGATGAACTTTAAATTAATACAGTGATATGACAGAATTAGTCTGGATCCAAATTAAACTAGGACTAATGGATTAATAGAAATGACAAACTAGAAATGCAAAAGGAAGTGAATATTCTGACTTGTCACTTGCTGTAAAATTTCATACCATATAATTTACCACTGAGATTTTGATGCGAGATCTTATATTGACTGCACTGTATAATTGCAATTATTTTTCAAAAAAAATTAATGGGTTCAAATACTTCTGACATTATGTGATCTTTTTAATATATTCTTTAGCAGAAAGTATATCTTTTGAACTGAGAACAAGAATCAATGGGTTTATAATTACTGCTGCTGAAATATAAGTTTTGAACATAGGTGAATTTCCATTTCAGCTCTCAACATATAAGAAGTTAGACGTACACTAGAATCCTATGAAGAGTTACTCCAAAATATGAAGTCATTGGGTTTGAACTGATGTAAAAATTAAATTGTTAGTCACTGTACACTTTTCAGTGACCCTGAGGTTATTGTCCACTCCACATGTATTATTTCCTTGTAAATATTCTGATATGATTGTTTGGTTTTAGTTTTTGCTGCCTTGTCTCTTTTGGAGTGGTTTTATTTATTTATTTATGTCGTTTTATAGTCCCCCTTTCTCACTGGGACTCCGGGCAGATTTCATAGTGTGAGATTAGTACAATCAATATCAATGTCATAGGGTAAATAAATGCAAATTTACAAAGACTAAACATCAACAAAATCTAATACTGAGTTGAAGAAATGCTGAAATAGAGCATAAGCAATTCCATGACTGACATTAAACAACCTAGAACTACCCAGTAGGATCATACTTAAAGCAACAGATTGTACATAGTAGTATATACTTAAAGCAACAGATAGGACATGGATGTGACAGGAGGGCATGGCTGCCTGAAGCGTTCTGTGCTGGGAGAGACAAAGTAGCTTTGATTAACAGCTGGAGTTGCAACTCCAGCTGACAAATGGCTCTGGATAAAGAGGGATTGTGAGTTTACCCACTTGTGCTCTGTTTGACAGCTCTGCTGAAGGTCTTAATGCCCAGGTTTGTCCTGGGTGGTGGCTGGACATTTGGGGCTTCTGAAGATGGGGAGAAAACATCTACTGGCAACTACAACTGGAGTTCAAAGGGAAGCCTACCCTCAAGTCTTAAATCTAAGGACTTCAAAGAATTAACCAACTCTACAACACCATTATTTACTGTATGGTGAGATAGTACTCTGCTTTTTCCCCTCTCTTTTTTCCCTCTTTCCTTTTAATGGAAATAAGAAGATCAATAATACATCATTAGCAGAAAACTCTTAAACTACATGTGAGAAGGAAAGATGTAATGGACTAAGGGGAACCAAAAAGCTTATTATTTGTTTTTCTTTGTAATTTGTGAATTTGTATTGAGACAGTGTTTTGGCTGGATTGGTTAAAATAAAACTGCGTAGAAGAAGCTAAAGTTGAAGCAATGGCCTTGAAACCCAGGACTGGAATGTAAACAAAGTCGATAGTAAACAACACTATCTGTAAAAGGCTTCATAGATTACTCCCTGATTTCGTACAGGTTGCTGGATTGGGGGTGCTCTGGGGGGTGGCTGAACGGGTCCCTGCACCAGGTAGGGAATTTGCTGTGCCACATTCACTCCATACACAATAAGGGCAGGTTGAATCACTACCCTGTGAGGTAGTTGAAGCGGTGGGGCTGGTGCTTGGCCCTCCGTTACTCTCCAAGGGGGTATACCGTGGGGCCTTCAAGCGGTGGATGGCCCATTTGTAATTCTGTTCCCATTGGGACTATGATAGGGGCTCCCTGAGGCTGAGAGCTCCTGGATACTCTCATCCCAGTGGTAGCAACTGATGCTACTGCGCTTACTCCAGCAGGCGGGATGCTCACTGGCAGCGTTCCCCCTTGTAGGCCACCCACTCTTCCTTGGGGTGGTAAATTGGGCACTGTCATTATGAGGGGAGTTGTAACTGGAACCTGTAGGTCCCGCACTACTCTCATCCCTGTTGTGGTGACTGGTGCCCCTGCACTAGTTGCTGCTGTCGAGATGATTAACAGCTGAGCTCCCTCAGCTTGACTGACCCCTGCTCCTTGAGGTGGCACATTAGAGGCAGTCACAATTACGGGAGGTTGAGCAAGTCTCCCTCTACTCACTCCAATCATTCTTGGAATCCTTGGTGCTCCTACTGAAGGTGCCGAAGACATTAATATCAGCCTTCCCCTCCTGGAAGGTGTTAATCCCATAACATTCATTGGTCCCTGACCAATCTGTGGAGCTATCTCTCGCTCCCTGGGCAGCCGCAGCTGCAGGAAAGTCTCTGGCCTTTGCCCCACGAGTTCCTCGCAGGGTTTTATTGCCGATCCTACCGGCAGTTTCATCATTTCTTGTACTAGCTGGGCAGTTTGTCCCAGATCCTGTCTCATCTTTGCCATTTGAGATTTGATGGATTGGTACTCCTCCGATTTGAATGCTGCTTGCATAGCTTGTAGGCAGCCTACGGGGTGGGGGAGGTCCACATAACAAAACTTGGAATTGGTCTTTCTGTCAACCCTGTTGATTGCAGTGTGTGGCCCCCATCTGGGTCTACTGCCTCGGCCACAGTTTTGAGTTCACACCAATCTGGGGTGTCTGTGTCCTCATCCAACAACTCCTGCTCGTTACCAGGGATTAATTCAGTGTCCCCCTGCTCCTGGTTTTGCCTCACATCCCCCTATATCCCCAAAAATGTGCCAGTGTTTATAAATTACCTGGTGAGTTTCCTGGAGAGAGGGGTATAGTCCAATGCCCATCTTATTCTATTTGTAGATGACCGTTGTCTAGCAACAAGCAATGTTTCTCTTGACATCTGCTCTGCTCTTATTTGTGCTCTCTTTGTCACTTTGTCAGGGTAACCTTTACTATGGAAAAAGTTACTTAAAATTTACTTTCTCTCCTGTAATCACTCTCTCTACTGGAATTCCTCTTTATTCTAAAATACTTTCCTATGGGAATATTTTCCCTTAGGTGTGGTGGATGAAATGATGTTTAGTGCAAGTAGGAGCACTTATCTGTAATTTTTTTAAAGGGATGCACCCATAGTCTCCCATTGTTCCTTGAAAACCGTGACATCTAAGAAACTAATGCAGTTGGCATTCACTTCCCAGCTAAATCGGATGTTTTTGTCCAAGGTATCAAGCCAATTGGTGAAGTCCTCAGCATGTACAGGCATTTTCATCACTATGAACACATCATCAATATATCTAACAAAAGTACATAACTCCTCATAAAATGGGTTTCTATCTCTGTTGAGGATGAAACATGTTTCCAGATTAGACATGTATAAATTAGTGATTGATGGGGTGGCAGAGCACACCATTGCAACACCCTTTATTTGTAGATAAAACTGATCTCTGAATCTTAAATAGTTTTTTTCCAGTATAACATCCAACAGATCTAAAAGAAAGTGAGTGGGAGGCATTTGATTGGCTCTGTTTTGGAATGCCATGTTGACAACCTGCATAGTCCCTTCATGCAGTATGGATGTATACAATGACTTAATATCGCATGCCATTAAGAAAACTGTCTCTGGAATATTTAAACCTTCTAGTTTTTTAATAAAGGAAGTGGTGTCTTTTATATAGGTTGGTGTTTCTTTAACAATAGGTTGTAGGAAGCTATCTCAATAGCACGGAAGGGATTCTAATATTGAATTTGATCCCGACACAATAGGGCATCCAGGTGGTGGATTCCCTCCCTTATGTACTTTCGGGAGGGTATAATAAACTGGTGTTCGTGGATATCTATTTATTAAAGCTCCGTAGGTTTGATAACTAATATAGTTATTTGCCAAACCTTCATTAAGAACCACCCTTATGATTTTCTGTATACATCTAAGGGGGGTGGTCATGATTTATTGGCTGATAATTTTGCACATCAGTAAGTTGTCTTTCTGTTTCTTGGACATAGTCCCTAGTGTCCATCACCACTATCCCACCCCCTTTGTCTGCAGGTTTGATGGTTATAGTTCTATCCATATTTAACTAAGTGCCTCCACTTCAGTCTTAGTTAAATTATGCCAATGGCATTTGGGAAGCTTCTAAATACAGTTTATGTCTTTAATAATCAATCTCTCAAAAGTATCAATAGCAGAGTCTACTACTGGTGGCATAAAGGTGGATTTGGCATGAAAATGTGTTAGTTCCCCTGGAGCTTGTTGAATGCCAATTTTTTAAAAAAAATTAATCTGTCTAATTAATTTAAAAATATCAACCCTAGTTTTAAAGACATTGTAGGATGGTGTTGGGACAAAGCCCAAACCCTTATTTAATACAGATCTTTCAGGTTCAGTTAGGGTTCTACTAAAGAGATTGAAAATTAGGTGTTCTGTCTGTGTCTCTGAGGAGGGCATATAGGCTTGGGCCAGTGGTCCACCATCGAATGGCAAGGTAGAAGAGGCCGGTGGTCTGGGCTGCTGCCTCTCTTGTTTGAGGGGAGGAGTGGTCCTCCGCCTCATATATTGGTCATCCACATAGGCAGGAACGACCTCAGATTGATGAAGGGTAAAGCCCTTTTCTTGCAGGTGCAGGCAGACTTGCAGGATATTGGAAGGCGACAGCCTGGCATTCTGATTTTCTGGTATGCAATACGTCTGCGCCGGGTGCGGTGGGAAGCATTGGAACCTAAAGCTGTAGAATGGACTAAGTGGAAGGACAACAGAGCCCTTTTCAAGGCATTAGTAGGTGGCTTGGGAATTTATTTGCCCCATCTGCAAATTAGGGTCAAATTTGTAGACCTCTACCGAGGGGATGGTGTACACCTTTCTTATAAGAGTAACAACATATTTCTAGATGACATACAGCAAAGGCTCTGTTTGGCCTTAAGCCATTTGTGGGGCGCTTCAGTCTAAGCTGAGGCTTAGCTGCAGCGGTGGCAGGTGAGAAGTTCAGGGGAAAATGAGTGGGCCAGTGATCACCCTTGGCATATCCCCATTGGTGTGGAAACTGGAGTCTGTCAGGAGTGGCTGGCTGCTGGTGGGGAATCCCTAATTCAGAATTAGGTTTTCTAATAGTCTTAATTAAGGGCAGGATCTAGCAGAGCAGGAGCCTTATAATAGACTTATCATTGCCCCAATTTTATTACTCAAACATCTGTACTATAAGTATAGCCCACAAATCAGCAATACTTGGCAGCAATTTTTCCATCTATTGACCATGGGTTTGAACCTGTGCCTGGTATCTCACTTAGCTTGACTCTTTGCTCTTCTGCAGAAAAGAAATAGCAACCAGCACCTGGAGAGGCAATTGGACTGATGGCTGCTCCTCCCTGGAGAGGCAATTGGACTGAAAGAAGCAATTGGACTGATGGCTGCTCCTCCACCAACTTTTAAAATACATAATTTCTGTACACTAGGGACAGGCTCTCTTTTGTTCTTTTCTACTCACACAAGAGAGAGAATCTGATGAGAGAGAGAGAGAGAGCTCCATGGAGGAAAGGAAAAGGAGCAGAAGACCACTGGGAATTTTCTTGGTAACTTAAATGGCCAAGCCGCCCTTGCTATCAGTCTAATGGAGCTCCTTTGAGGAAGAGCGAATTTGGATTAATTTTTCAGATTTCCATCGATCATTTCTAATGCTGGAGAATTCAACAAGATATCCAGCAAAGGGATACAGCTGACTCACATCGTTTGTCCATCTAGTGCTGCATATTCTACTATAATTGGCAACATTTCTCTGGGATCACTGGTGGGCATAAATCTTTCACACCACCTGCTATTTTGAAACTCTTTCACTGGAGATGCCAAGGATTAAATCTGGGACCTTCTATGTGCAATGCAGGTATTCTACTATTAAGCCATGGCCTCTGCTGCATCACACTAATAGAAGAAGGTCTGTCTTAGAGAATTATATACCTCAGTAAATACACCTCCCAGGCTTAACATTCTGGCATATTTGGGGATCTACAATTCACAGCCAAATGAGAAATGGACATGGACATGACAGAAACAAATATGGGTTTGTTTTTCATACAAAAGTCACATCCGATAGACCAAATTACTTTTCAAACCAACAACCTAATGGATTTGCATTCTAATCCTTGCCAAGATTTTGTAATAATAGACACATCATTCAGCAACTACTCAGCAACAAAACAGGTGCTTGCCTATTGTTCTTTTCACAAAGAGAAAACATCACAGTTGATTATTGAACTGTGTTTCCCTGGCCCCCAGTAGTTAGAGGCACTGCTGGTGATAGTCTGAAATTGCTCCATCAAAAGGACTTGAAGTAGAAATTTGGCTTGTAAATCAGGACAGATTTTCCAACAGCAAGGACAACCTGTCAATGAACAGCTTTTGTAATGAGATGTTCAAACGAGATTAGACAAGATGAAAGATGAGTATTTTCAGCTGCTTCCTATTGAAGCCTTCTTTCATGAAGGAAGGAAAGGTGATAAAAATGAAATTAAAAGATGCTCTTCACCAGATCACTAAAAGCGTGATATATAAATATACTGTCAACTTTATTTGGGGGCTGTTCCACACATTTTTTTAATGTGATACAAACACATGACGTAATAGTGTATAGGTCTGGTTTTGGCAATTTCCCCATGTGTATCAAGTCATCTATGTATTTGTTCAAAACACTTTTATCTCATCTTTCTGCTACCATCACCTCCAAGGCAGATTATAAACCCAGTTAATATAATGAAATAATGATAAATCACTAAGAAGGATCAAATAGCAACAAAAGTGAAAATGGACGGAAAACCACAATTAAAGGCAAAGGAGGTTAAAACTGATTGATAATACACAGGTAAACAAGACATGCTTAGAATGGCACCTAAAATAGCACCTTTATTCCCTCATAAGGAATAAAGGAAGTACAGTTATAATGTCTGGGAGGACCTTGTTCAGGGGTCCATAAAATGTAAACAATTGGACAATTTGCTTGAAACAGAGCAGTTCTTTGGTGGAAAGGCAGAAGAAGCTCCAATGCAACTTTGGTGACATTTGGTTGAACATCAATCAGTCCTCCCCTCCCAAATATCCCCCATAGTGAATAATGGAAAAACATCCGATCTCCTTGTTTATTTTGTTAGACCACAACAAAAATGCATGGCAAACAGATAATTTCAAGTGGAAAGGTACAATTTTTTTTATTGTCAGTCAATGACTGTAAGAAGCACCTTTAAGATTAACCAACTTTACTGTAGCATAAGCTTTCGAGAACCATAGTTCTTTTCATCATGCATCTAATGAAGAGAAATGTGGTTCTCGAAAACTTATGCTACAGTAAAATTGGTTAGTCTTAAAGGTGCTACTGAACTCTTTTCTATTTTGCTACTGCAGACTAACATGGCTAACTCCTCTGGATCAATGAGTGTAAGAGTAAGTAAATGAAATAAATGCACACAGTGTTGTTGTTTTTTATGCTAATGCTTGTCTGGAGCACCCTTACTAGGCTGCCACAATTTTAGAACTAGTAGAAAGAACAGCAGGATTTGAGTCCAGCAGCATCTTAGAGACTAACAAGATTTAAGAGGTCTTTAGGTCAGGCCTGGTAACAACCACCAGCTCATTTAATACCACATGACTTGCATGACTCACCCAGGCCTGGCTTCTTGCTACTGCTCAGCAGCACACACACACCCCAACCCGTGCAGTGCAGTGGTTAGAGTTTCAGAGTAGGATGTGAGAGACCCAAGTTTGAATAGCTACTCTGAAGTGGATGCTCATTAAGTAACTTTGATCCAGTCATATACTCTCAGCTTAACCTACCTCAGGGTTGTTGTGAGGATAATATGAAGGCAAGGAGAATGATATAAGCTGCTTTGGGTCCCCACTGTGGAGAAAGGCAGAATATAAATAAGGTAAATTAAGAAATATAGGTAAAGATGGGTGGCAGATAAAGCGTAAGTTGTATAACAGGTTTGAAGGAGAGAAGGACTTATGGAAAGTATAGCATATAGAGGCTGCCAGATGGAGGAAAACAGGAAATAGTGTGGGGAAGGAGATACAATTAAAAGTATGCCCTACAAGTCCTTCCAGGTTCCCCACCATGCAACTGGGTCTGGCTCAGCTGGCACCATGCAACTGGGCCATAGGAGAGAGGTTGTCTGGGGTGGAAGGGGGAAAGGTGAAAATAGGGGGCAGACAAAGGCAGGTGGGAAGAAGAAAGCAGGAAAAGGGAAGAAGCTATGAGGGGCAGGGAAGAGAAAAAGGACATGATTTGGGAGGGGTACATAAGATGCCCCCCTCAAGTCCTTGCTGGCCCCCCATTTGTTTATACTATTTGTTTTTCCATTTATCCTGTTATTCCTTTAATGAGTTTAGAACAGCATATACTGGTCTCCCTTTCCCACTTTATCCTCCCAATAATATCATAAAGTCAGACATGCTGAAGGTGGATGAAGGTCATTGTCACAGACCTCCCTTTTGGTCCTCAGCTCCCATATTTTAAGTATAGGATCAGTTAGCAGTTTCTTTTCAGAAATTTGATTACAGGGAATGAGCCAGAGATAGAATTTTCACATTGCCAATATCAGTTTGAACAAGGCTGCAACCATTTTTTCATTCACTAATATGTCATCAGCTTCTTTTTTACATTGCATTGAATGGGCAGGCCTGTCCTAGCTGGAATTTCTATGTGATTCAAGGCACTATGGGAACAAAGTTGAAGCACTTAAAATTCTATAAATAATGATTTTGCAAACTCTAAGTTTAGTGGGCTGTTGCTATTTTGGGAGTAAGACCTACCTAGCTGCAAATTTCAAAATGGAATGAATGGACGTGCAAATACAAGACAGTTATACAACATCTGCTAACCAACCACTCCATTATTTTAATTGAAAAAGAGAAACACTGCAGAATAGACCCCATTTAAAATCAGTGCTGTGAAAGACTTCCAGAAAGATCAATCATATTTCTATTTCATTAATATCATCTCTCCCAGATTGTTTTATATTCCATGGCAAATTTATGCTTTTGACTTATTTGATTGTTAGTACACTCATCAAATCAGGCAATATCTAGAATTTCATCAAGCTATGAATAAGGAGCTTAGCTTTAAGGAACTGGAAACAAAGACTAATAAATATATGAAGAACAAACTCTATTAGGGAAAGCATAAATCATTAAATAAAGCCTTAATTTAGCTTATTCTGTCATCTTTACATCTTTGTCTCACAGTATTTTATGCATTGTCTTCTGGAAAATGAAAGCTCAACAAGCCATGAAATATCCATAACCTGCCTTGACTTCATATTTCCAGGTCATTACTTGCTTTGAAAAACTAACACTTTCCCTTACTTACAAACAATATGAATAACACTTTCCTCTCATCTCTTTGGAATGTATAGTGGCACAGATAGTGGATACTATCCACAGCACTGCTAGAGGAGAACAATAGCTCCTTGGATCCAATGCACACATCCTGCTTGCTGCCTCTTAACCATAATTAAGAAATTGGGATTTGGGCGCCAACCATATGCTCCCTTTAATTCAAATTTAGCCTCTAATGAGGGTTCCCATTTTCCGAAGCTTTGAAATGGTAGCTCCATGGGAGGGCAATGCGCACGCGCTAGTGTTTGGACGCCTTGTCTCCACTCTCCCGAGGACATCCAAGTTAACAGCTTTAAAAGAATGTAAACTGCTGATTGAAACTGCTGAAACTGATTTATGAGACGTCTGGCACAACAAGAAGAAGCTTGGTGAAAAGAATAGGTGAGAGGATAACAGAACTTGTTTAGTTTTAAAAAGGAAGGGAGGACGAGCCGAGACAGATAACATGGCGGCTACTGTGAAAGGCTTATCAGAACAACTGGCACAATTTCAAGCACTAATGCTTGACTCCCAGACCAAAATACAAACTTCTTTAACTGAGCTAACAGCAGAAATGAGAAATTTGGGCTCAGAGGTTAAATTGGTGGCAGGCATTGCATCGGAAGCCAAGGCTCTTGCGCAACAGAACAAAGTGGAGATTGATTCATTGAAAAAACAATACGTAGACTTATCCGACCGTAATAGGAGGGGGAACATTATTTTCTTTGGTATTTCTGAAGAAGTTAAAGCATGTGATTTAGAGCGGACCCTGGTGGGATGGTTATCACAACAGGAGCTGGAAATAGAAGAAGAAGATATTGAACGTGCCCACAGACTCCAAACAAGAAGAATGGGGGGGGGGAACCGCGCCCAGTGATAATGAAGCTTGTGAGGGAGAAGTTACAGCAGAGGATATTCAAAACACTCAAGAAAAATAAAGAGCTGACATTTAAAGGCAGAAGGGTTTATGTGAAGGAAGATTTTTGCAAAGAAATGCTTTATCAAAGGACTCAAATGAAACCTTTTGCACAGAAACTTAACCAAAGCAACATTAAATTCAGCTGGGCGTACCCAGCATCCCTGGTTATTTACCAAGAGGGGAGGAGGCTTTGTGCGAGGAACCCTGAAGAGGCACGGGACCTATTAGAAACTTTGGGAGTAAATGTGAGGAATACTGAGTCAATCCCGATGGATGAAACGCATCAACCTCGGCCACAGCAACCGGACTCTGAGGAAGGTCCATCTAACCGTCAGGACAAGAGGCCAAGACTGTCTCGAGACTGAGACATATTAAGGGAAGTATACAAACAAAATTAAAATAGTATTAAAATGGTTATTAATATAACTCGGGGAGTGGAGGGTGCGCTTACCCCAGATGTGTAGAGAAGGGATGAGTACTCATCCCCAGCTCATGGCTCTACACAAGGGAAGGGGAGGGGGAGGGAGGGGGAAGGGAAGGGAAGTTGGGTATACAAAGGGGAATATCAAACTAAATATCGGGCTAGGGGAACAAAGGGAAGGTAAATCTGAGTTTGAAAATGGATAAAACGCTACAGGTGCTGACACTGAACGTCAATGGTCTGGGTTCGGATTTAAAAAGGTATAAACTTCTTAGATTTCTTAAACAACAGAATATAGATATAGCATGGCTCCAGGAAACACATAAATCAAAGAAAGATAAAAGACCTTTATTCAGAGACCCTAATTGGGGGATCTTGGCAGAGGCACGTGGATCATCAAAATCAAGAGGTGTGGCAATTCTGGCTCACAAGAGGAATGATATAAGAGTAATAGAAGTGATAAGAGATGCTGAAGGGAGGTTCATAATGGTTAAATGCCTGGTTGAAAATAGATTAACAACATTGATAAACATATATGCTCCAAATATGGGACAGAAAACCTTTTTATTAAAGGTATTAAAAAAAGCGCGTAGCTTCTCTGAAGGAGAGGTAATTTTGGCAGGAGATTTAAATAAGGATTTTAATAAAGATAACATAATTAATTGGAAACAATGGGATCTGACTGAAGTACACAAAGTTCTTAACCTAGTGCCCAAACCCACATATTTTTCAAGTAGACATAAAACCACCTCATGTTTAGACTATGTACTTATAAATAGAATGAGTACCTGGGAGGTAAAAAGAGTAACCACCCATCCAACATGGATTTCAGACCACGCCCCGGTAAGTGTAGAAATAATACTAATGCATAAACAAGTTAGAAGACCATGGAGATACAACAACATGATTATGGCTAGGGAGGAGGACAAGCGATATATTACGGATCAAATAAAGCTATACTTCAAAGAGAACAGAGGAACAGTGGAGACAAATACACTATGGGATGCGGCTAAGGCGGTAATTAGAGGGCAATGTATTATGAAAGAAAAGGAGATAAGGAAAAAATGGCATGCCGATAGGGAAGGGAAACTACAGGAATTAAGTAAGTTGCAAGAGGACCAAATAAAGAAATTTTGCCCCAATAGACATAAATTAATTAGGGAACTGCGGAAAAAACTGGATGTTCTTGACTCCATGGCATTATGGAAAAAGCAGGTTATGGTAAAAAACGAATACCAGAGAAATACACTTAATTCAGCCAAGAGATTAGCAAATTACCTGAGAAGGGAAAAGGAGAGACAAAGGGTGAGGAGTATTAAGATAAATAAAAAGGTGACACAGAATCCAGAGGAGATAAAAGGAGCATTTGAGAAATTTTATAAAAGGTTATATGAGGAAAAAGAGGTGAAGGAATTTGAGGAAGAGATAGGGACAGTGTTAACGGAAACTGAACGAAGGAGGCTTGAGGAGGATGTAAAGTGTCAAGAGATTGAGCAGGCGATAGGTAGCTTAAAGACAGGTAGATCTCCAGGGTTAGATGGTTTTTCAGCTGAATTTTATAGGGAAATGAAAGAGGTATTGATCCCTGAATTACAAGAAGTATTTAATAATATACTAAAAGGAGGAAAGGCCCCGGATACCTGGAGGAAAGCAGAAATAACGGTGATTTTGAAACCTAAGAGAGACCCCCAAGAAGTGGGTTCATATAGACCGATTAGCCTGCTGAATCAGGATTATAAACTCTTTGCCAAAATATTGGCAAATAGACTTAAGAATATTATTCGGAAAGTGATAAAAGAGGATCAATACGGTTTTATGGAGGGTAGAAACATTGCACACCCAATAAGAAATTTAATCAATGTCTTGTGTCATAGTAAATTTAGGAAACTGGCTTTATTAAAATTAGATGTTTATAAAGCTTTTGATACACTGTCATATCAATTTTTATGGACAGTTATGGCCAAATATGGAATTAGTCAATCAATTATACAAGTATTCCAGGAAATATATAGAGAAGGCACAGCGGTAGTTAGACTCAATGGGGAACATACCTCACAATTCTCAATTCAGAGAGGAGTTAGGCAAGGATGTCCGCTTTCCCCGTTCCTCTTCATAATGGCTATAGAACAACTAGCTCAACGCATTAGGAACTCTGGGAGGATAGAGGGATGTCAAATAGGCAAGGAAGAAATTAAATTAAACTTATTTGCAGATGACCTGATCATAGTTATATCTAATCCGAAAGAAGGAGTCAAAGAGACAAAAATTATATTAGAAGACTTTGAGTTAAACTCAGGATTAAAAGTTAATATGGCAAAATCAGAGATAATGTATATTAATGTGAGGATGGAAGAAAGGAAAGCGATACATAAATGGACAGGAATAGGTTTAGGGGTCAAGAAATTCAGATATTTAGGGATAGATATAGTTAAAAATGTTAATAAGATGGTAGAGAGGAATTATAATCGGACGTGGAACACAATATTGAAAGAAATGAGGAGGTGGGGCAAGAAGACATTAAGCATAACAGCTAGGATTAATATAGTGAAAATGTTCTGGACCCCAAAGTTATTATATTTGTTTCAAACGATACCTTTAGAAATCAATAGACAAAAAATTAACAGTTAGAATGCGAGAATAAAAGAATGGGTCTTTGGCAGTAAAAAAAGTAGGGTTTCTAGATATTTCATATATGCTCATAGATCTGACATGGGATGGGGTGTCCCAGAACTGGGAAATTATTATGAAGCATTTCAAATAAAAACATTAATGGAAATAGGGGAGAGAAGTGAACAAAAATGGGTTAGAATCGAGAATGAGGCAAATAAAGGGGTTGGAAGATTTGGAGTATTTACAGGAGGAAAGTTTAAATACAGTATGTTAGAACCGGGACCGAGAAAAACAGCATTAATGATTTGGAGGAAATGGCAACCGAAATGGTTAAAGGGAGTATCTAAACAAGTATTATTAGAGGCATTGGATGAGGAGGAGGAAGATGAGAAGTGGTGGAGATTACTTAAACAGAAAGGGTACACTAGATTGCAAGATATACTATGTGGGCAGTCACTTAAACCACTACAAACATTACATGATGAAATAGGAAGGCAATATTGGTTGAAGCTAATAGGTTTACATAATAGACTTAAAAAGATAATCGAAAATAGGACTCTGACGGCGGGGGAACCAATGGAGGAGTTATTAAAGGTGATGATAAACACAAAAAGAGGATTAGCAGGCAAGATATATAGAAGGATGATGTCTGATAAAGATCGGACAAGAACCCTCCTTCAGGGGAAGTGGAGCGTAGAAATTAGTCTAGCGGATAGAAGGGTTGACAGAATTATAAAAGGTATACAGGAGATAAAAGTGCATAAATTCAGAGAGCTGGAATTGAAATTCTACACGAAGTGGTATAGAACCCCGGCTATATTAGCTAATATGTTCTCAAGACTGAGTTCAAACTGTTGGCACTGCAGAAACGGGAAAGGATGGTACTCCCATATGTGGTGGGAGTGTGCAGAAGTTAAAGCTTTTTGGGAGAAGGTAACAGAGCAACTTTATAAGTTCTTCGCAATAAGACCAAAGATAGACCCAGAATTGATGTTAGGTAGTACTTTAGGTCATAAAGATATCAGAAAAGAAGGACAGGACTTATTTAAAGCAATGGTGCTAGCCGGTAAAGCAGTAATAGCATTTGGTTGGAAAGACAAAACTAAGTGGACGGAACTAAACTGGCAGGATTATTTATTTGAATACATTCAATCAGACATTATAGCCATAATTAATCAGGATGAGTCATGGGAATTAAGAATAGGAAAGATTAAGGAAAAATGGCATTTATATTTAAAATGGGTCATGGAGGGTCAACAACGGGACGTTCGGTGGAAGCTCCTAAGCTTGTGCCCCTGGCTAGAAAGGATGAGTAGCTAAAGGGAGGGCGGGAGGGATAAGGGTATGGGAATAAAAAAAAAAAAGAAAAAAAAGAAAAGAAAAGGAAAAAAATAAAAAAAAGAAAAAAACCTAACAAAAGGAGGTGCTAGAATATCCACCTCTTTTTTTCGTTGTATTTTGCACTGAACATACAGCCTAGTGAAGATTTCTAGAGGACTCAAAAGCTTACTCACAATTTTGTGATATTTGGTTTGTGTTAATAAAAGTGACTATCATTTCATTGTATGGGACTTTAACAAAAAGAGTAAATGATATCAGGTGAAGTTCTTCACTGTTAGGAAATGGCTGAATATTTTAAGTGACTTCTGTTTTAGAAGAACTGCTTCATTTAGATCTGTAATTCAAAATTGTTTTTTTTTAATTACTTTATAGCAAACATGGGTAAAGGGATCCTCCATCCAGAGTGAAAAAAATTCAGTGCCAATGACTGGCATGCTACTCAGCAAGATGGAAAGAGCATGCTTTTATCTGGCTGGCTGGCTGCAAGGAAAGAGAAAACCTGAGGAGGAAGAGGAGAATTCACCCAACTTTGTGACATGTTGCATGTAGTATTTCACTTATAGTGTATGGCCTATGGGCTGTTAAATTTGAATAAACTGAAACTAAACTGCAAAAAAAAAAAAAGAAAAAAAGAAATGGTAGCTCCATGATGGTTTCAAGTCTTGGTTAAATGAGAACATTAGCCTTAAGTTCAATAAACAGGGGCAACTGATATATCTCTAAACAGCACCTATTCACAGGATGATGGGTTTAAATGGATGGAGGAAGTGTATATGAACACCCAGTACTAGAGTATGGGATATTTGGGCTAATCTCTTTGTGAAGCCATGAAGCTCATTGGGTGATGATAGATGAGTCATTATTTATTTATTTATTTATTTATTTATTTATTTATTTATTTATTTATTTATTTATTTATTTATTTATTTATTAGATTATATTTTCAGTCCGCCCTCCCTGCCAAGTGGGCTCAGGGTGGAGTACAACATTTCAATTTACATAAATACAGTTAAAAACAGATAAAACAGTATACAAATGACATTAAAACAACTTTATACAATACAGCTTCTCTTCAGATGGCGATGATAAAATACTGCTTTTCAAGCCCTGCCTCATATGTAGGGTGGTGGACAGATCTTTAGTATGGCCAGTGGGGGCCCAACCTAGCCTCCACCATATGCCTGGCAGAACATCTCTGTCTTACAGGTCTGGCGGAAAGATAATAAATCCCGCTGGGCCCTGGTTTCCTCCGACAGAGAGTTCCACCAGGTCGGTACCAGGACCGAAAAGGCCCCGGCTCTGGTTAAGGCCAGGCAGGCTTCCCTTGGGCCAGGGACCACCAACAGTTGTTTATTTGTTGAACAAAGCATCCTCTGGGGTACATACAGGGAGAGGCGGTCCTGCAGATATGCTGGGCTGGTCTGCATAGGGCTTTATAGGTCAACACCAAAACCTTGAACCAGACCCGGTACTCAACTGGTAACCAGTGCAACTGGCGTAATATAGATGTTATATGTTCCCTAACTGGGACCCTTGCAATTACTTGCGCAGCTGCATTTTGGATCAGCTGTAGCCTCCGGATCAGGCCCAGGGGAAGCCCTGCATAGAGCAAGTTGCAGTAGTCTAATCTAGAGGTGATCATTGCCTCGATCACTGCAGTTAAGTCATGGGTTGATAGGTAGGGGACAAGCTGCCGGGCCTGTCTTAGATAGAAAATTAAGACTGGGCAACCACTGTGACCTGTGCCTCCATAGCCAGGGAGGCATCCAGGATCACCCCAGGCTCCTAACTCTCGAAACCGGTGCAAGTAGCGCTCCATCAAGAGCGGGGAGCCGGAGTCCCGTGCCCATGGCCCCCAGACCCACATGCAGGACCTCCATCTTTGTGGGATTTAATTTCAACCAACTCTGCTTCAACCATCCAGGCGCAGCTTCGAAGGCACGCTCCAAGACATCTGGAGCAGAGTCGGGCCAGCCGTCCATCATCAGATATAGTTAGGTGTCATCAGCATATTGATGACACCCAAGTCCAAAACTCCGCACCAGTCTGTCTTACCTACTGCAGAGGGTTCTTGAGAAGCTAAAACAGAAAATAGGAGAGCCATGTAAACTGCCCTGCGCACCTTTAAAGAAGGCTGGAATAAAATTGTGATTGATACATAAACAGCAGCTGGATTCTAATCTCTGAGTCATAGCTAAGGGAGCGAAATCAAAAAGAGTCCAGTAGCACCTTTAAGACTAACCAACTTTATTGTAGCATAAGCTTTCAAGAATCACATTTCTCTTCGTCAGATGCAGGATCTATAGCTCTGGTTCTATAGCTCTGGATCTATAGCTAAGGGAGCCAGTGTTAACATCTGCACTGGTGTTTGAATGACGTTATAACCTCCTTGAAATTTTCAGACACTTTGCAGTAGAATTTGGTGGGTATAGTGTTTCATAGAGCATCTCTTATATTCTAACAATGTTTAAATCTGATAATCTTCTGCTGTGAAGATTTTGCCATTCAGCATCACCGTGATTGGCAGCATTTCATTTTTATCCATCACTCCCCTCATTCCCCCATGGACTTCAGAACACTGATGTTCCCTCCCATTCATACTCCTTTGTTTCCAGACACTTTTCCTATGGTACTCCACTTCTTTCTTCACTTTTGATTTTGATTTTTTAGGTGTCTTCCTGTTTCAGTAAAAAAAAAAACCTATCTAAACAAAGTAAATCCTATTGATAGGACAAGGGTTCCTGAGCACTGATTTAAACTTTCCATTAAAATAAATGGGACTTTAAAAGTCTTTAAAAGGTAGTTCAAACATTTTGGACCTAACAACTTGTACCTTGCTCTCTGTGATCAGATCTAAGGCTATTCCAGCAGATACTATGAAATTTCTGTGTTAGCAGCTGATCGTTGAACTGAGTGTAAGCGGAATACATTTGTTATTAGATATGTGATTATGCTTTTCATTTTAATTGGATCTTTAACTGACATTGCAATGTTCAGATAAGGTGAGTGTAAGAACCCTACTGAGCCCCTAATATAGCTAATCCCCTTGTGGGCTTACTAGCCACAGAGTAAGTGGGCACAACAGAGGTATGAGGAAAAGCCACAATCAGCACTGGCATCATGCCTGTCCACCAGTTTTTTTTGGAGCACGCAGGCTTACTTGCCAGTGACAAGGTTGCCAAGGCATGGGTGTTTCCTGGGGGACATGGCTTTATAGGCACTGATAGGAAATGCCTGGGCAGGACAAGGGAATATGGGAGGAGCTTAATTTGGAGGTGGAGAAGAAGCAGAAAATAAAAGGAGGGGAGAGAAGGGGGAGGGGCAGAGGATTCCTGGACTGGGGAAAGCAGCAGGAAGGAGTGGAGCAGAGGCAAGAGAAAGAAAGACTGAGAATCTGAAACAGCAGCGCCAGAGGCCTGAAATAAGAGCTGAGCATGCCCTCTAGCAGCCTGAGACCAAGCATTGTACCAAATAACTGTTTAAGTTCCTACAGCAGTAATGCTGCCCTAGGTGTTTCGGGGTGGGGGAGGTGTCAACATGCCTCTATTCCCTGGGCCAACAACAATGAGACATATTTTTACAAAACACAAAGAAAAATTAGAGAAATTAAACTGGCGTAATTCCCCCTTTATGAAAGGAATTGATGGTCACAATCCAAAACTAGGAACAATGCACATTCCACTGCTTTTGTATGCAGATGATGTGGTGCTCCTGTCTGTCTCAGAAATAGGAATTAAAAGGATGTTATCTCACTTTTTAGACTATTGTGAATTGAACAAATTGACTTTAAATTTTGATAAATCCAAAATCATGGCTTTTGGGAAAACCTGACAACTGGTTCAGTGGAATATAAGAGGCAGAGTGATTGAACAGGTCAAAAGTTTTAGATACCTAGGAGTCTATTTCCACCATAAAGCTAGTTGGGTAACTCACAAAAAAGAAGTGATAAAATCTGTGAACAACAACGTATTAGTGATTACTAGCTTTTTCTACACTAAGGGAAATCAATATATCCCAGCAGCCCTTAAAGTGTTTAATCATAAAATTAGTGCTAAACTGCTCTGTGGCATTCTAATATGGATCACAGCCTTTAATAAAGAAGTTGAACGAATACAATCTAATTTTCTAAGGAAAATTTTAGGGCTGCTATCATGTGTGCCCTATGCAGCTATTTGTTTGGAGACCAATCAAAGATGCCTAGAGACAAAAGCCTGTATTCTAACAATTAAATTCTGGCTGCGCTTGCACTTCAGGAGCAGCCCCAATAGTCTTATTGCATACATGCTAACTGAATCCCAGTCTTCTGCATGGTTAGCTGATATAGAAAAAAAAAATCTCTGTAATCAGGCTTTGTCTTGATGAATTAGTTTTTCTTTCCGAGAGGTCTGCATTTGCTTTGATTAAACAAAGACTTGTAGATATTGAGATGCAAGAACTTAGGAGCCTCGCCTCTGGTAGATGTTCCCCTATGAGATGGGGGATTTCCTCTAATGGTTCTTTGGCAGAGTATTTTTCTGGTTTGACTTCCCCTCACCTTCAGAGAGCATTTATGTTAGCGCGCTTTAATGTTCTTCCTTCTGTGGTACTCCCTGGGAGGTTTAAGAAAATTCCTTACTCTACAAGGTATTGTGCCTGTGCCTTGAGGGATATAGACAGTACTGAACATGTTCTCCTGTACTGCTTATTGTATTGTGATATCTGCACCGTTTATCTAGAACCTTTGCTTCAAAATCATGAAGGTCAATCGGATGACAGTAAGACACGCCTTTTACTATCCACAGATAAACCTGGGATCATTGACTCTGTGGCTAAATTTCTTTGTTGTGCATCAAAGAGGAGAAGAATGGTTTAAGTGATGGAGCAAGGGATTTTTTTTGTCTCCTTGCTGACTGTGCATATGTATGTCCTGTTATGCCAATCAAGGTATTCAATTTGATTCCCAACTGGCATAATTTAACTGTACTGTATTGTCAGTCTAGTGCAGAAATGAAGGTTGATGTGTATGTTAGGCCTATGAACACTATAAAAGTCAGGGTAAGCCATGTCTCTTAGGAATTTTTTCTTTAGTTAGCTGAATTTAGAATCAGTTTTCATTTGTATTTAGTGCTAGACAATCCTGTCAAGATATTCACAAACATCAAGTGTACATATCCTTTGTAGAATATTAAATAGTTATTTGTTTTTTAAAACAAATTTCTACTTGAGACACTGGGTTTCAAGCAAAATGTGGAGAATCTTGATGCTAGAGAGATTTATAAAGGAGATGTGATTGTTCATCAACTCTGTTAATTAACACATTCCCTGAAGCTCTGAATTTATGCTACTTAAGAAATATCTAGTTTTCATTAAGAAATACTATTTTATTTTTGTCAGCTACGTTGACTGGAAAACTGACATTTAATGTCAAAATCTTTCTGCTAGTATCGGGGAGTTTTGATTGGTATGGTCAAAATGTCTGATTCATTAATCATTCAGAAGGAAGTAAAAGATTCCACAGTAATCTGCAAAGATATTACAGATTCTTCTAAAGTATGTCCCATAAAAGTGTCATGGTGCACTATACATTGCCCAGGGAAACAAGGTCTTCCCACATAAATTATACCCTTCCTTCCTTCCTTCCTTCCTTCCTTCCTTCCTTCCTTCCTTCCTTCCTTCCTTCTCCTCCATGTTTCTTCTGTTTACTTACTTGTACTAAGAAAGTTGTTAGGTTCGGTTGGATAAGTAGGAGTTTTGTTGTGCTGTTTTCTGGTTAAGATTTTAGAAAAGAAAACGGGATAAAATCTTAATTACAATTTATTCATTTTGTGTTTGTCACAAAGCAGTGTCTTTTAGGGGTGTGCAATTCAGTAATCTGATTCGGTAAAAATTACTGAATCAGGGCCGTTTCGGTAATTTTTGGTATTACTGAAACTTTTTCTGAATACCGAATTTTTTTTGGTAATACTGAAACGGGGATTGCCGAATTGATTCAGTATGTTTCAGTTCAATTCGGCAATCAAAGAATCACCATTTTGCTAGCCGTTTGCATTTGCAAGCAGCTAGCAAAATTCTGCAGAACTACAGCTTCCTGCAGGCTCTTTGAAAAGGGGAGGGGGGAGAAGGAGTGAGTGACTCACTACCTCCTCCTCACCCCTCCCCTCTTGCTAGAAAAGGCAGGAATCTTTGCTCTGCAAGGAGCTTGCATTTGCAAAATTCAATGCAAAGCAAGCAGCCAGAGATTCCCGCCTAGATTTCAGGTAGGGGAGGGGTGAGCAGGAAAGAGTGATAGAGTAGGAGTTCAAGGGGGAAGAGGGAGGAGATTCATGCAAGGGAGGGAGGAGTTAGGAGTGTCCAATCCCACTGCTGCATCCTCCTTCCAGCCAATGGATTCTCTGGAAGAAGATGCAGCAGGGGATTTAAAACAGAGGCTGGACTTTGGGACAGCTTCTGTTGCTGCTGGAGAGAGATAGTGAGAGACATTGCTTCTTCTCACTGTCTCTGCCTTGGCCTGACCTTGCTGGACTGGAGTGACAGTGGAGTGGACTTCTTTCTGTGGACTTCTGCCTGTGGATCAACTCAGGGCTGGACATCAGGAGAGAACTGGTAGGAGAGATTTTTTATTTAGGGGAGAGATGGGAGGAAGGGTAGGGACAGAGTTTGTTTAAATTGATGCTGGGCCACTCTGCTTGCCTCTGGTTAAAAATGCTTCACTGTGACACTGGCTTTGCCTGCAAAGTGGGCCTGGGTCTTCTGGAGGCCTGGATTATTGTCCCCTGTTTTATCTTTTGGTGCCAGGGAAGGAAAATGGGAGCATTTTTACTAGGACATTGCCAAACTGCTTGCATGTATGTGCTCTTTAACTCTGTGGCCTGCCTGTGCACAGTGGCTCTGGGCCTGGCCAGGCCTATGCCAGGGCCTGGTGTCTTTTAAATTTTGGTGCCAGAGAAGGAAAAGGGAAGCATTTTTACTGGGGGATTGGCCTCACTGCTTGCATGTTTGCTCTCTTTAACTCTGTGGCCTGCCTGGGCACAGTGGCTCTGGGCCTGGCCAGGCCACACCTATGCCAGGGCCTAGTGTCTTTTAACTTTTGGTGCCAGGGAACCAAAGTGGGAGCATTTTCACTGGGGGATTGGCCTCACTGCTTGCATGTTTGCTCTCTTTAACTCTGTGGCCTGCCTGTGCACAGTGGCTCTAGGCCTGGCCAGGCCACACCTATGCTAGGGCCTTAACTTTTGGGGGGAGTGCAGTTTACGGATCTCTGCTAACCTCCCACCATTCTGTTCCTGGCCTAGAGAGACTTGACTCTCGCCCCTACAGTGGCGTGCAGGGCCTCATCTTGCCTGCTGTTGAGGAGGAGAGGACTTCCCGCCCGCCTGTCTGCCTGATCATCGCTGGACTGCAGGACTGGTGAGTGAGTCTAGGTTTTACATTTGGGTGGACATAGGGGTGGGTGTTTGCTTGCCTGAAGGGGGAGGGAGTTAAATTTTCTGAACACCACATCCACACCCCAAACAGACACACAACAGAAAAGTTTCCCTTTAAAATAGTGTCTTTAGAAGGTAGGCCAGTTTGTAGGTGTTCAGTGGCTACTTGCCCTCAACTTAATTGATAGAGAACCAATGGTAGTTTGTTTGACACAGTAAATAGGGATCAGTAGGACAAGCAGTAGTTAGAGTTAGGTTATATTTGATTTATATACATATATATACATATCAGTATAGTCATAAATAGGCTTCCCATTAGTGCTCCCATAACTGGGGTTCCACTGCCCATCTCTGGCACCCTTGGAGCCAGGCCAGCCCGGGAAAACTAGTCTTGTTAGTGGCTAAGGCTTTCCCTTATTATTGGGGTTTAGGGCCAGCTTGATTCCTGAAGAGGAATTCAGCTGTTTGTCAGGTTTAGGTCCCCCAACATAAATAGAGTTGTCTAAAAAGACATTTGATTGACCATCTCCGAGTGACAGAGCCACAAGAAGAACAGATTTAGAAGTAGGTAGATAGGTCTTGAAAATAAAGTTCATCTTTGTTTTCCTTTTGATTCTAAATAGTCAGTGTAGCTTCTGGGAGGGGAAAGGATGTCAGAAAGGAAAGCTGAGAGGGGCCTTTGGAGAAAGGCCAGAGAGAAATCTACAGGGGTGGAGGAGAGGGGGATGGGGACTGCTGCAGCAGCCCCCACATCTGAGCGGAGGAGGCCCTCCCCTGTGCTCCTGCTGTTCACCAGCCTGGATTCTGGTGACAGGAAGAGGGCTTGCAAGGCCCTCTTTCCTGAGGCAGCTGCTGGAGGGCCATCCTCAACCCAGGTGCCTCAGGCAGGGCTGGCACTGGGTGGGGGCCTGCTGCTGAGGCTCCACCTCCTCCAGTGGTTGAGACCCAGGTGCTGGAGGAGGGGCAGCATGTGGTGTCTCCTGGGATGGACGTGAAGCATGTGACTTTTCCATCCCTCATGCTCACCTCAGGAACCCGTAGAATGTTGGAGGAACTGCTGGTGGGACCCTCTGCTGGGCAGTTCACTCCTGTTTCCTCTGAGGCCAGCAGCAGGCCTCTCGCGGCTGTGCAGGAGGAGAGGGTGCTGAAGGAAGAGGAAGAGACTGTGGTGGAAGAACCCACATATCTGCCCCTTCAGCCTCATCCATCCCCAACTGCCCAGCTGAGAGTGAGACATGGTATGTCCAGCCAGAGCACCTCACAGGAGGTGTCTCAGGGTGGGCCCATGAGCACTTCCCCTGGGAAGCGTGGGCAACCCTTCACTTCCGAAATCTGGCGTCACTTCCAGATAACGGAAGACCCCCGAGTTGTCCAGTGCTGGCATTGTAGGCAGCGCGTTAGCCGTGGCAGAGATGTGAACCATCTCTCCACGTCTGGGATGCGGAGCCACATGAAGAGGCATCACCAGGTGATGCTTCTTTGGGGGGAGTTTGAGTAGCACCACACGGTTGCCAGCTAGCCAGAAGGAGGCAGGCTCCTCTGATGCTCTCACCCCATGGGCTCCTGTAGGGCAGGGATGTCAAGCCTCTCTGACGGAGATACTTGGTAGGCAGGGCCCTAGTGTGCCCAGAGACGGGATCCAGAAGGCGAGCCAGCACCTCACGTGCCACATTGTCAACATGATAGCTGTGGATGGTAGACGATTCACCATAGTGGAGGAATTTGGTCTCTCAGGGCTGCTCCAAGATTCCTCTCCCTGGTATGCCGTCCCTGCTTGCATGACGCTGAGCAGGTTGGTGGTGCCCTCATTTTACAGGGCTGCCAGGGAACACATGAAGGCACAGCTGTCCTGGGTTGCCGGGAGAATTGTACACTTCACGTCCGACATCTGGACCTGCCCAAGTGTGCAGCAAGCGTACCTCTTGCTTACTGCACACTGGTGGGAACCCGAGGAACTTCTGGGTGGGAGGGAGGTGTCTACAGTTAAGCAGGGAAGGATGGGAGACCACCGGGCTGGTTACTGCAAGGCCTTGCTCCTCGCTGAGGTTCTCAACGTGGCGCACACAGCGGAGAACATCGCTGCCACCCTGAGGAGACAGTTGGTTGAGTGGATAGACCAGGGACCCGCCACCGTGGGATGCATGGTGGCGGATGGTGGCAGCAACATGAGGGCAGCAGTGGATCAAGTGGGCTGCACATTTACTGTGCAGCCCACAAGCTTCACCTAGTGGTGAGAGATGTGCTTGGGTCGGGCTCCTCCAAGGAACCCTGTGATGCCCGGACTTGTGAATTCCAGTTGCTGCTCCAGAAATGTCAGAGGCTAACGAGTCACTTCTTGTGCAGTGTGACAGCCACTCACGAATTGTGCCAGAAGCAGATCAGGACAGGTGTGCTGAAGCATGTACTGTTCTCTGACATCAGCACTCACTGGAACTCCACCTGTGCCATGCTTGAGCGCTTGGTGGAGCAGCAGGCCACACTCCACACGTGGCTCTCTGAGAGCGGTGACATGAGTCAGGTGGGTGAGTTCAGCTGGGAGCATTGGCTCACCATCATGCAGACAGTGGAGGTCCTGAAGCCCTTCAAGGATTTCACTGTGGTGGTCTTGTCAGACACGGCGACCCTGGGTCTGGTCATTCCCCTGGTGCACATGCTCCAGAGGAATCTGGCCACCTTTGTGGACCTAGACGCACCTCGTGCTGACATTGGTCCAGTGGTGCGCATGCTGGTGAGAAGGCTGCATCTTGGCATAGTTGCCATGCTAACGCCTCTCACTCAGAACGAGTCGTACATGTTGGTGACCATGTGTGACCTGCGCATCAAGGGCACTTTTGCCAAGTGGGACAGGAACCTCACACAAGCCAAAGACGGCCTCTGTGCTTGGGTGAGGCACAGGCAGGCCAAGAGGGGATGCCTGTCACCAGAGGGGATGGGAGAGGGTCCCTGCCATGCGGATCCCTCTCACACTCCCTCTGAATGGGCTCCCCCCCCTGGCCACCACTGGAGTGCCCATGGAGATGGAGATGTTCTGGTGGGCCCTCGGCCCTTCTGGGATCATGAGGAACGTTAGAGAGGATTTGGTGGAAGCAGTGGTCAGGGACTACCTTGCGGAGCCCTGCGAGTTGCTCTCCACCAATCTGCTCAGCTACTGGGCCAAGAAGGAGTCGGTCTGGCTGGACATCTCCCTCAAGGCGCAGTGGCTGCTCTCATGCCCTCCAATGAGTGTGGAGAGCGAGCGTGTCTTTTCTCATGCGGGTGACATTGTCAGCCCACATCGCTCTCACTTTCTCCCATGGAGAGTTGAGCAGTTGACCTTCCTGAAGGTCAACTCTCCCCTCTTCGATTTCTCAGGACTGGACTTACAGAATGAATGAGGTGAGCCCTCCTTGTGGCCTGCATCCTCTGGGAGTCCAGTCCTTTGAAATCGCACTCTCCCCTGCATTAAACTTGATAGATGCAGTTAAAACCAGCCAGCAGAAGTAGGGTGGGTACCAGTGGCAAAGGGAATGCACCCTGCAATTTGTTCCCCCCCCCCAAAGGAATTAAAGCACTGACCCAAAACTGTAACAGACCCCATGGGACCAAATTTATTCTGAAAAATAATGACATGCCCCAGAAATGTTGATTGCCACTGGAGAGAGAAATAGGTTAGATAGGGTTTATCTTATCTAAATAGGTTAGATAAGTTTTCTAATGTTTTTGCATTTGCATGCCATTGAAATGTTACTGGTGGTGGATGTGCTTGGTGGGGTTGGGGACAGTTGAAGATGATGCAGGTGGCCAACTGATGATGAAGACAACATCAGTGTCTCACTGGCCAGGGGGGTGGGGAACCTCTGCAACACTGGTCCGGAAATGTCATTGTGTTGTGCCTGTGGCTGTGCACAGTTCTGCTTTGTGTTGTTTCTCCACTGGCTGAACTGAAAGCACAGCTGCAGGAAATGACAATGGTTCTGCTGGACCTTGTTGCAATGGTTTCCCCCTATCAATTTGGTTTGGGAAGGATGGGTGATTGCCCTCATGGCCTCACATTCCAAGATATAAAGTGGTTTGGAAAAAAACTGTGTATGTGTGTGTGTGTGGTTTTTGCTATTCTGTCCTTGTTTTCTGCAATGGAGGCTGTGTAACCTAAAGCTGTTAAAGAAAAGTGTTTTTGACAGGAATTGTGTTTTTGTGCTTCTTTGACATTAAGTGAGTTGTGTAATTTTTTGTGTAGGATACTGCTGGCATGCCCTTTGGTGTGCCCCCCTGCTTTGTAACCTAAAGCTGTTAAAGAAATAAAGTATTTTTGACAGGAATTGTGTTTTTGTGATTCTCTGATGTTAAGTGAGTTGTGTAATTTTTTGTGTAGGATACTGCTGGCATGCCCTTTGGTGTGCCCCCCTACTGTGTAACCTAAAGCTGTTAAAGAAATAAAGTATTTTTGACAGGAATTGTGTTTTTGTAATTCTCTGATGTTCTGTTATTTTTCTGTGTGGGAGACTGCTGGTGTAATGTGTCACAATACTTTGCCTACTTGTACACTGAAAGTGAGAAAATAATTTTTTAAAACTTTATTCAGTGTGTGTGTTTTATTCTTTGTTGTGCAGTTGGTTCCCATCCTAGGGAACAATGGGGCTGGCTGGCCAGCCATCTCTGTAGGTGGGGGGGGATTTGGGGGAGGGTGTCTGTGATTCAGATGTGCTTTCGCAGGGACAAGCTCACACTCAGGAGTGTGCCCACCATTGTGGCACCCCTGGGCTGTGCATAATTGCCCTGGGAAAGAGAGTTTAAGAGTTCCCATCACAGAGAACAATGGGGGATGGCTGGCCAGCCTCCTCCTGTGGTAGTGGCCGGTGTGGGAATGTTGGGGAGGGTGTCTTTGGGTCAGTGTGGGGCTGTGGGGGTGGATTTAAAAGGGGGACTGTGCCTGTGGCCATAGATGCCACATTCCATGGGTTCCTGCTGTGGGAGATTTTCCCATAACTGGAATCAACAGAAAGTGGCTGGCCACAGGACAGGGGAGGTTAGGTTTTGGGGAGGGGATGTGCGGTCTTTGGAAATTTGGGTGCAGGTGGACTGTGGCTGTGGCCATTGGCAGCCCAAATCCCATGTGTTTCTGCTGTGTGGAAGTCTTCCCCACAGTAGAAAGACAAAGTGGTGTGGCAGGAGAACCACCTTTGGGGAGCATACAATGCCCCTCCCAAAGTGAGATCTGATTGAGCCTTGGTGGAGGGACGGAGGGCAGGTGGGAGATGGGCCTCTGAAGGTTGGGGACATTTTGTTTGCAAAATGCCACCCCTAGCCAGGCAAGCCTCTCTTTTTTTCCCCCATAGGAAATAATGGAGAAGGGGGGGCTGAGAGCAGCATATTTGGGAGGCCATAAAATGCCCCCCTCAAGTGGGATCAGCTTGAGCCTTGGTGGAGGGTGGGAGGACAGGTGGGAGATGGGCCCCTGAAGGTTGGGGGCATTTTGCATTCAAAATGCCACCCCTAGCCAGACAAGCCTCTTTTTTCCCCCATAGGGAATAGTGGAGTAGAGGTGGACAGGGGAACCTTCTTTGGGAGGCCATAAAATGGCCCCCCAAAGTGGAATCTGCCTAAAACTTGGTGGAGGGTGGGAGGACAGGTGGAAGCAGGACTTCTGAAAGTTGGGTGCATTTTGCTTGCAAAGTGCCACCCCAAGCCACCTAGAAATATGACTTGTTTTTCCCCATAGAGAACAATGGAAAGTGTAGGAGGATGAGGGCACCTGCTTTGGGGGGCATAATATGGCCCCCCAAAGTCCAAACTTTCTGAACCTTGGGGGTAATTAGAGGAGAGTTAGGAGAAGATCTTCACCAAGTTTGGCTTGATTCGGTGAGAAAATGCCCCCCCCCCCGGCTCCCGGAAAGCTGGGAGAAGGTTTTCTCATTGAAAACAATGGCCGAATCAAGCCAAAAAGCCGAATCAATACTGAAACGCAAAGACTGAATCAGCTTTAGTTTACCGAATCAGGCTGGCCTTGCACACCCTTGGTGTCTTTCACAGAGCTTAAAATCAATCAATATTATCTCACTATGTACTGAAATATAAATGTTAGCAATAATAGTGATTTTAAGAAGGGATGGCATGTTCTCCATGCACATTGTTCAAAGGATCCTGTAAAACAAGGCAGTATTACTCTTATAACCCCAGAGCATTGTGTTACTGGAATTGGTCTCTTTGCAAATAAGAGAATTTGTGGGGGCAATAAGCAAGCAAGGAAGACAGCTATGCAAGAAGCTGGTAACTATGGGATATTTTCCACCAATTTTTATGGAGTCCCTTCCCAAAATAGCAAATGAGGCTGATGCTTAAGTTTAAATAATCTTTTATTAGAAGGAAAAATGAATGCATGTACACACACAAATGCGGGTGGAAATGGTCACACACACACACAGGTTCCTAGGAAGCTAGCCAGAAGTTGAGATAGAGAGAGGGAAATAAGTATACCTATCCTGAAGAGTAGTTCAGTCCACGGGAGAAGAGAGTAGCTTCAAACATCTAGCATCCTTGGCCAAGGGAGAGTAAGAAGTTTGGGGTAAGCTCAAGGGAAAAGCACTTAGGATCCAGTACATATGCTCAATTTGAGTGCTGCCAAGGCCCTTCTTATAGGGCAAAATGTGCCCTGAGGTGGGAGAGTCCACCCTGCTGTTGGAACAAAGGCTCCAATGGTAGGTTCCTGGGAGTAACAAAAGGTTTGATTGCCTTGATTGGTAGCTGCTGGGGTGTGTGAAAAAGAATGCAAAACCTGTCCCGGCTCTGCACAAAAGTGTAGTTTGTTAATGAAGTCCACCAGAGCTAAGTTGATGACTTTAGTTGGGGGAATGAATTATAAATACTTATGAATAGCATTTAATTAGCTCCTCAATTAAGGACAGGAGATCTCATCACGGAAGTAGGGAAAGGAATGTGTTAAGTGGGGATGACTCTGTGAGACCTTTGTTGTGCTGGACTCCTCTCGGAGCTGGAGAGACTGCAAATCCAATCATGACTGATCAACCCGCATTCCTGTGCGGCACTCCATTGATGCCTGGAGTCTCCCGGGTGGGACTCCGCAACTATTAGCTGGAATTCCCCTGGCTGCAATCCAAACTGTCATTTTAAATTCAGGGGCCTTTTGATATTTAATATCAGAGGTAGCCATATTGAATGGCTTATTAAAGGTGGTGGAGGCTGGGCCGACTGCTTACAATTGTTTTTTGAATTTCACATATGTTGATCATATTGATTTACACTGTGTAATCCACCTTGAGTCCTAGTGAGAAAGTTAGACAATAAATAACATCTATGTACATACATACATACATACATACATACATACATACATACATATTAGAGATGAGGCTGAGGCGCTTCTGCTACCTAATAGTGCAAACCTAAGCAGTTACTCGAGTTTAAGACCAATTATTCCAATGGGACTAGAATAACTGTTTAGGCCAACAACCCCCCCCCCACCCAAAAGGAAAAAATGACTCACAGGGCCAAGCTACACATGACGAATGACACTTGAACGGCAAGTGGATTGAGTGGAGGGCAAGTGAACAGGGAGAAATACACTTGCCGTTCAAGTGTCATTCGTCATGTGTAGCTTGGCCCTAAGACTCCCAAACAATGTCGTGGCCCTCCTTAGTCAAACAGGCAGTCGATTTCTTTCTCCTCTCACTCAGGTCTTCCTCCAGGCGGGCAGCCTAATCCAAGCAGGCAGTGGTTAATCCAAAAGCCAGAGAGCAGCCAGAGGGCAGGTCAGGCTCAGCAAGCACTCACAGCACAGTCTCTCTTGTCTCCAAAAATCTCCCACAAAATGGAGTCTGCTCTGAGCCAGGCCTGCTTTTCATCTCCTTGCAGAATCTAAAAAAGGATCTCTCCCATCAAAGAATTCCTGATTGGCAGACAACTTCATCTACCTCATCCACTGTTAGCTTTCTTACTTAATCCCTCTCCCTCTTGCCTCATTCCCAGTCCCTGGTGAAAAAAAAGCCCAGGATAGCCTGGGAAAGAAAAAAAAAATGCTTGAAAGCATCCAACTGCTTTAAAGCGGCTGGAGCTGTGCTTACTTGATATCTGCAATATATTTGGCATATTTGGCATTCATATATTTGGTATACTGAATTTATTTGGGATTTTCAATTTTAATTAGTATAGCTGTATAATACTGAATCACATTGCTATTGTAAATTCAGCAGATTCACAGCTCATTTGGGATTTAAAACAAGAACATCCCAGCTCATACCTCATTGTTTTCATTATCAAACCTATGTGTGGCTATGATTGAGTTAGTAAATCGGTGACAGGAAATGATGTGTTGGCAATTTAGTGGAATGTGCAAAGGACTATGACAACAGGAGCAATCTGCTAGTCAGTCTTGAAAAAAAAGCTAGTAAAAAGCTAAGATTGGAACCACTTCATCATGCTGAAGTTGTTTGGAACAAAAGAAATAGCTAACAGTAGAAGGGTCCCACTGCACACAGCTGCACACTGCCTCATGCCTGATATTTTTAAACAAATTCCCATTGAACCAGGATGATAAGAGAAGGATAATTACATATGGCCCTAATTACCTGGCATACATTGTTGAGATAAACAGCATTTGCTCATCTTCAAAAGAAAATAATCATAATTACTGTATAGCCCTCTGAATACTTAATTGTTTTTGAGTTATTATCCTTTTCTCCCTTTATACTATGTTCATTTTACTTTGCGCAATAATTGAAAAAGTAGAATACAAAGTAAAGTGGACTGTCAGGTTTTTTAACCTTTCAAATTTTGGAACTGCACTTTACTTTGTTTAAAGATTTCTAATTATTAGGAGCAGACTATCCCCATTTAAATGAGACTTGCCTATTCACTTTGATACCTTGAAAAGATTAATTGACAAAAGGTTAATAACATGTTTCCCAGATATCAAAATAAGAATCACAAGATTTATGCAGTTCATTATATATTACTACATCATAATGGCAAGTTTATGTATATTAAACTTTTCACACCATTTTTTTAAAGAAATGCACATTAACAGCCTTGTTATAGAAATTGTACTCCTGCCTTATGGGAAATTTTTTGTATATATTACAAAATATATTACAAAATATAGAAATTGTATTATTACTTTTAACATTCTCAGACTTGTATTTCATTTTTTTAAAACCTGTGTGTTCAGTACTTTCTTTTAAAATATTATTTTATTCCTTTAATCATGTTTTACTAGATCACATGAAAAACCACTTGCAAAATGCTTTGAGATCTATAATTAAAAATAAAATATCTCACTCAGGGTTACAAGGTCCAGGTTGGGGAATTCCTGGAGATTTTGGGGGTGGAGCTCGGAGAGGGCAGGGTTTGGGGAAGGAAGGGACCTCAGAATGGTATTATGTCATAGATTCCACCCTCCGCAGTAGCCATTCTCTCCAGGGGAACTGATCTCTGTCACCTGGGCATCAGTTGTAATTCCGGGAAATCTCCAGCCACCACCTGGAAACTGAAAACCCTGTTTTCTTCTTTCTTCCTGGATTCTGATTTCAGAATACTACAAATCTGTTTGGTACTAAAAAATACTATATTTCACATTTATTGATACTTATATATTCATTTACATTATTGTAGATGTTATGGTAATACTATAAGAAATCATGCTTTCTGTTTGCTGGTTTATTTACTATCTTTCCACCGGTCCTGCAAGACAGAGATGTTCCGCCAGGCATATGTCTGAAGCCAAGGTACAGGTTGGCTTCTGTGCTGGTCTCCTATGGGGGGGAGGGATTATAAAAAACCCTCACCCCCGTTTCCACTGAAATATTAATGTATTCTGCCTGCTCCTACTTCATGGAGTGTTTTTGGTTGGAGGTTGAGCAATATGGATCACCACCGAAATTGTTATAATATTTTATAATTTTAATGTTGTTTTTATTGTAATTTATTTGTGTTGTATTCCACTCTAAGCCTGTTTATGGGGAGATAGGATAATAAAGCCAATAAATGAAATGAAAATGAAATGAAATTATCTTGCTGTTTTCTTTGTTGTTGCTGTTACTGTTTGTTCGTGACAGTTTTTATTTTAAATATGCTTTTAAAAATCTTTTTTTTTTCATGGAATCCTAGAGCACCACTCCAACATAATGGCATCAATTCTGGGTTTGCCAGCAAAACACCCCATCCCCCTGTTGTAATTTCACTGCCTCATCCCAGAATGAGCTCCCTGCCATGACCTTCCTGGCTCCTTGGGACCTGAGAGATCGGGTCCCCAAGCCCTCCCCCCCAGAGAGGGGAGGCAGGCTGGAACAAGGTGGAAGAGCTTAGGGGGTCTGTCAAACTACCAGAAGCCCCGATACTGGTTCTGAAAGCAAGGACCAACGAAGGAGCCAATATGGCTACAAAGCTGCAAAACCGAGAGTCTGGCAAGCCACAATGAACCACAGTGAAAAGCAGATTCTTAACAAGACAGATAAAAAACAACTTTAAGACAGCTCAAGTGATCCCACAGCTTTCCATCAAGTAAGCAGATTGTTTTATGGTTTTACGAGAGCAATCCAGCTTGATTGTGAGAAGGCTGCTTGAGCCAGCTGGGAGGGGCAGAGATGGGAGAGGAATTCTAAAGAGACTCAGCAGATTGCTTGAAAGCTACAAATCTTTGAACATCATTAACCAAAACAAAGCTTTTTACCACTTTTTGAAATGGCTTCTTAGGAAGAAGAAGTACTCTCTAATTTGCAAGAAATATCTAAATGAATGACTGAATAACTAATTAAAGCAGACAGGATATTTGGAGTGGAAAAGGATAAAAGGATGACAAGAAATGACAATGCAGAAAAAATTTCTAAAGGGACAGATCTAACTGAAAGAAAAATAGAGCCAAATGAGGGGGGAAACAGTCTGCGACACAGTCTACAAAAAAGGCAAAACCACGAAGCAGACCTGCACGGACAGAACCCAGCATGCCACTATTGAAAGGGGAAAAAAGAGTGCAGTGGATCTTAAAGCAGAAAAACAAGCAGAGGAGTAACAACATTCATATCGACCCCCTTCAGAAATGTCTGGAAGACAAGGGAATGTACCTTTGGTGGCCCAGATGGATTAAGGATTGGACATACTACTTTACAGGAAGAAAAAAGAAAAAACAAGAATTAGAATCAGATTAGGATCCAATAACGCAGACCTAACCTCTTATTTTTATAGCTCTTCCCTTCTTTTCTTATTTATTTATTTTTATATATATATAACACTATATATTCTGTATATGTTTTGAAGAGTTGAGAGAGGGAGATTGATGAAATTATAGAGCTCTTTGGTTTTACTGCTGTTCTCTCTTTTCCTTTTTAATTTTGAAAGTAAGAAAGGAGAAATATGGATTATGATTTAGACTTCCTCTATATGTTTAATTATATGCAATACAGATTTAGTGAAAATTTTGGAGGCTCTGTATTATAACAGACTTTGTATATCTACAGTTAAAGTGATAGCGATAATGTGATAACCTTACGAGTATGAGAATCCAAGTAAACAAGTGCAGATGGTCAAAATAAAACAGATGAAGGAGCTACTATTTTTAAAATGCAAAACTGTGTTTTAGCTATATAGTTATGTGGTCACCCTAGCCTTATCAATATGTAAATCCAAGCAAATAAGTTTGGCTGGAACAAAATAGATGAAAGAGATATTTTTAATAGGATATAAAATTGTCTTTAAACTAAATATTGATTTGGCCTCTGTATCCTTACTATTATGAAAATTCAAGTAGACAAGTTTGGAAGGCATGGCCAGAACAGATACAAGAAAGAGGGGAAATTAGCATAAAAATTGCTCTTTTCTTTGTGTTGATGTATACTACTATCCTGCTGATATTTTATGTTTTGCGATTTCCATCTCCCACTCCTGGAATGATTAGGGATTTAAGATCCCTGATTAAAAGGTAAAAGAGGTGAAATGTGATCTATCTATAAGATGCACAAAAGAAAAAAATATTAGAAATGATATAAGGAGCAGAATAAGTGGATTAAAAAGTATAGAAATTAAATAAAGACTATAGAAAATAAAAGGGAATTTTGAAGGTATATGGGGCGCTAATCACATATATAGTGGTTTTTCATATCTGGACGGATGGATATGTGTCTTGTATATGAATCTGCTAAATGTTTATGTCTTCTTGTAACCCCCCCCCCCGTTTACTATAAAAACCCAATAAAAATTTAAAACACAAAAAAACAAAAACACCCCATCCCCGTATTTCCCCCACTGTTGTACTGAGCAGTGCCAAATAAGTACGGCTTCAGGACTGATCCCCTGATATAGTGGGAGACCTAGCCAGTGAGTTTCACGGCTGATTAGGAATGTTAATCTATACTGGGCCCTTGATTAGGCCTCTCTAGAAAGCTCTAGATTTAGCAGAATCATCAGAAGTTGTACCAGTTCTATTTAATTTTTTTTAAAAAAATAAATCTTACATCTTTTCTCCTTAGAGTCAAGGTGTCTAAAAAAGCAACATGAAGTTCCAAAGTACATAGCAACAATCAAACAAGAAGATACCACTCGGTGTTGTGCGCGGAGGTGGGCACTCCATTGATCCTCCCAAACTGACACCCTCTCCCAGTGCCTTGTTCTTGCTGTTGACTTTGTAGATTTTTTAAATGCTCCTATATATGTGCCACTGCATCCTGGGCAGCTGGCCATTATGAGAACTTTTTCTGGTCTGAGTTGATTAGACTGTGGCAGTTGAGGACATCAGACCTTCATAGTATACATCAACGCATTGTCTTCTGCCATTAATAAGCTCTCCAAGTAGCCCCCACAAGTCCTGCTGCTCTTAACCACTACACCAAGCTGGCTCCCCAAATCAATAAAGTCATTATTAAAGACCAATGCCTATGGAAAAGCTGAGTGTCATGCTCAGGGGCTAGGGTACCCATTCTGGGCAGGGTGACTGGGAAGCAAGGTAGCTCACTAACTGGTTGGTAATTCAAACATAAGTCTAACAGTCCAGGTCAGGTCACAGGCAAGGCAATCCAAAGCAAGGCAGGCAGGTGCAAGTTCAGGAGTCGAGCCAAGGTAGTTATCCAAGAGTTGTGTCAGTGGGGAGCAGGATGCAAGGGGAGGGTCAAGAGCCTCCAGGCATGAGAGTGCAGGTCTCAGGGAGTGGTAAGCTAGGTTGCTGCCACACCAAGTCTTGCTCAGTGTGCTATTCTTAACCCCTTGATCAGTTAACCAGCCAGCTCACAGGTGTTGCCTCTTCGTCTGATTCCAGCTCCTCAGTCTTGGTGTCCGATATCACTTGGTGTTGTGCATGGAGGTGGGCACTCCATTGACCCTCCCAAACTGTAGCCCTCTCCCAGTGCCTTGTTCTTGCGGTTGACTTGGGAGGCTTAGGTCTTTCCACTTCCTTCATTTCTTTGCTCGAATTCTCACCCCCAGTGGCCTCCCCTGAGGTCCCGGGCTGCGTTTCTTGTCTCTCCATTGAGGTTTCTTCTTTCACCATGGCTGGTTCTGTTATAGGCTCCTCTGATGTAGAGGCCAGTTCTGCTGGCTCCTCCAGTTTCTCATCCTCTAAGGAGGACATGATGGCAGGTGGTAAGGTGACAGGCAGAGGCTAACCTATGATGACAATGATGATGACGACAACAGCAACAATAACAAAAACATTCAATTTATATACTGCCCTTCAGGACAACTTAATGCCCACTCAGAGTGGTTTACAAAGTATGCTATTATTATCCCCACAACAACACCCTGTGAGGTGGGTGGGGCTGAGAGGGCTCCAGAAAACTGTGACTAGCCCAAAGTCACCCAGCTGGCTTCAAGTGGAGGAGTGGGGAATCAAACCCAGCTCTCCAGATTAGAGTCCTGCACTCTTAACCACTACACCAAACTGGATCTCAACATCCCCCCTCCCAATGCCCCCCTTTCAAATGACCAGAGGGGCCCAGCTTATTGGTATAGGTATAGTAGAACTGCCATATGAGTTGGGGTGCATGGAGATTCTCAGCTGGTTCCCATGATCTGTCCTCTCACCCATAGCCCTTCCACTCTACTAGGTACTGCAGCTGACCTTGGCACCTTCAGGAGCCCAGGAGTCAGTCCACTTCGAATTCTTCCTGGCTGTCCACCAGGACTGAAGGTGGTGGTGGGGCTGGATCACAGAGTGGGTGCAGGAGTGCCACTGGGATGAGCAGGAACCGGTGGAAAATGGGGTGGGTGCAGAGCATCGGCAGAAGCTCCAGGAAGAATGCCATGGGGTTGATTTGCTTCATTATTCAGTAGGGACTGATGAAGCGATGGTCCAGTTTTGGGGAGGATCATTGGGACTGGATGTTTCTAGTGGAGGGCCAGACTGAGCCTTCCACCTTCAGGGACTCCCCTACCCATCGTCGTTGGTCCACCGCCACCCTGTATGGCTGCTTTGCTCATTCCAGGTGTTCCTGTAGTACTTGGTGCAGGCCTGTAGTTGTTGTATGAAAGCAAGTATACTGGTGAGCTTGACATGGTCTGGGGGAAGTAGTGTAGGTGGTGTTCATAGGTGGCTAGGAATGGTGTCTGTTGGGTTGCTTTGTTGAGTTGTTGTAAGTGAATTCTGCCATGGGCAGTAGGTCTACCCAGTCATCCTGCTGGAAATTAATGTAGCAGTGCAGGTTATGCTCTAATGCGGCATCAGTTCACTCCATCTGACTATCTGATTATGGGTGGTGGGCTGAGGACAAGTGGACCTGGGCCCCAAGGAGGTTCTGGAGGGCTTGCCAGAAGTGGGATGTGAGTTGCAGCCCTCGAGCCGAGATCAGATGCTTAGGAATCCCATGGAGCCCAGCTTTACTGGAGGTAATGGAGACTTAATAGTGATTCTGGTCATGTTGTCTGAGTAGCGCTGCATGTAAGCCAAAGCTAAGTGCTGTAATCATGCATATGTATGTGTTGCTCTGTAAGTCAGGATTAAAAATGGAATCTTACCAATATGGACAATAAGAGGATGATACCCCTTTGATCATAGTATCAACTGTGATTAAAGATCTGGAATAAGCAAACAGGAGGTACAAACAGGGAGTTTTGTGTGGGAATAAGCAGGAGGTAACAGCAAGGGTGTGTCTTGTGTTTGCATTGTTTGATTTGACTGTTTGAATCTGGTGCATAATTTGTGCTTGGATGCTTCGTTCTGGTGTTAGGTTCTAGTTTGAGTGAGTTGAGACTTGGTTTGGCTAGTGTGTGTTTTCCTTCCTTTTTTCCGGTGTCTGCTGATTAAGGTAAGTCACCTGACTGTGTCTGCTGAGTCACCTGATTTGAGTTGGTTGGGGGTGGTTCTGCAGTTACACAGCCATATAAGTAGCCTCACAAACCTAATGAGTTTGTGATTTGGAGCCAGGGAACAGGAGGAGTTTTGTATAGGAGTTTGGCAGGGAAGTTTGAGGGGAGTGCAGGAAGAACTGGACCACTTCCTATATGGATTGAAGCAACATGGCTGGTAAGGGAGCTGAGGTAGTGACTTGCAAAGTCTGTGCCATGGTTTTTTTCCTTACCTGAGGGCAATAGAAATTACACTTGTAGCACGTGTAAGTTTCTAGCCTACTGGAGTGGAAGATACAAGGCTTAAGGCACACCAATCCATACTCCAGCTTATCAGGGAATGTACAGAGCTTCTGAGAAGGCAACAGCAGTAGGAGGAGAAAGTATCTCAGGAAAAGGAAGAGCACCAAACACAGAGAGATGGCAAGTGGAAGAATATGACGCACAGGAGCAATAAAATCAGGAGACATTCTAGCCTTTATTGCTAAGCAATCAGTTTTAGATATTGACTCTGGACTACTGCCTCAGGCTCCACAGAGTTCAAAGGAAGTTTCTCAGGCTCAGGTGGATGAGAGGACTCGTTCTTCTGCCCCCCGCCCCCCAAGAGGAGGAGATGTGTGGTGATGTTTTGGGATACCCTACTGAGAAGGATAAAGGCTAAAGTGTGCAGACCAGACTTATCTCAAAGTGTATGCTGTCTATCAAGTGCATGCATCCAAGATATGACAGAATGGCTAGAAGGACTCTTCAAGATGACAGATTATTATCCCTTCTTGGTCATTCATATGGGAACAAATGATACTTCCCAGCACAGCCCGGAATGTATTAAAAGACACCCTGAGGCTCTGGGTAAAAAGGTTGAATAACTCAGGAGCACAAGTTGTGATTTCATCACTTCTTCCTGGTTGATGGCCATAGCTTAGGAAGAGAGAAGCAACTGGCTATGCAGATGGTGTCATCAGGAAAAGTTTGGTTTCTTGGACCATGGACTATGTTTTCATGAAGAAGCACATCTGTCAGGAGATGGTTTGCATCTCATGAAGCTAAGGAAAGAATATGTTTGGCAAGAGCCTTGAAAACCTGATAAGGAGGATTTTAAGCTAAATCCTGTGGGGGACAGAGACATAAAACCAAAAGCTAGTATGATGCCAATTACTGTTGATAAGAGCACTAATGATGAAAGTGTAGGGACACATATGCAGGGACCCATTAATTTGCAATTAAAGGTAAAAATGAAGCACTCAGGGCATGTAAATCATAGTTTCTGATATCTCTATACTAATACACAGAGTATGGGAAACAAACAGGAAGAACATGAAGTCTTAATACAGGAAGTGGACTATGACCTAACAGGCATTACTGAAACTTAGGGAGAAGAGACTCACATTCGGAATATTAGGACTGAAGGATAAAGCTTGTTTAATAGACTAAGAAGGAATAGAGGGAAGAGTAGTATTATATGTCAAGGATGTATATACTTGTGAGGAAATATATGAATCTAAGCATGGAAATTCAGTTGACAGCCTCTGGATAAAAATAAAAGGAGTAAGAAATAATAGTAATATTATGGTGGGGGTCTGCTGTAGACCACCAAGCCAGGCAGAGAACTTCAATTATATACTTCTAGACCAGATTACAAAGTTTTCAAAGAGATGGAGCGTAATGGTCATGGGAGATTTCAGTTACCCTCATACCTGGTGGAAATCAAACTCTGCTAAAAATGTAAGATATAATAAATTTCTTGCTGACAACTTCATCTTTCAGAAGGTGAGGAAGCTATCTTGGACTTGATTCTCACCAACAAGGAAGAAATTGTTGATGAGGTGAAAGTAGTGGGCACCCTGGGTAGCAGCCAGTGACCATGTAATTTTGGAATTTACAGTCTTGGGGAAGGGAAAAGCTATACATAGTCAGACATATAGTTTTCATTTTAGAAAAGCTAATTTTAACAAGCTGAAAGTTATGCTGAGTAGAATCCCATTGTCAGAAATACTTAAGGAGAAGGGAGTTCAAAATGGGTGGTACTTTCTTAAAAGTGAGATATTGAAGGCACAATCACAAACAATTCCAATGAGAAAGAAAAATGGGAAGAACCTAAAAAAGCCAGGATGGCTCCATAAACAGTTTTCTAAAGATCTGAGAATTTAAAAAGACTTATTTAAGAAATTGAAGGAGGGCAATATAACCTGGATGAATATAAACAAATTGCTAGTACTTATAGGGAGAGTGTTAGAAAGACTAAAGCTCAATATGAGCTTAGGCTAGTGAGAGATGCTAAACACAACAAAAATTGTTCTTTAGTTATGTTTGGAGCAAGAAAAAGAATAAGGAAATGGTAGACCTAATGCTGGGGAAAGGAAGTGGAATTTTAACAAGCGAGAGCAGGACTAGTTAATGTTCCCTCAAGACCAGTGAGTGGAAGGACACAAATCAATATTGAGAGGAAAGTCAGATGGTAGTGGAAAATGTGTTCATAGGCATAGATGCTGTTCTGAAATGCCATGGATAGCTGAAAGAAAACCAATTCGATGTCAGTATCTGACACTCACAATGAAACAGTAAAAACTCAGTGGCCATGAAGCAGCCAATTTCTGCACTTCCTTAAATGAAATATACATAAAGAAATAGTTGGAGCTTGAGAATTAAAAATAGAAATACTTCTTAAAAGTCAATCTGTGAACAAGATATGGCTGAGTAATTTCCAGTTTATTTATTAAATTGACATGAGATATGCTAAGAGAGGGATTTTATTTACCCAGCTGTAATCAATATTATTGTTTCGTCACAATCTGTGGATTAATAAGACATGAGAAACAATAGGTTTAATCCCCACTCCCCAAAAGCTTGCTATGATGTGATAACATGTAAACATCAATGAAGTGTGAAAAATGCAGCTTCTGGAGAATTGCAAAAATGTGGCAATCATTCCCGAAACGTGATGGCCATTAGCGGCTTTCAGAGTGGTTTTAAACAATTATTCTCCCATAAAGAGGCTTTGTGAGAAAAGCCTTTCAGTAAGAATGCTTTCAGAAAGACAATCTTCTTGTTTATTTGCATGTTAAAGTAGGTAAGTGCTGAAAGATGGTTATTTTAGATTCAAAAATGCCTTGCATAAATATTCAACATGATTGTTTAGCTTTACCACACTTTCATTCTAAAGAAAGTTTTAAATGGCACTCAGATTTCTTTAGGCTTACAGGAAGATAAAGTAAGAGGGAACATGCCTGACATCACTCTATGGGACACTTTACATTGCTATTAACTCAACAGTTCCACATTAAAAGTTTTAACTCAGAATTTCAACCCATTCTTTGTTGTACTACCTTTTCCTCTCTGCACCCCATTATAAGCTTCATCTGCACTACTAGATGTTCCTCTAAACCTCTGGTCTGTTTACCCTCCTTTGTTCTCTATTCAGTAAAATGTGATCGTCTTCGTCCTTCTGTGCAGCCCCACATTGGGACTGCGCAGGCGCAGGCCAGCCGCGGAAAAGATTTTTCTAGCTCTAAGAGATGTGAGGGGGACGTTCGGATCCACCGCGCATGCGCGTCGGTGTTCCCGCCAATTTTGAATGCATATATATCCGAACGTCCCCGGCATTCCCTCAGTTCCTTTTTCGCCGCCGTCGAAAAGGTTATTATTGTCTAGCGTTCGTTTCCAGCGTCTCTTCGGAGTTTTGGATCGTTTCTTCTGCTGGTCGGTATTTTCCCCTTGTCATCTGTCGGGAGATACCGTTCATTATGTCGCAGACATCTTTGTTTAAAAAGTGTCATAAATGCGGCACTAAGATGACCCATTCGGACGGCCATGAGCTCTGCCTCATCTGCCTGGGCGAGGGGCATGTTGTCGAGCGCTGCTCCATTTGTATGTCCTTCACTCCGAAGGCAAGGAGTGATCGGAAGGCCAGGCTCCGTGCCTTCTTGTGGGATGCCAACCTTCTCCCCCCCAAGCCATCGGGCTCTTCGGGAGATAGGCCGCGCTCCGCCGCTCCGTCACCGGCGCCGTCTCGTAAGTCGCCAGAGCCGCTCCCCTCGGAACCGACGGGGCAACCCGTTCCGGAGGCCCGACCTGATTCCGGTTCCGGGGATCGTCCTTCGAGCCGGAAGGCCAAGAAGCGTTCCGCGCCCAAGCCGAAGTCCTCCTCCAAGCCTTCGGTTCCGGAGGCTGTTTCGGAGCCCCCGTCCAAGAAGGCCAAGGCGAAGTCGAGGGCCAAGGGCTGTGCATTGTCCCCAGCTCCGACTGTGCTGCCTGGTTCTCCGGCCGAACCAGTCCTGATACCCGACGATGTGGTGAGTCTCCACACCCCGTCGCCTCCTTGCACGCCTCCTCCGTCGGTTCCCGAGGAATTTATGCCGTTTCCACCTTTCCCGGAACCGTTCCAATCTTTTGAGCGCTCCCTGCCGTCCGCCCCGGCGCCTTCAGAGGCCTCCGTTCCACTGCCGTCTACCTCGTCGGTTCCGATGCCTCTTCGCTGGCCTGCCCCGGTGCCTGCTCCTCTGCCCCCTTGACAGCCGGTCGCGGGGGTTGGGAACATGACCTCCTGGCAGGATTTTGTGGCGTGGTTCCAGCAGTCGCTGCCCTTCCTGCAACATCCGTCGGTTCCGATGGTCTCCGTTCCGGCTCAGCCAGTCGGGCTCCCAGCACCCGCTCCTCCACCTCCGGGCTTGCCTCTGCGACCGCCGGTTCCTGCAACTTATCCGTCGGCCCCGACCGCTCACCGGTCTTCGGTTCCGACGCAAACCTCGCCGGAGTTTTCGGATTCCGAGGATGATGAAGGTCTGGCGTCACCGTCGGAGTGCTCTTCAGACGCGGCCTCGGATCCTTCCCCGGATGACACCGTGGGTGGGCCCCGCTCATCGTCCCCGAATGACGATTACAGGCTATTCTCCGAACAAATGGTGCGGATGGCCGCCGCGCTGGAGATAGACGTCTCCTCCACGACCTCCAAGCCCAAGAGTAAGCTGCTGGAGGCGCTGTATTCCGGGTCCCCCGCGTCGATGGCGTTTCCCCCTGTGGAGGATTTTGTCGATAACGCTCTCGCGCTCTGGCAGACGCCGGCGTCCCTGTCCGCGACGGCAAAGAAGGTAGAACGGTACTACCGTTTAAAGCAAGATGATTGCCCGTACCTCTTCAATCACCCGAAACCCTCGTCGATCGTGGCTGAGGAGGGTCAGGCTCGGTTCCGTTCCGGTTCCTCGTCGGCCCCGGCGGACCGAGAAGGCAGAAAGCTGGATGGTGTGGGCAGGAAACTCTACTCATCCGCGTCTCTGGGATTCCGTATTGCCAACTTCCAGGCCATAATGGGATCCTATAATCTATTCCTGTGGAAGAGGCTGTCCTCTTACCTCTCCGACCTCCCGGAGGATCGCCGCCACCTGGTTAAGGCCCTCCAAGCCGAGGCCGTGAAGCTGTCAAAACAGCAAATGACAGCTGGCAAGGACGCCGCCGACTCTGCAGCGCGAGCGATGGCAACTTCGGTGGTCCTGCGTCGGCACGCCTGGCTCCGGTCCACGGCCCTGCCTCCAGAGAAGAAGGCGAAGGTGGAGGACTTCCCGTTCGAGGGGCCCCAGCTCTTCTCGGAGAAGACGGATGAGTCCCTCTCCCTGATGAAGAAGAATCAGCAGACGGCCAAGTCCCTCGGGGTCGCCCCCTCAGCCCAGTCGTCGGGTCCGAGGTATCGCTATGGTCGGTTCCGATCCTACCAGACCCCTTACCAGCCTTACCAGCAGCGTCAAGGGCGCTTCTTCTCGGGCCAGTCCTACGGTCACCGATCCTACTCTGCCCAGCAGCGTCACCCTTCCAGGCGCTCCGGCCAGTCCAAGGGCAGGCAACAGCCCTCTTCACCCAAGCCTTCGACCTCGGCGCAGAAGCCCTCGGTCTTCTGACTGCGCCTGAACGCTCCCCCGTTGGCCTCCGAGGGTGCTTCCTCTGCTGCCCAGTTTCTGGACAGGCTTCGACCTTTTTTGCCCTGTTGGCAACGTGTTACTTCTGACGCTTGGGTCCTGTCCATTGTGGCCCATGGTTACAAGTTAATGTTTACGGATGCACCCCCTCTCTCTCTCCCTCCCCGTTGTTCTCCATGTTGTGATGTTGTGTTACACAATAATGTTATGGAGTTGGTTACCAAAGGTGCTGTCCGGGTGGTCAATGTCTCTACTTCCCCATGGGGATTTTATTCCAGATACTTCCTTGTGGATAAGAAGGGTGGAGGTTCCCGGCCTATCTTAGACCTTCGAGGCCTCAATGGTTATTTGAAGGCTGAGAAGTTTCGCATGCTGACCCTGGCGCGAGTCATGGAACTCCTGGAAGTGGGCGTCTGGCTGGCCATTCTAGACCTGAAGGATGCCTACTTCCACATTTCTATATTTGAGGGCCACAGGAAATACCTGCGGTTTGTGTATGGGGATTCTGTGTATGAATATACAGTGTTGCCCTTCGGGCTAGCCTCTGCACCCAGAGTGTTCACAAAGTGCATGGCCACCGTAGTGGCATACCTGCGGTCCCAGGGTTGCTTTATCTACCCGTACCTGGATGACTGGCTCCTGGTGGGACCCTCGCCTGACTCTCTCCAGGCCCATATTGCCCTCACTTTGTCCGTGCTGGCTAGGCTGGGCTTGGTGGTTAATGGGGATAAGTCTATCCTGACCCCAGGCATGGCCATTAGGTTTATTGGGGTCCATTTCAATTCCCTGCTGGGTAGAGCCTACCTGCCCCCAGACCGGTTGGCCAGGCTTTCCGCTTTGGCCCGGCATTTTATGCATTGCCGGTATCAGACTGCCCTTTTGGTTCAGACTCTGTTGGGCCTTATGGCCTCCACCACAGGGGTGGTTTTCTTTGCGCGCCTGCGTATGAGGCCTCTGCAAAACTGGTTTGTCCGGAGGTACAACCCCCTCACCATGGGTCAGCACCAGAGGTTTTCCATCCCCAGGGTGGTGCTGCGCTCTCTGGCCTGGTGGACTGTCCCTGGAAACCTGTCTGAAGGTTGTCCCTTCGGCCCCTTCCTAGCTGAGGTCACGGTTTATACCGATGCCTCCAACTTGGGATGGGGGGGGCGCTGTGGACAGCTTTCGGCTCAGGGCATCTGGTCCCCATCTGAGGCATCCATGCATATCAACCTTCTTGAGCTTAGGGCGATCCGTTACTCCCTCGCTTCTTTTGCAGATGCCATTCGGAACAGGAGGGTTCAGGTCCTGTCGGACAATACCACGGCCTGCTACTACCTCAACAAGCAGGGAGGGACGGTCTCGCTCAAGCTCTGCAAGGAGGCAACGACTCTATGGAATTGGGCCATGGTCAACAACGTCCTTCCCAGAGCCGTGCACATTGCCGGGGATCTCAACACCTCGGCGGATGCGCTGAGCAGGGTGTTTTTACCTCAGCACGAGTGGTCCCTAAACAGGGTTTACCTCGACCAGGTTTTCCGCACATGGGGCACGCCGTTGGTCGACCTCTTCGCCACTGCCCGCAACAAACAGGCCCCGCTGTTCTGCTCCCAGGCCGGCATTGGCCGCCACTCCCTAGGGGATGCCTTCCAAATACCTTGGTCCCCAGGGCTCTTTTATGCCTTCCCGCCCTTCCCGCTCCTGTACAAGGTTCTTTCCAGGGTCAGGGCCTTCCGAACCCACTGTATCCTCGTTGCCCCTCGGTGGCCTCGCCAGGATTGGTTCCCCCTTTTACTTTCCCTGTCCCAGGGGCGATGCCTCCCCCTGCCTCACGCCCCGGACCTCTTAACCAGGGACGGGGTGTGGCATCACGATGTGGCTGTACTGAATCTGACTGCCTGGCTTCTGGGCACCCGGGAGTGAGCCTCTCTTCTGGAGTGCTTGGGGTGATCTTGAATGCCCGGAAACCGTCCACCAGGTTGTCCTATCAGAGGAAGTGGTCACGTTTTTCCCGGTGGTTGGCCCTGAAGGGGGTTTCTCCCTTTAGTTGCCCGCTTCCTGTCATCCTGGACTACCTCCTGGAACTCTGCTCCCAGGGCCTTGCGTTTTCCAGTGTTAAGGTCCACATGGCTGCAATCCCTGCCTTCCATGAGCAGATTGATGGGAAGACAGTTTTTACTCACTGGCTTTCCAAGCAGTTCCTGAAGGGCCTGTTCAAGACCTTCCCTCCTAGGGCCCATCCCATTCCGCAATGGAGTCTCTCCCTGGTTCTCTCCCGGCTGATGCTCCAGCCCTTTGAGCCTCTATCTTCTTGTCCCCTACCTTTGCTCACTCAGAAGGTGGCTTTCCTGGTAGCAATCACGTCCTCTAGGCGTGTTGGGGAGCTGTCTGCCCTGCGGTGTGACCCTCCCTTCCTGCAGTTTTTCCCTGGTACTGTCATGCTCCACACTAGCATGGAGTTTCTGCCCAAGGTAGTCTCAAGGTTTCACCTACAGCAAAAGGTGTTCCTCCCTTCCTTTTTTCCAACACCCTCATCCCCAGGGGAACGAGCACTACACACGTTGGATGTAAAGCGTGCTTTATTGTTTTATTTGCACCGCACCAAATGTTTCAGGAAGTCTCCTGCCCTGTTTGTGTGTTATTCTGGCCCTCGCAAGGGCTCACCTGCTTCTGCCCAGTCCATCTCTCGCTGGATTGTGTCTACAATTAAACTTTGCTATCAGCATGCTGGAGTCCGGTGTCCCTTGTTGGTTACCGCTCATTCCACTCGAGCGCAAGCTGCTTCTGCTGCCTTCCTGCGAGGAGTGCCGCTCCGGGACGTCTGCCAAGCTGCGACATGGTCCACTGCAGACACTTTCATCAAGCACTATTCTGTGGATGTGCATGCACGACGTGACTCGGCTGTGGGCACAGCTGTCCTGCAGTCCTTGTTCAAGTAGACACTCACACCCGCCCCCATTGGTGAGATGCTAGTTACTCTCCCAATGTGGGGCTGCACAGAAGGACGAAGACGATAAACAGGGTTTCTCACCTGTAACTGTTGATCGTCGAGTCTCTTCTGTGCAGACACACATTCCCTCCCGCCTGCCCCGCTGTGAGTGCTTGGTTTCTTCCATTGTTTCTCCGGCGGCTCAGGTGAACTGAGGGAATGCCGGGGACGTTCGGATATATATGCATTCAAAATTGGCGGGAACACCGGCGCGCATGCGCGGTGGATCCGAACGTCCCCCTCACATCTCTTAGAGCTAGAAAAATCTTTTCCGCGGCTGGCCTGCGCCTGCGCAGTCCCAATGTGTGTCTGCACAGAAGAGACTCGACGATCAACAGTTACAGGTGAGAAACCCTGTTTTTCTCTCTCTCTGGCCTCTTCCACCAGAGAGGTGAACTTTACATCGTGTTTTCTGCGTATTCAACCCATGATTGGATCCACTTTATTCATTGGTTCTGGCTTCTTACTGCTTCAATTCTTTAATTCTACATTTGGAGGAGGTAGAACCAAAATGGTGTCTGTTTTTTATTTCTGCACTAGAAAAATGCCCCTTTTCTCCTGAGGGCTGTGAGGAGGGCTTGTGAATTGATTGCATACTGGTCAATTTCCTTAGTGGATCAGCTGAAGACTGCTTGCTGAGGAAACTTACAAGGTTTTTTTTTTTGTCTTTTTTTAATGGCACCAAGGTTGCAACGCTGTTGTTTAATTTTTTAAAAAATGCCCAAAAAGAATGCACTAAAAAGTACCATAAAAACAAATGAAACCTTTAAAATATCAAGTGGTATTCAGAAATGTCTGAGGAGTTTTTATGTTAGCCATCATACAACATTCCCATCTGCTCCCCTCCCACAGTTGCACAGTTTGTTTCTTTAAGGTACTAATGTTGCAAGGCTGCTATTCAACATTTTTAAAAAATTCAAAGAAAAAACCTTGACTGTTGCTGTTCAGCCAATCAGGATGCAGATGACTAAAGAGAAGGGCAAAAGCCAGGGCCAGGACCAGGCTTCACACCAAAGCAAGTGTTCTGCACTTCAACAAAACCCAAGTTTGACTATGCTGGAAAAAAAAATCAGAGTATGTGCACAGGGAGAACAGCTGCAGAAAAGCTAGAGAAAGATTGATTCTACCACAGATACAGACTTTCTCTGTGTGGAATGCAAAACAATCTGGAAACCAGTTTGGAAACTGAATCGGAGCTTCTTGACTATGCATGCAGATGTCTGGAGAGAAATCAATGCAGTATGGGGCCAGAACCAATGAAAAAATCCCATGCAGAAAAGGTCTCTCTCTTTTGTCCTGCCTGCTCTTAGTTGTCTCCTTCTTCCCCTTCCTTAGTTCTTTCTATATTCCTATCTCTAATTCCTTCCTTTTACTTCCCTTGATATCATAGTTTCTGGGCTGGTATCACTATATCTGTTTCTTGTTGCTAGTTCTAGCAGAGACATTATAAAAAGCTTTATCATGTGTAGCAGTTTATACAGTAATAGAATCCTTCAGATGGGGGACTCACAAGAACTTGCAGGGAGCATTTAATTTCCTCCTCTCCTACTATTTCCTGTTTCCATTCCATGAAAGCCCCTGTGACAGTTGGCACCTGGCTATCACCTCTTTTAAAAATGTATTGTGACTTCCAGTGTTGCCTGCCATTAATTTTAATTTGTGGTGCCACCCTGTTGTGATGGAGAAAAGATAAGGAAGAACTGAGTGGGGAGATCTCTAAGGTAAAATGCCTCTTTAGACTGAATGTAGTTTCATTACTCCTCCACTCTAGCCTCTCCTTTCCTTCTGTTTAAGCCACAGCTTCCACAATATCAATAACAAGAGTTCACTAGCTTTTATTAATTAGATGGTAGTGTGTAGCTTAGTGTTCCCTAAAGGGCCTTTATCTATGATCCTAATAATGTGGTAGTTATAGGAAGGTGATTAGAAACCCCTTTCTGACAGATATTTGGCTGGGAAAGACAATTGCAGGTGGAATAGTATAACCAACAATTTATTCACAAAAAAGAAATGAGTTATAGATTCATAGTGGTAAAACAGTAAACAATGTACAACTAGCTTGCAACTTTACTCAGTAGAAGTTATGCTTTTCCCACTGGGAGATTACAAGTTGAACCTCAGCCTAAGTTAACACACATGCACACGTTGAGGAGAGAAAATTATTCCTTTCCCACCAGATAGGATTCTTCAGCAAATAATCACTGCTGACAGACTTCTACTCAAGATCCAGCCTGCTCTGTTAGGTTTTACAGAACCTGTACAAAATAATTAGATTTGGGTGGGCCCTTCAAAAAGGGTACTTGCCTACTTCACTAAAAACAATAATCCTACCCTACCCCCCAAATCTTAACTACCACCCTGACTCAGTTGACACCTTTATCCAAGGCTACAATCTCCATATCCAAAGGAAAATGTAACACTTCTCCCTATTTAAACTAAGGTGACTCACTCTTCCTCCCAGCCAGTGGGATTCCAGGGGCTCTGATTGGCTAGCCAATCTTTAGGGTTCATTTGTGGGTAAATTTCCCAGGATTGGTTCAGAGCCTTGAAGACAGATGGAACTTTGGAGATGATTTCCACACGCCCATACTCTCTCTCCTTTTCCTGTTTCCTTCTCTCCTTCCTTTCTCCCAGTTAGTCTATCTTTATTTTCTCTCCTGTCTTCAGCTTTACCTCCTTCAATTTCCTGGCAACTTCTCCCTTGGAAACTCTGTGGGGTACTGGTTGGGCCAAGCCTAGCTGTGCAGTAGGGAACCTTCGAGGATTTGTAGGAGCTATCTCAGTTTCCTCTGTTTCTCCTCTCCACACCATTTATCCTTTTCCTTCTTCTGGCAACCCCCATATCCTCACTTGTCCCTGCTCCCTTTTCTCCCTTCTAGCCACCAGCCAACATAACTTTTAACTGCTCTCTATCTTCATCTATATTTATAATTTATTTACTTACCTGTCTGTCTTCAAAATGGGATCCCAAAACAGCTCATATCATTCTGTAACTTAATTTATCCTCACAATAACCCTGTGAGAATGTGTGGTGAATCCAAAACACAGTGAGCTTCCATGGCAGAGTGAGGATTTGAACCTGAATCTTCCAGACCTTATTATGAAATGCAAACAACTATAGCGCCCTTGCTTTTGTTGAGTTGCTGTTGTTAAACAGTAGCAAGCATGGGTGAGCCATGCAGGTTAGGTGGTAGCAAGTTACCAAGTGATCATTGCTGGTTCTGGCCCCAGTAATTCCTCCTTCAGAAGCTAAAACATCCATGAAAAGCGACATGCTCCCTCTCCCTGCCTTTACTGACAGAAAGCATGGCTTGAAGTCTGGCATAGTTGTGGTTGCCTAGCAATGGCCAACTGAGGGCATGCAGTTCTTAAAGCTACAGGCACTGTTTCTTTTTTAAAAAATGTTTTCTGCAAATTTGGGCCTTTTCTAAAGTTTGTAGAAAGATCTGTCTTGCCGGCTGATGGCCTCAATCTCTGGATTTAAGTATCTACTGATGGGGCCCTGTTGAGAATTTGATATATTGATTACTAACTATAAGTAAACTTTAAAGATCCTTGACACTTGCTTTTGCTGGACAGTTCTGTAACTTTCTCAAAATAAAGCTAAATAAAAAAAACTTATGTCAATAATCTTTTGTTCAAGCTCAAACATAATTTTTGAAACACCCATTGTGCACTTAAAAACCACTTCCATTAAAAACCATGGGGCTATCACTTGCAGCACAAGATGACTGGCCTCAATTAGATTTGACTACAAGTATTGATTTTTATCAGGGATAAAACTGTGCTTCCTCTGAATCTACAAGAAAGATCCAAGGAAAAGACGATCAATGAAGACAGAGTGACACAGGAATTCTCTCTCCCCCTTGCTCACTTTTAATGGGCTTGGGCAAGCTTTAAAAGATGGGTTCACACTGTGCTGGAGGACAAGTGTTAGCAATGGGTGACCATATTTACCTAAGTGAAGCCACAAATAGAAGATGCATATTCACCCACAGTGCTTACGTTGTGCACTAGTACCGAACCAAATGTGGTTCGGTCAAAATATTTTCCTCTTTTTGTTTTTGTTTTTCCACAGTAGGAGGAATAAGTAATACATCTCTGATACAACTTAGCTGGGCCACCAAATGCTTGCCACTGAAAGAAATGCTTTGAATGTGAATGGATTTTATTGTATTTTAATATGTTGTTTTTATTGTATTTTAATAAGTTGTTATCTGCCCTGAGCCTGCTCGCAGGGAGGGCAGAATAGAAATTTGAAATAAATAAATAAATAAATAAATAAATAAATAAATATCTTCCCAACACAAACTTCTCTACCTATGTTAAAGGCTTCAGGCAGGTAAGGGTCACCAGCTGTCTTGTTCTCTTTAATAGGTAGAGAGAGCCTTAACTCCTTTGCAAAACAATGCATCTCTCTTTTTTTATTTCTCAGAAAAGTCACCAGACAGGGCAACCCAATTTCCTTATTAATCACTCCTTACTCTGATATTTCATAGAGCTATTGGGATTGTTTCACTTCAGCATTGCCACCAGTTATTCAAATGTGCATAAATATTGAGGCCAAAGTCTCATAGGTTTGTGTGCATGTGTTTTATTTTCTAGAGACACCAGACATCTCGTCAACAGGATTAAACAAAGAAGGGAGTTAATTTTTATTTACAACTTCAACAACCAAGAATGACTCAAACACAGAGATACTTTGTTCCTAATATTGATCCCAGATCATTCCGGTAGACAATAGGGGTGTGCAACTCGGGTATATGATACCCGAAAAAAACCCGAAACAACCTGTTTCGGGTTGTTTCGGGATTTCCCGAAACGTTTCAGAAAACCTGAAACGTTTCGGGTAATCCGAAACAGTGATTTCCGAAACGTTTCGGGTTGTTTCGGGTTGTTTCTGGTTTTTCAATGGGAAAATGCCTCCGTCTTCCCGGACGCCTGGGGAAAGCATTTTCCAACCGAATCAAGCCAAAATTGGTGGGAACCTTCCGCGAAATCCTCTCTAATAACCCCCCAAGTTTCAGACCGATTGGACTTTGGGGGGCCATGTTATGGCCCCCCAAACCAGGTCCCCCTATCCTCGCCTAAGAAAGGGAAAAGTGAGCATCTTTTTAGCTTGCTACTGCTAATCTTCTTCATTCTTTCTTATGGGGAAAAAATGAAGAGGCAGGCTTGTCTTGCCAGGGGTGGCATTTCGCATGCAAAATGCCCCCCAACCCTCAGGGGCCCTTCTCCCACCTTTCCTCCCACCCCCCACCAAGGCTCAGCCTGCTCCCACTTGAGGGGGCATTTCATGGCCTCCCCAAGTAGGTGCTCTTTTCTCTACTACTTACAGCTGGGGGAGGCTTGTCTTGCCAGGGGTGGCATTTTGGATGCAAAATGCCCCCCAACCCTCAGGGGCCCTTCTCCCACCTCTATCCCACCCCCCACCAAGGCTCAGCCAGCTCCCACTTGGGGGGGGGCATTTCATGGCCTCCCCAAGTAGGTGCTCTCAGCCCCCAAAGTCCACCCCCTACAGCCCCACACAAACCCAATTCCCCCCCAGCTGCCACACACAGACGCAAATCCCCACATTAGCCCCTCACAGACCCAAATCCACCCCCAGCAGCCCCACACCCATAACCCCAGGAACAGGCTGGCAAAGGCCAGCCCTCTCCCTTTGTTCCCTATGCTGGGAACTTCTAAACTCTCTTTCCCTGGGCAATTCTGCACAGCCCAGGGGTACCACAATGGTGGGCACACTTCTGAGTGCCAGCTGGTCCCTGGGAAAGAGCACCTGAACCACAGACACCCTCCCTCAAATTCCCCCACCACCTACAGAGATGGCTGGCCAGCCAGCCCTATTGTTCCCTATGATGGGAACCAACTGCACAACAAAGAATAAAACACGAACAACACAAAATAAAGTTTTTAAAAAATTATTTTCTCCCTTTCAAAGTACAAGTAGACAAAGCATTATGACACATTACACCAGCAATCCCCCACACAGAAAAAGTAACACAACTCACTTAACATCAGAGAATCACAAAAGCACAATTCCTGTCAAAAACACTTTATTTCTTGAACAGCTTTAGGTTACACAGCAGCAGGGGCACACCAAAGGGCATTCCAGCATTCCACCTCACAAAAATAACACAACTCACTTAACATCAGAGAATCACAAAAACACAATTCCTGTCAAAAACACTTTATTTCTTGAACAGCTTTAGGTTACACAGCAGGGGGGCACACCAAAGGGCATGGCTGCAGTATCTTACACAAAAATAACACAACTCACTTCACATTAAAGAATCACCCCCAAAAAATTGCTGTCAAAAGCAATTTATTTCTTTAACTGCTTTAGGTTACACGGTAGGAAGGCACAACAGGGCATGAAAGCAGTGTACTACACAAAAATAACACAACTCACTTCACATCAGAGAATCACAAAAACACAATTGCTGTCAAAAATGGTGAAGTGAGTTGTGTAACCTAAAGCTGTTCAAGAAATAAAGTGTTTTTGACAGGAATTGTGTTTTTGTGATTCTCTGATGATAAGTGAGTTGTGTTAATTTTTCTGTGTGGGGGACTGCTGGTGTAATGTGTCATAATGCTTTGCCTACTTGTACTTTGAAAGGAAGAAAATAATTTTTAAAAAACTTTATTTTGTGTTGTTCGTGTTTTATTCTTAGCATAGAAGTTCCTAGCATAGGGAACAAAGGGAGAGGGCTGGCCTTTGCCAGCCTGTTCCTGGCGTTATGGGTGTGGGGCTGCTGGGGGTGGATTTGGGTCTGTGAGGGGCTAATGTGGGGATTTGGGTCTGTGTGTGGCAGCTGGGGGGGAATTGGGTTTGTGTGGGGCTGTAGGGGGTGGACTTTGGGGGCTGAGAGCACCTACTTGGGGAGGCCATGAAATGCCCCCCCCCAAAGTGGGAGCTGGCTGAGCCTTGGTGGGGGTGGGAGTAGAGGTGGGAGAAGGGCCCCTGAGGGTTGGGGAGCATTTTGCATCCAAAATGCCACCCCTGGCAAGACAAGCCTCCCCCAGCTGTAAGTAGTAGAGAAAAGAGCACCTACTTGGGGAGGCCATGAAATGCCCCCCCCCCCAAGTGGGAGCAGGCTGAGCCTTGTTGGGGGGTGGGAGGAAAGGTGGGAGAAGGGCCCCTGAGGGTAGGGGGGCATTTTGCATGCAAAATGCCACCCCTGGCAAGACAAGCCTCCCCCAGCTGTAGTAGAGAAAAGAGCACCTACTTGGGGAAGCCATGAAATGCCCCCCCAAGTGGGAGCAGGCTGAGCCTTGGTGGGGGGTGGGAGGAAGGGTGGGAGAAGGGCTCCAGAGGGTTGGGGGGCATTTTGCATGCAAAATGCCACCCCTGGCAAAGGAAGCCTGTCTCTTCATTTTTTCCCCATAGGAAATAATGAAGAAGAAGATGAGCAGCAGCAAGCTAACAATATGCTCACCCATCCCTTTCTTATACGAGGATAGGGGGACCTGGTTTGGGGGGCCATAACATGGCCCCCCAAAGTCCAATCGGTCTGAAACTTGGGGGGTTATTAGAGAGAAGTTAGGGGAAGGACCCCACCAATTTTGGGTTGATTCGGTGGGAAAATGCCTCCCCCAGGCATCCGGGAAGATGGAGGCATTTTCCCATTGAAAAAACCCGAAACAACCTGAAACAAACCCGAAACGCTAAACCCGAAACGGCTAGCCGTTTCGGGTTTTGCTGTTTCCGAAACAGATTCTTGTTTTGGGTAAACCCGAAACAAGAAACACAAAACGGTGTGCCTTTGCACACCCCTAGTAGACAATAATAACATATCAGTTCTCAGAAGTCAACTTGTCACTCAAGCTGCTTCATCTATCAGTTCAAAATTCTTTTCTCTGTGTACACTTCCTAATATGAATCTCTATCCCGTTGACATTTCTTTCAGTGGTAAGCATTTTGAAATGGATATCAAAATAGACAGATTCATCAGTGTCCATCCTGTTTCCAATAATGGCCTGAGAAGATACAGGAAAGTCATAAGCGGGGTTCCATCTTACCTGACTCCTCTCCAGAGTGACAAATGGCTTCTAGTTTCACCCTCCAGGCATCACTGTCAACCCCTGATCCCAGGATGTGTATGCACATTTGTTTTTTTTTCTACTGAAGGACCTCTTTGTAGACTATATTGGTGGTTTTCCCTTCAGGTGCTAGAATCACCAAGCTGCTGGGTGAGCTCACTCTGGAGCAGGCAACGTAGAACTGTCCATATGAGAAGAAGTCCTCCCTCAAATCAATTCCTTCTACCTTTAGTATCCGCCCCAGGGACTTGTTGATCGTCATAGCAAAGCAGATCTTGAGGGGGAACTGCAGTCTCTTGAACTCGAAGAGGTTATCTGATGGAATGAATGGTATGTGTGGTATGAACACCGACTCCCCCTGAGCACTGCCATTGAACAATGTGGCCTTGATGCCATTCCTGTGGAGGGCTTTCACTTGCAGTCTGGTGCCATTGCAGAGTTTGGGAGGGTTGAGGTTCTGGAGCAGCATTGCTGGAGCCCCCACTTTAAGGAGAAGCTTGTAGGCTGGGAAGCCAGGAGGGTTGGGCACATTGAGGAACTCCACAGGATAGTGGACCACATCATCCATTTGCACCACTGAGTTAAAGAATGGCACACTTGTACAGCCAGTCCATGGACTTTTCCATGATAATGGCGATATCAGGGTATATTGTGGCTGTTAGGTCTGCTAGGGTTGTCACTACTGTGCCCAGGCCTGCAGGGATGGTCACCTTTCCCTTGGACTCGGGATACTCTCCATCCCCTATTTTTAGTAGGAGTTCAGAGAATTCCCCAGTAGACACCTCACCTCTCAAGTGGACCCTCATGTTCTTTCTTAGTGAGAGTTTCCTGATGAGGGGCCACAGGTACGACACATTGACACACACAGTAACCTTGTCAGCTCAAGTTCCCCTTGGGACTACTGGCAGAGTCTGCTGGAAGTCTCCAGCCATACACAAAATATATAAGAGGCACCTTCACTCCCAAGCACAGTAAACCAGGTAGATTACTACATGTGAAGGACAATGAGGGAAATATATGGTTCAACTAACCAAATTGTCCAAAGAGTTATATAATCAATATTTCACATACACAATTCTCATTCAAAATTCCACACAAGGGTAATAATCAGAACATATAATCCATTACAAAACATTTTTCACAATTTATAAATTCCCACATAAATGGTCATATCCAGTATGCAAAATCCATATATCACTCTTGTATAAGCAGTGCACTCTCTCTTCGCTGATATGCACTTCTGTATTCAATCATATGTGCTTCAAAGTCAAAAGGAGAACCTCCACTGTTGAGTCTCCCTGGTAAGTATCCAAGTTAATATGCACAATAGTAGAGTAAATGAAGATATGTCCTCAATAATAACAGATGTTTTAAATTCCTTTCAGGTGGTGCAAAAGACAATGTCAGACGGCACGAGGGCGTCCCTCACCCAACAAACAAGGCCCGCGTCTCTAGCCCGTTGTTTCGTCCTGCGATCTCTTCCGGGGTGATAATAACTTCAAAATAATACTGTGTATTCTCTGCTAGTGTCTCAGTGAACCATTCTCTAACCTGCCATAATCAACAATGACAGCTGGGGATCATCCTTGTAACCTTGACAATTAACCTTATCAGCTCGAGTTCCCCTTGGGACTACTGGCAGAGTCTGCCGGAAGTCTCTAGCCAGCAGCACTGTGACTCCCCCCATTGCTCTCTCATTGCCCCTAACATCTTTGAGGGTTATGCTTGGTGCCTCAAAACACCTCTTAAGTGCCATGGTGCTCTCATCCCAAACAATGAGTTTACAGTTCCACAGCATGTGGGCCATGTTACTTTGATTTGAGATTCTGAACAGGGGTTTTTCTGCATGGATGAAGTTAAGAGGCAGCTTGAAGGTAGTGAAGGATCATATGCCATGCCTGAGTGAGCCTTGACCTTCCATGGAAGTGAGTGCCTCTCTACTCATCTTCCAGATTTGCTTTGCTCATAGAGAGACTCTGCAGATCAGTGCACCACAGGGTGATCTTGCATTGCTGCTCGGTGCACCGCAGGAGTAGGATGTGCATATTTCTTTGCTGCATCTCTAAGTCGCTTCCTCCTTTTAGCATTGGTGTATCTTGCACAACGTCTGCCAGAAGGCTTCTTGATGGCAGTAAGAGGAGATGACTGCGAGAGATATGAGTTGGAGCTGAATTGAGGGAGGGGTGATGTGATGGGCACTTCAGCAAGCTCACGTGAAGGTTCCCATTGCAACGGCTGCTAGAAAGGTCATGCACCATCTCTCCATGAACATTTAAAAACCCAGTTGCCATACTGACTTTTATATATAATCCCTTTTCAGTCTTGTACTGTTTTTCTTCAACTGTCTGCAGTTTCCTTTACCTGATTTTTACCTCAGAACACAGACTTCCACAGCTGACCAATCAGGGAGGGTGTGTGTGAGCAGGCAGGAGCCTGCCAGCCACACAGGAAAGGCAGGCCCCACTGGGAGATTGGCAACCCTAGAGGGGAAGACTGGGAGGTGTATTTTTACCTCAGGACACATTCAATGAATCCAATAGCAACTGCATAGTGTTTAGAATGTTGAGGTGATGACAAGACATAGGCACGATCGGAATTATGGATTGAAAATTGCCTCGATTTTGGCGTTTGCACCATTGGGACCGGACTGATCGGTTCTGTCCACGGCTCCCGGTTCAGCGCTCAGGTGGGGCACTCTCGGGTCTCGATCAGATCAATCGGTTTACATTCGGGATTGCAGTCTGCAGACAGTCTGGCGCCAGCCATCCGTTCCCATGCGAATGGAGCCCCGTGGAAACGGAGCCTTTGGAATGCCGGAGCTGTTTGCCCTCCTTCTGTCACCCTTGAAACATGAATGGAAGCCCAGCTTTCCTTGATCAGCAGGGCTTCTTTCCAACCATGGAGCAGCCAGAAAAGCACGCGCCCGTCTTGTCCATTTGGGAGAAGAGAGGGGAGGGCAGGGGAAGGGGGTGTTCTTCTGTAGCCATGGGCACTCAAATCTCATTCTTGCAAAGCCTGAGAGGCAGCTCTTACGGCCCAACACAGCCCTCCTGCGTAGCAGACTCAGGCTTTATAAATAGCCATGTGCTGCACAACAAAGTTTCACTTTCCGCTCGCGGGTGGAGTGGGACAGAGGCAAGCTCTCACTTTCCGCTTTTGGAGAGAGAAAGCGCAAGAGAGAGAGGGGGGAGCTTTAGCTTTGGGCTTCAGCAGATAGGGAATTAGAGAATAGAGAGCAATCTCCTCTGGTCACCCCCCCCCCGTGACAGTACCGGCACACTCCTGTGGGGACAGACCCCCGCCCCCTGAGGGGAGGCAGCTCGCCACCACTTCCATGGGCCTGCTGGGCCCAGCGGCCGCCATCCTCCTCACCCACCATTCCTTTAGCGCTGAAAACCGCGGGGCGCCCTCCCACGTCGGCCTTCCCGATTCCCGATTCTGTATCGGAAACGGGACTTGATCGGTGAGGTTCGGGTACCTGGGTTCAGCGCCGCCGCAGAATCACGATCAGCTAAATTGGGATTATTTTTTGGATCGTGCCCATGTCTATTGATGACCAATCAGGCCACATAAGCAAGTGACCTCAGGGAAGAGTGGCTGGGTTGGCAGTTTGCAAGGGGAGGGGTGCACATGAAAGGAATGTCCTCTCCAAATTTCATGTTTCTAGGTCCAGGGGTTTGGCCTGGGCATTGATGAGTTAGTCAAGACACTTGTCTTTATATATATAGACTAGAATCTCACCTGCTGCTAAAAGCTTTCTTCATGCTTTGCACATGTGCAAAGGGGTGGGCTGAGCTTTCAGTGTGGCCTGTGAGAAGGCGTCCATTTTCTCTTTGTTATTGTAGAGAATGGAGGGGAAAGCTTTGGGATCTCATGGGAAAAACTTTTGATGGGAAAATCACAGATTTTCTCCTCTTCTCTTGTAGTTAGCTAATAACGTTCGTTTGGGAGGAAGCCAGTGGTGCCCTCATTTTAATTCATTAAAAAAAAATTGTACTCCATAATTTTTGCTGAAAGAGAAATAAGCGAACCTAGATTTTCTTACTTCAATTATTTACCAGGAAGGAAACTGTACTTCTTAGATACTAACCCATGTTTACTCTCACTTATAAATCTACCTGCATGATTTAAAACACCCTGAGAGAGCTTCTTGTTGACAGGGGTGTAGATTTTCCAATTTCTTGGTGGGGGGGGGGGCTAGGCCAGACATGTTGTTATGCTAGGTACTTAAAAGAAGTGGGGCCTGGTGATCTCATAGGGAGGAACCTCTATTATCTATGGTGGTGGGGCCATGGGGATTTAGGGAGGGGGTCCTTACAAATTTAGGGGTCCCAGGCAACCCTGGACCCCCCCCAACAATGCCCCTAGGCTGGGCCAAACCTAGGAAATGGTGGGGGTTGGCCAGGGGTTATAGTGGTATCTCAGCGATTTCCTGCTATGTACTGTTTTTGAAATTCACTTTTAAGATAGTCACTTTAAGATCTATAAATATACATACCATATACATAGGACAAACTACTGGTCACAAATTTGACACTGAGGGCCAAGCTACAAGTGACAAATCACACTTGAGCGGCAAGTGGAAACGCCTTTAAGGGAACATTTGTAAAGTTTTTCTGGACATTCATTTACAGCAGTCTTGTTTGTGTCTTATTCATAAGGGTGGCTTAGCACTGAAATTTACTAAGTTATGGCATTACAGATGCCTTCATTTGGTAAATGCTTGGTTGAAGTCTCTGAGCCAGGGCAGAATACAAAACAGTTGTGCACTCAATTTTTGAGCAATGTACAGAGTTCAGACTAGTAACAATCTTCTCACTTCAAATTCATAGCCTGTAAGTGAGTAGAAGCACATTTTGAGGCAATTCAGGACAGTCCCCATAGCTATGACCCTGAAGAAAACTCACGGTTATGCCACTTAGTATTTTACGTTACACTGTAAGTTTGTTCTAATTGATGTTCTTTGAATAAACTCAGTAGCTATAATATTAAGATCAATTTCTGGGGAGATCTGTTTATGTCCATGAAGAAGAGCCAAGTGTTTGAGCCTTGCTTGTCTCATGCTTTACTGCAGGAAGGTCTTTATTGTACAAAAGCATGAGAATGACCTTTCTGAGGTGCAGGAGGAAACAGGTATGGTAAGGCCTGTTCTGATAAGTTTAGCTAATTCTGGTAGTAGCTGATGCAGACATATGCCTTGTCTGAATATTCTGGCTGTACACATTAGATATTCTATTTTGGTACTTGGCAAATATGTGTGAATGTCTGATGGGACAGGCTTACCTGGGTTGTGCAGGAAGGGTGTAATCCTTGGACAGTCTAACTTTATGTAATGGCATTTCAAATTCGCCAAAGAGTTTTATAGCTTTTAATCCAAACAACCACCAGGCATAGTAAGCCACAGTGCAAAAATACTATTATATGTTTGAAACCAGTTCATAACAGTTGTAGCTGCCTAGGTGGTAAATACACAGCTACTTGATCAACTTTTTGGAATATAGACATTTTAAAAAAGAATGCTTAACAGGCTTTCTTGGGCCATTAATTAACTTTAAAAAGGAACTGGTTCAACATCCACTTCAGCAAACCTAGGAAATAACAGGCCTGAAGAAGACACAAAATATACATCTACCAAAAGAACCCCCCAAATTCTACAGTACTACATTTGCAGTAGTTTTGAAAGTTCTATCAACTTCCCCCCTCAATTTCTTCTCTAAGCATTAGGTAGTTGGTTGGTTGCTTGCTTGCTTGCTTGAAACAGTACCACACCTTTTTAGGTAAAAGCAAAATGAAGAGTGCACATTCCTTGCCAATGTTCTCTCTGAGCTGTACACAAGACAAAAGGAAATTTTTAAAAGGCCTCTGATCTGCATCCCCCCCCACCCCAGTCTTGTTCATGGAGATGGGCTTTCTCATTGCTTCAGAGAGACAGCACCGAGGCTGCCATTTTAGGAATTATCCTTTTCTTCAATAGATACCACCTCACCATTTAAAAATGAAATGGAAATTGTGATATAATAGGTAAGCTTAGAAGAGAGTGAAAGTATATGTTTAATAGGTAAAATAAGTTTGAAATGAGTAGGGGAAAATAGATAAGGGGTTGGAAAACTGTTGGAAGTCAACAAAAGGGGGGGAAGGGAGGGGGTTAGAATTGGAATTTTTTAAAGGAAATTGATTGTAATGGACATTAAAATATTTCTAATCCAATAAAAAACTTAAAAAAAATGAAATGGAAATTGAAAGAGGATCTTAGGACTGACTGAAGCACCCCCCCCCCATGAAAAAATGTACTGTTCTCAATCAAGACCCATCCCCCATCCAGCAAAAACCACAGCAGACAACAGCAGGAGCAAGCAAACAAAACTATTTTTACAAGGAAACATAGGGCCTACCCTTCCCCAGTGTTCCATTTCCAAAATAACGTAATGTAACAGAAAAGTAAAATAAAATATAGACTTATTTTTTCCTTATTAAAAGGAACAGAAACTGATCTTTCCTTAACAGAGTATCATAGATTGCAGAGAAAACATGATGGGCAGTTGGAGCATGGTGACTGGTGTGAGTGTGAGAGAGAAAATAACAAACTAACACTTGCCTTAGGTTTAGAAAAGGAGTAAGAATTCTTTATTATAGGAACTCTATACTTCAACAGGAAAGTGGAGAGATAGATTCCTATCTACCTATGTCTAAGGATGGACATGAATGGCAGGACAAGTCTTGCATCCATGGTGTATGATGGTGAGAAAAGGTAGAAGTGTTAAAAAGGGATGTCATGAGGAGGAAGTCCTGAGATTAGCAATCTATACATCAAAGGATAGTTCAGGGCAGTAAAGGAGTAAACAGTAAACTGATGCCCTGAGCTGTGTATCTTTCTAACTCTCTGGTTTCTCCCCCTCTGAAACCTGAGGAAAGGGACAGTGTTAGAAGTGGAGTCTTCAAACATTCCCCAAATGTAAATTGTAGCCAAGCAATTATATTGGAACAAGCTTGATACCCATGCTTCGCTATGGTATTTAACTACTTTAAATACAGTTACTGCCTTTCTTCAACTGTCTGCAGTTTCCTTTACCTGATTTTTACCTCAGAACACAGAGTTCCACAGCTGACCAATCAGGGAGGAGGGAGGGTGCAAGTAGGCAGGAGCCTGTCAGCCACACAGAAAGCCAGGCCCCACAGGGAGATTGGCAACCCTAGAGGGGAAGACTGGGAGGTGTATTTTTACCTCAGGACACATTCAATGACTCCCAACAGCAACTGCATAGTGTTTAGAATGTTGAGGTGATGACCAATCAGGCTGCATATGCAAATGACCTCAAGGAAGAATGGCTGAGTTGGCAGTTGGCAGGTGGGAGGGGAGGAGGAGGAGCAGTTTGCCAGCCACACAGGAAAGCTGTATCCCTATGGGAAACACGTTACCCCTTTTTACCCTTAGGGGGCGAATTTATTAAAATCCCTTCTTAATGAGTCTTTGCATCACGAAAGGAATGTTCTCCCCAAATTTCACATTTCTAGGTCCAGGGTTTGGGGCTGGGCATTGATGAGCCAGTTAGAACAGTTGTCTTCATATATATAGATAATTCTTCTGAAATCAGGGAAAATTGTAACCATCCAGTAATATTGAATTCTGTGCTGCATCACTTGGAAGTTCAACTGGAGTCCCCCAAATAACCTGAAACTACCACTGTTACTGAAGCAATAAAAATGTTAGAGGACAAATAGGATTTCAGTTTAGTCTGGAGTAGTAAATCCAATAAAGTCATGCTATTTTAAAATGAGGACTCTTGGGTATAATCCTGTGTTCTGTATTACAGCAAACCCACTAAAGCCCAATGGCAGTCCTGTGCCCTGACTGTTGCAGGAGTAGCTTCGTTTTTTTATTTATCTCTCACCTTTCTCATCTGCATTAATTAGTGACTTAAAAGGGCAGGCCCAAACATTCTAAAGTCGTCAAAAAACCCAGAAAACTATACGGTTAGCATAAATTTTTAAAGAATATTTTTATTTCATTTTCTGAGTTAAAACATTTTGCCCACTTTAGTTTCTAAATCAGCCTGAGAAACTCAGGTCAGCAGTTTAGCGTTTTTAAATTCTGTAGGTTTCAGTATATGAACTAAGCACATTATTAAGTCCTTCTCATTGAAAGTGGTGAACTTTGGTTTGCTCATGCCTCAGATTATATGGCCTCGGAGCACTATTCTTCTGGATTATTGGAATACATACCAATTATGTTGCATTTTCCGGATTGCTAGACTGGTTATAGATCCATAGGAATAGACAGTAAACATGCTACTACTGCTGCTACTCTGCCCTTTATCAAGTCCTGGAAATTGTAGCAATACTGTGAAAATGAAGACCTCCATAGGAAATGTAGTGTAAATCTTGGTGTCCATAATGCTTCTGAAGTGTTCCATGATCTAGTGAAGGCACAAGTAGATCAGGCCAGTACTGCCACCAAGCTTTTTATTGCCGGGAAAGACAAGGGTCAGTGGGGAAACCTCCAGAGAAAGGAAAGGGGCACAGAGAGGTGGAAGCCCCTAGGCCTTGCCTGTTCACAGTGACATTTCTGAAAGTGCTATGAAACTTGAAGGGCAGATTGGGCCCAAGCTTCAAATAAACTCATTCAGACTTGATTTGAACAAAGCCCAAATTAGCTTCCAAATGAGCAAACACATGCAGAATTGAGCCCAGGGAAGCTTGAACATCAGTGTCACTAATAAAATAATCTGCACTTTTCAGAATGCACGATTACCATAGGTATGGAAGTAAACCATTCACTCCTTCAGAATGTATCCACTAGTTATAAATACCAAGTAAGTTCTCTCCCCAAGGGTATATTGTGAAACAAAACAAATTCAAACTGCATGTACAAATGTTGCTTTCTCAGTTTAATAGATAGGCAGCTGAAATGTTGGTTCAAACTATTAATCCAGTTTATACCATAAACAGGTAATTCATAGCAGAAGTTGCTTCTTATGGAGAGTACTCAAATACCATTCTCTTCTGGCCAATGCCTGTGTATATAACCCCAATCCAGTGGACATCTGCAGTGTCAGTTTTATGATGGAACACTATTATACAAATCTACAGATGCTCTTACTGTAGTTTTCCACAGGGGCTTGGTTGATAAATTGCACCAGCTGACTTCCTAAGTCCTGTATTTACATTTCCTTCCTCTTTCTTCAGAGGACAAATAACATAGCTTGCAAAATCCTGTTTCTGGATTTCACCTGCATGGCAGAGAGAACAAGGCTTAAGAAAAAGATACCAATGGGTAGGATGGATAATATGGTAGGAAATAATCCCTCAGGCTCCCAAACCATTTAGAGCCTTACAGGTAAGAACCAGAAATTTGAATTTGTTCATAAAAATGGGGAAACAATACTGATTTTTCAACACAGGATTGATATAGTCCCTATATCCAGTCCCTGACAATTATTTGGCTACTATGTTCTAAATCAACTGGTTTTAAAAAGCAATTTCTGTGTTTGCTTTACAATAATCTTACCTGGATGTGATCAGTGCTAGAAGTGTGCATTTCAATTCTGATTTCATTTTATTTCAGAAAGGCATGATTATTGTTTTCCTGAAATTTCTGGAATAGACCTAGTATAGTTTTTAACCAAGTGGTTTAACATCTCTACCATGGCTAACCTGTGGTTCAGATGCTACATATGGCAAAGACAATGTGGGCTGGTGGCATGCTTGGACAGGAATAACAGAGCTTCTTTCCTGTCCTGCATTATTCTGCTGCCCCATTCTCTCTCTCTCTCTCTCTCTCACACACACACACAGCATATATATATATATCATCTGAACCATACCTATATATTGAAATATCCTCTAAAACAGTATCAGCTCACACTTTAGTTTTCAAAGTTGTGGGTTGTATGCACTTTGTAAAAACAAGTGACTTCCTGATTTAAGATTTACTGCCTTCCCTGAAAACTCAGAAAAGATTGTGCTGGTGAAATAAACAAACAAACACCATGGTTCTTACACAGCACCAGATGAAATTGTTTAGATGCTATCAGTTACTCAATTTCCACCTTGAGGTTTAAGGGCATTGCTATATTGATGAATATCCTAATATACAATTGATATGTATATGTTCTTCATTGCAGAGAGGAGCAAAATGCAACACAGGAGATTGGTTTCAGAAATAACTTTTCCATTATGTGTGCAAATGGTACGAATAAAGTTGTCAGCATCTAATTGCTTCATTGTATATGCCGGAGTTCTTCTGACTTTGTATAGCATAATATATTCCTGTTGCAATAAATAGAAATCATTTGCTTAAGCTTCTTGCCTCTGAATATTTTATTATTTGTCTCACTGTCTATGCTGGTTTCCCTGAGATCTTAATCAGATATATCAGCCACTCTTAGGGCTGGCTTTTTATTCTTTTATATTTATATGGGACTGTTTTCCCCCTTGGATATTTCCTAGCTAAGGGCTATTATTTCTCAGTGTTTCATTTTGCCAAATGTTTTTCTCCCAGAAACTGTATCAAAAATTATGCTAAATGTTTCAATCATGAATATAATTATAAAAGAGGAAAATGATGAACTGTGATAAAGAAACATACTGAATTTTCTCCACTTAAAGTTTTTAGACTGAAACTAGAGTTTCCCCTCCAAAATAACTTTGTGCAAATATTTGTCTCTTCCTGATCCTTTTCTGCACCATTTTTACCTTTGCTGCTTCTTCATGGATTAGTCAGGTGGGAAAACAGGGCAGCACTTTACCAACATTATTGAAGGGAAGTGATAGGGATTTAAATGAATGCGATAGGGATGCTTTTCATAATGCCAAAAAAGTTTGCAAAAAACGGAGTAGCTTTAGCTCATCTCTAATAAAGGCAACAACTGAGGGCAGAAATGAGGGGTAAAAATCATGTTAATAATAATAAATCAAATAAATAAACAATTAACGAATCAGTCCTACTGTAATGTCCTTTCCCAAGCAAATTTGTTTACCTCAGCAACAAGTAAAAGATCCGTTATTTAGGCTAGCCCTTGATTCCAAATAAATATATTGAGCTCATAACCTGAAACCTTGCTTGAAAGACAGAAATGTAGAAAAACTACATTTCAGAACAATCAATCATAGCCCATCCTGTAGATTCTTATGAGGAATTTTGTGAGGTTTTGCATGTAATGTATTTAATTTGAATTTTATTTCTGCTTGTTAATGTTTTTTTAAAATAATTGTGTTTCCATGTAAAAGCCTAGGTAAATTAGAGAATACCTGAAGCTCTATATGAGTAGAAATTTTAAAAGGCCTTTTCTGCATGGGCGATTTTCACAAGTTCTGGCCCTATAACACTTTGGGGTTTCTTCTGAATTTTTCATGTGTAACTCCCCTTCAGATTTTAATGTGGCATTTTCAAGGGTACTCATCGAATTTTCTGCCTGTTCTTATTCCTTGATGTTTTTCTCAATGAGGTTTAGAGTTGGCTTTTTCAATCATGCAGAATTTTCCTTTCATCTTTCCCCCCTCTGCCCTCTGTTCTGCCCACCCATGCACCCCCACTACAGGCCAGTTCTCAGCCATTGATCTCTCCATCCTTCTTATCCCCTCCTTTCCAAAAATGGCTTTTGAGGGGAAGAAAACTTAATGATTTTATAAAATCATAATGTTATTGCATTGTGTTGTTTTGCCCCACTGGTACCAGACTTTGCCTCTTAGCTCTGGGTCAGCCCAGATAGGACCCTCTGGTTTGGACTGTAGTGGAGGGATCATACATCATAAATAAAAAATATCTACTTGGAGCATGGCTGTCGTGTATTGAGGAATTTTTTAAAACCAACTATAATGACTTAACAACATAATAACAATATAATGACAGTGTTAGGATTTTGGTTACATGGATCTCTTTTAGATTCTCAATGATTAGCTATCTGTGTTTTTCGGTAAACAGTTCTGTATTTGGGTTACTGTGTGCCAACACTGTAAACATAGCCGGTTGGGTTTCCTTTCACTTTTGTTTCTCTTTTGTTTTTTGTTTTTCTCCCCTACTGCTAATGGCTTAGGGCTAGTCATCATAATGGCATAACATCATAACATAACACAATTGGGCATACATGAATAATTAAGAAAAGGAGGGATGGTGATGTGACAGCACCAGTGACACTGACGGTGAAGCTGATGATGACTTCCATACCTCGTCACATAATCCTCTTTATTTTGTGGTGGTGTGGGGGGGGGGGAGATCTGATCCTTGAGGAGCAAACACTTAAAAAGAGAGGGCTAAATCGCCCGTGCAGAAAAGGCCAGGGGGTTGCTTGTGACCAGAGCCCTTTTGAGGTACAAGTTTAAGGTAATGTAGAAGGAGTAGGAGGTCCAAAGACAAAGGTTTAAAACAAACAAGTAAATCATTGCAAATATCTTTGACTATGAAAAAAATACACGAGAGGGTTGTGTGATTCCTGCCAGCAATAAGAAACAGAGAATTAAGTGTTGACAAAATATAAACGAAAGGTTATAATGAAAGGTTGTGAGAGGTTATAATGAATATGACAAGGGATGAAATGACTGAATAAGAGTAAAAAAGGTTATAGAATAACAGTGAGCAGGACATCATTGACTGGTTCAGCACGAGCTGATTTAGGAAGATTTATATAGATCCACTCCCAAATGAATCCTATGATCATTTTTACTAGTTTTGACAGTGTGAGCTGTATTTTCAATTTGATTGTCATGTGGAGCCAGTCTGAAATAAAGTGGCTTATATTAGTTGGCATTGGCAGCACTATTTTTGTATAAACCTGAGGCACAGACAGCAAGCATTGTTATACAGATTGTAACAGATTATCTTTTATCTGAATCTCAGTTTTTTGAGATTTGTAGTAATAGCCATTGATTCTTTTTATTCTCTTTTACTCTTTCAAAAGAAGATTTTCTCTTTCATTTTTCTGATTTCTGTTTTCTCTTACACCTTTTTATATTTTTTAGTAACTTCAGCCCTTGCAGGGTTTTTGAGGGGCAGGAAGAAGCTATACAGAACAAGCTGGTCTAGCAGGAGGGTGGGAAGGAGTGGGAAGACATTTCCTGCCTCTGAGCATCTTCAGAATGAAATTCTGAAATGTTATAGCACTTCCATTCCTGCCATACCACTTTTCAAAATTCTCTTTTGATCAAAATGGAATTGATTCAAAACAGACTCCAAATTCCTGAGGAAATTGAAGGAAAAGAAACAGATTGTTGGATTTCAAGAAGAAAAGGAAAAAGAGAAATTAAAAGATTCCTATTAACAATACTATACAGCATCCCCATAATCTTGATATAACAATATCACATGTAGTTGACACCAATGATGAATGTGCACCATCAGTATTGCTGAGAAAAACAGTTGGACAAAGGACTTTGTGAACATTTCCCCTTGCTTTGGAAACTCTGTTATTTTGCTAAAAAACAAATAATATTTTATTGGCTTCTGGAGAAGATCTTTTTTGCTGAAGATATGTTGGGCTGTAAAATCATTTTACCCCATTTCTGTTTTGCTAGCACCTGCAGGGGTCTCCACGCCTAGATTGTCTCTTTGAATGATCTTCTTCATACCTGAAAGTTGAATACGTGAGCATTTTACTTTGTGCTGCCACATTAGATTTTAGCAGACTGGGCCATTGTGAAAGTCCTATAGTTGGTCCTAAGATCATTATTACTTTTATCAATGTTAGGAACAAGCTACATGATAGAAAAGGGCAGAGAATGTGAAAAACGGCAAGAGAGCCTCTATAGTTGAGTAAAACCACCTGGCATTGCTTAATTATTCAATGTCGAAAGATTAGCTTCGGAAAGGACTTTGAGCATTTACACTATATCATTTTGCAGCAATTTAGAATCCTGAGATTAAAATAAATGACACTTTTTCAGATGCTCCCTTTAGGCAAATTCTCAAATTTGAAAGCAATGGGGCCAGCATAAGGGGTGTATAGTAGCAAAAAAGAAACAGCACTACTTGAAGAATGTTAACCAACAATTTACATCCTTAATTCCAGAAGCAGTGTTGCAATCACATATAGCATGAACTATTGCATATGAAATCATAGCAAATGAAATCATTGCAAATCATTAAAAATAGTATAGACATTTTATCAAGAGGAAAATACACCACATACATAAGAACAAAATAAACTATCAAAATGTGTACAAAACAATATATATTAAATCAAACTAGAGTTTTATACTCTACAGCCTTATTCCTTCACTGATTTATAGCACCAGACAGCTATCATGGGCAATTAGCCTTAAACAGTGTTCTATGTGTGCTGTTCCTCTTATGAAATAGAACATCTTCCCTTAAAAATGCCAATTAGGTAATAGATCTGATCATGATAGGCAGCCCAGCCTATAAGGATATCTTCCACCATTAGTTGCAATCAGGAACAGAAGTGGGGTAACTTTTCTGGGAACAAAAACTTCCTGCTAATATTCTGGATTCTCAAACATCTTTCACTTTGGTTCACTTCATGTTCACTAGCTGATTGAAGGTTAGGTGTGTTCAGCTGTTTGCAACCTGTTCATGTAGAGCAAGAACAGACTATTTGGAGCCATCAGAAGCTGACTGTCAGATGATGAGAGATCAGCTGGGAGTTGGCTTCTGATCTCAGGAAATTATACTCTGTTGCCAGAAAAATGGGTGGTGGTTGTTGCCCTCCCATTCGGAATGAAGAGACGTACACAAAGCTTGAGTGAAAACAGGGCCATTTATTGATCAACAATTCCTAGAACTTAGAAAGAACTTAATAATGGCAAGGGTAAACTAGCAGTATGGATCAAGCAAGGGGTCACCTGGACCTGCTCCTCGACTTGCTTGGGCGAGCACCCCCTGCCCCAGGCGTGAACCATCCAATGCATGGCTGTAACCCAGCCGACCAGGTGAATGGTTCCCCCCTTTAAAGTGCCATACACCCCAGCCGTAAAGCCTGAGGGAAGTCCTTTTCCAGGGGGTCCCAAGGGCAGTCTGCCCTCTCAGCTGGCAGCCGTAAAGCCCGCCAGCTGATCCGAGACAGACCCACATTCCCCACCATTGAGGAGGTGCCACCGGGTGCTCACTGGCCCGCTCTGCCTACCCAAACTAACCTGCCATTAACTTGACAACCAGGAAGTCAACGTGCAAACCTAGACTAGCAGTACAAGGTACACAAAAAACACCCCTCATGAATTGCCAATCTGGTGGGAGATGAAAAAATTCCTATCTGGCCCTGAAAACCAGTGACCGGCTACTTCTGTACTGCAGTAACATAGGGCAAGGTGGGCAGGTCGATCTTGCAAGGAGAACTGCGCAAGAGGGAAGGTGGGCTGGCCTTAAAACAGGCCAGGCCACACCCCCACCAAGCACCTGGATGTCCGGGAAGCTGGCTTCTCTCCCTCCGTGCAAGAGGGCAAATGGTGGCACCCAGGTGAGTGTGCAAGCGTGCACTGGGAGTGCCATTTTGCCCTCCCATTCGGAATGAAGAGACATACACAAGGCTTGGGTGAAAACAGGGCCATTTATTGACCAACAATTCATAGAATTTAGAAAGAACTTAATAACGGCAAGGGTAAACTAGCGGTATGGGTCGAGCAAGGGGTCACCTGGACCTGCTCCTCAACCTGCTTGGGCGAGCACCCCCTGCCCCAGGCGTGAGCCATCAAATGCATGGCTGTAACCCAGCCAGCCAGGCAAATGGTTCCCCCCTTTAAAGTGCCATACACCCCAGCCGTAAAGCCCGAGGGAAGGCTTTTTCCAGGGGGTCCCAAGGGCAGTCTGCCCTCTCAGCTGGCAGCCGTAAAGCCCGCCAGCCGAACTGAGACAGACCCCCATTCCCCACCAATGAGGAGGTGCCACCGGGTGCTCACCGGCCCACTCTGCCTACCCAAACTAACCTGCCAATGCCAGGGACAAGCCTCTGCTTAGACCTTGGTGCCCCACATCTCCTGTACGGCTAGCCACAACCCTTGCCACAAGTCGGTCAAAAATATCTCATTGCCCTCTCTTCTGTAGAGGTCAGCATACATGTCCCTGATCTGGGGATGGGGCAAATAAATGCCTAGCCCAGCACCCAAAGCCTTAAACATAGCCTTATTGGCCTTACACCTGGCCTGCTCAACCCTTTCATGATCCAATGCCTCCCTCCACACCCGTCGTGGGAGGATGGCAGACCACATTATTAGGACACCAGGCCACTGCTCCGCAATAAACTTTAAGTCAGCCTGTGCCTGGAGAGTAAGGGCCTTGCCCTTGACCCAACCCAAATCATTACTACCTAAATGGATAACTAAAAAATGAGGAGGAGGGGCACATCTTCCCTCAAACAGGAGAGGCAACAGGCCCGGCCACCGTAGGTCCCGACAGCCCTGCAACTCAACTTGGGCCCACCAACTGAGGCCACGCTGGGACCGCAAAAGCGTCCTCTTGGCCTGATGGGCAGCCCAAAAGATCATGCTGTGTCCGCAAATGAGGATCCGACACCTCCCACGGCGAACCACAGCACCTGAAGAAGAAAAAGGAACAATTAACCGGAGCTCACAAAGTGGCCAGCAGAGGACGGACATACCCCCGGTAAGCTGTCGACCACCACCGTCCTATGGTGCAAATAGCCGCCTCAGGGTAGCCCATTGCGGCAGCTGTGGAGGCCGCCCCAATCCTAAATGAGTGAGTGCAAAACCTGACCCCCACTAAACCCAGCTTAGCCAAAGCTCTCTTGGTGATGGACCAAAATTGGTACCGAGTAAGGGGGGTCCCATCAGCATGGCGAAATGAAACCCCTTCGCCGTAGCCCCTCAAATCAAGATAGGCACACAAGGCCTGCACAGGACATAACTCGGACTCCGCACACGGACCAAGCCGAACCACCACCCCTTTCTGGCACTGGTCAGATTTAGACCTCTGTATGCGGAGGGAAACATCATCCCCAACAAACTGAACACCCTGCCCCAGAATGGCATGATCAGACTGATCGGTGCGAGACTGTGCAACCAGCTTCCTGATTCTGATGGCCCCAAAAAGGCTGTTAGGGATGCTGCATGAAATAGTGCAGCCTCATAAGGGGACGAGCACACAGAACCCCAGGCTACACTTAAGCCCCGAAGGATGGACGGAGAGATGGGTTGCCTGTCGGCAGGCCGGGAACTAGCCTCCCTGGACCTCCCCTCCAGCATCTTACGGACCCTAAAGTCCCCTGTGACCTCCGGGAAACCCCGAGCCTTGCTGGCAAAGGCAAGCGCCACCAACAGACCCCTCAGAGACTTAACTGACAGGCTGCCCGCTCTCCGTTCCACGCAGAACTTCATAAGGTGTTCTGCGGGAATGGGCCAGATTTGCTCTAAGCCCATGTCCAGACGAAAGCTAGCAAATTGCCACACAGTGTGATCATACAACCTTCAAGTGCTAGGGGCGATGGCTAGGTGAATGGATCTGTGTGCTTCGACCCGCCAAGGTTCCACAGCTCTGAGGGCATCAGTACAGGTAGAATATCGGCTTCAGGGGCAAGCTGATGAAACCATTCCATCTGCTGGCGAGACAAAGCAACTGCCACTCCATTGTCAACGCCTGGAACATGCTTCACCCTGAACAAGATGTTCAGCCGAAGGCACTGGATCATAAACTGCCTGACAAGCCTCATAACCCTGGGTGACCGAGATGACAGTGAGTTGATACCCTGCACCACTGCCATGTTGTCACACCAAAAATGGACCACATGGTTGGCAAGGTCATCACCCCACAGTCAAACTGCTACCAAAATTGGAAAAAAATCCAAAAATGTAAGATCCTTGGTGATATCGCCATTATGCCACTCGGCTGGCCAGGGTTCCGTGCACCAGTGACCCTGGAAGTACAGTCCAAAACCAGTGGAACTAGAAGCGTCAGAAGCAACGTGTAATTCTGCCTCAAGCAAGAACTCCTGCCAGAACATGACCCCATTGAAAGATGAGAGAAAATCCTTCCAAACCTTCAGGTTGTCCCTGACCCCCTGTGACAGCCTGACCCTATGGTGAGGCAAACGCAGGCCGGCCGTGACATCACACAGCCGCCACAAGAATGCGCGCCCAGGCGCCACGGCCTTACAGGCAAAGTTCAGGTGGCCTACAAGCTGCTGGAGCTGCAGTAGGGAAGCCTTCCTCTTAGACCTAAGTGCTGCCAAACATCCACGCAGATCAGTCACTTTGGACTGCTGTAAGCGGAACGTCTGCTGTACGGCATCAATTTCGATACCCAAGTATGTCAAGACCTGGGAGGGGCCTTCGGCCTTCTCATGGGCAAGGGGGACCCCGAACTCCCCAGCCAATGCTATAAACCTTGCCAATAGCCTGGCACATTGGCCAGACCCCTTAGTTCCACAGAAAATAAAATCATCCAGGTAGTGGGCAGAGTCCCGGCATCGCTGCCTCTGATGCAAGGCCCACTCCAGGAATGAACTAAATTTTTCGAAAGCCACACAGGAGACAGAGCAACCCATGGGGAGTGCTCTGTCCATGTAAAATTGGCCTTCAAAGGAGAACCCCAACAACTCAAAATCCCCAGGGTGGACTGGCAAGAGGCGAAATGCTGACTTAATGTTGCATTTCACCATCTCGGCACCAATCCCGCTGCGCTTTACCATGGAGACTGCCTCATCAAATGACATGTACCACACGGTACACAAGTTCTCCGGGATTGCATCATTGACTGACTCTCCCCTGGGAAAGGACAGGTGGTGGATCAGACGGTACTCACCAGCTGCCTTTTTAGGCACAACTCCCAGAGGGGAGACCCTCAGATTGGGAACAGGAGGGGTCGGGAAAGGTCCCCAAACTCGCCCCTCCGCACACTTCTTGGCTATCTTTTGCCTCACAACCTCCTCCATGCCAGTCACTGAATATAGATGGGACAACATGAAGGGGGCCCGAGGGCCCTGGAATCGAATGTGAAAACCTAACGTAAACCCCTCTAACAAAAACTGGGCTGCAGCGCGGTCTGGGTACCCCTGCAGTGACTTAGCCAAGGCTTTCAGATTTATGGGCATTGGCCCGCTTGTCAGCTGCGGGCTCACCCGCCCCACCCCCAGGTCACCGTCTGCTACTGCGCAGGCAGGGGCAGGGGCGGGGGCATGCTGAGAAAGCATGGGAACCTCCGCATCATGGGCATTCATGCTTGAACCCACACCCCCTCCTGGAGCACACCCCCTGATTAGCAAATTCCCAACAGAGAAGCCAGGGCTGAACTGACTGTCCCGCAGAGGTGTGGGAACCAGGAGGGGTGGCAAGGCGCTGCAATAAATGCCCAATGTCAGACCTATTGCCTAAGTTGGGCTTAGCTGGGGCCATCAACTGCAGCCAAAGCTGAATGCGGTCCCAAGGCAATGTGGGATCGACCACAGCACGCATACGGAATGCTTCGTCATACTGCATCCAAGCAGCGCCGACGAAGTCCGTATACCCACTGTATACAATATCAATGTACTGAAACAGGGGGGCAGCCCTCTGCAGCTGGGCACGGGCAATAACCCCGGCATAAATCAACATAACAGGCAACCAGTTGGTCCAGGTGTGATCGACCTTACACTGCTTAAGCCTTTCCTTGTCACGGTCATTCATCTCATCCTTATACTTCTTTTCAAGATGGCGGGAAAGGAGGGTAAAGACGTCGGTGTATTCGCCGCAAAGGATTTTATCCCTAGTGGCAGGCATCAGATGATCCCCCAAAGGCAAGGCTGTGTCCCCAAAGGGCATAGCCCTGTAAGGCATGATTCCCAAGGCAGAGGCTTGGTAATAGGGGCTCATGGGGAAAGGGGGCCACAGCAGCTGAGGCTGGCCAAAGGATTGACCACTGAAAGCAATGCCAGGCACCCCAGTCTGCGGCACGGAAGCCGCAGGGGAGGAGGCAACACCAGGCTGAAATGGCCCTGCCTGGTGGCCCCAGGGCTGCCACTGGACAGCGGCAGACTGCGCAGACTGATAGGGGTGGCCAGGCCAAGCTGGATAACCCACCTGCGGGGCACCTAGCGACCCAGTGTGCTGCAGTTGGAAGACCCAACCTGCCGGGCTGCCAGCCACTCCAACGGGCCCCCAGGGCCAAGTGAGTATATCATGTGATGCAGGAGACTTACCATCCAACTCAAGGTGGTCCACAGCCACCGCGATGGGAGGCATCTCAGCTGCGTCAGACCCGTCCTGTTCAGCTTGGGTAGTCGACCCTGTGGGCTCCGCATCTGCCAGCTGATCCACCACTCCCTCGCCAGCTGCACCTGTTGAACCTTCCAGAGCAGACAAGCGTGTTAAAACCTCCCTTTGAAAAGTGGCCCCTGAGACTTTTTTGGAGGCCATGCTGCCCATCCTTGTTGCAGGCTGCCCCTGAACAACGCCCCTGATCCTCTCCAGAGCGGCCAGCTTGTCTAAGATCTCTTGCCTAGCCAACTCAACCCCCTCATCATCAGAGGAAGAGTTGGGCAACGCCCTTTTTGCTAGGGGGTGTTTTGCAGGCTGCTTGCTCTTACTCACCCCTACGCCCTTCTTAGGAGGCATGGCTAACTGACGAGCTGCTGCCAAGCATGCAGGCAGGGAAAATTCCCACCACTAGGCCCTATAGCCCTCACCAGGTACCAAAACCCAAATTCCTCAAAAGAAGCCCACACAGCATCCCTTGTAGGGCCAGGCCCACCACAAAGCCAGGCCTTAAGACCAGGAGAAAGGAGGGGGGAGGGGGAGGGGGAGGGGAAGGGGGGCCCACCAAGCTACACACTCCCAGGCACCAGCACTTAAGTAGGAATGCAAGGGGGGACAGGTCTCACAGCTAACTTCAAGTGGAGAAGTGGGGAATCAGACCTGGCACACCAGATTAGAGACGCGCTCCAACCACTATACCAAACTCCTCTGATAGGAAGCCCAGCCGGGCAACAAGAGGCCGCTCACTTGCTACCCAAGCCGGGGCAGAAGCCTTAAACGGTGTAAGTGGGGGCGCACCCAAGTGAAAAACCACTTATCTGGGTCCTGGAGGGCACTCCCACAGGCAACACTCTAGCCACCGCTACCACAGCGGCAATATGCAGGGCAAGCAAGCCCGGTGTGTGGAAAAAGCTGCACTGCGGCCACCTGGCAAAAGCCGCGCCACCACACCACGAGTATCCAGAGCCCCTCGCCAAGCCGCGCTGCCACCACCACCTCAAGCGAACGCTGCCTCTCCTGCGGCCTCTGAAGTGCTGCCACCAATGCTGGAGAAGCGGTCAAGTGCCCTGCAACCGGCCTCACAAGGAAGACGGTGCTGCAAACACGGGCCAGCTGCTGCCTGCAGAGGCACCCACTAATCCCTTGCAAGGCCGAGGCCGGAGAGCCAAAAGCTCCATCACCCTCGATCTTGCAAGGAGAACTGTGCAAGAGGGAAGGCAGGCCGGCCTTAAAACAGGCCAGGCCATGCCCCCGCCAAGCACCTGGATGCCTGGGAAGCTGGCTTCTCTCCCTCCATGCAAGAGGGCAAATGGCAGCACCCGGGTGAGTGTGCAAGCGCGCACCGGGAGTGCCGTTTTGCTGTTGTTGGAGAGGGGAGCAGGACCTGGTTCCTGATTGTGGAGATCAACTGGAAGTCAGGTTCTTCTGATCTTCTGTCCTGGAAACTCTTCTGCATTCCAGACTTGTTGAGATGCAGCAAATTGGGTGGGGGAGGGTGATCAGAAGCCCAGCATATACCCCTTTTCTTCTCTCCACACCAAGTCAGCTTTATCTGCAGAGAAAAGGAGAGAAGTAATTTGCTTCTCGTGTCCTTTTTGCAGTGGAGAAATCAGAAGCCAATCATTGGACTAGATGACCCTGGAGGTCCCTTTCAACTCTATGATTCTATTATTCTGTGATTCTATGATTCTAACCTCTCTTCCAGCTAAAGGGGGTAGAAACTACCAGTAGTTGCTTCTCATCTTCCTGATTCCTTCTGTTATCCCCACCTGATCTTTTCTTCTCCGGAAAGACCACTACTGACTCACCAGCCCCTGGCCATCACTGCCACCTCTTTATCCAACAGGGTGTCTAAATCCAGCAGCATCCCCAAGCTATAAACCTGCTCCTAGGGAGAGTGCAACCTCATCTAGAACAGAAGATAATGCATTTCCTGGGTCAGGCCTTCCCCCCACCAGAAGCACCTTTATTTTGTTGGGATTAATTTTCACACTCTTTGCACAAAAAGCACTTACAATTCTGAAATCCAGGAGATGATCCAGTTCCTTTCCATTTCCATCTTTCTGCATGCACTGGTATTCATTTATATACACACAGAGTAGTGTGTGTGGGATCCCTGAAGTTGCCCAGCCGCCACTTCTTCAGTCACCTTACTCAAGAATAGTACATTGGAGACTGGATTGTAGTTATTCAAATCTCCTGGGTCCAGAGCAGGTTTCTTTAGAAGTGAATCAACATTTGCCTGCTTCAAGGGCAGCCTCCTGCTCCGTCATGGAACTACCTGCTGTCTTCTGGTGACAGAAGCAAGAGATTTTTTCTCCAAAGTATTGAGCAAGATGATCACAGCAGACTGCAGAGCAGTCCATGTCCCCCCATGGGCCAGAACTCAATAGGTCCATTACAACCCAGAAGAGTGCTGCAGGTCTGCACTATGTGGATGCAACAGTGGAAGATAAATATTTTTTATCACCACCATCACCACCACAGAGAAAGTTTTAAAATTAGCTCTATTCTATGCCGTGTCAGATTTATTACAAGTCTTTGGGCGGTATTTATGGTATAGGACATGGACAAGAGGCAACCATACATTCTTTGATCTGTCCAAAGATCCTAGTCTGTTAATTAAAAAATTAAAAAAAAAAGATCCTAGTCTAGAATCCTAGTCTAGATTCTGAGGGCCAAGCTACAAGTGATGAATGACACTTGAATGGCAAGTGGATTGAGTGGAGCGCAAGTGGAGAGCAAGTGAACAGGGAGAATTACCCTTGCCGTTCAAGTGTCATTCGTCATTTGTAGCTTGGCCCTGAGTCTGGTTTTAAATGGTTAATGATATATTTTTGCAGATTTTAATGCTTTTTAAGATGATAGTTTAATTTTTTTAAAAAAATTAGCCATCTTGGTAGTCCTATGAGGGTAGAACAGCAGGGTAAAAATCTTACAAATAAATCATTTTTTCATCTAAAAAGAGCAGGGCAGAAGTTAGGAAGAATGTTGTTTTACAGCTTGAATTGAGTTATGTCTTTCTGCTGAATTCGACTTTTCTGTGGTCATTCCTCAGATATTCAGATGTCTTAGGGAAAAAAAACTCTTGCTTATTATGCAAGTGACAGGCTAAAAAGCTGCTTGAGCATTGCAAGTAAGGTATGTTTAGAATGCATCTTACTTACTTCCTAACTGTAGATACAGAGGAACCTGTGTTTGCCTAAATATTTACAGAAAGTGAGAAGTTCCCTTCTACCAGAATTTACATCCACAATAAAACCTGGTTGGGTTGCCCATGAGAATCTAATCTATTAATACATAATGCTGCCTTATACTTTCATACCATCTATTACATAATCTTTTTACCTGGAGATGAAGAAGACCTTCTGCACACGAAACAGAAGCTCTACACTTAAACAATATCCTCAATCTGAATGTTTATTTCAGACACAGAGAAATAATGCTAAAAAGCTTGGGGAGTGAAAGGGGAAGTGGAAAATTTTGGAGGGGCATCTGTTACCCCATGAAATCATCCTTGAAACCAAAATATATTTTACTGCCTAAAAAGATTGGTGTGATTTGAATCAAATCATGGTTTACACTTAATCCAACAAGTAATTTAGCTGGCAAGTATCAAGACTGGAAATTTATGAGAAGAGCTACAGAAAGGGATGGAGGTAAAAAACTGATGCTCCCTTCCCCTCAGGTTAATTTTTTTTCCATTTTGAAAAAATAAATTTCCAAATGAAAAAAGCTCTTATTTTTTTTAACAGCTTGTCAGAAATAAATGCATTATCCAGTCGCTTGTGCAGTTCAGAACTACAATAATATATTATTAGTAAATTCTTTTTAGGAGTATATATTTCATGATCTTTGTTTTGAAGAAAATGATTATTTTAACCACTAAGTTGGATTATGCTGCTTTTTTACACCTCATGGCTAGGTGAAAAAGTTGACAAGTATGCTCTATAGCATAGAGTGCTAACTATAGCAAAGATGTGAAACATAATTAACAAAGGCAGAGAGACATAAGGGCCATTTGCTGTTATTTGTGCTTTCTGTGGAATGGCCTCTTGCTCATTAAAAAGCTGGATGTTACTAGATATTAGCATTAGCTCTGTATCTAACATTTATACCACGATACAGCATCTTCCATTTCTTATTTTTTTAAAAAATGTCTTTGTAACATCCTCTTTGAAGAAGAGTTCTCATGAACTCATAATAATAACATTCGATTTACATACCGCCCTTCAAGACAACTTAATGCCCACTTAGAGTGGTTTACAAAGTATGTTATTATATTATCCCCACGACAATCACCCTGTGAGGTGGGTGGGGCTGAGAGCGTTCTGAGAGAGCTGTGACTGACCCAAGATCACCCAGCTGGCTTTAAGCGGAGGAATGGGGAATCAAACCCGGTTCTTCAGATTAGAGCCCTGCTGCTCTTAACCACTACACCAAATTGACTCCCAGAAACTTGTAAACTATTATGTGTCATTTGGCTGGTCAAAATTAAAAGTATTATATCATGGATTGTGCTTTGGGTTCAATGGCATGAGCTTGCAATTATAAAGTAGACAATAAAAAAGAGATGATAATAATAACATTCGATTTATATACTGCCCTTCAGGATGACTTAACACCCACTCAGAGCAGTTTACAAAGTATGTCATTATTATCCCCACAAAAATAATCACCCTGTGAAGTGGGTAGGGCTGAGAGAGCTCCTAGAAGCTGTGACTGACCCATGGTCACCCAGCTGGCTTCAAGTAGAGGAGTGAGGAATCAAACCTGTTCTCCAGATTAGAGTCCTGCGCTCTTAACCACTATACCAAACTGGCTGAACCAAACTGATGAGTATGAAACTAGCTGTACCAAACTGATGAGTACCTGCATCTAACCAAACTATGATGTCCCCTATACATGTATAACATAAGATCCAAAGAGCCTTGCAACTAGTTATGTACACCAAGCAAGACTTGTTTCTTGAACAGCAATTGCCACACCCTAAAAGCCAAATGCCCTGACTTGGGTAGCCCAGACTAACCCAATCTCCTCGGACCTCAGTAGCTAAGCAGGGTCAACCCTGGTTAATACTAGGATGGGAGACCACCAAGAGAGTCCAGGGTTGCTACATAGAAACAAATGTGATGTCATGGCATCCATATTAAGAGAATGTTAAGATGTTTCATACATAAGCCAACTATGATAATGCCAAAGAGGACCTGATACCTCCAGAGGATAACTCAACTGACCAAGAAGGCAGAAGGGTATAGGGGAATGTAGGGTGTGCCTGAAATTATCTTCATTCCACCCCAAAACATGATGGACAGCATCTGTGGAGTAATTCACTTTGGCAGCACAGAGCAAGGAAGAATCAACACTCCACCCTCACCCCACATGCACAGAGGGGAAAAGACTTCACAAAAGATATGGTCACACAGTCCCCACTATCATTGACAGCTGTCTCTCCTGCATTAGGGCATGAAGATAAATCTTTTAGAGGTAGATGGTTAAATATCTTTATTTTTGGTAAAACTTAAAGGCCTCCATGTCAGCTTTGTAAAGTAAACCATCTTGCCTTATAGAAGTCACAATTCATTATGCTCTGCCAGTATACTGATACGAAAGTGTAATTGATTCTCCCACAACCACAAGGAAAAGTCTCAAGTTGTATTGTATAGTTCCAATTTCTCATATTCTTTAAAGTTGTCAGGATGTAAGCCTCAAATTCTAAGACTTTTCTCCTGATAGCACATATTTCCTGCACCATAGTGCTATCACCTAAAGAGTTTGGGAATGGGAAGTTTCAAACCCCATATCCCAGGTACACAGACGTCTGTCTCCAAACAATTCTTATGGCTCATCAATCAGATTCTCCCCATTTTTCTGCTACATACAGAAATACCGCAACTTCCAATCTTAGCCTGAATTAACTCAAAACACCCAATTAATACAGAGACATCAAGTGTCCATATTAAGTGACTTCATTTACATAATTACAGGCTGCCCAGGTGGACCCCAAAAGAAATATTTGGCATCTGTCTTGTGCTATCCTTCTGGACTGCACTGGTCATCTTGATGAAAACAGCCAAATTAGAAGATCCTTTCTTGAGGCTTACAGGGAAGATCATTCTCACTGTCCTTTTCTTCAGAACAGGTTGGATGGCTTTCTTTGGTACCTACATTTAAACACTATAGGAAAACATAAGCTTCACCGTTTCATGAGTGTATGGCAGAAACAAATTTCTTCTTCTGGAATACTTGCTGGTCAACATTCCTCTTTTTGCTTACATTTTCTGTGTTGTAGTCTATCTAGTGTTTTCCTTTGTAATTGCCCCCTGCTTTTTTGTATGTAATTTTGACAAAGGCTCGATGGGCACAAACTGGGAAAATGCCATGAACCATGGTTCGTTGCATTTCACAAACCACAGTCTTTCATGAACTTGCCCCGGTTTGCAAACTGGCTCATTTGGTTCATGGTTCATCATTTCCGGGGACCATAGAATGGTCCCCTTGTCAGTCAAAGATACCAAACTCACAGGGAGTCTTCAGGAGGCTCTCCTCCAGCCACTCCAAGTTTGGTGAAGATTGGATTTCGGATGTCCGAGTTATACACCCCAAAGCAGCTGCCCCCAGGAAAGTTCCATTGCCAATTGATTTGTTTTGGCTCCATTGAAATACATTGCAGCACCAAAAAGTTGCCATGAAAACATGGGATGGAGACAACAATTCTGTAACTTGCTCTTCATAGGAAGATTCTATAACTCCATCCTATGAACCAAACGAACCACTCTAAAGCTCGTCAGTTTGTCAGAAATGTGCTCCCATGAATCGTCTTTCTTTTGTTTATCACAAACTTTGGTTCATATTTCAGTTAGTGCACTCCTCTAATTGGCATCTACATCTGCCAATACTGATGAGAAGTTGAAAGCCTGTCCCTATTATTGTTCTTTATTTGTGGTAGTCTGGGCAATGATGGCTGCTTTTGTAGCAATTCCACTCTATGGAACAGTAAATCCTTAGTAAATCCATTTAACCGTCATTAAATTAATTTTCTCTATCATTTCTTTTTGTTTGGCCAGGTGATGATATTTCCCCACTAGAATGGGTTGTAACATGAAATGGCTGAGGTATCTCACTTTCTCAATAATTTGTTCTTCCCTCAGCAACAAGGTACAGCACCTCCACGGGACCCTGGCAGAGATAGGAAGAAAGTACCCCACACATATGTTATTCCTAGTGGTATAGTTTGGTCTGCACTTTGTAAATACATTTTATTAAAAAAAATTTTTAAAACAAATAAAAATAAGAAAAAAAGAGGGCAAAAAGAAAACAAAAAAGAAGGAAAGAATAAAGAGTAGTTTGTGTTGGAAATTGCAATGTCTGGTGTACAGCAGCAGCAAGGAAGGAAGAAGGGAAGAAGAGCCTTCTACACTGGGGGCAGAAAGGACCATTTAGTTAAGACAGTAAGAGCAGCATCTCTCTTGTTTCCTGGGGGTCATTTCCTTGACTTGTCGCCTGTTGGGCTAAATAGGGCAATATCCTGCTTCTTCTCTCTTCTGATCCTTTCTCTCTCTGAGATGTAGTCAGATACTGAGCATCTATTTCTATGGGCCAAGCTACACATGACGAATGACACTTGAACAGCAAGTGGACTGAGTAGAGGGCAAGTGAACAGGGAGAAATACACTTGCCATTCAAGTGTCATTCGTCATGTGTAGCTTGGCCCTCTGTCTCTCCTTTACTCCCAAGTACGCAGTGCTCTCTAATTTGCACAGCATGACTTTGCTGTGCTTTATTTACTTTGGATGCGTTCAGAGGGATGTCTCTAGAGGCCAGGGAACAAACTTTGGTAGCCATTTGGGTAACTAAATGGCAAACCACCTCTGAATGTCTTTTACCTTGAAAACCCCATAGGATTGCCATACATCAGCTATGACTTGATGGCACTTTCTACCACCACCACACACATGTCAACTCACTTTTTAACTTTGCAAGTTTCCATATTAGTTTGTGAAATGGTGTTGATAAGGATCTGTTTTTCAAAGTATCCTAATGGGCATATAGAAGTCCTTGATGAACCTGGATTCTTTTTTATTTTAGGAGGAAACTACAGCATGAATTTTAGAACTTAGGCAAATGTATAAAATCTCTTTGCAGAGGTTGTTTGGGGGCACACTTTATAAAATGGCAGATGCCAAAGAGTCAGGCTGTCTGGATGTTAATATTTCAATACCTTGAAATCAGGATGCTACCAAATTTCAGAGTACCACTTGAAAATCCTGCACACTTGCATCTAAAAAGTGTATTTCATCAAAATGCTATGAAAGAAAAAAATTGCAGTGCACACAGTGGACAACATAGGAAAACAAGAAGAAACTAACAAGAACATATTTGTTCATTTACTTGAAATCCATCCCGATGAAAGCTGGTTGTGAGAGTCTGAAGTCAAGATGCTCCACATCGATTGGGGAGTCTTCATACACTACCTTTTAAGGATTGAAACCACAGACATTTGATGGAGTTATCTTGCATAATGTGTGAAATGGAACTGAAAAACATCGTTATCTTTATCACTATAATCCAGTGCTGGAAACCAGCATAAAAAACAGATTAAACAGACCGGTTACAGTAAATGCTGTTTCCTGTTCCTTATGCATGAATTAAATGCATAGATATGTCTTCTGTTACATTAACTATGAGAAAATAAGACTCTGCCACAGCTCATGCACATAATATTGCCTCCCAGCAGTCTCACCCACAAATCGCAGTTTTGACTCCAACAGAGTACAGCTTTTAAGTTCACACTTCACTAAATTCTGGGGCTTGTAAAACTTCATTTTTTTCCAATCATTGCTCACAAAGAGTAATACTTTCATAGTTCTGCAATTTGCCATATGGATAAATGCTGCTTAGTTTAAATTCAGCTATTTGCTATGACCTATTTTTACCTGGCAGATAGTTCTAATTATTTCCAGCCACCTAAAAAAATGGCAAGTTTGGTTGCACAAGCGCTTGAATTCCAGAGTACACATGGTTTGTCCCAAAATGCTTCCTTTGACAAATGTATTTTATGTCAAAGGAACTTATTCCTAATTAAGAAAGCACTAAACCCATCAGGTGTTTTGTCTCAATGTTCAGTGAGATGTGAATTTCCCATCATGTACCTGCTTATAGAGTTAATTATCCTGGGATAACTTTTACCAGCATTTGTTTATATGTTCATGGCATGAACAAAAAAAGTCAATTGAAATGGACAGCTGATCCTGTTTCTTTTTGAAGTGTTCATTTTCTGCTCACAGGAATATACAGTAAAACCTATGTTCTGGGGAAAATGCTGTGTAAAATAGCGTTTTAGGAAGTATGTATACCACAGTTCTAATGAATCATAATCATAATCATAATATTCGATTTATATACTGCCCTTCAGGATAACTTAACACTAGAGATGGGCACGATCCGCATTACAATCGAAAAAAACCCACGATAATGGTGATCGCGCGATCGTGAACTGGCGGGTCGTGATCGTCCATGGCCAATGATCCAGCGATCGGGAGGGGCCCGGATCGGGGCGGTCAGGCTCGGATCGGGAAGCTAGACACTCAGGCGCCAGCAATCTATTCCCCTGGCAAGAGTGCCAGGGGAATGCCTGAGCTCTGTTTGCCCTCCTTCTGTCACCCTGGAAACCCGAATGGAAGCCCAGCTTTCCTTGATCAGCAGGGCTTCCTTCCAACCATGGGGCAGCAAAGCAGTCACCAGTTGGGAGAAGACACCCAGGGGAAGGAGGGGGAAGGGGGTGTTCTGTAGCCATGTGCACTCCAATCTCATCCCTGCAAACCCTGATAGGCAGCTCTGACGGCCAAACATAGACGAGCGGCCAGACCCCCCGCCCCCTGAGGGGAGGCGGCTTGTCACCATCTCCCTGTGCCTGCTGGGCCTGGTGGCCGCCGCCACCACCCATCTTCCCACATAGCTGGGAATAGCAGCGCACCCCGCTTTGGCCTCCACGATCCACGATCCATGGATCGGGAATGAGAGATGATTGGTGTGAATCGTTAATTCGGGATCATCGCCGGCGCCGATCCACGATCAGCTTGATCGTTATTTTTTTTGGATCGTGCCCACCTCTACTTAACACCCTCTCAGACTGTTTTACAAAGTGTGTTGTTATTATCCTCACAACATTCACCCTGTGAGGTAGGTGAGGTGGGTAAAGTGAGTGGGACTCAGTATACCAAACTGGCTCTCAGGTCGGATGGTCACAGTATCAGCATTTCTTATGAGGACTTCTTAGAAGTATCATTAACAGCACTAATATCCAAAGAGTTACTTCTTAAATGATAATAACATAATAAGTGCTCACCAATGCTTTAGGTCGGACCCTGCTTCCTATCTGATAATCCCTGGCACTGCTTCCCTTACTGCTCCCAGGAGCATAAAGACACATTATGCAAGATAACTCCATCAAATGTCTGTGGTTTCAATCCTTAAAAGATAATGTATGAAGACTCCCCAATCGATGTGGAGCATCTTGACTTCAGACTCTCACAACCAGCTTTCATCGGGATGGACTTCAAGTAAATGAACAAATATGTTCTTGTTAGTTTCTTCTTGTTTTCTTATGTTGTCCACTGTGAGCACTGGAATTTTTTTTTTCATAGCATTCTGGTCCTTCCTCCCTGGCCTGCAGGAATAACTACCTCTTATCCCCTATCCCCAGACCATTTGGGCCCAAAGGGCAACCATGAGGAAGCCTCAACACAAAAGGTGATATAGAGGCTGCAGAAGTTTCCTGGATATCCACAGCAGAGCAGCCTCACAGAGGTAATCAGATAGCAGTTGATACCTTCTCCAGTCAGCATGTAAACTGCACACAGAATCTGAACTGAAGCAAAAGAAGACACTGTATTTTTCAAAAGAGAAACATTCCTCACTTTGCTTATCTTTAACTGTCACTTATGGCTGAAGTGGGTATCACTCCAACAGTAAAAGAGCAAGCACTTGGGTAAAGCCCTGTGTGTGGAATGACAGAGCTTTAGAGAGACATGCAGCCCCTCCAAATCCCAAACTCTTGGGACTGTCCCTGCCTGCAGTCCGCCCCTCACTCCATCTTCCAAGCCACATGCCACACCGCAGCCGGTAATCCTTCATCCTCCTCCTGACTAGCCAACTCCAGGTCGCCATTTTGATCAGGCACTGTGGCAGCACTTCCAGCCCCTTCCCAAGAACCCTTATGTGGTGCGGTGCCATTCCTGTGATGCCGAGGTGCATAGGGGTGTTACCCTAAGCACCTGTCATCAACCACTCTCCGCTTGCATTTGCAGAGGCACCATCCCAGCCTGCTGCCTCCAGAGCAATGTGAGTCATCTTGTGGGCAGAAGAGGAAGGCTCCTGATCAGAAAAAAGGGGGAGGGTCATGGGAGTCCACCCCAAACAAGAAGCATCGCCCCGAGGGTGATGCGAGTGGGAGTGGAACATCCAGGCAGGCTACCTTGCAAGAGGTTGTCCCCTTGGGGTTGGGGATGGTGCCTATCAAAAGAGACAGAGGGAGGGCTCAGGAGGTGGGCACTTGTGTGCTGGTGGAGACAATTGGCCTGGAAGGACTCTCTTTGTCTATTGTGGACAGTGAGAGCTTTCAGAGGCTGCTGCACCATTTCACCCCCTGGTTCATGATGCTGTCATGGTGGACCATTGGCTAGCGAGTCATTCCCACCCTCTACCGCAGTGTGCAAGACATGGTTACTTAGGAGCTGTCATGTGCCAAAGATTGAACCATGCACTTCACAGCAGATACATGAAGTGGCTGCCATCACGGCTACCTTGCCCTCACTGCCCATTGGAGGCAACCGGAGGACCTCTGCTGCCCCAGGGAAACACCCGGACTGCGGGGTGAGGTGATGTCCTTGCAGCCGGTCTACAGAGTGGTCATACTCCAGGCACAGGGGATGGATGATGATCATATGGGGAAGAACATTGTCGCCACAATCAAGGCTGGGCTGAGGGAGTGGGCGCCCAGGGGTGATTTTGTCCATGACATAATGGTCACCGATGCGAGAAGCAACATGCTGGCAGTCCTGAGAGAGACATCCCTCAATGGCCTTGTCTGCCTGGAGCATAAGCTGCACCTGATCATGGTGCACGCTCTTGGCCTAGGTAGCAAGGTCAAGGCCACCTAGAACCAAACTACGTGGTCCATGCGTGATTGTTGGACAACTGCCAGCATCTGGCTTCACATTTCTCCTGCAGTGTGAAGTCTTCCCGTGAGCTGCTCCAGAAGCAAGGGGAGGGGGACGATCCCGAGCACTACCTCTACCAGGACATGCCCACCCACTGGAACTCCACCTATGACATGGTTAGTCATCTGGTGGAGCAAAAAAACCCGTTCCAAGAAATTATATCATCTGTGGCCATTATGCAGGAGCGAGAGGAGGTCAGCATCAGCTATACAGATTTTTTGGCCCTCTCCCAGATGCTGCATCTTCTTAAGCCCTTTAAGGACACCACTGAGCTCCTATGTTTGTATCAGTCCAGCCTGGGACAGTATGGGCTGGACCAGGTGCTGGTCAATGAGCTGGAGAATGAGGATGATCTTGCAACCTCCTGACTCGATCAGGAGGTTGCAGGCAGGCATAGCTGCCCACTTGCATCCTCTCTGCCAGAAGCAGAGAGAGACTGGCCTTCATATGTGACCCCCAGAAAAGGGCAGCATTGCCATGCGTGACGGCTAGCTGCAGGACTGGAAGAAGGTCTTGCGCAGAGCAGTGCGCAAATATCAGGCACACAAAGTGGGATGGAGGGTTGAGGGTGCGGCAGGGGGTCAAGGAGGAAGAGGAGCGGGAGGCTGTAAATGAGCTGGGCATCCCTAGCAATGAGAGCCCTCTCAACAGGGACCTCTGGTCATATGCAGTAGGCTGTGCAGTTGACACCAGTAGGGTCGGTGAGTCTGTCAGGGTGGAGGACTCGGTGGGGACCACTGTGCGAGAGTTCCTTGCCGAGCCCACTGAGCCCCTCCACACCAACTCCCTGGAGTATTGGGCATGAAAATCAGCCATCTGGCTGGACCTCTCCATTGTGGCCACTAACATCCTCTCCTGCCCTCCCACCAGTGTCGAGAGAGAGCGGGTATTCTCCCACCTGAGAGACCTCCATCCCCGCCACGTATGTCTGCACCTGGACCTAGTGGATATGTTGTCCTTTATTAAGTTCAACCTCTCCTTGCTTGGGTACCTCTCCCTGGACCTAGACTTGTCTGGGCCCTGAGCCACCCCGGATTGATGTGTGTCTGCCCACCTACTGCCAGGCTCCAGGGAAAAGCTTCCTCCTACGCTCCTGTTGTGACGTCTCAGTCACTCACTCTTTGTTTTATTTACTCTTTCACTCTTGTTTTTTGACATTTTCCCGCATGGGAAGGTGTCTGAGTGCTACTGCTGATTTGTTGGGGGGCTCTGGGTCAAAGTTGAGTGGGCACTTCCGCAGCGGGGATCACAGGACAACCATTTTGTTTGTGTTTCTCCTTACTCTTGGTTTGAGCACCTGTCTCTGTGCGCTGTTTGGGTGCCAGTCTTGGGGCCATCGCCTGGCTCTGGGGCGAATCTGAATGTGGGCACCTCCCCTGGAGGCTCACACAGGAGAACCTTTTGTTTGTGTTCCTCCTTACTCTTTCTTTGAGCACTTGTATTGAATGGCAAGTTGTCTGTGTGCTCTTGGGCACCAGTCTCAGGGCTACCACTTGGCTCTGGGGCCAAGCTTCTAGAGATCCTCGCCTGAGGGCTCACAGGACTGATATTCTTTCTTGGAGCACCTGTCCTTAATTATAAGGGGCCTGTGAGTTATGTCCCTCCAGTGCCAAAAGTAAAGTGGCCCACCGTCAGGCTCTGTCTGGGCCACTCACACATCCTTGAGGGGGAAGGCTGTGTCAGTTGGTCCATAGCACCATCAAATATCTCCTCGGGGGGGGGGTGTTTCAATTGTTTGTTGCAGTAGGTACTGCCACAAACCAAAGAGCAGGAGGCATCCGTCAATGCTGCCAACACCAACTGGTGGATTTTACTGGAGGGAGGCAAAGTCTTATTTTGAACACTGATCTCTCTTGAGAGGATGTGGAAGGCATCTGTCAGTACTGCCATGTCTAGAGGGTGGGTTCTGTTGGTGCTGGCAGCCACTCAGCTCATCAGCACGTGGGTTGGGCATAGCTCAGCTGTGCTGCCCTGCTGTCTCTGTGCAGGGAACTGTCTTCTCCCCTCCCCAACATGTGCTGTGTCCTTTGGGAGGGCAAAGAAGTAGTATTGAAAGGACAGAGATTACGTTTTACCCATTTTGCCACCTGCCAGAGCGCTACAGTGATTTGCGCTATTGAGTGCCCCTGCTCACTTTTATATATAGGGTGCACAATGAGACCTATTAAGGTACGTATCCTTGAACATATATCCCGCACCCTAATTGTGTCCAGGATGCACCCTTAACACAACATTTTGTTGACAAACAACACAAGGAGAATGCCATTAGGGTGTTTGTGCTGGAAGTTCTACATAGACATAATCATGATAATACTCAAGCATCACTGTTACGCAGAGAGGCATATTGGATCCATGAGTTAGACACTGTCCATCCATGTGGACTTAATCATGACCTCTCCCTCAGCTGTTTTCCTTGAAATTGGTTTCAGAGATATGTTTAAAGGGGCTGCTGTACCTTTGGTAAGATGGATTGTGTATAGTATCTGAGTTAGTGAGCATGGTCCCTTTAAGGGGTTGATTGATCGTTAGCCAGGAGAGAATGTAATGGGGAACCGTCTAACGTTTGTGCTGCGCAAGAGAGTTAGCATAGTCGCCACATTTTGGGCTGTCTAGACTGAAGATGAAATAACGCTGGATTGTGTTTGTTCTTGATATAATGGAGGTACATTTTTATTTTGTTGTAATCTATGGGTCCGAGTGTATTTATGTAGGATATGAAAGGAGTCTTGAACTTTGTATTCTAGTGAATCACACGCTCCTGACGAAGGTATCACAAAATCTGCAGTGTGTAGCCAACCCCAGATTGGGCATGGTTGTGAATTTTGCTCTTCATCTCCAATGGTGTGTTTGTTCTTGATATAATGGAGGTACATTTTTATTTTGTTGTGATCTATGGGTCCGAGTGTATTTACGTAGGATATGAAAGGAGTCTTGAACTTTGTATTCTAGTGAATCACATGCTCCTGACGAAGGTATCACGAAATCTGCAGTGTGTAGCCGGCCCCAGATTGGGCATGTCAAGGACGTCTTCCTTGGTGTGGACAGCAATGCCGGGTTGCAGGAAACTGCCGCTATAGAAGCACACACACACACTATGACAAGTGTATGAAATTTATTTACAGTGACTATAATACAAGCACTCACAAGACTGACTGACATAAGGCTCTGCCAGACTTGTGTAACCAACAGAGGGCGCCACATAACAGTATTGCACCCATTAAGTACACATTGCTTAATCACAGGAGATTACACAGATTACACCAATTAACCAATCATGGAATAGTTGCTGACTCACCATGACTGAGTCTAATTATCCCTGTGTATCACATGACATGCAGTCATGTGACTTACTACCTGTCAGGCTAGATCATTCTGATCTAGCCAGCTGTCACTGACAGTAAACAGTCTCAACACTCCTCTCTGTTTACAGAAGTGACTCCCAGGTAACTCCTGTAATATTTAAACTTTTCAATACATAAACTCTTGGTAAATGCATCAGCAATGTTCTCATCTGTGTTACAATGTTCTAGGATTACAAACTTGTCACCCACAGCTTGCCGAACCATCTGATACCTGATTAGAATATGTCTGCTGCAAGCTTTTATTCCTTGCCCGCTTGCAATCTGTACAGCAGCTGAATTATCACAATTCATTTTTATTGGCAATTTACAATTCAGCTTAAGATCCTTTAGCAACTGATATAACCATTCTAAAGTAAGGATGCAAGAACACATGGCCGCATATTCTGCTTCAGAGCTACTAGTTGCAACTAGTGTTTGCTTCACTGATTTCCATACAGCTAATGCACCATGTACAAATATTACATACCCAGTGGTTGATTTGCCAGAAATGTGATCATCACACCAACTGGAATCCGTATGTACACATAGTTCAGAATCTTGTTTTACATTGAGGACCAACTTATAATCAGCAGCAGCTTTTAGGTATCTAAGTACTCGCTTGGCAGCCACCCAATCCCTGTTACAAGGGTTAGCACTTTGTTGACATAACCAGTGTACTGCCAAAAACACATCAGGTCTACTCCAGCATGCTAAGTAAAGTAATGCTCCGACCAAAGATAAATATTGCCTTTTGCATTCTAACTCTTGGTCTTTAGGCTCTTTAAGGTATCCAGTAGTCATGGGTGTACTCACAGGTTTGGCATCTGTCATGCCATACTGTTCCAACAACTTCATTATTTTCTGCTGTTGGCATAACTCATAACACCCTTCAGGATTCTTTGTCACATCCAAACTCAAATAATGCTTGATGGGACCTAGGTATTTAATCTTAAATTGACAACTTAGTTCATCTTTGAACTTGTTCAATGATTTGTCACTCTCACAAAGGTACAATAGATCATCCACAAACAAAACTATAAATTCTTGTGAACTTTCTCCTTGTTTGCTGAACACACACTTGTCAGCAATCCCAGCAGTAAACCCTATGCTGGACAGCTTAGTGCTTATACACTTGTACCAACATAATGCACTTTGTTTCAAACCATAAATTGATTTGTGCAACTGCAACACCAGTGTTTTGTTTTGTGGTTCAAACCCCTCAATCTGATCCATAAATAATACTTGATCCAGATCTGCATTAAGGTAAGCAGTTTGGAAATCAAAATGATGTACGTCAAGATTTTGCAGACTTGCTTTACACAATGCTAAACGTAAGGACTCTGCCCTCACCGTGGGCGCAAACACTTCGTCAAAATCTGCACCTTGGATTTGAGAAAAACCTTTGGCCACTAATCTGGCCTTCCTTTGATAACTACCATCTGGCAGCTGTTTAACCTTGTACAGCCAGCGACAACCCACAGTCTTTTTTCCTGCAGGCAATTTTGTAAATGAAAACACTTTATTGTCTACCAAGGAATCATATTCAGACTGCATTGCGGCCAACCAAGCCTCTTTCTCAGGACTTTTAAAACTCAGTATCTCCTGGAATGATTTAGGCTCTGGTATGTAAACATAATTAATAGATGCTGTAACCTTGGCATCAAAACCATACCTAACAGGAGGACAGCCTTTAGTGCTCCTACTTGACACACGAGTTGGCTGTATGTCAGTTCGCTGCTGTACCCTACCTTGTGCATGTTCAGAGGCTTTTTGACCTGGAGAAACTGCCTCTTGCTTTATCTCCTGCCTAGCCTCAGGCTGCTGCACATCTTCAGCCTCGTTAGTAATGGGTAACACAATTTGACTCTGCTCCTCCCTTCCATGCAGTTTGCCCCAATTTCCATGGTCATTAAAGCTAGCTGATTTGCTGAAACTTAGCTGTTGTTGCGAATCTGCAAACCTGTAGGCTTTCATGCCTGTTTGATAGCCCCAAAATACCAACCATTTGGACTTGGGACCACCTTTTCTCCTCTGAGATAAAGGAATATTCACCCACGCTGTTGTACTGAACACTCTTAAGAAATCTGTTTTAGGCTTTTTTCCAAACATAAAGTAAGGGATTTGGTTAATTGAGCTGGACCACACACGGTTTTGACATGAATTCACCTCCTCTGTCCATTTGAATAGCAGTTAACTCTTCGCCAAGCTGTTTTTCTACCCTGCAGCACCAATGTTTAATAGTTTGGTATACCTCTGATTTATGCTTCAAAGGATAAATCCACCCAAATCTACTATAATCATCCACTACACAGAGTGCATATTTTAGTTTTGTGAAACTCTCAGGATAAGGTCCAGAAACATCCATATGAACCAATTCTAAAGGTCTTGTGGTCACCCTGGTACTGGCTTTTGCCACGGAGGACGCTTTTGCTTTTACATATTTGCATACCTGGCAATCAAGGAAATTGTTGCAGCTTTTTACCTTCTCTGTACCCAGACAAGCTAAAGTTTTGTTAATTACTTTGTACCCCATGTGCCCTAGCCTACGGTGCAGCAAATGAATACACCCATCATGGGGACTCTTATTCATAACTACTTGAGCACCTGCTGGCACATTATGAACCATATACACATTATTGTTTAACTTCCCAGTCACTAACACTTTATCCCCCTTTGATATGGTGCATGACGTTAGTGAGAAGGACACAGTAAACCCTGCTTGTGTTAAACAAGCTACACTAAGCAGATTTGATTCTAGTTTGGGTACATACAATACATTATGGAACACATGTCCCAATGCTGCAAAGTCAAGGCTTCCTTCTTCTGAAACTTGCACTGCACTGCCATCAGCCAGGTTCACATGAGTAAGTTCAGAAGGATGAATGTCATGGAGCAAGGTTCTATCACAACAAAATAGCCGTGATGCACCAGAATCAAGCAACCAATCATTATGAGACACTTGGCTCGAGATCACAAGCCTGCTCTTGGGTACGTTGTCAGATTCATCTGGAACCCTCTTCTTCTTGCTCTTTGCCTTTAACACCGGGCAAAACTTACAAAGGTGGTTTAATGAGCCACAACCAAAGCAATGCCGACGAATAGTTAAAGCAAACTGCTTCTCCTCTTCACTTGCACTCGGCTTGGAAACATTGCTTGAGCTGCTCCAGCTGTGCTGAGTTTCCTTATCAGTCCTCTTGGAACCATTCCCAGACTTGGCTCCGTTCCCAGACTTAAGCAAGGACGATTCACTGGTTGCCAATCACTCTGCAAACTCAAATATACATCCTGTAATGTGCTGTAAGGACAATGTAGCCAGGTCTTGAGACTCAAGGACGGCCATTAATGGAAGGTAAGTGTCAGGAAGCGATGAGAGTAAGATTAAAACTTTGTCCTGCTCAGTGACAGTCTTCCCTCTCAAAAGTAGCTTCTGAAAACACTCTGCCATGGAGTTTATGTGAGTCTTTACACAACCTCCCTGGGCCAAGTGCATCCGGTACAGCTTCCTGGTAAGAGATATAACAGACCCAGCAGTCTGCTGCAGATATATCTTTTTCAAAGTTTCCCAGGCTGCTTTTGCGCTGGTTTTATCAGCCACATGTACAAGCTGATCATCTCCCAGGCACAACACAATGGTGGCAAGAGCCTTCCTGTCTCTCACCTGCTCTGCAGGACTTGGCTGATCAGGAGGTGCATCCACACTTTCCCACAGCGACTCCCTGACGAGGTAGTGCTGCATCTTCAGTGCCCAGATGCTGTAATTACTGGAGGTGAGCTTGTCCACCAGCAGCCCCATCTGGATCTGTGCCATGCTGTCATCTAGGACAGGAACCAGGGCTGGAACCAAAACAGGAACCTGGAGCTCTTCCTCCTCCTCCTCAGGCACACCTTCATGAGTAGACAGGTTTCTTTTCGTCTCCTCCTTCCTTGCTGAAGGTAGCCACTCCTGGCCTCTCTGTTGTCTTGCCTCTTGAATGCTGCTCACAGTTCACTGCCCTTGAACCCAGCACCACAGCCGCGTTCTGGGCCCATAACCCTGTCAAGGACGTCTTCCTTGGTGTGGACAGCAATGCCGGGTTGCAGGAAACTGCCACTATAGAAGCACGCACACACACTATGACAAGTGTATGAAATTTATTTACAGTGACTATAATACAAGCACTCACAAGACTGACTGACATAAGGCTCTGCCAGACTTGTGTAACCAACAGAGGGCGCCACATAACAGTATTGCACCCATTAAGTACACATTGCTTAATCACAGGAGGTTACACAGATTACACCAATTAACCAATCATGGAATAGTTGCTGACTCACCATGACTGAGTCTAATTATCCCTGTGAATCACATGACATGCAGTCATGTGACTTACTACCTGTCAGGCTAGATCATTCTGATCTAGCCAGCTGTCACTGACAGTAAACAGTCTCAACAATAACGGAGGTACATTTTTATTTTGTTGTGATCTATGGGTCCGAGTGTATTTACGTAGGATATGAAAGGAGTCTTGAACTTTGTATTCTAGTGAATCACACGCTCCTGATGAAGGTATCACGAAACCTGCAGCGTGTAGCCGGCCCCAGATTGGGCATGGTTGTGAATTTTGCTCTTCATCTCCAATGGTGTCGTTCCTTTTCAATCTGGAAGGACTCAGGAACATTTGCATATGCACAATACCTTGCATAAGAACTCACAAAAGACCTATTGATTTGTAGCCCGATTGTTTGATGTACATTTATGAAGGTTTTCCCTATAAAATCTGTTAGGAATATGGAATGATAATATGTGTATGAATTTTGAATATGTATGAATTATCACTATTTATAGCACTTGCACTTTGAATACACTTTTGTAAATTATTTTCTAGTATTGCAGTGTGCTTCCCATGGACTTGTTCCTTGGCTGCTTACTTGCATGTGTAGGGGGGCAGCCATCTGTTTTTTCTGTAACCTGATTATGGCTTCCTTTAAAGAGGTGTTAGCTTTTACACCTGAGGATCAAGCACAGATTCTCGCTGGTATGACATCGATTATGAATGTTACTAATGATACCCTGGGTAATGATTACATTTCAATTTTTTGAAATGTAAAAAGGTTAAATATGATTTACATGCAGCTACCCTATATGACTATTACACGACACAGCACATTCCAAGAGGACTGAGGATTCAGAAACCTCCTGGGATGTTTGCTAGTGATGAAGAGTTCAAATCAGATTGGGCTGCGGTGTTAAACAAATGCAGCCTGGATTTGATGCTGTTGGTTATTAGAAGATGTAAGAGGGAGAGTGTGGAATTGGTGAAGGAGATAGAGAAAGCTGCAGAGTCCATCAAGACTCTGACCCCCTCAACTGAGTTTGAGACACGCCTCAAGGAGATTGAAGAGGAGGTACAGGCTTTTGAGAGTCGCACTAAGGACCTTAAAATAAAAAAATATAAGAGAGACACCTTGGATTATGCTAACAACAGAATGTATAGTTGGTGGGACACACCCCGTGTTAACAAGGATAATCAACAGAAGGTCAGTTGGGCGACTCCAATTAGATCCTTCTCTGACTTGGAGACTTCGGGCTTATCAGATAGTTCAGGTGATGAAGGTACTAGTGGCCGCCACTTACGCAACAGAACTATATACCCGAATCCAAGACAACCTTTTTTAGACCGAGGCAGGAAAAGGACCTATCACAAGTCCAGACAGAGGACTTAGTGTTTAATTTATCATCTCATGCTTTGAGTGAGGCAGAATTGTCTGTACTTAATAAAGGCTTAGGTTTTGTACCCACCCCTAGGTATTTTTCTTTTCAAACAAGATTAGATTTGTTTAGACTCATTCGTCAGATTAAGTTGAGAACTTTCTTCAGTGAGTCTGCCCCACGTGACTCAGACTTTCAATTGCCTAAACGGTTGCAACAGGGATCAAATTTTATGCCCCCTGTATCTGACCACAGAATTGAGACCTTTGAATACATGGTCACGAAGGATATTATTGCACTTGAGAGTAAACCCTTCAAGGTCTGGCATAATTTGTCGACCATTCAAAGAACAGCTTTAATGTCCCTCAGGAATAACAGGACCATTATTATTAAGCCGTCTGACAAGGGAGGGGGAGTAGTTGTCATGGACCGGGAGATGTATATTGTGGAAGTTATGAGGCAACTGGGGGATTCCTCTAGTTATTCTAAAACAATGCAGGATCCAACAGATTACATCAGGGATCTTATCAGGATTGTGATAGATGAAGCGAGGGAGTTAGGCGACATAGATGATCAGTTGCATCGAGCACTACAAGCGAGATCACCGCGTGTCCCCCTTTTCTATGTGTTGCCAAAAATACACAAACAAATCTCCCCTCCCCCAGGCCGTCCGATCGTGTCGGGCTGTGGCTCCGTCCTGGAGCCACTGGCCATACTATTGGACTCCCAGCTACAAGCTGCCGTTGCAAAAATAGGTCCTTTGATCCACGACACTCGTGACTTCATCAGACAGATAGAAGAGGTGGAGATAGGGGATGACATCATATTTCTCATGATGGATGTGAACTCCCTTTATATCATCATCCCACATGAAAGTGCTAGAAGGGTGGTGGAGGAGGCACTAATCACTAGACATGACAGCTGTTTACCAGTCCACTTCTTATTACAACTATTGGACTTGGTCTTAGAAAAGAATTATTTTTGTTTTGATGATTCTTTTTACTTTCAGTTGCGGGGCATTGCTACGGGATGCGCTGCGGCACCCAGCATCGCCAACTTATTCATGAGTGAGTGGGAACAACAATACATTCTGCATCTTTCAAATCCCTTTAGGGCGAACATCATTAGATATTTTCGTTATATTGATGATCTTTATTTTTTGTATAAAGATCCTGAACAGATAGAGGATTTTTGCCAGTGGTTAAATCAGAGAGACGACCATGTTAAATTCTCTTGGCAATATAACAGCCAGGAAATTTCTTTTCTGGATATTATCACATACAGAAATAGTGACAACTTAATTAAAGTTAGAACCTACAGAAAAAAGACGGACCGAAACTCGTACTTGGAGTTCGGTTCCTTTCACCCACGTCATTTGCGGGAGAATATACCTTATGGAAAACTGTTACGCATTAAGCACAACTCATCCTCCCCTTTGGATTATGATAGGGATAGCAAAATATTGTGTGATAATTTTACTAAGAGAAATTATCCTCAGGCAGTGGTCAAATCAGCAATGATTAGGGCTGCTTCTGTAAGTAGGGAGTCTCTTTTTATGACTAGAACACAGGATCCCGGGAATAGAATTTGCTGGGCAGTTGATTACACCCCCTTGTCTAACAGCATTAAGAAGATCGTGTACAAACATTGGAGATTGGTTGAGAGTATTGCAGGGTGTGAACTGAGACCACGGGTAGGCTTCCGGAGGACTAGGAGCTTGAAAGATGTCCTGATCTGTGCCGACATACGATGTAGAGACCCCGTGTCGGAATTACCGCAGGGTAATTTCAGATGCGGTCACTGCCAGATGTGCTGTGTCCTTTGGGAGGGCAAAGAAGTAGTATTGAAAGGACAGAGATTACGTTTTACCCATTTTGCCACCTGCCAGAGCGCTACAGTGATTTACGCTATTGAGTGCCCCTGCTCACTTTTATATATAGGGTGCACAAGGTACGTATCCTTGAACATATATCCCGCATCCGTAATTGTGTTCAGGATGTGCCCTTAACACAACATTTTGTTGACAAACAACACAAGGAGAATGCCATTAGGGTGTTTGTGCTGGAAGTTCTACATAGACATAATCATGATAATACTCAATCATCACTGTTACGCAGAGAGGCATATTGGATCCATAAGTTAGACACTGTCCATCCATGTGGACTTAATCATGACCTCTCCCTCAGCTGTTTTCTTTGAAATTGGTTTCAGAGATATGTTTAAAGGGGCTGCTGTACCTTTGTTAAGATGGATTGTGTATAGTATCTGAGTTAGTGAGCATGGTCCCTTTAAGGGGTTGATTGATCGTTAGCTAGGAGATAATGTAATGGGGAACCGTCTAATGTTTGTGCTGCGCAAGAGAGTTAGCATAGTCACCGCGTTTTGGGCTCTCTAGACTGAAGATGATGAAATAACGCTGGATTGTGTTTGTTCTTGATATAATGGAGGTACATTTTTATTTTGTTGTGATCTATGGGTCCGAGTGTATTTACGTAGGATATGAAAGGAGTCTTGAACTTTGTATTCTAGTGAACCACACGCTTCTGACGAAGGTATCACGAAATCTGCAGCGTGTAGCCGGCCCCAGATTGGGCGTGGTTGTGAATTTCGCTCTTCATCTCCAACGGTGTCGCACCTTTTCGATCTGGAAGGACTCAGGAACATTTGCATATGCACAATACCTTGCATAAGAACTCACAAAAGACCTATTGATTTGTAGCCCGATTGTTTGATGTACATTTATGAAGGTTTTCCCTATAAAATCTGTTAGGAATATGGAATGATAATATGTGTATGAATTTTGAATATATATGAATTATCACTATTTATAGCACTTGCACTTTGAATACACTTTTGTAAATTATTGTCTAATATTGCAGTCTGCTTCCCGTGGACCGGTGCTGCTATGTCCGGCAGGTGGGATCTTTAGGTTCCTTTTGGTCCCTAGCAGGGAGGAACGGTATAGTTCAGCTGTGCTGCCCTGTGGTCTCCATTCAGACCAGAGGCCTTATTTTGAGATCCAGTGCCACCTGGAAAGGTATGACTGGTGGCTACAATTTCATTGTGTTGCTCTGCTGTCCCCAGGTAAGGGAGACAGCCCACCCCGGGCATTTAGAATTTCCTCCCCCCCAAGGGGGAGGCATCCATTCATCCATCCTTCCCACCCTCCCATGCACATCCTGGGGTGAGGGGAGATGCCCCCAGGCATTTAGAATTTCCTCCCCCAAAGGGGGAGGCTTCCATCCATCCCACCCACCCATGCACATCCCAGGGTGAGGAGAGACGCCCCCCCTGGGCATTTTTAGAATTTCCTCCCACCAAGGGGAGTGCCTCCACATATGGCGAGTGAGTTATCTCAGAAGCCGCCACTCCTTTGCAGGAGGGATGGGAGTTAATTCATTTTTGCTGTCTTGCTCTGCTGTCTCCATCTCTCTCCCTCACCAGGACAGGGCAGGGATACAATCAGTGATGACACATCTGTTCCATTCTGTTCATGTCTCTGGGTGGTGGGGATGGTCCCCCCGAGGAGCAGGATTCAGTTCAGGGTCCCTCAAAGAGGGGGGTGGGGTCCATCCATGGCTACCCTTGGCAAATGGATACATAGTGGTTCTGATCCAGGCACGGCTGATGGATGAGGATCACATGTACAAAGTGAAGAGGGTGAGGCATCTGCCCATCTATCCATCCATCTGTTCTGTCCTGCCATGTCTGGTAGGTGGGTTCTCATCAGCCACCACTAGTTCTCCTCAGAACAAGGTCCGGGCATCTTTCTATCCTCGATGCTTCTCTCCCAACAAATGTGGGATGGTATCCATAGGTGCTGCCATGTCCATAAGGTGGGTTCTGCGGACAGGCAGCAGGCAAGAGTCCATCTGTCTGTCTGTTTCTTCAGAGTACTGTCCCCCCAACTTCCTTCCATTCAGTGCTACCATATCTGGTCGGTGGGTTTCCTTAGCAGACGTCCCCAAGAGCGGAACTTGTAAAACCCACATGCAAGATGTGGTGTGCGCCCCTTAGGGCCCAAGGGGGTGCTGCAGGCCACCTCTGAGCCCGTGGGTGGGGGAGAAGGCCCCGTGTAAGAGTGGGTCTTACAATAAACTCCCCCCAAGAGAGGAAGACATTCATCCATCCGTCCATCCCCTGCTGCCAGGTACAGTGAATACCGATGAACACAGCTAACTCCTCTGGATCTCCCCCCAAAGACAGGGAGGCATCCATCACTGCTGCCATATCCGGCAGGCATGATATGCCCTCAAGGAGGGGCAGCCACCAACAGAACTCACATGCCGTATATGGTGGGCGCTCCTGAGGGCACAAGGGAGGGGGCAGAAGGGAGATGGTTGGCTCTGCTGACTGCCTCCTGGGCCTGTGAGGAGGGGAGCCACTGAGAGAACCCACATGCCATTTTTGTGGGACACCCCTGAGGGCACAGGGGGGTGAAGGGCTCAGGGGTGAAGGTGGTCTCTTTACTTAAACTATATATTGTAAATAATATCTAACTAGCTTAATCTTATATATCCATAGTAAAACATCTATTATTTAATACTCTATAATTTTTAATTTTATCATAACCCCAATGGTAGCTTAGATTTTTATAATTAAATTCCCCCTTTCCCGGTAAAGTCACTTCTCTCTTCTTCTATTACATTTCAGTAATTCTCGAACTGCCACAGACCACATTCACCCCTGAGCCCATTGCCCATGGGAGGGCAGAAGGGAGGCTGATCGCCTCCTGGGTCCATGAAGAGGGGCGGCCACCAAGAGAACCCACACACCGTCTCTGGTGGGTGCCCCTTAGGGCACACCTCGGGATGAATGGCATGATTTTGGAGAAACATCCAGCTCATCCTCCATATCCCAAACTTTTGGAATTGTTCCTGCCTGCCATCCACCCCTCACTCCAACTTCCCAGCCCAGCTCCACACCATGGCCGGTCCTTCATCCTCCTCTGATCTAGCAACTCCCGGTCCCTGTTTCAGTCATGCACTCTGGCAGCGCTTCCCTTCCCATCCTTCCTGTTGACATTCCTGATCAACGTATTGCAAACTAGTAGGGTGGGTGGAGGAGAGCCTGCCCAAGTCTCCCTGTGAGTTTGGCATCTGTGGGTATGAAGGGATCCGTTGAAATGCTCCAGGTTCTGACGAATCACAAAGCTAACAAATCATTTTGGCAAATGTGTCCGTTTTGTGAAATGTCATGATTCGTGATTCGTGGATCACGACGAAACATGAGACTCATTTCAGTTTTTTTCCGTTTCGTTCCCATGTCTACTCTCCAGGCAACATGGTAAGTTCATGCAGAGAGGAGCAGGAACAAAATGGCAACAACACCTCCCATCTCTATTCTGAGGCCTTGCTAAGCACTCTACTTTTTTTATATAATGGACTAATGGAACAAGGCAACACTTGGGGAAGACCCTGCTTCTAAGTATGCCAGCCTTGGTTGGCAGTCCTCAGGGATATTGGGAGGGGGGGTGCAGACTTCTTGGAAGTCACTTCCTGTTTCAAAATCTTTTTTGTAAAACCTGAAACAGGAAGAGATTTCTAAGTGTTATCCCCACAGCTCCTCCCTCCCACTGTTCCATTGATCAAGGTCAGGGGACAAAGGACATCACCAGGATATTATTAGATAAGTGGCAACCCTACCTACCCCTGACTCTTGGGACATTGGGGACATGGCAACACCTCACGCTACCTCACAGGATTGTTCTGAAAACTGGAGGATGAGTGATCATGTAGGCCATACTGAGATCCTTACAGGAGGGTAGGATGAGAATGTGATAGGTAGGTAATGTGATAGCACAATTTTGAATGTATCAACCTTAGTTGCATTTTTGTAAAGCCCACCTTTCGATTCACTTAAGGGTAAACACAAAAGAAAAGAATACTGAAGCACCTGAAAACTGGCATATCAGCAAATAATATTGTCAGATGAACTTTTTGACTTTCAATTGTATACCCAAGGCACCATTTTTAGATTACTGCCTTTGTTTACTCACACAATAGAACATGCATTTGCATTCGGAATAATATCTACTTCAGTGCACTTGAGAGTCTAGTTTGCATGGGCCTGCATGAGAGAATTATGTTTTATGGTAGATTCTGCCTACTAGTTTTCAAACTGGGTCCATGAAGAGGGGCAGCTAAGTGGAGAGATTTTGTTATGTCCAACAGAACCCATTGCAAAAGCCTCTTGAAAAACACTTTCAATAATTAATTCATGGCTCACTCAGCATGTTCAAGTTTAGAACTCATGACAGTAATGCTTATGATACATTTAGAGTGCAATCCTGAGCATATATACTAGGGGTATGCACCAAGGAAATTTCAATTTCAATTTCAGTTCCTGGGGATTCCTTATTATTAGCTGGCTTGGAACTGATCTATTTGAGTATTTTTTGTTTCAGTCCATTGCACACACATTGGCAGCACATGCACAAACATGCTGTTCTTTGCTAGGTGTGGGATGGGGAAACAATGCTCTGGGCAACTGTTTTTGCACTTAACCTAAAACAGCATCAACTGTTAGTCTCCTTTCTAGTCTAAACTATTGATCCCCTGAGTTTTCCTCAAGCAAATTAACATACACACATACACAGAACAACAACGGACCTGTAGAAGGCGAACATTGGTGGGTGGAGCAGCAAGGCATTCTCAAGTAGGAGAACACTCCAACAAATGCAGTGCAGCAACATTAAAAACAAACCTGATTCATGTTCACCTTTTTCTTTTTCTATAGTGCCAATAACTTATTATTTTTGCATTCTGCCGTTGCCTATTGGCTTTATGTTTTCTTTTGCTTTATTCCTACAATGAGAGGCGGATTTGATGCTCAACACTCCACTGCAAAATAGGGCATTCTCCCTTCCAATCTTCTCCATTGCCCAAGTGCAGGCAGGCAGGCAGAATTATTGTCTGAATTCCACCACCACCCAGCCCCAACAGACCTATGTCTTTCTCATAAGTTTTTTCTTTTGCTGTGGGGGCAGGCAGGATTGTTTTTGAAAGATGGGAGTAGGTACACATTTCGTATTTGACTCCATAGAAGAGAGAAATGAAAGACTATGGAAGCAATCCTAACTCAGATGCAAGTCCTATGTTATTCAATACTGCTCACTCCCAGGGAAGTATGTTTCAAATTGCAGCCTATGATTGAAGTCTCCCTTCCAAATATGATAGGAGGGGGAAGAAGAAGTCTCCTCTTTGAGTACCTGTGAAAAAATATGATTGGCAGGGAGGGGGGAAATATCATTTCTCAAGTGGCAATTGGGAGGGGGGAGGTGCACTAACATGCATTGGTCTAATCCCCGTCTCCCACCAACAGATTTAATCAATAACATGAGGCCTCTCTTCCCTTGGGATCTAATTGGCGCTGTTCAGGAAAACAAGCTGCTGTACTGCCAGGAGAGCCCAGTGTCTCCCTGCTGCTGGAAGGTACAAACCGAAATGAAACATGCAAACTTTTTGGTGGGAGGACTTTTTATAATTTAGTTTCCTGGATTCGGTTCAGCATTCTGGAAGCTGCTTTTGTAACTTCTCTTTACATGGGTTCTATGGGGCTTAGAAAGCAACTTTCACAAAATTTTAAGAAACAACTTTTTTCTTTTAAACTTTTTAACAATTAATAAAATACAACTTTAACAAAAAATTAACTTTTAAGTACAACCATACAAAAAAACCCTCCAAATCAACAATGTCCTTGAAAAGGCATCCAAGCCAAGTGCAAAGTAATGCACATTGGAACCAAAAATCCAAAATATAAATACAAGTTGATGGGGTCTGAACTGGCGGAGACTGACCAAGAGAGAGATCTTGGAGTCATGATAGATAACTCACTAAAAACGTCAGCACAGTGTGCGACTGCCATAAAAAAAGCTAATGCTATGCTAGGGGTTATTAGGAAAGGGATTGAAAACAAATCAGCCGGTATCATAATGCCTCTGTATAAATCGATGGTGAGGCCTCATTTGGAGTACTGTGTACAGTTCTGGTCGCCACACCTTAAAAAAGATATCATAGCACTGGAAAAAGTACAGAGAAGGGCAACTAAAATGATTAAAGGGTTGGAACACTTTCCCTATGAGGAAAGATTGAGGCGCTTGGGGCTCTTTAGCCTGGAGAAAAGACGACTGAGGGGAGACATGATAGAGGTTTACAAGATAATGCACGGGTTAGAGAAGGTCGAGAAAGATGTGTTTTTCTCCCTTTCTCACAATACAAGAACTCGTGGGCACTCTATGAAATTATTGAGCAGTCGGGTTAGAACAGATAGAAGAAAATACTACTTTACACAAAGGGTGATAAACACATGGAATTCGTTGCCACAGGAGGTGGTGGCAGCTACAAGCATTGCCAGCTTCAAGAGGGGACTGGACAAATATATGGAGCAGAGGTCCATCAGTGGCTATTAGCCACAGGAGATAGATGGTATTCTCTTTGTGGGGAGGTGGTGCTCTGTTGTCTTGGTGCTGGAAGGAAGGAAGTGGGAGGGCTTCTGGTGTCCTGGCCTCACTGACAGTCCTTTAGATGGCACTGGATTTCTAGCCACTGTGTGTGACAGAATGTTGGACTGGATGGGCCACTGGCCTGATCCAACATGGCTTTGCTTATGTTCTTATGTTCTTAAGAAGTGATGATGTGTCCTCTCTCATCCATTTGAAGCAGCTGTACCCCAGGCTTCAGGCTTCTGGTTGGGAATTATAGCCCTGCAGAAATAATACAACCCCAGTAACACCAGCTACACACAATACACAAACACCACTTAAATCATATTTTATATACAATATTTGATTACCTTATTCAAGGTGATAAGAGCTTATAATTTATTTAGCTCCCCTGCAAAAAGCCTCCTCCTCAGCAGCCTGCCTCTAGCTTCGGACTCCACCCCACTGGGCTAAACCAATTAACCTCACAGGGGTTACACTTTAATGACCTGAACCAGCGATTTCTCTGTGTAATTTTGGCTTGTTTTTTTCCATTATGTTCAGCCCTAATGTATACTCAAAAATGAATCCCATTGAGTTCAAAGGGACTTCTTCCTTAGTGAGTGTGCTTAGGATTACAGCCTTAACATAGTACAGATCCCTTTTGAATGACAGAACAAATGTGAACAGTTTCTTTCTCATGTCTCATGAGCTGTGTCGAAGTTCAGTATTTCCTTGGGTATATCATGGTATAGAAATTGCATGGTCACTTCACACACCCACTTTTGAAATTTCTTTCTTGTGTTACTACCAGTCCTTTGAGAAATCGAATGTTATTATTATTTATTTTACCCTGTTATGAAAAGAGATTCATGGGCCAGGGCCTTTTCTGCATTGATCCATACTTTGCAGAATTCCTTGCTCAGAAATACCCATAATGAAATCATGAAACAGTATTGATTTCTATCCACCTAAGATAATAGGGTAAGGAGGTTGCAATTACCAGTTACTATTAATTTCTGAAGTAACTCTTTGATTGGTTTGTTTTAATTACTTTAGGGTGTCAGTAACACAATGGTTTGGCTCTAGCCAGTTTTTCCACTGTGGAGAAAGAAAGAAATGTGTTCCCTTTGATCATCAAAAATCTGAGGCTGAGGATCTCGGCATCTGTATGGACAAAAGTGATGTGGTATGGAGGCTACAGCAAGAAAGGGAATTCAGCAAAATTAAGTGAAAATGCTGGCTGCCCAATAAGAAACCCCTACTAAATGAGACCAAACATCTATCTAGTATAGCATCCTGTTTTTAACAACGGACAGTCACATGCCTTTAAGAAACTTTAAGAACTCTTCAGTGGTGTTCAGAGCTTTTCCCTTCAGTAGACCACCTCCACCTCCTGTACCCTGCATGTAGCTAGCAAAACACTAGAGAAAATCCTGATTACAGGGCTAGGGCACAGTTAATAAAAATAAACAGGGAAAGATTGCCAAACTATTTGGAACTTAACAAATTCAGAGTATCTGCTCTCCACTCCCTGTTAAGAGATTTAGATGGGTGTGTGTGTAAAGAGGATGCTGCTATGATGGCTCTCCCAGCCGTGGCATAACGCCGCTCAGACTGGGAGCCACCCCTTTGCAATCCCACCCGGTGAGGGAGACAGGTTCCCTTCCCAGGCATCCGGGGCTTAGCTGGGGGGCAGAGCCTGGAGCCGTTGTACATTGGCTCCACTCTCCCAGCTTTAGTTGTGAAGATCGCTCAGTTGGAGTAGGAGCATTTCTCCTGTGCTCCGTCCGAGCATCAAAGAGAAAGCCGACACTCCCCCAGCCCTTTCAGCTGTGGCTTACCGGGCTCGGCGGGTGTGCGCTCACAGCTTCATAGCTGCAGCGGCGGCTTTAGCGGCAGTGCGTCTTTGACGGCGCCAGAAGCAGCAGTGGAAGCGGCGGATTCGTGCAGTTGAGGCTGTGGTTTACGGCAGCGGGGGTTTGGGGATGGCAGTAGAGCGCCTGTGCACCTCCGCGGCTCTCCAGTGCCTATGCCCCTCCCCCCACCATCCCACTTTAGTAGCAACCCCTTCCCCCAGTGAGACTTTTCAGGGCTATTGGTGGGGGTTGTTGTCAGCTCGTGAGGCCCTGCTGTGTGGGTCAGAGCGTTATAGTGGCACTTAATCACTAAATTACGGAGGCCTGTTGGGGGCTTTGGGCAGAGTACAGGGTGGAGGGGTGACATCCTGCACCCCCCCTTATTTCTTAGGACATCATAAGCCCTCTGGGAGCCCATACCAACCGGGGGTTAGGGACTGGGGCCTGTATAGTTAGGTTTTGGGGGGCATTTTGTTTTATATCCCCCCTGGCCGTTTTGTGTAGTGCCTGTGGTCTCCTACAGAGTGTCTTATTAGGCTTGGAGGCCATTTTGTTGCACTTGGGCCCCAGCCATTTTGTGCCTGTCCTGGAGTGTGCTGGTAGGCTGGTGCCATCTAGGGGTCCCTTTGGGTTATTTCTGTTGGTGGCTGATAAAAGGCTCCCAATGCCACCTAGTGGTGGCTTTTGGGGTTTCTGTTGCTGTTGGCCTCTTTCACGCTTTGGCTGAGTGCGGGTCTACCTTGCAGGGTGGGTGTTACATTTGTTAAGTGGTTGGGCGACGTATCACCCTAATACAGCATTTGGCTTTACCTGCGTTATTGGCAACTTCAGTTGCAGTATGCTGCCAAAAAAAGGTGGGGGCCCCTCTAAAGGGAAGCAGCCTGCCAAAAGGCCTGTGCCAAGGAACCCGCCTCCGTCCTTGTCTTCCTCGGATGAGGATGAAGGCCCGAGCAGACAGGAACTTATGGAGCGCCTTTTGGCTTTCGAGATGGCAAAAGGGGGTATGGCGTCAGCTGCAGCGCCCACTCAGCCGTGCAGGGGGGCCAAAAGGGTAGCGAAGGTGGGATTTAACAAAGATTTTGCTTCTCACCTTTCTGCCCTTGAGCACATGTCAGGTGTGATGGCAGGCGAAGGTGGTGGCGCACTGGGACATCCGACCGCACTGGAGGGTGTGCCTGATGGTGGCCAGGAGGGGCAGGATGACAGTGGGCAAGTTGCCATCGTGGTGTAACCATCTATACCTGAGGGTAAGGATCCTCTGCCCCAACAGAGCACTGCTTGGCCCTGGGGGCCCTGGGGGCAAGCAGCTACCTCTGGTGTTTCTGCCCCTTCCATGGTGAGTGCTCACCCCTCACAGGGATGGCCTGCGGCAGGCCCACAGGTGTGGCTGATCCATGCTGGTAGAGCCTTGTACCAGCAACAGACTTCAGTCCTGCCTTCTCCGGGCAGTGCAGCGGGTTGGGATGGACATCCCCTTCCACCTTCTGCGGCAGGATGGCCTTATGGTTATGTCAATCACACGGGTTTAACCCCTTATGCTGCTCAAGGTTACGGCATGGTCCCTTATAGGGCATTGCCCCCAGGTGATACTGCCTTGCCGATAGGAGATCATTTGACGCAGGCCACTCGGGAGAAAATCATAAGGGGCAAGTATGTGGATGTCTTTACCCTTCTCTTCAGGGACTGGAGAAGGACAAGGATGATCTTGAGGATAGGGACAAGGAAAAGATCCGCTGGCGGTGGATTGACAGGACCTGGGCTCATTGGTTGCCTGGATTCCTGGTTTATGCTGGGGTTCTGGCCAGAGCTCAGCCACACAGGGCCCTCCCCCTCTTTCAATACATAAATATAATATATAGGGGGTACACTGATTTTGAGGGGGGGCTTGGCTTCGTTATGACGAGGAGTTCCACATGCGTGCAGCCTTGACCTCAAGTTTACCCTGGGATCAAATACTGGTCCAACTTTGGGTTCAGATCATGGCCCCCTCAAAGACCACCACGGGTGATAGGACCGACAGCAGTCATATGATTATTAGGCCCATTCAGGGCTCAGGTTCCCACGCTCTCGCGGGGCAGCAGGTTCAATCACGGCTGCTCTGCTGGGACTTTACGTCCAAGGGGGTGTGCCAGAGAAGGGCGTGCAAATTCAGGCATGAGTGCCCTAACTGTGTGGGACCTTATGCACATTCCGCCTGTCCCAGGGGATGCCAGGGAGGACAAGGTGAAAGACGTTTTAGGGTCAGCGGGGGTCAGCAAGGGCCTGGAAAAGGGGCCCAGTCCAGTAAGGCTGAGGGTACTTGAGCAGTTGCTTCAAGCATACCCAAGGCGCATGGACGCTGATTATTTGCGTTTAGGTTTTAAGTTTGGGTTCAGGATCCCCTTCCAGGGTCCCAGGACACCTTTCATGGCAGCTAACCTTAGGTCAGTGCCTGGGATGGAAGATGTGGTCCACCACAAGATACGGAAGGAGTGTGCTGAGGGCAGGGTCTTAGGCCCCTTTGACTCACCTCCTGTCCCATCCCTGAGGGTCTCTCCTTTGGGGGTGGTGCCAAAAAAGGCACCGGGAGAGTTTCGCCTCATTCACCACCTGTCTTTCCCCAAAGGTGGATTGGTGAATGATGGCATTCCAGATGAATTCTGCACAATGCACTACATTTCCTTTGACCAGGCGGTCAAGGTTGTGCGCCAGTGTGGGGTGGGAGCTGAAATGGCAAAGTGCGATATCAAGTCTGCCTTTCGCCTGCTCCCTGTTCACCCAGAAGACTTTGATCTGGGTTTTGCATTTGAGGGCAAGTTTTATATGGATAGAGCCCTACCTATGGGGTGTTCCATATCTTGCTCTGCTTTTGAGCACTTCTGTTCCTTTCTGGAATGGGAGTTGCATCGCCGTTGTGCCTGCCCAGACACCGTTCATTATTTAGATGACTTTATGGTGTCTGGGCCTGCTGGCACGGGGCAGTGTGCCAGGCTACTGGCAGGGTTTATGGAGCTCGCTGAGGAACTAGGGGTTCCCTTGGCTCATGAGAAGATGGAGGGACCAGCTGTGGTCCTGATGTTTTTAGGCATTGAACTGGACACGGTTCAACAGACCTTGAGGTTGCCATTGGAGAAAGTGGTAGACCTTAGAGCCAGGTTGGAAGACTGCTTGAGTAGAGACAAGGTATCTCTCCTTGAGTTACAGCAATTAGTTGGCCATTTAAACTTTGCCTGTAAGGCAGTGGCGCCTGAGAGGGCTTTCCTCAGGCGGCTGTGTGATGCTATGGGGAACTTGTGGTTGCCCCACCATTGCTTGTGAATTACCAACGGTATGCGGGAGGATTTATTAGTATGGAAGGAATTCCTTGCCACTTTTAATGGGGTGACCTTTTGGAGGGAGGACCTGCTGTTAGAAGCAGAACTCCAGGTCACCTCTGATGCCTCCGGGTCTACAGGCTTTGGAGTCCTTTTCAGGGGGCATTGGTGTGCTGACCAATGGCCTGCAGATTGGGTAGCCCAGGGATTGTCCAAAGACCTTAAGTTTTTGGAATTTTTTCCCTTGTTAGTGGCCGTGTGGCTTTGGGGATCACAATTGGCGAACCAAGCTGTCCACTTTTGGTGCGACAACTTGGCTGTAGTGCATGTGGTCAACACCATGGCATCTAGATCCCCCAGGGTGATGAGGCTGGTAAGGGCCTTTACATTGAAATGTTTGCAGATGAACATTTTATTTAGGGCCAGACACGTTCCAGGTGTTAACAACAGTGTGGCAGACGCTTTGTCTCGCCAACAGATGGAACAATTCTGGCAGCTTGCCCCCTGGGCCGACAGGCAACCAGCGAGGATGCCCCAGGAGCTATGGGAGCTTGGACGGCAGAAGTAAATAGAGCGATCCAGCTGTCCATTGCCCCCGGTACACGCCTGGCCTATGACCGTGCGGTAGGGCAGCTTTACCAGTTCAGGGTGTCGGCGGGGCTCCAGCAGTCGTGGCCCATCCCGCCTGAGCACCTGATGCACTTTTGTGTAGTGCAGCGGGGCCGGGGCCTTGCTGTGAAATCCATCAGGGGTCAGCAGGCTGCTTTAGCCTTTGACAGCAAAGCACGTGGCTTACCTGAATTCACGGGTGTCTTCAGGATTAGAATGATGCTGGAAGGCTGGGCCAGGGAGATAAAAACGCCAAGTGACCTGAGGCAGCCCATCTCCCCATCAGTGCTGAAAGGGTTGGGGAGTGCGTGGGCGGAAGTCTGCTCATCCATGTTTGAACGGAAGCTTTTTCATGCTGCTGCCTTAACAGCATTCTTTGGGGCCCTGTGAGTCAGTGAGCTAGTGGCCTCATCGCGTACGGATGCATCTGGACGGGCCTTGAATGGCCAGGACATTAAATTTGTCAGGGAGAAAGTCTCCATTGGGATTAGAAGGTCCAAGACAGACCAGCAGCAGTGGGGGACCACTTTGCTCTTGGGCCCCTGCGCTGAGCAGGAGCTGTGCCCTGTTAAGGCCCCCAGGGAATATGTCACGCTTCGGGGGGATACCCAAGGGGTCTTATTCCGCCACGAAGATCAAGCCCCATTGACTAAATATCAATTTTGGGCTGAGACAGGGAGGACGCTTAAGAAAATTGGCTTGTTGGGGGTCACATTCAGAACCCACTCCTTCCGTATTGGTGCAGCCTCCACAGCAGCTGCTATGGGGTACCCTCAGCGGGCAATTCAGAGAGTGGGCAGGTGGCAGTCAAGGGCATTTTGGTCCTATGTCCGGCCCCTGTAGCAGTTTTAAATGGCGAACTAATTGCTCTTTCCTCAGGTGCCATGACGGGCCAGGCAAGGAAGAGAATCCTGATTTGTGGCCACAGCATTGTGTTCTGGGCGGCCAATCAAGCCAAGAGGACGCCGATTGGATCCCAGCTGGGATTGAGCACTGTGACCATGGTGGAGTGGCAGGGCCGGCGTGGCCTCGAGTGGCCTGGCCTGCTGCCCCTCCTGTTTAGGGGACAGACAGAGCCTCCCCCGCACATTGTGGTCATTCACCTGGGTGGTAATGACCTTGGGCTGGTACAGGGCAAGGCCCTGTCGATGCAAGTAGCTGTGGACCTGAGATATGTAAGCAGCCGATGGCCGGGCGTGCTCATAGTATGGTCGGAGATGCTACAACAATGGATTTGGCGGGAGGCCTTAGATCCCAGGGCAATAGAGAAGGCCCGACGCAAGGCTAACCACACCATTAAGAGGTCTTTGGGGCAAGGCTTGGGCATTTATCTGCCACACCCCAAGATTAGGGCTGAATTTGCCCACCTCTACAGAGGTGATGGTGTCCACCTGGCACCTGAGGGCAATGATATATTCCTAGATGACCTGTGGCAAGGGCGTGGGGCACGAGGGTCTAAGCAAAGGCTTGACCCTTGCAGTGGCAGGAGATTATGGGAATTGGGTGCGGGCTGGTGAGCCCCTGTGGCATTCCCCAAGGTTGGGGAACAGGGTCTGCCATTAGGGCAGTATGCCTGTGGCGGCTACCATTGGGGGGGCAGACGCCTGAGGGGATCCCCTGGCACAAGGCCTAACCTCATGCTAGACGGCTGGGGCACAACAGGTGCTTGAGTGGGGATCCTATGGCCTAGCTGGCCGGGTTGCAGCCATTTGTGAGATGGCCTACACCCGGGGCATTTGGGGCTCGCCCAGACAGGCAAGGTGGTGGTCAGGGAGCTGACCCCAGGGCTTGACCTGTACTGCTTAGTTAGCTCTTGCCGTGCTTTATCTTTATGGTCAATTTAATAAATGGCCCTTTTATCCAAGCCTGTGTCTGTCTCTTTCTTCCAGAGGGGCTGCAAGTGTTTCTGAATATCAAATTGAGCTTCTTCTATGATATCCTAGAACAGGCCCACCAGTTCCAGAACAGAGCAGGTATGACTTCGTTGTGAAAGCTTAAATTATCATCACTTTAAATGAATTTGATTTATTAAGAAATCAGTCAGCAAGTCAGAAAGTTCCAAATATACAAAACATCATAAGATACAGCCCATTAAACCCATAAATTTTGATAAACTATCCATCAGAAGAAATAAACATCATATGTCCCAGCCCAGTAAAAACATAACTACAGATAATCTATACATCAAAATAAAAGAAGTTCATCATTATTTTTTAATTTTCTTTTTATAATTCACTCCTATTCCGTAAGGAAAGATTGCTTGCCAGACTGGATACATCTTATGAAGGCGAGAAAAAATGCCTTTAAGCATTGCCTTGACAACCTAGTAAGGGGTATAAAAATGTTCTTGACTTGTGTTTCTGTCTCAAAAGGATGAAGCAGCAATCTGGGGCTCAGCTCATTTAAATTTGGTTCTGCCCAAAATACAAAAGCTGATATAGAAAGTGAAAGCACCTTGGGAGAAAGTCATGATGGAATGACAAGATTTGAGATATGTGGGAAAGGGCTGGCAAGTGAGAGGATTTTTATACAAAATATTACAACTTTAACATTTGTCAAGTATGCAAAAAGCATACATTATATAAAGGTTGATTAGCTTTAGAACAAACATCTGGATCAGACAAATCTTCCCACTTTCAATTTGCCATCAGCTTCCAATTAAATAGGGGACAGGTTTTTCCCTCTTTCCTTTCCCAAATGTTATTTATTTTTTATTTCATTATCTCAGAGCAACTTTTATTTGAACATCTTTAGATACACTTGCAAATTAAAATGAAACCATTTGGAAATAATAGCAGAATTTGTCTAAAACTACAAGCAACAAACACATTCACAGATATCTTAAGAATGGGGTGATTTCTGCAGATAAGGCTCACAGGCTGGGGCTTCTGAGGCATGGCTCATGGCGGCTGCCATCTTGAGAGACAGGATTTGGGGCTTGCAATTAAGTCTTAAATCCATAACAGAAAGTACTGATGTGTATATAATGACTCCACAGCTGACTGTGCCCAAGAAGACATACTGATTTACAGAAAGCTGCATCATAAGTCAATTGGACAGAAGTCTTCCACTTCTATTTCCCCCATCCCTCAAGGGAAAAAGAAAAAATCATGTGCTATATTGTGCTTAATTAGTATGATACCAATAGCATAGTGGTACTTCCATGACCACAACCAAGAGGTTAGAAAGAGTAGGATCATTCAGAAGGAACACATGGAATGAGCAAAATGCAAGTGCCAACTCTGGACAATGAGAAAGGAAAGAAGATAATGGTGACGAAAAAGAAACAATTACAGATGAATGGATATGGTACTTGCCATTGCATACAAGATCTCCCCTTGTTTAACATCAAAACAACTTCATGGGGTGAATTGGACTGAAAGAGCAAATGGCCCAATGACCTCTGTGGCTGAGTACGCATTTAGCTAAGGACACATGGATTATAAAGTGCTGCCTTGGAATCTTATTTCCAGCCAAATCTCTGGTTGCTATGATTCTTCAAAAACTCTACTATAATGTAAAACAATGCAGGGCGGGGGGGGGGAGGACATCACACATTTTTTTGTAAGTGAAGGACAATGGCACAGGAAGGAATTTGAAATTCTTGGACTTCAGACAAGTTCAGTTAAAAACCTAGAAAGAAAAGCTGACAGTGTTGACTTTTGTTCATCTCTGCATGGGAAACTTTTATTTCTCAGATGGTAGATCAGTAGCCTAGGAGTCAGAAGAAAGACAGAGAAGCACCTTTTGTGGATAGACAGAAGGCAACAAATCTGCTGTGACAAGCTGCAGTAAAAATCCCCCGTAAAACAAAAACAAAAAACAGATGAGTTTTATTTCCCTCTTTAGTTTCAAATAACTACCCAAGACAAAGAAAATGGATGGGAATAAAAGATGGGTTTGCCCCCTGCTCTTTAATGATGGAAAGTTTAGCACTGCCTTTGCAGGATCAGGTTGTCTAAAACATCGTGCTGGAATATTTTGGTGTAGTTGGGGAAGACGCTTTAATCTCAATTTTATAGGCAGAAAGGAATCAGGGGAAAGCAACAGAACAGTCAACACTAGCAGCACAAATCATCCCAGAATCTCCACACTGAAACCTTCCTACCTCACTGATATTTGTGACAGACTCCCTGGAATGAAGGCTTATTGGTCCGAGGTTAGATTTCATAACATTACCTTCATTCTGATCATATTTTAATTATTATTATTAATTTCATTTATTTACTGCATTCATTGCTATCTTTCTATCAAAGTATTTCAACCAATTTCCAATTTAAAATTCCACAAGACAAAATAATACTAAACAGCAAATCTATTGTGCCATTGGTGGTTGGAGCTCCTATGCATTCTCCGGCCTCGACTTTTCTTCCTCTACCTTCCCCTTAGGGCATGTAGGTCTTTCAATAGCCCAACAAGACTGCTAATTTTTTCCCCCAAACTAACGCTCTGAGTAATATATTAAGAAAAGAGAATACAGCATGATGTTAAAGGAAGAGAGACTTACATTAAAATCCTAAGAAGAGTTACTCCAAGCCTGGAGTAACTCTGCTTAGGATTTCACTGATAATGAGGAACAAAATTATTTTGTTTTTGTAGAGTTTGAAAGCAGCGTTTCCCCCTTTCAGATTTCATCATCATTAAAAATGTACTGAATGCATCTACAGAGAGTTCTTGGCTCACCAACCAAATTGTGAATGGTTCTTTTACAGCAACTGAAATTCAAAATTTGAGCTGTGATCACTGCTGGTATATTAAAAGAAATCAAACACAGAAGGATTGTGAACACAGCTGAAGCAAAAATAATATTTTTAATTAAGCAAAGTGAATAGCATCCAAAAGGCTTCTGAGTTTTTGGAACAGCCATGGCTCTCTTTTTTGAAAAAAAAAATCATGTATTTATGAAGTATAACTTTAGAAACAAAAATTACAGAGCATTGTTAACCTCTTTCCCATTTGAAATTTTACACCATGGCTTATCCAAGAAAAATAATATAACAATAAAGGTATATAAAATATGACTTTCTTATAGTGAAATGATAAACTAGGAAAATATATAGCTTTATATTTGTTACAATTCAACAGTTTCCATTTCCAGAAATGTAGCAAACGGGCACTACTTTTCCATAATGTTATTCTCTCTCTTTCTCTCTCTCTCATATACTGTGCCAAAACTGAATATGTTGCAAGAGATTATTCATAATTATTACAATCAAGAATTGTTCGAAGACAATCAAACTCTGTAATAGAAACAGAGCTTCAACGTTTCTGTGTTACAGCCAAGTAAACTACAGCAATTACTTTTGTTTTTAAAATGTTTTTTTAAAAAACATTACTTATTACTAATATAATAAAACACCTTTATTAATGGAGCAAAGGTTATATCATAAATTGTAATTGTACCAATGTTAGTAAATGTACTAATGAACCATGTACCAAAAAAACTGAACAGAAAGATTTGTAGACTGTGTCACTGCTGAATATGTCTTGTCAGTCTAACAATGCGCGCTCTTTCTCTCTCTCTCTCTCTCTCTCTCTCTCTCTCGCGCACACTCTTGCTCTCTCGCTCTTTCTCTTTCTGGGAGCTAACTAGCTGTTGGCCAGCACATATCTTTGAGATGCTCTCACAGAGGGCCCCAGCAGCACTGAGCCCTGGCTAAGTGCTGGCTTGGCAATGCTATGGAGTAATGCTGCTGCACACCAATGCAGGGAAAAGGGTAAATCCAGGGGTGTGAAATGAGTTAGTTGGCTCCCTAAGCCACCCCCATGCAAAGAACACCTTCCCAAAACTGATGGACCAATATGCCATCAGAAATTACAGCATAACCTGTAGATGTCCATACAACAGAAAAGGCCAAGTGCTCCAGATGTGTGGCACCACTGAAAAGCCCCAGCAGAGCATAGAATGCCAACTACAGCCAGAATTATCATCCACCTCTCCACTGGTGGCCAAAAGCCCTCATCTGCACCTGATCACAGTCTTCCCAACACAGACTAAACACCAGACTGTGTGCCAAATGGTTCAGTATATAGGTCTCTGCCATGTACACTTAGAGCACATAGCATTGCCTTTGGTGGCAGGGAAGCCACAAAGTGGACACTTAGTGCCATTGAGGGAAGATTTAGCACTAACACCCAACGAACAAAGTCCATGCCATGTAGTTAATGTGTCTAATTTCAGAACTCAAACAGTTGCTCCATCTCCAGATACTCAACTCAAAGGGGCAACCACAGAGTTACAGGTGAACTGGCGTAGGAATCCAGGTGTCTTGACATGGGAGCTCACACCTGTCTCCCTCAGTATCCTTTGCATGAGCCCAGGTACCACACCCATCTCCTCCATATCCCTTGCATGAGTCCAGGTACCACCTCGACTACGCCAGCTCCCACACATGAGGGTAGCAGTGTGTGTTTGTGTGTGTGTGTGAGGGTGATCTGAGCCAGGTCCACTCATGCCATATGTCACTTAATGAATCATACTCCTTGGGTACTGTACCCAGGATAGCTCCCCCTAAAGGGGAACAGAGACACTTGCGGCTCTGCACTGAGCTGATAGCGTATTTCTTTGCTAGGGTGCTCCTTCCCCAGGCAGGGATCAGGTTTGGGGTGCCTGGCAGCTGCCTCACTGGGCTCTGTGGATCAGTTGGGCAAGCAATCATAGGACACATTGTTTGCAGGATCGAAGCCCCATACAGCAACTGCAGCTGACCAGTTACAGTTGTAGAGTACTTCCTCACAGGATCAGAAAGTGTCATGGGCGGAGTTACAGCATACACCTGGAGGGGACTCATGGCAAATGGAACCATCCCAATTGCCATACTAGACAGAGGGAGTTGGCAATAGAATTTTTATTTATTTATTTACAGTATTTTTACTCTCTGCACTCACAGGGCCTCCAAGGCAACTAACAAATCACAACATACAAATTAAAATCTCATCTTAAAAGCCATTAAAACCAACACATAAATACATCATTAATTTAAAACCAGAACTCAAAATATATACAAAATATATTTAAAAACCAGTTAGAACATTGCAGATGGAGAAGGGATCAGTGAGGGAATGCTAAATGAAATGAAAAGGCTTCACCTGCTTGTAAAAGACAGCAACAGAAGAGAACAGGCAAATCTCCCTTGGGAGAGAGTTCCAGAGTTTTGGTATCTCTATGGAGAAGGCCCTCTTCCAGGTTGCCACCCACCTAGTCTCAGAAGTTGGGGGCAGCCAAAGCTGGGCTTTCAAAGATAACTGCAGTGGTCAGGTGGGTCCATAAGGGAGTAGGCAGTCCTTCAAGTATTTTGGTCCCAAACTGTATATAAATTTTAAATGTCCACACCAGCACCTTGAATTGTGCCTGTGTAAACAGTTTGGGAGCCAGTGTAGATAAGCCAAGACTGGAGTTATATATTCCCTGCAACTCGCTCCAGGCAACATCCTGGCTGCAGCATTCTACACCAATTGAAGTTTCCAAATACTTTTGAAGGGCAGACCTACATACAGTATACTGCAGTAATCTAATCCAGATGTAACCAGGGCATATACTTCTGTGACCACATTTTTTTCTGCCCAAGAGAGGCTGCAGCATTCGTCCGACCTCTTCATGATTAGTAATTCAATGAAGATTGTGTTCTACAACTCTGTGCCTGTCTATTTGTGACTGGATAAAACTAGTTCCATGATTCTCCCTGCTCTACCTCCTTTCCCCAATCTGTGACTTCACCTTAGGGCTGCCCCTTCACACAACTAAGAAAGTGGGCTCTGATTTGGGGATACCCATTCTGGGATCACAGTTGGTCTTTCTGGCACCACTAGACTTCTGTTTTGTTCAGATGCAAAGCATAGTAAAGCTGCATATTTTTACTTTACATTTTTTTCTTTTTCAAGGGGAGAATGTCTGTGGCATGGGGTAGGGATGGTTGCATGTTTTACATGTGGGCAGCAGTTTTGCTGTCTACCAGGCCCTTGCCAAGGAAAGTGCAGTCATCCTGTCTCCTACACAAGCTCCTGCCCAATAGAGGCCTCTGTTGGTAGATTTTCTTTCCTGTCTGCTGCCCCTCTTGGGGGGGTTGGCATTGGGGGCAACAGTTGGATCAGCAGGCAGTGATTGACTACTCCTGTGTTTGTCACTCACAGACACATCATTGTCAGATGATATCTGATTAGTGGATATTAGTCAGGTTGCTGTGGACTCTGGAGTACTTGCTGTGCTGTCTGTACCTTTTGAAGGGGTGTATGTTGTTTTTCGCCCTGTGGAATGACCATAGGAAACAGAGCAACATTGCTGCTTTTGCTTTGAATTCCAGCCACCACAGTGGCCCTCAAGATTTCACTGTTAGACAAATGCCTATGTCCTTCCAGGCCCAATTCAAAGAGTTAATTATTGCTTTAAAACTAAGGACTTCCTACACTCATTAGCCAAGATATTCTTTAGAAGCCTAGCTTCATCTTACAAATAATAGAGACTGCTAAGGCACCTCAATAAAGTTGCCAGGTCCCCTTATCCTTATCCCCTTATCCTCCCAGCGGGAGGGGAAACCCAGTACTCACCTTTCTGCCAGTCCTCGAGCACATGCTTTGCATGTGTGCACTCCCAGAACAGTGTGATAACATCACTTCCAGAAGTGACATTACTGGCCAAGCCCTGGGTGAGAGGAGTGGAGGGGGGGAGCAGGGGATTCCACGTCCCCACCAGGGGACATGGGATCCCTACACCTCAGTGGTAGAAACCTTACCCTCAGCTTTTTGCCTGGCACCATGTTGAATTTAAATATAAAGATCCTTAGATAAAGGATGCAGATAGATAAAGATTTGTTTTCGCCAATTTTTGTTGATTTTTTTCTCTTCTCCTTGTGAAAAACCAGACAAACTATTGAATTGTTTTTACAGATTTTATGAGTCTGGGTTACTTGTTCAGTTTGTATGTTCTGCTCATTGAAACCATTGATGCTATGCATGACTATTTTTGAATGGTTCTGCTGCATTTGTCATTTTCCTGTTTTATTTTTTTTTATATAATTTTTTTATTTTTAATTACTAACCTTAAAAACTACAAAAAAGGGAAAAAGGGAACAGGGGGAAAGGGAAGAAACAACATATTAAAAACACACACTACATCTACAAGTATTGCATTCCCTTCATAATACAATTATTTAAAGTTAAACTTTCTAATATGCTATTAGATTGGTAGATCTTATAAAATATGAACTACAGTCAGGATCAGGTCTTCTCCCCCCCCCCACGTCTCGGTCGCAGCTCTCTCTGAACAGCTACAGTAGCTGCGCTCAGTCCCTCCTCCCCATTCCCCCCTTCAGATTCTAAATCCTCTCCTTGCTGGAACTCTTGATGATTAAACACAAAGTCCCTCAGCTGTACTTCTGATGTTATCTTGTAGGCTTGGTCTTTATAACTGAACCAGATGCCTTCCGGAAATAACCATTTGTATTTTATTTCACGCTTCCTCAGAAGAGCTGCAAACCTTTTTTATTTGAATCTTCTTTTCCGAGCTAAAAATGGAATGTCCTTCAATATCTTAACCTTGTTACCCAGAAAGTCCAAGTCCACATTGTACGAATTATATAAGATGGTGTCCCCAGTCTTCTTAGATGAAAAATCGATAATAATCTCGCGAGGCAACTGATGCTTCATTGCATATTTTGAAGATGTCCGGCGGACTTCCAGAATATCGCTTTTTAACTCTTCTTTAGTTGCCTTTGCAGATGACGCCAAAAGTTCCGACACCAAATCCTTTAAGTTTTCACTTTCCTCCTCCTTCACATTCTGAAGACGCAATACCGTCTGAGCACGATCCACTTGTAACCCTATCAATTGATTCTCCAAAAGCTTTACTTCTTTGTTTGTTGCTTTCATGAGTACTGCATTTTCCCGAGCAGACTGCTCTGCCCCAGATGCTACGTCTTTAATGGTTTTCACTTCGTTCTCAACTGAGCCAACCCTTTGAGCGATTTCATTTAGCTTATCAACAAAGGGCTTCATAGCTTCAATGACCAACCGCTTAACCACCTCTTCAAGAGACTCCCCTTTCCCCTGCAAAGCAGCCGAAACAGATTTGCCCACAGCAGGGCTCTGCTTTTTCATCGCCATCTTGGGGGGGGGGAGTCCGCCAATTAAGTTCCAAAACTCAATGAAGGGGAAGATATCCGAACCTTCTTAGCTTCAACTCCCACCAATCCTTCGCATACGCTTGGAATGACAGAAGGGATTCGCTGACTTACAGGTTTTCACCTTAAATCTGCTTGTTGCCGTTCTCCATGGCCCGGCAGCACACGATGCGCTGCGCAAGTCTGCAGGCCTCTGTAGGAGCAGATGGGCAATTTACCCCCTGCATCGACTTCAGGGGACTCCTCCCGCAGCGCTCCGGACCCTGACCCCCTACCTGGGAGTCCTGGGGGTTAACCCTCGCAGGTCAACCACCCGGTCAGGCTGCTCGGGCGCTTCCTCCCGGACCTGCGGAGAGGAGCGTCCGACATGGCCGGGAAAACGAAACCAACATCATTTTCCTGTTTTAGAGCTACTTTTAAAGTGAAGTTTTATAGATTTTAATGCATTGGTTTATTTCTTTGTGTCTATGATTAATCTTTTCCTTGACCTCAGTTGGCCTGGGGAAAGTTCCAAAAGTGGGGACGGAGGCAGGGAGCAGCTACTTGTCATCATCTCCACTTCCTGGCTACAGATCTGGTACAGTGAATGTTGCCATTCTACTCACCATGTGAGAATGGCCAATTGTCATTGGGCTAGGAATAGGATAAGGCCTGGTCCTTAAGAACCAGTTGGCCTTAAAATGGATAGCAGAGATAGTATGAGTTGCTGTGGCCTCGGTAGGGATGATTAGGATTGCCAACAACCTGGATAAAAAAAAATATCCTGCCCTTTTAGCAGAGACTTAATGGGATGTTATTTAGCTTTTCATGGCACATTGGTAAATAACATAACTTAGTAAATAACATCCCATTAAGTCTCTGCTAAAACGGCAGGATATTTTTTTTTATCCAGGTTGTTGGCAATCCTAATCATCCCTACCGAGGCCACAGCAACTCATACTATTTCTGCTATTCACTGTACCAGGTCTGTAGCCAGGAAGTGGAGATGATGACAAGTAGCTGCTCCCTGCCTCCGTCCCCACTTTTGGATGTATCATGCATCTGATGAAGAGAACTTGATTCTCAAAAGCTGATGCTACAATAAAATTGGTTAGCTTTTCACTGGAGAAAACGGACATTGTTTTCTCCACATTAATGACAGTCTTAGGGATAATTGGCAAACAGACTGAGGCATGTAAAAGGAGGCATCTGAAGGGTGGTTTACCCAATCCAATTACTCATTGGCAGTGCACTTAAAAGGGAGGGATATATGTTATAATTATGCAGGTAAAGTTTATATAAGACTTAATATAACTTAGTTTAACCTGCATTCTGCTTTCTTATGTCTTCACTCAGCCAGGTGAGGCAATTGTGTCATTTTTGTGTTTAGTAGCACCTTTAAGACTAACCAATTTTATTGTAGCATCAGCTTTCGAGAATCAAGTTCTCTTCATCAGATGCGTGATACAGATGTATCATGCATCTGATGAAGAGAACTTGATTCTCGAAAGCTGATGCTACAATAAAATTGGTTAGTCTTAAAAGTGCTACTGGACTCTTTTTGATTTTGCTACCACAGACTAACATGGCTAACTCCTCGGCATCTATTTTCGTGTTTGTAGTTCTTTTGTAAGATGCCCTGAGAACCTTTAGATAAGGAGGCAGTATAAAAATATTTAAAACAAAAAAATGATTTAAAATATTTTAACACACAGCAGAGCTGTTGAAAACTCCAGATCAAGTCAATGGACAATCTTCTTCCATTATTTCTTGGTCAAATAAAATTTCCTATCTTTTCATATATGAAGTCTTATCATTCTGTGTTTTGCATAAACTACTAAAAACTAAAACTGAAACAGTAATCCTTTACAAAATCCCCTACATTTTCTAATATTAAAGATATAAAAAAATCTATTGAATAAACAAATGTAAGTGAACATTTTTCTCATAATTCCCTATATTGCAGTAGCGGCAGTTACACAGCCAATGCTAACACTATTGTTGATTGTCCAAAGGAAGTACATTGTTATTGTGATATAGATTACTTTTATCTAAGGACAAAGCTATCTTTGATTTTTTTTAAAAAATGCTTATGATACAGTGAATGCATCAGAAACTATGCCAATAGAGATATTACAGGAGAGAAAACATTTTGCCAGGTGTCCCACATCCCAGGTTGCTGCTGGAAGTGAGATATCTATAAATTTTGCAGCTTAATAATCCACAGTACAGCTTCTTACAGCATAGAAAATGTTTCCTGTTGTTCAATTTTCTAATTGAGCAGCATTTCCAGTTCAATAGTGACATCAACTGAGATCCTGCATAATAATAAAATGACTAAACATTGTAGAACCCTGTTAAATAAAAGTTTTGACCTGAGCTCAGAGCCTTCATCTTACTTTAAAGAAATCCATCTATCCATCTATCCACCTGTCCATCCACCCATCCACCCATCCATCCATATGTGCTGTTTTCAGTCCACCTTTATCACTGGGACTCTAGGTGGATTATATAGTTTATGTCAATACAATCAAAAGCTGGGGCACTCAATAAACATTCAGTACACAATACACAATGTAGCAATTTGAAAACAAGCAGAAATCTGATAGAGCTGAAAACAAAACATAAGCAAATAGTATGACATTTTATAATGATGCAGAACTATCCAGTAGGAGAATCCTTAACAGCAACAGTCTGCAGTCCCAATCTCTTCCAGTGCATTTACCTGAACAATTTTCTTACAACATAGTTCTATTCTGTGTAAGAAAGCTCTCGTGGATAATTCAGTTTTTCATGGCTTGTAGAAAACCAGGGAAGTAAGAGCTTACCTGAGCTCTTAGGCAGGCCATTCCTTAAGGTGGGGACTAGAGATGGGCACGATCTGCATTACGATACAAAAAAACTCACGATAATGGCAATCTTCCAATCATGATCTGGTGGATCGTTGTCTTCCACGGCAAACAATCCAGCAGTCAGGAGGAGGCTGGATCGGGGCGATCGTGATAGAATCGGAAAGCTAGACATTCAGGTGCCAACAATCTGTTCCTCTGGCAACGGAGGCAGGGGAATGCCTGAGCTCTGTTTGAAACCTGATAATATTTCCCCTAGCGAGGAAAAGCAAACAGTTGTGAGTGAAAAGGTGGCTTCCTGAGAAAAATATAAGCAAAGTGATTGGGAGAGGAAGGGGTTAAGAGAGAGAGAAAACAAAAACCCCTAGCTTTGAGTGAAGCTATCAGCAGAAGCTGTTTTGCGCTCCTCCTGAGTTCATTCAGTGCCATTGAAAGAGTTAAGAAGAGATCTCTTCTCTGTGTTAACTCTTTCAAAAACCCCTTGCTTTGAGAGCAGCTATCAAGTTGTTTTGCACTCCTCTCCTGAGTTCGTTCAGTGCTGAAAGAGTTAACTGAAAAGAGATATCTCTTTCCTCCTGGCTCCTCCAGTGCCTGCTTTTTGGAAGAAGCTGGTATGTGATTTGATGTTTCATTTGTGTTTTTCCTATTAAAAAAACCATAGGATCCACGAGGATCCGTGTGGATCCTGGTTTTACTTTCTTCCTGTTTAAAATATGCTTCTGGAAGACTGGCTGCTTGCTTTTAAAATCAGATGGGATGGAGGATTCTATCCCTGCTTTTTTTAAAAAGCTGGCTGAAACTTGTTGACGGGGTGTCTCTCTCTCTCTCTCTCTCTCTATTTGGAGAGGCAGGGATGAGTTAAAAACTCCCCCCCTGCTCTAAGTGCATGCATGCATGCGTGTGTGCGTGCGTGCGTGCGAGAAAATGTCCCCTCCCTGAGGGAAGGCAGTTTGTCGCCGGGTTAAAAAGTTTTCCAACCCTCTGCTCTAAGTGCGTGCATGTGTGTGTGTGTGAGGGGGGGGGATGCCCCTCCGATCCCAGATCCCAGATCAGAAACGGGACTTGATCTGAGTGAATCGGTGATCTGGGGTCATCACCAACGTGGATCCACGAGCAGCTTGATCGGTATTTTTTTTTGGATCATGTCCATGTCTAGTGGGGACCACCACAAAGAATACAGGCAAATGGGCAGCTGTATTGCTGTCCCTTGTGCAGCCTTACTGTTGAAACATAGATTTAGCAAATGTAAAATATAAATTGACCAAATGTAGAAAATAAATGAAACAAATATAAAATTTCAGTACTACTAACATTTTGAGACTTGCTGTCATACCAAAACAGTTAAATTTTAGCTTATTATGTTAATGCGTCTTTAACAAGTGGATCATCATGATAACTATATTTGTGTGTGGGTGTAATCCTTTTTGACAGAAAATACTATTTATATATATGCATATGTACTATCTTCTGAAGAGCACTGACCTTCAAAATATTGGTTTTCTCAAAAACCAAAAAAGAACAAAAAAAGATTTTTTTGTGTGTAAAAAGAGTGGCAAAAATGTGATTTAACAAGAATGAGGTCTATATTTGTTAAGGTGCAATCTTGATTGGTGCTTCAGGAAAAAACAGTTATTATTTTTAATAATATTACCTATTAACTCCACAGAAAGAGCAAATATGTTAGGTAACAAGGCACAGTCTTGACTTTTCCCCCAGTCAGAATGAACCTGTTAACATAGCAACTTGAGGAATAACAGTCTTGTGTTGATTAATACAAAGCATCAATCACTACACAATTCCATCAAAATTCATAATTTTTCAACACATTTTAAACAAAAGATTTAATTAGGAGAGTCAATTATCAAAGGCCCTGTCTCCATCTAATAGTAGACAAGATCATTGGCTGTCTATTATTGTAATTAGCATAAAGTTGACATCGAGAAATATGCTAATGTTATTTGAAATACAGCAAGCCTACTCACTCACATTTGAAAAACTGCAACCCATAATTAAGCTAGTTTATTCAGACTGAATATATTTACCAATAAAAGCTATTTGCCAATATAAGAGTGAATATTTTAACATCGTATCAGGGATATTGGGTTGAAGAATTGATGAGAATCATCATTAAGAGAATGTCAAGAGCTTATTAATAATTTTATATGGAATCATAAAAAATTGAGTTGAAATGAAATCAACCCAAATGGCTTGGAAGCAGGGAGGATGTCAAATGCCAAACATCAACATATTGCTGCAAAAAGCTATTTTGCATTAAGCAGTGGTTAATGCAATTATAGATTTTTTTAATAGTTGAAAGTGCCTTTGTTAAGATACCTTTATATACAAGAAGTTGATTAAGGAATGCAGAAATGAGGACATTTTATAAAGAAGATGAGAATATCATAAATAATTTAATCTCACTTTGGAATAAGATTAGAAAAAGAATTGCCCCATTGGCATCTGCAATCTAGGAATGGGACATAGCTGCAGATCAGAAATATAGTCAAATAAATATATGGGAACCAAGTGGCTTAGTTTGTTATAATGATTTAATGAAAGATAACATGATTGTCCCTTATGAAAATTTAAGGTTAAAAAAAATACTATTAATAATTTATTTAGAGATTAAAAGCTACTTGCTATCATTTTAACAAGGCATGGATAAAGAAAACTCTAAAATGTTAATGTTAAAAAATAAGTGTGGTATTCTATCAAAATTGTATGCCTTTTTGTTAGAATTAGAAGAAAAGACAGTCAGATGCCATGAGACAAGGTGGCATAGTTGTTTAGGATATGTATTAAGTCAGGATGTTTTGAGATACATATAATTGGAGTTGGAATCATGTTTCAGGCAACCGAATAGATGACTGTATAGTGGACATCACTGGAAGGCCAACTCGTGAATAGGGGTGTGCAAAGGCACCCTGGTTCATGTTTCCAGAATCTGGCAAACCCGAATCGAGAAGCCGATTCGGGTATAGCAGAAACCCGAATCGCCCAGCTGATTCGGGTATGCCAATTCGGGTTGATTCGGGTAAGCTTTTTCAATGGGAAAAAGCCTCCCCCAGGCTTCTCTGAAGCCTGGGGGAGGCATTTTCCCACCGAATCAACCCAAAATTGGTGGGGTACTTCCTCTAACTCCCCTCTAACAACTCTCCAAGTTTCAGACCGATTGGACTTTGGCGCAGGTGGAGTTCCAACGAGTGCTTACGTCAGTGATCAGAGTGTGCTCCGGCACACCTGTCCTGACCTGTGTCTGGTGCAGTTCGTGCGTGGCTTTCACGCTGCGCGAGAAGTGACTCGTGAGCCTTCGACATTTCTGGATCAGTAACTGGAGTTCACGAGTCCGGGAATCAAGTGGTTCCTTCGAGGAGCCCAACCCCAGCGTATCTCTCACCACTAGGTGAAGTTTGTGAGCCGCACAGAAGACTCACTCTCGGCTCACTAGATGCACCGCTGCCCTCATGTTCTTGCCACTGTCCGTCACCATGCATCCCACAGTGGCGGGTCCCTAGCCTACCCACTCTTCCAACTGTCTCCTCAAGGTGGCAGCAATGTTCTCCGCCATGTGGGACACGTCGAGCACCTCGGCGTGAAGCAAGGCCTTGCAGTAGACGGCCCGGTTGTCTCCCATCCTTCCCTGGCTAGCTGTGCTAGGCACCTCCCCCTGGCCCTCACCCAGAACCGCCTCAGGTTCCCACCAGTGAGCAGTAAGCGAGAGGTACGCTTGCTGCACACTTGGGCAGGTCCAGATGTCGGATGTGAAGTGCACAGTTCTCCCGGCAACCCGGGACAGCTGTGCCTTCACATGGTTCCTAGCAGCCCTGTAAAACGAGGGCACCATTGATCTGCTCAATGTCGTGCAAGCAGGGATGGCGTACCAGGGAAAGAAATTGTGGAGCAGCCCTGAGAAGCCGAAGTCTTCTACTATGGAAAATGGTCTCCCATCCACCTCTACCATGTTGACGATGTGGCACGTGAGGCGCCGGCTCGCCTTCCGGATCCCCTCTCTGGGCACACTAGGGCCCTGCGTACCAAGCATCTCCGGGAGAGAGGCTTGGTGTCCCTTCCCTGCAGGAACCCTTGGGGGGAGAGCACCAGAGGAGCCTGCCTCCTTCTGGCTAGCTGGAGGCCGTGTGGCACCACTTGAACTCTCCTCCTGAAGAAGCACTGCCTGGTGGTGCCTCTTCATGTGGTTCCTCATCCCAGACGTGGTGAGATGCACAGCATCTCTGCCACGGCTGACACGCTGCCTACAATGCAGGCACTGGGCTGCTCGGGTATCCTCAGTTGTCTGGAAGTGACTTCCAGATTTCGAAGTAACAGGCCGGCCCACGCTTCCCAGTAGAAGCGCTTTCGGGCCCACCCTGAGGCACCTCCTGTGAGGTGCTCTGGCCAAACACACCGTGTCCCACTCTTGGCCGGGCAGTCGGGGATGGACGAGGCTGAAGGGGCAGAGATGTGGGCTCTTCCACCACAGTCTCAGCCTCTTCCTCCTGCATCCTCTCCTCCTGCACAGCCGCGAGAGGCCTGCTGCTGGTCTCAGAGGAAACTGGGGTGGACCGCCCCAGGGGGGGGTCTCACAGGCAGTTCCTCCAACATCCTCCAGGTTCCTGGGGTGATTGTGAGGGATGGAAAAGTCACATGCCCCACGTCCATCCCAGGAGACACCACATGCTGCCCCTCCTCCAGCAGTTGGCTCGCAACCACTGGAGGAGGAGGTGCCTCAGCAGCAGGCCCCCACCCAGTGCCAGCCCCTGCCTCACACACCTGGTTTGGGGGTGGCCCTCCAGCAGCTGCCTCAGGAAAGAGAGTCTTGCGGACCCTTTTCCTGTCACCAGAAGCCAGGCTGGTGAACGGCAGCAGTGCAGGGGAGGGCCTCCTCCGCTCAGATGGGGGGGCTGCTGCAGCAGTCCCCCTCTCCCTCCCCTCCTCCCATCTAGATTTCTCCCTAGCCTTTCCCTCGGGGCCCCTCTCTGCTTTCCTCTCTGACATACTTTCCCCTCCCGAAATCTACACTAACTGATCAGAAAACCTTGGGAAAACAAAGGTCAACTTTGTTTTCGAGACCTAAGTTACCTGCTCTAAATCTGTGCTTCTAGTGGCTCTGTGACTTGGAGATGAACTATCAAGTGCCTTTTTAAGCAACCCTATTTATGTCGGGGAACCTGAACCTGCCAAACAGCTGAATTCCTCTGGAATTGAGCTGGCCCTAAACCCCAGTAGGTGACAGACAGCCTTAGACACTCACACACTAGTATGCCCGGGCCGGCCTGGCACCACCACGGGTGCCAGAGATGGGCAGTGGAACCCTAGTTAAGGGGGCACTAATGGGAAGCCTATTGACAGCTATTACAAATGTGTATATATATAGAATTCAAACCTAACTCTCACTCACTAATGCTTTTCCTGCTGAGTCCCTATTTAGTTTTTTTTTAAAAAAAATTACGTTTGGTTTCCCTATCGATTACGTTGAGGGCAATTAGCCACTTAACACCTACCAACTGGCCTACCTACCTAAGACACTATTTAGCGGGAAAAATGTTTCTGTGGTGTGTCGGTGTGGGGTGTGGATGTGGTGGTCTGAAAATGTGCCTCCCCCCTCCCAAGCTAGCAAGAACACACCCCTAAGCCCACCCAAATGTAAACCCAGACTCACTCACCAGTCCTGCAGTCCAGCGATGTTCAGGCGGTCGTGCAGCTGCTCCTCCTCTCCTCTGTGATGCTGTCAAGAAAGGTGGAATCATGTTAACAGAGTCAATAACACGCTGAACACACACACAACCCCCAAAAGTCAAGGCCCTGATCTGCTTTGGGCCTAGACAGTCCAGAAGCCATTGTGAGGAAGCGGTGCCATAGTTAAAAGTCAGGTCATGCAGGACCCCCCCCAGAAAGGCTAGGGCCAACCAGTGGTAAAACACAACACATCCACCCTGCAGAGCAGGCCTGTGTGTAGGCCCAAATATGGCACACTCATTTTTTGGTGGAAACAGTAGATCAAGACCACCCCACACTCAAGCATAACAAAGGAAACAGTACAGAAAGCAAGCACAACAATCAATACTGACCCCCCCAACCCCCAAACAATGTCCTCTTGCCCAACTAGCAAATGTCCCTCCTAGCCCAAGCCATAAAGACCAAACTTAAGCATATGCTGGCAGATTGCCACAGCAGTAGCAATAAATTCAAAAAACAAATTTAAAAAAAAACCCTACCAGTCCTCCTCTCCAGATGTCCAGCAGCAAAGTTGATCCTCCACACACGCAGAGGTCTCCAAGCCGATGTCCTCCAAGTGCAGTGCAGTCCAATCCAGAAGAGGTCCACGAACAGTCAGCAACCTGTTTGTGAAGCATGCTTGTGAGTGCCAGGCCAGCCAGCAAACAGGCACCAAAGCCAGAGCAGCAGGCCTGTGTGTAGGCCAGAGGCTGGCACACTTGTTTGAGAGCCTGGTGGGAAGCATTGGAATTGGATGACCAGGAACAGCACAGCAAGACACACCAATCCAGTTTGTGAAGCATGCTTGTGAGTGCCAGGCCAGCCAGCAAACAGGCACCAAAGCCAGAGCAGCAGGCTTCTGGCCTGTGTAGGCCCAAAGCTGGCACATTTGTTTGAGATCCTGGTAGGAAGCATGGGAGGAAGGGGGCCAGAAACAGCAAAGCGAGACACACCAATCCAGTTTGTGAAGCATAGTAGGGAGAGCCAGGCCAGCCAGCAAACAGGCACCAAAGCCAGAGCAACAGGCATATGTGTGGGCCAGAGGCTGGCACACTTGTTTGAGAGCCTGGTGGGAAGCATTGGAATTGGATGAAGGGGACCAGAAACAGCACAGCAAGACACACCGATCCAGTTTTGTGAAGCAAACAGGCACCAAAGCCATTCAGCAGAGCGTCTAGCCTGTGTAGGCCCACAGCTGGCACAATCATTTTTTAGGCCTGGGAAACAGTAGATCAAGACCACCCCACACTCAAGCATAACAAAGGAAACATTAAAGAAAGAAAGCACAGCAACCAATGATGACCCCCCCCCCCAAACATTCTCCTCTTCTGCCCAACCAGGCCATGCCAAGACAGACTAAACTGAAGAATCATTTTGCATAGGCATGCCACAGCAGCACATTTCCCAGCCAGCATCCAAAAATTTATAAAAATTAAAAAGGCCTACCAGGTCTCCTCTCAGGATGTCCAGACAAGCACAGTTGATCCTCCAGGCAGATGTCCTCCAGGCGCAGCCTCTCTCCTCTCTCTCAGCACGCAGCAACAGAACTGTTCAGACCACTCTGTCTTGCCCCAAATTTAAATCCCCTTCCCCTGCTGCAGCCTCAGCCAAAGATTTGAATCTATTGGCTGGCAGAAGGATGCAGCAGTGGGATTGGTGACTCCAAAAGTCACCCCTCCCTTGCCTTACCTCCCCCACACTCCAACAGTCACCCTCCTCCTGCTCCCCCTCTCCTACCTGATAATTTTGGCGGGAATCTCCGGCATTGCTTTGCAAATGCAAAGTGCAATGCTAGCAATTAGTAAAGCAATGCACCTTGCATTTGCAAGGCAAAGCAAAGGATTCCCTTCCCTCCTTTGCAAGAGGGGGGGTGACAGAAGGAGTGAGTGACTCACTCCCCCCCTCTTCTAAGAGCCTGCAGGAAGCTAAGCTTCCTGCAGGCTTTTGCTAGACGCTTGCCAAAGCAAGCGCCTAGCAAAATGGTGCCAGGAAGAAACCCGAATCAACCCGAATCAACCCAAATTGATTCAGGTTATGGCGATTCGGAAAACCTGAATCGATTCAGGTTTCCTGGATCGATTCGGGTTTCCCCAAATCAACCCAAATTGGGGTGATTCGGGGTTTTTTTGGGTTTCGAAAACCCAAACTGCACACCCCTACTCGTGAATCAAATACATTACATAATCAGAAGCAGAAGATACAGAAGTTCTATTCATTCTAATAAAACAAGGCAAAAACTTGATTGTTAATATCAAATATGATTTGCCACCACAGTTGGAAAGAAGAGAAAGACACATAAGTTGGAAACTAAAGGGCTGCATTATTAACAAAACAGCAGCATATTATCAAACATGGCAAGGGCCTAACCTGGCAGTACAGGTCGAGCCCTAGGGTCACTCCTGGACCTCCACCCCAACCTGTCTGGGGAAATCACCCACTGCCCCGGGTATGAGCCATCCATCGTACGCTAGGACCCGGCCTGGCCAGGCTAAGTGGTTAACCCCTTTAAAGCTCCCCCACCCAGCCATAAAGCTGCAGGCGGAGACTGACTTGTCCAGGGATTCCTCACTAGGGCGTCTGTCCTCACAACTAGGCCATAAAGCAGCCAGTCGCTCCTGATGGACCCATTTCCCCACCAATGGGGATATGCCAAGGGTGCTCATTAGCCCACTCATTTCCCCCTGACTTCTCACCTGCCACAAGGGAAGTTGGTGCCACCAAGCCAATTACCTCCCCCAACTAACAGTGCAAGGTAAGCAAAAAAATCCCCTCCCAGAGGCCAAATTAGGAAGAAGGAGAAAAAATTCCTATCTGGCCCCAAAACATGCAACCAACTGATTCTGCACTAAAATGGTGGGGTATAAATTAAATGAATAAATAAATAAAATAGGGTGAGGTGGGCAGGCCGAGCACAAGGCATGATTGAGCTGTCAAGAGGCAGAGCAGCCTAAAAAGGCCAAGAGGCTCTGTCCCCCAACACATACCCAGATGCCCAGGAAGCACCTCTCTGCCTCCCTCCCCCCATGGAGGCAAACGCTGCTATCTGGCTGAATGGTGGCTGTTGCCACCTGCCGGGAGTGCCACATTGCCACCACAGTTGGAAAGAAGAGGCAGACACATAAGTTGGGAACTAAAGGGCTGCTTTATTAACTAAACAACAGCATATTATCAAACATGGCAAGGGACTAAACTAGCGCTACAGGTTGGGCCCTGGGGTCACTCTTGGACCTCCACCCCAACCTATCTGGGCGAGTCACCCACTGCCCCAGGTGCAAGCCATCCATCGTATGGCTGAGACCTGGCCTGGCCAAGCTAAGTGGTTCACCCCTTTAAAGCTCCCCCACCTAGCCATAAAGCTGCATGGGGAGACTGGCTTGTCCAGGGATTCCCCACCAGGGCATCTGTCCTCGCAACTGGGCTGTAAAGCAGCCAGTTGCTCCCAACAGACTCCAGTTTCCCCACCAATGGGGATATGCCAAGGGTGCTCACTGGCCCGCTCATTTTCCCTTAACTTGTCACTTACCACTGCTGAGGCCAAGCCTCAGCTTAGGCCGAAGCACCCCACAAATGGCTTAAGGCCAACCTGAGCCCTTGATGCAAATTGTCTAGAAATATGCTGTTACCCTTATGAGAAAGGTGCACGTCATCGCCTCAGCAGAGGAATGCAAATTTGGCCCTAATTTGTGGATGGGGCAAATATATTCCCAACCCATCTACTAACATCTTGAAAAAGGCTCTATTGGCCTTCTGCCTAGCCCATTCTACAGCTTTAGGGTCCAACGCTTCCCACCACACCTGGCATGGAAGCATTGCTGACCAGAAGATCAGGACGCCAGGCCAATGCTTGCCTATCTCCTGCAAGTCTGCCTGTGCCTGCAAGGAAAGGGCCTTTCAACAATCCGAGGTCGTTCCCACCCAGATTAATGACCAATATATGAGGTGGAGGACCACTCCTCCCCTCAAACAAGAGAGGCAGTACCCCAGAGCACTGCAGGCATCTTCTACCTTGCCATTTGATGGTAGCCCACCAACTGAGGCCAAGCTGAGACCACCGTCCTCTTGGCCTGGTAGGCTGCCCAGAAAACCATGCTGTGGCCATAGATGAAGATCCTCTGCTTCTCCTGTTGACCAACAACACTTAAAAAAGAAAACAGCGTCAGCATGGTCGCCAAATTAACATGTCTAAAGCAGCTGAATGTATGCCCTATAAGCAGAAGAACGCCAACACCCAACTCTCTAGATGTCGGGAGCAGAAAAGCCCATAGCTGCAGCAGTGGATGCAGCCTCAATGTGAAATGAGTGGGTTCCAAACTTGACACCTGCCAGGCCTAGTTTAAAAAACGCCCGCCCCATGACTGTCCAGAATTGGTATTTGGTCAGTGAGGCCCCGTCAGAATGAGAAAATAAAATTCCCTACTCATCCTTCCTAAGCTCAATGTAATTCCGTAGAGCCAAAACAGGGCACAAATCCCTCACCTCACAGGAGCAGAGGATTATTATAAGAACTCTGTTCCCCTCAAATTTAACATCCTTGGCAAACAAGGCACAACCAGATCAGCCATTAAGAGATAGTGGAACCAGCTCACTGACTCTCAGCATACCAAAGAAGACTGCCAAGATGCTCCATGAAAAAACATCTCGAACCTGGAATTACAAATTTCCACCAACGATGCTTTCAAGCCTAAAAGAATTCTCAGGGAGATAGACTGTATTTGGTCTCTGGGCACTGCTGCCTCACCCCCACAACATCTTCTGAATTTGGAAGTCTCCCATGGGGTCAGCAAGACCACGTATCTTTGAAGCAAAAGCCAATGCCGCCAGCTGGCTTCTAATGTATCTGACCGCCTGTCCCTTACCTTTCTGGAACACACAAAAACGTAAGAGATGTTCAACCGGGATGGGCCACAACTAGCTAAGCCCAGCCTCTCGCCTGAACCCGATGAAGTGCTGTACTGCATAGCCATATGCTCTCTGGGCACTAGCGGCCAGGGCTAACTGAATGATCTTGCAGGCCTTGCGCTCCCAATCCTCCAGAGGTCCGGAGGCATCTGACCCGGCAACAAGTTGGCCTCAGGGGCAAGCTGACAAAACTGGTCCATCTGCAGGTGAGACAGGGCATCTACCACTCCATTGTTCATGCCAGGTACATGTCTGGCTGAGAAAAAAATGTTAAAGTGCAAGCACCTAAGTATAAATGCATCTCCCTGGCAGAGCTGGAGTTACATCTCCCTGGCAGATTTGGAAGAAAGGGAATTAACCACATGAACCACTGCCATATTATCACACCAAAAGTGCACGGAACGGTCCACAAGTTCATCTTCCCACAAGTAAACCACCACAAGTATTGGGAAAAATTCAAAGACTGTCAGGTCTCTACAAAGACCTGCTTCCACCCAGTCTTCTGGCCATTGGGCCAAGCACCAATGATAAACCCCGAAGTCCGTCGAACCAGAGGTGTCAGAGGAAACTTGTAATTCCCCTTTTAGCAACAAATCATGCCTCCAAAACAATACAAGGTCCAAAACAAGGACTCCAAGAACTCCACCAAAACGGCCAAGTCCTCTCTCATCCCCCCTGTATTCTGCAATAGATGGTGCGGAAGCCAAAGGGAACCCATGGCCTCACAAAGGCGCCTCAAAAAGGCCCCACTGGGATCCACTGCCCAGCAAGCGAAATTAAGGTAACCCATTACCTGCTGCAGCTCCAACAGTGAGACCTTCCAGTTCCCCAAAAGGATACACAATCAAACCTTAAGCTCCCAGAGCTTATTGGCCTGCAACCGTGAGGTTGGCCACACTTTGTCTAACTCTATGCCCAGAAATGTAAGAATCTGGGACGGCCCTCGGTCTTTTTGTGAGCCAGGGGTACACCAAGCTCCTTGGAAAGCCTAACAAAATCTTCCAGAAGCCAGGCACACTGGCCAGAACCTACTGGGTCCATGAAAAGGAAGTCATCTGAATAGTGGGCGGTGTCCTGGCACCGTTGCCAGCGATGCAGTGCCCATTCAAGGAATGAACTAAAACGTTCAAAGGCTGCATGAAATGGAGCATCCCAGGGGAAGTGCTCTTTCCATGTAAAACTGGCCTTTAAAACAGAATCCCAATAACTCAAAGTCATCAGGATGGACAGGGAGAAGGTGGAATGCCAACTTAATGTCGCATTTCGCCATCTCCATCCTTGGTCCACACCTCCTCACCAGAATCATAGAATCATAGAATCATAGAGTTGGAAGGGGCCATACAGACCTGCCTGGTCAAAGGAAGTGTAGCGCTGCCTGGTCTCCCTGGTCAAAAGAAGTGTAGCGTACCGAGCAAAGATGCTCAGGAATGCCATCATTTATGGAACTTCCCCTCGGATATGATAAATGATGTATGAGCCAAAACTCGCCAGCTGCTTTCTTGGAAACAATCCCCAAGGGGGAGACCTGCAAACAGGAAACTGGTGGAGAAGGGAATGGCCCCAACATACTCCTCTCAGCACACTCCTTTGCTATTTTAGCTTGCACGACCTCTTTCATGCCAATCATGGAACGCAAATTCGGTGACATGAAAGAGGATCTAGGGCCCTGAAATGAAATTCTAAAACCAATTGAAAAACCCTTCAACACTAACCAGGCATCAGCCAGCCTGGGGTAACTGGCCAGCATGGCCTCAAGTACCCTCAGATTTATTGGGCTGGGGCCCATAGCAGAAGCTTGCAGTTCGCCTGAACCGCCCCAATCGCTTGTCAAAGAAATCGTTTGCATGCTGTAAACAAAATGGGGCCCCCTACATATGGGGCACTTGTGCCCAAACCTACAACCCTTCCTTCTGCATACCCCCTGGGAGTAAAATTCTCAGCAAAGTAGCCAGGGTTGAACCGACTGCCCTGTGGGGGTGCGGGTGCTGGCTGGAGATGCAGCTGCTGAAGATGACCACTGTACAATGTGGCTGCTATCAGAGCAGTCACCCACATTGGGCTTCACTGGGGACATCAACACTAGCCACAGCTGCTGATGTATTTGGTCCCACGGCAATGAGAGGTTAAGGGCAGAGTGTATCCAGAATTCTTCATCGTATTGCAGCCTAGCTGCACCCACAAAGTCCGAATACCCCCTGTAGATAATATCCATGTATTTGAACAAGGGGGCAGCCCTCCACGGCTGAGCCCAAGCTATGACTCCAGCATAAATCAAAAGCCCAGGGAGCCAGTTAAACCAAGATCTATTAATCTTATGCTGCTTAAGGGGCTCCCTGTCATCCATATCCTCCTTATCCTTCTTCTCCAGTTCCCTAAAGAGAAGAGTAAATGCATCAACATACTCCCACCTGAGGATTTTCTCCCTTGTAGTGGGGGTGAGATGGTTTCCCAGTGGCATAGCCGTGTCCCCAAATGGTAGGGCCTGAAAAGGCACTGCTCCATAGTTGGCCCAAAGGGACCCATAGTACAAACCCCATGGTGAGACAAATCCCATGCCCACTTGTGGCTGAGCAGTAGCAGCCTGCCAAACACTAGATCATGATGCCTGACCTGTTAAAGGCTGCTGGCCCCAATGAGACCACCCTCCTGTCACTCCGCTGGACTGAGAGGCAACCGGCTGGACATATGCCAATTGTGGTGCAAAGGGGGGTACCGAAGCATGAGGCTGACCCCAAGGCCCCCACGGCCATACACCTCCCTGCTGTGGTCATGCTGACTTACCCTCCAAATCAGGTGGATGGACCACCGGTGCCAACTGGCCAGAATCTGCTGATGACCCCACATCGCCACCAGAGAAACTGATCTCCTCAGAAGGTCCCTTAGCCTGCTGCGTCCCTGCTTGTGATGTGCTGCTGTCGGCCCCCTCATCTACCACCACAGTTGGTCCTCCCAAACAACCTGATGAACCCTCAAGGGCAGATAAATGAGACAAAATATCAGTTAAAGATGCCACTTTTGAAGCAATCCTATTATGTCTCCACTTTGACTCCGAGCTGGGCCCTACAAGGCCCCTCGCTTTCTCTAAAGTGGCAATCCTTTCCAAAATTTGCTGCCTGATGGGCCCTTCATCATCCTCATCTGAGGATGAGAACATAACATATGGCCTTTTCACAGCAGGGTGCTTAGCGGGCTGCTTCCCTTTGGAATTTCAAACACCCTTCTTAGGAGGCATTGTGAGGTGTCACCTTAATAAAATTTGACAGATTAGCCACTTACAATGAAGCCCGCTGACAATTGCACACTCCACGCCAACAGTGAAGGCACAAAATGGCTACTCCTCCAAATTAATATTCAAAATGGCCACCGAGACCAAAACACAAGGACATCACCAGGTGGTGCCACCAGCCAAAGGCCGTCTTATTAGAAAACCTCCTAGGTGAGCCCCAAAGCCAAAGAGCAAGCCAGCAAGTTAAAACATGCCCTTATTACCAGTGCTATCAAGCAACGTGACAAAGGCCTTGTTCCCAGTGCCCAGATGATAAGGGGAAGAGAGCTCCCCCCCGTCAACCCTCCTCTTCCGGGGCAATAAAGAATGGTGCACAAGGCCCACCATGGCACCAACCTTATTGGCCCGTGCAGGCAGGACTGGGCCACATCCTCTTAACTGGGCCGCCTCCCCTTAACAAGTTTGCCGGCACTAGGAGTGGTGCTAAGGCCAAGCAAGCACCGCTCCCAGCAGCTGAAGCTGCACGTGGCTGAAAGCGATCTACTCCCTGCTTCTCAAAATGCCCACTGCCGCTCGTACCAACAGCCGCTTGCTGCCACCAGAATGCGGCTTGAGCGACTCTGTAATGCCAATGTCCCCCACAGCCAAACCACTCAACACAGCAGCCACAGCCTGGCCTGCACAGCCTGCCACGGCCGCTGCCTCTCAAGCAACCGCTGCCACACGAGCTGCCACCTGCCAAAAGCTCCGAAGGCTCCACCGGCCCTGCAGCTGCCGCAATAGTTTGTTCTGTGCTTCGCTCCTTGTGCTGGTGAGCTGGAACAAGATGCTCCTTCCCTCACCAAGCAGAAGGCGTGACTGAGCTGTTGGGGGGCCGAGCAGCCTAAAGAGGCCAATAGGCTCCACCCCTGACACATACCTGGATGCCCAGGAAGCACCTGTCTGCCTCCCTCTCCCCATGGAGGCAAACCCCGGCATCCAGCTGAAGGGCTGCTGTTGCCACCCACCAGGAGTGCCGCAAAAGTTGAAGAGAAATACTAAGACTATTGCAGTGCCAAAATATAATCTAAATATCATTTCTGAAGAATTTAAAGACTATTCCTGAAGAATGTAAGGAACATTAAAGGAACATTCCTGAAGAACTATGGGCTGGAACCAGAAGAATTGTTGGCTGGAACTAGAGACATTATCAGAGAGGAATACACAAAGACTATTCCTGTAGTCAAAAGAAAGGAAAAGCCCAGATAGACTACTGATGTGTTAGCAGTCAAACCTGCCCTCACACTAATAGGGAAGCTTATGAATATGGAATATCATAACCCCCTCTCCTAGTGTGTTTTAAGCACAGAGAGACTGCCTGGCTAGGCAGGAAATGGATACCAGCTCCTGGCCAGGAGATGGAAAAGTACTGGAATGTGAGCTATGAGGTAAAATTAGCTTCCAGCCCCACACTCCCAGAAAGCCAGTTTGGTGTTGTGGTTAAGAGCAGCAGGACTCTAATCTGGAGAACTGGGTTTGATTCCCCACTCCTCCACTTGAAGCCAGCTAGGTGACCTTGGGCCAGTGACAGCTCTCCAGAGCTCTCTCAGCCCCACCCATATCACAGGGTGATTGTTGTAAGGATAATAATGACATACTTTGTAAACCGCTCTGAATGAGCATTAAGTTGTCCTGAAGGGCAGTATATAAATTGAATATTGTTGTTATTGTTATTATATGCAGAACTGTATAACAAAGGGGTCTCCAGAAGCTCTTGAGTTAATCTCATCACCCACCCTGCCAATCTCCCAGCCTGAGCCATCCAGGAACTGATAAGCCTCTAGCCATTAATGATCTTTTACACCTTTAGTTCTTCCTAGGAAGGTTTAATCAAGCTTTCCCAGTTTTATTGTCTCACCTCTGGAGACAGCCATCAAGCTATTGTCTTTGGGAGCAAGACGTCAGTTTTGCCCCAGGATACATTTTGCTCTGTAATTAGGCTGCCATGTTTTCTGTCCTACCATGTGCTTGGTGTGTCCTAGGACTCTTAAGAACATCCTCCTCATCTTCTCCTAGTCTGGTAAATATAACCCAATCCTAAACCTCTGCCCCATTTCTCCCGCTGTTTTCTAGTTAAGTCTCTGTGTGTGCTGTGTGGATTTTGTGCAAATGATGCACAAAATTCTACAGTAAAGATGTTTACCATATATGGCACAAGAAATGCCAAATGTTCAAGCTGGAATCAGAAAAGGAAGAGGCACTAGAGATCACATTGCAAATTTACAATGGTTAATGGAGCATACCAGAGATCAACTTCTGTTTTATAGATTACAGCAAAGCTTTTGACTGTGTGGATCATGAAAAGCTATGGATAGTGATAAAAGAAATGGGCATGCCACAACATCTGATTGTGTTGATGTGCAACTGCAATCTTGACAATACTGCTACCGTTAGGACAGAATATGGGGAAAAATGGTTTCCAATTGGCAATGGTGAGAGACAAGGATATAAATTATCTCTCTGTGTGTTTAATCTATATGTAGAACATATCATAATGAATTTCACATGTAGAAAAGAGCAAGAGTTCAGTAGCACCTATAAGACTAACAAAATTTGTGGTTGGGTATGAGTTTTTATGAGTCACACAGCTTACTTCTTCAGAACGATGACTCACAAAATTAAATTATATTATTTTGTATGATAAAATAAAAAAGAAGACTGTTTCCTATGATTGTTTTAAAAATACATTATTAGCTATTGGATATAAACTTCTGCAGACATTTGCTAATCCTCAATTATGGAGTTTCATTAAATGTATTATTATTATTATTATTATTATTATTATTATTATTACATTGTTATTATCACTTTGTGTTTTATCTTCATCAGGCTCATGACACAATATCAAAGTCAGCTAAGATCAGCTAAGATCCATCTAGCTTGAATCAAAGTAGTTTCGAAAAAAGTTAAAAAAATAAACAAAAAAGTTTGCCCTTTTTGATCAGCACACCATTTCAGTTCCCTTGAAATATTATGATCTCTGGTCTTCTGCTGTCCAAGCAGATGGATACAATCCTGTGCATAATATTCCAATCTATGCCCATTGCTATTGCTGGATTTAGTTTAGGATTCCACTGTTAGTTCTCAGTACGTGCAAGTGCAGGATCATGTCCAATACTTTTGAAGCCACCAAAGGAATAATTTAGAAAGGATTAATTTAGCACAGTGAATTAATTTAGCACCTTTCCATTTAGCACAGTAGCTTACTGCTTCCAAAATGATAGACAAAACAGATGCGCGCGCACACACAATATTTAATGTGGTTTATTTCACAATCAGCACTATTTTAATTGGGTTTCCATAGTAGTCTATTTAGGCAGTGGATGGGATCTTTTGCACAGAACTTTTTCCATAGTTTGGGTGCCAAACTGCAGTGGTTTTGTTCCAGGCTTCCTCATAACATTGTTGTCCATTTGTGTTCTTTCAGTGGTTTCTTCATTGTTTCTCTGTGCTTTCACAGATCACCTTTGAACTGATTTTGAGAAAGCACAGAGCAACAATGAAGAAACCACTGAAAGAGAACAAATGGATGATGTCACAAGAAAGTGCAGTGAAAAACTGCAGCAGTTCAGCACCCGGTCCTTGGGAATAACGCCATGTAAATGAGCCCGACATGCAAGCAAGAGTTATATCTGTGGACTGTGAACTTGATTAGACTCTTAAATTAAAGCCCTCTTGCATGGAACTGCTTATATGTTGTTTTGTGTTTTTAAAGCAAAACAGTTTTCAGTTAAACATTAGGAAGAACTTCCTGACAGATCAATTTCTCAGAAGAACAGGCTTCCTCAGGAGGCAGTGGGCTCTCCTTCCTTGGAGGTCTTTAAGAAGAGGCTAGATGGTCACCTGACATCAATGATAATTCTATGACTCAATATAAAAGTATGAAAATTGGGAGAGGGAGGGTATGAATGGATTACCTGGTGCTGGGCTCTCGTGATTCTTTCTTACATGTCCATGGTAATACCAATTGCCACTCTGCGGTCAGGAAGGAATTTTCCTCAAGGCCAGATTGGCTGGGGATCCTGGAGTCACCGGGGGGGGGGGGCATAACGGGGGAAGGTGTGAAGAAAATGCTCTTTTTCTAACATATTGAAACCATATTTCTTGAAACTTTGGTCAAGAGGCCTCATGTTAAACAAGCCTCTTGCTAGGAAAATTCCTTTTGCCCAACCCCTCCCCTTTCTTTCTATTAGAAGCATCTCTGAGAAAGTAACTGTCTCCAGAATCTCAGCTTGCCTACGACTTCGGAGATAAGATAACACATCCTGCCTTGTTAAAAAGTGAGCCTCCATGATGTGGTTACCTGTGGGCCAATTAACATTCTTGACTGCTTAGATTATACACCTCCAGGACTGATGGATGGTGCTAGGGACTGCAGCCTTGTTTTCACTCCTCCTTCCTCACATACACCTTTACCTTTGGTGACATCAGCATTTGGGTGCCTGATTGGCCATCATGCCTAGGCCACTTCGGTTCCCAAATGATATAAAAGTAGCTACCCAACATGGAGCTATAAGCGTTTGCTGAGTTTCAGTGTCTTGACTGTAACTTGCCCCTGGCTTCACTTCTGGCTCAAGATACTGTGGATGGACACTTTTGCAACCATCATTTCATTTTGCTGTGCTACCTAGCTGTTTGCTTCTTGAATAGAGTGTCCAGGGTCTGAGTCCCAGCCCCCAGACTTGCCAGGAGGGAACAGTGGGAAGCAACCGGGAGGCAGTGGCCCTGCCACCCCAGCCAGCAACCAGGTCCAGAACCTGCCTACTCCAGGGGGAAGGGGTGAAAGGCCAAAGCCTCAGAGGGCTGGAAGGAGCAGGGAGAGACCAGCTAGTCCCACCCTCCAGGGGGAAGAGAGGGGGCTAAGCAGGCCAGAGGAAAAGAGCCAAGGCAGGGGGAATAGGGACCCAGCAGCAGCCCAAACAGAGCCCTTACCAGCCAAGGAGGAGAAGCAGCCACTACAGCCCAGAGCCACACCCCAGCCAGAGGACAGTAGCCTGGCTCAGGAGTTGCTAGAAGCAAAGTCCCTCCGGGTGGAGCTGCCACAGGCATTCTGGGGGAGGAGTTGGGTAGCCCCACCCAGCATCAATGAGCAGGCAGCCCAGAAGCTGGCCAGGACAACTCCTTGCGAGCAAGACCAGGCAAGCTCAGCAGCACAGAAGCCGGCTGGGGCAGTTGCTCGTGAGCAAGGCCAGGCAAGCTCAGCAGCTCAAAGGCCTACTAGGGCAGCTCCTTGTGAGCAAGGCCAAGGAGACCTCAGCAGGGGATGGCTTGCATTCAACCCCACCCTGCCAGCAAGGCAAGGAAGCCTAGAAGGGATTAGTGATAGGAGGGAAACACCTGAGGGGAGGCAGAGCTGGGCCAAGTCAGGAGAGGGAACGAACCTGGAAGGAGGGCAGGGCAGAAAAAGGAAACCCTATAAAGGGTGGCTAGGAAGAGCTCTGAGGTGGTGGGTGTGAGTAAGGAGTGATGGTGTGGAGTGAAAGCAGTGCAAGAGTGGAGACTTGGAGGAGAGTTCTGGGAGGAGGAGATGATGGAGGATGCAGGGGGTGAGCAGGCCAGGTTGAGCAGGCCAGCGAGTGGACTGAGAGGGAGTCTGGGTGAAGTATACCCCTCCTTCCACAGAGCAGGGTCCTGCAGCATCCCTGGCACCTCTCTGACATCAAGGCCGTCCCAGCGGCGGCAGCGACAAGCCCTGACATAGAGACTTTGACTTCTGTATCTTTGACAACACCTTTTTCTGCCTCCTTTTGGAATACTATAGTATGTAGTAGTAAGTGCTTATATGCTTTAGGATTTATTGTTTTATCCTCACATTCTGTCTTGTGTATTTAGATAACCTTGCACCTTAAAATAAATAATTATATTTTACTTTTGTTACGGGTCTTGACTTTGAAGTCTCAAAGCTATAAATCATTCTGTTGAACCCACTTGGTGAACTTGTGAACCACTTACCATAATAACATTCTGTTTTGTGAACTCTAATTGCAAGCTGCCCTTGCAAGGTAGACTTCTGCTCTGTTTAGTTCCTGAACAGACTTGGAGCTTTGTTCCTTTACTCCTGTGCCTAGGGATAGCCAAAGGGACTAGTGAACATCTACCCAGGCAAAATTGTGAGACTTTCTCTCATTGCCAGTTTTGTAACTTGTATGAAACCGGCCTATAGGGCACTGTGCGGCTCTTCACCTCAGCTGTGTGAAGGAGGCGGCACCCTGTAGTCCATGACAGGAAGTGGCTGTGAATTTCCTGCATTGTGCAGGGGGGGGGGTCGATTAGGTGACCCTTGGGATTCCTTCCAGCTCTCTGTTTCTTTGTCATTATTCCTGATAATGTTATGTTTGGACTGTATCTCCTCTGCAGCATCACTGTTGATTTACAAACAGGCAGGAAGACTGACAGATACTCTCTATTATCAAGTGTCCAAATATGGGAATGAATCATACATGTATGTGAAGTGGTTCATGGGACCAGTCTATGAGCATGTATAATCTAGACATATTTGAATTTATGTGGATTTCTAGATTCACACACCATAAAAGGAAGGAAGTTAACTTGTTTAGAAAAAGAATGGATCAGAGAAGATGGAAATCAATATTTTAAATTAAGGATCAGTAAAGATTTCTGTTGTTTAAAACCAAATACATGAAAGAACACATGAGCTTTAATTTCAAGAATATGTCTTGAAGCATTTTTATAAGACTCATAGTTTAACACTTGCTAACTGCTAATATATGTAAATGAATTCTTTGTTTAAAAGGAAATTTTCAAATCCAATAATAATGGCTTCAATGAAAATGAAAGAGAGGGTGCCTTCTTCAACTGCTAGGGGGATTTGACCAAATTAATTTCTTAAGCAACAGCATAAATCCATAGAAAGAAAAACACAATTTAGATAAATGGAAGACTGTCAGAGGCCACAGTGCTAGTGGTGTTGAATTGGACAATTAATTATGTATTTTATGCATATCATAAATAGTGAGCAGCTTAGAGGATGATGGCTCAATAAAGCAGCACCAAAAAAAAAGAAAAGAAAAGTAGACAGAATGACTCTTTTGTCAGGATTTTCCTCTTGAGGGCTATGCTTCATCCATTGCCATTGTAGCAATATGATGAAAGACACAGAGCTAGAGTTTTGAAAACTGACTGCCTCCTTCCAACCCACTGTCTCCCACTACAGTGTGAATGAAACAAATACAGATGTGAACTAATGGAGATGTACAGGAATAGTTCTTTTAGCCTATTAAGTCTCATTATGTATAAAAACCTTGTGCCTCAAGAAGCAAGTACTCCCCTAACATCAATATGACATAAACCAATGTTGCTGAAAAAAACCTTTTGATGTCCTTTTATCAAAGGGAGAAGATTCACAATGTTCTTGTCAACAGTATTTATGTATTCAGGGCTGAGAACTCACTTTATAAATGAAATGGGAAATAGGGGACTGTTTAAAGAAATAAAAGAAGAAAATTCCAATAGAAAAATGAACACGCCAGGGGTTTAATGAGATGGTTTCACTTTGTTGTATTTGGGAAGTGAAAAATGCTCTCCGCTGTCAAGAACAAAATATCACCAGTTTGAATGGAAATAAGAATTATCTTTAAATGTTCCTCAGCTCCTAGCCAGGATCCAAAGACACTTGGGTCAAATGAGGGTATATAACTGGTATTATCAATGTTTTCTGGCCAGCAACAACCCGAGTCAAAGAACCAAGTCTCTTTAAAGGAATAGTGTTTCTTTAATGGAACTACAGCAATAAAACATCTAATAAGGTACAGTGCCATCCAAACAGGTTTAGAAGGGTATAAGTCTTCTTAGGATTGCACTGTTAGGCTGTGGCTGTGATTCTTGATTGTAGTTCTTAACTAAGTGTACAAATTCTTTGTTTCTCAATATTTTAAGATAATCTCTAGGGGTTCTGTGAAAGATTACGCATTTTAAAAAGCCTGGAAGGGTTTTTACACACAGTTGCAGTACTGTTAAGGGTTAATCCCTCACAGAACCAGAAAGCTGTGAGTGACAGACTACTCCAAGAGAGTAACATCAGCTGGAAAGAGAGGGGTCAATTTTCAGATATAGCAGAGGGGAACCCAGTGTGAAGAGTTGAGAGATGGAGGGGGATTCTGCATGATCAATTTTGATTGGACTTTCTGAGCAGTCATGCCACGGTGGAGTCCTACTAATCCACGTCTCCCCAATTCCACATTAGGCTTTTGTTTCACACATTTCATCGGCTCAAAGTCTATCATGCGGAATTTTTGACAGGATAAAAATCGATTCCTCATTGCTTTTTCCGGGGGAAGTTTCGAATGATGCACATCTTCATTCCCCCCTCCCCAAAAAAAACCGCTGCTACACATAAACGTTGCATCAAACCAACACATTAGAAAAAAATTTACCACAAAAAAACGTTGCTACACATAAATGTTGCATCAAATAAACATATTGGATAGGCCAGAGCACTTCCCGCCAATATTGTGGAAGAGTATTGGCTATTGACATTTGGAGGGAAAATTGTTACCAATGACCCCGCATCTATCTTTCCCGCTTTCTTCGTGAGCGGTGTGGTTTAGTGATAGGTGTTGTGTTGAGGATGGTCTCTTTCTCCCTCCATGAAATGCCTAGACCACTAGTTGAACGCTGAAGTCCCTCCATCACACTTTCACTCTACCTCAGAAGCTGTCAGCTGTCAGCTAGCAACAAGTAACAAATTTGGCGTGTTGTAAAATGGACCCGTTATTGGTCAGCTGTTGTCATGTGACACAGGATATGTTTCTGCATAGATTTGTAGAAACATTGCAACGTTTTTACATTTTTTTAAAAAAAAAAGAAGGGAAGGGAAAGGGTAGTGGGTGTAGCTTAGAAAACATGATTGGCCAAACAAATTAAGTTTATTTGAAGGGCGAGAGAAAAGGGCAAGGGTGGGGAGAACATCGGATAAAGAATTCCGCATGATTAAAATCCCTAATCTGCTGCGCATGGACAAATAAGTCGGGGGAAAGCAGGATGGGAAAAAAATGGACAAAACGTGCAGTGACTTCAAATCTGCTTCTAGGATTGCCTTCCCACGTGTGGAAACACAAGAAAAAATCGAGGTCATTTAGAAGCTGAAGCAGGGAAAACCATTCATGCGGAATCACCCGGAGTCTTAACAGAGAAAGCAGTTTTAACACCAACAGGAGAGCTGGGGAAAGTTGGCAAGGAGGTTTGGGAAGTGAATGCAGACACCCAAATGGGCCAAGGAAAAGGGGATAGCTCTACTAAGGAGAGGAAATTTTTCCCTATCTAGTCAAACAGGGAGGTAACTCTGGAGAGTGAAGAGATCACTGATTGGAAACTGCCTGTAGAGATTTTCAGATTCAGTTAACAACTGAAAGAAAATTCTGGTGTGTGCAGAGATGGGGATTGAGGTACTAGAAAGTGGGTACCAGCATTCCTAACTCCAAAAGTGACAGAGTATACTAAAAGAAAGTATATTTGAGTGTGTGGAGAAAATCAAGGGAAGAAAAGCCTCAAAACAAAAGTATTTTTAAAGAACTCAGCCCCTGATTTCACCTGACCTTTCCCCTCTAAGTGCCTCTGGTGCCATTTCTGTTGTTTAAGGATGAGGAACGTCATAGGTGCCCTGGACCGAAGTCAGGTTCCTTTGCCATATATCAAAGGAATTACTGATCAGATGGGAAAGCTTATGAAAAAGCATAACCTTCAAGCAGTATTCAGACCCACCCGAAAAATACAACAGATGCTACGATCAGCAAAAGACAGTAGAGACCCCCTCACCTCTGCAGGAGTATACAGTATACCCTGCAGCTGTGGACAAGTTTACATCGGGACCACAAAGTGTAGCATCCAGACAAGAATAAAAGAACATGAAAGACACTGCAGACTTGGACAACCTGAAAAATCAGCAGTGGCTGAACATAGCCTAACACAAACAGGGCACAGTATCTTATTCCAGGACACCAAAATACTGGACAACACTTCCAACTACTTTGTCAGACTGCACAGGGAAGCCATTGAAATTCACAAGCATAAGCAAAACTTCAACAGGAAAGAAGAAACCTTAAGAATGAACAGAGCATGGTTTCCAGTTCTGAAAAACACCAGGCTAACAAAACACTCTACACCCGACAATAGCCCTGCGGAGAAGATTAGCACATCAAGCACCAATCCATATGCAAAAGAACCTCCTCAGGATACAGTGAAGCCTCCCGCCTTTAGCATTCCACACCCGGGGAAACTCTTACAGGATGACTCAGCTCAACCCCACCCCTCCTGAATAGATATAAATGACCTGCCAACACCTTTTCCACACTGTGACACTGAGAGATCTCTGTCTTTTGGTGCTACACCTCTGAAGATGCCAGCCACAGCTGCTGGCGAAACGTCAGGAACTACAATGCCAAGACCACGGCAATACAGCCCGGAAAACCCACAACAACCAACTACAGAAATTAATATGGCGTTACACAGGCTACATGTCCCCAGCATGGCAGATCCTGACATTCTGCCCCCTTTAGACCCCCTTCCACCTCCTCCTCCTGGTTTATCAGGGTATTGTTGATGGAATCGTTTTAGGAGCCTGGGGGCACTGACATGAATTGACTCTACCCATTCCCTGTACCCTCCTCAAAGTCTTTCCAGCGAACTAAATAGTACAGCTTATTGCATTTAAGTTTAGAGTCCAATATTCCTTCAATTTCATAATGTATTTGATCATTGGTCATGGTGGGAATGGGGGTTGCTACTGAAGGATGCCATTTATCTGGTGTGGTGGCTTTCTTTAGCAAGCTGATGTGGAATGTGGGGTGTACATGGTGTAGATTCTTTGGAAGGTCAATTTCTGCGGTCACTTTATTGATCACCCTTTTCACAGGAAAAGGGCCTAAGTATTTCAAAGCTAGTTTTTTGCTTCGTTGCTCTGCTTTGAGGTTCTTTGTCAAGATGTACACTTTGTCTCCAGGTTGCAATTCCCATTGCACCGCATGATGGCGATCGGTGTATTTTTTGTAGTCGGCTTTGGCTTTGTCTAGAGCTGTTTGAATTGCTGTCCACTGCTCTGCGATAGCAGTCCACCATTGTTGTAGATCTCTGCCAGGCTTGTTTCCTAGCTGCATTTCAAAGGGAAACGCCTTACCAACATATCCATGCACTATTTTGAAGGGTGCTTCCCCTGTTGAACTGTGGACTGCGTTGTTGTAAGCGTACTCTGCGAAATGAAGATCTGTCCAATTATCTTGTTGAAAGTTAATGTAGCATCGTAGAAATTATTCCAAGATTTGATTTGTTTTTTCTGATTGTCCGTCACTGTGCGGATGGAACGCAGAGCTAATTCCTTGCTCTATTCCGGTTAGTTGGAGAAGCTCCCACCAAAAGTTGGCAACAAATTGTCCGCCTCGATCCGATATCACCTTTGAGGGAAAAGAATGTAGCTTTACAATATGTTTCATAAATATTTCAGCTAGCTTCTTGGCCGTTGGGATGGTTGTGCATGGGATAAAGTGTGCTTGTTTTGAAAATAAGTCTACAACCATTAATATACAGGAACAGCCCCTAGAGGGAGGCAGATCTGTAATAAAATCCATGGATATCACTTCCCAGGAGTTTCCAAGGGTTGTAAGAGTCCTGTTGGTTTTCCTTTCCTTGATTTAGCACTTATACAGGTTGGGCAAGAGGAGACATATTGGGACACATCTTTTTTGATGCCTGGCCACCAAAACTGCCTTTGTATTAAATGGAGAGTTTTTAAGTAACCGAAATGACCGGCGGTACGGGCATCATGACACTGGTGCAGGACCTCTTTTCTGAGGCTGGCAGGTATATACAGTCTGTCATCTTTAACCCAGTCTCAATCCTCCGTTTGAGACATTTTTGCTTTGGGAGCTCCCTCCCCTTCCTTTTCCACCTCGCTTTTCACTTTAGCTCTCCACCCCTTTTCTTCCGTTTGGGCTTTGGCTGTTTGGCTGCGAGTGGTGGCCACACCTCCTAGCTGACGGGGGGAGAAGACAGTGTCAATGGTTTCCTCCCTCTTGCTATGGTGTTGAGGCATGCGTGATAGAGCATTTGCTAAAAAATTAGTTTTCCCCGGAAGAAAGTTGAGTGTGAAGTTAAATTTGGAGAAGAATTCAGCCCAGCGCAGCTGTTTTGCATTGAGTCTTTTGGGGCTTTTAAGGGCTTCCAGGTTTTTATGATCAGTCCATACTTCAAACGGATACTTAGCCCCCTCCAACCAGTGGCGCCACACTGTGAGCGCCACCTTTACAGCAAATGCTTCTTTCTCCCACACTCTCCAATGTCATTCAGCTTCCAAAACTTTACGGGACAAATATGCACATGGTCTGGCTTTCCCATCTTCTCCTTTTTGTAAGAGCGCCCCCCCAGTCGTGGCATCACTGGCATTGACTTGCACTATGAAGGGCCGGTTTTCGTTGGGGTGCTGTAGTACGGGTTTGGAGGTAAATTGGGCTTTGAGCTTGTCAAATGCCAGTTGGCAACCAGGGCTCCACTCCAATTTACAGGAAGGCTTTTTCGCTTGATCTCCCTTCCCCTTGGTTTTCAATAGATCGGTAAGGGGAATGGCAATTTGGGCAAACCCTTCAATGAAGTCTCTATAAAAATTGGCAAAGCCTAGGAAGGATTGCAATTGTTTACGTGTGGAGGGAGTCTGTCAGTCCCGCACGGCCTGGACCTTTGCAGGATTCATTTTTAGACCTTGCCCTGATATGCGGTATCCCAAATAATCCAGTTCCTTTTTATGGAATTCACATTTGGAAAGCTTAATAGGGAGTTTGTGGCACATTAAGGTGGTTAACACTTCCCGCACTAATTTCACATGTTCTTCTTTTGTTTTTGAATAAATTAACACGTCATCAAGGTAAACAACTACTCCCTTATACAAATATTTGTGCAATACTTCATTGACTATGGACATGTACACAGATGGTGCGCCAGATAAACCAAAAGGCATGACAAGGTATTCATATCGTCCTAATGGCGTATTGAACGCGGTTTTCCATTCATCTCCTTCTCTGATTCTAACATGGAAGTACGCATCTTTTAAATCCAGTTTTGAAAAGATCTTACCTTGAGCCACGACGTTGAGCAGATCTCGAATCAATGGGATGGGATAAGCATTGGTTGCTGAGACAGCGTTGATTCCTCTGAAACCTGTACACAGTCTTAATCCTCCATCCTTCTTTTTAACAAACAGTACTGGTGCCGCATGAGGGCTATTCACTGGACGAATGAAGCCTCTTTCCAAGTTTTTTTCTATAAATTTCCGCAGCTCTTCTCTTTCCAATGGGCTCATGGGGTAAAGTTTGCCTTTTGGTAGACTTTCCCCCGGAATTATTTCTATTGCGCAGTCTGTGGCACGATGGGAGTGGGGGAGGCTGTCAGCCTCCTCTTCACTGAAAGCTTGCTTTAGGTTTCTATACTCCTTTGGGATGCGGTTGATTTCTTCTTGGGTCAGAAGAGCCTCTTCCACCTGGGGTGGTTCTTTTGTCCCCCGCTTCAATTGCCAACAATGTTGTTCACAATATTTTGAATTAAACATGACAATGCCTTTAGCCCAGTCTATGTACGGGTTATGATCCCATAACCAACGGCTGCCCAGGATGAGGGGATATTTGGCTGTTTGACTGACTACAAAACATCTGCTTTCCCAGTGCTCCCCCATACCAGTAGGTACTTGTTCCATTTCAAGGCTAACCGGGTTCATGTTAGACCTGTCCATTTGCTCAAAGATGATGGGGGTTTCTAGTTCTCTGGTTTCCAAACCTAATCCATTTACCAGTGCTGGTGCTATAATGTCTCTAGAGCAGCCTGAGTCAATTAAGTCTTCTACTCGTATAAGAGTTCCCCTCTTGGGATTCAGCAATATAACCGGAAGAAACAATACAGACCCTTTCTCTCTCACCTCCTTACGGGTGGTTTCTTCTTTGATCTGCCATTTGGGTCCCTTCACGACAGATCCATCTCGTTTCCTGACTGGGGGCTAGGGGGTTCTTCTTCACCTTCACTGGGCTGAACATCTAAGTCCATAAGTACTTCCTCCGCTTCTAGGCCCTTCTCCTGTTGGCCTCGCTTCTGCACCCCTCGGCCGCAGTTCGCCCTCGGCACTGGAGTGGGGTGTGCAGGAGTAGGGGCGGCTGGGGTTGGTGCATGGAATGGGCACTGATCTGCAAAGTGTCCACTTCGACCGCATTGGAGGCATAATCCTTGTCACCAACAAGTTTCTTGCGCTCCGTGGTTTGGAGGACCTGCTTGCTCCCCTTTGGCTATTACAGGTGTTCTTCTTGACCCCATAGCTTGTTGCTGTTCTACTAGCCTCAACTGTTGAATGCAATTTTCTACTTCACAGGCGAATTGTATCCAGCCCAATAGCGTTGGTTGGTTGTCCTGCAATAGGGAGTGATCCAACAATCTGGGGTTCATGCCACCTTTAAACATTACTATCTTGGTTCCTTCTTCACAGTGGGGGCATTTGGCTGCTAATTGACAAAATTTGGCAGCATAGTCTCTGATCGGTTGTGCCCCTTGTCGTAACGTCTGTAGTTCCGTGCGGGCACGATCCTCTTCTAGTGGGTCCTCATATTGGGCTCATAAAGCAGAAACAAAGCTCTGCAGTGTGTCAAACTCAGGAGCTCCTGAATCATACAAAGACACGTACCATTCGGCTGCCTTGCCTTCGAGCCTGAAGGCTAAGTGATTGATCCTGGTTTCCTCATCCAGAAACAGGTATCCCAACGATTGAAAAACTGCAGCACCTGGACCACAAAAAATCCCAAATTTTGTGTATTGCCATTGAAGGTGGCCTCTAGTTTAATCCATCCCCACGGTAATTCTTGCGCCCCTTGTCACTCTGGCTGCACCGGCCACGGAGCTGGAGGGGGTCCCATGGGCACCGGGCCCTACATCAGACCTCAAGATTGGGGAACATGTCCTACAACCCCCTGCGGCCAGGGTCTGGGTGCGCCTCCAGGTGGTGGAGCTCTCGGGCCTTGCCCCGGAGGACCAGGTGGAAGTAAACCCGGGACCGGCTGTGGGGGTAGTTGAGGTCCAGGCAGTACCGGCGCGGGCTGCACAGGAGGTGGGTGCCTCGGTGGTGGTAGCTGTTGGGGTACTACCTGTCGAGGTTGCACTTGAGGTGGAGATGGTGGTGGTGGAATTTGCTGAGGAGGTGGAGGTGGTGGTACCTGCTGGGGAAGAGGTGGTGGATTCACCAGTTGCGGAGGTGGCAGCAGCTGCACAACTTGGCTTGGCATCGGCTGAGGTGGAGGCTGGTGCTGTTGCGGTATGAGTGGTTGTGGCGCTGGCGCAACTGGTGTTGTCTGGGGTCGAGGAAGAGAGCCTGGTTGGGCTGGTGGTGGCGGTGGTGGTCGGCTTGGAGCTCCTGAACCGGGGGTTGGTTGGGTCCCTAGCGGGACTTGGCCCTGCACCACTGACAGTGTTGAAGTAGATGGGATTGCTACTTGTCCCGCCGCTGCCACTGCTCATGCCTCCCGCTGCTCCCTAACCAACTTGCCGATGAGATAAATGGCCTGGGCTAGGTCTTCCTCCATTGCCCCCATTCTATCCTCCATCTGACGGTAGTAGTCCAGAACTCCATCCGACCTTCCATCCTCCCCGCTGCCGCTGAACTCTGATGGCTTTCTTGAACTCAGAGGGACATGGTCCCTGGGCCATGGTTGTATCGGGTCCTCCTCTCCTCCCCCTGACAACGATTGCTCCTCCACAGTCATGCTGGTTAGTATTCCTTTTGTCAGGCTGGTGACAGCCGAGATTCCGGAGTTCACCACCTGGGCTTGACTCTCCAGTTGCTGCACACGGCCTCGCTTCCAGGCTCTGGCTGAATTCACATCCGTGTTTGGAGATCAGTTACAATTCCTCCAGGCCCTACCAAGATTGGCAAGATGAGTCTGCTGGGAACCCACTATCACAAAGGGTGTGTGTGTGTGTGGGGGGGAAGCTTGCACATGTTCAAGCCAATATACACAGATAAAAGTTCAAAGTTGGGTTTTGATAAATCTTATACTCTGTTTAAAATTCCATATTGTATGAGCACTAAGCAATGTGTACAAAGCTTGTAAATGGCATATTGTATAAAAACATAATAATTCCACACATGGCATATTGTCTTGGTCTGTGCTATACTGCCATGTAAATCCCATTAAACATCATGAAAATCTGTTGATATCAGTGGGTCCACCAGAAGTTAACAAGAAAATCAAAGCAAGTCCTAGTGATACAGTTTCTTTAATAATCCTGATATGATTAATATTTCTAGGACAATACTTCTACAGCCTATAGCCTTCTTGTTATACAGACATTTGGAACTTGCAGAGTACAAAACCAGGAGATGTGCTATGCACTTAAAATGGTGCAAGCAGGCTCAGTAGAATTCCCCTGCACTGAAATCCAAAAGTAGCCTTCCCATCGTAGTAAAAAAAAACATTTTCTTTAATCGAAGGTGAACTGGAGTAATCTACTTCCATGTGCCCACAAGTATTAAGGAAAGTACTATCCACTTTTTGGCAGTCTACCTGCCCTTAAATTGCTAATTATCAGCAAATGATTGCTTGAAATAGAGCCATTTGTTGATTTATCAGGATTCAGTGCTTGTGCTGAGAAATATGGGAGTCATGCCATCAATGCAAAATTCAGTGGTTTTGGTCTGATCTCCACATTTTTTCCCTGAAATATACACAAGCTCAGTAACAACGTATGTGTGTGTGTATCTGTGCAATCCTAAACAGAGTTATACCGCTCTTAATTCTGTTGAAATCAATGGAGTTAGAAGAGTTTTACTCTGCTTACACTGTATAAGTAATTTTTATCTTTGCATTTACATGGTATCTAGAAGTCTCTATGTTATTATCAGGTGTAAGTACATGTCTTTTAAAAATGTATTTAATTCACTCATGTGTTGCAGTGGTTAGAGTGTTGAACTAGAGTCTGGGTGACTCAATCTCCACTCTGTCATGAAGATTATTGGGTGACCATGGGCCAGTCACACTCTCTTAGCCTAACTTAGCTAACTGGGTTGTTGTGGGGATAAAATGGAGAAAGGAAGAGCCATGTACACTTAATTGTAATCTATGGAGGCAGAACAACATAAAAATATACTAAATAAATAATCTAATTTTTATATTTATTAGATTACATAATTTGTATACATATTGCAGGTCATGTACCCATGGAAACAAGTGAGATCTCACCTCTGGCCAAGCCCAGTGTTACAAGTTCAGCGAAACATCTGCAGTGAGTTGATGCATGGACAGTTTGATGCAATCAGGCATTCTCAATTGTGTGGGAAAACCTATGCTTTTGCATTCATATATACAGATATTTAGTGAGATCCCACTTAGCAAGTCACTGGATATGATTCATGTTCCCTCTATAAGCTTTTGGGACATCTGTTGAGACTCATGGCTCAATATGTGACTAACATGCTATTTTACAGCAGTTTCGGTTTTATTATTCCAGTCTTCTCTTACAACTTCTTTTTTCCAGTTTCCAGCCCACAGTAATCACATATACCATCCTATAGAACTGGCTATAGTGATGGCAGAAAGGCACTTACCTATTTATCATGAGATTGATAAAGCAGAAGATGAGTGGCCAAGGCTGCAAGTCCATCCTGGCCTCTTCAGAATGCCTCTTTACAGCATTTTATTGCATTAGGGCAATTTCACATCAAAAAATTATTCAATTTTGGGACTTCCGGCTTGGAGTTCATGGAGGGCTGAAGCAGCTCAGGGAGCTGGGCTGTCTGTGCTGCTGTTTGTGAGGGCTAGTGGGGTGCCAACTGCCTGTAGCCCCCTGTTCTCAGGCGGAGAACAGGCAAGTACACTCAAGACCCCGAGAGTGTGAGGGTCTTGGCTGTGGGGGGAATCTACGCAACGATAACCCACCCAGCCTTGAGACCCCGCTCGTAGATGGGTGGCAAAGATCTCTGCAGTAGCTCTGGAGTCAAGTTTTTGGCTTAAGACCTCCGTACCCAAGCTTCAGCACTAAACTGGGAATACTGGACTATCGTAACTACTGAAACATTGATTACAACCCATAAAGAAGATTTAATAAGGTAAAGATTGCTATCTCTTTATGTGAGAAGAAAAATGGTAAAAGAAACTGAATCAAATTAGAAGACAAAAATTGCAAAAGACTTAATAACTTACTGTGAATATTCCCGCAAAGTAACGGAGAAAAAAGAATTTTTAGAGAGGAGCTAATGCGGAAAATAGATTTTTGTTTACATATCTGCGGCTTGTAAGAGATAGCAAAGTGTGAGAAAGTTGAAACATCGTGAGAAACGCTGTGTCGAGAAGAGAAACTGGAAGTGTGTCAGTGCAGTAGAAAGACTGGCTGGAAGCGGCCTCTGAGGAACCGGAAGAGGAAGTGTGCCATTTTGAAGAAGGGAAAGAGCTTGACCTCAAATTGGGTGGAAGTAGGACATTTTGGATAAGGGAAAGGGCATAAACTTCAAGTAAAAACCATAGAGAAAAGACGCCCGACATTTTGGATGCTAAAATTGCAAATTTTTAAAAGACTTTGTTAAAATTTGACGCTTAAGGTGAAGAAAGTAAATCAGCCACGCCACGGAGTGGACTCGTGGGAGCGAGGTAAGGCAAGCCCCACGATGTCGAAGAAAGAATGGCAAACGGCGCTGGACAGTCTTGATAAAAAAGTCGCAGAGGGGAATAAGGAGATCAAAGATATGATGCAAGAGATTGTGAAAGACATTAAGGAGCTCAAAGAGACTTTTAAATAAGAGATGGTGGAGCTGGTTAAAAATATTGATGAGGTCAAGAAAGAATTACAATCGACACAGCAGAAAGTTAAAACAGTGGAAGATGAAACTGACAAGTTGGCTGTATCACACAGGATAGAAACCAAGGGTTTGAAAGAGAGAAAGGCCGTGGTGGAATGTAAGCATATGGAAAAACAACTTAAATTTGGCAGCGTCCTGGAAGTGGAAGGGAAATCAACCCAAGAGCAGATTTCAGAAGTACTAGCAGAATTTTTGAATAAGGAACTGGAGGAAGTGGCAGCCTTTCTGTATGTGACATACAGAATCAACTCAAAATATGCAGCACAAAAAAACCTACCAAGGGATATAATAGTCCAATTTACAACAAAAAGAACAAGAGAAGAGATTGTGAGTAAGCAATTTCAAAACCCTCTGGAAATTGGTGGAAAAAGAGTGAGAATAATGAAGGAACTGCCTAGGGGGGTTTTGTTGGAGAGGAAGAAATACAGAGAACTAATACAAATGTTGAAAGAATTGAACATCAGATATAGATGGGAAATACCAGAAGGATTGAGTTTTGAGTTTCGTGAGACCAGAAGAACACTCAGATCTGGACAGGAGATGGAAATGTTCATAAAGGACTATGGAAAAGACTTACCCAAAAGATCTAAAATTTGATAATGGAGTGCAAAATTATATCTTGGAACATAAACGGACTAAATTCACCTTCGAAACATAAAGCTACTTTCCACTGGCTATCTAAACAACATTGTAATATAATTTGTTTGCAGGAGACACATATTAGGAAACAGGATGTGAAATATTTAAAATTTGCTAAATTGGGGAAAGAATTTGCAGCGGCGTCTAAGCAGAAAAAAAGAGTTGTTTTATATATTAAAGATAAGCTGCAACCGAAAGTGATTTTAAATGATCCGGAAGCTAGATATATAGCAGTGGAAATAATTTGGAACACAAAGAAAATACTTTTGATTGGGATTTATGCACCGAATGGCACTAAAGAGAACTTTTTAAAAGACTTACAGAACCAATTGGATGGACTGACATATGCTCAAATAATTCTGGCAGGTGATTTTAATGGAGTAACAAATTTGGATGATGATAAAAAAATGAAAGGCGCTGTCCGGCGCAGCCGGACTCGGCCCCGGGGGCGGGGGTGCCACCCTCCAGCCGGGAGGAGCGCCCTCCTCCTCCTCCAGGGCCCCCCGACCCCCACCCCCTTACCTGGCCACCGAAGGCCGGCGGCACGACGGCGGCGGCGGCGGCGGCTGGCCGGAGGGCCGGGACGAAGATGCCGGCCACGAAAAGGGACTGGCTGCGGCGGTGGAGGGGACCGTGGCGAAGACGCTGGCCGCAACGAGGGAGCCAGCACCGGGGCAGCCGGCGCAAACGGCTGCACCTGAGCCCGAGCAGAGGCAGGAATCGGCAGGCGGGGAGGTCCAACGGGATTGGCCCCAGGGGGTGGCTGGCAGGGGGGGGGACGAACCAGGGCTGCTAGGGGGAGCACAGAAAGGTGGGGGATGGCAGGATTGGTGGAGGTGGTGGGGAGGAAACTACAAGAGGGCAGCTCCCAAGGACACCGAGGAGGAAGTGGCTGGAGCGACTGGTAGCGAGCGGAGAGAGAGAGAGGGCGAACGGACAAGCCAGAGCTCAGCAGGGAGAGACGGTGGAAGCCGGGTGCCTTAAACCACCACCGCTCACCCATATCTGAGGCCGAGGGAGCCGCCCTCTACGGGGAAGCTACGGCGGAAGGCGGGTGCAGCGCGGGGACTGGAGAGGGCGCTCACAACGTGGTGGAGAATGCAGGCCCCAGCCCTGCAGTGAGCCGCCCCCTCCCGCGCATTCCAGCGCCTACGGGCTGGACGAGCGGCCGGTCCCTGCTACGACCACCCACTCTCCAAGTTGACCCCCCCCCCGGCCGTCAGGCCCCGGCGCCACAGAAGCCGCGGCCATGGACCTGACCCAACTCGGACAGTGGCTTGCTGAGCACCAGGGCCAGCTGTTGAGGGAGGTGGCGCAGCAAAACCGGGAAGCGCAAGCCACCCTGGCGCAACAGCAGAGGGAAACCCAGACCGCTCTAATGAGGGACCTCCGCAGGGCCATTGAGGCGGGGCGGGCTCCCGGGAACCTGGGGGACGGCACGCCCGGCCCAGGCGGGCACCCACCGCCCTTCCACCTGGCCAAGTTGGGACCCGAAGATGATGTGGACGCGTACCTGGACGCCTTTGAGCGCACCGCAGAGGCAGCCCAGTGGCCGCGGGGGCAATGGGCGTTCATCGTGGGGCCCTACCTGACCGGGGAGGCCCTAGCCGCCCTCAAAGCCCTCGCCAAAGAAGAGAGTGCTGATTACGACCGCCTCAAAGCAGCCATCCTCGACCGGTATGAGCTCACCCCGGAGACATACCGGCAGAAGTTCCGCGGCCTGACCTACAACCGCACGGACCGGCCGCGCACCCTAGTGGTCTCTCTGAAAGACATGGCTTACCGCTGGTTGCAGCCAACCACCCCGGAGGCCAAGCGAGTCGCTGACCTGGTGGTCCTGGAACAGCTCCTCCAGGTCATCCCCCCCCCCTGCGCACGAGCCTGGGTGGCCTGCAGCCGGCCAGCTGACTTGAAGGAGGCGACAACCCTCTGGGAGAATTTCATGGCGGCTTCCCCCCAAGAGGCCGGGAGCAGTGAGGCGAAGGCGGGGAAACCCACCCCAGCGGGTCTGAGCGACGGAGGCCGAGGTGGGCGGGCCTGCGCTGGGCCGCGGCCCCCAGGGCCTGGGCCCGTCCGGTTGGAGCGTGGCGGTGCACTTGCCGGCCCTAGGGGCCCCAACCCCGGGCCAACCCGTAACCCCGGAAGGGGGGACCCGGCAGGCCCGGGCAAGGAGGACCCCGGGCGGAGGCCGTGCTTCACGTGCAGGCAGTGGGGGCATTGGAAGAGGGACTGCCCCGCTATGGAGTGTGACTGGGGCTGGGACACCACCATGCAAGTGACGTCCCGGGCCCCTCGCCCACCCCCCTCGTGGCCATGGTAACGCTTGCCGGACGAAGGCTGATGGCCCTTCTGGATAGCGGGAGCTCCATTTCCATGGTCCGCTCGCACCTGTTACCCGCGGACCTCCCGGTCATACGCCGGGCCGTCATAGCCTGCTTCCACAACCACGTGGAGGAGTGTCCCGTCGTCCGGGTGCCCGTGAAGTACGCTGGGAGTACTCGGCTCACCGAACTCACCCGCGTCCGGGCTCTGCCCTTTCCGGTCCTCCTAGGCCGGGACGCCGCTCACTTTGCCGAGGCCCTGCGGCCCTGGATCAATGACCCCCCGCCGCCCACGCAGGAGGCGCTGATTGGAGAGGAACGGGGACTGCCCGGCAACACCGACGAGGGCCCCGACGCCCCAGGCCTGCAAGCCGAGTGGGAGGCCGACCCCCAGTTCGCTGGAGCCCAGACTGCCGACGTCTCGCTAGAGTCCCTGCGGCGCCATGTGGCGGTAAGTGAGGGAGTGATGGTAGACGCCCGACGGGCGGGCCGCTGGCCGCAGATAGTCCAGGAGCGGGGGCTGTGGTTCCGGCTGGTGCAAGGATGGACGGGGGAAGTGCGCCAGCTATTGGTCCCGACGGCCTACCGGCAGAAGGTGTTGGAAGCGGCCCACGACCATCCCTGGGCCGGGCATCAAGGGGCCCAGAAGACAGTCGCCCGAGCCGCCGCGTTGTTCTTCTGGCCGACCCTGTCCAGCGACGCCCGAAGGCACTGTAAGGCCTGTCCCCTTTGCCAGCGGACAGCAGTACGAGGCCCGCCGAGGGCACCCCTCGCCCCTTTGCCGGTGATGCGGGAACCGTTTGAAAGGGTGGGCATGGACTTTGTGGGACCCTTACCCCGCACCGCCCGAGGAGCCTGGTATCTGCTGGTCCTCCTCGACTACGCCACCCGATACCCTGAAGCCATCCTGATGCGTGACATGAAGGCCCCGGGGGTGGCAAGAGCGTTGATCCGGTTCTTCGCCCAGGTGGGGTTACCCCGGGAAATCCTCACCGACTGCGGGAAGCCCTTCACGGCTAAGCTCACGAGTCAGCTGTGTCGTACACTGCGTATGCGTCACATATTCACCAGCGTGTACCACCCTCAGACGGATGGCTTGGTGGAACGCTTCAACCAAACGTTGAAGGCCATGCTGAAGAGGGTGGCCCATGAGAAGCCCACACAGTGGGACCTGTTCGTGGACCCCCTGTTGTTCGCCGTCCGTGAGACCCCCCAGGCCTCCCTGGGCTTCTCCCTGTTCGAGCTCCTCTATGGACGGAAGCCGCGGGGGATCCTGGAGCTGGTGGAAGAACAATGGGGTTCCCGGACCCCCACTGAACCACTCCCTGTGCCGGCCTACGTCCAAGACCTCCGGGAGCGGCTGGAGAAGGCCCGCGACGAAGCAGGCCGGAACCTGGAGGCCGCCCAGTCTGCCCAGAAGGCCTACTACGACCGGGGCACCCGCCTCCGGACTTTCCAAGAAGGGGACCGGGTCCTCGTGAACCGCCGGGTGATGGGGCCCGGGCCGGGTGACCCCTGGCAGGGACCTTTCATGGTGACGCGGACCCTCGGACCCCTGTCGTACGAGGTGCAGTGCGGGGCCCTACGCCGTCACCGCAAGCGACTTCATGTGAATGACCTGAAGGCCTGGCATGAGGGCCCGACCACCAGTGGCTGCGCGCTTTCCGAGGAGCCGTTGGAGCTCCCCGAAGGGGAGCTGCCCTGGTGCCTAGAGGGGGAGGCCGCGCCGCTACCCCTGCTGGACGCCGAACTCACGGAGCAACAGCGCCAGCAGGTCCTGCAGGTGATCGGGCGACACCCCGGCGTCTTCTCCCAACGACCCGGGCGCACGGCCATGCTCACGCACCGAATCGACACCCCGCCAGGGGCCGTGGCCCGGGCCCCCTGGCGGCCCCTGCCCCTAAAGCGCTGGGAAGTAGTGACCAAGGAAGTTCAGGACATGCTCCAGCTCGGCATTATCGAGCCCTCCCGGAGTGCCTGGCGCAGCCCCATCGTTCTCGTGCCCAAGCCTGATGGGTCTGTCAGGTTCTGCGTAGACTACCGTCAGGTGAATGCCCTGTGACGCTAAAGAAAGAGGTGGATTGCAGTTGCCAAATATGAGACTATACCACGAAGCAATATGTTTAGTTTGGTTAAAAGAGTGGATGTCACTGAAAGATTGTAAGCTCTTAACATTGGAAGGTTATAAGAAGCTGTTCGGATGGCATGATAAAATAAAATCCTTGTGGCAGGATAAAATAAAAGCTGATTCTATGTTTTTGCATCATTATATCAGAAGGAGCCTCTTCACGATCTGGAAAAAATATAAAAAATATCTGGGTGAAGGCATCCCCTCTTGGGTGGTACCGTTTAAAGTGATTGATCCGAGAGCTATCTACAATGAAGAACAATGTTTACCATATAAAGAGATATTGATTATGGAACAGAAAATGATAAGAATTAAATCGGAGGAAGAGTTATCTTCTTGTTACAGATGGTTCCAATATAGACAGATCAGAGACCTTTATAATTCGGATTGTTCAAAAGAAGGAATTAAATGGGAAAACTCAGAGTTGGAAGAGACTATACTACAAGAAAACAAAAAGAAGATATCTAAGATTTATAAAATACTTTTGAAGTGGTACACAGAGGATGAGACGGTCAAAGTACAGATGGTGAAGTGGGCAATTAATTGTCATAAAGAAATAACAATGGAATCATGGGAATATTTATGGAAAACTACACTGAAGATTTCAACTTGTACCAGTATTAAAGAGAACGTTTATAAAATGATCTATAGATGGTATTTAACGCCAAAGAAGATTGTGCTTGGAAATGCTAACATGTCAGATAAATGCTGGAGATGTAAAAAGCATGAAGGATCATTGTATCATATGTGGTGGACATGTGAAATAGCCAGATTGTGAAATAGCCATTATTATAGAAGTAATAAATGAGATATTGCAGATTCAAATAAAGAAGAACCCAGAACTATTGCTATTGAACTTAAGCATGGAAGATGTTCCTACTCAATACCGAACATTACTATTTTATATGACGATGGCAGCAAGACTTTTATATGCGCAAAAATGGAAGGTGCAAGAAATACCAACTATTGAAGATTGGATGCATAAATTGCTGTACATGGCGGAAATGGATAAAATGACAAGGAAGCTGAGAGATCAGAATCCAGCGGAATTTTTTATGGACTGGGGAAGATTGAAAACATTTAGAAAAGAAGTGGGACGTAAAGGGGGAATTATGGCAATTTGAAAATTATTAGAATGGGTTTGTTATTAGAAGAGATAGAGTCTTTACCATATGAAGTGAAGTATTAGCTAATTGTTAGCCCAAATGTAAGTGGACTTAGAGTTAATAGATATTGTTAGAATTACTAAAGTAGATATTTTATCCGACTGTTAGTTAGTTTAAATTTAAATATATGTGGAGCTAATATAAAGTAATAGATAATAGATTTTAAGTTTATAACAATATTTTTGAAGTTAATAGATAGGGCTTAGTTGAATAAAAGAGTAAGTAAACATGAGATAAGGAGTTACAGAAAAAGGGGACAGATTGGGAATAGATTAGGCTATAGGGTTGGAAACCTGTTGGAAGTCTTGGAAAAGGGGGGAGGGAAAGGGTGGGGGAAAGGATAATGAGATACTATTTGAAAGATGTATGTTAATATTGTCACCTAATAAAAATTTTCTAAAAAAAAAAATTATTCAATTTTGAATCAGGTTCAGTCCCAAATGCTGTACAAGTTAGGTAGAGTTATTTCAAAGAGGGCATTATCAAATTGGCTCTTTCAGCATATGCAGTTTAGATTTTGAATTTCAGATGGTTCCATGTTTTCCAGTGGTATCCATCTTTTTGTTGTTGTTCTCTCAGTTTACATTGATACAGCAAAAAACAGAGAGAGACAATATCAACCTGCTTCCACTTTATAGATATAGATATAGATATAGATATAGATATAGATATAGATATAGATATAGATATAGATATAGATATAGATATAGATATAGATATAGATAAACATAGAAGTAGGAAATAAAGCAACTTATTTAAAAACACTACAAAATGGTTCAGATAGCATCTCCCACAACTCAGAAATGTAACCAGGCAACAAAATCTGAAGAAGAAAAGTGAGCAAGGTATGTTTCACAAAGAACAGATCAAACTTTCATAAAAATGGGACAATGCTTGCCCTTTAAGATGTTTGAAATAAAGAACTCAATTGCCATTAGAATTGTCAACAGTTTAAAGGGCTACCTATCTGAAATGCAAAACAAAAACCCCATCCACCGTTAGACACCAAAATAAGTTAAACAGCCCATCTGAAAACAATTGTAGAGTAGTTCAAGAACAGTGCTCCTTCAGTTTGATTGTCCTGTGGCATGCATTTTCAACTCTTCTCCTTCTCCTCCTTCTCTTTCTCCTCCTCCTCCTTCATTGTACCTTAGCTTCTCCACATCAGTGATCTGAAATAAATAATCAATGGGGTCTGTATTTTATAAAAATGTCCACTTAATTCATCTGCAGGGATTAGAAGACTGAAAAAAAAGAGAGATCCTTTTACTACTCCTTAAAAGCGCTGGCTATGTAGTGTAGAGGGGGCTATTTTGGGTCAGCCTTTAATAGTCACATGAAATCAGAAACTACAGGAAATCTTTGAACCTTCAGAATTATTGGGAAAACTTCTATATATTCTGTGATTTTCCCCCCTGCACATCATTCTTATTTTAAAGCTTATAGAAAAGCTTTTCAGAAAATGTGTTCACAGTCAACCATAAACAGACAAAGGTGTTAAATGATAACTTCTGGATGTTTATGCAGGCCTTGCAATGGCTGCCTGGTGTTCATGTGCTCAGAAATGAACATACAAAAATATCTAATGCTTAATGTGTCTTTAATAGAAATAAGATGAGCAATGCCCCAAGAAATGATACATCTATAAAAGCTTGTACATCTTTCTGGAACATGGACTGTAAGTGGTAAGTGTGTTCTCTGTACTAGCAGCTTCTTCTTCACGGAATACACATAGGTATGTATGTGCTTCTTGGGCTGATTCAGCCCATGTAAGACTCATCAAAAATAACTGCAGACATGCCCTTTTATTAAATACTCCTCTGGCAGGCATGGTTTATAATCTTGAAATCCAGCAGGACTAGATAAAATATTGGCCTTCCCCAAGATGAAGGTTATTTTTATCTCTGTATTCCATACTTTAAAATACTTTAAAATACTTATGCTTGAAGTTCTATTTTAGTAAATGGGGGAGTTGAGATAGACAGATCTGAAGTGTGACAATTTAGTACTCTGATATTTGAAGAATTGGTATGCTGTCTATTCTTTGCTGGGGGGAAAAGGGCAAAGTTTTTCCCTCTCCTGCATGAGAATTATAACCTTTTTTTTTTTACAACAAACTATTAATGACTACAATTTATTAACAAAATAGCAGCAAGTTAAACATTACTTTTTGTTAATATGGCTGTCAATTGGCTATGGTGAAGACCTTTTCTTCTGAGTAAGATAACTTCACAATGTTAACTCAGAATTCTCAGTAATAACATGACTTCCAATAAATAACACAAGTGGTAGGATAATGTTCTCATAAATAATTGGCAAGTTTTGAAATTCAGCCACTGTCTCTCATACAAAGGCAAAGCTGGATGGCTTAAGTAGAAAGCCCATTTTAGAGTAATCCTGGCCTCACCATTCATAAGGTATGAGAATATAAGAGTTATGTTCAAAACACAGAGAAGGAATGACAATGCAGGTAGACTCTGTTGAGTAGCCTGTAGCCAATGTTTACTAGTTGGTCTCTAACCTCACTCCTCAACAGAAGAATAATTTGAGTATGATGCTTTAGATCAATCTGGAAATTTTGCTTCTCATGTACCTCTTGCCTAGGGCAGCAGTTGTCCCTGTGTGACCACCAGAGTAACAGATTAAAAAATATGGATATCACTGGCTGTACATGCTGCACACACTCCCCAATTTATTACCCTACTGATAAGCATTCAACTATCAGCTAGAGAGTACAACCTTCAGTGCTTTGCTAAAGTTATTTGTGGCTGTCATAACCCTGTTAGTGAGATAAGAATGCTCATTTCTAAGCATACGTACACAGAACTGAGTCTCCCTGAGTTTATGGAACTTGTCTCCAAGTAAATGTGATAGGATTGCAGACTTAACTGGAGATCAGGACTGAATTTTGAAACAACTAATCACATTACAGTGCAAGTCTGGTGCCATTGCAGAGTTAGGGTGGGCTGAGGTTCTGGAGCAGCGTCACTGGAGCCCCTACTTTGAGGAGAAGCTTGTGGGCTGGGAAGGCAGGAGGGCTGAGCATATTGAGGAACTCCACAGGGTAGTGGACCGCATCATCCATTTGCATCACTGAGTCCACAGGTCTGCACTCCATTTTGAATGAGTTAAGTTGTGTTTCATTAATGATGGCAGCTTTGTCAATCTTGGCGGTCAGAATGGCACACTTGCGCAGCCAGTCCATGGACTTCTCTGTGATAGTGATGATATCACGGTATATCGTAGCTGTTAGGTCTGCTAGGGTCATCACTAGAGGTGGGCATGAACCACAATATGAACCAAAAAAACGCATGAACCGGGCTGGTTCATGGTTCAGGAAAACGTGGTTTGTGAGGCTGTTTTTTCCACGAACCCCATGACTTCTTTGGCCCAGTTTGTCATGTTTGTGAGCAGTTCGTGATCCCAGACAGGCTGGTGCTGCTGTGGAGTGTGTGAAACTGACAGCCCCATTCTCCTGCCGCCAGCAAGCGGTAGGAGAAGGGGGATGTCAGTTTCACACACCCCATGCTGGGTTCAGCTCATGGGCTGAAGCTGGTGCGGGGTGTGTGAAACTGACAGCCCCATTCTGCCACCAGCAATAGGCAGGAGAAGGCAGCTGTCAGTTTGACAGACCTTGCGCTGGGTTCAGCCCATGGGCTGAACCTGGTGTGGGGTGAGTGAAGCTGACAGCTCCCATTCTCCTGCCACCCTGGGCTGAAGCTAGTGCAGGGTCTCCTGCTGCCCATGGGCTGAAGCCATTGCGGGGTCTGTCAAACTGACAGCCCCCTTCTCCTGCCACCAGTGAACAGCTGGAGAAGGGGGCTGTCAGTTTGACAGACCCTGTGCCGGCCTCAGCCCATGGGCTGAAGCTGGTGCAGGGTGTGTCAAACTGATAGCCCCCTTCTCCTACCACCAGTAAGCAGCTGGAGAAGGGGGCTATCAGTTTGACAGACCCCACACCAGCTTCAGCCCATGGGCTGAGGCCAGCACGGGGTGCGTGAAGCTGACAGCTCCTGTTCTCCTGTCATCCTGGGCAGCAGGAGAATGGGGGCTGTTAGTTTGACACACCCTGTGCTGGGTTCAGCCCATGGGCTGAGGCCAGTATGGGGTGAATGAAACTGACAGCTCCTATTCTTCTGCCGTCCTGGGCAGCAGGAGAATGGGGGCTGTCAGTTTCAGACACCCCACAATGGGTTCAGCCGATGGGCTGTAGCTGGTGTGGAGTGAAACTGACAGCCCCATTCTCCTGCCGCCAGCGAGAAGGAGAACAGGAGAAGGCAGCTGTCAGTCTCAAACACCCTGCACTGGCTTCAGAAGCCGGTGCCTGGCGTTTGAATTCCACGAACTATGAACCACAAACCGATTTGTGAACTGGTAAAAATTCATGGTTCATGATTCGTGGAACAGCAATGAACCACGAATCAGGTGTTTTTTTTTTTTTCAGTTTGTGCCCATGTCTAGTCATCACTACTGTGCCCAGACCTACAGGGATGGCCACCTTTCCCTTGGACTTGGGATATGCTCCATCCCCTATTTTTAGTAGGAGTTCAGAGATTTCCCCAGTGGACACCTCACCTCTCAAGTGGACCCTCATGTTCTTTCTACGATGCCTTGACACACAGAGTAACCTTGTCAGCTCAAGTTCCCTTTGGGACTACTGGCAGAGTCTGCCGGAAGTCTCCAGCCAGCAGCACTGTGACTCCCCTCATTGCTCTCTCATTGCCCCTGACATCTTTGAGGGTTATGCTCAGTGCCTCAAAACACCCCTTAAGCGCCATGGTGCTCTCATCCCAAACTATGAGCTTACAGTTCCACAGCACTTGGGCTATGTTGCTTTGTTTTGAGATGCTGAACAGGGGTTTTTCTGCATGGATGAGGTGAAGAGGCAGCTTGAAGGTAGCAAAGGATCATATGCCATGCCTGAGTGATCCTTGACCTTACATGGAAGTGAACACCTCTCTATTTGTCTTCCAGGATTGCTTTGCTCAGACTCTGTGCACCTTGGAGTGATCTTCCTGGTATTTGGCCACTGCTGCTCGGTGCACCACAGGAGCAGGGCATGCATATTTCCTTGTCACATCTTTAAGTTGCTTACTCTTTTTAGCATCGGTATATCTTGCATGACGTTTGCCAGAAGGCTTCTTGGCGACAGTAAGAGGTGGTGGCTGCAAGAGGTGTGGTGGGCACTTCAGCAATTTCATGTGAGAGGTTCGCATTGAAATGGCCCCTAGAAAGGTCATGTACCATCTCCCCATGAACATTTAAAAACTTAGTTGCCATAATGCCTTTTATATAAAATCCCTGTTCAGGAGTCTTCTACTGTCTTTCTTCAACTGTCTGCAGTCTCCTTTACCTGATTTTTACCTCAGAACACAGAGTTCCACCAATCAGGCTGCATATGCAAATGACCTCAGGGCAGAGTGGCTGAGTTGGCAGTTGGTAGGCGATGAACAGCCTCCCAGCCTCCCAGCTGTGTCCCTATGGGAAAACACATTTTACCCGTTTTTACCCCCTTAGGGGGCGGATTTCTTAAAATCCCTTCTTACTGAGCCTCTATTTATTATTTATTTATTTGTTTGATTTGATTTATACCCCGCCCTCCCCACAAATGGGCTCAGGGCAGCAAACAACATTCATAAAATACATTAAAATCACAAAACCGTAACATCAGTAATAATCTTTAAAAAGTCATTAAAATAGTCCAGACGTAGGCTATTTAAACAAATATTTGGGAGTCCATATATGGGCATAACAGATGGCCGAGGGCAGTCCCAAAAAAAGTGTTGGTCTTAGATGGAAGAAGGGGGACACCCGCTGGCACTCAGCCAAAGGCCCGGTGGAACATCTCCGTTTTACAGGCACTGCGGAACTGTAACAGGTCCTGCAGGGCCCGGATCTCCAGCAGGAGAGCATTCCACCAGGCTGGGGCCAAGGCAGAAAAAGCCTTGGCTCTGGTTGAGGCCAGACAGATGTCCTTTGGGCCAGGGACCACCAGGAGTTGCTTGTCTGCAGAACACAACACCCTGCAGGGGACGTAATCTACATCATGAATGGAATGTTCTCCCTAAATTTCACGTTTCTACATCCAGGGGTTGCTGGGCGTTGATGAGTCAGTCAGGACACTTGTCTTTATATATATAGATAACTTTTCCCTGAGAATGTTATATTGCATATAGATTGCCTTACTCAGCTCATGAGGGTACAGTAAACATCAGTTGATGGCCAGAAGACTACACAGGGATTCAGTTTTGGAACCTTTTCCACAAGAGGCATTATGAATCCAAGGAATTTAGCATCCTACTACAGCTAAAGGTCATGCAGCTTGGCTGAATGACATCGAAAAAGACCTGGCACTCTTTGTGCAAAGGAGAGATTAGTAATTCCAAATTTTTGTAGGCTGCAGTTTTGGCTTCCTGTTGGGATCTTTTTTTGAAAATGGATTCTGATGTAGACTGCCCTTTATATAGTGAATACGTATCTCACCAGAGATGTAATAAGATGCTATACATTTTTTTTATAAATGCCAAAAGGTTATTTCAGATGTCACAAAGATAATAAAGTTAACCATTCTTTCTAAAAATAAGCAGCTTCTGTAATCTAATTTTATTACGTATGAATTTATTGCACCTGGACAAATGCAAAATGATAGAATAAGCCTTGGAAACAACTTGTTTTCCCAGAATGAAAAGCCAAATTTAAATTGTCTAAGAACTACTTCCCATTTGGGCACAACCATATTCCTTCTTAGGCCACAAATAAATTAAATTGAATTTAAATCACTTAAATCTAATTGGCTTCATTTGATACAATAGGACATGAAATAGCAAAACAAATAACATTTGAATGTTGCAGAACACGATTGTTAAGTTTCTGAATAGGTTGTCATTTTCTGAAATGATGCATGGTACAGAAATGAATATTTCTCAATATATAGTTACTGGTTTTCAAGTTAACACTATTTTGCAGGCTGTTCTGAAGGAATGTGCACTTTATAGAACTGCTATGCAAACTTAATTTCCATTACTGATTTGATGGGACCGGGTTCAAGTTGACAGGTATGCTCAGCTTCTTCAACTTCTCTCTTTTCCAGATGAATTATCCTTTTAATAGAATAGAGCTGGAACAAATACTCACACATTCACCAATTGTTACAGTTTTGCCTCTAAAATTTTGAAGAGATTCTACAACAAAATTGGTTTTTGTGCTTTGATATGATCTTTTTACTCAAATTTGAATGTTTGATACTTGATTCAATATTTTTATTGTTTTGATGTAGGTAGGTTCCAGATGTCAAAGTCATACACTACTAATTACCATTTCCCACAGGAGAAGATCCCTAGCTTTTGGGTACGGCTGGACCAGGACCTCTTGTTGGATAAGCATGTGGTAGCTGGGGACAAGAGTGCCATTTACCAGCTTTGATGGCAGGCTTATTGTGGCCTTTCCTGTACAGAAAAGATTTGGCCACTGTGATGCTCGTCTAGATAAACTTTAAATTAGGTTACTGAAATGTGCTCTATGTGAGACTGCCCTTGAGAAGTATCCAAAAGCTACAATTGGTACAGAACACTGCATCCAAGATGCTGACTGGAGTGAGTTATATGGAATGTATCACTCCAGTCTTGGCCCATCTACACTGGCTCCCAGTTAGTTTTCAGGACCAATTCAATGTGCTGTTGTTGACCTTTAAAACCCTATATGGTTTGAGACCTTAAGGACTACCTACTCCCATATGGATCTTCCCAATCACTACATTCAAATTCTGAGGCGCTGTTTACGGTGCCCCTGATTTCTGCGGTGGCATCACAGTTATAGAACTCTCTCTCTCCAGGAATATTCATCTGTTCCTTTCCACCACTGTGCCAGCTGTTGAAGACTTTTTTGTTTCATCTGGCATTCCCTCAGTGATTCCTCCTTCCTATATTTAAATTTCTGGTTTGGAGTTTTACTGTATGTAATTTACTTTTGGTTTTAATTGGCTTTATGATGCATATTATAATATTCTGCTTTTAATTGTTAGCTGCCTCGGTGGCTCTGAATGGGAAGAAAGGGATGGTGGAATATTTATAAATAAATAAATTTCTTCTCAGATGTTGAGTTGTTTGTTATTCAATTTTTTTAAAAAATATTTAATACAAAGAAAATACTCAGAAAAAGAATTTAAGTAACAGAAAGGTGATTCCTGCTGCAGCAGCTTTACTCACCTCTTTCCCCATCGCCACCAATATTATGTTATTCAGGTGTTATATTATTCCATCTAAATTCATGGTATTTAAGGTAGCTTACATAGCCATTCAACAAGGTTAGTGTTTCACTAGCAACAAAGTCTGTTGTGGGGGGAAAAAAAACAGGTTCTAGAAAGGGGAGGACAGACAGGCAGGCATTTGCTCCTCCTCCATCACCGATTCCAGCTGGTGAAGGAGGGGGGGTGGGCATTGTTATCTGCTCCATGCCTGATCTGCCTCATATTGGCCATGTGAATGGGTGGTGGGCTTTGCTTCCTGCTCCATGCCTGATACACGCTGGGCAAAGGGGGGGCATTGCCTCCTGTTCTGTGCCGGACTTCAGCTGGGTGAAAGGGGGCAGGCATTGCCGCCTGCTCTGAGTCTAATCCCAGCTGGGTGAAGGGGGGTGGGCATTGCCACCAAATCACCACTTGGTGAAGGGAGGAACAGGCATTACCTCCTGCTTGGCGCCTGATCCTGACAGGTGAAGGTGGGTAGTGGGCTTTACTACCTACTCTACTCCTGATCCCAGCTGGGTGAAGGGGGTGCGGGCATTGCCACCTGCTCTGCTCCTGATTCCAGCAGGTTGAGGGGGGCAGGCATTGCTGCATGCTTGGCTCCTGGCTCCAGCAGGGTGAAGACAGGGTAGGCATTGCTGCCTGCTCAGTGGCTCCTAATACCTGCTGGGTTAAGGCAGTGGGTGGGCAAAGCCACCTGCTCTGCTTCTGATCCCAGTGGGGTGAAGGGGGGGTTGGCATTGCCAAGTGCTTTGCTCTGCTCCTAATACCAGCTGGGTTAAGATGGGGGGTGGGCATTGCCATCTGTTCTGCTCCTAATACCAGTTGGGTTAAGGCAGGGGGCATTGCCACCTACTCTGCTCATAATACCAGCTGGGTTAAGGTGGGGGTGGGCATTGCCACCTGCTCCTCTCTAATAAGAGCTGGGTTAAGGCAGGGGGTGGATATTGCCATCTGTTCTGCTCCTAATACCAGCTGGGTTAAGGTGTGAGTGGGCATTGCCACCTGCTCCTCTCTAATAAGAGCTGGGTTAAGGCAGGGGGTGGATATTGCCATCTGTTCTGCTCCTAATACCAGCCGGGTTAAGGCAGGAGGCATTGTCACCTACTCTGCTCATAATACCAGCTGGGTTAAGGTGGATGTGGGCATTGCCAACTCTTCTGCTCCTATTACCAGCTGGGTTAAGGCAGGGGGTTGGTCATTGCCACCCTCTCCACTCCTAATACCAGCTGGGTTATGTTGGGGGAGCAGGCATTGCCAACTGCTCTGCTCCAAATACCAGCTGGGTTAAGGCGGGGGGGGGCATTGCCACCAGCTCCGCTCCTAATACCAGCTGGGTTAAGGTGGGGAGAGGGCATTGCCACCAACTCCGCTGCTGATCCCAACTGGTTCAAAGGGCGTGGGCATTGTCCCCAGCTCCGCTGCTGAAGATACCAGCTGGGTTAAGGTGGGGGTTAGGCATTGCCACCAGCTCCTCTCCTAATACCAGCTGGGTTAAGGTGGGGAGAGGGCATTGCCACCAACTCCGCTCCTAATACCAACTGGGTTAAGGCGAGGGGTGGGTATTGCCACCTGCTCCCATCCTGCTTCCGGCCTGGGCTTCCCACCATGGCATATTTTCTGGAGGGATATGGTGCCTTACCTAGGCTTCCCTCCATGGCAGCGCCCTCTGGTGGTACACCTGGGTATAAAGTAAGTTGCCTGAAACAAAGGATCACATTCTTAGTATGTGCTGCTGACAGATTGGTAGCACAGAAATGTCAGAAACTTTGTAGTAGAAACTTTGAAATACTTGCAAAAGTCCAACATTGAGTTTCTTCCCACTTCACAGCTTAGTGGCAACCACACAGGACAATTGTGTGATTTTGGTTTTTATAAAAGGAAAGTTCAAAGCTTTGTGATTCATCATGAGAGTCTTTAAAAAATCTTTTTTTTTGCTGTCAGAGACCATAGATTAGCAATTTTGCTAAGTGATACTTAGTGCTAATTATTTCAGGGGCATTGAGCTGTAACAAAAAAAATCTTTAATAAAGTGTCACATTTCTGAAGACTATAATAAGTAGTTTTCACCACATCTCTTTTTGATTTTTTTTAAAAGGTGAATTTGTTATCTCTCTTTGATATTTCAACCATTACAATGATGTGTAATGCAGGAACTGTTTTTGAACACGTTTATCAGATACCTGCTCATTATTCCCCAGTGGGAACCCAAAACAGATCAAATCATTCTCCCATTCTTCATTTTATCCTCACAACACTATGAGTTAGGTTAGGCTGAGTGTGTATAATTGGTCCAAGGTCATCCAGTGAAATTCCATGGCATACTGGTGATTCAAATGCAGGCCTCCCAGATCCTAGTCCAACACTCGAACCACTACACCATGCTGGCTCTCTAGTAAGTACATGATCTACAGTGCCAGGTCATCCTCAGTAATAACTTTAAGTAACAAATGAATATATCTTCTCAAATACTGGATTTGAGGCACCTGTTCCCTGAGGCTGTGGTTGGATTATTAAACTGACATACTACTTGCTGTCAATCACAAAATCAGTTGTGATTCATCCTTGTTTTTGCTCTCATACTTGAATACATCCTTTAAATGGCTGACATTCAATATATCACATTGCTTGTTTTTTGTTCCTGCACAGTCAGTAGCATGCTTTTATTCAATTACTGCAAGAAATCATCACAAGATTAATTAAGTTCATGGACAAAAATCCAGTGAAGGCACAAAAGACATGTAAGTGGAAAGTCCAAACTGTTGGGGCAAAGACAGGCTTGCAAATGTTTTAATAAATAAATACATAAAGAGCATGTTTCCCAACTATTTTGACCTTCGCTTGACTGTCAAAAGATCTCTTTGTCCTTTTCCTGTTCCATTTAGTCATGTATGGTAGTGGTGGAAAGAGCTATCAAGTCATAGATGACTTATGCCGATCCCTGGTGTGATTGTCAAAGCAAGAGACTAACAAAGGTAGTTTGTTGTTGGCTGCCCCTGCAACCCTGGTCTTCTTTGGAGGTCTCCATCCGATTACTAACCAAGGCCAACCCTGCTTTGCTTCCAAGATCTGAAGAGATCAGGCTTGCCTGGTCTATCCAGGTCAGGGCAGTTAGTCATCTGCATGGCAAGTAAGTTTTCTTTTCCTGAGAAAACAAAGATAGAAGGGATGTTCTATACATGATAGTGGAAAACAGTTTTTTCAGCTGTGTTAAAAGTACAAATGCATTTAGCCAAACAAATATGAGAATAACCATAGTATTTCAACTTCAGACCAAAGTAAACATGTGATTAAATTGTATGAATGTGTTAAGATTTAATTTGCATTACTGTGTAATGAACAAAAAAAATCTATCCTTGAGATTACTCTTGAAGTCTTTAATGTTACTGTTACCAGTCTCCTCATTAGAAATGGGCACGAACCACAAAAAAAAGAACCATGAGGTTCATGGGTTTTCATGAACCAGGAACCACGAACTGGCACAAACTGGGGCAAGTTTATGAACCAGTTTGTGGTTCGTGGTCATGGGGTTTAAATGCCGCTTTCTGGCCACTTAGCAGAGGCAGGGAAAGGGACATTTGACAGTTTAAAGGGCCCTTTCCTGCCTTGTACATATTCATTTATTTCAGTTAACATTAGCAGGGATTTATTTTTTGGTAATTTTTAGGAAATTACTTCTTCAAGGGATGTACTTGAAAGTGAAAGCTGTTCTTTGCATTTTACATTCATTTAGCTGAGCCTTTCATTTTAATATAAGTCTGTGTGTTTTAAAAGATAATTTTTATAAGAGTGAGAACCAATTACACAAGGTATTATGCTCTCTCTTTAATGATACAACTTTTCTGGAATTTAAGTTAATCGCCATAATTGGCTGATGTGCACTTTATTAACATTACTGTATGCTGCATTAAATTACTATAATTTTATTAGACAGTTTAGTTCATGCTCCTCATATTGAGGGTACAAATTCATGTTCGAGCAGCAAGATGACATTTGAAAAGGTTTATTCAGAAGGCTTATTTTCATCCAGTATAAAACTAGAAGCATTTCAACAGTCTCCATATGAAACTATGTGAATCTGAATGTTTACATTAATGCACGCATTGGCACACATCTCCTTTTATAACTTGAGCTATGTGGTATATTGCTTGTGACTCTAAAGAATTGCTCAGCTGTTAGAGTGCATGTTTCTCTTTCTGCTCCCCACTTTCTATGTCCATAGACTTGGAAGGGTATAATGTGGTGCAGTGGTTAAGAGTGTTAGACTAGGATCTTTGAGACCCAGGATCAAATCTCCACTCTGCCATGGAAATTTGTTGGATGACTTGGGCCACTCACACAGTCTCAGGGTTTCTGTAGGGATAATTATGTCAATCATTTTGGGTCCCCATTGGAAAGAAATATGGGGTATAAATGAAGTAAATAAATAAATAAAAAATAGACAACAGTTCCCTACATATTCCATCCATCTTGTTTCTGAAAGACAGAGGAAAATCAAAAAAAGAGCAGCACATCAAGTCACTGTTAAGGTGTATAGATCCAGATTTACTAGCACAATAGATCCTCATTATCTATCCATAAGAATCTTTCTGCAAAAATGTGCAGTAAATGTACTACATGTTGTACAAATCACAAATCGTGTTGCAAATTCAAGTTGAACCCTCAACATTACATTCAGGTGACCATTATAGGTGTCAATCGGTGCAATCCTGTACATAGTTACTCCAGTCTAAGCCCACTGAAATCAATGAGCTTAGACCAGAGTAACTCTGGTTAGGATTGCACTGTATATGACAATGCTAGAAGGCTCCGAGCCAAGATGGGGAGCTGGATTGCTTGGTACTAATTAGTGGGTGTCTCAGTAACATGGATGAATGGGAAATCAGTGGGATATGGTCATCCCTAGGTATAAACTCTGTAGGCAGGACAGCAATGGACATAGGAGAGGCATTGTGTTTCATATCAAAGAGGTTATGGAGTTAAATAAGTTAGAATAAGTTAGAAAGCATTAGGGGAATGAACACACCAACAGAAACTATATGGGTGGAAATATTGGGTCCTAAGGATTACTTTAAAATGAGGGTGAAAAATTGCCTATCTAATCAAACCCCTGAAGCTAATTTCAAGATGGAGAAGGAAATAAGGGAGAGACTAAAGTAGATAATGTTGTGATACTGGGTGACTTCAACTACCCTTACCTTGACTGGGTAAACATGTGCTCAAGTCATGCTGTAGAAATGAGATTCCTAGACATCATAAACAACTGTAAACTGGAAAAGTTTGTCACAGAACCAGCCAGAAGGATAGTGATCTTCAACTTGATTCTGAGCAGAGCTCAAGACTTGGTGATAGATATAGATGTTGTTGCACTATTTGGGAGCAGAGACCACAATGCTATTAAGTTCAGCATCCTTGTCAAAGGATACCCCCAAAATCCAAAACACTAACATTTGATTTCAATAGAAGGAAGTTTACAAAAATGAGAATAGTTAAAAGGAAGGTGAAAGGGAAACACAAGAGAGGCAAATACCTAGAGGATGCATGGAAGCTATTTTAGACCACACTAATTAAAGCCCAGATAAAATGCATTCTCCAGGTTAGAAAAGGTACTTCCAAGTCTAAAAGAATGCTTTCATGGTTAATGACCCCAGTGAAAGAAGCCATACAAAGCAAAGTCTTTTTATCGCTTTTTCCCTTTTCCTCCCTGATTTTCTCTTAGTTAGTTTACTGTACATCACGTGTACATTTTTCTCACTATTTGTGAGATTCACAGTTTTGGTTTTAAAAAGACAACTCAGAGACCAGGAAGAACCAGATGTGCTGTCCATTGTTAAAAACTATTGTGTTATATGTTACACTGAATGATAAATATGTTGAGCCAATACCCTCTCAAAAATCCTAGGAAAGACAGAATAGGGTTTACTACAAATATTCAATAGGGGCAGGGCCTCTAAGAGGAATTTTATGAGGTGGTGCAAAAAAATTTCAGGGCCCCTTTCCTGCTCCATTAACCATCATTTTTTTTATCCATAATGGTTTTAAGCATAAGTTCGAAAAAGGTTTAAAAATTAGGCTTTGTATTGACTTAAAAATGAGCTTTCCTTGCCTTTTTTTTGGTGAAAAATTTCTAATGACAGCATCAAAATTAATTGTTCTGGCAATGTTTGATTCAATACTCAGCCTGGCCAAATCCACAAGATGTTCTTGAGACATTGTAGACCTTGTACGCCAACAACATAAGATATAAATGCTAGTCTTCATATGTAGAAATATAGGTCCTAAGACCAACGGGAAAACAATTATTTATCAATCATATATTACATATACATAATCATTCTTTTAATATCGCATATCACAATATTGCAGCCAATTTTTATCTTCGTTTTACAAGTTTCAGCATATAACTTATATTACATATATCATTCAAGAATCCTCCCCAGGAGGATCCAGGGGTGCAGCGGCAAATTAATGACTTGTACTATATCAAAGTCCTTTCAGGAGCTGGTTAGACAAGTTCATGGTTTGTTCCAAGATGAAAAGTGGAACCTTCAAGGTGCCCGGAACTAAGGCTGGCAATTTCCAATTAGTTCTTCGTCCCCACGGACTTCCTCAGGAGCAACCATTTACAACCATCCAAAGTCATTTAACAGGCACGCCGTCAGTTCACCCAATGACGTGGAAAACTCCTACGTCTTATCCATAATGGTTTTAAGCATAAGTTCAAAAAAGGTTAAAAAATTAGGCTTTGTATTGACTTAAAAATGAGCTTTCCTTGCCTTTTTTTTGGTGAAAAATTTCTAATGACAGCATCAAAATTAATTGTTCTGGCAATGTTTGACTCAATACTCAGCCTGGCCAAATCCACAAGATGTTCTTGAGACATTGTAGACCTTGTAGGCCAACAACATAAGATATAAATGCTAGTCTTCATATGTAAACATTTTATGGGACTGCAGGAAATTCTTGCCTCCCCCTTTGGGCCTCTTTGAGCCCCCTCTGGGCCCATGGGCCCTGGTGCGATGCACCTGCTGACACCCCCTCTCATAGGGCCTGAATAGGGGCAATATCATTGTATGCTCAGGGCCACCTTACAATGTAAGGATCAAGTGGTTTCATAAAGTTGTATAGTGGCTCACATAATTGTGTCCATATATGCTAGCCATACCCTATTTCCCCTGAATTTCTCAGAACTGGAATTCAGTGAGGCTCTTACCTCTTTTATTAAAAAATCTTAGAAATTGTAATGAAGCTAAGAGAAAATCAGGGAGGAAAATGGAGAAAGCGATAGTTATCAGCCTCAAGGACAGAGGTTTGCGGAGGCAGCAGCAAAATGACCAGCATTTAATGAAGAAGAATAAAAGAGGCCAAAACAGATTTGGGTGTGTGTGTTTAGATCCAAAGACACACATACACTCACTGGTGGCCAGGGAGTCCAGTTATAGGGCAAATTGCTTCCCTCACGCAAGCTGATGCCTTCGCCTCCAAAACAATGACTTAATGGTTTTTCCAGATGTGGTTAATGAGTTAAGAGATGTTTAATGGGTCTACCTGAGGTAGACTATAAATGTATAAATGATGTTTTATGATGCTTTGAGAACCGTATGGGAAAAGTTACCAATTATGCTATATGAGGAGCTATATCTATACCTGTTTAAGTCACATCTATGCCTGTTTGTCTTAATTCTCCCCACAACCCCCCCCCCCCCAATGTCCTTCTTAAAATCTGTGTCCTTGTTTTACTGGTTTTCAGGCTTTCCTTCTCTATCCTACCAGTTGGAACTATTGTGTCTGACTGGTTTGAATGGCTGCTATGGTTAAAGCTCCCATTTCCTCCTCTATTGAGAGGTTAGGGAAGCAGCTGTGGCTATTAGCTGGGAAATGGCCTTCAGGTTTGTGGTGGGAATGGGGACTGTGGTTTCAGCTAAGGCATCAGCAGACAAGTGGGTTGAGAGAGAGGGCTCTGGCACGTCACTGGGATGAATAGATGCGATCAACCCTCTATGCAAACCAAATGATAAGACTTTAGAGTCTTATCTCAACATGGCAGGCCTGATGGCTGTCTTCAACCTTTTGAGTTTTTACTTGGACAACCAGAAATGTAGTTGCCTGTCTGGCTTACTCTGGCTGTTCCAAGGAAGCTACTCAATTTTGGGCAGCCATTGCAGTAGCATTGGCCATTTCTAGTTCTTCTTGGGACCTTTTGAGATTGGAGGCTAAATTTCCCTTCTCCAAAACCTGATAATGTTTCTCAGTATGCATTCTCTCACACTCCAGGAGACTCGCTTCTAACTTCTCACTTGCTTCTTCAAAACAACATTTTCTGCCATTTTGCATACTTAGCACTATCATGCAAGGCTATCTATAAACCCCATCCAGCACATGCATCCATTTTGTGGCTTAAACTTTACACAATATTCTGTGAATACTTCTTTCAGGTCTTTCAGTGAGTTGAGTCCAGCAAAGGAGTCACTTTCTCAGAGGATTTGTGCCTAATTTCAGCAAGCACTTTTCCAATTTTCCCTTACTGGGATCTTTCTTTCATTGGGTCACCATAAGTCAGAAATGACTTGATGGCACATAACCATACATGTTCCCAACAGATGACCCCGACCATTACTCTAGCTGAAGCATTCTGCACTAGCTGCAGCTTCTGTAAATTTGTGGTTCTTATTTGCTTAATTGTTTCAAGAATAATCAGATTAATTTTAAATAAAAGTTCTAAAGCCTGGATATTAGGTCAGAAAATGGCGGCTCAAGCGGGAGCAGGCTTGCGAGTCTCTGCCATTCTCTCTTTGAATTTTTATTTTTAGCCAGCTTTTAAACAACTTTTAAACAACTTTTTCCTGCCGCTGGTCACCTGCAACTTAAGAAATTTTAACCTGGTAAGCTGCACCATTGTATTTTCACTACCTCTGCTTCGTTTGCTTTGTGGAACCACCAGAGTTGGAGAGGAGGGAGAAACTAACCTGAGAAACAGCTGGTGGGCGGGCGAGACTGAGCGAGGCAGCTAGAGCCAGGGAGACTTTATTTGGATGTTAATTAAATCAAGCAAAGTGAGGACTGTGTAAGAAGGCAATATCTGCTCTGTGTTAAATTGACGGCAGGCTGAGAGCTGAGCCCCAACAAGCCCTGAGGAGCTGAGCCTGATGAGCCCTGGAAAGACAGGCCTTGAAAATCAGAGCCCGACAGTGAGTGGGTGGTGAGGGAGCTAAACCCCATATAAGTGGAGATGGCAAGCCCCGAACCAGTGGAGTCGACAAGTCCCGAAGAGCTGAGCCCAACAGTAAGGGGGCGGCAAGGGGCCGAGCTGAGACAAGCAGTGAACGGTTGAGGGGAGCTGGGTGGCTGAGTGGAGCTGGGCGGCTGGGGGGAGCCCAGGTGGCCGAGCCTGAACTCATGCAACCAAGTTGTGCCTGATGCTGGGTAATTAACGCTCTGAAGTTAAGCTGTGCCACTGAGACGAACTGAGCTGAGTGCCAGGCTAAAAACAAAGAGGGCAGTGGAGCCAGTGAGTCAAGGAGTTAGAGCTGTAGCTGAAGTGGAATGGAAGGGGATATGTTATCCGAACCACCAGAGCTGAAGGTGATAGGAGAAAGGGCTGGGGCGAACAATCAGGGCCAGCGCTGGGTTTATGTGTTGGGCAGGGTGCTTTTCCTGTACCTTGTCTGCTTCCCACTTGGGATGCTGGAAGATCTTGGCCTGGCCTGGAAGCAGCAAGGTGGCCTGAAAGACTATTGGAAGCCCTGTGAGGCTGTTGGGTCTGCCCCTTACCTGGGAAGTCGGATGACCGTAGCTGTGACCTGGAGGCAACTGGGTGGTCTGAAATACTGTTGGAAGCCCACTGAAATTGCTGGGCTTCGGTGGGCCATTAAGTTGAACTCGGAATTGAACTGCTTTGCTGTGTTAAGTGGCCCAGAGCTGGACTTAGGAGGTTCCTCCTGGAATTGGTGGAGGGGCTGCATGGTTGTTTGGTGGTTGCAGCTGGTGAAGCTCTTTGGGATTTTCTGGTGTCAACTGAAATTATATTGGGGTGGACCTAGCCTTTCGAGACTGAAATTGGGCCAATGTATGGCCCCTTAAATAAGTGGAGGTACGCCTGATTATTGAGGAGGGTGGGGGTTGTGCTATGATTGAATTGAAATTTTATATTGAGATTAACTAAGGGCAAATGGGTCAGTTGTGTTGTATTTTTGTGGCAATGATATGGGGTGGAGGTTGTGAAGGGCTTGTGAGGGAGGCGACTGGAGGCGAGTTGGAAATCCCAGTGCTCTGGGGGCGGGGGAGGTATGGCGGTGGGATGCAGGCCAGGAATGGAAGGCCACGGAGACGTGGTAGGACTCGATGTCCTTCTAACCTGCATCCCATCCCGAGGCATGCTGGTTGTGGGGCTAGGAAAATGAATTAAATGTGGACCTGGTGTGCTTGACTGAGACCTGGGTGAGGGATGGCAAAACAGACACCTTGAAAGAGCTCTCCCCCCCCCCCCCCGATTTCTCAGTCCTTCATCAGTCCCGGATGGATAGTCGGGGGGGGGGGGTGGCTATTCTCATTCAAGAGTCTTTCTCCTTCAGGCCACTCACCACAGCAAAGATCACTGTCATTGATTGTGTGGGACTGATGTGGGAAGCTGAGGAAAGTTTGGCTATCTGCGTGATGTACAGATCACCTAGCGCACCAGCAGCTACCCGGCCAAGCTTATTGGAGGTGGTGGCGGTATGGGCCTTGGAGCAACCTAGGCTGTTGGTCCTGGGTGACTTCAATCTCTATGTCAATGATGCCCCCTCCTCGCAAGCTGCAGACTTAATGTATTCCATGGCAGCACTAGGACTTTCCCAAGTTGTTTCAGCCCCTACGCCTAATGCGGGCCACACACTGGATTTGATCTTTGGAATGGGGATTCATGTGGACCTTGATGCTATAAAAGCAGCGCTGTGGTCAGACCATTCTGTCCTGAAGGCTCGTCTGGGAATACCTGCTCCCCCCTGCATAGGTGGCGAGCAAATTTATGCTTGCCCGTGGAGACTAATGGATCCAATTGGGTTTCAGAATGCTCTGCAGGATCCAGTGCCCCCTGGTGGTTTGTTAGATGAGCTGGTAGAGGACTGGCATGGCCGTCTCTCTGAAGCTATCGACGAAATTGCTCCCTATCACCCTCTCCACCCTCACACCAAACTAGCTCCTTGGCATATGGAGGAGCTACAACAGATGAAGTGGTAGCTGAGACAGCTTGAGCGAGGGTGGCAGCAAAGCCACGATGAAGAAGCAAGATCATCTTATAAAATGTTTATGAAAGCCTATGAGGTGGCTGTGAAGGTGGCAAAGAAGGATTACTATGCCACCTCCACAGCATCTGCAAGCTCATGCCCGGCAAAATTGTTTCAAGTAATTTGGTCCCTGGTCTTCGTCTCAGAGGGAGACCGCCAAATTGATAATTTGGTTATTAGCTGTGAGGCTTTTGGCAGCTTTTTTGCAGATAAAGTCTTGTCTTTCCGCCGTGACCTGCCTGCCATGGTTGATACAGTAAGAGAACTGGAAACCCCTTGGCTGTCCTCTGGGCTGATCTTAGATCAGTCTGGTCTCCCAGGAGGATGTTGACAGGATCCTGCAGCAGGTGAGGTCCACTACGTGCTCCTTCGACCCTTGCCCTTTGTGGCTGGTGAAAGCCAGCGTGAATGGGCTGAGGGCTTCACCGGAGACCATTATCAACTTATCTTTGAGCTCTGGGGTTTTTCCCGGAGCATTAAAGGAAGCTGTGGTGAAGCCTCTCCTGAAAAAAACAACTTTGGACCCCACCAACCCGTCCACTTACTGCCCAGTCTCAAACCTCCCATTTCTGGGTAAAGTGATTGAACAGGTGGTGGTGGAGCAGCTGCAGGCTTTCTTGGAAGATGCATTGGTCCTGGACCAATTCCAGTCTGATTTCCACCTGGGCCATGGGACTGAGACAGTGTTGGTCACCCTCACAACTGATCTCCATAGACATCTGGATTGAGGCGGGTTGGCGCTGCTGGTGTTATTGGATCTTTCAGCAGCATTCGACATGGTTGACTATGAATTGTTGACCCACCACCTTGCCGATGTGGGGATACGAGAGACTGCCTTAAAGTAGCTTGTCTTTTTTCTCCACGGTCGTGGACAGAGGGTGGCACTAGGGGAGAGGGTGTCTGCACACCAACCGTTGGTATGCGGTGTCCCCATTGTTGGTCAATCTGTATATGCGCCTCCTCGCCCAGCTGGCACAGAGTTTTGCCAGTTGGCACCAGTATGCTGATGACACCCAGTTGAATCTGTTGTTGTAAAGCTGGCTCGGCTCGGCTCCATAAGCCCTGATTAGAGCTTTGGATGCTGTGTCTGGTTGGGTGAAGCAGAGCAGACTGAAGTTAAATCCCATGAAGATGGAGGTCCTGTACTTAGGTCATCATGGGACATTGGAGGGGGAATCCAGTTTCTGGCCTTCCATGGTGCACCACTTGTGCCCGTTTTGCCGGTCAGAAGTCTTGGCATGATCCTCTTTATCAATGGAGGACCAGGTTGCAGCAGTTGCCCAGTCTGCTTTTTTCCATCTTCGGTAGACCAGGCAGCTTGCTCCCTATCTCTCGACCCGTGACCTGGAAACAGTGATCCATGCAACGGTCATCTCCAGATTGGATTACTGTAACTCGCTCTATGCAGGGCTTCCCTTGAGGCTGACCTGGAAATCACAGCGGGTCCAGAACGCTGCTGCCCGTGTCTTGATGGGTGTGCCTTTCAGGACACATGCAACTCCAGTTCTGTAGCAGCTACACTGGCTTCCTGTGGAGTTCCAGATCAGGTTCAAGGTTTTGGTATTAACCTATAAAGCACTAAACGGACTGGGACTAACATACCTGAGGGACCATGTCTTCCCATATACTTCTTGGAGGGTGCTGAGGTCATCCGGTAAGCACCTACTGGTGGTCCCTGGCCCCAGGGAGGCTCGACTGGCCTCAACCAGGGCCAGGCCTTTTCGGTCCTGGCCCCGACCTGGTGGAACTCTCTGTCTGAGGACACCTTGGCCCACCAACATCTTGTCTCCTTCAGGCGGGCCTGTAAGACGGAGATGTTCCGCCAGGTGTATGGTTGAGGCCATCAGGGTTTCCACCAAATAAGCCTCTCTCTCGGTCTCCTCTATGTCTGTAGGGGTATTGACCATCTACCCCTCATATATGAGTGACCACGCATGGTTAAGCTGCACCTCCACCTCTGTCAGATGTTATATGGTTTTTATACGGTGAGCAGGTGTTTTATTAGAAAGCTGTGTTAATCTGTTGTGATTTTATCTTGTATATTTTATCTTCTGTTGTAACCTACCCTAAGCCCGCTTGCAGGGAGTGCGGGTTGTTGTTGTTGATGATGATGATGATGATGATGATGTTAACAACAACAACAACAATAATAAAATCCCACACTGAGTGGTTCTGGGATACAGATACCAGATTTTCATTCTATATTTAGAATAAATAAACCTGATCCTCTCAGTGAGGAGGCTGAAACCCGTTAAATAGTGATCACTAGAGGAAAGGCTTATTTTTCACACAGCCGTGCAGGTTAGTGGTTAATATATTTCATCAAGATACTCAAAGAGACTTTCCATTTGGCTGGCTTGAAGTAATTCTAGTCCACATAAAACACAAAATATTTCTCTCCATCATCCCCTTCACTGAATTTCTTAAGACACTTTCTATGAGATACAATAATATTTATATTAAGATTAGAGATGGGCACTAAACGAACCACGGAACAAAATTCCGAACGCAATGGCTGGTTAGTTTTTAAAGAAACGCATTCCGTGGGTCTGCGTTTTTACGGAACAAATGAATTTTCCTATTGTTCGTTCCATTCCATTGCCGGTTTCGGAAGCCATACACTTTGGCGCCATTCACTCCATTGCCCAGGCAATGGTGGCAGTCTTTAGGTTGCCCCCAATCTGAGGCCTCCAGACTTGATTGGCAGCTGTCCCTGCCAACTAGTCCTCCATTGACAAAGAGGAGTCCAGCATCACGCCAAGACTTCTGACCGGCAAAACGGGCACAAGTGGTGCACCATGGAAGGCCAGAAGCTGGATCCCCCCTGCAATGTCCCATGACCTAAGTACAGGACGTCCATCTCATGGGGTTAGAATCTCTAAAGCAACTGAGGAGATGGGCCTTCAGCAGCCATGGTAACACCAATCTCTTCCTCCCAAACCATGTTAGGCAGGTCTTTCTGCCAACCAGACTGCTCCTGTGTTGTTCAATCTTGGCTTTTTCTATAAATAGGGGAAGCCATGTGACTCCTGGTTTCAGTTTCTCCAGAGTGGGAGAGGGAGGAGAGCTTGCTGGCTGTAGTGTTGGGAACTTGGGAGGGATCTTTGGCCTGCATTTCTGGCTGCTGGAAAAGGGGCTGAAAAGCCTTTTCCCCCCCTCTCTTACTGCCTTTTCTAGTGGGGACTAGAGAGGTGTTTGGGAAAAGGGTGCTTTTTTCCTTTCTTCCCCACTGCCATCCTAATCTTAGCTTTTCACCTTCTCCCCCACCCCAGCCTAGTGTTAGGCCTTAGGCCTTTGAGTAGAACTGTGGTCTTGCTTGACTAAGATTTTTATTTGCTTTTATTTTTCTCCTCTGCTTTTTGGAGGCTTTGTCTTTTGGTTTGGTTTCTGGATGCCCCCCCCCGAGAGCTTCACTTTTATTTGCTTTTATTTCTCTTTCTCTGTTTATTAGAGGGTCTCACTTCTGGTTTGTTTTGTGGGTTACCCCCTCCACCAGGGAGCCTTTTCCGTTAGCTCTCTGTGTGCACTTGTGTGGTGCAAGGCTTTCTACCACTTTTTTCTGCACACTCCATTACTTTTATTTTGAGCGCCTCTACAGCCAGTGCCAGTGATGGGTTGAGGTGGTTGTGGGGGCTCAGAACTCTCTGACTCACACCCGCATGGGGCTGTTTGCTATCTGTATGCACTTCTGTGGTGCAGTGCCTTCTGCCCCTTCTTTTGGCACACTCCGTTATTTTATTTTGAGTGCCTCTACAGCCAGTGCCAGTGACTGGGTGGAGGTGGTTGTGGGGGCTCAGGACTCTCTGACTCACACCTGCAAGGGGCTGTTTGCTCTCAGTGTGCACTTGTGTGGTGCAGTGCCTTCTGCCCCTTCTTTCTTCACACTCCGCTACTTTTATTTTGAGTGCCTCTGCAGCCAGTGCCAGTGACTGGGTGGAGGTGGAGGTGGGGGCTCGGGACTTTCCGACTCGCACCCGCATGGGGCTGTTTGCTCTCAGTGTGCACTTGTGTGGTGCAGTGCCTTCTGCCCCTTCTTTCTGCACACTCCATTACTTTATTTTGAGTGCCTCTACAGCCAGTGCCAGTGACTGAGTTGAAGTGGTTGTAGGGGATCAGGACTCTCTGACTTACACCCACATGGGGCTGTTTGTTCTACTGTGTACAGGCACACTAGCATGCATCACTGGCGCAGCTCACTTTTGCTTTGTGCACACCATCAGTGCCTGCTCTGTGATTTTATTTTGAGCACCGGTCCAGCCAGGGCAAGTAACTCAGTGGAGGTGGCTGTGGGGCTCAACACACTCAATTCCAGTGTCAGGATTGCTTCTTGCCATCTCGTACCCTCACTCTCGAGTTTGTATTCTATTATCCCCACACTTGTTTTGGATCCCCTCTGTTTTGTTGTTGGCTTCACTGCTCCACTATGAAGCATTTCTTGTCAGGCAAGAGTACTCATGTGCGGGGAGGAAGGGCAGAGAATGTGGCTCATCGAAGGCCAGCAGCAGCAGTTCTGGGGGGGAGATCTGTTTGGCAGCAGAGACTCCCACTTCTGATCCATCTAAGGATCCTGTGGAGGAGGCAGATGCAGTCTCTCCTCTGCTGCCGGGAGTGGACCTGAAGAAGCTGTTTGTGGAGGAGGAGGGATCTGAGGGTGAATGGGCGGGGTTTGAATCATCCCAGTCCTTCTAACCTGAAAATAACTACATCTAAAAAATGAGTGCAGTGAGTATTGCCCTACCAGGTGAACCTGATGTTAGGGTTAATTTCATTCATCCAATTCATTAAGTTCTCTGCCTGTTCCCCTGACTCCAGTATCATCATGACGTCATCAATATAGCGTTTATAAAATACAATCTGATTGATGAATGGATTAATATCATGGTGTAAAATTAAATCACTTTCCATTGGGACATAAACAGATTGGCTATGCTGGGGGTGGCAGCGCACCCCATCGCCACCCCCTTAATTTGATAATAATACTGTTTGTTGTATCTAAAGTAATTCCTCTCTAGAATAATATCTAAGAGGCTCAAGAGAAACTGAATAAAGGAATGTTGTACAGGTCTCTTATATAATGCATTCTCCAGAACCTTCCTAGCCTCCTGATGAGGAATCGAGGTATATAAGGAACATACGTCTGCAGTCAATAGGAAAGCCGTGTCTGGTATTACCAGGGATTCTATTAAATTGATTAATGTTGTGGTGTCACTTAAATAAGCTTTTGTATGTTGAACCAAAGGCTGGAGATGGTAGTCCAGAAATACTGCCAAAGGTTCAAGAACAAAGTTGGTGGCCGAGACTATCGGTCTGCCTGGAGGCGGGAAGTTGGTCTTATGTATTTTTGGCAAAGTATAAAATACTGGAGTACGGGGGTTCCTGTTAATAAGTGCGTCATGTGACTTCTGATCTAATTCATGGGCAATCAAAGCTTCATTCAAAACAACCTTTATTACATTCTGAATCTGTGAGAGTGGATTACTTGAAATGAGTTGGTAATCCGTTGTGATGTTTAACTGGCGTTCCACTTCCTGTGTGTAATGTATGGTATCCTGTATCACTACGCCTCCTCCCTTGTCAGCGGGTTTTATATTGATGTTAGAATCATTCCTAAGAGCACTTAGAGCCTCCCATTCCTTTTTTGTCAAGTTATAACATGTTGGTCTCTTACTACTTTCCAATCTAGTTATATCTCTGGTCACCACATTTTCAAAGGCGTCTATTAATGGATCAGAAACTGAAGGTGAGAAGGTAGATCTATATTTAATACCAGTGCTGTCCGGTAGCTCCCTTCCTATGCCAAAGATTTTTCTCAATTTAATTAATATCATTAATTTAAATAGATCCACTCTGGTTCTAAATGAATTGTAACCCGGTGTAGGTACAAACCCTATGCCTTTATTTAAGACTGCTCTCTCCATTGGGGTTATTGCTCTAGAAGACAAATTAAACACTGGGTCCTCGGCTTGTTTTTCATTTTCTTGGTGGGATAAGACTGATACTGGGGGGGGGGTCAATTTATATAAGTATTTAGATAATTATCCCACCAAGAAAATGAAAAACAAGCCGAGGACCTAGTGTTTAATTTGTCTTCTAGAGCAATAACCCCAATATTAAATATTCCTGGCTGTTCTAACCCTCCAGCAGTAGGCTATTGCAGGACGAGAAATCTGAAGGACATGTTGATGAACTCGGAATACTGTGACAATACTACCTTAAGAGAATTACCACGGGGACATTTCCTTTGTGGTAACTGTAATGTATGTGAGTTGATGGTCAGAGTTCAGGATCTAATTGACACCCCCCCCCCAGGATACAAAAGAAATTTACTGATAAATTTTCCACCTGTAGGACACATAATGTGGTGTATATTATCCAATATGGATGCCCTTTAGTGTATGTAGGCAGCACCACAAGACCTTTGAAAATTAGAGTGCAGGAGCATATTTCGCGCATCAGAAATGCAGTAACAGAGGCATCACTTATAGCCCATTTTTTGGAACATCAGCATGGGGCTAGCGATATTAAAGTATCTGTCCTGTACTCTTTAGAATCGAAACCCCAACAGGATTGTTCACGTAAATTATTACAGTTGGAAATGGAACGTATTTATGAATTTAACTGCCTGGTCCCCTATGGGTTGAATCATGAAATGGAATTTTCTTGTCTCTTGTAAAATCAATTTGTTTTCTGTAAGTAACTTGCTCCTTGTAAGTAGCTTCATTATTGCCAACTTCTTGTCATTTGTATATGGTCTGGATATAGTGTACTTAAATATTGGATAACTTACAATATGACAGACTTTGTAATTAATTGTAGCTGCATTCACTATGATGTATTTGTGGTTACTGTCCCTTTAATTGGCTGGACATATAAGAGTTCACTGTCCCTTTAATTGACTGGATATATAAGAGTTTAGTGTTTGGTGAGTCACACGGCATTGCTCCTTCGGATCTTACCAACTGGGAGTTATGATTGAGGCTTGTGAGAGACCAGTGAGTAAATGCGTAGGACGTGGTGTTGTTACATTTATATTAATGATTTCAGACCATTATATAGTTGTATTGTATCTTTATTATAGTTTGTACAATCATGCCCGTGAAGAAGCTTGTTGTGTGAAACAGGAATTGAAAATCAGCTGGCATAAGACCCGTAGGCTGTTGTTGAAGATTGATTACGGCTCCTTTTCCATCTGGAGAATGGTCTGCTCTTTGAAAAGGACATATGGAAAACAATAAGTTTTTCTCTCACCAGTTGGACTGCTTTCTACCAGACTGTGAAAGTGAGGGTCTTGATGGAACTGAAGTATGCCAAAGGACGGAACATCTACTTCATGGCAGACCTCTGGAGCAGCCATCATCATGGCTACCTCACCATCACAGCCCACTGGTGGCAACCAGAGGATCTCTGTTGCCCCAGGGGGAGGTCAGATCCCCAGGAGGAGGTGGTCCCCTTGGCACCGGGCTATAGAGTAGTCTGGCTGCAGGCAAAGGGGATGGATGAGGATCATATGGGCAAGAACATCGTTGCCATGATCAGGGCTGCACTGAGGGAGTGGGCTCCCATGGGGGAGGTTTCCTGTGGCTTCATGGTCATCAACGGAGGAAGAAACATGTTGGCAGCCCTGAGAGAGGCATCCCTAGACAGCCTGGTCTGCCTGGCGCATAAACTGCACCTAGTCATGACGGATGCTCTGGAGCTAGGGAGAAACATCAAGGCCAGCTGAGACCAATTGACATTGTCCATTGCTGGACAGCTGTCAGCGCCTGTCAGCTCATTTCTCACGCAGCATCAAGTCCTCATGCAAGCTGTTCCAGAGGCAGGGGGAGGCAGGGGATCCCGAGCACCACCTCTTCCAAGACATGGCCACCCGCTGGAACTCCACCTACAACATGGTGAGTCATCTGGTGGAGCAACAGAACCCTGTACAGGACATACTGTCCTCATTACCAGGTTGGCAGGGGAAAGAGGAGCTCAGCCTCCACTCTACAGACTGGCTAGCCCTCTCTCAGATGGTCCATGTCCTGAGGCCATTCAAGGAGACCACCGAGCTCCTATGTGGCTACAAGTCCACTCTGGGGCAGGTCATCCCCCTGATCCATGGCCTGGACCAGGTCCTGGCCGAAGAGAAGGAACAACAGGACTAGCTTCTCCACAGGGTCAAGGACTAGGTTGCAGGTAGGACCCATACAAACTGGCCTGCATATGTAACCCTTGCATCAAGGGCAGCATAGCCATGTGGCAGGGAACGCTCCACCAGTGGGCGAGGCTCCTGCACTAAGTGGTGCGCATGCTCTGGTCCCAGTGAGTGGAAGGGAGGGAAGACTGTGTGGGTGAGGGGACGAAGAGGGAGGAGAGGGTGGTAGTGGTGCCCAGCATCTCCAGGAGGCTGGAGAGCCCTCCCCACCAAGAACCACCACCATTCTGGCCCTTGGTGGTGGGCTGGGCAGTTGGCGGCAGCGGGGTCAGGATTTCCATTGTGTTGGAGGACTTGGTGAAGGCTATGGTCAGAGAATACCTAGCCAAGCCCCCCGAGCCCTCCCACTGCAACCCCTTGGAGTATTCGGCAAGAATATCTGGCATCTGGCCGAATCTCTCAATGGTTGCCACCAACATCCTATTCCCCCCCACCAGTGTCCAGAGTGAGAGGGTGTTCTCACACCTGGGAGACCTCCTCCATCCACGACGCTCCCATTTAGACCCAGACCTGGTGGACATGCTCTCTTTTCTCAAGGTCTCCCCCTGCTTAGCTACTCCTCCCTGCATCTGGAGTGGTCTGTTCCCTGAGCCAGCCTTCACCTCTCTTTTGCCATCAGCCTATCCTCAGGCTCTGGACAAGCCAGACAACGCATGGAAGATCCCAGTCCAGGGCACCTCTAATGAGAGCTCACTGAAGTGTGTTCTGATTTTCTTTCCCCTTCAATGTTTATCACATTTGGATTTTCCTTCTCCTTCACTTTAGAGCATGTTTTCCTTTTCTTTCTCACTCTTTCTTTCAGCGCCTTTTTCGAACGGGAAGGTGACTGCCTGCTGCCAGGCAGTTACTTCTTCTTGAAGGACTGCATTCTTACCTAGAGTGCCTGCCCAGAATGAGGAGGAGTGTATGGCTTCAGGTCCTGCTGCGCTGGAACCAAGGCCACACTAAGTCAGGATCTGGTCCACACACACACCCTCGTGGTGGAGGTATGTGTCCTTTCTGCAGTGGTGAAAAGAGCCATGGCCCATGGGCAAGGTGTGGGGAAAATTAACCTCCTTCCCATGCTTTTGCAGGACAGAGGCATGCCTAACAGCTGCCTCATGCATCGGTTGGGTTATGCCGCCACATGAAATGCTCTCAGGGGAGGTAGCTGCCTCACACATTCGGTGGATGAGTGATGCTGGTGACACCCTCCACTTCTCCATGTGAGGGGTGGGCCCCACTTTCTATCCTCTCCAATTCCCTTCCAACAGGTAATTGTTTCCTGTCTCTGTTTACAAATCTCCAGTACCCATCCAATCAATGTCTCTGAAGCACCTATCCAAAATAAACACCTATCCAATCGATCCAACATATTCAGGGGCATTTTGTAGAAAAAGAGCTGCAGGAAATCATTAGCATAACTCATTAGCATAACTCATTCGTGTTTGCCACGCCCCTTGACATCACCAGAAGTGTGTCATTGGCATGACTGATTTGCATATGCAACACACCCTGACATCACATGAAGTGGCAACTGCCAGAGGGTATTAAAAACAAAGTCAGCAAAGCACAGAGCTCTAAATGAAAATTAATGTTGCCAGCCCACGCTGAACATCTGGCTGGGAAAGGGGGAAATACAGTAACAAGAACAGTATGTTTGTATGCTTTTCTAGTCAGATTAGAGCATCACAACAGAAAGCCAGCAAAGCAGAGATTTTTAAATAAAAAAATTCAGTCCGCGTGGAGGGGAGGGGGGACATACAGTGACATTCAAGAATAAAACACTCAGATGCCTTTCTAGTCAGATTAGAGCATCTCAACAGAAAGCCAGCAAAGCAGAGATTTTTAAATAAAAAATTCCAGTCCACGGGGGGAGGGGGAAGGGAGGAGAGATACCGTAACATTCAAGAACTGCTCAGTTTTACAAGAGGGATTTGACATAAAAATTGGGGATGTGCACTTGGAAAAAAATGCTATTACTCAGATTCTTATTTAGGAAACAGGTTGCATATCACATATTCCAGAGTATTTGGGTCCCCCCATATACCATTAGATAATTCTAATTCAGGGCAACTTTTTTTGGAATTTCAAAATTTGGAAAGCCTGCTATTCCCAATGAGGGGACTCTTTTTGGAAGGCAGGAGTGTATGTTTTACAACTGAAAAACATCAAGACTGCAGGGAACCTAGTCCTGCCTTTCCACCGAAGACCGAGCAGGCATGGGGTCTGCTGCAGAGGCCGCTGCTGGGCGCGCGCCACCTCAACTGACCTGAAAGATGGGAAGATGGGTAGCACAGGATGTGGCAGTGGCGGTCGAGCATGAGGTCTGCTGCAGAGGCAGCCGCTGGGCGCACGCCACATCAACCAACCTGGAGGATGGGAGGACAGGGAGTGCAGGCTGCGGCAGTAACCAGCACAGCATGGGGTTTGGTGTGGAGGCTGCCGCCAGGCGCGCAACATCTCGATCGACTGGCAGTTCCAGAGGACAGGCAGCACAGGCTGCAGCGGCGGCAGCCGGCTGTGAGGCCTGCTCTGGAGGCTGCCGCTGGGCACGTGCTGCCTCAACCAACCTGCAGGATGGGAGGATGGGTAGTGAGGGCTGCCACAGCGCTGGCCGGCTATGGAGCCTGCTTTGAAGGCCACTACTGGCCTCCTCAACCAGCTTGCAAGCCGGGAGGCCGGGCCCCGCAGGTCCGAGTGGCCTGGCTGGCTGCGGGACCACTACAGAGGCCACTGTTCCCCCCACTTCCCCCCACTGTCCCCCCTAACTCACCAGGAGGTAATCCAGATGAGTGCTCTCTCACTGCTGCTACGACTGCTGCTACTGGGAGGAAAAGAAATCATGTGGGCATGTGGGCAGAGCCATCCCATGTGATGGACACCACCCACATGATTTCTTTTCAGAGCTACTGGAATGGCATTCCGGTGAGTTCCAGCCCGAACGGAGCCCTGAATATATTTGTTCATTATATCTATCCAATATATGTGTCAAATATACCTATCCAATGAGTGTATCTATCCTATCAATTTATCTATATCCAATATACCAATCCAATGTACCTATGCGGTTTATCCATCCCTTCTTCCAATCCAATATATTATGTATCCAATATATCTATCCGTCCAACACATCTATCCATGATACCTTTTAAGCATGACCTCCCAATTTTTCAATCCTTTGAATATACCCATACCAGACTATATGATATAATAATCCCTTATATCCGCTTCAGTCAGCCTAGTGCCAATAGATCCAAGGAATCTAACAAACCAATACTAAGTAAATACTTATCCAATTTATCTATCCCAGATAGATACATTATAAATGCCTATCCAATGTATCTATCCCAGAGACCTATATATCCAACACCCACTGATTCAATATATCCATCTATCAGGTGTCCGGGACCATGGGAGGTTCCCCTATCATGGTACTTGGTGTACCCTTCACCCTGCCCCCCAACCACAGGGAATGTGTTCCTTTGTTGCCGCTACAGTCAGCAAGTGGGTGAACACTCCTCAGTACAAGGCGAGTGAGTGATGTTGGCGACAGCCTCCACTTCTCCATGCGAGGGGTGGGCCCCTCTTTCTATCCTTGCCAATTCCCTTCCAACAGGTGATCTGTTCCTGTCTTTGTGTCTACAAATCTCCAATACCCACCCAATAGATGTATCCAAGGAACCTATCCAATAAAAGCACCTAAACAATATGTCAATCAGTCCAACATATCTATCCATTTTACCTATCCATTATATGTGTCAAACATACCTATGCAATGTATCTATCTGTCCCATGAATTTATCTATATCCAGTATATCAATCCAATGGAACCATGCAATTTATCTACCCCTTCTACCAATCCAGTATATAATGTATCCAATATATCTATCCGTCCAACACGTCTATCCATGACACTTTTCAAACATGACCTTCCAACACTTCTGTATTTCAAATATACCCATACCAGTTTATCTGATATACCCATTTATCCAATATAACTATCCCTTACATCCGGTCAAGTCAGACTAACACCGATAGATCCATTTAATCTACCAAACCCATACAAAATATCTATCTCATGTGTCTATCTATTGGATAGGGAGGACACTATCCAATAGATAGACACCCTGGCCCTCCTGGCCCCCAAGTTAGGAGGCAGCCGGACATCTCCCTGAGACCACTCATGAGGAGGGGGCAGCCGCTGACATGACCCATGTCTGGGGGTCCATCACTTCAAATGGAGGCATAAGGCAATTGCCATTGATGACTCCAATTCTATTGAATGGGACTTTCCTGGGGGCACCAGCTTTGGGGCTCTATAACTCGGAGTGTCAGGGCTTGTTGCTGCCACCGCCGGGCGGGGCCCCAGCTGGGCCAGCCCTGACATCAGAGGGGCACCAGGGATACTGCAGGACCCTGCTCTGTGGAAGGAGGGGCAGTATACATCACCCAGACTCCCTCTCAGACCACTCGCTGGCCTGCTTAACCTGGCCTGCTTACCCTCTGCGTCCTCCATCATCTCCTTCTCCCAGAGCTCCGCTCCGCTCCTTACTCACAACCACCACCTCAGAGCTCTTCCTAGCCACTGTATATAGGGTTACCTTTCCCCGCCCCGCCCTCGTTCTAGGCTTGTTCCCTCTCCTGACTTGGCCCAGCTGTGTCTTCCCTCATGTGTTTCCCTCCTACCACTAATCCCTTCTTGGCTTCCTTGCCTTGCTGGCAGGGTGGGGTTGAATGCGAGCCATCCCCAGCTGAGGTCTCCTTGGCCTTGCTCACGAGGAGCTTCTCCAGCCGGCTTCTGTGCTGCTGAGCATGCCTGGCCTTGCTCGCGAGGAGCTGCCCCAGCCGGCTTCTGTGCTGCTGAGCATGCCTGGCCTTGCTTGCATGGAGCTGCCCTGGCCAGCTTCTGGGTTGCCTGCTCATTGATGCTGGGAGGGGCTACCCATCTCCTCCCCCAGAATGCCTGTGGCAGCTCCACCTGGAGGGGCTTGGCTCCTAGCACCTCCTTAGCCGGGCTGCTGTCCTCTAGCCAGGGTGTGGCTCTGGGCTGTAGTGGCTGCTTCTCGTCCTTGGCAGGTAAGGGCTCTGTTTGGGCTGTTGCTGGGTCCCTGTTCCCCCTGCCTTGGCTCTTTTCCTCTGGCCTGCTTAGCCCCCTCTCTTCCCCCTGGAGGGTGGGACTGGCTGGTCTCCCCCCACTCCCCCCAGCCCTCTGAGGCTTGGGCCTTTTGCCACTTCCCCCTGGAGTAGGCAGGTTCTGGACCTGGTTGCTGGCTGGGGTGGTAGGGCCACTGCCTCCCGGTTGCCTCCCATTGCTCCCTCCTGGCAAGTCTGGGGGCTGGGATCCAGACCCCGGACACGGAGATCCGTATTGCAATCTTCATGAAACTTGGAGGGTGGCTGGAGGAGAGCCTGCTGAAAACTCCCTATGTGTTTGGGCTCTCTGAGCATGAAGGGGGCCGTCCTGGGTTCCATTGAACCCTGAACCTCAATCCAGTTCAGGAACTGGTTGAGCTTTGTAAATTCGTGGTTCGTGTTCCATGAAAATGAACGAACTACGAACCAAGCGGTTCTTTTTTTCCCCATTCTTTGCCTATCTCTAATTAAGATACATTTATATTAACATTTTAATTACAGATTTGATAACTAATCTATTTTACTGTTAGTTCTTAGTTATTCTTAATTTTCAGCTACATGATCAAAAAAAGCATTCAATTTTTACTGAAATTCTAGGATTGGCGTATTATGTATGTAACATGTCAATTTTTCCATTGACATATAGCTTATTCATCCATTCTGTCAAATCTGGACAGCATTCTGTCTTCTATATTGCTGCATATACTACTCTTTCTGCTGTCACCATGTATTTAAATAGTTTGCTATGTACTTTTATAATATTACTTGGTAAGATATTTAATAACATATTTTTTGAGTTCAACATGAAGCAAAACTTTATTCTTTGCATTTCTTTATGTATTTCTATTCAATATTTTATTGCTTTCTTGCATGTCCACCACACATGATAGAATATTACATCCGTATTTTGACATTTCCAACATTTTCCAGTGTAATCCTTATTAGCTTTTTCAGTGTCCTTAGGAGTAATATATCTTCTGAAGTACATTTTATACCAATTCTCCCTTAATATTTGACATTCTGTAGATCTGATTTCTCTAGTCCATACATTTTCCTACTGGCTCATACATATATTTTCTCTGAAGTTTTGCATCCATTTTAGCATAACAGTTTTTACTTGTTCTGATTCTGTGGCATAGTGCAATAAGGTTTTATATACTTTTCCTAATAGCTATTTTGAATCTCCAGTGACTAATTGTTCAAACACTGTTTCAGTTTTGGTAATATATTCATTTTAACAGCAGATATTCTTCCTAGCCATGAAGTATTCAATTTTTCCAATCTTTTTAGATCTTCAATAATGCTTGTCCAAACTTTTTGGTAGTTATCTTTATACAACTTATCATTTTCTCTTGTTACATTTATTCCCAAATATTTGACTGGTTTCCTGGTGACAACACAATCTGTTATTTTTTTTTCTAGCTCTTTTAGTTCTATCCTGGTGGCTTCTAGTATCACTATCTTAGTCTTCTTATTGTTCAGTTTATATCCAGAAAACAATCCAAATTTAAATATTAGTTGCATTACATTTTTCAAAGAGATGTTTGGTTTTGTCGCTGATATAACAACATCATCTGCATAACTTTTCATTTTGCATTCTTCGTTGCCTTCTTTTATTCCACAGTTCGAGCGTCTCTCATATATCTCTTTGGAACAAATCCTCTTTGATCATCATAAATTATATCTGGAATACATTTTCTTAATCTCTCTGCCATTATTGTTGTGAAAATTATATAGTTAATATTCAGTAATAAAATTGGTCCGTATGATTGTGGTAATAATGGAGCATTCTCTTCTTTATAAATTAAAATTGTTTGCTTTCTGTCTTGTATTTTATTCATTGTTCTTTGTTCGTTGGGTATTGCAAACATGTCTTCAAAGCTTTTATAATATATTGCAATCAACCTGTCCAGGCCAGGCGCTTTGCTTATTTTTAGTTTTTTGGTGGCATAGTTGATCTTTTACATTGTTATCTCTTGCTTCAGAATTCTTATATGTTCAGATATAAATTCTTAAATATTTCTCCATCTCAACTCCATCTATAGATTTGAAAAAAAAAGTTCTTTCATTTCTTGTTCTGCGTAAACTACTTGATTTCCTTCCTAATTCCAAGTAGTCTTCTTTTTTCTGCCTCTTTTCTTAAACAAGTTTGCAGCTTCAAAATGCCTTTGTTTTAAATATTTCAAATTTTTCTGCACTTTTTCTACTTCCAATAAGTCTAATAGATTTTCTAATTGCTTCTCAATTTTTTCTTATTGCCAGTAATCTTGTGTTCTTGTTCCAATGTCTTGATTTTTTCTGTTCTTTATAGCTTCCTACTTTTCTTTTTTTTTCATTCAGCTATTGCCAGTAAAGTTCTTCTCATATAGGCTTTACTAACTTTCCATATTGTTGCCGTGTTGATATCAGTTGTGTTATTCAGCTTAAAGTATTTTGTTAGATCTTTCTTAAATTTTTGTAGAGTGTCATTTAATCTCCATCTTATTTCTTATTTCCATTCTTCCAAATTAGCTCTATCAGATTATGATCTGCTAAAATCTTCAGGATAATCTCTGCTTTTTCAACTTTTGTGATTAAGGTTTTAGATAATCAACATATATCTATTCTGGAATATGATTTCCAAGAAATACATGTAGTCTCTTTCATTTGGGTGCAATAATATCCAAACATCTTCGAGTTCTAAGATGCGCATATAATTAGATACACATTTTGGGAGTTCTCCTCCAAGATTTTTAGGTCTGTCTTTTTTGGAATCTAGTACCCCATTTATGTCTCCAAATATTAAAATTTTCCCTTCTTGAAAATCTAATAATACTTGATAGAAATTTAATTTAATCTTTAAAGTCAAGTAACTTCCATTATGATCTTTACATTCTTCAAGAACTTCCAAATTATGGTTATTAATATATATTGCTATATATATCTTCATCATTTGTGATGATGCTGTGTAGACTTTGCCCAATCCTTTACAACTTAATAAATATTCTTGATCTTTTTAAATATGAGTCTCTTGAATACATAATATTTTTGCTTTTAATTTCTTCATTGATTGGAGATTCTTAATAATTTGGTGGGCGAGTTTAAACCATTCAAATTCATTGAAATTATTTTAAGTCCATTCATTCCTCCCCCCTTCTTTTTTCCCCTTTCTTTTGCAGCAATTCTGAAAAATATTCATAATTGCTACAAGCAATGGGAATTTTGAGAATTGACAAGATGTCCTTCATGTCTGCAACACATAAAAAATTAGGTCATTTCAGTGACAACTCTTGAAACTTCGTTGCTATAACAAAGCAGCTTTGGACTTCCAGCAGATATTCAGGTGAATTCATGTTGATTTCAACCCCTGATTTTTATAGCCTTTATAAACAGAGATGGAAAGAGATGGTTAACTCAGCCACAGTAATGTAACCGACACATCAGAAAGTACAAATGGCATTTCAAACACTAACAGATTTATGTGATATTTATAATGTGCAGTTACTAGTTATGCTCCAACACCTGCCAATTTGGCTCATGCCCTTTGTAATCAGGAAACCAGTTATTTGATGAGCAGCTCATATCTGTCTGAATAACTTCAGATATATTCATTTGCATAATTATGACTTTTCATGCATGATTAGACTTTCTCACCACAGCTGCTGCTTCTAACTTTTAAAAGTGCACCTAGTAAATGAAAAAAATTGCTCAAGATTTTTTTTAGAGAAGACTTACTATTAATTGTCTTTATGTGACTTCAGAGTCACCCATGAACCTAGTTCTTGCTAATTTGTCACACTGATACTGCTGTGCAGCTGCAAAACACACATAATATTATCTAGCAAATGTCAGTTATTGAAAGGATGCCTCCAACTACACAGGTACAAAAAGGGGATGATATGCAAGAAAATCCAGGCTTTGCACAAGTTGGTCAATGTAATGACTAGAAAGACCATGGCCAATTCTGCATGGCTTACCTGAAGCCGGGACGTTGTGGAACGTTGCAAAAAATGCCGGCCAAAACGTGAAAGATTGCGTTTTCTCGCATGAGTTTTGCACGATGTCGCGCAAAACTCATGCGAGAAAACGCTGTCTTCCACTTTTTTGACGGCATGTTCCGCAACGTCCCAGCTTCAGGTAAGCCGTGCAGAATCAGCCCATGATGATGGGATATGTTATTGTTTCTTTTCCAATAAATGAGTTGATTCATTTTTGAGTTGAGCAAAAGCAGCTCAGCTACTCAGAAGGTAAACAGTAAACATGTCTGCTCTGTTATTCATATGTAAAACCACTATGGGATAAAAGGTACATACCAGTAGATACCACTGAGAAAGTGTATGTGAAGAGTTAAATGCATGTATTCAAGATACATTATTTTTGATGAATTATTTTTCATGAGTTTTTATTTTTGTTCATTGTCAAGAATTTCAACAAGGGAGAACCATCACCAAGATCTAAGAATATTAAGCATTTCCCCCCAATCTTTGATTGGGGCACGCATCTTGAAAATTTTTGTTGTTGCTTAATATCTGGGGTTGTTGAGTGAAATGTTTAGTGCACCTGGGAAGTTTTCCACTGGGGCATTCCTGGGTTGGGGTAAATTTGTTATTTCTTTTCCATTCTCTTGATTTTTATGGCAGTTCTTTTCGATGGGAAAAGGGAAGGGAGACCACTTGGACACTCTGGGGGAACTGTTTTTGCACTTAATAGTACTAAATTGCATAGAATACAGTTCTCCCTCTAATCTAAAGAACCCATAAGTTTCAAGCAGATTGAACAAAAGGGGGGGGGTTACATATTGCCAAAGTAGGACTCTATCTGTGCAGCTCACTAAGTTCTCTACTAATTCCTAAGATGGCCATCAAGCAGCAGTCAAGCAGCTGGAGAACTTTAGCCAGACATCAACATTAAAAAAATAAAGCCCTGTCTGCATTCATTTCATTTCCCCACTCTTACAGTGACTGACAATTTAAAAATTTTTACCTTTCCACTGAAAACACTGCATATGTTTTGTTGTGTTTTGTTGTGTATTTACTTTCAAAAAATGAGGAAGGCATCTGTTGCAGCACCTCCCACACCATCTTTGGCTGGGAGTATTCTTTTCTCCTTCCATGCAACAATCTGATTGGACAGGAGAAATTCTCCAGGAAATTGGTACAGAATCAAAATGAAATGCAAGCACATGCTGCATTTCTGGTAAATGCCAACAACAACAACAACAAAAGGAATAGATTTTTTTCGGGGGAATGGTTTTGTGAGTGTGAAGCAGCCAAGTCTAGAGTTTCATTCCAGAGAATCACAAGTAATACCCAAGAACACTTATTTTAGTGATTTTTATAACTCATGATTTTTATTACACACACCCATATGAGCCACTAATAATAGTTCAGAGACTTCAGTATGTGATTTTTAAGGCTACTAGCTAGTCCATGTAATGTAGAAGCTACCAAAGTCAAGCTATGGAAAAATATCACAAGCTGTCTCCAGGATCCTAGTCCAACACTCTAACCATGACACCACACTGTGAATGTAGTCAGGACTGATAGGATGATCAGGGCAAGACTGTACTTAGTTAGATAAATAGATAAATGTTTCATGTCACTTGTTACTTTTTTTTAAAAAAAAATGCAGAATACCCCTTAAGCATTTCTCCATTGTCCAGTCACACTACTGGCTTGTTCTGTCCTGTTTCTCCTTAGCCTTCCAGAGAGAAGTATTACTAAATCTTCTCCTCTTCCTCCTCTGTCAGGTGCTCAGAATCACCTATCATATTCAATATCCCCTGCAGCTGAAGCTGATGCTGTTGGAGTGATTCTGTTATTTGAACCTGGGATGGGAAACTGAGGATGGGAGGTATTTGTTCCTGTTGTAATCTCTCCTGAGTCCGGGAGCCTGCTTGACCTTGAGCAGAATCACACAGCCTCTTTTCCTGTCTGCAGTCGTTAGGAGAAAGGGGGAGGAATTTAGGAGTAGCCTTGGGGGACCTATATCTACTTGATACTAGCAAGGATGGCGTAAGTGTATGATACTGGCATCTTATCAATAAAGAACTTTTAGTCAATAAGTGAAGTCTCTTGTGAGTTGCCTGGTATCCTTACATCCTCCTCCACCCTCCCTCCCTCACTCCCTCTCATTACCTCAGTCACACACATCCTGGAAAGACTGCTGCCATATTTCAGCTGGTTATTATTTAATCCACTGTGAATATGAAGATTTAATTTGCATTACAGCAGGTTATCATTTACTGTCTTCTTCGTATTATTACAGAGTGTAATACTTTATTCAATTCTATTTCTATCTTCTCTTGGGAAAATATCATATAATAGGAGAAAAAGATTTGGCTTATACATTCATTCATTTTAGAACATTCTGTACAATTCTGGCCCATTCAATTACCTTCTTGGTGCCATTTATATTTACTTAATCAAAATGTTTAAATTAAACAGGAAAAAGTGCAAAGAAATATCCATTTGCATAAAAATAAAGACTCATGGTCATTTAGACAAGAAAGAATCGAAATCAAAATGGAGATTTTCAAGCTGAAACAAAAGTGATGAGAAATTTAAAATAATTTATAATATTAATCATTGTACTCCGGATAGTATTAAATTAAGATATCTGGTTTATTTTCTAGTGCTGTATTTGGGAAACATTACCCCCCTTTTGATACTTATATGTGAAGCTTCTACTTAGAAAGAAATTTTGTATGATTAATGTATCAGATTATTACAAAAAATGAATTAAAAGTGCCTGTTTAGATTCTCTGAACTGACATTTTCCTATATATAACTTCTATAACATACAGCTCCATTAGACAGACAAAATGAGAGGTCTACAAGAATGGAGGTGATTGTGTATTGCTTAATTGTACTGTTTCAAATACAAGAATATGGGATCTCTAGAAAGTACCTTGCTTTTTTTTTATTTGGCTGACTACTACTATGGTATTATGATCAAATTACTTTCATAATTCAACACAGTTCTTGGGAAACAGACCAGAATTGCCTTATCTGTCACAGGTGAAATGATATTAACATGAATATCCATTCATAAAGACCATAAAGACACCTTTATAGTCGCTTTTGATTTATATTCCATGAAAGAAGCTCTTCAGTTCTCCCATGATAGCTAGTCTATATAAACTTGCTATTCTAGTCAATGAGAGTTTTTATGGTTTCAGCAAATCAGAGCAAAGAAGAATGTTACAAGCTAGTGAGCTGTGAGACAAAATGAAAACTTCCCTGAGGCTGCTGGATGGGAAGCATACCTGAAGACCTATCGTATTTGATTGATAGCAACATATTTGAAATGAAATGCTAAGATAAGCCAAATGAATGGGCATCAGGCTAAAGGCCTTTGTAATATAAGAATAAACATGATATATATCAACAAATTGAATGTCTTTCTCTCTGGCAGTTTGCAAAAGCTAATGTTGGCAAGAAGAGTTTTGCGCCACATTAGATGTGTCTTTATGCGGCATAAATTCAATATTCTTCTTTTTCTTTATGGCTACCAATTGCCTAAAAAGCTTACAAGCCCCCCTGCCCTGCCCCAGAAAAATCAAGAGCAATGCCTATGTCTTATGCTATCTGACTGAATTGTTTTTATATTTTGTAACTTGAGTACGAATGAGAAAACTGAACTATAAATGAAGAAAACAATAACAACAACAACTGAAGATGTCCCCAACTCATGTGAGGGAATAAGATTATGTTAGTCACAAACTTAAATTTCCACATGACTCCAGTTAAACACTGGATCATGTGAAGGAAACCAATGTATGGTTCCTTTAAAGGCTTTAGTGGTATGGCAATAAAATTTTTGTGCTAAACATACTTCAGTTATTGTGAAATTCTGAATAATGTGATATGTGAGGCATGAGAGAGAGGGTTTTGTGTACCCTCTTTATTTTCCCATGAACATGATAAGAACATGAGTGTATGTGCCTATTTTCTGCCAACTTTCAGTCTTTGTTACAAATATGGTTCAAAAATACATTTGGGGACTATGTAATTGGCAAATAATGGCTTATCAATTAAATGGAGAGGAAAGAGATGGGCCAAGAAAAACCAGAATCTTGATGGCAACTGTGGCAAGGAGGACCCAGGAAGACTGGGGGAGAGGGTGACTGCCTTGACAGAAGAAGTGTCAGTCTCATGGTAGAAGTAGAGGAAGGCAAACAACACTACCAGCTGAGAAACCAAGTGCACCTATAAATGCACAGGTACCAGTAGGAAGGGTCTGGCTCTGTACCATTTGCTTGGGTAGAGGCTGGCTGCTCTTCACCTTGACTATGTGCAGGGAAGGGATTCTGCTTGGTTTATGATGGGGACTGGGCGGGAGAGGAAGAGACAGGCAGGTTCAATTTTTAGGGTGAGCCTTTAAGAGGTAGCATTAAGGATGGGGCTGAACTAAAGGTAGAGTTGCAGAGCTGGGTGAATGGGAACAGGCAGTGGCATGATTTCCTGGCTGCTGTTAGAGGCAACCTTGTAAATAGTGAGTGTAACAAGCAAAGAGACTGCTTGAAACTCCTTCAATCTCCTTGGCCCTAGTTTGAGAATGCTGCTGGACTTGAACATCCTGTTGAATAAACAGATGGCAGCAGTGCCTTTCAATAGCTTTGGCTGGTGAGCAAGCTGTGGCCCTTCCTGACTGAGAAAGATCTTACTACTGTGGTGCATGCTCTCATAAGCATATATATTAGATTAAATCAATGTGCTATTTGGTGGCTGCCCTTAAAGACTGTTTGGAAGCTGTAATTGATATAGAATGATGTGGCTAGAAAGTTGACAGGATCAAGTTGTGGAGACCACATCACACCAGTCTAATTCATCTACATTGCCTCCTAATTTGCTTCTAGTATCAGTTTAAGGTGCTGGTATTGACCTTTAAAACCATATGTAATGATTTCAAGAAATGGGTGCATGTACCTTTAAATGCTTGATGAGATAGGTGAAGAGTGGGGGTGAAAGAGAGGAATGAGTGAGTGATATGATTGGTTGATGACTGAGAGTGGGGGCGGAGTGAATGCAGTTTGAGACTGCCAGTAGAGAGAGAAAAGTTTCAGTCAGAAGAAAGCAGGCTAGCTGTGTGCTGCCTGAATATGTTGAAGTGTTTATGAGAGAAATATAACCTGTGTGGAACCTGAACTGAGCATGTTTGTGAAAGGACACTCAGTCAGGGAAAGGGAGGCCAGCTGTGTGCTGCCTGAGCAGGTTTAATATTTCTGTGAATAAGAGTCAGAGAGGCTAGCTGTTTGCTTCCTGAGGAGTTTTAAGCATTTCTGTGAGACAAATATTGAGTCAGAGAAAGAGGCTAACTGTGTGTGAAGCCTTGGAAGAGATCTGTGTGAACGAGAGTAAATGAAGTAACTTTAAGAACCGAGAACTACTTTTATTAAACCAATACGCTTCTTAACTAAATAAAAGTTTATTTTGTTTTATATTATCCCAGTGTAGCTGTCATTGCTATATTCCATTCCTATCCTCAGGGCCACATAGAACCACGAAGAAGCCTGACGCTTTGGGAACATTACCAAAAGGAAAATTTAAATAAAATATCTTGGAATAAAACATTCCTGGTGGCAGCAGACTACCCAGAGGGTTAAGGGATAGATTAAAAGAAAAATCTACCCCAAGGAAAGTAAAGATCATAACAAGTGGAGGCATAGCGGTGGGATCTCAAACATCCTGAGGAGAAGAAAATATTTTAAGTGGGATATAATAGCCTGGGAGGAAGGAACATTCTGAGAGAAAGGCATTCTGAGGGGACAGATAGCCAAAGAGACAAGAGTGTTCAGTTAAATCCTATGAGGAATATAGAACTGTTATAAAGGAAAGACACAGAAGAACTAGTAGGATTTATAAGAGAGAACAATCTGGTGAAGTTTAGTACAAGTGTAAAAGGAAATACAAGTAAAAGACAGAGAAATGGCAGAGTTTATGGGGATGAAAAAGGAGGCTCTGATTCAGAAGTGCAATGAGTTAAATTTACCTCATGAGGGGAAAACTGTAGAAGAACTGAGAGTTATACTGATACAAAGCAGTGTGGAGCCTAGTAGAACTGCAGAGGAGAGAGACCCTGAGGGAATGTACAACCCTAGTCCAGAATATTTAGAGTTTCTGAGGGAAAAATTGAAAGTTGAAGCAGAACAAAAACAGCCTGAATGGGAAAAATTGAAAGTTGAAGCATAATTTAGAACTCGAGAAATAGAACAAAAACAGATTGAGTGGAAAGCTGAAATGGAATTTAGAGTTCAAGAGATGGAAAGACACACCAGTTTGGAAACAGAAAGATTACAATTAGAAAGAGAGAGACTTAAGAATGGGGACAAAAAGGAGGGAAACTCTGAACCCAGAGCTGATTTACCTCGAGTTACTCCAAAAGATTTTATGGTGTATGTGTCAGGAGAAGATCCACAAATTTTCCTGTCCACTTTTGAGAGATCTGCTCACTGGTGAACAGACCATGGAATCTGATTTTATTTCCATGAACTAATTCTTATTCAGTTAAAAACACTTATGTCACATGAAGAATATTGATGGCTCTCACGTAACTCCCACACATGCACACTTGGCAGTACAACCCATAGAGTTTGATTCATGCCCTTCTCTAAACTCATCTAGATTCCTATTCCCTTTCTTAAGGCTCCTATTTTCATTCAAGCCCCAAGCCATAAAACTGAGGACAGAATCAACTCCAGAGTCTACATTTCTGCTAGTATTAGCTTTCTTTTGGCACATGCTATACTTCATGTTTTTCTTCCCATTCGTACCTTCATTTGGACAACTCCTTGGGTCACAACTTTGGGACCTGGCTACAGATGTTTGGCTCAGCATACTTTTGCTCCACTCTTGCTGAGTTGCCCAAGTGTGGTGTTTTGATGAGCTCAGTCTTTTTCTTGAAGTTCCTGTTTGCTTCTGTTGGTTTCATCTCTGATGATACTTATGGTTTTGCTGTTTCTGCTATACATTATCTGCCTCTACTTCTTCACTGCTTTTCCCTTTTGATTTACTTTAGGCTGTTAAACCCAAGTTTCACCATTTTGCCCTACCTTTTCTGACCTTCTTGAACAACACATTTTGCAAAATGGGAGATGTAGTTGGGAGTATTTGTATTTTAATGTGAGCATTCAAGTACTTGATGCTATTGTATCAATCCCAAAATTAGATCTGTTGCTCTGAGTTGACCCAGGATATCTCTCTCTCTCTCTCTCTCTCTCTCTCTCTCTCACACACACACACACACACACACACACACACACGACAGCCAGCCAGATAGTGTGTGCGTGTGTTTCTGTGTGTGTGTGTGTGTGTGTGTGTGAGAGAGAGAGAGAGAGAGAGAGAGAGAGAGAGAGAGAGAGAGATCCAGGTCAACTCAGAGTAGAAGGTCTAATTTTGGGATTGCCCCTAAGGAGGAAAGCATTTGAGGTCCATTTCTGGCTCTTTCGTGTCTGCAGCAAGAAATACCATCTGATGATAATTCAGAACGACAGTTGCAATTTATAAAAAAAATAGGCAGCAATTGAATCTAAATTTAAAATCCATCCTTTTGCATCAACAAAGACATGGCTCCAATTAAATATTTCATGTTATAAAACAGTTGCTGAAAACAATTTTTTTCTAGCAACAATTATTTTTAAGACAATGTATATTTGGATATTTTATTACATTTGCAAGTGGAGGGGGGGAACACAGTGCAATTGCCCTTTACAAGATTAGGAATTTCCCATGACATTGTTCCCAAGTGCACCATCAAAGCTTAAAAGCATTCCTCTGTTTTGGGGAAGCTTGTGTGCATGTTTGATTGACTGGAAGAAATGCACAGGGAAAAATGAGATCACAAATGTATGTTTTGGCTGCCAAGAAGTCAATACAGTAATAGGTCAGCAAAAACATCAAAACACAATCATGAGCTGTCTTCAGGGTGTGAGTGAGCACTATTGGCACGGCTACCAGCAGCAGCAAGGAGAAGTATAGTTTTTTTCTTATAGATTATAACTAATTCTGAATAAATCAGATGGAACACCATTATGAAGTCAAGTTCCACTTGTACGTAACAGGCTACGGATGACAGGATGTACATCAGGCTACGGATGACAGGATATGGTAGACAGATCCCTGGACCATTGCAGCAAGACATTGGTTCTTGGTTAAATGGTTTTTATTCAGAAATCAGATCATTTCCATATATATGTCCATAGAACTACCAAGAAGCAAGGTAAGCATCTAAGCAGCAAGAGTAAAAGTTGACAGGAATGAAATCATGTGAGAGAGACTTCTCTTTTAACATTCAAGTCTGCTCTTTTCCCCCCTCCCAATCATAAACAAGATTTTGGTGCTTTTCTTGTGTGAGAACGTTTCACATATTTGTAATATCAAGTTGAGTCACTAGGAAGCAAGACATAGCAAAGTCTGAGAGGGAGTACAAGGTCAGAAACACTGGAAGCTGTTATAGTTCATTAGATAAACACTGGTGAAAGCCTGTGAAAGAAATAGTTATGACATTGGTAAAATGACATCAAGTTACAGCAGGATACATTGGTTCAGAACAAAAGGATCATTAAAATTGTTATTGATGTGGCTCAGACATGACAACCACATGTACACGTAATTTTGGAAAATCATGATAGTTTGGATTCTGAACCATGAAACAATTTGGCAGCTCCGAACCTAACTGGTTAGCTTTGTACAAAGGACCATCTCCAATATCAGTTTTTCAGCAGTACCAGTGGAAAAATTATGAGTTACATCATGGGAATATTGCACTGTTAAACAAGACTATAATGCTTTTCTGTGCATTACAAACATGCTATATACATATTAGTTATTATTTTAAATTTCTTGTCCCAGTTGTTTCACTCTTCTCCCATGAGAAGATCAATCTGGTAACTATTTGTGTCCCATTTTCCTTTTCCTCACATTCATCCCCCTCCAAAAAAGTGTTATTCAAAAATATTTAGGTGGGTAGCCATGTTGGTCTACAGTAGAATAGCAGGATTTTCATTCAGTGGCTCCTTAGAAGAGAGCTTTGACTTGTGAAAGCTTACACTCTGAAAATTCTGTTGGTATCTAAGGTGCCTCTGGACGAAAATCCTGCTGTTCAAAAATATTTGTGTATCAATGAATCAATATGATACCTATAAATAAAATGCATGAGAGAGAGAGACAGAGAGAGAGGTACTGTGGGTTGGTTTGTACAAATTGTGAGTCTTTCGCATTTGTGAAAGCAGATAACCTCCAGTTTCCCCTTCCCACAATAGTCCCTTGTGACTCATGAAAACTGATAGTAGGAGTTAGAGAAGACTTGTAAACAAACAGTGCAATCCTAAGCAGAGTTACTGCAGTCTAAGCCCACTGATTTCAATGGACTTAGACTGGAGTAACTCTTCTTAGGATTTCACGGTAAATGTCATGCCACGCAGGGATAGGGTGAAGGTGGAGGGGAACCTGCACTGAAAAATAGGAAGGGTCAAGTCATCATTCTTCCCTAGCCCCTTAGCAGTACAAGCTTTCCAGTCAGACAAAAGGTGTTTACTTTATTCCATTCATCCTCTTTACTGTAGCTCTTTCTCACACAAGGTATTTTGTCCATAAGACTCCTTAATTTACAGTACTGGTATCTTAGAGCTTACAGGAGTTATGGGGGAGGTAAGGCAATGATATCTGCCTCCATGAATGCCTTTTGCACTCAGCAGAAAGGATCTAATCTCTTAGAAGTTCCTTATAAAAATCCTACAACATGCAAATACTACGCAAACAAATCTATTAAACCAAAACTGATGACAAACATGGACTTGCTCAGGGAGGGATCTCATTTTCCCCTCATCCACTATTTCTTTGTCTTCCCAAAGAGCTTTCATAGCCTATTGCCTTTTCCTATCCTTCTCACACACCAGCCAACCTGCTTTTTTTGCCTCCCCCCCACCTGTCTTCAGTTTTCCCTCCTTTCTTTCCCATGGCAGTCTGTACCCAGGAAAACTATAGCTAAGTAGCATGATGCCTTCTGCCAGGCTGTTGCATGGTGGAAACCCATAAGGCTTTGTGGATAGTACCCGGAATTCTCCTCTAGGCTCCTCCCAACACTATTTACTTTTTCCTTCCTCCTGGACATCTCCTAAATCCTCACCATTCCCTGCTTCTCTCCTTCCCATCCCCCACCAGCCTGCCTTTGATATGCTTTCTTCAGTTATATTTATTTCCTTCATTTATACCCCATCTTTCTCCACAAGGGGAGCCCAAAGCACCCTACCTCATTCCCCTCTCTTCCATTTTATCTTCATCACACCCATGTGAGGTAGGTTAGGCTGAGTGTGTGTGATTGGTCCAAGGTCACCCAATGAGCCTCTATGGCAGAGTAGGGATTTGAACCTAGTTCCCCCGGATCCTAGACTGAAACTCTAGACACTCGGTTTTGTGCTATGACTGCTGTTGAATAGTAGAAAGCATCCAGGCCTGGGTGAGTAATGAAAGTTACATGGTAGCAAGTTGCCTGATGGCTGCTGTCCTCCTTCAAAAAGTCAACACAGCCCTGGAAAGGGCTCTGCTCCCTCCTCCTGCCTTATAATGATTGAAACCAAAGTGTGAAGGCTAGCAGTACTATTGTAGTTACCCAGTAACAATCAGTGAGGGCAGTCATCTACAGTGCCCTTTCTTTCATTTTTGAAGGGTTTTAAATCCCCCAACCTTTTTTTAAATTTCAGATTTTTCTGCAACCAAGGGGCTTTTCTCAAGTTTGTAGGAAGATCTGACTTGTCTATCCATGGCTCCAGTCTCTAAATTTAAGTATCCACAAGGCAGCCATGTTAGGAATTAGATGCATTGATATAAAATATTGAATATTTCATCATACCTAGCACCACTTATTAGGAAGCTGTCTTCTTTCTGATGGTATTATATTTCTGTGATAGGATGAATGTCCAAAATGTGTAGAGTGTTAGAAGTGTGTTTAAAAGGCTGGATTTGAAGTGGATCATATAGCTTTTTAAAAACTTGGAAAACCTTTAATATAATTTAGAAATAAAATTTGTTGTATTGAGAAATCATATGAGAGTGGTTTCCATTTTTTTCACAAGAAACATATTTCCTCCTGTAATTTCTACTTTCCTCAGTTGGATGAAATTGTCAGGGGTTGCACCACTCAGTCAAAGGAGCCTTTCTGGCTGATAGGTTGGGTAGCCAGTACTGCCTCTGAAAATGCTAGAAGATTTTGATGGAAGTGCCTGGGGAGGGTGGAATTTAGGGAAGATGTGACATAACTTCTGGGTAATGCTCTAGGGATTTCCCCTAATCTTTATCATATGGAGAAATTCCCAGATCATCATTATAGAAGCCACTATCTGGTCATTCTTTCTCCCACTTTTCCATTTCTCAAGGATGAGGGAGTGTAGCTGAGGATGAGGAATTGCTCACCATTGGCTGGCAATTTATTTATTTATTAAAACATTTTACCCCACATCTTCTTGTGGTTCAAGGCAGCTTACAATAATAGATTAAAAGCATTTATAGTTAAAAACCAGAATAAAATAACAACCCCCTAAATCTTTTCCTCCCTTCCCCTATAAAAGATGCCTGCCATTCAAACCTCCTCAAAAGCCATGGCAAAGAGACAAGCCTTTCAGTGCCTCCTGAAGATTTCCAAAGTAGGGGCCTCTCCTTGCCTCCTCAGGGAGTCCATTCTGCAGAGCAGGGGCAACAACTGACAAGGCCTGAGCTCTGATCAATGCCAGACAGGCCACAAGAGGTGGGATCACCACAGATGGCTGCCTGAAGACCATATACTATTAAGAATGAGCAATTGTTCCTTATTTTATTTCTTTTATACACTTTATTCTATTTATTTTATACATTTGCTTTTATTTTTATTGTTGGCCATATTTGGGGTTCCACAAATTTCTCTGTTGGCTCTGCAGATTTGCTTGTATTATGTATGTATGTTGTGTGGGTTTCAGCTAGAGGTGGCCACGATCCAAAAAAAATTACTGATCAAGCTGATTGTGGATCCGCACCGGTGGCGAACCCAAATCACCGATCCACACCGATCAACTCCCGTTTCCGATCCATGGATCGGGGAGGCCAAAGCGGAGGGGCGCCTCGCTGTTCCCAGGTATGTGGGAAGGTGGGTGGTGGCGGCGACCGCCGGGTCCGGCGGGCATGGGGAGGCGGCGATGAGCCGCCTCCCCTCAGGGAGGGGACATTCACACACACACACACTTAGAGCAGAGGGGGGGAAAGGTTTTTAACCTGGTAACGAGCCACATCCCCTCAGGGAGGGGATGTTCACACACACTTAGAGCGGGGGGGGGGAGTTTTTAACCCAGCAATGAGCCGCCTCCCCTCAGGGAGGGGATGTTCACACACACACACACACACACACATACACACACACACTTAGAGCAGGGGGGGAAGGTTTTTAACCTGGTGATGAGCCACCTCCCCTCAGGGAGAGGACGTTCACACACATACACATACACACACACACTCACTTAGAGCAGAGGGGGGGAAGTTTTTAACCCGTCCCTGCCTCTCCAAATAGAGAGAGAGAGAGACACCCCGTCAACATGTTTCCGCCAGCTTTTTTAAAAAAGCAGGGACAGAATCCTCCATTCCTCCCCATCCAATTTTAAAAGCAAGCAGCCAGTCTTCCAAAAGCATATTTTAAACACACACAGAGCCGTGAATGAGGTTTTCCCACAAAATACAGCATTTTAAAAGCAGGTTAAAAACAGAGAGTGACAGACAGAAAAACAGCCATTCCTCCTACAAAGCCCCGTTTTTTTAAAAAGCAAAAAATGTTTGGAGTGCCCATGGCTACAGAACACCCCCTTCCCCCTCCCTCCCCTGGGTCTCTTCTCCCAAGTGGTGAGTGCGTTGCTGCTCCATGGTTGGAAGGAAGCCCTGCTGATCAAAGAAAGCTGGTCTTCCATTTGGGTTTCCAGGGTGACAGAAGGAGGGGAAACACAGCTCAGGCATTTCCCTGGCTCCATTGCCAGGGCAATAGACTGCTGGCAGCAGAGTGTCTGGATCACGATCAGATACCGATCGACCCGATTAAGCCCTGAACAAGTGCCCTCCCGACTGCTGGATCTGTTGCCATGGACGGCACCAATCAGCTGGGTCCTGATGGCACGAACGCCATTATCGGGGGTATTTTCCTATCGTAATGCCAATCGTGCCCATCTCTAGTTTCAACCTTTTATGAACAGTATGTATATATATGCACAGAAAGAGAGTGCACACTGACTTACTGATGTACAAATGATGTTGAAGAATGTGAACATTTTACAGGGGGAAATTAGTGCAAGGAAACAATGTTAAAAGAAAAATAAAAATGCAGTTTTAGTTTGCACAAGGAAGAACCAACTCAAAGTGAGGATTTGGGGCTGAAGTCAAAGGGATGTACAAAATCATATTTCACAGCCTGCAGTACTATTCCATATCTGCCTTCCTACATGCAAGATTAAAGAGATACAGAATGTTGTTATATTTACTCGATAAAGCGAATACTATATAGGTATTAATCCTGTCTTTAAAAATACTTTGTTAAACATTTAAGAAAAGTATCTGTTTTGGAAATAAGCAAGCTGCTCAAAACAGATCCTGATGGAATTCTGATCCAGAGAAGTTAGCCATGTTAGTCTGTAGTAGCAAAATAGACTGCTACTGGACTCTTTTCTATTCTGGTGGAATTGTGTGTACTAGAAAAAGAACCATTTCAGAGTATGAGCAAATGACGTGAAAATACAGCAACTATTTCAGACTACCGCTGTGCAGTTTTCCATCCTTTAGAGTAAACTTCTTGAAGGCCATCATTTCTACAGCCAGGTCCCAACCCTTCACATTCCAGTCTGTCAGGCTCAGCAAGCCACTGATGCTGCAGCTCTCTAGCTAGCTTCCCCACCATCTGAAGTTTTTTTCAGGTCATCTGTAAATGATGGGGACACAGAAGAAAGCAGCTGGCAAGAAAGGCATCTAAGGGCACCATGACAGATGACTTAACATTCTTTATAAAACATGATTTTGTCAGAAACACAGTATGGTGTTTCTGTCTGGTACATTTTTATCCTACCTTTCCAGCAAGGAGTTCCTGGGCAGCATACATCATTCTCCCTTCCCCATTTTATCTCACAGTGTCCTTGTGAAGTAGGTTAGGCTGAAAGAGTTTAACTGGTCCAAGGTCTTACAAAGTAAGCTTCATGGCACAATGGGGATTTGAACCCAGATCACTCAGATGATAATCCAACACTGTAACTATTTAACCAGACTCATTTGAGTGAAGAACATGGGAGTTCTGTGAATGGCACCTTAAACACTGACTTAATTTTAATGTACAATGAAGACAACACCACAAGTATGCTGCTGCATACTACTGCTGGCAGCTGGCAACTACAGTGGCACATGGGTTCGTGAGTGCACACCTGCTGATTGCACAGCAGAACTGGCATGAGCTTTGTGAGCAGTCACTGCTCAGGAATCATATGCCATTATGCTATTGTGGTTGCTCCTCTGAAGTTGAATATGCTTCCTGACACATATATACTGCATACTACTACATATACTGCATACTACAGTATAAACTGCACATGAAGGGTATAAATGTACTGCAATTGACTAATATCCAATGAAACACTGAAAAGAAATATGGAAGTGCTCTTAATTATTCAATATGATATACAATCCAAAGTAAAGTATCAATTTCATATTATAGTCATATAAGAAATCCAATAGGCAAACGTATCCTAAGTGATAAGTCCAAGCCGCTGCTACAATATTTTCAGTCCTTTAAATCATAAAGGCGCTTTTTAAAAAGATCTTTAAATGTGGAGTGTTGTGGGCTACATACTGCTTAGCTGCCGACTTTGAGCTTTGACTGTTTGCTGCTTGATTGTTTGGCTGTTTACCTTATGGCTTTATGAATAGCACTTTGTGAATGATGGGTGGAATTTGCATCTGCTCCTGAGGAGGTTTCTTATGAAACATCAGGTATTCAAGCTGGCCCTGATTGTCAGACGGACGGGCTGCATCCCCTTTGGGTTACTCAGCTTCCTCAAAACCACCTGTTTAAAAGAGAAGGAAATATTAGCTTTTCATCCAGCACCTTGGCTTTACTCATATTCTACTTACCTACTGGACATTTACTTACCTGGATTGTTCATTGGACTCTGCACCTGTTGAACAATATGACCATAAGGATTGAAAATATTGCAACAACGGCTTTGACTTATGATTTAAAGGATTGAAAATATTGTAGCAGCAGCTTAGACTTATCACTTAGGATACGTTTGCCTATTGGATTTCTTATGTAACTATAATATGAAATTGATACTTTACTTTGGATTGTATATCATATTGAATAATTAAGAGCACTTTCATATTTCTTTTCCATGTTTCTTTGGATATTATTCAATTGCAGTACATTTATTCCCTTCAGCTGCAGTTTATACTGCTTGTTATATTAGTCCCGTGCTGAGGCAATCAACTGTCTAGGGGACCAAGGGCCCTTATTTTATGCCTCTGTGCCGCTTGGTCAGGGGACCATCAGCAGCCCCTCTCTGCAAGGGGGTTGGAGAAGAGACTTTCTATGTTTTGCTGTGCTGCTTGTCATGAGGTGCATCCTTGTTCCCTCTCCTGAAAGTGGTGGAGAGGGGGTCTCCTCACTTACCATGAGTCAGGGGCTTTCCTCAGGTACCCTGAGCCACCCGGCCAGGGGTGCATCCGTGCCCCTCTTCTCAATGGGGTGGAGAGGGGCTCTCCTCACTTACCCTGAGTCAGGGGCCTTCCCCACTTATACCCTGAGTCACTCGGCCAGGGGTGCACCCATGCCCCTCTCCCCAAAGGGATGGAGAGGGGCCTTCCTTGGTTAGCCTGAGCCACCCAGCAAAGGGTGTGTCAGCATGGAGAGGGTGGCCACTGAAAACACACAAGGTCCTTCCATGGTGGCCACCCATAGAGGTGGGTGGGCGGCCATGGAGGGGCCGGCCATTTGGTGGCCAGGCCACACAGAGAGGATGGCCGCACATGGTCCTTCCGTGGTGTCTGCCTGCCCATACATGCGGGCAGGCGGGCAGGCAGGGAAGGGCCGCCATTTGGTGGCCAGGCCACAAGGAGAGGGCGGCCACTGACTAAACCCATAGTTCTTCCCTGGTGGTTGCCTATAATGGCAGGTGGCCAGGAAAGGGCCCACCATTTGGCAGCCACCTCGCAAGGAGAGGACAGCCACCAACCAAATCCATGGTCATTCCATGGCGGATGCCCACCCATACGTGCAGGCAGGCAGGCAGGGAAGGGCCGCCATTTGGCAACTGGGCTGCATGGAGAGAGAGGCCACCGACAAAAACCATAGATCTTCCCTGGTGGCCACACATATGGGTGGCCACTGACAAAACCCATAGATCTTCCCTGGTGGCCACACATACGGGCAGGTGGGTGGGCAGGCAGGGGGCTGCCATTTGGTGGCCAGCCCACATGGAGAGGGCAGCCACTGACTAAACACATGGTCCTTTCGAGGTGGCTGCCCATAGGTGCAGGCAGGTAGGCGGGCAGGTAAGGGCCACCATTAGGCAGCCAGGCCAGACGGAAAGGGCGGCCATTGCACCAACTAAACCCATAGTTCTTCCCTGGTGGCTGCCCGTAATGGCGGGCAGCCAGGGAGGGGCCCACCAGTTGGCAGCCAGCCCACATGGAGAGGGCAACCACTGACTAAACCCATGGGCCTTCCATGGTGGCCGCCCATAGGTGTGAGCGGGAGGGCAGGCTTGCAGTGGGGGGGGCACACTATGGTGGCAAACCATTGACTTTCTGAGGTGGCCGCCCTTAGGGGCAGGTGTCCTTCTCTGGTGGCTGCCCGGAATGGAAGGCGGGCAGAGACAGCCCGCCAGTTGGTGGCCAGCGTGCACAGAGGGAGCGGCCATGGACCAACCCCAACTTCCCTGGTGGCCGCCCATGGGTGCAGGCATGCGGGTGAGCAGGTAGGTATGGGGGGGCCACCATTTGGCAGATAGCCCACACAGAGAGGGCGGCCACCGAGGAAACCCATCGTCCTTCGGGGGTGGCTGCCCACAAGGAGTGTGCGTGTAGGCACATAGGGGGTACTACTAAGTGACAGCCCCCCTGCCCTCTAGAAGAGAGGAAGCCCTTTGACTGACTGCCTCCCTGACATTGCCTATGTTTGGGGGTCCCTCCCTCCTATAGGCAATTGGCATGACTGGTTCTAACTATATTGAATGGGACTTTCTCTGGAACAGCATCTTTGGGGGTGTATAACTGGGAGATCCGTATTGGAATATTGTCAAAACTTGGGAGGGTGGTTAGAGCCTGCCACAAAGTCCCTGGGCTCTCTGAACATGAAGGGGTGGCTGAGGTGTGTGTGTGTCCATGGAACATGAACCACAAACTGATTTATGAAGCGTCAGAAGTTCATGAAGTTCATGGTTCATGGTTCATGAAAATCTAATGAACCACGGAACTCCCAGTTTGGGTTTTTTCCAGTTTGTGCCCATGTCTAGTTATGAGGTGATCCTGAACCTGCTACTTTTCTATTGTGCTTAGGATTGCAGTCAGCACCTGATATATGTTATAAGAACACAAAAATCACCATAACTGCCTCAACAGGAAGAGGAGGTGCATCTTTATTCCTGATACCTGGGCTGAATACAAAAGTGAAAATAAACCAATACCTTCCCCTTCTCCCCTTTCTGACATCCCAATACTTTTTAGAAACTTTAACAGAGAAACTTTAACATGTATCATACCATAACCCCTCACTTTCAGAACACTTCTTCTTTAATTAGTCTGTTGTTTACCTTAATTTATTGCATTTTGTTTATTTTCATCAGCAGGATGAGAGAAAGGAGCTTGAACATCTGACCTCAATCATCATCCATTATAAGTGAGTTATGCAAGTCTCTAACCCAGAGAACCATGCCTATTGTTGTGAGGTCCACCCTAGTAACCAGTGGGGGGGGAGTGGCATGTACTTTACCTTTGTGCAGGCATGTGAGTGTGTACTCCCAGATGATGATTTCACTCCTGCATGACCTGGAAGTGACAGTGTCTCACCAGGTCCAATTCTGTAACAATCATCCCCAAACATAATACTATGTTTGCAATGAGTGTTAAACAATTAGCCCTAGTGTGACACCATCACTTCTGGGTCACACCAGAAGTGATTTCATTGGCCAGGGGAACTGGTGGATGTGCTCTCATTTCCCCTCATCCTGCCTCCTTCTGCTGATCAGCTGGTGATCACTGACAGATGGCCTGCCATCTGTGGGCACCTGACAAGCCTATACCAGGCATCTCTTAGCTCAACACCTCCATTTCCCATGTCCTCTTTTGTAATTCTCTGCATAAAAACGAGGGAAATTGTTTTCTTTCATTCATTGCATCTGAGGATATGAGCTCTGACTCATGAAATTTCATGCTGGAATAAATACTAGAGTTATGCAAAACAAAACAAATGAGCCATAAATACACCCAGAAATTGCTGTTTTGTTTTATTAAATCAGCTTCTGAAATGATAAACCAAATCTAGAAAACCAAATTATAAGAACCTCTTCCCACAAAAAAGATTTGTGTGTTTCATTTAGTTTGGACATTGGGCTTGTAAGATATCATCTTGTTTACCTTAATGGCACTCATCAATCAGTTCCCAAGGAGAGACAGCCCTTATGTTATTAATTAAATCTGTTGGCAGGCAGGGGGATGTGTGCAATATGCATTAGAGCATCATTCCCCCCCCTGTTGCTACCCAGGCAATGGCATTGTCTCCCTGACAGTTGGTCCTCCCAAATAAATGTTTGGAAGGGAGAATGTGCCAACTTCAGTTGTTGGCGGAAATTGCACTATTGAATAACATGAGACTTACTTATGAGTAGATCTACTTCGGACTGCTTCCTAACATCCTGAGAGCTATTTGCTTACTCTGCACTTTCAAAAACAATTCTGTCTGCCTGTAGCAAAAGGAAAACATGGAAAAAACATAGGTCTTTTTGGCGGAGAGGGGCAGTGGTTCAGTCATGCTGCCTACTTGCATGCACCTGAGCAATAGAGATTGGTAGGAATTAATGTGAGAACGCCCCCTCATCTTGGGATTGAAACTGCAAAGCACAAGGAAAGATGGCATCAAGAAGCAACCCCAGGATATAAAGGTACTAATTTATTGGAATGATGAAAAAAGAAAAAAAGAACATAAAGCAGGATTGTTTTTAATGCCGCCACCACCCTGCTACACCTTGGACAGTCAGTTTCCTGTCATAGTGTGCACCCACTGACACTCGCTTTCTTCAGGGTCTCTTGTGTGTGTGTGTAGTGTAACTGAGGAAAAACTCAGTGGATCAATGGTTTAGAGGAAAGACTGTTCTGTGCAATTTTGGTGCTACTATATGCAAAAACAGTTGGCCCAAGTAGTCTCAGAGTCTAATTAGAGAGAATGGGGCTGAAACTCATAACAAAAAACCCACAAATGGATTAGATCTGAGCTGATAATGCCCCATCTGGGAAAAAACAATAACAGTGCATAGTCCCTTTGAAAACCTTATATCCGAAACTGAAACAGATTTTTTTTTCAGTACACACCCTTAATAAATATTATTGGTCTTTAAGGAACTACTGGATTTCTATAGCATAGGGAAGAGTCTACATGACATACATTCAGGCACTGACTGCCTCTGACTGCCTCTGCCTCTGCCTTCTACATTAAACATCAACCCCAGAAACAGACCCAGAAGTGGCTTTCCTTCCAGTTCCAAGTGGCTAATTTTGGGTCTGACAGGCACTTGTGCAGGAGTGAGGAGACAGAATATCTTTTGTGTTGGATGAATTGCCTGCGGCTGCTGAAAATAAGCAAACAAGTTTTCTGAATGGTTTAAAGGCTGAATTCCCTTTAAACTATTTACAGTTCTAGCCTTTGTACCATGTTCAGTCCTATCATGTAGCTAACAAAATGGGAGGCACCCCCAGAAAAAGTACCCAATAACTAAGTGGAGAAATCACAAGTGGAGGGAAACAGTACAGAAATACAACAATCAAAATATATAAAGTGTATGCAAGTTCAAAGTGCTAGTGCTATTACATAAATACTTATATAAATAGGAATAATTCAGAAATATAAATACAAATATAAAATCCAATATACAAAATAGTTGTCTCAAAATCGTATCCAAATAGTGTTGGCTACACATAGTAATAAATCACAGTCTAAGGTAAGTTTCTTTTTCAATACAAGAGCTGCATCCGAAACAAGTAGCTTCAGACTAAACTGGAATTCCACAGGTAAGTATATCAATGGTTAACTGGTGCTCCTTATATGTTCACTGTCATTAACAATTGAAAAAGGAAAGACAAAAAAGACCTCCTTAATCTGTTAGGGAACAGAAATTCCTGTCCAGAGTCTGTGGCTCAGCCCCTGGACTTGCCAGGAGAAGGGGACAGGAGACAGCCAGGAGGCAGCTGCCCAGCTGCCCCAACAGACCCCCAGGGCCAGAACCTGCCAGCACCCAAGGGAGAGAAAGAAGCACCCAAGCCCCAGAGGATCAGAAGGAGCAGGTAGAAGCCAGCCAGCCCCACCCTCCAGTGGGAGTCTAAGAGCATGCCAGGGGAAGAAAGGACAGCCAGGAGGGGCCCAGGGCAGAGGGAGAAGGCACAAAAAATAGGGACAGACAGACAGACAGCTACCTTACCAGCAGGACAGCAGAAGCAGCACAGGGCCATGCCCCAAGCTGCAAACAGGGAGGAAGGGGATAACAGAGACCAGCTGAGGCTGCTGGAAGCTAAGAGCAGAGGAAGCTTGGCAGCCAGCCAAAAGAACACAGCTGTAGCTGTCCAACACAGACAAACTAGCTACCCCGGGTGCAACTGCTTGAGGCAGCCCAGGCCAATGCTAGGTGGCAAAAGAGGTGTGTGGCTTGGCAGGTGGAGCCTGGAATGAGGGACAGAATATAAGGTAAGTCCACCCACAGGGGTGGTGGGTTGTGTAGGAGTGTGGTGGAGTGGAAGAAAGAGAGAAAATGAATGAGTGAGCAGGGCCGGCGGGCATGGAAGGCTGCCGGGACAAGGTCAGGTTGAGGGGACCTTCCAGAGAGCAGGATCCCACATAGTGCCTGAATGTCCTTTAAGGCGGAGGGCAGGCAGGCTGGCATCTCACAGGTTGGTGCCCTGGGCAGAACTTGACATCCCTGAAGGTCCTTAAGGTGGAAGTCAGGCAGGCTGGTGTCTCACTGGGCGGCACACTTGGCAGAATCTGACAATTCCACCTAAAATGAGACAGAATATACAGCATTAGCATTTTTGGAACTGTTGGAATTATTGTAGACTTACCTGTGGAATTCCTACCTTTTTGTTACCATGAGACCCTTCTGGTTTCCTATACCAGTGAATTCTTTATCTGAATTTAAAAAGAGTGAACAAGAATAGCATTTTGAGTTACTGAAGGATCACCTGTGGAATTTCTATTTTATATCTGTATTTATATTTCTGAATTATTCCTATTTATATAAGTACTTATGTAATAGCACTAGCACCACACACTTTAATACACTTTATATATTTTGATTGTTGTATTCTGTACTGTTTCCCTCCATGTAGTATCAACTTTTTTATAATCCATACATCTGATGAGCATACTGTTATTCATTTATATTTATAGTCCAAGCCTTACTGAAAACTCATGAAAAATAACAAAACCTTAAAATCCCCAACAAAAGAGGAGAAAAGTCTACCATATTAAGATTAGGAGTGTGCATCTAGAAAGGTTCCATCTCAGTTTCGATTCTGTGGGTTCTAGAACAATCCTGTCCCATTATTAGCTTGTTCTAGGTCAACCAGTACCACCTCATACCTGAATTGTTTGTTTTTTTAATGTGCATGAGAGAGGAGTGTTGGCCACACATGAGCAGGTGCATGCTTTTCAGGGGTGGGTGGGAATACAGTGTTGTTTTTACAAACAACAGCACCAAAATTGCATGAAACACAGTCTTCCCTCTAACCCATAAATCTATCAAGTTTTCCGTCAGTTACACCCCACGCGCGCACACACAACAACAGACTCTGGAGAAAATGAGCATCACAAGAAACTGGCTGGCTAAGGGAAAGGGGGGAATGGGGGCATTAAAATCCTTTCTGTTCACTTTATTTCTTTTCTATAGTGCCAATAAATTATTACCTTTTGTGCCATGTTTCCTTATGCTTGCTCCCAATTAAGTGTCTTTAGAATTGCAGCATTTGATTGAAGTCTTTTAGGTTTTTATCAAATTTGATTGATTGAACAGACCATCCACTCCCCTGCCCTTTTCCTTACAGTGATTCCAAGTGCCTTGATGGGAGGGACAGACCAGTGACCCAATAGCACTGCAAAAAAAACCAAGATACCAAGCAGGTCTACTCAAATGTAAGGTCTATGTTGTTCAATAGTCCTTAGTCCAAGGGAAGTGTATTTTGAGTTTCAGCCTATAATTGAAGTCTTCCTTCCAAATGTTTAACTGATGGGCTGATAGGGGAGGGGTCTCCCCTTGCACAGACCTGATTGGCAATTGGGGGGTGGGGAATGCACTTGCTAGTTTTCTCTTCCCATAAGGTCTCTCTCACCTTAAGATCTGATTGAAGAAATGCTTTTAAGGGAAACAAGAATGCTGCCCTGAGAGGTGAGTCCAGTGCCAAGTTACAAACTGAAACAAAACACACAAACTTTTTGTTGGGAGGGGGTTGTTTCAATTTAGTTTTCCCATTTTGTCTCAGCATTTTAGAAGCTACTTTAACAAGTCAAACCAGTGAGTTCTGTGTGTAAAGCTGGCTCGTTTTTTTCGTTATGCACATCCCATTTAAAATCCCCACTCTCCACTGAGTTTGCCAGGATTCAATTCAAGAATAATAATGCAGTTAATAGGTAGCTAAGATAAGGACAAGAAATTATCTATTTTCTGTATTTTAAGCTATAACAACCCTCTGGAGGTCATTTTAATATGGGACAAGAAGGTTTTCATGCATATAATTTTTTGAAACTTTCATAATGGGCCTTTGAGGAATTAGGAACCTTGAATTATTTTTAGTAATTTATTATCCTGAAATGTGGTCTTTGTTTGCAGCAACAAGCCAGCCCATAGGAGACCATGAATTCACCAGCAAGTCTTAAAAGAGCAAGAACAAGCTTTCTTCCTTTATCCAAATATATAACTCAGGTCTGCAGGGATTTTGATTTTTGATGGGTGTCTATTTTTTAAAAAGATCTCTTCCTGTTATTAAAGAGATATCTCTTCCTATTATTTAATTTAAAATTCCTAAAGCCTCTTTTAGCCTTTGGGATAGATAAAAATGAAAAGGTGAATGAATGAATACCATCTGCATTCTTGTGGTGTATTTCATTTTATTTCTCTGTGGAATCCAGTTTCATGTGAAGCTAGGGGGTGAATATGTACTCATGATCCTGAGAAAAAGCTAAAGGATACAATTCAAGAGGCTTCTGGAATACCAAAATCAATGACTTTATGCAACCAAGAGGCAAACCATGTGTCCATCTTCTTGCCACAATATGCAGATGACTGATCTTAATTATATAGGTCAATCAAAGTAATCCCACTGACTAACTTGAACAGCTGTTTCTGGCCATGACCCAGAATTTAGCAAGTACAGTGGTCTGTCTAACTGTTGCTATGGTTTTAGAGCTTCCACTTGCTCCAATGGTGGCAATAGTACATTCTTGCATTCAGTGTGAGGAAGAAAGATGACTCAATTATCTTCAATCCAGTTCTCATGTCCAGAATGGGGAATATATTATTGGATGCATCACTCCTGGTGAATTCATCCAACTGCCACTGCTCCTAAATGCCTATACCATTTATCAAAGTACATGGAACCTGGGAAATGGCATGAAAAGAGCTATGCTGGCATGAACAAGTAAGTGGCCAAGTTGTGTGACAGTGAATTAAGGTTTCTTTTCCTGAATCAACCAGAGATATTTGGAGTTGTGAAATATATTCTTCCTGTCTTAAATACAGAGACACCTTGACTTTCTCTATAGCCCTTAAATTGTTACTCTTTGGAGAGAAGATTAGAGGGAAACACAAGAGATTAATTTTGTTTCCTTGCCCTTCTGGCTGTCTCCCACAGGCACTGTAGCTCTATAGGAGGGCACAGTTTGACTCCCATGACGAGTATATTTAAGAGAAAGATGAAACCTAGTTACCTAGCCGAAGATGTCACTGTAGCTGCATGATTCCCAGAGGACAGAGATTTTATTTCTCTGTGTAGTTCCTTCTGGAAGGCACAAGACTGGAGGCTAAAAGTACTGACATTAAATGTTTCTATTACAAAATGATGCCTAGTCCTAGAAATGTGGAAACTACCTTTCTGTTTGCACTTCTGATATCTTAGGGTAGATTTGTTACTTAAAAACAGGAAAGGGACAATAATGACTTATGCTTCCTATTTTTCCATAATATCCGGGGGGGGGGGCTATCACATCTAACCCATGGTCTTGCCAACTCCAGGTTGAAAAATTCTTGGAGAATTGGTGGAGGAGTGTTGAGTTCACCCTTCAAATCTGCCATTTTCTTCATGGAAACCCAATGAATTAAAGTAAGAGATGCATGTATATTCTGAGCTTCATTTGAGTGCCTCCTATTTTATTCTATAAGCCCAAACAACTTGGTGTTCATAAGCCTGGAGTTGCTCACTTTTTAAAATGCTCTTTAGTTGGAAGAATGTATGAACAGTGAAAAGTATGGTTAGGTTAAATATAATAGACAATTCCTTGATGGAATCATCTTCTAGAAAAATCTGATATTTGTTCACCTAGAGGGGTGATACATTCCTTCCTAGAAATTTTCTAGCAATTTAGGTTTGGATGTATAAAATACACCCCCTGCCCTTCTGCCTCTCAGACTCCTTTATCACATGTATGCCAGTGACATTGGAGAGGACAGCATGAGGTAAAGCTGCTCATCCTTAAATAAGCTGAATATTTGAATAAGTACAAAATATAAAGTGCCACTTGCAAACAGAAATATTGAACGTGCATATGGACAAGTGGACAATTTGAATTAGTTGTTTATCAACCTGACTAATTTTTCAGACGGTTGTCTGAAGTGCCTCAAGTCCTCCCCCCTTCCTGGAGGCTTTCTTTCCTGCATGGGGTCTCTTTTCAACTGCACATGATTGGCTTCGCTCTCCTTACCCCCTTCTGCTCATTGCCATTAGTGCTAATGCTCCAGTGCTGGGAGTCACATCTGCAATATGAGATACTACTTTTAACAGTTGTGGGTGGTAACCCCACATCAATTTTATTTTCAGTCAGATTTTTCTTCAAACTTTGAATTTTCTTCAAACTTTGAATTCCTAAGTTTGCAGAATCCTAAAGTGTAGTTGTAGCTTTGCATGGATTTAGGGTTGCATGGATATAGGGTTGTCGAGAGCCACCATGGGCATCCAGGCAAAGAATATGTCTCAGCCCCACCCCTATATGAAGAAGAAGGTGCTTTCAAGTCATACCCAATTCATAGTGACCCCAACCATGGGTGTTCAAGGCAAGAGATGTGCAATAGTGGTTTGCCATTACCTTCATCTGTGTAGCAACCCTCCTCATCTAAACCAAATAACAAAACAAATCACTTGGCTTTCTGTTTCTGAAAACAGAATAAAAATCGCAATAGGATATGGTGTTATCTGAATTGGTCTCCTTGCGAGTAAGAGAATTGTGGGGTGAATTAGCAAGCAAGGAAGATGGCTATGTGAGAAGCTGGTAACTATAGGATCTTTTCCACCAATTTTTATGGAGTCCCTTCCCAAAATAGCAAATGAGGCTGGTGCTTAAATTTCAAAGAGCAATATTTTATTGGAAGACAAAAATGCATGTGTAACTTCTCTTTACATGGGTTCTATGGGGCTTAGAAAGCAACTTTCACAAAATTTTAAGAAACAACTTTTTTTCTTTTAAATTTTTTAACAATTAATAAAATACAACTTTAACAAAAAAATTAACTTTTAAGTACAACCATACAAAAAAACCTCCAAATCAACAATGTCCTTGAAAAGGCATCCAAGAAGTGATGATGTGTCCTCTCTCATCCATTTGAAGCAGCTGTACCCCAGGCTTCAGGCTTCTGGTTGGGAATTATAGCCCTGCAGAAATAATACAACCCCAGTAACAGCAGCTACTCACAAACCACTTAAATCATATTTTACATACAATATTTGTTTACCTTATTCAAGGTGATAAGAGCTTATAATTTATTAAGCTCCCCTGCAAACAGCCTCCTCCTCAGCAGCCTGCCTCTAGCTTCTGACTCCACCCCACTGGGCTAAACCAATTAACCTCACAGGGGTTACACATACACAGACACACAGGGTAAATAGTAAAAAACAGTTACACACACATAGAGTCCTAGGAAGCTAGGCAGAAGTTGGAATAGAGAGGGGACGGGGGGAGGATATCTACCTCTCCTGAAGAGTAGTCCAGTCCATGGGAGAAGAGAGTAGCTTCAAATGCCAGCGTTCTCAACAAAGAGAGCAAGAGGCTTAGGGCAAACCTCAAGGGAACAGCACTTTGGATCCAATTAGTGTGCTGCACAATTTGAATGGGGCCAGGGCACTACTCTTATAGGGTAAAACGTGCCCTGAGATGGGTGAACTCACCTAGCTGTCAGAACAAAGACTCCAACAGCCAGTTCGTGGGAGTAACAAAAGGTTTGATTACCTTGATTGGTAGCTGCCAGGGCATGTAGAAGAGAATGCAAATCTTGTTCTAGCACTGGACAAAAGGGCAGTTTGTTAGTGAGGTCCACTGGAGCTAAGTTGATGAATTTAGTTGGGGAATGTACCTTTGCAGGAACAAACTGTAAATACTTATGAATGTCATTTGATTAGCTCCTCAATCAAAGACAGGAGATATTATCATGGAAGGAGGGAAAGGAATGTGTTAAGTGGGAATGACTCTATGAGTCCTTTGTTGCACTGGATTCCTTAGGGGCTGGGGAGACTGCAAAACTAATCACTGCAAATCTCTGCATTTACATGCAGCATTCCATTCATGCTTTGATCTTTGATGCTTTGAGAGCCAGTTTGGTGTAGTGGTTAAGAGCAGTGGGACCCTAATCAGGTTTGATTCCTCACTTCTCCACTTGAAGCCAGCTGGGTGACTTTGGGTCAGTCACAGCTTCTAGCTCTCTCAGCCCCACCCACCTCACAGGGTGTCTTGTTGTGGGGATAATAATGGCATACTTTGTAAACCGCTTTGAGCGGGTGTTAAGTCATCCTGAAGGGTGGTATATAAATTGAATGTTATTATTATAATATTATTATTCTCTCCTGGGTAGGACTCAGCAACTGTTAACTGGAGGTCCTCTGGCTGCAATATAAACTGCCATTTTAAATCCAGATGCCTGGTGCCATTTTAATATCACAGGAAGCCATGTTAAAATGGCTATTAAAGATGGTGGAGGCCAGGATGACTGCTTACAATGGTGCAACCTCCCCTCCCCACCAAAAAACAAACAAACCATAAGCAAACAGAATCGGGAAGCCTCTCCAGCCAGGACCTAACCAGAACAGTAAAGCCCACTATCGAATATAGGTGAGACACAAGTTACCTAGGAATAAGCCCCATTGAATAAAGGGAGACATCAGTCTCTCAGGAAGTACTAAACTTAAAAAAAAATTACTAACCCAAAACAGAAAAGCAAACTCATAGCAATGGGTATGTGCATTGAGAAAATTTCCATTACAGTTTTGAATCTGGGGTTATTGAACAACCTATGTACCATTTCCCCCTCTTTTTTGTGTGGAGCATTGCTGGTTCAGATCTTATCCATTTGGGAGTTTTCATTATCATGAATTCCAGCCCCATGTTTGCAATGAGATATTGGAAGCTCTTTGGGGCAGCTGTTTTTGTGGTAAATGGCACCAAAATCACACAGAATACAGTCTGGCTTCTAAACCACTGACCCACTGAGTTTGAACACACACAACAATGGGAATAGGTGTTTACAAACCCTGAATGCAGAGGAGTTAGCCATGTTAGTCTGTAGTAGCAAAATCAAAAAGAGTCCAGTAGCACCTTTAAGACTAACCAACTTTATTGTAGCATAAGCTTTTGAGAATCACAGTTCTGACAAACCCTGAAGAATGCTTAGGGAAGATGAATGTTGTGGTGCACGCACATACTGTTCTTTTCAAGGGGGATTGAAGAAACAAGGCTTCGGAGGCAGTTATTTTTACTCTTAACTAAAACCCACTTCAACAATTAATCCCCCTCCCTCTAAACCATCTGTCCACTGAGTTTTTCCTAATAACAGTATACACACACACAACAGACCCCGAAGAAGGTGACTGTCAGTGGAGACATGCTGTCTGGCAAAATGGTAGCAGACAGCATGGGGTGTGCCCATGCAGGAAAGCACTTCAACCAGTGCAGTACAGCAACATTCAAAACAATTCTGCTTCATATTCATTTTTTTCGTTTTCTATCATGTCACTAAATTATTACCTTTGCATCCAGCTGTTGCTTGTTGCTACCATATTTCTTTGTACTTTGTAGTTTCATTCCCACAATGAGGAGCAAATTCAAATCCTTCCTTTTGATGCTCAGTGTTCTCACATTAATTGGGTGCCAATTTTCTCCATTACCCAAGTGCAAGTAGGCAGGAAGACAGAATGACTGACTGAATCTCTCCCCCTGCCCAAACAGACCTATGTTTTTTCCAGAAGCTTTCCTTTTAATATGGGGACAGGCAGGATTGCTTTTGAAAGACTGGAGAAGAACATAGCTTATAGCAGGCTTGATTTAAGCTTAATGTTGAGAATTTGTTTTTTTAAAATAATTTTGTTGGATGCTGGATGGGAGGGGATATTGCAATAGGATGAGAAACCTGAACAGAAAACTAGATTCGTTTATATGTAGGTGGGAATTGTGAAGTACTGAAGTTTCATTGGGGTAAACATTTGCCTTTGACTCAGAAAAAGAGAGCACTCCAAAAGACTATGGAAGCAATCCTAAACAGTTCTACTCAGTGTAAGTCCCATGTTATTCAATAGTGCTTACTCCCAGGGAAGTGTCTTTAGGGCTGCAGGCTGTGATTGATATCTTCCAGGCTTTTATCAAGTTTGGTTGATTGAACAGGCCACTTGCATTCCACCCCCTGTGGTACTTTTCACGCAGTGACCAACTGGTCAAGAGTACTGATGGAGATGAAAGAGACAGATAAGTGCCAGGGTAATGCCAGAAAAAATGCACGCGTGCACACATTTCCCTTCCCTCCAATGAGGTGGCACAGCATGGTAAGCTGCAGTACTGCAGCCCAAGCTCTACTCACAAGTCACGACCTGAGTTCAATCCTGGTGGCAGCCAAGTTCAAGTAACCGGCTCAAGGTTGATTCCGTCTTCCATCCTTCCAAGGTCGGTAAAATGAGTATCCAGTTTCCTGGGGGTGAAGTATAGATGACTGGAGAAGGCAATGGCAAACCACCCCATAAAAAGTCTGCCAAGAAAACATCATGATGCGACGTCCCCCCATGGGTCAGTAATGACTTGGTGCTTGCACAGGAGATTACCTTTACCTTTTACCAATGAGGTAATATTACTTAAGGGCTTTCTCTCCCCTTCATAGAATATTGATAAGGAAAACAAGATACTGCCATCCCAGGGCATGTCTGCCTGCTGCCACTGCATTTTAAGAACCAAAACAAAACACACAAGCTGTTAGGTGGCTGAGTGCCATTATAACTTGGTTTCCCAAGTTAGTTCACTGTTTTGGAAGCTACTTCAACTAAATGCCACAGTGATTTCTATGTGTATTTCTGGCTCATTTGTTTTGCTTTACCCAGCCTTACTCACAGCAACAGGAAGATACTTAAAGAGGGAAGTAAAATTGGGGAGATGGGAAAAGTTAGTTTTATCCTGCAAGGAGAGGAGGCCTCAATAGTTTTCTCCATAGAGAATAATGGAGATTGGAGGAGGCTGGTGGCACCAATATTTATGAAACTTGGGGAGTCATTCAATTAGTTAGGAGTAGGTTCTCTGCAAATTTGGTGAAATTTGGTCAAAAAATGACCCACTCTCAGGCCACTGGAAATTTCCAAATTGAGTTTCCCATAGGAAACAATGGCCAAATTTTACCAAATTTGCTCTGTATTACTGAACTGAACTTGAGAATTAATTCGGTATTCCCAAAATTCCAATTTTTTTTCCAGTTCGGTATTACTGAACCAAATCAACCAATTTTTTTCCTATGCACACCCTGAGTCACAAGTCCTATCTAACTATAAACTAAAAAAATACTCTTTCTGTCATTCCTCCCCTCCCTAATTGGCTGCTACCAACTCTGCCCGCACACCAAACAACACTAAAGGAGATTGGTGTTGTTATTTTTTTCTTTTCTTTAAAGGAAGCGCAAGACCTTTGCCCATTTATCACAATAAAATACAGCTAAAGTTTTGCCAGTACCATGTTACAACCTGTAGTACTATACTAATGCCATAAGTAATCCAGGACTTCACATCTGCACCACAGAATGTTTCCATGCACACAATATCAATGCTACAATCAGATGTAGCCTAACATGTCATACAGCAAGTGGCAGGAAAAGAGAAAATTATAAGTTGCAGAATGATTCTGTTTTCAGGTCACTTATCTGGTATTATTCTTATCAGGGCAGTGGCCATGAATCAGTAGCAAAGCATTTGCTTTATATGAAGGAGAACTCAAATTTAGTCCCCAGGATCTCCAGTTATCAGATTAGGAACAGGTGATGTGAATGACATGAGACCCTGTGAATCCAAATAGACATGAGACCCTGCCAGTCCAAATAGACAATATGACGCAACCTTACAATGAAAGAGCACCTGTTTTGCATGCAGAAGGTCCCATGTTCAATCTCCAGCATTTCCAGTTACAGCATCAGGTAGCAGGTGATGTGAAAGATAGCCAATACAAGTCTGAGTAGGCAACACTGATGCAAACAACCTTTGCAATTTATAATAACAACCATTTGCAATATATAATATGGTTAAAGCTGCTGAGCTACATGGGCAACAGAAGGGCATGACGTTTGCATCATTTGAGTATGTATGAATGAGTTGTAGGGGAGGTTTTTTTAAAATTTAAAATATTTTATTAAAACATTTGTTTGCCACTTTTCTATAAAAAATAGGGTTCCCAAGACAGTTTTACAAACTAGCTGTAGGGTTTTTTTTCTTTAATACTCATTTTCATCATAGCAAACAGGCAACAAAACCCTACCGTGTAAGGTTTCCTCTTGCAGAGAGATTTTGATGTGCTTTGCAATCATTCTGCAGTGGTACAGGTCTATAGGACCTGTCTACAACATGTTGTTCTGCATTTTTGAAACAGTTCTGATCTGATAATCTATTTGCACTGTCTTTCATATGGCCTCAAAGTCACATTTTATTACTTTCAAAAGTCACATTTCAGAAAAAGCAAGGAACACTGATGATGAAATTGCCAGCAACATCTTCCACTATTCAACGGTGTCTTTTGAAGAGTTGTTAAGACACTATTTTTGGCCCCTGAAGGGATAACTGATAATAACAAAAATGAAAGAGCCTTTGAGTTTTTAGGAAAGAGTTTTATTTAAATGAAAAAAAGTGACAGCAGCTACCTTTAATCCTTTAACCAACAGGTAATCACTTTTTAAAAATTTGTATCATGCAACTAATGAGCAAAGAAAACTCACCAGAATGCTATTTGTGCCAGCCAGAAAAAAAACGTTCTTGAACTTTCTCAGAACAAAAATTTTTTTAACAATACATTAATACAGACCTCAAAATCAAGGAATTTTTAGGTTGCACCTAATCATCATCAGAAAAAAGAGATCCTAAAAGCAAAGATGTGCAATGATAATTCAGAGCCTTGGCAGTAACTTTAGAATCTTAGTATTATAGATTTCCTGACTCAACTAATATCAGTAAAAACACTAAACTTGCACAAAATGAATTCTTCTTAAGATATGTGTCTCAAGAACTGCTCTCTGTCCCCCATCTTCAGAGGTGAGTCGAGTGGCAGCTAGAGATGGGCATGAACAGCAATACAAACTTTAAAAACTCACAAACAGCCCAATCTGCTGTTTGCAAACAAGCTGTTTGTGAGGCCCCATTCTAAACGAACAGGTGTTCGTTGCAAGCCAGACAGTCTGGCACCTGCAATCAATTCCCTTGGCAACTTTGGCAGGGATTGTCTGAACTCTGTCTGTCTGTCTCCTGCTCTTCCCCTGGAAACTCCAATTTAATCCCAATTTAGCTTGATAGGTAGGTCTTCCTTTCAAGTGTAGAGCTCCAAATTTGTAAAAACAAGGGAGCAAAGAGCAGGGGGGGGGAGGGCTCCCAGCTCTGGCTTAGTTTGCAGACAGTGGAGAGGGAGAGACAGTTGCTGTTGGCATTATGATAGAGAGAGTGCATTGGAGCTTGAATTTTCATTGTGTGTGGTGGGATAGGGATCTACCCCTTCATGTTCCAGGGCTGCTGCCAGGCTGTGGGCCAAGCTATTATTTATTATTGGTACCTTTCCTGCTGCCTGCTAAGGTCAGGTTTCTGGGAGTGGTGTGGTAGGGATCTACCCCTTCAAGTTCCAGGGCTGCTGCCAGGCTCTGGGCCAAGCTATTATTTATTATTGGTACCTTTCCTGGTGTCAGGTTCTGATTGTGTTTAAGCCAAAGAGACTCCATTTTAATCTTGTCAGTGTATTAAGTGTTTCTTTTGCAGGTGGGAAGACTACTGCTGGAAGCTTTACAGAGAGAGGAGGATTGTTGTGTCTACATACATTTGCCTTCCTGACACCCTTGAGAAACTTTCATTTTCTCACCCTCGGGTTGTTTGTTTTGAGAACTGTGGGGGAGGATGGGGCCTGCAGGGAACTGCTTATTCTGTACCTTATCCTTTGCTTGGCATTCGTAACAATTTCATAGTTCAGCTAAGATCCTTGTATCTTGGAATGTGTACTCTAATGGTTGACTATCATCAGTAAAGCCTTTTGAAATCAATGGACTTTTGTCTTATTGCAAGAGGCGGGCTGAGTTGCAACTTTTAGCAAGCCACAGTCTGACACCTGGTGCCTGCTCAGGTCAGGTTTCTGAGAGTGGTGCAGTAGGGATCTTGACCAAACTTGGATGATGGCTGGAGGAGAGCCTGCTGACCCCTACAAACAGCCATCCACGAACATGTTTGTGAACAGGGCCATGTTCATGGTTGTTTGTGAGTCTCTGTTCGTGGATGGCAACGAACAACAAACATCATGTTCAGTTTTATTTCTGTTCATGCCCATCTCTAGTGGCAGCTAGAGGCAGGGCATCTTCTGTAGTAACTGCACACCTTCGGAACACCGTCCCATGTCAGACTCACCTGACACCTACTTTAATTTTTATTAGGTACCAGGCCAATGCACTTTTTTTAAGTCAGGTTTTTAATTAAGGTTTTTATGCTTTTAAAAAATGTTCTGCTTCTATTTTACAGATAATCCTTATGCTTTTAAAATCCAATGGCTTTTTCTTACAGTTGTTTTCAATCTTTTTACATTGGTTTAATTGTAAAGCCAACTTGAGCAGGACTCTGCGGTAGCATAAAAGTATCTTAAATATTTTTTTCCCTAAAAGGTAAGGTAAACATTTCATAATTAGTTTTAAAATATTTATTAGAAAATGAGATGTAAAATGTAAAATTCTCACAATTCATTAGAGATGCCACAATCGCACAACCATTCTATGGCAAAAGAACCAATAACATGAACTGCTCAACATCACATTTAGATACATGGTTAGAATATAAACAGAAAATTTAAAAATGATATATAATTAATTTTTGGAAAAGAAAAATAAGAAATTTGGTTCTGAGTGTCAGCATGATATAGTGGTTGAAGTACTGGATGAGACTGGGGGGGGGGATCTGGGTTCAAGTTCTCACTTGGCCATGAAGTTCACTAGGTAACTTTTGGACAGTCATTCTATCTGTCTCAACCCATTCTACCTGTCTGGGTTGTGAGGAGGATATTATAGGAGGTGGAAGGTTAAAGAATGCATGCTTACCCATAGATCACTGACAGATGCATGGGCTACACATGTAATAAATGAATGAAATCTGTAAACTTCATTATTTAAAAGTTACACAGTTGTATTTCAGTCTATTTCAAGTTACCCACCCTTCCTCCAAGAAGCTATGTGCAGCACACATGGTTCTTCCCATTTCCCTATAGCATTTTCAAATTAATACTACTGACATTATATAAACCCCTGAGGAAGGTTTTTTTTAAAGGATCCGTTTGTAATACAGTTGCTTAATCACATAAGCCTCGAGAAATACCATACCAGGAGACATAACTGAACACTTATATTATGTAACACAAGTTAGTATAACTAACAAGCATTATAGTGCAACAGATTCAATATAACTGCTAAGGGGAATATTACTGCATACACACTTAGACACAAATATACTGCTTCACTATGCACTATGTAACCTTTTGAGTACACTCATGTAATGAATCCAAATTGAGTGATTAGTTGCTCAAAATACATCCCTATTAACTGCAAAATAGCTTATTAATAGTAGAGAACCATGGTCTGAATGTGCACTGTCTTTGGCAGTGATCCTGATGCTTATACTGAAATCAACGTGACTGCAAAAAAATTGATGGTTTGAAGCACATGGCGCTTTGAGGGGCATATGTCCCCTATCGATCATTTGGTCTCATCCCACTTTTAACAGTGCAATCCTATGCAAAGTTATTACAGTCTAAACACATTTATTTCAGTTAACTCTACGTAGATTCATACTGCTAGCCATCCATTTGCCCCCGTAGTTTGGATCTAAGGGCCACTTTATTAATATAACATCAACTCATCATCAACTGATAACTGCAGCAAGGGCCAACTAGCAGTACAGGTCAAACCACGGGATCACCCCATGGACCTCCACCTTAACCTGTCTGGGCAACCGCCAAAGCCCCAGGTGCTAGCCATCCAAGCGGATGGCTGAAACCCGGCCAGCCAGGCAATATGGTCCCCCCCCATTCAAGCTCCTAAGCCTCAGCCATACAGCAGTGAGGGAAGGGCTTGAACATGGGGTTCCCCCAGGCAGTCTGTCCACACAGCATAGCAGCCATCACAAACAGTACCATCCACTCCTGCCAGACCCCTCTTCCCCATCAATGGTGAAGCACCAAGGGTGCTCACCAGCCTGCTCCCTATTCCCAAACTTTATCCTGCTTATGACGCAAATAACAGGATGATCCTAAGCCAATCACCTCAACGCAAGCAAGTGGTGCAAGGTAGGCAAAAAAAACCCCTCTTCCCCAGGCCAAATTGGAAAAGCGGGGAGGGAATTCCTACTTGGCTTTGAATACAGCAACCGGCTAATTCTGCAACAGTACAGGGTGAGGAGAGTGTGCTGAGCGCTTGAATCAACTGCAGCTGGGGCAGACAGAGCTACCTGACAGGCTGGTGGCTCCGCCCCCCGGCTGAGTCCCAGGTGGCTGGGAAACAGTGTTGCCTCCCTTCCTTCCAGAGAGGCAAAGTACAGCCTCCGTCTTAAGAGGCTTTGCCACTAGCCTAACAGGCCTATTTGTCATGGTGGATCCTGTTTAGATTTCAAACTTCATTTCTCCAGAGGTCTAATCAAACTTATGCTCATATAAAATTCAGACCTCATTGCAGGGGTGGGGGATAATTGTGGAAAGTGTTTTGAAGCCAACAGTTAACTGATCAGTTATTTTCTCATGATAAATGTTAAGGTTTTTATTACTTATTTCAAATGGCCAGTTACAAGTGCAAACAACAGAATAAATATATCTGCTGCTCTCAAGTAAGATATTAACGGTAGCAATAAAGTCATCAGCCCTGACCTTAGACAGTAGGGGTATGCATAATGAAATTGCCAAGCTTTCCCCAGAAATCATTGTTTTCAATCATTACCTTGATTTTCCAGAATGATGAAACAAATCTAAGATGCTTGGGAATTCTGATACCTCCTCCCCACAAAAATCTCCCCCCCCCAAGTTCTGATGCTTACCTGCCATGCATCATGAGCACACGTTTTTCTTTGATTCTACTACTTTCCTGGACAATGGCACTTCTCACTTCCAATCAGATCCTTGCAATTCAGGAGCACAGTGCATTCTCAGTCAATCTCAAGCTGCAAAAAACTACCATTCAACTTTCCCCTTCCTTCTGATTTTTTTCTCCCTCTGAAAGTAAAAAGCTTAGGCTTGTTCAGGGCCTGTAGAATTCAATGCCTTGTTCACTTTGCTTGAGCTTAGGTTTTCTTTGATGGGCTTGCAGAAGAAGCACTGCTGTAACTTTGGTGACATTGAGTTGAAAAACTATGACACCAGCCTCCTCTCTCAAATTTCTCCATAGGTAATAATGGAAGGGAAATTATGATGGCTGGGCTTAAACTCTTTTTCCTATGTGCTTGAAACTTGGTGATTCTTTCTTGGACAGGCAGAAGAAGCACCACTGCAATTTTAGTGACATTAGGCTGAAAAACAACAACTTCATCCCTTGGAAAATGTCCCCTATAGGGAATAATTGGAAAGCTGCTGATCTATAGTTTGATTAACAGACCAAAACAAAGAAGCACAGCAAATACAGAGTTTTCAGCAGAAAGATCAAAGTTTTTTATTGTCAGTCAGTGTAAGAGTAGGGAAATGAAATGAACACAGACAGAACTTTATTTTATTAAATGCTGGTGGCTGGCTGGAGCTCTTCAGCTGGCTGCTGCTTGACAGCCATTTTAGGAATTAGAGAGAAATCTGTGTAGGAGGGTGTATAATGAGAAAAACTAGCTAAAAATTCACACACAAATGGCTGGTTCAGCTGATTAAAGCAACTTCAAGAATTATGGAATAAAATCAGGAAACAAGGTGTAACGAGCCCCTTTTCCCGCTGAAATGTTTGTGTGTTTTACTTCAGTTCTTACTGTGTAGAGGTTATAGATCCAGAGGAGTTAGCCATGTTAGTCTGTAGTAGCAAAATCAAAAAGAGTCCAGTAGCACCTTTAAGACTAACCAATTTTATTGTAGCATAAGCTTTCGAGAATCACGTTCTCTTCGTCAGATGCATGGAGGGCAGAAGGAAACTGGCCAAATATAGAGGAAGAGAGGGGGGAAGGGGGGAAGGAGGAGAGGTGGGATGTAAACAACTCCTTTGATATGGAGATGCAGACAGCTCCTTTTGGTGTGGGGATCAGTTTGCTTGTGTAAAGATTCAAAGGAGTTCGCCGTGTTAGTCTGTAGTAGCAAAATCAAAAAGAATTCAGCAGCACTGCAGCACAAGCCCTCAATAACCACAGTCCTCCCTGCCAGATGCAGGCAATGGTGATCCAGCAACATCTTGTTTTCCTTAACAGCAAGTCTGTCTGCACTCAACATGCAACCAATTAGATCCAAAGGGGAGAGACTGAGCCCTTAGTGTTAACCATATGGAAGCCTGCATTCTGCATGGGAGATTGGAAGCCTGAATTCTGTCCAGTCCTGCACTTTTACTAGTAAAAAATAGGAGGTGGGGAGAGGGACATCCTCTGCTATTTCCTTTCCCAAAATCAACATCTAGCCCTCCTTTTTATCCACTTTTACAAATGGGACAATGACAGGCCAGTGGCTGGCAGGTTTAAAGAGAGAGTCCTGGGCTGCTGCAAAGCAGATTAAGGAGAAGAGGATTCACCCCTCATCATGGAAATGAAACTTCAAGGCATAGGAAAACATGGCATAACAGCAGGATTCAAGGGAAATGATTTACTGGCAGGAAGGTTTTTTAAAAAAAAAATGCTGTGCTGTATTGGTTGGCAATGGAGTACTCTCCTGCTTGTGTACCATGCTGACTCCACTTTGCCAATAAGTTTCCCACTATTGTGTATGCCCACCAACATTTACCTTCTTCGGGGTCTGTTGTTGTGTGTGTTTTCCTGTGCTTGAGCAGAAACTCATTGGATCAATGGGTTTTTGGACAATGACATTTTTGGTTAAGTGTGAATAGAGCCTCATTTCCCCAACCCCACCCCTTGAAAAGAACAGTGTGTGTGTGCGTGTGTGCGTGCATGCACACATGCCCTGCTCAACAATCACCTTGACACATGCCTTCCTCAAACATTCCTTGGTGTCAATAAACACAGAACACCTTTGTTGCATGCTTTCAAACTCGGTGAGTTCATGGTTTAGAGGAAGGAATGTGTTCTGTGTAATTTTGGTGCAGTTGCATGCAAAAACAGCTGGCCCATAGCTTCATTCCCCCCCCCCCGAACAGAACATAGACCTACTTTGGGGGTCTGTGAAACTGAACTGCTTTGTTCAATTTGCTTGAATCTTAAGAGAAGGGACTTTAGATTAGAGGGAGGACTGTGTTTTGTGCAAAGTTGGTGCCATTATCTTTCTAAATAACTGCCCCAGATGCATGAATAGATTTCCCATTGTAAATAATGGTTGGGGGAGAGGAGGACATGGATTTGACTCTTGACCTAGTAATATCCTACCTGGAAATAATCACCATAACAATCCCTGCCTGGAAACTCCAGATCAGAAATTATAACACTTTTTTTCTAATGTATACCCCTATTAGACAGTTGCTGAATGGTGGTCAAGAGCCAGAAGATACCACAATTATCCAAGCAAAGCCTCACCCCAATCTGAAATTTTCTATATTCTGTCCATGTATATCTGCATGGACAGAATCACATCATAGCCTAGATATACCTTATCACCTAGAACCTGTTCAAACCTGAATACCAGGTTGCTCACAACACCACACTGTTTTAGAGGTTCCTGATTCTAACAACAGTAGCTACCAACAGGTATTTGTGTTGCACTTTTTTGGTTTGGGGTTCCCATAAAAAGACTTGCTACCCTCTTGATACAGGTAGCTTTTGGAGATAGGATGAGTTTAAAAAAAAAAGAAAGAAAGAAATGCCTATAATTTTTCATCTTGATACTGACATAGATCTTTTAGAGATGTTTGGTATGGATGCAATACTATTATTCACTTTAGCAATAAATGAATCTGCCCTTTAGACATCTTTATAGAAATATATCTACATCATGCATAATATATATGATATCTCAAGGTTGCTCAATTAAACCCACAGTTCCATTGAATATTATTCAAAAGGGGATTGTAACGTTACAATCTTTGCTGACACTTGGAATATACAATAAATATTTTGCAGAAGTTGTCAATTACACTCAGCTTGTATGTAACACTGAACTTTTATGAGGTGTTTCATTATTAAGGATTAACTACAACATTACCCTTTAATAGGATCATAAATCTTTAATTACAGTTCAATGTGATGCTGACTAAAATTGCTTTTGGACTGAAACAATTATATTCCTGGTTATGAATAAGCAATTTCTTTTATAGGTAAAGAAATCATAACTTTTCAAGATGACGACAAAGCCCAGTCTTGCAGCATATAAACATAGTATTGGTTGTGCTGAGAATAACACATTAAAAATGTAGGACATAGTAGCTTCAATAACTACTGATGGAAGCATAGCATTGCACAAAACCTGCTTAGAATTGTTACAGTTGGCTGATAACATAGTGAACAATTTAAAAACCAGTAGCAAAATCTCTCAAATGCATGCAGAGAGCAAAACCCCAGAAAACACCAGGTGTATCTGGAAACAGTGATACCATTTTGACAAGGTAATCTTGATGAACAATGATTTTAGTACATCTTCACAGCCATAGCCACCACCCCGATAAGATAATATAGGTCTTTTGAAGGAAGTCCACTGAAAACTAGAAAGCAACATGGCTTGGATGATGAAAGCAATCTCTTTCAAGTGAAAATACTTTTATTATTCAAATGAAATATTTGCATAGTGAGTATGTGGTTAAAATAGCATGACAGAGCTTGTAGTTTTATAACTGCAAATATGTAAGGTCAGGAAAAAGTCATACATGAAGAGTCAAAGGAGGAACAAGCATACTGCCCCCCTCTACTGCTTATGATCATACTCATAGCTCTCACCTTGCCTATGCATGTTCACAAATGTGTTTGCACTGCTACACTTGCCCATACAATACATATGTAAGATCCACCACTTTGATTGTGGGCCTATTCCTCCATGTGCAAGAAAGAAGATCTTTTTGAAGTGATTTCTGTCTTCAGGTTTGAGGTACACTGATATCTTCTGCTTCAAGGTTTTGGACCTGGGAGGCTCATACTAGAAATTTAGGCCAAAGCAAATAATATATTGACAGGTAAGAGAAGTCCTATTCTGTTGAACATATGTAAAGGAAGAGATCATCTTAGAGTTATTTAGCAAATGCCAGAAAGGCAAATTTCTGAAACACAAGTGTACCTTTCCATTTCACTAGAAATTGGCCTACTTGGGGAATAATTAGGAGGAATATACTGTCCAACAAGTTTGTGCATATAAAAATCTGGGCTTAATGCTATCATTTGGTGCCACATTACAGAGGTATGAGCCAGAATCTTGTTTAGCGCTAGGGGAGAAATTGTCATCCTGCCACCCTTTGATGTGCGATTTCCCACAAGGAGCAATACTCTCCCCACTATTATTTAATATCTATATGCGCCCCCTTGCCCAGCTGGTGCAGAGTTTTGGACTGGGGTATCATCAATATGCAGATGATACCCAGTTGTATCTGCTGATGGACAGCCAGCCTGCCTTGGCCCTGAATGCCCTGGAGCATGCTTTTGAGGCCGTGACTGGATGGTTAAAACAAAGTAGACTGAGACTAAATCCTCCAAAGATGGAGGTCCTGTACTTGAGCCATGGGTGATTGGATTTGAGACTTTGGCTCCCGACCCTCGATGCAATGTCAATCAATCAATCAATCAATCAATCAATCAATCAATCAATCAATCAATCAATCAATCAATCAATCAATCAACCCTTTATTGCTTCAGCACAGCCATTATAAATAACAAGAAAAGTACAAAATTATTAGTACAAATTACTACATCATAAATTTAAACCAAAAATGACAAAACTCCATCAAGACCTTTAAATCCATAAAATCCATAAGATCATGTATGTAATACCACTAAAGGGAACTTATTAATACCTCCAAGTAAAGTAAAACTTACTATTGCGATGTCAATAGTGCCTGTTCCAAGGACTAGGAACCTGGGGGTGATCCTGGATGCCTCCTTGACAATGGAGGCACAGGTCACAGTGGTTGTCATCTTTGAAAAACCAGGCAGCTTGTCCCTTATCTTTCGACCCATGACTTAACTACAATGATCCAGGCAACGATCACCTCTAGACTAGACTACTGTAACTCGCTCTGCACAGGGTTTTCCTTGAGTCTGGTCCAGAAGTTACAGTTGGTTCAAAATACAGCTGCACATGTTATTACTGGGGTGCCAATTGGAACACATATAACACCTATATTACATCAGCTAAATTGCCTGCCAGTAGAGTAATGGATCAGATTCAAGCTTTTGGTACTAACCTATAAAGCCCTAAGTGGACTGGGACCTGCATATCTGCGGGATTGCCTCTCCTTATATACGTCTCAGAGGACACTTCGATCATCAGATAAACAGCTATTCATGGTTCCTAGGGCCAGACAGGCCCGTCTGACCTTAACCAGAGCCAAGGCCTTTTCAATCTGGCTCCAGCCTGGTGGAACTCTCTGTCTCTCGAAACCAGAGCCCAGCAGGATCTATTGTCCTTCCACCAGCCCTGTAAGACAGAGATGTTCTGCCAGGCATATGGCTAAGGCCAGGTCTGGCCTTCACCAGCCATTTGGGGGAACAGAGTTGATGAATGCTTAAATCCCCCCCGCCACTAGATGTGTTACCACCATTTTGTTTAGAACTTTGTTTTACTGAGCGAATATAAGTTAAGTTATACTGTGGCTGCTGCCTTCTTGATATCTTTTAATTATTTATATGTAAACTGTGATTTTAATATGCTTTTATGATTTTGTAAATCTTTGTTATATTGTGATTATATTTTAACTGATGTAATCCATCCTGAGCCAATTTGCAGGGAGGGCAGAATAGAAATGAAATGAAATAAATAAATATAATAAATAAATTAAATACTTTGCAGATTCTCTAAAGGGTATGAGATTTGGTATGGACCTATAATACTAGCACCCCATTGAGCACCACATTGAGCAGCTCTCTGTTATGTCTTCATCTGTATCTCTCTCTGCTGCAGATTAGATTTTCCAGATTTGCCAAGTTCTCATCATCTGAAACAGGAATGAAATTCTGTGTAGAATGAGGCTGCCTGAGTATCACAGGCATCTTCTGGATAGTGCCTGTGACATTACACCCTTTTCTCCTGCCTGCAATAAATGCACCATTTTGTCTTTGTTGTAAAAGGATTTTGAAATTGCTAGAAACTGATTTTGCCATTTGCAGGGAAGGGTCTGACAATACGCTCCCAACAAAGGTCTTGAGTTGTCCTGTGGACCCAGACACAGAGTCTCCTGAGCCAGGAGTTGCAGGAATAAGTGGCTCTTCCATCCCTTTTTGAGACCTCAGAAATGGTGGCGGGGGAGGGAATCTAATCCTACAGGTCCTTCACCTCCTGTTGGGGTGCTCCCTGTTGTCTTTGCTCTCTCTTGGCAGACAGAGAAGCACCCTGAACTTGTTCCTCTTTGGCCTAGAGCTGCAGGGTCTTATATAGCCCAGGCCACTCTTCCTGGGGTCCACACAACCTGTTCCCTTCTCACAAGGCCTATTGGCCTCTTCTTGGCTTCCTCTTGGCCTCATGAATCTTCTTTCCCATTACCACACTGGGCCTTGAAAATAGGTCTATCTGGCACCTTCTTGTTAGTCACCAAAAGGCCTGTTCCTCCATAAGGCCTGCATGAGCTGCCCAATGGTCAGCATGGCATGGCCCTGCCAGCCAGCAGACTGGTGTTGCCAATTTCATCAGCTTAGACTGCACCTCCAACAATGCTGCATGTGTTGCTGGTGTGGAGGAGCACCAATTTGGGTTGCTGGCATCTAAGGAGGTAGGATGGCATATGGTGGTTCTCCTGTGTAAGTGTTGGGGAGGGGAGCCTGGAGCCTGGGGGAGTCCTGCCCTCTGGACCCCATTGTGATATTTAGAACAGGAATACTCACATAACCTATATTTGTAAGTTGGAAACATTTTATTTTGTGTCATTGTGGTCCTTCTCTCTCTTTGCTAATGTTTTAAAACACTAATAGCATGAGACTCTTATTGATAAGGCACTTCTGCAACCATCTGTGTAGAAGAATATCTACAGCCTGTTATATGACTATTTGGGGGTATGTTTCACATCTGCAGATAGTCTAAAAGAGGATGGAAAGTTGATTTGCTACAACAGTTTCTATTTCCTCCCCCAATATTTTTTTTAAGTCTTATAGTCGCAAGCATATCAGCAAGTTGAGTTTGAAGACATTCTGGGGACTGTAGAAGAATGAAAGGGTCTTCCTACAGCTCTCAATAAAAATGGATGAGGAAAATCTGTCAAGTATGTGTCATTCTTCACAAAAGCCACTCACTTTGCAGTAACAATTGCTTGAATTGAAAGAAAAGAAGACAGCCCAAACAGCCAAAGCCAAAACAGCTGTGTATAATATGATCTGGGTAAAAAAAAACATATGGAAGCAATTATTTGTAATTAAAATTTGGAATGAGTATAATAAAAATACAGTAAAATAAGAATATGGTGAAGCTGGAATAAGAAACATTGATTTCTAGCATTGTCCAGAAAATTTCAAATCTGTCTTTTAAGTAATGCTAGCAATGAAAAAGCAACAGAAAAGTTTCAGATTTATCTGTACAGAGCTTTTGCCTGAGCCCAGATTCAAGGCAACCAGCCTTCCTTAGCTGTACAGCAAATGTGATGATATCTACTTTGATCCCTGCTGATCCAATAGGAAATTACAGGATCAGTGCAAGTGGCCAATCCGCTGTGCTATATTGTAAAAAATTCTGCACAACACATGCCTCTTTTTTATTTTTGCAGTTTACTACTTCCTGTACTTCTAGTTAATGTTACAGCAATAAATTGGCAATGTGGGATGCTCCCATGTCCCAAGAAGTTGTTCTTGGACTTAAACTTTATGGGCTTGTATGGCTCTTCAAGGTAAATACATTTCTCAAACAGTACAGGTATTATTATTGTACTTACTGCATTCTGTCCCATTATTATTTTTTGAAAATGATGGTGGATTCACACAGCTTAAGGGACCATGGTTGTCATGGGGAAATCATTTTATTCATTTTATTGATGTCATTTATAGTCCATCTTTCTCATTGAGATTAAAGGCGGATTACACAGTGTCAGATTAGTACAGTCAGTTTCAAGGACATTTCAAGAAATAATGCCATAGGGTAAATAAACACAATTTACAAAGACATAGTATTAGTAAGAATCCATACAGAGTTGAAGAAATGTTGAAAGAGAACATAAGCAATTCTAGGGCTGACAATAAATAACATGAAACACAAGTAGCTCATAGATCCAGAGGAGTATCAAAAAGAGTCCAGTTAGTCTTAAAGGTGCTACTGGACTCTTTTTGAAGTAGCTCATAGGAGCAAATATTTAAGACAACAAGTAGTAGGTAAGGCAACATAGTGGTGAAATCTATGTTCCTTAACTCATTAGTGAAGCATCTGAGAGCCCCTCCCTACAGTACAAAAACCTTTTTGAATAATTTCATTTTGCATCATTTGTAGAAAACTAGGAAAGTGGGGGCTCTCCTGACCTCCTTAGACATGCTGTTCCACAGGGTAGGGGCCACCACAGAGAAAGCCTCTGCATGAGCTGGTGTTGATTTTGCCCATGTGCAGGGTGGCATCTATAGGAGACCCTGTTCAGGTAAGTGAAGCTGCTGTCGAGGAATGTAGGGAAGGTGGTGGTCCCATAGGTATGCTGGGCCAAGGCTGTGAAGAACTTTGTATGTGATAACCAATATGTTGAACTGAGCACAGTAGCTGATAGGTGACTGCATGGAGTGACTGCAGAATGGGGGTGATATTCATGCTCCTGCTCACTCCAGATAGCAGTCAAGCCCCAGCATTTTGCACCAATTGGAGTCTCCTTGTTAATTTGTATAGGAGACCTATGTATAGTGGCATTGCAATAGCCAAGTCTTGATGTTACCATAGCATGGATCCAGATGGCCATGCCGGCCATGCCGAAGCCATTTTCCACGCTACAGTGACGTTGCAAAAGGCGTTTTTGCAGCTGCCTTAACTTGATGTGAAAAGCATATATGTGATGATCCAGGGAAAGACTTGTTTTGTCTAGCTTGGATTTCTTCTGCTGCATGGGATGTGAGGAGAAGAAAAAGCAGGTTTGACAGATCCTGTCATTTTTTCATTCCATCTGGGGGAAGGATTGTGACTAGACATGGGCATGAACAGAAAAAAACAAACATGGTGTTCGTTGTTCATTGCCATCCACAAACAACGAAAAACGAACAACGAACAACGAACAACGAACAACGAACAACGAACAACGAACAACGAACAACGAACAACGAACAACGAACAACGAACAACGAACAACGATGAACATGATCCTGTCACGAACATGTTCATTGTTCGTTGTTTGTGAGGGCCAGCAAGCTCTCCTCCAGCCATCAAGATCCCTACCACACCACTCCCAGAAACCCTACCTGAGCAGGCAGCAGAAAATATACCAATAATCAATAATAGCTTGGCCCCAGAGCCTGGCAGCAGCCCTGGAACTTGAAGGGGGAGATCCCTACTGCACCACTCCCAGAAACTTTACTTGAGCAGGCAGCAGGAAAAGTACCAGTAATAAATAATACCTTGGCCCAGAGCCTGGCAGCAGCCCTGGAGCTTGAAGAGGTAGATCCCTATCCCACTACACACAAAGAAAATTCAAGCTCCAATGAACTCTCCCTGTCTCTCTCTCAAAATTCCAACAGCAACTGTCTCTCCCTCTTCACTGTCTGCAAACTAAGCCAGAGTTGGGAGGCCCCTCCCCCCATGTCTTTGCTTCCTTGTAACAAATTTGGAGCGCCACACTTGAAAGGAAGACCTGTCTATCAAGCTAAATTGGGCTTAGATTGGGGTTTCCAGGGCAACCAAAGGAGTTCAGACAGAGTTCAAGCAGTCCCTTCCTCCGGTTGCAAAGGGAATTGATTGCATGTGCCAGATTGTCTGGCTTGATGAACAGCAACAAACGAGTCTTGCAATGACCACCTGTTCGTTTAGAACAGCTTTTGTGAACAGCTGATTGGGGTGTTCGTGGCTTTTTGTAGTTTGTATTGCTGTTGGTGCCCATCTCTAGTTGTGACTGAAGAAGGAGACAAAAAACTGAACAAGAAAGGAATGTTTAACACTGAGGGCCAAGCTACACATGACGAATGACACTTGAACAGCAAGTGTATTTCTCCCTGTTCACTTGCCCTCCACTCAATCCACTTGCCGTTCAAGTGTCATTCGTCATGTGTAGCTTGGCCCTGAGAGATCCCTTTCTTTCAGTGCTACACCTCTGAAGATGCCAGTCACAGCTGCTGGCGAAACGTCCGGAACTACAATGCCAAGACCACGGCAATACAGCCCAGAAAATCCACAGCAATCAAGAAAGGAAAGTGGATTTTTTTCTCTCTAAAAAGATTGAAGGGAATCCTGGCCAATCCTAGAGGAAAAATTATGGCCAGAACCGAAACATGAGCTGCCTGAAAGCTACAGAAGTAGAAACTTAAACTTGGTCTAACGACAGTGCCAGAGCTCCCATGGCATTCTAAAATATACACTTTCCAATGGCTGAATGAGTATTTATTTATTTAAAATGTTATACATACTGCTTTCCTCACCAATTTTCAGTAGCTTCCAAAGATACAGATAAAACCCTAATTAATAGCATCTTAAAGACAAACAATATTTCCAGGGTATAAGCTTTCAAGCGTCAAAGCTCCTTTGATCAGATAGAAGTAGGAATGGAGATTCCTGTGCCCTTATATCTCAGTCATAGGAGATATTACAGCTCTTATCACATACAGCTTCTGTTCATAGAAGTCCTATAATTTTCAGCATAGCTCTTTGAGAGGTGGAAGGGGACCTTTTTCTCTCTTTTTTACCAGTGGAAAAGCTGGATGGATGCAACCCACTGAGTAATGCAAACTGTGATGTATACACACAGTTAATTAGTTTAATCATCAATATATTAGGGTCTAATCCGGCTATGTAATATTCATTCCAGCCACCACTGTGCCATCACCTCACCAAGAGCAAGGAACAAAGAACATGGAACAAGGATTCCATGCCTTTGGAAGAAACAACTGTCTGAAATGTCACTGGATGGTGGGTTAAGCATATATATTTCATAGGAACTGGGTATCAAAAGCTCTCTTTTAAAAATGTCTTTATTTTTCTTTATGTCATGTATAGTCCGCCTTTCCACTGAGACTCAAAGTAGGTTACATAGTGTGAGATTAGTACAATCAGTAGCAAGGACATTTCCATATAGTGTAAAAGACATTTCCATAAACAATGGCATAGGAAAAATAAGACAGAATTAGCAAGGATCTAATGCAGAGTTGAAGAATTGCTGAAACAGAATATAATCAATTCTAGGATTAACATTAAACAACATGAAGCACAGGTAGTATACAGGCGTACAAATGTAAAGCAACAGATAATATGTAAGGCAACATAGTGGTGAGGTCTATGGTCCTTAACTCATTAACGAAGCATCTGAGACCCTCCTCCCTATCTGAGTAAAAAGCCTTTTGAATAATTCAGTTTTGCACTGTTTGTGGAAAGCCAGGAGAGTAGGGGGCTCTCCTGACCTCCTCAGGCAGGCTTTTGCACAGGGTAGGGTCCACCACAGAGAGTGCCCAATAGGGGTGTGCAAGCCAAAAATTTTCGGCTAAAGCCGAAAGCAGAAAGCCGAAAGAGGATTCTCTTTCATATAAGCCAAAAGCCGAAACGGCCAGGCGTTTCGGCTTTCGGCTTTCGGCTTACTTTCGGCTTTCGGCTTTCGGCTTTTTCAATGGGAAAATGCCTCTGGCGTCTTCCCGGACGTCTGGGGGAGGCATTTTCCCACCGAATCAGCCCAAAATTGGTGGGGACCTTCCTCTAACCCATCTCTACAAACCCCCCAAGTTTCAGACCGATTGGACTTTGGGGGGCAATGTTATGGCCCCCAAAGCAGGTCCCCCTATCCTCCCATAAGAAAGCGAAGGAGCAGCATATTGTTAGCATGCTGCTGCTCATCTTCTTCATTATTTCCTTTTTTTTTGAAAAATTTTTTTATTGGGTTAGAATCCGTTATTTTTACATTTACATTCAGTTTTTCCCAAGTTTTTCATTTCTAACCCCCTCCCTTTCCCCCCCTTTTGTTGACTTCCAACAGCTTTCCCACCCTTTGTCTTTTTTTCCCTTACTTCTATTAATTTCCTCTATCTAAAACAGATATACATTCTCCATTTTATTAAGCAGTACATCCTTAACTACTTTTCTTGTTATATACCCAAACTGTAAGTCCTTATTTCCATCTTGGATAAACCATTTTTAAATATTTCTACATATCATAAACCTATATATCATAAACCATAAAAATCTTACATTCAAATCAGACAATTTGACTTATTCTCTATATGTTACTCATTCTATCTTTTTATGGTAATTCTATATAGCTCATCACATAGTCAATCAATTTGACTCTTCTGTATATTCAGTTTGGTGCATTATATAGATCTTATCAAAGAAAGAAAATACTGTTGGTTACTCAATCCTTATATTTAAACCTTGTCATTAATTATTTTCTATCAATGTTCTATCTATTAACCTATATATATCTATATATATATCAATCTGTTAATCTAACTGCTTATAAATTCACATTTATCTCTTCCTCCCCCGGTAAAGTCACCCCCCTCTACATTTTATTATACTTCAGTAGTTCTCAAACTGCCACAGTTTTCCTCCCACCTCCCATTTCTTCTCCAGATATTGTTTCAGCTTCTCCCAATCTGTGTTAAACTGCCCTGAGTCCAGATTTCTCAGTTTTCTTGTCATCTTGTCAATTTCGGCCATGTACAGCAATTTGAAGATCCAATCTTCAATAGTTGGCACTTCTCGTACTTTCCATTTTTGCGCATACAAAAGTCTAGCTGCTGCTGTCATATAAAATATTAACGTCCTATAATGGGCTGGAATTCCCTCCATTCCCAAGTTTAGTAGCAGGAGTTCTGGGTTCTTATTTATTTGAAACTGTAAAATTTCACTCATTTCTCTTATTATTTCCCCCCAGTACTGCCTGGCTACCTCACATGACCACCACATATGATAGAGGGAGCCCTCATGCTTCTTACATTTCCAGCATTTATTAGAAGTGTTCAAATTCCCTAGCGCAATCTTCTTTGGTGTCATGTACCAACGATAGATCATTTTGTAAATGTTCTCTTTAATATTAGTACATGTCGTTGTCTTCATTGTAGTTTTCCACAAGTATTCCCATGCCTCCATTGTTATTTCTTTATTGAAATTTATAGCCCATTTCACCATCTGTGTTTTAACTGTCTCGTCCTCGGTATACCATTTCAACAGTACTTGGTATACCTTGGATATTCTTTTCTTGTCTTCTTTAAGAAGGGTCTGCTCTAGTTCCGAATTCTCTGTTCGTATGCCCCCCTTTACAGAGTCCGAATTGTATAAGTCTCTAATCTGTCTATACTGGAACCAGTCATAATTAAGTGATAGTTCCTCTTGCGTCTTTATTCTAAGTTTAGATGCTTCAGTTTTAGTTATTTCTTTGTACGTTAAACATTGTTGTTCATTATCAACACCTCTCGGATCTATCACCTCATACGGAACCACCCACAAGGGGGTTCCTTCTTGTAGGTAAATTCTATACTTCTTCCAGATTGTATATAAGCTTCTCCGTACAAAATGGTGCAGGAACATCGAGTTGACCTTTACTTTGTCATGCCATAAGTATGCGTGCCATCCAAAAAAATTTTTATATCCCTCTAGGGCTAATAGTTTCTTGTTCTTTAGTGTCATCCACTCTTTCAACCAAACTAGGCAGATTGCATCATGATAAAGTCTCAGGTTGGGCAGTTGCATTCCGCCTCTTTCCTTTGCATCTTGTAAAACTTTTACTTTCACTCGAGGCTTCTTGCCTGCCCAAACAAAATCTGATATTTTCCTCTGCCATTTTTCAAATTGTTTAGAGTCTCTGATGATTGGTATTGTCTGTAGCAAAAACATTACTCTTGGTAACACATTCATCTTAACTGCTGCAATCCTGCCCAACCATGACAGGTTCATTCTATTCCATTTGATCAAATCTCTCTCTATCTGAGTCCATAGTTTTTCATAGTTGTTTTTGAATAAGTCTATATTCTTTGCAGTCAGTTCAACTCCCAAATATTTCACTTTGCTTGTTACTTCACAATCCGTTGTTTCCATTAACAATTGTTGTTTCTGCTTAGTCATATTTTTACATAATATCTTTGACTTCTTTTTGTTAATATAAAAACCTGCCAAGTCTCCAAACTCCTTGATCTTATCTATCACTTTTGGCATGTTCTCCGATGGGTCCTCTACAATTAACATTATGTCATCCGCAAATGCTCTGACCTTGTATGAATAGTCCTTTATTTTTATTCCACGTATTTCCTCATCTTGACGTATTTGTATCATCAGAATCTCCAATACTAAAATGAACAACAATGGAGATAACGGGCAACCTTGTCTTGTTCCTTTACTAATCGTCAATTTCTTGGTCAATTCATCATTCACTACAATTGCTGCAGTCTGGTCTCTGTAAATTTCCTTAATTGCTCTGATGAATCTTTCTCCCAGTTGTAGCTTTTCCATAGTGGCAAACATAAAGTCCCAGTTTAAATTGTCAAACGCTTTTTCAGCGTCTACAAAGAAGAAACCAACCTCTTTGTCACAACGCTTATCATAATATTCAATAGCATTGATCACTGTCCTTAAATTGTCTCTTATTTGTCTGTCTGGCAAAAAGCCTGCTTGTTCCTCCTCTATGACTTCCGAGAGCCACCCCTTCAGTCTCTCCGCCAATATCTTCGCAAAAATTTTATAGTCATTGTTGAGTAGTGATATAGGTCTATAATTTTTCACGTTAGTCAGGTCTTGGCCCTCTTTTGGGATCAATGATATATTCGCTTCACTCCAAGTATCTGGAATCCTTTGATCCCTGAAAACTCCATTCATCACCTCTTTTAGGAATGGTGCCAGTTCATTGGCCATTGTCTTATAAAATTTAGCTGTAAGTCCATCTGGCCCTGGCGCCTTTCCTAGATTTGCGGATTGTATTGCCTTGCTTATTTCCTCGTCAGTTACTTCACTGTTCAACTTATTTCTCCAAGCTTCCGAGATTTCTGGAAGTTTGGTTTTCTCCAGATATGATGCTATTGATTCTTTGTTTACTTCTTTTTTATTATACAGCTTAGCGTAGAATTTATAAAAGGCTCTACTAATGGTAGTCTGCTCCAAATACGTTTTGTTATCTTCACAAATTTTATTTATTATTTTCTTTTCCCTTTTCTTCTTCAATTGCCATGCCAGGTATTTCCCAGGTTTGTTAGCACCCTCAAACGCTTTTTGATTCAGTCTTTTAAGATTCCACTCCAATTCTTTATTACTCATTGCTGTTAGCTGTTCTTGAAGAATTTTGATTTCCTGGTATGCCTTCTTTTTCCCTGGTCTCTTTTTTAGCTGTATTTCTTTGGCTTTTATTTTCTCCTCAATCTCTTGTCTTTTCTCCTCTTTCTTCTTTCTTGCTCTACCATTTAAGTCCATTAGTATGCCCCTTACAACCGCCTTGTACGCATCCCAAACTTTGTTGGTTGGTACTTCTTTATTCTCGTTGTATTGTATAAAAAACTTTGTCTCTCTTCTCAGTATTTCCATATTCTCTCTTTCCTGTAAGAAGTCCTCATTTATTCTCCATGCTTTCCTTTTTCTCCTTTTTCCAAATTTCCACATAATTGGGTTGTGATCTGAGCCTACCATCGGCATTATTTCTACCTCCTTAGTCCATAACGCTAAGTCTTTTGAGGCCCAGATCATATCAATTCTTGATAATGTAGAATGCCTTGCAGAATAGAAAGTAAACTGTCTACTTTTAGGATATTCTCTCCTCCATACATCTTCGAGAGTCTCTTGTTGAATCAACTCAAAAAAAAGCTTTGGTAATAGTCCTCTTTTCTTTTGTGCCGTTGTAGTCTTTTTGTCTAGCTCCAAGTCTGTCACTCCATTGAAGTCTCCAGCAAGAATTATCTGGTCATATACAAGATCATCTAGATGCTTCCTTAAATCCTCAAAGAAGCTTTCTTTTGCACCGTTAGGTGCATAAAGTCCGACTACCAACACTCTCTTTAAATTCCAAATGCATTCCACTGCTACAAATCTAGCTTCCACATCTCTCATAACAAATTTTGGCTGTAGCTCCTCTTTTATATACAACACCACTCCTCTTTTTTTCTTGTTGGAGGCCGCTACAAATTCTTTGCCCAGTTTTCCAGATTTTAAATATTTTACATCCTGTTTTCTAATATGGGTCTCTTGCAAACAAACAATATCACATTTTTGTTTTAGTAGCCAATGAAAAATATTTTTCCTCTTATTCGGTGAGTTTAGTCCATTTACATTCCAAGATAATACTTTACACTCCATACTCATAGTTTTGTTGGTAAGTCTTTTTCATTGTCCTTAATAAATCGCTCCATCTCTCGCTCAGATCTGATGCGTTTTTTTGCCCCTCCAAACTCAAAGGACACTCCTTCCGGTAACTCCCATCTATACCTGATTTTCATGTCCTTCAAAATCTGAATTAGCACTTTGTATTTTTTCCGGTCCAATAACACTGATCTGGGCAGTTCCTTCATTATAATGATCGTCTTGCCATCAATCTCCAATGGATCTTGAAACTGTTTTGTCACAATCCTCTCTTTCATGTTTCGTGTTGTAAACTGCACAATCACATCCCTTGGTAATTTCCTCAGGGTTGCAATTCTCGAATTCACACGGTATGCCACATCTAGGATAGCCACAACTTCCTCCTCCTCCTTCCCCAGGTATTCAGCCAACACCTCAGTCATCTGTTCTTGCGCTGACTTCCCTTCCACTTCTGGCAGGCCACGAAAACGTAGCTGCTTCTCCATGTGTTTAGTCTCTGCAACTGACATTCTCCCCTTCACCAATCTCATCTCTGTTTGTTGCGTGTCTATTAAATTCTCCATCGCGTCTTCTACTGTTTTAACTCTCTGCTGCGTTCCTTGTAATTCACTACGAATCGTTTCCATACCTTTTTTCACTTCTGACAGCTCCGACTTTACTGTCTGTGTAACCTCTTTAACCTCTTTAATCAGCTCCAATTTCGTGTCCTTAAGCTCTTTAATCATATCTAAAAGTTTTTTGTCCAGATTTTTATCCAGATTTTCTATTGCCGATTGCCACTCTTTTTTCGACATCGTGGGGCTTGCTTTAGCTCGCTCCCACGAATCCGCTCTCTTCCTTAACTCCGTGGTGTAAAATTAAACGTTTTTCTTTTTCAAATGTCCCAATCTTCTTGCCAAAATTAAATTTTAAAGTGTCTAAAATGTCGGGCGTCTTTTCTCTATGGTTTCTCTATGATGTTGTAATCCAAAATGGCCTACTTCCTCTTCCGCTGAAGCCGCGACCCTTCCCCTTTCAAAAATGGCGATTCCCTACTTCCTGTCCTCCGGCAAGGGCCGCTTCTCTCCAGCCGCTCTATTGTTATTACGCACTTCCTGTCTCCCGTCTTCCCACAGCAGGTCTCGCGATGGTGTCTTTTTCTCACAGCTCCAAAGCCACAGGTATTCAAAACAATATTCCGATTTCTTTAATAACTTCTTTAAACTTAGTCTCTTTTCGGATAGAACTCCTGCCGAGTCTTCACCTCCTTTTCACTAATCTGTTGCAGTTTAAAAATCTACTTTTTTTCCTCTCTGTTTTTGTCAATCTGTCCCGTATCAAAAGATAGTGATCTTTACCTTCTCTTCACTTTTCTCGGGTTGTAATCGCTGTTTCGATTTTAAATTCTCCTCTCAGCTTCTTTCCCCCAATCGAAGCTTGGGTATGTAGGTCTTATGCCAGCCGAATTGGCCCCAAAACTGCCGCAGAGATTATAGCCGACCCGTCGCAAGGTGGGACCTCAAGGATCGGGGGGAGACTCGTTGTGTAGAGCCCCCCCTCGTCCGAGATCTAACTCACCCTAGGGTCTTGAGCGTTCTTTGCCTGCTCCCCGCCTGAGAGCAGTCGGCCGCGGGCTATTTTCACCCCTCCGGCCGGTTAAAACGGCAGTCCGGTCAGCTCCACAAATGAAGCTGCGTTAGACCTCCATGAATCCCAAACCGGAAGTCCCATCTTCTTCATTATTTCCCATGGGGAAAAAATGAAGAAGCAGGCTTCCTTTGCCAGGGGTGGCATTTTGCATGCAAAATGCCCCCTTACCATCAGGGGCCCTTCTCCCACCCCTCCTCCCACCCCCCACCAAGGCTCAGCCTGCTCCCACTTGGGGGGGCCATTTCATGGCCTCCCCAAGTAGGTGCACTAATCTCTACCACTGACAGCTGGGGGAGACTTGTGTTGCCAGGGGTGGCATTTTGCATGCAAAATGCCCCCCAACCCTCAGGGGCCCTTCTCCCACCCTTCCTCCCACCCCCCACCAAGGTTCAGCCTGCTCCCACTTGGGGGGGGGCATTTCATGGCCTCCCCAAGTAGGTGCTCTAATCTCTACTTTATTTCTTGAACAGCTTTAGGTTACACAGTAGGAGGGCACAACAGGGCATGATAGCAATGTACTACAAAAAATAATACAACCCACTTCACCGTTTTTGACAGCAATTGTGTTTGTGTGATTCTCTGATGTGAAGTGAGTTGTGTTATTTTTGTGTAGTACACTGCTTTCCTGCTCTGTTGTGCCTTCCTACTGTGTAACCTAAAGCAGTTACAGAAATAAAGTGCTTTTGACAGCAATTTTTTGGGGTGATTCTTTAATGTGAAGTGAGTTGTGTTATTTTTGTGTAAGATACTGCTTCCATGCCCTTTGGTGTTCCCCCCCTGCTGTGTAACCTAAAGCTGTTGAAGAAATAAAGTGTTTTTGACAGGAATTGTGCTTTTGTGATTCTCTGATGTTAAGTGAGTTGTGTTATTTTTGTGTAAGATAGTGCTGCCATGCCCTTTGGTGTTCCCCCCTGCTGTGTAATCTAAAGCTGTTCAAGAAATAAAGTGTTTTTGACAGGAATCGTGCTTTGTGATTCTCTGATGTTAAGTGAGTTGTGTTATTTTTCTGTGTGGGGGACTGCTGGTGTAATGTGTCATTATGCTTTGCCTACTTGTACTTTGGAAGGAAGAAAATAATTTTTTAAAAACTTTATTTTGTGTTGTTCTTGTTTTATTCTTTGTTGTGCAGTTGGTTCCCATCATAGGGAACAATGGGGCTGGCTGGCCAGTCATCTCTGTAGGTGGTGGGTGAATTTGAGGGAGGGTGTCTGTGGTTCAGGTGCTCTTTCACAGGGACCAGCTGGCACTCAGAAGTGTGCCCACCATTGTGGCACCCCTGGGCTGTGCAGAATTGCCCAGGGAAAGAGAGTTTAGAAGTTCCCAGCATAGGGAACAAAGGGAGAGGGCTGGCCTTTGCCAGCCTGTTCCTGGGGTTATGGGTGTGGGGCTGCTGGGGGTGGATTTGGGTCTGTGAGGGGCTAATGTGGGGATTTGGGTCTGTGTGTGGCAGCTGGGGGGGAATTGGGTTTGTGTGGGGCTGTAGGGGGTGGACTTTGGGGGCTGAGAGCACCTACTTGGGGAGGCCATGAAATGCCCCCCCAAGTGGGAGCAGTCTGAGCCTTGGTGGGGGTGGGAGGAAGGGTGGGAGAAGGGCCCCAGAGGGCTGGGGGGCATTTTGCATGCAAAATGCCACCCCTGGCAAGACAAGCCTCCCCCAGCTGTCAGTGGTAGAGAATGAGATTAGAGCACCTACTTGGGGAGGCCATGAAATGGCCCCCCCAAGTGGGAGCAGGCTGAGCCTTGGTGGGGGGTGGGAGGAGGGGTGGGAGAAGGGCCCCTGAGGGTGAGGGGGCATTTTGCATGCAAAATGCCACCCCTGGCAAAGGAAGCCTGCTTCTTCATTTTTCCCCATAGGAAATAATGAAGAAGATGAGCAGCAGCATGCTAACAATATGCTGCTCCTTCGCTTTCTTATGGGAGGATAGGGGGACCTGCTTTGGGGGGCCATAACATGGCCCCCCAAAGTCCAATCGGTCTGAAACTTGGGGGGTTTGTAGAGAGGCATTAGCGGAAGGTCCCCACCAATTTTGGGCTGATTCGGTGGGAAAAGGCCTCCCCCAGACGTCCGGGAAGACGCCGGAGGCATTTTCCCATTGAAAAAGCCTAAAGCTGAAACGTTTCGGCTTTTTTTCTTTCGGCTAGCCGAAACGTTTCGGCTTAGCCCGAAACGTTTCGGCTAACCTGAAAGAAGCCGAAACACTTTTGTTTCGGCTTTCTTTTGGCTTTCAGAAAGCCGAAATGCACATCCCTAGTGCCCAAGTATGAGCTGCTGTGGATTAGAGATGGGCATGAACAGCAATATGAACAAAAAAACCCCACCGACAGCCCAATAAGCTGTTTGCAAGCAAGCTGTTCAAGAGGCCCCGTTCCCAGCAAACGTGTTAATTCCAATCCCTCTTCATGGCGTTCGTCGGCCCTTTGTAAAGTCAGACAGTCTGGCGCCTTTTAATCAATTCCCCTGGCAACATAGGCATGGACTGTCTGAACCCTGTCTGAACATCTGGCTTTTAACCCCTCCAAGTAGCTTCCAGCAGACAGTCCAGTTTTTGCCACTGTGAAGAGAAAATGACAGGAAAGGGAAGGACCCATGGATCATGGCTTTCCCAGGGTCCAATCTCTCTGAAACTTGGGGGGTCTTCAGAGGACAGTGAGGACTATATCTCCGGCTAATTTGGTGGGTATTGGACATTGTGAAAGTCAGTTTGTAACCCCTCAAATTAGCTTCCAGCAGACAGTCCAGTTTTTGCCACTGTGAAGAGAAAGTGACATAAAAGGGGAAGACCCATGGGTCATGCCTTTCTGAGGGTGCAATCTCTCTGAAACTGGAGGGGTCTTCAGAGGACAGTGAGAACTATGTCCCCTGCAAGTTTGGTGGGTATTGGACATTGTGAAGGTCTGTTTGTAAACCCTCCAAGTTGCTTCCAGCAGACAGTCCAGTTTTTGCCACTGTGAAGAGAAAGTGACATTAAAGGGGGGGATACATGGATCATGCCTTTCCCGAGGTGCAATCTCTCTGAAACTTGGGGGGGGGGGCCTTCAGAGGAAAGTGAGGACTATGTCCCCTGCAAATTTGGTGGGTATTGGACATTGTGAAGATCAGTTTGTAACCCCTCAAAGTAGCTTCCAGTAGACAGTCCATTTTTTGCCACTGTGAAGAAAAAATGACATTAAAGGGGGAGACCCATGGATCATGCCTTTCCCGGCTCAAGTTCAACTAAATCCCAAGGGAGACATTCTTGCTCCCATGAACCTCCAACTACGAACATGTTCGTGAACATGTCATGCCCATCGTTGTTCGTGAATCCCTGTTCCTGGATGGCAACAAACAACAAACATCATGTTCGGGTTTTTTTCCTGTTCGTGCCCATCTCTACTGTTGATTTCGCCCCTGTGCAGGCTGGCACCTGTAAGAGCAAAGCTGCTGTGCAGGGATATAGGGAGGGAGGCAGTTCCATAGGTATGCTGGACCAAGGCTGTGAAGAGCTTTTTATGTAATAACCAATACCTTGAATTGAGCACAGTAACCAATAAGTAGTCAATGGAGTGACTGTAAGATGGGAGTGATGTTTATGCTCTTGCTCTCTCCTGCTAACAGTTGAGCAGCAGCATTTTGCACCAATTGGAGCCTTCTAGTTAACTTAGATGGGAGACCAATGTATAGTGCATTACAATAGTTGATGTTACCATAGCATGTATCCAGATGACCAGGTTGGCCATGTCAAGATACAAAACCATCTTCCAGGCTAGAGAGAGATTTTAGAAAGTATTTTTTGTGGCTGCCTTAACTTGTTTTTCTAGAAGCAGCAATGGATCCAGTATAATCCCTAGGCTCTTTCCTGAGTCTGCAAGGGTCAGACAAACTCCATCAAAACTGGGCAGTACAATGATTCGTTTTCGTTTTCGCGGCCATGTCGGACGCTCCTCTTCGCAGGTCCGAGAGGAAATGTCCGAGCAGCCTGACCGGGCGGCTGATCTGCAAAGAATAGCCCCCAGGACTCCCAGGGAGGGAGTCAGGGTCCGGGACGCTGCGGGAAGAGCCCTCTGGCAAATCGAGGCAGGGGGTAAATTGCCCGTTTGTCCCCATGGAGGCCGGCAGACGTGCACGGCACCTTGCGTGCTGCCGGGCCACGGAAAACGGCAAAGAACAGGACTAGGCGGAAGCCTGTAAGTAAGCGAATCCCTTCTGTTATTACAAGCGTATGCGAAGGAGTGGTGGGATCTGAAGTTAAGAAGACTCGGATTTCTTCCCCCTCGCTGAGTTTCAGAAGGTTGGCGCCCCCCCCCTAAAATGGCAGCAAAAAAGCAGAGTCCCGCTTTGGGCAAGTCAATTTCGGCTGCCCTGCAGGGAAAAGCGGAGTCGCTCGAGGAATTGGTGAAAAGGTCAGTCATCGAAGCCTTAAAACCCTTTGTTGACAAGCTGAAAGAAACAGATCAAAGGGTGGGCTTAATTGAGAGCGATGTGAAAGCCATTAAGGAAGCAGTGGAGGGGGCAGAGAAGTCTGCTCGGGAAAATGCGTCACTCATGAGAGCAACGAACAAGGAGCTAAAGCTGGTGGAAAACCAGCTGATCGGGCTGCAAGTGGTACGAACACAGACTGTTTTGCGTCTCCAGAATGTTAAAGAGGAGGAAAACGAGGATCTAAGGGAGCTTGCCTCGGAATTATTGGCATCACCCGCGAAGGCAACTAAGGAAGAGGTAAAAAGCGCCATTTTGGAAATCCGTTGGGCTTCTTCAAAATATGCAATGAAGCGAGATTTTTATTGAGTTTTCATCTAGGAAGGTCCGAGACACTATCCTATTTAACTCATATAATGCGGACTTGGACTTTCTGGGAAATAAAGTCAAGATACTGAAGGACGTTCCATTTCTAGTTCGGAAAAGAAGATTTAAGTACAAAAAGCTCGCAGCTCTCCTGAGGGAACGAGGGATAAAGTATAAATGGCTATTTCTGGAAGGAATTTGGTTTAATTATAAAGATTAAGCCTACAAGATAAACTCAGAGGATCAGCTAAGGGATTTTGTGGACAAAAATCAAGAATTCGGGCAAGATACCATGCAAAATGAAGAAGACTCGAAGCCTGAAGGGAGGGGGGAGGCAGTGAGCGCAGTGGCTGTAGCTGCTCAGAGAGAACTGCGTCCGAGGCCCAGGGGGGGGGGGAGAAGAAAATTTAATATGGGTTGTATTTTGTATTTTGCAAGGTCAACCACTCCATCATTACTTTATGAAGGTTTAAATTTTTAACTATGGCAGTATGAAGGGAAAACATTGTAGTGTAGTGTTTATTGTTTGTATGTAACCTCCCCCCCCTTTTCCAGCCCTCCTTCCCCTTTTCTTTCTTCTTTCCCTTTTCCCCTTTCCTAGTACTTTTGTAGTTTTTTTTGTAGGTTTTTGTTTTAGATATTAAAAAAGAAAAAGAAAAAAAGAAACTGGGCAGTACAATATCTTTCAAGATCTCATCCTTCCCAAAAAGCATCACTTCATTCCTGTATGGGTTCAATTTCAATTTGTTATTTTTCAGCCATTTCACCAAGGCTGTCAGGCAGCAATCTAAGATTTCTGCTGCATCCTGTGGGGATCTGGATAGCGAGATATAGAGTTGGGTGTCATCTGCATATTGATGACATCCCACTCCATAGCTGTGAATGAGTTATCCTAAAGGTTTTACGTAGAGGTTGAATAACATGGGATTGTGCCCTGTGGAACCCCACAAGGTAGTTCCCCTTCTGGAGATAGCTGATCTCCCATGGGAATCCTTTGGATCTGTTCCATGAGAAACTGTTTAAACCAGTCCAGGGTACATCCTTTGATCCTCACTTCCATTTCTAAATGCCTCAACTGGATGGCATGGTCTACTATGTCAAAGGTTGCAGACAGATCCAGGAGGAGCAATAAGGGGGCATGCCCTTTGTTTATATTCAGACGGAGATCATCCACTAATGCTACTAGTGCTGTCTGTCCCATGCCCTGATCTGAATCCAGACTGGAAAGGGTCTAGAGTGCTAGAATTTTTCAAGAAGATGTAGAGTTGGTCAGCTACTTCTCTCTCAATCACTTTGCCCAAAAAGGGCAGATTAGAGACTGGGCAATAATTGGCCACATCAGTTCTGTCTTGGGATTTTTTTAAAAATTATTGAATGGATAACTGCCTGTCTGAGTGGCGGGGGTAAGGAGCCCTGAGTTAGCGATTAATTTACAATAGATCTCAGCGGTTTGCTTATGTGATCTTTACTTGATTTTAACAACCAATATGGGCAAGGATCAAGGACACCAGTAGTAGCTTTCATAGATGTCATGATTCTGTTAAGGTGTCTCATTGTAATTGGTTCAAAGCAGTCCAAATATAGACCAGATGGTGTATTAAGCACTTCTCCTATCTCATTTGCATTGCAGGTAGAATTTAGATCAGAGTGTATTCATGCTATTCTATCAGTGAAAAACTTAGCGAAGGTCTCGCAACTAATTTTTCTTGGGACTGTAGAGGTTCATATTTAGGGGTTGGAAGGTGTATCGATATCCTGAAAAATTGGGATGGTCATGAACTAGCTGACACAATGTTTGTTGAGAAATAATGTTTCTTTGCCACTTTCATTTCTGCTTCATAGATCCTCCAGTGTGTTCTGAAGCAAGCTCTATCAGCTTCTGTGCAAGTTTTTTGCCAGCATCTTTCTAGACATCTTCCAGCCCTCTTCAGGTCAGCCAGCTCCATGGTAAACCATGGTGCTGGTTTCTGTCCCAAGGGCTAGAGGGGTTGTCAAGGAGCAATGGTGTCAATAGCTTCAAGGAGCTTTGAGTTCCACCCTCCTGCAGCAGCTTCTGTGGAGCACGTGTCTTGAATTCTAAAATCCCCCAAAGCATTTTGGAATATGGAAGGGTCTATGAGTCTTTGTGGGTGAATCATTTTAACCGGACCTCTTATTTTGAGGAGTGTTGGGGCTATATTCACTTTTGCCCTCAGCAGATGATGATCTGACCATGGTTCAGGCCAAATGTCCAACATTGAGACAAGGTTTTCCCTCAAAGGCTCAGTGCAAAATATTAAGTCTAGCGTGTGCACTCTTTCATGTGTAGGGCCTGACACTACTTGAGAGAGGTCAAGGTTTACCAGGGAAGCTATAAATTCCTGAGCCGGGCCTGACTTGGAACACTCAGCATGGATGTTGAAATCACCCAGAACCATAAGTCTAGGTGTCTCCAACACCATGTCTGCAAGCAGCTCTGCCAACTCAGAAAGGGTGCTTATGGGGGAGCTGGGTGGTCTGTAAACAAGCAGGATACCCAGTCTATCATTAAGTCCCAGAGAAAGGAACATGCAGTCAATACCAGCTATAGCTCTGTGGAAACTGAAGGACTCGCAAAGAATAATAGCAACCCCTCCACCCCAGCTACCATAACGAGGTTGGTGTAGGATTGCATACACCATAGCAAGGTTGATGTAGGACTGCATAGCCAGGAGGAGTCAGTTGAGATAGATACACCTTGCCATTTTCCTGCAGCCATGTCTCTGTTAGGCAAGCCACATCAATTTTCTCTTCCTGCAACATCCCAGCAATGCATGCAACCTTGTTCCTAACAGATCTGGTATTGCACAGTATTAGTGTAGTGGGGGAGTGGAAGTGGCCTCATGTTCAGCTGGTGGAATACTAGAGAGGTTGGATAAGCAGCAAGCATTACTGCTTGATGCTGGGTGCCTTTGGTAAGTTCCACTCCCATATTTACCAGCTCCCAACTGCACCTGAATACTAAATTTGCCAGACATTTTCACCACTAAAGTAAGAAGCTCAGAATTGGACCCCACATTTATGTATTGGGGTATCAAACATACTGGTGGTCTCAATGCAGGTAACAGGCTAGGGTTACAGTCATGGTATAGTTAAGCAAGCAGTGTCGAGCAGGTGTTGCACCCATCCTGGAAGCAGTTCAGAATATAGTGATGTTCCTTCTGTTCTCTCGTGTCCTCCAACTTGTGTAGTTGATGACTGCTCCCTGGCTGCGCACCACAGGCCAAGAGCCCTTCAGCTTGCTCCAAGAGGCTCGGGCTCCCTGCACAGTGCCCCTGTTATATAGCCAACCTAGGAAGCAGCATTACCTGTGAAGAGACAGAGGGGGGTGGGTGAAGGGTGGCGGTCCTTGGACCTGGGATCCAAATGGTCAGCATCTGAGATCAAAGGAAAATACTGCAGGCATCCATCCGACTCTCAGAAAGGCCTCCTTGCAAGCAAGCATCCATCTGGCCCTTCAGCAACGTCTCCTCCCAAGGAAGCAAGCCTCCCTGTGTAGTGCCTCAGTTAAATAGTTAAATAAAATGCAAATCTATATGTTGCATATTTTTATGTTTGTTAATGTTTTTATTATTAGTTGAGTAAACCTGATTGTTGAATAATATCCTTCATTCTGAGTTCATTTTGTATTGTTGATACGGCGGAATGACTTACAACACTTGATGCTGGAAAAGGCAAACTACTGGCAGGAGCATCATTATAATGGAGTTGAAAACTCTTTATATGAATGCCCTTCCCAACATTTCTGTTTTGTACATTCTATGAAATTATAGAAGTGTAAGGGCCTTCCTGACCTTCTCAGGAAGTGTGTGAATGGGCAGCTGCTGATCTTATTTGGGAAAACAATGCTTCCCAACAGTGATGTGAAAGCAACCCACAAGTGATCTATTTACCACAAGCTGCAGACTAACATGTGCAGTCTTCTCAGTTACTAAGCATCCAGATGGTTGCATCAATAGGGCTGAGCATCTGCTTTATTTAATGTACAAACCAGCAATGCTGTAAAAATGGCATGGGGGGAATGTAGGTTTTCAATTGAAACATTCTTTTTATGCACATTTTATACCTAAAAGACAAATATAAATCAGCCAGAGCAACACTCTGTTGCAAAGTCATTTATTTTTCTCCAATAGCTGTTGAATTGTTTTCTCCTTAGGAATCTGTTTGGGTTTTTTACTCCCCACCCAGCTATCAAATTGGGGATTGATTGTGGATGAATCATGCAAGTAATCAGTCATTTCATAGTGAGATGCCTCTGTAACATATGGCATGCCACATCTGCATTTATTTGGGACTGGGACAGTGGATTGTATTATCCACTTGTCTCATTATTCTTACAATTCCGTCTTGAGACGATTGTTTATTATTCTTTTCCTTTTCTATGATGAGTGATGTAGCTCTCTGTCTTAAATGTTTTCCTGAAATTGTTTTATAACATCAAAAACAATAGAGAATATATCTCATTCTCTCTTTCATCCAGCAATAATTTGCATCAGGGTTTCCTTAACTGCAGCAAGTGTAAAGTAGATGGCAATTTGCCATTAGTCAATATATTGGTGCTACATTATAATTTTACATGGCTTGAACTAAGCACAACCAACAGACATAGAGCCAAAAGAGCACTCCAGTGCTCTGAATGTGCTTTAAGCTTTCTTTATGGATATGTAGCATATCAACAAATCAATGCTGGATATCTACTATAGAAACTCACTGCCCGCTGTCATCACCACCATCCCTTGGGGGATGAATTACCAGTTATCCAAGTTGGTGAGATGCTATATCCTCTGATGCACTTAACTGCGGAATATCTTATTGTTCTATAAGGAGAGGAGACAGCTGGGATGGGCAGGAAAGCATATGATGAAAGAAAAGAGTCCTGCATTTCTTTTCAGCTCACCCACTCCCTCATTGACTGCCTCCTTTTGAAAAGAAAGCCCTTGACAAACAAAAGCCTGAGATGAAGATTGTGCAGGAAAACTCAGTGAAGTCAGTCCTCCCTAGGAATTGCCAAAAAAAAACTTCCACAGAGTTTCTGTTGACTCCTAGAGAGGCACGATGTCACTTCGAGGTTTTCCCAGAAGTGATGTCTGGGTCTGGCAACCCTACGTACATTACCTCTATTTACCATATTTTGATAGCCTCATATTAATTTAGGCTTTCTTACTTGTGCTTTTGTCCACAATGGAAGCCCAAAACACTTTATAAAAATGTAATTTAAATAAATAAACAAATAGAAAAAATATTTATGCCACATATCCAGGAACCTGCCCAAGGCAGCTAACAAAATATCCTTGCTACTGATTGTACTAATCTCACACTATGTAATCCACCTTGAGTCTCAGTGAGAAAGGCAGACTATAAATGACACAAATAAAAATAAATAAATAAATAATACAAAACAATAACTGAAGCATTTGCTGGGGGTGTGAAGGGAGTAGGTTTTATCTCAGCCAAGTTTAGCTTCCTTTCCCTGCAGGTGCTATAAAATTTGGACATGCCCAAAGATTCAAGGCATCCTTAAGGGCTAGAGCCAAAGGATTCCTGGCCCAAGGCTTGCAGCCAGCACCCCTTGGATGGGTCAGCTATGGAATCCCAGCAAGTTCAAAATATATTGTTCTTTTGCTTGTTTCTTTGTCAATGTATTCCTATTATATTATTCTGTTGTTGATAGCAGCCTGAGTCTCTTCAAGGAAAAGAGCACGTTATAAATACTTACAATAAAGAGTACAATATAGGTAGTAGTAACAGTATTATGTATTCACAGGGCCAGCTCACTCAGAGCCACAGGCTAAGAGCCAAGGGCCAAGAAAGAGCCTTTGGCTCTTTTTCTTTCGTCAGTATCAAAGCTTAGTCCTCACTCAGGCTTAAATTACTTACAAACCGTAAGGAAAATAGCTCAGTTCTTGCATTCTTATCTGCGTTCAAGACATAAATATATTTCTTGCTGTCTCTGGACAGATTACCAAACTTACTTTCAGGCTTTCACCACAAATCACCCCTCCTATAATCAGGGTTTGTGAAGAGTAGAAATCCCACAGTCCAAAGCTTTTCTGTTCCTCTGTGTGCCATGAACTGCACTGTTCCCCAGTACTGTCTTGTGTTTATAAGACCGAGAAGTAAATCTGTTCTGTTTTCAGGATCTTCTAATAAAATAGTGTGCATTGAATTATATGTGCATCAAATTTTATATTTCTATTTGTTGGGAAATGAATGAGCTGTTGAAACTAAAGCATCTTTATGGATTGTGACAGCCATTTGTCACATTCTATAATATGTCCTTGTTCTTGCTAATTCATTAACTAAGCCACTTGGTACAGATCCTAACAGATTTCATCTTTGCATCAGAAATCTATAACTTTCAATATTCCTTAACTGTGAACTGTTCTGTCTTATACATTCTCAATTTACACTCTCCAGACTTGGAAAGAGTCATGGTCCCCTCAAATTCTTTATTGTGTCCATATTACTCTTATCTTTAGATGCCTCAGAAGTAGAGATGAAACCAAATGTTGGCAGCAAATTTTTCATATATTGCTTACAGCTCTCTTCAATTGTTGTCTATAACAATTGCTGTTAGGTATGCCTCAGGTAGGGTGAGCCACCTTACGCTGCTACCACTCTGGGATTTAGGGTCCCTTGGGAAGGCCCAGAGTACCCTCCCAACCCTTCTGACCTCCGTAGCTTGGCCAATAAACAGGCATGAGGATCCAGAGGAGTAACAACAAACAAAAGGATTTATTTACAAGGAGGTCAGTTAATATCAAACAAACAAACAAGCAAACAAGGTGCCTTAGCAACAATAGATAGATGAAAGAAAAATAAACAAAAGGCCCTAGCGCAACTGAACTCACTGTCCCTCTATGTCTGTCAGGCCTGTCTTCTCACCCTACCGGGATGAGGGCCTCTCTTCCTAGCAGAAACCTCCTCTGACCTGCTCCCTGGGAAAAAGAGCGCACAGAGCAGAGAACGGAGTTGTTGTCAACATTTTTCTTGGAAGCGAGATCATTTGCATCGGGGAGTCAGTGGCACAGAGGCTGGTCTCCAGCCTCAGTAGCAGCTTGCGTGGCCCCCTTGCTGCGGCAGGAGGCAGCGCCATTGGGCGGGGAAGGTTGCTTTAGCCACAGCAGCAGGAGCTGCCCAAGGGAGAGGGTTTCACCCTTGACACTCCCTTCCTCACTTGCCTTCCACCAGAGTTCCCCTGGGAAGCCACCGGGAAGGGGGCACTTTCTGGGACTTCCCTGTTTGGGTACCCGTGGGGGCGTGGGCCCATTTGGCCTCAGGGGGTAGTTACTTTCAGGCCAGTAGGCCTTATCGGGCCCCTTGTGTGTAGCCTTCAGCTGCTGTGTGCGGCGGCCGCCATTTCGTTACTGTTCGCCATTTTGGGCACCTGGTCTAGGCCTTTTAGGTGGGCTTGGGCATTGTTACTTCACCCAGATTGTACAGGTATTGGGGACAGGGAGTCTGTGAGGGGCAGTCACTGACACATAGTGCTGCTCTGGCCCTGTTAACTGTACTGGGGCCTGGCAAACATTTTGGGGACCTCTTTGACATCTTTGGTGGCCATTTAGTAGCCTGGCCTTGTGGGATAAGCTGCAGATTATGTTTCTGGCTGGTGTTTGGGCCATTTTATAGCTATTTATTGCTGGCCATTTTGAGAGGCCCGGGCACTCTTACTGGCTGTGGGATATTTCAAGCCCTGGGGTGTGCCATCTAATTTAGCCATCTTCTTTGAATTGGGCTAATTACTTGGGTTTAGTGGTTGAGAGTAGCAGAACTCCAGTTTTACATGGTTTTCAAAAATAGTTAGGATGCCACCCAAGAAGGGCTCTGGCCCCTCTAAGGGTAAGCAACCTGCTAAGAGGCCTGCCACACAACACCCCCCAGTTGCCCATTCATCTTCTGATGATGAGTATGTGGGCCCGAGTTGGCAGCAACTTCTGGATACAATTGCTGCTTTGGAGCAGGCCCGGGGTGCGGCCAATGCCAACACTGCTGTGGCATGCAAGAGGCCAGTTAGGGTTGCATCTACCAATGCGTTTTATAATGACTTGTTGTCTCGCGTTTCCGCCCTTGAGGGTCCAGCAGGGATCCGTGGCCTCTCGGCTCCACCAGGCAGTGATGGTGCAGGAGTTTCACCTCAGGCACAGGCGGGCACATCTTTGGCCGAGACTGGAGTGTCAATGGACACTGGGCAACTGGCCATTGCGGTACATCCTTCGGAAGTGGAGGGTAAGTCATCTTTGCCCCAGTCTGGGGGCATGTGGCCATGGGGATCCTGGGGCCATGGGCGCGTCACACACACCTTATGTAGAGGTGAGCTCAGTACCACCCTAGTAGCTTTTGGCCGCAGTTGGGCCAGCCCACCTTTCTGGGTTCGATGACTGGAGCAGCTGGCTGGCCACCCATGTCATCTCAGACACAAATTGGGATGGGCACAGTTGCCCCTTTGGGGTGCTGCTTGAGTCCCATGTGGTCACCATACGGGTCTGTTCCTTTTAGAGTGTTGCCATTTGGGGATACTGCCATGCGCCTCAGAGAACATTTGACACCTGGGACCAGGAATAAGATTCTCATTGGGGGAGTATGTGGATTTCTTTTCCCTCTTATTTAGAGAATTGGGGGGGAAAGGACAAGGAGGATCTTGAGGAGCGCAATAAGGAGTGGTTGAAGCGCAGCAAGGTGGATAGGACCGGGGGGAACTTTCTCATATATGTGGGTGTCATCGCTCGCACCCAGCCATGGAGGGCAGCCCCCTTTTTCCAGTATATGGATATTATATACAGGGGGTATTCAGACTTCATTGGTGCAGCTTGGCTGCAATATGACGAAGAGTTCCGCATATGCTCAGGTCTTAACCCCTCCCTCCCATGGGATCAGGTCCACCAGCAGCTGGGGCTGCAGCTCATGTCCCCTGCCAAGCCCAATGCAGGAGATCGCTGTGATAGTGGTCACCTGGTTCAGCAGTCTTCTGTGCCAGCAGGCACTCATTCCCCTGGGGAGCAGTCTGCAGCGGCTCACATGCTATGCTGGGACTTTGCTTCCCGGGGAGTTTGTTCTAGGGACCCATGCAAGTTCCGCCATGCATGTCCAGTTTGTTCTGGCCCCCATGCATTTACGGCATGTAAGCAATCTAGTTAGGGCAAGAGGCGGGGGTCAGATGGCTCCGGGTCTTCTCAGCAGCAGGACAGCAAGGGTCCGTCAGCACAATGAGATGGCGTGTATGTTTGATCACTCCTTCCTAGTTGCGCTGGTTAGAGTTTGTGGTTTTCTTGTTTGTTCTTCTTTTCCAGGGGAGAGTGTAGGGGAAAGCAGGTGATTTTGGTGTTGATAAATTGTTAATTATTTGATTGTGTTTCTGTTGAAGGTCCATGGCCTGGGGTGTCTTGCAATGGCAGACCTTGGTTTGATGTTCCAAGTTGCTGTTCCAAGGCTTCCCCGCTGAGTGTGGCAAGAAGCTTGGAGTTGTTTGTTTTGTTTTGGGCCCTCAGCCTGTGCTGTGGATGCGCAGAGTTCCAAGGCTTCCCCACTGGGTATGGCATGAAGCTTGGGTTTGTTTTGTTTTGGGCCCATGGCAGGGGTGCCTGGGTGCACATGGTTCTCTGACTGTTGTTGGGGCTCAAGGCTTCCCTGGCGGGTGTATGCATGAAGCTTGGGCCCCAGTTTGCATTTTTTCCTAGGCTCGCATGCATGTTGTGTCGGGAGATTGGAATTGGTTGACAGGCCAAGCAGAGGCCCTAGACTCTGCTTATAGTTTTTGAAATGGGGATTGCCTCCCCCACCATCTCCAAAGCTGGACTGCATTGCTGACCTCTACTGAGGGGACGGAAGTAACAACAATTGGAGGAGATGCAGCAAGGGCTTGGGTGGCTTTATGCCTTCTGTGGTGTGCTATGGCCTAAGCAGAGGCTTGGCCTTAGCGGTGGCAGGTAGGAGTTGGGAGATATGAGCAGGCCGGTGACCACCCTTGGCATATCCCCATTGGTGGAGATTGAGGGCTGTCAGGAGCAGCTGGCTGCTGTACGACCCAGCTGTGAGGTCAGACATCCTGGTGGGGAACCCTTGGACAAGCCAGTCCCCCCTGCAGCTGTAAGTCCAGGTGGGGGAATTTTAAAGGGGTGAGCCACTTAGCCAGGCTGGCCAGGCCCCAGCCATACCATGGATGGCTCGTACCCGGGGCTTTCGGGCATCACCCATACAGGTTGGGGCGGAGGTCCTGGAGTGACCCCAGGGTTCAACCTGTACCACTAGCTAGGCCCTTGCTGTGTTGATGAATATGTTGTTACGATTTAATAAAGCGGCCCCTTTAATCCCAACACTTGCCTCTTCATTCCAACTGGGAGGGCAAAGAAATATTCAACTTTGATCTGCAAACATGAGATTACTTGTTTTAGCTGTTATGGGTGAGAAGACGTATGAAATGTGATTTTAAAAAGTAATTCAGCCATGCCTTTGAGGAAATATAATAATTCTGTAAAGTGTATTAACTTGCCTGAAATCATGGCATTTTAGAAAAAGGCACAAATAGAAAGCTGAATTACATAAACTGGTACATTTATTATCTCAGCACCAAACCACTAAATTGTACTGGAGAACATAATTGGCTAGCATAGCATGCAGTTATTACACAAAGAAACCAGTCTTCATAATGCCACAGCTGATGACTAGAGCGATACGAACAAACAAAAGCCACGAATAGCCCAATCTGCTGTTTGCAAACAAGCCGTTCGTGAGGCCTCATTCTAAACGAACAGGTGGTTGTTGCAAGCAACGAACAGCAATATGAACAAAAAAAAAGCCACGAACATCCCAATCTGCTGTTTGCGAACAAGCTGTTCATGAGGCCTCATTCTAAACAAACAGGTGGTCATTGCAAGCCTCGTTCATTGCTGTTCATCAAGCCAGACAGTCTGGCACCTGCAATCAATTCCCTTCGCAACTGTGGCAGGGATTGTCTGAACTCTGTCTGAACTCCTGCTGTTGCCCTGGAAACCCCAATCTAAGCCCAATTTAGCTTGATAGGCAGGTCTTCCTTTCAAGTGTGGAGCTCCAAATTTGTTACAAGGGAGCAAAGACCATGAGGGAAGGGGGCTCCCAGTTCTGGCTTTGCAGACAGTGGAAAGGGAGACACAGTTGCTGTTGGCGTTTTGATAGAGTGCATTGGAGCTTGAATTTTCTTTGTGTGTGGTCCACACACAAAGTTCCAGGGCTGCTGCCAGGCTCTGGGGCCAAGCTATTATTTATTATTGGTACCTTTCCTGGTGCCTGCTTAGGTCAGGTTTCTGGGAGTGGTGCAGTAGGGATCTTGACCAAACTTGGATGATGGCTGGAGGAGAGCCTGCTGGCCCCCATGAACAGCCAACCACGAACATGTTCGTGAACAGGGCCATGTTTGTGGTTGTTCATGAGTCCCTGTTCATGGATGGCAACGAACAACAAACATTATGTTCATTTTTTTTCCTGTCCGTGCCCATCTCTTCTGATGACCTCATTAACTAAATCAAGGTTTTCATTTGCTACAAGGCTCAGCCAACAAACAGTAAGATGAGGTTGCAGTGGTTTAGGAGTTGGTGCTTTAATTCCCCTGTGTGAAGTGTTAAACTAATATCCCAGCATTTTGCCTATGGGTTCTTTTGGTGTGATGTAGTCACTAAAGATCTCCATAGTAGTTCCCATATGAGTGGAGTATTAATCACTGATGCCTTGGTCCAGTTCCAAGCTAGGTAATTAAGTTTTGCCTCTAGTCTCAATTACATTTTGCAGCCCTTATTGTTAGTCTCCTGTCTCACATTATCTTTCTGTTGAAATGAGGTGCTCAAATGACAGTTTGGCCTTTGAAATTATACATCTAAATTTTTGCATAGTGGCTAAAGTCCAAATATAACTGAAAAGAAATTATTCCTGCTCACAGACAGTACTAACCCACTATCCAGGTAAACTAGAAAAACTTGGATTTAAGCTAATTTTTGTGCATATTACTGAAACTAATTTTAAATACAAGTTTTTTTTAAATAAATGGGTTGTGGATGAGACTGCTCATCTGTAACTTTTGTCCTACAGTGTCCTACATTCCAAAGGTCTGTATAAAAGGAGGTTATTATTGTTTCTCTCTTTCCCTGGTGTGGATGTAGCTTCATGATCTTCTACAGTTTATGCCATTCCATTAAATCCATTCTCCTAAAATGGGCTGATACCATTCATTTACTCTGCTGTGCTGTTAAAGAAGAGAAATAAAATTTAAAAATGACTTCACATAGAATGACTAAAATATGAAGGATGTTTGAAATATCTCAGTGTGGTTGCTTTCTTTTACCATGAGTAATGGAAATGGTCACTACCTTGGAGAAAAACTATATAGTGTAGGCATCTGATCAGCCTTGTGAGCCAATGCAGATGGGACGGCTTGCTGCATGAAAGAGTTGCCATATGTGATAGTAAGTCCTCACCATCCCAACCTCCAATATAATTGGTAGCATCAAAACAGTATCTAATAAGTGTTTGATGTCAAATCAAAACTTTGACTTAGCATAAGGGACAATCTACAGGCCACAGTCTTTATAAAATGGCCTATAGAAAAAAAAGTTGTCACACTTATACATCCTATCTTCAATCAAATTTGCACTGGAGCATCAAGCTCACATACTATTAGAGGGACTGATTTTTTTTGAAGAGGCATATATGTGGATAATGTAATCATGTGTCAATTTCTATGTTATAAGCCTCAGCGTGAATTTATTCCTCAAGCAGCCAAATTAAAGAATCTGGCTGTGCAGACACTCAGCTTTGTTTTTACCATACACTCCTCAAATCTTTTCACTACCTAGTGTGTGTCCTTTACTATGGGCTGGTTTAAAACTTTACTGTAGATGTATTTGCTTATGCTTATATATTGCCACTTTCTGTGTCCCATATTATTATATACCTGGTTTCTATATCCATGCTTTTTACCATTGATTCGTATATTGTGCAATTTATTTTTGTAGAGTATCATATTGTGCAATAGTGCCTTCCAATATACTGTTTAATTCAGATCAGTAACACACTGGAATCTGTTTCTTCCTACTGACAGTAGTGTACCTAACTGTGGAGGTTAACAGACCCATTGTAAGTAACAGAGGCTTTCTGCTTATGGAGATCAAAGTAACAAGTGCAAGGAAATGTTAGCCTGCATTCAAGACAAGATATGTACAAGCTGACTTCAGCAATAAAGTGGCATAGCATGTGGTGACATATCATGAGTTCAGAGCCTATGCACATTGTGGTGTATGCACATGCTTCAGTATGCAAAATTCTGATCAATTCATTTGTGGTGAGGCAGGGCCACCAGGTTCCACCTTGTTCTATGGTACAATTAGTGAGAGTAAAATGCTATTTGGATACAAAGTAGAAAACATTTGGCTCTAGCTATTTTGAAATACAAAATTCTGGAATACATTTATAACTGGTAAGGATGCTAGTGTGCAGAAACACTGGATGTTGTGATGGTCCATCCTGCCTTTCTGTTGCAGCAATAGGGCTCTACCTTTGTCCCAAGTAGGAAAGAAAAATAGGCAGGTGAATCATTGAACCCTTGGGAAATGGGATTTATCGGTGCTGCATGTTATGGATAGAAGAAAAGTTTTGCCCAAATAGTGTCAGGGATTGTTTTGTATTCAACCCCTCACCCCCACCCCCCACAGAATTGGAGGCACCAAATACTGGGGATAGGGAAAGAGGAAAGGCTGCCTTGTGCAGTGATCCTCATGAGAGGGCTGATAACAGAAGGCTACTTAAGGCTCTTCACTTTTTCTTTTTGAAACAGCCAAGCCTTCCACTTTTCCCTCACTGTGAGAACAATGTGAAATTTGTCAGTTGTTTGGGGACAAAGCAGGAATTTTGGAAGACTATCTAAATGGCCAGGACAAGGGACCTTCTTTGCTTGTTTCACATTTGTGGTTGTGAGGTTGGATTATTTAATTAGGCCTAATCTCGAGGAGTATGTGAAATCCTAATTTTGGTGCAGATTTGTGTGGGAAAGCTGCTTGTTGCTTAATTAGACTGGTAAGCACTTTGAGGCATTCAAGGATGGGAAGGGCCCTCCAAACCATCCACTGCCGGCTGAATATTCCCAGAGGGCTGGTGGAGTTAAACATTCAGTGCTGTGCAGCAACACTTAAACCTTTACACTGCATGGTGTAGGGGATGTTGATGGGCTACATCTCCCTGCAGGGTTTTTGTGCAGCCAAGGAAAATAAGGCATGGCTGTGGCCTTGATAAGCTTGGAGCCAGGGTTGGTTGCATAAATGCTGTCAAACTCAATGGGCATTCTCTTAGGGAGTCCAGGAGTATTTAATGAGCAGTTTATATTATAATTAACAAACCCAAGCATTTTGTCTGGTGTTTTCACTTTGAGGTACGGAAGAAAATAAACCTTACAAGAATGCATGTTGACTGGTGAAAACTACATCACTGTGTTATGTTCCTCTTTCAGTAACAGTGAGTTATACTGTGTTCCATGTGTTGTGATATAACTGTGAAATGCTATCTCCTGCCAGCAAAAGATGTAGAGTGAGGGTGGGAAAATGTCCCTTGTAGTGATGTTGAGACATAAGGTGAGTTGTACCAGGCCTTTCAGTGGCAGACAATTTTGCAGGGAGGTTCTGTTTTTTGCTGGCAAAACCATGTTGTTTTAGCCTTTAGGTCTCCTCACATGCTCTTAAGATTAGAAACACAATAATTAGGTTTAGAGTTGGATCCTAGCAATGAGCATGGACTACAGTTTTTAATTCCCTAGTGTGTAATCTTTCTCCCTATTTATTTTGAAAGGGCTTCTTCTGACCTTTTATTTATTTCACACATCCTGCTCAATGTAATTCCATCTTGCTGAATAGTCTTTTCTTCTATGATTTGTATCAACTGTTCATTTATTCCTTGCCCTTCTTGAGACTTTTAAAAAAATCCATTAAAATCCTTTCCCTCAAATAACCCACCCCAATGTACAAATTACTTTCTAATGTTAGTTTCTAGCTAGAAGATATCCTGGCTTTCTTCAGCAATTAACTTGACAGTACTGGCAACTACAATACCACCCTAGAAACATTGACTGTTGCAGTCTATACCTTTGCTACAAGTAATAGGTAAAACGTAACTTGTTCCAACCACATCTGATTTTTTTTTTTGCAAATGTGGCAGATGAAATGACTAAAAAATGTATTCAAACCAACCTCCTGTAATGTTCTAAGATCCTAAGTGGGGGTCTAGGGGGTGGCATTAATGTTTAGTTGAAGAAGTAGTCAGCTTGTAAGTAGATCAGTCCTCTCTGGCTGATCAGTCTCAGAAAGTGGTCCTGGGAAAATTCTGTTCTACTCCATGGCCATTGACTTACAGAATTCCACAGGACTCAATTTTCTCTTCCATGTTATTTAGTATTTACATAAAGCCCCCAAGGATGCCATCCTATTGAGATATTTGGAAACAGAAGTAGGCATCAAAGGATGTGCCCTGGACTGGTTCAAATTGTTTCTCATGAAAGGGCTGAAAGGATTGCCATGGGAGAGCAGTTATCTCCAGATTGTGCTCCACATGGCGCAATCTTATCTCCCATGTTATTCAGCCTCTATGTAAAACCTTTAGGAGAATTCATTCACAGCTAGAGATTACGCAGCTCTATATCTCGCTATCCAGATTCCCACAGGATGCGGTAGAAATCTTAGATCGCTGCCTGACAGCCGTGGTGAAATGGCTGAAAAATAATGAATTGAAATTGAACCCATACAGGAATGAAGTGATGCTTGTTGGGAAAGCAGAGATCTTGAAAGTTATTGTACTGACCACTTTCAATGGAGTTTGTCTGACCCTTGCAGACTCCGTTAAGAGCCTAGGGGTTATACTGGATCCAGTGCTACTATTAGAAAAACAAGTTAAGGCAGCTGCAGAAAATGCTTTCTACAATCTCACTCTAGCCGGGAAGATGACTTCTTTCCTCGACATGGCTGACCTGGCTACCTGGATCCATGTTATGGTAACATCAAGACTTGAGTATTGTAATGCACTATACATTGGTCTCCCATCTAAGTTAACTAGGAGGCTACAATTAGTGCAAAATGCTGCAGCTTGTCTGTTAGCAGGAGCGAGCAGGAGCATGAACATCACTCCTATTTTACAGTCACTCCATTGACTACCTATCAGTTACCATGCTCAATTCAAGGTATTGGTTATTACATACAAAGCTCTTCACAGCCTTGGTCCAGCATACCTATGGGAACACCTCCCTCCCTATGCCCCTCCATGGCAGCTTCACTCATCCAAACACAGTCTCTTGCAGGTGCCAGCCTGCACATGGGTGAAATCAACAGCATCCCATACATGGGCATTCTCTGTGGTGGCCCCTACCCTATGGAACAGCCTGCCTGAGGAAGTCAGGAGAGCCCCCATGCTCCTGGCTTTCCACAAACAATGCAAAACTGACTTATTCAAAAAGGCTTTTTACTCAGATATTGTAGGGAGGTATTGTAGGGAGGGGATCTCAGATGTTTTGCTAATGAGAGGAACCATAGACCTCACCACTATGTTGCCTTTAATATATGCCTCATCACTATCTGTTGCTTTAAATATGTACTCCTATATACTAGTGCTTCATGTTGTCTAATGCCAGTCCTAGAATTGATTATGAAGTCTTTCACACTTGGTTTTTACAGCGTGTTCATTACCGTTTCACAATCCATGTTTTTCTGCATTTTACGCTTCCGAGCTAGTCATGTGATGCAGCTCTGGGCTATGTTAGGTTTTCCCCGGGGTATCTGACTATGGACATATCTCAACTTTTTTTTTGCCTCAGATGCTGACTTGTGCTTGAGTCGGTGAAAGTAAGTGTAAAATGTTTGCCTCCCCCCTTCCTTTCCTAATGCAAGTTGATTGGCCAGAGCAGATCTAACCACACCCACCCTCGTCAGCTCCCATAATGCTTCTTTCGCCATTGGGCAGCAACCATTGCACCAAGTAGCAGCTCAGCTGTGCCCATCGCTTGCCTCCTCTGCTTCCTTCCCAGATGAGCAGAGGTGGTGCTGGCTCTGCCCCTTCCCTTCTCATCTCCCCATCTGATTTTTTTTACTGCTTCTGAAGGGTAGTATGGTTGAGGCGTCAAGCACTTTAAAACAGAATTGTGGGCATTTAACAGTCATGGAGATGGATTCTTTCCCCAACACAAACCTATGAAGATTATTTTCTTTAAAGTGTTCAGTTGGGACCTGGCTAAATGGAGTGGTTCCCCCTCCCCCTCCCCCTCCCCCTCCCACACACACCGGTTTCTGTCCTGCAGCCTTCCCTGCGTAGAACCAGCTTTCTTTTATTGCTCTTCTCTGGTTGCAGAGAACAGTAAAAAGGAGGGGGGAGACGGAAGATCATTCTATGAATAGTAGGCAGTGTGTGGTGAAAGGATTGGTGTTAATCTCAGTGTAGCTGCTCTTGGGCTGTCTTCTAAGTAAAAAGACTCAAACTTTCAACAGTTAGGGTTTGAAATGGCAGCACAGAGAGAGTGGAGATTCTTAGTCTTACCTCACATGCTCAAACTTAAAAAAAAAAGTGATGTGTATTCAGTAGCGCACAAAGCTCGCAGTGGAACAAGTGAATATAAAACGCAGCAGAGAACATGAGACCGAATCAGGAGCAGAGAGTGTAAAAAGGGGCAGTTCCAAGCCAGTGCAAGGGCTAAAGGGCTGACCTCTCAGATCCATTGCTTTTAAACTTGAGCGCAAAAGGGCTCATAGTTCTGTTTCAGCAGTTTTTCAACTCCGTATTGGATCTTTGCTAATGCTATGTCTTTGTAAACCTGTATTTATTTATCCTATGGTGTTGTTTATAAAAATGTCCTTGACAATGTTTAGAAATGCCTACCCTTGTCCTTGCTACTGATTGTACTAATCCCACACTATGTAATCCGTCTTGAGTCTCAGTGAGAAAAGTGTACTATAAATAAATAAATAAATAAATAAATAAATAAATAAATAAATAAATAAATAAATAAGGATGTCAGTGTTAGTACATTCTGGAGGTCATTAGTTCCTATAGTTGCCAAAGTTTAGAAGCCGCTTGACAGCACATAACAAATGAGTCATCTAAAACTTTCCAAAACAGAAAATAGGCTTTAAAGGTTTAAGAAAGGTGATATTTTAGCACCACACAGAAGTTTTAGCTATGTTATTGGATGTGATTAGTATGTAAATATATCTGTAGTGGACAGCACACTGGTATTAATTCAGTGTAATCTCACAAATGTTATTGCTAAGATAACCTTTTTAAGAAATGTACTGAATGAAGATGCCTAGCATTTTCTCTTGTAAAATCTCTTTTAAATTAAATCAGCTATAAATGGATCTCTTAACAGGAAATTTAAGTTCTAATTGTAAAAGTGATTATTAGTATCAGGCATGCATATTTTCTTTCTCCAGCTCAATTCATATTGGCTGTAGAGATATAAATGATGAAGGGAGCTAATATGACTTTTGAACCCTTTCATACCGTCACAACGATGAAAGAACAAAATATTTTTTGCTGAGATTATTACATTATTTAGGCTGCAATTGCAAGGCCACTTTCATGGAAGTATGCCTTATTAAATAACATGGGATATACTCAGGGCCATCCTGACCATGAGGCACCAAAAAACGGGAGGAGCGGCTTCTTTCTCATGTGCCTTTATTTGGAGGCCAAAGGGCAGCTGATGCACACCTGCCATCTTAATTTCCTTTCTTCCTTCTAGTCCTGCTTGAGTGCCAACTGGCTATGTTATTCCACCACCACCCAGCAGTCCAGCTGGAACACCAGTGTGGGGTGGGACTGGAACTTAGGCCACAGCCACCTGCAGTCTCTGCTGCTAGAGCCAGCAAGGGAAGCAGTCATGGAACTAAAAAGTGCAGAGACAACTGGGAGCTCTGGTAGCAGTGCCAACTAGTCTATGCCTACCTCATCTCAGGCTCCACAAGAGGATGTGAGGAACAGGCAGCAGCTTTAGGAAAAGAAACAGCAGCAGCATGTCTCCCAGAGTTAAGTAGCTACACTCTGCTTCCCTCTCCTCACTCTTTCAGCCCTCCTCACCCCTTTTGCTTACCATACCAAGTGGCAGCATATCAACGTTATTTTAGGAGGAGTTGCCTCCTGATAGTGTTCCTAACTGCTCACTGTGACAGATTTCTTCTGACAATGGCACTACATTTCAGCTGGATAAATCAAACTCCCTAGGAGAAAATGGTGACTGACTGGAGAATTCATGCATGCATGGTGGTTGGATGGTGGATGCTCTAATATGCCTCTCTATAGGAGGGATGATGCAGAGAATTGAGAGGAGAGATGGAAAGCTAGAGGATCAGCACACATGCACAGTCACACTTACTAGTCAGCTGTGTATGCCTGCACTAGGCAGTGGCAGTGAGAGTAGCCACCAATCACTTCTGCTGGTCCACCCAGCAAGGATGGCTTATCCTGCTTTAGCCACATGTGGGTCCTGCTGGGGGGTGGGCTTTGCTGTGCCCTGGCCACCTGGGGCAGCAGAGCAGGGCAGTACAGCTTTTGTCTCTATACTACCTATGGGAACGCTGGTCAGGGCTAAAGATGCTCTCACAAGTGGACCCATGCTCCCTGAATGCTGTCTGGAATGCCATTATGGACACAAGTCAGAATATAAAAATAAATAATAATTAAATTCTGGTAATCCAGCAGGTATGCCTCTCCTTACTTCTTCCAAATCTGCTTCAGACCTATTGCTGGCACATTTACTAGTGTTGCTGGAGGGAGGGGGGTGGGCAACAAGTTTGATGTTATTTGCCTTCTAGAACGTCCATCTCCTCTTTTGAAGAGCTTTATTTTTATTTATATAATGTTCATTTTGAATGCCCAGTAAGTAAAACATCCATTCTGTACTTCTAACTTTTTTCTCTGTTGAATGTAGTGAAGTAAAGTTGCCAAGGAGACTTGGAAAAAAAAAACCTTTGGGCACAAGTTCCATCATTCCAGTAGATGGGTTGAGGTGCTAATTCTAGACAGCTGTACTGAAGTAGTGGCTTGAAGGGATGTGTGGGGAAGGGGAACTCATTGTACTTGGTGATTTAGAATTCCTATAATGTAACCCTTTTCCCTTTGTGAAAATAATATAGATTTTTGATAACTTTTTATTTTATTTTTGATTTAATCAACAACAAGTGAATTAGGACATGAGATATGATGGCAATAATACCTCCCATTTATATTCCCTTGTGGCTAAAATGATGTAGCGCCAGTTGTTTATCTCTCTCACCACTGAGGCAAGAACACGATTAGCATTGAACTGCATTCTCATTGATTTTATCTCATGTGAGCGTGCATGAAAGTATATTATATTCTTTCTGATTTCAGTAACATTATGTCAGATACCTGATTCCAATACCATATGACTTCCTACTGTATATTAGGAATATTGTAAAAAGTTTAATTCATTAGCTTTTTTATCACTGCAAAATCTTTGAAGACAACCCTTCCTGTGTGATTCATTTATAGTGAATTATCAATTTGTCCTCCATGTTGTGAGTTTTACAGTGAAATTTCTAATATCTTCTGAATGCAAATTTAACTCCAAGGAAATAAAGTGTACAAGAAAACCCATGTAGTCATCTCTCATTTCCATTAATTTCTCCATTTGTTAATCTCAGATTTGTTTTGCTATACTTTGCCGATGCAACAGATACAAATTGCTCTTTTCTGTATTTTATTATTTAGCTCAGTATTGTTTTTTCTTGGGTCTGAGGAATGGTTTAATGAACAATGTCATGTGCCTGGAGAAGAAAAACTTCAGTTGAAACAGCTCTTTGTTTGCTGTCACATCAATATACTAAAGTTAGCAATGGTTGCGGTGATTATGGACGCAGAAACATGCACTGCTTCAGCTCATGTTCTCCAGTTGCACACAGAGAGCCAATTTTTTAAATGGATTGTTTGTATGTTTGCTGAAGAAGAAGGCTGCATCAAGTATGGAGCAAGAAACAAAAGAGATATTTGGCAGCCATCAAGAAAGGTGTCAGCAGGCACCATGCCACCCACAGGCACCATGTTGGGGACACCCAATCCACCTAGTCCTTAATGATATTAATGGGTGCTGATCTGTTTGGATAAGTGTTTTCACATATAGATTTGCAAAAATCTGATGCAAACTTGTTCAACAGGCATTCATCATTCAGTGCTGAACCACAAACCAATCAATCAGCTTATTTCTGATCAACACAGCTGAAGTTTGCTTATAGAACATGTCCACAGTGGAATTTGCAGTATCCTTAATGGTGATGAGATGCACAGAAGGTAAACTGTACACTTAGGGGTTTTTTTAGAACAAAGTAATTTTAAGAAATGAAACTTGATATGGAGAGTGACAAAAGTTACACATTCAGAAATTCCATCTTCCATGCTTCCATACATGCCTAATTTCCTTTGTATCTTATCACCTTAGTTTACTGAATTCTCAAGCATTATAATTAGTAATGTCAATGAAATTTGGATTAGCCAAATGTATCACTCAACATTCACATGCATTGGTGCAAAGTCAGCCTTCCTTTCAAGATCAGGCTGTCATATTTTCAAGGAAAGTTACAAATAAATGAATGGAAAATCAAGCATGTTTCTCATAACCATACTTCTGCTTTCATGGCCAAATGTCTGTGTGTATTTTGATATATATGGATTATATAACAGGCTGTGTTGTAAGGAATGGTTCAGAGATATGCTTTGGTGAAGCATCAGGCACTATAGACTATTTACTATGTGTCCGGGGTCTGAGTCCCAGCCCCCAGACTTGCCAGGAGGGAACAGTGGGAGGCAACTGGGAGGCAGCGGCCCTGCCACCCCAGCCAGCAACCAGGTCCAGAACCTGCCTACTCCAGGGGGAAGGGGCAAAAGGCCAAAGCCTCAGAGGACTGGAGGGAGCAGGGAGAAACCAGCTAGTTCCACCCTCCAGGGGGAGGAGAGGGGGCTAAGCAGGCCAGAGGAAAAGGGCCAAGGCGGGGGGAATAGGGACCCAGCAGCAGCCCAAACAGAGCCCTTACCAGCCAAGGAGTAGAAGCAGCCACTACAGCCCAGAGCCACACCCCAGCTAGAGGACAGTAGCCTGGCTCAGGAGTTGCTAGGAGCCAAGCGCCTCCAGGTGGAGCTGCCACAGGCATTCTGGGGGAGGAGATGGGTAGCCCTGCCCAGCATCAATGAGCAGGCAGCCCAGAAGCTGGCCAGGGCAATTCCTCGCGAGCAAGGCCAGGGAAGCTCAGCAGCACAGAAACCGGCTGGGGCAGCTCCTCGTGAGCAAGGCCAGGCAAGCTCAGCAGCTCAAAGGCCTACTGGGGCAGCCCCTCGTGAGCAAGGCCAAGGAGACCTCAGCTGGGGATGGCTCACATTCAACCCCACCCAGCCAGCAAGACAAGGAAGCCTAGAAGGGGTTAGGGATAGGAGGGAAACACCTGAGGGACGGCACAGCTGGGCCAAGTCAGGAGAGGGAACAAGCCTGGAAGGAGGGTGGGGTGGAGAAAGGTAACCCTATAAAGGGTGGCTAGGAAGAGCTCTGAGGTGGTGGGTGTGAGTAAGGAGTGATGGTGTGGAGTGAGAGCAGAGCAATGTGAGAGTGGAGGCTTGGAGGAGAGTTCTGGGAGGAGGAGATGATGGAGGATGCAGGGGGTGAGCAGGCCAGTGAGTGGACTGAGAGGGAGTCTGGGTGATGTATACTGCCCCTCCTTCCACAAAGCAGGGTCCTGCAGCATCCCTGGCGCCCCTCTGATGTTAGGGCCGGCCCAGTTGGTGCCCCGCCCAGCAGTGGCAGCGACAAGCCCTGACACTATGTCATTTGTGTTACTGTAAGTATGTTCCTACTGGGTAGTTTGTACATCATTTAATATGTAATGTTAAATTACTTATATTTTGTTTCAGCATTGTTTTAGCTCTGTATTGGATTTCTTCTCCCCCACCCCCACATTTCTGTAATTCATACTCTATTGTATTGTTGACTTAATGTCCCAGCCATTGATCATAATGACCTATTGTCATGATCTGGCTGTGCCAGGAAGGCCTAGCAAGGCCTCAGAAGCCTGTTAGCAGTGGGAGTAGTCCTGCCTACAATTCCCAGGAGCCCCTGGGCTGTTTTGGAGCCTTTTTTGGCCAATCAGAACACAGGGGGCTAGTGCTATATAAGTCTGGGAGGAAAAAGCCTGTGTTTCTTTCTCCCAGGGAGCTGGGGAATGCCTGAAAAAGGGTTTTATCCTATTGTTTATGCCTTGGGGAAATTCAGGTCATACTTATGGGGCCGACATTTCCTGCTTCAAACAGATCACTCTCCCCTACAGTGGCTTCAGATGGCCAAATTAACCAATCCAAAATTCCTGCAGTGGAGCCTGGTCATGTAGGACTTTGACTTCAGGGAGGAGCACATTGCAGGTTCTGGGAACAAGGTTGCAGATGCCTTGTCCAGGAGGGCCTGCAAGAATGAGTGGATGTGGTTCAATTGTTATCGCCTGTTGATGTAAAATGTTAATGTTGATTTGTACAATGTTAATGTTGATTTAAAGGTTGGCAGAGCACTGCCCCCTCCTCTTCTATATTTGACCAGTTTCTGTACCATGCATCTGACGAAGAGAACTTGATTCTCGAAAGCTTATGCTACAATAAAAATGGTTGGTCTTAAAGGTGCTACTGGACTCTTTTTGATTTTGTGTACACACAGTTTCTGAAAGACTTTGCAGATGTTCCAGAGGAACTTGGCAGATGTGCCGGAAACTATGTAGGGGTGTTAACCTGCAGCCACACTAAGAAGCTGCAGCCAGCTGAGTCTGCACCAGTGACTCCTCCAGATGTTGTAGAAACACCTAAAGAGGTAGTGTCTCCTCCAGTGACCTCAGCTGCTTTCCAGAAGGAGCAAGAGGAAGATACAAGTCTCGAGGAAGCCCGTGAACAAGCAAGGAAGGATCTTACCCTCAGTGCAGTCACCCGATCCCATTTTGTGATGGACAGAGGCCTGCTGTACCATGAGTCCCTTCGACCAGGTGACCAGAGTGGCAGGAAGCCACATCATCAGTTGGTGGTACCTGTCCAACATCGCCTCCGACTCATGAGCCTCGCCCATGATCACCCCGGCATCCATTCGGGAGTAAAAAGAACCAAAGACCGGCTGAGACAGCAGTTTTATTGGGAGGGGATGGGCAAGGACATTGCCAGGTTTGTCCAGTCCTGTGAGGTATGCCAGACTGTGGGGAGGGCTCTGGATAAGGTTAAAGCCCTACTTCAGCCTCTACCTGTTGTGGGCTCTGATTCCTCAGAGGATGAAGACCTCATGGAGGATGATGGGGGAGAGAGTGTTCCAAGCTCCTCCAGAGTCAGCCACATGGAGGACCAGCAGGGAGTGGAACAGCAGGAACCCTTGCCAGAGCAGGCTGAGGAATCCAGGGCAGAATCAGAGACAGAAGCTGTTCCCTTACCTGCACCAGTAGTTGAGACCAGGGCAACATCCCCACCAAGCTCCCCTGAACCTCAGAGGCAGCGCAGGGTGCGGCAGTGTCTTGTTATTCAGGGAAGGAGACGGAGTGCGAGGCTTCAGGCACTCAAACAACGGCGTAGTAACCTTGATTCCTAGCAGGATACAGCACTGCCTTGGAGGTGATTGCTCTTAAGCCAGGACGCCCCTTCCCTCATTGCAGAAGCACCTGTGCAAAGACCAGCCAGAAGCTGTGTCTCTTAGCCATATCAATGTCAATGCTATTTGCCAAGCCTTGGCAGATATATTTGAAAGGGTGGGTTGGCCCCTAGAGGTTCTCACAGATGCTGAGACCAGTTTTCTTTTGGGGGTGATGGAGAAGCTGTGGCGCAGCCATGGGGTTCAGCACTTAGTGACTCTTCCCTATCATCACCAACCAAATGGGTTGGTGGAAAGGTTCAATGGGACCCTCCAGGAGATGATTAAGAAGTTTGTAATTGCTCATTCGAACAACTGGGACTTGACTTTGCCTCAGCTCCTTTTTGCTTACTGGGCAGTTCCACACCCCAGCTTGGAATTCTCCCTGTTTGAACTGGTCTATGGAAGGGAAGTCCGTGGACCTTTCGAATTGGTGAAACACCACTGGGAGGGTTCCCTACCTTCCCCAGAGAATAATGTTTTGGACTTTGTGGACAAGCTTCAGAACTACCTGAAGGAAGCTTTTAACACTAGCTGTCATGGCCCAGTCTGAGAGTGAGGTCTCCTCTGGAGGAGAGGAGCCTCGTGTAGCCAGCCAGGACTCCTCAGGAGAAGAGAAGCTCTGTGTAGCCAGCCCTAGCCCTGATTCAGCAGAAGCCAGCAATCAGGAGCAACAGCTGCTGGCTGATCAGAGCTTACAGCCAGCAGCTGAGGCACCAGCACCCTCTAGCTCCAATACCACAGAGGAAGCTCAGCCAGGGACTTCTACAGGTGCAGCGCAGCCAAAAGCCTCCCCCCCCCCCAGGTTCACCCACGCCCAAGGAATGCTGCAGGCAGCGCCAGAGACTGGAACTGCAGGAGAGACGGCGCAGTGCTCGCCTCTTGAGCCAACGCCAGCTGCTGGAGAGTGACGATGAGTAGTGTCAGGATAGAGCCCCAGCAGCTGGCTGAAAACCACGCCTGGCTATAAGAGCCAGTCTGGATGAACTGCTGGGCGTGGAAGCAATGTGTCTACTGCCTGCAACCACTCTGTGTTCCGTGAACCTTGCCCGTGCCTGCTTTTGGATCTGACACTATCGGTGACTGACCTTGGACTGTGCCTGACCTTGCTCTTGGACTCTGGACTCACTCCTGGCTTTATCTCGTGCTCTGACCACCAGTTGACTTGGCTTTTGCTCTTGGAACTCCCCTTTGACTTTGGCCTTAAGGTTTGGACTTGAACCCCTCTGCTTGGGCTGGCCCAGCCCATGACACTAGCCCATAATCAGCTGCAAGAAACAGAAAACCTGGTATGATAAAAAGGCCAGGAAGTGGGTTTACAAAGCTGGTGACTTAGTTATGGTGCTGAAGCCTATAAAGAGCAATAAGATGGAAGCTTCCTGGGAGGGGCCTTGCCAGATCAAGGACTGCATGGGGGAGGTGAAATATGTAGTCCAGTCACCAGACACAGGGTTTATCCTCCCCTGGTTTATCATGCAAACTCCTTGAAGCCCTATCATTCTTGGGAAGTTATTGCTTGCCATCTTATCCCAGAGCTGGCAGAGCACAGCCCAGATCCCTGGTTGCAGACCAAATCAATGGGGATCCGGATGGTTGGACCCCATGATTGGTCTGGTGGGGGGGTGTCATGATCTGGCTGTGCCAGGAAGGCCTAGCAAGGCCTCAGAAGCCTGTTAGCAGTGGGGGTAGGCCTGCCTACAATTTCCAGGAGCTCCTGGGCCGTTTTGGCACCCTTTTTGGCCTGTTTCCTTTCTCCTCATCCCCTACCCCTAACCCCTCAGTTAATTGAAAACATACAGATTCAGATATCACAGATAACTGGAGTAAGTTGAAGATATCCATTTTCAGTCTGTCTGCTGTTATGAGAAGGAAAGGAAAGAAGGGATGAAAGGCTTGAAACTTAACCAGATCATGCCTGTCATGGTTTGTTATATCTGAGCTGATCTCTCATTCTCTTGGCTATATTAAACCTGCAAAAAAGAAAAAGATTTTTTAAGCCCTAATGCAGGCAAATTGGGTGTGACTAATAGCAATGGTTTAAGGTAGTCATCAAAGGTGTGTAAGCTGATATGGTACTAGGGAAGTGAGCATCTATCCATTCTGCAAACCGTAACAGTATATTACATAATAATAAATTGCATATCAAATGGAAGAATACACAGAATGCTATATTGTAGAAAGGAAGTGAGCTTCATATTATTTGCACATGCATGGTTGTTGTCTATTTTTAGCTACTAATCTATCATATATTTGAGCTCATTTTAACTGTTGGCCAGCCTGTTCTATATCTTTTATAGCCGCTTCTTATGCATATTGCTAGTAAAATGACTTTATGGGTATTTTTATTGTTTTATATCCTTTTAATGCATTTTGAGTTACATGGAGATAAAATTGGAAAAATACAGCAGGTCTTTGCAAAGCTCCCCCCCCCCCCGGTAAATTGAGACTTTTGTCATTTATAAACCTGGGTTTAATTATAAGCTCTCCTCCTAAAGCATTAGACATTCCTTCGACATGTTCTAATTATAGTAGATATTTCAAATCATGAAAGATGCAGATTTTTCTTTTACTGAAATATCAGTTCAAAGTTGCCAAACATATGTAGCATGTAATTCTTGTGTCTGTGCAGAAATAGGAAAGTCATTTTGGACACAGAACTTGCACACGTTTTTTTCACATGTGGTGGTTTTTCCATTAACCTGCAATGAACTACTTCCTTTTCCGAAGTTTCTTGCTGCTGAGTAAAGAAAATAAGCTAATGCACTGCTTTTCATTACCAGGCTTATACGTTTATTATGAGATTTGTTGTGCCTTTTAGGCACAGTCTTGCCTTAGGGGCAATGTAGAGTTAGACAAGTGATATCGTGGCAAGTAAGAATTACCGATGAGTATTGCAGTTTCACCCACAGCAGGTCCTCTAATAAACAATGGAAGTTTCTCTATGAGATAGAAAGTTGGATACATTATTTAAGAGAATATTGAGCTGTATCAGCATGAATTTGCAGATTATAAAAAGTATTACTGGCATATGTATTTTTTCACTGATGATAAAAAAATTAAAGGTATAATTTGATTAACAGAAGTGAAGTTAATGAGAGCAGGGTAACTGGAGGGATGCTGTTTCCAGATAAACAGCTATTAGACTGTTTCTGGTCACAACTTCGGCTGAAAGCCTTTTTGTCGAATTATAACATAAACAAATGGGGAACCCACAGGGACTTGCAGTAGGCATCTCATTTTCCCTTGTATGTTCCTTCTCCACTATTTCCTGTCTACCTTCTCTCCACTATTTTTCTCTTTCTCCATAGGAGGAAGGGTCGTCTAGTCTTCCCACCCACCTTTATCTTCAACTTTGTGAAAAACCCAATACATATTTGTTCAGTAGGCTTTACAGCTTTTCAGCATGAACTGAACAGACTGAGTGATTGGCTCACATCTAAGCAACATCTTTGAACATGACAAGTTTAACTGCTGAATACATTTATGGTGAAATATATACAATCTCTACTAACCAAACCCTCCCCCATTTTTTTCAACAGTCAATGCGGCTATAAGGAGTCAGGAAACCCCTATTTTTTATTAATGATCAATGGGTTTATTTCTATTGTATTCACACGTATTTGTTCTCTTACCCAAGTAGGCTGAAGGCATACACTGATTAAACCACTATATCTCCTGTGTGAGCTCTCTGATCAAATCCTGTAGCATGGGATGTGAATAAAGTTACCTGGGCTGAATCCACATTACCTCCGCGCATCCCAGTGTTGCACTAAATGTTTGCTAAACACCTGGAAGTATAGTGTCTTTCAAGTGCGATTTCTGAATCGCGCTAGAAAGACGCTATACTTCCGGGTGTTTGGCGAACATTTAGTGCAACACTGGGATGCGCGGAGGTAATGTGGATTCAGCCCTGATTATCTGTAACAAGCGATGAGTTGAAATTAAAAGGAGTTGAGTTCTTTTTTAATTTCTAAAGAGGAAAATTAATTTATTTGATTGTTTTTAATATTCATATTGTCAGAAGTAATGCATCTGAACCAGATGGCTCATCTAGAATATCTGATTCATCTATCCTTGAAAATCTATTGCTGTTTGGAACCCAAAATCCAACTTCCAGCAAGGTGAACATTACATATTCTTTCCCATCTATTATAAGGTACTTTATGGGGGGAAATACAGATCTTGAAGCCTAAAGTCAAAATTCATCTTGTAAAGGCAATATCTTTTTTTCATGTGACCATGTTTCATTTATGATACATCAGAAAAATATGTGCATTTCTTATTTAAAAACAAACACAGTCCCATTGTTTTTTTCTGCTAAGCTGAATATATTAACATTTCACAGCAGCAGAATAAAATAATTGTATGCAAGATGGATTTTGCCAAGATGCAAGAAAGAGAGCAGTTATATCTCAATATATCTCTATTATGGAGAATACAGAACATTGTTATTAGCCTAGAATCATAGAATTGGAAGTAATTCAATGGACTATTTAGTTCTCTACTCCAAGACAGGATATTCTGCATCTAAAATGCCCTGACTGATAGTTATGGAAACTTTTCATGAAATATTCCCAAAAAGGAAGTTTCACAAATTGTCTGGAAATCAGTATATATCCTCAATGTGGCCCTGTCTCTGAATACTTAAATGAAGAGATTAGGACTATGGACAGACAGGACAGATTTTTCTGCAAATCTGGAAAAAGTCCCAGGTTTGCAGAAAATCTGGAATAAAAAAAAATATATTGGGGAGGTTATAATCCCAATAAATGATAAAAGGAGCAATGTAGCTTTAAGAAACAGATGCCCTCAGATGCTAGGCAACCACAACAGTATTTCCAGCCTTCAGCATTCAGTTTGTCACTAAAATGCAGGGAAAGGAGGCAGGGCCCATTCAGAGCTGTTTTAACTTTTGAGAAAATCAGACCTGACAGGCAACTACTGAGCAACTTGATACTGCACAATTTGCATGACTCAACCAGGCCCAACTGCTTGCTTCTATTCAACAGCAGCCACTCCCACAAAAGCCAGTGTTGTATTGAGGTTAGAGTTTCAGATTAGGATCTGGGAGACACAATTTCAAATCCCCACTCTGCTCTGGACATTGGCCTAGTCATACACTCCCAGTCTAACCTACCTCACAAGATTGTTGTGAGAATAAAAAGGGAAAGAGAGAAATAATGTAATCTGTTTCATGTTACTATTGTGAAGAAGTACATAAAAATAAAATAATATAAAAATAAAGCTGAAGATGGAGGGGTAGATAAAAGGTAGGTTGATTGGTGGATGAGAAGGAGAGAAGGAAGAAGAGTAAGATAAGGATATGGGGGCTGCCAGTAGGAATAGAGGAAATAGTGTGGGGAGGGGGAAAGTAAGGTACCCATGCAAGTCCTTACAGGTCCCCTTCACCCCTTCCCATGTAACTGGGTATGGCTTTGCTGGCACCACTTAACTTAGCCAGAATTTTCCTGGAGAGGGGCTGCCAGGGGGAGGAAAGAAGAGAAAGCTGAACACAGTAGGGCAGATAAATGGGAAGCAAAGAAGGAAGGAGGAAAAGAGGAGATGCTAACAGGGCTGTCAGGAGAGGGAAAGAGGAAATAGTGAGGAATGAGAAAATGAGATGCCCCCTGCAAATCCTTGTGGGCCTCCCACTTGTCTTTCCTAATTCCAGGTAGCAAATTACCATGATTAGAGAATGGTGATCATTATAACACATTTTCTACCTATAAGTAGCTTGATAGGTAGATCTTCCTTTCAAGTGTGAAGCTCCAAATTTGTTACAACAAGGAAGCAAAGAGCAGAGGGGAGGGGGGCTCCCAGCTCTGACTTTGCAGACAGTGGAGAGACAGTTGCTGTTGGCATTTTGATAGAGTGCATTGGAGCTTGAATTTTAATTGTATGGACTGGGATAGGGATCTACTCCTTCAAGTTCCAGTGCTGCTGCCAGGCTCTGGGCCAAGCTATTATTATTATTGGTACCTTTCCTGCTGCCTACTCAGGTAAGGTTTCTGGGAGTGGTGCGGTAGCAATCTAACCCTTCAAGTTCCAGGGCTGCTGCCAGGCTCTGGGCCAAGCTATTATTTATTAGTGGTACCTTTCCTGGTGCCTTCTCAGGTCAGGTTTCTGGAAGTGGTACGGTAGGGATCTTGACTAGAATGATGGCTGGAGGAGAGCCTGCTGGCCCTCACAAACAGCCAACCATGAACATGTTCATGAACAGGGCCATATTCATGGTTGTTCGTGAGTCCCTGTTTGTGGATGGCAACAAACAACGAACATCATGTTCATTTTTTCCCCTGTTCATGCCTGTCTCTACCTATAAGCCACAGCATACATCAGCTCTTACTGTGTGAATCATGGAGATACAATTGACAGTGGCATAGAGTTGCATCCAACACTCATTTTCCATTGGAAAAAGGGTACTTCATCCAGCAGGAAGGACCCTTGCAGTTCCCTCCTTCCCATTGCAGATTCCCACAGCATGCTCAGTATTTTTCATGGGTAGTAGATTCCCGGGGCAATGATTTTGTGGGGTGGTCACAGGAAGAGAGCTGGGAACATTCCTTTCCATGAGCAGAACTCCACCCATTGTTCTTTAGACATAACTATTTGGACAGAAATCCAAGTGTTAACTGTTTCACCACTATTGTCCTATGCCTTATTTGAAATGGCAGATTAAAGCTTATAGGCCATGGTCCTAATTGCTGAAGTTATACAGCTGCATAAGTCTTATTAGTGTGATGTAGTGACTAGAATGATGGATTAGGATGTGGGAGACCCAGGTACAGTTCCCACTTTTCCACGGAAGCTTGCTGGGTGACCTTGGGTGAGTTGTGCACTCTTATGTAACCTGCTCACTGCTTTGTGAGGATAAAATGAGGGAGAGGATAAAGACCCTCTTTGGGTCTTCATTGGGGAGAAGGGTTGGATATAAATTAAGTAAAATGAAATAAAAAAATAAAATACTGCTTTTATTTAATAGGATACAAGTACTTTTGAAGTATAAACAATGGCTAGACAGAGTGTTGATAAGGATTCAGTCCCATATGGCTCTTCTGCACATCAGGACAATACTGTGGCTTCAATTACTCAGTTACTTGGCATAGTGATTTTTGATAGGACATAACTCTTTCTCCTAGAAGCAATTTTAATGCTGCAAAATGCAAGGCACTCAAGTTATACTCTTTACAGTATAGTCATGGCCAGTGATAGGACATTTTTTTATTAACTATTTTTATATATTTTAAGAAGTTTCAGATATGGATAACATAGTTTTCTGTTTGAAGTTATAAGATAATAAGTTAGCCAAGAATGTGAGCCTCTGAAATGGGACAGACAGCTATTATAAGGAGATGGTTCTGAGACCCTATAAATATGAGAAGCTGAATTGATCAGGAGCTTCTTCCTAGAAGGGGCTGCTTACCTGTGACCTTCTTATCTTTGAATAAGATACTTTTTAAAAAAAAGTTCATATAGTAAAATCAAACATATGCACAAAAAGTATACCTATATCATATAATGTTTTCTATTTTTTCTGGAATTCTCGATAGGCCTATTATGTATATGTAAATCTTGCCATTGACACATATTCATATAGCTTGTTCTACCATTCTATCATATCTGGACATTGTTCTGCCTTCCATTTTTCTGCAAATACTACTCTTGCCATCATTACCATATATTTAAATAATTCATTATGTATTTTTGTAATATTTCTTGGTAACAATATTTAATAATATATTTTGGGGGTTCATCACAAACTTCAACTTTAATATCTTTTTCATTTTTTTCATGTATTTCTATCCAATAATTCCTTGCTTTCTTGCATGTCCGCCACATATGATAAAATTTTGCAGCCGTGTTTTAGCATTTCCAGCACTTTCCATTGTAATCTTTGTTAGCTTTTCCAATGTCCTTGGGAGTAATATAGCATCTAAAGAACATTTTATACCAATTCTGTCTCAGTGATAGCCATGTTAAACTCTCCATGGCACCCTCTTCATCCTGCCTTCCAGAGCTAGTCTTGCATTATATAGTTGAAGGAGGTTCTTTGGTGTTTGTGAAATCTAAACACTATAGGATGTTATAGTAATACTCTACTTAGAAGAAGAAACATCTGAAATGTCCTCAAGTGGGTAGTGACTGCTAGGTAGATAGGACTTGGGCATGGCTTGTAGTACCTCAGTTTAAGAAAGGCACCAGTCCCCATTGCTTTCTAGCGTTTTTTATCTCACTTATTCATCATCTCATGTTCTTACCCATCAATAGTTAATTTATTTATTTAGTTGACAGTAGTAAGCCCACTTTCTCTCTACTGTTAACAAAAAAAAAGTTTGAGGGATACTGTCATATCTGTCTGTGCCCATCCATTCATGCCAATAGTAATTCTGGTTCTGATACTTAGTCCAGTTATTGTAAACTGTAAACTTGATTCCAATGTAACTCCATTTTGGTTTGCTAGTTTTTTTGTTCTAACCGTTTCTCAGGTTTAACAGGTGGCTACCTGGCTGTGACCTTGTGCTTCCTCTCAGACTATGATATGTCTTTCTCCAAAGCAGCGGAGTGCGATATCACAAATATGCAGAATGTTCTCACAAAGAAGGAGCAGCAAAGAATTGTTATGAATTGGGAGGGGAAGGAGAAACGGGCTAGAAAGAGAATGTAATTTCCCCATGTGGTCATTCCTGTCAATGTTTTTGTTCATGCTGCTTAGTGGCTTGCCTTGCTCCTAAGTAGACCTGTGGAACTGTATATTAGAATGAACTGATTTCTGAATAAAATCCATTTGACTAAGTACTGGAGTCTTATTGCAAATGGGCCAGAGATGGCCCATCCTGTCATCCATAGCCTGACAGATACCTAGACAAAGTTACCTGCACAGTTTTGTTGAAAATACACTTCAACCCCCTGAATGCATCATTGGTATTGTTAGTGTCTAAGATATCAGATACCCAAGATCAAATCCCCACTCTACCATGGAGTGATCTTGGGTCATCACATACTCTTAGTCTAACCTACCTCACAGGGTTGTTGTGAGAATAAAATGGAGGGGGGGAGAATGATGTAAGCCATTTTGTGTCTCCATGGAAGGTAAATGTGGGGTACAGGTAAAGTAAATACAATAAAAGAACTTCAGGAGTGGTCCATGATGACTGCATTTTATCCCCTTTGATTGATGTGGGAATGATGACATACATGCAACCTTTTCTTCATCCTTCTCTGCAAAGACCAATGCAGGTAAGGGTGGCAAGATTGCTTCAAAAGTGTCTGTCTACACATGAGGGCCTCACACATTTTTTTTTAAATTAGGATGTAAGTACCCAATTTGTTTTTTAATATAAAGCTGGTTTGTCTACTTCATGAACTGTTTGAACTGCAATGGTGACTTTAAAATGGCAGCAATTTTCTTTGGTGTGAAAGGCATGTGGAAAACACATTAATGTTCATGTCACCAAAATGACAGTTAGTCTTCTTAGTTACCTGATTTTCTTAGTATTGAGATGGTGACAGACATACCATATAAGAAATATAACTGAGTTGAGGCAGATCATTATATGTATGCACACACAGACACATACACCCCTTACATGAAAGTTATGTCAATGATTTTTATGTCAGGTCATCCCATTTGGCCTATCTTTCCTCAAATAGTTCAATACTAATTCATTTTATATAGCATCCTTCACACTCGTACTTTCATAAAATGCTTCCCAGAGAGCATTGATCATACGCCACAGAGAAAGGGAAGCTTTTAAGATGAGATTTAAAGCAGTGGGTTGACTTACTATAACTCAGAAGGTGGAGAGAATTACTATAGCAAGAAAATTGAATAGCAAATATTTGCCGTATGGAATCCCTGACAGGGAAGAGTTTTACTTCTTTTTATACATTTAAGACTTCCTTAGAATCATTAACACACTGTGTTGACATTCATTTAAAGTGAACACCTTCAAGAATATTTGGAAAAAATGGGAAATCCTCCATCCTAGTCCCTTGCCCTAGCTCATGGAACTCATTGCAATAGGAGGTTGTGATGGCCACCAGAATTTTTAAACAAAATTTGTCATATTCTTGAAGAATGAGTTGATTTTTTAAAAATCTTGATAGCTAGATGGAACTTCTGCCTCTAAAGGCATTATAACTCCAGTGCAAGGCTTTGGTCCGTGTCCCTACTTGTGGATTTTCAGTGGCATCTCATAAGCCACTTTGGGAAACAGGGTGCAAGACATGAACAAATCAAATTCTAAATTAATTCCATGTAAATGGAGTAGAGGCAAAGGATAGATTCCTCAAGTTTATTTCATATTACTTCTTTTCTGGAATCAACATGGAGCCAACAATATAGCTTAATTCAGAGTGTCTTTTGTGATCAATTTTTAAATTTCCAGAATGAATCACAGTAGTACAAAGATCACGAACACATCTTGTTTACCATGTTTCAAACTTTAAAAAAAGAATAACTCATCTTTATAAGGCTTTATCCATGACAAAAAGAAGCCATAGTCATTAGTGGTATGCATCGAGGAAATTTCTGTTTCAGTCTCGGATTTGGGGCTTCCGAACGAACATTCTATTATTGGTTTGTTCCGGGTGGGCTGTTGTGGTTTGGATCTTATCTATTCCAGTTTTTCATTATCATGAGTTTTGACCCATTGTTCATGAGTGCAAGGTGGGTATTGGCTGCACATGTGCACATGTTGATCTTTTCAAGGAGGTTTGTAGAAATAAGGCTCTGGGGCAGCTGTTTTTGCACTTAACAGCACTAAAATCACACAGAACACAGTCTTCCCTCCAAATAATTGACTCTCTGAGATTGAGCACACACAACAAGTTCAGTGTTTATCGACCCCAAAGAATGCTTGAGGAAAAGTGTCAAGGCAAGTGTTGGGTGGATGTGCTGACACGCACACCATTTTTTGGGAGGGTGGGAAAATAATGCTTTATTCATGATTAAACCAAACCTACAAATTTGTTACAAACCATTAGTCCCTCCCCCCCAGTTAAAAAAACTCTCAATTCAACAAGTTTTTTCCTCAAGGACAAAACACACAACAATGAACCCTGAAGAAAACTTGTGTTGGCAGGAGTTTCGATGAGGAGGGCAAGGATAGTGAGCTGAGGAACAACACTGCTAATTTGCCAGGTGGGAGTTTTTTCCACTCGACTATCTGCTTGGATCAAAAGACAGATTGTGAGTTTATCCCATCTGCATTCCTAAAACTGCTTGCTGGGGGGCGGGGGGGCTTTTTTGCTGAGATGGAGGTTTTGGCATTGGTTCCTGCCGCAGCATTTGAAATCTGGGGAAATTATTTTCACTCATAGCAGTGCTGGAGACAATAATTGACACCAAGCATTCTGCTCCTCATTTCTTGATGTTAGAAGAAACTAGTTTAAGTTAACAAAGAGATTTTCTCCAAGACAATGAGATAATGTCCTTTGGGGAGAGAGCCTTTTTTTTAAGGAGATATAAAGGATGTTTGAATAAATCTTTCTTATTCCAGCTTTCTGGAAGATTTATAGACCTGGGAAGTGAAAAATCTAAAGACTGAATATTTGTTCAAGATTTATTAATGTAGATTTGGACATTTTTAGGGGGAAAGTACTTTTGCGATTAAAAGCATTGCTTAGTAAAGGAACAGTTAAGCTGGGAAAGTGAAACTGGGAAAACAACTGTTTATTTTGGCTATCCAAGATAAGAGCACCTGGTCTGTGTTGTTGTTTTCTTTCTGTTGCTATGGCAATGGGACTTGGAAGAGAGACTGTTGCTATAGTGAAGGAGAGACACTACTAAGAGAATTTTAGATGTCTAGTGCCACTCTGTGGTGCCTTCTGTCAACTGCAGAAATGTCTATAAAGTTATGACAACTAAAAAAAACTTGCCGTGGATCTCTAGATCTTCCAGAAATTGAACAATTTCAGAAATATTTTCAACAAATGACTGATAAGATGGATGAGTTGGGGAAGAAATTGGGGGCCAAAATGGACTCCCTTGAGAAACAACTAGACAAAAGGGTTGTTGCTCTGAGAGATCAAATGACAGAGCAAGTTCAAAAATTGGACCAATTTATGACTCTCGGAGTGAAGCAGCAAGGGCATGGCAGCTGAGTTATGAGCTTTCTGTTGTGATCTTCCTGGCTCCTTGGGACTTGAGAATTTGGGCCCCCAAGACCCCCCCCCCATGGAGAGGGGAGGCAGGCTAGAGCAAGGTGGAGGAGCTCAAGGGGACTGGCAAACCCCTGTGAAGCCCCCACACCAGCTCAGATGGCAAGGACCAAGGGGAAGCCAAAATGGCTACGAAGCTGCAGAATCCGAAAGACTGACAAGCAAAAATAAAGCAGATTCCTGGCAAGGCAAAGCAAAGACATCAGAAAGGCTGAACAAAAGCGAACCTACTAGACTTCCCATCAAGTAAGAAGATTGTTTTATGGCTTTACGAGGGCTAACCAGCTTGATAAGGAGGGGATTAATTAACCTCCAGCGGGGCGGCTGCTTTTACGAATGCTGGGAGGTGGGAACTAGGCACGGAAGAGTGATTAAAAGACTCTCCCAGCAGTGAGCTGGAAAGCAATAAATTTCTGGAACTATAAACAATAACAGTGGAGCTTTCTACCACTTTGACGAGAGTCTTGACAGAACATCTACAAGTAACTTTAAAATAGTTTTTCTGGAAGAAGTATTTCCTAAGTTGCAAGCAATTGCCAAGCTGATGGGTGAGTTATTAAGTAAAACAGATGAGATACTTGGATTGGAAATGGACAAAGACATTTTGAAAGATACTAAATAAGAAGAAAATTTCAAAGAGATAGACTTATCTGAAAGAAAATTAGAGCAGATTGATGAAAAGTTCAGTCTACAAAATGGAGCAGTATACCAGTCCTTCTTTGTGAAAATAAAAGTGACTAAGAGAAAAGGGGGAGAGCAACAAAGCAGAGCTGTTTGAAAGGAACCCAGCATGCCACTTCTGAATGAAGAAAAAAGTATGCAACATATATTAAAAAAAGAAAATAAAACAGAGAGACCACAGTATGTTTACTGACCCCTTCCAGAATTGGCTAGAAGATAAGAAAAGTCACGTTTGGCTGAGCACTGGAAAGGAGGACTTGTTTTATCATGTTAGACTAATTAAGAAGAAGAAAACGAGAATGAAACTCAGATTATGATCCAAATAGTACAAGCTTAATACAATGTCCTATGTCAAAAAGAGTCCAGTAGCACCTTTAAGACTAACCAATTTTATTGTAGCATAATCTTTCAAGAATCACAGTTCTCTTCGTCGGATGCATGGAGGGCAAAAAGAAACTGGTCAGATATAGAGGAGGAGAGGGGAGGGTGAAGTAGATGCAAACAGCTCCTTCTGATATGGAGATGCAAACAGCTCCTTCTGATATGGAGATCAGTTTGCTTCTGTTAAGGAAATCAGTTACTTCTGATAATGAGATAACCATTCATAGTCTCTATTCAATCCCAGCCTGAGTCAAATTTACATATGAATTTACATATGAATTCCAATTCAGCAGCTTTCTGTTGGATTTTGTTTTTGAAAGGTTTCTGTTGAACTACAGTGACCTTTAAGTCTTTGATGGAATGTCCTGGTAGATTGAAGTGTTCTCCCACTGGTTTCTGGACGTTGCCATTTCTAATGTCAGATTTGTGTCCATTTATTCTTTTGCGTAGAGGTTGGCTGGTTTGTCCAATGTACAGAGCAGATGGACATTGTTGGCACATGAGGGCATATATCACATTGGAGGATGAGCAGCTGTAAGAGCCAGAGACAGTGTAGTTGATGCCATTGGGTCCTGTAATTGTATTCCCTGGGTAGATATAAGGGCAGAGCTGGCATCTGGGTCTGTTGCAGGGCCTGGTACCTGTGCTGGTGACTCTGCTAGCTGATTCATGATTGTAAGTGAGAAGTTGTTTAAGGTTGGGGGGCTGTCTGTAGGCAAGGAGAGGTCTTCCACCCAGGGCTTCTGAGAGAGAGGCATCATTTTCCAGGATGGGTTGTAGCTCACTGATGATACGTTGGATGGGTTTGAGCTGGGAGGTGACAACCAGTGGTGTTCTGTTGTTAGTTCCTTTAGGTTTGTCCTGGAGCAGGCTGTTTCTGGGTACTAGTCTGGTCAATTTGGATCTGATTGATTTGTGGAGACAGAAAAATGATAACACAAGAGAGTATACTTTTTTTTCAGAAAGACATAGATCTTTCTCAAGAATAGATATGATTTTGACATCAAGAGATATTGCCACCAAGGTGGTTAAAATGGAGGTCCTACCCAAGACATTTTGAGACCAAAATCCAGTATCCATGACTTATAGGGAGGAAAGGGGTACCTGTAGGTGGAGATTAAATGAAACTCTGTTACAAAATGAAGGAACTATCAAAGACTTTCAAAATAAACTAAAAGAATATTTTGAATTAAACTTAAACAAAGGTACAGATATGAGAATGGTCTGGGATGCAAGTAAAGGATATATTAGAGGTTACCTAATTCAATATAATGCTTAACTGAGAACAAAGAACCAAGAGAATAAGCAACATATTTTGGAGGAGATAAAGAGCAAAGAAGAAGAACTCAAGAGAGCTCCTGGAAATACTAATATATTGCAACATATCAAGACCTTACAACAACAACTATCAATGTTAATGTCAAGAGAAATGGAAATCAAATTGAATTATGCTAAACAAAGAACATTTGAATGAGCAAATAAGCCAGGAAAATGGTTGTCTTATAAACTGAGAAAGGAGAGAGAAAAGAGAATGATATTGAAAATACCAGAGGCAGATAAGGCATTAACAAACACTGTAGATATACAAAAGGCATTTTATCAGTACTATACAAACCTGTATGAGAATTGTAATGTGTCAGTGGAAAAAATAAATATATTAATAAATAGAAGTTACCTAAGATCATGGAACAACAAAGACAAATTATGAATGGACCTATAACAGTAAGAGAAGTGGGAGAAGCCATAAAAAAGAGTACGTTGGGAAAAACTCCTAGACCAGATGGCCTCCCAAGTAGCTACTATAAGTGTTTTGAGGATGAACTGCTTCAGCCTTTACCAAAGACAACGAACTCTATTTTAGAGAGAGGGAAAATGCTGGACTCATGGAAGGAGGCCAACATAACACTTATTCCAAAAGATGGACAAGATCACACATTGACAAGAAACTACAGGCCAATATCAGTATTAAATAATGACTGTAAGCTGTTTGCATCGATCTTTGCAGGAAGACTTAAAAGTATGCTACGGGACATTATTCATGAAGACTAAAGTGGATTCCTATCTAAGAGGCATCTAAAGGACAATGTAAGAACAGTATTGGATATTCTGGAATATTTAAAAAAACATAATGAAAGACAAGTTGCTTTGATTTTCCTAGATGCCAAGAAGACTTTTGACAACTTAAACTGGAAATTTTTGTTTAAGATATTGGATGATATCGACTTTGGGGATGATTTTATTAAATGGACTAAGTCAATCTATACATCCCAGACTTAACGGATCGTCATGAATGGAGAGTTAACCAAACCATGTGGAATACAAAGAGGCACAACACAAGGTTGCCCATTGTCACCTTTGTTATTTATACTGATGCTTGAAATTTTGAATAGGGACATAAGACAAGATGAGAGAATTCGAGGTGTTAAGGTGAAACAGGAGAACTACAAACTGAGAGCCTTTGCAGATTATTTGGTGTTGATTTTGGAGGACCCTTTGAAAGGAATTAAAACGCTAATGACAAAATTGAAAGAATTTGGTGTAGTGGCTGGTTTTAAGGTTAATAAGCAGAAAACCAAAGTCAACTAAAATATGAAAATACAAGATCAAATGAAACTTGAGAACAAAACAGGGTTTAAAGTTGAGAAAAAGGTAAAATACTTGCTTATTACTTTGTCAAATATGAACTGTATGTTATTCCAAAATAACTATATTAAGACTTGGAAAGAAATTAAAACAGATGTGGTAAGATGGGATAAAATTCAATTATTGCTGTTGGGAAGAATAGCTACAATTAAAATGAATGTCTTACCTAGAATGTTATTTCTATTTCAGACAAGTCCTGTATTGACAACAGAGACACCATTTAAGTAATGGCAGAAGGATATATCGAGATTTATAAGGCAAGGCAAAAAGCTGAGGCTTAAAATTAAGGCTCTACAGGATGCAAAAGAAAGAAGAGGTTTGGGCCTCCTAGATTTGAGATTATATTTTGCGGCTGTTTGGTTTGGATGAAGGAATGGATACTGTTAAAAAAATGGAAGATTACTGGACCTGGAAGGGCACGATCTAAAATTTGGGTGGCATGGGTATCTATGGTATGACAAAGTTAAAGCCAACACAGAGTTTAATAATCATTATATAAGGCATGCAATCCTGAGAGTATGGAATAAATATAAACTTAGGTTTTGTTCGAAAATAACTCTCTGGCTGTCATTGCAAGAAGCTTATTTTAGAAGGGAAATGGTTAGTCCACCTAAATGGTTAACTTATCAGGATTTATTGGAATTCTCTCAGGACCAAGTTAAAATTAAATCAAGAGAGGACTTAGCAGTAGAAGGACATGCCTGTCAGTGGTTTCCATATATGCAAATTTTGGAGAGATTCAAACTAGACAAGAGTCATTATGACTTTGAGAAATCTAAAACTGAATTTGAAATAGCCCTTTATACAAATGATGAACATATTATTTCTAAAATGTATAAACTTTTGTTGAGGTAAGAGATGGAAGAAGAGCAAGTAAAAGAATGTATGATTAAATGGGTGAAAAATTGTGGACATGATATATTAATGGAGCAATGGGAAAATATGTGGACAAGAGGGCTGAAATTTACATTAAGCTCCAGTATTAAAGAAAATTTTTACACAATGATGTATCATTGATATATGACTCCTGAAAAATTGGCTAGAATGTATAAGGGGGCATCAAATGTATGTTGGAAATGTGCTAAACAAGGACATTTTTTCATATGTGGTGGACATGTAAGAAAGCAAAGAGTTTTTATTGTTGAAGGCTTTCATGGCTGGAGAACGATGGTTGTTGTGGATCTTCCGTCAGGAACTACAATGCCAGGAACTACAGGAATGTCAAGAACTACAATGCCAAGACCACGGCTATACAGCCTGGAAAATCCACAACAACCAATGAGTTTTTGGTTGCAGATACAATCATCGATTCAGAAGATTTTGAAGATTAAACTTCACCTGCAACCAGAGACTTTTTTGTTGGGAATAATGGACAGCCAGTTGGAAAAAAGTTTTAGAACACGGTTTTTATACTTTATTACAGCAGCAAGAGTACTTTATGCACGAAAGTGGAAAACTACAACATTGCCTACAGTGGAGGAACGGTTGACAAAAGTTTTGGAGCTTGCGTTAATGGCAAAACTTACTGCATTAATTAGAGAAAGGACATTAGTTAACTTCTTGACTGAATGGAAATTGTTAATAGACTTTTTGCATGAATGGATAACAAGGATTTGTTGACATCTGGATTTATGGATTAAGAAACATGAACAATAGAAAAAAGAGGGATTACTATTCTACATGACGACGGCAGCAAGACTTTTATATGCGCAGAAATGGAAGGTACAAGAAATACCAACTATTGAAGACTGGATGTATAAATTGCTGTACATGGCAGAAATGGACAAAATGACAAGAAAGCTGAGAGATCAGAACCTGGCAGAATTCTTTACTGATTGGGGAAGACTGAAAACATATTTAGAAAAGAAGTGGGACGTGAAAGGGGAACTATGGCAATTTGAAAATTATTAGAATGGTTGTGTTTTTTTATTGGAAGAGATGGAATCTTTACCATATGGGGCGAAGTATTAGCTAATTGTTAGCTTAAATTTAAGTGGATTTGGAGTTAATAGATATTGGTAAAATTAATAAAGTAGATATTTTATTTAATTGTTAGCTTAAATTTAAATATATCTGAAGTTAATAGATGGTAATAGATAACGGATTTTAAGTTAATAATAATAGATCTGAAGCTAACAGATAGAGCTTAGCTTAACAAAGCAGAATGTAAACATGATATGAATTATAGAAAAAGGGGATAGATTAGGAATAGATTAAGATATAGGGTTGGAAAGCTGTTGGAAGTCCTGAAAAAGGGGGGAGGAAAGGGTGGGGGAAAATGATATTGAGATGTTATTTGAAAGTTGTATGTATTAATATTCTCACCTAATATTTTTTTAAGTAGTTTTGTGACTAACTTAGAATAAGTGGGACTCTAGAAATTATATATACTTGTTGCGGAGAAAATCGGAATTCAACTTGTAGTGTAATTTAGGTAGGTTTTTTTCTTTTTTCTTTTCCTCTTAATTTTATAGATAAATGTATTGTTAGTGTGTCATGTTTAGAATTGTGTGTTTTTTCTTATTCTCTATGTTTATTGTTTATTATGTTATGGTGTATAGTTTATAGTTTAAATAAAGAAAATTCAAACAAAAAAAGACTTGTGTTGGAGGGCGCACACAATGGTGGGAAACTAGCTTGCAAAGTGGCAGTGGCAGGCCAGTGGCCAAACAGTAATTTTTGCACTGCAATAATCCAATGCTCCATTGCCAACCAGTGCAATGCAAAGATTATTTTTAAATCGTGCTTTATGATAGTACCAATAAGGTGCCTTTGTGTCCTGCTGTTGCCATGTTTCCCTGCACTTTGTAATTTTGTTCCCACAATGAGGGAAGAATCCTTCCTTTTAATGCTCAGGAAGAACTGCCCACCACAGTCAATGTGGGTAGATTTGACTGAACTCCATCCTCAGCTCCGTACTTTGAACTCTGGAACAGAAAGATCTTCCTAGGCTTCAAAATTAAGATGAAAATGTTCCCCAGTAAAGGTCTTCATCACATCAGTTTTCTAGTCACAGTGGACCTGCCATCACTTTGGATAGACCTGCTAGAACTATGACCGGCACTTAATTCAATGCCTTCTGCCTCTGAGTACATGTTGTTCTTTGAAAGTTACTGTGTTTTTGACAAGAGTAGACCACGCACACTATATTACCTTGTGTCTGGCTCTTGATCTATCTTGACACTGGGTCATAATGTTGTTTCACACCATACCCAAAATGTGATGGAGCTTTGGCAAGAAATATTGGGGGATGCTGCCATGTGATCAACATGGGAGTCAGTGTTATGTTTCACTCATAGCCTCTTATACCAGTGATTCCTCTCCTTCCTAAAACAGTCCACCACAATGAGATTGGAAGCAGGAGGTGGTGGTGGTAGTTTCTTTTTTTTAATGGGAATGAGAGATGACAAATGGGATAAAGCCAAAACCACAGTTTTACTAAAGAAAATGAAGGGAGACTGGTCCATGTGGAATGCAGATCTGGAAAGATTTTGCTGTCTGCATGGAACTGTGCACAGTGTACAGCCTTGCTATCTCTGCTCATTTAACATGGGTTAAACAGTTTTAATTAGGGCCCAGAAAAGGTTAAAAAGTTTCTTCTTGGCAAGATGTAATGCTTCTTGGTGCTTCTTGAATCATTATCTTAAGCTGATTTCGGCGGTCACAGTGGGCTAATTGCCGCGAGACCAAAGCAAAGCAGCAGAAGGACACTGAATTGGTAAAGCAGTACACAGATGCCTGGGTTCTTTTCAGTGCAGTTTTCCATTCATAATTGTTTATTACTTCTAATTTTCACCCTGATCTGTGTAACATGAGGTTTTGTGACAGCCAGGGTCTCCTTCTTCTTCGGTCCTGTGTGTTTGACCACATGGATGCCATCCTTTCCTTGCATTGTGCGTAAAAGTACAAAGAAAGGGATTGGTGAGGTGATGATGACAGCACCATGTCATCTGTTGCTCTCTTCTTTGGTGTAAAGCAAGCCCTTTGCAAATAAGTCTCTAAAAGGATAAGTCCCTCATTGCTTATTTTTTATTTAAATACATTTATATTCTACTCTCCCCAAAAGTGGGCTCAGAGTGGATAACAACGTGTAAAATATACAATAATAAAATTGGTAGCATAAGATATAAAAGCTTCAAATAACAATACAATACTAAAAACAGCTGCACATGTATTGTACCACCCACTCAGCCCATTTTCATTGCCCTGGAGGCACTAAAGACAAAATGCACTCAGAAGCAAATGAGTTAGAGAATTTGGTCTTGAATAGTTTGGCTACTGTAATTTAAGGAATCCTGGATGCACACTTCTGCAGTTTCTGGGTATTTTGGATTCTTGTATTATGGTTTACAGGGATCAGCATATTTTGCTTGCTTTTTCATATAATGATCTGCCTTTATTTTGCAAGTGTCAGAGCAGCTTCATACTTACACAGGAATCACCTTTGCTGTGAGCACTACAAACAAAGTATGTGTGAATGACAGATCAAGGGATGATTTTCATCCCTGCTCTTTTGACCTGGAAATACCCAATTGAGTTTTCTTTCTCCTTGTGCAAATCAAATATGTGAATTTTTATTTTCAAAGGTTTTAAGGTTCTTTGTACTGAATGTTTATGCTACAATATATATACATTTTAAACATGATGTATCCATTAATAAATCAATATTATATAATCAGTATCCACTAATCCATTAATAAATCAACATTATATAATCAGTATAGTTTATTATAAATGACATACACATTATGATACCATACAACCATATATAAAAAACACAAGATAAAACAAAATCAACAAAAACTTCAGGAAAAAGTGGTAACACTTGACAAAAGATATATTTAAAAAGGATCAAAACAGGGAATTTATCCTCAGGTTTTGGGGATTCAAATTATATGATCCTGACTCATAGTGGAACTGATGAATTATTAATGCTCATTTCATTTTGTTGCTGAATTTTGTACAAAACACTGAATATGTATGATTTGTTGAAGCTTTTCTCTTCCTTTGTTTTATTTGTGTCTTTGCCTTCCTCTGTATTACCAGTCTATAAGAGCTGGTATGGCGTAATGCTTAGCATATTGGACTAGGACCAGGAAAACCAGGTACAAATCCTTGCTGTGCCATGGAAGCTTCCCAAGCCTAATCTGCTTCATGAGGTTGTTGTTGCGATGATAAAGTGGAGGAACAATGTGATAAACCATTTTGAGTCCAAATTAGGGAGAAAAGCATGTTGTGAAAAAAATAAACATAAGCAATCCATAAGTGCTCTTTTTATTGCAGTGTTTTATTACTGTACATTCTTTATGAGATCATATGTATGACTTCATCAAGATGATGCAACATCACATTAATGTAGATATACACATGTATATCTGTAAAACATCACACACAAACATAAACTTGATGCAATCATACATACAATCACAAAGTTTTTTTTTTTTTATTCCTGTGGTTTTACAATGTAAATGCATGCATTGATAATGCAGAAGAGGGTAAAAAGTAGCAATAAGTAGGAGGATATAAACTCTGTGGCAAGCTGTATGTTCTTCAATCCCAGAATTAATTTGAAAATTGCCCAGATTTAAACTGGAATTAAGGAGGTTTGGAGCACAGCACAGAACAAACTTTCAGAACAATAAAGAAATCAAACGAATAAAATCTTCTTATTCCTGTCACACACTCATGGCTCCCAGGCATGTGTACTCAAGTAATTAAGGCTTGGGACTGTTACTGAATTTTTGACAACTCTGGTTTGAGTCAAAAGTTTCTGTTGTGATATTCCTACACTTTCTCGGGACAAAACTACAGCCATCCATTTTTTTTCTAACCATATTAAGATAATAAAATAAAATAATAATTCAATAAAATGAAATACTGCAGTTAAAAATAAAAGAATGTGCATTCTTTGTGGTGGCCCCCACCTTTTGGAATGGATTGCCTGAACAAATCAGGAAAACTCCCACTCTCCTGGCTTTCCATAAACTATGCAAAGCTGAATTATTCAGGAGGGTTTTTTTTACATAAGTAATAGGGCTGTGTTGTAACAAAATGGTTCATGGAAATGTGTAAGTTAGGGAATATAGACTGCAGTACTCTGTACTGTATGTTGCTGTAACTATGCTCCTACTAGATAGTTCCACATTAATATGTCGTGTTAACCTGCTTATGTTTGGGTTCAGCATTATTTTCAGCTCTGTATCAGATCTCTGCTTGCTTTCAAATTTCTGCAATCCTTACTTTATTGTGTTGCTTATTGAATGTCCAAGCCATTGATCATATGGACTTTCTATTTTGCCTTGAATCGCAGAGATAGACTAGAAATAATATACATAAAAATAAAATAAATATTTATTTACATATCAATTGCATATAAATGTCACACCCAACAGACTGGAGTTGAACTATAAAAAATCTAAGGCATTGGTTCTTCCCAGTTTCCAGAAACTGTATAACTGGATTGTCAATGGTAATAGACTTGAACAAGTTAAGCACTTTAAATACCTGGGTGTCTATTTCCAATCTAATGCTACTTGGATCTTCCACCATAGGATGGCTATTAATGCAGCCAAAGTTAATGCTGCAGCAATATCTTGCTTTTATTTTTCTGATTGAGGTAACCAATATGTGCCTGCTGCTCTTAAAGCCTTCAATGCTAAAATTGGAGCTCAGTTATTGTACAAGGCCCCGCTCTGGATTGATGCTATTCAAAATTCAGTAGAATGTGTTCACTCTTACTTTCTGTGTAAGATCATGGGGATTCCTATGTATGTTCCATATGCTGCCTTATGCTTAGAGTGCGGTCAGAATCTGTTGGCCACCAAGGCATGGCTTCACACTTATCAAATATTGGTTGAGATTTCATTTTAATTCTGATCCACCTAGTTATACATACCATTTATTATCTGAATTTGCCAACTCTAGTTGGTCAGCCTGTATTGAAGCTAAAATAAGTTCCTTGAACTTATCTATAGAATCCTTATCCCTGCTATCTGAGTCTGAGGCCTTCTCAAAAATAAAATCCAGTCTTTTGGGATTAGAGTTACAAACTCTCTATAGTTCTGCTAATAGAACTTGTTCTCCCCTAAAATTTGGGATTGTCCCTAATTCTCCCAGCAGTATACCTTTGCCCCTTCAGTCAGAATAAAAGGCAGACACAGTATTTGGGTTCTAAAATGGGCTGCTTTATTAAAATTAAAACAATTAAACAAACTACAGCAAGGGCCTAACTAGCGGTACAGGTCAGGCCCTGGGGTCACTCCTGGACCCCACCCTGACCTGTCTGGGCGAGACACCCGGGTGCGAGCCATCCATGATATGGCTGGGACCCGGCCTGGCCAGGCGAAGTGGTTCACCCATTTAAAGCTCCCCCACCCAGCTGTATGGCAGCGGGGGGAGACTGGCTTGTCCAGGGGTTCCCAACCCAGGGCATCTGTCCTCGCAACTGGGCCGTATGGCAGCCAGCCGCTCCTAACAGACCACAATTCCCCACCAATGGGGAGGTGCCAAGGGTGCTCACCGGCCTGCTCAAATTTCCCCCTAACTTAAATCCTGCCACCAGGGAATTACCTCAGTCCCACCATGCCAATTACCTTCCTCTTCTCACAGTGCAAGGTAGGCAAAAAAAACTCCATTCCCAAGTGCCAATCAGGGACAAGGAGAGAAAAATTCCTGCCTGGCCCCAAAAGGCGACTGGCTAATCCTGCACTGCAATAGGGTGAGGTGGGTGGGCCGAGCACGAGGCACAACTGAAGGCAATGGGGTGGAGACGCCAGCTAAGGCTACAGACTCCGCCCCCAATGCTAAGCCCTGGATGCCAGGGTGTGCCTTCTGCTTTCCTCCTTCCAAGGAGGCAAAGAGCAGCCACCGGCCTGAGTGGCTGTTGCCACTGGCCAGGATGGCTGAATTACCAACTCTTGGCTCCCAGTTTATGTAGAGCCTTTTCTCTGGCCAGATTTAATGTTCTTCCTTCAGCCATTTTATGTGGTAGATTTCATGAGATTCCTTATTATAGTAGGTGTTGTCCTTGTTTGATGGACTGTGTTGAAACTGTTTCCCATGTTCTTCTCCAGTGCTCTTTTTATTTGGCACCATGCCGGGGTCTTCTACATCCTATATTAGCTCAACTTTCAGAGTTTTCTGATGATTTTAAGGTTCAGTTTCTGCTTGACAACCCAGATGGGGAAAACTGAAATAATAGCAAAGTTTCTCTACAGTGCCATGACTATACACCCTGACAAGTAATATTCTATATTGGTTTTGCTGCCCTGTTGCCCTGTTCCTATCTGTAATTTTAATTTCATTCTGTATGGACTCATTTCTGTATTTAATATCTTGTATTTTATATATGCCAATAAAGGCTTGCTTGCTAATAAATGTCACACAATAGCACATAGAATAAAAATGAAGTTTAAGATGTGTAAAAGAAATGAATAAAAAAGAGAAATTTACCAAGAAAAATACACAGGATTAAAATAATCTTTTTAATAATGCACAACTTTTTAAAGAAACAAACAAAATACACATTTGTATATCCCTTTTGGAGATACGCATGTTTGTGCTCAGAAGTAAGTCCCTTTTTATTCAACCAGCTTACTACTAGGAAAGTGTTCTTAGGACTGCAGCCTATCACTTCATGTTTACACTAAAATAACATCATTGTACCAGTTGTAAATGTCATGATGACCACATCAAGTGCCAAGGCGCCATTAGTATCCAGGGTATCTTATTTCAAGCCATTCCTTCTGTTTGTCATTTAATGATTTTGTTGCACTTATTGAATACCAATATATGCTATATGGCAGATTTTTAATTGCAGGATAAAATACATCTGACAGATGGCTAGAAATTACAGTTATCACCAGATCCTGATCTGATGGTCTGGACTCCCACTTATACACAGCTTAATGTGAGAATTCTTTCATTATTCAGTTTCCATTAAAGCACCCTTAGAAATGCCATCTCTCTGTTTCACATTAAATCTGTGGGAGGAATAGGGACCTCAGCAACATTCAGTCAGTACTTTCTCTGTATCACAGCCTGAGAACATCACAGAAATATTGCTTCCTTCAGTGTGGCTTCAGTTGTGCCTTTAATATTGTATTACAATCTTGTAATATTTCAAAACTTCATGTTGAAGGGAAAGCACAAGGAAAATGTCACATATTGCACACATGATAATACATTACAATGATTTTCTATGTTGATTGGTTCGATGTACTTTCCATTCTTTCCTTAGCCACTCTGAAAGCAGGCAATTTATAGTTCAATCCTAAGAACACTTTCTTGGAGTAAGCTCCATTGAACAGACCTGCTCTCTGAATCCTCTTCTTGGTCAATATTTCATTGATACCAGCAATTATCTTTGAAGTTTCCACTCCTTAGATTTCAAGGGCTGGCCTACCAAAGACACATAAAATGAATGGAGAGGAACCTGTAGAAAAGAAGACAGAGCTGTAAAAATCAGACTTTATACTCATACACAACCAGCAGAAAGCTAGGAATAGTTTGGAATAGGCTGGCTAAGGAGATTATTGTGGACATTTCAATGACCTGGTCAGCTTCTAGGTATCCATGATCCTTGTGGGAACTGGAGAGTCATACAAAAGGCCCAATAAAATAAGTTGCAAGCAGGACCAAAGTAATCATGATCATCCCTTAACTCAAGATGTAAATAATCAGAAATTCTGAGGTTAGTTCAAGAAGGGATCAAAATACTGAGGGTACGATCTAGCTTGTCTGGTCAAGGCTCCTGTTGAATGAATTTGTATCTGTACAAATCACTTAACCATATAAAGAATATGAGAAAAGGATTTTAAAAAGTAAAGGATGGTATCAGATTATCTTTCTTTTCAAGTTGTCTTTCTTGACTCTTGCTTTCCCTCTTGCCTGTGAATTTGTGATTGTTCTCATTGCCATCTTTTTTTCACAAACTTTGGTAGCCTTAAGTTCTTTGTATTATTCTTAAGACATTGCAGGAGGAACCGAATGTAGGAATGGGCACAACAGCTTGGACTGACAATGCAAAATGCTTGTGGTTGTCATTTTCCTTGAACAACTTGATTAGCAAAACTAGCCTATCAGCAGAGTAGGAAAAAAGAGCTCTGTGCATAGAGTTTTGAGTCCTTCTATATCAAACATAGTATGGGAAGTGAATTTAATGGTCTGAAATATTTTATGTGCCTTTACTATTTTCATGTGACTTCTACTGTATTCTCAAGTGCACTTACTATATTTTCACTATGCAAAGTAGAGAGTGAACATTGAGGTGAAGTAATGAGAGAGAGAGACTAAGCCACTCAGGTGATGCTACAGTGGAAAGTACTAAAGTACCTGCTATTTGACAGAAAGTTGCCTACACACACATATATTGGGCTAGGTTACTTAGTGAAACATATATACATATATTACTATGTTCCTCTACGGCAGCTTCACTCATCTGAACAGGGTCTCCTGCAGGTACCAGGCTGCACACAGGTGAAGTCGTCAGCAGCCTGTAATGGGCTTTTAACAAAAAAGCAGTTAAGTACTAATGCAGTTTAACATTATGGAGAAACCATAGAAATAAGTAAAGTTAGAAGAATTTTTAAAAAGCAAAATTCGGCTATGTGGGGTGCATTGTGATGCAGTTTTCAGGATGTGTTAAATTACAGTCATTTCTAATGTTTTCACAAGAAGTCTTTGCCCTATAACAACAGAAAAGAAGTAACTTAAACATTAATCTTTTGTTCTGGAAGAGGTATACAAGACAGTAGAGATGGGCATGGACTGGGAGGTGGCCACGGACTGCCAGTTCGGAGTTCGTGGACTTCCATGGACCACGGACCATGAACTTTTTAACGGACCGGCCCAGTTTGAGAACCGGTTCAAGAACCAGTTCGATTCAGAAAGGCCTTGTTTTTTCCACAGATTTTTACTTGAGTAGACTTTCCCCACCAAAGATTCTCATGTAACACTCCTCGATCATCACTTTTCCAAAGAGACAAACAACAACTTCCCCTCCCCTATTCTGACTGACCCTTACTCGTCCTTGGTGGAAGGAGGGAGACTTGTGCTCCTGTCCAGGAGAGGTGGCTGCCCACAAAACCCACCTACATGGGGTTGCATCAACAAGAGATGCCCTCCCTGGGGGCAGGGAGACCAACTCCCCATGATGGGAAATGAATGGATGTACTTGAGTGAAAGCCAACTCCGCAACAGAAGATCATGTAGCAATTCAAAGGCCCCTTGCTGGAATGGAAGGCATGGGAGGGATGGAAAGGATGTCTTCCACACCTCGAGGGAAGGAGACTTATGCTACGCTGTTCAGAGGGAGCCTCTTTGGGCAGTGGACAACGAGTCCCACCTCAGTGACGTGGTGTGTCTGCTTGCTTGGGTTAGGGGCAGGGCTCTGACCTGGGCCACTGTCCTACTTGTCACTGGACTTTGAGGATTGAGCCTCAGAGGGGCCCTTGCGCTCGCAGGAGCAGGATGGTCGCTGATGACACCCACTTCACCGAACGTAATGGCGTCAACAAAGGAAGGACACGCGGGCACTGTGGACCCCTCCCCCACACCTGGGGGAAGGGAGCAGAAGCAGACTCCCCAGCTGGATGGGGCCCTTGTGCTCACAGGAGCAGGAAAGTCACCAACAACACCCACTTAACTGAACTGAATGTGGCAGTGTCGGCAAAAGAAGGACATGTGGGCACTGCAGCCCCCTCCCCCATGCCTGGGGGGAGGGAGCAGAAGCAGCCTCCCCACTTGGAGGGGCCGTTGCGCTCACAGGAGCAGGACGGTCGCTGACAATACACACTTCCCCAAATGTGGCAGCGTCGGCAAAAGAAAGACATGTGGGCACAGCATTCCCCTCCCCCACAGCATATCCACCTTCCTGCCTCACCAGAAAGGATGGGAGGGACAACAGTCGTGCCTTAGACTGTTTTGTCAATATACAAATTATAATGGAAGTAGTTGAGTTTATAAAGAATAAGAGGAGGTACTTAGAAGGTACGAGGGACAGGGCTTGTCGTCAGGAGGAGGATACCAGGGACAGGGCTTGTCATCAGGAGGAGGATACCAGGGACAGGGCTTGTCGTCAGGAGGAGGGGGAGGGGGAGGTTCCCCCCCGTTCCTGACAGGCCAAAACAGAGTGCGCTGGTATTCTCACTGAGGGGGGGAAAGGAGGCCACATTTGCCCGGGGGAAGCCTGATCCCATGGCTACCAGGTGACCGCACCTGAAGTTCCATCTTAGCATAAACTCAGTGGCAGCTGACGTCACCCACCTTCCTGCCATGCCAGAAAGGATGGAAGGGACAGGACGTGTCATCATGAGGAGGACATGAGGGACACTATGTGTCGTCATGAGAAGGGGGAGGAGGGGAAAGGTCCCACAGCTACTGACTGTCCTCCTTAGCCGAGGGTCCCACCAAGGGACATTGCGGCAGCGGCAGCAGATCCACCTTCCTGCCTCACCAGAAAGGACCAGAGTTGCAGGACACATCCCCACCCAACTGAAAGAGGTCCCGTCATGGATCCACCACATTGTCAACTGACTGTATCCTTCGGTTGCGGGATCACACAACCAGACTAACCAAAGAGAGAGCAGCACAGTAGCCGACATCATCCGACTGCACCCACCCACCTTCCTGCCTCGCCGCCAAGGTTCTCAGTTGCAGCATGACACTTTCCTAACCAGCTGAAAGAGGTCCCGTCAGTCCCATTGACAGGGGAGCCACCACGTCGACAACCAACTCCACCCCATATGGTACAATCGGCTGCTCAATTGCAACCATGTATGTAACCAAGGAGGGAGCAGTAACAGGAGAGTCCCTTTAGAAGTGGGAGTCAGACTGGATCTGCCGTCCTGCCTTTGCAGAATGTGGGGGATGGGCAAGACAGGAGACATTGCTTGGATGGGTCAGCATGGTTCCTGAGAGGGGGGAGACAGAAATATGACAGCAGCATCAGCAACAGAACTCAACCACCTTCCTGCCTTCGTGGGGCGGACATGATTCAGGGGACCCATTCCCCCCTGGCCAGAGGGGACAGCAGGTGCCCATGCACAGGGGGAGACAATGCAGAGAACCCCACCCCCCCAAGGCGAGCTGCCAGTTGCCAGAGAGGAGGTGTTTCACAGAGGTCAGTAGCAGTCTCCCCCTTGCACCTCAAAAGCCAGGCAGGAAATCTCCCCCCCAAGTCACCCACTATTTAGGGAGTGAAAGGCTTTGAAAGAAGTGAAGCAGAGAGCCCCCCAAAGCATGCTGCCAGTCGTCAAAGAGTGGGTGTTTCACAGAGGCCAGTAGCAGCCCCCCTCCACCTCAAAAGCCAGGCAGGAAATGTCCCCCCAAGTCACCCTCTATTTAGGGAGTGAAAGGCTTAGAAAGAAGTGAAGCAGAGAGCCCCCCAAAGCGTGCTGCCGGTCCTCCAAGAGTGGGTGTTTCACAGAGGCCAGTAGCAGCCTGCCCTTCACCTCAAAAGCCAGGCAGGAAATCTCCTCCCAAGTCACCCACTATTTAGGGAGTGAAAGGCTTAGAAAGAAGTGAAGCAGAGAGCCCCCCAAAATGTGCTGCCAGCCATCAAAGAGTGGGTGTTTCGCAGAGGCCAGTAGCAGCCCCCCTGCACCTCAAAAGCCAGGCAGGAAATGTCCCCCCAAGTCACCCACTGTTTAGGGATTGAAAGGCAGAAAGAAGTGAAGCAGAGAGCCCCCCAAAGCGTGCTGCCAGTCGTCCAAGAGTGGGTGTTTCACAGAGCCTAATAGCAGTCTCCCTCCCCTTGCATCTCATCAGCAGCCAAGAAAGAACGTGAGGGAAAGAAGGCAAGAACTCAAGCAGAGAACGCCCAAAGCTACCTTGCACCCACTGTGGGTCTGTGAGTGGGTGGGGTCAGAGTACAATAGAACCCACCGGCAACCCAGAAAAAAGGAAGAGATTTGTGGGGGCGGGGATTAAGCCCAAGAAGAACCCAAGGACTCGAAACGCAGAAAGAAATCAGAGTAACCCAATAGTGTGGTAAAACGATTTTTTTTTAAGTGCTCTCAAGAAAACTAGAATAGAAAGGAGAAAAAAATTAAACAGGAATGGAGAAAAGAGAAAGCTCTCTTGCACCTGAAGCCCCAAAGCTCTAAGGCACAAGCCGCGCTCTCACACACACAAAAAACTCCCCCACAGCAAGCAGTTGCTAAGCTTAGAAGCTAACTTGCGTCTCCGCGCCAGCAAAATGGAGCGGGGCTTTGCACGCTTTGTCTTTTATGCAGAAAGGCTGGTGATCTCTGTTTGACTGACAGAGCTGCCAATCAAGGTTTCCTGTGCTAAGATTGGTATGTTCCAAACGGGGAAGGTGGCTCCACACTGTTGCCTAGGGAATCCTGGCATGACGGGCCAACGGACACAAGGACAGAAAGCTCCAATGTTGGGCGCTTTCGTGAGAAAAACACAAGCCCATGCCCCGCGTGTTCGCGAATGACGAACTGGGTAAGTTCGTGACGAAATTAGGTCCGTTATGCGGACCGTGCCCACCTCTACTAGACAGTTTGAGGCCATTGTTTAAGCATTACTGAACTTGCTTCATACCTGAAGGTTATGTCTGGTCTGTGCTCCAGATGTTCCTTGCAAACTTGGGCCAGTTTAAAGTAGAAAGACATACCAGTGTGGATTCATTCATTTATTTATTTTATATAATATCTTTCTCCCCAAAAGAAGCTCATATCATTCTCCTCTCCTACATTTTATCCTCATATTAACCTTGTGAGATTGATTAGGCTGTATGACTGGCCCAGAATCATCTAGCAAGTTCCAAGCAAAGTGGACATTTGAAACTGGGTCTCCCAGATCCCAGTTTAGCACTCTACCCACCACATCACGCTGGTTCTCTTAGAAAAATATCAAGATGCATGAATTATTTTCACTTTCAGAGGAAAGTCAGCATGCATTTGATACGTATTTGAGGATATTTTTTATGAGCAAGCCCTAGAAGACTTATGTTACCACCTGTATTATTTTGGTAAGAAAATTATGTGTAATCTGCAGGGTTAATTTGTTGGCTTGCTGCCTTTTGCATAGACCTGAGGAATGTTCAAAAGAAGTACCTAAAGTCCTCAGGACATGTGCCAAAAATTCAATATACTATAGTGTAAGCAAATTATATGCAAAGCCTTTGTTTTTCTGGAAGATATTTTAGCTTGGAGTACTTCACATTTTTGCTTTGTTTGCTACTTCTGACTTGCTGAATTATTTCTATAACACTGTAAGGTTCTAAAATGTCCATTCTACAAAATCAGTAGGAGATTTAAAGCACTGTTGAAATTTTCTACTCATTCTATTTCACTTTCCTAAACATGCCACCTAGAGAAAATTCAAATTTAGACAGAAAGAAAAATCAAGCAGTGGGAGAATAAAACATCAGAACAAGGAGAGCTGACATATCAGACTGATGTAGTGCTGCATATAAAACTGGCAAGGAGCCTCAAGGTATTTTTAAAGCTCTTGCAGAGAGTTTTTCTGTGGATATGAATAGTGGAGAGTGTTAACCAGCCAATAATGAGAGCCAGTCTAATTTTGCAGGATCATGGCTAGCTACTTTGGAACTGTATCTTCTACTTCTGGATAATAAATAGCAGGTATTGAAAATAATAACTATGAATGAAAAATAATATTGATGAACTCAGTAATCCTCATTTTTAAGAACAAATGTTGCACATAAATAAGACTAATTTGGAATACAGTTTACCAATTGTATTGGAAATTTAAGAAATAAAGATATTAAAATGAACTCCCAAATCATGAAATCCCTGAGCCATTTTTGAATCCAAACACAGCTTTTTGAATTTTAACTTAACTTATAATGGCTTTTATCATAGCTAGTCTCATCAATGCAAACGCCATGTCAACTCCCTTTAGCATATTAATCAACTGTGAAAGAAAAGTTAACTCACATATTGAAAGAAGGCTGAACAGAACATTCTACATCACCTTGGGTTTCCCCAATAATTGTAACAAACCCAATGGAAATTTGATGATCTATATGTACTAAACAGAAGACTAAGCAAACTGTTCAGGATAGCCATTCACTTCCAAACACAGCAGATACATTGGACAAAATGTCTGGAACAAAGTTTTTTAGTAGTTCTGATTTGGTATGTGAATATCACCAAGTTCAAGTAGCTCCATAAGACAAGAAAAGCTGGAATCTTTCAGTACTGCAGGATGTATCTCTGGCTCAAGAATGCCTCAAGTGACTTTCAAATGGTTTCTGATAACCTTACTACAGTATTTGGGTTGGTTCTAGGGGTGTGCAATTCGGGTATATGATACCCGAAAAAAACCCGAAACAACCTGTTTCGGGTTGTTTCGGGTTCTCCCGAAACGTTTCAGAAAACACGAAACATTTCGGGTAATCTGAAACAGTGATTTCCGAAACGTTTTGGGTTGTTTCGGGTTTTTCAATGGGAAAATGCCTCTGTCTTCCCGGACGCCTGGGGACGCCCACCGAATCAAGCCAAAATTGGTGGGAACCTTCCTCTAACTCCTCTCTAATAACCCGCCAAGTTTCAGACCGATTGGACTTTGGGGGGCCATGTTATGGCCCCCCAAACCAGGTCGCCCTATCCTCGCCTAAAAAAGAGAAACGTAAATGTATTTTTACCTTGCTGCTACTAATTTTCTTCATTATTTCCTATGGGGGAAAATGAAGAGGCTGGCTTGTCTTGCCAGGGATGGCATTTTGCATGCAGAATGCCCCCCAACCCTCAGGGGTCCTTCTCCAACCTTTCCTCCCACCCCCACCAAGGCACAGCCTGCTCCCACTTGGGGGGGCATTTCATGGCCTCCCAAGTAGGTGCTCTTTTCTCTACTACTTACAGCTGGAGGAGGCTTGTCTTGCCAGGGGTGGCATTTTGCATGCAAAATGCCCCCAACCCTCAAGGGCCCTTCTCCCACCTCTACTCCCAACCCCCACCAAGGCTCAGCCAGCTCCCACTTGGGGGGGCATTTCATGGCCTCCCCAAGTAGGTGCTCTCAGCCCCCAAAGTCCACCCCTTACAGCCCCACACAAACCCAATTCCCCCCCAGCTGCCACACACAGACCCAAATCCCCACATTAGCTCCTCACAGACCCAAATCCACCCCCAGCAGCCCCACACCCATAACCCCAGGAACAGGCTGGCCAGCCCTCTCCCTTTGTTCCCTATGCTGGGAACTTCTAAACTCTCTTTCCCTGGGCAATTCTGCACAGCCCAGGGGTGCCACAATGGTGGGCACACTTCTGAGTGCCAGCTGGTCCCTGTGAAAGAGCACCTGAACCACAGACACCCTCCCTCAAATTCCCCCACCACCTACAGAGATGGCTGGCCAGCCCCATTGTTCCCTATGATGGGAACCAACTGCACAACAAAGAATAAAACCCGAACAACACAAAATAAAGTTTTTAAAAAATTATTTTCTCCCTTTCAAAGTACAAGTAGGCAAAGCATTATGACACATTACACCAGCAGTCCCCCACACAGAAAAATTAACACAACTCACTTAAAATCAGAGAATCACAAAACACAATTCCTGTCAAAAACACTTTATTTCTTGAACAGCTTTAGGTTACACAGCAGGGGGGCACACGAAATGGCATGGCAGCAGTATCTTACACAAAAATAACACAACTCACTTAACATTAAAGAATCACCCCCAAAAAATTGCTGTCAAAAGCACTTTATTTCTTTAACTGCTTTAGGTTACACAGTAGGAAGGCACAACAGGGCATGAAAGCAGTGTACTACACAAAAATAACACAACTCACTTCACATCAGAGAATCACCCAAACACAATTGCTGTCAAAAACGGTGAAGTGGGTTGTATTATTTTGTGTAGTATACTGCTATCATGCCTTGTTGTGCCCTCCTACTGTGTAACCTAAAGCAGTTAAAGAAATAAAGTGTTTTTGACAGGAATTGTGCTTTGTGATTCTCTGATGTTAAGTGAGAATTGTGTTATTTTTCTGTGTGGGGGACTGTTGGTGTAATGTGTCATAATGCTTTGCCTACTTGTACTTTGAAAGGGAGAAATATTTTTTAAAAAACTTTATTTTGTGTTGTTCGTGTTTTATTCTTTGTTGTGAAGTTGGTTCCCATCATAGGGAACAATGGGGAGGCTGGCCAGCCTCCTCTGTAGGTGGTTGGGGTGTCAGGGGGTGGTTGTCTGTGTGTCAGGTCAGGTGCTCTTTCCCAGAGACAAGTTGGCACTCAGAAATGTGCCCACCATTGTGGCACCCCTGGGCTGTGCGGAATTGTCCTGGGAAAGAGTTTAGAAGTTCCCAGCATATGGAACAAAAGGGGAGGGCTGGCCAGCCTGTTCCTGGGGTTATGGGTGTAGGGCTGCTGGGGGTGGATTTGGGTCTGTGAGGGGCTAATGTGGGGATTTGGGTCTGTGTGTGGCAGCTGGGGGGGAATTGGGTTTGTGTGGAGCTGTAGGGGGTGGACTTTGGGGGCTGAGAGCACCTACTTGTGGAGGCCATGAAATGCCCCCCCCAAGTGGGAGCTGGCTGATCCTTGGTGGGGGGTGGGAGTAGAGGTGGGAGAAGGGCCCCTGAGGGTTGGGGGCATTTTGCATGCAAAATGCCACCCCTGGCAAGACAAGCCTCCCCCAGCTGTAAGTAGTAGAGAAAAGAGCACCTACTTGGGGAGGCCATGAAATGCCCCCCCCAAGTGGGAGCAGGCTGTGCCTTGGTGGGGGTGGGAGGAAAGGTGGGAGAAGGGCCCCTGAGGGTTGGGGGGCATTTTGCATGCAAAATGCCACCCCTGGCAAGACAAGCCTGCCTCTTCATTTTTTCCCCATAGGAAATAATGAAGAAAATTAGCAGCAGCAAGGTAAAAATACATTTACGTTTCTCTTTTTTAGGCGAGGATAGGGGGACCTGGTTTGGGGGGCCATAACATGGCCCCCCAAAGTCCAATCGGTCCGAAACTTGGGGGTTTGTTAGACAGGAGTTAGGGAAAGGTCCCCACCAATTTTGGCTTGATTCAGTGGGAAAATGTCTCCCCCAGGCGTCCAGGAAGACAGAGGCATTTTCCCATTGAAAAACCCGAAACAACCCGAAACAACCTGAAACAATACCAAACTGCTAAACCCGAAACGGCTTGCCATTTCGGATCTGGCTGTTGCCGAAACAGATTCTCGTTTTGGGTATACCCAAAACGAGAATCCCGAAACAGTGTGCCTTTGCACACCCCTAGTTGGTTCTATAAAGGAAGTAGACTGTTTAACTGTCGTAACTGATTTAAGATCTGTGCTGGAGATCTCTTGGAAAACTTGTATTAAAGTTGGTGTTAACAAGTGCATTAAAGAATGAAAAGTTTTATCAACAATGTATTCACCAGTCATGCTTAGGATCATTCATTGTAGAGAATCAAAATGATGGTAACTTGAAAAGAGCCCTGGGCTTTCACCAGCTGCCTTGGTTTCCATATTGCCTGTCCATCTTACAATGTGGTAGGTGTTATGTATTGGTCGAGCTTCTATCACAAAAAAGGCTCCTGAAGTCTGCATTGTCATTGGTTGTTAGTGCCAGCAGCAGCCAATCATAGCAGCACAATAAAGACCAATCACTATGCTGTAAATAAGTTACAATGTATATAGTTGATGCAAACAAGGGCTTCTAGTTATGTGATTCTTATTGGGTGTTAACAAAGATGGGGCGTGGTTTGGGGGTTGAAGTCGTGTATAAATATCTGCAGCTTGCTGCCTGTGTTTCAGAGATGTTCCTGCTGAATAAAGAGCTTGTTGAAATCACTTCAGAGTCTGAACCCATTACTTAACAGTAGGATTGTGAAAGTGTGGAAAGGGGAGGGAAGAGAAGGGAATGGATTAAGGCTAGCTGCCTTTTTGGCAAAAAAATATCCTAGAAGATCTAGGATCTTTTGTGCAAAATATCCTAGAAGATCTAGCCCATTCTGAATTGAGATGGGCTGGATTCACCTATCACTAACCACTGGTTTACTAAACCATTTGGAACTAGGAGTGTGAATTTGGATATTTCTGATCTGAACCATTTTCTGAAATTCTGTTTTGGATTAGAAGTACTCAGAATGAAACAAGATAATTCTGATGTTTTGAGATTTTTAAAGTGCACCTCCCAGAAAATAACAGGATTGTTTAAAAAACATTGGCTGTGGCAAGGAGAAAAGACTAACCCTTAAGTTTACAAAAGTTGTCAGTAGCCAATTCAGAATTTTCATGGAAAGGATAGTCATTCCCTTACTGTAGTAAGGAAGTAAAATGAAAACAATAATTTTTGAAGTGCACACCCCTACTGGGAATTAATTTCTTCCATCAACTAACTGCCGACTCTTCCTCATAATGCCTGCTGTAAGTAATCTTATAAATCTACATTCGTATCCATTTACTGGGTGTTATTTTATATGGAATTCAGTAAAGAAGGGGTTTCTTTGAAAACATTATTTGAAGCCTGATTTTTTTAGAATGCTTTTAAATTTAATACACACAAACAACCACACTATGTTTACTTCAGAGAAACCAATAAAGGAGAAGAATTTTGTATCCTGGAAGGCTTATTTTTCCTTCTGGGTGTAAGACAGTGCAGATTCAGTACACAGATTTAGCCATGTGGAATAAGAAAGAGTCTACTGTTTTAGGTTCATTAGTCTCACAGTGTGAACTTTAATAAAAGTAAATTTGACTAGATTAGATACAATTACAGCAAAAGAAAACACAAATTGTGTACACATGTGTTTTTGGTTTTTAAAATATCTGTAGATATTTATATATTATTGCAATTATCTGATTTTTTGTTTTCATACCTTTTTAAAAATTTGCCTTTGGAGCTTTAATCCAGCTCCTCCTTATTTTACCTTAGATTTGTATCTTAGGAGAGCACTGTTCACAGCCAACACTTTGTATTTCCACTCACAAAGAACTTCAGATGTTCTCTATATAAGATTTTACCTCAAAAAACCCTTTCCTTTTGTGTTTGTGTGACCTTTATATTGGTACCTTCCTGACTTCCTCAAAAGGTTACACCTTCTCAGGTTAACTGGTTATGTAGGAAGTCTTGTTATAGATTTTGGTTTGACATAATGGCCAGCACGTTGAGGGTAGTTTTATGGAGGGAAAGGGATATTTCTTGCTTAAACAAAAGTAGAATTTATGTGTAAGAACATAAGCAGGATGGTTACAAAGTTATGATAAGCATGTTGGTTTCAGAATAGTTCTTACGTTTGGTGGTCTCACAAATAATTATACTATATTAAAAGTGTCACACATTCAGTTACACAGAATAATTTTCCACACAGGTCTTCATTAACAGAATAAATTCTCTTTGAGTTCTCATTAATTCATCTTCGAGGCTTTTTTTGTTTGTTTGTTTTTGTTTTATAACCATGTGATAGTGTAATTTGCAACCCCAGCTGGAATGAAGAGACCAACACAGGCTTGGAACTAAAGGGCCATTTATTAACATAACCTTAAACATAAACTATGGCAAGGGCCAACTAAGCAGTACAGGTCAAGCCATGGGGTCAGCCCTGGACCTCCATCTTGACCTGTCTGGGTGAGGCCCACAGCCCCAGGTGTAGGCCATCCCTGGAATGGCTGCAACCTGGCTGGCCAGGCAAATGGATCTCCCCATCAAGTGCCTAATGCCCCAGCCATACAGTATGAGGGAAGGACTTGTCCCTGGGGATCCCCACAGGTACCTGCTCATGTTATGGTAGTTGTCACAAGCATACTGCACTGTTGGCAGACCCTGTTCTCCACCCATTGGGAAGTGCCACTGGGTGCTCACCAGTCCACATCCTATTCCCAAAACTCTTCTGCCACTGCAAGGGTCAAGCTTCTGCTTAGACCCTCACACCCCATAGGTGGGTTAAAGCCAACCAAAGCCCTTGCTGCAGGTCATTGAGGAAGATCTCATTGCCCTCTGTCAACAGGTGTACACCGTCACCTTGGTAGAGGTGGGCGAATTTGGACCTAATTCTAGGGTGTGGTAAATAAATTCCCAAGCCTCCCCCCAAGGGTTTTTTGATGGCTCTATTGGCCTTACACTGGGCCCCTTTAATTGCCCATGGATCTAAAGCCTCCTGCCATACCTGCCTTTGTAGTATCTCAGACCAAAATATAGGCACGCCCAGCCATCGGCTGCTTATAACCGAAAGGTCTTCACCAACCTGCAATGACAGAACCTTTCCCTGTACTAACTCCAAGTCATTTCCACCAAGGTGGATGACCAAAATATGTGGGGGAGGACCCGTCCTTCCCCTAAACAAAAGTGGCAGTAGGACCAGCCACCAAAGGCCGTGCTGTCCCTGCCACTCAACCATGGCCACAGCACTGAGGCCCAGGATCCAATCAGTGTTCTCCTGCCTTGGTAGGCCACCCAGAACACTATGCTGTGTCCGCAAATCAGGATTCTCTTCTTTACTTGGCCCAACACTGCAACTAAGGAAAGAGCGATTAGTATGGCCATTTAAAACTGAGGCAGTGGGGCAGATGTAAGTTCTAAATGCATCCAACCTCCACCACCCCACATGCTGAATAATCTGGTGAGGATATCCCATGGCTGCTGCCGTAGAAGCAGCCCCAATTCTAAAGGAATGGGTACCAAATTTGACCCCAAGCAAACTAATTCTCTTAAGGGCCCTGTCTGTAACAGCCCCAAACTGATATTTAGTCAATGGGGTCTGATTTTCATGGTGGAACAACATGCCCTGGCCTTCCCCATGGAGCTCCACGTACTCTCTGAGATCCCTAATGGTACAAAGCTCCTGGTCCACACACAGGAGAAAAGTAGTTCCCTGTTGCTGGTGGTCAAGCTTGGACTGCCAGATCCTAATGGAAACCTTACCCCCTACAAAATTGTTATCCTGGGCTGCCAAGGCCCAGCCAGATGCATCCCTATGTAATTGGGGCACCAACTCACTGACCTGAATGGCCCCAAAGAATGTCATTAAGGAAGTGGCATGAAAAAGCTTCCTTTTGTATCCGGAGGAACAAACTTCCCCCAGGCAGCCCCCAAACCTTTTAAAACTGATGGGGAGATGGGGTGCCTAATATCACCAGGCACCCCAGCCTCCAAGGCCCATCCTGCTGACATTTTACGGACCCTAAAATCTCCCGTGGCTTCTGGTAGGCCTCGCACCTTGCTCACAAAGGCCAAAGTGGCCAGCTGTCCCTTAATGGACCTAACCGAAAGTCCCCTTCTATGCTGAACAACAGAAAAGTGCATGAGGTGTTCAGGTGGAATAGGCCGCAACTGCTGAAGCACAGCCAACTTTTAAGCTGCCCTTCATAGGCCTTGCATGTGCTGGTGGCAATGGACAGTTGGATTGCCTTGTTTGCTTCTGCCGTCCAAACTGCCAAAGCTCTTGCGGCATCTGTGTTGACTGCCAATCGGCCCCAGGGGCAAGCTGCCAGAATCATTCTGTCAAGAGTTGCTCCTGCCTGGAGTTTGGCATCCTCATCCCTTCCCCTCCCCCAGTGGTGGATTGTAAAACAGTGGCATGTTTTTTCCTCTCTGAGGATGTTTGTGTAGGGAGCTGCTGAGAGTTGACCTTGGAGATTGCAGTTCTCACAGACAGTCTAACCCCCCAAGGGAGGGGGCTAATACTTTATGCACCTATGCCTAGAAATATTATGTCATTCCTAACAAAGCCTTCGTTATACCATGAACTGGAATTTTTACAACAAATCTTGATATAACCAACCAGTGGTGTCTTTTGTGAATTTTCCTGGCAAGGTCCTGAAAGATTCCATCTGTTGGCGAGACAAAGCAGGTTAAGGCACGAACCAGCCTCATCACCCTAGAGGATTTAGAGGATAAAGAATTGACCACATGCACCACTGCTAAGTTGTCACACCAAAAGTGGACTGAGTGGTTGGCCAACTTGGTCCCCCAAAGCCACACTGCCACTAATATGGGAAAAAATTCTAAAAATGTACGGTCTTTGGACAACCCCTGTGCCAGCCAATCTGCAGGCCATTGGTCAGCACCCAAGGGCCTTGAAAATAAACTCTGAATCCCGTAGACCCTGAGGCATCAGAAGTGACCTGGAGCTTCGCTTCAAGCAGCAGGTCCACCCTCCAAAAAGTCACCCCATTAAATGAACCTAAAAAAGAATGCCAGACCTCCAGGTCTTCATGCATGCCCTTACCTATCCTTAAATGATGATGGGGCAACTGTAAAGTCTCCATGGCATCACACAGCCATCAGAGGAAGGCCCTTCCCGGGGCAACCACCTTACAGGCAAAATTTAAATGCCAACTAATTGCTGCAGTTCAAGAAGGAACACCATACTCTTACTCCTGCAAGCATCTAACCTAGCTCTTAAATCCTCCACATTTTCAAGGGGCAACCAATAGGTTTGCTGGACTGTATCCAATTCTATGCCCAGAAATATTAATACTATGGAAGGACCTTCCATTTTCTCATGTGCCAAAGGAACACCCAGCTCCTCAGCCAGTGCAGTGAACCTGCTGCCCCGCAGGGGTGCAGGTACCAGAAGCTTGCAAGGACCGGAAAATCAGGTGACCACTGTCAGATCTATCCCGTAGATTAGATTTAGCAGGGGCCATTACCTGCAGCCATAGCTGCTGGTGGATTTGGTCCCATGGACCAAGACACCCCCACAAAGTCAGTGTATTCCCTAAAGATGATATTCATGTATTGGAAGAGGGGAAGAGCCCTCCAGGGCTGCTCCCTAGCCAATATCCCAGCGTAGATAAGAAACCCGGGTAACCAATGTGACCAAGTACGGTCAATCCAGCTCTGCCTGATCTTTTCCTTGTCCCTCTCATCAAGATCATCCTTATCCTTCTTATCCAGCTCCCTGAAGAGAAGGGTGAAGATGTCCACATACTCCCTTGTTATAATCTTGTCCCAAGTGGCCTGTGTTAAGTGATCACCCAGGGCAATGCAGTGTCCCCAAACGGCAGTGCTCTATATGGGACCATGCCATACACAGAGGATCCATAAAGAACTGGACCCCATTGAGGGCAATAACCATAAGGCCACTCCACTGCAGAAAAAGGATAGGCCTGGCTATCCCCACTGCTACAACCAACTTGGGCAGAGGTAACTTATGCCTGTTGTTGGCTCAGTGACCCACCAGTGTAACCAGGCCAACAAGGTTGACCCACAGGAGGCCAACCATGCATGGGAAATGAGAATGAAGATGTGGAAGGTGCAGACCTGGTGGCAGCTGGTTGACCCCAAGGCCCCATGGCCAGTTGCAAGCCTGCTGAGGCAGAGCTGACTTACCCTCTGATACAGCTGGTTCAACCGCTATGGATACTTGTCCACCATCTGCTGGCCACTCCTGCTTAACATCCACAACTCCCTCAGTTGACACTATTGGTGCATGGCTGCTGCTGCCCTCACCCACCGCCTCTCTCGACAACCCCTCAAGAGCAGAAAGATGAAATAAAATGATGGGGTGGAGAAATGTAAAAGACTATGGATACAGAATTTAGGTAATGATATTGACCAAGTACAGTGGAATAAGATATGGAAAGTAAACATTAAAATAACTAAATCTGCTGTGTTTAAAGAGAATTTATATAAGATGTTCCATAGATGGTATCTAACCCCAGTTAGACTGGCTAAAATGTTTAAAAATATGTCAAATAAGTGTTGGAAATGTAAAGAAGGTATAGGGACATTTTTCCACATGTGGTGGTCCTGCAAAGAAGTACATAGATATTGGATAATGGTACATAAGTTATTACAAAATATCTTACAGATAACAATTCCTTTGAAAACAGAAATGTTTCTATTAAAATGTATGTCGGCTATAAAGAGAGAGCAAGAACACTTAGTAATCCATGTAGTAACAGTGGCTAGAATCTTATTAGCAACCTACTAGAAACAACAAAGAATCCCCGAGCAAGAAGAACTAATAACAAAGGTAATGGAGACGGCAGAAATGGATAAATTAACATTGTTAATGAAAGGGCAAATGGAAGAAGACTTCCCTGTACCATAGGATCCCTTCCACAAATGGATGACAAATAACTATAACCGGTAAACACGATTATGATACTAAGATTAACTGTATAATGACATAATAGAACTCACAATTGATGTAATAAGATGAAATATAAGAGATAAAGAAATAGATAATAGATACTGACAAGTAAAATGATAACTGTCTCATGTTTCTATATATATATATGTGTTGGAAAACAATAAAAATATTATTTTTAAAAAAAGAGCAGAGAGATGAGACAAAACATCCCTGTAAAACTCCATTCTAGAGACCTTTTTAGAGGTTCAGCGCACTTTAAAGGGTGCCCCAGCTGGTGCTGCGCCTTTTCTATCCCTCTTGAGCACCGCAAGATGATCCAAAAGTTCTTGCCTACTTGGGCCATTGGCGTCTTCATCTGAGGAGGAAAGGGTCAGTGGAGGCTTCCTAGGTGAAGACCTCTTAACAGGCTGCTTCTCTTTGGATGGGCCACCCCCTTTCTTGGGAGGCATGATAAATTTAGCCACCAATTACATAATAGATGCTAATTCAGTTAAGCATAGAGGAGTGATTTATTGCCAAAGCACTTAATATGAGACTGTATTAGATACTAATACAGTCAATTCAATTAAACGTAAAGGTCTGGTCTGCAGCCTAACCACTTAACAAAATAGAGACTCTAGCCACCACTAGGCAGCACCATGCCCAGCCCTGCAGAGGCTGCACAAAATGGCTGAACTTATAATCAGCCTCGAAATGGCTGCCAAGCAGTATAACAAGCAAAGGGGCAGGCCCATCCTCAAATACCACCCCCCCTTTGTGACCAACAGTGCCAATTGGCCACCAGGCATACCAGTAGATGGACTTATGGATAAATACACTGAAATGCAGCCAAACAGGAGGGAACTCCTCTCTATAAGACCAAGAATAATACCTACAGAGGAGGGGGCAAGCATCTACCCAGATGCCCTGGCTGCCTGCGCACCACAGTGAATGTTCTCCAAGCCTCCCACAAGGTGCTTGTAGGTTGAACAAGCCCCCCAATGCTTTCCCCCACTGCCTGGTTTGGTGTCCCAAAGGAGCAGGCCCCTAAAACAGGCAAACCCAGCTGGAGGCCCATCAGAACTGTTGGCAACACCGCCGCTCCAGCCACACACAACAGGCTCCCCCTCAGCAGGCTGAATCACCACGCCACCGCTGAGGGTGCTTCAAAACTGGCAGCAAGAGCAGTGGACAAGCTGGTGCTGAAACTGCCACCACCACCACCAAAATGCCACCGAGAACCCTGCAGACCAAAAGTGCCACTGCTGCAAACGCCCACAGCTGGTGCGGCCTGTACCTCGCTGCTCAGAAGGAAGACAAGAGTAAGTAGCTCCTGCTTCCTCCAAGCGAGCGAAGGAAGGCTGAGTAAGTAGCTCCTGCTTCCTCCAAGCGAGCGGCCAGGGAAAACGGAGCCACCTGCAAAAGGCTCTTGGCTCTGCCCCTCGGCCAAAGCCCCATATGCCTGGGAAGGGAGCCTGTCTCTTCCTCTGGGCGGGGCTGCAAAGGCTGGCTCCCAGTTTAAGCAGCTAAGCTGCTGCCGGGTGAGCCGAATTCTGTTTATACCACACAATGGTACTCTATGCTCCCTTCTGTAACTTTTAGCTAGCGCACTGTTTTTCGTGTCATTTTGGTTGGTCCAAATAAAAGATATTATGAGAGTCACAGTTTGTGGGAGGACCCAGGACCAAAACCTAACTTGCCCTATGTTTTTACTTTACTCTTCCCTGACAGTGTTTTGCAATGTTTACACTGCTGGATCAGGATCTGTAGGAATCAATTTCTAATCCCTACTGTGCCATGGGAAGCTTGCTGAGAGTTCATGGGCAAATCACATACTCTTAGCAAAACCTACCTCATAAGACTGTTGTAAGGATTAAGTAGAGGAGAGGAAAATTATGTAACCTGACTTCAGTCCACACTGGGAATCGTATCATTTATCACTGTCATATTTTGGGCCAATCCAGCAAAAAAGAAAGAAAGAAAGCTAATTGTTGTCCAGTGCTTCAAAGGCAATTCAGGAAGATAAAGTTTTATCATCACATGTATAACTTCTTTGAGATATAATCAAATCTTCCTCTTAATAGAAGAGGAATTGATTCAAAACTGATTCAGATTTCTAAAAAGAGGAATAAAAACAGAGGCATAAGAGAACTCTACTTAACAAGCATATTCAAAGATGTGGGTTGGATTCACCAGAGGTTTCTGCAGATGGAAGATATTTTTTCTTTGCAAAGCACAACTTCTTACTACTACTACAACCCCAAATCCTCCTTGACATGACACTCCTGGGGAAAAAGGGACTCCAGGAACAGTGGGAGGGAGATTCAGAATCTGCAGCAAAAGTCTGTCCATGAAAATACTCTGTAGGATCTAAGCCACCCTTATTTCAGTGCAAGTGCATGTAAATAATTTGCATGAATTGTTGCATAATTGCATATTGGGCTTTCACAGAAAATCTTTTTAAGAAAGATAGAAATATGCTTTTAAACAATCGAAGGCACGTAGTACAGAATATATTAGGTTTGTTTAAAATTACTATTACAGATTGAAAGCTCCTAAAAGAAGAAAAACTATGTCAGTAAATTTGCCATTAGAATCCCCACTTAAAACTTGAACACTTGAAAACAAAATCAAATTTTAAAGGAACAATCTGCTGATACAGTGACACTGAGAGATCTCTGTCTTTTGGTGCTACACCTCTGAAGATGCCAGCCACAGCTGCTGGTGAAACGTCAGGAACTACAATGCCAAGACCACGGCAATACAGCCCGGAAAACCCACAACAACCATCGTTCTCCGGCCGTGAAAGCCTTCGACAATATATCGACAATACAATCTGCTGATACAGTTTTTTAAAACCAACAAATAGAGCCAACACATATATCAGAAAAAGAGTTAAGCCTATGTCACAGGTGTACAAATGATGCCTGTTCTTCCTCAACAGGGAACTAAATGTATCCGATGAACAGTGCTTCATCCCACAGCATAAGAAAACACCTTCAGAACATTATGATTCAAGTCAAACTGACAAATTGAAGAATTCTTTCCCATCTCTAATGCTCCAGCTCCCATACTTCCTCTGGTTCTCTCTCTCTCCTCCACTCACATGCTGAGACAAGATTGATAACTTCCTAGTTTTAAAGCATCTGTGGTCTCTATCAAACCAGAAAGGCTTCAACTGGACTCCATGTGTGATGGGATGAAGAAAGCAGTGTCTGAGCCTACAGATTTCCTGTTTCACTCTTACCACAAAAAGTAGATAAACTTATCTAGTCTATATATGTCAATGATGAGTTAAGAGAAGAGAACAGAATTGATGTTTATTCCATACTTTTATTTTTTATTTGCTCAATTGCTAAATATAGAAGTTACATACTCAATCTTTTTTTACCAAGTAAAAACTATTTAAAAAAAAGATTGAGTATGTGTGGTTTTGTGGTTGGTGTGTACCCAAGTAAATGTTTGCTTCATCTGTGCTTAGAAAGTATTTGAAGGAACCCCTTTCTGGTTATAGAATTGCTAAGACAAGCTTGAGGAATTAGCTCTACCTCATTGCGAATCAGGCTAGGAGAGAAGAGGACAAATTGAAGGGCAGAGTAAGAAAAAAGACATTATATAGAAAGCTTAATCAGCAGTTCCCTTATGACCTCTAGTGGTAGCACTGCAAAAAGCAGTTGGTTGAAGCATTTTTCTTTGGTGGGTGGGGGTGGGGAGAAAGGCAAGAAGAAGAAATATCTTTTCATGGAGACAACTTGGGACTTACCATAATAAGGAGTCTGTAGATCTTGTTTAAACACTATTATACTTTGCATCCTACAAGGAAGGGACACTTCCAGGTAGGAGAACTTCTACAACTACTTGTCAGGAATTCTTGAACTAGAACTGGAGAGATGAGTAGTGGTAGGGAGATAATATCAGTTGCAGAAGGAGACATGTCCTAGAACTATGTGGAGCTAGGAGATAACAATGTTAGAAACTGAAATATTATTACCCCTTAAGCAAACAAACTTCTTCACCCTGGCATTCCATCAGTATTTCCTGTAAAAGACAGACACCAGAAAGACAGTTAAGATTGTGTCCCAAGTTCAAATGCCCAGTTATAGCCTGTTTCTGCATTTCCCTTACTGCCTCCACCTGCCTTCATCAAGGGTCTGGTCCTATTCCAAGGCCTGGGTTCCATAACTGCTGCCTGTAGCCACTGTACCATTATCACAAGAATAGAGACTAGCCTGTTTCTCTCCAGGCCAGGAATGAAACCTCATTGGTCCATTGGAGGAGGATCTCCAAGGCTCCTGGCCTTGCCAGCTGTCTGGCTTCCTGCCATTCTCAGCCAGCTGTCTTTCCTCCCTCAGTTCCTCCTGCTCTGGTTACAGGCTCCAGTCTTGTACCAACAAATGCTGAGAGATTTTTGAGAAAGCTTCTAGGAGCATGGAGTTTCAGGAAGATGTAACATCACTTTAAAGTAATGCTTTAGGAATTTGGTAAAAGACTACAGAGACTAAGAGAAAATTCTTAGGCGTGACAATTAGTTCTATTTCTCCCCTAGTTTTCTTCTGCTCTACAAAATATCAAGGGAGGAGAACTGAGAAAGGGAGATTTGCCTGCTGCTAGTAGGCAAATGGTAAACCTAGCTCTGTCCTTTTATTCTCCTTCCTCCTGCCATGTCAATTCCATGGCTCTCCTAGCCTACACTTTAATAGGCTTTACTAGACCTTTATGCCAAAGGAAATCTCAACTCCCAAGGTAGCCTTTAATTCCAAAGTGGCTAACACTGGCACAATTTTGGTATCCTTGAGACCTAATCCTGCCTTTCGTTCATCCTATTAGTGCACCTCCTCTTGGGGCTGTTCCCAAGCTACCATGCTTTATACTCTGACCTGGGATATCATGGGGCATGACACCCCTTCATGCTTCTTCCCAGCTCTGATGACATGACTTACTATAGCAAAGACCCAGGACTACAGGACTCCAACCTTGGGATTTCCTTGTTAGAGCCCTTCATCAAGTACATGTACAGGTGTCATTAACCTAGTTATAGCCTTGAAAAAAAGCAAGGCACATTTGACTTGAAAAAAGCAACCCACATCTGACTGATGATGACAATTCCTTGAGCATGGCAATTCTTCCTTTCCTTGTGAAGTCAAATTGTAGCCCTGTTTCACATGTTACAGTAAACATATGCACATTCTGCATATAATGTGTACATTTGTTTATAAGAAAAACCCAATGTACATTCACTGTACAACTGAAGGCGATGACCAGTACCTGGGTAAATGTGGAGCTTTGTTCAGCGATATGTGTGTTGCATATAACATAAGAATTGTTCAGCACACGCATACATATATTTAAAAATCAAGTTTGCACTGCACATAAATTGTACATGCATTCAACTGTATTGTGTGAACAGGGTTACAGCATGATACTGAGGTGAGTGTGATTTTACACAGTCATTGACAATGGGAGCTACTTAAAACATATGAACCTTATCTAGGACTCGGATAAGGCATAGGTCCTAGTGATTCTGTGCTAAAACAGGCATCCAACTTAAAAATCTTTGATGAGGGGAAAAAGTTTAATTTGTTTTCTCTTGATACTTAAAAGTCAGCTCAAACTTGCCTTTCTAGAACAAAGGCTGTGAAACTGGTTTTACAACTTGGGCTTTAGCTGGAAAATTCACCATGTGGGCAAGAAAATGCATACATATTTTAATGGCTGGCATAAGTAAGACAAAGGATCTGACTAAATGCTGACTGCCATGTCGTCAATGAAAGACCTTAAGAGCTGTTACAATTTCTGGGGAAATTCTACCAGGTACAGAGAGAGATGTGGATAGAATTAGAAGGAGCAGTCCCGTTGTTTAGTCATGGAAAAGTGTTTGAAAATTTGTGGAAAGAGGAGAGGGAGGAGAGAGAGACTTAATTAGAGAATTCTAGGTGCAAGACGAAGGCTTGAGATTATCCAATACATAGCCACGAGATAATTGGAATTAATTTTGTAATGTTTAATTTAGAGTTAACTTTAGTTGGTTCATTTAAGTAAGTTAGATTAGAGAAACAGCAATGTAGCCTTAGAGAATTTACCATGAAAATGCATATTATGATCCCAAGACCTTAAGAAAAAGAAAGGGCATTAAGGAACCACAGAAAACAGGGGCAAATGACACCATACAGATGTGAATGAAGCAATTTCTTCTAAGTGTCCTTAAGCGTCAATGAGTCAGTTTGGAGGACACAAAAAGAAAAGAATTACCTCCTTGATGCCAAGAGAGCAATGACGGCAATATGTGTGATGCTAGCTGCTGGTCATCTTAATAGTGAGCCAATTGAGAAAGAAACAGCCTTTAAGCGATCACAATACCACTCTGCCCAGAATAGCAAATCCTTCTCCCATGACCTTCCTTGCTTCCAAATAATTTTCTTTTAAGCTCTTTTCCCTCATATTGATCTCTCATGCTTCAGGCAGCTTTATTGGAAGTTTTCCAACATCACTTGTTTGAGGTTTGCCCTTATTACATGTCCAAGTGTGTGCATGTGTGTGTGGAGGGGGAGCTAAAACCACCCTACTTTTCAATGTCCATTTTGAGTACAATTAACATACACAATTACAAAGTATTTTTTCTATTTTCTTCTTTGTTCTATAAACTATCTTACTGAGTATGGCTGGAAAGTGTAGAAATTATACATTCCCTTGATCAACCACATTAAGAATATCTATGTATTCTTATTGAACAGGAGGACCATTACTAATTTGAAGAGATCCACTGAAGACCAAAGTAATTTAAGTCAACTAACAACCTGATCATGTCCACATTAACTTCCTACATATCAAGTAAATACACTACAGTTGTAGCCTAAGGCAGACTCCCTCCATTTAATGCACTGGTCTTTTGATCAATGACATGAGATCGGGGTTGGTGCTTGGTAGTTCAAGGAATCCTGTATTTCTGATGTTTCTGATACTTCATTGATCATATTGCTTGGTCCCATTTATCCAACAGCTTTCGTCTGCTCTCAGTTCATTTAAAATAAACCTGATTAAATATCATCATTTATCAGCCACCTGGAAGGTAAGATTATCATTACCAAGAAGGCAAGAGGTATTTTAAAATGATTCAAGCAAAATTATTATGTACTGTACACAACTGTTCAAAGGAACAGAGACCTCTGTGTTTCTTGGCTGCCATCCCTAGGAACTTTAATCACCAGAGAAAGAATAGTATAGTATCCTTGACGATGGTTGGAACTAGAGCCACTGAACATTTACCTACAAAAATAAGTGTTTGGAGTGTGATAAAAAGCTCCTCTCCCTCTTCCCTTTCATTGCTATTTACATGCAGTTTGTTTTCAACTTTACTCTTCTCCTACAGTTTCCCCCCCTCCCCTCTCTGACTGTCAGAGATTGCATATAAGGCATCACAATGCCATGGTTCATTCATGACTTTTGTGCCATCGGTAGTGTTTTCTAATAAGGCACAAGAAGCATGAACTTAACTAGTTGAAGGGGGCTGATGCAATGCCTTATAAGACAGCCCTTCTTCTCTCTCAAAGGCATTTACCATATGTTGCTCATCGATCCACTACGTTCTGAAGCTACCCAGGAGCCAAACAGAAATTTTGATATATCCTATGATTGGCTCAGATTGTTCTTTGGGAGTGATATAACTAGGTTTGGTCTTCTGACTTGCTAGGCCATAACTTTGGATAGTAGTTTTTTCTCCTTGCTTCAGAAATTCTGGTTGTAAATGAATATTATCAGTTACACAAAATGTAAAAGCCCCTATTCACAAAGCAGTGTGTGTGTGTGTGCGCATGGGGAGGGGGGAGGGTCATGAAGAAATGGAAAAAAATAATCTCTTTCCTGTTGGTGTCTATGGCAGGTAATTTACATTTTTAACCAGGGCAAGCAGATATTCGGTACAAATGGCAGGTCTCATATCCCCTAAATACAGAACTTTTAAAAGACTGTGTCGTGTAGTATTTATTTTAAAAACCAGCAAACCCTGCCCCCTGAAAGCTGGTAGGCAAAACTCCTGCTGTTTGTTATTAATAAAATCTATATTGGAACCTTGTGTAGGGAAATCAAATGAGTTTGAATTTATATTTGTCAGTACCACAGTATAAATGAGGTTATTTATAAAATTAGTCGGAAATTTATTTGGTTACAGTCAGACTGCAGCATGATGGAAGCACCAGAAACCAAGTCATTTTTTTGTAAATGTAATCCATGATGTGTCAAGGTATTAGTGGGCCCAGAGGAAATTCTATAGTTTTCATGACCAGATTCTGATTACTCAAACGTTTAATGCTTTGCTAACACTCACTGTGGCATGACAGTATTGGTATAAATGGATTCTCCCATTTAAATAAAGTATATAGATCAAATGGAGGAGCTAGAGCTACTCTCTAAAATGAATACAAAGATAACTGAATTAATTCATTTTCATTTTTACTTTTATTTGTCTGATCTATTATTATGTTGCCTAGAGCACTCTCTCACAACCTGAACATGGACTTTGTATGAGCTAAGCATAACTTGGTACAGAGGCCAATATGATGAATGAAGAAAAGAACATCCTGGGACTGACAGGGCACCCTCTGGTCTGTACCCACAAGCAACCCTTGCTGCAAACATTGTGGAGTAGTCACTCTGCACCCAAATAAACATGCCTGCTGCCAAGATGCCAGCCACTGCTGAGATTGCCACCCTAGTTGGAATGAAAAGTCGGACACCAAGTTTGGATCTAAGGGCCGCTTTATTTAACTTCATACAACTAAAACAAGCCAAAACAGCAGCAAGGGCCTAAAGTGGTACAGGTCAAGCCACGGAGTCCACCATGGACTGCCACCTTGACCTGTCTGGGCAAGCCTCAAAGCCCCGGGTACGACCCATCCCATGGATGGTGTGGACCCAGCTGGCCAGACAATTTGGTCACCCCCTTTCAAGCTCCTGAACTCCTCAGCCATATAGCAGTGAAGGAAGGATTTGCATACGGGGGTTCCCGAAGGCAGCCTACCCCTGCAGCTGGCAACCGTCAAAGCAGTACCAGCCCTTCAGGCAGGCCGCTTATCCCACCAATAGGGAAGCACCAAGGGTGCTCACCGGCCTGCACACTATCTCAAACTAAAACCTGCCATGACATTACTAACTGGCACCACTCCTAGCCGATAATCTTGATCCCTGAAATTGGTGCAAGGTAGGTGAAAAAACCCCTTTCCCGAGCCAATGAGAAAGAGGGGGGGAAATTCCTACCTGGCTTTGGTAACAGCAGCCAGCTAATCCTGCACCAGTACAGGGTGAGGAGGGTAGGCCGAGTGACTTCTGCAACTGTGGCTGGGCAGGGCAGAGCGGCCTCCTAAGGCCCCTTAACTCCACCCTCTCAGCCAACCTTTAAGTGGAAAGGGGGGATGGTGCTGCCTCCCTCCTTCCATGATGGCAATCAATGGCCCCCAGCTTAAGCAGCATTGCTGCATGCCGGGAAGGGGCCACATTCCTGCAGGAACCAAGACTAGCAGTGAGAGAGGGAAAAGCCATTTGCCAGAGACAGCTTAAAAGGACAACTATTTTTCCGTGGAAACCATGACATGTCAGCGTCTTGTCACAAACTGTTTTCCAAATGGGCCTCTTGATATGGACAGGCCAGGAACAAAAAGGCACCTCCAGACTCTGGTAATCCCACATTGAGACAATCACCTCCATCCATCAAGCAATGGACTATAATAAAATGCAGAGCATTCTCCATCTACTCTTCCTCCCTGTTCTTCCATCCCTCTGGAAGTGTCAACATGGATTGTCAGAAAACTCAATAACTTCCCATCCATCTCTCCCCCCACCCTTCTGTCCCTCTTGAGGTGTCACAAAGGAAAACATTAGATTCCAAATTATCCATCCCAGATATCTTGTGTCCTGTCAAAGTGGCACATTAATTACTTTTGTTAAATTTCTTGAGAACCTTTTGACTGGGCATCATACCCACCCCAGGTCCTGCCCAAGGACAGAAATTGGCTATTTAAGGGAGATGCTTGAACCCCTCGAGGTCCCTCCCCTACCCATCTCTCCCTCCATATCACTCCTCCTACCCCATCCCACTTAGTGTGTTGCTGGTATCCCACTAGGCATTCTGTGCTTTGCTACTGAATCTCTGCTTCTCGCCAGGACAGGTGTATATTGCCCACCAATGATATTCCTGCTAATGCAACCATCTCTATATTTTTCCCAACTATTTTTCATAGTCTTGTAGTGAATGTGTGCATGATTCTTAGACCCTGTAAGCTTGAAGAGTTCTTAAGTAAAAGCTTTAATTCATTAAAGTATTAGTCTCCTCTCTTATTGGATGTGATCCAGGAACTCTGACCCTGGTACACACAGGTCATGATCCCTTAATATATGCCAATTGCCTAAATTCCCCATCTTTGAGGCAGTTTGGCTAACAATTCTGGGAATCAGGAATTATATTTTTTTTCTCTTATCTTTCTTTGCAGCTATCAAAATGAAATAAGAATAATCTCTGTTGCTATTTGAATGGTCAAACTGACAGTGATCATTTTCATAAATTAAAAGAAGATGGAAGTCTACCAGGGATCTACAAACTATGCCTTGGTTTACAAGATATGTTAGTGAATGCATTCTTTTTTCCCCATCATCAATTTCTAACTAAGACCAAACAAATGCAGAAACACATAATTAAGGGTCATAGTAAATGTTACATATACTATCCTAAAAGAATTAGGTCCTTCTTGAGCATCTTTTAATTAGGATATGGAGAACATCTAAAAAATATGATCCACACAAAAACTTGCTGTGCTTGAAATGTGCATTGTTTGGTCAATTCTTGATTGCCTTGAAGATTTGTTCTCATTGCCATTCAAACAAAGGAATATTCAAACAGTTTTCTATTTGTGCAGGGGCAGCATTCATCATGGTGGCTGGTTAGGAAATTGTAGATCACACATTCTTGAATACTGTGCCCTGGATCATCATGGAATGTTTCTTTTAAAATAATCATGTTATGGTGTGTGTGCTGCTTTTGTGTCTGCATTAATCAGTCAGTGGCATTAAACAGTCATCTCCAGTTTTCTTGACCTTTCTTTGGTCATTTCCATTTTCAGTGTACTGGGAAAGCATGCTGTATTGGTTTGGATAGAATCACTTATTCAAGACTAGGAATTGAACGACAGTGATGGTGGGATGTTAGTTGCAGAGATTAGTTGCAGAGATGCATATCTTTAGAAAATGCATAACAAGGCACTTCTGGGTTATGGCACAGCGAGGTTGGCAGCTCCAAGGGGCTTGTCTCCTGAAGGAGAGCTGAACCCTGTGATCTGGGGGTTTGGAATTTCTCAAGCTCTGGGAAGACCCCACGGAGAGGAGTCTCTGAAGCAAGAGGCTAAACAAGAGACCCGCTCCAGGTAACGGTGGGAGCTGGAACTCCGTGAGTTTGCCTCACAGCACGAATTGCTGTGGATGCCATTTTACAGGCAACAAGCTACAAGCACTGGGACTGATAAACTATAAAAGAGTGATATCTCTACAAATAAGAAGAGACAGTGAGAAACAAACGATAAGTCTACGAGACAAGAGAGAGTATTGTCTGATAAGAGGAGGAAAACAAGGACTTGGTCCTTTGGATTAAGGAGAGGGATGGTGTGGGCTGGACTTCCCCCCTCTCCTGAAGAAACAGTCTTCACTTTAAGCCTGTGAAAGGCTTGCAAGTGGGAAGGGAACCAACTTGCCCTGAAAATACAAAAGCTATAGAGGTGAAAGGAAACCTCCTGCTGAGTGATTAAACAAAATAAAACAAAGTGCATTAAACACATAAAAGAAGGAGGAGTGGAGCAGAGGATATCTCTTACTTTGTGAAGAGACAGAAGCGACTTATCTGTAAGTGATTAAACAACGACTGAATGTACGAAGCGGACTAGAGAGGGAGGTGTCAGTTGGTCGCCCTCCTTCCCTCTTGAAGAAACAGGAGTGGAACTAGTGAGAATGAAGCGAAAGGATTAGGGTCAGGAAGGGAAGGTGAGAGAGGGACACCTCTTCTTTTGGAAAACAGTTTGGAAAACAGTTTCCCTTCCTCTTTGAGTGACTAGGTAAAGATAGAAGCTGCAAATTGGATTAGAGAGGGAAGGAGTGGGCTGGACGTCCCCCTTCCTCTCAAAGAAATTAGGGTCAAAGAAACGGGGAGGCCAGGAGACAGATGTAATTTTTTTTTGGAAAAAAAGTTTGTTTTGAAAAAAATCTTTTGCCAAATAAGGGAAAAATTTGGCCTATACATCTTACATATTGTAAGCAGCTAGTCTAAAACTTGTTCTTGTTTCCATTATTTCCACATGAGCTAAAGTTTAATTTGTTTGACAGTGTGATATAACTATAGTGTGTTATAATCAAGAAGGATTGCGTGAGAGAAATAGCCTAAGAAGAACTGTATAGAACAAACCTAAGGTTTGGAAATTATAACAATAAGAAAGTACAATAATAAGAAAGAGGGTATGAATGAGGTGTGTAGTCTAAACTTGAGCAATTAACAATATATGCCACTGGAAAATTCAGAATGAGTAAAACTACAAAACCAAACCCCTCTCCAGGACAGTCAAAATCTGTAGGGATGATGCTGACACAAAAGGTCATAAAAGATCTTCAACAAAATCTACAGAATATGTTCACAACAAGTATAGCACAGGTGCAGAATAGTATTACAGAAGTATCAGAGCAAATTAATGACCTAAAGGGAAAAATGGACAAATTCTAGCATGATTGATCGCTAAAGTGGATGAAAAAATGGAAACAGTAAATCAAAAGATGGAAATGACAGAATAGACAGAGAACGTCAGAAGTCATAATGAAAATGGAAACAGAGAGAGCAGCTTATACACTAAGACTCCAAAATGTACCTGAAAATAAGGAAGAAGTATTGAGTGACATACTGTCTGAAGCAATTGCGCCAATATTGAAAATGGAAAATGAGGAATTCCAAAAAAAAAATGGATATCATTTACAGAGTGAACTCAAGCTTTACAAGGAAAAACAAACTGCCAAGGGAGGTCCATGTAAGATTTACAAAGAGAAGGATAAGAGAAACAATTTTGATGGAAATGATAGATAAAACCTTAAATATAAAAGGGAATAGGTGAAGATACTTAAGGAGGTGCCTTGGAGAACAAGGCAAAAAAGAAGAGAATACTACTTTCTTTCCTCACTATTGAATGATAACTCTTATTACCTATAGATGGCTTATTCCAGAGGGACTGCTTTTTACATATAACAATCAGAGATTTAAGATTGATTCCACAGTTAAAGCGAGAGACTTCTTATATAGACAAGAGGAAAACCTTAAGAAGGGAGGAAAGGAGAAGATAAAAACAAAGAAGCTAAGGGAATAGACCTTGCAAGAAAGCTCAAGAAAGCTCAAGAGAAACGGACTCAGAAGAAGAAGCCAAATTATCCCCACTGAGAACAAGAGGACAGAAGAAAAAAACAAAGGAATGGCAATAAATCAGACTTTAGAAATGGATAAGAAACAGATTAAGATTCTTTCTATTAACATTAATGGATTAAATTCATCTCAAAAAAGGAAGAGAACATATATACAACTTAAAAAATTGAAAGTAGATATGATTTGTCTACAAGAGATGCATATTAGAAAGAGTGATCAGAAATTGCTGGAATGTAAAAAGCTGGGGAGAAGCTTTATCGCCTCGGATCGAAGCAAGAAAAAGAGAGGCCTTGTAACATATATTAAAGAAGAATAAGACCCAAAGTTAATATGTGCATCAGAGGATGGCAGACTCCTACTAACAGAATTCCAAAATGAGGGAAAGAAAATACTATTAATAAACTTATATGCAAAACCGACAAAAAGATTGACAGCACAGTTACCAAAAAAATTCTTACAAATGGCAGAAGAATATAATTTGGTGGAAGCCTGGAGAATGAGAAATCCAACAACAAGAGACTATACTTGCTACTCAGAGAGATATGAATCATGGTCAAGAATAGATATATGCTGGTCTTCTGCAACCCTGATGAAGGATGTAATGGAGGTGGACATATTACCGAGAACTTTTGCAGACCATAATCCTTTAATGTTAACAATGACAGGACTTCCAAAAAAAATCCAAAAAAAAAATTTGTGAAACAAAATTACTTCAAAAATGCAAATAAACTAGGGAGATTGTTAGCATATAAAATTAGAAAAGAATCAATGAAAAGAATCATAAGTGCATTAAAAGATGAAGAGGGAGTGGAGAAATATGGAAAAGAAGATCTAAAAGAGATTGTAGAAATTTTTTATAAAAATCTATATCAGAAAGTGGAAAAATGTCCAGAAAAGCGGAAGAAACATTTAAAATCATCTATGATTACAAAGCTAATGGAAGAACAGAATAAAATATTAAATGATCCATTTATTTACTATTTTATTTTATTTATTTCAAATTTGTATTCCGCCCTCCCCGCAAGCGGGTTCAGGGTGGATAACAACATATTAAAAATACAATTAAAATGCAATTAAAAATTCATGTTCATGAAAAACAACACATTTTAAACAAAATGGTGGACAGCCTTCACAGGGAGGGTTTTATACACCCCTTTTTTCCAGGACAGTGGAGACCCAGCATCAGACATCTGCCTAGTGGAACAACTCTGTCTTGCAGGCCCGGCAAAAAGATAGCTGGTCCCTGATTTCAGCAGACAGAGCATTCCACCAGGTGGGAGCCAGAACTGAAAAAGCCCTGGCTGTAGTCAAGGCTAGCTGGGCCTCCATGGGGCCAGGGACCACCAACAGCTGTTTGTCCCCTGATCGAAGTGTCCTCTGGGGAATATATGGGGAGAGACGGTCCCGTAGATACACTGGTCCCAGTCTGCACAGGGCCTTATAGGTCAATACCAGAACTTGGAATCTGATCTGGTACTCCACTGGCAACCAATGCAGCTCACATAAGAATGGTGTTATATGAGCCTTATTTGGCACTCTCATAATAACATGCACTGCTGCATTTTGTACCAGCTGTAATCTCCAGGTCAGGCTCAAGGGCAGCCCCGCGTAGAGTGAGTTACAGTAATCTATCCTAGAGATGACCATTGCTTGGATCACTGTAGTTAAGTCACGGGTTGACAGGTAAGGGACAAGTTGCCTGGTCTGCCGCAGATGGAAAAAAGAGGACCTGACAAATGCTGTGACCTGCGCCTCCATTTTCAGGGAGGCATTTGAGATCACCCCTAGGCTCTTAACCCTTGGAACTGGCACTAACGGTGCCCCATCGAGGGCCAGGAGCTCGAGTCCTGAACCTAATCCCCCGTGGCTCAAGTACAGGACCTCCGACTTCGTTGGGTTCAGTTTCAACTGACTCTGCTTCAACCAACCAGTCACGGCTGCAAAAGCATGTTCCAGGACATCTGGGGCTGAGCCAGGCCAGCCGTCCATCATCAGATACAACTTGGTGTCATCTGCATATTGATGATACCCAAGTCCGAAACTTCACACCAACTGGGCAAGGGGGCACATATAGATGTTAAACCATAAAGGGGAGAGTATTGCCCCCTGCTGGACCCTGCACACCAATGGGTGGTGAGATGACAATTTCTCCCTAAGCGCCACCTCTGCCCCTGACCATGGAGAAAAGAGACAAGCCACTGTAAGGCAGTCCCTCGTATCCCCACAGCGGCAAGGCGGTGAGTCAGAAGATCATAATCAACTGTATCAAACGCTGCCGACAGATGCAAGAATATCAGCAGTGCCGAGCCGCCTCGATCCAGATGTCTACGAAGATCATCTGTGAGGGCGACCAGCAACGTCTGTGTCCCATGTCCCAGATGGAACCTAGACTGGAAGTGGTTTAGGGCTGAGACATCCTTCAGGTAGCCCTACAGCTGTTCCACCACCACCTGCTCAATCACCTTTCCCAGAAACGGGAGGTTCAAAACCGGGCGGTAATTGACCAGGTCAGTGGGGTCCAGTGATGGTTTCTTTAAAAGAGGCTTCACCACAGCTTCCTTTAATGGCCCAGGAAAAAACCCAGAGCCTAAGGATAGGTTAACAATGGCCTCCAGCGAGGACCGCAGCCCCTCGGCACTGGCCTTTACCAGCCATGATGGGCATGGGTCCAAGGGACATGTGGTTGGCCTAACTGATCGCAGGGTCCTGTCAATTTCCTTCCCAGAGAGTGGGCTGAAATGATCAAATATCGGCCCCGAAGACAGCCAAGGGGTCTCTAGCTCATTCACTGAATTAACTGTGGCTGGCAAGTCACGGCGGAGGGACAAGATTTTATCAGCAAAAAAGCTCCCCAAAGCCTCACAGCTGATATCTGAATTCAAAATTTGATGGCCTCCCTCTGGCAAGGACACCAATGACTGAACCTCATTAAACAATTTTGCCGGGAAATAAGGGAAATAACTGAAGCAGTTACAAATCAAAACAGAGGTAAATCACCAGGTCCGAATGGACTCCCAGCTGAATATTATAAAACCTTTGAAGAATGTATGTCAATACCTTTTAAATAGTTACTGGAAAAGGTTTATGAGGGAGCTAAGATACCAGACACATGGAAAGAAGCAACCATATCTCTAATACACAAAGAAAGTACAGAATCTAAAGAAGTCAAGAACTACAGATTTATGTCATTGTTAAGCGTGGAATATAAAATATTTGCTTCAATATTAGCAGCTAGGTTAAAAAAGATAAAAATCAAATAATTCATCAAGATCAGACGGGTTTTCTACCAAGAAGACAGTTGAGAAACAATGTCAGAAGAGTATTAAACATTTTAGAGTACTACGAAGGACATCCTGAAAAACAAATGGCTTTAATATTTTTGGATGCAGAGAAAGTCTTTGACAATGTTAATTAGTGGTTTATGGTAGAACAACTAAAGGAGATGAAATGTGGAGTAAAATTTACAAACATGATTCAAACAATATATACTGAACAAAGGGCGAAAATAAGTGTGAATGAGGATCTAACGGAATCTATTAAAATTGGGAAAGTAACAAGGCAGGGATGTCCCCTATCACCACTTTTATTTATTTTGTCACTTGAAGTGTTAAATAATGAAATTAGAAAATATAAAGAAATAAAAGGAACAAAAATAAAAGGAGAAGAATACAAATTACAAGCCTTTGCTGACGACTTGATACATATTCATAGAATCATAGAATCATAGAGTTGGAAGGGGCCATACAGACCATCTAGTCCAACCCCCTGCCCAGTGCAGGATCAGCCTAAAGCATCCCTGACAAATATTCATCCAGCCTCTTCTTGAAAACTGTCAGTGAAGGGGAGCTCACCACCTCCTTAGGCAGCTGATTCCACTTTTGAACTACTCTGACCGTGAAAAAGTTCTTCCTAATATCCATATATACACAAATACTTTAAGGACCATGCAATAAGAAAATCCTTGATGGCAGTCTGGGAAACAATAAAATCTCAAAAATATGCAAAAACTCCAAAATAGGTCTCGCCAGTGGAAGCATTTACTCAGCCAAACCTATTAAAATGGGAGAAAGCATATACCTATGAACAACTTTTAGGAGATAATGGAAAGCTAAAATCAATAGAAGAATTAAAAGAACAGGATATGAATATAGGCTGGTGGTTAAGAGCACAAATTGAATCCAGATGTGCCAAAGACAAATCACAAGGATTCTACATGGAACGGTGTCCCTTTGACAAATTGTTATTGGAAACAAATGAAAAAATAATTTAAAAACTTCACTCTTATATAAAACAATTGAAAATAGCAGATGAAATAGTAAAAGACTACATGGTAAAGTGGGAGCAAAACCTGGGGTATAGTATACATCTAGAACAATGGCTACAGATATGGAAGACAAATATTAAAATAACAAAATCAGCCACATTTAAAGAAAACCTATACAAAATGTTCTACAGGTAGTATGTGACACCGGAAAAATGAGCAAAAATGTATCTGGAAATGTCCAACAAGTGTTGGAAATACAAAGATAAAACAGGTACATTCTTTCATACTTGGTGCTTGTGTAAAAAGGCGATGAAATGTTGGGAAACAATACATGAACAATTTCAAGATGCACTAGGCAAGACTATACCCTTTAAACCTGAAATGCTTCTACTAAATATTATACTGGAAGGGATGCATAGGGAAACTAGATATTTGATACTTCATATAATTATGGCAGCAAGAATAGTATACACCAGGCATTGGAAGAACACAGATATACCAACAAAAGAACTGATAGAAAAATTTTTGGAGACTGCAGAACTGGATACACTAACAGAATTAATAAAAGAAAAAAATAGACATGATTGGAAACAAAGATGGATCCCCTTTTATAGGTGGATTGAATTAAAATACAAAATAAGAATTTAATTATAGTCTAGGAAGATAGGACCCAAAATAGAGAGAAAAGAAAATGATTATCAAAATTAAACAAAGTAGACTTATAGAAATAATAAGCTAACAGTAATGAAAAGACTACACAAATACAATTGAACTGTAGAGATGGAGTGTAAAATGTTGTATAAATATGTATTAATCCTGTAAGATGTGATTTGATCTGTCTGTAGGTTGATTTGGAATTAAAACTAATAAAGCATGTTATAAAAAAAGAAAAGAAAATGCAGAACAAAAATGCAGAACAAAAACATTCTGTGTAAATGCTTCCTACACTGTGCAAACCCTTTCTAATTGAGATACAGCCTGTTTTTTATGTTGGTATATGTAATGTTTATCTATCTAAATAGTTTGTATCTTATTTCTGCTGGTTAATGTTGGGGTTTTGAATTAGGAGTGTGTATGGAAAAAAACCCAAGAAATCTGGGTTTCAGAGAAACAACAAACAACAATCTGAATCACCTGAAATCTGGGAAAGATTCTGTAATGCAGTTTGGCAAGATTAGAGAATCCCAGATTTATTCAGTAGCACCTACAAGATTAACAAAGTTTGTGGTAGGGTATAAGCTTTGCGAGCTACAGCTCACTGTATCTGAAGAAGTGAGCTGTGGCTTACGAAAGCTCATACCCTATCACAAATTCTGTTAGTCTTATAGGTGCTACTGGGCTCTTGCTCTTTTCTGCTGCTGCAGACAGACTAACATGGCTATCCATCTTAACCAGATTTATTCAGCCATTATTTTCTATGGGGAAAACTATCTAGGGGCTGGGGGAGGGTCATTTTTCAAGATTTTTTCAGAAAACCCACTTTTGACTATCCTCTAAATACTCGCCAAGTTTCAGAAAGATTGGGTCCCTGGGATAATAAGTGTCGTAATAAGATAATTACGACACTGAAGATAGCTGGTCAGGATAGCAACCTTTTGAGTCTGTCGCATGAGGAACAATAATTTAAAGCAGTCCAAGACACGTCCATTGATACCTGCATCTGCCTCCAAATGCCTCAACAGAATGGTGTGGTCTTCTGTGTTGAAGTATGCAGATAGATCAAGGAAGAGCAATAATGAAATATGGCCTTTGTCTATATTCAGGCAGAGGTCATCAACTAGAGTAACCAGAGCCATCTCTGTCCCATAGCAGATTGAAAATGGTCTATAGCATAAAAGTTGTCCAATCACTTTGCCCAGAACAAGCAATGAGAGACTGGGCAATAATTGGCTACATCATTTTTGTCTGATGTTTCTTTTAAATAGTGGATGGATTACTGCCTCATTGAGAAGCTGAAGAAGATGTCTTGAGTTAGTGACTGATTTATGGTAGATTCCTCTTTGACTGTGACTCTTTGAAAAAGATCAATATTGAAATGGGCCAATGAGGATCTAGATATCCTGTTAGATAAATAAATAGAGACTCTTCACATTCTCCACAGCCACCTAATGAAGAACCTTCGTGTCAAGTCTTATTTCCTCTAATACCATTGTGATACAAGTGCTTTTTGGACTTTTTTCACTGTTGGACTCATGTTTGATTGTTGGATATGCTCTGTAGACAAATTGTGTTATATGCTGCTGTTCATGCACTTTAATATTTCCATGTGCAATATGATTACTCTTTGAGGACTAGCACCGTAACTATTTGCATCCTATGTTGCCAGTGTGTATATCCTTCACTAATTTGCAATAGCACTTTAAGAATTTACTCACTTTGGGTACAGAGACCTTATATGACAGACAAAGAACTACACATTTCTATATTAGAATATTTTCCACAGAAGGATTCATTGTCTTCTTTGCTTTATTGCTCTATTGACTGTATCTTATTACATCTTAGTCAGTATATCATGGGCTATCTTGTTTTTGATTCTGCCAGTTCTCACTGTGATTCTCTCTCCTTGTTGTGCATCACTGTATCAGGCTTTCCCAGAGCATCAGAGAGGACTTAGCTGTTTGGGAGAATTTCCTCATGTCCTTTAATGGGTTTACTTTCTGTAGGGAGGTGCTCCTGCTCGAGGCTGAGCTGCAGGTTACTTTCGGTCCATGGGCTTCGGGGTTTACTTTCGGGGACACTGGTGTGCGGAGGAATGGCCAGGTGATTGACATAATGGTGTTCTTACCAATGATCTTACATTCCTGGATTTTTTTTCAATCCTAATGGCGGTCTGGTTGTGGGGGAATGAGCTGGCTAATCACACAGTTCACTTTTGGTGTGACAATTTAGCGGTGGTACACGTCATAAATTCTCTAACTTCCAGATCTCCCAGAGTTATAAGACTGGTCAGAGCTTTCACCTTCCGGTGTCTGAAGCTGAACATTTTTTTCAGGGTGAAACACGTTCCTGATGTTAATAACGGTGTGGCAGACACTTTGTCTCACCAACAGATGGAACATTGTCATCAGCTTGCCCCGATGCCAACAGTCAGCCATCTCAGATACCCTTGGATCTTTGGAACCTTGGAAGGCAGAGGTGCACAGGGCAATACATCTAGCCATCGCCCCCAGTACTAGGAAATCATATGATTGTGCAGTAAGGCAATTTGGGGCATTCCGGAGGGAGGCGGGTCTGCTCCACCTTTGGCCCATTCCGGAAGACCATATCATGCAATTCTGTGTGGACAGGAGGGCCATGGGTCTGACAGTTAAGCCTTTTTGGAGTTTGTTGGCAGCCTTAGCCTTCACTAGCAAAGTCCGGGGCTTGCCAAAAACCATGGGTGACTTCTGGGTCAAGAAAATGTTGAAGAGTTGGGCAAGGGAGGCAGGGGCCCATGTTGATGCCTGGCACCCCATTTCCCCGACCATCCTTCAAGGATTGGGAGCAGTTTGGAAAAAGGTGTGCCTTTCACAGTACGAAGCTGAGGTTTTTCATAAAGCAGCGCTAACTGCCTTTTTTAGGGCTCTCCGAGTGAGCGAGCTGGTTGCCCAATCACACTCAGATCAGTCAGGATGTGCCCTAATGTCGAGTTTAGGGGCGATGTGGTGATCATTCATATTCGGCGATCCAAGCTGTGACAGGGTACTAAGCTTCAACTGGTCCTATGTGATGAGCCTGAGCTTTGCCCTGTCTGCGCACTTCACCTATTCATGAAGGCTAGGGGTGCAGGCGAGGGACTTCTTTTCCGGCACAGTGATGGGTCACCCCTCACCAGATACCAATTCTGGTCTTTGACTCAAAGGGCCTTAGTGAAGCCAGGTTTGGTGGGTGTCAAATTTGGCACCCACTCTTTTCGCATTGGGGCAGCTTCTACAGCAGCCATAATGGGCTACTCTTCGTCAGTAATCCAGAAAGTAGGCTGGTGGCAGTCATCGGTGTATTGGTCATATGTGCATCCTCTGCTGGCGCTTTGATGAGCTGCGGTTAATTTGTGTTTCTTTTCTTCTTAGGTGCTGTGGTTTGCTGAAGGAGATGTCGGATCCTCAAATGCGGACACAGCATGATATTTTGGGTGGCCCATCAGGCTAAGAGGACATCAATTGGTTCTCAGCTTGGCCTCAGTTGATGGGCCATGGTAGAATGGCAGGGCCGCCAAGGCCTGAGGTGGGCAGGCCTCTTGTCATTATTGTTTGAGGGGAGGAGTGTACCTCCACCTGACTTCCTTGTCATTCACCTTGGTGTTAATGACTTGGGCTTAATGAAGGGCAAGGCCCTTCCTTTACAGGCACATGCTGACTTATAGTGTATTGCCAAGCAATGGTCTGGGGTATTAATTTTCTGGTCCACAATACTTCTGTGCTGAGTTTGGCAGGAAGCTTTGGACACGGAGGGTGTTGAGCGGGCAAGAAGGAAAGCCAATAAGGCTTTGCAGAAGGCTTTGGGTGTGGGTGGGGGATTTATTTGCCCCATCCTCGGATACATGATAATTTCACCAACCTCTACAGGAGTGATGGCGTTCATCTGTCAGTGAAAGGTAATGAGATTTTCCTGACTGATCTATGGCAAGGGCTGTAGTTGGCATTACACCAACAGTGGGGTGCTAGGGCCTAAGCAGAGGCTTAGCTCTAGTGTTGGCAGGTTACTGTGGGGTAGACAGAGTGGACTGGTGAGCACCTGGTGGCACCACCCCATTTGTGGGGAATTGGGGTCTGCCTAGGATTGGCTGGCAGGCTTCATGGCTGCCAGCTGAGAGGGCAGACTGCCCGTGGGACCCCCTGTACAAGTCCTTCCCTCAAGACTTCATGGCTTGGGGTGCATGGAACTTTAAGGGGGGAACCTTTGGCCTGGTTGACCAGGTTACAGCCATGCGCTTGGATGTCTCATGCCTGGAGCAACGGGTGCTCACCCAGACAGGTTGGTGAGGTGGTCCAAGGTAGACCCCTTGGCTCGACCTGTACCGCTAGTTATGTCCTTGCTGTTAATTGAGTTAACTTAGCTATTGTTGGTCAGTAAAGGCTCTATTTTTCACCCAATAAGCTTTGTGTACAACTCTTCATTCCGTATTGGGGGGGGGGGGCAAATTATACATAAGAACTTTTAAGACAGTATTTCTGAGCTAATAACAGTAGAAAAGAGAAATGAAAAAAGAATTTTCAAGAAATTGGCACAGTGTTATCAAGGAAGTGTCTGCCTTGCTTCTAATGTGGACTGATTTTCTCCTGATATCATTATGCTTCTTGTTTTGTAGCTTCTATTTGATAGATTGAAACTGGTTTTCTAGATATTTCAAAATAGTTAACAAAAAGATATTCAAGGAATAGTGGAAAAGTGGAGCTATACACAATGGGTTAAGCAGCTGGTCAGCAACTATTAGAGCTTTCTCTTTAATGTAATCATTTAGACAGTACTATTCCTTTATGAAATACAGAGTCTAACCCCAATGAGAGTTTGTTGCAACTCTGTGCTTATTTGTGAAATCATTTTGTGAGTTTATTTGTGACTTATTTTTCATTGATCTAATTTTCCAGGGTTAAAAAAATGACTTGTTTCTTACATGAAAACAGACACATTTAGCACGTCACAACATCTAGTAAGAACTAGAAGCCCTCAAATAGTTATATGGTTTCAGTCAAACACACTGTTCTAGAAGCTGAGAAATAGAAGTGTGGCTGCACATTACAATTCTTTGTCTTTAATAGGTAGCTGCAGGGTAAATGCAGCATGTTATAAAAATGTATTATGTATTTCCTTCTATACTTTATGTAAGAAAATTTTGTGGAAAGAACAAAATGCTGTAAATCTTTTTGAGACTTGAGAATTAGTAGCTTTGTGCAAGGTAGGAATATGGTTGCAGGGAACCAGGATTTTCCACCTTATAGTGATTATGAACTAAGCTAAGGTAAAAAAATTAGGACTGTGTAGAGAGAGTCCTCTCACTATTACGTGGAATAGTGTTGCCAGATGTGGGCAAAGTCTTCAGAATGCACTAGGAATAGATCTGTGTATGAAATGGAAAACCTTTGGTGGCCTGCTATGCAAATTACAAAAATTCAAGATCATTTAGCAAAGTACTGCCCTGGATAGCATGGACACATTGGTTATTTGTCTCTAGAAGGAAGAAAATGGAAGAGTGGCCTAGATATCAGGTAAGAGATGGTGAGTTTTCCCCATTGTATAGCAGTAGTTGCCCCAACCAGGGTCAGTTCACCAAAGGAGTGGTCTGGTGGGATATCTCATCCTTTTCCTTCCTTTTCTAACAATAATTGCATCAGGCTTCTATACACACATCATTTTGGATCCAAAGCAGCTTACATTATTTAATTGTGCTCAGTTTGAATTGTTGCTTTTAAGTCTTTATATGCCTTTTAATCACTGGTTTTAACTGTTTTAATAATGTATTTTGATGGAAGCATGTTTTAATTTGTTAGCCGTGTTGATAGGCCATATGAGGGCAGAAAGGCAGGTGTGAGCCCTACAACGAAAGGCTGAGGGTCTTGGAACTCTTTAGTTTGGAGAAGAGGAGGTTGAGAGGGGACATGAGTGCTCTCTTTAAATATTTGAAAGGCTGTCATTTGGAGGAGGCCAAGGAGCTGTTCCAGTTGGCAGCAGAGGATAGGACCCGAAGCAACAGGCTTAAATTACATGCAGAAAGGTACCGGCTGGATATTAGGAAAAGCTTTCTCACAGTCAGAGTAGTTCAAAGGTGGAATCAGCTGCCTGGGGAGGTGGAGATCTCTCCTTCACTGGCAGTTTTCAAGAAGAGGCTGGATGAATATTTGTCAGTGATGCTTTAGGCTCATCCTGCATTGGACAGGGGGTTGGACTAGAAGGTCTGTATGGCCCCTTCCAGCTCTGTGTGATTCTGTGATGGACTGCACTTAAAAGCAGGTTTCCTTAGTGCAGCACCATCAGAGAGCTGGGAGGGAATGAGTTACAGAATTTCCTGAAGGAGACCTCAGCCCTAGACCCCTTCCAGTCTGGTTTCCGCCCGGGACATGGGGTCGAGACATTGTTGGTCGCCCTCACAGACGATCTCCGCAGACATCTGGATCAGGGCGGATCAGCACTGCTGATTTTGCTGGATCTGTCAGCAGCGTTTGATACGGTCGATCATGAGCTTTTGACCCACCGCCTTGCTGATGTGGGGATTCAGGGGACAGCACTGCAGTGGCTGGTCTCCTTTCTCCACGATCGGGGACAGAGGGTGGCGCTCGGGGAGAGGGTGTCATCTCGTAGGCCATTGGTTTGTGGTGTGCCACAGGGAGCGATACTCTCTCCATTATTATTTAATATCTATATGCGCCCCCTCGCCCAGCTGGTGCGGAGTTTCGGGCTTGGGTGTCACCAATACGTGGATGACACCCAGCTTTATCTGTTGTTGGACGGGCAGCCTGGATCGGCCCCTGATGCCCTGGAGCGTGCTTTTGAGGCTGTGGCTGGTTGGTTGAGACAAAGTCGGCTGAAATTGAATCCCACGAAGACGGAGGTCCTGTATGTGGGTCGTGGGGAGATGGCTTTGGGACCCCAGCTTCCTACACTTGATGGGGCAGCACTTACACTGGCCCCGAGGGTTAGGAGCCTGGGGGTGATTCTGGATTCCTCCTTGAAGATGGAGGACCAGATCACTGCAGTTGCCAGGTCTTCCTTTTATTATCTTCGGCAGGCCAGGCAGCTTGCCCCTTATTTGTCTCCCCGTGACATGACTACAGTGGTCCAAGCAATGGTCACCTCTAGGTTGGATTACTGTAACGCGCTCTACGCTGGGCTTCCCATGGGCCTGATCCGGCGGTTACAGCTGGTACAGAATGCAGCAGCGCGGGTCATTGCTGGAGCACCGGTGTGGGAGCATATTACACCGGTGCTACGCCAGCTGCATTGGCTGCCAGTGGAGTACCAAATCAGGTTTAAGGTTTTGGTGTTAACCTACAAAGCCCTACGCGGACTGGGACCGACGTATCTGAGGGACCGTCTCTCACCATATGAGCCCCGGAGGACTCTCCGCTCTGGCGGAAAACATCTTTTAAGTGTCCCTGGCCCTAGGGAGGCCCGCCTGGCGTCAACCAGGGCCAGGGCCTTTTCAGTCCTGGCCCCGACCTGGTGGAATGCTCTGTCTTGCGAGACAAGGGCCCGGCAAGATTTGCTTGCATTTCACCGGGCCTGTAAGACAGAGCTATTCTGCCAGGCATATGGCTAACGCCGGGCAGTGCCCGCCCCGCCCCCGTGAAGGGGGGGTTAAACCATCACCCCTATGCAAACACAGAGGCATGTATGAACCACTGGGCAGCATGAATTGTTATATTTAATGTTTTTAAATGTTTTAAATGTATTATTTAATGTTTTTAAATGTTTTTAAACATGTTTGTATTTGTTATCCGCCCTGAGCCTGCGAAAGCAGGGAGGGCGGAATATAAATATAATAAATTAAATTAAAATTAAATTAAATTAACAATTGCCTGGAATGGCAAACTTGAATGATAGGCTTCTCCCTCCTCTCTGATTGGTCAGTTTAGAAGGAGTCTGAAGTGAGTAAGTTGGTTTTCTGACAGGATTGTTCAGAGTGTGTGAATGAGTCTCACAGGGATGGTCAGACAGTTTTCCCTTAGTGTGAAAGGGGAGGAATCTTATGCCTTAACTGTAACATTACTGTTCTGAGGAAGAATTCTGTTTAAGACGCGTAAGCATAAGAGTCAGCATAAGCTGAAACCCATTTTACACAGATATGAGAGAACTAGGAGTGTGTTTTGTCACCTTTCAAGACAGAAGAAGAAGGGTTTTATCTTCTGAGGAGATTAATTCCTGCTCATTTTTTAAAGGTGATTTGGCTCTGGGGAGGACCCTGGGTCTGTTGTGAAGGGAAAACAGTTTAAACTAACTCCAGGAGACCTGAACTGTCATAGTGAGGAGTATGGATTTGAAGAAAAAGATTTTATATACGATTTCTGTGCCTTTCAGTATTATATGCACTTTTGCTATGCCCAGGAGCTATTGTAGTATTTGTAACACAATCTGCAAGAAAATGATATTTGAAACAAAGGACCAAAGAAGAATGTATGTTAAACATGTTAATCGCTGTGAGAACTGAGAATTAACAGTACAACTTGCTTGCTATATGATAGAGATGCACCTATCACACACCTGCTGTATGATTCTGTATGATTCTAATACAAAAAGCTCTTTGTAAGAACCGTTAATGCAAAATGTTGCACATTAGGTCAGCCAGAATTAGCAACATCTCTTTCAAGGCTGGGAAAGAAAGAAATTGCAGAACTGGGGGCACATTCCTTTCCATTCACAGACTTCAGGGCACCACTGTTAAAAGCAACATTGGCAAAAAGGAGGGGGCAGGAATGAGCCCATAAGAGCCCATAAGAAGGAAGATGTTCTTCCTTCAGATAATACCAAGGACAGATGGGAAATTGCAAACTTGCAATTTCTCCAATTATGTGGCTGACCTAAATTGCTTCTTCCAATCAAAAGTACCCCTAGACATATTGTGTCAAGATAGGAGGTCCCTTTTCTATGCCAATGGGGGACCCCTGTATTCTGCAAGACAATAAGATAACAAATATTATAATTAGCCAAAAAGTATTAATTGCTTTGCACTGCTATTGTAGCTCTGATGAACTTTGGACATGAGGAGACCATTTACTCCTGTGTAAATTGCTCCTCCATTGTTTAATTAAACAATCTATCTTGCTTCATCAACAGGACTCCTGGTGTCTCTTTTTCTCCTTGTGAATTGGCTAGGGGGACACTCAAAGCACAAGGGTGTGCTTAACAAGTGGGGGCTCATTCTTGCTGCCCCCCCAGGGCACCGTCCCCTTGACAGACATCAGCATCTTCCCAGAAAGTGCACTCTGGCCCAAGCTTTGGCTGGCTGGTAGGAGTTGGTGGCTGACTGTGAGGCGGCGCCCCAAGGAAATGCAGCGAAATCTGGCGGGAGTCCTGGAGAAGGAAGCAGAGGAGTGTAAGGAAGGAAGTATGGGAGAGAAAGGTAAAAAGCCTCCTCCCCCTCGAGCAGGGACATAGAAGTCCTCACTAAGTCCCAGTAAGCAGGCAGAGGCATTGTTCAACGCGAGGAGGTGAGGTGGGATCTCATGTAAAAGAACAAAGGAAGAGAAACGAGAACTGAAAACCTAGGTGTGTGGAAATATTGGCACCAATGAATGAGTGTGTTTGATGGCCAAGAGTTACTAAGGAAGGCACGGCCGAGAGCTCAGAGGAGCTGAGCGGGAGTGTTTGCACACGTCTCCATAAGAGCGCAACAGGTGCTTGGCAGGGAAAGCCAAGTGGGTTTATGTGCGGGGCTCAGTGAAGACCGCAAGGAGCGACTTGAGGGAACGAGTCAGAAGTTTAAGCACGTTTCTTGACGAGGCGAGAACAGGCAGGCTCAAGAGGGTGATCCGGGAAATGTTTGTGTAAACACCTCAACCAGGCGAGGAGAGGGCCACCCCTTTGAGACAGGCAATACCTGAGAGTTGGGCTTGACATTGTAGGAGCGAAGAAAAGGGAGCACCTTGCTGGATGGTGGTGTGTCAAAACTTTGCAGAACAAGTTTGGAGAGGAGTGAGGAAGGGACGCTCCGTGTGTGTTCTTTGGAGTAATTAAATGCTGTTTGTGATTATTATAAATCTGTATGTGTTTGTCAGTCCATTTAATCTATTTTGAATAAATAATATGTGAATGTAACTGTGTGTATGAGTGAGAAGTGTCCTGGTTGGGCAGACGTGTGCCCAGGCAGAGGATTTCAGCCTGAGGAATAAATAGCATCTCTCCAGCACAGAGACACGCCCGGATCTGGAGAAACAAAAGCAGGTCTGAGGTGGAACTTTGTGAATAAACATTGTTGTAACTAAAGTACTAAATAAAATACCTCTCACTGTTAAGACCAAGAATACAGGAATATAGGAAACTAAGCTTCAAGGATATTTTCTTGCCTGTTAATCAAAGTGTATTCTGTAATACCAACCAAGTTTTACCTCAGCACTTCCATCCCTTGACTACACCTACTAAATTCCTTCCTGTTAAATAAAGTTATTTCTTTTTCAACGTTATATAGTCTCTAGTGCCATACAGTCTCCAGTGCCATTTCCAGCAAAAGGGAAGAGGGCTCCTGCTTTCCTGTACTGGGCTAAAAAGCCAAAATTATATCTGCCTGTCAGGATAGGACAAACAGACTTTCAAACCCTCAAGTATTAACATGGTGCTTGGGGCAGCTCAGTGAAAGGAGAGGGATTAAATATTAGCAGAAAATCTGCCTCCCAGTGGGGGAGTGAAGGGGGGGATCTGTCATAGCAGGATATAAATTTTGCTAATGTAGTAAAACATATACAAGAAAATGAAAAAAAAATTCCTCACGAACATTTTATCCTCAGAACAACCTTGGGAGTTCATTTAGCCTGAGAATGTGTAACTTGCTCACGGTCACCCAGTGAACTGCCATGCTAGAGTGGTGATTTGAACCTGGATCGCCCAGATCCTCATCTGAAACTCTAACCACTACAGTGCACTGGCCTTAATGAGGTGGCTGTTGTTGAACAGTGGTGAACAGCCAGGCATGGGTGAGTCATGAAAGTCAGGTAATAGGAAGTCACCTGGTGGTTGCTGCCAGTCCTGGAAAGGACCCTGCTCCTTCTCCTGCCTTTACTGACAGAAATCAAGGCTGGCAATACCATTAACATTACCTAAGAATGGTCCTTGGGGGCATTCGCTTCTTCAAGGCTTAGGTACCACCTCTACTTGTGTGTGTGAGCATAGTGGCATACTTGAGGTGAATTGCATTCATGATCACTCTTTTGGGCATGGATGCTAATTGCAGTGTGTTCTTGCCATGTCACAAAGATGCATGTATATATGTGGATTGGATGGGAGTGAATTTCTGAAGTGTCATCTGATCTGTGCTTCCTAATTTGCTCCTCCAACTCTTCCCTCTTGTTGAACAGTGGACTAGGTGTTTTTGTGCGAAGTGGCTGATATCTATCAATCACAAACAAGTGGCATCTGTGATTGTTGTAATTTTAACATATATAGTCAAACAACAGTTCCTGGGGCAAAAGTAATAATGCACATAAAAGCGAGAAGGTTTTTTGCTTGCCAAGAACAGATGTACCAAATCAATTCTAAATTGAACTAAGAGCACTGCCCCTTGCTAGTTGCAATGTTTTAATGTATTGACACCTGCCATTTGACATCAGTTGACACAATTGCCTATTATTACACTTCACAGCATGCAATTTGCACATTTCTTTTGCAAATAGGAAGTTAGGATCAAAACCTATTTTGGATGTTCAAAAATACTTATGTGGTACAACTGTAAACATGTTTACTCAGAAGTAAATCCTGCTGCATCTGCTGAGCCCACTGGCTCACCTCAACTTAATATCCATAAAGTGGCAGCCTTAGATGTCTGGGTTGTGTTGTTACTTACAGCTGGAGCCTGCTCATTTAAACAAAAATTGAATTTTTTAGAAGGAGAATCTAGAAATCTTTCCAGATTATACAGCTGTCTCTCTAAATTATTCTTTAGACTATCAGAGCAAGCAGTTATATACAGAGCATGACTGAAATTATTCATTCTAGGTGGACTTTTCCATGTGAAGAAGATAGTAATACAAACTGTGTAGTTAATTCATTCAGTTAATCATTCAGCCAAAGAAGCATCTGTATTGACTGAAAACTATATTGTGATATTTAACTTTCAAAAAGTACTTATTCTGAGGCTGTTCCCATTGATTCTATACAATTTAAGTTCAAGACAATTTTTTAGGGTTGCACAATTTAATATGTTGGCATTGTTTAATGTATTTGTTTCCAGTTTCATTTGAATCCATGAAAAATAATTAGTATTTATGTAAATTTAAGTGGATGTTCCAAACTGAGAAAAACTCATTGTAAGAAAGTATATATAAGTATAGTATAGTATACTCATTATAAGTATAGTACTGCAATGTTATTTAAGACATATGACTAACATAATTCATAAGGACAAAACAGAACTTCCGGTGCTCAGGCAGTACACTTATCCAGGTGCTGCCATTTGCCCTCCTGAACGGAGGGAGAGAGGGCTCCACTTCCTGGGCATCCGGGTATTTGTGGGGGACGGGGCCTGGGACTATATAGGCTGGCTCCACCGCCCTCCCTGCAGCAGTCGCCTCTGAAAGCTCGAAGGCGACGGAGGTTTTCTCTCTGGCCTCAGCATTCAGGCAAGAGCGAGGGATGGCTGCAGAGGCAGCGTAGTTTGTTGGTGCTGCTTTCATGGTGGCATGGCTCTCTTTCGTTCACCTGTGGCAGTGGCGAACAGTGTCTGGCTTGCCCGGGCAGTGATGGTGTTGCATGGTGGCTCAGAGGGAAGGCGCCAGAGTTCCGGCATGGCTTTCCCTTTCTCTCCGTGGCAGGGGTTTCCCTGTTATGGTGACGAGCAGTCGCGTGACCTGAGCAGAGCTGTGGCTGTGCTCGTTTGAGCAGAAGTGCCAGAGTTTCGGTGCAGTTTTCCCCAGCCGCAGCTACGAGTGGTAAAGGTCTGAGCGGCGTTGGTGTCTACAAGGCTGTCTTGGGGGCAACCGCGGGGCACTTCTCCTTCATCCTCATTGGGGCTGCAGCGAATCGTGGCTAAGTGGGGCCCTTAGGAGGGTGGGCAGTGGCAGTGCTTGCTGCATTGTGGCGCAGCTTGCAGGGTTGTGCGTTCTGGTCCCCGAGGGGACTAGCCCCCTCCCCTGTGACTGGCATTATTTGAAGGGATCTGCAATCAACCCCACCCAATCTTGATTTTGGGTGGTAATTGCATGCTGAAACATTCCTTTTGGGGATAGGGCCTGTATCCTCCCTGTAGTACAGCCTTCTGGCAGCTGTTTTGGGTCCATTAAGGAAGCGCTTGTCTGCCAGTAGGAGGGTATAGTGGCCTTGTGGCTACCATTTTCTAACTCACTTGGGAGCCCTTGGGAGGTGGCCATTTTGTTCTGCAGACCTATATGGCATAGCAGTTAAAGGGGGCTGTTTGGTCCTTCACAGGCATTATGGGCACATGGGGGCATCATTATTGTGCCTGGCCAGTTGCCTTTAGGGGTTGTTGCCAACTTGAACAGGACAGCTTGTGCTTCGTCAGTTGTGCCATGCCTCCTAAGATTGGTGGTGGCCCGATTCGGCTGCCCTAAAGGGAGAGTCGTTGGAGGAGGTAGTGCAGAGGGCGGTTGGTGAAGCTATAAAACCCTTTGTTGACAAGCTGAATGAAACAGATCAAAGGGTGGGCTTAATTGAGAGCTAAGTGAAAACCATTAAGGAAGCAGCGGGGGGGGCAGAGAAGTCTGCTCGGGAAAGTGCGTCACTCGTGAAGGCTACGAATAAAGAGCTCAAACTGGTGGAGAATCAGCTGATCGGGCTACAAGTGGAACGAACACAGACAATTTTGCGTCTCCAGAATGTGAAAGAGGAGGAAAATGAGGATTTACGGGGTCTTGTCTCGGAGCTATTGACGACACCCGCGAGGGCAACTAAAGAAGAAGTAAAAAGCGCCATTTTGGAAGTCCGTCGGGCTACTTCAAAATATGCAATGAAGCGTCAGTTGCCTCGCGAGATCATCATTGATTTTTCATCTAAGAGGATCCGGGACACTATCCTATATAATTCATACAATGCGGATTTGGACTTTTTGGGTAATAAGATATTGAAAGACGTCCCATTTCTAGTTCGGAAAAGACGTTTTAAGTATAAAAAGTTCGCAGCTCTTCTGAGAGAACGTGGAATAAAGTACAAATGGTTATTTCCGGAAGGAATCTGGTTCAGTCACAAAGATCAAGCTTTCAAGTTATTATCAGAAGATCAACTAAGGGATTTTGAGGATAAAAATCCGGAATTTCAGTGCACCAAGCAAGACGAAAAGGAGAAGTCTGAGGGGGAGGGGGAGGAAATGAGCACTGCAGCTGCAGCTGCTCAGAGAGAATTGCATCCGGGACCCAGGAGGGGAAGAAAAATTTAATTTGAATTTAAATTGTAATTTGCATTTAGTAAGGTCAACCACTCCATCAATATAATATAAAGCTTTAACTTTTGAATAATGGCAGTATGAAGGGAAAACATGAAACGTAGTGTTTAGTGTTTGTAGATTACCTTCCCCTTTCCCCCCCTTTCCCTTTCTTTTTTTTTCTCCTTTCCTTCCCATCCCTTGTGCTATTGTAGTCTTTTGTAGTTACTGTTTTGTAGGGTATGTATGTATGTAGTAGTTTTGTATGTTAGATATTGAAAAATAAAAAATATTATTAAAAAAAAAAAGAAAGGTGGTGGCCCGAGCAAGGGCAAGCAGCCTGCTAAGCAACCCCCTGCTAAAAGGGTTCTGCTGTCTGACTCCTCATCCAATGATGAGGAAGTAACCAAAGGGAGTCAGCAGATTCTGGACAGGTTGGCTGCTCTAGAATGGGCAAGAGGTGTTTTGCCGGCCCCAGCTACTGGGGGTAGGAGCAAGAGGGCAGCTAGGAAAGTCTCTGATGCGACTTTTCATAGAGATGTTATGACCCGTTTTCTGCCCTTAAAGGTTCTGCAGGGGCGACTAGGGAGGAAGCTGGTGAATACTCGGAGGAGTGTGTGCCAGCAGGGACGAGCAGCTATGCAGATCAGGATGCGAACTGGACTGCTGATATGCCACCTGTTGCTATGATTGTTGACTCCCTGGAACCTGAGGGTAAGTCACCTGCACCACAGGACTGGCACACCCAGCCTTGGGGGCCTGTAGGTTCTGCGCAGAATCCTAGAGCCTTTGGGGCATCCCAGTTGCAACCCAGTTGCGGCTCCTCAACTGGGCTGCTCTTCTTGGTCAGGTCACCCTTATTATCCATCTCCAGCGGGTGCTAGTCCTTGGCTTGTTTGAGGCCAACAGGCATTGCCCTGGCAGTCTAGGGTGGGAACTCCCCCAGCTGCTTCAGTGGCGGCAGCGGGTGTTTCTGGCAGTACCATTAGTGGTCAGCCCTTAGGACATCCATAATTGGTATGGCCCTCATTCCCCCTGGGACCTTATTACCAGGGTTCAGCCTTGAGATCATGCCTTATGCCTTTTGGGGATATGGCCTTGCCCTTGGGGTACCATTTGACGCCTGCTACAAGAGATAAAATTCTCCATGGTGAGTTTGTAGATGTCTTTACCCTTCTCTTCAGGGAGCTGGAGAAGAAGGATAAAGAGGAGTTGGATGACTGGGGCAAAGAGAGGCTTAAGCGTAGGAAAGTGGACTGTACCTGGGTGAATTGGTTGCCAGGCATATTCATTTACGCTGGGGTTATTGCATGTGCCCAACCCCATAGGGCAGCCCCCTTATTTCAAAACATTGATATCATTTATAGGGGGTACATGGACTTGGTCGGTGCAGCCTGGTGGTTAACCCTACCTTGCTGTGGGATCAAATTCATCAGCAGCTTTGACTGTAGCTTATGGCCCCAGCAAAGCCCAACTCGGGTAATAGATCTGACAGCGGGCATTTAGTGCAATGCCTTTCCACCCCTTCGGGTACCCGTGCCTCCACAGGACAGTCGGTTCAGCCCCAGCTGCTCTGCTGCGAGTTTGATTATCAGGGGGTGTGCTCCAGGAAGGGGTGTAGGTTCAGGCATGAATGCCCGCATTGCATGGGCTCCCACACATTCTCAGCTTGTCCCAAGTCTTGGCAGCGGGGAAGCGGCAAGAGGACAGGAGGAGGACCAGGTCACCCTTCCGCTGACAAGGGGTCCCACGCCCATGAGGGCACTTGAGCGCTTATTGCAGAGTTACCCTGATGGGGCTGCAGCCCAGTTTTTGTTAGATGGGTTTACTTTTGGGTTTTGGATTCCATTTCAGGGACTGAGAGCCCCTTTCATGTTGGCCAAGCTGCATTTGGTGGCCGGCATGGAAAAGGTGGTCCAGCGTAAAATTAATAAGGAGTGTTCTGAAAGCCGGATGCTGTGGCCTTTTTCGGCCCCTCCCATCTCAAATTTGAAGGTTTCTCCCCTGGGGGTAGTGCCGAAGAAGGAGATGGGCAAGTACCACCTGATACGTCACCTGTCCTTCCCTAAAGGGCGGGTCTGTTAATCACGCCATTCCAGAACACTTATGTTCTGTGCTGTATACGTCTTTTGACGAGGTTGTCAAGGTGGTGAGGCACTGCGGGGTGGGGGCAGAAATGGCAAAATGTGACATTAAGTCTGCATTTTGCCTTTTGCCAGTTCACCCCGACGATTTTGAGTTGCTAGGCTTCTCCTTCGACAGGCAATTTTACACGGACAGAGCACTCTCTATGGGCTGCTCTGTTTCTTGTTTGGCCTTGGAGAAGTTTAGCACATTCTTGGAGTGGGCCTTACGTCAGTGGCTGTGGTGCCATGACTCCATTCACTATGTGGACGATATTCTTTTCACGGTGCCTAAAGGGACAGGGCAATGCACCAGGCTCTTGGCTGGGTTTACTGCCTTAGGTGACGTTGGGGGTCCCCCTCACCTGTAAAAGGATGGAGGGCCCAACCCACGTCCTAACCTTCTTGGGGATTGAAGTAGATACTTTGCACCACATGTTCCATTTGCCAGAGGCCAAGGAAGTGGACCCTAGGTCCCGTTTGGCTTCCCTCAGGAATAAGCGTAAAGTTTCCTTCCTGGAGTTGCAGCAGTTGATCAGGCATCTTAATTTTGCCTGTAACGCAGTTGCACCTTGGCGTGGCTTTCTGAGGCATTTGTGTGATGTCATGGGCACATTGAAGTTGCCGCATCACAGAGTTAGGTTGATGCAAGGGGTCAGAGATGACCTTGCATTCTGGGAGGAATTCCTCACATCTTTCAACAGGGTCATCTTTTGGCAGGAGAAGCTGTTGCTTGAGGCCAAGCTACAAATTTCCTCTGATGCTTCAGGGTCCAGGGGCTTTGGGGTTTTCTTCCAGGGGCACTGGTGTGCGGAGCTCTGGCCAGCACATTGGCATGATGGTGTTATTACCAAAGACCTTACATTTCTGGAATTTTTTTACGATCCTGATGGTCGTCTAATTGTGGGGAGAGGAACTTGCCAACCATGCGGTCCACTTCTGGTGCAACAATTTAGCGGTTGTGCAGGTGATCAAAACCCTCTTATTCAGGTTGCCCAGGGTTATGAGGTTGGTCAGAGCCTTCACTCTCCAGTGCCTCAGGCTGAACATCTTGTTCAGGGCGAAACACGTTCCTGGGATCAACAATGGAGTGGCAGACTCTTTGTCTTGCCAGCAGATCAAACGGTTTCGTCAGCTCACCCCAAAAGCCAACCTTCAACCAGTTCTGATGCCTCTGGAGCGGTGGAATCTTGGAGGGTTGAGGCGCCCAGAGCCATCCATCTAGCCATTGCCCCCAGCATGTGGAAGTTGTATGATGGCAGTTTGCTTGCTTCAGGCTCGAGGCAAAGTTGGACCAGGTGTGGCCCATCCCGGCAGAACATTTTATGGCATTCTGCATGGATCGGAGGTGCAATGGCTTATCGGTTAAGTCCATCAGGGGTCTCTTGGTGGCATTGGCCTTTGCTAGCAAGGCCTGGGGTTTCATTGAGGCTACAGGTGATTGTAGGATTAGAAAAATGCTACAGGGTTGGTCTCAGAAGGCAGGCATGAGACCTGATGGTAGGCAGCCTATCTCCTCCTCCATCCTTTGGGGTTTGGTGGCTGTTTGGAAGAAGGTTTGTCTGTCTGTTTATGAAGCTGCTCTCTTTCATGCAGCATCTTTGACTGCCTTCTTTGGTTCTCTTAGAGTAGGCGAGTTAGTGGCCGAGTCCCACAAGGATCAGTCTAATAGTGTGTTGTTGGTGCAGGACATTCAGTTCAAAGGTGATAGCATCACCCTCAGAATTTGGCGCTCCAAGACGGATCAGCGGCAGAGGGGAGTGTTAGTGTAGTTGGGCCCTTGTGAAGAGGCTGAACTTTGTCCTATTCAGGCCCTGCACAGATACTTGGAGATGAGGGGCAGTGGTGATGGGCTTTTTTCCCCATCATTGTGGTGAGACCCCATTCACCCAGTATCAGTTTTGGTCGGTGACCGCGATGGCACTTGCTAAACTGGGGCTTACGGGGGTGAAGTTTTGTACCCATTCCTTTGAGATTGGGGCAGCTTCCGACTTCCGGTTTGGGATTCATGGAGGTCTAACGCAGCTCTAAGTGCAGAGCTGACCAGGCTGCTGTTTCAGCGGCCGGAGGGGCACAAATAGCCCCCGGCCACCTGCTCTCAGGCGGAGAACAGGCAAAGAACGCTCAAAGACCTCAGGGCGCGTCGATCTCGGGCGAGGGGGGGTTCTGCACTAAGGACTCTCTCTCGACCCTTGAGGTCCCACCCTTTGACAGGTCGGCATAGATCTCTGCGGCAGACCCGGGGCCAGTGCGGCTGGCATAAGACCTTTGTGCCCAAGCTTCAACAGGGGGAGAACAAACGGAAAGAGAATTTAAGATTGAAGCAGTGATTACAACCCAGAAAGACGTTTGAAAAGGTAAAGATCACTATCTCCTGAATTGGGATGGACTGTTAAGAGTAACGAAGTTTTAAAAGGACTTTTTAAACTGCAACAGACTTATTATAAGGAGGGGAAAACCCGGCAAGAAATAGATTGCAAAAAAGAACTAAGTAAAAAGAAGTAATTTAAGAAAAGGGACATTTGTTTATCATACCTGTGGTTGAGAATCGATAGCAGGCTGTGGGAAAATTTCTACCATCACGAGAGCTGCAGCGGAGAGTCGGGAAACAGGAAGTACGTAATAGTGATAGAGTCGCCAGAAGGAGATGGCCCCTACTGGAAGACAGGAAGAAGGGCATCGCCATTTTTGAACAGGGAAGGGCTTTGGCTTCAGTAAGGGCGGAAGTAGGACATCTTGGATTGCAAAAGGGTACAGAGAAACCATAGAGAAAAGACGCCCGACATTTTGGATTTTCGGAGCGATTTTTGTTTATTTAAAGGACCAGGACTTTTTAATTAGTTAAAAGGATTATCAATTTGGACGCCACGGAGCTAAGAAAACGTGCAGACTCGTGGGAGTGAGGTAAATCAAGCCCCACAATGTCGAAGAAAGAGTGGCAAGCAGCCATAGAGAACTTGGACAAAAAATTTTGTGAAATGCTAAAGGAGCTTAAAGAAACAAAATTGGAGTTGGTGAAAGAAGTCAAAGATGTCAAAGAGACAGTTAAAAATGAGCTGGCAGAAGTAAAAAAGGGAATGGAGACGATACAAACCGACTTGCAGGCAGCGCAGCAAAAAGTTAACGATGTGGAGAAGGCGATGGACAATCTTACAGAGACGCAGCGAACGGATATGAGAGTAATGAGGGGAAGAATGGCAGTTGCGGAGAGTAAATACATGGAGAAGCAGCTGAGGTTTCGAGGTTTGTCGGAAGTAGAAGGAAAGACAGCACAAGAACAGGTGACTGAAGTGTTAGCTGAATACCTGGAAAAGGAGGAGGAGGAGGTTGTGCCTTTCCTGGATGTGGTGTACCGAATAAATTCCAGATTTGCGACCCAGAGAAAGGTACCAAGGGATGTGATAGTGCAATTTACGACAAGGAATGTAAGGGAAATGATAGTGACTAAGCAATTTCAAGATCCATTGATAGTTGATGGCAAGACAATTATCATTATGAAGGAGTTACCCAGATCGGTGCTCTTGGACCGGAAAAAATACAAAGTGTTAGTCCAGACTTTGAAAGACATGAAAGTAAGATATAGATGGGAATTACCGGAAGGGATATCTTTTGAATTTGGAGGAGTAAGAAAGCGCATCAGATCTGAATTGGAAATGGAAAGGTTCATGATGGACAATGAAAAAGACTTACCAACAAGGCCTTGAATATGGGGTGCAAAGTTTTATCGTGGAATGTAAATGGACTCAACTCACCTAATAAGCGAAAAAGTATTTTCCACTGGCTATTAAAACAGAAATGTGATATAGTTTGCTTACAAGAGACTCATATTAGAAATCAGGACGTAAAATACCTTAAAGTAAGTAAATTGGGCATTGAATTTGTAGCGGCCTCAAAAAAGAAAAAAAGGGGAGTGGTATTATATATAAAAGAAGAGCTGCAACCCAAGGTGATAATTAGAGATGAGGAAGCCAGATTTATAGCAGTGGAATGTATTTGGAACTTAAAGAAAGTGTTGGTGATTGGAATATATGCACCTAATGGAGCTAAAGAGTGCTTTTTTGAGGATTTAAAGAAGCAACTAGATGAACTTTCATATGATCAGATAATACTTGCAGGAGACTTCAATGGAGTTACGAATTTGGAACAGGATAAGAAATCAGCCACTACACAAAAGAAAAGAGGACTATTACCAAAGACTTTTTTTGGATTAATGCAACAGGAAGCGTTGGAAGATGTGTGGAGAACGCAGAATCCCACAAGCAGACAGTATACCTTTTTCTCTGCAAGACATTCTACCTTATCGCGTATTGATATGATCTGGTCCTCAAAGGACTTAGTACTTTGGACTAAGGAAGTAGAAATAATGCCCATGGTAGGCTCAGATCATAACCCAATTATGTGGAAATTTGGAAAAAGAACTAAGAGAAAAGGATGGAGAATAAATGAGGATTTGTTGCAAGAGGGAGAAAATATGGAAATGTTGAGAAGGGAGACTAAATTCTTCATACAGTACAACATGAATCAAGAAGTACCAACCAACAAGTTATGGGACACGTATAAAGCAGTAATCAGAGGTGTATTAATGGACTTAAATGGAAGACTTCGAAGGAAAAAAGAGGAGAAGAGACAGGAGATTATGGAAAAAATAAAAGCCAAAGAAATACAGCTGAAGAAAAGACCAGGGAAAAAGAAAATATACCAGGATATTAAAATCCTTCAGGAGCAGTTGACGGCTATGAATAATAAAGAACTGGAATGGAATCTTAAAAGACTGAATCAAAAGTCGTTTGAAGGGGTGAATAAACCTGGGAAATTTTTGGCATGGCAATTGAAGAAAAGAAAGGAGAAAAAGATAATAAATAAAATATGTGATGACAATAAAGTACACTTGGAACAGGTCGCTATTAGCAGAGCCTTTTATAAATTTTACGCTAAATTGTATGATAAGAAAGAAGTGAATAAAGATGCGATAGCCGCATATCTGGAGAAAATGAAGCTTCCAGTAATTTCCGAGGAGTGGAGAGTTAAACTAAATAGCGAAGTAACAGAAGAAGAGATAAGGAAGGCAATACAGTCAACAAACTTGGGGAAAGCGCCAGGGCCTGATGGACTTACAGCTAAGTTTTACAAGGCAATGGCCAATGAACTGGTACCGTTTTTAAAAGAGGTGATCAATGGTGTTTTGAGGGACCAAAGGATCCCAGATACCTGGAGTGAAGCAAATATATCATTGATCCCCAAAGAAGGACAGGACTTGACCAATGTTAAAAACTACAGACCTATCTCTTTACTCAATAACGACTACAAGATTTTTGCAAAGATCTTGGCGGAGAGAATAAAGGGATGGCTAGCCGAAGTTATTGGAGAAGAACAAGCAGGCTTTTTACCAAATAGACAAATTAGAGACAACTTAAGGACAGTTATAAACGCTATAGAATATTATGACAGGCGATGTGATAAGGAGGTTGGTTTCTTCTTTGTAGATGCTGAAAAAGCATTTGACAATTTGAACTGGGACTTTATGTTTGCCACAATGGAACAGCTACAAATGGGGGAAAGGTTCATAAGAGCAGTGAGAGAAATTTATAGAGACCAGAGTGCAGCAATTGTGGTGAATGACGAGCTGACTAAAAAATTGATTATTGGAAAGGGTACAAGACAAGGTTGCCCGCTATCCCCATTGTTGTTTATTTTGGTTCTTGAAATTTTGATGATGCAGATTCGAGAAGACAATACAATCCGTGGTATAAAGATAAAAGACTTTTCCTATAAGGTCAGAGCATTTGCAGATGATATAATGTAAATTGTGGAAGATCCAATTGAAAACATGCCCAAGGTAATAGAAAAAATTAAAGAGTTTGGAGACTTGGCAGGTTTTTATGTAAACAAAAAGAAATCGAAGATTTTATGTAAGAATATGACCAAACAAAAACAACAGTTATTAACGGAAATAACAGATTGTGAGGTAACAAATAAGGTGAAGTATTTGGGAATTGAATTGACTGCAAAAAATATAGATCTATTCAAGAATAATTATGAGAAATTATGGACTCAAATAGAGCATGATTTGATTAAATGGAATAGACTGAACTTGTCATGGTTGGGAAGAATTGCAGTAATCAAGATGAACGTGTTACCAAGAGTTATGTTTCTGTTACAGACGATACCAATTATTAGGGACTCCAAGCAATTTGATAAATGGCAGAGGAAAATATCAGAGTTTGTGTGGGCAGGCAGGAAGCCTCGAGTGAAAATGAAAGTGTTACAGGATGCAAAAGAAAGAGGGGGAATGCAACTGCCCAACTTGAGACTTTATTATGATGCAATCTGTCTGGTATGGTTGAAGGATTGGATCATGTTGAAAAATCGCAAACTGCTGGCCTTAGAGGGATACAAAAAATTATTTGGATGGCATGCATACCTATGGTATGATAAAGTAAAAGCAGATTCTATGTTTCTGCATCACTACATTCGGAGAAGCCTCTTTACAATTTGGAAGAAGTATAAAGAATACCTACAAGAAGGAATTCCCTCCTGGGTGGTTCCATATGAAGTAATAGATCCAAGAACGGTCGACAATGAACAACAGTGTTTAACGTACAAGGAGATAACTCAAATAGAATCTTCTAAAATAAGAATAAGAACGCAACAAGAGTTGTCTCCAAACTACGACTGGTTTCAATATAGACAAGTTAGAGATCTTTATTACTCAGACTGTGCAAAGGGAGGGATAAGGATGGAGGACTCAGAATTAGAGAAAGTAATTTTACAAGAAGACCAAAAGGAAATTTCCAAGGTTTACAAAGTGTTGTCGAAGGCTTTCACGGCCGGAGAACGATGGTTGTTGGGGGTTTTCCGGGCTGTATTGCCGTGGTCTTGGCATTGTAGTTCCTGACGTTTCGCCAGCAGCTGTGGCTGGCATCTTCAGAGGTGTAGCACCAAAAGACAGAGATCTCTCAGTGTCACAGTGTGGAAAAGATGTAGGTCATTTGTATCTACTCAGGAGGGGTGGGGTTGAGCTGAGTCATTCTGTAAGAGTTTCCCAGGGTGTGGAATGCTAATGGCGGGAGGCTTCACTGTATCCTGAGGAGGTTCTTTTGCATATGGATTGGTGCTTGATGTGCTAATCTTCTCTGCAGGGCTATTGTCGGGTGTGGAGTGTTTTGTTGGCCTGGTGTTTTTCAGAACTGGAGCCCATGCTCTGTTCATTCTTAAGGTTTCTTCTTTCTTGTTGAAGTTTTGCTTATGCTTGTGAATTTCAATGGCTTCCCTGTGCAGTCTGACAAAGTAGTTGGAAGTGTTGTCCAGTATTTTGGTGTCCTGGAATAAGATACTGTGCCCTGTTTGAGTTAGGCTATGTTCAGCCACTGCTGATTTTTCAGGCTGTCCAAGTCTGCAGTGTCTTTCATGTTCTTTTATTCTTGTCTGGATGCTACGCTTTGTGGTCCCGATGTAAACTTGTCCACAGCTGCAGGGTATACGGTATACTCCTGCAGAGGTGAGGGGGTCTCTGCTGTCTTTTGCTGATCGTAGCATCTGTTGTATTTTTCGGGTGGGTCTGAATACTGCTTGAAGGTTATGCTTTTCCATAAGCTTTCCCATCTGATCAGTAATTCCTTTGATATATGGCAAAAACACTTTTCCTGTAGGTGACTGTTTTTCCTTGGTTGTTTGATTCATCCTGGGTTTGATTGCTCTTCGGATTTCATTTCTGGAGTAGCCATTTGCCTGAAGTGCGTGGTTTAGATGATTAATTTCCTCATTGAGAAAGCGCGGCTCACATATCCGTCTTGCACGATCCACTAATGTTTTCATTATGCCTCTTTTCTGTCGGGGGTGGTGATTGGAGTTTTTGTGTAAGTACCGATCAGTGTGAGTTGGTTTCCTGTAGACCTTGTGACCTAACTGAAAGTTTGCTTTGCGGATGACCAAGGTATCCAGGAATGAGAGTTTTCCCTCACTTTCTTTTTCCATTGTGAATTGTATGTTCAGGTGGATGTTGTTGAGATGATTCAAAAACTCCCTCAATTCTTCCTCCCCATGGCTCCAAATGATGAATGTATCATCCACAAACCGGAACCATACACTGGGTTTGTGGGGTGCTGATTCTAGAGCTGTTTTTTCAAAATGTTCCATGTAGAAGTTTGCTATAACTGGGCTGAGTGGGCTCCCCATGGCCACCCCATCCATCTGTTCATAGAATTCGTTGTCCCATTGGAAGTAACTGGTTGTCAGACAATGATGGAATAAGGCTGTTACATCCTCTGGGAAAATCTGATTAATCAGTGCAATAGTGTCTTTTACTGGAACCTTGGTAAACAGGGATACAACATCAAAACTGACAAGTATGTCTTGTGGATTGAGTTTCAGAGAACTGATTTTGTTGATGAAATCTGCTGAATCTTTGATGTAAGACGAGGTTTTCCCGATGTGGTCCTGCAGGAGATCTGCCAGATGTCTAGCTAATTCATATGTCGGTGAACCAATGGCACTCACAATGGGTCGGAGTGGGACTGAATCTTTATGTATTTTGGGGAGTCCATATAGTCTAGGTGGCTGTGCTTCTGTCTTGCATAGTTTTCTGTGCGAGTCGGGATGAAAACAGAAAACAGAAAACTTTTCTGTTTTCTGTTTTCATCCCGACTCGCACAGAAAACTATGCAAGACAGAAGCACAGCCACCTAGACTATATGGACTCCCCAAAATACATAAAGATTCAGTCCCACTCCGACCCATTGTGAGTGCCATTGGTTCACCGACATATGAATTAGCTAGACATCTGGCAGATCTCCTGCAGGACCACATCGGGAAAACCTCGTCTTACATCAAAGATTCAGCAGATTTCATCAACAAAATCAGTTCTCTGAAACTCAATCCACAAGACATACTTGTCAGTTTTGATGTTGTATCCCTGTTTACCAAGGTTCCAGTAAAAGACACTATTGCACTGATTAATCAGATTTTCCCAGAGGATGTAACAGCCTTATTCCATCATTGTCTGACAACCAGTTACTTCCAATGGGACAACGAATTCTATGAACAGATGGATGGGGTGGCCATGGGGAGCCCACTCAGCCCAGTTATAGCAAACTTCTACATGGAACATTTTGAAAAAACAGCTCTAGAATCAGCACCCCACAAACCCAGTGTATGGTTCCGGTTTGTGGATGATACATTCATCATTTGGAGCCATGGGGAGGAAGAATTGAGGGAGTTTTTGAATCATCTCAACAACATCCACCTGAACATACAATTCACAATGGAGAAAGAAAGTGAGGGAAAACTCTCATTCCTGGATACCTTGGTCATCCGCAAAGCAAACTTTCAGTTAGGTCACAAGGTCTACAGGAAACCAACTCACACTGATCGGTACTTACACAAAAACTCCAATCACCACCCCCGACAGAAAAGAGGCATAATGAAAACATTAGTGGATCGTGCAAGACGGATATGTGAGCCGCGCTTTCTCAATGAGGAAATTAATCATCTAAACCACGCACTTCAGGCAAATGGCTACTCCAGAAATGAAATCCGAAGAGCAATCAAACCCAGGATGAATCAAACAACCAAGGAAAAACAGTCACCTACAGGAAAAGTGTTTTTGCCATATATCAAAGGAATTACTGATCAGATGGGAAAGCTTATGGAAAAGCATAACCTTCAAGCAGTATTCAGACCCACCCGAAAAATACAACAGATGCTACGATCAGCAAAAGACAGCAGAGACCCCCTCACCTCTGCAGGAGTATACCGTATACCCTGCAGCTGTGGACAAGTTTACATCGGGACCACAAAGCGTAGCATCCAGACAAGAATAAAAGAACATGAAAGACACTGCAGACTTGGACAGCCTGAAAAATCAGCAGTGGCTGAACATAGCCTAACTCAAACAGGGCACAGTATCTTATTCCAGGACACCAAAATACTGGACAACACTTCCAACTACTTTGTCAGACTGCACAGGGAAGCCATTGAAATTCACAAGCATAAGCAAAACTTCAACAGGAAAGAAGAAACCTTAAGAATGAACAGAGCATGGGCTCCAGTTCTGAAAAACACCAGGCCAACAAAACACTCCACACCCGACAATAGCCCTGCAGAGAAGATTAGCACATCAAGCACCAATCCATATGCAAAAGAACCTCCTCAGGATACAGTGAAGCCTCCCGCCATTAGCATTCCACACCCTGGGAAACTCTTACAGAATGACTCAGCTCAACCCCACCCCTCCTGAGTAGATACAAATGACCTACATCTTTTCCACACTGTGACACTGAGAGATCTCTGTCTTTTGGTGCTACACCTCTGAAGATGCCAGCCACAGCTGCTGGCGAAACGTCAGGAACTACAATGCCAAGACCACGGCAATACAGCCCGGAAAACCCCCAACAACCATTTACAAAGTGTTGTTAAAATGGTATACGGAAGATGAGATAGTCAAAGTGCAAATGGTGAAGTGGGCTATAAACTTCAACAAAGAAATAACAATGGAGGCGTGGGAATACTTGTGGAAACATACATTGAAAATCACAACATGTACCAATATTAAAGAGAATATTTACAAAATGATCTATCGTTGGTATCTGACGCCAAAGAAGATTGCGCTAGGGAACTCGAATATGTCTAATAAATGCTGGAAATGTAAAAAACATGAGGGATCAATGTATCACATGTGGTGGACTTGCGAGGTAGCTAGGCAGTACTGGGGGTTAATAATAAGAGTAATGAGTGAAATTTTACAATTTCAAGTTAATAAGAACCCAGAACTCCTGCTACTGAACTTGGGAATGGAAGACATTCCAGCACAACATAGGACATTGATATTTTATATGACGGCAGCAGCCAGACTTTTGTATGCGCAGAAGTGGAAAGTACAAGAAGTGCCAACTATTGAGGACTGGATTTACAAATTGCTGTACATGGCGGAGATGGACAAAATGGCAAGAAAATTGAGAGACCTTGATCCAGGGCAGTTTAACACGGACTGGGGAAAGCTGAAGCAATATCTGGTGAAAAAATGGGAGGTGGGAGGAGAACTGTGGCAGTTTGAAAACTATTGAGGTACACAGGAGGAGAGAAGTGACTATACCGAAGGGGTGGAGAGTTAATGGAAAAATTCTAAGCAACTTTATATGATTTTTAAGTATTATATTAAGTAGCAATAGTGTTGATACTATGAGAATTATTGGGATAGAAATTAACTAATCTATATTTTTTGGAGAGATAACCGTATAACATAGAGTGAATATATACATACATACGTAAATTTAAAGATAGGTCTAATTGTTAGACTTATGGTATATGTATAGATAAAGAACAATATATAGAATAGAAGCCTAAGTAAATGGCAATAAGTGTGTATAATAAGTATGTGTATAGCAGTATTGGAATTGATGTATAAAGGGGGGCAAATTGTTTGTCCCATATCGAAGAGAATAGAAGGAGTAAGATAAAACATGGGTTATCAAAATGAATATTATTAGTAGTTTTAATGAAGAAGATAGATTAAGAGGATTGTATTTATATGACAATTTATATGTGAAAGGAAGTGGAAATAGTGCTTAGAAGAATCTGAAAGTATATTATAATAAATAAATAAAATAAGTATGAAGGGAGTAGAGGGAAAGTGGATAGGGGGTTGGAAAACTGTTGGAAGTCAACAAAAAGGGGGGGAAAGGGAGGGGGTTAGAATTAGAAAAAATCAAAGAATGTGATTATAATTGTTATTATATGTTTCTAATCCAATAAAAATTCTTTAAAAAAAAAAAGAGATTGGGGCAGCTTCCACGGCAGCCACAATGGGGTACCCTGAGATGACTGTACAGAGGGTTGGGCAGTGGAGGTCAGCGGCATTCTGGGAGTATGTGGGCCTTTTGCCATTGATTTAATAGACCGACGTCTAATTGTTTCTTTTCTTCTTGGGTGCTGTTGTTCGCAGTGGGAGGTGTCAGATCCTCATATATATGGACTCAGCATGGTCTTTTGGGTAGCCCATCAGGCCAAGAGGATGCTGATGGGGTCCCAGCTTGGCCTCAGTCGTTGGGCCCAGGTTGAGTGGCAGGGTCGTCAGGGCCTAAGTTGGCTGGGCTTGCTGCCACTCCTGTTTGAAGGAAGGAGTGCCCCTCTCCCTCAATTTCTAGTCATTCACCTAGGAAGGAATGACTTAGGGTTAGTTAAGGGCAAGGCCCTTTCCCTGCAGGCACAAGCCAATTTAAAGTACATTTCTGAACCGGCCAGGAGTTTTGATATTGTGGTCAGCTATCCTCTCATGCAGGGTGTGGCGGGAAGCATTGGACCATGATGGGATTGAACGCTCTAGGCGAAAGACCAATAAGGCCATGTGGAAGGCTTTGGGTGCTGGGTTGGGGATTTATTTGCCCCACCCTCAGATCAGGGACACATACGCTGACCTCTACAGAGGTGATAGCATGCATTTGTCAGCGAAGGGCAATGACATCTTTTTGACCAACTTACAGCAAGGGTTGTGGTTAGCTTTACAGCAGATGTGGGGTGTGAAGGCCTAAGCAGAGGCTTGGCCATTGTGTTGGCAGCTTAGTTTGGGTAGGCAGAGTGGTCCAGTGAGCACCCGGTGGCACCTCCCCATTGATGGAGAATGGGGGTCTGTCTGGGATCAGCTGGCAGGCTGTACGGCTGCCATTTGAGAGGGCAGACTGCCCATGAGACCCCCTGTACAAGTCCTTCCCTCGTGCTTCACAGCTGGGGGTGTATGGAGCTTTAAGGGGGAAACCATTCTCCTGGCTGGCTGGGTTACAGCCATGCGCTTGGATGGCTCACGCCTAGGGCAGGGAGTTCTCACCCAGGCAGGCAAGGAGAAGGTCCATTTGACCCCTTGGCTCGACCTGTACTGCTAGTTATACCCCTTGCCATTCTTAAGTTATTGTTGGTCAATAAATGGCCCTGTTTACACCCAAGCCTTGTGTCCATCTCTTCATTTGGAATAGGGGGGCAAAATGGCACTCCTGGTGCATGCACAGCGTGCTTACCCAGGTGCCACCATTTGCCCTCCTGCATGGAGGGAGAGAGGGCTCTGCTTCCCAGGCATCTGGGTATTCGTGGGGGGGGGCGGGGCCTGGGCCTATATAGGCCGGCTCTGGCTCCCTCTCTGCAGCAGTCAGCGCAGAAAGCTTGACCCACCCTCCTCACCTTCTTTTATTTTGCAGTACAGGATTAGCCGGTTGCTGTTTTACAGGGCCAGGTAGGAATTTTTTCACCTCTTTCCTGATGGGATGAAAAGAATGAGGGAGCAGCAGGTTGTTGGACATCATAAATGCCATAGATGTAATGTTTGTGATTTAGCTGCAACTGGAAAACAGTTTATTTGTAGTCCTACTGGTCATGCTATCACACTGAGGGTTTTCTCCTCGTGTAACACGTCGGGGGTGATATATGTGTTTGAATGCTCTTGTAATCATTTATATGTGGGTAGCACCTCCAGACCTGTCAAAGTTAGGATACAAGAGCACATCTCGAGAATTAGGAATAAGACATTAGATGCCCTGTTAGTACAACATTTTGTAGACTCACAGAGTGACCCCAGAGAATTCTGCTTTACAGTCTTGCAGGTAGTTCAAACTATGAGATCCATTAATCTTAAGCAGGAATTGCTAAGAAAAGAAGCGTTCTGGATTTTCCAATTAGATATGGTGTTTCCCAATGGGCTGAATCAGGTTATAGACTGGTGTTGCTTCTTATGCTCTCATGGGCTCTAACAATTATAATTGCTAAATTTATGCTGCCATCTATATGTCAGAAGCCAATCATGTACCTGTATAGTGTCAGGCATGATGCTGTACCTTTAATGTGGTTAAGTGGAACTTCCCCTTCCATCAGGTTCTTTAGCGTTTGTTATAAATTGGAGTAGAGCAGGGGTCCCCAACCTGCGGCCCACGGGCCACATGCAGCCCCCAAGCTCTTTCTGCGTGGCCCTCCAACCTGCTTGTTTGCTGCTATCACCCCAAGGCATTTTCTCCTCAGACCCACTCTACTCTTCCTGCCACAAGAGGCACCACTTATTGCTGTTCTTCCTGTCCCTTTCTTGCCAAAAACACAACAGCAACATTGTTTCTTCTGGTCTCCATGGTTCCTTCTGCCAGCCCCCTCTTGGCCTGATCCTCCATACTAGCATTTTGGCCATTTGGGGTGCTTTGTTGGCTACGCATCCTGCTCAGCTTTTGCTCCCCCTCTCCATACCTTACCATGTTGAAGGCTATGTGTATAAAGCAGCTGTGTGAAAGGGTACAGAAGATGTCTTTTGCAAAAACAAAACACAAAGGCAGGAAAAGGACAGTAAAAGGGCTGGTATTTTTGCAAAAAAAGGATACAAAGTGTTTTTCATACTGAACATTTTTAGAGGCTCCACCAATCAAGGCTCCTCCAAATGGCTTCCAAGGTTACTGGTGAAGTTGCTGCTACAGGCAAAAGCATTCTTCCTTCTTCAACAAGAGCTGATAGCTCTGACTTTTTGCCTTTCTTGTTTCTGCCTCTCCTCCCCCACCCACTCCAGCTAGGAGTCTTCTCATGCATCTGTGATTGCAGGAGCTGGTGAGTGACCCATTGGGTTGAGTGGGAAGGAGTACTCCCTTAGCAGGGAAGCTTCTGAGATTCCCCTTCTCACATCTTCCTCCAGCCAAATTCCCCTACACCAGCTGCCATTTTGCTTCTCATGACTGAGGCTTGGCTGGCAGACAATGATGTGTATGTGCACCCCATATATCATTTGAAGCCATTTTAATGGCTTATCTTCTGCTCCAGGTGGGAGGCTTCCCTTTCATTTGCTCTTTCTCTCTATCTGTCCTTTTTTGGAGGACCCCCAAAGTATTAGCATGTATAGATTTACACCTCAAAGCAGTGTGTTTATTAAGAAATAGCTCTCATAGTATTCAATGTACTTAGGATTGCAACTTTGCCATCTGGTAGGTCAGATTCATAATCCATTTTTTAAAAATTCTTCCTGGCCTGTGCATATAGCCCAATGCTCCTGAGAACTGTAGAGGCATGGGTCTCGTCTTTTCTTTACCATGTTCGAAATGAAAACTCCCAGCTAATAGCAGCTAGAGTGGGGTGAGTTTGATGGGAAAGGGAAGAGTTAGACCCCCCAAAACTATACTTTTCATATTTTTATTTATTCAAGGATAATATTGAAACTCTGCAACTACTGCTCTGCTAAAAATTCTGTAAGAAGATGTCTGCAAAAGAAAGTGCTGTTTCAAAGAAACGAAAGATTGCAGATGAGCACTGTGTCTTTAATGACAAATGGACTACTGAGTATGTCTTTGTTTCAAACAAAGATAACCAAAACAAAGGGAGAAGATTACACTTCCACAATAGTTAAGTACACACCAATACAAGGAAGTGTGCCAACACAGCTATTATTATTATTGCAGCACAAGTAAATTATACAATCAATATAAACACAACAGTTTCGATTCCATTCAATTCAATGTGGCTGCAAACTTGTTCCAATAGACTGAGAGAGTCCCATATATTAACGGAGCCTCTTTATCACAGGCTGCAAACGGTGCCAGTTGAAGTTAATCGGTGGCGTCCAAGATTTATGAGCTCCAAGGTGGCGACGAGCTATACCGGTCTATTCCTTTCGGCTCGTTTCAAACCCAGTTCTTCATCAGGCCACCAATGTCCTACAATTTATATCACAAACTATCAGTAATCAGCCCAATATTGGCTGCCCCTGTGTTACCGTCTGCCAGTTCATACTTACAGTTAATCAAAGTATTTCGTATCCAAACTCAAAAAGCATTCCGGTTTACATTCAGGTTTACATTTACAGATCCAGCTCCCGAGTTAGGTGCGGGGGGCATAAATATCCACCATTAAATACAAGCCACTAGGACAATTGTCAATTACCATACAATTAATTGATTTAAAGACATATCAGTACCAGATACATTTATTTCAAATGACTAATGTCTGAGTGGGACCTTAACAAGGGAAGGGGGGGGGAAAGGAGAGACAAAAGAAAAAGAAAAACGAGAAAGAAAAGAGAAGGAAGAAGAAAGAAAAAACAGTATGAAAAGAAAAAGAAGCCAGAAAGGGGGGAGGGAGCAAGGAGAGGGGGGGAGGGAGGGGGAGAAAACGGAGAAAAAGAAGACGAGAAGAGAGAAAGCCAAAAACCAGAAACGAGAGAAAAAAGGAGCGGGGGGAAGGAACGCCAGTTCCTACTTACAGTTAATCAAAGTATTTCATATCCAAACTCAAAAAGCATTCTGGTTTACATTCAGGTTTACATTTAGAGATCCAGCTCTCGAGTTAGGTGCAGGGGGCGTGGATATCCACCATTAAATACAAGCCACTAGGTCAATTGCCATACAATTAATTGATTTAAAGACATATCAGTACCAGATACATTTATTTCAAATGACTAATGTCTGAGTGGGACCTAAACAAGGGAAGGGGGGGGGAAGGGAAAGCCAAAAGAGAAAGAAAAACAGGAAATGAAAAGAAAAGGAAGAAGAAGGAAGAAAGAAAGAAACAATATGAAGAGAAAAAGGAGCCAAAAAGGGGGAGGGAGAGGGGAGACGGGGGGGGAAGGGGGGGGAGGGAGGGAGAGAAAACGGAGAAAAAAAGGGCGAGAAAAAGGAAAGCCAAAAACCAGAAGCGGGAGGAAAAGGGAGTGGGGGGGAGGAATGGGGTGGACAAGTGTTGATCTGGAAGGAGGGAGATGCTTATATGTTTTACGCATGAGGTTCAGAGGAACACCGAGTAGTCAATATCGTTATTCAAACCCTCTGGGAACATAGTATCTAACCTAAAAATCCATCTTATCTCTGCTTGGAGGAGCATACGTTTGTTGAAACCAGGGTTCTTTACTACTTCTAAAACAGAGAATCTGAAACTTCTATCCCCTCCGTGTTTCTTTCGAAGATGTTGGTAAAGGGGTGTGTCTTCACTATGGGTTTTAACCCTTGAGAGGTGTTCCTGAATGCGAAGGCGCACAGAGCGGCTAGTGCAGCCTACGTATGACATTGGACAACAGCATTGTAAGAGGTACACTACATTGTGTGTATTGCAAGTAGAAAAGTCTCTAGATTTTATTGGATACTGTATCTTGGGGAATTTTAGCGTGTTAAGATCTGCACTGAGAGCACACACACTACAGTGGCCGCAAGGAAAGTGACCAAGTGGTAAATTGGTTGGTTTAGCTCGGTCCGCAAGGTCCGAGTGTACTAGAAGGTCTTTAAAACTCCTGGTTCGCCTATACCCAATGCGGGGCGGAGTTGAACAGCCCGGTATACCTGCCAGGACGCGCCAATATTTTCTGATGATTTTAACTATCGAATCCGCTAATGGGGAATAGTCGATGGCCCAGGGAATACCCCGCCCATCGACCTCACGCTGTCTATAGGATAGCAACTGTGAGCGGGTGCAACGATCCGCTCTTTGTTTCGCACGGGAAATTACCCAAGTTGGATATCCACCCCTTTACCAACATCTTCGAAAGAAACACGGAGGGGATAGAAGTTTCAGATTCTCTGTTTTAGAAGTAGTAAAGAACCCTGGTTTCAACAAACGTATGCTCCTCCAAGCAGAGATAAGATGGATTTTTAGGTTAGATACTATGTTCCCAGAGGGTTTGAATAACGATATTGACTACTCGGTGTTCCTCTGAACCTCATGCGTAAAACATATAAGCATCTCCCTCCTTCCAGATCAACACTTGTCCACCCCATTCCTCCCCCCCACTCCCTTTTCCTCCCGCTTCTGGTTTTTGGCTTTCCTTTTTCTCGCCCTTTTTTTCTCCGTTTTCTCTCCCTCCCTCCCCCCCCTTCCCCCCCGTCTCCCCTCTCCCTCCCCCTTTTTGGCTCCTTTTTCTCTTCATATTGTTTCTTTCTTTCTTCCTTCTTCTTCCTTTTCTTTTCATTTCCTGTTTTTCTTTCTCTTTTGGCTTTCCCTTCCCCCCCCCTTCCCTTGTTTAGGTCCCACTCAGACATTAGTCATTTGAAATAAATGTATCTGGTACTGATATGTCTTTAAATCAATTAATTGTATGGCAATTGACCTAGTGGCTTGTATTTAATGGTGGATATCCACGCCCCCTGCACCTAACTCGAGAGCTGGATCTCTAAATGTAAACCTGAATGTAAACCAGAATGCTTTTTGAGTTTGGATATGAAATACTTTGATTAACTGTAAGTAGGAACTGGTGTTCCTTCCCCCCGCTCCTTTTTTCTCTCGTTTCTGGTTTTTGGCTTTCTCTCTTCTCGTCTTCTTTTTCTCCGTTTTCTCCCCCTCCCTCCCCCCCTCTCCTTGCTCCCTCCCCCCTTTCTGGCTTCTTTTTCTTTTCATACTGTTTTTTCTTTCTTCTTCCTTCTCTTTTCTTTCTCGTTTTTCTTTTTCTTTTGTCTCTCCTTTCCCCCCCCCTTCCCTTGTTAAGGTCCCACTCAGACATTAGTCATTTGAAATAAATGTATCTGGTACTGATATGTCTTTAAATCAATTAATTGTATGGTAATTGACAATTGTCCTAGTGGCTTGTATTTAATGGTGGATATTTATGCCCCCCGCACCTAACTCGGGAGCTGGATCTGTAAATGTAAACCTGAATGTAAACCGGAATGCTTTTTGAGTTTGGATACGAAATACTTTGATTAACTGTAAGTATGAACTGGCAGACGGTAACACAGGGGCAGCCAATATTGGGCTGATTACTGATAGTTTGTGATATAAATTGTAGGACATTGGTGGCCTGATGAAGAACTGGGTTTGAAACGAGCCGAAAGGAATAGACCGGTATAGCTCGTCGCCACCTTGGAGCTCATAAATCTTGGACGCCACCGATTAACTTCAACTGGCACCGTTTGCAGCCTGTGATAAAGAGGCTCCGTTAATATATCAAACAAAGATAAAGCAATTTGCCTGATATGTCTTGAAACTTTCTCAGTATTAAAGGAGTACACTATTAGAAGGCACTTAGAATCCCATCACAAGAGCTACTCAATATATTAAGGAGAGGTGTGAGTGAACAAGATAAATTCTCTTAAAAAATCAACATTTTTGCAACAAAATAGTTTTAGAAAGCACACTGAGGAGAACCTATCTACTGTGAGGGCCTCATTTTATGTTGCTAAATGTATTGCTGAGAGTGGTAGGCCATTCACTGGTGGTGAATTTGTTAAAAAGTGCGTGGTGCAACTTTTCATGCTACAATGAACTAAAATTTGAGAAAGACGTGAATTTACAATTCCATATTGAAGGACATGTCAAAGCACTGAACCTATTGTAGGTGAAATTCCAATTCACAGATTACCATAACCACAGAAAGGAAATAAGAATGTTTCAAAATCCATTTGAAGTAGCACTAGAAGATGTAAGTAAGTTTTTTCAAATGGAACTAATTGATTTGCCAGCCAGTGATCATCTCAGAGACAATTACAAAGAAAATAGTCTGTTCAGTTTCTATTGTGGCCTACTAGATAGATTTATCAACCTAAAGATATTTGCTGAAGGCATATTTACACTCTTTGGCACCCCATACATCTGTGAACAAACTTTTTCCAAGATGAAAATTGTGAAATTAGACATGACATTTTAAGGGTGCCTGTCACAAACCTTGACTTGAACATTAATGCCTTGGCTATCAGAAAACAGCTGCAAAAATCACACTGACTCCTAGGTAAGCAAGATAAAAGGATTCAACAGTAAAATATTGTTCCCAAATGGATTGCATTCAAGTTAACATTTCTTCATTGACCTCTGACTGTTTACTGTTGATCTAAATAGGCAGGTTAATGAGTTTCTTACAATTTGATTTAAGCTGTGGCCCTCTTTAGGCAATGTGGCCCCCATGTGACAAAATGTTGGGGACCCCAGGAGTAGAGTATTTCAGCCTCATGAATGTGTCTGGGTTTCCAATTGGATTGAGAGAGGTTATAGATGTTTGGAGAACATGGAGCTGTAAGTATGTTTAATGACTCACTTTAGACACCATTTCTGTTCCAAGTACTCTATTACAATTGTGTAATATTTTTAATGTAGGGAGATAATTGCTTATAGAACACTCTTGAGAAAGCGGGTATGAAACAGGAGAAGTGCTGACATCCTGTTGAGTGGTTCTGGACAGCTGTGAATTCTCCTTCTCCTCTAAGACTCAGAGTGCCGGAGGTCCCCGCCCAGGAGACAGCATCCATGCGGGCCTCTTCTGGTGTCAGGAGTTGCCTAGGGAAAATATTGCAGAGGAAGCATAGCAGAAAATCTCAATCATTGCAAGTCTCTTATTGTAAATGAAAAAAGGATTGGTGTATACAAGATTCTCCTGAGTGAATGTATTTTCACTGAAAAGATGGTATATGAATTACTGTATTGTTTATGAATAATTGTATTGGTGACTGTTGATTGTGATTGTAATATTGCCATTCTTTGCACTGTGCACTTTAAGAGTTAGTTCTGTAATTGTAGTGAACTTGGCTCTTAGATTAAAGAGAAAGTATTGGAACAATTGTGCACGGTGCACTTTAAGGATTTCATTGTCTCTGTGGGTGTATTGCGCTGTACCTATTGACATTGCCACAGTGCCCCCTTTGTAGTATATTGGATTCAGGTTAGTTTGGGTAGGCAGAGCAGGCCGGTGAGCACCCGGTGGCACCTTCCCATTGGTGGGGTATGGGGGTCTGTCTGGAATTGGCTGGCGGGCTGTATGGCTGCCAGCTGAGAGGGCAGACTGCCCATGGGACCCCCTGTACAAGTCCTTCCCTTGGGCTTCATGGCTGGGGGTGTATGGAGCTTTAAGGAGGGAACCATTCACCTGGCTGGCTGGGTTACAGCCATGTGCTTGGATGGCTTGTGCCTGGGGCAGGGAGTGCTCACCCAGGCAGGCAAGGAGGAGATCCAGTTGACCCCTTGGCTTGACCTGTACCACTAGTTATACCCCTTGCTGTAATTAAGTTATTGTTGGTCAATAAATGGCCCTGTTTACACCCAAGCCTTGTGTCTGTCTCTTCATTCCAAATAGGGGGACAAAAGCTCTCTTTCAAGAAGTTGTACACATCTTTTTAAATGGTAAATTGCAGAGGAGCAGCAATGTTAGAATGCAATCCTGCCAGCAGTTTTATGTGAAAAGTTCCCACTGATTTCAGTGAGATCTTTGTATGAGAAAATCAGTGATGGATTGCAGTCTTTTATCAGTAACTATGAAAAGACAAAAGTATTGTTACATTTTACAGTCTAACTGGTCTACTGTGGCATATGCTTGCTTAAGCCCATCATTAATGCAAATGATTATGATTTATCAAAGGGGCTCAGTGGGAAAGCATAGGGTTTGCAGCACAGTGTTCCGGCTTCAGTCTCCTGCTCTACCAGTTAAAGGTTTTCAGTTAGCAGGGCTAGAATGATCTCTGTCTGGGGATACTGCAGCTAATCAGGTAATAGAATACTGGAGGGATGGACCAAAATAAGGCAGCTGCATATGTTCATTAAATCATCATCCAAATAGTGTTGATTTTCAAATGGTTACAATATGTTAATTTTATAATCAGATCATGGTTTAAATAATTAAATAAGTACACAATAGTTTTCCTTTAAATGCATTAAATTACAAATAGCAATAGCAATGAGGTCATGGCTGAGTGGTAGAGCATCTACTTGGCATGCAGAATGTCCCAGGTACAATCAACATCATCTCCAGTTAAAAGATTCAGGCAGTATGTGATGTGAAAGACCCATATGAGATCTACCTCAGAGAGCCACTGCCTGTCTAAACAGGCGATGCTGACCTTGATGGACAAACAGTCCAATTCACTGTGTTCATGTGTGATCTTGTACCAAAGGTACTGACACTTTGAATAACTGTGTAATAGTAAACAAGGTGGTCAGAACTATCAACAAAGTATTATCCCCAAAGTTCCTCATCTAATTAAAATGCCTTCCATGGAAACAAGTTCCAGGATGTTAGCCATTTTAGGTAGTTGCATCAAGAACAAAGGAAAAGTCCTATGGGCATGTTTGCTAAGTCTTTAAAGTAAGTACTATAGGATTTTTCTTAGGTTTTCACCTCATTATGAGGTCTTAACTCTTTCATAATAATTCATAATAATTTTTTCATAATAATTTGATGATGGTCTCTGTGCCAATACTTGCTACATTACACTTCCTATGATTTTCATTGTTACTGATATGCAGAATTTCAGTCCAGGGGCACCTTAGAAACCAACAAGTTTTTCAAGGTATAAGGTTTCGAAAGTCAACACTCCCTTCTTCAGATACAAGTAAGAGCAGAGATTCCTGAGTCTATACATCCCAGTCAGAAAGTGGGAGTGGTGAAGCAAAAAAGGGAGCCAGGGTGTAAAGGAACAATATCACAATGCAACCTGACTAGAACAGAAATTAGCAACAATAGTGAGATAGAATCCTATGTCTCTGTTCAGCCAGGGGTTCCATTCAGTTTGCAGTTGATTAACAGGCAGGCATGTCTGGGAAAAATCTTCCTTAACTGAGAAACTCTGGTGATGGCTTTATCCAAGTTTCTGACTTCACAAGCCCAGAGGATCATGGGGTGCAAAAGAGACATGGGTCTCAATGGGGGTGGGCATGAGGTACAACATAGCTTTTAAAAGAAAAAAAAGTTCCTAATTGTGTGCATGTGTGTGTGTGTGTGTATGTGAATATCTATATCTATATCCATACAGATATATAGATACTAGCAACAAAATCCATTGTGGGAAAAAAATACAATGGGCTCTAGAAAGGGGAGGGGGCAGGTGGGCATTACCACCTGCTCCACTCCTGATCCCAGCCAGGTGAAGGCAGGGGGCAGGCATTGCCACCTGTTCTGCACCTGATCCCAGCTGCGTGAAGGTGGGAGAAGGCATTGCCTCCTGCTCAGCTCCTGATCCTGGCCTGGGTTTGCCACCACAGCAGTGTCCTCTGAAAGTGCACCAGAGTAGGATGTGAGTTGTCTTGAACACACTTGCTCTTTTATATAATAGGATATATGTTGTGTGTATACAAACAAATGTGAAACATATTGCACTAATATGATTACTTATGCATGTTTTTAAATGGTGTGATAGTTCTGCTTAGGAATGCCATGAAAATCTGCTTTGTTTGATGTTTGGGGTGGATTCTGATAGTATGAAAAAAAAATCCTAGGCCTTTCTTAAATCCAATTCCATCAATCTTAATTTTGGATCAGAAAAACAGATTATGACTGGCTGGATGTGAAAAGTTTTGTGCATACTGCCTGGAAAATAATAGATGCAGATGGATGAATAGTATCTTACACAAGCCTGTATGCAAAGATTGTCAAGAACAGCAATGAATTGACAAGCTTTCCACCCACCGCTGCAAGCAGCACCTCATTGTAGAAGTAAGATTAACAAAGGCTTTGACTTTTCAGTTTCACTCCTATAATGAAAAGAGCTTTTCCCACACAAGCTTAGAGGTTTCACCACTGCTTTTCTCAACCATTGGAGCCTCTATCATGTGTAACCTTGGTTAAACTGGAGAGATGTGTGTAAAGGCATAATAGCAGTGAAATTATAAACTTACCTTCATTTGTAGGCAATAGGATAAGGTCTTTCACAGTGAAGCTGGCAAGTGATTTCAAACTGCCTGTATTTTATGTATATAATCCTGTCTCAGGATTTGCTACAATGGTTGGAGAAAGGTTGCCACTATCACTGCTGCTATTTGCTGCTTTTATGCAATGAACAATTAGCACTGAGGTTTGCAGGATTGGTGGGTTGATGTACAAACTGTTGCACAAGAAATCAGAGGGGAGGGGGATGCCTGCAAGGGGAATCACAGAATTTCTAGGAATCTCCTCAGAATCTTTGGGAGAAAGGAAGGGTGGGAATTCTATCATGCTATTCCAGCAAGCTGGAAAGCCAGTGAAGAAATATAACTGATTTTCTCACAGCACAGGATTTATTCATTTGGTTCTGAAATGTGAGGTGACAGATAGGGTTACCAACTTCACAATGGGATCTGGAATTCTCTAAAAATTACATATGATTTCTAGACCAGAGAGATCAGTTCCCTTGGAGAAAATGGCAGCGTCAGAGGATGGACTCTGTGGCATCACAGCCCCATTGAGTTCCTTTCCCTCTCCAAAGTCGGGCTATGAATTTTGTACTTTCCTTTTTAAGCAGAAAAAAGTATCTTGCTGCTTACTATATATTTAATTCTGTGTTCTAATTTTGCTGTTTTTACTGATTTTAGGAATGTTTTTAATGGAAGTCTCTTTTTGTAGAACTTTTAAAAATTTAATATAGCAATAATATATTTTCATTTATAAGCTTATGCAGCGTGAATAGATCTGTGCTGCACATATGGGAACTTTCTGCCTTCTCCATTCCTCTGCAGTCATTTATACCCCACCCAAATATTGTGCCCTGTGGGTCAGTGGACTCTCAGGACCAGGAACACAATGGATATCAAAGAAAAGGGCTACAATTAAATGGGAAGATCAGCAAACCCGCCCCCCCCCTCCACAAGTGAAAGTGTTTACTGCAAAGGTACCAGGCCAGAAACTGACTCAAAGTGCAATCCTAAACAGAGTTACTCCAGTCTAAGCCCATTGATTTCAATTATCTTAGACTGGAGTATCTCTGTTTAAGATTGCACTGTTAAGCAGCTTGTGGAGAATTCAGTAAATAACTATCTCACATAAATAAATACGTAGGTGAATTGATCCAAATTACAAACTATTAATATGTCTTCTTTGTCATTTACTCAGGTGTTCTGAATTTAGTATTATGGACACTTCCTTGAAAATTTTTCCTAGTTTTTTTTTTTAAATGGTGTTTGGATATACTGTGAAGGAGTCACATAACATACTTACTCAAAGTCATCCTACAATCACTTAGTATATTAAGCAGAAACAACCCCAGGCTGAATATTTTCTCCAGCCACAGCTCCCTGCCAAGTGTATATGAATGATAAACACTTTTACAAGCATATGTTTAGGGTACTCACGCAGTAGGTTTTTTTTCTAAGTACACATTTACAATTTCTTAGATGTGTAACTAATAGAGTAAAATATAATAAGACCCCAAATCACTCATGGTTTTGTGACTGATTACCATGACACTAACTTCAAAATTTTGTAAGGACATTGGATAGGCTATATTAATTGTACTTGTTGTATGATAGAAATCTAGGGTAATTTATTTACATTATTGTCCATCTCTGAAAGCTATTCAGGTTTTTTTTTTTAGCATATATCATTTTAGAGAACATGTACATATTTGCAATGCACTCAAATTGGGTTTCTCTCCAGATGACTGTACCATGTATTATGGTACTCTGTGGGCATGTAAATTTTTTTTCACAGCTGCTTAAACATTGCCTGGAAGCATCAAAATGATCTGGGCAATTAAGTTATAAGGAAAAATAGCTTATTACACTCATTAAAGATCTGTATCTTTAAATAGTTTGAATTCTAACGGTGAATTAAGTATGACAGGAGTGCAAGGCTGGTGTTTCGAAATTTTAAATAATGAGTTCAAGTTACATGTTATTAAAGCTATCCACCAGCTTTGAGTTACACAAATAAGTAAATGAAAGAGATTATTTTTGGGAGGAAAATTGAAAAACAATCAATGACCCAAACATATTTGGTTTTCCATTTAGCACTATCCATAGCATTATTTCTAGATTATAGTGCATATATCTAAGTGTAAATTTATTAATTTTTAAAATACAGCATTGAGATACAATGAAAGAAATAATATCATTGACTTCCAACTGCTTCCTTTAATACAGTCACAGCAGCCATTATAGTATTAGTAATATAATACCACAATAATATCAGCAAATGACAACTATTAATAATTAATTCATTCATTTAATGAACAACAATTCAACAATAATGACTTTTTATGAACAAGACAGTGTGTTAGTGTCTCAGACCAGCAATGGAGAGACATGGGTTCAAATCTCCACTCAGCAATGTGACCTTGGGCTAATAAGCAGCTGGGTCCCCCCTCCCACCAAGAGTGTAAGGAGACCTAGGTACCGTATTCAGTATATCAAACAGTCTACTGCCTGGGTTCTAGCTAGACTGAGAGATTCAAGCATGTAATAGAAGCATGTCTACATGGACACTATTTATAGTCCTAGAAATCCTAATTAAAATGTTGTATTTTCCACACTTTTTGGAGACAAATCCCAAAGGAACCTGAAGGTAATGTTATTCCTCTGCCCTGTCTATTTCTAGTTGTATGACAGCATGCATAATATAGCTTTGCTATTAATTCTGATTTTTGTCGCAAAGAATGTTGATTGCCTTCTTGTATGATATGGAAAATGTTTTACTGCATCCTCTTCATAAACATAAGAAATGAAATAACTTCACTGGTAAGGGCTGAAATAAATAGGCCATTATCTGTCTAGGTTTTATTTCTGCTGCTCATTGATTCTATTATACTCCATAATTTATAAAACAAATGCAGTTGAATTACCTGTCCTAATGATTTATACAGGACTCAAGACTCCAAAAGTGTATCCGAGTGTGGTTCCATTGAGACCATTGCAGTGTGGATGGACTGAATCTGCACTCAGATGTATTTGAGTCACACTCTCTTTTTTTGATAGGTATATATTCTAGTCAAAATCCAGGGGAAAGCTAGTTGCATGGAATTCCTATTCAATTTAATGGGGCTTCAGTTAGTTTGTGACAGAGGCCAGTATAGTGGAAATGCCAGCTAGTACTGTCCATTTTGGACAGGTCTTTGGATGCTCACAAGAAATGATGACTAAGCTTTCACCTAGAGACTCCATCTTGTCCACAATGCAGGGAAAATGAAGAAGTGTAATCATGATCTAGCCCTGACTTGGATAGCCCAGGTGGACCTGATCTCACCAGATCTGAGAAGCTAAGCAGGGTTGACCTCAGTTAGAAATTGGGTGGGAGACCTCCAATGAAGACTAGAGTTGCAGAAGCAGGCAATGGCAAACCGCTGTTAGTCTCTTGCCATGAAAACCCCACCAGGGCTTGCCTTAAGTCAATTCTCACCACCACCAATGATGATCTAAAGAAGGTATGATGATATGCAACTTCAACTAAACTAACCTTTCATACTAGTTCCTTGTCTGAAGCAGAAAGAGACTGTAACCAGACATTGGCTGCTTCCACACACGTTGGATAATCCACTTTCAATACTCCTTAGTGAACATTTGAAACTGATTTTCCATGTGAGGAACAAAAAATCTACTTCAAAAGGATTGCAAAAGTGCATTGAAAGTGCATTATTCAACGTGTGTGGAAATGGCCATAATGTGCTGCTTGTACATGTAGATAATAAGATTTTTGGTCTCCTGCTCACATCATACAAATATCTCGTCCCAAAGTTGTGTTTATGTAGTGTACCAAGTAGGAAGATCTATATTGCATTTAGGCATTACATAGTGACTGTTGCAAAATAGTAAAGAGTCCAGTAGCACCTTTAAGACTAACCAACTTTATTATAGCATAAGCTTCCAAAAACTACATCTCTCTTCATCAGATGCAGGACTGTTTTCTCTGTTTTCTCTAGTGACTGTTTTCTCTGTTCTCCATCCTCCAATCATGGCAGCTAAACTTGTGCTGTGAATATATAGTGCAGAGTCTGCTGAGTTGGGATAAACATTCATGACCTCCTTTCAGTGGCAAGAAATATGGCGTAGTGGTAGAGCACACAGCTGCTTACAGAAAGTCCCAGGTTCCATTCCCAACATCTCTAGATAAAAGAATTTTAAGTAATATCAACTCTAGTATCTTCTGATACCCTAGAAAATTCTGCCAGTCATAGTATAAGACAGCTCTAGTAGGGATGCTGCAGACTTTGCAGCAAACGAGTTCCACAGGTGAACAAACCATGTTCCGCAGTCACAGTCACTTGTGATCCAAGTCTAGTATCCCTTTGCCTTGCCACCATCTTCTTCTACCAACTGCCAGCCAGCTTTGCAGTGGCACAGTATAAAAAACTGATTCTCCCTGGGAGCAGGTAATTAAATGGTATAGGAGGGGGTACCAATGATAGGTACTACAAAAAATAATTGACCTGTTTGGGCATTGCTTAGTTAATAGCTTTTGAATGAATGAGCGTGTGAGGGGTGTGACTGCTAGGTACTTCTTTAAAACATGCAGCTAAGTAATCATTGTTTCACTTAGGCTCAGAAATAAATTTTAAAGAACTAAGCTAACATTCATTAACATTTTCAAGCCTGTCTACCCCCATGTATCTGTGTGTAACTGGGCATGCCACTTTCTTGTTCCTCAGCCTAGATGAGGGGCTCATTGCAAAGCCAATTTGAATACATCAAAAACAGTTTTCCTCTTCTGTTTTTATAATGCTGTATAGTAAATAGTGGGATTTTCTGTATATGTTTATTTACATATATTTTTACTGTGCACAGATGACAGATATTTGAGGAGAAAGTTTACATGTATATATGGGAAAAGGTTTGTGTTTTCTTCCAGTATACATTGCACATTGGGGAGCTATTGCAATCACAGTAATAAAGAGCTCATTAATTTCAGTGGGGCTCTTTCTTTTGTCATCATAACTTCTCTGAGGCATACAATGTCCCTGAATATGAGTATATATGCAAATACTATGCCATTAAACATTTGTAATACCTCCACCTGCAGTAACTGGAATGCACCACTGTGGATTTCCTATTATAGTTGGGCTCACTGTGAGTTTTTTGAAAAAAGATGAAAAGATCTAGATAACGTCAGAGATGTTTGTAATATATGAGATCATCAAACAGATTAGATCAGTATTTTAACAAGACAGCTGAGATTAATCACCTAAGCATTTAAGGAATGAACTCTGTCCGGGGATGGCTCAGCAGCACACCCCGACCTGCCCTGGCGACCCCCTTCCAAGCCCCAATGGCTCGGTGGCATAACCCAATCTGCCCTGGCAACCCCCCCAAGCCCTAACTCATCTTCCTCTGGGGAAGGCTGGGGCAACCATAGGTGAAGGGGTCATTGATAGGACCCGAGGATCCGCTGATCAAGCTGGTGAAGAAGCCACAGCTGGTGGTGGGAGGACAAGTGGCAGCAAGAGGCATGGCACAAGGCATGGCACCGCTGGGAGCAGGAGAAGTTGGCAAAAGTCCCAGCTGCCTTGCAGCCACCCTCAAAACAACACCAGTGGGCCCAAGCGAGACCCCAATGGGGGCAGAAGAGCCAGAGCCAGCAACGTCACGGCCATGGGTCACCCTCTGCAGTGAAGCCTTGCCACCTCTGGGGCCAAGGAGAGGGGCAAGGTGGTGAAAAGGGTGGTAGGCCATCAGTGGCCTGCTGTGAATACCCTGCATGCCAGCTCTCAGCCCCACCCTTCCCCCAGGTGCCACCAGAGTGGGAGCTGCCCCAGCACACCTGTTGCTGGGGAAGCGCTGAAGAGTCAGGGACACTCCCCAGCCCAGCCAGAGCCAGTAGGGTGGTGAGGAAAGGAGCACACGGCCCCACCAGGGCCTGGGGTTGGGGGAAGAGGGTGTGGCCCTCCATGGCCCAAGTGATAGGATTGGCCTGGGGGGAGGGTCCTAGGGTGGAGGGCAGGGAACAGGAAGGAGGGCAGGGGGATAAAAGGGGGCAGAAGACCTCTGGCCAAGGAGGAGAAGCAGGGAGGTCTGGTCCTGACACAAGGGCCAGTCTCTCTGGCAGATTGAGGATATGGAAGCCCGCCTTCTGCTCATCTGCCACATCTGAAGCCAAAGGAGGCAGCCCCCAGGGGAACCCTGCAGGCCATAGATCGACAAGGCAGCCTTGGAGAGTTGCATTCAGAGCTACAGACCCGTTGAGCAAGCGGAGGTGCCATGGAGTGACAGCAGGAGGGTGGACCTGATGTGGGGGACCTTCATGAATTGGTGGAGAATGTAGGCACTCAGCCTGCTACTTTGAGGCCCTTCCCATGCCTCACAACCCCGCCCAGGTGGTCTAGCAGTTGCCTGGTGCTAAGGCCCATGACACATCATTCTCCAGGCATGGCAAGACCTTCTGGTGACAGCACTTCTCAGACAGACATGATGGGCCCGCTACATAAGGCCCAGGGGCTACGGAGGCACAAGGCCCTGCCAACCCTGCCCTGGATATTGCCCAATTTGGACAATGGTTAGCAGAACAGCAGGGGTGGCTGCTACAAGACATTACCCCTCAACAGCACGAGGAAGCTCAGAGCGCCCTGATCCAGGACCTTTGCCAGGCACTGACGAATTCCTGGTGCGACCCCAGCGGGGGAGGCATGGGACCTGGGAGCCTGGGGACGAAGGCCCCATTCCAATTGATGAAGCTAGGCCCAAATGACGAGATCAATGCCTACCTGTAGGCCTTCAAATGGATGGCAGAGGTGGTGCAGTGGCTGCCCAGACAGTGGGCATTCCTTTTGGGCCCCTACCTGATGGGCGAGGCCCAGGCGGTCCTACGGGTGCTCCCCAAGGAGGAAGGGGCTGACTACCAGAAACTAAAGGAAGCAATCCTGGACCGTTGTTAGGTCACCCCAGAGATGTAATGTCAAAAATTCCAGTGTCACCTAGGAATGAGGGGATCGACCCAGTGCCCTCATGACGGCCCTCTGGGACAGCAGCTACTACTGGCTCAAACTGGGCACAGAGGGAGAGAAGGCCATTGTCGATTAGGTGGTCTTGGAGCAGCTTCTCAACATCCTCCCTTCTCAAGCCTGGTACTGGGTGGCCTGCATTAAACCAGCTACCTGAAGGACATGACGATCCTGTTGGAAAACTTCATGGCAGCGGAGCCCCATGAAGCTGCAAAGGACAGTCTAATGGAAGCACCAGAGCCCAACAGCCCTGGGCAAGCTCACCAGGGATCCTGGGATCTCCCCCACGCTACCACCAGCACCTTGAGGGGGCACAGCGGTGACTTACCAGGAGGCCCATGGTGGCACTGACCCCCATCACCCTTTCCCCATGAGACATCCTCTGGGGTCCCCAAGGACCACAGTGACTGGTGACCCTGCTTTAAATGCAGCCAGTGGGGGCACTTCATAAGAGACTGACCCCTTATGGAGTGTGACGCTGGATGGGATGAGACTATGCACTCCATTGGATGCCCCGGCAAGCCCCTGCCCCTGCTCATCATGGTTGAGCTAGAGGGCCGGCAGCTATCAGGCTTGCTGGACAGCGGCAGCTCCATCTCCATGGTCCAGTCCTGCCTGCTGCCTGAGGGCCTCCCCATCATCCAAAGGGCAACAGTGGCCTGTTTCCACAGACATGCTGAAACCTACCCCATGATGAGGGTTCCCCTTCAATACAGGGGGCAGGTACAGGACGTAGAGCTGGCCCACGTACCTGCCTTACCCTATCTGGTCCTTTAGGGATGGGATGCTCCTGGCTTTGCACAGCATTTGAGAAAAACAAATGAAAGGAGGGGGAAAGCCCAGGTACATAGAACAACTAAAGCAAAAAAGAAACCAGGGCGAGAAAACACTTCTCAAACAGTCATTCAACACTTAACCATATTATGCATATTTAAATACTTAATTTTTTATATTTTTATATTTTGATTGTGCAAAGTGCTAAAGTGTTAAGTGCAAGTACAATAAATATACATATAAATATAATAAATAAATACATAAAATTGAGATCACAAGTCCATGTTCTAAGAACTCCAACTGGTGAAAAACAGTATTGGTCACTTTCAATGGGTTTCCTTTCATCCACAGGTTGAAGACCATCACAGAGGAAAACTGAAGCGAAACATTTAAATATCATGCAACCAACGGGTTTTAGCTCGCATATTTCCAATTCCCATTTCATAGGATTTACTTCTTCATAGGCTAAATCTTCAAAGATGGTCACCCACACTCAGTTTCTCCCTTCACACAGTTGGCAAATAATGGAGTTCTACCGTGTCACAACCAAAAGAAATTACTGCAAATTTGGATCTAGTATACAGGGTCAACTCTGCATATGCACAACAAAAAAAACTACCAAGAAACATCATTGTGCAGTTAATAACGAAAAGAATGAGAGAAGGGATTATCCAAAGACATTTTGTGAATCCCCTATTACTGGAGGGAAGTAGGATCAAGATAATGAAAGAGGTACCTAGAAGAATTCTCCAAGAGAGGAAAAAATATAGAGAATTGACCCAGAAGTTGAGAGAGAAAGACATTAGATACAGATGGCAAATACCAGAAGGGTTGAGCTTCTACTTTAATGGTTTGAGAGTCATAACTAAATCAAGACAGGAAATGGAGGAGTTTCTCTCTGAGAATGTAAATGACTTTCCTAGATCGGTAAAAAAATAGAATGATGGAGTACAAATTAATATCATGGAATGTAAATGGACTAAATTCACCACAGAAGAGAAGAACTATTTTTCATTGGCTAAAAAAAACAAAATTGTAATATAATTTGTCTACAAGAAACACATATCAAAGATCAAGATGTCAAAGAAGATTTGGACTCAAAATTAGTATTTCGAGATCAAAATGGGAGATATCTTGCTGTGGAAATTAATGTGTGTGACAAGAAGACTTTAATAATAGGTATATATGCACCCAATGGAGCTAAAGACCAATTCTATAGGGAATTAATAGACAAATTAGACCAAGATGTATATGAACAGGTTGTAATGATGGGAGACTTCAATGGGGTTGTAGATTTGCAATTGGATAGAAAAATAAGAGGAGGAAAACAGAAATTGGGGAAACTACCAAAATCATTTTTTGAACTAGTAGAACAAGAAAAACTGGAGGATATTTGGAGAAAAGAAAATCCTAAAGGCAAAGATTATATGTACTATTTGGCAAGACATCAATCATTTTCAAGAATTGATATGATTTGGACAACTAAAGAATTGGCATTATGGACAAAAAAAGTAGAAATAATGCCAAGAGTGAGCTCAGACCACAAACCATTGTTTTGGAAAGCGGCAATGGGACAGAAGAAATTACAATGGAGAATAAATGAAGACCTACTGCATAATCAAGATAATATGGAATATCTACAGAAAGAAGCACAATATTTTTTTCAAACTAACAAAAATAATGAAGTCTCAACCCGGATGGTATGGGATACATATAAAGCAGTAATAAGGGGAATATTAATTACTTTAAACAACAGAGATAAAAAAGGAAGCAAGAGAAAGCTCAAGAAATTCAAGAGAAATTGCATAAAAAAGAGCAAGAATTAAAGAAGAAACCAGGGAAAAAATCAATAGTACAAAAAATTAAAATATTGCAAGAGCAAGTAAGAGCAATGGAAAATAAAGAATTAGAATGGAAATTGAGGACATTGCAACAAAAATCATTTGAAGGAGCGAATAAGCCTGGAAGGTATCTAGCCTGGCAACTAAAGAAAAAAAGAGAAAAGAAAATAATTAGTAGAATAATGGAAGAAGGGGAAGAAATCAAAGAACACTACAGAATTAAACGAGTGTTTTACAAATACTATGCAAAATTATTTCAAAGGAAAGCAATACCACAAGAGAATATAGATCAATATTTGCAGAGAATAGATTTACCAACCATATCAACTAGCATGAAAGAGAAGCTGAATGCTCCAATAACAGATGAAGAAATTGAACAAGCTATAGATGCGGCAAAGACTGGAAAGGCACCTGAACTGGATGGGATTACAGCAAAGTTTTATAAAGCAATGAAGAAAGACCTAGCTCCAGCCTTAAGAGTTGTAATGAATGATATATTGAAAGGAGAGGGCCTTCCAGATACATGGAATGAGGCAAATATTACCTTGATACCAAAAAAAATCACAGGAACTGACTGATGTTAAAAACTACAGACCAATTTCATTAATAAACGACAATAAAATATTGGCAAGAATGCTAGCAGATAGACTTAAAATATGGTTAATGGATTTTGTAGGAGATGATCAGGCAGGGTTTTTACCGAACAGACAATTAAAAGATAATATGAGAGTGGTTATAAATGCCATTGAATATTATGACAAGTGTCCAGACAAAGAAGTCGGGGTTTTTTTTGCGGATGCAGAGAAAGCCTTTGACAACTTGAATTGGGATTTTATGTTTGCATCGATGGAAAAGATGGATCTAGGTAAAGAGTTTATAGAAGCTGTAAAAACAATCTATAAGAACCAAATAGCAGCAATTTGTGTTAATGATGACCTGACGGAGAAATTTGAAATAAGGAAAGGAACAAGACAAGGTTGTCCACTGTCGCCGCTGTTATTTGTAATGGTCTTAGAAATATTATTGAGGCAGATAAGAGAAGATGAGAATATAAAAGGGATTAAATTAAAGGGGTCTTCATACAAGCTAAGAGCATTTGCAGATGATGTGATGTTTATAGTTGAAGACCCAGTACAAATTCTGCCAAGACTGTTAGCAAAGATCAAAGAGTTTGGAGATTTAGCAGGCTTTTATATAAATAAAAAGAAGTCGAAAATAATAACAAAAAACATGACAAAGAAGAAGCAACAAGAATTGATGGAAGTAACGGATTGCGAAGCGATACAAAAAACAAAGTATTTGGGAATAGAGGTGACAGTTAAAAATATTGATCTGTTTAAAAACAACTATGAAAAGCTCTGGACTCAAATTGAAAAAGACATGATAAAATGGAACAATTTGAACTTATCATGCTACAATTAAAATGAATGTGCTGCCTAGAGTTATGTTTTTGATGGAAACTATACCAATTGTTAAAGACAAAAAACAGTTTGAAAAATGGCAGAGGAAAATATCAGAATTTGTGTGGGCAGAAAAGAAACCTAGAGTAAAAATGAAAGTGCTCTGTGATGCAAGAGAAAGAGGTCGCATGCAATTACCGGATTTTCGACTGTACCATGAAGCAATATGCTTGGTATGGCTAAAAGAATGGGTGTCCTTATCTAATCATAAGTTGTTAAATTTTGAAGGCTATAACAAACTTTTTGGATGGCATGCATACTTATGGTATGATAAGTATAAAATAGATGCAACGTTCCAGCACCATTACTTGAGAAGAAATTTACTGTCAACTTGGTTAAAATACAAAAAAATTATAGAGCAAGAGAAAGCAATGTGGATTGTTCCTGCAGAAGTAATTAATCCGAATTTGGAATATAAAGGAGATGAATGGCTTACTTATAAAGAATTAATAAAAACCGAAAACAATGAGTTGAAACTTAAACTGAACGAAGAATTACCATTTAAATATGGTAGGCTGCAATATTGACAAATTAAAGACTTATTTGAATCAGATCAAAGGAAGGCAGGTTTCAGAAATAAAAACTCAAAATTAGAAGAACTTTTATTGGGGGATAATAATAAAATAATTTCTAAAATGTATAAAGTATTGTTAAAATGGTATACTGAAGATGAGACGATTAAGGCTCAAATGGTAAAATGGGCAATAAATTGTAATAATGAGATTATGATGGATGCATGGGAACAGTTGTGGAAAAATACTTTAAAAATTTCTACTTGTACCTGTATCAAAGAGAATGGCTATAAAATGATATATAGATGGTATTTAACACCGAAAAAGTTAGCCATTTCTAATAAGCAGCTATCCAATAAGTGCTGGAAATGTAAAGAGCATGAAGGCTCTCTATTTCATATGTGGTGGACTTGTGATAAGGCTAGAGACTATTGGACTAAAATATGTACTGAAATGTCTTTAATACTCCAAAATAATGTAGTTAAGATGGTTGTTGTGGGTTTTCCGGGCTGTATTGCCGTGGTCTTGGCATTGTAGTTCCTGACGTTTCGCCAGCAGCTGTGGCTGGCATCTTCAGAGGTGTAGCACCAAAAGACAGAGATCTCTCAGTGTCACAGTGTGGAAAATATGTAGGTCATTTGTATCTACTCAGGAGGGGTGGGGTTGAGCTGAGTCATCCTGTAAGAGTTTCCCAGGGTGTGGAATGCTAATGGCGGGAGGCTTCACTGTATCCTGAGGAGGTTCTTTTGCATATGGATTGGTACTTCATGTGCTAATCTTCTCTGCAGGGCTATTGTCAGGTATAGAATGTTTTGTTAGCCTGGTGTTTTTCAGAACTGGAAACCATGCTCTGTTCATTCTTAAGGTTTCTTCTTTCCTGTTGAAGTTTTGCTTATGCTTGTGAATTTCAATGACTTCCCTGTGCAGTCTGACAAAGTAGTTGGAAGTGTTGTCCAGTATTTTGGTGTCCTGGAATAAGATACTGTGCCCTATTTGAGTTAGGCTATGTTCAGCCACTGCTGATTTTTCAGGTTGTCCAAGTTTGCAGTGTCTTTCATGTTTTTTTATTCTTGTCTGGATGCTACGCTTTGTGGTCCCGATGTAAACTTGTCCACAGCTGCAGGGTATACGGTATACTCCTGCAGAGGTGAGGGGGTCTCTACTGTCTTTTGCTGATCGTAGCATCTGTTGTATTTTTCGGGTGGGTCTGAATACTGCTTGAAGGTTATGCTTTTTCATAAGCTTTCCCATCTGATCAGTAATTCCTTTGATATATGGCAAAAACACTTTTCCTGTAGGAGACTGTTTTTCCTTGGTTGTTTGATTCATCCTGGGTTTGATTGCTCTTCGGATTTCATTTCTGGAGTAGCCATTTGCCTGAAGTGCGTGGTTTAGATGATTAATTTCCTCATTGAGAAAGCGCGGCTCACATATCCGTCTTGCACGATCCACTAATGTTTTCATTATGCCTCTTTTCTGTCGGGGGTGGTGATTGGAGTTTTTGTGTAAGTACTGATCAGTGTGAGTTGGTTTCCTGTAGACCTTGTGACCTAACTGAAAGTTTGCTTTGCGGATGACCAAGGTATCCAGAAATGGGAGTTTTCCCTCGATTTCTTTCTCCATTGTGAATTGTATGTTCAGGTGGATGTTGTTGAGATGATTCAAAAACCCCATCAATTCTTCCTCCCCATGGCTCCAAATGATAAATGTATCATCCACAAACTGGAACCATACACTAGGTTTGTGGGGTGCTGATTCTAGAGCTGTTTTTTCAAAATGTAGTTAAGAATCCAGAAATGTTATTGTTATCTTTGCATTTAGAGGACATGGATAGAAGGGATAGAGTAATACTGTACTACATGATAACGGCGGCTAGAACTTTGTATGCACAATATTGGAAGAAAGAAGAAATATCAAAAACTGACCAGTGGATACAAAGAGTGCTATATATGGCAGAAATGGACAAATTAACAAGGAAACTGAGAGAGCAAGATCCAAAGGAATTTTTTGAGGACGGGGGGAAATTGAAAAAATACTTAGAAAAAAGATGGGATGTTAAAGGACAATTATGGTCTTTTGAGTGTTATTAAGTAAGATAAGATATAATGTAAATCTTTACCATTAAGTTTAAAATGACAATTAAGAGATAGTATTTGTAACAAGAAACGGGGGGTTGCAGTGCTGTTGGAAGTCAACAGAGGAAAGGGGGTGGGGAACATACTATATCTATAGGGGATAATTAGTAAGTAAGATGTAATAACATTATATACGTTATGTTAACCATCCAATAAAAATTTTAAAAAAAACATCTTAGCACGGGTGCTGAGTCAGTTTTTCTGGCCTTTAGTGGCCCAGGATGTAAAGGCCTTTTGCCAGTCATGCCCCCTCTGCGAACAAACCTGAGGCTGGACACCTGCCCGAGCCCCTCTGGCCCCACTTCCAGTGATCCACACCCCATTCGAGCGAGTGGCCACAGACTTCATCGGGCTATTGCCCTGCACCACCCGAGGGTGCCATTATGTGTTGGTCTTGATGGACTATGCTTCCTGCTACCCCGAGGCAATACTTCTGTCGACGATGCAGATCACTGGGGTCACCCGCTCCCTGCTAAGTTTCTTTGCACAGGTGGGGTTACCGAAGGAACTCCTATTGGACTGTGGCATGCCTTTCACCACCAACATATCTAAACAACTGTGCCACACCTTGGGCATCCGTCAAAACTTCACCACCATCTACCACCCACAGACTGATGGATTTGTGGAGCGGTTTAATTAGACACTCAAAGGAATGCTGTGCAAGTTGGCCCACATCACGCCGGCTCAGTGGGACTTGTTCTTTGACTCCCTCCTCTTTGCAGTAAGGGAGACTCCTCAAGCCTCCCTTTGAACTAGTAAACGAGCAGCAACTCTGCAGGATTTTGGACATGGTGGAGGGGAAATGAGTATGGCCAGCCGAAGAAACAGGGTTACCTGCCCCAGAGGACGTCCAACAACACTGAGATCACCCACCAACACCTGCTCCAAGCACAAAATGCCCGAAAAGCCCACTATGATCAAGGGACCCAGCTGAGGAGTTTCCGGGAAGATGACCAGGTTCTCATCCACCAGCACATCCTGGGACTGGGAGCAGCTGGGGACCCCTAGCAGGGGCCCTACTCAGTCACCCAAGTGCTCAGACCACTATCATATGCAGTTCAATGTGGTCCGTCATCTCACCATGTCAAGTGACTCCATGTGAAAGACATAAAGGAGTGGCAGAAGAGGAAAGCCCCGGTCAACTGGTCAAGGACCCAGGAGAGCTCTCAGAAGTATGCCTACCCTGGGACCCCAAAGTGGCTGTCCCTGAGGAACCCATCGTGGATGAGGGTGTTGTTGAAGCTGTTTACTGGCAGTGACAGTAGGCTAGATGAGAATGATCTAGCCTGACAGGTACTAAGTCACATGATTGCATGTCAGGTGATACACAAGGCTAATCAGACTCAGTCATGGTGAGTCAGCAACTTTTCCATGATTGGTTAATTGTTTCAATTTGTGTAATCTCCTGTAATTAAGCATATGTGTACTTAAGAGTTGAAGTGCCATTATAGTGTGCCCTCTGTTGGTAACTCAAGTCTGGCAGAGCCTTATGTCAGTCAGTCTTGTGACAATTGTAATATAGTCTTTGTAAATAAACTTCATACACTTTTCATAGTGTGTGTGTGTGTGTGTGTGTGCCTCTATAGCAACGGTTCCCTGCAACCCGGCATTGCTGACCATAGCAAGGAAGGCCTCCTTGACAGGGTTATGGGCCCAGACTGCAGCTGTGGTGCTGGGTTCAAGGGCAGTGAACTGTGAGCCGCATTCAAGAGGCGAGATATCAGAGAGGCCAGGAGTGACTATCTTCAACAGGCGAGGAGGAGACAGAAAGAAACCTGTCTACTCACGAAAGTGGGACTGAGGAGGAGGAGGAAGAGCTCCAGGTTCCTATCTTGGGTCCAGCCCTGGTTCCTGTCCTAGACAACAGCATGGCACAGTTCCAGATGGGGCTGCTAGTGGACAAGCTCACCTCCAGTAATTACAGCGTCTGAGCACTAAAGATGCAGCACTACCTCGTCAGGGAGTCGCTGTGGGAAAGTGTGGATGCACCTCCTGATCAGCCAAGTCCTGCAGAGCAGGTGAGAGACAGGAAGGCTAACTTGCCACTGTTGTGTTGTGCCTGGGAGATGATCAGCTTGTACATGTGGCTAATAAAACCAGCGCAAAAGCAGCCTGGGACACTTTGAAAGAGATATATCTGCAGCAGTCTGCTGGGTCTGTTATATCTCTTACCAGGAAGCTGTACCGGATGCAGTTGGCCCGGGGAGGTTGTGTAAAGACTCCATGGCAGAGTCCATGGCATAAACTCCATGGCAGAGTGTTTTCAGAAGCTACTTTTGAGAGGGAAAACTGTCACTGAGCAGGACAAAGTTTTAATCTTACTCTCATCGCTTCCTGACACTTACCTCCCATTAATTGCCGCCCTTGAGTCTCAAGACCTGACTACATTGTCCTTACAGCACATTACAGGGCGTATATTTGAGTTTGCAGAGCGATTGGCAAACAGTGAATCATCCTTGCTTAAATCTGGGAATGGAGCCAAGTCTGGGAGCAGTTCCAGGAGAACTGATAAGGAAACACAGCACAGCTGTAGCAGTTCAAGCAGTGTTTCCAAGCCGAGTGCAAGTGAAGAAGAGAAGCAGTTTGCTTTAACTATCCATCGGCATTGCTTTGGTTGTGGCTTATTAAACCACATTCGTAAGTTTTGCCCGGTGTTGAAGGCAAAGGGCAAGAAGAAGAGGATTCCGAATGAATCTGACAACGTACCCAAGAGCTTGTGGTGTCGAGCCAAGTGTCTCATAATGAATGGTTGCTTGATTCTGGTGCAACTAGGCTATTCTGTTGTGATAAAACCTTGCTCCGTGACATGCGTCCTTCTGAGCTTACTCATGTGAACCTGGCTGATGGCAGTGAAGTGCAAGTTTCAGAAGAAGGAAGCCTCGACTTCGCAGCATTGGGACATGTGTTTCATAATGTATTGTATGTACCCAAACTAGAGTCAAATTTGCTTAGTGTAGCTTGTTTAACACAAGCTGGGTTTACTGTGTCTTTCTCACTGACATCATGCACCATATCAAAGGGGGATAAAGTGTTAGTGACTGGGAAGTTAAACAATAATGTGTATGTGGTTCACAATGTGCCAGCAGGTGCTGAAGTAGTTATGAATAAGAGTCCCCATGATGGGTGCATTCATTTGCTGCACCGTAGGCTAGGGCACATGGGGTACAAAGTAATTAATAAAACTTTAGCTTGTCTTGGTACAGAGAAGGTAAAAAGCTGTAACAATTTCCTTGATTGCCAGGTATGCAAATGTGTAAAAGCAAAAGCGTCCCCTGTGGCAAAAGCCAGTACCAGGGTGACCACAAGACCTTTAGAATTGGTTCATATGGATGTTTCTGGGCCTTATCCTGAGAGTTTCACAAAAATGAAGTTTGCGCTCTGTCTAGTGGACGATTATAGTAGATTTGGGTGGATTTATCTTTTGAAGCATAAATCAGAGGTATACCAAACTATTAAACGTTGGTGTTGCACGGTAGAAAAGCAGCTTGGTGAAGAGTTAATTGCTATTCAAACTGACAAAGGGGGTGAATTCATGTCGAAAGAATTCAAACATTGGCTTGAGAGCCGTGGTGTTTACCATAGAATTGCAAATGTTGCAACACCATCTGAGAATGGTGTGGCTGAGAGGAGAAATGGTTTGATTCAACAGGTAATGAATGCTATGTTGGCAGATTCAAATCTGAGCAAGAGGTTCTGGGCAGAAGCAATTTGTGCTGCCTGTTTCATATGCAACCGTGTGTGGTACAGCTCAATTAACCAAATCCCTTACTTTATGTTATTTGGCAAAAAGCCTAAAACAGATTTCCTACGAGTGTTCGGTACAACAGCGTGGGTGAATATTCCTTTATCTCAGAGGAGAAAAGGTGGTCCCAAGTCCAAACGATTGATATTTTTGGGCTATCAAACGGGCATGAAAGCCTACAGGTTTGCAGATTCACAACAACAACTAAGTTTCAGCAGATCAGCTAACTTTAACGAACACGGAAATGGGGGTAAACTACATGGAAGGAAGGAGCAGAGTCAAATTGTGTTACCCATTACTAATGAGGCTGAAGATGTGCAGCAGCCAGAGGCAAGGCAGGAGATAAAGCAAGAGGCAGCTTCTCCAGGTCAAAAAGCCTCTGAACATGCACAAAGTAGTGTACAGCAGCAAGCTGATATACAGCTAACTCGCGTGTCAAGTAGAAGCACTAAAGGCTGTCCTCCTGAAAGGTATGGTTTTGATGCCAAGGTTACAGCATCTATTAATTATGTTTACATACCAGAGCCTAAATCATTCCAGGAGATACTGAGTTTTAAAAGTCCTGAGAAAGAGGCTTGGTTGGCCGCAATGCAGTCTGAATATGACTCCTTGTTAGAAAATAAAGTGTTTTCATTTACAAAATTGCCTGCCGGAAAAAAGACTGTGGGTTGTCGCTGGCTGTACAAGGTTAAACAGCTGCCAGATGGTAGTCTTCAAAGAAAGGCCAGATTAGTGGCCAAAGGTTTTTCTCAAAACCAAGGTACAGATTTTGATGAAGTGTTTGCGCCCACGGTAAGGGCAGAGTCCTTACGTTTAGCTTTTTGTAAAGCAAGTCTGCAAAACCTCAATGTACATCATTTTGATTTTCAAACTGCTTACCCTAATGCAGATCTGGATCAAGTATTATTTATGGACCAAATTGAGGGGTTTGAACCACAAAACAAAACACTGGTGTTGCAGTTGCACAAGTCAGTTTATGGTTTGAAACAAAGTGCATTATGTTGGTACAAGTGTATAAGAACTAAGCTGTCCAGCATAAGGTCTACTGCTGGGATTGCTGACCAGTGTGTGTTCAGCAAACAAGGAGAAAATTCACAAGAATTTATAGTTTTGTTTGTGGATGATCTATTGTACCTCTGTGAGAATGACAAATCATTGAACAAGTTCAAATACGAACTAAGTAGTCAATTTAAGATTAAATACCTAGGTCCCATTAAACATTATTTGGGTTTGGATGTGACAAAGAATTCTGAAGGGTGTTATGAATTATGTCAATGGCAGAAAATATTGAAGTTGTTGGAACAATATGGCATGACAGATGCCAAACCTGTAAGTGCACCCATGACTACTGTATACCTTAAGGAACCTAAAGACCAAGAGCTAGAATGCAAAAGGCAGTATTTATCTTTGGTGGGAGCATTACTTTACTTAGCATGCTGGAGTAGACCTGATGTGTTTTTGGCAGTACACTGGTTATGTCAACAAAGTGCTAACCCTTGTAACAGAGACTGGGTGGCTGCCAAGCGAGTACTTAGATATCTAAAAGCCACTGCTGATTATAAGTTGACCCTCAACGTCAAACGAAATTCTGAAGTATGTGTATATACTGATTCCAGTTGGTGTGATGATAACATTTCTGGCAAATCAACCACTGGGTATGTAATATTTGTACATGGTGCATTAGTTGTATGGAAATCCGTGAAGCAAACGCTAGTAGCAACAAGCAGTTGTGAGGCAGAATACGCCGCCATGTGTTCTTGCATTCTTACTTTGTAATGGTTGTACCAATTACTAAAGGATCTTAAACTGAAATACAATTTGCCAATTAAAATGTATTGTGATAATTCAGCTGCTGTACAAATTGCAAGCGAGCAAGGAATAAAAGCTTGCAGTAGACATTCTAATTAGGTATCAGATGGTTCGGCAAGCTGTGGGTAACAAGTTTGTAACCCTGGATCATTGTAACACAGACGAGAACATTGCTGATGTATTTACCAAAAGTTTAAGTGTTGAAATGTTTCAATATTACAGGAGTCACCTGGGTGTCACTTCTGTAAACAAGGAGGAGTGTTGTTGAAGCTGTTTACTGGCAGTGACAGCAGGCTAGTTGAGAATGATCTAGCCTGACAGGTACTAAGTCACATGATTGCATGTCAGGTGATACACAAGGCTAATCAGACTCAGTCATGGTGAGTCAGCAACTATTCCATGATTGGTTAATTGTTTCAATTTGTGTAATCTCCTGTAATTAAGCATATGTGTACTTAAGAGTTGAAGTGCCATTATAGTGTGCCCTCTGTTGGTAACACAAGTCTGGCAGAGCCTTATGTCAGTCAGTCTTGTGACAATTGTAATATAGTCTTTGTAAATAAACTTCATACACTTTTCATAGTGTGTGTGTGTGTGTGTGTGTGCCTCTATAGCAACAGTTCCCTGCAACCCAGCATTGCTGACCATAGCAAGGAAGGCCTCCTTGACAGGCGTATCACTCGAACAGCAGGCCAAGGTCAAAGCCCTACTGCAGGAAGTCCCAGGATGTTTCCCGCGGATGTCAGGGTGCACGACTCTCATGTCACATGCCATCCCTACCCCCACTGGCAAGGTAGTCAGGGTGCCCTGGAGACCACTACCTCGGAAAAGATGGGAGGCTGTGGCTAAAGAGGTGGATGATATGCTATATCTCGGAATGATAGATCCCTCCCATAGTGCCTCATGTAGCCTGATAGTACTGGTCCCTAAGCCCAATGGATCTATACGGTTCTGTGTCAATTACAAGGAGGTGAACAAGGTTGCGGACTTCGACACCTACCCAATGCCCAGGGCCAATGTATTAATCAACTAGTTAGCAACCGCCTGCTATCTATCAGTATTAGATTTAACAAAGGGGTACCGGCAGGTCCCCATGGTGCCTGAGGATGTTTGCCATGCCCCAGGGGCTGTTTCAGTTCCAGGTAATGCCCTTTGGGCTCCAAGGGGCAGCTGCGACATTCCAGCAGTTGGTGGACACGGTGCTGGCATCATGCTAGGAGTTCACCCCTGCATATAACGAAGACATCTTCATGTACAGCCCAGATTGGCCCACTCACCTCCACCAACTGTGACAGGTACTGCATGCCCTACAGGTGACGGGACTCTGGGCTAACCCAGGCAAGAGTCAGATCAGCTTTCAGGAACTGAAATATCCAGGGTTCCTGGTGGGACGGGGGCAGCTCCGACCGGTGCCGTACAAGGTCACAACCCTGGAAAATTGTCCTAAGCCTATGTCCAAATGCCAACTTCGATGATTCCTGGACCTGGTGGGATATTATAGCCACTTCATCACCCACTACACCACCATGGCCAGCCCCCTGATGGATAGCCTGTGGAAAGACCAGCCTACATGGATACAGTGGACAATGGACTAAGAGGCAGCATTCAAGGCACTTTGGGGCGCCCTCTCTCGAGCCCTGGTATTGAAGAACCCAGCACCCATCCCTTTCTGGTTCACACTGATGTGTCTGCCACAGGCTTAGGTGCTGTCCTCTCCCAAGAGATTGAAGGACAGGAGCACCTCATTGTTTTCATCAGCTGGAAGCTCCAGGGCACCAAACAGCGATACACAACAATGGAAAAGCAGCATTGGAGGTGAAGTGGGCCATCAGGGCACTGAAATATTATTTTGAAAAGAACCCCTTTACCTTCATCGCAGACCATGCCCCCCTCTTGTGGATGGCTCGTATGAAAGATCACAACACTCAAGTTCTTAGATGGTACCTGTCTCTTTTGCCTTTCAGTTTTGTGACTTGCCACCATCCTAGCCGAGAGCACATCAACAACGACTTTATGTCAAGAATGTTCAAGGATGGGTCCCCAGCCGAGGCGGGCTTAAGGTGTGTGTGTGTGTCCCCGGGGATGGCTCAGCAGCACGAGCCGGCCTGCCCTGGCAACCCCCCCCAAGCCCCAACAGCTCAGCAGCACACCCCAGCCTGCCCTGGCAACCCCCCAAGCCCCAATGGCTCAGTGGCATGCCCCAGTCTGCCCTGGTGACCCCCAAGCCCTGACTCACTTCCCTCTGGGGAAGGCCAGGGTGACCGCAGGCAAAGGGGTCATTGCTGGGACCTGGGTAGCCACCAACAAAGCCTGGGAAGAAGCCGCGGCTGGAGGATGAGTGGCAGCGAGAGGTGTGACATGAGGCCTGGCACTGCCAGGAGCAGCAGAAGGCGGCACAAGTCCCAGCCGATTCATGGCCACCCTTGAAACAACACCAGTGGGCCCAAGTGAGGCCCCGATGGAGGCAGAAGCGATGAAGCCAGCAATGCCATGGCCGCAGGTTGCCCTCCGCAGCAAAGCCTCACCAGTTCTGGGGGCAAGGAGAGGGGCAAGGTGGCAAAGAGGGTGGAAGGCCATCGGGGGCCATACCCTGCATGCCAGCTCTCAGCCCCACCCTCTTCCCCAGGTGCTGCCAGAGTGGGAGCCGCCCCAGCACACCTGGTGCCAGGAAAGTGCTGAAGAGTCAGGGACACTCCCCAGCCCAGCCAGAGTCAGTAGGGCGGTGAGGAAAGGAGCACATGGCCCTACTAGGGCCTGGGGTTGGGGGAAGAGGGTGTGGCCCTCTGTGGCCCAAGTGATAGGATTGACCTGGGGGGAGGGCCCTAGGGTGGAGGGCAGGGAACAGGAAGGAGGGCAGGGGGATAAAAGGGGGCAGAAGACCTCTGGCCGAGGAGGAGAAGCAGGGAGGTCTGGTCCTGACACAAGGGCCAGTTTCTCTGGCAGACTGAGGATATGGAGGCCCTCCCTCTGCTCATCTGCCACATCTGAAGCCAAAGGAGGCAGCCCCCATGGGAACTCCGCAGGCCAGAGTCCGACAAGGCGGCCTTGGAGAGGCTCATGTGGGGTAACAGACCCGTCAAGTGAACGGAGGTGCCGTTGAGCGGCGGCAAGAGGGCGGATCTGATGAGGGGACTGTCACAAACTCTAATTATGCTGGGTAAATAGAAATTCTGACAATGAGAATTCTTTTTCAATTATATTCCTTTAGCAACATCAGAAGGATTGTGCCTAAATACAAGGCTTTTACCAATCAAGGTCATTAAAAGCTACACCATATCGAGTCAGTTCTCAGTGTCGTTCCCTTTTCATTTTTTTTTCTTATTGTATCCATAGAACAAATCAAATCATGGGAAGAAATACTCATTAGTAAGTAGTGTTAAGTGGCTATCATGGTCCATGCTTTAATGTTACTTGTACTAACTTTTTGACTGTAAGAGCATCAGATGAATAAGCTTATTTGCATAATATTCAGATATGCATGCCACTCTTCATTATCAATAAAACTGTATCACAAATAAGGAACACAGCATTAAGCTGATTATTTTATTCATAAATCTCATTTTGAAGGTTTGCATTTTAATTTGTCAATATGACAGTTTGGATGGGCTTCTGGTATTGCATCTTGCATCTCAATTGCATGAGCTCCTGCAAGATTACTGTGCTTGCAAAACATCTTATAGTGTTGCACTAGAATTACATGCTGATGCAGGATTCTGGGTTCAGGTTTCTGTGCCACCAACCATGCCCACATTCTGGATATGAGAGGGACAGCTTCACTTGTTCATGCATCAGCATCAATGGTGTGCAAAGTGGTGGTTGGCTGGAGTGTCGGTTTTGGCTGGGGATTAATTAGATGCACTCCTAGTTGAAAGAATAGACTTTCCCAGCACTGTCAAGAGAAATGCCAGAGGGTGAACCTAAGAGCCTCATGCATACAATATGGCCAGCCACTGAAAAAGACTGCGTGCTTTGCTTGTTGTGCATATTTATCAAAACAGCCTTTGGCATTTAACATTTGAAAATAGCATTGGTTGAACAGTATTTACATGAGAAATGTTTGTCAAGTATGAAGCTTATACATGAAAAATCAAGGCCAGTGAAGACTCACAGAAGGAGAGGCAGTTTGGAAATCCTCACCCTCATCCTAAATTGTACTCCTGATCCTTGTTTTTTACTTACTTACTTACTTACTTACTTACTTACTTACTTACTTACTTACTTACTTACTTACTTACTTACTTACTTACTTACTTACTTACTTACTTACTTACTTACTTAATACATTTATTTGCTTCTTTTTCATCACAGAGGAGCTCAAAGCAGCTTGCAATAGAATGTCATGGAGCCTCGAGCAGGCTAATTTCCACTCCCCACATTTTCTCCTTTATCTGACACTCAACTACTTCTAGCATTTCATGTTCTTGGAGCATTCTCAGTCTACATCACAGAGAGGGAGAAAATTGGGAATATCTGGACCAGTTGCATAAGACTTGGGTTGAGCTTCTGCCTGCCACCTTTTAACCAGTAACTTACAGCTGGGACATGACTAGAAGTGCATGCCTTTATTGTAAACCAAAGAGAAAGAGCTGGGGGGCATTTGGTCCTCGGTTCTTAGGCTGTGGCTTGCAGCCTGTGGTCCTGTGTGAGCTGTGCTGGTAGAATCAGCCCCACCCAGGTTGTCTTCATGGGTCATCAGCTTTTTTTTAAATAACATTTTCTTTTTATTGAATTCGAACAAGTAATACATACAAGTCAACAAATAAACTATTTACATTTGAACAAGTATTATTACAACTATATAGATCATCAGCTCTTAGTTGAGGCTTAATTGTGGTGGTAGAATATGACCTCAAGTTATAGCTGATTTATGGCAACTCCTGCTGGGGTCTTCAAGTCAAGAAACTAACAGAGGTGGTTTGCCATTGCCTGCCTCTGCATAGCACCCCTGGACTTCCTTGGAGGTCTCCCATCCAATTACTAAGACCAACCCTACTTAGTTACAAGTTCTGATGAAATCAGGCTTATTTTTATTTAAACTTTTATTGTTAAACCATTTTGAATCCCCAGTGTGGGAGAAAAAAAGGGGGGGGATGGCTCTTCATTTTCTCTGCCCCCCCCCACCCCGGTGCCCTCCACCAAGCATTGTATTTGCCTGCAGAAAAGAAGCCAAATGTTGCTGGGAAAAAATAATTTTGTGTACATCACGCAATCACAAAAATATAGTCCAAGTCTTTCAAGGTGAACATCTTGAATAGATAGCAAGCTTTTCTACTTCGACATCAAATCGAGGCTGTCTACTGATAGAATAGAACTACCCAAAGTGTGCAAGCATGATGATGAAAGAATGGCCATTTCATTGGCGGAAATGTTATATTCCTTACAGCTGAAAAGTTTATTTGAGGAGAACGGTTGAAAGGTCATTGCTGTACCTTTTATTTATGGATTGTGCCATTTTAAGGCTATAATTTTTTTTCAGAAAATGTATGAACATCTGAGTGGAAAAGAAGGAGACACAGAACTTGTATGAAACATAATAATTTACAGATGATATATCTTATATTTAAGAAGAACCAATGAGAGATATACAGAACTAAACATATACCTATCAACCTTTCATTTCAATATTGTTTGAAATATATCTAACACATTTTTATTCCATCTTTGTCCAAGAAGTTCAGAGCAACATTCACAGACTTTCACTTTATCCTTAAAACATTTATATGATCAAGGTTAGACTGCAAGGGACTAGCTGGCGCACGGTCATTCTGTAAATTTAATGACAGATCAGGGGCCTGAACTCAAGTCTCCTTTCAATCCCACTATAACACTACACTGACGCAAGAGGGCTTTGAACTACACATGCAGACAAAGATTACCAATGAAATGAATCTAATGCAAATGTCATGTCATGAGGTGGGATTTTTTTTAAAAAATTGAACTTTTATTAGACTTTTAGAAAACATGCTAAAGTTTGGACTTATGTGGTGCAAAACTATGGCATAACCAGCTAACCAGCATATCTTATATACTAATAGTCAAGTGGTCCTGATCTGTGGATACTTAAATCTGGAGACTGGAGCCATGAATGGACAAGACATATCTTGTCCCCCCCAAAATAAAAGGAGCTCCTGTAACTTTAAGTATCAGATGCCCTCAATGGTTGTTGCTAGTGTTACCAGAACTGCTCTTTTATTATAATGGGGAATTAGCTGTAGCAGTCTGTAACTATTAATATTAAGCGAGGATCATAACCTATGTTTACGGAGGTCCCGATCCCAGACACTCTAGTGAAAAAGAGGCAGACAAGGAGTAAGGTCCAAACACGTGTATTGAGTGTAGCGTAAGCCTAGCTTGCACAATCATACAAAGAACATACAAGGTCTAAGAAATATAGCGTAGGAAATACAGAGACATTCGCATTAGCTGGTTCCCAACGATGATCGGGGGAATACTCACTTATCCTGAAGCGAAGCAGAGACACAACAGCGAGGTGGCCCAATGCCAGCACTGGGACCACAGACGGACAGCAAGGAAGTCTGGATAGGGATGGCCTGAGCACCGAGTGGTCTGAGAGACCAGCTTAAATACCCCAAAACGTACCCTGGGGCTGGTGCTTTACTTGGTGGTTCTCACAGATTAAAACAAAGGGTCTAATGGGCTACTGAATGGCTTGGATGGGCCACTTTGGTAATCAGATTGGGATAAGTGACACCTCAGGAAGAGGGGACAAAAGAGGGAGGGGGAAATCCAAGTGGGCTGAAAGGATGTTCCAGCGGACAGGGCTTGTCCTGATGTCATCAGCTTTGGAATGCGGAGGTTTCTTTGAGATGCATTCTTTAAGTGCTTGGGATGGTCGGCACTTAGTTCCTTCTCCGGGGCGGCTCCTAAGATATGCAGAGCGGGGCGAGGGGCTCTCGCTGCGGACGTGGTGTGCCCGCTTCGCCGAAATGGCTTCTCAAAGCAGTCTTCTTCCCAGGGTCTTCTGGCTGCCTGAGAACATGGATGCCGGCTGGGCATAGCTGGGGCTGGATAGCAGGCTGCCCGGTAGCGAGGGCAAGCTCGGCGACCGGCTCACGGGAGGCTCCAGGCGGGAACTGACCAGGGAGCGCCTAGCCAGGCTCGCTGGAGGTTTCCCCGGCTGGCGCCCGGCTGCTAGCAGCGGCTTGGGCCCATATGAGGCAGGCTTCCATGGAGGCAGGGGGAGCAACACTTTAAAACACAGTCCAAAGCAGGGAACAGGCACGGTCCGTGGCAGATGGCAATGCAGGCACGGGGCACACTTGTAACAGAGTCCAAACACACACTGGGAATTCCAGATATAGGTCAGGGCAGGGCTGCCCAGAAAGAGAGTCCTTTGTGCAGTTACCCAAACATGGAGTCAGTAAACTACACAGTCTATTGCAGCAGCAAGATAATTGACACGCAGGCAGGGAACTGACACGTGTACCAGAACACACACGTGCAAAGCAGTCTTTGGTGTAGCAGTAAAACAGCAACGCAGGAAACTTTAACACAGTTCATAGAAGGCTTCAAAGCAGGGGAGGGGGCCTACTTGGCAACAATTCCCCCCCTCGGAGACCCCGGGACGTCAGGCGCACGGGTCTCCGAACTTGACTTCAAAGGCGAGGTGGTCAGCAATGTCCGGTGGTCGAGCTTCGAGCGAAGAAGGAGTGGGAAGGGAAGGAGGGGGAGGCGTCACTCAAAAATTTAGTTTGGAGAACCACCTAATCCGAATAAGTGCAATTTAGATCAGCCAATGGGCTGCAGGTCTCTGGGTTCACACCAGGGGGTGTGCTAAGTGCAACCGTCAGAATAAATAGTAATAATTCATAGGTGATAGCAATTCATAGTGGTAGGCAGCAATGATCAATTCATGCATATAAATAGCAATAATTCATATTTGGGTACATTGATCAATTCATGGCGGGAGGTAATTCATACGGAATTCATGGTGGGTTAAAAGCATTAAAAACCAGGGGCAATTCATATACATGGATTAATTCATAAGCAGAAGATTTAAAAGCAAGGACAATTCATGGTTCAATTCATGAATGCAGGGTTAAAAGCAATTCATACAAGGTAAAATGAAATGTGCAAGCAGGGCATAGACCAATTCATCAAGGGTTGAACAATTCATAGATAATTAAAACCATAAATACATAAATACATAGGATTAAAAGCAATGATTCGGGAGGTTAAAACCAATAAAAGCAGCAAGAGTAAAAGCAAGTGCGTGGAAACAATTCATGAGGGGTGAGCGGCGGAAGGGCTCATAGGGGGTCAGAAAAATAAACTCTGCAATTAAAAGACCAACTCATATAGTCAGATTAAAACCAAATTCATCGAGCTTAAAATCAGAAATAAAATAACCTTTAAAAGAGACCGTTCAGGAGGGGTCCCGGTTAAAACCAAATTCATAAAATAATAGATATGCTAGAATTACCTCGGCGGAGGGAGTCGGGTTAAAAAGGCAATTCCTAAGGTTAAAATCAAATTCATAGGGATAAAGTTCATGGGCGCACTTGCAATAGATAGAGAGAGGGACTAGTTCGGGGCTAAATTCATGGGAGTTAAGATTCATAAGAAGCAATGGCAAGAAATTCATAAAACAATAGAGCTACAAAGATCACAGACGGCTCAGTCCGCAGTACAGCTGCTGGACTGGGTTGCATATTTACAAGAACAAGCAAACTTAGTCCATGTGCTCCAAAACACACTTCCACCCCCCCTTGCTGTCTGTGTCAATCCGCAGAGCAGGGTCGATGAGCGGCGAGAAGGGCTTCGGACACACAGTTCTAGTCCTCATGGCGGTGGCGTTGCTGGCGGTCGTTTGGAGACGGGCCGTGGGTTGGGAGGCAGAGAGATATGTCCCCCCCTAGTCCACAAGAGGGCCTCGGAGCGGTGTCCGGCAGCAAAGCGTCCATGGGGCTGGTTCAGGATCCATACACATAATAAAATACAAGCATAGTTCATACCAGCACAAGCAATAAAACAAACAAGGGTTAAAGGAGGGCGCCAAGAATAACCATTAGGGCAGGAGGAGGTCGGGGTTGTAATGATCCAAACGGTAAGACAGCTGGAGTTGCTGGAGCTGTCGGCGGCTCCAACAGCCCAAATAAAGTAGTGAGGCACATAACAAAACTTGGAAGGCCAGAATAACGATGATTGGGTGCAACGCCAAATTGTAAATTCCAGTGGCAGTGGGGCTCCAACCAAAGAGGGTTTCCCACCACGAGTGCTCGCCGGTGGTCTTAATGCGCTGGACAAGATCCAAAATCTCCTTTCCGTTGTGGGACACAACCAAAGCAGTGGTGTCCCCGTCCCTCTGGATGCTCTGGAGGGTGCGGTGGATCTGGGGGTGGGTCAGGAGCTCATGGATTAATTCCAGACCGATGCCGAGGGAGATGGGCTTCACATGTCGATAGATGGAGGGTGCCACCAGGATCTCTTCTTGGGTCCAGACTGGTACCGTGTAGGTGAAGTCGCAGGCTGCCACCGAAGACAGGTTGCAAAAGCAGCGATTGACTCCCGAGATCACGGGCTTGAGCTGGAACGAGTTCAGGATCACAAAGTCGCAGGCCGTTCGCACGCAGGCACATCCTTTCCCAATGTAGACCACAGCGGAGCTGTTCTCCTGGACGACCTCGAAAGGGCACTCATTGAGGGCGTCGACTTGCGGGGCTACACAGGGGTGATGAGGTGCAAAGGCTTGGTCCTGGCAAATGAAGCCGGTCTGGTCTCGATGCTGGCACCCTTGGAGGCTGACGAGCTGCCATCCGGTCGGGGTGAAGCGGGCCCAATGGTCGGGGTGTCTGGCGTAGAGGACCTCGGTGTCGCTGACTTGGAGTCCCAGAGGCACGACTGGATACACGTGGAATGACTCGTGCGCACTGGCCGTTAATAAAAATAATTTAAGCTCCTGGGTGGTCGGTGAGAATGAGGAATTTACGAGAGACCACCAGGATTCAAGCTCCAGTTCTATGGGTGACAATTTGGGCATAATCAATCTTTTGATTTCCAGGGGCAAGTGCCCGTCCGTGGCTTGCCGAATTAGCCCCATGGCCACAGCCTGATTTAATTGTTGGGCTTGCATACATGCCATAGCTATTGACACGTTGCGTTCAAAAGACTGTGTCCCTTTGAGCAGCAGAGAAAAATCTCTTTCAATTTGACTCTCCCAGTTAACTAAAATGGAGCTGATCTCGTGTTGCCCATTCGAAATGGAATTTAGGGACTGCACCACCGGTTTACCTAAGTCGGAGATGCTAGTCGTGACATGGGCAAACTTATTAGCGAGAGTCTCAATATTGACCGAATCCATGATTGCTAAGCCTCCGGCTGCAGGAGCAGTCCAGTCGGCAATGCTTCGTCTGGCACGTGAGAGAGAGGGGGAGGGATCGATCCACAGTTGTAGCCATGCATTCCAACCCTTGCTACCGGCCTCCAGATAGGGAGCGCACTGCGGCAGCCTCTGGGTTACATTTAGTTCAGCTAAGTCTATGCGGATCTCTTTTAAAGACATTTGCGGGCGGACTAGAACTCTCTCTCGAATGTCAGTTTTCAAAACATGGGAGCCCACTATATGCGTGCCGCCTTGGTTTAATTGCTTATTGTTGGCAATCAAAGGGTCAATTTGGATGGTGTGGGTCTCCTGGGTCCGGATCAGCAGGGAATAATTGCCTGGTTCATGAGTCAAATTTACAAAGAGCAGCCCAAGCCGGTGAAATTTCTCTACAAGGGGCTTGGTTTGGCATTCGGGCGTCTGTTGAACCAGAATCCAATCGGGTGGGCCGTGTTTGGCTAGGTCTTCCTCTTTTACAATCCAGGTCAGGTTCTCCCAGCGCTCTATAGCAAAGGAGAGAACTGCGCCTGAAGGGGGCGTGATAGTGACTGCTGCCGATTCAGTGGCAGTAGTGCCTAGTAGGATGGTCATTCTAAAGGGGTCTCCTGCCTTCCATACTGCGGCCGACACTAAAATAACTTCACAGTATGGTCCGAAAGCCTCAGTGACAAATGGCGAGGTTTCGAAGTTGGCAGGGGTGGTATATTTGTCTACCACCGGGACTGCGGTGGGGGCTGGCCTGATACGGGGAAGAAACATACAAGGAATCGGAGCGAGAGGTGACACTGTGTCAGTAGGCGAGTAGCATACTAATTCTTGGGACAGAGTTTTTACTCCCACACATAAAATAACAAGCTCTGGGGGCCGGATCCACTGCTCTTCACAACTGCGGAAGTTTGTGCGATCCGTGGGGGTGGTCATATTGCTCTGCTGCACAACTTTGCAGACCATCATTTCATTTCCTGCCAGGGTATTTATACATCTCCAGTGGGGGTAGGGCATTAATTTGGACGGACGTCCCTCTATTAGGGTGCCTGCCAGCACGAGCAAACACAGAGTAGCCAGGTGCCTCATCTCCTGGCCTTCTTTTTCCTTTTGTGGTGAAAATATCCTGGGGAGACCTGCGGATATAAGTACAGGTTCCCTGAGTTTCTTGCAGCAAAATAAATGAAGTAAAGCGGGGAAAAAGGAGGGCGTTTTTCTGCCAGCACTGTCTATTAGGTGGGGCGCGAACGAGAAGTCCCAGAGCACTAAGCGAGCCTTCCAGCTTGTTGCTCTGGGGAACTCCTGTGCGAAGGTTTCTTTCTAAAGCGTGTATATTTCAGAGGGTAACGTCTTTGCGTCGGGCGAGGGTCGGTTGTGCGTTAGGCGGGATTATGCAAACTCGCCCCAGGGGTCCCTGGGTGCCTGGACTATGTGGCCTTCAGGTGCCCCTTGCTTGGCGGCGGGCTATTTTTATTTTGCGGGCTGAGAGCTATCGGTCCGGCTCGGCCTGGCCTTGCCGCTTTAAAAGGAAAAAACTAGCGAGCGGTTTCCAGCAACTATAAGGGTTGCTGCAGACGGGGGCCCTCGCTTTAATTTTTCAAAAATAGGCCTTCGTCATATGTTTGCAGGACTAGCAATTTTTGGAGGGGACTCCCTCGGGAGGCCCCATCTTCTAGTTAAAAGAAAAAAAGATACATCGGGCAAAAAGGGAAAATACACTGAGCAAAAGAAAAATGCACTGACCGCAAAAAGAAAAATACACGGAGCAAGAGGCACACGGGTGTGGGGTACTTTCGGGTTGCCCTCACTTGGAAGGCCTGGCATGGCTTCATTATAACTTCAATATGTCTCCCCCCCTTCTTTTCCCTTATACGGTACGGGCAAGGGAAAAGATTACGTGGGGCGGGCGGCTGCTGGCGGAAAGGGCCGAAGTGGAGCCGAAGGCGCTCGGCGGCATTTATCGAAAAGCGGCGGAGACGGCCGAGATCTGCCGGCGCCACTGGGTCTGGGTGATTCGGGGGTCATCTTGGCGCAGGGGATTCTGGCTATGTAAATGAGGCACGCTGCCCCTTGTGCGTGGCGAACGCACCCCAATAACATATTCCAGGGGTCACATATTTACAAAATACTGGCGGGTCTTTTACTTTTGCACTAAAGCGTACTAGATGGTGGCGCCGTATAGCAACTCACCATGACGAATATGAACATTAGTAAAAGAGGGATATTGGGCTATTTGGGGATCCTTTTCCAGGGGAGGCACGGCCCTCAAAGCCAAAGCCGACCATCATGCGAAAGCGTGGGTCTGGCAGGTGAGACCCCGAATCTACGTAGATGCGGGATCTTCACCAGCACGGCGGGTGATATATTTTCGAATACAGGGATCACCTTATTTGGTGATTCCACTATTTTCGAAAGAATGTATGCACCTCTGGGCTAAAGCCTCTCCAACCACTTTCACACACAGCAAATCTCTTTTGCCTGTGCAATTTTTTTTCCGAACATGCGGCTTAAAATCCAATTAAGAATCACTTTCGGTGGTGGTCCTATTTGGCTTTGATTGCCGTGTCTTCCCCAAGGGTCCCAACTGTGGGGCCCGCCTAATGAAGTTAAAGAATAGAATTGGAAAAACTCTTGACATTTACACTTACATCTGCATATTCTACTGTTTCTTTTATACTAAAGCTACAAAGGTCTGGTCTAAAGGGACACAGGGTATCTCTGGCCCAGGGTGAAGGGATATCTGGCGAATCACTGGGCAGAGGGGGGCTGGGCTGGTGGTGGCTCCCCCAGGGTCGTACACAGGAGGGGCGGTTTGGAGCGGCTTCCCTTTCCATTCTTTTAATTGAGAGGCGTGAAAGTATTTTAGCCAAGTTCCTCCTGTCTTTCTCTGGATGGCTACCTGATAGACAGCTGGGGAGACTCTTTTTGTGATAGGGACTGGGCCTTGCCATTTGGCTGCTAGTGAATGCGCCTTTTGCGAAAACTTCCTGTACAGAACGAGCTGTCCTTCCTCCCACTGCCTGGGGTTCCTGACCCATCCTAATTTGCGGTCCATATCTTTCTGAGCTGTGCCCAACTTCTGGGCCACTTGCATGTGGACGGCGTGTATGGATGAGAGCAGGTCTTGGACCCAAGCGTCATTAATTACTACGGGCTGCATATCAGAAGGGAGCTGCGTATCTAGCCAGAAGGCTTCCGGGAGCTGCATTCTTCGCCCTGTCATTACCATATGAGGTGTGAGCCCGTGAACTGCGGTAGTGCCTCTAATGGCCATTAGGATTATGGGGAGTTTTTCATCCCAGTCTCTCCCGGAGGAGCGAACCATCTTGCGGAGAGCCTCCTTGAGGGTCCGGTTGGTTCTTTCTATTGCGCCTGAAGCTTGAGGGTGGCCTGCTATGTGGAAGCGTTGCTGGATGCCCAGTGCTTTACAAAGCTCCTGTGTTACTTCTCCGATGAAGTGTGAGCCTAAATCAGAGTCCATGACTCTCACAATGCCCCATCTTGAAAAGACATTATTGAACAGTAGTTTGGCTGTGGTGGCTGCATTGTTGCTCTTGCACGGAAACGCTTCGACCCATTTGCTAAAGGGGTCAATGACAGTGAGACAGTAGCGATTGCCGCGAGCAGTGGGGGGAAGAGGGCCGATAAAGTCAATCTGTATGCGAGCCCAGGGTCCATCAATTCTCTGATGCTGGAGGGGAGCTCTAGGTCCGGTGGGGTCTGCATTGACCATAGCGCAGGACAGACAGTTGTCCACCCATTGTGCTACTTCGGTGCGCATGCCAGGCCACCAACCAACCTCTTTTACCCTTTCCAGAGTCAGATCCTTGCCTCGGTGTCCCTGCTCGTGGACAAACTGAATTAAGTCAGCCCTAACTTCCAATGGCACTACCCAATGGCGTTCGCCGGCTGCATCTACTGCCCAAACTATGCTTTCCTCTTCTCTGATCATGAGTCTCCCTGTCTGATCCCTTCCTGCGGCTAGAAGGTCAGTTATTTCTGGGTCAGATTGCTGCAGTTGTGCTAGGTCTAGTGTTCCTGCGGTTCCCTGAGCCTGGCTGCGGGCTTGTGCCCGGGTGGTGACAGGACGGAGGGGACAGTCGGTGGCTGGTTCCGGTAGGGGAGCATTTTCAGTGGCGGCTGCCTTGGCTGCAAAGTCTTCCTGGTCATTCCAATAAGCGGTCTCTGAATTTGTCTTCTGGTGTCCCTTGACATGGGTCACCTGTGTTGGGCCTGAGCGGGACTGAAGGAGTGCTGCTACTTGCTGCCATAGCTGTAGGTGGGCTACGGGTTTCCCATCGCTAGCTCTCCACCCCTGATTCTGCCACACCGGGAGCCAGACCGTGGCGGCTTTGGCCGTCCAATCCAAGTCTGTGTAAATGGCAAGTGGGCTTTCTGGGGGCTCAAACTCAAGCACTGCCAGAAGCGCTTGCACCTCAGCCGCTTGGCTGGAATGGGGGCGGGCTGGACCTTTGAGAGTATGGGCGTCGCTCACTCGCACGGCGCCGTAGCCTGTCCGAGGGGAGCCTCCAACGTGAAAGGAGGAGCCGTCACAGAACCAGCATGTGAAGCCGTTCTGTCGGGCTTCCTCTAGCGGGACTCCCCAAGTGACTGGCCAAACAACCTGCGGTGGCGGGTCCAGGGGGCACTCGTGCTCGGTCCCGGTTACTAACAGGCCATAGGGGGCTGGTGGCTCAGTGGTCTCCTTTTTAAATTCTACTCCGCGGTTGACCAGGGCCAGGGTCCACTGTGCTATGCGGGCGTTTGAAACTTGTCCGTCTTGTATCTTGCCAGACAGAATATATTTGAGAGGCGTGTGGGTAGTTTGAACTATTGTGCGGGAGCCTCCTATGATAAATTCCCAATGGGTCAGACTCCAAACTAGAGCAAGGCATGTCTTCTCGCATGGGCTAAACTTAGCTTCCACTGCGGTTAGGTTGCGAGAGGCATAGGCTACTACTCTAGCGGTCCCCGCTTGCTGCTGGGTGAGCGTGGCTCCTATTGTCTGATACCGCTAACTGGATAAAGAATGGCTGAGTTACGTCTGGATGGGCTAGGGCCGGGGCCGCGGCCAGGCTACGCTTTAGCTCGGCTAAGGCTGTCTGTTGCTCCGGTCCCCACTCCCAGGGGGTGTTCTTCTTGAGGAGAGCATAAAGGGGGCGAGCTTTGTCTGCAAAGGACTCAATGAAGTCTCGTGAAAAGTTAAAAGTTCCTAAAAGGGCTCTGAGGGAGGGGACATCGGTGGGTGCAGGCAGCTTGGAAATGACCTCCATTCGCTGGGCGTCCGGGGTGCGACCCTCGGGTCCCAGGGTCAGACCCAGGTACTTGACGCTGGTCTGAACCAATTGGGCCTTTTCCCTGCTTGCCTTGAACCCAGTCTCGCGGAGGAGTTCCAGGACTTCCCTGGTGATTTGGCGGGCTAATTCTTCCATGGGGGCGTGGACTAAAATGTCACCCACGTAGCTCAGTACGTGGGGCCTCGAGGAGGGTTGGAGGCGTTCCCACATCTGAACTACATGGGCATGACAAATGCTGGGGCTGGAGTGGAATCCCTGGGGTGTCCGCTTGAATGCGTATTGCTGGCCGCGGAAAGTGAACGCGAACTTGTACCAGCAAGACTCATGCAACCGGATAGAATGGAAAGCGTTGGCCAGGTCTATGACCGAATAGAACCGGGACCCAGCGGCAATGGCCGTCAGGATCTCATTGTACTTGGCCACAACCGGGGCAACTGGAGGGGTGGTGGCATTCAGGGCACGGAAGTCGACCGTCATTCTCCAGGTCACTCCATCTGCTTTCAGAACTGGCCACAATGGGGCGTTGCAGATGGACTGCATCGGGAGTATGACGTCCCACTCAAGGAGTCCTTCTATAGTTTTGGCTATCCCTGCCTCAGCTTCTGCTGGGTACTTGTACTGTCTTTGGGGAGGGGGATCCTTTCCTTCTATCAGGACGCAGGCGCCCTTCACTATCCCACACTCGGCCTTATCTGTCACCCACACTTCGGGAAAGTCCTGAACCCAGGGGTCTCCTGTGATGGGGGCGAGAGGAAGGGGGGCCTTGAGGGCTGCGCATCGATGGACTGCATTAACAAAGTCTGGGCCTCCCGGGATGCGCCACAGGAGCCCGTTCGCTAAGTCAATGGTCAGTCCCTCGGCACGGAAAAATGGCATGCCCAAAAGTCCATCGTCTTCTCCCCGGTTTGCGCACGCTGTAATCCGGGTGGCCAGGTTCCCAACGGAGAGGGGGATATCCTGCCAGACCGGGGATTCCTGCGTGCCGCCTCCAAAACCGGCGAGCTGCATGGTTGTGGGGGTCTGGGTGCCCTTTGCAACTAAGGTGGGCCGGAGTATATTAAGAGAAGCTCCGGTGTCTATAAGGAGAGTGGCAGGCTTCTTCTTTTCCCCGGGAGTCCCGATCCCTGCCTTTACTGTCGGTCTCCCCCATGTGTCCGGTTTTAGTTTGGCAACTATGCCCACGGAGGGAGACTGGGACTCGGGGCAACCCTATTCTGATCCTGCACTCTGGTCGGTGGAAGCGGCGCTTCTTCTAAAGGGGTTGTTGGGGCTCGGGCGTTCTTGAACCGCAGCTATCGGGGGACTCGAGAAGGGAGGGTCTGGCGGCAAAGGGGGCGCCGACGGAGGCACTGAGGGCTGCTGCTGGTCTTCCCACTCCATGATCGCCTTCATTAGAACGGACGTGGGCTTTCCGTCGAAGAGCTCCATGTTCGCTCCAATGTTTTTGAGGCGCATCCAAAGTTCCCAACGGAGGGAGTCCCTGGACTGGGGCGTGCTGCCTCGGTCCCGGTAACCCTCGTGGTCGCCCTGCGATGCTCCCCAAGCATTAGACTGATCTGGAGGCGGGTAGACCTGATGGTGGTACGGGTGTGATGCTCGCGAGTGAGAAGGGGCTATGGGTGCATCCTGCAGTCGGGGCTCGTGGGGTCCTTGCTGGGAGGAGGAATTATAACTCGGGGCAGGCGCAAAGGAGACTCCCGGGCGGTAGTCCCTTGGTCCTCTTCCCCGGCTAAAGCTGCCGCTCCTTCCCCTCAGGATTCCTCCCCTTGCCTCCGGATACGGGCTGCGTCCCTGTGGTCGGTATTGAGAGTGGGGGCCATGATTGGCATAGGTGACTGCACTTATCGGCTCGCTCTCCTTCCTACGAGAGGCCGGGGGCTTCACATGGCGGATGGCGCCGGTTTCTCGCAACAGGCCAGCAATGCTTCTGATGCGAGCTTCCAGGTCTCCCCATGAGATGCTCCCGGGCTCTACTCCTGCTAGCGCTAGGCGGGTGGTACTATTGAGTCCATCTAAGACTGCCCTTCTGAATTCTAGCTCATCGAAGTCGGGTACATCGCTTGCATCTAGGTCCACTTCGTCTGCTAGCTCGGCAAGAAGCTGTTTCCTAGCTAAATATGCCTCGGGGTCCTCTCCGGGTTTTTGAGATTCGGCAATGTACAGGGCTTTCAAGCTTTTGGTGGGCCACAGGAATGCACAGATCTCCTTAATTGCTCCATACTGGCTGCGTGTGGCTAGCCGTCGGTTAGAAATATAGGCATTGAGGGCCGAAACTATCTCAGGGGCGGCGCATTGGCGAGCCAGTTGGGCTACATCGGAACCACTAGCGGAAGGCTGAGAGGTGGTCACATGGGTGAATCACTGGATGGCTGTGTCTCGGTTTAGGGGTCCCATGCGATCTGCTATGGCTTGGAGCTCATCAGGCCTCCAATTGCGGGTTTCTTTAACGACCCGGTCTGTTTTCCTGCCATCCTCGTCCATGGATACTATTTCCTTGGTAGCTATGGGATGGAGGGGCTGTGGGGCTTCCTCGGGCTGGGGCGACTGAGATGCCCAGCTATCCTTACTATCTTCTGGGAGGGCCAAGAGGGCTGAGGGGTGCACGGCGGAAATTACGGCCTGTTGCATCCCCAAGTGTCGCTTTAGGGCCTCTAGCTCCCTCTTACAAGCTGAATGGTCCGCGGCTGCGGTTTTAGACTGGTTGTGGTCCGCCATGAACCGGGCGGCATGGGTGAGCTTAGTAATCTCTTCTTGTCCCTCCGTTAATGCGTGCTCAGCCATATCGGCACGAGCGGTGGCCGCTTCAGCCTTGTGCTGGGCGTCCTGGAGGGCAGCGGCTAGTCCCTGCTTCTCCAGCATGAAGTTAACGCGTTCTGAACGCCACTCGGCTGCTTTTTCCTCATACTCCTTCTTTTCTCTCTTTAGCTTTTCTATCTCCTGTTCCTGTTCTTCCTGAGCTATCTGTAGCTTATTAATTAGGGACACGCTGTCCTGTAGGGCGGTGAAAAGTGCCCAGGCTCCATACCTATCCTTCTTACTGGACCTAGGTTTCTCTTTTTCGCAAAAATCTTGGAAGGCGCTTCTAACTATCTGGAGTGGGTCGGGTCCCTTGAAGGAACCGGCTTCCCAAGGGCAATCTCCCTTCTTAACTAGCCACTTCTCCAGGCGGGGCACGGTGGGGGCTGCCCGGTACATTTTTTTTCTTTTTAGTTTAAGGCTGATCTCAGGGGAGGTTAAAGAGTGGATCAGCGACACCAGGGGTGGGGCGATTAAAGCTGCTCAAGGGTTTTAACAACTTCTTCCTCTCTATGTTCCTTTTGGGAGGTTTATCCTTCCCTCAGGTCCTCAAGGGTTTTTACCAGGGGGTTTTAAGGTCCTACTTTTAGGTTCACGAGGGTATTTTTAAGGGTCCTACACTCGGTTCTTCTCCACCGGGGGAGAAGGAGAAATTCCTATTCCCGTTTCAAGCTTGCCTACAAGCCACGGGACCAGGAAAAGTTTACTGGCTCAGAGGGTGCTCTCAAGCTCTCTAAGCCCAAGAACCAAAAACGCTCAGTGCTTCCAAGCCTCTGCCTAGAAGCTAAAGCTCAGGGGTCTCCCAAGCCTATGCTCGGAAAACCACAGCTCAGGGGTCTCCCAAGCCTATGCTCAGGCAACCAGAAATGCTCCCAAGCCTCTACTCAGAAACTGCAACTAAGGGGGTCTCCCAAGCCTCTGCTCAGGCAACCAGAAATGCTCCCAAGCCTCTGCTTAGAAGCTAAAAATGCTCTCAAGCTCTCTGCCCAAGAACTAAACTCAAAGTGTCCCCAGGCCTCGTGCTCAGAGACAAACGGTTAAACTGTCTCCAAGCCTCGACCAAAAGACTGAAAGCGCTCAAGGACTGCCTCTGCAAGTCCCCAAGCAAAAGTGCTCAGGAGTAAAGCTTACTGTACTCCCAAGCGAGGTGCGCTCAAGAGTTCTAACAACTCCCAAGCAAAAGTGTGCCCAAGAGTCCCACTGACTCCCAAGCGAGGTGCGCCCACGAGTCTTCCTTAAAACTCGCAAGCGGAAAGGCGCCCAAGAGTCTAACTTAAAACTCTCAAGCACGGTGCGGCCAGCTGCCGCGGGGCTTCAGGAACCTGGCTTCAGATTCCCAAAGCTAAACTGACTGAACAACCAAACGGACTAACGATCCCTTCACGTTTCCTCCGGAGCGGGGATTGAAGCCTAAGTGCTGGCAGGAACGGGGTTTGGACGGACTTAGGAGAGACGGGGGAGGGCGGAAGAGAATTTTATATGTGCTGCTTCAGGATGTATATAAATCTATAGAGCCTACTTCTGGGATCCCACCCACATAGACGCGTTTAGGCGGCCCGGAAAGTGGCCAGGAACTTCACCAGTTCAGAGGTCCTCACCCACAGTACACCGGTTATAACGGCTGGAGGGCCTCGCGGTGCACCACAAAAGGCAAGTAGTCCAAAGCTGGCTGAAGGAGGAAATGGGGAAAAGCCAACCCACAAGATAGAAATGCTCGCTAGAGCCACACACACTCACACTTTTAATTCCCTGAGCTAAATTGCGCTCCTTGCACTGAGGTCTGGAAAATTTTCCTCTAAGTCAGTTCGCTGAAGACACGCGTGTCGACTCACGTGCGTTCACACGAACTGGGTTATGCCCGCATTCTCCACCAGTAAACTGTTACCAGAACTGCTCTTTTATTATAATGGGGAATTAGCTGTAGCAGTCTGTAACTATTAATATTAAGCGAGGATCATAACCTATGTTTACGGAGGTCCCGATCCCAGACACTCTAGTGAAAAAGAGGCAGACAAGGAGTAAGGTCCAAACACGTGTATTGAGTGTAGCGTAAGCCTAGCTTGCACAATCATACAAAGAACATACAAGGTCTAAGAAATATAGCGTAGGAAATACAGAGACATTCGCATTAGCTGGTTCCCAACGATGATCGGGGGAATACTCACTTATCCTGAAGCGAAGCAGAGACACAACAGCGAGGTGGCCCAATGCCAGCACTGGGACCACAGACGGACAGCAAGGAAGTCTGGATAGGGATGGCCTGAGCACCGAGTGGTCTGAGAGACCAGCTTAAATACCCCAAAACGTACCCTGGGGCTGGTGCTTTACTTGGTGGTTCTCACAGATTAAAACAAAGGGTCTAATGGGCTACTGAATGGCTTGGATGGGCCACTTTGGTAATCAGATTGGGATAAGTGACACCTCAGGAAGAGGGGACAAAAGAGGGAGGGGGAAATCCAAGTGGGCTGAAAGGATGTTCCAGCGGACAGGGCTTGTCCTGATGTCATCAGCTTTGGAATGCGGAGGTTTCTTTGAGATGCATTCTTTAAGTGCTTGGGATGGTCGGCACTTAGTTCCTTCTCCGGGGCGGCTCCTAAGATATGCAGAGCGGGGCGAGGGGCTCTCGCTGCGGACGTGGTGTGCCCGCTTCGCCGAAATGGCTTCTCAAAGCAGTCTTCTTCCCAGGGTCTTCTGGCTGCCTGAGAACATGGATGCCGGCTGGGCATAGCTGGGGCTGGATAGCAGGCTGCCCGGTAGCGAGGGCAAGCTCGGCGACCGGCTCACGGGAGGCTCCAGGCGGGAACTGACCAGGGAGCGCCTAGCCAGGCTCGCTGGAGGTTTCCCCGGCTGGCGCCCGGCTGCTAGCAGCGGCTTGGGCCCATATGAGGCAGGCTTCCATGGAGGCAGGGGGAGCAACACTTTAAAACACAGTCCAAAGCAGGGAACAGGCACGGTCCGTGGCAGATGGCAATGCAGGCACGGGGCACACTTGTAACAGAGTCCAAACACACACTGGGAATTCCAGATATAGGTCAGGGCAGGGCTGCCCAGAAAGAGAGTCCTTTGTGCAGTTACCCAAACATGGAGTCAGTAAACTACACAGTCTATTGCAGCAGCAAGATAATTGACACGCAGGCAGGGAACTGACACGTGTACCAGAACACACACGTGCAAAGCAGTCTTTGGTGTAGCAGTAAAACAGCAACGCAGGAAACTTTAACACAGTTCATAGCAGGCTTCAAAGCAGGGGAGGGGGCCTACTTGGCAACAATTGGCAACCATAACAGTATTCCAGGCTCAGTTTCTGTCAATAAAAGGCAGTGGGAGGGGGCAGTACCCTTTCCAGTGCTGTTTGTGCCTTTGAAGGTGGACTTATTGGAGCCAGGCTAGGGGTCCCATTCCCTCGTGGGGGCGGAGGATCCCTCACTTCCAGACTCTGGCCCTCCCCCCACCGCTTACTTGGCTGATGGGGGGAGGTGCAGAGAATTGGTCTGGGAGCCCCTGAACCCTAGGCTAGGCCCAGAAGCAACCAGCAGATGACTTGATTCCACATGACTTGTATGACTCATCCAGGTCTGGTTGCTTTCTACTGTTCAATAGCATCCCCCCTCAAAAAAAAAATCCAGTGTAGTGTGGTGATTAGAGTTTCAGAGTAAGATGTTGTAAACTCAGGTTGGAATCATCACTGCTGCAGAAGTTCACTGGGTGACTTTGATCCAGTCATGTACTCTCAGCCTAACCTACCTATCGGGGTTGTTGTGAGGATAATATGCAGGCAAGGAGTAGGATGTAAGCTGCTTCACATCCCCACTGGGGAGAAAGGCTGTATGTTGGTGAACCAAATTAATAAACATAGATGAAGATGGAGGACAGGCAAAAGTTAATCTGTTTAGTGGGTTTGAAGGAGAGAAGGACATAGGGAAAGGTGAGTATATGGAGGCTACTAAGAGAAGGGAAAGAGGAAATCGTGTGGGAAGGGAATACAAAGAAAAGTTAAGTACCCCCCCCCACACACACACACACATACACACACACATACAGATTCTCCACCATTCAACTAAGCCTAGCTCAGCCACCACCATGCAATTGGGCAACAGGGGGGATGCTGCGGGAGAGGAAGGAGGTGAAGATGCGGGCAGACAAAAGTGAGTGGGAAGGAGAGAAGGAAGCAGGAAAAGGGGATAGGCTATGGGGGGCAGAGAAGAGAAATAGGATATGGTGAGGGAAGGAAAATGAGATTCCTCCCACAAATCCTTGTGGGTCCCCCACTTGTATACCTCTAACTCTTGCCCTGATTTTCACGCTCCAACCTTGTGCAACTGGATAGTATGAATTAGGCATAATGCATATTTTAGCTAATGGCCTGTAGATTGGTTCTGGAGCCCTACTCATCAGCCTCCAAGGTAAGTACAGGGCTAGCTCCATCTCTGTCCATGGCCCTGGATACTGAAAGTCCTCTTGGTACTGCAAGAATCCTCATAAGTTTTATGATTTTTTTGACTGACAAATCTTTTAGCCTTCCTTTTCTCTGCTTGTTTGTTTGCATATGTAATTAAAATGAATACTGTTTTGAATTACTTTTATTGTTGTTTGATAGCAACTGTGAAGATTTTATGGACCAATGCTTTATGGGAGCACAAATCTTTAAGTGAATCAATATATAAAAATTATGTGGTAGTAAATAATGCAAACAACATGGGGAACCTCCTTCCCTTCAAAGTCTCCTTCCTTCCAGCTGGCTAGAAGGAGGGGGAGAGAATCTGAAGGAAAGAAGGTTCCTCATGCCGTTTGTAAATGGCGTGGGGAACCTCCTTCCCTTCAAAGTCTCCCTCCTCCCATGGCGTGGGGAACCTCCTTCCCTTCAAAGTCTCCTTCCTTCCAGCTGGCTAGGAGGGAGGGGATACTCTGAAGTGAAGAAGGTTCCCTATGCCATTTACAAATGACATGGGGAACCTCCCTCCCTTCGAAGTGCAAAAAAAAGCTGCCCCAAAGAGCCTGGAAGCCTTCATTGCAAAGGATGGAGTTGAAACTCATGAGCTGCTGTAGCACAATGGTTAAGTGGTTCAGCTGTGAATCAACATTCTACTGGTTTGACTCCCACTACTGCCATGAACTTAGTAGGTGCCTTGGGTAAACCCTTCCCCTCAGCCCCAGCTTCCCAGCTGCATTGTAGGAATAATAATAACACTAACTTTTTCACCACTCTGGGTGGGGCACTAATCTATCTAGAAGAGTGGTACATAAGCGTTGTTGTTGTTGTTGTTATACTAATTTAAAAATAGATTGGATCTGAGCCAGCAATGCCATTTTTATAAAAAATTAATAATAGTACACAGTTCCTTCAGAAATTCCAGATCTGAAACTGAAAGGAAATTTTTTTCAGTGTCCACCCTTTCGGTTTATCTATGCACAATCTGCAAATTCAGATAATGACCAATATCAGTCAGAGGCTCATTTTGAATATATCATAACGTATAAACCACTAAAACACGGTTCTTCTTAAATCTCTTAAATAGAAGAAAAAGAACCCTGTTTATTAAAATTCCAGTATCTGGAATGATATTGTGGTTTTGTTTTCAGATGCCTGTTGCTAAAGTATGCTTTCTAACTTGCAGTGAAATGAGCAGATAGATTAAATTTGCATAGAATTTTTCACTTTTTCACTCTGTTGCAAATCCTACATTATTTAGCCACAAAATCCTGGCAGTTTCCAGATTGTCAACTTGACTACAGATCTTTTGAAGCCAGATCTGTATTACACTTCCTCAGCCATGCTGCCCTCATTCCATCTGCAGCACCTGTATTTCACTCTCTGTGCCATTGGTTCTGTTCCAGGACATCTGTTACTGTCAGGTAGAGCTGTGACTCTGCTTGTGTCTTCAGGCACATAACAGACTATCCTCATTAAGCAGCACACAGTTGTCTGCCGATAAATTGACCTACAATTTCATGGCTATAAATCAGGATTCCATGTTGTAAGAAATCAGGACAGAAATGTTTACAGCTCAGTAGATGATTATAGTGGGAGGGTCCCTCTTTGTGACTGTAAGCATCAGTGAAATTACTGGTCACTCAATGCATTTTGGAACAATATGGAAAGGAAAACATGAACTGCATATTTTATGGGGAAAATTCAGCACAAGAATGTTAAAAAAATGCAAAAATAAGCACACACAGGTTTATTTCTCAGATGGACAAGCAAAGCCAAAAAGAGGTAATTTAAACTGACCCAGCAAGTGTCCAAAATTTGGTCTCATCCCTACTTTAGTCACGCTATTTGTCTATCAAGGTCAGTACTGTGTACTTTGATTGGCAGCATCTTTACAGGGTCACAGACAGAAGTCTTTCATATCACCTAGTGCTTGATCCTTTTTTAAAAAACTTTTTTCAGGATTATTTCACCTCTGTATCAGATTTATGTTTGTATTGGTGATGATTTTCCCTAGGCCACAGAGGCAGGACACTTGGACTTAGATAGCCGGCATCTCTGACTTTGGGCGGGGTCCCTCCACCAACCTGTGCATGCTCTGTAAGGAAGGGATTCTTGTGAGTGTATTCTGGGGGGGGTAAGGGGTTGGCTGGGTATCTTTTGCCTCTCCTTCTCCTCTATGTGGCTTAGCAGCTGCTTCCTCAGCTAGCCTGAAAACCTTGAGGCCCTCTGTCCCTGCAGCTTCCTGTCTGGGAAGGTAAGCTTTTGCTGGCTGAATGCCAGCCCTTAGTTCTCATCAGAGCTTGTTCACTCCTCTCCTCCTCTTTCCTTCTCCTATCTTCCTTTCTCCTCTCATGTCTTTTGCACTCACCCTTTCTCTCCTTGCTACTGTCACCCCTTGCCTCTCTTGCCACCTTCCTTTTAAACCTCCTGTCTCCCTGGTTTATCACCGCCCCCTCCACAGTGTCCCAGTGTTTCTCTTTACCCCTCCCTGTGCCCTTTTGCCTTGGCCAGACAGGGTGTGCTGACACTGTTTGGCCATCAAAATTTCTGCCCATGCTGGGACAGCTGAAGCTGCTCCCCGGGGCTCACCCTGTTGTAGTTCATGGCACCATGTGCTATGTCTAAGATCATCGTATCACTCACCCCTCGCCAAGGTGAGCTGCCACAGTATCAAAATTTCTGCAATCCATACCCTATTGCATTGTTATTAAATGTCCAATCTACTGACTCACACTGTGCAATCCTTGAGTGTCAATGAGAATTGCAGATTACAACTTAAATGAAATTGCATAAAGGTGCTGCAGATTGAACTGATCCTCTCATCCCACCTCTTTCATTTTCTGTGATAAGTGTTCCATGGCCACCAACTGTACATGTGCCAAATACTGCTGGCCAGACAGCAACCACTGGGTTGCACAGTGTTGCAGGTATATCTTTGATGCCTCCATATGCACCTCATGATGCTTTCCATATTTCCCCAAAAATCTATGGCACTCAGTGTCAGAAGCTGTAATTCCTCCAGTGTCCCACCACGAGTCATTACTTGATGAATTTTAAAAACTTGAAACCATTTCATGCCCATCTAATTTAACTTCCTCCATATGTCTTTTCAGGACAGGAAAAAATAGCTATGCTTAAAAGATCCTTCATAAGCAGCACAATGTCAATGATACTTTAATTAGGAAAAAAAATAATTTGTGATCCCATAGACAGTAGTGATGAACTAAAACTAAATGCCAATAAAGGGGATCTGAGAATATATTTAATAAACCTGCTGGAAAGGCAATGATAGCACAGACCTTGAAAGGAGCAGCTTCTAGCCAATAAAGATCATTTATCTGCTTGTCTAACTGTTATCCTTATGCATGCGATTAATAAAGGTGAAACAAGGTGTCTCCAGGGTCTTGTCTCATTGAAGGACAAATATACTTTAAGGTGGGTTATTTGTTTGCCCTTCTTCGGGAGCACAAAGTTCTACTTCTATCTGTAAGTCTATCTTGTCCCACTGGGCATTCTGTCAGATCCAATCACCCTTTTCCCGTTACTTAAGATTCTAGAGATTTCTTTTCAGACATGGGGAAGCTTTTTCTTAACTTTCTTGCTTTTAAAGACTTTGTGTTATAGATGAAGCAAACATCTATTTATTTATTTATTTATTCTGCCATCTCCACAAGCAGACTCACAGCAGATCACATCATTTAAAACCATAATAAATATCACATATTCCATAAAACCAATAAAACATTTAAAATTCAATCAGCATTCAGCATTTCATGCAAAATAACCAGCAACAGATGGCAGCAGTCAATATTATGACTGAAGATAGTGGACAAACCTAACTGGGAGGGTTTAGACCGTTTCTCTTCCCCTCTTACCAGTTTGCCTCAGCCCCACATGATCTGAACGGTGGCATGAGGGTTGGGGGGTGGGGCTGAGGTGGCTCAGCCAATCTGAAGGGGGCAGCAGGGGATGCTCCTTGGGCCAATTATGGGGCAGTGCCTTTTAGAGCTCTGTCATTTTGAGACACAGCCATGCCCCTTGGTGACCATCATACACTGGCAACATGGGGGGAAATTCTCAAAGGAAAATATGTGGATTTCTTTACCCTTCTCTTCAGGGAACTGGAGAAGAAGGATAAAGAGGACCGGCATGATTGAGACAAAGAGCACCTTAAGCACTGCAAGGTTGGTAGGTCCTGGGCCAATGATTTATGCAGGTGTCACTGCTCACGCACAACTGTGGATGGTGCCTCTCCCCATTCTAGTATATGGACATCATATACAGGGGGTATATGGACTTCATTGGAGCAGCTTGTCTGCAATATAATGAGGAATTTAGAATGTGCACTGCCCTTAACTCTGCCATGCTTTGGAATCAGGTACACCAGCACCTTTGGCTGCAGGTGATGTCCCTGGCACAGCCAAATGCTTGCAACCATTCTGACAGGGGTCACCTTGTACACCGGACATCCACTGCTACTGGCCCCCATGCCCCCACTGGGCAGTCAGTCCCTGGCTGCTTTGCTTGGAGTTTTCTCCCAGGGGGTGTGTAGCAGGAAGGCCTGTAGGTTCGGACATGAATGCCCAATGTGCAGGGGGCCCCATCCGTTCATGGCTTGCAAGCTACAGAAGTTGCTCAGCAAGTGGATAGGGGGCCCTTCAGGGCAGCAAGCCTCTGGAAAAGAGCTCCAGCCCAATAAAAGTAAGGATACTTGAGGCCATGTTGGCCTCAAGCAGGCTGATGCCCAGGTTTTGCTACAAGGTTTTACTTTTGGGTTTTGGATCTCGTTCCAGGGTCCCAGATCCCTTTCCATGTCATCTAACTTATGTTCAGTGGTTGTCATAGAAGATATTGTGCAGGCCAAAATAGCAAAGGAATGTGCTGAAGGCAGGGTGCTGGGCCCCTTTGCACCCCCTCCGGTCCCGTGTTTGAGGGTTTCCCCTTTGGATGTGTTCCAAAAAAGCAACCAGCGAGTTCCAGCTAATTCATCATCTTTCATACCCTGTGGTGAGGGCTGTATAAATGATCCCATTTCCGAGCACATGCACTCTGTTTGGTACACCTCCTTTGACCAGGCAGTCATGGTAGTTAGGAGATGGGGGCTGGGAGCTGAGATGGCAAAGTGCAACATTCAGTCAGCATTCTGCCTTCTCTTGGTCCATCCAGAGGATTTCAAACTGTTAGGATTTTCTTTTGAAGGCCACTTTTACATAGATAGGGCGCTCTCTATTGGATGCTCTAGTTTGTGTGTGGCCTTTGAGCATCTTAGCTCATTCCTTGAGTGGGCTCTGCATTGGCGGCAGCATTGCTGTGACATGGCTCACTACCTGGATGATTTTCTATTTGTGAGCCCTGTTAGTTCCGGCAGTGTCCTAGCTCCTGGAAGACTGTTAGACTTACTCAGGAGTTGGGAGTTCCCGTAGCCCAAAAGAAGACAAAAGGCCCATCACAGATCCTTACACTTTGGGGGATTGAGTTGGACATCATTAGGCAGACCTCACAGTCAAAAGCTTCGGGACCCTTAGGCCCACCTGAAAAGCATGAGGAGGAACCGTAAGATTTCCCTGTTGGATCTGCAGCAGACAGTAGGCCACCTCAATCTTGCTTGTAGGGTGGTGGCCCCTGGGAGGGCTTTTCTTAGATGCCTCTGTGATGCCATGGACACCCTCCGGCTTACACACCACTGGATGCATATTTTCGCAGGTATGAGGGAGGACCTAGAGGTCTGGGGAGAGTCCCTGGAGGCCTTCAGTGGAGTCTCCTTTTGGAGACGGGACCTGCTATTAGAGCGGAAGCTGCAGATTTCCTCCCAAGTATCAGGTTATATGGGTTTTGAGGTTGACTGGCTGATTGGGCGGAAGGAGGTCTCAATAGAGACCTAATGTTCCCTGAATTTTTCCCAATCTTGGTGGTGGTTTACTTGTGGGGGAACGAGCTCATGAACCACTCTGTGCACTTTTGGTGTGATAATTTGGCGGTGGTTCATGTAGTCAATTCTCTCTTCTCAAAATTGCCTACAGTCATGAAACTGGTCTGTGCATTTACTCTTAGGTGCTAGCACCTTAACATATTGTTCTCAGTCAAGTATGTCCTTGGCATGAGCAACGCAGTGGCAGATACACTATCTTGCCTGCAGGTGGACTGCTTTTATCAGCTTGTCCCAAGGCTTATTTGCTGCTGTCTCAGATGCCTTAGGGCCTGTGGCAGATTGGGAGTCTGAGGACTTCAGAGACATTCAGTTAGCTCTCACCCCAAGTACCCAGTGGGCATATGATCGGGCTGTATGCTAGTTCACAGGGTTCAGATGTGAGGTAGGTCTCTGGCAGTTGTGGCCCATCCCTGTGGAGCACCTGATGTGGTTCTGTATGTCACAGAAAGGGGCATGTGGTCAGGTATATTAGGAGCCTGCTGGCAGCTCTGGCTTTCATATGTAAAGCCCTTGGCCTGACAGAATCCACGGAGGACTTCTGTATATGGAAGATGCTGAAGGAGTGGTCATGGCAGTCTCTTGAGCCCAGGGATCAGAAGCAGCTCATCTTGCTTGGGGTTTGAAGGCAGTGTGGGCATCAGTTTGACATTCTAAATTTGAGGAGGTACTTTTCCATACTGCTTCCCTGATTGCCTTCTTCAGAGTGCTTAGAGCTAGCGAGCTCGTTTCTCAATCCCTTAAGGATGTGTCAGGCTGAGCCTTAATGACTGGAGATGTTAAATTTAAAGAGGAGCAGGTTTTCATGATTATCCGTCGCTCCAAGACAGATCAGAGGCAGAAGGGATGGGATGTCATCCTTTGCCCATGCACTGAGGAGGACTTGTGCCTGGTCTCCACCCTTAGAAGTTATGTCAGAGCCTGGGGGGATGAACAAGGAATTCTCTTCCACCATTTTGTTGGTTCCCCGCTGGCCAAGTACCAGTTTGGGACAGTCATTGAGTGGGTGCTTAATAGCTTGGACTGGATGGTGTCAGATTTGGCACCCAATCTTTTCAGATGGGGCAGCACCAAAGCAGCAGCCATGGGCCTCCTGGAGCTGGACATTCAGAGGATAGGATGGTGGCATTCCTCCACCTATTAGTCACATGTTTGCTCTTTACAATTCTGGCAATATCCCAATGCTGTTTTTTCTTCTAGGTGCTGTTGGTTGACAGGAGAGGCTTCAGATCCTCATCTGTGGCCACAGCATGGTTTTCTGGGCAGCACACCAGGTCAGGAGGATGACGATCGGGTCCCAGCTTGGCCTAAGCTAGTGGGCCATGGTCGAATGGCAGGGCCGAAGGGCCTTCGATGGCCAAGGCTGCTGCCTCTTTTGTTTGAGGAGAGAATGGGTTCTCCACCTCAAATCTTGGTCATTCACCTGGGCAAGAATGACTTGGATTGGTCAAGGGTAAGATCCTTTCTTTGCAGGTGCAGGCAGACTTGCTTGAGATAGGCAAGTGCTGGCCTGGTGTCCTGATCTTCTGATCTGTAGTGTTTCCGTGCCATGTGTGGCAGGAAGCATTGGACCCTAAGGAAATAGATTGGGCTAAGCAGAAGGCCAACAGAGCCCTCTTCAAGGCTTTGGTAGTGTGATTGGGAATTTTTCTGCCCCATCTGCAAATTAGGGCCAAATTTGCAGACCCCTACCAAGGGGATGGTGTGCATCTCTCTGTGAGAGGGAACAACATATTCTTGGAGGACCTATGACAAGGGCTCAGGTTGGCTTTAAGCCATTTTTGGGGTGCTGAGGCCCTAAGCAGAGGCTTGGCTTCTGTGGTGGGAGGTCAGATGTTAGGGGAAAATGAGCAGGCCAGTGAGCATCCTTGGCATCTCCCCAGTGGTGGGGAATTGGGATCTGTCAGGAGCAGCTGGCTGCTTTATGGCCCAGTTGTGAGAAAAGACACCCTGGTGGGGAACCCCTGGACAAGCCCCCCACAGCTTTATGGCCAGGTGGGGGAGCTTTAAAGAGGTGAACCACTTAGCCTGTCCAGGCCAGGTCCCAGCCATATGATGGATGGCTCGCACCCAGGGCAGCAAGTGACTCGCCCAGACAGGTCAGGGAGGAGGTCCAGGAGTGACCTCAGGGCCTGACCTGTACCACTAGTTTAGGCTCTTGCCATGTTTGTTGATATGTTGCTATTATTTTAATAAAGTGGCCCTTTAGTTCCCAACATTCTTGTCTGTCTCTTCATTCCAACTGAGGGGGCAAAATGCCAGTTGCCACTTTGAGGTCAGTAAGGAATTTTCCTCCAGGCCAGATTGGCCAAGGATCCTGCAGTTTCTTTTGTCTTCCTCTGGGTATAGGGCCGCTGTCTCTGAGGAATTGAGGGGGGATGTAGTTGTGAATTTCCTGCATTGTGCAGGGGTCTAGTCTAGGTGAACCTTGAGGATCCCTTCCAGTTCTATGTTTCTATGAACATTCAAAGCTAGAACCCATCTCCTGGACATTGAAGAGAACTGGTATGGTGCAGTGGCTAGAGTGATGGACTAGGATTTGAGAGATTCCCTGCTCCACCACAGAATCTTGCTGGGTGAGTCAAATACTCTCAGTCTAACCTACCTCATAGTGCTGTTGTGAGGAAGAAATTAAGAAGAGGGGAATGATATAAGAAGTTTTGAGTCCCCACTGGGGAGAAAGGTGGGGTATGAATTACATTTTTTTAAAAAGCAATGTAATCTATTCTGTCACTTTATTCTCCTGAATTTATGAACTAGACATCAAATTCATTCCTAAACCTTGCAATCAGTCTCTCTACTTCCATACCCATCATGTTTGGCAGCTCATTTTAAAATGTCTTACTCTACTCCTGGGAATTGCTGACCTACAAAACAAAATTCCTGAAATGGAAAGAAAAAGTTAGTCATATGATTAAAATTCTTGTTCGTTTGTAATAGCTATAATGATGGTTAAAGGAGAATATACATAAGGAAATATAGAGGCTGATGTTTGATTTAAATTGTCAGATAGGCATGCACAGAGATTCACTATATAGGTATCTGACTGACACACACATGTTACATTGCCAGAGGAAAACTTGTCTTGAAATTAAAAGACATTACAATGGATTAGAGATTTGGATCATAAAGGAGAATACAAACTACTTCAATAGCATCTGAATATGTATGAACTACCTCCAGCAAAACATGACAATAAATTTTTATTAAGCAATTTCTGTCCCTACCTTGATTATTCTAAGCACCAGTAAAATATAGAGCACTTCAGAGATTCTTTGTTTCAATAAAAGATGCTTTCTCTAACAAGCTGTGATTATAATGATCTCCCTGAGTTCACTTTTATATAGCTGCATAAAATTTGCTTACCAAAGAAAATTTTTACTTCTTCCAACAATGTAAAATATGGCACACTATGGGAGATGGGAAAATCATGGATATTATTCAATGTGAATATTAGTTCATATTCAGTTGTCCTGAATTTTCTGCCATGAAAAACTAGAGATATGAAGCACTGGAATATTTTTTAAATTTATTTATTTATTTGAAATATTTTAGCCTTCTTATTTCCTTAAATGGACACAAGAAAAATACATCTCAGATTAAGCCAAGTAACAATTAAAATATGCAAACAAAACCTAGTTGTCCAAGGTCTGAGGCTCAGGCACCAGACTCACCAGGAGAAGAGGAGAGGGGATGGCTGGGAGACAGTGGCACAGCTGCCCCAATGGACACCCAGGTCCAGAACCCACCAGCACCAGAGGGAGGGAAAGAAGCTCCCAAGCCTCAGAGGGTAAGAAGGGGCAGGTGGAAGTCAGCTAGCCCCAGCCCCACCCTCCAGTGGGAGGCTATGAACCCAGGCAGGGAGAGTGAGGACAGCCGGGAAGGGACTCAACCAGAGGGAGAGGGCACAAGAAGCAAGGACAGCCAGCCAGCAGCAAGCCAGCCAGCAACCTTACCAGCAGGGGAGGAAAGGCAGCCAGGGCAACCAAGGGCTATTCCTGCAGGTTGGGGCAGACTAGAAGGGGTTAGCCAGGACCAGGTGGGGCTGCCTTAGGCCGTCAGCAGAGAAAGCCCAGCAGCCAGCAAAGGAGGCGCAGGTGCAGCTGCCCAGAGCAGCCAGCAAAGCAACCACAGGTGTGGCTGCCTAGGACACCCATGGCCATGGCTAGAGGGCTGGGGGCATGGTTGTCAGGTGGAGCTGGGAATGGGTAAAGGTATATAAGGGAAGTTATCCTACAAGGTGGAATGGTGAGATAGGAGCAGGAAGTGGGTTGTGTAGAAGCAAAGGAGGAGATGAGGAGAGTAAGGATGGAGGGAGGAAGAACTGGAGGGAGGGAGGAGAGAAGGAAGAACCAGCAAAGAGGAGGCCAAGAGGGTGTAAGTTCTGGGAGGCTGGAAGTAGGAGGATGCTGCAGGGGCCCTGACAGGTTGAGCAGGCCCGCGAGTGGTAGAGAGGGAGCAAGGGTGATGTATACCTCCCCTCCTTCCATAGAGCGGGGACCTGTGCAGTCCCTGTCCACAACCAAGGGCTGCAGTTCAGGCACACCGATACCATGTGCAGCTATGCCCCTACCAAAGCGTGACACTAATTAAAACAGATTCCAAGAAGCAGAGATTGATTGGTATAGATTTACTATATTCACTGGCTGAAATTTATGCCCAGGTTTTGTTCTCAAAATTTATCTCAGACTTTGTTTCATGTTAAGTTTGAGAGCAATTTAGAACCAGTACCATGAACATTTTATGATTTTTTTTAAAGATTTTTATTGGATGAGTAAAATTTAATATTACAAATTTTTTGATTAATACCCTCATTTCCATATTCCCCCACCCTTGCCCCTCCCCCCTTTATCTCAGACTTCCAACAGTTTTCCAACCCGCTGTCTAAATCTACTGCTTATATCTCTTTCTTTTCTTATTCATTCTAATATACTACTAAAATAGATATTATATGTTAAACTATAAAAAAACCTAATATCAAATTAACAATTACATGTTTCTAACTTATCTCTTCTCCTCTTGTAAAGATCGCCCTCTCTTCCCTTCTGCCAAATTAATAGTTATCTAACACTCACATTTCTCCCTTTACGTCCCACTTCTTTTCCAAATACTGTTTTAGTTTCCCCCAATCATTAAATAATTCCTCTGGACTCTGTTCTCTCAGCTTTCTTGTCATTTTGTCCATTTCTGCCATGTACAGCAATTTTTGTATCCAATTTTCAATAGATGGTACTTCTTTTGTCTTCCACTTCTGAGCGTATAAAATTCTCGCCGCTGTTGTCATGTAAAATAGTAATGTCCTATATTGCCTGAAAATCCCCTCCATATTCAAATTCAACAACAGCAGTTCTGGGTTCTTATTTATTTGAATTTGTAAAATTGCAGTAATAGTGTCATGGGCTGGGCCCGCCCAAGCTGGTAGCCCAGGTACTAACACTAAGCCAAGGAGTGTTCAAGAGTCACAAGCCGAGTCCAGTCTGTAGTCAGAGCCCAAGGTAAACGCCAGGGGTGTGTCCAAGATCCAAAAAGCCAAGCCAACTCCAGTCCATAGGTCAGAGCACGAGGGTATCAAGGCAAGGTGCAGGCAAGAGCAAGATGCAAGGTACCAGGAAGTGATTGCAGGTAATTGACACGTTGCTTCCACTCCTGGCAGTTGCTCCTGATTGGCTTTTATAGCCAGGCGTGATTTTCAGCCAGCTGCTGGGGCTCCATCCTGATGCTTCTCATCGTCACTCTCCAGCAGCTGGCGTTGGCTCAGGAGACGAGTACTGCGCCGTCTCTCCTGCAGTTCCAGTCTCTGGCGCTGTCTGCGGTGCTCTCTAGGCATGGGTGAGCCTGGGGGAGTGGAAGCCCCTGGCTGGGCTTCCCCTGTGGGGCTGGCAGTCCCTGACTGGGCTTCCCCTGTGGTATTGGGGCTAGGGGGTGCTGGTGTCTCAGCTGCTAGCTGTGAGCTTTGATCAGCCAGCAGCTGCTGCTCCTGATTGCCGGCTTCTGCTGAGTCAGGGCTAGGACTGGCTACACAGAACTCTTCTTCTCCTGAGGAGTCCTGGCTGGCTACACGAGGCTCCTCTCCTCCAGAGGAGACCTCACTCTCAGACTGGGCCATGACACATAGCTTCTATAATATCTCCCCAGAACTGCTTTGCTACCTCACAGGTCCACCACATATGATATAATGAACCTTCATGGTTTTTACATTTCCAGCACTTATCTGACATTTTGTTATTCCCATATGCTATTTTCTTCGGCGTTAAGTACCATCTATATATCATCTTGTAAACATTTTCTTTAATATTAGTACAAGTCGATATCTTCAATGTATTTTTCCATAAGTATTCCCATGCCTCCATTGTTATGTCTCTATTGCAGTTTATAGCCCACTTCACCATCTGGACTTTAACAGTTTCATCTTCTGTATACCATTTTAACAAGATCTTATAAACTTTAGAAATCTTTTTCTTGCCTTCTTGTAGTATACAGTCTTCCAATTCCGAATTTTTCCATTTAAATCCCAATTTTATACGATCTGAATCATATAAGTCTTTAATCTGCCTATATTGGAACCATCTGTAATAAGATACTTCATCTTCTGTTTTAAGCTTAATCATATTCTGCTCCATTTTCAACACCTCTTTATATGACACACATTGTTCCCTATTATAAATTATCCTCGGGTCAATGGCTTCCATTGGCATCACCCACGTCAGGATACCTTCATCCAAATATTTTTTTATATTTTTGCCAGACCGTGAAGAGACTATGCCTAATATAATGATGCAGAAACATAGTCTGCTTTAATTTTAGAACATTTTATGATTTTGCACTACATAGTTGCTTGGTCTTCTGTAAACATGATGTGTAATTTTTTTTCTTAAATGTATTTTTTTGTGTGGCAAAGGCAAAGTTTTTACTAAGTAATAAGTGTCCAGGGTCTGAGGCACAGCCCCCGAACTTGCCGGGAGGAGGGGACAGGAGACAGTCAGGAGACAGCTGCCCAGCTGCCCCAACAGACATCCAGGGCCAGAACCTGCCAGCACCAGAGGGAGGGAAAGAAGCACCCAAGCCTCAGAGGGTTAGAAGGGGCAGGTGGAGGACAGCTAGTCCCACCCTCCAGTGGGAGTCTAGGAGCCCAGACAGGGAGACTGAGGACAACCAAGAGGAGGCCAGACCAGAGGGAGAGGGCACAGGACGCAGGGGCAACCAGCCAGCAGCTAACCAGACAGAAACCTTACCATCAATAGAGGGAAAGCAGTCAAGGCACCACAGGGCCATGCCCCAACCTGCAGGCAGGCTAGAAGGGATTAGCCAGAGCCAGGTGGGGCCAGAAGGCAAGCAGCCACAGGTGGAACTGCTGGTGCAATTAACAGGGAAGGCCCAGCAGCCAGTAGAGGAGGTGTAGGTGTGACTGCTCAGAACAGCCAACAGAATAACCCATGTGGAGCTGCCTGGGGAACTCTACAGGAAAAGCTTGTCAGCCAGCCAAGAAGGCACAGGTGTGCCTGCCCCAAGCAGCCAGCTCAGTAGAGAAAGCTTGTCAGCCAGCCAGGGAGGAACAGGTGTGACTGCCCAGGGCAACCTGCAGAGCAAACCCAGGTGCAGCTGCCTGAGGCAGCCAAGGGCATGGCTAGAGTGCAGGAGGGGGGCGTGGCTGACAGGTGGAGCAGGGAATTGGTAAAGGGATAAAAGAGAAGTCCACCCACAGGGCGGGGTGGGTTGTGTAGGAGTGATGGAGTGGAGTAGGAGTGGTGGGAAGTGAGAGATTTTGAGGATGCAAGGAGGAAGGTTAGTGAAGAAGGAGAGAAGGCCAAGTGGTGTCTGGGTCAGGTTGAACAGGCCAGCAAGGGGACTGAGAGGGTGTCAGGGTACACCACCCTTCCTTCTGCAGACCAGGGTCCTGCAGGTATCCCTGACCCCCAGGGTCAGAGCCTGGCACCTCAGTGCCTCACGCCAGAGTGTCCAAGGCAAAACCTGACAATAAGACTTCCACACATTTCTCCTATGGGTGAATTATACTGATAGTCCATGTCTGATGATAGTTGCAGACTATCATCCGCAACTGCGGGCAGTAGTTGCATAACTACTGACTTCTTTTAAGGGATAGTTTCCCTTCCCCCTTTCCCCTAGACTTCAAAATAGCAAATGTTTATTTTTAAATCATTCACATATTGGAGTTTTTGAGTTTTCTCTTCCTCAAGAAACTATTCCCTCATCTCACTGAACAAAAAATCTCCTTTTTGTTGTATTTTCATTCCCGATTCTTCAGAAGTCTTCCTATACTTACCGTGCTACTAAGTCCTCCCTTTAATGTCCCTCTCTCCTTGTAGAAATTTGTTAGTGCTTTATGAATATTAATTACTATGACTCCACATCATCACACCTACTTTCAGTGGAACATAACATCTTAAATTAATGTAGTCTTGAAATGTTTCACTTGAGACTTATCAAAGCCACATCTAAAATAATATTTTAAAGTAGAGTAAACTGCTGGCCCTAAGCACTAGGGAAGCTATTCTATTGGAAACAATATGATAACTCCACATAAATCAGGAATTTTCTCCAAACCGCCTTGTGGTACAACACATGCTGCTATTTAGAAAAGAGAAAGAAAATCCCAATTTCATGGAAAACCTCACATATATGTAGATACTGTCTGGATCATAGCCAATATCTATATCTGGATCTAAACCCTGATAAAGCTGAAGAACTACGAACAGACAAGATAGATCTTTTTATATAACTGAAAATTGCCACAGGTTTGCATATATGTAGACCTGTGGTATTTTAGACAGACAGACAGATTGATTGATTTGGGGGTTATATATTTACACACACACACACACACACATAAGCCAACCTCCTGTTAGAAGGCTTGAGCCTGGCTGACTTGATACCTGGGCAAAGTTGCCAGAAGGAGGGAAAGCTGAAGACAGCAAGGAAATAAAGGTAGATTGGCTAGTGGATGGGAAGGAGGAAAAGGAAGAAAAAAGGGAATGGCTATGGGGTTTTTGAGGAAATGAAAAGAGGAAATAGTGAGAGAGGGGGAAATGAAATGCCTTCCCACAAGTCCTTGTAGATTCCCATTTGTCAATATATGTAATTCTCAGAGTAGCCAAATTTGAGGAAACTTAAATCAGGATATCGGAACCATGAATGGATAAGACAGATTTTTGTCCTAGATTTGAAGGAAAATCTAATTTCTTTTTAAAAGGGGACACTGAAAACCCCAAAAATTATAAAAGGAGCATCTGTAGCTTTAAGAAATTGATGTCCGCAGTCGCCATTGTTAGGCAACCACAACAGTTTTGCTAGCGTTCTAGGCTTGGTTTCTGTCAGAAAAAGGCAGTGGGATGAACAGGGCCCTTTTCAAGCCTGTTTTGTCCTTTGAGGGAGGACTCATCAGGGCCAAGCCAGGCAACAACCACCGGGTGACTTGCTACCATATGAGTTCCATGACTCAGCCAGGTCTGGCTGTTTGCTACTGTTTAACAGCACTCACTCAAAAAAGCCAGTGTTGTGTAGTTGTTAAGAGTTTCACACTAAGAGTACCTTGAAACCCTACTCTGTTATCAAAACTCACTAGGTGACCTTAGGATAGTTGCACGTTCTCGGCCTAACTTACTTCACAGGCAGGGGTGGACTGGTTATTAAGACCATTGAGACACCATCCAGTGGGCTGATGGTCTCATCCCTATCCGGGCCTAGCCTAGGGTTGTCATCCTCCATGTGGTTCCTAGAGATCTCCTAGAATTACAACTGATCTTCAGACACCACCTGGACAATGACAACCCTAGGCTCTAACCAACAGAGATCCTGGAGAAAATGACTGCTTTGGAAAGCAGAGTCCATGGCATTATAACTTGCTGAGCTACCTCCCCTCACCAAACCCTGCCTTCTCCAGACTCCACTCCCCAAATCTCCAGGAATTTCCCAACCTGAAGCTGGCAGCCCTAGCTGACAGAAGAATTTAGCCTGGCATGCTTGAGCCTGTGCAATGCAAGAGATGCAGCACCCTGCCCACATGAAGCAAGGCAGGGTAGGTGGTGCCTGGACCACCTGAGCCCTGCACAAGCTGAGGGTGGAGACAGCACCTGACCCACATGTGGTAAGGCAGGGCAGGTGACATGTGGACCAACTGAGCTCCAGGTGAGGCAGGGGAGAGAGCACGTGGTCTACCTGAGCCCCATGTGAGGCAAGGGAGGTGGTGCTTGGTCTATCCAAGCCCCATACAAGACAGGGCAGGTAGTGCTCAGCCCAGCCAAACATTGTGCAGCTCCTAGCTAGGCAAAGAAAGGGAGGCAGCAGTAGTACAGAATTAGGCCTACACAAGACAAGGGAGGCAGTGCCCAGATTAGTCCATCTGAACCCTATCCAAAGTGAGGGAGACCATATCCTGCATGCCCAAGCCTCATATAAGGTGAGGGAGGTGGCACTCAGCCTGCCTGATGCAGAGGAAGTAGCCCCTAACAAATTGATTAGACAGGCTGCCTCTTCCTTCTTCCCTTCTCACTTTGGGAAGGTAAGGCACAGTAAGGCAGACTGCATCTTTCTCTCTCCATCCTTTGGAGGGGAGCATGGTCAGGTGCACTGCAGGATTTTTCACTGCTAGTATGCTCCTGCTCACAGAGCTGTAGTGAGAATAGAATGGAAGAGGGGAGAATGATGTAAACTGCTTTGGATCTCCATTGGAATATGAACGGACAAACGAACGAACGAATTAAATAGCTGAAGAGTGGAGGCAGGTAAAAGGTAGGTTGATTGCCAGGAGGGAAGGAGAGAAAGGAGCAAATATTGTGTTGTCAGGAGGAGGGAAACAGAAAACAGTGTGGGGAAGGTAATACTGGGGAAATGAGGTGCTCCAGTATTCACCCAGACAGTCCAGTTTTCTCTTGGACTGTCAGGGGGAAATAAGATCAAAATACCAGATCTCCACTAACCTCCACTTCCAGCTTACAATTCAGAATAGTTTTAGCTGAGAATTTAGGACTTCCTGCTTGTGGATTTGTCCTCCTCCAGTTACTGCCACTATGATACTGACCCTTGGACTACCCCATGACCTTCATCTCTGGATCCTGCTTCGCTTTAACAGACTTTACTCATTACTGCAGTCCTAACACAACACAGTGAAATGTATGTCCTACTGGCAGCAGCCTCAATTTTCATTGAGAGATAAGCAGATACACATGGATCAAGATTTTAAACAAAGACCAGGAATAGTGGGTTGAATTTCTAGCCACACTAAAGGTATACAAAATGGTTACTCCTACCTGTATCTTTTATATGAGAACACCTTAGCAAACTCAAAATGTTTCTGTGTGTGTGTTTGCCAAGCATCTTCATTTTATAGATACTTGAACAGAAGTATGGCTCCGCCCCCATTATGTATAAAGAAATAGGAATTCTTCATTTTAATTTTCATATCATTAATTTTATTTAAAATTTCTGCTGCACTAAGCTTGGTTTCAGCTGATGACTATATTAATAACAATCCGATAGAATCATTATAATAATATTACCATTTTTTTCAGGTTGAAATGCTTAAATTGTTATGTTAATGTGAAAAACAGTTTGAGCCTGGAGGCTGTGGGAAGAACCCACCATCCTCATCCTAGCAGGCTTAGCAAAAATTGCTTCATTTTGGTTATCTTCTAGGGGGGGAAATCAATCAAACATGAAACAACAATAGTAGTAACATGTAACAGAAAATACTATTTCTACTTAGCTTTAAAAATGGGTAATGTATGTGGTAGAAAAATATGCACTGTTCCCATAATCCCTGTGTTTTATACTTTTAAAGAACAATCAAAATAACAACCACCTGGTTGCATACCTTCCTGTATGAGTGGTATTTATTAAAGAACATTGATTGGCTCCTCCATAAGCTTTCTTGAGACCCTGTGGGTAGCAAGAAAACTTGCTGTCAACTTTGAACCATACCACAATTGCACAGCAGCATGCACTTTTAATTTTTTTTCAAGAGACTTAACATATCTGCAGGTGCAGAAAGGGTGAAGACATCAATTTCACTCTCACTTATCGACCATTTAGGGAAAACTTGTACTCTATCTATCATCCTAGTGGGCCACGCAGCTAGCAAGCACCAAAGGTGCTGATCTTAGCAAGATAACCTTTTCAATCCATCATCATTTACTGTAAATAGGATTCTGTTGAAAGTATAACAGAGCAATGAAGACAGAAAAACTATACTGCTGTGCTTTTGTAGGGCTTCACTTACAAAAAAAGAAACAATTGATCACTCTGCGTGTCCACAGTTAGCTCTCAATATCTTTTACCATGTGGGATCTCAGGTTCATGGGTATTAAAAGCGACTTTAGAGCCTCCATGGGGGTTGGGATAAATACAGATAATGTAACGGTTTTGTCTACCTGTATACTGAGTATTGATTTCAGTTGGGATGAAAGATTTGGGATGAAAGCTTTGGTTGTGAGGACAGGGTTTACAAGGATATGTTTGTTGGGGGGAAGGGAGAATAAATATTTAGATGTGCAATTCAGCAGCCATATGAAACCGCCAAAAATGGCTTTCCACTAGAAGCAATTCTATTCATCAGGAAGTGCTACAGCACTAGATACTCCTTAGGCACAACTGACTTTTTTCTGTAAATAGATTACTAGATCTGGAAGGCCCACTATGAAATCAAATAGCAAACCATTGTGCAATAGACTGATACTGAGCAGCAAATTCCAGAACTGACTTTGGGCATTATTTTGAGAATGGGGGGGGGAGGCAAGATGCCATTTGACTTGCACTTCCAGTGTACAAATGTCTTCAGTCACTTTTCAACTAATCCAGTTTCCTGTTCCTAGCTATTTTCTATAGTCCAATTTTATCCTGCCCTTTCTTCAAGAAGTTCAGACTCGGGGTTTGCATAACAGAAGAAAAAGTCAAAAATATCCCCAGAAATTGCTATTTTATTAAAGCAGCTTCCAGAATGTTGAACCAAATACAGGAAACTAAATTGTAACAAGTCCCTCCCGCTCAAAAGGTTGTGTGTTTTGGTTTGTAGCAGACAGGCACTAGGCTTGCCTTGCAGGGCAGTAGTTTGTTTTCCTGAACAACGCTAATTAGAAGGGAAAGGGAAAGAGTCTTTACATTATGAATGAACTCTGCTAGCAGGAAGTGGAAATGAGGCCAATGCGTGAGTGCACGCGTTGTGAGTGAGATTTGAATCAGTGCAAATGAATCAGTTCTGGGCTGGTACCAGCTGACCTGGAACAAACTAGTAATGAAATGGAATTATTCTGAAATCCCAGGGAACCGAAACTGAAACAGAAACTTGTTTGGTGTGCAACCCGAGCTCAGACTAGCATCCTTGGTTCTCTCTTCCTTATTTTAGCCTCATAACAACTCTGTGAGAGACTGACTATGGTCTCTCTGTTAGTTTCATGGCAGAAAGGATTTGAACCTAGGGTCTCCCTGTCCTGGTCAGGCATAGGGAAAGGGAGACATCGATCACGACCCTTCCTGGTAAGGGTCTCCACATCTACATTTCTGTTGAAAAGCAAAAATAAGTTTGGGAAAACACATTTGCCAGCATACCGTCTAGTTCCAATCTAATTCATATTTTACAATAGCAGACAAAACTTTTTTAAAATAGTAGTGGAATATTATTGTAATGTATTATATTCTAACTTTTAGAATATGGCAATTTTGTTGGCATACAAGAGCATTTATGTGTATTATGTGCTAAAACAGGCAAGCTTTTTTTTGTAATTAACACAAGAGAAAGTGAGTTATTTATTCAAAGTAATTCTTCCTTCAAAGTAGACTTTGCTGACATTTACATGATTGCATTCCAATGTTTGCTTTTATAATTTTGTACATTTGCTCTTTTTAGAACACTAAGGACTTTGGGGATCATTGTATTGTAATTGCCTGCAATTTATGACTTTGAAATTACAGAGAAGGTTCTTCTCATAGGATAGCTTTTCTGAAATATTAAAAAGTTTGGTTTTACTAATACAAACCAGAAATGCCATTTTCACAGAACTCAAACTGCAGCTTTGATAAAACATTAAGATCTCATCTTGATCTTTTTTTGAATGGAAAAAAACCCAGATTTTTTTTTAAAAAGCAAATATTAGTTCTAGAAATGCAAATTTATTGAAAGATAGCTGTGCTTTTCTACTGATTTAAACACTATTCACTTTTCAAATAGATATGGCATTATTGGGGCAATTTATGTCTTTACAGAAGTAGAAGGGACAGAGTTAAATCAAAATATGTGAGTTTAAGGACAAAGGAGCATTGTTGATGTTGAAAAGAAGGTTCCACCCACACAAATATTTGAAAACGGCACATGTAGCATTGTTTTATTGCATATGCCTAGTCCTGAACAATAATGAGAATAAGCTGGGAATGAGCTGGGAATGTGATTTTCCAAAATGATTCAACAAAACAGAAGGGTAGCACCATACCAGTGGGAGACAAGCCCAAGATAATCAAGAATATTTAGTTGCATGAGCACACACAGAGAACAGATAAGGAGGTGAAAATCACCTTTGGGTTCCATAACGGGCTACTTCTTTATTAATCATAAAATATATCCAACAATGGGAAAGAATGAACTCATCTACCCCAACCCACATGGTATTATTATGCACAATTTGGGCAAGGTGGCTGCATCCAGTCTATGTACCATGTCTGGATGGCCCATCTGCTCAAAACTTAACAGCAGATAAATAACTGATATTGGCTCTTCACAGCCATATTATGGTGTGCTGAGAAGGGGCTTAATGAGTTAGATCTGCCCTGAGCCACCTTACTTAGGGCATGTGAGAAAGTTCCTGTCCCAGGTCTTGCCAAAGCACATGGCTGACCTAAGGAAGCTTCTTTCAACTTTAAATAAATTACTAACAATGAACCTCCAAATTCATTACTTATTAATCCACATTTCACTTGTTTTCGCCATGTCTGATATGACTTACATTGGAATTTTATATTCTTCTTGTCTTCTAACACCTATCTTATGAAATGGCAGGGGGAGGGACGCTACTTTTTGGCTGAATTGAAGAAACTACAGCTTAGCCTCTAAGGTGGTTTTCATTGTAGTGATTAGAGGAAAAATAGATAACAAACTGCCTGAAATGCATACAATAGACATGGTGTAAGGCCTTACAATCCATTCAACAACAGCTTCTCATAAGCATGTGTGACAGACTGCACTTAACAGGAGTTTCCACATTGCAGCAAAATCAGAGAGCTGGGAGGGGAAGCGTTAACTATTCCCTAAAATGGACAGCTTGAATGACACGCTGATCCCTCATCTCTGATTGGTTAGCCCCAGCTGGAAAAAACCCTATATGATCATCTGAGGGTTTTTAAAAATTATTATTCCATACTGGAGTTTCTGTCAGAATCAGGGTTCTAGGTTTAAACGGGTTAAAGGTTAAAAAGGAGATTTATAAGTTAAGAGCCTTTGCTGATGATTTGGTATTGGTTCTGGATGACCCTCTAAAGAGAATTGAAACGCCAGTGGTCAAATTGAAAGAATTTAGTACAGTAGTGAGTTTTAAGGTTAACAGAAGACCAAAGTGTTAACAAAAAAATTGAAAATCCAGGATCAATTGAAATTGGAAAATAAAACAGGGTATAAAATTGAGAAAAAAGTAAAATATTTGAATATTGTTTTGACAACATTGAATTGTATGTTGTATCAAAATAACGATATTAAGATCTGGAATGAAATTAAAAGAGATTTATTAAGATGGGAGAAAATCTACTTGTCACTTTTGGGATGAATAGCTATGATTAAAATGAATGTTTTAGCCAGAATGTTATTTTTGTTCCAGACAATTCTGGTTTTGACAAGGGAGGCATCATTAAACAACAGCAGGAAGATATATCTATATTTATATGGTGAGAGAAAAAAGCAAGGGTTAAATTTAAGGTTTTGAAGGATGCAAAGAGGTGGACTGGGCCTGCCTGATTTGAAATCATATTTTGTTGCAAGTTGTTTCTTATGGATGAAAGAACGGATTTTGTTAAGATACAGAAGACAATTGGATTTAGAAGAACATGACTTAAGACGTGGATGACATGGTTACTTGTGGTATGATAAAACTAAGTTCAATGAAGAATTTAATAATCATTGTGTTAGGTGTGCCTTGCTGAGAATTTGGAACAAATCAGAATTTCTCCAAAAATAACCTTATAAATATCACCACAAGAAGTGCATTTTAGAAAGGAAATGGTATTCCAATTGATTAACATATTGAGACATGCTAATATTTTCTTAGGGTAATGTTAAAGTAAAATCAAGAGAGGAACTTTCAACACAGGGGTACACTTGCCAATGATTTACTGATATGCAAACAGTGGATAGATTTAAAGTCGACAAGAGAAAATATTATTTTGATCAATCTAAGACAATTGGAGACAGAATTAAGTACCAATGATGAACATGTTATTGCTAAAATGTATAAACTTGTGTTGAAATTTGAAACATAAAGAGGAAGTCAAAATGTATGATTAAACGGGCGAAAAGCTTTGGTTATGATATAGTAACAGAATAATGGGAAAATATGTGGTTAAAAGGGTTAAAATTTATATTATTCGGCCATCCTGGCCAGTGGCAACAGCCATTCAGGCTGGTGGCCGCTCTTTGCCTCCTCGAAAGGAGAAAAGCAGAAGGCACACCCTGGCATCCATGGCTTAGCATTGGGAGCGGAGTCTGTAGCCTTAGCTGGCTTCTCCACCTCATTGCCTTCAGTTGTGCCTCGTGCTCGGCCTGAGCAGAGCTCATTTCAAGCTCTCTCAGCCGAGCTCCTCTGAGGCTGGTTTTACTAAAGACCCTCAAGGCTAGGCAGCAGCTGCCTTGGAGAAGCTGTGCTATTCCCCTGCTTGCTACCTTCAGACTTCAAGAGGAGAGCCAGGGCCCAGCGGCAGGCTCACTGGTTTGGCAGCAACTTTTTTCTCCTCATTTACATTTGGGGCCTGTTGTCTATCAGTCAGGAGGGCTAAAGCAGGATTATGCCCAGCCCTTGAGGCCTCTGGCCTACCAAGGCTCCCTCCGCCACTGTTTTACTTTGTTGAGAGAGAATACTTGCTGCAGCAGCAGCAATATCTTTGCTGTAGGCCACAGAGGTGAGTTGCAGCCATTTAAGGGGTGGATTAATTCATACTTTTATTGCTACTGGCCTAGCAGGGTGGATGCTGGTAGCCCCCCCCCCCACCTTCCATCTAGTTGGCATTTTGCCTCCTCTGGGTCCTGCCTGTGGTCTCTTAGCTTTTGGGTTGTCATTCAAGGTCCATCCCTACACAGGCAGGGCTCTGCCAACCGGGTGCTTTGTCTCAGGTGTGGCTTTTGGTTGCTACAGCTCTTTTCTTGAGGGGGCATGTAACACTCACCTGCAGATTTAACATGGCCATGATTATCCCACAGTTTCCATATCTCAGTCTTAGGATTACAGCAAGCATACGGGAGGACCTCTAAGTATGGGGGGTTCTCAACTCCTTTAACTGAGGGCCAAGCTACACATGACGAAAGACACTTGCCTGGCAAGTGGATTGAGTGGAGGACAAGTGAACAGGGAGAAATACACTTGCCATTCAAGTGTCATTTGTCACTTGTAGCTTGGCCCTCAGTCACTTTATGGAAGGAGGCCTGTTGCTAGTTGCTTTAGGCCTTCTCCGATGCCTGCTTGAAGGTCTTTTGATGGCAGCCCTAGTTGGCTTGCCCTTGAGGCAGGTGGATCCCTTGCCTGGATAACTCAGGATTCTGCCCCTCCCCCCCCCAGCTTGGAAAGCAGAGGTGTACACGGCAATCTAGTTTGCCATTTTACTCACCACTCAATGGGCTTTCAATACTGCTGTACACCTGTTTAGGTGGAGAGGAGGCATGGCAACTTTGGTTTAGCGTGCCTCCCAGCTTTGATGTGACAACACTTCTTTCAGTTGTTCTGCCTTGCTGTGCCCTAATCCCTTAAGGATGCGTCATGCGGAAACTTTATGGCTCATGACACAAATCTTACAGGTGACATGTCTGCAAACAAGCCAAAAGCAATGGGGCTTAGGAGGCTATTGGGCCCCAGGGTGGTCGGGAGCTATGCCCAGGGGTCCCCTTGGCCGGTACATGGAAGTCCAGTGATAGGATGTGACTGTTGTTCTGACATGCATGGCACACCCCCATCTCAGTGCCCGAGTGGCCTGGTGGCTGGAAGAGAGATGTAGTTCTCTGCCTTGCCTCCTGGTCATTTAGGTGTGGTCCTCCACCTCATGTTGGTCATTCACTGTATGGTAATGACCTTGGCTCACAGGGCATGGCTCTTTCCTTACAGGCTCACACAGGCTTGCAGCGCCCAGGGAAGTAGTGGCCTGAGGGTTTGAGGGGAGGTGCCGTCCTCCGCCTCATGTCCTGGTCATTCACCATGTGGTGTTGACCTGGCTCACAGGGCATGGCCCTTTCCTTACACGTTCACACAGGCTTGCAGCACCCAGGCAACTAGTGGCCTGCTAGTTTGATGGGAGGTGCAGACCAATGCCTCACGTTGGTCATTCACCGCGTAGTAATGACCTTGGCTTACAGGGCATGACCCTTTCCTTACAGGCTCACACAGGCTTGCACCACCCAGGCAAGTAGTGACCTATTGTTTGATGGGAGGTGCGGACCTCTGCTTCATGTTGGTCATTCACCGCGTGGTAATGACCTTAGCTCACAGGGCATGGCTGTTTCCTTACAGGCGCACAAAGGCTTGCACCGCCTAGGCAAGTAGTGGCCTGATGGTTTGATGGGAGGTGTTGACCTCCACCTCACATTGGTCATTTATCACGTGGTAATGACCTTGGCTCACACATCCTGGTCATTCATTTGGGAGATAATGACCTGGGTTTGATGAAGGGCATGGCCCTATCTTGGCAGGTATGGGATGATTTGCTGGAGAATAGCAAGTGTTAGCCTGGCATCCTGATTTTTTGGTCTGCAATGCTTCCGTGCCGGTTGTGGCAGGATGCATTGGACCACAATGCTTTAGAACAGTCTAAGTGAATGGCCAACAGCCCTATTCAAGGCTAGAACAGAGGGGTTGGGGATTTATTTGCTCCATCCACAAATTCGGGCTGAGTTTGCAGACCTCTTCCGAAGGGATGGTGTACACAGCTCTACAAGAAGCAATAATATATTTTTGAATGACCTGCAGCAAGGGCTTAGGTTGGGCTTTAAGCCATTTGTGGGGTGCTGAGGCCTAAGCTGAGGCTTGGCCTATGTGGTGGCAGGATTTAAGGGGGAAATTTGAGCGGGCTGGTGAGCACCCTCGGCACCTCCCCATTGGTGGGGAATTGGGGTCTGTCAGGAGCAGCTGGCTGCTGTACAGCCCAGTTGCTAGGACAGAAGCCCTGGGTGGGGAACCCCTGGACAAGCCAGTCTCCCCCTGCTGCCATATGGCCAGGTGGGGGAACTTTACAGGGGTGAACCACTTCACCTGGCCAGGCCAGGTCCCAGCCATACCATGGATGGCTCGCACACAGGGCAATGGGTTTCTTGCCCAGACAGGTCAGGGCGGGGTCCAGGAGTGACCCCAGGGCCTGACCTGTACCGCTAGTTAGGCCCTTGCCATAGTTTATGTTTAATTGTTGTAATTTTAATAAAGTGGCCCATTTTAGAACCCAAATACTATATCTGCCTTTCATTCCGACTGAGGGGGCAATTCGGCCATCCTGGCCAGTGGCAACAGCCACTCAGGCAGGTGGCCGCTCTTTGCCTCCTCAGAAGGAGGAAAGCAGAAGGCACACCCTGGCATCCATGGCTTAGCATTGGGGGCGGAGTCTGTAGCCTTAGCTGGCTTCTCCGCCCCATTGCCTTCAGTTGTGCCTCGTGCTCGGCCCACCTACCTCACCCTATTGGAGTGGAGGATTAGCCAGTCGCCTTTTGGGGCCAGGTAGAAATTTTTCTCTCCTTGTCCCTGATTGGCACTTGGGAATGGAGTGTTTTCACCTACCTTGCACTGTGAGAAGAGGAAGGTAATTGGCATGGTGGGACTGAGGTAATTCCCTGGTGGCAAGATTTAAGTTAGGGGGAAATTTGAGGGGGCCGGTGAGCACTCTCGGCACCTCCCCATTGGTGGGAAATTGGGGTCTGTCAGGAGCGGCTGGCTGCCGTACAGCCCAGTTGCGAGGACAGACACCCTGAGTGGGGAACCCCTGGACAAGCCAGTCTCCCCCCGCTGCCGTACGGCCAGGTGGGGAAGCTTTACAGGGGTGAACCACTTTGCCTGGTGAGGCTGGGTCCCAGCCATACCATGGATGGCTCCCACCCGGGGCAGCGGGTTTCTCACCCAGACAGGTCAGGGTGGAGTCCAGGAGTGACCCCAGGGCCTGACCTGTACCGCTAGTTAGGCCCTTGCTGTAGTTTATGTTTAATTGTTGTAATTTTAATAAAGTGGCCCATTTTAGAACCCAAATACTATGTCTGCCTTTCATTCCGACTGTGGGGGCAATGTTGCAGTATTAAGGATAATTTTTATAAAATGGTAAATCATTGGTATATGACTCCTGAGAAATTGGCTACAATGTATAAAGGTGCATCAAACATGCTGGAAATGTGCTCAATATGAAGGAAATTTTTTTCATTTGTGGCGGACTTGTAAGAAAGCAAAAAATCTTTTGGACACAAATACACTTATCAGTCCAAAAGATTTTAAAGACAAAAGTTCAATTGAAACCAGAGACATTGTTATTGGTAATGATGGACATTCAGTTGGAAAGAAGTTTTAGAACTGTGTTCTTATATACGATTACACAGCAAGGCTATTATATGCACAATATTGGAAGAGTTCGACACTGCCTACAATGGAAGAATGGCTGACAAAGGTGTTGGAATTTGCAATGATGGCAAAACTTACTTCACTGATTAGAAAAAAAATCAATATGTTTGTTTGTTGATTAATAGAAACCCATAATAGACTGTTTACATGAAATAGAGAGCTTTTAATCATAACATAGAGTAAGTGTAAATTTGAAAATGATACCAATATTTGTTGCGGATAAAATCAGAATCCTTCTTTTAGTTTATATCATTTGTCTTTTCTTTTTATGTTGTTTCTTTGTATTATTTGTATGTTTTGTTATTCTTGTATGTTGGTTAGTTGTTCTTGTTCATTTGACTAGTTTTTGTATAATTGTAGTTTTAGGTTTTGTGTTTTTATTATATAAAACTTTTAATAAAAAAGTTAGAACTAGTCTGATGGCAGTCAGTTGGTTTCTGACAGGATTAGGAGTCAGGGAGTCTGACAAGAAAAGTCAGACAGACCTTTAGGGTGAAGAGAGAAGACTCCTTTGCCTTAACTGTTGTACTACTGTCCTGAGGAAGACTTCTATCTAAGAATTCTAAGTCTAGCATCAACATAAGCTGAAGTATGCTTTACTCAGACACCAGAGAAATGGGAGTGTGTTTTGGACAAGAGTGATTGTGTAGTGGTCTGAGATTCCCTTTCAAGCCAAAAAGATGAGGGGTTATATCTTCTGAGGAGAAGAAGATTAATTCCTGCCCAGTTTTGAAGGGGGTTAAACTCTGAGGATGACCTCAGGTCTGTTGTGAAGGGGAAATGGTTTTAGACTACTCAGGAGATTAAAAAAACCCTCTAGTTTCAAGAAAAGAGCAAATTAGGTGAACAAAGAAAGTTACTAACTCCAGAAAATCTGAACTGTCATAGGAAACTTCCTGAAGAAACATTGTTGCTGTAACCAAATTACTAAGTAAAAGACCTCGCACTGTTAAGAACCAAGAATTGATGAAAATAAGCTTCAAGGATACCATTTTTCATTTTATACAGTGTATTCTGTAATACCAACAACATTTTACTTTCACATTTCCATCCCTTGCCTACACTTACTCAATCCCTGCCAGTTAAATAAAATTTTCTTTTGAATGTAATATAATCTCTAGTGCAATTTCCAAGCAAAAAAGGAAGAGGCCTCCTGCTTTTCCCCATGACGTTCCTGGCCTGGGTCTGGGCTAAAAGCCAACATTATTTTTGCGTGCCAGGGTATGAGAAACAGAATTTCTAAATCCCAAATATTATCACACTACTTGGGTCTGCTCAGATAAAGCTGAATTTTGGCAGGAAGATCTGCCTCACAGTGGGCAGAATAAAGGAGGGTCCATCATAGCATGAAACAAATTAGCTAGCTGTCAAGATTTGCATTTCCCTCCTGAGATAATTTCTCAGACAGCATCAGGGTGTAAAGTTATCCCTGTTCATCCATGTCAGAGAAGGATGATAGAGTGGACTTGTAATCTTAATGGCTACAAGTAGTCCTTGTGTGTTCCTGACTGTGCAACTGGGCCCAGCTCAGTGGCCAGCATTGCATCTTATCTCCTTAACACCCATCAGCCAACCTACCTTTATTGCTTTCCGGTCTTCATTTTTTCCTTCTTTCCTCCCCCAGCAGCTTCTGCCCGGTAAAACTCTGTCTGAGTTGTACATTGCCAGTCACTGGGCAGGACCCAGTTGCATAGTACCAGTGGGACTGGGAACAGTTACATGGTGGAGAACTAGGAAGGGCTTTTGGGAGCACCTCCCTTTCCCTGTATGTCCCTTTCTACACTATTTCCTCTTTCCCTGCTCCTGGCAGTCCCTATTTCAAAAGATTTTTCTCACAAAGAATAGAGGAAGGGGAAATGGCAAATTATATTATACAATTGAGGAAGCTGCAAGAACTTTGTGGGGGAGGGGATTTTCATCTTTCCCTCACTCACTATTTCCTCTTTCACTTCTCTGAAAGCCTTCATAGCTTCGCCCCCTTTCCAGCTTCCTTTTCTCCTTCCCACCCAACTGATCACCATTTTAAGCTATATTTATTACTTATTTACTTCATTTATACCCCCTCTTTTCTCCTCAGTGGGCAGCCAAAGCAGTTACATCATTCTCCTGTCCTCCATTTTTATCCTCACAATAACCCTGCAAGTTAGGTTATGCTGAGAGTGGATGACACAGCCGAAGTCACCCAATGGGTTCCCAAGGCAAAATGTTGATTTGAACTTAGTTTTCCCAATCCTAGTCTGTAATTATAACTACTAAGCCACACTGGCTATTATGGGTGGTTGCTGTTGAATAGTAGCAATCAGCCAGGCCAAGGTGAGTCATGCAAGTCATGTGACTGAAGTGAATCAGTGGTTGCTGCTGTGTCTGGCTCCAATGAGTCTCCCTCAAAAGTCAAAACAGCCCTGGAAAGTGCTCTACCTTCCCTGCTTTTTATTGACAAAAATGAAGTCTGGAGGGCTGGCAATACCACTTTGGCTGCATTGCAACAGCCACTAAGGGCATTCATTTCTTAAAGCTACAAGTTATGTTTCTATCATTTTGGATGGTTTTAATCACCCAATGTATTTTTTTTTAAGATTTCATATTTTTCTGCAAACCTGGAGCTTTTCTCAATTTTGTAGAAAGATCTGTCTTGTCTGTCCATGCCCCCAGTCTCCAGATCTAAGTATCCACAGACGGGGCCAAGTTGAGAATTAGATATATTGTTTATCTTAATTATAAAAGTTCAGGATAAGGATATTTGAAATCATATTTTACAATACAGCTGCACATAGATGTAGGATAGAAAATATACCCTGTTGCATGTCTGTTTTGATAGTTATATGTGCCTTGGAAACATTTGGAAAAGTATGACTTCCCATTCCCAATGCATATAAAATATATGTGTGCATTATTTATACATACCACTATATATTTTTATTGTATACTGGCACTCCTTGTCCAGTTATAATGCCTTAACATAAAGTGGCATTCTTGTATACATTATCCAACAGCAATAAATAATTATCCATAGTAATTCCAGATCATTGTATTCTATCCACCACATTTCTAACAATATTTAATTTCATTATATTCTAACCATGTGCAAAATTAATTTCCATGCTGCATAAAACTGCATCTTTATTTCCCATTTTCTCATATTATTATTTGACTTTGCTGGCAGTTTGATTGTGAAGGCTTATTTTACAATCCTGCTAAAGCTTTAAAATAAACCAGCCCAATCACTGTGTATTGCTTGGATTTAAATGGACTTAGACCTTACCACTTTAACATCAAGTACTAAATCTAAGGTAAGTTTTGGATGTGTTTATAAAACTGCAAAAATGCTCAGATCCATGAGGGACCAACTAGAAATGCTAAAGTACATCCAGGCATGTATTGTATTATATTTCATTATATTTAATTTCATGTCATTTCATTTTATTATATTTCATATAAGGACACCTTCAACCATGCCTCCGTATTTATATTTGAGTGATGATTCCTTCTCTCAGAATTGCTGGTTTTGGATTTATTATCATTGTTGTTTTATTCTGATTTTAACAGTTTCATGTATGACCATTCATACAATATCTCTATTATTCTGTGTTCTTGATCACTGTTCTGATTCTATAATCTATTACATTATTGGTAGTATGTATGCATTATATACTAATAGAACTATATACTATATACAAAATGTATAAAGTATGCTATATACTTATACAAAATGTATATAGTATACTATACACTATATACAAAATGAAACAAATGTTGGAAATACACTCAGAAATCACTGATCATTATACTAGCTTCCAGAACAAAGAACCAAATCCAGAAAACAAAGCTATAATGGACACCCCCCCCCCAAAGTTTGTGTCCCCAGTTGGGACAGTTGCTCTAAATAAGAGTCCTCACAGAAACCCACTAGGCTTGGTCCCTGAGGCTGGCAGTGCCACAGAGACTGGGGGGCTCAAAATAATAATAAAAGATTTCTCAGATGAGTAACCCATGAGCCTGGCTGTGGAACAGAAGCAATTACTTCAGAGCTCTGAAGCACCAGAATCTCGAGCACAAGCTTCAAACACCTCCCTCTGCGACTGAGAATCCAACAGCCATTCTTACCTGTCTAACTGCCTGCTCAAAACTGAAATCACTTGCCTGAGATCTCAGGGTTATATACTCCTTCTGCTTTCATAGAGTAGAATGGGAGCTCTCTGGTTGGCAGCCAGAGCTGCCTATCAAGATTTGGAGGGCTGACATTGGTGTTTCCAGGGCTGCAGAAGGTCTGCAGAAGTCTCCAACACACACATCGATTGCCTAGGGAATAGACTGATCAGTGCCAGGCTGTCTGCAGTGATAAACCAAAAAATGAACAAAATGAACCACCCTAAAAATCATAGCAGTTCATTGCAGTTTGTCAGAAATGTGCATTGACGAACCGCTGGTTCGCGAACCACGAACCAGCCTGGTTCATGACAAACTTTGGTTCGTATTTCCATTTTTGCCCATCCCTAGCTACCACAAAGATTCATTTTATGCAAATTAGGGTGAAACTTGGAAACAATACATAATTATTAAAAGAGAGCCATACCAATGAGAACCCATGCATGTGTGGACTAGGTTGCTCATTCAGTCACCTTCTGCAGCTGTTTTCCTTTACTTAGGTGGCACCACTGTAAGTAGTCGGCCTCGGCTTGCATCATATTTAATATACAGGCCTATGATATAAAATCATATGGCCCCTGGATTAAATGCATCTTGATCTGCAGCAGGGGGAATTCCAACCTGCTGGGCAAGAGTGTTGCTAAGTTCGCCGGGGAGACTCAGGCATGAATGGAATGTTCATGCTAATGCAGAGTGACTAGTGGTGATGGAATTTACTGCCTTCCCAGCTATGGCACATTCCAATACCCTCATTCTGTGATGAAAGACCCACCCTAAGATCAAGGATCAATCAACCAGCACTGATAAGTTTAATTTGGCTCTGGGAACATGCATGTTCAGGTCTAAATTCATCAACTCAGCTCTAGAGAGATTCATTAGCAAACTTCCCTTTTGTGTGGCAGCAGGAGATACTTTACATTTTCTTTCACATAACTCGGCAGCAAGTAATTAAGGTAGTCAAATCTTTGTAATTCCCAGAGACTGACCTTTATGGTCTTTGTTCCAATGGCTGAGGGAGCTCCCCAATCTCAGGACATGTTTTGCCCTGTAAGAACCAGGGCTCTTGCCCCATTCAAACTATGCATGCTGTGCCTTCAGATCTAAGTGTTGTACCCTTGGAGCCACTTTCCCTAAGTCTCTCTCCTGGCTGAGAATGCAGGATGCTTGAAGCTACTCTCTTCCTACATGGACTACTCTGCTCTACTGGATTGGTAAATATACTTCCCCCCATCCCTCACTCTATTCCAATTTCTGTCTAGCTTCCTAGGACTCGTGTGTGTGTTCGTGTGTGTGTATACCAACCATTGTTAATTGCTTCTTGTGTGTATGTTGGTTTTCCTCTTTAAATAAAATACTCTTTGACCTTAAAAGCACCAAGTCTCATCTGTTACCTTGGGAAAAGGACCCCATAAACACTGGTGGAGATATCCTATTGTTACTCCTCTTGCATAGCCTTCTTCCTTGCCGCTAATCCCCCCCACTTACTCTCAAGGAGACCTATTCTTGGTAACACCACTGTGACTGAAGAAATCCTCCAAAGATATCGGGTCAAGGAATACCAGGAAGAACTGAACCCTGCCCAGAAAGACCTGTGTCTTTTCTGGGCTATTCTGATCAAAACTGTTATTTCTGGGTTAAAAAATGGGAGAGAAGGGCCTTAGCAGGTCCATGCATGGTCTCAGCAATTTTTCCAGATGAGTAGCTCATGTGGGAGATCTAGGGCTGCTAGGTCCCCTGGAGGAGGTGGGGAATCCCCTCTCCCAACCTTTACCCCCCACTGCCACTCACCTGACTGGCAGAGGGAAAAGGCCCGGAGAATGGGCCCAAAAGACAAAAAAACCTCTCGGGCTAGTGTGCAGTGGTCATGCTCCTGCTGGGCACAACTCACGGTAATGAAAAACACAAATGAATTAATTCCAAACCAGCATTGGTCCACCTGGACCAAACCAATAATGAAACAGAGTTCATTCGGAAGCCCCAAATTCAAAGCTTAAACAGAAATTGGCCCTTGTGAAGGTCTGAAGCATGCCTGTCGCCAGGCACAATGACATCACCTCTGGATGTAATGTAATCTGTCCTGCTGGGAGCATATATATGCAAAATGTGCTCAAGGAGATTGCCTCCAGGTAAGTGCCAGGTCCCCCCTCCCACTGGGAGCTTAGGAAGACCTGGTAATCTTAGGGTTATCTGATCTAATTAGATTTTTAAAATTTTTGTCAAACTTTACTTTCCCTTTGATTAAACTCCTTCTTCGTCCTGTTTTAGTTGGAAAGGGAAACTGGATTACCTGTCCAGTGTCACATTTTTACTAGAAAAAGAGAAAAGAGAGGGTCATCCCTCTAGTTACTTCCCTGTGAAGAACACCAAAGATCTATCCCTTCCTTTCTGTACATTTTCATGTACAATGCAAGGAAATTCCTGCAAGCAACCATCATACATGCAGGTACACATGCTGAATTCAGGAGGGAGAGGGTCTCCTCCAGCCACCAAATCCCCAGCTGCCTCAAAGGCTCATGTTATGTAGATTAGGGTGAAATTGGAAATAATAAATAACTATTAAAGGTCAACTGCACCAACAAGGACCCACACATGTGTGGAACTGATTGCCCATTAAGTGCCTTTCTGCTGCTCTTTCACCTTTTCTGGGCCCTGATGTAAACTGTTATCCTAGTGTTAAATGAGCAGAAATAGCAGGGCTATGCACTGTACACAGTTCCATGGAGAGACTGAAGTCTTTCCAAATACATTCCCTGTGGACCAGTCTGATTAAAGACTGATCTCCCTTCATTTTCTTCATTGAGACTGTGGCTTTGGTTTCAGTTTAACTTCTTGACCTTCATTCTTCGTTCTTCATCTGCACCAACTGCACCAACTGCACCAGTTCTAATCAGAAACTGAAGAGTGAGTGACCTGCCCCATCTCCCACCTTTATTAGAAAAAAATAGAGAAATAAAGAGGGCCGTCCCTCATTCTTTCAATAGCCTATTAACAAAACTAACCCCCCTTCCCAATCTCACTGTTGTGGGAGGAGAGGAATCACTGGTGTAGGAGGCTATGAGTGAAACATAATACTGACTCCCATACTGATGGAAAAGCAGCACCCCCAAACATTTCTCTGCCAGTGCTCTATCCTGTTTTGGGAATGATATGAAACATTATAGCTCTGTCAGTCAGTCAAGATAGATTGAGGAACAAAGGATTGGTACCATATTTACTTTTTGGAGGGGCAAGCACAAATAAAACCTCATCCCCCCAAAGAAGAACAGTGTGTACATGCTCATCTGCCCAACATTCACTTCGATGCCTTTCTCAAAGCATTCTTTAGGGTCTGTAAACACCAAACCCCATTGTTGTATATGTACTCAATTCAATGGGTCTATGATTTTGAGGGAGGACTGTGGTCTGTGCAGTTTTGGTGCTGTAACATGCAAAAACAGCTGCCCTAGAGTCTGTTTCCTCAATCCCCATGGAAAAAATAACGTGTGTGTATAGGCGCAGCCAATGTCCACCTTGCATAAGCGCAATGGACTGAAACTCATGATAATGAAAAATCCAAATGGATTAGATCTAAACCAGCATTGGCCCACCTGGAACAACAAATAACAAAATGGAGTTCATTCAGAAGCTCCTGATTCAAATCTGAAACAAATTTCTAGTATTGTATTATTCTTACTGCATTTTCAATTGTGTAATCCACGAGTCTCTGCAAAAAAGACAGTCTATAAATAAAGAAAGTTTGTCATCATCATCATCTTCAACAATGCACAGGAGTGGAGAGTAGAATCAAGAATTTTTTAAAAGTGTGAGACTTTTTTTTAATTAGAAAATTTTTATTAGGTGAGAATATTAATATACAACTTTCAAATAGCATCTCATTATCCTTTCCCCCCCTTTCCTTCCCCCCCTTTTCCAGGACTTCCAACAGCTTTCCAACCCTATAGCCTAATCTATTCCTAATCTGTCCCCTTTTTCTGTAACTCCTTATTTCATGTTTACTTACTCTTTTATTCAACTAAGGCCTATCTATTAACTTCAAAAAGATTGTTATAAACTTAAAATCTATTATCTATTACTTTATATTAGCTCCACATATATTTAAATAAAAGTGTGAGACTTAGAGGTGCCTGTACTATTTTAAGAACCCCAGTAGGTTGAGCAAGGGTTAACATTGTTAACTATTCCCCTTGTAAGATATTAGGATGGCAGATACAAGGGATGTGGAATAAATGGCTGCCAAGACAGCTGTATTGGCTTGATTATTTAAGGTCTCCCATCTCCTTCTTCACTAGGGTTTTGGTTCAGAGTTTCCAACCTCTCCCTCCCATACAACAATGTGGGCTATGCTGCAGAATTGCCAGGAGTTTTCTCTAGCAAACTGTATACTTATCTAACATAGTATTAACATCATTAAAAGTGGTGTCATTGACTTCAGCAGGGTGTAGAATGGATTAATCTGGTCTAGAACAGTGGGAAAAACTAATGAAATCCTAAGCAGAGTTACTCCAGTCTAAGACCATTGATTTCAATGGGCTTAAACTGGAGTAACTCTGCTTACTGTAAGGCTGGATCCTGATTTGTATGCACTATGGCCATGTTTAATTCACTTTGTAATAGCTTTGATAAGAATCTTTACTTAGATAACAAAGTTTGTTGGCTTTAATAGGGTAACGGCAATTTTTGGTACTAAAAGTGCTATGAAAATACATTCCAAACATAATAGCATCATTCCAGCAGGTACTTTACTCTCCAGGTAAGGTAAAGATGATAAGAAATCAGGAACTCAGTCAGAGGTAATTGGCAACAAATTAATACTTCATTTCTTTTGACTTTCTGTGCAACATCTTTGTGAGCCAATTTGCTCAACTGACAGGTTATTGTGTCTTCATTAGTTGCTCCCTGCTCGCGGGGAGGGCGGAATACAAATATGATATAAATAAATAAATAATGAAATACTGATTCTGCATAAAAATGCTTTTCAGTGGATTAAATGTTGACATATCTAACTATATCCTATCCTTTATCCTATAGAAACAAAACAATTGCATTATAATGTAGTTTTAAAACTACTTCCTCTCGACACTTGTAGGGTGATAGGAAACAAAACTGAATGCAACACCGTGGCAAAATGTGTTACTCAGGCACATAAAGAACTGAAGAAGGAATTGGCTACCAATTGCCTCTGACTGAATTGTTGTTCCTCATTATCTTCTCCTTGGCCTACAGGCATGTGCACTTTAGATTTGTAATCATTTAACAAAACATGTTAATTGCAGGACAATATAGGAATTAATGATGACAGTAGCACTTTCACAGTGTCATCCTAAAAATTCCCATTTGTTTCTTTTCTAACATTTTACATCATTTTATACCATTTGCATGACATTTATTTGTTACATTTAACTATTTAATATAATTTTAATGCCACCAGATCAAGAAAACCATCCCAAGGCAGCTTACAAAATAAAACACAATTAAAAACATAAAAAATTAAAACTTGTTAATTGAAACCAAGTATTAAAACGTGAGTTAGAGCTGAAAACATAAAATATTAAGTAACATAAAAAAAAAGCTTTCAGCTAAAAGCACACAGTCCGCCCAAATTGTTTTCATCTAGTAGCTGTCCACCCTGCCCCACGGATCTGTATGATGTCTGGTGCATGTGAAATATGAGCACTACTGTCATAGATTTTTTTGATTGACTGAAGTTTTATATATTGTCGAAGGCTTTCATGGCCGGAGAAGCCATTGAAATTCACAAGCATAAGCACAATTTCAACAGGAAAGAAGAGACTTTAAGAATGAATAGAGCATGGTTTCCAGTCCTGAAAAACACCAGGCTAACAAAACGCTCTATACCCGACAATAGCCCTGCAGAGAAGATTAGCACATCAAGCACCAATCCATATGCAAAAGAACCTCCTCAGGATACAGTGAAGCCTCCCTCCATTAGCATTCCACACCCTGGGAAACTCTTACAGGATGACTCAGCCCAACCCCAACCCTCCTGAGTAGATATAAATGACCTGCCAACATCTTTCCCACACTGTGACACTGAGAGATCTCTGTCTTTTGGTGCTACACCTCTGAAGATGCCAGCCACAGCTGCTGGCGAAACGTCAGGAACTACAATGCCAAGACCATGGCTATACAGCCCTGAAAATCCACAACAACCATTGACTGAAGTTTTAATTGCTACCATTTTTTAAACTGTATTTACTGCATTTTGTGATCTGCTCTGAGCATGCTTGCAGGGAGTGTACGTGAGTTATGTACCCTCAAGTCAGCTCCAACCTATGGTGATCCTATGAATGAAAGTTCTCCAAAATGTCCTATCATTAACAGACTTACTCAGATCCTGCAAACTAGAGGACATGGCTTCTTTTATTTTCAAGCCATCTCATTTTGGGTCTTCCTTTTTTCCTACTGTCTTTCACTTTTCATAGCATTATCTACTTTTCCAGAGAATCTTGTCTTCTCATGAGAGCCAGTTTGGTGTAGTGGTTAAGAGCGTGGGACTCTAATCTGGAGAACTGGGTTTGATTCCTCACTCCTCCACTTGAAGCCAGCTGGGTGACCTTGGGCTAGTCATGGCTCTCTGGAACTCTCTCAGCCCCACCCACCTCACAGGGTGTTTGTTGTAGGGATAATAATGACATACTTTGTAAACTGCTCTGAGTGGGCATTTAGTTGTCCTCCTGAAGGACGGTATATAAATCGAATGTTGTTGTTGTTGTTGTTGTTATGTTGTTGTTGTTGTTGTTGTTGTTATGTTGTTGTTGTTGTTGTTATGTGACCAATGTACTCTAGCCTCAGAGCTAAGCTACAAGAGATGAATTACACGAGGAGGAGCATGTGAAGAGATATATTGTCGAAGACTTTCACGGCCAGAGAACGATGGTTGTTGTGTATTTTCCAGGCTGTATCGTCGTGGTCTTGGCATTGTAGTTCCTGACGTTTCACCAGCAGCTGTGACTGGCATCGTCAGAGGTGTAGCACCGAAAGACAGATATCTCTGAGAGATCTCTGGACTCTAATCTGGAGAAGATCTCTGTCTTTCAGTGCTACACCTCTGAAGATGCCAGTCACAGCTGCTTGCGAAATGTCAGGAACTACAATGCCAAGACCACGGTGATACATCCCAGAAAATCCACAACAACCATGTGAAGAGAGTTGCAATGTTTCTGGGAAGCTGAGTTTTAAAAGAGATCGGAAGGCTTTGTCAATTTCCCCTCTCTACAGAGCCAGGGAGATTGCTGCTCAGAGGGTTGTTGAGATAGTGAGTCAAGAAGCATGTTTGTGTCTTGCTGTTTGCATCTGTCATGTCATGTTACTAGAGATGTAAAAGATCTATTTAACAGGTCCTGGATGATGCAAGAACAGGTCCTGGATGATGCAAGAACATCACCTGACAAAGAAGCTATGTTGAGATTGGACACTGGGAGGTGCTGTTGGGGCATATAAGCCAGCAGTGTCTTATGCGGTGGTGGGCTTTGTTCCATCAGGTGCTAGGCGAAGCACTTTGAAGCTGGGAACAAAACTCTGTAAATAGTCACTGTAAATAAACAATAATTGGACCTAAGTGCTATCTGGTGTGGGAGCCTCATTCTTAGCTCAGCCACAGTTCTGAACTCACTTTCCAACAAGGGTTTGTTTGCCTCCAAAAGGCTCTGTCAGTTTTATCTCCCCTTCTAAGAGATGAAGAGGAAATAAACAAACCTTCTGAGCAGCGATCTCCCTGGCTCTGTAGAGAGCGTAAAATGACAAAGCCTTTTGATCTCATTTAAAACCCAAACTTCCCAGCTAACATTGCAACTTCCTTCACGTGCTCCTCCTTGTGTAATTTGTCTCTTGAGCTTGGATATCAGTTTTGTCATTTTAGTTTCTAGGGAGAATTCAGGCTTGATTTGATCTAGTACCCACTTATTCGTCTTTTTGGCTGTCCATGGTATCCACAAAACTCTCCTCCAGCACCACATTTCAAATGAATAATTTTTCTTCCTGTCAGCTTTCTTCACTGTCCAGTTTTCACATCCATACATAGTAATGGGGAATACCATAGTTTGGATTATCTTGATCTTGGTTCCCAGAGAGTCATCTTTATCTTTAAAGATCTTTTCTAGCTCCCTCACAGCTGCTCTTACGAGTCTCAATCTTCTTCTGATTTCTTCATTGCAGTCTCCCATTTAGTTAATGATTGAGCCAAGGAATATAAAATTATGAACAATTTCAAAATTGTCTAATTCCTCAGTCTTCTTGATGTTCATTTGTAATCCTGCTTTGGTGCTCTCTCCTTTAAATTTCAGCAGTAGTCATTTCAAGTCTTCACTATTTTCTGCCAGTAATGTGGTTTCATGGGCATATCTCAAATTGTTAATGTTCCTTCCACCAATTTTCACTCCACGTTCTTCTATATCTAATCCATCTTTCCTAATGATATACTCTGCACAGAGATTGAACAGGTAGAGAGATAATATTCATCCTTGTCTGACACCTTTGCCAATTGGAAAGTATTTTGTTTCCCCATAATCTCTCCTGACAGTAGCCTCTTGCCCAGAGTACAGGTTGTGCATCAAAACAATAAAATATTGTGGCACCCCCCTTTCTTTTAACACTCTCCATAGCCTTTCATGATGCTTGCAGGGAGAGCGTAATATAAATTGAATAAAATAAATAAATTTAAAAATGATATTAAAAGATCAACCCATTCATTAAAATCCTTAATAAACAGAAATGTTTTTTTCTGGCACCTACAAGGCAATACAGGGGTAGGACGGCTATAGCAGGAGACCCCCCCCCCACACACACACACTCTGGATGATCATTCCCCACCACTGATCAACAGGGCAGTGAGGGGGAGGTATAATTTGGTTTCACACAAAAACTTCACTGTCACTTCTTGCACAACCTGGTGGAAGTGATGTCTCAGTGGGAAAGATGGACAATAGGGGTGTGCACCTGAAAAAAATTGGGTTTCTGACTTTAATATGCTCCATAAAGATTTGTGAATCTTTACAGAGCACACTGAAGCTTGAAGCAACACTTTTCTTGCTGCTTGCAAGTGGCAATAAGTGTTGCTTTAAACTGCCCGCCTTGCCCTTTTCTTCCCTCGATGGGAAGGGGAAAAGGCTCCCCCTCCCATCAGGTGAAGAAAGCAGTCCTCCCCCTCCCATGGGAGAAAAAAGCAGCAGGGCAGGAAGTTTGAAAGCCAGCAGCACTTCTCATCTTTTTTTTACCAGATGGGAGGGGGAAGAAGGAGGTTGTAGTGAGTCTTTTAAAAAAAGAGTGGGAAGCCTGAAAGCAAACAACACTTTTCTTGCTGTTTGCAAATGCAAACATTCAGAAAAGTGCTGCGGGTTGCTCCCACTTGACCAGAAACTTTCAGAAGTGATCTGAATCACTTTAGAAAGCTTTGATTTGGTATTTCCGAATTGGCCCCACAATGTTGGGGCCAATTCTGGAATCCTGAATCTTTCTGAATCAGGCCCAATTCAAGTGTTTATCTTGAATCGGAATCCCAAATTGCACACCCTAGCTGACAATACATAAATAAATAAATAAATAAATAAATAAATAAATAAATAAATAAATAAATAAATAAATAAATAAATAAATAAATACGTAATAAGCCTCCCTTTAAAGTCAACTTGGAGACTCCAGCTGGTGCAGAACACCATAGCTCGGTTATTATCAGGAGTCAGGTACAGCATGCATATTACTTCCATTCTGTAGTCACTCCATCAGTTATGATTCAAGTTCAATTCAAGGTATTGACTGTCATACACAAAGTTCATCATGTCCTTGGTCCCACATATCTACAGGACTACATCTCCCCCTATTTTCCATTATAGCAGCTTTTTTTTCATTTTGAACAGACCTTCTGCAGATAACAACCTGCAGTTGGGCAAAATCTACAGCTGCATATGCACATGCTTTCTCTTTGGTAGCCCCCACTTTATGGAATCGCCTTCCTGAGGAGGTCAGGAAAGCTCCCACTCTCCCGGCTGTTCATGAAGTGTGCAAAACTAAATTATTCAGGAGGGCTTTTTAATTCAGTAATAGGGCTGTGCTCTAAAAAATGTCTCAGAGAAATGCCTTCACAAAAGGACATGGACTGTATTCTACTGTGTGCTGTCTGTTAATGTAGATGTGCTCCTACTGGGTAGTTTCCACATTGTCAAAGATGTCATGTTTACTTATGCTTTATTTCAACAGTGTTTTGCCTTTGATTTCCGATTTGTGCTTTTTTTTTTCAAATTTCTACAACCCATAACCTATTCAGTGCATGTCTTAGCTGTTGTTCTTATTGACTTGCATTGTGTAATCTACCTTGGGTCTCAGTGAGAAAGATCGATCAATCAATCAATCGATCAATCAATTGATTAATCAATCACCCTCCTCAGGGAGATTTGTCTGTCTCCTACTATCATTGTCTTCAGCTTGTGGGTGAAGATTTTTTTTTGTTTTCTAGTGGACAGGCAGCACTAGCTCCCCTACAATTTTTGTGTTATTTGGCTGAAAAACAACCACAATGCCCCCTCTCCAAATATTCTCACAGGGACAGGGCCGGTGCCAGAGTTTCTGGTGCCTGAGGCCAGGGGCAGCTTCAGGGCTGTTGCCGCCCCCATGCATGCGCGCATGCACGCATATGCACACGTACACCCAGACTGCTCAGTTGCCATGCACCACCCTGGCCACCTGCCGTGCCTTGCCTGCAGATGTGTGCTAGTGGCAGTGGCAGCGGCGGCAGCATGGGGCAACTTAGAGCCGAACCAAATGAGACAAAGTTCACACAAGTTTTCTGGGAGGGATAGGACGGAATAATGACAGAAGAAAGCAAAAGGGAAGGGAAAGGAGAAAGCAGGAAGGACCTAGAGAAACAGCTGCACCTCAGGGTGTGTGCTTTGAATGAGCTGCTGATGACACAAGTCCTTCTTCCAGGCATAAGCCCCCCTCTCTACCCCCGATGCAAGGGGATCCTGGGAGAGAGCAGCAGCAGCCCACTCCAGAATGGGCTTTGGGTGCCCTCACGTCCAGCAGGCTTGTGCCTGGAAGAAAGATTTGCGTCTTCAGCAGCTCATTGAAAGCGCACACTGTGCAGCTGTTTCTCTAGGTCCTTCCCGCTTTCTTCTTCCCCTTCCCCTTTGCTTTCTTCTGTCGTTATTCCATCCCCCCCAGTCTCCCAAAAGAAACATCATTTCTCCTCCTCCACTCTTTTCCAGTTTGTGAGGCGACAGGCAGGAGATGTGGGGCGGGGATGCTTGGTGTGTGTGCGTCTTCCCAGCCCTCCCACTCAGTTGTTCCACAGCACATGCCCCCACGCCCCCTCCGGCACCTCTGTGCTGGAGCCGATTGCCAGACCTGCCTCCATTGATGCGCCAGCCCTGCACAGGGAATAATGGCAGACATGCAGAACAGGATAGGACAGTGAGATTTTCCGCAAAAGAAGCCTTCCTCACTTTGTGGTGGGAAAAAGAGAAATCTTAAGAAAGAAGGATAGCAAACAGTTTTCAGCAGAAAGGTAAAAATTTTCAATGTCAGTCAATCTCTGTAAAAATAGATAAATAAATAAATGCAGATAGGGTTATATTTTTTAAATGCTGGTGGCCTGCTAGAGTTCTCCTGCTAGGTTGCCCCTTGGCTGTCATTTTAGGAATCAGTAGAGAAATATAGCTGCTCAGACAGACACCTAATTTGTGGGTTTATAAAATTGAAACTGAGGAGGTCTTTAGATTAGAGGGGGTACTATGTTCTGTACACATTTGGTGCCATTATCTTTATAAACAGCTGCCCCAGACCCTCATATACATTCCTCATTGAAAATAATAGTCCTGCACTTCAGAATTGAAAAGCACATGGATTTGAATCCTGAACTGGTAATGCTCCATTATAGCTCCTTCACTTACTTTACCCCACATCATCAATTGGTCTGCCTCAAGAGGTCAGAAAGCTCTCACTCTCCTGGCTTTCCACAGTGAATTATTCAGGAGGGTTTTTTCAAATGCATAATAGGGTTGTGCTGTAAAAACTGGCTTAGGGAGATGCTTTGGGAAAGGAATAGGGACTGTAGTCTTTACTACTGTGTATTTTCTGTTGCTGTAAATATTCTCCAACTGGGTAGTTTCCATGTCATTTAATATGTCATGTAAAATTTCTACTGTTTTGTTTGTATCTTTGAATTTGGATTTATGTTCATTTTTTTCAAATTTCTGCTATCCGTACACTATTGTATTTTGTATTGAATGTCCCAGCTGATTTACACTATGTAATCTGCCTTGAGTCTCAATGCTAAAGGTGGACTATAATTAACATAAACAAACAAATAAGTAAAATGTCTTACTCAGAAATAAGCAATTGTAAAAATACTCCTCCACCCACCCACACCCTATCCACACCCCTCAAAGCCCATATCTAAAATGATACGTTTTTTTCTCGGTATACACCACTAGAAAAACAAAACAAAAGAAACTTGAATTTTCAAAGTGAACCACAGTGGTCACAAAAATTTGTTAACACTTCTAATGTAAACCTATACTTTACAAACTACAAAGATAGATGTCATCACATCTTCTCTACTGACCTATACTTGGGTCTTGTTTTTATTCATGTGGTCCATGCCATCTTTTAAGTCCCTAAAGAAGATACTGTACTGCAAATGCATTCTGAAATGCATCTGTGTTCAACAAGGAACTATTCGTTTCAAATATTCAGTATAATTCTTACTCTGCTACAATCAACAACAAAGCAATTTACCTTATTTCTGTTAGGGCTTTTGGGGCCTATCACCCGCTGAAGGTGAAACACAAGTACTTTTGAAAGTACGGATGACTTACTGATTCACAGTGCCATAATATTGCAGTAAAGCTGCCAGAAGTTAGTAGTACTTGCATAATACATTCTACCCACTGCTAAAAGTTTGGCCAGGAGGAACAGTAAATCCTGTCCCTCCCCTAAATGGAACGTGATCACTCATCTCTGTGCAGTGCCAGTTTGGGGAAAGTGCAGGTGGAGAGAATGCTCTGGATTTGCTGCCAAAATATCTGTGGTTAGCCCTAGGATCTCCAGTTGTCATTCCAAAGTATCTTGCTAAGGAAATATCTTACCCTAGTGGCTGAACAGCTGAGTTTTAAACAAACACCCTTACACATTGTCTCTAGGCTAAATGTAATTGACATTGTTATAATACTGTCAGCTCTTTAAGACAGCGTGGAAGCCATGCAGCTTTCTTACCAAGACACAGGAGACTTTGGATGAAGTATGAAAATAAACAATTTAATGAATAAATAATTAACTCATAATTAAAATGTTATTAAATCAGACTTATATTTGCTTCCTGTGCATTACCTGTCTCTGAAGTCTGCTGTATGTCTATTGGACCAAATCCTTTGCTGCATCAGTTTGTCTGTAATAATGCTGAATAGTCATGAGAAGTTTTGGAGCAGGCTTTGTGTGGCAGAATTGACTGTTACATCCCAGTTAAAGGAACAAACTGCTAAGTGTAACCCCTGAGCTTTTAGTTACAGCACAAAAGTCCAGTTCAAAGTCTCAGAATTCCAAGTCCAGAGAACAAAGGCAAGATGGCATATAATTACAGGCTTCTACCAGCAACCATGTCAGCAAGAACAGCATCCAGAGAATAAGGCCTGATCCCTCCCTAACCAGGATCTGAGCCTTAGGAAAGATAAAGCCAGGGTGAAGGTTCAAGCTTTAAGGCTACCTGCTCTCAGTGTGGCCTGGCTGGCTTGACCAATGAGTGAAGGGCTAATCTTTTGATGACATGCCCCTGAAGATGACACATCTGCATGAAGGGGAGTAAATCCACTCCCAGAGTGCTGTGCTTTAATGTGATGGAATGCAGGTGAGAAAACTCCCTTCAGTGTTTTGGCTTCGAAGTTCTCTGATCTTGTACCTGTGATTAGTTCCATCTCATCCTGACTGCATTTTCCCAGAGAAAGCTTCCTGTTGCTTCTAACTAGCTTCTAACTAAGCTGAGAAGCCTGAACCAAAGCATGAATAGGCCAAGAAACAGGCTATAGTTTCTTGACACACAGAATGCTACACAGTATTACACTGGATAGATGAGTGGTGTAGTGGTTAGAGTGTCAAATTAGGATCTGGGAGACCCAGGTTTGAATCCTTACTCTGCCATGGATCCTTTGACCGATCAGACATACTCAGCCTAACATACCTCACAGAATTATTGTGAGGATAAAATGGAGGACAGAATGATGTAAGCCACTTTGGTATTTGCCACTGGGGAGAAAGGTGCTGTCTAAAAGAAGGAATTTTTTTTAAAAAAATAACAGATTTGGTTGATACTCTGGAAGATAAGGATTTCTAGATTTCATGTGAATGCTTTAGAAAAGTCAGACTAGAAGACACCCAGACGTGAAACTCACTGGCTGTCCTAGGACCAGTCACCTTTTTACAATCTGACCGGCTTCATAGGATTTATCCTTGGAGGATAAAAATGCACTAAGTAATAATAAAAGTTGTACAACTGTCCATTCTTTGGAATGTATAGTACTTCAAAGCCACCCACACCTTCTCTTTATACTCATAGGCTGAACTTCTTTTGTAAACAGTAGATAAAACCTGTATCTTCTCTGCAATAAAAATACAGTTTCTTTCAATGGCTTTCTGTGAAAGCCAGTCCTTTGAACATGTATTTCTATGAATTTTATAAAAGGAGATAAAGGTAGGTGCTTTGAAAGATAGAAGGGATTTATAAAATATACAACATCTATTGAAATGTTTTTGTTTTCCTTTTATATGACACTATATAATTAAAATGCTGTGTGTGATTTCTTCCCCCTCCCCCTGAAAGCTTTTATAGTTTATTGGCTCTATATTGCAGAGGTACTAAAATTGCACAGCAAATTTTTAATATACAAAACCAAACTAAGCAAATCAATTAAGTGTAGTTACCTTCCAGTAGGAAAGTATCCTGTAACAAGTGCCATTATCTTTAGAAAAAGAGCACCTGGCAACTTATTATGTAATTTCTGGAGATCAGCAATTAGGGATTATAGTAGAAATACATGGCTGAATGGGTAGGAGTGGGCTACTGTGAACTGTATATAGCATTAGCAAGTGATACATCTCTTTAATTCCTGGTTATGATATTCTATTTTTTTACATACTGGTGAATTCAATCAGCAGAGTCTGCTAAGAAATGCCTAATTTGACACTAGGCCTATAGTGTGGGTAAAAAAATCTGTACAATGGAGATGTGTAGGGTTAAGGCCAATGTTTCTCCAAACTTGGAAGAACCCTCACGTTTGCAAATGCCCCCCCCCAATCCTGAAAAGTTAAAAAGAAATTAACTACCCAAAGGGAAATCGTTGTGGCTATACAGATGCAAACATTATTGGGAGAGGGTGACATTTGGGTGGCATTTTGGGATTCTATGGCAACATTAAACAGTGCCAGAATGTTAGATTTTTTTCTTAGACAAGAAGTCAAAAGACTGTATGGAGGAGAAAGAAGAGCTGTGAAAGGGAGGGGGAGGGGACTTGAAAGCAATGAGGGGAAGGACAGAGGACTTAGGGCTACAAGCAGAAAGAAGGAGGTTGCAATAAACAAGAAAGTGTTTTAAAAAGCAAGGACTGGCCTCAAGGATGAAGAGGAGAAAGCACATTACTGGAAACACTGGGAGAGGGAAGGGAAGCATCAGCCTAGAAAGGTAGGAGAGAGAAAATACAGCTGGGACAATTGCAAATCATGTGACTGGGAGAGTAAGGCTGGGTGAAGATGAGTGTGACCAGGAGGTTTAGGCAGGAGCAAAGCCAGGGGGAGGACACTGGTATAGTTGTGTCTTGTAGGGGAGAATCTGCTCTCCCTCATGAATCCTTTCTGCTCCTCCTGTCAGGATGGAGAGAGCAACAGCTGGGAGATTCCAGACAGCTGCTTTCCACTCTGAGCTGTGATATAGTTGAAAAAATAGGGCTGTTTCCAGCTTTTCAGACTTCCTTATGATTGCACAACTTTCAGCATCAAGAATGGAATAAGAACAGTACCATCTTTTCAGCCACTCTCAAGGCTATGAGACCATGGCTACTTTTCTAAGAATGGCTGCAAAGAAAGGACTCTTCTAACATATGCAGCCATCCATAGGCAATTTTTTTTTTAAAAAAAAATCCACATAATCTTGTTGCAGGCTCCCCTGTGTTCTTATTGGCTGTATAGAGTAGTATTGTGTCTAAGGAAGTGGCCTGTGATCTGATCTTGCCTCTTTCTTCAAGAGCTTTCCATTGCCTTTTGTCTTTCCCCCCATTATGCTTCACATCTATTTATATCTCCTCTCTTATCTCCTACCCCTCAGCTCTCCCATCTTTCCCCGGTCTACTGTAGAGCTTTGGGAATGTAGGCTGTTGGATAGAGCAAAGCAACTACTTAATTTGCATGCTGGGAGGAGTGTATGGATGTAGCTATTTTGTTCATGGTAACCTTGGTGGGTTGTGGAGCATAAGGCCTTGGATTGCCAGCCTCCAGGTGGTGGCTGGAGATCTCCTGGAATTATAACTGATCTTCAGGTGACAGAGATTAGTTCACCTGGAGAAAATGGCTGCTTTGGATGGTGGACTGTATGGCATTATACCATTCCCCAAACTCCACTCTCTCCAGGCTCCACCCCCAAAATCTTCAGGAATTTCTTAGCCTGGACTTAGCAACCCTAAGACCAGTTTGTTTTGAACTAGGAAAAGAGATCAAGAAGCCTTTTGGAAGATCCTATGCTTGCTCCAAGCAACTATTATATCACTGGAAATGACTCAGTTGAAGAAGGTGCAGGCAGAAGCTATGACAGGAGCAAGTTCTACTGGGCTCTTCATTTATTCTGGTGCAGGCTTTTTCTCCAGGCCTGTTTTTGCTGAACTCATTTCCTGGACAGGAAGATGATCCCCAGACTGTCATTTTGGATTAGATTTGGTTGTGTCTTACAAGTTCTGGCTGACATTTTGGGTTACCTGGGAACCCTAATGCTTTGAGGACTTTTCTAAAAAATTGAGACCACAATTCAAAGTATTAGATCGTACTGCATATGAGATTTGAAGAGAAATCCAAGTGTATATTGTACTACATATGAGGGACTTCTCTTGAATACTTAGAAACTTGTGTACTTCCTACCTGACCCCATTGCAGATGTTTTGCTATCCACAAGAGGCCAGGACTTCAAAATTAAATACAATTAGATACAATAAATATTCTAGAGGAAAAGCAAGAAAAAATTGAATCATGGATTTAAATGGGAAACCTGTATAAACCAAGGAAGGAGTAATTCCAAATTCACTAAGGAATGAGAATCTGCCTGCTTCAGTAGAATCATTTTTCTATTCATTCCCAGACAAAGAGAAGATGATGTGATCTGAACACATTTTAAAAGTCGTATCTTAACATCTTTTTTTTCTTTTAGATATTGAAAGTGTTTGTAATTATAGGATTTGGAAGAAATGAAAAGAAGATGATTGTGCTGAATAAAGGTGGCAATACTTTGGATACCAAGAAAAGAACTGCTAAGAGTAATTCTACGTGTGTTATCTGAAAGTAATTTCCTATATGAATCATCTTATTAATACTCCTAGAGTGCTGCTACTGTTTTTGGTTTTTTTACAACAGCTAATTTCATGGCTCCATGTTAAAACATTCAATTGTTTATTTATTTAGTCTCATTCCTCGCTGAACCCTGCTTGTTGAGGTCTAGATAACAACAGTATTTTCATTAAAACAAGCAAAAGAAGTGTAACCTTTCAATGTGTGTATATGTGTTATGTACTGTCAAGCAGCGTTCACTTACGATGACCCTGTGAATGATGAAAGACCTCCAAAATGTCCTGTCATTAACAGATTTGCTCAGATCTTGCAAACTGGAGAACATTGCTTCCTTTATTAAGTCAAGTTATCTCATTTTGGGTATTCTACTTTCCCTACTGCTTTCCAATCATTATTGAGTTTTCCAGTGGGTCTTGTCTTCTCATGATGTGACCCAAGTACAAGAGCCTCAATTTTGTCATTTAAGTTTCTATGGAGAATTAAGGCTTGATTTGACCTAGAACCCACTTATTTGTCTTTTTGGCTCTCCATAGTATTTGTAAAACTCTCCTCCAGGTCCACATTTCATAGGAATCAATTTTCTTCTTTTCAACTTTTTAATGGCACTACATGGCATTTAATCCTGGTCATTTATTTGCTCAAATAAAAATGTTTATGCCTGTTTCAAAAGTATGCTCTAGCTGCTGCTTGGAGAATATTCAGAGAAAAGGGCAAGCTGTATTCAAATCAAACAACTATCAAGACCATCTCTGTGACACACTGACACATTCTTTTTCTCTCTTTCTGTATATGCCTTTAAAACCTCCTTAAAACCCTTCTGTTGCTTTTGTCTTGTGAGCCTTAACTCTGGTTCTAAAATATTTATTTATTTATTTATTTATTTACTTAAATTTATAGTCCACCCTCCCCAACCAAATGGGCTCAGGGCGGATCACAAAAATTTAAAACACACTACAAAATTCATCAGCAGTAGCCATTAAAATATAAATAATACATAATATTATTATAATATTGCTGAATTTATTTTCCCTCTTTCCTTCTGCTTTTGTTTTGTCCTATATCTGTAAATTTTTAGATTATATTATTCAAAACAACACCTTGTCATTTTACATTATTTTTATGCAGTGATTAATAAATTTAACTTTAATCACTTTTTAAATAAAGTATAACTACAATTCTACATAAACCTGATATTTTGTATAGGACAAGTGGATTAGTGGCTGCATACTTTTCCTGGGTCTTCAGGCAAAGTGCAGCAATATGGCACTCCTGGCTGGTGGCAAACAGCCACTGCAGCTGAGGGCTGTGTTTTGTGCCTCTGGAAGGAGGAGGAGGCAATAGTGGCACTCGCCCTGCAAATGGGGCTGTGCGCGAAGGGCGGAGCTTGGTCGGGCTCTTTCTGCTGTTCCTCCCTTTGGCATCTCAGTGTGCCTCATGCTCGGCCTACCCACCTTTCCCTATTTCAGTGCAGGCCTAGCCGGTCACCGTTTGCAGGGCTAGGTAGGTATTTTTCTCCTTTCCCTCATTGGCACCGGGGTTTGGAGTTTTTTGCCTACCTTGCACTGTTAGGATGGAGGGGTAATTGGCTCAGGTGGGATTGAGTTTATTGTCCCTTGGCAGGTTAGGAGTTGGAGAAATTGAGCAGGCCGGTGACTACCCTTGGCATATCCCTATTGGTGGGGATTGGGGTCTGTCAGGAGTGGCTGGCTGCTGTATGGCCCAGTTGTGAGGTCAGATGATCTAGTGGGGAACCCCTGGACAAGCTGGTCCCCCCCTTGCAGTTGTACGGCTGGGTGGGCGGGAGCTTTAAGGGGGTGAACCACTCAGCTATGCCAGCCAGGCCCCAGCCATACCATGGATGTCTCATACCCAGGGCTGTTGGGGTCACCCATTCAGGTCAGGGCGGAGGTCCAGGAGTGACCTCTGGGCCTAACCTGTACTGCTAATTAGGCCCTTGCCGTGTTGACAAATACGTTGTTATGAATTAATAAAGCAGCCCTTTAATCCCAACACTTGTGTCTGCCTCTTCATTCTGCCTGGGGAGGCAATTATTTCAGGGACATAAGGGGACTAATCAAGTTCAGCTGAACTTTGTGGGACAGAATTATAGGACGTTGACTGAGCTTCCCCAGAACCCAGCTCACTTTCACTGATGATTCACAGAGGACAAGATTATCTTAAATGTATTAAGATTATCTTGGTTCTCTGAAAGATAGCATCAGATATTGTTTTAAACTAGGGAAAAATAAGGAAGAGGTGGGAATGAGCTAATGTTGTTTCTTTTTATAATCATTTTTTCCAATGGTTTCTTTTCTTTTTTTTAATTTTAGTTTTGTAGATTGATTTATATTGCATGTACATGTTGTTCAGTTTTTATATGCTATGTATATTGTATTTATATATACAATGTACTTATTTATATGATGTGGAATAAATAATGCTGGTTTGATATTACATAAATATTTTTATTATTTTATTATGAGGAGGAAATCTAATGGATTGGATTTATCCCATCATTTGGTAGAATTTTGGACAGCAGGCTGAAATGGGAGATGAGAAAGTCACATTGTGGTGGTGGAAACATTTGCCCACAAAGGAGAAGCAAAATCAAAAGAGGGATTTTTAGGACAAAAAAAAGGAACAATAAACTCAGAATCATTCCTTCTGACAGACTCGTAGTCTAGAGCACACATGAATGCATACACACGCAAGCACACAAAATCACTGCATGTAAACTGTGCCACAATTAGTATATGGCAAGAACAATGTTCACCATCTTCAGCTGAAACATTCTCTTGGTTTTAGCTAACAGAAATATCTTGTTTGTTTTATTTGTGATTTATACAATTTTATTAAGAATATAGAATAAATTCTAAATTAATGCGTTAAAAATAAAATAAAATTAGCAAGATTCTAAAGGTATGCATAACTGAAAAAATGAGCTGAAAATAATCCCGTAAATCATTGTTCTGTTTTGTTAAAGCAACTTATGGAATGCTAAACCAAATCTGGGAAACTAAATTGTAATAAGTCCTTCCCACCAAAAAGTTTGTGTGTTTTGTTTCATTTCGTATATTCTAGCAGCAGGCAAGCGCTTGACTTGCCTCTCAGGTGAGCATCTTGTTTTCCTGAACAGCATTCACCAATCAGATCCCAAGGGGAGAGAGAACTTACATTATTAATTAACTCTGTTGGTGGGAGTGCAATGAGCATGAGAGCATATCCCTTCCACACCCCATTTCTGCCCAGGAAATGGCATTGTCTTCTTTCTTGCCCATTGGGTCCTCACAAGCAGAGACCTCTCCCATCAGCTTTGGAAACATTTGGAAGCGAGACTTCAATCATACTCTTTAAGGGCAATCTCTTTTTCTTAGTCAAATGGCAAATAAGTACCTACCCTGCCCTTTCAAAAACAATCCTGCCTTCCCCCACAGCAAAAGAAAAACTTATGGAGAAAACATAGGTCTGCTTTGGGGGGGGGGGGTAGGGATTCCAACAATCATTCTGCTTGCCTGCACTTGGGTGATGTAGAAGATTGGAACCAAGAACCCCCTGTTTTGCAGCAGAATGCTAAGTATCAAAAGGAAGGGTTGGATTTGCCTCTCATTCTAGGAACAAAACTGTAAAGCACAAGGAAACAGCAAGAACAGGCAACAGCAGAATGCAAAGCTAATAAGTTATTGGGACTATAGAAAAATAAAAAAGTGACCATGAAGCAGGATTGTTTTTAATGTCACTGCACTGAACTGGTTGGAGCAGTTTCCTGCTTGGGAACACCCTGGTGCCATGTCCCCACCCACTGACACTCACCTCCTATGGGTTGGTTCTTGTGTGTGTTATTGTGCTTGAAGAAAAACTCAGTAGATCAATGGTGCATGTCCAGTTTTCTAAAAGGTAGGTGGTATTAGACTATGAACTGCAGCCAAAGAACCTGAGGGTTACTATATTTAGTGCTTTAAATGCAGTTGTACAAGCTCACAAAATCGCATAAGAGATACTAATGTCATGCACTCAAAACACCACTAAGGTTAATAAAGGCTATTTTCCTTGTTTTGTTCTAATTATCCATTTGGGGCCAAATCTTACCTCATAATCAATAAAGGTTATCCACTAAAGTGCTCCTTGTACAACCAGCAAGACTTCTCTCATTAGTAAGTTCTACTTAATGTAAGAAGGCTTGTAGAATGAGGCTGATTGCAGGCAGTAAATAAGGCAGTTATTCAGCAAACAGTGTCAATAATACAAAAGTAAAACTATCAGGTTTCCTACTTAGCCTGGCTAACTTCCCCAGTACTAGACATGCAAGATGCAGTTAATTCTGGTGTAACAAAGAGAAAACCCACAATAATGCACCAGGGAAATCATTGTGAAATAAAAATACACAACTGCAGGGAAACAATTTATAACAATAATATTTGTTGTTGTTGTAATATCAACAATTTATCGTGTTTGTCGGAGTAGTTCTCACATAATATGGGGAAAATAGAGCCAGTGAAGTGCGTGATTGCTTGTATGTTTGTGTTACTTGGGCAAACCTCACTTTACAATCTCTCTGTGGGATACAATTAATCCTCAGCGGTATATGTCCCTGATTTAGGATAACAGCTAAAATACCACAGAGATATAAAACTAATTGACCACAAGCTTTTCACTAGGATACGTGATATTTCTTTACACATGTACGAATCAAGTAGCATCTGAGTTATTTTTCTTCTGAAATTGTAAATGGTTTAGATTGAGAAGCTTTTTTATATATTTTTTTTATAATCTCATATATTGTAGGTTGTCATATTCAAAAAGCAATATCAGAATAAAAAGTGACAACCAGGAGGAACACCCTGAAATGCAAAAGAACACAGAGAAGGAAAAGGTGTGTGTCGCTATGTTGTTCAACTGTCAACTGTTGCCTTTAATGTGATATAAATAATGTGTTCTGTAGCTAAGAGGCACTCAGGAAAACAACTATGTATATGGATTGATGCATTGTACTGTTTTTTAGGTTTCAGGAATCTTTGAAAGAGGTCACTTAGAGCCAAAATAGACATGATGGTAGCAACCATATGTCTTTAATCATAGGGAAGGTTTTGAACTCCTGCTGTTCTACTTCCAAATTCCTATTTTGCTTTCCCCTTATGAAAATCGGGTTTGTGATTATTTATGTTCAAAATGTTCTCATTGAACCATTTTTTTCTATAAAATGTACTCATTTTAATATTTTTGTGTATCAATTAATCAGTAAGTATACATTATTGTGAAATTCCCTGAGACCTCAGAGTGGACCGTTGCCCTTACTTTGAGTGGCTGCCTCCTTATCTCATTATCGGCCAGCCAGGCTAGTGCTTGCTGACCTTATTTTTCCATGCCACCTTCACTTGTGGGCCTGTCATGCAGTTGTTGCAGAGCTGGTTCTTTGGGGTTAGCAACCCTGCTGGATAGGCACTAGGAAGCCTGGGCCTCAGGCCGATAGAATCTTCCTTGGCTAGTCATTTGCTGTCTAGTCCCGGCAAACTGTGCCTTCTCCCCAGGGCCAGCACCACCATTGAGGCAGTGAGGTGGGCACTGTGGGTGCTGGGGTGCCGGAGGGGGCACCGGAGGGGGTGCTGGGGGCAGAGGTACGCACCACGGAGCTGGTGTGCCTGGCCCACAGCTGCTGCAGCCGGCCAGCCCCATGCCACCGCCCCCCACCACACGCCCCTGGCCAGGCGCAGCAGCTGCGGGCCAGGCAAGGCAGGCTTCCGGGGTGGCGTGCAGAGTGCGGGCAGCCTCCGCACACCGTCCCAGCCACCCACCGGCCAATGGGGCCAGCTTTGCTGCATGATGATGTCATCACGTGGTGATGTCATCATGCAGTCTGGGGCGCCCACGCGCACTGTGTGCGTGTGCACACATCGGGGCAGCTGTAGGCACCAGAAACCCTGGCACTGGCAGTGCTTCTGCCTCGCTTGCATGTATGTTCCTCCTTTGCATTACTGATTTTCAAATGCGCATAACACTTTAACCTCCTCTTCAGTTTAAATGCGATTGTATATATGATACCATTTAGATTCTTCTCTGCAATGTTTTATCAATGCATGTATGCCTCAGTAAAACATCACAAAATTATCTTTGTATAATTGTATATGCAGTTGTATTAAGTTCTTTTTGTCTGGCACCTTATCAATGTGAAAAGCATATGTGTGCATAAATAGGACACTTCTCAGAAATAATCCAGATATGTGGTAATATAAATATTGCTTTTTTTGGTGTTAATTTATCATAATTTACATGGGCAGAAGTAAAGTAAAGAGGGATATGCAAATGAATCAAAGGAGCTGAAAGGTGTAGCAATGTGTGTCAATTCTGAAATTAATTTTAAAAATTCTTCTAATTAATTCAAAATTCAGGAACATTCAAGATGCAAAAAAAAAAAAAAAACCCAGCCATGGAACAACGTGAATTTAGAGAAATCCACACTAATCAAATTTTGTTATAATTCACCACCCTTCCAAAAACAAACAAAAAACCAAAAAAAACTGAATCTAAAATTAATGTTTTTTTCTCTGCATACACATTCTCTACAGCACATTCATAGGTAGGTTAAAAAGTCTAATTTTGAAATAAAAATTAGACTTGTGTATTGGATAAAATCATGCTTCACAAGCAAGTCAAATGCCAACTTCTATAGCAGAACATATTCAATTTAGTCCATTAGAAGCTGATCTAACCAAATTAATCAGATAAATGTAAAAAATGTTGCATCAATAAATCAAGTCATGGTGTTTAATTGACCTGGCATGAATCACTAGTCCATGTATACTGAAAGATAAATTTTAGTGTATTTGCCCTTGAAGAAGAAAGCAAGAATCAGAACAAAATGCAGGGGGAAAGGGGATGAAATGTTCTCTGTACTGTACATATATCTTATACTGAAATAAAAATAAAAATGGGACATTATTTGAATAAAAATACTGGACAAATGCATCCTCTGGGTCTTGTGAATGCAACTAAAACAGTGATCCAAGACATTGCAGAGGAAGCAAATATCACTATAATATACTGAACACATCTTGACATTTTAATGTGAAAAAAAATCAACCAACAAGATTTGTCTGAAATTGATTCTTTGGAACTGCTTAGGATGACTGTGACTACCTAACTACCCAGTGGAAGTTTTATGAACTCAGACAGCAAAGTCTTCAACTTTACAGGTGGAACCATCGAATGGGAACACTTTTAATTTGATGCAATTCATTGAGGTATTGATTTTGGAGTTTGGTGATTTATTAACGTAACATGCAGCACAGTTAGATGGCTGAGTGATGATGACACTGTTACTGACATAGAAAATAAATCATTGTAAATCATTTAAGAAAACAGGAGTATGATAAATCTTTAATCTGGGTTTACTGATATTGGAGAGAACTAGGAAATACCATTAATACTGGAAAGAAAAGAATCCCTGGCTAAGATCCAAAGTTCCATGGAACCCTGATCTGCAGAATGTTCACAAACTATTCATATTGTGAAATGCTTTGAAAACATATATCCAGTGTGTGTGCATAAAGCACCGAAGAGGGCAGCATCTCTGGCTACCATTGGGCTGCTGGATTGCCATGGCTGCATTTTAAATAGGGTATTCTGACATCCTGGGAACATATGTAAATGTAAGAGTCCACAGGATTTCAGTCCTAGAGTATGTATGGTTTTGCATGGAACACTTCAGCAAGAGCATTTGTAGTCCTGGAGGAAAGAAAACAAACTCAAGCTGTTATTTATGGACTTAGTAGCCAGATGGATATAAAGAATCATGAAAAGGTAGATAGAAAGAAGACTTGCTATTTTAACATATAGAACCTTTGGGTTTTCTTGACTAATTGCAGAGGTAGCTACTAAGATTATATATGTGTGAGAAGTAGACCAATCCTGAAGCATATGGAGTGGGACTTTGAATCAGATAATTTAATTCACATTCTACAGCTTGTCTGTTTGTAGAGAACCAACTGAGAGAGACAGAGAGACATTATTTGCAAGTTTTCTTGTGCCAAAGTACAGTGTAGTTTTTTATAATATATTATTCCTTTCTTAGCTTTGTTCTTGAATATAGATCCTGTTTGGGTTTTCTAATTCTCTATTTCTTTCAAAAGAATTTTACTGTTTTTAATTGGGGTTTCCTCCCTCCACTCTTCTTCCCTGTCTTATTATTTAGCTTGCTTTTTATACCTTGCTTTTTCCTGACATTTCTGGCTCTTTGAAGGTCAATTTTATTTAATTCCTTCTTCAGTCTTATCTGCTTCATTAGTTTTTTGTTTCAGTGAGTGACTTGCTATGATTGTGTGTTACATTACCATCCTTTTCCTACCAAACCCTTTTGTTCTTTAACAATGCCTGCCCCGCAAAGCTGCTATGGTTCTTTGGGAATTACAATTAGTTTGGGACTTCCCCATCTTGTGTAACTCTCTCTGTGTTTTAAGTAACATTGTGAGTGTCTCAAGAGTCACCCAACCACAACATTTTTATTTTATCACACACAATCCAATGATAAAATTGAATACATTCCATACATACATTAAAGTATCTTGACTGACGTGCACAAACACAGCACATCATGAATAACAGTATCACAGAGTTGGAAAGGGCCATAGAGACCTACTAGTCCAACCCCCTGCCCAATGCAGGATGAGCCTAAACATCCCTGACAAATATTCATTCAGCCTCTTTTTGAAAACCGCCAGTGAAGGGGAGCTCACCACCTCCCTAGGCAGCTGGTTCCACTTTTGAACTACTCTGACTGTGAAAAAGTTTTTCCTAATATCCAGCTGGTACCTTTCTGCACGTAATTTAAGCCCTTTGCTTCGGGTACTATCTTCTGCTGCCAACTGGAACAGCTCCTTGCCCTCCTCCAAATGACAGCCTTTCTGTCATGTATGCATATCATTCATCCATGCCATCAACATATTCTCTGCTCTCTGTATTGTTCTGACCACTGTATTGATATCCTGTGTGCTTTCATGTCATGCTCATATAATGTAACCATTATAATCATGCTATCCTTGGCCTTCCTAAAAACGAAAGTACTAATGCAGAGAGAAAGTAGCCAGCCTGTTATCTCTGAAAGTATACTTGTTGACCTTGCAGCTGTACTGTAACACTTCACAGGGGAAAGAGGGAGTTTAATTCCTTGTAATCTTCTGCCTTTCTCTCTCCAGACAAAACTATTATGTTCTCATGGAACTTTTTAGGATTTTCGCGCTTAAATGCTAATTGCTCAAAGGGAGGGGGGAATTGTGCTCCATATATCAATAGTGCATATGCTTGTATAACCATTCCTGCCAACTTTCTCATCTATGGATGTACTCATGAATCTATAATCTATTAATGGATCTATAAAGAAAAAGCTTTTCATCCAATGCACTGGAGTGATTGATGTGAGGGGTTTGGGGGTCTATCTGCCATGGACTGCTGTCCCTAGAACTGACACTTTCAAATATTTAAAGAGAGCAATCATGTTCCCCCTCAATCTTCTCTTCTCCAAACTAAAGATTCCCAAGGCCCTCAACCTTTCCTCACAGGGCTAAATTTCCAGACTCCTGATCATCCTCATAGTTCTCTTCTGCACCCTCTCAATTTTGACTGCATTCTTTTTGAAGTGAGGCCTCCAGAACTCCACACAGTACTCTAGGTGTGGCCTGACCAGGGAAGTATAGATAGGGACTATGACCTTCTGAGATTTCAGTGCAATGACCCTTTTGATACAACCCAAGACTGAATTTGCCTTTTTTGCCACCGCATCACACTGACTGCTTATATTTAGTTTACAGTCTACTCTTACCCCAAGGTCTCTTTCGCATACACTACTACCCAGAAGTGTATCCCCCATCCAGTATTTGTGCTTCACATTTTTGTGGCCAAGATGTAATACGGCACACTTACCTTTGTTGAATTGCATCCTGTTCACAATTGCCCATTTCTCCAGAGTATTCAGGTCTTGTTGAATTCTAACTCTATCTTCTTGCTTGTTTGGCACTCCTCCCAATTTGGTATCATCAGCAAATGTAATGAGTAGCCCATTTACCCCATCATCCAGATCATTGATAAAAATATTGAAAAGTACTGGGCCCAATACCGAGCCCTGCGGCACCCCACCAAACACCTTGCTTCAATATGATGAAACACCATTGACCACCAGTCTTTGGGTGCAGTCCTCTAACCAGTTTCCTATCCACCGAACTGTCCTATAGTTCAGTCCACAGTCTTCCATTTTACCCATTAGAATGTCATGGGGAACCTCATCAAAAGCTTTACTGAAATCCAGGTAAAACATGTCGACAGAGTTCCCACAATCCAGTAAGCTCGTCACTTGATCAAAGACGGAAACCAGGTTGGTCTGACAAGATCTGTTGGAGACAAAACCATGTTCACTTCCCCAGATCAATAAGCGGTCCTTCAGATGCTTACAGATAGATCCATTTAAAATCTGCTCTAATATCCTCCCAGCAACAGAAGTCAGACTGGCCGGCCTGTAGTTTTCCGGGTCATCCTTCCTTTTCTTAAAGATTGGGATAACATTCACTCTTCTCCAATCTTGTGGCACATCCCCAGTCCTCCAGGAAGCCTTGAAGATGATGGACAGAGGTTTTGCAAGTTCTCTAGAAAGTTCTTTGAGCACTCTTGGGGGCACACCGTCCGGCCCCAGGGGATTTGTATTCATCCAGTGCAGCCAGTTGCCTCTCCACAACCTCTCTGTAAATGTCAACTAGCCATCCAGGTGCCCTGTCATGTCTACTACCACCTCTAGATGGGCTCCAGTGCTTTAGGGAGAAAACAGAGGCAAAGAAGTTATTAAGCTTATCTGCTTTTTCTTTGTCATCCATCAGAGTTTCTCCTTCTACTCCCAAGAGCGGTCCAATTGCCTCTTTTACCTTACATTTGCTTCTCACATATCTGTAGAAGTTTTTCTTATTGTAGTGAGCCCCCCTGGCCAGACTCAGCTCATACTGAGCTTTGGCTTCTCTGATGGCTGAGTTCCGCCACCAGCAGTCAGGGTTACTCTTCCTCCTGCCAGATGCGGCCTCAGAAGCGTTGGCACCAGGTTTCTCCCATGACCCCATATTTGCTTAGTATTGCAGCCTTCGGGCTGTTGTAATTGGCCACCTCATCCTTGGGCAGGGCCCGTAGGGGGGCCTCTCCTGTGAGGTAAGGCCCTAGAATATAGGGACACTGGGCCTTGGGACACTGGGACACTTTGGCGGTCCTTTCAAAGATATCCAGATAAGCCTCTATGTCATCATCTGGGTCCAAGCACATCAAAGAGAAAAGTGGGGGTGGGAGAACAGATGTCGGAGTCCCTGTGGTACTGGCCTTCCCTAGGTCCCCACCTCTGGAGCAAGAAGCTCCTCACACTTGGCACAGCTCACGGAGCAGGGCAGTCCAGGCCTCCTGCTGTCTGGCCACCTTTGCTTCCCAGAGCTTCTCCTGGCACTCCTCCAGACAAACTACGAGCTAGATGAAGTCCATTCCTTTCAGGCCAGTGGTACTGGGGCATGGCCCCAGTGGTTCCTGAATCCCCGTATGGGCCACCAATTTATCAGGTTCCGCTATGGCAGCGGCAGCGCTCTGGGTGCGATTATCTGCAGTGAACCCCCTGGGCACGAGCAGGCTTAGGATTGTCCCCTGGAAAGTGGGAGGAGGGTATACATTATCCTACCCTCCTGCACCATCCTTTGCCAAGTAAACTCCTCCTTCTCCTTCTCCTTCTCCTTCTCCTTCTCCTTCTCCTTCTCCTTCTCCTTCTCCTTCTCCTTCTCCTTCTCCTTCTCCTTCTCCTTCTCCTTCTCCTTCTCCTTCTCCTTCTCCTTCTCCTTCTCCTTCTCCTTCTCCTTCTCCTTCTCCTTCTCCTTCTCCTCTCTCTCTCCAACTACTCCTACACAACCCACCACAACCTCTCTACTGAGCCTGTCTTTGTATGGTTTCCTCCAACTTCTCCCTCCCTTCCCCCCAGATTTTCTCCTATCCCTGGACAGCCTCCCAGCAGCGGACATATTGATCGTAATGCCCTCCAGCTGGGTATGCTCTCAGGTGTTCCTGGGTGGGGCTCATTGCCATCCAGCTGGAGAGGCTATCAGGTGTTCCTCCTCTCATTTCAGTCCCTTCCTGCTCTCCTATCCTTTTTTTGCAGGATGGGGCTAGCAGGGCTTTCTAGGTGACATGGCCTAGCTACCTCCATCTCTGTTCATGAGGTGCTGGACTGGCCTCCTGGGTTCTGGCCAGTCTCCTGGGGTGGATGTCAGGCCCACTGGCCCCACTGGGGGTGGTTGCAGGGGCTTCTAGCCTGTCTGGGTGGGTATCAGTATCCCAGGCATGCATGTGTGCTTCTTGCCCTTCGGGGCTTGGATTGGTAGCATGTGCCTGGCCAGGCTGGCTCTGTTTCCCCTTCACTCCCTGCCATCTGGGGCTGAGTCATCTCCCCGGGCTCCCTGTTCTTGTGGCCAGGGTGCCATCGGTCCTTAGGCAGGGGGTCTGTGGCAAGTCCAGGTGGCTCAAGGTGTTCATCCCTGGACACAATGCTACTCCGTCCCCTCTTCTACACTTCTGGTTATTCTTGAACAACTCATACCCATCCACTACCACATTACAGTCATAGGAATCATCCCAACCAGTCTCAGTAATTTCTACTATATCATAGCCCTCTGTTTGCAAGAGAAGCTCAAACTCTTCCTTCTTATTACCCATACTTTGGGCATTTTGTATATAGGCACTTGTAGTCTTGTACTTTTGTTTGATCTGTCCTACCCAGGTGGGCCCCTGCTGTTATCACTTCTTCATTGAAATCCCCATGTTGATCATCCCCTTCCCCTTGTGGCATCAGTTTAAAGCTCTCCTGATGAAGTCTCCAGGTTCTTTCCAAATATTTTCTTCCCTGACTTTGAGCAGTGAAGCTCATCATGTGCCAGAAGACCTTTTCTGAGAAAACTTACCCCATGGTCCCAGAACCCAAAGCACTCCTGCCAGCACCACCACCTCAGCCAATGATTCACCTTGAGTATGGTCCGCTCCCTTTGTATTCCTCTTCCTTTGACAGGAAGGATAGAAGAGAACACCACCTGTGCCTCCAATGTCTTCCACTGCCTTCCAAGAGCTTCATAGTCCTCTTTAATTCTTGCAATGATATTCGCAGTGGTGTCATTCGTTCCCATGTGAATCAGCGCAAACGGGTACTCATCAGTCAGTCTGATCAGTTTCGGCAGTCAGTCTGTAATATCCTGAATTCTGGGCCCCGCAAGCAACACATCTCTTGCAGTAGGGGGTCTGGCCTGGACGCATGATGTTCTATACCCTTGAGTAGAGAGTCCCTGATGACCACCACTTTCTGTTTTCTTCCACTTCCATGTGGCCCCATGCCCTCTTCACTCCCTCCTCTAGGTCTTTGTGGTTCTCCTTCCACTGTCATCTCCATCACCATCTCAAGCTCATCAAAATGATTTCTGAGCTCCAGTAGACCACTGCATTGTCTTAGTCTACATCTTTCGGCTTGTACTGCAGAACTGAAAGGAGGCTCAGAAGGGAGATCGACTCTTCCTTCTTCTCCTTGACTTACTTCTTCATGCTTGTGCAGAACCCCCAGGATCTTTTCAATAAAATCCTCCCCTTCCTTGATTTCCTGAAGGGTGGTGATCCTCTCCTCCAGGATCTGAATCTTCTCCTCTAAAAGCCTGACCAGCTTATACTCCTGACAAGTGAAGTCCGTCTTCTTTTCCAGGAGGAAAACAAACATGGCACACTCCATGCAGGTGACTGGAAAGGGGCCTTCTGTCAACATCATTGCCTTCCAAGAGTACTCTGAGCAGAGTTTCAGAACCCACAGTATGACAGGCAAAAAGAGGGGAAAAAATCATGACTGACAGTGGATCTTCCTGCTCTAATGGGAAGAATACACAGCATGGCATATCTGGAAGAGGGAGAGGAGGGGCAGGGGAAATTTTGAAAAAGCAGCAGCATCCAATAGTACTGGCACCAGAAATCTTCCCTGCTAACTCAAGGTACTGTTCTTCAAGCTAAGTGGCTGCAGTGCCAATTCTTCAAGCTGTTTTATGTATTAACTATTTCCTATTAATTCTTCCAGTGTAGTCCTGAAATCCCTCTGAGTTTTGTCCAGTTTAGATAGAAAACTGGGAAGGTACAGACACAAGAAGAATCAGGATAGGGTGGAGGTCTTCTATTGAAGCCAATGGGAAATAATAACAAAGTAGAATTATGGAAACAATACAACTATAATGAAACAAAACCATATGAAACAACCCAGTAATGAAACTGTCCCTTGGAAATTAATAATAAAAACAAAAGAAATAAAATAAACTCCCATGCACAAGTCTATTATTTAAATCCCCATTGGTCCAGGAGCTGGTTCATCTGTAAAGTGAATGTGCATTGGTTTTTTTCTTACAACTATATGCAGGATGTACCTGTGTTGAAAAATGTGAGCAGGGGTAGCATCAGCAGGACTCTGTCAAACGGGGGAAGCACAATGTGTCCTTCAAGACTTTAGCTTTCCTAACCAACATCAACCCCATCTTTAACCAACTCCAGCTTTAACCATTAATCACAGAAGTCAAGCAGTAGCTCAGGGCCTTGACAGCATCACCAGGTGATTTCAATAAAGAAATGTAGACTAAGGCAGTCTAGAAGGGGAACAGGAAGAAGACATTTATTACTCAGGGGGAAAAGACATTTATCATTCATTCCATCAGACATGGAATTTTTACCTTCAGCTTTTCCCACTATTCCACTATGGAAATTACCAACATGTTACCTAGCTAAAGTGATATTTCCTTTGAATAATTCCTAATGGTCTGTGGAACGTGAAAGACCTGAGATTGAAATGTTAGGAAAGACATGTAATCAATCATGTTATTTCAGCCTTTTCAAAGTACTTATTCATCTAGTTATATTTAAACAAACATGGAGGAAAGAAAAAAAAATTAAATGGAAACTAGGTAGCTTTCAAAGCAGCAAAGTAGCATATCCTCCTTACCATATATTTTTAGTATGTACAATATCAATTTTTCCACTATTTGTGTGGTAAGGAAACTATTAGCGTGGTAGAAAAAATGTTGGTTCTGGCAATAAACATGCCCCTTTGTTGTCAGACACTATGATATCCAGGACACAAATTTTCTTACTCTAGGGGCCAGTATGCCCTCACCTAGATAGCCCAGGCAAGCCTGATCTCATCAGTTATCAGGAGCTAAGCATGGTTAACCTTGGTTAGTAATTGAATGGGAGACTTCCAACAAAGACCAGGGTTGCAGAAGCAGGCAATAGGAAACCACCTTTGTAAGTCTGTTGCCTTGAAAGCCCCAGCTGTGACTTGATGCCATTCTCCATCACCACCAGGGCCCAGTATAGGTATCTATATAGATAAAATACAACTATGATGATAAAATATTTTGTTTGCATGCTTGTAAATGATCTGAACTTAATATGCAGTGTATATTCACTTTACACTAGGGCAGGTTATGGTCATAAAATTCCAGGGCAGGCCATTTTGAAATAGGCGATGGGAGCGGAATATCCCCCTGTAAAATCACAGGCAAGCATCTAAGTACATCATAAATAATTTGTGGCAAGTAGATCCATCCAAGAACATAACTTTACTTAATAAAGAAAAAGTATAATTCAGGCTGAAAATTTTATATAGTTATCTTATAAAATTCAGGCTGAAAATTTTATATAGTTACCTTATACCTGTATTATATTACATACATGTTTATTTATATCATATATTTAAACTTTCAGAATACATTTCACCCAAAAGTAAGTAGTAGGTTTCCAATCAAAGTAGGTTTCCAACCCAAAATTAAGCAGTAGGAGAATCTAAGAGAGGAATCAAGTGCTCTTATGAATGCCTGGGGTATAATTTTCTTTAATAGCTAATTTTATAATAATAGGTTATGGCTAATAATTTTTTTTGTGTATTGTATATATGAAATGAACCACTAAGAGAGGTTCCTTTGCAGTAAAGCGGACATCTGAGAAAATGTCAAAAAGGAATTTTGAACTTATTGCACTGCTAGCACTATTGTGATGCTGCTACAGCAACCAGTGAGATGGGATCTTTGTATACTGGCAATAAGAAACAGGCCAGGTACTAGCTTACATGACAGTTGCCAAAAACAAGGCCCTATTTCCTGATTACACTGCTTTGCCAAAGGAAATATGAAGTATGGATCATTTGCATAATAGAAGAGGTCATCCACAAACATTAGTGAAGTCACAAGCTATATATCATAACATGTACATGATGCTCAAGTTGGCTAGAAAGTTAGGTATACCACAGCAAACCGGCTGACCTGTGAGATCAAGTTTGGTACTGTGCCCCATTTTTTAGACTTAAGTAATCTTTTGAGACCTATGTAACTCCTGTAATGGCACCTTGTTTTAAGGCTCTATAATTGCCTATATAATGCTGCCTCCCTGCCTTTTTTAGTTTTCCGAAATGGTTTGAACTTCCACCAGAGGCTTTTGCCTTAGATCTCTTCAGTTTAACTTGTGGTGTATGAAGGCTTTGTTATATTTGGTAGAATGAGAAAACAGTCACCATGTAGGGATGATTGAGAGGTAATAGAGGTTCCTTTATACTAGATAAAATAGACGTTTTATTTAACAAAAATAGAGTTTTTATAAGTATATATGCACAATGGTTTCAGAGCAATTCATAAATATATTGGTTTCAGATAGGAACAGATCTTCAAAAGTTTCTAAAAGGAGTCAGTCACAAAAACTTATTTTCCTCTAGTTGCCACTTAGGATCATAATATGCACAAATAAAAGAACACACATATTACAGCACTTCATGCCATCTCCTCTTTTTCCCAGAATAGCTCTCTGCAACACTTGAACAACCCACATTTGCCACTTAGGCAAAGATACCCTTTTACCTAACTTTTGCAGAAAATTACAGATGGGAAGGGAGGAAAGAAGGATTTTCTATAAAACTGAAATAAAGAAGTGAACTCTAAAGAATGTTACCAGAACTGCTCTTTATTATAATGGGGAATTAGCTGTAGCAGTCTGTAACTAAATATTAAGCGCGGATCATAACCTATGTATACGGGGGTCCCGATCCCAGACACTCTAGTGAAAAAGAGGCAGACAAGAATAAGTTCCAAACACGTGTATTTAGTGTGGCGTAAGCCTAACTTGCACAATCATACAAGGAAAACACAAGATCTAGGAAATACAGAGTAGGAAAAACAGAGACGTTCGCATTAGCGGGTTCCCAACGATGATAGGGGAAATACTCACAATCCTGGAGCGAAGCAGAGACACAGCAGCGAGGGTGGTGGTCCAATGCCAGCACTGGAACCACAGCAAGGAAGTCTGGATAGGATGGCACGCGCCTGGCTGGGACAGGACGGGAATGGCACGAGCACCATGCGGTCTGAGAGGCCGGCTTAAATACCCCAAAACGTACCCTGGGGCTGGTGCTGTACTTGGTGGTTCTCACAGATTAAAACAAAGGGTCTAATGGGCTACTGAATGGCTTGGATGGGCCACTTTGGTAATCAGATTGTGATAAGTGACACCTCAGGAAGAGGGGACAAAAGAGGGAGGGGGAAATCCGAGTGGGCTGAAAGGATGTTCCAGCGGACAGGGCTTGTCCTGATGTCATCAGCTCTGGAATGCGGAGGTTTCTTTGAGATGCATTCTCTAAGTGCTTGGGATGGTCAGCACTTAGTTCCTTCCCCGGGGCGGCTCCTAAGATATGCAGAGCGGGGCGAGGTGCTCTCGCTGCGGACGTGGTGTGCCCGCTTCGCCGAAATGGCTTCCCAAAGCAGTCTTCTTCCCAGGGTCTTCTGGCTGCCTGAGAACATGGATGCCGGCTGGGCATAGCTGGGGCTGGATAGCAGGCTGCCCGGTAGCGAGGGCAAGCTCGGCAACCGGCCCGCGGGAGGCTCCAGGCGGGAACTGACCAGGGAGCGCCTAGCCAGGCTCGCTGGAGGTTTCCCAGGCTGGCGCCCGGCTGGTAGCAGCGGCTTGGGCCCATATGAGGCAGGCTTCCATGGAGGCAGGGGGAACAATACTTTAAAACACAGTCCAAAGCAGGGAACAGGCACGGTCCGTGGCAGATGGCAATGCAGGCACGGGGCACACTTGTAATAAAGTCCAAACGCACACTGGGAAGTCCAGATACAGGTCAGGGCAGGGCTGCCCAGAAAGAGAGTCCTTTTGTGCAGTTAACCAAACATGGAGTCAGTAAACTACACAGTCTATAGCGGCAGCAAGGCAATTGACACGCAGGCAGGAAACTGACACGTGTATTAACACACACACGTGTAAAGCAATCTTTGTGCAGCAGTGAAACAGTAACGCAGGAAACTTTAACACAGTTCATGGCAGGCTTTAAAGCAGGGGAGGGGGCCTACTTGGCAACAATTCCCCCCCTCGGAGACCCCGTGCCGTCAGGCGCGCGGGTCTCCGAACTTGACTTCAAAGGCGAGGTGGTCGGCAATGTCCGGTGGTCGAGCTTCGAGCGAAAAGGAGTGGGAAGGGAAGGGAGAGGAGGCGTCACTCAAAAATTTAGTTTGGAGAACCACCTAACCGAATAAGTGCAATTTAGATCAGCCAATGGGCTGCAGGTCTCTGGGTTCACACCAGGGGGTGTGCTAAGTGCTACAGTCAACATAGACAGCAATTCATAGGCAGCAATGAGCAATTCATGCATATAAATAGCAATAATTCATATTTGTGTACATTGATCAATTCATGGATGGGGGTAATTCGTACATGATTCATGGTGGATTAAAAGCACTAGAAACCAGGAGCAATCCATATACATGGATTAATTCATAGGCATAGAATTAAAAGCAAAGGCAATTCATGGATAAGCAATTCATAGATACAGGATAAAAGTGAAATGTGCAAGCAAGGCATAGACCAATTCATCAGGGGTGGGACAATTCATAGAGGGTTAAAATCATAAATACATAAATACATAGGAGTAAAACAATAATTCAGGAGGTTAAAACCAATTTCATAGATGATAGCAGCAATAGTAAAAGCAAGTGCGGGGAAACAATTCATGAGGGGTGAGCGGCGGAAGGGCTCATAGGGGACAGAAAAATAAACTTCGCAATTAAAAGGCTAATTCATGCGGCCAGATTAAAACCAAATTCATAGAGTCTAAAATCAGGAATAAAATAACCTTTAAAAAGAGATCGTTCGGGAATGGTCCCGGATAAAACCAAATTCATGAAATGATAAAATAGGCTAGAATTACCTCGGCGGAGGGAGTCAGGTTAAAAAGGCAATTCATAAGGTTAAAATCAAATCCATAGGGCTAAAGTTAATAGGGGGTGATAAAAAGGGTCCCAGTTCATGGGGAGATCATGGGCGCACTTGCAGTAGATAGAGGGGGGGGGGGGGCTAGTTCGGGGCTAAATTCATGGGAGTAAAATTCATAAAAAGCAATGGCAAGAAATTCATAAGACCATAGAGTAACAAAGATCACAGATGGCTCAGTCCGCAGTACAGCTGCTGGACTGGGTTGCATATATACAAGAACAAGCAAGCTTAGTCCATGTGTTCCAAAACACACTTCCACCCCCCCTTGCTGTCTGCGTCAATCCGCAGAGCAGGGTCGGTGAGCGGCGAGAAGGGCTTCAGGCACACAGTTCTAGTCCTCATGGAGGTAGTGCCGCTGGCGGTCGTTTGGAGACGGGCCGTGGGCTGGGAGGCAGAGAGACATGCCCCCCCAGTCCACAAGAGGGCCTCGGAGCGGTGTCCGGCAGCAAAGCGTCCATGGGGCTGGTTCACGATCCGTACACATAAAGGCACAAGTATAGTTCACAATCACACAAGCAACAAAATAAACAAGGGCTAAAAACGGGGCTCCAAGAACGACCATTAGGGCAAGAGGAGGTCGGGATTGTAATGATCCAAACGGTAGGACAGTTGGAGTTGCTGGAGCTGTCGGCGGCTCCAACAGCCCAAATAAAGTAGTGAGGCACATAACAAAACTTGAAAAGCCAAAATAACGACGATCGGGTGCAAAGCCAAATTGTAAATTCCAGTGGCAGTGGGGCTCCAGCCAAAGAGGGTCTCCCACCACGAGTGCTCGCCGGTGGTCTTAATCCGCTGGGCAAGGTCCAAAATCTCCTTCCCGTTGTGGAACACAACCAAAGCAGTGGTATCCCCGTCCCTCTGGATGCTCTGGAGGGTGCGGTGGAGCTGCGGGTGGGCCAGGAGCTCATGGATTAGCTCCAGACCGATGCCAAGGGAAACTGGCTTCACATAACGATAGATGGAGGGTGCCACCAGGATCTCTTCTTGGGTCCAGACCGGTACCGTGTAGGTGAAGTCGCAGGCTGCCACCGAAGACAGGTTGCAGAAGCAGCGATTGACTCCCGGGATCACGGGCTTCAGCTGGAACGAGTTCAGGACCACAAAATCGCAGGCCGTTCGCACGCAGGCACATCCTTTCCCAATGTAGACCACAGCGGAGCTGTTCTCCTGGACGACCTCGAAAGGGCACTCATTGAGGGCGTCGACTTGCGGGGCTACACAGGGGTGATGAGGTGCAAAGGCTTGGTCTTGGCAGATGAAGCCGGTCTGGTCTCGATGCTGGCACCCTTGGAGGCTGACGAGCTTCCATCCGGTCGGGGTGAAGCGGGCCCAATGGTCGGGGTGGCGGGCGTAGAGGACTTCGGTATCGCTGACTTGGAGTCCCAGAGGCACCACTGGATACACATGGAATGACTCGTGCGCACTGGCCGTTAGTAAAAATAATTTAAGCTCCTGGGTGGCCGGTGAGAATGAGGAATTTACAAGGGACCACCAGGATTCAAGCTCCAGTTCAATGGGTGACAATTTGGGCATAATCAATCTTTTAATTTCCAGGGGCAAGTGTCCATCCGTGGCTTGCCGAATTAGCCCCATGGCCACAGCCTGATTTAATTGTTGGGCTTGCATACATGCCATGGCTATTGACACGTTGCGTTCAAAAGACTGTGTTGCCTTGAGCAGCAGAGAAAAATCTCTTTCAATTTGACTCTCCCAGTTAACTAAAATGGAGCTGATCTCGTGTTGCCCATTCGAAATGGAATTTAGGGACTGCACCACCGGTTTACCTAAGTCGGAGATGCTAGTCGTGACATGGGCAAACTTATTAGCGAGAGTCTCAATATTGACCGAATCCATGATTGCTAAGCCTCCGGCTGCAGGAGCAGTCCAGTCGGCAATGCTTCGTCTGGCACGCGAGAGAGAGGGAGAGGGATCGATCCACAGTTGTAGCCATGCATTCCAACCCTTGCTACCGGCCTCCAGATAGGGAGCGCACTGCGGCCGCCTCTGGGTTATATTTAGTTCAGCTAAGTCTATGCGGATCTCTTTTAAAGACATTTGCGGGCGGACTAGAACTCTCTCTCGAATGTCAGTCTTCAAAACATGGGAGCCCACTATATGCGTGCCGCCTTGGCTCAATTGTTCATTGCTGGCAATCAAAGGGTCAATTTGGATGGTGTGGGTCTCCTGGGTCCGGATCAGCAGGGAATAATTGCCTGGTTCATGAGTCAAATTTACAAAGAGCAGCCCAAGCCGGTGAAATTTATCTACTAGGGGCTTAGTTTGGCATTCGGGCGTCTGTTGAACCAGTATCCAATCGGGTGGGCCGTGTTTTGCTAGGTCTTCCTCTTTTACAATCCAGGTCAGGTTCTCCCAGCGTTCTATAGCAAAGGAGAGAACTGCGCCTGAAGGGGGCATGATAATGACTGATGCAGACTCAGTGGTAGTAGTGCCTAGTAGGATGGTCATTCTAAAGGGGTTTCCTGCCTTCCATACTGCGGCCAACACTAAAATAACTTCACAGTATGGTTCGAAAGCCTCAGTGACAACCGGCGAGGTTTCGAAGTTGGCAGGGGTGGTATCTTTGTCTACCACCGGGACTGCGGTGGGGGCTGGCCTTATGCGGGGGAGAAACATACAAGGAATCGGAGCAAGTGGTGAAACTGTATCAGTAGGCGAGTAACATACTAGTTCTTGGGACAGAGTCTTTACTCCCACACATAAAATAACAAGCTCTGGGGGTCGGATCCACTGCTCTTCGCAACTGCGGAAGTTAGTGCGATCCGTGGGGGTGGTCATATTGCTCTGCTGTACAACCTTGCAGACCATCATTTCATTCCTTGCTAATGTATTGATACATCTCCAGTGGGGGTAGGGCATTAATTTGGATGGGCGTCCCTCTATTAGGGTGCCTGCCAGCACGAGCAAACACAGAGTAGCCAGGTGCCTCATCTCCTGGCCTTCCTTTTCCTTTTGTAGTGAAAATATCCTGGGGAGACCTGCGGATATAAGTACAGGTTCCCTGAGTTTCTTGCAGCAAAATAAATGAAGTAAAGCGGGGAAAAAGGAGGGCGTATTTCTGCCAGCACTGTCTATTAGGTGGGGCTCGAACGAGAAGTCCCGGAGCACTAAGCGAGCCTTCCAGCTTGTTGCTCTGGGGAACTCCTGTGCGAAGGTTTCTTTCTAAAGCATGTATATTTCAGAGGGTAGCGTCTTTGCGTCGGGCAAGGGTCGGCTGTGCGTTAGGCGGGGTTATGCAAACTCACCCCAGGGGTCCCTGGGTGCCTAGACTATGTGGCCTCCAGGTGCCCCTTGCTCGGTGGCGGGCTGCTTTTATTTTTGCGGGCGGAGAGCTATCGGTCCGGCTCGGCCTGGCCTTGCCGTTTTGAAAAGGAAAGAAAACTAAAGAGCGGTTTCCATTAACTATAAGGGTTGCTGCTAAAGGAGACCTTCGTTCTATTTTTCTAAAATAATTTTTAAGTAGATGAGGTTAGGGTTGAAGGTATGTTTTATGATGGTTTGCTTTTGCTTTGCCTTTTTCCCTCTGCTTTTTTGCAGGACCTCATGTATGTATTTCAGCGGACCATATTTTTTCCTAGGATCAATTTTTGGAGGGACTCCCTCGGGAGGCCCCAATTTCATGTTAAAAGAAAGAAACACACAAAGCAAAAGCACACGGGCGTGGGTTATTTTCAGGTTGCCCTCACTTGGGAGGCCTGACGTGGCTTCATTATAACTTCAATATGTCTCCCCCCCTTCTTTTCCCTTATACGGTACGGGCAAGGGAAAAGATTACGTGGGGCGGGCGGCTGCTGGCGGAAAGGGCCGAAGTGGAGCCGAAGGTGCTCGGCAGCGTTTATCGAAAAGCGGCGGAGGCGGCCGAGATCTGCCGGCGCCACTGGGTCTGGGTTATTCGAGGGTCATCTTGGCGCGGGGGATTCTGGCTATGTAAATGAGGTACGCCGCCCCTTGTGTGTGGCGAACGCACCCCAATAACATATTCCAGAGGGCACATATTTACAGAATACTGGCGGGTCTTTTACTTTTGCACTAAAGCGTACTAACTGGTGGCGCCGTATAGCAACTCACCATGACGAATATGAACATTAGTAAAAGAGGGATGTTGGGCTATCTGGGGGTTCTTTTCCAGGGGAGGCACGGACCTCAAAGCCAAAGCCGACCATCATGCGAAAGCGTGGGTCTGGCAGGTGAGACCCCGAATCTACGTAGATGCGGGATCTTCACCAGCACGGCGGGTGATATATTTTCGAATACAGGGATCACCTTGTTTGGTGATTCCACTATGTTCGAAAGAATGCATTCACCTCTGGGCTAAAGCCTCTCCAACCACTTTCACACAGCAAATCTCTTTTGCCTGTGCAATTTTTTTCCGACATGCGGCTTACAATCCAATTAAGAATCACTTTCGGTGGTGGTCCTATTTGGCTTTGGTTGCCGTGTCTTCCCCAAGGGTCCCAACTGTGGGGCCCGCCCAATGAAGTTAAAGAATAGAACTGGAAAAACTTTTGACATTCACACCTATATCTACATATTCTACTGTTTCTTTTATACTAAGGCTACAAAGGTCTGGTCTAAGGGGACACAGGGTATCTCTGGCCCAGGGTGAAGGGATATCTGGTGGATCACTGGGCAGAGGGGGGCTTGGCTGGTGGCAGCTCCCCCAGGGTCATACACTGGTGGGGCAGTCTGGAGCGGCTTCCCTTTCCATTCCTTTAATTGAGAGGCGTGGAAGTATTTTAGCCAAGTGCCTCCTGTCTTTCTCTGGATAGCTACCTGATAGACGGCTGGAGAGACTCTTTTCGTGATGGGGACGGGGCCTTGCCATTTGGCTGCTAGTGAATGCGCCTTTTGCGAGAACTTCCTGTACAGAACGAGCTGTCCTTCCTCCCACTGCCTGGGGTTCCTGACCCATCCTAGTTTGCGGTCCATATCTTTCTGAGCGGTGCCCAACTTCTGGGCCACTTGCATGTGGACGGCGTGTATGGATGAGAGCAGGTCCTGGACCCAAGCGTCATTAATCACTACGGGCTGCATATCAGAAGGGAGCTGCGTATCTAGCCAGAAGGCTTCCGGGAGCTGCATTCTTCGCCCTGTCATTACCATATGGGGTGTGAGCCCGTGAACTGCGGTGGTGCCTCTGATGGCCATTAGGATTATGGGGAGTTTTTCATCCCAGTCTCTCCCGGAGGAGCGAACCATCTTGCGGAGAGCCTCCTTGAGGGTCCGGTTGGTTCTTTCTATGGCGCCTGAAGCTTGAGGGTGGCCGGCTATGTGGAAACGTTGCTGGATGCCTAGCGCCTTGCAAAGCTCCTGTGTGACTTCTCCGATGAAGTGTGAGCCTAAATCAGAGTCCATGACTCTCACGATGCCCCATCTTGAAAAGACATTGTTGAACAATAGTTTGGCTGTGGTGGCTGCATTGTTGCGCTTACAAGGAAACGCTTCGACCCATTTGCTAAAGGGGTCTATGACAGTGAGACTGTAGCGATTGCCGCGAGGAGTGGGGGGAAGGGGGCCGATAAAGTCAATTTGTATGCGAGCCCAGGGTCCGTCAATTCTCTGATGCTGGAGGGGAGCTCTAGGTCCGGTGGGGTCTGCATTGACCATAGCGCAGGACAGACAGTTGTCTACCCATTGCGCTACTTCGGTGCGCATGCCAGGCCACCATCCAACCTCTTTTACCCTTTCCAGAGTCAGGTCCTTGCCTCGGTGTCCCTGCTCGTGGACAAACTGAATTAAGTCAGCCCTAACTTCCAATGGCACTACCCAGTGGCGTTCGCCGGCTGTATCTACTGCCCAAACTATGCCTTCCTCCTCTCGGATCATTAGTCTTCCTGTCTGATCTCTTCCTGCGGTTAGGAGGTCAGCTACTTCTGGGTCAGATAGCTGTAGTTGTGCTAGGTCTAGTGTTCCTGCGGTTCCCTGAGCCTGGCTGCGGGCTTGTGCCCGGGTGGTGACAGGGTGTAGGGGACAATCGGTGGCTGGTTCCGACAGGGGAGCATTTTCAGTGGCGGCTGCCTTGGCTGCGAGGTCTGCCTGGTCATTCCAATAAGCGGTCTCTGAGTTTGTCTTCTGGTGTCCCTTGACATGGGTAACCTGCGTTGGGCCTGAGCGGGACTGAAGGAGTGCTGCTACTTGCTGCCATAGCTGTAGGTGAGCTACGGGTTTCCCATCACTAGCTCTCCACCCCTGATTCTGCCACACCGGGAGCCAGACTGTGGCGGCTTTGGCCGTCCAATCCGAGTCTGTGTAAATGGCAAGTGGGCTTTCTGGGGGCTCAAACTCAAGCACTGCCAGAAGCGCTTGCACCTCAGCCGCTTGGCTGGAATGGGGGCGGGCTGGACCTTTGAGAGTATGGGCGTCGCTCACTCGCACGGCGCCGTAGCCTGTCCGAGGGGAGCCTCCAACGTGAAAGGAGGAGCCGTCACAGAACCAGCATGTGAAGCCGTTCTGTCGGGCTTCCTCTAGCGGGACTCCCCAAGTGACTGGCCAAACAACCTGCGGTGGCGGGTCCAGGGGGCACTCGTGCTCGGTCCCGGTTACTAACAGGCCATAGGGGGCTGGTGGCTCAGTGGTTTCCTTTTTGAATTCTACTCCGCGGTTGACCAGGGCCAGGGTCCACTGTGCTATGCGGGCGTTTGAGACTTGTCCATCTTGTATCTTGCCAGACAGAATATATTTGAGGGGCGTGTGAGTCGTTTGAACTATTGTACGTGAACCTCCTATGATAAATTCCCAATGGGTCAGACTCCAAACTAGAGCAAGGCAAGTCTTTTCGCATGGGCTGAACTTGGTCTCTACTGCGGTTAGGTTGCGAGAGGCATAGGCTACTACTCTAGCGGTTCCCGCTTGCTGCTGGGTGAGCGTGGCTCCTATGCTCTTGTCTGACACGGCTAACTGAATAAAGAATGGCTGGGTGACATCTGGATGGGCTAGGGCCGGGGCTGCGGTCAGGCTGCGCTTCAGCTCGGCTAAGGCCATCTGTTGCTCCGGTCCCCACTCCCAGGGAGTGTTCTTCTTGAGGAGGGCATAAAGGGGGCGAGCTTTGTCTGCAAAGGACTCGATGAAGTCTCGGGAAAAGTTAAAAGTTCCTAGAAGGGCTCTGAGGGAGGGGACATCGGTGGGTGCAGGCAGCTTGGAAATGACCTCCATTCGCTGGGCGTCCGGGGTGCGACCCTCGGGTCCCAGGGTCAGACCCAGGTATTTGACGCTGGTCTGAACCAATTGGGCCTTTTCCCTGCTAGCCTTGAACCCAGTCTCGCGGAGGAGTTCCAGGACTTCCCTGGTGATTTGGCGGGCTAATTCTTCCGTGGGGGCGTGGACTAAAATGTCATCCACGTAGCTCAGTACGTGGGGCCTCGAGGAGGGTTGGAGGCGTTCCCACATCTGAACCACATGGGCATGACAAATACTGGGGCTGGAGTGGAATCCCTGGGGTGTCCGCTTGAATGCGTATTGCTGGCCGCGGAAAGTGAACGCGAACTTGTACCAGCAAGACTCATGCAACCGGATGGAGTGGAAAGTGTTGGCCAGGTCTATGACCGAGTAGAACCGGGACCCAGCAGCAATGGCCGTCAGGATCTCATTGTACTTGGCCACAACCGGGGCAACTGGAGGGGTGGTGGCATTCAGGGCACGGAAGTCGACCGTCATTCTCCAGGTCACTCCATCTGCTTTCAGAACTGGCCACAATGGGGCGTTGCAGATGGACTGCATCGGGAGTATGACGTCCCACTCAAGGAGTCCTTCTATAGTCTTGGCTATCCCTGCCTCAGCTTCCGCTGGGTACTTGTACTGTCTTTGGGGAGGGGGGTCTTTTCCTTCAATCAGGACGCAGGCGCCCTTCACTATCCCACACTCGGCCTTGTCTGTCACCCATACTTCGGGAAAGTCCTGAGCCCAGGGGTCTCCTGTAATGGGGGCGAGAGGAAGGGGGGCCTTAAGGGCTGCACATCGATGGACTGCATTGACGAAGTCTGGGCCTCCTGGGATGCGCCACAGGAGCCCATTTGCTAGGTCAATGGTCAGTCCCTCGGCACGGAAAAATGGCATGCCCAAAAGTCCATCATCTTCTCCCCGGTTTGCGCATGCCGAAATCCGGGTGGCCAGGTTCCCAACGGAGAGGGGGATATCCTGCCAGACCGGGGATTCCTGCATGCCGCCTCCAAAACCGGCGAGCTGCATGGTGGTGGGAGTCTGAGTTCCCTTAGTGACTAAGGTGGGCCGGAGTATATTGAGTGAAGCTCCGGTATCTATGAGGAGAGTGGCAGGCTTCTTCTTTTCCCCGGGAGTCCCGATCCCTGCCTTCACTGTCGGTCTCCCCCATGTGTCCGGCTTTAGTTTGGCAACTATGCCCACGGAGGGAGACTGGGACTCGAGGCAACCCTATTCTGATCCTGCACCCTGGTCGGTGGGAGCGACGCTTCCTCTAAAGGGGTTGTTGGGGCTCGGGCGTTCCCGGACCGCAGCTATCGGGGGACTCGAGAAGGGAGGGTCTGGCGGTAAAGGGGGCGCCGACGGGGGTACTGGGGGCTGCTGCTGGTCTTCCCACTCCATGATCGCTTTCATTAGAACGGACGTGGGCTTTCCATTGAATAGCTCCATGTTCGCTCCAATGTTTTTGAGGCGCATCCACAGTTCCCAACGGAGGGGGTCCCTGGACTGGGGCGTGCTGCCGCGGTCCCGGTAGCCCTCGTGGTCGCCCTGCAATGCTCCCCAAGCGTTGGACTGATCTGGAGGCGGGTAGACCTGATGATTGTACGGGTGTGATGCTCGCGAGTGAGAAGGGGCTAGGGGCGCATCCTGTGATCGGGGCTCGTGGGGTCCCTGCTGGGAGGAGGAACTGTAACTCGGGGTGGGCGCAAAGGAAACTCCCGGGCGGTAGTCCCTCGGTCCTCTCCCCCGGTTAAAGCTACTGCTCCTTCCCCTCAGGATTCCTCCCCTTGCCTCCGAGTACGGGCCGCGTCCCTGCGGTCGGTACTGAGAGTGGGGGCCATGGTTGGCATAGGTGACTGCACTTATCGGCTCGCTCTCTTTTCTACGAGAGGCCGGGGACTTCACATGGCGGATGGCGCCGGTCTCCCGCAACAGACCAGCAATGCTCCTGATGCGGGATTCCAGCTCTCCCCATGTAATGCTCCCGGGCTCTACTCCTGCTAGGGCTAGGCGAGTGGTGCTGTTGAGTCCATCTATAACTGCCCTCCTAAATTCTAAGTCATCGAAGTCCGGCATGTCGCTCAAGTCTAAATCTACCTCGTCTGCTAGTTCGGCTAGGAGCTGCTTTCTGGCTAAATATGCCTCTGGATCCTCTCCGGGTTTTTGAGACTCTGCAATATACAGGGCCTTTAAACTCTTGGTGGGCCATAGGAATGCGCACAACTCTTTCATGGCACCATACTGACTGCGAGTGGCCAGTCTCCGGTTAGAAATATATGCGTTAAGAGAGGTGACTATTTCGGGGCTGGCACAATGGCGGGCCAGCTGAGCTACATCGGAGCCACTGGCGGAAGGCTGGGACATGGTCACGTGTGCAAACCATTGTATAGCTGAGTCCCGGTTCAGGGGTCCCATGCGGTCCGCTATGGCTTGGAGCTCATCGGGCCTCCAATTGCGGGTTTCCTTAATGACCCGGTCTGTCTTCCTGCCATCCTCGTCTGTGGTGACAATTTCTTTGGTAGCTATCGGATGGAGGGGCTGTGGAGCTTCCTCGGGCTGGGGCGAAGGAGGTGACCAACAGTCGGTACTACCTTCGGGGAGGGCCAAGAGGGCGGCGGGATGCACGGCGGAGATTACGGCCTGCTGCATTCCCAGGTGCTGTTTTAGGGCCTCTAGCTCCCTCTTACAAGCAGAGTGGTCTGCTGCGGTTATCTTTGCAACTTTCTGCTCTGCCATGAACTGGGCAGCATGGGTTAATTTGGCAATTTTCTCCTGTCCTTCAATTACTGCGTGCTCAGCCATATCGGCACGAGCGGTGGCTACTTCAGCCTTGTGCTGAGCGTCTTGGAGGGCAGCGGCTAGACCCTGCTTCTCCAGCATGAAGTTAACGCGTTCTGAACGCCACTCGGCTGCTTTTTCCTCATGTTCCTTCTTTTCTTTCCTTAGCTTTTCTATCTCCTGCTCCTGTTCTTCCTGAGCTACCTGTAGCTTATTAATTAGGGACACGCTGTCCTGTAGGGCGGTGAAAAGTGCCCAAGCTCCGTATCTATCTTTCTTACTGGACCTAGGTTTCTCCTTCTCACAGAAATCCTGGAAGGCACTTCTGACTATCTGGAGCGGGTCGGGTCCCTTGAAGGAACCGGCTTCCCAAGGGCAATCTCCCTTCTTCACTAGCCACTTCTCCAGGCGGGGCACGGTGGGGGCTGCCCGGTACATTTTACTTTCGTTTAAGGCTGATCTCGGGGGAGGTTAAAGAGTGGATCAGCGACAACCAGGGGTGGGGCGATTAAAGCTGCTCAAGGGTTTTAACAACTTCTTCCTCTCTATGTTCCTTTTGGGAGGTTTATCCTTCCCTCAGGTCCTCAAGGGTTTTTACCAAGGGGTTTTAAGGTCCTACTTTTAGGTTCACAAGGGTATTTTAAGGGTCCTACACTCGGTTCTTCTCCACCGGGGGAGAAGGAAAAATTCCTATTCCCGTTTCAAGCTTGCCTACAAGCCACGGGACCAGGAAAAGTTTACTGGCTCAGAGGGTGCTCTCAAGCTCTCTAAGCCCAAGAACAAAACGCTCAGTGCTTCCAAGCCTCTGCTCAGAAGCTAAAGCTCAGGGGTCTCCCAAGCCTATACTCGGAAAACCAAAGCTCAGGGGTCTCCCAAGCCTATGCGCTCAGAAAACCAAAAAGTGTTCCCAAGCCTCTGCTCAGAAACTGCAATTAAGGGGGTCTTCCAAGCCTCTGCTCAGGCAACCAGAAATGCTCCCAAGCCTCTGCTCAGAAGCCAAAATGCTCTCAAGCTCTCTGCCCAAGAACTAAACTCAAAGTGTCCCCAGGCCTCGTGCTCAGAGACAAACGGTTAAACTGTCTCCAAGCCTTGACCAAAAGACTGAAAGCGCTCAAGGACTGCCTCTGCAAGTCCCCAAGCAAAAGTGCTCAGGAGTAAAGCTTAGTGTACTCCCAAGCGAGGTGCGCTCAAGAGTTCTAACATCTCCCAAGCAAAAGTGTGCCCAAGAGTCCCACTGACTCCCAAGCGAGGTGCGCCCACGAGTCTGACTTAAAACTCGCAAGCGGAAAAGCGCCCAAGAGTCTAACTTAAAACTCTCAAGCACGGTGCGGCCGGCTGCCGCGGGGCTTCAGGAACCTGGCTTCAGATTCCCAAAGCTAACTAACCAAACGGACTATCGATCCCTTCACGTTTCCTCCGGAGCGGGGATTGAAGCCTAAGTGCTGGCAGGAACGGGGTTTGGACGGACTTAGGAGAGACGGGGGAGGGCGGAAGAGAATTTTATATGTGCTGCTTCAGGATGTACATATGAATCTATAGAGCCTACTTCTGGGATCCCACCCACATAGACGCGTTTAGGCGGCCCGGAAGGTGGCCAGGAACTTCACCAGTTCAGAGGTCCTCACCCACAGTACACCGGTTATAACGGCTGGAGGGCCTCGCGGTGCACCACAAAAGGCAAGTAGTCCAAAGCTGGCTGAAGGAGGAAATGGGGGAAAAGCCAACCCACAAGATAGAAATGCTCGCTAGAGCCACACACACTCACACTTTTAATTCCCTGAGCTAAAATTGCGCTCTTTACACTGAGGTCTGGAAAATTTTCCTCTAAGTCAGTTCGCTGAAGACACGCGTGTCGACTCACGTGTATTCACACGAACTGGGTTATGCCCGCATTCTCCACCAGTAAACTGTTACCAGAACTGCTCTTTATTATAATGGGGAATTAGCTGTAGCAGTCTGTAACTAAATATTAAGCGCGGATCATAACCTATGTATACGGAGGTCCCGATCCCAGACACTCTAGTGAAAAAGAGGCAGACAAGAATAAGTTCCAAACACGTGTATTTAGTGTGGCGTAAGCCTAACTTGCACAATCATACAAGGAACACACAAGATCTAGGAAATACAGAGTAGGAAAAACAGAGACGTTCGCATTAGCGGGTTCCCAACGATGATAGGGGAAATACTCACAATCCTGGAGCGAAGCAGAGACACAGCAGCGAGGGTGGTGGTCCAATGCCAGCACTGGAACCACAGCAAGGAAGTCTGGATAGGATGGCACGCGCCTGGCTGGGACAGGACGGGAATGGCACGAGCACCATGCGGTCTGAGAGGCCGGCTTAAATACCCCAAAACGTACCCTGGGGCTGGTGCTGTACTTGGTGGTTCTCACAGATTAAAACAAAGGGTCTAATGGGCTACTGAATGGCTTGGATGGGCCACTTTGGTAATCAGATTGTGATAAGTGACACCTCAGGAAGAGGGGACAAAAGAGGGAGGGGGAAATCCGAGTGGGCTGAAAGGATGTTCCAGCGGACAGGGCTTGTCCTGATGTCATCAGCTCTGGAATGCGGAGGTTTCTTTGAGATGCATTCTCTAAGTGCTTGGGATGGTCAGCACTTAGTTCCTTCCCCGGGGCGGCTCCTAAGATATGCAGAGCGGGGCGAGGTGCTCTCGCTGCGGACGTGGTGTGCCCGCTTCGCCGAAATGGCTTCCCAAAGCAGTCTTCTTCCCAGGGTCTTCTGGCTGCCTGAGAACATGGATGCCAGCTGGGCATAGCTGGGGCTGGATAGCAGGCTGCCCGGTAGCGAGGGCAAGCTCGGCAACCGGCCCGCGGGAGGCTCCAGGCGGGAACTGACCAGGGAGCGCCTAGCCAGGCTCGCTGGAGGTTTCCCCGGCTGGCGCCCGGCTGGTAGCAGCGGCTTGGGCCCATATGAGGCAGGCTTCCATGGAGGCAGGGGGAACAATACTTTAAAACACAGTCCAAAGCAGGGAACAGGCACGGTCCGTGGCAGATGGCAATGCAGGCACGGGGCACACTTGTAATAAAGTCCAAACGCACACTGGGAAGTCCAGATACAGGTCAGGGCAGGGCTGCCCAGAAAGAGAGTCCTTTTGTGCAGTTAACCAAACATGGAGTCAGTAAACTACACAGTCTATAGCGGCAGCAAGGCAATTGACACGCAGGCAGGAAACTGACACGTGTATTAACACACACACGTGTAAAGCAATCTTTGTGCAGCAGTGAAACAGTAACGCAGGAAACTTTAACACAGTTCATGGCAGGCTTTAAAGCAGGGGAGGGGGCCTACTTGGCAACAAGAAGTATACTCTGTCTCATAAAAGCCATACTGAAAAAGAAGTTGTTAGTTCTGAAGGTGCTACTGGATTTCTGTTTTGTTCTGTGAGATCAGGAACATCAATGTCTAGTTCAAAATCAACAGATCATTGTGAAATAATTCTGATTAAAAATTGTTTCTTCTGTGATAAGAGGGAAGAAACGAAAACATTGATATCAGCATAACTTGGCAATAGATCCACCATTTACTGCAATATACGTAAAGAAAACTGCTAGCAAAACTTTTTGGTAGCACTTTACCTTTGGATTGCACTAATTCTTGACAATCAGCTGGTTCCTACACTGCTGTCATTAGACACCAATCCAAAACATTTCTCTTTACCCTAGCATTTATATGAAGGGTTCTTTCTGCCATTTTTCATTTTTAATGGTTGCATCCAGACTGAGCACTAGTTTATGAACATTTCACTGTATCACTTGGAATGGTGTGATTGCTGTTTTTATGTCCATTCATGGTGGCTTTTATCATTGATTTTGTTGCTAGATTTTACTGAGAGATTTTATGCTTTATGATTTTATTATTGAATTGTTTTTATTTTGTCAGCACCCTTGAGCAGGCTTCTGAAGAGATTGACTATACATTGACTAAATCATTGGCATTCCTCCTGTAGTGTACAGGATTGGTTGTATTGACCCATTTGCTCACTGATAAGGTGGACAGGAGTGGTATACATTGCAAACAGGGGTGGGAAGGAATATGTTATTCTTTCTTCACAGCAAAATTTGTACAGAGGTCCTAGGTAAGACAGCAACTCAATATATGCAGATAAATCCAAGACAATATTGTTATCTCAAGATCAAAGCATCTTGGGAGTAATTCTAGGAACATTCAAATGCAAACATTGATGATCAGTAGTATGTACAATTCATTCAGCTTTCACTTAGATGCACGTACCATTAAAGTAATAATATTTTGCCCACCATCAGCCTGATGCTTTGCTTGTTTATAATCAATTTTCTATTAACCCAGAGGCAAACAAGCACAATGTGTACCATCCTCACAGATAAACTTGATGTGCTAAGCACCGAGCAACAGCAACACATTATGAAAATGCATTTCTAACATGAAAATTAATGGCTGCAAATAATTTCTCGAGAGATCACACAATTACATTAGCCAAAGGTAGAATGGATTTTTCTACTGTGTGATATTATTTCCTTCCAATAAACAAAATTCATTATGGTGTGTTAGTGTGTTGTCCCTGTTCCTCATCACATTTTGATATGCATGGCAGAGTCTATGTTTAAAAAGGTTCAGTATTTTCTCATCTTCCAACAACCAGATCATGTATTATTCACCATATGTCTAATATTGGGGTACTGGGCAACCTTCTTGGTTATAAATGTTCAAGTAGGCAGCTAAACATAGAAATTTATCAAGCCCTTGGTCAGCTGTTACACATGACATCATCATATTTGTATGATGGTTTGTATTATCATCATATTTAAATGATTCCCATAGGAAACAGCATTCCATTTTCTATCTCTGCTACGTTCTTTTGTGGCTCCTCTGAATGTGTGGCCTGGGCCAAACAATCCTCCTGGACTCACCCATGGTAGGCCCTGTACTATGTTATGACAAAAGAATAAGACATTTCACCACCACTTGTAGATCTTGAGAAACTCCTGCTTTCTCTCATGTCAGAGGTTATTCAAGGTCCTCTAAAAAAAAAGATAAAATGTTATCCCATTCTGAGTAATAACTTCCATTTATTAGCCCTCCTCTATCCCAAAACTGTCACCAGTAAAAATATGCAAAATGTAAATTGAGAGAACTTTTGGGAAATATTTCAGGTCCCTCAAAACTCCCCTTTTCACACCAAAAAATTGCCCATATAATTTTCACTTTAGCACTAGTTTTATATGATTCAGTCATTGGTCATGGAAATCCTCTGACTTTACATGCTATCACTTCTTTTTATATAATTCTTGCACTGTTAAATTGCAAAGTTGCTCATTAAGATTAGGAAAAATAATGGTTAATATCAGTCAAACGACGTCTAACATTTGAGGTCAGAATCCATCTGTAAATGAAATTAGCAAATCAGATATAATTTCATAACAAATGGGCTTACCTTGTATATGAATACATACACAGAGAACATTAAACACCCGCTGAAATGTTAATTCTGGTTTCTTCTGATGAGAAAGAAAAAAAAATAACTTCCAATATGAAATTGATGTGGCAGGTGTAGGAATGGAACAGCTAAAACCAAATGTCACCCCATGATTATGACGAGATCATCTCATGAGCCCAGAAAGGATCAGCACCACCTTAAGGCTGATATCGCAGCACTCACTGGGAATTACATCAGAGAAACAGGAGTTAACTTACAAGTTTAAAAGATTATAAAGCAACAGTGATTATTTTAGTAATTAAACATTTCTTAATCAAAATTACACAGAGTGCAAGAGCAGCATGAAAAGGTCAGGAGAAAAGTGCCCTGGAAGAACGAGAAAAGTATGGCAATTAAATGCAGGAACAGAAGCTTTTGGTGCATATAATATTATTTTAGAAAAGAGACTGGTAATAACATGCATTGCTCTGAATGTTTAATTAATAGCATGGATTTTTTCCCATTACACTGTCCGTTAGAGATTTTGAAATATTATTTAAAAAGAAAATGAGACATGATCCTTTTCTGTAAAAAGAAAATAAAATAGGCTAAATGATAAGACCATTATTAGTCACCCTGTTTTTCTTTGAAATGGATAGCATTTACACCTTCTGGTCTTTGAATAATATTATATTGGAGAATTATGGGTATGTGGTGTAAGTGGCATAGAATCACAGAATTTGACACTCCCGGCAGATGGCAACAGCTGCCCTTCAGCCAGGTGCTGTGATTTACTTCCGTGGCAGGATGGAGGCAGACAGGTGCTTCCCAGGCATCTGGGTACGTGTTGGGGGTGGAGCCTGCAAGCCTTTCAGGCTGCTTTGCCCCCCCCCAACAGCCCAGTTGTGCCTCATGCTCGGCCCACCCACCTCACCCTATTTCAGTGCAGGAGTAGCCAGCCGCCTTTTGTGGGGCCAGCTAGGATTTTTTTCTCCTTCTTCCTGAATTGGCCTGTGGGAGATAATGAGCACCCTTGGCATACCAGTGAGCACCCTTGGCATATCCCCATTGGTGGGGAAACTGGGGTCTGTCAGGAGTGGCTGGCTACTTTACGGCCCAGTTGTGACGACAGATGGCCTGGTGGGGAACCCCTGGACAAGCCAGTCTCCCCCTGCAGCTTTGTGGCCAGGTGGGGGAGCTTTAAAGGGCTGAACTACTTGGCCTAGCCAGGCTGGATCCCAGCTGTTCAATGGATGGTTTGCACCCGGACTCGTCCAGACAGGTTGGGGCAGTGGCCCAGGAGTGATCCCAGAGCCCAACCTGTACCGCTAGTTTAGGCCCTTGCCATGTTGGTTAATGTGTTTGCTGTTACATTAATAAAGCGGCCCATTAGTTCCCAACTTATGTGTCTGCCTCTTCATTCCAACTGTGGTGGTGATACAGCATTCTCTTCTTGGTCAAAGAATAGGATACATTTGTTTATGATAGTGGTATTCAACACTACTCAGAAGTAGCATAGATGGTTTAAGTGTTGCCTTCATGTCTGAACAGAGATTTGAATCTCAGTCTCCCTAGTCTAACCCCAACAATTTAGTTGCAACAGTACATTGCCATTCCATTCTTTTCTATTGCCTTTCCACACCAGTGGGTGAAGACTTTTTGTTTCATTTGGCATACCCCCAATAACTGTTACTAGCTTTCCTCCCTGGATTTTGTGTTTATATGTTTCTATTGAATTATTTTAAACTATTTTAATGATCAAATGTTTTAGTGTTTATTATTTATTTACTTTATTCATACTGTGCCTTTCTCCCCAGTTGGGACTAAAAGTGGCTTACATCATTCTCCTTTCCTCCATTTTATACTCACAACAACCTGTGAGGTAGACTAGGCTGACAGTGTGTGGCTGGCCCAAGGTCACCCAGTGAGTTTCCATGGCAGAGTGGGGATTCAAACCAGTTCCTAGTCTGACACTCTAACTCTATACCACACTAAAATGCAGCTAGACATCTGTGCTACACTATCAACTGAATCTCTGCAAGAAATATAAAAAAAAGTAAATCAATCGATCTCTGCAATGGCCTCCTACAATATTAATGTCATAAACTTAAATGGCAATTAATCTATAATGTCTTTAATAGCTTGGCTCCTCTTCCCTCCAGAAACCACCACCTTCCAGCATAAGCATCTAAATGGTTAGGTAAGAAATGTCAACCTCTCAATGGTGTTTTCCACATGCCAAGTCTTAATACATCAAGGTCAGAGAGAATCTTTTCTCTTGATAGCTTCTTAATATCGGAACTTCTAGCTTTTCAAGCTGTGATAAACTAACATGGATTTCTATGTTTAAAAAAATGTGAACAAAGCCTTGCAAGCAGAGGCTTGGCCCTGGTGGTGGCAAGATAGACTTTGAGGGGAGGGAGCAGGCCGGTAAACACCCTTGGCGCTTCCCCATTGGTGGGGAAGAGGGGTCTGCCAGGAGCGGCTGGTACTGCTTGTGTGTGTGTGTGAGAGAGAGAGAGAGTTCATTGTCTATAGCCATAGGCCATCACAAATTTTCCAAACATTACATCAACTGATAAACAGTTAACTTCCAGTATCACAATTTAAAAAGGTTAATTAAATTAATTAAGACAGTACAGTATACCAAAATATCCTAGGAGTCACAAAACAGCCTCATTCAGTACCACCTTAGATCTTATCTTCTTGGCTGCAAGTGCAAACTGAGGGACTCTGTAAGACACTTGGTTATCAGTGTCAGATAACAAGAACACAATCTTCTCGATTTCAGAATATGTGTTTGTGGCTGGTAGGATTCTGGCCAAGAATTTAGCTCTGGGCACACTGTATAATGGAGAGTAAAGTAGGTGGTGGGGAAGGTTCTCCACTGTAGATGATCCACAAATGCAGCTGCGGTGTTCCATAGGGATGTGAGAATAACGCCCTGCCAAAAGAGCTGATTACATCGTCTGAAAGCGCAGAGTGGTGAAAGACACTGAGATTATAATGAGAAATGCTGGCTAGGTAGGTAGATCTTAAATGACTAAGTTTAATTAATTTATACCAAGTAGCTGCCTTGGATTTTAATATTGATAGCTGGTCCATCTCTTCATCTGACTTGTAAATCCAATCCCTAAGTGGGAAGTTGTTGGGTGAGACCACTAACAGGTCATCAGGGATGGTGTACCTTTGGCAAATGGTGGAAAGAAAGCCAGGGCATGTGGGGTCTTTAGATAATAATACATTTGCTGATTGGCAGTGTAGGGAGTCAGAACTGGAAAATTTGATCCTTTTTCCAGTACTTTAAGGCTGCAAGGTGTACCCGCACCCTAAGGGAGGGGAGTCCTGTTTCAGCTCTCATCAGGGCAGCAGGAGTGCCTTTGGGTAAAGACAAAATCCATCTCAAAAATTGATTTTGGATTACCTCAAGACTGGTTAGAATATCCTCCTTCCAACCCCACACTTTAGCTCCATATAGGAGGTGTGGGACAACCTTGCTCTTAAATAATTTCAGTGATGGATCTATCAGTCAACCCCCCCCCCCTTTGTATGAAAAAAATGTATGATTGTCCCTACAATCCTTAATGCTGAGGATTTAACCATCACCAGGTGTGTCTTCCAATTCAGAGTCTCTTTAAAGGTTACCCCTAGATATTTAAAGGAGCTGCATTGTTGTCAAGGAAGCTCCAGCGGGAGATTTTTGGCTTTCTCCTGAAAACCATTACTTTTGTCTTTGTGTAGTTGACATTGAGAGCTTCTTCATTACAATAATGGCCTAATTGATCTAAGAGTCTCCTCAAGCCAATCTTGGTCAGGGAGGTTAGGACCATGTCATCGGCCTGTTATTTGTTAAAACAGGTTTAAGCTGAGAATTGATTTCGTCAAAAGTTTTAATCACATCTGTGGTGTTTTGTAAAAGAGATTATCTCAGTCTGCTCACTTCCAAGGATGACAAGGCATTAGATATAGTGCAATGTAATTTCCCGGACCATTTGAGCTTCCTAAGATTTGGAGTCATGCTCTCAGCAAGATCTGGAACTGGCTTCACTAGAACATTAACATTGACTGTAAGATACAGTCTCAGGGGACAGTGGTCACTTAATGTTAAATCTAAAACCGTGAAGTTGAAAACCCAGTTCAAAAGATCATGGCTATGTAGTCAAAAGTGCTAGTACCAGATGTCGCCACATATGTACTGCTTGTGATGGCTGCCAGCTGTTTGGGAAGACTGCCTAGGGGAACCCCGAGTGTAAGTCCTTCCCTCACTGCTGTATGGCTGAGGATTAGGTGCTTGAAAGGGAGGAACCAAATTCCCTGGCTGGCTGGACCCAGCCATCTGCATGGATAGCTTGCTCACGGGGCTTCGGGGCTCACCCAGACAAGTCAAGGCGGAGGTCCAGGGCTGACTCCATGGCTTGACCTGTACCACTAGTCAGCCCTTGCCATGGTTAGTTGATGTTCTTGGTTGATGTTAATTTAATAAAGTGGCCCTTAGATCCAAGCTTGGTGTCTACCTCTTCATGCCAACTAGGGTGGCAAATGTCAGCCTCTCAGTGGTGTTTTCCATGTGCCAAGTCTTAATACAAAGAACTCAGAGAGAAAATTTCCTCTTGATAGCGTCTCAGTATTGGAACTTCTAGCCTTTCAAGCTGTGATAAATTAACATGAATTTTTACATGTTAAAAAAAATAAACATAGCCTTAAGTTGCTAAAAATGATCAGGGGAGGGGTTAGCTGTTTATCACATGACATTTTCCTCCTGCAGTCACAGAAGACATTGCCCCTGTACCTTGAAATGAAGACAGCAGAGGTGTAGCACAGAAAGACAGAGATCTCTCAGTGTCACCACTGAGAGTACAGTTCTTGCTATAAAGGCATATGCTCAGGACAAGTTTTATTTTCAAATTCAGTCCCCTGAATGATGCAGTGAAGTGTTTGGGGAAATACCTGGCAAGTCCTGACATAAATAAAATAAATAAATAAAACAAAAAGATCCAACTTTGGTAGTATATTCTTTTTGACTGTTGAAATTCTTCCTAGCAATGAAATTTTCAATCTTTCCTATCTTTGTAGGTCTTCAAGGATACTTGCCGTGACTTTTTGATAATTGTCTTGGTAAAGATTTTAATTTTGTCCTGTTACATATATTCCCAAATATTTTATTGATTTTTTAGTTCTGAACTTCTGATACATTCTGTTATTTTTTTTATCTCTTCTTCTACTTTGGTTGCTACTAATAACATTCTCTGTGTTTTCTTTTTATTCAGTTTATATCAGGAGTAAATTCCAAATGTAATTATTTGCTCCATTATATATTTCAGGGAAATATTTGATAGACAGGAAGAAAATTGATTCATTTGAAATATAGTGCTGTAGGAGAGTTTTGCAGGTACCATGGATGGCCAAAAAGACAAATAAGTGGGTTATAGATTAAATCAAGCTTGAATTCTCCTTAGAAGCTAAAATGACAAAACTGAGGCTATTGTACTTTGGTCACATCCTGAGAAGACAAGACTCCCTGGAAAAGTCAATAATGCTAGGAAAAGTTGAAGGCAGTAGGAAAAGAGGAAGATCCAAAATGAGATGGTTTGACTCAATAAAGGAAGGCATGTCCTCCAGTTTGCAAGATCTGAGCAAGTCTGTTAATGATATGATGTTTTGGAGGTCTTTCATTCATAGGGTCACCATAAGACAGAAGCGACTTGATGGCACATAACACACACACAGTCTATAGGCCAGCATGTTGGCTATAAATAACATAAATACAAAATAAAGTAAAATAAAAATATAACAGTATATGTCAAGATAGATAGCCATGTTGGTCTGTCTGTAGCAGTAGACAAGAGCAAGAGTCCAGTAGCACCTATAAGATTAACAAAATTTGTGGTAAGGTATGAGCTTTCGTGAGTCACAGCTCACTTCTACTGTAACAGTATATGTGTGCATCAAAAAAATACACAATACACATCAGTGTAATATGAGGGAGGCAGATAGAAATGAACAGATGGCTGAAAGATATGGCAAACTGCATGATTATACTCTGGAATTAATTTTTAAAATCCTCCTAGTTAAACCAGAGTTAAGGAGAAGTGGAACTAAGCAGAATGGGGGAAATTTATTCATTCATAATTGTGTCTTGTTTGCATTAACAATGCCTCTGTTCTTGGCTCAATGTATTTTTATGTATTGTGTCTATAGCGCTTTTTACAGAAAAATCCTCAGCAGAGTTACTCCAGTCTAAGCCCATTGAAATCAATGGGTTTAGACTGGAGTAACTCGGATTAGGATTTCACTGTTAGTGTAATTTACAATTCCTATCCACTAGCACTGATTCTCCTGAGAAGTAACCATCATCAGTTGATCCAATGAGCTGTTCTAAATGTCAGGGATCAAATGTATGCTCAGAGCTCCTTGCCTGGGAAGTTTCTCCTTTTAATTCAATGAAGAATGGCACAGGTAAGGCACAGGTAACAAAACAACATAACAGAAAAGAATAAGAAAGACTAGCAAGTAAAATGGCATTCTAGTAAAATAAGGCTGTACTATCTATTCTGCCATTCAAGAGTTATGCCATTACCTCATAATGTTAAATATCAACACATGCTAATTGTTTCTGCCAGACTTCAAGTTTATATTTAGTACTGTAAATGATTCTGTAAACACCAGATGCACAGCATCCCATCAGTTGAAATTGTGGTTGAAATTGTCCACATGGACTGAGCTGGAATGGAACTTGTCTTGTCACAGTTTGGAAACAAACTCAGCAAACTAAGATAATTTAATTGTTCTTGGTATACAAAATCCCTAAATGTTCATAATTGACTGGGGCCTATTTCTGAGACTAATAGGGATGGAGAATCCCTGCTACGCATCACACAGGCAAATGCCACTGCAAACACCATTCTCTATTTGTTTCACAACAAATCCTTCAAGATCAATACAGAAGCTCAGGTGTGGTGCCAGCAAGCATATTTACTGAGATCCAGTGGAGCCAAAGAAAGGAAAAGGAGCAAAGTCATGTGATCCCAGATCACAGTATGTCTGTGTCTTCCATAAGCTGGGTCATAGATTCCTGCATTGTACTGATGGAAGGAGGATGGAGTTCAGGTTAATGCACCATCTGAAGGCTTGGAGAAGATCTGCAGTGTCATCATGAACCAGGGAGTTGTTTCAATCTCTCTTCTCTGTGTCATTATTTCTTTTGGGAGTATTGCCTTATACGTTAAAGAACTGTGGCCTTAAAAGAACTACGGCCTTACATTTGCTAGAAACTTCATCTATTATGGAAAACTACTCGTATGTGATTCTATTGTATCACCTAGCACAACCATGTTATTAGAGCACTTTAATCTGTTCTGCAGCAATTTCATCCATCGAGGAAGCGTATTTTCTATGTACAGTTTATTATGTGTTGTTCTGGAACACATCTTTTGAACAAACACATTTCAATTTTTTTTATTCTAGGTCCTTGTTCTACTTTTTGACAGTCCTATCCCAATCATAGCTTGAGTTCTATTTTATTACCTTATGCTGCAGTACTTGTAAAGGGAGTGCTTGGCATAACTGTTTATAAAAGAATACGATGAACAGCAGCACTTTGGAAACATTTGAATTATTTATATATGGGTCAGTTGTAGAAGGGAGGACAAAAGCACCATTGCCCTCATCTCTGTCTTCTTAAAGGTTAGGCAACAGACACGATAATCTTCCATTCATAACAGGCTCACTGCAGGAAGAGTCTGCCTTTTATGTCCTGTCCAGGGCCATGCCCATTTTGTGTTATTTAAGAGAAACAGTGAATATCAAACTTCTTTATAAGAACAGTGTGTGATCACATTAATTTTCCCAGGGATCAATGGAAGCTATGTGTGGCTCATTTTCTCCTAGTTTTGTTGTACTTGAATGTTACATTTCTCACCTGTGAGCAAGTAAAATCACAAAATTGTGTGTCATGGTAACTTATTAACGTTATTCACTGCAACATATAGCACATAGAATGATGCTATCTGTTATGGCAACACATGTATATTACAGAACTTACTGAACAAAACTGAAACACTTGATTAGAGAAATAAAATTTTCAGAAATTTTGAAGCCATAAAAAGTTATTCTTCCTGTATTTTTAATGAAAAATTCAGATTTTGGAGGTGGAAGGGGTTGAAAAAATGCAGCATTTTCTATCAAATGTAAATTTATATTACTTCTTTAACAATATAAAATGGATCATTTATAACTTAGCATATAAAACTCTAGTATCTGGCAAATCCTAAAGAGTTATATCCTTCTAAGTCCACTGAACTGAGTTATGTGGTTTATTTATTGTATACACCACGGCCTGTTCTTGCTGATAAACAGATATTGAAAATATATTGTATATAGCGATAATGACTGCAGGAGATATTATTTAGTGCAGTAGATTGGCTTACATTAAAAAGTTCAGATTACACATCTTAAATAAAACAAAGTTTTATTATAAAAACCGTGTCTATCATTCCCAGAGAAAAGAATATGATGAACAGTTTTGCTGTCTTTTTGAACTGGACACAGGCATGGCATCATATAGGCATACCAAGAAGGTTACTTAGGGCACCAGAGGCAGAGGGATGCCAAAGGAAGCCTGCAGCAGGCCCCAGTGGATGTTTGTTTGTTTGTTTGTTTGTTTGTTTGTTTGTTTGTTTGTTTGTTTGTTTGTTTGTTTGTTTGTTTGTTTGTTTGTTTGTTTGTTTGTTTGTTTGTTTGTTGCATTTCTAGACTGCCCTCCCCGTCAGACGGGCTCAGGGCAGTGTAACAACATACAATTTGTAACATACAGTTTAAAAACAATAAAAATATAAATAAACATAAAAACACTATTCCACATACAATAAAATTTCTCGATTGGCGGAATAGGAAATAAAATTTCTCGATTGGCAAAATAAATATTAAAATACAGCATTTTAGGCACACGGCTTGGCTCTTACATCATGCCCTGTGCCACAATTATGAGCTCCTGCATGGGTGGTGGACGGTCTTCAGTGGTATGGCTGATGAGAGGACAGCCTAGCTCCCACCAAATGCCTGGCAGAACATCTCCATCTTGCAGGCCCAGCTAATGTGTGGGATGGATGAAACACCTCACCCAAGTGGAGTGGATTCTCTACTATGGGTCCAAAGACTATACCAGCCACTATTCACCAGCAACCTGTGCCTATCCATGTCAAGGCAGCAGGACAAAGGAGGGGTGGCATGGACCAATGGTAGCTGATGCCAGGTGGATTGATCCTTGGCAGCACCTCCATGACTGTGTCCTACGGCAACATCAAGGCATGAGAGAGGGAGCAAGGGACTGCATGCACATGGGGGGGTCATCTTTAGTTGCAATCACCCCTACTTGTTGTACAAGACCAGACCTCAGTTGTTCCTGCCTGCCAGAGCTACAGAAGCCTGGAGGTGACTCTTGCTGACCACTGGTTCTGGAAGGCAAGCAGGCTTCTCACTTGCCCATGTGGAAAGTAAATTTAATGGACTAAAATATTTTATGTGACTTCCCTATTTTCGTGTAATTGAACTGTATTTTTACTGTGTGGAGCAGAGAGTGAATACTGCAGCAAAACACTAAGGCAGGGGGCATGTGAATGTATGCCAGTGACTGTGAAATGCTTGCTGTTGTAGTTTGAAGAATGGCAATCCACCTATGTACATTGGGGTGGCTCATAGATAGTCAGATGCACCTGTAGTACTATGCATAGACTGACAAGAGAAATTTTGTTTTGAATTAGCCATGCCAGGAGTAGCTGTAGAGCAGAGCAGAAAGAAAAGAAGCCAGCTGGGAGAACCAGAGAACGTAGCTCTAACCACATTCCAAAGGAGGAGAGATTGCTCCCTTCCCACAGTACCCAAAAGAACAATCTCTTCCTACATGGTACAAGGCTGCTGAAGCGACATTTAGACGCCAAAAGGACAGGATATAATAGGACCTTTATGAAAGGGAAAGTGACAGAGGAACTGATAAGACGTTCCTCAAAAAGATTAACAATGTTCTAAAGTGATAAGCAATGCGAACGCAAGAAGATGATCTTTGATAAGATATTGAGAAGCATGCATATTGTAATGATGTCCAGAATTGTTCGGCCAATGTGTGACCACTGGACCAGCGGGTGGTCACTTGCTTGGACCAATGTAATCCCAAGGTTGTAACTTATTGCCCCACTATTAGGAATAAGAGACAGAGACAGTATTTTGGGTACTAAAAATGGGCCACTTTATTAAAATAAACAACAAGCAACAACAACTATGGCAAGGGCCTAACTAGTGGTACAGGTCAGGTCCTGGGGTCACTCCATACCCCGCCCTGACCTGTCTGGGTGAGACACCCGCTGCCCCAGGTGTGAGCCATCATCCAATGGCTGGTGTCAGATCTGTGGCTAAATAATAGTTGTATCCAGACTACCTTCTGCAATCAGACAAGAGTCCGTTGTTTTCAAAAGATTTACTGAAAAAAGCAACCATTATAGTCCACTGGCCCAGATGCAATATCTGGGCTGGTACACGTGTATTGTTACAAATGAGAGGCAAAGAATAAGGTACAAAGTATCAAGACCCAGTAGGCCCAGCCTCCCCCCATAGTTCTCAAAACAATCCCTTTGAAGCTGAGAAAGTGAAAGTTTCCCAGGGCTGGAAAAGCTGTAGCCAAAACATTCCTCTTCTGAGAGATAGCTGCTAGGGAACATCTTGGCACCTGTGAAGAAAGCACTCAGAATACTAAAAGAATTAAAATGGAGTCTCTTTGGTTATAACATATAGGGAAGCATTCTGAACCTGACATTTCTGCCCCCTCTAAAACGCCCCTCCGCCTGGTTTATGCGGATAGCGGGTATGGAAAGCTTTTACTAATCTAGGAGCATGAACATGCACAGAGTTCGCCCATTCATCAAACCCAGAGTCAAAGTCTTTCCATCTGATAAGGTAAAACAGCTGATTCCTTTTAAGTTTAGATTCCAAAATTTGTTGCACTTCATAATGGGTCTGATCATTAATCAAAGTTGGGATAGGAGGGGCATGGGTGTGCCATTGATTCGCTGGGGGAACCTTTTTTAAGAGGCTGACATGGAATGTATCATGTACATGGCCTAGGTTCTTTGGTAAATCCAGGGCTACAGTCACTTTATTGATCACTTTACGAATAGGAAAAGGTCCCAGAAATTTCAACACTAGTTTTCGGCTGGTTTGAGTAACTTTCAAATTTTTTGTATATAAATAAACAAGGTCTCCAGGTTGTAAGTCCCATTCGGCCACACGATGGCGATCAGCATATTTTTTGTAGTCCTGTTTGGCTTTGTCGAGATGCTTTTTAATTAGAGTCCATTGCTGAGCTGCTTCCCCCCACCATTGTGAAACATCTCTGGACGCTGAAGTAGGAGGGGGGAGCGCTTCAAATGGCAAGGGTTTGAAGTGGAAGCCATATACTACTTTGAAGGGAGTTTCTCCAGTGGAGGCATGTACACTGTTATTGTACGAAAATTCTGCTAAGGGAAGCAAATCGATCCAGTTGTCTTGTTGAAAATTGATATAACAGCGGAGGAACTGTTCCAATATTTGATTAGTGTTTTCGGACTGCCCGTCGGTTTGAGGATGATGGCTGGAACTTAAACCTTGCTCAATTCCCATAATTTGTAGAAGCTCCTACCAGAAGTTGGCAACAAACTGTCCGCCGCGGTCCAAAATCACCTTTGACGGAAAAGAATGCAGTTTAACAATGTGTTTTAGGAAGATATCTGCTAGCTTTCGAGCCGAAGGTATAGTGGTGCAAGGTATGAAATGAGCTTGCTTGGAGAACAAATTGAATGATCGAATGCTGCTTGGCACTGGGGTGTCCATGACAATTTAGCGCTTGGTTTCTTAGCTTGTTCCCCTTTGTTTTTGGTTTTTAATAATTCAGTCAGGGGAAGTGTTATTTGAGCAAAGTTTGCTATGAATTCTCTATAAAAGTTGGCAAACCCTAGAAAGGATTGTAGTTCTTTGCGAGTAGTGGGCGTTTGCCATTCCTGGACAGCTTGCAGTTTGCTCGGGTCCATTTTTAAACCATCTTTGGAGATGCAATATCCCAGATAGGTGAGTTCCGTCTTATGAAACTCACATTTGGACAGTTTAATGGCCAATTTGTTACACATCAGTGTAGTTAAGACTTTTTTCATAAGATCGATGTGTTCTTCTTCAGATTCTGAATAAATTAAAACATCATCTAGATACACCGCTACTCCTTTGTATAAAAAGTCATGCAATACTTCATTGATCATGGACATGAATACCGAAGGTGCCCCGGCCAGGCCAAAAGGCATAACTAAGTATTCATATTGGCCGAGGGGCGTATTGAACACGGTTTTCCATTCATCGCCTTCCCTTATACGAATGTGGAAGTAAGCATCTTTTAAATCCAATTTCATAAAGATCTTACCTTGTGCCACGACGTTGAGTAGATCCCGGATGAGTGGGATGGGGTAGGCATTGCTGGAGGAGACTGCATTAAGTCCTCTAAAGTTTATGCAAAGTCTCAATCCCCCATCCTTTTTTTTTGACAAATAGCACTGGAGCAGCATGCGGACTATTTGCGGGTCGGATGAATCCTCTTTGAAGATTAGTGTCAATGAATTTGCGGAGCTCCTCCCGCTCATTTGGGCTCATGGGATACAGTCTGCCTTTGGGTAAAGATGCACCCGGTAAAATTTCCACGGCACAGTCCGTCCTCCGGTGGGGAGGTAAGGAGTTAGCTTCTTCTTCGGTGAAGGCTTGGACATAGGCTCTGTACTGTTTAGGCATTTGGTTAAGTTCCTCTTGAGTTAACAGGGCTTGTTCAATGAGGGTAGGGTTGTTACCCCAGTTTTGATTCCAACGATGATTTTCACATTTATCATGGGAAAAGGTAATGCTTCCTACTGTCCAGTCTATATAGGGGTTGTGATCCCACAACCATCTGCTTCCCAAGATTAAAGGGTACTTTGCTGTAGTACTAATTACGAATGATCTTGTCTCCCAATGTTGTCCCATACCCGTAATGACAGGTATAGTTTCAGTAGTGACAGGATTCATATTAGTGCCATCCATTTGTTCAAAAATGATTGGAGTTTCCAGTTCTTTTACAGGGAGTACTAATCCATTTACTAAGGCTGGTGCAATAATGTCTCTAGAGCAGCCAGAGTCTATGAGGGCTTGCACACGAATATGTGTTTTTCTTTCTGGGTTAACTAACGTTACTGGTATGAATAGTATGGACCCATGAGGTCTTTCCGGAATTGGAACTGACTGATTTTTGATCTGCCGCTTGGGTCCTTTTATGACAGATCCATCTCGTTTCCCGAGGCAGGACTTTCGGGGTTTTCCTCCCCGATTAGAGCTGTTGAATCATAGTCCATAATTTCTTCAAGCTCTAAGCCTTTTTTGGGAGGATTTCTGCGGAAAGTTCCTCTGCCTCTCGACGCTCTGGGAGCGGGTGTCGGGCGGGCTGGCGTGGGCTGAGAGGTGGGGGCTGGATGCCTTGGTAGGAACGGATTTTTTTGCACAGGCCGGAACGGACATTGTGCCGCAAAGTGACCACTTTGGCCACACTGTAGACACAATCCTTGTTGCCATCTAGCATTTCTCGCTCCTCTAGTTGCATATCCAGCACCCCTGCTCCCCCTCACAAGTACAGATGAGTGCCGGTGCCCAGCGGTTTGTTGCTGTTCGACCAAGCGTACTTCTTGCATACGATTTTCCACTTCACAAGCTAATTGAATCCACCCCAAGAGTGTGGGGGGATTATCTTGCATAAGGGCCCTGTCCAGTAGTCTGGGATTCATGCCCTGTTTGAACAGAATTATTTTGGTGGATTCCTCACACCTTGGACATTTGGCGGCCAGCTGTCGGAATTTTGGAACATAGTCTCTAGCCGACATGCTGCCTTGTCTAATAGATTGTAATTCGGTCCGAGCTCTACTTTCTTCCAAAGGGTCTTCGTATTGGGCGCGAGGCGCATCTACAAGACCTTGTAATGTGTTTAATTCAGGGGCCCCCTATTCGTAAAGGGCTACATACCATTCCACTATCCATATCCATGGATTTTATCACAGACCTCCCCCCCTCCAAGGGCCACACTTGCATTTTGGTTGTAGTGGATTTGTTCTCCACAGTGCTGCTGTGGGCCGAGTATCCGTTCGGCTAGGAGCGAAGGTGTATATCGTAGTAACAGAAGACCCTGTTCCCCTTTGAATGGGTCCTTGAGGTTCCAGTCCTTCCAAACCGGGGGAGGCATACAGATTGAACAACGGGTCCCTGTCAGGAACGGCTTTGGTATCTGGCTGCCCCAGCTTAGGCATTGGAACAGATAGGATTCGTAACAAAATGTCAGATCTGTGGCTAAATAATAGTTGTATCCAGACTACCTTCTGCAATCAGACAAGAGTCCGTTGTTTTCAAAAGATTTACTGAAAAAAGCAACCATTACAGTCCACTGGCCCAGAAGCAATATCTGGGCTGGTACACGTGTATTGTTACGAATGAGATGCAAAGAATAAGGTACAAAGTATCAAGACCCAGTAGGCCCAGCCTCCCCCCATAGTTCTCAAAACAATCCCTTTGAAGCTGAGAAAGTGAAAGTTTCCCAGGGCTGGAAAAGCTGTAGCCAAAACATTCCTCTTCTGAGAGATATCTGCTAGGGAACATCTTGGCACCTGTGAAGAAAGCACTCAGAATACTAAAAGAATTAAAATGGAGTCTCTTTGGTTATAACATATAGGGAAGCATTCTGAACCTGACAGCTGGGACCCGGCCTGGCCAGGCGAACTGGTTCACCCTTGTAAAGCTCCCTCACCCGGCCATACAGCAGCGGGGGGAGACTGGCTTGTCCAGGGGTTCTCCACCCAGGGCGTCTAACCACGCAACTGGGCTGTATGGCAGCCAGCCACTTCTGGCAGACCCCAATTCCCCACCAATGGGGAGGTGCCAAGGGTGCTCACCGGCCCCCTACAGATTCTTCCCTAACTAACATCCTGCCACCACAAAGGCCAAGCCTCTGCTTATGCCTCTGTGCCCCACAAATGGCTTAAGGCCAACTGAAACCCTTGCCGCAGGTCACTCAAGAAAATACTGTTCCCTCTGAAAGAGAGGTGCACCCCATCCCCTCTGTAGAGGTCTGCAGACTCGGCCTGGATCTGCAGATGGGGCAAATAGATCCCCAACCCCCCTGTCATTGTTTTAAAGAGGGCTCTATTGGCCATACACCTAGCCCTTTTGATAGGTTTGTGGTTCAATGCTTCCCGCCACACCCAGTGAGGAAGCATCGCCGACCAAAAGATCAGGACACCGGGCCATCTATTCTGAATCTCCAAGAAGTCGTCCCTTGCCTGCCAAGAAAGGGCCACGCCCTTCATAAGACCCAGATCATTGCCACCTAAATGGACAACCAGGATATGTGGGGGAGGGGAACTCCTCCCTTCAAACAACAATGGCAGCAAACCAGCCCACCGCAGGCCTCTTCTGCCCTGCCACTCCACCGTGGCCCATCGGCTAAGTCCAAGCTGGGACCCCATCTGCATCCTCTTCGCTTGGTGCGCTGCCCAAAAGACCATGCTATGGCCAGAGATGAGGATGCGTATCCTCTCCTGCAGCGCCACAGCACCTGAAAGAAAGACAATGTCAGCACAACTGGCCTCCAGTCAAAGGCCTAACGTATGGCTTATAAGCGGCAGAATGCCATCGCCCCACCCTCTGGATCTCGGTTCCTGAATACCCCATCACTGCAGCTGTGGAAGCCGCACCTATCCAGAAGGAGTGGGTCCCAAATTTGACCCCTCCCAGACCCAACTTCAAGAGTGCTTTGTCCGTGACTGTCCTAAACTGGTACTTTGTCAGCGGGGAACCGTTATCGTGGCAAAACAATGTCCCTGGCACGGTGCCCCGAGCCTTCAAATATTTTCTCAAGGCATCCACTGGGCACAAATCACTAATGGCACATTGGCCAATCGACAGATCCACCCCTTTTTGATGCTGATCGGTCTTAGAACGCCTAATTCGAAGAACCATCCGATCTCCATGAAACTTAACATCAGCCGCCACAATGGCACGACCCGATTTGTCCTTAAGGGACTGGGGGACCAACTCACTAACTCTAAGAGCTCCAAAGAATGCGATCAAGGAAGCGGCATTGAATAACAACTCCTCAAAAGGTGAACTGCAGACCAAGGGCCACATAGCCTTCAAACCCTGCAGAATACTGGGGGAAATGGGCTGCTGAACATCTCTCAGGGCCACCTAGACCAACCTTCTAACATTTTCTTTATGCGGAAGTCCCCAGTGGGGTCAACAAGGCCGCGGGCCTTTGAGGCGAAACTCAAAGCAGCCAGTTGACTGCGAATATATTTAACCCTGTGCCCCTTACCTTTCTGAGCGACACAAAAACGTGCTACATGCCCCACTGGGATGGGCCACAGCTGAGGGAGACCCACCTCTTGCCTGAACCCCGCAAAGTGCCTTACCACCCTGTCGTAGGCTGTCCTGGTACTAGGGGCCAGAGCTAACTGGATAGCTCTGAAGACCTCGGATTCCCAATCCTGCATACCTCCTGAGGAACCTGGGCAGGCAGCAAATCTGCCTCTGGAGCAAGCTGTCAAAACTGGTCCATCTGCAGACGAGACAGTGCGTCTGCCACTTCATTGTTTACCCCAGGTATATGCCTGGCTAAACACAATGCATTAAAGTGCAGGCACCTCAAAGTAAAGGCTCGGACCAGTCTCATCACCCTGGGAGATTTAGAAGAGAGGGTGTTCACAACCTGCACCACTGCCATATTATCGCACCAAAAGTGCACAGAGTGGTTTACTAGTTCCTCTCCCCACAGGTAAACTGCCCCTACGATTGGGAAGAATTCAAGAAATGTCAAGTCTCTACACAGGCCGGCTTCCACCCACTCAGCAGGCCATTCTGCAGCACACTAGTGCCCCCTGAAATAAATTCCAAACCCTATGGAGCCCGCTGCATTGGAAGAAACCTGCAGGTCACCCTCCAACAACATCTACTGTCTCCAAAAAGAAACACCATTGAAAGCACTCAAAAACTGATGCCAAACTTCTAGATCCTGCCTCATACCAGGAGACGTACGCATCCTATGATGTGGAAGCCTAAGCGTCCCCATTGCCTTGCAGAGGTGCCTCAAAAAGGCTCTTCCGGGTGCCACCACCTTGCACACAAAGTTAATGTGGCCTACTACCTGTTGGAGCTCCAATAAAGAAACTTTCCGCTTACCCAAGAGGGTCTGTAATCATGCCCTCAAATCCTGGAGCTTTGCAGCTGGCAACCTAGAAGTTTGGTGCTCCGTATCTAACTCCCGAGAAAGGTCAGAACTGTCATGGGACCTTCTGTCTTCTTATGTGCCAGGGGGACACCTAACTCGTCCGCTAAACATATAAAATCCCTCAAGAGACGAGCACACTGACCAGAACGTGGGGGCCCAACCAGTATAAAATCATCCAAATAGTGGGCAGTGTCACGGCAGTGCTGCCTGCGACGTAGTGCCCACTCCAAGAATGTACTGAAATGCTCAAATACTGCACATGAAATGGAGCAACCCATCGGGAGGGCTCTGTCCATGTAAAATTTGCCCTCGAAGGCAAACCCCAGGAGTTCAAAGTCCTCTGGGTGCACTGGAAGAAGGCTAAAGGCCATCTTAAAGACGCATTTTGCCATCTCAACACCCCGCCCACAACACCTAACTACTTTGACCGCTTGGTCAAAGGACGTATAACACACCAAGCATAAATGCTCAGGTATTGCGTCATTGACGGAACCACCTCTGGGGTAAGACAGATGGTGAATCAACTGAAATTCACCAGCAGCCTTCTTAGGTACTACCCCAAGGGGGGAGACCCGCAAACAAGGGACAGGAGGGAAGGGGAAAGGGCCTAAAACCCTGCCCTCTGCGCATTCCATTTGTATTTTTGCCCGTACAACTTCCTCCATGCCAACCACGGAACGCAAATTAGATGACATGAGGGCCGTCCTGGGACCTTGAAAAGGTATCCTAAAACCAAACAAAAAACCCTGTAACAAAAACTGGGCATCAGCCCTATTGGGGTAATCGGCAAGCATGGCCTCAAGTACCCTCACTTTTATTGGGCTGGGGCCCTTTACCAGGCCCCTGTTGCCCAGCAGGGCCACCCCCTTTTCTTCCAAATGGCCGCTGTTTTTTGCAGGCATTGGGGGCATGCGGATCTCTACAGGTTGGGCACTCATGGCCAAAGTGGCAGTTTTTACAGCTGCAAACCCCTTTCGAGTTGAACTCAAAACTTAGCAGTTGGGGCTGAACCGACTGCCCCGCAGAGGCACGGGAGCCGTAAGTGCCCCGGGAGGACCCCAAGAAGCCTGCAATGAATACTGAACAATGTGACCACTATCTGATCTATCCCCCACTGAAGATTTGGCCGGGGTCATCAGCTGTAACCATAAGTGCTGATGGTCCTGATCCCAAGGTAAAGATGGGTTCAGGGCTGCCCGCATCCGGAATTCTTCATCATATTGCAGCCAGGCTGCACCAACAAATTCCGTATGGGCCCTATAAATAATATCGATATATTGGAAGAGCGGGGCAGCCCTCCAGGGCTGCGTCCGCGCTATAACTCCCGCGTATATTAGAAAACCAGGGAGCCAGTTAGCGCAGGTCCTATCAATCTTATGGCGCTTAAGGCGCTCCTTGTCACGGTCTTCCAGATCCTCTTTATCCTTCTTCTCCAGCTCCCTGAAGAGAAGGGTAAAGACATCCACATAATCCCCGTGCAAGATCTTCTCCCTAGTAGCTGGGGTAAGGTGATCACCTAATGGCATAACCGTGTCACCAACTGGAAGAGCCCTGTAGGGCACGGTTCCATAATTGGACCAAGGAACACCGAAATAGGACCCCCATGGCAGCACAAGGCCCATCCCTTGAGCCTGGGCCAGGGGAGCAGCCCAACCAGCCGCACCCGGCCCCTGCCCAGGAACAAGCGACTGGCTCCAATGACCCCAATCAGAACCAACACTCGTTGTACATACGGGGGCTGCAGAGTGTGGACATGTAGTGTGTTGTGCAGTTTGATTCACCTGGCCCCATGGTCAGGCACTCGGCTGCTGGGGCCAAGGACACTTACCCTCAGTCTCGGGAGGTTGTACCACCAGTGCCACCTGCCTCGCTTCCTGGGCTGAATTCCCTTCCATCTCAGCCGCTGCAGGCTCCGCCTCCTCCTCCTCGATCCAGGTCCAAAGGCCTCGTGCCGGGGAACAGACACAAACGTGTTGCCTCCGCCGAGCACGAGGCAAACTGAAGCCACAGGGGCGGAGGCCAGCAAACGCTGCAAAACTCCACCCCCAAAGGCTGAGCCCCGGATGTAGGGCAGCACTCTGCCTCTATCCTTTCAGTGGGATAGCATCTGTTGTAGCATCATAGCTCCAAAGAACTAATCAGTCCAAGGAGGCTTTTGTTTCATCCTGGTAACTGTATTATTCTTCCTTGTTTATAAACAATAAAACTGGCTTTTGTTTATCTCTCTCCTTGGACTCCAGCGTGCTCTCCTATACTAATGAGCCAAAACAAGATAAGGTACAGAAATTTGTGCAACACCCACAATGGGCCAGCTTTGCTGGCACTCCAAGGTGACTCTTGCAGGTGGAACATGAAGGGTGGGGGGGCGGGGGCTGGCTGCTGCTCCTGAAGTGCCCTCTCTCTGTTTTCTCAGCCCCTCTAAGTGCAGCATTGTGGATGCACTCAGCAGAAGGAGAGCAGAATTGTTCCCTCCCTATCACCTAGAATTGCCAGGTTGATGTTCAGAAATTCCTGGAGAACTGGGGTGTGGCTCCTGGAGATGGCAAGGTTTGGGGAGGGAAGGAAACTAATCAAGTATAATGCCATAGAGTCCACCCTCCAAAGCTGCTGTTTTCTCCAGAGGAACTGATATCTGTAGTAATTTCAGTTGTAATTTCAGGACATCTCCAGGGCCCACCTAGAGGTTGGCAAACCTACTGCACCTCAACGAGCCTTTGGCTGGTACAGAATATGGGGGTGAGTGGAGTCAAGCAACTTCCCTCCCTTGCTTTACTGACTCCTACAGTCCTTTTTCCACCTCTCTTCTGCAATCCATATCACCTTCACCTCCTTTCTATCCAACTTCCCTCATGTTCACATCCTGCTCTCCCTCATTTGGAAGCCCCTTCCTGTATTTGCCCCTCATTCTTTTTATTATTCCTTGCACATCCACCAAGTTTTCTCATTTTCTCTCACACACTCCTTTCATACCTACTCCTTGCTTCCAGGGTTATAATGACTGTGCTGAGAGCATCAAAATCAGAATTTGCTTAGGATGCCAGAAACCCTTTGGGTGGTCCTAGATATAGGTTAGAACAGTCTCTAACAAGACATACTTGTATGAGAACTATGTAAAATAATCTGATAAAATGTTAAATCATCTCTAGGATCAGCACATGTGGTAAAAAAGGGGGGGCATGAACCAAGGATAACAGCAATGCCACAAGGTCAATGTAGAGTGTAGCTGAAGTGAAGCCCAAGACTAACCACAGAATTTTATAGCCATAGCAGCTCAAGGAAACCAATATTTGTCCTTGTTGGATTTGTCCTTGTTGGATTGAGTCATCCAAAGCATGGGGGAAGATAGCTCTAAGTGGTTTATGACAAAAAACAGCCCATCACAGATTTGATGAGTCCCTATTACTTAACTGGTGTTCATTTCAATACTGCCATAATTCATCATCTTGTAAAATGTGCAATTTTTGCAAACGTTCTGAAATTATTTCTTGAGCAGAAAACACTTATAACAATATTTCAACAATAGCTTAAACAATATTTCAAATCAAAGTCCCATAATTTCTTTGCCATAGTCCCATGATTTCTCATTGTAATTGTCAAGGAGTTCCAGACCCCTGGGGCCCAGCCCAGCTAAGGGGAAGGGTTGCCTGGAAGGTCCTGTTGCAAATAGCAAACCAGATAAGCTGCCACCAGCTCCCCAGTCTATCTCTAGGCTAAGGAGTCAGGGAGCAAAGCTCCAGCGCCTATTAGGGAATTCGCCAAAGCAAAGTGTACCTTGCAAGGGTGAGCTTGCAGGCAGAGTTCACAGCAAAAGAGTATTTGTTTTGTAGGTGGATCTCAAGCACACACAGGGTGAGTTCAACAAAAGTTTTATAACAGTGAGGTTTCAGAGTCTTAATAACCCACGCAAGGTAAAAATATAAAGGTTTATTAAGTCAAAGTGAAAGGTTACAACACACAAAACACAAGGTCTTGTGTGTTATAAGTGCAAGGTTATAAGACACAAGACACAACCTACAGCAGTAAGCTCTACATACCACACTGAATTCTTAGGAGGCAAAGCAAGTTGGTTTCTCATCAAATAAAGCCAGAAGCAAAGCAAAAGAGCATAGGCAGAGGTCTGAGGTAGACGCTCACCACAAGAATTTTTATTTTGTTTAACAGCCAGTTTATATTGGTTCAAGCTGGAACCAAAGAAAGGCAGGCCTGAAACCCCGCCCATTCACAGCTCGACTACATCACCTGACAAGTACAAAAAGGGAAGTGTGGCAAGTCTGCAGCTCTTGGCACATGATCCAAATCTACAGTTGCAAAGTTAATTACCAATTAGCCAGCAAGAACAGCTTATCTTGACTCAAGGACAGAAGCACAAGTAACTTATTGCTAGGGAAAGCGAAAAGCCTCTCCAATGGGGAAGGGAATTTCTCTAGCCAAGGAAGCCTCCAAACCAGCTCTCAAAAGGGCTTCCCATATACTTTTAAACATAGCAATTTTTCTTTAAAGCAATGACAACTGATACTTGAATTGTAAACCACATTGAAAGTTAACTCTATGGGGTTTTTTTCTGGAGAAAAATATTTGTTTTCTACACATTTTCCAGATCATGGACTATGACAGTACCATTGGTCCAACAACTGAAACCAAATAATAATAATACAGTACTGTAAGATATAGTTTCTAAAGGATTTAGCATTCATAGGAATAGACATTGAAAAGTGATTTACATTTTAAAAGTTAAAAATTGAAGTAGACGCTAATTTATTTATAAATATCCCACAGAAAAAACTACCTTCATATTTTCTATAGAATTTATTTTTCTTTTCCTGCATAAATGAAACAGCAATAATGAGCTAGCCATTTTATTGGTTATACTTGTCATGAGTTGATAAGAATTTAAATTAAAATGCAAGGAGAATTTACGGATGTAAATACAACCTATATAAGGATCTATTCTGCACATAGGACTTCACACATGCAGCACCCATCCTATCCTGAACAAATAATGGGAACTGCCATCATGTATCTTGACTAGAGATGGGCACAAACCAAAATACGAACCAAAATTAAGCACGAACCAGGCTGGCTCATGGTTTGCGAACCACGGATCATCAGATCCCATTTCTGATGAAACTGCCAAAAAATTTTAGGCTGGTTCATTTGGTTCATTTTTTGGTTTGTCAGTGCCGACAGCCTGGTGCCAATCAATCAGTTTCCTAGGCAACAGGGGATGAACTTCCTGCAGACCTTCTGTTGACCCGGAAGTGACCTTCTGCTGGCCCAGAAGTGACAATTTTATGACCCGGAAGTGACATTTTCATGAACCAAACAAACTGGTTCGTGAACTAGGGGCAGGTTCGTGAAAGTTCGTGGTTCATGAAATCTGACGAACCATGAACCACATGGTTCAGGTTTTTTTCGGTTCATGCTCATCTCTAACCTTGACTTACAGGAGTATGTAAAGTATTCTTGGACAAATCCTGGTGGCATTTGATCCTCATATATGTACCAGGACCACTGACTTGAAACAAATGCATTTCATTTCCAAATGCCCTGCCTTTAAAAAAAAAACTATACTTTTATGTTTCTCTTGTGAAGATACATAGGCGATTCTTCCATTTTTTTAAATAACATTGCCAACTAAAACCCCTCCAACAAACAAAGTAATTCTTAATAAGGTGTTTTTATTTGATGTTGATGTGCTTTATAGGCATTGTTCTGGCTGGTACCCCAACACAGATTTCCACATACCCGCACTTTCAGATAACTTGCACATCTCTCTCAGTCAGAAGTTATTTAACTGTCAGTGCAATGTAGACAATAGGATTGTTTAACCAATAGATTCAGAATATTGGCTCAGTAATTGAATAATTGTATATGTGGAACACAACTGCAGCAAATATATATATATATTGCAATTACAAATCCTTAATCCTTAATCTAATATGCAATACATCTTTGTCTCCTTTTTGACATTATGTTACAATCAGTGGGGTTTCTTGTCTGTTATTCAGCAGTTTCTTTCTCTTGCCTTCATGCTCCAGAACAAATATGAGTCTTTTAATATGGATTAACTAGAGTTTATTAATGTTGATAATTTCTGAAATGTGAGAGCAAATCTACAATCCTCATTAAAGCAGAATCTCTAAGAGGGTTTCCCAGCATTTGGGCAACCTACCCTAGTTCAAAGTTTAATGAGGCCAACAGCCATGTCTTGATTCTCCTGCCTATATGAAGATTATGCAGAGAAATGCAGTCTGTTAACTCCATCATACAATGCCATACATTGTAAAGCAAAGGCCCTCAATGTGGTGCCAAATAACACCTTTCCTGGCACCTGCCAAGTGTTTTTAGAAAGTGGGTGGGGAGAAATTGGGCATTTGCCCAGCAAGGCTTCTGATTAGCCATTGGAAATTTGTTTGGCTATGCAATTTTGTAAGAACATTGCTTTGGCAGCAGCTGCCATAACAACTCAAGGATCACAGCAGCTGGATCTTCAAAATGGCTGCTTTCTGCAGTGACCATTTTGTAGCATACACATTGTGGCTGTGCCCACCATAGTATCAGAATTCCAAAGGTGTCCACGGGCTAAAAAAGTTTGGGAACTCCTGTTGTAGATGATCAAGAGATGACAGACGACACTGAGAAGCAGACAAAAAGGAGGATATAATCTGAAAGACTCCCCCCCCAAATCCCTGCTCACCAGCTTCATCATGAACATTTTGCAGTGTGTTATGGGAAATTCAGCATTGAAAGTTAGATTTTTCACCTAGACCACAAATTGCTGGACAACACCACAAATTGCTGGATAAACAAACAGGAAATTTAGCCTTCAAACTGGCAAGGAAGTAAAAGTTTTTTCTTTTATCAAATTCTCTTGAGAATGAAGAACTATTTTCCTGACAGTAGAAGCTGAGGCTTTAGTTCTGAACATATTTGTGGGGAAACATTAATTTTAAAAAGGGAAGGAAAATATATTTTTTTAAAAAAAATCTCTCCAGCTATCAATAAAATTCAGTCTCTTGATTTTACTAGCAGCTTTGAAATGCTGATTTATAGAGATACGCAACCACATGCAAGCTTGGTATTAGCAGTGCAAAGTGTCTCTCTGAGCTGAATGTATGAATAGTTTGCTCAGGCACGAAGGATAATCAATATTCTTTTTCCTGTGCTGCTCTCCAAGCAAAACTGGCTACTTTAGAAGAGCTCACATTGTGCATCCTAAAGGCTAGCCTACTCATGTTTTGTAGCCCATCTGAACTAATTCAAGCTACACTATTTCAGGTGAACTCTTTACCACATTTTCTTTGGAGTATGGCCATTAAAGTCAATGAGATGATTAGAACAGAGTGTGTGAACAGTATAACTCAAAGGAAAATAAAGGAGATTTGTATGCTTTCTGGGTTGCTAACTTTCTTTGTACAGGAGCGATAATAGGTATAATGTACTTCTACCCAACCTCCCCATATACACACCTACATCACCTCTCTAAAAGTAAAGTAATGGGATCAGAAGGATCTCTTACCTGCTTCAGTTTACTGTAAACTGTGTATGACCAGAGGCTTTTGTGGCAGGAGAAGAAGGCTGGGAACACCTTTTATGGCAGCTTTTTGAGATCTAAGTTAAGCTTCTGTCCACCCCCCCCCCCCATTGCACAGCCAGGATTACAAGCATTTGGCATTGTGCCTGACCCTTGGCTGACAGTTTGTAGCCCTGAGTTAGCTGGGCCATGGGATCCAGCATAGGGTTGCCAACTTGGTCCCTATAGGTGTGGAGTAGCTAGCCTTGTGCCTGCTGATCCTAGGATATTTGGGGGTGGGGTCTGGAGAGGAGAAACTGACACAGATATTGTGACATCACTTCTAGGTGATCACTGAAAAGTGACATCACAGCCCACCACAGCACCCTAGGCATTCCCCTAATCCCTCTGCTAAAGACAACAGAGTGTTGCAGATGCTGTGATATCACTGCAGGAGCAACATCATTCTTCCATTTTTTCCCCATAGTTCAATTTATTAAGTGTGGGTGATTGATGGTTGGAGTGGAAGTCTTCCCATTATGGGCAGACAAATGTTAAGTCTACTCTAGCTGTTCCTCTAATATCAGTGTGATCTGCAGAAATTACCAGATGATATTATTTACTTCCAGGCCATGAAAAGCTTGAACCGATAATTTCCTGTGGGAGATGGGCAGGGGACATGGAGGAGCAGCTGTCAGCAATGTGTTACATTGCTCTCTGTTTTTCCACAGAAGTGATGTCACATCTCTCTGGATATCACTGGAAATTCTAGTTTTTCCATAGAGTTTCTGGCTCTTCTAAGACAAATGTGACATCACTTCAGGTTTTCTCCAGAAGCAACTTTGTACCACAGACCTGGCAGTCATTGTTTATTTTTCTCTTATTCTGAGCAGCAGCAGGAAATAGGGGTGGAGAGGGGAATCCCACCTCTATTAAGAGTCAGGATTTTTTCTCTCCAGTGGTGTCAGTAATCCTAATCCATCAGCAGGCCAGGTGTTATAGTTGTACACTTGTTGTCTTTGTCTAAATTATTTTTTCTGTTTCTTTATAAGCTACTTTAAGTGAACAGAAAAGCTGAGTAAAATACTTTAATAAAAAATTGAAGGAAACCGAAGCAAGGGAAGGGCTTGTGCATGTGGCTGGATACTTCTTGGTTCTGTTCTGTAGTGTTCCCCCACTGGCTGAATTTAGTGCCTGGCTGCTATGGATGACACTGGTTTTGTTGTGCTAAGCTGCAACAGCATCGCTTGCTTCAATTTGGTTTGGGTGGAATGGATGTGATTCTCTGGTTTGATGTTGGTCCCCTTACTTCACTTTGGTTCTGGGGGGTTTCATTCTTGTACTTCAGTTTGGTTCTGTTGGAATTTCTTTAGGATGAGCTTGGTTTGCATTTGGAAGTGTGCCTTGGCCATGAAAGCCTTAGTGTTTTTCTGCTGTGGGAGTCAACTTTGACTTTTCCCCATAGGAAATGATGGAGTGGCTGGAAGCACTTCTTTGGGAGCTGTAGAATTGGCTCCCAGGTCCAAGCTTTCTGAAATGTATGAAGTCATTAGAGGAGTGTCAGAAGTAGGTCCCTGGCAAATTTGGTGGAGTTTTCTTGAAAAATGCCACCACCAGCCCCAGGATAGCCCCAGATGGTTTTCCCCATAGGAAATAATGGAGAACCACTAGGGACACTTTTGGAGACCCATGGAATTGGCCATAAGGTCCAATCTTCCTGAAGCTGGGGCAAGGGGCTTTAGAGAACAGTCAGAAGTAGATCCCCTGCAAATTTGGAGTTCGGTTGAAAATGCCCTCCCCCTGCAAAAAAAGGCAGGAACTGCTGTTTATTTGCTTTTTTTTCAGGGAAAAAGCAAAAGAACAGACAAGCTTTGTTCAATGAATTTTACTGAACTGATTTGGTAAAAAAATCAAGAATGTCAAATCTAGTTTGGTATTCACTGTTTTGATCCAGAATACCCAGATTTCACTGAATCAGCCAAAATTTGATATTTTACTCCAAATACTGAACTGAACTGAACTGAACTGCACACCCCATGTGATTTAAATACTTCTACATATGCAATCATAAGCAAATTTACTGGGAAATAGTTACTTCCAAGTAATTGTATTCTAGGACAAAGTATAAGATAGAAGCTCTTAGTCTGATAGGACAGCATGGGGCATTTTGAGGTCTATTTCAGTCAGTTGGAATAGTTATAATTTTTTTTCTTAGTACAGAAGGGCCTCAATCAGTAATAAGGAACCAGTAGACCAGGTATTTTATGGGTGCCATAGTAACCTAACATACACTGGCAAAATGAATCTGACTTCCTGCCTTTTCCCATAATCCTGAAATCCCTTCTTTATGTGCCTAGAATGATCTTAGTCCTTAGGCTGGCAAAGCACAGGCCTTTTTAAATTTCTTTCCTCCTACCTCTGAAATTCAGAAATCAAGACCTTTTCTTTTACTCTCCTGTGACATCAGATAATTATTTGAAAAGACTCTGTTCTGCCTCTTTGTAAAGGCTTGAGCATTTTTCTTTCAGCAGAGCCTGTGTGAGTGCAAGAGGGACATAAGTCTATATGATCACAGTGGTGGAATGCATTGCTCTGGGCTCTTTTGGCATTCTGTAATCATATCATACCAGGTATGTATTAAACATGAACTTCAGAAGGGAATAGAAATCCCAATCTGAACTCACAAGAATCCAAAGGGTAAACTCTAAAAGAAAATTAATAAAAGATTGTGTTTTATGGCTGTCTAGAGATTTTTAAAGTAAACCACAGTTATTAATGGTGTAAGTTAATACTGCAAAAAAATCCATCTATAACTGCTGCATTCACAAAGTTCATATAAATTTGTGTTCTGCCTGTGTAATTTGGATGGAGTTACTGAGCAAAAGCCTGTAAGCTGTTTATCAAAACAATACCACCCCGGGGGCGTGGCTTCGGCTCCAAGGGAGAAGCAAGCTTGGAAAGTTAGCTCCATCCCTCCCCACCCTAAAGCCTCAAAATAAAACGTCATAACAGAACTCAAAAGTGAATAAAGAAATATGAGCAAACAAAACCTTGAGAAGGAAAAAATGAAGGCAAACACTTCAAAAAAGCTTCAGGAATTCTTCCCAGACTTGCAGCAGGCAGCAGAGAAGTAAAGAGCAACATCCAAAATGGCTGCTGAAAACAGCAAGGGTAAGAATGCGGTACTCCCGGCTGCCACACAGTGGCTTGAGCTGGGGACAGTACTTTGCCACTTCGGAAGGAGAAGCAGGCAGAGACATCTCCCAGGCATATGGGGATATAGCTGGGGGGGGGGCAGAGACAAAGCCTTCAGAAGACGGCTCTGCCCTCCCTGCTGGCAGTTGCTCTGCGTGCTTGGCCCACCCACCTCACCCTGTAGTAGTGCAGGATTAGCCGGCTGCTGTTCCCAGAGCCAAGTAGGAATTTTTTCTCCTCTCCCCATATTGGCAAGGTGGGAGATGTGGTTTTTTGCCTACCTTGCACTGCAGGCAGAGGTTTGAGGTAATTGGCAGTGGTGGTGCATCGTTGTAAGTCACTGGTAGGAGAGAGTTTGGGGATAGGGAGCGGGCTGGTGAGCACCCCTTGGCAATTCCCCATTGGTGGGGAAATGGGGTCTACCAGGAGCGGATGGTATGCTTGTGAAGGCTACCACCACCTGGAGACTGCCTGCAGTGAACCCCATGTGTAAGTCCTTCCCTCACTGCTGTACGGCTGAGGCTTTAGGAGCTTGAAGGGGGGAACCATTTTGCCTGGCTGGCTGGGGAAAAGCCATTACATGGATGGCTCCTACCCGGGGCTGTGGGGCTTGCCCAGACAGGTCAAGGCGGTGGTCCAGGGGTGACCCCGTGGCTTGACCTGTATCGCTAGTTTGCCCTTGCCGTATTTAATGGTTGATGTTATATTAATAAAGTGGCCCTTTAGTTCCAACTCCTGTATCTGCCTCTTCATTCCGACTGGGGTGGCAATAAACTACCCAACTTATCTAGCTCAGCAGACCCAATACTAGCCAGAATGCTTGCTCAATTGGAGCAAAAAATTATGAATAAAGTCTCAACTAGTCTTCAACCCTTTGAGGAACAACTTGCTGAAATAAAATCGGCTATAGACAACGTAGCACAAAAGACTAATCATGCCCTTATATTAAGCAATTCACTGCGATCTGAAATAGCCGTTTTACAACAAGAAAATAAACAGCTACAAAAAGACTATTACAATTGGAAATCCAGACAAAACAATCTAACCTTAAATTCAGAAATGTTGATGAGAAGATATCTGATAATGCAGATCTACCCTCCTTTTTAGAATCATGGCTGTCACAGCATTTACAACTTGAAAAGGGAGCAACTCCTATATTCACCAAGGCTTTTCGCCTGGGCTCACAAAATAATCCAAAGTATAATAAACCAAGAGATATATTAGCCACAATCCCAGACTAGAAGACAAGGAGCAAAATACTAGAAATAGCAAGAAATAAAGGATCAATCCCCTACAAAGGGACAAATATTCAAATACTTACAGACTTGCCATCCACAATATTAAAGAAAAGAAAAGAACTCAGATCTACAACAGAAGCATTGAGAAAAGCCCAAATAAAATATAAATGGACCAATTATACACATCTTCAAGTCAAAATACAAGATACAATTTACCAAGTTTTAGATCAGGAAGCTGGAAAGACATTACTGCAGGATCTTGGCATTGAGACTTTTTCAATCAGAGATAGAACATCACATAAAAGAAAAATGCTCAGTTCGTTATCACTAGGGGTGTGCAAGGAAAAAACTTTCGGCTTTCTTGTTTCGGGATTACCCGAAACAAGATTCTCTACCGGCATTAGCCGAATGCCGAAACAAGAATCTCTTTCGGGATTCGGGATTCGGCATTATTTCGGCATTCTTTCGGGATTCTTTCGGGTTATTTTGCTGGGAAAATGCCTCCGTCTTTCAGGACGCCTGGAGGAGGCATTTTCCCACCAAATAAGCCCAAAATTGGTGGGGACCTTCCTCTAACCCTTCTCTAACACCCACCCAAGTTTCAGACAGATTGGACTTTGGGGGGCCATGTTATGGCCCCCCAAAGCAGGTCCCCCCATCCTCCCATAAAGGAGCATCTTCTTCATTATTTCCTATGGGGAAAAAATGAAGAAGCAGGCTTCCTTTGCCAGGGGTGGCATTTTGCATGCAAAATGCCCCCCAGCCCTCAGGGGCCCTTCTCCCACCCCTCCTCCCACCCCCCACCGAGGCTCAGCCTGCTCCCACTTGGGGGGGCCATTTCATGGCCTCCCCAAGTAGGTGCTCTAATCTCTACCACTGACAGCTGGGGGAGGCTTGTGTTGCCAGGGGTGGCATTTTGCATGCAAAATGCCCCCCAACCCTCTGGGGCCCTTCTCCCACCCCTCCTCCCACCCCCCACCAAGGCTCAGCCTGCTCCCACTTGGGGGGGCCATTTCATGGCCTCCCCAAGTAGGTGCTCTCAGCCCCTAAAGTCCACCCTTCACAGCCCCACACAAACCCAATTCCCCCCCAGCTGCCACACACAGACCCAAATCCCCCCAGTAGCCCCTCACAGACCCAAATCAACCCCCACCTGCCCCACACCCACCATAACCCCAGGAACAGGCTGGCCTGCCCTCCCCTTTTGGGAACCCCTAAACTCTCTTTCCCAGGGCAGTTCTGCACAGACAAGGGGTGCCACAATGGTGGCAGTGCCAAATCGTCCCTGGGAAAGAGCACCTGCCCTGGCACACAGACAACCACCCCCCTGACCCCCCCACCACCCGCAGAGAAGGCTGGCCAGCCTGCCCCATTGTTCCCTATGCTGGGAACCAACCTCCCATCAAAGAAGGGAACACAGACACACAATCATTAAGTTTAAAAAACCTTTATTTTCTCATTTTCAAATTACAAGTGGTCAACAAATCACAACATATTACACTTATTGTCCCTCATAGCACAACACAACACAATTAACTACACATCAGAGAATCTTAAACACATTTTTTTTTTTGAAATGGACAAACAGTAAAGTTTTGAACATTACAACAGGTCACATAGTGAGCGGGCACAACAGGGCATGGAAACAGAAGATGATCATAATAACTACCAGCCTAATACAACTCTCCCTCCATAAAACGACTTAATGGGGGGGAACCACTGCAACAAAATCCCCCCCCCAACCCTCTGGGGCCCTTCTCCCACCCTTCCTCCCATCCCCCCACCAAGGCTCAGCCTGCTCCCACTTGGGGGGGCCATTTCATGGCCTCCCCAAGTAGGTGCTCTGCTCTCATCTCTACCACTGACAGCTGGGAGAGGCTTGTCTTGCCAGGGGTGGCATTTTGCATGCCAAATGCCACCCTCACCCTCAGGGGCCCTTCTCCCACCCTTCCCCCCACCCCCCACCACATGCATTCCTTGACAATCAAGAAATCTGGAGTTAAGGACTTCCGGTTTGGGATTCATGGAGGTCTAACGCAGCTCCATTTGTGGAGCTGACCGGATTGCCGTTTTAACCGGCCGGAGGGGTGAAAATAACCCGCGGCCGACTGCTCTCAGGCGGGGAGCAGGCAAAGAACGCTCAAGACCCTAGGGTGAGTTAGATCTCGGACGAGGGGGGGCTCTACACAAGGAGTCTCCCCCCCGATCCTTGAGGTCCCACCTTGCGACGGGTCGGCTATAATCTCTGCGGCAATTTTGGGGCCAATTCGGCTGGCATAAGACCTACATACCCAAGCTTCGATCGGGGAGGGAAGTCGAGAGGAGAATTTAAGATCGAAACAGCGATTACAACCCGAGAAAGCTGGAGAGAAGGTAAAGATCGCTATCTCTTGAAACGGGACAGATTGACAAAAACAGAGAGGAAAGAAAGTAGACTTTTAAACTGCAACAGACTAGCGAAAAGGAGGTGAAGACTCGGCAGGAGTTGTATTTTAAAAGAGACTAAGTTTAAAGAAGTTATTACAAAAATCGGACTATTGTTTTGAATACCTGTGGTTTTGGAGCTGTGGGAAAAAGACACCATCGCGAGACCTGCTGTGGGAAGACGGGAGACAGGAAGTGCGTAACAACAATAGAGTGGCTGGAGGGAAGCGGCCCTTGCCAAAGGACAGGAAGTGGGGAATCGCCATCTTTGAAAGTGGAAGGGTCGTGGCTTCAGCGGAAGAGGAAGTAGGCCATCTTGGATTATAATAACATAGAGAAACCATAGAGAAAAGACGCCCGACATTTTGGATATAAAAAATTAATTTTGGCAAAGATTGGGACATTTAAAAAAAAAAAAAAAAAAAAAGGAAAACGTTTAATTATACGCCACGGAGCTGAGGAAGAGAGCAGATTCGTGGGAGCGAGCTAAAGCAAGCCCCACGATGTCGAAAAAAGAGTGGCAATCGGCAATAGAAAACTTGGACAAAAAACTTATAGACATGATGAAAGAACTTAAGGACACGAAATTGGAGCTTATTAAAGAGGTCAAGGAAGTTACACAGACAGTAAAGTCGGAGCTGTCAGAAGTGAAAAAAGGTGTGGAAACGATTAGCAGTGAATTACAAGGAACGCAGCAGAGAGTTAAAACAGTAGAAGACGCGATGGAGAATTTAATAGACACGCAACAAACAGAGATGAGGCTGGTGAAGGGGAGGATGTCAGTTGCAGAAACTAAACACATGGAGAAGCAGCTTCGTTTTCGTGGTCTGCCAGAAGTGGAAGGGAAGTCAGCGCAAGAACAGATGACGGAGGTGTTGGCTGATTACCTGGGGAAGGAGGAGGAGGAAATTGTGGCTATCCTAGATGTGGCGTATCGTGTGAACTCGAGAATTGCAACCCAGAGGAAACTACCAAGGGATGTGATTGTGCAGTTTACAACTAGAAATATGAAAGAGAGGATTGTGACCAAACAATTTCAAGATCCATTGGAGATTGATGGCAAGACGATTATTATAATGAAGGAACTGCCCAGATCAGTGTTATTGGACAGGAAAAAATATAGAGTGCTAATTCAGACTTTGAAGGACATGAATATCAGATACAGATGGGAGTTACCGGAAGGAGTGTCCTTTGAGTTTGGAGGGGCAAAAAAACGTATCAGATCTGAGCGGGAGATGGAGAGATTTATCAAGGACAATGAAAAAGACTTACCAACAAAACCATGAATATGGAGTGTAAAGTATTATCTTGGAATATAAATGGACTAAACTCACCGAATAAGAGAAAAAATATTTTTCATTGGCTACTAAAACAAAAATGTGATATTGTTTGTTTGCAGGAGACCCACATCAGAAAACAGGATGTAAAATATTTAAAATCTGGAAAATTGGGCAAAGAATTTGTAGCGGCTTCCAACAAGAAAAAAAGAGGAGTGGTGTTGTATATAAAAGAGGAGCTGCAGCCAAAATTTGTTATGAGAGATGTGGAAGCTAGATTTGTAGCAGTGGAATGTAATTGGAACTTAAAGAGAGTGTTGGTAGTCGGACTTTATGCACCTAACGGTGCAAAGGAAAGCTTCTTTGAGGACTTAAGGAAGCACCTAGACGATCTTGTATATGACCAGATAATTCTTGCTGGAGATTTCAATGGAGTGACAGATTTGGAATTAGACAAAAAGACTACAAAAGCACAAAAGAAAAGAGGACTATTGCCAAAGCTTTTTTTTGAGTTGATTCAACAAGAGACTCTCGAAGACGTATGGAGGAGAGAATATCCTAAAACCAAACAGTTTACTTTTTATTCTGCAAGGCATCTTACATTATCAAGAATTGATATGATCTGGGCCTCAAAGGACTTAGCGCTATGGACTAAGGAGGTAGAAATAATGCCGATGGTAGGCTCAGATCACAACCCAATTATGTGGAAATTTGGAAAAAGGAGAAAAAGGAAAGCCTGGAGAATAAATGAGGACCTGTTACAGGAAAGTGAGAATATGGAAACACTGAGAAGAGAGACTAAGTTTTTTATACAATACAACGTGAATAAAGAAGTACCAACCAGTAAAGTTTGGGACGCGTACAAGGCGGTTGTAAGGGGCATACTAATGGACTTAAATGGTAGAGCAAGGAAAAAGAAAGAGGAGAAAAGACAAGAGATTGAGGAGAAAATAAAGGCCAAAGAAGTACAGTTAAAAAAGAGACCAGGGAAAAAGAAAATACATCAGGAAATCAAAATTCTTCAAGAACAGTTAACAGCAATGAGTAACAAAGAATTGGAGTGGAACCTTAAAAGACTGAATCAAAAAGCTTTTGAGGGTGCTAATAAACCTGGGAAATATTTGGCATGGCAATTAAAGAAGAAAAGGGAAAAGAAAATAATAAATAAAATTTGTGAAGAAAACAAAACGTATTTGGAGCAGACTACCATTAGCAGAGCCTTTTATAAATTTTACGCTAAGCTGTATAATAAAAAAGAAGTAAACAAAGAATCAATAGCATCATATTTGGAGAAAACCAAACTTCCAGAGATCTCGGAAGCTTGGAGAAATAAGTTGAACAGTGAAGTAACTGATGAGGAAATAAATATGGCAATACAATCTGCAAATCTAGGAAAGGCGCCAGGGCCAGATGGACTTACGGCTAAATTTTATAAGACAATGGCCAATGAACTGGCACCATTCCTAAAAGAGGTGATGAATGGAGTTTTTAGGGATCAAAGAATTCCAGACACTTGGAGCGAAGCGAATATATCATTGATCCCAAAAGAGGGCCAAGATCTGACTAGCGTGAAAAATTATAGGCCTATATCACTACTCAATAATGACTATAAAATTTTTGCGAAGATATTGGCGGAGAGATTGAAGGGGTGGCTCTCGGAAGTCATAGAGGAGGAACAAGCAGGCTTTTTGCCAGACAGACAAATAAGAGACAACTTAAGGACAGTGATCAATGCTATTGAATACTACGATAAGCGTTGTGACAAAGAGGTTGGTTTCTTCTTTGTAGACGCTGAAAAAGCGTTTGACAATTTAAACTGGGATTTTATGTTTGCCACTATGGAAAAGCTACAACTGGGAGAAAGATTCGTCAGAGCAATCAAGGAAATCTATAGAGACCAGACTGCAGCAATTGTAGTGAATGATGAATTGACCAAAAAATTGACGATTAGTAAAGGAACAAGACAAGGTTGCCCGTTATCTCCATTGTTGTTCATTTTAGTATTGGAGATTCTGATGATACAAATTCGACAAGATGAGGAAATACGAGGAATAAAAATAAAGGACTACTCATATAAGGTCAGAGCATTTGCAGATGACATAATGTTAATTGTAGAAGACCCACTGGAGAACATGCCAAAAGTGATAGGCAAGATCAAGGAGTTTGGAGATTTGGCAGGTTTCTTCATTAACAAAAAGAAGTCAAAGATATTATGCAAAAACATGACTAAGCAGAAACAACAATTGTTAATGGAAACAACGGATTGTGAAGTAACTAGTAAGGTGAAATACTTGGGAGTTGAGCTGACTGCAAAAAATATAGATTTGTTCAAGAATAATTATGAAAAATTATGGACTCAGATAGAGAGAGACTTGATCAAATGGAATAGATTGAACCTGTCATGGTTGGGCAGGATTGCAGCAGTTAAGATGAATGTGTTACCAAGAGTAATGTTTTTGTTACAGACAATACCAATCATCAGAGACTCTAAACAATTTGAAAAATGGCAGAGGAAAATATCAGATTTTGTTTGGGCAGGCAAGAAGCCTCGAGTGAAAGTAAAAGTTTTACAAGATGCAAAGGAGAGAGGCGGAATGCAACTGCCCAATCTGAGACTTTACCATGATGCAATCTGCCTAGTTTGGCTAAAAGAGTGGATGACATTAAAGAATAAGAAACTATTAGCCCTAGAGGGATATAAAAAAATTTTTGGATGGCACGCATACCTATGGCATGACAAAGTAAAGGTCAACTCGATGTTCCTGCATCATTTTGTAAGGAGAAGTCTATATACAATTTGGAAGAAGTACAGAACTTACCTACAAGAAGGAACCCCCTTGTGGGTGGTTCCATATGAGGTGATAGATCCGAGAGCTGTGGATAATGAACAACAATGTTTAACGTACAAAGAAATAACTAAAACTGAAGTATCTAAACTTAGAATAAAGACGCAAGAGGAACTATCACCTAACTATGATTGGTTCCAGTATAGACAGATTAGAGACTTATATAACTCGGACTTTGCAAAAGGGGGCATACGAACAGAGAACTCGGAACTAGAGCAGACCCTTCTTAAAGAAGACAAGAAAAGAATATCCAAGGTATACCAAGTACTGTTGAAATGGTATACTGAGGATGAGATAGTTAAAACACAGATGGTGAAATGGGCTATAAATTTCAATAAAGAAATAACAATGGAGGCATGGGAATACTTGTGGAAAACTACAATGAAGACAACGACATGCATTAATATTAAAGAGAACATTTTCAAAATGATCTATCGTTGGTACATGACACCAAAGAAGATTGCGCTAGGGAACTTGAATACTTCTAATAAATGCTGGAAATGTAAGAAACATGAGGGCTCCCTCTATCATATGTGGTGGTCGTGTGAGGTAGCTAGGCAGTTCTGGGGGGAAATAATAAGAGAAATGAGTGAAATTTTACAGTTTCAAATAAACAAGAACCCAGAACTCCTGCTGCTAAACTTGGGAATGGAGGGAATTCCAGCCCATCATAGGACGTTGATTTTTTATATGACTGCAGCAGCTAGACTTTTGTATGCGCAGAAATGGAAAGTACAAGAAGTGCCAACTATTGAAGATTGGATCTACAAATTGCTGTATATGGCTGAAATGGACAAGATGACAAGAAAACTGAGAGATCTGGACTCAGGGCAGTTTAACACAGATTGGGAGAAGCTGAAACAATATCTGGAGAAGAAATGGGAGGTGGGAGGAAAACTGTGGCAGTTTGAGAACTACTGAAGTATAATAAAAGTATAAAAGAGAGGGGTGACTTTACCGGGGGAGGAAGAGAAATGTGAATTTATAAGCAGTTAGATTAATTGATTGAGATATATATAGATATGTATAGGTCAACTGATAGAGAATAATTAATGATAAGGTTTAAACATGAGGATTGACTAACTAACAATATTTTCTTTTTTTTGACAAGATTTATATGCACCAAACTGAATGTATAGAAGAGTTAAATTGATTGAGTATCTGAGGAGCTATATAGAATTACCATAAAAAGTTGAAATGAGTAATATATAGAGAACAAATCAAATTGTTTGATTTAAATGTGGGAAATTTTTATGGTTTATGATATATAGGTTTATATAGAATTATTCAAAACTGGAAAATGGGATAAATTGTTTATCTAAAGACGTATAGTTTGGGTGTATAATAATTAAAGGAGTTAATGATGCACTGCTTAATATAATGGAGAATGTATATCTGTTTTAGACAGAGGAATTTAATAGAAGTAAGGGAAAAGGGACAGAGGGTGGGAAAGCTGTTGGAAGTCAACAAAAGGGGGGGAAAGGGAGGGGGTTAGAAACGAAAAATTAGGGGAAAATTGACTGTAATGTAAAAATAAAAATGTTCTAACCCAATAAAAATTTTTTCAAAAAAAAAAAAAAGAAATCTGGAGTTAAATATAATGTGCATGTAAGTCCCTCAAAGACAGAAGCAATATGACCCATTTGATTTCCACAACCTCAGACACAATTAGGGATCCGTTTCCCCTTGGTGGGGGATCCCCCACTCTCACCTATCACCCCGAAGGGGGAAAGTCAGTGAATGAGCCTTCAAGGTACGCTCCAGGGGCTGCTGCCGTGATGTCACTGATGTCATCTGGCTGCCCTGAGAGTATGCCTGTGCTTTGCAGTGGGCTGATTTGGGCCCTGCAGGCCAAAGCAGGATCCCTTGTGGCCCAAATCTGCCTGCTGTGAATTGTGCGTGCTCCCCAGCCTTGTGTGATGATCACATCACTTCCTAGAACAGACATCATCATGCCAGAGCATTGCCATTAAATGATCATGCGTGTGTGAACAGACCCTATGTATCCTGTAGGCTTCAGTGATGGTATAGTAATGTTTTCACTCACATTATAGAGAGAGAGAGAGAGAGAGAGAAGGGGGGGAGGCACTGAAGCTAGATTATTTCTTCTATTTTACTGTCCCCTTCCAAAGCCAGGGTGGCATTGGCACAATGCCCCCCTCCCCCCGGCCAGAGCCTTAGTACCAGTATGCATTGACAGGCCCATGCATCATAGTCCTTTTTGAGACCCAGCCAAGTTGTGTGCCTTTTGGAGAAAAATGTTCAAGTTGCTGGTGGGGGTATGAACAATTTTTAGATATCCACTGTAGTGCAATGGCTAGAGAGTTGGTCTAGAATCTGGCAGACTCTGATTCTGTGCCTTGTAGGCTTGATGGATGTTCTTGGCTCAGCCTAAGTAAACAATTGTGTTGTGTTTTCCAGAGGCAGTCTAGGTGATTTTGGGGCCCTGGACAAATGTTCTTGACGGGGCCCCAGAACCAGTGCCGCCCCACCACTGGCTCCTTGCCAAGGCCAAGCAATTTGGCAACCTAGGCCCCAGATAGAGTGGGCAGGAGTGCGTTGTTTCCTTCCTCCCCCCCCTCCACCCCCTCATACAACTAAGAAGGCCATCGGTGGAGTCACTCCAATGTGAGGCATGGAGCAGCTGTCTATTGTTAGCCTGGTTGTGATGAGGGTGAAACAAATCAAGGGAGAACAGCAATGTGTAAACCACTCTAGGTTCCCATGGGGGAGAAAACCGGGGCATAAGATAAACCTTTAATTTGGTGGGGAGGGGGTATATACATTTTATGTGTATGTGTCTGTATGTTTTATGCATTCAAATCACTTGTGGTGTACTTTAGAATTATATTGAGCTCCACAGTATCCCAAAAACCTTGTCCATGTATTGCAAACCGAAGTCAATCTACCACATCTAGGGTATTCTTCTTTTCCCTACTGCCTTCAATTTTTCTTAGCATTATTGTCTTTTCTAGTGAACCTTGTCTTCTCATGATGTGACATAAGCACTATCATCAATTGATATCTTCAAGGGAGAAAGCAGGCCTGATTTGGTCTGGACATGTCTTTTTCGGAGTCCATGGTACATGTAAATTGAAACTTTCTTCCCACTTCACAGTGTGAATGCTTTTTCCTCCTATGAGCTTTGTCTAAATTTTACTGTACTGATACTGCTCATTTGGCCAAAAGGCCTGCCCTTGATCAATGCCACATTAAATACTTCATAATAAAAATATGTTTTTAGAACCATTTAAAAGTGTCCTTAAGTGCCATACGCCGATTTAAAAAACCATAAGCTAAATGTTTGGGAACACAACCAGATATGTGAATGACTGAAATGCAGCCCAATCCCACTGCTACTTAAAATCCATTTTTGATGGAGGTCTGGATTGTCTTACATTGGTGTCATTGGGCTTGGAATCAGGAACCTGGAAGCGTTCCATGGTGGCTACAACTTTCATGCCAAGGCTAAGAGGGTGGGAACGGGATCTCTCTGGGGTGGCAAACTCTGGCCTTGGAAGTTACTGGCAATTTGGGGGTGGGACTTGTGCAAAGGAAAATCTGAGTAGGGATCTCCCCCAGAATCCATGGTCCGCATTTGCCCTCTAAAGAGATTGCCCTTGGAAGCAGCCAGTTTATCTGTAGGGAACTACTCTCTCTAACCTGAACTCAAGCCCAACCAGGAGTTTGGCAGCCCTAGGAAAATTTCTGAAAAAGATGGCAAAGGAGGGCCAGCAACTGATAGAGGCATGGAAGCCCACACCAGGACAGTAGCAGGGGCCTACTTGGGCAAAAGGGACGACCAGTGCTCTCATCCCCCATAGTCCACTCCTTTCAGCCCCACACAAACCCAGTTCCCCCACCCCAGCTGCCACACACAGACCCAAATCCTCCACTCAGCCCCTCTCAGAACCAAAACCACCCTCAGCTGCCCCACACCGAGTACCCCAGGAACAGGCTGGCCAGCCTGCCCCATTGTTCCCTATGCTGGGAACCAACCTCCCATCAAAGAAGGGAACACAGACACACAATCATTAAGTTTAAAAAACCTTTATTTTCTCATTTTCAAATTACAAGTGGTCAACAAATCACAACATATTACACTTATTGTCCCTCATAGCACAACACAACACAATTAACTACACATCAGAGAATCTTAAACACAATTTTTTTTTTGAAATGGACAAACAGTAAAGTTTTGAACATTACAACAGGTTACATAGTGAGCGGGCACAACAGGGCATGGAAACAGAAGATGATCATAATAACTACCAGCCTAATACAACTCTCCCTCCATAAAACGACTTAATGGGGGGGAACCACTGCAACAGGGTCCAGCAGAACCTATGTCATTTCCTGTGGCTGTGCTTTCAGTTCAGACACACAAAGCTGAACTGGGCACTTCCAAGGCACTGGACAATGGTATTTCTGGAGCAGTTCTGCAGAGGTCTCCCCCCACCCCCACACCAGCCTCAGAATTTACCTGGGAACATCTGTGAGAGATCATCATTGGCCGGTGCCCATCCACCACTCTTCCCGCATCCCCCAACCATGCAAACCCAACATTAACATCAAATTTTTTTTTTAAAACATGAACTGAACATCAACTTTTAAAAAACATAAGCACAACATTTTTTTTTGGGTTTTTTTCCTTTTTTTTACATGAACAGAACATCAACTTTTAAAAAACATAATCACAACATTTTTTTGGGTTTTTTTTCCTTTTTTTTACATGAACAGAACATCAACTTTTAAAAAACATAAGCACAACATTTTTTTTTGGTTTTTTTTCCTTTTTTTTACATGAACAGAACATCAACTTTTAAAAAACATAATCACAACATTTTTTTGGGTTTTTTTTCCTTTTTTTTACATGAACAGAACATCAACTTTTAAAAAACATAATCACAACATTTTTTTTTGGTTTTTTTTCCTTTTTTTTACATGAACAGAACATCAACTTTCAAAAAACAGTACAACAATTCTTCTACAATTTTTTTTACAATGATTTCATCTGATAAAAACACCTAAGCAATCCCTATCTAACCTGTTTCTCCCTCCAGTAGCAATCCATGTTTCTGGGGCATTATTTTTCATAATAAATTTGGTCCCACAGGGTATGTCTCAGTGATGGGAGATGTTTTGAATACCCTGGGGGGGGGCTTTCAAATTGCTGGGTGTTTTCCCTTTGCCACTGGTTCCTAACCACCCTCCCTCTACTGGCCGGTTTTAACTGTATATACAGGGTTTTATACAGGGGAGAGCGCGATTCCAAAGGATTGGACTCATAGAGGATGCAGGCCACAAGTTGGGCTCACCTCAGTCACTCTGGAAGTCCAGTCCTGAGAAATCGAAGAGGCGAGAGTTGACCTTCAGGAAGGTCAACTGCTCGACTCTCCATGGGAGAAGGCGAGTGCGATGTGGGCCGACAATGTCGCCCGCATGTGAAAAGACGCGCTCGCTCTCCACGCTCGTCGGAGGGCATGAGAGCAGCCGCTGCGCCTCGAGGGAGAGGTCCGGCCAGACCGACTCCTTCCTGGCCCAGTAGCTGAGCGGATCGGTGGAGAGCGACTCGCAGGGCTCCGCGAGGTAGTCCCTGACCATCGCCTCCGCCGGATCCTCTCTCACGGTCCTCACGACCCCAGAGGGGACGAGGGCCCACCGGAGCATCTCCATCTCCATCGGCACTCCGGTGGTGGCCTCGGGGGGGGCCTGCGCAGAGGGGGCGTCAGAGGGACCCGCACGGCAGGGCCCCTCTTGCGTCCCCCCTGTCGACAGGCGTCCCCTCTTGGCCTGCCTGCGCCTCACCCAAGAGCAGAGCCCGTCTCTGGCTTGGGTGAGGTTCCCGTCCCGCTCGGCGAAAGTGCCCTTTATGCGCGGGTCACACATGGTCGCCAACATGTATGACTCTTCCTTAGTGAGAGGAGTTAGCCTGGCAGCTATGCCCTGCTGCAGCCTTCTCACTAATGCGCGCACCGCTGGAACAAGGTCAGCACGGGGCGCGACCCGGTCTGCAAGGGTGGCCAGATTCCTCTGGAGCGTGTGCACCAGGGGAATGACCAGACCGAGGGTCGCCGTGTCTGACGAGACCGCCACAGTGAAGTCCTTGAAGGGCTTCAGGACCTCCACTGTCTGGGTGATGGTGAGCCAATCCTCCCGGTTGAACTCACCCACCTGACTCGCACCGCGGTGCTCGGAGAGCCACGCGTGGAGTGCGGCCTGCTGCTCCACCAAGCGCTCAAGCATGGCGCAGGTGGAGTTCCAGCGAGTGCTGACGTCAGTGATCAGAGCGTGCTCTGGCACACCTGTCCTGACCTGTGTCTGGCGCAGTTCGTGCGTGGCCTTCACGCTGCGCGAGAAGTGACCCGTGAGCCTCCGACATTTCTGGACAAGTAACTGGAGTTCACGGGTCCGGGTATCCACGGGTTCCTTCGAGGAGCCCAACCCCAGCGCATCTCTCACCACTAGGTGAAGCTTGTGAGCGGCACAGTAGACGCTCTCTCGGCTCACTAGATGCGCCGCTGCCCTCATGTTCTTGCCACCGTCCGTCACCATGCATCCCACGGTGGCGGGTCCCTGGCCTATCCACTCGTCCAACTGTCTCCTTAAGGTGGCAGCGATGTTCTCCGCCGTGTGGGACACGTCGAGCACCTCGGCGTGAAGCAAGGCCTTGCAGTAGCCGGCCTGGCGGTCTCGCATCCTTCCCTGTCTAGCTGTGCTAGGCACCTCCCCCCGGCCCCCACCCAGAACCGACTCGGGTTCCCACCAGTGAGCAGTAAGCGAGAGGTACGCTTGCTGCACACTTGGGCAGGTCCAGATGTCCGATGTGAAGTGCACAGTTCTCCCGGCAACCCGGGACAGCTGTGCCTTCACATGATCCCTGGCAGCCCTGTAAAACGAGGGCACCACCGATCTGCTCAACGACGTGCGAGCAGGGACGGCGTACCAGGGAAAGCAATCTTGGAGCAGCCCTGAGAAGCCGAAGTCTTCAACTACGGAATACGGTTGCCCATCCACTGCTATCATGTTGACGATGTGGCGCGTGATGCGCCTGCTCGCCCTCCGGATCCCCTCTCTGGGCACACTAGCGCCCTGCATACCAAGCATCTCCGGGAGAGAGGCTTGGCGTCCCTTTCCTGCAGGTACCCTTGGGGGGAGAGCACCAGAGGAGCCTGCCTCCTTCTGGCTAGCTGGCGGCCGTGCGGCGCCACTCGAACCCTCCTCCCGAAGAAGCACCGCCTGGTGGTGCCTCTTCATATGGTACCTCATCCCAGACGTGGAGAGATGCCACACATCTTTGCCACGGCTGACGCGCTGCCTACAATGCAGGCACAGGGCTGCTCGGGGATCCTCCGTTGTCTGGAAGTGCTTCCAGATTTCGGAGGAAAAGGGCATCCCACGCTTCCCAGGAGAAGCGCGTTCGGGACCACCCTGCGGCACCTCCTGTGAGGTGCTCTGGCCGGACACACCGTGTCCCACTCTCGGCCGGGCAGGTGGGGATGGACGAGGCTGAAGGGGCAGAGATGTGGGCTCTTCCACCACAGTCTCTGCCTCTTCCTCCTGCGTCCTCTCCTCCTGCACAGCCGCGAGAGGCCTGCTGCTGGCCTCAGAGGAAACTGGGGTGGACCGCCCCAGGGGGGGTCTCACGGGCAGTTCCTCCAACATCCTCCGGGTTCCTGGGGTGAGCGGGAGCGCAGGGAAAGTCATGTGCTCCGCGCCCATCCCAGGAGACACCACATGCTGCCCCTCCTCCAGCAGCTGGCTCGCAACCACTGGAGGAGGAGGAGCCTCAGCAGCAGGCCCCTGCCCAGTGCCAGCCCCTGCCTCACGCACCCGGGTTGGGGGTGGCCCTCCAGCAGCTGCCTCAGGAAAGAGAGTCTTGCGAACCCTCTTCCTGTCACCAGAAGCCAGGCTGGTGAACGGCAGCAGCGCAGGGGAGGGCCTCCTCCGCTCAGATGGAGGGGCTGCCGCAGCAGTCCCCCTCCCCCTCCCCTCCTCCCCTCTAGATTTCTCCCTAGCCTTTCCCCCGGGTCCCCTCTCTGCTTTCCTCTCTGACATACTTTCCCCTCCCAAATTCAACCCTAACTAATCAGAAAAGATTTAGAAAACAAAGGTCAACTTTGTTTTCAAGACCTAACTAACCTGCTATAAATCTGTGTTTCTAGTGGCTCTGTGACTTGGAGATGAACAATCAAGTGCCTTTTTAAGCAACCCTATTTATGTCAGGGAACCTGAGCCTGCCAATCAGCTGAATTCCTCTGGAATTGAGCTGGCCCTAAACCCCAATAACAGGTGACGAAGCCTTAAACACTCACACACTAGTATGCCCGGGCCGGCCTGGCACCACCACGTGTGCCAGAGATGGGCAGTGGAACCCTAGTTATGGGGGCACTAATGGGAAGCCTATTGACAGCTATTACAAATTTTTATATATATATATATATATATATAGAATTCAAACCTAACACTCACTCACTAATGCTTTCCCTGCTGAGTCCCTATTTAGTTTTTTAAAAAAAACTAGGCTCGGTTTCCCTAATAATTATGTTGAGGGCAATTATCCACTGATCACCTACCAACTGGCCTACCTACCTAAGAGACACTATTTAGCGGGACCGATGTATCTGTGGTATGTCGGTGTGGGGTGTGGATGTGGTGTTTTGAAGATGAGCCTCCCCCCTCCCAAGCTAGCAAGAACCCACCCCCAAGGCCACCCAAATGTCAACCCGGACTCGCTCACACTAACACCAGTCCTGCAGTCCAGCGATGTTCAGGCGGTCTTGCAGCTGGTCCTCCTCTCCTCCACGATGCTGTCAAGAAAATTGGAAATGTTAGCAGAGTCAACACCACACGCCGCACACGCAACCCCAAAATTCAAGGCCCCGTTGCACAAGCCAAGTCAGCCCCCCCCCCCTTAAAGGCTAGGGCCAACCAGCAGCAAAACAAAACACATCCACCCAGCAGAGCTTCTGGCCTGTGCAGGCCAGAAGCTGGCACACTCATTTTTTAGTCCTGTGAAACAGCAGTTCATGCCCACCCCACACTCAAACTTGAAAAATGAAACATGAAAGAAAGCTGGCACTGCGATCAATGCTGGCCCCCCTAACCCCCAAACAATATCCTCTTGCCCAACCAGAAAATGCCCCCCCCCCCCGGCCCAAGCCATAAAGACAGAGCCAAAGCATATGCTCGCAGGTAGGCACAGCAGCAGACATAAGCTCAAAAACCAAATTTAACAACAACCCTACCAGTCCACCAGTGCAGATGTCCAGCAATGTTGATCCTCCACGCAGAGATCTGCAGGCCGATGTCCACCAAGTGCAGTCCAGTCCAGAAGAGGTCCACCAACGATAAACAACCTGAATGTGAAGCAAAACAGTGAGTGCCAGGCCAGCAAACGGGAAGGGTTACCAAAGCCGGAGCAGCAGGCCTGTGTGTGGGCCGAAGGCTGGCACAGTTGATCAGGACGGAGCCTGTTGGGAATCCTTGCAAGCAGGGGACCAGACACAGAAACGCAAGCCACACCATTCCAGATTGTGGAGCACAACTGTGAGTGCCAGGCCAGCAACCAAAAAGGGTTACCTTGGCCAAAGCAGCATACCTGTGTGTGGCCCACAGGCTGGCACAGTTGATCAGGACGGAGCCTGTTGGGAATCCTTGCTAGCAGGGGACCAGACACAGAACAGCAAGCCACACCATTCCAGATTGTGAAGCACAACTGTGAGAGCCAGCCAGAAGAAAGGCTTCTGGCCTGTGTAGGCCCGAAGCTGGCACACTCTGGTTTTAATCTTCAAACAGTGGATCAAGCTTAAAGAAGGCAAGCACAACAACCAATGCTGAACCCCCCCCCCCACCATCAAACATTGTCTGCCCAACCTGTCCCCCAGGCCATACCTGTGTGTGGCCCACAGGCTGGCACAGTTGATCAGGACGGAGCCTGTTGGGAATCCTTGCTAGCAGGGGACCAGACACAGAAAGGCAAGCCACACCATTCCAGATTGTGAAGCACAACTGTGAGAGCCAGCCAGAAGAAAGGCTTCTGGCCTGTGTAGGCCCGAAGCTGGCACACTCTGGTTTTAATCTTCAAACAGTGGATCAAGCTTAAAGAAGGCAAGCACAACAACCAATGCTGAAACCCCCCCCCCCCCCACCATCAAACATTGTCTGCCCAACCTGTCCCCCAGGCCATACCTGTGTGTGGCCCACAGGCTGGCACAGTTGATCAGGACGGAGCCTGTTGGGAATCCTTGCTAGCAGGGGACCAGACACAGAACAGCAAGCCACACCATTCCAGATTGTGAAGCACAACTGTGAGAGCCAGCCAGAAGAAAGGCTTCTGGCCTGTGTAGGCCCGAAGCTGGCACACTCTGGTTTTAATCTTCAAACAGTGGATCAAGCTTAAAGAAGGCAAGCACAACAACCAATGCTGAACCCCCCCCCCCCCACCATCAAACATTGTCTGCCCAACCTGTCCCCCAGGCCATACCTGTGTGTGGCCCACAGGCTGGCACAGTTGATCAGGACGGAGCCTGTTGGGAATCCTTGCTAGCAGGGGACCAGACACAGAAAGGCAAGCCACACCATTCCAGATTGTGAAGCACAACTGTGAGAGCCAGCCAGAAGAAAGGCTTCTGGCCTGTGTAGGCCCGAAGCTGGCACACTCTGGTTTTAATCTTCAAACAGTGGATCAAGCTTAAAGAAGGCAAGCACAACAACCAATGCTGAAACCCCCCCCCCCACCATCAAACATTGTCTGCCCAACCTGTCCCCCAGGCCATACCTGTGTGTGGCCCACAGGCTGGCACAGTTGATCAGGACGGAGCCTGTTGGGAATCCTTGCAAGCAGGGGACCAGACACAGAAAGGCAAGCCACACCATTCCAGATTGTGAAGCACAACTGTGAGAGCCAGCCAGAAGAAAGGCTTCTGGCCTGTGTAGGCCCGAAGCTGGCACACTCTGGTTTTAATCTTCAAACAGTGGATCAAGCTTAAAGAAGGCAAGCACAACAACCAATGCTGAAACCCCCCCCCCCACCATCAAACATTGTCTGCCCAACCTGTCCCCCAGGCCATACCTGTGTGTGGCCCACAGGCTGGCACAGTTGATCAGGACGGAGCCTGTTGGGAATCCTTGCTAGCAGGGGACCAGACACAGAAAGGCAAGCCACACCATTCCAGATTGTGAAGCACAACTGTGAGAGCCAGCCAGAAGAAAGGCTTCTGGCCTGTGTAGGCCCGAAGCTGGCACACTCTGGTTTTAATCTTAAAACAGTGGATCAAGCTTAAAGAAGGCAAGCACAACAACCAATGCTGAAACCCCCCCCCCCACCATCAAAGATTGTCTGCCCAACCTGTCCCCCAGGCCATACCTGTGTGTGGCCCACAGGCTGGCACAGTTGATCAGGACGGAGCCTGTTGGGAATCCTTGCTAGCAGGGGACCAGACACAGAAAGGCAAGCCACACCATTCCAGATTGTGAAGCACAACTGTGAGAGCCAGCCAGAAGAAAGGCTTCTGGCCTGTGTAGGCCCGAAGCTGGCACACTCTGGTTTTAATCTTAAAACAGTGGATCAAGCTTAAAGAAGGCAAGCACAGCAACCAATGCTGAAACCCCCCCCCCCACCATCAAACATTGTCTGCCCAACCTGTCCCCCAGGCCATACCTGTGTGTGGCCCACAGGCTGGCACAGTTGATCAGGACGGAGCCTGTTGGGAATCCTTGCAAGCAGGGGACCAGACACAGAAAGGCAAGCCACACCATTCCAGATTGTGAAGCACAACTGTGAGAGCCAGCCAGAAGAAAGGCTTCTGGCCTGTGTAGGCCCAAAGCTGGCACACTCTTGTTTTAATCTTAAAACAGTGGATCAAGCTTAAAGAAGGCAAGCACAACAACCAATGCTGAACCCCCCCCCCACCATCAAACATTGTCTGCCCAACCTGTCCCCCAGGCCATACCTGTGTGTGGCCCACAGGCTGGCACAGTTGATCAGGACGGAGCCTGTTGGGAATCCTTGCAAGCAGGGGACCAGACACAGAAAGGCAAGCCACACCATTCCAGATTGTGAAGCACAACTGTGAGAGCCAGCCAGAAGAAAGGCTTCTGGCCTGTGTAGGCCCAAAGCTGGCACACTCTTGTTTTAATCTTAAAACAGTGGATCAAGCTTAAAGAAGGCAAGCACAACAACCAATGCTGAAACCCCCCCCACCATCAAACATTGTCTGCCCAACCTGTCCCCCAGGCCATACCTGTGTGTGGCCCACAGGCTGGCACAGTTGATCAGGACGGAGCCTGTTGGGAATCCTTGCAAGCAGGGGACCAGACACAGAAAAGCAAGCCACACCATTCCAGATTGTGGAGCACAACTGTGAGAGCCAGCCAGAAGAAAGGCTTCTGGCCTGTGTAGGCCCAAAGCTGGCACACTCTTGTTTTAATCTTAAAACAGTGGATCAAGCTTAAAGAAGGCAAGCACAACAACCAATGCTGAAACCCCCACCCCACCATTAAACATTGTCTGCCCAACCTGTCCCCCAGGCCATGCCAAGAATAAACTGCAACACCTTTTTGCAGAGGCAGGCCACAGCAGCACATTGCCCAGCATCAAAAAAATTTACAAAAATTTTAAAAAGGCCTACCAGGTGTCCTCTCAGGATGTCCAGCACAGTTGATCCTCCAGGCAGATGTCCTCCAGGCTCCAGGTGCAGTCTCTCTTCTTCTCCTCTCTCGGTCACAGCTCAGCAGCAGCAGCAACAGAAGTGTTCCAGACAGTCTTGCTCCAAATTTAAATCCCCTGCTGCAGCCTCAGCCAAAGATTTAAATCTATTGGCTGGCATGAGAATGCAGCAGTGGGATTGGTGACTCCTAAAGTCCCCAGTCCCCTGCCTTTCCCCACCCACACTCCAAGAGCCACCCTCCTCCTGCTCCCCCTCCCCTACCTGTTAGTTTTGGCGGGAATCTCTGCTGCTTTGCAAATGCAAAGTGCAATGCAATGCTTGCACCTTGCATTTGCAAGGCAAAGCAGGATTCCCTATCCTCCTTTGCAAGAGGGGTGGGGGGTGACAGAAGGAGTGAGTGATTCACTCCTTCTCCCCCCCTCCCCTCTTCTAAGAGCCTGCAGGAAGCCTTTGCTTCCAGCAGGATTTTGCTAGCCGCTTGCTAAGGCAAACGGCTAGCAAAATCAAAATGGCGATTCTCGAATGCCGAAAGAATGCCGAAAGAATCCCGAAACGTTTCGGGTTTTTCTTTCGGCAATCCCGAAACGTTTCGGCATTCCCCGAAACGTTTCGGGATTCTTGAAGAATGCCGAAACACTTTTGTTTCGGCATTCTTTCGGCATTCAGAATGCCGAAACGCACATCCCTAGTTATCACCCTTTAAGGAAAACAAGACCCAAGCAAGACACATTTAACAAGAAAGAAAAAACAGACCGAAATGTTAAAATCTAAGTTGATAGCAAACTAAAATATCCTGCAAAATGTTATGACTGTAAAATGCATATATGTAATATCAGATTAGAGGCATGGTGGGCAGGGAATGGAGCTCACAGACAGGGCCCCCAGTTATTTACAGTTCTCCAAGTTGGTAGTAGTAGGCCAAATAGTCTATAGGGGGTTACTCTTGGGCTATAGAGAACTGTTATTAAGCAACTTAATTAATCCAATTTAAATAGCACTATTTAGTAAAGTAAGAGGGGACAGAGGGAGAGGGGAGGGGAAAGTGGGTAATTTAGAAAGGTTTATCAGGGTTACAATAATGAGTATATATTATCATTGTTGGTTCTTCTATTAATATCTGTAAACGATGGGTAAAAGGTTTGACTTCATAATAATACTTATTTAATCATATATATTGAAAATATCTTCCTTAAACAGTATTTTTATTAATAATCTAATCATTATCAAAGTAGTTCAATCGTCTATGTTTGATATAAATCCTCTATAATAAGGTTAAGATTTGTTATCATTTAGTATATCAACCTTTAATGGAAATCCAAGCTGAAATACTCATTTGTAAGAAAATTCATGGTTACAAGGGCATGTAAATTATTATTAATATGCAACAGAAGATTTCTTAGTTATCAATGTTTAATGACTTTCTCTCAATATTGTAACTATTAATGTGCATAATTAAATAAAAACTTTAAAAAAAACACAATACCACCCCCACCACCTCCAAAGCTTTCTCTTTCTCTTATTTTGGTTGTCTGTCTTTCCATAATGAGTAAGGGATTGATGTTTGACTTCAAAGGACTGTTACATCAATTGATCAGAAGATCCAGAGCTGCCTGTGTTATAGAGTAACAAAAGTTTTCTTTAGATTTACTCCTATAGGGCATGCTGGTTCTCTGGGAGCACATTTCATTTCTTAATTTGGAAGGTGGGAAGGATATCAAGGAAGAAGAAGCAGACAGCCACCGAAGTTTTCATCCATAAATACTATGTCAAGTAAATTCATGTTCTATAACAGTCATACTAACCCTGAACAAAATTTTCCCCTTTTTTGTGTGAGGAGAGTACAGAATCAGCCAGATTAAAAGAAATACATATGAAGAGTGAGCCCAAGATGCTCATGGAAACAGTTTATGGCAGCCCATCTCACAGTGCCATGGGTCCCAGCGCCACAGCCCAAGCACCGTGGGCCTTGGTGGGATACCTGGCACTGCAGCCCCCAAAGGGCTTCCAATAATATGCTTTGCATTGTGGGCCCTGGCACCCTGGCTCCTGATGAGCTCGTGGGGTCTCAGCAGTATTGCTGTGCCTCCAACAGCCCAGCCAGATGAGAATCCAGCAGTGCTGGAAGTGGTTTTGTGATGCTACTGGCAGGGTGAGGATCTGCTGGGAAAACAAGGGATTTGGAAGCTGTGGACATTGTGGAGGAGGGAAGTGAAGATGCAGGCGAGGCAATGGATGGTCAAACGAGGTAGGAGTGGGCAGGCCTGCATTTGGGAGGGAAACAGCGGCACCCAGAGGAGGCCAGCACTAAGGGGAGGCTAAGCAGGAACAGCAGGCCAGTGACCTTGTGGAAGGTCAAAGCAGCCCAACTCAGCACTCACTGGTCTTAACAAGCACCAGGGGAGTGGTGAGAGCCTGATAAGTCTCAGCAGAAGGCTCTTCTCCCCTCCTTCCTCTATTGAAGGACAGCTGTGGAGCACAGATGTAATGGTGGCATGGGCATCCTTGTGGAGGGAGCATAGCAGGAGGTATGGCTGGGGATGAGTACCTGTGGACACTAGGAATCTTAGTGTGAGCATCCTAGCTCTGAGGCCTTGGAGAATCTACACACATATTTTCCTTTCCATAGGAGCTGTATTATTCCCTGAAAAGCTAGGACATTTCTTGGAGTAGAGGAACTTGCAGATAAAATGTTCTTCGAGCTCAGGGAACTTGAATAAAGAGGAGGGGAAATCATGCTGAATCACCACTTCTCCTCCTTCTGCTACCATGGGTGACAATTTCTCTCAATTTCTCCTCCTCTTTGCAGCCTTCCGTATATAGCAGTCCCCCCCGCACACACACACAGGGATCCCATGTCTCCTAGCAGTGTCATTTGGGAAATCAGAGAGGGCTGCTGTGGCAAGGGGAAGGTGAGGAACATCTGCTTTCATAAAGACCTTTTGCCTGCACATCATAAGGTCTGTGCCACAGAAAATTTAATAGGAGTGATTCCATGCAACAGGCTTTGTGCTTGATGGACAATACCTTTCCCTCATTTGGGAGCAAGAGGGATTGAAATGGGGGTACACAGCAATCCTCTCCCCTCCCAAATACATTTTCATTGGTAAGATCCTACTATATGTCTACTTGGAATAAATTCTACTCTACCAAAGGTCCTGAGTAATGCATTTTCATATTGTTCCTTTGATTTCAGTTTATGGTTCTCTAGTACCATCCTAATAGACAGGTTATGTGAGACGAGGGGAGGCCAGGAATTAAGTATTACTTTTGTAGCAAGCCAAAATCACTGCTCATATTATGCTTAATATTATTGTGTATTATTATTACACACATTATATGTGTGTATGTATATACATATATATGTATATGTGTACATATATATGTCTGTGTGTGTCTGTGTATAAAAATATATATTATTATATATAAAAACCCAGGTGTTCTGGATGAGTAAAAACTAAAAAGTACTGCTTCACTCTCTCCCACAAGGAAATACCCAATGATTTGCTTCCAATTTATGAATGTTCTGAAAGAATTGTTCAGCTCCCAGAATGTACAGGAAGAAAGAAGGAAGAAGTGAAAGTTTAAAATAAAGTAGCTATGATAAGCATCAGCGCAAAAATGCTGGAATGTAAAACACTGAGAAAAGCATTATTTGGATTTTCCATTAAAATTGCATTAAAGAATCGATTTTCGGTTTCGTTTTCTCGGCCATGTCGGACGCTCCTCTCCGCAGGTCTGGGAGGAAGCACCCGAGCACTCTGACCGGGCGGCTGATCTGCGAAGATTAGCCCCCAGGACTCCCAGTGAGGGAGGCAGGGTCCGGGACGCTGCGGGAAGAGCCCCCTGAAAATCAATACGGGGGGTAAATTGCCCGTTTGTCCCTATGGAGGCCGGCAGACGTGCGCGGCGCCTCGACTGCTGCCGGGCCATGGAAAACGGCAGAGAGCAGAACTAGGCGGAAGCCTGTAAGTAAGCGAATCCCTTCTGTTATTACAAGCGCATGTGAAGGAGTGGTGGGATCTGAAGCTAAGAAGGCTCGTTCTTCCCCCTCGCTGAGTCTCAGAATTTGGCTGGTGGTCCCCCCCCTAAAATGGCAGTGAAAAAACAGAGTCCTGCTCTGGGCAAGTCAATTTCGGCTGCCCTGCAGGGGACGGGAGAGTCGCTCGAAGAATTGGTGCAGAGGTCGGTTATCGAAGCCATAAAACCCTTTGTTGACAAGCTGAACGAAACAGATCAAAGGGTGGGCTTAATTGAGAGCGAAGTGAAAACCATTAAGGAAGCAGCGGGGGGGGGGGCAGAGAAGTCTGCTCGGGAAAGTGCGTCACTCGTGAAGGCTACGAATAAAGAGTTTAAGCTGGTGGAGAACCAGCTGATCGGGCTACAAGTGGAACGAACACAGACAATTTTGCGCCTCCAGAATGTGAAAGAGGAGGAAAATGAGGATTTATGGGGTCTGGCCTCGGAACTATTGGCGACACCCGCGAGGGCAACTAAAGAAGAGGTTAAAAGCGCCATTTTGGAAGTCCGTCGGGCTTCTTCAAAATATGCAACGAAGCGTCAGCTGCCTCGCGAGATCATCATCGATTTTTCATCTAAGAGGATCTGAGACACTATCCTATACAACTCATACAATGCGGATCTGGACTTTCTGGGTAATAAAGTTAAGATACTGAAGGACGTCCCATTTTTAGTTCGGAAAAGAAGATTTAAGTATAAAAAGCTCGCAGCTCTTCTGAGGGAACGTGGAATAAAGTATAAATGGCTATTTCCGGAAGGTATCTGGTTTAGTTACAAAGATCAAGCTTACAAGATAATATCAGAAGATCAACTAAGGGATTTTGAGGACAAAAATCAAGAATTTCAGCAAGACACCAAGCAAGAAGAAAAGGATTTGAAGTCTGAAGGGGGGGGGAGGGAACGAGCACTGCAGTTGCAGTTGCTCAGAGAGAACTGCGTCCGAGGCCCGGGGGGGGGGAGGAAGACTTAATTTGGATTGTAATCTGTATTTTGCAAGGTCAACCACTCCATCAATATCTTACAAAGTTTTAATTTTTTAATAATGGCAGTATGAAGGGAAAGCATTATTTGTAGTGTAGTGTTGTTATATGTTGCTGTTTTTTTTTCTTTCCTTTCCCTTCCCCCCTTCTTTCCCTCTGTATTGTTAGTTAATGTAGGTAATAAAAAAACAAAATAAAAAAAACAGTCAGATGGGACTAGGCTTGCCATTCCCCACTTCTGGGCAGCGCAGTGCGCTCCTGCAGTGGGCCCGTTTCAGGCCAAATGGGGCTCCACAGGGGGCATTTCAGTCCTTTGGCAAGCGCAGGAGCACTCCTGGCTGCCCTTTGAACTGCGTGATGACATCACTTCCCAGAAATGACATCATCACACCAACCGGGAATGCACACATGCTACACGCATAAAGAAGTTGAGGGGTGGGGGCGGGGAGGTAAGAGCCAGCATCCCAATCTCCCGCCAGGTTATGGGAATGAAACACCTTGGTCACCCTGGTGGATGATCTGTGCCAGGATATAGACAGAGGGAGTGTAACCTTATTGATTCTCCTGGACCTCTCAGGGGATTTGATACCATCAGTCATGGTATCCTCCTGGACAGCCTTTCTGGGATGGAATTGAGAGGCATCATTTTGCAGTGGTTCCAGTACTACCTGGTGGGTAGTTTTCAGAAGGTGACACTGAGGGGCTGCTGATCAGCACTTTGGCCTTTAGCCTTCGGGGTCCTTCAAGGATCCATCTTGTCCCTTATACCTTTCAATATCTGAAGTAAACTGCTGGGTGAGGTCATTCAGAGATGTGGGCTGTGTTGTCCTTAGGGTTGTTAAAAGAAATTCTCTTAATTTCTCATTACTCAATATCTCTGAAATCCAGTAATCTTTTTCTTTTCCTTTTTTTAGGAATTTGGAGCCAATTTTCTAATCAATTCTCTTTTGACCAAAGATAAATTTGAAGGGGAGGAGGAAGGGAGGCTCTGCAAAATTTCAGGATTCCTTTGGTATAGAAGCTCAGGAAAGCAAAGGCTTTCTAAACCCCCTTTCCTTCAGAGAGGGAGGTCAGGAAACATTACACAACTGAATGAGCTGAAGTTACAAGGGTGCACTGTTTTCTATACCAAAAGAAATCACAGAAAAATGACAAAGGAAATCCTTCATTTAAAAGATAAAAAAGAGAATTAGAAGACTCAATGGCTATAGCTAAAAAAGTGAGTTTCATAAAAAGAAATTCTCCTCCCCATAACAAAACTATCATCAATATGTGGATGACATTCAGCTCTATCTTGTGCTCCTGACTGCCAGGGAGGATTTAGAAACCCTAAACCAGTCTCTGGAGGCCCTTTTGGAGTAGATGTAGGCTAATAAACTAAAGCTTAATCCTGAAAAAATGTAAGTGCTACTGGAGAGCAGAAGGTCTGACCCAGAATGTCAGGTGTCATCCATTCTGTATGGGATTGCACTTCCCTTGAATTAACAGGCCAATAGTTTGGGGATGTTCTTAGATCCAGGCTATTGCTGGATAAGCAAATGACACCTGTTGCCAGGAGTACCTTTTACCATGTTCAATGCGTTAGTCAGCTGCAGCCTTTCCTGGGCAGAAAAGATCTGGTGCCATGGTTACATCTAAATTAGATTATTGCAATGGCACTGTTTTTGAGGCTGCCCTTAGAAAGGGTTCTGAAATTTCATTTTGTGCAGAATCCTGAAGCCAGGATGTTGAGTAGAACAGGTCACAGGATCCATATCACTCCAATCTTTGCCCATCTGTATTGGCTCCCAAATTGCTTCTGAATGCAATTCAAGGTACTGATGTTGATCTTTTAAAGCCCTATATGGCATGGGACTAGTATATTTAAAGGACCACCCACACATTTATGAACATAGCTGACCACTAAGGACATCATTTGAGGCTCTGCTTTGGGTGCTCATACATTTGGAGATTAGACAAGTAACAACCCAGGAGAAGGCATTCTTGGTCATGGCACCAAAACTCTGAGGCTGTCTCCCAAGATAGAGTCTCCTGTTCTCTTCTGTTGCCATCTTCCTCTAGCAAGTGAATACATTTTTTGTTTAATCTAGTGTTCCTGCAGTGATCGCCACCTTCCTGCCCTGTGTTTTAATTGTTGTTTTAATGTTCTTGTATGTGTATTTTAGCTCTGGTTTTGTTTTAATGATGTGATTTTGTTGGTTTTAATGGTTTTGAAGATATTGTTTTATTTTGTATGTTTTTAAATTTGATGGCCCTGATGAGGGCAGAAGGGCAAGGCATAAATTTCGTACATAAACAAAATAAAAAGCTCTAAAGCTGAAACAGGTGTCATGCAGAGGGAAATAAAAGATACTGAAACAAGGCATTCTATGGTTTGCATTTTTATCTTATAGTAGCAGATGACCTTTCAGTATCTGATTAGAACATTATGCATCTTCTATAAATCATAATTCCTTTAACAGAGGGCTTAGAGCCAATTTGTTATCAGTAAGAAGATAATATACATGGTTTGTTTCTCATGATACAATTGATGCTGTTATCTTAAACATCTTAAATCAGCTAGTTAAGATATGTTACCATCTCAGCATTCAAAAGACAGGTTTAGGGCCATTTTAAGCTTACATGCTACCAGTATCAATTATTACTATTTGTACCAGGGGAAAAAATCAAAATGCTTGGTTATATAACTAGTGTCAGGCTTAATGCACATTGTAGGTTCACGGTCCCAGAGGAGGAGTTTAAATCATTGCAAGAGCTAATCCTTAGGATAGAAAGCTTGGAAGATTGACCACAAGTTGCTGGAGGATGTCTAAACTGAAGAAATGTACCAAACATGGGGGACATCAGGCACAGTGACCTGTGGCACCTGAAGCTACAGCCCATTTTATAACTGAGTAGAAGAGAAACAGTCAGCAGGTGCATCTGTCCTGCAGTGAGATGAAGTTCTTGAGTGCCAGTGTGGTGGCTAGTGTCAGACTAGGACACCTAGGTTCAGTTCCCCACTCAGATATGGAAGCTTGCTGGGTAACCATGGCCACAGGGAACCATGGCCACATCAGTGGTGGGCCACAGCCATACACTCTCAGTGTAATCTACTTCACAGGTGAAGTAGATGAGAGCTGATGAGAAATAGATGGACTTCTGGTTTTGCAGCAGTGACTTCAGCTGTGTCTTGGGAGAGCTCTCCCAAAGACGAGCTGACCTGCCCCGTCTGGGAGGTCTAGCCATGGCTAGATTTTAAGGGGATACTTGGAGGGTGTCTCTGAAGCTGGGGAATATCTTTTTGGGGATGCTCCTCTTAGTAGCAGCTGAGGGCCGAGTGCTCCAAAGAGGAACCTTTGCACTGGCGGAGAACAGGCACCATAATGAATGGTGAATGGCTACGAACTGCAGGCTCCAGAATTACCAGCTTAGTTTCTTTTAAATGGACATGCACCCTGCTTACAGATTCTCTGCTTTTGAATTGTGAGTTTTATGGCCAAGGACTGCCAAAAACAGTACCTTTACTCATCTTAATTGCTTACTTTAACTTTAGTACTCGGAGAAGTTAAAGGGGGAGAGGAAAAGACCTGGCAGATAACCCCAGCAAAGTGGCTTTCAAACAATTCTAAGTGCTGAACAATAAGTATTATTGTTTAACACTGATAGTCCTGGGACGCACCTGCTGTGTGCAGGGGGAGCAGCCCAGAAATAATAGATGTGCCTATTATGCAAGGTTGCCATTAAGAAAATGCATTTGCACTATACACATATGCACAAGCGATGCTATGCTTAGAAACCAAAGAGGATATTCCCTTCAAGGAAGAAATATATGCACAAAATAACTGTAGTTAGAAGACTAACCAAAGTAGAAAGGTGGAGGAAGCAGCTGCCCAGGGGAGGATCGAAGATACCTGCCTATACAGAACAGACAAAGGGAGAGAACAAAAGCCCATAGAAGCAGTGGTTTCAGATATGCTGAGCAGCTTAACCTTCCAAGGCTGCCAGAGGCCCAAGAAAAAGACACAGACAGCAAAAGTTACCCTTTGCACATTTCAGGAGAAGGAAAGTGTCTCACTCCAACAAAGACTAAGAGGGAGCTGTGTGAGCTCGCATGATACAAGGTTGCTCATGCAACACTGAGGCACCCTTGAAAGATCTTACTGTGTCAAGTTAGCAGGAGAAAAGGGAAACCCAATTATAGTCTATGGATGGCAAAGTGCAGATCGGAAAGAGATGTTCCTTGAAAGAGATAAGACACTGTGCTAAAATGATAAGCAAAGGAAAATGGGAAATATTGTAATTAAGATGATGACAAGAATTATTCTTCCAATAAATGAGCATTGGGTCATTGGAGGTAGCCTCCTATAAACACCAAGCTCCTGGGAAGCTCAAGACAATTAGAACTCCAATATTGTAATGAACAAGGTATAAAATGTATTGCACAGCTGTTGTAACTTTGATGAGCAAGAGGCACGTGTGAGTCTTGATCCTCTGTGCACTCTGTGCCCCTCCCATTTATTAAACAAAACAGATTTATTAAACAAAACAGATTGTGAGAGAAATTGACTTGATATATAGAGTTAACTCAGTATATGTAAAAAAGAATTATTTACCAAGGGAAGTCCATGTTAAATTTACAAAATGTGCAATTAGAGACCATATTCTAAAAACAACACATGGTAAACCACTCAAGATTCAGGATAAGGAGATAAGAATATTGAAGGAAATTCCATGGAAGGTAAGACAGAAAAGGAAAGAATATATGTTTCTAACAAGTAAACTCAATGAGTATTCCTTTTGACAGCTAGTTCCAGAAGGTGTTCTCTTCAATTTCAAAGGTCAGAGATTCAAGATTGATTCAATTTTTAAAGCTGAAGATTTTATAGAACGACATGGGAAAAAACTCAAGGATGTGGAGGCTAAGAAAATGAAATTGAAGACAGGGACAAGACCATAAAATGATGGAGAAACTCCAACACAAGACTATTCAATGGCATTGGAAGAAGAACTTGAACCTGGACCATCAAAGGTTTAAAATCAAGGACCGAAACTTCAGAGAACGACGAGAAGAAATAAGGAAGTTAGTAATAAAGGACGGCCATAATGGAGAGAAAAACCATAAGAATATTCTCAACCAACGTTAATGGCTTAAATTCACCTGAGAAGAGGAAGAAGACTTTCAAACAACTTAAGACCTTAAATGTGGATGTTACTTGTCTACAAGAAACACATCTAAGAAAGAAGGACCAACATTATTTGACATGTAAAAAACTTGGACTTACTAGTAGAAATTTTTATTGGGGAAAAGAAGATTTTGCTAGTATGCACCAAATGACCATCAAGGAAATTTTTACAACTGTCTAAATGATGTTTTGGCAAGATTTAACTACACTGATATATGCTTGCTGAGAGCTTTTAATGCTGTATTTGATCAAGCTTTAGGCAGGAGAACTAATAAGAAGATTAAAAATACTAAAGGTCTCCTGCCAAGATCCTTTCTTAAATTGACTGAAGAATATAAACTGGTTGATGCTTGGAGATTGAAAAACCTTATGAGAAGAGATTATACATTTTATTCTGACAGTCATAAGTCTTGGTCTAGAATTGACATGTGTTGGATTTTAGCAAGTTTTCTACAGGAAATTAAAGATGTCAATATTCTTCCTAGGACATACATAGACCATAAACCTCTGCTTTTGAAAATAACTGATACTCCAAAGAAATTTAGATGGAGATTGAATGCTCAGTTGTTGAATAATAGACAATTTTTGCAAGACATAAAGGAAGAAATGAAACATTATTTTTGACAAAATATAAACTCTGAAACACATGAGAATTGTCTGGGATGCAAGTAAGGCTTATTTTAGAGGATTGGTGATAAGATTTATGGCTAAATGGAGATGAGAGAAGAGGTAACACTATCAAGAGATAATGGATGCTTTGAAGAAAAATGAGAAAGGCTTGAAAATGGATCCTTCAAATGCAAGTTTAAAATGTAATATTAAGATTCTTCAAAACCAAATTAATTTATTATCTGAAAAAAAATTGCTAAAAATGTTAATGTCAGACTATGGAATCCCAGTTATCTAGAGTTCGTCTCCCCCCTTCTGCAAGAAGCACAAGGTCTCTTGGTTTCAAAAGGTTTATTGGAAGATTATGCTCAGGATACAGGGGTCCATGATCCAAGGACTTGAGGCCCTTAGCTGAACCAAAGCTTTGTTGAGAATGACACATAAAATGAAAGTAACAACACTTCAAATACCCCTTCCCAGCCTCCCCCTTTAGTCCTGTCTCGAAGACCTGGGAAGGCGAGGACATCAAGGTTGGCCAGGCTGATAAGAGTTCTTCATTCCCATGGATATAGGCGGCCTGGGCAGCACCTGGGCCTGGAGGGAGAGAACTAAATAACTACAGATTATAACAGGAGAACATGGCGTAGCTGTGGCTTGAGAACTGACATCCTGACAGTTAAATTTGCTCAACAAAATTATTTTGAATATGCACATAAACCAGGGGGGTGGCTAGCCTATAAACTTTGAAAGGAAAGAGAAAAGAGACTGATTCATGCCTTCTATGATGATGCAAAGAGAGAGAAGACTCAAAAGGAAGTATTAAAGAAAATTGTGGAATCTTTTTATAAACAATTGTATGGGAAAATGGAAATATCAACAGAAGATCAAAAACAGTATTTATAAAAGCAAGATCTTCCCAGGCTATCCCAGGAAAGTAAGAGATGTCTTAATGACTCCATTACAGTGATGGAAATAACAGAGGCCATACAAAAGCAAAATACTGGGAAATCTCCTGGTCCTGATGGGCTACCGGCAGAATACTATAAAGTTTTAGAAGATGTTATTCTTTTACTGTACAAGAACATGATCACTACAGTGCTGGAAGAAGTGGTTCTACCTGAATCTTGGATGGAGGCTGCTATCTCATTGATCCATAAAGAAGGAATGGATCCAAAGGAAATTAAGAATTACTGACCTATCTCTCTACTTAATTGCAACTACAAAATGTTTGCTTCAATACTAGCTACGAGATTGAAAAAAGTATTAGCAGATATAATACATCAAGATCAAGCTGGATTTCTCTCGAGAAGACAATTGAGAAATCATATTAGAACTGCTTTAAATCTACTAGAATACTATGAAGCACATCCTGAAAAATCTATGGCAATGGTATTCCTGGATGCTGAAAAAGCTTTTTATGATGTTTTGATAACCACAGTCTACCTATTTGTAGTACCAAACGATATGTAGAATAATATTTAGCATGTTTGTTGATTTTCCCCTCCTATCCCCCCTTTCCTCCTTCCCATGCCCCTCCCTGTCCTGACCTTGTTAAAATTCAATTATATATATATATATATATATATATATATAAAGAGAGAGAAATAGATGAGAGGAGAATGATGTAAGCCGTTTGGGGAGTAAAGCTGGTATATAACAACTATATAAGTGAGTAAATAAAATAATTTGAGACGAGGATGGAATCAGAAGGAGCTCATGATGCTTTGCATACTGAAGGTATATAGTTCAATCTTTGAAATCACTATATAAAGAATCTCAGATAGCAGGACTGAGAAAGAAATTCTCAGACCTAGAAAAGTTGCTGCTATTCAGAAGAGAAAGCACTGGGCTAGATTCACTAAGATTCTTCTCAATATAAAGAGAGCTTCACATGTCCATTACCTATGTCAAAGGCTTGATAGAAAACAGATGTCAGCTCACACAAACTGGAAACTGTATGAAGGTGGTCCTTTGTTGCCCAGAAATAAGGTGCAAGTGGCCAGAAGGAGGGTAACTGCAAACTCTTAATTGTGTAAAGGAAGGTAAAGTAAGATTTAGGGCTTTAGAAGCTACTGGGGGCCAGACTGCAAACAAAGGTAATGTCTGAGTGAGAGTCCAGGTTTGAGACCTCTCTGGTTGAACATATTCTTGTTAATTAATGTTAGTGGAATCACACAATGTCTGTGGACGGTCTGAATAATCTTTCCATAAACCACAATTGGCAATGTGAGCAGCAACTATTACAATTCAGAGTTGTTTCCAGAGTTGTTTCCAGAGTATGTGAACAGTGTGATCTTGATTTGTTTTGAATTTAATCTCATATCTTCCCTCTTCTCCCATCTAAGAAGTCCATGAAGTCCTGGAGGTTGCACACTCCATTACCAAAAAAAATAAAAACAACCCTCTTACATAGTTTGTGTCTGTCTCACATGTCAACGTATAGCTAGCAGTGCAAATGGAGCAGAACTGAAACTCAAACGGCTGTAAATGCTGCACACACAGATGGTAGATTTGGTATTTACTAACCAGCCTGCAGCTATATTGTTTAATTCCAATTAATTATAATCTAAAGACCTGATTTAGTCATTATCTTTGAGAAATGGACATTATTACCTCCCACCTGCCATTTTCAATGGAGTAAATGCAACAAACATTAACTAACATACAGAGAGAAGGAAATGACCATTTTGCCATTTTGATTAGATGAAGAAAGAGTGCTGGTAGTTTTGAAAGTCCTTGTAAAGAGAATGTCTTACAACTAGACGTGGTCACAAACAGCAATACGAATGAAAAAAACCAACAAACAGCCCGTTCGTCTGAGTCCCCATTCCAAACGAACAAGTGGTCGTCGCAAGCTTGTTTGTTGTGTTCGGCCGCTGTTTGGGAAGCCAGACACTCAGGCACCTTCAATCAATTCCCCTGGCAACGGCAAGGACTGAACTTTGTCTGAATTCCTTCTGGTTTTCCTTCTGGCTTTAACCCTTCAGCTTCCAGCAGACAGTCCAGTTTTTGCCACTCAGAAAAGAAATAGACAGCAAAGGGGGGGACCCATGGATCATACCTTTCCTGGGCTGCAATCTCTCTGAAACTTGGGCAGTCTTCAGAGGACAGTGAGGACTATGTCCCCTGCAAATTTGGTGGGTACTGGACATTGGGAAGGTCAGTTATGTAACCCCTCAAAGTAGCTTCCAACAGGCAGTACAGTTTTTGCCACTATGAAGAGAAAATGACAGAAAAGGGGGCGGCGCCAGCTCTCCAGGTGCAAGAGGGATGGAGAAAATCTCTCCAGAGATTCTCGTCCCTGTCAGAAGGATGAGAAGATTCTGTCAGATTCTGTCAGTGGGACAAGGGGAGTCTCTCCTTGTCTCTGTCCCTCTGACAATGGGCGGAGCCGGCGCTGCAGGCCGCTTCTGCCTGCTGTCAGAGGGACGAGGAGGCTCATCTCATTCCTCTGACAGTGGGCAGAGCTGGTGCTGCCATGGGGCTGCTTCTGCCCGCTGTCAGAGGGATGAGGAGAGACTCCCGTGGTCCCTCTGACAGCGGGCAGAGCCGCCGCTGCGGGGCCACTTCTGCCTGCTGTCAGAGAGACAAGGAGAATCTCCTCGTCCCTCTGACAGTGGGCAGAGCTGGTGTTGCCACAGGGCTGCTTCTGCCCACTGTCAGATGGATGAGGAGAGACTCTCCTGGTCCCTCTGACAGCGGGCAGAGCTGCCGCCACTGTGGGGCTGCTTCTGCCAGCTGTCAGAGAGACAAGGAGAATCTCCTCATCCCTCTGACAGTGGGCGGAGCTGGTGCCACCACAGGGCTGCTTCTGCCCACTGTCAGAGGGACGAGGAGACTCCCCTGGTCCCTCTGACAGCACGCAGTGCTGGTGCTGCTGCAGGGCCGCTTCTGCCCACTGTCAGAGGGATGAGGAGAATCTCCTCGTCCCTCTGACAGCGGGTAGAGCGGGTAGAGCGTCCCTCTCGCACCTGGCGGCAGCAGCCCAACAGCGCTGGGGTAGGGCAGGGGGTTGGGGGCTGGGGGTTGTGGCGTTTTTAAAGGCCCTGCCCCTTGCACGTGGCAGGAAAGGGCCCTTTAAACTATCAGCTGGCAGGCAGCAAGGGGGGGATCCCCCCTGCCACCTGCCAGCTGATAGTTTAAAGGGATCTTTAAAGGGCCATGAACACGAACATCAAACATGTTCATTAAGGGGACATGTTCTGTTCGTTGTTCGTGGATGGCAATGAACAACGAACGGGTTTTCGGAATTTTTTCCCTGTTCGTGCTCATGTCTACTAACAACCCCTTCCAAATATTGCAGCAAATGCTTCATTTTAATAGGGTTTTGGTCTTGATGTTCTTGTTGTACTGGAATAATTCAGTCTTTTAGAAATCTGCTAATTTGCTAACTGAAGAATTATACTATTGTTGGATATGCTTTGAGGACTAGATTGATGACCAGTTTTCATGATCAAGTGGGAATTGTCAAGAATTTGATCTGTGCTATAGTGATCCTGCTGTTTCAGCAAGAATTTGAAGACCAAACACAGATTTGGCACACTTCTGTCAAATACTAGTTGAACAGTAATACCACAGAGTTGAGAACGGGTCATAAGGGAAAATACTTGTGAATCCTTCCATTCACACTGAACTCTAAACAGAGCTATCCAATGGACCAATTTAGACGTTTCCAACAGTCCAATTAAATCATGTTAATTACCAGTGTCTGGAGCAGGCCTTGCAGCATGGCCCAGATTATCCCCATCAGTCCCTTGGGTTGCCGCAACTTACCAGAGGCCCTGCCAGTTCAGCCGTTGGGGGGAGGGGCAGGCCAGAGAAAGCAGCCACCACAGAAGCCAGCCCAAGGAGGATGAAGACCAGGGAAGCTGGGTGGAGGAGCGCCGAGGCTAAAGAAGCCATGGCAACGATGGTCCCAATGGTGGGCCACATCAGGCCAGTGCCATCCCAGCTGCCTATTGACCAGCAGGCCACCACAGGGATGGCATCGCCCTGCCATGGCAGCACCAGCACCAGCACCAGCTGGAAGCCCAGGGTCCCACCCAGTCACCAGGCAAGCACTTGCCGTGGTCTGCAGGGGGCCTGGTTCTGGGTAGAGCTGAGAAGTAGGCCCGAGAGGTGGCCCCCAGGCATGTAGAAGGCTGGATTGGAACCGGATGCTTTAGGCGCATCCTGCATTGGGCAGGGGGTTGGACTAGAAGGTCTGTATGGCCCCTTCCAACTCTGTGATTCTGGGGTCATCTGGCCAACAGCAGCCCAAGTGCTGGGGCTTACCCTGAGAGTGAGCTGTTGGGGAGGAGGGTGAGGTCTTCACTAGGGGGATATAGGAGCACAGAAGCCCTGGCCAGTGTGGAAAGTGGGAGGACTGTCCCTGCTGTAAGGGCAGCCTCCGAGATGGAGAGAGAGTTTAGGGGTTTGCAGCCCCACTTTCTGCCCCACCACATTTGAGGCCACACAAGGGGCAGTCCTTGAGAGGCATGATAGCTCTGTGGCCAACCAGGTGACTGGTAGTAAAGACTCCTTTCCCTCAGTAGGATAGCATGTGGCAGTGATGATGAGACAGCAGACCAGAGGGTGGTGTGTAAGGACAATGGGAAACCTCACGACCAGCAAATAGAATTTAAAATATTTCTTCCTATAGTTTTATTTCAATTTCAGCAGGATGATGACTTTGTTGTTTGATTCTATCCTACAGTGATATATTTTTTTCAAAGTCTGAGCCCATTCAAAGGGCTTTAAGGTGACTATCTGAGCACCTCTGGACACAGTCATTGAATACAACTTCTTATTCAACATATTTAACATGTGCCACAGTTAGACTAATATGAGCCATCTAATAATCAGACTCAGATTATCTTTTTTTTTCTTTGGATATAAGGGCAAATATGTACGCAGGATATGTAGCAGAAATTAGGGACTGTTTTTAATATGTAGGAACATATGAAATATATGAGTCCAAGGGACTGCATTTGAATCTTTTAAGTCATAGCCTGGCACCCTAACCTTTCAGTTACAGCCCAGTTCCCAACATCAAATAACATCAATAAAACTACTCAATTACAGAAATATTAGGAAAGCATCCCAAACAATTTCAATATGAGTTTAAAGATTACCAATTCATTCCTTTTAAAAATAATAATCTGACAATTTGTGGGGGCAATTGTCAACATCTTCTCCCCCTTCCCTAATTTGTTAAAATAACACTATCTGCAATTATGTGGTCATTTGTTATGCGTGATATAATAGACTGCAAATATAAAAAGCATTATCATTACTTTTGTCCTTTGTTCTTTCAGGACAGAATATTGCATAGTTCTTTACTTTGACATTTATTGCTTTTAGATTGGTAATAGAATGGTTTGTGTTGCTCATTATCTTGAATGATGATAATATTAGTGGTTGGGGAGCCTGTGTTCCCTGTTAAGTAAAGTACAAAGGCTTCAGATAATTTAGGAAGGGTTATTACTGGGCAATTACCCACAATACAGTTCAAGTCTAATAAACTTCAGCCATATTCTTAAATGTCACATTTATAGTATGGTTTCCAGGTAACGGCATAGAGCAATTTGTATCACTTTTGTTCTCCAGTATTGACTGGGTAAGACCTTACACAGGCTACCTTCACTGACCCCTGTGACAGTGTTCCAGTGGCTTAGGTTCTAAAAAGAAAGGCATCAAAGCTCAAATGTTCATTGACACAGAACCCCTGCTACTCTGATCTAAGATGTTTAAGTGCCATTGCTAGTTACTCAGTGATAAGAGAAAGGCATTTTGTACATGCTTAGAGAACCTACTTCATTATTCTTGCTTCCTATTTCCATAGGGTTGCCACCCTCCAGGTGTGACCTGGAGTTCTCCCAGAATTGCAACTGATGACAGAGATCAGTTCCCCTGAAGGCAATGGCAGCTTCAGAGGACAATCTGTATGAATCGCATCTCCCTGAGCTCCTTCCCTTTCCCAAACTCCTCCCCTCCTCAAATTCCTCCCCCAAATCTCCAAGTATTTCACAAGTTGAAGTTGGAAACCCTGTATTTCCCAAGGTTAAGCTCTGGCACTGAAACAGATTCTAAGGCCAGTTCTAGTTCAAGTTAAGGGTGGAGAGAAAACATAGGACCACCATTTTTTTACAAACTCCCATACATATTTTTCGGAATTTAGGCCATGTAATTTATAATACACTGAGCTGTTTGATTGTTTTACATTAATCAAGCAGGCTTCCTCTAACATAGGTTGTACAAATTTATAATCCAAATTCCCATGCTGACCTATGGTGTAACTCAATGGTGCAACTATCACTTTTATTCATGATAAATCAATATAAAAATCAGACTAACTGCAGAATTTTTGTTTTAGTATTTACATCCACCAATCTAATTTTTTGTATTAAAAGTTTGTTGTATTTTCATTAAAACTAAACTGAACAAGTCAATGTAATCTCTACATTAATAATATTCTGAAATATAAGTAATTCATGAAGTTTACCTGTCACTTGATTGAAGAAAAGTAAGCACTTCCTAAGGAGGATTCTATTTTAAAAGTAAAATAAACTCTGTTCATGCAATTACTAGCATGTTCGAAATCTAAGCTATTTCTTCTACATCAATATAAAAACGTTAGCCTCCATTTTACAACTCTCTGAGGAGCTGAAGCTTACATAAACACTTTCAATGTCTAACTCCATGCGGTAAAGCACATAAATTCTTCTGGGAGTTTTTACTTTCAATCCTAGATTCAGCAAGACTTTCACATTTAAAGCTATTGCAAGTCACTTTAGATGATTCAGAATCCTAATCTGAATTTTACAACTATGGCCATTTTAAATAAGGGGTGTGGACAATGTAGGTGTATGTAATGTTGGTGTATGTAATTTTAAACTGATGTTACACTTTCTGTTTGGTGTTCTGATTTACCTGTAAGCCATTTATGTTCAATTTATGTTCATCACTTACATTCTTTTTCTGCAGTGTTTTCAAAGAAATGGGCCTCTTTGGGGCCCTGTAATAGCAACTGAAGTCATTTCACCCCCAAACAATCTTAGATTTAAAAAGCTAATCTGTGCACATCTACCAATCCAATTTCCACTAATTTGCAAAGAGAATTTTCAATTTGGGCTTTGTCATTTTAAATCTTAAACTAGAAGAATGGTCATATTTTAAAGTTATTTGTAAAGTTCATTGCGTAATCAGGCTTATTATACTTTCCTGTAATGCAGTATTTCATACTAGCAACCAAGCCTTTTGTGAAAACAATGGGCTCTAGAAAACAGCCTCCAGAGGGCTTCGCTGCAGTGCCGGGCCTTCCTGCCTCTGTGGTGCCTGGCTTTCCCAGGTCTCTGGAAAACTGTGCCAGGCCTTCCCACAGTGGGCCAGGCCTTCCCACTGCCTCAGCAGCCTCCTTGGGGCCTCTGGAGGGCTGTGGCATGGTGCTGGGCCTTCCCACCACAGTGCCAGTCCTTCCTGGGCTTCCAGAGAACTGCACCGGGCCTTCCTGCAATAACGTTCAGCCTTCCTGGGCCCCTTGAGAACTACGCCAGGCTGTCCTGCCACTGCAGCAGCCTCCTCAAAGATTCTGGAGGGCTTTGCCACAGCTCCAGGCCTTCCCGGGCCTCAAGAGGCCCCAAGGAGGCCACTGAGGTGGCAGGAAGGCAAGCTGTGTTGTCGACGACTCACTTCTTATTCTCACGGAGTGTGCCTGTGCAGGAATAAAAAATGAGTTGCCAGCATCACAGCTTGCCTATTATATTAGGATGAAGGGGAAATCTTAATTTTTATACATAATAAAATACTGCAGAGATTATTCTAAAAGAGTTAAACATTATGTATTGGCCCAGTCTGAGAGTGAGGTCTCCTCTGGAGGAGAGGAGCCTCGTGTAGCCAGCCAGGACTCCTCAGGAGAAGAGGAGCCCTGTGTAGCCAGCCCTAGCCCTGATTCAGCAGAAGCCAGCAATCAGGAGCAACAGCTGCTGGCTGATCAGAGCTTACAGCCAGCAGCTGAGACACCAGCACCCTCTAGCTCCTACACCACAGGGGAAGCTCAGCCAGGGACTTCTACAGGTGCAGCGCAGCCAAGAGCCTCCACCCCCCCCAGGTTCACCCACGCCCAAGGAACACCGCAGGCAGCGCCAGAGACTGGAACTGCAGGAGAGACGGCGCAATGCTAGCCTCTTGAGCCAACGCCAGCTGCTGGAGAGTGACGATGAGTAGTGTCAGGATGGAGCCCCAGCAGCTGGCTGAAAACCACGCCTGGCTATAAGAGCCAGTCTGGAGGAACTGCCGGGTGTGGAAGCAATGTGTCTATTGCCTGCAACCGCTCCGTGTTCTGTCAACCTTGCCCGTGCCTGTGCCTGCTTTTGGACCTGACACTACCGGTAAATGACCTTGGATTGTACCTGACCTTGCTCTTGGACTCTGGACTCACTCCTGGCTTTATCTCGTGCTCTGACCACCGGTTTGACTTGGCTTTTGCTCTTGGAACTCCCCTCAGACTCTGGCATTAAGGTTTGGACTCGAACCACCCTGCTTGGGCTCGCCCAGCCCGTGACACATTAGGGGTGTGCAAAAGAAACAAATTGCTATTTTGTTTTGTTAAAACCAGCTCCCGAAATTGTAAGCCAAATCTGGGACACCCCAGGAGCAAACTCCCACCAAAAACTTTGTGTGTCTTGTTTCAATTTGTTCCTCGCAACAGCAGCACTACACACTAGGCTCACATGGCAGCATCATATTTTCCCTAACAGCATTCACCAATTGGATCCCAAGGGGAGAGAACCCTTATATTATGATTAATTTTGTTGGCAGGAAATGACTTTGTCTTCCTTTCAGTTGGGGAGACCCTTCCCCACTTATCAGCTTTGGAACCTTTGGAAGGGAAACGTCAATCATAGGCTGAAATTCAAAAGACACTTCCCTAGACTAAGCACTGTTAAATAACATTGAATTTACATTTGAGCAGACCTGCTGTGTTGCATCTTGGTTTGTTTTGCAGTGCTCCCTCGGTACTGATCTGTCTCCCCCACCCCTATCAGGGCACTTGGACAGTTGCTGTGAAGAAAATTGCCATGCGGGGGACTGTATGTTCAGTCAGTCCAACCTGATAAAAGACTTCAATTACAGGCTGCAATTCTAATTTATTGGCAATATAGAAAAAGAAAAAAGTTATCATAATGCAGGACTGATTTTAATGCCATGGTCTCTGCCCCATTTTCCCTTAGCCAGTCAGTTTCTCACCATAGCATGCACCTACTGACACTTGCCTTCCTCAGGGTCCATTGTTGTTTGTCTGTATGTAGTGTAACTGTGTAATGTTGGTGCCATTAAGTGCAAAAACAACTCCCTTAAAGAATCTGAAAGACTACGTTGCAAATAACAGGGATGAAAATCATGATAACAAAAAAACCCCAAATTGATTAGATCCAAGCCAGCAATGCCCCAGTAAGAAAAATAATAATAATGGTGCATAGTTTCAGAACTTTTGGACCTAAAGGAGAATTTTTTTCAGTACACATCCCAATTAAATATTTTGTTTCCCTGTGAATTTTTCCCTTTAAACTTCTGCAGTTTTAAAATTATTTTGCATCAACTGCTATGATGTAAGCCTCAGTCACTCACACACTGTGAGGTAGCTTTCCCCTCCAAAACAGTCAAGATTGCTTGCTGTGGCTGGACAGCCTCTGGTAGCATGTCTCTGGGTATAATTTAAAGGTCTTTTTGTCCCACACTTTAAAACATATAAATTTCTGGCTTATATCCCAGCCCAAATATTTGGTAGGGGAGAAGCAAGAGCTCATGTCTTCTTTAAATGAAACGGCACTAGAAGCTAAGTAAATTTAAAAAGGCAATAGCAAGTTTATTAAACAGGAAAGGCTGGTATGTGTGTGTGTGTGTGTGTGTATATATATATATATATATATATATATATATATATATATAAAGGAGAACCACAGAAACAAGCACTGATAACAAGGGGAAAAAATTCAAGTGTGATTATCTAACTACAAGCAATAAGAAATATCTTATTCAGAAATCACAGTTCAAAGGCAATCATTGATATTTATCTAAGAGCTCAAATGTTTCCGCAATAGTCAACCTCCATAAATACTCCTAAAGTGCCAATTTAAACTGCTCAGTGAATAGATATATTAATACATCCATATATACATAAATAGACAATAAGTGTTTAAATACATATAAAAGACATTTTGCACATGGACCTGATATGGCTCATTCAAACCACCGAAGGGTAAGACCAATAGTAATCAATTGACATAGTTCACTGAAGACATCATAGGTAAATCCATAAATAATCTATATTGAAATAGTTTAGGTCCTCTTTGCTTTTGGTTGTCTTTTCCAGGAGAAAATAGTGTATTCCTCACAACTCCACCCAACGAAGAGTTGGCTTGCTCCTTCGTTTCAAGCCCTTTATTAAGAGCGTGCTGCAAATCTCATCAAGACTTCCATGGGTGTATTCCTTACCATTGATTCTCCAAGTACTGGTTCCTCATTATGACCACCAGATAGGGAAAGTAGAGCCGAGGCAAATTTTGATAGTAGAACAGAATACTTCACAAGCATTAGGTACGTTATATCCAGAATATAATTCAATTCTTGCTATTTTTTCCATTACAAATTTCAAAGAGTCATTTGGTTTTGTCACTGTTATAACAACATTGTCAGCATAGCTTTTCTTTTTATAGGAATGGTTTTTATTAAGGGGCAGTAAAATGCAAACATACAGGAAAAATGCACAGAGCTATCTAAGAAAATAGGGAGGACGAGGGAGAAAGATTCAGAGACAGAGGACATCTGAAGAAGGTAGTGCCTGAGAGAGCACAGACATGTTTCTGAGGGTGTGTGGGTGGGTCTAGAACACACTGTGTACATGGCAGAGTAATCCAATTATACTATGAAACATACTGTGGGCCAAGATCGCATCTTCTGTCCCAAAACAATGGTTTAATGGCTGTCTCCAGAGGTGGGGCAATACATTGGGTAAAGCTTTATGTGCATATCTAGGAAGAACTATAGGTGAAAATGATGGTTGATGACTCATGATCACTGGATAGGAAGGGCTATCAGATCCTCAAATAGCCTTGATTAAGAAGCAGGGAAGGGGAAGATCGGAAGGGTGTGGATGAGATTAACTCAGGAACACCTGGAAGACCTCTTTAGTCTTAATTCTTTGCACATCTCCAGGGTGTGGGGCAGTTGGCTAGTCTTGCCTCATTACTCACGTTCCAGTAATTTTCCAACTCCAGCCAAGTCAGGATCCATTCTGCCTAGTCAGGAAGATTTCCTTGTGCTCAGAGCACATGAGGAGAAGGGGTTTATGGCATTACCATATTCATAAACTGCCCTTTCTGTGAAAGAAAGGATTTTACTGCTTACATAATATGATGCCAGCATTTAATTAAACTTGGACCATTTGTCATGACCAGAATGTTTGAGTTTGTGTGTGTGTGTGTCTTATTTCCCCTCAGTTAATAATTTCAAGCCAGCCAGGGTTAAAAACCAAATGAAGAATAATTTTTTTAATAACATAGAACATGAATGATTTCAACAGTCATATTGTGGTCAAACAGGGAAAGATTACAGTGTAACAGAAAAGATTAACAGCTATCTCTCTGCTGCTTCTTTTTAGCATCCTTAAAACCTTCTCTCCTCAGTAACTATCTTCCAGTGGACTCCAGCTGTCACTGGACCAGCATTCTGCAAGCTCTCATTGGCTGCTTCTGAAGAGAGGTGGAGCATAAACCAGTCATGTCCATCACAAATGGCAATAAAGTGCCATAAAAGAAACAAATGAATAATGACAACAAAAAAATTAGAGATATATAAATGATCATAAAGACAACATAAAAATACCAATAAAATATCATTTTATATCTCTAACAGGAAAGGCATTGGGAATGTATACAATGAAAAAATCTGTGTGAACTAGAGCTCCTGTGCAAGCAGAAACACACACACACACACACAAAGACTGTGGTAGCCTCCTATACTACATCAGACATATTGTATCTCCAGTTGCTTTACCACTTGCACAAGAGCTTGTGCAGCCAATTTTTGGATATTGTTACATATAGGGAGGAAAGCACTAAATGTTGCACAAGATCTTGCACAAGCAGAACTGCAAATGGTCCTCTCATATTAAAGAGAAATATTCTTGTTGGATGCAGTCAGCTGATGGTCAGTTCTTCTCACATGTTTTAATAGCTAATATTGACAGGGAGACTTCCCCAACTGATTACTATTCTCTATTAACTATTAAACTCCAGCCCCTGTTACTGAGGCTTCAAACATGCCAGGTCCCCTGGAAATAAAAAATGGTTTGACCATGAGTGCATCCAAGCGAAACTGACTCTCAAGGAGTGTTTCAGGACTTTCCAACAAAATCCAAATTCAACTATTAATTTACAATCAAGGAAAGAAATACAAGGAACTATTAAAAGAACCCCTGATTCTCTATTATGGCAATCCCTTATTAAGGCCACCAGAGAAACAGATAATGTTAACTTCTGGAAGATTGTCTCCAATCTGCAAACTAAGAACTCTAACGCCCTTAACCCTATCCCTGCAGAAGTACGGGGAAAGCATTATAACACCTTATTTAGGACCAGCGGTATGTTGTACCCCCTGCTATTCCTTTAGATAATTTAACACGATGGCCTCCAGTTTCTGAATCAGAAATTGCTTTGTTCATCTCGCAACTGAAATCTGGAAAAGCTCCTGGAGGTAATTTTATAGGTGCCAGGCTCCTGAAATCACACTTAAATTGGTGGACTCCAGTTTCAGTACATTTATTTTCCTATATAGATCTTTCAGCTCAGATTCCTAAAGATTGGGGCCTGGCTATAATTGTCCCTCTATTTTAAAAGGGCAGCCCCTTGGATCCATTGGATTATAGGCCGATTAGTCTCCTGAATGTGATTTGTAAATTATACACTAAACATTTCTGTCATAAATTATAGGAATGGTTAGACCCAAACAACCTACTTGAAGTTGAACCGGCCGGTTTCATTCCTGGCCGTTCCACCCTTGACCATTGCCTGGTTTTAGACTATTTTATTTTCAAATATGTGAACACAGGAAGAATACACTTTTGTGGCTTTTGTGGACCTCAGGGCGGCCTTTGATCCTATATCTAGGGGAGGCTTTGGGCTAAATTGCTTGACATGGGTATTGATAGAAGGCTACTACTTCTGCTAATTAACTTACATGAAAATAACAGCTTACAGATAAGACTTGCACAAGAAGGTAAACTATTGAAAAGAACTCTGGTTTAAAAAGGAGTCAGTCAAGGTTGCCTCCTGGCCCTTTTTTTATTTAACATCTATGTCAACCAATTAAATACTTGTCTTCACACAATTGATACTCATGCTCCAGCATTCACAAGTAGCAAAAAGATCTCAGTCTTAATGTACGCTGACGATGCTGTCCTTTTATTCCAAACAAAGGTTGGTCTTAAGCGAGCTTCAGTTAAATTTAGCAAGCAATGTGACATCGAGCTTTTAACCATCAATTTTGCAAAAATTAAAATTGTTCATTTTAGTAATTCATTCTGCAAGTACAACTGGAATATTAAAGGAAATGCCATAGAACAAGTTAAGAACTTTCAGTACCTAGGCCTTACCTTTTCTTATAATTCCAAATTTTCAACACATCTATTCTCTTCAACTAATCTAGCATAGAGAAGTGCAAATACTATCCTTAGATTGGTTAGAAGGAAGGACACATGCTTTCTCCCTATGGACTTAAAAGTCTATCAAGCAAAACCATTGGCTCAGCTCTTATATGGCTCGCAGATCAGTCCCCTAGCCAATTTAAAGATTCTTGAAATAGTTAAATCTAAATTTCTTAGATCCTTATTTGGTGTCCCTAGATGTACTTCTAATGTAATACTTAGGCAAGAGGCCAGTCTACTCCGAGTCGAAACAAAAGTATGGTGTAGTAGTTAAGAGCGCAGGACTCTAATCTGGAGAGTTGGGTTTGATTCCCCACTCCTCCACTTGAAGCCAGCTGGATGACCTTGGGCTAGTCACGGCTTTCTGGAGCTCTCTCTGCCCCACCCACCTCACAGGGTGTTTTGTTGTGGGGATAATAATGGCATACTTTATAAACCGCTCTGAGTGGGCATTAAGTTGTCCTGAAGGGTGGTATATAAATCAAATGTTGTTGTTGTTGTTGTTATACTCTTTTGGCTAAAAATTCACTATAATCTGAAAGGCCTAATACCTTACCTCCTGGCCTCAGACCCCTATCCTATCCGGTATACACAATTTTTTAGTAAGATTAAACAGATTGGCTTAGTCCCAGAAGATCTCTTCTATGGAAGCTTACAAAAGGCAAGAACAATTGTTATACAGAGACTGCTTGATATTAAACAACAAAATGAAGAAGCTCTGCTACCCAAGAACTTTAAATGTCTAAAATCTAGCTCTAATTTTACTGCTGCTTCTTATCTGTTTGAGCCATACTTTTGGGCATTCTCTAGAGCCCACTTTGAGGCTCTACCTTCTGCCGTATTGCAGGGCAAATTTGTTCAACTGCCTGTGCACGAACATTTGTGCCCCTGCATGACCAACATGGTGGAATCAGTTACCCATGTTCTTTTATTCTGTGAGTTTTACCAAGAGGAACGGGCTTGCTTTATATTGCCCTTTTTATCTAGATTCAACCCTTTGCAATCCTATCTTGATTTCAGAAGTTCTGTGTAATTTCCTTTTAGAAGATACTCAGAGTTCAATGACTCATGCTGTGGCTAATTTTGCTCTCTAGCTGTTAAGAAATGCAGATTGCTTCTGGCTGGAAATGTGGTTTAATTATCTTTTTGTTGCTATTGTCCCTCCTCTATCACAGAATTGTCCTGTTCTACTGGCTCCCGACATAATAAAACATCAGTGGTGGTTTCCAGATTCAAACTTTTAAATGGCTATTTAGGATGCTATTTTATATTCTAAATACTCTATTTTAATCTTATGATGCATTCTCTACTAGATACCCTGATATCTGCATATTTTAAAGTAGTTTAAAGTATCTACTAGATACCCAGATATTTATATATTTTAAATGAAGTTTCTTTTAACTTGTACATTATATTTTAGATAATATTAGTCTAATAATCTTGAATCTGGTCTTTGACCACAGTGAAACTTACAGTACAATTCTAAGCCATGGACCCCACTTTTGTCAAATGACAAAGTATCAGTTAAACATCTCTGGGATATTTCACAGTCCTTTGTAGTCCTTTGTTTTAATGAATCATTTTTAATTGGATTATTTTAAGAACATTTTTGATTGCCTAAAGTAATCAGCATTTGGCAGGACTGAATTCAAAATGCATTTCTTATACAAGCTGAAAATGGATGCAGTTAAACACCAAATGGATAGTAGAGTGATCGGGCCGGATCCATTAAGTCCATTGATTTTAATGGATTTAGTGGGTATGGCACTATTTAGAATGGTGCTGTCAGTCAGCTGAATAGAGTTAATGGAGAGACAGTTATACCCTCTAAATTCATTGAGGTCAATATGCTTATAGGGATAAAACTCTGCTGAGGATGGCATTGTAAGGGATGAGTCTTCCTCCAATAATCAAAGATTCCTCCCTTAGTGGAAGTGTATGCTTGGATCCAACCTACAATTTGCATTAGCTTTTTATTTCACTTATTTTTCCACCTAAACACCTAAATAATTTTTTTTTAAAAATTCAGAGTTTTCCATCCTTAGTAGTTCAGCAGTCATTAAGACAGCCATAAACAAGGGCCCTTGTTCAGAGAAAATGGCAGTAAAAGACCAGCAAGGAAGCACTCATATTATATTAATGCAATCTTCTTTTAAAATACTTAAGAGCGCAGTGATGATCTGGCATTGTTCCTTTCCAAATGAGGTATTGGAACAGATGCTAATGGCTACAGTAGCTGTTCACTGATTTCACAGTAAGCAGCACTACAGGGAATTGGCAAAATGCAGGGCTCTAAGACCTTTCGTTTTTGTAATTATTCTTTTTTGAAAAGCTATTCACAAAAATACAGCACTAAAATAATCTTTGATGACCTTTGGCATTACCCTCTTATGCTTTGGAAGGATTAAACTTTCCCTTTGTTTTCTTGACATTCAGCAAGTAGAAAGTGACCTTTGAGCTGTTATCTAGCTTGCAGGAGCACATCCAGCAAATGAGGATGCAAAGCCAGTTCTGCTTTGAACAACAGCAAAGACAGCAAACAAGGAAGTCAAAGCACCGTAAAACCACTCCATTTTCCTTTTGCATTTTTTTAAAGGTTGTTGCATGTGCCTCTCTAATTAATACAGCACATAGATGCTGAAAAAGCAGGTGCCTATATTGCGTTGTATATGATGCATGAGATAGGAGATGGAAGAATGCCTGTAAAATTACAACAGCCTGCTAATTTGGCAAACAGGAGCTCTTGAAAATTTACTCGCAAGTGCGTACAAGACAGCCATTTAATAGGCACATGTACACTTCACAAAATGTTTTTTTAAGTCTATTTATAAAAGGTACCTCCTAGAAAGAATATCTCTGCAGTTCTCTTCCAACACAGAAAAATGACAATTGTGGCAAAAGTATGAAGATATTCCGGGAAAAGTGAATTTGCGTTTTATCACCCAGACTTGAACATGCCTCAAGATGAAATGTTGAAAAAAATTAAATGTTATTTTATATAGGCAATTCAAGTATCAGCATCCTATATGTCTATATCTCTTCTATGCAAAATTATTGCAAGCTTGTTGGCAATAACAAGATTCAAATCCTTTGAAGTGTACTTCTTTCTCATAAGCCTATGCTTGGCCTGTGAGATTTCAGACTTCAGGTGGAGTTTATACGTTTAAATGCTTCATAAAAGAGTTGGGCCATATTAAGTGTTAGCTCATAATATTCACCTGATCTAATGACAGGTCAGTTATTAAGTATATTGGCAGGAATAGTATAAGCTACCACTAGCATATAGGTATATATAACTGACAAGCACACTGAGGTATCTGAAGATGAAATCAATTGGTTCAGATGAAGGTAACTCGTTTTAGGATTGTACTGAAAGTGAGCTTTTCCCCAGATCATTGGCTGATTGGCTAGAGGGATTGGGAGGGGACTTCATTGGAGCGGAGCAACAACAGCAAAAACCTTAGTTGCTCTATGGCATGGTGCAGGGGAGGGGGGTGTCTTGGCACAACCTTCTATGCAGGCTAGGAAAAACAAAGCTAGAAGCAACATTGGCTAAATTTGGAAACAGGATCTTGCTGCCCAGAAATTCTGGCAGCCACCTGGGCTTCCCCTAGGACAGCCCACACAGAAAAGTAAAAGCTATCTAAAACATAGTAGGAAAATAATAACATAGTACGGGAAAAGCTATCTGAATACATAGAAGGAAAATAATAAAGAAATTGAGTGGCTGAACATATTTTAAATATGAGAATGTAGATTTTTATCCAGCTTGCCTTTTGTAAGATTTCATGAAAAGAGTGGTGGCAGAACATTCAGGCAACTGTTTTTTAGTGGTCTCTAATGCATGATTTTTGCCTCGTTATTGATAAAAGTAACATGTTTAGGTTACCCTTGTTACATTTAGGGAAGCCATGCATTTTATGGTGTTTAACAGCCAAACATATTGGGCTCAGCTGTCCCCCTGAACATAAGTGAAATTATCACTTGAATGGCTACCAAAGAGAAACTGCCTCCCAAACCTCTTGCTGAGTCCCCACCTAATATCAGCTGGACTTGTCTGTTCTCCACCCCACCACCCAGACTCCTCTCTCTATTCCAGCAAAGCTGAAACACAAGGGGAAGCCTGGGGTAGACAGAATAGGAGACTATAAGTTTCTTTTCCCCTCTGCCCTAACTGTCAGACCATTCTAGGCAGACCACTCTTATCCTCTGCAGACCAAGCAGTTTTGGATGGGATGTGTGTAGGAGAAAAAGTTCTCCTCCTGCTCCCCCACCCCTGCTGCCATCAGGTTGGCCTACAGGATTGCTCATATTGCCTGCAGCCGAAACTGTCAGTTTCCAGTGGAGAGAAATGAATGATAATCCCTTCTTTCATCTCCACTGAGAGTTTGGGGTTCAAGATGAAAAGCAGATCACCACCATGACCTATCTTTCAAGCTGTTTTATTCTCTGCAGCATATTCTGTCAGTTTGGGGAGAAAATGAAAGAAAATATTGTGCTTGTCTCTGCACTGAAAACTGACAGAATGTGCTGCAGAGAAACTGACAGAATGGGCCAAGAGCTTGGGCTACAGGAGAACCTTGGTCTGGCATACCTGTGGGCCAGCCTCCCTCCCTATGTTCCTCTACGGCAGCTTCGCTCATATGAACAGGGCCTCCTGCAGGTGCCAGGCTGCACATGGGTGAAATCAACAACAGCCCGTACACAGGCTTTCTCTGTGGTAGCCCCTACCCTGTGGAATCGCCTGCCTGAGGAGGTCAGGAGAGCCCCCACTGTCCTGGCTTTCCACAAACGATGCAAGATTGAATTATTCAAAAAGGCTTTTTACTCAAATGGGAAGGATGTATTGTAGAGATAGGGTCTCAGATGCTTCACTAATGAGTTAGGGACCATAGACTTCACCATTATGTTGCCTTACATATTACCTTTTGCTTTTTAATACATACTCCTATGTACTACCTGTGCTTTAAATTGTCTAATGTCAATCCTAGAGGTGATTATGTTCCGTTTCAGTATTTTCTTCTACTTTGTATTGGATTCTTGCTAACACTATGTCTTTTAAAACTTCTATCTATTTACCCTATGGCATTATGGAAATGTCCTTGATACTGTATGGAAAAGTACTTGATATGGATTGTACTAATCTCATACTGTGTAATCCTCCTTGAGTCTTAGTGAAAAAGGTGGACTATAAATGACATAAATAAACAATTGGGGGTGTAGTGATCTGAGAGCTTGGGCTGCAGAGAGTAAAAGCAGATTGCTTTTGTTCTCCAGTTGGGGACAGGGGAGAAGAGATCTGGTATAAACTTTCATAAACTTTCAGTTGAATTATTCCCATCTTCCCAAGCTGTCAACTGGGGATGCAGATGATAGGAGCAGATTGCTCCCAGTTTCCTTAGCCTAAGCTTTCAGTTTCAGGAGGAGAAATATGAAGTGCCTTGGAGTCTGTGCACCTTTCATAGCATCACAGATCATCTGTTGAGAGGAAAACCCATCTCAGGCATCCTTCTTCTTCCACCTTAATGCCCCACTCCAGATTACCCTTCACTCAAGAAAACACATATGAGGAGCTTTCTTTCCTTCCTTTTGCATTAGAAGGGATAAGATGTGTAACTTGCTTTTGCTTGAGTTGAAGCAGAGAGTAAGTTAAACTCTTGCTCCTATCCTATTCTCAACAAATGCTTAGCACTAGATCCCCCTCCCAGGTATCCACTAGTGATTTCTATAATTGCCATTCCTCTTTCCCCCCTTTTTATCATTTCTATTTATAAACCAAGTATGCAAAATTCAGGGTCAGATTTCCAAACCTGACATAAGTAAGCAAGTCTAATGAGGTGCCTTGGGATTATTACACAAAAAGCATTTGAGGAAATCAATTAATGTGCTTGGGACAGATTGTACGGGGGAAACCCACTGTTGAATTAGTATATATTTATTATTTAAATCATTGCAAAGGAACTTCAACATAATCTATATACCTAAATACCGGTTAGGTCTTTAGGGCTGGTTTACTCATGCATTTTTACCCCTTGAATGATGATTTATGGGTATCACAGATATTATACCAGCTATAGGACAGAAACAATGCTTTTGTATCAGTTCACACATTAATAACAACAATAACAATGCAATCCAGATAACAATGCATTCCCATATTAAAACAAAACAAACCAGCTCCCAAGTTAAGAATATCAGCAGCACAACGTAGAAAGCAGACACCAGCTAATGCAATCATAGTATGAATAGAATACTGTTATTTGTAAATCCTCAAAGCACTTAACATTTAGCATTGCCAAACTTACAACTTTGTAAGTTGTAAGTTTATCATCTCCCCGTATTACAGGTTTTTCAGCTTGTTTAAGTCTTGTCTCCCCCTGCCCCAGTAAAAGTAAGCTGATGTCTTACCAGCAAGCTGGGTTGGCACTGGATGCAGGACGCAGTGGAGGCAGGGGGCCCTGGCACAGCTGTTGACAGCGGGGCCACTGCCACGTGGTGCTGCAATGTGCGTGGGGCATCACCCCGGCCTGCGGGGCCTACCTTGATGTGGGGGGAGGGTGTCGGGTGGCCTGGCTGGGGCCTGCTCAGCCCGCAACCGGACCACAGAACTCTTCGGGGGGCCTGGCCACTGCGCTGCCCCCAGGGAGCAGGGGGCCAGGATGCATGGGGGACCCCACACCCCCTTTTTCTTGCCCTGCTCACTTGGCCTGGGGGGTATGGTTGCTTGGGGCGCCACCTGGCCACACCCCAGCTATGGCTGGCTGGTGGCCTGCCACCCCCCTTTGACCTGGCTGGGCCTATCCTGCACCCTCCTTGAGGTCTCTGGCATGGTGAGGGAGTTGGGCTCTGCGGGGCACCTTGGTTTGGTGAGCGGCAGGCCCATGTGCCATTCACAGCATCTCCAATCATGAGAAATGCTGGCAAAAGCCTCACCAGGCAGCTTGGGCTCACACGACCACCATGCAGGTGCGGGCGGTTCTTCTTTTGTCTTTTGCAGGATGGCACCAAGTACTAGTTCCAAGAGCAGAGGGGGCAAGGGCCCACAAGCTTGCTTACCCACCAACCCCTTAGCGGGGGTCTGTTGAGCCATGGGGGTTGGCTCTCCACCTCCACAGAATGTGACTGTCAGCACCACCATGCACTCGTGCATGCCCTCCATGGCCACCTGCACCACTGTCCTCTGGATGGGGCCCCCACCCAGCGTGTGCCCTGCTTGCCAGCAGGCACTGCTTAGCCGCTGCTGGGTGCCTTGTGAGGGCCCCCCATGCCACTGGGCACCCTGCAAGGGTCCCCCCATCTCCTGCAGGGTGCAAGGAGGCCAGGCCCCCTCCACCAAGGAGCCCATCACCTGATGGAGGGGAGCTGGTCGAGCAGGAAGAGGAAGCAGACCCAGCAAGCCCCATTGTGGTGTGGGAGAGCTACACAGAAAGGGGACAGAGCTGGGGTTGGTCCCGGGTCTCAGGACCAAGGTCATGCAGGTCCTGGCAGAGGAGCCGAAGGTGCAGCACTTCATCATCTAGGGGAACAAGACGTGAGTCATCAGGGGAGAAGGATTAGGAAAGGAAAGGGAGGGATTACTGGGAGGCAGCGGCCTACATCCCTGGGCTGGCGAAATGGGCTCAGCACTGCAGACACTGCGGGACACCTCATGCAGGGCCCCAGGTGGCATGGGATCACCCCCACTCAACTTGCTGTGGGGAATACTCGCTGCCGGTGAGTCCTGGGGAGGGTCCTATTGGATACCACCTGCCCGCCCAGGTAAGGGAGCACATTTTGAATATATACTATATGGATGTGTTCACCCTGCTGAAGTCGGAAGAGCCAGTGGGGGACAATGGATCCCTTAGGAAGTGCAGATGACACGACAGAAAGCGGCCAATTGAGCGCACTTTCACTAATTGGGTCCTGGGGTACTGTGAGTCCCCCGGGGTGGTTCAGGCGGTGTACCCCGGATGCGCTTAGCACCTCATCATGCACATGAAGGAGATCACGCACATAAACGCCACATCGGGCGAGCAGGTGGACTTGAAATATGATGAAACCATCCTGAAGAAGGCCTCCAGTAACAAACTCACTTGCTGGGACCAGCCAGACAGCATGGGCTTGCTATGAGCGGTTAATAGCAGGGGCACCGGGGAGCAGCCCCGGGCCAAAGTTTCGGAGTACAGGTACCACACCACCAAATGGCTGTGCTGGAAATTCAATGTAGGGGGCTGCCGTAAAACAAGGTGCCGCTGTGACCACATGTGTGAGGACTGCCATGGCCGCCACCCACAGCGAGATTGCCCCAGGGGTACTGGACCTCAACGGCCCTTTCAAGGGGGGCAGCAGGGAATGGAGCAAAAGGGGATGATGGGAGCCATACAGCAGCAGGAGGCGGTCAGGGTGGCACTGCAGGTCCTGGAAAGAAGTGAGGTGGCTGGCCCGGGGGGCTGGCATTCTTTTGCCCGGACGCTGGTCTCTCCAGCTGTGCTGCTACCTTGGCTGCAGCGATACACCAACCGGGCGGCCACCACAATGCTCTGCGAAGGGTTCACGGAAGGGTTCGAGATACCTTATATGGGCCCGTGGGTCACCACATATGCTCCCAACTTGAAGTTGGCACAGGACATCCTGGGCGTGGTGGTGGCTAAGGTCCAGAAGGAGGTGAATGCTGGGTGAGTTGCTGGCCCATTCAATGCACCTCCCATTGCCAACCTTAGGGTCTCCCCACTTGGCGTGGTCCCGAAGAAGGCGCCGGGAGAGTTCCATTTGATACATCACTTGTTGTACCTGAAGGGTGCCTCCGTGAATGATGTGATTCCCCCTCTACTTTGCACAGTGCAATATGCTTCTTTTGATCAGGCTGTCAATTTGGTATGGGCCTGCGGCCATGGCACACTCATGGCCCAGTGCAACATACAATCTGCCTTCTGGCTACTGCCTGTCCACCCAGAGGACTGGTGCTTCCTGGGGTTCAAACTTCAGGACAAGTGGTATGTTGACAAGGCCGTGCCTCTGGGTTGTGTGGTGGCCTGCTTGGCCTTCGAGACCTTCAGCACATTCCTTGAGTGGGCACTGAAAGACCTGGCTTGCTCCCTGTTCATCTCTCATTACCTGGATGATTTTTTCATGGCGGGGCCGGTGGGCAGTGGCGAATGCCAGAGGCTCCTGAGTCTGTTCCAAGGGTTGGCCTATGGGTTGTGTGGTGGCCTGCTTGGCCTTCAAGACCTTCAGCACATTCCTTGAGTGGGCACTGAAAGATCTGGCTTGCTCCCCATTCATCTCTCATTACCTGGATGATTTTTTCATGGCGGGGCCAGTGGGCAGTGGCGAATGCCAGAGGCTCCTGAGTCTGTTCCAAGGGTTGGCCGCGGAGTTAGGCGTCCCACTGGCCCAAGAGAAGACCGAAGGTCCCTCCACCTGCGTCTCATTCCTGGGGATAGAAATAGACTCCGTGCAGGATACCTGCTGACAACCCCTGAGAAGCTGAAGGGCCTACAAGAGAAGGTTACATCTACGCTTAAGGCTAAGAAGATTACACTGCGAGAAGTGCAATCGCTCCTGGGCAGCCTGAACTTAGCCTGCAGGGTGGTGGCACCGAGGAGGCCATTTTGTGCCCGACTGGCCAGAGCAACGGCTGGGGTGATGGTGCCGCATCAACACATTCAGATTACTGAGAAGCTGAAAGCGGACCTGCAAATTTGGGACACCTTCCTGGTGGCATGTCCTGGTGGCGGGAGCCCCTTGACCTAGGGGCATCTCTCCAAGTGCACTCTGACACTGTGGGGGGCGTGGGATTTGGAGTATACTGGGAGAGCCATTGGTGCGCTCAGAGGTGGCCCGCAGCCTGGTTGGGGGAGGGCATCCTCAGGGACCTCACTTTCTTGGAGCTCTTTCCCATCCTGGCCATGATAGTACTCAGGACGGGCCAGTTCTGCAACAGGAAAATTCTCTTTTGGTGAGACAACCAAGCGGTGGTGCGAGTGATGAACAGGCAGACTTCACGTTCAGAGCATGTCATGCTGCTGGTGCACAAACTGGTACTCCTGGGTTTGCAGCATAACATCGTGTTCGGTGCATGCCACATATCTGGAGTTGACAACAACATAGCGGACACCCTTTCTCACTTTCAGGAAGACAGGTTTTGGGAGTTGGCACCAAACACAGAGCAACACCCAGATCCCTTCTCGGAGGAGCTGTGGGAACTTGGGAACATCGGATCCTTCAAGGAGTTTTGAATTCACTGGCATCAATGACCAGGTGGGCATACGGGGCAGCTGTCTCGACATTCACAGCATTCCTCTCCGAGCGGCTTGGCTGAATGGAAGGGGATGTGCCAGAGGAGGCTCTATTGGAATATCTGGCATGGATGGATGAAGCAGGATATGCACCCAAGACCATTCGGACACATGTGGCAGCCATCTTGTTCTTCTGCAAGGCAACAGGGCAGGCAGACTCGATGGGCAGCTTCCTGGACCACTGGGCCATGGCGGGCTGGGCCTGCCGGGAGCCTCCTTGCCGGGACTCCCTGCAGCCCATCACGACCAACATTTTAGAGGTCATTTTGGGGCAACTGGGTGCTATATGCCACTCATCCTTTGATGCCACACTATTCAGTGCAGCCTTCAGCCTCGCATTCTATGGGGCCTTCCATGTGAGTGAGCTGGCGGCAGTGTTGGCTGGGGACCAGACGAGCAGGGCATTGACATGGGCAGACATCTCGTTAGGGGGTGGTGGGTTGCTTATCAAGGTCCGGTGGTCCAAGACTGACCAACAGGGGTGTGGAGCAGTGGTTCAGCTCTGCACCACTGGGCAGGGGCCCCTTGCCCAGTTCAGTGGTCAGGGAGTACCTGGAAAGGCGCCCAGCCACACTAGGCCAACTCCTGGTGCACACAAACGGTGGGCTACTCACAAGGTACCAGTTTACAGCTGTTCTGAGGTCCAGCCTGAGTGTGGCAGGCCTCCCTCTGGCCAAGTGCAGCTCCCACTCATTCTGCATTGGGGCAGCAACCACAGCGGCCGAGGTAGGGTTGTCCACTGACCGAATTAAAGCCATTGGCAGCTGGGCCTTCACAGCATACATGGGTTATGTCAGAAGAGAATATACTAATGTTATGTGATCTAGTTACAGGCACGACATCCCCTGGGGAGAGACGGTGCGACCGGCAACAACTGCAACAGCTAAGGCAGGGGGATAAGAATGGGCCCCCTGGGGGTCCCGGCAGAGATCACTAGGGCCATTTGTGCCGGTCGCCTTCGGGGGCCAGGGAGGAATTTTTCCCACAAGGGGCCAGATTGGCCGAGGCCTCTTGGGGTTTTTTTGCCTTCCTCTGGGCATCATAGTCGGGAACCCTGGGGGTGGGGGGTGGGTCCATCTTTTTTGGTTGCAGCAGCTGGAGCATTGGCAGGAGTCAGGCCTTTGGCCTGCCTCCTATGGCAGTTTTTGAGGCATTGGGCCGGATCCCAACAGGGTGAGTGGGCCTTCGGGACTGCTCACCCCAACGGATCTGGAAGCAAGGGTTGCCAGGCAGGGCCAGCGACGGAACAACACATGTCGAGGTGCCAGTGGCTGGCGGGTGATGCATCAGTTGGCAGCCAGGCCTCCAATGCCAGTGGAGATCCATGCCCAGATGCCAGGCCAATGCTCCATCCAGCTGTAATCAATAAAGTTGTGGCCATTTCTAACCTAAATAAGTGTATGGTATGGTTCATTAGCCGCAACGCAGTCTGAGATAGCACATAGGTGACAAAACAATAAACAAATCAAGATTTGAACCAGGTATTTTCCATTTTAAAATTTACTTTCCATGTTGGTAGAGAGTGCTGTCAAGTTGTGCCAACTTATGGTGACTCCTGCTGGGGTTTTCAAAGTAAGAGACTAACAGAGGTAGTTTGCCTTTGCCTGGCTATGCATAGCAACCTTGGTCTCCTTTGGAGGCCTCCCATCCAATTACTAAGGCCAATCTTGAAGTACTTAGCTTCTGCAAAGTTTGGGCTTGCCTGGTCTTTCCATCCAGGTCAGGGCGCTTTCCATATTACAAAGCAAAAAGGGGGGAGCCATTTTGAGCCATTGTGGTTGTTTTTGACAGATAACAGAAACCTTGCCATTTCAGCAGTGTAAGTGCTATCAAGCAGCCAACATTTTCACTGCAAAAAGACCATAATTACAAATCTTTTCAGCATTTAAAACCGAAGGCGAATGTATAAAGGAAAGGCGACAAACTTTAAAACATTCCATTTAGGAATATTCTTATATTACAGAATGTATTACAAAACATCAAATATATTCTGTAAAGAGTAGATATGTTTTCATACTCAGCAGGCCTAAAAATCTTCTAAAGAAGTCTTGTATGGAAATATCTGTGTATCCAACCAGCCTTAAAAATGGTTCCCTAAGGAGTAGAAACTACTGTGCTACTCTGAGGCTCTCATTCCGGATCCATTATAGCAAGGACATATTACCACACATCACTTACCCAGCTGTGAATTATGTAAGTCTCTGCTCATGCTCTTCCTTGTTAGCCAGTATTCACACAGAGATGTCTTATTTCAATAATGATTGCAGATCATCATCTCAACAGAAAAAGCACAAGAAAAAATAGCAAATACATTTTGTTTTAAATTTAAATACAGTTTATTTGGATGTTCTGTTCCAAGAACCAGATAGTCTTGGTGCTACCAGTATAATCTCAAGCATACCCTATGGCGTATTAATTTCAGTGGATTTAGAAGGATTTACCTCTCTTTAGGATTGCATTGTACCTTATGCTTAGTCAGACCATTAGTCCATCTAATTCAGCATTGTTTAATGTTGCTGACAGCAGCTCCCCAGCATCTTTTAACTCGAGATGCCAGGGGACTGAATGTGAGACTTCCTGGATACAAATCACTAAACCAGAATTCTCTTGTGCCAGAGGTACACTGAGGCTTCAAGCCTTAAATCAGGGTGGTTGGCGGGGGGGGTTTGGTACCAAACGAAACAGTGCAATACAAATAAAGGTACTTCTGAGCATGTGAACCATGTTTTCTCCATCACTGAGTGGTTACAACAGTCTTCGGAACATAAATTTTAAAAAGTTGGAGAAAGAATATCATGACCCATGATTAAATTATTAGTTAATAATTTAATTATTAAATTACCTCCTAATTCAGTTTTGGGCCACTGTCATTCTCTGTTTTAGGAATCAACCCCAGAATATTTGTTATTGTTTGCAAAGGCCAATTTGTACAAAAAGTCACAGACTAGAATCCTGAAAAAGATGAATTTCATTTGCCTTCCGTGAAGATTAATGGAAGTCAGTAAGGTCTATCTAAATCAGTAATGAGATAATCAAATGGGGGAACTTTTAAAAGAGAGAAAGAGATAAGCAAATGGAGCACCAATGCATCTAAATGTATCCAGTAGGTTCCCTAATTTGTCTCCAGCTCCTCCAGAGTTCTCAGTAATCCCCAAGAGGAAATCTACATTCTATGATGATAAATAGGTGTTCAAAAATTAAACATCTCTTGTTCACAATGCCTGTTCACTATAAGTTGAGTACCTCATATTATCACTACAATGACTGGCTCACATTTTAAAATGAGCTCACTTTAAAATGACCTTACTTATGTCACTACTGCACTGACCCCAAATCAGCTCATTTGGGCTCAGTACGTACACACACCAAAAATAGACTGAAACACCACTTACTATTTTACAGTTTTTTATGAGAACAAAGATGACAGAGGAAGGGCAAAGAGGGAGAAAGTTGTATGGGAATGCTCATGCACAAAATATTTGTGATTTAATTTAGAATGTCTGGAGGGGGTTATTGAAGGACAACGCTCTTGATTTACAAAGAAATTGTGATTTGAGCGAAGAGGTAAGTGGGAATGGAATGGAGGCACCTAAGACTTCAAGTACCATCACCACCACCACTACCACCTACCAAGACTATACATTTTTACGATGTTCATTTTCCTAAGTTGCCTTCTTTTTATTAAACTGCAAAGTTTTAACATTTGCACTGTGAATTTGTCAGATTCGTTTTTGGACCAAATCTAAAGCATTATATTGCTACGTACTTCCTGTTAATAACAAACCAATCTTTACTGCATTAGCAGAAAGCCATGGCTACAATACAAGATAAATAAAATATAATATTAATATAATGTAGTTTAGTCACTGGGTACTGCAATTTTGTCTGAGAACTGCCTGTAGTATTGTTCTCCTCCCTTGGATTCTTTTGCTTTTATCTCCATCCAGTATCTGTATCTCATCTATTTCACTGGGCTCTTTCCTCCTTCAAAGTTGTTTCCAGCAGTTGATCCAGATCATTGCAGCCAGTCCTTATAACAGTAATCTGGATAAAAGAGTACACCACTTACAAGATTCATCAATATCACTTTATTAAGATACAACCTTCTGAATATTCAGGGGTTTTTTTAACCTGTTGACTGGTGGACTATTTCTGAATTATAGTTATCTAAGTGTTTCATATACAACCATTTATTTCTCCATAGATAACTGGAGACATATTTGAGATATGAATCTTGAAAGTCAATATCAATCAACACACAGAGCTTCTGGTGAAATGTTTTATTAACTTCTCTCCAAAGGCTTTTGAAAATTATGTAGGGACCATCAACAGCCCTACTGATGGAGATGACTAACTTTGCCAGAAGCAAAATGCTTGAATGAATTTGAATTATGCTTTCTAAATTAAGATGAGGTGATTCACTAGTAATATGAATTATAACATCAGCCTGACTTGCAGAGGAACTCCCAGTGGGCCAATCAAATGGCTAATCTTCAAAAGGCTTTTCGTAACAATGGTATCTAGTTATTCTAAATTGTTCTTTATCTTCAAAAACAAAACTTCCCCTCCCTCATGATTCCAATATAATGTCCATCTCTCAGGAATTCAAAATGTATTGACCTTTAATTTTGTCTGTTTTATTTAGACCACACATGTCCTTGAAGACAGTGTCAGCACCATCTACAACCCATACTCTCTTTTTCTTTATTTCATTTTAGTAACAGTTCATAGATGGTTATCATTCGCAGCAGCTTTCTCCCATTGTTCTCTGCATCACTGAGAGAATCCCCACAGCCACAAAAGGATGAACATAATCTCCCATTGGAGTACATTAGCAGTGCACCACAGGTGTCCAAAGGCAACAATCTGACAGCATAACTGATTGCTTCTCATGGTCCAAACTCTAAACCAGCCAGCTCTGTAAGACTCTCAAAACTTGATATAATAATGAAACAAGAAAAGGCTATGGCTCTAAAATAACCAAAATAATTATGTATTTTATAAGAAATCTCAGACTCATGAGTATATAATGGGATAATACACGTATTCCCTTTTACTATTGCATAATGTGGAACCTTCAGACAGTCTAGGCAGGACTGAACATAAGTGGTACAATTGAAGTCACAGTCAAAGAGAGCAGAGAAAAATCCATTTACTCTGGGGTTGGCAGAAGTCAATGGGGCAGTAATAGAACTGCAATCTTGCATGCATGCCAGAAGGTGGCTCCAATCCTAATTACTAAACATAGGGAGTGTCTTTCAGAGAGCATAAGATAAATAGAGCTGCTATACTTAATTAGGCCATTGGCTGGTGTCTCCCCCAGTTCCATCAATGGGTCACAGTCTGCCTATAAAATATAAAAAATATTTTCTGATTGGTACTTGGAAAATAATGTGCAAGTGTCTGCTGAATTGCCAAAGCCATAATATTCATCATTGTTATGCACATCATGCAAGGAGTGCCAGTTATTTCAAAGAACATCACTCCTTTCTGAGGCAATGTACATGATGTATGCTTTTCTTTTTTGGCAATACCTGTTTGGTTTTAAATGGACGCAAGGGCATCCTCTCTTTTGAAACTTATACAATGTACAGATCCCCATGGCTTTACTTCCCCACATTAACAAATATGGTGTACAAGCTCTTGCAATTGGTGTAGATTTTCATGAGAAGTTTGTAAGCCAGTTTTAAAAAGAGAGACAGAGAAGAAGGCAAAGTGAAAGGTCCAGAATGTGTAGCAGCTTGAAAGTGAATGTTGAACAAGCCCATGTTTGCAAGCAAAATTAATTTCATTCCAAGATAATGAGGTATTTTATTCAGTAACACAAGACAACCATTTTGCTAACAAATGAATGTGACTAGGAACTTGTTAGCCTTATGTAAAAGAGATGGCATCTCTCCCATCATAGCACATCTGGTAAGTGTGGATAGCATTCAGAAGGCTCCATTTCCAATAAACACCATGCTAATGTCTTTACTGAAAGGACTTCTGTGTCACGCCACTCATAATATGTTTTTCAGCCATCACTAAAAGAAATCCTCTGCTGCACAGCCGTTTGGGTATCTTATTTTATTGTCTTGGCAGCTGTCCTCCTTATCTGGCAGCCTGCATTTTTTTTGTAAATTTTGTTTTCTTTGCACACAATGTACACCTCTTTGTCCTGCTTTGGTATCAGAATACCAAAAGCTGGTGTTTGTTTATTTGTCTGTTTCCGATTTGGCTGCATATTATATTCTGCACTGCCCAAACCCATTTCTTCCCTTGTTACTTCTCCTGGTTGTTACTGTTCATTCTCCATATACAAATTGGTTGTTTTCTGTCATGTTATTTTTAGCATGTCCATTTTGGAACAGGGAAGTTTGTCACAGATTTTCAATAAATGATGCAATATAAAAGGCCCAGGTGGAAAATATATATTAGTAAATATTAGAAATACAAAATATTTATTAATATGGAGAATTAAAACCATGGGGATCTGCATATTGTCTAAGTTTTAAAAGAACCTTCTGTTGAAAATAACATTTCATTCATTTCATTTATTGGATTTGTAGTCTGCTCTCCCCACGAAGCAGATTCATGATTAACTTGCTTATGATTAACTTGCATTCAAAAAACCAAAAAAATAGCTAATAAAACAAAAAGGAAGGAATTGCCAAAGAAAATCAAAGGGAAGAAAATAGTCTTCCTGAGTGTACACAAATTAAATCAAACAACCCCTCCCCCCTATCTAGACATATTTACTGCAGTAGTCATACACATGTGAACGAACGACACCTATCTTTATCAAATGTTAGAGTTATACCTCTCTAAGCCATATACTTCAATTAACTCTGCTTGGGGTGGTACGGGAGCCTCCCAAAGAAATCTACACTGGTTTTTAAGGGTGCATGCCTATCATTCATATTCTACTATATAAAAGGCTAAGCATATTCAAGACAACTCACTTTCTACCCTGCTGCACCACCAGATGGAGCTGCTGTGGAAGAAAGCCCAGATGAGAGAGCCAGACCTCCAGAGAGCACGCCACAGCTGGAAGCTCAGGCTGGGATCAGGTGCAGAGCAGGGGGCAATACCTGCCCTCTGCCTTCACCCAGCTGGGAACAGGCACAGAGCAGGGGGCGATGCCCACCCACCCTTTACCCAGCTGGGATCAGGTGCAGAGCAGGGGGCAATACCCACTCTCCACCTTCATCTAGGTGGGATCAGGAGTGGAGTAGGTGGCAATGCCTGCCACCCACCATCACCCAGGTAGAATCAGGAGAGGAGCAGGTGGCAATGCCCGCCTCCGCCTTCACTCAGCTGGGATCAGGAGCAGAACTTCTGCATATATTTTGAAGCTAGTTCTGTGTTCTTGAATCAATTATCAAAGCAGTTGAAAATATTTTTCTCCTCCATTTTCCCCATCAATATGCTGAATTTCCTCAAATCTCATGGTGGGGGGGATTACATAAAAGACTAGTGTAACACACACACACAAATTGCCAAGGGTTAAAAATACATACAGAAAAACGTACCGTTGCAAGGGAACTGACAAGCTACCTAATTACTGTTGTGATATTGTAATTTGCTTAGGAACCATTAGATTACCCATAAGTGCTGATGAAAGGAAAATTATTGTTCTAGAGCAAAATAAATATGTACAATTAGCCACACTAGTATAGTCACCCACATGGGACCCACATTTACGTAAGGAAGCAATTCAGTAACAGGTTGGAATAATAGATTAACATCAAGGTAATAGTAATTTTAAAAACAAGCATGTAATCAGGTAAGAATTTTGATTCAGTGTTTTCTTCCTCTAGTAGCAGAGAATATAGTCATCAGACACAAAGACTACGCTTCTGCACCTAGTTAGTATGAGTAAACTCCATTAATTATAGCTAAAGACAAATTCTTCTCAGAAAAGATATTTCCTCCCCAATTAATTATATTAATACAATTGGGAATGAGTATAAACATGTGCTTCTAACTATAGAGGTTAGTAGGGTTGCCAACTCTGAATTGGGAAATTCCGGGAGATTTGGGAGTGGAATCTATGGATTGTGGCATTTGGAGAAGAGAGTGACCTCAGCAGGGTATAATGCCAGAGGATCCACACCCAAAGCAGCCATTTTCTCCAGGGAAACTGATTTCTGTAGTCTGGAGGTCCGTTGTAAAACCCTTTTTTAATGGAGATGCTGAGTATTTAGCCTGCAACCTCTGTTTACTCTTAGGAAATCAAGAATAGTCAACATAATTGAGAAAAGATCTTATCCAACATGTTGAAAATTGATACAGTAATAGTGTTTTCACTTTTAGGATAAATAAGCAGTTGGCACTCAAGGAACTGAGAGGGGATTTCATTTTCCCCTACCCCACTATTTCCCTTTCCTGAAAGCCCTTATGAGGCTCCCTCCCCTTAAGGAATTCTGCAGCATGGATTCCCTGAAACAAGCTGCCTGTACCTATCACTCTAAATTCACCAGTTTGTATATTTTCTGCTAGGTGGCTACAACCAGTACTCATAGCAACCATTTGAGTTTCAGGTCTAGTCTGCTGCCCTGAAGCCTGACTCTGTAGCCTACTCTTGGTCACTACTTTAACAACCTTAGCTTGGGAGGCCCGGTCATTCCCCAATAAAATTCGACCATCCAGCTCTTCCCATACTCCCATGATCCATTTTTCCTATAATCCTTTATATTTAATTGGGAGTTCTGTCAAGTTCACTTCAAACCTGAGCCACTGATTCCCTTAATCTTGTATGTTCTTCCTGGTAAATATTGTTCTTTCTTTACTAAGTTAGGCTTTATTAAAGTGACTCCTGCCCCTGTATCTCTCCAGCCTATTACTTCTTCGTAATTTACATCTCCGGACTCCAAATATTTCCTGTTAAAATCCTCCTGCACTTTCCAGACTTGTAAGACTCTAAGTGGTCTCTCTGTTTGGGCTTCCCCTGGTACAGGGTCTGGCAGACTGCACCTGTCCTTTTAACAAATTTGACAGTCTTGGCTGAAGTTTGCCGTTTTTCTTTGTCTAACTTTAGACAATGGGCTTTCATGTTTCCTGGCAGTTAAAGCACATTATCTCTCCCTTTCTATTTGGCTTAGGAGAGTTCCGCCACGCAGGATTGATTTTAGATGGCTCAATTTTCTCTGAGTACCCCAAACTTTATTTTTCTTTATGGGGGGTGAGGTAGGAAAAGAGATCCTCTCAAATCACCTTTTAACTCATCTAATAAAGTGGCAGCTTCATCAACCGTTTTTAACTTTTTATCCTTCAGAAACCATCTAAGTTGTATGGGAACTTGTCTGTAAAACTGTTCTAAGCCTATTAATTGTTTCGGTTCTTCAAATATTATTTTCTGCTTCAATTCTGGCCTTTTCTTTATCTGCTTCTATTTTTTCTTGTTCAGTTTTAATTCTCATAATTTCTACCTCCTAACTAGAATTCTCCTAAGAGGATGTTTGTTCTCCCTTACCTTCATGTGCCTCTCTAGGCCTGCGTGGTAGTGCCATTTCTAACAGGAATTCTGTAGTAACTCCTCACAAATTTATTTTAAAAATTCTTGTTTTAGTTTGTATCTGTGGTGGGGCAAACTAGTTATTGGTTTTATTTTGTATTACAATGCTGCCACCAATTATGAAGCCCCCCTCCTTGGACTTAAACAACTTAAATGGCACTAGAGGCATTTTTAAATTCAAAAATAAAATATTGTATTTAACATTGATTGGAAAGGATTAAAAATTTCTCAGGTTTCTCAGTAAGGTACTGAGGTATCTCGGGTATCTCAATAATGTACTGAGGTAAAATCAGTATATGCACAGACTTAAGGTCTAGTGTTTCAGACTAATGAGAGTTTCTTAACCTCTTCACAGTTACTTAAATCTATATGCTGAGATGCTTTGTTTCAGTGTTTTCCCAAACACTCTAGTACACATTCTTTGAGTATTCTCTTACTCTTTTAGGTTTCCAAACGCCTGGTACCCTCTTTCCAGTACCCAAACCTTTTCTCTTGAAACACCAGTACTCATTTTGAGTTTTCAGCTGACCTTTAGTGTTTCCAAAGGCAGTTTCTAACCACATCAGACCACGGATCTCCTCAGAGCTAACTCCCTGTTTGACTGGGTAGGGAAATTCTCCTCTCGCTAGAAGATCTTTGGCCTAATGGGATCTGCACCTACTTCCCAAACTTCCTTGCCAACTTTCTCCCAATTCTCCTGTCTGTGTTAAACTGCTGTCAGTCAGGGCTGATTCACGAAACTGTCAGTACTTCACACCCTCTTCCAGATCATTTATAAAAATATTGAAACGCAAAGGACCAAGCCCTGTGGTACTCCACTGGACACCTCCCTCCAATGAGATGTGATGTCATTGACAATGACTCTTTGGCTGTGGTTATTCAGCCAGTATGCTATCCATCTAACTATCCAAAAGCCCAGTCCACAGTCCATCAGTTTACTCATCATAACATCATGAAGAAACTTGTCAAAAGCTTTACTGAAATCCAGATAAACTACATGGATAACATTCCTGAGATCCAATAAGCCTCTCATTCAATCATAGAAGGAGATGAGGTTGGTCTGGCAGGACTTGTTGGGGGACAAATCCATGATGACTTCCCCATATCACCATATTGTCTGTCAGATGCTTGCAGATTGACACCTTTAATATCTGTTCCAGTATCTTCCCTGGGGCAGAGGTCAGGTTGATTGGCCTGTAATTCCCAGGACCATCCTTTTTTCTTTTCTTGAAGATTGGGATGATATTGCCCTACTTCAGTCTTCCAGCACATCACCTGTCCTCTGAGATTATCAACAAAGGATCTTCAAGCTCTTTTGAAAGTTCTTTAAGCACTCTCAGGTGCACTCCATCTGACCCAGGGGGTTTGTACACATCCAGTGCAGCAAGTTTCTTCTCCACAACTTCTCTGCCCATGTCAATCAGCAGCCCCTAAAGCCATGCTTTGCCTACTACCATTCCGAGGTGAGCCTGTTCTCTCCTACAGGATGAAAACTGAGGCAAAGTAGGCATTGATATTTTCTGCCTTCTCTCTGTCCTCTCTCAGAGTTTCTCCATTTTCACCTAGCAATAGGGGTGTCACCCCCTTCACCTTCTCTTTGCGCCTCACATATCTGAAGAATGTCTTTTTGTTGTGGTGAGCCCCCTGGCCAGTCTCAGCTCATTCTGAGCTTTGGTCTCTAAAGGCTGCCCTAAAGTGTCTGGCTATCACCAGATACTCTTCTTTGGATGCACTTCTCTTCCTCCATTTCTTGAGCATCTCTTTTTTCCTCCTTAGCTCAACTCTGAGCTCTTTGTTCATCCACATTGGCTTTTTAGATCCTCTACCACATTTCCATTCTGCTGGAATGGTGATAGCTAGAGCCTGCAACAGCTCTTCTTTTAAGAGAGCCCACCCTTCACTCACACCTTTCCCTTCCAGCATTCTTTTCCATGGAATAGCTCTCATTATATCTCTAAGTTTATTAAAGTTTATCCTACTAAAATCTCACCTGCATGTTTAGCTACTCCCTTGGTACCCTACAGTATGCAGGGCTCCCAGAGTATGTAATACATGGTCTGCCCTTGTGTGGTCTTGTACATGCTTTAACAAGTCACTAAGAAGTTCTGTGTACATCAGACTGTAAATTACTTTGTCCTCATAGATAGGATCTGGTGCAGATATTAGATGGACTGTAGGTGCTCTGAAAAGTGTCTCCTTGCTCTTAACATAAACAATCCGAATGTCATTTTTTGGAAGTTGTAGGAGCATCCTTCATAAGCAGTTTGAGAAAATCAGGGTAGAAATGCATAAATAAATACATGGTGCCAGCACAATATTGGCGTAATACTACCACAGTGTCAGTGTGGTGTTGTGCCAATGTAAACTCACCTCTGTGAGTGGCTTACACCTGAAGTACAACCCCAATAAATGACTGGCTATGTAATATAGTACAGTGTTGCACAAAAGAAAAGAAGGATCCATTGAAGTTACTGGCAGAAATATGAAGTTAAGATATTGTATATATGAGAGAATCAACAACATACAACAGTTTTTGAGACAAGCTAGTTCTCATTTACAGACTTCATAAGAAAAATATACAATCTGGACAATAAAACATATGAAAGATTTCAGTCTTGCAATTTATTCATTCTACATATTTTGCCCTAATAATTGTTGTTGTTATATACATTTATATTAAATTTTTCACTGCATGAATATTAAATAGCATCAATATAAAGTATGTCTTAACAAAACTACATATTGGTAACAAAACAACTATCCCTTTCAGCTTTAATAAGAACCTATCACATAGCAAAGAAAATAAAATCTGTCGAAGGCTTTCACGGCTGGAGAACAATGGTTGTTGTGGATTTTCCGGGCTGTATCGCTGTGGTCTTGGCATTGTAGTTCCTGACCTTTCGCCAACAGCTGTGACTGGCATCTTGAGAGGTGTAGCACCAAAAGACAGAGATCTCTCAGTGTCAAAACAATGCCAAGACCACGGCGATACAGCCTGGAAAACCCACAACAACCAAAATAAAATCTGCCAATCCCATCAAGAAACAAGGAAGGGCATTGATTTCCATGACATCTGTGCAATGATCTCTCTATGTTATTTTTAAAATAAAATCCTGAGTTTCCAAGACAGTTGCTGTTTTTGTTCACATGTCTCCATTGTTGTGCAGAGAACCCAATTAGTGCCAAGTCCATTAAACAATTTTGGCTCCAACTCTAACATTTAAAATATCCAAGTATTGCAACCCAACACATCAGTTTCTACAAAGCACTCCTGCTTACAACCTTTTCTGTTCACAATGGCACCAGGAGGTAATCTTCTCAATATCTCTTTGCTGCCACATCATTATCTGTTCACATTTAATCAATATAAAACTGCTTCCTCTCTGTGGAGAGAACTGTGAGATGTAATTTATGCACTAATATGAGGGATTTGACTGAACTGTCAAGTTTGGATCTGTATGCAGATCTTTACTTCTTGAAAGTTAAGCCTTGTTCAGAGTCAGAATTCCATTACAGATTCATTACCAAGATTGAATCTCTACTTTTAAGCCTGAATCTAAACTGAATCTGGAGACAAACTCCCTCAAAAGTTTTGTGGAGCAGAGGATGTCTTATAAATGTGTGTGAACCTTATAAAAGATAAAAACCAAACACAGACTTCTGGAGTGAATAGGATGTTCTAAACAAGTTGATAATATTTTTGACATAAATTTATTTTCCATAATTCATAATAACCCAATGCCAAGAGTAAACATCACATGATGCGGACCTTCCTAACAATACCATTCCAGATTTTAGATGGGGAGTCTCAAATACAAATGGTCTCTCTCTCTCTTTTAAAAAAACTTCTTTCACATAGAGAACTAAAATTTCAAGGAGATGAATACTTTACTTTGCAGCCTAGTGCTGATGGCCCGAGGGGCCGCAGGCGCAATGACAAACAGAGACCAAACACATAGCTGGAGAGAAACAGGCCACAACTTTATTGACACAGCAGGTAAGTAGCGAAGGCAGTCATCTGGATCGGATCCCCAAGCATCGGCGGGCCCGCCTGCCAGGCCGATGAACCCCTCCCCCCCTCAGACCACAGCTGAGGGAGGGGGGCCCGAGGAGTGGCATTAAGGGAGGAGATCATCTGGGTGTACACCCCTGCATGATTCCCCCTGCCACCTGGAGATGAGTCCGACCTGGCAGCCCCCGAGCTGGACATGCACCTCCGTGACTCATCCCAAGATTCCTTATGGGAATCCCCTCAACAGGAACCAGGGCGGAGCCCTGGCTCCCGCAAAAGGAGATCTGATCCAATGACCAACCACAAACAGTTGTGACAAGAAAAGGAAACAGAGCCCCCCAAGCCCCAAAACAATGGGAGTGGAGGGTGGGGTTCGCCGCCCAGAGCCGAGAGAGGAGCGGCCGGGCAGGCGCCTGCTTAAATACTTAGCTGGCGGACCAGAGGGAAGACTGCCTCCCTGTGGTCCGGCAGCCGGCCCCGCCCCGGCCCTCGTCCCGGCGGCCGTGATTGGCCGGCCGGGATTTAAACTGATTGGCTGCCGGCTGCCCTCAGCAGCCTGGGCCAGCCAGCAGCCAGCCGCCGCGCCTGCTCCGTCCTCCGGCCCTGCGGCAGCAAACCGAGCACCCGGTAAGTCAGGCGCTCGCGCTTGCAGCCTAGTGCTGATGGCCCGAGGGGCCGCAGGCGCAATGACAAACAGAGACCAAACACATAGCTGGAGAGAAACAGGCCACAACTTTATTGACACAGCAGGTAAGGAGCGAAGGCAGTCATCTGGATCAGATCCCCAAGCATCAGCGGGCCCGCCTGCCAGGCCGATGAACCCCTCCCCCCTCAGACCACAGCTGAGGGGGGGGGCCCGAGGAGTGGCATTAAGGGAGGAGATCATCTGGGTGTACACCCCTGCACGATTCCCCCTGCCACCTGGAGATGAGTCCGACCTGGCAGCCCCCGAGCTGGGCATGCACATCTGTGACTCACCCCAAGATTCCTTATGGGATTCCCCTCAGCAGGAACCAGGGCTCCGCCCTGGCTCCCGCAAAAGGAGATCCGATCCAATGACCAACTGCCACCAGAGCCCCCTCCCTGCCCAGGGGGGGCTCCCGCCAAAGCTCCTACCGCCGCAACCACTCAAGCAGGCCATCTCTCAGGTCCTGTAGCCAAATGTCGTGGCCCCAGCTGGACAGGTGGACCCCATCCGGGCGAAACAGCGCCTCCATGCGAAAGGAAATGTCCGGGTGTAAGATGAGCAGGCCGCTAGCCGCCGAAATGTAGCGCCCCATGGCGCGGGCCACCCGTTGCTGGATCCCGTCCACCTTTTCCGGGTGGCGCGCGAAGCGCCAGCAGCACCTCTGGAGCAAGTCCGACCACAGGAAGAAGGTCCGAGGGAACAAACCCCTTAGGTAGTCCAGGTCGTTACACATCGCCCGCTGCAGGTCCGGGCCTTCCCGTCTGCCCAGATCATTCTCGCCCAGCTGGATGATCAGCGTGTCAGGCGGGCCCTCCCGGCGGGCCTGTCGGACCAAGGTGGGGGCCAGCATCTCCCATAACATGCCCCGGGTGCCGATCCAGCGAATCGTGATGTGGTCGTCCAGCCCGAGGTGTCTTCCCCATCCTGAGGATGCCGCATATTTCCCGGCCCAATACACGATGCTATGGCCACAGATCCAGACAGTCCTTCGCCGACCTGCAGAAAAATTGGAGCACAAACAAAACTCAGTGGGAGAGCACCCGAGAAGGGCGAATGTATGTGTGAAACGCCCCGGACCGCCAGCGGCCCAGCCGCTGAATGGCGGAGGTGGAGAGGCCCAGCTCCGCTGCCACCGTGGCTGCGCCGATGCGAAAGGAGTGGGAGGCAAAGTCCATCGGCAGAAAACCCGCTGCCCGTAGGCATGCCCTAAACAGGGCAGCGAACTGATAACGTGTGAGGGGGGCACCATCCTTGTGCACCAGGAAGGGGCCGGAGCAGTGAGGCCGGACTGCCATGTAAGATCGAACAGCAGCGACAGGACAGGTTGTGCATTCCCGCGAGGCCTGCAAGAGGACCGAGACTCCCCAGCCTCGCTGGTCAGTTTTGGATTGACATAGCAAGATGGTGACCCTGCGTCTGGAGATCCCCACATCACCAGCTGCGAGGGCCCTGCCGGAGGAATCCAAGCGGGACCCCGCCACCAGTTCGCTGACCCTGAAAGCTCCAAAGAAGGCTAGGGTGAAGGCCGCCCGGGTGAGCCGCTCTTCGAAGGAAGACCAGCAGATGCCGGGGACCTCATGCAGGATAGCCCGCAGGATGGGCAGCATGATAGGCCTGTGCTGGTCAGGCACCCGTGGAGAGACCCTGCCCCACCCTTCTATGGCCCTCCGGGCCTCGAAACAGTCACAAGGATCGGGGAGTCCCGCAGCCTTGCTGAAGAAGGAGATGGCGGACAGCTCCCGTCTCATGGTTCCAGGGGCTAGGCCGACTCCTCGCAGGTGGGCCAGGTATTGTAGAACCAAGGTTTTGGATGGTGGCCATGAGCCCCGTGCTCCATCCTTCGTTGCGAACTGGAGGAAGCGCGCCGCCGCCTTGGAGTAAGCTCGCAGAGTGGCGGGTGCCACGGAGCTGAGGATCCCCTGCATCACGGTGTCTCGCCAACCAGCCACAGGTCCGGAGGGAATGGGTCGGGCGTGCGGGAGGCCCCGGGCGCCAGCGTGAAGAACCTCTCCATCTGGAAGCGAGACAGCGCATCTGCCATGCCGTTATCCAAACCTGCTACATGCCGGGCTGAGAAAGAGATGTTAGCAGCAAGACAGCACAACACAAACCGGCGGACCAGCCGCATGACCCGTTCGGACCGGGAGGACTGCTTGTTAATGACCCGCACAGAGGCCTGGTTGTCACTCCAGAACAGGACCTTTTTATCACGGAACTCCTCCTGCCAAATTGTGACAGCCACCAGAATGGGGAAGAGCTCGAGGAAAGTCAGGTCCCGGAGGATCCCAGAGGCAGCCCAGGAAGGGGGCCAGCGCTGAGCACACCATCTCCCCTTGAAGTAAACCCCAAACCCCAGGCTGCCGGTTGCGTCAGATTGCACCTGCAAGTCAGAACCCGGGGCGAGGGAATCCTGCCACAGGGACTCCCCGTTGTATTTGGACAAGAATCCAAGCCATACCCTGAGGTCTTCCTTTAAACCCTTTGAGAGACGTATATGGTGGTGTGGTGCCAAGGCCCCTTTGCAGGCGCTGGAGAGGCGGGCACAGAAGGCACGACCTGGGGAAACCACTCTGCATGCAAAGTTGAGGTGCCCAATGATAGACTGTAGCTCCCTCAGAGTGCACTTCTCCCGCGAGAGCGTGGCGGCAATGATCTCCCGCAGGTGGCCTAATTTTTCCTGGGGGAGGCGGGAGAGACCAGCCTCGGAATCAAGCTCAATCCCCAGGTATGTAAGGCGAGGGGAAGGCCCCTCCGTTTTTTCCCGGGCGAGCGGGACCCCAAGCTCCTCGGCCAAGTCCTGGAAGATCCTGAGGCGGATGGCACAAGTGTGCCCACCGGGGGGTGCCATTATCAGGAAATCATCGAGGTAATGAGTAATGTGGGGGGACCCCATGCGGTCCTTGGCCGCCCACTCAATGAAAGTGCTGAATGCTTCAAAAGCCGCGCAGGCCACTGAGCACCCCATGGGCATGGCCCTGTCCACATACCATTGCTCCCTGAACTTGAAGCCTAGAAGGGAGAAGTCCTAAGGATGAACGGGGAGGAGCCTGAACGCAGACTCGACGTCGCACTTAGCCATGAGGGCCCCCTGCCCACAGGATCACACCAGGCGGACCGCCTGATCAAAGGAGGCATACCTGACGGAGCAAAGCTCCTGTGGGATGCAGTCATTAACCGATGAGCCCCTTGGGTAAGACAAGTGATGGATAAGCCGGTACTCCCCTGGGGCCTTCTTGGGGACCACCCCCAGTGGGGAAATCCTAAGGTTGGGTAACGGAGGGGAAGGGAAGGGGCCGGCGACCCGGCCAGCTGCCACCTCCTTGGCAATCTTGGTGGCGACCACCTCCAGCAACTCCCTGGCGGATTTAAGGTTGCCCGAGGTGGTGGCCACGCGGGGGCCCGTGAATGGGATTCGGAAACCAGCCGAGAAGCCTTCGAGCAAGATAGCAGCCGCTAATCTGTTGGGGTATTGCTCCAGGAGGGGGCGGAGGGCCGCTAATCGCACAGGCGTGTGGGCCCGGCCTAACTCTTCGTGGCCGGGCCTACTTGCCGCTGCTGCTGGGCTGGTGGGCGGCGGTGGTGGTGGACCCCCCATCCCTATGGGAACCGCTGCTGGAGGGCCGTCCCCCTCGAAAGGGGAGGGGGCCGTGGGGGCATGACAGGCGCGCGTGCGAGGCCCCGCAAGATTCACAGCTATGCTCGTAGCGGCACTTGGGCCGCTGGCACCTACCCTGATTGAACTCCCAACATAGGCCACAGGGCCTATCCCGCCGAGGGAACCAGCGAGGACCCCGCGATGAATCGCCCTTGGCCTTCATCTGTGGGCCCACCAGCCAAAGCCAGAGCTTCTGGCTGATGAGATCCCACCTAGCCCTCGGGTTGTGAGAGGCCCTCTTACGGAAGGCCTCATCATAGTCCAGTGCAGCAGCCTCCCCTGCCAAGGCCCAGGCCCGAAGGACATTGCTCAGGTGGTTGGACAGGTGCCATCCCCGCTCTGGGTAAGCGATCTGCACGACCCCCAAGTATACGGTAAATCCCTCTAACCAGTTGCTGAAGGTGCGCTCTGCCAACTCCTTCTTGGGCCCCTTTTTGTCCCGCTTGGAAGGCGGGCCACTGCGCCCGTCCTCTGCCTCCGGCCTGAGGAGGGAGAAGACATCCACGTAATACCCGTCCAAGATTCGCTCTCGGACCTTGCAGGACAGGTGGATCCCAGGAGGATCCTCCTCATCCCCAAAGGTGCCCGAAGGGACGGCGTCACTCCGGTCCACACCCCAGACCTCGGAGGGGTCCTCCCTTCCTGGTCCCCCGCTCCTGCGACGCAAGGCCCACCCTGGGAGCCCCGGGGTGGAGGCGGCAGAATCCCAGTAATCCTCCCTGTGGGTCTCCTCGTCAGCGGAGGTGGACTCACCTGTGGATCCCTCGCTGTCTGACTCCTCCTGCCTCCTGTGGCTTCTGCTTCTCTTCTTGGAGCTCTTCTTCCTTTTGGTAGGCCACAGCCAGCTGTGACTGGAACTCCTGGAACTGGAGCTTGATGACCTCGCTGCTCGGCGCCCCCTGGCCTGGCTGACCGCTCTCTTCCAGCTGCGCCTCTTCTCAGGGACCTCAACAGGCTCTGGGAGAGGCACGGCCCCCCAGGCCCAGAGTTCCCTAAGCTCTCCACCCGGGCAGTGAGGAGTTCCAGTGCCCGGCTGATGCTCTGGAGGGAACCCGCTGTGCCCTTGCCGTTTGAGGGCCCCCTTTCCTTTTTAGCCTTTCCCTGAGAGGGGCGAGGGCGAGCCCTCTTGGCCTCCCCGCGGCCCTGTGGTGCTGGCTGCTGCTGGCTGGGTGAAGGGGGGGGGACTGTTCTGCCTGCCTGCCGGCAGGCCCTTTCCGCCCGCTGCCCCTTCCCCCCATCAGTGGCGTTGGTTTTGGCCTTGGCCTTGCTCCCCTTTGGGGCAGGTCCTGCCCTCCCGTCCGCTCTGGGGGGAATTTTCCTGCTCCCCTTCCCTTGGGCCCCCGACCTGGCCACCCCAGCCCTCTTGTTGGGTGCCATGGCCCGAATTAGCAGCAATGTGGGCAGACTGCAATAGTCTGCCCCTCCCCACGCTGCGCTGGAGCTCCACTGCTGTTTCCTCTTCTCCGCGCTGCGTCCCAGAGCTCAGCTTGCCCTTAGGACGAACAGCTGCGGTGCTCCCACCTGCCCCTGGGCTCGGCCGAGGGCAGGGAGCCGACTGGCAGTGGGGCTAGGAGCTGAAGGGGGGAAGGCTCCGACGAGCTTCTCCGCTGCTGCCTCCCTCGTGGCGTCGTCCTCTTCAGGCTGGGAGTCAACTGGCGGAGGAGCTGGGTGTCGGAAGAGAGGCTCAGCTAAACCTCTCTGCACCGCAGCCTCCCTTCGCCGCACATTGCCCCCGCGCCGCTCGCTTCTTCTTTCCTCCTCGGCATCTTCTCCTCTCCTCGGAGCTCCTTCCGCCTTCGCCGCCCAGAGCCGAGAGAGGAGCGGCCGGGCAGGCGCCTGCTTAAATACTTAGCTGGCGGACCAGAGGGAAGACTGCCTCCCTGTGGTCTGGCAGCCGGCCCCGCCCCGGCCCTCGTCCCGGCGGCCGTGATTGGCCGGCCGGGATTTAAACTGATTGGCTGCCGGCTGCCCTCAGCAGCCTGGGCCAGCCAGCAGCCAGCCGCTGCGCCTGCTCCGTCCTCCGGCCCCGCGGCAGCAAACCGAGCGCCCGGTAAGTCGGGCGCTCGCGCTTCTATGGGAGGAAGGAGTGTTACAGTGTAATCGTGTACATTTTCCTGAGAGTAAATCCCATTGGATAGATGTGAGTAGGCTTTTGAGTAGATCTGCTTAGGATTGCTCTCTTAATTGCATGTCTGTGGAAGCAGATTCAGATATGTAGTCCTTCAACCATGAAAATGATTATCATTGGCCAGTTCAGATTTTATACGGATTGCCTATATCTTCTAGTTAATTCCACTGAAGTGTTGGAAATTTCAATGTCTGGTGTCCTGCAGCAGCCAGGAGGGAAGATGTGCCTTCTATGCAGGGGGCAGCAAGGATCACTTAGTTAGGACAGTGAGAGCAGCATCTCTCTTGTTTCCTGGGGGTCATTTCCTTGTCTTGTCTCCTATTGGGCTAAACAAGGCAATATCCTGCTTCTTCTCTCTCCTGCCTTATTCACTCTTCTACAAGATGTAGTCAGATAGCAAGGACTCTATTCCTATCTCTCTTCTTCACTCTCAAGTATGTATTTCCTAAACTTTTTGCCTCTTTAATCAGCACAGCGTAACTGCTCTGCTCTGTTTACACTCCACTAACATGAAGAACCTCCAAAATTTCAATGCAAATTTGCACAAGTACCTCAGAATGAAGACATAAAACTTGATAGTAGGATTAAACTAAGGATAATTTTATTAATCTGCTGCTGTGCAACAACTAACTCCTACTACTTAAGAACTTTTCTCACTATTCTTCAGTTGAGGTAGCCTTAAGTTTCAAGTAGCTTGGCATAGCAGCAGATATCTATCAAAGATTCTATAACCTCTAGCAATCAGTCCGCACAATTTGGGCTCAATACATCTTTCATTACCTTCACCCCAAACCCTAACATGCTGAAAAGGCCTCAGCAGTGTGACAATCCTACCTATGCTAAATAGCCATGAAGTCTAGTAATGTTGCCTGGCCTCAAGAGATTCCTTAACTATTATCTCTTGATTGGTTTAGGTGACTCTTCATATGGCTCAAAATCCCTACATTTTCATCCTGAACACATACTTTTTCTGCCATTTAGTGCATAGTTCAGGTTAAGCAGTCAGACTAATGACCAGGACTCCTCCTCTTCCTCCTGAGTAGTAGTAGTAATTCTGGTATGGTTCTGTGGGGCATGCTTAAATACAGTATCCTTTATCTTTCACATTAGCTGAGCAGGACAATATTTTCTGCCTTAATACAGCCATGTACCTCCCTCTTCCTAAAGTGGTATGGGAAAAACTGCCTCTGTTTTCAGGTCTACATGGGGAAATTATGCACTTGCTGGGTGAGAAATAGCAAAGTCCTATAAAGAGATATTCTCAGTAGAAACCCTACACCAAAAGAGGCAGCAAATGGCCACTCTTCTAGGTCCTGACCGAATGCTTATTTGGAAGTGTTGCTGTTAGACATTTGACAGCTAAGGTTTTAATCAGTTCTGATGTTTTAATACAGGTTTTATCTCATTTTAGAACATGTACCAAGCATTAATGTTGAGGCAGGTCACAAGTCTTAATGAGTAATCTTCGGGGCAACCTAGATATCTATTCCTGTGAGTGCACCAGAGTGTCCCATTTTGATTTGACTACCTATACTTAAAGTGCTAAATGAAAATCAGGTCACCTAAGAGATCCTGTTTATAATGCTGTAAACATCTGTACATTGTAACAAAACCAGTTTACTGCTACAATAACACAGTTCTGGATACAATATTATTGACAATGTATCCAGAGACAGGGCCTTTTTTTACTGGCTAGAAGAATTCTTGCAGTATCCATTAGATAGAAAGATTAGATAGATAATGGAGAGGCTATGTACCAAATGCTATCAAGTAGTTAATCCGGAAATAAAGAGAGCTTCATGTGTGTGATACCCTTGGGTTATTTTGAACCTGGCTAACAATTTTGTATTGAAGCTAACAGTTATATTCAGGGAGTCACTGTATATCACTGTCAGAAGATCAGTACTGATAAACATAAGCTTAGGCTTTCATTTTCCTTACATGTTTTTCAACATCATTCCTTGGGATCAGTAAAATCTCCATTTATTTCATAATGGATTCATTTTTAATTTTTTTAAAAAAAATCTAGTCTAACAATATATTCTCCATTGGATGACAAGACTGTATATTTTGTTAATTTAATTAATTTAATTTATTATATTTATATTCTGCCCTCCCCGCTTTTGCAGGCTCAGGGCAGATAACAGAATGGTGCATTTACCTTCAAAAAGTAAAAATCCACTGTCATATTTATACCACAATATTTTTTTCTACTGAGAATCCCCAAAAGTGTTATCTTCTGAATAGTCTTACAATTCATATAAGCATCAAAATCCATATCAACAACATCCAGAGATGTTTTCCTCTTGCAGTGCATACGTCTAGATGACATAGTTAGGTGGACACTAGAGTGTACAAAAGAGTCAGTGCAGGAAACCAACAATTTGCAAGCTCGATAACCTGATTCTCATGGTTACTCATTGCAGATATGTTGACAGACATATGTGACAGTTTGTCTGACTTAGACAGAATTGCCCAGGGAAAGAGAGTTTAGAAGTTCCCAGCATAGGGAACAAAGGGAGAGGGCTGGCCAGCCTGTTCCTGGGGTTATGGGTGTGGGGCTACTGGGGGTGGATTTGGGTCTGTGAGGGGCTAATGTGGGAATTTGGGTCTGTGTGGCAGCTTGGGGGGTATTGGGTATGTGTGGGGCTGTAGGGGATGGACTTTGGGGGCTGAGAGCACCTACTTTGGGAGGCCATGAAATGCCCCCCCAAATGGGAGCTGGCTGAGCCTTGGTGGGGGTGGGAGGAAAGGTGGGAGAAGGGTCCCTGAGGGTTGGGGGGCATTTTGCATGCAAAATGCCACCCCTGGCAAGACAAGCCTCCCCCAGCTGTAGGTTGTAGAGAAAAGGTCACCTACTTGGGGAGGCCATGAAATGCCCCCCCCAAGTGGGAGCAGGCTGAGCCTTGGTGGGGGGTGGGAGGAAAGGTGGGAGAAGGGCCCCTGAGGGTTGGGGGGCATTTTGCATGCAAAATGCCACCCCTGGCAAAGGAAGCCTGCCTCTTCATTTTTTCCCCTTAGGAAATAATGGAGATCAGCAGCAGCAAAAATAGGAGATTAGCAGCAGCAACCTAAAGCTATGCCCTTTTTTAGACGAGGATAGGAGGACCTGGTTTGGGGGGCCATAACATGGCCCCCCAAAGTCCAATCGGTCTGAAACTTGGGGGGTTGTTAGAGGGGAGTTAGAGGAAGGTCCCCACCAATCTTGGCTTGATTCGGTGGGAAAATGCCTCCCCCAGGCTTCAGAGAAGGCTTTTTCCCATTGAAAAGCTTTCCCGAACCCCCGAATCAAGCCGAATCGATACTCAAATCGCTATACCCGAATCGGCTTCTCGATTCGGGTATACCCGAATCAGGAAAGCCGAACCACTGTGCCTTTGCACACCCCTAGTACTGGCTCCTCCTGGGAACTGCCAATAACCATCTCTCCTCGAGTTCTTCTTGTCTCCTGTCTTAAAACTGCCTCCCCCCACCCCCACCCCCGGCTCCTTCATGCCAGAAACCTAACCATCCCTATCCTAAAGGCAGGAACCTTCCCTATACCTAACTCCTCCGACTTTATACATGTCACTTCTGCCAATTACCTTGTCTGTGTTTGCTGATACTGATGGATCTCTAATAAAGTAACTTTAACTCTTACCTTGGTGTGCAGTGGAGTGCTATGGGGATCTAACTGCCAGAACCTGACACAAACTGTGTGTGCACATGGTCAGTCTGTGTATATCTGAGGGTCACTAAACATTACTTCCTTCATGAATTCTCCACAGAGCCAACCCAGACTTTTGCAAACACACAGCAGATTTGTGGAACAGCTTGCATTAAAAAAGGAGAGCCCAAATGGGCTTGGAAAGTTGTCACCAGGAGAGGGAGAGCTCCTGCCTTTTCCCGCAGAATTTTTCCTGTGTGCAAAAAGAGTGGAGAGGAGAGAGTTTCCCATTTTGTCTGCTCCTTGGGGAAGTATTTTGTGCATATGAGGGAACAGAATGGATGTGTGTGTGGGGGGGGAGAAATAGGTTTTTTATTGCAAGCATCTTGGATTTGTGTTAACATTCCAGATAATCAAGGTAATGATTAGAAACAGTGATTTCTGTATATATTTTCAGCTTGGGTGTTTCATTTTGCATACCCCTGATCATTTCCTACCGGGAACCATAAGAGTTGTAGTTTTTTTCTTATTCCAAAATATTTATTTTTATTTTATTTTTATTTCACCTACTTATATACCACCTCTCCATCATGCCTGGTGCCCAAGGAGGTTTACAGCATACATATAAAATGCAAACAGTAATACAATACTAAAATGGAATACAGACATTAAAAACCAATAACATAGTAGAACACAAACACTGAAACCCATACATCTAAAAGATAAAATGACAATCTCATTGTGTCTTGCAGAACATGACATTTCTGAGTATTGTTAAGTCACTGGAGGTATAGAAGGCCTAGGAATTTAGTGGGCTACTAAGCCTCCACCCATTCCTTGAAAGCTCTTTACAATATTGAGTGTCACCCAAAATAAAGGAAGGTAAGAAACTCCAGAGCAGCATGAATAGCATTATTATTAATATAGCAACAATCTATTCAGATAGTTTCATGTAGGTAGCCATATTGGTCTGTTATAGAACAGCAGGATTTGAGTTTAGTGGCACCTTAGAGACCAACAACATTTTCAGGTATAAGCTTTCAAGAGTCAAAGCGTCCTTTGACTTTTAAAGCTTATACCTTGAAAATCCTATTGGGCTCTGAGGTGCCACTGGTCTCAAACCCATCTAGACACAGAATGGAATCTTTGGGGGATAGGAACTCAGTACAGAGTATCTATTTTATATAACCAATCTTCTTCTTTTTTTTTTTATTAATACCTGTTCCTTTTATTTTAACACAAATTTTTACAAAGTAAACTTCCCGGTATTGTTATACAGATTTCCTTTTTCCTTACCCTTCCCTCCCTCCCTTCCCTCCCCTAATCTTCTTCTGTCATTGCTTCAGCCACGGGCACAAGGTCCAAAGTTTCCAGTTAATATCCTTCTTGGCTTCTTCCTCCATGATCCAGTCAAAATAAGGTGACCACTTCTTATTAATCGGACTTTTCTTTTCCTCCCAGGTCTTCTCTTCAGTAAATAAAGTCACAATATCTGATTGTACAAATTCAAAGAGATAATTGTTCCAATTCGCCATAGTCCATTTGTTCTCATTTTTCCATTCCAATACTATCACAGTTTTCCCGGCTAATACCATAGCTTTGAGAACCTCTTGATATTTACTCTCTATTTTCTCAGTCTTTAGGGTACCCAGTGTCATTAGATTGTTATCTATTGGTATTGATACCCCTGTCTTATCTTTTATCCTATCCAATACTTTCTTCCAAAATGTCTGCACTCTAGCGCATTCCCACCACATATGCGAATACCAGCCTTTAGCCTGGTTACAGTGCCAACAGTTTGAACTCATCCCCTGTACCATATTGGCTAATTGGGCTGGTGTCCTGTACCATTTCGTGAAATATTTCAGCTCCATTTCTCTAAACTTATCCATTTTAATCTTTTTCACCCCTGCCATTAATTTTTTTAAAGTTATTTCTGAGGTCAGCCCTTCTCTATGCCATTTCTCCTGAAGACTTCTAATTATTGAGTCCTCATTGGTGGTCATTATTTTATATATCTTACCAACTAGCCCTTTACTTGTCTTCCTCTTCTCTTTATACAATACTTCTGCAATTTCCTCCAAGAACCTTCCCCCCTTTTGCTGTTGCTTTCTTATTACACTATATAATCCCGTCAGTTTCAACCAATATTGTTTTCCTATTGTCTCTATTATCGTTTGCAGGGGTTTAAGTTGACCTCCTTCATCATACATGTCCCTTACTCTAGTAAAGCCTTTTTCTTTAAGTACTTCCCACCAATGCGGGTCATTAGCTTCCTCATATGTACTTTCTATTAGTTCCCAATTGGAAGGTTTACTTAACCAAATCGGTTGCCATTTCTTCCAAACCTTCAGTACCGTTTTCCTAGGCCCCCTTGCTTTGACGTATTCCTTGTTCACCTCTCTTGTAAAAATACCAAACCTCCCTACTCCCTGGTTTAGCTCGTTTTCCAATCTAACCCATTTCTGGTCTATATCCTGCTCTATATCTATAAGTGCTTTAATATTGAAAGCTTCATAATAATGTATTATGTTAGGTATACCCCACCCCATTACGTTCTGCAGGTTATATATGAACTTCTGTTGAACTCTGGATTTTTTACTTCCAAAAATCCACTCTCTAATTGCCCCATTCCATTTTTCTAGCTGTTTTATATTCAATTCTATTGGGAGTGTTTGGAATAAGTACATCATTTTCGAGATTAAAAACATCTTAACCACTCTAATTTTATTTGAAATACTCAAGTTCTTATTGGCCCATCTTATCATGTCCTTACTAATCTTCTTCCAAACCTTTTTAAAGTTCCCTTCTCCTGTTTTACTCAAATTTTTCCAAATCTCGATCCCTAAATATTTTATTTTCTTTACTCCTAGCCCCATTCCTGTCATCCTTGCTATTTCTCTCCTCTCTGCCTTATCAACATTGAAGTACATAATTTCGGATTTATCCATATTCACCTTCAGTCCTGAATATGCTTCAAAGTCATCCAATATGGTTCTTATTTCTCTAATTCCCTCTTTAGGGTTTGTCAGTGTTACCATTATGTCATCAGCGAACAGATTAATCTTTAGCTCCTCTTTTCCAATACAATATCCATCTATTCTACCATTGTTTCTTATTCTATCCGCTAGTATCTCCATACCCATTATAAAAAGATATGGGGAAAGGGGGCATCCCTGCCTTACTCCTCTCTGTATACTAAACTCCTTCGAATGCTCTCCATTCACTCTTACTACTGCCTTCCCTCTTTTATATACTTCTTGTATAACATACTTAAAGTTTTCACCTATCCCATATCCGTCCATAATCTTCCAAATATATTCATGTGAGCGCGTGTCAAAGGCCTTATGCACATCTACCTTAAGAAGGCCAAGTTTTTTTCTCTGGCTGTGTTCTATTATATTGAGGATGTTTCTAATTGGATGGCCTATATTCCTTCCCTTAATAAACCCATATTGGTCTCCCTTCACTATTTTTGGTATCACCTCTTTTAATCTGTTTGCTAGTATTTTAACAAAAATCTTGTAGTCCTGATTCAATAGCTAATTGGCCTATATGACGTAATTACTTCTGGGTCTTTTTGAGGCTTAGGGATCACCACTATTTCCACCTTTCTCGACGAGTTTGGGGCTTGTTCCCCCTTCATTATAGCATTAAAAAATATCTGAAGTTCAGCTAACCAATCTTCTTCTCTACAGGGAAGTGACTTACTATAGACAAGGACAAAGTGTTAGCAGTAGAGATGAGCACGAACTGAAATACAAACCAAAATTCATGATGAACCAGGCCAGTTCGTGGTTTATGAACCTGCAGTTTGTCAGATCCCATTTCTGATCAACCACCACGAACTTTAGGCTGGTTTGTTTGGTTTGTTTTTCAGTTTATCACTGCAGACAGCCGGGTGCTGATCAATCAGTTTCCTAGGCAACAGGGGATGGACTTCCTGCAGACCTTCTGCTAACCTGGAAGTGACCTTCTGCTGACCCAGAAGTGGTGATTTGCTGGCCTGGAGGTGACATTTTCATGAACCAAAATGAACTGATTCATGAACCAGGGCAGGTTTGTGAAAGTTCGTGGTTCGTGAGGAACCATGAACTGTATGGTTCAGTTTTTTTCTGGATCATACCCATTTCTAGTTAGCAGTCATACCCTTTCTCCTCACTGAAATAGCAGTTTATGAATATGGAACATCATAAACCCCTTTTTCCTCATGTGTCTTAAGCACAGCACACTACCTGGCCAGGCAGAATAGCTGCCAACCCCGGATGGAGTTGGAAAATTACCAAAAGGTGACTAACTGCACACCACAGAAAAGCACTTAAGTGAAACAAAGAGGTCTTCCAGGAGTTCCTGCTTTATCTCATCAACATCCTTCCGTATGATGGTTGTTGTGGGTTTTCCAGGCTGTATTGCCGTGGTCTTGGCATTGTAGTTCCTGACGTTTCGCCATCGTTCTCCGGCCGTGAAAGCCTTCGACAATACATCCTTCCGTATCTTTACCGGGAATTAAAATTGATTTCCCGACTACAGAAATGAATTCCACTAGAGGTAATGGTAGATTCAGAGGGCATACTCACCACATCCATGCTCCCTCCTCTCCCCAACATCTGCCCTCTTCAGGCACTGCTCTCAAATTTCCAAGAATTTCCCAAGCTGGAGTTGCAACCTATTGTTCCATTAAAGGTTGAAGAACTGCACATCATTCATTTCTATTTGGATTCCAGGAGTGATGACATATGAGAATACTTCTCTTTGTGATTTTTCTCCCAATGAACCTAGGCAGGTCCAGCCCAAGATATTCTTCAGAGCTGAATTTTACCTAGTGGAGTATAGTGAAATCTATGCCACATGTCCTGAAATAAATGGGAGAGAATATTAGCAGAGCTGGGGAATAAATCAGTCCCAAATGCACACAGTTGCATTCAATGAAATTTACTACAATAACAGGATTGTAAGAATTATCAACTAAATGTAGGCCTTCCAGTAGCAAAGAGACCTTCAGGCTATATTTAATTGACAGGCAGGGGGAAAGGAAAACAAGAAGCAAGGGGAAACTACCATTTCTGGACCATAGAAAGTATGAATAACAGTTCCCTCTAGGGTTCAAATGAACTAAACTTGCTGTACGTCAGTATTTACATTGATCAAACTACTCACTTATTGCCTCTCCTATGGAGAAAGTGTGTGTGTGAGGGGAGGAGCGGGATGCCATTATGGATAAATTCTACAACAGCAGAAGCTGTTTGCCCCCCCCCCCCCGCCCCAGTGAAATAAAAGGCAGACACAAAGCTTGGGTATAAAATTAGGCCACTTTATTAATTTCAACATAAACTGTGAATACGGCAAGGGATCTAACTAACTAGCAGTACAGGTCACCCATGACCTCTGCCTTGATCTGTCTGGGTGAGCCCCCACTGCCACGGGGGTAAGCCATACAACACATGGCTGGGACCCGACCGGCCAGGCAAATGGTTCTCCCTTCAAGCCTGCAGCAACTTGCCATACAGCAGAAAGGCCTCACTTGTACAGGGGAGCCACATGACAGTCTGCCCTCACAACTGGCTGCCATAGAGCCCACCAGTCACTCCTGACAGACCCCAATTCCCCACCAATGGAGATGTGCCAAGGGGGTCACTATCCTGCTCATTTTCCCATCCTAACCTGCCACTGCTAGGGCCAAGCCTCTGCTTAGGCCCTTGCGCCCCACAGGTGGCTTATGGCCAACCTGAGCTCTTGCCGTAAATCATCCAGGAATATGTCACAGCCAGCAACTGATAGGTAGACCCCATCATCTTTGTAGAGGTTGTCGAATTCAGTAAGCTGGGGAGCAACCAATAATGCCCCAGCTCTCCCCAAAAGCCAAAGTCATTACTGTCCAGGTGAATAACCAAAACAGGAGGCAGAGGACCACCCCTCCCCTAGAACCATCAGGCCACTACCTGCCTGGGTGCTGCAAGCCTGTATGAGCCTGTAAGTAATCCAAGGTCAACAACCTCCAGGTGAATGACCAGCACAAGATGGCGGAGGACCGCACCTCTCCTCCAATCATCAGGTCACTACTTGCCCGGGAGGTGCAAGCCTATGTGAGCCTGTAAGGAAAGGGCCGTGCCCTGCAATCCAAGGTCAACACCCTCCAGGCGAATGACCAATATGTGACGCAGAAGTCTGCACCTCCCCTCAAAGCATCAGGCCACTACTTGCCCGGGCGATGGAAGCCTGTGTGAGCCTGTAAGGAAAGGGCCATGCCCTGTGAGCCAAGGTCGTCACTCTCCTGGTGAATGACTGGGATGTGAGGCAGAGATCCACACCTCTCCTTGGAACATCAGGCCACTACTTGCCTGGGTGGTGCAAGCCTCTTTGAGCCTGTAAGGAAAGTGAGCCAAGGTCATCACCCCCCCAGGTGAATGAACAGGATGTGAGGCTAAGGTCTGCACCTACTCTCGAGGCATCAGACCACTACTTGCCTGTGTGGTACAAGCCTGCTTGAGCCTGTAGGGAAAGGGGGCATGCCCTGTGAGACGACCTGAGGCTGAGGACCACAACTCCCCTTGAGCCATTAAGCCCACTACCGGTCAGAGTGCAGCAAGTCCATGTAAGCCTATAGAAAATGGGCATGCCATGACCCTGCGGTCACCCAGGTGACCCCCCCCTCTTGCCACCTAAACTGCAGCACAAGAGCATAAATGGTCTGTATAACTCTTTGGGGGGGTGACTTGAGAACATGGACTGCCCCTTGAATTGTCACACCAAAAGTGAACAATGCGGCAGACAAACTCCCTTTCCACAAAACACTACCACTAACATCTGGAAACCAAGAAGCATCAGAGCTAACCTGAAAATTCTGCCTCTAAGAGCAGGTCCTCCTTCAAAAGGCAAGCCCATTAAAGCAGTTAGGAAACTTAACTTATCTTAAACTGCCAAATACTCCCTGATACCCCTACAAAACTTAAGCCTGTGATGAAGAACCTATGGCCTCACATAGGGGCTCTCAAGAAACTCTCTATCAGGTGCTATCACTCTATAGGCAAAATTAACCCTTGCAATGGCCAGAACCTGCAGAGGCCTCACTTGCAAAAAGGGCTGAAGTGCTCAAAGGCCACTATAAGACAGAGCGCTCCCTTAGAAGAGCCTTGACTGTAAGAATGCCCTTATGAAGGGAAACCCAATGACACAAAATCTCTGAGACGGTGAGTGAAATGTCACATTTTGCCATTTAATTGTAGACCCCACATCATCAAGTCACCTTGACTGCTGGCCAAAGGACCTATATGAGGAAAAAGAGGGGCATCAAAAGAGGGGGGCAGCACCCTGCCCTCAGCACATTCCCTTGCTATTTTGTACCAGGACCCTGAACAAGGATCCAAGATCCATGTGAAACCCACTAGCAAATAAAGGGGGATCCTGGCGCCTGGAATATGCAGCCAACTACCACTAAGAACCTACAAATTTATGGGTCAGGTCCCCTCTCCAGTTGGTTCTTGTTGGGACCACCGCTCAGCTTCCTAATAGGCCTACCTCCATGCCCCTGATGTTTGCAAGGCATGAAGGTGTTGGGGGGCACCTCAGATTGGGCGTTCATGGCCAGATCTACAGAATTTCCTAGCACTACCCCTTGTGAGGTGAACTCCCAACAAAGCATCCAGGGTTGAATGGACTGCACCACCGGGAACACAGATACTAGGATCAACAGCAGCCCTATGAACAAAGTGACTGCTGTCAAAGCGATCCCCCGTGTTGCTATTGCAGGAGACATCACCTGCAGCCCAAGCTGCTAGAGTATCCTATCCCAGGGTAAGCAAGGCTTGAGGTCGGCCTCCACACACTGACTTCCTCGTCACACTGCAACCATGCAGCACTAGCTAAGTCATTATGCCCTTTATATGCCAGGTACTGAACAAAAAGGGGGGGCATCGAGCCCATTAAGGCCTAACCCTTGATTCATTGCCATGTCACAGGGACTAATGCCAACCATGTGTGCATACTGGCAACCTGCCTGCTTCATGGCTGTGGCCACAAAGGCCACTGTCCTGACTAGCTCAGGCCCTGAGATGTGCTAGCCTGGGTTCTGCCTGAGTGTAAAGCACTAAAGGTGTAGGAACAGAGGCTGAACCCAGGGACCCCACAGCCATACATATGCCCGCTGTGTTTTAGTGTGCTTATCATCATGCTATAGGGCAGGCCTCTTCAGGCCAGCATGGATAATCAGAAGCCACATATGCATCAGCATCATCTGCCACCAGGGCTATGCCCCCTCTGCCTTCACTTCTGAAACTCATCCAGCATACACCCTCCTTCTGCTGGCTCCACAGCAAGAGACTGGGTCCATAGCTGCACCTTCCACTGCCGGCATGTCCCTTTCCTCATGCTCACCTATGGCAGAAGGTCCTTCTAGAGCATAAAATCTTGTTAACACTTCCCACAGAGGACAGAGCTGACTCCAGTCCCTTGGGCCAACCTGATCCTGGCCTCGAGACCCCTTTGGACTGTACATGGGCTGCAATGCAATCCAGTATATCACATCTACTAGATAGGGTTGCCAGCTTCAAATTGTGAAATTCCTGGAGACTTTGTGGGGGGAGGTGGAGAGGGTGTGGGCCTAGGTGGGGAGAGACCTCAACAAGGTACAATGCCACAGAGTTCACCCTCCAAAGCAGCCATTCTCCCCAGGGGAAGTGAGCCCAGTGGCCTGGAGATCAGTTGTAATTCCAGGAGATCTCCAGCCACCACCTGGAGTTGGCAACTCTACTACTAAAGGACTCCTCCTATCAGAGGAGGACAGCACTGGCACAGCACTTTCAGGGGCTTGCCTCTTTGCTGGCCATTTGTCTTTGGGCTTTCTTTGGACTTTCTTGGGCGGCATGGTTAAACCAGGAACAGAAGTGAAATGGCCACCTATGCTTGTTTTCAGCTGGAATGCAGTGGAAAGGAGTTCCGGCACCTCCTAAAAGTGGTCACATGGCCGGTGGCCCCGCCCCCTGATTTCCAGACAGAGTGAAGTTTAGATTGCCATCTGTGGCGTGGAGGGCAATCTAAACTCCCCTCTGTCTGGAGATTGGGGGCGAGGCCAGTGGCCACGTGACCATTTTCACCAAGGGCAATTTAAACTTTAAAAAATTCTCCAATTGTTCCAGCTGACCCTAAGTGACATCCTTGTGCGGTCTTGAGTTCCACCACTGAGTTCCACCACCTCTTTTCCCAGAAAAAAAGCCCTGGGGTAACCCACAAAATGGCTGCCCAGCACACAAAATGGCTGCTGCCCAATAAGATGCCCTAAACAAAGATGGCTGCCATGGCATCACATAGTGGCCACTGATTATCACACCTCTATAGTTGCCCTAATAAAAGATGGCCACCGCCCCAGTTTGAAGGTAGCAAGTTGAAGTTGAAGTTAGCAAGCGGGGGAATAGCATAGCTTCTCCAATGCAGCTACTGCTGCCTAGACCTGTGGGCCTTCAATAAAACCAGCCTCAGAGGAGCTCAGCTTGAAGTGTGCTCTGCTCAGGCCAAGCAACAAAGACAACTGTGTGCTGGGGATGGGCAGTGCAGGCAAATATACCTTTGGCTCCGCCCATCCAGCAAAGCCTCGGATGCCTAGGAAATGCCCAACTGCCTTTCCTTCTTCCAGGGCTGCAAACGTGGGTGTCATGAGTCAGCCTCAGCCTCAGCTGGCCACCTTACCCCTTGCCCCAGAGTCCTCCTCAGAAGATGAGCAGGAAGGGCCAGCAGGATCTCCTCTAGAGCCAGAAGCCCCTGTAGAAGCTATTGGAGAGGAGGAGCAGTCAGAAACCACTGCTGCTGCTCCAGAGGGAATTCAACAAGAACAGCCAGGAGCCTCTGCAGAGGCTGTCAGGGATGAGGAACAGCCAGAAACCTCCACAGAGGCTGCAAGAGACAAACACTCCCCCAGGGCGAAAGCGAAACCCGAACATTTGGAGCCAGCTGAGAGGAGGAAACATAGAGATAAGACAGCTCTGCTGGAGAGAAGGAAGAGTGCTCGTTTACAGGCACAGCATCGACTGGGGCTATTATATAAAGAGGCAACAGCTGTTCCTCATTAGGACAGCATAAAAGGGAGATGCCGAGGAAACCAAGCGTGGAAGCAACTCAGCTTACCACTCCCTGATACCAGAGCTCTACGCCTTGCCTTGCCTTGCCTTGCCTTGCCTTGCCTTGCCTTGCCTTGCCTTGCCTTGCCTTGCCTTGCCTTGCCTTGCCTTGCCTTGCCTTGCCTTGCCTTGCCTTGCCTTGCCTTGCCTTGCCTTGCCTTGCCTTGCCTTGCCTTGCCTTGTGCCCTGCTCTGCTTCTTGATTGGACTCTGACCTCGGTCCGCCTTCTGACTTCCCTTCTGCCTGCTCCTCTCTCTGACTGACATCCTGGTCCTGACACTTGGCCTGACTTCTGGATCCTGGTTTGCTGCCTTCTGGACTACTGACCTCCTGGTAGTATCAGTGAGCCTCCTGCTTGTTGTGTCCCGCCCTGTGCGCGACATGTTGCTTCCACCTCCAACTCAGCAGCTACTGGCAGCATGGACGCAGCCACAGCTGCTGCACTTGTAGCTCAGAACCAGACGCTGCAGCAGACGGTAACCCAACTGAGCAACGCTGTGGCCCAGCTTCAGCAACAGCTCCAGAAGCAAGCTCCAGCAGCGCTGCCACCGGCCACGCCCAAGTGCCCGGTGAGCCCGCCCGAGAAGTTCGCTGGCAATGTGGAGCAGTTTACTGTCTTCCTATCACAGTGCCAGCTGTACATCAGCCTGCACCCACAGGACTTTCCTGATGATAAGACCAAGGTGGGCTTCATCCTGAGTATTTTGAAAGGCAAGGCGGCCAAATGGTCTACCCCTCTGCTCCTGGAACTGTTGCCGTTGCTGCAAGACTACACCAGGTTTGTGGAGCAGCTCCAGCAAGCCTTCGCTAACCCCGTCAAGGCTGAGAGCGCCAACCGGTGCATCTGACGGCTCCGCAAGGGACGGGGGACCGTGACCACCTACGTGACAGAATTCCAGCTATTGGCTCAGGACCTTGCATGGAACGAGGCAGGGCTGCAGGACCAGTTCGTGGAGGGCTTGTCCGATGAGGTTGCAGACGAGCTGGCCTGAACAGAATGCACCAGTTCCCTTCAAAACCTTGTGGTGCTGTGCCAGCGCATTGACCAGCACCTGGAAGCCCGGAGACAGGTGCGCAGCAAAGGGCCCCGGCGGGGAGGGGTGCCCCGGCTGGTACCTGCAGGCCCCTACTCCGCCCTCGCCCCTCCAACGGGGGCAGAGGGAGAGGAGCCCATGCAGCTGGGTGGCACCCAACCCCGCCTCACAGCCACAGAGAAGGCAAGGCGACGCACCCACGGGCTCTGCTTGTACTGCGGTGGGGCCAGCCACTATGCCAATGCCTGCCCGGAAAAGCGCCACCCAGAAGGTGCAGCAAAAGATCGGCCCCGGCTCGTGGCTGCCCACATGGACTGGGGTGAGAGGTTTACACCAATGGGGCCCTTGAAGTCAGAGTGGGACACCTCCTCCTCCCCTTAGAAATCCAGTTGCCAGACGGGCAGCACTTGGAAACCCGCGCTATGGTTGACTCCGGCGAGTCCCAGAAATTCATGGACCAGCAGTTTGCCCACCAGCACCACATCCCATTGCAAGAGAAACCCGTTGCTGCCCTGGTGGAGGCCATTGACAGGCGTCTACTGAAATCCGGTCCAGTAACCCACGAGACTGAGCTGGTGGAGGTAGTTGTGAAAGGCCACTGGGACCGAGTCCAGTTCAATGTAGTCTGCATGCCACACTTCTCGGTGGTGCTGGGCTTGACCTGGCTCACGGGCAGCAACCCACTCATCGACTGGAAGCGCCAAGTTGTCCAGTTCCCGACCAGGAAGCCAGATCCCTTCCCAAAGCTGCTCGCCAGCACAGACGCCAATGCCCAGGGAACCCTGCTGCCACCCCGCTATGCAGAGTTCGCGGACATGTTCGAGGAGAAGGGGGCCGATCAACTACCTCCCCACAGACCCTATGATTGTACTATAAACCTGATTCCTGATAAATCCCTTCTATCACAGCTGCTGGTGCCCAGGGTAGCTGTCTGTAGGCCGCCACCACTCTGGTACAGGTTTCCGAAAGAAGGGCCCAGAGCACCCCACTAACACCTTTTGTTGATTCTTTCCCAGTAGGTTTGATTTAGTACATGACCAAATGAGGCATGAGGACCCAGGCAGAATAATAAAGAACTTTATTTAAAAGGTTTATTAATAATGGTTCTTAAACTTGGTAGATTAAAGAAAATAGTAAAGGTTGGTGAACAAACATAAATAAAATACCCTAACGTGTCTAACTAGACTGCTCTTAATTGCCCTCTGGTTACTGGCTTCCAACTGTCTCACCCCTTCTGGATGAGGGAACACTTCGTCTGCAGCAGCCTCTCCTCAGCTGTGCTCCCTAGAAGTGAACACCCTCCCCCTGTGGTGAGGCCTTTTATCTCTTCTCTCAGGAACCATCTCCCTCCTTTCCTATTGGTGCAATTTTCCCCTCAGAATCCCCTCTTACCCAATCACAGGGACCAAAGGGAACCTGGGAAATGTAGGCCTTGCAGTAACTTGAGTGCAGGCTTCCCCAGAGCCACTAGGCCTCACTAGGCTGAGGCTCATAACACCCCCCCCCCCCCGCTAGACCGAATCATGCGGTCTGGCTATCTGGATCCCCATTGATGAGGTCTAGAACTAGCTTTGGATTGCTCTTTTAACCACCTAAACCTTAATACACAAGCTCTGTAACCCATTAAGATAGAACCAAGTGGAAAACATGGATAAATACTGCAGTGATGAAACAACAGAAAATAGCTATATACAGCAAGATAACTAATCATCACAGGCCTTGTGGGATAGAGCATCAGCTACTTTATTCCGAGATCCTGCGATGTGCTCAATCTCGAAATCGAAGTCTTGCATGGCTAGGCTCCATCGCAGGAGCTTCGGGTTGGTAAACTTGGCAGTCTGTAGCCACTGGAGGGGAGAATGATCTGTTCAGCAAATTCAGTACACCGTTGCCTAACTTCTTCCTGCTGGTCCCTAAACAATAAGGGGGAGAAGGTAATCTCCTCCACTCCTCCTAACCATGGCTCCAGTGCACATTTCTTCAGGGTTCCCAAAACCCTCAGCTGATTCTGGGATGAGATGGCAAACAATGGTTTCTCGAGAGTAGTATGGCTTCAAGGCATTGGCATGATAAACTCGTGGTGGGAGACCTGTGTCTGGGAATTCAACCAAATAATTCACCTCTCCCAGGCAACTCTTAATTTGGAATGGTCCCTCCCAGGCACCTTCCATTTTATTAGCCTTCACTGGTTTTAAGACCATTACCAGATCACCTGGGTTGTAGACCTGCCTCCTGGCATTCATGTCATACCAAGCCTTTTGTTTTTGTTGTGTCTCTCCCAAGTGAGCATGAGCTAGGGTCAAAGCCTCTCTTAAATTATTCTGAAGCTTATCAACAAAGTCCAAAATACTAGTCCCTGTAGAGGGTATCGAGCCCTCCCAATGATGTCGCACCAGTTCCAATGGCCCACGTGCCTCCCTTCCATAAACCGATTCAAAGGGGGAGAATCCCAAACTAGGGTGTGGGACAGCCCTGTATGCAAAGAGCAACTGTTGTAGAGCTAAATCCCAATTATTTGAATGGGCAGCAACAAACCTCTTAATCATTTCCCTTAGAGTTCCATTGAACCTTTCCACTAGGCCATTCGATTGGTGGTGGTACGGGAGAGTTACCAGGTGCCGGACCCCATGACTACTCCACAGTTTCTCCATCACGCCTGAAAGGAAATTAGTCCCAGCATCCGTGAGCACCTCTAAAGGCCAGCCTACCCTGGCAAACACATCTGCTAGGGCTTGACAGATAGTATTGGCGTCAATACGGTTAAGTGCTACTGCTTCTGGCCAGCGGGTGGCATAGTCGACCACAGTCAGAATGTATTGTTTCCCCCTTGGAGTCTTGTTAGGTAGTGGTCCCAACACATCAATAGCTACCTGATGGAAGGGAATGTCGATGATCGGTAAAGGCTGGAGTGGAGCCTTATGTTTGTCTTGGGCTTTCCTCACAGTTTGACACACCTCACAGGACTGGACAAACTTTCCAATGTCCTTGCCCATTCCTTCCTAATAAAATTGTTTTCTCAGACGGTCCTTGGTCCTCCTCACTCCAGCATGACTACTGGGATGGTCGTGAGCTAGCTTCATAAGCTGGAGGCGATATTTACTTGGTACCACTAGCTGCATGTGCGTTTTCCACTCACTCTTATGCCCCGATTGAAGGGACTCCCGATACAACAAACCATGGTCCAACACAAATCTGGAACGGAGAGTTTCACTTAGAGGGTTATTCTTCAGTGCTTGTTGGCGAGTTTCCCCGAGGCTCATCTCCTCCTCCTGCTCCTTCTGGAAAACAGTTGCTGTCACTGGAGAAGATTCCATTTCACCTTGGTTTATGATGGGGTCCAGAGAGGTTACCACAGCTACTTCTCCTTTAGGCTGTTTCTTTGTCTGGCTGCGGGTTAACACTCCTATGAAGTTCTCAGTCCCCAGGCGGAGATCATCAGGTGTAACCTCAAAGTCTCTTAGAAACAGCACGTACACGTCCATTACAGGATCAGTCTCAGCTTCTGAAGGTCCTAATTCCTGTTGTTCTTCTTTCCATCGGAGCACATGTTCTGCCAAGTCTTCCCCCACAAACATAGCCACTGGGGTGTAATCATGCACAGCAACCTTCCATTGTCCGCTCCACCCCTCATACTGAATTGGTATCTTGGCCACTGGGAGGGTAATCCCCTCTGTTTCGTGAAGGCGCCGCACTCGTCTTTCCTCTCCTTGGACAAGATACTTAGGATCCACGAGAGAGCGATGGACTGTGGTCAAGAGGGAAGCAATGTCTCGCCAGGCTATAACATCACAGCCGTTCACGTTGACCTCCTTACGGTGGCGCCAAGGAATATATTCTGGGTCAAAATCAGGAGGGGTGAGTTGAGAACCCATCGAGATCATATGGTGTCCACTTGTGCTGGACTTAGGGCACTTATTACGGAGGTGTCCCAGCTCATTGCATGCATAACACCGGGGTAGCTTCTGATCTCCTGTTGGCAATTTCACATCAGTGCTTGAAGAATCAGGATGCTGTTGTCTGTGCTGCCCTCCTCTAGCTTCTGGTTGCTCTCTGGACCATGTTGGGAGCTTCAGGGGTTCCCTTGGGCGCCAATCACGATGAGTGTTGGGTCTCTGCCCCCCATATGCTTCTGCCAACCGCTCTGCACATTGTCCTGCTTCTTGGAGAGTGGATGGGCTTTTCTCTATAAGCTGGCATCTAATGTGCTCAGAAATGAGAGTCAGAAACCAATCAATGCATATTAGAGCCTTTACATCCACTAGGGTCTTAACAGCAGCTACTACAACCCATAGATCATAGGCCTTCCCCAGTCTATAAATTAACTCTGGGTAGGACTCCTTGTTTTCAGGTTTTACTTCCTTAAATCTCTTGCGGGCTCCTTCTTTGGAAAACCCTACTCTCTCACGCACTCTCTGTTTAAACAGCTTGTAGTCTGTCCTCTCTTCACCTTCCATCTGTCTAGACACTGAAGCTAGAACTCCACTCAGCTGAGGCCTCAACTTTTCCATGTACAATTCGGGGGGGGGGACGACCTTGTAATCCATGCAAACTTGCTCAAAGTTCTGCAAAAATGCTTCGTCCTCCCCTACCTTGTATAGAGAATATTTTCGGCTATCTCCCCTCACAGCTGCATCTGTGGGGAGCAGTCCTTTTTCAATCCTTGCAAGTTCAATCTCATGTGCCAGCTTGATTTTTTCTCTTTCCAGCTCCATCCTGGCTGCATTCTCTTTCTCATCTCTCTGCATCCGGGCTTTCTCTAATTCCACCTCGAGTCTGGCCTTCTCAATTTGCAGTTGGAGACGTAAGGTCTCTTCGCTCAGAGGTGACATTGCTTGAGACTCAGATGCTTCAACTAGCGGTGCCCCTGTAGTCGGCATTATTCCAGCTGTCTACTTCTGGGTTCTGCTCTTAGGAACGGGGACGTCCTCAAGTTTTTCTTTCCCTGAATGGAGGAACATGCACTCCTATTCCTAGCCTAACTATCGCATTGACCCGACAGCTAAGAAAATAAACAAAACTTCACCAGTACCTTTACTGAGCTCTTGTGTGCTCTGCCTGTACTCGTTATCAGAGCCAGAACGAGTAGCCCTAAAGTACTTTTTGGCAAAAAAACTAGAACGGGGGTTTATCCGACCCTCAGCCTCTCTGACGTCTGCACCAGTCCTTTTTGTCAAAAAGAAGGGAGGGGACTTGCGTTTATGCCAGGCCCTTAACCAGATTACAATCAGAGACCGGTATCCACTACCTCTGATCCCTGACCTCTTAGAGCGGCTCCGAGGAGCAACTCGGTTCACCAAACTAGACCAGCAGGGAGCATACAACCTCATCCGGATACGGGCAGGGGACGAATGGAAGACGGCCTTTGGAACTCGTTATGGCCAGTTCGAGTACCTGGTAATGCTATTTGGCCTATGTAATGTGCCAGTGGTCTTTCAGCGTTTTATCAATGATGTGTTCCTGTGTTCCGGGACCTCCTCGACCATTATGTCATCGTGTACTTGGATGACATCCTGATTTACTCCCGCAACCCCGCCAGGCATGTGGAGCATGTGCGCTCTGTATTGGAGAGACTTAGACAGCATGGGTTGTATGCCAAGCTCGAGAAATGCGAATTTGACCGGGGAGAAGTCGAGTTCCTGGGGCACCGAGTGTCCAACCAAGGGGTACAGATGGATCCCACTAAGGTCGAGGCGATACTTTCCTGGCAGGCTCCCCAAAACCACAAGGAAGTTCAACGCTTTTTAGGGTTTGCGAACTACTACCGACAGTTCATTCCTGATTTTGCTGCACTGGCCGTCCCCTTGACCCAATTGACATGGCCCCGCCTGCCATTCCAATGGACCCAGGAAGCCCAACAGGCCTTTCAAACCCTGAAGACCCGGTTTACGACCGGACTAATTCTTGTCTACCCAGATCTGAGCCTCCCATTCATCGTGCAGGCTGACGCCTCTGACACTGCTTTGGGGGCAGTCCTAGCACAAAGACGTTCCTCTCACGAGGTGTTCCAACCATGCGCCTTCTACTCCCGACAGCTCACCCCAGCAGAGCGGAATTACACTATCTGGGAGAGAGAGCTATTGGCCATCAAGGCTGCCTTTGAGGGAGCTCGGCACCCTGTGGTGGTGTATACAGACCACCGTAACCTAGAACATCTGCAAACCACCCGGAACCTAACACAACGCCAAATCTGATGGGCGTTGTTCTTCTCCCGCTTTCAGTTTACCATTCAATATATTCCTGGCTCACAGAACAAGTTGGCAGAAGCCCTGTCCTGGAAGCCTGAGTTCAGCCGGCAGGTAGGAGAGAAGCTGCCAGCCACGACCATTCTGGCTCCTGAGCTCTTTGTGGCCACCAATGCCCCAGATGCCCTGCAGGATCGGATCCAGCAAGCTCAAAGCAAAGACCCTTGGGCAAAATGCATCACTCAGGTGCTAAGGGACCTTGCTTAGCCAGACCCCTCAGACTACCTCCTGCAACAGGGCCTCCTTACATATGAAGGCCGAGTCTATGTTCCCCCAGGTGCACTATGAGGGGAGGTACTGCAGCTTACCCATGACACCCTGGCAGCTGGTCACTTTGGGAGATACAAGACCTTGCACCTGTTATCCAGGGACTTCTGGTGGCCCCATATGCAGATGGACGTGTTTCACTATGTGCAGTCCTGTGATACGTGCCGCCGGGCCAAGGACCTTCCAGGGAAGCCAACAGGACTGTTACAACCACTGCCCACACCCGAGGGGCCCTGGGAAACCATTTCCATAGATTTTGTCATGGACCTGCCACCCTCTAAAGGGCATACATGCATTGCGGTGTTTGTCGACCTGTTCACCAAGCTGGCTCACTTTGTACCTTGCCCATCACTGCCTACAGCCAAAGATCTGGCATACCAGTATGTCCAAAATGTGTTCCGGCACCATGGAATTCCACGGCACCTGATTTCAGATCGGGGGGTGCAATTTACTTCGCGCTTCTGGAAGGTCTTCCAGACACAGCTCGGAACCCAGGTTCACCTGTCCTCGGCCCATCACCCACAGTCTGATGGACAGACGGAGCGGACCAATGCCACTTTGGAGCAGTACCTGCGCTGCTACATAAACTACCAGCAGGATGAATGGGTGGCCCTCCTTGCCATGGCCGAGTTCGCATATAACAATTCAGCGCACGCCTCTACATGTCAGACCCCGTTCCTGGGCACCTATGGACGCCACCCACGCTATTTCCCAGAACGACACCAAATTCATCGGTACCATCAGCAGATGCCTTTGTCCAGGAGCTGCAGGCCCTACACCTGGTTCTGCGGGAACAGTTGGACCGAGCCAAATGGGCCTACAAAGCGACCGCAGACCGGCGACGGCGGGAAGGGGACCCCTTGAAGGTGGGGGACTCAGTGTGGCTTTCTACTCAGCACATTCGGTCACAGCGGCCCTCCCATAAATTGGACCACAGTTTCATCGGGCCCTATCGAATTACTGCCCAGATCAATCCTGTGGCCTACCGGTTGGAGCTCCCGCCAACACTTCAGATCCATCCCGTGTTCCATCGCTCTCTGCTCACCCCGGTAGCACCTCCACATCCCCTCCATGAGCCGGTACCACCGCCTTCCCCGGTCCTGGTGGATGGACAGGAGGAGTATGAAGTAAAACGACTCGTGGACTCTCGCTGGCACCAGGGCCATCTGCAGTACCTGGTGGAATGGAAGGGCTATGGACCAGAGGATAGATCGTGGGAACCGGCCGAGAACCTCCATGCACCCCGTCTCATCCGCCAGTTCCATCGGGCCTACCCCAGCAAACCCGGACTCTCGGGAGGAGGGGGCCTTGGGAAGGGGGATGGTGTCATGAGTCAGCCTCAGCCTCAGCTGGCCACCTTACCCCTTGCCCCAGAGTCCTCCTCAGAAGATGAGCAGGAAGGGCCAGCAGGATCTCCTCTAGAGCCAGAAGCCCCTGCAGAAGCTATTGGAGAGGAGGAGCAGTCAGAAACCACTGCTGCTGCTCCGGAGGGAATTCAGCAAGAACAGCCAGGAGCCTCTGCAGAGGCTGTCAGGGATGAGGAACAGCCAGAAACCTCCACAGAGGCTGCAAGAGACAAAGACTCCCCCAGGGCGAAAGCGAAACCCGAGCATTTGGAGCCAGCTGAGAGGAGGAAACATAGAGATAAGACAGCTCTGCTGGAGAGAAGGAAGAGTGCTCGTTTACAGGCACAGCATCGACTGGGGCTATTAGATAAAGAGGCAACAGCTGTTCCTCATTAGGACAGCATAAAAGGGAGACGCCGAGGAAACCAAGCGTGGAAGCAACTCAGCTCGCCACTCCCTGATACCAGAGCTCTACGCCTGGACGCTCGTGCCTTGCCTTGCCTTGCGCCCTGCTCTGCTTCTTGATTGGACTCTGACCTCGGCCTGCCTTCTGACTTCCCTTATGCCTGCTCCTCTCTCTGACTGACATCTTGGTCCTGACACTTGGCCTGACTTCTGGATCCTGGTTTGCTGCCTTCTGGACTACTGACCTCCTGGTAGTATCAGTGAGCCTCCTGCCTGTTGTGTCCAGCCCTGTGCGCGACACTGGGTGTCATGTATGTCTCTGCCCAGCCATCCATGCCAATTTTGATTCTACTGCTCAGTGCTTGATGCTGGATGCTCAATGCTTGATGCCAGTATTTGTAAATAGAGTCCTGATGTATTTTGCTTTGCTCTTTGTTAATGTTATAACTGTTTCTCAAGCTTTACAAGTGGCTGTCTACTGGACTCTACTGTTATGACCTTGGGCTTCCTCTCAGACTAGGATTGCCAGGCCCCCTCGATCCCCCAGCATTGAAGGTGCGCACCCCACCCCCCGCTGGCCAGGCAGGTGGGGGCGGGGGTGAGAGGGTGGGGGCGGGGATCCCCTGTCCCCACCAGGAGTCTGGCAGCTCTATCTCAGACTATGATATGTCTTTCTCCTTGGCAACGAAGCGTGATAGCACAAATATGTAAAATGTTCTCACAGAGAAAGAGTGGGGAAACTTTGTTGATAACTGGAAGTGGGAGGAGAAGAGTGAACTAGCAAAGAACTGTTTCTTGTGTTGTTATTCTGGCTAATCTCTAGTTGAGCTGCTTAGACGTTTATATTACTCCTAAGTAGACCTATGGAACTGTATATTGAAATGAACTGATTTCTGAATAAAATCCATTTGTCTAAGTACTGGTGTTTTACTGCAAATGGGCCAGAGATCTGTCTGCAGTATCCTGTCATCCATAGTCTGACAGCAGGCCCTGTCCAAGCTGCAGTGCTGCTGTCCAGGTGGGCCGAATTATTCTATAATAGCATAAATAACAGAAAACAGAACAGGCTCAATTATTAGATCTATTGGTCCAGAGTCAAAACCTCCTATGTCAATTGTTGTAGACGGCTGTTGAAGTAAGAAACCTACAGGGAGTTGCTTGTATGATGAAAACCTGGATCCTGAAAGTGATTGCCACTTATGAATAGGTAACCATCACTGCCAGGTGGTCTAAGAATCAATGGATTCCTATGTTTGCTCTTCAATTGACTGGCAGCGCAGTCAACCTATAAATAGCGGTCACCTGTGGTTGTCTTTGAGTACAGTACAGTTAAATGGACTGTTCTGGCCCATCCAAACATTTCACCAGATGGGGGAGCCACTGGTATTTGGGGCACAATGCATGGCAGATGTTGCTTGAAAGTGCCTTAAACCTGAAAAGGCATCTGGGATACAGGTCACAGAGAAAATAACACTTATCTGAAGTTTAATCATCTTGGGGCTGGGTTTGTGTGTCAAGGCTAGAGATAGCATCAGATAAAACACACCTTTTCTGTGTACTACAAGGATTTAAATCCCTTAAAGCATATTCTTTAAGTTGAATGTTTTATAGAGGAGAGAACCCTGTTCTAGAAGCTCACTGTTTCCAAGGTATACTACCTTTTCTATTTTTCTTTCTTTCTCCTTGCTAGCTGACTGCATTTTTTCCACCTATGATTTACATTATATGAAACTCTGGTTCTACAGTTGCACTGCATGTCACAACATGTTCTTGTCAGCACTTCTAAAGACAAATCTTTGATGTCAAGGAATCTGCCATATCAGATAATAGGAAAAGACAGAATTAACTGCTCAGTGGAAGAAACCTTTCAGATGACAAGTCTTTTTTTCACCCCTTTTACTCCTTCTGGATTAGAAATAAAACTACAAAACAAACCATGGATCCAAATGAGTTTTAAGTGAAGGCTAAGCACTAGTACAACACACATGCCCTGAATAAGGAAATCCTCTCTGCGCAGACTTCCTTGATAGAAATGGTATGGGAAAAAAATGAAAAGCAATTTTGTATGATTGAAATCTTATTCATTAATAATCTTCCTGTCAATTTTTCCAGCACTTTGATTGCAAGGATGACTTGTTAAGCCATTTTACCTATATCCCTGTTTCGTGGGTGGATGTTGCAACTCAGCTATGTGCAGTAGGAAACAACTTGCCTCACATCTTCCTAAATTGACATGGTTGACCTTGAGTACCAGCTGTATAGTTTGCTGCAATGACAGTAAGGGAGGTGGGGAGGCCTACCAGTGTTGGAAGCAGCAGTGAGTGAGTGGAAGGTGTAGTGAGGCCAGCTGAGGAGCACTAAGTAACAGTAGAGAAAGTGACAGAAGGCCCCTGGAACCTTGTCTTTACTCTGCTGCTGCTGATCCACCACGTATGTCTTCTCCCCACTTTTGCAGTTTGCTCAGCTTCCAAGTGCCTCTGTACCCCATTGTGGCTGTGCATCATTGAGGTAGTTGGGAGGGGCCCAGGTCACCTCATTATTTAGCACACTTATGACATTCCCTCTTCTTAACCCTTAAGCAACAGAAATGGCACCAGAGGTGTTTTTATAATTCAAAATAACTATTTTATTTATTTAAGAGGGGGAAAGGTCAGGTGAAATCAGAGGTTGAAAATTACTGAGGTAATTCAGCATAGGTATCTCTGAGATAAAATCAGTATATGCACAGACTTTAGTTCTTATGCTCTTCATAGATACTTAAATTCTTATGTTTAGAGGCTTTTGTGCCCATGTTTTTCTCCAAACACTCTAGTACACTTTATTTTATCATTCTTTTTCTCTTTTAGATTTAAGAAGGCTGGTACTCACTCTCTAGTACCTCCAACCCCTTCTCTTCATACAGCAGTGCTTTCCACCAATTTTTAAATGACAAAGTTTCCAAAGGCAGTTTCCAACCACACCCAACCAGGGATCTTTCCACTCTCCAGAGTTACCTCTCTGTTTAACTGGACAGGGAAAGTCTTCTCTCCTTAGAAGGTCTAGCCTCTTTCTTTGGACCAAATGGGAGTCTGCACCTACTTTCCAAACTTCCCTGCCAACATTTCCCCAGTTCTCCTGTTAGTGTTAAACTGCATCCAGTTAGGACTCCATCTTCCAACTCCTTCACACCGGATTCCTCTCAACTAGGGTTGGAAAAAAAAGACCCTCCTCTTTCTAGCTCATGCTACTCAATCAGATTCCTTGGAGTAGTCTGTCACTCAAAGCTCCCTGTGTCTGTAAGGGATTAACAGTCTTTCAGCTGTTTGTACAGCACTTCCCGGCTTTTAAAAAGTATAGTTCATCTCAACAGTGCACTGTATTGCACCAGGCTGCACAAGAGGAATGGCCCAGAGAACATGCTCAGGTTTCTTGTGTGCAGCCAACAGCCTACTGAGGAGTTAGCTCACTGCTTGTGGTAGGCTGGTAGAAAATGGGCAGAGCTGCTAGGCATTTGAGCATCCTTAGAAGCGAATATAATTTTGTTTTTGTTCCATCAATTTTTGTTATTGGTATTTTTGTATGTTTCTCATATACTGATTTTATACAATGTATATGTTATATACCATCTTTATGTCAAAATAATGTAAAATAATGATGCAAAAATCATGTTATAATGAAAATGTGTAAATTTAATGTGAAAGATTCAACACAAGGAAATAGAAGAGGGTGTGGAAAACATATTCATGGGAGAAGCAAAATCAAACCATGGATTTTTAAGTTAGGCCTGGAGGGCTGAGAAATTTAAAATATTTCCTTGCATGGAACCAGCTCAAAGCAGCAAGTTATTTGCATGGTAAGATATTTCAGTGAGCTGGCTTTTCCCATACCATTGTGAAACTTCAGGGCTGATATTCTTCTAATATGATCATTTAAATTGGGAAAGAAGCCCCTCATGACTGAAGGGTTGAAAGGGCTAAGAAACTGGCCATGGCATGTTTGGTTTGTGGCCAACTTCCCCCATCCCTTCAATCACAAAATATTTTCTTAGGTTCCTTTCATATATCAAATTATCTTGCCTGACTACCTACCAATCCTTCCAAACTCTGTGAATTGGTTATTGATTCAGTGGTACATTGAGTTTAACAAGCGATTTCCTCCAAGGTGGAGATTGAAATTCTGATTCCAAAATGAAACTTGAGATACGTGCCTGCATGATTAGTGATAGATTAGAGACCCTCCCTTCCCCTTTCCACAGACACATTCACAGGCCAACTTCTTGTAGAACAATGGTTGTTTTGGGTTTTCCGGGCTGTATTGCCGTGGTCTTGGCATTGTAGTTCCTGACGTTTCAAGACCACGGCAATACAGCCCGGAAAACCCACAACAACCATCGTTCTCCGGCCGTGAAAGCCTTTGACAATACATTCTTGTAGAACAGTTTTGTGAAGTAGCTATTAAAACTGATCTCCAGAGCACAGAATCATTGGTTTGGGGATAATTGCTTCTTAGCATCACAAATAAAACAGGAACTGATCTGTGCTTAATTATGCAGGTAGCTACGCAGAAGCGGCCCAACAGGAGTGTTTTAGCCAGTGTGTTTTAATTGTTCTTAGGATTTGTATAGAAGAAAAGTAGTATGAATGTCAAACATTGTGCTGATCCTTCAAAGAAAGGATAGTTCTGATACTCTCTGATTGCACTGATGGGATTGTTTCAATGATTTGCAGTGCCATCCTAAACAGAGTTATACCCTTCTAATTCTATTGTTGGTTCATATTAGGCTGTTCCAACAGCAACGTGATTTTTTAAAAAATAAAGGTGTGGGATGTAGAAGATAATTCATGATCATGTATAACAAATGAAATCCCCATGTGGTGCAGCTACTGCAGAATAAAACCAGCAATAGTACAAAAAATCCATACAGTGATAAGTACATTTTGCTTTGAGCTGCTTTCCATTTCATTTCCAGTTTGTTCTACTGATTGCTGAACTTCTTGTCACCTATGTACTATATCAGTCTGTGTTCTGGCAAATAACACACAGACACTGTTCCTGGGTTGGAATGGCCACAACATTATTAATTACAGCTAGATGAAGCATTGGGCAGGCATATGAGCATGGATCCCTGTTGGCATCAGAAGGCCCACTCACTGTCTGATGAATATCACGCCAGCCCCATGCTGGCACACCACAGCTGGCATTCTTCTGTTGCCAGCCATGCTGGACAGCTGTTGCCTCCCGATCCATTGGGGTAAGGTGCCCAAATGCCCCATTCACACTATTGAGATCCAGCACAAGTACACCCCAAAACCCACGCCCCCCGTGGCATCCGAGCGTACTTGGAAAGTTGCCCCCATCTCCATGGGCTAATGCCAACAAGATACACTGTTGTAGGCTTTCAAGAAGGTTTGTCAAATCCACAGATCCTCTTTCAACGGCTCAGTGATCTGAATGTGGTGATGGGGGGGGGGGGTCGTCACACCAGCAGTTGCCCTGGCAAGGCGAGCACAGAATGATCTCCTGGGTGCCTCCACCCAGCAGGCGAAGTTCAGACTACCCAAAAGAGATTGGACCTCCCACAGCGTCTTCTTCTTCGACCTGAGCACGTTTACTTTCTTGCAAAGAGCGCTTAGCTTGTCCTAGAGTAGGCTGCAGGAGCCCCGCATGGTGTCTATCAATATCTCCAGGTAAGTTATGTGGTTGAATGGGCCCTCTGTCTTCTTGTGGGCTAACAGGACCCCAAGCTCAGTGGCCACTTCCTGGAACAAGTGGAGGAGCTTCTGACAGTCAGGGCTGCCTGCTAGGCCCACTATGAAAATATCATCCAGGTAATGAGTAATGAAAGGAGAGCCCATTTGATCTTTCACAGCCCATTCCAGGAAGGTGCTGAAGGTCCTGAAGGCCGAGCAGGCCACTGCATAACCCACATACCATTTCCCTTGGGATTTGAACCCCAGTAGGCACAAGTCCTCGGGGTGGACTGGCAGAAGCCAGAAGGCCAACTGGATGTCACACTTAGCCATGAGTGACTCATGGCTGCAGGTGCACCAGATTCACCGCCTGGTCGAATGAGGTGTAGTGTACGGAGCAGAGCTCTGGAGGGATTGCTTCATTCATGGAGGCCCCCTTTGAGTAGGACAGGTGATGGATCAAGAGATATTCACTGGGCACCTTCTTCAGGACAATGCACAGTGGGGACACTCTCAGGTTTGGGATGGGAGGAGAGTCAAACGGACCTGCCACCCATCCTGCCCTCAGCTCTTTCTAGATTTTGGCTGCCACCACTTCCAGGAGGTCCCATTATGACTTCAGGTTGGCTGCGTCAATGGCTATGCCCTTCATAAGGTATTCTGAATACTCTGGTGAACCCCTCTCAAAGTATGATGGGAGCCTGCCAGTTGTAATGCTGCACCAAAGGCTGCAGTGCTGCAGGGGAGACAGACGTCCGGGCAACAGACCACCAGTCCCCTTGTATGCTTTCTTCATTTCTTGTCTGCTGTGGTAGGGCTGCCTTGGCCACCACCTTGACCAGTTCAATTTATGTCATCTCCCTTTGCCTTTTTACCTGTTGCACCCCCATGAAATGGCCACTGAGACCTGTTCCCCAGGGGCAATCCTGCCGTGGGTGATGCCCGTAGCACATCTCGCACACATGATCATAATGGCACCTAGGCCATTGACATTCTCCAGTGTTGTACTCCCAGTGCAGCTTCTTGCTATCCCCCCTGCTCCTACCATTTAGCTCCACCACCCAGAGCCACAGCATGCTGTCTAGCTGGTCCCATCTGGTGAGTCGAATCGAATGGAATACCTTTATTGGCATAACAAGACATACATATGCACAGTCAATCTGGTGAGTCATTGCCAGAATTCCTCATCATACTTAAAGGCCATCCAGTACCCTGCTGTCACCCTGACCTGTGCAACCTACCTCTGGTGAGCAGTGAGGTGCCATCCTCTTTCTGGGTAGGCCACCTGAACCACCCCTATGTAAACGCTGTAACCAAGGATCCAATTGTTGAAGGTGCACTCAGCCAGGCACTCCTTCTCAGTTCTTCTATGTTTTGGGGAAAATCTGCACTCTGTGGCCAGCTTGTCTGGGTGCAGCAGGGTGAAAACATTTATGAAGTACCCATTCAGGATGCGCTCTCTCACTTTTGAGGATAGGTGGTACCCCAACGGAGCCTCCCTCAGACCCACCAGCTGAGATCACCCCCACCTAGTGGGGCGTGGGTGCTCCCAGGAAGCACATGCTCCCCTGTTGGTCCTCCCATAGTGCCTGCGGTGCACTACCCTGGAGCATATGCTGCTTACTCCCAATAATCTCATGCCCCGCACTCACAATTCTCATGCACCGATGACTCACCCCGCAATGCCATGGACGATGAAGATCTACAGCTGCGACTCCTCCGTTGTTACTTGTGAGACCTCTGCTTCAAAGCCCAAGCCTAGCTCTGGTCTGCCTCTTGATCTATGTTGCTCTCCCACACATCCTCAGGGCCTGAAAGGTCCTGCAGTTGGACAATCCTGCCTCGGTCATCAGGGGACAGGCTCTTAGGTACCAGTGGCCAGTCATCTCTGGGCCTGGCCAGTGGGGGAGGGAGTCTGCCACCTGCAGGTCTTCTTGCCCGCCAGCCTCACCAGAGCTCCTGGCCTAAGGCACAGCCACCACCACTGCCCAGCATGGCCATGATGGAGTCAGTCAGGAACTGCATAGCCAGGTGCAACCAATCCAACGAGGGCAGCCCAGGTGCAACATATCTGCTGCAGGCTCCCACGGGCACCAGGACCCCAGCCAGGCTGCCGTGCCTGCCTGCCTGGGCTGTGTCCCATGGCCTGGCAACACTAGGGGCAGCCCTGGCATGATGGGTCTGCCGAACACCTCTGCAAACCAGCTGGCCCTGCTGGGTTACCACATGGGACATACTGGCTGGCCCAGCAGTGCCAGGGCAGCCTGGCATGGGAGGCCCTGCCGGGCCCCTCCACAAGTCCTGCCCAGGCCGGCCCAGCACCAGCAGGGGCAGCCCCAAAGCACCGCAGAAGGCTCCCAAGGCTGGCCCAAGCACCACAGGCCATAGTGCATGCCTGAGCAGGCTACAGCACCAGCATGGCCCCCTGGCCAGCCCCCCAGGTGTGCCAGAGCCAGGACAGGCCATGGCAGGCCCCCCAGGCCCCTGGGCCTGGCTGCGGCTGCATGGAGACCCCACCCACTGGCCCAGCCCCCCACTGCAGCCCCCCACCCCTACTCTCAAACAGAGTGGCCCAGTGGGGAGGGGGGAAGCCCCCTGTGGGGGCCCGGAGGGTCACAGGAGCCCTGGTGCTGGCCAGGGGGGCTATCTTGCCCTTTTTTCCTTCTTTTATTTTTTTATTGAGAATGGGAAGGAGAGGGGGTGAATCTCAGGCTCCTGTAGAGGAGACTGTCCATTCCACCTGAGAATCCCTGTCAGGAGCCCCTTCCCTTACTTCAACCAAAGATCCGAAGCTGAGAGAACATGCTGTTCCTGCCAGAGCTCCAGAAGGAATGATGTCGACCATGCGGCTGAACCAGAGGAGAGATGGATGCTCCTCCCCTTCCAGACTGACTACTCCTCCACTGCATCCTGCTCTCGGTGCCAATACAGCCCACCAGTGAGTCAGCGAGCTTCTCTTGTTGATCGTAGTAATTTCCCCATAATTTGGATATACAGTGTTCTTCATGCAAAATTTACCTGATGATAAAATTGAACTAATGTAATAAAATAAATGAATCAAAGTACTTCTTTTTAAAAAATAATTTTTTCAAAAGCAATTATACAAATAATATATTTCATGTAGCATTTATAACCAAACAAATAAATTTTAATTTCCTTCAGTTTATTATCAATTATCTTATATTTGTTTTCTCATCTTAAAACTCATATCTACTTATAAAATAATAAAATAGTAATTTATAAACAGTTTACAAATCTATACAAATGCTAATTAAGAAATGAGTACATTAAAACCAATATAGAACATATTCTAACAACTTTAAGAAACAAAATGGGTTGGTAAATTGGAAGGCCTTACCTAGTCTCTGGAAACCCACAAATGACTGGCCATAATAGAACTCCCTGGGTGAGGCAGTAGCAAAAAGATGATGGTACGCTAGAGAATGGTCTAGATTTGTACTTTCTCTCATGATGTGATCTAGAAAAGGAATCTAGAGGACATTAACTGCAACTCTTCAAGTCTACTGTGCAAATGGGTTGGATCCTAACCCTAGAGAGCCAGTTTGGTGTAGTGGTTAAGAGCACGGGACTCTAATCTGGAGAGCCAGGTTTGATTCCCCACTCCTCCTCTTGAAGCCAGCTGGGTGACCTTGGGCTAGTCACAGTTCTCTGGAGCTCTCAGCCCCACCCACCTCACAGGGTGTTTTGTTGTGGGAATAATAATGACATACTTCATAAACTGCTCTGAGTGGACATTAAGTTGTCCTGAAGGGCGGTATATAAATCAAATGTTGTTGTTGTTGTTGTTGTTATCCAAATAGATTTTGTGCTGCTTAAAAGGGGATAATGAGATTTCCTTTCATCTTCCAAAAAGCTCTGCTGGAGAACATGGGACTTGCATGGACAAAGCCATTTTTATGGGGACTATAATAAGGGGATCAAGGAGGGAAGGCAGCAAGGTATAGCCTGATCTGGTCAAATCTTGGAAGCTAAGCTTCATTGGGAGACCACCAAGGAAGACTCAGCAGAGGAAGGAAATAGAGAACAACCTCTGCTTCTGTCTTGCCTTGAAAGCCTCTTGCTGAGGTCTCCATAAGTCAGTTGCAATTTGATGGCACATGTGCAGGCAACAAGGAGATCAATTGGCTTAGACTAAGAAAGCTGGCTGGATCCAACTCTATATGACCGCCAGGACTTCCAAAAAGAGGAAAGTTCAAGGGATTCAGATTACCCCGAGGGGCCTGGGTAGCTGGACAAGATACGGCTGTAGTTTAATAAAAGCATTTATGTTCTAATTGAGCATCTGTTGTGTGTTCTAAATGTAAGTAGGATCCAAACATGATATGAGATGTAGGGTTACCATCCCCCCGCCCGGGGCGGGGGATCCCCCGATCTTACCTTTTCCCGCTGCACGCATTCACTTGGGTGGCAGGGGGGTGCACTACCTGGGGCACCCCCTCCCCAGGTGGTGTGACACCCCCCGAGTGGGGGGGGCTCCCACGCTATGAGAGTGGGTGGTGGCGGTGGTGGCAGAAAGCAGGTGGTGTTGGCAAGAGCAGGCCGCTGTCACCACCATGGTGGCCACGGGCTGCTCTCTCACCATCGCCACTGTGGCTGACGCAACCCGATCTCTTGTCGCCACTGCTGCCACCACCCCTGTGCAGCCTGTGCCCGCAGGGACAAGGGGCATGGTGGTGGCAAGAGAGTGAGCTGTGGTGTCCATGGCCCACTCTCTCGTCGCAACCACTGCTGCCCCTGTGCAGCCTGTGCTGGCAGGGACAAGGGGCGTGGTGGTGGCGGTGAGAGAGCGAGCTGCCTGCTCTCTCTGCCCCTTCCTGGTATGCATGACATTGTCACGCAGGGCGCCCTTTGACCCTGCGTAATGACATCACTCCCGGAAGTGACATCGTTATGCATGCTGGGAGCATACATGGCAGACCCTCACAGGCAGCCACAGAGTAAGAGCTGGCAGCCCAGTCTCCCGCCAGGAGACTTGAGGGACCTGGCAACCCTAATGAGATGGGACAGTTGGGTACCTAGTGATCCATCTGGCCTCTCACTGGCCAACCATAACTACAGCTTGAAAACCAAGTTTTCCAAAGAGGATGGTCAGTTGTTGCATAGAGGATTGCCAACTTCCAGGTGGGGCTGGGAAATCTCCTAGAATTACAGAGGATCTTCAGAAGGAGACAGCAATCAGTTCCCCTGGAGAAAAAGTCTTACTTTGGAGGGGGGACTCTATGGCATTATACCCAATAGAGGTCCCTCCCTTCCCCAAACCCTGTCCTCCTCAGGCTTCACCCCCAAATATCTAGGAACCTCCTGGCTTGGAGCTAGCAACCCCACCAAGGTGAAGAAGAAATTTGAAACAATCTAATTTCCAGAATGCTCATAGTGGCTTACTTGCTGTTTGTAAAATGCTTCCAATGTTAACAGCATAGATTAAAAAGTAAGAGCATATGGACATATACACAAAATTCCCCATATTCAGACAGTGTACACCAAAATTGGACAAACTTTTATCATAGACTTTCCTAAAGAAAAATAATTCACATGTGATGAGATTGAAAATCATGCCACTCCTAGGTTAGAAGGACAGTTGTGGCGGTGGCTCTTGTGTCTTTTATCCCACCCCACCCTTCAAATCTACTAATTAGCCCAAATGAATAATACTCATCGCTATTGCATTTATTTAACATTATAGTGTTATTTTTTTAGATATCAGCAGTAAACAAATCCCATGTGAAGGCTGATAAAATGCTTCTTTTGTAATGTTAATGTTACTGTCTCTATAAATCTAGGATTCCAGCCACAGCCTCCATTCCATCTCAGCCTTTGATTTAAGAGTGGACTGACCTGGGCCTAACCCTGTCAGCTTTAGTTCTGAGACAGTCTTTAGGATTATGGGTCTCTGATCTGGTAAATTCCTGAGAGGAAAAATTTAACTGAGGAAGGCTTTTCTGACAAGCGATAAAGCCCTGTTCTTTTCAGGTTACACCAGAGACTGAGCTGCAGGAAGAATTAATTGAGAGAGACAAAGGGACAAAATACAGAAGAAAAGAGAAAGAAGGGACTTACGTGAGACTTATTGCCAAGCACAGAAGATGGGTTGGAGGAAAGCAATCAATTCTCATTTATAAAGGAAGGGAGTCTAGTACAATAATTAGCATCAGAGCAAAATCAATTTTCTTAGGCAAAGTATTTTATTACATTGTTAAGTGACAGGATGTTAATTAAAACTGATTGGCCTAATTAGAATGGCATTAATAACATGGCAAACAGTGGCATTGTTATCACTTTGTCCGTAACATACTGTGGAGACACAAAGTGTCACCGCATATACTTCTTGTTTTTTTAACAAATAGTGTAATTGTGATTAGAATGTGTATGTGTTTCTGGGGAAAGGGGAAAGGAAAAGAAATGGCAAATTAACTATGAGACAGCAGGAAAACTGGAAACATGAGAGAAGATAGAACAAAAAGCAATTAGTTCCAGTGTGATGCAGACAGAACTTATATTTCATTTTCCTGCACCTTTGGAAAACCATTGCTAAAGAACCAATGCAGAGAGAGAACTGAATGATCCCACCGCAGAGTAGGGGATATTCATATCCAATTGTGATGTAACAACATATACATATTGCTTTCTGTAACTCCCAGATAATCAGGGCCTTTGTGTTCAATATATTTCAGTGTGAAAAGTAGGTAACACAAACTTATTTATTTTATTTTATTTATACCCCGCCCTCCCCACAGATGGGCTCATGGCAGCTGAGCCCATATTTTCTTACAACTTTTGGTTAACTATTTTGCTTTGGACTTAGCTCAAATAATTTTGGCACAATAATGTACAATGAAAAAATAAGAAAATTATTATTTCTAAAAAGCACAACGTTTAAAACAAAATGGAAGGGAAGAGAGTCTGAAAAAGATATGTAGAGCTAAGTGTACTGAATCCTAATTATGACTAGGATGGGATGTTCCAGAATCAGCATTTTCCTTACTCCCACACCCTAATCTTTTTTAAAATTGACTTTACAAAGCTCAGCATTCATGCTCATGAATGGAAAGAGATAGAGCTGGACATTTCAGAGGTGGTACAAGGAGAGAGAGCATTATTTAATTTTTACCCCACCTTACTCTGCAATGGGGACCCATTCTCCTCTCCTCCATTTTGTCCTCACAACAATCTTGTCAGAAACTTTAGACTGAGTGTGCATAACCAGCCCAAGGACACCCAGTGAGCTTCCATGGCAGAGTTGAGATTTTAACCTGAGTCTCCCAGGTGATAATCCACTGCTCTAACCACTGCTCCATACTGGATCTGCTAGGTCTCCGAACATAGTTCATAGCTGCATTAATAGCACTTTTGGAATGTTACACTGAAGCAGGTTTCTTCCAGTGTTCATTGTGACTGAAAATGAAATAAGTAGCTCATTGCTTTTTAAATGTTGGAAAATTAGCAGGGCCAGATTAACATGTAACATTTTATTTAAAGGAATGGTGGTGCTTTATATTAGTTAAGCCTGCTTTAAGTCAGCCAAGCACCTGGCCAGGATTTGAAAGATAATATGCAACATTTCTAACTTCCCATAGTTTCTGATATATACATATATATAGCTTCCTCATCACAATTGCTCTTTGGGTACAGCTGCCAAATTCCCCCCACCCCAAACATTATGTGCCCCATGGCCAATAGAAGCATGGGGCACGTAATGGAGAATATGGTGCAGAGTTTTTGCACAAGGCAGAAACCTACCAGGAAAGATGACCAGTATGACCATTTTCCAGAGTCTTGTACTGGTGTTCCACAATGATAGATCTCACTAAACATTACTGAAGAGAATTCTAATGACAGTAGGGCCAAACTACAAGTGACGAATGACACAGGTTGGACACTTGTCAGTTTCCCTCAAGTTTTGATGGGAAATGTAGGCATCCTTGTCTTGCAGCTTGGCTCTCCAACTGCTGTCCAATGGACTTTTCAACTGTCACTTGTCCAACATTCCGCCAAGCTGCCTACATTTCCCATCAAAACTTGACAAGTGTCCAACCTGTGTCATTCGTCACTTGTAGCTTGGCTCTAAGTCCAACCACAGTACCATACACACTCCATGTTAGATTCACAAATCAAACTGGTTTATTAAGCACAATAATATACTACACTAACAACAACAAATAATCCAGTAAATTTGTACAAAACCCAATATATCATGGGAATTAACTGAAGCTATAGGGGTGGCCAGACCATCACTTCAGAAGTAGAGAGCAAATCTGTTTTTTTCATGGATGTTAAGGATGAAACTAGCACTCATGGCCATGCTTAGCTTTTTTCCTGGTGTGGTTGGCCTTCTTTCTCCCAAGATTGTTCTAAGTTTCCTTTGGTTAGATGGTTCACTTTCAAAGAAAACTAATTCTATTGCTTTCAATGGGAAGATCAAAGATTGGGTTACACCATCTCCTAGCAACTATCTTTTCCTTGCATGTTTTGAGCACATTTTATCTAAGGCAAGCATAGTTTCACATGTACCTGTGAAAAAAGGCTTTAGCAAAATTTAACAATCCCTAATCACTTCTATTTCATTTCAAGAAGCAGATGTTTAGTTTAAAATTACTTTGTATAAGATACTCTTCAATTTTTCAGACACCCATCATGCACACCTCAATAAACACAATTTTTTTTACCTTCTCTTTTATATTGCTTTCAGATACTTACTAGATACTAGATACTTTCAGCAACTGGCTCTGTCTAGTTCTTAACCATAACATAGGAAATCACATAGACTTCTTTATAGCTAGATTTTTTTTTCTCAGCTACTGCCTCAAATCTTTTAATTCCTCAGTCAGATTTCTGACTGTAGTTTTGTGTGTGGGGCAGGGGGGGTGGAATCCTAAATTCAGGAGTTTCCCTATTAAAACATGAAGATTTTCTATATCAGTATGCTTGTTCTCATATTTTTGCAAACTTATTGCTTTGTTTATTGGATATCCCATCATATTGATTGTTATTTACACATCCTACTTATTCCCAAATACTTGACTCACGGTATGCCTGTCCAAGTGAATGAGATAATCAAGATGTTCCACCCAAGACTCCCCACCAAATCCAGTGAGGATACAAAGCTAATGTTCACCATCCCACAATGCTGAGTAAGTCATAATGTCTATCATTACGATGCCCAAACACATTTAATTGTGTTTTCATGCTGTTACCGGTGTCTTTGAGTAACTATCCCTAGGATGCTGCAGTTGTTTAAACAATGGCATATACAAGGCTAACAACCTTACCTTTCTGTTGCTATGAATATACCAAAATAAGACTTTAATATTTAAAGCTTTGCAAATGAACTTTAAATTATTAAAATCTATATTAAATATGCATAAATAGATATAGGAAATGGTACTTTTGTGTCATGGAGGAATTATATGCCACTATAATACACCTTGATCCTTAAAGAATTTTGGGGCAACTAATGGAGTCCTGCATTGCAGGTCACCAGTTCCATTATGCCTGCCCAATGCCTTGCTGGAAATACTTATCCAAGGAGTCTGAATTGAATTTTGCTCTTGGCAAGCAAAGAGAGATGTAAATTAAAAGTATCATGATACCAAATAGTTTTTATGATGATACAAAATAGTTACACAGAAAAAACAAACAAAACACAACATTTTAAAATATTAGTATTCAAAGTTATATTTTGGGTTATTCCATAAATGCTTTTTGAATGAATTAATAACAACGTGATTAATCATATAAGATGGAAAAGATCCATAGCTGTCTAATAATACTAGTAATTGTCTTTGTATATGCCATATTTAGAATTACAATTCCACAGTAAAAACCACTAACCCACTGGCGGTGACCATTTTTGTGTGTGTTCACAGGAGCTACTTATATCAATTATGGTATCTCTAGCGGGCTTTTCTCAGAAAGATTCAATGTAGTTTGCAAAATCTAAAAAATAAATGCAATATGTAACATTAACAGCTTTAAACCTACAACATTCCATCTTCTGAATTGCTCACTTTGAATGAAAACTGAAAACTTAGGAGGTCCATGACTACAGGTCAAAATTCTGTTCAGGATACAGCAACTGATAACCCATTGTCCATGAGAATAGACAACTGTGGTAGTCTGTATGTCTTAAAGAAGCCTGAAAGGACTGTAAACACACATTTACAGAACTGTTTAGAGTTAATCCCTCACAGAATCAGAGAGTTTTGAATCACAGGCTATTCCAAGGGACTGGATTGTGTAGCATGGACCAAAAAGAGGAGGGTCTTTTTTCAGTCCCAGCAGAGAGAGATCCAGTGTGAGGGAGCTGAGGGACAGAGTCCTCATGGAGAACAGCTTCAACACTGGCAGGAGAACTGGAAAAGTTGGTAAGGATTTTTGGGAAGTAGGTGCAGGCTCCCAAATGGGCCAAGGAAAGGGGTAGATCTTCTAAGGAGAGGAGATTTCAGTAGCTCTGGAAAGTGGAGAGATCCCTGGTTGGGTGTGGCTGAAAACTGCCTGGGAGACCTTCAGATTCCGTTAAGGACTGAAGGAAAGCATTGGTGTGTGAAGAGAGGGGTCTTGGGGTCCTAGAAAGTGGGTACCAGCCTTCCTAACCCTGAAAGAGGAAGAGAATATTAAAAAGAAAGTATACTCAGGTGCTTGGGAAGGAAACAAGAGAATCAAAGCCTTAAAACATAAGCCTTATGTAACAGTGAACAGTATAAGAACAGAAGTCTGTGCATGTTCTGAATTTTACCTCAGAAATTTTCAACCCCTGACTTCACCTAACCTTTCTCCTCTAATGTAAATAAACTGCTTAGTTATTTTTTGAATTTTAAAAATGCCTCTGGTGCAATTTATGTGGTTTAAGGATGAGAGAACATCATAGCAACTGTCTAGAATATACCTGTGTCCTCCTTGATTAGGACACATGTTATGCAAATTCAGGCATGCCTGTCAATTGAAATCATAGTATGATCTTAGTATGGAGTAACTTTGCATAGGATTGCATTGCAAAATACCTTTTAATTAAAAAAATAATGAGAAAAAAAAGAAATAATGAGGCAGATAAAGGGGAGAGTAACATAAAAAAATTATCCTGTGCTGGACAGTTTGCAGAGAGCCCCAAAAGTGGCCTGAAAAATAAAATGGATTGGAAACCTTACAGTGCAATGTTAAACAGAGTTATCCTAGTCTAATCCCATTAAAATCAGTGGGCTTAGATTGGAGTAACTCTGTTCAGTATTGCACTGTTAGTGTATGTTTATTATAATCAAGATTGTTTCTACACCACCTCTCTGCAATATTTCCTTCCTGGACCTATTCATAAAAAAAAAGCACATATGGGAAAGCCATAGTGGAAATGCACAAATAGATCTTTTAACGTAATAGAAAGTCCTAGATCTCTTCAATTTCACTCCAAATACTTGCCAAAGTAGATTTTCTATTCATAAAACAAAAGTTTTAAATGGCACATTATCTACATTTTCTTATTTATAAAGCAGACAAAAATCCATTTTATTGAACTCGATGCTCACTGCTCACTCACTAATGCAACATTAAGGGCCGCTTTATATTACTGGAGCACAGTTTCAAATTAAATGCAAAATATATTTTGTCAGCTGAAGCATGACAAATGTAGCCTCTTGTATTCTGTGAGGCTATTTTCAAACATTAAGAGCAGAATCTAAGATATTCGTGCCCTTTTCAATGAAGCTTATGTGAGAAATATACCTAATGGTTTGTGTCCTTATGTAGCATGACCACAACACCTAATGTAAACTCTCTTACATCTGGAATTTGTCTCCATTATTTTTTAAAAAATCAGTCTTAAAAATTAACTCAGCTGCTTATTTGGTGGGATTGGGAATGGTGTTATTGTTCTTTTAAAAACAAATACTTTTAAAATGCTTTACTTCCTGATGACACATAAAGTTATTTCATTAAGATGAAGGCATAAGATTTGGATTTAGTTTAGGAATACAGTCAGATCGAAAGGAAAATGAGAGTTGCCTACTGAGGCATCCTTTTCTGCTGCCTGTGTTAAGAATTGTAAACCTTGAAAGATGTTACACAGATATTCATTTTATTTATATACTTAGGATATTTTTGCCACCTCTTCAGAGTTCTGCTCAGGGCATATTACAATTAAAATAATGTAACAATATTGAAAAAAATCTATTAAAAACAAGCCATTTGACATAAACAGCATAAAAACTATTCATAAAATAGATTTTAAAAGCTTTTAAGAAAGATCTCTAATTTAAAGCCTAGCTAAAAAGATACATTTTGGCTTGGCGCCTAAAAGACAGTGAAGTACATTAAAGCAGACACCATGTGAGCCTCAAGGGAGAGGACTTTCCAAAGGTAAGGTGCCACCATAGAAATTGCCCACTTTTTGGTTACCACCTGCCTTACCTCTGAAACTGGGGGCAGAGAGAAGGGCTTGAGAGGCAGATCAGAACTGGTGGTCTGGATAGTGTGGAGAAAGATGGTTCATTCGGTACCCTGGCCACATGCCAGTTAGGGCCTTACAGGTAAGACGGGCACTCTGAACTATGCCTCAAAACAGATAGGTAACATGTGCAAATCTTTCAGCACTGGGGTGATATAATTTTAGATGTGCATTTCCAAACCATTTTTTGGTTTAAATAACAAACAGCGTAGATAAACTTGTATGAAGAGGAGATAAATTGCTGCTAAGGTAATAGAGCCACTGGAGGTTTTGTATTTAACATTTATTTAATATGTCAGCATGCATAGGTTTTCCTTCCATCTAGCCAAAGGCTTCAGTAAACAAATGACCCTTGTACGAACACTTGAATTCTAAGACCAAGGGAAAAGAAGTGAAAGTGATTCCACTGAATCAAGCCCATGAGGAAAGTCCTGTACCTTATATGACAACTTTACCTGGTGAATGAAGGGGACTGTCATTAGGATTTTCAAAGATAATCTTAAATTAAAAAGAAGATTTTGCTTCTATGGAGAGAAGCTGTCTTCAAGATAGTGAAGTATGCCCTGTTTCATGAAACTGTATGCCGCATTAAATTAGATGATCTTTGAAAGGACACAAGATCCTTTGTTGTTCCTCTAAGATATGTTTGTCCCAGGATATTAGGACTTTAAAGGTGTGTCTTGAATTAGGTACAGATGCTACTCAATTGTCAGTGCACTGGAAGCAGGAAAGCTTGACTGTGTTCTTACCTGCCTGCAGCCACCACCACCAAGCACAAAAATTGCTAGGCTGCAGCCTGCTTGCCCTGGGAGCATTTTGGGGTGGTGACTAGACATGGGCACGAATGGGGAAAAAACCCCAAACAGGCTGTTCGGTGTTCATTCCTGACGGCGAACATGAACAGATGAACAGAACTGAACATATCCTGTAAACAAACGTGTTTGGTGAGTGTTCATCAGTGCCAGAGCGGCCCCCTTAGCACTTAGAGAGCCCATATTCACAAGGAATGTGCAGCAATCTCTTCTCCAGCCATCACCCAATCTCGGTCAAGATTGCAGCATGGATCTCGGAGTTATACATTCCCAAATTCGACGCCCTCAGGAAACTCCCATTCAATACAAAGGGAGCCACCCTCTCCAGTCCAGTTCACTTTGGACCCATGCAGTGAACCTGAAGGTGGGCCACATCCCCTCTCAGGGGTGGGGGTCTGGATGCTGGCCGGTGGCACCCCTATGTGCCCGCTCATCAGGCCTCCAGTTCAGAGGCGGATAAAGTATACGCTTACACAGCAAGGTGGTTGATGACTGTGGCTGCCAGGCCTGGCGGGATCAGGGAGGCAGTGGCATGCTGCCTCCCCTCAGGGGGCAGGGAGTCTGGCCGCTCACAGGCAGGACCCCCCATGTGCCTGTCCGCCAGGCCTCCAAGTCGGACGCAGACCGATTATCTGCCTACGCAGCAAGATTGTTCATGACTGCGGCCGCCAAGCCTGGCGGGCTCAGGGAGGCAGTGGCAGGCAGCCTCCCTTCAGGGGACAGGGGGTATGGCCACTCGCTGGTGGCAACCCCCATGTGCCCGCCCACCAGGCCTCCGGGTCGGAGGCAGACCAATTATCTGCCTACGCAGCAAGTTGTTTTTTGATTACGGCGGCCGGGCATGGTGGGCTCAGGGAGGTGGTGGAGGGCTGCCTCCCCTCAGGGGGTGGGGGTCTGGCCACTCGCTGGCAGCACCCCCCCATGTGCCGACCCACCAGGCCTCCAGGTCGGAGGTGGACCAATGATCCACCTACGCAGCAAGGCGGTTGTTGACTGTGGCTGCCGGGCTCAGCGGGCTCATGGAGGCGGTGGCAGGCTGCCTCCCCTCAGAGGTGGGGGGGGGGTCTGGCCGCTCACCAGCAGCACCCCCATGTGCTGCCTGCCATGCCTCCAGGTCGTAGGTGGACCGATTATCCACCTATGCAGCAAGGTGGTTATTGACTGTGGCCACCGAGCATGGCGGGCTCAGGGAGGTGGTGGAGGGCTGCCTCCCCTCAGGGGGTGGGGGTCTGGCCACTCGCCGGCAGCACCCCCCCCCCATGTGCCAACCCACCAGGCCTCCGGGTCGGAGGTGGACCAATTATCCACCTACGCAGCAAGGCGGTTGTTGACTGTGGCTGCCGGGCTCAGCGGGCTCATGGAGGCGGTGGCAGGCTGCCTCCCCTCAGAGGTGGGGGGGTCTGGCTGCTCACCAGCAGCACCCCCATGTGCTGCCTGCCATGCCTCCAGGTCGTAGGTGGACCGATTATCCACCTATGCAGCAAGGTGGTTATTGACTGTGGCCACCGAGCATGGCAGGCTCAGGGAGGTGGTGGTGGGCTGCCTCCCCTCAGGGGGTGGGGGTCTGGCTGCTCACCAGTGGCACCTCCCATGTATCCAACTGCCAGGCCTCTGGGTCAAATGCAGACCAATTATCTGCCTACGCAGCAAGGTGGTTGTTGACTGTGGCTGCCAGGCTCAGCGGGCTCATGGAGGCAGTGGCAGGTGACCTTCCTCCAGGGGGAGGGGGAGTCTGGTCACTCACTCGTGGCACTGCCCATGTGCCCACCCCCCAGGCCTCTGGATCGGAGGCGGACTGATTATCCACCTACACAGCGAGGTGGTTGTTGACTGCAGGCGCCAGGTGTAGTGGGCTGCCTCCCCTCAAGGGGTGGAGTCTGGGTGCTTGCTGGCAGCACCCCCCATGTGCCTGCCCACCAGTCCTCTGGGTTGTAGGTGGACCGATTATCTGCCTATGCAGCAAGGTGGTTGTTGACTGCAGCCACTGGGCATGGGAGGCCCAGGGAGGCTGTGGCAGGCTGCCTCCCCTCAGGGGGCAGGAATCTGTCTGCTCCCCGGAGGCACCCCCCCCATGTGCCCACCCACCAGGCCTCCAGGTTGTAGGAGTACCGATTATCCACCTACGCAGCAAGGTGATTGTTGACTGCGGTTGCTGGGCATAGCAGGCTCAATGAGACAGTGGCAGGCTGCTTCCCCTCAGGGGCAAGGGGCTGCTCACAGGTGGCACCCCCCATGTGTCCGCTCACCAGGCCCCTGAGTCAGAGGCAGACAGATTATCTGCTTATGCAGCAAGGTGGTTGATGACTGCAGCTGCCAGGCTTGGCGGGCTCAAGGAGATGGTGGCTGGCTGCCTCCCCTCAGGGGGCGGGGGGTCTGGCCATTTGCTGACGGCACCCCCATCTGCCCACCCGCCAGGCCTCCAGGTCGGAGGCAGACAGATTATCCGATTATGCAGCAAGATGGTTGATGACTGCGGCCGCCAGGTGGTTAGGTAGAGGGAGACCAAGGGGTTCTGGCCATGGTGACAAGCCACACCTGGAAGATCCTGCAAGAGGGACGGGAAGACCCTGAATCAGTGGCTGCTGGCATGAACCACCTCACTGCCATCATGGAAAGGAGGGGACAGGGCGGTGCAAGTGGTGGGGAAGGGATTTGTGGCAGTACCCGAGAGGAGAGGAGGAAAGAGGGGACACGAAGTGGTCAGGGTGAGACAGGGGGACAAAGGGCTTCTGGCCACGGTGACGAGCCACACCTGGAAGATCCTGCAAGGGGGATGGGAAGACCCTGAATCAGTGGCTGCTGGCATGAACCACCTCACTGCCATCATGGAAAGGAGGGGACAGGGCGGTGCAAGTGGTGGGGAAGGGATTTGTGGCAGTACCCGAGAGGAGAGGAGGAAAGAGGGGACACGAAGTGGTCAGGGTGAGACAGGGGGACAAAGGGCTTCTGGCCACGGTGACGAGCCACACCTGGATGATCCTGCAAGGGGGATGGGAAGACCCTGAATCAGTAGCTGCTGGCATCAAGTACCTCCCTGCCATCACAGATAGGAGGGTACAGGGCAGTGCAAGTGGTGGGGAAGGGACTCATGGCAGTACCTGAGAGGGAGAGGAGGAAACAGGGAAGATGAAGTGGTCAGTGTGGGAGAGGGGGACCAAGGGCTTCTGGCCATGGTGACGAGCTGTACCTGGATGATCCTGCGACAGGGCGTGGAAGACCCCAATCCATCAGCAGCTGCTGGCATCAACCACCTCCCTGCCATCACAGAAAGGAGGAGATGGGAAGGTGCAAGTGGTTGGAAAGGGACTCGTGGCAGTACCTGAGAGGGAGAGGTATGGACCGGGAACTGGAAAGCTCCCAAGCGAGAGGTAGTTGGGAGAGATCAGAGTGGTCCCAGAGAGGGAGAGGAAGAAATAGGGCAGTGGCAAGCAGCTACCATTGCCCACCTTCCTGCCTTTGTGGAAAGGACAGGAGTCACAGGACACATTCCCACCCAGCTCAAAGGGGTCCAGTCAGTCCCGTTGACAGGGGAGCCTCCATGCTGTGCAACCATGCTGTATCCCTATATGGTACAATCGGCTGTGCAATCACAGCCAAGTTGTCCCTCATGACCAAGGAGGGAGCAGTAACAGGATAGTCCCTTGTGAAGCAGCAGATGACATGACCCACCATCCTGCCTTCACAGAAAGAAAGGGATGGGCAGGTCAGGAGAGGTCGTTCGTAAGGGTCAGAGTGGTTCCACAGAGGGAGAGGTAGAAATAGGGACCAGCAGCCCTGAGAAATGAGGGGGGCCAGAGCAGTTCCACACCACTCCGAGACACCTCAACTGTGCAGGCAGTACGGGCACTACTCATAACAGTTTGGACAGCACCGCCAGACACCAACCGCCTTCCTGCCTTTGTGGAAAGGAGGGGATGGACGGGATAGGAGATATTGCTTGTATGGGTCAGAGTTGTTCCAGAGAGGAAGAGAAAGAAACAGGGCAGCAGCAGCAGCAGCTGTCATCGGCCACCTTCCTGCCTTTGTGGAAAGGACATGAGACAAGGGACCTATTTCCCCCTGCTCTGAGGGCACAGTGTTTGCAATGGATATGGGCACCGTACAGATCAACTACATGTGCAACAGCTCCTGAGCTGTTGCACAAGTGCCCAAAGGAGGCTGCCTCCAGCATCACCCACTTTCCTGCCTTCACAGAAAGGAGGTGTCATGATGATCTGGCTGTGTCGGGAAGGCCTAGCAAGGCCTCTGAAGCCTGCTAGCAGTGGGAGTGGGCCTGGATAAACCTGACCCAAATGTTCCAGCCTTCATTCGAGATAGCCGCAGGACTCGACAGGCAAGGGTGCATGGCGACGGCATGGAGAACCAAGGGGCAAGATGCTTTAGTAGCCTGCAGAAGGCCACACACTCCAGGATGGATATGAGCAAGCCATGTAGGGCAATCGTCTCTGCCAAGATGCAATGGCCTGCCTCCTGAGCACTCAACCTTGCCATTCTAAGCAGCACTGTTCCAGACCCTGAGGGGACAACCTCCATGACTGCGGCCAGCCTGAGCGCTCTGCTCCCACTATCATCACCCTAAGGGCAAGGATTACTGCTTGGGGTGGATTCCGGTGACCCTCCCACTGATCCATGCTCAGAAGAGCTGGTCGCCCCCTTTCTTCCCCCAACAGATGTTTCGCTGGGCGAGGATGGAGACCACAGGCTCGGGTGGTATGTCTTCAGGTGCCAAGTCAGGGCCTCAACGAAAGGTGCTTCGGGTGTTTGCCCCTGCACACCAGGACATAACAAGAATGGCACCACATCACACAAGGGTCATTAAGAAGGGCTCGAAAGTGCCTCCATATGGAGGCCTTGAAATGTGGACCACTAACTGTCCCAGGGGAAGGAGGACGAATGGTTACAGTCTGTGCTGCAGAGCTGGCCATGGACGATGGAGTGAGGGGTGGACTGCAGAAGGGGACACCACTGAGAGCTTGGGATGGGGACAGGAGGGATGTTTCATAAAACACAAACTATTCCTCCAGGGACCCGTCACCCAACCCTTCCTCAAAATGAGCGAGATCCTCTCCTCCAAGCAGAAAGACTTCTTTAGCCTCCTCCACAGCCCCCACAGGTGAATCTGGGGGAGCGGGAGTAATCGCTGCTGCCCCCAGTGCCCACTGAGCTTGGCCCCAGGACCTGGCAGAAGCCCTGGAACCAGAGGCTGAGGCTAGAGCCCTAGCCTAGCACACCCACAAGTCTGACCACCAGATCAGGCACTGATATTGATACTAATAATAATCAGCGTGAAGCCTCAACCAAGGTGCCCACAGAGCTTGGCCTCTGAGTCTGGCAGAAGCCCTGGAACCAGACCATATCAGGCACTGATAATGTTTTTAATCTTAGTTGTGATCTGCCCTGAGACTGCTGATGTGGGGAGGGCAGAATATAAGTAAATAAGTAAATAAGTAAATAAATAAATAAAATAATGTGAGCCCTCAGCCAAGGCACTGATACTAATAATAGTAATAGTCAGGATGAGCCCTCAGCCGAGATGCCCACTGAGCTTAGCCCCAGGGCCTGGCAGAAGCCCTGGAACTGGAGGCTGAGGCTAGAGCCCTAGCCTAGCACACCCACAAGTCTGACCATCAGATCAGGCACTGATATTGATACTAATAATAATCAGCGTGAAGCCTGGCAGAAGCCCTGGAACCAGACCATATCAGGCACTGATAATGTTTTTAATCTTAGTTGTGATCTGCCCTGAGACTGCTGATGTGGGGAGGGCAGAATATAAATTAAATATAAGTAAATAAGTAAATAAATAAATAAAATAATGTGAGCCCTCAGCCAAGGTGCCCACTGAACTTAGTGCCGTTGACAACAGGGTGCCATCGATGACAGGTGCTTCAGGTTTTTGCCCCTGCGCACCAGGACATAACCAGTATGGCACTGCACCATACAGGGGTCATTAGGAAGGGGTCGAAAGTGCCTCCATATGGAGGCTTTGAAATGTGGGCTGCTAACTGTCCCAGGGGAAGGAGGATGAACAGTAATAGGCTGTGCTGCAGAGCTGGTCATGGATGAAGGAGTGAGGGGTGGACTGTAGGAGGGGACACCACCGAGAGCTTGGGATGGGGACAGGAGGGATGTTTCATAAAACACAAACCATTCCTCCAGGAATCTGTCACCAAACCCCTCCTCAAAATGTTGAGAGAGATTCTCTCCCCACAGCGGAAAGACCTCTTTGGCTTCTTCCACAGCTCCCACAGGTGAATCTGGGGGAGCAGGTGTAATTGCTGCTGCCCCTGGTGCCCACTGAGCTTGGCCCCAGGGCCTGGCAGAAGCCCTGGAACCAGAGGCTGAGGCTACAGCCCTAGCCCAGCACACTCACAAGCTGTTCACCAGATCAGGCACCGATACTAATAACAGTAATAGTCAGGATGAACCCTCAGCCGAGATGACCACTGATCTTGGCCCCACAGCCTGGCAGCAGCCCTGGAATCAAAGGCTAAGGCTAGAGCCCTAGCCCAGCACACCCACAAGCCTGACCAGATCAGGCACTGATAATAATGTGAGCCTTCAGCCATGGTACCCACTGAGCTTGTCCCCAAGGCCTGGCAGAAGCCCTGGAACCAGAGGCTGAGGCTAAAGCCCTAGCCCAGCACAGCCAAAAACCTGTCCACCAGATCAGGCACTGATACTAATAATAGTAATAGTCAGGATAAGCCCTCAGCCGAGATGCCTACTGAGCTTGGCCGCAGGGCCTGGCAGCAGCCCTGAACCGGAGGCTAAGGCTAGAGCCCTAGCCCAGCACACCCACAAGCCTGACCACCAGATCAGGCACTGATATTGATACTAATAATAATCAGTATGAATCCTCAGCCGAGGTGCCCACAGAGCTTGGCCTCAGAGCCTAGCAGCAGCCCTGGAACCAGAGGCCGGGGCTAGAGCCCTAGTCCAGCACACCCACAGGCCTGACCAGATCAGGCACTGTTACCAATAACAGTAATAGTCAGAGTGAGCCCTCAGCCAAGGTGCCCACTGAGCTTGGTCCCAAGGCCTGGCAGCATCCTTGGAACTGGAGGCTGGGGCTAGAGCCCTAGCCCAACACACCCACAAGCCTGACCAGGTCAGGCACTGATACTGATAATAATAATAATAGTCAGGGTGAGCCCTCAGCCCAGGTGCCCACTGAGCTTGGCCCCAGGGCCTGGCAGCAGTCCTGGAACCTGAGGGGATAGCTCCCTATCCCACCTACAACACACAGAAAAAAGCCCCACTCCAATGCACTCTCCCTCTCTCTCTCCCAAAATGCTATCAACAGCTCTGTCCCACTCCAGTGCTTGTTGAAAGTGAAAGCCAGAACTGGGAGTGCAGTGCCCTTTTATAAGCAGAGGTCTGATTGAGAAACGCAGGATGTCTGTAGTTGGCTGTCAGAACTGCCTAACAGGGTTTGCAGGGATGAGATTAGAGTTCTCATGGCCACAGAACACCCCCCTTCTCCCCCCTCCCTGGTGTCTGCTCCCATGTTACCGATTGTAACCGATTTTGCAGCTCCAAGCTTAGAAGGAAGACCTGCCCATCAAGTTAAGTTGGGCTTTGATTGGGGTGTCCAGGGCGACCGAGGGAGCACAGACAGAGTTCAGGCACTCCCTCCCTCCTTTACTGGGGCAATTGATTGAAGGCACTTGAGTGTCTGGCTTCCCGAACGTCAGCCGAGTGCAATGGACGAGGCTTGCAACGACCACCTGTTCGGCTGGAATGGTACATCACGAACAGCCCGTTCGTGAGCAGCCGAGCGGCCTGTTTGTTCTTTTTTTCTGTTTGTAATGCTGTTCGTGCCCATGTCTAGTGGTGACAACCATACCAGCATAACATTGATATGTTGATGTCACTTCCAATGAAAACTAGAAGTGACATCATGACATCAGAAGGGATGCTCTAAGATTAGCAACTCTATGGTTTAACTCGTGGTAAAACTTAGAGTACCCTCCAACATCATGAGGGCACTTCCAGTTTTCAGTGGAAGTGATGTCAGTGCACCAGTGCAATGCCAGTACATGCCCCATTTCCTCCCACTTTTCTCCTGCCAGCAAGTGATGATGACTAGGTTTACCAGGAGATCTCTTACCATAGAGGGAAACCTGGCAAATCTAATTGACAACTTTGTCACAATAGGCCGAAGAGGTTGTGTTTTTCTTTTTTCTTTGTTTTCTTTTTTGTACCCTAGGAATATTGACACCCTCCATACACTCTTATACACATTCAATATGAAGGAAAATCAGAATTATATGAGACAGAGAACATCAATATAAATAATTGTTAGCATGGCCCCTTCAACAATGCTTAAATCCCGAGATGGGAGTCAAGAACAGACAAGACATTGTTCTACAAACTTGAGAAAAGCCCCCAGGTTTGCAGTAAAATCTGATTTTAATCTGGGGAGGGGGTTAAAATTTCTAACCGGTAATCACTTATTAATTAATTGTGTTATTGTTGTTGAAATGTGGTATCACAAATCACAAGATGTTTGGGCTGGAATTGTTTTGCCAACTCTGATTTTATCCAAGAATATAGGAGTCAGTGAAATATTGCCTTTGTATGTGGCATGTTCCAAGTAATGCAGCTGTTTGCAACTGTCCAGTTTTTATCCTGTCTATGCCACTAACACCTAGTTGTTTAGTTTGCCCTTTTGGAATTGCTCCTAGCTCTCCTATCACCACTGGAATAACTGTTGTATATTTCTTCAAAATTGAACGTCAGATCTTACATCTTGATATTTTGTCATTTTTTCAATCTTTCTTCATCAATCAGTTTGACCTTATTTTCAACCATGGAAATATGTGGAGTATCGTGTTCTATCCTTATTTGTTTGGATTTTAAACTCCCACAAAATTTTAACTTTCTCTTTTTCAACAACTTTCTTGAGCTTTTTTCTTCTTCTACTACTGTTTGTTTTAATTGTAACAATCCTCAGTCACCATTGGTTAACAGCAAACAGACTTGATATATGTCATGTTGATGATGTAGGGCATGATTGCCTGTCTTGATTTTCTTCATTTTGCAGTCTAGTGCATCCAGTTCATCTTCTATCCAATTTATAATTTCAGCACAATATCAAATCACTGGGATTACCCAGGTGTTTATTAAATGAATTATATTTCCACCATGTAATTTCTGCTTATTTTCAACCCTTTTAATGTATTCAGCACAAGTCTTCTTTTTCATTACCGTATGATGAATAGCATTAGCTTGCAATATTCCCTAATATTTCTAGTTTTCTTCATAGTGTAAGCTGTTGATTCTGTTTTGATTTTGATTCTTCCCCAAGGACACTACCTTTTTGTGATGGTGGGGATTGCATGCTCCTGTGGACAAAAGACAATTTTGGCAATAGCAAGGCTGCTGACAGGTCACCCAAGCCAGATTGGCTTTTGCTGAAGAGCCATTCAAATATGGTGAGAGGTTCAAAAAGGAAGTCCATATCGGATCAATTGTCAGCTGGGTCAACAAGGACCATATCAAATATTGGAGCTCCTGAACATAAGAAAATAAGTGGGCTAAAGCACTCAGTGACTCGGCTAGGTAATGAGGACAGGGCACTGGAAGGCTACTGGAAGGACTGAGAAAGAAATGGACACTGGAAAATAAGTCAATAACAGAGTGTTATTATTGAGTAAATCTATCAACTCATGGGTACCAAATTGTTGTTGTTATTGTTGCTGCTGCTGGCACAGAGGCCAAGGCCTCCCCCTGATGTTGCCTCATAGCACTGGGCTTCAGAAGTTTATTGTTCCCTTTTTACTTTATTTTGTCTAACCCAGCTTTTCAAAGCTATCTATGCTTGCGACCATCACTACCACCACTGTAAAAAAAATAACCTTTTGGGGAGGAGGCAGGGTAACTAAAGTAGAGCATAATTTTAAACTATTCGGATATCGTAAGACTCCCTTGTAAGAGTTTGGCTGCAATTTTGGGTTGCCTAGGCAACCCAGACAATGTTGCTTAGGTATGCCAAAATGACAGCTGAATCTCATGAGGTAGTTATGGTGGGTGAGCATGATGGATGGTTTCAAGTTCCACCCTCTAGGAACCTCAGTCAAATAGAAGGTTGAAATGTTGAGGAGAGGGAAGGAGGTATTTGGCAGTTTACCTGCTGGCTGAGAGACAGAGTTTGGGGTGGATGGATTTGGGTGGGGGAAAGGTTAGGTCTGCTAGTTATGCAGAGAGTCCATTAGGGACTTTAAAAAGGTAGAGTTTGAGTGCTGTTTTCTGTCAAAAGCAGTTTAAAAGGGAGAAGCCTATCTCCTCTATGTTATAAAGTTTTAAGTGCTGTTCCTGTCGAAAACAGTTAAAAATGAAATGCCTTTCTGTTCCATGTTCAAGAAACCTGTTTTGTAACTGTTACCCATTCTCAGATCCCCCCCACCCCCACTCTCCAGTAACTTGATTACTGAAATAGTGAGAGGAAAATAAAGAAACAATCAAGCCATGTATACCACTGTAATAAATCTGTTTCTTACTTGGTTTCACCTAGCTTATTTTTGGTTCCGCCAAGCCTCTAATTCCTTAGTAATAGGCCATGCATTGCTCTTCTTGAGACTAGAAGACTAAGCAGTCCCCAAAGCCTCAATTATAAAAATAAAAGTATAGGAAAACAAACCAAATAAGTTTGTATGGTGGGAAATTTAAGTCCCTAGTTTGTAGGTCTGGGAACAGGATGTTGTCACAGTTAAGAGGGAGAAGAAGGGAAAGCAACAGCTGGTAAGTGGGGGGAGAATGAAACCAAAGGCACTGAGGGCAGTGAAAATGGTAACCAACAAGAGGAAGAGGAGCTGAAACTGGAGCAAATGGTGGGAAAGCAGTGAAAAGTGAGGTAAAAATAAAAGCCAGCAGAGAGAGGAAGGAGAAACAACATGGAGGAATGTCCAGTGGGGAAGAGGATCCTGCAGTCCCAAAAATCTATTGTAGAGAGTTAGAAGGTACTATTGGAGGAGGGAATGTAGCAAAGGTCCACCTGTTCCACTGACTGTACTCAAGATCCAACCTATGGGCCCCAATACAATCTTCAACCAGGTAAGGAGCCGCAGGGTTATCCAAAATTGGCAATGGTTCTGTTTCTAAAGCACATCCAGGACCATAGGCTAAATTATTTGGCTCATGCTCTTAAGTAAAAAAATAATATTCATGAAATGATTGCTAAATAATTCACATTGTAGTCTCCGCCATTAGCCACATACTGAACTGTATGACCAGAACTATTCATCACTTGACCCAGAGTTACAATTTCATATGCAATCCACAAGCACAGAACAGTATAGACCCAGAAGGTGAGTCATACATTTTCAGGAAGGAGGAGGGGAGAGAACCCAAATATAGCAGTTCAGTAAGTAACAGCACAAAGCATGCTCTGCAAGAGTGCCTTAAGAGAATTGTACAGAGACACCCCTTCACGTGTCATGTTGCAATGCAGGTCTCCTTGCACCGAGTCAATGAGAAAAGTTGTCTGTAGAAAAAGTTAATGAAACTCGTGAAGATTATTGCATAAATTTAGATTAGCAGCTAGAGATTAGCAGAAGGAGAGGCAGAATGGCAGAGCTCCACTCAGTGTGATTTTGAAATTCATTCATGTTCAATATAATAACCCTTATTCAAATCAGAATCTTCATCATAGCTCTAAATAGTAGAAACCCTGCAGAGGGGCAACCACGATGATGGAAAAGGTCCATCTATTGAAGGTTTCAGATGCTGCATCCTAATGTGTAAAATAAACACTTTCCGCATGCAATGTTACAAAAGCAGCCTCCTAGGGTCCAAAGGACTCTAAGGGCACATTTTACAGTGCTGAGAGCTAAAAAAAACAGACAGTAGGTCTAAGCATTATTTACATGGCCATCAGCTATGCAATGAGGCAAATATAAAAAACATTCTATTAGTCGGTGGCAGTTCTGCTAAGAATCTGCTGGTGGCCTGATTTCCTTTGGTTTTGCATAAAACCATTGGAAGTTAGCTAGGCTACAGTGAATGAAAAATGAAAAAAGTTTGATTCAAGCGGAAAATCAGTAGAAGTCACTTAAGCAAGAGCTATTGCCAAAGACATCAAACTGGAGATGCACTTTTGCATATGTATATACACATAGATTTTCAGTCATGTTAACTATTGTCAGGTAGGGACAACAGAAGTTTAAATCAACATGATTCCAGCACTCCTAAATAGATGATTTTTTGACAGTCCTGCTCATGTTCCTAGTAATTAGTTCTTGTAGTATCCAGCAACCATCTTGAATGTAGAGAAACTAGGTAGTAATACAAACCAACAGACCTTGAATATATACCCCAGCTTTCTTAAGTAGAAATGAGATGAACAAATGATCACATCTAAATATGTCATTGAGACAGAAATTTGGGGGTAGAGATGGGCACGAACCAGAAAAAAACGAACCATGTGGTTCGTGGTTCATCACATTTCACAAACCACAAATTTTCATGAACCTGCTCCAGTTCACGAATCAGTTCATTTTGGTTTGTGAAAATATCATTTCCAGGCCAGCAAATCACCACTTCTGGGTCAGCAGAAGGTCAATTCTGAGTCAGCAGAAGGTCTGCAGGAAGTCCATCCCCTGTTGCCTAGGAAACTGAGTGATTGGCACCAGGCTGTCTGCAGTGATGAACTGAAAAATGAACCAAATGAAACAGCCTAAAGTTTGAGGTGGTTCATCAGAAAGGGGATCTGATGAACCACTGGTTCACAAACCGGCCTGGTTAGTCATGAATTTTGGTTCATATTTCAGTTTATGTCCATCTCTATTTGGGGGAGTTCTTTTAGAAAAATAATTTGTATTAATAATAATAATATTTAATTTATATACTGCCCTTCAGGACAACTTAATGCCCACTCAGAGTGGTTTACAAAGTATGTTATTATTATACCCACTACAAAACGCCCTGTGAGGTGGGTGAGGCTGAGAGAGCTCCTAGAAGCTGTGACTGATCCAAGGTCACCCAGCTGGCTTCAACTGGAAGAGTGGGGAATCAAACCCGGTTTTCCAGCTTAGAATCCCATGCTCCTAACCACTAAACCAAACTGGCTCTCTGTAAATGCCCTGTTATAGAATTAATTGATACTGATTTTTCTGTCAATGTAATAGTTATTTCTATAAACCAGGGAAATGGCTATGGACACTCTGATAAGGACTGCTCTTTCTCTAAATGTTATCAACCAAAACAAACACCAGAAGACCTGCACTTACTGTTGTTGTGTAGATAACTGCTTTATAACTGGGCTGCGTTGAGGTAATTGGGATTTTCTTTATCCTCTGTGTATGCTAGTCATTGTTCTTATAACAAAGCCAATGATTAATATGCATGTCTGGGAATTTCAGATTATTAATTTGCTAAATGACAGTATCCAGGCCTTAGCAAAATTGATGTGAATTGATGTTGATATAAATTATCCCCTACAAATTGCAATTTACAAAACCCATTAAGCATCACAAATGTAGAGATAGATCATATTCAGCATCTTTTATGTGTTGATATATACAGCTAGGCAGAAGAACAAATTATAAATTTATCTTCTATAATGTGTACGCAACAAAGGTCAAAAGAGAACTGTGTTTGAATATTCCACTAATTCATAATCAATGTTTAGTACTGATTTTGTTTTCAGTCTGGGAAATGTGTATTTTATAAGCAAAAAAAAAAGGAAAAATCCTACATCTTGATTAATCTACATAGCATTGCCGTCTTGCAGTTTGCACTCAGATAAGATCAGCTGTGTCCTTCTAAGGCATCTGGTGGGATCCTCAGAAATTCATTATTGTTCCTTCTTAATTATCCTTAATTTTTTTAATCTAAGCAGGTGCATTTAGGGCATCTACAGTGGACAATTTCCAAAACAAAAACAGTATTTGTTCAGCTTCACACCTGAATGAAAACTGCTACATTAGACTAGGAAATAATTTCATATTAATCTCATATGTGTACTTTTATAATATTTATGTCCAGGAAACTTTGCTGCACCAGGACTGAAGCCTTGTGACTTTCAAATAATCCCTAAAATGCAATGTCATGTTTTCATTCTTTTCCCTGACCCTTTACTATCTTGATTGTATCATTTTCCACTCATATTCAACAACATATTACTATATTCTAAGGTTATTTAACAGTGATTTCTCTGCAGAAACAATGTCACAAATATGTTTTGCCCCCTCAGTAGGAATGAAAAGCAGACACAGTATTTGGGTTTTAAAATGGGCCGCTTTATTAAAATTACAACAATTAAACAAACTATGGCAAGGGCCTAACTAGTGGTACAGGTCAGGCCCTGGGGTCACTCCTGGACCCCGCCCTGACCTGTCTGAGCGAGACACCTGCTGTCCCAGGTGCAAGCCATCCATGGTATGGCTGTGACCCAGCCTGGCCAGGCGAAGTGGTTCACCCCTGTAAAGCTCCCCCACACGGCCATACTGCAGCAGGGGGAGACTGACTTGTCCAGGGGTTCTCCACCAGAGCATCTGTCCTCGCAACTGGGCCATACAGAAACCAGCCACTCCTGAGAGACCCCAATTCCCCACAATGGGGTGGTGCCAAGGGTGCTCACCAGTCTGCTCAAATTTTTCCCTAATTTAAATCCTGCCACCGCAGAGGCTAAGCCTCTGCTTAGGCCTCAGCACCCCACAAATGGCTTAAAGCCCAACCTAAGCCCTTGCCGCAGGTCATTCAAAAATATACTATTGCCTCTTGTAGAGAGGTGTACAGCATCCCCTTGGTAGAGGTCTGCAAATGGCCCAAATTTGCAGATGGGGCAAATAAATCCCCAACCCCCGTCATAGCCTTGAATAGGGCTCCATTGGCCATTTGCCCAGCCCATTCTAAATTGTTGTGGTCCAATGCATCCTGCCACACTCGGAATGGAAGCATTGCAGACCAAAAAAATCAAGATGCCAGGCCAATGCTTGCTCTTCTCCAGCAAGTCATCCCACACCTGCCGAAACAGGGCCATGCCCTTCATCAAACACAGGTTGTTACCTCCCAAATGAACAACCAGGATGTGTGAGCCAAGGTCATTACCATGTGATAAATGACCAACGTGAGGTGGGGGTCCACACCTCCCATCAAACCATCAGGTCACTACTTGCCTGGGCAGTGCAAGCCTGTGTGAGCCTATAAGGAAAGGGGCATGCCCTGTGAGCCAGGTCAACACCATGTGGCAAATGACCAGGACATGAGGCAGAGGACTGCACCTCCCCTCAAACCCTCAGGCCACTACTTGCCTGGGCGCTGCAAGCCTGTGTGAACCTGTAAGGAAAGGGCCATGCCCTGCGAGACAAGGTCAACACCGTGCAGTGAATGACCAGGATGTGAGGCAGAGGACCGCACCTCCCCTCAAACTATCAGGCCACAACTTGCCTGGGTGCTGCAAGCCTGTGTGAGCCTGTAAGGAAAGAGCCATGCCCTGTGAGCCAAGGTCATTACCACACAGCGAATGACCAACATGAGGTGGAGAACCACATCTAAATGACCAGGAAGCAAGGCAGAGAACTATATCTCCCTTTCAGCCACCAGGCCACTCAGGCACTGAGATGAGGGTGTGTCATGCACATCAGAACAATGGTCACATCCTATCGCTGGACCTCCATGTACTGGCCAAGGGGACCTCTGGGTATAGCTCCTGACCACCCTGGGGCCCAATAGCCTCCTAAGCTCCACTGCATTTGGCTTGTTTGCAAGTGTCACCTGTAATATATGTGTTATGAGCCATAAAGGCTCCTCATGACCCATCCTTAAGGGATTAGGCCACAGCAAGGCAGAACAGCTGAAAGAAGTGTCATCACATCAATGCTGGGAGACATGCTAAACCAAAGTTGCCATGCCTCCCTCCACCTAAACAGATGTACAGCAGTACTGAAAGCCCATTGAGTGCTGGGTAAAATGGCAAACTAGATTGCCCTGTACACCTCTGCTTTCCAAGCTGGGGGGGGGGGCGGGTGGAATCCTGTGTTATCCAGGCAAGGGATCCACCTGCCTCAAGGGCAAGCTAACTAGTGCTGCCATCAAAAGACCTTCAAGCAGGCATCAGAGAAGGCCTAAAGCCCACCAACTAGCAACAGGCCTCCCTCAATAAAGTGACTCCGTTAAAGGAGTTGAGAAACCCCCATACTTGGAGGTCCTCCCGCATGCCTGCTGTAATCCTAAGACTGAGATACGGAAACTGTGGGATAATCATGGCCTTGTTAAAGCTGTGGGTGAGTGTTACATGCCCCCTCAAGAAAAGAGCTGAAGAAGCCAAAAGCCACACCTGAGACAGAGCACCCGGTTGGCAGAGCCCTGCCCATGTAGGGATGGTCCTTGAATGACAACCCAAAAGCAAAGAGTCCATAGGCAGGACCCAGAGAAGGCAAAATGCCAACTCAGTGTCACCTTTCTGCACCAACTGCACACCGCTGATAACCTGATGGCCCAGTTGAAGCATGTGTCCACACAGGCATCATTTACTGGACTTCTCTGGGTGGGAAGGGTGATGAATTGAATGAACTATAGCAGGCTGTCTGGTACCTGACCAAAAAGTGGGGGAGACCAACCAGAAAGGAGGGAGCTTCCCATCCATAGGAACATTCTTCCCCCAAACTAGGCATTGGCACATTTGGGAGATGCTCCATGCTGCCGAGGTACTTTCAGTTGTATAGGGCTGGGTCCCCATACCAGACTACTGTTGGGCTTCCCACAGACACACCTGCACCTGGCACCCACACTTAGCCACCTAGGGCAGGATATGGTGGAGTGAAGCCATCCCTGAGGGACCTGGATAGGCATGACATAGCCAGTCCGTGCTTCAATGAAGGGTGTGTGCATGTGTGCTGATAGGAACTTGAGTGGACAGCACCTGAGCTACCCCACCTTATAAGCCCATTCACATTACCAGTGGGCACTATCCCTGGGATGTGCTAGCCAGGCCATGTTGGGCAGAAAGAGCCATGGGGTAAGGAGGCAGGGACTGACCCACAAGGCCCCCAATGGCCAAGCATACCCCAACCAGGGCCAAATGGACCTACCATCACTGACCATCAGATACCTGCCATAGATACCGCCTCACGGCCATGCAGTCTATAATCTGGAATCTGCTTCCCTCATCACCAGCATGGCAGATGCTCCCATTACCTCCTTATCAGGTGGCTGCACTGCCACTGCTACCGGCCCAGACTCCAACAACCAGCCTCCTTCAGCCATATCCATGTTGTTTTTCACAGTTCGCTAGACTCGTCACTGCCTGGGGTGCTGAATAATCCTCCCAGGCCAAATGGACCCAACTTTGTCAATTGGTTCCACTGCCATGCAACCGGACTGGATTAAGGCAGACTAGCTCAGATCAGCTACTGTCCATCAGTTGGACTAAACTGTCAGAAAGGACAGATAACATCTTAGAATTCTGTGCCCCGTGTGACAACCTTGCAGTTTTCTGCACTCCCCCCCACCAAGAAGTTTCCCCACCTAGCTTCCTCTTCTGGGCCTGGGCCTTTCCTGGCATCTAGATGTGCCACTAGGTCCCTGATGACACTAATACTCAGCAGAGGAAGAAACTTGCCTCAGGGGTCTCCTGGGTCAAATCCACATTACTCATTCTAAGTTGCATGTTCCCCGCATTCCCCACGCAATCCCGAGTGCCGGTCACATTACCTCATTAAACAGATGCATTTCATTCGCATTTCTCCCGAATATGTGGTCACAGGTTTTCAACGGGAGTTTCACGGTGGCCGTGAACGGGCCAATGCGCAATTTACATGGTTTTTTTTAAAACCACCCCCCTTCCTGTCCCTCCGGCCGTTCCGAAAGTTCCTATTGGCTGATTCAACTTGCAAGTGCTCCGTAGTCTGCAAAAGACTGTTTTTTACTTCATAGCATTGGATTTATTGATTATGCTGTTTCTGAATCGAATCTGGTAGTTTGAAAAATCATTTTGGGGTGAATCCATCCTCAGAACGGACTCGCGAAACTTCCTTTTTAACTGTTGTTTATTTTTTTTATTTTATATTACTGTAATATCGAAATTATGAAATATTGAAATAATGACACTCCAAGGAAGTGAAACTTCAGTAAAATTCAGGCACTGAACTGTCCTGCATAGGAAATGCCCACAAAAGCTTCCCACATGCTTCCAAATTTCCAAAAAAGAAACGGGAGAGAGCCGTCAGTGGGGGAAAGAGAGGCATCATTATCTTCAATGATGTTTCTTTATAAGGCAAGATCGAAATAACGGAAAAGTGTGCTAAAAAAAAAATTAAAAAAATGGGCGGGAAAAAAAGGTCCCGCTCAAAAAAGCGGTTTTCGAGCGGCCGTGTGACCGGAGGGACGCGCGAGAAAGACGGATTGGAAGCAGGAATGTGAACGAAGAGGAAAAAATCGCGGATTGGAGGCAAACAGAAGATATCCGATAAACATGTGGGTAATGGGTGAATGTGGATTTGACCCTGGTTGTGGGGCACATACATGCTTCCCCTTTCTTTGGAGAAGCTTTGGATAGCTTTCTTTGGTGGCAGTCCACCATGCTCTTACAGCAACCTACCAAGCCTGACACCTAGTAACTATAATGATTGTCCTCCAACATCAATTTGTTGTTTCTTATAAATGAACTGTTATTAATCAAATCCCACACACTGCCAATCAAATGGTTAACTTCTCACCCTCCAGTGCTTCTTTTTCTTTGCACAAAAACCCAGTACTTACTAAAACAGATGCAATAACACAATATGCCATTGGTGGCATGAGTGAGAAAGCAATAATGTGTGCTACCAACCCAGGGATGAAGCTATCTGCCTCTCAGATGGCTGCAATACACCCCTGTTGCTGTAAGTACTCTCTCCAAATAAAGTAAAACAATGGGGTGGGGGAGGCCTAGATAGGCTGGAGGCCTGCGGGGGCTGGGCCTAACCTTGCCTCAGACCTCTTGACTGATAGACACTGATAGCCCAGTATTTCCTCCATCCCTTTGGTCTCCTCATCATCCTCAAAGAATGAGTCTGCAGGTAGCTGCACAAGCCTCACCAAAATGACTGCTACTGCTAGTAAGCAGGAGGAATCAGGCCACACAAATGCCACACTCAAAATGGCCACTCTTGGAGCTGTGCATATTGTAGATGCCTTCATAACATGGCTGCACTGCCAGGAGGCTAAGAAGGTCACTGGGTGCCACTCTCAAAATGACTGCACCCACATGAATAAACTGCCAAGCCCTCCTGCAAAATGGCCCCTGTTGTCTGAAGGCCTTAGGCTGAGCTATTGCTGATGGAAATACTCCCTCACAAGAAAGTGTAAATGGCAGAGGAGGGAAAAGCCTAGATGGGGGGAGGGGGACTACTAGAATCCACCCTGCTAGGCCAGTAGCAATAAAGTATGAATTAATCCACCCCTCAGATGGCTGCAACTCACCCCTGTGGTCTACAGCAAAGCCTATTGCTGCTGCTGCTGGAAGTATTCTCTCTCAACAAAGTAAAACAGTGTTGGGGGGGAAAGGAGCCTGGGTAGGTCAGAGGCCTCAAGGGCTGGGCCTCACTCTGCTTTAGCCCTCCTGACTGATAAACAACAGGCCTCAAATGTAAATAAGGAGAAAAAAATCTCTGCTGAACCACTGAGCCTGGCGCTGGGCCCTGGCTCTCATCCTGGAGTTTGAAGGTAGCAAGCAGGGGAATAGCACAGCTTCTCCAAGGCAGCTACTGCTGCCTAGCCCTGAGGGCCTTCAGTAAAAACAGCCTCAGAGGAGCTCGGCTGAGAGAGCTTGAAATGAGCTCAGGCTGAGCACGAGGCGCAAATGAATGCAACAGGGCAGAGAAGCCAGCTAAGGCTACAGACTCTGCCCCCAATGCTAAGACCTGGATGCCAGGGTGTGCCTTCTGCTTTCCTCTTTCCAAGGAGGCAAAGAGCAGACACTGGCCTGAGTGGCTGTTGCCACTGGCCAGGATGGCCGAATAGTGGGAACCGTAGCAAAAGCCATCCTAAACGTAGTTACACTGCTCTACGTCAATTGAAATAAGCAGTTTTAGGAGAGTGTAACTCTTCTTAGGATTGTACTGTTGGCCGTGAACATCTTCATAATCCATTGCTACCACCGCTTGTCTTCCCCAAAACAATGCTTCAAAGGGAGGAGGCTTATAAAACAGGCTTTCTCTCCTTTAGGAATAAGTTCTCCAGAGCAAGAAGGTATGCACATTATCTTTGCTCTTAAGAAAGCCTAGATTATTTCAGTTCCAGTTCTTAGGTTCAGTGTTGCATTCTTCCAAACTTAATATACTCAAATGTTCATCCAACATACTGTATTGAAAATGAACCAGGTTTTTAAAGACTTAAGAAACCCTGGTCAATTTCATCTTTAAGAACTGGGTGAACCCAGTGTCAGTGAACCACAACTACTGACCTAGACACTTGAAATAAAAATGACCAAGGTTTTTTCACCATAGATGTACAGACTTTCAGAATATATCCAACATCATCAATAACAAAGGGTCCTGAAGAGCTAGAAGGAGAAAGGAATGCTGCCAAATGTCCAAATGTAAAATAATGGTTGGTAGTCTGTGCTCTTTCTACACAGTGTTATTTCCTCAGGGGGAGGGAAGCCTGGCGAGTTGCTGATGTGGCCACAATAATGGTGAGCTGAACAACAGTATGCCCTCTGATCATATCAATGATGTTGTATTTCAAGCAGATTCCTTAGCTCTGGATCTCAGTATTTAGGGCTTTAATAGCTAGCATGTGGCTTGAGCTGGAACCAGCATTAAAAATAAAATGCAACTGCATCTAAGACTTGAAAGAATATCAGTTTTTTAAAAATTAACTATAAGAGATAATAACTGATCTTATATACTGCTCTTCAAGACAGATAGCACCCCACTCAGAGCAGTGAACAAATTCACAGTTGTTATTATCATCACAATACAGCTGGGGAGCTGGGACTAAGAAGAGTGGCTTACCCAAGGCCACCTGCTGAGCTCATGGAAGCAGTGGGATTTGCACCAGCGCAGCACTGATTCATACCCAACCACTATGCTACAGCAACTGATATTAACTTTCCAGAAAATGAAGAGAAACAATCCAAGGTCACTTGCTGGGCCTTGTTAATATTTTCAGATCCTTACTTGGACATGCTCCATTGTCCTTTGCTCTGTATGTTACAGTGTGCTCAGCCAGCATAAAAAACGCTATAGAAGATTATCACCAACCAGGAAGGCTTTGTATAGCTTGTGTGACAAATTACAGCACAAGAGAAAGCAGCCTGTCCACTACAAACAGCTGGCTTTCACAACATATATCAGTCACACACATTAAGCAAATGTACATATATGTGCTTTCCTTTATAGTGTGTGGAGAAAGAGAATCTCACTTTTCAGAGCTCTTGGTGTGCTGGTTCCCAACTCTGACAACAGCAACTGTCCACATTGTGGCATAATGTGCAGATTGTACCAAATCCAATATATTAATACAGCAATCCCTAAACAGGTCTACTCAGAATCCTACTTAGGTCTATTCAAGTGATTGCCCCCCAGGACTGCTAGGCCACAAACCTAAGCACACTTAGTAGGAAGTTGGACCCATTGAGCTCAATAGGACTTACTTCTGAATTAAAATGCTTAGGTTTGCACTGTTAGGCTCAGTAAGTGTGGGCAACTTCCCCTAGTATATCAACTGTTCAAACAGATCCTACATTTTTTTGTATTTGGCCAAGTTAAAGCTTTTCATGGTATGAAGCAAATCACCTCATTATTCTTTTAAGATCAAACGGATATTCAAGGGACCATTTTAAGTCAGCAATCCTACTTGAGAGTTTGAGGAACTGGGAAAGTCATATGGCTTGTTTTCATATGATATTTGAGGTGATGGAACAAACATAATTTGTCAGGCGAAGGGCTATGCTAGCTCTTAGCAGCCATGCTCCCAAGTGCTGCACTGGAAGAGGGAAATAATTGTTGTATATAATGCTATCATAATGCTGGTGAGCTAACTTATAGGGGCCATTTCCACCCTGACAATAACCTGTAATATTGTTCATATAAGTTTACAGTGAGTTTTAGTTTTCTTGGTATAAGTTGTTTGGTAGAAAACTTAGAATTACAGCTCATAGATTCTTTCTGCTCATGTCTAAGAAGTTCTGATTGCCCCTGAGGTATTAACATTTAGTTAAGAACATTGAAAAGTATTAGTGAAAGGACTTTTTATTTAAATGGATATTAAGGAAATCATTACTTCAATAGTGAAATGTCTCTTGCTAAAGGCACAAAAATATTTAAACATCATTTAATCAGATAATGGAATAAGCAATTAAACACCTCTTTCGACCCAGCAGTATCCACTAATAGCTAATTGTGGACTACTGATCTCAGAAAATTTAGTTTCCAGAGACTGGGCTGGGGTAGTAAAATGATGAATAGAACCCTCCCCACTCTCAGTCAGCCTCCTTTACTCCAAGATTAAACCAACGAAAGTACTATGGGAAAAACTACACAATGCTAGATTTCTGTTCTCTCTCTCCATTTCTAGAGAAATGTACCTGAAAAATCACAGTATTAATTAGAATATTTAATGGACAATAATATCTACAGGATTCTACTTTCTGATAAAGACATCAGATTAATTTATAAACTTAAACACAATGAGTGATTCATCATAAAAGAGTACAGCAGGCAGGCAGAGTGTGTTATGTTCATGCAACAGAGGAGATTAAAAGAGATTTATGCCCGTATGTAAAAGACGTAATGGAATCGCTCATTTTTAAAAAGAATTCACACAGGGAGTAAAAATCATATTACTACTCTCAGAGCTCAATAATAATACATCAAAAGGCCTCCCATAGAGGCTAATGTGGATACAACAACAAAGACAGATGTCTAGACATCTCAAAGAAGCTGAAAATCTTGCAAGACCAAGCCAATTGATACTATGGAAACCAAATCTAGTCTGGATCTGTCATTAGTTATATCTGTGCTAACATTTGACAGACCAAGAATGGTACAACCATGATCCAGTTTTTTTGGACACCCTTGTTTAAGAAGCCTTCACTGATAAAGAAGCAAACAAAGCTCTCACTGATAATGATCCAAACATCAGAAACATGAAACTAACATCCCAGATCAGGGACTATCGCTGAAGACATTTGCTTCACTTACTTCATTTGCTGTATTATAGCAGTGGAACCATTTATTTTTATCTCTTTTTGGTTTTTAATACTAGTTTGCTGTGTAAGGACAAGAAAGACACTTCTAATACAAACAGATGTGAAGAACTGGTATTGTTTCTTATCTCAGTGTTCTTTCTGTGAAGTACTTGTACTTTTTAAGCTTCATTGTTGAAGACACTATTACCATCTCCTACACTCATCATTACAGTCAGCTTCACTCTTTCATTCTGAAACCTTTCTAAAGGCAGAAAAGCAGCTAGTTAACTTCAGACTGTCTCTGTTGCAATATGATTTCCATAGGCTTGCCTGAAAAAATTATCTCAAAACAGAGAAGGTAATCTCTCCAGGCTGGGGGTAAATGCGATCTCTCAAATTTTCATGTCCATAAAATTAATGGAAGTTACGTACACATCGATAATTAAAAGACCACTTAGACAATTTCATTTATTTCAGAGCATGCTTTGAATTGACAGAGTATTTTAACTCCTCTTTACTATTTTTTAGAACTGTTGTCTGCACCAAATTGTCTTGTGTCAAGTCTATAATTATAATTTAATGAGAATTCATTATTGCAGAAATGGAAGGATGTATATCAAACTAGCATTCTGCAAACAGTATAATGTGTCAGGTTCAGAATGCTCCCATCTGTATTGTAACCAAAGAGACTCCATTTTAATTCTTTTAGTGTTCTGAGTGCTTTCTTCACAGGTGCCAAGATGTTCCCTAGCAGCTATCTCACAGAAGAGGAATGTTTTGACTACAGCTTTTCCAGTCCTGGGAAACTTTCACTTTCTCAGCTACAAAGGGATTGTTTTGAGAACTATGGGGGGAGGCTGGGCATGCTGGGTCTTAATACTTTGTACTGTATTCTTTGCCTTTCATTCGTAACAATACACGTGTACCAACCCAGATATTGCATCTGGGCCCGTGGACTATAATGGTTGCATTTTTCAGTAAATCTTTTGAAAACAACGGACTCTTGTCTGATTGCAGAAGGTAGTCTGGATACAACTGTTATTTAGCCACAGATTTGACATAATGCTGTGTTGTAGGGGGGGAAGGATTTTATTTATTTATTTATTTATTTATTGCATTTCTAGACCACCCTCCCCATCAGATGGGCTCAGGGCGGTGTAACAACATACAATTTATAACATACAGTTTAAAAACAATGAAAATATTATAAATAAACATTAAAACACTATTCCACATACAATAAAATTTCTCGATTGGCGGAATAGGCAATAAAATTTCTCAATTGGCAAAATAAATATTAAATACTGCATTTTAGGCACACGGCTTGGCTCTTACATCATGCCCTGTGCCACAGTTATGAGCTCCTGCATGGGTGGTGGACGGTCTTCAGTGGTATGGCCGGCGAGAGCATAGCCTGCCCGCCACCAAATGTCTGGCGGAACATCTCCATCCACAGGCCCGGCGGAAAGATAACAAATCCTGCCAGGCCCTAGTTTCCTCAGACAACGAGTTCTACCAGGTCAGAGCCAGGACTGAAAAGGCCCTGGCTCTGGTAGAGGCCAGACGGACCTCACTGGGGCCAGGGACCATCAGCAACTGCTTATTAGCTGATCAAAGTGGCTTCTGGGGAACATATGGGGAGAGGCGGTCCCGAAGGTATGCTGGGCCCAGTCCGGATAGGGCTTTGTAGGTCAACACCAGAACCTTGAACCAGCCCTGGTACTCAACTGGTAACTAGTGCAGATGACAGAGGATGGGTGTTATATGTGCCATGATTGGAGCTCTGGCAACCACTTGTGCAGCTGCATTCTGAACCAGCTGCAGTTTCTGGTTCAAGCCCAAGGGAAGCCCTGCATAGAGCGAGTTACAGTAGTCTAATCTGGAGGTGACCGTTGCCTGGATAATTGTTGTAAGGTCATGGTTCGATAAGTAAGGGACAAGTTGTTGAGCCTGTCTTAGGTAGAAAAATGAGGATCGAACAACCTCTGAGACCTGTGCCTCCATAGACAGGGAAGCATCCAGGACCACCCCCAGGCTCCTCACTCTCAACACCAGTGTCAGTGGTACTCCATCGAGAGCGGAGAGCCAGAGTCTCGCACCAATGGACCCTAGACCCACATGCAGGACCTCCGTCTTCAAGGGATTCAGTCTCAGCCGACTCTGCTTCAACCATCCAGTCTAAACCATTTTGGATCTAAAACTATGAGTTATTTCTTTGCCTTCAAGAGTATGAGGATTTACCTGTCCTAAGAAGTGGGTACAAGGAATTATTTACATTGTCAAAATGGCATGAGAACTCTTCCAGGATTAAACATGCTGCATTGCATACTGGCAATTAATCTGTCAATTGGCCATCACCATATCTATCTTTGCTTTCAATTTAGAGTTGAACACCTTTCTAAAATAACTGTTCAGAGCAGCTGGGGAAAACAACCTAAAGTTAAGGTAGCTAAAATAACTTCAGTTGAACAAGGATGGTCTGACATGGTACCTAGTAGCAAAGTGGTATTTCCCATGTAATGTATACACAATTGTAGAGACAAACCATTTATACCACTGATGAATGTATCTACACTATCCAGTAGCTTCCAGACACCTATTTTATGCATATTTAACATGTTTAGCAGTAATCCTTAAAAATGTCATGTGCGAGTCAACAAAGCTGCAGTTTGGTTATCTTTATGGCAAGCTTTTTAAGGCTTGATTAATAATTTACGTTTGCTGTTCTTAGTTCTTAAATTCTAAATCTTCACATATGAAAAATGCATGCCACTTTCAGCTGAGTGTGGGATCATTCAGTTTTGAACTCATACATTACTTTTTATTGTTATTTTCTCTTGTATTGTAAACATTGTAACAGTCAGATTTGGGCCAAGTCCCAGACCTCCCTACCCGGCTGTGGTCAATCTCATACAGTTTCAGGATGATTAGCAGCAATCGTGGGGGCAGTGAGGGAAGAGAGTGGGCCGTGGTGGAGGTCTGTGAATGAGAGGAGGTGCGCCAACAGCAGCAATGAGCATAGGGTCATATGTTGGGGGTACTTTTGTCCTAAGCCAGGTGGCAGCTGTGGCCAGGAGTGCCTTTTACCAACTTTAACTGGTTATCTAGTTGTGGCCTTTTCTGGATAGAAAAGATCTTGCCGCTCTGGTACATGTACTGGAAACATCTAGATTAGATTATTGCAATATATTTCATGCAGGGTTGTCCCTGAAAAGTGTTCAGAATCTTCAACTGGTGCAGAATGCTACAGCCAGGGTGTTGAGTGGGCTATACTAGGGAATAGACACGGGCATGAACAGCATTATGAATGGAAAAAAACCATGAACAGGCCATTCGTCTGTTCAGGAATGGGCCATTCGTGAGGCGCCATTCCAGACGAACAGGTGGTCATCGCAAGCCTCGTTCATGGCGTTCTCCGCTGTTCGGGAAGCCAAACACTCAGGTGCCTTCAATCAATTGCCTCAGCAATGGAGAGAGGGACTGCCTGAACTCTGTCTACACTCCCCCTGTCACCCTGGACACACCAATCAAAGCCCAACTTAGCTTGATGGGCAGGTCTTCCTTCCAGACACCAGGGGGGAGGGAGGGAAGGGGGGGTGTTCTCTGGCCATGGAAACTCCAACCTCATACCTGCAAACCCTGTTAGGTAGTTCTGACTGCTAACCACAGAACACCTGCTTTTCTCAATGAGACCTCTGCTTATAAAAGAGCACTGTGCTCCCAGTTCTGGCTTTCACTTTCAGCAAGCAGTGGAGTGGGACAGAGCTATTGATAGCCTTTTGAGAGAGAGACAGGGAGAGTGCATCGGAGCGGGGCTTTTTCTGTGTGTGGTGGGTGGGATAAGGATCTATCCCCTCTGGTTCCAGGGCTTCAGCCAGGCTCTGGGGCCAAGCTCTGTGGGCACCTCGGCTGAGGGCTCACCCTGATTATTATTATTATCAATATCAATGCCTGATCTGGTGGTCAGGCTTCTGGGTGTGCTGGGCTAGGGCTCTAGCCCCAGCCTGTTATTCCAGGGCTGCTGCCAGGCTCTGGGGCCAAGTGGTAAAACAAAGGATATAACAACAAAAACTACGTGACGTGCCTAACAACAATAACAACAATGTATGTAATGCATAAAGCACATTACACAGTAAAACACATATACACTAAACCAACAATTCATAAAACTGATTCTTTTCTGATTTCCATATGTGAGTTGTAGAATCAGTTTTATGAATTGTTGGTTTAGTGTATATGTGTTTTACTGTGTAATGTGCTTTATGTATTAAATACATTGTTGTGATTGTTGTTAGGCACGTCACTTGGTTTTTGCTGTTATAAGCTCTGGGGCCAAACTCTGTGGGCACCTCAGCTGAGGGCTTACCCTGACTATTATTATTATTAGTATCAGTGCCTGATCTGGTCAGGCTTTTGGGTGTGCTAGGTTGGGCTCTAGCCTCAGCCTCCGGTTCAGGGCTGCTGCCAGGCCCTGGGGACAAGCTCAGTGGGCACCTTGGCTGAAGGCTCACATTATTATCAGTGCCTGATCTGGTTAGGCTTGTGGGTCTGCTGGGCTACGGCCCAAGCCCCAGCCTCTGGTTCCAGGGCTGCTTCCAGGCTCTGGGACCTAGCTCGGTGGGCACATCGGCTGAGGACTCACATTGATTATTATTATTACCATCATCAGTGCCTGATCTGGTCAGGCTTTTGGGTGTGCTGAGTAGGGCTATAGCCCGAGCCTCTCATTCCAGGGTTGCTGCCAGGCTCTGGGGCCAAGCTCTGTAGGCACTTCAGCTCACATTGATTGTTATTATTATCAATATCAGTGCCTGATCTGGTGGTCAGGCTTCTGAGTGTGCTGGGCTAGGGCTCTAGCCGCAGCCTTTGGTTCCAGGGCTGCTGCCAGGCCCTGGAGCTAAGCTCAGAGGGCTCCTCGGCTGATGGCTCACCCTGACTATTATTATTATTAGTATCAGTGCCTGACCTGGTCAGGCTTATGGGTGTGCTGGGCTAGGGTCAAGCCCCGGCCTGTGGTTCCAGGGAACCTGCCAGTCCCTGGAGCCAAGCTCTGTGGGCACCTCAACTGAGGGCTCACTTTGATTATCATCATCATCATCATCATCATCAGTGCCTGATCTGGTGGTCAAATACAAAATAGGTGGCTGTACCTGTAATAAACTGGGAGGAAAAAAAGGAGGGCAGAACCCTACAGGATACAAAAAATGATTCTTTATATAATATTTTCAAAATTCCAAAAGTGCAATGTGCTTATAACACTTCCTACAGTGTCTTCAAAGTTTCAAAAATGCAACGTGCTCATAACACTCCATACATGATTCAGTACATATTACATAAACAATCTAACAAGGTAGGATGAATTAGAGATGATACTATTTAAATAACCAGTTCATGAAATATTTTCCGGGAGAGAATAGCCTACATAGGCTTGAGTCTTTGTTTGAAGTCAGTTTATCCTTCTATGTTATTATGACTTAAGGTGGAAATCTTAGTTGTTGTTTCATTCCAGCATGGTGCAGATGTAATTGCCAGTGAGGAAACAAACGCTGGGGAGTGCTTCCTCCTGGGATAGCACACCATAGAACGCTCTCCCCTGGAATGCTCTCAATCACTCAATCTGAGGCCGGCTGCGAACAGATTTCACGCCTGCTTCTTCAGGAGCTTCTGTTTTTAACCACCAAGTAAAAGTAAGCATCAGCCATACATTCATTCATCCCGGTGGGGGCGGCAGTGTCCTTTACACGCCCAAGCCCAAGCCCCAGCCTCTGGTTCCAGGGCTGCTTCCAGGCTCTGGGACCTAGCTCGGTGGGCACATCGGCTGAGGACTCACATTGATTATTATTATTACCAGCATCAGTGCCTGATCTGGTCAGGCTTTTGGGTGTGCTGAGTAGGGCTATAGCCCGAGCCTCTCATTCCAGGGTTGCTGCCAGGCTCTGGGGCCAAGCTCTGTAGGCACCTCAGCTCACATTGATTGTTATTATTATCAATATCAGTGCCTGATCTGGTGGTCAGGCTTCTGAGTGTGCTGGGCTAGGGCTCTAGCCTCAGCCTCCGGTTCCAGGGCTGCTGCCAGGCCTGGGAGCCAAGCTCAGAGGGCACCTCAGCTGATGGCTCACCCTGACTATTATTATTATTAGTATCAATGCCTGACCTGGTCAGGCTTCTAGGTGTGCTGGGCTAGGGCCCAAGCCCCAGCCTCTGGTTCCAGGGCTTCTGCCAGGCTCTGGGGCCAAGCTCTGTGGGCACCTCGGGTGAGGGCTCACCTTGATTATTATTATTATCAATATCAGTGCCTGATCTGGTGGTCAGGCTTCTGGGTGTGCTGGGCTAGGGCTCTAGCCCCAGCCTGTTTTTCCAGGGCTGCTGCCAGGCTCTGGGGCCAAGCTCTGTGGGCACCTCAACTGAGGGCTCACCCTGACTATTATTATTATTATCATTGTTGTTGTTGTTGTCGTCATCGTCGTCATCATCATCAGTGCCTGCTCTGATGGTCAGGCTTCTGGGTGTTCCGGGCTAGGGCTCTAGCCTCAGCCTCTGGTTCCATGGCTGCTGCCAGGCCCTGAAGCCAAGCTCAGTGGGCACCTCGGCTGAGGGCTCACCCTGACTATTATTATTATTAGTATCAGAGCCTGATCTGGTGGTCAGGCTTATGGGTGTGCTGGGTAGGGCTATAGTCCCAGCCTCTGGTTCCAGGGCTGCTCCAGGCTCTGGGGCCAAGCTCTGTGGGCACCTCACCTGAGGGCTCACTTTAATTATTATTATTATTATAAGTGCCTGATCTGGTGTTCAGAAACAAGAGAGGGAAAAAAACATTGCCAAGTCAAAAGCATATCCAAAATTTACTAGAAAAATTTAAAGTGGCAAGTGCTCCATTTCTCATGTGCAACAATTCATAGTCAATACGTATTGTGTAATAAACTCCACAGGTAATGACTGCAAGGTACAAGGTAAGTCAGTTCAGCAAATAGCCTTGAAATCTATCCAAGGTACAAGCTATGTCAGTTCAGGAATTAGCCTTGAAATATATATTTTTTTCTTTCTTCTTTCAGTTTGCAATGTGACCAGCAGATTGATGGTGATTGAATCCAGATGCCCAAAACCGGGGCCAGCTCTTTCTCACACAGATTTTCATCCCCACGGACTTCCTCAGGGGTGTGTCAGTATTGCACTATAACAGTCACACAAATCATAAAACATTGCACATTCCCATATACAATAAAAATATTGTTACATAACAACAACTTACCTGTGTCTTTTATAATTCTTTCATAGTACCTGGAGAGAGACGCCGGTAGCAGCTACCTGGCATGCTCCCTCACAGTTTGTATGGCTTTTTTATGCTGACTCACTGCATACATTTTTCACAAATTAAAGGCACAGTCTTTATGCTGACTCATTGCATACATTGTTCACTAATTAAAGGCACAGTCCCGCTTTCTTGGGTCATTAGCCCAAAAAACAATTTAGCATCAGTTCATTATTAAGACCACGTGGCTTTAAACATTTTAATTCATGTATCCACCTCGCCTCCTTACATAATAACACCTTCTGTGTCTGTTGGTTGCTCCCTTTCAGTGCTACAAACAAAACTGCCACTTTGAAATTAGTTTCCTGGTGCTTCTCCTGCAGGAAATGCTGCGTGAGAGGAGCCTCTACTACCTTATTCCTGATACAAGAAATATGCTCTAGTACTCGTGTCCGAAGGGGTCTAATTGTGCTCCCAACATATAGTTTCGGGCATGAGCACATGAAAAGATAAACCACCCCTTTAGTCTGGCATGTGGCAAAATGATAACACCTCATATCTCTATCTAAGGGCCAAGCTACACATGACGAATGACACTTGAATGGCAAGTGGATTGAGTGGAGCACAAGTGAACAGGGAGAAATACACTTGCCGTTCAAGTGTCATTTGTCACTTGTAGCTTGGCCCTGAGTTAGGAATGTTCAAACAATCCCTCTCCCGGATTAGGTGACCGCTCAACAGGACGCAAGATGAATTCAGTTTTGGAGTCTCTTTTTCAAGAGCATTGATAGACAGAGTTCCAAATGCAACAAGAAACCTCACTTCTCTAATCCTAAATGGGAGACCCAGATACCCCATGTTGAGCCGTTGATGGCTGTGATTCCTTTCCTGCGTGTCCACTTTCTCTGTTGTGGGTTCTCCAGACCAGAGGTTGGCTTTCTGCATGCCTGCAGCTTCGGGTTCCCTTGAAGGCATCCTGTGAACAAAGAAGAGAGCTCCTTTTTCTATTTCTAAGCATATGGACTTTGGAGAATCTGGACTACTGCCAGGGATTCTTTGATGCTCTAACCTTTTGATCAAGGACAGGTTTCTTACTATTCTGGATATTACTTTTTGTAATCTTATTGTATGAACACTTGCTGGCTAGATAAATAGCTATATTTTTGCTTAATTATTAGAGGATGCATGTTTTCTTCCAGCTCAGCGTGCTTCTATTCTGTGGGTCTTTTAGCTCCAACCATTGTAGGTTCTTGGGTTGTACATTGCTATTTACTCCACGGTGCCCTTCTGTTGTTTTGTCAAACTTGGGTGATGGCTGGAGGGGAGCCTGCTGAATACTCCCTCTGAATATGGGCTCTCTAAGTCTAATGGGGGCTGCTCTGGCACTGACGAACACCAAACACTTTCATTAATGGGACATGTTCATTTCTGTTTGTCTGTTCATGTTTGGCGGCAGCAACAAACAATGAACAGTGTGTTTGTGTTTTTTTTCCATTCGTGCCCATGTCTACTAGGGACCCATCTACATTGGTTTCCAATCTATTTCTGGGCACAATTCAGGTTGCTGGTCTTTACCTTTGAAGCCCTATATGGCTTGGCAGTCGGGATCAACATACCTGAAAGACCAGCTACTCCCTTATGAACCTAACCAACGACTATAGCTATCTTCTGAGGCCCAGCTTTGGGTGCCCCCAAAGATTAGAGATTAGATGGTTAGCAACCAGGAGAGGGCCTTCTCAGTTATGGCACTGAAACTCTGGAACTTTCTGTTCAGAAAACCTTGCCTGTCCCTTTCTATTACCTTTGTTTTAATTGATTAAATGATTTGTTTTTCTTCGGTTTAATGGTTTTGAAGATGTATTTTTATGATGTATGTTTTGAATTTGTTAGCTGATTTGGTGGTCCTGGTGAGGGTAGAAAGGTAGGATATAAATTCTGGAAATAAATGAATAAATATAAATATTTTGTGAAATCTGATCAAAATGTTGTCCAAAAAAGAAGTGTGTGTGTGTGGGAGGGCAACTAATGAAAACAGATAAGTTAACCCAAAAGGTTGAGGGGGGAAATTGTTTGAAATTTCTATAGGTATCAACAGATGTTTTTAATAATTCTCAAGAATTGTCTAATGTGTACCCTACAAGGTTGATGTACTTACCAGAAATGCAGAAAATGAACAAGGACAACCCTTTGAAAAGATCAGGTGATATGATGATTAACGGTATAGAATTCTTATAGACTGCACACCCTGCAACTGGTTTCCTAGCCATCCCAGCCCATAATATACATGAATATAGACTAAAGAAGCAGCATGGAATAGAAGCATCGGTGTATGTAGCCGCCTGGATCCAGTGGCTCAAAATACTCATCTTACAGTGCAATCCTAAACAGAATCCCATGGACTTCAATGGGTTTCGAATCACACTGTTAGGTGTCTTCCCCTTATAGTAACATTTATTATCTATGTAGCATTATTCCTATTTGCTTTGCATGTGCTTAGTAACCCTTACAACAACCTTGTAAGGTAGACTAACACTTCAGTTTGGCTGAGAAAGATTGAAGTTTAAAAACAATTGATTAAATATCCAATTGATTAAATACTCTCTCTCCCTCTCTTTCTCTCTCACACATGCACGCACACACACACACACAATGTCCTTCATGCTGAAGCAGTTTTGGGATGCAATCCTGGTTCTTCCAGGCTACGCTGTGCTAGATTCTGGTTCCATCTATAACTGATCTTGTGATGCAGAAAGTTAAATCTGGTGATAAGCAGGAGGTGGAGTTCAAAACTGACTTATAAAAAAATACCTGGTGATATGATCTTGAAAGTTTGCACTGACATATATGTTGCCCTACGTAGGTAAGGGAACAATGGGAAATGGTTGCTTTTTTCATTTTACACTCTTACTGACACATTAATGATCCCTTTGTTCACTTAACTCAACATGCACATCCATTATATTTCCCTGGTGTATATCTGTATTGCATGGCAGACTCCCTTTCCTCGTTCCAAGGGTAAGTCACAATTATTTTCTACTACTGACCCTTTCAACTCTCGGACACTAGAGAGAAACTATGGCAGGTTGTCACAAAAATTAAAAGGCTGACCAGGGATTAATAACTGTGACATCGAGTTAACTGTAACAGTGCCTTTTTACAAGAATGCCATGTTTACTGTCTTGAATAAGTAGAATCAAGTGGAAAGCCCTCCCCACCAAAAAAAAATGATGTATGAAATGGTCCTATGGGCACAATCAGTCTGCCACCCATTTCCAAGGCAATGACATGTAATTAAAATTGCATCATATACATAGACAAGGCGAACTTAGACTTCTGTTAAGTCCTCAGGGTACAGATTGTATATTAAAGAGCATTTTTGTCAGTCTGCCATAGAGGATTTAGAAAGGAGACTCAGGGCTTAGTTTTAAAGGATGGATGCCTCATTTACTCTGCTGAGCTCCTAAATAACATTGGCCATCTTTGCTGAAGTGCTGAACATGCAGGAATTCTGACTGCCTTCAATACAGCTTGCACAGTACTTTTCAAATGCAAACCATTATATCAAAGTTTGGATTGTAAGGTACTTCAAAAGCTGTAATGGTAATACAGAAGTCTTGAGGAATAGAACTTGTTTTTCAGAAAAGCTGATACAGAAGGTATACACTTCTTGCAAATAGATTGTTGTAGGTCATTTGTCATGCAACAGAACCATCCAAAGCCTTATTATTGAACACTCACATTCTCCATATTAACTTTCTCCCTTCCTCCTCATGATAGTGAAACTGTATGCAATTAAGTCTTGAATTATTTGCGTACTTTGTCCCACTCCAATTTAATATAATTAACATGCCTTGTCCCTTCCACCACTTTGTTTCATAAGCAGTGAATCAGTTTTGTTTCATAAGTAGTTTAATCATTATTCCAACCGTCAGTATGCACAAAGAAATGTATACATACAATTTGTAACAATCAGAGTCCATAACAGCAGGGAAGTTATATATCCCTGCTTTATTTATTTATTATTTATTTATTTTATTCAACTTATACCTCACCCTTCCCACAAGTGGGCTCAGGGCGGCTTCCAACAAATATACTGTTAAAATACAATAAAATCTATTAACATTAACACATTAAAATTCAGGTACCATCAGACATATCAGCTACTGCAAGATCATCATAAGCCCCAGTACCACCATAATATAACTCAAGGGCGGCTGCTAAAAGAGGGTGTGGCAGCCAGAAGGAGGACAAAAAGCTGTCCCCTAGTCAAAGGCCTGGCGGAATATTTCCATCTCGCAGGCCCTTCAGAACTGTAAAAAGTCCCACAGGGCTCAGATCTCCATGGGAAGAGTGTTCCACAAGGCTGGGGCCAGGGCAGAAAAATCCCTGGCCCTAGTTGAAGCCAGCCAAATGTCCCTCAGGCTGGGGACCACCAGAAGCTGCTTATCCACAGAGTGCAAGGCCCTGCGGGGGACATAATGGGAGATGCAGTCCATAGGTATGCAGGTCCCAAGTTGTGGAAGGCTTTAAATGCTAAGACCAATACCTTGAACTGTATCCAGAACTCAACCAGGAACCAGTGCAGCTGGTGCAGCACAGGGCGGATATGTGCCCTAAATGGCATCTCCATAAGGCTGCGTGCTGCTGTATTCTGGACCAGTTGTAACTTCTGGGTCAAGCTCACAGGCATTCATGCTGGGAAAAATGCACCCAAGTCCATCTCCCTCAAGAGTATCCTTGGTCTCACTGCTCAAGAAAAGCAAGATTCGAGTACAGTAGCATCTTAGGGCCAAGCTACACATGACGAATGACACTTGAACGGCAAGTGGATTGAGTGGAGGGCAAGTGAACAGGGAGAAATACACTTGCTGTTCAAGTGTCATTCGTCATGTGTAGCTTGGCCCTTAGAGACCAACTAGATTTCTAGGGTAAGAGCTTTCAACAGTCAAAACTCTCTTCATCAGACACATGGAATGGGAAAAGGAGTCTTTAAAAACAAGGTAGAGAGTAGGAAGTATTGCAAATTAGATTGTCAGGAAGCTAGCTATAATACATGATGTAATTCGGTTGATAGAAGATATGTGAAAATGCATAAAATTAGCATCTGTAATGTCCCAATTCAACCCTGTAGGTTAAAGGACCTATATGAAAATTAAGATTGCTTTTTTTAAAAAAAAAAGTATATAAGATCACACAAGCATATTAGTAATGTGCTGGAAGAAATTAAAAATCTACAAATGAAGTTTAGGAACTTAAAGCTACAACAAATTCTAGATACAGAAATGACAGTCATGGCTTAAGCCATGGACTAGTTTGTCTCAGCCCACATGCTTAAATGTGGCATGAGGCCTAACTGGTGGGGCTGAGGAGGCTCAGACAATCAGGTTGAGGCATCAGGAGAAGGAGCTGCCCCCTTCCTTCTGCAGGTATTTGCTGCAGAGATTGATCCACCCTCCCTCACAGAGTGCATCATGGGATTAGCTGCCTTGGATGGAAGGATTTAATAGGCCAGATGGCTTCTCCAAAAAAAAGATGAAGTCCCTGGCATTTATCTTTTTTTATACTTTCCTGCTCCCAGCATGATGATGTCACTTCTGGAAGTGATGTCATCTCTAGTGTGTAAGAGGCTGGGTGGGCGGGCTGGGCTACTGGCCACTCCCCCAGCACCCAGCAGGCTAGGCGAGTGGGATGGCCTCTTTCCTGGTGAGCAGGAGGCCAGGCAGTCAGGTGACTGTTGGTTTCTCCCCCCCCCCCAATCAGTGCACAGGAGGCCTGGCAGGCTGGCCAGCCCAGCACGCAGGTGTCCAGTATTTTAATTCTGTTTACTTTGGACAATCCACCCAAAAAAAAAAGACTGTCCAGAGGGGAAACCAGACATCTGGCAACCCTAGGAGATAATAGGCCTAGTTAGGTCATGCCTAGTTTGGCAGGAGTAGGGCGGGTATGTAGGTTTAATCGGCAAACACCCTGAGGCATCTTGGTGATGGGGTGTGTGTCCAGAACAAGCCATCACATGCTGTGAGGTTGGATAGCGCAGTGAAGGAGTGCCTCAGGTGCTGAGCAGCATATATCAACCCTGGTAAGTGCCTTACAGCCCATCAGGGGAGGCAGATGAAGCTGGGCACCTCTCAGCATGGGAGGCCCATGCACGCTATGATAAACAAGATCAGCAAAACCGCAGCCAAATTTGGAGCCAGGGTGGATTTGCCCGGTGGACACCCAAGGAGGATGCCTAGTGCAGCCTACCCTCAAATTGTCAGCTTATGTTATAAGTGTTGACAGAGATCAACAGTCTAAAGTTTATGGTTAAATAACTACAAACTAGTTGTCCCAATCATACTTGTCTGTGTAATTATTGCCTCATGTAATATTTGGATTCTGGGGCAATTAATTTTAGAAATAATTTTGTTTAAACCGGAATTAAGAAAGAGCAAACTAATGAACCAATACAAGGAAAATCTACACCTATAGGAATAGATATTGTTGTAGAAAGGATTTGGGAAGATAAATGAAACACTGCTTTATGGAACTGATTTACTAAGCAAAGGAGCACAAACAACAGCAGAAAGAGATTACCGCTATTATGACTTTAAACTTCCCACCTGGGATTTGCCACTTACTACTTATAAAAACAGACATATATCTCTTCTAATATTTCTCTACCTATTACCCATTTGCAAATAAAATCCAATAATCAGCAGCTACTTGGTATAATGATGGTACACAGTAAAAGTTTTTCAAGCTATGGATTTGTGTGTTGTTTGGACAAGGCAGTAGGTTTGGGAACCATCTATGTAAAATACCTGATATTGTAAATATGCGTTAACAAAACAGAGATGTGGGGGGGGGGGGGGAAGGGAAAGGAGTGTCTCCAGTGACCTGAATATATAGACACATTTGTTCCTATTTTCTGATTTAGAAATGTCTCTACAGGTCTATGACATGTTACTATCATTGATGTGTGACATGGGTTTGTAACGTTTAGCCTGGGTCTAGGATTAGCTACACTATGTATCCTTCTGTGGCAGTCTTCTATTGCAGTAATGTACAAGAGACATATTGGGTGGGAAAGATGGGGAATTGACTATAGCTAATCAACTAACAGTAAGCAGTGGAATGAGAAGTAGGGGGTGGGGGTCTGCATATTTTGGGGACCTTTGAAAGAAATGTATACTTTTGTATACTTCATGAACAGAGATATATTGCAGGTGAGTGTGAGTGCATGTGCACACACACAAACACACGGTACCTATTGTAGAGATTATCTGAAATAAGGATGTGCACTTTTTTCTAGTTTTAAACTATATATCTATTTAGAAAACATATATGTTGCCTCTCCAAAACCTGTTCAAGTCAGAACATACTTGGTTTTGCTTCATTCATTATTGCCTCCCCAGTCAAAATAAAAGGCAGACACAAGGTTTTGGGAATAAAATTAGGGCCACTTTATTAATAATAACATAAACTGTAATTATAGCAAGGGATCTAACTAGTGGTACAGGTCAAGCCCTGGGGTCACCCTGGACCTCCACCTTGACCTGTCTACGCAAGCCCCTGCTGCCCTGGGGGTGTTCCATCCAGAGGATGGCTGGGACTCGGTGGCCAGGCAAATGGTTCCCCTTTAAAGCTCCAACCCCCACCAGCCATGGAGCCTGGGGGCATCCTTGTCCAGGGGTCCCACCAGGCAGTCTGCCTTTGCAACTGACAGCTGTAAAGTCTGCCAACCGCTCCTGACAGACCCCAATTCCCTACTAATGGCAATGTGCCAAGGGGGTCACCAGCCCACTCAATTTTTTTCTCCTATCCTGCCAATGGCCAACTATATACAGAACCACCACACCATTTACTTAGTACCCTCTCGCAGTGCAAGGTAGGCAAAAAACAACTCTCCTGTTGAGTCAATGAGGAGAGAGAGAAAAATTCCTACCTGGCCCTGATAAACAGCAACCAGCTGGTCCTGCACTGCCATAGGGAGAGGTGGGTGGGCCAAGCTTGAATGCCAACTGCAGGCCAGGGAGGCGGAGCCAGACGTTAAGCCCTTGGCTCCACCCCTTCAGCAGATACCCGGATGTCCTGTAAGGCCAACTGCCTTTTCTCCTTCTGGAGCAGCAACTCCGGCCCCAGCAGCCTAGTCTGCCAACCAGGAGGGCCGCATTCCACTAATTTTCATTTTAAAAAGAAAAATATACAATTAAACTATATTAGCTTTGTGGTCTAACCAATTTGAATGAAATATTAATGATTTACTTCCCTCACATCCATTTTACAAAATTTCATACAGATAGAAGAAACTTTCTGAATTTTATAGGAAATTAAAAGCAAAATATTTTCATGTCTATACTTTTTTTGTTTTCCATGCACTTTAAAATGTGTAGCTCTTACCAAAATGATTGTCCCCACCAAAGGTGAGGCATACAGGAAAAAAAGTTTCCAGTTTTACAGGCAAGTAAAATGCAAACTTGCAAGCAATTCAGACATTTGGCATCCTTACAAGGTAGGCATAATTAAGAGTGATGGAAAGAGGCATTTGGCACTCAACAGTGACTGGTAGTATGGGGGAATCACCAATCTTCCCTTAGTTGCAATTTCTCTTTTCTTGCTTCAGACAGCAAATATGTTTAGGGCAAAAAAAAAATGAAATGGTGTTTTGTGGAAATCACTTGAAATAATCTGCAATTAATGACAATTAATTAATTCACCATAAGTAACACTCAAGAACTCAGTACCAGATTAATGGTCTTGCTCAAGAATTAATTTATAAGCAAATGAAATAGTGCTTGCAAAAATAGAAGTCTGTCATACACAGGTCAGTCAGAGTAATACAACAGCAAAGCAAATTGGTTTAGGGACAGAGTGTTGCAAGTTAAACAGAATCAATTAAGTCCGTCCCAAACTTTTCCTGATTCATGAATACACGGATTAAAGAAATGTCTCCTGATTATTGAATACATTGTGGAGATACAGAGGTAAGGCTGCCTTTCATTTCCATTATCTTCTTACTTACCCTCCCCAAAACTCTAAATCAGACAGCCAGGTAATAGAATAAAGAGAAGCAAATATTAACACATGTGAAAGAATATCATTAATTTTCCTATTAATTTTAGTTATAATAATACCCACAGTAAATGCACACCCTCACTGTTAAGAAGTGTGCTTGCATTTGACATTTCTGAACCATAGTTTGATGTAGAAGAAGGGTAAGAAATGATGCAATAGGGTACAGTGTTAAAGTAAAAGTAATACTAAAGAAATCTTACTAATGCAATGTAGTAGTAGAAGGCTTAGCAGTTTCTATTGTACGTTGTTGTCCCAAATGCACAATAAAATGCTGCTTCATGGACAATGTCTTGAATAGTCAGATAATGCAATTTTATTATGTTATTGTTTTAAAAGTTCGACTTGTTAACTTAAAAAAACTTTTAATTGAAGTTTTATGTTTTAGGTTTTTTATGTTGTAATGTGATTCTTATGAGCCCTTGATTTTTGACCAAGGGATGAAACACCTAAGAGAGCTACCCTAAGTATGTCTAAGAATCCTACTCAGGTGTATTCAATGGGGCTTACTTCAGTCACTGTAAATGTCCTTTAGAAAGGCTTTGATACCTGATCATGTAAGGGTCTGTTTATCTCACTGTAATCCTTGGTGAGCAAAGATTCTTTATTACAAGAGCTCATTTGTGCTCACACTTCAATCTCTAGTTGCTTTATGACCATACTGTAGGCCATTTGGGCAGGATGATAACATGGACCATATGGTGCCAAGGACTTATGGAATTTGCTTTTCATTATGTGCAAACTCCTACCTGCAAATTCCTAAATGTGGCAATTATGTTTTTTAAAAATAAAGAACAGAATAGAATCATCCTGCTATGGAAGGCTGTCTCGCTTATAACAGTAATTTTTAAAGAAATTTTGTTTTAAAAATATTTGGTTTTATATCAAATAAAAATACATACTCTTGTACAGAGTCTAGAAACTATGTATTCCACAGTCAAATAAACACTAACTAATTTTTTTTTAAAACCTATTTGATTGATTTTCTCTTCCTTTATTTTTATAAAAAGTCAATTTACTTAATTTGCCAAAGTCATATCATGCCAATCTTACTGATGATGTATTCTTTGATTTCCTTGACATGATGCATATCCTTACTGCTGTTTCTAAAGTTGTAAGTAATTCTGTATAATCTAATCCAATATAGTTCTAATAACAATTCCTTCAGTTCCTCTGGCTAGTTATGTCCACCACCCAATTGGGGTTGGGTGGTGGTTTTCCACAGGCTGGCTTGGCTAGGGATCCTGGAGGTGTTTTGCCATCTCCTGGGCATGGAGCAGGGGTCACTGGGGCAGTCGAAGGAGATATTTGTGAATTTCCTGCATTGTGCAGGGGGTTGGACTAGATGACCCCAGAGGTACCTTCCAACCCTATGATTCTATGTCCTTTGATTTCTTTAATATCTAAGTGCAATCTTATATTTCAGTCGTAAAGGTGATAAATACTGGCCGTTTTCACACTACTTACCTGCTCCCAGAGTACTGCGAAACATCGCGCAAAAACCACAGAAGATAGCGTCTTCTCACGAGAGTTTTGCGCGACGTTGTGCAAAACTCTCACGAGAAGACACTATCTTCCGCATTTTTTGCGATGTTTCGCAATGTTCCGGGAGCAGGTAAGTAGTGTGAAAACAGCCACTGTCTAAAGAGAAGTTTATAATAATTTCCAAGTATATATTAGTTACATTCTTATAAATATTAACCTAAATCCCTTCCCATTCTTATTGTAAATGGGACATCCAATATATTTTTCCCAGTTATTTTTGTATTCCTGTCCTCTGAATTTAAATGATTCAGAAGTCTAAATTGGTCCTATTTGGCATGTATATCAATGCAAAATCTATCAATGACATTTCTATCAATAATTTAAATTCAGTTGTATTTTGATTTAATAGTCCTTTCACCACATATCCCTTGTGTGATTTTTCATAATTGAAAATATTAAAATAATGAAACTGTTGCCCATCCATTTTTTCAATTTCTTTCTTTATATGATTTATTTATATGAAATTGTTTGATCTTCCTCTAACCAATCCCTTAGTTTAATAAACCTATGGGTGTCGCCTACGGGGCTGTCCAGGCCTGTGGGGGGCGCTGTCGCCAGCTTGGTCTCCCCGGTGGGAGCGCTGGCGCGGCATCAGGGCTGATCGGTGCAGACAGGGGTTAATGCAGCACACCCCGCCCATGGGGCCCTGCTATCCTCAAGAGGAGGGGGGTCTATCGCACCCTTCTCCCTCTCTCTCTATCCCCCTGACCTGGCCCCCTTTTTGTCCCCGCCCAACTCCCTTGCTTTGCCGTCCCTCCCTTCCTCCCTCTTCAATTTCCCTTCGTCCCTTGTAATAGTTTCTTCCCTCTCTCCCCCTGTCACTCTCCCTGTCACTTCTCTCTCTCACTCCCCCCAACCCTTCTCCACCACCACCACACGCCGCTCGGGGTCTTCCCTTTTATACTCCCGCCTCCCAATCTCTGTCCTTCCCCCCTCCCCTTCTGCAACGGGCAGCTCTTCCCTTCATCCAGACCGTCCTGCAGCTGGGATCCCCACTTGGCCCTGCCCTACTCTCATCTTGCTGGGGCGTAGCATGGGGCTGGCGGGCCCCGCCCACCGCTGCTGCCCTTGTTGCGGGGCTTGGTTCCCACTGCTTCCACCGCATGGCTCACCATCGCATGCAGACGTCCTTCTCTCCTGTGGCACTGCTCCATTTGTGTGGAGACGTCCTTCTCTCCTGTGGCACTGCTCCATTTGCGTGCAGACGTCCTTCTCTCCTGTGGCACTGCTCCATTTGTGTGCAGACGTCCTTCTCTCCTGTGGCACTGCTCCATTTGTGTGCAGATGTCCTTCTCTCCTGTGGCACCGCTCCATTTGCGTGCAGACATCCTTCTCTCCTGTGGCACCGCTTCATCTGCCTGTGCCCACCCCACTCCTCCGACGGCAATGGCAGGTGCTGGTGCCGGTGTCTTGGACGGGTCACCCATTCCTCTCCCTGCCCAGCCACCACGGGGACTGCTGTCTCTGGGCTGGCCTGTGGTGGTCTCCTTCCCCTCTTCTGCCTGGGTGGGGTTTGCAGGCAAGTTGGGACGGGCGGGAGCATCCATGTCATGACAAAACCTATTTTGTTACTAGCAAGATATTACTATTACATTAAGATAGATAGTTAAAGAAACTTGTTTCTCACCTCTTGTCATAATGATACATAATCTATTCCAAATTAATTCCAAGCTCTTCCTGTTCCACTCATATAACTACATGTTGTTTAGACTAGTTCTCCAGATTTGCAGATTTATATACAAAATAAGAAAGCTGTATATCTGACAAACTGTATCCTTTAAATTTATGTTCAAGTAAGACCTAGTTTGACACATGTGGGAGTTTATGATCCTAAACAAATTAATTAGTCTTTGCCATTTAGTAATATGTTTATCTATTTATCTATCTACTAGCAACAAAGCCCATTGTGGGGAAAAAATACAACGGGCTCTAGAAAAGGGAAGGCGGACAGGCAGGCATTTGCTCCTCCTCCATCACGGATTTCAGCTAGTGAAGGAGGGGGGTGGACGTTGTTATCTTCTCCATGCCTGATCTGCCTCATCTTGGCCATGTGAAGTGGTGGTGGGTTTTGCTTCCTGCTCCATGCCTGATACATGCTGGGCAAAGGGGGGGCATTGCCTCCTGTTCTGTGCCTGACTATGGCTGGGTGAAAGGGGGGTTGGCATTGCCACCTATTCCCTGCTGGGTAAAGGGAGGAACAGGCATTACCTCCTACTCAGCGCCTGATCCTGATAGGTGAAGGTGGGTAGCGGGCTTTACTACCTACTCTGCTCCTGATCTCAGCTGGTGAAGGGGGTGCAGGCATTGCCACCAGCTCTGCTCTTAATTACGGCAGGTTGAAGGGGGGTGCAGGCATTGCTGCATGCTTGGCTCCTGGCTCCAGCAGGGTGAAGACAGGGTGGGCATTGCTGCCTGCTCAGTGGCTAATTCCGGTACGTTGAAGAGGGAAGGCATTGCTTCTCTGCTCCTTATCCCAGCTAAGTGAAGGGAAGAAGGGCATTGCCTCCTGCTCTTCACCTGATCTCAGCCATGTGAAGGTGTGAGATGGGCATTACCACCTGCTCCACTCCTGATCCCAAAAGGGTGATGGTGGGGGGTGGGGTGGGCATTGCCACCTGCTCCACTCCTAATACCAGCTGAGTTAACTTGGAGGATGGGCATTGCCACCTACTCCGCTCCTAATACCAGCTGGGTTAAAGCAGGGGGCGGCATTGTCACCTGCTCCACTCCTGATCCCAGCTGGCAAAAGGGGGTGGGCATTGCCACCTGGTCTGCTCCTAATACCAGCTGGGTTAAGGCAGGGGGTGGGCATTGCCAACTGTTCCACTCATGATCCCAGCTGGCTAAAGGGGGGTGGGCATTGCCACCTGGTCCACTCCTAATACCAGCTGGGTTAAGGCAGGGGGTGGGCATTGCCATCTGCTCCGCTCCTAATACAAGCTGGGTTAAGTTGGGGGAGTGGGCATTGCCAACTGCTCTGCTCCTAATACCAGCTGGGTTAAGGCGAGGGGTCGGGTATTGCCAACTGCTCTGCTCCTGATCCCAACTGGTTCAAAGGGGGGGAGGGCATTGTCACCTTCTCCGCTGCTGAAGATACCAGCTGGGTTATGTCAGGGATTAGGCATTGCCACCTTCTCCACTCCTAATACCAGCTGGGTTAAGGCGAGGGGTTGGGCATTGCCAACTGCTCCGCTCCTGATCCCAACTAGTTCAAAGGGGGGAGGGCATTGTCACCTGCTCCGCTGCTGAAGATACCAGCTGGGTTATGTCGGGGATTAGGCATTGCCACCTGCTCCACTCCTAATACCAGCTGGGTTAAGGCAGGGAGAGGGCATTGCCACCTGCTCTGCTCCTAATACTAGGTGTTAAGGTGGGGTGGGCATTGCCACCTGCTCTGCTCCTAATACCAGCTGGGTTAAGGCGAGGGTCGGCCATTGCCAACTGCTCTGCTCCTGATCCCAACTGGTTCAAAGGGGGGAGGGCATTGTCACCTGCTCCGCTGCTGAAGATACCAGCTGGATTATGTAAGGGATTAGGCATTGCCACCTGCTCTGCTCCTAGTACCAGCTGGGTTAAGGCAGGGAGAGGGCATTGCCACCTGCTCTGCTCACAATACCAACTGGGTTAAGGCGAGGTGCGGGCATTGCCATCTGCTCCGCTTCTAATACCAGGTGTTAAGGTGGGGTGGGCATTGCCACCTGCTCTGCTCCTAATACCAGCTGGGTTAAGGTGAGGGGTTGGGCATTGCCAACTGCTCTGCTCCTGATCCCAACTGGTTCAAAGGGGGGAGGGCATTGTCACCTGCTCCGCTGCTGAAAATACCAGCTGGGTTACGTCAGGGTTAGGCATTACCACTTGCTCTGCTCCTAATATCGGCTGTAACATTCCTCTGAGTAACAATAATAATATTTGATTTATATACCGCCCTTCAGGACAACTTAATGCCCACTCAGAGTGGTTTACAAAGTATGTCATTATTATCCCCACAACAAAACACTCTGTGAGATGGGTGGGGCTGGGAGAGCTCCAGAGAACTGTGACTAGCCCAAGGTCACTCAGCTGGCTTCAAGTGGAGGAGTGGGGAATCAAACCCGGCTCTCCAGATTAGAGTCCCATGCTCTTAACCACTATGCCAAACTGAATCCATATTTCAAGATACCTAACTGAAGTGGCTTTCCAAGGTATTCCCAATTGTTTAGGCAATTTTATTTTTCACAGATTTCTTCATATTCAAGTCTGTCCATTCTGATTTAGAATGATTAACCTTATACCTGGTTATAAAACTACATTCTAGCAGAATCTGAAACAGCTTTTCACACGAATCAGCAAGATGGACAACCATAAGCATAATATCATATGCCTATAAACTTAATGTCCAAATTTTCTTCCCATATTGAATGGAAGAGATCCCTTGGAATTCTCAGATGGCCATTGTTAGAGGCTCTACAGCTAATGCAAATGACATTTGTGCCCATAGAAATATGCTATATTGATTCTGCATATGCTTGGCATCCCAGATGGAAAAGTTTCTGGGACGGTGTTGTTATTGTTATTAATTGAGAGAAAAATAGATGGTTAGCATGTCTTAGAAAAACTAAAACATAAGTAATCACAGCATAAGAAACTACATGTTTACTTTACCCTGTGATTGTTGTTGTGGGGGTAATGATAACATACTTTTTAAACCACTCTAAGTGGGTGTTAAGTAGAGGTGGGCACAATCCAAAAAAAAATACCAATCAAACTGATCGTGGATCGGTGCCAGCAACGATCCCGAATTAACAATCCATGCCAGTCATCTCCCATTTCCGATCCGTGGATCGTGGATTGTGGATCGTGGAGGCAAAAGCGGAGGGGCACCCCGCTGTTCCCAGCGATACAGGAATGGTGGCTGATGCCGGCGGCATCTGTGTTTGTGTTTGGCTGTCTGTGTTTGGCTGTCAGAGCTGCCTATCAGGGTTTGCAGGGATGAGATTGGAGTGCCCGTGGCTACAGGACACCCCCTTCCCCCTCCCTCCCCTGGGTGTCTTCTCCCAACTTGTAACTGCTTTGCTGCTCTGTGGTTGGAAGGAAGCCCTGCTGATCAAGGCAAACTGGGCTTCCATTTGGGTTTCCAGGGCGACAGAAGGAGGGCAAACACAGCTCAGGAATTCCCCTGGCTCCGTTGCCAGGGGAATAGATTGCTGGCGCCTGAGTGTCTGGCTTCCCGATCTGAGCACGATTGCCCTGATCAAGCCCCAATCCAGCCCCCCCTCCCAACCGCTTCATCGTTGGCCATGCCCGAGCATGATCCGTTGGGTCCCGATTGCATGATCGCCACTATCGTAGAGTTTTTTCAATCGTAATATGGATCGTGCCCATCTCTACTCTTAAGTCATCCCGAAGGGTGGTATATAAATTGAATGTTGGTGTTGTTATTTATTGTCCATCTTTCTCACTGAGTCTCAAGGTAAATTAGACTGTGTAAACAGACAATCAATAGGATGAGACATCTAATAAGCAATGCAATAGTACAAGGATTAAAGACAACTGAAACAAAGCATAAGTATTATACATAATACATTAAACAAAACAGAAGATAGTGTTATATAATTATAAAAACAAAGCAGTGAGAGTAGGATGATACATAGAGCAAAAAACCACACACACTATACATAGTGGTATAGTTCAGTCCTGTTTCTTTCTTAAAAGTGACTTCCTGAACAACTTTGTTACCATATAGCCATATTACCTTTATAAATTCTGTTTCAAATGGTTGTAAAATGCCAGACGTTTGGGAGCCTTTCTGAACCCCTCAGGCAGGCCTTTCCCTGAGGCAGGTGCCACAAAAAAGAATGTATATGTATGAGGGATTGTTGATCTTACTCATCTGTAGGATGGCATCTGCAGAAAGTCCTGCTCAGATGAGCAAAGCTCTACTGGAATTTGGTCATGTAGATATGAGGGACCAAGGCCATGAAGGGCTTTGTATGCGATAGCCAGTACATTAAATTGAACCCTAATGGGCAGCCAGTAGAGTGAATGTAGGTTGGGTGTAAATTCATGCTCAAGCTAGCTGCCAATAGTAGCTGAACTGTGTAATTCTGTACCAACTAGTCTCTAAGTTGATGAAGGGCAGATCCTTGTAGGACACACAATAATCTAATCTCTATGTTTCTGTGATATGGATCCAGGTGGCCATATCAGCTGAGTCAAGATTTGGAACCCACTTAGAATGCATTTTTTTTGCAGCTGCAGTAACTTCCTTTTCCAGCAGTAATGCTTGATTAAGTATAAGCCCTAGCTCTTAACTAGACATGGGAACGAACGGAAAAAAAACCCTGAACACCCTGTTTGAAGTTTGGTGCCAACCACAAACAATGAACATGGACGAACATGAACTGTTCCCGGACATGTTCGTTGTTCATTGTTTGTGGGGGCCAGAACCACCCCCAACCCCCAACCCCACTTAGCCCCCTCCCCTCAAAATCACTTACCTGGCCCTTCAAAGATCCCTCTAAACTATCAGCTGGCAGGTGGCAGGGGGGAATTCCCTCTGCCAACTGCCAGCTGATAGTTTAAAGGGCTGGGAGAGCAGTCGCACAGCCAGGCTGCCTGCCCAGTGCAAGAGAAGTGGGGAGATTCTCCCCGTCCCTCTTGCACCCGGGAGAATCTTCCCAATATCCAATACCCACCACATTTGCAGGGGATATAGACATCACTGTCCTCTGAAGACACCCCCAGTTTCAGAGAGGTTGCAGCCCAGAAAAGCATGATCCATGGCTCTCCCCCTTTAGTCCTCACTGTCCTCTGAAGACCCCCCCCCCAGTTTCAGAGAGATTGCACCCCAGGAAAGGCATGATCCATGTGCCCCCCCCCCCTTTGCTGTCATTTTCTGTTCACCATGGCAAAAACAGAACTGCCTGTTGGAAGGCAGCTACTTTGAGGGGTTACAAACTGCCCTTCTCAATGTCCAATACTCATGAAATTTGCAGAGGACATAGTCCTCACTGTCCTCTAAAGACACCCCCTAGTTTCCGAGAGATTGCACCCTGAGAAAGGCATGATCCATGGCTTTCCCCCTTTAGTCACCACTCTCCTCTTGAGACCCCCCCCAATGTCAGAGAGATTGCACCCCAGGAAAGGCATGATCCATGTGTCCCCCCGCCCCTTCGCTGTCATTTTCTGTTCACAGCAGCAAAAATGGAACTGTCTGTTGGAAGGCAGCTACTCTGAGGGGTTACAAATTGCCCTTCCCAATGTCCAATACCCATCAAATTTTCAGGGGACATAGTTCTCACTGTCCTCTGAAGACCCCCCCCCCCCAAGTTTCAGAGAGATTGCACCCCGGGAAAGGCATGATCCATGGCTCTCCCCCTTTAGTCCTCACTGTCTACTAAAGACCCCACCAGTTTCAGAGATTGCACCCCGAGGAAGGCATGATCCATGGCTCTCCCCCTTTAGTCCTTACTCTCCTCTGAAGACCCCCCCCCCCCCAGTTTCAGAGAGATTGCACCCCAGGAAAGCCATGATCCATGTCTCTCCCCCTTTAGTCCCCACTGTCCTCTGAAGACTCCCCCAGTTTCAGAGAGATTGCACCCCGGGAAAGCCATGATCCATGGGTCCCTCCAGTGGCAAAAACGGAACTGCTTGTTGGAAAGCAGATACTTTGAGGGATTACAAACTGACCTTCTCAATGTACAATACCCACCAAATTTGCAGGGGACATAGTCCTCACTGTCCTCCGAAGATCCCCCAAGTTTCAGAGAGTTTGCACCTTGAGAAAGGCATGATCCATGGGTCCTTCCATTTGTTATTTTCTCTACACAGTGGCAAAAACAGGACTCTCTGCTGGAAGTACTTTGAAGGGTTAAAGCCAGAAGGCAAGCCAGAAGGCCTTCAGACAAAGTTCATTCCTTCCCTCTGGTTGCCAAGGGGATTGATTGCAGCAGGCTCCAGACTGTCTGGCTTGCCAAAGGGCTGCCAAAGACAATAACCAGGGCTTTTAACGACCACCTGTTCGTTTAGGATGGGGAGTCACAAACAACTTGCTCTCGAACAGCAGATTGGGCTGTTCGTGGTTTTAATGCTGTTCGTGCCCATGTCTACTCTTAACTGAGCCAGCAAGGGTCAGCTGAACCCCATCAAAGATGGGAAGCACATCGTCCTCACCACAGCACCACAGCACCACAGCATAGACTCTGCCCAACGTGTGCCCAACTAAAGGCTGACTTGTGAAAGAGAAGGTTTCCACTGCACACTTTGGCTCCCACTGAGCACATGCAACAACATTCTTGAGAACCATCGTACCTCATGTGATATAGAGTCAATCAAAATGTTTCAGTTATGTTTTTTTTCAATTTACATGGCAGAGATAATTTAATCTGTGTATTGATCCCAGCTCAGTGTATTGATTCTCACTCAAGTGAGGAAATAATCATGTGGAATAGACAATTTTTGATGGGAGAGGACAGTAGTAGTCTACCAACTAGAAAACAACAAATTGAATAAAATGTTAATTGAAGATCTGACAGTAGAAGTTCTTGAATACACATGTAGAAGAGTAGTATTTTACAAATAAATGGCTTTGGCTGCACAAACTATGACTGCATGCCAAGAGGCCTCTCTTGCTGAAAAAAAATGGCCAAATTTCTCTATATAGGAGACAAGCTGTCTTTCTTAATACTTCTTTTCTACCTTGAAACAAACTTTCTTTCCAGACTGACATTGATTTCATTTGAAGATGAGAGGGCAGTTCTCAAGGTAATATGTCTGATGCAGCATAGTGTTGAGCATTACAGTTTAATCAGTTTGCTACAATTTGCCATCTCTGGGATAGATTTATATTGACAGAAGCTAGGAAAGGAATAATTTCTGCTATGTTTGTGAAGGTTTGTGATCTTTTCCCATGTCCATCTCTTTGGTGACTGATGTAGCTGATGAAGCTACTTTCCATAAAAATTATAAATCTAATGAATCATAAACATCTGAAAAAAGAATGGGGATGATCCAGTTTCTTCTCTGTAGGTGTGTGCACATAGCTCTTCATGTATAGAATAACAGCCAATGGGAAAGGAGCACTGCCACTACAGGAAAAGAACTTGCACATATACAGCTGTACATATGTGAGGTCATAGATGCAGAAGGGAAACTGTAAATGTTTTGCAATATATTGTCGAAGGCTTTCACGGCCGGAGAACGATGGTTGTTGTGGGTTTTCCGGGCTGTATTGCCGTGGTCTTGGCATTGTAGTTCCTGACGTTTCGCCAGCAGCTGTGGCTGGCATCTTCAGAGGTGTAGCACCAAAAGACAGAGATCTCTCAGTGTCACCGTGTGGAAAAGATGTTGGCAGGTCATTTATATCTACTCAGGAGGGTTGGGGTTGAGCTGAGTCATCCTGTAAGAGTTTCCCAGGGTGTGGAATGCTAATGGAGGGAGGCTTCACTGTATCCTGAGGAGGTTCTTTTGCATATGGATTGGTGCTTGATGTGCTAATCTTCTCTGCAGGGCTATTGTCGGGTATAGAGTGTTTTGTTAGCCTGGTGTTTTTCAGGACTGGAAACCATGCTCTATTCATTCTTAAAGTCTCTTCTTTCCTGTTGAAATTGTGCTTATGCTTGTGAATTTCAATGGCTTCCCTGTGCAGTCTGACAAAGTAGTTGGAAGTGTTGTCAAGTATTTTAGTGTCCTGGAATAGGATACTGTGTCCTGTTTGAGTTAGGCTATGTTCAGCCACTGCTGATTTTTCAGGATGGTCAAGTCTGCAGTGTCTTTCATGTTCTTTTATTGTTGTTTGGATGCTATGCTTTGTGGTCCCGATGTAAACTTGTCCACAGCTGCAGGGTATACGGTATACTCCTGCAGAGGTAAGGGGGTCTCTACTGTCTTTTGCTGAACGTAGCATCTGTTGTATTTTTCTGGTGGGTCTGAATACCATTTGTAAGCTATGCTTTTTCATAAGCTTTCCTATCTGATCAGTGATTCCTTTGATATATGGCAAAAACACTTTTCCTGTGGGAGACTGTTTTTCCTTAGTTGTTTGATTTATCCTTGGTTTACTCGCTCTTCTGATTTCATTTCTGGAGTAGCCATTTGCTTAAAGTACGTGGTTTAGATGATTAATTTCCTCATTGAGAAAGTGCGGTTCACATATCTGTCTTGCACGGTCTACTAATGTTTTTATTATGCCTCTTTTCTGTCGAGGATGGTGATTGGAGTTTTTGTGTAAGTACCGATCCGTGTGAGTTGGTTTCCTGTAGACCTTGTGACCTAACTGAAAGTTTGCTTTGCAGATGACCAAGGTATCTAGAAATGGAAGTTTACCCTCGGTTTCTCTCTCCATGGTGAATTGTATGTTCAGGTGGATATTGTTGAGGTGGTTTAAAAACTCCATCAGTTCTTCCTCACCATGGCTCCAAAGGATAACGGTATCATCCACAAACCTGAACCAGACTGTAGGTTTGTGGGGTGCTGATTCTAGAGCTGTTTTTTCAAAATGTTCCATGTAGAAGTTTGCTATAACTGGACTGAGTGGGCTTCCCATGGCCACCCCATCCATCTGTTCATAGAATTCATTATCCCATTGGAAGTAACTGGTTGTCAGACAATGGTGGAATAAGGCTGTTACATCCTCTGGAAAATTCTTATTAATAAGTGTGATTGTGTCTTTTACCGGAACCTTGGTAAATAGGGATACAACATCAAAACTGACGAGAAACCTACAGAAAGATGGAACATGTGTTTACCAGCCATACTTTCAGACAGAAGCAAAAGTTTAACAAATTACAGGAAAAAAGACAGATGAACCCAATGCTCGACAATGCATGCATTGTCATCAATCTGACGGATCGTCAACTCTCACCAGATGAAACCTCCATTTGGCTAAGGGAGGAAACTTTGCAGTCACCCCCACCAAAAGTATCCCTATTTACCAAGGTTCTGGTACAGCAGTATCTATGCACATCCACTCTACTATGGGGGACACATGGGGGAATCAACTAGCTTAAGAATTCACGGTAACAAAGGCAGAGCATGTGAACAAGGCTGAAATTATTCAGTCAGAATGCATCCTCAACTGTACTTTAAGAACTTTTCTCCCCAAACATGTATATAATATTAAGTATGAGCTAAATATTAGGAAAAAATGAATTCTTACCCAAACAGAAACATGGATGAAGCAGGACCCACAACAGAAATTAGAAATATAATCTATCTTGCTGTAGGGCGAGCAAAAGCAATATGCCAAGGCTAAAAAGCCCACCCTTGCCTGAGTTATTTCATTTTCCTAGAGAAAATAAATCAACAGAAGTTAGCACGAGGTCATACAATCCAATGTACTTCAGGCTGCTAAAGGCAAACGAGAGTGGATAAGCTGTATTATGTTATGGAAATAGAAAAAGCCACTTACAATCTGTGATTTCTCAGCAGATAATATTTATGGGGGACTCATGAAATGTTCCTTATCAAATGTGCCAACATGAAAGGTGACACAAATGATGATATGGGGAGTAGGATATGAATTTGTTCCTTGCTGCCCTGTAGAATTACTCAATGAACTTTGAAGACTGGATTATAGCAGAATTTTCAAAACTGAATAGAATATAAGGTAGCTACCTAATTCCATGCTTGTTCTTATAAACATCATTTTTAAGTAAATTAATTTAGTTAGTCATTTAACATTCTATTTTTGGAAAATGTATAGTCCAGTGGTCTAGGTAGGATTTTCCCCTGGGTTTGTTTGTTTAGGTTTTTTTATTGCTGTCTCTCCAAATTCAACTGGGTTGAATTTCAAGTTCAGCTATGATAGATTCTGCTAAAGATTAGGGTTAAAAGAAAAGTGAGGTATACATTTTAAAAAAATAAACAATAAAGCCCAATGAAGGGCGGTGGAAATGCTTTGAATCTATTTTTGCTATGCTCTGTGCATTCATTTTTGGAGCTGAGATGTTCTATGAGGGTAGAATGAACATGCATAGGAAGGAATGCCAAAACAGAAGACCAACAGGAAGCTTGACCAACTGTTTGTGTGTTCATAGGAATGTATGTAGAGCACCTACACTAGGAATGCTGTGAATTTCACTACAAACATGTTCAGTGCTCAAACCTACCCCTTGAAGCTGTTGATCAGGTCTGAGCAAATTAGCTGGTTGTTCAGTTAAGGAGCAATAGCTGCAAACCTCCACTGAACATGTTAGCATCAGATTTTTGCAAAACTGCATGCACAAAGATGCTGCTGATTCAAACCAATGGGCAGCCTTTGGTGTCACTGGGGACTACTTAGACCAGCGCTGTATGGTGGGAGTTTATTAAAGCACATCTTTTATTTATGACTGGTTTATGTGATTTGTGATGGATTTAATTGTCTATTTAAACAATTGCCTCTTGAGCAGAGCAGCCATGCAGCAAGAATAGGGGGCAGGGGGGAGTTGAACTCAATCGGGCCGTGTGAGAACATGCATGCATAAAAAGCTGATTGTGGTGTACTGCATGGGTTGGAAGGAAAGCAATATTACAACCCGCCAATCTGCCATGAACAGATCAACAAACAGTCGAACTGATCATCAAACAATCAGCTCTCTATTCAGCAAATAGGATATGACTCAAATCACTGAGTATTTAAGCATCCCTAATCTACACCTGCATTTTTAAATCATATGCTGCTTCTCCAGAAACATGTATATGTGGATGGCTGTGTTCTCATGATTGAGAAATCTGCTTTTCCAGGGTTTACAGACTGAGTGGAGAGAGTCCTATGCATGTATCCATGTATGTATGTTGATTCTATATGTATATTCCGGTATGAATGCATATAAGTTACTATGGAGTTTGCCATCATGATCCCCCCGCCCCCACACACAAGGACGTATACATGTTTATTCTGTTCACATAGAATATCTGGAAAAGACATCTCTATTGAAGATATTTTACAATTGTTGCTATCTCTGACACTCAGCTTCTGTGATATTATCAAAAGTTAGGACTTCATAAGGAAACTTGTTTGGGATCAAATGTAACTTTCATTCATGGATTCAGTATTATTATGTGGGGATGGGAGTTTATTTTTCATAAATTAACCTTTTTATATATAGCCATTGATTCCTCTACCTCTCCTTTTCTCTCTTTTAAAGACAGATTGATGATAGAGAAAAGGATAGGAAAAAGGAATGCCCCATTGTCATGCTTTCCCTTGAGATCTTCAGTGCTACTGAGCTGATCAGCAGATGGACCTATTAGTTGTTGCAGCTACTGTTATGATTCTGCTGAATTCTAGAGGATTCCTATGGCAAAGCATTCTCATGGCGGTGGCAAGTTTTTCTACATAAAAGTCAGGAGTAATTAGTGTTCAGAATACAAAACAGGATTGGGATTCTGCGGATGTACCACTCACTTCACTGCTGGTGGAGGTGGTCTTAGAAATGGTGTTGAAAACCCCTAGGCTGTGTTGTTTTGAAGAACTTCAACATCCATGCCGAGGCTACCTTGTTGGGAGCAGCTCAGGATTTTATGGTCTCCATGACAACCACAGGCCTGTGTCAGATAATAACAAGCCCCTCACACTGTGTAGGTCACACTTTTGATCTGTTGTTTTGCTCTGGTCAAAAAGGGAGTGATCTGAAGATGAGGGGATGGGTTAAAGATAGTGTCCTTGTCATGGACAGATCACTGAAGCTACAAGTATGCCAAGTGACTGAAGGAGTAGCTCAGTTAAGATGATCCACACCCATAGCCCTGATGAATCCAACTGGTTTTCAGACAGCATTAGAAGGTTTACCTGCTGATATGGTTGGTGGTGCTCCTGTCGATACTCCAGTTGGCCTCTGGAATGAGGAAATAACTTAGAAAATTGACATGATCTCTCCTAGGTGCTCTCTCTCAAGTCTAAGAGCCCAAGTAACATTTTGGTTTTACTGAGGGGGTGCAGATGATGAAAAGACAAGAAAGACAACTAGAGTAACAGCAGAGAAAGGCTCAGGACCAATCAGACATGACATGGGCTAGAGCTCATTTTAAAGCCTACTCCATGGCAATGATGGTGGCAGAGGAACAATATTTCTCCACACCACTGTATCTACACAATGTAGACCTGCAGAACTCTTCCAGTTGGTCAGGGGCCTACAGATGGAAGTGGACTGCTCTGAAGCCCACTGTGATCATTTTGTTGAACACTTTGCAGATAAAATTTCTTACATCTGCTCTAACTTGGAGTCTACATTAGCAATGACAAGATTGGATGGTCTCAGGATGCCGATTTGTCCAGTTGTATGGGATACCTGTAATCTTGACCAGTCAGAGGCTATAGGCATGATTCTCAGAAGTTTGACACCTACTACTTGCTTGCACAGCCCTTGCCCTTTCTGACTGTTTAAATTTGGCGGGGGGGGGGGTAGCAGACTGGGTCCAAGAGATAATACATGTCTTCCTGAGAAATGGGGTGGTCACTCCTGTCTTGAAGTGGACGGTGTTGTGTCTACTTCTAAAGAAATCTACTCTAGATCTAGGTGAGTTGAGCAACTACCATCCAGTCTCAAATGTACCAGTCTTGAGCAAAGTGATTAAATGAGTGACAGCTGAGCAATTTCAGAATTTCATGAATGAAGTGGATTGTTTGGATATATTTCAATATAATTTGAGGCCTGTTCATGGAACTGAAACAACCTTGGTTGTCCTGATGGATGACTTGTACTGGGAAATGGAGAAGTGTGAAGTTATTATTTATCCTGGGCATCTTGGCAGCTTTTGATACCATCAATCATGGTGTCCTTCTGGACCACATTTCAGGGATGGAACTTGGAGGCACTGTTCTGTGGTGGTTTTGATCCTAAAAGTTAAGTTTTAGAGTGCTGAGGAACTGCTGCTCTGCTCCTTGTCCTCTGGCCTATGGGGTCCTGCAAGATCCCCGTGATTTTCAACATCTATATAAAACCACTGGGAATTCCAAAGAGTCTCTGTGAGTCAGCTATGAACTGGAATTCCTACCTGTTTGTAGTTCATTTACAAAATCAGAATCTGTTCATGTATGCTGTTTTAAACCATTCCTACCAGTCTACCATCATATAAGTTTTACATTGTAGGTTGGTCAGGCACTTGGAATTTTCTCTACCCTATACCATAGAAGCTTCCTTTCCAATGGCTTGTCAGATACTTATATTGGGTTGGCTTTGGGAAATAACAGAAAACATTGCTGCTGTGTAATCCCATTTGTTTCAGCAGGACAAGATTAGGAGGACTGCAAGACAGAGAGCAGCATGGCAGGCTAGTTTCTGATTAAAATGTTTACATTCTGTGGATGATGTAAAAGAACTTGCAAAAGGTATGTGAATTTGCTTTATATATAGGTACAAACTGTATACTAGCACATATTTAAAACTGCAAAAGAAGAAAGTATGATAAACGTGTGCAATTGTTGAAAATCTCTTCCTGTAAAACAATGGAATGGATATCAGAAGATGGAAGAGAAGATTAATAGGATACAATGTAAAACACCTCTAAAAAGAAAAATCAAATGTAACCATCAGCCCCAAACCATTTTTCTGTATGCTTGACTAGCAATTGAATTGGTGAAGCAGGCAATTGGAATGTTGTGAGATGGAATGGGAAATGAAATTGCCAGGGATGGTAGAATGCCTGAACTATTAAATAAATATTTCCTAACTGCATAGTCAGAGCTGGGTCATCCAAATCAATTTGCAAACTGCTCATTTTGGAAGATTGAAGTTAATAGCAAATGCATCCTAGAAGACTGATTCCCACTTACATTTCTTTGCCTGCCTAGGCCCAAGAATAAACAGATCACATATTTTTTAAAAGATCTGGCTGTAGGTGAATTTGAACTTTATAGTTCAGCAATAACTAAACAGCAGTAACTAATATTTTATTTATGTTGGCATAGAAATAGAATAAAAAATAAATAAATAAGAGGTTGGTTACTTATCCTTCTTCCAATGGCTTAGGAGAATATAAGTAGGGCTCTCCTAACTTTTCCTTGCAACTCTTGTTGGATGCATTAGACTGACTGGGCCAAGATCCTTTGGTGAGTTTCTCAGCTGGTAAGGATAAGACTTCCGTTTCCTCAGGCCATGTCTAGTACTGTATTCACTGCACCATATTGGCTTTAATACTGGTGTTTAAAGATTTTCTTCCAAAGGCTACAGCTTGCACCCAGCCACTTAGTTACAAAGATGGAAGGACATTATTTTGCCCCCTATGCTGATCCTGAAACCCACCAGAAACAAAATGGGGGGGGGGGTCAATTGGCTGCTGTGAGAGAGGGAAGCAAGAGAGTCCTGCTCCCTGAAAATTTGCTCTATGAGAAGGTCTCATTGAATACAAGCAGTTGGTTGGATCCAGTTTTGTCTCTTTTGACCTCCATGCCATTACCTTCATGCTGTTTCTCAGTGTCCTGTGTATCACAGTTTTATGGGACCCAAATGGCCTCTACTTTTACCAACTGTGGATGCTTCCCAGTTTTGGCCTGACTACAACTAGACATATGGGGCAGCAGCCTCCATATGACATCAGGATTTTTGAAATCAAGAGTATGGAAAACACAATACTCCAGGAACTCTTGAACCCAGAAAGCTTGAAGAAGAGGAAATGCATATAACCTTTATTTCCACCAGATGGAAGAACTCCTGATCAAAGCAAAAGCTTTATGGTAGACATCCTCTTCACCAAGAAAAGCTGATACAGCCACATTTAAAACCAAAACCTTGCAGCTTTGAAATTTCTTCACACTTATTGGCTATAATACATAACTCTGGTTTTGCTAAGTAAATAATAAAAAGCCAATAAACATCTAATTAGAGGATGTAGTTCTCAAGGAAACTTTAATTCAAGAAGGTCTGTTTGACCATCTCCTTGGCATCAGCATCTCTCTCTTAACCCCAACACCTACACCAAGTATCCTTTGTATGCATATTCTACTACTCCTTGTCCTGCAGGTCAGCCACACTGGCCTATTACAGGCTAAAAATTATCTGTATAAGTCAAATGGGTTACTGAAGTCCTGATACACAAATCAAGACTTGTACTATAGCCCACCATTGGCTGACAGAATCTGAAAGTCTGGAGCAATGTCAAGAGGAACCCCAAGATTTAGTGAATGACAATTGTGACGGACTACACTTAATCACAGGTTTCTGCAGTGCAGCAAAATCAGAGACCTGAGAGGGGAAGGGTTAACTATTCCCTAGAACTGAGAGCTTGAGTGACAGGCTGCACCCTGTCACCCTCTTCTCTGATTGGTCAAAGTTATTTTGTTCCATACCAGCGTTTCTGTCACTTAGAAACAGCCTGAAGGCAATCAGTGGGTTTCTGACAGGATTTGGAGTCAGGGAGTCTGGCAAGAAAAGTCAGACAAGTTCACCTTTAGAGTTAATAAAGAAGACTCCTTAGCCTTAATTGTAGTATTACTGTCCTGAGGAAGACTTCTATCTAAGTATTCAAAGTCTAATTGTCAGCATAAGTTGAAGTATGCTTTACACAAACACCAAAGAACTGGGAGTGTGTTTTGAGTGAGAATGATTGGATAGTGGTTTGAGACTCCCTTTCAAGCCAAAAAGAAGGTTTCTCTTCTGAGAAGATTTATTTCTGCCCAGTTTCAAGGGGGTTTGATTCTGAGGAGGACCCTGGGTCTGTTGTGGTTTTAGACTACTCAGGAGATAGAAATACCTTCTAATTTCAGGGAATGAGAGGCTTAGGTCACAAAGAAATTAACTAACTCCAGAAAACCTGAACTATCATAGGAAAATTCCTGAAGAAATATTGTTGCTATAACTAAATTACTAAGTAAAACACCCCTCACTGTTAAGAACCAGGAATATATGAAAACTAGCAAAAAAGCCCATTGTGGGAAAAATATATATTAAAAAAAATTATCTCCTCACTTCCATACCCTGACTACACTTATTCAGTCCCTGCCTGTTAAATAAAGTTATTTCTTTCTGAATGTTATACAATCTCTAGTGCCATTTCCAAGCACAAAAGTAAAAGGGCTCCTGCTTTTTCCCATCAAGTTCCCGGGCTTGACTAAAAGCCTGAAATATATCTGTATGTCAGGGTGGGTCAGACAGACTTTCTAAACCAAAAAATACTAACACACTACTCAATTTTAATATTAACATGCTACTCAGTGGTCAGTGAAAGCAGGGAGACTAAATATTGGCAGGAAAATTTACCTCACAGTGGGGAGAGTGAAGGGATGTCTATCATAATTTTCCCCCATAGAACAAAGGAAAACTAAGGTCAATAAGAGTGGTTCTCCAAGCCCTCCAAATTCTGCAGATGGCTCCTATCTAGCCATCTGCCAATCACAATCAATGCTTCAATACTGGACCTCTTCCTGACATCAGGACAGCCAAAGTATGATTTTAGTCTCCGTATTCTACTTCCCTTCTGGTATATAACCTTTAACGTCCTACTATCCATTTTTCCTATCTTTAGCATTGTCTTCCTGAATCTCTGCCTGGCCCGTCCTTCCATGACTAGCATCTCCTCATTATTTTCTGGTTAGGGATTCTTCCTTTGTTGTTCCCTTCTCCATTCCTGTTTGTCTCACCACATGTTTTTGTCCCAGTTCTGGGCCTCACCTACTCTGCTCTGCAGATTGGTTAGCTCTGGGCTAGCTATGTCTGAAGCTCACATTAGAGATTGTAATGGAATTGGGAATGACAATATTAACCATACACTAGAAATGTATCAAATATTTGTTCTCTGTGATGCACCAATTTCTGGTTAGATTACTGTTTTAATTTTGCATTTCTAGTTTGTATTTTGTTAAGATAAAGTTATTTGCTGGTTAAATGCTTTGTTTTCCACTATTGGCACTATCACAGTAGGAGTCTCAGGACATATGTACTCTAGCCTCAGGCCCTATGCCACCAGCACACCCAGCTACTTTTGGGACACCACTGACTTTCTCAGAAAAATACAGTCCATTGACAACCTACCAGATGATACCATCCTAGCAACCATGGATGAGGAGGCTCTGTACACCAATATCCCACATGCAGATGGACAGCAAGCCATCAGGAGTATTATCCCGGACAAAACCACAGCACACCTCACCACTGAATTTTTTCACTTTGTACTCACTCACAATTACTTCAGATTTGGTGACAGCTTATATCTACAGGTTAATGGCACAGCCATGGGCACACGCATTGATATAAGAGTGATAATATTACCCACGTAGTAGCTATTGCTTTCAAATTTATTTTACTATATATAACACGTATAATCACCTCAAGTAAACAATTAATCATAAACCACATGTACCAATAATACCCCTACTGTCCGGTCAAAAAAACATTTATACAGGCGTCTTAAGTCTTCTCTTTACAGTTGATAAAGTGCTTAATGTTCAAAGTGCTTCCATAGATATTATTGCACCAGATAATAAAGTGCAAATGCAAAATTAGCACCATACAAACACCAGTCCTTGCAACGACATCCAAGATCCAGAGCGCCTTGTATTCCAACCATGGGGTTAATGTAGTTTTCAAAAATTCATTCCAGCCGACCGTGAAAATCACAGAACATGAATAGTCCTTTCATATTTCTTATAGTACAAACCAATTTTTCTGTGATAACAATTCCTCTAACGGGTGGTCTAGATCCTTATCAAGCCCGTTTCAAGAATATCTTTTTCAAAGAATATAGGCACTGGGGAAAAATACAGTAAATCAATAATAATACACAACGTGTGGTCTTAATGAATAACAATATGTACAATATATACAATAATACAATAGTAACAAGCATAAAGACACTTACTTGAATCACATTTGATTATATCTCTTGAGTAACCCAATAATACATCCATTTCCTATGTCATTACTACAATTATCCTTCTCACTAGGCTTTATATATCCAAACATCCTACCACACCTTCCTGCTGCGGAGAGTCTCCATTTAAAGTGATCGCTACAAAGTTGTTAACTTACCCCCAAAAGCACGAGAAATCATTAATCACATTTAAGCCCTTGGGTATCAAACTGTTTAATTTATAAATCCAGAAGGTCTCCTTCCTGCGGAGTTCCTTCATGGCAGTAGCCGGAGCCCTGGTATTAGCCTTGAATAATACGGTGAATCGCATGTCCATTTCACTGTGCTTTTTTTCTAAATAGTGTTGTACTAGCGGAGCTTCTAATACACTATTTTTTAATTCTAAACTGATGTTCATTCAACCTAGTCCTAATGGAACAAGTAGTACTGTCCACTTATAATAGGCCACACGGACACTTTAAGAGATATACTACACCTTCCATACTGCAATGAAATCACGTGTGGTCCAAATGTCAAGCTGTTCTACTTCATCCTTTGTCATGATTAGGGAACACTGTTTGCATCTTCCACATTTATGTAAGCCTGTGGGGAAACCTGTATCATAGTTCTTATTGCTATGATGTAAATCTGAATGAATGATAACGTCCCTAATATTACGCGTTCTTCTGAAAGCTATTAATGGAGGATCCTGGCAACCAGGAATATCATTAACAATTGGCCAATATTTTAGAATAGCTCGTCTGATGGAATTGGCCCTATTGGTGTAATCAAAAACTCCTACCAACCGCTCCATTTTTGTACGGTCCTTAGATGCTAACAGATCCATTCTATTTGAATTAATTGCCCGTTGTTTTGCTGCATTCAAAACTCTGCCTGGATACCCCCATCTCTTAAAGTCCTCCAGCATTCAATTACTTGCATTATCAAAATCAGCTGCATTGGTTGAGTTTCTTTTAACCCGAAGGAATTGACCAAAAGGCAAATTAGTTCTTAAATGCCTGGGATGGAATGATCTATAGTGCAAAACAGAATTTTTGACAGTTTTTTTTCTTGTAGGGACGTACTGCTAATGTGTTATCATCTGTTCGGTAAACTGTCACATCTAAGTAGTTCACCATTTCCTCACTTGATTGCCAGGTATATTTTATATTTGGATGAACACCATTCATCCAGCCCCCCAATTTGGTAATATTTATAGTGTCATTCACTACCAAAAATAAATCATCAATGAAACGGACAAAGATGGGGATGCCATCCCAATACGGGTTGTTATCAGGATTACAAAAGTAATCATGTTGGCACACGCATGGCACCAAAATATGCTAACATATTCATGGCGGACTTGGAGCAATGCTTCCTCAGCTCCCATCCACTGAAACCACTCCTGTACTTAAGATTCTTGGATGATATCTTCATCATTTGGACCCATGGGAAGGAAGCCCTTGAGACATTTCATCAGATCTTCAACAACTTTCACCCTACTATCAACCTGAGCCTGGACCACTCTACACAACAGGTACACTTCCTGGACACCACTGTGCAACTACATAACGGACAGATAAATACCACCTTATACCAGAAACCCACCAACCGATACTCATGTCTACATGCTACCACCCTAAACATACCACTTGGTCAATTGTCTACACCTAAGCCTTACATTACAATTGTATCTGCTCCAATGCTCTTGATCAGGACTCCCACTTAAGAGATTTACAACAAGCATTTTGGGGGCTACAGTACCCACCTAATGAAGTGAGGATGTATATACTATGGTCAGAATTGTTGGAGCATCTCTCATGGTGTGGGACTGTCAACCCAGACCAAGTCGACCTGGACAGGAAGAAGGTGGCCAGGACTTTGGGTCAGTTAGTTGAGACTTGGGGTGGTTTAGTGATTCTTCACCTGGACCTTTCTTTCAAAATGGAGGCTTTGTTACATCTTGATGGAGTGCACCTGTCCAGCTGGGGACTGGACATTTGGTTACAGGAGATCCAGGCTGGCTTGGTTGGTTGGTTGCAGCTCTAGGAGCTTTGGCAGAAGCCATGTTGTGGTTTTTATGGCAGTTTGGGCATTAAGCCTGGATCTGTTTGAGGGAAACAGGGTCTGTGAGCTCAGTTTCCGTATTACAGGGGTCCCCTTATGGGATCAGGGAAGTGAGGCATGGCAGGTGCATGCCCAGCTTGGGGGCCTATCAGATCTGCCTCACTCCCAGGTGTCAAGGGATCCACACAGAGGCAACCACCCATGTGGTATCCCACCAACTGTCATCACATGGTTTCCCCCTCAGCAGGGGTCTGAGGGGGTGTGGAGTCATCAGCTGGCTGGTGGGTTAGCCAATGCTGGGATCCATGCCCTGTGCAGCACCAATGTTCCATGAGTTGTAAATCAATAAAGTTGCAGCCTCCTTCAACTCTAGCATGGTGGTCTGGTATGTTCTGTTACCTTGCCCCTCACCTCTCCTCTCCTATAAATACTGGCTTGCAAACATTATTTATGCCAATAGAAAATGTGCTTTGACTTCAATCCTGTGCTATTTTTTTTAACATTCAAAAATGCCATGGTGGTGGTAAGCCACTGGTCAAAGGTTAAACCAAATGGCAAAGAATTTTTAACTAAAGCTGTAGGAACTTTGAAACATGCATCAGCCCAGACAAAATTATCAAGGAAGCATGAAATGGTATCACTCCAGAAGTAGTATGAATTAAATATAGTAGAAAATTCTTCAGACTGAAAACCCTGATGTTATAGGTAAGTATAGTACAGACAGGTTAGCTCTTTCATGAATAGAATTATCTTCTTCTCAGAGCTCTAAGCTAAGTAGAACACATTAATTAATCATTTTGAAAGTGTCCATGAAGATAAAGATGATTATGAATTTCTTCTTCCTAAAATTTTGATCTGAAAATCCCTGTTTCAGTTTCATTTGTACGAATTGAACTAATGATTTCTTATTTTTGCTCCATTTTTTGTTGTTTCTTCATTCCACATAAAATGTATTTTTCTATATTATTGGTGAATTAATATGCCAGCATTATACATATTAATGACATCCATCTTATGCATCCATCATATTATACATAGAAATCTACAAAGCTGTCAGCGAAAAGAATATAAATGGTTGATAAAATAAATACGGTATATTCATTCATCCTTGGGTTATGAACATGAAACATGAGGTTTTGATAAAGCAGTGGTCTGGAGAGCGTGGGATTTCTATCTATTAGTTCGGGAGGATTTTAGGCTTTCCAATGAATGCTCTGTTGAGGCTGTGGTGGAAGCTTGGAATATGAAGCTCCTTGAAAATATCAACAAGGTTGTCCATTGTTGTCTTCTAGTCTTATGTCCTTGGGATGGAACCCGGCTCCCTATTTTAGCTGGGTGACTTGTACAGAGCCAGGAGATACCTAGAACAGTGCTAGCAGCAATCTTGCATGAAATCTGAATGTGTTGTAATGCCCATTGGAAGACCTATGACATTGCAGGACAGTAGCAAGAAATGTTACTTCTCTGCTACCATTGCATCAGCTGTTCACAGTCTTATCTCCCATGTTATTCAACCTCTATGTAAAGCCTTTAGGAGAACTCATTTACAGCTATGGAGTGGGATGTCATCAATATGCAGATGACACCCAACTGTATATTTTGCTATCTAGGCCCCCACAGCATGCAGTAGAAATCTTGGATTGCTGCCTGACAGTCATAGTGAAATGGTTGAAAACAAACAAATTGAAATTGAACCTGGACAATATGGAAGCTGGAAAGGCAGAGATCTTGAAGGACATTGAACTCCCCACTTTCAATGAAATTCGTCTGACCCTTGAAGACTTAGTTAAAAGTCTGGGAGTTATACTAGACTCAGCACTACTACTAGAAAAACAAGTTAAGGCAGCCACAAAAAATGCTTTCTACAATCTCACTATAGCCTGGAAGATGGCTTCCTACCTCGACATGGCTGACCTGGCCACCTGGATCCATGCTATAGTAACTTTATTGTTATTTTTGTTTATTTATAGTCCACCTTTCTCACTGAGATCCAAGGTGGATTACATACTGCAAGTAAATTACATACTGCAAGTAAATGTAAAAAATCAATAGTTAGGACATTCACAGAGCAAAAATACAGCATGATCAGCAGTTAGGATATTCAATGAAAACAGACACAATAGTGTACAGTAGCCACAAACATGTAGAAGGAAACCTTTCTGAATTTAAAACATGAGTAATTAACATGCCATCTTTAACAATGTCAAACTACCAAGTAGGAACATATCTACATCAATAGATAGTACCCAATAATAGCCTAGTCTGTAGTCCCTGTCTCTTACTAAGGTATCATTCTGAGCTATTACCGAGCCCTATAATCTGAGTATTCAGGCTTCATTGATTAGGAACACTGTCCCAATTGTTTGCACTAGTTAGACTCATCACACACACTAAACCTTTTTACATTTGAAGACTTGACTATTGTAATGCTCTATACATAGGTCTCCTGTCTAGGATAACTAGGAAACTCCAATTGGTGCAAAATGCCACAGCTCAGCTTTTATCAGGAGCGAGTAGGAACATGAATATCACTCCCATCCTACAGTCATTCCATTGGCTACCTATCAGTTATTGTTCTCAGTTTAAACTATCAGTTATCACATACAAAGTTATTCACAGCCTTGGTCCAGCATACCTGCAGGACTGCCTCTCTCCTTATGTTCCTCCCCGGCAGCTTCACTCATCTGAACAGGGTCTCCTGCACATGGGCAAAATCAACAGCTGTCCATACATGTGCATTCTCTGTGGTGGCCCCCACCCTGTGAAACGTCTTGCCTGAAGAGGCCAGGAAAGCTCCCACTTTCCTGGCTTTCCACAAACAATGCAAAACTGAATTATTCAAAAGGCTTTTTACTCAGATAGGAAAGCTATATTGTAGGGAGGGGGTCTCAGATGCTTCACTAACAAGTTAGGAACCATAGACTTCACCACTATGTTGCCTTATGCCCTATCTGTTGCTTATAACCAAAATAACTAATCGTGATGAACTAACTAACAAGTCTAATAGTAAATATTCCCACAAACCAATTATTACAGTGTTTCAGCATACATTTTATAAGTAGTATTCAATGTAACCAGTTAAACACACACACACAAAGACCTTGCCACGGCGGCTGCAAAGCGCAGTACAATCAATTGAATTCGTACAAGGGGTTTTCACATAAAGTGCGTTGTGCCAATTCTAACATTTATACAACATCCATTGCATAATTAAAGTGCAAATGCTACAATGTATACAATTCATAAAGCACAATGTGCCCCTCCCCCACTATCATAACATTGCATAGAAAATCTGCAAGCAGACATCTCGTGGATATCGGTGAAGGAAAAGAGGTCCAGTCTAGGATGTGCCATCTGATGGTTGGACCGGTTCCTGGGCAGAAGACCGTTTCAGATCTTTTTCAAAGACGGCAAGATGTAGAACAAACAAAAGCTGACATGATTTTTACTCTGCTCATATTAAGATGACAATTTACCATTCACGTCAGAACATCACCCTCACAAGGAGTCTCTCTCGTGACTCTCTCCTTTGTTGGACTATCTGTTGCTTAAGCATGCGTTCCTATGTGCTACCCATACTTTATGTGTGATCCTACTGGGTGGTTATATGTTGTTCAATGTCAATACTAGAATTGTTTATGCTCTGTTTCAGCATTTCTTCAACTCTGTATTGGATTCTTGCTAGTGCTATGTCTTTGTAAACTTGTATTTATTTCCCCTATGGCATGGTTTAAGGACATGTCTTTGATGTTGATTGTACTAATCTCACCCTATGTAATCCACCTTGAGTCTCAGTGAGAAAGGTAGACTATAAATGACATAAATAAATCAAATAAATAAATTGTTTAAGCTGTCTTGGCATCTACTGCATATAAATGTAAGCCTTTATTGTCCCAGCAACACTGAGATGTGATACTTTTGCAAAAATATTTGCTGATAAAAATTGCAAATACATGCTGATCTGGATACCTAGGCAAATCCTAAGCATTTTGTAGTTTCTGTATCTGTATCTAATGCTAATATAAACAGCATTCTAGAATACCCATAGCATCTTCTTTATTGGACACCGGCATCAATGTGTAATGTGTCACAACTGTGTGTGACTCGTGTCCCAGATTAAACTTCTTTATTACCAAAACTTCTTTCTGAGTATGTATGTGCCATATTTACTATCCAGCTGGTGGGGAAAAATTCTTACAATAATTATAATAATTATTTCACAGTAGGAGAGAAAGGAATACATAAAACTCTCAAAAGAATTAATTATAGGTTCTTGGGTCCTAGGTACCTAGGAGAAAGACAGGTTTATAAATGTTTAAATTAAATTAAAGTAAAGTAAAGTAAAGTAAGGATGATCCCACAACATTTTGTTTACAGCTGATCTGGAACAAAAAAGAAAAACTATTCTCAAGCTCCTGGAACTACTATTAAAAGGAAGAGCAGGAAGGAAACTATAGAATCCTTAACAACAACCTTTGTTACTATCTAAAGCCATTTTCACATCCATCTAAACATAATTAAGTTACTCAGTGTTGAATGGCATGTCCAAAAAACATAATTACCAAGAGCATTAAGATTTGAGTTTGTTTCAAATGCTGAAATGGCAAATTCTCTGTATGTCTTCTTCATCACTTTTATGGAGTCATAGAAATGAAAATGTTCTAGACCAATGATACTTATGTGTACAAAACAAATATGGCTTGCATTGCCAAAACCTATTGCACAGATTTTCACATTAGATTTTTCTTAGGAAGGCCAAAGAACGGGTCAACATGCCATAATATAAAATATGCTTATCTACAACTAGAATCTATTCTGCAACTGTGAACCACAGAATCATTTTCCTAAATAGCATTTGGAAGAAAATATGAACTCAGAAATATTATGCACACTATATAAACTGTGACAATGGAAAAATAAATCTCAAAGTAGTTATTTTCCATGGGGAAAAAACCTCCTAACAGAACAGGTGTTCCCATAGCAACCTCTATTTTAGCATAGCATGTCCTATTTTCAACACACATTTTCAAAAATGGCAATTTCAAGAAATATCTTTAAATATCAGTAGGCTAGGTCCCTGCTACTACCCATGAACATCAAGCTTATTCCCTCATGGAGCAGTATGACTTACACTTACACTAGTTGGAAAAGATGTGCATATGAAGTGAAGGTGCGAATAACTTGATATCACAAATAAAGATTGAATTGTGCACTGCAATACACTTTCCATTCATAATTGCGCTGTCCAATTTTACTAGAGTGAAACTGATATGCTTCTTGTAAAAATAAAAGGTTTGGGTTTTTTTATCCCAGGGTCTCTGTCATTCCTATATATCCTATTCCTTTCCTCAGGGCCACATAGTACCACGAAGGAGCCTGATGCTTGGGCACATTATTAAAAGGGAAATTTAAGTTAACTACTTCGGAATATAATTCCTGGTGGCAGCAATCTACCTAGAGGGTGTAAGAAGAGGGTTAAAGGAAAAGTCTAACTGAAAAAGAAATGGGGTCATAACAGAAGACTTGAGGGACTAGGGAAAGGACAGAAGCAAAACTGAGGTGCTCCCCTCATGCAATAGGCAGCTCCTGTATGAAGTGATGGAGGACATACTGTATTTCTACTGATTAGCAGGCAAGGGCATTGAGTGTGGGAGAGTTAGAGGAAGAAATGAAAGCTTTGTCAACCACCTTTTCTTCCTTCTGCTGGAGGACTGGCAGGGAAGGGTCAAAGTACACAATTGATGAGAATTGCAGTCTAACTGCATAGAAAGCAAAAATATAAAAATATACAAGTAGAAATGTACCTCCCTTTGAAACCAACAGAATAAAGAAGACAAATAAACATGATAACTATAACAAACAAAAAGGTTTAAAGGGAAAACGTGACCTGAAAGAATTTTGTGCATATCTCTAATAGAGTAAACTACTCATCAAGTAACAGAGCTGGATGATGTCATCAAGAGTATTTTTTTTAAAAAATTGAAACAGTAAAGTGCTTAGGAAAGCCAGACCTGTCTTAGCTCTGATAATACAGCATGTACATTCTTATGCAGGTTCAATTTACAAGTTTTATTTTCTTTTGTGAACATTTTAAAATGACACTCCCACCCCACCCCATATTCCTAAATGTAATGGTTCTTTTGGATTTGAAGACAATAAGCACACAAGTGTTGAAGGAAAATAGATTTATTAAATCCCTCTGACAATTTACAGAAATTAACAAGTACAGAACAGAGAATATGCTTATAACACTATATTGCTATCAGAAAGCCTAGGAAACTACAATGGGTGGACCACTGGTTCTGGCCAGTTGCTCAGCACTGCTTCAGTGGTTTAGCCTGAGTTGAAGTTTTTAATTGGACAAGTTTTCTGAGACTTATATAGAAGTTATATGGCTTCACCTGTACACTTGTTTCCCCCTAACTGGCCTAGGAAAGGAGTGATGTATTCAAGGACCACTGATAAGCAGTAAGTGGCAAGCATTCAATATGAAGAGGGTTACTGTCCTCTCTAAAACTCCCTTCCAGGAGCATAAGGTTAACTCATCAACAGCCCACTCCAAAATGCAGCAACAGGACATCATGATGAGCTAAGATGGCTATTAAAATGAAAAATACAGTTTTAAGAGAAAATCATATGTTGCCAGAACAGTGAAGGATGTTTAGGTCTGGCCTGAAGACCATCTGGACACAAGATGGAGGAACTGTGGCACACCAAACCTGATTCCTCAAGTTCACAATAGTCTTCTGCATATACCACTGCATCCCCCCAACAATGCAATTTTTCTCCCCTATCATTTTCCACTGAAGAAAATCATCTTAGAGTCATTTTTACCTCCAAAGGGAAAATATATTCACATATCTGGAAAAGAAAACAAATCTTTTAAATGATCACAGATGTTTTTAAAAATCATAATTTCAGCCCAGTAGCACCTTAAAGACCAACAAGATTTTCAGAATATGAGATTTCAAGAGTCGAAGCTCCCATCATCACTCAAATCTTGCTGAACTTGAATCTCGCTGTCCTACTGCAGATCAGCATGACTACCCACCTGAAACTAAAAAAAATCATGAAGTCTTAACTACAGTGCTTTAAAAACCAACAAAATTAGTTTTACCAGAGGTAAATATGTGGGTAGATGTAGAATAGAATTACCTCAATAATATTTTCATCTTTTAAAGACATCCCCTGTCTATGCCTAAAATGTAACAAGTTATTAGGTCTACAACAGTCACAATGACTCCAAGTTATGGGAAGGCTAAAGGATTAAAATAATTGAGATTGTCTCTTAGACAATATTCTTATTGAGTCACACCTGCACTGTAAGCAAGAAGTATAAAGCCGTTCCTCAAGGGCATACTGAGAATTTAAATTTTTACAGACACTTCTGCACTGGGATGACCTTGCACCCAATGACCTATTTTAGCACATGTTTTAATATTAATTCTGACCTTGATATTTGTATATTTCTGATAGCTGAATGATCCCAGGAAACAGCAAATTGATCATGCCATTCTACAGCTTGATAAATAATATGTGTAAAAATGAAACCGAGTGACAGGATAGAGGAAATGGAATGTCAAGCTGCTCTTTTTATTGTGTGATAGCTTCCTGCAAAGGACAGGTGGCAAAGTAACTTAAAGCACCAGCGCTTCACCTCTAGAGACCTCTTCCAAGTTCCAAGGCAGGTCACATGTAAAAATGAATTTGTTGGTCTCGGTGAATGCTTCTCACTGCATAATTTGAAATGATTGACAGGCTTCACTGGGGAGATTTCAGAGGGGTGAAGAAGAGGTATCACAGATCTTGACTGAAGTGCTGCATATAGAAAACAGGGGGACAGGTTTGTGCAGTTGCACCCAGAACAGCTCCATCATTTACATAGAAATGTAATTAAGAAGATTTAAGAAACAAAAGAATCACAATGAATAGCGGATTTCCACTCGCTACAGGGAGAATTGGGTAGCTTTGTATAATATTCTTCTAAACATTTAACATAAAATTGAAAAGGCATTATTAAGCACAATGGATTTTTATGTCTTTGAGCCAATATTTAGCAGTTGGGGAGAGGTAATTTGACTTAATGTTGTTTGCAGCCTCAGGGGGAGTGGAGTGAGTTGGGAGTCAGCCTGTGCTCTTTTGTACCCCACTGGATACCCTGGAGGCCCTCTCCGTTCCACAGTGACCCCTGTTCAGTCCCTAGAGGAAAGGAGTGATGTATCCAAATAGGCGATTGGCATAACATTGGCATAACACTGGGCACATGAGAAAGGATCCTGTAGGCTCTCTCTGAGCAGGAAGAAACGTTCCCACTCTGTCCATCCACCAGATGCTCTGGGATAACCATCAGACCAGGGCACACCCCAGTTGGTCACTGCTGCATGGATCTCCAGTGGCTGGTGATGTGGCCAACCCCAGGCTACTTTCTGAGGGGGTTCTGTAACTAGAACAGAAGAGAATTAGGGAGTGGCCTGGGCAGGAGGAAAACATGATTTATATGCCTGTGCACTTTCAGCCTAAAGGCTGGGATGTGAGCCTCAAAATTCCAATCTCTGCTGCCACAGTGGTGGCCCCAATCCTGAAGGCGTGTACCCTAACATGCCCAGCTCAACTTCCTAATGTCCATGAACTGATAGCTGGTAGCTGGTGAGGTGGGACCCATTGGTGTGGGGAAACAGTGTGCCACGTGAGCAAAGCAGTATGGCTAGGAGCTCTGTTGCCATAAGTACTTGGCAGGGCAAACCCTGCACCATTCCCCAGAGACAACATTAAGACCCATGCCCCTTATGGTCAGTCTAGATTTATTCACCCACAGCTCGAGCTCTTTAATGAAGACATCCCATGATCACTGTGCCTGCCTGGAGTTGTCCCTATGGGATGCCATAACCAGCTTACTGATCCTGAATGCCCTACAGAATGCCAAGGTGAAGGTGGCCCAAAACAGGGTGGCCTTGGAGCCAGACCAGCAGATCTAAGTGAGTTGCCGCAAAAGCCCATGAAATATGGGGAAGGTAACATACCTGCAACTGTCAGAGTGGCCATGGCTGGATCCCTTCTATTAAAAAGGCCAAATACCACAGGCCCATAGACATGGATGTGGGACATGTATCTGCACCCCTCCTGTCCACCAAAGAGGCAGGAAGGAGCAGACTGTGCTGCCCCTTGTACTCCAGACAAAGTGGCGAGAAGAACTTGGGGAGGCCTTTACCTTCTCTCTTGCCACCACACCCTTGGCAAACTAGTATCCCCTGGGATAGGGTGGCCTGGTCCAGCACAGGAACTGGCCCAGGTGCCCCTCCTACATGCTGCTGAGGCCTTATGCTGTGGGCAGGAGCATCCCTTGCATGGGTCCCACTCACCTCAGTGGCCTGGCAGAAAAGGGGGGACCCCACCTGATTCTGTCCTGCCTCAGTTCCAGCACTGCAAATTGGCCTTTTGATGATTCGGGGAGCCCTGCTTCTGATTATTCTAGTGCCTTAATGATGTTTATTGAATGTTTGTCATAATATATTGTCCGCCCTGAGCCTTTTCTATGGACAAGTTATAAACTAAGCTGAATAAATAAACTGGAGTCATGTTGCCTACCTATTCAAAAAGCCATCCACTGAAGATCAGACTGGAGATTAAGTTCCAAGTAGCATTTACTGGGTTTTTGTATCTTTGTTTACTGTCCATATGCCACAATCCTTGGGTTAGAAAACTATTAAACTTTATGTTAGTGTTTGCTTTGCTGTTCAGCAAAGACAATGAAGTGAACATACAGGACTGTTTTCTAGTGAGTAAGAATATTAATGTAAAGCAGTGGCTCTGAACACTGGGGCTTATGGGAACTCTGAGGGGGGTCTTTAATGAATGGAGGAATCATGGTGAACAAGGGTGCCATTACCCATATTCCTTATGATGTGTGACTGTGTTTCATGAATTCTGGGTTGTATGGATACCTTCAGGTCTGCCAGGCCAGCCACTATCAATTAGTATGTATTCTGTAATCCTCTGGAACAGTGCAAAAGAGCTCCAAAGGGTTTCATCAACAGACAGAGCACTGAAAGGGCTCCTGAAGGGTCGGAAGTTTGAAAAACAGCAAATTACAATTTGATTTCTAAATGAAACACCGCTCACCCTTTCAAAAGGATTATTTTTGGTTCTTTGGCACACTCTTTCTACTAGATCCAGCTCTTAATTGCCCAAGAGTTCATTATCACAGCCCATTTTCCTGCTTTACAAAAGTTTATTTTTGCTACAGTATTGTATCATGCCATATAAAGTTTCCATTTAGGCTTTGTGAGTGCCTTAACAATTGAAGGTTATGTGATGTGATTTTTTACATCTGCTAGTTGAGTTCCTTCTTTCATCCAATAGCAGTGAATTTGAATGGGAGTGTTATCTGACTGAAGGACTGGGGAATGAGAATCTCCCATAGAAGAACTCCACTTTAGAATCTGACATATTCCTAGTTCACAGGTTTCCCATGCCTATTTTTATGGAAGTTCATCTATAAAATATGAAGAAACTAGAGGGCAGGCAGAAGCAATAGGATATATAAATTATATCTTTATAGGTGTGGAGTCCAGCAATGTGAATGGGATCACAATGCTGCCTCAAACTCACTTTTTCTCAAGTGGAAGAGTTTAACGAAACATCCCACTCTGTGTCTCAGCTCATAAAAGGGAAACATGGAGACAAACTGTATGCATTCCAGTTGCTTTATTTGGTATGTATACTCAATCTGCTGTTAAATGGTATTTGCATTCAATAAACCTATGTGGATCTATGAAGCTGCTTTATACTAAGCCAGAGCTCCCTATTTGTCTACACTGTGCCATGTCTGACCCCCATCCATGCCAATGCTAACACTGAACCAATGTTTCATACTGTAACTTAATGTCATATTGTCAATGCCATAACGGTTTCTTTCACAGACTTTGTGCAGGTGCTTATCTAACAGACTGTAGAAACTTTCAGTGTTCATGACCTTGTAGACTACTCACTCCCAGGCATTGCTATGTCTCGCCTTTGATCTTTTGCTTTCTCAGTGACTCTACCGGATAGTACAAATATGCGCCAAAATCATGTTTATTGTTGGAAGGGGGAAGGAACAAATGTGTGTGTTAAGAGGAAGAGTTTTTCCACAGATTCCCATTCCTGTCAATTTCTTGCTTTCACTGCTTAGATGCTTACCTTGCTTCTGAGTAGTCCTATGGACATATATATGGAAATTATTTGATTTCTGAATAAAACCATTTAACCAAGATCCTGGACTTCTTGCTGCAATGGTACAGGGATCTGTCTGCTATATCCTGTCATCCATAGCCTGACACACTGATGAGATCTCAGTGTACACACACCAAAATAAGCATCCCAATATCATCTGTCTCTGAGATCCTTGAAGTGGAAATTTCAGAAACCAAACTTAGGACTCTTTGCATAGAAAGAATGTGCTCTTCCACTGAGCCAGAGCTACTGTTCTTTTAGATATCATGTATTTTCTCCTCATTTCCCTACTATGTGAAACTCCAAACAAAATCAAAGCTAGGACCAGGAGGGAAAAGAATATTTTATTTAATTTACATTATTTACTAGCAACAAGCTTTGTTGTGGGAAAAAATACAATGGGCTCGAGAAAGAGGTGGGCAGGCAGAAGGGAATTCTCTCCTCCTCCATCACTGATCCTGGCTGGATGAAGGCGGTGGGAATGGGTATGGCCACCTCCTCTGCACCTGATCTCAGCTGAGTGAAGGGGGGCAGGCATTGTCAACCACTTTGCTCCTCATCCCAGCTGGGTGAAGGTGGGGATGGGCATTGCCACCTGCTCGGCTCCTGATCTTGGCTGGATGAAGGGGGAGCGGGCGTTGCCACCTGCTTTGCTCCTTATCAGAGGTGGGTGAAGAGGGGATGAACAGTCTCACCTGCTCCAATACTGATTCCAGCCTGGTGATGGTGGGGGCGGCATTGCCACCTACTCCACTGCTGATCCTGGTTGAGTGAAGGTGGGGGATGGGCATTGCCACCTGCTCCACTCCTGATCCTGGCTGAGTGAAGGTGGGGGATGGGCAATGCCACCTGCTCTGCTCCTCATCCCACTGGGTGAAGGCAGAGGGTGGGCATTTCCAACTGCTCTGCTCCTGATACCATCTGGGTGAAGGTGGGGGCGAGCATTGCCACCTGCTCTGTTCTGGATCCCAGCTGGGTTAAGGCAGGGGTATGCATTGCTGCCTGTTCCCCACCTGATTTTGGCCTGGGCTTCCCAACACAGCATGATCTCTGGAGGTCTAGCCGCCTCGTCTGGGCTTCCCTCCACAGCAGCGCTCTCTGGAGATGCACCAGGATAGGAAGTAAGTTGTCTGGAATATGCTAACAGTAAAAATAAAGTATTATAAAAATGTATCATAAAGACAATTCATTTAAAAAATCTATTAAAACCAAACCTAAATTCGTGCACATAAAACTATATCAAAAAGATAGTGCAAGAAAGAGGGATCATTAGGAAATTCCAGACAAAACAAAAAGTCAGATGAATATCCCTGGGGAGAGATTTCTATAACAGAAACAGTTTCAGATAGCCTCAGAGAAATAGCATGTTAGTGACTTGTGAGGGAGCAAAAAAATTTAATATCCTTCCCTCCTTTGGATATGGTTACCCTTGAATTACATGAACCTCAAAACAAACAGCAGAATTTACAGCCGTTTTAGACTTTTTTGGGCATTTTCTCACTGAAACCTTATTACACCCTGGTCACATGCTGGTAATAAATCTGGAAATTATAGTGACCAAAGTGTCTTTTCCATTCTCCTGAAGCCTTTTTCCTTAGTGATCCACACACTTAAAATAGACTAATTCCATCCTCTTAACCTAACCTAATCACCTATGTTCTTCAGCATGCTATCAAGATGTTGGAAGGATTGAATTCCCTTCTCTGTTACACTCCTGGTGAGCCCCTCCCTCTTCATTCTTCTAATAAATTCACTTTTCTGTCTTCTAGTTGCTTCCTTTCTGTCAATAAATTAAACTCTACATATTAACCTTGTTTCAAGTGCCGACCCAGGATATTACACACTGAGACTCTGAACAGATAACATCCATTTAAATAAAATGTTTGCCGTTAAGGATTCCTCCTGAACAACTTCTCAAACTGTTTTTGTGTCGCTATATCATGGCTACCAACATAGCATCTGAGTGACTAGGTGGGGGCCAAGGTGCATTAGAATTATGGATCTAAAGCAGTTTTGTAATGTAAAAGACTGCAATTGGCAGCTGCAGGGCAACTTCTTAATCCTTTCCTTGATGCTTGCCTGTCTTTTTCCAAAAGCTACTTTTCTTCTTGATATTAAAGTCAAAGATATAGGAAACTTCGGTATTTTCTGATTAGATCTGCTTAGGCTTGCTTCCATAAAGCCAGTAAATAGCAGGAAGGGAGTACACCAAGAAAGTCCCATCCACTGGCTGTTTCTTCATTCAAACTTGCAGCCACTGGAGATTTTTTTTCATTAAAAAAAAACAAGAACATTAGGATAGAGACTAGACATGGGCACAAACGTAAAAAAAACCCAAACACCCTGTTTGTCGTTGGTTGCCATCCATGAACAACGAACATGGATGAACATGAACTGTTCCCAGACATGTTCATTGTTCGTTGTTCGTGGGGGCCAGAACCACCCCCAACCCCAGTCCCCCCCACACACACACACTTAGTCCCCCCTCCCCTCAAACCCACTTACTTGGCCCTTTAAAGATCTCTTTAAACTATCAACTGGCAGGCGGCAGGGGGGATTCCCCCCTGCCACCTGCCAGCTGATAGTTTAAAGGGCCCTGTCCTGGCAAAAACAGCAGTGTCTGCTAGCAGCTAGTTTGAGGGGTTACAAACTGACCTTCCCAATGTCCAATACCCACCACATTTGCAGGGGACATAGTCCTCACTGTCCTCTGAAGACTCCCCAAGGTTCAGAGAGATTGCACCCCGGGAAAGGCATGATCCATGGGTCTCCCCATTGGCTGTCATTTTATCTTCACAGTGACAAAAATAGGACTCTCTGCTGGAAATACTTTGAAGGGTTAAAGCCAGAAGGAAAGCCAGAAGGAGTTCAGACAGAGTTCAGTCCCTGCCTCCAGTTGCCAAGGGGATTGATTGCAGGTACCAGACAGTCATCATGCTGCCATTAAATCAATGAAATAGTTTTCATATAGATTTGTTTTGAATGCCAAAGTTTTTGAGTTTGACATTCAAAGGTGCTCCTCCACATTATCACACTTTTCAAATGAAGTTTATATACTATTATTTCAAGGTGCCTTTCAATTTTTCTCCTACTCTATTTCAATCCCTTTCATTCTTATTCATGAATGTATTTTGAAGCCAAATGTGTATTACTTTACACTTGTAGACTCAAAATTTCATTTGTTCTCTCTTGGCCACTTAAGCAGGCGATCTAAATCCATTCCGAATTTTATGTGCTGCTCAGCATGATCACAATTTTGCAATTTTGTGGCATCAGCAGATTCAATTAGCTTATTCCCCACATCTGGGTCATTGATAGAGATTAGAGATAGGAGAGGTTGAATGGTTGATCTCAGTGGAACCCTTAGAGAATAATTTCTGATAAGTGAACAGGCCTCTTTTCACAACAGCTGTTGTCTATTTTCTGATTTGTTTTTATCTATTTGCATGAACTTTAAAGAACTTCTCATATTTAAGTGACAATTTGACAATGAAAACTTTGTTTGCACTTTTCATGAGATTCCAAAATTATGCCTCTTCAAATCTAAAATGGTCAGCACTAATAGGTGTTTCACAAAGGAAGAAAATAAAATGAAAGAAGGATCTAAACTGGATTTATGCCAGACGTAGGTTCTTCAGAGTAACGATCTAATCACTTTGAAAAGGCCTCTGAGGTTGCAATGACTTTGTTTTCTAAGGCTCCTACACTTTAAGGAGTTTTACAGTAGACAAAACAAATTCAGATTCCAAGCATCTCCAACAATACACAATAGAGAAAACTCAACCTATTGAACGTTTGCACAGTATACAATTATTTAAGGTACAGAATCACTGCTAGAGAAAAAAAGATGATCATTAATTGGGTTCTAGAGATGACTTCTCCAAAAGGACTGCCAGCCCCCTTCCATAGTCTGAATGGTTGTAACTAGAGGTGGGCATGGACTGGGAAAAAACCACGGGCCATCAGGAGAAAAGACTATTTGATGCTAGCAACCCAAATAACTTGTCCAGAAGCACAATGAAAAAAATTACTGTACAAATTAATATGTTAATAATATCGTATGGAAAAAAACCAGGCTCCCCGCCTGGTAGTTGAAGCAAGTTTAAAGTGCCCATTTCAGGGATTCACAACCCAATGGACCAATGGACCAGCCAAAAGTCCGTGAAAAACTAGTGTTCCATGACCCGCTGGTTTGCGAATGTCAAACTGGGCTTGGTCTGTGTTAAATTTTGGTCCGTTTTTTGGTCCCTGCCCACCTCTAGTTGTAACAGTTTTATTTTTATGTGATATTTCTTTATGGATCTCAAAACTAAAGGAATGACATCAACATTAGTTTTCTTTTCCTCTTTTTCATTGTGGTATTGCTGCCATTGTGATAGGATAAGTGTGGATTCAGTTTCATTTTCCCAGCCATGTCGGACGCTCCTCTTCGCAGGTCTGGGAGTAAGCGGCCGAGCAGCCTGACTGGGTGGTTGACCTGCGAGGGTTAACCCCCAGGACTCCCAGGTAGGGGGTCAGGGTCCAGAGCGCTGCGGGAAGAGCCCCCTGAAGTCGATCCAGGGGGTAAATAGCCCGTCTGCTCCTATGGAGGCCGGCAGACTTGTGCAGCACATCGCGTGCTGCCGGGCCATGGAGAACTGCAACAAGCAGATTTAAGGTGAAAACCTGTAAGTAAGCGGATCCCTTCTGTTACTTTAAGCATATGCGAAGGATTGGTGGGAGTTGAAGCTTAAGAAGGTTTGGATATCTTCCCCTTCATTGAGTTTTGGAACTTAATTGGCGGACTCCCCCCCCCGGCAAGATGGCAACGAAAAAGCAGAGCCCTGCTGTGGGCAAATCGGTTTCGGCTGCGTTGCAGGGGAAGGGAGAGACTCTTGAAGAGGTGGTTAAACGGTCAGTCATTGAAGCTATGAAGCCCTTTGTTGATAGGCTAAATGAAATCGGACAAAGGGTAGTTCAGTTGAAAATGAAGTGAAAACCACTAAAGATGTAGCGCTCGAGGCAGAGAAATCTACTCATGAAAATGCAACACTCATAAGAGCTACAAACAAAGAAGTAAAGCTTTTGGAGAATCAACTGATAGGCCTACAAGTGGATCATGCTCAGACGGTATTGCGTTTACAGAATGTGAAGGAGGAGGAAAGTGAAAATTTAAAGGATCTGTTGTCGGAACTTTTGGCGTCATTCACAAAGGCAACTAAAGAAGAGTTAAAAAGCGATATTCTGGAAGTCCGTAGGACATCTTCAAAATATGCAACGAAGCGTCAGCTGCCTCGCGAGATTATTATTGACTTTTCATCAAAGAAGACTTGGGACACTATTTTATATAATTCGACTAACGTGGACTTGGACTTTCTTGGCAACAAGGTTAAGATATTGAAGGACGTTCCATTTCTAGCTCGGAAAAGAAGATTCAAATACAAAAGGTTTGCAGCTCTTCTGAGAAAGCGTGATATAAAATACAAATGGTTATTTCCGGAAGATATCTGGTTTAGATATAAAGACCAAGCCTACAAGATAATATCAGAAGTACAGCTGAGGGATTTTGTGCTTAAATCATCAAGAGTTCGAGCAAGAAGAAGATCCAGAATCTGAAGGGGGGAGTGGGGAGGAGGGAGCGCAGTTATTGTAGCTGTTCAAAGAGAACTGAGACAGAGCTGCAGGGGGGGGGGGAGAAGACCTGATCCTGACTGTAGTTCGTATCTTATAAGATCTACCAATCTAATAGCATATTAGAAAGTTTAACTTTAAATAATTGTATTATGAAGGGAATTCAATACTTGTAGTTGTAGTCTGTGTTCTTATGTTGTTTTTCCCTCCCCCCTTGTTTCTTTTTTCCTTTTTCTGTTTGTAGTTTGTAGTTTTGATGTTAGTAATTAAAATAAAAAATAATAATAAAAAAAGTGATAGGATAAGTGTGCCTTGCAATAAGCAGAATTTGTTAAAATAATGGCCTCTCAGATGCTCAAATAATACAAATGTATTTGCTTAAGTAAGCAGATCCCCAGCTGCACAGAAGGGGCAGAGCAACAATTTTAGTGTGATAGATGACTTAGAAAAGCTCAGAGCAAGCAATGGGGAATCCACTGAACTGAATCCACTTTTCCCTGATGGGAGATCCTACAGTAGCTTCTGAGGCAAGCAGAGCAACACAGACCATAACCACATTGGAGGAACCTTCCAGCATTCCTCTGATACATACATAATTGAGAAAATTATTGGTAAACTGTGATAGAAAATGGAGAGTCATCCCTTCAATTGTCATTGGTCCTGAGAAGAGAGGGGACTCGCTGCTGTAATACTAGAAATAGGGGTGACTTTTAGAGGTGTGTGTAATGAAATATCACAAGACATAAAAATTATGAAAATAACCATTTCTGTGATTTAGTTGTGATTCTCAAGAATGGAAATGCTAGTCCAGGCAGCTTGGTAGTCACAAAACCATCCCTGAAAAGTTCTGTGGGGTTTTGGGGGAGTTGTTTTGGAGTTCCAGTGTTTACCAGCAATGCAGCATGCATTTCATTTTGAATCAGTACTGATTTTCCAGAGAATTTCTCCCTTCCTATCAGACTGTGGCAAAGGAGGAGCAAAGCTAATCTCAAACAGCTAATCTCAAATAACAACAGAGCTGCCATTCTCCTTCCCCCCTCCTTCCCCATCACTCCTAATATCTGTTTTGCAAGTTAATACATTGTTAAAATTTGGAAGTGTGTCCCATTAGGGAGACTGTAGTCTGTTGCTAGACAGACTTGGCACTCTAGACCAGAATAGGAGGAAAGAAAGATGAAAGAGAAAGTAAAGCAGAGCCTGTAACAGAAGAATAAAATGTGTTGTTAAGTATCCTGCCTGATGTTGTCTTCTTTCCTGCATTAATCCACAAAATCCTCCCTGTGGGTTGGAGATCAACTTTTTCCCCTTGTGAAAGTAGAAAAGGCTTGGCTTTCTCATGGGCCCGTAGAATTCAAACACTTTGCCTCAATTGCTTGAAACTTGGGGGCTCTTTGAAGTACGGGCAGAAGAAACTTCACTGCAATTTTGGTGACATTTGGTTGGAAAACAATTACTCCACACCCCCGAAGTCCCCATGGTGAAGAATGGATGTATAATGATAGCTGGGAGGTGGCTTGCTCAGGAGCCCATAGAATTGAAACACTTTCTTGAATTTGCTTGCAATATGGGAGTTCTTTGAAGGACTGGCAGAAGATACTGCATTGCAATTTTTGTGATATTTGGTTGATAGAAAATGACTCCAGCTCCCCCTGGAAGTCCCCGGTAAGGAATAACAAAAGTGCCAACAATGATGGGGGGGGGGGCTGCAACAGAAGTCTTCCTCACTTTCTCAAAGGAAACAAACAACAAACCACACACAATAGGAAAGGAAGGTAAATGCAGTGGAATGGTTAAATATATATATATATTGTCATTCAGTGAAAGAGTAGGAAAATGAAATTAATACAGACAGGGCTTTGTTTTTTGTAAATGCTGGTGTCTGGCTGAAGCTCTCCTGCTTGACAACTATTTTATGAATTCGTAGAGAGAACTTAGCGTGGCTTCACAGAGAGAAACCTACTTTTGGGGTGTGTAACTGCTCCCACCCCCCCACACCTTGTTTGTTTGTTTGTTTGTTTGTTTGTTTGTTTGTTTGTTTGTTTGTTTGTTTGTTTGTTTGTTTGTTTGTTTGTTTGTTTGTTTGTTTGTTTGTTTGTTTGTTTGTTTTCTTTGGATTTCTATTCCACCCTCCCCACAAAGGGCTCAGGGCGGATTACAACATTTTAAAAATACATTTAAATTAATTTATACAATTTAAAACCATAAATATTTTTTAAAAAAAACATTCACAAATAAAAATATACACTCAGATGGTGGCAATCAATAGCAGCAGACACAGCTCAGCAAGATAAGGTGGTGGACAACCCTAGTAGGGAGAGATTCAGATTTTATTCTTCTCTATTTTTTGGCCACTGGAGGCCAAGCCCAACCTCAACCATATGCCTGGTGGAACATCTCTGTTTTACAGGCCCGACAAAATGATAACATCCTCTGGACCCTGTTCTCAGTGGACAGAGAGTTCCACAAGGCTGGAGACAGGACCAAGAATGCCCTGGCTCTGGTTGAGATCAGGTGGGCCTCCTTGGGAACAGGGACCACCAATAGATGTTTCTCTCCCAGTTGGAGCATCCTCTGGGGCACATATGGGGAGAAGCAGTCTTGCAGATATGCTGGTCCCAGTCCGCATAGGGCTTTATAGGACTTCAATCTGCTTGAAACTTAGAGGTTCTTAAGAGTAATGGGAGGACTGTGTTCTGTGAAATTTTGGTGCTGTTAAGTGCAAAAATAGCTGCCCCAGAACTTCCAATTAATCTCCCCTCCCCTTCCTCATTGAAAAGAATGGTCAAGAAAATCATGAGAACAGAAGGAAAGAAAATGAATTTCAACCCTGACAAGGCAACCTCTTACTGGAAAACTACTCAATCACATTAAACATTTCATTCAACAGCCCCAGATATGAAACCACAAGAAAATTTAGATGCATGCCCCTAGTGCCTAGCCACATACCCCTTTGGCCATTTCCACACACGTTGAATAATGCACTTTCAATGCACTTTAGTGGATTTAGTGGATTTAGTGGATTTTTAGTGGATTTAGTGGATTTTTTGTTCCACACATGGAAAATAAGTTACAAATGTGCACTAAAGCATATTGAAAGTGGATTATTCAACGTGTGTGGAAACGGCCTAGGTCTCATCTTTTGTTTGTCCAGCCTTGGAACTTCAATAGGGCAGAAATGTACCTGCCCCTCAGATCATGAAGACGGGGGATGATAGAATCATCTCTGGCAAGCATTTGTCTGCTTTTCCTGACTGAACGTTCTTTCACAAACACACAGTTCAGGCTACCACACAGGTTATATTTCTCTCAGACAACATACACAGGCTGCACACAGCTTGCCTGCTAATACCAAACTCAATACTTTTCTCAGAAATGCTTAAACATGCTAAGACTGCACATAGCTTGCCTCTTTTGCCCTGACTGAATCTTTTTTCTCCACTTTCAGTCTAAAACTGCCTTCACTCCACCCAAACTCAATCATCAACCAATCATATCGCTCACTCATCCCTTTTTCAGCCTCAGTCTTCATTTATACCACACCAAGCATTTAAAGTCTCATACATGCATTTACTTAAAATCATTACAATGCCTCTTTAAATTTCCTTTTGTTTTCAGATGTAGTGAAGCTTTTCATCTTACCCATCTCTATTGCTGATGTTTCCAGTTAAGAAACATTGTTTATTCCATTTTCCAGTATATTTTGCCATTTATATGTTACTAGCCAAATAAGAGGGGTCCTCTCAGTGTAGAACACTCTCAAACAAATTACAAACCTCGAAGGTTATATTTATATATATTTATATATTTAATATATTTTATAAATTTTTATATTTTTAATTCATACAAAAGTGCAAGTGCTCAAATGTGATAAATATTCTACAATAAATATCTAAAATCTACAATTAATAAATATTCATAAATAATCATAAATATTCATAAATATTAAAGCTGTTAATATCTGTTCGAAGTTTCAGAACTGTTCATATCCATATGGAATATCTTCAAATGACAAAATTGCCTAGTGGTTACAGCTGAAACCATCCAAAAATTGGGCTGTAAGAGCCTGATGGGTGTTGCCAGCCTACTTCCCCATTTCGACAATGTCTTTTTCAAAGGCTCAAATCAACATAGAAATCACTCCAACACCACCACGCTTATTTCCTGAAAAAAGAAGGAGCCAACAGACCGTTGACATCTTTGAACAAATATTAACAGCTTTGAAATAGCACAAAGAACAAGCTAATACAGGCTTTCATAGCCCAATTTTGGAGCATTTCAGCTGTAACCACTAGGCAATCTTGTCATCTGAGGATACTCCACACAGATATTCATAGCTTTGAAACAGAACAGGAACAAAGAAAATATAGTTTACAACTCTGGAAATTGGAATTGATTATTCAAAGGACTGAAAGGATTGGATGCTTGATGAATATGAATATTTATGATTATTTATGAATATTTATTAGTTGTAGATTTTAGATATTTATTGTAGAATATTTATCACATTTGAGCACTTGCATTTTTGTATGTATTAAAAATATAAAAATTTATAAAATATATTAAATATATAAATATAACCTTTGAGGTTTGTAATTTGAGAGTATTTATATGTTACTGCCAAACATAAAATGCTAATTTTAACAGTAACAATTCTATCAAATTTTATTTGTATAGTCAGTGGGGGAAAAGTCAACTGAAGGTTCATCGATCTTGGATTTTCTAACTGAAACACTGTATTCCCAAAATTCAGTAAAAGTCCTACTTAAGGTTGCCAACTGGTGCTGGAAGAAAAATATCCTGCCCCTTTAACAGAGATTTAGTATGCAGAAATGGGCAATTGAAGCTTTTCACGACATGGAGATAAATAACATCACCTGATAATTGCTACTAATCAAACTGAGCTTAAAGGCACAGCTGTAACTAGTGCAAGTGAAGTACTCTAGGTAGTTGTGATGGTGTTTGGTCTAGTCAGCTCTAGAGATGGGCACGAAAAGCAATATGAACAAAAAAAAGCCACAAACAGCCCAATCTGCTGTTCGCGAACAAGTTGTTCATGAGGCCCCATTATAAATGAACAGGTGGTCATTGCAAGCCTCGTTCGTTGCTGTTCATCAAGCCAGACAGTCTGACACCTGCAATCAATTCCCTTGGCAACTTAGGCAGGGATTGTCTGAACTCTGTATGAACTCCTGCTGTTGCTCTGGAAACCCTAATCTAAGCCCAATTTAGCTTGATAGGCAGGTCTTACTTTCAAGTGTGATGCTCCAAATTTGTTACAACAAGGGAGCAAAGAGCAGGGGGTAGGGGGGGCTCCCAGCTCTGACTTTGCAGACAGTGGAGAGGGAGAGAGACAGTTGCTGTTGGCATTTTGATAGAGAGAGTGCATTGGACCTTGAATTTTGTTTGTGTGGTGGGATAGAGATCTACCCCTTCAAGTTCCAGGGCTGCTGCCAGGCTCTGGGCCACACATTTATTATTGGTACCTTTCCTGCTGCCTGCTCAGGTCAGGTTTCTGGGAGTGGTGCAGTAGGGATCTTGACTTGGCTGATGGCTGGAGGAGAGCCTGCTGGCCCCCCACGAACAGCCAACCACAAACATGTTTGTGAACAGGGCCATGTTCGTGGTTGTTCATGAGTCCCTGTTCATGGATGGCAACAAACAACGAACATCATGTTTGTTTGTTTTTCTGTTCGTGCCCATCTCTAGTCAGCACCAGTAATAAGTATTCAAAAAGGTAGTTATTGTTGCTCTGGTCTCAAGAGGATAGCTCCTTGACATGTATCAAGCCACCACTTTCATTCTCTTGCCTAAACCAATCACTAACAAACAATTGCCAGATTTGATCTTCTTAATAGAAACTTTAAAGTATAAAGGCTGGTGAGTAATGGTGAATAGGTCTCAGGGTTAGAGGCTACCACCAAATTCTAGCTGAAATAGAATAGTGAATAAAATATAAGATTAACAAGGGGGACATAATAATTACACTGTTTTCTTATATTCCAGTTGCTCCTGTTTTATAACAGAATGCAGTTACTTGAACTTAATTCTGTGCTGGATTATTCCCCCTATTGTTAACACTATACTAGATCCAGCAGTTCTTGTGCATAAATGCTTCACAGTCACATTGCATATGACTATGATCAAGTTAAATGTGAATTGGAATACGCAGGCTCAGACTCTTGAAATAAAGTATGTGAAATTCTTTAAACATTTGAAATAAGCTATATAACTGCTAAGTATTATTGATATTATAATTATCATTGCTGCTACATTTTCTCTCTATTAAAATATGATTCCAGAGAAATCATCAATTTACAGTACATTGCCTTTTTCATTTTCTCAGGCCAATGTACCAAGAGCATACAAAACGTATTACTTTGTGGTATCTTCCTACCTGTAAAAACTATTTTTAGTTTTGGTATATGATAGTTAGATATACGACATTTCCTTTTAGAATAAGCACTTTTATACCCAGAAATAAAAGTTAAATGATTAAAGAAATCCACAGATTCAACTAAAATTTACCTGAACTGTAATAAAAGAAATGCCTGTTAGTCACCAAATGTTTTATAATGCAAAACCACTTATAAGATGTTCTATGCAAATATGAAACATTTCAGTTTACAATTGCAAAATTCAGTGGGTTCCAGAAGGTTTCATATATATCAAGAGATTATTGGGTTATGTGATAATGCAACCCAAAATGGTAGCATTTGGCAACATTTATGTTCATCTTTGGCTGGCCTTGCTTATATAATTTGGGATGTTGGCTTATTTTTTATTTTATCATTGGTATTGGGAATTTTGGTGAAACTGCAGGAAAGAAAAGTCAAAAGCAATGTTGAAAGACAAAATGTCACCTTAAGAGCAGGGCTCTCCCTAATGTACAGTTTCACACACACACAAAGAAATGTGCAAGTATCAGATTTGTACAGTTATGAAGGGAAGTGTGTAAAGTTCTGAATCAGCAGTGAAATGAAGAAAGACAATAAAGAGAAAAAATGTTTCTTTATTCAACAATAAAGGAACCCTAGAGCTATTGAAAGGGCAAGGCAGAAGACCAATAGTGCCCTGTTTAAGTCATTAGTGGATGGTTTGGGGGTATATTTAACTCATTCGCAGATATGGGCCAATCTTGCTGACCTCTACAGAGGGGATGGGGTCCACCTTTCAGTGAAGGGCAATAGCATTTTTCTGGATGACTTACGGCAAGGGCATCGGCTGGCAGTAAACCAGCTGTGGGGCGCAGGGGCCTAAGCAGAGGCTTGGCCCTAGCGGTGGCAGGTTTAGGAGTGGTGAAATGAGTGGGATGGTGAGTACCCTTGGCACATCCCCATTTGGGGGGGGGGAATTGGGATCTGTCAGGATCACTGGCACTGCTTGATGGCTGTCAGCTGAGAGGGCAGACTGCCGTGTGGCTCCCCTAAACAAGTAATGCCCTCCTACTTTACAGCGAGGTGCTATAAGCTTGGACTGGGGAGCCATTTGCCTGGCTGGCCAGGTTCCAGCCATGTGTGTGGATGGCTCGTGCCCGGGGCAGCGGGACTTGCCCAGACAGGTCAGGGCGGAGGTCCAGTAGTGACCCCAGGGCCTGACCTGTACTGCTCATTGGGCCCTTGCCGTGTATATATGTTGGTTATGGTGTTGCCAAAATAAATATGGCCCATTTAGATTCTAAAAACTGGTGTCTGTCTCTTATTTCTGCCTGGGGTGGCAATGTACACTTTCACACACACACAAAGAAATGTGCAAGTATCAGATTTGTACAGTTATGAAGGGAAGTGTGTAAAATTCTGAATCAGCAGTGAAATGAAGAAAGACAATAAAGAGAAAACATGTTTCTTTATTCAACAACTATGTTGCAATTCACCAGGGGTAAACTGGGAGGAAAAAATGTCCCTGCCCAATGGTCCGGTCCCCTTGCCCACCCAGACCCTGCCCCCACAAAGGAGTAGGGAAAGAGGGAGAGACCAAGAGTCAGCCAGTCCCATACTGCCCAGCTTGGCTGGGTGCTTTCCATAGCTCTGCTAGGCACAGGCACAACAATCTTCACACTGGGACATGTGCACCTTGAAGGACAAAATGCCTAATAAGCAGTGTATTTAATAAGCATAGCATTTAATGCTGTCCTGTTCCACAATCCATCACCACAAATCTAATTTCATGTCTGTTCAGAGCACCCTTACAGGAGTATTTGCAGAAATAATGGGGGGGAGTCATAGTGTCATTGACATCCAATCACACTGTGAGTTCTCTGTTTCACTTCAGCCTCTCCTACCTAAAAGGGGCTTCAACCAAAGACTGGATGTGGCTAGATCAAACAAGTTCATTAACCTGCCATGAATGACAATTTGAAAGTAAATTGCAGTCCAGCATAAGGAGCTTGTGCAAACTTATTTCCCAGGGTCAGTGGGATGTCCAGATCTTGTGAAATTTGCTGGACAAATAAAATGTTTTCTGTTTCCCATGGTTATTAACAGTGCAATCTTATGGGATTGGTCTAGAGAAACTCTTCATAAGATTACACTGAACATCACTGTAAATTATCTGTACCTACTTTTTCCTTGGGGATACCTTACTAAAATGATATTAGTGTGTGAGTTGATTAGGGTTGCCAGGCCTCTGCTCTCAATCCTTTGGATCTTTTTGGGATGGGCAATGACAGAGGACTTCCTAGAACACTGTGATGTCACTTGCAGGTGAAATCCAGCAGTAACAGCATGATGCTTATTTTGCCTCACTCAAGCTGCAGTTGGGGCCAGGAGTGAAGGTGGAAAGTTTTCTGCTATTCCCGGTAAGCTGTCGACCCTAAAGTTGATAGGTTTTAGGGTTCAACATCTCCCCCCCTCCAGATCTGTAGAATGTTAATATCTGATACAGGTGTGAAATGTGTCTAGTGCAAACATGTATAAATGCATCCACATAATATAGTGATAAATTCATTTTAATCCTATGAGAATAACAGGGCAGTCCTAAAAAGAGTTACTTTCTTCTGAGTCCATTAAAATCAATGGACATAGAAAGATGTAATTGCATTTAGGATTGCACTATTATAAATTGTCTTCTAATGTATTTTTGTCATTTTCTTTTGTGAAATTTGGCAAGGTATTGTGAGCTGCTGCTGCTCACATACCCTCCTCCAAAACAGACAGTCCTGGTTAGCATCCTGGGATGGCTGTTTCTGCTTTCTAACAAGTAATGGACTCTAAATTCCCTGTTGAACTCCCTGAAATTGCTAAAACTCCATAATCTCCTTACATCAAACAAAAAAATATTTCACTGAAAAAAAGCCTTCACATGCAATCTATTAATAGCATTCAGAGATATGAAACACAGAAAGTTTGGACTTTGTATCTATTTATAGGAGAATTCTGATTTTTCTTTGCTTTAATGTGGATTAAATTGCCTTCTTACTAGTCATAAGTATGGGAAAGATGTGTGAAATGAGCATGCTGTGCCCAATTATCTATGTTGCATTGATTCCAGCTGTAAACATTTTGATTATTGTAATTTTCATATGCTCAATTTCATCCACATATTTCTCAAGGCCTGATTAAAAACGAGCTTTTATTGAGCTTCAGTGTCAGTGAGATGATGTTGACCCTTATAGTGTTAGGCGTTCAGTTTGAGGTTGCCAACTTTTAGATTAAAAAAAAGTTAAAGGAATTCTGATTGAAATAGAGATAATAGCAAAAAAAAAGTTTTTCCTGTGTTCATCCTTGAGATAAATTGTACTCTGACCCTGCACTCCAGTATGGGGTAAAGAAGCTGAACAAGGAGAATGCTGCAAAAGCTCATCTTGTGCTAATCTCTCATGGTAACTCTGTTTGAATTCTGCCATGACAGCTGCAGTCAGCTTGGCTAAAGCCATTTCTTGATTTTTTTATGTTACTGGGGGCCAATATGTCCCTTGTGGTGATCCAGGTGTTTATCGCAGCTGTTACATGCAGTAGCAGTTTGGATCAGGGTGGTCAGATAGTATATATCATTCTTTTCTATACTTTCTTCATAGTATTTTGAGTGCCTCAAAATGCATACCTGGCATAGTTTTGCACACTGAAGTAGTAGAACAGTCACTGGAGATGTGGGCTTGGTTAAGAGCTTTTAAGATAAAGGTTTTGAGATTTTATTTGCTGCAGGGACTTTTAAGTCTAGTTTTAAATCTGAATGGGACTGGCTACTGGAAGATAAGTTGATGTGCCTAAATGTCACTGCCGATGCATTAAACACACTAGGAAGTGGGGATTTATATTGTCTGGTCAAAAGACATCTGAAAGGCCTAGACCATAATAGTACTGTTATAAGATCTCATGGGGCTTGCTCAACTCTTGCCATTGAAATATGTCCTCTATTGAAAATTCCAGAGTATTTTCAGACTCTGTACTGAGATAACATTATGTTGACCCATCTGAATGATTTTCCTTCAGCAGTCAGAACAGGAAGAAACTCTGGCATATTGTTGCCTAATAGGTAGCATGTCTGTGGATTAGAGAAAATTGATCCTATTGACAACATTCTTCTTGAATGTCCTAGGTTTTTAGATGCTATGGGTTGATATTTCCTTTAACTGGAAAGAATCTAGTTTCTGTGGAGGCTAATATGGTTGTTAAGAGACAGCTCATCGGATTTCTAAACCCATTTAGTACTAGTTGTTTTTTCTGTTCAAGATGATGGTTGAATGAACAGTAATATAAGTAAATAAGTAAGCAACCTGCAAAAATAGCTGCCATATTGTTTTGCTGCCACCAATCTTGCCTGATTTACAGTGCAATCCTAAACAAAGTTACATCCTCCTAAGCCCATTGACTCCAATTAATTTAGAAGGATGCAACTCTGTTTAGGATTGTATTGTTAAAGCATCATTTCCAAACATTTCCAACTCCACATGGGATATGTGTCTAGCAAGACCTACCTCTTCCTTCTCAATAGCAACGTATTTTGCTTGAGAAGGTACAGAAACTAGCTGCTGATGAGGTATGACTTGATCAACATTTCTTTTGATTCAGAAAGATAGGTGCATCTTAAGGGGCCAGGAGAGCCGTAAGTACAACTATGATGGACCCCCCCCCTCCTTCACTCCCCCATTCTGAGGCAGATTTTCCTGCCAAAATCCAAGTTTGCCTGCTTTGACTGAGCAGCCCCAAGTAGCGTATCTCTATTTGTGGTTTTAAAGTTCTTTTGTGTCTCACCCTGATGAGCAATGATCATTTGGGCTATTTAGCCCAGCCCAGAAACTTGATGGGGGGGGGGAAGCAGGCGCCCTCTTCTTCTGTGTTGGAAAATGGCACTGGAGACTATATAATGTTCAAAAGAAGCAACAACTTTATTGAACAGGCAGAGATGGAATAAAGGCAGTCAGGGAATGAAAGAGCTGGGGTAAAATTTGTTGGTAGAACAGAATACTCTTTTTTTAAAAACATTTTATTAATTTTCCATAAAGATAGGAATAGGAAGGGGGAGATTAAGAAGAAAAGGTAGGAAAAAAAGAATACAAAAAAATTCATTGAGTCAGCTTACATCAACATTCTAGTTCTCCATACATTGTATTTTATCCTAGCAAATGTTCGACTGTGGTTACTGGTAGCAAATTACAATAGTGCCTTTGTATATTTGATACGTTTTGGTCTCTATATTTATTTTTATTCCAGTTGAAGAAGGGGGTCCATGAAACAGAAAAATCTTATTCCATTTGTGCTTTCATTAATATAGTTAATTTGTCCATTTCCACGATTTCCATTATCTTCATTATTAATTCCTCTTGTGAGGTATTATCTGACGTTTCCAATAAAATGCTAATAAAGTTCTGGCCGCTGTTACTACATGAATTGTGAAGTACTTCTGTTCTTTGTTCATATCTGGCAAACAGTTTAACAAAAATGTCTCTGGTTTGAAGGAAATTGAAGCCTGTAGAATAGTTTGTAACAATATGTGCACCATTGTCCAAAATCTATGCACCTCTTTACAGGTCCACCACATATGGAAAAAATGTCCCTGTATGTTTCCCACATTTCCAACACTTATTTGACATGTTTTTATACATTTTAGCCAGCCTATCCAGTGTTAGATACCATCTATAAAACATCTTATATAAATTCTCTTCAAATGCAACAGACTTAGATATTTTAACATTCACTTTCCATATCTTATTCTATTGTACTGGGTCAATACTGTATCCTAAGTTCTGTACCCATAAAGTTTTACATTTTTCCACCCCCTCATTCGTCTGCATTAAAAATAGGTACATTTTCTTAATCAATTTTTCATCTGAATCACGTAACAGTTTCTGAAAATCCTTTTGTTCTAAGTAAAAACCTCCCACTTTTTATCTTTATTATATCTAGATTCAATCTGAGCTCTTATCTCTGTAATTCCTATTTTGTTTTTAACACTCTTTTATCATCCAAGAGTTATTTATATCTAATAATATTATCTGGGGAAAATACGTTTGGCTAAGTAAATGCTTCTAGTGGGAAACCCATTGTGGGATCTTGGAATATATTAGCGGTACACTTCCTTCCCATGTTGTTATGAGAGATTTCCTTATCAAGTGATTTTTGAAATATTTATGTCCAGTTGTTTTTCTGTACCATATAAATGCAGGCCATCCTAACTGTAGAACAGAATACTCTTTAAGTCACAAGCAAAATAGTTTTCTTTTAAGCTTAATTTCTATGTTCTTGCTCTTTAACAGTCAGAGTTAATTTTGTTTAGTACTTTGGTTACAGCAGCAATGTTTCTTCACAGAATTCCCTTTTACAACTCAGGTTTCCTGACATTAGTTCAAAACTGTTCCCTTTACAACAGACCTGGGGTCCTCCTTAGAGCCAAACCCCCTTTAAACACTGGGCAGGAATTATTCTTCTTCACCTAAGAAGATATAGCCCTTCTTCACTTGGCTTGAATGGAAGTCTCCACTTACTACTCAATCATTCTGTGCCAAAAACATCCCCCCCATCCCAGTTCTATTGTGGCTATGTAAACAGGTTTCAGCTTGTGCTGGCTTTTATACTTGGAATTCTTAACTGGAATTCTCCCTCAAAACAATGATGTTACAGTCAGGGCAAAAGATTTCTTTTCTCCTATGCCAGAGGGGAACCTGTCTGACCTTCCCTGTTAGACTTTCATACACACTCTCCTCAAAATCCTGTCAACAACCAACTATCATCCTGAAGGTTGGTTCTAACTGGCCAATCAGAAAGCAGGGCAGACTCATTCAGTCAAGCTCATATTCCAGGCTATTGTTAGCTCCTTCCCTTTCAACTCTCTGAATGCTGCACTTAGGAAACATTCTTTAAATTGTATTCTGTCACAACAATTCATGATTAACTGACATTTTTGTGTACTTACTATGCATGGCAGTTTATCTTGCAATATTGGTATAATAACCAATCACTGCTGAATCACTTAGACTCAGAAATTTTAATTATTTCAACCATTCTGGGTTATGCCATTTCAGTATTTAATATATCAATAATATATTAATCCAAGAACACATACTACTGTTATTCTTTCACCTGTTTTTCAAACTGATACGTTGATGAATGAAAAATAGTGGCTCAGTATGAATTCAAGCATTACATATAGCAGTGTTTATTACATAACCTATAAGGAAGATGAATCTGGAGATGGAAGTAATTCAGAGCATTCAAGGATGTGCTTAGCTTCTGTATAATCAGACGTCAACCTTCCCACATATAATCTGTCCACTGCTACTTGTAATACATTTGAACTGACATTTTTATCCTGGACCTCAGGCTGAAAATGTAACCTTCACACAAGTCTTTTGTATAATCTCTGACTGCTGGTCTAAAATTGGATAAGCTTTCATTTTGTAGAGCTGTTACTTTCAATTTTTGATGCCTTGCAAGAATCAGAAACCAATGTCAGTTTCCTTTTTGTCTTCAGAGGCAGCTACCACCTGAAATTAATTTTTTTTAAAAGTTGAACCAATTTTTACTTTCAAGCTATTTATAATTCTGAGGAAAAAAAATAAAATTAATGTAATTTAATATCAATTTTTACTTTTACTTCCTCTTCTTTCAATATCCTGAGTGCCTAAATGTTTAAAGTGTGATCTGATGAATTAGATCAAGTTTAAATGCAAAATATTCAGAAGTGATAATTTTGTTGCCCACTTGATTTTTTCCCTCTCTACTGTCTGAATATTAAAATAACATACTTAGCTATTCCTCATACATTCTTCTTTCTTTTTTGTATGGCTCACAGAATTCTAAAATCCCAGAACTCAAAGAATTCTTGTGGTGATATATCTATTTAAAAAAGCAATAAAAATGAATTACAAAACTGTTTCTCTGGAACTTTCTCTGAAGATTAAAATTTAAATGAAAACTTAGACAGCATTGAAAATTGGCCTTAATTCAATACAATACCAGAAAAAGAGGGGTAGCTGTCGAGAATGGGAGTGCCCAGGGCTTGAATGCTGAAACAATCTTGAACACTAACACAATGCTAATACAATGCTAATAAAAGATCATCTTGTGACCTCACATTTGCTTCCTGTTTCTGGCCTCCAGTGTCTCCTTCCTTCCAGGCAACTTTTTTGGCTTGCTTTCAGGCTGCTTCCTCTTTATCCATCTTGCCTTAGGCAAGCTTTCATCTATCAGGATGTTGCACACCTATGCTCCTCTATGCATCACTAGAATATGGACACATAAGCGAGAGGTCTGTCAGCTCACACCTACTTTTATCTAACAAGAAATGTGATTGCGGAACCACCTCAAGGGGTGGAGGGCAAGGGACAAGGCAACAGAAAACACAGAAACATCAGGTGGATTTTAAAAGGCCACAACTTTATTGATTACAGATTTACAGACCATTGGTGCCTCATGGGACTCGGATGCAAGCATCAGCTGCTAGCCAATGACTCCACATCCCCTCAGCCCACCAGCTGAAGTGGAAACCACAGGAAGGCAGTCATTAGGAATCCACATGGACATATGCCTCTGCATGGTTTCCCTGCCATCTGGGAGCAATCATGCCCCAACAGCCCCCAAACTGGGCTTGCCCTTCTGTGCCTTGCTCCCAAAATCCCTTAAGGAGATACTCATCTATGGGGAAACTGCTGGCTGGCCATGTTTCTCCCCCAAAGGATCTGTGCCCCATGTCAAACCATCCCTAACAAAGTTTTGACAGAAGTATAAACTGCGACCAACAACCCAAAGTAAAAAGTAAGCCCCCAGAGCAAAGAAGAGAGAGGCCAAACTCCAACTGAGCTAAGTCCTGATGAAGCCAAGGGGAGGGTAGAAGGAATGCTAATCGCAGACAACTGCGTCTGAAGACTCAGTTGGCTCCCAATTTAAGCCCTGCCTGCAGACCTGAGCAAAGCCTGCCTAGGCCAAGTCCACCAGCCAAGGGCCCTCCCACCACTTGGCCAGACTGTCGCTGATTGGCCAGATGGGCAGCCTGAGCCCATTGGCTCCCATGCTGTCCACAGAGACCACTGAGAGCTGTCCAGGCTAGAACAGCATGGCAACGGCCTTGTCCCAGGCCCTGCACTCCACAGCCCACAAATGGAGTCCCAAAGTGAGTGGGGAGGTTTGGGCTTATAGTGGCATTTTTGGAGCTACTGAAATAATGGACATTTCTGAAATGAATATGTGCAAGTACTCCTTGCTCAAATCATACTTGCTCCATGTAACCAGAGCTACCTGCAACTCTAGATTATTATTTGAAAAAAAGAGCAGAGTCTATTTAATATAACTTATTGCCAACCATTTCTTATATTTTGTAATAGTCATAAAATTTCCATAGCTTGGTCATGCCACTAACTAGCGAGAACATGGAAAATTGAACATTTTCTGAAATAGCAAATAAAGCGTGATTGTGATAGACAGGACTGGTTCCAGCCCTGCCTCTCCTATGAAACAGCCAATGAGAGCTCACGGAATGCTGAGCTAGTGACAGTTGAAAGTCTGTTGAAAGGCAGATCAAGATGGGTAGCTGTGTTAGTCTGTCTGTAGCAGTAGAAAACAGCAAGAGCTCGACTGTGACACTTCACTAACACAGGTACCAGAAGAGCTGTCCTTTTCTTGCTTACAGACAGCCTGCTAACCTAAAACAACTACTCATCTGTAATGATAAACTACTTAAAAGTAGCATGGACTCTGGTACCAAGGCCTGCAACCAACCAAGATGCCAACTTTGCTCTTATATAAATCCCAGCAACTCTATCAGTGGAACCAATAACATCAGCCATACCATCTCAGGTTCATATTCCTGCTCATCCTCTAATGTGATTTATTCCATCACATGTCAGCGATGCCCTTCCACCCTCTACATTGGACAAACTGAGCAGTCCCTTCAACAAAGATTTAATGAACATAAGTCTAACATCATAAACTACAATATTCAAAAACCAGTGAGGGAACACTTTAACCCTCAAGAACACTCATGTTCTAACAGTAGCAGTTATCCTGCAATGGAATTTCAAAGGGAAGTTAGAAAGAGAGACTGCTGAATTAAAACTGAAGAAAGAAAGAGAGACTGCTGAATAAAAACTGATAACTGCCTTGGAAGCCAGCTTGGTGTAGTGGTTAAGAGTGCAGGACTCTAATCTGGAGAACCGGGTTTGATTCTTCACTCCTCCACTTGAAGCCAGCTGGGAACCCTTGGGTCAGTCATAGGCTTCTAGGAACTCTCTTAGCCCCACTCGCCTCACAGGGTATTTTGTTGTGGGGATAATAATGACATACTTTGTAAATGGCTCTGAGTGGGTGTTAAATCATCCTGAAGGATGGTATATAAATCAAATGTTATTATAACAAAGCTCAAGAGAATTCTCCAATTGGACTGAATCAAGACCGAGGCTTCTTGTGTCATTACAAATGCTGATTTTTCCACCTAATCCAATCATGCCTGCTATTGTCATTTACCGGTGATTATCATTTACCTGCTATTGTCATTCAGCTTTTGAAATCACTCCATTCTCCAAGATATAAGGAAAGATACTCACTTTCTAGCTGTATCTGAAGAAGTGAGCTGTGTCTCATAAAAGCTCATACCCGACAATAAATTTTGTTAGTCAAATAGGTGCTACTGGTCTCTTGCTCTTTTCTATTGGAAGGAAGTTGATGAGAGAGAAGGTTTTGGAAGCTGCTGAGAAGTTGCAGTGATATAGCGATATATTATCCCCTCTTCTGTTATATAGCAATCATTTCCTGTTTAACTACAATGTAAGTTTTGAAATCATTCACTCCAGTGTTCTGTGTTGTAAGTAAACGTTATTATTTGTTCTGTGTTAACCTTGGCTAGCATAAAGTTGAGGGGAGATAAAACACACAAAAAAACCCCCCTAAAACATTCTGGTCATAGCAAATGATCCAAGCTTACATAAATGGTGGCAACATATATGGTAAGTAAACACTAACTGCCCTTTCCTCAATAGCCCTGCCTTTAACTGCCTGGGAAGCTCCCAAACCTGTGAATGGTGGTTTATGGTAGGTCGCACTGTGTAAAGGAGTCACAATAATGTTCTTCATTACCCACCATGTGCATGGGATTAACTGAGAGATAAGCTACACGAGATGATTTACGCGAGTTTGTGCGAGTGATTAGAAGTATGTGACATAAAATGGCCTCCTGAAGTTCAATCTTCATGAAACTTGGAGAGTTGTTAGAGGACAGTTATTAGGTCCCCAGAAAATTTGGTACAATATGATCCAAACAGGGCCGCTCAGGCCCCCGAAAGCTCCAAATCATGTTTCCCATTGGAAACAATGTCTGAATTTGCTCTTAGATCCAGAGGAGTTAGCCGTGTTAGTCTGTAGTAGCAAAATCAAAAAGAGTCCAGTAGCACCTTTAAGACTAACCAATTTTATTGTAGCATAAGCTTTTGAGAATCAAGTTCTCTTCGTCAGATGCATGATCCCAACTGGTCAAATACAGCAGAGGAGGGGAGATAGGGGAGAGAAGGAGACATATATCAGAAGGGGACAGGATGCAATTAGCGGGGAGGCAACCAAAACATTCCTTTGCTAGTAAATGTAAACATCTCCTTTTGGTGTGGAGTCAGTTTGCCGTGTTACTTTGCTGCCGTAAAAGCCTCCAATTCCTATGTAGTATAAGCCGTCGATAACCACAGCTCTCCCTGCCAGATGCATCTGACAAAGAGAACTGTGGTCCCCGAAAGCCCACACAAGGCGTCACTGGGCTCCCCCAGACCACGCCTCTGTAAAGGAAATCTGTTACCTGTGATAATGTGATAACCATTCATAGTCTCTATTCAGTCCCAGCTTGACAGAGTCAAATTTGCATATGAATTCCAATTCAGCAGCCTCCCGTTGGATTTTGTTTTTGAAAGGTTTCTGTTGAACCACAGCGACCTTTAAGTCTTTGGTGGAATGTCCTGGTAGATTGAAGTGTTCTCCCACTGGTTTTTGGACGTTTCCATTTCTAATGTCAGATTTGTGTCCATTTATTCTTTTGCGTAGAGGTTGGCTTTCAAAAACAAAATCCAACGGGAGGCTGCTGAATTGGAATTCATATGCAAATTTGACTCTGTCAAGCTGGGACTGAATAGGGACTATGAATGGTTATCACATTACCACAGGTAACAGATTTCCTTTTCAGAGGTGTGGTCTGGGGGAGCCCAGTGACACCTGGTGTGGGCTTTCGGGGACCACAGTTCTCTTTGTCAGATGCATCTGGCAGGGAGAGCTGTGGTTATCGAAGGCTTATACTACATAGGAATTGGAGGCTTTTACTGCAGCAAACTAACACGGCAAACTGACTCCACACCAAAAGGAGATGTTTACATTTACTAGCAAAGGAATGTTTTGGTTGCCTCCCCGCTAATTGCATCTTGTCCCCTTCTGATATATGTCTCCTTCTCTCCCCTATCTCCCCTCCTCTGCTGTATTTGACCAGTTGGGATCATGCATCTGACGAAGAGAACTTGATTCTCGAAAGCTTATGCTACAATAAAATTGGTTAGTCTTAAAGGTGCTACTGGACTCTTTTTGAATTTGCTCTGTACTGCTGAGGATGGTTTGAGTATGTGTAAAGACAAGGTGCATCCTCATCTTGGAGGAACAGGGAGGAGACCCGTGCCAGTCCCTACATGGGCTCTGACTGATGTGTGGCTGAAGTGAACAGTGAACAGTGAACAGGAAAGTAACAGAGGAAACACTTGTAAGTGCAATCATGTGTTCTCCACATGTAATTCATCTTGTGTAGTTCAGCTCTTATTTCCAACAAGTGAAATTACCAGATATAATTGTTTCTGTAGATAATTTTAGGGAGGAGTGATGTATTCAAGGCTACCTGATAAGCAGTAAGTGGCAAGCATCCAATATGCTACTATCTTCTCTAAAAAACCCACACCAAGAGCATGAATTTAATTCAACAACATCCCACTTCCAAATGCAATTACAGAACATCATGATTAGATAAGATGGTTATTAAGATGAAAACATGTTTTTAAGGGAAAAATATCGTATGCTTCAAAAACAGTGAAGGATGTTCAGGTCAAGCCTGAAAGCCAATCTGGACACAACATGGAGAAATTGTGGATACCAAACCTGATCCCTCAAGTTCACAATAGTCTTCTGCATGTATCACAACATCCCCCCACCAAATGCAATCTTTTCATCCATATCATTTTCCACTGAAGAATGTCATCTATGAGTCATTTGTACCCAGGGAAAAAATTATCCCCATATCTAGAAAAGAAAAAAAATCTTTAAAATGATTACAGATGGTTTTTTTTTCTTTCAAAATCATGATTCGAGCCCAGTAACACCTAAAGACCAACTAAATTTTCAGGGTATAAGCTTTCAAGACTCAAAGCTCCCTTCTTTTACCTGAAGAAGGGAGCTCTGACTCTCAAAAGCTTATACTCTGTGTAAGGGAATTTCTATTACCCCTATTCTAAAAGACCTATGTATGAGCATTTATTGGAGTTGACCTGTCACACCGAATTCAATGCTGTTGGAAAGCGAAAGGAACATGTCCGGTTTTGGAAATACATGGATTAATCATTCCCTTTGCTTTTGAAAAAGCTTGCGCATGTGCGCATGCAAAACAAACCTGAGCTGGCAGTTTGTTGAGCAACCCTGGAATCGTTATTTCCCCATGGAAATGAGAGGCCTGGAAGAGGAATTCTGGAGCCACGCAGCTCATCTCAGTTAATCCAGCAGCCTTCAGTCAATGGAAAACAACGGGCTTTTGCAATAAGGAATGTTTATAGAAATTGATTGAAGTTTACAAGGACTGCATTTTGCATGTATTGACTTGGTTGAAAGTTACATGATTAACTGGTTGTAAGAAAATTTTTGATAATTGGGTGTAAGAAATATTGCTGATATTTTTGATACATTGTATTTACTTACATGTTAATGTAGAAAGATGTACAGCATAGAGCACTTTATATATTGGAAGTTATACTGTATTTAAGAGAACTTTTGTTTGGAATTTTGGCTTTAGTTGCTCTCCCTTTAAGAAGCCTCTTTGTTCAGTGGATCTGTCACACAGAAGGCAAAAGTTGTTCCTTGTCAGCAGATTCCTTCTGACACTGTGGTTAAGAAAAGTTAGAAAGCCCTATTGCAAGGACAGTATCTCTCTTGTTTTGACTTTGTACTCAAGAGTTTAGCTTGAATAAGTCCCTTCTCAGAGCCAAACTACAAGTGACGTCTTACACAGGTTGGACACTAGTCGGCTTCCCTCAAGTTTTGATGGGAAATGTAGGCATCCTGGTCTTGCAGCTGTAATGGAGAGCCAAGCTGTAAAACCAGGGCGCCTACATTTCCCATCAAAACTTGAGGGAAGCTGACAAGTGTCCAACCTGTGTAAGGCGTCATTTGTAGTTTGGCTCTAAGGATGTCACCCAAGATTCCTTTGTGGCACTAGACATGTAACATGTTTATATTACAGAGAGAGTTTACTGTCTTGTCAATCAGGCCTGTTTTGTGCCATGTCTCCTGAAGAATTTTATTCTGAAGAATTATTTGTATCTAGTTTTGTATAACAATTTTATCTCTTTTCTGTAAACAATTAACTTTGGAAAGTATATAAGATTCTCTGCTATGGCTGATTTTTATGCATATGTCAGAACATGGCATAGCATCTGGGTTTTATTGTAAATAAAGCTCATTAATGCTTTATGGATCACTGTTTGGTGTCTTAGTTAATTGTGGGTGATGGCTGTTGTGAAATATAATCTGAAAACAGAGTACCTTTAAGAAATTTTTCCTTAACACTCTGAAAATCTTGTTGGTTTCCAAGGTGCTACTGGACTCACACCCTGCCGTTTTTTCTATAGGCAATTATTTATTGCTAGGTGCAGGTAATGCACCTTCATCTAACAATGTGTGGTTTGGAACAGAAGGGATGACTACATTCATATGCAGATGGATATTGTGCTATTGTTGTTGTGTATGTGTACTGCTGTCAAGTTGCAGCTGACTTATGATGCCCCTTCTTGGGCTTTCAAGGCAAGAGACAAAAGGAGGTGGTTTGCCATTGTCTGCCTCTGCATAGTGAAGTTTGTCTTCCTTAGTGGTCTCCCATCCAAATACTAACCAAGGCCAACCCTGCTTAGCCTCTGAGATCTGACAAGACCAGGCGAGCCTGGGCTATTGCTGCTCTATAGTAATTGCTCATAACTGGATTAATTTTCTCCCATAGGATACAGTCAAAGTGCAACATTCAATGATGTATGGATATAGCCCAACTGAACTTCTTAGTCACTCCAATAAAATTTATTTATTTAAAACCTTTCTATTCTGCCTTTCTACACAAATAGAGTCCTCAATATGGCATTTCTATTATTATCATATTGGTATTCAGTCAATTAATATCTGCCTTAGTTCTATATTTGCCTCTATTTTCCCCTTAACTCTATATTTGCCTCTATTTTCCACTTCACTCCCCATCAGCCCTTATAATCAACAAGTACAGCGTTTATTCACATAAATTATATTGATCAAATAGATTAATATAATTAGTTCATCTGTACTTCCGTTTACTCTTTAGAATAATGGTTTTAAAATGGTGTCATCCCATGCTACTTTCATCACTGAAACACGATTCAAAGGCCTGCCAAGTTATGTCTGTGATGTGAGAACTGCAGCAATGCCACTCCTTGGGCCACTTGGTTATGTCAAAAGCCCAAGGTCATGTGGGAAAAGCCTATGCTGCAGCATTTCCTCATTCCAGCATTATTTAATTGTTCCAAGAGTTCGTGATAGCAAAGAGAGGAAACACAATATGACCTCTTTTTGCATTACTTTTTTCACATAACTTGCATAAAGCTAAAAGGATTAGTGTTGCAATGGGTCTTAGATGTGCCTGAGATATTTAAGAGAAATAGTCTGCAGTCCTAAGAACACTACTTCTTCATAGACCACAGTGAGCACACTTTTACCACCATGTGTCACCAATGGTGAATAAAATTCACCATTTAAAACACACACAAAAGGACAAGGTCTCTGCAGATCTGAAGGTGTAGTTGAGGAGGAGCAGCACATTTTTGAAACTGTGGCTGAGGCTACAAACTGAGTTCTACGTTACTGGTTTCTACCTTGTAATTTGTTCTAAAAGGTTAGAAATTCTGAAAGAGAGGAGACCCAGAGTCATCATGACAGGGGATAGCATTAGGGGCAGAGCTTCATGAGTTAATTTTTAAAAAATTAAGCCCCTAGTTTAAAGTGCCTGCTTTCCCCCCCTCTGTTTCAATCACTGAACTCAAATCCAAAATACCAAGTGGGTAAATATGATACCTAGAAAGACCTTAGCCCCCATCTTTCCATCTACATTCTAATATTCTGTACTATGTGAAATTTCACTAATTAGTTGGTAAAGTCTTTTAGGAGAGGATATTCAGTCTATATGCTTCTTTTGGTCTTGGTATTATTTTACTGCAAATATGTGAGATTTTAGCTGAAAATATTATATACTCTGAAAATATGTTCTACAAGTGGAGGCCTCACAAGGACATATGGGGCATCTTATTTCCTCCTCACTGTTTTTTCTTTCCCTTCCCCAAAGCCCCCTGTAGCCTTTTCCCTTTTCCAGCTTCCTTCTTTCCTTCCTACTTACCAGTCAACTCACTTATCTGACCCCCACCCCGATCTTCTGCCTTCCCTGCTTCCCTCCCCCTTCATTCTCAAACCAGGAAAACCTCTACCTGAGGAAACTATAGCCCTGTTGTGCAGTGCTAGCTACAGGCCCAGTTGTGTGATGGGTAGAGATGGGCACGATCCGTATTACGATCGAAAAAACCCCATGATAATGGCGATCACGCAATCGTGAACCGGCGGATCGTGATCGGCCACGGCCAATGATCCAGTGATCAGGAGGGGCCTGGATCGGGACGATTGGGCTCAGATCGGGGATCCAGACACTCAGGTGCCAGCAATCTATTCCCCTTGCAACGGAGCCAGGGGATTGCCTGAGCTCTGTTTGCCCTCCTTCTGTCGCCCTGGAAACCCAAATGGAAGCCCAGCTTTCCTTAATCAGCAGGGCTTCCTTCCAATCACAGAGCAGCAAAGCAGTCACAAGTTGGGAGAAGACACCCAGGGGTGGGAGAGGGAAGGTGATGTTCTGTAGCCATGGGCACTCCAATCTCATCCCTGCAAACCCTGATAGGCAGCTCTGACAGCCAAACACAGACCTCCTGTGTTGCTGAATGGGACCCATGCCATGGGCTCCCAGGCTGGATTTCACTTTCTGCGAGCAGTGGAGTGGGACAGAGCTCTTGCTTGCTACTTGCTAGCCTTTGGAGAGAGAGACTGAGAGAGTCGACTGCCGCCACCACCCACCTTCCCACATAGCTGGGAATAGCAGCGCGCCCCACTTCGGCATCCACGATTCATGATCCACGATCCACGGCTCGGGAATGGGAGATGATCGGTGCGGATCGTTAATTCGGGATTGTCGCTGGCACCAATCCACAATCAGCTGGATCGTTTATTTTTTTGGGATCATGCTCATCTCTAGTGATGGGGTCCACTGAGGTGGGCCCAAGTTGCATAATGGGGAACCTAGAAGGATGGTAAACTTCAGTTTCCCCTACAATATCAATATCATTTATTACTAGTGTTGCCATGTACCCACCAATGTCAGGCAATCTCCCAGCAATCCCTGTCTCTGCCTGCTGGTCACCAGCTGATTGGTGGGAGGAGGCAGGGCTGGCAAACGGGGGGCATGCATAGTGAAGACACTATGTTTGGGACTGATTATTAAAGAATCAGTCACTTCTGGGTCACATCAGAAGTGACATCATCATGTAATTGCTCTCCTTTAATGATCTGTGTAGTTAAAATGGATGGTATAATTTTCTGTTGATTAAGTTGATATCAACAATACTGAATAATTATTTTGTAATAATAAAGGCTTAAAATGGAAGCGTCATAATTGTATTACTTGTGTACAATACCCAGTAATGAACCTAAAACATTATCTGTGGTGTATCTCTAGCCAGGAGCCTGACCTGGATAGCTCAGGTAAGCCTGATTTCATCAGAACTCAGAAGCTAAGCAAGGTCGGTCTTAGTTAGTATTTGGATGAGAGACTTCCAATGAAGACAAGGTTTGCAGAAGCAGGCAATGGCAAACCACTTCTATTAGTCTCTTGCCATAAAACCACACTAGGGGGTGCCATAAGTCAGCTATGACTTGAGGGCACCCTCCACCACCCCCACTTCTAGCCAGGAGGTAAATGATTTGTTATAGGAAAGCCAACTGGATGCTCAGGCTTCTTAAGTGCATTTCTATATCTGAATCAGGCCTGACCAGAGACATTCAGAACAATCTTACACATTTCTCCTTGTCATAACAGTCTTGTGAGGAAGAGAGAGTGCTGAAAGTGAGTGACTGGTTCAAGATCACCCATTCATGACTGAGTAGGGATTTGAAACTCAGTTTCACAGATCCTAGTCTGGTACTCTTACCACTACACCATACTGTCATGCAGTGGTTGCTATTGAATAGTGGTGAGTCATCAGGTGTTTGTCACCAGGCTTGGAGGAGCCATGCAAGTCATGAGATAGTGAGTGACTTGTTGGTTGCTACCAGGCCTGTCTCCAATGAGTCCTCCCTCCAAGGCAAGGGTATGGGAGCAGGGGTAGATCGGGAGGCCAAAATAGCCCTGGAAAGGGTTCTGCCACCCTCTTGCCTTTTACTGACAGAAACCAAGAGTTGAAGGCCATTATTGTTGTGGTTGCTTAGCAACCCCCTCCCCCATAGCCACTAAGGACATTCATTTCTTAAAGGTATAGGTGCTGCTTCTAGTATTTGGGCTGTTTTAACCCCATATGTTTTGTTTTTAGATTTTTCTGCAAGCCCGAGGCTTTTCTTAGATTTGCAGATTTAAGTAGCCACTGATGGTACCACATGGACAATTAGATATATAAATGATTGATGTAGCCATAGCCATATTATTTCTAAACTACAATGAATGTCAGTGCCATAATTTATAAAGAAGGCATTGAGTCCCACTGTTTAAGACTAATTACTGAAAGCATGTTTTTTCTCTTCTGCAGTATACAAAAATTGAATCTATCTTGGCATTTTGTGTAAAGACAAAGATTTACTTGTGTCAGCAACAGTTTGCATTGTGTAAGTAATTAATTCAAGTCAAGTTAGCCTTTATTGGCATATAGCAGCAATTCAAGTTATCCACTTACAAAAAAGAAAGAACAAAGTTAAAAGAATGCTGTATTACAAATACAAAAATACATTTAGAGCTTAACTCCGTGATATCCTTTGACGCAACTTCAAGGCAGAATGGAGAAACTCAGCCACCTTCTCGGTGACATCATGAAAGGAATCGTTCAACAGTCTATAGACTTTGAGCGAGTCAGAACAATCCATCATATTAGTTAAAACAGCTTTTAAGTATGTTTGACGTATACCAGCGTACAAATGACAGTGCAAAAGGACATGAGTAACTGACTCGATACATTTTTGTTCACATAAAAAACAGCATCTAGCTAAATAGTCTATCCTGTTAAATCTGCCATGTAGAATGGCCGAAGGCATAGCATTGCACCTGGCCAAAGAAAAGGCTCTACAAAGTTGTGGCACCTGCAGGGAGGATAAATATGGAGCCATCCTCCCTACAGTGAGGGGGACTTCAAAGCTTAGGGGGGAGCAGGTTTTAGTAGCTAGGCTATATAACTTCTGGCACTCGATATCTAGCAACCTACTCTTAATTTGATGAAATGCCGCATTTGATGTTAACATAGACAGTGAGTCCACAGATATACCCATGCCTTCCATTTTTTCCATGATATACGCTGACCAATTTGACACATTGGACTCTGAAAGCATTTGATATGTAAAGCTCCCAGGGTCAGAATTATAATGTAACCGTAGCCAGTATTTAAATGTCATAAACCATGCCCTCGTTTCCACTAAAATTAAGCCAGTTTCTAAGCAAATAACTGCATATGGAACATACTTCGGTAGGCCCAGGATTTTTCGCAGAAATTTAGATTGGACACGTTCAATGACCCGGTCAAAGGCCCTAATCCAAATCGGAATGCCATACAATAGTTGTGGAATCACTTTGGACTTAAAAATTTTGGAAGCAGCTGGTAAAGTAATTTGACCTCCCATTGGGAATAAAGAGACGAACACAAAGCTTGGGTGAAACAGGGCCATTTCTGACCGATTTATTTATAATTAATTAACCTAACATAATAATAACGGCAAGGGCCAACTAGCGGTACAGTTCGAGCAAGGGGTCAACCAGACCTGCTCCTCAAACTGCATGGGCGAGCACCCCCTGCCCCAGGCGCGAACCATGCATGCATGGCTGTAACCCGGCCGGCCAGGCGAATGGTTCCCCCCTTTAAAGCACCATGCACCCCAGCCGTAAAGCCCGAGGGAAGGCCTTTTCCAGGGGGTCCCAGGGCAGCCAGCCCTCTCTGCTGGCAGCCGTAAAGCCCGCCGCTGATCCGAGACAGGCCCCCATTCCCCACCAATGGGAAAATGCCACCGGGTGCCCACCGGCCCGCTCTGCCTACCCCAACTAACCTGCCAACCAGAACTGCATATACCCAGGTCCCCCAGCAGTACAAGGTAGGCGAAAAACGCACCACACCAACAGCCAAACAGGTGAGGGGCGAAAAAATTCCTACCTGGCCCCTTAACCGGCGACCGGAAAAACCTGTACTGCTGCCCATGGGAGCGGAGGGAGGGACGAGCTTGCTGAGGCAACTGCGCCACAGCAGAGGCTGGGGCCGGCTTGAAATCACCGGCCACGCCTCCCTCAATACCCGGATGCCCGGGAAGGTCCACCCCCCTTTCTCCCTTCGCGAGGGCAAAGCCCGGCACCCGGGTAAGCGCGTGAGCGCGCTCCCGGGTGGGTGCCGATTTGCCCTCCCATTGGGAATAAAGAGACGGACACAAAGCTTGGGTGAAACAGGGCCATTTCTGACCGATTTATTTATAATTAATTAACCTAACATAATAATATCGGCAAGGGCCAACTAGCGGTACAGTTCGAGCAAGGGGTCACCTGGACCTGCTCCTCAACCTGCTTGGGCGAGCACCCCCTGCCCCAGGCGCGAGCCATGCATGCATGGCTGTAACCCGGCCGGCCAGGCGAATGGTTCCCCCCTTTAAAGCACCATGCACCCCAGCCGTAAAGCCCGAGGGAAGGCCTTTTTCAGGGGGTCCCAGGGCAGCCAGCCCTCTCTGCTGGCAGCCGTAAAGCCCGCCGCTGATCCGAGACAGGCCCCCATTCCCCACCAATGGGAAAATGCCACCGGGTGCCCACCGGCCCGCTCTGCCTACCCCAACTAACCTGCCACCGACAGGGCCAAGCCTCTGCTTAGGCCCTGACGCCCCACATCTCCTGCAGAGAAAGCAACAACCCTTGCCGCAGATCGGTCAGAAATATTTCATTTCCCGCGACGGACAGGTGAATACCATCGCCTCGGTAGAGGTTGGCATACGTGTCACGAATCCGCGGGTGGGGTAAGTAAATACCCAGCCCTGCACACAGCGCCTTAAACATGGCTTTATTGGCCTTGCGCCTGGAACGCTCTACCGCGTTATGATCCAAAGCCTCCCGCCAAACATGGCGTGGGAGAATGGCAGACCAAATGATGAGAACCCCAGGCCATTGCTGAGCAATGAACTTTAAGTCAGCCTGTGCCTGCATAGTAAGGGCCTTGCCTTTAACCTATCCCAAGTCGTTGCCACCTAAGTGGATAACTAAGAAGTCCGGCGGCGGGGAACACCGCCCCTCAAACAGGAGCGGCAACAGGCCCGGCCAACGCAGGCCCCGGCGGCCCTGCCACTCGACCTGGGCCCAATGACTAAGGCCAAGCTGAGACCCCCACGGGGTCCTCTTGGCCTGATGCGCAGCCCAAAAAATCATACTGTGTCCGCAGATGAGGATCCGACACCTCCCTCGGCGAACCACAGCACCTAAAGAAGAAAAGAACAATTAGCCAAAGCTACAACTGGTGCGGCAGGGGACGTACATACCCCTTATATGCCGCAGATCTCCACCGCCCCACACTGCGAATGGCTACCTCGGGGTACCCCATTGCAGCAGCAGTGGAGGCTGCCCCAATACGAAATGAATGGGAGCAAAACTTGAAACCCTTTAGGCCAAGCTTGGTAAGCGCCCGCTCTGTAATGGACCAGAACTGGTACCTAGTAAGGGGGGCCCCATCACAGTGACGAAAGAGGAGCCCCTCATCCGAGCCCCGTACATCGAGGAAAGCCCGCAAAGCCTGAACTGGGCAAAGCTCCTCCTCAGCACACACACCCAGCTGAACAACCACCCCCTTGCGGTGCTGGTCCGTCTTGGAGCGACGAAGGCAGATGGAAACCCCATCTCCGACAAACTGCACATCCCTGACCCGAAGGGCTCTATCAGACTTATCACCACGAGATTGTGCCACCAGCTCCCCAACTCTAAAGGCTCCAAAAAAGGCAGTAAGGGAAGCCGCATGGAACAGAATAGCCTCATATTTCGAGGAGCAAATCTAGCCCCAAACCATACTCAACCCACGCAGGATATCTGGTGAAATGGGTTGCCTAGCATCAGGCCGAGACCCGGCCTCCCTAAACCACCCTTCAAGCATTTTTCTCACCCTAAAATCCCCAGTGGCATCCGAAAACCCCCGGGCCTTACTAACGAAGGCCAGGGCAGCCAAAAGTCCCTGAATGGACTTCACAGCCAAGCCGGCCCTCTTCCTGACCACACAAAACTGCATCAAATGTTCTGCAGGAATAGGCCAGCAGTGCTCCAAGCCAGCTTCCAACCGGAAGCTGTCAAACTGTCGCACCGCGCGATCATACGACCTTCTGGTGCTAGGAGCGATGGCTAGCCGGATAGCCCTGTGTGCTTCGGCCCTCCAAGAATCCACAGCTCCGAGGGCATCCGGACAGGCAAGGCGTCGGCATCTGGGGCCAATTGCCGGAACTTCTCCATCTGCTGGCGAGACAGAGCGTCCGCCACCCCATTATCTAGCCCAGGGACGTGCCTAGCCCTAAACAAGATGTTCAAACGAAGGCACCGGAGCGTGAACGGCCTGACCAACTGCATGACCCTGGGTGACCGGGATGACAATGAATTAATAACATGAACCACAGCCATGTTGTCACACCAAAAGTGGACAACATGATTGGCCAGCTCGTCACTCCAAAGCCATACCGCAACCAGAATCGGGAAAAATTCTAGAAACGTCAAATCTTTAAGAACGTCACCGCCGTGCCATGCAGCGGGCCAGGGCTCCGCGCACCAGTGCCCCTGAAAGTAGACACCAAATCCCACAGATCCAGCGGCATCCGAGGACACCCACAGCTCCGCTTCAAGGAGCAACTCGTCCCGCCAAAAGGTGACCCCGTTAAAGGAGGACAGAAAGTCTTCCCAAACCCTCAGGTCATCCTTGATCCCCTGAGACAGCCAGACCCTGTGATGCGGAAGCCGTAATCCGGCCATCACATCACATAGCCGCCGTAAGAAAGGGCGCCCCGGCACCACCGCCTTACAAGCAAAATTGAGGTGGCCCACTAACTGCTGAAGCTCGAGTAAGGAAACCTTCCTCTTCCCTCCGAGCACAGCCAGGCGCGCCCTAAGGTCATCCACCGTTGCCTGTGGAAGACGGAAAGTCTGTTGAACGGTATCAATTTCGATACCCAGATAAGTCAAAACTTGGGCAGGCCCTTCAGTCTTTTCATGGGCGAGGGGAACGCCAAGTTCCCCCGCCAGGGATATAAAGCCAGCCAGCAACCGTGCGCATTGACCAGACCCCTGGGGTCCACAAAAAATGAAATCATCCAAATAGTGGGCGGAGTCACGGCATTTCATCCGGTGACGCAATGCCCACTCTAAAAAGGAACTGAATTTCTCAAAGGCCGCACAGGAAACAGAGCATCCCATGGGGAGGGCCCTGTCCATATAGAACTGGTCTTCAAAAGTGAACCCCAGCAACTCAAAATCCAATGGGTGGACAGGTAAAAGACGAAAGGCCGACTTAATGTCGCTTTTCGCCATTTCAGCCCCAAAACCATTGCGCTTCACCATAGCGACCGCCTCGTCAAAAGACGTATACCGCACCGTACACAGGTGCTCTGGGATGGCGTCATTAACAGACCCGCCCCTGGGAAAGGACAGGTGGTGAATTAAACGATACTCCCCAGCCGCTTTTTTGGGCACAACTCCCAATGGGGAGACCCTCAAATTGGGAACTGGGGGGGAATGGAAAGGGCCCAATACACGGCCCTCTAAGCATTCCTTCCTAATTTTCTTCCTAACTACCTCCTCCATACCAACTACTGAACGCAGGTTGGATGACATGAAGGGGCCCCTGGGACCCTGAAAAGGAATCCTAAAACCAAAACCAAAACCCTCTAACAAAAACTGAGCAGATTCCCTATCAGGATAACCCTGCAACAAATTATGAAGCACCCTCAGCTTTATGGGCGTTGGTCCCCTTATCAGGTGAAGGCTTCCAGTGTCCCCCTCCTGGCCGGGAACTGCCTCCCCGCGGACGGGGGCGAGGACAAGCTGAGAAGGCATGGGGGCCTTTGCAGCGAGGGCACTCGTGCTTAAATCCACACCCCCTCCTGGCGCACACCCCTTGATATGCGAAGTCCCAGCAAAGCAGCCGGGGCTGAACCGGCTGCCCCGCAGAGGCGCGGGAGCCAGGAGGGGAGGAGAGACGCTGCACCAGATGCCCGCTATCTGACCTGTCACCCAGATTAGGCTTGGCTGGCGCCATAAGCTGTAGCCAAAGCTTCTGGTGAATGCGGTCCCAGGGCAGCGTGGGATCCACAGCAGCGCGCATACGGAACTCTTCATCGTACTGCATCCAAGCAGCACCGACAAAGTCCGTATGTGCCCGATATACTATATCAATGTATTGAAACAAAGGGGCAGCCCTCTGTGGCTGGGCACGCGCTATCACACCAGCATATATTAACATCCCGGGCAACCAATTTGCCCAGGAGCGGTCAATCCTGCGCCGCTTCAGCCGTTCCTTGTCGCGGTCATCCATGTCATCTTTATCCTTCTTTTCCAGCTCACGGAAAAGGAGGGTAAAGACATCCACGAATTCCCCTCGAAGTATCTTGTCCCTAGTAGCGGGTGTCAAGTGGTCGCCTAACGGCAAGGCGGTGTCCCCAAACGGCATAGCCCTGTATGGCATAACCCCAAGGGCCTGACAATAGGGGCTGCCAGCCACCAAAGGCCACATCCATTGTGGCTGCCCAAAAGGGGGGCTGCCCAGAGCTTGAACCGACCCACCTGTCGGAGCCGCCCCTGAAGCTGGGGACCCAACTCCCGCTTGCAGCGGCGAGGGTTGGGAGCCCCAGTACGGCCAAGGGCCAGGAAAGCACTGCCCACCCTGGTACATATAACCAGGCCAGGGCTGAACGCTCCCTGTCGGGCTGACCTGAGACCCAACTGCCTGTGACGGAGGGATCCAGCTTGAAGGCCCAGGTCCACTGACCGGCCCCCAAGGCCAAGTGTAAGAGGTGTTCGGTGCTGGCAGCTTACCCTCCGCTTCCGGTTGGTCCACTACCACGGAAATGGGTGGCTCCTCTGCAGTCTCCGGCGCCTCCTGCGCTTCCTGTTCCGTGGCCCCACCAGGCTCACGACCGCTAGACCGGCCTGCCGCTGCGCTGACTGCATCTACGGAACCTTCAAGGGCAGACAAACGAGTTAGAACCTCCCTCTGAAAAGTGGAAGAGGATACCCGCTTAGTGGCCCTCTGAGCCCTGGAAACAGCAGGTTGCCTAGAAACAGCTCCCTGCCTTTTCTCCAGCGCGGCCAACTTGGCCAGAATTTCCTGCCATGCGGCCTCCCCGTCATCTTCGTCTGAGGAAGACGCCGGCAACCCATGCCCGGCAGCGGGGCGTTTGGCAGGCTGCTTGCCCTTACTTACCCATGCCCCTTTTTTAGGAGGCATGGCTCAGAGGGGAGGGGGGGCAATGCAGATGCACACCAAAGCACACTCTCAAATATGCTCCTGTGGGCAGGGGAGGGGGGGCGACTCAGCTAGTAAGCAAACTGAGTAAAATCACTTCACCCCAAACTCCCCCTCCCTTTATTAAATTCCACCCGCTATATAACCAAGGGAGGGTGAGTGAGTGGGAAGAGCCCTTATACCCTACCCCAAACGGAGCCTTAATTACCAACCCGGCCGGAAGGAGGGGGGGTTCGGGGGGGGTTATACCACCCAGCCAGCAAAACAACCCCCCACCGGGCCCAACCTAAAACCACCCTAGGCCCCACAAAACGCGGGCAAAAGTCCCCTAGCCCTGTCCCCCCTGGCAAACCAAGCGCCCGCCGACAGAGCCGCGGGACAGCAGGCCTGAACAGAAGCGGGCCGGAGAGCCGAAGGCCAGAGCAAGCCGCCAGCCGCAGCAGCGCAGAGGGCCTAGCCGCCCCAGAAAACCGCGGCCTAAATCTGCGGCCGCGGCCGAAGCCGCCGGGCGTTGAGCCCACCGGGGCCGGAAGATGCTAAATCCCCCCCCCAAGCGAAAAGGCCGCCTCAATCGGCCAGCCCACGCGCCGCTCCCAAAAAAGGGGGGGGAACACCGGAGCACGCTGCTTCCCGCCGCCTCGCAGCTGCCTCCGGGCCGAAACGTTCCTGCGCCTCAACCTCAGGAAGCCGTGCGAGCAGAGGGAAACTCCCTCTCCCACGAGCTTGCTGAGGCAACTGCGCCACAGCAGAGGCTGGGGCCGGCTTTAAATCACCGGCCACGCCTCCCTTAATACCCGGATGCCCGGGAAGGTCCGCCCCCCTTTCTCCCTTCGCGAGGGCAAAGCCCGGCACCCGGGTAAGCGCGCGAGCGCGCTCCCGGGTGGGTGCCGATTAATTGTGTCAATGAAAGTCCAGTATTTGTTACAAAGTGTATTAAAATACTCTAAAATGCCATAATTAAAGCTAGGTGTAGGCAGTTAATATTTTAATTTGTACAGGTAATTATTTTTTTTTAAAGGAAGGTGGTATAGACTACAAGACTAGTTTGGCAAGCCTGTAGGAAGGACAAACAACTAATGTTAGAACAACTGCTAAGCCTTTTTTAAATTTTAAAGTTTTTAAACTACACATGAATTGTGCAGCCACACACTCCCATGTATATTGCCCCATCAAAGCACAAAGGAAGAAAAAAAACCTGAAAAATGTATCATCATGAACTAAGTTTGGATTAAAACCTGTATAATCTGATTGGTTCTATATTTAAGTCTGCTCTCTTTTGAGCAAAAGCCCTTTATTTTGATCATTTACACTCAGATTCTACCTGCATCCATCCTTTGCCAGGTATGTGTAGTTGCCACTTGCTTTCCCTATACCTTCCAGCTTCTGAAATCAAACGTTCAGTGCTTGTTTCCATCTGTCCTATCTAACAGGCTCATAAAAGCCATCAAAAATTGATGGCACTGGAAGAAAGATAAAGTTTTCAGCAGTTACTCTGAAGGTACAGTATATTTGCGTAATACTACTGGCTTTTTTAGAATGGAAATATTCGAAGTGGAATGATCATCTGTCAGGTTAGAATTGGCTTCTCAGAATGACAATGGTTTTAAAAAGATTATTCTTTCAGTATTTGACACAGAAATTGGCATATACAGTTATGCCACTGGTCCACTTTGCCTGATGTTTTATTGCCAGAAACAGCTAGTGAAATACTGTAGAAAGGAGATGCCAGCAGCATAGAAGTATGCAGTAAGCTGAAGTTGAGAAAACTGGTGAGATGCTAAATCTGCTTTAAGGCTTCTTTTGCAGAGCTCATTTTTGCAGCAGTATCAGGCTATTTTCAAGGTTTCCTTAGCCAGAAATTAAGGTATTCACTTTTGCTAGGAGTAACCCCATGGAAACAAGAAGTCATCTTAGTGTGTGCTGCTTCCTTGTTAAAGAGTCTGTCCATATCAAGTAACTGAAATTGGGGCATGTATGTTCCGCTCATTCTGTAGTTACTCCATTGGCTGCCAGTCAGTCAATGAGTTCAGTTTAAGGTGCTGGCTATAATATCATGAATAAGGACTCTTATATCTTCAGCACTGCCTTTCCTCCTATGCTCCACTACAACAACTTTGCTTGTCTGAGAAGAGCCACAAGGTATCACCTTGTGAATGGGCAAGATCAACAACTTTTCATATATGTGCACTGTCTATTGTGTACTACATCTTTGGAAAGGCTTGTCTGGTCAGGAAGGCTGCCATGATTGTGTCATTCCACAAACTGTGTGTGTATTTGCTGTTTTGGTTTTGGTTTTAATCTTTGTCTATGGCCCTTCAATTCAACTCCTTCTTACATTATCTTAAACTTGTGCCTCAGGATGGCTCTAGTCACAATCAACAGTCTTTTTTTCACCACACAGAGCATCAAGTGTTCTGTACTTTACTCAGGATTTTACCTTGAGAACAGAAGGTGGTGGCTTCCTTTACTGTTTTAAGCTTCTTGTCCCTTAGGAACCATCTTAACTGTGGAGAACTTGTCTGTAGAACTACTCTAATCCTATCAAATTCTTTCGCTCTTGGAAAGTTGTCACTTTACTTCCCTCAACCCATCTATTCAAGGCTCTATCTAAATAACATCCGAATTGTGAATAGGTTTCTTCTGGCTTTCTCTTTATCTCTCTGAAAGTCTTTCTACTTTGTTCAGCAGTCAGACCAAAATGAATTCTGATCCTTTCTTTAAATAGTTGTTAGTTTGAGGTTTCTTCATCCTTCATCTCTACATAGATTTCACTGAGCCCTCCACAGATTTGTGGATGCAAATAAAACATTATTGCTTCATTAGAAATTTGTAGATCTTTATATGTTCTCTTGAAACTAAACAAGAAAACCTCCACTTCATCTCCTTTCTGATAACAGGGGAATTTATTTTCTTCTAATGCTGCTCAACATTTTACAGCAAAGACTCTTAGCATATATGGAACAAGAAATGCCAGATGTTCAAGCTTGATTCAGAAAAGGAAGAGGCACCAGAGATCACATTGCAAATTTATGATAGCTAATGGAACATACCAGGGAATTTCAGAAGAAAATCTGCCTATGGTTGTTGTGGGTTTTCCGGGCTGTATTGCACTTTCCTCATTGAGAAAGTGCGGCTCACATATCCGTCACATATCATCTAAACCACGCACTTCAGGCAAATGGCTACTCCAGAAATGAAATCCGAAGAGCAATCAAACCCAGGATGAATCAAACAACCAAGGAAAAACAGTCTCCTACAGGAAAAGTGTTTTTGCCATATATCAAAGGAATTACTGATCAGATGGGAAAGCTTATGAAAAAGCATAACCTTCAAGCAGTATTCAGACCCACCCAAAAAATACAACAGATGCTACGATCAGCAAAAGACAGTAGAGACCCCCTCACCTCTGCAGGAGTATACCGTATACCCTGCAGCTGTGGACAAGTGTACATCGGGACCACAAAGCGTAGCATCCAGACAAGAATAAAAGAACATGAAAGACACTGCAGACTTGGACAACCTGAAAAATCAGCAGTGGCTGAACATAGCCTAACTCAAACAGGGCACAGTATCTTATTCCAGGACACCAAAATACTGGACAACACTTCCAACTACTTTGTCAGACTGCACAGGGAAGCCATTGAAATTCACAAGCATAAGCAAAACTTCAACAGGAAAGAAGAAACCTTAAGAATGAACAGAGCATGGTTTCCAGTTCTGAAAAACACCAGGCTAACAAAACACTCTATACTCGACAATAGCCCTGCAGAGAAGATTAGCACATCAAGCTCCAATCCATATGCAAAAGAACCTCCTCAGGATACAGTGAAGCCTCCCTCCATTAGCATTCCACACCCTGGGAAACTCTTACAGGATGACTCAGCTCAACCCCACCCCTCCTGAGTAGATACAAATGACCTGCCAACATCTTTTCCACACTGTGACACTGAGAGATCTCTGTCTTTTGGTGCTACACCTCTGAAGATGCCAGCCTCAGCTGCTGGCGAAACGTCAGGAACTACAATGCCAAGACCACGGCAATACAGCCCGGAAAACCCACAACAACCATCGTTCTCCGGCCGTGAAAGCCTTCGACAATAAATCTGCCTATGTTTTATAGATTACAGCAAAGTTTTTGACTGTGTGGATCATGAATGGCTATGGAGAGTCTTAAAAGAAATGGAGGTGACACAACATCTGATTGTTTTTATAAGCAACCTGTACTCTGGACAAGAGGCTACTGTCAGGACAGAATATGGGGAAACAGAATGATTTCCAGTTGGCAAAGGTGTCAGACAAGGATGCATATTATTTCCCTACCTGTTCAACCTCTATGCAGAGTATATCATAAGGAAAGCTGGATTAGATCTAGAAGAAGGTGCAGTGAAAACAGGTGGAAGGAACATTAACGATCTGAGATACTCAGATGACACCACATTACTAGCAGAAAATAGTGAAGACTTGAAACGACTATGGATGAAGGTTAAAGAAGAAAGCACCAAAGCAGGATTACAACTGAACATCAAGAAGACAAAAATAATAACTACTGAGAAATCACACAATTTAAAGGTGACAATGAGGAAATTGAAATTGTTCAAGATTTTCTGTTCCTTGGCTCAATCATCAACCAAAAGGGAGACTGCAATGAAGAAATTAGAAGAAGATTGAGACTTAGAAGAGCAGCTGTGTCATGAGTCAGCTAGGACTCAGCAATAGTGAAGATTCCTCAGGGGAAGAGGAGCCCCGTGCAGCCAGCCTTGAACTACCAGAAGCCAAGGACTCCTCAGGAGAAGGGGAGCTAACAGAAGCTGTCCAGCAGGATGCTAATCAGCAGGCACAACTAACAGCTGGGGCAGAGCCAACACCCTCTAGCTCTGACCTGGCAGGTGAAACTCAGTTAGTTGGTCCCAGCCCTCCAGTTTCACCTCCACCTTTAGAGCGCCATAGACGGAAGCTGAGAATGGAACTGCAGGCAAGGAAGCAAAGTGCACACCTCCCGAGGTGGCACCAGCTGCTTTCTGATGACAAGAAAGAGTAGGTGCAGGATCCTTTCCCAAGTAATTGGCTGCACTCATGGCCCTTATTCCTGGGGCTATAAAACCAGCCCAGAGAGGATGCTGGGTGTGGATGCAATGTGTACTGTGAATCTGTTCCTGCTGCCTTACTGAGCCTGTTTCCTGAAAGCCTGACCTCAGACTGCCTGATCCTACCTAGCCTTACTGCCAGAACCCTGACCTTGAATTGCCTGACCTTGCCTAATCTGACTGCTGGAACCCTGACCTTGGACTGAGTGACCACACCTTGTCTAGACCCTGGAGTCCCAGCCTTGGACTGGGTGTTGGAGCCCACCTCCTGGCACCAGTACTGGGAATCTGCAGGCCAGTACAAGCTGTGAGGGAGCTAGATAAGATCCTTAAAGATAAAGATGTCTCTGGGAACCAAGATCAAGACAATCTAAACTATGGTATTCTCCATTGCTATGTATGAATGTGAAAGCTGGACAGTGAAGAAAACTGACAGGAAGAAAATTGATTCATTTGAAATGTGGTGCTGGAAGAGAGTTTTGCGAATACCATGGCCCACCAAAAAGACAAATAACTGGGTACTAGATCAAATCAAGCCTAAATTCTCCCTAGAAGCTAAAATGACAAGGTTAAGGCTATCGTACTTTGGTCACATCATAAGACAAGATTCTCTGGAAAAGTCAATAATGCTAGGAAAAGTGGAAGGAAGTAGGAAAAGAGGGCGACCTAAAACGAGATGGCTTGACTCTAAAATAAGCCACGTCCTCCAGTTTGCAGGATCTGAGCAAGTCTGTTAATGATAGGATGTTTTGGAGGTCTTTCATTCATAGGGTTGCCATAGGTTGAGGTGACTGACAGCACATAACAACAACAACTGAGGAGATTCCTTCACTCCTGTTTGGAACTGCTAGTTCTGCCTTTAACTGTAGCCCATTCTGCATGGTTCACTTCAAGCAAGTGATGCTGAGCATTCATTCCAATCGTTGCAGAAATGGCGTGGGGGGCCATTATTCTGCATGGCATGACCTCAAGGTGATTTGGTGTCTGCTGATGAGTTGAGATGTGTCTGTTTGGAGTCGCATTTTGGGGGGGGGGGCTGGAGATGACATTTTTTTATTTTTTTCACATGTGATAATGTTGCAATATTGGAACCCATCCCCCACCCCGGTATTTGCTGATTGGGCTGTCCTGTACCCACTGGAGAGGCAGTTGGTGGCAGAGTGCTGGGGGAAAACGTGCTTTTCGTGTTTGTTCCACTGTCATTTATTCTTTTTTTAAAGCCAGGCCAGGGAACGGTTAAAATGTTGCTGTTTCTTTCCCTCCTGGGAGCTTCCCTGACATTTTGTTTCAAAATGCTCTCCTCTTTGACATTAGCAGAAGCCTGAAACCTGCCCAGAGGGTGTGAAAAACAGCCATTTAACCCTTTTCTGGCTTTCAAAGCCAGGAAGAATGAGCAGTAATGTTACAACTCATTCCTAGCTTTGAAAAAAATGAGAGTGTGCTCATACCACCAGGAGAGGAAGAAAAAAGCAGCCATTTAATCCTTTCCTAACTTTCAATGCCAGCAGGGATTAAGCAGCAACATCAGGACTCATTCATGACTTTGAAAAAAATAAGCTCCCAGCAAAAGGAAGGCGGGGGGAGCAGAATGGGAATTTTTGATTCTTCATGGACACAGTGTGTGCCAGCAGAGACTAGGCAGTAGCTTTAAAAAAATTGTGGAATGTGCACGGGGGGGAATCGGGGAAAAGACGGACAAAAATAGTTTCTGCTTCCCATGACTCCCTTACAGGTACAGAACTTGGGAGAACATGGGAAGCAGAATAGATTCTGAAAAGCTGTAAAGTGACCATGCAGAAAACCAAAAAACACCTGTATTTCTCTCATCTTTAAAATGTACATTTCTTTTTCATATTCTCTCTCTCTCACTCTCTCTCTCTTGTTGCGCCCTTAGCCATTTCTTGCTTGAATTCTGGCTGTTGCTCTTTTTCTGCTTCAATTCCTGCCAGTTCAACTTTCATTCTCATTATTTCTAACTCCTGACTAAGATTCTCCTCAATAGCCACTTCTTGTGCCTGACTGTCTCCTGTGCCTCTTTATTCTTTCATATAGATGCTGTTTCTGACAGGAATTTTACTGTAATTTTTCACAAAATAATAAAATATAGTAAGAGAATATTGTTATTTTTTTAAATCAATTTTTTATTGAATGGGTTAACATACATTCCCATAATACATAATACAGCTACATTTACCCTTTAAATCAGTATATATGCCCCCATCCCTTCCCCCTCCCCCTTTCCCCTTTTTGACTCCCAACAGCAATATAATCCCTTTATTTCTTATTATCTCTATTCAAATACTTGTCCCTATTATAAAAGGTAAAGCTTTTACTTATTCTCTATACATCTTAATAATTGTCCAGAGACCACAATTGTCCTTTCACATCCCACTTGCTTTCAAGATACTCCTTAAGTTTCCCCCAGTCATTTAAAAATTCACTTGGATTTTGTTCTTTCAGTTTTCTTGTCATTTTGTCCATCTCCGCCATGTACAACAGTTTTTGGATCCAATCTTCAACTTCAGGTATTTCTTCTTGCTTCCAGAATATTGTTATTTTCTGATGGGACCAACTTGTTGTGGGTTTTGTGTTTGGATTGTTCAGCTGCCACAAATTATGACATAAGCCCCACTTCCTCCCCCACTGGAAGGCAAATTTTCCCTCCAAAATGGTCAAGATTGCTTGACACATATTTATATCCCAGACCAAGTATTTGGTAGGAGAGAAGCAAAAGCCCACATCTTCTTTAAGTGAAAGGGCTCAGTAAAGTTCAAAAGGAAACAGCAGGTTTATTAAACAAGCAGGGTTGGTATATAGGTAGGCGGGGGGGAAGCTGAAGTAAATTTTGATTATAGAACAGAATACTTTGCAAGCATTAAGCACAATAATCTTCTTGAAGCTTAGTTTCAGTAGTTACAGATCTTAAAATGTGAGCGATTGGTAGCTTCAGACATAGGTTACTTTAACAAGATTTCTTCATAGATTTCACTTTGCAGCTTAGGTGTTCCAACTTCAATACAGCACTCTTTTACCTTTACACCAGACCTAGGGTCCTCCTCAGAGCCAAAACCCCTCTTTTGGACACTGGACAGAAATTCTAAGGCCCCTTGGAATCTGCTGTGCAAGATGATATTGATATAATGTAGTTGCATGTAGATTTAACTTGGACTCTTTGGTTTTGAGAAAAAGAAGAGTGTCCCAATCCTCCTTAGGAGGGGTGCCTATACTGCTCATAAGAGCAGGAATATTGGAAAAAAATTGTTGCCTCTCTTCTTCTGAATATGCAAACAGTGACTGATATCCAGACATGGCTAAGAACGATAACTATACCAGACAAGCCTCCCTGAATACAGAACTAATCAAGCAAAGTAGAACCCCACAATTCAGGAAAAGGAAATTATTATGCACAATGGTGGAAAAGGTTTATGTTGAAATAAAGTGAACAAGCACTCAATAAATATGCTGTAACAACAACATTAAATAGCTTATATAAACTATATGCAATGTCCAAATCCCAACTGAAAAATATTTTTCCATGTACATTCATTCAAATATACGCAATGGCGATCAAGTTCATATATAAGTCCAACTACACCTTCTGATGTGTCTTTCTTTTTCTTCTAGGTGCGTGGATCCAGGGTGTTCCTGAGAAGGTATGTATCGCTTACACAGGTAAAAGAAAGACAGGTCAAAAACTACTCTCTTGAGTATCAGATTCTCTAGCATGAAACATTTTTCCTGATTCTTATAGGTGGATCCAGAAAAGACAGGAGCTGGTCCTGTTTAGAACCCGACAAGTGACCAGTTACAATACACTTGTTTCATATGGAACCATTTTGTCAGGGGTTCTGTCACCATTTCCACCAACAATCTACAAATTAATAATACAATAAAAAATCTAATACAAAAAATGGTCATAATTCTTTAACCATAAGTTGTAAAATATACACAATGTAATAAGTATAAACTCACCAGCAGACACACTTGTAGAGCTCCTGTGTATCTGTCCTAGCACACCCAGAATTAAGCCATGAGCAAACTACAAGAGTCCCCAAGAAGCTTATCTACAAAGAGGCACTCCCTCATGAAATCTGTTTAAAGGGATACACACCTACAATGGCCTACATTCGAGGTATAAAATACTACAAAAAACAGGACAAATCAAAGGAATTATTCCAACCATTAGGCTTCATGGTGTGCAGAGAATGAATCCACAGGGACTCTTTTTGTAATAGTGTACATTGTTTTGATTCCAAAGAGCCCTGTGTGGCTACATATAGAACAGTAAACCTGAATGTTCTCTCATCTGCATGATGCTGTAAAAAATGTTCTGTGAGAGGTGCCTCTATGACCCTGTTCTTTATTCTAGAGATGTGTTCAGGAATCCGGACCTTTAGTGGCCGAATGGTGTTCCCTATGTAATAGAGATTGCAATCACAAATAATAAGGTACACCACCTCTGCTGTTTCCTGCAGGGTGATCTTTTTCCTGTTAACCAACTCCACTGTAGTTCCTGACATACATAGAGTACATACTTTACAGTGTTCACAGGGGTAGTGTTCTTTAATTTTGTCAGCCCTGTTGGGTTGTATTTTTAATTGGTCTGAATGGACAACCAAATCTTTCACGCTTTTAGTTTTTCTTAAACCAATGGTTGGTAGATTGTGACACCCAGGGATATCCTCCACTAAGAACTAGGGGTGTGCACTCTGAAAATATTTGGATTTCCTACTTCAGGTTTACCCAAAACAGAAAAAACATTCGGAAATACCCAAAACTCGAAGTGGCAAGCCGCTTCGGATTAGGGTATTTGAATCACTTCGGAATGCTCTATAAAGATTCGGGGCATTCCAAAGTGATTCAGGGGGCTGGGTTTTCTCCCAGCACCCCCACCCACCCCCACCCCAAATCCCAAACTTCCCCCTTCCCTCCAACCCACTTACCTGGCCCTTTAAAGATCCCTTTAAACTATCAGCTGGCAGGCGGAAGGGGGGATTCCCCCCTGCCACCTGCCAGCTGATAGTTTAAAGGGTGGGTGCTGCGGGGCTGCTCCCTCAGACACCCAGCAGAAGAAGCCTGGTGGTGACTCTCCTGGTGCTGAGAGGGAGGGGAGATTTCCCCTCCTCCCACCGGGAGAGCAAGCACGCTGGGCTGTTTCTCCCCAGTGTCAAACAGACGGGGAAAATCTCCCTGTATCTTTGACATTGGGGAGAAAAAACCTGGCGGCGCTGACTTTCCTGGTGCCTGCTTCCTCTCCGCCCCTTTCACCTGCCGCTGACGCTACCAGGGAGTACCCTGGCCCCAACAGCGGTGGGTGAACACAGCACACAGCAGAGAGGTGCAGGCTTATGCCTGCTTCCTCTCCGCCCCTTTCACCTGCCGCTGACGGGACCAGGGAGTTCCCTGGCCCCGACAGTGGTGGGTGAATGGAGCACTCAGCGGGGAGGTGCAAGCTTAAGCCTACTTCCCTGCCATTCTCTTCCCTTGATGCAAGAGGAGCGGGAAGAATCTCCCAGTCTCTCTCACATCGGGAGGGTGCCGCTGGGCAACTGCACCTGGTGCGAGAGGGGCGGGGAGATTCCCTCACCCCTCTCGCACCGGGCAGCAGAAAGAGGCATTTTAAGCCCTGCAGTCTGGGAAGCCCCCACCGAGCAGCTGATTTAGGGATTTAAATGCCCCGCTGCTCTGCGCAGTGGCAGGGAAATGGGTATTTAAACTCCTTGACTGAAGCTTCCCAAAGCTATGCAAATAGCTTTGGGAATCTTTGATTCGAGATTTCTGAAATGGACCTATCATGCTGAGGCTTTTTCAGAAATCCTGAATCTTTGCAAATAGGGTCCAATTCGGGTATTTTTTCCAAACCAGAAACCCGAATCGCACATTCCTACTAAGAACCAATATTTCTGGATGGATTTCTTTATACTATTGGACTATACTATCAGATAGTATAAAATCCAATGGCCACCTCAAACGCTCTGTAGGTTGTATAAACTTGGACTTTAAAAAAATCCTCCCTAGGTACTCTCTCAGCTCTGTATAGGGCATTTTTGTGAGGGGTGAGAGATAAATATGTGAATATCTGTATGGGGCAAGGTGATTGAGCGGGCGGTGGCGGTACAACTGCAGGAATTCCTGAATGATGCTCTAGTCCTGTGTTGCCAAGTAGGCCCCCTCCCCTGCTTTGAAGCCTGCTATGAACTGTGTTAAAGTTTCCTGCATTACTGTTTCACTGCTGCACAAAGACTGCTTTGCACGTGTGTGTTCTGATACACGTGTCAGTTTCCTGCCTGCGTGTCAATTACCCTGCTGCAATAGACTGTGTAGTTTACTGACTCCATGTTTGGGTAACTGCACAAAAGGACTCTCTTTCTGGGCAGCCCTGCCCTGACCCGTGTCTGGACTTCCCAGTGTGCGTTTGGACTGTGTTACAAGTGTGCCCCGTGCCTGCACTGCCATCTGCCACGGACCGTGCCTATTCCCTGCTTTGGACTGTGTTTTAAAGTGTTGTTCCCACTGCCTCCATGGAAGCCTGCCTCATATGGGCCCAAGCCGCTGCTAGCAGCCGGGCGCCTGCCGGGGAAACCTCCAGCGAGCCTGGCTAGGCGCTCCCTGGTCAGTTCCCGCCTGGAGCCTCCCGCGGGTAGGTCGCCGAGCTTGCCCTTGCTACCGGGCAGCCTGCTATCCAGCCCCAGCTATGCCCAGCCGGCATCCATGTTCTCAGGCACCCAGAAGACCCAGAGGAAGAGACTGCTTTGAGAAGCCATTTCGGCGAAGCGGGCACACCACGTCCGCAGCGAGAGCCCCTCGCCCCGCTCTGCATATCTTAGGAGCCGCCCCGGAGAAGAGCTAAGTGCTGACCATCCCAAGCACTTAGAGAATGCATCTCAAAGAAACCTCCGCATTCCAGAAGCTGATGACATCAGGACAAGCCCTGTCCGCTGGAACATCCATTCAGCCCACTTGGATTTCCCCCTCCCTCTTTTGTCCCCTCTTCCTGAGGTGTCACTTATCACAATCTGATTACTAAAGTGGCCCATCCAAGCCATTCAGTAGCCCATTAGACCCTTTGTTTTAATCTGTGAGAACCACCAAGTACAGCACCAGCCCCAGGGTACGTTTTGGGGTATTTAAGCTGGCCTCCCAGACCACTCGGTGCCTCGGCCATTCCCTATCCAGACCTCCTTGCTGTCCGTCTGTGGTCCCAGTGCTGGCATTGGGCCACCCTCGCTGCCGTGTCTCTGCTTCGCTCCAGGATTGTGAGTATTTCCCCTTACCATCGTTGGGAACCAGCTAATGCGAACGTCTCTGTATTTCATACCCTGTATTTCTTAGGTCTTGTGTGTTCTCTGTATGATTGTGCAAGCTAGGCTTACGCTACACTCAATACACGTGTTTGGACCTTACTCCTTGTCTGCCTCTTTTTCACTAGAGTGTCTGGGATCGGGACCTCCGTAAACATAGGTTATGATCCTCGCTTAATATTAATAGTTACAGACTGCTACAGCTAATTCCCCATTATAATAATAGAGCAGTTCTGGTAACACCTGGACCCATTCCAGTCTGGCTTCCGTCCTGGCCATGGGACGGAGACAGCCTTGGTTGCCCTCACAGATGACCTTCGCAGGCATCTGGATCGAGGCGGGTCAGCGCTGCTTGTGTCTCACAGCAGCGTTTGACACGGTTGACTATGATTTGTTGGCCAGCCGCCTTGCCGATGTGGGGATTAGGGGGACAGTCTTACAGTGGCTGGTCTCCTTTCTCCAGGGTCGGGGACAGAGGGTGGCGCTCGGGGGAGATCTATCGCCCCGTCACCCTTTGGTGTGCGGGGTTCCCCAAGGGGCGATACTCTCCCCGATGTTATTTAACATCTATATGCGCCCCCTCACCCAGTTGGTGCGGAGGTTTGGGCTGGGTTGTCATCAATATGCGGATGACACCCAACTTTTTCTGTTGATGGACGGCCGGCCAGACACGGCCCCAGACAATCTGGCCAGAGCTTTGGAGGCTGTGACGGCATGGTTGAAACAGAGCAGGCTGAAATTGAACCCAGTGAAGATGGAGGTCCTGCAGCTGGGACAGGGGCTGCCAGATGTTGGGATCCAGCTCCCTGCCCTGGATGGGACACCACTGGCAACTTTGCCAGTGGTAAAGAGTCTGGGTGTGTTCCTGGATGCCTCCCTATCGATGGAGGCCCAGGTCACGGCGGTTGCCAAGTCTGCATTTTTCCATCTTCGTCAGATCAGGCAACTTGCCCCCTACCTGACGCCCCAGGACCTGGCTACAGTGATCCATGCAACGGTCACCTCCAGGCTAGATTACTGTAACTCACTCTACGCTGGGCTACCCCTGGGCCTGATCCGGAAACTACAACTGGTCCAGAATGCGGCGGCACGGGTCCTGACTGGTATACCTTACCAGTCACACATCACACCTGTCCTGCGCCAGCTGCACTGGCTTCCAGTTGAATTCCGAATCAGGTTCAAAGTGTTGGTTCTTACCTTTAAAGCCCTGAGTGGGTTGGGACCGGCATATCTTCGGGAAAGCCTCTCCCTGTACATTCCCCGGAGATCGCTCCGATCAGCGAATAAATATTTACTCGTGGTCCCCGGCCCTAAGGAAGCCCGCCTCGCTTCAACCAGGGCCAGGGCCTTTTCAGTCCTGGCCCCAGCCTGGTGGAACACTCTGTCAATGGAAACCCGGGCCCAGCGGGACATATTATCGTTCCGCCGGGCCTGTAAGACAGAGCTGTTCTGCCAGGCGTTTGGTGATTGAAGGGGGCGGTGCCATGTCGGCCTCCCACCTTTGGGGTGGGGAAGGTTCTCCCCACCACTGCACCTTGTTAATTTGTTTTATTATTTGTATATTGATTTTAGTCTTTGTTTTTATCAATTTTAACTGTTCACTGCCCAGAGCCCCTGGGGATGGGCGGTATATAAATTGAATAAATAAATAAATAAATAAATAAATAAATAAATATTCCATCACTCACCTGGTGAAGGATATACCACCTTTCCACACATGTGAATGTGTGTAGCAGAGTACACAGTGAAGTCCAGTGAGAAGAAATATAATTTAAGATAAGTTTGTTTAGTTCAAGAAGAACTTCATTAAAAACTATTTACAATAATATAAACAAAAAACTGAGAGAAACATTCATGTCTTGTAAGCAGAGAGACAGTTTCTGTAACAGACATTTTACAACTGACACAGAACAGAATCTTCACTCACAGCATAGAGGGGCTAGTTCAGGAGCTACAGATAAACAAAGTATACAAGCCCTTCACTCTGCAAGCACCCTGCACATTCAAATAAGGCCACAGTGTTTTATTCCTACAATTTTCAATGATGGCTGTCGTGTAGCCCCTGTCTAAAAAAGCTTCACTTGTGATTTTAGCTTCCCTCCTGAAGTCCATTGGATTGGTTGAATTTCTCTTAATCCTCAAAAATTGTCCATAATGGATATTGTTTTTGAGGTGCCTAGGATGACGGGACCCATAGGGCAGGTACGAATTCCGGTCTGTGGTCTTTTTAAAAGGCCTGATGCTGATGGTGTTGAGTTTATTTCTGTAGATCACCACATCAAGGAAATTAACAAAGTTTGGATTGTACTCCCATGTATATTGAATGTTAGGGTCCAAACTATTGAGCCAGTCACCAAATTGCTGGACGAAGCCCATCCAGAATACAGAACACATCATCAATATACCAGAAATATTTATAGATCTTATCAAAGTATGGATTGGCAATGGGATCCAAGACTGATTTTTTAGATTCACTTTGTGACATACATAGATTAGCTACGCTTGGATCCATCATGCAACCCATTGCTACCCCTTTGGTTTGGAGACAGAACTGTGAAAGAAACTTAAAATAATTCTTCTCCAAAACTAAGTCTGTGAGTTGCAGGAGAAAAAGGGTAGATTGTGACCGAGAAGGGTGAACTAACGGGGTATTCTCAATAACTGCTCTGGCACCTTCTAAAGGAATGGATGTGTATAAGGAACAAACATCCATAGTGACTAAGATGTGATCTGGCGTCAGGGGTAAGTTCTCCACTAATCTTATAAAATGCCCTATGCATAGTAGGAGGCAATGCCCATCCATTCTTCACCCAGCCGGATCAGGAGCAGAGGAGGTGGCAATGCCAACTCCTGCTTCATGTGGCTGGGATCAGGCATGGAGCAGTTGGCAAGGCCTGCCACTTCACGTGGCTGGGATCAGGAGTGGAGCAGGTGACAATGCCTGCTGCTCCTTCACCCAGCCGGGATCAGATGTGGAGCAGGAGGCAATGCCCGCTCCCCCCCCTCATTCATCCATCTGAGATCAGGCTCAGAGAGGTGGTAATACATACACCTCTTCACTCAGATGGATTCAGGTGCAGAGGAGGTGGCCATGCCCACCCACCTCCCAACTTAATCCGGCCAGGATCAGTGACAGAGGAGGAGGGAATTCCTGCCTACCTGCCCTCCCCTTTCTAGAGCCCATTGCATTTTTTCCCACAATGAGCTTTGTTGCTAGTATGCAATAAATTTTGGTTTCCTTTCACACCTGTGTGTTCATTGCTGTCAAATCCCAACAGAACCATTTACCCCTTGTCAAAACAATGCCCACAACTGAGGGCCAAGCTACAAGTGACGAATGACACTTGAACGGCAAGTGGATTGAGTGGAGTGCAAGTGAACAGGGAGAAATACACTTGCCGTTCAAGTGTCATTCGTCACTTGTAGCTTGGCCCTGAGGCATAGCTTGCAGAAACCTGTTTTTGAACAAGCTTCTAAATTTCTTAAGTGGAAGACTATGCAGCACTCCCAGCAGGTGGCAACTGCCACCTTCTCCGGGTGCCATTATTTGCCCCCATGGAGGAAGGGAGGCAGGCAAGCATTTCCCAGGCATCTGGGTATGTGTCAGGGGCAGAGCTTGCAGGCCTCCTCAGGCTGCTCTGCCCCCAACAGCTCAGTCATGCCTCGTGCTCAAGTGAGAGGGGAGAGTTGTTTCTTTGTTCTCACCCAGCACGAGGAGCAGTGGACATGGCTGGTCTACTGAGCGGCTTGCCTTGGCACAGCTTCCCTGGCCTCAGTAGAGGGCCTGCTGCGGTGGAGAGCCTGCGGCAACTGGGTGACTCACCCTGACGGGGCTGAGGCAAAACGGTTGCAGTGGTGGCGGCGAAACTGAGAACAGAGCCACTGCTGCTGCAAGCCCGCCATGGCTGGGCCACTGGTCCCAGCAGAGCTGAAGCAAGGCTGCAGCAGAGGCAGCACAGTGGTGACTGGAGGTGCCATGACCTGGCCAGTGGCTTATCGGCCACTTCGGATCTGCTCTGCTTCACTGGCCTGTGTTGGTGTGGGGCAGGTGTTTGGGGCTTCGATTTCTCATGGTGTACCTTGCCCAAGTCTTCATAGCCCGGCAGGGCCCAAGGCCCAAGGGCCCAAGGCCCAAGCCAAGAGAAGCAGTGGGGAGTTGGGGTTCTTGTTTCTCCCGGTGCTCTTTCATCAGCATCCATACACTTCCTTGTCAGGTGGGGGGGGGTGTTCGTGGAGCCCTGGGTGGTAGGATGACTACTTGGGCCTGTGCCAGTCTAGTTTCCCCCGCGGCATTACTATCTGGTCACCATTTTGTGGGGCCTTCCTTTACTTGATACTTGAGCCTGAGTAGCTTGCCTTGTCAGCGTTGGTGGCCATTTTGGGTGCTAGTGCAACCTGCCAGGCAGCCATTTTCTGGTGGGGCCTACTGACTTAACAGCTACATTGAAGCTCATTACTTGGTGGCTTTTATAAGCCTCAGCAGTTATTGGAGGGCTGAGTGGTTATTTTGAGGAGTCCCCATTGCATCAAGCCTTGGCCTTCATTGGGGGGCCAGGTGCTTGGTGGTGCTTGGTAACTGTGGCCTTTAAGTATTGCCTTCATTGATCATTTGGGGTGTTCTTTTCCTGACCTCCCTTTTTTGCTTGTATTGATATACTTCCAAAAAATGGTTCTGGACCCTCTAAGGGCAAACAGCGGGCCAAGCAGTCCACTCCTAGAAGGACTGTTGTGCTGTCATCTTCAGATGATGAGGATGAGGGCTCAAAGTGGCAGCAGATTTTGGAGTAGATTGTTGCCTTGAAGAAAGGAATGAGCCTCCCAGTTGCGGGTTTGGGGGGAAAGTGGGCTAGGCCCATAAGGGTTTCTGCAAAGAAAGCTTCTATGAATGACATTCTGTCTTGTTTATCTGCTCTCGAGGGTTCTTCTGGCTTACGAGGATCCGCTAGTGCAGCTGAAGGTGATGGAGCAGGCCCATCACAAGCTGAGGCACCCATGGATGAAGGTTGGTCCATCGTCGGCTGACAGAGGGTGGACTGCTGAATCTGGCCCAGTGGTGTTGGCAGTTCAGCTGCCTGAAAGTGATGGTAAGGCTTCTTGGCCCCAGCAGGGTTTTGCATGGCTGTGGGGACACTGGGGCCAAGCCATGGCCTCTGTGCCCCTGGCACACCGCAGTCTGCATACAGGCAATCTGCATATGCTCAGACGGCTGCTTCCAATACTGGTGTTCCTCAATCCCATAATACAGCTGGTGGTTGGTCTCAGTGGGGACCACCATCCCTGACGGGTCAGTCTCTGGGAGCCGCCAATTGGTTGCTGGGATTCCTGATTTATGCGGGTGCCATAGCTTGCATGCAGCCCTGGAGGGCTACCCCCTTGTTCCAGTACATGGACATTATTTATAGTGGTATTTGGACTTTGTCAGGGCAACCTGGCTGCAATACGACGAAGAATTCCAGATGCATGCAGTTGTTCACCTGCTTTGCCTTGGGATCAGATACATCAGCAACTGTGGCTGCAGTTGATGTCCCTGGCAAAGCCTAATGTAAGTGACCACTCGGATAGCGGGCACCTTGTGTAGCAGTCTTCTTTGGAAGCAGTATCTGCATCCTGCACCCATGCCCCCACAGGGCAGTAGGTTCAACCCAGGCAACTTTGCTGGGAGTTTTCCTCCCACCGGGTCTGTAGCAGGAAGGATTGCAGGTTTGGGCACAAGTACCTGGTATGCAGGGGCTCCCATTTATTTACAGCGTGCAAACGATTCAAGTCATTTGGCAAGTGAGGTGGTGGTTCTGGGGGCCAGTCGGCTTCTGGAAAAGGTCCCCAGCCCAATAAATTTGAGGGTACTTGAAGCCATGCTGGCCAGTTACCCCAGGTGGTTTTTGTTGAAAGGTTTTTCAGTTGGTTTTCGAATTCCATTTCAGGGCTCTAGATCCTCCTTCATGTCACCCAACCTGCATTCCATGGTTGGCATGGAGGAGGTTGTCTGAGCTAAGATAGCGAAGGAGTGTGCCACGGGGAAGGTTTTGGGACCATTCTCTTCTCCACCAGTTCCCCGTTTGTGGGTCTCCCCCTTGGGGGTTGTTCCTAAGAAAGCAGCCGGTGAGTTTTCACTTATACATCATTTGTCATACCCCAGGGGAAGTTCCATAAACAATGGCATTCCAGAGCATCTTGGCTCGGTATGTCACACTTCCTTTGACCAAGTGGTCAGTGTGGTGAGGAGGTGTGGACCCAGGGCAGAGATGGCAAAATGCAACATTAAGTCGGCATTCCACCTTCTCCTTGTCCATCCTGATTACTTTGAGTTGTTGGGTTTCTGCTTTGAAGGCCAGTTTTACATGGATAGAGCACTTTCCATGGGATGCTCCATTTCATGTGCAGCCTTTGAACATTTTAGTACATTCCTAGAGTGGGCACTGTATCACCGGCAACATTGCCGAGACACTGCCCACTATTTAGATTACTTCCTTTTCGTGGGCCTGGTGGGTTCTGGTCAGTGTGCCTGGCTTCTGGAAGATTTTGTTAGACTTTCCAGGGAGCTGGGTGTACCCCTGGCTCATGAAAAGACTGAGGGCCCAGCCCCTGCTCTTACATTTCTGGGCATAGAGCTGGACACGGTGTGGCAAACTTCACGGTTGCCAGCCGATAAGCTAAGGGACCTTAAGGCTCAATTGCTTGGCCTTCTTGGGAGTTGGAAGGTTTCACTGTTGGAGCTTCAGCAGATAGTGGGCTACCTCAATTTGCATGCCATGTGATGGCCCCAGGTAGGGCCTTTTTAAGGTGCCTTTGTGAGGCCATGGGTTCCCTTAGGCTTCTGCATCATTGACTGTGGATCACAAGGGGGATGAGAGAGGATTTAGCTGTTTGAGTAGAGTTCTTGGACTCGTTCAATTGAGTCTCTTTTTGGAGGCGGGATTTGTTACTGAAAGGGGAATTGCAGGTTTCCTCTGACACCTCTGGTTCAACAGGCTTTGGGCTTTATTATAGGGGGCATTGGTGCTTGGCCTAATGGCCTGTTCAATGGGTGGAAGTGGGTTTTTGTAGGGACCTGACATTCCTTGAAGCAGCAATGCCAAGACCAGGGCTATACAGCCCAGAAAATCCACAACAACCATCGTTCTCTGGCCGTGAAAGCCTTCGACAATATATTACATTTTTGTTTGTTACAAAAAAGTAAGGGGCAGGCGGTCAGATATATTAGAAGCCAGTTGGCGGCTCTGGCTTTTGCCTCAAAGGTACGAGGCTTTGCAAATTCCACAGGAGACTTCCACATTCAGAAGATGTTGGAGGGTTGGTCTTGCGAGGTGGAAGTGCCCAGAGACCAAAGGCAGCCCATATCACCGGGTATTCTTTTAGGCTTGAAGGCGTCATGGGTTGAGGTTTGTAATTACAGTTCCGAGGAAGTGCTCTTCCATGTGGCCACCTTGACAGCCTTCTTTGGGGTGCTAATCGCTTTATGACCAATCTAGTCGTGCCTTGCTTGCTAGGCATGTGAAATTTGAAGGGACCAGGGTTGTTATAAGCATTCGCCACTCCAAGACGGATCAGAGGCAAAAAGGAGTGGCAGTCAGCCTCAGCCTCTGTGAGGTGGGGGATTTGTGCCCTGTTTTGGCTCTCCAGAATTATTGAGCTCAGGGAAGAAGATTTCGCTATTCTGATGGGACCCCTCTGACCAAGTACCAATTTTGGATGGTCACGGTACGGGCGCTTAAGAAATTAGGTTTGGCAGGGGTCAGGTTTGGAACCCATTTGTTCTGCATTGGGGCTGCGTCCACTGCCACTGTCATGGGCTTCTCGGGTCCTGATATCCAGAAAGTGGGGTGTTGGCGTTCTTCTGCTTATCGAGCATATGTTCAGCCACTTTATTATGTTGCGTGACACGGTTGCTAATGCTGTTTTCTTTTCCAGGTGCTGTTGGTTGACAGGAGAGGCTGAGGGTCCTCATCTGTGGCCACAGCATGGTTTTCTGGGCAGCCCACCAGGCCAAGAGGACTGCGATTGGGTCTCAGCTTGGCCTCAGTCAGTGGGCCACCATCAAATGGCAAGGTAGAAGAGACCTTTGGTGGTCCGGGCTGCTGCCTCTCTTGTTTAAGGGGAGGAGTGCTCCTCTGCCTCACATCTTGGTTGTTCACCTGGGTGTGAATGACCTTGGATTGGTGAAGGGTAAGGCCTTTTCCTTGCAGGCACAGGCAGACTTGTGGGAGATCAGCAAGTGCTGACCTGGCATTCTGATTTTCTGGTTGACAATGCTTCTGTGCCGAGTGTGGCGGGAAGCATTGGACCTTAAGGCTGTAGAATGGGCTAGGCAGAAGACCAATAGATCCCTGTTCAAGGCTATGTTAGCTGGGTTAGGAATCTATTTGCCCCATCCACATATTAGGGCCAAATATGCAGACCTCTACTGAGGGGATGGTGTGCACCTTTCTCATAAGGGCAAGAGCATATTTCTAGATGATTTACGGCAAGGGCTCCGTTTGGCCTTAAGCCGTTTGTGGGGCGCTACGGCCTAAGCTGAGGCTTGGCCTTGGCGGTGGCAGTTGAAAAATTAGGGGAAGATGAGAGGGCTGGTGAGCACCCTTGGCACATCCCCATTGGTGGAGAAACAGGACTGTCAGGAGCAGCTGGCTGCTTTATGGCCCAGTTGCGAGGACAGACACCCTGGTGGGGAATCTCTGGACAAGCCAGTCTCCCCCCACAGCTTTACAGCCAGATAAGGGAGCTTTAAAGGGGTGAACCACTTAGCCTGGCCAGGCCAGGTACCAGCCATACAATGGATGGCTAACACCCAAGGCAGTGGGTGACTCGCCCAGGCAGGTTGGGGTGGAGGTCCAGGAGTGACCCCAGGGCTTGACCTGTACTGCTAGTTTAGGCCCTTGCCATGTTTGATAATATATTGCTGCTACGTTAATAAAGCGGCCCTTTAGATCTGAACTTATGTGTCTGCCTCTTTATTTCCAACTGTGGTGGCAAATGCTGAATCTCTATAAATGGTTCTTGGTAAGGAATGTAATCTTACCTAAATAAGTAATAAGAATGCTTTTGCTTCTTTGAATAATGGCCTAGCATAACACTGTTAGCTCCTTCTGGTCTCACAAATTTTTCTTTTCCTCTTTTTTGTCTATCTGCCTTCCCATGCCCACTCAAATTCCTCAGTTCAAACTGCCTGGGGTAGACAGATTTCTTAACTATTAACCAGCATCATCATTAGCCATATATGGCTTAGCTTTCTAAATTGTGTATCTTCTTGTTGTGCTGCCCTAAGCAGAGCTAAACCTTTATAAATTCATTGAAGTCAATGGCCTTTAAAGAGTGTCTGCTGATGGCACTGTGAGCTTTATTTCACTCAAGGAATCCCTAAATTTCATGTTGAACTTGATTGTTGAACTTACCATGTTTCAATGTGACAATCAGATGTAAGCCAATCACACAGACCAGGCACAGGTGGTATATTTCTCCTAATAACTCTGCAAGGAAAAGAACAAGAGATTTACTTTTTAAAAAAATGAGAACTGTGACATAAAAGATTATGGCAATAGATGAATAAAACATTAATTTGCAATAGAACAATAGCAATAACTGATTTTTTAAAACTTGACAAAGTCCTCTAGTTGTAGGGGAAAGCCCTCTAGTTGTGCAGCACTGAAAAGCCACATGGGCTATATTTTACTATTAGGAAGAAATACAATAAAGTGGCTTGTCAAAAAGCCATGAATGGTCAATGAAGAGATAAACAGTCTCATGAAATACTGGCTCCTTGTTTACCACTGGCAAACAGGAGATGAGCTGAATCAGCAACTGTTTGAGTATCCCTATACCATTCTCAACTGGACCTGATCCTAACATTCACAGCAGGATTTGAATCTAGTGACACCTTAGCAACCAACAAGATTTTCAGGGTGTAAGCTTTCAAGAATCAGAGCTCCCCTCTTTAGAAAAGTTATACCCTGAAAAATCATGTTGGCCTCAAAGGTGCCACTGGACTCAAATCCTGCTGTTCTACTACAAACCAACATGGCTACTTATCTAAAACTGTCAACACTGATAATGAATGTTTCAGTATTGACAAATACTTTCCCTTTTCATAGATCTATTTAAAATGCTTCCAGCTTTTACATCTCTTAGTTTAAAGTATTTAAATTACAAGTCCCTTCATAAAATTATTCTTCAATGCACGTCTTTAATTTATGCTATGGTTTTAATTAAATTATCAAAGCTGAGAGTTTCTCAGTATTGCCATACCACTTCTCTTCATTTCAGCAACAGATGTAAACTATCCAATTTGTGACAGTACTTGGCTTTAATAGGAATCACCAACCAAAAACTAGAGTGATTGTTTTCAGTACAGTTAACCAAACTGCTGACTAGAACATAAGTGGAGTGTACTCTTCCATGAGTCTTAATGTTTTACCTGCCCACAAAGCAGTACAAGATTTTCTGTGGTTCCAGTCATTGCACAAGCATTTACAAACTACATTTCCAATGAGCTGTAACCTCCTGTTTTTAGAAATGATTTATCAAATGATTTTTGCTACTATGGCTCTGGGTTGAGTTTTTTCTGCTAACTGAATTGCTGAAATTCCCTAAACCATACTCTTATTTTCTGTTCTTACAATGCTTAGAGGAAATCAGCTATATGGTATATTTCAAGTGTCCAGTGAAAGACAGGATATTACAATATATTAGACACAGATGAACAGAAAGTCTTTCAACATGGTTAAAAACAGCATATCCTCTGTAAAGTCCCAATAATTCAGACATTTATGGAGGAGTTAGAAATATATGGGCACACTGAGCATTCATAGATCACACTAATTATTTCTGACCTATAGCCAGCCCTGAAAACTGTAAAGTAGCTGAAAATGAGGCTAACACTTTTCACTCTCAAGTTCTATCACAGACAGAGTGCTGTTCCTCTAATAACAGTGTGGGCAGGTTAATATTTCACATTTGTGTCACTAACAGAAATGTTCTCGTGGAATGTTTTTGGTTTCTAGTTTAATAAATGTAGCAAGAACTTTTATCAAGTTCAGCTTTTCCTACTGAAGGTCTGGTTCTTCAGGGGGAGCCATATATTGGTTACAGTAATATGTTCTTTAACACCGTGACTATGTTCCTAAAAACAGTGTGCCATAAGAGGAATTGATATACTGGTTCTAACACAATGTCTCACATATGAGTGACATATGAGGTGGCAACTGGAAGTGGCAACAGCCAGTTTACTGCATTTCTTAGGTTCCTGTCATGGAACGTCCTATGAAGCCTCTCCAGTTCATGTTAAAGCTCTCCCAAAATAGCCATTGCTTTATTCTCTATCAGTCCCACAACTCCTACTGAGGCCCTGATCCCCAGACATGCAGGCTTTTTATAGATCGAAGATGTAATTGAGAGATGGCTGTCCTACTCATGATGGTGCCATGTCATTTTTGACACAACATTCAGACCATTGAGCTGTTTTCCAGGCCCTTTCCAGGCCTACTGCCATATATACACATTTTACTTTACAAAATTATACCCAGAACAAAGAGTGCTACAATGAATTAGCCTTTTAAGAAACATTTTTATGGGAATTGTTGCTGTATTTCTATCTTTATTGTATATATTAAAGGCACGAGACAACCATATGCTGAACAGCACATATGCTGGAATCAAGTGTCCTGTATTATGCATACAACTTCTAATGTGTTCAAGAAAGCCTTGTTGTTGTGATCTGTGTGATCTGCCTATGAGTTGTTTCCAGGAGTGGGATCGTATTTACTTATGGAGACAAACATGCCAAAATTGTTCCACCATTCTAACAACAACCTCGTAAAGTAGGATAGATTGCAAGTCCATGACTACCCTAATGTTACCCAGGGGCTTACATGGTTGAATAGGGATTTAAACATGGATCACCCCCAGTAGTATCTTTTGAATCTCTCATATATTGTTAGTTCTTCTCCTCTAATATTGGCAATGGCATAGAAACTGTATGTCCCAACATTAAGCCAAGTTTGAGGATTGGGGGGAGGGGACTTAATTCCACATTTTTACATCATGAACACCAGTATTCACTGCCTTTTCCCCATTCCTGGGTTTCATCACATTGAGCTACCAGAGAAGTCATCTTTCTGCCCCTCACTAGGGAAGCTTGTTCATGAGTTGAATATTACAGTGAACTGAATGCTGTCTTTTTTGAGAAAAGTACTTAAGTGTGGGTGTGTGTATACATACTTACCTTTAAGCAAGAGAATAGTAATCTCATTAACTATAATCAAATTGTTCATGTTTTCCATTTCTAGAATAGGCTATCATATTTGTCACCTGTACAGCCAAGCCCTTAGAGAATAAATAAAGGCATAAAATGGCACAACCATTTATTAAATTACTAAGAATAAGAGTTTTTATTTTTAAAAATTGACAGCATTAGAGATTCATGTATTTGGAGTTGTTGATCTTTCAGCCATAGTGCAATGTGAAGATCCAACTTTAATGAATTTTTGTGAAAATAATTGTTAGTAGTAATTAGGGTTGCTGGCTCCAGGTGAAGTCATGGAGATTTGGGGGAAGAGCCAGGGGAGGTGGGGTTTAGGAAAAGAGGGACTGCCCTGAGTTATCATGCCATACAGACCAACCTTCAAAGCAGCCATTTTCTCTAGTTGAACTGATTTCAAGATCAGTTGGAACTCTGGAAGATCTCCAGGCCCCACTTGGCACAATGTTAGTAGTAGTAAATATAATTTTTTTTGTTCAATAAAGCATACTTACTCATATGCACAAAGATTAGGAAAGAAGAATATACCTGAAGTGATATAACAGAGCACTACTATGCAGAGTTAATTCAGTCTAAGATCACTGAAGTCAATGGGTTTATACTGGAGTAACTCTGCAGAGGACTGTACTGCAATTGAATCCGATAACCAAAATCTTGGAAGTTAAAATGACGATCTTCCCAGGAATACTGTTTCTCTTCCAAATCATACCGATATTTCTTTCTTCTGATAAAATTAAACATGGAAGATATATGAGGAGAGGTAAAGCTAAATTTGAAATCTGAAATCTAAAAACAAAAAATCCAGGGATTTTAAAAAAACTGACTAAAATAATAGAAATAAAGCATGTAGCTTTAAGAAAAGATTGAGCTCTGCAGGTTCCTGAGCCTTCTAAGCCTTGGTTTCTGCAAAGGTATGGAAGCCAAAATAGCACTGATATTGTGCCACCCATCCTACCCCCCATTATGTGCCCTGATAGAGGAGGACTTGCTGGAGACAGCAAGTAGCAACTACAAGAGATTCACAACCCATACAACTGGGCCCAATTCAGTCACACTGCACAACTGGGCCTGGCCTAATGGCCACTATTCCTAAGTAGAGATGGGCATGGACCGGCAGTTGCCTACAGACCGCCGGTTCGGGGTTCGTGAGCTTCCACGGACCACGGACCACGAACTTTTTAATGGACCGGCCTCGATTCAGAAAGGCCTTGTTTTTCCCACAGAATTTCACTTGAGTCGACTTTCCCCACCAAAGGTTCTCATGTAACGCTCCTCGATTATCACTTTTCCGAAGAGACAAACAACAACTTCCCCTCCCCTATTCTGACTGACCCTTACCTGCCCTTGGGGGAAGAAGAGAGACTTGTGCTCCTGTCCAGGAGAGGTGGCTGCCCACAAAACCCACCTACATGGGGCTACATCAACAATAGATGCCCTCCCCGGGGGCGGGGAGACCAACTCTCCGTGATGGGAAATGAATGGATGTACTTGAGTGAAAGCCAACTCCACAACAGGAGATCATGTAGCAATTCAAAGGCCCCTTGCTGGAATGGAAGGCGCAGGAGGGATGGAGAGGATGTCTTCCACACCTTGAGGGAAGGAAACTTATGCTACCCTGTTCAGAGGGAGCCTCTTTGGGCAGTGGACAATGAGTCCCACCTCAGTGACGTGGTGTGTCACTGATAGCAAGCAAGCTGACCTGGGCCACTGTCCTCCTTGTCACTGGACTTTGGGGATTGACCCTCAGAGGGGCCCTTGTGCTCGCAGGAGCAGGATGGTCAGTCGCCGATGAAACCCACTTCACCTAACGTGATGCAGTCAATCAAGGAAGTTCATCATGTGCCTTGGATTGTTTTTTTAATATACAAATCATAATGGAAGTAGTAGAGTTTATAAAGAATAAGAGGAGGTACTTAGAAGGTGCCAGGGACAGGGCTTGTTGTCACGAGGAGGATACGAGGGATAGGGCTTGTCGTCAGGAGGAGGATACCAGGGACAGGGCTTGTCGTCAGGAGAGGATACCAGGGACAGGGCTTGTCATCACGAGGAGGACACCAGGGATAGGGCTTGTCGTCACGAGGAGGACACCAGGGATAGAACTTGTCGTCATAAGGAGGATACCAGGGACAAGACGTATCATGAGGAGGAGGATACCAGGGACAGGGCTTGTCATCACGAGGAGGATACCAGGGACAGGGCTTGTCATCAGGAGGAGGAGATGAGGGACAGGGCTTGTCGTCATAAGGAGGATACCAGGGACAGGGCTTCTCATCATGAGGAGGATACCAGGGACAGGACATGTCGACAGGAGAAGGACACCAGGGACAGGGCTTGTGTGTCTGCTTGCTTGGGTTAGGGGCATGGCTCTGACCTGAGCCACTGTCCTCCTTGTCACTGGACAAATGCATATTCCTCTGGCCACAAGGAAGACCTCCTGCCAACAAGACCTGCCTCTGAGATGTGGGGACTAGACATGGGCACGATCAAAAAAACAATCCTGATTAAGCCGATCGTGATTCTACAGTGCCACCGAACCCAGGTCACCGATTCTACCCGGTCAAGTCCCGTTTCCAATCCGGAATCGGGAATTGGGAATCGGGAAGGCCAACGAGGGAAGGCGCCCCGCGGTTTCCAGCACTATAGGAAAGGTGGGTGAGGACGGTGGCCGCCAGGCCCGACAGGCCCAGGGAGGTGGCGGCAAGCCACCTCCCCTCAGGGGATGGGGGGTCTCGCTGCTCGCTGGCAGTACCCCCCACGTGCCCGGCTGCCAGGCCAAAGGGGAGCAGGGCAGTATTCCCCACCAGGAAGGATGGTGTCTGCTGCCGGCAGCTGCTGTGTCCGGTAGACCCGGGGAGGCGGCGGTGAGCCACCTCCCCTCAGGGGGTGGGGGGGTCTGGCTGCTCACCGGCAGCACCCCCCATGTGCCTGGCCACCACACCAAAGGGCAGCAGGGTGGTATTCCCCTCCAGGAAGGGAGGTGGTTGAGGACAGCGGCTGCCAGCCCTGGCAGGCCTGGGGAGGCAGTTCCAAGCCACCTTCCCTCAGGGGGTGGGGGGGTCTGACCCCACGGGAGTGGGCCAGTACTGTTACTGGGGGGGAGTTGACATTTGCCTGGTGGGCAGCCTGATTCCCCCCGCTATTGGGTGACCGCACCTGAAGTTCCGTCTTAGCATGCTTACGGCAGCAGCTAACACCACCCACCTTCCATCCTCACCAGAAAGGGGCAGGGCATGTCACCATTGGAAGGATACGAGGGACTGGATGCGTCATTGGGAGGAGGTGGAGGACCATGAAGTCCCACAGATGCTTAGTGTCCTTAACCAACGGTCCCACCACCGAGGAACATTTTGGTGGCGGCAGCCAACCTCACCCACCTTCCTGACTCGCCAGAAATGATTAGATGGACAACAGTCGTGTCTTAGCCTGTTCTGTCATACAAATTATACTGGAAGTAATTTACTTTATGAAGAATAAGAGGAGGTACTTAGAAGGTGCCAGGGACAGGGCTTGTCATCAGGAAGAGGATACCAGGGACAGGGCTTGTCATCAGGAGGAGGATACCAGGGACACTACGTGTCGTCAGGAGGAGGATGCCAGGGACAGGTCTTGTCATCAGGAGGAGGATACCAGGGACAGGACGTGTTGTCAGGAGGAGGACGCCATGGACAGGGCTTGTCATCAGGAGGAGGATACCAGGGACAGGGCTTGTCATCAGGAGGAGGACACCAGGGACAGAGCTTGTCATCATGAGGAGGATACCAGGGACAGGACGTGTCATCAGGAGGAGGACACCAGGGACAGGACTTGTCATCACGAGGAGGATACCAGGGACAGGACGTGTCATCAGGAGGAGGGGGAGGTTCCCCACGTTCCCAACAGGCCAAAATAGAGTGCGCTGGTATTCTCACTGAGGGGGGGAAGGAGGCCACATTCACCCGGGGGAAGCCTGATCCCACAGCTACCAGGTGACCGCACCTGAAGCACCGTCTTAGCATAAACTTGGCAGCAGCCGACCTCACCCACCTTCCTGCCTCACCAGAAAGGATGGGAGGGACAACAGTTGTGCCTTAGACTGTATGGAAGTAGTTGAATTTATAAAGAATAAGAGGAGGTACTTAGAAGGTGTCAGGGACAGGGCTTGTCATCAGGAAGAGGATACTAGGGACAGGGCTTGTCGTCAGGAGGAGGATACCAGGGATAGGACATGTCATCAGGAGGAGGATATCAGGGACAGGGCTTGTCGTCAAGAGGAGGATACCAGGGTCAGGACATGTCGTCAGGAGGAGGATAACAGGGACAGGACGTGGCTGGAAATGTCCCCCCAAGTCACCCACTATTTAGGGAGTGAAAGGCTTAGAAAGAAGTGAAGCAGAGAGAGCCCCTCAAAACATGCTGCCAGTGGTCATAGAGTGGGTGTTTCACAGAGGCCAGTAGCAGTCTCCCCCTTGCACCTCAAAAGCCAGGCAGGAAATGTCCCCCCAAGTCACCCACTATTTAGGGAGTGAAAGGCTTAGAAAGAAGTGAAGCAGAGAGAGCCCCAAAACGTGCTGCCAGTCATCAAAGAGTGGGTGTTTCACAGAGGCCAGTAGCAGTCTCCCCCTTGCACCTCAAAAGCCAGGCAGGAAATGTCCCCCCAAGTCACCCACTATTTAGGGAGTGAAGGGCTTAGGAGGAAGTGAAGCAGAGAGCCCCCCAAAGCATTCTGCTGGTCGTCAAAGAGTGGGTGTTTCACAGAGCCTAATAGCAGTCTCCCTCCCCTTGCATCTCATCAGCAGCCAAGAAAGAACGTGGGGGAAAGAAGGCAAGAACTAAAGCAGACAACGCCCAAAGCTGCCTTGCACCCACTGTGGGTCTGTGAGTGGGTGGGGTCAGAGCACAATAGAACCCACCGGCAACCCAGAAAAAAGGAAGAGTTTGGGGGGGGAGGGGAGGATTAAGCCTGAGAAGAACCCAACGACTCGAAAAACGCAGAAAGAAATCAGAGTAATCTGATAGTGCGGTAAAAGGATTTTTTTTTAAAGTGCTCTCAAGAAAACTAGACTTGAAAGGAGAAAAAAATTAAACAGGAATGGAGAAAAGAGAAAGCTCTCTTGCACCTGAAGCCACAAAGCCCCAAGGCACAAGCCACGCTCTCACAAAAAAAAAAGTTCCCCACAGCAAGCAGTTGCTAAGCTTAGAAGCTAACTTGCGTCCCTGCGCCAGCAAAATGGAGCGGGGCTTTGCACGCTTTGTCTTTTATGCAGAAAGGCTGGTGATCTCTGTTTGGCTGACAGAGCTGCCAATCAAGGTTTCCTGGGCTAAGACTGGTGTGTTCCAAACGGGGAAGGAGGCTCCACACCGTTGCCTACGAAATTGTTTGAGCGGGAATCCTGGCATGATGGGCCAACGGACACACGGAAAGAAAGCCCCAATGTTCGGCGCTTTCGTGAGAAAAACACAAGTCCACGGCCCGCGTGTTCGCGAAGGACGAACTGGGTAAGTTCGTGATGAAATCAGGTCCATTATGCGGACCGTGCCCACCTCTATTCCTAAGACTGCCGATCTCCCTGTGGAGGTGGGAGATCTCTCATTCCCAGCCTTTGCACCACGCCACCACTCACTTGGCCAGGGGGGAAGACTTGAAGAATGAGCCCAGGAGGCAAAATATGTCCCAAGAAGCCCACAGTGGGCATGGTCCCAGTGGGCATGATGACTTTACTTCCAGGAGTGATGTAATTGCAGTGGCCACAGGAATGCTCCCGCACTTTGCTTGAGGTCTATTTGGGCCCCAAACAGTATAATTCTTAAAGAATCGGGCCAGCGAGAACAGGAGCATTCCTGCATCCAACACAATGATGTCACTCTGAGAAGATTTTCGTGCAGGTAAGTACCAGCCCCCCTCCCACTTGGAAGGGTAAGGGCCCCTAGCAATCCTAACTATGCTACTTAGCCAGGCCTTATTTGGTGGTAGCAGCCACCACACAGCTAGGCCCAGACCACCAGTTGTTGTTAGAAGAAGGGACTGGCGATGTCTCTTGCTCAGGCCTTTAGGACTGCCAGCAGAGAAGAAGGAAGGCAACAACCACAGAGGCAGTTAGATAAATAGGCTGCTATCAGTCTCCTTCCTGTCAGGGGAACTTCCTTCCTTCCCTTCTCTCCTTCTCCTCTTTCTCTTCTTTCCTGCATGCACCAGGAGAGGCAACATGGTGGCCTACTTTCAATCTAAAGCCATCCTAGCTAGTTAGATTAGTTACTAGTTCTTTCTCTCCACTAAACTTATGTAAATATATTTCTTTAGATAAATAAATGGTTATGACTTCTGGTTCGGGGTAATGGAGAGACCGACGTGATTCAGAGCTCCGGATCATCTGAGGTGCTGTTTTTTGGGCTGGTGGGGCTTCCAGATCGCCCACAGCCCCCGAGTTTTAGTCAGAAATCCGGCAAGAATGCTTTTAGCCCTGAGAGTGAAGGGTCTTGGCGGGTGGGAGGCTCTGAATTAAGGGCTTCTCCCCCAAGCCTTGAGAACCTCCTCGGAGAAGGGCGGCCAAAACCTCTGCAGCAGCTTCGGGAGTCATTAAATTGACATAGGCTCTTTGTTCCCCGAGCCTCGGGAACGGATTTGAACAGATTTGGACGTTTGAAGCAGTGAGTACATCCCAAGAAGTCTGTATTAAGTTAAGATTACTATCTCCCCCAATGGACCATTTTACTGAATAAAGACTTAAATTTTAAAAGAACTAAAGACTGAGTTACCAAGCTGAAAAAGTATATTAAAAGATTGAGCAATTTAATTGGAGTTTTGAGAACGAGAAAAAGCTAAAAAGAGCTAAGAAGAATATTGTTTTGCATACCTGTGGTTGGGGAGATAGCGACGTGGTGGGCGGATCGTGGGAACTGGAAGGTGTGCCGTGAGACAGGAAGTGGAGAACAATAGACGGAGAGGAGATAGAGAGAAAGAGTGGCGAGGGAGGTCAGGAAGAGCAGGAGGACCCAGAAGAAAAACAAAGCTGGAAGAGGAAGTGAAGTACCTACCATTGAAAGTAAGGGAAAGGAAACTGAAGTAGAGGATTCACCATTGAAAGTAAGTGAAGATTATCGGTGTGACTGTATTACCATAGAGAAAGATCGCCCGACATTTTGAACCATAGAAAAACATCACCCGACATTTGAAGGGTAAGGGAAGCCTCAATTGCCATTTTAACTGAGGGCAAACGTCAAAAACGTTTGATATATAAAAATAGAGATTTGAATTAAAAAGAAGACAGAGCTAAGAAAGAGAGCCGATTCGTGGGGACCTAAGGCAAGTCCGATGGCCTCCAAAAAAGAAAAGGATTGGCAGGCTGCTATTGAAAATTTGGATAAGAAAATAACAGATGGAAATAAAGAGATTCGGGAGATGATACAAAAATTACAGCAAAATCTAATGACGGAAATGAAAGAAGCAATCAAATCGGAAATTATGGAAGTTAAAAAGGAGATGGAGGCAATAAAAACAGATTTACAGAATACTCAACAAAAGGTGCAAGAAACGCAGCAGTTGGTGCAGGATGGGGAGAAAAGGCTATACAGAATGAGACCACAGGTATGGGCGAAAGAATAGTGATGATGGAATGCAAAGCAATGGACAGACAGATTCGCATGAGGTCAGTTCCGGAAAAAATGGATGGATCTGCCCTTAAACAAGTAGCTGAAATACTGGCAAAATTTGGGGGGCAAACAGAGGAGGAAATGATGACCCATTTAGATATCGCGTATAGAGTCAATTCAAAATATGCGGAACAAAAGAACTTACCAAGAGATATTATTGTTCAATTGACCACAAGGAGAATGAAGGAGGAAATTATTAGAAGACACTTTGAAACTCCACTGGAGGTAGCCGGGACACGGATTCGAATTATGAAAGAAGTACCACGTAAAGTACTCCAGGATCAGAAAAAGTACAGAGACCTAACACAAAAGCTAAGGGCAGCGGAAATCAGATATAGATGGGAGCTACCGGAAGGAGTGACTTTTGAATTTCAATCAGGGAGACAAGTGATCAAATCGAAATATGCAATGGATGTCTTTCTGATGGAAAATGGAAAAGACTTTCCTAGCTCATCCAGATTATAATTATGGAGTACAAATTAATTTCATGGAATGTTAATGGACTTAATTCACCCTCTAAACGTAAAGCTGTGTTACATTGGTTAGTTAAACAAAGAAGTAATTTGATTTGTCTACAAGAAACTCATATTAGGGATCAAGATGTTAAATATTTGATTAACAAAAAGTTAGGAAAACAATTTGTCTTGGCAACAAAGCAAAAAAAGAGGGGAATTGTTATATATATAAAGGAAGAGCTACAACCCAAATTAATTGTGTCAGACAAAAATGGAAGGTACCTGGCTGTGGAATGTTTATGTAATGCAAAGAAAACTATGGTACTTGGATTATATGCGCCAAATGGCTCCAAAGATATATTTTTCAAAGACTTACGAGAACAAATGGAGCAGTAGACTTATGACCAGGTAATTATAGCTGGAGACTTTAACGGAGTGGTAGATTTGCAATTGGATAAAAAGTCTATCAACAAGTAAAGTAAGGATGGGGAAATTACCGAAGTCTTTTTTTGAAATTCAGGAACAAGAAAATTTAGAAGATGTCTGGAGAAAATACAATCCTAAACTGAAGCAGTATACTTTTTTTTCATCTAGTCACCAATCTTTTTCAAGAATAGATATGATCTGGGCGTCTAAAGAACTGGTAGTGTTTACAAAAGAGACTGACATATTACCAAAAGTTAGTTCGGATCATAATCCTGTGATGTGGAGATTTGGAATGAAACACAAGAAATGGAGATGGAGAATTAATGAGGATCTTTTGAGTGACCCAGAATGTGTTGAGGTGTTGAGAAAAGAAACAAAGTTTTTTATTCAGTCTAACGTGGATAAAGAGGTGCCAATGCACATGGTCTGGGACACATACAAAGCCATAATTAGAGGTGTTTTGATGGACTTAAATGGCAGAGAGAGGAGGAAAAGAGAAGTGAAATTAAAAGAGATACAGGAAAAAATTATTCAAGTTGAACAACAATTGAAAAAGAGACCAGGTAAAAAGAAATTGTTGTATGAAATAAAGTTACTGCAAGAACAGATTAGAGCTATGGAAAATAAAGAAGTGGAGTGGGAGTTGAAGAAAATGAAGCAAAGAACATTTGAAGGAGCTAATAAACCAGGGAGATATTTGGCGTGGCAATTAAAGAAAAAGAGAGAGAAAAGAGTAATAAGTGAGATTACAGAAGAGGGAAAGGAACTATATGATCAAGGATTGATTGAGAGAGCATTCTACAAATATTATGCCAAGTTATATCAGAAAAAAATAGTGGATCATGAAAAGATAAGAGACTACTTTGACAGGATTGACTTACCAAAGGTACCGGAGAAGTTGAAAGAGAAGCTTGGTGCTGAGATATCAATAATTGAAGTGTTACAAGCAATACAAGCTACTACAGTTGGTAAAGCTCCGGGACCAGATGGAATTACTGCAAAATTTTACAAAGTGATGGCAGAGGACTTGAAGCAACTGATGAAAAAGATGATGAATGGAATATTGGAAGGGGTCGAGATGCCAGATACATGGAATGAGGCTAATATTACATTGATACCGAAGGAGACATTAGACTTAAGTAATGTTAAGAATTATAGACCAATATCTTTAACTAATAATGACTATAAAATATTTGCAAAGATACTAGCAGAAAGACTTAAGACTTGGCTAGTGGAATTTATTGGAGAGGATCAAGCCGGTTTTTTACCGGAAAGGCAAATAAAAGATAACTTACGAGTGTTCTTGAATGCTATTGAGTATTGTGATAAAAATCAAGGGAAGCAGGTTGGTTTTTTCTTTGTGGATGCGGAGAAAGCGTTTGACAATTTGAACTGGGATTTTATGTTTGCAACAATGGAGAAGATGCATTTGGGAGAGAAATTTATACAAGCAATAAAGGCAATATATAAAAATCTGCAAATATAATTGTTAACTCGGATGTAACCAAAAAGTTGGAAATAAGAAAAGGAACAAGACAAGGGTGTCCGCTTTCCCCACTTCTGTTTGTAATGGTACTGGAGATTTTACTTAGGCAAATAAGAGAAGACAATTCAATAAGAGGATTGAGGACTAAAGGATTTGAATATAAAGTAGTGGTGATAGTGGAAGATCCAATAGAGTGCATGCCAAAATTGATGAAGAAAATGAAGGATTTTGGAGATGTAGCGGGTTTTTTAATTAATAAGGTGAAGTCCAAAATACTCTGCAAAAATATGACTAAACAACAACAAAAGGAGCTGATGGACAAGGTGGAATGTGAAGTAGTAAACAAGGTTAAGTATTTGGGAGTGGAAGTGACAGTGAAGAATATTGACTTATATAAGAATAACTATGACAAGTTATGGCAACAAATAGAGAAAGATATGATTAGATGGAATAAAATGAACTTGTCATGGTTAGGTCGTATTGCAGTAATTAAGATGAATGTTCTTCCAAGAATGATGTTTCTACTACAGACAATACCTATTGTTAAAGACAGTAAACAATTTAAGAAGTGGCAGAGAACGATGTTAAACTTTGTTTGGGCTGGAAAGAAACCCAGAGTTAAAATGAAAGTACTCTATGATGCGAAAGATAGAGGAGGATTACAATTACCAAATTTTAAATTATACCATGAAGCGGTATGTCTGGACTGGCTAAAGGAATGGATGACATTGAAGAATTTGAAGTTGTGGATTCGGTTTCGTTTTCCCGGCCATGTCGGACGCTTCTCTCCGCAGGTCCGGGAGGAAACGTCCGAGCAGCCTGACCGGGCAGTTGACCCGCGAGGGTTAACCCCCAGGACTCCCAGTGAGGGAGCCAGGGTCCGGAGCGCGTCGGGAAGAACCCCCTGAAAGCAATGCAGGGGGTAAATTGCCCGTTTGCTCCAACGGAGGCCGGCAGACTTGCGCAGCACATCGCGTGCAGCCGGGCCATCGAGAACGGCAATAAGCAGATTTAAGGTGAAAACCTGTAAGTAAGCGAATCCCTTCTGATTTCTAAGCGTATGCGAAGGATTGGTGGGAGTTGAAGCTAAGAAGGTACGGATTTCTTCCCCTTCACGGAGTTTCGGAACTTAGCTGGTGCCCCCCCCCCCTAAGATGGCGACGAAAAAGCAGAGCCCTGCAATGAGTAAATCGGTGATGGCGATGTTACAGGGGAAGGGGGAAACTTTGGAAGAGATGGTCAGACGAGCGGTCTTTGAAGCTATGCAGCCCTTTGTAGCGAAGTTAAATGAAATGGGGCAAAAGGTTGATTCAGTGGAAAGCGAAGTGAAAACCATTAAAGAAACAGCATCTGGAGCAGAGCAGTCTGCACGCGAAAACGTAGTACTCATGAAAGCAACAAGTAAAGAAGTGAAGCTCTTGGAGAATCAAATAATAGGATTGCAAGTGGACTGTGCCCAAATGGTACTGCGTCTTCAGAATGTAAAAGAGGAGCAAAGTGAAAATTTAAAAGATCTGGTGTCGGGACTTTTGGCGTCATTCGCAAAGGCAACTAAAGAAAAGTTAAAAAGCGATATTTTGGAAGTCCGTCGGACATCTTCAAAGTATGCAATGAAGCGTCAGCTGCCTCGCGAGATTATTATTGACTTTTCATCTAAGAAGACTCGGGACAACAACTTATATTATTCGTACAATGTGGACTTGGACTATTTGGGCAACAAGGTTAAAATATTGAAGGATGTTCCATTTCTGGCTCGTAAAAGAAGATTTAAGTATAAAAGACTTGCGGCTTTCCTGAGTAAATGTGATGTAAAATACAAATGGTTGTTTCCAGAAGGCGTCTGGTTCAGATATAAGGATCAAACCTACAAGATTACATCGGAAGTACAGCTGACAGACTTTTTGTTCAACCATCAGGAGTTTCAGCAAGAAGAAAGTTCAAAGTCTGAAGGGGAAAGTGGGGGGAGGAGAGAACGAGCGCAGCTGTTGCAGCTGCGCAGAGAGAACTGAGACCGAGACGCAGGGGGGGGGGAGAAGACCTGATCCTGAATATAGTCTGTATTGTATAAGATTTACCAATCTGATAGCACATTAGAAAGTTAACTTTAAAGAAAAATTGCAGCATGAGGGGAATACAAGACATGTAGAGTAGTGTGCGTTTTTTGTTTATATGTTGCTCTTCCCTTTTCCCCAGTACCCCCTTTTTCCCTTATATCTTTGTAGTCTTTTGTAGTTTTTTATGTTAGATATTAAAAAAAAAAGAATTTGAAGTTGTTAGCATTGGAAAGATATAATAAATTATTTGGATGGCATGCATATCTATGGTATGACAAAGTAAAAGCAGACTCTGTTTCTACATCATTATGTCAGAAGAAGTTTGTTTGCTGTATGGACTAAATACAAGAAATATATAGAAGAGACTATACCAATGTGGGTCATCCCGGCGGAAGTAGTAAATCCAAGAACAGAATATGCAGGGGAAGACTGGTTGACTTATAAAGAAATTCTTGAGATACAGCAGAATAACTATATGCTTAAAGGTAAAGAAGAATTGCCATTCCAATATGGATGGTTTCAATACATGCAGATAAAAGACCTATATGAGAAAGACAAAAGAAAAAATGGTTTTAGACTACAAAACTCTGAGATTGAGGAGTGTTTGCTTCAGGGGGGGAAGAAAATAATTTCTAAAATATATAAGATATTATTGAAATGGTTTACAGAGGAGGAAGTTGTTAAAGTGCAGATGGTCAAATGGGCAATAAATTGTAATAAGGAAATTTCAATGGAAGCTTGGGAAAAGGTTTGGAAAAATGTAGTTAAGATTTCAGCATGTATCACTGTGCGTGAAAAGGTATATAAAATGTTGTATAGATGGTATTTAACACCGAAGAAGTTGGCCAATGGTAATAGCCAGGTGTCTGATAAGTGTTGGAAATGTAAACAGCATGAAGGTTCATTCTATCATATGTGGTGGACTTGTGATAAGGCTAAGCAGTTCTGGGGGGATATAGTTAAAGTTATGTCAGATATTTTACAAAGGAATATAAATAAAACCCCGGAATTGCTGTTATTATGTATGAACCTAGAAGATTTTGATAAAACGGACAGAGTTATGGTGTTTTATATGATCACGGCGGCCAGAATGTGTTATGCACACATGTGGAAGACTCAGGAGATACCATCTATGGAAGATTGGATTTTGAAAGTTTTGAACATGGCAGAAATGGACAAATTAACAAGGAAATTGAAAAAACAAGAAGAATTGGACTATACATCAAGCTGGGAAAAAATAAGAAATATGTGGGAAAAAAGTGGGACATGAAGGGGAAATTGTGGTCTTTGGAGAAGTAGGGGAGATAGAAACTTACTTAAGCTTAAAAAGGGTATATTTTACTATATGTTATGGGATTAGTATAGTATATTTACAGGAGATATGTATGTAATTTTGTTTTACTTAGCATATGTACTTATTATTACTTATGTGATCTTTATATTTTTAACTAAGATAAGTAATATAGTTAGAGTAGGTAGTAGGTATAATATAGATATATATTACATTAGTATTATAGATTTTATGAATTTATATGATATACTTTTTAGATTAAGTTGGGTATGGAAAACTGCGGGGAGTCACCAGAAAAGGGGGGGGGAAGGATGGGGAAAATGCAATGGGGTGAATAATGATAATGATTTTTATGTTTATGTTTGTAAACCCATCCAATAAAAATTCTTTAAAAAAAAAAGATAAATAAATGGTTATTGGTTCTCTAACTTGGATGAGAGCTTTGTGTGTGCAGTTTGTTTAGTTAACATGCCTTAACTAAAACCCAATAATTGTGGCCACCACGCAACTGGGTCTGGCCTAGCTTGGTGGTGGCAGCCACCACACAACTCAACCAGGCCCAGCCTGGCAAAATCCACCACATAACTGGGCCAGGCCTTGTGTCAGTGGTCACTGCACAACTCAGAGAGACTTTTCCCAAGGAGAGGCTCCCAGAAGGAGGGAAAACTGAAGACAGGGGGCAAACAATGGTAATGTTGACATGCAGGAAAGATTGAAGAAAGCAGGAAAAAGGGAATGGCTATGAAGGCTGCCAGTGAAGGGAAAGAGGAACAGTTGAGGAGGGGAATTCTGAGAAAAATAAAATGCCTTCTGCAAGTCCTTGCATGTCCCTCACTTGTTTATTTTTTAAAAAATGACAAGAAAGTAATGTGATACCCCGAAATTAATTGTAATGACTTTTCTTCTTCATCTTTTTAATAACACAAATGATCATTTTCTATAAACTGTAGGTTCTATACTATAGCCTTAGGACCTATTATAGTTGCAAACGTGTTATATACCTAAAAATTAAAAGATTTTTTTAAAAAAAGAATAGAAATAAACCCCATTGCCTGAGAATTTCTATTCCTGGAAAAAATTTTATGCCTACAGCACTGTATTTCCAAAATACATTTTACATGGAACTTGTAATGTGAGAGTGATCAGAAAAATCCTCTGGTAGGATATAAAAGGTAGAGTTAATTTATTTAAAATTAATTTTAATTGTTTGGTTGGCTCTCAGCAAAAGTGACATGATGCAGCAGAACATTGTATATCCTGTAGAATAAAACATATCCACCATGATCTTAAATGGCCATTCAGTGGTTTATACTATAAAATGCTGGAAGTTCTTAGTATGCTCATCTTCTGCAGAATGTACAGCAGTTAAATATTACTATTGTGGGAAGTAGATTTAATGAAGAAGAATATTTCATGTGCCTTTACTATTGCTATGCATTTTTATTCTCAAGGGCTAATATACTATTTGTAATGCAACTTGCAAGAGAATGAGACTTGAAGCAAAATGACCAAAGCAGAATGTATGTTATATATGTTAGTCACTGTGAAGACTGAGACCAGTCGCTGTGAAGCTTGCTATAAGGTAGTAACACCTGCACCTGTACTCACTGTTACCTAGATACTGTTTATAGGCTGACAAGGAAAACTTCTTTGTAAGGCTGTTCATGCCAAATGTAGCAATAAAAGGGAATAGAAAGACAGACCAGCTGCAGAAGGATTTGAATAGCTACTCTTAAGCAACCAAGGATAGTGGCCAAACCTTGGACAATGAAGAAGAAGTGGCCAACAAAGTGAGTCACTGAAAGGAGAAAGCTGGCTCTAAGCTAATTAGATTAGCAGTACTTTTCAAGGCTGAGAAGGAGCCCCAGAGCAAGGGGAATGAGGTGCTAAATGCAACTTCAAGCACATTCCAAAGGAAGAGAGATTGCTCCCTTCCCACAGTGCCCAGAAGAACAATCTCTGCCTGTAAAGTACAAGGTCTGCTGAAGCGACATTTAGACACCAAAAGGACCAGAAATAATATGACCTTTATGAAAGGGAAAGTGTGAGAAAGACAGAAGATGTTCTCTGAACATCCTTGAAGTGTTGAGCAATGTTAATTAAGAAAGTATGCATACTGTTACATGGTTTAGAATTGTTCTGCCAATGTGAGACTGTCAGACCATTGGCACGGTCATTTGCTTGACCAATGTATTTTCAAGGCTGCAACTTATGTAACTTATGCCACTGGACCAAAAGGTATAAATTCTTACGCTGTAGCATCAGAGCTCTGAAGAACTAATCAGTCCAAGGAGCTTTTCTTTACTTGGTAACTGTATTGTTCTTCCTTGCTTATAAGCAATGAATAAAAAGGCCTATGCTTATCTCTCTCATGGGACTCCAGCATGTTCTCCTTTACTAACTGAGCCAAAAGAAGATAAGGTACAGCATTTTGTGCAACACTATCCAAAAGAGTCAGTCTAAGCATAAATGGCATTGCAGGACAAGAATGTTTTAAATGAGTAGGTTGGTGGACGGTAAACTGCTTTGGCAGATTTTGCTGCATTTTTTAGCTTTTCCTCTTAACCCTTTTGTTTGGATACTTATGATGTTCCAAGCACTACCCCACAATGGAAACTTCTGGGGATTTAGAGCACATTTATCATTGGTCTCTTTTTCCTAGCAGACCAAAGAAAGAAACTTCCTTTTTTTAACATGATGAGTGTATTACAAGACTACCATGCCACACAGTTCAGCACTCTCCATCTGTCTGTAGTGATACTGGAGAATTTCCAAAATAAATATAAGGATTAATAAGTGTCTAGGTCATAGATGGTCATAAAATTTCAATATCTACCAGAGTTAGCCAAAAATGGAACTTCAATATGAGAGCCATCACTGTTCCATTTTTTTGTCTAATCTCAATAAGTCAAATGCTAACGTTTTGTAAGTATCAGCAGTGAGAGGAATATGTGCATGAGAGAAAAATGTCCATGTTGGCAGTATTTTAATGTACAATTTGATAAAACTTTATGATCTAGAGCTCTAATACAATGTACCCATGCACAGTCCATTGAAACTGCTATAGTAAGAGTTGAGTTACCTGTATGAACATGATTCAATTGGTAATGTACTGTATCAATTCGACTTGACTGTTGAATTTTACTACTTCCCTTAACCCTGTGACAGCTGTTCATTAATGTGCAATGCAGTGGAAGGTATTTGTAAGAGAATGAAAGCTCCAGTACTAACTTCAGATTTTTGAGGTCTCACACACACAAACACAAGCATGTCTGAAGTATCACTCTGCTATTATTGTCATATCAATTGGGATAAAAGGCCCATCATCTCATTCTGATGAATGTAAAGTAGATTTGCTACTGGAAAACAAAATATGTTAAAATACTGTTGTTGTTTATAATGTTTGTTCATTGGAAGAATGCAACTTATGCTGAAATTAAGAGGAGTTTGGGAGGAAACGCATGTCTCTACGTGCATATGAGTAATATTATATCATGATTCAGGCAGACAGATAAGAAGAATTTATGTTTGACTCATCAAATCAGCCATAGTTAGATCTATGTGATGCTAGTACTCATATCTCTGGAAGTCTGGGTAGTTTGGCCCTTGAAGAAAAAAATGAATAATATTTGCTGGGCTTGCATGCAACCAAAGCAACATCTATTTCCATTAGTGACTCACAGATTCAATATATTTTGAGCTTTGGAGATGGGATAATTTACTTGGCTGAAGAACAGGGAAATATACTGATGTTGCTAGAATGGTGACTGCATTATTCTATTTACTTTGATGCAGAATAAGCAAATCTACTGAGGTTCCTGGAACTGTGGCTGTATCTAAGATTACTGCTTGGTCAAATCAGATATGTAGAAGAAAAATTACATTGTTGCCATTCAATGTATATGACTATATTTAAAATTAATTCAGTTTGCTTTCCTAATCATCTTTATTGATCTGTGGAGGCAGGAATGCATATCCCAAATACAACTTTCAGTGTTCACAAGGGTTGCAGGCTCTAAGTGCAAGCAATGGGAGAGTGTGTGGGTGGGTGTCACCCTGACCTGAAGAATGGGACCTCTGGTGTTCACCAAAAAAGACTGCTGCAGGTTTTAATAAAATCAGTGGGGAAACAGCTAGGGGTACCGAATTCAAATGATTTAATTTGGGCTAGGCTTGAACTGAATTAAGCTTAAGCCTACTTAGAATTGTGCCACGTAACCTTCCTTGAGAATCTACTTCTACAGCCCACTGTCATAATTTCTACTTTCCCCAAACTTACCTTAATAAGATGGGAAAAATCAGTGATAGGAAGAGCTGTGACAGAAGAGTTTTGAGGTTTAATAATAGTAATATAATAATAAATAACAACAACAACATTCAATTTATATACCGCTCTTCAGGACAACTTAATACTCACTTAGAGAGGTCTATAAAATGTGTTATCATTATCCTCACAATAATCACCCTGTGAGCTGAGTGGGGCTAAGAGAGCTCTGAGATACCAGGTCACTCAGCTGGCTTGAAGCAGAGGAGTGAGGAATCAAGCCCGGTTTTCCAGATTAGAGTCCTGCCACTCTTAACCACTACACTAAACTAGTTCCACATGAGTATCCACTGATGGCAAGGAACATTGGGAGATGCAATATACAATGCTTCTTGGGTACAAGAAGACAGTTGAATTCAGTAAGACTCCTTAATAATTGTGCATTGGGTTGTGTGAGCCATAATCAGTAGGTTTAGTTGGAATGGAATCCAGATATGTATATTTTCCATTTTAAAAAATGAAAAAAGATAAGTTCAGGCTATCCAAATTGTGTGTTTATTACATGTGGAAAGAGGCTCTGGAAGAGCTTTAGGAGGCTGCAAGTATGATGAAGGCTATTATTTCAGAGTCTGAGTTATATACTGCAGCTATCATGACAGGCTTATTAGGCAGCCTGCTTAATGAAATGCAAGAACAAGAAGGATAATTACAGACATTCAGTGTTGCCAATGAAATCTACAGAAAGTGAATTATTCACCATATATATATTTTAGGTGAGTGGAATTCAATACAACCTTTAACAAAGATAGTAGAGATAAAAGTGGTGGTATCTTAAGGTAGGCTGCAGCTCAGACAGGGACGTGTTTTGAAAAATATAGATAGATGTCAAGTCTAACCAGGATCTAAGCCTCATTCAGTATGATGTAGATCTTCATATAATTCACTTGCATATAATTCTCTGCAGTTTCACCCAGAAAATATTAAGACAAGAGAAAATCAACCCTTGAGGTGTGAAGTATGTTTCATTTTAATGAAGAGTAGCACAAAAAACAATTGTTGACATACTAAACTGTTGAATGTAAATGCAATTTATCTCACTGGAGCAAACCAAAACTAAAAAGGACAACAGCCCTTCTTTCCCTGACCTGGATAGCACAGGCAAGCCTGACCTCAGCAGATCTCAGAACCTGAGCTGTGTCAGCTTTGTTTAGCAATTGGATGGGAGACCTTCAAAGAAGATCAGAGTTCCAGAGTCAGGCAATGGCAAACCACTTCTGTTAGCCTCTTGCCTTAAAAACCATACAGGGGTCACCATAAGTTTGACAGCATTTTCCACCACCACCATAGCCCTTCTTGGACCATAGTCCTTAAGAATGGAGATGGTGAAAATGCATATGTTCAGTTCAGACATATATAAAATATCTTTCCATGGAAAGCAAGAAAATCAAAAAGAAAGGTTCTAGCCCAACTAAGTGGTAAGAAGGATACCACTTTTGTTTTTGAGTGCTCCATCCAGACATGTTTTCCTGAAGAATGCAAGAGGCATTCTTGGACCAAAGAGGACCAAGACTTAATCCCTGATTATTCTTATGAAAGAATCTCCAACCACAGGTGGTCCTGTAATTAAGATCCTGGGCAGCCACCGCTGCCAGTTAGAATAAATAATACCAAGCTAGATGGACCTATGGCAGCTTTATGTATTCAAATAAGCTGAATAGGACTGCAACCTCTGTGGCTCCTTTCTTTAGATTGGATAGCAAGAATTTAGGAGAGTTGGGAGGCTTAAAGACAAATGTAATCGTGATTTGGAAGCCTAAGAAGGACATTGGGCTTCCCACTATTGATAGGTTTCAGCTAACCCTTGCTGACTCAGTTAAGAGCCTAGCAGTTAGACTGGACCCAGCATTATTGCTAGAGAAGCAAATTAATGCAGCTGCAAAAAAAAAATCTTTCTTCCAGCTCAATTTAGGCTTGAATATGACTCCTACTTTGTATTGTCGAAGGATTTCACGGCCGGAGAATGATGGTTGTTGTGGGTTTTCCGGGCTGTATTGCCGTGGTCTTGGCATTGTAGTTCCTGATGTTTTGCCAGCAGCTGTGGCTGGCATCTTCAGAGGTGTAGCACCAAAAGTCTTTTGGTGCTACACCTCTGAAGATGCCAGCCACAGCTGCTGGCAAAACGTCAGGAACTACAATGCCAAGACCACAGCAATACAGCCCGGAAAACCCACAACAACCATCATACTCCTACTTTGGCTCATCTGGCCAGCTGGATCCACTACTGTAATATTCTCTACATAGGTTTCCACTCAAAGTAACTTCAACTGACAGAATGCAGCAACTTGGCTATTATCAGGAGGACCTAGGTAGACCATGCATATCACACCCATCACTCAAGAGGCTGCCCATTTGGTACTAGGTTCAGTTCAAGGTACTGGCTATCACATATAAAGCCCTTCATAACCTCAGACCCTCATTTTTAAGTGACTGCTTCTCCCCTATACTCTGCCATGACAGCTTCAGTCATCTGAGCAGGGCCTCTGCAAATGCACAAAATCAATACTTGCTCATACATGTGCATCTCTGCAGTGGCTCCCATCTTATGGAATGGCCTACCTGATGAGGTCACGAAGACCTCCATGCTTATGGTATTCTGTAAGCTCTGTGAAACAATGAAATAATGTGAAACAATGAAATATGAAATAATGGTTCCAAAATGTAAAAGAAAAAAACCCGCAAACTGTAGTCCGATTCCTGAACTGGTAACAGCACTTCTGAAAATTTAGATTAATGAAAATAGTGCCTCCCCCCCAAAAAATCTGAATCCAAAAGTATAATGATGTTTTAAAACCTATATACCCCTAATTAATTGGCTGCCTGATCACCAGATGTGAGCCAAACTGGCAGATGTTCAAGTATCCCTACTAAAAATCCTTGATCTTCCTCATGTTTGAGCCTTTATCATAACCACACTCATACGTATAAAACCTTTAGAGGAGCCAGAACATTAAGTGCATTGGGATTAACCAAGGAATCCTTAGCTAATGAACCAGTCACTGCAATGCTTCTGACAAAATCAGAACACTATAAATCAGAAAACAAGTATCACATTTTAAAAGCATGTATCATTTAAGCCTAGCTTGCTTTGTGCTGCTAGACAAAAGTTTTTCCATTGATATAGGCCTCCACGTACCTCTACATGATCACTCTTAATACAATTCCCATTCAGTGAATGACTTAAAACATTTAAGGAGTCCATGGGCAATTTCCTTCTCTTTGGGACCCATATTGGAGATTAATGCTCATTTAATGCTGCATTTTTCACACTGAGACTCTGACTATCTCCCAATTTATCCTCTTTCAACAGAGATATGTGCATGAAGGCAGCATATGAAAGGATAGAAGAAGTGTGTTTGCTTTCCTATACTTTGTACAAGGAGTCTTTCTATTGAATATTAAAAAGTCAATGAGGTTGCTCTTTGATGAAGAGAAATTCAGCTGAGGAAAAAATGTTAGTTAATGGCCTTTAACTTTTAATGGTTTGGAAAAATGTAATGAGAGGGGAAAAATTTGGATTCCCAGAGTTGCATTATGTAGTGCAGTGGTTTCTGAATTGCATTATGGAGATCCTTGGAAGCCTATTATGCTTCTATCTCCTGCCTGTAGCAGGCATATAGAATCATAGAGTTGGAAGGGGTCATACAGACCTTCTGGCCCAACCCCCTGCCCAATGCAGGATGAGCCTAAAGCATCCCTGACAAATATTCATCCAGTTTCTTCTTGAAAACTGCCAGTGAAGGGGAGCTCACCACCTCCCTAGGCAGCTGATTCCACCTTTGAATTATTCTGACCATGAAAAAGTTTTTCCTACTATCCAGCCAGTACCTTTCTGCATGTAATTTAAGCCCATTACTTCGAGTCCTATCCTTTGCTACCAACTGGAACAGCTCCCTGCCCTCCTCCAAATGACAGCCTTTCAAATATTTAAAGAGAGCAATCATGTCCCCCCTCATTCTCCTTTTCTCCAAACTAAACATTCCCAAGGCCCTCAGCCTTTCCTTGTAGGGCTCAGTCTCCAGACCCCTGATCATTCTTGTCACTCTCTTCTGCACCATCTCAATTTTGTCCACATCCTTTTTGTAGTGAGGCCTCCAGAACTCCACACAGTACTCCAGGTGAGGCCTGACCAAAGCAGTATAGAGAGGGACTATGACCTCCTGCGATTTTGATGCAATGGCCCTTTTGATACAACCCAAGACTAAGTTTGCCATTTTTGCCACCGTATCACACTGCCAGTTCATATTTAGTTTACGGTCCACTCTTACTCCAAAATCTCTTTTGCATACGCTACTACCTAGAAGTTTATCCTCCATCCTATATTTGTGCTTCACATTTTTGTGGCCCAGATGTAATACTGTGCACTTATCTATGTTGAATTGCATCCTGTTCACAACTGGCCACTTCTCCAGAGTATTCAGGTCTTGTTGAATTTTAACTATCTTCTTGGGTGTTTGCCACTCCTCCCAATTTGGTATCATCAGCAAATTTAGTGAGTAGCCTGTTTACTCCTTCATCTAGATCATTGATAAAAATATTGAAAAGTACAGGGCCCAAAACCGAGCCCTGCAGCACCCCACCGGACACCTCCCTCCAATTTGATGAAATGCCATTGACCATCACTCTTTTGGTGTGATCCTCTAACCAGTTCCCTATCCACTGAACTGTCCTATAGTCCAGTCTGCAGTCTTCCAGTTTACCCATTAGAATGTCATGGGGGACCTATCAAAAGCTTTACTGAAATCCAGGTAAATCATGTCAACAGAGTTCCCACGATCCAGTAAGCTTGTCACTTGATCAAAGAAGGAAACCAGGTTGGTCTGACAAGATCTGTTGGGGACAAAACCATGTTGATTTCCTCGGATCACTAAGTGGTCCTTCAGATGCTTACAGATCAATCCCTTTAAAATCTGCTCAAATATCTTCCCAGCAACAGAAGTCAGACTGACTGGCCTGTAGTGTCTTGTGTCATCCTTCTTCCCTTTCTTAAAGATTGGGATAGTTCCACCCCTTCTCCCACAAAAGCAGGGTGCCCAGAGTTGTAATATTTGTAATAAGAGTTACCTTTCTTTTATTCTATGTTCTTACCACTACAGTCTTGAGCATTAATAATTCAACAACAGAAAAACAAATAAGTAATGGTAGTAATAACAGCAAATAATAATAATGGTAGCAACAAAACTAACTGCAAAAGTGAAAACACTGGTGTTATGATCTTCACTTTCATTAGGGTGGATTTTGCTTTAATCTTTCCCTTCACACCCTCTGGGTAGTTTGCTGCCACCAGGAATATATTATTCCAAAACGTTTTATTTAAATTTTCCCTTTTGTAACGTGTTTGAGCGTCAGGCTCCTTCGTGGTTCTATGTGGCCCTGAGGATAGGAATGGGAGATTCCAATGACTGCTACTCTGGGATATAACAAAACAAAATAAAAGTTTATTTTTTAAGAAGCGTATTGGTTACATAAAAGTAGTTCTTAGTTCTTCTAGTTGCTTCATCCAAACTCATTCACACAGATCTCTTGTAAGACTTCACACACAGTTAGCCTCTTTCTCTAGGCTCTGTATTTCTCTCACAGAGAACTCCTCAGACAGCACACAGCTAGCCTGTTTTCTTTTCACTCTCAATCCTTTCTCTCTCAGGCGCACACACAGTTTGCCTGCTTCAAATAGAGTGAATATATAGTCTCACAGACACACTCAGTTCAGGCTTCCACTCAGGTTGCCTTTCCCACACAAATACATGAACACACTCAGGCTGCACACAGCTCGCCTCTCTTGCCCTGACTGAATCTTTTTTCTCTCCCTCAATAACTGAAAACTGCCTTCACTCCGCCCACTCTCTGTCATCAACCAATCATATCACTCACTCATCTCTCTCTTTCACCCCCCACTCTTCACCTATCTCACCAAACATTTAAAGACACATGCACCCATTTCTTGAAATAATTACAAATCCCCCCCCCCTTCTCCTTTAAGCGGAACACATCTCTTTTCCAGAAGAGTGGTGTGCAGCTTCCTCTGGCTTAGGGAATAGTTTATTGTCTCTGCAGTTCCTGTTAAGTCCATTTCTCACTCTTCTGTGGTTTTTGGTTTAAAGTCTTGGGTTTCTTTAACTTGCGTTCCTCCTCTGCTGGGGTGTCATCTTCCTCTCTGGGATGTTCCACTGCTGGGCTGAGGTCATCTCGGCTTTGGCCTTCTCTACTAGGTCGTTGTTTGCTTCTTCTGGTTGTTTCTCTATCAATATTCTGTTCTTTTCCAAACAGTCTATTTCTTTCTTACGAACACAGCTTGAGCTGCTCAGTTCTTTACAGGCTCTCTTCATGTTTGATGCACTGGGTAACTCATTTAGTAGGCTAGCATCCTTCAAGGAGTTTCCTAACTCTTTATTCTGTTTTTTGCACATGCTGAACTTTTCTAGTACTTTACATTTGTCTTCAACCAGTTCAGCAACTGTACTATCAAGTTGTTTCTCTCTTCTTACATAAAGTCTATTTCTAACTGACTGATAGCTCCTGTGCATTAGTAGAAAGACAATTAAAAGGGTAATTGTGGCAAAATAAATCAACATTTCTAAATGCGGAATCTTTTTGTTGGTGTTTTCTAGGGCTTTTTGCAGCCTTTGTTTTTCTGTATCCAAACCTTGGTAACTGACTTCTAAATGTTCAGCCTTCTTAAAAGATGTTTTCCTAAGCCTTAGACTTTTCTGAAGCTGTAGGTTCTCACTTTCCAGTTCCTTGTTTTCAAATTGTAACTGAGCCACCATGAGGTTCATACTTTTCACAGATTCAACTGTTCTGAGTCCTAAATTCTCTTCATCAATTTGTGTATTCTGTTTCTCTAAGGACTCTAGCTGAAATCTGAGTTTTTCCAGAGTCTTTTTCAGCTTTCTATTTTCCATGTCCAGATTGCAGTTTTCTTGCTCTAAAGAATTTATTTTTCCACAAGTTATCTTTACATTAGTAACCCTTTTCTGTAACAACTCATTTTCCCATGCAAAAATGTCTGTTTCTGCATTCATCTCATTCTGCCTGGCCTCCTCTTTTATGTCCTTTAACTCAGGATCCTTCATAATTTCTTTTTTAAGCTCCTCAGGGTTTTTATTTCTGCCTCTTCCTTTTTCTTGGGACATTTCTGTAGTAATACTAACAGAAGTTTGTCTCTTTCTCTTTCCCTCCTGCAATGTATCAATTGTGTCTGTTGCTAAGATACCTAGGGGCTTGTCTTCTGCTCCCCTGGCTTCAACTTGTAGCAAATCATTGGAGTCAGTGCATATTTGAATTCTTGCTTTTGCTCCCATTACATCTCTTCCTAATACTACCGGTATTTTCTGTTCTTTAATAACTGCTACAGGAAAATATTCTTCTTTTTCTCTCCAGTTAATTTTTAGCTGGGCTAATGGCACTCTTTTAGAATTTCCCCACACACCTTGTAAGGATATTTGCTTATCTGGAATCAGGTTTTTCTTATTAACAAAATCCTCCCTGACCAGTGTTACTGAGGCTCCTGTATCTAGAATGGCTAAAGTATCTCTCCCATTTATTTGTACCACCTCTCTCAGTTCAGTATCCTGAGCAACCTTATCTGTCTTTACCCCACACAAGTAGACTGTTTCTTCAGAGTTTTTACTGGGTGTTCCATTTGGGTTTGTTGAGCTTTCGGAATTTCTAGCATCTACATCACTCTGATCATCTGAGTCAGTTCTAGTGACCCTCCTTACATGCTCAAGCGTTGTTTGCTTGGGTTGGTTCTTTAGACATTTGTAAGCTAAATGCCCTTTCAGACCACATACATAACATCTTCTATCATTCCAGTATCCATCTTGGTTTCTTTCTATATTTTTATCCTGACTTTTTATAATCTCAGCTCTCTCATATGTTCCTTTCCTTTCTCCCTCTTGTCCTTTATTGGATTTAAACTCTGGTTTATGAGAATAGTCTTTCTTTTCACGGCAATCCCATCCTCCTCTATTAAGTGTTAATCTATCTGCCCACTCTGAAGCTTGCTTGACATTCTCTGGAAGTTTGTCTTTAACCAGAAGTCTGATCTCTGAAGGAAGTTGAAATAAAAACTGATCCAAAATCATTAGATAACAGGGTTAACATACCTGTAACTTATGTTCATCGAGTTCTTCTGTGCTGACACACATGGGGACTGCGCAGGCGCAGGCCAGCCGCCGGAGAATTTTCTAGAGCTTCCATGGCTCCGAAGGGGCCGTTTGTCGCGCGCCTCAGCGACCGTTTTCCCGCCCAAACGGTCACGTGATCCTCCAGCGACCAACGGCCCCTTCCCTCAGTTCTCCCTTGCCGCCGCTTGACCAACACACCTCAGCCGTAACACCTTAAAAACACCAATATCCGTTACAGCCATCACATTATTGTGCATTGGAGTTCACAGCGGGGTAGGAGGGAGGGTTGTGTGTCAGCACAGAAGAACTCGATGAACATAAGTTACAGGTATGTTAACCCTGTTTTCATCTTCGTTCTTCTGTGCCTCCACACATGGGAGTGTACCAAGCTTCACACAATAAGGAAGGCGGGGGTGAAGTCCAACACAATTTTATTAAGCAAACAAGATCAACAATAAATAGATATGCATATATACATCTATGTAAAAATACTGTGTAAGGACACATAAATATTCAATATTTACATATATACACACCCCCAGGTACATATATACACACTTTCACTCAAGGGTACCCAACAGGTACGCCAAGAAAGTCATTCCAAAACTCCCTCAGGAAAAAAGGGAGTGTAAGACAGCCTTGGCCACAGATACATCCTGCTCCGCATTGACATCAACGGCGTAATGCCTGACAAAGGTGTCTGCAGAGGACCATGTGGCTGCTTTACAAATGTTAACCAGGGGCACCCCCCTGAGGAGTGCCGAAGAGGATGCTTGGGACCGCGTGGAGTGGGCTCTGACATGAAGCGGGCAAGCCACCCCTGCTAGGGAATAGGCCTTGCCAATGGCCGTCACAATCCACCTAGACAGGGTCTGTGAGGAAGCCCTGTTACCTTTGTCCTTGGCCCCAAAACATACAAACAGGTGAGGACAGGTGCGGAATCCCTTCGTCCTATCCAGGTAATAGGCTAGGGCCCTCTTCAAGTCTAGGGTATGGAGGGCCTTTTCCCCCTTAGAGGAGGGTTGAGGAAAGAATGCAGGCAGTGAGATATCCTGCGAGAGGTGGAAGGCGGACACCACCTTAGGCAGGAACCCAAGGCAGGGACGCAGGACCACCTTGTTGGGGTGAAACACAAGAAAGGGAGGGTCAGACCTCAGTGCAGACAGCTCACTGACCCTTCTGGCCGATGTGACGGCCACCAAGAATGCTACCTTATAGGATAGCATATCCAAGGGGCATGTAGCCATCGGTTCAAATGGAGGCAACATGAGACGTGAGAGCACCAAGGACAGCGACCACTGAGGCACTGGCGCTGACACAGGTGGGTAAAGATTGTACATGCCCTTAAGGAACTGGCGGGATTGTGGGTGAGAAAACACCGTAGCACCCTCAACTCGGGTGTGAACAGCTGATATCGCTGCCAGGTGGACCTTGAGGGAGGAAGCCTTCAAGCCCAGGCCACGCAAGTGGCACAAATACTCGAACACAACCCCCAAGGGACTGTTGTCAGGCACCACCCCTCTGGCAAGTGCCCAGAGCTCAAACCTGCGCCACTTGGCCGCATAAGCGCGCCTAGTGGATGGTCGACGAGCATTCAGGAGGACCCTCTGCACCTCGTCAGTAAAGCCTACCGGGGAGGAATGATCCGCCACGCCGTTAGGTGCAGCTTCCTGGGATCGTGGTGGACTAGGCTCCCGTTTAGGAGAAGGTCTTGCCGAGGGGGCAGACTCACATACGTCCGTTGGGACATCTGCAGGAGCTTCGGGAACCAAACCTGCCGTGGCCAGAAGGGGGCCACCAGGATGCAGTCCGTCCCGTCCTCCTCTATCTTGCACAGGACCCTGGGAATCAAGGGGAACGGAGGAAACATGTAGTGCAAGCCCTGCGTCCACGTAAACTGGAAGGCATCCCCAATAGAGAGGGGGTCGCTCCCTGCCCTGGAACAGAACGTGTGGGCCTTGGTGGTCGCCGCAGTGGCGAACACGTCTATCACTGGATGACCCCACATCTGGAAGATCGGCCCAACGCACTCTACGTTCAGTTCCCACTCGTGTTCCAGTAAAGGGACCCTGCTGAGGGCATCTGCCCGGGCATTGTCCGACCCAGCCACGTGTATAGCACGGAGCGACACGCCGTTCTTGATAGCCCACTGCCAAGTGAGTGTGGCTTCCCGGCACAGGGCCATGGACACTGTGCCCCCCTGCTGATTCACGTAGTACATGGCAGTCGTGTTGTCCGTCTGCACCAAGACATGACGATTTCTCAGCAGTGCTGTAAGAGACACAAGTGCGAAACGAATGGCCCTTAGTTCAAGCACATTGATATGGAGGGTCCTTTCCCTGTCAGACCAGACATCTTGCACCGACACATCACCACAGTAAGCCCCCCATCCCAACAGAGAGGCATCAGTGGTAACCGTGATATCATGGTGTTGATACCCGAAAGGGGTCCCTCTAAACAAGTTGTCGTCAGACAGCCACCAGTCCAAGGAGGAGAGGATGACCCTCGGGATAGAGAATTTGAGGGACGGAGGGTGCAGTAGAGCATCATACCTCCACACAAACCAGTTCTGTAGAGGGCGCATACGCAGCCTAGCGAAAGGCACCACAGAGGTGGCCGCTGCCATATGCCCTAGTAAGCACTGGATAGTGCGCACAGACTGGAACCGGTTCTTTTTAAACATGGACACTAGACCCCTTAGGGACCGAGCCCTCTCCAAGGGGAGCAGGGCCTTACCCTCCACAGAGTCTAAAAGTGCACCAATGTAGGACACCTTGCAGCTGGGCACCAGCTTGGATTTCTCCAAGTTCACCAGGAGCCCCAGGCGTTGGCAAGTGCTAAGTACCAAGCCAATGTCCTGCACCAGCCTAGACTCTGATTCAGCCACGATGAGCCAGTCATCGAGGTACGGAAAGATGGTACAGCCTTCTTCCCGTAGGAAGGAAACCACAGGGGCCACACATTTAGTGAACACTCGTGGGGCAGTGGACAGGCCAAAGGGGAGCACCTTATACCGGAAAACCCGTTGCCGGTAAACAAAGCTCAGGTACTTCCTGTGCTCCTTCCGTATGCCCACGTGAAAGTATGCGTCTTTTAAGTCAAGAACCGCAAACCAATCCCCCTGTTTCAGCAAGGCGATCACAGCCGCCAACGTTACCATTTTGAATTTGGTCACCTTGAGGAAGGCATTAAGGCCCCTCAGATCCAAGATGGGACGTAAGCCCCCATCCTTCTTAGGGACCAGGAAGAACCTAGAGAAGAATCCCTTTACAGAGTCCTCATAGGGCAATTCTTCCACAGCACCTTTGGCCAAGAGCGACACGATCTCCGCATCCAGCTCGGCCATAGTGTTATTGACAGCTGTCAGGGGTGAACTGCATCTAGGCAGCTCAACGAACTCCAGCCCGTATCCCAGTTCAACAATAGTTAAGACCCATGAGTCAGATGTTATTGACTCCCACTCAGAGAGGAGTGGACTAAGTCTGTCCGAAAAGTTCGGGGATACGGCTGGCGTGACCCGTCAGTACTGCCTCCCGGTGCCCTGCTGATCCTTCTGCTGGGCCGGTTGTTGTGCCGGACGAGGCTTGAAGGGCCGACGCCTCCTCTGCTGTTGTGCGGGAGGGTAAGGCCGCTGTTGGTAGGCAGGATACTGCTGGTAGCCTGGCCGCTGTTGATGGTATCTGCCTTGGTAATGGTAAGGACCAGATCGGGGAGCGTACCGTGACCTGGAGGAGGGCTTGTCCGCTGGAGCCAGGCCCAAAGACCGCGCCGTCTGCCGGTCCTCTTTCTTTTTCTTTAGGGTCTCGTCGGTCGCTTTGGAAAAGAGCGAGTCCCCCTCAAATGGCATGCTCTCCACTCTGGAACGCACCTCTTGGGACAGGGCCGTAGACCGCAACCAGGAGTGGCGCCTGAGGACCACCGCCGAAGCCATTCCTCTAGCAGCAGTGTCAGCAGCGTGGCTTCCAGCGTTCATCTGCTGCTTAGACAGCCTCACAGCCTCTGTCTGCAGCAGGGACACCACAGCCTTCTGCTCAGGAGGGAGGTCTCGCGTATAGGATGCCAACTTCTCCCAGAGGTACAGCTGGTACCCTGCCATGATGGTCTGATAGTTGGCAATCCTCAGACCTAGGGAAGAAACAATGTATTGGCGCCTGCCCATGGCATCCAGTTTCTTGCCTTCCTTATCAGCAGGTACCGAGGAGTGACCCGATCGCCTGGGGTTGAACTCCTCTGTGACCAAGGAGGAAGGTGGAGGGTGTTTCACCAGCGCCGGCCAGGTACCCTGCTTGATCTTATAGAGCTGCTCAATCCTCTTGGATGTTGGAGGTTGATCGCAGGGCACCTGCCACACCTTCTCCACGATTTCCTCAAGACCCTCGAGCATGGGGAAGCCAACATATGCCGGGTTGTCTCCATAAATGCGCTTGAGGAGCTTGTCCTTGGTCTGGGGAACCGCCGAGGAGATGTCCATCTCGAGAGCCTTGGCCATCCTCGCCATCTGGTCGGCGTAGATGCGGAGGTCCTCGAATGGCGAGTCCGCAGATGGTACAAGCTCTTCAGCTGGCGATGGTTCGGACCAGGACTCCGACTGGTAGCCAAAGCTCTCCACATCCTCCTCATCGGAACCGAGCTGGGATTCCGGAACCTGGTGCGGAGGGGGAGCCCACGTCGACCTCGATGTCGAAGGCCTCGGTTCCGACACGGAGAAACCTGCAGGTGCCCCTTCCCACTGGCAATGGTATGGCGAGGGGAGGTAGGAGGCCTGTCGATGTCGGGACGCGGTGGACCGGACCGATCGGACACTGTCCCCAGACCGACGTCGCTCACGACCGGCAGCTGGTGGAGACGGACGGGCAGGCGACGGACGGCTCCGACGAGGAGACGGGCTCGGTTCCAGCCTCGGCGACCGAAGAGCAGGCGATGTTCGGATCCGACGGCGCGGGCTCGGCTCCGGTCCCGAAGAGAATTCTGCAGGCACCGTCTCGAAGGCCATCGGATCCGGCACCGGCACGGAGATGTCCTCTGGCTCCGGGGAATCCAGATGAGGGGAAGGCGTGTGAGGAAGCACGATGACCTCTTCCTGGGGAGCGGGATGTGGCGACCGGTGATGTTTGGTCTTCTTCTTCTTCTTCGCCGGTTCCGAAGAAGACCTCGGAACCGACGCGCTCCTCGCCTTCGAAGGGGACCTCGGCCTCGATCTCTTAGATTTTACCGGAATCGACCCGGTCGTCGGTTCCGATCGGGGACTCGGTAGACGGATCCTCAGTTCCGATGTCGGTCTCGGATCCGACCTGGTGGAAGATGCGCTACGGGGCGGCCGCACCGGTCCCTGCGCTGGAGAGGCCGTTCTCGACGCCGAGGCACTCGGGGGACGCGGTTTCGACCCCGACCTCGCGGAGGCCACTGAGCCAGCTCCGGAATGCCGTTCGGCAGAGGGGCTAGGGCCGGCCTTGGAGGAGGGCAACGGGGCGCCTCCGGACATGACCTTCTGCCACAGGGAGGAGTTAAGACGGGCCTTGCGCTCCTGTCGGGCCTTGCTGGTGAAGCCCTGGCAAATCTTACAGGCCGTTACATTATGGGTCTCCCCCAAACAGAACAGGCACAGTTCATGGCCATCGGTCTTGGCCATTTTAGTGTGGCATTGGAGGCAATGCTTGAAGAGAGCCTTTGAGGCCATCTTCAGGGGCACGCAAAAGGAAGGTCAACAAACAGTCCGAGTCAAATTACCGAGTCCACAACAAAGTCCAAACGAGATCCGAAGAATAGTCGAGGTCACGAAGTCCGAAGTCAAAAGCCAAACAATCAGTCAGAATAAAGCACGAAGCACAAAAGCACAGAGCAACGAAGCTCACGTTCTCTCCAAGCGGCGGCAAGAAGAGAACTGAGGGAAGGGGCCATTGGTCGCTGGAGGATCACGTGACCGTTTGGGCGGGAAAACGGTCGCTGAGGCGCGCGACAAACGGCCCCTTCGGAGCCATGGAAGCTCTAGAAAATTCTCCGGCGGCTGGCCTGCGCCTGCGCAGTCCCCATGTGTGGAGGCACAGAAGAACGAAGATGAACCCTTATTCCCTCTTTAGAGTTAGCTTTGGCAGACGAAATCCACTTTTCAAAATAGTCTGTCAATTTGGCACTAAAAGACTTAAATGATTTCTCTTTCTGAGGCACTAGGCTTCTAAACTTTTTTCTGAAGTAATCAGCACCTAGCCTAAATCTGTCATATACTGCCTCTTTGTATTCAGCATAAACAACAGGTCCATCTGAGGGAAATGTGTTGTAGATCTCAGCCAACTCTCCTCTAATTAAGCTGGGTAAATACTTCATATATTGTGTCTCTGGTATTTCCCAGTTCTGAGCAGATCGTTCAAAAGTGGACAGGAAAATTTGTGGATCTTCTCCTGACACATACACCATAAAATCTTTTGGGGTAACTCGAGGTAAATCAGCTCTGGGTTCAGAGTTTCCCTCCTTTTTGTCCCCATTCTTAAGTCTCTCTCTTTCTAATTGTAATCTTTCAGCTTCCAAACTGGTGTGTCTTTCCATCTCTTGAACTCTAAGTTCCATTTCAGCTTTCCACTTTTCTCTCTCAAATTGGTTTTGTTCTATTTCAGCTTTCAGCTTCTCCCTCTCAAATTGTTTTTGTTCCATTTCAGCTTTCAGCTTTTCCCTCAGAAATTCTAAATATTCTGGATTACGGTTGTACATTCTCTCCTCTGCAGTTCTACTTGGCTCCACACTGCTTTGTATCAGTATAACTCTCAGTTCTTCTACACTTTTCCCCTCATGAGGTAAATTTAACTCTCTGCACTTCTGAATCAGAGCCTCCTTTTTCATCCCCATAAACTCTGCCATTTCTCTCCTTTACTTGTAATTCCTTCTACAATTTTACTAAACTTCACCAGATTATGTTCGCTCTTATAAATCCTACTAGTTCTTCTGTGTCCTTCCTTTATAACAGTTCTATATTTCTCATAGGATTTAACTGAACACTCTGTCTCCTTGGCTATCTGTCCCTTCAGAATGCCTTTCTCTCAGAATGTTCCTTCCTCCCAGGCTATTATATCCCCCTTAAAATATTTTCTTCTCCTCAGGATGTTTGGATCCCACCGCTATGCCTCCACTTGTTATGATCTTCACTTTCATTAGGGTGGATTTTGCTTTAATCTTTCCCTTCACACCCTCTGGGTAGTTTGCTGCCACCAGGAATATATTATTCCAAAACGTTTTATTTAAATTTTCCCTTTTGTAACGTGTTTGAGCGTCAGGCTCCTTCGTGGTTCTATGTGGCCCTGAGGATAGGAATGGGAGATTCCAATGACTGCTACTCTGGGATATAACAAAACAAAATAAAAGTTTATTTTTTAAGAAGCGTATTGGTTACATAAAAGTAGTTCTTAGTTCTTCTAGTTGCTTCATCCAAACTCATTCACACAGATCTCTTGTAAGACTTCACACACAGTTAGCCTCTTTCTCTAGGCTCTGTATTTCTCTCACAGAGAACTCCTCAGACAGCACACAGCTAGCCTGTTTTCTTTTCACTCTCAATCCTTTCTCTCTCAGGCGCACACACAGTTTGCCTGCTTCAAATAGAGTGAATATATAGTCTCACAGACACACTCAGTTCAGGCTTCCACTCAGGTTGCCTTTCCCACACAAATACATGAACACACTCAGGCTGCACACAGCTCGCCTCTCTTGCCCTGACTGAATCTTTTTTCTCTCCCTCAATAACTGAAAACTGCCTTCACTCCGCCCACTCTCTGTCATCAACCAATCATATCACTCACTCATCTCTCTCTTTCACCCCCCACTCTTCACCTATCTCACCAAACATTTAAAGACACATGCACCCATTTCTTGAAATCATTACAACTGGGTTATCCAGATGTGGATAGCTATTAGATTTAATGACATAGGGGAAAAATTAGCTCCTGCCAGAGTAGTATTATTATGATCACTTCTAGTCAAAAAAATCTGTAACTTATAATAGGTCAGGAGGCAGACCAGATCCTTTAAAAAGGGCGAAACAAATATAGTTCTATACCTATGGAATTATGGACAAGGCAATAAATAATGAAGCAAGGTGTCGAGACTCCCTGGGTCATAGCTGCAAGTCTATCAGCTAATGGGATTCTTCCAAAATAGCCAGATAATTCTGCCGTTGAGATTGAATTGAAGCAAGCCAACATAAAGTCCAGTCAGTATTTAGGAACCATCAGGTAGTCGAGATACACTGTACTAGATTTTGGATATGACAGTCCCAAGCAGAGAGGAGAACTAACTCTATGAGCCTGGATTTTGGTACTGAACTCATCTAGAGCATAGACATCTCAAAATCATGTTTCTAATAAAAGTCAAACTGTGGCAATCAATATCATTAGGGGAAATCCTCAGCCAATCCAGGTGGAAGCTTATCAATTTCTGCTAGGTTTGTTTTAAAGTCATCCATCCTTAGTAAAAAGAAGCCCACCTATTGCCAGGGAGGCATAAGCCTTAACTTAAGCCAAAATCTAAAAGCAGATGCCCAGGCCCTTGCCTCTAAGAAGCACAAACCTAATTCAGCTCTCAATATGGTTCCTGTTACACAGTGGGAAACTCCCATTACTTGGCAAAGGAAAGCCCAACAAAACAAAAATATCTTCAGCCACTGGTGGAAGACAACAATAGAAGGAAACAAAAGAAGTTATCTCAGGATGGAGTCCCAAAGTTTCAACACCATGGCCAAGAAGGCCGTTTCATGGGCTGCCTCCTATTTACCGTCAGATGGCAGGAGCACCCAAAACAGGGCCTCCAAAAATAACCATAGTGCTCAGGTAGTTTCATATAGGAGTAGGTAGTGCTTCAGGTGTGCCAGACCCAAGCAATACCAAGCTTTAAATGTCAACACCAGAAGCTTGATTTGAACCTGGAAGCAAATTAGGAGCCAGCGCAGATGAAACAGAATTGTAGTGATATGTTCCCTACGAGCCACTCCAGTCAGCATTCTGGCCACAGCTTGGCATGATGTCACATCTTCTGCAAATTCCACCCTCCCAGGCATAACTCTCAAAATGTCATGGCATTTGCCGAGGTGGGGAGTGCTAGCAATCCTACGTTTAACCATTCAATCTCCACTCAGTTTTTCCCTTCAAAGTCAGATCCTCCACACTTATTAGTATTTTACAGAGATAAAATGTTGCCTTTAAAAACACCAGTAAGTGTTCAGCTTGCTATCTCATGCACTTCAATTGATAAGGTATATTTTCAGTATATTATAGAACATTAGATGTTTTCCTAATTTATCTTCAATCAAAAGAGTAATCACCAATTTGGCTTTTAATTCAATGTAGGGTAGGACTGTAGCATAAATTAATACAGCATACATCACCAGAAAAGAGCCCTCAACAATGTATGGTAGAAAAGAGCACTGTGGATCACAAAGTGATCCTTCATATGAGAATAGGGTTGTTACATTCTTTTTTTATCTGTGAGCTGTGAACTGTTGGAAGGAATGTATGCATACATACACAGAGTTCCAAGGAGTAATTGTAACTGTTGGAAGAATTATTTAAATGTTTTTTTAAAAAAATCTGAGATGCCTACAGATCAGTCAAAATGGTCCTCACTGATGGCCCAAGCATTGCCAAAGCTAATGAACATATAGACAACTGTTATTGTTCATGAGTTAGTCTATTATGTCTTCAGGGAGTAGAGGCAAAAGCAAAAAGGAAACAGACAGAAAACATATTCCTTTGCCAGTTTCCAACGTTTTATGCCATGGACAGTCATTAAAATAGGGAAAATGTAGAATATGAATCTCTGAAAAGTCCCAGTAGCCCAGTTTGGAAGGTGAAAACAAAATCCCTAAATACTAATGCTACTGTAATTTTAATCTATGACAATGTTGCATTAGAGTACTATCCTTGATGTTCATGAAACCTGTCCATTAATTTCAATATTTGGGAGTGCGGCAAAACAGTCTTCCAAATCCTTAACCCAGGTATTCTTGAGCTTCTTTGTAAAGTGCCAGATATGCATACAGAACTTTAAATACAGAAACGGGATGAAGATAAAAACTTTATTAGAAGAGTGTTCCGCCTGCCACTTGGTACACAGCCTACAGGGCAATCCTAAACAGAGTTATGCCAGTCTAAGCCCATTGGTTTCCATGGGCCAAGACTGGAATAAATCTGTTTAGGATTGCACTCCTAGTCAGTTTATCACAGTACTATCACAGCTAGTCAATCTTTAACACCCAAGATAGATAGGTGGATATTGTGATGCCAATCACTCTGGATAAATTGTTCGTTTTGACCATACCTTCTGCTGCTGAATTAACAGTTGAAATAAGAGATTTATTTCCATTCCAAAATGCTCAATCTTCCAGTCTGGAGGGGAGAAAAAAATTAGTTTTGTGGTATAAAGGCCTACTGGCATAGTATAAATATATTTATGTTCTCTTGTAATTATATTTATAGTATACCTGAGGGACTCTGACTTTGCAAATAAATCTTGTTATTTTCTACACTGTGCAAATAAACATTCTGTAGTGCAAATAAATCACCTGTCCTACCACAGAATCCTTATCTACTCCTTTCGCCATCTGGAAGGAAACTACAGAATTGAAACCAAATGGTCCCTGGCTGGTTTTGTCATCCGTATTATTGTTGGTGGTAGACATTCCCATTCAATTCCCTTGGTGCAAAAGGCTTACAGAACAATTACAAAGGAGAAATATAGATCCTTTGACTATGTATTGAACGTAAACTGAACATATATTTAAATTCTTCATATGGTATATTTTTATTTGTAAAAAAAATAGCTTCAGATTTTAAGCAGAAATGTTACTTAATGTTATATTTGTTTCTGATGTTTTATTAAACAAATGTACATATTTTTATGAAAGGTGATGCCTGAGTACTGCAAAACTACAAAGACTTTACTACTAGGGAGCATCAGCATATTATTATGGTGGTGCCTGACCATATGTGAGGATTTCTGCAGCAAAATCTCTTTCCCCCCACCCCCAGAGAACTGTCTGGAGCACAGAATGCCCTTCAGCTATACAGAAGTTATTCATTTTTGGCCTAAATTATTGGACAAAGGAACACAGTAGCTTCTGTTCAAAGCTCAAGAAATCCTGAATGTGAAGACACGAATATAAATCAGGACTAAATTTATGGGAATCCATTGAGTAGTGATGTAAAATTGGAAGGAATATCACATTTTTTATAGTAACAAAATTATCTTTCCTAATAGATCTGAACACTAGAGGATTTAATATGACTTTATCCTGCTGTGCACAGTCAACTTTCCAGTACTTCCTCTAAAAATTATTAGTGACAATAGTAAAATTTACTCACATATTACTCTCATAGCATCTGGTGTTATGATCCCAAGCATACTACTTTCCAGTAACTCAGGTTGAAACCAGTGTAATCAAGGAATGCATTAAATAAAGACCAAGGTGGTAAATGCCACTGTATGGATCAATATTCTGTTGTAAACAAGTCTAAAATACAAAGGACACAATGACAGATAAAGCATAAGTCAGACTGAAGACAAAAAAAGATGATGATTCTAATCTGTTTCTAACTGAAATGTTGCTGATTGTGGATTGCACCTATAAAAATGACATTTTTTTTTTGTTTTAATGGCAGTTACAACTTTTGATGAAGATGGCAATTCTAAAATTCCAAAAGGGACATTGCATATAACAATACAAACCATATTTATATTTCTTGGCATCCTGAAATATTTTTTCAGCCTCCATATTCTCCAGATTTTAGAAGAGGCTGTGGATGTATATGATCTTGGCAGGTGAAAATGTACACTTAAACTTGGCCACATTTGTTTAACAGGAATATTTAGAAGTCCTTTTCTCTTCATAATATGAGGCAAGCAAAAGTCGAGTATAATGTTGCCTCAGTTTGAGATGAGTTTGCTCCCTGTTTTTTTTTCCCCTTGATTGTGCAAAAGCTTGTTTACACCAAGTTAAAAGCATTACTATTGCTGCTTTTAGTTTTGAGTTGACCTTTAATCTTTTTGTTCTACTACATACGCTCAGTGTTCACTGAATTTTACTTTAAATCTATCACAAGATGAAATGTAGGAGAGATTGCCTGAGTATGCCAAGTGTTGTTGAGGTTTGTGAACAGAAAGTAGAACATGTGTTTTTATACCTAAGCAAAGCCCTTGGGAAATCACCTCTGCTTTCTTTTTATAAATACAGTTTGATTTGACCAAGGCTGCTTTTGCAGAATTCTGCATATACATTTCACTTCTAAAAGGCTTAAATAAGTAAGGCCAATGTGAATCCTGCTAAGATGAACTTAGACTAACTCTTCAAAGAGAGAAAGGCAATGGGACAAAAAAGCAAACCAGATTCTCCCACTCCCTGATCCCAGGGCTTGCAAATACTAGCAAAAAGAATGGATTACAATGGAGGAAATGTGAAATATTATAGCAACAGTCCATTCCCCCCTCCCCCAGTCGGAAGAATGAGACAGACACAAGGCTTTGGAAATAAGGGCTGCTTTATTAAATACAGCATAACTCTAAACTGCGGCAAGGCAAACTGGCAGTACAAGTCAAGCCATGGGGTCACTCCCAGACCTCCGCCTTGACCTGTCTGGGTGAGCCCCGCTGCCTCGGGCGTGAGCCATTCTTGAAATGGTGTCGGCCTGGCCATCCAGGCAAAGGGTTCCCCACCTCAAGATCCTAAAGCCTCAGCCGTAGAGCATGAGGGAAGGACCTGCACCTGGGGTTCCCAGAAGGCAGTCTGACAGGTGGTGGCAGCCATGAAGCTTATCCTCCCTCCTGACAGACTCCATTTCCCCACCAATAGGGAATTGCCAATGGGGCGCTCACCGGCCTGCTCCCTATTCCTCGACTTTCTCCTGAGAACGTGAAAGGGCCAAGCCTCTGCTTAGGCCCTCGCGCCCCACCAGTGGCCTAATGCCACCGTAAACCTTGCCGCAAGTTCTACAGAAAGGTGTGGCTGCCAAGGCCCGTACAAGGAAACCCGGTACAATAGTTGCTGGCAAAAGTGGCCCAACTTTAGTTGTTTATTAAATCCTCAACAGACCCCCAATGGCTAGGTAAACCAGGCGCATGCACCTTGAAAACAGGGCCTTCAATATAACCCAATAGGGGGGAAAGGACCCCTCCTCCTGTGCTACGTGCACAGTGATGTTACTTTCCCCCACAAACATGTGGGGGGATAATGTTCATCCTTAAGAAAAAATGCAGGGGAGGACCTTTCCTCCTCTGCAAGAATGCAGGGAAGGACACTTTCTTCTCCAACAGGAACTCAGGGTAGACCTATCTGTCCCCTAAACCAAGAATGTGGGGGAGGACCATTCCTTCCCCCCAACACTGGAGAAGACCCATCCTTCCCCAAAACAGTTGACACGGGGAGGACCATTCCTTCCCCAAAACACTGGAGATGACCATTCCTTCCCCAAAACCAATGACACAAACCCACCATCGTGGCCATCCGTCTCTGCTGTTCCTAGATGGCCTCCAGGCACAATCTGGATCCGTTCTGCTGATGCCAATGCACCTAGGAAAACTCCATTAGTGTTAGGTATTATCAGTCCCTACCTCTGAAAACCAGCACCTCCTGGGAAGGGGCTCCAAACTCAATTTTTTTTTTTGCATTTCCTTTTTTTATTATTATTATTATTTTTTATTTCCATTCCTTCAAAACATCCTTATTCCCATACATATATACCCATTGCCCTCCCACCCCTCTCCATAAGTTCATATACAGTTTCTATATCTTCGGCAGAAATGCCTTGTAAGAATCATTCTTCTATTTATCTTGTTTCTTCATATCTGGATAAAAGGAGTTAGTCTCTGAGTCCTCTCCTTCTTCTATTCCTCCTTGATTCTCCTTCCTCTTCCTCCTTGCTTAATTCATCGCCGAAGGTATTGTATCCTATAGCCGGGGAGGATTGAGAGTTTTAGTGTATTTTGGATGGCTATTTCCCATTCAAGTTATTCATCTGTATTTCCATACCCCAACTCTTCCCATGAGCTGCTCCAGAGGCAAGGGGATCAACTCTTTCAGGACCTGCCCACCTGCTGGAACTCCACTTATGACATGATAAGTCATCTGGTGGAGCAGAATGGCCCATTGCAGGACATCCTGTCATCGCCGGACATTTTGAGGAAGGGAAAGGAGCTCAACCTGAGCTCCATGGAATGGAGAGTCCTTGAAAAGATGTCCCGGTTGTTGAAACCCTTTAAGGAGGCCACTGAGCTCTTGTGATCATACGAGGCCAGGCTGGGTCAGGTCATCCCCCTGATCCATGGGCTTGACCAGTTCCTCGCCAAGAAGCTTGAGCATGAGCAAGAGCTGCTTCCCAGGCTCCGGGACTTTGTGAGGAGGATGCAGGCATGCGTGGCCAAGCGCTTGCATCCTCTGCGTCATGAGATGCCATACCAAATGTCCTCCCTCTGTGACCCTTGTATCAAGGCAACATCGCCATACTGGGAGGGGGGCAGATGCAGCCCTGGAAAAAGGAGCTTCGCAGAGCGTTGCTCCATTTCCAGGCAGAGAAGGCAGGACGGAGAAACCAGGCAGGGGCGAGGGGCAGGTGGTGGAGAAGGAGGAGGAAGAGGAGGGAGAGGAGGTGGGAAGAGAGCCACGGCAGGAGATACCCACCCAAACTGGCCCACTCGATATCTCGGCTTTGTCGGTGGGCTGTGTGGTTGGCCACAGCACAGAGGGTACATCTCTCACAGTGGAGGACTCGGCGGGGGCCATGGTGCAAGAGTACCTTGGGGAGCCCCCCAGCCCCCCATTCCAACCCCTTGGAGTATTGGGTGAGTAAATCTGCCGTATGGCCAGACCTGTCCATCGTTGCAACCAACATCCTGTCCTGCCCTCCCACCGGCATGCAGAGCGAGCGGGTGTTCTCCCACCTGGGAAACCTCCTCCATATGGCTGGAGGAGAGCCTGCTGAACCACACCCTGTGAAAATGGGCTCTCTACGTCTGAAGAGGGCCTTTCTGGCCCCCACGAACAACGAACATGTTCATTAACGGGACATGTTCATTACTGTTCGTCTGTTCGTGTTCGTCGACAGCAATGAACAACGAACAGCATGTTCAGGTTTTTCCGCCCATTCATGCCCATGTCTAGACTAAGCTATCGGATACTGTCTGCTGATGTAGGTAAGTTCCTACTGAGTATTTCAACGTCACTAAAGATGTCATGTTCATTACTTATGCTTTAATTCAGATAGATTTCATTTATGTGTTTGGCTTTATGCTACTTTTCAAATTTGTGACTACCATACTCTATTTTATCTGTTTTTACTGAATGTCCCAACTGAATGTCCTAGGTATTGATCATATCATATTTTTGCTGAGAATGTCCTAGGTATTGATCATATTGTATTCACTTGCAGCATGTAATCCGCCTTGGATCTCAGTGAGAAAGAAAGACTATAAAGAACAACAATAAACAACAACAACAACAACAATAAATACTGACAGAAAACAAGGATCGAGCAGTTGTGGGTGCCCAGCAACAGCCACTGAGGACATTAATTTCCTAAAGCTACAGGAATCTCTTCTATCATTTTGTGTGGTATTAAGCCCCAATGTATTTTTTATTTTTAGATTTCAGATTTTTCTTCAAACCTGATTTTTCTCAGGTGTGTAGAAAGATCCATCTTGTCTGTTCATGGCCCCAATCTCTGGATTTAAGTATCTACAGATAAGGCCACATTGAAGATCAAATCAGAGGTCCCCAACATGATGCCCATGAAAGACAAGGTATCCACTGACACTTATTCTGTAACTTGCAAAGTGGGTTGGGGGGGGGGAGTGGGCATGGCCAAGTGAGTCTCCAGCCTAGCAAGGCTTCTAATCGGCCACTGTAGAACTGATTGGCTATGCTGATTAAAATAATGTTGCAGTAGTAGCTGCCCCGTGGTGCAGAGTGGTAAGCTGCAATACTGCTGCCCCAGCTCTGCTCATGACCTGAGTTCGATCCTAGTGGAAGCCGGGATCAGGTAGCCAGCTCAAGATTGACTCAGCCTTCCATCCTTCCGAGGTCGGTAAAATGAGTACTCAGTTTCCTGGGGGTACAGTGTAGATGACTAGGGAAGGCAATGGCAAACCACCCCGTAAAAAGTCTGCCAAGAAAAAGTCGTGATGCAACATTTCCTCATGGGTCAGTAATGACTTTGTTTGCAAACAAACTGAAATTAAATCCAGACAAGATGGAAGTTATGCTGGTTGGTAAGGAAGAGATCTTAAAATACACTGAACTCTAAGGTTGCCAGATGTCTAGTTTTCACCTGGATAGTCTGGTATTTTCTTGGACTGTCTGGGAGAAATGGATGAAAAATGCCAGACACCTGGCAATCCTACTCCCCACTGAACCAGACAATGTGACCATCCACCACTGCAGCAACTGCCACCGCTTCTCAGGTATTCCTTCTCCTCCTCAGTGGTGCCATGTCCTCAGGGTCATTGCCTCCAGGCAGCCATTGCTGGCTCACTTCAACCTTTGCCAGCAAGAAGAAAGAGCAAGTGAGAGTGAAAGAGGGTGGCAGTATCACAACAAAAGCCAAGTGAGGAGCGACTGAGGGAAGTGTTGATGCCTCCTTTTTTTGTGGGCCAGAAAGGAGGATGAAGATGGTGGTGGTGGCAATTGTTCATCCATTTTCCACCCAAAAAGCATCCCTTTTGCCTGAAGCGACCCTGCCACACTTGAGGGAGGGAAGAAGGGAGAGAGGCTACTGGGCTTTCGCTTCAGGGTGGGCGTGAGAGTGAGAAAGCCAAGAAGCACATTAAGACAGGGGCATGTGGAAGGCTCATGCACAGTCTGCAGTTCCCACCTTGCACCTTCACTTTGCACCTTCACTAGCACCCATGGCAGTGGTGGAAATGGGTTCACAAGGAGGTAATCACCACTGCCTCCTCTTTACATGGTGAGGAAGGGGTTCACAGCACAGGAAGGCCACCAGCCCACAACACTGAGAGCTGCAGGTGGCATTATGATATCCCTTCTGGAAGTAACATCATTGTTCTGGGATCAGGAGTACTTTCCTGATGTGAATACTGGGACCACTCTTCTCCCCTGTGCCCGGTATTTGTACAAGGACCATCTGGCAAACCTACTTAACTTCTCATTTTTGATGGACTTTGCCTGACCTTTGCAGACTTAGTTAAGAGCTTAGGGCTCATACTGGTTCCAACGCTACTGCTAGAAAAGCAAGTAAAGGCAGTTGCAAAAAATGCTTTCTACAAACTCAGTCAAATCTGGAACATGGCCCCCTACCTCAACATGGCTGATCTGGCCACCTGGATTTATGCCATAGTAACATTGAGACTTGAGTACTGTAATGTACTGTATGTAGATCTCCTCTCTAAGTTAACTCAGAGGCTCCAGTTGGTGCAGTATGTTGCAGCGCTGTTATTATCAGGAGGATGAATATTACTCTCATTCTGCAATCATTCCATTGGCTACATATTAGCCGCTGGGCTCAATTCAAGGTCTTGGCGATCACATACAAAGCTCTTCACAGCCTTGGTTCATCATATCTACTGGACCACCTCTCTCTCCCTATGTTTCGCCATTGCATCTTTGCTCATATGAGCAGGGCCTTACAAAGGTACCACTTTGCACATAGACAAAATCAACAGCTGCCTGTACATATGTGTTCTCCGTGGTGGCCTCTAATTTATGGAATGACCTACCTGAAGAGGTCAGGAAAATTCCAACTCTCCTGGCTTTCCATAAACTATGCAAAACTGAATTATTTAGGAGTGCTTTTTTTCCCAAATAGGAGGGCAATATTATAAGGAAGTGGTCTCAAAGAGGGGTGTGGGGGGGTATGATTTTTCAGGTTTGTAGAAAGATCTGGATTTAAGTATCCATAGATTTGGCCACATTGCAAATTAAATATATTGATAGTAAGAACAATTCCCAATTATCTGATCACTAATTTCTGTTGGCCCAGACCAACTAACTAAAAGCATATAAAAATATCTGAATTAAATTTTCCTATGCATCTATATAACTGTGTGGTCCTTTTATGATTTGTTGCTAAAGGAAGGTGGATAGCTGTATTAGCATTATTTTTAAGGACAAAGTATAAATTATATGAAATTACATTGTAGTGAAACTCCAATAAGAAATTTAGTTAAGTACACAGACTATCAAAATAGTTATACATTGCTTGTATCATTCAATATTGGAAGATGAATATTGATGGGTGTTTTGTTGAGAAAAATATAAATGCAATTTTGGATATATAGACTAGAAATATTCATAACTCTCTTGTCTCATTGAAAATTAAAGATAAGAGTTTTTTTAAAAAATAAATAAGAAAAATATCTGTGTTAATAATTGTAAAACTCTTGAAAGCATCAGCCTCTGCCAGTCAGTTAACACATGAAAGACTCCATCCAGATTCATGACTTTTTAGCAGGTATGACTCATTGATTACATGCACTGATGATTCTGTTGATTTCAGGGAGGATTTAGGATGTCAGCCTAAGAAGATAAATCCATCAAAAAAGTTTGCAGCAAATTGTTCCTCCATCTCTATTGCAATTCATATAGATTCCACTCATCCTCAGAGATGCCATTTCAGTACGTGGATAAGTATTAAATGGGGGCAAAATTCCAAGGATTAAAATCTGCTCTTAGATATATTTAGTATTAACTTGCAAAAAGAGAAAAGTATTTCAAGAGCTATTTTTGCGCCTTTAAAAAATGTTGACAAGTCACACTGTCACTCTTTTTAAAAACAAAGATATTTGTGAACGCTAGTTTCATGTAGCGGTTAAGAGTGGCAGGACTCTAATCTGGAGAACCAGGATTGATTCCCAACTCCTCCACTTGAAGCCAGCTGGGTGACCTTGGGTGAGTCACAGCTTCTAGGAGCCGTCTCAGCCCCACCCACCTCACAAGGTGTTTTGTTGTGGGGATAATAATAACATACTGTGTAAACCACTCTGAGTGGGCGTTAAGTTGTTCTGAAGGGCAGCATATAAATCAAATGTTGTTGTTGTTGTTTGGTACTGATATCTAGTACAAATTCAATTGGGGTCAATCCAGATATGTCATTGAGAGATCCAACTGGGGATTTTCCCAGTGGATAAATGCAAGTTTCAGCATCAACAGACAAATGGGGCCCTGATTTTTTTCAGGGCCCCCATACAGGGGAAAAGTTGGGATCAGCACTTTCTCACAATCTAAATATATACCCATCACTCGAGATGGGCACGATCCCAAAAAAATTAATGATCCAGCTGATCGTGGATCGGCGCCGGCGCTGATCCCCAATTAACGATCCACACCGATCATCTCCCGTTCTCGAGCCGTGGATCATGGATTGTGGAGGCCAAAGCGGGGCATGCTGCTATTCCCAGCTATGTGGGAAGGTGGGCTTTCCCCTGGCTCCGTTGCCAGGGGAATAGATTGCTGCCGCCTGAGTGTCTGGATCCCCGATCCGAGCCCGAACGCAACGATCCAGGCCTCTCCCGATCGCTGGATCGTTGGCCATGGATGATCACGATCCGCAGGGTCATGATCGCATGATCGCCATTATCGTGGGTTTTTTTCCTATCGTAATGCGGATCGTGCCCATCTCTACCCATCACTCCTCTCATGTTACTATGAGCCACAGCAGAATAAAAAGATAGGCAACCTCTTTTGGTTGTTTTTCCCCCCTTCCAGGGTTAACCCCAGGGTATAGAACACATCAGGTAGAATGGTTAAACCTGATCTTCTCAGTGCTCTATGGCCTTGAACCAAGTTGGGGCCTCAGCTGCTATTTCCATTGAAAAACTCTTGTAAGATCCATGATTGGCTCTCCCAGCATCTTTTCTGGTTTTACTTTCATAGGCCTGTAAGCTTTTCAGCATCTAACATCAAAGACAGACAAGATAGAGGCTTAAGAATCTGACCTGGAAAAACGTTTCTTGTTCTCTGTAATGTTTATTTTTTTAAAAAAAAAAACTATCCTAAAAAAGAGTTTTGATGAGCTCAAAAATTTGCACAATGTTTTGTTTCATTTTGGTTCACCATCAAAATGGTATTACGTGGATTTTGTTTCTTATTCTGGACTTTTCAGGCAGTAATACAGCTGTTTACAACTTTCTTTGACTTTTATAGAACCAGGGAATCAGATATAAATGAAGATGCCTCTGAAGAATCACATGCAGCTCAACACAGTCTAGAGGATGGGATGCTTCCATGCTCCATAATTTTTTTTTTTGCTTATATCTAGTTGAATAAAAAGGCAAGTGAGATTTTTAAAAAGGATAGAGCCCACTACTACAGATTCCTACAGGCAATATATAGAAAACATACTGATCAGTGTTCCCAAGCACTAGATAGAAGCATTTTCAGGGCTTTGCTTTAGTAGTTTAGTTGAAAATGACTTTTTCAGGCAAAGGAAATTTAAGCGCAGATGGAACAATAACACCTCAGTTTAAATGCAAGCTGAGTTATACACTGCAAAGGCTTCAGGTAGATAATGTCTTCACTTGAAGCCTCTGGCAACACACAAGGTAAAGTTAATGCCTCCATGTACTAAAAGCTTGTAGAGAAGACATTATCTACCAGAAGGGACTAAAATATTTGCATTGTTAATGAACAGTTTTCAAAAGAGGCAATGATTTTAAGAGGTGCATATCTTAGAATCCTATTGTTCAGGTGCTTACATTCTCCAATAATCTACCAAGAAAAACTCCTGTCTCCTTGAGTACTACACATGCTCAAGTCTTCCCATAGGAACTGTTACAAGTGCTGTGATAATAGCAAAAATTAAATGGGGAAATTGCCACCATCCCATTCTGTACTGTGCTGCTCTGTCTACATAAGTAGCTCCAAAACTTCCTCATTCTTTATATGGCTGCAGAATAAAAATGTTATCATGCTTAAGTTTGAGGATGAAGAAATAACAGGTGAAGTACACACTGTAGTGCTTAAATTGTGGTGGGCCAGTTATACTGTCATATAATTACCCTCATCCCTCTCAATAGTAATTAGAAGGAAAAGTGAACCCTAGTGAGTCCTCATGGATCCCGGGCATGCTAAAAAGGAATCTCCAGTTGTCCGACAATGTGACACTGTCCTATGATGACCTAGCCGTAGCTATTCATATTTTGGTAGCACCTTTCAGATTTTACTCTTATAACACAATTAGTATGGAGCAACCTATAACTGGTACAGACAGTGGCAGTTCAATTGTTTGCTGGGACTAGCCAGATCTTGTACCTGTCCTGTAGCAATTTTACTTGCTGCCAGTATGTTTCTGGATTGTTAGGCCTAAATAGTTTGTGACAGTTACAGGCCATCTGTGGCCCATTGCCAGTGACCCTTCAGTGCCAAGTAGGATGGGGCCTCTTTAGCAGCGGACTCTGCAGGGAAACCTACCTTGTATCTCTCATGTAAGAATGGTTCTTTTCAACTCTTTGTTTTGGTGAGGATGAGGGTGAGGGGTTGTCACTTTCATACCACAATTATTGGAATCATTGCCTTTATCACCTTGCTGTGTTTTTATTGTATTAATAGTTTTGTTGAGTTGTTTGCTACACTTTTGTTCTATTTTACCCTGTTTGAAGATGGATTTAACTGTGTTTTAAAGCTCTTCGCTTTATTTGTTACTTTGAGAGAAATAGATTTGCCAGAAAGTAAAGTATAAATATTTTAAATAAAATAATTTCCACCTTTAAGACCAACAAGTGATACTGCATGTAAGGCACTGGGGGCAAAAACAAATTCAGTAAACAAACCAAGCTGGAGCAAAGCCCAGCAAGGAAAGCATATGCACACTGAAGTGGTGGGGGTGAAACCAGGGCAATCCACCAGAGTAACTTGGGCTTATGTCAATGTAAGTGTAAGATAAATTGATGTAAGGTCTAGTCAGCTCCCTGAGCATTCTCCTCCTACTTTGGATTGCTCTGTAAATTCAATAGTTGCAGGAATTTTTGCAGCTAAGGCAAGAAAACTATGAAGTAGGGGCCTGAATAAATTGTCCTTACAGAGGTTGTATTTGACAAGGTAGTGTAGCAAAGCCTCCTCTACTCTCTTGCCACATGTACAATGATGCTGGTTGTGGTTGCCTTTTCAGTGAACCTCTAGCAATGCTGCAGATGGTGTGGCTTCAAAACATAATGCAGGAAAAGCAATGTAAAGCTGTCAGTAGTACAATCCCCACAGTGATTTTCAAACAAATGAGAATGCCTTAGCTGTTGCACCCAAGGGAGAAATTTATAGTAACTCTTACTTACAGGACATGTTGTTTAAAAATTTGTAGCAACTTGCATTTAAACTTTTCCAGAATATAAAAGAATGAAATATTATTTAGTATTTAAAACATCTTATGGTACCTTTTCACCCAGTTCAGGATCCCTAAGGCAGCAAATAATTAACATGTTAAAACAAATTTTAAAATGCACGTGTGTGCATTATATATCTATATAAACAATAAATACTTTCAGCAAAACATAAATAATGGGAAAGAAAGCTAATGAGGGAACAGAAAACAAAACAAAAAAGGCTTCACCCACTGATGGAAGACATTGATATATGGGGCCAAATTCATCTCCATGGAGAGACAATTCCATAATTTTGGTGCCACTACTGAGAAGGCCCATTCTTGGGTTGCCACCTAACTTCAGATGGCAGCGATCCCAAAGCAGGGCCTCCAAAGATGAGCACAGTGGTTGGGTAGGTCCATATGGGAGCAGGCATTCTTTAAGGTATGCTGGCCATATAGGGCTATAAAAAGTAATACCAGAACCTTGAAGTGGGCCTGGAAGCAAACTAGGAGCCAATGTAGATTGAAGAAGGCTGGTGTGATATAGTTTCTATGATCCACCCTAGTCAGCATTCTAACTGCAGCAACTGTAACTTCCGAAGACTCTTAAAGGGCAGCCCCACATAAAGTGTATTGCAGTAGCCCAATATAGATGCTACCAGGGTATGCTCCACAGCAGCAAGGTTGGTTTTGGGGGGTTTTTTGGCCAGGAAAGGCTGAAGTTGTCTTGTTTGCCAGGTAAGTTGCCAGGTCTAACTTGGCAACCAGATGGTGACCAGGTGAACATGGACATGGGGAGATGGTGTGGCCATAAGAGATGGTGTGACATCACTTCTAGGAAAACTCATAAGTGACAGCATGCTTCTCTACGATTCTCAAGAAACTCTATGGTAAAACTTCCATCCCCAGCAGGCATATGGCAACCATATGAAAGGACTTCTTGACTATAGCCACCACCTATTTATCCAACAGGAGTCCTGGATCCACCAGCAGCGCTAAGTTGTGGACCTGCTCCTTTTGGGGAGTGCAACTGCATCCAGAACAGGAAACATCACAATTCCTGGGTTAATCATTCCTCCTACCAGTAGCAAGTCTGATACTTTTTTATTTAAAGCATCTACATGACGCCTTTCTATGCAAATAGAGTCCCCAAGATGGTGAATACAAAAACATTTTAAAAAATTAGAACAATATTTTAAACAGTTTAAATTTATAACAACATAAAATAGTATAAAATAATTCAGTAAACACCCACATACATAAACTCAACACCAAGAATGGGGAGGAAGGCCAATAAGTTATTGGGAGTATGCCAAATGAAACAAAAATGACAGAAGACAGTGATACAGGGGGACAGATGAATCTCCCTAGGACAGGAGTTCCAAAGTTTTGGTGCCATGACTATGAGAAGGCCCTTTCTCAGGTTACCATGTGTCTAGCCTCAGATGGTGCAACCAAAGCAGGGCTTCCAAAGATGATCAGAGGAATGAGTAGGTTCATATGGAGAAGGCAGTCCTTATCATATGCTGGGCCCAACTCATCTGTGGCTTTAAAGATCAATACCAGCATCTTGAATTGGGCCCAGAAGCAAATTGGAATCTAGTGTAGATGTAACAAGACTGAAGTGATATGGTCTTTATGATCCACTCTAGTCAGCATTCTGGCCACAACATTCTGTACCTACTGTAGCTTCCATACAATCTTCAAGGGCAGCCCCATGAAAGGCATGTTGCAGTAGACTAATCTAGATATTACCAACGCATGTGCTACAGTGCCAGATAAGCCAAAAGGCATGACCAGGTATTCATACTGCCCTAAAGGTGTGTTGGATGCGTTTTTCCATTCATCCCCTTCCTTAATTCTGACATGGAAGTAAGCATCTTTCAAGTCCAATTTCGTAAAGATCTTACCTTGTGCCACGACGTTGAGTAGGTCTCTGATGAGTGGGATAGGATAAGCATTGGTCGCAGACACTGCATTAATCCCTCTGAAATCTGTGCAAAGTCTTAAGCCTCCATCCTTCTTTTTGACAAATAGTACAGGCGCTGCATGTGGGCTACTAGCTGGGCGGATGAATCCTCTTTCCAAATTTTTGCCTATGAATTTTCTTAACTCCTCTCTTTCCAATGGCCTCATAGAATTCAGTTTGCCTTTGGGTAGCTCCTCTCCTGGCAGAATTTCAATGGCGCAATCTGTAGCGCGATGAGGGGGAAGACTGTCAGCCTCTTCTTTGCTAAATGCTTGCTGCAAAGATGGTTGTTGTGGGTTTTCCGGGCTGTATTGCCGTGGTCTTGGCATTGCAGTTCCTGACGTTTCGCCAGCAGCTGTGGCTGGCATCTTCAGAGGTGTAGCACCAAAAGACAGAGATCTCTCAGTGTCACAGTGTGGAAAAGATGTAGGTCATTTGTATCTACTCAGGAGGGGTGGGGTTGAGCTGAGTCATCCTGTAAGAGTTTCCCAGGGTGTGGAATGCTAATGGCGGGAGGCTTCACTGTATCCTGAGGAGGTTCTTTTGCATATGGATTGGTACTTGATGTGCTAATCTTCTCTGCAGGGCTATTGTCGGGTGTGGAGTGTTTTGTTAGCCTGGTGTTTTTCAGAACTGGAAACCATGCTCGGTTCATTCTTAAGGTTTCTTCTTTCCTGTTGAAGTTTTGCTTATGCTTGTGAATTTCAATGGCTTCCCTGTGCAGTCTGACAAAGTAGTTGGAAGTGTTGTCCAGTATTTTGGTGTCCTGGAATAAGATACTGTGCCCTGTTTGAGTTAGGCTATGTTCAGCCACTGCTGATTTTTCAGGTTGTCCAAGTGTCTTCCATGCAGTGTCTTCCATGTTCTTTTATTCTTGTCTGGATGCTACGCTTTGTGGTCCCGATGTAAACTTGTCCACAGCTGCAGGGTATACGGTATACTCCTGCAGAGGTGAGGAAACTTTGCAGTCACCCCCACCAGAATTCCTGTGGAAGACATCATTGCAAATGTAGAAGCTGCCATTCGTAATCTACCTGAAGAGGAAGCTGAGGAAATAAGAGGAGAGACAGCCAGGATTCTACGAAAGGCAAAGCTTCCCACCAGCAATATAACACGCAAAGAGAAAAATGCCATCAAGACCCTCAATGCAGATCCAGACATCATCATTCTACCAGCTGATAAAGGCAATGCTACAGTGATCATGAAAACAGAGGAATACAAAAAGAAGATTAAGGAACTCCTGGACCCCTCCACCTACAAAAAACTAAAACGAGATCCCACTTGCAAAATCACCAGGCTAACAAATGCGCTGATCAAGAATTCCTCACTACATCCCGACACGCACAGAAAACTATGCAAGACTGAAGCACAGCCACCCAGACTATATGGACTCCCCAAAATACATAAGGATTCAGTCCCACTCCGACCCATTGTGAGTGCCATTGGTTCACCGACATATGAATTAGCTAGACATCTGGCAGATCTCCTGCAGGACCACATCGGGAAAACCTCGTCTTACATCAAAGATTCAGCAGATTTCATCAACAAAATCAGTTCTCTGAAACTCAATCCACAAGACATACTTGTCAGTTTTGATGTTGTATCCCTGTTTACCAAGGTTCCAGTAAAAGACACTATTGCACTTATTAATCAGATTTTCCCAGAGGATGTAACAGCCTTATTCCACCATTGCCTGACAACCAGTTACTTCCAATGGGACAACGAATTCTATGAACAGATGGATGGGGTGGCCATGGGGAGCCCACTCAGCCCAGTTATAGCAAACTTCTACATGGAACATTTTGAAAAAACAGCTCTAGAATCAGCACCCCACAAACCTAGTGTATGGTTCCGGTTTGTGGATGATACATTTATCATTTGGAGCCATGGGGAGGAAGAATTGATGGGGTTTTTGAATCATCTCAACAACATGCACCTGAACATACAATTCACCATGGAGAAAGAAATCGAGGGAAAACTCCCATTCCTGGATACCTTGGTCATCCGCAAAGCAAACTTTCAGTTAGGTCACAAGGTCTACAGGAAACCAACTCACACTGATCGGTACCTACACAAAAACTCCAATCACCATCCCCGACAGAAAAGAGGCATAATGAAAACATTAGTGGATCGTGCAAGACGGATATGTGAGCCGCACTTTCTCAATGAGGAAATTAATCATCTAAACCACGCACTTCAGGCAAATGGCTACTCCAGAAATGAAATCCGAAGAGCAATCAAACCCAGGATGAATCAAACAACCAAAGAAAAACAGTCTCCCACAGGAAAAGTGTTTTTGCCATATATCAAAGGAATTACTGATCAGATGGGAAAGCTTATGAAAAAGCATAACCTTCAAGCAGTATTCAGACCCACCCGAAAAATACAACAGATGCTACGATCAGCAAAAGACAGTAGAGACCCCCTAACCTCTGCAGGAGTATACCGTATACCCTGCAGCTGTGGACAAGTTTACATCGGGACCACAAAGCGTAGCATCCAGACAAGAATAAAAGAACATGAAAGACACTGCAGACTTGGACAACCTGAAAAATCAGCAGTGGCTGAACATAGCCTAACTCAAACAGGGCACAGTATCTTATTCCAGGACACCAAAATACTGGACAACACTTCCAACTACTTTGTCAGACTGCACAGGGAAGCCATTGAAATTCACAAGCATAAGCAAAACTTCAACAGGAAAGAAGAAACCTTAAGAATGAACCGAGCATGGTTTCCAGTTCTGAAAAACACCAGGCTAACAAAACACTCCACACCCGACAATAGCCCTGCAGAGAAGATTAGCACATCAAGTACCAATCCTTATGCAAAAGAACCTCCTCAGGATACAGTGAAGCCTCCCGCCATTAGCATTCCACACCCTGGGAAACTCTTACAGGATGACTCAGCTCAACCCCACCCCTCCTGAGTAGATACAAATGACCTACATCTTTTCCACACTGTGACACTGAGAGATCTCTGTCTTTTGGTGCTACACCTCTGAAGATGCCAGCCACAGCTGCTGGCGAAACGTCAGGAACTGCAATGCCAAGACCACGGCAATACAGCCCGGAAAACCCACAACAATCATCGTTCTCCGGCCGTGAAAGCCTTCGACAATACATCGCTTGCTGCAAACTTCTATATTCCCGGGGGATACGGTTTAACTCCGCTTTGGTTAGAAGTGCAACATCCATTGCAAGAGGTTTTGTTTTCCCCCATTTGGTTTGCCATTTATGAGGCTTGCAATTCTCATGTTGAAAGTCTATTATTCCTGTCGTCCAATCTATATGGGGGTTATGATCCCATAACCACCGACTGCCAAGAATTAGGGGATATTTGGCTGCTTGACTGATCACAAAACATCGTTTCTCCCAATGGTTTTTAATACCAGTGGGTACTGGTTCAGTCTCTAAGATCACTGGAGGCATGTTGGAACCATCCATTTGTTCAAAAATAATAGGGTTCTCCATTTCTTTAGCCTTGAGACCTAATCCATGCACTAAGGCTGGGGCTATAATATTTCTGGAGCAGCCAGAATCAATTAACGCCTGTACACATATATGTGTCCCCTTTTTCGGGTTTACTAATGTAACTGATGTAAATAAGACAGACCCTTTTTCTCTCACCTCTCGGGGGGAGTTGTCTTGTTTGATCTGCCAGTCGGGTCTTCTCACGACAGATCCATCTCGTTTCCCGACTGGGGGCTGGTTGCTTCCTCCTCCTCTTCAGAAGGTGGCACGTCAAGTTCCATCAAAACTTCTTCAGCTTCCAAGCCCTTTTCTGGTTGGTTGTGTCTCAGCATTTCCCTTCCTTGGCTTGCTCTTGGGGCTGGGACAGGTCGTGCCTGAGCGGGAGGCGGTTGCGGTGGCAGACAGTTGGGACATTGCACTGCGAAATGCCCGCTTCGGCCACATTGAAGGCACAGTCCTTGTCGCTAACAGGTATCTCTAGCTCCACGGGTTGGAGGTCCCCTTCTTCCTCCCTTCTGGATTATTGAGGTTCTCCAAGTCCCCATAGCTTGTTGTTGTTCTACTAGCCGCACTTGTTGGATGCAGTTTTCGACTTCACAGGCTAGCTGGATCCAACCGAGAAGGGTTGGTGGGTCATCTTGAATTAATGCCCGATCTAGCAATCTGGGATTCATGCCCCCTTTGAACATTACTATCTTAGTCCCTTCATCACAATGAGAACATTTGGCTGCTAATTGTCTGAATTTGGCAGCATATTCTCAGACTGGTTGCGTGCCTTGCCGCAACATTTGTAACTCCGTACGAGATCGGTCCTCTTCCAGAGGATCTTCATATTGTGCGCGTAAAACTGCCATAAGAGATTGTAAAGTGTCCAACTCCAGAGCGCCGGAGTCATACAACGTTACATACCATTCGGCGGCCTTGCCTTCTAGTCTTGAAGCAAAGTGATCAATGCGGCTTTCTTCGTCTGGAAATAAGTGTCCCCATCTATTGAAGAATTGAAGGGTTTGAACGATAAAAAATCCCAATTTCCGTGTATCTCCATCAAACGTGGCTTCCAGTTTAATCCATCCCCACGGTAACTCTGGTTCGTTTCGTCTATCTGGCAACACCTGTGCCAGAGGAGGTGGTCGCAATGGAGCTTGTTGTATTCCCCGTGGCGGTCCCCACTGTACCCCCATTGATCTGTGCCTTGGTGGGTTCCCTGGTGGTGGTACTCTTGGGGGCGCCCCTGGGGGTGCTTGTAATGGCAGGGGCTGATGAGTTACCAACTGTCTGGGTGTAGGTGGAGATACTTGTCTTAGAGGTGGAAGGACTTGCTGTCTTGGAGGAACTGTTTGGTCCGGAGGCAGCTGTTGAATACTTTGAGTGGTGGATTTGGAATTGGGGCCAGAGTTGTGGGCAAAGATGTTTGAACCCCCTGTGCAGCGACTTGCTGTTGTCACAGGGCGGACGTTGCTCTCAGCGTTGGGTGAGTAGTCAGTTGTTGCTGCGGCAGCAGAGAAGGGTGCACGCTAGATCCAGGCGTGGACTGCATAGCTACCGACCTCGGGGCATGCGACGGTGCTTGTCCCTGCGCTATCGATAGCAAGCGTCGAGCTTGATCCACCACGGCTTGTTCTTCTCTCTGCCCTCTCACCAACTCATTGATAAGATATATCGCTTGTCCCAATTCCTCTTCCATCGCCTCCATTCGCCTTTCCATGCGGCGGTTGTATTCAGCAATTTCCCGCACCGCTTTGCTCCCTCCTTGTGAACTGGCCTCTGAGGTTGATCACGATGGAGGGGGAACAACATCCGATGGCCCTGGCTCCATAGGCCTCTCCTTGCCCTCGCTCGAGTCCTCTTCCTGGGGACTCAGCCCTCGGGCACTATCCGGGGGTATCAGGCTTGACGTGGCGTCTTCCTGCATACGTCATTCCTCTTCTTCAGTCATTCCGGCTAATATTCCCTTCGCTAGGCTGGTGATGGCTGAAATTCTGGTATCCACCGCCCAGGTCCGATATTCTAATTGTTGCATACGGTGACACTCCCATGCTCTGGCTGAGTTCACATCTGAGTAATCCCAACTCATAAGTTCATGTCTAGTGGTTTCCCAATTCTGGAGGCTGTCTTCGCCCCGGGGATCCCACTCTTCTAGGCGACCCGCCGCTACATTCCACTTGTACCAAGGCTGTGCACTGGCCCGCACTTCCTCGGGCATTCGGGTAGCCCGCCTTAGATCCCATATGATGCTGGGGCCCTCTGGCTCCATCGACCCAACGGTGCGTCGAACATCAATCATGGAGCGAGAGAACATGGTCCCTGCTCTTCTCTCCCACGCTTCTCTTGACCGGGAGCCCCACTGCCTGGGAGTCGGCAGTGAAATTAGCTGATTCTGTCTGTTAGCCCCTTGCACTTTTGGTCGCGCTGGATCAGGTGGTTCAGCTCCTCCGTCCGGCACTGTTCCCGCTCAGTCCTCAGGAACTCCCTCTTCAGGGACTTTGTAGGGTGCTTCACTAGGTAATACAGTAGGGTCTGGGATCTCCCCCGACCCACTCGCTGGTAACAATGGTAAGGAGTCGTCCTCCTCCTGGCCAGGGACTGGGAGATCAAGTAAGGATTCCTCGGATTCCATCTGCCCTAGGAGAGGTGGTTGTCAACTTCCAAGGAGTGATTCTTGTCAAAATGTCAGACTATGCTACTTCAGAGCTGATAGTCTGGTTCACTCCCTTCAGCAAGAAGAACAAGTCTTTCTATTTCCAAAGGATTTATTGTGAAAGACAGCATTCATCTCTGAGCATACACAATCCAGGATAGAGATCCTGGCTAACCAAAGAATTGACAAGAATAACTCATGAAAAGAAAATGGTTACATTTCACACTCCTTAGCCCAGCCTCCCCCCCGAGTTCACATAGCAAAGCTTTTCAGAGGCACGATGTGCTGGCCAAGGATGAGTAGACTGATAAGAGAGTTTCCTTTCCCATGGTAGCGGCTCCCAGCAGGTGTCGAGGCCTGGAGAAAAGACAGACTAAACACTATAGACTTAAACAAGGCAAACTTAACACTATAGACTTGAATAAGGCAAACTTAAACATGGCTTCACTCAGGTTAAACAAGTTCTGACAGCAAGATCTTTCTTGCCCAGAATGGGCTACAACTGGTTCAACAATCCTAATACTAACCTCAACTCTGGCAACCACTGCCACCTGTTTATCTGATAAGAAACTGGGCTCTAGTAGCACCTCCAAGCTACAAACTTGCTCCTTCAGGAGGAGTAAAACCCCATCTAGAACAAGAGATAGTCAATTTCCTGGGTCAGACCTCCCTCAGTAGCACCTCTGTTTTGTCAGTATTAAGTTTTATCTTGTTAGTCCTCATCCACTCCAGAACTGCTTCTTGGCATCTGTTCAGTTTCCACAGCTCCTGTGGGATTTGTTGGTAGCATGAGTGTCTTCTGCATATTCGTGGGATTAAGTTTCAGCTTGTTGTTCTAAACCCTTTGAGTCCTCTTAAATGTATCATATTTGATCCTAAAATAGCCAGTATTTCCTATGTAATGCCATCCAAATATTATTCTGAGACAATGCTGCCCCATAACCTCCCTTGATTACTAAAATCAGATTTATAACAGTGCCCACAATGTATTCACTACATAAATTCTACAACAGTTAATCTTCCCGAAGTGTTTTATTTGGGCTGAACTGAAGAATATTGCAACTTACTTACCTCTTCTTCTCCAAAGAAACAAAAGGCAGGTGCTTCATAAATCTCTGCCCTTGGTGGTGTGCAACATTTGGTGTACATATTTAGGGGATCATTTCCTGAAAGGTTTCTCAGGGAAGAAATAAAAGCTTGTCCTTGAAAAGTGAGAGCAAGTTACTATATTTTCCACTCTCAAGTACCTCATAATGTGAGCAGTGAAATGCCAAGAATAATGTAAACTGTATAGTAAAACACCATGAAATACTGTACCTAGAAATACCTCAGCTTAATAGGTGTTGTGCCATTAGCAGTGGATTTTATGGAAGTCAGGAGATGTAAATCTGCCACATAGACGAAGATTTACAATAATATCTACTCTGGTGGATGATTTCCATCACATTCAGGACCACTATGTAACTTGCGTGTTTTGCAGACGCTCTTTAGGCATGAAGGATCCTCCATATTAATAAAAAGTTGGCATTTTGACCTTCATGTATTCTCCATTGGTCATCTGAGCTCTTCTTTGTTCCCTCCAAAGACTGATTTTAGCTTTGAATTCTCACCAAAGGAGAGATCATGAACTTTTGGCAAGTCAAAGATACGGAATTTACTACACACAGTGGGCTTTAACAATATCCTCCATTGTTACTCTCTAATGGATGATTTTTGGGGTGTCCCTTTGTCCAGTCTCAATATACGAGACTGGATCTTTAAGATAGATGCTGTGTTGAACAGAGCCAGAGGAGTTAGCCGTGTTAGTCTGTAGTAGCAAAATCAAAAAGAGTCCAGTAGCACCTTTAAGACTAACCAACTTTATTGTAGCATAAGCTTTCGAGAATCACAGTTCTCTTCGTACAGAAATACAACTCTCTGTTCCAAAGTTTCTCCCTGGTTCAAGTAGTTCAAGAGGAACCATGGCAGAGTCTCTTACTTGACCAAAATCACTTTTTCTAATCTTAGAATGTCTTTAAATTCTTTGAGGTTTCAAACCATGTCCTCAGCCAGTCTAGGCAGTTGTTACATACAAATAATGATTGCTGCCTGTTTTTGTATTCGTGGAAATTCAGTCCCTGAAGACCTTCCACATTATCTTTTGTTCTGCCCTTTGTATACAGAGCCCAGAAATAAGTTTCTTGGGGAAATCTTAAAAGGCCCTGATTCCTCTCTTGTGGCAGAATAACTAACCCTCCTTAACAAATTTGGATCAGTAAATCTCTTGTAGAGTAACACAATTCACCCTGGCAGCTAAGAAAATTCAGACTTGAGCTGTGCTTAACAATTGAGCAGGGCCAAATCGAGGGGGGCAGGGAGTAGTCTGCCCCTTGCACCGCCAAAGAGGGGGCACTAAGCACAGCCGCCAGCCGCCGGGAGTGCAACGGCAGCAGCGTGGGCAGCTGAGTGGCTGCCCATGTCATTCGCCTGCCCAGCAGGACAGGGAGCATGCAGCAAGCTGGCTGCCCCCTCAGCTGGGGAGGTGAATGGCATGGAGAGCTGGGAGGCCGCCCGCGCAGGCAGCCTCCCAGCCCTCCATGCCATTTGCCTGCCCGGCTGAGGGGGCCGCCAGCTTGCCGCACACTCCCTGTCCTGCTGGGCAAGTGAGTGGCATGGAGGGCTGGGAGGCCGCCCACACCATTCGCCTGCCCCGCAGGACAGGGAGTGTGCAGCAAGCTGGCGGCCTCCCAGCCGCCGGCTCTGCTGCCGCTCTGCTGGCAGCACGCCCACCCTGCACACAGCACTGCTCCACGGGCAGCACGCCCACCCTGCACGCAGCACTGGGAGCATGTGCACGCTGCGTGCACACACAAGGGCGGCCAGATTTGGATTGTCCCGGGCGCCGGGAACCCTAGATCCAGCCCTGCAATTGAGACTCCTTCACCTATGTATATCACAGGTGCTAATGTGCTTTAACATACTTGTATGTGTTTTTGTCATTATAGCTTTATCATCTATTGTTTATATTTTACGTATGTGTTTTATTTGCTCAATTGTATTGGCCTTTGGCCTCATTATCGTGAGAATAATAATAACACACTTTGTAAACTGCTCTGAGTGTGGCATTAAGTTATCCTGAAGGGCAGTATATAAATCAAATTTTGTTGTTGTTGTTGTTGTTGTTGTTGTTGTTGTTGTTGTTGTTGTTGTTGTTGTTGTTGTTGTTCTAGCAAAGATTTACTACCCTCCTTTATATGATTATATGGAAGTTGCAAAATTCCACCTTAATGTTTGATTATCCATGAAATATCATTTTTAACTGGTGCTAATACTATAGTAATTTTTTTAAGGGGAGGGGGTTCATTTAATTAATTTCATTTCATTCAAAACTGTTTTAATCTTTAACACTTAATAATTGCTCTCTATGCAGCCTATCTTATTGTTTTTTAAAAAAAGCAAAATAGCAGAATTGTAGACTGAGAAACAAATTACTCTGTTCATGACCAGAATGTTTTCTCTTTATGTATTTCAGAAAAGCTTGTAATTTTAGCTTTTGTTCTTTGCTACTCGTATGGAGTGAGAGTAGTTATGACTGCAATGTCCCTGTTTTGCTAGCTTTTTACAAGTGACTTTCAAATATCTCCTAAAGTCTTTCTTGCTGATATATCTTTAAACATTTGATTTCCCCCCCCTAGCTACTCTTTCTCCAGTATAATTATTAGCATAAATGTGCAAACAAAAGTATATTTTATCTGATTATTCTCTTCATTTGACTTCCAATCATTTTACAGAATTTGTCTAGATTAAAAAATTACCACTACATGTAAATAAATCTTCCTTTGAACCCTCAATTTTGGAAAGATCCAATGTTTGTTTTTTTAACATGCTAATGGCTATTCTGCATTTCAGAAGCTTCATCTCTGCCGTAGAGTCTTCTTAGCCGCTCCTAACAATGTTTTTTACTTAAGTTATTACTTCAGCACACTTCAAACTTGCAAAGAGCTTCATATCATCAGCCCTTCAGATCACACACTTTTTCTTGTCCTGTTTGCACCTAAGAGCTTCACATACATTATCATGGCAGCCTTATATTTTTACACCAATATATCAGGGTTTGGGTTTTCTCTACCAAGATAGTTGAGGAGCAAATTAGGTCATTATGGTTTCTCCCAACAATATCTATTGTCTATGAATATGGCACAGGCTAGGGTCCTGATTAAACAGAGAATCCTAGATGTGGAAAGGCAACATGACCTGACCAGAGTTGAGAAAGATTTATTGGAAAGAAGTATTATGAATAGGGTTGCACCAATGCCCTATATAAATAGCTTGGAGAATCCTGATTATAGAAGAGCTTTTACCCTATTAAGATATGATGTCTTACCCTCTGCTGTCCTGGAAGGCAAATGTAAGAAGACACCTTATGAAAAATGTTTGTGCCCATGTGGAGATGGGAGTGTCGAGTAGAGATGGGCACGATTCACATTACACTCGAAAAAACCCCACGATAATGGCGATCGTGCGATCGTGAACCGGCGGATCGTGATTATCCACGGCCAACAATCCAGCGGTCGGAAGAGGCCTGGATTGGGGCGATCGGGCTCGGATTGGGGATCCAGACACTCAGGCGCCAGCAATCTATTCCCCTGGCAATGGAGCCAGGGGAAAGCCTGAGCTCTGTTTGCCCTCCTTCTGTCACCCTGGAAACCTGAATGGAAGCCCAGCTTTCCTTAATCAGCAGGGCTTCCTTCCAACCACAGAGCAGCAAAGCAGTCACAAGTTGGGAGAAGACACCCAAGGGAGGGAGGGGGAAGGGGGTGTTCTGTAGCCATGGGCACTCCAATCTCATCCCTGCAAACCCTGATAGGCAGCTCTGATGGCCAAACACAGACGAGCGGCCAGACCCCCCTCCCCCTGAGGGGAGGCGGCTTGTCGCCGCCTCCCCGTGCCTGCCAGGCCCGGTGGCCGCTGGCACCACCCACCTTCACACATAATACCAGCGTGCCCCGCTTTGGCCTCCATGATCCACGGCTCGGGAATGGGAGATGATTGGCACGGATTGTTATTTCAGGATCGTCGTCAGCGCTGATCCACAATCCGCTGGATCATTAAAAATTTTTGGAACGTGCCCATCTCTAGTGTCAAGTCCCTATTACATGGTTTCTTTGTGTGTAAAGTATATGATCATATTAGGGAAATATATATTAAACCTATAATTGATAGTCTTCCAGGAAAAGAGAGAAAAAATTATATTACAATCATGTTAGCAGACAGGAATAGGGAAATGACGTTCCAAGTAGCAAAATATGGCTGGATGGTCATTAATAGGAGGAAATCCTGGCTTAGGGTGCAGAATCCTAGATAAGTATTGTTATAATTTGATAATATAAGGTAATTTGAATTTTAGGTATTTATATTATGTAAATTATTGTAAGCTACAATTTTAATGATTGCCTGGATATTTTAAGTTTATATTGTTGCCAAATAATTATGTTTGTAGGACTGATCAATTTTATTTTATTTTAAAGATTGGTTTATTAAGTAAATTTCTAAAGGTGGTAATTTGTTGAAATATGTACCTTTTGAATATTTATTTTAAAATGGTGTGTGTCTTGTTGATGTGCAATCATGTAATTTTGAATTAATTTCAAGAATGTGATGGCCTATGGCTAATAAACTTTGTTCTTGATGTACCAAGATGTCACAAACAATGCAGTGTTAGTATGTGTTGAAAACCAGTCTTGTTTATTCTTGAGCTTGAGTACTCCTCCTCCATCCTTCTCCCCTCCTCCCCTCCTATGTGAACAAAAATTGAAAACTTGGATTAAACCATGGTGTGTAGGCAAGAAACAACCTCTAATTTGTTTTATTACCTGAATGCTAATGTCACAACAAATTGTGGTTCAATAATTGAACTTCATTTGAAGACTTCCTGAAACAGAACTTCTTCAGTCTCGCTGTATGAACAAGGAAGGTAATGAGTATAAGAGTAAACCAGGCTTCTCTTTGTTATGAACAAACTCGGTCTTGGTTATGATACCTGAGAGAACAATGCCTAAAGCCTAAGGCCACCAAATTCTGAGGTCATGGCTGAGATAAAATTTGGGTCAAGAGCTCATACTCTTACAGTGCAGTCCCATGCAAAATTGCTCCAAGGAACTTAATTGGAGTAATTCTATATAGGATTGCACCGTGACAGAGCAATACTATACAGAATTATTCCATTTTAAAGCCATTGGAGTAACTTTGCACTGCAAAAGTGTGAGCTAAAAAAACTGAAAGAACACCTTCCTGGGAATAAGACTTATTGAGTACACTTCAGTAGGATTCTCAGTAGACATGCATAGGATGGCGCTACCAGCTCCCAAAAATTCTAATATACATTTTTTTCCATTTCTGATAATTTAGAACCTAGTGTGAGAATTCAAAGCTTTGGCTGTTTTAATAAGTAATGGTGAACCATTATATCTTTTGTGGAATACATATGGGTCATATGAAACAAAGCGAAAGGGATTGCTTTTTCAGGATGGTTTAAGTATTAGCCTGAGCTAACAAGGCTGCTGCTTTGACTTTTTTAAAATGCATTTTGCTGGTATTTAAATAAATCTTAGTGCATTAAGTGCTCATAAAAGTAAAGGTTGCCATCATGTTAAGAAAATTGAACTTTGCTCAAAAACTATTTTTTTCATTAAGAATTTCCTTCAGGGAGTATATCCTCCAAGGGCATGCATTGCAAAGTAAACACAGCAAACCTGAGGAACATTGCATTGATTTATTGTGATAAGGCTAGGCTACTGGAATACAATGTTAACATGTAGCCTGCTACCACACTTTGAGAACCATAACTGCAGTGTTTGATTTTTGTCTCTGCCTTGAAGGGCTGCAATTGTAATGAGTTTCTGCATCGTCATACACAACATTAGTGATTCTTTGCCATGGTTTCCCAACAGGAAAGTTAACCAACATCAGAAGAGGAAAAAATGTTTTCTGTGTTTTGATAAAAAGGCACAGGATGAAGTGTTCCCAAACACTCCACCATCGGTGAACATGGAGTGCTGTCATATTCTGCATCTGTACCATGAACGATTATTATTTCAGAGCACTTATGTAGTCATTTCTACCTAAGTTAAAGTTCAAAGAACATATGGGAGAACTGAAGGAGACTATTTTGTGTGTGATCCATGAATCCTCCTGATTGCCAACTGTGTGTATTTCTATGCTGGGGAGGGGTGGGGAATCTAATTTGAAAGCACCATGTGGACAAGAGTTATTGTTGCTAGGCTTTAACATTTTAATGTGTGTTTTAAATAATTACTTGAACAAAACAAAACTCTACAAATCCCATTGAAATGTCTTAGATATATTGGCACCAGCATCACATTTCTTTCATTTTTTTTATCATTTAGCTTTACATGCAGCTAAACGACATATGTTTATAGTCAGTAATCAGTTCCCAAGAGTTATTCTCCATACAAGATATTATGTGATAAAGTCTTATTAGAATACCCTTGTTGTTTTTGATAGAATGCTCTCTCTGTGTGTTATGTACTGTCAAGTTGCTTCTGATATATGGTGACCCTGTGAATGAAAGACCTCCAAAACATCCTATTACAGACTTGCTCAGATCTTGCAAGCTGGAGGACGTGGCTTCTTTTATTGAGTCAAGACATCTTGTTTTAGGTCTTCCCCTTTTCCAACCACCTTCCACTTTTCCTAGCATTATTGACTTCTTCAGAGAATCTTGTGTTTTCATCATGTGACTAGCCTTAGTTTTGTCATTTTAGCTTCTAGGGAGAATTCAAGCTTGATTTGATCTAGAACCCATTTATTTGTCTTTTTTTGGCAATCCATGGAATCTGCAAAACTCTCCTCCAACATTATATTTCAAACAAATAAATTTTCTTTCTGTCAGCTTTTGTCACTGTCCAACTTTCACATACATACATAGTAATGGGGAATACCATAGTTTGGATTATCTTGATTTTGGTTCCCAGAGAGACTTCCTTGTCTTTAAGGATCTTTTCTAGTTCCCTCACAGCTGCTCTTCCAAGTCTCAATTTTCTTCTAATTTCTTGGGTGCAGTCTCCCTTTGAGTTGATGATTGAGCCAAGGAATAGAAAATGTTAAACAATTTCAGTCTCCTCATTGTCAACTTTAAAATTGTGTAATTCCTCAGTCATCATTACTTATAGAAAGTTCTACGTGATATTTTAACCACAACATTATAAATAACATCTGGTGCAATCATAACATGGTACAGTAACATCAACACTAGGCTATTGTAATGCACTCTACATTGGCCTTGACTTAGAAACTCCAGCTGGTGCAAAACACTACAGCTCATTTACTATCAGGAGGTAGATGGATCTTGCATGTTACTCTCAAACTGCAATCACTCCATTGGTTTCCCATCAGTTATCAGGTTCAATTCAAGACTGTGATTATCACATTCAAAGCCCTTCATTGCCTCACTCTGTTCAGTGAACATCCTAGCTGTTGATTATATTGTATTTTTCACTTGCACTGTGTAATCCACTTTGGATCTCAGTGAGAAAGGTGGACTATAAATCATCATCATCATCATCTTAGATAGTGTCTCTGATTATACTCTGTCTCCAAACTTTGTCTTGGGAAATAACTACTCCATGGGGCGGGGAGGGGGGGGTACGGAATCACATTTGTTATCTAGACAAACATTGAAGAAACAACGACCTATAGGACCTGTATTGAGCCTACTTATGAGAAAATTCATGTCTTCTTGTAAGCAAATACCATTGGTGACTCTGCTACCACTCTAGTGGAGCTCTGGGAACAAGATGCTGGCCCGACGGGGGGTGTCTGCCATCCTCCTTACTGATTTTAGAAGACACTTCAAGGCAATTTTATTGTTGACATTTTCTGGAATATTGCTGGGTTGCAAAATGTTATCTCAACAAGCAAGTCAAATTAAAATAAAATGAAATCCAACGAAGATGTACTAGCATAGAGACACAGAGGCTACATTTACTCTTCCCAGCTATTGTAATTTAGATTAAAATATCTTTGAGACAGAGAAATCTTTATTTAGGTCTTTGCTTATGTTAAATTGCAACAGTGTAATTCTCAGTAAGTCTATGGAAGTCAACTTTTGGGCATCCTTGCCTTTGTATTTTATACGCATGCACACCAACAGCAGGAGAGGGACTGAATGGCACTTTTAAGTGGCATGCCTGAATTCTGTCTTAGCTTTGAGATCCTACAGAGCAAGTGGTCTCCAACCTGACATAAATGGAATGTTCAGATGTCCTTCGACACAACTATGTTGTTCTAGGGGTGTCAACTCCAGGTTGGGAAATTCTGGGAGATTCGTGGGGCAGGGGGAGCCTAAGGAGGGCTGGATTTGCAGAAGAGACGGATTTCAGCAGAAGGGATGGATTTCCACCCTTTGAAAATGCTATTTTCTCCGGCGAGCTGATCTCTGTAGTTTGGAGATTACCTGTAATTCTGGCTGAACTCCAGGCCCCAGCTGGAGGTTAGCAACCTATGTCAGCCAGGATTCAGTGGATTTACTGCATGAAAACTGGACACAGCAAAATTATGTATGGGAAAGGTTGTTACCATTGTCTTAAGGGCTGCCTTATTTTGGGGGGGGGGGGGAGAAGCCTGTCTCAAGTCCATTTAGATTAATTTCAAAGCTGTGTGCTTTAGACTCAGGAACAGAAGGAGAAACTCTTTAAATCCCCAGCCAGTGTTTCCAACTGAGTTTTTGCTTTGTTTATTTATTTTATTATCTGACCTCGACTCAATTCTCCAGATCCATTAAAGCAGTGAATCAAATATTCAGAGTATCACTAAGCCATCAGTCTACTGTAGGAGCCAAAGCTGCATTTACTCTCTTTTCTATAATCTTACAATTCTTAATTGCCATATTGACAAAAAAGAAACAGTTGTTTACCTTGCAAAGTCTCTGGAGTGCTTGCCAAATTAATCCTTTTAAGCAGTGTTTCTTCAGCTTCGGAGATAAGTAAGGTGCATGCAAAGCAGCTAAAGGTTCCCTTAAGAGGCTGTAAACATACACTCAACTTAGAAATTAACCTTGACGGGTGAGAACCTGTCAATGATTTTGTCTATCCTGTTTCATAAAGTCATGAGTATGCAGAAGGGAGAAGGAGTAAAGTAAGTGGTGGGGAAAAGGGGGACCCTTTAAAGTGATCCGCATTTCTTGCAAGATGAAACATTTCAGGGGATTCAGGACAAGTGGCAGTGCACATTACAGGTTGCTTGATATAATTCTTGTTTAGACACATAGGAAAATTGTATATTCTATCATGTGGGAATGGCAGTGTTTCTTTTTATCCCTTAACTGGTTTCAAAACTCCCAAAATGTGTGGAACTGGAATGACAGTGGTTTATCTCTGCACACAATGTTCCTAGAAGCATTATGGACACTACTAAAGCCTAATTTTCTTTCATTTCAATGAGATATACACAGGCCTCCTACTGTTCCATACTCCCACCATACTTCTAAGATCCTGTATAAACTTAACTGGGCATTGATTTATATATTTTTGGCAAAAGAAACAACTGTCCTAAAGCAATCATAGTAGAATGATGTAATGTAAAGTCTGAAGATCAAAAAAGATGACATGGAGATCATGAGTCTCCCAGAACCTTTTAAAAACTAAATTTCAGATGAATGGGACCCTGATTTGGAGCACTGTTGTGTGGGGAGGGGAGAATTTAATCCTGTCACAGCATTGTTTGCCTATCTGAACCAGAACAATCCATGCCAAAAATTGCTAATAGATCAGTGATCTCCTGACTCAGTTTGACCCAGATTAACTGTGCAATTCAATGCAGAGTTACTCCAGTGTAAATTCACTGAAATTAATGAGCTTACATTGGAGTAACTCTGCATAGTAGAATTGCTCTATTAGTCTGTGAGGAGGTGGATCTAGTGATTTGTATTTGTTCTTTCCTGTTCTTTCACGATATAGTTGTCTTTCTGCCACTCTGCATTCATTAGGCATTTGGAAACTTGGAATTCTGTATATGTCAACTACTCTTCCACCTGTAATTAAAAAGAATGAAAATGTGTTTCCTCTGACATGGTGGCTGCACCCCAGCTGCTAATGAGCTGAATTTCTGCTGTGAAAACCCAAACAGGAAGCATTTAATTCAAGGCTGAACTGGCACTATTTAAAACAGAACCTGCTAAGAAACACTTTACAAAGCAACAACCCCCATGGATGAACCTGAAAAAGCTGACCTGTGTTTCTCAAGCTCTGGGAAAATATGATAAACATAGTACTTGTCTTGGCCTCTTTGCAAGCTATAAAATTACACATACATAGTTAAAGTTTCATTGTATGGAAGCCCAAAGATTAGAGCATGCCAAACAAAACAAAAAAAGGCTTCACTTGCTGGAGAGGAAATGAAGCATATTTTTTAAATTTGAAAATATGTTGTCTAATACAAGGGTCTATAATGATCCGGGCTAAAGGACACTTGGCATAAGACTCAAGGTTTCCTTCCTTCTATGTTTAGCGTAGGAATGGAGTAATAACCTTAGCAATCACAACCAATGTTTCAGGAGAATTACAAAATGATGAAAGCTTATCACTGTTTGCAGGAGAGGTAGCCCCATGTGCAGAAAAACTTTGTGTCACGTGCATATTAATATATTCAAGTATTATCTGTGTGTTCCCAGTAGGTTTCATGACTCATTTTCTGGGGGTTTGCCAGTATGGTAAACAAAAGGCTATACAGATAGCTGATAGCAAGATTATGTTTGTCTTCAGGGGATCCCTGGTGCAGGTTATCAGCTTTTCTATAGCTCTTATCATAGTACTTAAGCTGGATTTCTTGTATACTATCATTCTTTTACACAAAATAACATTCTGGACATAGCATAAAACATTTGTTTTATTCAGAGGGTGATTCCAAAATAAATGGGCCTAATTGATGACAGTCGCTATTTTAGTAGATGTTGTTATACATGGTATAGGCGAGGTGCTGCATTCAACCACAAGACAGTTATTGATAGGGTCGCTTACGAATTTCTTCTCACATCCTCAGATTTCTGGGGTCTGGATTTCTTTATCTTGCTTTCAGATGGATGATGATGAGTTGGTAATCTGTCATTCATGTGAGACTATTTTTGGTTCCTGATATTTGTTCAGACTGCTGCACATTTGATTTTCTGCAGATTTCAGTGTGCCTCTTTGTTTTTCTCAGTGCTCCAGTACATATGTGCATTGATGAAATCACAGAACAAGTAGGATGCCTTTTTGTGCTTTGGTTTAATCAGTTCATCTAATTTAATGTTTAGAATTTCTCCAAGTTGACATGAAATGCGGATAGAGTAGAATGCAGGACAGAGTGAACCTACAGAACAATAATAAAAATAACTTTCCGACAGATTGTTATTTAGAGATACTGCTGAATCACACTTCTTTGACTTGCAGTATGAGCTTCAGCAGCAGCAGCTCATAATAATTGTTACTAATGGAGGTCCCTTGAATTCTACTCTGTCTTAGGTGATGCAGCCAAATCAATAGGGCTAATCCCTTCTCTTTCTTCCCTTTCTGTTTTTCAGTTTACCTGCTGCTGCTGCTGCTGCTTCAGGTGGTGGTGAATGGTAGCAACAGCAGTTGACAGGTAGGCCACCCAGCCATTTTGAAGGAGGGAAGACTCTGCCAGCCTCCTTCCCTCACCCCTCCTGCTTTTCCTCTCTTCCTCCAAGGGTGCCTTAGATATGCACTGCAGACTTTCAGACCACTGCCACTGAGAGATGATTGATCCCTGGGAGGGCAGAGCAGTACAGCAGAGAAAGGCAAGAAATGCAAGTGTCATATGCATTATGTAACCCTAGAAACTACATTCCCAAGAGTGTACCAGCTGACCTGTTTTCTTTCCCCACCATTCCTTGGATGTATAACATTCTGGAAACTACAGTTTGCAGATTGCACAGGATGCCCAATGCAGAGAAGAATGGAGGAAACAGAAATACACTATTGTCTTCAGCAGGCAGTTTATTCAACACACCAAGACGGGTTTGGGCCTTTGGGAATCTCATTGTGCACCCAATGGGATCATCCAGAGCACCATGGGGTTCCAAGCATTACAATAATATGCTATTAATGTGTGTTTTTCTTTTCACATAAGAAAAGAAGCATTCAAACATTCAATTTCCTCACTCTTCTACAGAATAAACTGATGGAATATAGAAGTTTCTATAGAGCTGTTGTAACATAGTGGTTAAGTGGTTGGGTTGCAAATCAGCACTCTGATCCCACTACTGCCATGGGCTCACCAGGTGGCCTTGGGCAAGCTATTCCTCTCAGCCCCAGCTCCCCAGCTATATTGTGGGGATGATAATAACACTGACTGTTCATGGTTCTGAGTAGACATTGATCTGTCTAGAAGAGTGGTATATAAGCATATTGTTATTATTTGTGTATCATTGCAAAGAAAATATGTAACTTGTTTATTCCCAAATAATTGCTCAATTGCTTCAAGACCTCAAAATTTGTAGTACCATCTTATTAAAGTGCTGCTGAATAGTGATTTTTGAACATTTTGGACTATCAGAATCAGGGGCACTGACTGTCCTAACATGAGAAAGGATTTTTGTACCATTATATCCATGGACATTGTTAATTATTTGCAAATAGCTGGTGTTGTTCATTTTTCTGCATAGTCTTCAGTGCATAACAAGTTGTTAGCCAATGGAGGATAAAATGCTACTGAACAATAATGTCCGAGTTATGAATATATCACAGAAAGATTATACAAATTAGAATCTAAGATCCACCCACATGACCACATCAGCTTGTTATGGTAAAAATGGAAGAAGCTTTGACCTTGATGATTCTTAGTGTTGTCATCCTGTATTGACTCAGTCATATGCTCACCTAATATGTTCTTCAAGGAGTGTAGCTTTTGGCTTCTCTCTGGAAAACCATATTTGGGTGGTGTTCCCTAAGTCTGGGACCAGCATATCTATGGGACCATCTCACCCCATATATTCCCTGGAGGATACTCTGATCAGGGGACAAACAGCTGTTGGTGTTCCCTGGCCCCAAGGAAGCCCGCCTAGCCTCGACTAGAGCTAGGGCCTTTTCGGTCCTGGCTCCCACCTGGTGGAACGTTCTGTCTGCTGAAATCAGACCCAGCAGGACCCACTATCCTTTCACCAGGCCTGCAAGACAGAGTTGTTTCACCAGGCATATGGCTGAGGCTGGGCCTCCGCCAGTCTGAAAAAAGAGGTGTATAAAATCTTAACCCTCCTTGTGAAGGCTGTCCACCATCTTGTTTTAAATGTGCATCAATACACTGTTGTTTTAATGTTTTAATGTAGGTGAATTTTTAATTGTATTTTAATATGTTGTTATCCACCCTGAGCCCGCTTGCGGGGAGGGCAGAATAGAAATTTGAAATAAATAAATAAATAAATAAAAATAAGTCAAATCTTGTACATGATGGAGCACATAATTAGCCCACCGTGGGAGTCAATGTGGACAACATTTTTCTAGTGACTCTCCTGCAGTAATACTTGAGTATGCCTTAACAATGTACATATTGAGAATGATAATATGAATATGAATAATGAATCTAGATCATAATGAATACTGCTCAGGAACAATAACTGGAGGAGGTCTCAGACAAGGGACATTTTGAGACTCTAACTGAAACCTCTTGTCAGAGACCTTATTTGTCTCTTGATAACGATTCATTTGGTGGCTTCTTCAATCCTCCGTGTAGCTCCACCTGTCTATATGATTGGTCACTTCCCTTCCTACTCCTACATAAACTCTCTCTTCCTGTCAACTACCTTTCCCTGTATGATAAAGCACTTACTGGGTTCAGCTTAGCCTCGTAAAGGGAACCTATGTGGTGTTATGGTTAGTGCTGAACTCTAGTTGAGGAAATCTTGGTTCAAAACCCTGCTTATCTATAATGCTTATTGGATAGGCTAGTCACTCTTGGTCAGCCTAACATGCAAGGGTTTCTGTGAGGATTAAATTAGGAGGGGTAACTGTGTATGCACCCTGAGCTCCTTGAACAAAGCAGGATGTGATACATAAACTCAATCTCCCTGTTTTGCTGCCTTCAGTTTTGAGAGTTCTATTACTGTTGTTTTTTCTTGCCATTCCTATGATCTTCCCATGTTCCCTTAATGTTCTTCTTGAACTAATTTTGTCCATGGGCTTCCTGACCAGGAAATTAGTTGTTTCTGACTGGCTCTTTCACTTGGTGAGATTCACTCAGGTAGTACTGTCTGCCCTGCTACTTGACCAATAGAAGATATGTTTTAAGGAAGCTCTGGGCTACACCAAGGCCAAATAATGTCTTCACAAAACAACACTGACAGTTGTCTCTTCAGCAGGCCCTTTCATTTGTGAAGTGGTCACTTTAAGAGTGCATGAGAAGTCTAATGGAATCTAATTCCTCCTCATAATCAGCTCACAGGACAATTTTGTATAAAACTGTGCATTTCAGTTCATCACACATGGAATGAGGGGATAATTAAAAGCTGCATTATGTCACAGACACATGGTTCTTTCTGAAAACGATTAATCTTGCAAATCTGACAGAACTCATTTAGAATATTCTAATTTAGAATTTCACAGATATTCAACAAATCATACCATTTGATTAGCTAACCAGAATTAACCAGGTTATTTGAAGACAAATGTGTCTCATGAAAATAGGTTTGCTTCTAATTCATTTTTATTATAAAGCTCTCCAATGTAATGTGAGGTGTTCTGCCTTCAAAACAAAAGATAATGCAATTGGTCGATTGATGTTCTTTCTTTCCTCTATCAGGTCCCTGATCTTTTCCTCCTGATGTAATAAAATCAATGATTTTTACATTTGGAGTTACATGAAACTGAGGTGATATAATTCCCATGCATGGACGTCACCATTTCAGGAAAAAAGGTACAAGTCTTGTGTGCTAGCTGTGGGGATATGAATGATACCTTCATATCTCCTTACTGAAACAGCATCTGGCATTTTTTCATACCAGAGAAAACTCCCTGTCCAACAATTAGAGGATGTGGTTGAAGTGATGAATAAGGTGAGCATTACAATATGTCTGTCCCACCTAAGGCTCACCTCTTCCTCTTCCTTCTACACCTCCACCATATCCACACTGATGCTTTTATGATGTACTAGTGTATTTTGATTGCTGTATTATAATTTCTCCATAGTGAATCTAATGTCAATTCTGAAGTTTTGTGCACTAGCAAGACATAATGTTCTGAGGGGTACCTAGTTTCTGCTTTCTGTGGAAGGGATACAGGAAGAACAAGGTGCTAAAAGCTAAGAAGAAATCATTATATTGTTGATTGAACCAATAAATTTGGTCCAGAATATTTCATAGTTACAGAAATGTCTCAGAAAGCATAGAAATGTCTCAGACTTGGTCTGCTTTTCTTACATTCAGTAATAGTTTAAACTTGAAAATGCGTGCAAGTGCCCATTTTAGAGTCCATGCTAATTCTAGACTGATCAATAGTATCACAAATGTAGGATGAGCAAAGCTGTCACACAATCATAGTATCCCTTATCCGAAGTTTTCACAATATGCTAGTTTCATGAATTGGTCCTTAGTACACATCAGTTTCTATGTTACGCAAAGCCCCTTGTGCATCTTCCACTTAAGAACACTAGCACAGAAAAGTTACATGAAAAATGGTCCGAAATCTCAACTAAAACTACTCCAGAAATTTTCTTATTATTGTTTCCATAACCAGCAAGTTTGTCTTGTCAGTTGATCAAATAAATTATTCAGGGAAAGAGCAAAGCTAAAATAGAGCTGTGGTTTCTTGCAAATCCAGAACAAAGAGAAGAAAAGAAAACAGCATCTGAGTTACAGATCCTGCTGTGTTCATGTCTCCTCTGTAGTTTTATGGCATTTTTTTCTTCCTGGTCACAATTGCATTTATGATAATGAGCAGCTCATTCTGAACTCTACTTGCTCATCTTTCTTCAGGATATTTTCATCTTAAAGTGTATTCTGCTATGACATTTCTACTTCTAGTCAATGGATGTCATTTCCATGAGATATAGGAATGCACCTGAACTCTGCCTTTAAAAAACTCACAATTCACATTACAATTCTGGACAGTATTGCTAGGTATGTGTCATCACTATACTTGTGTTCTCATGAAATGGAAATGGAAGAGATCCTAACATTCCCTTTTGATCCTTTATATTCTAGCTTGATACCCATGCTTCACTACAGTATTTAACTACTCTAAATCCAGTTATAATACTTACGGGTATGTAACATTTTTTGGTTTGTGTGGTTTTTTTAGTTGGTTTTGTAGTATAATAGCATTATACCTGAGACTCACAAAAGTGTTTGAATAAAGCAACGTGTGTTGAGGGGATGAGGTGTGGGATGTTGTGAGTCCAATCAGCCTGCATATGCAAATAACCTTGAAAGGGTAGCCCAATCAGGAAAGAGTGGGTGAGCTGGCAGTGGGCAGGGGTGCAAGCAGGCAGCAGCCTGCCAGCCACAAAGGGAAACTGTATCCCTTTGGTAAAACACATTTTACCTCTTGTTCCCCCCCTTAGGGGGCTAATTTCTTACAATCTCTTCTTAGTGGGTGTTTACATCATGAAAGAAATGTTCTCCCCAAATTTCATGTTTCTAGGTCCAGGGGTTTGGGCTGGGTGTTGATGAGTCAGTCAGGACACCTGTCTTTATATAGAGAGATTTGGGTTAGAGGTATTAGGTACTTTTCTTTTATGTATATGTTTATTATTATTTCATTTTTCCATTACAAATTCTTGTTACAAATTATAAATTAACAGATGCTTCATTCATTATTCCTTGCCTAAGCAATCCTTTATACACAAACTTTAATACAAAGAAAAAATAACTTCTAAATAATCTCCAAACTGGATATACTACTTCTTCTTTGTAACAAAGACCAACTTTATCAAAATAAATATCTCTTTTGTTTAGGAAATCCTTTCTCTTATACTAGACTTGGTATCCTTTCTCCAGTATTTTGCAAAAACTATCCTTGCTGCAGTAATCAAATGAAGGGACAAATTCCTCAAGTTTTTTGTTATAAACTCTACATCATTTAGGAGCATGACTGCTGGCAAAATTGGGAATTCAGGCTCCAGATCTTTTCTTAGAATATCTACTATTCCCTGCCAATAAAAATTTGCACAAGGACAATGCCATCACATATGCAGAATATACATTATTGGCTTTCCAAAAGTAGGATTTATTAAGGTTTGAATTATAAGTCCTAGCCAATCTTTTCGGAGTCATATACCATTGATGGAGCATTTTATAAAGATTCTCCTTATATAGTAAGCAAACTGAGAATGATATCCCAGATGTTAATATAGACTGCCAAACAGGATCTGGAACAATATGTCCAAGTGAAGCAGACAATTTTCCTTGAAAACTAATATTCACTCTGTTTAAACTACATAGACTGTTATATAGTTTTTAAGAAAAAGTTACCTTCATTGTTTAAACAATAGAGATTCAAAATTGGAACAGTTTCTCAGTCTAAACGTTTTCAAAAAACATTTCATCTACTAAAAAATACCTAACTAACTTGGTAATATTCTAACCAGCTTATCCTTCCATTACTATTTTAACAATTACTTCATAATCTAATATTATTAACTATTTGAAATCCCTAAGAATCTAACCTGAACTCTCCTATATCAATAAAGAGATTGAATGAAAGTCCTGAAGACTATCTATTGCTCTAATTACTGAAGCGAGTGGAGAGATGCTTGGGACAAGTTTTTTCCTATATGAATCCCAACAATATAAAATATTATTTATTAGAAAATTACCAATTTTGCTAACCTTTTTCCTATCTTGTTTATTTAGCCACGTAAAAGCTCTTAAAGGAACCTTCACAGTTGCCTGTTCAATTGAAGTATCTGGCTGAATCTGGTTGTCCAAATACTATTATGTACTTTGGTTATACCTAAGGGATCCTACCGAGGTAAATCACTGGCCCCATTGAGCACTGAGGCACAATAATAAACAATAAATGAACAGCCAAAGATCAGTCTCTGCATACAAAGCACAGAATTTTTAAGCAGAACTAAAGCAAAATTCTCTGAGAATATGCAGTGCTCTTCGAGTTGCCAACTCTGGGCTGGGAATGTCCTGGAGATTTGGAGGTGAGGTAGAGCCTGGAGAGGACAAGGTTTGGGGATGGTCTAGGGTTGCCAGTCCCCCTGTGAGGGCAGGGGATCCCTCACTCCCAGCCTCTGCCCCCTGCCATCACTCATCTGGTGGATGGGGGGGAAAGGCCTTGGGAATGGGATCAGGAGGCAAAAAACCTCCTGAGCCTGCACGCAGCAGGCATGCTGTCACCAGATGTGAAAATGTCACTTCCTCAATTGGTGTCATTGTACCCAGCAGGAGCCCAAACGCACAAGATCACCCCAGGTAAGTGCCAGCTTCCCTCTCCCTTCCACCAGGAGTAGAGGGAACCTGGCAACCCTAGGAGGGACCTCAGCATGGTATAAATCCATAGAGTTAGGGTCACCAGTCTTCCCGCTTACCTAACCGGTGGGAGGAAAAGGCAGGGGAAGGCGCCTCCCAGGTTTTACCCCCAGGTGGCATGGTGCACCCCTGCTCTCAGCAGTGGGCTAATTTTGGACTCTTTGAGGCTGAATTAGGCCCATTTGAAGCCTAAATTGGCCCACTGTGAAGAACAGGAGCTCTCCAGGACCCTCTCAGCAGCACTTCCATGCTCTGCAGTGGGCTGAATGGGGTCCATTTGTGGCTGAAATCAGCCCACAGCAGAACACAAGAGCAGGGCCACTCCTGCACTCTGCAGCAGGCCAATTTCAGCCCCAAATGGTCCTGATTCAGCCCACTGCAGGGCGCTGGAGCACTGCCGGAAGTGCCCTGGAGAACACTTACGGTTGCCAGGCCTGCTTCTTGCTTTTGCGGGTGGGGCATTAGGAGGAGTATGATTGCACAACTCAGTGACATTAACCACAATATGCAATATTCTAGGAATTCTAAGAATGAAGGGAAGGAGCCATGGCTCAATGATAGAGCACCTGCTTAGCATGCAAGGTCCCAGGTTCAGCCCATGCATCTCCAGTTAAAAGGATTTGCCAGTAAGTGATGTTAAAGACCTCTGCCTGAGATCCTGGAGAGCTACTGCCAGTCTGAGTAAACAATATTGACTATGATGGACCAAGAGTCTGACTCAGCATGGTAGCTTCATAAAGTAACATTACTGAAACTTGGCAGAATGACACTCACAATTGGAATACTAGGATTAAAGGATACAACTTGTTCAAAAGGGATAGACAAATAAGGAAGGGGGGAGGAGTAGCATTATATGTAAAGGAGGTATATACTTGTGAGGAAATACGTGAATCTGAGCATGGAAGTTCCGTTGAGACTCTCTGGGTTAAAAAAAAGAGTAAGAAATAATAGTGAAATTATGGTGGGGATCTGCTATAGACCACCAAGCCAGGCAGAGGACTTGGTTGAGAAACTCCTAGAACAAATTGCACAATTCACAAAGAGATGGAACACAGTAGTCATGGGAGATTTCAATTACCTGGAAATCTGTTGGAACTTTAACTCTGCTAAAAATGAAACATCAAATAAGTTCTAGGCTTGTCTTGACAGTAGTACGTGCGAAAGGATCTAGGGGTCTTAGTAGACCATACACTGAACATGAGTCAGCAGTGTGATGTGGTAGCTAAAACGGCAAATGTGATTTTGGACTGCATCACCAGAAGTATAGTGTCCAGATCATGCAAAGTGATGGTATCGCTCTATTCTGCTCTGGTTAGACCTCACCTAGAGTACTGTGTTCAGCTTGGGGCACCACAATTTCAGAAGAATATAGACACGCTGGAACATGTCCAGAGGAGAGCAACGGAGATGGTGAGGGGTCTGGAGAACAAGTCCTATGAGGAAAGGTTAAAGGAGCTTGGTACATTAGCCTGGAGAAGAAATGACTGAGAGGTGATATGATAACCATCTTCAAGTACTTGAAGGGCTGTCATATAGAGGATGGTGCAGAGTTGTTTTCCATTGCCCCAGACCAGAACCAGAACCAACAGATTGAATTAAAGAAAAAGAGTTTTTCGCTAAACATTAGGAAGAACTTCCTGACAGCTAGAGTGGCCCTTCAGTGTAACAGGCTTCCTTGGGAGGTGGTGGGTTCTCCTTTGGAGACTTTTAAGCAGAGGCTAGATGGCCATCTGACAGCAATGCTTATTCTGTGAACCTAGGCAGATCATGAGAGGGAGAGTAGGAAGGGTTACATCAGTGGTTAGTTCTTGTGGCCCCTTCTTACATGCCCAGCATAAGGTTGGTCACCATCTTGGGGTCAGGTAGCAATTTTTCCCAGGCCAGTTTGACTAGAGATCCTAGAGTGTTTTGCCATCTTCTGGGCATGGAGCAGGGGTCACTGAGGGAGTGGGGAGGGGAAGTAGTTGTGAATTTCCTGCATAGACTAGATAACCCTAGAGGTACCTTCCAACCCTATGATTCTGTGATCATAGAAATCCCCCAGTTTCTATGGTAAAGACTAGACATGTGCATGAACAGCATTACGAACAGAAAAAAACCACGAACAGCCTAATCTGCTGTCTTCATCAAGCCAGACAGTCTGGCACCTGCAATCAATCCCCTTGGCAACCAGAGGCAGGGAGGGACTGAACTCTGTCTGAACTCCTTCTGGCTTTCCTTCTGGCTTTAACCCTTCAAAGTACTTCCAGCAGAGAGTCACATTTTTGCCCCTGTGAAGAGAAAATGACAGCCAATGGGGAGACCCATGGATCATGCCTTTCCCGGGGTGCAGTCTCTCTGAAACTTGGGGGGTCTTCAGAGGACAGTGAGGACTATGTCCCCTGCAAATTTGGTGGGTATCGGACATTGGGAAGGTCACTTTTGTAACCCCTCAAACTAGCTGCCGGCAGACACTTCTGTTTTTGCCAGGACAGGGCCCTTTAAACTATCAGCTGGCAGGCGGCAGGGGGGAATCCCCCCCGCCGCCGCCTGCCAGCTGATAGTTTAAATGGATCTTTAAAGGGCCAAGTAAGTGGGTTTGAGGGGAGGGGTGCTAAGTGGGGCGTTGGGGTTGGGGGGGTTCTGGCCCCCATGAACAACAAACAATGAACATGTCCGGGAACAGTTCATGTTCATCCATGTTCGTCATTCATTGTTCATGGATGGCAACAAACGACGAACAGGGTGTTCAGGTTTTCCCCCCCCGTTCGTGCCCATGTCTAGTAAAGACTATAGAGATTGGGGAAATTCCTAGAGAATCACGGACACTGTGGCTGGAAGTTATGTTGCTGCATCAGTAACATCCTCCTCCCTGCTATTATCTCCCGCTGCAAGACCAAGGGAAAGCCAGCAGGAAAACCTGGTAAGCTGACTTACCCTTTTTTAGCCTCTCTGCTATGGGTAAAGAAGCACATAATAATCCTCCAAGAACCCTCAGAATTATATGTACTCTGATATGTTTATCTCAGAAGTAGCCAGAAAATAACTAATCCGTGGAAATGGTCACAGATAAGTCTGAGACATATTTCAAACACACCTGCCAGAAGACAGTCTGCTCAACACATGTTTTAGAATTGTGCCCGACCAGTAGTGTATTATATTCTCCCCAGTTTCTTCCCTACACATAATTTCAGAATGCAAAAAAGGAAAATGAATATAGAAAAAATCATTTACTCTGATGAAAAAGGAAAATCACTCCTACAGCAATGTAACTGCCAGCATAGGGGCAGAACTTTCACCCACACAAATTTCCCAGATCAATGCATTGCACAAACACGGAGCTAGTGGTAGTGCTGCCTGTTGGATCTGCCGAATAGGTCTGTCAAAAGACCACAGAGTGAGCAGAACAAGCCCTCTAGCCATAAAACTGGCATTAAACTACTGTTACATTTTTGAGCTGTGCATGTCTCCCTGTTGAATACATTGTGGAAGCCAGCTTGACATCTGTGTTATTGAAGAGTCGGGTTTGATATAGCAGCATGTAGATTTTCATTGCTCCGTGATTGCAATTTGTCACTGCAAAATGAGCAGCAATATATGAGTATAAGGTTGATTGATGTTTGCTTGAATAATAGCTATCTAAGGTATTTTTAAAGCATCCATCACAGCCATATTTAAGAATCATTTCTTAATTTATTGCATTACGTCCTTTCCTAAAGCTACTCTTTAAACATTCTGCAGAGGCACATTCGTTCTGGGTCACAAACAGTGGGGATTAATCTGACTCCAAGTAAGAGATGTCCCCATGAGGGTCAGATCTAAGAACATAAGAACATAAGAACATAAGCAAAGCCATGTTGGATCAGGCCAGTGGCCCATCCAGTCCAACATTCTGTCACACACAGTGGCTAGAAATCCAGTGCCATCTAAAGGACTGTCAGTGAGGCCAGGACACCAGAAGCCCTCCCACTGCCTTCCTTCCAGCACCAAGACAACAGAGCACCACCTCCCCACAAAGAGAATACCATCTATCTCCTGTGGCTAATAGCCACTGATGGACCTCTGCTCCATATATTTGTCCAGTCCCCTCTTGAAGCTGGCAATGCTTGTAGCTGCCACCACCTCCTGTGGCAACGAATTCCATGTGTTTATCACCCTTTGTGTAAAGTAGTATTTTCTTCTATCTGTTCTAACCCGACTGCTCAATAATTTCATAGAGTGCCCACGAGTTCTTGTATTGTGAGAAAGGGAGAAAAACACATCTTTCTCGACCTTCTCTAACCCGTGCATTATCTTGTAAACCTCTATCATGTCTCCCCTCAGTCGTCTTTTCTCCAGGCTAAAGAGCCCCAAGCGCCTCAATCTTTCCTCGTAGGGAAAGTGTTCCAACCCTTTAATCATTTTAGTTGCCCTTCTCTGTACTTTTTCCAGTGCTATGATATCTTTTTTAAGGTGTGGCGACCAGAACTGTACACAGTACTCCAAATGAGGCCTCACCATCGATTTATACAGAGGCATTATGATACCAGCTGATTTGTTTTCAATCCCTTTCCTAATAACCCCTAGCATAGCATTAGCTTTTTTTATGGCAGTCGCACACTGTGCTGACGTTTTTAGTGAGTTATCTATCATGACTCCAAGATCTCTCTCTTGGTCAGTCTCCGCCAGTTCAGACCCCATCAACTTGTATTTATATTTTGGATTTTTGGTTCCAATGTGCATTACTTTGCACTTGGCTACAGTGAACCTCATTTGCCACATGGATGCCCACTCTTCTAGCCTTGACAGATCCCTTTGGAGTGCCTCACAATCCTCTCTGGCTTTCACCACCCTGAACAATTTCGTGTCATCTGCAAATTTAGCCACTTCACTGCTTAATCCCAATTCCAAATCATTAATAAACAAGTTAAAAAGCATTGGACCCAATACCGACCCCTGTGGCACCCCACTGCTCACCACCCTCCACTGTGAGAAGTGCCCGTTTATGCTCACTCTCTGTTTCTTATTAATTAGCCAGTTTTCGATCCACAAGAGGACTTGGCCCTTTATCCCATAGCTACTGAGCTTACTTAGGAGCCTTTGATGAGGAACTTTGTCAAAAGCTTTCTGGAAGTCAAGATAAACAATATCTATCGGGTCTCCCTTGTCCACTTGTTTGTTCACTCCCTCAAAGAACTCTAACAGATTGGTGAGACAAGATCTTCCCTTACAGAACCCATGCTGAGTTTTCCTCATCAGCTTTTGGTCATCAATGTGCCCACTAATTTTATTTTTGATAATAGTTTCCACCAACTTACCCGGTATTGACGTCAGGCTGACTGGCCTGTAATTTCCCGGATCTCCCCTGGAACCTTTTTTAAAGATGGGGACAACATTAGCTACCTTCCAGTCCTCAGGAACAGATGCAGAGTTTAATGACAGATTACATATTTTTGTGAGGAGATCTACAAGTTCACACTTGAGTTCTTTCAGAACTCTTGGATGTATGCCATCTGGGCCCGGTGATTTATCAGTTTTTAAATTATCTAGCAGTCGCATAACCTCCTCTCTCGTCACCTCAATGTGACTCAGGTCTTTCAAAACCCCTCCCAAAGTCAGTGCTTCCGGAGTGGGCATGCACTTCTTATCTTCCACAGTGAAGACAGAAGCAAAGAACGCATTCAGCTTCTCGGCCATTTCCCTATCACCCTTTAGTAATCCTTTTACGCCTTGGTCATCCAAGGGCCCCACGGCCTCCCTAGCTGGTTTCCTACTTCTAATATATTTAAAGAATTGTTTATTGTTTTTCTTTATGTTCTTTGCAATATGCTCCTCATATTCCCTTTTTGCCTGTCTGATCACAGACTTGCACTTTTTTTGCCACAGCTTATGCTCCTTTTTATCAACCTCACTCCGACTAGTTTTCCACTGCCTAAAAGAATCCTTTTTACCTTTTACAGCTTCTATTACATTGCTTGTTAACCATGCTGGCCTTTTCCTAAACCTATTTGTGCCTTTCCTAACCAGCGGTATATATTTAATTTGAGCTTCCAGGATTGTAGTTTTAAATAGTCTCCAAGATTCCCCAAGTGTTTTGACCTTTTTTACTTTCCCTTTCAGTTTCTTCTTCACGTACCCCCTCATCTCAGAAAAGTTACCCCTTTTGAAGTTAAACATGGCTGTGTTGGTCTTATTTGGCAATTTCCTATTTATACATATGTTGTACTCAATAACATTATGGTCACTGTTCCCAAGTGGTGCAATCACATTTACATCTCTCACCAGGTCTTCAGCATTACTGAGGACCAAATCCAGGATCACCTCTCCCCTAGTAGGTTCTGTAACCATCTGTTCCATAGCACAGTCATTGAGACAGTCTAGAAACTCACTTTCTCTCCCCCGATTCGAACACCCATTGGCCCAGTCAATGTGTGGGTAGTTAAAATCACCCATTACAACACAGTTTTTTTGTTTAGCAGCCATCTTTAATCCTGTCATCATTTTATAATCCTCCTCTATTTTCTGATCTGGAGGGCGATAACAAACTCCCACAGTTAAGTTTCCATTTGGGCCCGTAATTTCAACCCATAGCATTTCCAGAAGCGAATCTAATTCAGTTACCTTCTCAATCTTACTGGAATGTATACCTTCTCTGACATATAGAGCCACCCCACCACCAACCCTTCCCTCCCTATCCTTCCGATATAATTTATATCCAGGAATCACCGTGTCCCACTGATTTTCCTCATCCCACCAAGTTTCTGATATGCCCACAATGTCTATGGATTCGCCCAACACTAAACATTCCAGCTCCCCAATTTTACCTCGGACACTTCTAGCATTTGTATATAAACACCTGTAACTTCCCCGGCACACTTTGCCTCGAGACGTAGTTAGGTCATCTGCACTGTTTGTCTCCATCTCAGTTGACAACTCTAATCTATCTCCCTGTAGAAGTGTTATACCTAGCCCTTCATCTCTCTGAGATGAACCATCCTGAACCAGAGACACTTTATCTCTTGTCGGCTTTCCCCTAGCATTTAGTTTAAAAACTGCTCTGCCACCTTTTTGATTTTAAGTGCCAGCAGCCGGGTTCCTTCTCGGGACAAGTGGAGACCGTCTCTCTTGTACAGCTCCCGCTTGTCCCAAAAAGAATCCCAGTGCCTAACAAACTTGAACCCTTCCTCCCTACACCATCGTCTCATCCACGCATTGAGACTCCTGATCTGCGTTTGTCTCTCTGGCCCTGCGCGTGGAACAGGTAGCACTTCTGAGAAGGCTACCTTGGAGGTCCTGGCCTTGAGTCTCCTGCCTAACAGCCTAAATTTTTGTTCCAAGACCTCACGACTGCATTTCCCAACATCGTTGGTTCCAACATGGACCACGACCGCTGACTCTTCCCCAGCACTATCTACCAGCCTATCTATAACACGCGTAATGTCCGCTACCTTCGCACCAGGCAGGCAAGTCACCATACGGTCAGAACGCGGTTGTGCCACCCAGCTATCTACTTGTCTAAGGATCGAATCACCAACTACCAAGAGCCTCCCTCCCGCCCCACCCAGGGATGGTTCCTTGATGCGAAAGGAAACCTGCTCACCAACTGAAGAAGAGGTCCCTTCTGAGGGCATGTTCCCCTTATCCTCAATACGGTGCCCTGATTCCATTGTCTAGACCATCTAGACAATGGTCTTGTTTGTATACCATGGACCTCTTCCTTTTATGCCCTCAGCAGTATCAGTTTCTGATTTCTCTGAGACCTGGGCAAGAGAGCTGCAGTGCTCCCCCTCCTTCCTGGCAAGTCCTACAAAATAGCATTACTTTTAAATGTGCACCATTGCAGATATATTATACTGGAGGTGTTCTCCTCTACCATTACTTCTAGAAGAGCAAATTAACCAGGCACAAAGAAGGAGACAGAGTGCTGGTGAAGGTGAATGGCTAATTCAAGCCCTTGTGCGAGATGCGGTCAGGATTGCTAGGCCTTACTAGGGGCCCCAAGCAACCATCCAACTGTTCCAGGCAGGATCTCCCACAATGTCCAAGGTGAGCACAAGTCTCAGATTGTGTACATTGAATAGTTATGTGCATACTGCAAAAGCATCTCACAATCTTTGATCACATTATTTGGGCTAGATTGCAAACTACTGTCAAGTTAACATGCACAAGTCCTCAGTCTTGATTTTTTTTTTGTTCCTCTGACACAGAGTTGTAAATAGAATACTAGCCTCCAGAAAACGCAGGTAAAGAGATTGGACTCAGACTTCTTTCTGGATTGCTGCTTTTGAACTTATTTGTGACATGTTCGGGGTGCCTCCAGCCAGGAATCTGAAAAGAGTTCAGGAGTGCTGGTAGCACTAGAATGATCCCTTCAAAGAATCCTTACAAGACAGCTGCTGGTATTAAAGGAACTGTATCTTCCTTTCCCAGTATATTAAGTGGCTGTTTGAGGGACTGAATAAATCAAAGCCAACAGGTCCTTCGCTTCAAAGGAAATTAGATAGCCAACCAAAGGGCAAAAGATTATTGCTCACCCTCCTAGTAACCTAGTGAATAAAAGCAATGAAGAGTGCAGCAAGAGTGGAGTTCAGCACAGACTGGGAAGCAATTAGCCCCTGGTAAGGTTTGCTTTCTTTGCTTTATTTTAGAACCAAAATTTTTAATTGCATACGTAGATTGTCTTAAAGCATGCATTTGTGCCAGAGCTGACCACAAAGCCTGTTATTGTTTTGTCCCATTCCTGTTAATCAACAACCCAGCATCTGAAAACTTCTTTTGACTAATTAAACACCACAGGGCTTGTTCCTTTAATGCTGAAAAGCCATGTGCTGTGATTAGCTGGTAGAGAGTTCTGAATGCCAGTTTATTTGTGGCACTGACTTTGTCCCCACTGATAGTTATTGTGAAGGCTGAAAGGTTAACAAGAGTTGGCTGGGACCAAGCCGTTTGCCAGGTGTTATTCCCTGTGATGGATGGAGTCAAGCCAAGTGAAAATTATCGTGGCAACACAAGTCACTGGCAACTCTTCACTTCGAAGACATTATTTGGGAAGAGAAAGCTCTCCCCCTTCCTCCACTGCAACAATTGCTACATAATTTGTAATAATTACAAGCAGCAGCTGTCAACTCCCTCCAAATTTCAACAGCTTCCTGACAACCAGAAGTGTGATCCTTTGTGTTAGAACAAGAATAGTCTCTTCTGTATAGACCATCCTTAGACAATGTTTTTCATTGTGTACTGTTGGATCATCACTATGCAAGCCTTAATTTCTCCTGGGCGGTGGTAGGAGTTAAGCTACCACCTCTCTGCTTATGAACTGTTGAAAATAAGAAGGGCTGTTCTGACCGAAACTGGGGTCTCTTAGGACAGATCTGCAGGTGGTTTTATTTAGGGCTGTGATGTGCTGATTCAGTGCCCTTGATCCCTGCAGCCACATGACACCTGCACACAATTCACATTGATCTCCTGCTAAATGGCATACCAGACTAGATGTTTGGAGCTGGACAGTAAAGAAGGAATGTCACGAGCACCAGAGGGATCCTTCCAGGCACAAAATGTCTCTCTGATTTGGCTGTAAGTCCTCCATTACATCCTGAGAATCTAGAAGCTGGCAGTTTGTCTTACTGCTGATTCTTTTATGGATAAGGAAAAGGCTTCACATTCAGGTCATCCAATCCAAGACCTTTGACAAGCATTACATTCACTTATAGAATAATTCTGGATTATCTTGGATTAATGTTCTCCCTGGAGATGTATAATGCTTTGAATTTCTCTCAGTTTTCCCCCTTTATTCTCAGAGTGGTTACAGAACAATACCAGTCCTGAACAATTGTGTATTTTACTAGAATTGTATATTTTACAGGAAATATTACAGCTTCTTCAATTTTGCATCCATTTCTTTTGCAAATACTTAAGAACGTTGGCCAGGTCACTGTTTGTCAGAGATCCCATATTCTATAGCTCAGGGTACAAATATTAACATCTACAGTGAGTGAGGAAAAGCAAAGCTTTCAGCAAAATCAGCAAGCAGGGATCTTAGAATGTTACACCAGCAAACACTGTAGGAGTGGTGAGAGTCTTAAAGAATCCTTTAGGGATCTGTGCCTTTCAAGCATCACGTCTGATTGCAGAAGTGGTTCCTCCGGCAGAGCTGAGATGTTTCTTGTTGTCTTGGGTCTTGGCATGGCAATGAAAGAGAGGGCTTTCAGACTGCAGGTGGTTCTGGGGGAAATAAATTCCAGATCTGAAGAGGAAGGAAGGGCTTCCTCCCAAAGGAAGAGAGATCTCTCAGTCTCTTGGGGCTCTTTCTGGACCTTGCGAGTGGTTTTTAATGTATCCTGGATGCTGCCTCCTAAGCTGGCACCAGCCTCTTCCTTTTCTGAGTCTTTAGCATTTCTTTCTGATAAGGAAGGAACACCCTCCTGGTCCATGCTAATTCTTCTCTGTGTTTGGAGTATGGACAGTGGCCGCTTCCCCATCTTAAAAATAGTGCCCCACATATGAAATGCTGGCAGCTCTTTTGCACAATTTCTGATGTCAACGTTTCCAAAACAGGCAGGCAAAAATGGAATCATAACAGCTTGCCTCCATTTTGGAAAGACTGACGTCAGAAATCGCATGAAAGAGCCACCAGCATTCTGTGACTGGGGTGCTATTTTTAAGACATGAGAAAATGGCCAGTATGAAGAAGAAAAATTTTCTACTGAAATTATTGCTTGAGTAAATTGTTAGAGAGTATATGTTCAAGAGAACCAGTTGCAATGGAAGGGAACATCAGAGGCTCTCTTCGCTGCTAAAAGGCAGAACCATCACTACTGCCAGCAGTGTGCAGTTGTGTTGCACAAAGCCTACCAATCTTTGTGTTACACAACTGCACACTGGAGGGAGGGGAAAGCGACAGCAAGCCAAGCTACATGCTGCAGGAAATGACCATTTACCGATCTGTCATGCTGAAAGGGAGAAAAAACAGTTTGTGTCCCTCTTCCTTGCCCCATATGACAGATTGTGAACCAGAGGAAAACTTTCCTATCTAGACTTCCCCAGGGAAATGTCACTGGGCACCATGCCATCTTAATTTTACAGATCAAGGAATTAAAAGAATGTTGATTTTCCTTTCTTCCTTTGAAAGGCACAAATCTCTTACCGGCCGATTGGCTGTCTCATCCGGTTAAAACACTTATTTTGCAGGGTTTTTTCCATTTTTTAATTCAGTAAGCCCTCCCAATGGAAAAAAATGTTTTCATAGATGTCTAACTGCTGCACTTGCTCGCTAGTTGCTTTCACTTAGGAAAGTGCCATGTTCTGAGCACTCAGCAGTCCATGAACTTGTGCATTTCTTTCACATTGCGTGACTGGATACCCAAGGGCAGGAAGGCAACCCACTCCAACGCATAACAAATGCACTCAGCTTGAAAGAAACATAGATGTTGTCATTGGCCTCTGGAATCAGCTTGTCAAATACGATGGGAAGGGGAAACAAGGAGACATTAAAGGGGGGAGGGTAGAGAGACATGCACAGTGCAAGTGTCACAGAAAATGCAATTGCTCTGTGTTTACTAACTATGTCAGTTGCAGTATGGTGATCTTGATTTTTTTTTTCATGTTCACTCCAGAGATCAAACTACTCTGCATCAAGAATAGGAAAGAAAGCATGCGGCCAGATTTTTTTTGGGGGGGGGGGGAGGTGTTGTTGCCAACTCTCATGTAGAAATGGAACATCACCTACCAAATTGCTGTGAATGCAAAAGCATGATGTTTTCCATACTCATCAGAAATCACTTGCTATCCCAAATTATCAGTACCTGACAACCACTCTTTTCAAGCCTCCTTTAGGTAGCACGACAGCACTAAAGATGACTCCTACATTTAAAATCTTGTATAAACGTGACACCAGAAAAGTTAAAATGGGTCTATAGCCAAGAGAGAACCACATTATTTAGATGTTCAGGGAGAAGCTGAACAGTACCTTCTTGAGAAACAGCGCCTATGCCTTAACATGTACTCTTCCCCCTCCCAATTTTTAAAGGATTTAAATAATATTAATTCAATGACATTTAAGGAGATCTTAGCTAATTAAACTTAAAACAACTTAATTTTACATCTAAAGACTTAATATGTGAAAAGGCCCTCTGACTATTGGCAGTCTGTCTTTAATATGTGAAATGGCTCACAGTTTCTAAGAGAAGAAGCTACAGACTTGGAATCTATAGGTGACACTTAAAACTTTTGCCTGGTGGGAGGGATTCCTTTCCAAACGGACCTTTTCCTTTTACCGTAAAGTTGCTCTGGAGACTATACCAGAGCAAGTTTGGTACAGGTGTGAATCTCTCTCTCTCTCTCTCTCTCTCTCTCTCTCTCTCTCTCTCTCTCTCTCTCTCTCTCACACACACACACACACACACACACACACACACACATACAGAGCAATGTTTTCTCACCATCCAGTATGTATTGGCAGGAAAACCAGTAGATCCAGGAAGCGAACAGTGGAGGGGGTTAGGCAGTTTATTTGCCTTGCTTGCAGAAACTTCATGAGGGGAATCCCCAGGAAGTATAGATAGGGGGTTTTGCCAAGTTTTTTAAAAAAGATATGAAACTTAAGGTCCTGACATCAACGAGTTTTTTTTTTTTTAATGGCACTAAATATTTTTTTCCTGGAGACCGATGTTCCAAAGGCATGCTTCCAAAATCTGAATACTCTATTCTGATCCCTTACTCATCAGTATTCTTTGGATTTATTTACTCTTTCACTATTTTAAGTAATATTATAAATACAAACTACTTTGAAAAGAGAACCAGTGTTGTATAGTGTTAGAATGTTGGTCTCAGATCTGAGAGACCATTTGAATCTCCACTCTGCCACAGACAGATGATGGAGGACCTTGAGCCATCACACACTGTCAGCCTAATCTACCTTACGGTTTTGTAATTAGACATGGGCATGAACGGAATAAAACCCCGAACACCCTCTTTGTCGTTTGTTGCCGTCCACGAACAACGAACATGAACTGTTCCTGGACATGTTCATTATTCATTGTTCGTGGGGGCCACAAATCCAAAGAATTGAATAAAAATAAAATATTAATTAATGCAGATGTCTGCTAAAAGTCTAACATTCAAAATTTTAGGGGAAAATGAGGAGGGAAAGGGCAGGGAAAGCAAAGGATAAAACTGCAGTGTACATCAATGTTGATTTATAAATATTAAAAACGCAAAATGAATCAAGGTAAATGACTGCCACATTTCACCAGACAAATCTCATAATTCAGCAAGGAAAAACCACATGGGAAGTTAGGTCTCCTGTGGAATGCTACACACACAAGTTTCCCCTGACATGACCGCTGCATTCAATCATTACAGCTAGGTGTGTGCAGTTCTTAACAATGCAATGCCTATCAGGAGAGAAATCAAGGCTGGATGCAAATGTGGATCTGGAGCCAAGGTAGCCAATCTGATCCCACTTAACAGTACGTCATATGGATTGGAATGCACTTCACATTGCAAGCAGCAATATGCAAGCCCATCCACTCTCTCAGGCTAGTTATTGCCCAGTGCTCCACTAGTTTCTTACAACACCTTGTTTCACATGAGTATCTGTGGATCAGGGTCAATTTTTCCGAGGGGGGTGGCAGATATGCATGCTAACAAGGAGTTTTGTGTCACATTGAAGAATAATTCATGAATGGCATAAACTTTCATGGACTAGGGCCACTTCTTCAGATGCATGAAATGTTACACTTTGTATATGCATATGAGGATGCATGAATCAGCCAAATGAAGTCAGCATTTCATGAGTCTGGAAAAGTGCATTGTAGCTCACAACAGCTTATGCCAAAATACAAAAATACATTTGTCAGTCTTTAAGCTGCTATGAAACTTCTGGCTGAAGCAAATTCATGCAGCTACACACCTTTGGAATGAAATATTCAAATCCTGCTTAAATGTTTATTGTTCATCTTTATTTATAGAAATATTTATTAATGTTATGGGGAAAGGGGGACAGTAGAAAGAATGGCGATCTCAGCAATAGCACTGGTGTTCCAGGTGCAGTTTTGGGGTGAACCAAAATGTAGATTTTTATGAATAAAATTCAGTCCCTCATCAACCCTTCTCCCCAATTTTATGTAATATGTGACAGAAACAACTGCTGTATCTTTGTTCCATTCTATGATTTAACTAAATTTCACATCAAAATGGTAACTAGGGAAAAGAAACCCTCAGCGCCAGAGAGAAAAGTTCATTGCCATTCATAGACATTCCTCCACTAATACTTATAATTTTCCTTTGAGTGATGGATGCCACCGTGTGGTTGAGTGGAGTAATGCTTAATCGACCTTTGGCTTGGTCAGAGTAATGTTTCTACTAAATACTGGTGTGTGTGAATATATAGAGGGGGGTGGGAAAGGATGGAAATCACGAAGTTTTTTCCCCTTTACTACCTCCAGCAGTTCTGGCAACAATAGCTCGTAGTCTGTTTTAAAGCTGCTGACAGATTTAATAACAGGCATCATGTTAGCTTCTCCTGATAATAATATTGCCTGCTACAAAAATAGAACCCTGAATGTCTCTACAGTATTTTTCAGCCAATTCTATATTTCTAATATGTTCCTTTAAAAAGAACCAGGCAGTATTATATCCCCAGGAGTCAGAGAAGAACTCAATCCTGCTTTATAGCTGCAGAGAGAGAAAAAGAGAGCAAGAGCTTACTGCCCACATCGTCAAATGAATCAACCTGATTAGCTGTCGAGTGCAAAACTGCTGAGGGCCTAACATGGAGCGGTCACCTTTACACATAACAGCACAGGAAAATTACAATTTCAAAAAACATTTAGACACTTACACTGAAGGAGCAAATCCAGTCATTTTCAGGAGCATTGCTTAACGCAATTTCATGCCCTCCCAGCCTGGCTGAGCAGCATTATCCGCTCCTGTCTCTCAATGAAGCTAAGGTAAGCGATTAAAGTTGGCAGAATGGGCTAGTCTTAAACATTACTAACTTGGAGATGCTTAAAGTACAAAAGCCTAGGGTGCTGTTCTGAAGTAGAAAACAAGGCTGGAGCATTGTAGTTGTAGATCATGCTTGCTTGGAGAAACAGACTCATATTACTGAATCCAGGAACCTGGAATTGGATTCAAATGGTCATCAGAATCCAGATCCTTCTTAGCACCAGTTCCTGTCTGGACGTAATTTTTGTACTGACCCATTAGGAACAGCAGGCTGCTGGATTTATGTGTTAATGAAATGAAATGAAATCTGGCCCTCAAGTCATAGTTGACTTATGGCGACCCCTGATAATATAAGCTTTTAAAATTTCTTAATATTCTGGTTCACAACTAGTTTTGCATGCGGGCAGGACACCTGGATGAAAGAATGGGGATGGTCTAGGCCACTTCACCCAATCCTGGTACCACAGTCTGTCAGCAAATCCCATAGTTGAATCCACCATTCTTTACACATAACCCACTTGCCTCAAGATTGACAGCTGAAAGGTTAACTGGCATTTGATTTTCAATAGGCAGGGATAGACAATGGAACCGCTTTATTTTATCCTCATGATAATTTGCACAATAGGATACCAATACGGTTATATAATAAAAACTATGGAACTTAGGAAATACCATTATGTAGCCATTATGTCTCATTGTATCAACAAGTGGCCTTCTTTCCTTCCAATCCCAGTCTTTCTCATGGGACCCATTTTAATATTTAAACTTGGGGATGTGCAAGACCACCGGCAGCCATTTTCAATTTCTTCACCATACATCCACATTTATGAATATATTTTCACCTACTGCACTGCATTCCTAAGGACTCCCTAGCAATGAGTAACAAACTGGAAGCAGAGCTGGTCTAAGGGCTTTCTGTGCCCTGGTCGGGCTCCCTGAGTGCTCCCTCCTTCCCTGCTGGCCAGCTTGGTAAAGACCACGAAGTGTCACCCCTCACTTTCAGCTCACTTCCAATGCAATCTCCCCCTCCCCTTCTCCTGTCACATCAGCAGGCAAGTGAGCCCTGAGCAAGCAGGAAAGTGGAGGTCACACTGGGGCTTGGGATGCCCCTGGTGCCCACTCACCATCTGGCATCCTAGGCAATAACTAACTAGTGGGTGGACCACTCCTCATAGGACAGAAAGCGTGTGAAAATGCTATTGGCAATAGGACTACTGTTGTGACCTACTTAAAGTTCTATCATGAAGCAATTGTGGGTTGCAACAACCCAGCTGATGACTAGAGATCAAAAAAGAGGAATGCAAAAACTTGCTTTGTCTTCAGTACCTTGAATTTTGAAAATATAGTTGGTTCCATAAAAGATAACAAATTAACAACCCTATGCGGTTTGTGTAAGGGCAGCATAGTCATTTACATCTGGATTTTTCATTTGAACATGCACCATGCAAAAAAATTAGTGAGGCATGGGAAATTAAACAAAACAACTTACCTTATGGAAGCTGCTATTGTCTTTCCAACTAAAAGAGGTAAACAAAATCCTTTGAATGTCATAAAATACTTTTTGACGGGTGGGTACATAGGGATTGAAGCATAGCTGCACCAACTGCAGCTTCCCCCACCCAGCTTATTTATGAGAGTATCTCCTCTTCCCACCAAAGACTATGGCCTCTCCCAAGAAAGTGCTTAGGTCCCAGGGAGGTTGAAAAAATGTCCAAGGACCAACTTTTTGCAAGGCAAAGGTGACACTAATGCAATATTATTTATTGTTATTGTTTATTATTATTCAATATTAACATTATTCAATATTAAATAATAAATTATTTATTATTCAGTATTAAACAACTTTTTGCTCAGGTTCAGACTTACAAGGAAATCAAGGCTCTGCAAGATGGGTGATCTATTAAAATGATCCACCCCAAGAGCCAGATCGATCTGAATGGCTTTCTGACAGCTCTAGGGGTAATCCTGTTGATATGGCTGATGTTCTTGTCGATGCCCTGGTTGACCTCTGGAATGAGGCAATGAACTGGGTGGTTGACACAATCACTCCCAGGTACCCTCTCTCACATGTTTGAGAGGGAGAGGGAAATCCTCCACCCCTACCAGGGACTTGACAGCCCTACCTATTTTGAGCACTCCTGAGGGGTATGCAACCCCAAAAGATTCGGGTTTCCTGCTTCTGGTTTACCCAGAGCAGGAAAAAAAATTGGGTAAACCCGAAACCCAAAGCAGCAAGCCACTTTGGGTTCAGGTATTTAAGCCAATTCGGGATTATTAGGGAAGATTTGGCCATTGTTTCCAATGGGAAATGCTGCTCCAGGCTATCTGGGAGTCTGGGGTGTCATTTTCTTCCCTAATAACACTAATTTTGCCGGGGATCCTCTCCCAACCCTCCTCTCATGGCTACCCAAGTTTCAGGGAGATTTGACTTTGAGGGGGCCATGTTATGGCCTCCCAAAGAAGGTCTCCCCAGCCACCTCCTATCTCCAGTTTCCTATGTGAAAAATCGGGGGGAAGGTTCCCAGGAGGCTAGGGGTGGCATTTTGCAAGCAAAATGCACCAAACCTGCAGGGGACCCTCTCCCAACTCTCCTCCCATGGCCACCCAAATTTCAGGGAGATTGGACTTCAGAGGGCCATGTTATGTGCTTGTGCAAAAAGAAGGTCCCAAAGAAGGTCCCCCCAGCCACATTATTCCCTATGAGAACTAACTTCACACCAGAGAATCACAATAAGAAAAAATGATTAAAAATACACAAAAAAACCATATGAAGCAAGTGGGTGAGCAACTAGAAGTGAACTAATGAAACTGATGAAAGGGCATCAACTTCACTCCAGAGAATCATCCACTGAATTCAACCCAACCCAAACTAAACTATGTGTTGAAAACTAGTGGGCTGTTCTAGGAGGCTGGGGGTGGCATATTGCAAGCAAAATGCACCAAACCTGCAAGGGACCTACTCCTACCTGCCCTCAGGAGATCATCCAAGCATCAGGGAGATTGGACTTTAAGGGGCCATGTAATGGTTCCCCAAAGAAGGTTGACCACCACCCCAGCCACCCCACTTTCTATTGTGGGAAAATCCAGACACCCACAATAGAAACACATGGAATGTGGCATCCACGGCCACAGGCAGAAACTCCTCAATAAACCTCCCCAACAGCCCATAACACCAAAAACAAACTCCCCAAAATTCCCCAGCATCCCCAGAGCTGGCTGGCAAGCCTCTCTCCGTGCTTCCTTATGGGGCCAACCATCGCAACAGAGATTCACACACACACAAAAATCAATTATTTTTTTTTATTTCTTGGTAACAGCAATAAATTAAAAACATCACATCACTGTTAAATCACAATGTATAGTCCTAGATTAAATCAACCCCCACCATCACACCAGAGAATCAAAAACACTCCAAGAACAGAACCAAAAACACACTGAATTTTTTTTTTAAAAAAAATTATTTCTTGAATTTCTGGGAACAGCATTAATAGCACATTCAAATCACAACATACAAATTCTAACATCACACCAGAGAATCACAAACCAATTTTTTTTTTAAAAAAATCATTTCTTGGGTTTCTGGGAACAGCATTAATAGCACATTCAAATCACAGTCCCACCTTGAAACAATTTTTTTAAAAAAATACTGTCCTCCAGAGAATCCCCCAATCAGGAAGGAAAGAGCTGCTTGCTGCTGCAGCAACTGGCTCATTCTCTCAGCCAATCTCCCCTGATCACCCCCTCTCTCCCCTCCCTCTCCTGCCTCTCTCACTCCCCTCTTCCCCCTCCCATCAATTGAAAGCTGCGGGAAGAGAGCTCTTTGAAGCTTTTTTCCGCTTGCCACGGCAAGGGAAAAAGTCTTCACAGAGCTTCCCAAAGCAACCTGAATCGCTTCAGGATGCTCTGCTTCAAGTTTCCCAAATTGGGCCAGCTCTGCTGAGGCCAATTCGGAAATCACAGATCAACCCGAATCGGGGTTGATTTGGGTTTGCTTCAGGCTTCTGAAACCCGAAGCACACATCCCTACTCCTGATTTCTGAGATTAGGTGGGTGGCAACCTAGAAAAGGGTCTTCTTGTTCATGACACCAAAATTCTGGAATTCTCTCCCACTGGAGACTGACCTGTCCCTTTCTGTTTCCATCTTCTGTTAGTGGGTGAAGACTTTTTTTGTTTGGTTTTATGTTCCTTCAGTGATCCCTCCTTGGTTTTAATTGTGTTTTTAATGGTTTTTAAGATGCATATTTTCAATTTGTTGTCCACTTTGGCGGCCCTTATGAAAGCGGAAAGATGGTGTATACATTTTGTAAATAAATAATAAATAAACAATAAAAAGACAATATAAGAGGAAGCAGTCCTTCTAGTTCTCAACTGGCAAGTCATTTAAGGACTTGGAACTGTGCCCATAAACAAATGGACATTCAGGCCAGAGGTGATACAATCTATATATGGCCCCTGACAATAGCCTGCCTGCTGAATTTTAGGCTAGTTTTCAAAGGCAGTCCCACATAGAGCACATTGCAGTAAACTCACCTGGATGTAATCACAGCAGCATGGGTCACAGTAGCCAAATCATGCTTTGTGTGGAACAACCATAGCTGGCAGTATATCAGCCAAAGCTGATAAAAAGCATTATGAACCATGGAGGACACCTGAGAAGCAACCCAAGGTATGAACTTGCTCCTTCAGGAGGACTGCATCTCCTTCCAAGTCATGCTGGCTTCTCAGCCCTTCACATTACATTCTAAATATCTTTTTAAATCAGTCTGCCCCGTGGCACAGAGTGGTAAGCTGCAGTACTGCAGCCCAAGCTCTGCTCACGACCTGAGTTCGAGCCCGGCAGAAGCTGGGTTTAGGTAGCCAGTTCAAGGTTGACTCAGCCTTCCATCCTTCTGAGGTCAGTAAAATGAGTACTCAGTTTCCTGGGGGTAAAGTGTAGATAACTGGGCAAGGCAATGGCAAACCACCCCGTAAAAAGTCTGCCAAGAAAACGTCATGATGCGACGTCCCCCTATGAGTCAGTAATGACTCGGTGCTTGCACAGGGGACTACCTTTACCTAATTACAATATTAATATATTTGCTTTTTAAAAGCAAGGTAAAATATTTTTAACAAAAATGATACATAAATAAATTATACAGAAGGCATCACAGAATTAAACTTGCAAATACCTAAATGGAAGATTAGAAATAGTCTCACAAATTCCCAAATTTCAGCTGTAATTTTAAGTCTACATTGTGAAGAAATTGCAAGGATGGAGAAGAGTACTGTATGTCAATACAGCATGGCCCCTTACTTTTAAGCCTAAGACAACAAAGTAGGCATGCAAAACGTTGCCATAGGCATGTATTAAAAATAGGATAGACTCTGCTTAACTGAATGTTTCAAGCATATGTATGTAGTCTTTTTATCTAATCCATTTGCCATAATTCTGCCGCAATCTATTCTTTTCACTGATATTCAATCCCTCTATGCTCAGATGGCAATTTGCTCTCAAATTGTGAACAGCACCCTTGAATACTCCAAAAAAGTTTGGTTTTTTACATTCAAAAATGTATCACAAACACCCTGTATACGTGTATTCTCATACTGCTTTCCCCATCCCACATCTTTCACCTTTTTATATGCTGAAAAATCAAATGAATAAAAAGAAATGTTTCCGTTCTGCTAGGTTGAGGGAATAGGAGAAAAGTCTATGTATTCTTCCTTGTTCACTTTGACTGTCTAACTCAGTGTTCAGTCATTGGAGCTTTTTAGGTCTAATTACAGGTATTTTGCACAAGCACATTTTCCCATGCTTTCCCCACAACTGCCTGTCTTTCATCCGTCATCCACTAAATATATATTGTTGTTAATAGCTAATGAAAAATGGAGTTTCAATCCTGCTTGGGGGTTGGAAAACTATTCCAGTCTTGCACATTTTACCATGATAACTTAATCGTTGCTCATAGGAATATTGGGGCCAATTACAAATACTTTGCATGTATGTGCTCTCACATTTCTTTTCCTACGGTTGTCACCCCTCTCCTCTCATCTGCCCACCATACCCAGCAGGGGGGGAAATTAAAAATTGAAAAAAGATGCTTCCTTGATGGTCCCAATCCTTCTGAGGCAGGCACAGCGAGAGAAACTGCATGCATGTCTTGGTTTACTAGTTTTCCATTTTATCTCCATGCTGAACACATTTAAATCTCACAACTTTCACAATCTTGCCTAGGAAGCATAGTTCATTACAGTAAGTTCAAAGTGTTGTACTAACATGATTCATGCCACCAACTGTGCAAGTGCAAACATAACACATACACTTGAACATAGCTAAAAATAATGTACCCAAAGATAACCTGGATCATAAGTAATCCAAGAAAGGCAGCAAATGCAATACATCCAAGTATTCAGTTGACGGGCTATCTTTATTTTTAGTACATTTGGAATCTAAAATCAACCCTTTATGAACTTATTTTTGTTCTCTGTGAGTCTTCTGTAGTTATTCATTCTCCATGCCTACAGTTATGCATCTTTCATATTATTTCACACATCCCACCATTCTCCAAACACTGAGAAGATTAAGCACCCCATTCAGGATCTATTGCTTTTGAAGAGAAAATGCTGAAAGCTATGGGTGCTGTTGATTAAAATTACATATTCGACTTAAACTGCATTTTTTAGCCTTTTTTTCTTGGTGAAAAACAGAAATGCTTTCTAGATGTACAAGAAAACAGGTTTCTGATGTGTGGAAAAACAGAAAAGCTTATGAATCAATGTGCTTCTGCCAAGTTTCTGAATCAATTCATGGTCATGCAAAAAAGTATGCATTTACAATCACATTTAAGTCTACAAATGTTCAGGCATTTAAATCTACAAATGTTCAGGGACACACAAGAAAGTACACAGGCAGGCCATACCAAACCCAATGCAAAATCAGTTTTATCCTGGAAACTCCAAGCTAGCTTTCTCTGCATTGTGTATACTAGTTTCAGCACATGCCTACCCCAAAGTAAACATAACTGAAAGTAAATTTGAAAGTGGACTTTAGGGTTGCTAGAGGAGGTCTTGCGGGGTGGGGGGATGACAAGATCAAGTTCTCGGGCATGATTTTTATCAAATTGGCCCCCTGCATGACCCCACACTTCCTCGTCATGCCAGGAGTGATGTTATTCCCAGCATGACACGGAAGCATTCTGGAGCTCACAGGAACACACTCCAGGGTCTTTAAAAACAATTATCAGGCCTTTTCCTCTGCTGGCCAGGTGAGAGGTTGAGAGGGCAGAGATTGGGGTGCAGGATTCCCCATCCCCAGCAGAGTATTAGTAACTCTATTGGCATTAGACAATAGGGTATCTGATCATTAGTATCCATTGTTCCCCATTGACTTAGGCCTCCTTAAGCTTGAAAACCACTTTATAGAACAGAAAAACAGTAAACAACCCAACATTTTCAACAAATCTATTTTATTCCACTGGCTGCATTTTACATTACCTTCCAGCACATTATTGTCTGTGGTCATAGCCCACTCTGCTTCAGGAGAAAATTTTTCCCTTTATTGTCTTTAATATAAAACAGTGGGGATATTGATCAAGATCCTATGAGTGCAATCCTACTGCTGAGTTCCTTGGGATTTTCATCTAAACTACTATTACAGTACATTAATTTTAATAATTTGGAGAATGTTTTCAAATTATGCCACTAATATATGTGTTCACATACATAATGATCACCATATTAGAATGAAAAAGCAATCGAAGAAGCATTGTCATTAATACCATCAGTGGCATTATCATTTCTTAGTGTAGCTAAATGCCAGTTTTTGAAAGGTATCGGGTTGGATCCTGTGGAGAATTTCCATGAGCTACTTTCCCTCTGCAAACCTTCAGCTCCCTCCTCGTTCCTGGACATCCCCTGTCTAACAGAAGTGGCACTTGGAGGAGGAATTTTGGGCAGAAGCAAGAGGGGAGAGTCAAAAAAGGTCTGTTCAGCTGATGGAAATTCTTCAATGGCAACATTTCATGGAATTCAGTCCCCTATGTTCTTCTTCAGGTCAAAAAATTCTGTATAACCCAAAAGTTTATACTAGTCATAGATCAACATACGTTGATCTAAGGAAATATTTCATTTACATGACAAGTCTTTGTGTGTTTTGGCCCTAGCATTCATAGGGACAACGCATTTAAAGTCACAGGCTAGTGACTCCAAACAGTTATGCATCCTTGATATAGCTCACTGCATAATCCAATGTTGTTGTGTCACAAGACTTTTAAAGAAAAATACTATTCCTCTCTACATAAGATTAAAGTGTTTGTCTATCGGCTTCTTTATTATTTAATATATTTATTTATATTATCTGCCTCCATATTATTTGCTGCTCTGTCTTGGGCAGAATGAGTACCAGCTTGGCTCTGCTTCAGGACAGCTAGGCATGGACCTATCAAAGTGGACCTAACCTGGGCATATTTGGTTCTGTGGCTGTTTAGCTCAAAACAAAAGTTCAATTTTCTCAACAAATGATGGACATGTTCTCCAAAATTGGAACTCTGATCCCAACGGAATCATGTGTTATTATAGCATAAAAACAGTTATTAAACTGTCAGAAGGTTAATAGTTTCATCTTAATAATCTTGATAGATGGTGTGAATTTCACTTGCACTCCAAAATCCCATGATGATGTTTACAATATTTTATTATTTGCTGGCCTTGAATTTCCCAAGGAAAGGTAAGGAAAAGTCTAGCTAATAAATAAATTCCTTATCATAATACCTGCTTTTCCTGTTCTGCATCCTTTGTTGGGTCTGTCTGATTAATTGATCTAATTTTATCAACAAAATTAAATTCCCTCCTTTCTCTAGAAAGTTATTTAAAGAGGCCACTTTGGAGACTTCATATCAGAGCTTAAACTTGTTTATAGCTCTGCCTCACTGCCAGCCTTGCTATTTTTTAATGGCTTCTCTTTTTGAAGGATTCCCTTTAAGCATGAGGGTCATTTATCTTTCTTTTTCAAAGTGAACCAACACTTGTGAAGAATTTTAGAAAGATTAATCGAAGAGCCTATGTCAGACCTCAAGGTATTCACATAACATGGTGGCACTCATAGTTGGCACCTATGAAGGTCTACCCAGATGGCCCTTTAATTAATCCTGATCATTTAGATAGCCTCTCACGAATTTGCAGTCTTATTCATAAGTAATTTCCATTATACACAGTGGAATATATTGCTGAGTAAACTTGCTGTAATTATAAGAATACTTAATAAGGAAAAAGTTCAATTGAGCTTGATGGGATTACAGGAAATCACTGTAATGACCTGAATCAGCGATTTTCATGTGTGTCTTCAGCTCAAGAATTTTGTAATGCACCTGCGATACCAGCACTTTAAATTATTATTGGGTTCAAACTGGCAGCCAGTATAACATTTTTACAGCTGGCAAAATATTGTGCCTGTAAGTTATATCTGCTAAGTGCTACAGAGGAGATTTGTACCTTCGCCTCCAAACTGTGCATTTACCCTTTAAAGGGGAACACAACCTTATTCAAAACAAGTGGACTCCTCAGATTCTGGTTGGTCTTATTATTGGAAGTTATAACAGGAAGCTAGGAACAGCCTCTAGATTCCACAAAGAACTGATCTCAGTAGCTTATTAAGAAACTCAACAGGTTTAAATTTGGTCCATATTTAAAGAGCAACTATCTAAAGAAGAGGTGTTTGATGTATTGTCGAAGGCTTTCACGACCTATCTAAAGAAGGTGATCAACTAAGAGAAAAAACAATGTTTGGACAACTAATCAGCGGTGATCCAAAACACTTGTTAAGAAAAGTATATAAAATCTTGTTGCAGTATGAAAAGAATCAGAGCAAGTTTAAAACTGTATGATAAAATGGATGCAAAACTCTATGAGCCAATGGGAATCTTTATGGACTAAAGAAATTAAATTTATGGATTGTCAAATGTTAAGGGAGAATTGGTATAAAATGTTTCTCAGATGGTATATTACTCGTAAAGAAATTGCAGAAACCAATAACGACTATAGTTGAAGGTGCTGGAAATGTCAATGCATGGATGCAACATTCTATCACATGTGGTGGACATGCAAGAAAGCAAAAAGATATTGGATAAAAATACATGAAGAGATGCAGAAGATATTAAAGCTCCACTTTGTGCTAGACCCCAAAAAATGTTATTAAATGGCTTACCAAGTAATATTGCAAACTCTTCAAATATATGGTGATGGCAGTGAGTAGTATATGCAACAAGATGGAAAGCAAAATTTTGTCCAGACTTGACTGAATGGATGAATAAATTGTATGTTTCCATGACAATGGCAAAATTAACCTCTTATATGCATAACTGACCAATTTCAGAATTTCATGAAAAATGGAAAGTCTTTTTTGATTATATGGTTGAAAGATAAGGTTTTTAAAAAATATGTTGAATATAAAATGGCAAGTATAATGTATTTTAACATAAATACGTGAAGGGATGGAGAGGAAAAATGTTATGCAGTTGTAATAATCTGATATATATATATATATATTCTGTTTTTGATACTATGTTTACCCTTTAATGTTACTTTTTGTTATATTATAGTTTTAATACTTTGTTACATATTTTGTTTTGATATGTTTACTGTCTAAGGTTACTTTTTGTTATATAGTCTTTTTTGATACTCTTTCTACAGTCCAATGATATTTTTTGTTTTAATAAAATAATTTTAAAAGAAAAAAGAAACTCAACTGTTTTATTTACATATAATGCAACAGAGGCCAAGAGGCCCTAACTGAACCCCACTAGCCATCTTAACAACAATTCAGCTTTATCTTCTCAAATACCACTAGGAGGCAAATGGCTTCTCTTCCAACATTAAATTCTTTCTTAAGTGTATAATTCTGTGTAACTCTTTACTACATCATCCAAGAGGCAAAACTTATTCAGCCCCATTATCTATTCACTCACTCAGGACTGAAAACATCATTTGCTCACATGTGTTGAGTCATGAATGTGTGACCAGTCAGTCATACATTAGAGGAACTCACTTTAAACTGCTTGTTTGATCCATGCTTCAAAGGAGCACTGTAAGGGAGGATAAGTAGCTTCTGGTTTCCCTGCCACCCAGTTTTTGCCAATGGAAATGGCAAGAGGGCTTTCGCCCCTTTTCTCTTGCTGAAGGGCACATAAAGCCAGAGAAAAGGGGTAAAATCTACCTCCAGTCACCATTTCTGATGGTAAAAACTGGGCAGGAGGGAAACTGGAAGCTCTCCCCACCACAACATTCCTTCACAGCATCAAGTGAACAAGCACTGTTTAAGGTACGTTCTCCTGATATACAAATGATTGTGAGTCCAGTTGCACACAAGAATGGCCAATTTCTGTATTTTCATATACTACTATATATACCAGATTGCAGTTTGGGGGTCAGATACTGTGTTTGACTGCACAAAGTGATCTTCCCATGGATATTTAGATTCTATAATAAAGTTAGTGCTGGTTTGCTTCATAGTTATGAAGCACATACGTCCAGATCAGGGAAGATTCAACTTTCATATAAGGCTTTGAAAATCAAATTTACCTAGTTAAGTAATAATATCTTGCACATCCTTCTGAAAGTTCCTATTTCATCTGTTCATCTTGAAGTAGATTGTATGTTAATCTTTTACTTATTTAGCAACAGTTGGGGGTGGCTCTACATGAATTTATTGCTATTTTTATTATATCTTGTTTTAAATAATTGTCTCTTTATAACATACCCCCCACCACACACACACACACACAACTTTCTGTTAGGAATATGAAAGCATTGATCTAATGGATATATACACCAATACTTCTGATGAAGTGATCTCTGACTTATAAAAGTTTATACTGGAATATCTTTAAGGTGCTACTGAGTTTTTTTGCTGCTACAAACTAACATGGCCTGACCTGGATGGCCCAGGAGAGCCTGATCTTATCTGATCTCAGAAGCTAAGCAGGGTCTTGGTTAGTAATTGGATGGGAGATCTTCAACGACGACCAGAGTTGCAGAGGCAGGCAATAGCAAACCATCTCTGTTAGTCTTTTGCCATGAAAACTCCACCAGGGCTTGCCATAAGTCAACTCTGACTTGAGAGCACTCTCCACCACACAAACTAACATAGCTATCCATCTAGAATTATCACTAAAATCAGGGTATTTTAAAAAATTATAACTGAGTTGTAATGGTTTTAAGTATGTGTGTGTGTCTTTAAATGCTTGGTGTGGTACAGATGGAGAGTGGTGGTGAAAGAGAGGGATGAGCAAGTGAGATGATTGGTTGATGACTAGGGGTGTGCAAGGATTTCCCGCTTTGGTTTCCCAAAAACAATCCAGAATACCTTGGGTATTTAAACTGCTTCTGTATGCTCCATAAAGATTCAGAGTACACTGAAGTGAAAAAGCCAGGGAAAGCTTTGTCCCAGCCCAGCCTCCCCCCCCCCCCGCCGCCGCCTTGTTCCTGTTGACTGGAAGTGCCCACTGGCAAATTTAAAGTCTCCTCTGCACCACTTGAGAGCGGCACAGAGGGCACTTTAAAATTTAACCCCCCCCCCTCCCCTCCTTGCTCCAGCGGACTGGTGGAGCCATCAGGCAGCTGGAACAATGGGCAAACTTAAAGTACCCTCCATGCCACTCGAGATCTCCCCCCCCCGCGGGCCAGCTGAAGCACAGAAAGGGCCCTTTAAACTTCAGCTGGATCCCCCTCCTGCGGGCCAGCTGAAGCACAAGTGGCAGGAAAAGGACCCTTTAAACTTCAGCTGGCCCGCAAAGGCGATCCTCCTCTGCTGTTTAGCTGAAGCCAGCCGTGGAGTTTGAAAGCACCTCGAAGCTCCCGAAGTGACCCAATTCACTTCGGGAGCTTTGATTTGGTATTTCCAAATCAGGGCCAGCATGCTGGGCCCGATTCAGAAATCCCAAATCTTTACAAATTGAGTCCCATTCGGATATTTATTCCAAATCAGAAACCCAAATCGCACACACCTATTGATGAATGAGAGTGGGGGCGGAGTGAACTGTTGTTTTTAGTTATTGAGTGAAGAGAAAAGATTCAGTTTGTACAAAGCAAGCAACCTATGTGAAAGCCTGAGTGGATTTGCATTCTAGTTCAGTTAGGCAACCTGTGCGGAAGCCTGAACTTGTGTGTCTGTGAGAGAACTTTCATTCCATCTGAAGCAGGCAAACTGTGTGTGCACCTGAGAGAAAGTCTACGTATATCTGAGAGAGTGATTGATCTATTTGAAGCAGGCAAACTGTTTGTGTGCGTGAGAGATAAAGTTTATGAAGATCTGTGTGACTGAGCCTATGTAAGGAAACTTTAAGAACTTAGAACTATCTTTGAAACCATCAAACTTAAATAATAGTGTGAAACCAATACACTTCTTGTAAAAATAAAAGTTTATTTTGTTTTTTTTTAAATCTCGGAGTATATGTTATTCCTATATCCCATTCCTTGCCTCAGGGCCACATAGTCTCATGAAGAAGCCTGACGCTAGGGCACATTATTAAAAGGGAAATTTAAATTACTTATTTTGGACTATAATTCCTGGTGGCAGCAATCTATCCAGAGGGTGTAAGAGAAGGGTTAAAGACAAAATCTACTGAAAAATAGAGGGTGATAACATGGGTATTCATTTCTAAGCTGTAACTTTGCAACTTTCATCAGCAGGTTGCCACCCCACAAGAAAGAAAAAGGGTAAAAAATTCAATTTAAAGAGTTGCTGCACTGATTGTTTATTCTCCCCAAGGCAATCAGTTTAGAATCCAAATTCTTTCATACTCTAACATGTGAATAAACTAGGATAAACTCAGAAGAATACTATAGAGAGCAACTTCTTTGTATCATTAATCAGGGAGCATGGAAGCTAATAAAATTCATCCTAACACACATTTACAGATTCATCCAGAGGATTTCACTTTGTGTTCTTTTGTAATGGGAAAGACTTAAGTATGTACTTAATTTTTCTCTTTAAATCAACATGAAAATGAAAAAGATATAGAGAGCTAGACATCAATGCAAACATGGAGAGAGATTTTGTTTAGAAATTGTTTGGAAAGATTGTTTCTTTGCCAGGATACTCTAGCATTATTGCGTAATTCGCCTCTTTTCACTACAATTTCCTTAAAATGTAATCTTTCTAGAGATCAAGTATAAATTTAAGAGTTCTCAGTTCATTGAATGTCATGTGTTCAATTTGTGTCCACTGGGTGTCTGTTTAGACACACAACTGCTACTTCTAAAATACCTTGCTGAAAAGGGATTTGCATGATTGGAACCGCTTTGGCTAACTGTGCAGAAGGGATTTTGCCTAATTAGCTTTCAAAGATACACATTAATATCCTCAATCCTTCAAATACAGATCTGTTTCAAGTTGGATAATCAGATACTGCAGTAGTTTTCCTATTGTGAGTTTTTCTTCAGGAAGCCTCCACTTCTTAAAAGTGAATGAATGTATTGATTGTAAGTGGAAGAGTAATAACGCTGGAGATGCAAGCTTTCTGATTATTTAGGTAATGGCTAATAACACATGCTGTGACAAACTTCCTCCTTCTTCTTTGGCAGCCAGCCTTCTTCATACCCTAGAGAAATCTAGTTTAGGAGCTAAAAAGGTAATTCAGTCTTAGAACTCTGTCAGGCCTAAGCCTTTCTGCTGAGCTTACCAACAAATGAACCAATTATATGAAGTTGTGGCTGAGCTGGCTATTGTGATGTGGAAGATTGTTCATATGAACTGAAGCAAAGCAACCAAGTCAGTTGGCACTGGTGATCATCAACCACTGGGCAGATAGTAATTACTTTCAGCTAGTAATGGTGTGAGAAGAATACAAACCACCAATGCACAGCGACGACTCTTTGTTAGCTTATTTACCAGACCTATGAAGCCCATTTATCGGATCCTAAATTAGCTCTCATATTGGGTACCTCTTGTAAAAATGGTATTGGAGGAAGATTTTGTGGCCTTAAAGGATGGGAGTTGTCTTATGGGGGACCTTGTAAGAGTTATTATCTTTCTGATAAGCAATTTGTGAGTCTTGGGGACATGAATGGATTTTTCTATTTTACAATACTTTATCTTAGACTTATAGTATAAGGTGGAATATGAAAAAAATCAGCAAATATCATAACATTCTATAATAATTTCATGGGCAGGGGAAGAATAAAGATGGAAAAGCTATTATTCCCAATTTTTTTTAAAAAAACAATTATGACACAGTTTTGATGTCATGGCCTTTAAGGAAAAATGTTTTATACATAGGATTTAACCATAGGACTACCAAAAGTGATAGCAAAAGTTGATTAATCTCCTCCTAGCAGTTTCAGGTGGACAGCCATGTTGGTTTGCTGTCGAAGAGCAAGAACTGGGTCCAATAGCACCTGAAAGATCAACTAGATTTCCAAGGTATGAGCTTTCAAGAGTCAAAGCTCTCTTTGTCAGAACTTAAATTTTAATGAGGGTGTCACCTAGAACTCTACAAAGAACAACTGGAAAAGGTAGGAAATTAAACCCTATTTGTGGCTCTCCTTGTAAAAGGGACTGACAGAACTTGATTAACTAAACTTTCCCTCAGCACTCAAGACAAAACATTTTAAAAATCTGTAATCCACTCTGACCCCCAAGGGTATAGCTACCATCTAATCACAGTATGTTTCATTCACCCATCCAGCCTACCTCCTTCTTGCTTTACAGGCCTGAATTTTTAACCAAGGTACCAAATATTTTTTAAAAAACAAAATAATTAGCAGAAACAAAACAAGCTATTTAAATGGCATTGCAATACAGAAAACTAAATATTCAGAGGCATGCCTTCATTAAACACAGTGCAGCTATTAAGAGGTACACTTGCCTCCCCAAATTCCATCCCCCTAGGCTCCACCCCAAATCTCCAGGAATTTCCCAACCTAGAGTTAGCAACCTTAGCTACACAAGCAAGTGGTAATGTATTACACAAGGGAAAGGAATAAATCAGTGCCGAATATACCTCTGTCTTTCTCACAGCTAATTTTTGTACAAACATGTACAATTTTGCAAGTTAAAAAATTAAATATTTCATTGCATGTCTATAGTTCATATTCAAGGGTTGGCAACTGAAATTAGAACAAACATTTGGCTAGATGAGCTTCAAGTTTTTAGGCCTTATGTGGGGCAATCTCTAAGAAAGGGACCCTTTCTGTTCTGTTTTTCCCCATCTACTTGCAACTCATTGGCTGACAGTGTTGCCTACTGATCATGAAAACAAACAAAAAGTCCTTCAGTACCTTTAGTATCTGTTCTTCTCGTAGTACCTTGAGATACCTCAATTAGCAGGTGATAATGCTTTGCAAATGCTATACTATAAAAAAATAGTTGCTCATTCTTGTATATCAGACTGCTGACATTCAATTACAGGTACTAGTTCAACAATTAGCGAGCAACCCCATTGAATACAATGATAATGAGAACAGATTAACAATGAAATCCTAAACAGAGTTACTCCAGTCTAAAACCATTGAAATCAATGGGTTTAGACTAGCATAACTCTGATTAGGATTTCACAGTAAATTATCAATGCCTCTCTCCCTGCCCCCTCCTCATTTATTATCTTCTCCTTTCCACACATAATGAGTGAAATAATCAACCTGTCTCACTCTCTGGTGCCATTTCATGCCTGGACAAATATGAGCCATCATCACTAGGCACCCTTTTACAGTCAGCAGAAAAACATGCCACAATTCACATAAAATCATTGTACATCGGCAGGTGGTCTAGTCTGGATTGGCAAGGGTTTTTTCCAAGAAGAATACTTTTTCATAGTCTGTACTTGAGTAGATGAAGAACATGTAGATATACAAGGAAAAATACAAGTGTAGTTATTATCTTATTCATCAGATACCAGGTGTAGCATTGTATTCCTTCATTCTTTGTTGTATGAGGAGTAAAACAAGAAAGCTGCCTTGATTTCTTGATGTCTTTAAATAACATCAGCATATGTCTATGCCAGGTGTTTTTCTTTTCAAGGATAAATTACTTTTTAAACTTTTGTAACTAGTAAAATACTGAATTCTGCAGACTACTCTTATGCCAGTTTTCTCTGAAGTAAGAGCCACTGATCTAAGTGGGACCATCCCTAGAAATTGTGCTGACAATTTCAGCCTCTATGTGTCAAAGATGAGTATTGGATATGTAGCAATATCCTGCCTTATTCTAGAACCCTTTTTTACCAGTATTCAAGATTGTAGTCAAACTAGACCAATAATCATACTTAGAATGTCAAAACAGAAAAGATGAAAAACCCAGATTCAAATCTCCACCCTCAATCCTGAAGCTCACTGGATGATCTTCATTGGCCTATTGTAAGGATAAACTAGAGGATGCATACTCCCCTGAGCACACTGCCCTGGAGGAAGGGGTGGGATAAAAGTATGATTGATAGATGTGTAATTTTGAAATGTCACATGTCATATTATGGTCATTGAGCTAGTTTATTGAACTACCTAAAAGCTTATCTTCCGAACACAAGAAGTAAATTGCTGTATCAGTCCAGTTTTTCATTTCCAACTGTAGCCAGCAAGATATATCTGAATGCTCACAAGCAGAGTTTGGATGTGATGTTTTTCCTCAACCCCTCCCAAAGGATCTTGTTATGGATAGCTCTGGTAAGGCCTGTTTCAGTTACCAGGCTCAACTCAAGGTGTTGGCTATCACATAAAAAGCCCCACATGACCTTGGCTCCTCATATCTACAGGATTAGCTCCCTCCCTTATGCTCTACCACAGCAGCTGTGTTCCTCTGAACAGGGTCTTCTGCAGATATGGTTAGCAGTCAAACCGCTCCTCACTGCACTTTATAGAAGGAATATCATAAACACCCTTCCTCATATATTTTAAGTCCAGAGTAGATGCCAGCCTGATGGGAGCCTGGAAAATTGCCAGAGTCAGAGCGGCTAACTGACTGACATCCCTCTACAACCCAAAGAGAAACACATAACTTAGGACAATGAGGTCTCCCAAGAAATTCCTGATTTATCTCATCAATGCCCAATCTCACTTCCCCGCACCCACTTACCCTAATCAAGCTATTCAGCAAACCTAGCAACTTTTCTTATCTGGAACATCAAACACTTTTTCACCTATAGTCTGCCTCAGACAGGATCCATCAAACTTCACCCAACTTATTGACCAACCTCCGGACAACCCATTAAGTCATTCTTTTGGGAGCAAAGAGATCAGCTTGCCCCAGGGAACATTTTGCCCTATAACTGGACTCCCCAGCCACCAGTGAGTGTGTGTTCTGGATCTGTCCACATGCTCCCAAACCCATTTTGGTTTCTTCTCTTCTCCTTGTGAAATGCTGGTTGTTTTGCTGCTGCCTCCATGAACCTCTATCTTCACGACTGGTAACTATCATCCTCCTGAAACTTTCTCCCCTTTCCTCCCTGATATTCTTAGTTAGCCTTGTATTTGTACTCTGTGTGATTTCTGTATGTTTGCCCCTTTATTTCACTTTTAATATAAAACTTTTCCAGTTGAACATCCACCTGGCTTATTTGAGAGTTCTTTAAGGGAATAATCTGCATAAACATAGGCAGAGAATCCCAGTTATCCCCTGTCATTTGTCTCCTTTATGCTAATTCCATGAACTAGCTTTAAGCTAATTCCATGAATAGGAGACCACCTATTTGAATAATATTACCATCCCACACATGGGCAAATTCAACAGCTGCCTGTAAACATGCATTCTCTGTGATGGCCCCAACTTATACAATGGAAAATGGCCCTCAACCTTAGCATGGATGATCTGGCCACCTGGATCTATGCCACAGTAACACTGAAACTGGACTTCTATAATACTCTCTACATAAGTCTCCCTTGAAGTCAACTCAGAGACTCCAGTAGGTACAGAATGTCACAGCTCAATTATTATCAGGAGCTAAGCAGAGTACGCACTTCACTCCCACTCTGCAATCATTTCATTGCCTACCCAATGAATAGCTCAGTTCTAGGTACTGGCTATCACATACAAAGTCCTTCATAACCTTGTTCCCTCATATCTTCAGGACCACCTCTCTTGGTATGCTCCATTACAGTAGCTTCACTGATCTGAACAGGGCCTTCTGCAGGTGCCATCCTGCAAATGGCAAAATCAACAACTGCCTTTACACATGCATTCTCTGTCATGGCATCCACTTTATGAAATGCCCTGCCTAATGATGTCAAGAAGGTTCCCATTCTCTTGGCTTTCCCTAAACTATGCAAAATGAAATGTTTGGAAAATAGGCTTTCGTAAAGGGGCAGTAGACTTTACTACTGAGTAATGTCTGTTGATGCAGATACACATTAAAGATGCCATGTTTACTTATGCTTTGTTTCAGAAATGTTTCCTCTCTGTATTTCTGCCTTTGAATTTATATTTCCGTATTCCTGTATTTCTACTTCTTTTTAAATCTCTGCAATCTGTACCCTACTGTATTGTTTATTGAACATCCTAGCTGATGATCATATTTGACTTAAAACTGTGTAATCCATTTTGAGTTTCTGTGACAAACATGGCTACCCAGCTGAAATGCTTCTGGAGACTGGCACACACTGCTCTGCAACTAGATTTAAATGTAGTCCTATCAAAACATGGTTGTTGATAGTCTGACAATGTGAACTCCCCTTTTCTGCTTTACTTTTCTCTCTCTTCACCCCATAGTAATTTTAGTCACTGCCATTTAAGAGTGATGCCTCCATAGAAAAGTTAAAATGTTAGAAAGCCACACCTAAATTGGTATGACAGTGGGAAACTATGAAAGCAAAGAACTAAACATTTGCTTCATGGCCTAGAAAAAGTTCAAAAAGTTTAAAATGCATTATCAATCCACATTTCTGCATTTCTATCAGATGATTTAATAACAATACAAGAGCATTTAAAAGTGTGCTTCTGTTTTTCACACGTGCACACACTAATAGCAAAGAGAAGCTCTAAACTCAACATTTGATAAACGGAACATTTCAGTAAGAAACAAAGCAGTGGACAGTGGTGTTATCCAAGCTGGGATGCAGACTAACAGGACTATCCTAAGCAGAGTTACTTCAGTCTAAGCTCATTGATTTCAACGCTTAGACTGGAGTAACTCTGTTTAGGATTGCACTGTAAATTTATCAGCCAGCCCTGATGAACTAAACTACCTGCTTAAGAGCTTTGTCAAACATCAGTTGGATTCAGTAAATTGTTAAAAGCTTTCCTACCTCAGCGTTTCGAAGACTACTCACGACAGATTTACATTTTTATCTTTTATCATCCAGATTTTGCTTGCTGCTAAAAAAACCCAGAATGTTATATTCTTTTTCAGCCTTCTGATCTACCCACTACATTTTCTTTGAATAGCCTTTAGGAACAGGGAGATGGAAAAAACATTTGAGATAGGAAAATATATATCATGTGATGTTTAGGGCATTTGAGAAAGAGAAAGGATACACCTGGGAGAGACAGTCTTAGCAAACAGGCACCATTTATTTTATTTTATTTATTTATATCATTTGTAGTCCGTCTTTCTCACTGAGACTCAAGGCAGATTACACAGTATGAGGTTAATACAATCAGTATCAAGTACATTTCAATACAATACCATAAGGTAAACAGATACAAGTTTAAAGACATAGCATTAGCAAGGATCCAAGAAAGAGTAGAACAATACTGGAGCAAAACATAATCAATTCTAGGACTAACATTAGACAACATGGAGCTCTGGTTGTACATAGGAGTACATATTTAAAGCAGCAGATAAGGCAAAAATAGTGATGAAGTCTGTGATCCCCAACTCATTTGTGAAGCATCTGAGACCCCATCCCTACAATACAGTCCTCCCATTTGAGTAAAAAGCCTTTTTGAATAGTTTGGTTTTGGAAAGCCAGGAGAGTGGGGGCTCTTCTGACTTCCTCAGGCAGCTCATTCCACAGGATAGGGGACACCACAGAGAAAGCCCGTGTACAGGCTGCTGATGACTTCACCTGTATGCAGCCTGGCACCTGCAGGAGACCCTGTTCAGATGAGCGAAGCTGCTGTGGAGGAACATAGGGAGGGAGGCAGTCCTGTAGGTATGCCGGACCAAAGCCATGAAGAACTTTGTATGTAATAACTAATACTTTGAACTGAGCATGGTAAATGATGGGTAGCCAGTAGAGTGACTGTAGGATGGGAGTGATGTTCATGCTCCTGCTTGCTCCTGATAACAATTGAGCTGCAGTATTTTGCACTAATTGGAGCCTCCTAGTTAACTTAGATGGGAGGCCAATGTATAGAGCATTAGAATAGTCAAGCCTTGATGTTACCATAGCATGGATCCAAGTGGCCAGGTCAGCAGTGTCAAGATAAGAAGCCATCTTCCAGGCTAGAGTGAGGTTGTAGAAAGCATTTTTTGCCGCTGCCTTAACTTATTTGTCTAGTAATAACCCCTAGGCTTTTAACTGAGTCTGCAAGGGTCAGACGAACTCCATCAAAAGTGGGGAGTACAATGTCCTTCAAGATCTCTGCCTTCCCAACAAGCATCACTTCAGTCTTGTCTGGGTTCAATTTCAATTTGTTGTTTTTCAACCATTTCACCACGGCTGTTAGGCAGCGATCTAAGATTTCCACTGCATCCTGTGGCAATCTGGAGAGTGAGATATAGAGTTGGGTGTCATCTGCATATTGATGAAATCCAACTCTGTAGCTGCAAATGAGTTCTCCTAAAGGTTTTAGGTAGAGGTTGAATAACATGGGAGATAAGATTGCGCCCTGCGGAACCCCACAAGATAGTTCCCATTCTGGAGATAGCTGATCTCCAACGGCAACCCTTTGAGTCCGCTCCAAGAGAAACGATTTAAACCAATCCAGGGCACATCCTTTGATGCCCACTTCTGTTTCTAAATGCCTCAGCAGGATGGCATGGTCTACTGTATCAAAGGCTGCAGACAGATCCAACAGAAGCAGTAAGGAGGCATGGCCTTTGTCTATATTCAGACGGAGATCATCCACTAATGCTACTAGTGCTGTCTCTGTCCCATGCCCTAGTCTGAAGCCTGATTGGAAAGGGTCCAGAGTGCTAGAGTTATCCAAGAAGATCTGGAGTTGGTCAGCTACTGCTCTCTCAATCACTTTGCCCAGAAAAGACAGATTAGAGACTGGGCGATAATTGGCCACATCATTTTTGTCTAGGGATGGTTAAACTTGAAGCACTTGTGACACTTCTAACTAAACTTGCCTGAACTTTTCTATTCTGAAACCTTTTTTAAATTACCTACAACTTTAGAAGATTTTACATTATCAGAAGTTTTACTTTATGAGGGAAGCCAGTAAAGCAAGTGTTCAAATATGCTAGATCCTGGAAACCAAGAATGTGTGTGCATGTATGTACACACATATCAAGTACTTTAAGAAACATGCAAAAGGTTTTCTGAAAAAACCAGCAGTAGCCTCTTTCAAACAGAAATGAAACAATGGGCAGTATAATTAGGAAGTAGAGCCATCTGTACCATTGGAAGGTCCATAAGGTATGTCATACTTTTAATTATATTTTTAATCCTGCTCTTGACATCTCTTCCTATTATACTTTTAAGAACAGTAAACGCTCGCCCTTACATTTTTAACAATTTTAACCCACATTAAATCCCTCCTTTCTTACAATTTTGTTAATTCCAGTCCACCTTTGACATATGACATATTTTACAGGCATTCCTTATGAAGCAAAGTGAAGATGTTCTCTCATGTGGAGAATCCACAAGCAGTATCATTTTAGTGCCTATTGTTCAGCTCAGTGGTTCATCATTTTGACTCTTTGGTGCTACAACAAACAAGAAATTAATTTTTAGGACCCCAACTGTATATGTTGCCTGTCCTTATCTCTTATGGGCCATGAGATTAAGGCTGCCAACTCAGGAATGGAAATTCCTGGATATTTGGGGGTGGAGCGTGGGCATGTCTAATTCTCAACATGGACAAATCTGATGATATTTAAATCCAGAGTCTGGGGCCATGGACAGACAGGACAGATCTTTCTATGAACATGTGAGAAGGGCCAGGTTTGCAGAAAAATCTGAAATTTAAAAAAAAAGTTGGATATGGGGGCAGATAAAAAGTAGATGAGTAGGTTGTAGTAAGGAAGGAAGGAAACAAGGAGGGATTGCCAGGAGGAGGAAAAGAAGAAATAGTGTGGAGAAATTGATACATGCGAAAATTGGTGTCCCCCTGCTGCAAGTCTTTGAATGTTCCCCACCATGCAACTCATCCTGACAGTCAGCACCACACAACTGAACCCCCATGCTTTCTTCCAGCTCAGACTACCCTGGAAAATGGCCCCCAACCTTAGCACAGATAATCTGTCCACCTGGATCCATGCCATAGTAACATTGAAACTAGACTACTATAATTCACTCTATATAGGTCCCACCTTGAAGTAGTAACAATAACAACAACAACAACATTCAATTTATATACTGCCTTCAGGACAACTTAATGCCCACTCAGAGCAGTTTACAAAGTATGTTATTATTATCCCCACAACAAAACAACCTCTGTGAGGTGGGTGGGGCTGAGAGAGCGCTACAGAGAACTGTGACTAGCCCAAGGTCACCCAGCTGGCTTCAAGTGGAGGAATGGGGAATCAAACCTGGCTCTCCAGATTAGAGTCTCATGCTCTTAACCGCTACACCCAAACTGGCTCTCAAGAGTCAACTCAGAGACTCCATTAGGTGCAGAATACCACAGCTCAAATCATTAGGAGCTAGGCAGAGCATGCACATTACTCCCATTCTACACACTCTTGTGATTACCCACCCATCAGTTACGAAGCTCATTTCAGGGTATTGGCTATCACATACAAAGCCCTTCATGGCCTTGGTCCCTCATATCTGGATCACTCTCTCTCTCCTTATGCTCTGCAATGGTAGCTTTGCTCATCTGAGCAGGGTCTTCTGCAGAGAATATCCCTCAAATAGGCAAAATCAACAGCTACCCATACATGTGCATTCTCTGTTGTGGTCCCCACCAGACGTCAGGAGGATTCCCACTCTCCTGGCTTTCCATGAACTATGCAAAACTGAATTAGGAGAGCTTTCTTACACAAATAGGAATGCTGTAATGTAAGGAAATGGTTCAGAAATATGCTTTGGTAAAGTTTGCTCCTACTGGGAAGCTTCTCCATCATTTAATTCATCATGTTTAATAGCTTACGCTTTGTTTCAGCATTGGGTCAGCTCTGTATCAGATTTCTGCTTCTTTTTAAATTTCTGTAATCCATACTCTATTGCACTGTTTATTGAATGGTCCAGCTGTTGAGTAAATTGACTGATACTATGTAGTCCTCCTTGAGTCTCATTGAAAAAGATGGACTATAAATAACATAATTAAGCAAACAAACAACCTGGGCCATATTTTTTCCAGATAGAGGCTGCCAAGGAGAAGAAAGGAGGAAAAGCTTAAAATGGGGGACACATAAAGGTGGATTGGCTGGTGGATAGGAAGAAGAAATTAAAAGTGGAGAGGCTATGGGGGCTTTCAGGGAAGGGAAAGAAGAGATATTGGGAGAGGGGAAAATGAGATGCCCCCCCAAGTCCTTGCAGATCTCCTTTTTATAATAATAATAATAATAATATCATCCCAGATGTATGGAACCCCCTCTTCAGAGTGATCCAGTGAAGACCACTGCTAGAAATATGCAGGACTAGGGGATATATTTTTATTCATTTTATTAATTATGAATAATGATATGAGGAGTGGGTACCTAGAAAGTTTTAGTTTTAGTTCCGGGGGTTATGGAACAATCATGTCTCATTACTGGTTTGTTCCAGCTGTGACTGGGCCAGCTGAGAACTGATTTGTTTGTGTTTTTTTTGTTTTTTGAGTTTTGGCCCCTTGTGTGCATGTTGGCCATGCATGCGCAAATGCACATGCTTCTTTTCAAGAGGGCGAGGATATGGGGCAGTTGTTTTTGCATGCAATGTTACCAAAATCATACAGAAAACACAGTATTTCCTCTAAACCATTGACTCACAGAGTTTGAGAGCATGCAACAATGGGATTCTGTGTTTAGAGACCCCAAGGAATGGGGAAGGCACATATCAAGGTGAATATTGGTCAGCTGCGCACGTATGCACACACTATTCTTTTTGCATCACCCCAAACCTGTCTATTCTACGAGTTTATCCTCATACAAATGAAAACTCACACAAAAATGGACCCCAAAGAGGGCAAGTGTCCGTGGTGGTCAGGCACACATAGAGTGGGAAACAAGCGTAACCAGCACAGGATGCAAGCAGGAGAGCACTTCATTGCCAACTGGTCTGGCACAGCACTTTTTTAAAAAAAATTGTTGCTAATTCCTGCTTTAGTGGCAAAGTCAATAAGTTTTACCTTTGAGTCCTGATGCTATGCCAGGTTTCCCTGTGCCTTTTCGTTTCATTTCCACAATGAGGCACCATTTGGGCAAGTCCTTCTCCCTAATTTGCTGCAGGAGCCTGGGCTGGGACTCTCGGCCACCAGCTTGCTTTGCACTGTGCATAAGAGTACACAGGGAGGGCAAGGCTTTTTCCTTCATGGAAAGGGAAGTAGAGGAAGGATGGCTCTCTTTCCCCCCTATATTTTTATTAGTAAAAGTGGAAGATTGGGCATGTTGCTGGCTGCCAGTCTCCTTTTCCAACTAAAACCATTAACCCAGTATCTGAAGAAGTGAGCTGTGGCTCACGAAAGCTCGTACCCTACCACAAATTTTGTTAGTCTTGTAGGTGCTACTGTAGTGCTCTTTTCGACTGCCAGAGATTTCTACTGCCAGAGTTGAATGAAAAGGAAAAAGTAGGAAACAAGATCACAGGAAAAATTGAATGAGAGTCCCATTGTTATGTCTGAAAATAAAAAATCTGACCAGATCGGTCATTCCATGTAGAATACTGATCTGCAAAGACTTGGGTATGTGTGTGTGCAAATTTGCTTATACATGCCTGCTACCTCCCTGTCATTTAATGTTGGGTTAACAGTTTTAAACAGAAAAGTCCCCAAAGCCAGAAGGCTTTCTGGGCAAGATGAAATTCCTCCCGATGCTCCTTGACCCACTTTCTTTGGAGGACTTCTTTAGTCTCAGTGGTGCTCTGGCACTATGGTACCTCAGTGCAGCTCTCCTTTAATAATTGCTTTTTCTTTTCAATTTTCACCCTAATCTACATAACACGAGCCTTTGCAGCAGCTGGGGGCTTAGAGGCTGCAGGAGACACTTCTCTCCTTAAACCCACATGTACATGCCTGTATGGGCCAGCCTTTCCTTGTATTGTGCGTAAACGCACTCAGAAAGGGATGGTGCTGGTGAGGGCAATGCTGGCCTGATGGCACCATGCCACCTACTGCTTCCCTTCCCAGTGCAAAGCAAACATTTGATCCCTAGAAGCTATTCACTGCCAATGCCAGTGGCCAGAAGCTCTGAAAAAAATGCACTCATGATCACTATGCACATCCCCTTCTCGCAAATGCAATTAATGTGGAGGGCTCAGTCTCTCTCTTTTGGAGCCAATTGGTTACATGTGCAGAGAAACCTGCCACTGAAGAAAACAAGATGATGCCAGACAACCCTCAATTGTCAGGCCTACCTGCACAGCCTCTGCACAGTAAGTACCAGTACAAAACACACACACTTTTTGGAGGGAGGGTTGTTACTAGAGGTTGTTACGAACCGAAATACGAATCAAAGTTCATGATGAACCAGGCCAGTTCATGGTTCGCAAACCAGCAGTTCATCAGAGCCCATTTCTGACGAACCACCATGAACTTTAGGCTGGTTTGTTTGTTTTGTTTTTTGGTTTGTCACTGCAGACAGCCTGGCACCAATCAATCAGTTTCCTAGGCAACAGGGAATGGACTTCCTGCAGACCTTCTGCTGACCCAGAAGTGGCCTTCTGCTGGCCTGGAAGTGACAATTTGCTGACCTGGATGTGCTATTTTCACAAACCAAACAAACCGGTTCTCAAACCAGGACAGGTTTGTGAAAGTTCGTAGTTCGTGAAATGCAATGAACCATGAACCGCATGGTTTGTTTTTTTTCTGGTTTGGGCCCATCTCTAGTTGTTACAGCCTCATTTCCTGGATTTGGTTCAGAGTTCCAAAAGCCACTTTACTGAGCCAAACCAGCAAGCTATGTGTATTTTCAGCTCCTTTTTTGTTATGCACACTCCTAAATTATATATTTTAATTCCAGTACTTTCATTACAACTGTGAGATTTTGTGTGGGGTTTTTTTATTGCTAGAAAATTGTATTTTGCCATTTTTAGACTGTCCCTGCCTTGGGTTTGATATAAGAATGGATACATAAATAAACAGTGTAGAACATTTGATATAGTTCCAAAAGACAATCAAGCTCAATGTCTCTTGCATGAAAACTCTTTTTGTTCTGTGGATAGAACATAGCTTTGTGAACTCTCTAGAAATGCAGGATCATATTGGAGAGGGGTGTAAAATTTGTCTGTATGATTTCTGAAACTTGCCAGACTGGTTTTTTGGGTAATTGACTAATTTGCTATTCCATTTTCTGCCCAAAGACTCTTAGATGGCTTATATCTAATTCAAACATAACCCTTCCTAACTAAAACAATAATCACGGGAGGACCCACATGAACACAAAGGGGGAAGGAAAATATTGTTTCCCTCCTCCTCTTGATTGTCTCCTGAATGCCTTCCTCTCACCTCCCCCTAATCTCCATTTCCTGTCTTCCACTTGTTGATGAACAATTCATATGGATATATACTTCCTGTCTCCTACTCTGTAACAATGTTGTAAAAATACCAAAGGGAAGCGTCTTGCATTGAGACCAAAGCTTTTAGTAGAACTGTTCACTCTTCCCTGCAGAGCCCCCATCTGTACCTTTTTCCAGTGCTTTCTTGCTCGGCATCTACTACTGATTAAAACCAAAAGTAGAGGATCCTTACAGATGGAAAATGCTATTCTTTTTTACCTCTGAAACACTTCAAATAATTCTAAGAGGTAAAATAAGCCATATTGCGTGAGATAGTGCCCGAACTGATCAGCAGGAAAAAGCAGGCAGATGAAATGAGAGATGCTTTACCAAGTAAGACTTTTCATCCAACTTCATCAAAGCATCCTATTTCCTATACAAACTTTCAAATAGCCTAAAGGCATTCTTTGACCAGCTGTATATCAGTGAAATGTGCTCCAACTGGAAGAGATTCCCTCAACAGAGGCACCTGCAGGATGCGACGCCTCACACTAGATTTGTCTGGAGCAACCATGCATCACCACAGGCTCATCATTTCCATTCATAATAGACAGCTGGTGCCATCTAAATGAAACGTTTGCCTTGTTTGTGTTGTCAATAGTGTAAAAGCAACTTAAGAAATTTCTCCATGTTCAGAAATTTATAATTGCCTTTTATAACCATATATCATTCACCCAAAACACAGATCCTTTCCCTTTATAATGAGGGCAAAGAAAAGCAAACCTTTGAATGTGCCAGAATGTTGATGAATCAGCTAGCCAATTCAGAGGATTAGAGAAGGAAGTATGATTAGTGCAAGATTCTGCTTCATTAAGACAGCATTATTCTACAGGAAAGCCAGCCATGTGGTAAAACTTGAGAAACTATCTTGAGGCAGATTCAGATTTCAGTCTCCTCAAAAGGAAATGGTGGAATCTCTATGGAAAAGCACAAGTCACATGGTTTTTCGAGCAAGCTGTCACCAAGCTGTTTCCAAGCAAACTGTCACCAAGCAAACTGTTTAGCTGTGGTAGGTGTGAAAAGCAGCATACTTTTACACAAAGTACTTGCTGCCTGCACCTGCTGGTCTCCAGTTAGATCTGCCAGTATCTTACCCCTTCTTGTACATAAGTGATCCATGAATATTAGGCAAGCCCAAGTACCAGGCCTGTTCAGCTCATGTATTTCTAACCAGTCACAGGCAGGAAACCAATTGTTTGGTGAGCTCTTTAGATGTGTTTGAATGTATTTGGATGTGTCCATTTACATAATTGTGCTGCTTTCTCACAAGATTACAATGCTTTTCACAACTGCCAACCCCCACTTGTCTGCTGCCCTTCCCCGTTTTTTAAAAGCACAGTTAAAGAAGGGGGGATCAATTTGAAAATTTTGAATTGAGACTTACTAGTCACTTTTCTGTGTGCTTGTATGTCTGCCAATGAACCCAAACAAACTTACAATCATTTCTTGGGTCACTTCTGGAATAGAAGTCCATGACTTCTCAGGCACAGAAAGCAGACAGTGAAATATAGCTTCTATTCATCTAAATTCCTTGCTTTATAATATAAGGTAGATCCCTTTGGGGGAGGGTCCAGAGAGTGGGAGAGCTTGGAATGCAGAGGGCCCAGGTTCCAATAGAGACCTGCTGTAGCACAGTGGTTAAGTGGTTTGGCTGCAAATCAGCACTCTACTGGTTCAAATTCCACTACTGCCATGAGCTCAGTAGGTGGCCTTGGGTAAACCACTCTTTTCAGCCCCAGCTCCCCAGCTGCATTGTGGGGACAATAATAACACTAACTTGTTCACCACTCTGGGTGGGGCACTAATCTGTCTAGAAGAGTGGTGTATAAGTGCAGTTGTTGTTGTTGTTGTTTTCCCAGTTTGGTGTAGTGGTTAAGATCACGGGACTCTAATCTGGAGAGCCGGGTTTGATTCCCCACTCCTCCACTTGAAGCCAGCTGGGTGACCTTGGGCTAGTCACAGTTCTCTGGAACTCTCTCAGCCCCACCCACCTCACAGGGTGTTTTGTTGTGGAGATAATAATAACATTGTAAACCGCTCTGAGTGGGCATTAAGTTGTCCTGAAGGGCGGTATATAAATTGAATGTTGTTGTTATCCAATTATTGGCATCTCCAGTTAAAAGGATCAGATAGTAGGCAATACTGACCTTGATGGATCGATGGTCTGCTTTAGTATAAGATAGTTGCAAGTGTGTTCATGTGTTGACTTTAATGCCCCAACTATGATTCAAGAGGATGCATGCCATAATTGTCAGTCAAGAAATGTTTGCTCTCAAATTGGGCAAAGCAGCTGCAGGCTGCAATGATCTGGCCCTATAGAACAAACTGCTAGAGCACAGATAGCTGCTCAAGATGAACGTTGACACCAACCATCAGGGTGATCTGATCAGGTACTTACCTTACACATAATTGAAGGAATCAAGAAAGACAAGGTAAATTCAGCTGATGTTCATGTGGAAGTTGAGAGCTGGCATAACATAGTGGATGGAGTGTCAGACTAGGATCCTGGGAGACCCAGGTTTCAATCCTCATTTCTACCATGGAAGTTCATTGGGCAACTTTGGGCCCTTCACAAACTCTCAGCCTGACCTATCTGACAATGCGGCTGTTGTGATAAAATGGAGGCATGGAGATTGGGGGGGGGGGATATTGTGGGGGGAGCAGGATATAAATAAATAAATGCATTGTCAAAAAGAGTTCACGGCATGCATATGAAAAGTTGGAGTTCTACAGATCTGTGCAGGCAAGGATGGGCCTAGAGAACAGCTCCAGTCTCTAGTGAGAAAGTGACATTCAAGGTATTCCTGCCACACTGTAAATACCCTTCACATCAGGAGGGAGCTCATATCAGGAACTATACCAAGCATAGGACTTAGATTGTTGGGACCTTCACCATCTGCATCTGCTCTCTCCTTCCTATTGGATTGGTAACATGTAATTTGAAAAATATCTTTTCAGGAGCAAAACAGAGTGTGTGTTAGGGATGAATTTGACTGGCCAGGAAACAGAGCCTGGTGAGTTTTGATAGGTTACGGAGAAGTCTGATGTGATTTGGTGGGTTGGGACAGTCTAGACGCTCAGTTTGTGGGGTGAATAGAAAAAATGTAAATTTCCTCCCTTTTCAAAATACTTCATTTACTTAGTAATGCCTGATACTGAACTCAAAGCAAAAAATACAAAATAGGCAATAGCTTGAAGTTAGAAACCCTACCACAGTGGCATTGACAATTCTTCCTTTTATCTAACTTTAGACCATAAGTTTCTCGGGACAATAGCCACGCTTTTACAATACTAATCCCTCTGCATGTGTATAGTGTTTGTGCAAAAATAATAAAAATAATTAACAATTAGCTCAATTTGTTTGCTGAAAATCATAAGCCAGTGCAAAACATTTGTGATGGACAGGACTGGCTCCACCTCCACCTCTCCTGAGAGACAGCCAATAGGAATTGGTAGAATGCTAGGCCAATGGAAGTTAGGGTCCACTAGAAGGAGAAGAAAGCTCTTGGGAGCTGCTGAGAGAAAAGAGTTTTGATGCTACTGAGGGACGGTGGCAGAAAGACAGCTGGCTGTAAATCTGTCCTGTTACATTGAAACGTTCTCTATTTAACTTCAATTTGTTTATTAGGCCATTTCCCCACATCTTAAAAATTGTGCAACACTCACGGAGCGCTGGTGGCTTCATGGAGAGACACAAAAGCATAATCATCACTGCCTGATGTCAGAAATCATGCTATCAAGCTGCCAGCATTCCATGAGTGTCACGTGATTTTAAGACGTGGGGAAACCACCTTAGTCTAAAACAGGGGCGTAGACTTTCCAATTTCACCCGGGGGTGGGTGGGTGGGCCAGAGGCATTGCTATATTCGGTCCTTAAAAGAACCGGGGCCCAGTGACATCATAGGGAGAAGCCAATGACATCACAGGAAGGAGCTTCCATTGCCACCATCTATGGAGGTGGAGCCATAGGGATTTAGGGAGGGGCTCCTCACAAATTTAGGGGGACCAGGGCACCCATGGGGACCCCCCTAATAATGCTCTTGGGCTGGGCCAAACCTAAGAAAAGGTGGGAGTTGGCCAGTGGTTATAGTGCTATCTCAGCAATCTCCTGCTGTGTCCTGTTTTTGAAATTCACTTTTAGGATAATCACGTTAAGATCTACAAATATACATACCATGTGTACAGGACAAACTAATGGTCACAAATTTGACACTAAAAAAGTCAACACAGAAAAGCCTGTAGGGGAACATTTTTTTAAGTTTTCCTGGACGGTCCTTTACAGGAATCCTGATTCTGCCTTATTCATAAGGGTGACTTAGAGCAGAACTACACAAGACGAGTTACTAGAGTTCTATGCGTCTGCTTACCTCAAGGTTTGATGGGAAGTGTAGGAAGTGTAGGCATCCTTGCAGCTTTGAGTTTAACATTTACAGAGCGGCAGGGAGGAGAGTGCAAGCGTTGGGCTCTTGCTGGGCTCCTCCCTTCCCCTCTGCTGGGTGTCTGCGGGGGCCGGGTGAGTAGTGGGGGGAGATGCAGTGACACAGCATGTGCGCCTGGGCTGGCATGGTGTTGGGTTGTAGCGTCACTGCCTTTCCCCCCACTTGCCCAGCCCCTGCCCAAAGCTGCGCTGTGCAGCCCAGAGATGCATAGCCCAACGGCGCTCTGCAGGGACCAGACAAGGAGGAGGAGATGCAGTGATGCTCTGGGTGCCCTGTCTGCTGTGTGGGGAAGGGGGGCAAGAGAGGGGCCCCAAAACCCCCACACGCACCTAGCGGAGTGGAAAGGGAGTGTCCGGCAAGAGCTTGACACCTGCACTCCCCTCCCTGCCACTCTGTAAATGTTAAACTTAAAGCTGCAAGGACGCCTACACTTCCCATCAAACCTTGAGGTAAGAAGACACATGTAGAACTCTAGTAACTCATCTCATGTAGTTTAGCTCTTAGTACTGACATTTACTAAATTGTGGCATCGCAGATGCCTTCATTTGGTAAATGTGTGGTTGAAGTCTGAACCAGGGCAGAATACAAAACGGTTGCTATGCAGTCGATTTCTGAGCAATGTGCAGAGTTCAAAGTAGTAGCAATTTTCTCATTTCAAACTCATATCCTATTAAGTGAGCACAAGCACATTTTGAGGCAATTCAGAACAGTGCTAGTCATGACTCCAATGAAAATTCACAGTTATACTACCTAGGATTATATATACCTTTCTTTCTTAGCACACTGCTTAGAAACTCCACCTTTAAAACACAGACATTCAGAATACATTATTAACAAAATCTCATAATTAAGTGCACATTCCTTGCCAATGTTTTCTCCAGGCTGCACACAGGGCAAAAGGAAATTTTAAAAGGCCTCTGATCTGCATCCCCCTCTCTCAATCTTGTTCAGGCAGATGGGCTTCCTCATTGTTGCAGAGAGACAGCACTCAGGTTGCCATTTTAGGAATTGTCCTTTTCTGCAATACATACCACCTCTCCATTTAAAAATGGAACGGAAATTGAAAGAGGAGATTAGGAGTGGCTAAAGTAGCCCCCCTCCCAGCTACTATGAAAAAACTAACTGTTCTCCCACACCCAGCCCCCCCCCCAAAACAGCAAGCAAGCAAGCAAGCAAAGCTATTTCATAAAGGAAACAGAGTCTACCCTTTTCCAGTGTTCCATTTCCAAAATACAATTTAATGATAAAGTAACTGAAAAGTAAAATAAAATAAAGACTCACATTTTCCCTATCAAAAGGAACAGAAACTGTTCCTTAACAGAATAGCATTGATTGCAGAGAAAATGTGATGATGGGTGGTTGGAGCATACTGGCTGGTATGAGTGTGAAAGAAAAAGAGAAAATTACATACTTGCCTTAGTTTCAGAAAACAAGTAAGAGTTCTTTATTATAGGAATTCCATACTTTGATAGGAAAGTCGATAGATAGATTCCTATCTACCAATCTTTTCTTGAGGAGGAAATCCTGAGATTAGCAATCTACACATCAAAGGATAGTTCAGGGCAGTAAAGGAGTAAACAGTAAACAGAAGCCCTGGCCTATCTTTCTAACTCTCTGGTTTCTCCCCCTCTGAAACCTGAGGAAAGGGACAGCGTTAGAAGTGGAATCTTGTTGTTGTTATGTGCTGTCAAGTTGCCTCTGACCTATGGCGACCCTATGAATGAAAGACCTCCAAAACATCCTATCATTAACAGACTTGCTCAGATCCTGCAAACTGGAGGATATGGCTTCTTTTGTAGAGTCAACCCATTGTTTTAGGTCTTCCTCTTTTCCTATTGCCTTCTACTTTCCCTAGCATTATTGACTTTTCCAGAGAATCTTGTCTTCTCATGATGTGACCAAAGTACAATAGCCTCAGTTTTGTCATTTTAGCTTCTAGGGAGAATTCAGGCTTGATTTGATCTAGTATCCACCTTTTTGTCTTTCTGGCTGTCCATGGTATCTGCAAAACTCTCCTCCAGCACCACATTTCAAATTAATTCATTTTCTTCCTCTCAGTTTTCTTCACTCTCCAGCTTTCACATCCATATATAGTAATGGGGAATATCACAGTTTTGGATTACCTTTTTGTTGGTTCCCAGAGAGACATCTTTATTTTTAGGGATCTTCTCTAGCTCCCTCACAGCTGCTCTTCCAAGTCTCAATCTTCCTCTGATTTCTTCATTGCAGTCTCCCTTTGGTTGATGATTGAGCCAAGGAATAGAAAATCTTGGACAATTTCCATTTCCGCATTCTCAACTTTAAAATTGTGTAATTTCTAAGTAGTCATTACTTTTGTCTTCTTGATGTTCAGTTGTAATCCTGTTTTTGCACTTTCTCCTTTAACCTTCATCAGTAGTCATTTCGTCTTCACTATTTTCTGCCAGTAACATGGTGTCATCTACATATCTCAAAATGTTAATGTTCCTTCCACAAATTTTCACTACACCTTCTTCTAAATCTAATCCAGCTTTCCTTACGATATGCTCTGCATAGAGGTTAAACAGGTGAGATAATATGCATCCTTGTCTGACACCTTTGTCAATTGGAAACCATTCTGTTTCCCCATGTTCTATCCTGACAGTAGCCTCTTGTCCAGAGTACAGGTTGTGCATCAAAACAATCAGATATCGTGGCACCCCCATTTCTTTTAACAGTCTCCATAGTTTTTCATGATTCACACTGACAAAAGCTTTGCTGTAATCTATAAAACACAGGCTGATTTTCTTCTGAAATTCCCTGGTATGTTCCATTAGCCATTGTACATTTGCAATGTTATCTCTGGTGCCTTTCCTTTTTATGAATCCAGCTTGAAATCTGGCATTTTTCATTTCATATATGGTAAGAGTCTTTGCTTTAGAATTTTGAGCATCACTTTGCTTGCATGGGAAATTAACGTGATAGTTTGATAGTTGCTGCACACTTTGACATCCCCTTTTTTAGGAATTGTAATATAGACTGAGCGCTTCCAGTCAATGGGCCATTATTTTGTTTTCCAAATATAAATTGGAGCCAAGCAATTATGTTGCAATTATGTCCAACAGAGGCCTTGCAGTCTGACTATTGCTACATTGAAAATGGGTGCAGCTAGCCAGGGTTAAAGACTAAGCTACTTAGTGTGGACCATAGCCATAGGCATTTTAAGGCAGTTTATAAATTATTTTTTATATAAAATTTATTTTTTATAAATATAAGCAGAACAGAGAAAATAAAATAAAAATGATAGCACAATTACAATTACATCAAAAGAAAAAGAAAAGAAAGAGTAAACATATAAAAAACAATATAAATAACTCAGGTTTTTTATATCCAGCACATATCAATCCTTGAATGTGTTTGTTGTCTGTCAGAAAAGAAAATAGTCTCCAGAATTCAGATTTTTGATCCTCCAGGTTTCTTCCAATTGTAACATTTCCATATAATTAAACACATTTTGGGGAAGTCTGCCTTCTTTTTTTAATCTTTTTTTTAGAACCATTACCTCATTCATGTCTCCAAAGATCATTATCATCTTGGAAATCGAAAATGGATTGGAAAACATTTCATAAACATTTTTCTCTTGCATTGTTTGGTGCATATATTGTTGTTAGTGTGTAAATCTTGCCTTCCAGGAGTCTGATTTTCAAAATCATATGTCTTCTGTCAGAGTCTCTTTCTTCTGTAACATTTATTTGGAAATTGTTTATATAAACAGCAACTCTTTTTTAAAATTATAAATTCTTAATAAACAGAAATACATAAGAGCAAAAAACAGGAACAATGCCTCACAGAATCATGGAAATTGCAATATGATACAACAGGAAGGGTGGACAGTCCTGTGCTTCATCTGTCATTATAACTGAGTCCCTCATGTGAGTTTGTCACTGCTTGCCCCCCTGGCCAAATCCAAAGGGGCTTGAGCTCCTCAGCCCCCATGTAGTTCACCAGTTGCCTGGGGGGGGGCTCAGCCCCCCCTGGCCAAATCCAGGGGGCTTGAGCCCCTCAACACCTCCCTCCCTGTAGTTTATACCTATGGTCTAAAATCCATTTACTCCTATGTTCCATCTTGTAAATAAAGTTTATTTTTGTTTTATATAACCCTGGCTGGCTTGAAACTGTTGGATGAGGAAAAATATCCCACACACAGGCCTCAAACACTCTGATCATATTAAATGGGGAAAGTTTAAGCAGTGTATATATACAGAAAGTAACCTCTAAGTTCCCTTTCCCCCAGTAGCCCTGGATTGTATCTAGGTGAGGGAATGCACATACAGGGAACTATTTGTCTGTCTGGTGGACCCTCTGGAAGAGGAGAAAGGGTACATTGTGAGGATTTAGGTCAGAGCTCTCTGCCTGCTGTAGTGGAGGCTAGACAGGTGTTGTGTGCTGACCCAGTCTTTACTTGCCTGGAAGGCCCCAAACCTATGAAGGGAGGTTTGGGGTGATAAGTGTGTGTGAAAGACTTGTAAGGGGCTTATTGTCATAATATTGTTACTCAGAAATATACACAATGCACAATACACACAAATACACACAAAGATTTTGTGAGAATGACCAAACAGACACATACTTAGTAATTACATACAAATGGTTACATTATGATGCAGCCTCTAAAAGGCAAAAGTTTAAAGCTTGTTAATGTGAAATTAAATTAACTGTCTTTTATAACCCTTAGGCAGGACAATAGATGCACTTTGTGAACTCTTGGCAAGATGGAAGGAAAGCCAGTTTTTCAACTTCTGTATTGTTAAAGGAAACCCAGTAGCTTTTTAAAGAATTTGGTTTTGTATAATCTCTAAAAGGTTAACCCCATCTAAACCACACATCTCTGCCCTATCCATAATTTGAAAGATTATCTTGCTACATAAATCGTACAGAGCATAGGTCCTGTACAAAGTGAATTAAGCCACATATTCATGGACTTTGTTGTGCCATATCTTTATGGACTTGTTCAGAAAGCATCTTCCATGCACTGAAACAACTAGGAAAGGGGGGAAAGTTTGCACAACAAGAAAAACAAAAACCATATAGAATGTTGTTTCCTATTCTGAACAGGAACAGCACAGTTCGTTTAGATAAGCTATGGGAAATGGCTTTAAATGAATTTGTATAAATGACCAATCTCACAATGAACCATAATGTGACAGGGTTATGAACTGGAGTCATGTATTCCCCTTCCATCATATTGCTATCCTGAGCTCTCTGTCATATCTGAAGTGAAAAGTAGAGCTGGAAAAACATGATTGGAGCAATTTGCCCCCCCAGTTGGAATGAAGACAGACACAGGTGTTGGAACTAAGGGCCACTTTATTAAATATCCTCAACGACAACATTAACATAACTGCAGCTGGGGTAAAGCGGTACAGGTCAAGACACGGAGTCCTACCCAGACCTCCGCCTTGACCTGCCTGGGCGAGCCCCGAAGCCCCGGGTGCGAGCCCTCCAGTGGATGGCTAGAAGACCCGGCCAGCCAGGCAAATGGGTTCCCCCCTTTCAAGCTCCTAAGCCTCAGCCGTACAGCAGTGAGGTAAGGACTTGCACGTGGGGTTCCCCCAAGCAGTCTGCCCACGCGCGCTGGCAGCCGTCACAAGCAGTACCAGCCGCTCCTAGCAGACCCTTCTTCCCTACCAATAGGGAAACGCCAAGGGTGCTCACCGGCCCGCTAATTCTAACCCAACTCCATACCGCCAGGGACACCACTAACAAGCACCACCACCAGCCAAATTCCATCACTCCTGACCAGGTGCAAGGTAGGCAAAAAACCCCCCATCCCAAGTCCAATTGGGGATAAGAGGAAAAAATTCCTACCTGGCTCTGCAAACAGCAGCCGGCTAATCCTGCACCAAGAACAGGGTGAGGTGGGTGGGCCGAGCGTTAAGCCAGACTGAGGCTGGGTGAGCGGAGCCTCGTTAAAGAGGCTGTTGGCTCCGCCCACCCAGCAAAGCCCCGGATGCCCGGGAAGGCTGGTCTGCCTTCCATCCTTCCGGGCGGGCAAAACACGGCCACCTCCTTAATCAGCTATGCTGCAGGAGGGTTGGCCGACTTGCCCCCCCAGTTGGAATGAAGACAGACACAGGTGTTGGAACTAAGGGCCACTTTATTAAATATCCTCAACGACAACATTAACATAACTGCAGCTGGGGTAAAGCGGTACAGGTCAAGACACGGAGTCCTACCCAGACCTCCGCCTTGACCTGCCTGGGCGAGCCCCGAAGCCCCGGGTGCGAGCCCTCCAGTGGATGGCTAGAAGACCCGGCCAGCCAGGCAAATGGGTTCCCCCCTTTCAAGCTCCTAAGCCTCAGCCGTACAGCAGTGAGGTAAGGACTTGCACGTGGGGTTCCCCCAAGCAGTCTGCCCACGCGCGCTGGCAGCCGTCACAAGCAGTACCAGCCGCTCCTAGCAGACCCTTCTTCCCTACCAATAGGGAAACGCCAAGGGTGCTCACCGGCCCGCTAATTCTAACCCAACTCCATACCGCCAACGCAAGAGCCAAGCCTCTGCTTAGGCTCGAGCGCCCCACTAATGGCCTAATGCCAACCTAAGCCCCAGCTGCAAATCGTTGAGGAATATCTCATTGCCAGTTTCCGACAGGTGTACCCCGTCACCCCGGTAGAGGTCGGCAAATTCGGCCCTGATCCTGGGGTGCGGCAAATACACCCCCAAACCCTCGGCCAGGGCTTTCTGAATGGCCCTATTGGCCTTCATGCGGGCCCGCTCAATAGCCGGGCGGTTTTCCGCTTCCCGCCAAACCCTTCGAGGCAACATGGCGGACCACATGACCAGCACACCCGGCCAACGCCGGAGTATCTCCTGCAAATCCCATTTTGCTTGCAGAGAGAGAGCCCTACCATGAATAAGCCCCAGGTCATTCCCTCCCAGATGAATAACTAATATATGGGGCGCAAGGCCCCGCCGCTCCCTAAACAAGAGTGGCAACAAACCGGGCCACCGAAGGCCGCGACGACCTTGCCACTCCACCGTAGCCCATTCAGACAAGCCAAGCTGGGACCCGACTCGCGTCCTCCTAGCTTGATGAGCGGCCCAAAACACCATACTGTGCCCGCAGATCAAAATCCGACGTTTCTCCGAGCAGGACACAGCACCTAAGAAAACACCATTAGTAAAACCTTTAAAACCGCTTGAGAGGGCGAATATATGAACGGTAAGCAGATGACTTCCATCTGCCAACACCCTGAATGGCCTGCACCGAGTATCCCATGGCTGCTGCCGTAGAGGCAGCCCCAATCCTGAAAGAATGGGTGCCGAATTTGACGCCTGCTAACCCCAACTTAGCCAGCGCCCTTTCAGTAACCGTCCAAAACTGGTAGCGCGTCAAGGGCAGACCATCCTCATGCTGAAACAGAACCCCGCAGTCAGTACCCCGCACCCTAAGATACCTACGAAGGGCCCTTACTGGACACAAACTCGGGTCTGCACAGGTCCCAAGGCTAACCACAGCCCCCTTTCGCTTCTGATCCGTCTTAGATCTCCGAATCATGAGGGTAACTCCATCCCCTCCCAACTGTACATCCTGGGCCAGCAAGGCCCGGCCGGATGTGTCCTTTTTTGACTGTACCACCAGCTCACTGACCCTCAGAGCACCAAAAAATGCTACCAAAGCTGCTGCATGAAAGAGCTTAGCCTCAAAAACGGAGGTGCAAACGTCACCCCAGGCCTTGACAAGCCCCTTCAGGATTGCAGGAGAGATAGGCTCCCTAGAGTCAGTCCGCAACACAGCTTCACGCGACCAGCCCTCTAGCATTTTGCGCACCCGGAAGTCTCCCGTGGCCTCAGAAAACCCCCGTGCTTTGCTTATAAATGCCAAAGCGGCCAACTGGCCACGAATGGACTTAACTGCCAGCCCCCTACCCTTTTGGTGCACACAAAATTGCAGCAAGTGCTCCACAGGAATGGGCCACAGCTGGCGCAAACAGAAATCCTTCCTAAACCCCCCAAATTGGCCTACCGCTCTGTCGTAGGCACGCTGAGTACTGGGAGCCAACGCCAGCCTCACTGCCCTGGATACCTCGGACTCCCAAGCTGCCATAACTCTTGGGGCATCTGAGCTGGCACCTTGTCGGCCTCCGGGGCAAGCTGCCAAAACCGCTCCATCTGTTGGCGAGACAAAGCGTCCGCCACCCCATTACTCACCCCAGGAACGTGCTTGGCCTTAAACAAAATGTTCCACCGGAGACACAACAACGTAAAGGCTCTAACAAGCCTCATGACCCGGCAAGATTTTGAAGTCAAGGAGTTGACTACGTGAACCACTGCCAAATTGTCGCACCAAAAGTGGACAACATGGTTAGCCAATTCCTGTCCCCACAGGTGGACTGCCACCAGAATGGGAAAAAACTCCAAAAAGGTCAGGTCCTTGTCTAACCCAAAAGCATGCCAGTCAGGTGGCCAAAGATCTGCGCACCAATGCCTTCGGAAATAAACACCGAAGCCCAAAGAGCCAGATGCATCAGACGTAACCTGCAGCTCGGCTTCCAGCAGCAGGTCATCCCTCCAAAAGGTGACTCCATTGAAATCCCTGAGGAAGTCGGACCAGACGCCCAAATCCTCACGCATCCCCCTAGTAACCTTAAGGCGGTGATGGGGGGCCCGAAGTGAAGACATGGCATCACAAAGCCTCCTCAAAAAGGCCCTACCAGGGGCGACTGCCTTGCAGGCAAAATTCAGGTGACCCACTAGCTGCTGCAGCTCTAAAAGTGACACCTTCCGCTTAGATTTGAACCCTTGAAGCCTGTCCCTAAGGTCAGCAACCTTTTCTGGGGGGAGTCGAAAGCACTGCTCGACTGTATCCAGCTCTATACCCAGAAACATCAGTACCTGGGAGGGCCCCTCAGTTTTCTCATGCGCCAAAGGAACGCCCAGCTCATTAGCCAAATGGGTAAAGGTATTCAACAGGTGAGCACACTGTCCTGACCCCGCCACCCCAACGAATAAAAAATCATCCAAATAATGAACGGAGTCGCGAGTACGCGCCCTGCGCTGCAATTCCCATTCTAGAAATGAGCTGAAGCGCTCGAATGCCGCACAAGAAATAGAGCAGCCCATGGGAAGAGCCCTATCCATGTAGAACTTCCCATCAAAAGAAAACCCCAAGAGCTCAAAGTCATCGGGATGGACCGGGAGCAAACGAAATGCTGACTTAATATCACATTTCGCCAATTCTGCTCCCTTCCCACACCGACGCACCACCCTGACAGCCTGGTCAAATGACGTGTACCTAACAGAGCATAAATGCTCTGGAATGGCATCGTTTACAGACTCTCCTTTAGGAAAAGAAAGGTGATGAATCAGGCGGAATTCGCCCGCAGCCTTTTTGGGAACTACTCCCAATGGGGACACCCGGAGATTAGGAACCGGGGGAGAGTCAAAAGGCCCCAAAACCCGGCCCTCAGAGCACTCCTTGGCTATTTTACTTCTAACTACCTCCTCCATACCCTGGACGGAACGCAAATTATCTGACATAAACGGGGAACGTGGACCTTGAACTGGGATCCTAAAACCCAAACTAAAACCTTGAAACAAAAAGAGGGCATCATGCCTCCTGGGGTAGTCGCGCAGCAGCCTCTCAAGGACCTTCAGCCTTACCGGGCTGGGACCCTTTACCAGAAGGCTGCTGGCTGGCAGCTCCACCACCTCCGGGCTTCCTACCGCCGCCACCCTGTCTAAGCTTGGGGCAGGAATTATACGAGTGGTACCCGGCACAGGAAGGGCACTCATGCCGGAACCTGCAAGGCTTACGGCCGCACTGCCCCTTAAACGCAAACTCCCAGCACAGCAGCCGGGGTTGAACCTGCTGCCCCGCTGCAGAGCGGGTAGTGCCGGTCGAAGAGGCTGGAGTAGAACGCTGAACCAAGTGACCGCTATCAGAGCGGTCACCCATACTGGGCTTCGCTGGAGACATCACTTGCAGCCACAGCTGCTGGTGAATCCGATCCCAGGGAATATTGGGGTTAAGGGCAGCCCTCATTCTGAACTCTTCGTCGTACTGCATCCAAGCAGCACCCGAAAAGCCAGTATAGCCCTTGTAAATGATGTCAAGGTACTGCAGCAAGGATGCAGCCCTATGAGGCTGAGCCCTCACCAGCACCCCTGCGTAAATTAAGAAACCAGGCAGCCAGTTAGCCCAAGTCCTATCCACACGGCGTCGCTTAAGACGTTCCTTATCCCTGTCATCCAACTCATCCTTATCCTTCTTTTCCAACTCACGAAAAAGAAGGGTAAAGAGATCAACATATTCACCCTTAACAATCTTGTCACGGGTAGCCTGAGTTAAATGATCACCCAGGGGAAGCGCTGTGTCCCCAAAGGGTAGGGCACTAAACGGCACCTGCCCATACGCCAGGGCTGAGTAAGGGTAATAACCCCAAGGCCCCCCCGCACAGCCAGGCCACAATGCAGCTTGCCCCTGTCCCCATAGGCCATCAGTACCTAACCACGGGGGATGAGCTGGTGCAGCCTGGGGAACCCCAGCCAACCCTGCCGCCTGGGACTGCCACGGCTGCTGGCCGAGAACAGGCCAAGCCGAGGGAAGTTGCTGCCCCGTCCCAAGGGCCGCACCCGAAGAACCCTGCATGGAAGGATGCCCAAAAGGACCCCATGGCCATGAAGGTCCAGGTTGATGTGCAAGTTCCTTACCAACAGGCTCCTGAGGATCCACTGCCACTGCCACGGGTGCAGAGTCTAAGACCACATCCTGCTCAGGGTCCACCTCCGGTTCCGCCTCCACATGCGTCGCAGCCGGCTGAGTACCACTGGAACTACCCGCCGCAGGACCTGCAAGACCTTCCAACACAGAAAGACGCCTGAGAATTTCCCTATTCGTGGCATCTCTAGAAGCCCCTCGTATGGGCCGAGCCCTGCCCTTACCAGGCACAGGCGCCAAGGAAACACCTTTGCTCTGCTCCAGAGCAGCTATACGCTCCAAAATGTCCTGCTGGCTAACCTGCTCCCCCTCATCATCGGAAGAGCTGGCCACAGGAGCCAGACGCTTGGCTGGCGCCCGCCTGGCAGGCTGCTTGCCCTTAGAAGGGCCACTACCCTTTTTAGGGGGCATAACGCCAATCAAAACAATCTCCCCCCACCACAACTGCCCCTAAGGCAGCACACAGGACTGCCCGCTCAACACCCCAACCCGGGATCAAAATGGCCACGCCCGCAAGGCAACAAAATGGCCAACACCCAATTTTGATGGAGCCCGGTTCCCCTGCTCTTGCAGGGAACCAACCAGGCCTCCAGGCCCCGGAAATGGGGAACCCACTAGGGCCCTAGAAACGCAATATAGTGGGCTAAGGAGGAGGGTGGGCAATGAGCAGATACCCCCCAGCCAATGGAACACAAGGGGGGGCACCCAACACCCCGCAGCCACCCAGAAAGGTGTGCAGGAGAAGCGAGTGGGGGGGGGAGGCCGAAATGGCACGCCGCGCCGGCAGCCCACTACGGACCGCGCTGATGCACAGCGGGAGACCCGCCGCAGCCGAGGCCGACCCTGGCCCACAAGGCCGAAGAGCCCGCCCGTCAGCCGCAGCCGCGGCAGAAAGAAGAAGGCCCCCTCCGCTGCTGCAGACGCAGCAAAAGGCCCGCTGCTGCAACTGCCGCCGAAAGGCGCGCCGCCGCCGCCGCCGCGCCGACCAACGTCGCCTCCGCCGCGGCAAACACGCCGCAGCAAACACGCTGGAGCTGGCTGGACTCGCCGCCGCCGCCGCCGCCGCCCAACCCAACGCTCGGGAGGAGAAAAAACGCGTCCTCTCCTTCCGAGCGTTAAGCCAGACTGAGGCTGGGTGAGCGGAGCCTCGTTAAAGAGGCTGTTGGCTCCGCCCACCCAGCAAAGCCCCGGATGCCCGGGAAGGCTGGTCTGCCTTCCATCCTTCCGGGCGGGCAAAACACGGCCACCTCCTTAATCAGCTATGCTGCAGGAGGGTTGGCCGACTTGTATATCTGCTATCAAAGTGAACACAAAAGAGAATCTTCTGAGTGACAAAAAGCATGAAAATGTGATGGAATTACTCTGCCCTGAGAGCAAATCCAGTCAATGATTTTTAGTTTTTCACTATTTAGTTAAAGAGTAGGGGGGAAAGTGCTGTTCTTCAGAAGAACTGAATACTTAACCAATTCAGGATGTTGTTTTACACTCTTTTACAGGCCAATTTTATCACTGGATTTGCTATTAAAAATAGATTTTTTTGAAAAGTAGGCATCTTGATACACAAGCTTTGCATTCATAAAAATTATGATGACTGTCTTAGCAAAGGTTACCTAATAACCAAATTAACAAACAGATGTGCCAATGAATTTGTAATTAAGTTATTTTAATCTACAACATATAGCACCTTTGTACAAAATGCTTTGCCATGTTCTATTGGCAGAAACTGCTGATAGAAATCTATTTTAAAATGCTGCAGGGTCGATTTTACAAGAGAAGATGCAAGGAAGAAATATATAAATGACTCCAGAAGCTCTTCGTCTATATTAGAAATAATTTCAGTCTCACCCTTGCACTGCCTAGCCCTAATTGAGCAGCAGTAATGGAGTATTCATGCAAATATAATAGAACGGGGCAACCTTGCTACAGAAGGGTTTCCCCCCCTCCTTTTACAAACAAGGAAAGGCACCTTAGACTTGCCAAAAGAGGAAGAAAAATTGGGTTTCGCTGCCCATGTGGGGGAAAGTACTATTTATTCATTTGGGATAATGAGCAACTCTAATACAATATCAGGTATACATACAAAAATGTAAATAAGCCTGTAGCAATCCAAAAGGGATAGATGTTGGGGGTTTAGAGCAGGATGGATTCATCACAATGTACTGGAGGTTTTAGACACTCCAAGAATTAAAACATGCAAAACAAGGGAGCTTTGACTCTTGTAAGCTCATACCCTAGTAATCTAATTGGTCTTCAAGGTGCTACAGTACCTAAATCTTGCTCTTCTACTATGGACCAACATGACTACCCACCTGAAACTATAAACAGGTAGGTATCTCCTTTTCAGAAAGATGTGTGCCTGAAAGAAAAAGGTGTGTCCCCTGCTTTGAATCATCCTCAGATGAAACCTTATGTTAAATATAGTCTAACAATTTTTAAAAACTTATAGTAAAAGCAAGACTTTTGATAAAAACCTGAATAACTGAAATGACTGGGTCCTCTAGCATATTTTTGTGAAGAGCTGCTGATATGTGCCAGTAAATTAATAGATTAGGTTTAATCCACTAACTATGAAATTCCATTTGAGACTACCACTTTGTCTTTGCTTTCCTGATATCATTCTTTCTTTGGAACAGGGAAACAAAAAAGCACAGTACAGTAACTCTATCTCATTTTCGTGGAGTTGTGGACCCCTGGTATGCTGCCCACTGATGTGTTCCCTGAGACACCAACTTGCTTCTGCCTCAAAGCAAAGCAAGGGTCCAGTCCTTGAATTTCTCCATCTTACTGGAGCAGAATGTTCTTCAGCAAACACAAGAAGGCATTGTGTTTGAGTCTGCAGGGGTCACCCATTTGGGAAGAGCTACCTGTCATGGATGGATGCATGACTTGGAACTCTCAAACATTGTGTGATTGCCTCCACCACTTCAGCAATTTTGTCGTGGCATTCACTAACCTTTCTCAAAATTCCAAAATCTCCTACAGGTTCAACATGTCTAGAGACCTGTGACATTAGATGTCACAACAAATTGAAATTAGATTGAAAACTTCTTAAAGGAATAGTAATAACTGTGCTTATATATCACTCTTCTGGATAGATTAGTGCCCCACTTAGAGCAGTGAACAAAGTCAGTATTATTATCCCCACAATACAGTTGGGGAGCTGGGGCTAAGAGGCTTCCCCAAGGCCACCTACTGAACTTATAGCAGTAGTGGGATTCAAACCAGCAGAGTGCTGCTTCAAAGCCCAACCACTTAACCACTATGCTATAGCAAGGATCTCAGAGCAGTGCATGAGGGGAGGGTGTCTTTGACAAGAATAGGAAAGAGGTATGAGCCTACAGTTTCTACATTATACAGAAAGTACAAAATGCCTGCTGTTCATCTACTGATGCTTGTAAGAATATCTGAAACCATGAATATCTTAGTGATGTGAGATGCATACATTATCAACAATATATATCAACAAGTGAAAGAACAGTGAGGTTCATAGGGAATCAACATCTCCCTTCCTTCTTGCCTGCTGGGCTGGCCACTCATCGGGACAGCCATTCACTGGTCAGCTCGCATAACTGCAGCACTGCCACTTCTGCCTGCATTGCTCATATGGTGGCCAGCCGTGGCAGAAGGAAGCAAGGGTTGGCTTCTGCTCCCTGGGCATGCTCACTTGTGTTACCAGAACTGCTCTTTATTATAGGGGGAAATTAGCTTTAGCAGTCTGTAACTTAAAATAAGCGCGGATCTTAACCTATGTCTACGGAGGTCCCGATTCCAGACACTCTAGTGAATAAGAGGCAGACTACAAAATAGGTTCCAAACACGTGTATTGTCTAACAATGTGGCGTAAGCCTGAACTTGCACAAGCATACAAGAAACGCACAAGATCTAGGAAATACAGAGTATGAAATACAGAGACGTTCGCATTAGCTGGTTCCCAACGATGATAGGGGGAATACTCACTTATCCTGGAGCGAAGCAGAGACACGACAGCGAGGGGTGGCCCAATGCCAGCACTGGGACCACAGACGGACAACGAGGGGTTCTGGATAGGATGGCACGCGCACCATGCAGTCTGGGAGACCGGCTTAAATACCCCAAAACGTACCCTGGGGCTGGTGCTGTACTTGGTGGTTCTCACAGATTAAAACAAAGGTACTAATGGGCTACTGAATGGCTTGGATGGGCCCCTTTAGTAATCAGATTGTGATAAGTGACACCTCAGGAAGAGGGGACAAAAGAGGGAGGGGGAAATCCAAGTGGGCTGAAAGGATGTTCCAGCGGACAGGGCTTGTCCTGATGTCATCAGCTCTGGAATGCGGAGGTTTCTTTGAGATGCATTCTCTAAGTGCTTGGGATGGTCGGCACTTAGTTCCTTCTCCGGGGCGGCTCCTAAGATATGCAGAGTGGGGCGAGGTACTCTCGCTGCGGACGTGGTGCGCCCGCTTCGCTGAAATGGCTTCCCAAAGCAGTCTTTTCCTCTGGGTCTTCTGGGTGCCTGAGAACATGGATGCCGGCTGGGCATAGCTGAGGCTGGTTTGCAGGCTGCCCGGTAGCGAGGGCGAGCTCGGGGACCAACCCGCGGGAGGCTCCAGGCGGGAACTGACCAGGGAGCGCCTAGCCAGGCTCGCTGGAGGTTTCCCCGGCAGGCGCCCAGCTGCTATCAGCGGCTTGGGCCCATATGAGGCAGGCTTCCATGGAGGCAGGGGGAACAGCACACAAAACACAGTCCAAAGCAGGGAACAGGCACGGTCCGTGGCAGATGGCAATGCAGGCACGGGGCATACTTGTAACAGAGTCCAAGCACACACTAGGAAGTCCAGATACAGGGCAGGGCAGGGCTGCCCAGAAAGAGAGTCCTTTGTGCAGTTATCCAAACATGGAGTCAGGGAACTACACAGTCTATTGCAGCAGCACGGTAATTAACACGCAGGCAGGAAACTGACACGTGTATCAGAGCACACACGTGCAAGGCAGTCTTTGGTGTAGCAGTCAAACAGCAACGCAGGAAACTTTAACACAGTTCATGGCAGGCCTTAAAGCAAGAGAGGGGGCCTACTTGGCAACAATTCCCCCCCTCGGAGACCACGTGACGTCAGGCGCGTGGGTCTCCGAACTTGACTTCAAAGGTGAGGTGGTCGGCAATGTCCGGCGGTCGAGCTTCGAGCGAAGAAGGAGTGGGAAGGGAAGGGGGAGGAGGCGTCACTCAAAAATTTAGTTTAGAGAACCACCTAACCGAATAAGTGCAATTTGGATCAGCCAATGGGCTGCAGGTCTCTGGGTTCACACCAGGGGGTGTGCTAAGTGCAACCGTCAGAATAAATAGCAATAATTCATAAGCAATAGCAATTCATAGTTACATAAGCAGTAATGAGCAATTCATAGCAATGAGTAATTCATATGCAGCAGTAAATTCATGGGTATAAGGTTAAAAGCAAAGGCAATTCATGAGCCAATTCATGAATACAGGATTAAAGGGCAAAGGTAATTCATAAAAGCACAAGCAATTAATCCATACAGGGTAAAAGTGAAATGTGCAAGCAAGGCATAGACCAATTCATCAAGGGTGGAACAATTCATAGGTGATTAAAACCATAAATACATTTTTAGATAGGCTAAAAACAATTCATAGGAGATTTAAAACCAGTTCATAAATAAAAGCAGAAATAGTAAAAGCAAGTGCGAGGAAATAATTCATGAGGGTAAGCGGCGGAAGGGCTCATAGGGGGACAGAAAAATAAACTTCGCAATTAAAAGGCTAACTCATGCGGCCAGATTAAAATCAAATTCATAAAGTTTAAGATCAATACTTAAATACCCTTTAAAAGAGACCGTTCAGGAGGGGTCTCAGTTAAAACCAAATTCATACGACTGATAAATAGACTAAAATCACTTCGGCGGAGGGAGTCAGGTTAAAAGGCAATTCATAAGGATAAAAGCAAATTCATAGGAGTAAAATTGATAGGGGGTGATAAAAGGGTCCCAGTTCATGGGAAGATCATGGGCGCACTTGCAGTAAATGGAGGGAGGGGCTAGTTCGGGGCTAAATTCATGGGAGTAAAATTCATAAAAGCAATGGGAAGAAATTCATAAGACAATAGAGCAACAAAGATCACAGACGGCTCAGTCCGCAGTACATCTGCTGGACTGGGTTGCATATATACAGGAACAAGCAAACTTAGTCCATGTGTCCCAAAACACACTTCCACCCCCCCTTGCTGTCTGCGTCAATCCGCAGAGCAGGGTCGGCAGGCGGCGAGAAGGGCTTCAGGCACACAGTTCTAGTCGTCATGGAGGTGGCTGGCGGTTCGAAGGCTGGCCGTGGGCTGGGAGGCGGAGAAATATGTCCCCCCCTAGTCCACAAGAGGGCCTCGGAGCAGTGTTCGGCAGCAAAGCGTCCATGGGGCCGGTGCAGAGTTCATACACATAATAAAACATAATCATAGTTCATAACAACATAAGCAAATAAACAAGGGTTAAAGGAGGGCGCCAAGAACAACCCTTAAGGCAAGAGGAGGTCTGGATTGTAGTGATCCAGGCGGTGAGACAGCTGGAGTTGCTGGAGCTGTCGGTGGCTCCAACAGCCCAAATAAAGTAGTGAGGTGCACAACAAAACTTGGAAAGCCAAAATAACAATGATCGGGTGCAAAGCCAAATTGTAAATTCCAGTGGCAGTGGGGCTCCAGCCAAAGAGGGTTTCCCACCACGAGTACTCACCGGTGGTCTTAATTTGCTGGGCAAGATCCAAAATTTCCTTGCCGTTGTGGGACACAACCAAAGCAGTAGTATCCCCGTCCCTCTGGATGCTCTGGAGGGTGCGGTGGAGCTGCGGGTGGGCCAGGAGCTCGTGGATTAGCTCCAGACCGATGCCAAGGGAGACTGGCTTCACATAGCGATAGATGGAGGGTGTCACCAGGATCTCTTCTTGGGTCCAGACCGGTACCGTGTAGGTGAAGTCGCAGGCTGCCACCGAAGACAGGTTGCAGAAGCAGCGGTTGACTCCCGGGATCACGGGCTTGAGCTGGAACGAGTTCAAGATCACAAAGTCGCAGGCCGTTCGCACGCAGGCACATCCTTTCCCAAGGTAGACCACAGCGGAGCTGTTCTCCCGGACGACCTCGAAAGAGCATTCATTGAGGGCGTCGACTTGCGGGGCTACACAGGGGTGATGAGGTGCAAAGGCTTGGTCTTGGCAGATGAAGCCGGTCTGGTCTCGATGCTGGCACCCTTGGAGGCTGACGAGCTGCCATCCGGTCGGGGTGAAGCGGGCCCAATGGTCGGGGTGTCTGGCGTAGAGGACTTCGGTGTCGCTGACTTGGAGTCCCAGAGGCACGACTGGGTACACATGGAATGACTCGTGCGCACTGGCCATTAATAAAAATAATTTAAGCTCCTGGGTGGTCGGTGAGAATGAGGAATTTACGAGAGACCACCAGGATTCAAGCTCCAGTTCTATGGGTGACAATTTGGGCGTAATCAATCTTTTAATTTCCAGGGGCAAGTGCCCTTCCGTGGCTTGCCGAATTAGCCCCATGGCCACAGCCTGATTTAATTGTTGGGCTTGCATACATGCCATGGCTATTGACACGTTGCGTTCAAAAGACTGTGTTCCTTTGAGCAGCAGAGAAAAATCTCTTTCAATTTGACTCTCCCAGTTAACTAAAATGGAGCTGATCTCGTGTTGCCCATTCGAAATGGAATTTAGGGACTGCACCACCGGTTTACCTAAGTCGGAGATGCTAGTCGTGACATGGGCAAACTTATTAGCGAGAGTCTCAATATTGACCGAATCCATGATTGCTAAGCCTCCGGCTGCAGGAGCAGTCCAGTCGGCAATGCTTCGTCTGGCACGCGAGAGAGAGGGGGAGGGATCGATCCACAGTTGTAGCCATGCATTCCAACCCTTGCTACCGGCCTCCAGATAGGGAGCGCACTGCGGCAGCCTCTGGGTTATATTTAGCTCAGCTAAGTCTATGCGGATCTCTTTTAAAGACATTTGCGGGCGGACTAGAACTCTCTCTCGAATGTCAGTTTTCAAAACATGGGAGCCCACTATATGCGTGCCGCCTTGGCTTAATTGTTCATTGCTAGCAATCAAAGGGTCAATTTGGATGGTGTGGGTCTCCTGGGTCCGGATCAGCAGGGAATAATTGCCTGGTTCATGAGTCAAATTTACAAAGAGCAGCCCAAGCCGGTGAAATTTCTCTACTAGGGGCTTGGTTTGGCATTCGGGCGTCTGTTGAACCAGTATCCAATCGGGTGGGCCGTGTTTGGCTAGGTCTTCCTCCTTTACAATCCAGGTCAGGTTCTCCCAGCGTTCTATAGCAAAGGAGAGAACTGCGCCTGAAGGGGGCGCGATGGTGACTGATGCAGATTCAGTGGCAGTGGTGCCTAGTAGGATGGTCATTCTAAAGGGGTCTCCTGTCTTCCATACTGCGGCCGACACTAGAATAACTTCACAGTATGGTCCGAAAGCCTCAGTGACAAATGGCGAGGTTTCGAAATTGGCAGGGGTGGTATATTTGTCTACCACCGGGACTGCGGTGGGGGCTGGCCTGATACGGGGAAGGAACATACATGGAATTGGAGCAAGTGGTGAAACCATATCAGTGGGCAAGTAACATACTAATTCTTGGGACATAGTTTTTACTCCCACACATAAAATAACAAGCTCTGGGGGTCGGATCCACTGCTCTTCACAACTGCGGAAGTTAGTGCGATCCGTGGGGGTGGTCATATTAATCTGCTGCAGAACTTTGCAGACCATCATTTCATTCCCTGCTAGTGTATTGATACATCTCCAGTGGGGGTAGGGCATTAATTTGGATGGGCGTCCCTCTATTAGGGTGCCTGCCAGCACGAGCAAACACAGAGTGGCCAGGTGTCTCATCTCCTGGCCTTCTTTTCCTTTTTGTGCCGAAAATATCCTGGGGAGACCTGCGGATATAAGTACAGGTTCCCTGAGTTTCTTGCAGCAAAATAAATGAAGTAAAGCGGGGAAAAAGGAGGGTGTTTTTCTGCCAGCACTGTATGTTAAGCGGGGTTCGAACGAGAAGTCCCAGGGGCACTAAGCGAGCCTTCCAGCTTGTTGCTCTGGGGAACTCCTGTGCGGGGGCTTCTTCCTAAAGCATGTATATTTCAGGGGGGACGTCTTTATGTCGAGCAAGGGTTGGCTGTGCGTTAGGCGGGATTATGCAAACTCGCCCCAGGGGTCCCTGGGTGCCTAGACTATGTGGCCTTCAGGTGCCCCTTGCTCGGTGGCGGGCTGCTTTTATTTTGCGGGCTGAGAGCTATCGGTCCGGCTCGGCCTGGCCTTGCCGTTTTAAAAAAAAAAAAAAAACTAGAGAGCGGTTTCCATTAACTATAAGGGTTGCTGCAGACGGGGGCCCTCGCTTTAATTTTCAAAAATAGGCCTTCGTCATATATTTGCAGGACAACCAATTTTTGGAGGGACTCCCTCGGGAGGCCCCATTTTCTGGTTTAAAAAAAAAAAAGGTACACTGGGCGGGCAAAAAAGAAAAATACACTGCGCGCAAAAGAAAAATACACGGAGCTACACGGAGCACGAAGCATATGGGTGTGGGGTGCTTTCGGGTTGCCCTCCCTTGGAAGGCCTGGCAGGGCTTCACTATAACTTCAGTATGTCTCCTCCCCCTTCTTTTCCCTTATACGGTACGGGCAAGGGAAAAGATTACATGGGGCGGGCGGCTGCTGGCGGAAAGGGCCGAAGTGGAGCCGAAGGTGCTCGGCAGCGTTTATCGAAAGGCGGCGGAGGCGGCCGAGATCTGCCGGCGCCACTGGGTCTGGGTTGTTCGGGGGTCATCTTGGCGCGGGGGATTCTGGCTATGTAAATGAGGCACGTTGCCCCTTGTGCGTAGCGAACGCACCCCAATAACATATTCCAGAGGGCAGATATCTACAAACTACTGGCAGGTCTCTTACCTTTACACTAAAGCGTACTAGATGGTGGCGCCGTATAGCAACTCACCATGATGATTATGAACATTAGTAAAAGAGGGGGTTGACGGGCTGGACGGGGGTTTCCTTCAGGGGAGGCACGGCCCTCAAAGCCAAAGCCGACCATCATGCGAAAGCGTGGGTCTGGCAGGTGAGACCCCGAATCTACGTAGATGCGGGATCTTCACCAGCACGGCGGGTGATATATTTTCAAATACAGGGATCACCTTTTTTGGTGGTTCCACTATGTTCGAAAGAATGTATTCACCTCTGGGCTAAAGCCTCTCCAAACACTTTCACACACAGCAAATCTCTTTTGCCTGTGCAATTTTTTTCCGAACACGCGGCTTAAAATCCAATTAAGAATCACTCTCGGTGGTGGTCCTATTTGGCTTTGGTTGCCGTGTTTCCCCCTAGGGTCCCAACTGTGGGGCCCGCCTAATGAAGTTAAAGAATAGAACTGAGAAGTAATAACAAAAACACTAAATGATTATATGAAGCCAAGTTGCCTTTTTACGTCTAAATTCAAAAGGGTATTGGGCTTCAGGTTCACACACACATGCAGTTAAGACTGCACAACGAAAAGGGAAGGGGGCTGCGGGGACTTGAACTCAAGTCTCCTTAAGGTGGCTTCTCCACTCCTGGTTCCAATCCCTTCCAAATTCTGACAGGGAACCAGTGATTACATTTATTTGGGCTTACTTCAGCCTGGGAGAGGACAAAAGGAAGAATTGGGAGGAGGTCAGAATCCTGGTCTGACCAGTTTTTCCATTTCAATGAGGGGTGGGGGTGCAACGCTGAGTGGGAACAGTCTGTTTTAGATGCTGCTAGCAACTGGGAGTCTTTCTGGAATTTGCTCACTTGCCTTATTACATTCCTGACTGCACTTACTGCTGGAGGCTCTACCTTTTCATTAAGTTTTGGGCTTGAGCCTTTTAAAACGTGGAAACAGATACACAAATGTCTCTGAATTAGCTCAAGCACTACTAAACCACACAGGCACAACATAAGGTTTTCTTCAGGGGTGTTAGTCAGGGAAGGCTGACAGAAAGCTATTTGGTGTGTAGTTGCAAGCACTGGATTCTCAAAGCAATTTAAATCTTTTAAAGGAACTGCATTTTTACTTTTGTTTACCTGTTCTTCAGGGTTATTGCAAGAGGGCACAGTCACGGTGGGCTGTGTATAGCTTGGCTGGGGGCACTCTATGGGAGCCAAGACAATTTCCTGGGGAATTACTTTTAAACTCTGCACATGCTCAGAGGCTAAAGTGAATTCTGGCTTCTTGGGCGTGGGGGCTGAGGCAGAAATTGAAGGCAGAGGTGACTGGCTACATGTTTCACTGCCTTTGGCGGGGCGGGGTGCTGATTCAATCACTGATTGTTCCTCTAAAGTCTTTAATCTGGCCTCCGTGAGTCTCTGGGATTCCAGGAGATTTTGCATCAGGGTTTTTAAAGTGGCGGTTTCATTATTCTGGTTCTTCAGTAAAGTCTGCATGTTAAGGAATTTATTGTGGAGCTGCTCTTTCTCTATTGTGCAAGCTTTTAATTTTTCTTTTAATTCCTCATTCTCTTTATTAAGATCATTTATTTTTAAATTCTGTTCCCTATTTACACTTATGAGCTCCTGAATTTTATTTTGCAGCTCTGCCAGATTTCCTTTAGAGGTGTCTGGCAAAGTTGGTGCTGGGTTCTGGGTGCGAACCACCCTTGGGAATCTTTCCTTCTCTCTTTTAAGTTCCAAGCTATTTTTAGTTCCCGGAGGTCGAAGGCTAGCCTCATCCTTTGGTTTTCTCCCACAGGCAGTTAAGTGGGGAGAAGCACGTGTGACCCCCGGGCATCCCTATTGGAAAAAGGGGTTCCCAGCTGGTGGCGGCTCTTCTCTTACTGTAGACACTGGCTGTGTATGTTGGGGAGGGCCATTCCTAAAGATGTCTAGAAGGGCAGAGAGAAGCACTGAAGTGGGCTGCTGGTGGAAGAGCTCCATGTCTGCCCCATGATCCTTGAGCCGCTTCCAGAGTTCCCAGCGGAGTGAGTCCCTGGCTGGCGGCGGGCCGCCTAGGTCAGAGGGCTCCTCATGGTCCTTTGGCTGCGGTCTCCAGGAGTCAGCCTGACTTGGGGGAGGGTAGACCTGGTGATTGTAGGGGTGAGGTGCCCGAGGGGGCGGGGGCGCCGAGGGCAGCGCAGGTCTCCAGGGCTCAGAGGGTCCCTGTGGGGAGGAAGGGTAGTGACTGGGGGTGGGCGCAAAGGTTACTCCTGGACGGGAGTCCCTCTGGCTGCGGCCCCGAGTGAAGCTACCACTTTTCCCACGCAAGATGCCACCTCTAGGCTCCGAGTACGAGCTATGCCCTTGGGGCCGATATTGGGAGTGGGGACCATGGTTGGCATATGTGATGGTCTGAATGGGCTCACTCTCTTCCCTATGGGAGGCCGGGGACTTCACATGGCGGATGGCTCCGGTCTCTCGCAACAGGCCAGCAATGCTCCTGATGCGAGCTTCCAGGTCTCCCCATGAGATGCTCCCGGGTTCTACTCCTGCCAGGGCTAGGCGGGGTAGTACTGTTGAGACCGTCTATGACTGCCCTTCTGAATTCTAGCTCATCGAAGTCGGGTACATCGCTGGCATCTAGGTCCACTTCGTCTGCTAGCTCAGCAAGAATCTGCTTCCTAGCTAAGTATGCCTCTGGGTCCTCTCCGGGCTTTTGGGACTCTGCAATGTACAGGGCCTTTAAGCTCTTGGTGGGCCATAGGAATGCGCACAATTCTTTAATGGCTCCATACTGGCTGCAGGTGGCTAGCCTTCGGTTGGACACGTAAGCATTAAGGGCTGTGACTATTTCGGGGCTGGCGCAGTGGCGGGCCAGTTGGGCCACATCGGAACCACTAGCGGAGGGCTGGGAGGTGGTCACATGGGTGAACCACTGGATAGCTGTGTCTCGGTTTAGGGGCCCCATGCGATCGGCTATGGCTTGGAGCTCATCGGGCCTCCAATTGCGGGTTTCCTTAACTATCCGGTCTGTCTTCCTGCCATCCTCGTCTGTGGAGACAATTTCTTTGGTAGCTATCGGATGGAGGGGCTGTGGAGCTTCCTCGGGCTGGGGCGACTGAGATGCCCAGCTCTCCTTACTATCTTCTGGGAGGTCCAAGAGGGCTGAGGGGTGCACGGCGGAAATTACGGCCTGTTGCATCCCCAAGTGTCGCTTCAGGGCCTCTAGCTCCCTCTTACAAGCTGAATGATCCGCGGCTGCGGTTTTAGACTGGTTGTGGTCCGCCATGAACTGGGCGGCATGGGTGAGCTTAGCAATCTCCTCTTGTCCCTCAGTTAATGCTCGCTCAGCCATATCAGCACGGGCGGTGGCTGCTTCAGCCTTGTGCTGAGCGTCCTGGAGGGCAGTGGTGAGTCCTTGTTTCTCTAATATGAAATTGACGCGTTCGGCACGCCACTCGACTGCTCTTCTCTCGTACTCCTTTTCCTGTTCAGTCAGCTTAGTCCTGAGAGTCTGGATTTCTAGGCGCAAGGCGTCCTGCTCTCGCTCTGACCTTTCCTCTAGCTCCTCCTGCGCGGTTTGTAACTTACTAATTAAGGACACGCTGTCCTGTAGAGCGGTGAAAAGGGCCCAGGAGTAAAACTACAGTGCTCCCAAGCGGAAAAAGCGCTCAAGAGTTCAAACAACTCCCAAGCAAAAGTGCGCCCAAGAGTCCTACTAACTCCCAAGCGAGGTGCGCCCAAGAGTCTGCCTTCAAACTCTTAAGCACAGTGCGGCCGGCTGCCGCGGGGCTTCAGGAACCTGGCTTTAGATTCCCAAAGCTAAACTGACCAAACGGACTATCGATTCCTTCACGTTTCCTCCGGAGCGGGGATTGAAGCCTAAGTGCTGGCAGGAACGGGGTTTGGACGGACTTAGGAGAGACGGGGGAGGGCGGAAAAGAGTTTTATATGTGCTGCTTCAGGATGTGTATATATCTATAGAGCCTACTTCTGGGATCCCACCCAAATAGGCGGTTTAGGCGGCCCGGAAAGTGGCCAGGAACTTCACCAGTTCAGAGGTCCTCACCCACAGTACACCGGTTATAACGGCTCGAGGGCCTCGCGGTGCACCAGAAAAGGCAAGTAGTCCAAAGCTGGCTGAAGGAGGAAATGGGGGGAAAAGCCAACCCACAAGATAGAAATGCTCGCTAGAGCCACACACACTCACACTTTTAATTCCCTGAGCTAAATTGCGCTCTTTACACAGAGGTCTGGAAAATTTTCCTCTAAGTCATTTCGCTGAAGACACGCGTGTCGACTCACGTGCATTCACACGAACTGGGTTATGCCCGCATTCTCCACCAGTAAACTGTTACCAGAACTGCTCTTTATTATAGGGGGAAATTAGCTTTAGCAGTCTGTAACTTAAAATAAGCGCGGATCTTAACCTATGTCTACGGAGGTCCCGATTCCAGACACTCTAGTGAATAAGAGGCAGACTACAAAATAGGTTCCAAACACGTGTATTGTCTAACAATGTGGCGTAAGCCTGAACTTGCACAAGCATACAAGAAACGCACAAGATCTAGGAAATACAGAGTATGAAATACAGAGACGTTCGCATTAGCTGGTTCCCAACGATGATAGGGGGAATACTCACTTATCCTGGAGCGAAGCAGAGACACGACAGCGAGGGGTGGCCCAATGCCAGCACTGGGACCACAGACGGACAGCGAGGGGTTCTGGATAGGATGGCACGCGCACCATGCGGTCTGGGAGACCTGCTTAAATACCCCAAAACGTACCCTGGGGCTGGTGCTGTACTTGGTGGTTCTCACAGATTAAAACAAAGGGTCTAATGGGCTACTGAATGGCTTGGATGGGCCCCTTTAGTAATCAGATTGTGATAAGTGACACCTCAGGAAGAGGGGACAAAAGAGGGAGGGGGAAATCCAAGTGGGCTGAAAGGATGTTCCAGCGGACAGGGCTTGTCCTGATGTCATCAGCTCTGGAATGCGGAGGTTTCTTTGAGATGCATTCTCTAAGTGCTTGGGATGGTCGGCACTTAGTTCCTTCTCCGGGGCGGCTCCTAAGATATGCAGAGCGGGGCGAGGTACTCTCGCTGCGGACGTGGTGCGCCCGCTTCGCCGAAATGGCTTCCCAAAGCAGTCTTTTCCTCTGGGTCTTCTGGGTGCCTGAGAACATGGATGCCGGCTGGGCATAGCTGAGGCTGGTTTGCAGGCTGCCCGGTAGCGAGGGCGAGCTCGGGGACCAACCCGCGGGAGGCTCCAGGCGGGAACTGACCAGGGAGCGCCTAGCCAGGCTCGCTGGAGGTTTCCCTGGCAGGCGCCCGGCTGCTAGCAGCGGCTTGGGCCCATATGAGGCAGGCTTCCATGGAGGCAGGGGGAACAGCACACAAAACACAGTCCAAAGCAGGGAACAGGCACGGTCCGTGGCAGATGGCAATGCAGGCACGGGGCATACTTGTAACAGAGTCCAAGCACACACTAGGAAGTCCAGATACAGGTCAGGGCAGGGCTGCCCAGAAAGAGAGTCCTTTGTGCAGTGTACTACACAAAAATAACACAACTCACTTCACATCAGAGAATCACAAAAACACAATTGCTGTCAAAAACGGTGAAGTGGGTTGTATTATTTTGTGTAGTACACTGCTTTCATGCCCTGTTGTGCCTTCCTACTGTGTAACCTAAAGCAGTTAAAGAAATAAAGTGCTTTTGACAGCAATTTTTGGGGGGTGATTCTTTAATGTGAAGTGAGTTGTGTTATTTTTGTGTAAGATACTGCTGCCATGCCCTTTGGTGTGCCCCCCTGCTGTGTAACCTAAAGCTGTTCAAGAAATAAAGTGTTTTTGACAGGAATTGTGTTTTTGTGATTCTCTGATGTTAAGTGAGTTGTGTTATTTTTGTGAGGTGGAATGCTGGAATGCCCTTTGGTGTGCCCCTGCTGCTGTGTAACCTAAAGCTGTTCAAGAAATAAAGTGTTTTTGACAGGAATTGTGTTTTTGTGATTCTCTGATGTTAACTGAGAGTTGTGTTATTTTTCTGTGTGGGGGACTGCTGGTGTAATGTGTCATAATGCTTTTCCTACTTGTACTTTGAAAGGGAGAAAATAATTTTTAAAAAACTTTATTTTGTGTTGTTCATGTTTTATTCTTTGTTGTGCAGTTGGTTCCCATCATAGGGAACAATGGGGCTGGCTGGCCAGCCATCTCTGTAGGTGGTGGGGGAATTTGAGGGAGGGTGTCTGTGGTTCAGGTGCTCTTTCACAGGGACCAGCTGGCACTCAGAAGTGTGCCCACCATTGTGGAACCCCTAGGCTGTGCAGAATTGCCCAGGGAAAGAGAGTTTAGAAGTTCCCAGCATAGGGAACAAAGGGAGAGGGCTGGCCTTTGCCAGCCTGTTCCTGGGGTTATGGGTGTGGGGCAGGTGGGGGTGGATTTGGGTCTGTGAGGGGCTAATGTGGGGATTTGGGTCTGTGTGTGGCAGCTGGGGGGGAATTGGGTTTGTGTGGGGCTGTAGGGGGTGGACTTTGGGGGCTGAGAGCACCTACTTGGGGAGGCCATGAAATGCCCCCCCCAAGTGGGAGCAGGCAGAGCCTTGGTGGGGGTGGGAGGAAGGGTGGGAGAAGGGCCCCAGAGGGTTGGGGGGCATTTTGCATGCAAAATGCCACCCCTGGCAAAGGAAGCCTGCCTCTTCATTTTTTCCCCATAGGAAATAATGAAGAAGAAGATGAGCAGCAGCAAGCTAACAATATGCTCACCCTTCCCTTTCTTATGCGAGGATAGGGTGACCTGGTTTGGGGGGCCATAACATGGCCCCCCAAAGTCCAATCGGTCTGAAACTTGGGAGTTTGTTAGAGAGGAGTTAGAGGAAGGTCCCCACCAATTTTGGGTTGATTCGGTGGGAAAATGCCTCCCCCAGGCGTCCGGGAAGACGGAGGCGTTTTCCCATTGAAAAAACCCGAAAGAAACCCGAAACAACCCGAAACAAACCCGAAACGCTAAACCCGAAACGGCTAGCCGTTTCGGGTTTTGCTGTTTCCAAAACAGATTCTTGTTTTGGGTAAACCCGAAACAAGAAACACGAAATAGTGTGTCTTTGCACACCCCTAGCTGTGTGTCCGACTGTCAGTACTTGTTACACCTAATTCACAAGTGTTGTGGATTGTTTGTTTGTTTGTTTGTTTTTGGATTGCCAGATGATGGCTTCAAAAAAGAGAGGAGTCCAAGCTTTGCAACCATCCTCATGCAAGCTAAAAAATACAATTTTCCACCTTTGCATCTATTCTTAGGGCTCTGGCACCATGCCAGCTGAGGCATTCCTTCCAGTCCTAAGGATAGTTAGAAAGGAGAATCTTGCTCTACATATTTTCAGCAGTTCTTAGGTCTTTGAGAGCTTGCCTCCTGCTCCCAATAGGCATGTGCTCCTCCTCAGTAATGAAAAAATGTGGGACCAGAGAAGATGAAAGACTTACTTTTAAAAAAAATGAAAACTGGGAAGTCAGAGAAGCAGTATGGGGTCAGAACCAATGGAAAACTCTATGCAGAAAACCCCTGAGTTTTTGGCTGAGCAGGAATTTGAATTGGAGACTCCATGGCCCAAGGGCAACACTGTAATCACCACACTCACCATACTACATAACATATATAGCTGGAATTAGTTTTTTAAAAGATTTTAAATAACATGTTTTTATCTTGCCTTCAGTCTTTGTTGTTACTATCCATGGTTGCAGCCGGCTCACAGGTGTGGCTTTTGTTACAGCTTCATTGAAATATTAGTCTCTCAGACAGCCCTAATAGCTATGGAAAAAGTATTCAGGTGTCTCATATTTTGCCTAGCATTTCCCCCACTAATACTCAGCAGTCCATTTTCCTCCTGTTCTCCCTATAAATGTCTTACTTTGAACATAATCAAATTGTTTGTTTTTTCTTTGATTCCAACAATGTTCCCCATGTATCTTGTTAAACAAGAATGCATAGCTACAAACATCCGCACTGTAGGAGACTAGAGGAAAATAAATGTGATAGATACAAAAGTGCTAAGCAAGGCATGCTCCTGCAAAGCTTTTCCTAACAATCTAAATGTGCATAACACATTGCTCATATTCTTTATGTCCTTAAAGAGCCAGAGAGACTTTCCAAATATATGAGTTACTGCAAATATATAAAACATTAAAGAAATAGCCGTGCTCTGAGAATGGTGGGGAAATGAAAAGGCAGCTTTTTGCCTGATCGTTTGGCTATAAAAATGACAAATGGGAAATACCATTAAATAATGTAGTGAGAGCATCGAAAGAGATGAATGCCCCATTCATGCATTAGCAATACTACCTATAACATTTAATGTTATCTTTATGAATATGTTTTTGTGGCTCTCAGGAAGAAACACATAGGGACAAGGCTGTCACTGGCCAAAGGCACACTCCAAAATACAAGCTCAACCCAGAGAAAGCCCAACAGAACCAAACTGAGCCAAGGGAATGGAGTCCTCTCAGAATCAAAGAGAAGCAAGGGAACCAACATCAAACCAAAGAATCATGTTGAACCAGCAAATTCTATCCAAACAAAACTGAAGCAAAGGACACTGTTAGTCCAACAGAACCAGTTTCACTCAAGAAGCCAGGCAGAACCCTAGCCAGTGGAGGAACACCACAGAACCAAGCACTCAGCCACTCAGCAGCAGAACCACCAACCACAGGGCAATGGCAAGGAAGCATAGCTTTAAGTAATGTAGTATAAGATGGATCCCTCTTGGCCTCAGAATGAAAGTGAAAGGGAGGGGAAATTTTGGGAAACCCAAGTTCTCCTCTCTCTGCTGTCTGTTCTGCCGCATACAATGCCACTCTCACTGGCTCAGAGGACTCTTGAGACAGAGCTGTAGGTTGCAGCATCCATTCATCACTGGCCATCCTGTTCCCTCCCACCCCTGCAATGAAGAAAGTTAGCATTTCACACAAGAACAGCACTACAGCTCTCACTAGCTTCATTTTGGGAATTTCGGTGGGTTTGCCTCTACTTGTTTGTGGCGCTTCCATAGTGAGTAAAAATTCTCTGCTTTCCCTAACATCTCTTTTTGAATCTTCTTGTTCCAGTGGCAAAGAGAGCAACTTTTCTGTTGCTGCTTCTCTAAATTGTTTGCACATATTTGTGCTGGCTGGGCTGGTGTTTTGGAGGGTGAGAGTAGGCATTCCAATTTGTCACATACATTTTATGGTGTGCCAGCTGGATCAAGTGTGCCTTCTGCTGGTTTTCTAAGTTTTAAGTTTTGGGAAGAGTATTTTCCCCGCACCTTCCAAAAACAGACTGAGAGAGGATGCTGGCACAACTGTGCTCACTTCACTCTGAAAGTCCAGAGCAGGGCAGTTGAAGGGCAGCAAGTTGAAGTTCAGGAAGACCAACAGCTCAACTCTCCAGGGGAGCAGGCAAGTGTGATGAGGGCTGACAATGTTGCCCAAATTGGAAAAGATATGCTCACTCTGCACTCTCAACAGATGGGATGATAGGAGCCTCTGAGCCTTGAAAGAGAGGTCTGGCCAGACAGCCTCTTTCTTGGCCCAGAAGCTCAGAGGACAGGTCTCTGAAAGGTAGTCCCTGACTATTGCCTCTGCCAAATCCTGGCTTATGTGCCTCATGTTCCCAGAGGGGCCAAACACCACCCCAATGGGACATCTTGGTGGTGGCCATGGGGGGAACCTGCAGTGAAGGGGCAGTATGGGGACTAGCAGAGCTGGTCCCCCCTCTGTCCCCTGTGCTGGCAGGATGACCATCCTAGCCTAAGAAAGCTGCACCCACTAAGAGTTCACCAGCTCTTCTCTCAAGCTGAACTTCCCAGTCTAGTCAATGATGCTGTCCTTGATGCATGAGTCATACATGGCCACCAACATATACAGCTACTTCTTAGTGAGAGGTGATGCCCTATTGTAGCCTTCTCATGAGCGTGTGCACTACTGGAACAAGTCTGCACATCCTGCAACTGGGTTCAAAAAGGAGGCCATCTTCCTCTGAAGCATCTGGACATCCAGGTTCACCGTGTTAGACAAGACCACGACAGTGAAGTCCTTAAAAGGCCTCAGGACTGCCACCATCTAGGAGATGATCAGCCAGTCCTCTTTGCTGAAATGACTCTCTCTCCAAGAACCACATAGAGAGGATGGCCTGCTGCTCCACCAAAACACTCAAGCATGGCATGGGTGAAGTTCCAGAGAGTGATGCTGCAGCACACCTGTCCTGATATGACTTCTAGCGGAGTTGGTGAGTTGCTTTCACTGGCATTTCTGGAGGAGACACTGGAACTCAAGTCGCAGGGCCCAGTCCAGGTTCCTCAGAAGAACCCAGACTCAGAGAGTCCTTCACCATGAGGCAAAGTTTGTGGGCTGCACAGTAAATGCACTTGAAGCAGACTTGCACTGCCACGGCCTTGATGCTTGCACTGCCATCAGTCACTATGTATCCCAGGGTGATGTCCTTGCCTACCCACTCCAGTAATTGCCTCTCGGTGGTAGCAGCAATGTTGCCCACTGTATGCACCTCATTGAGAAGCTCAGCATGGAACAAAGCATTGCAGTAATTGGCCCAGCAGCCCCTCCATCTGACCCTGCCTGACACTGGTCATCCCATCCCCACCCAGAAGGTCATTGGGTTTCCACCAATGGACAGTCAGTGATAGGTACACATACTGCAACTGAGGGTAAAGCCAGATGTCCAATGTGAACTGCACACATCTCCCAGCAGCAGGGACAACTGTGCTGCACATACTCACTGATAGCTCTTTAAGATGAGGGCATCATGGTCCTGCTCAGCATGGTGCAAACAGGGAGCAAGTGCCAAGGACAGCCTTCTCGGAGCAGCCCATGGTAGCTGATATCCTCAACCATGGAGAAGGGGCATCCATCTATGGTGATCACCTTGGTGATTTTCTGAGTGATTGTTTAGTGCCACCCCCACCAAACATTTCCATCAGAGATGCTTGGCATCCTTTCCTTACAGGAGGCCTAGAGGGAGGAGCACCAGAGGTAGTTGTGGGATGACTTCTCTGCTGGCTAGATGGCAGTCATGTGGCACCCGGCTCTCTCCCCCGCTGAAGAAGCACTGCCTAGTGCTGTCAACAGCCAAGCTGGAGGCTGAAGGCTGCACTGGAGCAGGCTTCCTCCATGCAGCTATGAGGAAAGTTGCAGCCCTCCCCTCCACCCTTCTAGTTTTCACTCTCAATTTTCCTCCAGGACCCTGCAGTACACTTCTCTCACTTATTTTGTCCCCCTGGTACTGTTTAACCTAGCTGTACTGTGTTACACTTACTCACACTAACCAACAAAAATTCATCAACCCCTCCAAAAACACCTAGCCCAAATCAGATTTTTTAAAGCTACTCTGACTAGTAAAAGTTTTCTAATGGTTTTGTGTCTAAGCTGGAGATGGGAAAAAATGTCTTTTTAAAAAGGCTTATTTTAGATAGGTGCTATTAACTATTCTAGGAAGACACTTGATTTCTCTTCAGGAATCAAAACTCCCCTGACCCCAGACTACAGGTCAGCCTATACAAAAACTAGTTCTAAAGGTGAGCAGTAGCCTAATTAAATATTTCACTATGGGCAGCCTATTTACCTATTTGACTAGAATACAACACCTGAACCCTTCTTAATTCCTACACAAACACGTTAAAAGGAAAACCTAGCTTACTTTTAAAAGCCTTTTGAAAAGTTCACCTAGTTCTCTTGACTACACAACAGGAGCACCCCAAATCTCCACTAGAGGCAAACCCAAAATAATAGTAGTGCAGAACAACACACCTCTTGGTGAAAAGCAATCCCCTCCCCCACAAAAAAACCCAAAACAGGAACTAACAACAAGCAGCAAATCTAGCCTTTAAACCAGATGGGGAAGGCAAACCAACAGCAAGACAAAAGCTATTTCCCCCACGCACAAGAAGAGCAAATCTCCCAAAAATGGCAAGGTGGAACAGCTATTCTCTACAGTTTGGAGTAAGAGCACAGGACTCTAATCTGGAGAAATGGGTTTGCTTCTCCACTCCTCCGCTTGGTGACCTTGGGTCAGTCACAGCTCTTCCAGAGCTCTCAGCCCCACCCACCTCACAGGGTGTTCTGTTGTGGGGATAATAATGACATACTTTGTAAACTGCTCTGAGTGGGTGTTTAGTTGTCCTAAAGGGCAATATATAAATTGAATGTTGTTGTTGTTGTTTCTTTAAACCACCATGCAAGACAACAACAGGAGAAAAAAGATACCCCCTCACCGCTGCCTGAAGAACAATCACAAAAATGAACAGCAAGAGTCTAGAACACTAACACCAAAGTTCAAACAATTTGATAAAAGCCAAAGCACCCCCTACACTTGACATCAAAAGCCGCTTTTAGAAGGTAAACTGTAAGACAAAACCTGCCTCCCATACCCTATCCCTCCCAGACCAACCCTCATCCCCCAAAGGACAGGAAAAACTACAACTTTCATACCAGTTCCTCCAGCAAGTAGCACAGAATTCTTCTTCCAGGCAGCATTCTGCACCAGTAGGTAGGCAGCAAATCCACTAGTAAATCCCAAAGGCAAAGAGAAAAGAGCAGGTCAGGTAAGACAGCCAGGAGCACTCGGCAGCAGTTTCTCTCCAAGACCAGACTACACAAAATGGAGGCTGCTCTGAAGTAAGTCTGCTTTTTAAATTCCTTGCAGACAGTTTGAAAAAAGGCTCTCACCTTCTTCAAGAATCCTATTGGCCAGACAAGAACTCATGCATGGATTGGCCACTCACTCCCCACTTTCTGCCTCATTTCCCCCTCCCTCTAGTCACTGCCTCACTTCCCCTCCCTCTTCCCCTTCCTCTTTTGGAAAAAAAAAACCCAGGAGAAGCCCAGGAAGGAGCCAGCCAGACTGAAGCTACATTTCCCAGATTAACTCAGATTAACATAGATTTATCTAGGCTTCTTGATCCAGGATCCCAGATCGGATCCAGGATTCTCTAATCTGATCCAAGAAAGCTAGATTTAGCTGAATTGTCATAAATCTACTTTTTGTTGCTAGTTCCCTGACCCAGATTGCACATCTCTATCAGTATATCCTGTCCATTGAAGCCAAGGTGATTTATAGTGCAATCCTAAACAAACCTACTCAGTAAAGTTTACTCCCAGGAAAGTGTTGTTAAGATTGCACTGTTAGTTAAGGCCAGAAAGAGTGAACATTTCAGGTTGTAGCAAGATCCAGTGGCAATTTTCAGAAATTGGATGACACATGCATGCACCTTAACTAGGGCCATAGGACAAGGGTCGAATATTTGCATTGCATCCAGAAGGGCCCAGTTTCGATCCCTGGTATCTCCATTTGAAAAAGGATCTGGTTGTAGGTGGTATGAAAGACTTCTACATGAGACCCTGGCAAGCCCCTGCCAGTCAGAATAGACTGGGGTAACTCTGTTTAGGATTGCCCTGCAAGAGTCTGATTCGGTATAAGGCAGCTTCATGCAACTGTGTCTTTCAGCAAGTAGGTTGGGGAGTGGAATTTGCTGCTCCAGTCCTGCTCCCACATATGTGTGTGTTCATTCTATCCACATAGATTATTTGAAAGGGGCTATTGTGGAGCAGAATTCTCTCATTAAACACCTTATATTAATGTAAAGTTTTTATTTATACTTACTCAAATTACATTGTTTTCTGCAAGGTATTTGACAAAGTGCCCATGATATTTTGGTTAACAACCTGCTTAAATGTGGTCTAAAAGATAGAACCCACAGGCGGATTCATAGCTGACTGGAGAACCATGCTCAAAGAGTGTTAGTCTTATCAATCTGGAGGGAGTCTTGAGTGGGTGTCTCAGGGCTCTGTTCTGAGCCTGGTAATTAACATTTTTATTACTGATATGATTGAAAATGTGGAGGAAATCCTTATCAAATCTGGAGATGACATAAAACTGGGAGGATCAGCAAACATTTTAGAAGTCAAAAATAAAGAGCAATCTGGCCTTGACAGTTTGAAACTTGGGCTGAAACTAAATTCAACAATGTAAAATTCTGCATTTAAGCAAAAAAAAAAAATTATATTTGCAGGGGGATACCTGGCTTGGTATATGAAAAGAGTATCAGGAGGATTGCTGTAAAACATAGACTAAACGTGGCAAGCAAAATCATGCAGCCGCAAAAAAGGCTGATGTGGTTTTAGACTGCATTAGAATAGAGGGGTAGCATCCAACTCACAACAAATTCTCCTGGATGCCCTTCCCTGACCAGGCAGACTGGCAAGCCTATTTTCACCTACCTAAAGAGCTGTCACATGGAGGAGGACAAAGACTTATTTTCTGGTACTCCAGTGTACAAGAATAATTTACTTCACAATACTGTGAAGTAAATTATTCTGAAAGAGAGGGATTGGCCCAGAGTTTTCTGGTGAATTTCATGATTTGAACATGGATCTCCCAGCTCATAGCCCAACAGTCTAACCACTACACTATACTAACTTTATTATTTATTTAATTTACTTCACTTACAGCCTCCGTTTTTCACTGAGATTCAAAGTGGATAGCAAAATATATATTTAAAAAATTCAATGAGACAGCATAAGACATTCAATAAACAATGCAATAGGAATAAGATTATTCCTGGGCTGTGGGGAGGGAGGGAGGCTCCAACAGGCTTTTGCGTTATGTCTGGCTAGCAGTTAAATATGCTTTTTGCTATACATAACACAGATACACACATTTATTGCCTGCAGAATGAGCTGGAATGTATGTTTGTGTAACAACATTGAGGTACAGTAGTAAGATTTGGGTTGGGTAGTGTACGAAAATCCACAAAGCTCCACAGTCTCCTCACGCCTCAGCTACTTAATAAAAGGCATACAATCAAGACACCATTCTAAGCCAAATGCCTCTAACTTATTAATTCCTCACAGACAAGATAAAGAGTAAGAAAACCTCTGAAGCATGTAAATTCCATTGTTTTAAAGCACAATCACTTTTAACCCTCTGTAGTCTTGCCAGATCTTTGAAGTATATCCTATCTGTTCTTGAATGTCAAATAGAGTATTTCCTTATCCGTGATATTTATCTCCATTTCTTGTTTGTTTTGTTTTGTTTTGGGGATAAGAAGACAGGAGGTGGGAAATGGGTGTTGTGAAACAAGGATTAAAAGGAAACTGGGCAATTTAAGATAAAGCTTGCAAAAAGGACCAAGACGTATAATGAAGTATATCATCTTGGAATATGACATGGAATATTAGGCAAGCTTTGGATGTTCTTATTGCTGGTGAGAGACTAAAATCAGGGGATTTGTTTCTGCTATTAGTACCCTGGAGATTGCTGAGTTTGGAGTTAAAAGGGAATTTCTCCAGGTCAGACTGGCTGGTGATGAATATTGACTTTGAGTGCTAACTGGAATTGCTCTCTGAGGTCATATAATAGGTCATACAATACCAGATCCTGAGAACAAAGTAACAGGGAAAGGCTATTTCATGCCATCATGCCTTACTTGTGGGCTTCCACAAGCTATCTTACTGGCTCCTGCTGCCTCTTCCTGATTCTATTACATGTCCTGCTCCTGATTTTTTCTAGACCTGAGGTACATTTTGTCTGGAATTTCCAACTAAAATAATGTATTATAGAAAAGCAAAAGAACAGTTTTCTTGAAACTGTCATGTATGCCTGCATATCGGCCAATAATGTGTTTTGCATTTTGTGCTGATCATATCTGTTTGATAAGGTTGTATTCTGTATATTGTATATATCATCTAAGAGTGTGTTAACTGCTAACATGTAATGTACTGGGCCAGTAGGGGTTGACTTGTTATCTCTTGCAAGTATTTACTTTCACTTTACAGTAAGTGTCCTTGGATGCAAGCTGCGGGCAGCGAGCAATGTATCTTTTCTCAGAGACTGGAATGATTTCATTCTGTACTTTGTCTAGCCTAAACTAATCAGTTCCCATGAAACTCTTTGGGGGTTTTGCGCCAGAATGTCAACAGACCCAAAGGGCGGGAAGTTTCCATATAAATAGTAGTGTTCTTTTTTGAATAGCCACTTTTGCCAATTGCTACCTTTGTGTGAACACCTTGAACTGTGTGGATCTCTAATGAAAGTTACTTCAACCAATGCACCTGAGTGCTTGCTGTGAGGGACTTGGGGATCTAACTGCCAGGGACTGACAGAAACATTTGTGGGAAAGTTAATTTTATTTATAGTACATTAGAATAACAATTTTCATGACAATTCACAACTGCAGTATATAGCTTGTTTTCTTTATTGTAAATTATACCAGGTAGAAAAAGCTTGTTAAATTGGAAAATAAAATAGAAATGTTTAATCAAATTCAGTAACTGTGGCCTGTCCCACACATCTGGAATTCAGGAATAGGGTTTATATGCCAAAGGCCAGCTTTAAAGCAGATACAAACAATGCTTTATCTTTTTAAAACATGGAACATACATAACCTAGCTTCTTTTCCCATTTGAATTTATGCTGAAAGAAAACTCCAGGATTTCAAAGGATACAGAGTAAGGGTGTGCATCTAGAAAGTTTCCGTTTCCATTTCCAGGGGTTCCAGGGGTTATGGAATAATTGCATCTCTTTACCTGTTTGTTCCAGCTGGAGCTGTACCAACTCAGAACTGATCCATTTGTTTTTTTTCATTTCATGAGTTTGGGCCCCTTGCATGCATGTTGCCTGTGCATGAGCAAACATGCACTCCTTTTCAAGGGAGTGAGGCTCTGGAGCAGCTGTTTTAGCACACAACAGTAAAATCACACACAAAATATAGTCCTCTCTCTAAACCATTGACCCACTAAGTTTGAGAACATGCAACAATTGGGTTCTGTGTTTATGGACCCCAAGGAATAGGGAAGGTGTGTGTCAAGGCAATTGTTGGGCAGCTGGGTAGGCACACTCTGTTCTTTTCACATCATCCAAAATCCTGTCGATCCAATGAGTTTCTCCTCAAGCACATGATAACTAATGGACCACAAAGAAGGTTAGTGTTGGATGGTGGCCAGGGTGCCCAATGGCAGGAAACAAGCAGCACCAGCATGATGTGCAAGCAGGGGAGCACTCCATTGCCAGCCGGTCCGGCATAGCGCCGTGAATTTTTTTTAAACTCTGGCTTTACAGACAAAGCCAATAAATTTATCTTTAAGTCCTGTGTTACGCCCTGTTCCCCTGTGCCTTCAAGTTTCATTTCCACAATGAGGGGCCAGTTGGGCAAATCCTCCTCCTTAATCTGCTGCAGAAGCCTAGACCAGGATTCCTGGTCACTGGACTGTCCTTGTACTGTGTGTAAAAATGCACAGAAATGGAGGGGTAGGGCTTTTCCTTCACAGGAAGGGAAGTAAAGGGAAGATGCCCCTCCTTGTTTTTTTACAAGTAAAAGTGAGAGATTGGACAGGTTGCTGGCTGCCAGTCTTTTTGTATGACTAAAACCATTAACCCAGAATTGAATGAAAAGGAGGGGAAATGGGATCACAGGAGAATCTGGACAAGAGAGTCCCATTGTTATGTCCAAAGATTAAAAAAAGCTGGTCAGATAAGTCTTTCCACATGAAACAGGGCTGGATTGAGGGGGGGCAGGGGGGTAGTCTGCCCCCAGCACCGCCGAAGAGGGGGCGCCGGGCACAGCTGCCAGCTGCCAGGAGCGCACCGGCAGCAGCGCAGGCAGCTGAGCGGCCGCCCGCACCATTCACCTGTCCAGCAGGACAGGAAGCACGCAGCAAGCTGGCTGCCCCCTCAGCCGGGCAGATGAATGGCACGGAGGGCTGGGAGGCCACCGGTGCCACTTGCCTGCCCCACTGAGGGGGCGGCTGGCTTGCAGCGTGCTCCCTGTTCTGCGGGGCAGGCAAATGGCACGGGCGGCCTCCCAGCCCTCTGTGCCATTTGCCTGCCCAGCTGAGGGGGCTGCCAGCTTGCTGCGCGCTCCCTGTCCTGCTGGGAAAGCGAGTGGCATGGAGGGCTGGGAGGCCGCCCGCACCATTCGCCTGCCCCACAGGAGAGGGAACGCACGGCAAGCCAGCCACCCCATCAGTGGGGCAGGCAAGTGGCGTGGGCAGCCTCCCAGCCGCTGGTGCTGCCACTGCTCCACTGGCGGCACGCCTGCCCTGCATGATGACATCATGAAGTGACATCATCACGCAGCACCAGGAGCAGCCAGACTTGGGTTGTCCTGGGCGCTGAGAACCCTAGATCTGGCCCTGACATGAAATACTGATTTGGAAAGATTTGGTGGGTGTGCATATGTGAGTGTGATATACATGCCTACTACCTTCCTGTTATTTAATGCTACGTTAACAGTTTTAATCAGAAAAGCCCCCAAAGCCAGAAGGTTTTCTGGGCCAGATAAAATTCCTCCTAGTGCTCCTCAACCCACTATCTTCGAAAGACTTCTTCAGTCACAGTGAGTGGCCCAGACACCATGGCACCTAAGTGAAGGACAGCAGCAACAGAAGGTCACTTGATGGGCATGAACAAGCTCCAGATGCCTGGAACCTCCAGGCTCTCCTTTAACAATAACTTTTTCTTTCTATTTTTCAGCCTAATCTGCATAACATGAGCCTTTGGAGCAGCCAGGATCTCAGAGGCTGCAGGAAACCCCTCCCTCCTCAAATCCAGGTGTGTACACCTGCATAGGTGTTGCTGGATTGACCTTTTCTTCCTTTGTGCTTAAATGTTCACAGAAAGGGGTGGCAATGGCCATGCTGGTGCGATGGCACCATGTCCTCTGCTGCTCCCTCCCATGTGCAAAGCAAATGTTTGATCGCTACAAGCTGCTAAATGCCAAAGCCATTGCTCAGAAAGCGATGAACACATCCCCTTCTCGCCAATGGAGTTAATGCTAAGGGCTCAATCTCTCCCCTTTGGAGCCAATTGGTTGCATGATGAGTGCAGACAGACTTGCCATTAATGAAAACAAGTTGCTGCCAGATGGCCCACCCCACTGCTTTGCCTGCCTGCACAATATGAAACACTTAAACTTTTGAGGGGGGGGGAGTTGATACAGCCTTGTTTTCCAGATTTGGTTCAGTGTTCCAAAAGCTGGTTTAACAAGCTGAACCCATGATTTCTGTGCATATTTTCGGCTTGCTTCCCCCCCCCCCCCATTATGCATACTCGTGGTACAGACAGCTGATTTCCTCTGCATACAAAAATGGAATGTCCATTATATCCTTAGTTAAATACTTAGAATTACTTTGGTTCAATGTACATAGATTCCATGACCCAGCTAGAAGTGTGTTGCACATTCATTTCTAGCTGGATGAGGAAGTTATGCACATAAACAAATCCTGGTATGTGATTTCCCTGACTGATCCAGGAGTAGGATAGCATACATGAAAACCCTTTTACATGATAGTGGCTCATAATGTGACATAATGTGAAACCACAGTTCAATTAAATCAGCTGTGGCTGGTGTGCTGTCTGAACATGCACCACTTCATTGACTATTGTTTGAAATCGTGGTTGGTTTATAAATAGAGATGGGCACGAACAGCAATATGAACTAAAAAAACCCCACAAACAGCCCAATCAGCTGTTTGCAAACAAGCTGTTCGTGATGCCCCATTCTAATCAAACAGGTGGTCGTTGCAAGCCTCGTTCACTGCTGTTTGTTGCTGTTCGTCAAGCCAGACAGTCTGGCACCTGCAATCAATTCCCTTGGCAACTGGAGGCAGGGACTGCCTGAACTCCTGCTGTTGCCCTGGAAACTCCAATCTAAGCCCAATTTAGCTTGATAGGCAGGCCTTCCTTTCAAGTGCGGAGCTCCAAATTTGTTACAAGGAATCAAAGAGCAGGGGTGAGGGGGGCTCCCAGCTCTGGTTTTGCAGACAGTGAGGGAGAGACAGCTGCTGTTGGCATTTTGAGAGAGAGACAGGGAGAGTGCATTGGAGCTTGAATTTTCTTTGTGTGTGGTGGGATAGGGATCTACCTCTTCAAGTTCCAGGGCTGCTGTCAGGCTCTGGGCCAAGCTATTATTTATTATTGGTACATTTCCTGCTGCCTGCTCAGGTAGGTTTCTGGGAGTGGTGTGGTAGGGATCTTGTTGGCTGGAGGAGAGCCTGCTGGCCCCCATGAACAATGAACATGTTTGTGAATGTTGTTGTTCATTGTTCGTGGATGGCAACAAACAACAAACACCACATTTGTTTGTTTTTCCGTTAGTGCCCATTTATATTTGTAAACCATAGTTAGTCAACTAAGGTTTCATATGATGTACAAACACTGGCATTCTGGCTTATTCCTGGCTTAGGGGTGGATCCTATGGATCCATTCCACCAGAGGTGGTGCTTTCCTCCAGTGCAGGAACCCTTCCCCTCACCCAAGAGGCTCTTCCAGCAACAGAAAAGCCTGTTGGTTCTGAAAAAGGGCCCTTGACCTGGAAAATAACACTACCATTAACAAAACAGATCTGTGGAAGCCAGTTCTGGATTGTCCCTAGCAATGTCTTTGCACATTCCAGACTACAAAGAAAATGCTATGAAGCCAGTAGTTGTCAAGGAAAACCAGAATTTGAACGATTATCTGTTAGAATAATCCTGTTTTCAAAAACTAACCATAGTTTTAAAAATAATAATGTTTTATAAGTCTGTATGAACAGACTTTATAAGTTTTTATGTCTGTATGTTTTATATATTATATATGTATTATATATAAGTCTGTATATATTATAACAATGTTTTTATAAGTCTGTAGAACGTAATCATCAAGCTTTTTTCCTATGTAATTGACAAAAAAAGAGCATGTATACTGGGCTTGAATTTGATGCAAGTTTACACCATTGTATTATTTGAAATAACAGGGAATTCCCTAAACCAGAGGCCCTCAACTTTTTTGAGCCTGTGGGCACCTTTGGAATTCTAATGATAGGTACAACCATGAAATGAAAATTCTGCAGTTCTGTAGGCCTCACTTCAAAAAGGATGTGGACAAAATTGAGAGGGTGCAGAAGAGAGCGACGAGAATGATCAGGGGTCTGGAGACTGAACTCTACGAGGAAAGGCTGAGGGCCTTGGGAATATTTAGTTTGGAAAAGAGGAGATTGAGGGGGGGACGTGATTGTTCTCTTTAAATATTTGAAAGGCTGTCATTTGGAGGAGGGCAAGGAGCTCTTCCAGTTGGCAGCAAAGGATAGGACTCGAAGCAATGGGCTTAAATTACATGCAGAAAGGTATCAGCTGGATATTAGGAAAAACTTTTTCACAGTCAGAGTAGTTCAAAGGTGGAATCAGCTGCCTAGGGAGGTGGTGAGCTCCCCTTCACTGGCAGTTTTCAAGAAGAGGCTGGATGAATATTTGTCAGGGATGTTTTAGGCTCGTCCTGCATTGGACAGGAGGTTGGACTAGAAGGTCTGTATGGCCCCTTCCAACTCTGATTCTGTGATTCTGTGAAATGGCTGCCACAGGAGGCAGAACCACATGCTCAATGCCCCACTTGGCCCCACCCACTTTCTAAAAACATTTAATGGACCCCAGAAAAGATGTTGGCAGGTGCTGTCACACCAATGGACACCACATTGGAGACCCCTCTCCTAAACTAATATTTCCACATATGGTAACAGAAGTGGTCAAAATTAATTTAAGTAGCATAGTGTTCTGTTTTATTCCAAACAGAGATGTTTAAATGAATCTGAATAGTATTTTGACAAGCTAAAAATTAAAGACCATCTGCAACAGGATATGTGGCTTTTTATTCTTTCTGGAAAAGGATTTCTGTTCCTGTTATAGAACTTACAGAAAAATCACCCAAGTTCAGTCAAATTTATGCTTGTTTCCCCACTATCTAATCTTTCCTGCTTTTATGGTACTCATTCATTAGCAAACATAGTTTCAGTTCCTTCTTCTGTAGTAAGAGTCCCAGCAGGTGCAGGAAAAATTTAATTTTTGAGAGGATTTGCAATTGCATACAGCCACAGTCAATGAACTTTTCAAATGCACCTTGACCACATTCAAAGAGTGCTAACTAGTTTTGGAGAATTAAATTCTCAATTATTAACTTCTAAAGTTATCTTTTCTGCATGTCGCACAGCATTCACAGGATGGAGCTAATTAATATAAAGCTTAAAACAAGTGCTGGTGTGTTTTGTGGGTGCACACAGTTGCAGCATCATCCAGTGACTCAGAACATTGGAGAGAAGAGGCACAATCTCCAGACAAGGTCTACAATAGACATGGGCACGAACCGCATTACAAACTTCAAAAACCCACGAAATTGGTGATTGCGCGATCACAAACAAACCAAGGGTGGGAACGGTCACAATTGAAAACCAAGCTGAAGTGAAAACGGACCGTGAAAGGACGCAAATTCGTTTCCAAAGTTCTTTTATTGGTTCATCTCAGGCAACGTGTTGTATATCCAGTTTAGTAATAATCATACAGGGAGCAAACCCCCACAAACAGTTGGGGATTTCTCCCGGCGGGAGAGTGGCAACGGGTGTGCCTGGCTAAGTATCCCGTTTCGCTATATACACGCTTCTTCAAAAGCCTCCATACATTTGCCAATGAAACCTATTTTTTATTTTTTATATGAAGCAGGAGTCGAATATGTGAATTTCCTTATTTTAATCCTGGGCAAAACCTCTATCCTTTCTCGATCTCCTCTCCTCAGGACCCGTTGCCACTCTCCCGCCGGGAGAAACCCCCAACTGTTTGTGGGGGTTTGCTCCCTGTATGATTATTACTAAACTGGATATACAACACGTTGCCTGAGATGAACCAATAAAAGAACTTTGGAAACGAATTTGCGTCCTTTCACGGTCCGTTTTCACTTCAGATTGCGTGATCACAATCTGGCAGATCGTGATTGTCCATGGCCAACGAACCAGCGTTCGGAAGAAGCCTGGTTCAATGCATTTGGCTGCGGTTCGGGAAGCCAGACAGTCAGGCGCCATCAATCAATTCCCCTGGAAACAGAGCTGGGGGAATGCCTGAACTCTGTCTGCGCTCCTTCTGTCGCCCTGGAAACCTGAATGGAAGCCCAGCTTACCTTGATCTGAAGGTCTTCCTTCCAACCACGGAGCTGCAAAGTGGTTACAACCTGGGAGAAGACACCTGGGGGAGGGAGGGGGGAGGGTGGTGTTCTGTAGCCATTGGCACTCCAATCTCATCCCTGCAAACCCTGATATGCAGCTCTGACGGCCATCCACAGACCTCCTGCGTTGCTCAATGGGACCTCAGCTTATAAAAAACAGTGGGCTCCAAGGCTGGGTTTCACTTTCAGTGAGCAGTGGAGTGTGACAGAGCTGCTACTAGCTACTTGCTAGCCTGTGGGGAGAGAGACAGAGTATAATTGAGCTTGGATTTTGGGGATAGGGCTCTATCTCTCTTGTTCCAGGGCTGCTGCCAGGCCCTGGGGCCAAGCTCAGTGGGCACCGCGGCATAGGGCTCACAGTGTTCTCTCCTTTCCTGTCCTCCTTAATTCTAGTTTGGTGGCACAGTGAGTCTTCCTCTTGTGTTGGCTGCCAAGGGTGGTTGTGGGGTGAAGTGCAATGGCAGTCCTCCTGGTTCACTTGTGGAAAGCAGTATTGGGTGTGGCTCGGGGGCTGCAGAGAATCCTCCTGCTCCCCCCAATTCACCTGTGTGGGCTGTGGAGGAGGCCAAAGAGGTCTTTCCGCAGGGGGGAGAGAATCTCTCTCAACATTTTGAGGAGGGTTGGGTGGGCGATGGATCCCTGGAGGAATGGTTTGTGTGTTATGAAAGATCCCTCCCGTCCCCATCCCAAACTCTCAGTGTTGTCCCCCGCCTGCAGTCCACCCCTCACCCCGTCATCCATGGCCAGCTCCGCAGCACAGCCTGTAACCGTTCGTCCTCCTTCCCCTGGGACAGTTAGCGGTCCACGTTTCAATGCCTCCATATGGAGGCACTTTCGGGTCCTTCCTAATGACCCCCGTGTGGTGTGGTGTCCTGTGATGTCCTGGTGTGCAGGGGCAAAAACCTGAAGGACCTGTCTTTGACGACCCTGGAGAAGCACCTGAAGAAGCACCACCTGAGCCTGTCTCCCTCCTCACCCAGTGAAATATCCATTGGGGGGAGAAAGGGGGCGACCAGCTCTTCTGAGCACTGGGTCACTGGGAGGGTCACTTTGCCCTGAGGGTGACGCTGGTGGGAGCAGAGAGCTCTGGCAGGCTGCGCTCACGGAGGTTGTCCCCTCGAGGTCTGGGACAGTGCCGCTTAGAACCTTCCTGGCACAGCCATATCATCATGACACCTCCTTTCTGCAAAGGCAGGAAAGTGGGTGATGCTGGAGGCAGCCTCCTTTGGGCACTTGCGCAACAGCTCAGGAACTGTTGCACATGTAGTTAAGCTGCACGGTGCCCCTATCCATTGCAAACGCTGAGCCCTCTGAGTAGGGGGGAATGGGTCTCTCGACTCATGTCCTTCCCACAAAGGCAGGAAGGTGGCCAATGTCAGCTGCTGCTGTCCTCTTTCTGTCTCCCCCTCTCAGGAACCACTCTGACCCATCCAAGCAATGTCTCCTGTTTTGCCCATCCCCTACTTTCCGCAAAGGCAGGACGGTGGGTCATGTCAGCTGCTGCTTCACGAGGGACTATCCTGTTACTGCTCCCTCCTTGGTTACACAGCTTGGTTGCAATTGCACAGCCAATTGTATCATACAGGGATACAGTCAGTTGCACAGCGTGTCGGCTCCCCTGTCAACGGGTCTGACTGGACACCTTTCAGCTGGGTGGGAATGTGTCCTGCAACTCCCATCCTTTCTGTCAAGGCAGGAAGATGGGTGGTGCTGGCTGCCACCAGAGAAATCCTCAGTGGGACCCTCGGGTGAGGACCTGCCCACGGTTGCTGGGGGATCTTGTCGCTCCCCCTCCACATGTTGGACAGAAGAAGACAGAGAGACAGATAGAAAGACGTATTGAAAAACAAAAACAAAACCATTGGAAAAAGATCGACACACGAGCATACATATAGATGAAGATAGAGAAAGGAATGTAGAAAACAATATAGTTATAGAAAGAGAAAAAAAGACAGCTAGAGATGGAAAGAAATAATAAAGGGCAGATATATGTTGAATGAGATAGATTCAGATAAATAGTGGTGGAATCACATAGGAAGAAACAGAGAGAGATAGAAAGTTGCAAATAGACAGTGAGAGTGAGATACAGAGAAACATATAGAAAGGGGTCCAGTAGCACCTTTAAGACTAACCAATTTTATTTTAGCATAAGCTTTCGAGAATCAAGTTCTCTTCGTCAGATGCCTGGTACAGAGACTGGTCAAACACAGAAGAGCAAGAGAGGGAAGAGGCAATTAGGGGGGGAGGGGGAGGGAGCAATCAAAACATTCCTTTGCTAGTATATGTAAACATCTCCTTTTGGTGTGTGTATCAGTTGGCTTCAAAGGAGTTTGCCCTGTTAGTTTGTAGAAGCCAAACAGCTAGACCATCCAATTCCAATGCAGTATGGGCCTTCGATAACCACAGCTCTCCCTGCCAGATGCATCTGACAAAGAGATCTGTGGTTCCCGAAAGCCCACGCCAGGTACCACTGAGCTCCCCCAGACCCCACCTCTGTAAAGGAAATCTGTTACCTGTGGTAATGTGATAACCATTCATAGTCCCTATTCAGTCCCAGCTTGACAGAGTCAAATTTGCATATGAATTCCAGTTCAGCAGCCTCCCGTTGGATTTTTTTTTATATAATTTTTTTTATTTTTCATAACTACAAAACACTACACAAGACTATCACAAGGAAAGGGGAGAGGGAAGGGACAAAGGGGGGTGGAAAAAGAAAAAGGGGGGGGAATGAACTACAAACACTAAACACTACACTTCAATGTTTCCCTTCATACTGTCATAATACAAAAATAGCTCCATAGGATAATGATGGAGTGGTTAATCATACAGAGAATAAACATTTCAAATTCTGATTAAACTTTCCTCCCCCTTCTAGGTCCCGGACGCAGTTCTCTCTGTGCAACCGCTGTTGCGGTGCTCTCCTCCTCCTCCCCCCCCTCCGGCTCCTCCTTTTCTTCGTTCTCGGTGCAGCAGAGTTCTGGGTTTTTATTCTCAAAATCCTTTAGTTGATCTTCTGATAATATCTTATAGGCCTGATCTTTATATCTGAACCATATTCCTTCCGGGAATAACCATTTGTACTTTATTCCATGGTCCCTCAGAAGAGCTGCAAACTTTTTATATTTAAAACGCCGTTTCCGGACTAGAAATGGAACGTCCTTCAAAATCTTGACTTTCAAACCCATAAGGTCCAAATCCGCATTGTATGAGTTATATAGGATGGTGTCCCGAATCTTTTTAGATGAAAAGTCAATAATGATCTCACGAGGCAACTGTCGCTTTGTTGCATATTTTGAAGAAGCCCGACGGACCTCCAAAATGGCGCTTTTAACCTCTTCTTTAGTCGTCCTCGAGGGTATCGCCAATAGTTCCGAGACCACCTCCCACAGATCCTCTTTTTCCTCCTCTTTCACGTTTTGGAGACGCAAAATTGTCTGCGTTCGTTCCATCTGTAACCCGATCAGCTGGTTCTCAACCAGCTTCAGCTCCTTTTTTGTAGCCTTCACAAGTGACGCACTTTCCAGAGCAGACTTCTCTGCCCCCCCCCCCGCTGCTGCCTTAATGGTTTTCACTTCGCTTTCAATTAAGCCCACCCTTTGATCAGTTTCGTTCAGCTTGTCAACAAAGGGTTTTATGGCTTCCACCACCGCCCTGCGCACCAACTCTTCGAGCGACTCCCCCTTCAAGGTAGCTGAGATTGACTTACCGAGAGCGGGACTTTGCTTCTTTGCTGCCATTTGGGGGGGGGGGGGCGCCAACAAAATTCTGGAACTCAACGAAGGGGAAGAACGAGTCTTCTTCAGATCAACCTCTCCTTCACAAACGCTTGTAGAACAGAAGGGATTCGCTTGTTTACGGGCTTCCGCCTGTTTCTTTTATTTGCCGTTTCTCGTTGCCCCGGCGGCACTCGAGGCGCCGCGCACGTCTGCCGGCCTCCATAGGGACAAACGGGCAATTCCCCCCCCCCCCCCGCATTAATTTCGGGGAGTTCTTCCCGCCGCGTCCCGGACACTGGCTCCCTCCCTGGGAGTCCTGGGGGCTAATCCTAGCGGATCAGCTGCCCGGTCAGGGTGCCTGGTCGTTTCCTCCCGGACCAGCCGAGAGGAGCGTCCGGCATGGCTGAGAAAACGAAACCGAATCCCCGTTGGATTTTGTTTTTGAAAGGTTTCTGTTGAACTACATTGACCTTTAAGTCTTTGATGGAATGTCCTGGTAGATTGAAGTGTTCTCCCACTGGTTTCTGGACGTTTCCATTTCTAATGTCAGATTTGTGTCCATTTATTCTTTTGCGTAGAGGTTGGCTGGTTTGTCCAATGTACCGAGCAGAAGGACATTGTTGGCACATGAGGGCATATATCAGATTGGAGGATGAGCAGCTGTAAGAGCCAGAGACAGTGTAGTTGATGCCACTGGGTCCTGTAATTGTATTCCCTGGGTAGATATAGGGGCAGAGCTGGCATCTGGGTCTGTTGCAGGGCCTGGTACCTGTGCTGGTGACTCTGCTGGCCGATTCATGATTGTGGGTGAGAAGTCGTTTAAGGTTGGGGGGCTGTCTGTAGTCAAGGAAAGGACCTTTCTTTGGGACCCTCGGGTGAGGACCCGTAGTTGCTGGGGGATCTTCCCCCTCCCCCTCCTCATGATGACAGGTCCTCTCCCTACCATCCTTTCTGGCAAGGCAGGAAGGGGGGTATTGTCGGCTGCCACCACACTGTTCTTCAGTGGGACCCTTTGGTGAGGGCCCGCAGTTGCTGGGGGATCTTCCCCCTCCCCCTCCTCATGATGACAGGTCCTCTCCCTCCCATCCTTTCCGGCAAGGCAGGAAGGTGGGTACTGTCGGCTGCTGCCGCACTGTTCCTTAGTAGGACCCTCGGGTGAGGACCCGCAGTTGCTGGGGGATCTGGCACCCATCCGAATGACATGTCCTCTCCCTCCCACACCAGGAATACCAGCGCGCTCCTCTTTGACTTGGCGGGCGGGCAAATGGGGGGTGCTGACGGCAAGCGGCCAGACTCCCTGTCCCCTGAGGGGAGGTGGCATGTCTCCACCTCCCCGTGCCCGCCAGGCCCTGCAGCCGCTGTCATCAACCACCTTCCAGCCAGCGGCGGGAATACCAGTGCACTCCTCTTTGGCCTGGCGGGCGGGCACATGGGGGTGCCACTGGTGAGTGGCTAGACCCCCCGCCCCCTGAGGGGAGGTGGCATGTCTCCACCTCCCCATGCCGGCCAGACCCGGCGGCCACCATCAGCAACTGTGCTGGAATGCAGGCAGGGAGTCTGCCACGAGCCTCTCTGAACATCCGGAGTTCAACCAAGCCGAGGGGGGAGCAGGCAGGAAGCGTAGTCCAAGGAGCCGAATGCAAGGGTCAGAGCCAAAGAGCAGTCAGAGCAGAACTGAGTTGCAGTAGAACCAGGCGGGTCTGTGCACAGGTGCTTCTGCAACGAGGGAAAGGGCGTCCTGGCTTAAGAGCTCTCACCTGCAGGGCAGTGCTGCACCCTGTTACAACTCAAGGTCATTACGTTGTTGTTTGAGTGCCTGAAGCCTTGCACTTTGCCTCCTTTCCTGTGCAACAAGACGCTGTCTCCCTCTGCGCTGCCTATCAGGTTCAGGGGAGCTGGGTGGAGATTCTGCCCTGGACTCAGGAGCTGGTGCAGGTAAGGGAACAGCCTCTGTCCCTGAGTCTGCCCTGGATTCCTCAACCAGATCTGGCAAGGGTTCCTGCTGCTCCATTCCCTGCTGGTCTTCCAAGCAGCTGCCTCTGGAGGGGCTTGGAATAGTCCCAATCCTGTCGTCCTCCCCGAGGTCTTCATCCTCTGAGGACTCAGAGGCCACAACAGCAACACCCACCTTCTGTACACTGGGCCAACGTCAACCAGTGGCTCTAATTTTGTCGAGTGGGAGTTTCCTGGGGGCCTTGGATTGGAGAGGGTATAACTCCATGATCCTTTTTGCAATCTTGTTCAAACTTGGTTGATGGCTGTAGGAGAGCCTGCAAAACACTCCCCGGAAATATGGGCTCTCTAAGTGCGACGGGGGCCATTCTGAGCCCCATGAACCGCGAACCGGGTCAGCAACGGAAAATGTTCATTGCAGTTCACGACCTCGGGATTGGCGGTGGCACCGAACCACAAACCGCGGATTCATTAAATTTTTTTGGTTCATGCCCATGTCTAGACTCTCAAAATCTTGTTTATCACTAAAAATCTCATTTTTTTATTTTCAAATTTTGCCTGTATGTGTGGCCTCTTGTTCATCAGTTCAAGTATGTATACATGATCAAACTTGCATCATGGTTATTAGACCACAAGCAATAAAGTTGCATTAAAAACTATAGACATCTATTTATGTCATAGTACAGCCAGGGCTTGACAATTCCTCAGAGGAGTAGCTGCAACAGCCAAGGCTTGCTGACAGCCTTGCTTCTCCTTAGGAGGAGCAGCCTGTCTCCCACCAGCCGACCACAGCTGAACTGTCAGACGCCGAATCCCATCCAGAAACTCCTCTTCCCCACCCAGAGCCATCAGCCCAGACGCAGCCAGCTTCCTTATCCCCTCCAACATCTCCAGACCCCCGAGAGAGAGGAACGAGAGCAACATTGACACAGCAGGCACAGAAGAGATTTACTGACCCGACGTCAATCAGCACAACTCCAAGCTCTGAACAGGCCAGCCTTCTCAGAGGAAGGAGGGGCTTCAGAGGAGGAGACTGGAAGCAGCTGTGCCAGCTGACATAATGCTGCCAGAATATAAGAGCATGAGGGAGGGGCCCTTTCAGCGTGGCTTCAATGAGTTCTCTGAACTGCTCTTGCTCCTTGGAACTGTTTCTCTGACCTCTGACCCAGCCTGTCTTTGACTACTCCCTTGATTTTTGGACTTTGTTCATTCTTAGCCTTGCCAGCTGGGTCTCATTACCTGTCAGCAGTACTTTGCAGACCTGGCTGCTGCCTGAATGAGGACACTTTATTTATTTAGAATATCTTTGCATCACCTCTCCATAGATTCTCTTTTAGGCTTACAATGTAAAACAGGATAAAAACAAAAATCAGCATAAAAGTAATTAAAAATGAACAAACTGTTTCAAGTTCCCCATTAAAAACTCAGCCGGAGCATAAAAACAAGTCGAAAGTTTCAGAAGCTTCAAGTCTCATAACCAGGGCTGGCGCCACCATTGAGGCAGGCACTGCGGGCACTGAGGCACTGAAGGGGGCTCTGGAGGGGCTGCCGGGGGTGGAGGCATGTGCCACAGAGCTGGTGTGCCTGGCCCATAGCTACTGCAGCCAGCCAGCCCCCCGCCGCCGCTGCTGCTGCTGCCACCACCAACACACGCCCCTGGTTGGGTGCAGCAGCCATGGGCCAGGCATGGCAGGTGTCTGGGGCGGTGAGCGGAACCTCCCCAGCCACCTGCCGTGCCTGACTGGGAGCGCGGGCAGCCTCTGCGCACCATCCCAGCAACCCAAGAGTCAATGGGGCCGGCTTGCTGCACGGTGACGTCATCACACAGTGACATCATCATGCAGTCTGGGGGTGTGTGCGCGCATGCACATAGGGGCAGCTGCGGGCACCAGAAACCCTGGTACTGCCCCTGCTCATAACACAGTTATTATCAAGATTGGTGTAAGTTAGATCATTGTGGAAAAGGAGAAGACCCTGTCCCTTATGTAGAAGCAGGTTCTTCACAGATTAGCTTCAGTGGTGAGCAGGCCAAAATGAGAATGGGCCATCTACACATACTTTATTGAATTATGAACTGTCTCACAGTCATAATAATGGAAGTGAATCAACAGCAAGCATAGTCTTTCAAGATCTGCTGAGATATATTACTGGTAGCCTACTAGATATGAAATTCTGAACAAATCAAAAGATCATTCTGATCAAAATGAACAGCTGGCCCTATAGTGGATGGAGAATGTAATGCCAAAAGCTCCATTCTGAGTCAAAGGTAAGTTTAAACTGGAAGATAAACCAAGATTTATGACATTCTACATCTAAGACCACGATAACTGATTATATATTTACTTCATATTCTATACTATCTATCTGCATTGCATTGTGAATTGTTTTCTGTCAGTGGTTTCATCTTACTTTTAACTATGGTACTCATGACTGAGGCCAAGAAAGCAAGCTACTCTTTTTGTTAATTGTTAGTGGTTGTCTGTGTTACAGGAGAAAACTATTGGGAATACTAGGAACTACAATTAGGTTAAATGAGGGAAATTCAGTGTTTTTAGCTGTTGATGACATAGAATGGGCAATACTACGAATACCTCACCTTCACTTTGAAAGTGTGAAGTCTTACCTAACTGATTGTGCACTCCAGGAGTGTTCATGTCCTATAAAATCACTTGGAAGGAAAGAAGGAAGGAAGGGAGTTTGACTTTCTTCCTTTAAATTTAAACTTTGAGATTTCAGAGCTACATATAGCAGATTTTCCCCCATTATATGACATATAATTTTAGTATAATGAGAGAAGCAGCAGCCCCCAGACTCACCTGGGTGGCCGGTTTGCTGACTGTGGGGCATCGGAGGGGCAGGAGGCATAGCAGCCGCCATATTGGGCTTCCCAGGATCCCCTGGGATGGCCTGTGCCCTAATCAGTTTAAAATTTCTGGCTGGCCAATTAGGGTCAGTCAGGAGGCTTGTGGGCAGTGGCAGGGCTCAGCACTGAACCTGGGAAGCCTGGTCTTCGGCAGTCAAAATCCCACCCACCCTTCTCCCTGTATTGGGGTTTGTTGTTCAAGTTGAATATTCTCTTTTGTTGTTCCACATGTCACAACTTTGATGGTGATTTTGCATTAGGATCTGATCCCTTTGGGGAGAGATGGGGCCTGTGTGCTCAGTCTCCCCATTTGGGGGATTCCCATAAGGAATCTTAAGAGTGAGTCATGGCAGTGCAGGCCCAGCTTGGGGGGCTGCCGGAGCAGACTAACTCCCAGATGACAGGGGGTTCACTCAGGGGTGTACACCCACGTGATACCCCTTTGACTGCCATTCCAGGTTTCTGCTCCCTCAGTGGGGTCTGAGGGGGCTGGAAGTCATCAGCTGGCAGGCGGATCAGCCAATGTTGGAATCTGATCCCTATGCATCACCAGTGCTCCTATTGCTGTATTTAATAAAATTGTGGCCTCTTTTCACTCCATCTAATGGTGTCTGGCTTTTCTTGTCACTGTGTCCTCCCGCCCCCCCCCCCCCGCTGCCCCTCAACACTGGACAGCAAAAAATCCGATGAATTGTTTGACTACAAAATCAACAAGTACTGAAAAGTATCTAAAGCCAATCTTGGGATTAGCCACCAGAAAGAACATAATGTTTTCCATATATTTTCAAATATATCATAGATGAAAATTGGGACACAAGTTGCAAACATCCCAAGTCTCATACTGAGGACCACTGCTTATCTCCCCCCTCATACCCTGTTAAAGGCTCTACTCCTATGTAAGCTATTCCTCTATGACATACATTACAAAACCAAGAAGATGAATTTTCTTTTGGTTAACATTGTTCTAGAAAAGTCTAATCGCCCCAAAATATTTTATCAGCAGGTCAAACCATGCCTCAGCAAAGCAGAATGCAAAATGGCATGTGTGGTATATATGCAAAGGGATTTACATGTGTGCCTACTACTGCCAAGATGCACCCACTCCACCTCAATCTGAGGTTTAACTAGTAAGGTCTGAGGAGAGGCTACTGTTGCATTTATACTCTGAGTTTTATGATTATTTAACAACTTGGTAATGTTCTAACAAAGTTTCTATGACCACCAAGTAGATTCCAATCATTCATGTCACAAAATGCAAATAGTTGTAGCAGAATACTACATTTTCCTCAAATTTAATTTCCACAATATTGATTCAATTGTGTTAATATTTAACGAGAAATGCCCTAATATTATTATTGTATCTGTTTAAGGAAGCCTAAAAGCTGGAATTGTCAACCCACTGAATACAACTTACCCCATGGGATTCAATGAAATTATTCATATCCTGCTGGGAGAAAAGAAGGTCTTAGTATCAACCTCTAACATTATATCTCTAAATCATCTTGAAACGAACAATATACCCTTCTGCATGGCTGTCCTGAAGATGAACCTGGCTGGCATAATTGACTCTCAATCTTTTGGAAAGAGCCATTGAAAATAACTTTATCTAATGCAACTTCTTTATTACAACTGTAAAACATTTTCCTCCTTTTTTGAGGTCATGGGCAGAAAGCTCATCAAGTTGCAATAGCTAAAGTGGTCTATGGAAATTCAATACACCAGTGAGCATTACTGAGCACTCAGCACAAATCTCAGCCACATTGTCCCATTCTTGTGTTTCCAATGGTCCACTGATAAATTAAATCAAGGACACCTTTTATCCAATATAAAAAACAATTAAATGACTCCATTCAAGTCCTCATATTTATGTCTAATTTCAGTTAAAACAAACCATGGGTGACCCCCAGATCAACAGTACTGAACAATCTTGATTGTTCCAACTGCTATCTTTTGCTTTTTACTTTTATTGGCAGCTGTCTGAAAAGCAAATTTCTACTTGCTACTAGTATTGAAAGCTGGGGAAAATTTATTTCTCAGCTTAATGCTGTGTTTGCACTACAGAATGATGAACTAGGCAAAAAGGACAACTAGAATTACCAGATTTTATAATTTAGATGCATCCATTATTTTATGATGAAATCAATACCAAGTTAGCATCTTCCAGTGAATTTGTGTGTACTTATTAGACTTGTAAATTGTTCAATGGACATCCAGATTACAACTGGGCATGTTGGTACATTTTTGTAGGAAGTCTGAACTGTGGATATCGAAAAACAGTTAACCAGCCACCAAGCATGTTAGAGACCCACACAGATCCTTTTGGAGAAAAAAGTAAATGTCAGGTTCTGACAGTTAGATCCCCATAGTACTCCACTACACACACTCCAGTGTATGAGTTAAAGTTACTTTATTAGAGATCCATTAGTATCAGCAAACACAGACAAGGGTATTGGCAGAAGTGACATGTAGAGGTTTGGAGGGGTTAGTTATAGGGCAAGTTCCTGACTGTAGGATATGGATGGTTAGGATTCCGTCGCAAAAGAGCCAGGAAGGGGGGGGAGGGGTTTTGAGATAGGAGGAAAGAAGAACTGGAGGAGAGAAGCAAAAAATGAAGTCATTTTTAGTTCCCAGGCTCAAGTCGGCACTCAAGGACACATTCTCAAGCGGCTGCGAAAACGAAAGTAGACACCACAGTAGGCACCTGTAAGATAAGCAACTCCCAGCCAAACATGCCACTGATATGCAACTTCATATACTCTCAGAGGATCAGTACAGAACACAGAATACAGAAAAAATACTCATGGCAGATACGTAGACAGACATATATGACAGTAAATCTACATTGATTTACATTCAAAATAGTGTGTACATGCTCAAAGCAAGAACAAAAGGCAATCATCTAAAATATTTATCTCATTTTGGATCTTGCAGATTAAAATGTTTGTTTGGGAGGTATAGTTTGGAAATCAGTTCAGTCATTTCTTGAATTTCTAATGTTTGGAAATAACTTTGGGTGTAAAATGTGATAGTGTCATATTATGGGTTAAGGCATAGAGGAATCCTACTCATATAAAAATGCGCATCTCCATTAGAAATGAATAGTGCTTTGTGCCACTTTACCTCAAAACGGAACCTGTTCATGAGATGTCCAGGGCAGCTGTTCCCGTTCCATAAAAATATGAAATAGCTGGTATGCCTTCCACAGCTCATATTTATCCCAAATAAGCATAAGATGTCAAACAGTGACAAGAGAACCCTGGCCTTGCAACCTTTATTGATTTATATTTTGACTGGGCTGTCATTTGTATTTATAAGGCCACTTTTCTTGTAGTTCCCAAAGTTTCATGCAGCTAGGTTAAAATAATAATTCAATAAAATGCAACATCCTAAATAGAAACAATAGCAATCAGTACATAAAGGCCAAAAGGAAATTAACTAAGATGTATATAGTCAGAAATGAACAGCTCAAAAGACAGAACAAAATAGTTTTTATTGTTATTCTAAAAGAGCCTAGAGTGCAAATCAGTTTTTCCCAAACTTTGTTCCTGAAATGACATGTGCTTTTGCCTTTTAATCTAATACTGACTTCCTCTCCAAATTTATTTAAACTAGAACAGTTACTAAACTCGAAGAGTTAGAAATTTTCTCTAGAGATGGGTACAAACTCAAATACAAACCAAAAAACCCCACGAACTAGCCAGGTTCGTGGTTCACAAACCAGCGGTTCATGGAAGCTCATTTTCACGAATTTCCATGAACTGGCCTACTGGTTTGTTGGTTCGTATTAAAGGGGCAGTTTAAATGGCCATTTCCCTAGGGAAATGGCCGTATAAACTTTTCCTGCTGCTTGCAAGCGGCAGGTCCCTTTAAACTATCAGCTGGCAGCCCCCCCCCAGCCCCAGCCTTACCTTGCCCAGTCGCCCTGCAGGCCTGAAGCATCCTCCCACTCCTCCTGCAAGGAGTGGGAAGGCCGTTTTTGGCCTCCTCTGCTGCTTTGCGTGCCCGCACAGCGGTGGAAGAGACCAAAAACGGCCTTCCCACCTCTCACGGGAGGAGCGGGAGGACGCCATGGGCCCGCAGGGCAGCTAGGCAAGGTAAGTGTGGGGCTGGGGCTGCTGGTGGGGCTGGGGTTTGGGCCGTATAAAGGGCCCTGCCGCTTGCAAGTGGCAGGGCCCTTTAAACTATCAGCTGGTAGGCAGGGGGGATTCCCCCCCCACCTGCCAGCTGATAGTTTAAAGGGACCTGCCCCTTGCAAGGCAGGAAAGGGACCTTTAAACTGTCAAATGCTCTTTTCCCTGCTGCTGCTAAGCAGCCGGAAAGGGGAATTTAAACCGCACGAATCACAAACCACGAACCTCATGTTTCAGTTTTTTTGTGGTTCATGACCATCTCTAATTCTCTCTCTGTTCCTTTTGCTCCTCTGCCACTCCTTTTTTTCAAGTTGCGATGGCATCTCATTCAAAATCCTCATCTTCATGTAATCATTTCCTAGCCATTAATTCTCTTGATGATATATTAACCAATTATCCTACATTATGAAGCTGCATTTTCCTTAACAAAGTAATAGAGAGTCAGCAACATTAATAAGAATCCTCACCATATGAAAACCGGGGTATTACCACTAGGTTTTTATTTTTAACAATTCACATAGTCATTCCTTTTATTAATATAATCTCTTTAAATAGACTCATCATAAATATGGGGGGTGTCTACAATCTATAGAAAACTAGTAGTGCTATTGCTTTTCATACTGAAATGAGCAATTACTGTTCACTTGCAAAATTTAAAACCTCTTCTATCTTCTTTATCTGTTTCATTTAAAACCCATAAATATTAGCATGACGTAGCGATGATTTGGACCTTTCAAACGTCTCTAATTGATGCCATTTTGTAACAATCAATATGTTACAAGAGCCTAGTAGGCAGCCCTGATAATCACAATCCATGGCAAGAAACTAGAGTTGCACTGAATATTCATATATGAGTGCAAAGGTTAATTCATGCCGTAGTTGCGTTATACTGTTGTAATTATCTACTGGAGGAATCTTTTCAAGGTATGCTGTCAATTTTGCAGATTGGGTTAAATGGAGTAAAACTCAATAGCATACCTTTTTTTTTTAGTTAAATGCAAATATATATATATATATATATATATATATATATATATATATATATATATATATCTTGCTTTTAAAGTTAGTAGAAAAGCTTAGGTTAGCTAACATACTTGGCTTAGCCACAGAAGGAGACAGTGCTTCTTACAGCTTGAAGAGGCAACTTCCACCTCTCCTGGCCTTTTGCAGGCACAACATAAGGAAGGGTTACTGTCAAAATAAAGGGTTATAAAAGGGCTTCATTTTTCAAGAATGTTATTTGTTATGCATAGGGAAGCTACTTCAGATAGGCTGCTGTTACGCAGTAATGAAAATCTGACAGAAGAGCTTTCAAGTGACCCTTTAGTGTACATTTTCAAAGATATAATGTAGTAGCTGATATCATCAGATAAGAGACCCTTGAAACAATAGAAGCATCTCAACCAGAAAACTTTGCTGAAAACAGTTATTGCAGAAGCAGAAGTCCTTAACCTGCATCCCCACATCAATAGTGTGCTGTCCACAACTGGATTATTCTATGTGGACCAGCCAATTCATTGCAAATGAAAGTGTAACAGCCAATAGGTATGTGCAATTTGGGATTGAAATGTAGTAAAAAAACACCAAATTTTACCTGATTTGGTAAAATGTGATATTACCAAACTTAATTCTGTATTACCAAATAAATGTGGCAATCCTGAATTTAATTTACCAAATTTATTTGGTAAAATTTGGTAAACGTTGGTAGTCATTCCTTGCTATTCCTTTCCTGCCTTTTTTACCAGATGGGAGAGGGAAGGGAGGGGGGAGTGAGAGGCCAATCTTTGCAGGAGCTCTCTTTCTCAGGACAATGGGATTCTCAAGAAGGAGACTGCCTTTTTTAAACTGCTGCAAGGAGTTAAATTAGGAGGCTTGCCTCAGAGCAGACTCCATTTTGTTCTGCCTGGAGATTGAGAGACAATCTATGTCTGCTTGCGGCCACCGCAGCTGCCCCCCCCACACACACACACGTGGTCTGACCACTTGTCTGCTTTGGATGATGACTGGATCCTGACCTGGCATGAATAGACATGGGCACAAACCAAAAACATTTAATGACTCTGTGGTTCGTGGTTCGGTGCCGATGACGATCCCGAAGTCACGAACCGCAACAGACATCTCCCGTTGCTGAACCGGTTTGTGGTTCGTGGTGCTCAGAACGGCCCCCGTTGCACTTAGAGAGCCCATATTCACAGGGAGTGTATAGCAGGCTCTCCTCCAGCCAGCATCCAAGTTTGGTCAAGATTGCAATAGGGATCTTGGAGTTATACCCTCTCCAATCCGAGGTCCCCAGGAAACTACCACAAAAATCCAAGCTCAATTATACTCTCTCTGTCTCTTCCCAAAGGCTAGCAAGTAGCAAGCAGCAGCTCTATCACACTCCACTGCTCGCTGAAAGTGAAACCCAGCCTGGGAGCCCACTGCTATTTATAAGATGAGGACTCATTGAGAAATGCAGGAGGTCAGTGTTTGGCCGTCAGAGCTGCATATCAGGGTTTGCAGGGATGAGATTGGTGTGCCCATGGATACAGAACACCACCCTCCCCCCTCCCTCCCCCAGGTGTCTTCTCCCAACTTGTAACTGCTTTGCAGCTCCACGGTTGGAAAGAAGACCTGCCGATCATGGTAAGCTGGGCTTCCATTTGGGTTTCCAGGGCGACAGAAGGAGTGCAGACAGAGTTCAGGCATTCCCCCGGCTCCCGTTCCAGGGGAATAGATTGATGGCGCCTGACTGTCTGGCTTCCCGAACCGTGGCCAAACGCACCGAACCAGGCCTATTCCGAGCGCTGGTTCATTTGCCGTGGACAATCACGAACTGCCGGATCTTGATCACGTGATCGCCAATTTCGTGGGTTTTTGAAGTTCGTAATGTGGTTCGTGCCCATCTCTAGGCATGAACAGATTCTTGACTGCTGCTGCTTGTGCTGAGATTTGCTGCATCTGGAGGACTTCTGCTGATTGCTGCTGCTTGGTTTGAGAATCATTAGACTCACAGGGTTTTTCTCTCTTTGGGGGGAAGGGTTTGGACTGGTGTCTGGAAGGAAAAGCGTTGAGGGGGAAGGAAAAGGATATTTTTAAAAGTTTGCTTTTTAAAAACTGCTTTTTTGCTGTGATGGGTTTTTTTGAGAGGGGCTTTGGTTTCTGTATTGGGCTTTTTTGAGAGGGGCTTTGGTTTCTGGCTTTTGAACTTGGTTATATAGTTTTTTGTTCTTCTGGGGTAATCTTTTGTTTTATCCTGTTGTGGGTATTTTCTTTATGTTCTGGGCATAGTTGGTTGCCATTTACTTGCTGTTTATTTTTGCTGGTTCAGTTGGGTTCTGTTGGCATAGAAGTCTGGTTTGGTGTTTAAATTTTGCTTCTTGTTCTTCTGGGAGGGGGTGTTTTGTCCTGTTGTGGATAATTTGCTTTTTTTGCTGGGGTATTTTTGCTGTGTGCATGGAAATTTGTTTGGGCTTTTGTAGGGGGGTGCTTTGGTTGAGCTTTTATTTATTACAGTTAATGCTTTTTTGTTGTTCTTCTGGAGGGTTCCTCTGTTTTATCCTGTTGTTGGGGTGCTTTGTTTGCTATTTTATAGTTGCTTATTGTATTCAGTTGTTCTTCTGGGGAAAGGGGGAGGGTTCTGTGTTTTCCCCTGTTGAGGGTGTTTTGTGCTGTAAATTTTTATAGTTCTTTGGGGGGTGGGTTTCCCCCTGTTGTTGGGGCTGCTCTTTCTTTATGGTATTGGTTTTCTGTTAGCATAGAGGTTTGGCTTATTCCCATAGGGAATAATGGAGATTGGAGGTGGCTGGGACACCTTTGGAGGGTCATAAAGTGCCCCCCATGGTTCAATATCCTTGCCATTTGGGGGTTCTTTAGAGGACAGTGAGGAATAGGTCCCCTGCAAATATGGTAGATTTTGCTTGTGAAATGTCACCCCCGGCCCCCTGGATAGCCCCCATAGTTTTTCCCATAGGGAGATAATGGAAATTGGCAGTGGCTGAGAGCTCCTTCTTTGATGGTCATAAATGGCCTCCCAGGGTCCAATCCTTTTGAAACTTGGGGGGTCATTGGAGGACAGTTATGAGTAGGTTCCCTGCAAATTGAGTGAAATTTGTTCAAAAAATGACCCTCCCTCAGGCCACCAGAAATTTCTGAATTGCATTTCCCATAGGAAGCAATGGCCAAATTTTACTGAATATGCTCTGTATTACCAAAATGAACTAGAGAATGAATTTGGTATTCAAGGGCGACCAAATTTTTTTCCAGTTCAGATTTCTGAACCCGAATTTACCATTTTTTCCCTGTGTACACCCCTAATAGCCAATTACACGGTCTAATTTTTTTTTAAGTGTGTGGGATCAAGGGCTTAAATAAAGATCTAAAGATATTCTCTACACTATCAGAGGGGAAATAGGTGGTGACTAAAGACAACACTTTTTTGTTTGGGGGACCATAATTATGATATTTTAGGCAATCTTCTAGTTTAGGATTTCTGTGTTGCTGTCTTTGCTGACTTCTAACTCTTAATTTTTAAGCGATTTTAAGATATCATATCTGATTATATAATTAGACAATTTGTTTACCATGTGCTGATTTTTAAAAGTTCTTAGATTTTTGTCATCATTTTGTTTTCTTTTAGGATTTGTTGTGACCTGTGGTGGTTTTATAGGAGTTATATTATTATTTTTAAATGGCATATTTGATTGACTCATGGAAGCATCCATCTTCCTTCTCTCTCAACAGCTCCTGATTCTCTGAAAAGCTGACATTAAGAGTTGAAGAAGTTTTATGGACAAAATTCCACAGTCCAATTGGACCTTCAGTTAGGAAGAGGCATTGGGTGAAATTGTCCCCATCTCCCTCTTTTGTCAACACAGTGAGGACTGGGAGTCAAGCAAAATCATCCCTCATGACCCATGGAATCCCCCCCCCCCACACACACAGGGCTCCTCTAATCCCTGGCAAGATGGATGTGTCTTAAAGTGTAACTAAACATATAGGGTTCTGTCCTACAAGCTTTTCCACTGGAAGGAGAGGGAGGAAAGGCCTTTTTCACCACTAAAAAGTCCATGGAGCATACAACCTGTATGAACAAAACCCACATGGAAGAGGGGCTGCAGATAGACTTGAAAAATCTAACAGGACATTTGCAAGGGGGAGTGTTTTTTTCCCCAATCTCTGCCCCCCCCCAAATGAAATAAAGTTGAGAAAAGAAGGAAAAGAAGTAAACTTAGGCTGTATGTTTTGAAATCTCAGTAAATTCTAAATGTCAGTATGATGTAGCAGTTAGAGAATTGAAGTAAGATCTGGGACACCCAGATTTGAACCACCATTCTGCCATGGAAGCTTGCTGGGTACCTTGGTCCAGTCACTCATTTTCAGCCTGACCTAGTGGGTTGAGGTGAGCATAAAACAAGGAGACTGTTTCTGGTTCCCAATAAAGCCAATAGCTACTAGCTATAAGAGCTCCAGTTTCAATATACTGGTTCATTTGCTGAGGAGCTATAGAGTTCAGAATTTTTTTAAAAAATATGAGAACAGAATATATGTCAATTGTTAAATTGTCTGTGCATGTGACTTTGTGAATACTGTGATTATATGACAGTAGTATGTGAATGGAATTTATTGTGTGCACATGGATTTTGGATACGTGCACTGTGGAGATACTGTGTTTGTGAGATGTATGTGAATGAGGAAGAGTATAACAGAGTAAATGGATATGTACATAAAAATATTACACACAAACATTTTGTATGCAAATATACATAGTTAATTTGTCAATTGTAATTCAAGATAGTTGATTTTTTATCAGTGGGGCAGAATGGTACAGATCTCATGTTACCTTTGCATTTTTGTATTTTTAAATGAGATCTTGGGGAAGGTAGTAGATACCTCATCAACACAGGGAAGAAGTCATTTTTAAAGTGTATGTATGTAGAAACAAAGAATGTGGGGATGGAAGGGAAATACAAACAAACAAAGGACAGAGAGCTGTGAATTAACTAAAGAAGGTTCATCTTGGAGTCCTTTCACATGCACATGAATTTGTCTTATACAGAGACCATTGGTCCATTAGAATTAATATTGTCTGCTCTACCAGGCAGTGGCTCTTTGGAGTCTCCGTTAAATGTCTTTCCTTCCCTCTTAACTGGAGATATTGGAGACTGAGCTTAGAACTTCCTGAATTCAAAGCAGATGCTGTAGCACTGAGCATTTCTCAACAGCCTCTCTCCAGACATCTGATGTGGAGTAGCAGATCTGCTGTGCATCAGAAGAGTGCATCTCCACTACCACTATGCTTTACTTGCATATTTATAAATAAAAATTATAAAAGAGCATAAGCCTCCAGTATTCACTCATCTGCTATATTATAATTATATAAATATAATTTTTGTAGAACTGGTCAAAATGCTGTGCTATAAGCACCATTTTTTGCTAACAGAATTTTTAAAAAACAAAGATACGTTCAATGCCCAAAGGTGATTGCAATCGCATTACTATACATGGCATGTACACCTCTCTTTCTGTGCTCTGAAGTGTTCTACCAGCATATCCAATTTTCCCAGCAGCCAATATACTAGCAGCATTACACTTCACGACAGCTTATAACAAGTATTTAATGGGCTCATTTCCACCAGCGGATGACACAGCAAAAAGTAGTCATAACTTATGGACTGATTTTTAAAAGCCACATTAAAACACTGTACTTTGTCTAAGGCTAAACTTATTAAGTTTGGGTGGCAGTTTGAACTAGTGATAGAAATGGGCAACAATATCCCAGAGTACCCTGAGAGAGGGTGTTGGGAAGAAAAGGCACTAAAAACACTACAAAAAGGTTGATGAAAGGTAAGAAGAGAATATTAAATCACAGCCAGTGAGGTAAATCAAAGCCTCTTAAATAATAATGAAAATATATAGGAATACAATACCATAACTTAAACAAGGTCATTTATAAGAGAATATCTGTAGCATATTTTCAAGCCATGGCAGTAGGGAAAATTCATGAATAATATTAGAGGTATTTACATGATCCACTTTCCTCTGGTGCAGTGTTTGCCTAATGTAATGAGATCCGGAGAGCTCGAATAAAATACAAATTTCAGAGTGATGTTCCTGAATCTTGCCATGCACATATTTTTATTATTTAAAAAGCAAACAGGAAGCATTTTACACATCTAATACTGTGTGTTAATATTGACACTTGCCTGTATTATTATTGCAGGTTATTGTGAGTGAATTACTGAAACTCGCAAATTAACAACTTCGTAGATTATATCAAACCCTTCAGAATAATGACTCTTTGGGGTTAGTTTTTATTCAGGGGAAGGCCTTGCTGTTCTAATTTCATTTGTGCAATTCAAATCTTATTTTGGGAAGCATAGGAAGAGATAGCATCTGAAAAGATATTGAGAAATGGATTTGCTTTATTCACAGAAACACCAAGTGAAAATTATTTTCTTGATGCTAAGCCTTCCAAAGTCACTTTTCGTTAGCTCTGTATCCGCACACACATCCACACACACTTACGCACAGTATTTTAACTCATCTCCTTCCAATATTTCTTTTTTAAAAAAATATTCCTGGTTCTATAATGACTTCAGTATTAATTGCTTAACTTTTGTAATCTCCATTCACATGACTTATGATATGCCTTGGTATACTGGTGTGCACATGATAACATTTACAGTCCTGCAGAGTATAGTCAAATTATTCTTTTGTCCTATTAGGAGATTCTTTTGGGTACATATTCCACCACTTTCACAACTGTTCATTCATGGTTTGTTTTTTGTGCATCAGGAACACCCCGTGGGACCCCACATACCAAAGATTACTGGGATGATACCTGTTCCCATAGTGCCATACTCTGTCCCTGATTGTGGAGAAATTAGAGCAACCATTGCAAGGCAGTCTCTCTGATCCTTACATTGGCCAACAGATCATAGTTGACCATGTTGAATGCTGCTGTTAGATCTAATAACAGCAGTGCCCACCTGCCTCGATCCAGATGTTGCTGGAGATTATTGTGCTGCCTCTGCCCCATTGCCGGGGCAGAAGCCGAATTGAAATGGGACCAGGATAGAAGAATTGTCCTGAAAAACCTGGAGCTGCTCAGTCACCACTGTCTTGATTACCTTGCCCAGGAACAGAAGATTCAAAACTGGGCAGTAATTGACCAGATCCAGAGGATCAAGAGATAGTTTCTTCAAAAGGGGATGTACCACTGCCTCCTGCAAAGCCCTTGGAAAAGTCCCAGAATTTAGGGACAAATTGATAATCTCTGTCAAAGCAGCCTGTATCCCATCACTGCCAGATTTTACCAGCCATGATGGGCAGGGATCTAACAGGCATGTAGTAGGCTTCAGAGCCCACAAGATCCTGTCCACTTCATCCTAAGACAGCCAATTGAACTGGTACAGTATCAGACCCAAAGATGACTGAGGGACCTCCAGTTCACATACTATATCAAGTGTGGCTGGCAGATCCTGGCAAAGAGACAAGATCTTATCTGCTAAGTAGCTACTAAAAGCCTCACAGCTAAAAGCTGGATTAATATTTTTTAAACTAATTGGTTCTTTGGTTCTTTAGTATCCCTTCCCTTCAGGAAGGGATACCAAAGAACTAATTAGTTTAAATAATTGAGCCTGGTGGGAATTTGTGGATGCTATGGAGGTTGCATAGAATTCTTTCTTTGTGGCCTTCATAGTAATCTCATAGGCCTTCAAAATGTTTTATAAGATGTTCTTGCCTCCATTAGATATGGGCACAGACTGGGAAAAAACCATGGACCATCAGTCCATGGTCTGTCATGTTTCACGGACCACAAACTTTTCACAAACCTGGACCAAACTGGTCATGGACCAGTTTGTTGGTCCATGGTCTGTCACTTCCAGGGGCCCTAGGACCACCCCCTTCACACTCAGGGATGTCAAACTCACAGCGTGTCTTCAGCAGGCTGTCCTCCAGCCACCCTCCAAGTTTGGCCAAGATTGCATTTCAGAGGTCCGAGTTACAGACCCCCAAAGCGGCTGCCACAGGAAACTTCCAGTAGATCGAATAGGAGCTGCAAATGCCAATTGACTTGCATTGGCTTGTAGCAATTGGCAGAGCCCTAGGCTAGCCCAACACCCCACAATCAAATAAGAATTGAAAGGAGAAAAAATGAGACAGAAGAGTGAGCCCTCAAGGAACCCAATAAGTTTGGTCCCAGAGCCTGACTGCAGCCCTGAGACAGGGTTGGGGCAGATCCCTAGCCCAACACCACAAAAATAAGAATTGAAAAGGAAAAAAAATAAAACAGAAGAGTGAACCCTCAAGGAGCCCAATAAGCTTGATCCCAGAGCCTGACTACAGCCCTGAGAGTAGGGTAGGGCAGAGCCCTAGGCTAGCCCACCACCCCACAATCAAATAAGAATTGAAATAAAAAAATATTAAACAGAAGAGTGAGCCCTCAGCCGAGGAAACCCAATAAGCTTGCTCCCAGAGCCTTGCTTCAGCACAACCTCCAAACCTTCCTCTTGCACAATCCAAAAAACCCCTCCCACAACAGTTTGTCCCTCGGTAACCAGTTGGAAACTGAAACCGTGGTTTAATGCTGGGTGTTATATATACTGCTTGCTGTCATAGAAAATAATGGGAGCTCTCTGATTGGTAGCCAGAGCTGCCTATCAAGGTTTTCAGGGCTAAGATTGGTGTGTTCCAAAGGAAGCAGAGGGTCTGCAGGCGACTCCCCTTACGTTGCCTAGGGAATTTATTGCTTGGTACTAGGATGTCTGGTTTCACGGACCAACAGACCAGCCCAAAAGTTGTCACGTCCATGAAAAGCATGCGTCCCTCGACCCACCTTTTCATGAATCATGAATGCCAGACCAGGCCAGTCCATGTCAAATTTTGGTCTGTTTTTCAGTCCATGCCCACCTCTACTCTTCATCAAGAGTCTGCTGTCATCTCTACTCAAGCCTTCTACTTTATTTTCTTTTTAGATTTCAAAGTAACTTTTCCACTTAAAAGAGATTACTGTTCAATATTATGTTTGTGTCCTTTGCATATAAATCATATACAAATGAAACAAAACTGGCAAAAGACCAAGTGAGAGGCTCTGTTTTGCACTAGATTACACCCCCTTGGCAAAGCGGTTTAGACAGATCATTTACAAATATTGGCCATTGGTGGAAGGTCTGCCAGGGTGTAAAGAAAAAACATTGATAGCCCTTCGCAGGACAAGAAATTTCAGGGACCAATTAGTGCATACGGATTTTGTTGGAACCAAACCACAGAGGCACCTGCCGATAGGGCATTACAAATGCGGCCATTGTAACACCTGTGATCTTGTTATGTCACCGCAACAACTTAAGGAGCTTGGCTTGTATTGGAAAGAATTTTCTAACTGCAATAGTCAAAATGTCGTTTATTTGATAGTGTGTGCCTGTAAAAAGATGTATGTAGGTTGTACTGGCAGAACCATCAAAACAAGGATACAAGAGCATCGTTCAAGACTGAGGAGGAAAGTGGAAGACGCCCCACTCGTTCCGCATTTCAAGGAGAGTGAACATAAGGAAGATGACTTTACTTATACTGTGTTGCATGTGAGTCGATTCAAGGATCCCTCGCATGCACAATGGGACCTTTTGAGGAAGGAGGCTTGGTGGATTTTTAAATTACATTCTATGGAGCTGCATGGTCTTAATAATTCCTTTGATCTATCTGTCTTTCTTTGAGGATGTCTAAGGGAGCACTGGCACTTTAAATTGAATAAGAAGGAGGCAATTAATCATTTGGTATGAGAATACTTATGTGGATCCATGTATACTTCCTGTTCTTATGCCATTGAGCAAGCCGCTATTATGCACTTTAGAGGCTGTGACATTTTTTGACTTGCTGCTTGTAAGTATTAACTTTGATAATGGCCAGGTTTGATTGTATTTATTACTGTGGGATTGATGAAAAGTTATATATGAAACCCTTTATTTTACAGTATTTATGGAGATTGCATATCCTTTTGAACTGTGGTTTGTGAGTATGGAATGAAATTTTAAATAATTTAAATAACTCATGTCCGGGGTCTGAGCCCCAGCCCCCAGACTTGACAAGAGGGAACAGCAGGTCAACCGGGCCGACGGGCAAACAGAGGGAGCAGCCAGCAGGTCAACTGGTCAGCCAGCAGACAGTAGGTCAACCGGTCTGACTCGCAAGCAGAGGGGGCAGTCGGGGGACAGCAGGTCAACCCCTCCCATGGGCAAATGGAGCCAGAACCTGCCTGTGCCAGGGGCAAGGGGCAAAGGCCCAGGGCCTCAGGAGGCAGGGGGAGACAGAGAGAGGCCAGCGAGTCCCACTCCCCTGGGGAAGGAAAGGGGACTAAGCAAGGCAGAAGGGGGCAAGGGCAGAGGGATTGGGGGCCCAGCAGTCACCCACCCAAAGACCTTACCTGAGGAGGAGAAGCAGCAGCAACCCCAACAACCCAAAGCCACGCCCCAGCTAGAAAATAGTAGCCTGGCCCAGGAGTTGCCAAAAGCCAAGCCACTCCAGGTGGGGCTATTGGAGGCACTCTGCAGGAAGCCCTGGGCAACCAGCCAAGGAGCCGCAGCTGGACCCACCTTCAGCCATCAGCTCAGCCAGGGAGGCCAGGCTGCTAGCCAGGGGACTGCAGCTTGACAGGCCTTCAGCAATCAGCCAAGGCAGGGAGGCTGGGCAGCCAGGGAACAAGGCACAGCTGGTGCTGGTCAGTGAGGCCAGATCAGCTACCCCAGCTGCAACTGCTTGGTGCAGCCCAAGACCAGGCTGGAAGAGGGGTGGGACAGTAGAAGGAAGCCCTATAAAAGCTGGCTGGGAAGAGCCCTGAGGTAGTGGGTTTGAGTAGGAGTGATGGAGCAGAGTTGGAGTGGAGAGAAGCCAAGGAAAAGGCAAGAAGAAGAGTGGAGGCTTGAAGGAGAGTCTTGGGAGGAAGAGATGGTGGAAGATACAGGGGGTAAGCAGGCCAGGTTGAGCAGGCCAGCGAGTGGATTGAGAGGGAGTCTGGGTGAGGTATACCGTCCCTCCTTCCACAGAGCAGGGTCCTGCAGCATCCCTGGCCCCCCTATGACGTCAGGAGCAGACCGCCCAGGGCCACACCCAGCGGCAGCTGTGGCAAGCCCTGACAACTCATATACTATTTATAACTATGAATTTTTGTATTAAATACTTTCTTTATTCCTTACAGCTGTAACTGCTTTGAGAAAGGGGCATCCGGAAACGGGAACCTCTTGCTGGCGAACCCATCAGCAGTTACATGATGTACTGTAGAAGTATTATTGTTAAAAATTGATGTCCGGTGGAGTTTATTGTATCTTTGCAAGTCTTGAATTATTTATATTAGTGTTAGACCCTTGGTGGTCTCTCTTTGAATTTCTCACGCCTTTTTGAGATTGTTTCAATTTGCTTTTGCTTGTGTGCAATGTAAATGATTCTACTCTGGGAGCAGGCTTTTTTGGAGCTGGAATAGCTAACTGCTGCATATAGAGTAACACAACAAAATTAAATAAAGTTTTGTTTATTTCACTTTTCATATATTTGAGTTATAGTACGTTTCACTGAATTTCAGTAAGCTGGTCACAGTTTGGTATTTAGTCAGATAGCTTTTTCCATGCCTCTCTCGACTGTTTGGCCACTCAGTCACACAGCAACTACTTCTAGCTTCTAAAAAGGAGAGCACAAATGGGCTTGGAAAGCAGTCGCTGGGGCACGGAGGGCTCCTACCTTTCCCCCAAGTCTTTTTCCCCATGTAAAAACAGCATGGAGAGGAAACATTTCCCCATTTCTGTAGCTCCATGCGGAGGTATTTTGCAGCAGCAGAAATGGGAAAATCTCCCACACGTTGTTGCATGTGGGGGGGGGAAGCTTGGGAGAAAGACAAGAACTCAGCTTTCCGAGCCCATTTGTGCTCTCCTTTTTAAAAAAATAGAAACTATTCCCTGGAGCTGCTGCATGACTCTGCAGAATGCAGGATGGCTCCATGGTGAATTTGTAAAAGAAGTTTAATTTAATTTAATTTAATTTAATTTATTGTATTTATATTTCGCCCTCCCCGCTTTCGCAGGCTCAGGGAGGATAACAGAATACAAATATACACATCATTAAAAACACCTTAAAAAACACAATCATCTCATCTACATCTATTACATATAAATAATAAAAAAAAATTAAAAGCAGCACATAGCAAAAGTTTAGTGTATCACACAGCAGTGTTACCAGAGCAAATCCATACTGTAATAATAAGTGTGGCAGCAACATCTGCATTCACATGGGGGAATAGTTTAACCCCCCCTCCACAGGGGGGGGCACTGCCCGGTGTCAGCCATATGCCTGGCGGAATAGCTCCATCTTACAGGCCCGGCGAAATGCAAGCAAATCTTGCCGGGCCCTAGTCTTGCAAGACAGAGCATTCCACCAGGCCGGGGCCAGGACCGAAAAGGCCCTGGCCCTGGTCAACGCCAGGTGGGCCTCCCTAGGGCGAGAGACATTTAGAAGATATTTTCTACTAGATCGAAGAGTCCTCTGGGGCTCATATGGTGAGAGATGGTCCCGCAGATACGTTGGTCCCAGTCTGCATAGGGCTTTATAGGTTAACACCAAAACCTTGAACCTGATTCAGTACTCCACTGGCAGCCAATGCAGCTGGCGTAGCACCGGCGTAATGTGCTCCCACACCGGTGCTCTAGTAATGACCCGTGCCACTGCATTCTGTACCAGCTGTAACCGCTGAATCAGGCCCATGGGAAGTCCAGCGTAGAGCGCATTACAGTAATCCAGCCTAGAGGTGACCATTGCTTGGACCACTGTAGTCAAGTCGCGGGGAGATAAATAAGGGGCAAGCTTCCTGGCCTGCCGAAGATGATAACAGGAGGACCTGGCAACTGCCTTGATCTGGTCCTCCATCTTCAGGGAGGAGTCCAGAATCACCCCCAGGCTCCTAACTCTCAGGGCCAATTTAAGTGGTGCCCTATAAAGTATAGGAAGCTGGAGTCCCGAAGCCATCTCCCCATGACTCACATACAGGATCTCCATCTTCATGGGATTCAATTTCAGCCGACTTGGTCTCAACCAACCAGCCACAGCCTCATAAACACGCTCTAGGACATCAGGGGTCGATCCAGGCCACCTGTCCAACAACAGATAAAGCTGGGTGTCATCCGCATATTGATGACACCCAGGCCCGAAACTCCGCACCAACCGGGCAAGAGGGTGCATATAGATATTAAATAATAATGGACAGAGTATCGCTCCCTGTGGCACACCACATACCAGCGGCCTACGAGATGACACTCTCTCCCCAAGCGCCACCCTCTGTCCCCGATCATGGAGAAAGGAGACCAGCCACTGTAGAGCTGTCCCCTGGATCCCCACATCGGCAAGGCGGTGGGTCAAAAGCTCGTGATCGACCGTATCAAACACTGCTGACAGATCCAATAAAATCAGCAGTGCTGATCCACCCTGATCCAGATGTCTGCGGAGATCGTCTGTAAGGGCGACCAGCAGTGTTTTGACCCCATGTCCCAGGCAGAAGCCAGACTGGAAGGGATAGGGCCGAGGTCTCCTTCAGGAAATTCTGCAGTTGCTTCTCTGCCGCCCGCTCAATCACCTTCCCCAGAAACGGAAGATTGGAAACCGGTCGGTAACTGAGTGGGTCGGCAAGATCTAATGTTGATTTCTTCAGAAGATGCCGTACCACAGCTTCCTTCAATGTCTTGGGAAAAAACCCAGAGCTCAAGGACAGGTTTACAATCGCCTCCAAGGACTTCTGAAGCCCGTCAACACTGGCTTTCACCAGCCATGACGGGCACGGGTCCAAGGGGCACGTGGTAGGCCGTACCACCTGCAGAATCCTGTCCACCTCTTCCCCGAAAAGAGGGCTTAAATGATCAAATATAGGTCCCGAAGATGGCCAAGGGGCCTCTAGTTCATTTACCGTATCAACTGTGGCTGGTAAGTCGCAGCAGAGACGCAAGATCTTATCAGTAAAAAAGCTCGCAAAAGCCTCACAGCTTATCTCCAAATCCAACTTTTGATGGTCTCCACCTAGTTGGGAGACCAGTGAACGAGCCACATTAAATAATTTAGCCGGGCGTGAGCTAGCTGATGCAATGGAAGCTGCATAATACTCTTTCTTCACAGCTTTCGCCGCCATCTCATAGGACCTCTAAACAGCCTATAGGATGCTCTTGCTTCCTCGTCATGAGATCACCACCACACGTGCTCAAGTCGTCTTAGCTCCCATTTCTGTCGCCGTAGCTCCTCTGTATACCAAGGAGCCCAGCAACTCCGGCAGTGAAGAGGACAACGGGGAGCGATTTCATCGATGGCTTCAGAGAGCCAGACTTGCCAGCCCTCCACTAGCTCATCTAATGAACCACCGTGGAGCATTGGTTCCCACAGAGCATTCTGGAACCCAATTGGGTCCATGAGTCTCCACGGGAGAGCATAAATTTGCTCACCGCCTTTGCGGGGGGGGCACCCCCAGCCGGGCCTTCACAACTGCATGGTCTGACCATGGCACCAATTCTACTCTATCCAGAACCACATCCAATCCCATCCTGAAGATCAGGTCTAGCGTGTGGCCTGCTTCGTGTGTGGGTGCCGATACAAACTGGGAGAGTCCCAGTGTTGCCATAGCTGACACCAGGTCCGTAGCCTGTATCGAGGTGGCATCATCTACATGGGCATTGAAATCCCCCAGCACCATCAGCCTGGGGTACTCCAAGGCCCACCCAGCAACCACCTCTAGCAGGCGCGGTAAGACATCTGCCGGTGCGCTGGGCAGTCGGTACACCAAGCAGACAGACAAACTCTCCTCGGCATTCCACACCAGACCCACACAATCAATGCCAGAGATCTTCCGGGTGGGAAGCGGCTTGAAGGAGAAACCCTCCCGGACAAGGATTGCCACCCCTCCCCCTGACCCTCAGTTTGCGACTGATGAAGGACCGTATAACCCGGGGGGGTCAGCTCACCAAGAGCAACTGTTTCTCCTTCCTTCACCCAAGTCTCGGTCACACATACCAGGTCCATATTAGCTGCCATGAAAGTATCACGCAGCATACTGGTCTTATTATTTATGGACCTGGCATTGCACAACATCAGTGTCGAAGGAGGATTTTTCCTAGCTCCAACACCGGCGTGCCTCGGGATGGGGCATAGGTTAGAAGGGCACCGAGCCTCTCCACATCTCCATGACCTTCTCCTTTTAAACCAGGCCCCACCGCCATACCTCCCCCATCCCCAGAGGACTGGTATCCCTGGCCCTATCTCAGATGCCTTCCTCATATCCATCTCCCTATCACAGCATACAAACATCCTAAGCAACAAAAACCATAAAGCTGTGCCAGTTCTAATATATGGGGAGCAGTACTAATCTCATAATTTAATTTCCAATTCACACCTAATTCCAATCTACTACTACTCTCTACAATTTCTATCTTTCATCACTTTGTCTTTGTTGGTTAGTTATCTCTCCGTTCTTTGATGGTTTAGTAACTAAATGTTCTCTGGTATTTTGCTAATCAGATGCCCTCCCCCCCCTCTGGTAATGTCCAGAGTGACTCTCAGGTAACCTACCTCATAGGGTTGTTATGAAGATAAAGTGGGGAAAGGAGAACCATGTAAACTCTTAAGGAAGCACAATAAAAATGTGTTAGATAGAACATCAATACCAACATAAAACTGACAATACCAACATAAAAAGAAATAAAAGGGGTATACATGTATGTCAGTGAGTTTATGTGGACTGTGATCTTGGGACTTCTATCAGGCAAAATGTTCAAAAACAGTCACTCCAGCTACTAGAACACTGTGTTTCATGTTTTTCAATTCTGTATTTATTTTTACTTTCTAGAACTGCCTTTTTATACCGTTTTATTTTGTAACAAAACTTCCAACTTCCTTGGTTTATTTTTGTCAGACACAACAGTCTCTGGGTAATTTCTTAACAAATCTTTTACAAGCATTGTAGCATACCTGCCAACCTTGATAATGGAAATATGGAATGTACAGGACAATACATATTTTTGAGAAAGCAAGAGGGAGAAGGAAAGACCTCCCGGCATAGAAAGGTGATAATGTTTTCAGAATGACATTGGAGCAATGGGTGTCAGCAAACAGATAGAAGCTTCTAGGTAGTTTTTAGCTCTGTCATTTGTATTGACTTTCCTAAATAGAGTGTGGTAGCAAGATGAAATATATTATAATATGGATTCGAGGACACAGTTACATGAGCTGAAATGAGAAAGTTGACAAGTGTGCATTCAAAGCATTGCTGTTTCTTTTGTCTTTTGAGGAAATTGGAAAAGAAAATGACAGCAATGACTGAAGCTGGCTTGACACAGTGTCTATCACATGTCAAAAAATGGAAGATGACTACAACATTATAGTTTGTATCAACAAAATACCCGTTCTGCCATTTATAAGATAATTTTTCTTTTGTTTCAACTCATTTTGCCAGTATCACTATAAGTAATAGTAAACTGGCTGGCCTGTGGATTGATGACACAAATGGGGCCACACAGAGACAAGGTAAGAGTCTCAGGAGACTCTACGGGTATGTAGAAAAATAAATCTTTACAAATTAACCAACAGAAAAAATCCTTTACAAATTGCTGATGAACGCTTAGGGTGGGCAATACTGGGTTAGAAAATCCTGAAGATTTGGAGACTGAGGAGGGCAGGATAGAATGCCATGGAGTCCATCCTCAAAAGAAGCCTTTTTCTCCAGGGGGCTGATCTCTATTATCTGGAGATCAGTTGTAATTCCAGGAGATCTCCAGGTCCCACCTGGAGGATGGCAATCCTATGAATGTTCCAGAATGGATAGTATGTTCAGAACAGCTTAATTAAAGGGGAAAAGACACAGGCCAATGCTGAAAATGTTTACATCCATTCTGTCCTTTATAAACTATTTTTCCTTATAATTTTAATTAAGTTTATTTTCTTAAAATATATTGGCACTATCACTTAGCTTTTACCTTTACTTATCACTTAGCTTAGAGAGAGAAACCTTGAAGAGGGTATTGGAAAGGTAGAAAGGGGGTTTCCAAATAGCTCCCCTATGGTTCCTGTTTTTATTACATACTAAAGTTCAGTCATTTTCTCTTCTATTAATCTATCACAGAGTTGCTGTGAGTATAAAATGGAGGTGGGAGAATGATGTATGCTAGAGCTGGGGGAATGATGTATGCTAGAGCTTCTTGGAAGAAAGGAAGGATAAAAATATAATAGATTTTAATAAATATAACTACAAACCATATTCTCTATATCCATGCCTTCAGAGGTGAGGCAGGTGGCATCCACAGATGAGGCTTTTTCAGTGATGGCACATGGCCTATGGAATTCCCTTCTCTTTGGGGCTTAGCTGGTACTTATCCTGCTCTTTGATACCAGGCCAAAACATTTCTTTTTATCCAGGCTTTTATTCAAGTGGTATCATTTTGGTAGTCCACCTTTAGCCTGGGAGCTGTTTTATGAAACTCATTTTAAGCTGCTCAAAGTTTTGTGTTTTATAATCTGACTGAATTTATAATACTAAACTTTTATTGTGATTTACGTTTTCTTTTAATAAGCTCCATATTGTCACCAGGATTTTCAAAACTTGTTTTTAATGTTACATTAAAAGGAAGACTAAAAAAACTCTGAAGTATCTATCTAGTATAAGCCTTGCCCCCTCCCCGACTCAACTGGGGTTGGTTTGTGGGCTATGGGATGCAGAACACAAGGCTGTTGTGGCACTGCTGGGCCACAAACAGACTTGGCTGGAAGACCTGAGCTGAAGAGTTTTCAGTCAGGTCCACCAGGCAGGCTTATTAGAGTGAGCTGAATGGCTGCCCCATGCAGTTGTTTGCAGCTGGCATCACAAGAATTTTGGCTTCCTCTTGGCTAGGCATCAGTAGCGGCGGTGGTGAGTGCTTCTGAAGTGGCAGAGGTGAGCAATCGGCCTGCCACTTCTTGCCAGCGGGGACAGAAGGGGTCACATTTAGCAAGCTGTGGTTGTGGAGCAGCAGCAAGCACTCAACCACCCTCTTTCCAAGTGGTGTAGCAGCAGCAGTCATGAGGAGAAGCCTTGCAGGCGTGCAGGCTCACGCAGGGGTGTGGAGGCTCCTTTGGTGGCTCAGCAGCAATGCACAGGGTGACTTGGTGGCAGCACATGAGGTCCTAGTGGGGGCAGTGGCACATATCTTGGAAGCAGGCCACCAGGCTCTTTAGGGGGATACACGGTAGAATTGCCTCCCCCAGTAGGGGGATTCCTGCCATTCCCATCTCAATTAACAAGCCTCGATTGCCTGCTCATTGTGGAGCTCTGGGAACACGATGTCAGGCCTGGCTAGAGGATTCTCTCACTCTCCACTTCATCAGACATAGCTGCATGAGTTAAAGGTCTTTATTATGAGATTTCCACCAGTAGTTCACTGTTCAAAGCAATTGCCTAGAATCTCAGAAGGAAGCCCTCCCAGAATAGAAATACCCCTCATTCTCCTCCCCCTATTCCAAATGCAAGTCAGTTAGAGTTGGCGCACGGCTCCTAAGTGGGAAAAGCCGGGGAGAGATGCAGAGTTGGGATTTCAAGGTCGGCTGGCTGGTTCTCAGTTGTCTGGTAGAAGCTCCATACACTCCCACCTGTACTGATAAGACAGCTCAGCAAAGCAGTAATTAGACAGCAACAAAGAAACAGCAGAGAAACAGCAAAGCAGCTATTCTATCCCCCATCCTCCCCAATAGTAAGAAACTTCTATGTATGGCAGACACTATCCCTCCCCCCAAAACAACATTTATTCCACAAGTACCCCTCCCTCGGTTTATCAGGGTATCACTTGTGAAATGCTTTGACCAGTTTGCTAGCCCTGACATCTTTTGACTGAACCCATTCTTTTTGGCTTTGGTCGAAGTACTTCCACTGGATTAGGTAAAACAGTTTCCCCCTTTTCCATTTAGAGACCAATATCGCCTCTACTTCATGATGGGGTTTCCATCTACCATAAGCGGGCCGGGGGTGGTGGTGGAGATTTCTGGTTTCAGGTACCAGACATCTGTCTTTGGAGCCTTCTTCAGTATGCTGCAGTGGAAGACTGGATGTATGTGTCTCAAATTCTTGAGTAGGTCTAGTTTAACAGTCACCGCATTTATTACTTCAATAATTTTAAATGGGCCTATATATTTCCAGCCTCACTTTTTGCTCGGTTGCTCCCCTTTGAGGTTCTTTGTTGACACATACACTTCCTCTCCAGGTTTCAGATCCCATTGGGGGGAGTGTTTCCGGTCTGCCTGTTTCTTATAGTCCTCTTTGGCTTTTCCCAGGGTTTGCTTAATCAAATCCCATTGCTCCACATGGAGTTCCACCAAGCTCTCAGGTCCCTCCCTTTCCCTGGGCAGGGGTCTTTTATGAAAGGTAATGTCTTGCCCTCAAAACCCTGCGTGATTTTGAAGGGAGATGCTCCTGTAGAGCTATGAACGCTATTGTTATAACAATATTCAGCGAATGCAAGGTACTCAGTCCAATTATCCTGTTGATAACTGATGTAACACCTTAGAAATTGCTCTAATACTTTATTCTTTTTTATTGCCTGTCAGTCTCAGGGTGGTATGCCGAACTCAGCCCCTGGGTCATACTCATCACCTTCATCAGCTCCCTCCCAAACTTGGCGCTGAATTGTGGGCCCCAATCCGATATTACTTTATCAGGAAATGAATGGAGCCTTACTATATGCTACATGAAAAATGCAGCCAACTTCTTGGCTGTTGGCAATTTAGAGCAGGGGACGAAATGGGCTTGCTTTGAAAATAGGTCCACCACCACTAGAATTACTGTTTTCCTCTTGCTTGGAGGGAGATCAGTGATAAAGCCCATGGACACTACAGACCAGGCCTGGGGTGGGGTTTCCAGGGGTTGTAGCAGTGCCAGTGGTTCTTCCCTCCTTTTGCCCATTAAACAGATCTGACATGTGGATACATATTGCAATACATCCTTCCACATTCCAGGCCACCCAAACTGATGTGTATCAAGTGCAACATTTTTAAATATCCAAAATGGCCGGCCCATTTGGCAGTGTGACATCTTTTCAGTATCTCCCCCCACAACCTTGGCAGGATGTACATTTTTTCATTCCTATACCAGCAGCCATTCTCTCCCTTTCCCAAATCCCCGGGTGGATCTGCCCCTCCCTCCTTTGCCAGTTCAGCTTTAACTTTATCCTCCCACTCTGGGAGGAAAGAGGACGAAGGGTGATTCACTTTCGCTGCTTGGCTTCTGGTGACTATGGCCCCTCCCAACTGGGCTGGGGAAAACATTGTATCCACCACCACTTTCCACTGGCTGTCGTGTTGGGGGAGGTGGGACAGGGCGTCAGCCAGAAATTTTGATTTCCCAGGGAAATATTTGAGTACAAAATTGAATCGGGAGAAAAACTACGCCCATCGCAGCTGCTTGGCTCATAGCCTGCAAGGCTCTCGCAACGCTTCCAGATTTCTATGATCAGTCCATACCTCAAATGGTACCTTGGCCCCTTTTAGCCAATGCCTCCATGTACAGAGGGCCAGTTTGACCGCTGCTGCCTCTTTATCCCATACGGCCCAGTTTCTCTCAGTCTCAGAGAATTTCTTAGACACATACACACAGGGGTGCATCTTCCCATCCTCCCCCTTCTGCAGGAGGACCCCTCCTAGAGACTGTGTTTAACCATGGAAGAAAGGGAGAGTATCCCCCCAGAGTACCAGGATCTAAGGTGTTTGAAGAGGAAGAGGCAGATGAGGGCCAAAACTCTGAAGTACTCATCTAGCATAAATGATAAGCAAGATATTTGGTCTCAAAAATGTGTTCTATTTTTTAATTACATTGATTACGATTTATTTTATGTTTTTATTAGGTTTATTATGTTTAATTTTATATTTTGTAAGCTGCCTCAATCAGGTTATCTGGGCAGGCATAGAAATTTTCTAAACAAATAGCTAAAGCAAGCAAATCTGTGCTATTTAAACAAAGTTATGCCAATTGCCATTGTACCTCATAACTCTCCCATTAATTTTCAATTTTCACTGGTAACAAATGTCCTGTTACTTTATGCAGTGCAACCTCACAAATTCTTCCTTTCCTCTTTTATAGTAACTCTCACTAATTTTAATTCTGACCTCCTATTTCAACTTTCTAATGGCTGTGTTGCTAACATTTTGTCCCTAAACATACTACTTGTACAGTTACCAGCAAATCACTGAACAATAAGAAGGTTCCTGCTTTTAGAAGCAGGCCTATATTTTGCAAGTGACTCCAACAGAACATTTTTTAAAAAAAAATGTTCAGTGTTTATAAAGTTGTATTTAATTCAAATATCAAATACAGATTTTTGTGAGGAAAGGTTACATGGATATTTTTTGAGGGGAAAAATCACACTGACAGATGGAACAGGGAGTTCAAATGAACATTGCCTTTCAGCATCTTAAAATGGACCTGATAAACATTAGGGCTGTCTACTCTGGCTTGGTAAAATCCTGGAGATTTGGGAGCAATGTCTGGGGAGGAGTTTGGAGAGGGGAAGGAACTCAGCAGGAATGTGACCCCATATAGTGTCCACATTCTTTGGTATAAATGGGGGGGCCCAGACTTACCTGTGCCCCCCGTTGCCGCCGGCGGGCGGGGGAGCGGGAACCGCGTCGGCCGCCATGCTCGCTGGCTCGCCCGGCATGCCCCAGGTGAGCCAGCGACCAATCGGTTCAAACCCCGGGCCAGCCAATCGCGGCGGCCCGGGGCCGAGCCGACGGTGGGCGGGGCCGGCCGCACGGCCCGGGCGGCGGTTCCCTCCAAGGTCCGGCAGCCGGGTATTTAACCGGCTGCTGGACACGCCCCCGCCCACTTCGGCGGTGGCGAGCGTGCTGAGCAGTCGGCTCCGCACGCAGAAGACGAAGAGCGAAGAGAGGAAGGAGGCGGCGGCGTCGGAAGCCCGGGCGAGTCGCGCGGCGGAGCAGGTTGCTTGGAGGGGTTTAGCTGAGCCCCTCGCGGCTCCTGTCTCGGCCCCGCGGGCCCGGCAGAAGACGAGGCGCCGGGGAAGAGGCGCAACCGGTCGACGGCGGCTGGGTGGGGGTGGCGCGGCTGCCCACAGGAAGCCAGCGGGGCGGGCCTCAGCAGCTGGAGCTCGCTTTTCCCGGCCTCTCCTCTTGCCCAGCTTCCCTGACCCTCCCGGGCTGTGCTGGTTGGTGGGGGGGTGGCCATGGCACCAAGCAGGAAAGGCGCCCCAGCGGGGGCCGGAGCACGCGGCATGCCCGCGGGGGCTCAAAGGGCGCCCAAAGGGGCTTCTAAAAAGGCCCCACGGAAGAGGGGCGGCGACATGGGCGGCAGGCCCGGGCCGGCGGAGGGCCGCAGCAGGCCAGCACCCTCCTCCCCATCCTCGTCCACAAGGAGGGCGGCCTCTCGCAAGGGGGGGCCGCATCCCAGCCAGGGGGCGGGGGAGGCTGTATCAAGGGGCAAGCGGGCAGGCAGCCAGAAAGGGGCCACCGCCAGAGGGCCCAGAACTCAGGCAGCAGGGAGGGCAAGGGGCCTGGGGACGGCCGGGGAGGCCAGCCCCAGTGCTCTTTTAGATATCTCCCGGGCTCTGGAGCGCCTGACTGAGCGGGTGGAGCACCTGGGTAACACTGGGACGGGGACAGCTCAGCCCGCCGCCGAGCTGGGCATGGCCGCTCAGCGTAAACCGCGGGAGAAGGCAAAGAGGGGGCGCGGAGGCACTCCGCGGCAGCAAGCCCGTTCCCCCTCCAGCTCGGAGAGCAGCAGCAGTGGGGAACGCCGGAGGCCTTCCAAGCGTAGCAGGACATCTCGCCGAAAAGGGAGACGCCGCCATCACCGGGAGGAGACAGACAGCGACTGGACATCAGGTGAGACCTCCTCCGCAGAGGAAGGGGCAGAAGGGGAGGATTATTGGGAGGTGGCAGCCAGAGTCCCAGGCCTCCCATGCTGGGCCCAGCGGAGGAGGGACAGGCCGCGGCCAGGGGAGGGGGATCCCAGGGAGGTTTGGGGGTCCAAGGAAGCCCCCCCACGGGTGGCCCATTTCACGGACGACGAGGACCCCCCGGGGATTCACTTGGCCCGCAGGGTCAGGGAGCGCATACTGGACGGCTACTATGTAGATGTCCTTTCCCTGCTCCGCCCAGAGGCGGAAGATGGGAGGAGCGCACCTCCGTCCAAGAGGGATAAGCGGGGGGGCAAGAAGGAGGGGGCGGAACGGTCTTTCGCCAACTGGCTTGAAGGATTCACGGTCTATATGGGGGTCATCCAGGCCGCGTACCCCGAGCGGGGATGGCACCTGACCAACCACCTGGGAAATGTCCTGAGGGCTCGGGCCTTGGCGGGGGAAGCCGCTGCTATGGATTATGATGAGGCCTTTCGGAAGAGGGCCTCCCACAACCCCAGGGCCCGGTGGGACCTCATCAGCCAGAAGCTTTGGCTGTGGCTGGTAGGCCCCCACATGAAGGGAAAGAGTGACTCCCTGCGGGCAGGCCGGTGGCAGCCTCGCAGGGACAGGGCACGGGGCGTGTGCTGGGAATATAATCAGGGGAAGTGCCAGCGCTCGAAATGCCGCTTCGAGCACAATTGTGACGCCTGTGGGGGGGCCCACTCGCGCCCGTCCTGCCCCCGGGGGGGGAACCCTTCACACCCCTTTCGCGGGGGCCGGTCCTCCAACAATTCCCGCAAGGACGGGGGATCGGCCTCATCCACCGCTCAGCCCACCAGCAGTAATTAGTTCCCCCTTCGAGGGGTTGGGGCTGGCCCGTACCCCGGTCCAGCTCCGGGCCCTGCTCCCCCTGCTGGCGCGCTACCCTAACAGAGAGGCCGCCAAGTTTTTGCGGGAGGGGTTCGCCGTGGGCTTCCGCATCCCCTACACGGGCCCGCGGGTGGCTTCCTCATCGGGGAATCTTAAATCCGCCAGGGAGCTCCCCGAGGTGGTCGCAGCCAAAATCGCTAAGGAGATAGCAGCTGGGCGGGTGGCAGGCCCCTTCTCTAGCCCCCCCTTACCCAACCTGAGGGTGTCCCCCCTGGGGGTCGTCCCCAAAAAAGCCCCTGGGGAGTTCCGGCTCATACACCATCTATCATATCCCAAGGGATCTTCGGTCAACGAGGCCATTCCCCCTGAATTGTGCGCGGTCAGGTATGCATCGTTCGACCATGCAGTGCGCCTGGTCAGGGCATGCGGACAGGGAGCTCTCATGGCTAAGTGCGATGTTCAGTCGGCTTTCCGTTTGCTGCCAGTACACCCGGGGGATCATTGCCTGCTGGGTTTTAAGTTTCAGGATCACTGGTATGTGGACAAGGCCATGCCCATGGGGTGCTCCATCGCCTGCGCGGCCTTTGAGACCTTTAGCACATTCCTAGAATGGGTGGCTAAGGACCGCATGGGGTCTCCGTTTGTTACTCATTACTTGGATGACTTCCTCATCATGGCCCCGCCCAACAGTTCGTGCTGCGCTGCCCGGCTCAGCACCTTCCAGGCCCTGGCCGCCGAGCTGGGGGTCCCCCTGGCCCGGGAAAAGACCGAGGGCCCGGCCTCGCGGCTCACCTATTTAGGGATCGAGCTGGACTCGGTGGCCGGGCTGTCCCGGCTCCCCGAGGACAAGCTGGTGCGCCTTCGGGACCTGATTGCCAGCATCCTGCCCCGCTCCAAGTGCACCCTTAGGGAGCTGCAGTCTGTTATCGGCCATCTTAACTTCGCCTGCAGGGTGGTCTCCCCGGGGCGGGCCTTCTGCGCCCGCCTGGCGCATGCGTGCCGGGGGGTCACCTCCCCTCACCATCGGATACGGATCACGGCAGGCCTCAGGGCCGATTTGCGGGTCTGGCTCGACTTCCTGGGCAAATTCAATGGGATCTCTCTCTGGCAGGACCCGCTGGACTTGGGGACAGACCTGCAAGTCCACTCCGACGCCGCCGGCAGCCAGGGGTTTGGGGTCTACTTCAGGGGCCGCTGGTGCGCCCAGCGCTGGCCGGCCACGTGGGCGGGGTCCGGAATACTCCGGGACCTGACCTTCCTGGAACTGTTTCCCATCCTGGTTGCCGTGGCCATGTGGGGGGAGCTCCTGCGGGACAGGCGGGTCACATTCTGGTGTGACAATATGGCGGCAGTGAAGGTTATCCGCCGCCAGTCTTCTCGCTCTGAGCGGGTTATGCGATTGGTCCGCCGTTTTGTATTATACTGTCTGGATTTTAACATCGCCTTCTCTGCCCAACACATAGCAGGGGTAAACAACGACCTGGCAGACGCATTATCTCGCTTCCAGATGGAGAGATTCTTCTCGCTGGCACCGGAGGCTCGTCGCGAGCCCGACCCATTCCCGGAGGAGCTGTGGCTGCTTGGAGGGAGTCCATAATGCAGGGGGTCCTGGGCTCGGTGGCGCCTTCCACCCTCCGAGCCTACACCGCAGCGGCATCCAGATTTCAATCCTTTTCCGAGGGCTGCGGGGGTGGGGCGGCGGGGCCCGTGACCCAAGATATGGTTCTGCAGTATTTGGCCCACCTCCGCGACCTGGGCCTATCCACCAGGACCATGCGGAGGGACCTGGCAGCTATCGCCTTCTTCTGTAAGGCGGCGGGTCACCCGGACCCTTGCGGCGGCTTCTTGGTGCGCAGAGCGGTGGAGGGTTGGGCGCGCCTGGCCCCCCTCCTCCTGACCGCAGGCGGCCCATTACCTTAGCCACGCTGAAGGGGATCCTCCGCGTGGTGCCAGACCTCTGTTGGTCCCCCTTCGAGGCCCAGCTGTTCTGCGCGGCTTTTTTATTAGCATTCTTTGGGGCATTCAGGGTGGGCGAGCTGGTCGCGGTCTCCCGGTCGGGAGACAGTGCCCGGGCGCTGCGGGCCAGTGACATTGATTGGACCCCCCGCCGGGTATCCATTACTGTCCGCCAGTCCAAGACGGATCAGCGGGGGAGGGGGCACACCGTCACCCTGCGGCCCTCTAGCAACCGGGTCCTGTGCCCAGTCCGGGCAGTGGGAGACTACCTGGGTCGGCGGCCTGACCTCCGCGGGCCATTCCTCATACACAGGGATCACTCCCCTCTCACCCGCTACCAGTTTGCGGCGGTCTTGCGCTCCTGCTTACGGGCCCTGGGGTTCCCTCCCCAGGATTTCGGAACTCATTCGTTCCGCATTGGCGCCGCCACGGAGGCGCATGAGCGGGGTCTGCCCACCGCGGCCATAAAGGCCATTGGGCGTTGGCGGTCCAGGGCGTTCCAGACTTACATTCGCCCCTCGGGGGATGCCGGTCATTAATGTACAGTCTTATGTTTTCTGTGACAGGGCGAAGGAGGACAGTGTGGATCTGTGGGCACAGCATCGTGCACTGGGCTGGCAAGTACGCGGAGGCATCTGGCTGGGGTCGGCACATGGGGCTGGAGGAACACCTCAACCTTCGCTGGCTCGGCGTGCGAGGAATGCTCTGGGAGGCCCTGGTCCCCATGCTGCAACGACAGGCACGCCAGTCTGGCCCGCCGGACGCGTTGGTCATTCAGCTGGGCGAGAACGACCTGGGCAAGCGGGAGGGCCCGGAACTCAAGCGAGCCATGTGTGCCGACCTGGGATTCCTGCAGGGTCTCTTTCCACGGACTGCTATCCTGTGGTCAGACTTACTCCAGAGGTGTTGTTGGCGGGGGGCCCGCTCCCCCGGGAAGATGGAGACTGTCAGGCAGAAGCTGGCACATGCCATGGGCCAGCACGTGGCGGCGGTCGGAGGCTCCTTTATCGCGCACTGGGACATCTCACATCGCGTGGCCCCCCTGTTTCGTCCGGACGGGGTTCATCTTTCCAGCTGGGGCAATGACATCTGGTTGCAGGACCTGCGTGACGGCTTGCTGGAGTGGCTTCAGCGGTAGGAGTGTTGGCGGGAGCCACTCGTGGCTCTGGTGGCGGTTGGGCATTGGATCGGATCCCATTTGTTGGGGAGCCAGGCCCTCGGGCGCAGGCTCCCCAGGCAGGGGATTCCCATAAGGAATCTTGGGAGGGAGTATGAAGGCACGCCCAGCTCGGGGGCTGCTGGGGCATCCTCCCTCCCAGGTGGCAGGGGGATCACCAAGGGTGTACACCAGGTGACCTCCCCCCTTCTCAATGCCACTCCTCTGGTCCCCTCCCTCAGCGGGCGCCTGAGGGGGGCGGGGGGTCATCGGCTGGCAGGCGGGTCAGCTGATGCAGTCCGGTGGATCCGATCCACATGCCGCGCCAATACTCTTGTCTCTTTGTTATGTTAATAAAGTTGTGGCCATTTTTTACCCAGCCATGTGTATGTGTGTGCTGTTATTCCCGCTCCTCTGTCTCGGCCATAGGCGGTAAATGGGGGGGCCCAGACTTACCTGTGCCCCCCGTTGCCGCCGGCGGGCGGGGGAGCGGGAACCGCGTCGGCCGCCATGCTCGCTGGCTCACCCGGCATGCCCCGGGCGAGCCAGCGACCAATCGGTTCAAACCCCGGGCCAGCCAATCGCGGCGGCCCGGGGCCGAGCCGACGGTGGGCGGGGCCGGCCGCACGGCCCGGGCGGCGGTTCCCTCCAAGGTCCGGCAGCCGGGTATTTAACCGGCTGCTGGACACGCCCCCGCCCACTTCGGCGGCGGCGAGCGTGCTCCCACCCTCCGCTCCCTGTTTCTTGTGTTACCTGTCACAACTTCGGCGGTTGGGCATTGGATCGGATCCCATTTGTTGGGGAGCCAGGCCCTCGGGCGCAGGCTCCCCAGGCAGGGGATTCCCATAAGGAATCTTGGGAGGGAGTATGAAGGCACGCCCAGCTCGGGGGCTGCCGGGGCATCCTCCCTCCCAGGTGGCAGGGGGATCACCAAGGGTGTACACCAGGTGACCTCCCCCCTTCTCAATGCCACTCCTCTGGTCCCCTCCCTCAGCGGGCGCCTGAGGGGGGCGGGGGGTCATCGGCTGGCAGGCGGGTCAGCCGATGCAGTCCGGTGGATCCGATCCACATGCCGCGCCAATACTCCTGTCTCTTTGTTATGTTAATAAAGTTGTGGCCATTTTTTACCCAGCCATGTGTATGTGTGTGCTGTTATTTTGCCGCGCGAACCTTCCCGCTCCTCTGTCTCGGCCATAGGCGGTAAATACACTTACATGCGTACTAGTGGGAAATTCACAAAGGAAAGATAAAAAGAGGCTACAAAGTAGAATAGAAGCTTCCACTTCCTCCAGAGAATCTGATCTCTGTAGCTTGAGGCTGTAATTCTGGGATAACTCCTTGAGGTTAGTAAGTAATCCTAGCTGTTATTGATAGGTAATGTTGATTTGATTTATCATGTTTCAAGCAGCTAAGCTACCACCAGAGGCTGCTTGAAATTCAGAAGGAAATAACAAATAACAATAACAATAGCATTTGATTTATATATCACTCTTCAGAACAACTTAACACCCACTCGGAGTGGTTTACAAAGTACATTATTATTATCCCAACAATCATCCTATGAGGTGGCTGAATGAGCTCTGGAAAAGCTGTGACTGACCCAGGGTTACCCAGCTGGCTTCAAGTAGAGGATTGGGGAATTAAACCTGGCTCTCCAGATTAGGGTCCTACCACTGTAGACCACTACACCAAAGTGGCCAAAGTTCTCTTAAATTAGAAGAAGAGTGATAGATTTCCCTCTAGAGTGGGTTGATAAATTTCCTCCAACTCTGGGTTGGGAAAATTCTGGAGACTTGGGATGGGTGGCTGGGGAGGGACTTCATTAGGGTAAATAATGCCATAGCACCCACTCTCTGAAGCAAGTCTGTTCTACTGGTGAACTGATCTCTGTAGTCTGGAGATCAGTTGTAATTCTGGGAGATCTCACCTGGAGGTTGGCAACCATATCTCCCCCAACCATTTTTTGAAATGAATCATCACCACTTTTTTGATAATTTATGAATAAAGTAAAACTGAAATCTGTTTTTTCTCATCAGAGACAATGATCAGATTGAAATGTTCTTAAAGGTCATCTTCTAAGCAGAAATTTCCTGCTAGTTCATAAAGGCCAATCTGGTGAAAGAAATACTTGTCACTCAATCTTACTTCATTACTTCCATTGTATGGGTATGCAAGAAAACTAACAATATAATGAAATTTTAATGAAGCAAGATCAAAATCTGTGCAAAACGCTTGGCCCCATTGTCTACATATATATTTAATAAAAGAGCTAAGCCAGGAAAGGTCTGTAGCTATGTTTGTATTGCAATCTCATACATTCTTTGGCATAAATACATTTACAAGTGTACTAGTGGGAAATTCACGAAGTAAAGATAAAAAAGAGTCTACAAAGCAGAATAGATTAACAAACTGTGGAAATGAAAGGTTAGCTGCAAGAAAACTGCAACAAATACGGGCCACATATTTTCCCTTTAATTTAATTTAATTTAATTTCTTCAATTTATAGTCTGCCCTCCCCACACAAGTGGGCTCAGGGCAGATCACAACAGACTTAAAATACACCACACAACTAAACACATCACCATTAAAAGCATAAATAATACATGTCATTCAGTTAAAATGTATACTACAACTATATAAATACAAATATTGTTCTTCCTTTCAAACTTCATTCTCCATTATTCATATAGGAATAACAGTATATTACATAGCTTTGTTGTTACATGGTTGAAAGAGAGAACCAAACTTTGAATATTAAAGCTTGACTCCATATGACTCTGTGAATTCCTGGATCTCTTCTGCTAGCTGAAGTACCTTGTTCTGGTGGAAGGAGCCTTTCCTTGATGCAAGAAACTTGGATGACTGTCTCGAGACAAGGAAAGTCTCCTTCCATCAGAGAAAAGCACCTCCACTAAAGGAATGGATCAGTTTAATCAAACTTTTATTGATTTATTTACATTATTTATAGTTCACCTTTCTCACTGAGACCTAAGGCAGATTGCACAGTATAAATACAAAATTTGCAGAAATTTGAAAACAAACAAAAATCCCATATAGAGTTCAAACAATGCTGAAACAAAGCATAATTAAACATGACATATTAAACAGTGCAGAAATTAGGGACATACAGAAAGCAAGAACATACTTACAGCAAAAGGCAGTATACGGTAGTAAAATCTTAATCCATACTCCCTATCTTTTTACCAATGTATATCTTTGAACAATTTCCTCACAGTACAGTCCTCCTACCTGTGTTAAAAAGCCCTCCTGAATAATTTGGGATTTGCACAGTTTGTGGAAAGCCAAAAGACTGGGAGCCCTCCTAACCTCATTGGGTAGACCATTCCACAAACTGGGGGCCACCACAAATTATGTGCATGTGTTAGCAGTCGGACCCCTTCCTCATGCATAGAGGGTAGTTTATGGATGGAATATCATAAATGCCCTTCATAAGTACAAGGCACTGCCTGGCCCACAGCCAATACCAGCTGGACGGGAGCCTGAAAAACTCCCAGAACATGGGTCAGAGGTAGTAGACTGACTGACGGCCCCTCCACACCCTGGGGAGATGCAGAGTTAACAAGGTTTCATAAGAAAACCCTTGTCTAATCCCATGAAAGCCCTGCTACACATCCTCTCGCCCACCTATCCTAATCAAAGCTATTCAGCAAATCTGGTAGTTTTCCCATCTAGTGCTTACCAGGTCATCAAGCAATATTTTCACATATAGTCCATCCTAGATAATCACTTCAAGCCTCTTCCAACTTATTGTTCTACTTCTGGACAAACCATTAAGCTATTGTTTTGGGGAGCATCAGATTGCTGCAGGGAGCATTTCACCCTATAACTGGGCTCCTCAGACATGTGAGCTGTGTGTTCTGGATCAATCCACACTCCCCCAAATCTGTTTGGGCTTCTTCTACATGAAACACTGGTCATTTTGCTGCCTCCATGGTCCCCTCTGCTCTTCGAGACTGGTACCTATCGCCCTCCCTGAAACTGCTCACTTCCATTTTCTTTCCCCGATTTTCTTATTTAGTCTTGTATATGTGCTGTGCATGATTTCTGTATGTTTGTACTTTTATTTTTCTTTAAAAAACCTTTCCTGTTGAACATCTGTCTGATTCATTTGAGAGTTCTCTATGGGAATAATTCCCATAAACATTGGTGACAATTCCTAGTTACCCCCTCACTTGCCTCAATGCTAATTCCCTGAACTAATTAAGGAAAGCTCCTATTTGGGTAACACATGTACAGGCAGTTGTTGATTTTTCCCTTTTGCAGGGTGGCACCTACAGAAGGACCTGTTCAGATGACCAAAGCTGCTGTTGCGGAGCATAGGCAGAGAGGCAGTCTTGCAGATATGAGTGACCAAGGTCATAAAGGGCTTTGTACGTGATAGCCAGTACTTTGAATGGGGTCCAGTAACTGGCAGGAAGCCAGTAAAATATGTATATTCAATTGCCTTGTACTTGATAGGAATTACTACAGTCTGTGCTTCTCCAGAATCTAATAGGAGAGCCTACTTTGGCCTAATTTTAGAACGAATTGAAAGAGTTGATCACTTCAATATGAAAATAATAAATACAAGAATAAAGGCTTTGAAGCGTAAGATGAAATGGCTGTTTATAATTTCGATATTAATGGCAAAAAGGGAGAAAGCCTTCCTCAGACTTTCCAGGCTATCAAGTTTTTGTTGTGCACATGGGAGCAAGGCTGAGGAATGTTTCATGTACAAAATGGCAGTCTGTAATTCTGGGGTGGATGTAAGAACTCCTGCACACACAGAACTCTTAGGTTAGAGCGCTGAAAATTATCATACAGGTGATATTATTATCCTTGCTGAGATGAATGAACTTCTTTCAGAAAAGATATTTTTTGTTCAAGCCATATCTTAGTTCAGCCCTTAGCTTCTTTCTATGATTGAAACTGAGTGATGGGACAGGGAACAATGATTGCTGGTGCTCCCCAGTCAGCAGGAAGTAGAACTTGTCTGGAGAGGTAACAATTTTATATTTCCCTTTTTGTCTTCATTTCACCTTGTGTCCTGTTGATACTTGGATTGTAAGTATTCCACCAAGATTTTAGCTTCTTTCATTGCCTGAGAAGGGCTTATTTGAAACACTATACAAATAATGATAATCTTGCACGAAAAAGCAACTGATGCAGCGTGGGTGCTCTCTGAATAGGTTTGCCCTCTTGCTTTCCTGAAGTCAAGTCATACGGATCCTTTTTCAGCACAACACTTCCCATTATTTGTAACGATACTTGTTTTCAGGCCATCTGTACTGCACTTGTGCTGGGAGAAACCATTTAGGCAAGTATATCAAAGAACTGAATAGGCTCATGCCAGAAGACGACAAGGCTGAGCTGTAAGCAGGAGAAAGAGGCAGAACACAAAGGATCTTTGCCACAGGCTGTCCAGCTATTCTCTTAATATAAGAAATAGCTCCCTTTTTATTTCCTTGATTTAGTTACAGCTTTGGCTCTCGCTAGTTTTAATCTTTGAAGCCTCTAGAGTTTGCAGTATTTTATAGCCACCACTGTGGCATCTGCTTCTGAAGGTGAAAAAATTAATTTGGAGACTTCCAGCAGCTGTTCTGCATTGCCAAACAGAGTACAAATGAAATGCCATGACTATTCCCAAGATAATAGATCCAAACTATGCAAAAAATAACCATTTTTTCAATTAAAAGCAAAAACTGTGTTCTAATAAAAATATACTGTCACAGCGCTTCTATTTTAACTGGAAAGCATGTGATCATCATAACATTTTGGTAGGAAAAAAATCCTACAGTGTCTTTTACACATCTGAAAAAGTTTGAACCTACAAAAATTAGGAAAAAAAATTAACAGTGCAATCCTAAGCAAAGTTACACCAGTCTAAGCCCATTGATTTCAATGGGCTTAGACTGGTGTAACTCTGCTTAGGATTGCTCTGTAAGTCTGGTGATATCATAGGTGCTAACCAATAGGCAACTCATGCACTGACAGGCAATATAGAATTCACATCTACAGTGCAAGTACTAGTGGGGCAAAAGAGAATGCAACTGTTTGTTTTATTGTACTGTTTTATTGTTGTTTTACCTCTTTCATTGCTGTCTCTGAGCAGGGCTCTGGAGAGGTGATATACAAATTTACTAAATAAATAAACGTATTTTATTGAGCCACATCATGAACTATTTACATTCTGAGGAATACAACTTCCTTACAACTAAGCTATCTGTTTTGGGATTCTCAATTCACATCATTGGGTAATGTTGCTCCCAATATTCATGGATCCTGCACAACTAAGATACTTAGAAAAAGAACATATAAATGTAGAACATAATGTGAAGACCTATTACCAAACCACTCAGTCATTCACTACTCTCTCGTTTGGTTTAGTAAAGAACCTTACGTTTCAACATAGTGAGGATAATATAATTATTATATTAATATATTTTATATAATATTAATACTATATTCTATATATTAATATATCATATGTAATATAATTGAAACTCTAGAAACTTCAAAGATTAAGCATATTTTAAACACACACACAGAGCCGTGAATGAGGTTTTCCCACAAAATACAGTGTTTTAAAAGCAGGTTAAAAACAGAGAGTAACAGACAGAAAAACAGCCATTCCTCCTACAAAGGGGGAAGGGGGCTACAGAACACCCCCTTCCCCCTTCCCCCTCTCTCCCCTGGCTGTCTTCTCCCAACTGGTGAGTGCTTTGCTGCTCCGTGGAAGGAAGCCCTTTCCAGGGTGACAGAAGGAGGGGAAATACAGCTCAGGTATTCCCCTGGCTCCGTTGCCAGGGCAATAGATTGCTGGCGCCACAGTGTCTGGATCATGATCAGATACCGATTGATCCGATTACTCCCTAAACAAGCGCACCCCCCCCCACCACCACCACTGGAGCAGTTGCCGTGGACGGCACTGATCAGCCGGGTCCCGATGGCGCGAACGCCATTATCGGGGGTATTTTCCTATCGTAATGCCGATTGTGCCGATCTCTAATGCTGATCGCCATTTTGGGTTTTGCAAGGAATTTTCTTCCAGATTGGCCAGGGATCCTGGAGGGTTTTTATCTTTGTCTGGGCATACAGCAGGAGTCACTGAGGGAGGTGACGGGGGAAGATAGCTGTGAATTTCCTGTATTGTGGAGGGGGTTGGACTATATGACCCTTGGCAGGCATCCTTCCAGCTCTGTGATTCTATGTTATGAATTTGTTTCCTGAGCATTACTGTTTATAGGGAAAAAATTGCAGAAAGGAATCATGTATTAAGCTCATATGCAATAACATGAACAAATGACAGTGCTACTATTGGTTACAATAGATCATTTCTGCTTACTCTATTAGGCATGTACTACCTAAAGGAAGCGAACCTGTGAGGCAACAGTAGGTGAGTCACCACAAGATACTGGACACCTAGTAGTTGTGCTCACTTCAGTGAGTGCACTTACTATAAGGTCTTAAACTAAATACAGGATTATGCTGTCTGTCTTTCTAAGAGCCAATCACGTGATTTCTGTTGGAGGCAGTTTTGTGGCAATTCTCTTGCTGTCACATTTATCCTGTCTTGCAAATTCTTCTTCTAATTGTGAGATTCCATGCCAGAGTTTGGTGTTCATGGTCGAATTTCCATAATTCTTCATGTGATCAGAAGGATCCATATTGGCTGTGGGGATAGATGACACATGAGTGGAGAGTTGCTGTGTTACCATGCAGCAAGCCCAGAAACAATGATGAATTCAAAATTGTCTTAATGTTGCAGACTTCCATCCTCTCAGCCTAATGTAACTCTGTTCTCATCCTGACTTTGAGAAGCTGAGGGTGGAATGGTTATTCCTGTTTTTTTTTTAATTTAAACACCAATTTTATGAATCAGGGAATGATGGTAGAAAGCAATTGGCTTAAGGCTGCTCATGGCCCAAGCGTAAATTACAGCTACAGTTTCCCTTATCCAGATCCTACACTCTTAATTATTATACTACACTGACACACACATTCAGATTTTAAACTCTTTGGATCTTGAGTTCCAGTCCATGTATCTTGGTAAAATGTTGCATGGTCATGAAGAAGACAAGTTTCCAGAGTGTATTTTGAAATACCTAATAAAAATTAATAACAAATATTCCAATTGAATATTAACCCCACAAATAAAGTAAATCTATAATTAAATATTTTCTCTTTGCTGCGTGTTAATAGGAAGATTCTAAGACAGAGCCAAAACATCTGCAAAAATTCTATTTCCCTCTATATAAATAATGAAAGCGATACTGAGCTTAGTTTTATAATTTGACACCAGCCCCTCCCCTTGAGGATGGTCTCACAGCTACTCATCCATGAAAGAGAGTTATGACATTTTTGCTGAAGAAGGAAGTCATTTTATTTTAGTTATTACCTCCAATGCATTTTAAATAGAGCCTTGTGAGCTGTGGGATGCCTGCCACACACTGCATGTGGCTCTGTAAACTGCTTGGTTAAAAAAAAAATCAGAAAAACAGTATTTATTGCAAAGCCCACTATACCCTTGAGGGCTCAACAGACAGGCTGGGAAAGCTGGAAGAATAGTCGATGAAAGTTCTTTTTGACAGATATCTCTTCACTGGTGAGAAACAGTTTATAAGAAATGCTCTCCAGTCAAAGTCATGTATAGGAGACATAACACAACTTCAAAGATGAGAACAGTGAGCATCTACTCCCCATGCTTGCCATCTCAGTTTGACAACCTGATTACTGAATAGGTAAATAAATTTCACATTTACCTCCATTTGTACTTAACTGTAGGAAGTTGTCAGAAGCTTATTGATCCCTGCTGGAAGGCGAATGTAGGATAGGCTGGGTGGCCTGATTTGTGGTCAGTAATACTTGCCGACTTAAGTGGATTTCTACTTGGTCAGCTCTGCTGTTTTAAACAGAAATGCACAATAGGAAAAAAACCCTCCCTGGTTACATTGTGAACTTTTAAATGACAAATTTATGAGAGCAGTACTTAGAGGCATTGCCCATTTATATGCTGCAGCTTTTCAACTGGTACCGGATTGTGATTGTGAGGATTGTTGATAGTCCCCTGGCAGAGTTAGGATTTTGTCCAGGGGTAGATCATTGAATAGTTGTCTATGTGCCTATCAGGGAAAGAAGGAGCTGGGCATGATAATAATAATTCTATTATTATTTTCCATTGGTTTCAATAGAAGTACCCCCCCCCCCCTTTTTGGGATCTGTACCTTCCTGGTTTTCTATGTGAACTGGACAAAGCCCAGGGGGTTGCAGTACTCCACTAGGATATCTATACTACCAAATATCAGACAGATTAAATAAATGAGTCTCCCTTTTTGAAGCAATGAAATGTGCCCATGTTTAAGAGAATTGATAGGAAATAGTAACACATCAATCTGCTTGAGGAATTGGCACTGTAGCCACTAAACTTGAAGAACCATAGCTTGAGCTCGATGGGGGTACTTCCAGTGTCAGGTAGACTGCTAATACTGCTGGCTGCTGCTGCTTATTCAAAACTACCTCTTCCTCTCCCTCTACTCCTACCACGCTGCATATTCTTCCCACCAGAGCCAAAAGATCCCTTGTGCACAATGTCAGGTAAGAAACTATGTTTCAGACACAGGGGAACCAGGGTTTGAGAAGACTGCAAGTGGAAAGCTAGCCACTGGCCAGTATGGAACTAGGCAGTCCTTCAAGTACTCTGGGCACAAGCAATTTCGGACTTTATAGGTAAGATCCAGGACTTTGAATTGTACCACAAACTTAGGCAGCCAGTGCACATCTTTCAACACATGGCCACTGTATCCAGCCCCTGACAATAGCCTGGCTGCCAACATCCTGGACCAGTTTAAGTTTGCAAACAGTTCAAAGGCAGCCCCAAGACCCACATATAGAACATCAACGAGCAGAGCATGAATCACTGCGGCCAGATCATGCTTTTCAAGGAAGGGCCATAGCTGTCATATTGGACAAAGCTGACCCAAAAAAGGAGAGCTGGGCCCCCAACTGTAGCTCTGGATCCAGCAGCACTCCCAAAGTACAAGCCTGCTCCTTCAGGGGCAGTGCAACTTGCTCTGGGACAGGCTGACTCCTCTATCCTTGAGCATCTTATGTCACTGACCAACACCACCTCAATCTCACCTGGACTGAGTTTCAGTTTATTGGCCCTCATCCATCCTATGAACTTATCCAGGCAGCTGTTTAGTCCAGCCAGCCTCTCCAGAAGGATAGCATGGCCAATGATATAAAAAGATGCTGATGGGTTCAGGTGAATGAACTGGTATGCGCTCCCCTGTCAATTATCAGTTAGAGTGGCTGAGGCAGTTTCCATCTCAAATTAGGTCTGAATCCAGATTGAAATGGGTCTAGACATTGTTTCCTTCAAGACCACCTGCTCGAGCACATTACCAAAGTATAGCATGCTGGCCACCAGGTAGTAGTTGTTTATATCATTTAAGTCCAGGGACGCCATCTTCAGGAGCTGTCTCAAAACCACATATTTCGAAAGAGGTGGAACACACACACACACACCTCCTGAACAGAGGTGTTTATTACCTCCTGGATCTACTCCAGCCCAGCTCAAGACTATTAACCATGAAGGGCAAGGGACAAGTCTAGATATAGTGGGCTGCACAATTGTAAGCAGCTTGTCTGCTTTGTCAGAACCCACCAATCTCATTCATGCAACTAGGGCCAGACTCTGCTTGAATAAAATCCTGAGATTTAACTGAATCAGTTGTGGCATTGAAGTCACATTAGATTTTATCCACAAAATTCACTGCAAGAGTCACAGCAAGCTTGTTTTTCAGGTCTACATCCTTAGAGGCCAGAGATAAGATGGAGACCTCTGCAACCTGAAAAGCTCCACTGGGTGGCACTGTGCAGCCATCATTGCCACAGAATAGGCATGATAATGCACTCTCTCCCATGTACATTTGCATTAACTAAGCTTTCTCCACTTTGGCTTCAACTGCCTGTGCAACTGCTTAATCACTCTAACCTCCTTGGTAAATAAAATTTGTGGTAAGGTGTGAACTTTCATGAGTCACAGCTCACTTCTTCAGATACCACAAACTTTGTTAGTCTTATAGGTGCTACTGGACTCTTGCTCTTTTCTACTGCTACAGACAAACAGGGCTACCCATCTTGATCTTTCTCTTTGGTAAATAAAGCATTCCAGACTTTGCAGGAGAGAAGAGGCTGCTTGACTGCAGTGCCAACCCTGCTGACTGGAAAATCCTCAAGAGATATCAGGAAGCCCCCTGGATCCATCAACCTCCTCAGATGGACCATTGTAACTGGCACCCTTCCCTTAAAGAGGAGCCAAACAGTCACATGTATAAATCTCACCAGGTAATGGAGGGTCCACAAGGCCAGAATAGAAAATTCCCTCATAACCAAACCATGCATTCCTTCAATACCAAATCCAAAAGTGCCTCTGTCAGCTCAGGCAGGGGAAACACGGGACAACAGGGTAGGCAATACACCAACAGAATCCCCATTCTGGAGTCTCCTGTATTAGGGTCACACTCTCAGACTTGGGACTCTGGATAATAAAGTAACAAGTGCACACCACAGAGGCCCAACAGACCACAGCCATCTCCCCTTCCTACTTACCAAACCTAGACTGATGCTATACCAGGAAACCCGGGGGCAGAGTGCTTCCTTACGGATCATTACCACGTCTAATGCTATGTTGATTCTAGAGTGCTGATGTTTTGATTCTGTGTTGCTGAATGTTCCTCCAACTAACTGTGCAATCTTTGAAGCTTTCCATATGTTGCACACTTGGATTCTGAGGGGACTTTTTTGGCAGGTGTATGAGCTATGAATTACTAATTCAACATGTAAAATAGACAGCAGGTTCTTATACAAATTATATAGTGTAGTTATATTTGAGAGAGGTATCTTTTAAGAATATTCTTCTTTGATGACACAAAAGAGGCCACAAAGAAGCTTGTCTCCCATCTCCCATTTGATTCTAATTCTCCTAGCAGAAATAGCTGTCTGGCATTTTCTGAGATACTCCTTTTTTGTTAGCTCAGCATTCTCCTTCTCAGAAGCATAGTTTAAGATTGCAGGCCTGCATCCCAGGAAAAGTACCATTTGTATCAACCATACAAATCACTTTACAGAATGATTTGATGTATAGAGATTGTTCCAAGGTCTAGCTAGGGATGCCAACTGGCAGGATTTCTTCTTAACCTGGTTAGGGTATTTTTGCCAATAGCCAGCCCCCGGTTTATTCTAATCATATTGCTACTATTATGGTTATTTATATTTTAATTCTGGTAATTTTAATTGTCCCAGTTTTGTTTCTCCATAAATTGCCTCAAGATCTCCTAGTTGGGAGTGCAGGGGAAAATAATGCAAATAAATAAATGAATACAGCTTAGGGAGGATTGTACAGCTCACTGTCAATACCAATTCCATGAGGCAAAATAGTACATTACTACATGATCTGACCTAACTAAATGGGCAAAAGCAAAACACTAAAGCCATCAGTCAAGAAAGGCTAACGGTCTGTCAGACTGAGAACTTATAGGCCTGACTAGATGTGCCTACTTGTCTGTGTCTGCAAGAAACTGTCCAGCTCCAGCCTAGAATTCTCCAATTTTTGAAATCAAAAGCTGGTAATCATAGCTGGCCCTTCCAGCTTTATCTGTTTTCCTACTAGCTACAGTTTCTTTTGCACACCCTTACTTATCCCTTTGTAAGCTAAAATGTACGGAATCTAGCTAGCCACGGCTCCATATTCTTTCAATCAAATTGTTTCAGATAATTGCTTCTCCCTACCATCCTTTGAACTCTGACAAATAAATGACATTCTGGATGAGGGCCCATGAATAATATAGCACTGTAGCTTATAAACAAGTAAAAATGCCAATATAGTTCCAGAATACCAAGCATAACCATACCAATTAGATACAGGCCATCAAGTAGTTTCCCTTGGTCTGTTCGGTGCATCTCCTTTCTGCATCTCCTGCTGCTGCCATTTTCAATTTCTAATGCATTTTCTAGTAATCATTAGGCTGCTCACACATTACTTCTGGGGGATAAATCATGTTTTATCCATTTACAGCAGTGGGCTAATAGTGACTTGTTTAAGGTCATGTGTCTCTGGCAGCATTGGAACCTGTATCCAGTTCTCCCCATTTTAAATTTTTGCAGGGATATTTACAATATCTTTGGTATGATATCAGATTTCATAATCTTCCCTTTCTATCTCATAAAACTTTCCTCCTGCTAATAAATACAAAACTCTGTACTATTTTCTTCTTTGAATAATCTCTTCCACATTCTTTCCAACATTCCATCTTTTGAGCACACATATTCTTTCTTTTCACTGCAGCCTGAACTCTGTATGGCACTAGAAGAGATAGGCACAAACCAGAAAAAAAATGAACCATGCAGTTTGTGGTTCGTCATGTTTCATGAATCACAAACTTTTACGAACCTGCCCCAGTTCATGAATTGGTTAGTTTTGGTTCATGAAAATGTCACTTCAGGGCCAACAAATCACCACTTCTAGGTCAGCAGCAGGTCTGTAGGAAGTCCATCCCCTTTTGCCTAGGAAACTGATTGATTGGCGCCAGGCTCCTGCAGTGAACTGAAAAACGAACCGGCCAAAAGTTTGTGGTGGTTTGTCAGATCTGATGAACCACTGGTTCATGAACCACAAACCGGCCTGCTTCGTCACAAATTTTGGTTCGTATTTCAGTTCGTGCCCATCTCCAGTCACTAGTATGCCAATTTACTGCACTATTCTACCTTACCTCATTGCTCTTTAGAATAAGGCTTCAGAGTCCTTTATTCCTTAAGCATAAATACATGAAGTAACCCACCTTCCCAATACACTAAGATGACACTGGAAACACGTAACATCGGTAATCCCCCAAATATATACAAGAATTTAAAATCATCTTGGGATACAAATTGAACTGGATAAATGTATAACATTCTTGTTGTAATACTTTACTTTCTGCAGAATAAATTGATAATGAAGTATAAAAGCAGGACTACAATGTTATCCCAATGCAAATAACTGTGATTGAAGTATGCAGCATATCATCATTTGAAGTATCCAAAGAATGTAAGAATTTTTGAAGTTTGGTTTTTGTTATAGAATTTAGCCTGCAAGAAATTCTGTGTGTACAGCATTATGATAAAAACACACTTTATGACCAGAATATACAAGTTATAGTCACAATCCTGGAATGTGTGGTTTTACTTTTTTTATTTATGTACACTTGATTGAAGTACTTACCATTTTTTTCCTAATTTTGGTGGCACCTCTTGTTTCACTGTTACGTTGGCTGATTTAGCTTTTTAAATGTTACTGAATATTATTGCTGTGGTGATCAGAACAATCCACTGGCACACAGCATGGAGGATTTTGCAGCTAAAGACAACAAAGGCTGAAATTCTTACTTGGGATATCATTGCACATAACAACCAAAGACACAGGAAGCTCAGGAGAAAAAAAATGTTGCTCAGTTAAGTAGGTGTTCTCATAGCCAAGAAAACCCTGCTTCCACTGAGGACGGCAAACATCTGCATAGGAATAGCCTATGGTAGTTTTCAATGGCCAGGGATGACATCATATGTGACTTTCCCATATAAAGGGCAAAACAGGAAAATGAAAAATTATATGTAAATCTTTTTTTCATTCTATTCTTAAGTTTTTTTCCCAAAGGGATAGCTACTAAATGGAAAGACACAGTCTAAACAATCAGGCTTCACCGTCTTGTGTCTTTCCTCATGTTTATAGGTTGGAAGTGATGTTACAACAAACAAATGTAAGTTTCTCTTAATTTTGTAATTGGGACAAGGGAGTGTTCCTTAGCTTTATTCTGCATTACAAAATTACTTGTAAAAATAATAACCTACAGTATAAAACAAAGATACCAACAGGTTTGATTTCTTAGGCTAATTAATTTTTTTAAATTATATTTTATTCAACGTTTTCAATATTTTTTTTAAAACAGCAAGAACCAATTAACAACATAGTATATTACATACAACAATCAGAAAAGTACACCTCCTGTTACATGGTTCAATACTCAATATTCAGTTATTTGAGTGGCTGTTGTGTAACAAAAATATATAGGAAAAGCTCTGTTAAACAAAATTTTCCAGGTTTGGTTACTGCTTAGTGGTGATCCTATTAATGTGCCAACTGGTATCATAAATATGCTAGGGAATAGTAGAGGTCATGTTTCCTGCTTGCATTTGTCATATTTTCATCCTTTGTTAAGTAATCTAGAATTGGGGACCATTGCTCCAGAAGGTGGGATTTATAGTTTTGGTTTTCCCTTTGGGCAAGTTGATCCGAAAGTTTTTCCATTATAAAATTGTCCCAAATTCGGGCTTGCCTATTAGAGATTGTCGGTGTGGATTTTTGTTTCCAATTAGAAGCTATAATTAGTTTTGCAATCGCTAATAATGTGAGCATTAGATTTATTCTGATTTTTGGAATCCTTGGATCTTTCCAGTGGCTCAATAAAATTACTTCATGTTCTAGGTATTACATATCCAAAAATAAACTCTATTTCCTTAATTACTTTATCCCAGAATGCTTTTACATATTTGCACTCCCACCAGCAGTGGAGAAAGGTCCCCAGCTCGCCACAATTCTTCCAACATTTAGGAGAAATAGCATGGTTTACATGATTGAGTTTGACTGGCGTCAGATACCAGTGAGAGTATATTTTTACAGTCTGCATTTTGATATTTATAATTCTAGAAATATATATGTGAGATTTCCAGATTTCCTTCCAGTTGTCATTGGAAGGATCTGTGTTACATTCTTTTTGCCATATTCTTTGATAGGACAGCAATTTGTTTCCCTGCTTTAAATTAATAAGGATATGGTAAATTTTAGAAATTAGCCCATTTTGTTTATCTGTATCATTTCTTAACAATTGTTCAAATTCTGTGAGGGTTTTTTTTAGAGCTTTTTTAATTTCTTTATCTTCTGTGAGATGTTTGATTTGTAAATATTCAAACCATGGAATATGTGTTTGGGTGCCCAGCTCCAGTTTTGCTTTTTCCTGCATTAGGCCTTTTGATGTCACATCAATAAGTCTGGATTTGTCATTTTGCCTCTGCCACTTAAAAGAGTTAGAACTTAATTCCGGGCAAAACCGATTTTGCCCAGTGAAGGAAGAAATAATAGATATATCTGGTAAGAGTTTGCCTCTAAGTTTGTCCCATATTTTGATATCGCTATTTAAAAAATGATTTTGCGGTATGTTTGTAGTATTCCTAGTGTCTTTATTCCAAATGCTTTCTGGTACAGATATTCCCTCCTTGTTGTTTAGTTCAATATCTTTCCAGTCCATGACTACTGATTTATTCAATAGCAGTAATATGTTTCTAAGGTGAGTGGCCTCATAATATGCTCTAAAGTCTGGTACGTCAAGCCCTCCTCTCTTTGAGGTTCTTTTCATGGTTTCATAAGATATTCTTGGGTTTTTGTTATCCCAAATGAATTTGCTTATTTTAGCTTGCCACTCTTTAAATGTTTGCTCAGGGATTGTTAGTGGCAACGCTCTAAATAAAAATAGTAATTTGGGGGAAAGAAATGACCTAATTAAATTTATTCTTTCTATTAATGAAAGTTGTACTTTATTCCAATTAGAAAATAGTGAGGAAAGGGATTGAGTAATTTCTCTATAATTAGTGGTAAAGAGATCTCCTAGATTGATAGGGATCCTCACTCCCAAATACTGGCAAAATTGTTTTATCCATCTATACTGATAGGTTTGCTTAATGTTTTCAGTTTGGTCTGTAGTTAGGTAAATTGGGTAGATTTCACTCTTATTATAATTAATAGATAGACCTGATGCTTCTTCAAATTTGTGAGCTAGCTCTTCTAATGCTTTCATTGAGTTATTAGGGTCTGACAGATACAGAACCATATCATCAGCAAATAATGAGATTTTGTGTTCTTTTTTACCAATTTTTATTCCTTTTATGGAAGGACATTCTCTTATATGATTAGCAAAAGATTCGATAGCTAAGGCAAACAGGAGCGGGGAGAGAGGGCAACCCTGTCTTGTACCTCTCGATAGTTTGATTTTTTCTGATTTTTGTCCGTTTATTTTGATCTGTGTGGTGGGAGCTGCATAAATAGCGTGTATTGCTCTTAGAAAGCTACTGCCAAAATTCATATTTTCTAATAGTTTTTGAATATAATTTAATTCTACCCGATCAAAAGCTTTTTCTATATCAAGAGCCAAAATAATTGATGATAGTTTAGCTTTTCTACTGTGTTGTATTATGTCCAGTGTTCTCCTTATATTATCCGTTAATTGTCTCTTTGGAATGAATCCTGACTGTTCTAAATTGATGTAATTTGAGATTATTTTGTTTAACCTAGCTGTTAGAATTGCAGTAAATATTTTGTTATCTTGGTTTAGGAGAGTTATGGGGCGGTATGAAGCCGGATTTGTTGTATCTTTGTTAGGTTTAGGAATAACTACCATGTTTGAGTCCATCTACATAGGGGGTAGGACTCCTTGATCTAGGATTAGGTTACAAACTTTGATTAATGTTGGGGCTAGCAGAGTTGAATATTTTTTATAAAATTCTGCTGGGAGTCCATCCTTCCCTGGGGTTTTGTTGTTCTTTAGATTTTTTATTACTTCGAGTGTCTCTTGAAGAGATATATGTTGATCCATAAAGATTTTATGTTCCTGAGATAGTTTATTTTTTATGCCGAATCCACTCAAAAACTTATTTAATTTAGTTGAGGGTTATCTGTTGAGTATAATTTAGAGTAGAATTTAGAAAAGGTTTCAATAATTATTTTAGAACTAGTTTGGAGTTGGCCCTTTTCGTCCCTTATAAGATTAATCATTTTGTTTGCCATCTTTTTGCCTACTTTCCAGGAAAGTAGCTTTAATGTCTTGGTATTTTTCTGCCAATATTTTTGTTTTAAAAATAAAAGATTTTTTTGGATAGTCGTTGTCTCTAATGACTCCAATTTTTTCCTCAGTCAAGATTTGTTTGTATATTTTCTTGCTACATGTTTTTTTAGAAGCCTGTTCTAAGCTAAGTAAATTATTAGAAATTTCTACTTTAACCCTTTCTTTTTTTTATAGGCAGTGGCTATTGCTATATATTTGCCTCTTATTACAGCCTTCATTGCATCCCAAATTATCTCCAGAGAGACCCCACACTGCAAATTGTGGTCAAAATAATTTTGGATCTCTTTGCCTATACTTTCATAGGCTTCGGTATCAAATAAAAGAGATTTATTCAAGCTCCAATTTGGTTGTCTGTTATTTTGTTCCAGAGGCATAAATGAACATTCCACACATGCATGGTCCGTCCACATTTTCAAGCCAATTTTTGAAGAGGGGATCTGTAGCATTAGATTTGGAGAAGCTAGTATGTAGTCTATCCTCGTGTGTACCTCATGTCTGGGTGAAAAAAAAAGTGTAATCCCTTTTGTTTGGATGGTGGTTTTTCCAAACATCAACTAAATTAAAGTGTTCTAAAATATATGATAGTTGCTTTGTTTGGGGGTTATTAGATTTTTTGACCTTGATTTTTCTCTTTTTGAGTGGTCTAGCTTTGGGCTGGCAATTAAATTCAGGTCTCCTCCCAGCAACAAACCTCCTTCCTGGAATGCTATTAGTTTGGTAAATGTATCCTACAAGAATACATGTTGGCTATTATTGGGTGCATAGATTGAAGCTAACGTAACATCTGTGGATTCTAGTATTCCTTTAATGAATATAAACCTGCCCTGTTGGTCTACTACTTTTTTACAGTCAAATCTAACATTTTTTGAGATTAGTATAGCCACACCCCTGGGCTTGGATGTACCAAATACTTGATATTGGTATCCCCACCATTTTGACTTAAATACCTGATTTGCTTTTGCGGTTAGATGTGTTTCTTGTAATAGTAATATGTCCGGGCGATGTCTTAATAGCATTGTCAAAACTCTTTTGCTTTTAATTACATTGTTAAGACCTCTGCAATTTAATGAGATCACTTTAAGAACCATTTCCTGAGGATAAAAAAGAATTAAGAAAAGTTACAATATGATGTATTGATGATAGACTTTATACAGCAAACTATATCTTATTCCATTACTCTGATATTTTGACTTGTTTTAATAAAATTATACAAACTTGGAGTGCGGTTTTAAATTTTCACTCGCACCCCAGTTATTCCCTTGTATATATTATCAAAGTAGCTGAACTTGAAAGAGAAAGATAGGAGGAGGTGGAAACAAGAAGAGAGGAGGAGTATAGAAAGAAAGAGGTTTATAGACTAGAAAAAGTTAGTAGACGTTATATACAACAACTCCTCTCTAAGGAGGACAACCACCAGAACCTTTCCCTTAAAAAGGGAAATAAAAAACAATATAACTCTTATAATGAAACCAGATCCAAATCTCTGGTTGGAGTTTAACAAGCAAATTAAACAAGTACAATAAAATAAAACCAAATGGTTTCAGTTAAACCTGGGCTAAATGCCCAGCTCTGGGGTTTTAATTAAACTGGGGGCAAAGAAGGGCTCAGAACCTTAACCTTCCCCCCCTCCCCGTCCCGGCCATTATTTTCTAAGCTGAGTATGCCCTTGCTGCTGGAAAAGGAAAAAAAAAAGGAGTCAGCTGCAGTATAGAAGAATCACGGCATCACTGTCAGAGATGTGTTTAAGGAGTTCCAGGTGTTCTTTTTAAGAGTCTTTCTTCACTGGAATCTTGCTTGAGCTTGTAGGTGAAGATCTAGTGTAATCTGCTTTGTTCTTGCTTGGAGGGTCTAGTGCAATGAATTGTTGTAGAGCCTTTAGCATTTTGAGCCCACTCTCTTCGTTGTCTGCCTGGAAGGTTCTCCCTTGCTGATGCACTAGCAGTTTAGTTGACGATATCCATTGATATCTTATACCTGCTTCATTGAGTTTGTTGATGACAGGTTTTAATTCTCTTCTTTTAATTAATGTTTCATTTGAAAGATCTTGATATACAAATATTTTTTTTGTTTTGAAAAGAAACTTCTTGCTCTTGCTTCCCGCATTACTTTGTCTTTCGTCCTACTGTCTAGAAAGCTTACAACAATGTCTCTTTGCTGCCTGGCTCTTAAGTTTCTCACTGAGCCCAATTTGTAAGCATTGATAATGGTGGGGGTAATTCCCTCCTCCAGTTTCAGCTCATTGCCTAGCCATTCAGCTATAAATGATATCAAGTCTTTATTTCCTTCATCATTCTCTTCAAAACCTTTAAGTTTCACATTATTATTTCTCAGTTTATTGTCCAGGTTGATTATTTTATTTTCTAACGTAGCATTTTTAGCTTCCAAGACCTGGACTTTTTCTTGTACAGAAAGACCCAGCTCCATAGCATTTTTTTGCAATCTGAGAAACCTGTTGCAAAGATTCTTTTATTTCACTGAGCTGATTTTTAAGGATGCCTTCAATTCTAGTGACAGTTTTCTCCTCCAATCTATCCATAGCATTTTTAACTCACTTTCAAGTGCCTGAATCTTCTCTGTTTCTTCAGGGTTTCCCCCGGCAGCCATTTTAGCCTGCATTCCTCTTTTTTCAGCTGCAGCTTGAGTAGCTTCTACAGGCTCCAGGTAAGCTTTTAGAATTGGGTTTGTCGGACCAGAGGCCTTAGTCTTGCCTCCACCGACTTTGCCCATAGCTTTTTAAAGGCTGCTGGAGCTTGGGCGCTTAAAATTAACCATGGCAGGGAGTTGGGGTTTGCAGCAAGTCCTTCAAGCGTCCACCATGCCGGTGCAACACCCCCTTCTTAGGCTAATTAATAACCTTTTAAAAATTATGGATATGAAGGATCCATGTATTTATATATGAAAAATTTGCAATTAATTTATTTAAACTAAAATAATTATGCAAAGGGAATATATTCTCAAATATTGGCAGTACTTCAGGATCTGCATAGCAGGACATTTTGGAAAGTTTTTTATATAATGATGTCATTTGTGTCGTCAATTTTTAGCATTTTTGTTATCCCTTGGAAATCATGACTTATAAGAAATTAAAACAATGAATGGACTTTTCTATAAATCATTTTTATTCATTCTTCTCTCATATAAGGCAGAGAATTGACATCACTTTGGCCAAGCCATTTGTTCAGCTTGTTTATACCCATAATTACAGCTGCAATTATGTAGAAATACTCTTGTATGTGGTGACTACAGATATTCTTCATCGTCACTTTAGTTTATGTATTTGTTTTATAGCTGCCAAATAAAATGCATTATGTTTCCAAACTGAATGCCCAAGTGCCACTTCTGTTTGGGAATCTGCTGTTTTAAGGGCATTGCAACAGTCTGTTCTCCCACTGTATATTCTGACAAAGGTAGGAGTAGTTGCAAACTGGTCTCAATATAATCTGTAACTTCTGAAAGAGGCAGAGCTTCTGAAAGAGGCATGACCTTCTGCATGTAAACTACATGCAACATAGGGAAAACATATTACTGCAACCTAGGCCAACCTCCACGTAGAAAGACAGATTGCACATAAAAATATGTTCCTGATAATGAAAAACCTTTTTGTGGTATGCCTCAATCTGACTCAATCTGGAGGTATAACCACATTTTAATAATTGTTAGCCCAATAAAAGTCAGCTGCTCAAATGGCCTAAAAAACACAAGTGATTTGTATTTACAGAGGTAAACTTCAGCTAACAGTGACTTGTGACCTTGGGTGACTACATTTATATTTTTTTAAAAAAATAAACTGTATTTTTATTTCAATTCATAAGATCCTCATGAAGGATCTAGAAAAAGATAAACCAAAGATGGGTAAATTTCATTACTTGCTAATGAGAAGTGATGATAAGTTAACTAAAGATATTTATTGATGGCTGATGTTTGAAACTTTTCTTTAAGGAGCATATATGGGAGCCGCTAGCCAACAAGGACAAGGGTATATGCTACTGTGATGACTGGAAAAGCAGTTCAGAGTTGAAAATTTTTTGCCAATGAAAGAGGGTTTTCACTTGCTAGAAGCTTTCTGGAGTGAAGGGGAGGGCCTAAATGATTCTGTTTTCTTGGAGAGGTGATGGGGAGATATCAGACAAATAGATACCAGAAAAACACCAAGCCTTCAAAAGCTGTCATTTAAAAGAAGTAGCATTTACCCCTGTAACTCAGAGAAGTTAGGATCCCATGCCCATGAAAACGCTTGTCTCTGTGTTCATGAATTTTTAACTTATACTGTCACTGTGTATTCAGACACAACTACCACATTCAAGAGGGCTCAGACTGAAAATTAGGATTCCATCACAATACCATAGTGAATGACTGTGCATTGCCCACAATCCAACATAGAATTTAATTATGCTTATGCCTAAATTTGAAAGCAAAGGATACTGTTTCCATATCAGATTGTGAGCCCTGTTATGGCTGCATACTTTTGTATAAAGATGAAACCACCAAAATAGCCATAATGCAAAACAGCAGTTCTTGTACTAAATAATTTAGATAGATGACTAAAAGACTGCACTGCATTCAAACTGTGATATAGACAAATGATTTTTTAAAATAAGGAAACTCACCAAACCTAGCCCAAATAGTGTTATAAGCACTTCTGGTGAAATAGGCCCAATTTTGAGTGTATCTCAAGGGGAAAACAATTCTATAGTTATTCAGCAGCTACTGAGAACACAGCACCTTCTCACCCCAGCACCTATGTTTGTTACCCAAATGGCATAATTCAACAAATAGTATATACTGACACAGGACACAGACAAGAACTTCTTGGAATTAATGTGGTTTCCCTCAAGTAAAACAGATACGCTTCATTTGGTACTTTCACAGATACAAAGAGCAACCTAAAAGTAATTAATAATAATTGAGCAGTGAAACCAAAAACCTACAATATCCTACCTGTGTTAGTATGCAGAATACATCTACAACTTTTATACTCGTAGAACGTATTTACCGCAATTTATTTACTACAGCTCTCAGAATGATTTTGACCACTGGGGCAGCACTTTCCACTCTTCCACTCACAAGCAGATTCAACTACTCTGCTACCTAAACAAAGGTTCCAAAAATGTATATATTTTTTTAAAACTCATTTTTTTATCAAAAGCTACAAAAGAAAGACAGTATCTCATTTATTCAAATTACATAGTGAAAAATTGAGGTGAAAAGTTAACCACTAAAGAAATAAATAAAAGTTTTATCTTCTAAAAAGCATCTGTCAATATGACTTACAAAAATCACACAAGAAACCATGTGTGTCAACATTTCTTTAGTTTAGATATGTACATTGGACCCCATGCTCTTCCCATTTCTGGAAGTATTAGAAGTTCATGCTGCTGGACATCTGAAGCAAGAGTGAATTCTTTGGAAGCAGATGTGGCTAGGGCACTTATATCCACAGGCAGAACATTGCTGCAGGTGTTAAGGATGTGAGTTACAACCTCACTGTTCTCTGCCTTAGAAAGAGTACATGTGGAATAAACCAGAGATCCTCCTGGGCGCAAGGCCTTGATCGCAGACCTGAAAGTAATCACAAGGAACTGAGTTGTATCTTTTCAACAGAAAAAAATAATTGCAGTGATCTAGAAAGCCTTGAAGCAGAGTACAAACTTTTATGCACTCAGCATCTATTAGCATTCTGGCAGCACATCACACGCTTATCAACACAGAGAAAATGAACCCACTGGTGTATTATTTGGAAAAACATTTTAACCCTTAATTTTTAAAAGTATTGTGAATTTCCTGTATTAGGACTTAATCACTATACTCGGATACCTCTGAATTCCTATATGGAACTGTTAAGTACACAGCAGACAATGCCATTGCCATATCCTCAGAAAAAGAGTGAAAATTTCTATATGCAATGTTTATTATAAAGAACAATAATACATTTTCATTACAAAATGTGCTTCTGTTATCATTGATTAAAAAGTTGCCTGCCCTTTCTATCATTTAAGAGCATGCCTATTATGAGGTCACTAATATGATTAGAAATCAAACATTTGGGGGATGAACTGTACAGACTTCGCACAAAGTGCTGGGACAGGAAGACGTTCTTAAACTGAGATAAGCAATTGCTTTAGAATAAGCTGGACAAAGTAAAACGGCCTGCTGTTTATTGACTCAGCCAAAAGGTTAAACCACCAATAAAAGCTGTAGTAATGCATTTGAGGGCAATTCCATTCCACTCAAGAGCTTTACAGCACCAAAATTTCATAGCAGTAATCTACTACAAATAGTGATGAGAAGTCACGGGGGCTATGTCATGACCTTACCTCAAATGTATTGTACTAGTGGTACCATTACTAACTTTTGGGGCGAGAAGGAACTAGAATGGGGAGAAGAGAAGGGGGGAGAAGGATAAATTGGTATTGCAGGCTAGTGGCTGTTAGTCACACTTTATTCCATTGGTATCACTGGAGTGGTGACAAGATTTTTTGAAGTTTTCCAAGCAATTTATCATTCTTTAATTTCAGGGGTGCCATTTAAAGAAAGGAGAGGAATGTGTCATTCCACTCGCCACTCATGTGTCAGCTGAAATGTGATTATTCATTAAGATTTCCTATTATTTCTGGCCAACTACCTGGTTTAATAATTTGAGTGCCCACACTGGTATAATAGCCGACAGTGCCATTCTTAGCAGAGTTACACCCTTCTGATGAAGTCAACTGGCTTAGAAAGGTGAAACGTTTCTCAGGATGTCAATGTAAGCACATCAACTATAGGCTGGAGAGTCCTTCATTAAAAGTTCAATCAGCCATAAACACCTCACATGGTCTTATCCTGCATCCTTAGCTCCTCAAAATTGTAATTTATAGGTAATAACACTGGAAAATTGCCATAAGGATTACCCAAAGCACTTAGGAAAGTGGCTATATAAATTCTAATCTCTCTCTCTCTGTATATAAAGATAAGTGTCCTGACTGACTCATCAATGCCCAGCCCAAAACCCCTGGACCTAAAAACATGAAATTTGGGGAGAACATTCCTTTCATGATGCAAACACCCACTAAGAAGGGATTTTAGGGATAACACGCTTCACTTTATTCTGACACCTTTGTGAAGCTCGGGTACTATGCTATTACACTACAAAACCAACTAACACCCCCCCCAAACCAAAAAATGTTACGTACCCGTAAGTATTATAACGGGCTTTAAAGTAGCTAAATACTGTAGTGAAGCATGGGTATCACGCCAGTCATTACTATAAAAATTGAAGGCTTAATTAATTTCAAACCTACAGCAAGCTCAAAGAACAAGATTTGAACACAATGGATAGCTCTCTGTACACAGTTCAGTGAAACTGAAAACTCAAAAGATCAGCCAGCATTCATTTCATGGTTGCTTTGTACCTCTTCAAACAAGTCTTTAAAGGCTTACATTAGAAGTAACTGGAGAGGAAGCAAATACTAAAAGAAATAGAAAAATAAGAAAGACACCAGAAAAAAGGAAACAATGAGTATCACTTCAAATTCTCAGCAATTTTGAAGAACACGCTTCTTAAATGTCAGCAACAAAATAGCCAAAACCAACTCTGTCACTACAAAATACCAAAAAATAAAAGCCTCATATTAAGATAAACATTGGGATAAGCTGTCATTTTTGTCTTTTTTAATGCCTGCAACATTCATGCCATGTTTCACACAAATGCATACACTCAATCAATAAAGATGCACACATCCAAAGATATACCAGTGCCTGGTAAGTAATTCACGTTACAAGCTCCACTTCCTCATTTCTTCACAGGCTAATTACATGTTCTTCATCCCATTAGAAGGGCCAGCATTAATTATGTCACTAATTCAACTGTTCTTCACATTTTTTTAAATAAAAAGTAGAATTTTCAGGACAGATTGGGAGAAGTACTTCAATGCTGCCATCTTGTGTTTAACATTAGTAGTATTTTCACCAGTTGCAGAGCTGGATCTGATCAGCAGGAAAACAATCTTCTCTAAGCCACTCAAGCAGCTGAAATCATATTTACTTTCATCTCTGCATTCTCTCTTATGAAAGTGATCATAGATTTTGTTTTCCTTTTAAAAGATAAACCTAGACAAGCCACATCACTGTCACTCGGCTTACATTCTACAATTGTTGCAGATTTTTTGTATAAAAATCAATCTGAAAAGGCCACAAAAAACACCCCCGTATCAAAAACAAAGCGATTTATAATATTCCAGTGAAGTGAAGCTACATTGGAGATAGTTAAACAGCTGCACCAGAAAGCATTTCCCTTTTATTTAGGCTGGGCCTTCCTGTTGCAGAAAAGTCAGGCAGCAAAGGACAGTATTTCAGAATAAAGTAAGAAATGCATCAAGTTGTTTTTAATATGAAAACACAGCCTGAACCGTTTCTCTGCATGCAGCAATCTGTCCATTTGGGACAGCTAATTAATTTAATACTGAAATAATCAATTAATTTCACATTTGGGCTCTTTAACATCTGCTTTCCTTCTAACTACAGGATTGTAAAGACTTCGTTATCATCAAACTGCTCCTACAATATCAAAACAAGACTCAAATTTTGAGTTCAGGGGATGTTCTCATACTATAATAAAGACAGGGAAAAATATATTTTCGGACTACAGTTTATGGTAGGGGTGCCATTCCCCTGCCCGTGGCGGGGGATCCACTGCTCCCACCTTCCCTCCACCCCCACTTACCTGGTCAGTGGGGGGGCATGCCCCCCAGGCAGCATGGCGTGCCCCTAAGAGGCACGCCATGCCCCCGTACCCACAGTGGCCCAATTCGCACCCTGCAGCAGGCCTGTTTCAGGCCGAATTGTGCCCCGCAGTGAGGCGATTCAACCACTTGGTAAGTGCAGGAGTGCTCCCAGGCCACCCTTTGACCCGTGTGATGATGTCACTTCCCAGAAGTGACATCATCACGCCAGCCAGGAGCATGTGAGCACTGTGCATGCGCAAGAGGCAAACACAAAAGTAAGAGCCAGTGTCCCAATCTCCCACCAGGGGAGTGAAGGGACTTGGCAACCCTAGTTTATGATATAGTGGTTAGTTTTGGACTAGGATCAAATACTTATTCTTCTGAAGAAGTGAGCTGTGACTCACGAAAACTCATATCCTATCACAAATTTTGTTAGTCTTATAGGTGCTACTGGACTCTTGCTCTTTTCTACTGCTACAGGCAGACTAACACGGCTACCCATCTTGACTTATTCTTCCACAGAAACTCATGGGGTAATTTGAGCCAATCAGACTTTCCCAGCCTAACTTAGCCCACAGGGTGGTTGTGAGAATTTATTTATTATTTTATTTTTATTTACATTATTTATAGTCCACCTGTCTGAGACTCAAGGCAGATTACGTACTGTGAGTCCGTACAGACTATACTGACTGCTAATCTCACACTCTGTAATCCACCTTGAGTCTCAGTAAGAAAGGCGCACTATAAATGACATAAATAAAATAAATTTCAAAGATATTTATATAAACAATGTAATATAAATGCAAATTTGCAAAGATTTAAATAAAATGAAATGACCTAGCTTTGGTTCCCTATCCTTCAGTGTCACAGTCATGAACTGGCTCCTTTGCAACTATGCTTTTAAACCTAAAATAATCTCTGGGACATTAATTTACAAATTTTCTATCATTATCTAAGAAGCTCAAGTAAAATAAAAATCTTCCCCTTATTGCTGTTCCAGTCGACCTCTTCTCCTTTAATCACACCCATTCAGCTCTACTCAAATTTGGGCATACCTCTCTTAAAAATAAACAAACAAACAAACAATTTAATTTGAACAGAATATAGAAATACATTTTCATTCATTAGTCCAAAAACACTCTAATGTCCTAAATGGCTAGACTGTATAAACAAGTATTTGCTTTCTGCCTGCCCTTGATATTGTCATCAGACATTCTTCTCTGTGTCTTTTCTTTTTTGGATATTGAAGTGGTTAGCAGCTAGGAGGAGGCCCTTTTTCAGCTGTGCTAATTCGTCATTTGTGAAAAGCACATGGGCTACTGAATTAATATGCAAAATTATAGGGGAAATGGTATTTGTTTGCAGTTGCTATTGTTGCAGATCTCAGCTAGCTTTGGATGCTTTTGTCAAATACGCTATTTCTGTATTCTAGATAACTGGCCCAATTAGATTAAATATGATTTGGGGAGACAGGCTATTTTGGTTTGTTTAGATTTCTGTCTCCCAACAAGGTTCTTGCTGTCAAGAATGTTCTACTTCAGGATTATAATCTAGAATGATTTATTCAAATTTGAAAAAATTTCACTGAATGATGTATGCTTTCTTGAGCCAGGGGTTCACAAATTGGATTTCACATGTCAAATATTGGAAAGAGAAAACTGAAGGAGGTCAGTGTTTTAAATGTGATTGATTTCTTCAAAGGAAATGGCTGACATGATGCATTACTGCAATAAGACACTCATATTTCGGTTATAAATCACAAGCTTCCTTTAGACCTTTTCCTCAGGAAATCATGAAAAACAAAACAAAACAAAAAGGACTGCCATTACACGGCTTTCCATAAAGAACCCTACTTTTAGGAAAACAAACTATTTTATCTCTCTTTCAATTCATCCTGACAGCTGGGATACTTCTGAAGTGAAACACTGCACTACATAAAAAAGCTTTAGTATTTGATCAATAGCCATAAAATAATATAGCAGGAGAAAATGACTGAGGAGGAGGAAAAAAAATCCTTGCTTAACTCAGCCATCAGCTATCCCCCCTCTCAAATATCTTTATACTATTTTATGGTGCTATATTTTAAATTCCTAATAATTTCTACTTACCCCTGTAAAAAAAAAAACTTCAAAGGCTGTAATTTAAGCAACAGTAAACCAAATACATTCCAAGCTACAAGTTTTCCTCAGGATAGACATAAACTCTAGATAGCAAGGTAGGCAATACATTTTAATTGTGAACATTATGCCAACAGTGATCAACTACATAGCAAAGCTTCCACTGCATATGAAGGGTATATCTACACTACAAACAGAAGACGGGTCTATCAGGATGATCTTCTGTGAAAACTCCCACCTACTTCAAAGGGCCTTGTACAGGAAATCTTCACAGTGAATTGTTGCCATAAATTAATTTAATTAACAGAGCTCCATTTCTCTGAGGATCCCAGGGGAATCATGAACAGGAGTTGCAATACTTTTTCCAAGCATTTCAGAAACAGATATTCCTAGATTTTTTTCAGGAAGCCATGACAATTAAATGAGATTGAAATCTGTTTACAATAAAATTTCACTGTATTTCACATTTGTTAATCTCCACTATTGCCTTGTGGCCAACTAAAAAACATAAGAAGTTTTCAGTTCATTTAATGGATTAATTTTCTTCCAATGAAAGCAAGGCCTTTCCTCTTTTGCTTCATGATAAGGAACAGCTTGTAACCTGCAGGGAACTTTAAAAAAAACTTTCACTAGGAAAAAGCATTTACTTTATGTTTTGAAAAACCCAGATGAATGAAGTGATGTCACAGTATTTTAAAAAAAGGATAATATGACCCTAATATGGAGGCCTTATATTCTCACTCTGAGCAAGACTCCTTAAACATATTTCACAATTAAAAAAAACAAAACAGGGGCCATGGTTTTATTATACTTAGCATTTTTACATCATCATCATCATGTTATCACATTCCACCATGTGTTTGGGCTGGAATTTTTTGGTCCCTCACCAACTCGGATTTTATTCAAGATCTGTGGATTACACAGAGTAAGACAAATATGATCACTAGCTAAGATAGATATCAGAAATCAGGCAAAAATCTGAAAAGATCTAAAAACCCAGCATAAGCATATTTAAACATGACACATTAAATGATGCAGAAGTTACATAGTAGGAACATACTTAACAGCAACAGACTGTATGCAATAGCACAGTCTATAGTCCCTATCCCTTTATCAAAGCATCTTTCTGAATCATTTCCCTACAACCCTCTTACCTCTGTAAAAAAGCCCTCCTGAATAACTCGGTTTTGCATCGTTTGCAGAAAGCCAGGAGAGTGGGGGCCTTCCTAACCTCAGGCAGGCCATTCCATAATGTGGGGACTAGATTATGGAGAGAATGTGTGTGTACAGACAGTTGTGTATCTTATTCATTTGCAAGGTGATATCTGCAGAAGGCCCTGTTCACATAAGCAAAGCTGCCATGAGGAAGCATAGGGAGAGAGGCAGTCCTGCAAATATGAGAGACCGAGACCATGTAAGCTTTTTATGGGTTCCCTGTGAGACTAGGATTTTCCACGTGTGTAAATGAGAAAAAGCCTGGTGTGAAAGTCATCTTAAATTCATGGAAGTGCAAGGAATTTCATTGTGGGTTTCCCAATCCAAGTATGACACTGTATTAATTGCACCAAATGAGCTGTCACATGACGGGGATCATGGCTGCCACCTGAGCCCCAGCTCCTCACATATTATTATTTCTTCTATATTGCTCCATTCGTTTTCTTAGTACGATTTTTTCTTAGTGCATTAGACATTTGATGTTTTCCTTTTAAATTGGCCAAACTGCTAATTATTTGCTTTAACAAATCAAACAATTAAAGAGACATGTTTTATTCAGTAATTGTGTTTTCAGCAAAAGATATAAAAATGCAAATGCAAACTCCACCAGCCTTGCCCCCGTTTCATTCTCCCACCTCATGAAGTCCTAGATACAAGCCTACTGTTTAACATGAACATTTTTCTCTGTATATTAGGGCAGTTATCATGAAAAGATAACTTAGCTCTATGGATTTTTAAATAATGACTGGCTCTGTGCGGCTGTATATGGTTCAGGCAGATGCAAAGCCTCAGAATTTGGCATGCCCTTCAATTCAGGGTAGAGCATGATTGAATTTCAGGCAATTTTCCTTCACACGTCTTACCTTAGCAGCTGTATCTGTACAGCAGATAATTCCTTCCTCTGTGCTAACCTTACGGTAGCCTGCTGGGTATCAGAAGAGAATAACCAACTTCTGTCATTTGAACATGGGGCATCCACTAATACCTTAATGACCAATAAATAAAAAAAGATAATGTAATATTGACAGAAGTCTATTTTCATAAAGAATATTTTAAAAAATCTATCCATCAACAATATCAAATATTTGCCTATTAATTGCATTTCAGGCTCTACATCTATTTTTTACAAACGCAAATAGACACTAAGTTCTTGTTTATCACTGAGTTGTATCCTATCATTCTGCTTAAAAACGTGTGGAGCTTTCCTCTTTCCCAAGAAGTCTCCCTCCAGTGGAAGAGGCTATTTCTCTAGTGGAAGGCTGCCTGGGCTAGAAGAAGGTTCTGCAGCTACCGAAATGGTAGGAATCCATCTAACATAGATATAAAAAAACAACCGAGAACTATTTCTTGACAGATTAAAAAAAATCTATTCCAAAATAGATTTTGGGGATGTTTATTTGTTTGAAAGCATGGAAGTAGCATTCCACCTCCCCCAACAAGAAGTGTTTCCAAAAGTTAAAATAAAATAATTTATTAAGACGATTAAAACCAGCTTGTGGGTTGAGGGAATGGGCTGGGGGCACCTGAAGCTGTAATCAACAGGGAACAGATCTGATCAGTCCTAGATAGAGGCCAATGCAAACCACTGCGAGCTTACTAAATGGGTTCAGAGCACTAGTTGTTGAAAACTTCCTAAGATCCAAACTACCGCATTACATTTTATACGTAATCACCACAGGGATGTAATCTCCACAGGGACTTGCATCCATATGGCAGCCACAAGTTTCCTGTGGCAACTCAATAGTACTGCAGGGGCCCATTTAGGGACCGTGGCATGGGGCAGGGTGCTTCCCTCCAGTGCCATTTTCCCAATCTGAAATGGCCCTGGGGAAGTTATCTGCCCAATGGGAGGGGAAGGACTGCACATACACTGAATGTTTCCATGTGGAGCCCCTTGACATGCAAATAATGTCTCCCTGGACCATTTAGCATTGGGAAAATGTTGAGGGGGAAGGGGGAAGACAGGAGCCCATGCCCCTATGTGCCATGATCCCAACCAGAACTGGGTCCCAGTGGCAGTTCTAAATTGAATTGCCAAGGAGAACTAGCAGCTGGCATTCTACTGCAAGTCCCCACTGAGGCTGTGTGTGAAATGTAACATAGTTTGGGCCTATGTGAATAGGATAAAGCACAATTTTTAAATAAACAGTTGGACCGTAAGTCCTGTGAACAGGAGGAATTTGCAGGTGTGGATTTCCCCCACCTTTCCCCAGCAGCATCTTTTCAGGGAACTGATGAAGGGTAAAGGACACCCCCCCCCCCCTCCAACGCCATGGCATGCAGCATGTTGGGAAGCGGCATCAAGGTGGGAAGGGAAATATGCTTGCTTTGCTTGAGAAAGGGAGGAGGGACAATTTCATCTTATTTCTCCTCTTTCTTGCACAGGGGCTACTGAGGAAAGGGAAGTCAGGAAATATCCACTTCCAGTAATATATTTGATTCATGAGAAGTTGGATCCAATTCAACATGTTTTTATTTATCTTCTGTATTCCATCTGTCATAGGCCAAAATTAGAACATTCACTGAAAGTTGTGATGAGTGTGAGATAAAAAGTACAGAAGAAAAGAAATGAGAAAGTCAGAGTTCGAGGGAGTTGTCAACACATTATAGAGATACCTTATCAAATCTTTCAGGCTGGAGATTTCCAATTTGCCTTCCATCCAACTGAGAAATGATAACTAGATTCATCAAAGATTCTGGGATGAAAGATTCTAGAGTATTCCTCAGCCAATTTGACCTCAAATTATCATATTCATTGGATTGCAGAAGACCTTATATAAGAAATATAAATAAAAATTATTTGCCAACTTTCCAACAAGTTGCCAAGACCAAACCAAACTTTAAATTTACAGTCAGAATCTAACAACTGCTTCTAACATTTTTCCTAGTTATTAGAGCCATGCATATACTCTTTTCCATGTCCAAATATGACATCAAGTGATCATCTGGCTGGTTCGTCGCATAACCAGACGATTAATCAATCCAAAACACACCTCAGTAAAAGTAATTCATAAAGATCATTATGACCAATAAGTGGGGGACCCACACAGACTTGCAAGGGGCATCTCATGCTCCCCTCCCGCACCATTTCCTCTTTCCCTTCACTGCACCCAATAGCCTCTCCCCTTTTCCTGCGTCCTTTTCTCCTTCCCACCTGCTTTTGTCTATCCCCGTTTTCTCCTTTTCCCCTTCCACCTCAGGCAGCCTCCCTCCTATGGCCCAGTTGCATGGTGCCAGCTGAACCAGGCCCAGTTGCATGGTGGGGAATCTGCAAGGAATTGTGTGGGGTACTTCACTTTTCCCTGTTTCTCCTTCCCCACACTATTTCCTCCTTCCCTCCACCTAGTAGCCTCCAAATGCTCACCTTTTCCTACATCCTTCTTGCCTTCAAACCCAATAAACAAATTTATCTGCCCCCCCCCCCCATCTTTACATACATTTCCAAATGTACTTCATTTATATACTGTCTTTCTCCACAGTGGGAACTCAAAGCAGCTTACACCATTCTCCTTGCCTCGATATTATCCTCACAACCCTGACATGCAGGTGAGGCTGAGTGTGTGTGACTGGATCAAAGTCACCAAGTGAACTTCCATAACACAGTGGTAATTCAAACCTGGGTCTCTCACATCCTACTCTGAAACTTTAAGCACTACACTGGCGGGGCGGGGGGGGGACGCTGTTGAGCAGTAGCAAGCAGCCAGGCCTGAGTGAGTTATGCAAGTCACATGGTATCAAATCGTCCAATGATTGCTGTTGGATCTGGCCACAATGAATCCTCCTTCAAAGGGCCAAACAGCACTAGAAAGGGCCTTGCCCCCTCCCCCTGCCTTTTACTGACAAAAACCAAGCCTGAAATAGTTATGGTTGCCTAGCAACAGCTACTCCGAGGGCATCTGATTCTTAGCTACAGGGTCTCCTTTTATCATTTTTGGGTTTTTTACCTCTCCCCCCAATATATTTTGTTTAGATTTCAGGTTTTTCTACAAACCTGGGGCATTTTTCAGGTGTGTAGAAAGATCTGTCTGGTCCATTCATGGCTCCAGTCTCTGGATTTAAGCATCCACAGATCAGGGCCACTTGACTAATAGTATATAAGATGATCTAATCAGAAGGTGATACTTCTTCCAAGCACCAATACTCCATAGGAGAAAGAGTAACATGAGATCTGTCTTCAGGACAAGCAATTTGCTTAGACTGAGGCCACTATGATGAAGCCCGGATGGTCCATTCTTCATGCCCTGATGGTCCATTCTAAGTGCTCTCAGGAGGCCAATTTTCATTAAAGAAGAGCTAGGAGGAAAGAGAATGATTAATTCGCCCCTGCCCCTGAAATGTCATCTCCTAAATACTGCTTCTTTTAACCCTCCATGGCCTCCAGACTAAGGCACTTCCAGGACAGCATTTCTGTGGCTCTAAGGACTTGCATCTGCAGAACATGACTTTCTCACACACCAACACACCCCACACTCCTGCAAGCAGCATTTGTGGGGGCGTTTGGGAGTGGTGAGATGAGAAAGTCATGCTCTGTGGGCAGAACTCTTTGCACCCACAGAAATGCTACTCTGGATCCAAGCCCAAGATTGCAAAGTAAAAACAAGCCTGGAATATTGACAGTGATGAAGCATCATTGGGGAGGGGGATTTTCAAAAGACACACTGTAGGCAGGGGAACAGTTAATTACTGCCTTTCTGAAGCAAGATGCCACCTCTCGAGGAGAAGGGTGCATTATTACAGATGATTTCTTTGCTGGGTATTTGCCTCTTATACCATATCTAAATCCAACAGTTGGTATAGGTTCACACTCCTCTTTTTAGATTCTCATGAGCTCTATAATGACTTTGGTTATTATGAAATATTCATATAGCGTCCTCTAGTGAAACCATCCAGCTGCTTAATGATATTCAGACCCATTGTCTGCACACTAATCTCCTTGCAGCTCAGAACATATAAGTATTTCATTTGCAAGCATCCCCCGTGCCACACATTGGGAAGTGTTCTTTGTACGGATCATCATCTCACTAGCTCTGTGAGATTGCTGTGTTTCTGTTTCAAGCTGACCCTGCAAAATTAGAGTAGTCGAATATGTGAAAATATCTGAGGACTGCACACCACCTGTTTTCATGTACCTTCAACTGATGAACAGGAAAAACAAAGTGTTGGGCAGCAAGGCTCAGATTACATCTGAGACAGAAATTACACCACTTTCTGATGTGCTGAGTCAGACATTAACAACACGTTCAAGCTTTTGACTGCAGTAGGGAAAAAAGGAACACCACCAGAGTTTTCTTAATGCAAAATACTTTCTTCCAAATAACCTGTTTAATAGGTTATATAACTAAACTTGCAGCAAATTTGTCTGTTTAGTTTAGGAGCACAGCATATTACCTGGCCAAGCATACTGAAGCGTTGCTACTGATTTACCCCCTGGAGCAGCACACATATCCAAAACCTTCTCCCCACTCTCTACGTCCAGAGCCAACACTGCCAAAATAGAGGCTGCATTCAGTAGGTAATATTCCTTCAGTCTGCCAGCTCTGTGTTTCTGAGCAGGGAATCTACCAGGAGCACTAGTGATGTAACACTTGAAAGACTGCCGAAAACAGGATGAGGATTCTGGGAAAAGAAGTCGATAACCCTTTGAAAGCAAGTCATTCTCCACTTCAGAGGAGAAACGGAATGGATTCAGGAGAACAGCATATTGCCAACACTGCGGTGTTGTGAGCACTTTCCTGGAGATTTGAAGTAGAACAATACATGTTACTGCACTTGAACATGCACCAAAATAGAGAAAAGCATAAGCACGGCAATGTAAACTGTATTAATAAAAGTGACACTGTTTGCCTGCATCACTTTCTTATCTTGCCACTTTATAAGGCAGGGAACAATATGCAATCATTTCCTAAAGTATCTGGTGGCGATTCATGTTAAAATTAAACAGATCTATGTTCATAATTATGTTTTCCCAAGATCTGACCTCAGGAAACAATCTAAAATAACAGGTGCTAGGGCTAAACTGTGCCTGGAAGTCAACCTTCTGAATTGGAAGACTAGATGTACAAGGTGATACATCTAGTCTACAGTAATAAAGGAAAGATATTTGCACATCCTCAAAGTAATACTGATAACAAGTTTTAGGTTCGAGATGAATCCTGCTGATCAGACCAAATGTATTTCCTACAGTGACAAACTAGATGCCTCCATGAAGGCCGCTACTAGAATGGCACAAAGGCAACAGCAACCTCCCCTGCAGCTGTTGTCCTCCTACCAACTGGCATTCAGAACTATACAGCCTCTGAACACAGGCCTGTCCATTCTTCACCATGAACATTTCTAAACCCCTTTTAAAGCCATCTAAGACAGTAGCCATCATCCTCATCCTATGATATAAATTAATTATATATCGTGAGAAGAATATTTCTGTTTGTCTGTCTTGCCTCTACTATCAATCTATGTTATTTAGTAACTGCAAGATCTAGACTTACAATAAACAAATGTTCTTTATGCACTTTTAGCTACACAATGTATAGTTATCCAACTAATTTGAGGATGCTGTCTATAAACCATCTAAAACAAACTTGAATTATTCTATTGGTGTATATGTTAAATCCAAATGTTCCTTCTTAATATTTATGTCCACTGGGCATTTGGTGTCTAATCACACCTCTTAATTTACATAAGGGCTGGCCAAATAATGACCAGACAGTAAATAAAAAATCAGCCCCAAATCAATTTTTTTGGCCCAAAGAAGCCCTGCCAAATTTATATCAAGGTATACTAAAGTGCTCGTCTTTTCATTAGAAAGGAAAATAATATTACTTTCAAGTTGTAACTAGAAACATTCTTCCATTTGTTATAGAATCTGAAGAAAGGCTGTATCTCAGTGTTAAGAGAACATGTATTATATGAGGAAGGTCTAGTGTTCAAGTCCTGCATGCCCTATCTGATAAAGAGTTTCTGGCAGTCACTATAGACAGTACTACACAAGTTAAGGGTTTGTTAGGGCACAGGAATGAGCAAAATATAACTCCAGCACTTGGACCACTGAATAAAATGCACTCCCACCCAGATACAAAAGTTAGCCATCCTAATTTTATATTAGACTCTTTCTTACCTAGGACTCCTTTTTTATACTAAAAAAAAAGAACTAAAAAAAAAAGAACCTGAGAATTCCATATTATTTTGCACTTTGTGGAATTTTCTAATGTAATTATTTTATGAGGCATTGGGGGAGGAAGGACAAGAGAAAAAAAGAAATGGAAATTGACCTGACTGAATTCCATGCTTCTCCCAACTCCTTGGAGTACTGTTTCTCAAAATGATTGAGAACAACTTGACATACTTGCTTTTGAAGCTTTGCTTCTGATTTTGTTTCCAACTTGGACAGAAAAAGGAGAAAAAAAGAGGGGGCATACATGAATACCAGTTAGCCAAAGACTGTACTGAGTTATACTTTAACTAAATGTAATGCAGTTCAAATGTGCATAGCCGAGTAACAAGAAAATAACAGATGTTTCAAGGACTATACAGTTTCTTAAGGGAGTGATATAAAGATGCATGAAGGTTTTCATTAAAAACAATTCTTATAAAAATATTTTTTATAAGCCGACTAGTATCTACACTGCATTAGTCATAGTAATCTATTTATCAAGTATATTTTTATCCTATCTTCTTCCATGGAGATGGAGATCAAGGCAACATACATAATTCTCCCTGCTCTATTTTATCTTCACACAACCCTATGAGGTAGGTTAGTTTGGGAACATTTAAGCGGCTCATCATGATCACCCAGTGAGATTTGAAGGAAGTATGAAAATTTGCACCAAGGTTGTTCCAGACGCTATAATGCAATCTTAACCATGCCTACTCAGAAGTAAATATCACTGAGCTCCATGGGGCTTTCTCACAAGTAACTGTATTTAGGACTGCAACCCTAGACTGACACTATTCCATACTGGATCTGATCACTGGTGCTGATCTACCATCATTGATGTTCCATACATGCAAGAAGTCTCTCTCAATTACTGTGGACTATCTTTAGGTTCCTTGATTTTGATCTTATTTATTTAGAAAATGTGTAACAGTAATAACAACTGTGCTTATATATAGCTCTTCTAGACAGATCAGTGCTCTACTCAAAGCAGTGAACAAGGTCAGGGTTATTATTATCCACCACAATATAGCTGGGGAGCTGGGACTGAGAGGAGTGGCTTACCCAAGGCCACCTGCTGCGCTCATTGCAGTAGTGGGATTCAAATCAACAGTGCTGTTTTGCAACCCAAATCACTTAACTGCTATGCGAAGACAGCTTTATTTAGAAACCTCCTGAGATATGATTATGATTATTTGGGTTTTTTTATGCCACCCCTCCTCCAGGGAATTCAAGGAATTGTTCATAGGTTTTTTTCATCTCCCCCTTTTGTCCTTGTGAAGTGGGTAAGCATGAGAGCAGGTGACAGGCCCAAGATAATCTAATGGATTCATGGCAGAGTGAGGACGTAAAGATTTTTCCAGTTTAGTTCAACACTCTTAACCATTACACAACACTACAGGCAAACTTGGAAATATACTAGTACTTAGAACTTGAAATATTCAAGCAGCTCTTATCCTTAATAATCCCAGATCTGCTAGCAATGTTGTTATTTTACGAAGATCCACATAGCAAGGTAGTGCTTAAAGAGTGCTAACTGTAGCATTTACAATCTTTGTCTCGACATGTTCAGTTAAAGGGAATGTATGTGTATACAGATGCATGTGTGGTGAATATTTAACTCAAGCCCCTAGGACTTCACCTCTACTGCAAGCCCTCAGTTGTGATCAGTCTAGAAACAATGCCTTTACAGAGAGCTTGCAGAGTGATGATATACCTCCTTAGGAGGAGGGAGTGAAAAGAAAGGGAAGGTAACAAACCCGAATCATTACAGTCGCAGTCTGATGTTTACAAAACAGCATGTCAGTTTATCAACTAGGGCTGAGAGCCAAGCTACAAGTGACACCTGACACAGGTTGGACACTTGTCAGCTTCCCTCAAGTTTTGATGGGAAATGTAGGCATCCTGGTTTTACAGCTTGGCTCTCCATTACAGCTGCAAGACCAGGACGCCTACATTTCCCATCAAAACTTGAGGGAAGCTGACAAGTGTCCAACCTGTGTCAGACGTCACTTGTAGCTTGGCTCTGAGAAGACCATGGTTCAAATCTCCATCCAGCCATGAAACTCAGTGGGTGACTGTGAGCCAGTCTTTCATTCTAGCCTGCCTCACAGCTAGCACAGAGGAAGGGTCAAATCTGAGGTCTTTGGAGGAAGGGGCGAATACAAATTGCAATAGGTAAAGACAAAGATATGAGTGTTAGGTGGAGGGGTAACATAATACGGTCTTGTGAAAAAGTCTCTCAAATTATAGAGATCGGCCAATAAAACTGACTGAAGCTATTCAGAGGAATGACAGCAAGACGGTGAGAGAGCCTGTGCGTTAACTTTATGCACTTTATGAATTCAGTTTCTAATGAAGCAAAGCAGCTTCCCGAATTTGTTCTCACATATCTGAAGAATGTGAGACTGAAGAAAACGGGCGGCTTAGCACTCGCTGTTTCCAGCGGCAGCAACAAAGAGGCCTGTCGCCAGGGCCGTCTTCGGAGGCGCGCGTACGTGAGGAAACGCGCCTTCTGTCGACGTCGGAGGGGGAGGCCCCTTTTCGTCCAGGCTCCAGCCCTCCGCCTTCCAGCCGCCCCTGCCTTTCCAGCCTATCGGAATCCCTGCCAGCATTTTACAGCCCATTCAGACTCATAGTTACTTGGAAACGGCCCCGTTTGAGTCCAATGCGGCTTGCACTGAGGACTGCAAACTTGCTCAATGAAGCCTGTTTCAAGCGGGGCTCAATCCAGACATAAGCCCGTCAAGATCCCCCTCCCCATCGCATCTACTCAGGACTTTCGGGGCCTCGAAGGACGAAGGCAGCTTGTTTTTACAGGAAGGCTGGCGGCATCAGCAGCCGAGCCTTCGCTGACCTTGTCAAGCGGGCCTCGCTTTGTGCTTCTTTCGCCGCTGCAAAAAAGAGACGCAGAAAAGCCGGAACGTCGCTTCTCCCTCTTCCCGCTGTTGCTGCTAAAACCCTGTTCGCGCTCACCTCCTCCAGGGCCGACGAGAGAGATTTTCTTAACTGGCAAGCAGCGGATCGGCAGCATATCCCACGAAGAAGGCCTGGGCGCCGGAGCAGCCACATGGCGCCCAACCCTCCTTTTGACTTCAAAGAACGCCACCCCCGCCGCCCTCCCGTGGAGACCGCGGGAACTCGGCGGAGCGCCGGGCGGCTGCAGAACGGACGGTACCATTTCAGCTGCGGGAGGGGGGAAGTACTGTTTGGAATGCTCCTCCGTGTAAACGAAAGAAATACAGCGGCTTCCAAGTAGCAAAGCAGCCGAGAGCAGATAGGCTTGAAGGGCTTTCCCTCACGTGCACGCTTTTAACTTGTTTATTTTAAGGGACCATTCCAAAATGAGAGCCTCCTCCAGCAACCTGGAGTCCTCTTGTTCAATCGGCCGGCAAGCCTAGTACGCTGTTGTTTTATATGTTTAGTACATACTTCTCCATTTATCCTCATTAGAAGCTTGTGAGCTCGGCGACGGCTCCCTGTGAGTTTCATGGTAGATTGAGTAGGCTGTCAACACGTTTCATTGCCAAGACACTCAACACCGGAACTGAACTGGGCGTGTGTTCATTGTGTCTCTCCCCCCTCCCCCCGTCCCTTCCCCAGCATTCTTGTCCTCGTTTCGAATTTCAGATTCCCTGGACCTGTCTTATTCTTCCATGAAGTAATAAATGTATATTAATGACGCTACAGAAATAATAAGGGTCTGCAAGAAACTTGGGCTGGGGAGATTGCTATCCCGGGTACTTGAGCTGCTGACTCCAGAGTGGTGGAAGAAAATAAGAACAGGTCAAACTCCTCTTGCAGTTCTGAGCGGAGCCAGGTGAAAAGGAGCAGGCAAAATGAAAGTAGATCAGCGTATCTATATAGGCATCTATGATATTTTTATCCTGCCCTCTCATTAAGAAATTCAAGGTAGCATATATCCTCATTCTTGCTTCCATTTTATCTTTACATCAACCCTGTGAGACAGATAAGGATGGGAAAAGCTTGCCTTGCTCTGTCAGCCAGTGTTATGTCAGATGAGGATTTGAGTCTCTTCAGTCCTAATCTGGCACACACTAATGGCCACACCACACTGGCTTTCCAGTAATGCATACCAAACTTCTTCCACAGGCATTCCCACATTTACCCTTCTCAGCCACAAGTTAAACATTTAGCTCACTCGCAGAGGCTGGTTCAGTGTACATCTTCTAGCGTTTCTAAAGGACACTGGTTCTTTAACTCAAGTGAAGATAGCTTTGCTTGATGCACCCTTCCTCTTTCTCCGAGCCTGAAGAGTTCTTGAAAAACATCCTTTGTCTATTTAAAGAAAGAGCTCAGTAAGGAGGGGAGCTTCATCTTTTTGGTGAGCCATGCTGCAGATTAAAAAAATTGTATCAAATGTGTGTTATATTCATGTTGTGAGCCGCCCTGAGCCCATTCGTGGGGAGGGTGGGATATAAGTCAAAATAAATAATTCACAAAGTTCAACATACACTGCTTTTAAGGTCTCTCCTAATTTTGGTTACTTCTCTACCGAAAGAAACATACTTCTCTGGCCTATCCTACTGTGTGTTCCAGAAAACTTAAAAACTTGCTCACGCCATCGTACACCTACAGCAGTCCTCCACTGCTCCTGCTAGGCACTCCATAAAAGAACTAAGAAGTGCCTAACAAGAGAAATAAACACTACCATGGAACAAATGCTAAGGTTCTGTCTTCTATTTTAATTGCATTTTTAAAGTATGAGGCTTCTGAACAGGCTTCATTTGTTATGGTAGCTTCATTGTTTGTTAGCAGAGCTAAACCGAAGAGATCAAGCAGATTACAAACATCAACACTCCATGAGACTGTTGGTAGTTAGATGGAACCCACTATTATTTTTAGATGTATATGTGTGTATATGCTTTGTTTTGACCAGGAAAGGGACATGTAGCCAGCCTTAGTTTATGGAGAGAGAAGGATTCAATATCTTCTTTGGAACAGTATGCAAATGGATATGGAAAAGTGGTCTAGATGGAAGACTTAAGAAAAATCTTCATAGGAGAGGACTGCACATGGTAAGGGACCATGACTTTCAGCCTAGCTGCTATATCCAAGCCATTAACTCCATTTCATCTTCAGTCAGACTCTTGGCAAGGTCCCACTAGTTCTTAAATATTGCATTAAGACTTTATTTCATATTGATTTTTACTTCAGACATAAAAATCTCTAGATTTGACATTCAGCAAATACAGTCATGAAGAAAGACAAACAGTTAATTACTTAAATACACAAAAATTATGAAACATTTTAGCTTGGTCCCAGAACAAATATATATTTCAACTGACATAAAATGAATGTGTGGAATATACATGTAGTACCCTCCCCACCCCCAAAAAGCCAGGTAGGTTTTTTTTTTTAGTCCCCAGGATTATTTTGATGTATATTAATCAAGGGAAAGGAAGGCTTGTAGAACTGAGGGAAAAGTCTGTCACATTCAGCAAGATGGGTTAAACTATCAAGCTGTGTTATCAGATTACGTCCCTTGGACTTGTACATATGATTCAGCACTAGTGTTTAAACCATCCTATCGGTCATTTTAGTTTAAAAAGGAAGTATTCTCCCCAAACTAAAATTCATACACCCTGATTATGGTACCCATGAATGTCTATATTCACTTTTAAACCTACAGGCTGTAAAAGGGGGAACTAGCCAAATTTGAAATCAAAATTGATTTGGCCACAATTTTATCTTAAATAGATGATTTTGGATAATATTTAATATTGATATTTCAATTGTGCCAGTTGTATTTATGGTGCAGAAGTTAATTTCTTCAAAAGATATACAAACGCAAAGAACAAATAACGAATTCTGTATTCCTATGCCATTCTCAGTTTCCTAAAGACATAGGACAGAGCAGCACCTTCTACATTTCTACAGTGTTCTGATGTATACGCTCAGCTCTACTAGAAGCATTCTCATTCACTTTAATATCAAGGCCACATTTGTGTTCACAAGCTTATACAAAAGTGACCATACCCACACCCACCTACCCACATGAACGAACAGCAGATTTCCCATATGCAAGAGCCTCTGATTCTAGGCAAGAAAGTATAACAAGCAGAGCTGCAAGAAAATCAGTTCAGAATTACAGGAAAAAAATATATCCTATATGATGAAGTGCTGATTGCTTCCCATTTTTTTGTTTTGGTTGCAGTTTTAGGCCTTTGGACAGAAAATTCTTTTGAGATAATGACACATTCTACAAACAAAATTATCATAATTTTACAGAGAGTCTCATTATCACATGAGATCAAGACTTAAGTCACCCTCATTTAATAAGAGGAAATGCACATGCAACAAATGGGTGCAATGCTTGTTTCTCTCCCATCCTCCCAATGAAAAAGCCCGCTCCATAGCGCCTAGGGTTGCTAAGCTGAACCTGGCAACCAGTGGGAGGGTTGGGGAAGGTTGTATGACATCACTGATGTTTCTTCCAGATACAACCTGGAAGTGACAATGGGTAGCTCTAGGACTCGCTGGAAACTATGGTTTTTCCACAAGAGTTTCTGGCAATTCCTAAAGATATCTATTATCTCTTCTGGGTTGTGCCTGGAAGTGACATACCAACACAAAGACCAGCAACATTTTTTCTTTAATTTTTTCCTGCTACTGCCTCAAGCAGTAGAAGGCAAGAGAGATGATTGGCAGGAGACGGCAACTCTAATGGCATCCCAGAATCTTTAGAATGATTCTAGTCATCAGCTAGATGACTTCAGTTGGAACAAAAGGCAGGGATTCTGTCCTTCTACTCATCTCCAAAACACATGACTGTAGTGATTCCACTAACTCTGGCACTGGAATAGCCTTTTAAGCTTCGGGAAAAACAACCACAGCACTCATTTGAGCATGCAGTTCCTCCTGGTGGATGAGGGCAACAGACAATATCAACACAGCAACAGCAAGGATAACTTGTGAAGCAAAACACAGACAAACTGTATTGCTGTTGCAAAAAACAATATGACATTCAGAAGTATGTCCCGCTTGTGAATAGAACTATGAATTCCAATATTTCAAAATAGTTCTGTTAACTCAAATTTCCAAACAACATACTAGAAAAAAATATAAAAATAGTTAAAATGTATAGTTCATACCTTTTCATTTCAACATGCATATATCTTCAGAAAAAAACAAACCTCTGAAGTACTAAATGTAGAAATACTGGTCACTATGCTTAACCAGAAACAGTCATTGTATATGCTCAATATATATGCAAAGTTAAATTGCATTTGGTCTTGGGAAAGAAGTTTTCTTCAGGGTTAGAGTTTTCTGTTCCAGCAAAGCAACAAAATAAGGAGCCTTGCACAGACACTCCAAGAGTTCTACTGATACAAACTTTCTCTGTCCGTATAAACCCTTGAAGAGCTGGTGAGTCAAGAAGTAACTGATAGTTAAATTCATCAATGCTATTCTTACTGTCGCAATTCCAAGGCACTCATAGCTTTCTCAGCAACTTTTAAGAACAGCAAGTTTCTTATCAAATAAGAAGATAACAATGAACATGGGTTTTCCTTTTCCACACCCCATGTTTCAAGCTGATGCATGACTGCTGATTAAGAAATGACATCATGGGAATCACTGTTAGGTCTTTGCCGTATTGTCAGTGGAGGCAGGGGCTTCCCGAAGAAATCTAACATGCATAAAAAAAAACAGCATTAAAATATTTTATAGCGCTGGTTATCAACTCTAAAAATAGCCTAATAATGTATAATTCTCTGTTCATTTAGCAAAATGTGGGGAAATTTTGGGCTCCATCTGTATTACAGTTCTCCTTGACTAGACTCGCAAATAGGTCACATTTGGCTTATAACTTCTTAGTTTTTAGTTCTTAGTCTTATAATTTCTTCATTTTATTAGTCTTTTACATTTGTGGATTTTTCCTGACATCCATGGCAATGGTGTGCAGAAGGTAAATGGCAACATCTCAAATTGCTCTAGGATTTCAGATTTGCAAAAATTCAGCCTGGGATATGTGATTGCAGGTACAAAGCCACGTAGGTGGCATGAGCCCTTTGACAGCCAATCATAAAGATATCTCAGCAGAAAATTTTAACACTATATACAATTACAAAAACAATAATCATAACATTAGATATAAGAGAGGATGTGCAGTCAAAAGTAATGTGGAATTGGAGAAATCTAAATCCAAATTGATTGCTGGGTTCATCTTACTCTATGAACACACAAACAAACCACACTGATGCTGCCATCACTATATCCTTCACAGGCAGCTGTGATAAGCCTGGAGAGTATCTCAGAGGGTCACTGCATAGCAATCATTTTTTTTCCACACTACTGCTAGCCAGCTATGTAGTATAAAAGAAGCAGCAAATCAAAAATCCTTCAAACAATAACTATGTCAAAAGGTTTTACACTATAAAGTTCCACAACGTATATAACTCTGTTGACATGTGCTGACTCTCCTTCTGTAACAAAATTCCAGGTATTGAATTGATTGTTTATTTGTTGTACAGGTTTAAGTTTGTATGTTGTAACTGTTCTCGTTTAATAAAAAGTTTTAAAAAAATAAATAAATAAAAGAAGCAGCAAATAACTCTATCAGGTGTCTTACTGTGCAATCCTAAACAGAGCTACACCCTTCTAAATCCACTCATTGCTTAGGATTGCACTGTAACATGAAAACATTTGACAGTTCTGTGGTGCCAGCACCAGTTCTATTTGTTCTTTTCTAAATCAGATGTTTGGACAACATTTTAGACAATGCTGTCTGTTTCCTGTGATAAAACAGGATTTCAGTAGGAATAATAAGATACCCCCCACTCCAGTGCCAAGATTCTAAAAATGCCCAGGAGAGAATGGAAACATCCTTCTTTACACAAACATTTATAGTGGCTTAATCCATGCAGGTTTAGTACACACAAAATCAGTAAATAAGGTGGGTGGGGAAGCTGGCTTGTTTGCTCAGCAGGAAACAGGAAAAGTGAATACAAACAACATTTGGGATATTTTGACTCTCAATGGCACTAAAAATAAACTTTACCACAGGAGTATGGACTTGGATTTATAGCTATTTTGCATATATGCATGTGTTTAATTTTAAAGGCCTCTGACCTCCTGACTTTGCTGTCCTCAATCTGACCTAAAGCCAGAAGTTTCTAGTCTTGCTTGCTCAATAGAAACTTCCAGAATTCTGCTAGCTGTCAAGCACCAAGACCTATGGTCTGTTATTATCAATGTTTGCTTTAAAATAGAGATAGTGTCAAATGAGAGTATCCTATGCCTTTCAAGAACACTATTATCAGGGCTAAAGAAGGTGAAACTACTTTTTGAGAAACTAACAGTAATCCTAAACTGAATTAATACCCTTCTAAATCCACTGAAATCAACATGTTTTAAAAGGTGGAATTTTGCTTTGCATTGTTTAGGGTTACTGGGAAACCAATGGATTTGGCAGGATGAATTAGAACAGGTAGGAAAGCTGCTTCTTCCCTCTTTTGAACTATGGTTTAATTTAAAGATTGTTTGTTCCACATTGAATGTGTACATTTCTTTAATCTCGCGTATGCTAACTAATCAAAAATATTTGCTTATCGTCATTCTGTGAGTTGGCTGTCATTTCCTCAAAGCTCAGTCTGTAGTTTTAATATGTAACCTGAAAGCTCAGTTTTGTAATTCAGTGACATCATGGGTTAAACATGTCTATAAAAATGGTGGATTTTTAATATGTTTTCCTGTTGTCTGAAGAAATTGGCTGTTTATTTGTATTATGTTAAGTGTCCACCCCATGCTAATCTACATGTAACACTTCCATAAGAAATGAAGTATGTTATTATCAGACCACTCAGAGACCTACATTTGAATTATATACCACCCTTCACGACAACTTATTGTTATGTTATTATCCCCCAAACAATCACCTTTTGAGGCGGGTGGGGCTGAGAGATCTCTGGAAGAGCTGTGACTAACCCAAGGTCACCCAGTTGGCTTCAAGTGGAGGAGTGGGGAATCAAACCTGGTTCTCCAGATTAGAGTTCTGCTGCTCTTAACCACTACACCAAACTGGCCCACCATACAAGGACATATATATATATATATATATATATATATATATATATATATATATATATATATATATATATATATATATATATATATGCCTAGATTCCTAGTCCAACAACCATATATAGTTTACCATTCTCATTTATGCTTTTATATGTAAAGACTGCAAAAGAAAAAAATACTTTTTTCATGTAATAATTTTATCTTTCCTTAAATACAATAGAGAAGAGCCCCGTGGTGCAGAGTTGTAAGCTGCAGTACTGCAGTCCAAGCTCTGCTCACAACCTAAGTTCGATCCCGGCGGAAGCCAGGTTCAGGTAGCCGTAGCCAGCTCAAGGTTGACTCAGCCTTCCATCCTTCCAAGGTCGGTAAAATGAGTACCTAGTTTCCTGGGGGTAAAGTGTAGATGACTGGAGAAGGTAATGGCAAACCACCCCATAAAAAGTCTGCCAAGAAAACGTCGTGATGTGACGTCCCCCCATGGGTCAGTAATGACTCGGTGTTTGCACAGGGACTACCTTTACCTTTAAATACAATAGATCCTATTAGATACTACTTGAAAAAAATCCAGCAGAGAATAAAGAACCTTGATCAATGCAGAAATATAAAGATTTTCATAAATATTTGGTACATAATTTTCTGGGAGAAAAGTATGAACCCTGCCAAATATTAAACAAGAATACAAATGCAGAATAAGTGAACTGATAGATACTTATTCTCTTTATACTAAACGAGAATGGCATATATGTCAAGCATTTTAAAAAGAAACCAAGCACCTAAACAGCAGGGAAATCAGAGCTCCTGAAGAGCCACTGAATTCTTGCAAATGCACTTTATAGTTGTTGATCCTAAACAGCATTTGGGGGTAAGCCCTGGTTAATAGCCCTTGACAGACATTATCTCCATTTCAAGATTTGGTGTTTTTAAATAAGGCTACAAGGAACTTCATGAAAAATACTAATAGTATATATGTTTCTTGATTTTCATTCCCATGCTCCAGCCACTAACCAGGCTGCCTTGTTGTGAGCAAAGCAAATGTAATCAAGACAGCACGAGCCCTTTCCTCTCCTCCCTACCTCTTTTATCCTGTCCTTTCTCTTGCCTTCTTCTTTTTATACTCCTTAAAAACAAAGGTGGACTTCATTATACAAATGCAGTTTAAAGCATATTAAAATTTTGTATTATAATGCTTACCATCATAAATATTTATAAGAAATTATTATTGTTTGAAAAATACTAATACACAAACACATTAACAGGCCTTATATTAGACCACTGGCCTACCTAGTTTACTACCAAAGGCTTTTTCTTTTAGAGATTCTTTAACTGGAGATGCCTGAGACTCAACCTAGAAACCTATGCATGGAGAATATGAATTCAGCTGCAGAGATAAGTGCTTCTCCCACTGAAATGTTGCTCAACAGGGAAGTTTATTATAGTAATAGGGACATGCTATAGGGCAAAGGCATTGGATTTTCAGCAAGCAGCCATGAAATAATTCCCTCCAATAGCTATGTATGAATTTTATACAGCTAAGAGAACTCTGTGTTATAAATCAGAAGACTCCTATATTTTAAGATCAATAATTAAATTGGAACCTTTCATAAACAGTTAACAAATATTAGAGACAAATCCTATTTTACATAAATCAAGTTCAGGGATATCAAGATCTATTCATTGTTTGCGCTAATCAGTTGTTTCTATATATTCTGGACTATGCATGCCACATTACCTTCATTTTCTAATTAAGATATTAAGAACACGGCTCTGTCTTCTGTCTTGCAGAATTTAGCAGTTACTTTATCTGACTTTTATTGTTAGCTGATGATATATACACCTAATTTCTGTTTTGCCTCTGAACTCCATCATGTGACATTTTTAATATTATACAGAATGGTACAAATTATTTAATTTTTAAAAATTATTTATGATATAAGTATGTGCCACTGAGCATAATCTGCCCTGAATAAAACAAAGAAACCAATAGTTCATAAGCAGCACTTTTGCCTTAAATGTAAAAAAATCTAGGAAAGAGTGGATTTTTATAAAAACTTGAAAAGAAACTCAAAGCAGCCTGAGGTTAGATGCAATGAAAGAAATAAGCCAGCATGCAAAACAGAATGGCTTTGTAAGGACAAACAACACATTGCAATCTCCTTTAAAATTACCATTACGATGGGTTTCACCAAGAGGTTCAAGTTTTCGAATTCTGTTAATTTTAGGGGTTTCCCAGCCAACTATTAAAAACAATAATACCAAAGACCATCACTATATTGTCAAACAGAAATCTAGAAATGAGCAAATTTATCTGTGTGATAAAAAATAGAAGAAATTCACAATACAAAAAACGTAAACCTACAGTTCCATTTAAAAGTAGACTGCAAAGGAAGGAAATAACTTACTGCATAATAAATCAATGTTTATGTAAACCAACTTTAGCTGACAGACAGAAACTGTTCACCAGAGATATCTGCTTAGTAGATCAACAGTGGTATATATCAGTAAACAGTTATACAGCTTTAACCCATCATGGTACTTAATATTCTTAGCTATGACCGTTAATAAGGATTTCTGCTGGAATCTATTTCCCATAAAGTTAATTTTAAAACTACTTATATTAGTAGTTATTTCAGTGGTGAGTGGCAATTAATACCTTAATTATGTACTGCATGAAAAAGTGTTTTGCCTTCAATCTACTACTAACCAATTTAATTGGATGACCCAGACATTTAGTATTTTGACACAGAGAAAGAATTATTCATTCTCAAAACCATTCCTAATTTTATCAACGTTTCATGTGTCTCTCAATTATCTTATGTTGTTATTGAACCAACTTAGAAGGGCATGTAAAAATAAGTCTTGTAATTAGAGTTGCCAGCTCCATGTTGGAAAATTCCTGCAGATTTGGGAGGGGAAGCCTGGGGTTTGAGGAGCTGAGGGTCCTCAACAGGGTGTACCATAGAGTCCGTTCTCCAAAGCATTTCCTCCAGGGGAACCGATCTCTGTAGCCTAGAGATCAGTTGTTTTCATTAAGACCTGCTTTTGAATAAATATGGATTTTTAGATAAATATGCACTAACTTGAGAGTGAGGCTCAACAACCTTGTGTGATGTATTTTCAGATTAGTATACATGTGGATCAGGATGTCTATGCATTCATTTCAAAACTTATTTTCTCCCTCCCTACCAAAATGTTCATCCAGCAAAAGATCCCAGCCATTCAGAGAAGCCTGTTTGTACATACAAAGTACTTCTACATGGACATAAGTACTGGGAGGCTATTTTTCCCTCCACTGGCAATGCCTTGTACTATGAAGAGTTCGTAAGGTGGTATTTCTGTTTCTCAGAAGAATCCTTCTTATTTGCTACTATTAGCAACAAGTAACATGAGTAACTTATTGCGCAGCACTAGATTATGTTAAAAGGGTCAAATCCACAGGTTTTAAAATGCAATACGGATTTGAAACACTGCAGTTGGAAAAAAGTCAAGTAAAACATGTTATTTCTATTTTTAAAAATAAGACCCACAGTTAGAAACCAGATTAGCTATATTTGCAGTAAGTCAAGATGTTCCCCATATTGTTAAAGCTCTATACAGCAATGTATTTATGGTACTCAGGAATACTATTCTGAATGTAAATAGCCCAGAAAAAGCAGCAACACATATTTGGCTTTTACCTTCCTTTACCTTCATCCTACAACTGCATTTTATCTGGGTAAAACCGAGAAGCTGTATGCACTGCTGTAAAGTAACTATTCAAAAGACAAAAGAAAACTTACTAAAACTGTAAGGAACCTAATCAAGACATGTGTTCTTATAACAGGCAGTGGTCTTAAAAAATCTGAAATGAAGCTAGGTATTTGGTAGATTGTAGAAAGTACTTTGCTTATATTAGGCATTCCCATTACAAGAACATCTATCTAGTTTAACCCATTTGAAGAAAAAGATCTCTCATTACATACTCAGCCTCTACTAAAACATTTGAAGAAAATCTATTACCTATATTTTGTTACTCTTTATCGTGCCACTAGACTTTTGTTTTACTTTACAAGTAAATCCAGCAGAAGACATGCCAAAATTTCTATGTGAAATAAGTCAAATGTGAAATCCATTTTTTCTAAATTAGTAAATAAAATCATTTCACTATAGCTTTTAGAAACTGATTTACCATTAATTATAGTTCATGAATATGCATGTGTTTTACCTACCTGGTGCAAGAGGTGCTACTGGTGTAGGATTTGGGGAAACTTGATCTTCTGTATTGACTGGTTCTACTCGGTGACTCCTTTTTAATTTTAGTTTCTTTGATTTTTTTTTATTGTTCTCTAAAGCAAATGTAAAGAATATTGGCATGTAACAATAGGATCTTACAAAAAACTCTGATTGCAATCTTCCATTTTCATAATTGCAAATGCTTACATAGATGACAGCTGGTTAAGAGGTCTTTCTTCAAAGATTGATATGGAGTAGTAGGAGGCTGGGAAATTAATATAATGGGGTGCTGCAGTGAGAGGACAGTAAATCAAGTCTGTTCTGCATATTAATCAAAGGGAGGTACTGATAAAACCACCCTGTGTAAGTACTGGTTTCTCTTGGCTGGTGAAACTCAACCAATGAGCAAGGTGTCGACTCACAATATTGACTATTGGCTTTTAACCACTGAAACATTTATATCTCGCCTTTCCCCAAGGTTCAAGGTGGTTTACAATCCATAATTAAAAACCCCAAACAACATAAACTCACAATCCCCATCTAACTGAATAAAATGTCTGTAACTTACACTCCATTAAAAGCTCTGGTGAATAATATAGCTTACAGCACTTCCTTAAAATTTCCATGGCCCTTATCCATGCTAGATGGACCACCTTTATGAAGGGAACACACAGAGAGTGGCAAGCTAAAGACCATAGCTGGCATAAGACAATGTATAAAATCTTAACCCTCCCTGTCAAGGCTGTCCACCATCCTGTTTTAAATGTGTATTAATAGAAATACACTGCTGTTTTAATGATGTTTTAATGTAGATGAATTTTTATTGTATTTTAATATGTTGTTATCCGCTCTGAGCCTGCTTGCGGGGAGGGCGGAATAGAAATTTGAAATAAATAAATAAATAGGGGGAGAGGTCATTTTTTTAAATATGTGGGTCATAGTCCATGAAGGGCTTTAATGGTCATAGCGAGCCTCTTTAACTGAGTTTGGAAATAAGTTGTCAGCAAATGATGTTTTAAAATTGGCAAGATGTGTCCCCTAACAACAAAGAGGCTGCCACATTCTCTACGAGCTGCAATTATTGGTAAGTCTTCAAGGACAGCCAACACAGAAGGCTTTTCTGCACACTCAACTTATTCCTGATTTCCTTAGCAATCATTCTTCAAGCATTAGAATCGGTTTGGGTACAGTTCTTACACATGTCTACACTCTCTTAGCATTTTTACAGTTGGGAAGTGAGTTTACTTTGCTCTGTGCCTGTTTTAAAAAATTAGGATTTGCCAGTGAGGGTGATGTCATCATCAGTGGCATCATCTGAGATGTCACAGAACCTACTTTTTATTTTTTGTGCATGCTTGTATTACTATATAAGAGCTCGATTTTTTTTAAAAAAGATAAAAAATGAACACATGGAGAATTCTTTGCATGGGGAAGTCTAAAAGGAAGCTCTGCTACCCATACCTAAGCTTCCCCACCCTATACTGCAATCCAAGCAGAAGAGCCCCACCTGGGCTGACTCAGAGTCAGGTGATGGAGGGCCGCACTGGCAAGGCAAACTAATCTCTGTTGGGATGGAGCCTAGAGCAACAGCAACAATGTGATTTTCAAACCATGCTGCTTTTTTGTCAGAAATGGCCAGCCTCCCTCCCTCGGGCCACCAAGGCTTTTGTGATTTCTTTAAAATTGCCATTTTCATATCACTCTATTGACCTATCATTGTAACAAAATATGCAGCAGATTCTCTGAGTTCCCAGTTTTCAATAAAAAAGTAAGTCGCTTCTTCCTTTGAGAAGATATAAGTAAAATGGTATAGCTCCACAATGGAAGGAGCTAGAGACTGCCTTTAAAAAAAATGAAAGCTGAGAATTCAGAGAATCTCCTGCATCTATTAATACTATGGTAGTCAATATATCAATTTGAAAATGATGGTTAAAAAAGATAGAAAACAAAACTGGGAAGTGGGGAGGAGGAAGTGGGGAGGAGGAGTGGTTTGATAATGATGAATGTCCAGTCATCGTGAAGTGGATTGGAGGTGGATAGGAGTGGGCAGGGCAAACAAAACCAAAAGAAACGTGACACTCAAAATCATCTTCCAGAAAAAGATTGAGATAAAAGCGGTCTCAAAAGAACTAGAAAAAACCTGTAGTTTTCTTTTTTTTAATCTTTAAAAGCTAGCTTGCAGTATTGTTCTTAGATAAATAAGACAGACTTTCATAAGAGCATGTACCATACATCTATGTACCATACAGTACACACAGTATAAATGACTATCTCTTACCAGTTCTGAACAACAAACCCACACTTGGAAGAACAACAACATTCATTAACACAGTTTCAGGTAGGTAGATATCCATGTTGGCCAGCAGTCGAACAGTAGGATCTGAGTCCAGTGGCATTGTAGAAACCAATTTCAGGGTATAAGCTTTCAAGAGTCAAAGGTATCTGAAAAAGGGAGATCTGTCTCAAAAGCTTATAGCCCTGAAAATCTTGTTGGTTTCTAAGGTACCACTTGACACACATCCTACTAGTCATTAACAAAGTTTCTGAATTTAAGCCAATCCATGTATGCCTTCATCTAGAAACCCATTTGCTGGGACAATTTGCTCTCATGCTTTTAGCTGCCCACAGTTCCATCCCTAAGCTCTCATTTATGCTGAATTTTGTAGAAGATAAGAAATGGCAGATTGTCATGCTGTAAACCTCAGCATATGAAACAATACCCAGCCTTTTCTCAAGTAAACTGTAAAACAGAAAAGAGTCCAGTAGCACCTTTAAGACTAACCAACCTTACTGTAGAATAAGTTTTCGAGAACCACAGTTCTCTTCGTCAGATGCAACTGACGAAGAGAACTGTGGTTCTCGAAAGCTTATGCTACAATAAAGTTGGTTAGTCTTAAAGGTTCTACTGGACTCCTTTCTATTTTGCTACTACAGACTAACATGGCTAACTCCTCTTGAGCTATGACTCAAGTGAACTGTGAATTTCACAGAAACTGAGGAAGATGTTTGTGGTAAGCACAAGCAGACTATGGCTAGTAAGTTAAGCCATGGATTGACTTTGTAAAGCTCACCGAGTCCTGTATTCAAGGCAGCATTATCCCCAGAATCAAGGCTTTCAAAGATCTGCTGGTCATTCTCATCTTCATGTTCCAATCGTTGTGTTAGGGCAGCTTTATAACTTTCTAGTAGTCTACAGTCATTTGATTGCTGGCTGATCGTGCTCTGAGTCTCTGTTTGCTCCTGATCTGTTTTAAGATTCAAGGCAATGGCATCCTTTTCATTCTCCTCCCGCTGCCTTTTCTTCTCTTTTTCAACTTTCTTTTCATTCTAAAAAAGCATAGCAAGAGGACATTTTAGTAAACCCATGTGTGCAAGACAGAATTTCTGGTGGAGAGCAAAGCAGGGGAAATGTCAAAAGAGGTGTTCGATTCGGGTTTCCCATTCAGGTAAAATACCCAAATCGGACCCAATTCGCAAAGATTTGGGATTTCTGAATCAGACCCAGCATGCTGGGCCCAATTTAGAAACCCCAAATCAAAGCTTCCCAAAGTGATTTGTATCAAGGGGTTTAAATGCCCCTTTCCATGCCACTGCAAAGCAGCAAGGAAAGGGGCATTTAAACCCTGGGATCAGCTGTTTGGCAGGGAAATCCCCCCCTCACTTCGGTATGCTCTGAATCTTTACAGAGCATACCAAAGTGAGTTAAATACCCGAATCCGAAGCGGCTTGCCGCTTAGGGTTTCAGGTATTTACGAAGTTTTTTCTCACTTCGGGTAAACCCGAAGCAGGAAACCCAAATCTTTTTCTGGTGCACACCCCTAAATGTGAACAAAAAGCCAGAGAAAATATTCTACAAAGAATTACTGAAATATTACACATATAAAGCATTTAATAAGTTGGAATTACAAGTCATGATTATGTACTGATATAGCATTTGCGCTAAGCAAAGTGTTTTACAATCTTTAAGTCAGTCAGCTTCACTAGAAGCCAGTGCATGTTAGATTCACATTGCTTCACATTTTCATTTGTTTTAAAAGGCAAGTATTTAAAAGTTCAGGATGGAAAGTGGCATGGTACAGCCCAATCTAGTCAGATCTCAGAAGCTAAACAGGGTAGGTATTTGGATGGGAGACCACCCAAAAAGATTCTGCACAGGAAAGCAAAATCACCTCTGCTTCTCACTTGCCTTGAAAGCCTCTTGCTGGGGTCGCTATAAGTCAGTTGTGACTTGACAGCACATACATATGCATTTAAAGGTTCAGCTGTACAAACATGCTCAACAGCCCTAACTCCATTCTCATATAGACAGAAAGATTACTCAGTGATCCCATAAACAAATCATTGTGTATAACCTACTTAAATTGTCTCATGCTGGGAAGACTATGTCTTTAATCACATTGATTTAGGAAGACTAGCAGTTTACAACTTTAAAAAAAACATCTTCATATAACCTCAAGGAAGCAAAAGACACTACAGCAAAAGACACTACAGTTCCTTAAACCATTCCTATGGTTTAAGGAATCATGCAAGAGGAAAGGAGTAGGAGACATAGCGGTCTAAAGTAACTAGTGTTTATACTCGTGTTTTATTAACACTTGTTTCACTGCTGCTTCATTTTATAGCACATTTTATATTGATATCAAATAAATATACAAATAGATGGAAATGAAGCATCTTCAAAACAAAAACAAGTAATTTTGCTAAATTTAACAAATCTATCTTTTGTATTTTTCTGAGAACAGTGCAGGCCAGCCTGTAAAACAGGTGCTACCGCTAGCATGAGCAGCAGATATTTATAGTACTCCTGGAAATATGATATTCCTGGGCTCCTAACTATACTTATACTGCTTGTCTTTCCTCCTTAGGCCTGTCCCCAGCACAACAAAGTAGAGATAAAATAAAATTGAGGCACTGGGAGCAGGGGGAAGGTGTTCATATGTACCGTATAGTAATGTGTGCAATATTTTTGATGGCATGGTTGAAACAGAGCAGGCTGAAACTGAACCCGAAGAAGATGGAGGTCCTGCAGCTGGGATGGGGGCTGCCAGATGTTGGGATCCAGCTCCCTGCCCTGGATGGGACACCACTGGCAACTTTGCCAGTGGTGAAGAGTCTGGGCGTGCTCCTGGATGCCTCCCTGTCGATGGAGGCCCAGGTCACGGCGGTTGCCAAGTCTGCATTTTTCCATCTTCGTCAGATCAGGCAACTTGCCCCCTACCTGACGCCCCAGGACCTGGCTACAGTGACCCATGCAACGGTCACCTCCAGGCTAGATTACTGTAACTCACTCTATGCTGGGCTACCCCTGGGCCTGATCCGGAAACTACAACTGGTCCAGAATGCGGCAGCGCGGGTCCTGACTGGTATATCCTACCAGTCACATATCACACCTGTCCTGCGCCAGCTGCACTGGCTTCCAGTTGAATTCCGAATCAGGTTCAAGGTATTGGTTCTTACCTTTAAAGCCCTGAGCGGGTTGGGACCAGCGTATCTTCGGGACCGACTCTCCCTGTATGTTCCCCGGAGACCGCTTCGATCAGCGGATAAATGTTTACTGGTGGTCCCCAGCCCTAAGGAAGCCTGCCTCGCTTCAACCAGGGCCAGGGCCTTTTCAGTCCTAGCCCCAGCCTGGTGGAACGCTCTGTCAATGGAAACCCAGGCCCAGCGGGACATATTATCGTTCCGCTGGGCCTGTAAGACAGAGCTGTTCCACCAGGCGTTCGGTGGTTGAAGGGGGCGGTGCCATGTCAGGCTCCCACCTTTGGGGTGGGGGGGTTCTCCCCACCATTGCACTTGGTTAATTTATTTCATTATTGTTTTGTATGTTGATTTTAGTGTTGTTTTCTTGTTTTTATTGATTTTAACTTGTTCACTGCCCAGAGCCCCTGAGGATGGGCGGTATATAAATTGAAATATAAATAAAAAATAAAATTTTGGCTGCACTAGTGGAATATATGCCAAACAGATTAGCCACCACAGTACTAGAATATTATTTAAGTTTTGATATTGGTAGTATCTGAAAATTAAGCATGAAATTTTAAGCACACATGCGTCGAAACAAATTCTACTGAAATCATGACTAATGACTTCTCAATATATATGGCAACAAATGTGTCCCTCCCTAACTTGAAAAAAATGTTATACTGTAAGAAATTCATTTAAAATGTTCTAATTAACTTCAGTGGACTTAGAAGGATGTAGCAGATCACCTTTTCAACTTAAAGGTACCCTGAAAGCAGAGTACAATACTTCCAGAGTACAATACTTCAGTACTACTGACCAAGGCTTATTAATATTAATACTAAGGATGCATGTTGATCTGCATTACCTCACAGACATCACTTATCATGAGAGGATGGGGATGAAGAATAATTTTCATAAACACCCTGACTCAAAATTTAGACAAAGGGAAGTATTAACCTCAAATCCTTGGTTAATAAAGTAAAACAAACATTTTGATACCTCAGCGATTACTGTTGATATAGGCTGGAATGGGTTGCCAGTTACTATCTCAGAGTCAATTTCATCTGACAGCATCCGTCCTTCACATTCAGCTTCTTCTCTCTCTTTCCGTTCTCTTAAAAAAATAAATTGAATCAATGCAATCTCAGAGGAAATGCTTTTCAGGTTATATTTCTGTGTATCTGTCTCTCTCTTTATGATCTGATGGTATCTATGTTAACAGATTTTAATAATAATGCTTAAATAGCATACTTCAAAGCACTTCACATATCTGGTAATTCTTGTCCTGTATTGTAGTCAAGTATTATTATCTTTAATGCAAAGAGGTTATATATAACATAGTATATTACCAAACTTACTCTGTATCACTGAATCAAACTAGAAAATGAATTTGGTATTCAGGGAATACCAATTATTATTTTTTTAGTTCGGTATTACTGAACTCAAATTTACCAAATTTTTTCCTGTGCACACCCCTAACAGAGGGGTACCATTTTCTTCTTTTTTAACAGCAGGGCACAAGACCAAAATTCAGATCAGGACTGTGTTGTAAGGGTTGTAAAAGGCCCCTCTTCTGTTTTTATGACCTGTACATTTGCCTCAGCAGACAAACAATAGCTCAACAGGGTTTCTTTAGGTTTGGAAACAATCTGGGTGTTAATCCTCCTTATGCCTAGCTAAATCTTAATTGCACACATACTAATTAATTAGTTAGCAGCTTCAGGCTATCTTAAAGGGGTTGATGGAATGTAAAAGCCCATTTAAAGGTCAGAACAATAAACAGAGGACTAAACCTTTCCCCCCCTAAGTTTTATATTTTGTACAGGCCTACCAACAGATTGGACAAGGCTGTATTAGAGGAAGGCACAAACCGAAATATGAACCGAAGCTTGTCATGAACTGGGCCAGTCCATGGTTCGCAAACCGGCAGTTTGTGGGAGCTCATTTCTCACGAACCATGATGAATTTTAGCCCAGTTCATTTGGTTCATATTTTAGTTCATCACTGCAGACAGCCTGGCACCAATCAATCAGTTTCCTTGGCGGGGAGGGGGGGGATGGGCTCTCTACAGACCTTCTACTGACCCAGAAGTGCCGTTTTCATGAACCGAACAAACCAGTTCACGAACCGAGGCAAGTTCGTGAAAGTTCGTGGTTCGTGAAACATGACAAATCGCACAGTTTGGAATTTTCCTGGTTCGTATCCATCTCTAGGCTGTATTATTAGGATGCATCATAAATCACTGTTCTCTGGAAGCACAAAGGTGAAACCATATTTACTTGCTTCAATTAGGAAGAAGGATAGCACTGACTTTGTTCAGGAATCCTTAATATATTGGGTTGCGCCAAGCAGCTGTTATTATATTTTCAGAACATTACTCCAGGAATGTCCGATGGCAGTGTCTTTTACTATTGCATTTATACTGCCAAGAGCAACAGTGGTCATTGCTGGTACTTCTATTCCACTAAATCCTGTGCCACAGTCCTCATGACCTCTTGCCTGTTAGCTATTTGTCCTACTGCTTCTGCCTTCTCCCTTCAATCCCTGGATGTGGCTGAAAAACAGAAAAGTCTGTCTTGAACTGCCTACGGCCAAAAACACTCTACATGAGAAACCTGTGTTGCTTCCACAGCTATATTTATTCATGTTTTCCAGGCATTGCTTCAAGAGACGGAAGCCACAAGAAAATGTTGTATTTTAGTTATAATGATGGTACATGAACTAAATTTTGCAAAACATATAAATAAAACATCAACTAGTAACAGTGATTATGAGCTTCACGTGTCCTTTTATCTCATCCCTTAAATCCTTATAACTATTTTGAAGGATTAGATAAAAGGACATGGGAAGCTCATCATAATCACTGTATGCTGAAGTGCAGGGAAAAAATTGAGATCCATGCACACGCTAATAAATTGTTGACCCTGCCACAGAGAGTAACTGAAGAAACAGCAGAGAGGGGAGGGAGAAAGTGAGGTATAGATGTGAGAAAGGAGACACTGAAATATCTTATTTCACCTGATCTCCTACAGCACATCCGCAGAAAAGTATAGAATGTTAAGACTGAGAAGCCAAAAAGCTTTTTTTTAGTAGAAAAATACACTAGAGTTTTGACACTAAGTATGTAAATACGAAAAAGTGTCACGAATAACCTACTTTTCAACAATGAGGGACTATGAAGAATTAATGCTTTACAGTAGGAAAACAATCTGGTCCAAAACATCCAGGAAATAACTGGATAGAATGCTATCATCTACTGGAAGGCCTTGACATATACCAGTTTCAAACTGTAACCAAAAATCTTAATCTCTAAGGTTGATACATACCACAGATAAATGTCACATTTGTCCAAAGAAAGACACTGAGACAGATGGTGAATACAGACTCCATGCTGAGCTCTGTACCCATAACATTTATGATGCTGCTTTAAAAATACTTTTTGAATTTGCACTGTAGACGATTTCATCAGAAAACTTTTATAATTCACGATTAATAAAATTTACAGTAATTTTATGTATGAACTTACATCCTTGCTAGAGATGCTATGCTAATCAACTGAAAAGCATATATGCTAAAGAAGTCTGATTCAGAAGTACTTGAAATTTATTTTTATTTTTTTAATGTCAGGTGATCTGTCAGTGAACTTACCAGTATGCAAGATTTATTCAAGAACAGCATAAGGCATGCATCTCTAACAATCATAATTAGTATTAATTGGTAACTGCAACTCTGAACCTAGCTCCTAGATTCTGCCACTGATAGCTGGTCCAGTCAGCATCATCCCATTGGCACTGATTTCAGAAGACGCTAAATTTCATTTTTATTACTTCTGCTACAGTTTATCCAGCTAAAGGCTACTGACCAACAACTAGTAGCTATTAGCAGATTTAGACTAAGCCATATGAAGCAGCTTATTTTTCCTAGTTTAGTCAAGCAGTAATATTAATTAAGTTATGCAAGGTCCTTCAATAATAGACATTCCTTCCAATAAGATCACAAACACAGCACGAGAATGAGCTATGAGCGTTCTCTGCCTAAGATTCCAAGTCACTGCAACTTCGTCACACAGTCAATCTCAAAAGCCAGAGATAGCTGTGCATGTCATGAGGAAGGGAATGCGGGTATGGCACAGCTCTTTACCATCTCATATACTACTGTTCCCTGGCCTGAGCCCTTAGAATACCTTGGCAGAGGGTGGTTTGATCAAGAATGGAAGATTTGTTTTCACTTACTGTGAACCTTTCTCGGTGGTCTGGAGTGTGGCATTCCTTACGATTGGGAAGCAGCTCCTCCTCTAACGCAGGGTCAGATGACTTTTAGTTGATCCTGGGGAGGGGAGGGGCTTCCCCTCGTCTCGCCAGTTCATTTTCAGGCCTTTGACGATTCTGATCCTCTGCCAGCCACAGAAGACTTAATCCCCCTCCGCCTACCTGTAAGTTCTAAACTGCAAACTTAACACAACTAAGAACAGTTAAATGGAACTCATTCTGTTTCTCCCCTCCTCCCATATAATTATCATTATATCCTTTTCTTTGTTTGCTGTCTTTTCTTTCTTTCTTAATAGAGTAGGAGACTGCAGCATACTCACCACTGCTGGGTGGGCAGGAATGCCACACTCCCGGACCACCGAGAAAGGAAGCTTCACGGTAAGTGAAAACAAATCTTCCATTCTCCGGTGGTCAGGGAGTGTGGCATTCCTTACAATTGGGACTTAACAAAGCTGGTTGCCCCAGGGAGGGTTAAATAAGAAGCCAGAGTTAGATCGTTTGCTGCAGCACCCTCCTCCCGAAGGCAGCCTCCGCTGAAGCTAGCTTGTCTATTTTGTAATGTCTGGTAAATGAATGCACAGACTTCCAAGTGGCTGCCTTGCAAATCAGTTCTAAGGAGGGGATAGATCTATACACGGCAGAAGTGGCTGCTCCCCTTAAGGAAAGAAACAAACAGGGATTCTGACTTACGAAAACTTTTGGTTCTATCTATATAGAAACTCAAAGCTCGCTTAACGTCTAAGCAATGCCACTCCTTTTCCTTCCTATGTTGAGGGTTTGAGCAGAAGGTTGGTAAGTTAATCACCTCCCCCCTGTGAAAGGAAGAGTTGACCTTAGGGATGAAGGTAGGGTCTGGCTGTAAGACTACCCTATCTGTGTGGAATATATACATCTCCTTATCCGCTGATAGGGCATTCAGCTTGGATACCCTTCGAGCGGAAGTGATTCCCACTAAGAATAGCGTTTTGAAGATCAGTTCCTTCAACGGGCACGTAGCCATAGGTTCGAACAGTTCTCTAGACAAGGCCCTAAGCACTAAGTAGAGACTCCAAGTGGGGAACCTATGGACTGGCGGGGGATTCAGTAAGGTAGTTCCCCTAAGAAACCTCTTGACATGCGGGTGTTGGGCCAGGGATCTCCCCTTGCTACATCCCTGAACGGCCAAAATGGCTGCCATTTGACGTGTCAGGGTACTAGTGCTAAGCCCTTTCTCTAGACCTTCCTGTAAGAAAACTAAAATGTCCTTAACTGGAATGGATAGTGGATCCTTCTGTCTCTCCATGCACCAGATCTGGAACACTTGCCAGGTGTTATTGTAGCTATTGGAAGTAGATTTCTTCCTAGATGCCAACATGGTTGAAATCACCTGCTCTGAATAACCTAACTTCCTAAGTTGGTTGCGCTCAACATCCAAGCAGTGAGACTGAGAATCTCTGGCCTCGGATGAACAAGAGGTCCCTGGGTCAGCAGATGATCTGAGATGGGTAGGTGCCAAGGCTCCCTGATTGATAGTCTGATCTGATCCTGAAACCAAGCTCTTCTTGGCCAATGCGGTGTTATGATGATCATCTCTGCCCTCTGCTCTAAGATTTTCTGAATTGTCCTGCTCACTAGTTGAACCGGAGGGAACGCATACAAGAGACCGTGTGGCCAGTCGCAATTTAGAACGTCCGAGTCCACAGTGTGTGGGTCCTTTAGCCTGGACACGAACCTCTGCACCTGCCAGTTCTGATAAGTTGCAAAAAGATCTATTACTGGCGTCCCGAACCTGTTGCAGACTCTCTTGAAGACATCCCTGTTCAGCGTCCATTCGGAATGGTCTATCCTCCCTCTGGCTCAGTCTGTCCACCATGACGTTGGACTTCCCGGCCACATGCACAGACTTCAGGGAGAGGACATTGATTTCTGCCCAGGACATTATGGCACAAGCCTCTCTGTGTAGGGTCTTGAACCTGGTTCCGCCCTGCTTGTTGAGATACGCCTTCGCTGTCATATTGTCTGTCTGAACCAGAACATGAGCACCTGCAAGCTGGTCCTTGAGCTCCAGGAGACCTTTCCTGACCGTCCTCAGTTCCAAGAGGTTCATACTTTTGGATCTTTCTTCCTCTGACCAGGACCCCTGAGCTGAGAGGCCCTGAGAATGTGCCCCCCAGTCCCATCAGCTGGCATCTGTGATTATGATGACCCTCTTGGGCTCCTGAAGAGGGACACCGAGTTAGAACTTGCACGGGATGGACCACCAGCTCATCTCCTGCAGGAGACCTTCTGGAATGGATACCATCAGGTGGGCTTTGTGTGCAATGGCTCTCTGGTAAGGAAGAAGAAATCTCTGGAGTGGTCATGTATGAAAATGTGCCCACTGGAGCGAATCCTGACAAGACACCTGACAAGACACCTGCCAGTTATGCCAAGAACATTAAGTCTTGATGACGGTTCTTGAGGATTTGGGATATCATTGCCCGAATCTTTTGTTGTCTCTCCACGGACAGAAACATCCTGTCCGCTGTTGTATCTATCAGAACGCCCAAGTGGACAATCTTCTGTGCTGGAGTTAGATTGCTCTTCTTCAAGTTGATAATGAAGCCGTGCCTCTCCAGGCACTCTGTTGTTCTCTTTACTGCCTCCACGCCCTGATGTAGAGATGGGGCTTTTATCAAGAGATCGTCGAGGTAAGGAAAAAGAGAGACTCCCTGTTGCCGAAGAAGAGCCATCAAAGTCACCAAGACTCTGGTGAACACCCTGGGTGAGGATTTGAGTCCAAAGGGGAGAGCTCGATATTGAAAATGATCCCCGTAGTAGGCAAAGCGAAGGAACCTCCTGTGAGGTTCCTTGATGGGTATGTGTAAATACGCTTCCAATAGGTCCACTGAGGCCAGGAAGTCCCCCTTCTGGATGGTTGTGATGATGGACTGCAACGTTTCCATCCGGAACTTGCGAGTCTTGAGGTGTTTGTTCAGCCACTGGAGGTCTAAGATGGCTCTGACGGCTCCATTCTTTTTTGGCACAAGGAAGAAGATCGAGTAAACCCCGATTCCATTGGTGGGCAGAAACTGCCTCTATTGCCCTTATCTCGAGAAGGTGCTGGATGGCTTGCAGCATCAGCAGGTGTTTTCGGGCATCTGAGTGTTTTGGCATTCTAATAACACACGTCCTGGGGAAGGTCTTGAACTCTAAAGAGTACTCATTTGTTACAATGTCCAGGACCCATTTGTCTGACACATCCTGAAGCCATACGTTTGTAACGTTCAGTAACCTGCCCCCTATAGCTAGGCCGCTTTCTGGGGCTCCGTAGTCATGCAGAAGCGTCCTTCTTCGGGCCCTTGGAGAAGAGGCCAAATTTGGAAGGGAACCCGACTGTCTGATCTGGATCTGGACTGCCAGCGTCCCTTTGCGGGCCTGGAAGTTCCAAATCTGGAAACTCTTCTGTTGCCATGAAAGGGCTGAGACCTCTTCTTAAGCTGGGGTTCCTTCTTCTTTGATGGAAGAACCTTCTTCTTTTCCTTATCCTCCTTCAAATATTTCTCCAAAGCTTCACCGAAGAGGTGGCTTCCACTAAAGGGAATAGCCGTGACTTTTGCCTGCGCCAATGCGTTGACCTCCCATTTATGCAGCCAGGTCTTTCTCCTTGCCACTACGTTAAAACCCATGGCCCTGGAGGAAAACTGGAAAGCATCCATGGAGGCATCTGCCGCAAAAGCAGTAGCAAGTGCTATCTTCTTCACCTCATCCTTGATTTCCTTGGGTATGTTGCTCTCAGCTGCCACCAGGTCAGAGGCCCAAGAGAAGGCCGCCCTTGCAAAGAGGGAGCCAGTCACTGAGGCCCTGAAGGAATTGGCTGACGCCTCGAAGTTTCTACGAAGTGCCTGCTCTATCCTCCGGTCGCAGGGGTCTTTTCGGAGGCCATCTGCTCCCATAGGGAGGACTGATGTGGACGCCAAGCTAGACACCGGGTCATCCACGATCAGTAGCTTTATTTTCTTGGAGGCATCTGACGTGAGTAAAGTTTGTTGACAATAGGCTGGTAGGTTTTGGCTTTAGCAGGAGCCTCCCATTCTGTCTTCAGGATGTCATGGAAGACCGCTGGAAGAGGAACACTGGCTTGTGTCTGGTTCCTCTTGGCTAAGACCCTTTCTGATCCCTGAGGAAAGGCAGGGTCTGTTTCCTTCTTGTCAGAAGATGCAGGTTGTATTTCCAGCACTCTCAGGACCTTTGGAAGCAACCTGGCGTATGCCTCGTGAGGGAACAGTCTCACCTGCAGTGGAGGGGAGGTGTCCTCTTCCTCTTCAGAAAACTCTCCCTCCTCTACTGTTGAGGAAATCTCTGACTTATTGGAGACAGATCTCTCATCTTTGTCCGAGGGACTGGGGTCCCTGTGTAATACAAAATTCCCCTCCTCCCTGTGTCTCTTAATTTTGTGGGGGGAGGGCGAGCCCTTACGTCCTCTTTCCCTTTTACTGGAACACGCACGTCTAGGCTGCCCTTGCTTCTTGGGAACTCCAAAGTCCTCATTGAGGAAGCCATGCTCCCTTAGGACTTCGTTAAAGTGTCTCCTAACTTCAGTGCCAAGCCAAGAAGACACCTCAGCCTTGGCTACTTATCCCATCACATCTGAGTCCAAATGAGTTCCTCCTTCCCGCCTGGGAGATTGGAGGGTGGACAAGGAGGCAGGGGAGCTGGGAAGGTCCAGATTGCAAACGCACCCCCCCATCACTAGAGGCTGGGTTGAATCCTGCCTTAGATGCCATCTCTGAGTCTTTCCGCTATTGAGGAGAGGAGAAAAAAGGTGAGCATCCCAGGGAGAGTGGTGGGAGGGGAAAACCTCAAAGTGCAGGAAGAGGGGAAAGGAAGAAAAAGGAGTGTCCCTAGAGGGCCTCTCACCAAACTTTCTGCAGCGTTACTCCTCTGCCTTGCTGTAATGGAGGTTTGGAGTGCAGCCGCAGCCGTGCAGAGCTGCGAGCGATGCTTCTTTGGCCCCTGCATCGCTCCACCGGTGTTTGCTCCACCGCACAGCCCGAAGTCGAAAGGGGAGGCAGGCCCTTCTCCTGGGAGAGACGGAAAGGTGCGGGAGCCCTTGCGTGAGCCGTGGAAACTAGGCAAGCCTAGCGCCACCGGCTCTGCCACTCGCTGTCGCATCCTCCGCAATCCAAGGGGGGAAGAAGACGCTGCCAGGCTGTCCTCCCCCTGCAAGCCTCTGATATTTTCGCCTTCTGGTGCTGGATCGCGTGCTTGCACAGAGTGCAGTCGTCGATGTTCTGCACTCAGGCAGGGCCAGAAAAAACTGGTGAGACGAGGGGAAGCCCCTCCCCTACCCAGGATCAATTAAAAGTCGTCTGACCCTGCGCTAGAGGAGGAGCTGCTTCCCAATCGTAAGGAATGCCACACTCCCTGACCACTGGAGAATGTAGAACTGCCAGGAAAGAGCTAGTAAGCTATCCTTGACAGACAAAGCATAGTTGTCCCGGTATTTAAAAAGGGCTGCAAATCAGTCCCACCAAATTATCAACCAATTAGCCTGCAGGACATAATCTCCAAGTTGTAAGGCAAATTTTTGCTGCACAAACTGGAAGACTTCTAATGACATTATTCATCCTGAGCAAGCAGGGTTTAGGAACGGGGTAGGCACTAGAGATGGGCACGATCGGCATTACAATAGAAAAATACCCACGATAATGGCGTTCGCGCGATCGGGACCCGGCGGATTGGTGCCATCCACAGCAACAGATCCAGCAGTCGGGGGGGGGGGGGCTTGTTCGGGTCGATCGGTATCTGATCGTGATCCAGACACTCTGGTGCCAGCAATCTATTGCCGGGCAATGGAGCCAGGGGAATGCCTGAGCTGTGTTTCCCCTCCTTCTGTCACCCTGGAAACCCGAATGGAAGCCCAGCTTGCCTTGATCAGCAGGGTTTCCTTCCAACCACGGAGCAGCAACGTACTCACCAGTTGGGAGAAGAGACCCAGGGGAGGGAGGGGGAAGGAGGTGTTCTGTAGCCATGGGCACTCCAAACGTTTTTTGCTTTTTAAAAAAACGGGGCTTTGTAGGAGGAATGGCTGATTTTCTGTCTGTCACTCTGTTTTTAACCTGCTTTTAAAACACAATTTTGTGGGGAAACCTCATCCACAGCTCTGTGTGCGTGTTTAAAATATGCTTTTGGAAGACTGGCTGCTTGCTTTTAAAATTCACTCCACAGCCTTTTTAACAGATTCCAATTACTCAGGGGATCATACAGGGGTGTGTTTTGGCCCCTTTGCTCTTCAATCTCTACTTAAATGACATCGTTCCAAGCTTGTCGGGCCCTGAGTTCTTCCCATCATCTTTGGGGGGGTCAGAAAGTATCAATTCTCCTATGCAAATGACATGGTGTTAGTGTCATTAACTTGTATCAGTTTAAGGAGGATGCTGAACAATCTGGGCAATTTCTGTAAGGGCGAGGCCTTAAACATCAACTTTGCCAAGATCAAAGTAATGGTCTTTGGGAAGAGACTTTGACGACTTAAGTGGTGAATAGATGGCAATCTCATTGAACAATGCAGAACTTTTAAGAATCTTGGCATGACATTTAGTGAACCTCTCCCATGGAAAGCCCTCTTGGTCATAACTAAAGCCTCAGTTTTGAAAAACCACTGGGGGCCATCTTTAAATTTTACACTTTTAAAGGAGGACTCTTAGTTGCGCTGACCTTGAAAGTGTTCCAGTGTAAGGCCATCCCACAACTTCTATATGGTGAAGAGATCTGTGGTTGGAATGAATGCCTGACCTTGAACTTGGAACCAATTCAAAACCTCTTTTTAAAGAGGATTCTTGCTTTGCTTTACGGCACTCCAGTGGCTTTAGTGTGGGCTGAACTTGGGTTACCTTCTATCAGAGCTTGTTTGCACTTGGCCTTATTTAGATTCTGGAGAAAGCAAAAGAATCTCTCTGCTAGTCTGCTCTTAAGGCAAAGCAATGCACTACTGCCTTCAGACACCATTTGCTCTGTTGGCTTTAGTAATATCCTCTGTCATTATTCCCTGGTGGATGACTTTTGGGCTGTCCCCTTGCCCGGTCTAAATAAACAAGACTGGATCTTTAAGATGGATTCTGCATTGGACAACAGTACAATTCTGTTCCAAATTTTCTCCCTGATTCAAGTTGTTCAAGTTGGACCATGGCAGAGCCTCTTATTTGACCAAAAGCACCTTTCCTAGTCTTAGAATGGCTTCAACTTCTCTAAGTTTCAAACCATGCCCTCAGCCATTCTACACAGTTGTTACACACAAATACCAATTGATGCCTGTTTCTGTATTTGTGGAGCTTCACTCTACAAAAACCTTCTCCATTATCTTTTGTTCTGCACTTTGTTTACAGAGCCCAGATATATATTTCTTGGGGAAATCTTTAAAAACATTGATTCTTCCCCCGTGATGGAAAAATTAACTCTCCTTCTTTCCAACCTGAATCGACATATCTCTTATGGAGCTGCACAGTTTGCCCTGGCAGCTAAGAAAATCAGGGTTCCATCTGTGCTTAATGGTTGAGTCTCCTTCACCTGTGAATAATGAAGGTCCTTATGTGTTAAGTAATTTTAATATGTTTTTAACATCATCATTTTATTGTTTTGCTTATGTGTTTTATATGTGTTTTATTCACTTTATTGTGATGGCCTTTCGTCACATGCAACAAATATTCTGGTACAATACTTATTTATCCAGATCTTCATCATGTTGCAAGCATGCTGTCTGGTTACGCAAAATGGCCCTCTCTGTCTAGGTTTTGTATAGCCTAACCCTGAACATTGGACAACAGAGTTCTGATGAATGGCTTCTGAAAGCTATTAGTCATGTCACTGGAATTTATGCCACACCTTGCCTGCCTGGTTGGGGGCTGAATGAATAGTTTTTGCAGGCTGTATGCAAGCACAAAAGAGAATAGCATTGGAATTTGTAACTTGTTAGAAAAAGTTGTTAGCTGACAGACGTACCTCGCCAGGATCTAGCCAGGGATGCTAGACTGATTTCATTCAGTAAATAGTTTAATATAAAAAACCCATCAATCTACAAAAATCCCTCCTCTCAACTGTGATTTTCTATTGTTTGGGAAAGTGGAAATCACACAACAGCATATTTCAATTCTAGGACTGTACCAAAAATTCCAACATCTTTGAAAATTTGGATCTTGAGAGCAAAACATGGGTAAAATAAGGAGATGCATGCATACTTTCTTAACCTCAAAATTTCAAGTAACTGAAATGTCCTTGATCCAGAGCGGAGATACAACATAATTATGGTCTACTTTGGCCACAACTCAGAGAACTGTGTGACCAGTTATGTAACCCTACTAGGGTCTTGAATTTATGCTTCTTGAGCAAAGGCTACTACAAAAAACCGAACGTTGCTTTAGAAGTTTAGGGGAGTTTCAGAAAATGCTCTATTATTTGTGGCATGGCTGAGATGAGATACTCTATTCTCCTGCTTGTCAGAAGCTGTACTGGCTCCTGGAAGCCTTTCAGAGCATCTAAAGTAATACTTTGGTTATGGCCTACTTGCCTCTAATGAATGTTATGAAGACGACACTGGCCAGTTTTGAGAGGACAGCACTAGCAAGCAACTTCAAAGATCTCAACAAAAAACTCTGAGCATTTTGTTGTTTGTTATTATGAAATATTTGTCTTTTAAGCTCATGTTAATATTGCTAAAAATTGCTATTTTATAGAATATAGGGTTGGATCCAGCCAACTTATGATCCTTATTCAGCTACCTTAACCACTCTATACAAGCAGGTACCATAATTGCCAGCATAGCCTTTGGTGGTCTTTTTCTCCAGTGGAAAAAGTTGCTTAGGTTAACCCATACTGTTTTATTAATATTAACTTGTTAACACTCCTCCACACAGATCATATTTGTAAAGGGAGGGGGGAATACCTTTCTCCTCTTATCTTCTTCACTCGTTCAGCTCGTTCTTGTTTCTCTTGTTCTTCAGATGCTTTTTGCTCTGTAGTGTCTTTCTGGATTCGTTCATGTAAGGCATCAAAATCTTTTGCTATAATATGTAATAGCCAAAGTAAACCTTTTTTTATAGATTTGTCAATCTTTTTCCCACAGCCCATAATAGCTGAACAAGGCTCCTGTAAAGGGAGAGAAAAACAGTTATGATATTCAACTACAATGAATGTGAACAATGAGATCCTCATTTCACAGGCAAGTAATTTTTCGAAACATTTTTTCCATTGATGAGCTTTTCATTTATAAATAAGAACACATACACAGTTTGCTCCAGCTATTTGTTTTCAGACTGGCTCAGGTATTAATACAGCAAGGAACACTAAATGCTGAAATCCAGGAAGAAACAAGCACAGGTTTGTGTACCCACCCACCTCTCCAAAAAACCCTTTTCCAAAGTCTTTACTATAAAACTCCAAAGATACTTTCATTTTAAGTTTGGGGATCTGGACTCCTAAGAAATGAACTATGTCAGAATATCTGCTAGCCACAAAATCTGCAATCTACATGCTCCAAACCACTTACTCCAGAAATGAGCACACTTTTGTAATGGAAAATTCCATTTATTCTGTCTTCTAGATTGCAACTCTCTGGAGATAATTTACTGTTACACAAGATGCAGATTTGTATCACACTACACTAATACCTAAAGCAAATCACTTCATACTGATACTAATGTAACACAGAAAGAAAATAAAAATGTATAACTGCTGACATTTTCAAATAGAATTATCAGCTCTATACCTCCATAAAAATTAGATTTTAAAAAAAGGCAAGCAAAGATATTTTCAGTTTCTGAGTGCCACTAGACCAAGCTGCATTAGAGGAAATATCTCAGAATACTGGCTAAAAAAACACTTAGGTAGCACTACTTGTCCATTACTATGTATTGATAAATTAGGTCGTTCATAGAACTTCCAAAATCCTAGAAACATAGTGGGAAACAAACAGTTCTTATTAAGATGGAGTAACTGGTCCCTTTCTCAAGAAGCCAAGCACTAAATTCTTCTGCACGCTGAGAAATCAAGATTTTTAAGGAGTTTGTTTAAGGATGCTGGAGTAATGCTTCAGTGAACATGCCAACTAATAACTATTTTTGATAATTTCAGAAAGCATGCAATTCAAGAGAGTTCGCCTAAGCCTCCCCACCCCTTGTCTTATAATAAACTGATTTGCCACTGCTTGATTTATTTCATTGGATTACAGTTAATGTTACTGTTTTTTTCTTAAGGTTAATATTCATATTTAAAAATAAAATATTTAACAAGTATCTGACAAGATGGTAAAGCATTTATATGGGACCCAGAGCTGTATTTATCTGTTTGGGCATTAAGCGCTCAGACCTTCTTTAAATCTTTAATTTGGCACAACTGCAACTAGACAACAGAAACACAAAGGCAAGAAGAGCCATTTTGTAGGGCTGAATGGCATGACAGGATAATAAAATTTCAGCCTGACCCAAGAATCAAATCAGATCTTATTAAAATGCACTTACAATCTGACACAGGCATTTGTGCTCGTTGACAAGCTTTTCAAGAGATAAACACTCAATTACATCTGCTTCTGCCAATGCACCTTCTTTGTCCTGTTTATTTGCTAACCTAAGGTAAAAGAACACCACCAGGTGAGAGGGTAAAACATAACTGCTAATATCAGTAAAAATTCAAGTCTAGCTCAGACCAAACAAGCAAAACCACAGAAAACCGAAACTCTCAATTTTGGGGGGCAGTGGAAAAGAGATATGTTGTTACAGTCTCCAATAGTTATTAATAATTCCTTCTCAGTGGACGTCACCCTAGGTTGAATAGATCCTGGCAGATGAAACTAACAATCTAATGTTAATTATTTTTAAGGCATGCTGTGCTTACTTCTTGATCAAAACTGTTCAAGCCTTGTTCTTATCAGCCTTATAAAGATCACATTTAAACAGTAGCTGCTAATTAGGATTGACCTTCTCTGAAAGGAAAGCAAATTGAAGAGTAAGCTTTTTAAATTATCGACACTCAAATTGTCCTTTTTACACATTAGTTCCAATCCACATAAGCAGAATGGTTGATTACGCCTGAAAAACAAACAGTCTGAGGGTTTAGTATCTGACAATAGTCATTACCAAGAGTGAAGGAAAAGTAAGTTTTTCATTGCAGCACAACATATACTGCAAAGTCAGCCCATGCTAACAGGACAATGATAATGTCCCATAAATACACTGTGTGACAGCCAATGTGGTGATAGTGATTAGAGTGGTGGACTAGGACTGGAGACACTGTTTCAAATCATTAGATGCCATGAAATTTACTGGGGACCATGGGCTAGTCATTCTCTCTTAGCATAACCTACTTCACAGGGTTGTTGTGACATAAAATGGAAGAGGGGAGGACTACGTATGCCAGCCTGAGCCCCTGAAAGGAAGAATGGGATAAAATTGCAATAATTAAATAAGACAAACTGGCAACTCAGTGTAGGATAAATGGCACCACACCTTTTAAACACACGGCACAAATTAGATTGAAGAGCCTGCAGACATTTTTTTGTAGAGGAAATATTAGTTCTAACTCACAAGAGTTTTGGTTCCCTTAAGTAGTAGCCATTCCAAAGCTAGAATAATGGTTTGGAGGAGGGGGGAGTCAACATTTCTAATAGTGCAAGTGGGAGGAGGGACAACAAAATGTTGCAGATTGTGTCAGGGTGATATTAGGAAGGGGGGGGGGAATGCACTGGGACCTTATTCTTAAAGATCCTTCTCTGCCCCCCCTTCCCAAGGATCCTTCCCTGTTTTTTCTCCCCACCTTCCCAAGGATTCTTCCCTTTTTCTTCCCCCCTTTCTCAATTATTCTTCACTTTTCCTCCCTCCTTTCTCACAGATCCTTCACTGTTCCTACCTTTCTCCAAGATTATTCCCTTTTCCTCCCCCCTCCCTTACCCTCCACCCTCCTCCCTAGCAAATCCCCTTACCTTCCCATTTTCTCCCAGGCAAATACTCTTACCCGCTTCCCCCCTTGGTTCCCTCTCAAACACCATTACCATTCTCCACACCCCCAGCAAACAACTTTCACCTTTCCTCCCTCTGGTCCCCCCAAACCTTCCCCTCTTCCACTTTACCTATCTACGGAGGGGGGGGGGGTTGCGAGGCTCAGAACTTTCTCTAGCACTTCCCATCGTCAAACACTGGGTGGATGTAGCACTAATTATGGTTGTATCCTCTCTTCGCTGCCAAGCCTGGGGGGGGGGAGGGGAGTTCGCTGCCACCTCCTCTGCTGGGCCTGGGCAGCTTGCAGCCACCTGTTTGGACCTGGGTGGGGCTTTTTTGCTTCCTGCCCGTGGCACACCACTGTGCATGTGCAGCAGTCAGGTAATTAGTTTTGGGAGGTTTTTAACCCCCCTTTTTTCTGCAACCCTGGCCCAGATCCACAGATTTAAATTTCTGCAGGGAGGCCATTTAGCTATTAGTATATAAGACATGGATGTAAATAAACAAATTTCATTTTGCTTTGTAAGTGTAATAAAGCCTCTTAAAGGTGAATGAAATGATTATGAAAAAAATTAAGTAATTTTCAATATGACTGTGTTGGATTAGTCAAAACAAAGGGAGGCCAATTTTTTGCTGATTCCCCCTTCATACTACAGCCCTCCAACTTCCCCCATGCTGTCTCTGCTGGTCCCCCCTAGAAGCAGCATATTAGGGATCATTTTTTGTGGGAGGTAAGGAAGTCCTATTCTGCTGATAGAAACCCCTTCCATCAGCAGAGATTTACCCTGGGATCCAAACCTAAGCTACAAAAGTTTAAGAACAGAGAAAGATGAATTTATCTGATGGAAGACACATACATCTGTTTCATTCTCAACTACACATCTTGTTCTATTAACAGATCTAACAAGACTCTAGTTGAACAACTTGGGCAACATAATTTTCTTATTCATGCTCAGAACTCTGCTAGTGATGCATAATGATATGTGAGATACCAGCGGACGATACAGTATCATGTATACTTTCAGAGGTAAAAGTGCATTAATTAGGTGTGAATACTGATTTTAATTTCCTTTTAGTGAAAGATTCCTGAACGCATTTGTTTGAAAATCCTTGTGGCAGCCACAAGAGGGACACAGGGCCATTTCACATTTCCATTTTAACTCTGTGTTATCCATTGCTTCCCATCTTTATGTAAAGCAATGTGAGGGTAGCAATTTCAAACAACACTTACATCCACTTATGTGACATGCTGTGGCCATTTCAAACAAGGCCATTTTTTCTGGCACCCGAAGCAGCCCCCCCCCCCCCTTCCTGGACTACCAGGACAGTTAAAAAAAAATTTTAAATCAGCACAAAAATATCGCTATAGTGCTATAGCATTGTAATGATAGGTGTGGTAGGTTCTCTGAATTTCCAGCTTTCTTTCTTTTTTTAAAGTCTCTAGCCCTTTGAGCCAAGTGAAGAAATGCATTACATATTAAATATTGTGTTAAAGACGATTCAGTCTTCTGTACACTGAATGTCTCGTATCAAAAGTGTCACACATGGGTATACTACATGCATACAACTGCTTTTCTACTTCCCCCTCCTAATAGCACTACCATGGCAATGTCCCTCCAGAACATCCTACTAGGCACAAGGGACTGCTACTGGAAGTTAAAGGTGTTGGCTACTTCCCTGTGTACACATAGAAGTACTTTGCTTGTGCTATCATTTGCAAACCTCTCTTTTCTTCCTTATCTATGGTTCCTCATAATATACTATATCATATCTTTGCATTTCAAAAACTAATGGTCAGGGAAGGGTGTTTTTTTTAAAAGAACGCAGTCCTGTAAAACAACATGTATTTGCACTTTTAAGTCAACAAGTACAGTAACTAGTGAACCAGGCAGAGATACTTCCTAGTGTTGGCTAATTAGAATAGAATGGCCCGCCTCAAAGCAAGGCTGGGTTTCCAACAGGCAGAACCAGATTCCCCAAGCATAAAGTAACCAATTTACTCTTCTATTGCTATAAGTTGCAACCAGTCCAACTCTCACATTCTACAGCCTTCCAAGATGCATTTTCCAGGTGACTGAGGTCTAGGAGGATTAAGCAACCATAAGTTCTTTAATGGAAATCATATTCCTGCCATATTATTTATACTCACAAGGATACTGGAAATTACTTTAAAGCACCAGATCCTATCACAGAAGTACTCAGGCATCCATCAACTCAGGATCTTAAAGGTAAGTAGTTTGCTTTTATTGTTGCTCAAAGAATACCAAACCATGTATAATTTAAAAGCCTTAAGTGTCAAAATATATTTAAAATAGTGGGTGCTTGCCCTATTCAAAACATGAAAGTGTTTCTGATTGGTTTGTTTGTAGAGGTTTACTGCTTGGGAACATGAATACTAATGTGCTAAACACATTTTATGCACCAAAACTGTTTCCTTTGGAAGCATGCCAGGAGTAGCTTAAAGACAAGAGCACACTTTTAATTTTCCAAGTCAATAGAACCTTTCTTTGCACAAAATTCTCATCTTAATACCGAACAAGGCAGGCTTAAATCAAAAAAATACTTGAAGCAATATTCTGGGAGAGCAATTTATTTGGCTTGTAAAGTTTAGAGTGCCAAGTTTAGCACTGTATGAACAAGGGATTGTTTTATTTTTGTACTTGTATTCATTTTTTAATTTGAAAATTCTGTATATTCATTAGACAGTTTAAAATAATATTGAGACAGAAGAAAACGAAAACAGAAGTAGGGTATAAATTGCATTAGGGAATTTTATTATAGCTATAGAGATTCAGAACTATTGCAGTAATCATGGAAAAGGAGTGTATGTGTACACCTAAGTGAAATGACAATCTTATATTTAGGAAAAAAATTACTACTATATATAGAAACTTATTCAATCAAAGGTCATGCCTACTTAAATACAAAAGGATCCAAATTACTTTTAAATACAAGTCTAATCTAGGGCATGTCTGCTTCTCAAATTTGGGCTAGTTAAGTCAAAAATGATACAAATAAGGCAGGCCTAGACAAATCCTGGTGGTCGCAACAAAAACCTATCCTAGCCTAACATCTCCCAGTAACTTTTCCTTTTCATTACTGCTTTAAAAGACCGCATTTAATTGAATATTGGAGCCAAGACAGAAAGCAACCGTTAAGGAATGAATTAATCCTACTACCACTGAATGGTATAATGTTAACATATAAACAAGAAGTGGTAAGAACACCATGCACATGCACTTCTTTGTCCTATAACAAAACATTCTGATACAAAAAAAATAACTAAAGTTTGTACTTCTACCAAGAAATGCCGAGATATACCACAATGGAACCACCGCTAAAAATACTAAATGACACAATGAAATTTTGGGGTTCTGTTTCAAGGCCATTTGGTGCCTGGGACTAATTGAGCCCTGTAATAAGGCAGCAATAATTTAAAGAAAATTAAAGCAACAGCTTGTAAGGTAGCTGCAGGTGGCAAAATTAACACCGTATTTCCCTGATTTTCACCTGCTCTTAGAAATAAAAGATTTTCTATAATATCTATTTTAAAATTAGTCTTATAATGCTTTAGAATTTGTTTCATCCTAGACAATGAGAAGAAATTAATCAATGTATTTTCCACTGCACTCGATTCTTATGCTGTAAAGTTTTCAAGCTTTCTAATTTGTCAAAGCCTTTTACATATTAATCAATCTCATCAATCAAGGAATGCCCACAGCTGCTATGTATCTTCTGCTCATCAAAGAGTCTGACGTATGTTCATAGTTCACAAGCATCAATTATGGGCTTTTGAACTCACAACACCCTAAAACACACACACACAGAGCCCTCCTCCATGGCTATGAATAGCATGGAAAATTAGTAGAAGGGAGCAGACTGTCTGCCATGACAGATCTTTTCACTGGAACCTCTCACAAGCCAAACTTCTGAAGGAACCCAGAATTCCAAAATACACGTTTCTATGTAAATTAGAACCTACTGTGCAATTGTAATATTGCTAACAGTCTCCGAAAATTTAAATTAAAATATTAGCAAATTTTGAATTCTCTTGAGTCACTACAATTTGCGTCCTGAACCTCTCAATAAAACCCATTGGTGCCATCTTCATTTACAAATTAAAACTTATGTTTAAAAAAGCACAGAAGATTAACACTTAAAAAGTGATTTAATAATACTTCTTCATATAATACTTCATATAATAATAACTGAATCCACCAGCATTTTCCACGGGTGAAAGAATGAGAAGGGGTCCCTTTTGACCACTGAAAGGGATATGGTGGAGTTTACTGGATTCACATGGACAGAAGATACTGGAACACAGGCCATCGTGAGGAGGGAAACTAGGCAAGGTCAAGTGGTAAAGCTGGTAAAATCCAACCAGTGATACCACATATAGCACTAGCCCTCCGTAATTCAGAAAAGACAAAATGTCCTTATTCTTACACTTATTCTTCTCCATGCCATGTATACATTTTATTCTGGAAAACTTTGTCTTGCACTGATTTGCAGCTGGGTAAATGGACAGTAACAGCTTCTAGTTCAAAATGTAACAATGTTTAATCTCACATGCCGCACCACACCACTCTAAAATGAATTTATATCTAGTTCGAAATACGTGCTGTCTACATAAACACTTAGAAAACCTAATTTTTTTTAAAAAAAGATATTCCCAAGTGTCCCCAAAAGGACACGGCTGTTCCAGAAAGAAAACTGGAATATGTTAAGCCCAGAAACTGTTCAAGGCATTCAGTTTACTAGAAAAAATTAAAAACAGGATATTTTAAGCTTGTTGCCCAAAACTTGTACGTGAGATCTACTTTACAATAGAAGCTAAAACTTCTGCAGAAAACAGTCACACATTTAATAGGTTTGGAGCAATTCATAAACTTGCTGTTTCTCTATTTAATTAAAAATGGACAGTATTATCCAATGTATATTACAGGTTGCAATTACACTACCTACAAATGCACTTATACTGAGCATAGAATGCTACTACACTGGTAGCATGTTGAATGTTTCAATCTGAAATAGCAATCTTTACAGATAAGTAACAACTCTAAAAAACAGGGCATTAAAAACATTGTATCAACCTCTGGGATGAGATTAGAGAAACCACATTCAAAGATTTCTTCACCAAAATCATCAGCTCAATCTATTATAAGTTTTTTTCTGAACAATATATACATTTATGGCGCTTTTTATTTAAGTTTGTCACTGTAAATTGACAAGTGCAACTCTTGCTTCATTATGAGCAATGCTGCCCTATGAACTATGAATCATACTGACTTTCTCTGAGAGTATTACCTCAGTGATCTCCACCCAGTATCATTTAGGTCATACATTAGTAATAAAGAAATGTGTACACAAGGGCCTTTCCAGATGATTTTTGCGCTAGTCCCAATGCAGCATCCATGAGTAGATTCACCAGAAGTAGACAAGTAACACAATAGATGAGAGATAGCTTGTGCTTGTCTGCCATTGTAAAGGGGCAGGAGCAATTTAGGGACAAATTTGCTTTGCTAGGAAAAGAATTTCAGCGCTTAACAAACAGTAGTCTTGTGCAACTATTTTTTTCCCTCTCCAGCATAAGACTTCATAGATTAGCGGCCTCATTCTTGTTCACAAAAATTTATGCTAGAATAAAAACTCTTTAAGATTACACAAGATTCTTATGTATTTTTGCTGCAACAGACTATTCATAACCATTAGGAACACAAGTTTAGGAAAAAAATTAAATGGTTCGTAAAATTGTAAGCTTTACTACAATGGTGGGGAGGGAGAGAATATGAAAATATAATAACCTTAGTGTTGTCTAATTTGGTTATTATAGAGGTTCTCGGCACAGTATGCAGTAACGGTAAATTTAAAATATTTCAAATCAAAATTTGCTGATTTTTGCAATAATTAAATTTATTGCAATCCAAGATAATGCTCTTGCCACTGACTGAAAAATACTGCCAATTTACTCTTTAATTACGGATCTGTTAGTGATACTGAATTCCTGATGTCAATGTGCCACAAGAGATTTTTCAGGTCACTACTACCAGCGTGAATCACTATTATAGATTATTTTCACACGCTTCAAACTGAATTTCCTAAGAATACTTTACTCTGGCAAAGCAATTTTGTAACATTACTGAAGACTTACCTTGAACTACATTTTCTGCTATGGAAGTTAACAATTTTGCAATTCCAAGAAATTACCAGAAATTATCAGAATAAAAATTGATTCACATGCCATTTTTTCTTGTGAAATGCAATTTTCCAACAACTGGCACTGAAACATGATGGCCCAATAACTTCTAAAATGCTAAGGATACTGGAATTATATACCTATTCTACATTATTATTAGTATTGTTAATTAATAATTGTGTTAATTAATAATTAATAATTGTTAATTAATAATTGTATTTGTTGAAAATCATGCCACAGTATAAGAGCACCTGTAAGGAAAGGCTAAAAGAGTTATAAATTAATTTAGGAAAATTGTGAAAGTTTGTGCCTTACATGATATATAAGGTTTTTAAATACAAAAATATTTAAATATAATTTTCAAATACTTAAGCCATGTACATGAATGTGCATACAGGGTGCCATGTGTTGCTTGTGTATTTACTTATATTCTTCTTTAAACACATAGTTAGCTTTGACCAATTTCAAACCTGGTTGATAGTAAAAGCCTGTGCAGAATTCCTGTACTAAACCCACTGACTTCATAAGATTCCACGCTTATATCTACATGAGAGCCAATGGTTAAAACCTGCTCTGCTGCCAGTTCCAAAAGGATAAGAGGGGATTTCAAAAAGAGAGGGAAGCATACAAGCCTACAGCATACTTACTATGCCATGTATCAGACCAAGACACTCCGTTCAACATCAACCCCAACCCACCCCCGCCCGGGGCAAAACCAGAATATTGTGAGCCAGTATGTGCTTCTCCCTGCAGCTGGTTACTGACCAATGATTTACATAGTGAGTCTAAGGAAAAACACTTCTTGCTCTTATGGGCATGCATTTACTTAGTTTGTGCTGCTGCATTTTTCTAACTTCCTTTTCTTTATACCTACAGCTTTCTATCATCCATGTAACATGTCTATGAGTACATAAATTATCATTAAAAGTGGTTTTTAATCCCTAGGGACTCATTGCTATTGCGGTATATGACGGAGGAACCATAGTGAATTCTACAGAAGATGAAAGACCGCCTTCAAGAGCTTAAACTGCGAGCAAAGGAACTACAGCTATTGGAAGAAAACAGCCATGTTCCTAGTGTTGTGTCAGATGAACAAGCAGAGTTTGAACAATCAGCTGTTATTTTTGAAAAGGAGCCCGTAACAGAAAGATACCTGAATGAAATCCAGAGACTTCACAATGATATCAACGATTTGGCAGAAGATGTTCAAAAGTTTAGTCAGCAACAAAAGAGCCTAGTAGCTTCCATGAGAAGATTCAGCATTCTTAAAAAGGAATGCAGTGTTACAAGAGAGATAAAAATTCAAGCAGAGCACATTAGCAAGTGTTTGGATGACTTGTCAAAAACAGTGAAAAAGGCAGAAAAAGAACACGGTTCATCATCTGCTGTTGTAAGGGTTCTTAGTTCTCAGCGTGCTGTCTTATTCCACCGCTTCCAAAATATCATGTTTCTGTACAATGATGCTATAACTGCCAAGCAAGAAAAATGTAAGACCTTTATTGTACGTCAGCTTGAGGTGGCTGGAAAAGATGTATCCGAGGAAGAAGCCAACGATATGGTTCAACAAGGAAAATGGGAAATTTTTAATGAAAACCTACTTACCGAGGTTAAGATTACTAAAACTCAATTATCTGAGATTGAACAAAGACACAAAGAACTGATCAATCTTGAAAACCAGGTGAAAGATTTAAAGGACGTATTCATCCAAATCTCACTTTTGGTAGAAGAACAGGGAGAAATTGTCAACAGCATTGAAATGGAAGTACTTAATACTCAAGACTATGTTCAGACAACAAGAGAGAAGTTCAGACTAGCGGCCAAGTACCGAAAGAAAAATCCTTGTAGAGCAATATGCTGTTGGTGCTTCCCCTGCTGTACATAAGGGTCTTCCCAGGCAATTCATCTTCATTGCACTAGCCTTGATCCAACACCAGCAGCTCAATTTGCCACCCGTGTGTAAAAATGTGAGGAAAAGGGTAGCCTTGCTTCCATACTATCAAGCATAGATGCATTTTTTTCTTCTCCACCCCACCCTCAAACTGTGTGCACTTTAAAGCTGAACAGGGAAGAAGGCACCGAAAACAAAGAAAAGGGGAAATTAGTACTGTTGGGGAGTCCTGTGGTTATTTGCCACTTGCAACCATTTTTAAAAGCTAGTCATGACTTCCTTTAAGGCAGTAAAGAAAAGTGGGAATGCCCCATGTCTTAAGATCTTCTAAAATATGTCTTAATATGTGAACAAGGTAATGCTGAGATTAAGAAGAAGGAGTTATGTTACAAGTCACAGGTCACTAATGATGTTACAGGACTACTTTACAGGTACCTATGATAATGTTCCACACAGCACTTAGCATCAGAATAGATTCACACTAGGTGGCAATTTTATTCAGCAGTTTAGAAAGAGAAGCAAAACTGCAGAACCACTGCAATAGTAACTGGAACAGTACCTTGAAGAGCTTAGCAAAACCAGTAACCACGGGATATTCCCTGCTGTGAAAACAGATTGTCTAGAAAGGCTGTGTTTGAAACAGTTTGTGGCTAGATTCTGGCTGACCCTTTCAAAAATGGCAACCTGTTTGAAAACAGAAGCCATATTGAAATATACTATAAGCCAGCAAGACAAAACGTTGCAAACATAATGTACAGTAAAGGCTCAGAGCTGCTCTATGTGTTGCACCTTTTCTTTCATGTTATCTGTACAAGTAAAAAATTGCAAGTTCTAAGGAGATAAGCTCATAACAGAGGTCTCAGTTGATACATTAAGACATAAAGCACATTGGTAGTTTGCTCACCAATGTAAATGCTGTTTCAGAAATAAGCTGGAGTGAACACATCATGTATTTTACCCAAATTTGTGTTTGCGTCAGTCTAAAATGTTAGAACACCAGCAGCATAGCTGTTTTTGTTAAACAAAATGAGTCAACACTGGATTTAAATTCTTTCTTAGGGAAGAGAGCTTAGAAGGAAGGTACAATAAACAGATAAATCAAGGCTACTTCACATATTGTATCGTGACAACGTATTTGCCACAGCATGTACACATGGAGGCAGCTATGACCAATTCCAGTTCCCAGGCACAAGGGTTCATATAATTTAAAAAGTAGCAAAAACAAAATTGGGATTGTGTACATAGACTGGGAGAGTTTAGGTATGCCCAGACTTTTGGTCTAATCAATGGGATGCCGACTTTTTTTTTCAACCCCCCCCCTTCCATTCCAAGAAACACTTTTGTGCATACCTTTAATTTTAAAAATGTTGCGTTATGTAGTATAGGAAAAGAGGGATGCAGTTGAATAAACAGAAACTAAACATTCCCTTCATGCACAGAACTAACTGTAAGGTACTTTGGATCCCAGCCTCAACTTTTGTGTGAGTGTACATTTTTAAAAGCTAGCTATGAAACAGGAAATGATATAAAAAGTATCTTTAAACAAAAGTAATTGCAAGATTTTTCCTATCACCCACCTCATAAGGCAGAACAAAGAAGTTGCATTAGATATTAAAAAGCAAGATCCCACACTGTCACTTTGTTACCAGTCTATGACAGGCTGGTTTGCATTGAGGAGGCTTTAACTTGCGACCCAAAAAAATCAAAGTAGAATTGTAATTATTTGGAGGCAAACAGGCAAATTGCCTGTAAGACAATTTTTATGCTGTCAGCAACTTTAGCACTTCTTAGTTGTCATATTATCACATTTCACAAATGCAAATTTTATTTCTTTAAAAAGCTATTTATTTGCACTTAGAGGATGGCAAGACTTAAGAAACTATTTCCATAAAGTCAGTTTGTTATGTAAAGTGCAAATCTATCACTAGCATGAGACAAGTGTGAATGCATGTGTGGGAAAGATTAAATTAAACAATGCTGGCAATTTACATATCAGAGAACTTTGAAGAAATAGAGTTTTGTTGTAATCACAAAGGAGGAAAACATTTAGAATGTGCAGCAGAAATGTTAAAATGGAAGCAGGCCTAAAACAAGCGTAGAAGTTTTGGTAGAACTCTAGGTGGAGAAACTGTAGACATTTTAAGGGCAGGAGTGGAAATGCTTTTTATTTCGCATATAGTGATTTTATAAAAGTTTATTATGTGCAACACTTAACACATTTTACCAAAAAACAGACTGACAATTTTAAAGAATGCAGACTACATTCAGACAAGATTTGAATTCAGACACAAAACTGAGAGTGAGTATGGTTGCCACTTGCTAGGTCCCCTGAAGCCAAAACCGGGGAAAGGGGAGTTGTGGAGGGACACACGGGGGGGGGGACTTATGTGTGCTGGAGCTCTTCCATGTCATACTGGGAATTACATCTTTCCTGGCACAAGGAAATGCTCCAGAGCATGTGGGGCTGTGCTCCGGAGGTCCTGGGCTCATTCCCCACACTTTCCCCCACACCAGCAGGTGAGTGGTAGTGGGGGGGGGCAGAGGTTGGGGGACTGGCAACGCTAAAAGTGAAGAATGTGCACTTAAATAGCCGTCTTCCCACAACTGATATAGGCAGCAGCAACTGGGGGGGGGGTAGTTTATGCAAGGAAATCGTGTCATTTAAAACCACAAAACGTTTGTAATTTGCTGTATTAAAGTAATAAGGCAGCACATTTTTTTTTTTAAAGTAATGCATGAACTGGCCATTCTTGATAATCAGCTGCTCCCTCTCATCTGGGTGGTTATTAAAGTCAGTCCTGGCCATTTTGCAAGAGGAGTACATAACTAGTAGGTTGCCAAGCCAGTCAGGTTTTTCAAACCAAGCATGTCCAGTTAAAATCTCATATTACTTATTCTCCAAGCAAAGGCATCTTTAAAATCAAATATCCTTGTAAATGTAAAGTTACTTGAAGCAACATCTAAGGCAAAAACGTTACAGTAATGAACAACTGAAATTTGGTATCAGAGGGGCATTTTGTATTTAAAGTTTTGTTATGTGTCTGAAGATGGATATTTAAAACATACTTCTGTAAAATCCGTCTTATACCTTGGAGCAGCGTTCTCAAACTGTTACAATATTATGCTATGTGCTAGGCAAGTGTTCTGAAAATACTGACTTGGTTCATACATAACAGAAGACTATGTTTTATTGTTTTTAGTTTCTGAAATCATAATTCATCTCACAGACAAGCAAATCTTGGTTTGTCTCACTCACCAAATGCTGATCTCTCCACCTTCCCTTTTTCATCTGCCCCCCTACACAAAATAAGTAAGTATTCCTGCTTAAGCTAGTGTAATGCAAGGGTCAAAGTGTCTTACTAAGATCTGGGAGACCCATATTCAAATCCCCATTTTGCCATGGAAGCCTGATAGGTGACTTTGGCCCAGTCACATACTAAGCATAACCTGCCTCACACAGTTGTCATGAGGATAAAATGGAGGAAAGGAAAATGATGTAGGCAGCTTTGGGCCCCCACAGAGGAAGAAAGGCAGGACATAAATGAAGAAAATATATCCCAGCCTGATTTCACAGTGAGAAATCAGTACTGGAGAACAAGCCAGATCTGACATATTCTGATCACAGTAAAGTGGTCTGCATGCTAGCTATCATACTAACTATAGTTAGTTTATGATTTTGTGTAATGTTCAAACAAAGCCAATTTTTCCTATACTGACAAAAGATCTAGCTGGCTATCAGCTATCAAGCAGGTGCTTTTAGAGGGCCAAAATAATCCTAACATGCATTATTAGGACCGAGGAAAAGGAGCTGTCAAAAAAACACCTGAAGGAGTTCCCTGTCTCACTCATGTTCATTCTTTCCTTGCCATACAGTTTCATCAGCTGAAGTCAAACAGACAGGTAGAACAGGGAGCCAGAAAACAAAACTGTGGTGAATATAAAAAAGGAAGAACCAAGACAAGGCCATTTTGAGCACTGAACCATTTTCTGAGCCTACAGTACAAGCACGTACCAGTTCACAGCACCGTGAGAGAAAGCAGTATAACCAGCTAAGCAAAGTACTGTAACAAGGCTTGCTATAACCTAAAGGTACTTTTTTTTTTTTTAGATATGTGTACACAGAGAGTTTTCAAGGTGGGCAGCTGTAGTAGCAGAACAAACTTAGAATCCAGTAGCACCTTAAGGACCAACAAAACTATCCAGGGTATAAACTTTCATACTCATGAAGGCTTATACCCTGTAAATTTTTGTATATCTTTAATCTGCTACTAGACACTAATTTTGTCACACACAGAGAGGCACAAAAAGGCATATTTACACCTCTTATATGACACTAGCCATCACTCAAGAGGTTGGGTGAGGACGTTGCAGTTGGGGTCACTTCTGAGGACATTTGTCTTCAAAACTGAAAAGTTTCAATGGAACCTTTCTTGCAGGCCTGCAGCAAATATTTGACTGACCTGATACACACAGCTCCCCCACATCTAATCAGCATGTGTCTCTCTGTTTCAGTGTCTCTTCTTCCCATCCCTGTGCATTCTTTATTGCTCTTCCCTCAGTCTTCTATCACCTGCCTCTCTCAAGCACAGCTGAAACAAGGAAGTGAATTGGTCTAGTTGAGTTCAGTAAGATATTAAAATGTGAATGAAGTAAAATGCAGAAGCTACCTATGCATTACCAGGAGGCCAGCCTTCAGCAATTACGTCTCTCATTCAGACTTTTTAAAAGTTTGTATTTTGCTCTAATGGCAGCTGCCATAAGAACAGCAACTCCTGCTAGAGCAAACAATTTCTTTGCCAAGACAGCCACGTGGAGCTATGGGAGAAAGGAAGGTACAGCACTTCCTACTCCTTCTTGGATGGAACACACGAGCTGTAGAGGTTGGAAGAATTGACTATGGCATGTTTTTATGAGCCTTTAAGGTATCCAGATAAGAAACACCACAATTACACTGGAATAAAAACAAAGACCGAGCTATTACAAAGCATAGTCATCCATTACTGCTCCTTCCATCAAGGCTTACGCGTGCACTGCTTGCCATGAAACCTCAATGCCAAAAGTTCAAGGTTACATTACTTACACCACCATTATTATACATGAATACTTTAGTTTACACAGATATTACTTATTAATATTTATTTCTCTTATATTTTTAGCCAGGTCTTCCTCCAGAGGCAGAGGCTTGTATCCTACCACTCCATTAAGCAAAATTCAAAGCTTCCTTCAGAGGAAGCACTACTTAAGATGGAGGAAGACCCCTTAGGCTGAATGAAAGCTTCAAAAACTTTGATAAGACTTTGGTAGGATATAAACCGGTGTGCAATGGTACATTTTTGTCCCCACAACTCCACAGTGAAGTAATTTAGACTAACGGATGGCAATAGCTTCAAGGACATTCAATAAGGAGGGATTTGATTTCTATGGGAGAGATCTGAACTTAGGTCCTCCCAGTCCTGTTTCAGTAATTCCCAGTATGTAACTGGCTCTGCTCCATGTTGGTGGTGGCAGCAGCACAGGGCAACTGAGTGCGAGGACTGGGAGGCCGCCCACTCAGTTGCCCTGTGCTGCCTAATCAGTTTGAAACTGCAAAGACTCAAAAGTCCATAAGGACACATGTTCAACAGTCTAAATTTTTAAGCAAGTGTATTAAGTTTCCTTCAGGTGGAGGCATTATCAACCATGCTATTCCCAACTACATCAAAGGAGTGCAGACTAAAACAAAGCTTCAAAGCAGGGAAACTATTTCTGAATATATAAAAAGCTCAGGCTAAATTTATTTGAACAAATAGGAAGGACAAGAATTTTCTATTCATAAGTAATCAGTGGAAATTTTAGTTGGCAAGAAGATGTAGGACAGCACTTGAAGATTCATAAACAAATCTTGGAACAGCGTAAAATGTCCAGCCTGTAGCTGTCTGATAAGATGTTCATAGCACTTACTTACTGGACCTCTCAAATTAAGCAGATCAACACTAATATCTAGTTATACACAAGATCGGAACATTCATCAAGGAAGGCACATGTACTCACAGCAACAGAAAAATTATAAATAGATTACTTCATGCTAGGGAGTCACTTCTCATATATGACTTCTTCAAACATAGTGTTTCTAGCATGTATGTAACGATACAACATTTGGCAGTTTAAATACATATTTTAGGGAGTAAACAGCATAAGGTTCTTGTATTTGACCACTGATCTTCACAGCTTACTCCACTTAAGAGGACGATGTTCATACACCGTATGAACATAACAGATGTGTTGGCATATATAAGTCTATGGCTCTAAAACGATTACTAGTCTGAGAGTATTTTGGCTGCATACAGCCAGTAAGTTATTAGCAAATCTGAGCCTCAAGTGCTCAAAACAAGAGACAATTAAAAAATATTTGCTCCCAGATTACATTAACTAACAATGCAATCCTATGGTAAGTTACTCCAGTCGAAGCCCACTGAAATCAATGGACTTAGACCGGAGTAACTCTCCATAGCATTGCAATATAAATCTATCACAAGTATTTTACTCTTATAAATAATCTGTTCTGTTCACTCATTGAATCTTATTTCCTGTCATTCATCTGCACAAGATGAAAAATGACAGAATGGATCTTCAGCATACCCAAGTTTGCTTCATTATCCTAGAATCATAGAATCGTAGGGTGGAAGGGATCTCTAGGGTCATCTAGTTTGGACGTTTATTGTGGTTTCTTTTGAACACTGTAAATATTCTCAACACATTAATATACATGAATAGTTGTGAGGATAAAACAAAGTATGGAAAAATGTTACAAGTTACCAGTGATATGAGGCAATTTTTTCCCCCAAATTTATAGTTTCAGTGGAAAACCTTCCACTCAATATATGTAAATATAGTCAATTCATCTAAACGAGCTGAATGTGGGATATGAAGAATGGACAAATCTTAGCGCTTGTACATGGCCCAGGTTTGCACATGGTGCACAGGTTTGCACATGCCTCAAATTTTGCTGACATTATTTAAATATGTACGTTAATTGAATCTGAGTAGGAACATTCAATTTTTCCTGGAAAATCCACATCACTGTCACTTTCGTTTCTTATTGGGGAGAACAGTAAGGTTAAAAATGAAACAAACAACAAAATAAATCTCAGACCACGCGTATCTTTCAATAGGTATTGAATAATAATCCCAATAGCTAACATCACAACAATTTCTAGAACATCAAAACATAATTAACCAATACTGTTACGACCTTTACTTTCTTTAGGGCAGATTTTTCTTTTAATCTATCCCTTAACCCTCTGGGTAGTCTGCTGCCACCAGGAATATTTTATTCCAAGATATTTTATTTAAATTTTCCCTTTGGTAACGTTCCCAAAGCGTCAGGCTCCTTCGTGGTTCTATGTGGCCCTGAGGATAGGAATGGAATATAGCAATGACAGCTACACTGGGATATAACAAAACAAAATAAACTTTTATTTAGTTAAGAAGCGTACTGGTTTCATAAAAGTGGTTCTCGGTTCTTAAAGTCACTTCATTTACTCTCATTCACACAGATCTCTTCCAAGGCTTCACACACAGTTAGCCTCTTTCACTATCTCAATATTTGTCTCACAGAAATGCTTAAAACTCCTCAAGCAGCACATAGCTAGCCTCTCTTTCTCTGACTCTTATTCACAGAAATATTAAACCTGCTCAGGCAGCACACAGCTGGCCTCCCTTTCCCTGACTGAGTGTCCTTTCACAAACATGCTCAGTTCAAGTTCCACACAGGTTATATTTCTCTCATAAACACTTCAACATATTCAGGCAGCACACAGCTAGCCTGCTTTCTTCTGACTGAAACCTTTCTCTCCACCCTGTCAGTCTAAACTGCATTCACTCCGCCCACACTTTCAGTCATCAACCAATCATATCACTCACTCTTCCCTCTCTCACCCCCACTCTTCACCTAGCTCAAACCAAGCATTTAAAGACACATGCACACATTTACTTGAAATCATTACAAATACACTGCATGTTGTTGTGATGTCTTGTTTTGATTCCAGATGGAGAGGTTCTTCAGCCTGGCCACAGCTGCATGCCGTACTCCAGACAGTTTCCAATGGACCTGTGGGATCTTGGAAACACACCATAATGTAAGGAGTACTCCATTTTGTCACTTCCTCCACTCTCTGGGGCCTGCTCCAGCTTCCAGGCATTTTCAGCCAGCACTGGCAGTGCAGCCCACTGGCCTACCTCAGAGACCATGGTCCAATACCCGACTCATTTAAAGGCATGTGGCTTAGCCCCCAGGATAATGAGGTGTCATCTGGCAGCCATCTCCTTCTTCAGCAGGGCTCACAGTAACCCAGACATGTGAGACTCATTCACCGCCCACAGGGCTCTGGAGGGCTGATGGTGGTGGACTCCTATAACAGTCCTGTATTGGACTTCTATAACAGTCACCATTCTGGCCAGTATTCTGTACCAGCTTCTGGCTATTTGTGGTTCACCTTTTGAAGCCCAGCTTTTCCAGATGGCCTTCCTGCTGGCCTTTTATGAGGCTTTCTGAGTGGGGGAGCTGATCTCCAGCTCCCACTGGAATGCTTCTGAGCACACCACACCGGACCAAGATGTTGGGATGTCTGCCGTCATGGTTCATATCTTCCTAGGGCAGTCCAAGACTGACTAGAGGGGAAGGGGAAGCACATCTGCCTGGGCACCATTTTGGAGACAGCATTTTGCACAGTCCAAGCCACTAGGGCCTACCTGGCCCTCTGCCCACAGCCCTTTTAACACACAGGAATCACTCTCCCTTGACCAAGTTTTAGTTCTCTTCCATTCTCAGGTCCTGTCTTGTGGTGGCAGCTCTCGGTCTTATCATCCCGCATGCGGGCCATAAGGAGATGGAGGTTTGGAGTGTATAGGGCCTACATTTGGCTGGGTTTGGGGCCCTCTCACTAATATATACTCTCTTGGCAGTCCCTGCAGATTGGCACAATTCTGTCTCGATCTTCGGGCACAGTATCATGCACTAGGCTGGTCTCTACATGTCTTCATCTAGATGGGGACCACAGCTTGGCCTGGATGGTGCCATTAACATCGCCTGGCTCAGCATCAGGGGAATGCTGAGGGACTCACTGGTGTCGATGGTTCTTCATCGCCTCCGTCATCAGTCCCATTCCCTGTCATTCAGCTGGGAGAGAAGGACTTGGGCAGACCGCAAGGCATAGGCTTGAAGCAATCTATTGTGGCTGATCTTGAACTCCTCTGTGGATGCTTTCCTCCACAGTATTCAATTAAGGTAATAAAATATAATTCTGGACAGTGTGCTATCAGTCAAAATAGGTTATATATTCTCCCACAGAATCATTCATCCTTACGTTACAATCAGCTATAAGGAAGTTAGTATAAGAAATAGCCTAAAAGCATAACTTCTTCTGTTTCATTCCTAACCATTTTATATACACAGCTTAGACAACAAGATCAAAAGAACAATCTATTTTTAAAAGAGCTGTAGCACAATAAATCTCTTAAGAAATAAAACTGACAGCTGGCAGGTAGAGTACAATCATTCCAAACAAAAACTGTTCTGTTATCGTAAAAGACTCTTCATCCTGAACTTATAGTAATTAAGGAAATTGACATGGTAACACTTTTATCTGCTAGAAATGTATATATATGAACTCGCTTAAAGCATATTTCTATGTTTCTCAAAAATACATATAACATATTAAGTGTTATATTACACTAATCAACAGATTGAAAACACAGGGACATAATTAGGTTGCCAGCCAGCAGGAATCTGCAGGGTAGAGGACATAGGGTAGGTTTACCATAGAGTTTCTGGGGATTCCTAGACATATATGATTCCTAGAGAGACATCTCCCACCCCTTGCAGGTAACCTGCCACAACGCTAGGCACAGTTCTGCTACAGTTGCTACTTTGGTTTGAATAGGAAGGAGAAAGACGTGTATACAGATAAGAGGATAAAATTGGGAAGGAAGAACTATATGCACCACCTATGATCCTTGGAGGACAGGCAGGATAAAAATTTACTATAAGGAGATACATAAACATCTTTCACTGAAATCAATGGGACTTTAATGAGCATATTGAGAGCCAACTTGGTGTAGTTACACTATCGGACTAGGATCTGAGAGAACCAGGATCAAATTGTTATTTTGCCATGGAAGCTCACTGGGTGACCTTGGGCCAGTTACACCCTCTCAGCCTAAGCTACCTCATAGGGCTGTTGTGAGGATAAAATGGAGGAGAGAAGGAATATGTCAGCCAATGTGAGTCCCCATGGGGTATAAATGAAGTAATTTTTTTAAATAAAATGCAAGTACTATTCTATGCACATTTCCTGGTAATAGGATTAGATCAGTATACATGCCTAACTGTTGTAAAACCAGTTGGACTACAATTTCAGTTCTGAGAAACTGGTCCTTCTGAAAATGCTTCACTTGCACCCTCTTGTGTCAATGATGCATATCATTAATACTAACAAATCAGCAACAATATACTTATGCTATTCTTATGAAGTGTTCAATGTTTCATAAGAACAATGCTACTAAAAGTAATGCAAGAAGATAAGCACAGAAGGTGGATGTCATATTCATTTCAGTAGAGCTTCCACAGAAAGCCATTCTGTAAGAATGATTCCATCATTTCCAATTAACTTCAGTAATAACACAATGTACTTTAATTTCATTGATACGTTATTCTTGTAAAAAAAAAGTCAGCTTCAAAGACAGTCTAGAAAGAAAGATGTTCTACAAAATCTAAATTTTAATGAAAAAGTATTTATGAATACATAGATCAGTATTTAATAATATATATTACTTACACTAATACAGGTTTCCCCGATATCTTCGGATGCTTTAAAAGTTCTGACATGGTCTCTTTTGTCTCTTCCATTCTGTCCAGATCGCTGGAATCCACAACAAATATCACCCCATAGGATTCAGCATAGTAATTCTTCCAGATACCCCGAATTCGCTTTCCACCTCCCAAGTCAAAGATTGTGACTTCAAAACGTCCTTGTTTAAGGTCAATTTTAGAAAAGCCAACTGTTGGAGCCACATCCTCAGGAGATTCTGAAAAAAATTATGAGACACTGCAGTTCATCAAATAACTTGTATCCAAAGAAAGTTAAAAAATAGTCCTGCTTCCATGATACATCATCATTGACTGCACCATTGATCACTAAAGGCACTTCTGTTTGCAAAGCAGGAAAGAGGAACATTTCTACTCAGTCTCCCATCTCATCTCCTGCCAAACACTACACCATTCTGGAGACAATTTCAAATGCCAGGAGCAGCCTTCTGAAGGGTTCGGGAAGCTGCAACAGGAAAGTCATCTTTGCAATGGAGTTCTGCTCACTGCTATTGGATCAAAACCTATATGGTAGGGCTACAAATTTATTATTACAATATATTGTCCATCATTCTATCATAGCTACACCTAACAGTAAATTGGATGGGCCCTGAGTGGATAAAGTAAAAACAGGCCACATAAAAAAGATAAAGATTAAAGAATAACTACTATGATGATCTAACTACTACTACAATTTAATCAAAGTTCTCTTGTGAAATATAACTGTATCTATTTGTGTAAATATACAAAATTGGCTTCTCATCATATATTTATTCAAAAGCTGCCTGTTAACATTATCATAACCATAACACACATACTACTGTCTGTCTATTTGAGGGATCCCCAGATGCTCAGAAAAATATTTATAATTTAACCAAATTAAATTAAATTAACCAAAAAAAGAAAAAAGCCTCTAAAACCAGGCTGATGAAGACTAAAAAGGCTCCAGAATACTAAGAACTGTTGAGTGTTGGTAAAAGGAAAGGGATGAAGAGGAAAAATCAGCCTGCTCATATTCTTAAAAGAGCTTAGAGCAGGCCTTGAATATTACTGCACCAGGTTGCCATTGTGACCTAAAGTTTGCTTATGGTGCCTAGAGCTCTGGTGGCCCTCAACCTATACATTCTGTTACACAGTTTAGAAAAAATAGGAGGGAAAGAGGTAGTCTGCTCTTAAAAGGAATGCCCTGCAAAACTTTTAACACAAAGCTAATTTCTTGCTAGGATATAAGATCAGAGTGAACAGAGCTCAATTGCTGCTTCCAGCACCAGCAGCACCTTGAAAGTTTTCTAGTTACCCAGCTGTGACAGATGGGCAAAAGTACTGCCACTTTCTCCCCTCATTTTCTGCTTTTTATTTTGAACACTTTTCACAACAAAATAAGCAATACAACACAAGCCTTATGAAGTTTGCCACGTTTTGACATTTACCGATCCCCTGTACTCCTGTTTGCTGCGTACTTCAGCTTTGGAAAATGTTCACATAATCCCTTACATTATATTGTACCATGTAAAAAGTTTGTGCATTTCCCCTGGGCTAATTGAGGTGGGGTTTTGAATGTATGTTTACTGTGGTTTAAAATGCAGGATTCTAAAGCAAGAAGGGGGAATCTGGATGGGTGAGTGAAATCTGCTGCGATTGGACAGTAGCCTTGATATAAAACCACTCACAATCTACTGTATTATGTGCGCCCAGAGTGATTCCAATACTATTGAAAGTTTTCTGGAAGACTGTCAAAGAACTGTTGCTTCATCTGCAGGTCAGGTTTCTTTGCTCCCCCCTCCCCCCCCCCCCGTCCCCTGCTTGGAAGAAGTGTCTCTTACCACTGCCCTCACCATCAAGCACAGCCAACTGCCTCTCTTCAGCATTCACTCAGCTGCAATAGGAAAGACCAGACGTTCCCAACAAAGACAAAAGTCATCCTTCTTCTGTGTGATGGTAGTGGTGTTACTGCTGCTAAACAAGACAGGAGATACAGCAGCTGTCTTTGCAACAGAGTTCATATCCTAGCCACAAATTAACTCTGTGCTATTAGTTTTACAGAGCATTTCTTTTAAGGGCTGACCCCCTCCCCTTCCTCTTAGTCCTTTTAAACTCTGTAACAGAATTTATAGGCTAACAGCCACTAAGTTCAAGATGTCATATGCAAACTTTAGGTTGCAGTGGTGATCTGACACCCAGAATTGTCAGGGCTTGAGATAAGGTTTGTGCTTCCAGAGGAGCAGATGGCACAAAATCACAAGAGAATTGCATGTCTCAGAACCTGGCTTTTATGATAAAACAGGTTAAAAAAAGGAGAGGTGTTGTCTCAGAGACTGGCTTTCAGGGACAGCAGGCTAAATTGCCGGAATTTCCAGAATCCACTCACATTTATGCTTTGAGATTCCTACAGTTGGGGAAAAGCCAAATATCCATTTCAGGAATCAAAGCTTGATTGGTTACTGCTCTCTGAACTCCTGCCTTGTCGACTGAAATGTTATACCTTTCTGAGCCCAGCAAAGGCTGTGTATTTTACTTGTATATATGTTCAAGTCTCTTTACTGATTAACGTTATCCCATCTAAGAAAGCTAATAAAAGTTACTGTCCTCCCTCCCCCGATTTACCTCAAGCCTCAGCTAGAATGGCTGCTTTCAGAAATCACTTTAGGGCCTCTCAATCAGATGGAGGTTGAGGTAGAGATCACACTGGTCAAACTACACAGGATGCTGTCTCTTTTTAAACAGCATTGAAAACCCCAACCTCCACATCAGCCCCATCTCCCAATTCCACATAGGTCCCAAACATTATACAACTTAAAGTGCAATCTTAAGAACACTTTCCTGGGAGTAAGACCCATTGAAGAGACCCGAGTAGTATTCTCTGTAGCCCTGCTAAATACTGATCTCATATTCATTTATATTTCAATGAAGATTGCAAAACTTGGCTTGTATATAAGAATTTTTAGCTGTGGCATTTTAAAATAACTTTTTAAAAATAAGTGCTGAACACACACACAAATATATAGCCTGACTTTTTATGAATTATAATCTGACTCATTACTTCTTTAATACAAAATTATTTAAGATGTCATCTTGTCATACCACCATACATTGGTTAAGAAGTTAGTACTGACCATTCTAAGATAAGTTTTAATAACTATATTGGCCATACTAAGATTATATGCAATATTAAAAATAAAATATTCTGAAGATAATGAGGCAAATTGGTAAAGATTTTTGGCATCTGAATAACTCCTAGATTAGATTTTCCAATAACAATCTTTTTTTCAGTGCCTCATTAACAGCATAATCCTAAAGGGGGAGAGGAGCACTCAGAGAGATGTCGATATATCTTGCACTACCATTAATGCATTCCTGAGTTGCTCTGGCGCAGCTCCCCAGAAGCACTCCATCAGTCCTGGATGTCAGTACTACTGCACAGCAGCCAACAGACCTCAGGCATAAACCCCTGCACCGATGTGGGAGTGGGAGGTGGACTGGATGTTAGTTGGCTTCCTAGGCTGCTCCAGGCTGCCCTCAAACAGCTACAGGAAGTTATGCCATGAAAAAGATGGTGTACCCCTTAGGCATCCATGCAAACGGAAAAGTCAACCACCCCCTTATCTACACAGCCATGCCCAAATGGCCCAGTGGATCTCGCAGACCCCTAACAGGTACTCTATCGCTGGAGGCTCGGTTCAAAGGGGCAAAGAGCAAGAACAAAGGATTCACCCACCCAAGCTCAACCATCCACTTCTGCCTCCCCCATTCCCCTCACAAGAAGCCAGGTGCTATCCCTACAACAGTGGCCTCCACAACCAAGTATTTCTGAACTTAGAATCATAGAATCATAGAGTTGGAAGGGGCCATACAGACCATCTAGTCCAACCCCCTGCCCAGTGCAGGATCAGCCTAAAGCATCTCTGACAAATATTCATCCAGCCTCTTCTTGAAAACTGTCAGTGAAGGGGAGCTCACCACCTCCCTAGGCAGCTGATTCCACTTTTGAACTACTCTATGAAAAATTTCTTCCTAATATCCAGCCGGTACCTTTGTGCATGTAATTTAAGCCCATTGTTTCGGGTCCCACCCTCTGCTGCCAACTGGAACAGCTCCCTACCCTCCTCCAAATGACAGCCTTTCAAATACTTAAAGCGAGCAATCATGTCCCCCCTCAATCTCCTCTTCTCCAAACTAAACATTCCCAAGGCCCTCAGCCTTTCCTCGTAGGGCTCAGTCTCCAGACCCCTGATCATCCTCGTCACTCTCCTCTGCACCCTCTCGATTTTGTCCACATCCTTTTTGAACTTCTCATTATATGGGAACATACCAGGAGCTTTTTTTAAAAAGTTCCACAACCACGGCCAGTGGTGTGTTAGGGGAGAGCAGCATGTGCCTGGCCCTCCAGGCATCATGACCCATGTTTAACAATGGGGCAGGCTTCCAGACTTGGCTGCAGCTGATGCCAAGGGTATGCCCTTTGTCTAAGCGGTACATGTCTCTGGTGGCAATCTAACCAGGAGACCTGGGTGCATGGCCATTTCAGAGTTGTTCCACAAACTCTCTCCCCATCTGTTTGCATGTGTGCAGATGACACTAGCTCCGCTCCGCTCCACTCCCCGCTCCAACTCCTCCTTCCCATCTGTCACTTCCTCATAGGCTGACACTTCACACAGCCAAAGGATGGGCTCTAGGCTCAGGGGTGGTTGTGCTGTAGGTTTTCTAGGTGCCACTGGACCACATGTTTACTCTGCAGCACAATAGAGCTGTGGTCTAGTGTCACCTTGGAGACTGAACCCAAACTCAGGTATACAAACCCTCCCCCACTCGCACATGCTGCTGGATCCTGAGTGCACCTTGGTGGGCTGCCTGAGATGGTATGAGGCTGCTCCCACACTCTGTCACAGCACTCCTGGTGCCCAATTAGCCATGAAGATTGTTAGCCATGATGGCATCTAACACAGATACTAGAGTGCTACTGCCACAGGTGCAGAAGAGGGGGGATTGTAGAGCAACGTCTCAGCCAAAATTATAGATCTCTAAGGCACCAAATTGGCTGGGCCATTTTGTTCCCCATTTTACTGCTTGCAAAAGTCCAAAAGTTCAGACCTGGGGCTTTAGCGTGTCTCTCCTTTCTGTCCATGTAGAGTCTGAACCAGGTGCCCCATCCATACTATCCTGGTGCCTTTCTACTGAGACACAGCTATATATATTCTCATGACCCATGATATTCTCTACACCGCACCCCCGTGGCCAGTGATGACATCACAGCTACAGCAGCATGTCTGGTGCCTGCTGCCATGTCTCATGACCCTGTTCTCCTGGCCTGGGGTTAGGGTGCTGGTCCTGAGTGTTAGGGGCTGTGGGTTCAAGCCTGGTCTATGTCCTTTTGGTCCCTTCGCTTTTTTGTTTTTACTTTTCTGGGAAAGGAGTTGTGTAGCTCAGAGAAGGGATGTTTATGAGTAGGTGGTCCTTTCGCAGGTAGTCTAGCCCTCATCAATGATGGGGCAGGCATCAGCTCTGCCAATGGGGTGGGTGTTCCCTTCTGGCTGGGAAGGGGGCCTCTCAAACCAAGCACGTTTGTTGGGGTACCGTAGTTGCAGGATCTTCCCATGCTGTCCACGAGCTCTCTGAGGAGGGGTGTGTGGTATTAATGGCCAGAGATTGGCTGTGCCTTTGTGTACCACTCACAGAGCTGTTATCAGCTGTTGTTGTGTGATTTGTGGATGCTGATGTTTCTATGGAGACTGGAGGGCTTCCTCTGCTACATGTCCCTGATTGGGTTTGCCCGTTGGTATATCTCCCTACAAAAAATTCTTAGGAAGCAGATTAATTCTGCAAAAGTCACACGAGTGTCTGGATGTCCCCACCACCCCACCCCTCAGGATTGCACTGCAAGATTCCCAGCACTTAAAAAGACAGTTCAGAATTTTTACCATTAGTTCAAAACATAACAGTTTAATCCAATACAGAGCCTGGTTGCATGCATACTGTTTTACAATAACTGGCAGAAGAAAATTTTTGTCAAGACAGATTTTAGGATTGAAGGGATATGAGAGATCTGGTAAATGGCAGGTACCTATTTAATTACAAATAGAGATATAAAAGATTCATTAGAATCACACTTTGTTATACACACCATACACAATCTTTTTGTTTGATTTTTTTTCTTAATTATATCCCAAGTCAATGTCATCAGAGAGGTTATACCTAAACCATTGATTTTGATGTAAAACTTACTGATACATGATCATTACTGTGTTTCAACAGACAGGAGTTTCAGCACAGACCGAGGAGGAAACCATCGACTTTCTATTCCATGTTAAAAAGTGAAATGCATCATTACCCCAAAATGATATCTTATATCTTTGCTATAGTTCAAATAATTTTATGTCTTCAATTGCTCAGACTTCACAAAAGCAACTAAGTTTTCCATTTTACAGCATAAAGGATAAACACATGATATGCTAACTTCTTATCAAATTGTGTTTCCCTCCATAATGATAGGCACAATAGTCTTGATTCAAAGGCTCTTTGCATGTGCATAAATAAACTCTGAGCCCAAAAATAGATTTACCACTCTGTGCTGTCACAGGCAAAATTGTATTAAGGATGTGTGCATGGAATTGCCTCTCCCTTTTCAGAAAAACAGGAAGATTATTACAGTTTTGTCTCACACATTTCTTTGGATTCAGAGTGGCATTAGAGATTCTCTTCTCCATTTTTCCCCTCACAACAACTCTGTGAAGTGATTTGGACAAAGACATCATGTGAAGGTCACAAGGTCATTCAGGAAGAGCCTATTTTCAAAAAGACTTTTATTAGGTGTGGTCATAAAGCTGCTTCCCAGGTGTGAGGGTATAGATATAAAATTTCTGGAAATTTTGAAGCCACAGGAGGAAAAGTTTCTTTTTTTCAGAAAAAACAAAAATTTGGCGGGAAATTGAAATATATGCAATACTTAATGTCCCATTAAGCCTAAACTGATTTTACTACTTTAAAAACATAAAACACATCCTTTACAACTTACTTAGCATATAAAATTGCAATATTTTACAAATTTAAGTTATCAATGCCTTGATTTTCTACAAGCAAAATTGCAAATATACCCAATACTTGAGAGAGAACCACAAGCTGATGTACTCTAAAGCAGAAAAATAGGAGTTAAACAGAAAACACAAGCTTTTGTGACAAATAACACAAAATATATTTTTGGTCAGAAAAAGCGTCATATTTTTTATATGTAGATGAACTTTATAATATTAAAGCACTGAACAATTCAGTAGAGTATTATCATTATACACATTATAGCATTTTAATTATGTACAAACTTAGTCACACTTAAAAATAAAAGTATCAGCACCTCAAGTTTCTGAAACTTCTAATTCTGAGCTTTCATTTTTTGTCCACATGCAACTCTTAAGGTTTGCATGAATTAAAACAAGCTTCTCTACTCTTTCACACTTTCTAGGCGCAGAAATGCATCTTTGATTTAAGAGCTGTATATGTCTACAGCATGTCCACCTTGTCTTTAAAAGCATTTCACTCATTCTAAAAGAGAAAATATTTCACAGGAGTTTTTTTTCAGTACTCCCTCAAATTTCCAATTTTTTCATTGGAAAAAGGCAAGAAAAGGCCTCAGGGGGGAAAAAACTCCCCCCCTCCCCGCCAGGCCTTCACATCATGTTACACAAATCTCCCTAGTCTAGCACTCCAACCTCTACATGTAGGCTGTCTGTACCCCCCCCCCCCCCAGTAATACTATCCAGGACCTTAAAGAAGTCCTCTTAAATACCTGATGAGATAGTCTGGAATAAAGATGCAGCTTACCTCCTTGGATTCCTTTTACTGTTGCAGTTTTCCCAGCATTATCAAGACCCACCATGATTAATGTCACCTTCCTTTGAATTGTATAAAAACAAAAACAGTATTTTCAGACTTTTTCCTAACCTGAATATTTCATTTCAGAAACACTTAGAAAGTATTGTTGGGAAGTGTCATCTCTAAGTCTTCATACTTAGTGGTCAAACAGTGAACTCCTAAACAGAGTTACTCTAGACTAAGCCCATTGATTTCAATGGCTTTGGACTGGAGTAACTCTCCTTAGGAGTTCACTGAAAATATATTAAGATAATCGTAGTTGAGTTAAAACTAATTCTACCCCAAACAACATCCTACATTGGGCCGGTAATATTTGTACCAGTAATATACAAGGAGTAACTGAATACCTAATGTATTTGTTAGAATACACATCCTTTTATATATATAGAAATAGGCAAGACTGTAATTCATAACATGTAAGGATGAAAAAGCACACCATTAAATGTTTCTTTACCACATTGTCTCCAGTATAACAGTAACTTAAATTGGAAAAAATGTTGTTCTAATAGAGCACTTATTTGTAAGGACTTCTACAGAGATACAAATAACCTACCCAACTTACTCTGCCTCACCTCAAACTACATTGTACAAGCTCGCTACAGGGCAAATACATTTCCCCTATATAGAACCTTTGCCAGAAGTTCCCTGCTCTGTTTTTCCAAATGGCACTTTTTCCATGTATCTTTCACACCCAACTGAAACAGCATAATTTGAACTGTTCCAGTTTTCTATTTCTAAAATTCTTCCTGCTTGGCATACGGACCATTCATGTTTTAAGAGACAACAAGCAGTGTTGCAGAGACAAACTGTTCTAGATACAAACAATGCAAGGTTCCTCCCTATTCTTATAGTTCCCCTACCTGACCCTTCCCATTAGTCGTTACCCTTTCTGCCCCTGCTGTTTTCTTCCTACTCTTGTTTATTCTTTCCCTATTCCAACTTTCTGTAGGCCCTTCATTATTACTTTTATGTAAGCTATTAGATAAAGTGAAAAAGTGCTATATTAAAAAAAAAAAGTCTCCTACTTACCCAGAGTCTAAGCTAATCTTTGTGCAGGGTTCGGTTATCATCCACAAGGCAATTAACTTCCCTGACAAACAAGACTCTAGTGGCACCTTAAGAAATTTTTATTCTCACACGTTTTCTGGTTCTAGCTCTCAAAAGTTTATATTAGAATAAATACTATTACTCTTAAGATGTCAGAATACCCTAGCGTGCTTTTTTTTTTTTGCTGCAGTAAACTAATAACATGTAAGTCTATCTTTACAAAAATGCTATTTGACAAAGAGACTATAATTCCTGACTTGTTTGATTCTGGCTTTATAGGGTATACTGGCTGGTTATGGTTACTTGGTCATGTGGAAAGACAATTAACCCAATTATTGTGTTAAGTTATTAAAACTAGGTCTAAATTAAGCTCTGGAGGCTGAATGGAAGAGAAGGAAGCAGCAAAGTTTTATTTTGTTTTATTTTCCACTTCGAACATGTACCAAGGTGCTAAGAAGAACCCCCACACTAAAGCCTTTTCTGTGTAGTATTTTAAACCAGTAACATTAAGGAATCTCAGGACAGAGAATTTAAAAAAAGAGTTTCAATATTCTCTTCATGCTAATTGCTGGTTACACTCATTAGGAAGGGCACTCTTGAGTTTGCATTCTCCAAGGCCATTTGTTCCTTAACATGTTTTCTGGCGGTACAGCTGGTATGTGTGCTCAGCCTTAGATCAAATTTAATCTGTTGGATTCTGATGGAGGGAAGAGGGAATGAGATCTTCATCTCCGGATATCAGCAGTTCTGGTCAGGTTGCACTTGGGTCAAAAGTTTGTCGTTATTAGCTAATCAGAATACACAGAACAGTGGCAGCAACGTAAATCACCTATGCATACCTGCCCTTTTTTTGAAGGTAGAGGATCTGCTCCCTTAAGGTGAACAATCCCCACCCCTTTTCGCTTTACTTAAATGTTATGATTCCAGAAGAGTTGTGTGGGTTCTGAAGTTACAGTATTTTTCGAATTTTGAAAAATAATTTTAAATCAACATGCAGGAACCAAATTATTTGTAATGTTAGCAATTTCTGTCAACTCTTCTTTGCAAAGCTGGATATCTGTTCATTAGACTTCCATAAATTTGAGAGCCAGAAATGGGACATACACATCCTAAGCTTATAAGCCATAACAATACCACTCTCCTCCCTCCCAAGCAGAGGTGGCACAAAATTTCATAAAGCTCTTCACTCAAATGTGTCTGAAAAGCTGTATCTATGCAAGTTCGTAACTCGTGCATCACAGTTTCCATTTCAACCCTTCAGCTCCTCTGCAACATGTTTATTGCAGCTTTGCTGTTTTGTCACAGTATTAATTAAGTAGACTAGATTTTTAATTGTGGTTTTATTTAAAAATGTACACTCTACTATTTGGCAGGTCAGAATGACTTACAAAAAAATCACTTGTTTCAAGTTACTCTGAACTCTTAGGATGATTAACAATTAACTGCATTTAACAAAAAAAATCTCCAGAAAAGTCACACCTGCTACACAGTCAGAGATCAATCAAAACTTTAAGCATAGGCTGGCCACTGCCTCCTTGCTTGGCACAGGTCTTCACTACAGCTAGGAGACAGAGATTCTCTGAAAAAAAACTAAAAGGTATTTTTATACCTTTCTCAGCCAGTAACTATAGAACTCCAGCAAAAATTGAATCTATGTCCAAGAGAATAGAAAGGACAAAAGTATTTCCCATTACATTTCTAAGCCTTTTGCTTGTCCTCTGTGTAAGAATCATTACAAGAAAGGTTTAAGGGTGTCCTCTGTGTATAACACAACCTTTCTTGAAGACCAAAATATTGCAAATGAGACTATTCTAGACTTTTTTTAAAATTTACCTAACAGGTTCCCTCCACCTCTTTACCCAGTTGCAGCAATTGGCCATCAGACTATACATCACGATGCAGGAGCCATTCAGTTCACCAAATGATTCATAGATGCAATATGCAGATAGGTCCTGAAGATGCAGTCAAAGGTTGCATACTGTACAACAAAGCAACTCAGATGCTCTTGTGGCTGAAAGAATGAGAAAAGTCACTGTTAATAATCACCTGCGATCAAGCTTTATCCTTCAGCAATAGGAAAGAGTTCCTTCTATAGATCTGGCCAAACATTATCTTACCCCGAGTTTTTCACCCAGATGCACAGCTACTACTGTGACAAGTGTTATGGCTTGAGAAATAACATTTACACTACCAAAAACTGCAAGTGAAGTACTATAGCTTATATTTGGCCAGTTATCCATGTTTTTACCTGCAAGTAAAGTGACAAGACAACACAAGATTCTTAGTTTTTATGAACGTATAAAATAAACGTGGGGAACACTTTAATACATTGGTTTTGCTGAGTCTATGGGAACAACCCTAAGCAGGTTTATTCAGAACTTTCTGCCCAGAAGTATTCTTAGGATTGCAAAATAAACATTTAAAGGGTGAGAGATGAATTAGGATTTCTATCATGGATTTGGAATTTTGCATGGACTTTGATGATGCACTAAACAGACAGGTTATTTATTTTTTTTAATGTATAGCAGCCATACAGCTCATTCAAGCTCAGGGCAGTTTACAGCAATATTTAAATCAAAACAGAAATAACATAAATAAACAATACAACTACAATAGAAGAGCAGCTCAAAATTACTTTAACAATATCAGTTCTCCAACAATCCCTTCAATCATATTACTTGAAAACTGCCTGGAGGAGGTATTCTTAAGGGAAACAGCATACAAATGTTTTAAACAAATAAATAATCCCAACCAAAAACATATGGACCAGATAGTAACAATAGTGCCAGATCCTAGGGTTTTCAAGATCCTAGGATTCTTGTGCCCTTTGTGCCCACTAATTTAACCTCAGTCATGAGTGACATTAGCATACAGCCGCTAGGCCCAAGCTTACTTTTCTGGATGTGACTGCATTTCCTTATCAGTTATAATCTACAGCTGACAGAAATAACACTTGAACTTGATCTTAGTGGGATTAGCAGATAGATTTTAGGAAGGAGGAGGGGTGTATGATTTTAAAATTACAAACATGCATTTTTCACTAGAAGAATTTGTGCCAGGACAGACTGAATCCATGATTTTAGTTGTATGTTGTAAGACCATAACAAGTGTATCTTCCACACAGAGATGGGATTTTGTGGTTTTCTAACTGTTGGTGCAGTGGCAGATTACACATAGTAGCAACAGGACTTCCACATGACAATTTTCCCCACAGTTTCCATGACCACATTTCTTGGAAGTACCCCCTCCCATGTGCCAACAGGCATTGTTTTAATGGTACTAAAATATCATTATATTGGTTCTCTGAATTCCTAGCTTTCATTTTTCAAAGAAGTCTCTAGCACCTTCCATTGCAACTTATATCTCTAAAAGGGAAGGGGCAGCAGATAACCTACTACACCTATCAGTACAAGAGTATATCGATATAGTGATAATATAGTGCCAATTTTAAAAAAAATAATCCCCACTCCAATGGCAGGGAGACTACTGCAACCAAGAAATCAGAAGGAAACTGAGACTTGGAAGGGCAGCCATGAAGGAACTACAAGGAACTAGAAAAGATCCTTAAGGATAAGGCTGGGGACCAAGATCAAGATAACTCATACTATGTTACTCCTCATTACTATGTATGCATGTGAAAGCTGGACAACAAAGAAAGCTGACAGGAAGAAAACTGATTCATCTTAGATGCAATGCTGGAGTAGAGTTTTATGGATACCGTGGATAACCAAAAAGACAAACAAACTAGTTCTGGATCAGATCAAATCAAATCTGAATTCTCCTTAGAAGCTAAAAGCATGAAAATGAGGCTATCACACTTTGGTTACATCATAAGAAGTCAAGAGTCACTGGTAAAGACCATAATGCTAGGAAAGGTGGAAGACAGTAGGAAAGGAAGAAACTTCAGAACAAAGTAGTTCTGGAAAAGAAAAGCCAGGAAAACTCTTGGAGGTGCAGCACAGCACAACCCTGTGGGGAAGCAGGGGGGGGGGGAATCTCTACTTCCAGAAAGCTTTGAACTTGGGGCAGATAATCCTCATGGAAGACACCTAGGTCTCACAACATACAGCTAAGATGCATATGCTTTGGCTGGATTGGGGGCTCATTTTCCAAGATTTGTAAGGAACTGCAAATCATAACTACCAGCTTATATACTTGAAGAGCATGGACATGGTTAAGTCATATTTAAAAAATATTATTTAGTTAGAGGAGGATTTTTTTTTCAGAAGGTAGATTCCCAACGAATTTTTAATCCTAGCCTTAAAATCATTCTGAAAACTACTTAGTCTTCCTATATGGCTGCTTATGCCACATAATATCACTAAGTACATTCGGGGCTGCTTCACTGATTTTTGCCACCTTACACTTTTGGAAGCTGTTTTATGTTTACATTAAAATTGGAGGGGGGGCATAAACATGACAAACACAAATCCCTTTAAAGGTGCTTTCCACGCAGAAATGCGATTGGCTAAAGCGCCCTTCTCCCTTCACCGGGCTGCTACCCCACACCCACTCACCATGGAGTAAATCTCATTAAACTCAACGACGTTTACTTCAAAGTAACCAAGGCTAAAATAGGGCTTTGATTATCTCCGGATTGAATTTGCTCCCTGTATTCCTACGCCGACATGGTCTCCAATATACAAACGCAGCCTTGACAGCCGAGAAACAAACACGCATTGAAGCGCAGCCGCCCTCTTACCCAGCTTTTAGCGATGACCGTTGCCAGCAACTACCGTTGGCCACCCTCAGTGGCCCAGAACCACCCACATCATAGCCAGCCTTACGGCCAAGTCTACTCCTTTTCAGCCAGTATCTCCACACCGCCACCACATAAAGCCTTTCCAAGTCCTACTCGCGCGACATCCCCTCTTCAGTAGCTCCAAAGCGGCCACAGACTCAGACAGAGCCAGAACCGGCCTTCTCACCAGTCACGTGACACCATCTCGTCGCCGTTTCTCCTCCACGTGACACTGCAAAGACCGCTCATTGGGCAGACTGGAGAGCGGCTCAATAACAACGGCGCACCGAAGGGACGCGTAACTAAGTTGGTTGCCAACGGTTACCACCGAACGAGCGAGGGGCGGGCTGAAGAGAAGAAGGGTGAAGCAAAGGGCCAATGGGAAGTGAAAGATTTGGATTGATGGCTCGCCGCCAAGACTTCGTTCCCAGAAAGGCAGAGATAGAATTCCAGGGAGTTCTAAGCATCGAGCGCGTGGCGTCCTAGGAAGAACAGCTAAAGTCTAGTTGAACGCATGCCTTGGTTTATCAAGGGCAGTGGCCGTTATCTACCCTATCTTGGGGTTCCTCCTACTTCGGGACCCTATTTGGGTGGGAAGGCAATATAAAAACGTTTTTTAAAAATAAAAATAACTGGCAGCAAACCCTAAGGTTCTCTGGTTGAGCATCTTTCACGTCATTGCTGCCTGGCTTTTCAGCTGTCGATTGAACTTGGAACTTTCTGCTCGGCTTTGGTTGCACAACCTTGGAAATCAACTAAATTATCAGATGCCCAAGAATGCCTTAGGGTGGTCTGGTCGTGATACTGATGAATGGAAATTTTCTGTGTATAAATACATTTGGAAAAGACTATAAGCTTAAGCAAATGTTTTACCAATGACAATCATTTATTAAATATTGTAATAACAATAGAATTACGAATGTACAGAAAAAAGTGATATTAAGTAGTTCTATAATAAGACTATTGAAAGAAAATTCGAGTAATGTTGGTAACCTAAAAACTGGTTTAACAGAATAATGAAACTTAGGTATACTAAGCCTCATGTACATTTTATATTGTCTTATCTTTCTCTATTTCGTATCATAATAGGGGTTTTCTTATAATGTTAGATCCAGAGGAGTTAGTCGTGTTGGTCTGTAGTAGCAAAATCAAAGAGAGTCCAATAGCACCTTTAAGACTAACCAACTTTACTGTAGCATAAGCTTTCGAGAATCAAGTTCTCTTCGTCAGATGCATGAGGAAGAGAATGTCCTTTGGGAACATTTTGAGAAAGAAAAAAAAACTGGGAGTGCACCCTTATGTCCCAATTTTTGCTCATTCCACCAACATCTCTCTCCCTTTTTCCCCACTCTGCTGGGAAATCTGTCTTTGTGGAAGCCTTTGCTATTATGCTTCATCTGCAGCTGCACTTGCAATGGGGAAGCCACAAAATCCCATCTGTGTGTGGAAGACACCTATGAGGGAGCCATTTGCTGGCTTTACTTTAAATGACAGGAATATTTGGATAATAAAGACTTACCAAAGAAAGCCTTATCCAATACTTGGAGATTTGCTGATATGCAGCTTAAAGTGTAATAAAAAATAGCAAATAATATTGCAGCATTCTATAGATTGACAAAGTTATTGTGATTTAAGCTTCTGTGCTATGATACATTTGTTAGCCTTTAAAGTGCCACAGGATTATGTATAAGAGCCAGTTTGGTGTAGTGGTTAAGAATGGAGAACCAGGTTTGACTCCTCACTCCTCTGCTTGAAGCCAGCTGGGTGACCTTGGATCAGTCACAGCTTCTCAGAGCTCTCTCAGCCCCACCCAACTCACAAGGTGATTGTTGTGAGGATAATAACAACACATTTTGTAAACTGTTTTGAGTGGCTGTTAAGTTGTCCTGAAGTGCAGTATATAAATCACATGTTTTGGCTGCAGCATATTAACAAGTCCAAGACCTGTGATGTTGCTCTTCCAATAAAAGATGTCACTATGTCCAGAATCAGGCAGCCAATCCGGAGTTCAGGAATTTACATGTGTGCCCAACATGCCTTGGGTTAAAAGCTTGAAAGGGTGAAGTACAGCTGTAAAACACAGGGAGCAACACTGTCAGTTGCAGTTCTCAGCACATGTCTACAGGACGTTTGTAGATATGACCATGTTCACGGCTGGAAAACTGTTTGCTGACCACATGATTTGCCATTGATCCATTCAGATGTCAGTTTTTTATGCCAGGAGACTTAGCACCGTAGCACACTCCCAAAGAAAAAGAGGTGTCCCACTCCCTGGGAAAAGAAGAGCCTTTGTTTTTTTCCCCATTATATAAGTGTGTACATTGAGAAAAAAAGAAAATTGCCTGGCAAATGGCAAAGTTTGGTGTAGTGGTTGAGAGCGCAGGACTCTAATCTGGAGAACAGGATTTGATCCCCTCTCCTCCGCTTGAAGCCAGCTGGGTGACCTTGGGTCAGTCACAGCTTCTAGGAGCTCTCTCAGCCCCACCCCCCTCTCAGGGTGATTGTTGTAGGGATAATAATGACATACTTTGTAAACTGCTCTGAGTGGGTGTTAAGTTGTCCTGAAGGGCAGTATATAAATTGAATGTTATTATTATGATGTTACACTCCGTATTTGTGTTAGTAGTCTAAAATCCCACAATATGAATATAATGTGCCAACTTTTAATCCAATCCCATGTTCAATATAAAATGTATTTATTTGTAGAATTTATATGCTGCCTTTCTGCCCTCATCAAGGCACCTAAGAGATTCAAAACATTGTTACCAGGGACTCCCTTCCCAGATGTGTGCTGTCTGCTGTGACTGCATCTTGGCTAAATTCATTGTGGCAGCCATTTTAGGAGCTAGCAACACCATACTTTGGAGAAGATAAGGGTCAGGGGTCTCCTCAGTGATCATAACTGCACTGGAGACTGATTTATGGATAGAACATCTGCAAGCCTACCCATTGCCACGGGCTTACACCTACCTAGACCTATAAATGTAATCTCATCTGCAAGGACAAGTCTTCCTGGACACAAAATCTGAGTACTATCAAGCACCCAGATGTGCTTGATTACTTCTAGGAACCCTGTCTGAATGTCTCCTATCAACCTGCTACAGGCATAGGTGAACCTCCACCCTGCTAACGCTTCTTGTCTTCTCTGCCTAGAGGCAATCAGCTTTTGTTACCTTTCTGGGAAAACCCTTCTTAGCTCATTCAGATTCAGGAAACACGTGCTCACCGTGAATTACTGGATATTACAATTATTTCATTAATATTCTTTTGTGTGGGCTCCTATCACTATTGCTGTTTGGCTAGCCAAAGCAGGCAGCCTACTCCCCTCTGCTGTCTCAGAGGCTGCTCACTCCTCTCTTTTCTGGAAGCAGCCAACCTTTTTGGAATATTCAGAAGTCCTTCCTAAGGTCCTCCTCTCTCAGTCTCCGGACCATCAAAGCAGACAACAAACTCTACACAGCTCAGCAGCCTGAGGATAGGTAAATTCCTTCTCTGTTCACTCCTTTCTTCTGGAAACTCCCCTCCCCCTCTTCTTTAAATCTCAATCTCTATCTCTTCCTTGTGGTCATTCCCAAGTGCAGAATTCTCTCTCAGAGGTTTGGTTCTCTTTTATGCTCTCTGCTCTCATGTAACTTTTCTTATGCAAGTCTCTTTGAACACAACAATTGCACTGTTTTTAAGCTTGGATGACTTTTCAATTGCTATACCCCTATATTTCCCTCAATAAATTCTAAACCATGCTTTGGAAAAGATCTGGTCATTTCATGGTAACTGGCAGCCTATTAGAGGCACTTTGAGCATGCCTGCCCACTATCCAGGTGAAAGATCCCTAAATCACATGTTCTGCTCCCCCCTAATTGGCAAGTGGGTCAGTTTTCCAAACTAGCCTGGCTATGAAAGCAAGAATAGGTTTCCCTTAACACTGAGTTTAATTCCCCCAAAGTGGTTGTGGTTCTGGGGGAGTGTCTCAAACCCAAGTTAGCGAGTCCATGTGTGTCTAAAGAAACTCGTGAAAGGCAGCACATGTGGTAACAACATACATAATAAAAACATATCTTAAAAAACATTAAAACCTAACAAAAGCACATCAGTAAAACAAAGACAAGTTAAAATACACATACTATATAAAAATATACATGCATTAAAACAAACATTAAAAACAGAGTAGGAGGGGTTACTGAGGCAACACTGGATGAAACAATAGTCTTTACTTGCTAGCAGAAGATGGCAACATAACAGAACAGGCAAGTCCTTCTGAGAGTCCCAGTTTCAGTGCCATGAGAGTCTCTCTACACATGACATCTTACACAGGGATGTTCAAATGACTTACTTTCTGTGTGGTCTCATATTCAAGTGTACTCTGTCTCTCTAGCAGTGTATGTGTATCCACAATGGGAGAACAAGTGTAAGATCTTTCACTTGAGGGTTCCTGTGTAAGATGTCTTGTGTAAAGAGACTCCCAGAAGACCCTTCTGGGTTGCCACTCATCTAATCTCAGAAGATGGGGGCACCTGAAGCAGGGCCTAGGAAGATGACTGTAGGGGCTGGGTAGATTTTTAAGTGAGTTAGATGGTAGGCAATCAGCATTCCTGATGCAATGACATCATTTCTTTTGCTCCCTCTGGGGTGTTTCCACACAATTCTATCTCTCTGTTAGAGTGAATGCATATACATCTTGGCTGAATGTAGATATATGTGTTTGTAGGAAAGAGCTGGCATATCTTCACATTACAAATAAAACCAGGGACCAGTACCCAAATAAATATATAATTTCAACCACATGTTCTGCTACACAGGTGTTGAATGTAGCAAGAATTATTCAACACACATATAAAGAAAAATCAAGTGTACACAGTACATGGATTGCACATGCTTTCCAGTGTAACTTGTGAACAGGACTACTGATAATCTTTCAATGAATTCCTTAAGTAGACTTGGTGATGGCCTCAGAACTGTAGTTCATACTTGAACTTGATTCAGAAAGACACACAAAATGCCTTGTGCACCAACCACTCTAGTAGGACATACAGAAGGGATTGTGGGACCATTTTTGGTGTGGTTTAATGTTTTTATTGTATCAGTGTATATATTTGTACATCACTGTAAGTTGCCTTCAATATATAGAACTGAGTAATACTTGCAGGCAACTTTCTCTTTCAAATGCATGTACTTCTATACACTTAATAAAATGTATTATTGCATATCTTTAGTTTTTATACTAACAACCATTGTATGTTACCCTTTTGGCCCATCTTAAAGCTAGAGCTGTAACATCTTTATTGTAAAGTGCTTTGAAATGACTTGATCCAGTTAGATTTGAGTCTAGGGGCACCTTAGATTTTCAGGACAAGCTTTCTAGAATCAGCGCTCCCCTCTTTAGACTGTTCTCAAATTCTGCTGTTCTACTGCAGACCAACACGGCTGCCCCCTAAAACTTGATCCAATTGAAAACTCTCATCCTAAACGATTCTTGGCAAGTAGGAGCCTGGGGTGGGGGGAGAGTGAAACTCGGGGGTTGGGGCAGAGTGAAACTCGTGCCCCCACCCCGTCCCGCCTTTTCCAGTCAGCTGCTGGAAGGCAGCCCCCGAGGAGTTCCAGCAGCCTCTTGGTCGCGGCCCCGGGTCCCCTTCCCCTGCATCCTGTTTATCTGGCAGGAGCGTTTCCTGGCAATGTCCTGCCTCGCTCTGTAGCCCACCCCCTCCCCCAGCCGGCCGGCTTTCCCTCCCCCAGCAGGAGGAGGACTGGGGCTGGCAGAACATTCGCCCGCCGCCTCCCTCCGCCGCGCCGGGTCAAGAGGGAAGCGCAGCTCGGCGGCGCCTGCCAACGCCCCCTGCCCTCCCGAGCCCCGAACAGATCCGCTAGCTGGCCCGCGTATCCCACCGCAGCTGCTCCCCTTCAGGATGAGGCTTCCGTGCCTGGCCTGCCTGGTCATCGTCTGCCTGCTTGTCGCACCGACGGTTCCCTCGGAAGCTCGGACGTGTAAGTCTGCTCAGTCCCCTTTCCAACTTTCGGGGAAAGTTTGTTATTATTTAATATTTTCCCATTTGCTCTTCTGATGGATTCAGATTTGCGTTGTTCTTTCTTCCTCCGGCTGGCAGAGAGTAAAACGGTTATTCTGGCAAGTTACCCACTTGCAAAAATCGAATTTCCTTGCCGAACGCATTGCTGCAAATCCGGGTCCAATAGGTGCTATTGGACCTGGATCTTGCTCTTCGACTGCCGGCCAGCACGGCCACCCACCTGAAACATTTCTGCAGGCCTTCGGCATACTGTAGTCCGGTTCTCTGCATTTTACTCAGAAGTAAATCCGATTCTGCTGAAGGGGATTTACGCCCTGGGCAAATGCGTATACGATTGCAGGCTGTCACGTATCAGGTCAGGTGTGCTCGGCTGGTGATGATTTTCCTTAGAAAGCGAGGCGAAGCCCTGCATGTTTTGCGAAAGCGGTTTTGATTGAAGCTCAGGCGAGCCTCCGCCCCCGGCCGCCTTCTTCTCCCGAAGCAATCAGGTCTGTTTGTGCGAAGATGAGCCGAGGGCTGGGGGCAATCAGTGTGCTGAAGAGGAAGTAATTAGTAACACTAGCAAATGGGAGCTCCCCCCTCCCTTGACTGGGGTGAAATAACCAAGGCATGAAGAAAAACTTCCATCTGTGCAGTGCTGAAAAGTTTTTGGGCAATGTTTGGAAGAGCAGGAAAACTCCTCTCTCTCTCTCTCTGAATCAACTCTTCACCAAGTTGTTGTCTGGTTGTCCTCCTTCATTTCCTTATTCCCTTTCTGCATTCTCACCCTTTTTTTCACATATGCATGCTGCAAGCAATAATCACTGTGGTCCATCTAATACTATACCCTGACTGAGCCCCGATTAAATGCAGATTTTGCTTCTATAGTTACAATAAGCAACAAAGGGATAGGCAGTTAGGAAGAGGAAGAAAGTTCCCAAGATAAAGGAGAATCCAGGATGTACACAGAGCCTGCTGAATGTGCTGTCTTTGTTATCAGTCTTACCCACCCCTTCCTACCAAAATCATCATCCAACTGTCTCAACCTTTCAGATAGCAAAGATATGAAACCCAGCTATCGTGTGGAACAATCTCTTATACACAAGTTTCTGACATGATGGGTACAAACCAAGGCAGAGGCCTCCCAGATGGCACAGTGTTCATTACATTCTTGCTTCAGTCCAAGCATGTTGGAGGGGAGGGACAGCTCAGTGAAAGAGCCTCTCATTTCCATGCAGAAGTTCCCAGGTTCCATCCCCAGCATCTCCAGTTAAAAGGACCAGGCAGTAGGTGTTGTGAAAGACCTTGCTTGAGACCTTGGAGAGCTGCTTACAATCTGAGTAGACAATCCTGAACTTGACGGACCAATGGTTTGATTCAGGATAAGGCAGCTTTGTGTATGTTCATGCATGTTCAACCTATGTCGCTACAGCCAAATAGGCTCACGACAGATCCAACTATGCCTCTTTTTTAAAAAGAAAAGGAAATCTTTAAGTTATGGTATATTGGAAGTGTGAATAGAATGTCCTTCTCTCCTTCAAACTCACTAAACACCTTAACTTTTATCTGCCCCCCCCCCAGCATCTTCATCTATCTTATATACTAATAGCCAAGTGGTCCTGAAAGTTGAGCACATGGAGGCTGCCAGAGGAGAGAAAGAGGAAATAGTGTGGGGAAGAGGATACTGCACCCCCACCACAAGTCCTTGCAGGTTCTCCACCCAACTGGACCATAAGGTAGAGGCTGCCAGGAGGTGAAGGGAGAAAGGTGAAGATAAGGGTGGGGTGGCAAACAAAGATGGGTGGGAGGAAGAGAAGGAAGCAGGAGGAGGAGACGCTACAGGGAGGCCAGAGAAGGGAAAGAAGACATGGTGAGGGAGGGAAAATGAGATGCCCCACAAGTCCTTGTGGGTCCCCAACTTGTATATTCAAATTCTCAATGCAGACAAATCTGAGGATACTTAAATCAAGAGACTGGAGCTGAGAACAGAAATCACAGATCTTTCTACACTACAAACCTGAAAAATGCCATAGGGTTTCAGAAAAATCTGAAACTTGTAAAAGGGGAAGGGGGTTAAACTCCCCAAAAATGATAAAAAGAGTGCCTGCAGTTTTAAGAAACAGATGTCCTCAATGGCCATTGCTAGGCAACCACAAAGTACTGTCAAGCCTTGGTCTCTGTTTGAAGGGGGCTGTTTTGGCATTTGAGGGAGGACTCCTCAGGACAGGCCTGGCAGTAACCACCGGATGACGTGCTACAACTCGACTTGCATGACTCACTATTCAGCAGTTAGAGTTTAGGACTAGGAGACCCAGGTTCAAATCCCCACTCTGCTGTGGTAGCTCACTGGGATACTTCGGGCAAGTTATACATTCTAAGTCAACTTACTTCTCAAAGTGAGGATAAAATGAAGGATAGCAAAATGATGTATGCTGCTTTGGGCCCCCATTTTTGAGAAAGTTGAGATGTAAATGCAGGAAATAAATTAATGAATATAACTGCAGATGGGGGCAGAGAAAAGGTAAGTTGGTGTGTGGGTGGGAAGGAGAAAAGGAGGCATGGAAGAGGTGAGGATATGGGGGTTGTCAGGATGAGGGAAAAAAGGAAATAGTGTAGGGAAGGGGATACTGGGGAAAACAAGGTCTCCTGCCCCCCACAACCCCTTGCCTGTTTCCTACCATGTGACTGGGCCTGACCCAACAGCTGGCACCATGAATCTGGGCCATAGTATTCCTGGACAGAGGCTGCTGGGGCATGGTGGGTGGGAAAGATGGAGGGGGATGTAAAGGTAGGTTGTCTGGTGGGTGGGAAGGAGAGAAGAAAGCAAAAAAATGCTATAGGGGATTTCAGGGAAGAGAAAGAAGAAATATTGGTGAGGGGAAAACTAAATACCCCTTGCCAACCCTTGCAGGTCCCCTCACTTGTGTTGCCTAATTCCATAGGGTCTATGCCATGATGGGGGTCACGGGGATTATTAGGTCAGTATGGAAAGTATTTGTCCTTATTAAGAGGTTTATAAGCACTTTTGCATATGTTCACTTTTCTTTGCTAGCTCATCACAGATCCTGGACACTCCCACTATCATTCACTGTTTTGGATCATTCACTGTTTTGACTAGATCTTGTTTTAATTTCTTAGCAGTAATATAACCCTCTGGTTTCTTGGATTGTTGAGCCTTTTGGCCACACTTTTTAATACCTCCCTCTTCCTCCTCCTGTTTGTACCTGTGTGTGTGCACGTGCCAAGTAAGGGTAACAATTTATGCATCTGACGCAGTGCACTCTGACTCACCAAACCTTGGGCCACAGTATTTTTATATTCTTTTATGGTGCCATATGTTGTTATGGCTGCAGTAGACTGGCGCAGCTGTCCCTCGGGATGAACCAGTGTAGTATAATGTTTAGTGGATTGGACTAGGACCGGGAAGACTTATGTTAAATCCCTGCGCAGCCATGAAGCACATTGGATGACATTGGGCCAGTCATTTGTTCTTAATCTGACTATTTCACGTGATATGATGACAACATGGGGGAGAGAAGATTCATGTACCTTGCCTTGAGCTCCTTGAAGGACAGGTGGGATAAAAATGGTTGCACAGAATGGTGGTCATTGCTTCTCCTATAAATAACTTTGTACTGCTCTCATGCATGACCTTCCCACTCATACATCTTAGAGCCATGCGTTGTTGGATATTACACTGTTGTTGTGCTATGACAATTATTTGGAAATGGATTTTCCTGAAGACAATTCAATTGTGAATTATCCTATGGTGCATCAATAGTACAATATCCATCAATGAATTTTGTCCACTGGTACTTCATGTGGATTCTTTAGTCACTTCAAGTAGTGTGATGGTAAAATTCCAGCTAGTCCTATCTTGCAGTTTTTAAAAGCAAAAGATTACTCTTGAAATCTGAATTTAGCAACTCTAAGCCTTACTCCATAGACGCCTTACAAATGTATTTCAACTCTTTTGTTCTGATCTTGAGCTTCTTTTTTAGTCTCAACTTGGGCATCTAAAAAGACTAATTCTCTGTTGATTGCTGTGTTAGCCTGAAAAACAAACCCAGTCAGTCTATTTTGACTTTCTGTCTGTGAGCCAGTTTCAGCAGTGAAAAAAGGGCTGTTCTGCTTTACAAAGAAGCTTGAGGACATCATGAGTTAAGTCATACATTCTTTCTTACTTGTAGGGTGTGAATTCTACTAAAATGACTTCTTGTCTTAAAGCAAAAATCAAATTCTTAAAATCCTTGTTGCCCAAAGCAAAATTACTTGGTAAATGGAGCGATAATCTTAAATATGCACTTAATGGCAGTGGAAATGTTGGGAAATACATCAGTTGATGTTAAAAATGCAGCATGAGCAATCCTGTTATATAGGACTCTTCTTCAAATGCAGATGTTCATAGCTAAGATATTAAAAAAAGAATTAATGATGTTATATAGCAGGTAAAGTTAATTGATAAATAAGGGGGACTAATTGTGTTTACCATTGAGTATTAAAATTCCATGTAATTCGTGGAAGAGTAGAATTTAAATTAATCATAACGTGTTAACGTGAAATTAAGATATACAGCCCAGTCCCATGTGTGAAACACAGGAAAAGAGTCATGTTATGTACAGTGATCCCTCCCTATAACTCTCAAACATCTGTCCTCATACTTTGAACTTTTGGTCAATAAAAGGTTACACTTTACTTGCTCTGTTTTTATTGAACTATGCTACAGTCAATAGAAAGTCTCCTGCTAACTTGAGAAAGGTGGTGTGGTCTATTAGCTTTTCTGGGTTTGATCTGAAAGGGTCAAAAACTCATTGGATTTGCAATCTGCAGTTGTAGTAAAATGGAGTTATTGTAAGTGGGAAAATGTTCTGTTTCTTGAATTTAAAAAAAATGACTTAAACTATTGGTAAGCTAACTGTGTATTGTTTATTTATTTAAGAATGTTGATATCCTCCTTTTCCAGAGAACAGAATTTGTCCTCAAGGTGGCTAGTTATATAAATCAATAAACCAATAAAAATGTCAGTGAAACAAAAATGCATTAAACAAAACAAAAAGAGCACAGCAGGGTCAAATGTAACATAGCAGCAATACATTTAATGTTAAATTTAACCTCTATCAGCAATCAATAGCAAACTGGTAGTAAACACCTCAAACATAGCCCCAAACCAGCATAAAACAAGAGTAGCCCAAAAAACAGACTTAGAAAGCCAAATGAGGCTAAGAAATGTACTTGTCTGTTTCTGCTGTCTTGAATTATCTTTATTGCTTGACAAAACTCACAGCAGCTGGAAAATGAAGAAATCAGTCTTGACGTCTTTCCTTATTTTGCAATATAATTCCACAAGTGACTTCTCAGTGGCAATTGTTTGGCATTCCTGTGCTGAGATAAACTTGCAGCAGAAAGATAACATAGCTGTTGTTCACCTCTTTGAATAATAATATCAAGATGTGGCTCCTTTGAAGGATTTGTTTTTTGAAGGGGCATGTTTCCAGGTGGGCATTCACTCACAAATGCACAGAGAGGCATTGCACTCACTGATTTTTGTAAAATGTTCAGTGCTTTCAGAAAATGACATGGATTAGAAGTGGAGAGATGCCAGTAAATCCTCTTTCAACAACATTACTTGTCTTTATTAAGTTTTATCTCAGCATCATGCCTCAGAATTCTTGGTCAGAAAACGTCGGGCAAATTCCTTTGTGGAAGAAAGCAAGAAGGGAAATTTGGAACGGGAGTGCATTGAAGAATTGTGCAATAAGGAAGAAGCCAGAGAAGTCTTTGAAAACAACCCTGAAACGGTAAGAGCTCTTGTGTTACTAGACCAATATAGATTGGCCAGTTAGTAAGGAGGAACCTACTGTTGGCAGAGCATAATTTAGTTTTGTAACTGTATATCCACTTTGTATGTTCTAGATATACATAACAATAGTGTGTATTTTTACATAACTGATTTCTCAAGCAAATACCAGGAAGTTATTTCAAGGCTGTGAAAATGCTTCAGATTATTAGGAGAGTACCCACATCCTTAAGTAATTGGCAGTGAAGTCCATGGGAGCTTTGATTTGCTTGCATATAATTCCTTAGGTGGTGTTCTTCAAGGTTCAATCTGCATAACTTCAGAGGCAGAATTCTGTGATGTGTCTTCAGACCATTTTCAGTAAGAGGTTATTGGCATTATAGGGTAATGGTAACAAACACAAAATGTAAACGAAGGAAGTCTCTGGTTCAAATATCAACTCAGCATTGAAAGCCCTGGGGCAAGCTGCCATATTTCAGTTTCAGCCTAACCTGCTTTTATTTCTTTACTTGTGTTTATATGCTGCCATTCTTCCTTTATGGAATGCAAGGCAGCTTATATGGGATATCCAAGGTCTCCTGCCCAGATGCTGAACAGACCCACACCTGTTTAACTTCAACAGGGCTACTCGATCACACACCTTTCAGCCACACCCTGCAAAGCTTTAATATAGATATAATAATACTGCTCTACTTAACAAAGTTTTTGTATGGATTAGAGAAAATGCGTGACATACATGAGGCACCTAAAATCAATGAATACATGCCTTAAATATTATATTTTTAATAGCCCACTTTTCTTCTCCATGGAATACATAGTAGATTATAATATTCTCCTCATTTCATGCCAAAATTGTAGCTCAGAGCAATCTGCCACACCCCTTCCCTGAACCTGACTACCAAAGCATCAGTCGTGGGGGATGGGGGTTGGAAATTGAAGTTCTAGTTTAGATATTACAGTTCTTTTATGAGTGCTGCCTGAAACTTCCTCCTGGTGGCTATGCTCTAAACAGAAGTAGGTGTGTGTACACTCTCCATTGTTCCCTATGAGTAAAAAGTTCCTAGTGGCTTTCCAGGACAAAGAAATATTAACCCAAATCCAGACATACAGTGGCTGGCCAACATACATACAGGCCAACAGCCAGTCCTAGTGCAAGCTGAACCAACAAAGCACAACAGAACCAACCCCAAAACAAAGAATCCCAGCAGAATCAATGTGAAACCAGAGAAACCCAATAGACCCAAGGTGAAGCAATGGACACTGCTGCAAACCTAACAGAACCAGTGTCACTCACCGAAGCCAAGCAGAACTCAGGGCCAATGCAGCAACAGAACAAAACCAAGTACCAACATCAGCCACCCAACAGAAGCACCAACCTGGCAGCCAGACCTGGCAATGGCAGGCAAGAACACACACACACACACACAGTAACTTAGCATAAGATCTCTCTTCCCAGGAAGGCCTCAGAAATTGAGGAGGGATGATTTTGAGTGACCCAAGCGCTCCTCTCTCCTCAGACTGCAGCCTATACTGTCACTCACTGGAGCAGAGAAGCCTAGAGAAAAAGCTGCAGAAACTGCCTGCCCTTCATCATTGTGCTGCCTGTTTCCTCCCAGCCCTGTAAAAAAAGTTAACAACACAACAGCATACAACTACCTTCATTTTTGGTGCTTCTCTGGATTTTGCTTTTGTATATTTTTAAACATTGGCACATATGTGGTGTCAGTTCTTCCCACAACAACACCTACCAACAACTGGGTAAAGCATCCCCCATCAACTGCAATTAAACACCACCAACACTGCCTGCAGAACACAAGCAAAAAAAACAATGAACCCCTCCATAACAACCCTTTAAATATTAAATTTTTAAAAAATTCAACGGCATGCAAAAAACCAACATCAAGCAACTCTCCACCCCTCAAGCAATAAGATATAAAGAAAGATTTAAATGATGATATGAATCAACACAAAAACACCACAGAAAATATTTTAAAAGCAGAAAATATAATAAAAAATCCCCCTCCTCAATAGGGCAAATAATTAATGATAAATAACCAGAACTAAGGAAGCAGTGTACCTCCCCACACGAAAGGGGGAAAATCCAAGGAAATAAATAAAATGAAATAAAACTTTAAAATAAAGTTTTAAAAGAAAGACTGCCCCTTTCCCTTATTCCCTTCCCCACATCCCAACATCAGGCTAACCCCCTCCCCCAAACTGAAAAAAGATGACTTCTCAAATTGGCACAGTTTTCAGGTGGTCCCAGGCAGCAGTTTTTCAGGTGGTCCAGTTAGGCAGCAAAGTAATCCAAAAGGCAGAATCCCAAGGGCAGTGGTAATCCAAAAGGCAGACTTCCAGAGCCTTCAGAGGCTAAGAGCACTTAAAGCACAGTCTTCAGAAATCTCACTCAAAAATGGAGTCTGCTCTAAGCCAGGCCTGCTTTTATGTTCTTGTAAGAATTTGGAAAAGGCTCTCCTTTCAAAGATTTTTTGTGATTGACCAGACAACTAGAGCTCTTGCAACACCACATCTCATTGGTCACTCACTCTATCACTCCCCTTCCCTCCTGCCTCACCCCCCACCTGAGAAAAAAGCCCAGGAAAACAAGACTGAGGCCAGCGAGCTTTAAATTGGCCAATGCGACGATTCCCAGATGAACCCAAATAATGTGATGATATTAAGGAATCTGGATTTCGGCACACCCAAATATATCTGGATTTATCTGGGCATGCCAAATATACCTGGATAATACTGGTAAGGCATTATTTGGGTATATATTTGGCTTGGGAATACCAAACTGCACACCCCTAAACAGAAAAGGTTAGCACTTCTGTGACGAAGTCATTCTTCAGATATGTGAGAAACAAACAGAAAGTGAAGGGGGCAATACCCCAATTGCTGGGTGAAAACGGAGAACTCTGACCGAGGACAGAGAGAGGGCAGAAATGCTCAATACCTTCTTTGCCGCAATTTTCTCCCTAAAGGAGAGAATAGGCCCACCTAGAGATGGTAGTTGGCAAAGCATGGTTTCAGGGCTGCTGCATGACATAGGCAAAGAAGTTATGGAGAAGCTCCTTGCTGCACTGGTTGCGTACAAATCCCCTGGGCCAGATGGGGTGCACCCATGAGTGCTTAAAGAACTTTCAAAAGAGCTTGCAGATCCTTTGTCGATAATCTTGCAGGCCTCTTGGAGAACAGGTGATGTGCCAGAAGACTGGAGGAGGGCAAATGTCATCCTAATCTTCAAGAAAGGGGAAAAGGACGGTCCTGGGAACTACAGGCCAGTCAGCCTGACCTCTGTTCCAGGGAAGATACTGGAACAGATATCGAAGGCATCAGTCTACAAGCATCCGATGGACAACATGGTGATACGGGAAAGTCAGCATGGATTTGTCTCCAACAGGTCCTGCCAGACCAACCTCATCTCCTTCTGTGGTCATGTGACAGGCTTACTGGATCACAGGAATGCTGTTGATATGGTTTATCTGGATTTCAGTAAAGCTTTTGACAAGTTTCCTCATGATGTTTTGATGGGCAAACTGGTGGACTGTGTGTGGACTGGTCCCTAGGATGGTTAGATAGGTAGGGAACTGGCTAGATAACCACACTCAAAAAGTAGTTGTCAATGGTATCATATCTGATTAGAGGGAGGTATCCTGTGAAGTGCCACAGTGCTCGGTCCTGGTCCCAGTGCTTTTCAATATTCTTTAATAAATGATCAGGACAAGAGTGTGAAGAGATTACTCATTAAATTTGCAGATGACGCCAAACTGGGAGGAGTAGCAAACACCTTTGAAGAGCGGAATAGAATTCAATGAGATCTGAACACATTGGAAAAGTGGGCAGATTTGAATAAGATGAAATTTAACATGGATAAGTACCAGGTTCTCCACCTGGGTAACAAAAATATAAAGCATGCATACAGGATGAGGGATACACTTCTTGGTAGCAGTGTGTGTGTGTGAACTAGATCTTTGAATATAGGTGGATAGGAAGCTAAATATGAGCAGTCGGTGTGATGCAGTAGCAAAGGCACAACATCCAAATCACAGGATGTCGTTATCCCACTGTATACCATGTTGGTCAGGCCCTACCTGGAATATTGTGTGCAGTTCTGGAGGCCTCACTTCAAAAAGAATGTGGACAAATTGGAATGGGTGCAGAGGATAGCAACCAAGGTTGATCTGGAGCCTGGAGACCAAGCCCTAAGAGGAAAGGCAGAAGAATCTGGAGTGTTCAGTTTGGAGAAGTGGAAGTTGAGGGGAGACATGATTGCTCTCTAAGTATTTAAAAGAGTGTTACTTAGAAGAGGGAAGGGAGCTGTTTCTTTTGGCAATAGAGGATAGGACTTGAAACAGTGGGTTTAAACTACAGGAGGGAAGGTACTGGCTGGACGTTAGGAAAGACTTCTACACATTAAGAGAAATTCAGAAGTGGAATCGGTTAATTATCCTTCAAAGCAATGCAAACAATTAAACTGTCTCCTGTTAGTTTAACATTCTAACTGGATTTCTTTTCCTTTTTTTAAAAAACAGGAATATTTCTATCCCAAATATTTAGGTAAGTTTTTGCAAAAAAAAAAAAAAAAGCATGTTTTTTTTCTTTATTTCCATGCCATCAGTTTGTTAATTTAATAATGGAAGCATTTTTAGAAGAAAATTGAAGCTGGTGAAGAGATCCTCAGTTAATGAGACCCCTTAGGTCCAAATGATATGTTTCATATAAGATCCATAATTGGCTCTCCATACTTCTTGTTTTTACTTTAATGCAGCCTCTGGGAGAGGGGAAAGGTCAAATTTTGATTAAAGTAGTGGAAGTGTAGGGAGAGAATTTTATCTCCTTTTGTCTGCACCATTTTCCCTGAGGACAGAACCATACATCATGTGATGTTCATTTTACTGCTTTTTTAAACAGTGTAGTTGTGGGTCTGCAGTTTAATGGTGGATACTACTGCAGGAGAGAGAGACTATTTAATTTTTTCTTCTTACTTCATTTTACTGTTGAAAATTATCACTCCCCAGCTGTTTTTATACTCATTGAAGAAAATGTTAAGCTATCCATAACATTTGCTACATGAAAGAGCAGTGCGGGAATGGTGATTTCTAGTAGGAAATTTGTGGGAGAAGAGTTAAGTAACTCTCAATGAACAGATACAAAACTGACAAAAGTCCTTATTCCAGCGCTGAGATCATAATGTGTTGCTGCCAGGCCTACTTTCTTTCTAGGGTCCCGAACAAGCTCAGCTGGTACAGTTCTCTCTTTGAAGTTGTTAAGCAACCTCAGCAACTGATGACAGAAATAACAATAACAGCAGATGTTTATTTTCTCTTCTCAGCCTATAATTCTTAAAGTTGCCTCCAAGTGTTCCTTCTATGGTGATGCCGGAGGATTTGGCTGGGCAAAGCTGACAAATATCCTCACCCGGCCCTCATGCAGTGCTGTGTTGCTCAGGAAACAGCAAGAGGTGAACCTCAGCTCAGGTTGAACCGCAAAAGCACTGCTATGCAACCAACCAGAACTAAGGTCCGCCTGTTGTTGTTTTCCAGTGTCCCCAGCAACAATATAAGGGCATAAGTGTATTCTCTGTTCCATACATGTTCGTTTATTTCCTTTGAATTATCAGACGGATTTAATAAATTATTTTCCTTCAATACTTACATGTTTGTTGTCTTCAAATCCAAAAGAACCATTGTCCCTTAGCAACACACTGTCCTGGCTGCTGTCCCATGTGGGACAGAAGTAAAATGAAGCAGCTCTCACATAGTTAGGGGATGTGTATATATGTGAAGGGGCCTGAATAAAGTTTTCACAGTGGGTATAGCAGTTCTGGGCCTAATTTAAAGACCTACTGGGATACATGAAATGAGAGGCCATCTGTAATTGTCTCTTAAATCTTAGTGTCAAGAGTGATGGGAATTAAGTCCCACTAAGTTTCATTGGATTTGCTACATGTATAGTGCCATGGAAACGGTTGGGTCCATGCAAGTTTTTGCCATGGACAGGATGTAGGGATCTCTCCCTACACAAACCCTCCTTTCCTCTTGCCTCCTTCGGGCCTGGTGGAGGCAAAAGCCTTAACTGACTACCACTTTGGTTCTAGGACTTTACTAGAGAGGGCCCAAAGAGCACCCGCCCTGCCCCCTTCCCCAGCAACTCCCTTTTTATTCAGGGCATGCAGTGGTGTATGAGCAAATACAAGGTGTGCAGAACCCAGGCAGAATGAACAAAAAACATTAAATACTCTAACAAATTAAGAGAATAGTTATAAAAACAGGGCAGAATTAATCCAGGGACACTACAATTACCCAGGGCAAAACACACTCAGAAAAGAAGCTGACTGGAAAACAACAAAATTTCCTATTTCTATATCAACATCTGATCCCAGTAGGACAGACACACTGCACCAGCCCCCCTCCAAAAACAGGCTCAGTATTGCTCAGCTTCAAGGAATGAAGGTGTGCAGGGCTTTCTATCTCTGTTAGAGCTCTGCCTCCTTGACAGAGATTGGTGCCTGTTTCCTCACTATTTTTCTACGGTCCAGTCCTAAAACTTGGAAGGTGCCTGAGCAATGTAGGCCTGCAGGGAAATTGACAGACCTGAGGCTCGTGTGTGAAGGAAAGGCAATCTTAAGGCTACAAGCTGCTCTGCTCCCTAATCCCAGGCTTCAGTCTTCACAAGTTGAAACTGGCCTTATAAGTATATCTCACCTAGACATTATCAGAGCTTGGCTACTATGGCCAAATGCATTTTTTCCAGGAAGCACTGTGGCAGATTATACCAACCTAACTTGGGCCAGGATTGCCAACAAGCTGGGAGGAGGGGGAAAATCTGTTCCCTTTAATAGAAGCTTCATAGGATGTTATTTACCAGGTGATATCATTAACCTCCACGCCATGAAAAGGGACAGGACATTTTTCTTCTGGTTTGTTGGCCCAAGTTGGTTGAAAGTGCTTCATACTATAGCTAATACTTGGCATCCACCTGCAAGGACCAGAACCTGTAGCTGGAGACTTGACCCTTTAGGGGGAGTGCAACTTATTCAGAGCAGAGCACATCTCAATTTCATGGTCAGCTATGCCATCAAAGAAAAAAATGGGCTAATTGTATTTCACTCTTTGGCATACTTTTTTTCACAAAAGTTGAGCTATCGAATGATAAAGACGGTACAAAAAAGATCACATGAAACTTGGAGTACTGGTATAAGATCATAAAAACTCTAACAAAATGCATAAGCTCCTTTAATCACCAACTATTACAGATTTGTAGAACTTGAGGGAATTTGCTCTGGAGGTGATTTGGCTTTCAGTTTCTTTTTAGTCTGGCAACCAGTTATAAGCTAAGACATTTTCTGTTCTTTCACAATCTGATTTAGGATGGATGTGTATAATCTGAAAAATCACAAGGCTACAGAGTACTTCTTGGACACCTTCAAATTTAAACTGCTGGAGGAGATTGCACTTTTACCACATGAACAAAATTTCCCTGTAAACGGAAAGCAGACATGACAGAGAGAAGCCTTCTCACTGTCATTCTGTTTGCCTTAAAATATCTTTCTCCACCTGCAGTCTGAAGGTACAGTACAGGATGCAATTTATCTCTTAATTTAGAATATGATATTGTGGTTGTGTGTAAGATTATTTGTTTTCACAGATTGCCTGGCCTCTCACCGAGCAGGACTTTTCAGGGCAACTCCAGTGACTTCAGATGTTCCAGCTGACCTGAGGTCTTGTGTGAAGGGTAAGCATAGCTAATCAAATACCCCAAGTGGGGAATCCATGATGAATTGCAGGGAGGTGAAATCTTATTTGTGCCTTTATTTCTTCTTTCCTTTCCTACTCACTTCCTCTCTCACTCCTGTTTACTTTTGCCTCCTTCTGTTCCTTGTTCTGGGGAGGAGAGGTTAGTTCCAGGTTTTTTACAAAGGGGTTCCGTCCTTCACCATTGTTGTATTCTGTGTGTAGGTAGGAGGCAGGGAAATCAGGATTGTGTAGAGGCTAGAGATGTGCACTAAAAAAAATTCTATTTTTCAGATCTGGGTAGTGGAAATGCCATAAATATTGGTATTTCCTATACCAGTTTTGTATTCACATCCTAGTTTTTTTGTTTTGTTTTTTGGAATTCTAAAATTAACCAGATCCATTATTCCCTATGGAGGAATCTTTCTGGGGGGATAAAGGGGCTGTTTTTTGAAGCAAATGACACCAAAATTGCACCCCACAACTCTCCATTGTTTCCTATGGGGAGGGGGAATCCAATGCTTTCTTCAGGGCAAAAAAGTGTTAGGCCAAAACACCTAGAGCAACTACTGACCAAAATCTCCCCAAGAAAGAACCAACAAAGCCCAACAGAACTAGAGAAACCCAGCAGAACCAACCTGGCAGTAGAAGGCACACACTCCAAAAATACTGGTGGCAGTAGTTTGTTGTTCTTGCTCTTTGCAGCTTTCCAGGGGCGGGGGGAGAGGGAAGATGGAAGCATGTGGGGCAACTCTCACAGGTGAATGGCAGAATGTTAGGAGAAGCTCATTTGTCTCACCAATCACAACAGTTCCCTCATATACCACATGAGAGAATCATCATGATTAGACAATTCAGCTCACCCTAACCTGCTGTCACTCTTCTGTGAGAGTGGCCTCACTTCTCTCCCCTCTTCCTTTTTTTTCAGTTTGTGAAAAGTTGCAAACAGCAAAAACAAAATTAAAAAAACGTGCTGCAACCTTTACAATGCTGGCTCCGATTATTCCTAAATATTTTCAAGATTAATTGGAAACAGCAATACCAGTATATCTGAGAATCCTAATGTCACTTGGGATTCCCAGACATACCCCAAAAATACCAATAAGTTCACCCTGACTTGAGGGCAGCACACACACTCACACACACATTCATTTGGTATGTTTTTAAACTGGATATGCCCAGTCTTACATCCCTAGTAGAGGCACTGTTGGCATGCTGCTGTGTGATTGGTGGATGTGGCTGGTGTCTGAGGACTCCTGTGCAGTTGTTATGATCTCACCTCCTTAAAGCGAGGTCATTCATGCTAATTCTTTTCTTTGCTGAGGCAGCATCAAAAGGATACTGTGCTAGCATAGGAGATACCCAGTTCACGCTTACAGAGTGGGTACCATGAGGAAGTAAGTCTTTCTTACTTTCCTGGGATCCTCATATTTGTTGTGTGCATCTGTAAACACAAATAGTGCAAGTAGATAAAGGGAGTGGAATTCTGCCCTCTTAATTTAATTTGTTTGTCTTTTACCCGCCCTCCCCACAACTGGGCTCAGGGCTGGTTACAACACTATACTAACAATAAAACAATTTAAAATACAATATGTAAAAGTAAAAACAGTCTCTTTATCAAGTTAAAAGCAGGTGCTTTACATCCCCATACCCTGGAGCTTGAAGTTTTTTTTTTTTTTTAAGTTAGCTAGCCTGAGAGAAAAATTCTAAAAGTACTAGAATTAATTAGGGAGGGGACAGAGTTTAACTCCCCTTGCTCACAATTTCTAGTTTTGTTTAAAAATAGAGTTCCCTATCCTGTTTTTTTAAAAATATAAATGGGAACTTTCCCATCTTTTCCTTACTAAAGCAGATAGTAGCTGGAGGCAGCATGATTTATATCAGGGTAATAGCACAGCTGCTTTTACAAGAAATTAAAGGTGTTGAGATATCCCCAATATTTGATCCTTACTGATCTTTAATATATAAAAAGGTTTCAGAGCCTTGCCCACAGATTTCTTTCATTTCATCTCGTTTGGCCCTGTATTACATTAAGAAGACAAAACCATTTGATCTGTTTCCCTGGAGTCTGTTCTGCAACTGCCTGCCTGCCTGCCTTTCAGAATATATCAGCAAAAAGTTTAATTCAGTTCTCGTCCAGATAGTTGTGCTTATCATGGGCACAGGGGAACAAAGCCTGTCCTTTCTCTTCCCTTCATCACTCCCAATCGCCATTGCTTGCTTTCCAACTGCAAAATTTTGCAGGAAGGAGAGTGATGGAGGCTTTGCTTCTGTTCCACCTCCCAGTCTGCAACAACTGACTTCAGAAAGTATTAAACAAATATTAGTTCCCGTACAAGTAAGTACAGCTCCAAAACAGAGAAGGAAATACCAAAACAAACAAAAATGACTTATATAATCAAGAAAGCCATCTCCAATCCAGTCACTTAGTAATACTGTGTACAAAAATGCTTGTACAGATGAACTACTTCAGCAGGAACATCTTCTAACTCTCCTGTTTGGAAAACATAGATTATCTGCTGTATCCATCCACACAGATCCAAAGACTTAAGCACTTAAGTCTCTGGAAGAGCAGGTGGTGATTTCTGCCGATACTCCCCTCTCCCTGCAGACCCCCACTTTGCCCCATACCATTCCAGAGAGTCCATTGGACACACACACACACGGAACCAAACTACAGGAGGCGTAAGGGCTGAAGCAGGTCTTGGTACACAGCATTCTGCCCCTCCTGCTCCCCCATTGTATAGCTGTGAAAAGGAGACTGAAGTTCCAGAGGAATAGTGATTAAAGAAGTCTGGAAATTACCCCAGTTGTTTATTTTATTTTTAGACAGCATTCGTTTCTGTAAATATATTCAAGTTAGACAGGATTTAGTTTAAATTTTTAGTTAATTTCTGAATGATGCCTCTCCTCACTGTATATGTACATATTTGGTAACTATTTATTAACATGATGAATTTATGATAGAATTTGGCTATTAATGAATTTGCATCGGGGTGTGTGTGTTAGTATATTTTAATCAATTGTCACATTTCATGGGTTTATAATTATTTTTTTAAAATGCCTGTTGGTTCATGAAGTAAATAATGTAGTTGAAACTGAACATTCAGCAGCCCTTATTCTACCACTTATATTATTTATTAGTCGTTTCTCCAAAAAGACATTTGACACAGCATATTTATTCAAGTTATTTTAGCAGAGTAAAGCAGTAGACAGTGTTTATAACTAGATCCACTGTGTTCGCTGGAACTTCAAATAGCTTTCACAGTGGATACAACTTTCCAGCCCTCCAGCTGTATCAATTTCACTGCACTTTGCTTTAGCTTGAGCTGAGAGGATATTGATTCCCAATCTTTTTTAATTAAGAGAGTCCACCAATAGAATTTTATATTTATTTGTGAATTTCTTCTCTCATCAATGCGTTCCCAAATACAAAAGGTATCACTTAAGTTATCTTTTGTTTGCATCTCATATCCACTCAGAAGTCATAAAAAAAATGTCTTGCAGAAACACAAGAATATCCTTATGCAATTTTGGGGGGAAAGCATGATTCATGCAGCCTAGTATCATATCCAAATGATAACCAGTTTTGGACGCAGCACAATTATTTCTGTTTCCATCTGTCATATAAAGTACCTGTTACCTCATGGCATGAGAGATGCACACCCAGCTGATTATCTTGACTAATAGCTCTTCTTACAATCTACTCGTAATGAACCCATGTAATACTTCTTTGCATACTTGCTGTTGAATGGGCTGCAGCCCCAAGAAGGTCTGTAATGAAATGAAATAATATATTAGGCTCAAACATTTTCAGTCTTGCCCTTCGAAGATTTCTTGCTTTTTAAAATCGTCATTAATTCCTAAAGCTGCATGATAGCTAGGTTGTCCTTCATTCAGTCTGTCTGATCAGTTTACACCCAAAGTTTATGTTTTAAAACATTAGTAAGAAACAAGATTTGAGTCCAGTAGCACCTTAAAGACCAATGAAATTTTCCAGGGTATAAACTTTTAAGAGTCAGGCTCTCTACAGGTAAAAAACTAAGTATGCAAAGCATCCTTCCTTCTTAACTGGAAGTGCCTCTTCTTGTTCTTCTAACAAAATTGTCTGGTGTTTGGAAACTGATCCCAAGTGGAAGATAAATACTTATCCTTAAGCATCTGTCCCTGTTTTTGTCCTTGAGAACACAGAAGGGCAAAAAGGAATCCTTGATTATTATCCCTCATGCAATCAGAGATGGAACACGATTTCCAGAGTGCTGTGCTGGCGTGCCTGCAGTCACAAATTAGAGTGTGCTTTTATTCATCCCTTCTCTCTTTTTTGTACTCTCATTAGAGCCTCTTGGGGGAGGGGGGCAGCAGGGCTGTGTGTGAGCATATTAGCTTGCTGAATGGTCTCCAGTGAGGAATGCTGCTGTACTTGATGTTAATTTTATTCCTCATATGTGTTGGTCTCATAAAGTGGTTGTCACAGATTACCCACTGGAGAAACACTGATGATATTACAAGTAAAAAAAAATGGTGTTGTAACCGTGACAATCCAGTCTTTAAAATTCAGCAGTGGCTCAAGCTAAACTGACATGAATTGGCTTGCAGGAACAGCTGAGTACCTAGAGGATCAGAGTCTGCTGCCCTGCTGTAAGCACTTTATGCCTCAGCAACACTGCAACAAGTTTACACTATCTAATATGAGGATAGTTTTAGCTGGGTTGCTGTGTTAGTTTGCAGTAGAACAGCAGGATTTGAGTCCAGTGGCACCTTAGAGACCAACAAGGTTTTCAGAATGTAAGCTTTCTAGAGTCAGAGCTTCCTTCTTCAGACACCATATGAATTCATTAAGTGGCAAGATGAACTGAACCACCTGATACTACTGGCCATAACTCAGTGGCAAGAGAGTATGCTTAACATATACATTGTCCCAGATTCAGTCACTGGCATCTCCAGTTCAAGGTTTGGGAAAAGGTCGTAGGTTTGGAAAATCTCTTTTTTTGAGAACCTAGAGAACTGCTAGTGATCGGAGCAGACAATACTGAGCTCATCTTCTAACTCAGTATAAAACAGCTCTAAATGTTCATGAATCAGAGTGTGTTGAGGAAAATCACAGTCTGTTCTATCAACTCTCGAGCACCTTATTATTTATTTTATTTACAGGATTCTTACACTGCCTTTCCACCCACACAGGGCCACCAATGTGGTTAGCAAAACTTACGTATTAAAATCTCATCTTGAAAACCATTAAAACCAGCACACAAATACATCATTAAAACAATTTAAAACCAGAGCTGAAAATGAATACAAAATATTTTTAAAATAACAGCTTAAATATTGAGGAAGGATGAGGGATCATAATGGAATGCCAAGCAAAACAAAAAAGTCTTCAGCTGCTGGTGGAAGATGGCAGCAGAAGGGGCCAGACAAACCTCCCTGGGGAGAGCGTTCCAGAGTCTTGGTGACACTGCCGAGAAGGACCTCTCCTGGGTGCCACACACCTAGTCTTGGAAGGCAGGGGCACCTGAAGCAGGGCCTCTGAACCTGACCACAGTGGTCTGGTGAGTTCATAAGGGGTAGCTGTTCCTGCAGGTGTCTTCAGTAACTGAGTCGCAAAAAGAAGTTTATCCAAGGTGTAAGGACAGTAGAAGGAAAGAGACTAATCTTTATGTTGATACTCCAGAAATGGTCCCAAATTGCAATATCGGAGCTCGACATACAAATGGCACCCTCACTCCCTGTGGTTGTGAAAATAATTTAAACATTTGATAATCTGCTGCCTTTTAAAAGGAGACCCAGTTGTTTAACCTGTGGTAGGTCCTGCCTAATGCTAAATAGCCAATTCTGTCATTAACTGTGCAGTCCTTTCCATCTTTGATATCAGTGGGCATAGATAGGATTAGCTCTGCATAGAATAGCACTTATACTCAGGTACTGTAATAATATTGTTACTACTCCTTCCGGTATAGTTATTTGATTGTTTTGAGATCAAAGATGGAAAGATGTGAACTGGCCAAGTTACTAAGAAAATAAGCTATTGACTGAAGCATTATCAGGGTGAATTAATGGCAGGTCAGTAGTCAGTTGCTTTGTTTGAGGACGACTCCCCAGACTCCACTTAGTGTCACCTTGACCCTTGCAGAAAGCCCACCACAGGGGGAGCTTCCTGACACCACTGACCTCCTGCTCAGCTCCCTCAAGGACTGCCAGAGAGGGAGGCACATGAGCAGACAGCTCGAGGACAAGTCTGGCATCTTCCCTCAGCCAGGAGAGACGAACCGAGCGTGAGGCCCTAGCAGGGGCTGTCCACATGACTCCAGCGGCTCTGCTGCCTGGGAGTGGCTGCTGGGCCCAAGCAGCACAGAGGAGCTGCCCAGTGCTATGGTAGCTAAGGAAGATCGGGAATTAGGAGGTATGGTGCACGCTTCTTCTGGCCTACCTGCCCACAGCCAGAAGTTCCTGGGACAGGATGCAGGAGAGCCAAAGGGGAAGTCGCTCCTTGTTCCTACTCCAGCCCGTGGCCCTGGGATTGGCCCATGTCCTGTGGGCAGGGTGAAGGAGGTGGAGTTTGGAATGGGGGAAAGGAAATAAGGGATATTCAGAAGGTAGGAAGGGGGAGGGGAGAGGCTGTTGGAGGAGAGCAAGCGAGTGAGCAAGAGGGAAGGCAAACAAGGGGACAAGTAGGCAAATGAGCAAGAGACCAGGCACCAGCGGTGCTAATCCTAAGAGGGTCAGGACAAGGGCTGACATGACACAACCCAGTTCCCATGCAGAGCCCAGCAAGACGGCTGATGAGCGAGGGGCAGAGCCCACTCCCTGAGGGCCCACAAGCTTGTTCTAGTATTTTCTCAGAAATTTGGCCAGGTTTGTGAAATCCTCTTCTTAGCCTTCTTGAGTCTCCCATCAGAGAAAAGGTGAGATAGATATATTTTAATAAATGCATATATTAAATAAATGTATTGTCTGCATCTTAATTTTGATTCAGTGGTTTTTTTTTACCTATAGCGCTTGCAAAGGAAGAATGGTTCATTTATTCATCAGCAATGGGGAAGTTGCCATTAGTCAAGTGTCCTCTGTAGCACTATTCTCACTAAAAGTCCCTCACAAGCATTAAAAGTGAATTAGGAGGGCTATGTTTATAAAATACTGTCTGTGTAGCAGAAGCTTCTCCCATTGTTCCAAATATTGCCTTAGGAACAGAATGGACAAACAAAATTAGGAGAAGACTAATAAAAATACTGTTGTTTTTTTTTGCTGCAGTAATTTCAAATCAGTGTATTCCTCTGCCATGCAATGAAGATGGTTATAAAGAATGCAGAGATGGCCAAGCGAAGTTCACCTGCATCTGTAAGCCAGGATGGCAAGGAGAGAGATGTGAAGAAGGTAGAGTTTGTACTGTAACTAGTGACTGCTATTAGGACTTTTTAATATATATATATGACAAAAAATAGAAATGAGTTCATCCTAAGCAGCTTTTTCATACTAAAGAATATGGTAGTCAGCAAAGACTCTGTCCAAGGTTATGGTTTTGTTTTTATATTTGTTTTTCTAGATATAAATGAATGTGAAGATCCAGTAAATAGAAATGGAGGGTGCAGTCAAATTTGTATTAATTTTCCTGGAAACTATCGCTGTTCCTGTGAAGATGGTTACTTTATGCTTCCAAATAAAATGAACTGCAGGGGTAAGGGCACTCTTACTAATATCCCTCTTCTCCCATGAAGGATTACTGCCTGATCCTTATGCTTCACCTCCATCTGATAACACATTGCAGAATGCTGTATTCCATCTTCAATGTGAATTCTGTAGTAGGTGGTCTCATAACTGTTCTAAAACTAAGAGGATTTGGTTTGTTATGTTTAAAATACTGTAGAAAAAAATAATTGTTCTATAATTATGAACCTTACTAGTAGGGATGTACATAATAGAAAAAAATGAGCAGAAATTACACACAGAACTCAGCGGTTCAGCTTGTTAAAGCAGCTTCTAGAACACTGAACCAAATCCAGGGAATGAGGCTGAAATCTCTCTCTCTCTCTCTCTCTCTCTTTCACACACACACACACACACACACAGAAAAGGTTGTGTGTTTCATTTCAGTACTTGCACAGAGACTGCACAGGCAGTCAGGGGCCATCTGGCAGCATATTGCTTTTCTTAACAGCAAGTCTGTCTGCACATGCAATCAATTGGCTCCAAAGGGGAGAGGGTGTGCCCTTAGCTTTAACTCTGTTGGCATGAAAGGGATGTGCATGAGTGCATTATTTTTTAGAGCTTCCTGGGCAATTGTGTTATGGCATTGGCAATGAGTAACTCGTAGGGATCAGAGGTTTGCTTTGCACTAGGGACGGAACAGCAGACAGCATGATGCTATCAACACCAGCATCGCCATCACCATCCCTTTCTGTGTACTTTTACGCACAATGCAAGGAAAGGCCAAGCCAACAACATCCGCATAGGCATGCACACGAGGGTTTGAGGAAGGAGGTGTCTCCTTCATCCTCTTGAGTCCCCAGCTGCTGCAAAGGCTCATGTTATGCAGATTAGAGTGAAAATTAGAAAGAAAAAGCAATTATTAAAGGAGAGCCAGGAGGTCTCAGGCACATGGAGCTGGTTGATCCCCATTCAGTGGCCCTCTGCAGCTGCTGTTCTTCACTTTGATGCCATGGTGCCTGAGAGTCACTCACTGTGACTTAAGAAGTCCTTTGAAAATAATGGATTAAGGACCACCAGGAGGAATTTCATCATGCTCAGAAATCCTTCTGGCCCCCTGTTTGGCCCTCTCTGGTTAAACCAGTTGACCCTGCAGTAAATGTTGGGGAGGTAGCAGCATGTGCATTTCACACTCGCGCATGCATGTACATCCAAGTTGCTTCCTTAGGATACCATTGGATCAACTGTTCTGTGACTGACTTTTGATTTAAGTTGTGTCACTGTCCCATACCTTCTTTCACTGTCCAAAGCACGAACTAGCCAGAGACAGATTCTTAAAAAAATGGCTACTGAGGCATTCAAACATTCCTGACTCTTCAAAATTAATACTATTACTGAGTAGCCTTTATAAAAGCTGCATTGTAGATGTGGCAACCTTTTCTTTAACTATTATTTTTTAATTCTTAAATTTTGTTAGAGAGTATGGCCTATGGGCTGTTAAGCTGAATAAATTGAAACTGAAGTCTTTCCAGATCAGTATTCCATGTGGAAGGACCAATCTGGTCCAATTTTTTATTTTCTGGCATAGCAAAAAGACTGTCCTTCAGCTGTTTCCACCATTGGTTCTTCTTCCTTTTCATTCAATTCTGGGTTAATGGTTTTAGTCAGAAAGGGAGACTGACAGCTAGCAACCTGTCTGCTCTCCCACTTTTACTACTTCCCTTCCCACAAAGGAAAAACCAACCTCTAGCCCTTCTTTTCTGAGTGCTTTTATGCACAGTGCAAGAACAGGCCAGCAGCCAGCAGTCCCAGGCTGCTGCAAAACAGATTAAGGTGAGGAGGAGTCGCTCTTTATCACGGAAATGAAACTACAAAGCACAGGGAAACATGGAAAAACAGCAGGATTCAAAGGTAACAATTTATTGGCTTTGCTATCATGAAACATTTTTTTTTAAAATTTCACTGCACTGTGCTGGTTGGCAATGGAATGCTTTCCTGCTTGTGTGCCATGCTGGCTTGCCCTGCCAGCACCTCTTTGCCAGTAAGTTTCCTGCCAACACTTGCTTTCTTTGTATGAGTTTTCATGTGCTTAAGGAGAAACTCAGCTCATTGGATTGAGGGGGTTTAGACAATGCATTGGATAGTGCTTTTTGATTAAACATGAATAGAGCCTCGTTTCTCCAATTCCACCCCCCCACACACACACACAAAAGTGTGTGCATACATACAGTACAACACTCACTTTGATGTGTGCCTTCTCCAAGCATTCCTTGAGGTCCATAAACACAGACCTCACCCTTAAACTTGGTGGGTTGATAGTTTAGAGGGAGGACTGTGTTCTGTGCAATTTTGATGCTGCTGCATTCAAAAACAGCTGTCCAAGACCCTTGTTTCCCCACTCTCCTCCTTTGAAAAGAAGAACGTTTGTTTGCATATGTACAGCCAATGTATGGCAAACTTATGAAAACAAAGAAACCAAAAAGATCCATTCCAAGTCAGCACGGGCTGATCCAGAACAAGCTAGTAATGGAACAGAATTATTCCAGAACCCCCTGGAACTGAAACTAAAATGGAAGCTCTCTTGGTGCACACCCCTACTAACCAGCATGTGAAGTGGCAGGCTTTGTTAATATACAGAATCTTGAAAGTGTGTGTTTATACACATACTCACTGAGCAATTTAACTTCTAGAGACCCTGGAAAGGAAGTTGCCCTGAAACATGACAACTTTAGCAACTCACACATAATAAAATTTCAATAAGACATCCCCACAAATGGGCAAAAGAAGGGTAGCAGTTTACTTGTCATGGGTAATAGACCTGGCATATGGACGATCTCTGATAAAGTCAATTTTAGCATACACTTGTGGTCACAGTATGAAGGTTGGTACAAGCAAGTTTCAGCATGCCTGCCTTTGAAATTGTGTTTCTAACACTTACGTTGCTAGGGGACAGCTGGGTATCTAAAACATATATTCCTGGCCCAAGAATCAGTTAGTTGTAGCCTGTTATTCTATCAGATGGGGTCCACTCAGACAAGAATTGGGAGCCTATGCCATTGTTTCAAATCATGATCTCTTTAGTTTGTAATTCTAGGGTTCTCTCAGTGCAGTCCTAAGCACAGTTACACCCTTCTAAATACATTGACCCAATGGGCTTGTATGGGTATAATTCTGCTTAGAATTGTGCTATACATTTTGATGATAGTACTTAATTCAAAGGAAATACAGTATGTGCTACCAGTGGGAACATAAAGGCTTAGGCTTATCTCTTCAAAATGTGACAACCAGAATAACCACATATGAGATCCTTTACAAAGAAAACGAGATCATTACCCTTTTGAAAATGCTTTGTTCATATGACTATAACTCAGGATCCACAACATTTTTGAGCCTTTAGACTTCTTTGGAACTCTAGTGGGTGCAACCACAAAATGACTGCCACAGGAGGCAGAGCAACATTCCTGGAGACCAAGTGCAGGGGAAATGAAGGGTAACTTTAAAAACACTGGAAAAGAAGAGTGAGAGAATAAAACCACCAATGTGATGGCAGCAACATTATTTTAGTCTGCACAGCCAATTAGATCACCAATGGCCAGTCAGAATGTGAGCTGGGCAGGAGCCCCACTTGATCCCACCGACTTTCCAAAAATACTTGATGTGTGCCAAAGAAGGTGTCAGTGAATGTCATGGGGACCAAGGCATCACATTAGGGACCCCTGCTATAAACTTTTTAAAAAGTTTATCATCTCTGTTATTCCTTTTACTTTTATATATCTACCAAATGAGAGACCCAAAGTTGGTGCCACTAAAGTGTGCTTCTTTTCCACACAGTGGCACACTACCTCTCTGTTTTTATTTGTATGTGAATCTAGCTTTTCATGTTTACGCGAGCACGTTTCATTGGAAAATTAGCTCATACCTCTCACACTTTTTATTGTCTCTTGAGCTCACTGCTATCCTTGAAGCATGTGGCAGGAGGCAAGTGCTGCAGACATGAAAAAGAATCCTTCCCTTTCTGTTGGAAATGAATACAATCTCTGTTTGTGCAGACAGGAATGAGTGCATGTTAGACCGAAACATTTGTGGAACGGCACTATGCAAGAATACTCCTGGGAAGTATGAATGTGAATGTGCAGAAGGTTATGGCTATAATTCGACTACAAAGAAATGTGAAGGTAGTTGTTTCTCATTTTTAAAAGCAGAATTTTGAATGCCTTTATTTATTTATTTATTTATTTATTTAATTCAATTTGTGTTCCGCCCTCCCTGCATCAGCAGGCTCAAGGCAGATTCCAATTAATACAATAATATAAAATACAAATACCTTTAAAACCAATAAAAACATCTTAAATATTTTTTTAAAAAAGAACACACACAACAAGCGATGCAGCAGCAGATTTTAAAAGGCATATGGCAGCAGATTTCACCAACAACCACCACCCAACCACCTCTAGAAATATATGGCAAAGGCTAGGTGGTAGATACCCTTTGTAGGGGCACAGCTATCTCTAGGTAGCCAGCAGGGAGGCCCAGAGCGTCAGCCATATGCCTGGCGGAACAGCTCTGTCTTACAGGCCCAGCGGAAGAATAGCAAATCTGGCCGGGCCCTGATCTCTTTAGACAGAGCGTTCCACCAGGTTGGAGCCAGGACCGAAAAGGCCCTGGCTCTGGTCAACGCTAAACGGGCCTCCCTGGGGCCAGGGGCCACTGAATCGAAGCGTCATATGGGGCTCATACAGGGAGAGATGGTCCCATAGATATGCCAGTCCCAGTCTGCATAGGGCTTTATAGGTTAGTACCAAAAACTTGAATCTGATCCGGTACTCCACTAGTAACCAATGCAGCTGGCGCAATACTGGTGTTATATGTGCAGTGCAAGGCACTCCAGTGATGATCCGTGCCGCCGCATTTTGGACCAGCTGTAACCGCCGGATCAGGTTCAGGGGAAGCCCTGCGTAGAGCTGTAGTTAAGTTGCGAGTCGAAAGGTAGGGGGCGAGTTGCCTGGTCTGTCGAAGATGGAAAAACGACGACCTGGCAACCACCATGATCTGGGTCTCCATTTTCAAGGAAGCATCCAGAATCACCCCCAGGCTCCTAACTCTTGGGACCGGTGTAAGCACTGCCCCATCAAGTAAAGGGAGCCGGAGTCCCGAATCCACATTCCCACGACTCAGGTACAGGAGATCCGTCTTTGAGAGGTTTAACTTCAGTCGACTCTTCTGCAGCCATCCAGCCACAGCTTCGAAGGCACGCTCCAAGGCATCCGGGGCCGATCCAGGCTGGCCGTCCATCAGCAGATATAGCTGTGTCATCAGCATACTGATAACACCCAAGCCCAAAACTTGCACCTGCTGGGCGAGGGGGTGCATATAGATGTGGGGAGAGTATTGCCCCCTGCGGTACACCACATACTACTGGGTGGCAGGATGACAACTCCTCCCCAAGCACCACCCTCTGTCCCCGACCATGGAGAAAGGAGACAAGCCATTGTAGTGCCGTCTCCTGTATTCCCGTGTCGGTGAGCCGGTGGGTCAAAAGTCATAAGTGACCATATTGAATGCTGCCGAGAGATCTAGTAAAATCAGCAGCACTGATCCACCTCGATCCAGGTGTCTACGAAGATAGTCTGTGAGGGTGACCAGCAATGTCTCTGTCCCATGGCCTGGGCAGAAGCCAGACTGAAAGGGATCCAGGGCCAAGGTCTCCCTTAGGAAGCTCTGCAGCTTTTTCTCTGCCGCTCGCTCAGAAACGGAAGATTCGAGACTGGGCGGTAATTGAGCGGGTCAGCAGGATCCAAAGATGGCTTCTTTATCTTGGAATTTTCACTGTCATTGTTGTACTTGTTAGGGTTTTTGTTCGTTCGTTTAACAGTTCACAGTAAAATTTCTGGAAATGTTAAAAGTCACAGAATTTTTTCTTTCTTTCTGAAAGGAGGCAATGGAAATTTATGGGGAAATTGAAATCTATGCACTACTTACTGTCTATAAACTAAAACTTCCTTAACTGATTTAACAAATTCTCCTGTCACTCTTAACCACTACACCAAACTGGCTCTCAGACTATTTTAGACACTCTGACTTGCCTAAGTCAGCCCAAGAATTCTATAATTGAACAGAGGCTGGCTTTTCTATATCTTGGCCTAAGATTATAACCATTGCACGTACTGGTTCTCATACACACACACATCCAAATCTTATCACATTTTGCTAGCATAATTTTGTTATGGCAACAGCATACAGTATGTGGGTGACACAGATGAGTGTTACGCTAGTGCTTCCAACAGCACATACAGAAAATGTGCAGTAGCCTCAGCTTTAGGTACCAAGGCCAATCTGGGCTCCTGATTACTTGAGATTGGTTGCATGAAGAAGGTCCTAGGTTCAGTCCTTAGCACCTATATCTATATCTCAGTCAAGACTGAGATAGCTGGAGATATAGGGGACTTCTACCTAAAATGCTGAAGAGTTGCCACTAGTCAGAGTGGGCAGTACTGAGCTTGATAGACCAATGGTCTGATCATTCTAAAGCACATTCATACATTCACATGTTTCCAGATGCACACGTGAATGTTTGTGAGGGCAGTATCAATATCTTATATAGCAATAGCCAACTGGCCCTGATCTGTGGATGTTTAAATCAGGAGATTGGAGCTATGAATGGACAAGACAGATCTTTCTATGCACCTGAAAAATGCTCCAGGTTTGCAGAAAAATTTGAAATCTGAAAAAATATATATAGGATGTTAAAAGGCGTTAAAAGGAGTCCTTGTAGCTTTAAGAATCAGATGCCCTCAGTTGCTAGGCAAACATAACAGTATTCCAGGCTTGGTTTCTGTCAGTAAAAGGCAGGAAGAGGGGCAGGGCCCTTTCCAAGCTGTTTGGGCCTTTGAGGGAGAATTTACTGGGGCCAGGCCTAGAAGAAACCACCAGGCAACTTGATACCACATGACTTGTGCAACACACGCAGGCTCAGCTGCTTGCTTCTGTTCAATAGCAACACCCTCCCCTTCCGAAGCCAATGTAGTAGTGGTTAGAGTTTCAGAGTAGGATTTGGGAGACCCAGGTTGGAATCGCCATTCTGCTGGGGAAGTTCACTGGGTGACTTTGATCCAGTCAATTTTCCTAGCCTAATCTACCCCTCAGGATTGTTGTGAGGATAAAATGAAAAAAAGGAAAATGATGGAAGCTGCTTTGCATCCCCATTGTGGAGAAAGGCAGTATGTAAATAAAGCAAATTAATAAATATTGATGAAGATGAGGGGCTGGTAAAAGATGAGTTGTTTAGTGGGTTTGAAGGAGAGAAGGACATAGGGAAAGGTGAGCATATTGAGGCTGCCAGAAAAGAAAGAGGAAATAGTGTGGGGAAAGGGATACAGAGAAAAGTGAAGTACCCTCCACAAGTCCTTGCAGATTCTCCACCATGCAACTGAGCCTGACTCAGCCAGTGCCATGCAACTGGGCCATATGGGAGAGGCTGCCAGGGTAGGGGAGATAAAGATGGGGGCAGACAAAAGTGAGTTGGAAGGAGAGAAGAAATCAGGAACAGGTGAGAGGGTATGGGGGGCAGGAAAGGGAAAGAGGTCATAGTGGGGGAGGGGGAATTAGATGCATCCCGCAAGTCCTTGTGGGTCCCCTAGTTGTCTTACGCATTTTCTGCATTTTTTGCAGAATTTATGCCTGTTGTGTAGAGTGGAGTGACCCTTGAGAAAAGCACCCATTATCATTATAGTTATATTTGGGTATCTTACACCATCTTATTAAACTTTTCTTCAGTCCGTTATTCTGTTGAGCAACTATCCCCAAACCAATCTTTTGATATTCTTGTGAAAGTTTTACTTAGGTGAGTATTCAATTTGTTGGAAAAAATCAGACTTCAATCATTCAAGAAACATAAATGCCTAGGATAGTATACAGTCAAACTCTACACTCACTTACTCTCTCCCTCCCCCTTCCCCTATGTGTGTACACACACACACACACACACACACACACACACACTCTTCATTTATACCCCACCTTCCTCCCCAATGGGGACTCCAAGCAACTTCTCCGGTCCTCCATTTTACCCTCACAACCACCCTCTGACTGAGTGTGACTGACCCAAGATCACCCAGGGAGCTTTCATGGCAGACTGGGTATTCATCCCTTAGTCTGCCAGATCTTAGTCCAACCGCTACACCACATTGACTACCAGTGTAATCCTAAACAGAGTTACTCCAGTCTAAGCCCATTGAAACCAACGGGCTTAAATTGGAGTAACACTTCCTAGGATTGCATTGTATATGTGTCACTGCTCAAATCAGTGATGTTTTAGTTACAGGCGTAAAAATTTTTGCCTTATTCTGATGCCTTTATGATCTTCTTACACAGCTAGAGTCTGTTTATTCACATAGTCGGCAGGTTACTAATACTGTCTTTCGCACAGCCATGCACTTCTAAATTATTTATTGTGTTGAGCCAACAAAGCAGAGAATGTAGTCAGCTTTGCTCAGTTGGGACAAAATGTGTTTTGCTCTGGTCAGCCCATATTTTCTCTCTGAATGATTGCTTTCCAAGCCTCCTGGGCTTCATAATTTGGTGCCCACACACACATCCATATATATTTGTATTGATCTCGTTTTGTTTTGTTTTTCCAAGGCAGTATGTGTGGGTGTATGCACAGTGGTTGAGCATATCGATGGTGCTTTTTTTCAACTGTAAGGGACAGTAATAGCCAATTATAGTTCCAGGACCCAGACAAATTGGTTTGAGATTTCCCACACAACCAGCTTTCTGACTTACAGCTTCATGGCTCAGTTCTGTGAAATTCTTGCTCTTTCAGATTGCCTTTCCCACAGAGTCCTCTGGTCCCAGCTTCCATAAACATTTGCTGGGAGAGGAAAAGCGTACATTTTCATGTGAGTGGGACATATAAGGTTGGGGGGGAAGTTAAAATATTTGTATTCAGTGATAGAATATTTTTATTCAGTAGATTCTATTACTTAATTAGCCTAATCTATTGTTCTTTTCCACTTTTGCAGACAAAATGAATTATGCTCAGGCATCAGTGTGTCTTTTGTGAGTTACAGAAAATGGACTATTAGTAGAGTAGTCCTACATAATTTGCAGCCCACCAAACCAAACAAAGTCACTGCCCCATCCATGCACGGCATCCCACTCTTCCAGGCAATCTGTCAACTTTATTTTTGCTGGTATAAAAATGGAATCCAGTTTCCAGAGTACATGTCTGGCAGGCTCGCATACTGTGCAGGTCATCATAGGAGAATGTCTGCATCCACTTTGAAGAGAAAGTGTGATGTCTGTGGAACCAGCTGCCAGAAACTTGCCCAATATTCATCTTATTTTTAAAAATATATGCAAGCTCTGCAGTAGCAAAACTACAACTATGCCTCTTTTAAGATTTCATTTTAACTCCCAAGGATGCAACTGTATGTTTTGAAAACAAAAGCCGGTATAAGTGTCATGCTGTGTGCTTCCCTATTTACTGCAGATGTAGATGAATGTGCCGAAAACATTTGTTCTCAAATGTGTATCAATTCTCCAGGAAGCTACACTTGCTATTGTGATGGCAAGAAAGGCTTCAAGCTTGCTAGAGACATGAAAACTTGTGAGGTAAGGCACCACTGTTCCCCCTCCCTCCCTTGCTTTTCTTTAATAAATGTAAAGAAGTGAAATATTCTTCTCCAGTGAGGTTTGAAAAACACCAAGACCATGTCCTTATACTGCATGTTTTGTTTTTTGTTTTGTTTGTGTATACTCTTCTGCCTCATCTGTATGGTCAAGGCAATTTACAGTAAAACAGAGTAGAACAAAAGTCCATGGTGCTTCAGGGGTAATTGTAATCAGTGGACAAAAGTTGCAGCAGCACCAGGCCCCAAGCTGGGGGTGCCTGACTGACCCCAATTCCTCCCCCCCAGTGTAGGGGGGCAGTTGGCTGGGTAGCAGTGACTTCTCATATGGCTCCTTGTGGGGTTTGGGCAGTTGGCTTGACAGTAGCAGCTATTTGTGCCTGGCTTATGTTGGTAGCAGCAGCTCCTGCTCATCTCACACTGGGTGTCGGCCAGCCAGTGTCAGGGGTTAGGCCCAGCAGGGGAGGCCAGCAGGGGAGTAGCAGTGATTTTGGGAAATTATCCTGGATTTTTACTATGGGCTCCAGAATCACAAAGACTACCCCTGTGGTCTTGTATACATATAAATACGTACGTATTTAAGCAATGCCTGTTTAACACCACTTATTTGCAAACTACTGTATATCTCTAATCTTGTACAAAATTCTATGAAAACAGTTCATTTTTCTGAAATGTTCAAAACCTGTATTAGTGCTACTGAAATATTTGCATAGCTTTAAGTCCCTTCACTTTAATAATTCTTTCACTACAAACTAAAACCTTCCTAAGAGGTATATTAAACGATCAAAGTATTCACATTTCTTAGATGGAGAAACAGCGAGGTATGCAGGGTTTCAATGAAAATGTTTCTGTATGAATGGCTTCCTTTATACTTCTTTGGCAAGACTGAGCTTGTTGAAGTGTATTCAGCTACCACTAAAAACAAGCTTTGAGGTACTTCAATGCAACAGGGCTTAAATAGTTCACAGATCAAAGGCAGCTATTGTGCTTTAACATACTTACGAGAACTTGGTGAGTGGTAGTTAACTTTGATTTAATGATTAGGCAACATGAGGTGTGATTTCATTCCCAACTGATATGAAATCAGCAAGCTGGCTATACAATTTGGTAAATTGACTAGTGTATGGAAAATAGATTCAAAAGTAATCTTTTAAATAAGTGTCAGAATTGCTCACAAGAAATTTGTTTGAGATTCCTTTACACTAAAGTTTTGCCTTTACCCGCATCTATAAGATTAGAGCTGTTGTTCCAAAAAAAATCTGGCCTAACCGTGCAGTCTTTAGTCATAATGCAGTTATGCTGGCCCATGCCTGCAATAATGCACTCATCAGCTATGCAGATTGCATTGATTGGTGTGTTTCTATTGTTCAACGAATTCCTAGTCTAATGAAGGTCTCACAAGTGCTAGTCAGAAGGCACCCCGTCATTTCCAGGAGAAAGACTATAAAGCTATTTTACCACAAAAAAAGAAGTTTGATTCAAATGATTGGTGTTTTTCTCAATATACTTTTGGCAATTGCCCTTTAATGAATCTAGCAGAGATTCTAGCTAGAATCTAGCAATGAATCTGTTGTTTGAAGGAATCCACTGTACAATGAACTTGCCAGGTCCACTGTCCAACAAATGGTGGTGGCAGATGTCATTATATTGTCATTAAGAATGTCTTCAGATAGCCTAATTCTACATGATTACCACTGTATAATGAGTACAAATGGCAGCATACATTGTGGGGGGAGGGGGGAGGCATTGGAATCTGTCCTACATTGGTAAAATTGATTAAGGATAGATTTGAACTTGCCTTGGTCAAATTATATAACAAGTGTTTCTTTTTTGCTGTTATTCCTAGCCTGTGCAAGATTGTCTCACGCTGAATCTTGAAACCAATTATGAATTGCTTTATCTGGCAGAGCAATTTATAGGGATTCCTGTTTTATATTTAAGGTTTAGACTGCCAGAAGTTACAAGGTAAGTAGATGTCAGAAGGCCAGTCTGGTGTGGTGGATAAGAGTGTGGGACCCTAATCTGGAGAACTGGGTTTGCTTCCCCACTCCTCCACTTGAAGCCAGCTGGGTAACCTTGGGTTAGTCACAGCTTCTAGGAGCTCTCTCTGTCACACCTACCTCACAGGATGTTTTGTTGTGGGGATAATTATAACATAGTTTGTAAGCCGCTCTGAGTGGCCGTTAAGTTGTCCTGAAGGGTGGTATATAAATTGAATGTTGTTTTGTTGTTGTTTTGTTGTTGTTGTTGTTAAATATGGGACAGCAGGGGAAGAGGTACACTTTACTTCAGTCGGGCAATCTAAGGGCACCAGGCCTAGCTAAAAGTTCTTTACTATGGTATGGTCTGTGAGTCATATTTCAGAAACTATTTTTTCTTTCAAAACTCATGCATTTTTATGTACAAGTGAGATTGTGGTGGGAAAGCCATGTTACAAATTTGTACTGAACCTGAATAACGGTGCTTGGGGCTCTGGATCTCAGTAGGTACACCCACTCAGACTCACTCAGACTGTTGCTTGTGAGTTGCCTTACGCAACTTTCTTTCCTTTTTTAAGCACAGTTTATTAGTTAGATTTTATTATTATAAAATATTATTATTAATATATTTTAATCTGTAATAACTTTCACAGTGCACAGATTCAGTCTGTTTTATATTCTGTCCTTTCCCTATGATTGTGCTTTTCTGTCCCCTCCCAGGTTTTCAGCCGAATTTGATTTTCGGACCTACGATAATGAGGGTGTTATATTGTATGCTGAATCTCCTGATTATACATCATGGATTTTGCTTGCACTTCGTGATGGGAAGATTGAAATTCAGTTCAAGAATGAAGTGGCAACCAAAGTAACAGCTGGTGGCAAAGCCCTTAATGATGGCTTGTGGCACATAGTAAGTTTTTTTTTCAGTTTCAGGAATTTAAAATAAAATTGTGAGGAATCCTCTTGTCAAACAACTTGATAAATATGCAACAGAAACTGACTTTCACCAAATGCTTTGGTGACCTTATAACAATTTACAGTTTATATGCTTCAGTTGTAGTTCTGTGCCTAAGAATCAGGGGAATGCTTTCTCTTTGTTCAGACACCAATAGTTTAAATTGGAGTTTAGTAATACAAAAATGCTGGAACTTTCTTTGTCTAAACTAGATATGATCCAAAATTGCCTTGTATAAAAGACTATATAAAGCTCACTAATAAGTGTAATGTTCTCTTGTTAAGGCGAATATCTTTCACATGAAACAAAATTGGAACAATGAGAGTAAATCCAGGCATCATAATAAAGGTGTCTTATTTTTTAAAAAACAGTTTCTTTGAACATCAGGGAACTTAATTACACTTTTAATTGGTACTGCATGAGAGACAGAGTCTGGAACCTCTGACCTTTCTCATCATCCATTATCCACCTAATCAGTTCCAGTCTCTTGCACAAAGAATCACACCTGAAAGATTTATGACAACATTCACAGCGAACCTATCTCTGTCCCCAACTCCTCCCTCCCCCCTCCCTTCTGTAATTTTCAGTATAAAAATGTTGAAAATTATTTCCTTTTCATAGCATCTGAAGAAGTGAGCTCTGACTCATGAAAGCTCCTGCTGGAATAAATGTTACTAGTCTTTAAGGTGCCACTGGACTTCTGTTTTATTTTTTAAAATTTATTTAACCGGTAAAATACAGATATAATAATTTCAGATAAACAAACATAAAACAGTTATTAATCCATATGATTAATAAATCTAAAAATTACCTATCAGATCATAAATATCTAAAACATCAATTAAACTATTATGAATTACCTGCCAATGAAGATACCATCATTTAACACAAATATAACACAAATTTTGTTGTGTCACAGTACATTCTCTGTAAAGCAGCAGCATTTGATAGTGTCTGTTCTTTGTCCATTCACTGGAAATGCAAAGCCAGCAGTAGTCCATATTTCTCTCAAATGAGATACATAATTCCATAGCAGGCTGGGAACAAAAGGAAGCACTTGGTAGCCTTTTATTAACAATGTTTAAAAAAAAATTCAGGTACTGCATGAGGTACAGATTAAATTAAAGCCATATTGTATAGTTTTATCTTGTGGTTTGAAAAATGTTTGCTTTAACTTTTAGCAAAACAGAATCCTTGCTGTATTCAGGTTACTACTTTCAACATTTACAAATACATCTGTTTTATTTTACATTTAGATCTCTGTGGAGGAATTAGAACATAGCATCACTGTAAAAATAGCAAAAGAAGCAGTGATGAATATTAACAGTCCAAGAAATCTTTTTAAGCCATCCAATGGCTTTTTGGAGACAAAGGTATACATTGCTGGTCTACCTCGCAAAGTGGACAACACTCTCATTAAAGCGGTAATCTTTTTCAGTATTGATTATGTCATCTCCCTTTTGACATTTTCTCTTATATATACCAACATCTATTCATTTGTCACTACAAAGTCTGAAACAAAATTTGCATGATTTTTCTTTCCACCTTTAAAAACATCACAGTATGTGATGTAAGATGCGAGGCTTCATCTGAGAGACCAGTATGGGATTCTTCTTTTCAATATATTTTCACGTTCAGTTATTAGTTTTATTCTTAGAAGACAAACTTACAACCCTTCCTTTGAATATCCTTATGCTAGCTTTCAAATTTGTGGCTACCATGCTCTATTATATCTGTTTTCATTGAATGTCCCAACTGTTGATCATATTGTAATTTTTCTGTGAATGTCCAAGCTATTGATTATGTTATATTCACTTGCAGTATGCAATCCACTTTGGATCTCAATGAGAAAGCAGACTATAAATAAACAACAGTAATAATTTTGTTACCAGACAATATGAGATACAAGCCAGAAAAGTGGACACTTACTCGTTAGTTTTAAAAGCATTCAAATTGCATAGACTTTGAATAAATCCTTGGTGATACGCATTTTACCTACATCTGAAAATATACGTAGTCACTTCAGTAAAAGTGCAGAACTAAAAAGTATTAGATTTATTTGGTGATTACAGGATCACAGAAAGGGTGGAAAAGGCAGCTAAATTTGTGAAGAACAAATTCATAACAGGTGCATTTACGCTAGCAGTTTAAAGTTGGAAATTCTACTGGATTTGTCCTGCTGTAGGAATTGCATTTAACCAGCAGGAATTGGCAGATAAATTACAGTGTAAAGAACCAGTTATAGTTTCAAGAATCCCAGGGGAAATGGTCATTAAAAGTAAATAACAATGCCTGATAAAAAGCAGCTACTTCTGTCTTTGATAATATCTCTGCTGTGAAAAGTAGCTGTGTTCTGTAGCGGTTCAAGTGTTGGACTTGAGCCAGGGTGACCTAGGATCAAACCCCTTTGCTGTGATATTCCCTAAAAGACCTTGAGACAGTCACCAGCTCTCGGACTTAATCTATCTTATAGGTTGTGAGAATAACATGAAGGAGGAAAGAACTGTGTGCACTCCGTATCCTTGGAGGAAGGGTGGAGGGAAATGTATTAGACAATAATAATAAAATGTACGATAATTATATGGCAAACCTGTCCATCTCCTAACCTGCCTGTCCTAGGACTGCTTCAGTCTATGGATAACTCCTTTTGTGATTTATTTACACAAATATGGTAGCATGGCAAAGAGGCCTAAAAGAGAATATACATTTCTTGCATCGCATATAGGTATCAAATTTTTACATGCCACCTCAAAGGGAACAAAATCTCCTAAACTGGAAGTGCCGTTTTGTCTTATGTTACAGTTATGTGCACATTTGTTTTTTGTTTTTGAGGTATTAGTATATTGTACTATTGGCCTTATGTTCTGTGCCCATAATTGAATTGGCTTTATTTACTTATTGAGTCATTCATCTTTTTCTGTTTTCGCAGCCTTTTTGGTATACCCTATCTTTTTCGCTTGGGTATTTTCCCCTTTTTTGTGGTTAAGCCCCCAACAGTGCCATCCTAAGCATCTCTTCTAAGCCCACGGATTTCAACTGTACTTAGGATGACACTGCAAATCTTGTCCTAAGCCATATGGCTGATTTATTATTGTTTCCCCAATAGAAACTATGCTAATGTGTAAATTCTGGACTCATGGAGGTTGATGCATATCTTAAGTGCCCTTTAAATGTGACACTAGACCCAAAGAACCCTTTGCTAGTAAGTAGTTAATGTAAGCCCAGTCAAGCATCTTGCTTAAACTGGCCTTCTGAAAGTACGGATCTTAGTCCTAGTAGGATGAAAAACAGCTCACAGACTTTCTCAAAGGCCCAGAGTTGAAAGGGAGCAAAGCTACTTCTTCTGTAAGTGGCAATGACAATAGACTTGCTTCTTGGGGCTCTTTGTGGTCTCTGAAATATGTTGTCTTGGTTCTGGAACCCAACCTCCTCTGCATCAAAGTTCAGACAACCCTCCCCAATAAGGCTGGACAGAATCACAGTCCATGACATTGTCACTGGCAAGTAGAAAGAAAAATGTAAACCATCTATGCACAAGCCCTTCCGGTACATAAAGCCCCCTGTATTCCTTATGTGGTCTGAAAAACGTTTATCTCTTATTTCAGACACTAAGAAGCACAAACTAAAGTGCTATGTATTTTGAGTAATCTATGTAATGATTTTTAAAGAACTGTGAATATAAGAGGAGAACTGGTATAACTGAGGACTGTCCTGCTTAAATCTTGTCACATTCATGATTTCATCAACTGGCTTTACACAAACCACTCACTCACAGCATCAACATCTCATCAGTAGGGATGCCATGAACTTTGCTACAAATGAGTTCACCAAGTGAATTTACCATAATCAATGGTAGTGAATCTAGTGAGCTGATTTTGGGATTAGTTCATTAGTGGAGCAAACCACATGATCTCCCTGCAAACTTGCCACTGGAAAGCAACACTTGCAGCTGAAGACAATTGACCTGCTCCCTCTGTTGCAAAAGTGCTAATAAAGCAAAGAATATGCCACAAAAATCAAGGGAATGGCTCAAACACAGTACCTGAAAACAGAATGCACTGCAGTCCTCTTTCCTAGGACTAAGCCTCATCGAATAAAATGGGGTATATTTCTGAGTAAACCACCTTAGGACTGAACTCTCAGTCCCTAAGGTCTGGAATGAAAGCCTCCAGACTAGAATGACGGTCCCTGAGACTGAATTGAGTGCTTTTCCAGGGCTGTTTTGGCCTCCAAGACCACGCCTGAGCTGGTGTGCTGAGATGCAATCTCCTTTTATTCAGTTAGAGTGCATCCTCATTCTTCTTGGCAAGACCATACTATACTCATTCACATGTTTTTCTTGGGAATGGTACTCAAGTATGCATAGAATTGCAGCCTACAGCTTTTATAAACAAAGCTTATTAGTATTATGTGTAGAAAAGTATAGAATTGAAAGAGTAGGTGGATGGTATGACCTAGTAGTTGGATTTGTTGGTCTCCTCCTGAATAACATATGAAGAGCCGTGCTGGATCAGACAAAAGGCCCATCTACTCCAGCACTCTTCACACGGTAGCCAACTCTCCAAGAAGTTGACAAACAGGATGACTGCAACGGCATCAGCCTATCTATGCTTCCCAGCAATTCATATAAAGAGGCATACTACTTTTGGTATTGGAGGAAGTATATCCCAGCAGGTGATCATATTGACTTACATTGTGTAATCCTCCTTGAGTCTCAGTGAGAAAGGCAGAACATAAATATAAATAAATATCCATCATTATTAGTAACCATTGGCGATAAAACATCTAATAAAAATTCACATACTGCAGTTGCCAAAAATAACCATAAGGCAGCACAGATTAGCCTCCATCAAAAGCCCTTCTAAGTAACCCTTTTTTTCAGTGCTTCCTAAAATCTTGCCAGCATGGAAGCCCTCCTAATATTTTCTGAAAAACCGTTCATCAAGTTTCCCTCCACCCACTGACTGATTGTTTTTGGATCAAATCAGAATACCCCAATAATATTGCTGTAACTCTTCTACAGATTAATCCCCGTCTAGATGGATGCATTCGTGCCTGGAACCTGATGAATCAAGGGAATTCTGGTGTGAAAGAAGTCATTCAAGAGAAACAAAGTAAACACTGTTTAGTAAATGTTAGAAAGGGATCTTATTACCCTGGTACTGGAGTGGCAAAGTTTCAAGTTAGCTACAGTAAGTATGTTTCCCACTTCTGATGTTGTACTTTGGTGGTCGCAACATTAATAGAAAGTATCTTTTGGGGAATGGGCTGTGGCTCAGTGGTGCAGCATCTAAGTCCCAAGTTCAGTCTGACATCTCTAGTTCAAAGGTAGTAGATGATGGGGGAAACCTCTATCTGAGACCCTGGAGAGCTGTTGTTGGTCAGAATAGACAATAGTGACCTCAATAGATGAATGATCTGGGTGTAAGGCAGGTGCCTGTGTCCATGTGTACTACCAACACAAAGTTCTGTTCTAGGTCCCAACAACACTCCTCTGTGGAGGTTGAGAAGCATGCTATATTTGCCATGGTATTAAGACTTACTTTTGAAAGTGATCACTTAGCTGGTGATAACACATAAAATTGGGAAGCAGGACTGTAAGGTTTTTCTGCTGTAGAGTGAGTCCACCCAAAGAAATTGCCTCTGGCCTTTTGACCTCTTTGCCTTACTCTGATTCAGGTGGTCCGTCCACATTGCTCAACTCCCCTCCCACATACATTGCATATTTATCTGTCTAGACTTTTATTTGGAGCTTTATTATTTGAAAAGTTCTTTAAATTTTTTTTACATTTGAAAAAAATATATCCCAAAAGAGAGGGTATATCTTCCTAATTAACCTAAAAGGCAGCAAATCAGTACATCCCCTTCAGCTGCAAGTCAGAGAAAGGGTTTTCACTGAACTTGATCCAGGGGAGAACAGTTAACCTATACGGCCTTAACTGGTGTAGTGGTTAGTGTCAGACTCTAGGATCTGGGATACCCAGGTTTGAATCCTCAGTCTTGCATGGGAGCTCAGTGGATGACATAAGGCCAGTCACATACTTTCTGCCTAACCTAGTTTACAGGGTTATGAGGATAAAATGGAGAAGTGGATTATGTAAGCTGCTTTGGGTCCTCTTTGGGGGAAGACGGGGTGCATAAATGTAGTCATGATGTGACTGTGTCCAGACTATTGAGTGAAATCTACTTTTGATGTGGTTTGATGTGGTTGCCTGCTTTTCTTGAATATTGCAACCCAATCAAATATTTTAGGGCATCTGGCACTAGAGGTACCCCCCCCCCCCCAATCTAGGAAATCTCGATCCAGGTTTCAGGGATCCCCCCAAAATCTGCCTAAGACAGATAAGAGAATCCTGGATTTATTCAGACCGTTATTCCCTATGGGGGAAATTATCTGGGTGGATAAGGGTGGTATTTGTCAAGCAAATTCCAACAAATTTGCAGGGAAGCTACCCCTGGCTGTCCTCAAAACACTGTGCAAGTTTCAGGAGGATTGGACTTTGGGGTACAATTCTATGGGCCACTGAAAAAGGTGTCCCCAGTCACTCCATTATTCCCTAAGAGAAAAACTATTGGGCTGGAGTTTTCAAGAAAACTCCACTAAATTGCAGGGAATCTACTCCTGACTGTTCTTTAAAGACCATCCAACTTTCAGGAAGATTGGACTCCGTGGTCCAATTCTACAGACCCCTGGCAAAGGTGCCCCCAGCCACTCTCCGTTGTTTCCTACGAGGGAAACATTTCTAAGTGGGCTTTCAGGCAGAAACACATAGAGGTATGGCTACCATTGGCCAAAGACACACTCCTTACATGCAAGAGAAAGTCCAACATAACCAAATTGAATCAAGGGACCAACATTAAACCAGAGAATCATGTCAAAACAGAGAATTCCACCCAAACTAAACTGAAGCAAGAGAGACTCTTGCAACTTAAGTTCAAGTGAACCAGTGTCAGTCACAGAAGCCAGACAGACAAGGAGAGCTCCTGCATGGATTGGCCACTCACTCACTCTCCCTCCCTCCTGCCTGTGCCTCACTCCCCCCTCCTCCTCCCCTCTTAAAAAATAGCCAGGAGAAGCCCAGGAGGGAGCCAGCCAGAGGCTGAAGCCATGATTCCAGGATCTGAATGCAGGTTCCCAGATCATATCCCATATTCTCTGATTTGATTCAGGAAAGTTGGATTTAGCAAAAAGTTGGCTTTTCCCCCAGATCCAGATCATTCACCTCTATCTGGCACATATCTACTGTATCCATTTCCTTGGAAGCTACAAAGGCTCATAGGCTAATAATATGAAAGTCAAAGACAGTTGTTTTTACCTCAAACTCTACCCTCAGTAATACAAATTCTCAGTTTTTGTCTATTTTGCCAAAGCAGAGCTAAAAATTAAACCAAAATAAATGAGAAACCAGCTTTTGTGACTTACTAACGGATACTTTTCTTTGTTACTTTGTTAAAAATAAAACTCAGACAACAGCCTCAGCAATACAGAAGATTGGTTGATAAATTTCACTTTGACCATTCGTCCATCCAGAAGCACAGGAGTGATGCTTGCCTTGATTTCTGGGGAAACAGTACCTCTTGCTTTATCAATAGTAGAGTCCAACTCATCAAACTCCCAGGTAGTCCTTTGCTCCCACTGCAGGCATGTATATGTGTCAATTTTTGTTTGTGTTAACAGTATGAGATCCAGTCAGGTGTAGTAGTTTGTGTCAGACTAGGGTCTGGGATACCAGATTCAGATCTCCAGTCTATCACTGAATCTTGCTGGGTGACCTTGGGCCAGTAATCTACTTCACAGAATTGTTGTGAGGATAAAATGGATGAGAGTAGAATGATGTGAGCTGGTTTGGGTCCCCATTGTGGAGAAACCTCACATGAATATCTGATCTTACTGAAAGTCGTTTTTTTAACCACTAGAAACCTAAGCCAAAACCTGACATATTGTTAAAGATATTGGGCCTTGTGAATGACTAGTTTAATTACTAGTCAGGCTAGTAGGCTTAGCTAATTCAAAGGATCAGTTTTGATGTAGTATTTTCTTACTTGATACCACTTCATAATGTATGGGGGCAAGGAGAAGGTTACTTGTTTGGAATCTCCCTTTTCAGATATCTCTGAAGAAAATTATTAGTGACATGCAAGCTTTCTATGAACAGGTTTGGATGAGGGGTGTTTTGATCAATCTGCTCCCCTATAAGATGACTATGACTCATCAGAATCTGCTTGTTTTTACTGGCTGTTAATACTTGAAGCTCTTTGAAATCTATGTATCTGTTTATTTATTTTATTAACATTAGTATGCCTGATCTTTCCTTTGCAGCTTACAATTCCAAGATTAAAAACATAGACAATGCAATAAAACACCATCCCCCCTACTAAGAAAATGCCTGCAACTCAAATCCCATTAAAAACAAAATGTAATTACTCTTGGTGGTGTACCTGATTTTTGTTTGCTTCTTGCTCCTAGGAACTCATTGTGTCTATTGAGAATGTCATTGTTGCCCGTTTGGAGTCAGAGAAGTTATGTACCTCGAGAAGAGTGCTAGTAGGACTCCGAATCAGCAGGGAGTTGCTTGAACTTACTGCTGATTCACATTCAGATATCACTTACTTGGATAAACAGTTTGGTGTCCTGGATCAAGCAATGAGGGGACCCATTGATACCTATCTAGGTGGCATTCCTGGTAAATGTCGTTTCTTTCATTATAATTTAGTTGTTATAGCATTGTTTATGTGTTTGTTTCAAAATAAGAGTACTGCATTTTCTTTAAGTAATTTTGTGTAGTTGTTATTAAAGCCTAGTATTGTAGTAGCAGTAATAATGTACTAGCTTAACACCAATAGAAGCAGAGTCTATTCTGGGATTTGACCCTGGGGACCTCTATTTTCTCATTCCCATTCTGCACCCTCTCATCTCACTCTTTCTCTTTTAACTTTTATCATATACCTCAAGCGCTCTCTGCTGACATGTCTGAGAACTGCGTTGGCATAGCCTGTGTTTTAACGTAAAGATATGTGAGGGAAATGTATGCTTATAAGAATCTAGTTTTTTGGCTTCGATAAGCCACTTTTTGGCATGGTTTTGGCATGGTGGATCATGGAACTTCCATGATCCTTATATGAACACTAGCTTATAACATCTGGTCAACCTTTAGACACTTGTGCCTGAACCACCTACCTATCTAAAACTCTTACAGCACAGAAGTGGCTGTCCTGATAATCTGTTGTCTAAATTTTAAGACTCTTGTTTAGTGCCTTTATTGATTACATAAATTAATTTTTTTACATTCAGTCTCCTCCTTTCCTTTTACGTTTTTCTCTTCCAAATACTTTACTCCATATCCCATATCCCCTTTCCTTGTTCCCTGATTCCATTCCTCTTCCAGATATTAACTCACAACCTATATAATGTTATCCACCACTCCCAAGATCAAACCCTTTCCCCTTAGCCCCCATTCCCTCCCTTTATGATGGTTATTAATGTTAACATTTTCTCTTAAAATAAATGGGAAACTGATTTAAAAAAATGAAGCATTCCAACAAGGATATCACAAAATGTTTTGTGGCAAAATGAACAATTAAAATGTTGACTTAAAAATATCCTTTTCAATAGCTGAAATAGTATGTGAGAAGCTTTCCATTATATAACATTTTTGCTGTGATCCGACCTAGCTTGTGCTTGTTGATATATATATTTCCAATAAATGTAAGCCTTAGCAACCATAGTTTTTTCTGGTGTTTTTAATTTTTTTTTTTATTAAACAAATTGGTATTGCAAAATGGGCATTGATTTTCTGTGGTGTTTTATGCAGATATGCCAATCGATGCAACCCCAGTAACGCTTTTTTATAATGGTTGCATGGAGGTGAAGGTCAATGAGGAGCCCTTGGATCTGGACGAAGCTGTCTTCAAGAAGAATGACATCCGATCACATTCGTGCCCTTTGATTATGAATGAAATGCAGAATTCTGAAGTTGATGATATCTTCTAAGAGAATCCAGATCGTTTTGTACAAAATGGATAGAATTAGAAATTGAACTGCAAAGATTCTCCTTTTTAATGGTATATTTTGAGAACCAATAAATTGTATCCTTTTCCAGTATAAAGGGAGAACACCAGGATTAATATTCCATCGAAGAAATCTGTGTCATAACATCTTAGTTGAATAGGCTACCTGTCAACATGTATACAGTTTATATTTGTATTTTACTTAATTTGTAAAATAAAATCAGAGAACACCTGCCTGGTCTCAATATTTGGTATGTTATAATGTGGTGGCTGCAAATTAACACTGAACAGATGGAATCAAGTATTTTCTTTTACCTTATAAAATAATTTTGCATCCAGATCCTAAACTATTCTGTACCAATAGAAGAGTTTGCTGTGACCAAAATAGCCCAGGTGAGCCTGATCTCGTCAGATCACAGAAGTTAAGCAGGGTCGACCCTGTTAGTAATTGGATGGGAGATCTCCAACGAAGATCAAGGTTGCAGAGGCAGGCAATGACAAACCACCTCTGTTAGCCTCTTGCCCATGAAAACCTTGGCAGGGGTCGCCATAAGTCAGCTATGACTTGAGGGCACTCTGCACCACCATAGAAGAGTTTACAGTCTCATATACAGAGAGTGTACCAACACCTATGCTATCAGCCTGTCACACATATGATGATGATGCATCAAGGGGATTACAATCAGATAATGAGCACACAAATGTTTGAGATTAAAGTACCAGTGAGATAATTGTAACAGACTATATATATAAATTATATTAAATGGATCCAATCTTTTTCCTAAGGTAGACATACTAACAGCAGCAGCCAAGCTCAACCTTCTGTCAAATACTTCCAGTAATAAAGTAAGCTGTATACTGTTTATGTAATCTTCTGTGTCAAAAGATTGCCTTTTGTGGTATATTTCAGATGATACACATTCGGCAAAATGTGAAAGGGATGTATTTAATAGTGGACAGAGTGAAAGCTTGAATTCACATTAAAGCCTGTTCTGCATTCGAGGTGAGGGATTCTAGTATTGTAGTTCTAGTAAGAATGATCTGAACATGAATTAGTTTAGTGTCCTGTCGTTGTCAGAGAGCAGCTTTAGGGCATCCAGTGACAGCCCGTTTTCTCACAGCACAGCATACATCTCCATTAACTGATGGTGAATTCTCATTTCTAATTGGTAAAGTTAGATATTGCTTGAAACCAGCACACTGTAGCCAGATGATAAATTGAACCATAACTTATAGTATAATATTACTATTCGTGCTGAAGGAACTGTGTATGCCAATGAGGTTTATCTTTAACACATTTACTTGGCTCCATTGAAATCAATTGGACTTCCAAGTAAATGTATTTAGGATTCTGGTACCAGTGCATTAGAATTTAATGGTCTGGCACCTTAATTCCAAGGTTCCAGCAACCTGAAATGATGACCAGAGCAAACTTGTAGCCTAAAATCAGCTTTAAATACCAATCCAAATTTTACTTTCCTGGGAATAAGCTCCGCTGAATAAAAATGTGTCTTACTTCTAAATGGACCTGTTTAGGACTGCTCACTTAATCAGTGGAAAGTGAGTGTATCTAAGGCAGGATCCAATCATAGAAGGTGCTGGGAAATTCATGATTGGATCTTTCCAGTGGCTTTTTAACAAAACTACAGCAGTATCAGGAACCCAGTTTGGATCAGGAGTGTGCCAGGATAGAAAACAGGTAAATCTTTTCATCCCTGCATAGTTTCACAAATTGAAACAAGGTTTTTAATATTTTATAGCCCTCTAAATAAAAAGTTGGGCACCCATTTTTCTTAACTGGCAAGCAACAATGCTGTGATTAACAAAATCATACTACAGATAAACGCCCCCTCAAGAGTGTGTGTGGTTCCAATCCAAGCTAGAGCCAATCCTTTAAAAGACTGGTGGAGATTCATGATCTCTAACAGGTCTAGTTTAATCTCAGAGGTAAACTTCTAGCCTAAAGACCATGATCCTAAACTGCATGGAATTCACTTTCAGAAGCTCTTGAAATCTTGGTTCTCCATACATATGCTTGCATGTAGAAATGTTCTTTTTCTACTGTGTTGCCATCCTTGCACAAGATTGCTGTGCCAAATAGTTTTGGGTTTTTTAAAGTATGAAGTGATTTGGCAGATGAACACTCTGGGCTCCTGGGAGAAAAGTAAGCAGGAATAGATGATTGGAAATGTAGATCACTGGCATGCACCTGATCAGATCTGGCTTGTTGTCACTATTTCTAGATATAGATGCAGTAAAAGTACATATTGCAGAACTGTGCCAGAAGAAGAGGGCTAAATGCTTCTGTGTTGTGTTTTCTCAAAGCCAAGGAGGGTAAGGAATATTTATAAATAAAAACACATGACAAATGAGTTTGTTCCCTATACTTTTAATTGATTTACATTTTTTCCTGTATTAATATTGTAATGTGTTCTGATTCTAATGTAAAATACTGAGCTGGATGAATTTTTTTTCCAAAGTGTAAATGCTGGTCTAACAAAAATAAAAGAGAATTTGCAAATACCTTTCCATGTCAGGAGTACTTCATGTTGATGTTCTAATTATCAAAGCCATTTAAGAGAATGTGGTTTCCTTAAAATGATACCAGGGTTTCTTTATTGTACAAACACAAACCAATATCATCTGTTACAATTTTATAATAGATCATATATTTGGACTCAGCTTATCCAAAGGTTCATCCAATATTTCTCCTGTTATGATTGATCATATAGATCTTTTGTTCACATAATTTGTTTTCATTCCTCTGCCACCAATGTATCCATCTATCATATTTTTATCCTGCCATTTTGCCAAGAAGCTAAGGTCAGCATAATGGTTCTCTCTTGCTCCATTTAACCCTCACAACAGCATTTTGACAGAGAGAGGATGGGCAGCCCAAGGGCATCCAGTTGTTGCTAGATTTTCCTAGACATATATTTGAATCCTCACTTCAGTGGAAGCGTCTTAGGTGCCTTTGGGATAGCCACATTCAGCACAACCTTCCTCACAGGTTGTTGCAAGGATAAAATGCAGAAGAGAATGATATAAGGTACTTCCAGTCTCCATTGGGGAGAAACTTTGGGGAGAGATCGCAGTGAAAGTGGCAAAGATTGGTTTTTCCTGGTCCCTCCCTGCTCACATAGCAACCATTTTCTCCACTGTAGCCATTTCCTCCCACTGTCATTGGAGAGGGGTCTTTATATGTAATCAACAACTACATATTGTTATGACATACCATCACAACAATATATGTACAGGGTACTCTGAATTCCTATCTTTCATTTTTAAAAGTGAAGTCCCTAGCACATTGTGTTATAGAAATATAAAGGGAAAAGCTTGTCCCCACAACACTTTTTTTAAAAAAATGCTGACGAATCAGCGAATCTGATTTCACTGTATCATATTAATATAATATTATCAGTGAAATCCTAAGCAGAGTTATTCCAGTCTAAGCCCATTGAAATCATTGGGTTTAGACTGGAGTAACCCTGCTTAGAATTTCACTGTTGCCGATTTTCAACAAAACTTCAAGAAGGCCTGGAGCAGGAGTAGTGGGGGAAGGGATGGCTACTGCTGGAGTACCAGAGAAGGGAAATTATGAGGGAACCCGGTATGTGAAAGCCCCGTTGCTGCTGCAGCTGCCAATATTACAGATGCCTGTCCCCATGTGCAAAACATAATAGTGAGCCACAAGTAGTAAGGTAGTTAATGACATAGGATTGGAACCAAATAATAAATGGAGTGAAACACATGGAGCAAAACTTCCCCACTTCCTGCTGTGGCCCGCTGAGCCACTGAAATTATGTTGCTGGGATCAAATGACTGTCAGGAACATCACCAGGAAGAAAGTAGACTTTTTCAGTTGGAATAGCTAATCAGCTCCGCGGAAATTACACATCCCTTCCCAACCAAAGGAAGGAAGTTCACTAGCCAGATAGCACCTTTGGATCTGTCCCTTAGGCTTTTCAGGAATAAGAAACCAAATCTATAAGGAAATGGCTCGGAGAGATACTTTGGCAAAGGGATAGGAACTGTGGACTATACTACTGGGTACCATCTGTTGCTGCAAGTATGCTCCTACTGGGTAGTTTCCACATTGTTCAATATGTCATGTTAAATTTATATTTTGTTTCAGTGTTGTTTCAGTACTATCGGATTTCTGCTTGTTTTCACATTTCTGCAGTCCATACTGTATTGTATTGTTTATTGAATGTCCCAGCCATTGATCATATTGACTTACATTGTGTAATCTTCCTTGAGTCTCAGGGAGAAAAGGGACTATAAGTAATGTAAATAAATAAATAATGCAATACTTTTTTTTTTAGGACTAAGCAGATTAACACAAAATATTTATAATTTTGAGTTCATCAGAACCTTTCATCAGGCAAATGTTACAACAATTTAAAAAGTTGAAGGGAAAGGCAGAGTCTCACACCAGTTATTAAATGCTGACAGGTTTACAGGTGTTAGATTCCAGCACTTGCATTCTGGGAAGCAGCAGTAAATAGTGGAAGCACATCTCAGTTGAAATAATGAAGCACAACAGGATCCAGTGTCATTCAAGAACCCATTTGAGCTGCACAGTTCTTTCGTAGGCTGAAGGCAGATGAAAGCAAATGTTGATCTCCATTTTAACAATGTCTTAGATAAATTTATGGTGGGTCACTCACAAGGTATATAATTATTGCCTCATGCCAGCAATGCTTTCTACACTTCTTTCCATCCTGTTCCCCAATTCCTGTTTTCTAACATCTTTTATAAACAATTACATCAATATTAGACAGACATTTGATCCTTTGCAGAAAGTTTTTCATTTTAATGAACTCAAATCATCATTTATGGGAAAATTTAGGTGTCTTTGCTTTAAGATAATATTATATAGCAACAGTTACATAATACATGCAATCAGAGGTTTCTATAACGTTCTAAGACATTCTATGCACATAAGCAAGATAGCATGTCCCTCTACATTTCTCTAAAATGTATGCCAGTGAGAAGCAAGCAAGCCTAACACATGAGTAATTCTGTTCTTTTGTCTCCAGTATGAAATAGAGATGTCACATTGACACACACATATATAAAGAATGTGTTGTCTCATATGCATTGCTTAATTCTAGCTTCAGTATCACCAGGAGGTCTTTTTATGTTCTGCTGTAAATCTTTACAATTCTCAGCTGTAGAATTTTAACTCAAAACCATGCAATTTATAGGACAAGAGAGCAGCTGCTAAATTTCTAAGCTTTAACATCTTACTTGAATTGTGGAAGGTGCTATTTGGGGTGCAAGTCTAGTAGCTTTGCTTCATTATGGTTAGTTTTGTAGTTCACTGTAGGAAGATGAAATAAGCATTATTTTCCTGATAATGTGGCTTGTTTAATTCTCTTGCCTTGATGAGAAATAGATTTCATAGCTACCAAATTCACTACCTAGCTAGAGCTAAGGGGCATCTTAGCCCTGAATTAGGTGGCATGTTTTTGAATAAACAAATATAAAAACATCAGAGATGAAATCTTAAGCACACTTACTTGGAAGCAAGCTTATAAATGTCTCAGCAACTTGGAAGAGCTCTCTGATGTTATGACAGGACAGTTACCCATTCAGCACTGAAGGAAACACAGATTTAAAGCCATGTTCTTGGGCCCATGACCCCCACCCCGGTCCATATATCATGCCTGTCCATTGTTTGCATTCACACACACACATATAATTTTCAAATGTGTCCTGCCTTTTGTCTAACAGATTCAAAAAGGCTAAAATAAGTTCACTAGATAATACATAAAACTACAAGAATATCAAACACAAACACACAACAATGGCATACATGAGGAACAAATGGCATATATGAGGAAACAAACATGAGGAAACACAACAATGGCATACATGAGGAAAAAGTAGTAATAGTCATGTTGTATTTCATAGGGATCTGCTACAGAAGATAGATAAAGCATTTACTGAGCCATCAAAGTCACTGCAATCACCAAAATGTTAACATAAAATCACAAATTCTGAACAGCATCAGTTAACACCTAAAAAGAACAATTTCCAAAGGATGCCTTGTTAGCCTGGTGTAGCAAAATAAAATACAAACCAAACAGCAACTAACAATAGTTACTCACACATAAGCTTTGGTAAGTCAGAGCTCACTTTGTCAGTTGTATGTAGTATGCATCTGTTTATATATGAACATATAATAACTTAGTCTTGAAAGTGTTTTCTGCACTATGCACAGATTAGGATTTACATATTAGGCCCTTATCTTTGCGGTCTGCTAGGCAAACTTAACAACAGCTCTAGTAATACATTTTTGTTCTTCTTGTAATAAAAAAGAGAGTAATATACCACTGGCTTTATCCTGAGACAGCTGCAGTTGTTTAAATAATATTCCCCACTGCATTTCACACAAGCCACAAAAAAAAATTCCAAATGATGAGTTAGATCTTCGACATCCTCTGAACTGTGCAAACACAGATGATCTTCATAATGAATTTTGTTTAACCTACCCTAGAGGACCATATTGTTCATAGCCCGACATCTTATAGAGTAAATGCCATTCTCAGCCCATGATCCTGGAAAGATACCAGATAATATGACCTCCACTATCATTCAGTTAGATTCACAAACTATTCTGACTTTTAGAGTATTAACTGCCGCTAGACAATCTTGTTTTTCCATCTCCAGAATATTCTGGTTCACCCTATATTTTAATTTGTCAGATCATATGAAAAACATTTCTAAATTAACAGCACCAAGAAGTCCTTGTACACCAGTTGTAATTATCCATTTCATTAAAACAATCCTTTGCTAGATTGAACTCTGGCTAATATTTGAATCTCAGCCAATAATTTAGAAAAGACTGACGGGAAAGCGGGATAGAAATAAAAAGTATAAAAAATAAGAAGTAAAAAGTCCCTTACAAGCAAGACTCAGTCTCTCTCTACATGAGGCATCTTACATGGGGATGCTCACGTGTAGGGAGATGCAATGATAGCCAGGAAATGTAGTTTAAAAAGACAGAGTCAAAGGCTCTGTCAATTTCACCTCTCTGCACAAGGTAGTTTAAAAAGACAGAGCTGGCAGAGATCGCTCCTCAGAGGGTTTGTTAATATCATCTTTGCTCCCTGAAGGCTCTGTCAATTTCACCTCCCCTTGGGGGAGGAAAAGATGAAATTAACAAACTCTTTGAGGAGTGATCTCTGCTGGCTTTGTCTTTTAAAACTACACTTCCTGGTTAACATTGTGTCTCCCTTGATGCTAACTTGAGCATCCTCGTGTAAGATGTCTCATGTGGAGAGATTCTAAGAGGGTCACCATTGGAGGCTAACTATCACCACTGTGGAACTTGCCTTGCAGGGCTCCACAAGGCCCAGACTTATCTCTCATGTTATTCAATCTCTATGTAAAGAAAGCCCGCTGATCAATCTCCTCCCCACCCCAGATCCAGGTGCTTACCAGCAAGTCAGTATGTATTTGTGATTTTCTTTGATTCTACTGATTTCTTTAGCAAGGGCATTTCTCCCTCTAAATCGGATCCTTACAAGAGAGGAGCACAGACAGCTCTCAGCCTGACATCTTGAAAGACAAGGCTCAGAGTTAAAATTTCCCTTTCCTCCTTCATTTGTTGGGCTGACCACTTTTGTTATTGGCAAGTACAGTGGATGGGGGCACCTTGTTTGGTGGTCCATAAAACTGAATCCTTCGGTTCAATCTGCTTGAAACTTGATGCTTCTTTAATGGACAGGCAGCACTAGCTCTGTTGCTATTTGGTGTTGAAAAACAGCCACTCAACCACCAAACAAACCCTCATAAGGGAATAATGGAAGAGCTGCAGGGTAGAGGATTTCTGCAAAGGAAGTCTTCCTCACTTTATGAAAGGAAACAAACAGTAGACCACAACAAGGAAGGATTGCAAATGCAGAGTTCTAAGTGGAAAGGTAAAACATTTTTATTGTAATTCAGTCACAGTAAGAGTAGGGGGCAAATGAATGCAGATTTTTTAAAAAAAAAACTGCTGGTGACCAGCACTATTACCGCTTGACAGGAGAGAAGTGTATCTGCACAGAGGAAACCCAGCTACTTCAGGGGCTCGCTTGAAATATGGAGGTCTTTCGGTTAAATAAAGGACTATGTTCTGTGCAAATTTGGTGATATTATCTTTAAAAAACAGCTGTCCTAGACCCTCTATATGTAATCTGGCTTCTATAGTGGAGGCCATAAAGCCTAATAAGGTCTGTATAGCTCATGCAGACTGAAAATGATTTGCAGTGAATCGAGAAACTAAAGCTCTCAATTTTATCTCCCTATCCATGTGCAAGAAACCTCTCCCAGCAATGGAATCCAAAATTGCCCCGATAAATTAAACTTGTTTACTGGAAACAGTCAGATTGGCCAGGACCTTCTACTCACATCTGTGTGTGGGGTGGGGTGGGGTGTCAAAAATAAGCTGTTCTCCCTTTGTCTGTTTGTATGCATGCTTGACAGCTGGAGATAATCATTGACTGCACACCTGCTTGCTTCCAGGGTGAGAAGACAAATGACAGATAACTGTAGTTTCCCAGATAGGTTAGAAATCTTTTTTTATATTTACTTTTTAGCATCTGCACCCTGAATTTCTGTTCCTGTATACTTCTAGAGATGTTGACAGTGGAATAAATCTTTGTAGTTGTTTAAGAGATAAAGAGACTGATCTGATTCCTTCCTGCGAATCTTGCTGTGGCCCACATTACCGCACAGCCCAATTTGATGGTCCTCCTGGCATCGCACTGTTAAAAGTGATGAACTGAACACACAAACCTATGAAGCTACTCAGATTGGCAGTGGCTCTCCAGGGTCTCAGGTAGAGGTCTTTCCAATGGTTCATCAGTGCATGATAGCCACTGATTTTTAGATCCCTTTCAAACACCTACATTTCTTTATCAATAGAGATTGCCAACTTCTATGTCAAAGAACCATACTAGCTCTTCTGCACAGACCCACAGCTATTGCTCTATTATCATTTGTTAGAGAACTCCCATTTATCTGTGGGGAAGATGAATTATGCAAATATGTTTCATGCTAAGAGTGCAATCCTATGCAGAGTTACTCCAGTCTAAGCTCATTGATTTCAGTGCTGTTACAGTATGTAATCAAACTTTCTGAAAACCACTATCCATTTTATTCATGCATATTTTTTTAAAAAAATGGTGCAGTATATATCGAATCCAGAAGATGGAGCTGAATGACTGCAAGAATGCAGCACAAATGAAGCTTAATAATAATTATTTCACTTCATCTTTGGTCTTTTTAATAATCTAAGTGGGAAAATTATTTAAACAGAAAATATATTTTTGATATATAAAAGAGTTTGTATTTTCAAAACTATCTGATCTTACAGAGTGCCTGCTAAACTGCGCAGAAAGCATTTAACATTCACAAATTAGCCCTTTCATTTCCAAACTTCAGATATTTCAGTTGTGGACCAATGTTTTGTCATAGTGATTGGTCTGACCAAATATACTAGGGGTGTGTATCTATCTATCTATTGATTGATTGATTGATTCAATTTATAGCCTGCCCTCCCCATGAACGGGCTCAAGGTGGGTTACAATAAAATGCTCAATAGGCATTAAAACATATAAATACAGTTAAAAACCAAAAGGATCATAAATACAAGCATTTTGGATTGCGGCCCCCCTCCAATTTCCCAATCATCATATAAAACAGCAAAACAGAAAGGGGTGGGATGGGGCCACAGTTTATAAAAATCTGGTGACTGAATTTATAGGAAGGCAGATGATAACGTTGTTCCCCTGGCAGGAGACCAATAGGGAGGCTCATAAACGATCAAAGACTGGACTCAACCATATGCCTGGTGGAACATCGCTGTCTTACAGTCCCACCAAAAGGATATAAGATCTTGGCAGGCCTGGGTGTCCTCCAACAGAGAGTTCTGCCAGGGATTCTGAACTTTAACCACGAGGTGGAGTGTATTAATGCTATCTTTCTTCGCAAGATCCTTGGCCTCCCCAATTCTGTAGCATACTATACTCTTTGTGCTGAATTGGGTCTTCATCTTATTGAAACTCGGGCATGGATTGCTGTAATTAAGTACTGGCTTCACTTCATTTCAGTTCTCCCCCCACAGTCTTATCACTCTCCTTCCTGCAGATCCCCATATCTCGAAATGGTCACTTTCCATAACATCTAAAATCAAATGCCTTGGTATTGACCTGGATTCTTTGGCCAACTCTGGAGAAATGGCCATTCTCTGGGTAATCCAAAGGAGGATTTGGGACATTGAAGCCCAAGCAATCAATGCTGGCTGCTCTGTAGTATGCTCCCCATGTTCTTTTGGCCTTCCTTTTTCACATGATTCCATGGCTCAGTATCTATCCAGTCTGGTAATACCCTCTCATCGCAGAGCCTTCATGTTAGCTAGGTTCAACCTCTTTCCCTCGGCTGTTTCAACAGGTAGATACAAAAGTATTCCCTATAAAGAAAGAGTTCGTACTTGCGCCTACAATGAACCTGACTCTGTGCAACATATCCTTCTTTGCTGTCCTCAGTACTCCTCTCTGCGTTTCTACCTGATCCACCCCCTTCTGCTTTCTGCAAAGACCACGATAGCTAATGAAATTAATTTCTTGTTATCCTACAAATCCCCCGAAACCACTGCATCTGTTGCTGAGTTCCTAGCACATGGATATAAGCTAAGAACACAAGTTTATAATACTTAGTTTTTATTGTACATTTTTATTTTTACTTAGTGTGATCTTAATGTGGGTTCTGACCAGTGGGGATCCCTTATTTTTCTGTCTTATTGTATTTATTTATTTATCTACCTATTTTCTTTTTATTGTATGCCAATAAAGGTAATTGAACTGAGTTCCACCAGGTTGGGGCCAGGACTGAAAATGCCCTAGAAAGTTCTAGAAAGTTTCAATTTCAGTTTCAATTCTGGGGTTTCGGAACAATCCCATTCCACTACTAGTTTGTTCTGGGTCAGCTGGTACTGGCTAGTATCTGATCTGTTTGTTTTTTTCATTTGCATGAGGTTCATCTTGTTGAATGCAAGAGAGGTGGGTGTTGGCCGCATATGTGCAGATACACACTGTTCTTTTCAGTGGGGGTGGGAGTGTGAGGGAATGAGGTGTTGCCGTGGACGTTTTTACATGCAACAGCACCAAAATCACACAAAACACAATCCTCACAGGTCTACTCAGATGTAAGACCCATATTGTTCAATACTGTACTGTGGTCATCAGCTTCCATATTCACTAGAGTGATGTGGCCCCAATATATATGTGTGCTTTTTCTTTGGGACCATTATTTTCAATGGGAAATCTATTCAAGGGTCTGGGGCAGCTGTTTATAAATATAATGGCACCAAATTTGCACAGAATACAGTCTTCCTTCTAATCTAAAGACCTCCTCAGTTTTGAGTGGATTGAACAAAGGAGGTCAATGTTACAGCCCTTCCCTCCATGCACAGAAGCACTTCTCTCTAGATTCTTAAAATGGCTGCAGCCTAGTAGGAGAGCTTTGGACAGTAATCAGAATTTTCAAAAAAACCCGTGTGCATTCATTTCACATTCCTACTCTTACAATGACTGACAAAAAAAATACCTTTCCTCTAAAAACTGTGTTTGCCATGCTTCCTTGTTATGGTCTATTTACTTTTTAAAAAGTAAGGAATGAGATCAGAAGCACTTCCTTTATTTCTTATGGACTTGGGGGTGGAGGTGGGGGCTGGGAAGGCTGTTTTTAACTAAAAGACACCAAAATTGCAGGGGAACAACAACTTCCTCTCCACTCAAGACTACACAGGAGTCTAGAAAATTCAGTGAAGTGTTCCAATTCTATGGCTGCTGAACAGCCTCCATCTCCACAAGGGAGAGGGGGAGTGTTCTGTTCTCCTCCTTTGCAAGGATCTACTTGGGATGGGAGAAATGCCATTGTCCAGGAAATCTGTAGAAACAAAGAAAATCACATGCTCACTAGAACATTTAAAACAAACACGGTTTTTTTGCAGGGAAGGGTTTCATAATTCTCAAGCATCTTGGATTTGTGTTATCAGTCTGGAAAATCAAGGTAATGATTCAAAACTGCAATTTTCATATATATCTTCAGCTCAGGAATTTAATTATGCACACTCCCTATTGTGGAGTCTATTTTTCCCTGGCTTAGTCTTATAGGGTATCTAACTACCAAGCCATAATGGAAAGGTACCAGATGTTTCTCTAGGACAAAATGTCACATTAAATTAATCTTCTCTCAGGGGACAAGAAAGTTCTAACCATAGTCCTACAATCTGAGGGCATTAAGCTCTCAAAAGATCAAATAAAGATATAGCAGCTGTGCCCTAGCTTCCTCTGTAGTGTTGCACAGACACTCTTGGCTCAGATTCACCTCTCCCTAATGAGACAAATGCTTTACACCCTTGGATCTGCTTGTGTAGCAATATTCAGTTACAGGTTTTTAAAAACTGAAAAGGCCCTAATGGTGCTGGGGAATGGCCACTGCAGGAAGAGGGCACTAATACTAATACGAAGACGAAGACGAACTACTACAACAACAACAACAACAACAACATTCAATTTATATACTGCCTTTTAGGACAACTTAATGCCCACTCAGAGCGGTTTACAAAGTATGTTGTTATTATCCTCAGAACAATAACCCTGTAAGGTGAGGAGTACCATGTAGATGAGATTGGGAAAATCTGAACTTTCTCACTCACATGACAGACATCTGAGCTTTGCTGTGGTCTTTTCCAAAATGTTACAATGATGGGCCAGAGCTCTTTGCTGTCATTTTCAAAGTGCACTGAATATTTAAAACCTACTTGGCATAGTAGCCTCTACTACCAGTATTTGTGCCGTTACACCTGCAACCCTTACAAATTTGGTTCCTCAGCTCTTCAGTTTAGCCACAGATGCTTTGCTTTTCCATTCCTAAATAGGTTATTCACTCTCTTTCTTCAGACTCTAGACCGCAATGCCACTATGGGCTCTTTACTGCGCAATATGTCCTCCTTTCACCTCAAAGTGAGGCTTTCCAATAGAATTATTATTTTTTTCTGGTTAGAAGGATGTTAGACAATTTTTCATAAATACTACTAGAAAGTCTTACAGAGCCAAATGGCTTAAGGTTTTTATATGGGCCAAATTGAAAGGATTAACTCCTTGCAACTATCCCCTCTTCCTAATTTTTAGTATCTACTAGAGCTAAGGGACCTTGGCAATTTCTGCCACATGGATCCATTTCTGGAAGGTCATTTTTTCTCCCACCAGATGTCTAAGAAATTTTTGAAAGGAGTTTCATCCTTTTCCTATCAGTATTTCCCTTTTTCTCAGTGGAGGCGTTCACTGATGTTACCCCAGTTACTGTATAAATCATCATGTTTCCATGGTCTTTTCTGCCCATGAAAACCTATTTGCTATTACTACAGTTCTCCAAGATGTTATTTTGAACACATTCAAAGAGCTGCTTTGTGGTCATCAGCTTCCACATTCATAGGGGCCATATCACTCTAGTCTTGGCCCATCTACACTTGCCCCCAATTTGTTTCTGGATCTAATTCTAGGTGCGGGTGTTGATATTTAATGTCCTATACAGACCAGCATATATCCCACATGAACATACCCGACCACTACAGTAGAGTCCAGTTGCACCTTTAAGACTAACCAACTTTATTGTAGCATAAGCTTTCAAGAGCCATAGCTCTCTCCAAACACTACAGTCATCTTCCAAGGCCCTGCTACATGTGCCCCACCTTCTGAGATAGGTGGGTGTCAACACAAGAGAGGGCCTTCTTGGTTGGGGCACCAAAATTCTGGATCTTCCTCCCTAAGAATATTTGTCTGTTTCCTTCTGACAGAAGGTAAATATTTCTTGTTCGTTTGTTTCATATGGTATTCTCTCAATGATCCCTCCTTCCTGCCTATGTTTTAATTACTGTTTTTCTGTTCTTTTATGCATGTATTTTAGTTCTGATTTTAATTCTTTTTTAAATTTTGTGTTTTTATAATGCTTATTTTAACTGTTAGCTGCTTTGGTGTTCTCCGTGAGGCAGAAAGGCAAGGTGCACTTTTTGTAAATAAAATAAATTCATGAAACACTATTCTTGAAACCTGAGATGTTAATCAACAATGGTTCATTAGTGCATCCAACATTGTTATTGTTGTCCTCATCGTCATCATCATCATCATTTGCAAAAGAGAAACATAGCACCTGAGCTGTCCTTGTGTACTCACTAAAACAGTTTGGGAATGATATTCCTATGAGTGCAAAATTGTTAACATTTGAGCAGATATAACGTAGGTCAGCTGCGATTTCACCATGTAGGTGAGTGAGGCAATCACAAACTTTGACTCAGCCTCTCTTGTGAGAGTGACCTTTGACTCAGGACAATTTTCTACTTGATATTATAATTACATTTTGCACTGACTTTTGACAAAAGCCAGAGACAATTTCCAGAATCTAATATGTGAGCTGCTTAAGGTGGATTCACACTTTCCTTAAAAAACAGCAAATATTAAACAATAACATACTATGTATTGTCGAAGGCTTTCACGGCCGGAGAACGATGGTTGTTGGGGGTTTTCCGGGCTGTATTGCCGTGGTCTTGGCATTGTAGTTCCTGACGTTTCGCCAGCAGCTGTGGCTGGCATCTTCAGAGGTGTAGCACCAAAAGACAGAGATCTCTCAGTGTCACAGTGTGGAAAAGATGTAGGTCATTTGTATCTACTCAGGAGGGGTGGGGTTGAGCTGAGTCATCCTGTAAGAGTTTCCCAGGGTGTGGAATGCTAATGGCGGGAGGCTTCACTGAATCCTGAGGAGGTTCTTTTGCATATGGATTGGTGCTTGATGTGCTAATCTTCTCTGCAGGGCTAATAGCCGACCAGCATGGCTACCCATCTGCAACACTTGGACAACAACACTCATGTTATAAAATTCAGGGACCGTATAATTTAACTCTTATCTCCTGCTCTTTTTCTCTGGAGTTCTTTCTCTCCTTCTGTCTCTCCAGGCTTGCTATTCCCTTCCCCGCTGTGATGGCAGAGGAATAGCAAGAAAAGGGAGGATATCTTTGGTGTTTACAGTTTTTCCCCAATTACCAGAGCATCCCCAGCATTACCTGGCAATGAGCTGACATTACTTCCAGGCCCATGGGACCGACATCAGTGCATTGCCAGCAATGTGTGTGCCAGACTGTCTCCCCTTCTGGAACTGTTGCAATGCTGCTCCTGCTGCTTAAAACTTTGAATTAACCAAGGATCGGCAGGGCAAAGACTCCGGAAGGGGAGACAGTCTGGCACACAGGAGGTGGTGCAAGGCTGTAAAGGAATCCATCCCCTCTGGAGCAATCTCCTCTGGCTCTGTCATTTAAAACTATGCTTTCCAGCTAACAGCGCATGTGTACAACCAGCGCTCCATGTTGTCTAATGTTAGGACCACAATTGATTATGTTTTGCATCAGTATTTTCTACTATGTCTTGGATCCTTGCTAATGCTATGTCTTTAAACTTGTACGTTTACCTTATGGCATTGTATTGAAATGTACTTACTTGATACTGATTGTATTAACCTCATACTGGGTAATCCGCCTTGAGTCTCAGTGAGAAAGGTGGACTATAAATGATGTAAATAAATAAATAAATATATAAAAAGAACATGTGTCAGAAGTCTTGTGTAGAGGTGAGCCATTTGAGGAGCAGCAAGGCCATTTTTGGCCTGCGCCGCTGCTCTGTGGGCCCATGCAGTGGCGGAAGATTCCAAACACGGCCTTCCCGTACCTCGTGGAAGGAGGACGAGGATGCTGTGGTCCCACAGGCCAAGGTAAGTGTGGGGCTGGGGCTGGGGGCAGGAGGAGGGGGCTGAGGGGGCAGTGGGGGGTTGGGGCTGGGGATTGTGGGCCGTTGCAAGTGGCAGGAAAAGTTTAAATGGCCATTTCCTTGGGGAAATGGCTATTTAAATATGACCCAAATGAACCAGTAGACCAGTTCGTGGAAGTTCATGGAAACTATCTTCTACAAACCATTGGTTCATGACCCACGAACCGGGCTGGTTCACGGGTTTTTTTGGGTCGTATTCAGGTTTGTGTCCATCTCTAGCAGTGACACTTCAGTGAGAATTGCCAGAATGTAAGAGAGATATTCAGGTAGGTCTCAATAGCAGCTGCACTTTCAAAAGGTAACCATCTGTGGCAGGTTTCTCCATCACAGCATGAGAAATACTGGCTGGGTTTGAGAGGAAAAAGCTACTATTGTGTCTGCTATGTATTGGCTGCTCTTGGAAACAATAGTCTTGCTCTGCTTAGAATTTAAAATGGCATGAGCAGAACTTAGTTGCAACCATCACTGGAACAGGCCAATAACATGAAATCACTCACAATCTTCTGGTTGTTATCAACATGTTCCCCAATCTGTATCTAAAGAGGAGTTTTCATTTGTCCTTTGTGCAGAAGGCCTTTAACTTCTTTTAGTTTGCTTTACTTTAACTACCAGTGGTGTGTATTTTAATACAAATTTGATTTATTGGTTTTGTTGAATTATTTTGCTAGTGTTATTACCTGTTCCAAATTCTCAGAATAAAAAATGTTAGGACATGAAATATTTATATTTATATATTTTTAATGTGCCTTCTCAATTCAATACCAAGCATAGGAGGGTAGTATAAAATAAACTGATGAATTCAGAAACCAGAATTATAAAGGGAACTGGTTAGTGCTTGTAAAATCAACTGAGTTTTTTATTTCTCACAGCTGTATATGTACAGCCATTAATCTGAGCCAGGGCTCCACTCCATGGGACTGAGGCAGCAGGCCTGGAACATGGAAAGCAATTATGTAGACGTGTGACTTACACAAAGTGTTTTCCTTTCACTACTGAGGCCAACCTCATTGGACTGGCATTTACCAGTTTTCTAGTTTCTGTCTCTGATTAACCACTATCCCTATTATGCCTTTTATCGGAATATTTTAGAAATGCTGTTCGTCTGCAGTAGGATTGTCAGGGCTGTGCTTGGCAGATCTGGGAGTTTCGGGGGCTTGGGCAAAGGGAGCAACTGCAGCCCATGATATGGTTACATCAGTTCTTGAAGAAGACCCAGAAGTAATGCCATTATATTGAATGATTCTCTAGGAATTCTCCCAGTCTCTACAGTAATGGTAACTCCTGCCCTCATTTTTCTTTGCTGCTCTGTTGAGTGAGCATGGAGTAGTTGGGGGGGGGGCAGGACTTTGCTTGCTGTGGTTGTTCAAATGGCATGGCTAGTGTGCACATATGCATACTAGATTCCTTTCTACTATCTCTTTTCATAGCTGCCAATGCAGAAAGCAAATGTTGCTAAATATTCTGCTATTCTATAATTTGAATTTCTATAATTGAATTTCTGCTATTCTATAATAATTCAACAAGACCCACTGTCAGATTACACATTCTATTAGTTATTTTGTTTAAAGAGTTTGCAGGCTACATTGCACATTATCCAGCAACTGCATCCAGAAGTCACCAACAGAATAACATTGGAGATAGAGAAGCTAGTGGTTATTATATTGGGAGCAGGGGAGCAGGGAAGAAGTTCATATTACTTTTTTTATATGTAAGCTGCTTTGAGGAACTGGTTGAAAACTGGAGTATAAATCTAATAAATTAATAAAGGATTCCATTACCTTAGTTTATAACTTCAGACAGTTAAAATCTACATCCAAATATGAACTAAAACAACTCAGACTAAAAACTTGTCACTAGTAAACTACTATTGTCTTAGAAAATCGGCGGAAACCCTTCCAAATATGTTTTTGATTCAATTATTTTTGTGTGTTCTAATCACACAATGTAAACATTAGAAGTGATCAAGGCTGCCAAGAGCCACTGGGTATCCCCAGGCAGATTCCCTCTGAGTGTTCCTCACAGTACCAAATCCAGCCAAAATATCATATGAAAACAAATCTCATGACTTTTCCAGCTCCATGAGGCCTCAGAGAGACTGGATTTGGGGGAATTTGTCCTCCTCTCTGCAGTCCTGGAAGTGATTACTAATCAGAAAGCGTTATCAAAACACAGATTAAAAACTATGGTGGCAGGACAATCCCAGTTTCTTCTATTATCCTATCCAGTTTACTGCTGGGATTTAGATGCTCATTAGCTTGGCATTCAGATCTAAAGAGGCTATAAGAAATGCAGCATGTCTACTGCCATCTAAACTCCCCAAGGATGCCATGAAGTCATCTTTGTTTGCAATTTTATGGCATATGCCGCATATTTTTTCTCTCATAAATACTATAAAAGGTTTGTTTTCCTCACAAATAGGCATGAAGCCTCCATTTGTTTTGTGACGGAAGCCTACATAATATATCTGAAAGTGATTTTTATCATGCTCTGAAATCTCAGCTCAAATATCATTTTTGGTAGCAGTACCCCAGAGATAAAGGAAAATAATGAAAGTATGCAGTTGCATCTGAAATTCTACAATATATTGACAATAAAATCTCTCTGATTTAAGAAATAGAGGCCAACAATTCTCTTTAAATAATGTATTTATTAGAGATGATAGAAGAATCATTGGTAACAAACATTAAATATATGATTAATTTCCTGGGCTTATAATGTAAGAACTAGTATTCAGATATTCATCTGAGCAGGGCTTTTTTTCAGCTGGAATGCGGTGGAATGGAGTTCCGGAACATCTTGAAAATGGTCACATGGCTGGTGGCCCCCTGATCTCCAGACGGAGGGGAGTTTAGATTGCCCTCTACGCCACTGGAGCAGCACGGAGGGCAATCTAAACTCCCCTCTGTCTGGAGCCATGTGACCATTTTCGCTGAGGTCTATTTAAACTTTAAAAAATTCCCCCCTTGTTCCAGCTGACCCAAAGTGATGTCATTGTCCCTGGGAGCATGCGGGCACTTTGTGCACACACATGTGGTACCACGGGCACCACCTCCCACCAAGAGTTGCCTCCTGTGCTGGCAACCCACTGAGTTCCACCACCTCTTTTCCCAGAAAAAAAGCCCTGCATCTGAGGAAAGAAAAGCTCACACTGTTTTTTGACATTGCTGTTTCATTCACTCTTATTTCCATTTATCTGTGATGGGTCAATAGAGAGTATGCTGGACTTTTGTTTATCAAGTACAGTTTATTCCTCTCTTCCTCTAAAGAGGTCAAGGCAGTATATCTGGTTCTCTTCTCCTTCGATATATCCTCACAACAGTCCTTTGAGCTAGGTTAGGGTTAAAGAGATTGACTGGTCAAAGGTCACTCAGTGAGCTTCATAACAAGGACAGGGGAATTGTGAAGAGATGGCTGCCAGTTCTTATTTGCCCCCTCCTCCATGTACTTAAAGCCTGGCATGGCCTTTTGGAACAAGCTGAAGGGCAAACGCCAAAAGAGACTTAGACTTTGGCCATTAGCTTATGGCTTGCACCCTGTGTCTTTAATGGACCATCCCAGGGGATCCTAGCCCTGCTCAGGATGTTTAGGATGTTTGCCTTCTAGTATTAAATTTCTATACACAGTATTGTGTTTAATTTTTATTTAATGTAATAGTATTTTTGTAAGCCATTTTATGCTCCCAATGTAAGAGATGCCCTAAATTACTATATGCTGGCAGAGTGATGATTTAAACCCTTCACTCTTAAACTCCATTCACTGCCCCGCACTAGCTCTGGAGCAAGCTCACTTGTTCCCCACAAACAGATCCAAAATATCTTGGTTTTGTTCCATCTAATTCAGCCTTCCTTGTCTGCACATATCCTTCTGTAACGCTTGTTGCCTTTGTCCTTTCACCCAGTTGATTTCCAAGCACAGGACTGAAGGGCTTGAAAATAGGCATGCTTGAGCACCTGTTGGCTTGCCTCACATCCTGTTGGCTTAGTTGCAAACAGAGAGCAGATTGTTCAAATGAATGTATGTCTCTTGCAATCCTAAGCAGAGTTTGCATTATGTTGCATTATTGCATTATTATTGCATTATTATTATCTCATGATTTTTCACAGCAGCCACCTCCCCCCTTAGCCACTCTTTTTCCACTGCATTCATTTTAAAAGGCATATATTTAAAATACAAAACAAAAATTAGTTCAAGGTTTTTTAATTGAGAGTTAACTATAATGTTTCAGTCTGCCTTAGGTGTCTGCCCATGAATCCAGCTAGTCTTGTGATCTTGTGAATAGATGACACTGATTACATATGCACAAAAAGCAGACAATGCAATCCAGCCAATACAGGTAATCTAAAGAATCCATCCAACTGTGCAGGTGCAAAAAGGGGATGAACTGCAACTTGGACTCTACTATTTTGCCACTACAGACTAACACAGCTAACTCCTCTGGATCTATCCCCCTTTGGGGATATGAAGGTCAAGCATAACATTACAAACAAGAAAGCCAAAAAGCAAAACACTTTTGTTTGTCAGTCTGAACCTAATTCCTCATCAAAAAGATCAAATTTTCCCCAGGACTGTTGAGAGGAACATACCATACAGTACAGAGTATCTTTCATGTGGGGGGATCCCAGAAGGCAGAAAGATTTTAGAGTGTGTTCTTTTTTCTTCTTCCTCCAATATGCAAAATGTCTGCTTGCAGTTTTCGAGAGCTTTTAATCATATCTGAAAAAGTGAAATAAATGTGTGTGTGTGTGGGAGGGAACCCTTTGAACATGAAAGTTCATTGTAAAACATACTTTAATGTTGGTAATACAAGGCCCACTGAAGGAAAGAAAACTGTTCTCAAAGTGTGTGCAAAGATGGTTGTTGGGGGTTTTCCGGGCTGTATTGCCGTGGTCTTGGCATTGTAGTTCCTGACGTTTCGCCAGCAGCTGTGGCTGGCATCTTCAGAGGTGTAGCACCAAAAGACAGAGATCTCTCAGTGTCACAGTGTGGAAAAGATGTAGGTCATTTGTATCTACTCAGGAGGGGTGGGGTTGAGCTGAGTCATTCTGTAAGAGTTTCCCAGGGTGTGGAATGCTAATGGCGGGAGGCTTCACTGTAACCTGAGGAGGTTCTTTTGCATATGGATTGGTGCTTGATGTGCTAATCTTCTCTGCAGGGCTATTGTCGGGTGTGGAGTGTTTTGTTGGCCTGGTGTTTTTCAGAACTGGAGCCCATGCTCTGTTCATTCTTAAGGTTTCTTCTTTCCTGTTGAAGTTTTGCTTATGCTTGTGAATTTCAATGGCTTCCCTGTGCAGTCTGACAAAGTAGTTGGAAGTGTTGTCCAGTATTTTGGTGTCCTGGAATAAGATACTGTGCCCTGTTTGAGTTAGGCTATGTTCAGCCACTGCTGATTTTTCAGGCTGTCCAAGTCTGCAGTGTCTTTCATGTTCTTTTATTCTTGTCTGGATGCTACGCTTTGTGGTCCCGATGTAAACTTGTCCACAGCTGCAGGGTATACGGTATACTCCTGCAGAGGTGAGGGGGTCTCTGCTGTCTTTTGCTGATCGTAGCATCTGTTGTATTTTTCGGGTGGGTCTGAATACTGCTTGAAGGTTATGCTTTTCCATAAGCTTTCCCATCTGATCAGTAATTCCTTTGATATATGGCAAAAACACTTTTCCTGTAGGTGACTGTTTTTCCTTGGTTGTTTGATTCATCCTGGGTTTGATTGCTCTTCGGATTTCATTTCTGGAGTAGCCATTTGCCTGAAGTGCGTGGTTTAGATGATTAATTTCCTCATTGAGAAAGCGCGGCTCACATATCTGTCTTGCACGATCCACTAATGTTTTCATTATGCCTCTTTTCTGTCGGGGGTGGTGATTGGAGTTTTTGTGTAAGTACCGATCAGTGTGAGTTGGTTTCCTGTAGACCTTGTGACCTAACTGAAAGTTTGCTTTGCGGATGACCAAGGTATCCAGGAATGAGAGTTTTCCCTCACTTTCTTTCTCCATTGTGAATTGTATGTTCAGGTGGATGTTGTTGAGATGATTCAAAAACTCCCTCAATTCTTCCTCCCCATGGCTCCAAATGATGAATGTATCATCCACAAACCGGAACCATACACTGGGTTTGTGGGGTGCTGATTCTAGAGCTGTTTTTTCAAAATGTTCCATGTAGAAGTTTGCTATAACTGGGCTGAGTGGGCTCCCCATGGCCACCCCATCCATCTGTTCATAGAATTCGTTGTCCCATTGGAAGTAACTGGTTGTCAGACAATGATGGAATAAGGCTGTTTATGCGCTGCAAATGCGCTGATCAAGAATTCCTCACTACATCCCGACACGCACAGAAAACTATGCAAGACTGAAGCACAGCCACCTAGACTATATGGACTCCCCAAAATACATAAAGATTCAGTCCCACTCCGACCCATTGTGAGTGCCATTGGTTCACCGACATATGAATTAGCTAGACATCTGGCAGATCTCCTGCAGGACCACATCGGGAAAACCTCGTCTTACATCAAAGATTCAGCAGATTTCATCAACAAAATCAGTTCTCTGAAACTCAATCCACAAGACATACTTGTCAGTTTTGATGTTGTATCCCTGTTTACCAAGGTTCCAGTAAAAGACACTATTGCACTGATTAATCAGATTTTCCCAGAGGATGTAACAGCCTTATTCCATCATTGTCTGACAACCAGTTACTTCCAATGGGACAACGAATTCTATGAACAGATGGATGGGGTGGCCATGGGGAGCCCACTCAGCCCAGTTATAGCAAACTTCTACATGGAACATTTTGAAAAAACAGCTCTAGAATCAGCACCCCACAAACCCAGTGTATGGTTCCGGTTTGTGGATGATACATTCATCATTTGGAGCCATGGGGAGGAAGAATTGAGGGAGTTTTTGAATCATCTCAACAACATCCACCTGAACATACAATTCACAATGGAGAAAGAAAGTGAGGGAAAACTCTCATTCCTGGATACCTTGGTCATCCGCAAAGCAAACTTTCAGTTAGGTCACAAGGTCTACAGGAAACCAACTCACACTGATCGGTACTTACACAAAAACTCCAATCACCACCCCCGACAGAAAAGAGGCATAATGAAAACATTAGTGGATCGTGCAAGACAGATATGTGAGCCGCGCTTTCTCAATGAGGAAATTAATCATCTAAACCACGCACTTCAGGCAAATGGCTACTCCAGAAATGAAATCCGAAGAGCAATCAAACCCAGGATGAATCAAACAACCAAGGAAAAACAGTCACCTACAGGAAAAGTGTTTTTGCCATATATCAAAGGAATTACTGATCAGATGGGAAAGCTTATGGAAAAGCATAACCTTCAAGCAGTATTCAGACCCACCCGAAAAATACAACAGATGCTATGATCAGCAAAAGACAGCAGAGACCCCCTCACCTCTGCAGGAGTATACCGTATACCCTGCAGCTGTGGACAAGTTTACATCGGGACCACAAAGCGTAGCATCCAGACAAGAATAAAAGAACATGAAAGACACTGCAGACTTGGACAGCCTGAAAAATCAGCAGTGGCTGAACATAGCCTAACTCAAACAGGGCACAGTATCTTATTCCAGGACACCAAAATACTGGACAACACTTCCAACTACTTTGTCAGACTGCACAGGGAAGCCATTGAAATTCACAAGCATAAGCAAAACTTCAACAGGAAAGAAGAAACCTTAAGAATGAACAGAGCATGGGCTCCAGTTCTGAAAAACACCAGGCCAACAAAACACTCCACACCCGACAATAGCCCTGCAGAGAAGATTAGCACATCAAGCACCAATCCATATGCAAAAGAACCTCCTCAGGTTACAGTGAAGCCTCCCGCCATTAGCATTCCACACCCTGGGAAACTCTTACAGAATGACTCAGCTCAACCCCACCCCTCCTGAGTAGATACAAATGACCTACATCTTTTCCACACTGTGACACTGAGAGATCTCTGTCTTTTGGTGCTACACCTCTGAAGATGCCAGCCACAGCTGCTGGCGAAACGTCAGGAACTACAATGCCAAGACCACGGCAATACAGCCCGGAAAACCCCCAACAACCATCGTTCTCCGGCCGTGAAAGCCTTCGACAATACATTGTGTGCAAAGAGTTGGCAAGGGTCTTGTCCTTTTAGCTATGGCTATGCCCAAATCTGTGATTTAGTTAAATTGGTCAAACACCAGACTTTCATCTTTGAAGTCCAGCTTTTGAGCCTGCTTAAGGCATTAATTAAAAGTTGCTTGACAATCTAGTTTTCATGCAATTACATTTTCACATACAAGCAGAGCCACCCTAGGTTGCTGCAAAAATGTTTTATGCAAAAGGCCAGACCCAAGCAGTCTGGGAGGCAAAGAAATAACTTAGTTCTCAGAGAGAACTTCTGGAAGAACAGAAATGGTGAGAGAAATGAAAAACGGAGGTATGCAGACCAAATATTCATGTACAGAGAAGGAGCTGTAGATCTGTGGCAGAATGCCTACTTGGACTTTGTTTATCAGTGTTCATCAGGGACTATACCTAGGAACTGTTTTTTCTTACCAGTACCAAGACCAGAAATACATACAGTAATTGGGAACTCTCAGAACTTTCAGGGTGAGGAATCTCATCCTTCTTCCCTTAACTCACTCTTCCCTCCACCTTTGGCCTGGTCAACCACTCCTCCCCTCACTGGAACTCAAGAGAAGCTCATAGAAGAGGAAGAATCTTGCACATTCCCTCCATCCACTTGGCTTTCTTGCCCCCTCCCTACCTCTTTGGCCTCCCGGGCATCTGTCTTCTCAACACTGCTCCCTCCACTTGCTCCCCTGCTGCTCTGTCGCCCATTCCCTCCCACAGCTCTTGCTTCCCACCCACCCCTTCCTTTTCCCCTGCCACTCTGCCCCCTTCCCCTGCCATTTATCCTGGCTACCACTCTGCACACCCAACTGTAGGGAGCAGCAAAGACGTTGGCTCCCACACTTTGTCCCCTGTTCACATGCAACTCTGCCTCCTCCAGTTCCCTTTGGACGGCCCATGGAGGTGCATTGTCTACAATTGAGCAAACAACATGTGTATTTTTGATGTATTTTAACCCTTTTAGATATTTCTGCAAATGGGGGGGGGGGGAGTTTACTGAAAAATCTCCCATATGACTGCGTAACCCCAATCTGTGGGTTTAAGTATTCACAGATGGAGCCATATTAGATACATTGATAATAATTAGTGATTTAGAATAGGTGCCTTCGTCTCACCTCAAGTATCTACAGCAGCCCATCCTCACCTACTTTAAGTGGCAAAGCTTCATATGAACATAAGAAGAGTCCTGTTTGATCAGATAAAGCAGATGTCTTGATACGATATGGGCCTGAGCCCCAGTACTACAACCTGCTTTTTAATCTTTTGCTCCTCATCATCATGTGTAACATGACCAGGGTTTTTCTCATGAAGGTTGTAGGTAGACAATCCTGCTGTAGAGTGTTTCAGATGCAGATTTCTTGTTAAACCAACATGCACACTTACTGACTTTTTATTGCTACTGACTGTGTCCTTAATATTTAGTATCAAAATCAAACCATTCTGCCTTTCCCAGTACACTTTGCAAATGTTTTTAAAACCTCAATTGAGTTCCCTTGGAGCCAAAAGAAATCTTGGCATGGATATTAATAAGAACTTGATCAGGATGCAGTGCAATGAAAATGGCGACATTCCGTTAATCTCCTTAGGTTTGTGCTCTGTCCATTATTTTCATTGAGATTGTTTCCAAAAGTTTAATAGGACCTGATATTTATGTAGGTGCTACACAATTATGCCCCTGGGAAGTGTGCTTGATGAATCACAATAAACTGCATACCAAGCAAATTGTAATTATTGCCCAGGAGAGAGAACACCAAGAAATTGTTTCCTCTGTCATTTGCACGAATAGGGTATTCCTCTGCCCTGACGAAGTAAAAGAAAAGACAATCAAAATCAATTAGACTCTATAACCATAATGAGTTCGACATATTTCCTCCTTCCCACTAGCAGCCTCTCCCAGGGAAATATCCGACCAGGGTGCAAAGGTAGTGTGGTAGCAAGTTGCTCAGGTGAGATTTGTGGTGGACACTTCTGGGTCAGGCCAAGTTATGCAAGTTGTATAGAAGTTACCACTGAGTCTAGACAAGTTATATAATATCAAGTCATAACCATTGTCACATCTAGGTGATTTGTTCAAATTGCATAGTAGCAAGTTTCCTGGTGGCTGCTGCCTGGCCTGGCCCCAATGAGTTCTCTCTCCAGGGCAGGGAGGAGGGGAGCTGGGAGAGACTGGGAGGGAGGCAAAAATAGCTCTGGAAAGGACCACCACCACCCTTGCCTTTTACTGACAGAAGCCAGTGTTTGAAGGTTGGCAATATTATGTGGTTGACAAAAAAAGGATAGGAAACCTTTGAATGAGTACCAGAGGTCTGTAAATGATATAAATATGTAAAGAGTAATATTGAGGGTACATATGTAAAGAGGAATACTGAGGGTACACAACAATTACAGAAGTGTGAAAAAGGATATAATTACAAAATTACAAAAAACATCATCGCTGCAATTAGACATATATTAAGGAATTTCTGTCTTCAAAATTACTTGCACAAGGTCGCTCTTACTGATTAAGATTCATACATTGAAACAGGAATGTAGCTGGCATCCTGTCTTTGTTATTGTGTGTTGTTTGTAGCTTGTCAATTTCTTAGCATTCATATTTATAACCATTTACTGACTTCTGGTATTCAATATTGTTGTGCTTGACTATGACACCCACAATGGGCACTGAAATCTCAGACAACCTTCATATCTTAAAGGTACTAACACTGCTTTTATTATTGCCTGGAGGTTAACCCTTACAATGTATACTTTTTTTTTAGATTTCAGCTTTTTCTGAAAACATGGGGCTTTTCTCAGATTTATAAAAAGATCTGGCTAGTCTTTCCCTGATTCCAATTTCTCCAGTTTAACTATCCACACATGGGGCTGTGTTGAGAAGCTGATATGTATAATGCACAGAAATATAAAGGGCTGAACATTTTCCAACAATCCTAGGCCAAGTGCTTATTTAACACCTCTACTACATTTCCTTTAAGCTACTCTAGGTGTTCTCGGAAGTACTAAATTATCAGTCCTATCCTACGAAAACTTTACTGAGAGTAAACCCCACTGAATAGACCTGATTGGATTTTCAGTAGAGCGCAAGTCTCTCTGTATAAGCAAAACTACTGGAGCAACTTGACAAGGGATTTTGTCCAGGACTGAAGATCTTCCATGTCTTAAAATGTACATTGCCAACTGATGTTAAGAAGGCAATCTGCTGGTATTCATACCATAGTGCATTCATGCATCCAATATATACATAGGGTAAAATGAGGATAGGAATTCATTCATTCTATATGAACATTTTTTTCTCTTTGGGAAAGTATGCAAAGATCTGAACAATATGTCTATAACCCAGGCACCATTTAGGAATCTATGTAGGTTGGTGTTGTCATGTATTGGTCAAGCTTCTAGCTCAAACAAGGGTACTGAAGCCTGCAGTAAGCTTTGGGTATTGTAGCAGGCGTAAAAAAGTTCCATGATTACCTCTATGGCCGGAACTTCCTCATCGCTACAGATCACAAGCCGCTGCTGGGTTTGTTTGCTCCTGACAAGCAAATGCCCCAAATCCTTTTGCCCCAGATGCTGTGCTGGACTGTGTTCATGTCTGCCAACTCATATGACCTACAGCATCGACTGGGTAAAGCGATTAGATAATCCAATGCCCTGAGCTGCCTGCCGCTGCCTGACACAGGGGCTGAACCATCATCAGCTCACCACATCCTGCTGCTTGAGGACTTGTCGAGTCCACTGATCAGAGCTCCGATGTAGCAGCTCACTCCGCCAAAGACCGCACTCTCGCCCGTGTGCTTAACTGGGTGTGGAGGGGGTGGCCAGAGGGCTGTCTGGCCGAAGAATTCCAGCTGTACTCCACCAGGCAACACAAACTCTCAGTGCACAAAGGCTGCCTGCTGTGGGGGAATCGAGTTGTCATCCCAACCAAGCTGCGACAACAAGTGCTCGAGGCGTTACACAGTGGACACCCTGGCATTGTGCGCATGAAGGCACTGGCCCACAGTTATGTCTGGTGGCCGAGCATGCCCAGGGCTATCAAGGAGAGGGTCTGCTCCTGTCAGCTATGCTAAGAGACTCGCCCGGCCCCAGCACAAGCTCCAGTGCATCCATGGAAGTCAGCAAGAGCACCCTGGTCCAGACTCCACATTGATTTTGCCGGACCATTCCAGGGACAAACTTTCCTAATAATCGTGGACTTATACTCAAAGTGGCTAGAGGTTGTCCCTGTTTCTGCAGTGACTACCACTGTAGTAATTTGGGCCCTACGTTGGCTGTTTGTGACATACGGGTTGCCCAACACTCTAGTATTCGACAATGGGGCACAGTTCCTGGCAGTTCCTGGCTGACAACGGCATCAGGCAAGTCACGTCAGCCCCGTTCCACCCTTCCACCAATGGGCAGGCAGAACGGATGGTGTAAACAACCAAGGACAGCCTCCAGAGGATCAGTCAAGGCAACTGGCAGACATGATTGGTTGCGGGGGCAATCAAGACCAATCACTGAGCTGTAAATAAGTTATAATGTATATAGTTGATGCAAATGAAGGGTTCCTGTTCTGTGTATTCTCATTGGATGTTAAGATAGTTGGGGCGTGGTTTGGGAATGAAAGTTGTGTATATATGTGTGGCTTGCCGCCTAGGTTTTCAGTGATGTTCTGATCGAATAAAGAGCTTGTTGAATCACTCAGCGCCTGAACCCACTATTAAACAGTGTTTAGCTGTTCAATATACATGATATTCAATTGAATTCCACATTAGCTCACAGTAGACTAAGCTGCAGTCAATTTCTGACCTCTCTGGCTCATTTTGTTTCAAGTCAGGTGGAATTTCTTGTCTGTTTAGATTGCATTTATGTTAAGTGGGGCATATGGATTCTGCTCCATAGCCATCTGCCATGTGCAGGAATTATGGACCTCTTGCACCATGAACTGAACTTATTTTTCCCCTACTGCTTTTCATGAGTGCAAGTAAGTTCATCTTGGATATGGAGGAAATCCATCCCCATATGGTTGCTTCTGCAAACTACCAGGGCTTGTGTATACATCAGATTAATATTTTTGTATTTCAAATGGATTTTTGAAGGGTCATAACTCATGTACAAAATTGTACCGGCATATATGCTGAACATCTTTTCCCTCTTCTTCTTTTTGGGAAGCAAATATGGCAGAAAGTAGTTTGGAAGGACTTGAGGCGGGGGCGGGGGGCTTAAGGGATGATCTGATTATGCAAAAAAGAAGTGCTAACAACCAACCATGTCCAAAGATTGGTAGTCTGAGGTCCAGGAGAACATTTGGCCTTCTAATTTCTTGCTGATAGCCATTAAATCCATATACCTTTAAAAATGGAAAGTGCTTAAACTAGTGGCAAAGCATGTTCCTGGGAATATAGACACAGGTGGGGTCATTTAGCATTCAGCAGTTAGCTGCACATAAACCATGAATCAATCTGCTTTTGGGATTAGGTTAATTTAGATTTGGCAACACTTGTCCTGTTAATTTGTTTCCCAAACACACATCAGTAGGTGGGACTCATGCTGAATTATAGATGAAATGGTTATTTCTCTATTAAATGAGTGTGCTGTATTTCATTCTATTTTTTTTTCCTTAGGAACCAACCTGGCACATTTTTTTTTAAAAAAACCTTTTGCAAATGGAATCCTCAGTGAATCTCCTTTTGCAACAAATAAAATCCAACATCTCTGCTAAGGGGAAAAGTTGGCTTGAACAAAAACAGATGTTAAAGTAAAGCTTGAAAGTTGCATTGATAAGATAGAGCAAGGCTACCATTTGTGCATTTCAATGAAGTAGGAACATGTGGATAAATGGGATAACAACATATATGATCTCCTGCAGCAGGGTATATGGAGGTAGGGTTGCTGCTTGATTTCCATGCTTCAATATATGAAATTTGACATAAAGCTAGTACATATTCTTCTACAATGTAGGGCCTTTAGAATTCATGACATAGCTATGCAGTGAGCTGTATTATATTAGGTGCTAATATTGCTTATTTTGCCCTTTTCCTGTGACTTAGCCACCATTTAGTAACATAATTTCTGACAGAATTACTTTGTCAGACTGCACAGGGAAGCCATTGAAATTCACAAGCATAAGCAAAACTTCAACAGGAAAGAAGAAACCTTAAGAATGAACAGAGCATGGGCTCCAGTTCTGAAAAACACCAGGCCAACAAAACACTCCACACCCGACAATAGCCCTGCAGAGAAGATTAGCACATCAAGCACCAATCCATATGCAAAAGAACCGCCTCAGGATACAGTGAAGCCTCCCGCCATTAGCATTCCACACCCTGGGAAACTCTTACAGAATGACTCAGCTCAACCCCACCCCTCCTGAGTAGATACAAATGACCTACATCTTTTCCACACTGTGACACTGAGAGATCTCTGTCTTTTGGTGCTTCACCTCTGAAGATGCCAGCCACAGCTGCTGGCGAAACGTCAGGAACTACAATGCCAAGACCACGGCAAGACAGCCCGGAAAACCCCCAACAACCATCAGATTAGATATTTTTTACAATGTTGAGATAATATTTTAATTCCAGCTCTTTCTCTCAGTGGTACCTTATAGTGAAGGCATCTCATATTTCTATACACTTTTCTTTACACTTTTCCTTACTTGATTCATCAGGTTTTACCTGCTTATACGTCTCAACCTAAAAAGGGTGAGAGAGGCAGAGATGTATGTTGATGAGACTGTCGAGGATGTGCTAGAGTAGATAAGCTCCATTACTAGTAATAAATTCTGTGTGTGCCAGTTTGTACAAGGAATGGTAAAACCTGTGCGGTATTGGCTAATAGCTACTGAAGATATACAACCCCCTTTGCAGTTCTGCAATCAAGACTTCAGAAAAGCTGGGTTCATTTAGAAATCCAGAGCCATGCTGAGTTCCTTTGTGAATCCTGGCCCAAAATATTGTTTTGAGGGTTTGATGTGATCCTTTTGTTTATTTTAGAATGGCTACCTATCAGTTACCATGCTCAGTTCAAGGTATTGGTTATTACATACAATGCTCTTCACGGCCTTGGTCCAGCATACCTAATGGGACCGCCTCCCTCCCTATGTCTTTCCATGGCAGCTTCGCTCATTTGAACAGGGTCTCTTGCAGCTGCCAGCCTGTACATGGGCGAAATCAACAGCAGTCCATACATGGGCTATCTCTGTGGTGGCCCCTACCCTATGGAACGGCCTGCCTAAGGAGGTCAGGAGAGCCCCCATGCTCCTGGCTTTCTGCAAACGATGCAAAACTGAATTATTCAAAAAAGGCCTTTGTCTCCGCTAAGACGGCAGTATTGTAGGAAAAGGGTCCCAGATGTTTCACTAATGAGTTAGGAACCATAGATTTCACCATTATGTTTCCTTAAACATATTATCTGTTGCTTTAAATATGTACTCCTATATAGTACCTGTGCTTCTTGTTGTTTAATGTAAGTCCTAGAATTAATTATGTTCTGTTCCAGCAATTCTTCAACCCCATATTGGATCCTTGCTAATACTATATCTTTGTAAACTTGTATTCATTTACCCTATGACATTGTTTATGGAAATGTTCTTGATACTGTATTCATTTACCCTATGATGTTGTTTATGGAAATGTCCTTGACACTGTATGGAAATGCCTGCCCTTGCTTGCCACTGATTGTACTAATCCCACACTATGTAATCTGCCTTGAGTCTCAGTGCGAAAGGCAGAATATAAATGACATAAACAAACAAACAAACAAATATCCATCTATAAGGGAGACAGAAAAGCCATTCAAAGTGATTTTTTTTTGTATAGCAGATCTATATATTAAAGGTTGTTTTCAAGGACTTTTCTAGGCATCAGTATTATACAAGTCAGTCCTCACAGGCTGCACATTATGTGTTTTAAGTTAATGAACTTTTTATAGCATCCAACAAAAATGCAGGCCAAAATGAAAGTTCAGGTGTGTTTGCAGGCACCCCATGTTGGGCTCAGTGGGAACAGGAAGGTTAAAGGTGCAACAGAAATCGCTGGGAGATGAGGAGGAGTGTTAGAAGTACATAGCAAATTCCAGCTTTATTTTAAAGGAATAAGATGACAATATTAAGAGGATACTATAAAAATAAAGAGATTGACTGTTTTTACAGCAATGACTAATTCACATCAACAAGATGGAAATGTGGTAACTCTACATGCTGAGGACATTGGTGGGGGTTAGTTTTTGTCTTAGGGCCAAGCTACAAGTGACGAATGACACTTGAAAGGCAAGTGAACAGACTCAGGTGTATTCCTCCCTGTTCACTTGCGCTCCACTTGCTCTCCACATTACCTTAGTCAAAGGTAAAGAGTACTTTCTCTTAATGTCTCTCACTGTTGCCAGTTATCAGATAGCATCTCTCTCTGGCATCCTCCCTTCTTGTCTTTTGTCTCTTATCTCTCTTGACACGGCAGCTGCTCAAAATTGACATATATGTTTCTTTGTTCTCCATGAGATGGCATGGCAAGTTCCAAGCTGTAGAAATTAAATTAGACTCCTTTAGTACCTTAGAGACCAAAAAAATTTTTTAGCACATAAAAAAAATTAGCACATAAGTTTTTTTTAGCACTTTTCGTGAGTCAAAGCTCATTTCATCAGATACAAATAAAAATGAAGAGCCACCAGCCCTTATATCCGTGTCAGAAGGTGGGTTTTACCAAGAAGGGTCAGTCAGAGTCAGAATGTGTGAGTACTGCCAGGCACACCTGCCTCAGATCTAACCAGCAGTACCAACAATGGCCACCATTTGGCAGCGGTGTGGAGGGCAGTAGGTTGTTACCGGGGGGGGGGTCTTTTTCTGAAATTTTCTTTTTTAGATTTAGCAATTATTTTCTCTTGTTCTCTTTTCCTCATTCAAAAAAGAAATCTTTCAGAATTTGTTTTTTTTTAAAATCATGTGATAGTGTAGTTTGTGTTTATACCACAGAATGGTGCTCTATGTGTCCTTTTGTGACTTCAGTCCTTTAAACTTAACTGACCTAACGGGGTAGTTGTGATGATAAAACTGGAGACAATGTGGTGTAGCAGTTAGGAAGTCAAACGAGATTGATTCCCACCTCTGCTTCCTGAATGACCTTGTCAGTCATAGTCTCTCAGCCTAACCGACCTTACAGGGATGTTGTGAGGATAAAATGGAGGAGAAGAGATCAATATAAGCTGCTGGCAGGAAAGGTAGCAATGAGAAGGAGGGTTACATAACAACTGGAGGGAGGCATGTTAAGAACTTCCTTGTGCTATCAGAGTCAGTGTTGTTTAGTGGTTAGAATACATGGCTTCTCTGAGACCTAATCAAACCTTCCTCTTCATAATAGAGGAATTTATTTGAAAATGACTCAGTTCCCTAAAAAGAGGAACAGACACAAATTACTGGATTTCAGGGAGAAATTTGTCAGAGGAATTAAGAGAATTCCACTTTACAATCCTAAAAGGCAGTAGTGGGTGAGTCAACACTGATGCTGAAAGGTCTGTTCCAAGCACCCCCTGCAGCAGTGGCAGACCTGCTGGGGCTCAACTCTGCAGTGGGCCTCCAAGGAAATTTTGCATTAAGTTAAATGGACAGTCCACCCCTTTGCCAGCTGAAGATGTATGTATAGAAATTCTAGAAATGTAGGAATCAATTAGGAATTTCTTTATGGTCAGTCCAAACCAGAGTAACAATACAGGACCCCCCTCCCGCCCCAGGGAAGTTCCATCTCCATCATTTGTCTCCGGCTAAGAAGCACAGCACATTACGTGACCTCCCCAAAACAGCTGAGCAATGTACTTTCTATATTGCATTGAACCCAAAGTACAAAGCTTGTGCATATATATTGATCATTTGGAGACTGATATAACAGTGTAGTTTGCCACAGTAAATCACTGTCTTTTTAAGCTTACCAAACCATCTGTGTGGCTATAGATAAAAGAAAAGAAAACAATCACAATGCTTTGCAGCAGGACGATGTATCTCAAAATTGACTTGGGATGCAGTTTGATAAGTGTGGCTTAAACAAACCTGAGCGTGTCCGTTATTTTCAGATGATTTACTTGTCACAGTTGCTCACAACATAAAAGCCGACAATCAGTCATTAGAAGACAGTAAAAAAATCCCAGGGTATTATGTATCATGTTTAGACAGTGAGAACTCTCTGCTGTTATTTATTCATGTTGCTATAAATTATTCTCATCAAAATGAACCCAAGTCACATAAATGCTGACTTGGAAAGTAACAGCTAACCCTTTGGTTACTCCTGCACTATTTATTTACCTTTTTAATCAATTTGCTCTCTTAAAATCGAAAGCCAAAGATTAAGAGGTTTGAAGTGTCTTAAATCAGTATCTTGAAATGAAACAACACAGTACAACATTTATTATGTCAAGGGTGAAGTCACAGTCTGTAAATTGTTGGTGCATTAAAATTATGTTGCTACTGGAGTGTTAAGCCTAAGAGCTAATTCAAGAGTACCCTAAAGAAAGGTGTGGGATAACGCCTTCTCTTGATTTTATTCATGTAACACAATCCTTGGCTAAGTATGGTTGTTCAGAAATAAGTACAATTGATTTTAATTTTAATTGGACTTACTCCCTGTTATTGCCATAAAACAGAGAGGAGTAGCCATGTTGGTCTGCTGGTATATTAAAGATGCATAACATTTTATTTCAACATGCACTTCCTGTACTTCTTTAGATTCAGTGAATGGATCCTCACTAACACTCCTTATAAAGAATGTATGAAAATAATGAATAAATAGCAAGGCAAAGAACATGCAAGGTAAAAGAAATGCTGAAAATACAAATTGAAATGTAATTATGTAAATTTCAAATCTAATCAAGAAAAACACTAGTTTTGCTAAGCTAAGTGACACCTGCAATAGGTGGGGAGAGTCCTAGGTTTTGCTAAGACCATTAATATTAATAGTGAATTAGAAGTATAACAACAACAACAACAACAATAGTAATAATCAATTTATATACCACTCTTCAGGATAACTTAACGCCCACTCAGAGTGGTTTACAAATTATGTCATTGTAGATATTGCACTTTCAATGCTCTTTCAAATGCACTTTAGCAATCATTTGCAAATGGATTTTTCTGTGTACAACAGGAAAACTCTTCCAAATGATTGCTAAAGTGCATTGAAAGAGCATTGAAAGTGCACTATCCAACATGTGTGAAAGCACTCAAGTAGTTACACTGGGTGCCTCATTGTTGGTAAGAAACTGTTTTAGGTTAGGGGCTATTTGAGAGAAAGTGAAGCCCTGTATAGCGTGCTGGACTGTTCTTGTCTCACTAAGAGGCAGATTTCCCCTCCAAAACCAACAAAGTTGTTTTCTGGGGCTGGGAAGCCTTTGGTAGCATGTATCTGGAGGTAACTTAGAATTCCTTTTGTCCCACACTTCAAGAACGTTTGTATAGTTTATTACCCAGCTCAAGATTAAGGAGAGGAAAAGCAGAACCCATGTCTCCTTTAAAATGAAATGGCACTAAAGGCTAAATAAACTTCAAAAAGTTTAACAGCAGATTTAATCAACAGACAGGGGTGGTATGTAGACAGGCAGGGGGAAAGCGGAGGTAAATTTTGTTTGTTGAACAGACTACTTCACAAGTATGAAGCACAATAGTCTTCTTAATGTCTAGTTTCAAATATATACAGTTCCTAAAGCAAAATTCCTTCTTGGATTTCACTTCACAGTTTGGGTGTTCAGACTTTGACATAGCCCTTTTCTCCTTTTACTCCAGACCCAGAGTACTCCACAGAGCCAAAAGTCCCTTTCCAGACACTGGGCAGGAATTATTCTTCTATTAAAGACATAACCTTGATCTCTTGGCTGATAGGGAGTCTCCTGTTACTACCTACTTCCTCTGCTAGCCACACACTTTCAGTTCTGTCTTGTCTGAGTAAAATTAATGCTAGCTTTCCCGCTTTAGTTCATCATCTAAGCTGTCCCAGTCAGGGCAAACTTTTCCTTTCTTTTTTCCTCATGGGATTCTCCGTCTGACCCTCCCGGGTCAGATTGCAAGCTTCAGCTCCCTCCTGAGAATCCTATTAGCTCTAATTTGTTACATTCTTGTTGGCCAGTCCCAGAGAAAGAGGGAGCATCATGTCAATCATACTCCCTCCAGGCAGTTGTTTTTAACCCTTTATCTCCCACACTCTAGATGTTTGGTAAGCTATGTATTTAATGTCCATTCTGTCACAGCCTGCCTCCCAAGGCCTGTGAGAAAATAAAGTCCTTATCCAGAGTGGGCTATAAATCACTGTGGATGTGTTGTACTGGTTTGAGATGAGAGATACAGCTGGTATTCTGTTATCTTTTAGGGACCTGCCTAGTAGACTATTTCTAGGTTTCTAGGTTTCAGTCTTTAGTGATCTGTTTCTTCACTTCACTGGATGGGTATTGTTTTTCCAAGAATGCCTGTTGTAAATCCTTCAAATGCGAGTCAAGGAATTGGAGCAAATGAGGTTGTAACATAGTACTTAGCTGAAGACAATAGATTATCTGCTGGTGACAGCTGGAAGCACAGAAATACATAGTGATCATAGATTTTTCAGAATACAAAGGTGCTTATGTGTCCAGCATATAGTACTACAATACAGTCTAGAAAATGATCTTGTTGTGTGAACTGGCTCATGCTAAATTTGACAGCAAGATGAAAGCTGTTGAAGTCTTTGTGAAATATCCAGAGAGCTTCTTTCCAATATGACCATGATGGTGAAAATGTCATTGATATGTCAGGGCATCATGGATATGATCTGTTGACTGACAGAAGTTAAAACAGCCTTTGAAAGGAAGCATCAGAGTCCCCCACACAAACTGTTGATCTGGTTGAAGGTTAAAGGGCATAGAACTCTGCTTGATGCTGACCAGGCTTTTTGTCTTATATTTCCCAGGCATACATACTTTTCATAGTTTTCCTTTCCCCACTTGGGATGTCACACTGGCAGGGGGTGGCTGGCAACTTGGGTCAGCTAATTGCTCCAGCCTGTAAAATTCCATTGAGATACTGTAGAAACCAGAAGGGATGACTGAAGATTAGCATTGAGATGTCTTTCTGTAGCACAGAGAGACCACACAGTCCTCCTGCTGCTCAAATGTTAGACTTATAAGAAAGAGGTGCTGAGACATGTGTGCCTGGAAACTAGGCTGGCTGACCAGATTCAGAAACCCTATCCCCTAATATGCATTTAAACTTACTGTGGTGAGTTAAGGCTAACAGAAGGCCATTGTGCATAGTCTCTGGGGCATTCTCTCTAGTCAGACAATCTGCATGGTCAGACAATGTATGATTTGAGATCCACGCTCCAAAGTGCTAGATCCAAAAAGATTTCTTGAAGGTTAAATCAGCAAGTTTTCATTAAAATAAAACACAGAAGCTGGTATCTTATAATTATAGCTAAGAATATGTCCTGGCCAGAAAGCAATTGTTCTGGATGACTCTGGTCTGGCCTGATTCAGATATAGGCATGCACTTAAGCATCTAGTTAGCTTTTCTGTATCAAATAATTTAATTCCTGTCAAGAAGTACACCGCAGATAATGTCTTAGGCTCATTACCGGGTATTGTACACAAAGTTGTTTATTAGTTTAGTTTGCCATATTTATAGGATTTCAGAACCTTTTTGTAACAACAGCTGCTTCAAAGACTCAAATTCTTGGCTAACTTACTTATTTCATGTCTTCATACACCAAACAAGGATGTCCATGTTTGAAACATATTCTTGAAACATATAGTTCATTCTTGTTACTTCTTGTATTAACAAAGTCTGTGTAGAATTAGTGATTGCAACTTTCTTATACATTTGAATATCTTTTGGCCCTCCATCAATGTAACTATCTTCAAATAATATTGCCAGCCTCTATATAGTTAGACATTCCAGCCATTCTCTAGTATTCCCTGTACCTGGGCCTTGGTACATTGTATGCATTAGCATGAGTTAGATGGTTCTTCTGATCTACACACGGCAATACAACTGTGTAACTCTATTGTTTTATGTCCCTCTCTAAGGTTATTTTATTCTAGGCTTCTCTAAACTCCTTTAGTGGTCTATCTTGTTGTGGGGCTAGCTGTGTTTCTGTGTGCATACGTGTCTTGAATTACTTTTTTGGTCAATTGGCAATTGTTCTCCTATAGTTTTAGCTATATCCATGACACAATGCTCAGGAATATGTTGTGTTAGTGTCTGATCAGGAGGCAAATCAGGCAACTTGGATCCACATTAGTATTTTCATGAGCATAAGCCTACAGAACATGATTTTTTAGCCACCCCTTCCTGTGACGTCCTGAAATGCTCCCTCAAACAACTCCTCCTACGAGCCTCCTCGGCCCCAGGATTAAGATTTCAGGCCACTGGCAGACATGGAACACACAAAAAAATGTGCCCCATAGATAAAAGACCTCGGGCCCATGGAAATATTTGTGTGGATCCAAGCTCATGTCTTTAGATATTCTGCAAACTAGACAGTTAAAAACAGTACAGTACAGGGCATATTAGTATTGTAAGCAGGCTGTGGATGGAAACGTGAAATAATTTTATCTGTGGTCAAGTAGTCATTCCTGTAAGCAACAAAATATTCCTGCTAATCCCATTCCTATTCCTATCCTTTGTCCATATAAACAATATTAGAACACCTATTATCCATCACTGGGTTCAGCAAATATTCTGACTGTCCAAATTCAGTTTGTTTCTTCACCACAGAAATGCATTCTTATATAAACAGCTGTCTGGATTCATGCCATCCTCACTATGTGCTATGCAGATATTTGGAATATCTCCAGTTCTTTTTGGATTAATAATCTTGTCTTGTTTGTATATTTATATGATTTTAGGCACTATTATTATACTTTTTGAATATCATCCATTTGAATTCTTTCTCTGTGGCAGAGTTGCTATAATGTCATTTTTTCACAGTTCTCCTTCCCCCCTCTGGTCAGGTACTGGACAGCTTTATTGGAGTAAAATGTGGTGTTGCATACTTCCTTTTAACCTTTTTGCTATTATTTTAGGTCTCCTTGCCTTTGGAGAGCAGGAGAGAGGGAACGAAAGGGGAGTTTCTGTCTGTCTGGAACTCCACCAGGGATCCCTGAAGCAAAGCAGTTCTATCCATCATCTGTCCCTTGAGCACACTTGTAAGCAGGATATGGCATCTCACACTGAAAAGAAGAACTTCAAACAAACAAAAGAAAACCTTAAAATGTTGTCTCCCAGATATTCTAGTTCTAATGAACACGTTGGGATAGTTGGCTGAGGCAACACATACAGATGTTGATTCGGTTCCTCTCTGACCTTGGCTGTATTATATACATTTCTTCTATCATTCCCCCTTCACTGCCTAAAATTGTCATACTCAGTCCAAAGAGAATTATGGTGAAATTCTGTGCAGCACTATTTATTTGTGCTTATTTCTTAAGATCGTAATATAAAGACCGATTAGAACAACTAAGGATATACATAATTATAAAATAATCATAGAAAAACTAATAGCACTAAATATTTCAAAGTATTTCAAATTAATAATCTATTAGAATACATCAAAATGCCTTAAAATAAGCACAATTAACCTCACTGTTGCCCCAACTTGGATAGCCCAGGCAAGCCTGATTTGGCCAGATTTCAAAAGCTAAGCAGGGTTGTCCTTGGCTAGTAACTGGATGGGAGACCTCCACAAAAGACCAGGGTTGCAAAGGCAGGCAATGAGAAACCACTCCTGTTAGTCAATTACCTTGAAAACCACAGCAGGGGTTGCAATAAGTCAACTATGACTTGATGGCACTTTCCAACATCAACATTAACCAACCAAAGAGTCACAGGTATCATAAATAAATCCATTTTATCTGCATTTTGCACACTCTTTCATGCTTGCACTTTCAAGCCTTGTTTAAACTTGTGCTTACCAAAATTACTTAAGAAATCACAGCTTTGTGGCAAGTACTTTGGTTTCTTTTAAAAAGAGGTTATAAAATAACAACACCACTTAAAGAACCACCTTCCCCAACATGAACCCTTATGTCTAATAAGATTGACTCATATTTGCTCTTATGCCCTCAACACCATCCAGGAACAACCCAAACATCATGTGAAAACAAATCATATGTCTTTCCCAGCTCCATAGGCTTTCCTAATCCCCCTCTAGAAACCCTGCCCAATGCTAGCTTTCTCAGTCTTATGAGACATGCTGTGAACCAACATAGATAAGATAGCCAAACAAACTTACATCACTCAGCTTCTTTGATTAGACATTAGGTTCGTTGTTGACTGGATCACCTCAGTCATTTGCTGAAGTTCATGTCAGGCAGATGTGTGCCTCCACAGCAGCTGTTTATTCTGTAGCTTTAGTTGTGTGCATTTCTGGTTCATCTTTTGAACTGTTTGCGATGATCACTACTTAAAATACATTTTGAAATATTGTTTTAAAACTCTATTACACTATTGCTACCACTAGGTGATATTCCTGGTATTGAGCACTAATCAGCCCAAACTGAAAAGAAAAATGGAGGACTGCCCCAGAAGATACCTATAAAGAAATTCATGACATAGAAGGAAGCAAATTCATGACATAGGCCATTTCCAGATGGGTTATCTGATTCAATTCTATTGGGAACTAGGTTTTTTCCTGCCTCTCAACAGCATTATGGTGCATTTGTATACCTCCAGGGGTTTCCCTCAGCTTTTCTCTGATCTATCTCAAATCTGCTTTGCTGAGAAGTTTGAAAAAAGATTGCAGCGTTGGTGAGAAAGTCTGGATTTTTCAACCCTCCTGGGAGCCATTTTCCTTCACATTGTACCTGTGGTGGCCATCTCTTCCCTCTGCCCAGGAAGCTTTTTAAAATCACCAGTTAAATATCATTATATTGATATAACACTATAACAATATGTATAACAGGTAGAATTCTCAGCTTTCATTTTTTTAAAGTAATTCTCCACCTCCCATTGCAGAGAGAAGAGGAGAAAGTTATGTGACTGCAACAGATACTTTAAAAAAAATGAAAGTAAGGAATTCAGAAAATCTGTTACATATGTTGGTTGTTGATGACAATGATAGTGGTAGTCGTGGTGGTGGTGGGAGGAAGACTGTAACTGCAGAGTAATAGTGTAAAGATGTGATTGACAGGGTGCCTGGGGTAGGTAACTGTCTCAGCTGAGGGGCTATGCCCTACCTCTATGCCCCACCACCTTCCAGTGCCAGATGGGACAATCAAGCATGCTAAGGCCCCGCAGCACAACCCTGCAGAGGTCTGCAAAAAAGCAGCATGATCATACGAATCAGGTACATCCAAATTTGAACACATCCAAGCAGCTTGCTGAAGAATTAGTTTCCTGGTTGTAACTGACGAGCAAGACATGAGCTAAATCAGTAGGCGCACAGCAATGGCTTCTTTTATACTGGAATGCCCTACCTGAAAAGTATATGAAAACTTCATCCCTATTAAAGCTTTGAAAAGGCTGAAAAATGTTTCTTTTATGGCCAGTGTGTAGGAAGGAGAGGACATGAGAGTAGCTTGCAGCTTCACAGTATGACTGAACTGGCTAGCTACAGACATAATGGGACCAGGTGGGTTGTTCTCCCTCCTCATACACAATTCCCTGTGGTATGAAAGGTTCAATGCCAGCTTGGGTGGAGATAAAGCAGGCAGTGAGAATGCTCAAAGACTTGTCTACTGAAGGCCAAGCCAGAAAGCCACTACCAGGCCAGTCCCTAGAACTGTCAAGGGGAACTCAGCTGCCTGAAGTGCACAGCCCAGAGCTGCAGCAACAATGAAAAGCTCTAGAGACACAGATAATCTACACCTAAGAGAATGGACAGACTTGTGAGTAGACATGGGCATAAACAGCATTACGAACAGAAAAAACCCACGAACAGCCCGTTCGTCCATCCGCGAACAAGCCGTTTGTGAGGCTCCATTTTAAACGAACAAGTGGTCGTTGCAAGCCTCGTTCGTTGCCTTCGTCAGCTGTTCATCAAGCCAGACAGTCTGGGGCCTTTCAATCAATTCCCCTGGCAACGGCAGGGACTGAATTCTGTCTGAACGCCTTCTGTCTTTCCTTCTGGCTTTAATCCTTCTAAGTAGCTTCCAGCAGAGAGTCCTGTTTTTGCCACTGTGAACAGAAAATGATGACAAAGGGAAGGACCTATGGATCATGCCTTTCCTGGGATGCAATCTCTCTGAAACTTGGGGGGTCTTCGGAGGACAGTGAGGACTATGTCCCCTGCAAATTTGGTGGGTATTGGACATTTGGAAGGTCAGTTTGTGGGGTGTTTAAAGGGCCCTGGCACTTGCACGTGGCAGGAAAGGGCCCTTTAAACTATCAGCTGGCAGGCAGCAGCGGGGAATTCCCCCTACCAGCTGATAGTTTAAAGGGATCTTTAAGGGGCCAGGAACAACAAACATGTTTGTGAACAGGGTTGTGTTTGTTACTGTTCATTGTTCATTGTTCGTGGATGGCAACGAATAACGAACAGCTTGTTCGGGGTTTTTTTGGTATACCAGTTTTCATCCCTGTTTCTGATCCATCTCTAAAGCCTAGGCTGAGGGTACAACGTTGTTTAGGTTAACAGGATTGCCTGTGTTTCATTTTATTCATTGTATTCTTTTAATATCTTTAATAATTATGTTTCTTTTTATTTATATGGCACACAAATATTTTAAGTAAAGAAATATTTCAAGTAAAGAAACAGCTGGTTCACAGGATTGTGCTTGTTGGATCATATGAATTGTTTGTCATGAATAGAAGTCACCATTATGCTTCCTTTAACTTGCCTACTGAAAAGGGAAGACAGGTGGCAAGCCCATGTGATGTTGGATCTGGGAGACCCAGGTTTGAATCCCTGCTCTGCCATGGAAGCTTGCCAGGTGACCTTGGGACAGTCATACACTTTCAGCCTAAACTAGCCCACAGGCTGATGTGAGGATAAAATAAGAAGAATAAGATGCTTTGGATCCCTGTTGGGGGGAAAGGCAAGGTATAAATGAAATAGATAAAAATTGTGGCTTCTGCTTAGTGGAATGCATCTATACAGGGATCTTGCATCCATGGTGACTAACTTAAAAAAAATACTTCAGCTCTAGCTCACTTTTCTTGTTGAGACTCAAGGTGGTTTACAAGTACAAAAAACATATCAATCAGACTAATATGTTACCTGGATGTTCTCCAGACTTCAATGTTCTTCAATCCATTGATGGATAAAATCTTTTAACATGTCATAATATGATTCAATGGTAGGAGAAAAATCTAGTGAATTATGGTAACCACTCTATTGAACAAAAATATTGCCCATTAAGGCCAGCTTACCTATCTGATGGAGAACAAACATCCTTTAGATTTTAGTCAAGGCATAAAGAGTCAGGGTAGGAGCTGTATTAATATACTGAAAATAATTCCTATAATCAGACATGTAGTTTGTTATGCTTCTTTCCTGCAAGGCCACTTTAAGGCCATTTCCACACGTCCTTAAAGGGATGGCCTACTCACTGAATGCTGCTGGCTTTCCCCCTTCACTCCACATGTCTCCAATTTCAAAATGGTATCAGGCTGTTTGGCTTCCATTTTTTCAGTGCCTTTTCTAAGAATGCACTTTTCCATGGTCCCCGAAAGGGCATCAACAACATTCAGTTGTCCATCCTGCAAGGAATATATTAGAACAAGCTTTAATTATTGTTCCACTTTGTTCTCATAGCTTTCTGTCACCATGATGATCCACATTTCTCAAAGACCGCTCTCAGTTGCATTGAACTAGGTATGTACAAATATGTATTTTTTCCTTTTAATTTTGTATGCAGGAAGACCATTTCCATCCTGTTTCTTTTCTTTCAGGGATGGATCAAGGGGGGGCAGGGGGGTAGTCTGCCCCCGGCACTGCCAAAGAGGGGGCACCGGGTGCAGGTGCCAGCTGCCGGGAGCATGCTGGCGGCAGCGCGGGCAGCTGAGTGGCCGCCTGCGCCATTCACCTGCCCAGCAGGACAGGGAGTGCATCGCAAACTGGCCGCCCCCTCAGCCAGGCAGGTGAATGGCACGGAGAGGTGGGAGGCCGCCTGCTCCACTCACCTGTCCTGCTGAGGGGGCGGCCGGCTTGCCACACACTCCCTGTCCTGTGGGGCAGGCGAATGGCACGGGCGGCCTCCCAGCTCTCTGTGCCATTCACCTGCCTGGCTGAGGGGGTGGCCAGCTTGCCACACACTCCCTGTCCTGATGGGCAAGCAAGTGGCATGGAGGGCTGGGAAGCTGCCTGCCCATTCGCCTGCCCCACAGGACAGGGAGCGCGCGGCAAGCCGGCCACCCCCTCAGCAGGACAGGCAAGTGGTGCAGGCGGCCTCTCAGCCGCTGGCACTGCCAGGAGTGCATGCTGCACGCGCGCACAAGGGCAGCCAGAATTGGGTTGTCCCAGGCACTGGGAACCCAAGATCTGGCCCTCTTTTCTTTGACTAATTTCCAATTCTTTGTTTGTTTGTTTACATCATTTTATGCCACTTTATACCATTTATTCATTATGCATCATTTATATGCAATTTATGCAAAACCAGGCTTCGTTTTAACAGCAATATTTCTATTATATTTCATTAATGTGGGCAGGTTGAAAAGATACCTAGTTTTGTTCCAAGTGTGCTTAGAAGAACATCGAATATACAAATCAAAATGGAGATGTCACAAAATTCAGTAACATTCCTACATGCAGCTGGCATAACATGATGGAATCTTCCAACCATTATTAAACATGAAACCAAGAGAAAAGAGTGAATAATGTTGTCCCAAGTAGCATCAGCCAATGATCTGGCCATTGAACTTCCACTCTGAACCATCTGAGGTTTACTATCACTCTTTTCATTGCTTAGTATATCTTCTCCTTAAGATGACATAACCTTAATGTGTTAATATAGGATGATTCTTATTTTATTTATTTATTTATTTATTTATTCCTCAAAGTATATCATGGTACCCCATGAACCCTTCCCCTCCCACTTCTGAGATTAAGTAGAAAAGGAAAAATATTAAAATTGCATACAGATGACTAAACCTTTTGGGAATGTATAATAGTATCAAAGAAGTCACATCACATACATTTTATGCAGTATCTCCTCCATCCCTTTAACAAATTGTCACAACTTTCTTTACCTCCATCTCCCACTTCACATATAACAACCTGTAATAATTATTCGGTACGAAGCCACTGGGGGTGGTGGAGGAGAGGGAGGAGCTATAGTGGTGTGCTTGTTTCAAGCAGACTCCTTATGGTCACAATATCTAGGATGACCCTGATAGATGGAAGTATAAGCATAATGCCAGCAGATAGGGTGGCTGACCCAACTGAGAGCCTTGCTACAAGTGACATCTTACACGTGAAGGATAAAGGATCATTTTCGCAAGTCTTTCTGGGAACTGAAGTTTCTCTCCCCCACCCCTTTTCCTTCTGTTCCTTCCCCTCGCTGCCTGAAGAGACAGAGAGAACCTACAGCAACATCAGCTTTTGCAAATCGTCTTGCTGGGGGGGGGGATGCTCTGGAGAAAGCTGAGAAAATTGCAGCTGCCTGTCCCCAAAGATCATTGAGAGCAGGCTTGTGACTGGAGGAACGATTTGCAAAAGTTGCTGTTGCCCTAGGCTCTCTTTGTCTCTTCAGGCAGCAAGGGGAAGGAACAGAAGGAAAAGGGGTGGGGGAGAGGAACTTCAGTTCCCAGAAAGACTTGCGAAAATGATCCTTTATCCTTCATGTGTAAAATGTCACTTGTAGCAAGGCTCTGAGATGCAAAGGTCACTGAGTACTATATGTAGCCTGCTAAGCAGTAATAGGAGAGTTTGCAAGGCCCAATATCTTAAAGCCATTGAAGTACAAGGGAGGAGTGATACTGCCATTCCAGCCAGGGGCTTAAGCCCCTTGGGCTGGTGGCAGCTATTTGCCTCTCTGGAAGGATGAAGACAGAGAGACCTGCCCTTGTTACCAGGCTCAGCTCTAGGTGGGCGGAGCTACAGGGCAGCACGCTGCTGCTCCACCCCCCCGAGCGCAGTTTCGCCTCGTGCATGGGTGAAGCAAGACCTTCGGATAGCTTCTCCGGCACGAGGCCTTTGGATCGCTGTGTTGATTCCTGTCTGCACGTCTAGTCAGAACCCCTTGGTGGTCTTGCTTGGTTGGGGGAGTGGTGGGCTTCACTTTTGGTGGGGAGTGGGTTTCGCTCCCCCCCTCACTCTTGGTGGGGAGTGGGTTCACCCCCCCTCAATCAACAATAAATAAATAGAGAAAAACCAGGGGAGCTTGCGCCGGCCATGCCGCCTCTCGCTCGCCGCCTCTCGCTCGCTCCCCTGGCCGCTTGTGCAGCTGCGGGCCTTTGGGGCCGTTGTTTCCCCGCCCCGCTTGCGTTCTTTCGGCGCAGCGTAGTGGCTGGCTTTGGGGAGCCATTTTTCCGTGCTCCCGCCTGTGCTTCGGCCGCTTTTAGAGGCCACATTATCGCCTGCGCGCCAGCCATTCTGTGACGCTTTTGCGTCTGCGGGACTCGGGGAACCCCTTTTCCCGGCCTGCTCTTAGATTCTCGGCCACTTTTCGGCCCCGGGTCCTAGGGAGGTGTTTCCCCGGCTCTGGGGACAATTTTCCCAGCCTGCTTTCCTGTTCTTCGCTGCAGGCCGAGGGGGGGGGGGCGTTTTGCCAGCCTGCTAGTGGGGCCCGCTTGTCTTTTGGGCACCCCAGCACCCCAGGAAGCTATTCCCCCTCCCATCCACAGTCTGGCTCCCAGGTGGTAACAGTTCCTTTAGGAGCAGTTGCGGCCATTTCAGGGAAGAGGCAGTTGGAGTGGTGGTGGCCATTTTAGGTGGCACCAGGTATCAGCCTTTGGGATCAGCCAATTTGGGATCCGACACATTAGTAAAGCAGTAGGACTGCTCAGGGGAAGTAGCAATTCTAAGCCCAAACCCGCTAGGAGCAGCCAGGGGATAGTTGCTTGCACATTGCGCTGAGCAGCTGGGGGATAATTGCATGCCCATTGGGCCGCAACTAGGTTGGAGTGTCCAGGATGGCCCCCAAGAAAGGCACTGGTAGTTCCAAGGGCAAGCAGCCCGCTCCACGTCCTCCCAAACGACCTGCCATGGCCTTGTCGTCTGATGAGGACGATGATGGTTCATTGCGGCGGGACATTATGTCCCAAATTGCTGCCTTGGAGCAGACTAGAACATCTTCCAAGGGGGGTACTGGGTTAGCGAGTAGAAGACCTGTACAGGCTGCTTCGCGCACTGTATCAATGGCTGATATTCTCTCTCGTTTGTCTGCCTTGGAGGGAACTTCGGACGGAAGTGTAAGGGCACTGCCAACTTTGACTGGTGGTCTGGTTCTCGGGGAAGACGTGGTCGAGTCGGCAGCAGCAGAGATCGAGGGAAGCTGGACAGCTGAGGCAGGGCAATTGGCTTTGGTGGTGCAGCCCCATGATGTGGAGGGTAAGTCAGAGTGGCCCCAACAGGTCGTATCATGGCCTTGGGCTCAAGGGGCTCAGACACCGCAACATAATGTTCAGGTGCTGGGGTTTGCCTCGTTGGGTGCTATCAGGGGTTCTACCGCTCCTGATTGGGGGCCAAACTCCTGTTCATAGTCAGGTACCAGGGGCCTTGAGTTGTCTCACCCCCCATTCCCAATCCACGGGGGGTTTGGGGTCTGTCCCCACTTGGGGTTGTCAGGGCTTGCCGCCGCTGCCGCTGGGCGTGGCACTGGGCGGTCTGCTCCTGACATCATAGGGGGGGCAGGGATTCTGCAGGACCCTGCTCTGTGGAAGGAGGGGCGGTATACCTCACCCAGACTCCCTCTCAGTCCACTCGCTGGCCTGCTCAACCTGGCCTGCTTGCCCTCTGCGTCCTCCTTCATCTCCTCCTTCCAGAACTCTCCTCCAAGCCTCCACCCTTGCATCTTACTGCTCTCACTCCACATCATCACTCCTCACTCACACCCACCACCACAGGGCTCTTCCCAGCCAGCTTTTATAGGGCTTCCTTCTACTGTCCCACCCCTCCTCCAGCCTGGTCTTGGGCTGCACCAAGCAGTTGTAGCTGGGGTAGCTGATCTGGCCCCACTGACCAGCACCAGCTGTGCCTTGTTCCCTGGCTGCCCAGCCTCCCTGCCTTGGCTGATTGCTGATAGCCTGTTCAGCTGCAGTCCCCAGGCTAGCAGCCCGGCCTCCCTGGCTGAGCTGATGGCTGAAGGTGGGTCCAGCTGCGGCTCCTTGGCTGGTTGCCCAGGGCTTCCTGCAGAGTTCCTCCAATAGCCCCACCTGGAGTGGCTTGGCTTTTGGCAACTCCTGGGCCAGGCTACTATTTTCTCGCTGGGGCGTGGCTTTGAGTTGTTGGGGCTGCTGCTGCTTCTCCTCCTCAGGTAAGGTCTTTGGGTGGGTGACTGCTGGGCTCCCAATCCCTCTGCCCTTGCCCCCTTCCACCTTGCTTAGTCCCCTTTCCTTCCCTAGGGGAGTGGGACTCGCTGGCCTCTCTCTCTCTCCCCCTGCCTCCTGAGGCCCTGGCCTTTTGCCCCTTGCCCCTGGCACCAGCAGGTTCTGGCTCCATTTGCCCGTGGGAGGGGTTGACCTGCTGTCCCCTGGCTGCCCCCTCTGCCTGCCAGTCAGACCAGTTGACCTGCTGTCAGCTGGCTGACCAGTTGACCTGCTGGCTGCTGGCTGCCCCCTCTGTTTGCCCTTCAGCCCGGTTGACCTGCTGTTCCCTCCTACCAAGTCTGGGGGCTGGGACCCAGACCCCGGACAGGGGTAGCTATTTAGGGATGCCTTGGGCCAATTATGGGCCAGTCCCCTATAGGTCTTTACCGGTGGGGGACACGGCTATGCCACTGGGAGATCATCTTACCCCAACTATGCGTGAGAAGATACTGCGCGGGGAATACGTTGACGTCTTTACCCTTCTCTTCAGAGAACTGGAGAAGAAGAATAAAGAGGACCTTGAGGACAGGGATAAGGAGCGCCTTAAGCGCCGTAAGATCGACAGGACCTGGGCCAATTGGCTCCCAGGTTTCCTAATTTATGCTGGTGTGATAGCAAGGATCCAGCCATGGAGGGCGGCCCCGCTCTTTCAGTATATGGATATCATATACAGAGCGCATAATGACTTTGGCGGTGCAGCGTGGCTGCAATACGATGAAGAATTTAGAATGCGGGCAGCCCTTAACCCTTCATTGCCATGGGACCAGGTGCACCATCTTTTATGGCTCCAACTTATGACCCCGACCAAATTTGGTTCGGGTGACAGGTCCGATAGTGGCCATATTGTACAGCAATCTGGTTCCGGACCATCTGGCGCAGTTGCTGCTAGTTCTGGCCCCCGCGCGTTCATGGGGCATTCGGTTCAGCCCCAGCTGCTCTGTTTTGAGTTTACCTCGCAGGGGGCCTGCAGCAGGAAGAACTGCCGCTATGGCCATGAGTGTCCCATCTGTCGGGGGCCGCATGCTCTTAACACATGCAAAAAGCAGAAACCCTTCAATAAGAGGGGTGGTGGCTTTGGCGGGCAACAGGGCCCTGGAAAAGGGTCCCAGCCCAATAAAGGTAAGGGTACTTGAAGCCATGTTGGCTGATTACCCTAGGCGGGCAGATGCCCAGTTTTTGTTAGAGGGTTTTTCATTGGGTTTCCACATTCCTTTCCAAGGGGCCCTTTTTCCTCCCCTCCCATGCCCAATTTGAGGGTTTCCCCCCTGGGTGTAGTTCCTAAAAAGGCTCCGGGCAAATTCAGGCTAATTCACCACCTGTCTTACCCCAGGGGAAGCTCAGTGAACGACGCAATTCCTTTATTAATAAATTTTTTATTTTTCATAGCTACAAAACACTACACAAAACTATCACAAGGAAAGGGGAGAGGGAAGGGACAAAGGGGGGGTGGAAAAAGAAAAGGGGGGGAATGAACTACAAACACTAAACACTACACTTCAATGTTTCCCTTCATACTGTCATAATACAAAAATAGCTCCATAAAATAATGATGGAGTGGTTAATCATTCAGAGAATAAACATTTCAAATTCTGATTAAACTTTCCTCCCCCTTCTAGGTCCCGGACGCAATTCTCTCTGTGCAACTGCTGTTGCGATGCTCTCCTCCTCCCCCCCCCCTCCGGCTCCTCCTTTTCTTCGTTCTTGGTGCAGCAGAGTTCTGGGTTTTTATTCTCAAAATCCTTTAGTTGATCTTCTGATAATATCTTATAGGCCTGATCTTTATATCTGAACCATATTCCTTCCGGGAATAACCATTTGTACTTTATTCCATGGTCCCTCAGAAGTGCTGCAAACTTTTTATATTTAAAACGCCGTTTCCGGACTAGAAATGGAACGTCCTTCAAAATCTTGACTTTCAAACCCATAAAGTCCAAATCCGCATTGTATGAGTTATATAGGATGGTGTCCCGGATCTTTTTAGATGAAAAGTCAATAATGATCTCACGAGGCAACTGTCGCTTTGTTGCATATTTTGAAGAAGCCCGACGGACCTCCAAAATGGCGCTTTTGACCTCTTCTTTAGTCATCCTCGCGGGTGTCACCAGTAGTTCCGAGACCAAATCCCACAAATCCTCATTTTCCTCCTCTTTCACGTTTTGGAGACGCAAAATTGTCTGCGTTCGTTCCACCTGTAGCCCAATCAGCTGGTTCTCCACCAACTTCAGCTCCTTTTTTGTAGCCTTCACAAGTGACGCACTTTCCAGAGCAGACTTTTCTGCCCCCCCGCTGCTGCCTTAATGGTTTTCACCTCGCTTTCGATTGAGCCCACCCTTTGATCAGTTTCGTTCAGCTTGTCAACAAAGGGTTTTATAGCTTCCACCACCGCCCTGCGTACCAACTCTTCGAGCGACTCCCCCTTCTGCAAGGTAGCCGAGATTGACTTACCGAGAGCGGGACTTTGCTTCCTTGCTGCCATTTTGGGGGGGGGGGCGCCAACAAAATTCTGGAACTCAACGAAGGGGAAGAGCGAGTCTTCTTCAGATCAACCTCTCCTTCACAAACGCTTGTAGAACAGAAGGGATTCGCTTGTTTACAGGCTTCCGCCTGTTTCTTTTACTTGCCGTTTCTCGTTGCCCGGCGGCACTCGAGGCGCCGCGCACATCTGCCGGCCTCCATAGGGACAAACGGGCAATTCCCCCCCCGCATTGATTTCGGGGAGTTCTTCCCGCCGCGTCCCGGACCCTGGCTCCCTCCCTGGGAGTCCTGGGGGCTAATCCTTGCGGGTCAGCCGCCCGGTCAGGGTGCCCGGTCGTTTCCTCCCGGACCAGCCGAGAGGAGCGTCCGGCATGGCTGAGAAAACGAAACCGAATCGCAATTCCTGAGCACTTGTGCTCAGTCCGTTATACATCGTTTGACCAGGCTGTTAAAGTTGTTAGACGTTGTGGCCGGGGAGCTGAGATGGCGAAATGCGACATCAAGTCGGCTTTCCGTCTTCTCCCCGTGCACCCGGAGGACTTTGAGCTCCTCGGGTTTGCCTTTGAGGGTCAATACTATATGGACAGGGCCCTCCCAATGGGGTGTTCAATCTCCTGCGCAGTTTTCGAGCGATTTAGCACATTTTTGGAGTGGGCATTGCGTCATAGGCAGTGTTGCCGTGACACCGCCCACTATTTAGATGACTTTATCCTGGTTGGGCCCCCGGGGACAGGTCAATGCGCAAGGCTTCTGGCTGACTTTGTCAGCCTTGCGGATGAGCTTGGCGTTCCCCTGGCTCACAAGAAAACTGAGGGCCCATCAACTTTCCTGACCTTCCTGGGCATCGAATTAGATACAATGCAGCTTACTTCCAGGCTGCCTGTTGAGAAGCTCCTTGACCTGAAGGCACTATTGCGGACCCTATTAGGTAAGCGCAAAGTGTCCTTATTGGAGCTCCAGCAGGTGGTAGGCCACCTCAACTTTGCTTGCAAGGCGGTGGCCCCTGGTAGGGCCTTCTTGAGGCATCTCTGTGACACTATGGGGACCCTCTGGCTCCCCCACCATAAAATACGCCTCTCTGAGGGTATGCGGGAGGACCTGGGGGTCTGGCTGCAATGCTTGAAAGGATTTAATGGTGTGTCCTTTTGGAGACAGGAGCTCTTCTTAGAGGGGGAGCTTCAAGTGTCTTCTGACGCCTCAGGGTCCATAGGTCTGGGGATTTATTTTAGGCGGCACTGGTGTGCTGCTAGGTGGCCCAAAGACTGGATGGAAGAGGGACGGTGTAGGGATTTAACTTTCCTGGAGTTCTTCCCAATCTTGGTGGCGGTTTACCTTTGGGGGGAGGAACTTGCTAACCACTCCGTGCACTTTTGGTGAGATAATATGGCAGTGGTTCAAGTAGTGAACTCCCTTTCATCCAGATCGCCCCAGGTCATGAGCTTGGTCTGCGCCTTTACCTTAAGGTGCTTCCACCTTAAGATATTGTTTTCAGCCAGGCATATACCTGGAGTAAACAATGAGGTGGCAGACGCCTTGTCTCGTCTGCAGATGGACTGGTTTCGACAGCTTGCCCCCGAGGCTGATTCGGAGCCAGCCCTGGTACCGCAGGAGCTGTGGAGGATTGGGAATCCGAAGCCTCCAGGGCTATCCAGTTAGCCATCGCCCCTAGTACTGGGAGGGCATACGACCGGGCGGTAAGGCAATTTGCCGCATTCAGGCTGGAGGTAGGCCTCCGTCAGTTGTGGCCTATTCCAGCGGAGCATGTGGCGCACTTTTGCGTGGCCCAAAGAGGTAAGGGGCACAGGGTAAAATATATTCATAGCCAGCTTGCAGCACTTGCTTTTGTGGCTAAAGCCCGGGGGTTTGCAGATACCACGGGTGATTTCCGCATTCGGAAAATGCTGGAAGGGTGGTCTCAGGAATCGACCACCCCTAAGGATGATAGGCAGCCCATCTCTCCAGGCATCCTCCGGGGTTTGCAGGCGGCGTGGTTGGATGTCTGCAGCTCACCTTTTGAGGAGCTGCTGTTTCACGCCACGTCTCTGGTTGCTTTCTTTGGCGCTCTTAGAGTAAGTGAGCTAGTCCCGCAGTCCTTTAGGGACTGCTCTGGCCATGCTCTTAGCACTGGGGACGTGAAATTTGTAAAGGATCAACTTATTATTAGGATTAGAAGATCCAAGACGGACCAACTTCAAAAAGGGGTGGATCTGGTCCTTGGCCGCTGTTCCATCGCCGAGTTGTGCCCGGTGGCAGCCTTGAGGTCCTATTTGGAGGCCCGTGGGGATCAACCCGGGGTTCTTTTTTGCCACAGTGATGGTGCCCAATTGACTAAATTCCAGTTTTGGGCAGTCACGGGTAGGGCCCTTCAGAAGTTATGACTGGATGGGATAAAATTTGGGACCCATTCTTTCTGTATTGGGGCTGCGTCCACTGCGGCTGCCATGGGTTTCTCTGGGCCTGACATCCAGAGGGTAGGATGATGGTGTTCAGGGGCTTATGCGTTGTACATTAGGCCGCTAGGGCGTGGTCAATCCTCTTGATTTGTTTTTGCAGGCGCTGTGGTTCGTTAGGAGAGGGTACGGATCCTCATCTGTGGCCACAGCATGGTCTTCTGGGCTGCACACCAAGCGAGAAGGTCCTGGATTAGGTCCCAGCTTGGACTCAGCTGGTGGGCTACCATCGAGTGGCAGGGCAGAAGAGGCCTACGTTGGGCAGGGCTGCTGCCACTCTTGTTTGAGGGGAGGTCTGCCCCTCCTCCTCATATTTTGGTAGTACACTTAGGGGGCTATGACCTCGGGCTGATGAAGGGTGTAGCCCTTTCTTGGCAGGCGCGGCACGACTTCCTGGAGATCAGGAAGAGATGGCCCGGCATTCTGATTTTCTGGTCAGCTATGCTTCCGTGCCGTGTGTGGCGGGAGGCATTGGACCACAGAGCTGTTGAAAGGGCTCGGCGGATGGCCAACAGAGCCTTATTTAAAATAATGACGGGTGGGTTGGGGATTTATTTGCCCCATCCGCAGATTCGGGCCGAGTCTGTTGCCCTCTACCGAGGGGATGGTGTGCACCTCTCTTACAGAGGTAACAGCATTTTTCTTGATGACCTATGGCAGGGGCTCAGGTTGGCTTTAAGCCATTTGTGGGGCGCTGAGGCCTAAGCAGAGGCTTGGCCTCTGCGGTGGCAGGATTTAGCTAGGGATATATCTGTGGCGGGCCGGTGAGCACCCTTGGCACCTCCCCATTGGTGGGGAACTGGGGTCTTTCAGGAGCAGCAGGCTGCCGCACAGCCCAGCTGTGAGGTCAGACACCCTGGGTGGGGAACCCCTGGATAAGCCGGTCTCCCCCCGCTGCCGTTCGGCCGGGTGGGGGAGCTTTTCAGGGGTGAACCACTCTGCCTGGCCAGGCCAGGTCCCAGCCATTTGATGGATGGCTCGCACCCGGGGCAGCGGGTGCTCGCCCAGACAGGTCACGGCGGGGTCCAAGGAATGACCCCAGGGCCTGACCTGTTCCGCTAGTTAGACCCCTTGCCGTTATGGTTGTTTGCTGTTTCATTTTAATAAAGTGGCCCGTTTTACCCAAACCTTGTGTCCGTCTCTCATTCCGACTAGGGGGCAATATCCTTTTGTTATTTTACCTAGATCATTCAAACTCCTATATTAATTTACTTCATTTTACGGCTAATGAGAAGGGGAGTCCAGCCTAGCTTATATGTTTCTTTAGTGCACATTTGGTCTGGAGGACAGAAAGGCCCTTAGGACACATTCAGAAAAAAAATGTAGCAGTTCTTTGCATTTCCTCACTACAATCTGACAGTAAATCTCTCAGAAGGATTCTGGACTTGGCCTCAAACACTTTGCTTTTCCCTAGTTGCTCTGCCATGTCTCTGTCTGATGTCAATTCTGAAGCTTTGTCTGATTTCACACGCAACTGCAAGAAAAGGGAGTCACTGACAAAAGGTAAAAATAAAAACACGAAAGAGAAGTGGAAAGGAGAAAGACAGCACGTTCTTATGGACAGGACTGGCAGATTTCATCCCATGAAAGACAAAAATGTGAGCCTAAGAATTCAACTTCGTGACATAGCTTACAGTGAGGTTTGAAGTGTATCTTGTCAACTTTGTAACACTGATACTTAACAGTTATATAGAGGCTTTCACTGTTTGAAGATGTTCATGTAAATTATCTAAGTATTTCTTACAAAGATCTGTAAATTGGGTTATTTCTATCAGGCCATTTCCACACAGCCAGTCATTCCCATCCTTTGCCTGCTTTTTGTGTGTGTTTTGATTAGTCGCTTTGAAAACTCATCATCCTCACACTCTCCTCAAAAGCACTTACCTTGCATTTTGAAGTCGCAGGACAGCTGCCACAGTTCTTTGAAAAAATGGTTTGGGAGGGGAGGTTGGGCACTTTTGCCATCATCGCCGACCTCCCTTTCAATTTTTTTTTGTTCTGCATATATGTGATTGCATGCTGAGAGCTTCAGGGGAGGAACTGAGCTGTGATCAGATGATTCTACATGCAGAAGTGCTCCGTCAGCCCATGGCAAAAGAAAAGACCAGGGAAAGTGCAATGCCAGAAAAGGCACCGAAAAAACTGAAAACCAAGCAGCCTGCACAGTTTTGCAAAAGGAGACGTCTGGAATCATGGAGAAAAGCCACCAGCGTACTGTGAGTGGGAAACAGCCTTCGTCTCCTATGGGGAGAGTTAATAGATTGTCTATATCCACCTAGTAAAGTCAGGGTTCTGGTGATAATTGAAGTAAACCAACCCAATATCCTGAACTCTTAGCTACTATGCTACATCAGCTTTCTTACTGTCCATGATATTTTAGAGATATTATATAACAACTGGAGGGTCTGTAAGCTTGACTACTATAACTATAACCACCAGAGGGTCTCCTAGCTTGACTACTACAACCTGTTTGACTTCCAGGTTGAACATTAAGCCACGCATATCAGGAGCCTTAGTAGATAAGTTTTATTTATTTATTTCCTTGCAGCCATTTTTGCACCTATGTAATAGATAAAGTCAATCACTACTCAGGGATCATGGTTGGGTTAGAATATTAAAAAGCACAGGTCATCCAGTTTGCCTCCTTATTGTACCTGCATAGTAAGAAGCACCATTTAACTAACCTGCATTGGATACATAGTCTGCTATTGGTGGCTGTACAGCTGCTGACATCTATTTAAACCTCTTAGGGTTAAAAACCTTTTTTAAAGTAATACATATTTGAAATGAGTATCCTGGTTGGAAGTTCACTGTTCAAATGTTATTTTCAAGGAAAGACAATGGATGCATGCAGCACATTCATCTTCTATAGGGAACATCTCCATGGTTCAGCATGTTATTTTGGGATGTGAATGTTTAGTACATCCACTTTCCACAGTTTTTACCCTCCAAATGCTTCATGCCAGACTGTTCTGAAGGAGGCTGATGCCAGTTCTAGGACCCACACACGCTGTGCAGTAAACTCAGCCAGCTAGCCTCCCATTCAGTGTGGAATCTCCCTAGTGAAAAGTAGGTTCTAGATGAAGTACTGGATAGAGTTGCCATTGAAACATCCCCCTTAGAATGTAAACAGAGAGAATGTGATGTTTCAGTTCAGTTTAGTGAGCCATAATTGCAAACTACATGAAAAATAGTAGCCATATGAAATGCTGAAAACAGAAACCTAGATTTGGGGGGAGGGGGTTGTAGAATTGGAAAGTTTTTTTAGTTCAAAACTCAAGTAGACATAAAATGACACACAGATTACAATAAAGCAGTATGAGGGAAGCACATTTGCTTTGTGATTTCTGTGAAATATTTGTGCATAGCCTCAATGTTCAATTGACATAATGGGAACATTTTTTGCCTGATGTGCTAGTAGCAATACATCTAAGTTACAGCACACTACAGAGCCTCTGTGTTTTAATATGCATTTCTTTCCAAGTGGCAATTTCACTTTTCCTGTGAATTTTGACAAGTATGCATCATATCAAAAGATAAGAATTTGCCAGTCCTTTTCTCCAGTTACAGAGGGAGAAGTTTGTTAGAAGAATGTCAAGTTGCACCTGACTGATGAAAAAGAAGAACTGGAATTCCTCAACTCAGGGTTTTTTTTAAAAAAGTACTTATTTTGACATGAAAAGACTTGTAGCATTACAAAAAGATGTATTTTTCAGGAATCCAGTTTTGCTGTAGAAGAAAAGGTGGTTGAAATAAATCTGTCTTTTTCCCTTAGTCAAAAGTATGTGTTCAATGTACATAAAATTGATGTGATCTTTTATTTTGGACCAGCACCCATTTGTATGTGGATATGTATGGGGACCTGCCTGATAATTTAGGACACTTCACATGACAGTACTTTCCATTTATAAAATGGGATAACCACATGTGATGAACACATCCCTAGGAGCTCTAGCTACTTGGAACTACTGAAGGTATTTCAATACTTAAAAAAAATAGATACTCTGATGCCTTCAAAAATTCATAAATTGGTCAGATATGGTAGTAGAGTTGCCAGGCCATGCCTGGAGACTGGCAGGATGTTCAAGGTAGAGGCATGGGGGGGCACAACATCTGCTACCTCACTTCCAGGGAAAATTCACAAGTGACATAGAGTAGTTCTAAGAATTGCTGGAAACACTCTATGGTAAAATCATAGAATTTCTGGTGATTCCTAGAAGGTGATTCCCTTCATCCCTTTTAAATTTTCCCCAGAAGTGACATAGTAGCACATGGACTTTTAAAAAATGTTCTTCTGCCACCACTTGAAGCTGGAGCAAGGACAACTGGCCCCATATGGTAGAAATGCTAAGACCAACTTTTGTACTACTGTGTGAGTATGTGGAAAACAGTTTGCTGCAACCTACCCCTTCTAGGCAAAGTGATTGAGAGAGCAGTAGAAGAGCAATTCCAGGTCTTCTTGGATAATTCTTATGCTCTAGACACTTTCCTGTATAATTTTGGGCCAGGCTATGGGACAGAGTCAACTCTGGTGGCTTTAGTTGATGACCTTTGTCTGAATGTAGACAAAGGCCATGCTTCTTTGTTGTTCCCCTGGATACAGTGTTACTTGATACAGTGGATCATGCCATCCTAGTAAGGTGTTTGGGGGCAGAAGTGGATATCAGGGGATGTGCCTTGGTCTGATTTAAATCATTCCTTGTGGAATGGGCTCAAAGCATTGTTGTGGGAAACCAGCTATCTTCAATATGGGGATTCATAGAGTTCCACAGGATGCAATCTTTATCTCCCATGTTATTTAATTTCTATGTAAAGCATTTAGGAAAAATCATTCAAGTTATGGAATTAGATGTCATCAATATGCAGATGACACCCTGCCCTATATCTCTCTTTCCAAATCTCCTGGTGATGCAGTAGAAGTCTTGAGTCAGTGCTTGACAGCTGTGGTCAAATGGCTGAAAGCAAATAAATTGAAACTGAACCTAAACAAAACAGAAGTGATGCTGGTTGGTGTTACCAGAACTGCTTTTTATAACGGGGAAATTAGCTTGGCAGTCTGGAACTAAAATTAGCGCGGATCTTAACCAATGTTTACGGAGGTCCCGATTCCAGACACTCTAGTGACAAAGAGGCAGACTACAAATAGATCCAATAAACACGTGTATTTACTAATAATGTGGTGTAAGCCTGAACTTGCACATATACACAAGAGAGCATACAAGGACTAGGAAATGCAGAGTAAGAAATATAGAGACGGTTGCATTTTCAGGTACCAAACGATGATAAGGGAAATACTCACAATCCTGAAGCGGAGCAGAGACACGACAGCGAGGTGGTCCAATGCCAGCAATGGATCCACGGACAGACAGCAAGGGGGTCTGGATAGGAATGGCATGCACCTGGCTGGGAACAGGATAGAATGGCACGAGCACCATGCGGTCTGAGAGACCAGCTTAAATACCCCAAAACATACCCTGGGGCTGGTGCTGTACTTGGTGGTTCTCACAGATTAAAACAAAGGTTTTAATGGGACACTGAATGGCTTAGATGGGCCACTTTAGGAATCTGATTGTGATAAGTGACAACTCAGGAAGAGGGGACAAAAGAGGGAGGGGGAAATCCGAGTGGGCTGAATGGATGTTCCAGAAGACAGGGCTTGCCCTGATGTCATCAGCTCTGGAATGAGGAGGTTTCTTTGAGATGCATTCTCTAAGTGCTTGGGATGGTCGGCACTTAGCTTCTTCTCCGGGGCGGCTCCTAAGATATGCAGAGCAGGGCGAGGTTCTCTCACTGCGGACGTGGTGTGTCCACTTTGCCGAAATGGCTTCTCAAAGCAGGCTTCTTCCCTTGGTCTTCTGGCTGCCTAAGAATATGGTCACCGGCTGGGCATGGCGGAGGCTGGTTAGCAGGTTGCCCGGTAGCGAGGGCAAGCTCAGGGACCGGCCCGCGGGAGGCTCCAGGCGGGAACTGACCAGGGAGCACCTAGCCAGGCTCGCTGGAGGTTTCCCCAACAGGCGCCCGGTTGCTAACAGCGGCTTGGGCCCAGATGAGGCAGGCTTCCATGGAGGCAGGGGGAACAGCACGTAAAACACAGTCCATAGCAAGGAACAGGCACGGTCCGTGGCGGATGGCAGTGCAGGCACGGGGCACACTTGTAATAAAGGCCAAACACACACTGGGAGGTCCAGATATAGGTCTGGGCAGGGTTGCCCAGGAAGAAAGTCCTTTGTGCAGTTATCCAGACATGGTGTCAGGAAACTAACACAGTCTATTGCAGCAGCAAGGTAATCAACAAGCAGGCAGGAAACTGACACGTGTATTAGAGCACACACGTACAGGGCAATCTTGGTGTAGCAGTAAAGCAGCAATGCAGAAAACTTTAACACAGTCCATGGCAGGCCTTAAAGCAGGAGAGGGGGCCTACTTGGCAACATTGGGAAGGTTGCCAAGTCTTGAAGGAATCTTGAAGGACATTGTGCTCCTCACTTTCAATGGGGTTCAGTTGACCATTGCAGACTCTGTTAAGAGCCTATGGGTTATACTGGATTCAGCATGGCCGCTAAAAAAGCAAGTTAATCCAGCTGCAAAAAATGCATTCTTCAAACTCAGTCTAGCTTGGAAGATGGCCCCCTACCGTGACATGGATGATCTGGCCAGCTGGATACATGCTATGATAACATCAAGACTAGACTACTGTAACACACTTACATAGGTCTCTCCTCAAAGTCAGCTAACAGACTCCACTTGCTGAAGAATGCCACAGTGCAGTTTAGATTGAACATGCTTATAACTCCCATTTCGCAATCACTCCATTGGTTACCCATCAGTTACTCAGCTCAATTCAAAGTTTTGGCTATCACATATAAAGCCCTTCATGGCCTTAGTCCTTCATATCTGTGGGGATGAGACTGCCTTTCTCCTTATGTTCTGCCCTTGCAGCTTCACTCATCTGAACTGGGCCTTCTACAAATAACACCATGCAAATGGGCAAAATCAGCAGCTGTTCACACAAGCATATTTGCTGTGGTGGTTCCCATTCTATGGAATGTTCTGCCTGAAGAGGTCAGGGAAGCAACCACACTCCTGGCTTTCCACAAACTATGCAAAACTGAATTATTCAGAAGGGCTTTTTTAAATAAAGGTAATAGGCCTATGCTGTAAGGAAATAGTATGGAGAAATGCTTTGGTAAAGGGATGGGGACCGCAGACTAACTACAGTTTACTGCCTGTTAATGTACCTATTGTTACTGGGTAGTTTCTATGTTTCATATTACATGTCAAATTTCTTATGTTTTGTTTCAGCACTGAATTGGATGTCTGCTTGTTTATTCAAGTTTCTCTATACCTTATTGAATTGTTTATTGAAGTCCCAGCCATTGATCATATTAACTTATATTGTGCAATCCACCTTGAGTCAAGGCGAGAAAAATGGAGTATAAATAATTTAATTAAAAAAAAAACTTTTACATTTGATGTCTTAATAATCAGCCTTTTAATTTTTTTAAAGATTTGAGTTTTAGCTGTCTTATATGAATCAGTTGGGGCAGACACATCTTAAATAATCAAATAATCCCGAGGCTCAGGAAAAGACCACAGGTAGTTCTTCTGGTTTCTATTATCTTTCAGACTAGGGCTGCCAGTCTCCCAGTGGGGATGAGGAATTCCCCTCTTTCCAGACTCTCCCCTGCCACCATTCACCTGGCTGGCAGGGGGAAAAGGCATGAAGAATAGGCCCAGCAGGCAAACTGCTTCCTGGGCAAAGCTGCAGTGGGCACACTCCCTGCAAGGCACAACAACGTCACTTCCAGGAATGACGTTATTGCACTGGCTGTGGGAATGCTCCTTTTTTTCACTGGGGCTGATTCTTAAAGATTCAGGCCATGTGAAATGCAGGAGCATTCTCACAGCCAGCACGATGACACTGCCCCAGGAAATGACATCATTGCGCTGGCACCAGGATCGTACGCATGAAGATCTTTGGTGAGTACCAGGTCCCCCCTCCCACTGGGAGGGTAAGGGGACTTGGCAACTATATTTCAGACCAGCCATAAGCGTCTTCTTGACTAAGTTCCCAAGCCATGCTACCAGTAGTATTGTTTTTCTAGTTTGTAAATGATTTTGAAAGATATTTTGTAAGTCATTTTGAAAAAAAACCTACCTGAAAAATATCTTAAATGAATAATTAATACACAAACCCACATGCAGGCCATGGACACATCCAATAAACCCTTCAGGTAATTTTTTGATTCAGAGGTTATTCCTCTTTTTGATCATCATTTCTTTCTTATCCATGAATTCTACGTGAATGTATTCAAGAATATTCTGTTCGGGTCATAAAGACAGGCTCATCTGCATAGTTACCATTGGAACATCTGGTATATTGCATTAACTACACTCTGTGATGAGACTAATGTGTTCTAAATTGCTTGTTATCAAGATGTTAATAGCCATCAGCATGCCATCTCGTCTCTTAATCTGTAGCAGCAAAAGCTCATCTTACTTGATGGGTATCAACCAATAAGATAAAATCTAGAAGTGAATGTTTAAGTTACACAGAATTCATCTTCAGGTGTAAGCATTTACAGCAATTTTTAGGAAATATAATTACATTAATAATTTATTAGTAAAGTATAGTACATTTACAAAAAAGAAAAGAAAAAAGGCTGAGATGAAGTAGGAAAGCCCTCTCCCAATAAAAGAATTTATGTCAATACTTCCCAGCAGCACTCAATTTAGTTTAGTCCTGTCTCTCTTTGGAGTTTCACTCCAAAGATCAACTTTCAAGGAACTCAAGCCAAAGAGGCCCAAGTCAAAAGGGCACCCACACACTGACAGGTAAGCATGACTGAGTCTCTACCTCCTTCCCCCATTCACCGTACACAAAGCCAGGCACCACCCAGCCAAAGCTGACTTCCACAATTGAGCCCAGCAATGTGTGTGTATAGGGGTGGCCCAGACTAGCCCCACCCAGCACCTGACTCATGTCAGTTAATGGGCCGGGCAACCAGGGAAATGCTTCTAAATATCTTGTCCTGTCTGATGAAATATCAGTCATATACCACTTTAAAATATAGATCTCTCAAATACCAGGATTTAGCTTTAGCCCCTTAGTCTGCAAAGAAGGCAGGCTGCCAATCATTGCAGAGCAAAGCCAGGGCCTCTGCCCATATTTTTTTTCCCCATCTGCAAAGCCCTACCTGCAACCAGATAGGACAAGCAAAGCTGTCATCCTGCAGGATGGGCAACCTGCCTAATGCAGGGGAGACTTTTGCCTCTCTATCACTTCCAGACTGCACAGCCCTGCCTGCCTGCCTGCCAGAGGTTACAAAACCCAAAACGTTTACCTTTGTCTGACAGACACAGCCCAAGAGATTAAAATGGCTCATGCAAACAGTTCTATTGTGTGTATGAAATCTGAAAACCCAAGACTAAGATGGTGAGTTAGTGACTGACTACTGTACACAGAAGTGCCAACTTGGGCAATTCTATTGGCAGGAATATCTGCTAATTATTCTGGTTTCTGTACAATGTCCCTGTCAAGAGCACATGTACTGAATTGTCCTCCCCCTCTCACTGCTCAGGGAACTGAAACCAGAAAGCAAGGATACAAATAAATCTGAATGTTCTATTGCTGTTGAAGTAGTTCTGTTGTTGCATTGGTAGTTCTAATATAGATACTACAGAAGAGTGTGACTTCATAGAATCATAGGGTTGGAAGGTACCTCTAGGGTTATCTAGTCCAACCCCCAGCACAATGCAGGAAATTCACAGTTAACTCTCCCCCACACACACACCCGTGACCCTTACTGCACCCAGAAGATGGCAAAACACCGTCAGGATCCCCAGCCAAACTGGCCTGGGGAAAATTGCTTCCTGACCCCAAAGTGACGATTGGCATTGCCCCTGGGCATGTAAGAAAGGGCCATGAGAACTAAACACTGATGTAACCCTTCCTGCCCTTCCTCTCATGTTCTGCCTAGGTTCACAGGATAAGCATTGGCATCAGATAGCCATGTAGCCTCTTGGGTCAGATCCTGATCCTAATTTGGGTAAGATCCTGACTAGTTGTTACAGTGAGGAGGGGAAATAGAGTAACATTGGCCTTTTCCCCTCTTGTGTCAATAAAAAGTTTGTTTCATTGTAGTTCCTTCACCTGCAGAGGAAAGGAAGTCAAAGCAATTTTTCCCAGTTCCCTCTTGTCACTTAAGTTCCTTATGTTTTGTAGCATTTTTTTCCCATGAGGGTCTGTCAGTGATCAGTCTCGTCTTGGAACACTGATTCTCTAACTTAATTATTTATTTCCTGCATTTTCATCTCCATTTGGAATGAAAACAATTTATCTGTAAGGACATTTCCCTGTTTCCTAATAGCTGTGTTTTAAAAAGCATAGGCTACTATGTACTGATCATGTTGATGGCAGAGAAAAGAAACACAGCAAACTTTTGTTATTTTTTTCATTCAACTTTAGCCTGAAAATAGTGGAATTTCCTAATGAATATAATTAAATGTAATTGTGCTAATCATCCTAAAGACTGAAAAGTAATTGACCATTTTAACATTTAATCAGTTTCAAATACTACATTGATAAATTTGGTCAAAATACTGAGATAAGATTGATTGATTAGGTAGCCTGGATGTTTTCTATATGTAGTTTGAAAACTGCCAGGGATATGAGAAACGTTGTTTTATAGATGAAAGGATTTGTATATGTGTGTGCCAGATGGATACTGAGGACACGCGGTCATTTTCTGCTTCATCCAGTGAGGTATCAGATGGCAACATGAACTAAAGAGAGGCAGTTTGGTAGTAGGGTCATGCAGGTTGTGGCTGAAGATATATGTATTCTAGAGTTTTGGAAGGCAGCTGTCTTTATCAATTCCAGATTTCTTTTTGTCCTTCGAGCTTTAGGATAATGTATAAAATAGACCAACATTGACATCATCATACTAATTGAAACAAAATTCAGTGGAAGAAATAGAACATTATATCATATCAATACTAACTTCTGGGACCTGCCCTTCTGAAAAAGCAAATATGATTCCACATAGACCCCACTGTTGTACCTCAGATGTATACAGAAGTGATAAATTTATTCCATTTTAAAATGAATTAGTCAGATATTGTTTTGACCGAACTGCTTCAGAAACAAAATCTTGTACATGGAGCTCCTTGTAATATTCCATTATTGTGTTATGTTTAATAATATGAGGTTAAAAGGGATTAATTGCACCTCTCGCTTGAACTCAGCTTAGCTGTAGCTGATAGAGCTAAGTATTCACACCTGCTAAGGTCAGGCAAACAGCTATCTTGACGTGGAATTTACAGTCGCCCTGCTCAGTTGTTTTGCCCATGAATTCCACCTCCTCCCACCTAACAATTGTGTTTTAGAAACAACTTAAACTAATTTATTAAAAAGATGTTCCAGATAAGCTTGATATAAAAAGGGAGAGATTACACCTTTGACCTTTAGAAAATGAAAAGAGCAAAATTATATTTAACACTAGAGATTCAAGGCAAAAAGATTTTTATTTTCATCTAATTTAATTTATTTTATTAAACTCCCAAGGTAACCTCCTTCAGTTCTGTCTATGAAAATAAAGAATTTTATGATGAGAAAGGGAAAGAATTCAAGAACTAAAGAAGATATTTATACACACACACTTATATGCAGATATTTTATTTGTCAGTCTTTTTCTCCACCACCTTTGCTTTTTCTGACATTTAATTAACCAGATGCCTCCAATGTCAAAACAAACATAAAATATGTCTGCTTGCAAGGAATATGAACCTAATTAAGATGAAGTTCTGGACAAAACATAAGACAAGTTTTGAATTCTCATCAGGTTCTAATCCACTTTATAAAATATTCCCAGATGTTTGTAAGGCTCACAGTCCTCTTTGGATCTTGAGAAGCTAATGCTTATATTGAAAATTGTAATATTCATCATCTGTGGAGTAGATGATTTTATTTGGAACATCAGGCCATGCTCATTACTGGCATAAATCCAGATATTGGAGTGTAGCTGAGTGGTCCACAATTTTGAAAACAGACATACTATAGTAAATGAAAGTGACCAATTTCAGCTGAACTCCCATTGACTAACCCATCTCCCTGAAATAGTAGGATTTTTAAAAAATAAATAACTAATGATGTGCAGGGAGGGTTTATGGTTGAAGAACAATCAAATGTGCAGTTCTATAAAACTGTAAGGAAATTCATAGACTTTCCAACATTATGTCCTGCACCAGGAATTCTTAACCTTTTTTGTGCCGTGCATCCCTTTGGCAATCTGATGAAGCCTATGGACCCCTTCTTAGAATAATGTTTTTAAATGCGTAAAATAAAATACTTAGGATTACAAACAAAACCAATTATATTGAAATACTGTTATCATTTTTTCCCCATTCAAGTACATGGACCCCAGGTTAAGAATTCTTGCCCTTGATGGTTGGAAGAGTTTGGAAGTATAGAAAGAAGGTAATCAGGGTGGAAAGACTGGTCAACAGGAAAGAAGGTAGTGGAACTGTCATGTCTATAACCCCTACATCCATGTCATTGTTCTAGGGGATGCTAATTGCTAATACTGTGTTTTGATTTCATATTGCAAATGCTATATGCATCACTTTTGTTTCTCTCTCCCAGCCTGACAACATAGCTGTGTAATCTCTTTCTTTGAAGCTCACCGAAATGACCTTGTAATGTCTGAAATTTTACCGTTTCTGTTATGCCTCTTTCTGTCTTGTCTAGCTGATGTATAAATGCCAGCAAAAATTCCAAGACTTCTTCCCGCTCAAAACTGGTGGGTTAGGGAGGAGGGAAATGTTTGAATATTTAGATCTGTACATTCTTCAAACCTCTATTCCTTTCAAGGAAGCTGTACTGCTTGGAGGCTTTCTTGCTTCTAAGTAAACTATGGACCTGTGTATGGAAATGATCTGATTTCTGAATAAAAAGCCATTTAACCAGGAACATGTGTCTTGGTTGTTGTGGATTTTCCAGGCTGTATCGCCGTGGTCTTGGCATTGTAGTTCCTGATGTTTTGCCAGCAGCTGCGACTGACATCTTCAGAGGTGTAGCACCGAAAGACAGAGATCTCTCAGTGTCAACTGAGAGATCTCTGAGAGATCTCTGTCTTTCGGAGCTACACCTCCTCTGACACTGAGAGATGGCTTGACAACCTGAGAAATGGCCTTCTTGGTCATGGCACTGAAACTTTGGAGGGAGATTTATCATACTCCCTTTCTGATCGTCTCCCACCAGTGGGTGAAGACTTTTCAAATTCATTTTGCATTAAACTCTTATTGGGCCTCCTCTCTGGTTGTATTCGTATGTCTATGCTTTTATTGCATTGTTAAATATACACATACAGTTTTGTTTAATACATGATGTTTGTTGACTTGAGGGACCCTGTTTGGGTGGAAAGGTGGCATAGAAATGTTTTAAATAAATAAAAAACCCAAACAATCTGGGCCTTAAATGGGAAAAAGTGCTGTTTATTAAACAGAAACAGCTAGCATTAGGCACACCGGAGAATATTAACTAATATTATAATGAACCAAAAGGTATTAATTGCTTTGTACTGCTATTGTAGCTTTGATGAGTGTTGGGCACGAGGGGACCTTTTACTCTTTGTGTAACCATCGTTCCTCCATCGTTTAATAAACAGTTATAGATTGCTTCATCTGCAGGACTCCGCGTCTGTCTCTTATTATGATTGGCTAAAGGGACAATCGGGACACCAGTTGTGTCCAACACATGAAAGTAACTCATTAAAAGCTACATTCATTAATGTAAGTGTATGGCGCTATTGTGTGCATTGGATTCCTACTGCTGCTCCAGAATATTTACAAATATTTGGTTGCAGTTGTAAATTAGAGACTAAAAACTTGTCGTGTTATATAGAAATTTAATTTTTGTTTGCTCAGAGAACAGCATACATTACCTGAATGGATGCATGCATGTATGTCATTCGCTCCAAACTGAAACCACATAGGAAGTAGATAGGGTGAGGAGTGGTGAATGCTTCTTTGAGAGCAGGAGTTTAGCCATTTATGTTCAAGGAGGCAATGATTAGACCTGTTTTGAGAGAAAAAAACAACAACCCTGAGCCCTATTATGTTGGAGAACTTCTGATCAGTCTCCAATCTTCCATTCTTGGGCAAAGTGCTAGAATGGGTGGTTGCTTCTCAGCTCCAGGGGATCTTGAAAGAGACTAGGTTTCTGGACCCATTTCAATCCAACTTTAGTTCAGGATTTAGAAGAGAGACTGCTTTGATTGCCTTGGTTGTGGACATTTATAGAGAACAAAAGGAATGCAACCCTGCTGGTTTTGCTGGGTCTCTCAGTGACCTTTGATACTATTGACCTTAGTATCCTACTGAGTCACCATTAGCATTAAGACTGTCACCAGGTTACAATGGTTTGAATCCTATCTAGGGGGTCAGTCTCAGAAGATAGTATCGAGAGATTTCTGCTCTGCCCCATGGCTGTCAGCTTGCAGGGTTCAGCAAGGTTCAATCTTACCTTACATGCTATTTAATATTAACACGATGCCACTGGGTGAGATAATCAGTTCCTTCTTTTCAACTCTGCCCCAGTCTTAACCACTCCATCCCGCAGCTTCTATTAGCATTTTAAGGAATATGCTTAGTGGTGGGATCCAGTCATGCATCTTGTATCTTCTTTTGTGTTTTGACTTTCAGACTCTCATTAACAAAGTACAGTTACTGTTTGGGATCACATACCAGAGGCCCTAGCCACTTCTGCCTGATTGAGTGGCACAGTCATCAGAATATAACACCAGGACTGTTAATTACATAAACATTTTTAATCAATTAGCCATTTCCAACCAATTGAGCCATACAGACTGAGTCAGATCATACTTGCTTTTCTGCTGGTGCAAGATTTTGAAAAGCTGCATATTATGATTCTGAAAAGGATATGCTGGTGACTGTGGGATGCAGGCAGGATACGGTTGCAGTGAGGAGAGGCATTGGATAAAGTTGTGCCTCCTCCTTCAAGCATCAGCAGAAAAGTTGATGGGATCCAACCTTATACGTAGGTAATTTCCATTAAAATCAGAGCTTACAGCACAATCCTAAGCAGGTCTACTCAGAATCTTACTCGGGAATATTAAATGTAGCTTACTCCCAGAGAATTTTCCTATGTTTGCAATTTTAACAACAGTGACACAGGGCCAAACTGGACAGTACAGTGTCCACGAGTCCAACCTGTGGATGCCAACACCATTTTAGAACAGAACTTGGCCATTTAAAAATGCTGCAAGGACCTGATCCTGATTGGGTTGTAATATTATTTTTAAATTTCCAGTTTCAGCTCTAAAATGGTGTTGGTATCCATGAGACTGTCCTGTAGATGTCTTAATGTCTAGTTTGGCCCATGGAGATCATCACAGTGAATTTCATACAAACAGTGGAGTTTGAGTGCCTGAATCTAGAAGCAGTCACTAGCTCTGCCTGACATTCCCCCCAATTTAGGGAAGTGTCAAAATTGTGCTTTCAGTGTACCACAAGAAGCTGCTGGTGGCAGCAAGGATAAGAGAAGCTCAGGTGCATGCATAGAAATGGTACAATTCAGAAAAAGTATAGCACAGATGAGATCTCTGAGTCCCTGCTTCACATGGGATTATTACAAGAGGGGGAATCGGAACACATTTCTTTTTCAAGATTGTGTTCTTGATTTTCTTTTGTGTTTTCTTTTTTATTCTACTGAATGTCAAATCAATTTAAACTTATTTAATTATGTGCAAAGTTTCCTTTGCTTTCCATAGGAATAAAATGTTCTTTACATTCTCTTGATTGCATATAAGCTATCTACAACCATACTTTGAACGATGCTGGAAATGTGATAAAAATACCCCCAATGAATACCATGTTCAATAACTTTAATTAAATTTTTTTTTTACAAAATTGGGACTCATATGAAGAATGTTTTACTATTCTGTAAATTATGTCAAATATGAAGAATCATTGAAATGATTGTAGATGATAAATCTGTGACTGAGTTTTAGCATCTGCTGTTTCCTCCCTTATATTTTTTCTCCTGTTTTTTTGATTTCTGAGAATATGATGTAGCTTTGGTCAGAATTTAATCAATTTATATTTCCCAATACTCTGCTAGTGTTGGCTAAGATTAAGCTATGGTGAGGCATATTAATATCCCATTAATGCTGTAGATATATTTATTTCTTAGAAGGGCTAATTTATCAGCTGCACACACACATGCTTTGTCACTTTTGTATTTTATACAAGCACATCATACATTTCTATTCATTTTCTCTATGAGAATAGATCAAACAGGTTGCAGATATAATGAGCCAGTCATATGCAACCCTCCCTGCTTTCTTTTACAGAACCATTTTTTAAAATGTCAGAACAAGAGATTAAGTACTTGTAGGGGTATAAGTTGTTTGGTTATAGCTAACGACACATCAATGGACAAGTTAAATTTAGCCTGAAGTGATACATCATTGTATTGTTTTATGTCTTTAGCAGAGGAACACAGTTGACTTTGGGCTTTGGAAAGAAATAACAAAGCTACTTGTGATCCATCATTCTAATAAGACAAAATTTACTTACCTTATTTTGCTTTGAGGTAGGTATATTTATTTAATCTTCAACCCAGCCTGGCTACAAAGAGAAGAGCATTGCAGTGAATTGCCAGAGAACTGATTCAAAGGTAATACTCCCAATTTATTTCAAAAGAAAATATGCATGCATGTGCTCACACACAGATATATAAATTATTTCACTGAAATCAGAGAGATTTAGAAGTGTTTACATTTGGCTGGATCTTGGCCACTGTACGTAGCACATGATCCTGTAGAATAAGGGTTGGATGCACCAGAGCATTTCTGCATGTGGAAGAATTTCTGCTTATGGAGCATGACTTTCTCCATATGCCACTGCAATCCCTTCTCCCATAATGCTTTTCATGGCAGCAGAAGGTTACAGGGCATTTGGGGCTGCATTCAGAAAGTTATGCTGTGTGAGAAAAGAAAGTTATGCTGTGTGAGCAGAAATCCTTCTTGCTTGATAGAGCAGGGGTGAATAGTGCAGAAAATCAGCATCTGTAATGTGAGAAAAATCCTGTGTCCTGATTCAACCCTGGGGGATCCATTTTTCCAAATTTGCAAATAAATGCAATTTCAGAAATCTCAAGTTGTAATTTTTCTTTTAGGTTTCTCTGCTTGAAAATCACTACTCTTTAGTCAGTGATGGAATTTCATGGGAGATTAAAATGTTCTCCCCCTGGTTTTTGACTATTGTGATTTTTTTTATATCAGATATAATTTGTCCACTTCTTTTGCAAAAGGACTGACCTGTTTATCCAATGCAGAGAGTTGGGGGGCATTGTTGACACTTGATGGCAAAATAATGTTAGAAGATGAACAGGTGTATGAACCTGAGATGGTATAGCTGTGTTTAATTCAACAACACAGTGATTGTGTTGTTTGAGTAAACATTTTTAGATACTGAAAATGGTTTGCTAAAGTGTTTTATTTGAACATTTTTAAAGCACCCCTCCACCTTGCCCAGCCATTTTCCTAGACACAACCTAACCCTCTGATAAGGAAAGTATATAATGTGTTTCTTATCCACTATTTCATCATGTGTTTGGATGAAAATAAAATTTAATTTACTTTTGCTCTCAACATTGATCATTAGGACTTTTCCAGATGTTCAGATCAAAATAAAGGCTTTCCTGCAAAGCAAGAGAGCAAAGAAAGACACAAATATCTACTAAAATTATTAATTGTAAGAATATTCACCTGGTTTAGATTCTGTTTGTTGCCATTCTTTACTGTGCCTGATGCTACTTTTTAGTTTTAGTTACTGCTCCTTCTCCTTCTTTTTACTGCATTAGTTGTATGAAAAATTCAAATCAGCTGGGAATCTCATAAAAACTTCGTAGAAGCGATTATGGGATGATACTACTGCAGGCAAATGAAGTTGGTGAAGAGTGAGGGCAAGTGTTCCTGAATAGGTGGCCACTTTTAAAACTTCAAAAACCAGTGGGAGGTGCAGATAACAGAACAGTTTTTGATTGCTTAAAATATTCCTGAAAATATCCATTCTCTAATGGATCAGTAGAGCATTTTTTCCCCTTTATTCTGAGCAACCAAATGGTTTAAACCACACAGGATTTGGGGCCATCATTGTCTGTACGCAGTGCTGCTCTGGGAGAAGTTTGTAGCCAGTCGTCCAGAATAGGACTGATAAACAAGGAATAATGAGATACAGTTAATGCCAGTCCCAAACATAATAGGATCAGGCCTTCAGGAAAAAAAATGACATAGGAATCAATCTGTAAGACTGGTGGATTTTCTTCATCATTCCTCCAAAAGAAGAATCCATGGAGATGAGAATAATGGAAACCTCATCGTGCTGGGTGTAGAATGATATGCAAGCTAGGCATAGATCTGGTGACTCATTGTTTCTTCCTCGACAATAAATTGTAGGCATTTCTATTGCACATGGTATGTTTGATTTATACAGGATTCTAGAAAGGTCAGGAAATGGGAGAATATCCATAGTTATTAAATTGCATATCTTTCCAGTTTTCTGAAAACACTTGGGCTCCAATTGTCAATAAGATATTGGTGGAAAGTATTTCAGGTTGCTACTTGCGTTTAAATAACCTTTGAAGTATGGCAAAAGCAGCCTGTGTAGTTCCAATAACACTCTCCTGCTATAGAACAGGGGTTCTGAAAGGCTACATGTCTGAAGTTTAGAAAATAATGGCCAAAAACAGTTTTTGTTATTTTAGCCAAGAGGTAAAATGTTGTTTGTTAAACATACATTGTAGTGGATGAAAGGCAATGAATAGTTTGCTTTCTTTGTATTTGGGTCCTTATAGCAGACTTTGATTGCACTGCTTACATTTTCTTTTGCTCTGCTTACAGGGAATCAGCCATATAATCCTAAATATGTTTACTAAGAAGCAAATCCTTTTTTTTTAATAGAAATTTTATTGAATGGGTTAACATATTACATAGTATACAATACATACTCATTTACCCTTATAATTACAGTATATGACACCCCTCCCTTCCCCCTCCCCCTTTTCCCTTTTTGACTCCAACAGTACTAAAACCCCTTAATTTCTTATCGTTGTCTCTAATTACTCTATAGTCCCTATAATCAAAGGTAAAGTCCATGTTCATTCTCATAGCTCATATCACTTAGTAACTATCTAAAGTCCACAGTTGTCCTCTCACATCCCATTTATTTTCCACATAGTCCATAGTTCTTCCAGTCAGTTAAAACTTCATTTGGATTCTGCTCTCTCAATTTCCTTGTCAATTTGTCCATTTCTGCCATATGCAACAGCTTTTGAATCCATTCCTCAACTTCTGGTATGTCTTCTTGTTTCCAGTATTGTGCACACAAAATTCTTGCTGCAACAGTCATATAATATGACAGAGTTCTGTCCCTCATGTTAACTTCCTGCATAATTCAATCCTAGTAACAACATTTCCGGGCTCTTCAACAAATTACATTTAATAATTAACAGCATTTCTCCATAAATCTTAGACCAAAACATTTTGGCCTTTTCACAGGTCTACCACATATGGTAAAAAGAGCCCTCATGTTTTTTATATTTCCAGCATTTATTTGACATTCCACTGTTTGCATTTGCTAGTTTTTTCGGTGTTAAGTACCATCTATAAATCATCTTATATCCATTCTCTTTCAAATTGTTACATGTGGATATCTTCAAAGTATTCTTCCAAAGAAATTCCCAGCTTTCCATTGTCACTTCTTCGTTAAAATTTATTGCCCATTTCACCACCTGTGTTTTAACAACCTCATCCTGTGTATACCATGTCAGCAAAATTTTTATATATTTTAGAAATAATTTTCACTTCTTCACCAAACAGAATCTCTTCTAGTTCTGTTTTTTTTAAATTCTAAAACCTACATTACTTTTGTCAGTTTCAAATATATCCTTAATTTGTCTATATTGTAACCAGCCATACTCAAATGGTAACTCATCTTTACCTTTTATCTTGAGGGTGTCTTTCTCTCCACTCAATAATTCCTTATAGGTTAACCAGTCTTCCCCTCTATAATACATATTTGGGTTCACCACTTCCGCTGGTACAATCCACATAGGTCTTTTTCCACCCAAAAACTTCTTGTATTTTTGCCAAATCATGAAGATATTCCTTCTCACAAAATGATGCTGAAACATACCATCCATTTTATATTTCTCATACCATAAATACGCATGCCAACCAACCAAGTTATTGAACCCTTCCAAAGCTAATAATTTTAGATAAGATAATTTCACTCATTCTTTCAGCCATACCAAGCAAATTGCTTCATAATACAATCTCAAATTTGGTAATTTCAAGCCTCCTCTTTCTTTTGCGTCACACAGTAACTTCATCTTAATTCTCGGTTTTCTCCCAGCCCAAATAAAATCTGAAATTCTTCTTTGCCATTTGTCAAAATGCTTCATTTCTTTAACCGTTGGAATCGTTTGCAACAGAAACATCATTCTTGGTAATACATTCATTTTAACAACTGAGATACGTCCTAACAATGACAGATTCAATTTGCTCCATTTCAACAGATCTCTCTCTATCTGCGACCACAGTTTTTCATAATTATTTTTGAATAGATCTATATTCTTAGCTGATACTTCTATCCCCAGATATTTCGTTTTCTGAACCACTTCACACTTTGAATCATTCCTTAATTGTTCTTGTTTCTTTTTTGTCATATTTTTGCAGAGCAATTTCGACTTTGATCTATTAATGATAAATCCTGCCAGATCTCCAAACTCTTTAATTTTATCTAACAATATCGGTAATGTCTGGATTGGATCGTCTACTATAAACATTACATCGTCTGCAAATGCTCTGAACTTATAAGAAAACCCTTTGAGTTTTACCTTTAATATTGTCATCATCTCTTATTTGCCTCAGAAGTATTTCCAACACCATAACAACTAATAACGGTGAAAGTGGACATCCTTGTCTTGTACCTTTTCTTACCTCAAATTTTTCTGTCAAATCACCATTTACCACTAATGACGCATTTTGTTCAAAATATATAGCTTTCACTGCATTAATAAAATCTTGCCTCATATCCATCTTTTCCATCGTCAAAAACATAAAATCCCAATTCAAATTGTCAAAGGCTTTCTCAGCATCAGCAAAAAACAGGCCTACTTCTTTTTCTGGATGCTTATCATAATATTCAATGGCGTCTAACACCACTCTCAGATTATCCCTAATTTGTCTGTTCAGTAAAAATCTGGCATGCTCTTCCCCTACAAATTCTATTAAAAATTTCTTGAGCCTTTCCGTTATAATTCTTGCAAAAATTTTGTAATAATTATTTAATAAAGATATCGGCCTATAACTTTGGACATTTAGTAAATCTTGTGACTCTTTTGGGATCAGTGAGATATTTGCTTCATTCCAAGTCTTCAGGAGATTTTTCTTCTTAATAATTTCATTCATCAACTTTTGTAGAGGCTGCACCAAGTCTTTTTTCATTACTTTATAAAATGTTGCTGAAATTCCATCCTGACCCAGTGCTTTCCCTATTTTAGTTGATTCTATAGCATCTAAAATTTCTCCTTCTGTTACTGGAACATTCAAGATCTCTCTCATTGTCCTTGAAATCTTTGGTAGTTTTGCTCTTTCCAAATATGCTTCTATTTTGTCTAAATCTATCATTTTCTTTTGGAATAATTTTGCATAATATTTGTAAAAAGCTCTTTTTATCCCTTGATGGTCCATTATTTTTGTTCCTTCTTCTGTTATCTTCCCAATAACTCTTTTTTCCCTTTTCTTTTTCAATTGCCAGGCTAAATATTTCCCTGGCTTGTTGGCCCCCTCAAAGGATTTTTGCTGCAGAGATTTTAAATGCCATTCTAACTCTTTATTTGCAGAAGCTCTTAGTTGTTCTTGTAATATCTTTATTTCCTGAATTATTGATTTCTTCCCCGGTCTTTTCTATAGATCTTTCTCTTTTTTGGAAATTTTCTCTTGTATCTCCTGAAGTTGCTTTTCTTTTCTTTTCTTTTCTTTTCTTTTCCCTGCTGTTCAATGTGATCAGGATCCCTCTGATCACAGCTTTATAGGCGTCCCACACTGTATGAGTTGGGACTTCCTGACCAGCATTCAGTTGAAAAAAGTCCTTTGTCTCTTTTTGAATTATTTCAACATTCTCTTGGCTCTGTAGAAGGTCTTCATTTAATCTCCATCTAAACTTCCTGACTCCTGTCACAATTGTCCACATCATTGGATTATGATCCAAACTCACCCTTGGCATAATTTCTATTTTCTTTGTAATCAAATGTAAATCCTTTGTCGCCCAGATCATATCAATTCTTGAAAACAACTGGTGTCTTTTCGAATAAAATGTAAAGTCTTTAATTTAGGATTCCAGCTCCTCCAAATATCTTCCAAATTTTCCTGTCCAACCAATTCAAAAAAGGATTTTGGTAACTTCCCAGCCTTTTTGTACTGTAATTTGGATTTCCTGTCTAATTGCAAATTAACCACCCTATTAAAATCCCCAGTCATTATTTGCTCATACAAATACTGATCCATTTTCTGAATTAGTTCCTTATAAAAATCATCTTTAGCTCCATTTGGTGCATATATACCTAAAACCAGGGTCTTCATGAAATTCACAGTAGTCTCTACTGCCAAATACCTTCCCTCTTTGTCTTTAAAAATTAATTTAGGGTCCAGTTCTTGTTTTATATATATCACAATCCCTCTTTTCTTCTGTTTAGCAGATGCCCAAAACTCTTGTCCTAATTGTCCATTTTTTAGATACTTACAATCTTGCTCTTTAATGTGGGTTTCTTGTAAACATGTTGTCTGAAGCAGGGCCTTCCTGCCCCGGACTGGGCCTGGCCGGGCCCTACCCCACCCCCACGGCAGCCCCACTGACGCCCGCCCCCACGAAGGACCCCCGCCAGGGGGGAAGGAGCGATGGAGCCACCAGGGAACCAGGTGGTGGAGAGGCGCCCGGGCATGGCACAGGTGGGAGGAGGCTGTGGGGATGCCGGGCACCACGCTGCCACGGCCACCGCGGCTGCCGCAGCCGCCACCGCAGCCTGCACCAGCACTCCTGGGGACGCAGCTCCCGGCGCCTTCGCAGCCAGCGGAGCCGGCAGCGGAGGGTGGCGGGGGTGAGGAGAGGCGGCAGCCGGGCTGGCAGCCTGCCGGGGCAATGGCAGATGGCTGGGCGTGGCCCACACCGGGGCAAGGGCGGGCCCGGCCGCCAGCACAGGAAGGGGGGTGGGAACACCGGGCAGCCGGGGCCCTGATTGGGGAGCAGATGGCTGGGAGGGGTCCCCAGTGTGAGCGGTCCAGTCAGGGCTGGCCTGCCTGGGAGAGGATTGGCCGGGGGCAAGAGAAGAGGGAGGTGAGGGCAGGAAGGGTGGATGCAGGAGGGGCACTGGAATGGACAGGGAAAGGCACCAATGGCCAGGGAGAGGATAAGGCATGGGGCGGGGAGGAAGGAGAGCACGGGGGTGGATTGGTGAAGGGGAGGAAGCAAGCTGAGGGGGGAGCATAAAAGGGAGAATCCCAATGACGCCAAGGAGGAGGAGTTGGCTGAGAGCAAGGTGCAGAGAAAGGGTGAGACGGAGGCTTCCAGACCAGCTGGCAGGAGACAGACGACGGTGCAGTAACTGCTGTCCCTGCCTAGTCTGAGGCGGAGGGAACTCCCTACACCCCCCCCAGCAGTAGCCAGGAGGATGGCAGAACGCGGGGAGGTGGCGGCGGGTGGGGCTGGGCCTCACACGTTATATTACAATTTTGCCTCTTGACCCAATGAAAAATCATTTTACGTTTTTGGGGTGAATTCAAACCATTAACATTCCAAGATATTAGTTTATACTTTTCTACTTTTTAAGCGCTCCTGGAAAGTCTTTTTCGTTATCCACCAAATACACAATCATCTCATGCTTTGACTTAATGGTCACTCTCTAGGCCCCTTTTGTTCTCACACTATTCTCGCGATGTTCCAACTGGTTCTTCCTCCTTCCTCCCCTTTCCTACTGTCATTATCTCTTGCAAAACCACAGGTATGTATAAACAAAACTTATTATTTCTCTTTTAACACTATTTTCTTCTTTCAAATTCGCCAAATTTCCCAAAATTGCCTTAGTCCTTTACTCAGCTAGCAGCCTTGTCTTTTTATTTTGTTCTTCTTATCCTTTTTCTTTCACTTTTAAGTCCGGAAAATGAGATAGTAATCTTTACCTTTTCTTTTTAAATTTGTGCTGTTTGTGCTGTTTCTTCCATTTAAAGATGTTCAATTTCAGTACAGATGCTTGGGTTCAGGCAATCTTATATTGGCATTCGACTCCAAAGAGCTCTGGAGAGATCTTAGCTCATCCTTCTCAGAGGGGACCTCAAGGCAGTGGGGAAAATCCTTTATTCAGAACCCCCCCCTCTGCCGAGATCACACACTCTCAGGACCACGTAGCGTTCTAGACCCCCACCCACCCACCTGGGGAGGGTTGGCAGCAGGCGATCAAAGCACCTGGCCTGCCAAAACAGATGCTCTTGTTTGCTCAGCTCGCTGGGCAACTTCAGTTCGCCATCAGTCCCAAACAGGAAGTCAACTAAGAAGCAAATCCTGTTCTGTTCAGTTTGCTGTCTTACTAAATGTGCCTAGATTGTAGACTAAGGCTGCAATCCTATGGACACTTATTTTGAAAGTCTTATTGGGTTGAATCCAATAGTTCACTTTTCTTTCCAAAGGAAGATTCCTCATTAAATGCTTTCTTGAGAATAATCCCATTGAACATAGTTGGACTTGCTTCTGACTACATATGCATTGGATTAGACTACATGAGTGACTTTAAATATCATTTAACATGTTTACATATATATATATATTTAAGTTCTTGGGTCACTTGAATATCAAAATGATTTGAGGTATGCATACAAATTGATTACATCAGCAAAACATACCATTTAAAAGTATCTAAAGCAACTTACTGCTGATATGTTTGTTACATAGTTGGCCATGCATCTTTGTAGGTTGTATGAAAAGATGTTGCCATCAATTGGGTAATGCATGTCTAAATACACTCTATAATTGTAAAAGGCAATACGTATGAAATTATTCCATCTTTTCAAATCCTCTCATGCCAGTAGAAAAATTGGGCTGGGTGGTCTTCTATATTTGTTCATGCTAAAAGAGCTGACTTACACCTGTGCCGTAGGTTAGTCATAGCATTGACTGAATGATAAGTTCTCAATTTAGACCTCAGGGCTTTGCATAGGAGGTCAGTAGGCTCATCATCAGATAAGCAGAAGGCTGAAGTCATACAGAAGGATAAACTATTAGCTATTAGTCTTGTGGCATTGGGGGAATATGTAGCAATACATTAACCCTGCACTGTTTGTTTTCAGGCAAAATTGGAGTTAGGTGGGGGGAATGAGCAAAGCTAGTGGTGATGGCATGATGTCACTTCCAGGAAAAAAGCAGAAGTGATGCTAATCCTTTCTAGGAATCCCAGAAGAGATATTGGACCAATGGCCATATTTTTTTTTCTGCCACTGATCTGAGTGGCAGTGGGAAACAAGAGGCAGGGGCAGGAGATCCTCTGCCCCTGCTGGGGAACTGGAAACACTAAGCATGATATACTAGTTTGGGCATTTAAAATTTTATATGATTTGGCCCTGAAGGACCATCCTCTCCACAATAAACCTATTTGTCTATTGAGATGTTCCAGTGCCACTTCTCTAGGTGTTCATGTGTTCAGAGATGAGGTTAAAGATAGTAGTCAGGGCTTCTCAGTGGTGACACATCTAGAAGCCTTAACTTTGAGAGTGCTTGGCAGTTGGCACCATCTCTGTGTTTAGGTACCAGGAGGTACCTATTCATACATTATATAGCCATCCTGCAGACACTGCTGCATAGGACCAGGGGCTGCCTTTGCCACCCCAGAAGGAGAAAGCAGCAAACAAGTCCCTGGCCACCCAAGTTGGGGGTGGCGGGGCTTAATGCCTTAAAAGACGGCTCTGCCACCCAGCCTGGCAGTTGTTTCCTTGTGCTTGGCATGTCCACCTGTCCGCTGGTTGCTGGTTTGCCAGGGGCAGGTAGGAATTTTTTTTTACTCTTTCTCTCATTTGGCTCTTAGGGAGAGGCATTTTTTGCCTACCTTGCACTGTGTGCATGGGGCATGGTAATTGGCTCATGGTGGAACAGCATATAGGTCAGTTAATGAGTTTGGGAAAAGTTTGGGAAAAGAGTTTGGGAAAAGTCAGTGGGCCAGTGAGCAGCACCCTTGGCACAGGAGTGGCTGTCAGGAGTGGCTTGCTTGCTTTACAGCTGTCAGTTGTGAGGGCAAACTGCCTGTTGGGACCCCCTGGACAAGCTGGTCCTCCCCTCAGGTGCACAGCTTGAGGCAGTTGGACCTTTAAGAGGGGAATTATTTGCCTGGCTGGCTGGGTTCCAGCCATGCACATGAATGGCTCATACCTGGGGCAGTGGAGCTTGCCTAAATAGGTCAAGGTAGAGGTCCAGGGGTGACCCAAGGGCTTGACCTGTACAGCATGTAGACCCTTCCCATGTTAGAGTTTATGTTGTGGTCAAATAAAAATGGCCCATTAGTATCCAAGACTTATGTCTGCCCCTTTATTCCAACTAGGGGGAGCAAAAGGGTAATAGTCATATTTCGGTCATATATAGGTCTAGAGTAGGCACTGTATTTGAATTTTGCCTCCTCTTCTGCCCCCATTTCTACGTTCAACAAACAACTATTATAAGACTGCCTAATGGCTCTGGTAATTAGGACAAAAAAACCCTCAGAATGCCCAAACATAGCAGACATAGTTATTCTAGGTTATTAATTCCTCTAGGGGAATAGTTTTTTTTATTTTTAACATAGTTGTAATGGTTATATATACTTATGAACTCAGTATATTTTTTGCAGCGTTTTGTCAGTAGTTAATAGTTTGCCATTATTCATTTTCATCAATCTGAAAAGAGCTAAGACAACAATTCTGGTGTCTGAAATGATTTATGAACTCACTTTGGTTATGCAAATGTTCAAATTTTGACCGTGAATCAAGCTACTGTGGCAGCATGTCAAATAGTTTCCGAAGCATTCAGGCTGGTGACTATACCTGTTTCCACTTTGCAGATCCTTTCAAGTCCCACACTAGTCCGATTCAAAGTAATATGTGTTAGGTTCATGTAACATTATTTAATCTTAAAATTAAAACTACTTTTTAAGTATCAATATTATAATGAAACTGTAACTATTAAAAAAGTAAAATCAATAACCATAATATTAGATGGTGATACAAATAGAGGAATGGGAAGCAAAAACCAGTGATTTGGGAAGGACTGTGATTAAGCATGAATGTATGATTAAGCATGAAGCTTATGAAGTCTGAATGTGGATCATTTTGATGGGAGTTATATATATAAAAAAATTAGATTCACATTTGGAAGTCATGGCAATATCTAGGACTTCAATAAAAATATGTCACACATCAAATAGGGAAAAGGAGTAGAAAAGTTATGAGAACTTGTAATTTGTGAATAGATATGAGCTTTTCATTGTCATGGCCATAACATACACATAGGCCATTTCCACACATGTTGAATAATGCACTTTCAATGCACTTTCGCAATCCTTTCGAAGTGGATTTTTTGTTCCACACATGGAAAATCAGTTTCAAATGTTCACTAAAGATTATTGAAAGTGGATTATCCAACGTGTGTGGAAGCAGCCATAGTCTTATCATATGATGCAATACTGTCACTGTCAATATTCCCAGGCTACATCATTAGCAGTTGCTAAGGAATTGGTAAATCTGCTGATGCTGTACCACATGTGTTATGTTTTGCCATGTAAATATTTTTGTGTGTTTGATTTCAGTTAGTTAGTTTGGAGTTTTGAATGTGGTTTAAGAGAAGAAGGAGGGGGGCTGGATGGATGAGTGGAGTGTGTTATGATTAGATGGTAGCTGTACCCTAGGGGGTGAAGTAAACTGCAATTTAGTTAGCGTTATTGTGAGGGAAAGAGTTCAGTATGTTATTCTAGTGTTGATCAGAGGTGTTCTGGGAAAAGAGGAGGAGTGAAATGCTGTAATCTGAGGGAAATGTATGTGTTCTTTTCTTTATGCATATTATTAGCCCAAACTGCAACTGGGGGCAAATAAGTCTTTGTGACATTTAGAAATGTTTGAATATCATTACATATCTTGAAACCATTACACTTATGAATGGAATATGCTTATGAATTACTCTGAAACCATTATGCCTATGTACTTACTAATAAACTTCATTTCTGTTTAAGTCTGTTTTATCTAGAATAAAGGATTCCCTTTTACCTCACAGTCACCAGCAGCTGACCTGTCATTTGCCATCTATAACTAAGCCCTTTGATACTACAAGTCAAACTGAAAGTAGTAAGGCAAGAACCTTTGATAGTAATGAAAAACTTTTGGGAACACTAAGGAAGGCAGTGAAGCAGCAATATACAGGTCTCATAAATGGAGCAAAATGGCACAACAAGGACTACAAAAGTAATGGTTGGAAGATAGCCATAGTAAAGCAGGAATTTCTTAATTAATATAGGGAAAAATAGAATTGAGTTCCTGAATTAGATATGTGCCAGTCTACTATTTGAGTCACACTTGATTAGATATTAGGTAGCACCCTCAAACAATAAATGTCAATATTATATTTTTATTGACCTGTTCCCACAGTACTGTGTGTCCATATGGGGGGAAGCTGGGAGCCTGGTAATTTAGTCTTTCAATCTCACCCATTTTGCATGCCTGATTGCCTAAGCTAACTGTATCCATCAATCATTCTAAACTGGATCACAGATATTTTGTGCATACTCTTTGCCACCTGGATACTGTTATTTAATCCAGAAAGATCTGAGCATGGACCAACATGATGCATGCTACCAACTGCAAATGCACAAAAGTAAATGCACACTCAAAATGTAGCTGATTTTAAATGATGCCTGACCTGCACCTGACTTCCAGTGATCCAGTAAATTGTGAGAATGCCCCAAAGTCATGACCCACTCATCAGCTTTGCATAATGCTGAATGCTGCCAACTGCATGGATGCAAAGACAGCACCAATATATTATAAATTGTGGTTTGAACAACAATGCAGTTGTTGGAGTGATTGGTATGAGTGAGGAATGGAGACTACAAACAGGGGTATGTTGGATTTTCAAATGGGTCCTTCGCAAAAAGCATCTCTATCTAACACAGGAATTATTGTGAGATCTTTTGTAGGCATGGAAACTGCAAGTTTGTACCAGAGGTTTTGTAACCATGTACAATCTCTGAGTCAGGACAAGTACAAAGCCCCAATTGCTAGCAGTCAGATCCCCTCCTCACACTGCAAGCACAGTTTATGGATATGAAATATCATAAACTCCTTGCTATAAGTCCTAGGCACTGCCTGGCCCCAGGCAGAGCAGATGTCAGTCATCCTGGAAACAGGAAAGTTATCAAGCCATGAGTCATAGGGGGAATTATTGACTGACAGCCCTTTACGCCTCAGAGAGCAGAAGAGGTAATGAGGCTTACTGAGAGAAACTCCCTGCCTAATCTCATCAATGCCTTCCTCCACCTTTTCTCTCCCACTTATTTAATCAAGGCTATTCAGCACATCTGCTGGCCTTCCTGCCTGGTACTTACCAGGTCATCAAGCAATTTTTTTATCTATAGTCCATCCCAGATAGTCATATCAGACCTTTCTCAATTTATTGTTCTACCCCTGGACAAGCCATTAAGACATTGTTTTGGGAAGCAAGATGTCAGCCTTGCTCCAGGATATGTTTTGCTGTATAACTGGGCTGTCCAGCCATGTGCTATGTGTATGTGCACCCTCAGATATATCCAAGTCCTCTCTCCTTCGTCCCATGAAATGGTGGTCATTTTGCTACTGCTCCCACGGACCTCTAGGACTGCTATTTATCACCCTATCCCAAATTACTTTCTCCCATTTTTCTCTTTGTTTTCTTAACCAGCCTTGTATGTGTACGGCATGCGTTTTTGTGCTTGTTCAATTGTCTTTTATTTCTCTTTCAATAAAGAAAACTTTTCTGTTGAACCTCTGCCTGATTTGTTTGATAGTTCTCTAAGGGAACACTTCCAGTATACATAGGTGGAGATTCCTAGTTATCCCCTCTCACTGTGTCTCCTTTAATGCTAATTCCCCCAACAAATTAAGGAGCCCTCCTATCTGGGTAAACATCCCCCCCAATGATATTAAACAAACGTATATGGAAATTTGAAAAATATCCAGTGGGTAGGTTTTTATTTTTAAATCTTATTTGAAGTGTTTAATTAGATAAATTAGATAAAGTTTTCAAGGCACTTTTATTACTTGGAGTTTATTTATCTCTTTGCACCACCACCACCCCCAAGTTACAGATGAATGAACTGAGAGTGACTTAGAAGAAAGGATTTTTATAGTTTAAGGTGGAGCTCTGTGTTAAGGTATATTCACTTTATGACACATTTTTCCTGTTATTTCTGAAGATTTCAGCAGTAATATATTCCTGCTCTTACTAGCTCTTACAGAAACAGAAAAATAGCTCTCGAACCAGGCCCCAATACTATTGAATTCCCTGTTGAATGTTGATGTCCCTGGTTGTGTAGGAGGAAAAATTGGGAGCCTCGGGGAGCAGGTGGTGCCTGGCCCAGCATAAAATGAGCTGTGGATTTGAATAGAACAATGTAGGTTGAAGCAATTAATTTTACATTGCAGTGTTCTGTTCCTCCCACTAATCACAGCTGTTTAGAGTTTCCTCTAAAGGAAAAAAAGGAAGCTGTCCTGCAGAGCAGATAGCTGCAATATTACAGAAAACCCTTCCTAGCCTGTAAGTTAAAAGGCCATGTTAAACAAGCCATTTAAATTCTAGCTCCAGGAACACATTAACTTTTCCTGCCCACAATATGAATGTTAATATAGGGCACAAAGACAACATCAGTGTCTGTTTATCAATCCAAAAATTTGTCAAACCTATTAAATGGAAGTGAAATAAGATGAGCAATAATCAATTGCTATCGCTCCTGACTTTGGATGCAATCTGGCTCCGATTGCTAGTCGTAACTTGCTTGTTTTAGTTTCTAATGTTTTATTTATTTTGCCATGTACTCTGTGTTACGCATTTTTGTTTTCTGATATAGTCTTTGGCTGATGATTGTTAAATAAATCTAAAAGCATTCTTATATCAACCCCCCGATGCAAAATAATTAGAAGTAGTATGGAATTGAGGTTAACATTTGTGGTAAACAACTATATGAATCTTCTTGTAAGGAAATGCTAGGAGGTTCTTTTGGTGATTAAAAACCTTTGGGGGGAAAGGCAGGCATTTGGCTCATAAAACAACATGCAGCTTGATCTTGGAGTCCTGCTGTACTAATGGCTGCTACATTAGGACTTAAACTGTTACGATGTAATTCTAATCCTGTGCACAGCCAGCAGGAAAGTTCAAAGCCCACCAATAGTGGCAAAAACAAAAGCTACCAACATTCCTGATATTCTGCATTAATACTGTCCCTATGTTTTCCATACACAGCACATATAGCAATGTTGCTCCCATTGGCCCCTCCTCCAGGCAAAAATTCTGCCACTCCAAAATGTTGTTGGAAAAATGGGGGAGTTTGCCAGAGAGAGCAGATATAATTGCGTACCAACAAAGCATGGTTAGTTCAGAGTGTTTTGGCTGTGCAAATAATGGGCACAGGAGGGTAAAAGTCAAAAAGAAATCCTTCTCGTTGAGAAATATTACATACCCATCATTTCACTTGTATCTAAACACTATTACTAAAAATGATCCCTAGAGCTAGCAGCTTGTGTGTGACTATGCATGGCAGGTATGTTGAAGCTTGTCTACTCCTCTCATGGAGGAGAATTAGGCACAAGCATGCTTCTCCTATGAAATAAACTTTCAGAGAGAGCAAAGACAAGAAGGAGGAACTGCTGCAGGAACAAGGGAAACGATCAGGTTACCTTTGGACAGTGAGACATGTGACTTCACCTTGAATGAAGCCCAACTTTTGGATTAAAGGCAATAAAATGCCATTTCATTTCTCTGTGATAAACTAGCACATTCTCTTAATCATAATACTATGTCTATATGACCCAGCCTATGAACTTGAATCTGATGGAAAAAAATCAAGCTCACAATTACATGTAAGCTGCCTTAATCAATTGAGTTGATTTCACATTGCAGGTGGGTGACCAGGTGCCTTCCTGAACTGTTTATGCTGATATGAGGTATCACATGTACATTTTTCTAAAACCATAGAACATAAGCTAAAGTCTAGTAACCATTTCTAACAAGTACCATCAATGTCAGTTCTATAACATTTTCTTCCAAAAGTTCATTCTTCATTAACCTCACCTTTGATTCCCAGTTTGGAGTCCTTAGCAAATGCTATAGTTCTGGAATATCTTTACAGAACTTGAGTCATCTGTAGCCAACTCCATTTCCTCAGAATCTCCAAGTGTTGTCAAAGTCAGGGAAAATATATTTACATGCTATAAATAACTAATTTTGACAAAGTAAAAAATTGCAACTTCAGCATTTGCTTGAGCAAAATCTGGTTTTAATATAGCAAATAGCCTCAGATGTCTAGCTTGTGCAGCCTAAGTGATATCAGATTTTTTTAAAAAATCTTTGTTTTAAGAAGTTGGCCAAGAACCACATTATATCATATTTAAAGGTTGTGGGGGAAATAGCCATTTGAGAACATTAGAGATATTTTTCAATGGTTTGGGGTTTTGGCTTTGTCTAGTATAAAAAAATTAAAAAGTAAAAATCATATGGAGAAAATATGTATGTTATAAGATTATAATCAAGAGACTGATTTTGGAAGTTGTCTTCATGTAACTCTTGTATTCCTAAAATATTATTTATGTCTTTGTTTAGTGTAATTTAACATGTGGTTAGTAAGCGGTTATTTTTTTTCTGTCCGTAGTTTTATTATGGCTTGATTTGTTGCTATAAAGTGGGTTTTTTTTTAGTAAACTTGTGCAAGTAATAAAATGGATATTTATTATTTCAAGATAAATGCACATTTTACATATACTATTATAGATTATATTATTATAAGTATGTGGTTGAGATTTGGAAAAGAGTGACACAGGGCATGAATACATACTTTAAACAAATAATCTTTTATGTTATTTGATTTTGCTTTTTTTGGATCTGCACTGGTTATGCTATTAAACAATATTTGCATACCGTAGTATTGATTATATGAAGCAATAAAAGCAAAAGACTTTCAGAGCAACCATATACTTGAAATGCTGGCTAGATGAGAATTGGATTGCAAATAAATTCCTTATGATGGTGTAAGTTATTCTGGCATACTATATGGTTTACCAATGATATTACCCTGGAACAACAACAAGTGAGTAAAAGTGCTACCCAATCACAAATATAATAGTAAAATGAGTGCTTCTGGAGGATTAGACAAGTGACCAGTTAGTTTAGTTCCTATGATTGAGCCCACCTTTCCTGCTGATATATCACCGTATGTATTCCATACACATGGAATCTCTCTACACAATACTTTTGACATGTGCTCTTCACGTATTGGGACTTGGGAGACAAAATGTTAGCCAGGAAGTGTAGTTTTGAAAGACAGAGCCAGCAGAGATTGCTCCAGAGGGGACAGATTCTCTCTCAGCCCTCCGCCACTTCAGGCGACTCCCCTTCCAGAATCTTTGCCCTGCCGAGGCTTGGTTAATTAAAAGTTTTAAGGAGTGAGGGTAGCAGGGTAAAATCTCCAGAAGGGGAGACAGTCCAGCATGCCAGAGACAGCAGAGGGCTGTGAGAATCTGTCCCCTCGGAGCAATCTTTCAAAACTATGCTTCCTGGCTAACATTGCATCTCTCAGCACTTGATGGACACAAACCCTGGTATGTCGCATAGAGAGACTCAGAGTCGAACCACACGATACGAATTAGATGAGACTGAGCGAGTGTCAGGAGTCCTGTCTTACCCCAAATGCCTGTGTCCAACATTCTATCGATGAGCACATGTCCTGGTCCAGGCACGCATTCAAAATTTTCTGCACCAGTGTAGCCGCGATGGCGCGTGTACACGGTCACAATCAATAAGTTGGCAATGCAGAGCATCCTTACTTCCTATATCTTCCACTTCCTATCTGTGCAAAGTGGAGATGCATGATGGAATATCTTGGAGGTATGCAGCGAAAACCCGTGCCACTATGAACACAGGTTCGATGGAGGTTCTGCAGTCCTGGCACGTGTAGTTGAAAACAATGTTGGAACACGTGTAAGTAAGTTTTTATATCATTTGCGTGTAATTCATATTGTGTGGTTCGGCTCTCATTGTCAGAGATGTATCACATTGGAGACATAAGCCCTTCAGCCATTTTAGAGGGCAGAATTCTGACTAATTCCAGTTACTAATGACCAGCAACACACAAGTCCTAAAAGGCGAAAACAGGCACTTATCAAGATGGGCCTAAATATATGAATGCCTGTGGAGGATTAGATGAGTAACCAGTTAGTCTGTTCCCATGTGCATATAATTGGAAATATATAAGAGCAAACCTGGGATGTGGGGATTTTTGGTGAAGGTGAACTTTGCTTAAATGAATGGACAAGGACAGCACAAAAGGAAGGGGAGAGGAACATTTGTATTCTCAGTGGGGGTGTGCAGGGCCAGGGTGATTCGGTTTTCCTGATTTGGTTTATCCGAATCAGAAAAAGATTTGGAATAAAGAGAATTCTGAAGCTGCTCCTACCTCTTCTTCCACCCTCCCCCAAGTTTCAGGGAGATTGCACTTTGAGGGGGCATTTTATGGCACCCCAAAGTAGGTGCCCCATCCTCCTCCACTCTCCATTATTCCCTATGGCAAAACCAAGGGAGCTTTCTAAGTGAATTGGGGTGGCATTTTGCAAGCAAAATGCACCCAATGTTAGGGAACCTGCTCCTACTTGTCCTATTACACCCTCCCCAAGTTTCAGGGAGATTGGACCTTGGAGGACAAGTTATGGCCCCCAAAAGGTGGTTCTCCCACCACACTATTTCTACTGCGGGGAAGACTCCCACACAGCAGAAACACATGGATTGCGGCTGCCAATGGCAGCAGCCATAGTCCAGCTATGCTACACACCCCAAGCAGCCCATCAGAACCCCCCCCCCCAAACTAACCACCCCTGCAGTAACTGGCCAACCACTCTCTATTGGTTCCTGTTGTGGGAAAATCCAGACTCCCACAGCAGGAACACATGGAATGTGGCATCCGTGGCCACAGGCATAACCCTCCTTACCATCTACCCCCAGCAGCCCCCCAAACCCACAGACACACACACACACAAATTCCCCACCACCACCAGAGCAGGCTGGCCAGCCACTCACCATTGTTCCCTATGATGGGAAATTTTAAACTGTCTTTCCCAGGGGCAATTATGCACAGGCCAGGGATGCTACAGTGGAGGGCTCAATCCTGAGTGCAAGCTCATCCCTGGGAAAGCACACCTGAACCACAGACATGCACCCCCAAATTCCCCACCATCCCCAGAGCAGGCCAGCCAGCCACTCTCCATTGTTCCCTATGATGGGAAAAATCTTCAAACTAGAGAATCACAGACACACACAGATAATTACTAGCAAAAACATTTTATTTCTTGCATTTAAGTTACACAGCATGGGAGGCACATCACAACACATCACAACACTCTCCTAGACAGTATCCACAGCTACCCGCACTGCCCTGCATACCAAGCATCTCCGTCAGAGAGGCTTGGCATCCCTGCCCTACAGGAATCTGTGGGGGGAGAGCACCAGAAGAGCCTGCCTCCTTCTGGCTAGCTGTCATCCGTGTGGTGCCACTTGAACTGCCCTCCCCAAAGAAGCACTGCCTGGTGTTGCCTCTTCAGGTGGCTCCACATTCCAGACATGGAGAGATGGTTCACATCCCTCCCACGACTGATCCATTGCCTACAATGCCAGCACTGGGCATACCGGGGGTCCTCCATTCTCTGGAAGTGACTCCAGATATTGGAGGTAATGGGGGGCCCCATGCTGCACAGGGTAGGCACTTACAGGCCCCCCAAGAAACACCTCCTGAGAGGTGCTTGGGGAAGACACACCATGTCTCAGACACACCTGAAGGATGTCTCAGCCCTAGACCCCTTCCAGTCCGGGTTCCATTCGGGACATGGGACGGAGACGTTGCTGGTCGCCCTCACAGATGATCTTCGTAGACATCTGGATCAAGGCAGCTCGGCGCTGCTGATATTATTGGATCTGTCGGCAGCATTTGATATAGTCGATTACGATTTTCTGACTTACCACCTCGCTGATGTGGAGATATGAGGGACTGCCTTACAGTGGCTTGTCTCTTTTCTCCACGGTTGGGGACAGAGGGTGGCACTTGGGGAGAAATTGTCATCCTGCCACCCTTTGGTGTGTGGGGTCCCACAGGGAGCAATACTCTCCCCATTATTGTTTAACATCTATATGCACCCCCTTGCCCAGTTGGTGTGAAGTTTCAGACTTGGGTGTCATCAATATACAGATGATACCCAGTTGTATCTGATGATGGACGGACGGCCTGGCTCAGCCCCAGATGTCCTGGAACATGCTTTTGCAGCCATGATTGGTTGGTTGAAGCAGAGTCAGCTGAAACTGAACCCAATGAAGATGGAGGTCCTGTACTTGAGCCATGGGGGATTAGGTTTGGGACTACGGCTCCCGGCCCTTGATGGGGCACGGTTAGTGCTAGTTCCGAGGGTTAAGAGCCTGGGGGTGATCCTCCCTAAAAATGGAGGAACAGGTCACAGTGGTTGTCAGGTCTTATTTTTTCCATCTGCGGCAGACCAGGCAACTTGTCCCTTAGCTGTCAACCCGTGACCTAACTACAGTGATTCAAGCAACTGTCATCTCTAGGCTAGATTACTGTAACTCACTCGACGTGGGACTGCCCTTGAGCTTGACCCAGAGATTACAGCTGGTACAAAATGCAGTGGAGCGTTTTATTACGAGAGTGCCAAATAAGGCACATATAACACCGTTCTTACGCGAGCTGCATTGGTTGCTAGTGGAGTACCAGATCAGATTCAAGGTTCTGGTATTGACCTATAAGGCCTTGTGCAGACTGGGACCAGCATATCTATGGGACTGTCTCTCCCCATATACTTCCCAGAGGACACTCCGATCAGGGGACAAACAGCTGTTAGTGGCCCCTGGCCCCAAGAACGCATGCCTAGCCTTGACTAGAGCCAGGGCCTTTTTGATCCTGGCTCCCACCTGGTGGAACGCTCTGTCTGCTGAAATCAAGGCCTGGCAGGACCTACTATCTTTTCGCCAGGCCTGCAAGACAGAGTTGTTCCACCAGGCATATGGCTTAGGCTGGGCCTCCACTGGCCTGGAAAAAAGGGGTGTATAAATCTTAACCCTCCCTGTGAAGGCTGTCCACCATCCTGTTTTCAATGTGTTGTTTTTAATGAACATGAATTTTTAATTGTATTTTTAATATATTATTATCCGCCCTGAGCCTGCTCGCAGGGAGGGTGGAATACAAACAAACAAACAAACAAACAAACAAACAAACAAACAAACAAACAAACAAACAAACAAACAAACAAACAAACAAACAAACAAACAAACAAACAAACAAACAAACAAACAAACAAACAAACAAACAAACAAACAAACAAACAAACAAACAAACATGTCTCACTCTCAGCTGGGCAGTTGGAGATGGATGAGGATGAAGGGGTGGAGATGTGGGCTCTCCCACAACAGTTTCTTCCTCTTCCTCCACCACCCTATCCTCCTGCACAGCTGTGAGAGGTCTTCTGCTGGCCTCAGAGAAAACAAGGGAGGACCACCCAGCAAGGGGTTCCTCCTGCAGTTTCTCTAACATTTGACGGGTCCCTGGGGTGAGTGGGAATGCAGGAAAAGTCATGTGTCCTATGTCCATCCCCGGAGACATCACATGCTGCCCCTCCTCCAGTGCTGGGTCTCAACTGCTGGAGAAGGGGGAGCCTCAGCAGCAGGCCCCCGCCCAGTGCCATCTCCTGCCTCAAACACTTGGGTTGGCAGTGGCCCTCCAGCAGCTGCCTCAGAAAAGAGGGCCTTGAGAGTCCTCTTGCTGTCACCAGAAGCCAGGCTGGTGAATGGCAGCAGTGCAGGGGGGGGGGGCTCCTCTGCTCAGGTGGTGGGGTAGCTGCAGCACTCCCCCTCCCATCTACCCCTCTGGTCTTAGTGCTAGCCTTTCCCCTGGGGCCCCTCTCAGCTTTCCTCTCACTTATGCTTCCCCCCTTGAGCCTACACTAACTAACTGCTATTAAGTTGATTTAAAAATTAACCCTAAAGCCTCACCCAAAATATGAATTTATCGTCTATCTACCTATTTCTAACCTTTTGGGGAGCCTCTGTCACTGAAGATGGTCACTGAAATCTTTTTAAAGGGCCCTATTTATGTATGTGTGAACCTAAACCTACACCAAACAGCTGAACTCCTCTTCAGGAATTAAGCTGGCCCTAAACTCCAAGTTAAGGGAAAGCTTATTACAAAAAATGTGCCTGTTCTGGCTCCAAGGGTGCCAGAGGTGGGCAGGGAAATCCTAATTAAGGGATGGACTACTATTGGGCAGCCTATTTATATTTGAACAGAACCCAACTTAACTCTTACTGATTCTTCCCATACAGAAGTCTATTTAATGGGGAAAACTAGCCTTCGTTCCCTAACAATTTATTTTAGAGGGCAAATATTAGTCAATGACAGAAGCCTACCACTAGCCTACCTGCCTCACAAGTCCACGATTTAAATCAAAACTAATTTCTTTGAGAAACCCAAAGTAAACTTACCAAACACTGCTACAACTGCAAACACAACCGCCAAACCAACAAAACAACAACAACAGCAAACAACAAACCTTAACTGTAAAACACCAACTATTCTAAGAAACACCAACACAAACTGTAAAATTTGCCAAACAGCAACCAACAACAGTAAAAAACACCAAAAACTCCTAGCAAGCCCCCTCTGAACCCCACCTACTGCTCCACAACACACACACACACACACACACACACACAGAAGCAAAACCCAAATTAAAATGAGATTAATAACTTAGGCCAACCCCCTTAAGCACAGTAAAGCAATTTAAACCAGAACCCCCAAGCAAGCCCCCTCTGAATCACACCCACAACTCTCCAACACACACACACACACACGCACACATGCACAAACACACTTACAGCAAAGAAACAAAACCCAAATTAAGATGAAATTAAAAACTCAGGCCCTCCCACTTAAGCACAGAAATTAAAATCAGAACCCCCAAGCAAGCCCCTACCTGAACCCTACCTACGCCTCCCCAACACACGCTTAAAAACAATACCTGTTTCAACCATCACCACCACCAAAAGCTGGGAAAAAACTCAAAGTCCCAACAGCAAACTTTTAAAAAACACTAAACAGGAACTGTTTCCACCACCACCACCACCTGGAAAAAAATTAACCCCCCAACAGTGAACTTTTAAACAACACAACTCAAAACAGGAATAGTATCTCCCACCACCACCACCAACAGCAGGGAAAAAAAGTCAACCCTCCAACAGTGAACTTTAAAACAACTCTCACAGCAGGAATCCCCCCTCCCAACAGCTGGAAAAAGTTCACCCCCCAAAAATTTAAAACTGTGAATAAAGAACAGCCTCCTCCCCAAACAAATGCCCCAGTCAGAAGCCACTCAAACCAAAAAAGGCCCTCCCAGACATTCACACACAAAAGAGGCATGAATTCACCTCTCCCCCCAAAATTAAAGATGATCTAAAATTAAGGTTTTTAAAACAATCCCCTCCCCCCCACCCAGACAAGCCAACCCCCCCCGCCCCCCGAGAAAACCCAGTGAGTCACTGACTCACGAGTCCTGAAGTCCAGCGGTGAATCAGTCAGGCAGGCAGGAGTCCTCCAGGTGAAGTCAGTCCAGCAAAAATGAAGACAGCGAGTCTCTGCCAGCAGCAGTGGAAGTCTCTCTCACAGTCTCTCTAGGTCAGGAACAGAATGGAAGCTGGCCCAAAGGCCAGCCTCTAATTTAAATCCCCTGCTGCATCTCCTTCCAGAGAATCCATTGGCTGGGAGGAGGATACAGCAGTGGGATTGGACACTCCTTACTCCCCCTCCCTTCTCTGATCCCCCTCCCTCCTCCACCTTGTACTCCTAGTCTAGTCACTCACCCCTCCTCACCCCTCCCATCCTGTAAATTAGGCAGGAATCTCTACAAACTCTGCTGGCTGCTTGCATTGCATTGCATAGCATTGCAAACAGCCAGCAATGTTCTGAAGCAAATTCAAGCTTCCCATCTGTTTTTACAAGATGGGAGGAGGAAGGAGAAGGTTGTAGTGAGTCACTCCCCCCTCCCCCCTCCCATCTCCTAAGAAAGCGCGGAAAGCTTGATTTTGCTTCAGAACTTTGGCAAGGTTCTGCTGCTGGCTGCCCCGAACCTTTCTGAAGCAATCCGAATCCCTTCGGGAAGCTCTGATATGGTATTTCCAAATCGGGCCTGATTCAGGTTAAAAACCAGAATCGGATACCCAAGCGCACACCCATAGTTCTCAGTACCTTATAGGTACCTCAGTACAAACCAGACAGGATTCCTTGCCATTCTCCATTCCTTCTCTTTATATACTACAGAATGTGAAGAGAACTCATATCTCTGTAGCCAGAATGTCTACACCTCTTGTGAGAATATGAGAAAAATGAACACTGGCTCTTTTATTCAACAGGTAGTTGTAGTTCTCCCATAGAGTAGAAACAGGTAAATATGCTCTTTGTATAAAGAATCCATCCAAAACATTGACTTTGCCTTGTGAAAATCACATGAATATTAGTCAGGAGTTTGCACAGTTATCCATTACAGCTTCTTTTTTGTTTGCATGGAGGTTACTTGGCATGCCTGGACACTGTGGTGTGTGTGCCATTTTTTCCTTTTCGCTAGAACCAGACTGTGTATATGTATGACATCTCTCTTTTGTCTGAGCTAGAAGCTTCTCTCTGACTCCTCTTTCACTTTTTGTGCCTTTGTTCTCTCTCTCCTCATGATCTAGCAAGATGGATCTTCAGAGCTCTCCTGTGCAAGTATGCCAGAGATACAGTGATGCTTTCCCACTCCTGTGCAGCTGGCTTAGGGAACAATATAATATGTCATAGGGGAAAATATTATTTAGATTAGGTTTCTATTTCTGTTCTGCTACTATAAACATGAAACTGAATGTAAATCAGTTACAATAAAAGTAAGTTTGATCCATTAAAAGATACTGCCTTTAAGAGTGTTTCATTGCATATGATTCCATACTTTCCTGTGGAACTTTGGTGCACCAACAAATATCCCCAATACTTTTGACAGTAAGCTGATAGCCAGGCCATAGTTTTGTCTCGTGTTTTATAGCATTTATTCTTTCTCATGCATGTGATCCCTCTCCCTCACAAAATGTTTGCTCCCATCATAGGCACACTGACAAAAATGTGTGGCATGCAGTGTTATAAATATTCTCTGTGTGGAAGGAGGGCTAAAACATTTTACTTGAGAAATTTGTACCCTATGCACAAGAATCTTAGCTATTGGGCGGTAGATGTCTTATGTTGGGAAAAGCAAGGAGGATGCTTTGTTATGAATTGTGAGTGGTTGAGGGCGTAGTGTGGTTTAATGTTCCTGCTGTCATATGTTAATTGTGGCCTTCAGTGCTGGCTAATATAAAGGCATCATTGTTGAATATCATTATGATTGATGGGAGGTGAACAGTTGCCAGAGACTATGCAAGTGTTCTGTCATTATTCTTTTTCATCCTACTGTAGCATTATTTTTATACTGCACTGAGAGAATAGGATCCGAAATAGTTTTGCCAACATATACAGTGGTCCAAGAGCGGCCATCTTAGCTATGCCATCTTGACTTCACAGTCAATAAAGGCCTCCCTTCTCCTCACAAGTTGTGTAAATGATATTCACAACATTCTCTGCCCCCACATATCCCCTGTTGCTTCAGCCTTAGGTCCTTCTTTTTGAAAAAGGTGGGGCTGGGAAATGGTTTTCTGATGCCAACACAGATTGGTGTTTGCACATTGTATCTATATAAACTAAACAGAATATATAGTGTATAATTTAAATCTTCAACTCCCCTGCTTCACCTCTTACCTGGCCGGAGTGGGGGAGGGAAAGAGAAAGGTGCATGGAATGGGAACTGGAGCTCCAAAGTGCACTCCTGAGCCTTTTCTGTTGCACTGGAATGACATCATTCCTGGGACCACAATAAAGGGAAGACCCCTATGAGGGGTATTTTTGCGGAGGAGGGCTTCCCTTCAGTGTTGTGCCAGAAAAGATGTCATTCCTAGTGTGACAATGAAGGCTCTAGAATGCACATACACTTTGCGCATATGCACAGTTTCCCCTGTACCCTCCATGACCCTCCTGTCCCCTGGTTTGGGCCCCGGGGGACTGGGAAACCCTATATATACCAGAGGACTAAAAAGAAACAAACGTTACAATTTTTTAGAAGGGGTCCTGATCCAGGGAATTATAGGCCAGTTAACTTACTAACTGTTCAACATAAACTGGAAAGGGGCTGGGGCTCAGTGGAAAAGCCTCTGCTTTGCATGAAGAAAGACCCATGTTGAATCCCCTACATCTTCAGTTAAAAGGAGCAGGGAGTAGGTGATGTGAAAGACCTCTGCCTGGCACCCTGGAGAGCCGCTGCCAATCTGAGTAGACAATACTGACTTTGATGGACTGATGATGTGATTAATAATAATATTTGATTTATATACCACCCTTCAGGATGACTCAACACCCATTCAGAGCGGTTTACAAAGTATGTTATTATTATGTGAGGTGGGTGGGGCTGAGAGAGCTAAAAGCTGTGACTGACCCAAAGTCACCCAGCTGGCTTCAAGTGGAGGAGTGGGGAATCAAACCTGGTTCTCCAGATTAAAGTTCCGTTCTCTTAACCACTATACCAAAGGCGGTTTCATTTGCGTGTTCATGTGTGTGTTATTAAAGTTTGAATTATTAAGCAAACATAAGGGAAAAAAGCTGCTGAGGGGAAATGAGCATGGCTTCTGCAAAGGGAAGCCCTACCCCAAAACCCTTTTGAAGTTCTTTGAGAAAATTAACAAGCATTTGGATAAGGGTGAGGAAGTAGACCATTATACACCTGGAATTCCAAAAGGATTTGACAATGTATCTTATCAAAGATGTTAAACTTAGCCATCATGGAATAAGAAGATTTATGGATTAAAAATTGGATTGGGACTGGTGATCTTTAATTTGTTCATAAATGATCTGGAATCGGGGGAGGGGGAGCAGTGTAGTGGCAAATTTGTAAATGATACCATATTGTTCAGGATGGGGGAAACCAAGGTGGATTGTGAAGCGTTCCAGGAGGATCTTCCTAAATTAGAGGGCAAAAATAAGGAAAATGGATTTCAGTCTAGGTGAGTGTAAGATGATGACATTGGAAAAACGTATCTTAATTTTAATGTATGATGATAAGGTCAGAAAAAACTGAGACTGAAAGGTAAACAGAACTTGGGGTTGTAGTTGTTAACAATGAAAATGCTGACTGGGTATATGGCATCAGTGAAAAAGACCAACTCTGTGCTGTGGATTATTAGGAAAGGGATTGAAAATAAAACAGCCAATATTGTCATGCCCCAGTATAGATCTATAATATGAATCCAGATGGTTGTTGTGGGTTTTCCGGGCTGTATTGCCGTGGTCTTGGCATTGTAGTTCCTGACGTTTCGCCAGCAGCTGTGGCTGGCATCTTCAGAGGTGACGTCAGGAACTACAATGCCAAGGTGACGTCAGGAACTACAATGCCAAGACCACGGCAATACAGCCCGGAAAACCCACAACAACCATCGTTCTCCGGCCGTGAAAGCCTTCGACAATACATGAATCCAGATCTCTGCATCCCAAAGAGGTATTGACATACACTGGGCACATAAATGTCATATGAATTTTCTATAAAAATAATGTATGTGCATAAGATTTGAAACCAACAGCAAAAAATATAGAACTACTGACAAAAAAATGAAAAAAATTAAACAGAGTCATTCGTTCATCCTTGATTGAACTATAACAGATATATCTGAATAAAATGAGATAAATAAATAAATAAATAAAAGCTCTCATTTTAGAAAATGCAATTATTCCATAAAGCAAGAGCCGAGATATTAAAATAATAATGGAAATAATAATTAAGCCTGTTTATTATATATTTTTCCAAATAAACAACACATGCAAAATTCAAAACTATTTCTACTCATTATTTAACTATGCAATCCTAAGCAGCAGGGAGAAAACTAAGCCTTGCGTGAGCGTGAATGGCACTTACGAGGAGGTAACTCCCCCTCCCCCAGTGCCTGCCCAAGGCGCACTATCACAGACAGGTTGCTGCTGGCGGGCACCTTGGCTGGGTGGAGGTGTAAGTGCCCCACACTGGTGCTAGAGGGGGCGGGGCAGGGCAGGAGTTCACTTCCAAAACCATTCCTAGGCCCGGGAACACCCCCTGCAGCAGTGGAAAGCTATGCCATGAAAAAAGGAGGCATAGCCCATAGGCACCCATTGAACGAGGAAAACTTGGGCCCCTCTCCTGGCACCCCGCCTCCATGGCCTGAAGGAGCATAGGATGGGAACTACCACGGGGGCCAATTTGTGTGCGCTTCCAGGGTGGGTGAGCCCCCCTTCCTGCACCAAATCACCTGCTCATGCATCCTACAAAACATCCATCCGTGCTGCTCATGACCTCAGGTAGGTGAGCATGCAGCTGAAGACTCTGCCCTTTTTGAGATAGTTTGTATTATAACAATTAAATTAGTTTCAAGATAGTTTGAATTATAGTTTGAAATATATAAATTGAAATATAAATTATAACAATTAATTGGTTTCCCCATTACTTTTTTTGTCTTCTCCTCCGCGAGGCAGTTGCCTCTTGCTTTTGTGGTTCCATTTGGAGGATTTCCCCTGTTGTTGCAAGGGAAACAGACATGTGTTGCAAGTGATTCAGGCCAGTGTGCAGCTAATGCCAAGCCCAATCTGCAACATCTGGGAAGGTGTCCTTTGGTTAAGAGCTGTGGAGGCAGCTCCACAGGTGCAACTTGCAACTACATGATGCAGGACTCTCTGGTGTGACAGCACTCTGCCTTGGCTGAACACCCAGTCAACCCAACCACTGGCCACACCTCCTTCTCTGCCAGGAGGGGCCCCAGCTGAGTGAGTTTGAACAGAGCTCCCACATGGGTAGCACCCCCCCCATTGGCTGTGTCAAATGCAGTTTTCTGGGCAATTGCCTCTGGGGCAGGCAGGGGCTGCCGCCACTGCCCCCCCTCTGCTGAGCCTCACTTGAAGAGCCTAGAGGTCAGGCGAGTTCAGGTGAGGGGGCAGCTGGCACAAATCAATGAGCCAGATTAGCCACTGCCCATCTCCTTCTTATCTGTCAGTGATCTCTCATTTCTTACCAAGCTGGAACTTCAGAGTCAGATAACTTGCAAGGAGATTTGTGAAGAAGTGTGAAACACGAAATGGGTTTGTAATGTCGGCTCATGCCCGTCGGCTCTACTGCTTCTTTGGTTAAAGAATGACCATTCTGGATTAATAACATTGAACTTTATTGGACATATTTTGGATAACAAGAAGAACGGTTGGATTTTCCTTTTGAGTATACCCGACAATCGAAACATTTGCTGTAAAAGAAAAAAAATTCAGAATGAAAAAATCTTTTTTGTTATTGTACATTTGTTATTATATATGGGACTTATTTCCTACCAGTGGTGTTTAGTGTACAGGATGGATTCTTCACCTCTTCCCTTGTACACCTGTTATGGTCATTTAATATAAACATTGTCATTGGAGTTTTGAGATAGTTCAGCTTTCCCAGCCTCAGCAAAGCTGCTTAGGCTGGGAGCTGGCTTTGCAGCCATGCCCGGAGGAAGCTGACAGGCTTCTTTCCTGGGCATCCGTGGCTTTGGCCGGGGGTGGAACCAAGAGCCATTTGCAGGTAGCTCCGTTCCCCCGGTGTCAGTTTCCTTGTGCACTCGGAGGGAACAGGAGTGCCTTTTTGCTCTCCTCCGAGCGACGAGGAGTGGGCCAGGCTAGGCTTCCTGAGAGCGTCTCTGCTCTTGGGGCTAGCTCCGGCATTTTTGGCCATGGCAGAAGCTCTGTCTGCGGTGGCGGTGGCAGCGGCTACTGCGTTCGACGTCATCAGCAGCAGCATTTCGGCGGCCCTGAGGGCATTTGCTCAGGCACCACTTTAAACGTTTGCAGGCATGGTGGCCTGCTTTTGAGGAGAGCGTCCCTGCTTTCGGGGCTAGCTCCAGCAGTTTTGGCCGTGGCAGAAGGTCTGTCTGCAGAGGCAGCAGCGGCGGCGGCTACTGTGTTGGGCAGCAGCAGCAGCAGCAGCATTTCGGCGTCCCTGAAGCCAGTTGCTCAGGCGCCGCTTTAAACATTTGCAGGCATGGTGGCCTGCTTTTGAGGAGGGAGCTTTGCTCACGGGCGACCTCTCTACGGGCGTTTGCCTGCTGCTCCAGCGCTGCTTGGTGGGCGAGTGGGGGCACCAGCTTGTGGAAGGGGGATTACCTATAAGTTGATGGGGTCCTTCCCTCTCTTGGGGAAGCAGTGGTTTAAGTGCCACCCTCACCTTCTTCACACATAAGCACACTACCCCCCCCACCCCACCCCCGGTTTTCCTTTTCTTGGACTACATGGTCATCTGTTTTGGTCAGCAATTACAACCCCTGTCATCTGTGGACCCAGGAAACATTGACCAGGCCTTCCTGGGGCCTAATCTATTTTGCCTGGCAACCTAGCCTATTTCTGCCTGGTAGCCATTTTGGGGTGGTTTCTGGTGGCAGCCATTTTCTGCATACTCCTACAGGGTGGTGGCGCCTCCTAGGGGTGGGCTACATATTGCCTTATATGGGTTTAGTGGTTTGACTGTGATTCTGCTCCTTTTGGAATAGTTACATACTTTACAGGCATGCCTGCTAAAAAATGGAGTGGACCATCCAAGGGTAAGCGGCCGGCTAAGCGGCCTGCACCGAGTGTGTCCCTTCCCCCACCAGCCTTTTCCTCTGATGAGAATGAGGGGGGTCCAACCAGACAGGAGCTCTTGGATCGCATTATGGTGCTTGAGGGTGCTTGGAGGGCTGCATCAGTGGCAGCACCTGCGCTAGTGGTAGCACTGTACGGGCAAACTCTCCCTTGGGGACTCCTCTTTTTTGTGCTAGTTATTTACGGGAGAGGCCATTCATTTTCTTTTTGAACCTTAAATCAGTGGCTGGCATGGAAGAGGTGGTCCGGCAAAAGATTGCCAAGGAATGTGCAGAGGGCAGGGTCTTGGGGCCATTTGATGCCCCTCCAGTCCCTTAGTTGTGGGTTTCTCCTTTGGGGTGGAGCCAAAAAAGGCACCGGGGGAGTTTCACCTTATCCACCACTTGTCTTTTCCCAAAGGAGGATCCGTGAATTGATGGCATTCCCGATGAGCTCTGCTCGGTGCGCTACACTTCCTTTGACCAAGCGGTCAAGGTTGTGCACCGGTGTGGAGTGGGAGCTGAGATGGCTAAATGCGACATTAAGTCTGCCTTTCACCTGCTCCCTGTTCACCCAGAAGACTTTGATCTCCTGGGGTTCTCATTTGAAGGAAAGTTTTATATGGACAGGGCCCTTCCCATGGGGTGTTCCATTTATTGTTCGGCATTTGAGCGCTTCAGTTCCTTTCTGGAATGGGAGTTGCAATGCCGCTGTGCTAGCCCTGACACTGTTCATTATTTAGATGACTTTATGGTGTCTGGGCCAGCTGGCCCTGGGCAGTGTGCCAGGCTATTGGCCAGGTTCATGGTAATGGCTGAAGAACTGGGTGTTCCTATAGCCCATGAAAAAACTGAGGGACCAGCTGTTGTCCTCACATTTTTGGGCATAGAGTTGGACTCTGTGCAACAGACTTTTAGGTTGCCCTTGGGAAAAGTGATAGATCTGAGGGTTCGGGTGGGTGATTGTCTGAGTAAAGACAAGGTTTCCCTCCTAGAGCTGCAGCAATTGGTGGGCCATTTAAATTTTGCCTGTAAGGCGGTGGCTCCTGGGAGAGCTCTTCTCAGGCGGCTGTGTGATGCTATGGGGACCTTGCAGTTGCCCTATCATTGCTTGCGAATTAGCAAAGGTATGCGGGAAGACTTCCTGGTTTGGCAACAATTCTTGGATTCCTTTAATAGGGTGACTTTTTAGAGGGAGGATCTTTTGTTAGAAGCTGAACTCCAAGTCACCTCTGACGCCTCTGGGTCTATGGGCTTTGGAGTGTTTTATCAGGGCCACTGGTGTGCTGACCAATTGCCAGCAGATTGAGTAGCACAGGGATTGTCCAAAGACCTTACATTTTTGGAGTTCTTTCCCTTGTTGGTGGCCATTTGGCTTGGGGACCACAACTAGCTGACCAGGCAGTCCACTTTTGGTGTGACAACTTGGCTGTGGTGCATGTGGTGAATGTTCTGATGTCTAAATCCCCCAGGGTGATGAGGCGTGTCAGGGCATTTACATTGAAATGTTTGCAATTAAACATTTTGTTCAGGGCCAGACACGTTTCGGGTGTGTCACGGGCTGGGCCAGCCCAAGCAGGGTGGTTCAAGTCCAAACCTTAATGGCAGAGTCTGAGGGGAGTTCCAAGAGCAAAAGCCAGGTCAAACCAGTGGTCAGAGCACAAGATAACGTCAGGAGTGAGTCCAGAGTCCAAGAGCAAGGTCAGGTACAATCCAAGGTCATTTAGAGGTAGTGTCAGGTCCAAAAGCAGGCACGGGCAAGGTTCACAGAACACGGAGTGGTTGCAGGCAATAGACACATTGCTTCCACGCCCAGCAGTTCCTCCAGACTGGCTCTTATAGCCAGGCGTGGTTTTCAGCCAGCTGCTGGGGCTCCATCCTGACACTACTCATCATCACTCTCCAGCAGCTGGCGTTGGCTCAAGAGGTGAGCACTGCGCCGTCTCTCCTGCAGTTCCAGTCTCTGGCGCTGCCTGCGGCGTTCCTTGGGCGTGGGTGAACCTGGGGGGGTGGAGGCTCTTGGCTGCGCTGCACCTGTAGAAGTCTCTGGCTGAGCTTCCCCTGTGGTGTAGGAGCTAGAGGGTGCTGGTGTCTCAGCTGGTGGCTGCAAGCTCTGATCAGCCAGCAGCTGTTGCTCCTGATTGCTGGCTTCTGCTGAATCAGGGCTAGGGCTGGCTACACAGGGCTCCTCTTCTCCTGAGGAGTCCTGGCTGGCTACACGAGGCTCCTCTCCTCCAGAGGAGACCTCACTCTCAGACTGGGCTATGACAGGGTGTTAATAATGGTGTGGTAGACTCTTTGTCTCACCAACAGATGGGACAATTCTGGCAGCTTGCCCCGTGGGCCAACAGGCAACCAGCAAGGATGTCCCAAGAGCTGTGGCAGCTTGGAAGGCAGAACCGTGCAGAGTGATCCAACTGTCCATTGCCCCAAGCACCCGCAGATCATACGACCGTGCGGTAGGGCAGCTCTATGAGTTCAGGGCAATGGCCGGACTTCAGCAGTTATGTCCCATTCCACTGGAACACTTGATGCATTTTTGTGTCATGCAGCCGGGAGGGGTCTTTCGTTAAATTCCATTAGGGGGCAGCTTGCAGCCTTAGCCTTTGCCAGTAATGCACGTGGCTTTCCTGAATTCACAGGGGCTTTTGGGCTATGCAAAATGTTAGAGGGATGGTCTAGGGGGGCAGTGAGTTGGTCCCTCTGTCTCGTAGTGATAACTCTGGCCAGGCCTTGTCAGCCCAAGATATTAAATTTGTCGGGGATACGGTCTCCCTTTGTATTCAGCACTCCAAGACAGATCAGCGGCATAAAGGGAGGACGTTGCTTTTGGGCCCCTGTGGGGATCTAATTCTGGGGTGTGGTAAGTAAATACCCAAGCCATACCCCAAGGATTTTTTAATGGCATGATTGTCTTGCGCTGGGCCCCCTCGATTGGCCTGTCGACAGAGGGCAATGACATCTTTTTGGATGACCTGCGGCAAGGGCTTCATTTGGCTTTAAGCCATATGTGGGGTGCGAGGGTCTAAGCAGAGGCTTGACCCTTGCGGTGGCAGGAGAGTTTTGGGTATAGGGTGTGGGCCAGTGAGCACCCAGTGGCGCTTCCCCATGGGTGGGGAACAGGGTCTGCCATCAGTGTGGTATGCTTGTGGCAGCTACCATTGCATAGCTGATTGGCTTTGGGAGAAGGGTTTTTTTGCCTACCTTGCACTAATGGCAGTGTTCTCAGGTATTGTTTGGGTGGTGCTGTTGATCTGTCATTGGCAGGAGAGTTTTGGGGTTAGGGTGTGGGCCAGTGAGCACCCAGTGACGCTTCCCCATGGGTGGGGAACAGGGTCTGCCATCAGTGTGGTATGCTTGTGGCAGCTACCATTGCACAGGAAGACGCCTGCTGCGGATCCCCAAGTACAAGGCCTTCCTTCATGCTAGACGGCTGGGGTGTTAGGTGCTTGATGGAGGGATCCCTTGCCTGGCTGGCCGGGTTGCAGCCATTCAAGGGATGGTCTACACCTGGGGCTTTAGGGCTCACCCAGGCAGGTCAAGGCAGAGGTCCAGAGCTGATCCCGTGGCTTGACCTGTACCGCTTAGTTGGCTCTTGCCTTGTTTATGTTAATGGTCATTCTAATAAATGTCCCTTTAATACCAAGCCTGTGTCTGTCTCTTCATTCCGACTGGGGTTGCAATTTGTATTGTAACAATTAAATTAGTTTCAAGATAGTTTGTATTACAACAATTAATTGGTTTCTCCATTATTTTTTTGTCTACTCCTCCGTGAGGCAGTTGCCTCTTGCTTTTATGTTTCCCTTGCAGGCAAATCACCACTTTTCTGGGATACCAAAGGATGTGGCTGTCTGAACTCCCCATAAGCTTCCACAAGTGCCAGTCAGGGAGCAGTTTAGCAAGGGAGCCTGCAGCTTGGCCACATTGGCAGGAAATACTTGCAGAGAATCTCTGCACCTTTTCCAGTTTAATAAAATGTGTTGAAAAACAAGAAAATGCTGTCTGTTCACTCGCTCCCCTGTCTTTGACAATAGCTGCCACTCCTCCCAACTCCCCGTTGGGACGTCTTCTCATACATCGCCACAAATGTTCCCCATTTTTCGGAAATGAGGGCTGGATGGGCGAAAGGGTGGGTTTTCAATCTGGACTTTCACTGTCACCTCTGCTCCCCTCCCAAGCAGGGATGCCTGCTCTCCGAGGGGGCCTATTGGCAGCAGCACGGATCGTGGCCTCCCCATTGGCTGTGCTGCTCACCTGCCTATCAGGGGAGGGGTGTGGCCATTGGCTGGTGTGAGCAGGGTTCCAGGGGAACGACAGGTGGGCATTCTTGGCAGTGGCCGCAGCTCACCTTGCTGCGCTCGGGCGCCAGTGGGACTCTCCTGCAAAAGTCCATAGGGAGCCGTGGAGTGGCATCCCATTTACATTGACACACGAGTGACATACTGTCTTGGGGGTTAGGATTGAGCTGTTGGTAATTAAAGTAAGAAATACAGAATAGAACAAAAAACTCATTATTTCATTATTGCTCCATCTTATCCTTTCCTTTTCTTAATAATAGTAATTATTAACAACAACAATGCTTATTACATAATGTAACTGGTTGTCTTAACCTTTAAGAGTATTAAGATAAAGTACTATTAAAGTACTATTAAAGATTCTGATCTATTTCTACACCTTACCTTTAAAAAAGAATGAAAAAATCCCTTATTTTCCCTATATTTATCATTACCTTTTATTTATACTATACTTAACAATAACATTAACTTTTTGCCAATATTTCAATATTATCTACCGCATAGTCTATTTTACCAATTATCTTTATATCTGTAATTATCTTACAATCAAATTATAAAATATATCAATATGCAATCAATTTCAAATTTACAGGACGGGTTAGACATCTTATAAATCTTATCCATTACAAGCAAAATATTTTCCCCATTTCTCTTCAAATTCTTTAATTGGTCTTCCATTTATGTAATTCATCAATTTTGCCATTACCGCATATTCTGATATTTTGTCCTTCCAAATTTCTCTGGTTGGGTCTTTCTCCTTCTTTCCATTTACTTGCCATTACCACTCTTGCTGCTGTCAGCAAATACCGAAATAGTTCATGTAGTGTTCTGTCAACATTATCTGGCATTATTCCCAACAACATCTGGGGTTTCATGGCAAAAATAATTTTTAAAATCTTCTGAATCTCAGCCTACATATCTTTCCAGAATTTTAAAAATGTTTTTACATGTCCACCACATATGAAAGAACTGTCTGCTTCCTTATACTTTCAACATGACCCTACATATTTCTTTCCCAGTTTTTCAATATCTTTTGGTGTAACGTACCATCTAAAAAGATCTTGTACCAATTTTCTCTGGTGTTTGGCTTGCTGTAAATTTTATGCCCTTAGTCTATAAATTTTCCCACTGTTGAAATGCTATTTCTTCTCTAAGATTTTGCATCTATTTTAGCATACAAGTTCTAGCTTGATTAGAACAGAAATTAGCATCTGTAGTGAGGTAAGACTCCTATGTCTCTATTCAACTCTTGGGGTTGTAATGGTCTGAATTTGTGGATGAACTCAAATTCAGCAATTTTACATTGTAATCTCCCCTTGAAGCTTCTCTGTTTGAGGACTCCACTTTTAGATTAGAAATGAAATGTCCTGGAAGAATAAAATGTTCTCCTACTTGTTTTGGATTATTCTATACATTACACAATTCTATACATAATTATTCTATGCATTACACAAAAATATAGTAATTAAAGAGTGTCATCCATCTAAAACCAGCTGCTAAACTGATGACAGATTCCATCTTTGAGCTGGAGGATTATGCTTCAAGCAAATGAATACTTTAAGAAACAAAATCTTTGTTTTCATGCTGATCTTCTAGCATTGAACAGAAACAAAAGCTTATCATTATTACACTAAGGAAGCAAATCTGTATAAAAAGATGATTAGTGTAAAAATAAATTGTGTGTGGGTTGAAAACTGTTTATAAAAACCCAGCTATAAAATTTCTGCAGCATTCTGTCGTGAGAAAACAAAAATGAATTCTTGCCTGACATAATCAAATTCAGAGATTTATCTTGGATTGTTTGGTGGCTTTGGCCTTAATATGTTTTCATCCTTTTTCTCATTAGGAAGAAAGAACAAGCGTTACCTCTCATGAGACTGTTCCTAACAGCTTAGTTTCCCTATGGGGCAGCTCTAAACAGATTATGATAATACTGCCTTCTAAAAAAAATGCAATAATATAAAATATTTGCCATCATGTTGCTTCTCTTTCAACCTGTCACATGTAAACCACTTTTCCATTCCAATTTTTCTAAATATCCTACAGTCCCTCTGAGATTATTGTCCTTAGGCCCATACAATCCTCACTTGGCATCCCCCCCAAAAGAAGTAGTCTAAAGATATGAGTAATGATAATACAATGAATTTTAAAATGATATTGAATATAGCACCTATTGTCACAGAGTCCGTAACAGCCGTGCAGTTCCTTTAAAAATTGCAAATCACCTAAAGGTGACTCACCAGGTAACGGTAAATGGAAAGCATGCAACAAATATCATGACTGAACAATTGACAACCTTTTGCTTCAAAGGAAAATACAAAAATATGGAAAGTATGAAGAAAAATTTCCCAAAATGGCAGGGCAGTGCTGTGTTTATGGAGAAGGGATGTAATTTTGTCATTTGACACCATTTCTGTTTCTAGAGGACAGTTGCACTTCTGCAGTTCAACCTTCAGAGAAGTATTAAAATGCCATGAAGTAATAAAATATGAAGTTGCTGTCATGTTCCAATAATTGTCCAGAAGGTGCCCTGGAAACTAGCAGAATCACATTCCAATTGCATTGTTCATTATAATGGCCCCATTGGTTGAGAGAAGAATCCAGTTTTCCTAGATCTTGTGGTTTGACACTAGGAACATGGAATGTCTATGAAATAGAAATGCTTCCTAGAGGGAAGCTGTTCCTATCCTATGAAATAAACAAACAACAACTGCATGTTTGTTGCTCAAAAGATTTTCCATAAAGAGTCTTCTTCATGAAAGTCCAAGTTCATTCTGTACGTGTATGAAGATGCAAAATAAAGGGTTTATACCTTAAATTTACCCATCACAAATTTAATTCAGCAAAGTATCTCTCCCTCCTCATACAGGAATGTACCTTTTCATATGGTAGAGCCTGAAAGGAGCAATTTGACCTGGTTTTGAATTTGGCCAGAGAAATAGAAGCAGTTTGACTTTTACATGCTGTCTAGTTGAGATTTGTATTAGGCTGTAAGGGTACTGCTATTGGGTTGAATCCAGATTAAATTTTCTGCTCACGCAAGACATTTTTGTCAGTAGAACAGAATGTTCCTCCTCCCCTCGCACCCCACTGCAGCCTATTGATGTCACTGGGGTGCTGTTCCTTGGGGACAGGTGGCCTCATGAACAGCATGAAAGGCAAACGAGTGTGGGGTGGGGGTCTAAAGCAGGCAGATAGAATCAGTGCAAATTAATTCATCCCTTCTGTTACCAGAAAATTTGGTTTGGATCCAAACTGTTGCCATGGAAGATTCAAGCTGCTTTAGTACTGGCGCTATGGGACCATTGGATTCCTACCTCCTTTACTTATATGTGCAGATAAGGAATGACACCACAAGGGGAAGGGGATGATCAACATGGAGATTTCAATGAAGAAGTGACAACAGCAGGGGCCCACCTGGGTAGGACAGATACCCAGATACTGAGTACGACAAAGGTACAAGGCTACAAGTGCCTATATACCAATGCCCAAAGTATGGGTAATAAGAAAGAAGAGTTTAAGCTTCTCTTGCAAACAGAGGGCTATGATATAGTAGGAATTACTGAGACTTGGTGAGATGATTCCCATGACTGGAATGTGGTAGTGGATGGGTACGAGTTGTTCAAGAAAAACTGGAAGGGTAGAAGAGGAGGCAGAGTGGAATTGTATTTATTTATTTATTTTATTCGATTTATACCCTGCCTTCCCCACAAATGGGCTCAGGGAGGTATGGAAGGGGAGGGCTTGATTGTCAGCAAGTTCTGGAGAATGTGATTGACAGCCCAGTGGAAAGTATATGGGTGGAAATAAGGGAATGAAGGACAAAGGGTATTGTTGTTGGAGTCTGCTACAGACCACCTGACCAGGGAGAAGAAATAGATGCTTCCCTCCTTGAACAGATTGGTAGAGTATCCAGACATCAGAACTTTATAATTATGGGTGAATTCAACTTCCACGATGTGTGCTGGGAGAAAAGCAACAAGATTCACGCAACTTCCTGACCTGCCTGGTTGATAACTTCCTTTTTCAAAAGGTGGAGGAAGCTACAAGGGTCTCGGCCATACTAGACTTAATATTAACAAACAGGGAAGAATTGGTAGATGGGGTGAAGGTGGTAGGGACCTTAGGGGGAAGTGACCATGTCTTCCTTGAATTCCAGTTGCTGTGGGGGGCCAAAGAAGTTTTTAGCCAGACTTGTAGGTTAGATTTTCTAGGGCCAACTTCAATGAACTCAGAGGCTTGATGAGAGTCATTCCGTGGAGGAGTGTGCTGGGAAAGGAGTGAGTGAAGGGTGGGCTCTTCTCAAACATAAGCTTTTGCAAATTCAAGTCCTCACTATTCCAGCAAGATGAAAATATGGTAAGGGCTCCAAGAAACCGATGTGGATGAACAGAGAGCTCCAGAATAAGCTAAGGGAGAAAAAAAGAAATATTCATGAAATGAAGAGAAGGACAGATCTCTAAAGCGGAATGCATGAGGGTTACTAGGTACTGCAGATCAGCCACCAGGGAACCTGGGTCTGGCCAGGGGGGCTTGCTACAATAAGAAACACTTCTACAGATATGTGAGAAGCAAACGTAAGGTAAAAGAGGCAATTAGACTGCTGTTGGGAGTGGAAGGAGAAACTCTGATAGAGGACAGAGAAAAAGCAGACAGGCTTAATGATTTTTTTGCCTCTGTTTTCTCCCTGAAGAACTCGAGCCCATCTAGAGATAGTATTAGACATGACAGGACACCTGGGTGGCTAGTTGACATTGACAGAGAGGTTGTGGAGAGTAGACATGGGCATGAACCAAAAAAATTTAACGAATCCGCGGTTCATGGTTCGGTGTCGATGATGATCCCGAAGTTGCGAACTGCAATGGACATTTCCAGTTGCCAAATCGGTTTGTGGTTCATGGTGCTCAGAACTGCCCCTGTTGCACTTAGAGAGCCCATATTCACAGGGAGTGTGTAGCAGGCTCTCCTCCAGCCAGCATCCAAGTTTGGTCAAGATTGCAACAGGGATCTTGGAGTTATACCCTCTCCAATCTGAGGCCCCCAGGAAACTCCCACAAAAATCCAAGCTCAATTATACTCTCTCTGTCTCTCTCCAAAGGCTAGCAAGTAGCAAGCAACAGCTCTCACACTCCACTGTTCGCTGAAAGTGAAAGCCAGCCTAGGAGCACAGTGCTTTTTATAAGCTGAGGTCCCATAGAGCAACGCAGGAGGTCTGTGTTTGGCTGTCAGAGCTGCCTATCAGGGTTTGCAGGGATGAGATTGGAGTGCCCGTGGCTATAGAACACCCCTCCCCCTCCCTCCCCCGGGTGTCTTCTCCCAACTTGTAACCACTTGGCAGCTCCATGGTTGGAAGGAAGACCTGCTGATCAAAGTAAGCTGGGATTCGATTCGGGTTTCCAGGGTGACAGAAGAAGCACAGACAGAGTTCAGGCATTCCCCTGGCTCCATTTCCAGGGGAATTGATTGATGGTGCCTGACTGTCTGGCTTCCCGAACCGAGGCCAAATGCACCAAACCGGGCTTCTTCCAAATGCTAGTTCATTTGCCATGGACAATCATGAACTTCTGGATCGCGATTGCACAATCACCAATTTTGTGAGTTTTTGAAGTTCGTAATGCAGTTCATGCCCATGTCTAGTGGAGAGGCACATGGCTGCACTGGACGAATACAAATCCCCTGAGCCAGATGGCGTGCACCCAAGAGTGCTCAAAGAACTTTCTAGAGAACTTGCAGTTCCTCTGTCCATCATCTTCAAGGCCTCCTGGAGGACTGGGGATGTGCCACAAGGCTGGAGAAGAGCGAATGTTATCCCAATCTTTAAGAAAGGAAGAAGGATGACCCAGGAAACTACAGGCCAGTCAGTCTACTTCTGTTGCTGGGAAGATATTAGAGCAAATTTTAAAGGGATCAATTTGTAAGCATCTGAAGGACCGCTTAGTGATCTGGGGAAGTCAACATGGTTTTGTCCCCAACGGATCTTGTCAAACCAACCTGGTTTCCTTCTTTGATCAAGTGACCAGCTTACTGGATCGTGGGAACTCTGTCGACGTGATTACCTGGATTTCAGTAAAACTTTTGATAAGGTTCCCCATGACATTCTAATGGGTAAACTGGAAGACTGTGGAGTGGACTATAGGACAGTTCGGTGGATAGGGAACTGGTTAGAGGACCGCACCCGAAGAGTGGTGGTCAATGACCTTTCATCAGATTGGAGGGAGGTGTCCAGTGGGGTGCCACAGGGCTCAGTTTGGGGCCTGGTACTTTTCAATATTTTTATCAATGATATGGATGAAGGGGTAAATGGGCTACTCATTAAATTTGCTGATGATACCAAATTGAGAGGAGTGGCAAACACCCAAGAAGATAGAGTTAAAATTCAACAAGACCTGAATACTCTGGAGAAGTGGGCGGTTGTGAACAGGATGCAATTCAACATAGATAAGTGCACAGTATTACATCTGGGCCACAAAAATGTGAAACACAAGTACAGGATGGAGGATACACTTTTGGGTAGTAGTGTTTGCAAAAGAGATCTTGGAGTAAGAGTGGACTGTAAACTAAATATGAGCAGTAAGTGTGATGTGGTGGCAAAAAAGGCAAACTGAGTCTTGGGTTGTATCAAAAGGGCCATTGCACTGAAATCGCAGGAGGTCATAGTCCCTCTCTATACTGCCTTGGTCAGGCCGTACCTGGAGTACTGTGTGCAGTTCTGGAGGCCTCACTTCAAAAGGGATGTGGACAAAATTGAGAGGGTGCAGAAGAGAGCGACGAGAATGATCAGGGGTCTGGAGACTGAGCCTTACGAGGAAAAACTGAGGGCCTTGGGAATGTTTAGTTCGGAGAAGAGGAGATTGAGGAGGGACATGATTGCTTTCTTTAAATATTTGAAAGGCTGTCATTTGGAGGAGTATCCGTAACAAAAATCGCGAGATACTAATGAAATAAATTAATAAATCATTTACAAAATTGATTTTTTATATTACTTCATAAGTGCCAAGACTGTTGTTTCTGTTTCAGACAATCCCAATTTTAAGTTCTGATAAGCAGTTAGAGTTATGGCAAAGAGATATAATGAAGTTTATATGGCAAAGGAAAAAACACACCATTACACTGTTAGCCCCTGCTATCAAGAAAATTATTCTTAAGTACTGGAATATAGTTGAGGATATCCCAGGCTGTAGTGATCCCCCTGTAATTATATATCGATGGACTAAAAATATCAAGGAGTGGCTCATTAAATCTGAATTTAGTAGTGCTAAAACAGGAACCCCTAGACATTTACCAGACAGCCACCAGGCTTGAGGCAACTGCAGAATTTTCCCGCTTGTTATGGGTTCATGGGAGTTTGCATCCTTACATTTTAAAACCTTGTATGCCTTTACTAATTGCAACACCCCAAATGTTGTATATTTGATTAAGTGCTAATGCCCTTTCCTGTACGTAGGCAAAACGAACTGAGCTGTTAAACTTAGAATATTAGAACATCTGTCACGCATTAAGAATAAAGTGGTGGAGGATCCTTTAGTCAACCACTTTTTGGAGGCTGGACATAAGGAATTGGACCTGAAATATACCATCTTATATATATCAAAAGATAAATATCCAGAAGCAATTGATATGGATTTACATAGTGTTATGCGCAAAACTTTGCGCCTCTGTGGTTCGTTCTCCCTTTTCCGACCAACCACAATAAAAATTAAAATAAGATCCTAGAGTCCTTCTTGAATTGAAGCAAAACAGATGGTTCAATTAAACCGGTGGATGAGCCCTTTCTTTTACACAGAAGTAGACGGTCTCCTCATGTGCAAAGCTCATCAGAATTACAATAGAAGTGCAAAGCAATTAATACCTTCAGGTAATCATAATAATATTACAATATTCTAATATTTGCTATCTTATTGGCTCTTAAGATATCTAGAGTCAGTTCTGATTTGAAGATGCAATTCTGGGTCGGCCCCTCTACTTGGGGAATTCCAATTCTTGCAGCTTCTTATCTTGTATTTTGGAAGGACACTTCCCAACCTTTTACCTACTTCCTTCTGGGCATAACACTTTCACCTTCAACGGTGCCAGGAAGTCTCAATCTGGCAGCCTTGGTGCCTTCAGATAACTGAAGTCCATGGGCAGAAAGGGATGATTCCTCCGTTTCTGCCCTTTCCCCCAGTTTCTCCTGCAGCCTTAAGGGAGATAATGCCACAGATGGCCAAACCAGCTTGCCGCATCAAATCAGTTTTCTACAAAAAGGTTCTCTAATACTGATTCCTATTGGAATCTTATAGAATAATGTAACATATGTGTAATATTCTTATAAGTGCAGCTCTACAAGCAATATATATATATATTTAGTCCTCAGTTCTTACAGAGGTTCAGCATACATTCTTCTTGTTTCAAGTGTCATATTCTTACAGGTTGCATTACAAATACTACATTAGCTCCTGAGCATAGAAAAAGTGCAAAGCATGTAATACTGAAAAGGCACAGAAGTAGTATATAAAAAGTATATAAAATCCTTTTTTCTTCAAATCTATATCCATCAATAGGAAGGAGGCTTTTTGGATATACAAGCTCAGTACCTTGGCCCCTAAGTGTTTGAACCTAAATATTGATTATATGTACTTCCTCTAGTAGAGTTTCATTCTAGTCATTGTTACTTTAAGGCCGTCGAGTTATCCACCAGCTATTAAGAGAGCAGTATAAATTATCATCTGAGGTTTGGGCAGCGCGCAGCCTTCCTAGGAGCTTTTCTGATGTCTGGGTGATTGAAGCTTGAATATGATGTAAGTGTACTATGCAACTCACATTTTTGATATCAAATGTACAAATGTATCTTAATGTTGTATATGGTTCTTTGTGTAAGGTTGTTGGAATGATGCAATTGACATTGGTCTAACCATCTTTGATAAAGCACGGAAATGGGCCTTCCAAACGCACCGATCTGCCCGTTAGATATTTTCTTCATTCTGCTCCATCGGACCTATACTCTGTTTTGCTCCTATGAACTTTGTTATTGTAAAAAAGGGCTTATTGAAAAATGTACAAATATAGTTCATAGGTATTTCCATCAAGTGTGCACTTAGCACTTTATGTATAGGTCTGCTGAATTACTTCATATTACTTATGAAGTAATATAAAAAAATCAATTTTGTAAATGCTTTATTAATTTATTTTGTTAGTATCTCGCGATTTTTGTTACAGTTACTGTTCTCACGATTCTCCATTGTGTTGCTAGTCATTTGGAGGAGGGCAAGGAGCTGTTCCAGTTGGCAGCAGATGATAGGACTCGAAGCAACGGGATTAAATTACATGCAGAAAGGTACCCGCTGGATATTAGGAAAAAACTTTTTCATGGTCAGAATAATTCAAAGGTGGAATCAGCTGCCTAGGGAGGTGGTAAGCTCCCTTTCACTGGCAGTTTTCCAGAAGAGGCTGGATGAATATTTGTCAGGGATGCTTTAGGCTCATCCTGCATTGGGCAGGGGGTTGGACTAGAAGGTCTGTATGGCCCCTTCCAACTCTGTGATTCTGTGATAATAAATTGCTGGTATTTCCTTATGCTTGAAAGTGAGAAAACTGAGAATTCTGTAAGCTCTAGAAAGCTCTATGACTTCTTGGATGTTACCTTCATCAAGCCACAGTGTTGTGAGAACTGCACAGCAAAAATAAGACCCTTCTGTGCTAAACTCGGAACTACTTATTTGTGCAAACGAATTATGCAAATATGGTCTCAATTTCCAGTATATCCCTTTGGTTTTAGGTCCTCCTGTGCCACTGTGGATGAAAAAACATCTTGCTTCTGAGTAAAAAAAAATATGGTTCTTGATGAATCATACTGCAAAAGTGTGGTAAAGAACCCTGCTGGAAAATGCAGTAAGATGTAACTGCAAACCTGTGGGTTGTTTGTAAGTTTAACCGGATACTGGTAGCTGAAAAGTATTGATGAGAGATATGCCATGTCATACTTGAGTGAGTTTCTGAGGTTACCAAACATAACTTGCAGTATTATGTTTGTGGGCCCACCTATGTGGCTGACTCTGGCACTCTGAAGTGGACCCGGTCATCTGTGACATATATTCTATTTAAGGAAACGACTGGGAGTACAAAAGCTCTGTCCTAGATTGGAATGCATAGCTTCTAAAAGCTACAGAAAAGCACATCACCCTTACCACAGCAAATTGCCAGTCTTCAGGAATATTTCATCAGAATGTAAGACAAAAGAGAAGTGCAATATATATATTTAGAATTAGACAAAATCTTTTTCAATGTAGGTAAACTCCCCCAGTATCCATAGAAAAGTCTCCTTGATGTTCACTCCTGGTACAATGGACTTTATGAAAAAAGGAGCTTTTCAGTAATGGTCACTAATCCTGCTGTGTCAGTGAGCCATCCAAGACAGACACCTTCTAACATGATGGAATATGGTTTAGTAATAAAGATAATGAAGTTGGTTTGATTTCAGTTTGAAAGGGTAGGAGAACAAGATCTAATCTGCATTCAGAGGTAAGCTATTCATTTTAGCCACATGTCTTGAATGCTCTAGCTAGGACTGCTAATGTTGAAATTGCAATTGGACAAACAGCTGCAACTCTAAGGGTCTGATAAGGTACTCTTCTCATATACTGTATGCTACCAAAGTTGAAGAGGCTGAACCTTTGTGTGCCTGCTTATGTGTAGGAAAAGAAGTCAACAGAAAACTGTAATATGACATATTACACATTACTGAGCTCCCCAATCCCCCAAGTCAAGTATTTTTCTTCGTTTTCTGAAGAAAAGGGCCAGCAACTTTTTTTCTTGCAACACTTCTTGATTATATCAAGATTATACTTCTTTTGTTAAATCCTCCATGTTAAGAAGTTCTTGAAAATTATACAGGCTAGTACAAGAAAGCCAGATTCATACATTAGAATATGCTTTATTGTTACTTACTTCATGCTTAAACTATATTGTATCTGTTTCCTAAATTATTACCTCAAACCTTCATAGCTAGCATGAGTTCAAAGCTGTATACTTTTTTATGCTTAATGCTACAATTATGGTACAATATGTTTCACCTTTACTTGGTGTCTTATCATTAAAAAAAATTACAGCATTCTGAACATTGTCCCTGTAAGAAACATTTTCATACAAAGAAAGCATTGGGCATTTTAAAAAAAAATGATTAATTCTGTTTATATACAATCATTGAAATGTTTCATTACTATTCATTACTGAAATGCAACTACTAAAGCTTATCTAAACCACCCTCCTTAGCACTGGGACAAAAGCTTTCTGGTTTGGAAAGGGTCATACAATTTTAATATGTATGCCTATCAATAAGAGCCCCGTGGCACAGAGTAGAAAGCTGCAATACTGCAGCCCAAGCTCTGATCACGACCTGAGTTAGATCCTGGCAGAAGCTGGGTTCAGATAGCCGGCTCAAGGTTGACTGGGAGCAAAGCTACAAGTGACGAATGACACTTGAACAGCAAGTGGATTGAGTGGAGGGCAAGTTAACAGGGAGAAATACACTTGCTGTTCAAGTGTCATTCGTCACTTGTAGCTTGGCCCTCAGCCTTCCATCCTTCTGAGGTCAGTAAATTGAGCACCCAGTTTCCTGGGGGTAAAGTGTAGATGTCTGGGGAAGGCAATAGCAAACCACCCTGTAGCAAAAAGTCTGCCAAGGAAACGTTGTGATGTGACGCCCCCCCCCCCATGGGTCAATAATGACTTGGTGCTTGCACGGGGGACTACTTTTACCTTTTACCTATGTCTATCAATAGCTCATAACTAAATTTTATGCATCCTGCTTTTGTTCATTTGGGAAGCTTTCAAATGCTATAGCTGCTACATGAAAGTTTCTAACAGTATCCATGGTGGTACTTGGAAGAGCATGCAGAAACTCCATGTTGGCACCCTACATCTCCAGTGATCACTACTGGTAAATAGTATACACACTGTATGGAGTACGTCCATGGGCAAGTGTTTTTTAGCAGTTCTTGCACATGGGAGGATTTGGGGACATACTCTAGACTTTATTTCCCTCACCTATATTTCTATTCTGTATACTACCATTCTTCAGTGCTGTCATAGCTGCAGTGCCTCACTCTGTGCCAATAATTATGCCTCAGTCTTTCAGAACAGTCATTCCTTTCCTCATGCTAAAGGCTGGCAGCCATCTTGTTGGGTGTGGTCCACAAAGCATGAGATTACTTGACAAAAGTTCCCCACCTCTATCAATTCTGTGTCCTTCAAGATGATTTGAAAATGGTTTATGTCTGGCAAAATACTGATTGAATTGGGTTTGAAGAACACATATGAGAGCCCAAAGAAGCAAATACTCTGAGACATGATATTTTATATGGGATGGTTAGGCTTGCCAACTCTGGCTTGGAAAATTCCTGGAGATTTGGGAGTGGAGCCTAGGGAAGGCCCCCACCTGGAAACTGTGGGCTTGTCTTATGAACAAGCTTCCTTTTATCTTGTCTTCTCTACCTCCACCATCCCTATGGTTGCCATCCTCCAGGTAGCCCTGGAGTTGTTCCAGAATTAGAACTAAACTGTAGACTAAAGAGATCAGTTTCCCTGGAAGAAATGTGGAGGGTAGACTTTATGAAATCACATCCCTGCTGAGCTACCTCCCTTCTCCAAAACCTGCCCTCTGTGAGTACTGTCCTCACATATCCTCAGATTTCCCATGCCAATGTGGGCAGTCCTATTTGACTACGGTAAAGAAGACAAGATTCTCTGGAAAAGTCAATAATGCTAGGAAAAGTGGAAGACCCAAAATGAGATGGACTGACTTAATAAAACAAGCCACACCCTCCAGTTTGCAGGATCTGAGCAAGTCTGTTAATGATAGGACATTTTGGAGGTGTCTCATTCATAGGATCGCCATAGGTTGGAGACAACCTGATGACACATTACACACACAAGTTCTGGATACTGTGTAAAGAAAAGCCCAAAGTACAAGGGAGTTTAGTCTCTGTTAACAACAACAACAACAACATTCAATTTATATACCACCCTTCAGGACAACTTAATGACCACTCAGAGCGGTTTACAAGGTGTATAATTATTATCCTCACAATAATCACCCTGTGAGGTGGGTGGGGCTGAGAGTGCTCCAAAAAGCTGCGACTGACCCAAAGTCACCCAGCTGGCATTAAGTGGAGGAGTGGGGAATCAAACCCGGTTAGAGTCCCACCACTTTTAACCATTATAGCAAACGGGCTATCTAGCAGTTGGAATGTTGTGCAATAAAGGAACTTCTGTGAATCCACAGGAACATTTATGTAGTATAGCTTTACTGGAGGCCATAATTGTACTCTGCAGCACTTGTGGTGTGTGTGTGTGTGTGCTTATTTATTATTTTTATATTTATATTATTTTCAATGCTACTACTCTGGTTGTGAGTAGTGCATGAAAATGCAAATACTATGCAGACAGTGTGGTACAGTAACCGAGGGAGCAGAGCTACACATTATATGTAATTCGGTGATTACTTTTCATGAGGGCATTTTTCTCTCACAGAACTTGGCCATGAGCAAGGCAGCAATTTAAAAGAATATGCCAGAATGGCTATATAACATTTTTCATTTCCTGTCATTTTTCTGTTAAAAATGGTCACCTCTGCTTTCCTTTCATTCCATCTATGTAAAATAGAGGTACCTGTACATTTCTCAATAGAGCTAAAAGAGCTTAGAAGTGACAATTTTCAGTGGGAAAATGGCATAATGTGAAATAATTAAACAGCTCCTTTATCCTCTTGTACTACTTTGTCCCTTTAAATCCTAATGCCTGCAGTTGCTATTCCATTTTTTTAAAAGCGCGAATAATCTGGACCTACACCTAACGCTTAGTTCCACTCAAGGTTTAGCTGGAAGGTAGGAAACCAAAGGTCAAATGCTCAATTCACAGCGTGACGCCCACAGGGTCATTATGTGCTTAAATGAGATAAGAACTGTAAACTATTTGATACTTGAATGGGAGTATAAAATTCTGAGCTAACTACAAACAAATTTTGCCTATCACCTCTAAACCTTTAATGATTCTGTATTCCTGTATTGCTCATATATCTTTTTGCTTTTGGTGACATGTTAAATAAGCATTAGCTAAGCAGAGAATAATGACTGGCATTTCTATTCCCAAGGTACTTCTGTCAGGGAAAGAATACAATTACCAAATCTTTCTAAAGATATTTTGGTGGATTGTTTTCATTATGTACTATTTGAATTCATTAGCCCTCTGGCTAGATCTCAATCGCTACTTGGACCACTCCCATGGTCCCAAAGGCTTCTAGTAACAAACCCCAGGATATTGTAAAGAAGCCTGAGGATTAACTGCCTCCTTGATTTTCATGTACCAGCCCATCATCCCCCCTAAAAAACAGAATGCACAAGAGGTCTGACTTTACCATAACCAGAAAAGGAAGAATACAGATTGTTCTGATCACAACAGTGTGTGTCTGGAAGGCTAATCCAAAATTAATTAGATTGAGGCTGCACAGAATTCATTTGGATTTGTAAATATAATGATGGGAGTACGAGGATTATGCAGATAAAGAACGGATAAGGTAACTCATTTGTAGGTCGATAATGCTTTAATAATGTCACAATGTGATGTTTTGTCTTAATAATTGCCAAAGTGTAGACTATTTTCTCTTTTGCATCAGAAAGAGAAAGTATTAATTTGCATGGGAGAATATGCTGTGTCATGTAAAGGGACGATGTTTCACTGTAGCCCAAATGGGGGAAAAAAACTGATCTAAGAACATATATAGACTGATTCTGTACATTTGTACTAGGAAGCCTGCCCAATTGAACCTTATGGAACACATTTACCTATACATCTTGATTTCCATAGGAAATCCCAACCTGAGCCCACATGTCAACTTTATTTTTTTAAGTGATGTTGAATGTGCTAGACAGGGCTAAGTCCATCCCCTTTCCCCACCAATCCCGTGTTTATCTTGTTTGGTGCATTAGAGAAGCCAGAAACAGGCAATCAGTGCTCCTGGAACCTTCAGAAGGAGATGCAAGGGGAAGTGGAGGAGTAAAAATATAAGGTTTGATGGCCACTTCTTCAGATAGGGCTTAAAAGTTCTACAGGCAGGTAAGGAATAGTTCTATCTCATAGGGCGCTGCTTGTGCCCACTTCGACAGTAAGGAGTCTAGGTGTAGACTTGGATGCCTCATTATCGATGAAGGCCCAGATCGTGGCAGTTGTCAGATTGGCATTTTACTATCTCCGTCAAATCAGGCAGCTTGCCCCTACCCTTTGAACTGTGACCTGGTGACAGTGAAGCATGCAATGGTCACCTCCGGGTTGGACTACTGTAACTCATTCTACACTGGGCTGCCCTTGGGCCTGCTCCAGAAGTTATAGCTGGTCCAGAATGCATCAGTGTGTCTTCTGACCAGGACTCCATTCCGGTCGCATGTGATACCTGTCCTGCATCAGCTGCACTGGCTCCCAGTGGAATTCTGGATCAGGTTCAAGGTTTTGGTTTTGACCTTTAAAGCCCTTAGCGAACTGGGACCAGCATACCTATGGAAACATCTCTCACCCTATATTCTCTGGAGACTACTCCGTCCAGCAGACAAACATCTACTGGTGGTCCCTGGCCCCAAGGAGGTCTGCCTTGCCTCGACCAGAACCTGGGCCTTTTCAGGCCAAGCCCCAGCCTGGTGGAATTCTCTATCTGTGACAACCTGGGCTCAGTGGGATTTACTATCATTCCACCGGGCCTGCAAGATGGAGATGCTCCTCTACGCCTTTGGTGGTTGAGGCAAGCGGGCCTTCAACTTGGCCTCCTATTGGGGAGGGGTATGCCCCCTCCCTGGTTGCTGTTGCTTTCATCTGATGCTTGTCAATGGCCCCTGCGGGCCCAGAATGGCTGTATACTGGACTGTGCAATGTGCACACAGCAAAGCTGGCCCTGCAAAAGCTGCCCAGGGAGCTGGTGTGTGTGTGTGACATCACTTCTAGAAGTGACTCCATCACGCAAGGCCCAGGAGCATGAGCACATTCAACTGGTGAGTCTGGTAATTTTTTACATGCTATCTGCCAACCGTAAATACTGAATCACCCTACTGTAACACTTTATTGATAAATTTTGGTCCATTGCTTTTATAAACAATGACAATCACAAGACTACAATGATGTTGGAAGGTTAATTTTTTATGCTTTGGAAATATGAATTTGCCAAATTATATTGGTATGTTTGAGTTCTGAAGAACTGTAAATGAGACCTTATATAGAGAGAACCAGTTTGGTGTAGTAGTTAAGAGTGTGGGACTCTAATCTGGAGAACCAGGTTGGATTCCTCATTCCTCCACTTGAAGCCAGCTGGGTGACTTTGGGTCAGTCACAGCTTTTATGAGCTCTCTCAGCCACACCTACTTCACAGGGTGATTGTCGTGAGAATAATAATAACATACTTTGTGAACCACTATGAGTGGGCATTAAGTTGTCCCCAGGGGCGGTATATAAATTAAACATTATTTGCTTATTTGGGAGATTTTTATGCTACCTTCCTACTCCTGCTGCAGGCAGTGAACCAATGCAGTTAAGGCAATGAGGCTGTAAGTATTTTGAAATGTTAGCAAAATTGTTTTTCTGCTGCATGAGATTATCTTTGAAGATCTGCTGGATTAGAATTTTTCCCATCCTGGATGTACATGGTTCAGTTTTGATAAGAAGATTGTAATGCAACACATGTCCTACAATTGTGCCATTTCTCATTCTCATTTCTCTGTGGATTACTTCCATACCTTTTCATGCCCATGCATCAATCATCTTTGTTTGAATGATGATTTTTAATATTAATAAAACTCAGATTTTATCAGAATCCACTCACTAAACACATTGATATTCTTCAGTGAAAAATTCAAATTGCAATATGAAAATCTCAGAGCAGAATACTATGTAGCAATTTCTATCACAGAAGCCTAACAATTAGCCAATGCCAATTTGAAGCTATGTATATGTATTACATTACATTTGGCACGTGGTATGTGATGAACTAATTGTGTAGAAAGGTCACTACAAGGAGAATAAGATATCCAAATATAGCTTTGCAGTGGCATCTAATGTAAAACTGCCTAGTTATACATATGACAATTGCTGTGCTTCACTGCCATAAAAACAAACAATTGCCATGTATTCAAATGTATATGGTTACATATGTATTGGCTCAGTATTGTCATTATGAAAAGAATTGCAACCCAAATCTATATATGTAAAGACAAGTGTCCTGACTGACTCATTATTGCCCAGCCCAAACCTCTGGACCTAGAAACATGAAATTTGGGGAGAATATTCCTTTCATGATGTAAACACCAACTAAGGTCAAATCCACATTCACCCATTACCCACATGTTTATCGGATATCTTCTGTTTGCCTCCAATCCGTGATTTTTTTCCTCTTCGTTCACATTCCTGCTTCCAATCCGACTTTCTCGCGCGTCCCTCCGGTCACACGGCCACTCAAAAACTGCTTTTTGGGGCGGGACCTTTTTTTCCCGCCCATTTTTTAAAATTTTTTTGAGCGCACTTTTCCGTTATTTTGATCTTGCCTTATAAAGAAACATCATTGAAGATAATGATGCCTCTCTTTCCCCCACTGACAGCACTGATGGCTCTCTCCCGTTTCTTTTTTGGAAATTTGGAAGCATGTGGGAAGCTTTCGTGGGCATTTCCTATGCAGGACAGTTCAGTGCCTGAATTTTACTGAAGTTTCACTTCCTTGGAGTGTCATTATTTCGATATTTCGTAATTTCGATATTACAGTAATATAAAATAAAAAAAAATAAAAAAACAGTTAAAAAGGAAGTTTCGCGAGTCCGTTCTGAGGATGGATTCACCCCAAAATGATTTTTCAAACTACCAGATTTGATTCAGAAACAGCATAATCAATAAATCCAATGCTATGAAGTCAAAACAGTTTTTTGCAGACTACGGAGCACTTGCAAGTTGAATCAGCCAATAGGAACTCTCGGAATGGCCGGAGAGACAGGAAGGGGGGGTGGTTTTTTAAAAAAAACCATGTAAATTGCGCATTGGCCCACTCATGGCTACTGTGAAACTCCCGTTGAAAACCTGTGACCACATATTCGGGAGAAATGCGAATGAAATGTGTCTGTTTAATGAGGTAATGTGACCAGCACTCGGGATTGCGTGGGGAATGCGGGGACCATGAGACTTAGAATGAGTAATGTGGATTCGACCTAAGAAGGGATTTTAAGAAATTTGCCCCGTAAGGGGGTAAAAAGTGGTAAAATGTGTTTTCTAATAGGGATACAGCTTTCCTGTGTGGCTGGCAGGCTGCTGCCAGCTTCCCCCCCCCACCCGCTGCCAGCTTGGCTACTCTTCCCTGATTGGGCCAGCCTTTCAAGGTCATTTGCATATGTGGCCTGATTGGTCCTCACCCCAACATGCTATGCAGTTGCTATTGGGAGTCATTGAATGTGTCCTGAGGTAAAATGCACCTCCAAGTCTTCCCCTAAAATTCACTAGGGCTGCCAATCTCCCTGTGGGCCTGGCTTTTCTGTGTGGCTAAACAGAGAGTATCATGAGAGTAGCAAATTAACAAGAGCAATTGTGAACACTAACTAAGCAAACACAATTAATACATATGCTCATATATCCACTTCTTAAGAATTTTCACAAGCATATTATTTAATCGTTTAAAGAGACATACTCATAAACATCAACAGCCTCCAAGACCTATACACACAAGAAAACACACAAGATTGTACAAAAGTGCTGGTGCAAAAATACAATAATTGATTAGGATAATCCTGTAAACTCTAAATTCCAATATTCAATATTGCAACAGCCCAACTAAGGTGCATAGACATAAATTCATTCTATGAAGGCAATATGTCAGCAATGACCATTCAAAAGTCATGCACCAAAGTGCTGAATTCATAGAAAGTCTAATGTATTGTACAGTTCAAGTCCTAAGGGATCTGATGGTACTACCCACATATTATTTTTTACATGGGCATATAATCAAATAGACTATACCTGATGTCTGGCAGGTGGCAAAAACATACAGGAGTGGACATTTTCATTTAATCAGGTAAACTACATTTTTAGTGCTACAATTTGTAATCCCCGCTGTGAATTTACATTTAACACAAGGAACTCTTGTTCACTCATGATGACCAATGGGCACATTTTACAAGTCCTACAACTATGATGTCCTATAGGAAGTTTCCTCTGCGTTATCATAGAGACAGCAATGAATTCAGATTTAATCAAAAGATCTTTAATATTTCTGGTCCTCCAAAAAACTATAGTTAGTGGTTCATGACAACCAGGAATATCCTCTACCACATTCCAGTATTTCAATATAGCTTTTTTTATCGCAAATGCTAATAATTTTATTTTAGATCCTCCTCCAGTTCTGCATGAAACCATGAGCTCCTCCCTTTTAGATTGCCCTGCCCTGCATTGGGAACTGGCTACTATATCAGTAGGATAGCCTCTAAGATTAAAACGCTCTGCATGCTGCCTGCTATTAACAACAAAGTCCTTTGGCTGGGTGGAGTTCCTCTTTAAATGCAAAAATTGACCAAATGGAATATTGTTTTTTAATATAGTATGGATGAAAAGACCGATAATGTAAATATGAGACATGGGCCGTCTCCTTCTTGAAAGGCCATATTGCTAAAGGGTTATCACAACCCCGGTAAATAGTGAGGTCTACGAAATTAACTTCCTGGGTACTATATTGCCAACTAAAATGTGTATGTGGGTTTACTTCATCCATCCATCTACAAAACATTTCTGCTTTATCAATATCTACATAGATTATTAATAAATAAATGATGCGATGACGAAAAACAATAATTTGGTCAAAGTGGGGGTTATAAAAAGGATTACAAAAACAATCTTGCTCTAACTTGTGCATAAAAAGATTTGCCACACTTGGCGCTGCCATGCACCCCATTGCGACACACTTTGTTTGTAGAAAAAATTGGTTGTCAAATTTAAAGTAGTTTTTTTTCCAAGAACTAATTCCCAAAAGGAGACCAAGAAATGAGTGGGTGGAGAATGGTCAGCACACAATTTTAGGGTATCTTCCACCACAAGACGTGCCTCATCATGTGGGATACTAGTACATAATGAGGCTACATCCATAGTAATCAGATGGTCAGCTTTGATTGGGCATTCCTCTTATGCCCCTTGCACCACCTTTGAACTGCAAAATACATTGGACTTTCTATGAATTTAGCACTTTGGTGCATGACTTTTGAATGGTCATTGCTGGCATATTGCCTTCATAGAATGAATTTATGTCTATGCACCTTAGTTGGGCTGTTGCAATATTGAACATTGGAATTTAGAGTTTACAGGATTATCCCAATCAATTATTGTATGATTGCACCAGCACTTTTGTACAATCTTGGGTGTTTTCTTGGGTGTACAGGTCTTGGAGGCTGTTGACGTTTATGAGTATATATCTCTTTAAATGATTAAATGATATGCTTGTGAAAATTCTTAAGAAGTGGATATATGAGCATATGTATTAATTGTGTTTGCTTAGTGTTCACGATTGCTCTTGTTAATATCATGTGTGGCTGGCAGGCTGCTGCCTGCTTGAACCCCCCTGTCTCTGATTGGTCAGTGTGGAACTCTGTGTTCTGAGGTAAGAATTGGGTCAAGGAAACTGCAGCCAGTTGAGGAAAGACTGTACAAGACTCCTGAATAGGGATTTTATATAAAAGTCAGTATGGCCACTGAGTTTTTACATATTCATTAGGAGATGGTGCATGACCTTTCTAGGGGCCATTTCAATACAAACCTCTCACGTGAACCTGCCGAAGTGCCACCACACCACCCCTCCCTCAGTCCAACTCCACCTCACACCTCTCACAGCCATCACCTCTTACTGCTCCCAAGAAGCCTCCTGGCAGACATTGTGCAAGATACAACATGCTAAAAGGAGGAAGCAACTTAGAGATGCGGCAATGAAATATGCATGTCATACTCCTGCGGTGCACTGACCAGCAGTGGCCAAGTACCACAAGATCACCCCTAGGTGCACAGAGCAGCTGAGTCTCTCTATGAGCAAAGCAATCCTGGTAGACGAGTAGAGAGGCACTCACTTCCATGGAAGGTCAAGGCTCACTCAGGCATAGCATATGATCCTTCACTACCTTCAAGCTGCCTCTTATCCTCATCCATGCAGAAACACCCCTGTTCAGCATCTCAAAACCAAGCAACATGGCCCATGTGCTGCAGCACTGTAAACTCATTGTTTGGGATGAGAGCACCATGGCACACAAGGGGTGTTTTGAGGCACTGAGCATAACCCTCAAAGATGTCAGGGGCAATGAGAGAGTGATGGGGGAGTCACCGTGCTGCGGGCTGAAGATTTCCAGCAGACTCTGCTAGTAGTCCCAAGGGGAACTTGAGCTGACGAGGTTACTGTGTGTGTCAAGACATTGTATCTGTTGCCCTCATCAGGAAACTCTCACTAAGAAAGAACATGAAGGTCCACTTGAGAGGTGAGGTGTCCACTGGGGAATTCTGTGAACTCCTACTAAAAATAGGGGATGGAGAGTATCCTGAGTCCAAGGGAAAGGTGACCATCCCTCAGATCTGGGCACATTAATGATGGCCCTAGCAGACCTAACAGCCATAATATACCCTGATATTGCCACTATCATGGAGAAATCCATGGACTGGCTGTGCAAGCATGCCATTCTGACCCCCAAGAATGACAAGGCTGCCATCATTAATGAAGCACAACTTAACTTCCTCGAAAGGGCAGAAATGGAGTACAGATCTGAGGACTCAGTGGTGCAAATGGATGACATGATCCACTACCTTGTGGAGTTCCTCAACATGCTCAACCCTCCTGGCATCCCAGCCTACAAGCTTCTTCTCAAAGTGGGGGCTCCAACAATGCTGCTCCAGAACCTCAACCCACCCAAACTCTGCAATGGCACCAGACTGTGAGTGAAACCCCTCCACAGGAATGTCATTGAGGCCACATTGTTCACTGGCAGTGCTCATGAGGAGTTGATGTTCATACCACGCATACCATCAGATAACCTCTTTGAGTTCAAGAGACTGCAGTTCCCTCTCAAGGTCTGCTTTGCTATGTCAATCAACAAGTCCCAGGGTCAGACACTGAAGGTGACAGGAATTGACTTGCAGGAGGACTGCTTCTTACATGGGCAGTTCTACGTGGCCTGCTCCAGAGTGAGCTCACCCGGTAGCCTGGTGATCCTAGCACCTGATGGGAATACCACAAATGTGGTCTACAAAGAGGTCCTTCAGTAGAAAAAAAACGGTTGTACGTATTTTTCACTTTATTTATTGTGTTCCAATTTTTTCCTTTTAAAAATCTTTTCAATAAATGTTACATTTCAAAATTCACTTCATCAGTTTTCAGCATCAACACTTCACTTTATTCAAACACCTTTGTAAAGCTTGAGTACTATGCTATTATACTACAAAAACAACTAACCAAAAAACATTACATACCCATAAATATTATAACTGGATTTAAAGCAGTTAAATCCCATAGCAAAGCACGGGTATCAAGCTAGTCTACTACTAAAATTACCTTATTTCTTTGGTGTAGTGGTTAAGAGTGGCAGGACTCTAATCTGGAGAACAAGGTTTGACTCCCCACTCCTCTTGAGCTGGGTGACCTTGGGTCAGTTACAGCTTCTTGGAGCACTCACAGTCTCATCGACCTCACATGGTGATTGTCATTAGGATAATAATAACACACTTTGTAAACCTCTCTGAGTGGGCATTAAGTCGTCCTGAAGGGCAGTATATAAATTGAATGTTGTTGTTATTATTACACATTACATAATGTTTTTAACTGTTAATCTTTTTTTCATTCAGCTTTTTGCTAGGATGGTCTGGGAGCAAGAGATATAGCTAAAGAGGGCTACAGAGTAGTGATAACAGTGAATATCAGTGCTGGATCATAGGCAGCTATGCAGGTAAAGAACAGAAGATAAAACTGAGAACTGAGGCTCTTTGGGAATGTAGAAGAAAACTGGGAAAAATTCAAGCAGAGCTTTTCTCTATATTTGCTTGCAGTGAGTAACAAAGAGAAAGAAGATGAATGAAAGATAGTGTTATTTCTTACCATTACTGGTTCTGATGTTAATATGAAGGCAGGCTAATTGTAGAAAAGTACTGCAAAAGATTGAATATTACGGTAGCCCTTTTGAAAATGAGGTATTTGAGAGGTATCTTTTTGATCAAAGCTCTCAAAAAGAATGTGAAACATTGGAAGAATTTGTTTGTGACTGATTTGAAGTTATTAAGCTAATCTTGCAGTTTTGGGCCATTAACATGTTCTTTGATAAGGCTGAGGATTGTCAGAAAAGGGCTTTTAGAAGGTGCAGATTTAATTCTAGGAGTCTAAATTTGCAAAGGTAATTCTAGCAGTCTAAATTTGCAAAAAAATACTCAGTCTAGGGCACAGATCATACAAAGCAGCCAGAACCCTGAGATAGTGGACAGAAAAGAATATTTCAAAATCAGTGGGAAGGCCCAACAAAAGCAATCTTCAAAAACATACACAGAAAAAACTCAGTTTGCACCCACTATAACACAGATCTCAGCAATGCCCAGCATTTGGGGAAAGATGCAGAAATGGCAAGGCACGACAAGGAAAGGACCATTTTGCCTTTACTAAGCAGAGAAAATTTACGCACAGCATGGATGGATAGGATGGTTGCAGCTCCAGCAGCTAACAAGAATTTTTATAGGGATAATGGAGGATACCACCCCACCGTATGACTACACTATCACCCTTGACACAAATTTACTTTTGTTAATTTTAAACTAGACACTGGTACCCAAGCCAATGTTATTTCTGAATGTTTAACAGAGGCACTGAACAACAAACCTGAAGAAACTGAAGGCAAAGAAATAAAACTTATATACAATGATGGTATTATTTCCACCAAGAGAGTATGAATTCGTTATAAAAGTCAATGATAAACTGGAAAAAGTTACCTTTTCTCTGCACTGCAGAGGGGTCCTATAAAAAATGCATTCCTTAGAAAGGCAGGATCTACCCATTCGGAATTAGTTCCCAGGCAGCTTTCAAGGCATAGGGATGTTATCAACAAAATACTAGACTGAGCTGGTTCAACCCCAACCATCCCACAATACAGGCATCCAGAAATATGCCTCTGGCTTTAAAACAGAAACTGAAAGAAGAACTAGACAAGCTTGTAGCACTGGATATAATAGAAAAAGTCGGAAAGGCTAATGGGTACACTCCCAGAGCAGCTAAACAAATATGTAAAAAGAGAACATTTCCTTTTGCCAACAAAGGATGAGATACTTGGCAAGATGGCTGGATCCAAGTATTTTTTCGTATGATGCTTCCTCAGGCTTTTGGTAGATACATTTAGATAAAGTGCATAGCTTTGTACATTTAATACTCCAATTGAGAATTAGTGCTTTCTTAAACTCCTATTTGGATTAAGGTGCATAGCAGAGATCTTTCATAGAACCATACTACAATTTTTGAAGACTTTGAGGGCACTAATTATGAGAGCATTTTATTATGGGGAAGTACACTTGAATAGCATAATCAGAGACTTAAGAAAGCATCATAGCAAAACAGAGCAGTAGGACTGAAGTTGAATGAAAAGAAAGATAAGTTCAGAGTCAATGAAACAACATATTTGGGAGAACATCTGATACTACAAGGTATTCAAATTGAACCCCAAAGTGTTGAGGCTATTACTAAGATCCTACCACCAACAGATAAAGAAGGAATACAAAGATTCCTTGGACATTATTTTTACTGGATGATTTATACCAAATTTAATGTCAAGAACCAACAATCTCAGAGCATTATTACATAAGGATGCTCAACGGGCATGGGATATGAACCACAGTGTGGAATTCGGGAAATTCAGAGTTATTAAAAGAGGCTCCATTGCTCACATATTGCAATAGCAAGCACAAAAACAAAATATCTACAGGGGTTTCAAAAGAAAGACTGGAGCTACCTTACTAAAGGAGAATAGTGATTACTGGAGATCAGTGGCATATGCTTCAAGGCACTCAAGGCACTCAAAAATAAGGTCAACCTGCACAGATAGAAAAGTGTGGCAAAAAATTCCATGTATATGTTACCCTTGTCCACGGCTGTTTCCACATGCTGTTAAAGCGATGGGCTACTTACTGAATGCTGGCATTTTTTTTCACAAATTCCAGATGCCTCCAATTTCAAAGTGGAAGTAGGCAGTTTCACTTTAGTTTGTTCAGCGTCTTTTGTGAGAACGGGATTTCCCACTCTTTCCTGTGCCAGGCAAAGGACGTTGAACGAACGAAAGCCAAACTGCCTGCTTTCACTTTGAAATCGTAGGCTTCTAGAATCTGCGGGGGGAAAAGGCCAGCATTCAGTAAGTAGCCTGTCCCTTTAACAGCATGTTGAAACGGCCCACTAGAGGGAGATAAAGAGTTGGGGTATTCCTTATAAGGAAAAAAGGAGCAATTTTCCCTGAGAGACTGGAGGGCCTGAAACTGCTGGGAGAAGCACTCTCTCCTCAGAAACACTCCTTTCACGAACTCTCAATGTTGTAGGTATGAGAATTTCTTATACTTATTACTGGAAGGGAGGATTGTGATTATATTAATTGGCTGTTAGTTGTATTTTGATTATTGTTGGGACTATTTGAAATGATTGTTATTGTCAGTTTATGGAATTCCAGTTACTCTGATTTCATCTCCCTCCCCTTGCTGCATGAAATCCAAGGTCTCTTGATTCAAAAGGTTCTTTATTGAAAGATTATATTCAAAGTACAGGTGTCCATAATTAATCCAAAGGCATGAAAGCGTCTGGCTGACCATGAAGCTTTGTTGAGAATGACATGTTAGTTACAAGTTGCAATATATCAAAACCTCCTTCCACCCCCCCCCCCCCCCGCTACAGCAGATGCCTGGGAAGGCAAGGGAAGCTCCTCCAAGGTCGATGTCTAGTCCTGGTAGATAAGGCCTTCCTGGGAACACAGCTGGCGCTCTGTGAACCTGTAGGCAAATAACACTAGAAAGCTACAGAATGAGAAAGCATCAGAAAACAATATGGCGTTACTATGGATAGCAGGCCTGACAGTTATATATATAAATTTTTCCCTGAGAGACTGGAGGGCCTGAAACTGCAGGGAGAAGCACTCTCTCCTTTGTATGAACTCTCTATTTATGTTTTAGGATTCCTGTGAAGAACAGAAGGCATCCCAACGCAGAGCACAGCTACAAGATGACCATCCTGAAGTCAGAAAGACTGAGACCTGGGTCTGCTTGAGTAAAACAGGCCTGTTTTGTTACATGATTGTTGTTATATATGCTTTTTGTTACATGATTGTTGTTATATATGCTTTATTATTGTATTGTTACAAATAAGATGTTTTCTTCCCCCCCCCAAGTTTGTTCATTGTTATCTTTTATAAATGCAAGTGTCACAAGGTGGGATCACACTGTCATAGATATGAACTCTCCCTGTACTTAAATTAGATAAATCTATTTATTGCTCCTTGAACAAAACAGGTTACAGAAATATTTTGGCACCCGAACATGGACAGTGTTGCCTTATGATCTTAGCATTTATATATTTTACTATTATTAAGCAACCTGAAGTATAATCTCAGCTAAAATGGAATTGTGTAAACTGTACAAATTGGATCCAGATCGCTCTGTTAGGCTGAATGGAGTATTGTCAACTGTGTCTGATACAGATTTGGAATGTTCCTTAAGTAACTATGGTACTGTCAGCAAATACAAAAGAATGCCTGGTGCCAAAGTAGGGATGGTATTGTGTGAATCTGAAGATAAATTCTCTTCCCACTTATTGGCAAAAGCCTGTAATACCTGTAAGTTAGAAAATCAGTGGGTAGTAACACCTATTAAGCAAAGTTTAAAGCATAGTACTCCACAAAAGAATGAGAAGCGTACAAATAACCCGTCCAAGTCAGGGGAGACAGCAGAAAGGGCATGTGGCTCTACAGCAGTTGGTAGAGATTCAATAGTGGAGGAAACCCCTAGCAAAGAACCCTTTCTTATTCCACCCACTGTGGCTGTGCAGGTACCTGAAGGAGTACATAAAATGGTTGTGGAGCATGTTATAAAAGCATTAGCAACAGAAGGAAGTGGTTATAATCATGCTTCTTATAGATTAAGATGTTTTTTCTGGGAAAATGCCAAAACCTGTAGAACTAGATTTTGATACATGGAGATGGCAAATTCAACATTTATTAGAAGATTCTGAGATATCTGCCACTGGGAAGAAGCCCAAATTGTTGGAGATCCTATTGCCTCCTGCTCTGAATGTAGCTTTACATATACATATATGGGAGACCAGTTACAGCAGAAACTGATCACAAACCACTAGTCACAACGGCAAAAGAAGGGATTAGTGAACATATCTCTTCAGATTGCAAAGGTTATTTTTACAGCTATATGATAAATAACTTCAATATACACTGGGAAGAGATCTGATAGTAGCACCACAATTTAAGAAGGATATAGACAAGCTGGAATGTGTCCAGAGGAGGGCAATGAAGATAATGAAGGGTTTGGAGACCAAGTCCTGTGAGGAAAGGTTGAAGGAGCTCAGTATGTTTAGACTGGAGAGGAGATGACTGAGAGGTGATATGGTAACCATTTAAAAGTACTTGAAGGGCTGTCATATAGGGGATGGTGTAGAGTTGTTTTCTGTTGCCCAGAAGATTGAACCAGAACCAACAGGCTGAAATTAAATCAAAAGAGTTTTCGGCTAAACATTAGGAAGAACTTCCTGACAATTAGAGCAGTCCCTCAGTAGAATAGGCTTTCTTGGGAAGTGGTGGGCTCTCTTTCTTTGGAGGTTTTTAAGCAGAGGCTAGATGGCCATCTGATAGCAATGCTGATTCTGTGAAACCAGGCAGTTCATAAGAGGGAGGGCAGAAAGGGTTACATCAGTACTTAGTTCTTGTGGCTCCTTCTTACATGCCCAGAGTAATGCCAATCATCACTTTGGGGTCAAGAGCAATTTTCCCCAGGACAGTTTGGCTAGGGATCCTGATAGTGTTTTGCCATCTTCTGGGCATGAAGCTGGGGTCACTGGGCGTGTGTGTGTAGTTGTGAATTTCCTGTGCAGGGGGTTGAACTAGATGACCCTGGAGATCCCTTCCAACCCTATGATTCTATGATACACTTTCCAGAGCATTCAACAAAAAAGTACTAGATGGCTCACAATTAGAAATTGTACAAGTTAATTTCATTAAAAAAAACTGAACAGTATCAAGTGAAATGTGGACTATAATTGCCAAAGCCGTTGCTGAAGATGATTTCAAGTAGGTAGTTGTGTTGGTCTGCAGTAGAACAGCAGGACTGAGTCCAGTGGTACCTTTGATTTTCAGGTTATAAATTTTCTATAGTCAATTGTATTGTTTAAGTTTATAAGAAGGGGTAGTTGTGAGGAAATGTCTCTTTAAGAGAAGCTTGCAAGAACTGTTTGGAATCAGTTCTAAACAGAAATTTTAGTGGTTCAGTTAACAGTAGAGATGGGCATGAACTGAAATACGAACCAAAATTCAACACAAACTAGGCCAGTTTGTGGTTTGCGAACTGGCAGTTTGTCAGAGCCCATTTCTGATTTCTGCTACGAAACTTAGGCCAGTTTGGTTTGTTTTTTGGTTTGTCACGGCAGACAGCCTGGCACTGATCAATCAGTTTCCTAGGCAACGGGGGGATGGGTTTTCTGCAGCCACAGAAGTGACTTCCTGCTGCCCCGGAAGTGACATTTTCATGAACCAAACTAACTGGTTCACAAACCGGGTCAAGTTCATGAAAGTTCATGGTTCATGAAACACAGTGAACCACGAACTGCATGGTTCGGTATTTTCCTAGTTCATGCTGTCCTCTAGTTAACAGACAAAAGCCTACTGCATGAGCTTAATATACAAGCTGAACTATGTCCACCTTGAGAATTTTTTATGATTATAAACATAATAGTAAAGAAGCAGGTGTATATTAACATTGCAAAAAAACAACAACATTGCATAGGGGATCACAGAGACCCATAGTCAATTGCAGGCAAGAGTCTCTACACCTAGGATTCAAAATGAAAGGTTCTAGAACAAAAACAGAAGGAAATAGCCATCAAATCATGAAATGTGTGTGATGGCATTAGAGCACTACATTGTTAGACATTATTGGGGACAAACAAAGCTCATAGAGAATGAAGATAATGATTAATGAATACATTAAATACTTCATCTTCTTTTAATTAAGTTTCAAACAGTCAACAAAACAGGGAATGTTTAACCTAATCATCGCAAAGGATTTCTGCTGTGCAAAGCGACGTCTGAGATATTCAGAACCTCATAGATTCTCTCTTATTTCCAATAGTGCAACTGAATGTATTGTTGTGGAAATAATAAGGAAGTCTCTTATAACGTTAGGAATATGAGGCTTTGTGCCAGCAATTGTGCTGGAAGTGTTCTAAGAAATTGATGAGAATGTGGTTTCCCCTTCCAGCTGTACATGAGAGAACCAGTGGCATATTACCAAACCATGCCGTTTGTCCCAAGAGAAAACAAATCAAGAATAGGTTTGTTTTAATTGTGGCACATTATCTTAGAAGCTATATAATCTAATTTTTTTTACTGATATGCAGACAACAATCAGGATACATTATTTTTGTTGACACTACTGTGGAAATTTTCAAGAGATGTCATGTCATCATACAGAAAATATTTAACTTTTTTGCAGAGGGGCAGAGTTTGTTGAATGTCAATTTTGAGATTGTTTCTGATGGAGGTATGCAAGCAAAATGTCTTGGCTCTGTCCCTATACAAATACAGTATAACTGAAAAGGCTGAATTAGTGAAGCTATGATTCAAAGTTGAATTAAAAAGTGTTAACGTATTGAGGAGCTGTTACTTCTGTAAAAATTGCATATAGAACTGAAAATAGACATGGGCACAAAACAGAAAAAAACCAAAATAAGAGTTTCATGTTTCGTCGCAATCCACAAATCGCGATTCACGAAATTCCACAAAATTGACACATTTGCTGAAACCATTTGTTAGTTTTGTGACTCGTTAAAACCCGGGACATTTCAATGGCCCCTTTCATACCTGGAGATGCCAAACTCGCAGGGAAACTTCAGCAGGCTCTCCTTCACCCACCCTCCAATATGTTGATTGGGAAGGTCAATGGGAAGGGTGGGAAGGGAAGTGCTGCCAGAGAGCATGACTGAAACGGGGACCTGAAGTTGCTGGATCAGAGAAGGACAAAGGACCAGTCATGGAACTGGGCCAGGAAGACGGAGTGAGGGGTGGACGGCAGGCAGGGACACTCTCAAGAGTTTGGGATGAGGAGGACGAGCTGGATGTTTCTCTAAAACCCCGCCATTCATCCAAAGATGTGCCCGAAGGGGTGGCCACCAGAGACAACCTGTGGGTTCTGGCGACACCTATGGATACTGTCCCACATTTGATTGGGGAGAAGCATTGAGAATAGAAAGATGCTCAGCTCCCGTTCTGAGTGGTGGTGGCTGACGAGAACCCACCTGCCGTACATGGCGGCACTCTCCTTGAGGGCAGGAAATTTTAAATGCCGGGGGGGGGTTGTCTCCCCTCACCCTGGGATGTGCATGGGAGGGTGGGATGGATGGACACCTCCCCCTTGAGGGGAGGAAATTCTAAATGCCGGGGTGGGCCATTTCCCTCACCCCGGGAGAGCAGAGCAACACAATGGAATCATGCTCGCTGGTCACACCTTTCCAGGTGCCACTGGTTCTACAAATAAGGCCTCTGGTCTGCATGGAGACCACAGGGCAGCACAGCTGAACTATGCCCTTCCCCCATGCTGAGTTGCGTGGCTGCTAGTGCTGACAGAACCCACCCTCCGGACATGGCGGTACCGACAGATGCCTTCCACACCCTCTCAAGAGGGACCAGTGTTCAAAATAAGACTCTGCCTCTCACCAGTAAACTCATCAGTTGGAGTTGGCGGCATTGATGGATGCCTCCCACTCTTTCATTTATGGCAGTACCTACTGCAGCACAAAACTGAAACAGCCCCCCCCCCCCGTGAGGAGGTATTTGACAGTGCTACAGACTGACTGACAAGGCCTTCCCCCTCAAGGTTGTGTGAGTGGCCCAGGCAGAGACTGACAGTGAACCTCTTTACTTTTAGCGCACAGAACCCTCACAATTAAGGACAGGTGCTCCAAGAAAGAATATCAGTTCTGTGAACCCTTGGATCCCGCTAAGCTTGGCCCCAAAGCTAGGCAGTGGCCCTGAGACTGGTGCCCAAACAGTGCACAGACATCTTGCCGTTTGAGAGCACAGGTGCTCAAAGAAAGAGAAAGGAGGAACAGAACGGTTGTCCAGCATGAGCCTCCAGGGGAGATGCCCGCAGTCCGCTTGGTCCCAGAGCCAGATGGTGGCCCCTGGGGCTTACTCCCAGGAGTAGTCATTTATTTCACACCTGAAAGCCATTCAGAAACAAAGGCTAGAATAGTAGCTTTTTAGCAGTAATCAGTATTAAAAGTCACAAGTCGCCTGGTTTTTCAGTTGAAAAGATGGGCCAACAGTTTGTATTTGCACATATTAGACCAGTGTTTTGCAAAACAGTCTTTAGCTATGGCCACAGATAGGGCTACAGCACAGTCACATTCCACAGCTTTATATCCTCACTGTTAAATGCCTCTGGATATAATCATTGCCACTGCATGTGAAAGTTCAGAACTCATCTGCCACTTTTTGATCTCCCACAGGAATGGATAACTGTGTATCTTGTGCCATAGCCCTGTAATTTGAAGTATTAATTTCCCAGTATATGGCGAAATGGTGAATCCTTTCTCTGGGCAATAATTTATCATTACAGATTAAGGGGATCAAGTGTCACTTTTATTAGTGATCCTAATGGTAATTTACTTGTTTCCCTATTCCTGCATGGGATGCTCAACAGCATCATAGAGTTTAGGAATGCTGTGTTCAGCTTTAAGATTGGGAAACCTAGAGCAGTAGCTCTAGAGGCTCTAGTCATGTGTTCAATGTGGGGCTCAATGTAGATGAGAGAGTATAAACCCAGCAAGAAACATGACACGGATTTAGGACACTGGAATTATTGATTTATCTGTGGTTCCCAGCTTGATCAAGTTACCCACTGTTTATATTATGCCTTCTCGAATCTGTACATTTTAGAAATATGAGTTAAAATGCCTAACATTTAGAAATGTGGGTCTAATCTTTCTGGTTATACACATATGCACACACTTAGAGTAATCTTTACAGTAAGATGATTTGGGAGGAAAGGTTTTTTTTAGTTTTCATGAATGTACATAGGTGCAGAACTGTTGAAATATTATGAATGAGATGGTTTATCACAAAATTTTTAAGCTGTTGGGGGATCTGAGTCATTGTTTATTGTGCTATTGTCATAATTTGTCTCCAGGTTACTCATGAAATAAAGGATAACTACAGCACAATATAACATTATTTCTGCATTCCCCTTAGGAAGGAGACACATCACAATAATTGTTAGTGCCAGCATGACCTAAATATTGGAAAATATAAATTTTAGATGCTTGCCACATTTTACTGATGAAAATTCACAATATTTATATCCATATATATGACATGAGTTTATAGTGTGCTCCCCACATGAACAATGCCAGCACATGGAAAGATTACAACATAATTTAATGTTGTAAATAAATTCTGAACTGAGCCATGGGTTGGAGAGGGAAGTTCAGATGGGAAAACAGGAAGAAAGCTAACTTCCTGTTCAGGTTATGACTGGAACAGGAACACCATGGAGAATATATGCCAAAGCAGAGGAGGGAGGGAAGATAGCTTCATAAACTCAGGGGAGTGATTGCGCCTTTGTTGTTTTAGTAAATATCATCAAATATATTCAGAACAAACAAAGAGTTAACTTCATTGCTAATATATCCTTTTCATTCCTGTTTCCTGATCACAAAATGTCATCAGTAATAACAGTGAAAATGACCTTATAAGGCTGGTGGTATTCAATATACTGGTGTTATTTGGACATGTATATAAATCCTTAGAGTATCTGAGAATGAATTATACTAGATTATTTGCTTGATTCATTTAATCTTTGACACCTGATAGCCATGTAACTGGGGTCCTTGCCAAAGGTATTGTATTGCAATATCAATCTACAATTTGTCTTTTACAAAAAGTATTTTTGTAATTTCCTGTGTATACTTAGAAATAAAATCATCTGCTCTGTTTTGTTCTTCTTTATTTGACAAGCATTAATTTTAGTCCTCTGTTTAGAATGCAGCTGGAATCAACACAGCTGTTTTTATTTAAACAACATGCAAGGGGCATAATTCACTATTTTCACCATAAATAGTGCCTGCATGTCAAGGTATTTGTTTCTAAAACAAGCAAGGTATGGGACTTCAAAGCTTATTATACCAAAGGAAACCAAAAGTTGGTCCTTCCTTTTTTCTTAAAAATAACTGAGCATTATGCTCAAGAGGAAAAAGGAAAGGCTATCTAGAATAACAGAATGGAAAAATTACTATTACCTATTTTTTGGCAATGATTCATTCATATGGCACTATTACAAACATTTATATGGTTTGTTCCTGTTAAGCATCATTAAGAGATTAATCAATCCTATTAAGGAGATATGGCTTACTGCCACAGCACATGTGCTGCATGTAGAAAGCCCCATGCTCCATCTTTGGATCTTCAGTTAAAGTTCCCAGTAGCAACAACCCTGTGTTGCCAGTGCCTACTGAAATAGTTAAGACTGAGCTAGAGGGGCTGGTAGTTCTTAACAAGGCAGCTCCTTTTATGTTGGGATATTAGGTCGCTGCCACACCATTGTGCAAAGGTATGCTAAACACATGGTGCTTCTCCCACAAAAGATAGTTTGTGGAACTAACATCTGTTGGTAGGTTTAAAGGCCAACATGCTTGCCTGCCCCCTTGCCTGTTATTCCTAAGAAATTCTTCTTTCCATAGTTAATAACCTCTTCAGAATAGACTAATGTGTTGAAAAAATAATTGCTTTCATTTTGCAGTTAACAATGAATTTCATTTGGTATGCCATTAGCCATTGACCCGATTTGGAGAGATCCTTCAGTATATCTTTATTGAATGCTTTGAATTTTACTATCCAGAACATGTTGAAATTATGTCCAAGCATAGCCATCATCCCATTTTGAAATCCTTTAGGAGTAAGAGCTGATATTCACATTATACAAGGTGCCTAGAGGCTGCTTGTAAATACTTCCAGGTTCTTGTGGTTCCATGCAAATGTTGTAGCAGACAGAGATGGTTATTATGCATCTCTCTTGAACCTCATGAAGACTCACCTCTCCAGTGCTAGCCATTGCAAGAATGTTCTGCATTGATCTGTATAAACATTACATAATTCCAGATATCTACACAATAAACACCTCTATAGATTATAGACCTGTTGTAGACCTGTCACCATATAAAACTATTCTATTTATAGCAGTTCATTAAAATATTTTACCCTTTCTTTCAGCACAACTTCTCTGGATCCCTCATGTTCCCTGAAGCCACAAAGCAGCTGTAAGGAATGACTTCTTTAAAAAGGGGAACCCAGGGCAGCTTGGAATGCTGCCAAAGGGAGAGGAAGGACCTTTGCCTCCCCCCTAAGCTGTTTTCCCATGCAAAAATAGTGAGTGAGTGTGTATGGGGGTGGGGGGAGTTATTTCCTAATTTTTGATGCTCCACATGTGTATCTGTAGCTGCAATGTGGCTTCAGGGAACATGAGCTGGGAGAACCTGGACCCGACTTGGTAAGAACATTAATGTGTAGTTTAGCCCTAGGGTTTGGATTAAAAACAAGTAAGGTCTTTGGCCAGCACAGAATAAAAAGCAGAGTTTGGTGGGGAGAAGCAGTACCATACCTAATTCAAATGTGATTGATGGAAATGAATAAACATTCTTTGGATGTTTACTTGTGAGGGAAAGTTCTCACCATAAATAGAGTTCAGATCACTAATCAAAGATCCTGAAACATCAGTGGGCCTTTAGTGACTCTGCTGTTACTACCATATCCACTTCACACAAGATTTCTGTCCATATTTGAGCCAGCTACCTCCACTATTTCCCACATTTATCTGGATTTCAATGTGTCCCTCAGAACCGGCAACTGATGATCCTGCAACCCAAACTTCCTGATGACCTGCTTCAATGGATTCATGTAGTTGTTAAAAAGCATAAAGAGCATGTCTGATCCAAAGTTCTTGTGTCATCCTGCAACCAACATGAAGGCTTTCAAAGTTATCCTAAGAAGAGTGACAGGTCTCAATGTTTCATTGAAGTCAATGGACAGTATAACATTTGCTTACAATTTTAGCTTGTAATATAGGTAGGCCCTTACATTGATTAAGACCACTGGTTTATTTCTAGTGATGCCTTGGGAAGTGGCTCTCCAGTATTATAGGCAGGAAAATATCTCTCAACACATACCTTTAAGTCAAAATAGCAGGGATTGAATCTGTGACATGGGTGGCCCTTCCTGCATTTGGGGTAGCTCTGTGTTTGCATCCCACCTGCATGCCAAAACCCATTCAGCTGTTTTTCATGGAAAAGTCCTGCCTAATTCAGTGTTCATGAGCAGAAGGTGTTTTGCTTCCGACACATGTTCTTAATAAAATGCTTTAAAAGACATTTATTCCCTGGATATTCAAATGGTAAAAGAACTTGTCTTATCTTGTTAGGCTTTACATTAAAACATGGGTTTATGGAAGGGCTAAAGAACAGGAAATAAAAATGGAGCCAGAATTACAGACTTCTCAAGGGACTGTGGCAAATACTATGTCAGAAGAAAAAGTACATTTTCATCCTTCCTTTTGTTCCAATGAATCAAAGTCCCTCTGATTGGTGGTGTCGCATCACCCTGATCAGAAAGGAATTAAGTGGCCAGGGAGAATGTGCTTTTCTATCAAAGACCTGGCAAACCACAAGATGTAAAAGCCCAAAGGTCTGTGTAAATTTCCCGCCCATAGACAGCAGAATGGAAAGGTGGGGAAAAATCTATTACAGGCAATCCAATCCCTCACAACCTGACCATTCACTGAAAATAAACATTCACAACTCACACTCTTGGCTTTCAATAAGGCTGCTTTATGCCCTCCATTTGCGTTTTTTAAAAGACTGCATCAAAATGATGAGTTGTGTCGCTGAAAAATGAAATCTCGAGCTCAGCTATTTATCTTCACCATTAAGCCGTTTTTACAGTTTTCACTTGAGGAATAAGCACTCTAGGTTAAGGAGTTGGATGTGGGGAAACAGCTATCTCACTATGGTTGGAGTACAATAAAGTATTTTTTTAAAAGCTGTGTGGTAGCTAGTATTTGTTACTCAGGGCCAATACATTTTTCTTGAACAAAGGTTGTTTTGGTTTTGGAAAACAAGACTCTTGCTCTATTAGTTTTTTATACTATGTTTTCTCCCAGTTATTTAGGGTAACAGCCACAGTTAACCCCTCACTATTTTCTCTTCCCAACAACCCTGTGATGTAGGTTAGGATGAGAGAGAGTGTCTGGCCAAAAGAACAACGAGCTGCATCGTAGAATGGTTATTTGAGCCAGGTTTTCCTTGTTCTACTCGTAACAGTAATCACTATTTCCGGAAGGTATCCATGTTAGTCTATTGTAGCACTAATTACTACACAATACACTGTATGTTATACCACATATATTGCATTTTTGGTTGACTGGTTTTCTATCAGATTCATATTTAGTCACTTTTTGTCATGTGTTCATATGCATCTTAGTCACATGACTGGTTTAAACCATAATCAGATGCATTTTTGAAAGCACATGAACATGGACTGTGGCAGGAGTATCAACTGAATCAATCACAACAATAGAATGCATCTAAATGCTTAGCAGGAATTTATTGGAAAGTTATTATATAACCATATTATCATGTATATTCAACTGGATTCTAAGTGTAGCTCATAGGAAAGTATACCTTCTTTCACCCCACCTCACACAGCTACTGTAATATTCCATACAGCTATGATAAAATTGAAGGTCTTATATCATACACTGACCATAAGTGGCCAAATGGAAAACTCTATCACTGTAACACAAGCACTAGAAGGAGACACGGATAGCAAAGTTTTTAAAATATTACCACAATATGTGTAACTTTCTGGTGGCCTACATAGATGACATTTTGGATTAGATCCAGATTAATATTTCCATCAGTGGAACATAGTTGTTTTTACCCCCTTCCAATAGAGCTCAATAATTTCCATGAACTGCTGATCATGGGGGATAGGAGAATTGGAGGAACAATATGACTGGGTCCATAGCAGAAAAGGAGAATAAGTGGAAATTGCTAGTTTAATATGGATCCAACCCATTGGTTGAACCAGCTTTTCTAATGGTTCGAGGAGAACAGCGAATTCCACCCAATTCACTGTATTTTGTCCTGAGTTACTTATTATTCACAGAGGTCCAAAAATCCCCAGCAGAATCTTCAGGGGGATAAAAAAGAGCCACTTCTTCCTCCTGTTTCTATCAGAAAAGTTGGTATGATCCAACCCATTATGATTAACTTGGTTTAAAGTGTAAAATATTTCTTAAGGCTACCCCCAGAGAGCTCCTCCCTGAGCTTCCAAGTCCAATAATCTATTCACTAGACTGTAGCTGTAGACTAAATGAAGAATGACGAATTGAAAGAAACGTGTTGGACTTCTGCATTTACAAATCTCAATAGAACAACAACAACCCCCCGCCTCTAAACTCAAATTCCATACATAGAATAATTTTTCATCTTCCTTGCCTCCAATAACATTAAATTATGTTCCACAGTCAAAATAAAAAGCCTTCTTAGCAGAAAGTAAAAATCTCAAAGAAACTTTCCCCAGTAATATTACAGAAAAATTTAATTGTAATATTGGATGAGGAAAAATCACCACATGCTATTATTATTATGGGCTCTGGTAAGCGGCAACAGTTCTGTGGACAGGTGTGCGTGCTGTTCACACTTTCAGGCTTTCCCTAACCATACTATGTGAACAAAACCCTAAGCAGAAGTCAGCAACATATGGCCTACAGCTCTACATGCCTTTAGTCCAAAGTGATCTTTTGTCCTCAAAGGCTCCTGTCAGAAGCCTATTATTTATTATTTCTGTTGTGCCTAATAATTCTGGATGTCATGTACTTCTTGGCTATAAAACTATTAAGTGAATTTAAAAGATGCCCAAATCTGATAATAAATAAGCCCAGACTATGATTCCCCCCTCCCCCAAAATGACAAAGTATTTCACATTTTGGATTACTGATCCATTGGGTGGGGGGAACAATTAAGGGATACAATAGAATGTGTGTAAGTAGTGTAACAAAATTACACAGAGGCACATGGTAGAGAGATCCAGGCAGGAGCCTTTAATACACTCATATCTCAAGCCTAAATTACTCCTGAAATTTGCTGGATAAACAATCTTCAAATTTCAGAAGTAACGAAAATTTATCTCCTGAAATTTCAGGAACGTTTCAGGTTTGGGACAGGCAGCAGAAGCAGCAATACCAGTGGACAAAGGGGAGGGGGTGGGAGAAGAGAGTCCTGAGTCTGGAAAACACCAGGAGATGTCTGGAGGACATCTACTAACAATTGAAAACAGTAGGACTTTAAACTTTATGGAGGTAGTGGGAGATGAAGGAGTTGATTTCAATAAGTTGTAGATCTGCCCTATAAGTCTGGAATCCAGGTCTACCACACACTGAGTTCTCTGGAGGTCATGTCTACTGTAGTGGATTTTTCTATTTTAAATGGGCTTTAAAGGGCTGCAGCAGTGCAGTGGCCCTGCTGGATCTCTCTTCCCTCCCTCCCTTCCCTTCCTCCCTCATCCTTCACTTCTGCTCCCCCCAGGTGGAGGGCAGCATGTTTTTTAAGGGCATGATTTTTGGGTGCCGATATTTTTTCAAACCTGAACATAGAGTATTTATAGAACAGTATCAACTCTCCTGAAACTTCAGGGTAACAAAAATCATGTGCTTATGCCAGCCCCGAGAGTCAGGAGCCTGGGGGTAATCTTGGATGCTTCATTGACAATGGAGGCTCAGATCATGGTGGTCGCCAGGACCTCGTTCTTCTACTTTCAACAGGCCAGGCAGCTTGCCCCCTATCTTTCATCCCGCAACTTGACTACAGTGGTCCAGGCAATGGTCACCTCTAGGTTAGACTACTGTAATGCACTCTATGCATTGCAGGGCTTCCCTTGAACCTGATCTGGCGGTTACAGCTGGTGCAGAATGCGGCAGCACATGCTATCACAGACTTGCCGATGCGTGAACATATAACACTGGCACTGCATCAGCTGCGCTGGCTACAAGTGGAGTACCAAATCAGGTTCAAGGTTTTAGTATTAACCTATGAAGCCCTATGCAGACTGGGACCAGCGTATCTGCAGGACTGCCTCTCCCCATATGAACCCCAGAGGACTCTCCGTTCTAGTGAGAAACATCTATTAAAGGTCCCTGGCCCCAGGGAGGCCCGCCTGGCATCAACCAGGGCCAGGGCCCTTTCAGTCCTGGACCCAGCCTGGTGGTACGCTCTGTCTGAAGAAACTAAGGCCCGGCAAGATTTGTTATCCTTTCGCCGGGCCTGCAAGACGGAGCTGTTCTGCCAGGGATATGGGCAGTGCTAGATGGAGCCCCCCTGGCCGGTTGATGAGGGATTGGGCCCTCCCCACCACCAATACCCCCATTTTTAAAAACTCTTTAATGCAGAGGTGCTCTGAAGTTGTTTTAAATTTGTTCAGTGGAATTCTGTGCCACTATGTTGATACTTATAATTGTATTTTAACTGCGTAAATTGGATGTTTTTAGAATTGTTAACTATAATAACTGTTTTATATATTTTAACCTTTATGTATTTTGTAATCTGCTCTGGGCCTGCTGGAAATGTGGGGAGGGTGGAATAAAAACTAAAAATAAATAAAATGTCCTTCCTGGAATCCTGAAACAAAATTAAAATAAACACTTGTGAAGTTTTGAAGAAGGCTTTGATCTTAATTAAATACCCGTTCCTATAATTACATATGTTACGAACCAATCTGCCCTTACCTGGATAGCCCAGGTAAGCCTAATCTTGTCAGATCTCAGAAGCTAAGCAGGGTTGGTCTTGGTCAATAATTTGATGGGATACCTCCAAAGAAGACCCCAGTTGCAGAGGTAGGCAATTGCAAACCACCTCTATTAGCATCTTGCCATGAAAACCCCACTAGGGGTTGCCATAGGTCAGCTATGACTTGACAGCACTCTCCACCACCAGGCACCACATAGTCAGGACAAGATGGATTGCAGTTTGCCATTTTATCTTCCATCATTGACTTTATCCTGCTACCAAAACTTAATCTTGCATGTTTGCACGATTCTTTTATTAAATTTTTATAACCTGAACACTAGAAGTCTGATTTCTGTGTCCTGCCAATACTATGGCCTACCACATTACCACAGGCAAAGTAAGGAAAGGGGGCAAGTTGACTTCTTCATCTTTGAGGGCACAAAAAGGTGTCTGCTTGTTCCTGCTGGAGCTCAGCTGAGTGAGGTAGGGAATGAAGAAAGAAGGTAGAGCAAGCATAAGTCTCCAGAGGCATAGAGGGCTAATGTCAGATACGCCTCCAGTATGTCTGTCATGGGTTATGGATTTCTTGCTGCAGTGTGTAGTGTACCTCTGAGAACATGCAGAGGGAACCTGTTTTGCTGCTAGCTGCTTATCTTGCAGGTGTTTTGATTAACATTTCCTGGCTGGCCTGAGAATGTGGCCTTGAAGTTCCAGCCGAGACTGCACCAACCTCCTGAGAGACTGAGCAGAGCTCATCCTTTCCTTCCTCCCCTCTCTCCTGGCTCCTTGGTTCAGAACGCCAAAACTCTAATGAACTTTCTTTCCCACTGGGGGTCATGGACTTTATCCTGTAATTAACCTTGCTTTGCTACCTTGAGTCACTTCAGCCAATGATGCTGTCTGATCATCTTGATACTCTTTAATAAAGTAACTTTAACTCATACACCTGAGTGATGCAGTGACGTGCTTGGGGAAAATACCTGGCAAAACCTGATAGCTGGGGTCCCACTCCCGTAGCATGTTATATACTTCACAAGTTGGAGGGATGATAATAGTGACTGAAGAAAGGGTTAATCTAGGAGAACTCAGAGTAGTCTGGAAACTTCCAAATTCCTAATGAGGGCCAGGGCAATACCTCCACACTGGCAAATAGTAAAATGTTCTTATTTCTGTAGGGGTTGGTGGAACAAGATTGGATAGGCTACATATGGTCTACTAACTTACAACCTAGGCCAGCTGGATAAATTGCACATCCCCGGCAGAGATATCTATGGGATCCATTCTGCCATAGGAATCCTTTGTTGCCTGTGGGAGTACATAGATCTAACCCATGAATTGCATAGAGCTGTACAAATATTTTTGAATATGGGCCTCAAAGGAAACATAGTGCATACTCCTACCTTATTCATTAGCCTGTCTGGGTTTGGAAAGAAAACATTGTAAGGAAGCATGTGATTCAACAGAGGCTGTCATTTGGACCAGAAGCCAAGAGGACATGATGAGTTGGATATGGTCTGTTAGGAAGCACGTGCTGGTAAAACATTAAATCAACTCCTTGGGCACCATTCCATTCATATTTATGGTCTTTTTTTTAGTCTTGATTGATGAAGTATTTCCATGTACTTTAAGACAATAACTGCATTATTATTAAGTTAATTATATTCATCTGTCATGTAAACATTTAACATCTACTCCCATTAACTAATAGTAGAATTGTAGGAAGACTGGGCTAATTGTATGTTGATGTGCTTGTGAAAAATGCAATAGTTACACACACAAAAATTATTCAGGGAAACCATTGTTTTCAACATGATGCAGAAAGAGGGGAAAAGTTATGTGCTGCTAAATAAAAATGGTTCTTCAGTACATTCAAGCGTTCCAGCTGGGTTGAAAGCATAATTATTATGAAAATAAGATGAAGATTATCTTGACAAATTTTCATAGTAATCACCAAATCATTGCTCTGTCTACATTTGTATCTCACTAAAATCTCATCTGATAACTTACTATTCTGTTATTCATAGTTGAATAGTAGCTGCCCACTGATAACTATAGAATCTATTGAAAGTGTAATCAAAAGCTCAGTAGTTTAAACAAATTGATCTTGTGTTTAATCTCATTTGGGTGGCATTTGTTCAGAGTTTCACACATCAGGTTATTCTGATGATGAATAAGCAAGCATGAATTCACCCTTAGCTATAATTTAGTAAAGAACAATCAATTCTCACCTACTTACTATTCAGAGATTCTCAGACATTTCTACAATGGTGCTTCCTAAGTGAAGAAAATAAATGTTTACCACATCTTAAGAGCTGGTGCACACATTTTAATTGGCTTATCTGTACAAATAAGTATTAGCAAGTTACTCATGTGAGCAATGTAATGTTGGAGTATGGAACTTACACAAGGTTATGATTCCTTTTCTATGGCAAAGGACAAATGGTTATCTTCTCTGCTCTCATGTATGTCATACATGCAAACATCCAGTTTAACAGTTTAAATCACAAGTTCTGTTACTGCTTTCAATGTGGCAGTTGTGGTAGTTTAGGGATATAGGTTTTCCTTTAATTTGAACAGAACATGTGAGTCTACAAATGGTGTAGAAAGGTTTGCATTTGATTGTAACTAGAGATGGGCACGAACTGGGGAAAAATGAACCATGTGGTTTGTGGTTTGACAAATTTCACAAAACCACAGACTTTCACGAACCTGCCCCCCAGTTTGCGAACCGGTTTGTTTGGTTCATGAAAATGTCACATCCAGGTCAGAAAATCGTCACTTCCGGGCCAGCAAAAGGTCACTTCCAGATCAGCAGAAGTTCTGCAGGAAGTCCATCCTCTGTTGCCTAGGAAACTGATTGATTGGCACCAGGCTGTCTGCAGTGACGAACCAAAAAACAAAACAAGCAAACCAGCCTAAAGTTTGTGGCGGTTCATCAGAAATGGGATCTGATGAACCGCTGGTTCATGAACCATGATGAACCTGGTTCATCACAAATTTTGGTTCATATTTTGGTTCATGCCCATCTCTAATTGTAACATCCTCATAAAGAAAAGCCATGCCAGTTTACAATACCATTTTTCACCCAATACAGACTGCTGTTAAATGGGCCTTTTGTAAGGCCCAGTGTACCAAGTACAGTGTTTCATTGCCCAAGAAGACTTCTACTAGCCAGGAACAAACAGAACCAAGCCCAAGCACCACTGGTAGAACTGCAGGGACTGCTGAGCTTGGAATTGCCCGATGTCGGTGGTGAAGACAGGCAGAGATTCTCTTGCTACCTTCTCCCTCGACACTTTTCAACATCTTTTAAATCTGAAGTGCAAAAAATGAGCTAATTTTTAAACCTAAAATACAAATTGTACCATGAATATACATACCAAGTAGTACAGTACCATTGCTAAAACTTTATGTTCAAGGAAGATCTCAAATTACAAATAAACAGAGCAGCAGAAAATACCTTAATCTAGGGTCTCACTTAGGCCTGGCCATTAAATCCCCACCTAAATCCTCTCCCAGCCAGGGAAATGCCACCCAGATAGGTATATCTTTCCACACCAAGCCAAAAAATTCTCTTCAAATCCAGTCACTCTCTAATGGGAATTTGATTCCTTACACTCAAAGAAAGAACTTTATCTGTAGTACCAGTTTTGAAAACCTGGATGTGAAATAGTTCATGTTTTGCAAATGGTTGCCACTTTTACTCCACAGCTGTTGCTTGTTTCCACTGCAGAGCTTTAAATAATTCAGTGAGGTTCTTTTGAAGCAAAGATTATTTTGCATGGATTTGAAGGTTCCCTATTGCTTGTTCCAAATGTTACTGTTATTATCTACAGATTTTGTGAAAAACACACATATGCACAAGTTCTGAGTAAGATTTTTTTTACAAAGAAGTATTTAAATTGTGAAGGTTAATAAGAACAGCCCTCCTCAACTGTTTAAAATGTTGACTTCAAACAAGATGAAGATGAAGATGAACCATAATTTTACAAATCATGCCTCACAGTGGAAATGTGTGGTGGTTCTTGCAACAAAAGTCATGTGCTTCTTTGCCCTTCTATCCAAGAGCATTTCATCTAAGACAACTGTCCTTGTATTTGTTATTCTGCCTGGGCACTCTACAGCAAGCATATATTATGAGAAAGATCAATAAATCAGCATTACAACATTTCAATCAAAGGACCAAGTTGAATTAAATTACATGAAAATCTAATTAGTGCTGTAGAAAATGGCAACAAATGACAGCCTTGTTTATCCCAAAGTACAACAGGAAGACGCAAAACAGAATGGTGATCGCTCACTTAAGAAATTTATATCATTAGTACAATTGCAAGATCAATGTACTTCCAAATGTGAAATAGATGCTCACCACTAACTGGATCCCATGTTTATATCAAATAATAATGCTATTTCATAGCACTAGTCACAGACAACTACAGTATGTACTTCCAAGTTTATTTAAAATACAGATATTCTGCCTTATTTCCTTAGATTCAAGGCATGCAAGAATGTAACAACCAACTGCAAGTACACAGCACTATGAGCCATTAACAAAATAAAAGCAAACTAAATACACACAGCTTAAAAATATACATTATTTTTTATCATTTTTAGATGACTGACACCCTTTGTGTGCCTGTTGCACAATACAACACGTACAGGAAAAACTAGTGATACTCACTCTGTAGCTCATGAAGAAATCATAATCTTTGATCTTTGATCTTTCTCATAATCATAATCATATTTGCAATTACCATAGCTAAAAGAGCCACATTTACTTCCTGCACCTCAGAGATGATCATAGCTTATTCATTCTTCTGGCGGCAGCTGTTTCAGGGTAGAAACTATCTGCCAACCACAAGCCCTTCTCAGTAAGGGCCTTGCCCACTTTCCTAAAACATGAGCATGTGGGGAAGAGCACTCAGAAGAGCTACAGGTGGCATCTCAAAAAGCCATATGTGGCCTCTGAGCCGCAAAGTGAATACCACTGGGATAGACCTCAGCTCTCACTGTGGACTTCCTGCTGACTGCTTCAGTTCATGTGGGCCAACAGGATCAGCATCAGTGGCAGGGTCAACTCCAGATTTTGGGCAGCCACAGCCAAGTTGTCCTCCAGTGTCCTCCCTCTAAGTGCACCACCCCTTCACATGTGCGCATGCACACGCACACACACACACACACACAGAGGAGGAGGAGGGAGGGGAAGGAACTCCTTTGCTCTCCAACTTTTTTGCTCTCTTAGTGCTAGAATGGATCAAAAGGTTTAGATAGGGTTTAAAGGATAGACTGAAAGACTGATATTCTACTGCCTCCTTCAAGTGATACAGGAGCAAGTGAGATACAAACCTAGAGGCCTCTGTGATAATGGAGGGATCATAGGGGTATGAGCCTCTGAGCCTTCTCCTGGATTCACATGTGCCTCACTTGGGCCTGACTGTGCTGATCCCAGCCTTGACAAGTTATGCAGTAGCTCAAAAACAGTAGTCACAGCATCTAATCCCGGTCTCTTCTTTTGTTCATTTTCTATGGGATTATTGTGCTTGTACTAAAAAACAAAACATTTAACACTGATGTGCTAACTCTAAAAGGCATCTCTTGCTGAAACCAAAAGATATTGGCTTCTAGAACTGTTAGTTTTGCTCTGCTTCTAAAATCTCCTAGTTCTTGAAGTTGCTGAATTATGGGAGAAATTAATTGATGTGTGCTTGGTAAACTGACTACTGTAATTCTTTTCAGTAGCATTTTTGAATTCTCAATCTGCTATACAGTGACACTTTTTCTTTGTCATATAATCAACATAGTCATATCTATTGGCTCCCTAGAACTCTTATAAGATAAAACTAACTTCTCCTAGATTCAGGTATTTTTCTGTTTGAGTATGTTTAAAAGCTTCTTGTAAGAACAGCTGAGTAGTGAACCTCAGAATATTTGCTTTGAAACAGCTCCTTCTAGTTTCACTAGAATTTACTTTCAAATATGCTTTAAGGATCACAGCATAAATGATTAATCTTTCCCTGCATACTCTTTACCTTCTGTTTGGGACCCTGAGAAAAAACACTGTACTCATCTCCCTCTGTGTAAAAGGAAAACCTACTAATTTAATGCTACTACTAATAAACACAAATTTAAAGAGGTCTGGAGAAGTCATTTCCTCCGCTGCACACCTGCACAGAGCAAGTTTTAAATACCATGCTTCTCTTCGAATAGTTATCATCACTGAACACACCTGCAAAACAAATAGGATAGCAGTTCCAAGTTCTGGTGTATGTGTTAATGCTGGCATCTTCAGCTGCTGCATGAGGAATGCAGGCCCCTGAAGTATGTTTGCCTAGAGATCCGGCAACTTGAAGCCATTTGGTTCCCATTTAAAGTCAAAAGTTGGCTCAGCATGTGCTGCAGAAGGAACAGACACACCAGCCCTATACTAGGCAGTGTCAAACAACACTCACTTTTCCTCCCAACAGAGATACAATGCACATAAAATAGCAACACACATTGGCCTTTGGAGAATGCATGAGGCTGATGGGTACATCTGAAGAAAGTAGAGCATACTGTTGAAGACAAATCTTGCAAGTGAATCAAGAAGAGATTAAAGAGAAACCATTTTCTAAAAAACAAAGCACAAGTGAGGAGAGCATATCACTGCTGCCTGGGTATCTCTGTTGCACTTATGACAGAGATCCGCTGGTAGTGCATACACTTTGGAGCCTCTGGTTTAACGCCTACATCTCCACTCATGTTTAACGGTTCTTATGCAATAGGGCTGGGAGAGAGGTGCTAGACATCTGAAGAGACAAATCGTCTGATTTACTATGGCAGCTTCATAGGTTCATTCCAGTGAAGCCCAATCATATTTATGTATATAGGAAAATGGCACCTAATATGTTCAATTAGATATAATCCCAGACAAACACACACAGGATGCAGCCTTGGACTACAGAATGAACATGCCTAAGGGCAGGTCTACATTTCACAAGGTTTTAAAGCACACACAATATTGTTGTTGCACGAAACAGTTTTTATTCATAAGTGACATCCAATGTGAGGTAAGCAGTCTGTCCTATGAAGCTTGCAATCACATCCCAAGAGCTTGCTCTTAGGTATATACCAATAGGCTTAGCTCAGTGTTGGCAGAAGAGCATTTAGTATGGTGTGTAAATAAGTTACTTCTATCACTCCCTTTCTGTTCTCATTTGTGCACTAAACAACAACTGTGTACAGTGTCAGAATGCTACCAGTGCAATTCTAAGCAGAGTTATAATTCTCTTAAGTCTGAGAAGTCAATGGGTTTACATGGGTGTAACTCTATTTAGGATTGCACAGTGAATCTAATAATGGCAGCCATTCCTGGCACAGTAGTATTAATGACACTGTCTTGGCATCATGACCTAGGCAAAAAATCACAGTACAATGCATACAAAGTACCACAGTTTATGACATTATGCCATTGCGACCCAAACAGATCATGTACTTAATTGCAAAATGACTCATAAGATCCAGCCTTAAGTAATGCCTACTCCGTAGGATATGGGGGGCTACCAAACTCCATCTTTTCCATGTCTTTCTTGTGGTGTGTGTTGGAGAGAGAAGGGGAAGTACGTATGAGGCAACATTTTTGTGTGTTCTGCTGTTGCTCCCACTCTGTCTCATTAGATGCTAGCTGTGAGAGTGGGATATATTTACACTATGTTGTAATGTCACATGGTTTTTTAGCTACATTTTACTGGGGAGATGTAGGGAGTGATGGGTTGGTAGCATCCATGCATCTCCCCATATCATGGCCATTTTCACATATCTTTAAAATAGCACGATACTTATGGAAGGCTGCCAGCTTCCTCATGAGATTTTTGACACCATCCATTTACAAAACGGAGGCAGGCAGTGATGATGGCGCTTTTGTGGAGTTTTGTAAATGAGTAGCATCAAAAATAACATGAAAAAGCTGGCAGCCTCCTATGAGTATCGTGCTATTTTAAAGACGTGTGAAAACAGCCCATGCCTTTGGGGTCAAAAGGTATAAAACATTTAAAAAGTCTTTTTTGCTTAAGCAACAAGACAGTGTTAAGTGTAAAATGTAATTATCATTTTGTTTAGAATTAAAATGTCTGATTTCAGTTCTCATATTTCAGTGTTTTATCCATCTGTATTCTCTCTCTCTCTCTCTCTCTCTCTCTCTCTCTCTGTATATATTAAATGTACTGAATAAACTGCATATTTAATAGTACGAGGTGGTTGTGAACAGAAATGACTCTTAGTTCTTACATACAAGTCAAAGATGGTTTTGACTGAATTGGTGAGTGTTTGCAGAAAACCAGTATGTACAGAATGAAAATATCTTCAGTAATTGTATTTATAAGACCAAAACAGAATATCAGAAAATAGGAAAATTCATCTCAATGTATATTTTCAAAATTTAGATTTTCACTTGAAATTTAAAATCTGGTAAGGGCTAAAAATGCATTTTTTGGTGCAGTATTAATGGAATCCTATGTAGAGTTACTCCAGTCTAAGCCTATTGATAGGGCCAAGCTACACATGACGAATGACACTTGAACGGCAAGTGGATTGAGTGGAGGGCAAGTGAACAGGGAGAAATACACTTGCTGTTCAAGTGTCATTCGTCACTTGTAGCTTGGCCCATAGACTTGAGAGCAATCCTACTCAGAATCCTAATCAGGATGATTCAATAGGGCTTACTCTTGGGAAATAGTTCTTAGGATTGCACTGTTAGACAGGGGTATCTTTGCACATGATTGCTTTATGAAAACAGAAGTTCTGTTCAATTGAATGTATGGTTCCAAATTATGTCATTCAGACAAGCTGATAGTTGAACTGATTGCTATGACCTTGACGCTGGGTTTTGAGGAGGATTTAGGGAGGTGAATGTGTTTCATCAGCTCTAATTTCCCTTGAAACAATGCCACTCAAAAGTATTTTATGATTTTAATGTTGTTTTTATTTTAATTATTTATTCATGTTATTCGGCTCTCCCAGCCGCGGCTCGCCGCGTAAGCTGGGAGCCGGCAATTGGAGCCCTTGGAAGGAGAAGGAGGCAGACTCCCTCCCTCTCCATCCGGGTTCTGGGAAGGGGCGGAGCTTGGCGCTTTTGTGCGCGTTCTGCCCCTTCCCGGCGTCAGATTTTTCAAGCGCTCGGAGTTGGAGGACTTGCTCCGTGCTCCGGCGCTTTGCAGCACAGCAGCAGGGAGCTTGGCCGGGCCGGCTGGGCCTGCTGCGGGCTGTGCACGGCCCGGAGTTGTGGAGCCGCCGCCGTGGTAACGGCGGCGGAGTGTGTGGGGCGCCGCCGCCACGGTATCGGCGGCTCGGCGCGGCGCGGATCTTTTCGGGCCCGGGGGCTTTGGTGGGCTAGCCATTTCGGGGCTGTCACTACAGCAATTGGCCCTAGTGGGCCTGGCTTTGCCCGTGGCACTACCCTTGCCTGGTGGGCTTTTCGGACCCGTTAGGGGCTCCCCCCCGGGGCTATTATTCCCCCCATCACCCCTCCCCCATTGCTGTAGGCCGTTGGCTTCTTGTAGGGGGGTCATTTGGCTGGGTGTGTGTGGCTGATACCACCTGGTGGGTGTTAGCCGCACTGCAGGTGACTCCTGTTGCTGGGGAAAGTTGTGCGACATCTTTAGGGGAGTGTGGTCACTGCAGCCTTGGCTTGTTACTGGGGAGGTTGGGCGACTCCTATTGGAGAGAGCTGTAACTGCTCTGACAAGGGCTTCTGGTGACACCTACTGGGACGAGGCTGATACTTTTGTTTCTTGTACCTCACCTTGAGCCTGCTAAAGCATGCCACCCAAAAAGGGAGGGGGCCCTTCCAAGGGCAAACAGCCGGTGAAACGGCCTGCACCCAAGAAACCTCCTCCAACTCTGTCCTCATCGGATGATGAGGATGGCCCTAGTAGGCAGGAGTTGATGGAGCGCATGGCCGCTCTGGAAAAAAGGGCAGCGGGTTTGGCAGTGGGTGGAGATTTACCTCAGCCACGTAGGGGTGCGAAACGAGTCGCAAAAGTGGGATTTAACAAAGAATTTGCCTCTCGTCTGTTGGCACTAGAGAAGATGACAGCCCTGAGTACAGGGGAACCTAGCTCCAGTCATCATCATCATCCTACTGCGCCTGAAGCGGAAGGAGAAGGCTATCTGCCTGGGCCTGGGGACTGTGGACAGGTGGCTGTGGCGGTGGACTCTCCTCTGGCTGAAGGTACGGAATATCAGGCGCACTTGCACACACACCAGAACGCTGTTTGGCCGTGGGGGGCTGGAGGGCAGTCCACTCCTTCTGGGGTGTCGCTTCCTTCCACCTCTGGCGGTTATAACGCACAAGTTTGGCCCCCATTAGGACAGCCCATTTGGCCTACGTGTGCCAGTGGCTCCTTGTGCCAGCAGTTGCCGTCAGGGGCCGCTGCCTGGGACGGGCAGGGGCATAATTCATCGAGCACTGGTTGGCCCTATGGTTACGGGACTCAGCCTGGCCTGCCCCCCTATGGGATGCAAGGATTTGGTGTGGTTCCGTATAGGGCCCTACCTACGGGGGATACGGCGCTGCCATTGGGGGATCACCTGACGCAGGCCACCCGTGAGAAGATTTTGCGGGGAGAATATGTTGATGTCTTTACCCTTCTCTTCAGGGAACTGGAGAAGAAGGATAAAGATGATCTTGAGGATAGGGACAAGGAGCGGATCCGCCGGAGGCGGATCGATAGAACCTGGGCCCATTGGCTTCCAGGGTTTTTGGTGTATGCGGGTGTTCTGGCCAGGGCGCAGCCGCATAGGGCCCTTCCCCTGTTTCAATACATGAACATTATTTACAGGGGTTATACTGATTTTGAGGGTGGGGCCTGGCTGCGCTACGATGAGGAATTTCGAATGCGGGCCGCCTTAACCCCTAGTTTGCCGTGGGATCAGATTTGGGTCCAGCTTTGGGTCCAGGTCATGACTCCTTCAAAGTCAACGGTGGGGGATAGGACCGATAGCGGTCATTTGATTATCAAGCCAGTTCAAGGTTTGGGTCCCCGCACCCCTGCGGGGCAGCTGGTTCAATCACGGCTGCTCTGCTGGGACTTCATGTCCAAAGGGGTCTGTTTTAAGCGAGCATGTAAATTCCGGCACGAGTGCCCCACTTGTGCTGGACCCCATGCCCACTCTGCCTGTCCCAAGGGACGGCAGGGTGGCCAGGGAGGAAAGCGATTTGGGGGCGGCGGCGGCCAGCAGCCTGGTGCTGGCAAAGGGTCCCAGCCCGGTAAGGCTGAGGGTACTTGAGGAATGGCTTCAGGTCTACCCGCGGCGTCGGGACGCTGAGTATTTAATTTCGGGTTTTAAGTTTGGATTTCGTATTCCGTTTCACGGCCTTAGGACACCTTTCATGGCAGCCAACCTTAAATCAGTGGCTGGCATGGAAGATGTGGTGCGTGGTAAGATATTAAAGGAATGTGCTGAGGGTAGGGTATTGGGCCCTTTTGATGCCCCCCCTGTCCCGTCCCTCAGGGTTTCTCCTTTAGGGGTGGTGCCGAAGAAGGCGCCGGGGGAGTTCCGCCTCATTCATCACCTCTCTTTCCCAAGAGGGGGCTCGGTGAATGATGGCATACCCGAGGAACTCTGTTCAGTGCATTACACCTCCTTTGACCAAGCAGTCAAAGTGGTGCGACGCTGCGGGGTGGGAGCCGAGATGGCAAAGTGCGACATCAAGTCTGCCTTTCGCCTGCTCCCCGTTCACCCGGGAGACTTTGATCTCCTGGGTTTTGCATTTGAGGGCAAGTTCTATATGGACAGGGCCCTACCCATGGGGTGCTCCATATCTTGCTCTGCATTTGAGCGCTTCAGTTCCTTTTTGGAATGGGAGTTGCGTCGCCGCTGTGCCTGCAAGGACACCTGTCACTATTTAGATGATTTTATGGTGTCTGGGCCTGCGGGTTCGGGGCAGTGTGCCCGGCTGTTGGCAGCCTTTACTGAGCTTGCTGAGGAGCTAGGGGTCCCCTTGGCCCATGAAAAAACGGAGGGACCGTCGGTGATCCTGACGTTTTTAGGTATCGAGCTCGATACCATGCAACAAACTCTGCGGTTGCCACTAGAGAAGGTGGCAGACCTTAGAGCGAGACTGGAGGACTGCTTGAGTAGGGACAAGGTGTCCCTCCTTGAGTTGCAGCAGTTAGTTGGCCATTTAAATTTTGCTTGCAAGGCCGTTGTGCCCGGCAGGCCCTTTCTCAGACGGCTGTGCGATGCTATGGGGAACTTACGGTTACCTCATCATCGCTTACGAATTAATAAAGGTATGCGGGAGGACCTGCTAGTCTGGAAGGAGTTCCTTGCCGCATTCAACGGGGTGACTTTCTGGAGGGAGGATTTGTTGCTAGAAGCTGAACTCCAAGTCACCTCTGATGCCTCCGGTTCCACTGGTTTCGGAGTCTTTTTTAGGGGGCATTGGTGTGCTGACCAATGGCCCTCTGATTGGGTGGCCCAGGGATTGTCCAAAGACCTTACGTTTTTGGAGTTTTTTCCCATGGTAGTGGCGCTTTGGCTGTGGGGGTCTCAGTTGGCAAACCACGCTGTCCACTTCTGGTGTGACAACTTGGCGGTGGTACACGTAGTCAACACCATGACCTCCAGATCCCCCAGGGTGATGCGGCTGGTGAGGGCCTTTGTACTTAAATGCCTTCAGCTGAACATACTTTTTAGGGCTAGGCACGTTCCAGGCGTTAGCAATGGTGTGGCAGACGCTTTGTCTCGCCAACAGATGGAACGATTCTGGCAGCTTGCCCCTTGGGCCGACAGGCAGCCCGCGAGGATGCCATGGGAGCTGTGGGAGCTTGGACGGCGGAGGTAGATAGAGCAATCCAGCTGTCCATTGCTCCTAGCACACGCCGGGCCTACGACCGTGCGGTAGGACAGTTTCATCAGTTTAGGTCATCAGCCAACCTCCAGCATGTTTGGCCCGTTCCGCAGGAACATTTACTGCACTTTTGCGTCGTGCAGAGGGACAGGGGACTTGCAGTTAAATCTATTAGGGGCCAACTGGCCGCTCTGGCTTTCGCCAGCAAATCACGGGGCTTAGCGGAATTTACAGGGGCCTTTAGGATTAGGAAAGTGCTGGAGGGATGGTCTAGGGAAAAAAGGACGCCCTCTGACCCTAGACAACCCATATCTCCTTCGGTCTTGCGGGGACTTGGGGCGGCATGGGCTGAAGTGTGCTCATCCAGGTTTGAGCATAAACTCTTCCATGCAGCAGCGTTAACTGCATTTTTTTGGGGCCCTGCGAGTTAGTGAGTTGGTTGCTTCATCGCGCTCTGATTTATCGGGTAGGGCCTTGATGGCCAGGGATATTAAATTTGTGGGAGACAACGTCTCCATTTGCATTAGGAGGTCTAAGACGGACCAGCAGCAGCGCGGAATCACCTTCCACTTGGGCCCTTGTTCTGAGGCGGGCTTGTGCCCGGTTAAAGCCCTCAAGGAATACACCGCACTTAGGGGTGATGCCCAGGGGCTGTTGTTCTTACACGAGGACCAAGCTCCTTTGACCAAGTATCAATTTTGGACAGTAACTGAGAGGGCACTCAAGAAACTAGGCTTGTCGGGGGTCAAATTCGGCACTCATTCCTTTCGGATTGGTGCGGCCTCCACGGCAGCAGTTTTGGGATACCCCCCTCAGGCTATTCAGAAAGTGGGTAGGTGGCGGTCGAGAGCTTTCAGGTCTTATGTCCGACCCCTACAGCAATTTTAAATGGCGAACTAATTGCTCTTTCTCCAGGTGCCGTGTCGGGCCATGAGAGGAGGAGGATCCTGATATGTGGCCACAGCATGGTGTTTTGGGCGGCCAATCAAGCTAAGAACACGCCGATTGGATCCCAGTTGGGCCTGAGTGCTGTGGCCACAGTGGAGTGGCAGGGACGGCGGGGCCTCAGGTGGCCGGGCCTCTTGCCTCTCCTGTTTAGGGGGCGGTTGCAGCCGCCCCCGCACATTGTGGTCATCCACCTGGGTGGGAATGACCTTGGCATGGTACAGGGTAAGGCCCTGTCAGTGCAAGTAGCAGTGGACCTAGCATACATAAACGACCGATGGCCTGGTGTGCTGGTTATATGGTCCGAGATGCTACAACGTCGAGTTTGGCGGGAGGCTTTGAATCCCAAGGCTATTGAGAGGGCCCGCCGTAAGACCAACCATGACATCAGGAAGGCCTTGGGGCAGGGCTTGGGCATTTATCTGCCACACCCCAGGATTAGGGCCGAATTTGCCAACCTCTACAGAGGAGATGGTGTCCATATGTCACCTGAGGGCAATGAGTTATTTTTAGATGACCTGCGGCAAGGGCTTCGGGTGGCGCTAGGCCACCTGTGGGGCGCGAGGGTCTAAGCAGAGGCTTGACCCTTGCGTTGGCAGGAGTTTTTGGGAATAGGGTGCGGGCTGGTGAGCCCCTGTGGCATTCCCCAAGGTTGGGGAACAGGGTCTGCTGTTAGGGCGGTATGCATGGGCGGCTACCGTCAGGGAGGGCAGACGCCTGAGGGGATCCCCGGGAACAAGACCTCACCTCATGCTTGGCGGCTGGGGCGCAACAGGTGCTTGAGTGGGATCCCAGGGCCTAGCTGGCCGGGTTGCAGCCATTCAGGAGATGGCCTACACCCGGGGCATTGGGGGCTCGCCCAGACAGGCAAGGCGGTGGTCAGGTGCTGACCCCAGGGCTTGACCTGTACCGCTCAGTTAGCCCTTGCCGAATGTTATTGTTATGGTCATTTAATAAACGGCCCTTTTATCCAAGCCTGTGTCTGTCTCTTACTTCCGACTGGGGGTACAATTCGGCTCTCCCAGCCGCGGCTCGCCGCGTAAGCTGGGAGCCGGCAATTGGAGCCCTTGGAAGGAGAAGGAGGCAGACTCCCTCCCTCTCCATCCGGGTTCTGGGAAGGGGCGGAGCTTGGCGCTTTTGTGCGCGTTCTGCCCCTTCCCGGCGTCAGATTTTTCAAGCGCTCGGCCCACCCACCTCACCCTGTTTTTAGTGCAGGAATAGCCGGCTGCTATTTATGGGCCAGGTAGGAATTTTTTCCCTCCTTCCCTGATTGGCGTTGTGGAAGGGGGGTTTTTCGCCTACCTTGCACTAATGGCGGTGGTATGAGTATTGTTGGGTTTAGCCGTCGGTGATAGTGGCAGGAGTTTTTGGGAATAGGGTGCGGGCTGGTGAGCCCCTGTGGCATTCCCCAAGGTTGGGGAACAGGGTCTGCTGTTAGGGCGGTATGCATGGGCGGCTACCATCAGGGAGGGCAGACGCCTGAGGGGATCCCCGGGAACAAGACCTCACCTCATGCTTGGCGGCTGGGGCGCAACAGGTGCTTGAGTGGGATCCCAGGGCCTAGCTGGCCGGGTTGCAGCCATTCAGGAGATGGCCTACACCCGGGGCATTGGGGGCTCGCCCAGACAGGCAAGGCGGTGGTCAGGTGCTGACCCCAGGGCTTGACCTGTACCGCTCAGTTAGCCCTTGCCGAATGTTATTGTTATGGTCATTTAATAAACGGCCCTTTTATCCAAGCCTGTGTCTGTCTCTTACTTCCGACTGGGGGTACAATAATATGCTCTGAGCCTGTTTACAGAGAGAAAGGATAAAACTCCAATAAAATAAATAAAATAAAATAAATATACCCTATTTCCTATTTCCCTTGCTGTTTCTACTTCAGCTTTACATAACAGTCTTTGACACAGTAGATCATGCCATTCTGTTGAGGAGTTTGGAAGCAGAAGTGGATATCAGGGGATGTGTCTTGGACTGGTATAAATCATTCCACATGGAATGGATTCAAGAGGATGCATTTGTCTTCAGGCTAGGAGTTATCATGCAGGGTTCTACAGGGCACAGTACTATCCCCCATGTTATTCAACGTTCATGTGAAGACTTTAGGAGAAATCATGCATGACTATTGACTATTCTCAGGAACAAGGAGGAGCATGCATATTACTCCCTCCTGCAGTCACTTCATTGGCTGCTCATTAATTACTGGGCTCAACTCAAAGTTTTAACTACCCCATGCAAAGCCATTAATAGCTGCGGTCCCTTATATCTGCAGAACCACCTCTCTCCCTATGCTCTGCCATGGCTGCTTCACTCACTGGAGCAGAGCCTCCTGCAGCCACCACCCTGCATATGGGCAAAATCAACCCATACATGTCCATACATGTCCATTCTCTGTAGCAGTACCCATCTTATGAAATGGCCAGCTTGAAGAGGTCAGGAAAGCTCCCACTCTCCTGACTTTTCACAAGCTGTACAAAACCAAATTATTCAGGAGGCCTTTCTTACACAGGTAATAAAGCTGTGCTGTAAGGAAATGGTTCAAAGAGATGCTTCAATAAAGGAATGGGGGGGGGGTCTATACTACTACTGTGTGTGCACTTACTGTCATTTATTATGTCATACCAAATTGCTTAGGTTTTGTTCAACATTGGTTGAGCTCTGTATGACATTTCTGCTTGTTTTCACATTTCTGTAACCTATACCCCTATTGTTTATTGAATGTCTAGCGGCTGATTGTATTGACTTACGTTGTATAATCTGCCTAGAGTCTCCATGAGAAAAGTGGACTATGAATAACATAAAAGGGGGGGGGGAGTCCATTACATTGCATTATATGGCTGTGGGTATAGGGTTGCCAACAACATGGAGAAAAAATATCCTGCCTCTTCAACTGAGGCTTAATGGGGTGTCATTTACTAGGTGAGTTCATTTACCTCCATCTCATAAAGAGCACATTAAGCTTCTATCATTAAGCATAATATCAAACAACATTTTTGTCTCTGGGCTTGTTGGCAACCATAGATTATAGCACAGGAACAGTACTACAGCCCCTGGCTGCTGGGTGGCTTCCACCTTCTCTGCTTGCCATTTTCCTGTTAGAGAAAAAGGCATCTCCTAGCCAGCTGCTGACATGGGCCTTTTCTATCTCAACCGCTTGCACTTGGCTGTGGACTGCTTTTATTCCCACCAATAAGGAGAGAGAGAATGAGGTGGTTGAGGCAGCACAGGGACAGACAACTGAGCAGTCCTGCCACCATGGGCTTTATTAACAGCCTCCTCTTTCTTTCTCCTGCTGCTGCTGCTGGGAATGAAAGCCTTCTGCAACAATTTTGTACCTGAGATAAATGTTACCCTTTTCAGGCAACTGCATACAAGGTGCCTTGTTCCTCACAAGAGGGACAAGGAGAAGGTGCAATGGAAAGACCAGGGTTGGGCATGTATCAGAACTGGATTGCTGATATTCAGCTCTCACAGATACTTTAAAAGCAGAACTCAAAATGCACTCATAGTGCTGTGAGTCTCTGCTGAATGCACATCTATGCATAGAAAACAACAAGGTTTTTGGAACCACTGAGATAATAGGAAATTCAAATTTTATTTTCTTTAATTATTTCATGTATAGTCTGCCTTTCATCCCAGTGGGGACTCAAAGCCTCTTACTTCACTCTTCTCTCCTCCATTTTATTCTCACAACAACCTTATGAGGTAGGTTAAGTTGAGAGTGTGATTGGCCCAAGGTCACCCAGCAAGCTTTCATGGCAGAGTGGGGATTCGAACCTGGGTCCTCCAGAACCTAGTCCAACACACTAACCACTACTGTCTCTCTCAAAATGGCTCCACAGGTCTGGAGCATGAACAGAAGCCTCTGATGAACCTAAGGAGCTGGTCTGTTTTGCGTATGGTCAGCTCCCAGAGTCCAGTCAGGCACTGAACATTGGTCTAAGTGGTAAGAGGCCCCTAAATTTACTTGTTTTCTTGTTAATTTATAGGTTTAACAGGATATTATTTTTCAGTAAGGGATTGAGGAGTCCTGGATGGGGTTGTTCCTCCTTCTGATGGAGCAAATGCATAGCTTGGAAATGCTGCAGGATCCTGACCTATGCCTGGAGTCTTAGGTCCCCTCTGTAGCACATAGCACCTTTCGTCAGCTTCAGCTGATATGCCAGTGACAACGTTTCTTTGAAACACATGATCTGGCCACAGTGATACAGGCTTTGCATGTATCCAGGTTAGGTCACTGTTCTGCAGTCTTCATGGGTCTGTCTTTCAAAATGTTCTGGAAACTTCATTTGGTCCAACTTGTGGCAGCCAGGCTGCTATCAGGGGTGGGATACAGGGATTGAATCACCCTGATGCTCAAAGATTTGCACTGACTGCCTATCAGCTTCCAGGCACAATTTAAAGTGCTAGTTCTTGCCTTAGGACAACACTGCCTCCTCCCATACTGTCCAGTCTATCTCTCAAACTCTGGTCTGCATGTCCCTGCCTTCTAAGGTGAGGAAGCATGGTGACCAGAGACAGGACTTCTTTGGTGGTGGCATCTCATCTGGGGAATGTCTTTCTCTTTGAAGGTTGCTTGGAACCCATTCTACTTTTAGGCACCATGCCAGTTTACCCAGTCTTTTAATTAAGGACTTTACTTTGTAAACATTAATTTAAAGTTTGCTTTTAGCCTGAGAAGACCCATTTTAAGTTTCTCTATGATTTATATTTTGGCTGTGGTTTTGAATGCTGCATTTTAAGAACTTTTATGATGTTTTATGCTTTTATTATGTTTTGTCAGCTGCCTTCCCAAAAGAGGCTGAGCTACCCGGGTGGAAACCCACATCTAAGGGATCAAAAACAATGTACCAATACAGAGTCTTACAGATATGCTATAAATATTTTTAAATATAGAAATTTAAGTGATTTAAAGTGACACAGTGCATGTAGTATCGAAACAAGTATATATGTATATAAATAATTCATACAGAATTCATACAAAGCTCGCAGGACAATGACGTTTAATAGAAAGCAGCCAAATGTAGAAAACTTTCTTATTCCAGCAATAGTTCTTGGAAATTCAACAAGAAGATGATAAAGGGAGCCAAAGTGGATTCATAGAAATCTGTGGAAAACCACTGCTCCTGTACCGGAGAATATTTATACTGATGCTCTCATCTTGCTTTCTCTTATCAGATGGAACAAGGAAGATGGCAAACTTAGAAGGACCAAAGACCCGACAAGGAACTGGTCATCAAAACGCTCGTTTTCAAACTGTATCAGGGGTCAACAGACCTCCTCACCATACATCTCCAAAGGCTGTAATGAAATACATTATTCCAATTATGATACAGATCATTTTTATCCTGTCTTATTGCGTTTCTTTAAACGTAACAACTCACCCACGCTGACACTTTGTCAGTTTCAAGCAGCAGTCCAACGCACCCCTCTTTGGCTGTGTGCAATCAATTAGCACAAGAAGCCAACATTTAAAGAATTATCTTAAAGGATCCGAACCCCCTGGGACGTCTCTAATGATATGTTAAAGGTACATATACAATTAAGTATACAATTAGCCATTACAGTACAACTATTTTGTAAATACAGAGATACTGTGCAAAGAGCAATACAAATACAACAAAACAATTAAGTTACAGGATACCGTACAGGAAGCAATACAGATACAACCAAATGATTAAATTACAGGAAGCAAGATAAATTAAAGTCATGGTTCAGCCCAAAAGGTTGCATGCTGTTCAGGTAATGAATCCATCTGGCTTCCCATTGCAATAATGTTTGGGTAATTTTAAATGGGGAGCCCTTAGAAGCCACATGTAAGACCATATATTTGAAATCGTTTTCCTTATGGTTCAAATTAAAAAAATGGTCAACTAGAGGGGCATCTACTACCCTGGCCCTAATCCTCGAGATGTGTTCTAAAATTTGAGTCTTAGCAGATCGAACAGTATTCCCCACATACAGTTTATTGCATGGGCATATAATTAAATATACCACTCCCTCTGTCTGACAAGTCAAGAATGATCTTAAATTGATAGTATTTCTTCCTTCATTGACAATAATTGTCTTCCCAGAAAGACACATATGGCAGACTCAACACCTGCTGCTAGGAAAGTGCCCAATAATGTTGCGGAAGTGTTCAGGGACAACCCATTGGTCAGAATGCAAAATCAGGTCTTTCACATTTCTCGTCTTTCTAAACCCAATAGTGGGGGGTGTTTCACATCCAGGAATATCCTGTATGATGTGCCAATGTTTATAAACTATTCTTTTGATGTTATTGGACAGTCGTGTAAAGTCCAAGCCTCATCTAATTCATGATTCTGACATGGAGTCTTTTACTTTAAACAATTCCTCTCTCACAATTTTGTCTGCTCAGTCTTGAGACCGCTGTAAAAGGGAAGCTGAATATCCTCTATTAAGAAAAGACTGACACAACAGGCGACATTCCCTATGGTAGTCCTGAGGGTCAGTGGAATTGCATTTAAGGCACAAAAATTGCCCAAAGAGAATATTATCTTTTAGGTTTTTGTACATTGTTTTTGATCCCTTAGATGTGGGTTTCCACCCGGGTAGTTCAGCTTTGTTTCTAAGGGTGCTTCTCTTTTTCCTGTGGACGTTCCCAAAAGAGGCGGCATAATTTTTTTCCAAAGAAACAAATAGATTATATCTATAAGGAGCATGGATTTCTGCTCTTCTTTGGTCAACTTTTTGTTTCTTGCAGGGCCCTTCCCTTAGCTCCAGTCCTTTGTCCAGCTCTCACCACCTGAATGCAGGAATTGTGGGCCTAGAGAACCCATATTCTAGGTGTGTGATCCTGACCCTGATATTCATATTTCCTCAGTCCATGTGTTCCTACAACATTTAAATGGAATCTTTTCATGATGATGTGTACAAACTGCAACATGTATTTCCTATTCACCTGAATCTTTGAACATCTAAAGCTGCTCATTAATTCCATTAATTGATTGACCTGCAAACTGGATCAGAGACCCTGAAGCAATCAGCAGATGCCCAGAATAGGACATTAATCTCTGAAGTTTTTCTGCCAAGAAAATTATTTCCAAGACAATGCAAACCAATATGATCTCCTTAATATAGATTCATGAGGAAAGTATGACCTGAGGCTTGTCTTTTTAGTTCAAAGTTTTATCACAAAAGGGTGTATGTCAGCCTCTCTCTGTCTCTATCAACACCTACCCCCTTTGTCAGAGATTTTTGCTAGGGATTATTACAGAATGGATTGAAAATAAGTCACTATGGAATAAACTATGGAAAATAGTTGTTCAGGAAAACATGATTAAAAAAGAACTTCACAGAAGTTTATAAAACTTCTGCATCCTATAGATAAATGGATAAAGAAACTCATTTCTCCTTTCCCCATAATACTAGAAATCACGATGAATAATAATCCCAGAGAGGTAGCCATGTTAGTCTGTTGCAGCCAAATAAAATAGAATTCTACTGGCACCTTAAAAACTAAGGGTCTGATTAGATGATCCATTAAATGTGAGTTGGATTGGAGGAACCCCAGTGTTTAATATGTGACTCAGCACTGTGTAGAATTGGAAGTCAGACAAAGAGCCCCAAGCGCTTTTCTGCTAGTGAAAGCATATACAGTGGAAGGGAGGGAATGATAAAGATTTTGCTGCAGCTTCCTGCCCACTCTGCAGCCAATTCTCCCCCCACCCCCCAACACACACACATGCACACTTTTTTTCAAGCAAGTGCTGGGTTATACATTAAACGCAAATTGAGTTGAGATTTCCTCAAGTCATGTTTAATATATCATCTAATCAGACGCTAAGAACTATCAATAGTTGGGATTGAACATCTTGATTTCTCTTTGACTGTTGATGTTTTTAAACTAGCCCCACTTCTTCCTTAATGCAGTCTACGGATTTGAGTAGAAATAAATCTGATTAATGGATTAATACTTCATGCTTCTGATGGGAAGAACTCTAACTCATAATAGCTTTTGCTAGAATAAATTTTGTTTTCTCTGAGGTGTCTCTGGACTACACTGTAGCTAGAGATCCAGGGCATTTGATGAAGTTAAAGGGAAGTATGTTCAGGACAGAAAAAAGGAAATATTTACACAACATATAATGAACTTGGGATACTTGCTGGCACAGAATGCCTACAAGTGTGGGTGGTGTTAAAATTCAGGGAGGATAAGGTCATCGATGGCTATCAGCCATTATGGCTAAATGAAACCTTTTCCTTCAGAGGTAGGATAATGCTAGATATCAGTTGTTGAGGGCAACAATAACAAACACATAGTTTCATCTCAAAATATTTCTTTTAAATTTTTATTACAGTTTTTAAAATAATTGTAAAACATACAAACAAAAGAAAGAGAAAGAGAAAAGAGGAAAAGAAAAAGAGAAAAAATAGAGAAAACATCTATATAATAGGAATAGATACCAATTTTCCATTTGAAGATATCCAAAAATAATACTTATTCCACACCGACTTTAACATTACCATTAACATTAACATAAATTTCCTTTTTCTGTCTAAATATTCCTTCCTTTCCCCTAGTCTTCAAAAGCACAAGTCATTAGTAGAGATGGGCACGAACCACAAAAAAACCGAACCATGAAGTTCATAGTTCGTGAGATTTCATGAACCAGGAACCACGAACTGGCACGAACTGGGGCAAGTTTACAAACCAGTTTGTGGTTTGTGGGATTTAAATGCCCCTTTCCAGCTGCTTAGCTGTGGCAGGGAAAGGAGCATTTGACAGTTTAAAGGGCTCTTTCCTGCCTTGCAAGTGGCAGGTCCCTTTAAACTATAAGCTGGCAGGCGGCAGTGGGGATCCCCCCTGGCCACCTACCAGCTGATAGTTTAAAGGGACTTGCCATTTGCAAGTGGCAGGGCCTTTTAAACTGCCCAAACCCCAGCCCCCAGCCCCAGCCACATACTTACCTTGCCCTGCAGGCCCACGGCGTCCTCCCCCTTCTCCCATGAGGGGTTGGAAGGCCATTTTTTTTTACCTGTTCCTTTTATTTTAACCAACAATTTTTACAGGATAAACTCCCCAGTAATGTTATACAGGTTTCCTTTTCCTTACCCTCCCCTCCCTCCCTTCCCTCCCCTAATCTTCTTCTGTCATTGCTTCAGCCACGGGCACAAGGTCCAAAGCTTCCAATTAATATCCTTCTTGGCTTCTTCCTCCATAATCCAGTCAAAATAAGGTGACCATTTCTTTGTAATCAAACTCTTCTTTTCCTCCCAGGTCTTCTCCTCGGTAAGTAAAGCCACAATGTCTGATTGTATAAATTCAAAAAGATAACTATTCCAATTCTCCATAGTCCATTTACTCTCATTTTTCCATCCCAATACTATCACGGCTTTCCCAGCTAATATCATAGCCTTGAGAACCTCTTGATATTTACTTTCTATTTTCTCAGTCTTTAAGATGCCCAATGTCACTAGGTTGATATCTAAAGGGACCTTATTTCAAACTTTCAAATTAAATTCTTTCAAATTTAAAGTAAATTTAAGAGTTCAGGAGCCAGTTTCATCTCAAAATTAATGAAACAGATAAGGATTGGGCTGAAATTCTGTTTTTTGTTGGCAGAAAAAACAGTTTAAATAAAGAGATGTAAAAATGACTTTAGACATAACTCCAAGTTTCATAATTAAGTATTTAGTTGCTTACAGCAATAAACTACTTAATATTGACCTAGAGCCAAACTATGGTTGCCAACTCTGGGTTGAGAAATTCCTAGAGATTATGGGTTGAGTCTAGAGAGAGGAGTTTGGAGAGGGAAGGGAGATGAGTAGGTATATGATGCCATAGAGTTCACTCTCTGAAACTGCAATTTTTGCCAGGGAATTTGTCTTCTGTAATTCTAGGAGAACTCCAGGCTCCCACCTAGAGGTTGACAATACTAAGTCTGCCTTGTATGTCCTTTGAGGAGGGTGGAAAACACCATTTTCTATTTCTGCCTCTGCAACCACTGGGCTGCTTGCTTTTAAATATACAGGGTTACAGAATCAGGTAGTCATTATTCACTGTTTCATAGAAGGCATATGAAATTATAATGGCCCTTGCAGGCATTTACACTTCAGTTAACTCCAGGAAAAATCAAGGTGTCAACATAGAAACTTACATAGTAGAGGTAATAGACTTTATATTATCATTGCTGTTTTGAGTAGGAGATTCTGTTCATGATTTTTAAGAAGGAGGAATTGGGTGTTTGCAGAAAGTTCAAGCAAAGAAAAAAACCCTAACATTTGTTTATTATTTTAAAAAGCTTTTGAAGGCAGAGCAATGGAAAATAATTTTTTCCATTCTTAAAAAAAATCTAATTTTATTTTGTAGATACACTCATTTTTCATATTTTAATTTTGTTTCTTAGACTCATTGTGAAAACTAAAGAACTTGTGTAGGATAATAAGGGCTATAATGACTACAAAACATTAGAAGCTAGTTTTCCAATGCTTTTTAACAATATTTTTTTAAAACCTATGATTATGCATTGCCACAATAATCCATTTGATGTAAACTCCTTTCTCCCCCACTGACACTGTGAATGCTGGATTTTTCCTAATTTGCCTGTCTGAAACCTGCCCTCAACTAATTTACCAATGTGACTGACAGTTTACACATAATAAAATAATCTCTATGTTAAGCAGATTAGAGGTTCATACGGTTCTATTTTAAGGCATAATCACATTGGTACCTACCCACTCACTGCACATAGAATCATATCATGAGAAAGAATCTAGTGGATAATCTGTCTCTCCCACCCCCCCAGTAAGGATATTCAGATATTGATAGAGGCTAGTTTAACCTTGGAGAAAGAAAATTTCATATTCTTCCTAGACAAATTGATTAACTGTTCAACAGCTTGTATTTCTAGTTAGAACATTTTTCTTAATGTTGTTTAATCATTGCCTCTTATCTTGTATTCAGTGAGAATATTCTAAATTATGTGAATAGACACTATTTCCCCAAACTTCTTTTTGTTGGTCTAAACACATTGTCCCCCCAGTTGAAATAAAAGGCAGACACAACGCTTGGGTACAAAATTGGGCCACTTTATTAATTACAACAGAAACTGTCAATATGGGAAGGGATCTAACTAACTTGTGGTACCGCTCAAGCCTTGGAGTCACCCACTACCTCCACCTTGACCTGTCTGGGTGAGCCCCCACTGCCCCGAGCGTGAGCCATCCAACACATGGCTGTACCCAACGGTCAGGCAAATGGTTCCCCCCTCCAAGCCTGCAGCACCTTGCCGTAAAGCAAGAGGGCCCTACTTGTACAGGGAGAACCACGCAGCAGTCTGCCCTCACAGCTGGCCACCGTACAGTCAACCAGCTGCTCCTGACAGACCCCTTCCCAACCAATGGGCATGTGCCAAGGGGGCCACTGGCCTGCTCATTTTCCCATCCTAACCTGCCAGTGGCCTAACTATTTACAGCTCAACTGTACCAGTTACCATGACTTCATCCCACAGTAGAAGGTAGGCAAAAACACCTCTCCTTATGCCAATTGGGAAAGGAGAAAAAATTCCTACCTGGCCCTGATAAACAGCAACTGAATAATCCTGCATTGCTATAGGGAGGGTGGGTAGGCAAAATAACAAAGACAACTGTGTGCTGGGGAAGGGTGGAGCAGACTTATATGCTTTTGGCTCCACTCACCCAGCAAAGCCCTCAGATGCCTGGGGAATACCCAACTGCCTTTCTTTCTTCTGGGGCTGCAAATGTGGTCCCCGTCCAAGCTGCAAAGCTGCCATCCAAGAGGGCCAAATTCCCATGTTGTCTCCTTTCAAATTAATTTATTTTAATAGCTGCAGTTTATTTCATTTTTAGTTTTTATAAGTTAGGAAAACCATGATCTGTTGCTGGGCAGATTAAACCCTTATGCATTGAAAAAGAAAAAAAAGAAAGTTCCCTTGCCTGCATCAAGACTCACATCCAGGTAAGGAATTTCCAATAGATTTCTTCATGAGAATGCAAACAATGAGAAAAGAACACTGGAAACTGGATTCACTTAATGTATGATGTGTTCATCATGTATAATCCAGGTTTTAAAAATTAGAGAATGAAATAGAGGCCTTTAGTATTATGAAATATAACATTGCCAGGACAGACTTTTTGTTATGTAAATTAAAAAGATGGCCTTCTCTCTAATTTCGGAGATCAACAAATGCCTAATAAATGGAGTACCGGGGTTTAATCAAACATAAGGTTGGATGCAAAAGTGCCCTTCTGCTTCCATGAATTCCATATATACCTTCAATTAGAGTAAGGAACCTATGGGTCTAATCCCAGTTTGGCTCTATATTTGTCTCATTTTAAATTAGAAGTATGCAGGGGTATCAAATCTCTTATAAATAGTTTTGACTGTTTTGAGATTAATTGAGAAACAATTTAGCTTTTGGTTCTCCCTTGCTGTTTTGGCTGTCAAGTTGTATTTATATTGCTTTCAGCACTCGTTCTTCTTTCTGAAGCTAACTCCAGAATTCCTGCTCAAATTTGTAAATTATCAGATCATTACCAACAGTGTTCTCTTACAAGTAAACTCTATGAAGACTATCTTAAACAATGTAACACAAGCATACAAATTTTATTGGGCTAAACAGGGCAATATCCTGCTTCTTCTCTCATTTGATCTTCTGTTCTCTAAGATATAGTCAGATAGTGAAGACCTATTTATATCTCTCTCCTTTACACTCAAGTATGTAGTTTCTAAATAAACTTTTACCTCTCTAATCAGCACAGCATGACTTCACTGTGCTTTATTTACCTACTCTGCTTAACAGGGTTTCGGGCCCGGGCACACTCTGCCACAATTAGAGAGGCAATTAACAGCTGAGAGTTCAGATAGCCGCAGGCAAGTGTAGAATGGTGGACAACAAAGGAAAGATGGTTGACTCCTGTGGAGCACAGCAGGGGTTATCTATCAAAAGACTCAACAATGAAAACTACCAGATCTGGTCTGAAAGGATCGAGGCATGACTCGTAGAACTGGAAGTGTAGGATGCAGTTGAAAATCCTAAACCGAAGGGGGATGCTCAGAAAGAAGCAGCCTGGATGAAGTCGAATAACAAGGCAAGGAGAATTCTTATGAATGCTTTACGTGACAAACAGCTGTTAAGAGTCATTAACATGCAAACAGCTGGTGAGATGTGGCAAGAACTAGCAAAAATACACATTAAAGGATTGCTGAAAACAAAAGTGCTCTTAATGAATCAACTTTATAGAATATAAATGCAATCTGGTCAAGATTTGAGGGAACATATTCATAATTTAATGGAGCTAACACAGAAATTGAGAGCTTTAGGGAAGCAACTGGAGGATGAGGACCTGGCAATATTGCTGCTAACTAGCCTGCCAGAAAGCTATTCAAATGTGGTGAATGCTATAGAAATGCAGGAGAACCTAAGCTTGACTCATGTGCTTTCTAAATTGGAAGAAGAAAGAATTAATAAGCAATTTCATAAAGATGAATCTAATGAACATGCCCTAAAAATTAGCTTAAGAAATGATTTTTCCTGTAACTTCTGTGAGAAAAGGAGCCATGTTAAGAAAAATTGCAGGCTGTTTGAATCACAAAGGGCCAGCAGCTCACAGCCACGAGGCAGAGACAAAGGATTTCAGAAATGCAGGCAGAGCCAAGAGATCACTTAATGCTAATAGCCGAGCTAATGATGGCAGATCAAACAAGAAGTGATTAATCATTGCCTCAAGAGATGAAAGTGTACTTCAATGGGTCTTAGATTCAGGTGCGACCTCCCATTTACGCAAAGATAAAGAATTATTTGATGAATTGAATCCACCTCATGAAATGTTTTCAGTTGCTAATGGAGAATCAGTCATAGCTTAAGCCGTTGGAGATGTAAATATATATTGTGCACTACCCAGTGGCCAAGTTAGAGAAGTGCAGATTATTGATTGTCTTTATGTTTCCCATTTGAAAAGCAACCTCCTATCTATCCCAGCCATGGCTCAAAAGGGGATAGAGATTGTGTTCAAAGGAGTGAAATGTTTTATTAAAGACGAAAGTGGAGTGATTGCTCAGGCTACATTAAAGGATGACTTGTATGTTCTTGATTGCCTTGAAAGAGAGGTAATCTGGTTAAAGGATGCAACCATAAGAACTGTGCTAGGCTTCTACATAAACACTTTGGCCATGCAAATATGGATTATACATGCCAACTTGAAAAACAAAACCTGACTAATGATTTGCAAATGAGAAAATGTCCTGACACAGGTTGATGTATTTGCTGTATTCAAGCCAAAGGAGCCAGACCTTCTTTTACCAAGCAGAGTGAGAAGTAAACCACAAGACCACAGAAGCTGATCCACAGTGATGTCTGCGGACCACTGGGAACAGCGACACCTGGTGGAAATAAGTACATACTGATCTTTACTGATGATTTTTCAAGATTTATCGTAACTTATCTGCTCAGAGAGAAAGGTCAAGTACTGGAGAAATTCAAGCTGTACCTAGTAATGGTGCAGAACAGATTCCAGAGAAAGCCAATGGCTATCCGCACAGACAATGGAAGCGAATATGTGGTAAAGGAGATGACAAGCTTCCTAGCAGCTGAAGGAATAGAGCATCACCTGACAGTGCCCAATACACCAGAGCTCAATGGAATAGCGGAAAGAATGAATCACTCTCACAGAAATGTGCAGAAGTATGCTCCAAGAAGCAGAGCTACCTGAGAAATACTGGGGAGAAGCTGTCAACACTGCTACCTATGTGCAGAACATACTGCCTACAAAGGGTGCAAGCAACACACCATTTGAACTGTAGTATAACCGCAAGCCCAATATACTGCATCTAAGAGTGTTTGGATCAAAAGCCTACACTTATATTCCAAAAAAGAAAAGGTCCAAAATGGATCTCAGAACAGAAGAAGCCATATTTGTTGAATATGCACTGCGATGCAAAGGATACCGAATCCTCAACCCAGAGACAGACATGGTGAAGATTCACAACATGGTATACATTGAAGAAAGAGAGAAAGCAAACAAGCCAAACACCGTGGAATCTACACCAAGAGAAGCTGATGATGCACAGCAGCCAGAGATGGTGCAACTGTGTGACCTGACTGAGACACAAGAGACACCTGCAGAACCCACAGAAAGAGAAGGGGAAGCAGAATCAAGTGTCAGACGTTCAGCCAGACCAAACAAAGCAATTCCACCAAGGAAATTTTCCTACCTGGCAAAAACAGAAGCTGTACCAGAACCTTCTATCTGGGAAGACATAGAAGGAATGCCAGCAAGAGAAGCAGAGAAATGGAGAAAAGCTGTAAAAGAAGAAATCGAGTCCCTCATCCAGAACAAGACATGGATTCTCACTACCACCTGGAAAGAGGATGATAGGATGCAAATGGATCTTTAATACCAAACTTGATGCAGATGGAAAAGTACAGAAGTACAAAGCAAGACTAGTTGAAAAGGGATACTCTCAGAAGTATGGAGAAGACTATGATGAAACCTTTGCACCAGTTGTGAAACACACTTCAGTAAAAACACTACTGAACATAGCAGCCTCAAGGAAGTTGCATTTGGAGCATCTGGATGTGAAGACTGCTTTTCTACATGGAGAGCTGAAAGAAGATGTGTACATAATACAGCCTCCTTGATTTGAAGAGTCCAAAGACAGAGAACTTGTATGCAAACTGCAGAAGAGCATTTATGGACTGAAACAGGCTGCAAGGGCCTGGAACCAGAAACTGAACCCAATGCTCGTCAAGCAAGGATTCAAGCAAGGTGGAGCAGAACGCTGCCTATACGCAAGAAAGAAAGACAAGAAATGGACTTATATTCTGATTTACGTTGATGATCTTCTTCTTTGTTATGAAAATCAACAAGATTGTGATGAAATAATTCAAGAAGCTAACCAATAATTCAATAACCAAGAAGTTGAGGTGAAGCATCTTGGAAATGTCAGCTTTTACCTCAGCATCCAGATAGAGCAAGAAGAAGATGGAAGATAACTTCTCAATCAAAAGCAAAAGATTATGGACTTCATAGACTACATGAACATGAAAGAAGGAAGACCAATATACACTCCAATGGAAACAGATTTCCTGAAACAAGATGGAAAAAACGAACCTCTGAGAAACATCAAAATGTACAGAGAAGCCATTGGAAAACTGTTCTACATAAGTACAGTGACCAGACCTGACATAGCAGCAGCAGCTGGGATAATATACAGGAAAAGGGCATCACCAAGCATGAATGACTGGAATGTAGCCAAAGACTGGCAAGATACCTAAGAGGCACTGCACAACTGAAGCTCAAATTACCAGCAAGTGACAATCCCAGACTAGTGGGATTCATGGACGCTGACTGGGCAGAAGACACTACAGACAGAAAGTCTACCAGTAGACGAGTGTTCTTCTACGGTGGAGGAGCAATCAGTTGGACAAGCAGAAAACAAGACCTTCTAGCAGCATCAGCTGCAGAAGCTGAATACATAGCAGCAGCATGCCAAGTGAATTCTACAACTGTTAGAAGTCTTTGGGATAGATGAACCCAAACCCATACAACTCTTTGAAGATAATCAATCTTGCATAAAACTTGCAAAGACAGAAAGAATTGGATCAAGAACCAAGCATATTGACATAAAGAGTCACATTGTGAGAAACATGCAAGAAGAAGGGCTTGTTGAGCTACACTACTGTCCTACAGAAGAAATGATAGCAGATGTTCTCACCAGGCCACTTGCCAAAGAGAAGTTTCAAAGTCTACGTGAAAGACTGAACTTTGTGGACTTTGTACACTAGACATTGAGAAGGGGTGTTGGAAATTGCAATGTCTGGTATACTGCAGCAGCAAGAAGGGAAGATGAGCCTTCTATGTAGGGGGCAGCAAGGATCACTTAGTTAGGATAGTGAGAGCAGCATCTCTCTTGTTTCCTGGGGGTCATTTCCTTGTCTTGTCTCCTATTGGGCTAAACAGGGTAATATCCTGCTTCTTCTCTCTCCTGCCTCACTCATTCTCTCTACAAGATGTAGTCAGATAGCAAGGACCCTATCTCTATCTCTCTTCTTCACTATCAAGGATGTATTTCCTCTGGGATGGATAGGAGGTTGCTTTTCAAATGGGGAACATAAATACACTCCTTGCCGGGGAGAGAAGGACAATGGGTTGCTTGTCACAGCTGCATTGCAGAGCGGGACCGGGAAGGCCCAAAGACAGCGGCCATGGTGTGGTAGTCACCCATGCTTGAAGGGGGCAGCAGCTGACATGACCCAGCTTCCTGCCTTTGTGGAAAAGATGGGGTGGGCAGGACAAATTGTGGGTTGGGGTGGTATTGGCGCCATCCAGAGAGGGAGTGGTTGAAAGAGGGAAGGGGAACTTGTCTGGGAGAGGAGGGCAAAGGTTTCCCCAACAGAGGACAACTGTTCCACAGAATCTGCTCCAATCAGAGACAGCTTATCTGTCAAGGCAGTTCAGGCAGGCTGCTGCCAGCATCACCCACCTTCCTGCATTCACAGAAATGCTGCATGTTGCAGCTGGGAAACATTCCCCCCTATTCAGAGGGGACAGCAGGTGCCCATGGAAAGGGGCACTGAGTGGTACAACCTAATCTGCAACAGCAGCTGAGCTGTCCCTTGTGGACAAAACCAGCACCAGTGGACAGCACCCAGCTTCCTGCCTTCATGGAAAGGATGTGAATTGTGGTGGGACACATTCACCCCTGCTCAGAGGAGACAGAAGGTTTCTATGGATAGGGGGCACCCTGCAGTTCAACCATTCACTTTGAAAAGTGGCAGCAGCTCACGCCACCCACCTTCTTGCCTTTGCAGAAAGGATGGAATGGGCAGGATGGGAGAGGTCATTGGGAGGGGTCCGTGCGGTTGCAACCGCAGACAGCTAAGATGAAAGAGGGACCGTCTGGGGAATTGTCAGCTAGTGGACAGGATGGACAGGACAGGTTGTGGGTAGAGGTCGTACAGTTGCCATCAAGAGAGGTAGAGGTAGAAAGAGGGACTGTCGGGGAACTTGTCTGGGAGAGGAGGACCACAGGTTGCCAGCCGTGGAAGCAGCCCTGGGAACTGAGGAGTGCTGGAGCCCGCTGCACGGCAGCTTGCCAGAGAGCCACAGTACACTTGGAGATGCTCAGAGGGCAGATAGGTCCAGGTCCAAGGAGGCATGCGCAAGGAGGTTGAGGTTGACCTTCATGAAGGTCAACATGTCCACCATGTCCGGGTGCAGATGTGCGTGGTGGGGATGGAGGAGGTCTCCTAGGTGGGAGAAAACCCACTCGCTCTGCACGCTGGTGGGAGGGCAGGACAGGACGTTGGTTACCACGATGGACAGGTCCAGCCAGACGTAAGGTTTTCTCGCCCAATACTCCAAGGGATTAGAGGGGGGGGGCTCGGTGGGCTCTGCCAGGTACTCTCGCACCATAGCCCCTGCCGAGTCCTCCACCGCAAGCGATGCACTCACTGTCCTGCGGCCAACCACGCAGCCCACTGACGAGGCCCAGAGATCAAATGGGGCTGTTTGGGTGGGTATCTCCTGGCATGGCTCTCTTCCCAACTCCCCCCACCCCCTCCTGCTCCTCCTCCTCCTCCTGCTCCTCCTTCTCCACCACCCGCCCCTCGCCCCTGCCCGGTTCCCTCTGGCCGGCCCTATCTTTCTGGTAATGGAGCACCACTTTGCGGAGCTCCTTTTCCATCGCAGCATCTGACCCGCCCACATGGTGATGCTGCCCTTGATCCAGAGGTCACAGAGGGAGGCCATTTGGTACAGCACCTCATGGCGCAGAGGATGCAAGCACTCGGCCATGCACGCCTGGATCCTCCTCACAAAGTCCTGGACCCTGGGGAGCAGCTCTTTCTCATGCTCGAGTTCCTTGGCCAGGAGCTGGTTGAGCCCATGGATCAGGGGGATGACCTGACCCAGGATGGCCTCGTAGGAGCACAGGAGCTCGGTGGCCTCCTAAAAGGGTTTCAGCATCCGGGACATCTGGCCAAGGACTCTCCATTCCATGGAGCTGAGGCTCAGCTCCTCTCCCCTCCTCAGAACGTCCATGGATGACAGGATGTCCTGCAACTGGCCCTTCTGCTCCACCAGATGACATATCATTTTGTAGGTGGAGTTCCAGCGGGTGGGCAGGTCCTGAAAGAGTTGGTGCTCAGGGTCCCCCCTCCCCGTGCCTCTGGAACAGCTTGCAGGAAGAGTTGATGCTGCGGGAGAAGTGGGAAGTGGTGCGGCGGCAGCTCTCCAGCAGATTGCGCATCCAAAAGGTTCCCTTGTCCCAGCTGTCCCTTGGCTTGTTCCCCAGCCCGAGCATGTCCCTCATCACCAGGTGCAGCTTGTGCATTCTGCACAACAGGCCCAGGAGTGATGCCTCTTTCAGGGCTGCCAACATGTTGCTTCCCACGTCCATCACCATGAAGCCATGGACAAACCCTTCCGCACCCACCGTCCAGACCCTTAGAACCCCTTTTCATGGCAGTGGCAATGTTCTTCCCAGTATGGATGTTGTCCATCCCCGGGCCTGGAGAAGAACTACTCTGTAGCCCGGTGTCAAGCATGGTGCCTTGTTCCAGGGAACAGTTCTTGGCCTGGGGCAGTGGAGGTCCTCTGGTTGCCACCAGTGGGTGGTGATGGCAAGGTACCCATGATGGCAGCCACTCCAGAGGTCAGCTGTGAAGTGTACGGTATGGCCTTTGGCAGCCAAGAGCTCCCTGAGCACCATGTCTTGCATGGATTGGGAGAGGGCAGGCAGGATTTGATGCCCAATGGTGCACCATGATGGCATGGAGAACCATGGGGCAAAGTGCTGAAACAGCCTTCGGAAGCCCACACCCTCCAGATGGATAGAGGGAATCCTTGCAGGGCAATTGTCTCCACCACCACACAAATGCTTGCCTCCTGAGCCCTTGACCTCACCCTTTTCAATGGGACTATCCCCGACCCTGATGGAACAACCTCCCCAAGGGTGGCCTGCCTGACCATTCTGCTCCCACTGGCAGCACCCTCGAGGCAAGGCTTCTTGCTTGGGGTGGATTCCAGTCACCCTCCAACTGACCCCTGCTCAGAGGAGCTGGTAGCCCTCTGTCTCCCCCCACAGGATGGAGACCACAGGCTTGGGTGGTGCGTCTTCAGGTGCCCCCTGACCCCTGACCCCATGGGGGTCATTTGGAAGGGCCCAGAAGTGCCTCCACACAGCCGATTTTAACTGTGGCCCACTAACTCTTCCGGGGGAGGGAGGAAGAAGGGTTACTGGCTGCACCACGGAGCTGGCAACAAAAGACAGAGTGAGGGGTGGACTGCAGGCAGGGATAGCACCAGGAATTTGGGATGGGGACTGGATGGATGCTTCATCGGACCCAAACCATTCCTCTATGGATCCCTCAGCGTCCTCCTCCTCAAACATTTTGAAGAGTTTTTCTTCCCTGGCAGAAAGAGCTCTTTGGCCTCCTCTACAGTCCCCACAGGTGATTTTTGGGGAGCTGGAGTCTCTGCACCACAGAACCCTGCCCAGTACTGCTTCCCGCAAGGCAACCAGGACAATCTTTGCACTTCCCACCACGACCACCCTTTGCCCCCGCTCGAAGCCTCATTGTGCCAGCAAACAAGAAGGAGGGGAAAAAAGGAGACAACACTGTAAGCCCTCAGCCAAGGTGCCCACTGAGCTTGGCACCAGGGCCTGGCAGCAACCCTGAAACCAGAGGGAGGGGGTACAGCCCTAGCCCAGTACTCCGAGAGACCTGATCAGATCAGGCAGTAATAATCAGGGTGAGCCCTCAGCCGAGGTGCCCACTGAGCTTGGCCCCAGGGCCTGGCAGCATCCCTGGAACCAGACGGAGGGGTATAGCTCTAGCCCAGCACACCCACAAGCCTGACCAGATCAGGCAGTAATAGGCAGGGTGAGCCCTCAGCCGAGGTGCCCACTGAGCTTGGCCCCAGGGCCTGGCAGCCGCCCTGGAACCAGAGGGGATAGATCCCTATCCCACCCACCACACACAGAAAAAAGCCCAGCTCTGATGCACTGTCCCTGTCTCTCTCCCAAAAGGCTATCAACAGCTCTGTCCCACTCCACTGCTTGCTGAATGTGAAAGTCAGAACTGGGAGCGCAGTGCCCTTTCATAAGTAGAGGTCTCATCGAGAAAAGCTGGAGGTCTGTGTTTGGAAGTCAGAACTGCCTAACAGGGTTTGCAGGGATGAGATTGGAGTTCCCATGGCCACAGAACACCCCCTCCCCTTCCCTCCCCCCTGGTGTTTGCTCCCACGTTACTGATTGCAACCAATTTGCACCTCCACACTTGGAAGGCAGACCTGCCCATCAAGCTAAGTTGGGCTTTGATTGGGACGTCCGGGGCGACAGAGGGAGTGCAGACAGAGTTCAGGCAGTCTCTCCCTTCCTTGTCAAGGCAATTGATTGAAGGCGCCTGAGTGTCTGGCTTCCCAAAGAGTGGACGAATGAAACAAACGAGGCTTGAGATGACCACCTGTTCGTCTGGAATGGCTCCTCACGAATGGTCTATTCGTGAACAGACAAATGGCCTGTTCGTGGTTTTTTCCCATTCGTTATGCTGTTCGTGCCCATGTCTAGTAGTGGGCACCTCCTCTGATTGCTGGCGATCGGCAGCAAATGGGGCAAATCCCAGGATATTGTAGGCCATTGGCAAGCAGCTAATAAGCCTAGGTTTAGACAATAAAAACAAAGTGGTGTATAGCTAGAACCTACACCCATAGTACAGCATTCAGAAGCAGAAGATTTGATCCTCTAGACAGCAGTTACCCCAAGAAGGACAAAAGCTAGAAAGAGGATCCAAGCTTTAAGACTACCCGCCTACTGTGTAGACTGATCACCTTGAATAATCAGTAAAGAACTTGACCTGTGACAACATGTGCTGCAGTTGCCTGTCTTAACAGGTGTAGGAACTAATCACTGAAGTCCCAGAATGCCATGCGCTAATGAGATGGAATGCGCTATCCTTCCTCCAATATTCTGTACTTTAGAGCTTCTAAGATATTGCACCTGTAGTGCCATCTTATCCTCTTATGTAGCTGGGGACTGAAAGTGTCATGTCTATAACAGTCTCCTAGAAAAAGCTTCCTTTTATTCCCGATTAACTGCCTCTAACTTGGACAAAAGCTTGAACTGAAGTGTTGAAATGAGCTAAGCAAAGTGAGTTTCCTGACGTTTATAAAGAATCAAGGATATAATTTTAAATATACAGTTTGTTCTTGATTAGTATCACTGAACAGCATGTAATTGGAGGAATAACTTAAATGACAATGCTAAAACTTCACAAGAATTACCATGAGTAAAATCTTTTAAACTTGTTCCCTAGATTTGTGGATACTTTTGAGGTTCAACAACAACAACATTTGATTTATATACTGCCCTTCAAGATGACTTAACACTCAGAGTGGTTTACAAAGTATGTTATTATTATCCCCACAACAAAACACCCTGTGACGTGGTGGAGCTGAGAGAGCTAGAAGCTTTGACTGACGCAAGGTCACCCAGCTGGCTTCGAGGAATGAGGAATCAAACCCAGTTCTCCAGATTAGATTCCTGTGCTCTTAACTGCTACACCAAACTGGTTCGAAGTACAATACTATGCAACTTGAGAAAAAGCCCCATTGAATATATCCATCAACTTCAAAGGGTTTAAGTGGCTTGTAGTGTTCAGCTACAGTCATGAGAACCTGCAGGTTAAATCTAATTGTTCCTTTTTCCAAATAGTAAATTTTTCCTCAATTTCATTGTAGTAGTGGCCTTTGAACTATGTTAAATAATCATCATTTTTTATTTTTATTTCTGGCTGCAGCTAGTAATTAAAGTTAGGCAGAAATTTTTACTAAAAGAAAATTACATTGTGCATTCACTTTTTTATCCTGTTCTACATCTCTATTTTCTTTGGTGACTGATCTTCAGATTTACTGCCTCTTCCAGAATGAATAACATGGGTGATCTTATTGAATATATTGAACTGGATGACATCACAATACTGTACTTGACATAATAATATTACTGGGTTAAAGTAAGCAATATCAGAACCAGCCAGGTCTGGCTAAAACCCAATATCACTGAGGGCAAACAAGACCAATTTAGACCAAATAAGTGAAGGCATTTCTTGACAGGACCCCCCAAAAATCACAGAAATGGTGAGATAGTTGTTTTTCTCTTTAGGCTCGCTCTGTATGTGAAACCTGGAAGAATTTCAGAGTGGTTGTCATAAAGCACATAGAGTTGTGCTATTTGAAAAAATAGTCAAAAGTACTGCTGTGTATTTTGAAGTCATTGCATGCATCAAAAAGAGCTTGCTGAATCCTAGCCAGAATACTTATGAAGTAGAACAAGCTACCTGCAGAAGTGTTTTGAAAAATGATTTCTTAAGGGAAATTACAGTTGGTTCATTAGCACATCTCTGTATTTCAATCTACTTAGCATAATGTGTCCGTGGGCCCTGAAGCTAGTTACAATAAAGCACTTGAGTTTCAAATAAGCTTCATAGATCCCCCACAGTTAATTTTTTGTTGATTCAGCCACTTTGGGGTTAATGGAAAAATCAAAGAAACTGTTTGCCTATAATGTACAGGCATTTCTAATGGTGGCTTGAAAGTTAAGCTATTTTTACTGCTTTTTCACTCAGCCTCCCAAACACCACAGCAACATCACTTAAGGTTCATTAACCAAGACTGAAAAAGAAACCGAAGCAGAAGGCTTGTCTGTATTGAACACTGGGTTCAGAATAGTTCATGGATTCATGTGTAGGAATTTGAATCTCTTTACCTGCTAAAGCAAATTATTTTCACATTCAGTGTGTGATTTTGGAATATTTTATCTCCTGTAGCTCAAAAAGAAATTAATGACATTTAATAGCACAATACAGCAAATAAATATTTTTCTTAGCTCTCACTAAGGAGCCCTGTTTGAAGCCAGCTGGTTCCGGATGAAGTTGTACCCTCCCCCCTGGAAATACAAGTTTGCTCATTGGTTGAGGCTCTTAATCTGGACCTAAGGAGGGAAGTAGGGATGTGAATTTGAAACACATTTTTTTTTTAAAAAAAAAATGAATTTCAGGAACAGATTCCATGCTGGTATTCTGATTTTTTTGGGTTTTGGAATTCAGATTTTTTTTTCAGGTCCATTATTCACTGTTGGGGGATGTTTTTGAGATGGTGTGTGTGTGTGTGTGTGTGTGTGAAGGTGGAGTGTCTGTTTTTCAAGCCTATGGCACCAAAATTTCAGGGAACTAAGTCTTGGCTGTCCTCTAAAGACTCCCCACATTTCAAGAAAATTGTGTCTTGGGGTCCAGTTCTAAGGGACCCTGAACACAGTTCCCTCAGCCAACCTACTTGTTTCCATTGTTTCCTATCAGAGAGGGGGGTAAGAATTCCATGCTTTCTCCAGGGCAAAGAAGCCAAGAGAAAAACGCACAAGAAAAACAACTGGCTAAAAACCTCCCAAAGCAAGCAGAACCAACAAGCCCAACAGAATCAAAGTCATATTGGAGAATCCCAGCCAATGTGGCATTCTAACAGAATCAATGGGCTTTTCTGCCTGGTTTTTTATGGTTCATAAAAGAAAGACAATAGAATTGCATCCATTTTAGGCTTCCCCATGCAAAAGCAGTCAAGCATGGGGGGAGCTCACATTGACCCCCCCCCAAGCCAGCTGCAGCCCCTACATACCTGGGAACTGTAAAAAAGCAGAGGAAGGGCAGTCATGCAAAAGAACTGTGCCCAAACCAATTCCAATGCTTGTGGATCGCTAAGAAAATCAGGAGTAAGTCGGGACTTCCGGTTTGGGATTCATGGAGGTCTAACGCAGCTCCATTCGCGGAGCTGACCGGACTGCCGTTTTAACCGGCCGGAGGGGTGAAAATAGCCCGCGGCCGACTGCTCTCAGGCGGGGAGCAGGCAAAGAATGCTCAAGACCCTAGGGTGAGCTAGATCTCGGACGAGGGGGGGCTCTACCCAACGAGTCTCCCCCGATCCTTGAGGTCCCACCTTGCGACGGGTCGGCTATAATCTCTGCGGCAGTTTTGGGGCCAATTCGGCTGGCATAAGACCTACATACCCAAGCTTCGATTGGGGAAGGAAGCTGAGAGGAGAATTTAAGATCGAAACAGTGATTACAACCCGAGAAAAGTGAAGAGAAGGTAAAGATCGCTATCTTTTGAAACGGGACAGATTGATAAGAACAGAGAGGAAAGGAAGTAGATTTTTAAACTGCAACAGACTAGCGAAAAGGAGGTGAAGACTTGGCAGGAGTTGTATTTTAAAAGAGACTAAGTTTAAAGAAGTTATTACAGAAATCGGACTATTGTTTTGAATACCTGTGGTTTTGGAGCTGTGGGAAAAAGACACCATCGCGAGACCTGCTGTGGGAAGACGGGAGACAGGAAGTGCGTAACAACAATAGAGTGGCTGGAGAGAAGCGGCCCTTGCCGAAGGACAGGAAGCAGGGAATCGCCATTTTTGAAAGGGGAAGGGTCGCGGCTTCAGCGGAAGAGGAAGTAGGCCATTTTGGATTACAGCAACATAGAGAAACCATAGAGAAAAGACGCCCGACATTTTGGACATTTTAAAATTCTAATTTTGGCAAAGACTGGGACATTTGAAAAAAGGAAAACGTTTAATTATACGCCACGGAGTTAAGGAAGAGAGCAGATTCGTGGGAGCGAGCTAAAGCAAGCCCCACGATGTCGAAAAAAGAGTGGCAATCGGCAATAGAAAATCTGGATAAAAATCTGGACAAAAAACTTGTAGACATGATTAAAGAACTTAAGGACACGAAATTGGAGCTTATTAAAGAGGTTAAAGAGGTTACACAGACAGTAAAGTCGGAGCTGTCAGAAGTGAAAAAAGGTATGGAAACGATTAGTAGTGAATTACAAGGAACGCAGCAGAGAGTTAAAACAGTAGAAGACGCGATGGAGAATTTAATAGACACGCAACAAACAGAGATGAGATTGGTGAAGGGGAGGATGTCAGTTGCAGAAACTAAACACATGGAGAAGCAGCTTCGTTTTCGTGGTCTGCCAGAAGTGGAAGGGAAGTCAGCGCAAGAGCAGATGACTGAGGTGTTGGCTGAATACCTGGGGAAGGAGGAGGAGGAAGTTGTGGCTATCCTAGATGTGGCGTACCATGTGAACTCGAGATTTGCAACCCAGAGGAAATTACCAAGGGATGTGATTGTGCAGTTTACAACTAGAAACATGAAAGAGAGGATTGTGACAAAACAGTTTCAAGATCCATTGGAGATTGATGGCAAGACGATCATTATAATGAAGGAATTGCCCAGATCAGTGCTATTGGACCGGAAAAAATATAAAGTGCTAATTCAGACTTTGAAGGACATGAATATCAGGTACAGATGGGAGTTACCAGAAGGAGTGTCCTTTGAGTTTGGAGGGGCAAAAAAACGCATTAGATCTGAGCGAGAGATGGAGCGATTTATTAAGGACAATGAAAAAGACTTACCAACAAAACTATGAATATGGAGTGTAAAGTATTATCTTGGAATGTAAATGGACTAAACTCACCGAATAAGAGGAAAAATATTTTTCATTGGCTACTAAAACAAAAATGTGATATCGTTTGTTTGCAAGAGACCCATATTAGAAAACAGGATGTAAAATATTTAAAATCTGGAAAATTGGGCAAAGAATTTGTAGCGGCCTCTAACAAGAAAAAAAGAGGAGTGGTGTTGTATATAAAAGAGGAGCTGCAGCCAAAATTTGTTATGAGAGATGTGGAAGCTAGATTTGTAGCAGTGGAATGCAATTGGAATTTAAAGAGAGTGTTGGTAGTCGGACTTTATGCACCTAACGGTGCAAAGGAAAGCTTCTTTGAGGATTTAAGGAAGCATTTAGACGATCTTGTATATGATCAGATAATTCTTGCTGGAGACTTCAATGGAGTGACAGATTTGGAATTAGACAAAAAGACTACAACAGCACAAAAGAAAAGAGGACTATTGCCAAAGCTCTTTTTTGAGTTGATTCAACAAGAGACTCTCGAAGATGTATGGAGGAGAGAATACCCTAAAACTAGACAATTTACTTTTTATTCTGCAAGGCATTTTACACTATCAAGAATCGATATGATCTGGGCCTCAAAAGACTTAGCGTTATGGACTAAGGAGGTAGAAATAATGCCGATGGTAGGCTCAGATCACAACCCAATTATGTGGAAATTTGGAAAAAGGAGAAAAAGGAAAGCCTGGAGAATAAATGAGGACTTGTTACAGGAAAGAGAGAATATGGAAATACTGAGAAGAGAGACAAAGTTTTTCATACAGTACAACGTGAATAAAGAAGTACCAACCAATAAAGTTTGGGATGCGTACAAGGCAGTTGTAAGGGGCATACTAATGGACTTAAATGGTAGAGCAAGAAAGAAGAAAGAGGAGAAAAGACAAGAGACTGAGGAGAAAATAAAAGCCAAAGAAGTACAGTTAAAAAAGAGACCAGGGAAAAAGAAAATATACCAGGAAATCAAAATTCTTCAAGAACAGCTAACAGCAATGAGTAATAAAGAATTGGAGTGGAACCTCAAAAGACTGAATCAAAAAACGTTTGAGGGTGCTAATAAACCTGGGAAATATTTGACATGGCAATTGAAGAAGAAAAGGGAAAAGAAAATAATAAATAAAATCTGTGAAGAAGATAAAACGTACTTGGAGCAGACTACCATTAGTAGAGCCTTTTATAAATTCTATGCTAAGCTGTATAATAAAAAAGAAGTAAACAAAGAATCAATAGCATCATATCTGGAGAAAACCAAACTTCCAGAAATCTTGGAAGCTTGGAGAAATAAGTTGAACAGTGAAGTAACTGATGAGGAAATAAGCAAGGCAATACAATCTGCAAATCTAGGAAAGGCGCCAGGGCCAGATGGACTTACGGCTAAATTTTATAAGACAATGGCCAATGAACTGGCACCATTCCTAAAAGAGGTGATGAATGGAGTTTTTAGGGATCAAAGGATTCCAGATACTTGGAGTGAAGCGAATATATCATTGATCCCAAAAGAGGGCCAAGACCTGACCAACGTGAAAAATTACAGACCTATATCACTACTTAACAATGACTATAAAATTTTTGCGAAGATATTGGCGGAGAGATTGAAGGGGTGGCTCTCGGAAGTCATAGAAGAGGAACAAGCAGGCTTTTTGCCAGACAGACAAATAAGAGACAATTTAAGGACAGTGATCAATGCTATTGAATACTATGATAAGCGTTGTGACAAAGAGGTTGGTTTCTTCTTTGTAGACGCTGAAAAAGCGTTTGACAATTTAAACTGGGACTTTATGTTTGCCACTATGGAAAAGCTACAACTGGGAGAAAGATTCGTCAGAGCAATCAAGGAAATTTATAGAGACCAGACTGCAGCAATTGTAGTGAATGATGAACTGACCAAGAAATTGACGATTAGTAAAGGAACAAGACAAGGTTGCCCGTTATCTCCATTGTTGTTCATTTTAGTATTGGAGATTCTGATGATACAAATCCGACAAGATGAGGAAATACGAGGAATAAAAATAAAGGACTATTCATATAAGGTCAGAGCATTTGCAGACGACATAATGTTAATTGTAGAAGACCCACTGGAGAACATGCCAAAAGTGATAGACAAGATCAAGGAGTTTGGAGACTTGGCAGGTTTCTTCATTAACAAAAAGAAGTCAAAGATATTATGCAAAAACATGACTAAGCAGAAACAACAATTGTTAATGGAAACAACGGATTGTGAAGTAACTAGTAAGGTGAAATACTTGGGAGTTGAGCTGACTGCAAAAAATATAGATTTGTTCAAGAATAATTATGAAAAATTATGGACTCAGATAGAGAGAGACTTGACTAAATGGAATAGATTGAACCTGTCATGGCTGGGCAGGATTGCAGCAGTTAAGATGAATGTGTTACCAAGAGTAATGTTTTTGCTACAGACAATACCAATCATCAGAGACTCTAAACAATTTGAAAAATGGCAGAGGAAAATATCAGATTTTGTTTGGGCAGGCAAGAAGCCTCGAGTGAAAGTAAAAGTTTTACAAGATGCAAAGGAAAGAGGCGGAATGCAACTGCCCAACCTGAGACTTTATCATGATGCAATCTGCCTAGTTTGGTTAAAAGAGTGGATGACATTAAAGAATAAGAAACTATTAGCCCTAGCGGGATATAAAAATTTTTTTGGATGGCACGCATACCTATGGCATGACAAAGTAAAGGTCAACTCGATGTTCCTGCATCATTTCGTAAGGAGAAGTTTATATACAATCTGGAAGAAGTATAGAATTTACCTACAAGAAGGAACCCCCCTGTGGGTGGTTCCATACGAGGTGATAGATCCGAGAGCTGTTGATAATGAACAACAATGTTTAACGTACAAAGAAATAACTAAAACTGAAGTATCTAAACTTAGAATAAAGACGCAAGAGGAACTATCACCTAACTATGATTGGTTCCAGTATAGACAGATTAGAGACTTATATAACTCGGACTCTGCAAAGGGGGGCATACGAACAGAGAACTCGGAACTAGAGCAGACCCTTCTTAAAGAAGACAAGAAAAGAATATCCAAGGTATACCAAGTATTGTTGAAATGGTATACTGAGGATGAGATAGTTAAAACACAGATGGTGAAATGGGCTATAAATTTTAATAAAGAAATAACAATGGAGGCATGGGAATACTTGTGGAAAACTACAATGAAGACAACGACATGTACTAATATTAAAGAGAACATTTACAAAATGATCTATCGTTGGTACATGACACCAAAGAAGATTGCGCTAGGGAATTTGAATACTTCTAATAAATGCTGGAAATGTAAGAAGCATGAGGGCTCCCTCTATCATATGTGGTGGTCATGTGAGGTAGCCAGGCAGTACTGGGGTGAAATAATAAGAGAAATGAGTGAAATTTTACAATTTCAAATAAATAAGAACCCAGAACTCCTGCTACTAAACTTGGGAATGGAGGGAATTCCAGCCCATCATAGGACGTTAATATTTTATATGACAGCAGCAGCTAGACTTTTGTATGCGCAGAAATGGAAAGTACAAGAAGTGCCAACTATTGAAGATTGGATCTACAAATTGCTGTATATGGCTGAAATGGACAAGATGACAAGAAAACTGAGAGATCTGGACTCAGGGCAGTTTAACACAGACTGGGAGAAGCTGAAACAATATCTGGAGAAGAAATGGGAGGTGGGAGGAAAACTGTGGCAGTTTGAGAACTACTGAAGTATAATAAAAGTATAAAAAAGAGGGGTGACTTTACCGGTGGAGGAAGAGAAATGTGAATTCATAAGCAGTTAGATTAATAGATTGATATATATATAGATATGTATAGGTTAATGGATAGAACATTGATAGAGAATAATTAATGATAAGGTTTAAATATGAGGATTGAGTAACTAACAATATTTTCTTTCTTTGATAAGATTTATATGCACCAAACTGAATGTACAGAAGAGTCAAATTGATTGATTATGTGATGAGCTATATAGAATTACCATAAAAAGATGAAATGAGTAATATATAGAGAACAAATCAAATTGTTTGATTTGTTTGATTTAAATGTGGGAAATTTTTATGGTTTATGATATATAGGTTTATGATATATAGAAATATTTTAAACTGGAAAATGGGATAAATTGTTTATCTAAAGACGTACAGTTTGGGTGTATAATAAGAAAAGTAGTTAAAGATGTACTGCTTAACATAATGGAGAATGTATATCTGTTTTAGACAGAGGAATTTAATAGAAGTAAGGGAAAAGGGACAAAGGGTGGGAAAGCTGTTGGAAGTCAACAAAAGGGGGGGAAAGGGAGGGGGTTAGAAATGAAAAATTTGGGGAAAATTGAATGTAATGTAAAAATAAAAATATTCTAACCCAATAAAAATTTTTTCAAAAAAAAAAAAGAAAATCAGGAGTAAGTCAGGCGTGTAGTAAAGCCTCTTGTCAAACCACCGTGTCAGCTTTACTCATCTTAACTGGGCCTTCCGCAGGCACCACCCTGCAAATGGGCAAAATCAACAATAGCCTGCAAAAGTGCATTCTCTGTGGTCGCTCCCACCTTGTGGAAACAACTGCCTGCTGAGGTTAGGAAGGGTCCCACTCTCTTGGCTTTTTATAACCTATGCAGAACTGCATTATTCAGGAAGGCTTTTTTATGTAAGTAGGAGGACTGTACTGTATCAAAATCAATTATTTACCCAAATATTTGAATGCATATACCTAGTGGGAAGCACAGTCTCCCCCACCCCACTTTCACTGTATGCAGTGTCTATTACCAACTTCAGCTGTTGTGCTAGATGCAGCCATCCCTGGACAGATGAGATTTGGTTATTGCAATCCATGCTCTGATCATATCCAGGTTAGATTACTGCATGGGGCTGCCTTTGAAAATGGTTCAGAATCTTCAGTTTGTACAAAATGTGGCTAGATTATTTCTCAGGAGCAGTACAGAAATTTTATTATCCCTTATATTGAAAGAACAATTTGCTATTGAGTTCCTTCTAGGTGCAATTCAAAATGCCTTTCTCTAATATATGCTAAAAGGTGGGGAGTTTAGGATATAAGTCTAAGAATGGAGAGACCTGGGTTGAAATCCCCATCTACTGAAGCTCACTGATTGAATTTTCATGGAGATAGATCAAGAGAATTTTCATGGTTACTGTTGCTCAACCTAACATCCCTCAGAAAGTTGTTGTGAAAATAAAATGGAGAATGGGGGAGAGAGCCATGTAAAAAACCGAGATCCTAGGACAAAGAGTGGGACAAAAATATAATAAACAGTGATCTACAATGCAAGCCCTATGTAATGTCCTCCCTACAACTCCTCTGCAAAAGTTAACTTAGTGTTTGGTGAGACTTGGAACCATCTCACATGCTTCAGCCTTCCACATTTGGGTAACCTCATCCTGGCTCAAAGCTTAGCACAGAAGCAATTGCTGTACTAGTGTTTTTATTTCCTTTAGCTCTTAGTGTGTGCTGAAGTGATCCAATAAGCATCAACACCCTCACTGGGTGGTTGGCTTTGAAGGTTTAAGGATGTTAATGGCTCCAAGGAAGACCCACTTTCCAGTTCTCATGACAGTCAGCAATGAGGGGTGGCTTAAAAATGGGCAAGGGTTGGTCAAGATACTGACCAGTGTCTCCCTCTACATTTTCCCATCCAAAGCCGCATTGTTCTCGAATAGAGGCCAAATCCACATGGACTGCAGAAATGCAGCCCTGCCACAGCAGGAGCAGGAAATGGAGCAGGAATGTATGGGAACAAGAACCCACACAGCTGCTCCGGTGCTACTTGCAACTGTTGCCAATCCACCCACTCCTTCCCATTTCCCCATCACAGCTGTGTTTTTGTGCAGACTTGGTGCCAATCACCCTGGAATCATACCAGCTCTTAAAAACTTCCCACCTTATTTCTCTTTCCTGACTGAGCCAGATGGGTAAGGGAACTTCTGGTGGATTTGTTTTTATGGAATTATAACTTATTTTTGACCCATACAATTTGTAATTATGTTGCCAAAGTCACTAAAGAAATTGCAGAAATAAAAATCAACATTCAAATAAAATTATGTTGTGTGAGTGTGAGTGTGAGTGTGAGTGAGAGAGAGAGAGAGAGAGAGAGAGAGAGAGAGAGAGATGCTATATCATGTTGAAATACAGGGCATAGATTATATTGTCCGTGACTTTCTCTAAATCATCCAAGTTTTAATTTTTTTTAAAGAAAGGATAGGCAATTTACAAATAAGTTGTTTTTTCGTGAAGCTGCTCATCATGCATAAAAAGATATTCTGTAAAATTGGCCTTGCAGCTATGATGAAGCAGTTTACAACAAACAACCTAAAAACATTTACGCTTGCAGACCTGTTCACTATGCTAATGTATGCCTTTGAGATAAGTATAAGGTAACCCAACTACAGGCAATAAATGCTCCCCTTGCAGACATTAAGATGTTCAGTGCTGTGCTAATGAGATCACCTCTATCAACTGTGAAGTTGAAGCTCTATTAGCAATCTTGTAATACCAAAGATAATTAGTGCAAGCTTGTCATCTTGATTTTTTTTCTATCTACAACTTCATGGCCTTTTGTTATATTCTGTATTCCTATGAGTCCTTTGGGAGCCTGTAGTTTGGATTAATTCTAGGCCAAACAAAAGAAACCTTTCATTAAAAGGTGTCCCACATGCCATTCATTGTGACTCATGTGATGTACCTTTGATGCAAGGCTATAAAAGCTGAGATCTATCAGATTCAATTTTTTTTTACTCTGATTTCTTATCAGGGAACACATGATACAAGGGCAGAGATCCAAATTCTTATTTCTATTCAGCATTTATATTGACAGAATTAATGGTTTTATTATCATCTTCAAGCTAATGCAAAATATTGCATGGAAATATCTACATATACATAGATATATAGCTACAGCAATTGTAAAAATGATTCATGTTAGGTGGCACCATTAAGTGTCAGGAAACTAAAGTAAATTCACAAAACCTAATCTCAGAGAGACTTTCTATTGAAGGGTAAAACATTACTTCGAGCTTATTAACATAACAGACCGCTCAGGAAGACATAAGATGGAAAAATGTATTTCAAACTGTTTCAGTTTTAATTCTGAGTTTCAAATGGGAATTCCATACAAAATGCATGTTGCTTACTTGATAAAGCTACTGTCCTATATATTTTAATTCATCTTTGATGATAACTAAAAGGCTACAATGACATCAAAACTAAATGGAAAATGAATATTATCTAAAGTATTTATGTATCAATAATTATATTATACTGTATAATACTTCTGACATCTGCTTCCTCATTAACAGAAGTCTGAATATCCTTGTTGCAGCATTTGAAATTTATGAGATAATTGTAATGTAATCATTTTCATAAACAACAACACATTCCTTAAGGAGAATTTATATTTTTCTAAAGGTCCTTTATTTTCTTGATATCTAAACCCTTCTCTGCTGCAGAAAAATGATTTAGTGTACAATACAAACCGAAATCAGTTTAAGATCTTTGGCGTTTCAGGATGGGGCAGGTTAGGAATCTAAAAATAATGTCCTTTATCATGATAATTATGCATTCTTAATAAGATTTAATTGAGAATTAAATTATCAGGAGGTTATGTAAAGCTTCATTTTATTTTCATTCTGTGGTTGGAAATTCACTTGATGAAGATTCGAGCAACAAGATTAAGTTTCAGAAGAACTGACTGAAAACGGATTATGTATGATGGAACTCTGCAATGCAGACAATGGATATGTTCATTTCTTTCTAAATTATGATTCAGGTCTCATGCTAATTACTCCAGGGTAGCATAGAATCCACTGTGTGGCAACATTTGTATTATAAATGTGGATAATAAAAGCAGAAAAATGATATTAATAGTAGGACTGCAAGGTACGGTGATTTTAAAAAAATAAATGCTCACTGTCCAAGCTGCAGGCAAGTGAAGGTCCTTGGTTTCAAGGTACTTTACTGTGTAACCCTGAAGGCCACCATGTCAGGAACCAGGCAAACAGCTTGATAGTGGAGCTGCAGGGGCCATGACCACTCCAACTTTCCCAGCAACTGTATCAGCACACCCACAAGACATCACGGGGGTGAGATGATGCAGCCATGAAGGACAGGGGGAAACCAACCAATCACAAAGCAGTAGCCATGTGAAGCTGGCACTGGAGAGGGGTGGGAAGAGGTGGCCCACACAGCCTCAGGACATGCTCATGCCCCCATTCTACCCTGGCAAAGGAACAGGCCTCTACCACTCAGATCAGAGGCAGCAATGCAGGGAGGGGATGGGGACTCCATTACCCAGCACATCATCACTCAAAGCATAACTGCAACCCACAGCCCAGCTGCGCCCAGAAACATGGGAAAAGCCACAAGCACCCAGCAGTCAGTGATGGGGACACCTTCCAGCACCATGGTCACATTGGTGAGCCCAATCCAGAGGGGACTGCAGCCACTGCCACCAGTCAAGTGGGAGGGAGCTGTAGGGGTGGGATGCAGTGCAAGCCCCTGGAGTGCTGCAAACATGTCCAGAAGCAGTCTCTTGATGTGTGCCACCTGCCTGTCCATGTCTCCAGTGACAGCCACCAGCTGCTCAAGGTGGCCAGTAGCCATCCCATAAAACACTGCAAGGCAGTCCAGGCACTGCTGACCCAGAACACAGCCTTCCTGCACTCACACTTGGTGTCCAGTCACACAATCTCAATGGTCACTCACATGAACAAGAGGGTGGGAGGATGTGCTGTGCAGGCTGTGGATCCTGTGTCCAGGGGCCAAGCATATGCTCCGAGTCCCAAGCCCTACCAGGGACCACACTGGCCACAGTATTTAGGGCTGGCCCTGGACCAAGCAGCATCTCACAGGCTGCTCCCCTCATGCCTTGCCCCCCATTCCTACCCATTGACACACCCTGGCCATACCCAGTCACCCCAGGAAGTCCCTAATGCCCAATGTCTGGAGAAAGACTGATTCAGCCTCTATAGCTGGTCTTGAAGGGGTGAAAGCATGAAAATACTCTATAACACCAGTGGAGAAGCCAAGATGATGAAAGTGGAGGGACAATACATCAGTCAGTGGAGTCCACTCATGCCACACATGTCCAGTCCCCACTCCCACACCCACCTCATCATCCTTGTTCACCTCTGCTGCTGCAGTGGGGGTTGCAACCCCATTACTGACCTTCATCTCCTCCTGGCTTGCAACCACTGTGTGGGGTGGAGTGGGGCTGGCCAGGGAAGGGCCTCGTGGAGGAGTAACCTAATGATCTCACAAGGAAACCAACATCATCTTCCCTTGAGTTCATTATTGGGTCTGTGAACACTGAGCTGGTGTGTGTACCAGCCTCCTCACCCGTCCAGGCACCTAATAGCCCAACACCAGCCTTTCTGTTGAGCAAATCACCTGCAAGAGGAAAGGCAGGAGTTATCAAGCAGCATGGAGGGAAAGCCCCACCCCCAGTCAGGGTGCCCCATGGCCGTGAGGCCACATATCCACAGACAGGATCTCTATGCTATGGACATCCACCATGGCAGGTGGGATCACTGCATGTAGCCTGGCCTCAGTAGTGGGCATACCCTCTGCCTGATTCAACTCATTTGGGGCCCAAATTGGCCCACTGTGAAGCCACACCACCAGGCTCTCCCCCCACATTATCAGGGGGTCAAGACAGTGTCACTCTGGTGGGAGGGGTGGTATATTTTTGGGCTGCACTGCTATATATCAGGGCTATACCAGCATAGCTGCTGGTAACTTTCCTGACTGCTGTCCTCCCCCTCAGGACTGTGCTGTCAAGTCTACTGAAGTCAATAGGACTATTCCTGTAATGCTAACTATATTTGGAACAAAATTCTGTTGAAATCTCTGCTTAAAGCGAAGTTGGGATACCAGCCAAGTTGTTTTTCAATGGACAAAATGCAGCAGGGATACACCAGCAAAATTACTAAGAAAATGTTTCATGCTCATTCCTGTCTGCAGAACTTCAGCTCTTGGAGGAAGAAGCAGCTTCCTCTGGACAAGGCTAGATGGGAATCCTCTTCCCTCTATGCTCACCCAGGCCAGAATATTTTTTTGGAGCTGGATGTGGTAGAAAAACTCACTGCAATGGCAGGCACTTGTTGAGTTGGGTAGAGTGGTTTATTCTCCATAAAAGAGCTCTGGCCTGGGCAAGACTAGAAGCTGATCTACATTCAGCTGGTTTTCTCTGCCCATGCAGTGAGAAAAGTGCCACAGTTACATAAGAAGAATATCTGGAAACTTCTTTGAAGGCCTAATATTATATATGACATTTATGAATATTTTTGACTTCATTTATAGTAACTCTCTTCTTAACAATGATTGACAGCCAACTTAACGAATGTAAAGAGTAAATACTTAATTCAAGCTTGTAAACAAATAGCTTATGCAGCAGTTTTACAACCTAAAGACTATGAGTCTTTGAGTATTTGAAACAAAACAATCTAAGGCCAACTGGGTTGGGAACTTCCTGGAGACTTGGGGGCAGAGCATGGGTGGGGGAGGGGGTGGCTTGGGGGGGGGGGAAAGGAGCTCAGCAAGGATGTGATGTCACAACATTTACCATCTGAAGCTGCCATTTCCTCCAGGAGAACAAATGTCTGTAGTCTGGAGTAGAGATGGGCACGAACTGCATTACGAACTTCAAAAACCCACGAAAATGGCAATCGCTATCCAGCGGCTCATGATCGTCCACGGCCAATGAACCAGTGTTTGGAAGAAGGCTGGTTCAGTGCATTCGGCCGCAGTTTGGGAAGCCAGAAACTCAGGCGCCAGCAACCAATTCCCCTGGCAATGGAGCCGGGGGAATGACTGAACGCTGTTTGCCCTCCTTCTGTTGCCCGAAACCCAAATGGAAGCCCAGTTTACCTTGATCAGCAGGTCTTCCTTCCAACCACAGGAAGGTGGGTACTGTTGGCTGCTTTCAAAATTTTCCTTAGTGGGACCCCGAGGTGAGGACCCGCAGTTGATGGGGGATCAGGCCCCCATCCAAATGTCATGTCATCTCCCACCCACGCCGAGAATACCAGCACACTCTTCTTTGGCCTGGTGGGCAGACACATGAGGGGTGCCACTGGCAAGCAGCCAGACCCCCCAACCCCTGAGGGGAAGTGGCTTGCCACCACCTCCCCGTGCCCACCAGGCCCAGCAGCTGCCGCCAGTACACACCTTCCGGCCCACGCCGGGAATACCAGTGTGCTCCTCTTTGGCTTGGCAAGCGGGCACATGGGGAGTGCCACCGGCAAGTGGCCAGACCCCCCGCCTCCTGATGGGAGGTGGCTCACCACCCCCTCCCCGTGCCTGCCAGGTCAGGCGGCCGCCATCATCACCCACATTCCTGCCCTCTCCAGGAATACCAGCACACTCTTCTTTGGCTTTGCGGGCGGGCACATGGGGGGTGCTGCTGGCAAGCGGCCCTGCCCCCTGCCCTCTCAAGGGAGGCATCTCACCACCGCCTCTCCATGTCCACCAGGCCCAGTGGCCACTGCCAGTACACACCTTCTGGCCTGCACCAGGAATACCAGAGCACTCCTCTTTGGCCTGGCGGGTGGGCACATAGGGGGAACTGCCCCGAGGGGTGGTGGCTCACTGCCATCTCCCTGTGCCCACCAGGCCTGGCGGTCGCCGCCAGTACACACCTTCCGGTCTGCACCGAGAATACCAGCACACTCTTCTTTGGCCTGGTGGGCGGGCACATGGGGGGTGCCTCTGGCAAGCGGCCAGACCCTCCGCCCCCTGAGGGGAGGTGGCTCGTCGCCGCCTCCCCGTGCCCGCCAGGCCCAGTGGCCGCCAGAATCAACCATGTTTCTGCCCTCGCTGGGAATACCAGTGCGCTCCTCTCTGGCCTGGTGGGTGCGCACATGGGGGGGGTGCTGCCGGTGAGCAGCCAGATCTCCTGCCTTCCTGTGCCCACCAGGCCCGGCGGCCGCCATCACCACCCACCTTTTGTACACTGGGCCAACGTCAACCGGTTGCTCTAATTGTGTCAAGTGGGAGTTTCCTGGGGGTCTTGGATTGGAGAGGGTATAATTCCAAGATCCCTTTTGCAATCTTGTCCAAACTTGGGTGATGGCTGTAGGAAAGCCTGGAAAAGACTCCCCGGGAATATGGGCTCTGTAAGTGCCACAGGGGCTGTTCCGTGCCCAACGAACCGTGAACCATGAACCTGTTTGGCAACGGAGAATATTCGTTGCGGTTCATGATCTCGGGATTGTTGTCGGTACCAAACCGCGAACTACTTGTTCATTAAATTTTTTTGGTTTGCGCCCATGTCTAGTCTGGAGATCAGCTGTAATTCTGAAAGAACGTCAGGAGGTTGGCAACCAGGAGGCTGTCAGTCCTTGTGCTAAGGGATCCAATTTCCATGGTGGTGGTGGGAGATCCACTGCTCCCACCTCTCACCCTCACCATTGCTTAACTGTCCAGTGGGGGGAAAGGTGGGGAATGCGCCTTCTGAGTGTAACCCTGCAGTCAGCTTGACGATGTCACTTATGTCATCACTCCCCCCGAGCACTCCCATGCTTCGCTACAAAGCTCATGCAAGTTTCCCAGCCTTGCATGATGATGTCATTGCACCAATACAAGGAGCATCCCAGGAGCACCAAGAAGGTAAGCGCTGGGTCCCCCCTCCCACCGCAAGGGTAAGTGGACCAGGCAACACTATTTGCACCCCACTTCAGTCTCCTCTGATATGGAACAAGGACCCCCAAACTCCTACTTTGGGTGGTGATCACAGCCCCCACACACTCCTTAGGCAGTAGGAAGGTGCCTGTTCATTTTGTTTGTGAAACTTTTCAGTCTCAGGTTTGCTCTGCAGATGTACCTGCATGGAACAAGTGACTCCAGACACAGGCTAGAATAAAATATCTTTTAGTTTATAGAATTCAAATAACAGAGAGTGTATGCAAAGCATAAAGCACCCTTAGACAATAGGCAAGAGAAAACAAATAAACCTTACTGTTACTAGCTACAGCTAGTTAAAAACACATCAAACTTGCTACCTAAGCTTTTCTGATGTAGCTTCTTAGCTGAAAGGTTCTCCACTAGGCTTGGCAAAGGAGTCCATTTTCATGCCATGTGAGTCAAGGCATTTTGATGATAAGAGGCCTGGAAGAAATCTTTTCTCACACAGGATGGTAAAGGAATAATGCTTTAGAGAAGATAACAGTGTGTAGCAGGGAACCATCTTTTCAGCCCTGCAAACATCACACTATCAGTCAAGAACCAATCAGGGATGGATTTGGTTTCGTTTTCTCAGCCATGTCAGACGCTCCTCTTCGCAGGTCCGAGAGGAAGCGCCCGAGCACCCTGTCCGGGCGGCTGATCTGCGAAGATTAGCCCCCAAAACTCCCAGTGAGGGAGGCTGGGTCCAGGACGCTGCGGGAAGAGCCCCCCGGAATCAATGCGGGGGGTTAATTGCCCGTTTGTCCCTACGGAGGCCGGCAGACGTGCGCGGCGCCTCGAGTGCTGCCGGGCCATGGAAAACGGCAAAGAGCAGAATTAGGCGAAAGCCTGCAAGTAAGCGAATCCCTTCTGTTACTACAAGCGCACGCGAAGGAGTGGTGGGATCTGAAGCTAAGAAGGCTCGTTCTTCCCCTTCGCTGAGTTTCAGAATCTGGTTGGCGGTTTCCCCCCCCCCTAAAATGGCAACGAAAAAACAAAGTCCCGCTCTGGGCAAGTCAGTTTCGGCTGCTTTGAAGGGAGAGTCGTTGGAGGAAGTAGTGCGGAGGGCGGTTGGTGAAGCCATAAAACCCTTTGTTGACAAGCTGAACGAAACAGATCAAAGGGTGGGCTTAATTGAGAGCGAAGTGAAAACCATTAAGGAAGCAGCGGGGGGGCAGAGAAGTCTGCTCGGGAAAGTGCGTCACTCGTGAAGGCTACGAATAAAGAGCTTAAGCTGGTGGAGAACCAGCTGATTGGGCTACAAGTGGAACGAACACAGACAATTTTGCGCCTCCAGAATGTGAAAGAGGAGGAAAATGAGGATTTACGGGGTCTGGTCTCGGAACTACTGGCGACACCCACGAGGGCAACTAAAGAAGAAGTAAAAAGCGCCATTTTGGAAGTCCATCGGGCTACTTCAAAATATGCAATGAAGCGTCAGCTGCCTCGCGAGATCATCATTGATTTTTCATCTAAGAGGATCCGGGACACTCTCCTATATAATTCATACAATGCAGATTTGGACTTTTTGGGTAATAAAGTTAAGATATTGAAAGACGTCCCATTTCTAGTTCGGAAAAGACGTTTTAAGTATAAAAAGTTCGCAGCTCTTCTGAGAGAACGTGGAATAAAGTACAAATGGTTATTTCCGGAAGGAATCTGGTTCAGTCACAAAGATCAAGCTTTCAAGATATTATCAGAAGATCAACTAAGGGATTTTGAGGATAAAAATCCGGAATTTCAGTGCACCAAGCAAGACGAAAAGGAGAAGTCTGAGGGGGGGGGGGAGGAAACGAGCACTGCGGCTGCAGTTGCTCAGAGAGAATTGCGTCCGGGACCCAGGAGGGGAAGGAAAATTTAATTTGAATTTAAATTGTAATTTGCATTTAGTAAGGTCAACCACTCCATCAATATAACATAAAGCTTTAACTTTTGAATAATGGCAGTATGAAGGGAAAACATTTTGTGTAGCATAGTTGTTACATGTTGTAGTAGTTGTGTTTTTTTTTCCTTCCTCCCCTTGTTCCCTTTCTTCCCTTTGTATTGTTAGTTAATGTAGTTAATAAAAAATAAAAATATTATAAAAAAAAAAGAACCAATCAGGGATCACTTGATTAATTGGCATTGCTAGCCATGTGAAATTAAGAAGTGAAGACAGGGAGGGTGAAAGCCAGGTGCCCAAGTATGAATCCCTTGAGAACTAGCAGAGGCCTGCAGGAGTTGGAAATTAACAGGCTAGTATGTTTTTTTCTCAGCTAGGCAGGAGACAGGCCTGCAACAGCTTAGGACATGAACCAAAGTTCAGTGACATTAACTAAGACCTTAAGGGTTGAATAGGCCTGTTCCTTACACCTCCTCTACCTCGTCTTTTTTCTCCTTCCTCCATTTTTCTCCTGTTTGAAGTACTGATTGAAATCAATGGGATTAGCTTCCAGGTAATTTGTTTTTTAAGCATCCAGGATACAAAATGACTTAAATCTATGGTCTGACTTGAATTAGGGATTTCATTATTTTTTTCTGGCAATTCACAATTTGATCTATATCCCAGTTAAATTGGCCTTTAAGCCAACTTCATCTTTTTTATGACAATGAAAAATGCAGATTTAATAGAAGTCCATAGATGGAATGGAGATGAGGCAAAAGAGATTACACATCCTCACTTTTCTCCCTTCCATATGTTTCTGCAGTCCACCTGGATGAACTTGGATAGAATATTTTCTTGGGCCAGTAAAGTATTGGTGGATGTGAGTCCTCCCTTGGCTTGGAACAGAGTAGGGTAGGTAGACTGCTGCTTAACCCATATACTTACCGAGGTCCTTCTTAACTGGTTAGTGTTTCATATAATTGCTACCACTAAAGGAGAACAATCAAAAATAGGTGAAATGCTAAGGAAGAAATACTTTGCATGAACAATACATTGATAATACAATGTATCGAGTGCAATAGAACAAATGCATAAGTAAATTCTGTCCACAGTCCTATGCATATTTACAAAGAAATAAGTCACACTGAATTCAGTGGCATAACCTTCATGCATGTTCAAAATACTGCAGTGATAGGATAACACCTTTTAAAGATAACATTGGTCCTAATAGTTTAGGCTCTTAGGTATATAAGATAATAGCTCATTTTCACTTATTTCAAAATCAATTTAGAAACCTTTTTTTTAAACACAAATCCTCTAAACTAATTTATTGAAATATGTATAAGTCAAATGCTGCTTGATAAATAAATGTTTAAGAACACAACTTTAAAGGGATCAACAACTAAAGTTCTTTTGCTTTCTAGCTCTGACAGGTGCAATGAGAACGTAAGAAAATGTGTTCATTATGAGCAAGGTTGAAATTAGGTACTTAAAAACGTGGCTTAATTTAGGCAATTTATCATTCTCCTCAAAGCCCCTTTTGTACAATTGAAATCTGAAGTGCTTAGTTAACTATTAGATCATCACAGCTGCTGCTGTATCCCTTAAAGCAGATGTTTCCCAGACAGAAAGAGCAGTGCTAATTTTCACATAAATATGGTTATAAGAAGTCACTTTTTGGCAGTTGCTCGACTAGCAAATTTGAATACACCACACAGGTGCAACCATACATATCCAGTTGTACAATAATAGGTTAGGGAGAGATGAGGAAGGAAAGTGACATGAGAGAATCTTAACAAATGTTATTGTATAATCCAACCACCAAATATGGGTTTTGGATTTCCATTAGGAATGCTAGCATAATGAATTACCTAGGATAATTAGCATGTATTGTCAGTGGCCTGCTTGTATTTAAAAGAAAAGTCTGCTGTGAATATAGTTGAAATCACCCTCTGTTGAATATTTGTATAAGCTGTGGCTTCCTGTCACTTGTTACCTAATCTTTTGCACCATCCATCAATGTAAATAAGGAAACTAATTTCCCTCAGCTCAAAATAGCCACTTACTAGTATGACACAATCAGAAGGTCTAAAAAGAGATTGTAAACAAAGCCTGTGTTGCAGAATGATGTCTCCAAGAAACCTGACTAGTACTATTTCTAGCTGTGCGTTAGGTAAAATGGGGGCTCTCCGATTCAGCTATTGGAAGGTGCCTGAAATGTTCCCAGAGTTAAAACTGCAAGTGAAAATTAAAGTTATACTGTATGCTAAGCTACCACTTTTTTAAAAAAGCCTTTATGCTGCTCATTGAGTAATGATTAATCATAGGTACAGGAAAATAAATTAATTTCTGAGTTAGTGTAGTGGATCCTACCCTATCATACCACTCGACTGAGCAAAGTGTTTGTTTGTTTAAATACTCATATCCCAACTCTCCTTTTGGCTCAGGTTTGAAGCCTTTCTCGAACTTAAGTTGCTCTTCCGTTGAAGGAATCTGGAGGAAGACTACTAGAGGATAGTTGTATCCGCTTCTCTGTTTCCTACTATTTAAACTTCTGTTTTTAAATTGGAAATTCTTAAAGTGGAAATTCTTTGAGAAGAAAAATGTAAAGTACATTCTCCTACAGTAGACCCTGAAGTTTTATGGAATTGCCATTAATAGCAGTATCTCCTGTCTTGTGAGGTCTTTTCACACCTCTTTTCTCAATAACCTTATTTCACCTTCTACTTTCTTGCCTTCCTTCTTATCAGGGTTGAATCTTTCCCACCTTTCCTCCCTTCATATTTGCTGTTGCTTACTGTACTGACTTACTTTATTCCCTCCATTTTACTCTGCACCTCCTATCCTTTTGCTCTCCTTTTGTGTTTCTTAGTTTTTAATCTTGGCTGACATACTTTCTAATAGAACCAAATTATGGGCTTAGACTGGAATAACTCTCCTTAGAATTTCACTGTAACTGTATCTTTTTCTCGCCAAAGTAAATCTGTTCATGAATATTCTAGTACTGACAACTTTATTTTACTCATAAAGGTGTTTGCGAACATTCAGTGACTTCACCAATTGGCTTAGCTTATTGATGCCAACTCTTATCACTATCCCACCAGTACAGTAGCTTCCATCATTACAAAATCTTACTGTGAACGGCAACATAGATTTGGCTGAAAATTCTATGTGACAAAGAAGACAAACAAATGTTCAAAGCTTAAATGTTTCATATGCTGTAATATGCATATTAGAAACTTGAATATATTCAGTTAATTAGCATATTAACAGATGTCTCTTTCCAGGAGAACTAAACATCAGCTTCCTTCCAAATAATGACAGACAGATTTATTTCTTACCAAATAAAGCATAATTTCTAGGATTTTAGATGACAAGGGCTATTAATGGAAAAGGAAAGGGAAAAGTGTCTTATGTCCATATACTTAACTTTAATTTAGGGCTTTCTACCCAGATTATAGGGCTGTGTTGTTAGAAGTAGGTCACAGAGATGCATTGGCAGGGACAGGGACTATACACTACTCTGTTGAGGACTGTCTGCTGATATAGACATGTACTGTACTAGGCTTTCCACATTGTTAAACACGTCATGTAAATTAGTTATGCTTTGTTTCAGAAAGATTTCAAAGGTTTATGTTTGTTTTTCAGATTTTCTGCTACCATACTCCGCTACCATACCATATCTCTTTCACTGAATGTCCTAACTGTTGTTCATTATTGTAGTTTGCTCAGTGAATGTCATTGTGGTTTTCACTTGCACTGTGTAATCCACATTGGAGCTCAGTAAGAAGGGTAGACCAATCATCATCATCATCGTCAACTATTTACCTACTTATTTTTACCTTGTAAATAATGTCAGAAAGAGCAATATTAATAACTCTCAATGCTTACTACCACCACCACCAACAACACCCTGGGGATTAGAGAGTGTTGTGTACTGCCTCTTTATGAGGCAACTTGCAAGGGCAAGCAGGCTTTGTAGAAGGTAGGCTTCACTTTGCTTGCTGGTAATTGTAATGCAAGAGTATTATAATATTTGTTGTCTTATTTTCAGTCCCTTTTAAAAATAATCCCCTGCAAATTTGTCCACTAAACTGCTTACCCCAGTTCCCAATCATTTATGAATATTTTAAATAGTATTGACTCCAATACCGATTCTCCACTGTTCATTTATTTCTACTCTGTGCTTCCTATTGTTTAGCCTATTTTTACCCATAAAAGGAGCCATCCTCTTATCCCATGACTGCTAAGCTTACTCAAGAGTCTTTTGTGAAGTACCTTGTCGAAATCCTTTTGAAAGTTCAAGCATATAATATCTAGCCAGTCACTGCTATATAATATATATACTTAGTAGATCAACAAACTCACTTTTGAATTTCCTAAGAACCTTTGGGTATATGGCATCAGGACCCAGAGAATGGTTTTTAATTTCCCCGGTAGGTTTAGAATGTCATCTCTCATCATGACAATTTGACTCTGTGTTTTGAGTCTTACTATCACTCATTGGAAAGGGAAGCCAATGTGTTAGAGTGAATAGAGCAGGATGATTTTAATCCTTGATTTGTTTCTATATTATTTTAATATTTTATTACTGTTTTCATGTATTTGTTTGGCATTGGAAGATACCTGTGGGAACATCCATATACCATGAAGTCTTTGGATGAATGGCTTATACCACCTGAAAAACTTACACATTTATTGTCTCATAAAACTTCACGAGTCAAAACTCACTTTATCAGATGCCCACTACAATAAGTGTATTAGTCTTTAAGAAACCCCAAGATTCTTGTGTGAATTTGGCTGCAGCAGATTACCATATCTGCCTCTCTGGAATTGATCTGGATAGAAACGCAAGGAAACAATACATTCTTTGTATCCCAGAGCAGCTCAGTGTTGTCAGACCATCCTTTAGAACAAGCTAAAGAACAATCTAATTTCTATCAGTTCCTCCTGGGTTTTTTATGACTAGTCTTCTCTGCCAGGCGCATCCCATGTTGCATATCATACTGGTGACACAGTTGAATATTATTTAACCACACAGTCCATCCTAAACTCATGGCCAGAAATTAAAATAAATTACTGGGCATGGTATGCAAGCAACCATGTGGTAGTGGTAACCATATCACTGCCAACACAGCATGATGTATGCCAAAGACTATCCACAATCTGTTTTTAACCGAAATGCTATTTCCTAAAATGTAATATTTCATGAAATTAAAAAGAACTGATGACTTACTAATTTTTTAAAAAATGAATAAATACATTTCTATTTATTTTTCCATGATTTTTTCTAATAATGCAGAGTCATAAACAGTAATCTCTGCAACTGAAGGCACCTTTAATATAGTTTATCAGGAACTCTTGTTGAAAACATAAGAATAGTCACAATTTTTTAATTTCACTTTTTTTTTGCAATCTGTCTTCTATTGTGAAATTATTATTGTGAGTCTCTCATGAGTCTTGGATCTCATAAAAGCTTCTCAGAAACATTTATCTTGTAAAAAAATTACTCATCCCAAATAGACAATGGGAATCATTCTAATATCTGTCACAAGTCACCAATATGCCATAGAAAGCCTAGCAAAACAGTCTGGTTTAGAACAATGTATTCAGTGGCAATGCACTGTTTTGTATTACATGCTGAAAGAAAGCTAACCCCGGGGAAATTTACATAACAATTAGACATTCATTTTTTCTCTTGAAGATTTTTTTTCCAGCTGAAATTCATCATTTTCCTTTTACAGTGTGACTCATAAGTGTCCACATATAGTTAAAAGTAATAAGTTGACCAAGAGGTTTAAGAATATGATAACCTTTTTAAAAAATTTAATGACATTATCACAACATATGTGTCCTAATGAGTTTTGATAGAGGAATGTTTAATGATGCAGTTGTTTGACACTGAAGGTGTCTGATTGCAGCCTCATTAATTCAAGATTACGTGCTCTTCTCTGTGTTTCAGTGGGACAAATTACTTAATGAAGCCTGAAGTGAAAGGATGCACCAAAGGGCACTGACTAACAAGAAGGTGAAAGCAAACAAAAGAAACATTTTTATATGTGGTAATTAGTCTGTGACCATAATACATGTAACTGTCTGGATGTTTGATATTCTGTTAAGTCTCATAACCCCATTCATAACTCTGTTAAATTATAATCAGAGTGCTGGAGGGGGGAATATGAGCTGAGGAAGCCTATTTGGAGACTTTGAACCTTTGTAACTATTCACTTTATCAGTATGGTTAAAATGGCCTGCTCAGAAGTGACCTTTGTGATTTGGGTAGCCAGTGGAAAGAATGTGTCATGAATAGAGATGGGCATGAACAGCAATATGAACTAAAAAAAGCCACGAACAGCCCAATCAGCTGTTCATGAACAAGCTGTTCATGAGGTCCCATTCTAAAAGAACAGGTGGTCATTGCAAGCCTCATTCATTGCTGTTCATTGCTGTTCGTCAAGCCAGACAATCTGGCACCTGCAATCAATTCCCTTGGCAATTGGAGGCAGGGACTGCCTGAATTCTGTCTGAACTCCTGCTGTGGCCCTGGAAACCCCAATCTAAGCCCAATTTAGCTTGATAGGCAGGTCTTCCTTTCAAGTGTGGAGCTCCAAATTTGTTACAAGGAAGCAAAGAGCAGGGGGAGGAGGGCTCCCAGCTCTGGTTTTGCAGACAGTGAGAGACAGTTGCTGTTGGCATTTTGAGAGAGAGACATGGAGAGCGCATTGGAGCTTGAATTTTCTTTGTGTGTGGTGGGATAGGGATCTATCTCTTCAAGTCCCAGGGCTGCTGCCAGGCTCTGGGTCAAGCTATTATTTATTACTGGTACCTTTCCTGCTGCTTGCTCAGGTAGGGTTTCTGGGAGTGGTGTGGTAAGGATCTTGATGGCTGGAGGAGAGCCTGCTGGTTCGTGTACAGGTCATGTTCGTCAATGTTCATTGTTTGTTGTTCATGGATAGCTACAGCCGAGAGTAATGTGGTAAACAGGTATCAATATATGAGACAATTATATTACCCGCATAATCTTACTAATACCTTCAAAATGTATTATAACATATACGACACGTATAATCACCACAGTTGTATAAATAATTGCTGAAACCACATATATTATTAATAACTCTATTTACAGTCAGAAAACCATTTTCACAGGTGCCTTCAAGCCTCTATCATAATTGATAAAGTGCTTAGTGCTCAAAGTGCTCCAAATATTATTATTGCACAGAATACTAAAGTGCAAATGCAGATATAGCACCATATGAACACCAGTCCTTTCAACAACATCTACGATCCTGAGCATCGTGTGTCCAACCCGTAGGGTGAAATGTGGCTGCAAAGGTTCACTCCAGCCGACTGTATGGATCACAGTACATAAGCAGTCCTTTGGTAATTCTTCTTATGTGATGAACAATTCCTCTGTGATAACAAATCTTCTAACGGGTGGTCTAGATCCTAATCAAGCCTGTTTCAAAATTATCTTTTTCAAAGAATACAGTCATTGATTACTTCCAAATATATCTCTTGAGTACCCAATAATGCATCCATTTCCTATGACATCACCACAGTGCATCCATTTCCTATGACATCACCACATCACCATTAAAAAATGCCATGGTGTGATGGGTTCAGGTGTCCTTGTTCTCCCCCCACACCTTTTCAAGTGCTCAAACAGCTCCTTGCAGCTGTTCCAACATATGGAAAGGTGCAATGGGATACAAGATAGTCTGGTCTTGCCATACTGTGGGCTCAATCAGGGCTGGCTCTTACAGCATTTTTAAATGGCTTAAATTCAAGTGTAAAATAGTATCGTCGTCCACTGGTTAGATGCTTGAGAACTATAACATCTAGTTTGGACCTTAGCCTTATGTGCACACTGCATCTCATGGACCTGTCTATTTCCTTGTGTTAAAGATGATTCTATTTAAATAATGAAATAATCCTAATCTGTCCATGAAGGGGGGGGGTTCCATTAATTCCCCCTTTTTCCTTCCCCCTTTGAATTTCATCTCTGAAAGCTTTGCTCAGCTTGCCAATTTCACAAGCCCTCTCCCCCTTTGAAATAAGTAGTGCAACTTGAAGAATCTATTTTCTCTTCCAGAAATCACATTGCCAAAGACCCGCTGATATAAGTATAGATTCTAAATAACTGTTGTGAGGAAATGGACAAATATAAATCTTTATGGATATCAACAGAGTTGTCAAATCTATCTCTGGAGGAATTAATGTCTGAACAGTCCTACTGACTTGAACAATCAATACCTTCCAAAGAATTTCTATACTATACTGATTCAGCAGCTGAGTCCATCTATAACATCTATATTGTTTCCAAGTTTAATATGTAAATATAGTCATTAAAGGTAGATTGCTTCCAACGTTGCTGAAATTCCTTAACTTTCCATATTATTTACTTCAAATCATTATTATTATATATCTCACACATTAATTACTGCACGTATCACCCATTGGTAAGTACTGGTCAGAATCTTGCATCCTGTACATGTAGAAAGCATAGTGGTTCCCTTAGGGCTTTCCTCTACCACCTTCCCACAACAACCAATCTTTGTTACCAGCATGGTGCTGCACTTCAGAATGCTTAACACTATAATCCTATGCAGTTAGTCCAGCCAGTTGATTTTAATGAACATAGACTGATGTAACTCTCTACAAGACTGCACTGTTAATCCAGCTGTTGATTTTCATCAAAGGCCATCCTCTTCCTTACTGCAGTATCCTATGGTCAACACATCTATAAGCCCTGCTCACTGAGAACTTTAAGCAGAAGCAGGAAATGAGGTAACATATGTGTGACCTCAACAATAGACTTCTAGATTCTGTAAGTAGGCCATAGCAGTCCCCAGGTCAAAAAGTAATGCCATTATGTTTTAAATTTTCATTTAACAAAATTTATATCTTATCTTCCTGCCCAAACATGGGTCACTAAGGTGGCTAAAAAATTAAAACATACTTACTAAGATCATATTATAAAACTGTGAAAATATTCCAAAACACATCATTAAAACAGTTAAAACCAGAGCATAAAAAACCTAAAAAGACATAAAAACTAAATTAAAACATTTAAAATAGTTAAAATATTGGACATGAAAGAGGGATCACTGAGAATACATCAAACAAAACAAAGAAGTCTTCACCCAGTGGTGGAAGATGGCAACAGAAGGGGACAGACGAATCTCCTTTGGAAGAGAGTTCAGATATTTGGTGCCAAATTCCAGAAGGACCTCTCCCAAATTACTACCTGTAATTTCCTCTCAGAAAGCAGGGGCACCCAAAGTAGGCCTCTGAAAATGATCATAGTGGTCAAGTATTTTCAAAGGGTGTAGGCAGTTTTTCAGGTATGTTAGTCTCAAACTATATAGGGTTTGAAATGTCAGTACCAGCACCTTGAATTGTGTGTGGAAACAAACTGGGAGTCAGTGTTTATGGGCCAAGGCTGAAGTGATATGGACCCTATAACCCACTCCAGTTAACACTCTGGTTGCAGCATTCTGCACCAATTGAAGTTTCCAAACACTTTTCAAAGCCAGTCCCCTTATAGCCATGCCACATCACAATCTGAAAAGTAGTGTTGCTCCACGCATGGGCACAGCTTGGTGGGGAAGGAAGTTGTGAAACACTATGAACAGGATGAACAGGTAACAGAAACAAGATGAACGAGAGTGCAATAGACATTTAATAAAGTAACAGAATAGTATCGCTGACCAAAACCTGGAAGTAAAAATCAGACAGATCCTCAAGAAGATGGTGATAAAATATGGCAAATTAAAAACTGAAAAGACACTGATGCTTCATTGTAAAATAAAACCAAACATTGTGATGGTGTTTATGAAAGGATAAAAAAAGAGTTTTTTTGTCAGTCTTCACACAATCCCTCAAACATTTTACAACAAATAGAGAGACAATAGCTCATCAACATTAAGAGAAAAAAGATGGCAAAAATTTCTTTTGGGTACACTGCAACCTGCCAACACATTAGAAATGAGCAACATTCAAAATGGACACATGGTGCCAGCCCCTAGAGGGCCCAGATGCACAACTGGCCTTGGCAATACCTCCTACTTTATCATGCCAGTAAAGATACTGAAAACAAACAGGGATTAAATAATCTGCTAAGAAGGATACAAACTAATGAGTGTTCTTTTGTGCACCTGCCTCTCCCCATTCCACATTGACTTTTAGCAGTTAGCAACGTTTCTGGATGAATGGGAGGAAACTTCACACTTTTTATCTGTCAAGTCATATTTATACATGCTTGACTTCTACAGCTCTTTGATCTTTGCTCTTCAGAATTTTCCGTTGGTTTTTTTTGCTTAAACAACTGTACAGAAATAAGCACCAAGACACAGTGTTTAGTGTGTCAATTAAAGCTTACAATTTGAGGTATTTTACACTGTCCTTTTAAGACAGTCAGAGCAATGGTAGCTAGCAACAGTCATAGTTACTCAGGAAAATCTCTTTGCATATAAAACATAATGGAAATACCTTAATTTGTTGAGATGGGGACTCGGGGTGGATTGATGAAAAAGACAGTGGCAAATTTCCCTGAATTACATTATTACTGATTTGGATCTTGTTTTAGTTCACAGTAATAGCTTTGGATGAGCCTTGTTTATATTTTCAGCTTCAGTTTTAGATTGAACAATTTAACAATGGGATAGATCTAACCATTTTCCACAGAGCCTTCCTCCACTCCAAGGAGACTTCTTCCAATATAAGTAGCTCTTCCTGGTTCTGGAAAATACTACAGAAGGATTTAAATTCCCTCTTTCCTCCCACCATACCTGAAATTTCACTTTAAAGGGCACTGGGAGATTAGTTGTTTTGTCAAGTTTGACCATGGACACAGAAAAGAGAGGTTTGGAGAGGAGAATTCAAGACAGAACTATTATTTTTAATATGACAATCTTTATATGATCTTGGTTTTCAAACATTGAGCACTTCTGCTTTTACTGAGGGGGAAAAAGCATAAATATATTACACAGATAAAAGTACACCACAACAACTGGCCATATGCAGCCTATACATGCCTAAATATATAAAACTGAAGGTGATATCTATGCACCTTAAAACTTCTTTGTATAATTGCACTGAAAATTGTTTTTTATCAATAATCTCTCTCTCTCTCTCTCTCTCTCTCTCTCTCATATGTGGTGTGTATTGTCAAGCAATATAGATAGGCAAGTATATTGCTTTTCTGCTCCTCTGATTATCTTTACTTTGTGCTATGATTATATCCATTTTCTACTTTCCAGCATTTCATTTTCTACTTATTGAAATCCAAGCATTCACAGCAGGACACTTTAACAAGGTCATTAGAAACCCGTGGAAGTAATTATTTTTCTCCACACATTGCATGTCTTGACATGCTTCTCTGAAAATGCCAAAAGCAAAATCTGATTTTCCCTCATATGTGTTTTCATGCAAATCGGAACAGACATCCCATGCTAAATATTTATGCTTTATTAAAATACGTGTCCGTGATATATTCTAATTATGCCTATATGTTGGATATTCTGAAGGATGATTTTGTTGAAGATGGATTTCTGGTTCATAAGGCTGCTTCTTCAGCATTATAGTAGATTTGGTCTGATCCATCTACTACAACTAAGACTGATGATGGTGTGACAGAATCTGCTGCTGTTAAAGGAAAAAACAACCAAGGTCCTATTGGTTAGAATGTATGCTGATCAGATGAACACCAGTTGGGGACTTGCAAGGACTTGTGGGAGGCATCTCATTTTCCCCTCCCCCACCATGTCCTCTTTCACTTTCCTAACCACCCTACAGGCTTCTCTCCTTTTCCTTCTTCCCTTCCGACTCACCTTTGCCTGCCCCCGTCTTCACATGTCCCTCCTCCCCCAGTAGCCTCTTCCCTATAGCCCAGTTGCATTGTGCCACATAAGCTGGGCTCAGTTGCATGGTGGAGAATCTGCAAGGACTGCGGGGGTACTACACTTTCCCCTGTATCCCCTTCTCTAAACGGTTTTCTTTTTCCCTTCTCCTGGCAGCCTCCATACGCTCACCCTTTCCTATGTCCTTCTTGCCTTCAAACCCACTAAACAAGTTATCTTTTACCAGCCCCTCATCTTCATCTATATTTATTAATTTGCTTTATTTGCATATTGCCTTTCTCCACAATGGGGACGCAAAGCAGCTTACATCATTCTCCTTGCCTCTATATTATCCTTACAATAACCCTGAGGGGTAGATTAGGCTGGAAGTATTGACTGGATCAAAGTCACCCAGTGAACTTCCACAGCAGAGTGGTGATTTCAACCTGGGTCTCCATGACCCTGTACTGCAACTCTAACCTCTATGCTACACTAGCGGGGATGGGGTGGGTGGGGGGAGCTGTTGAACAGTAGCAAGCAGCCAGGCCTGGATGAGTCATGCAAATCATGTGGTATCAAGTTGCCCAGTGGTTGCTTCTGGGCTGGGCCCCAATGAGTCCTCCCTCAGAGACCAAAACAGACCTAGAAAGAGCCCTGCCTCCTCCCTCCGCCTTTTACTGACAGAAGCTGATCCTGAAACACTGGCTAAACTGTTATGATTGCCTATCAATAGCCACTGATGGCATCTGCTTAAAGCACTCCTTTTATCATTTTGGAATTTTTTTAACTCCCCACCCCCCTGCATTGCATTTGTTTTTTGTAGATTTCAGATTTTTCTGCAAACTTGGGGCATTTTTCAGGTGTATAGGAAGATCTGTTTTGTCTGTTCATGGCTCCAATCTCCAGATTTAGCGGTTTTATTTTTAGTCCTTTCCTAATGATCCTTAGCATCAAGTAATGTTCCCTAACTTAGAACGCTGCATGCTAAGAGTCTTTGTACATGAGACATCTTACACAAAGACATTCAAGTTTAGGGAGCCGGGAAGCTTAGTTCAAAAAGACAGAGCCCAAGGTTCTATCAATTTCACTGTCTCTAAACAGAGCAGGCAGAGATTTCTCCTCAGAGGGTTTGTTAATTTCATCTTTGCCTCCCCCAAAGCTCTGTCAATTTCACCTTGTGCCACCAAAATGCTCTTGCCTTTTCAGTCTGCCTCCTCCTCGTGCTGCTGTTCTTCAAGTTAAGCAGCTACAGTGCTGTCTGTGTTCCTGTTTGCAATCTTTCCTATCAATTAGACTTTAATATTAAACGTGGGTGCCCTTTCATTACCTAAAAAAGGGAAAAGGCCCCTTTATTCTCTCTGTCTAAAATTTGGCAATGTGCATGTTCTGGGGGAGTGCTACAATCCTTCAGAATTTTATCCAGTTTGGGGACAGATTACTTAAAGTAAAGAAGAATTAAAGTAGACTTTTAAACTGCAACAGACCAAGTATAAGGAGGGGAGGACCCGGCAAGAATTATATTAGAAAAAGGACTAAGTTAAATGAAGTTATTAAAGAAATTGGACTATTGTTTTGAATACCTGTGGCTATAAGGAGATATCAGGCTATGAGAAAGTTTCACCATTGCGAGAACTGCTGTGGGAAGTCGGGAAACAGGAAGTACGTAACAACAATAGAGTTGCTGGAGAGAGGCGGCCCTTGCCAGAGGGCAGGAAGTAGGGAATTGCCATTTTTGAAAGGGGAAGAGCCGCGGCTTCAGCGAAAGAGGAAGTAAGCCATATTGGATTACAAAAATCATAGAGGAACCATAGAGAAAAGACGCCCGACATTTTGGACTCTTTAAAAGTTTTTTTGGGAAAGACCGGGACATTTAAACTAAAAGGACATTAAATTAAATGCCACGGAGCTAAGGAAGAGAGCGGACTCGTGGGAGCGAGCCAAAGCAAGCCCCACGATGTCGAAAAAAGAGCGGCGATAGAGAATTTGGATAAAAAACTTTTAGAAGTGATTAAAGAGCTCAAGGACATGAAACCGGAGTTGGTGAAAGAGGTTAAAGAGGTTAAAGAGACAGTGAAAAATGAGCTGGCAGAAGTGAAGAAAGGTATGGAAACAATGCAAAATGACCTGCAGGGAACACAGCAAAGAGTCAAGGTAGTGGAAAGCGCGGTGGAGAACTTAGTAGATACGCAACGAACAGAGATGAGGGTGATGAGGGGGAGAATGGCGGTTGCGGAAAGTAAACATATGGAGAAGCAGCTGAGGTTTCGCGGCTTGCCGGAAGTGGAAGGAAAGACAGCTCAAGAACAGATCACTGAGGTGTTAGCTGAATACCTGGGGAAGGAGGAGGAGGAAGTTGTGGCTATCCTAGATGTGGTATATCGTGTAAATTCAAGAATCGCGACCCAGAGGAAACTACCAAGAGATGTGATTGTGCAATTCACGACCAGAAATATAAAAGAGAAGATTGTGACTAAACAGTTTCAAGATCCATTGGAGATTGATGGCAAGACGATTATTATCATGAAGGAATTACCCAGATCGGTGTTGTTAGATCGAAAAAAATATAAAGCTCTAATTCAGATTCTGAAGGACATGAAAATAAGGTACAGATGGGAACTACCAGAAGGAGTGTCCTTTGAATTTGGAGGAGCGAAAAAGCGCATTAGATCTGAATCAGAGATGGAGCAGTTTATAAGGGACAATGAAAAGGACTTACCAGCAACAAGATTATGAATATGGAGTGCAAAGTTTTATCTTGGAATGTAAATGGACTTAATTCACCGAATAAGAGAAAAAGTATTTTCCACTGGCTATTAAAACAAAAATGTGATATTGTATGTTTGCAAGAGACTCATATTAGAAAACAGGATGCAAAGTATCTAAAATTGAATAAATTGGGCAGTGATTTTGTAGCGGCCTCTAATAAGAAAAAAAGGGGAGTGGTATTGTATATAAAAGAGGAGCTACAGCCAAAGTTAGTGATGAGAGATGCGGAAGCCAGATTTTTAGCAGTGGAATGTATATGGAATTTAAAGAGAGTATTGGTGATTGGAATCTATGCACCTAACGGAGCAAAAGAAAGCTTCTTTGAGGACTTGAGGAAGCAATTAGATGAACTTTCTTATGACCAGATAATTCTTGCAGGAGACTTCAATGGAGTGACAAACTTGGAACTAGATAAAAAGTCAGCAACTGCACAAAAGAAAAGAGGACTATTACCAAAGACGTTTTTTGTATTGACGCAACAGGAAACTTTAGAAGATGTATGGAGAAGACAAAATCCCAAAGGCAGACAATATACGTTTTTCTCCGCGAGACACTCTATGCTATCAAGAATTGATATGATCTGGGCCTCAAAAGACTTAGCGCTTTAGACTAAAGACGTGGAAATAATGCCTATGGTAGGCTCAGATCATAATCCAATTATGTGGAAGTTGGGGAAAAGGAGTAAAAGGAAAGGATGGAGAATAAATGAGGATTTGCTGCAAGAGGGAGAAAATATGGAGATGTTGAGAAGAGAAACAAAGTTTTTCATCCAATATAACATGAATAGAGAAGTACCAACCAACAAGGTATGGGACACCTACAAGGCAGTAATCAGGGGCATATTAATGGATTTAAATGGAAGAACCAGGAAAAAAAAAGAGGAGAAGAGACAGGAGATCACGGAGAAAATAAAAGCCAAAGAAATACAGTTAAAGAAAAGACCAGGGAAAAAGAAAATCTACCAGGACATTAAAATTCTTCAAGAACAGCTGACAGCAATGAATAACAAAGAATTGGAATGGAATCTTAAGAGAATGAATCAAAAGGCGTTCGAAGGCGCAAATAAACCTGGGAAATATTTGGCATGGCAATTGAAGAAGAGAAAGGAGAAGAAAATAATAAATAAAATCTGTGAGGACAATAAAGTGTACCTGGAACAGACAGCTATTAGCAGAGCCTTTTATAAATTTTATGCCAAATTGTATAATAAAAAAGAGGTGAATAAAGACTCAATAGCGACATATTTGGAGAAAATGAAGCTCCCAGTAATTTCGGAAGCATGGAGAGACAAATTGAACAATGAAGTAACGGAGGAAGAAATAAGAAAGGCAATACAGTCAACAAACTTGGGAAAGGCGCCAGGACCGGATGGACTTACAGCCAAATTTTATAAGGTAATGGCTAATGAACTGGCACCATTCCTAAAAGATGTGATTAATGGTGTTTTAAAGGATCAACAGATCCCAGACACTTGGAGTGAAGCTAATATATCACTGATCCCCAAAGAGGGGCAAGATTTGACTAACGTAAAAAATTATAGACCTATATCGTTACTTAATAATGATTACAAAATTTTTGCGAAGATACTGGCGGAAAGAGTGAAGGGATGGCTTTCTGAAGTTATTGAGGAGGAGCAAGCTGGTTTTTTGCCAAATAGACAAATCAAAGACAATTTAAGGACAGTTATAAATGCTATTGAATACTATGACAAACGTTGTGACAAGGAAGTTGGTTTCTTCTTTGTGGACGCTGAAAAAGCGTTTGACAATTTGAACTGGGACTTTATGTTTGCCACCATGGAAAAGCTACAAATGGGAGAAAGATTCATAAGAGCAGTAAAGGAAATTTACAGAGACCAGAGTGCAGCAATTGTGGTGAATGACGAGGTGACCAAGAAACTGACTATAGGTAAAGGAACAAGACAAGGTTGCCCATTGTCTCCACTGTTGTTTATTTTGGTTTTGAAAATACTGATGATACAGATACAAGAAGACAATGCAATCCGTGGAATAAAAATAAAGGACTTTTCCTATAAGGTCAGAGCATTTGCGGATGATATAATGCTAATTGTGGAAGATCCAATGGAGAATATGCCAAAAGTAATAGAGAAGATTAAGGAGTTTGGAGATTTGGCAGGATTTTATGTAAACAAAAAGAAGTCAAAGATATTATGTAAAAATATGACTAAACAAAAACAACAACTATTAATGGAAATAACAGACTGCAAAGTAACAAGTAAGGTGAAATATCTGGGAATTGAACTGACTGCAAAGAATATAGATTTATTTAAAAACAACTATGAGAAACTGTGGACTCAGATAGAGCAAGACTTGATTAAATGGAACAGACTGAACTTGTCATGGTTGGGAAGAATTGCAGTAATTAAGATGAATGTGTTGCCAAGAGTGATGTTTCTGTTACAGACAATACCAATTATCCGAGACTCTAAGCAGTTTGAAAAATGGCAGAGGAAAATATCAGATTTTGTTTGGGCAGGCAAAAAGCCTCGAGTGAAAATGAAAGTGTTACAAGATGCAAAAGAAAGAGGCGGAATGCAACTGCCCAACCTGACTTTATTATGATGCAATTTGTTTAGTGTGGTTGAAAGATTGGATGATGCTGAAAAACCGGAAATTACTGGCCTTAGAAGGATATAAAAAAATATTCGGATGGCATGCATACTTATGGTATGATAAAGTAAAAGCGGACTCTATGTTCTTACATCATTATATTCGGAGAAGCCTATTCACAACTTGGAAGAAGTACAGAAATTACCTACAAGATGGAATCCCCTCATGGGTGGTTCCATATGAAGTAATAGATCCGAGAACTGTCGATAATGAACAACAGTGTTTAACATACAAGGAGATAACCCGAATGGAATTTTCTAAACCCAAAATAAAGACGCAGGACGAGTTGTCTCCAAGCTACGATTGGTTTCAGTACAGACAGATCAGAGATCTTTATAATTCGGACTGTGTGGAGGGATAAGAATGGAGAATTCGGAATTAGAACAGGCACTTTTACAAGAGGATAAAAAGGAAATCTCTAAGGTATATAAAGTGCTGCTGAAATGGTATACTGAAGATGAAACAGTTAAAGTGCAAATGGTAAAGTGGGCTATAAACTTTAATAAGGAAATAACAATGGAGGCGTGGGAATACTTGTGGAAGAATACAGTGAAGATCACGACATGCACCAATATGAAAGAGAATGTCTACAAAATGATTTATCGTTGGTATATGACACCAAAGAAAATTGCGCTAGGGAATTTGAACACGTCTAATAAATGCTGGAAATGTAAAAAGCATGAGGATCTTTGTATCATATGTGGTGGACTTGTGAGGTAGCTAGGCAGTACTGAGGGGAAATAATAAGAGTAATAAGCGAGATTTTACAATTTCAAATTAATAAGAACCCAGAACTCCTGCTACTGAACTTGGGAATGGAGGACATTCCAGCACAATATAGGACATTGCTATTTTACATGACAGCAGCGGCTAGACTTTTGTACGCGCAAAAGTGGAAAGTGCAAGAAGTGCCAACTATTGAGGACTGGATTTATAAATTGCTGTACATGGCGGAAATGGACAAAATGACAAGGAAACTGAGAGACCTTGATCCAGGACAGTTCAACACGGATTGGGAGAAGCTGAAACAATATTTAGTGAAGAAATGGGAGGTGGGAGGAGAACTGTGGCAGTTTGAAAATTACTGAAATACAATAAAAGTAGAGGGAGGTGACTTTACCGGGGGGTGGAGAGTTAAATGAGAATTTCTAAGCAACTATTTTATTAGACTATTATATATAGCATTAAGTATTATAGGTGTTATTATAAGAATTATAATGATAGAAATTAACTAATTATAAGGATAGAAACTAATTAATTTCATTTCTGGCAATAATCGTATAATGGAGATAATTTTATAATTGCAATGAAGGAATTTAAGTAAGGTGGGAAAATATATATTAATGCATAGATCATGTATTAAATTGATTGAATTAGTTTGGAGGTATATATGGGTCAAATTGGTTGACTATTTTTGGTGGATAGTGGCATAATGGAAGAATAATATAATTATATAATTAAAACAGTATGAAGATAAGATATGCAGAAAAAGTAATATATAGAGTATAAGTTAAATTGGTTGACTTATATTGAATGTACTGTTTATAGAAGTATCTAAAATTATGCTAAATGAGGGATAAATTGTTTGTCCCATATTGAAGATGAGATTATAAGATAGAGTATAGAGTACCAAAATTAGCTAAATGATTATTATCAAAAGAAAATATGCCAAGAATGTATTATTTAGTTATGCATTATTTAGTTGTTAAAGTAAGTAGGAAGACAGAAGGAGCACTGTGTTATATAGATAAGCTTAGAAGAAAGTGAAAGTTTACGTTTGATAGATAGAATAAATTTGAAATGAGTAAGGGAAAAGGGACAAGGGGTTGGAAAACTGTTGGAAGTCAACAAAAGGGGGGGAAAGGGAGGGGGTTAGAATTGGAAAAATTAAAGGAAACTGATTGTAATGTACAATTTAATGACATCTAATCCAAAAAAAAAAATTTTTTTTTTAAAAGAATTTTATCCAGTTTGGAAGGAAAACTATGGAGGAGTGTCTTCCATTGAAAACAATGGGAAATAATAACTAAACAGAATTACGAAAACAAAACAACAAAAGAAAAAATAATAACCAAAAGCTGTATGAAACTACTCAGTATCAATGCAGTCCTTTTTAGAATTAATAACAAAAGCAAATAAAGGAAACAGATTCCCGTGCACAATACTAGAGAAGTCTTTCTCCAATATAGTGCTTCTGATACGTGTTTTGCCTTCACGGGAGCATGTGGTGAGCCTGAATCACCAGGATCTTTGGAGATGTAATTCAGATTCAACTAGAAAATAATGCCTATGTACTATGTATTATATTCGAACCTTCCTTTTTGCCTTGCCTTGTGATAGACTTTTCCTTTTCAGTGCTTCCATTTGCTCAACCCCCTCAGCCTTTCTACTCTGTAAGTGCTGTTTACAATGCCCAGGCATTGCAATCTCTTCATAATCCCTCCCCCCATTTACTTACATACTATTTCTTATTTTAATAAGGTTCTTCAGCTGCTGTCTTTGTCTTGTTAGATAGAGGATAGTAACATCACGAAGAGTCTCTCTAAATGAGATGAATTTCACAAGAATTCGACCCTACCTCCGTGCGGCTCTGGCTGTGGAGGAGGGGGTCGGACATTGCTCTCCTGGTAGGAGGGAGAGCAGGCTTTCCTGGGCATCCGGGCATCTGGCACGGTGGGTGGAGCCAGGAGCCGTTTAGGCGGCTCAGCCCACACAGCGCCAGTCACTGTTTGAAGCTTGGAGAAGGAGGACAGTCTCTCTCTGAGCTCCGGGAGTCGGCGGCGGCAGTGGAGAAGCGGCGGCGGCAGCAGCAGCAGCAGCTTTGGGCTGCGGGCGCTGGCGAGACTGAGGAGGCAGTGGCGTTCAGCTCCGCGGCAGGCTTCGGGCGGCGGTGAGGCTTCGGCGGTGGTGGGTTGTAACTGCTGCAGGCCGCGGGCCTTGGTGGCGGCGAGGCAGCAGCACGGCGGCTGCTTGGGCTGCTGTGGGGGCACGGAACGGCTCTCAGCGCTGCTGCGCCTTATTGGCAGGAGGCTCCATTGGGTGCAGGCTGGCCACGGAGCCGCATGTTAGCGGCAGCGGCTGGTCTGGTCCTCTGGGGCACTAAGGGCGCCTTTGCCCACAGTCTGGTTGTTGGGGCATCAAGCGTCTGGCTTCCTGGGGGCAGGGGGCCTTGGGCTGGTTGTGTGAGTGGTCCTCGGCCGCCCGGTTTGGCCGGCTGGGGGCTATTTCTCTTACTTCCGGGTCCTCCCCCCCTTGAGGCTGCTTCATGTTGTTCCCTCATAAGGGTGTGGGTCTTGGTGCCCCCCCATCGCCCTCCCCTGTTACTTTGTCAGCGGGTGGAACGTGGTGCCCCCCCACCTCCCCTACTTGTGTTGCCAAGGGGAGTATAGGCCTGTGGGGGTGCATTATAATCATTGGGTTGGTAGGTACTTGAGGGAAGTTTAGTAGGCCCTTCCAGTCCTTGTTGGCTGGGATTGTGGCCATTTTGGGCCTGTATTAGGTAGCTGAGAGGCGGCCATTTTAGAGGGCTTTGAAGTTTTGGGCTGACGGGCTATAGGAGCTGGGATACCTCCTAAAAAAGGGGGTGGCTCTTCTAAGGGCAAGAGGTCTGCTGCGAAGGCCCCTGCTAAGAGGCCTGTACCCACTGGGTCCTCTTCCGAGGATGAGACTGAGGCCATCTCATAGCAGGAGATCCTGTGGAGGCTGGCTGCTTTAGAGCAGGGTAAAGGGGTCTCTGCTGGGATTGTGGCTGGTAGGGACTAGGCTAGGCCTGTAAGGGGGGCAGCTAGGGATGCTGTCAATAGAGAGATTTTAAGATGTCTTTCTGCCCTAGAAGGTTTCACTGGGACGGCTAATGGGGAATCCGGTGGAGCCAGCGGGTCGGCAGGCCAGAGTGATGGCGTGGCTCAGCAGGTGGTTGACCTGGAGCACGAGGCTGCGGTGGACCCTGTGCCAGTCGTTCTGGTGGTGGAGCCCATGGAAGGTACTGGTAAAGATGTCACACCACACAACACTTTCCCTTGGCTGTGGGGGAACACTGAGGCGGTGGGGAATCAAAGACCACCGGCGGGTTATTATCCGCAATTGCCTATGCCATGGGCATCCGGTTGCCAATGCCCATGGGTAGGGCTGGGGCCAGGTTTGGTGGGTGCCCAACAGACTGCCGGGTTGCAATTGGCTTGTGGTGGATTGGATGTCTCTTGGGGTCAGCCTCAGGCAGGGATATGGCCAGGGTTCCAGGGGGCCCCTTGGGGCCTTTATTCTTATGCCCCTTTGGCATATGGTAATGTCCCCTTCAATGCTCTCCCCTTTGGTGACACTGCTCTACCTCTGGGTGATCATTTAACCCAGGCAACACAGGACAAGATAATTAAAGGAGAGTATGTTGATGTCTTTCCCCTTCTTTTCCGCAAGTTGGAAAAGAAGGACAAAGAGGACTTAGATGATAGGGATAAAGAGAAGCTTAAGAGGAGGCATGTTGATAGGAACTGGCATAATTGGCTCCTGGGCTTTTTGATTCATGCTGGGGTGTTGGTGAGGGCTCAGCCCCATAGGGCTGCAGCTCTTTTCCAATATTTAGATATTATATATAAGGGTTACACTGGCTTCTCAGGTGCTGCTTGGATGCAGTACGATGAGGAGTTCAGGATGAGGGCGGCCCTTAACCCCAGCATACCTTGGGATAGGATTCACCAGCAGTTGTGGCTGTCGGTGATGTCACCATCTAAACCCAACTTGGGGGATCGGTCCGATAGCGGGCGTGTGGTACAGCGGTCAGCGTCAGTGGCATCGTCCAATACCCGCTCAGCAGCGGGTCAGTCGGTTCAACCCCGGCTGTTATGTTGGGAGTTTGCTTTCAAGGGAGTGTGTTCCCAAAAGCCATGTAGGTTCAAGCATGAGTGCCCCTCGTGTGCTGGTTTCCACCCCTACAATTCATGCCCTAAGGCAAGACAAGGGGGTGCCGGCCGGGGTTTTGGGGGCAGCGGACCTGGCAAGCAGCAGGCTCCTGGTAAAGGGACCCAGCCCAATAAAGCTGAAGGTCCTTAGTCAGCTTTTGCAGGCCTATCCGCGCAAGGACGATGCGTTGTTTTTGTGGCAAGGTTTTTCAGTTGGGTTTAGGATTCCAGTTCAGGGAGTACGTTCTTCTTATATGTGTTCAAATTTACATTCGGTAGTTGGGATGGAGGACGTGGTGAGGAGTAAGATAGTTAAGGAATGTGCTGAAGGATGGGTGCTTGGGCCATTCGAGGCCCCACCAGTTCCTAATCTGAGAGTTTCCCCCTTGGGTGTTGTTCCTAAGAAGGCGGCAGGTGAGTTCCTCCTGATCCATCACCTCTCTTTTCCTAGAGGGGAGTCTGTGAACGACGCTATTCTGGAGCACTTGTGCTCGGTTCGTTACACATCGTTTGAGCAGGCACTTAGGGTTGTGCGACAGTGTGGCTCGGGGGCGGAGTTGGCAAAATGCGACATTAAGTCTGCCTTTCGCCTTCTCCCGGTCCACCCCGATGATTTTGAATTGCTGGGATTTTGTTTTGAGGGAAAGTATTATATGGATCATGCCCTACCTATGGGCTGTTCTATTTCATGCGCAACATTTGAGTGTTTTAGCTCCTTTTTGGAGTGGGAGTTCCAGCGCAGGGCGTATAGTCGCAATTCCTGTCATTATTTGGATGATTTTATGTTTTCTGGGAGGGCGGGGTCCGGGCAGTGTGCCCGGTTACTTGCCATTTTCACTCAATTGGCTGAGGAACTGGGCGTTCCTTTAGCGAATGAGAAAACGGAGGGCCCATCTCCAATCCTAACTTTTTTGGGTATCAAGATTGACACTATACAGCAGTGTTTTTGTCTTCCCCCTGAGAAGGTTTCTGACCTCAAGCTTAGGCTTCAGGAAGCTAAGGCGAAGTGCAAGGTGTCCCTTGTGGAGCTTCAGCAGCTTGTGGGACATTTGAACTTTGCGTATAAGGCTGTTGCTCCAGGGAGGGCATTTTTGCGGCGGCTTTGCGATGCCATGTCAGCCCTTCAGGCTCCGCATCATCGCCTTAGGATCTCTAAGGGTATGCTTGAGGATTTGGAAGTATGGTCCAACTTCCTTGAGGGCTACAATGGGGTTACCTTTTGGAGGGAGGACCTGCTTTTGGAGGCAGACCTTCAGGTCACGTCGGATGCATCTGGATCTACGGGTTTTGGGGTGTGTTTCCATAGGCATTGGTGCGCTGAGCAGTGGCCCTCCGATTGGCATGCCAGGGGTTTAGATAAAGACCTCACATTCCTAGAGTTTTTTCCTATTCTTGTGGCAGTGCACCTTTGGGGGGATGAGTTGGCCAACCATGTTGTTCACTTTTGGTGTGACAACATGGCTGTGGTACAGGTTGTCAACTCTTTGTCCTCTAAATCCGAGCGGGTTATGAGGCTTGTTCATGTTTTTACATTGCTTTGTCTCAGGAAGAACATTTTGTTTAAAGCAAAACATGTTCCGGGGGTAAGCAACGGGGTGGCAGACACTTTGTCTCGCCAACAGATGGGGCGTTTTTGGCAGCTTGCTCCGGAGGCGGACAAGGTACCGGCATGGATGCCCTCGGACTTATGGCTCCTTGGGAAGCCGAAGCCTTCAGGGCCATAAGGCTTGCGGTGGCTCCCAGCACACGGCGCAGCTACGACAGAGTGGTAGGGCAGTTCTGGGGGTTTAGAACGAGTGAGGGACTGCAACAGTCTTGGCCCATTCCGGTTGAGCATTTGATATGTTTTTGCCTGTATCAGAAGGGGCGTGGATTGGCAGTGAGGTCCATTCGCAGCCAGCTGGCTGCGTTAGCTTTTGTTAGCAAGGCTCGGGGGTTCTCGGAGGCCACGGAGGACATTCGAGTCAGAAAAATGTTGGAGGGTTGGTCGCGCGAGGCAGGCCCTCGCGTGGATCCCAGGGAACCTATATTGCCTTCGGTCTTGAAGGGGCTTATTTCTACCTGGGCTGCGGTATGTAGCTCAGGGTTTGAGGTTAGGTTATTTCACGCTGCTGCGCTTACGGCCTTTTTTGGGGCTTTGCACATCAGCGAGTTAGTAGTCCAGTCCAAGACCGATAGGTCTGACTGGGCCCTTAGGGTTGGGGATGTTGAATTTGTAGAAGCGGGGGTCTCCCTTTTGATTAGGAAGTCGAAAATGGATCAGAAGCAAAAGGGTGTCACCGTTACTCTGGGTCTGTGCGCGGACCAGGAGTTGTGTCCAGTCCGTGCCCTGCGTAGATACTTGCAAGTTAGGAAGGCTGGTCCAGGGGTGTTATTTTGTCACGAGGAGGGTTCTCCATTAACGCGTTGCCAATTTTGGACAGTAACTGAGAGGGCGCTCGCAAAATTGGGGTTGGCAGGGGTTAAGTTTGGAACCCATTCATTTAGAATTGGGGCGGCATCTACAGCTGCTGTGATGGGGTATTCAGCGCAGGCTATTCAGGGAGTTGGCAGGTGGAAGTCATCTGCTTATCATTCCTATGTTCGTGCGTTTAAGCATTTTTAAGAGTTACTAATTGATGTTTCCTAGGTGCTGTGTCCTGCTGTGAGAAATGAAGAATTTTGATCTGCGGGCACAGTATAGTGTTTTGGGCGGCTCATCAGGCCAGGCGGTCTTCTGTTAGATCCCAGCTTGGTTTGAGCGAATGGGCTTCAATGGAATGGCTGGGCTGGAGATGCCTGCGTTGGCTGGGGTTGTTACCATTGTTATTTGGGCAGCGTCAGGGGCCTATTCCACACATTTTGCTTGTTCATCTGGAGGGAAATGACTTGGGGTTCATTCATGGTAGGGCTTTGTCTCTGCAGGCCAAGTGGGATATGCAGGAGATTTTGCAGCATTGGCCGGGGGTACTTATTATGTGGTCTGCTATGTTGCCTCGTAAGGTGTGGCGTGAGACGATGGACCAACATGCTATTGAAAGGGCCAGAATGAAGGCCAATAGGGCCATTCAGAAGGCTCTTGAGGAAGGTTTGGGTGTTTATCTACCACACCCTAGGATCAGGGCCGAAGTTGCCAGCCTTTATCGTAGTGATGGGGTTCATCTGTCTGAGGCTGGCAACGAGATTTTCCTCAACGACTTGCGGCAAGGCCTTCGGTTAGCTCTAGGCCACTAGTGGGGCGCAAGGGCCTAGGCAGAGGCCTGGCCATTGTGTTGGTGGGATAGAGTTGGGTTTTAGGCAGTGGGCCGGTGAGCACCCTTGGCACTTCCCTATGTTTGGGGAAGAGGGGCCTGCTAGGAGTGGCTGGTACTGCTTGTGACGGCCTAGGTTATCCCCATGTGCAAGTCCTGCCTCACTGCTGTACGGCTGAGGATTGGGAGCTTGAAAGGGGGAACCAATTTTGCCTGGCTGTCCAGGTATCCTAGCCATCTATAGGGATGGCTTGCACCCGGGGCTTCGGGGCTCGCCCAGGCAGATCAAGGCGGGGGTCTGGGAATGACTACGTGGCTTGACCTGTACCGCTTCAACCTTGCCGCAGTTTGATTAATGTTAACGTTGAGGTTATTTAATAAAGTGGCCCTTAGATCCAATATTGTTGTCTGTCTCTTCATTCCCACTAGGGGAGCAATGCTCAAGTAAAGGGGGGGACACAATGTTAGCCAGGAAGCCAAATACTAAAAAGACAGATTGGAAGGCTTTGTCAATTTCCTCTCTCTACGGAGCCTGCAAATATTGCTCCTCAGGGGGGTTGTTTATTTCCTCTTTGGCTCCCCAAAGGCTCTTTCAGTTTTGCCTCTCCTTCTGGGAGCCAAAGAGGAGAGTGTTGAGCAATCATCATAAAGGCGAAAGAGCTCAAATGGAGGTTTGAGGGTGGATGCTGGATCTGAGAGCATGCACACAGCTATGATGGAGGGGAAGTCCAATTATACTGTGGATCTTACCCTGGGCAAGATTGCATCTTCTCCTCCCAAAACAAAGACTTAATGGTTTGTCCCCGGGGTTGGTCAAAGGATTGAGAAGTTGTCTCTGTGGTGAGACAAAGAGCTGGCGAACTGTCTCCAAAGTGGGACAATGAACCAGCAAACAGTCTCTGGGGTGCAACAATTAATGAGGAAGGTTTGATTAGGTCTTCCTGGGTATCCCTCCTCCATTTCCCACCCTGCACAATTCCAGGCAGTTCACTGGGAGGAGCTTCATGTGCCCTCATTGTTTTTGCCACATAGCTAGATTTAATCAGCTATATAGCACATGATGTTCACTATTAGGGGTGTGCAAGGAAAAAACTTTCGGCTTTCTTGTTTCGGGATTACCCGAAACAAGATTCTCTACCGGCATTAGCCGAATGCCGAAACAAGAATCTCTTTCGGGATTCGGGATTCGGCATTATTTCGGCATTCTTTCGGGATTCTTTCGGGTTATTTTGCTGGGAAAATGCCTCCGTCTTTCAGGACGCCTGGAGGAGGCATTTTCCCACCAAATAAGCCCAAAATTGGTGGGGACCTTCCTCTAACCCTTCTCTAACACCCACCCAAGTTTCAGACAGATTGGACTTTGGGGGGCCATGTTATGGCCCCCCAAAGCAGGTCCCCCCATCCTCCCATAAAGGAGCATCTTCTTCATTATTTCCTATGGGGAAAAAATGAAGAAGCAGGCTTCCTTTGCCAGGGGTGGCATTTTGCATGCAAAATGCCCCCCAGCCCTCAGGGGCCCTTCTCCCACCCCTCCTCCCACCCCCCACCGAGGCTCAGCCTGCTCCCACTTGGGGGGGCCATTTCATGGCCTCCCCAAGTAGGTGCTCTAATCTCTACCACTGACAGCTGGGGGAGGCTTGTGTTGCCAGGGGTGGCATTTTGCATGCAAAATGCCCCCCAACCCTCTGGGGCCCTTCTCCCACCCCTCCTCCCACCCCCCACCAAGGCTCAGCCTGCTCCCACTTGGGGGGGCCATTTCATGGCCTTCCCAAGTAGGTGCTCTCAGCCCCTAAAGTCCACCCTTCACAGCCCCACACAAACCCAATTCCCCCCCAGCTGCCACACACAGACCCAAATCCCCCCAGTAGCCCCTCACAGACCCAAATCAACCCCCACCTGCCCCACACCCACCATAACCCCAGGAACAGGCTGGCCTGCCCTCCCCTTTTGGGAACCCCTAAACTCTCTTTCCCAGGGCAGTTCTGCACAGACAAGGGGTGCCACAATGGTGGCAGTGCCAAATCGTCCCTGGGAAAGAGCACCTGCCCTGGCACACAGACAACCACCCCCCTGACCCCCCCACCACCCGCAGAGAAGGCTGGCCAGCCTGCCCCATTGTTCCCTATGCTGGGAACCAACCTCCCATCAAAGAAGGGAACACAGACACACAATCATTAAGTTTAAAAAACCTTTATTTTCTCATTTTCAAATTACAAGTGGTCAACAAATCACAACATATTACACTTATTGTCCCTCATAGCACAACACAACACAATTAACTACACATCAGAGAATCTTAAACACATTTTTTTTTTTGAAATGGACAAACAGTAAAGTTTTGAACATTACAACAGGTCACATAGTGAGCGGGCACAACAGGGCATGGAAACAGAAGATGATCATAATAACTACCAGCCTAATACAACTCTCCCTCCATAAAACGACTTAATGGGGGGGAACCACTGCAACAAAATCCCCCCCCCAACCCTCTGGGGCCCTTCTCCCACCCTTCCTCCCATCCCCCCACCAAGGCTCAGCCTGCTCCCACTTGGGGGGGCCATTTCATGGCCTCCCCAAGTAGGTGCTCTGCTCTCATCTCTACCACTGACAGCTGGGAGAGGCTTGTCTTGCCAGGGGTGGCATTTTGCATGCCAAATGCCACCCTCACCCTCAGGGGCCCTTCTCCCACCCTTCCCCCCACCCCCCACCACATGCATTCCTTGACAATCAAGAAATCTGGAGTTAAATATAATGTGCATGTAAGTCCCTCAAAGACAGAAGCAATATGACCCATTTGATTTCCACAACCTCAGACACAATTAGTGATCCGTTTCCCCTTGGTGGGGGATCCCCCACTCTCACCTATCACCCCGAAGGGGGAAAGTCAGTGAATGAGCCTTCAAGGTACGCTCCAGGGGCTGCTGCCGTGATGTCACTGATGTCATCTGGCTGCCCTGAGAGTATGCCTGTGCTTTGCAGTGGGCTGATTTGGGCCCTGCAGGCCAAAGCAGGATCCCTTGTGGCCCAAATCTGCCTGCTGTGAATTGTGCGTGCTCCCCAGCCTTGTGTGATGATCACATCACTTCCTAGAACAGACATCATCATGCCAGAGCATTGCCATTAAATGATCATGCGTGTGTGAACAGACCCTATGTATCCTGTAGGCTTCAGTGATGGTATAGTAATGTTTTCACTCACATTATAGAGAGAGAGAGAGAGAGAGAGAAGGGGGGGAGGCACTGAAGCTAGATTATTTCTTCTATTTTACTGTCCCCTTCCAAAGCCAGGGTGGCATTGGCACAATGCCCCCCTCCCCCCGGCCAGAGCCTTAGTACCAGTATGCATTGACAGGCCCATGCATCATAGTCCTTTTTGAGACCCAGCCAAGTTGTGTGCCTTTTGGAGAAAAATGTTCAAGTTGCTGGTGGGGGTATGAACAATTTTTAGATATCCACTGTAGTGCAATGGCTAGAGAGTTGGTCTAGAATCTGGCAGACTCTGATTCTGTGCCTTGTAGGCTTGATGGATGTTCTTGGCTCAGCCTAAGTAAACAATTGTGTTGTGTTTTCCAGAGGCAGTCTAGGTGATTTTGGGGCCCTGGACAAATGTTCTTGACGGGGCCCCAGAACCAGTGCCGCCCCACCACTGGCTCCTTGCCAAGGCCAAGCAATTTGGCAACCTAGGCCCCAGATAGAGTGGGCAGGAGTGCGTTGTTTCCTTCCTCCCCCCCCCTCCACCCCCTCATACAACTAAGAAGGCCATCGGTGGAGTCACTCCAATGTGAGGCATGGAGCAGCTGTCTATTGTTAGCCTGGTTGTGATGAGGGTGAAACAAATCAAGGGAGAACAGCAATGTGTAAACCACTCTAGGTTCCCATGGGGGAGAAAACCGGGGCATAAGATAAACCTTTAATTTGGTGGGGAGGGGGTATATACATTTTATGTGTATGTGTCTGTATGTTTTATGCATTCAAATCACTTGTGGTGTACTTTAGAATTATATTGAGCTCCACAGTATCCCAAAAACCTTGTCCATGTATTGCAAACCGAAGTCAATCTACCACATCTAGGGTATTCTTCTTTTCCCTACTGCCTTCAATTTTTCTTAGCATTATTGTCTTTTCTAGTGAACCTTGTCTTCTCATGATGTGACATAAGCACTATCATCAATTGATATCTTCAAGGGAGAAAGCAGGCCTGATTTGGTCTGGACATGTCTTTTTCGGAGTCCATGGTACATGTAAATTGAAACTTTCTTCCCACTTCACAGTGTGAATGTTTTTTCCTCCTATGAGCTTTGTCTAAATTTTACTGTACTGATACTGCTCATTTGGCCAAAAGGCCTGCCCTTGATCAATGCCACATTAAATACTTCATAATAAAAATATGTTTTTAGAACCATTTAAAAGTGTCCTTAAGTGCCATACGCCGATTTAAAAAACCATAAGCTAAATGTTTGGGAACACAACCAGATATGTGAATGACTGAAATGCAGCCCAATCCCACTGCTACTTAAAATCCATTTTTGATGGAGGTCTGGATTGTCTTACATTGGTGTCATTGGGCTTGGAATCAGGAACCTGGAAGCGTTCCATGGTGGCTACAACTTTCATGCCAAGGCTAAGAGGGTGGGAACGGGATCTCTCTGGGGTGGCAAACTCTGGCCTTGGAAGTTACTGGCAATTTGGGGGTGGGACTTGTGCAAAGGAAAATCTGAGTAGGGATCTCCCCCAGAATCCATGGTCCGCATTTGCCCTCTAAAGAGATTGCCCTTGGAAGCAGCCAGTTTATCTGTAGGGAACTACTCTCTCTAACCTGAACTCAAGCCCAACCAGGAGTTTGGCAGCCCTAGGAAAATTTCTGAAAAAGATGGCAAAGGAGGGCCAGCAACTGATAGAGGCATGGAAGCCCACACCAGGACAGTAGCAGGGGCCTACTTGGGCAAAAGGGACGACCAGTGCTCTCATCCCCCATAGTCCACTCCTTTCAGCCCCACACAAACCCAGTTCCCCCACCCCAGCTGCCACACACAGACCCAAATCCTCCACTCAGCCCCTCTCAGAACCAAAACCACCCTCAGCTGCCCCACACCGAGTACCCCAGGAACAGGCTGGCCAGCCTGCCCCATTGTTCCCCATGCTGGGAACCAACCTCCCATCAAAGAAGGGAACACAGACACAAAATCATTAAGTTTAAAAAACCTTTATTTTCTCATTTTCAAATTACAAGTGGTCAACAAATCACAACATATTACACTTATTGTCCCTCATAGCACAACACAACACAATTAACTACACATCAGAGAATCTTAAACACAATTTTTTTTTTGAAATGGACAAACAGTAAAGTTTTGAACATTACAACAGGTTACATAGTGAGCGGGCACAACAGGGCATGGAAACAGAAGATGATCATAATAACTACCAGCCTAATACAACTCTCCCTCCATAAAACGACTTAATGGGGGGGAACCACTGCAACAGGGTCCAGCAGAACCTATGTCATTTCCTGTGGCTGTGCTTTCAGTTCAGACACACAAAGCTGAACTGGGCACTTCCAAGGCACTGGACAATGGTATTTCTGGAGCAGTTCTGCAGAGGTCTCCCCCCACCCCCACACCAGCCTCAGAATTTACCTGGGAACATCTGTGAGAGATCATCATTGGCCGGTGCCCATCCACCACTCTTCCCGCATCCCCCAACCATGCAAACCCAACATTAACATCAAATTTTTTTTTTTAAACATGAACTGAACATCAACTTTTAAAAAACATAAGCACAACATTTTTTTTTGGGTTTTTTTCCTTTTTTTTACATGAACAGAACATCAACTTTTAAAAAACATAATCACAACATTTTTTTGGGTTTTTTTTCCTTTTTTTTACATGAACAGAACATCAACTTTTAAAAAACATAAGCACAACATTTTTTTTTGGGTTTTTTTCCTTTTTTTTACATGAACAGAACATCAACTTTTAAAAAACATAATCACAACATTTTTTTGGGTTTTTTTTCCTTTTTTTTACATGAACAGAACATCAACTTTTAAAAAACATAATCACAACATTTTTTTTTGGTTTTTTTTCCTTTTTTTTACATGAACAGAACATCAACTTTCAAAAAACAGTACAACAATTCTTCTACAATTTTTTTTACAATGATTTCATCTGATAAAAACACCTAAGCAATCCCTATCTAACCTGTTTCTCCCTCCAGTAGCAATCCATGTTTCTGGGGCATTATTTTTCATAATAAATTTGGTCCCACAGGGTATGTCTCAGTGATGGGAGATGTTTTGAATACCCTGGGGGGGGGGCTTTCAAATTGCTGGGTGTTTTCCCTTTGCCACTGGTTCCTAACCACCCTCCCTCTACTGGCCGGTTTTAACTGTATATACAGGGTTTTATACAGGGGAGAGCGCGATTCCAAAGGATTGGACTCATAGAGGATGCAGGCCACAAGTTGGGCTCACCTCAGTCACTCTGGAAGTCCAGTCCTGAGAAATCGAAGAGGCGAGAGTTGACCTTCAGGAAGGTCAACTGCTCGACTCTCCATGGGAGAAGGCGAGTGCGATGTGGGCCGACAATGTCGCCCGCATGTGAAAAGACGCGCTCGCTCTCCACGCTCGTCGGAGGGCATGAGAGCAGCCGCTGCGCCTCGAGGGAGAGGTCCGGCCAGACCGACTCCTTCCTGGCCCAGTAGCTGAGCGGATCGGTGGAGAGCGACTCGCAGGGCTCCGCGAGGTAGTCCCTGACCATCGCCTCCGCCGGATCCTCTCTCACGGTCCTCACGACCCCAGAGGGGACGAGGGCCCACCGGAGCATCTCCATCTCCATCGGCACTCCGGTGGTGGCCTCGGGGGGGGCCTGCGCAGAGGGGGCGTCAGAGGGACCCGCACGGCAGGGCCCCTCTTGCGTCCCCCCTGTCGACAGGCGTCCCCTCTTGGCCTGCCTGCGCCTCACCCAAGAGCAGAGCCCGTCTCTGGCTTGGGTGAGGTTCCCGTCCCGCTCGGCGAAAGTGCCCTTTATGCGCGGGTCACACATGGTCGCCAACATGTATGACTCTTCCTTAGTGAGAGGAGTTAGCCTGGCAGCTATGCCCTGCTGCAGCCTTCTCACTAATGCGCGCACCGCTGGAACAAGGTCAGCACGGGGCGCGACCCGGTCTGCAAGGGTGGCCAGATTCCTCTGGAGCGTGTGCACCAGGGGAATGACCAGACCGAGGGTCGCCGTGTCTGACGAGACCGCCACAGTGAAGTCCTTGAAGGGCTTCAGGACCTCCACTGTCTGGGTGATGGTGAGCCAATCCTCCCGGTTGAACTCACCCACCTGACTCGCACCGCGGTGCTCGGAGAGCCACGCGTGGAGTGCGGCCTGCTGCTCCACCAAGCGCTCAAGCATGGCGCAGGTGGAGTTCCAGCGAGTGCTGACGTCAGTGATCAGAGCGTGCTCTGGCACACCTGTCCTGACCTGTGTCTGGCGCAGTTCGTGCGTGGCCTTCACGCTGCGCGAGAAGTGACCCGTGAGCCTCCGACATTTCTGGACAAGTAACTGGAGTTCACGGGTCCGGGTATCCACGGGTTCCTTCGAGGAGCCCAACCCCAGCGCATCTCTCACCACTAGGTGAAGCTTGTGAGCGGCACAGTAGACGCTCTCTCGGCTCACTAGATGCGCCGCTGCCCTCATGTTCTTGCCACCGTCCGTCACCATGCATCCCACGGTGGCGGGTCCCTGGCCTATCCACTCGTCCAACTGTCTCCTTAAGGTGGCAGCGATGTTCTCCGCCGTGTGGGACACGTCGAGCACCTCGGCGTGAAGCAAGGCCTTGCAGTAGCCGGCCTGGCGGTCTCGCATCCTTCCCTGTCTAGCTGTGCTAGGCACCTCCCCCCGGCCCCCACCCAGAACCGACTCGGGTTCCCACCAGTGAGCAGTAAGCGAGAGGTACGCTTGCTGCACACTTGGGCAGGTCCAGATGTCCGATGTGAAGTGCACAGTTCTCCCGGCAACCCGGGACAGCTGTGCCTTCACATGATCCCTGGCAGCCCTGTAAAACGAGGGCACCACCGATCTGCTCAACGACGTGCGAGCAGGGACGGCGTACCAGGGAAAGCAATCTTGGAGCAGCCCTGAGAAGCCGAAGTCTTCAACTACGGAATACGGTTGCCCATCCACTGCTATCATGTTGACGATGTGGCGCGTGATGCGCCTGCTCGCCCTCCGGATCCCCTCTCTGGGCACACTAGCGCCCTGCATACCAAGCATCTCCGGGAGAGAGGCTTGGCGTCCCTTTCCTGCAGGTACCCTTGGGGGGAGAGCACCAGAGGAGCCTGCCTCCTTCTGGCTAGCTGGCGGCCGTGCGGCGCCACTCGAACCCTCCTCCCGAAGAAGCACCGCCTGGTGGTGCCTCTTCATATGGTACCTCATCCCAGACGTGGAGAGATGCCACACATCTTTGCCACGGCTGACGCGCTGCCTACAATGCAGGCACAGGGCTGCTCGGGGATCCTCCGTTGTCTGGAAGTGCTTCCAGATTTCGGAGGAAAAGGGCATCCCACGCTTCCCAGGAGAAGCGCGTTCGGGACCACCCTGCGGCACCTCCTGTGAGGTGCTCTGGCCGGACACACCGTGTCCCACTCTCGGCCGGGCAGGTGGGGATGGACGAGGCTGAAGGGGCAGAGATGTGGGCTCTTCCACCACAGTCTCTGCCTCTTCCTCCCGCGTCCTCTCCTCCTGCACAGCCGCGAGAGGCCTGCTGCTGGCCTCAGAGGAAACTGGGGTGGACCGCCCCAGGGGGGGTCTCACGGGCAGTTCCTCCAACATCCTCCGGGTTCCTGGGGTGAGCGGGAGCGCAGGGAAAGTCATGTGCTCCGCGCCCATCCCAGGAGACACCACATGCTGCCCCTCCTCCAGCAGCTGGCTCGCAACCACTGGAGGAGGAGGAGCCTCAGCAGCAGGCCCCTGCCCAGTGCCAGCCCCTGCCTCACGCACCCGGGTTGGGGGTGGCCCTCCAGCAGCTGCCTCAGGAAAGAGAGTCTTGCGAACCCTCTTCCTGTCACCAGAAGCCAGGCTGGTGAACGGCAGCAGCGCAGGGGAGGGCCTCCTCCGCTCAGATGGAGGGGCTGCCGCAGCAGTCCCCCTCCCCCTCCCCTCCTCCCCTCTAGATTTCTCCCTAGCCTTTCCCCCGGGGCCCCTCTCTGCTTTCCTCTCCGACATACTTTCCCCTCCCAAATTCAACCCTAACTAATCAGAAAAGATTTAGAAAACAAAGGTCAACTTTGTTTTCAAGACCTAACTAACCTGCTCTAAATCTGTGCTTCTAGTGGCTCTGTGACTTGGAGATGAACAATCAAGTGCCTTTTTAAGCAACCCTATTTATGTCAGGGAACCTGAGCCTGCCAATCAGCTGAATTCCTCTGGAATTGAGCTGGCCCTAAACCCCAATAACAGGTGACAAAGCCTTAAACACTCACACACTAGTATGCCCGGGCCGGCCTGGCACCACCACGGGTGCCAGAGATGGGCAGTGGAACCCTAGTTATGGGGGCACTAATGGGAAGCCTATTGACAGCTATTACAAATTTTTATATATATATATATATATATAGATTTCAAACCTAACACTCACTCACTAATGCTTTCCCTGCTGAGTCCCTATTTAGTTTTTTAAAAAAAACTAGGCTCGGTTTCCCTAATAATTATGTTGAGGGCAATTATCCACTGATCACCTACCAACTGGCCTACCTACCTAAGAGACACTATTTAGCGGGACCGATGTATCTGTGGTATGTCGGTGTGGGGTGTGGATGTGGTGTTTTGAAGATGAGCCTCCCCCCTCCCAAGCTAGCAAGAACCCACCCCCAAGGCCACCCAAATGTCAACCCGGACTCGCTCACACTAACACCAGTCCTGCAGTCCAGCGATGTTCAGGCGGTCTTGCAGCTGGTCCTCCTCTCCTCCACGATGCTGTCAAGAAAATTGGAAATGTTAGCAGAGTCAACACCACACGCCGCACACGCAACCCCAAAATTCAAGGCCCCGTTGCACAAGCCAAGTCAGCCCCCCCCCCTTAAAGGCTAGGGCCAACCAGCAGCAAAACAAAACACATCCACCCAGCAGAGCTTCTGGCCTGTGCAGGCCAGAAGCTGGCACACTCATTTTTTAGTCCTGTGAAACAGCAGTTCATGCCCACCCCACACTCAAACTTGAAAAATGAAACATGAAAGAAAGCTGGCACTGCGATCAATGCTGGCCCCCCTAACCCCCAAACAATATCCTCTTGCCCAACCAGAAAATGCCCCCCCCCCCCGGCCCAAGCCATAAAGACAGAGCCAAAGCATATGCTCGCAGGTAGGCACAGCAGCAGACATAAGCTCAAAAACCAAATTTAACAACAACCCTACCAGTCCACCAGTGCAGATGTCCAGCAATGTTGATCCTCCACGCAGAGATCTGCAGGCCGATGTCCACCAAGTGCAGTCCAGTCCAGAAGAGGTCCACCAACGATAAACAACCTGAATGTGAAGCAAAACAGTGAGTGCCAGGCCAGCAAACGGGAAGGGTTACCAAAGCCGGAGCAGCAGGCCTGTGTGTGGGCCGAAGGCTGGCACAGTTGATCAGGACGGAGCCTGTTGGGAATCCTTGCAAGCAGGGGACCAGACACAGAAACGCAAGCCACACCATTCCAGATTGTGGAGCACAACTGTGAGTGCCAGGCCAGCAACCAAAAAGGGTTACCTTGGCCAAAGCAGCATACCTGTGTGTGGCCCACAGGCTGGCACAGTTGATCAGGACGGAGCCTGTTGGGAATCCTTGCTAGCAGGGGACCAGACACAGAACAGCAAGCCACACCATTCCAGATTGTGAAGCACAACTGTGAGAGCCAGCCAGAAGAAAGGCTTCTGGCCTGTGTAGGCCCGAAGCTGGCACACTCTGGTTTTAATCTTCAAACAGTGGATCAAGCTTAAAGAAGGCAAGCACAACAACCAATGCTGAACCCCCCCCCCCCCACCATCAAACATTGTCTGCCCAACCTGTCCCCCAGGCCATACCTGTGTGTGGCCCACAGGCTGGCACAGTTGATCAGGACGGAGCCTGTTGGGAATCCTTGCTAGCAGGGGACCAGACACAGAAAGGCAAGCCACACCATTCCAGATTGTGAAGCACAACTGTGAGAGCCAGCCAGAAGAAAGGCTTCTGGCCTGTGTAGGCCCGAAGCTGGCACACTCTGGTTTTAATCTTCAAACAGTGGATCAAGCTTAAAGAAGGCAAGCACAACAACCAATGCTGAAACCCCCCCCCCACCATCAAACATTGTCTGCCCAACCTGTCCCCCAGGCCATACCTGTGTGTGGCCCACAGGCTGGCACAGTTGATCAGGACGGAGCCTGTTGGGAATCCTTGCTAGCAGGGGACCAGACACAGAAAGGCAAGCCACACCATTCCAGATTGTGAAGCACAACTGTGAGAGCCAGCCAGAAGAAAGGCTTCTGGCCTGTGTAGGCCCGAAGCTGGCACACTCTGGTTTTAATCTTCAAACAGTGGATCAAGCTTAAAGAAGGCAAGCACAACAACCAATGCTGAAACCCCCCCCCCCACCATCAAACATTGTCTGCCCAACCTGTCCCCCAGGCCATACCTGTGTGTGGCCCACAGGCTGGCACAGTTGATCAGGACGGAGCCTGTTGGGAATCCTTGCTAGCAGGGGACCAGACACAGAACAGCAAGCCACACCATTCCAGATTGTGAAGCACAACTGTGAGAGCCAGCCAGAAGAAAGGCTTCTGGCCTGTGTAGGCCCGAAGCTGGCACGCTCTGGTTTTAATCTTCAAACAGTGGATCAAGCTTAAAGAAGGCAAGCACAACAACCAATGCTGAACCCCCCCCCCCACCATCAAACATTGTCTGCCCAACCTGTCCCCCAGGCCATACCTGTGTGTGGCCCACAGGCTGGCACAGTTGATCAGGACGGAGCCTGTTGGGAATCCTTGCTAGCAGGGGACCAGACACAGAAAGGCAAGCCACACCATTCCAGATTGTGAAGCACAACTGTGAGAGCCAGCCAGAAGAAAGGCTTCTGGCCTGTGTAGGCCCGAAGCTGGCACGCTCTGGTTTTAATCTTAAAACAGTGGATCAAGCTTAAAGAAGGCAAGCACAACAACCAATGCTGAAACCCCCCCCCCCCACCATCAAAGATTGTCTGCCCAACCTGTCCCCCAGGCCATACCTGTGTGTGGCCCACAGGCTGGCACAGTTGATCAGGACGGAGCCTGTTGGGAATCCTTGCTAGCAGGGGACCAGACACAGAAAGGCAAGCCACACCATTCCAGATTGTGAAGCACAACTGTGAGAGCCAGCCAGAAGAAAGGCTTCTGGCCTGTGTAGGCCCGAAGCTGGCACACTCTGGTTTTAATCTTAAAACAGTGGATCAAGCTTAAAGAAGGCAAGCACAGCAACCAATGCTGAAACCCCCCCCCCCCCACCATCAAAGATTGTCTGCCCAACCTGTCCCCCAGGCCATACCTGTGTGTGGCCCACAGGCTGGCACAGTTGATCAGGACGGAGCCTGTTGGGAATCCTTGCAAGCAGGGGACCAGACACAGAAAGGCAAGCCACACCATTCCAGATTGTGAAGCACAACTGTGAGAGCCAGCCAGAAGAAAGGCTTCTGGCCTGTGTAGGCCCAAAGCTGGCACACTCTTGTTTTAATCTTAAAACAGTGGATCAAGCTTAAAGAAGGCAAGCACAACAACCAATGCTGAACCCCCCCCCCCACCATCAAACATTGTCTGCCCAACCTGTCCCCCAGGCCATACCTGTGTGTGGCCCACAGGCTGGCACAGTTGATCAGGACGGAGCCTGTTGGGAATCCTTGCAAGCAGGGGACCAGACACAGAAAGGCAAGCCACACCATTCCAGATTGTGAAGCACAACTGTGAGAGCCAGCCAGAAGAAAGGCTTCTGGCCTGTGTAGGCCCAAAGCTGGCACACTCTTGTTTTAATCTTCAAACAGTGGATCAAGCTTAAAGAAGGCAAGCACAACAACCAATGCTGAACCCCCCCCCCCCACCATCAAACATTGTCTGCCCAACCTGTCCCCCAGGCCATACCTGTGTGTGGCCCACAGGCTGGCACAGTTGATCAGGACGGAGCCTGTTGGGAATCCTTGCAAGCAGGGGACCAGACACAGAAAAGCAAGCCACACCATTCCAGATTGTGGAGCACAACTGTGAGAGCCAGCCAGAAGAAAGGCTTCTGGCCTGTGTAGGCCCAAAGCTGGCACACTCTTGTTTTAATCTTAAAACAGTGGATCAAGCTTAAAGAAGGCAAGCACAACAACCAATGCTGAAACCCCCACCCCACCATCAAACATTGTCTGCCCAACCTGTCCCCCAGGCCATGCCAAGAATAAACTGCAACACCTTTTTGCAGAGGCAGGCCACAGCAGCACATTGCCCAGCATCAAAAAAATTTACAAAAATTTTAAAAAGGCCTACCAGGTGTCCTCTCAGGATGTCCAGCACAGTTGATCCTCCAGGCAGATGTCCTCCAGGCTCCAGGTGCAGTCTCTCTTCTTCTCCTCTCTCGGTCACAGCTCAGCAGCAGCAGCAACAGAAGTGTTCCAGACAGTCTTGCTCCAAATTTAAATCCCCTGCTGCAGCCTCAGCCAAAGATTTAAATCTATTGGCTGGCATGAGAATGCAGCAGTGGGATTGGTGACTCCTAAAGTCCCCAGTCCCCTGCCTTTCCCCACCCACACTCCAAGAGCCACCCTCCTCCTGCTCCCCCTCCCCTACCTGTTAGTTTTGGCGGGAATCTCTGCTGCTTTGCAAATGCAAAGTGCAATGCAATGCTTGCACCTTGCATTTGCAAGGCAAAGCAGGATTCCCTATCCTCCTTTGCAAGAGGGGTGGGGGGTGACAGAAGGAGTGAGTGATTCACTCCTTCTCCCCCCCTCCCCTCTTCTAAGAGCCTGCAGGAAGCCTTTGCTTCCAGCAGGATTTTGCTAGCCGCTTGCTAAGGCAAACGGCTAGCAAAATCAAAATGGCGATTCTCGAATGCCGAAAGAATGCCGAAAGAATCCCGAAACGTTTCGGGTTTTTCTTTCGGCAATCCCGAAACGTTTCGGCATTCCCCGAAACGTTTCGGGATTCTTGAAGAATGCCGAAACACTTTTGTTTCGGCATTCTTTCGGCATTCAGAATGCCGAAACGCACATCCCTATTCACTATATGATTTCTGATTGTCTGGAATCACATAATGAGGATGTCCTTTCAAGTTAAGGGGTGGCAGAGGGTGAGAAATGTGTGAAATAGTAGAAGATAACTTTTGAGGCAGACTCATATGGGAACCTTTGTATCTAAAATCAAACCTCATGTTAATTGAGCACAGTTTGCTAAGTTCACCAAGTAGCTATGTAGTAAACCTCACACTGAAGACACTCTCCATTCTGCCCACTTGGTGAGATCTTGCTGTTTTGTTGTACAACGTTCTTGTAATTTCCACCCACCTATCCTGCCTTATTCATATGGATCTTTCTGTTCAAAACTCAATAATTTACATCTAAATCTGGCAGTTTCAGTGGAAAATTTCCACAAAACAGACTTTTATAATTTGGAGCTATACAGGATATATTGGCACAGGTTTAATTGTAGCTCCATTTATTAAATGGCATCACTACCAGGATAAAAATGAAGTTCTTTACAGGGCTTGCCAAAAAAATCATATTTGAGAAATTTTTATTGCTTTAAAATGTATAGATCAACCAGTCTAATTTATATTTTGTTACTTTTGGCAACGGCATGATCAGAGCATCAGGTTTCTGTCAAAACTGATAAGGTAGTTTTTTATTTACTGTTGAATATGGCATGAATATGGCGTGAATGAATATGGCATATTTATTCACGCACACACACTTGTACATATATATGAACACACACACACATGTATATTATACCAAGAAACTAGCAAGAATTCTTTCCAGTTTGGCTGCTACATGAGGAAATTACTTGTCTGTCAAATATGGAGCTTTATTGGTTTCTTAAAGGTGTTTTTCAGATTGCTGGTCTAACAACACATATAAAGAGCCTGTTTTTACCAGACATATGGTCACTAGCAAATCCAAGGACACTGTGGTCTCCTCAGTCTGCAGGAATTCATCATCAGTGGTGTCATACATCTTATTGCTCTAGGGAAAGCAGTCACCTCTTTATACTGAAGGACATTTCTTCATTCTTAATTTCACATACATTGTCCATGGAAAAGGGAAATAGTCCTTGAAATATTAGGTTCTGGTTTCTTTGACTATTATTCATTTTAAGGTTAGTTTTTCTGTGTGATTATAAATACAGAAATGTAATAGTCATAAAGGAAAATGTTACCAAATATATATGATTATTATTATATAGACCAGGGGTCCCCAACCTTGTGGCAAATGGACGGGGGGGGGCACATTAGAGTGCCCAATGCCTGAAGAGGGCCACAGCTTATATCAAAATGTAATAAAATTATTAACCTACCTATTTAGATCAACAGTAAACATTCAGAGATAATGAAGAAATGATCATTTGAATTTTGGAACAGTATTTTACTGTCAAATCCTTTTATTTAGCTACACATACTTATCTAATCAATGTGAGTTTTGTGGCTGTTTTCTGTTTGCCAAGGCATTAATATCCAAGTTTGTGTTTGTGACAGGCACCCTTAAAATGTCATGCAAACGTTCATCAGTAAGTCTTGACCTACACTTGGATTTCACAATTTTCATCTTGGTTTGCAAATCAATTCATTCCATCTGAAAAGTTACTTGCTTCTTCTGGTGCTACTTCAAATGGATTTTGAAACATTCTTATTTCCTTTCTGTGCTTATGGCAATCAGTGAATCTGTTTTGGAATTCCACTTGCAATAGGTTCAGTGAGAGCTAAGCTAGAAGTGATGCCTGACACGAAGAGGACACATGTCAGTTTCCCGAAAGGTTTGACAGGAAGTATAGGCGTCTCCATCAGTGAATCTCTCAATTCATGTGCCCTATATTGCTCCATCAATTCCCAATTTGGTTTTTTTTTATAATTATTTTTTATTGATAACAAATAGCATAACAACAGTAACAGTATACGAGTGGTACAACATTATACATAGCAGTAGTCAAGTAACACGATGATAACTTCAGTATATAACTATTAGTGAGCAAACATACAGTGCAGGTGAGATTACATGAAAAGGATGAACAAACATCAACAATAGAAGTGGGGAACAAGCTAACAAATCTGTTTTCATATAAAGCACAATTATAATTCAGATATCTGGATTTATGATAGTATAAAAAGGCAATTTCGATGTCAATAAGTCATTTTTGGCTAGGGAGTCTAAGAAGGGGTACCATTTTGCATAGAAGTTGGAGGGCTTCGAGGGGTTCAAGAGAAGCTGTATTCTTTCTGTTAATTTCTCCATCATAAGTTGATCCCATACCATTCTGTACCAAATGTCAAGATTTGGGGGAAAGTGAGATTTCCATCTGGCCACAATTGCGTTTTTGGCGGCAGCCAGAAATGTTCGAATCAAATCCCTCTGCTGTTGGGGTACAAGTGAATCTTTCCAGATATCTAGGAATACTAGCTCAGGGCACAAGGGTATAGCATGGGCTGTAATTTTAGATATTTCCCAGAAGACCGCTTACCAAAAATTTGCTATGGACTGACACTCCCACCAGGCATGTATGAACTTCCCCTGACCTCCACACTTTTTCCAGCATAAGGGAGACCTTTTTGGGTATATTTTCGCCAATTTCTGGGGTGTAAGATACCATCAGTGTATGAGTTTGTAGGCCTGCAATTTCACATTGGTGACATGGGAGTTTATCAATTTAGAAGACCAGACTTGCTCCCAATCTGTTCGTGAGATGCTAATCCCACAATCTTGTTGCCACTTATTTTTTAGTACCCCATTTTGCTCAGGTTGGGAGCTCAACAATATGTTATAAATTTTGGACAGCAAACCCTTATGAATGAGTGAGTGGGAGTCTAGGAGTCTTTCAAAATCAGTCATCGGTTCAGTCAGAATATTCCGTATCCCGAGCTCACCTAAGAGATAGCTCAGCTGAAAGTAGAAGAACCATGGCACCTCTTTTTTCATTTTGCGGCTCAATTCAGCCCTGTCTATTATGCCCTCCTTAGACGCTACATCCAACAATCTTATTTCCCTAAAGCTATCCCAAACCTTCAGCACTGTTATGTTGTGATGGAGAGGTAGACCTTCATGTGCAGTTATTACGGAAAATCTAGAGATCACTGGAATCAAATTTTTCTTATGCCTGTCCCAGTGCTTCAATAGTGTCGTAAGGAAGATGTTATGACTAGTTGAGGGGGAGTGGCAAGTACGCTTGGCCCAAAACGTTTCGCGAATTGTGTTGGGTTGGTGATATGTATGCAGAATATTGATCCAATAAGAATGTACTGCGGGGTGTAGGATATGAATCATGTCTGATAGTCTGGCTGCTGCATAGTAAAGTCCCACATCTGGATAGTTAAAGCCTCCACTAGAGTGTCGAGTGTGCAAGGATTTAAAGGCTATCCAAGGACATTTGTATTGCCACAGAAATTTATTTAAAGTTGTTTGCCATTGACTTAGGATACTCTGAGGGATGTCTATCGGAATGGTTCGGAAGAGAAATATTAGCTTTGGAAGGATAAACAATTTTATTAGCTGGTACCTCTCGTACCATGACAAATTCTGTTTGTTCCAGTTAAGGAGAGTACTTTTAATTTCCTTCATTTTTTGCAGGTGATTGATTTGAAGCAACCTAGCTGGGTTCTGTGGGATATTTATACCTAGGTAGTGTAGATGTGATTGGGCCCACCGATATGGGAATTGTCGCTGTATGGCATTACTTATTGAGTCAGGCAAATTTATGGGGAGAATGCTAGATTTGTTTTGATTAACACATAGGCCAGATATCTGTCCAAATTGTGATAACTCCTCATGGAGATATCTTAAGGATGTTAAAGGTTGCGTAATGAACAGCAGGATATCGTCGGCGAATAGGCATAATTTATAGGTATTTTTGTTGATAGTTATGCCCTGAATTTGGTTGTTATTCCTAACCGCTTCCGCTAGAGGCTCTATTGCCAGTGCAAAGAGGATAGGGGATAAGGGGCAGCCTTGGCGTGTGCCTCGGTGAAGATCAATAAACGGTGTTGATGCATCATTAACTTTGAGTTTCGCTTTGGGGCAACCATAAATAGCTTTAATTACCTGTTGAAAGTTAGTGCCAAAATTCATGTGAGCGAGAAGCTGTTGTAAGTATGGGATCTCCAAGGAGTTGAAAGCTTTTTCTACATCCAAGGACAAAAACATTGATTGCACATTGTATTGCTTGCTAAATGTTAAGATATTCAAGGCTTTGTAAATATTGTCTGATATGTCCCTGTTGGGGATGAAACCAATCTGATCCTTACATATATACTGTCCAACAAATGAATTCATTCACTGTGCCAAGATTGAAGTGAAGATTTTATAATCAACATTCAGCAGCGATATTGTTCTGTAGGAGCCAGGGTTTGCAAGGTCTTAATGTTATAGCTGCTTCCGTCCAAGTTCTGGGGAGGGCACCTGAATCAAATATAGCATTACAAGCCGATAGCAAGGGCGGATTCAAAATAGAGGCAAATTTCTTATAAAATTCAGCCGGGTATCCGTCGGGTCCCGATGCCTTGTTGCATTTTAATCGTTTAATGGATTCAATGATTTCCGTGTTGGAAATCGGATTGTCCATTATCTGCTTATGAGCTTCCGCTAGTTTCCTAATAGTTTTGTGTTTAGATAAATAGTGCCTAATTTTCGCTCCGTCTGGTTTAGTTGCGGAATATAAGTTTGAGTAAAATGTCTTGAATACTTTCATTATGTCACTGGATCTAGTAAAGATTTGACCGTCTGTGTCTTTTATAAGTCTAATGTGTCTACTAATCGTTTTCTCCTTTACTTTCCAGGAAAGGTAGCGAAGAGTCCTCGGGGAATGACTCCAATATTTTTGTTTCAAGTACAAGAGATTTTTTTGGATTTTATGAGTCTCTAGGGCTTCCAGCGCTTTACATTCATGCAACAGTTGCTTATAAACTTTCTTGCTGCCATTTTTCTTATGCAGGTGTTCTAAGCTATTGATTTTATCGATTAAGGCCTGCTTTTGTTGTCTTTTGGTTCTATTTAAGGAAGCCGATAGTGCTATTAGTCGTCCCCTTAGCACAGCTTTGAGGGCATCCCATATTATTTGGGGTGAGGACTGTCCCGTTTGGTTTTCCTCAAGGTATTGTTTGATATACTGTTCTATTACTACCACAGTATTTTCATTGAGTATTAAATTTTTGTTAAACGTCCAGTTTCTCTCTTTATTATATTCTGAGGTTAATGATAACATACAGTTTACCCACACATGATCAGAGTATTCTATGTTCCCTATTCTGGAGTGGTACACCCTGTCAGTGAGATCAGTGGACACAAGGACATAGTCTATTCTGGTATATACCCCGTGGCGCGGCGAGTAGTAAGTGTAGTCTCTAACCAATGTATTTTTTCCCCTCCAGATGTCAATCAGATGGAATTGGTTAAAGAGTGTGAGCAGTTTTGTGTCTGGGAGGGTAGATTCAGGTTTCTTTTTGGGTTTAGTGTTGGTATGGCAAGAGGAGGACCTGTCCATATTATGATTTACTATACAATTAAAGTCCCCGCCCACTATTACCGGACCTTCCTGAAAATCTTTCAACTTCTGTAGTACTTCCTCTGTGAAGTCTAGTTGTTTTGCATTGGGCACATATACTGAGGCCAATGTAACTAGTCAGCCATTTAACTGGCCTTTTACAAACAGAAACCTCCCCCTGAGATCTTTTAAGCTAGCTTTGTGTGTAAACTGAATATTCCTTGACAGCAGAATTGCTACGCCCCGGGATTTTGAGGAGCCCTTTGCATGAAATTGCATCTGTATCCATGAAGCCTTGAGTTCTGATTCGTATGGTGCATGTAAATGAGTTTCTTGTATCAATGCGATGTCAACATTGAGTTTTGCTAATCTGGATAAAACCCTTTTTCTTTTCACTACGTTATTTAACCCTCGCATGTTTTGAGATATAATATGAAGCCCTGCTTGAGATGCCATAACCAACTACTTAGAGATTCAGAGGTATCCCTTGGAACAGAATCCGGGCACACTGATGTAAAAGAGAAGCTTTTCAGACTATTAAAACAGTTACAACAATTAAGTATTAGTCTTCACTTAATCAATGTCAGTAACGCAGCACTGGTATAGTAAATACTAAATGGATTGTCAAAATAGCAGTAGAACAAGATGCAGTCAGGATAATTATTTGCTAAGCTAAACCAATATATTGGTAATCTATCTACAGCAGTGAGTTAATCAATAATAAAAACAGATTCACAATCAGTTTCAGTATACCGTGTTATAACTCTAATGTTCACCAAAAGATCACCTTGGTTGTGAACCAACACAATGCAACACCAATGAAGGGACCTTAGGGTGAACCTCTTTTCACCTTTCGAAAGATAAGAAGAGCAGAACAGATTGTGAAGAGGCAAAACAGAGTATATGCTTTCCCTACAGAATATAACTCCCCTCCCTTAGTTCCTTTCTACCCAAATTGATTCAAAATAAGTTAATTTAATTGAAGTAATTAATCAGGTAAGTAAGTGTGAGCTCCCCCCTAATATAACTGTAATAAATATATATATACAAGTGAGATAGTTAATTAATTAATTGTTTTAAAATCAATTGCTTTCCAGAATAAAATAGTACGTTGGAATCACTGTGTAAAAATGTATATATATGTATGGTGCCTTGTTTGCTTGTTTTCTTATCGTTGAGTTTTATTTTTATTATTTTTTATTTAGTATTTTTTGCTGTTATTTATTTGTAAAGAATTATGTAATTTATGAGAATCAATTAAGCAAGTGAATTAGAGATGTGCAATTTTATTCAAGTATAGTTGTTCCCAAGTCCCTATAACCAATTAAATCAAGTTTGTATTATCCCACAATCTAACTAGTGCACTGTATAACCTTTTGGACAAATTGTCTAAGCAATGACTACCACCTCCTGCATATAAAATATATGTAAAATAGCTAGATGAAATTTTCTATGTATACCTAAATTCCTATGTATACCTAAATGTATACCTAAATTCTTCCAATATGCCTAAACTCAGCTATGTTCAGTAAGCACGTTACCCACTAACTTTAACAATTTCTTTGGTTTCCAAAGAAGCTATATATGTGAAATAAAATTTTAAGTAGAATCAGGTGTTAACTTTCCTTAAATGGTGTAACAATAATTGGTTTGCCAAGCTGTCCTTAGTAGCTCAGGGAAAAAAAAAACTCCACTGAAGCTACTGCAACTAAGCAGTAAGATGGACTGCCTATAAAAAAGGGCTGACAGAAAAGATGAACCTTTCAATCCCACCCCAAACCCCCTTAAAGATAGAAAGTTATCATTAGTTTTAAACGTTCTAAAACCCCAGTACTGACCAAGAAATTAGCATTTCCGTAGATTAGTTATCACGAACAGGAATTTTACTATTTTTTTGAGGTGACAACTTCGCTTTCTATTTTGCGAGCTTGCTTCAGTTTCCATGGCTACTTCTATGCCCAAGTTGTGCAGGAGACGGAGTCCCTCATCAGGAGTCGAAATAAAGTGCATTTTGCCATTAAGCTTGACCCGAAGCGTGGAATATCTAGACCAGCCATATTCGATTTGAGCGGTTCTCAGCCCCTCGGTTATTTGCTTGAGTTGCCTTCTCTTCTCTAGGATTTCAGACGGGAGGTCTGTGTAGACGCTCTTCCTTGTTCCATGGCACATTAAAAATCTCTGCATTCTAGCTGCCTCGAGGATCTTCTTTCTGACTCTCCAGTCAGAGAAGGCTGCTATGACATCTTGCGGTCCCCTTCTTTTTTCTGGGTTTTTGGGCCCCACCCTGTATGCCTTTGGTATCATGATGGCTGGTTTGTCTGCCATCTGAAGCTCTTTTGTCAGCCAATCAGCCAGAAAATCAGAGAGGTCCGTGTCTGCTGGTAGGGCCTCATCCACCCCTCTAAATTTTAAATTAGAGCTCCGCAAATGAATTTCGATGTCCAGTATCTTGTTTTGAACTCGTCTGTTATCAGTTTGGAGAAGGCGCACGTCCTCTTGCGCTTTGGGTTAGAGCCCGATCTGTCTTCTGGGCAACAGAGTCCATTACAAGTTTGAGATCACTTATTTGCTTAGTTAATGGCTCCATTAAGTGAGACATTCGATTAGAGAAGCTCATTTCAAGATCTTTAAGCAAAGTTTGTAAGGCAGGGTCATAGGCTAGGGTGTGTGAGTTTCGCGCCTCCGCAGCATTTTCGGCGGCCGCCATTTTTTCCCGCGCTCCCTCTGCCTCCCCTTCAGTGTTTTCAAGCTGCGAGTTTGGAAAGTAGCTTTGTAAATTCCTAACAGCTTTGGCGTTCTGTTTCTTGGTATTTAGATCTTGCTTACCCTTCATGTCAGACTGGGTAGAACGTGTTTTGAAGAGATTTACCAGGGCTTTAGGGTGGGATCGAAATAGAGCCTCAGCCTCAAGCGTCCATTCTCCTCAGAGTCGATGCCACGCCCCCCCCAATTCCCAATTTGTTGAGGGGGGCTTTAGGGGGCATCTTTGCCAGGAGCTGAGCTGGTGGCGGCAGGAGGGGGTGTGCAGGGAGCTCATCTTCTGCTGCCCCAAGGGATCCCCTGGCAGTTGCCACAGCTCCAAACCCCCTTATGCTGTTTCACTGCTGGCTGGCAATTCTGCTGGCAACCAGGACTGTAGGAGCCACACCATGGCTCGCCTGCCCCATGCCTGCTCCGCCCCCCACCACAGCCCACCTGGCCTTTGTGGGCTCTGAAGCAGGTGCGGGGTGAACGAGGCATAGGGATGATGAGGCAGCAGCAGACAGGGCCCACAAAGGCCAGACAGGCTGCTTCCTGCCACCGCCTCATCGTCCCTACGCCTCATTTGCTTCAGAGCCCACAAATGCCAGGCAGACTGTGGTGGGGGCAAAGCAGGCATGGGGCAGGTGAGCCACAGTGTGGCTCAAGAAGCTTCACTTCTGTTGTGGCAGAGTGCTCCCTACAGTCCTGGCTGCCAGCATCATCCCTGTGCTTCACTCACCCCATGCCTACTTTGGAGCCCACAAAGGCCAAGCAGGCTGCTGCATGCCATCGCCTCATTTTCCCTGGGCCTCATTCACCCCATGCCTGCTTCAGAGCCCACAAAGGCCAGGCTGTGGTGGGGTGGAGCAGGAGTGGGGCGGGTGAGCTGCAGCACGGCTGAGGAAGCTTTGCCGCTGCTACCGGCAAAGCGCACCCTACAGCATCCAAACTCAAAGCGGTTCTTACCCACCCAGCCAGTAATCACTCTTTGAATACATCATCTTGCTTTGCTCCTGCCCTTTCTTGGAGCTCTGCTCCTAGGAGGAAATGAGTACAAGGGTTGCTTGGCCAAGGGAGTGCAGAGAGCCGGCGATAAGGCACTCTGACCCATGGCTGTGCTCTGTCCTCTGCCCAAAGGTGGAGGTGGCGGTGGTGGCGGGGAGGGGGGGGGTCCAGTTGAAGCAGTCTGCATACAGCCCTTCTTGAGCTGCAAGCATCCCCCAGCACCTCCGTCCAAGGCAGGTCTGTTGAGCACAGGAGCTCTCCCCCTGTGTGTGAGTGCAAAGTGCTCACCCAGTTTTGCAACATGCCCGCTTTGTGCTCTTTTTGCCATTGTGGTGCCTCTCACTCTAAGTCTCCATGGCAGAGGGCTCTCAGGCAGAACATCATGCCGCACCCCCTGTTTACTGAGTACATGGAAGCCCCACTGGAGTTTATGTTGTGGGGCATGATTAGGTGCTAGGAAGGGGGCTGCCACCAGGGCACAAGAAGATTGGTTGCAGCTTGAGTTGACATCCTGGCTCTGGACCAGGCATCCTCTGGGCCATTTGGGTGGAGTTGTGCATGAGGGGGGCAGTTGACTTTTCATGTTACATGGGTGCCTATGGGCTACGCCACTGTATTCGTGGCATAACTTTCTGCCCCTGTTGGCAGCGTTCCCAGGCCTGAAGTGGTTTAGGGTGCTGACTAATGCCTGCCTTGCCCCCTGGCCCACCCATTATCCCACTGATGCAGAGGTTTACACTCCAAGTCCACTGGTGGCAGGCTGTGGCAGCCCCCTGCCAGTGAGGCAGCCTGGCAGAATGGCACCAGGGAGCTCCACCAACATAACGTGGGTTTACGACAGCATACCTGCCAGATACACTGATGTAGGGGCTTGTTGGCTATCTGAGCACTTTTTGTACCCTCCTTTAGTATTGTTCTGTAACTGACCTATGTGGCTGAGGGTGCCTATCACTCCACTTTTCTGGATTGACAATATTCACTTACCCCACACTGACTCTCTCTATAATATAGATGACAATTTCAAAATTGTAAAAATAATGCAGCTTGATTTGACTGTAAGTTGAACCTGGAAAAATGTTATGGCTTTCATCATTGTAATTTCTGTCAGCAATAAGCAAGTATGATACCTCTCCCACAATTGGTTGCAGTGTAACTAAAGGAACTACAATGGAAAGTAAGGTAATTCAAACTGGTGATATTTTTTCTGGAAGTTCCATTCCTGTAGTCTACAAAGGAAAAGAAACTAGCTAATAAAATCAAGTGGCCTCAGTCTCAATTAGCATTCTTCTTGTCAGGCTGAAATAAATTTGATTATTTCTCCTGCCAGGTTGTTAGGCCCCTCAAGGAGGAGGCTGTCCTTTCACCTGTTCTCTGCACGTTAAATGGCTTTTTCTATCAGCTGAAGTATAGTGTCAGAGTACTCTGTAACAGCAGGAGCCCTCAATCATGCTGGTATTTTGTTTCAGCTTTTCTTTTTAAGTATGTGTATTTTGAGACATAGAATGGTTGAATAAAGATAGGACAGCTAAGCAATGTATGTGCTCTAGTGCTGAATACAATTGCTATGGACGGAAAGGTGCTTTCTGGTAATGAAGGTACTATGAAAAAGAAATGAAAAGGACTGGCAGTTTTTGCCAGCTACCTCTGGGTTGCCAGCAGCAGAACTGTAGCACATCTGGCAGCTTTCCTAACAAACTGCAGGTGGGTTTGAGGCTGAGGTTGTGCCATTACCATACAAATTCTCTTCTCTCAGTTCAGAGTGCACAAGGAGAACTGCAGGTGTGCAGCACATTTATCTTTCTAGATATTTAAGAATAGTTTCTAATGAGACTTTTACAATATTACAGACTACAAACACATTCTTATGATGCTTGTGCATTCATGTGTGCTGGAACACATGCTCACACAAACAGATAGGTCTGTTTTGGTTATTATTTGTTACTGATTTGTTATCTTAGTACTTATTAGGAAGTCTAAGATAACTGGAACCCTAATTTAAAAATAAATTCAGAGAAGACTTTTTCTATGTTCCAGAACAGAACCTGAACTTAAAATTCTTTGATTCCTTTGAAGCTGAAGCAGGAAAAAGAATTGGGAGAAGCTAAAATTCAGATTTGTTTTAATTCCATGATGTTTATATATAGCGTTTGCAAGCCAATTTTTTTTGGAATTGAAAGGTAGGCTATAAATCTTTGAAGTAAATCTTACTCATTGAATTTGTCTTGCCCTTCTGTCCAATGAGTTCAGTGGAATACAGGGGATTATCTTCAAAACAAACAGTGGCTAGGCTGACACATTGTGACTGGCCCAAGCATGAGGGTCATCTAGGAAGCTTCATGGTTGAGGAGGTATACATGTGCACCACGTTCTAAGCAGAAATTGATGAAAAGATCACAGGATTAAGTGTATACTCATTGAAATACATGTGAATATGTCCTCTGGGACATCTTACATTGTGAGCATGACATCTATGTGGGCCTGATAATTTAAACCAATCCTGAGAGCTGCTCATAAAGTGGCACATTTCAGAGAAACACATTATGTTCATTCATGGTATTTGCCCAGCAAATTTAATAACCAAATTGTCCTGTGAAAGTATCATTCAGTGTATAATTGATAGAAGCATGCTATATTGATAGGGTATTTGATATATATGATAGAATACCTGGAAAAAAAATTAGAATGTGCTTAGACTAAGGGAATTATCAAGTAATAAGAGGGGGTAAGGGTTGGAAAGCTGTTCGAAGTCGATAGAGAGGGGGGAGGAAAAGGGTGGGGGATAGGGTTAATTAGATATTGAGGGAATGTATGTATTGAATTTGAAAAGTATACTCACCAATAAAATTTTCTAAAAAAAGAAAGAAAGTATCATTCAGCTTTCCAGTAAACTGTTCAAGCCTGTGGAGAAATGCCCTTTTGTTTGTGGATTTAACTTTCTATGGGCTGCAGGAGGGAGGGCCAGTTCCAGAGTAGAATTTGATTTAGAGAGAGAGTTGGTTGGTGGAAGGGAAGGAGGGAGGAAGTTGACAGTTGCAGGAAAGATGGCTCTGAGGGGAGATGTAGGTCTAATGTAACCCCAGGTAACAAAGTATCATGCCAACCCTACACAACATCTAATTAGGGCATGAGTATAGAGAAGGAGAGGGAGAGGGAGAGGGAGTAGGAGTTTCTTTGTATGTTGTGTTATGCCTTCCGTTCACTTTATACGTACCTGTGTAGAGTTAAAAGTTAAATAAATGTTTTTGAAATTAATGAAGAAAGATCCTCTGTTCCACATAGTTCTCCAACCACTTAGGACCACTAGCAGAGGAGGAAGGTTAGGAGGCTGTCCCACCTAACTGGAACCCAATACAGGGACAGTGGTGGCAGCAACTATCCGGAGACAGAAAGGTGAGATGGCCCCTTCAGGAGCTAGGCTAGGCAAGGGAGAGGTAGGCAGAGCGAGGTCTATCAGTTGAAAGAAAGAAAGAAAGGCCCCGATTCGCCACAAAGCCCATTCATATCTTATGCCTATGGTGATCCGGTTATCATTATAAAAAGCAAATCACATGCTGGCTAACATGTGACAGGCGTTTCAAGTGACAAGTTACGTGGTCCATGTTTTGGCTATCCCAGTGACTAGAGATGGGCACGAACCAAAATACGAACCAAAGATCGGCACGAACCAGGGTGGTTCATCATTCGTGAACCAGGGGTTTGTCAGAGTCCATTTCTGATGAACCACCATGAACTTTAGGCTGGTTCATTTGGTTCATTTTTTGGTTCGTCCCTGCAGACAGCCTGGCGACGATCAATTAGTTTCCTTGGCAACAGAGGATAGACTTCCTGCAGACCTTCTGCTGACCCGGAAATGGCCTTCTGCTGGCCCAGAAGTTACTTTCTGCTGACCCAGAAGTGACAATTTGCTGATCTGGATGTGACGTTTTCACGAACCAAATGAACCGGTTTGCGAACTGCAGCAGGTTTGTGAAAGTTCATGGTTCATGGTTTGTGAAATGCGATGAACCACAAAGCGCATGGTTCATTTTTTTTCCAGTTCGTGCCCATCTCTACCAGTGCCTATTTGATTTCACTTTTATGTTTATAATTACTCCAGCAAACATGTTTGTCTTTTTTTTTTTCACGGTTTCTTCTTAAAGTCTGAAAATTAAACAGTTTCTTGGGGAAAGCTCAGTGAACATAACACCAACAGACTGTCAGCAGTACAAGGGCATTGTCTTATGGATGCACATCCCCCTGGTTGGATCCAAGGTGCAAGGCCCTGCAGCTCATGTGTCGGTGGTGAACGCATGGGAGGAGACAGTGGGTGTATGTTGGCTGGGGTAACAAAATGCTTTAAATCAACTCTGTAGAAATTCTTTTTCTTATTGTAGGTTATGATGCTGTGGAAAATGAATTTTTATTCTAAAAAGAAATTTCTTCTTCAGGAAGCTTGCAAAAGCCTGCAACTAGTTCACTGTGCAAGTTGATGGGCTGAATAGTTTTTATCACAGAATCAAATAAACACTTCTAGTGAAGTCTCACAACAGGGCCTGCCTTGCACCTGTTATTCTGAAAGAAGAGAAGTATGCTTCCTTTTGCCAATTCCTTTTTTGAAGGAACATGCTATTTGGCCTGTACGAGACAGGTCAGCATCGAGTCTTTCTCCCCTGTGTCACTTAAAATAACTGAAGTTCCTTTCTAAGGGAAGGGAAACATAACCTGCCACTTTCATTACTCTCGTTTGCCAAGCAGCTGTGTTTACCAAAAAAAAACCCCAAACCCTAACTCATGAATTTTAGGTTTGCTTTTAAAAGAACACTGCTGTAACATACAGAACCTGAAGTTACAATATGCTCATTGGCCCAATATGTTTCAGCTTCCTGTCTGTTCACATTGCCTTCCCCATCTTATTAGTAACGAGCATTAATTTCTTTTCTTTCCGTGCAGCCCTAAAACTATTTCCCACTGACTGAAGTAACAGCAGTGAAAGCAGCAGAGCTAATTAAACGCAGGCTCTGGCTTGTGCATCTTTCCAACAAGCCACTCATGATTGCAACAGATGTTTGAGCTGCTTGGGCCAAAGGAAATTTTATAAGGTTTTTCCTCCCTTTTGGGGATATATGCCAGAACAGTCAAGAGAGGGGAAGTCTATAATTTTGTTCATGTATTCATATAATACACAAGAAATGAGGAAGCTAGTTGTGTGGGTGTGTATTTTAATGTAAATGGCTACATTTTTTTTCCTATTGGTTGCTCACATACAAATCCATCCAATATGGTCAGAATTTATACATGTGTGAGTCATGTGATTCAGTCAATCAATCAAGAAATATACATTTAAGAATAAAAAATTATTGTTGAAATTATTAGTAAAGAAGAAGTTGGGGCTCAGGGGAAATTCTTGAGGGGGAATCAATCACTGGGAAATTTTCCCTTGACCCAAATCTTTTCCTTTAGGATCCTGTAAACATTTAGGGGCTGGGCACATTTATTTTTCTTATTGTCCTTTATGTTCTCTGGCATCTGAATTAAAGCATGTGACAAATGGGAATAAAGTAATTTCTTTCAGAGGGTGCCTGTTGGCAGAAAGAGTCTTGAAAAATAATAAAAATGTGACAGTAGGTCACTTATGAGACAAACTATGGGAGAATTAAAAACAATACCAAGATAGCAAAAAAATACATATATACAAAGTAAAAAAAATGCTTCATTGAAAAAAAAGTGAGTATAAATAGTGCTTCTTGAGACAATGCTTCTTGCTGTAATGATAAAGGATTACATCCAAAGTAGCCTTTTCATGAAGAGAAGATAGTTCCCTATGACTCAGGAGCATTGGGGGACGGGGGGCGGGGCTGGCACAAAAGCTGCAGAAGACAGGCTGAAGACAAGCTCTCCATTCTTTGGATCCAACCAAGTGACAACACATTATGGCTCCCAGAACTTTTTAAGGAGAATTGGCACTTATAAAACCTACAATATTCAATCCAAATTCCTCTTGCTGTGAATCTTATGAGGAAATCTAAGGAAAATAAGAACCATCTAAATAGCTTAACAGTTGTCATCTATGGCAGTCTTCATTTCAATGTGCTTAAGATGAGAGTAAATTGTCAAGTATTACTCTGGTGGAGCAGAATGTTCTGTGTTCACTTGGGCAGTGCAATCTTAAGAGTCACTATAGTGGAGAGGTCCAGGTGCCTAAATAACTTTAGTGGGGCTAGTCTGCTCCCTAAGGACTTTCAACAGGGAGATACATTAACAAAACCGGTTAGGCAGGGGCAGTTGAGCCAGCTCTTCATAGAAAGACCAGCAGCAGCTACCAATCACACAACAACTGCCATCGACATCTATGCTAAATGCTGAGCCAATCTCCAACTGCAAATGCAGCCACTGCTTTTTAATACTATGTGTGCCTCGGCTATTAAGGTGGCACTGTACCACAGTTCTGTTAGCAGCAAAACAAATCAGAGGTCTAGTGACACCTGAAAAACCTACCAGAACAGCATTACCACTCTTGAGCCAGAGCCCACCCTCTGGGATATGTGAAGGGGCAGCCCTACAGAGAAGCGACAGATGGGGGGAATAATAGGGGCAGGGAGGGGCATGGAGCCAGAGTCATCCACAAACAGGCACACAGATGGGGAGAGTTGTGGAACAACCCAAATTTTATTAACTGGCAAATAATGAAGAGGGTCACAGGATCCAGGTTGCCAACTTGTGGAGGTAACCCCCAAAAGAGGCTCCCTTACTAAACAAAAGGGTGGAAAATCCACAACCAGAGGAATAAAGGTACCAAGAACCCCAATACCAATCAATACCAATGAAAAAGCAATCAAAGTCAAGGTTTATAAATGCTAACAATCAAATATAAAGTGACTGTGTGCTTCCATAAATATTCATAAATACTCTAAGAATTCATATAAAAATACTAAAAACATTCCAAGATCCAAGGTCAAGGTAGAACAATCAGTAACAGAAACATGGCACAGAGTGGTAAGCTGCAGTACTGCAGCCCAAGCTCTGTTCATGACCTGAGTCCGATCCTGGTGGAAGCTGGGTTCAAGTAGCCAGCTCAAGTTTGACTCAGGGCCAAGCTACAAGTGACAAATGACACTTTAACGGCAAGTGTATTTCTCCCTGTTCACTTGCCCTCCACTCAATCCACTTGCCATTCAAGTGTCATTCATCATGTGTAGCTTGGCCCCCAGCCTTCCATCCTTCTGAGGTCGGTAAAATGAGTACCCAGTTTCCTGGGGGTAAAGTGTAGATGACTGGGGAAGGCAATGGCAAACCATCCCATAACAAAAGTCTGCCAAGAAAATGTCATGATGTGACTCCCCCCATGGGTCAATAATGACTTGGTGCTTGCATCTTTACCTTTATCTAATAGAAAATGGCCGTATACAAATAACCAAAGCTCAACACAGGTGCAATTTAAAGGTAACAGATCTCTTCTTTCTTAAGTGAGCTGAAGAAGCTCTGAAAGGAATATCCATGTTTAAGGTAAGTCTCTAGTAATATTGAAATGGTCTATATCCCTGTTGTTTTCTACTTTGCAGGTGGAGCAGAGAACATCGGGGTCAGAAAGAATACTGCAACCCCCTAGCCCAACACAGGGCCAGCTATTGATACTTCATGTTTCATTAACCAATTTCTTCACAGGCGACAAGTGAGGTCCACCCAGACAGTCTATGTAATAGCAAACGTGCTTTCAATAAATATATTTATTCCAATCCTGTTATTTCCAATGTAATAAAGATTACTTCCACAATGTACCCCATTAAAAAGTTCGAGTTCATACAAATTCCATAAGCGGCACATCTCAGTTACAGCCATGCACAACACCACTCTGGGTAATTAACATTATAAATACAAAGGAATTACACACAAAGCCAAAAATTAAAGATTCAAGAACTTCCGTTGTGTGATCAAATACAGTATCTCTACTATACTTATAACAAAGAAGATAAATTTAGATTGTTGTTGAGACCCTTAGGTTTTAAACTGTCCAATGTGTGGATCCAATAAGGATTTTTTTTTTTTTGCTGCAGCAGCATTAGCAGTTCTCTCTGGCTCCCCCAAGAGGGCCCTTTACCAGCTACGTACAGTAAAGGGTAAAGGTGCAAACACCGAGTCATTACTGTCCCATGGGGGGAAGTTGCATCAGAATGTTTTCTTGGCAGACTTTTGTTATGGGGTGGTTTGCCACTGGCTTCCCCAGTCATCTACACTTTACCCCCAGGAAAATGGGTACTCATCAACCTCAGAAGGATGGAAGGCTGAGTCAACCTTGAGCCAGCTACCTGAACCCGGCTTCTGCCAGGATCGAACTCAGGTCGTGAGCAGAGCTTGGACTGCAGTACTGCAGCTTACCACTCTGTGCCATGTAAAAAACAGTAAATTGAAAGGATGCTTCAGAAGCCGGGCTAGAAATCCAATCTCAAAAAAGAAAAAGGAACTGTAATGGCCAGGTGGATTGCCACCTGCATGAAGTAAAAAAGAGACATGTGCTGCAGTGGCAAAGGGCATAGCCTTGATGAGAGCCACAGCCAAGTCTGTATCACTTTGGAAGAATTTTATTTATTATTTTATTTATGTCATTTATAGTCTGCCTTTCTCACTGAGACTCAAGGGGGATTACACAGTATGAGATTAGTACAATCAGTATCAAGTACTTTTCAATACAGTATCAAGGACGTTTCATAAACAATACCACAGGGTAAATAGATACAAGTTTAAAAGACATAGTATTAGCAAGAATCCAATACAGAGTAGAAAAAACACTGAAGCAGAACATAATCAATTCTAGGACTAACATTAGACAACATGGAGCACTGGTGGTATATAGAAGTACATATCTAAGCAGCAGATAATATGTAAGGCAATATAGTGATGAAGTCTATGGTCGGTAACTCATTAGCGAAGCATCTTCCCTACAATACAGCCCTCCCATTTTAGTAAAAAGCCTTTTTGAATAGTTTGGTTTTGCATCATTTATGAAAAGCCAGGAGAGTGGGGGCTCTTCTGACTTCCTCAGGCAGGTCATTCCACAGGATAGGGGCCACCACTAGATATGGGCACGATCCAAAAAATAATCCCGATTTAGCTGATAGTGATTTGGCAGCGGTGCTGAACCCAGGTACCCAAACCTCGTGGATCAAGTCCCGTTTCTGATACAGAATCGGGAATCGGGAATCAGGAGGGCGCCCCACCACCAACACTCCCCCAGACCAGAGTGACCAGGCACTAGAGTGTGTAATACTGTGTGAGCCCTCAGCCAAGGAGGTGCCCACTGAGCTTGGCCCCAGAGCTAGATGGCAGCCCTGGAAGCAGAGAGAGAGAATAGGAATAGAGCCCAACCCCAGCTGCAACACTCCCCCCCCCAGACCTGAGCCCTCAGCCAAGGTGCCCACCGAGCTTGGCCCCAGAGCTAGGCGGCAGCCCTGGAAACAGAGGAGATAGCTCCCTATTCCCTAATTCCCTATCCACTGAAGCCCAAAGCTAAAGCTCCCTCTCTCTCTCTCTTGCACTTTCACTCTCCAAAAGCGGCAAGCGAGAGCTCGCCTCTGTCCCACTCCACCCGCGAGCAGAAAGTGAAACTTTATTGCGCAGCACATGGCTATTTATAAAGCCTGGGTCTGCTACGCAGGAGGGCTGTGTTTGGCCGTAAGAGCTGCCTCTCAGGCTTTGCAGGGATGAGATTCGAGTGCCCATGGCTACAGAACAACACCCCCTTCCCCCACCCTCCCCTCTCTTCTCCCAAATGGACGAGACGGGCGCGCGCTTTTCTGGCTGCTCCGTGGTTGGAAGGAAGCCCTGCTGATCAAGGAAAGCTGGGCTTCCATTTGCATTTCCAGGGCGACAGAAGGAGGGCAAACAGCTCCGGCATTCCCCAGGCTCCGTTTCCACGGGGCTCCGTTCCCTCGGGAACAGATGGCTGGCACCAGACTGTCTGCAGACTGCAATCCTGAACATAAACCGATCGATCCAATTGAGACCTGATAGAATGCCCCACCCGACTGCTGAACCGGGAGCCGTGGACGGAACCGATCAGCCCGGTCCCGATGGCGCAAACACCAAAATCGGGGCAATTTTTAGACCGTAATTCCGATCGTGCCCATGTCTAGTCACCACAGAGAAAGCCCGTGTACAGGCTGCTGATGACTTCACCTGTGTGCAGCCTGGCACCTGCAGGAGACCCCGTTCAGATGAGCGAATCTGCCATGGAGGAACATAGGGAGGGAGAAGGTCCCGTAGGTAAGCTGGACCAAAGCCATGAAGAGCTTTGTATGTACTAACTAATACCTTGAAGTGAGCATGGTAACTGACTGGTAGCCAGTGGAGCAACTGTAGGATGGGAGCGATGTTCATGCTCCTGCTCACTCCTGATAACAGTCGAGCTGCAGCATTTTGCACTAATTGGAGCCTCCTAGTTAACTTAGATGGGAGACCTATGTATAGAGCATTACAATAGTCAAACCTTGATGTGACCATAGCATGGATCCAAGTGGCCAGGTCAGCCATGTCAAGATAAGAAGCCATCTTCCAGGCTAGAGTGAGGTTCTAGTAAGCATTTTTTGCCACTGCCTTAGCTTGTTTTTCTAATAATAATGCTGGATCCAGTATAACCCCTAGGGGTCTGCAAGGGTCAGATGAACTCCATCAAAAGTGGGGAGCACAATGTTCTTCAAGATCTCTGCTTTCCTAACAAGCATCACTTCAGTCTTGTCTGGGTTCAATATCAATTTGTTGTTTTTCAACCATTTCACTATGGCTGTCAGGCAGCGATCTAAGATTTCCACTGCATCCTGTGGGGACCTGGATAGCGAGATATGGAGTTGAGTGTCATCTGCATATTGATGACATCCAGCTCCACGGCTGTGAATGAGTTCTCCTAAAGGTTTTACGTAGAGGTTGAATAACATGGGAGAGAAGATTGTGCCCTGTGGAACCCCACAAGAGTTCATCAAACTCTGGTATGGGTAGTTCCCATACCAGAGATAGTTAATCTCCAACAGCCACCCTTTGAGTCTGTTTCAAGAGAAACTATTCAAACCAGTCCAGGACACATCCTTTGATGCCCACTTCTGTTTCCAAATGCCTCAACAGGATGGCATGGTCTACAGTATCAAAGGATGCAGCTAGACCCAATAGAAGCAATAAGGAAGCATGGCTTTTGTCTATATTCAGATGGACATCATCCACTAATGCTACTAATGCTCTCTTTATCCCATGCCCTGGTCTGAAACCTGACTGGAAAGGGTCCAGAATTATCCAAGAAGTCTGGAGTTGGTCAGCTTCTGCTCTCTCAATCACTTTACCCAGAAAGGGCAGATTAGAGACTGGGCAATAATTGGCCACCTCATTTTTGTCTAGGGATGGTTTTTTAAGTAGCAGACAGATAACTGCCTGTTTGAGCTGCCACGGACAGCTGCCTTGAGTTAGTAATAGGGGTGTGCAAGCCAAAAATTTTCGGCTATAGCCGAAAGTAGAAAGCCGAAAGAAGATTCTCTATCGTTAAAGCCGAAAGCCGAAACAAGAATCTCTTTCGGCTTTCGGCTTTCGGGATTCTTTCGGCATTCTTTCGGCATTCTTTCGGCTTTTTTCTATGGGAAAATGCCTCCGTCTTCCAGGACGCCTGGAGGAGGCATTTTCCCACCGAATAAGCCCAAAATTGGTGGGGACCTTCCTCTAACCCTTTTCTAACAACCACCCACGTTTCAGACAGATTGAACTTTGGGGGGCCATGTTATGGCCCCCCAAAGCAGGTCCCCCCATCCTCCCATAAGAAAGCGAAGGAGCAGCATATTGTTAGCATGCTGCTGCTCATCTTCTTCATTATTTCCTATGGGGGAAAAATGAAAAGGCAGGCTTCCTTTGCCAGGGGTGGCATTTTGCATGCAAAATGCCCCCTACCCTCAGGGGCCCTTCTCCCACCCCTCCTCCCACCCCCCACCAAGGCTCAGCCTGCTCCCACTTGGGGGGGCATTTCATGGCCTCCCCAAGTAGGTGCTCTAATCTCTACCACTGACAGCTGGGGGAGGCTTGTCTTGCCAGGGGTGGCATTTTGCATGCAAAATGCCCCCCAGCCCTCTGGGGCCCTTCTCCCACCCTTCCTCCCACCCCCCACCAAGGCTCAGACTGCTCCCACTTGGGGGGGCATTTCATGGCCTCCCCAAGTAGGTCCTCTCAGCCCCTAAAGTCCACCCCTTACAGCCCCACACAAACCCAATTCCCCCCCAGCTGCCACACACAGACCCAAATCCCCACATTAGCCCCTCACAGACCCAAATCCACCCCCACCTGCCCCACACCCATAACCCCAGGAACAGGCTGGCAAAGGCCAGCCCTCTCCCTTTGTTCCCTATGCTGGGAACTTCTAAACTCTCTTTCCCTGGGCAATTCTGCACAGCCCAGGGGTGCCACAATGGTGGGCACACTTCTGAGTGCCAGCTGGTCCCTGTGAAAGAGCACCTGAACCACAGACACCCTCCCTCAAATTCCCCCACCACCTACAGAGATGGCTGGCCAGCCAGCCCCATTGTTCCCTATGATGGGAACCAACTGCACAACAAAGAATAAAACAAGAACAACACAAAATAAAGTTTAAAAAAAATTATTTTCTCCCTTCCAAAGTACAAGTAGGCAAAGCATTATGACACATTACACCAGCAGTCCCCCACACAGAAAAATTAAAACAAAACTCACTTAACATCAGATAATCACAAAACACGATTCCTGTCAAAAACACTTTATTTCTTGAACAGCTTTAGGTTACACAGCAGGGGGGAACACCAAAGGGCATGGCAGCACTATCTTACACAAAAATAACACAACTCACTTAACATCAGAGAATCACAAAAGCACAATTCCTGTCAAAAACACTTTATTTCTTGAACAGCTTTAGGCTACACAGCAGGGGGGGAACACCAAAGGGCATGGAAGCAGTTTTTGACAGGAATTGTGCTTTGTGATTCTCTGATGTTAAGTGAGTTGTGTTCTTTTTGTGTAAGATAGTGCTGCCATGCCCTTTGGTGTTCCCCCCTGCTGTGTAACCTAAAGCTGTTCAAGAAATAAAGTGTTTTTGACAGGAATCATGCTTTGTAATTCTCTGATATTAAGTGAGTTGTGTTATTTTTCTGTGTGGGGGACTGCTGGTGTAATGTGTCATAATGCTTTGCCTACTTGTACTTTGGAAGGGAGAAAAAAAATTAAAACTTTATTTTGTGTTGTTCTTGTTTTATTCTTTGTTGTGCAGTTGGTTCCCATCATAGGGAACAATGGGGCTGGCTGGCCAGCCATCTCTGTAGGTGGTGGGGGAATTTGAGGGAGGGTGTCTGTGGTTCAGGTGCTCTTTCACAGGGACCAGCTGGCACTCAGAAGTGTGCCCACCATTGTGGCACCCCTGGGCTGTGCAGAATTGCCCAGGGAAAGAGAGTTTAGAAGTTCCCAGCATAGGGAACAAAGGGAGAGGGCTGGCCTTTGCCAGCCTGTTCCTGGGGTTATGGGTGTGGGGCAGGTGGGGGTGGATTTGGGTCTGTGAGGGGCTAATGTGGGGATTTGGGTCTGTGTGTAGCAGCTGGGGGGGAATTGGGTTTGTGTGGGGCTGTAAGGGGTGGAGTTTAGGGGCTGAGAGGACCTACTTGGGGAGGCCATGAAATGCCCCCCATGTGGGAGCAGTCTGAGCCTGGGTGGGGGGTGGGAGGAAGGGTGGGAGAAGGACCCCTGAGGGCTGGGGGGCATTTTGCATGCAAAATGCCACCCCTGGCAACACAAGCCTCCCCCAGCTGTCAGTGGTAGAGATTAGAGCACCTACTTGGGGAGGCCATGAAATGCCCCCCCAAGTGGGAGCAGGCTGAGCCTTGGTGGGGGGTGGGAGGAGGGGTGGGAGAAGGGCCCCTGAGGGTGAGGGGGCATTTTGCATGCAAAATGCCACCCCTGGCAAAGGAAGCCTGCTTCTTCATTTTTTCGCCATAGGAAATAATGAAGAAGATGAGTAGCAGCATGCTAACAATATGCTGCTCCTTCGCTTTCTTATGGGAGGATGGGGGACCTGCTTTGGGGGGCCATAACATGGCCCCCCAAAGTCCAATCTGTCTGAAACTTGGGTGGTTGTTAGAGAAGGGTTAGAGGAAGGTCCCCACCAATTTTGGGCTTATTCGGTGGGAAAATGCCTCCCCCAGATGTCCGGGAAGACGGAGGCATTTTCCCATTGAAATGCCGAAAGAAAGCCGAAAGAATCCCGAAACGTTTCGGCTTTTTTCTTTCGGCTACCCGAAACGTTTCGGCATTCCCTGAAACGTTTCGGCATTCCCCGAAAGAAGCCGAAACACTTTTGTTTCGGCATTCTTTCGGCATTCTGAATGCCGAAACGCACATCCCTAGTTAGTAATTGATTTACAATAGACCTCAGTGGTTCACTTATGTGGTCTTTACTTGATTTTAATAGCCAGGATGGGCAAGGATCGAGCGCACAAGTAGTGGTTTTCATAGGCATCAAGATCCTGTTAAGAACTGTCATTGTGATTGGTTCAAAGCAATCCAAATATAAGCTGGATAGTGCATTTATCATTTCTTCTATCTTGCTTGCATTGCAGCTAGTATCTAGATCAGAGCATATTTGTGCTATTTTATCAGCAAAAAACTTAGCAAAGGCCTCGCAGCTAATTGTCTGTTCTTGGGATTTAGGGGTTAGGAGGCATCTGGATGTCTTAAACAATTGGGATGGTCGTGAGCTAGCTGGCGCAATTGTTGCCAAAAAATAATGTTTCTTTGCTGCTTTCATTTCTGCTTCATAGGTCCTCCAGTGGGGTTCTGTAGCATGTTCTATCTGCTTCCATGTGAGTTTTTTGCCAGCACCTTTCTAGACATCTTCCGACCTTCTCTAGGTCAGCCAGCTCCATGGTAAACCATGGGGATGGCATCCATCCCAAGAGCTGGAGCAGTCGACAAGGAATCAATAGCTTCAAGGAGCTTTGCGTTCCACACTCCTACAGCAGCTATCATGGGGCATGTGTCACCGCATGTGTCTGGGATGCTAAAATCCCCCAAGGCATTTTGGAATCTAGATGGATCCATGACCCTTTGTGGGTGAATCATTTTAACTGGACCCCCAATTTTGTGGGGATTTCGGGCTAGATTCACTTTTGCCTTCAGCAGATGACGATCTGAATATGGTTCAGGCCGAACCTCCAATGTTGAAAGAAGGTTTCCTCTTAAAGGCTCAGTGCAAAATATTAAGTCTAAGGTGTGGCCTCTTTCATGTGTAGGGCCTGTCACAATTTGTGAGAGGCCCAGGGTTGCTAGGGAAGCTATAAATTCCTGAGCCGGGCCTGACTTTGAACACTCAGCATGGATGTTGAAGTCTCACAGAACAATAAGGTGTCTCCAGCACCATGTCTGCTAGCAGCTCTGCCAACTCAGAAAGGGTGCTTATGGGGGAGCTAGGAGGTCTATACACAAGAAGGATACCCAATCTATCTTTAATTTCCAGAGACAGGTACAAGCAGTCAATACCAGCTATAGCTTGTACTGGAGATCTACGAAAATTGAAGGACTCACGGAGAATAATAGCAACCCCTCCTTGGCTACTATAGCGAGGTTGGTGTAGGACCACGTAGCCAGAGGGAGTTAGTTGAGACAGGCACACCTTGTTATTTTCCTGTAGCCAAGTCTCTGTTAGACAAGCCACATTGGTTTTCCTGTCCAGCAATATCCCAGCAATGCATGCAACCTTGTTCCTAACAGATCTTGTATTGCATAGGATTAGTGTAGCAGGGGGTGGGTGGGAGAAGCCCCATTGTCAGTAGGTGGAATACTAGAGAGGTTGGATAAGCAGTGAGCATTATTGCTAGATGCTGGGCACCTTTCATAAGCCATGCAATCATCTCAGAAGCAGTTTCTTCCTATCCTCTCTTGTCCTTCAACTCATGTAGCTGATGGCTGCTCCCGAGCTGTGTGCCCCGGGCCAAGAGCCCTTGTGCTCTCGCCCTTTGGCTCGCACCAAGAGACTCATGCTTCTCTGCCCTCCTCCTCCTAGCATGCAATACCTGTGTGAAGAGATGAGAACGCAGGGTGGAGCTAGGGCCTGTAGCCAAATGGCTTACAGCTGCAGATCAAAGGCATGCCCTGCAGGCACCCATCCAGCCTCAGAAGGTCTCCTCATGAGCAAAGCATCCCTCTATCCCTTCAGCAATGTCTCCTCATAAGCAAGCAAACCTCTTTGCCCAAGCTTGGTGGGGGGAGGCAGGAGACCAAATGACCATTATGGGAGTGCTTGGCAGGCAGCAAAGATGGGTTTTCTGCTGCTGCTGCTGCTGCTGCTGCTGCACTGGGTTCTGACTGCAAGGGAATGAGTCCCTGGAGAGGCTTAGGAAGCCGACTAATTCCCAGTCCAGTCTCAGCCCTCCAATACCCACACCAGTGCAAGGATAAATGCCCAAAGCCCACTAGTGGCTGGCCATTGTGGGCCACTGTGGTGCACTAGCCTGTTGGGTTGGCACTGGGGAGCTATGCCAGAGTAATTTGGGCTTACATCAATATAAGTGTGAGATGCATTGGTGTAAGGGCTAGTCAATTCCCTGAGCACTTTCAGCCCCCCTCCCTTAGAATTGCTGTATTAAAATAGATATTTATCCAAATAGTATATGAACATATTAGCTAGGTTCTTTAAGTCAATTGTTTCTTTCTTTGTTTTTGTGTTTGCAGCATTTATATACCTCTTCTATCTTTGAAGGCAACCAAAGCATCTTTAAAAAAAAATCCCAACGTACAATAAAATATAAAAAATACAAATGAAATAATTTTTTAAAAATTATACAAAGGTCTGGGCTGGTCCTGGTCAAGGACTCTGCCTGCACAAGCTCCAGGCCTCTTGCCTTGTCCAGGCTTTAAGAAATTGTAAGGAAAGGATGGCAAAGCTTAGCCCAGTTGGAACTTAGCTATTGCGAGCTTGTTGCTAGCAGGCAACCCCTTCCCCACTTCTCCACTTTCCATGTTAACTATAAATAATTTAGTTTCCAAAACCTAAGAAAACACCCACATGTGCAATGATTCTGCTGTCAGGCAAATTCTCAAGAAATCTAAATGGGTCCTATTTACAAATTTCTATTTCAGAAATTGACTTTGAGCTAAGTTTGTTATGGATAAAAAAATCCTCATGTGGATAACAGTAGGAAATGAATTTAGAGGCTTATGAATATTGAATTTAATTTGTGTTTGAATCAGGGTACAGAAAACCTTTGGATGTTTTGTGCAAGATCCATCAATGTACTTCAGAAAACACCGAGTAGTTAATCAGATTTTCAGTTCTACTTATAGGGTGAAAGCAATTGGCAAAGCAAGTTCCTCATAAGGAATCATGCACCGCCTTTGATAGCTTTTATTGCTCTCTGTGGACTGATGGTCAGGAACACAGATCTTTTTGTCAGCCAAGGGAACTCCTTCTGCTTGCTCGCACCTGTGATGCAGCGCTGAAAACTGGTATATTTCAATAACACAAGAATAAGGTAGAATTGGTTTTTGTTTGTTTCATGACAACAGCACACAGTATTAGTATCTAGGGACTGCCCCAGAGTAACTGAAACATCTGGTTACCTTTTAGCATCTGGACTGCTTTTTCTTCCCTTTTTCTTTGGCTTAGTGCTGGCGTAGGATAAGCAAGTGATAGTAGTGAAAACTGATGGGTTCTTTTTTGTCAGTTTGGGGAAGTGCCAAAATGCCTTTCTACAAGTTGCTCTGTGTTGACCCTGAAGTAATTGTAATCTGGATCAAAAAAGATCACATTCTCTAGGGAATAGGTGTCTGTGAATATTTTCATCTTTGGTCTTACTGTAGATTGCCTGTTCAGCTGTGGTATGCAGACTAAATTCTCAAATTATGATTGAAATCTTTTGAATTCGGTCTTCGATATTGGTCTGGAATCAAGGTGTTTGGGGTTTTTTGCTGTTTCCAGCTACGAAAAAATCTTGCATGACGTGAATGACAACCAATTTATACAACCAAAGTAGCATGCTGATGCACTGAGCAGAATGGATCCATACACTTAAGCAAATGGGAGAGCTGCTGTGTTACACTACCAACTCAGTGCACACTGACTTTACCATTGCTGAATGTATTTTTTTTGGAAAATTTGTGTTCCTGGCATGAATAGCAGGTCTAAGCTAGGCACACAATGAAGTGATACTATGTAAGCCTCATTCATCACATGCCAAGCTCTGTAAAGATCCTTTCAACACATATTTTTAGCACACCAAATTGGTAGTATAAACTATACTGTGGATTCTAAAGGCTTTCCTAATCAAGGAAAAAGTACTTTGATTTGATTCTGGATATATATAAATGTCTCCTTTTTGTTTAAGGTAGATAGCCGTGTTAGACTATCTATAGCTGCAGAAAAGAGTAAGAGTCAAGTAGCACCTATAAATCTAACAAAATTTGTGGTAGGGCATGAGCTTCTCCAGAAGTGAGCTGTGACTCACAAAAGTTCATACTCTACCACAAATTTTCTTAGTCTTATAGGTGCAATTGGATTATTGCTCCTTTTTGTTTGTTTGTTTTTGAATGTTTGCATTATGGTCTCTTCCTTTTTGCCCATTTCAATGCAATCTTTTTTAAAATGTTCATACCACCATTATATTGGAATGAACCTGGAGAACTTCATCAGGAGAGCTTTAAACTGATGCTGCAAGGGGAAGGGGACGATCGACATGGGGATTTCAATGACGAAGTGAAAACAGTGGGGACCCACCTGGGTAGGACAGGTCAAACAAAGGTACAAGACTACAAGTGTCTATATTCTAATGCCCAAAGTATGGGTAATAAGAAAGAAGAGCTTCAGCTTCTATTGCAAACAGAGGGCTGCAATATAGTAGGAATTACTGAGACTTGGTGGGATGGTTCCTATTACTGGAATGTGCTAGTGGATGGGTATGAGTTGTTCAAGAAAAACCAGAAGGGTAGAAGAGGAGGTGGAGTGGCGTTGTATGTGAGGAGAGGGCTTGATTGTCAAGAAGTTATGGAGAATGGGGTGGACAGCCCAGTGGAAAGCATATGGGTAGAAATAAGGGGAGGAATGACAAAGGGTATTATTGTTGGAGTCTGCTACAGACCACCTGACCAGCGAGAAGAAATGGATGCTGCCCTCTTTGAACAGATTGGTAGAGTATCCAGACATCAGAATCTTGTAATTATGAGTGACTTCAACTTCCCCGATGTGTGCTGGGAGACAGGCTCAGCAAAGTGTCATGAATCACACAATTTCCTGACCTGCCTGGCCGATAACTTCCTTTTTCAAAAGGTGGAGGAAGCTACAAGGGGCTCAGCCATACTAGACTTGATATTAACCGACAGGGAAGAATTGGTAGATGAGGTGAAGGTGGTAGGGATCTTAGGGGGAAGTGACCATGTCCTCCTTGAATTCCAGTTGCTGTGGGGGGCTAAGGAAGTTCTTAGCCAGACTCATAGGTTAGATTTTCGTAGGGCCAACTTTGATGAACTCAGAGGCTTGATGAGAGTCATTTTGTGGGGGAAGGGAAAGGAGCGAGTGAAGGGTGAGCTCTCCTCAAACATGAGCTTTTGCAAGCTCAAGTCTTCACTATCCCAGCAAGACAGAAACATGGTAAGGGCTCCAAAAAACCGATGTGGATGTACAGAGAGCTCCAGAATAAGCTAAAGGAGAAAAAGGAAATGTTCAGGAAATGGAGAGAAGGACAGACTTCTAAAGAGGAGTATATGAGGGTTACTAGGTACTGCAGATCAGCCATCAGAGAGGCCAAAGCTCAGTACGAGCTGGGTCTGGCCAGAAGGTCTTGCTACAATAAGAAAAACTTCTACAGATATGTGAGAAGCAAACACAAGGTAAAAGAGGCAATTGGACTGCTGTTGGGAGTAGATGGAGAAACTCTGATGCAGGACAAAGAAAAAGCAGACAGGCTTAATGACTTTTTTGCCTCTGTTTTCTCCCTGAAGAACTCAGGCACATCTAGAGATAGTAGAAAATGTGACAGGATACCTGAGTGGCTAGTTGACATTGACAGAGAGGTTGTGGAGAGGCGCCTGGCTGCACTGGATGAATACAAATCCCCTGGGCTGGATGGGGTGCACCCAAGAGCGCTGAAAGAACATTCTAGAGAACTTGCGGAACCCCTGTCCATCATCTTCAAGGCCTCCTGGAGGACTGGGGATGTGCCACAAGATTGGAGAAGAGCGAATGTTATCCCAATCTTTAAGAAAGGGAAGAAGGATGACCCAGGAAACTACAGGCCGGTCAGTCTGACTTCTGTTGCTGGGAAGATATTAGAACAAATTTTAAAGGGATCAATCTGTAAGCATCTGAAGGACTGCTCAGTGATCTGGGGAAGTCAGCATGGTTTTGTTCCTAACAGATCTTGCCAGACCAACCTGGTTTCCTTCTTTGATCAAGTGACCAGCTTACTGGATGGGGGGAACTCTGTTGACATGATTTATCTGGATTTCAGTAAAGCTTTTGATAAGGTCCTCCATGACATTCTGATGGGCAAACTGGAAGACTTGGACTGGACTATAGGACAGTTCGGTGGATAGGGAACTGGTTAGAGGACCACACCCAAAGAGTGGTGGTCAATGGCATTTCATCAGATTGGAGGGAGGTGTCCAGTGGGGTGCTGCAGGGCTCGGTTTTGGGCCCAGTACTTTTCAATATTTTTATCAATGATCTGGATGAAGGAGTGGAAGGGCTGCTCATTAAATTTGCTGATGATACCAAATTGGGAGGAGTAGCAAACACCCAAGAAGATAGAATTAAAATGCAACAAGACCTGATATTCTGGAGAAGTGGGCATCTGTGAATAGGATGCAATTCAACAAAGACAAGTGCACAGTATTACATTTGGGCCACAAAAATGGGAAGCACAAAGACTGGATGGGGGATACACTTCTGGGCAGTAGTATATGTGAAAGAGCTCTTGGGGTAAGAGTGGACTGTAAACTAAATATGAGCAGTCAGTGTGATGCGGTGATGCAAAAAAGGCCAATTCAATCCTGGGTTGTATCAAAGGGGCCATAGTGTCGAAATCACAGGAGGTCATAGCCCCTCTCTATACTGCCTTGGTCAGGCTGCACCTGAAGTATTATGTGCAGTTCTGGAGACCTCACTTCAAAAAGGATGTGGACAAAATTGAGAGGGTGCAGAGGAGAGCGACGAGGATGATCAGGGGTCTGGAGACTGAGCCCTATGAGGAAAGGCTGAGGGCCTTGGGAATGTTTGGTTTGGAGAAGAGGAGATTGAGGGGGGACATGATTGCTCTCTTTAAGTATTTGAAAGGCTGTCATTTGGAGGAGGGCAGGGAGCTGTTCCAGTTGGCAGCAGAGGGTAGGACCCGAAACAATGGGCTTAAATTACATGCACAAAGGTACCGGCTGGATATTCGGAAGAACTTTTTCATGGTCAGAGTAGTTCAAAAGTGGAATCAGCTGCCTAGGGAGGAGGTGAGCTCCTCTTCACTGACAGTTTTCAAGAAGAGGCTGGATGAATATTTGTCAGAGATGCTTTAGTTTGATCCTGCACTGGGCAGGGGGTTGGACTAGATTGTCTGTATGGCCCCTTCCAACTCTATGATTCTATGATTCTGCATGCCTCATATGAAACAATTTATATGCAATTAATGCAAAAGCAACTATCATTTTAAATTGTCTTAATTCTATCCAATTTCATTAGCGTAGTCAGAGAGAAAAAGATAACAACCGGAGCCATGGCCCAGTGGTAGAAAACCTACTTCCTTAGTATGGAAAAGGTCCCAGTTCAATTCCCAGTTAAAAGGATCTCCAGTTAAAAGGATCAGGTAATAGGTGACAGGAAAGAACTCTATGTGAGACCTGGAAATCTGCAGCCAGTCAGAGGACTCAACAACAACAACAACATTCAATTTACATACCACCCTTAAGGACAACTTAACACCCACTCTGAGTGGTTTACAGCCAGTAAGAGGACTCAACAACAACAACATTCAATTTACATACCACCCTTAAGGACAACTTAACACCCACTCTGAGTGGTTTACAGCCAGTAAGAGGACTCAACAACAACAACATTCAATTTACATACCACCCTTAAGGACAACTTAACACCCACTCAGAGCAGTTTATAAGGCATGTTATCATTTTCCCCACAACAATCACCTTGTAAGGTAGGTGGGGCTGAGAGAGCTCCGAGATGCTGTGACTGACCTAAGATCACCCAGCTGACTACAAGTGGAGGAGTGGGGAATCTAACCTGGTTCTCCAGATTAGATTCCTGGCACTCTTAACCACTACACCAAACTGGCTCTGATTTTGATAGACTAGTACTGATTTTGATAAACCAATGTCTTATTCAGAATAGGGAAACTTCATGTGTTAATCCCAGAATTGGTGAATTCTTTGTTTTAAAGATATTACTGAATTTTGTAAATAAACTCTTGTGATTTGGGGATGAAACTGCAATAATATTTCTTCTAAAAATATATGTTGAACTTATTTGGTGACCACATTTCAGTTTATGACCTAAGGAACCTATACAGATCATTAAAGATCAAGGTGAACAGAAAATTTCTACATATCCTCCTCAGGTCTCAGCAGCACGTTGATTTGCTTTTCAAATACAATATAAAAGAGTTCTACTTGTGCCAATCATATCCCAAAGCCCTGCTGATGGATTCATTCATAAAGCAACTCAGCTAATATCTGTCAAATGCAATTTAACTATTTTAATAGCTAGGAATGTACATCTGAGCACAATTCAGTAGTCTAGAATAAGATTGGCAGATAGTGGCCTATTTGAATGGACAACTGCCTCCCTCCCTGTTCTTTCTATGCTCAGTGTTGACCTCCTTGGAGAAATTCTGTCTTGAAATCTAATTTTGTGGCCCAGAGCAATAGAGTTCAGCAGGAAAACCCATCTAAGTTTTTGAATTTAGGCCAGCTCTGTTTGTGCTGATACATTCAATTCTGAGTTTCATTGGACCTTGGGTATTTTAACACACACTATTTAACACAATGCAATGCATTATGACCTTGTAAGTCTTAAATCTGCAAAATAGTAGTTGTTTTTCACTTCATGTATAACCCACCTTTCTCCCTACCAAGGGATCTAAAGTTGCTTTACATTGTTCTCCTCTCCACCATTTTGTCCTTACACAACCCTGTGGGGTAGGTTAGGCTGAAAGTGTGTGACTGGCCCAGCATCACCCAGCAAGCTTCCATGGCAGAGTGGGTGTTCAAACAGAATGCTTGTTGTTATCCTGGAACTGGCAGAAAAGTTTTTTTTGCTAAGACATTCAAATGAAATAAGTAAGCTTTCATAAGCTTTCATTTGGACTTACAGAAGCAGTAAGGCATATATAACCTCTGAATAATGCCCAAAGTTGCTCTGCATGATACTCAGGATCGCACAATGACATCACTTTGGGTCAGCTGGAACAAGGGGAGAGTTTTTTAAAGTTTAAATCACCCTCAGCAAAAATGGTCACATGGCCGGTGGCCCCACCCCCTGATCTCCAGACAGAGGGGAGTTTAGATTGCCCTCTGCGTCAGTAGCATGGAGAGCAATCTAAACTCCCCTATGTCTGGAGATCAGGGGGCGGGGCCACCAGCCATGTGACCATTTTCAAGAGGTGCCAGAACTCTGTTCCACCACGTTCCCGCTGAAAAAAAAGCCCTGCTTAGAAGAATGTTTCAATTTATTTCAGCTCCAAGAAACAGATTCCTGAAAGATCAATTGTGGTTCAAGTTTTGAAGCTTGATTATATTTTGTTTTTACTTCTACATGTCCAGAAGTTACTATCAGAGGCTAATTTGTTACAATTCCTTCTCAATATGTATATCAATACATAATTGGGCAACTGTCTGGATTAGTGCAGGAGGCATCAACTGTAGTCTTGGAATCCAAATCAGGCTTTTCAGAAAATCTTAAAAACTGGCATTCCCTTTAAGGAGACTAATCTGAGCATGACTGAATATCTGCTTTTGACTGTAATCGACAAAGCTTTCAGAGAGTTTAGCAAGACTGCAGTACAAGATGTGGTATCTATTTAACTTTTTTCTTTAGTTAATACATTGTTAAAACAGAGATCATTTCTCAAACAACATGTCGCTTTTCATTGGCATCACAGGCCATCACCATCCCTTCAGATTCTGGATCATAATCTGGCTGTAATTACAGCAATTACTATTTGGATTTAAACAATGGGTTTAAAATATCTTTTAAATTGTACATAATCAAGAAATGAGTAAAATAAGCATCATCTAAGAAGACTCAGACATGGGTTGACAGCAGCTCAATAACTTTTATAATTTCTAGCTAGACCCTTTGGCTGCTATCTATGCATTGTTAGAGTACAAAAATCCCACCAAAGTCAAGTTAGGCAGCTTAACTGTGCACTGGACTCCCGCTTACATCTCTTTTGAATAGAGGCAACATGCTGTGTTTCACCAAATAATGTTAGCCCTGCATAAAAGGTTAAATAGCTACAGTGGTCTCCTTTGCCAAGACTCCTTTTATAATAAGCTTCAAATACTCATCACACATAGAAGAAATACTGATCAATCAAATAGTATATAACATTCTTTGTAGCATCTTAACAGCTTTTCAGCAGCTTTATAGAAGAATCCTTCATGCCAGCAGTATTGAGATCTGGTTTCTCTACACAGTTTTGCAGCACTGTGAGTGAGCTACCTATACACTGTTTCTGGTAGAAGCTCTTTCAAGGACTCAGGACTTAAGGAAGCCCAAAGGTGGTATGAGAGTAGGGTGTCTAGGCTAAGTCTGGCAACTGGAAGGAGAGCTGGGACAAGGTATGGGTGGGTGTTGTGCAATGGCATCATCATTGCTATGTCACTTCTGGGAAATGCTGGGGTCTAGGAATGCTGGAAAGAAAGTCTATGGTAAAACCACAGAGTTTCCGGTGATTCCTAGAGCTCCCCTACATAACTTCTGGATTTTTCTAGAAGGTAACATAGTGACATAATTGAAATTATCCTGTTGTTCAGAGCAGTGGCAAAAAAAGCAGGCTGCTATCAGGAGGCCTGACAGTCCTGTACAGGAGATAAGAAATGCTTACTTATTTCTTTGCACATTTTAAATTTTGCCCTGGATCTTCACACAGAGTTTATGTAAATAAATAGTTCCAATTTAATTGTTTTTAAAGTGTCTTGCAGCACAAATCTAACAAGTCTCTCATGCTGATGAATTGCTAATACTACCCTCTGGCTGGTGCTGATGCCTCTAGAGGGATCCAATGCTTGCTCAGCAGAAGGAAAACAGGCAGGGCTTTTTTCTGGGAAAAGAGGTGGTGGAACGCTCTATTACCACATGTGCACGCACAAAGTGCCCACATGCTCTTGGAAATGCATGATGACATCACTTCCAGAAGTGATGGCACTCCTGGAAGTGACACCACTCCTGGAAGTGACACCATTCCCAGAAATGACGCCACTTTTCGGAACCCAGAATGATGCATTACAATGCAATAAATGTTAGTAAACTTGGAAAATTATGCTATTATGAAAAAGGGTTTTTTCATTTATGTAACCTCTAGAAAAAGTGAAATATTCCATTTCCTTTCCCAAACATTTCATTTCTTTAGAATCATATTTTAAAATATGCAAGGAGGAGGCTTTTAAAAATCCAAAACCCATCTCACAAATCTAAATTCTAACAGATTCCCTCTACCAGCATAGAATCCCCGCCCCCCAAATTCTTTCTCAAAATTCCACAGTCTGAAATTCCAAATCTAAGGAATATTGAATTTTCAAATTTTCAGGGAGGGTTTTACTTTACTGGAACAATTCAAAAGAAGATACTCAGCTTTAGCTGCATTAGATCTATACTTAGTTTAAAATGGCTTTTTCTTTGTTGCCTGCCAACTCTACCTTACCAATGGCTAAGCTGTTGTGACATTGTGAAATGCAATGTCCCAGACAAACAATATTCATAAAAACTTCCATAACAGCCATATGTCCACTGTAATTTCAGTGATGTTAATCAGCTGAGGGTGGGGAGAACCATTTGAGTTACAGCTATTAAGACATTAGAACACCTAGCTATTAAGACATAAGAACACCTATCCACTCCTAGCATAAAACTGGAATAACCAGTTAATGGATCAGTTAACTGATATTTTAACTAATACAAATAACCATAACTGATATACTTAACAAACACAGAACCAATCTGCATTCAAAAGCTATGGGAACCATAACAATGTCAACTTCAGTCAACAAAAGAATGAAAGCAACACACACAGAGCCCCCACACAGCCCCCATACCCTATGAAAAGAAAGCAGAATGAACTCAAAGCAGCACATATGCACACACACATACACAGCCCCGCCCCATGAAAAGAAAGCAGAATAAACTCAAAGCACCACACACACACACAGCCCCATGCCCTGAAAAGAAAGCAGAATGAACTCAAAGCAGCACACACACAGAGACACACAGCCCCCCCCAAAACAAAGCAGAATGAACTCAAAGCAGCAAACATACACACACAGCCCCCCCAATGACAATAAAACAGAATGAATTCAAAGCAGCACACACATACACAGAAACCCCTGAATGAAATCAAAGCAGAATGAACTCAAAGCAGCTTAGCCTCCTCTGGAGAGCCGGCCCCAGCAGCTCTGCTTATGCTCTCTCTCTCACACCCTCACCCACAACCTTCCACAATTCACTTGCCAGATGCAATCGCAGCAAAATGTCCAAGACCTCTCCAAAAAAGGATTAAAGTATTGCAAGGGAGGCCTAAGGTTCCAATGTGCCCAGCTTTTTGTCAAGCAAGATGGATGCAGATACTAGGACAGCAAAAAGGGAACACAAAGCTGCACATTCATAGAAAGCATTCTTGTTCTCTCTAATTACTTACCAGTAAAAGACAATCACTTGGTATTTAGGAGCCATGGGTTCTCAGTCCCATCAGGTGTAGGTGATAAAGGCAAACATATAAGATAACTTTTTGGCTCGAAACAACCTGATCAGCAGCAAAACACATTAGAAGCAATATCTAACCCATTCAGGAGTAGTCTTCTAATGACATTCTGAACTGGACACACAGCTGGCAGAGACAGCATAGAAATCCTCTAGTACTTCTGGTGCCATATGTACCAGGGCAGAGGGAACATAAAGGAAGGCACACTGCAATGGATATGTATATATGTAGTATACTTAGAATCCACTGTTCAGACTTCACATGGGACTCACTGCTAGTTCTGGAAGGAATACCAGGCATAGCTGAATTTTTATCCCCAGGGCTCAAGTATAAGCCCTTGTGATGGGTTTCTCATACTAATGAGCTGTAATGTAACAGTCATTTTGGGTTGGCAACATTCAGGGATTTATCCCTGCCACTTGTTTGTATTCATTCCAGCAACCTTTGTGTTCCATCCCTCCCCACCCACTCCCATGGTTCTTATGAAGGCTCTATGACTTATTAGACAGTAGCAGTGATCAGGGAGATTGTACAACTTGAGAAGCATCCCTTTTCTCCTTGGTAGGACACAATTGTACAGACAGTGTAGGGCGCTCTTAGATCTCTCCCAGAGTTGCAGATCATTCATGAGTAGGTTATGAGAACTAATTTCTACCTACCAAACCTAATTCAAACAATGACACGTCTGTGACAAACAATTATTGAACATCATCAGGAATGGAATTCTGAAGGCAAGGCATATGGAATTGCCAAATGTCTTGTTTCTCACATCAAATAAACCACAGGGGTCTCCAGGGATCAAGTTATACGTCTGGTATAATAAATTTTGATCTTTTTTATTTCTTTAAAGTGCTAAGTGCTAAGTGCCAAATACGTGCAACATTAACCTTATAAATAAGCTGTTACATAATCAATTTCCAGGAGTATCATAAATAAGCCACTGAATGGTCATATTACAAAAATACAGGCAGTCCATATGAAGATTCATAGTAGATAGTTCATTCACAGAAGCTCCAATCCCTCTGGTGAAAAGTACTTAGTTTTGTTTGTTTCTTCTTATACACAGGTATACACAAGTATTCATTCTTCACAATAAATAAATATTGACAAAGTGACCTTCCACACTTTGCTTGTTAAGCAGAAGAGCACAAAGGCTGAAGAGAACAAAGGCTGATCATTACTTCCAACATACAGCTGACTGGTGTATTGCCAGCATCATTCTCACTTCCTGTTTTGTGTTGCCACTTGTTCACCAGCTATACTCTTTAATAAAGACGGTCACATAAACTGTAGGTCACACAGAATGTAGTTTCTCAACACCAGATCTGTTCAGACATCTTGTTTCAGCAAGGGTCTTGTTTCAGCAAGGGTTCTATGATTTTGTCAGCTGTGTCACCGGATCAGAGAATCACAGGTAGACTAGAGCTATCATTGCATGCCCATGAGAGGGACAACAATGCTAATGAAAAACTGTGAGCATTCCCAGTAATTTAAAAGCCAATCTGCCAAATACTGGTGGTGAAACAACCCACCATTTATCAGTGTTTTTTTGCAAAAATGGAGAATGAGTTAAACCTATGAAGATGTCTTCTACTAAATGAAGTTATTGGTTTATCTATTGACCTACATGTGTCTTCTCTAACTGGAAGTGTAGTCAAGGCTTACATGTCCGTTTCCCTCAGTTGTTACTCGAGGTTACTAGCAAAAATTGAAACTGAACCATTCTGCACGAAAAGCATGTATTTTGACACTGCATTATGGATCTCCTCTTGTTCTTTCCACCTCTCTTGGACTGGACAAATTTTGGGGGTGAGTTGATGGGGATTGTCAATTTGAATTCTCCCTCACCATGTCTTAATATCTTACTTGACCTTTGTTCTCTCCATAACCATTCCTATGTGCTCAATAATATTTTATGTTGGGTTCATAAAAAGCTCTGTAATTTTTTTTAAAAAAAATTAATTCCCTCTAGGGAAATGTAACTGTTCTGCTCTACTATGAATCTCTTTGAAAAATCAGTGGGGGGAGGGAATGTGAAAGGCACTTGTCATGTACTTCACTTCCTGCAGTAAATCTATTGAAAATATGACTCTTCTTAAATTACCTTTATATTTGGTTAGGCGTATCATATTTTATGACTTTTCTCTCTCAAACTTTCCAGACTTATGTATTCTCCAATCTAGTACATAACTTGGCATGAGACACTAAGGGACACTACAAATCAGGAAGTAAAGACCTCAAAGAAATAGTTATTAGTAACAAGACTGCAGGGGAATGTAAGTTTGCGGAAGATGGTTAGGCTGGTTTCAAACATTCATGCATCACTATTGGACTTATTTATTTTATATGAAACATTTCTATGTTCACTTTCCTCCCAATTCAGGGTCCCAAAGGCTGCAAACATTAAGACATTAAAACATTTTTGACATTAAAAAGCATTATATACATGGTTAGGCTGGTGTGTGTGTGTGTGTGTGTGTGTATAAAACAAATAAATAAAGCATAATATAAACACATCAAAATGTAAACACACATTTACAGAAATACAGAAACAGGGAGGAGGGCTAATAAGAGTTAGTGAGGGAACACTAAATCAAACAAAAAAATCTTCATCTGCTGGGGAAAGGCAACAGCTGAGGGAGACAGATGTATTTCCTTCGCACTATGCACTCTAAAACCCTGGTTATTTATTTAAGTATTTATAGGCCATACTGCCATGCCCATGAAAATATTTGAGGTGGTTTACAAGATCCAGAAAAATAAGAACAACAACAACAACAATTAAAATTGTGTATCAATAAAGAATTCCAAATCCTCAAGGACATGTTTAAACACCAAGTAAAGCAAGCCAAATTACAATGTAGTAGCACTACTTGCCAACAGATAAAGCATGAATGTAAGCTCCATCCCTTCCCAATAAGCCACTATAATTAATAAAATGTCTGGGCAAATAACTAGGGCTGCCAAGTTCCGGATGGCATTGTGTGATGTAGTCAAATTCTCAGTGCTGCCCATCTACCATGTCCCCACTCCCAACCCTCATGCCAGTCGCTTGGCTTGGCAACGCTATAGATAACAAAGATTTCACCTTGCAGCTAACTGTCAACAAATCAGGTATTAGTTAAGCTACAGAGAGGAGAGCAGTCTGTAACTGAGGGACACGGCAGAAAAGTTGTGATTTCTGATTACCACCCAATTCATTTCAAAAAGTGTAGATACACTGAACTAGGGCTGTGTGATTCGGCTCAGGGAATGGCAAAAAAGATAGATATATGCCAATCCAACATAATCCAGCTTTGTTGGTTCCTCAGGTTGAAACTCCAGGGGCAAAACTCTGCTGGGCCAGATTATCTGGCTGCGGCAGAGAACCACAGGCAGACAGCAGCCACAGTCAGCAAGGGGGGAAGTGGCTCAGAGCTGAGTCAAGCTCTGTGCCACTGCAGGAGAACAGTATGAGGCTGGTGGGTCATGGGAGGAGGCAGGAGGCAGAGTGGATTTCTATCCCATTCTGTCCCTCCCACAACCCAAGCTCCAAAAGAACCCTTTCAAACTGCTGCCGCCACCCATCTTTTAAACTCCATGGCTCAGCAAGCCTCACCCCGCCTTGCTTCAGAGATTCCCAGTGGGATTATCTGGTTTGACATTTGGATTCTCTAAGCTTGCAAGGGAGTAATGTCAAATAAAAGAATCCCAAGCAGGAGGTGATGTTGGAGGCTAGCCACAGAATTTAAAAGCCACTCTCCTTAGGAAACAATCAAGAGTGGCTAAGGGCAGCTTGTTTAGGAACCTATAGAATTGGACCCTGAGGTCCAATCCTTCTGAAATTTGGGGCTTCTATTAGGGACAGTCAAGAGTAGTTTCTCTCCAGTTTGATGGAGTTAGCTTAAAAATGCCACCTCAGTTCCCCCCATCCCCAGACGTTATTCCCCATAGGAAATAATGGCTGATTTTTGTTTCGGGCATGCATCTACACAGAAGAGAGCCTACAAAGCTGACTGTAACTGATAGCCAGACTCATGTGGCATGAAATGGTCTTAGAGACACTAGGATTCCAGCTCGTGTACAACTGATAAGCAGGCAATTAAATTAGTTATGGAGAAAACTATTTTTCTTCCATCAGTAGAGGTGACAAGTCCATTTTAAAGATCCACGAAGTTCCAGTAAGGACTTTCCCCCATATCAAACCTTTAAATAAGGTTAATAGTTTAGCTTCTTTGCTTCTATATTTTAAATTTTAATACATAATTTACTTCACATACCATGATTATGCAAAAATCAATGTAATATAGGTTAATTGGATTTAGCTGGTTTAGTCTAGTGACTTCAGCACAACTTACACAACTGTAACAGTCCGAGTAGTCTTACCCCAGAGATGAATATATTCAGGAACAAGGCTATTCCTGATAGAAGAAATAAGCTTGACTGAATAAAGGGATTTCCAGCAAAAGCTATAGACCTTCCAGAAATCTAAAGCATGGCATCTGTATCTTACCTTATGTGAGAATGAAAAAGATTTTACCCTACAGCCCATTTTATCATAGATCACCTAGAGCAAAAAAATAAAGTTAGAACTTGTAATAATCAAATTCATGAGCACCAGATTTGTGATTAAATCTCAGGAAATGCATCCAGAACCAGGTGCAGAGAGCAAGGAATTGAGAATAGAGAACTGGAAGGACATAGCAGTCTCCAAAACAGATGAATAAAATAAAATCCCAGGGGATCCTAAAGGACTAACAACATGTATTTCAGTATAAACTGGCCTAGTTACAGTCCACTATATAGCTAAATGCAGTGCTTTCCATCATGGACTGCAAAGTGGTTGCCATGTTAGTCTGTTGTAGCAAAATAAAAGTCCAGTGCCACCTTGGCCTTCACAAATAGATGCCCAGGCGTTGGGATCAGAACAAAATTCTAGTCTTGATAAGAAGGGTGGAGCAATGCATTTTGTAGGGGTAGAAAGAAGAAACAAGACAAACATAAAGGATTAGGTGCTCCAAAACCCAATTCTCCAGGCTGGCTTCATGGATCTCTTGATAAACTGGAGATGCAAGAAGACTTTCAGGATACACAGAAGAAAGCAAAAACAGAAAGCAAGCTAAATCAATGTAAAAGAGTAGGTAGCAAAATACTTCCTTTCCAATACAATTAGGATAAGAATTTCTGCTATATTCCAGGACGTTATGTACTAACTTGACTAGTTAATCAAGCTACAATCTAGCCAGCCATTCAGAATACCAGATTATTACAATTACTACAATGCCTTCTTTTAAAACTAACCATGTGTTAGACAAAGGGAACAGTGGGTCTTGACAGAAGCTAAGTTTTAAGGCAAGCAGTCATCAGATTGCCAAGGCAGTGGCTGCTCATGGCCGTGCCAAAGATTTCTCAGGAGTGTGGTCTGCTTCCTCACCTTCTTTTTGATACTCTTCCTTCCAACCACCATGTCAGAAATTGGTTATGGTATGCAACAGCTTAAAAAAAGGAAAGAACATGGCTGTGTAGAGGTAAATAATATACTCATGCAGCACTGGCTCAAGATTTTCTGTAATAAATTTACCAGCTCCAGTATGATTCAGCCATGGACATGTAGAGCTACATGGGCATTTTCATCAAGAGGAAAATGTACATATACAAAACAGAATACAGAACAGAATACACATCCTCTAACTGAATAGATGTCTAATTGCAGATCCATGTGTGAAACTACTGAAAAGTCAGCTCAGCATACTGATTTAAAGTGGCTCTAATACCTGCAAGTGAGGAGAGACTGCATCTTGACAAGCTTACAGAAGAATTTGTGATGGTTGGGAATCAAATTTCCAGAGGAAATTCTTACTCCCCTCCTGTAGCGTTATGTTAGCAAAAACTGCACATGGAAGTCATAGGGTTGGAATTTCCCATAAAAATCCAGAGTTCTGGATATGCATTTTACAAATGGGCTACAGAGCCAACATCCCGAGTGGTCCTCTGACAATGGGTGGTCAGGAATGATCTCCCAGTGCTTAGTCCAGATGTATTAGCCACACTTTAATTTCACATTATTGCCTTTTTCACTGTAATTCCTCTTATGATCTTAAAACGTATGGAGGTTTGTTGTTCCTCTTCAAACTGTTTGCTTCTTGTCATCTGCTAGACAAATTCCTAGTCAGCCAGTGCATTTAAAGGTATTTCTTTACTGATGGAAACTTTCCTGGGCTCATACATCACACTGGAACACAATGGAGTGTATAATAGTGATGGATTTTTAAACATATGTGTTCATTAGCAAGCCATTTGTTGATTTATTATATCCCTCAATACCCAATTGATAGACAATATGTAATTGTACAGGAAAAGTCCCAAACTTCACTCCAACTGAAAGTGATTCCATATAGCTTTCCAACTTAAACATGAGCTTAATTATTATTTTCCATTGTCAGGGAAATCCAACTCTAGTGGAAGCACTTGTAGAAGCAGAATGAAAAATGGACAGCCATAGCAACTTATATCCTAAATGTGAATAATGGATATGCTTAATCTGTTTATGACCCAAAGGAGTCTCATTCTAAGTTTAACTTAGATTGTCATCCCATATTTACTTAGCACTTTGTAAGTACAAAGTCCATCTAACCTATTTGTAGCCCAGAGGTTAACATACCATTTTTTGTTGTCATTTTTGTTTTAAAGGTAAAAAATTGACAGTCAGCTTGGTCATTACTGTGTATTGGACGCTGCAGAGATAAGAATCATTCATAGCATGTTCAATAAATTATAACAAAATGTTGCTATAAACACATTTAAGTCTCTCACAGGAATTAACAATTTCAACATTTAGTTTTGGCTGGATGGGCCCCAATATCTGGCTGTGCAAGGGAAACAAAAAACAGAAGTTCTTCATGTGTTATTTCTCTGGTCCTCTGTAGCATCCAGGATAAAACTTTTTCCCCCACCCCCACCCCCACAGATTTTTCAACTGTTGAGCTGTCTCTGCGCAGCAACTGAAGCCTCTAATGTAGAACACTGAAAGTCTTGCTTCAGGTGTTCCCAAGAAGGGCAGAAACCAGGAAGTGTGAGATACTTGTGTTTCCTGCTCTTCCCTTCCAGAACCCTTCTCAGAATGTCCAAAGCTTCTCTAAAATGTACAGACTTCTCTGTGTCCAGTTAAGCAGTTCACGAGATGGATTTGATTTTGAATCAGTAATTCTGCTCATTTGACCACCGTGATTCATACTGCCCCTAAACTGACCATCTTACAAACAAATCCTGTGGTATGAGGATAAAATGGAAAAGGGAGAACCACATATGTCATTGTAAACTCCTTAGAGGAGAGGTGGAATTAAAATGTACCAGATAGATAAGATTGTTTAATCCAAATTTAAGTAAATACGATAGGTGTGCGGAATGAAAATCCCAAGCCATAAAACTCATGGGGAAAAAACTGTTTTTGAGCCTTACTTTCATCTCTCCCGAATGGAGATGATGGTTTCAGCTGCTTGGTAGTCACAGACACCCATCCTCAGAACTTTCTGTAGTATTTTTCCATTTTGAGTGCTTTCTACTGTGCTGCCTCAATACAGCAGCATGCAGGCATTTCTTGTTTTTTGCAGGTTTTTTTCCATTCCCCCCCCCCCAGGCAACCACCCACATGTATTCCTTCCAATATGATAACAGAGCATAGAGCTGTCCCCTCCCAGTAAGCACCTTTATTCACAGAAAGAAAAATTATGCTGGTATGATCTCTGTGTGCCATGAGATGTTGGCAGGGAGTGAGGAGGAAAGGGTCTCTCCTTCCTGTGAAACAGCAAAGGATCATGTTATGCAAATGAGGGTAAACTTAAAGGGATCTCAGCAGCAACAATAACAGTAAACATAAAGCAGGATTTCTTTTCCAAATATTGCTGGCTAGCACAAGCCGATGGTGCTGCTCTCCTGCTTGGATGCCAGCCCACAGCCAAGGTTTTACTTGCAGTTTCCCGCCATAGGAATCAATGAAATGACAAGTTTGCCCCACCAACACTTGCCTACTTCTGGGTCTGTTAACACCAAAACTATTTGTTTGTCTGCACCAGAAACTTGGTAAGTTGATGGTTCAGAGGAAGGACTATATTCTGTTCTATTTTGGTGCCATTGAGTGCCAAAATATCTGCCCCGGTTGGTCCTCCCCTCACCCATTGAAAAGAATGACCATGAAAACCATGTCAATAAAAGAAAACTAACAAATTTCAATTCTAACTCGGCAATGCCCCACCAGAAAACTACCCAATCTCATGATTAACCTTGCATTTGACAGTCATGGATAAGAAAACAGAATGGTAATTTTCAAAATGCACACCCCTAGTAAACACATTTAAATCGGGAGTTTTCTATCCAAAATGGCAGGGCTTCAATCATGTAAAACAATTTGCCAAGAATAACTCTCAAATAGCAACAAGTTACATTAATCTGGCTCATAAAGCCATGAATAATTTATTTAGGCCATTTATAGGGCCACATTTCCACTTTAGGCATCTCACAAGTTAGTACAATATAAACATAATAATAAAAGTCAAAATTGTTTAAAACACTAATCTTTTTACACACATGTTAAAATTCAAGGTATGAAACACACAAAATATATGAAAAAATAATAAAATGCAAACTCTCCACCTAATAGCCAAGCTGGATAGGATCAATGCTGGCATTTTGAGCATGCGCTGAACTTTGCCATCTATTTGAGAATATGATTACATATGTTTAACTTTTACATTTGGATAAAGGGATTAGGCTGTGAGTAATGTCTGACAACCACCATGCATGGTTTGTTTGCTTTAAAACATCTGCTGGATCTGCTGAAGATCAAAATCAATACAAAAATAAAATTAAAAATACCCTGTTCCAACAAAGTGCAGTAGTACCAGAAAGCCTTTTACTTAAAGACAAATCTTACTGAAGGGGGAGGGGAGGAAGAGGCTAAAGGAAGACCATACTTTAAACAGCACATGCTGTTTGGATGTCCGAAATGGCAGGACTCCAATCATGTAAAACAATTTGTATCACTGATGCCAAGAGAAAAACACAAATGTGAAAGAAGAAACGCAACAGGGAGGAAGTGAGGGCTAAAGCCGTACCCAGCTGAACTGGCCCGAAAGGGATTTTCTTTTTAAATGCCAGAAAACACAGGAGACTCGGAGGATATAGGTGGGACAAAGACAGGAAAGATCTTTGAGGTAGGATAATTGAAAAGTGCTGCTGTACATGAAGCTCTTGCCTCAGAAAGACTTCTTTAATTTTAAACAAACCTCTCTCCTATGTAAAGAATTTGGGTGGCCATCCTTTTTTTTTTTTCCTCTGTGAAAAGTGATACATAGAGCCTGTGTATTTTGGGGGTCTTCACAGGAAATGACTCTGCATAAGAGACTTTTTCATAAATGGAGAATACAGAGAACATACTTCTTTGGTGATTAGTCTAGTCTAAGTTAATCTTTGTACAAAAGTAGGACAATTTCTGCATCAGTCAGAATAGGTAACCCTTAAGACAATTTGTAAATGAAAACTTCCTCTAAATATGCTTCTTCCTGTTTACTCTTCCATCATTGGTTAGCTCCCAATGTGTCTTCCATATGAAGATGTCTTCTCGTTTAGGTAACAACTATTTTAAAACTCAGTTGAATTCAATAATGTGGCATGAAAAAGTGAAACTAAATCCAGTGATATATTTTGTTCCCCACTGACTGCTAGAATTCTTGTCAAGCAGAGATAAAGTGTATTGTTGAAGGCTTTCACGGCCGGAGAACGATGGTTGTTGTGGGTTTTCTGGGCTGTATTGCCATGGTCTTGGCATCGTACATCCGGCACTCTACACCCAACAATAGCCCTGCAGAGAAGATTAGCACATCAAGCACCAATCCATATGCAAAAGAACCTCCTCAGGATACAGTGAAGCCTCCCGCCATTAGCATTCCACACCCTGGGAAACTCTTACAGGATGACTCAGCTCAACCCCACCCCTCCTGAGTAGATATAAATGACCTGCCAACATCTTTTCCACACTGTGACACTGAGAGATCTCTGTCTTTTGGTGCTACACCTCTGAAGATGCCAGCCACAGCTGCTGGCGAAACGTCAGGAACTACAATGCCAAGACCACGGCAATACAGCCCGGAAAACCCACAACAACCATCGGAGATAAAGTGCCTTAAGATCAAAAATGTAAATGTCTCTATTTGCCTCTGTGGTGGCTTGGGATGGTGTGAGCTGGCATTAATGTATTTTTGATGAGGAAAAAAAACCCCACAGTACAGTGCCACTGTACTGTGGAAGCATATTAAGATTTTTAGGAATACTGTGGTAGCATATTAAGATTTTTAGGAATACTTGAGAACTATTTCACATACCACACTTCTCTGTCACATACACCAAGCATACAGTACAGTACATACAGAGAGGTGGTGGTAGCTGATTTATGGCAATCCCTGCTGGGGTTTTAAAGGCAAAGAGACTAACAGAGATGGCTTGCCATTGCCTGCTTTTGCATCTCTCGTCTTCTTTGTAGATCTCCCATCCAATTACCAACCAAGGTCAACCCTGCTTAGCTTCCAAGATTTCATGAAATCAGGCTTTCCTGGGCTATCCCAGGCAAGAGACCAGGGAAATATTTGTGTATCTGCCTGCAAGTGCTTGACATTCTTTAATGTTCAACACTCATGAGGTAAGATGATGATGGTGTTCCTGGGGTACCCTCTCCCTTGCTTTGATAAAATCCAGTTTTTACATGGCCCACCCTAAATACCAGGAAGGAGAACAGAGATTTAACACAAGAAATAAGTTTATTTTCCTTGGAAGGGAAGGTAAATTGTGGGTATTTGTGACTAGATATAAACAAATTCAAGTCATAATAAAATCAAGTGAGGATCTTCAAAACTGGCCACCAACTTCAGGATGATCATGGGAGTTGCAGTGACAAATGAAGAGAATTGCAGCATCCTGGCTCACCTAATCCCACGAAGCACCCCATCTGCAAGCTATTTGCATTGGAAATTAAGGTTCTTTGTGGCAGGCATAGCTGATCATAAAATAAAGCTGAAGGGACAGTGCCAAAAATGAAGGGTACAAAAATGAAAGACACAGACAGCACAGAAAGTGGAAAGTATTTCTTCTGTTACAAAACAAAGGGGTTTGACAACTTCTGTGGCTCTGGCCTACATAGTATAATTGTTAATAGGGGTGTGCAAAAAGAAACAAGTGATCCAGAAATACATCCGGAAATTGTTGTTTTGTTTTATTAAAGCAGCTTCCAGGAAGGTGATGCAAATTTGGGAAACCAAACTATAACAACGCCCTCCCAACAAAAAGTTTGTGTTTTTTATTTTGGTCATATCTCTCAGCAGCACCACCACCACCACCTTTAGGCACTGGGCTTGCACAGTAGCATCTTGTTTTCCTTAACAGCCCCAGTCAGGTCCCAAGAGGACAGAGCCTTCTGTTATTAATTAACTCTGTCGGCAAGAAGTGGGAATGAGTGCAATGCATCTTTTTTTCCTGTTACTGTCAGGGAAATGACATTATCTTCCTGAAAATTGGGTCCTCATAAGGGATGATCCCTCCTCACTTATCAGCTTTGGAAATGTTTGGAAGGAGGAATGTGCAGACTTCAATCATAGGCTGCAATTTGAAAGACACTTTCCTGGGATGAAACATTATTGAATAATGTAGGACTTACATCTATGTAGACCTGTTTAGAGGAAGTGTGCATCTTGGGGTTTTTTTGCAGCACTACCCTGGTCTGTCTCCTCCATCCCCCTTATGGCACTTGGACTCTTGGTTGATGTGAGGAAAAGTGTCATGATGTGTGTTTGTGTGTGTGTGAGTGATCTGTTCAATCAAATCGATAAAAGCCCTGGAAGACTTCAATCATAGGCAGACACTTCCCTGGGAGTAAGCACAATTGAATAAAATGGGACCTACATCTAAGTACACTTGTTAAGGCTTGCTTTCCCCCTTCCCCCCCCACACACATCCTGTGAGCCATCCATCTACTCTGCCGTTTCAAAAACAATCCAGTCTGCCCACAGAAAAAGGAAAACTTACAGGGAAAACATAGGTCTGTCTAGGTGGGGGCTGGATCGGCATAAATCCGGCTCTGTAGCCACTTTACGAATCCCAGATCACACAACCCCTACTAGTCCCATCACATGCTCTCACCTGACTTGCACAACAGAGACATGGTTGGAAGAGAATGATATACTCTGTCTCAGTTAACTCCCACTGGCTATGCAGTCCTTCATCAACTGTACTCTGATGGCTGGGGTAGAGGGAGGGCTATTATCTTCCATGAGTCCTTTTGCAGTACAAACTAAAGCTGGCTTTGACTGTGTGTTCCTTATATTGGGGACTAAAGATAGATTAGTCATTCTTCTTGACTACTGGCCACCTAATTGCCCAGTGTGACAGCACCTCATCTCAAGACCTGGACACTAGGGACACTACAAACTTTTTTTCTATGCCTTTATATTTAAGATTGGGGCTTCTGGGATTGCTTCTAAGTCCTCAATGAGAGCAATTATTGTCTAAATAAAATACCAGCTAACTCTCTGGCAAATATATTGTGAAAAATTCCAGTGGTAGATCAGTTTTTCCTTCACTGGCAATTTATTAAAAGTATTTTATAAATTCTAAATTGGTTGCATTTTTTTGTTGTTGATAGATTTCAACATGAAATCTTAGGTTGCCTATGGTACAAATAAGATAACATACTTTAAATGATTATCATATATTTCCTTCCATTTCTTCTGTATTTCATGAAAATATCAAATTAAAAAAGTCACACATGAAGTCATATGCTTTTTTGTTTTTTGCATTGTAATTTTGGGAGAATGTAATGTTTTTCCTAAGATCTTTAAGAATGTAATATTTTCCTAAGATCTTTAAGAATTTTCAGGAAAGATAACATTTTAACAAAATCACTCTTTGTCTGATTTGTAGCTAATAAAAATGTGTGCTATCCACCACAATCTCAGTGTAAAGATTTCCATATCATCTTGCTCCTGACAGTCTTTGAGAGGAGCTTTTCTGAGCATAACAAAGTGAAAATACTAGTATGTAACCTGGTAGTGGACATCAGCTTGGATCCATTGACGGATAAGTAGAAAGGAGGAGGTACTTGGTTCAGTTCTGCTAACACAAGATGCAGCTGAAGGACTGCAACAAAATATATGGCATTTTTTTCACAAAACAACAACATATGTAGAGAGCAATGGCATATATAACAATACATGACATGATTTCATTTAATTCTGGAAATTTATCAGAAGAAATACCTTGTGCTATGTCTTGTACATGCAGAATAGACAGAGGAGTTTAGCTCAAGGAGACAGGAGTATTTTTAATGCTTCTCCTTGCACAAGGATTTTTGAGCACACAGAAATGTTCTGTGGGATCCAACCCATCAGTTCCCTTTCCTTCCCTTTTATACTTGCTATTTAAGTTGGTGGCTTTTGGTTGGAGAACAATATAGAAAATTAGCATTGATGCTAGCTTTCTTAGTCCAGGAGAATTACTAAATATTTAATATGGAATAAAAGAAATCAGCTTTGATTTCCTGGCTCTTCTTTCTCCAGTGGATGTTCTGAAAAATCCTATCAGACAAACAGTGCAATCCTAAGCAGAGTTACTCCTGTCTAAGCCCACTGAAATCAATGGGCTTAGATTGGAGTAACTCTGCTTAGGATTGCACTGAAAGACTATCTGTTTATGATTAACTGCCCCACTGTGATCTATTGAAAAGAGTGTTTTATGCATAGAGATTCCAGTTTCAATAAACTCCATGTTGTGATAATGGGTAAAAGCCACATCACAACCTCATGTTCATAGCTCTTTTCTCTCAAAGTAGTTCAGAGGTAAAACAAAAGAGATAGTGCTACACAGGTGAGAAAATCAGCACTTATTTATTTATTTTTTCAGAAAAACAACAACGTGTATATGGATCAGTGGAATATACAGCACATGGATTGCAGCCTAGCGGGCGCTTTTCACTGGAGTTGTCCAAATAAAAGTGTGTTATTATCATATACACAATTTGGACACCTGCTCCTCTATACATTAGCACTAAAGCATGAAACAATGACACAGAAGAAATGGGTTTACTGCAGCATCAACAATTGAACTTTCTGCACAACTGTCAAACGGACTGGAGTCCAGTTCTCTTTTATATCTGGGGCCAGACAATCAGTTTTAATTTAAATTGGTCTGAATTCCTTCCTTCAAAATAAGTTCTACTGTTATCAGTAGGGTTTTTTTCAGGTAAATGACACCAGTCCAGTGCAAGGTAAGAGTAACTTTTTTAAGAGGGGAGAATTGAGCCATTCTATAACACGTTGCAAGCTGTATGTAAAATGTGTCATTTTTGCAGGGTTTTGCCCAATGCAAAGTATTACTGAGTAGAACACGATGAAGAGGCAGAAAATGAGTATTTCTTCATATTCACCAAATTGAGTTTGCAGCTGCCTATCATTAAAGGTGAAGAGATAAGATCTAGTGACCAAACAATGAAACAAGGCATTAACCTAAATTGTACACTTCCCATTTGTTATGACCAGAGGCTTCCTGAGATTAGATCTGAAAGCCAAAATGGAAGCTACGGGAGTGTGGAAATTTTTCAAGAAGATAAAACACAAATTGACTTCATTTTGATTTCTCAGAATTAAGGTAAGAATGTTTTTTCAGTCTAAAATTGTTATAAGTATTTCTGAATTGGTTAATTATCTGGAATTACGAAAGAACATTAATGTTTGACAAGCTCAATCCTTCTTTAATACGAGATTCTTCAACTTCCAGTAAAATTAATTTAGCCTTGTCTTGTTTACTGAAAAATTATCAGACGCATGAATGTTTACATTATAATCTCTGCTATGTCTTGGAGTTTGACTTTGCTCACAGTGCAAAGTCTTTGTTATCATGTATGGTCAGAATATATCTTTGCCCTAGATATAAGAATATGACCTGCCTGCTTCACATTGAGCCTGAATCTGCACTTGCTGTAATACTAACCAGAGTACCTTTTCTAAGTTCATTGAAATCAATGGCTTTAGAAGGGTGTAGCTCTTCTTAGGACTGAACTGTAAAACAGCCAAGTTTCTCCACTACTCTTTATTTTTTGTTCAGCACAGTTTTTTTCTCAAACTGGGATCAGGTACCTCTGAGGAGACCACAAGTTCTTTGTAAGGACGGAGGATAAGCCTGACTTTTAAATACACTGATTTCAATTGAAAAGGATTAAATATGAGTTTTAGATCTCTTTTGAAATCAATAAGACTTAAAAGTGTTTTAAAAGACTGGATCATGCTCCAACAAGTTGGAATTTATATCCTCAGAATAGACAAGCAGGTACAGTAGTATGACTAATCACTTCTATTGAGATATTTTGGCCACAATGCCCATACGTACTCTTGGAAAGCTGGGCAGAACATTTCAGAATTTCCATGTACCATCAATTAAGGAAAGAAGTACTTTGACTTTTGATATACCACAATGCTTTCCCATGAAACTTCTTTAGAATATGTTCTTCTTCCTTACCCTGTGTAGGAGGACTCTGGAAAGGCAGCGTACAAATTCCCTAAACAAACACACAAACACAAACCACTTTCATTGTGCTTTGGTTTTTTCTGAAAAAGTTCCTCTGAGGGATGCACACCACAATATTATATATAAGGTAACAGGTACAGTAATTGGTACTGTTTCTGCTTTTCTTCCGAATCAAAGTTTATAGGTACCTTGAGGTATAATGCTACAGCATTATACCTCAAGGAATAATGCTAGCATAATTCATGTTATGCCTTGAGGTATAATACTTGAAGAAAGGCATTTACTAAGTGTTTAATTTGTTACTCAGCATATAATGAATTGTGCTTGGCAGCCACTGTTATTTTGTCTACAATATCTCAGGGTTTTTAGATACTACCCCTTTCTTTTAACTCCCGTTAGCAAGTAGTAATAGCCTTTCAGATGGACTGTTATACCTGCTTAAAATATTTGTTTTTCTCTCACTGGATACCACTTCTTACTGCATTATTGGCAGGTGTTATGTTCAGGAAACACTCTTATATGAGAAACACTAAATAATAGTTACAGGGAATAACAACATAGGATCAACATTGTTATGAAGTCAAATAAGATTAAAGATAACTTGATTAAAAACAACAGCCGATTTCCACTCAAAATCTTTGAAGTCACCTCTGTATATTCCATATTCCATAGCTTCTTTTTAATAAAACCAGTTTCTGAAGCTCAGCTCCTAAGCATGGCCGAATCCACACTACCTATTTGTTGCCGCGGCTTTTTCGCAATTGGCACACTATTCATGCAGATACTCACACGCTTTCCCATTCCGCTTGTTCCCTGCCATCACCGCGCCACTATTGAGCCTTCCCTCCAAACCATGTGATATTCGCGGAAATCCATTTTCTCCCCTTCTTTTTCACACTGCGTAAAGGTCGGTATACTGGTAAACCAACCGTAGTGAGCAGCGGTTTGCGCGGGAAGAAATGGTCACCAGAGTCAAGATATCGGTGTACTGGATAATTGACCCTTAAAAAAAAAAGGGAAGTGACGAGCGCTGTCAATTTTGACGGCGGAGGATGGAACCGCCCACTGTGACATTTTACTCAGTGGTGTGTGGAGAACTGATTGCGCCATGAAGACGCACCGGAAGGGTGGATGTGAGGATGCACAGCCTGGTAGCGGAATGAAGGTGATTGCCACGACAGCGCAAGATAAGCGGAAGATGAGTGAGTGTGGATTTGCCCCATATTGTGAAAACTGAAATTTATGTCTAGCTAGCCAACAGTTCTCTGCTGATGTGATATCTAGCTATCAGTTTTCTTTTTGCAATATTACAGTCCTGCTAATCTTTTATGAAAGCTGTTTGAATTTACTGTCAGGATGGCCACATATAATGATACCAGTTTTTTTTTTGCAAAAGGCTTTCTGAGGGTAGTTCAACATAACTCCTTCTTCCGCCCAAGCTTATCAATATTTGTTCAACTTTAGAATATTGAAAATGAATGTCTGTTAAGCCACCACTTTATTCAGTAAATTAGTATTTAGATGCTGCACTATTTTCATTTTGGATTGGCTTATCATTAGACATGGACACGAATGGAAAAAAAAACCTGAACACCCTGTTTGACGTTTGGTGCCATCTACGAACAGCGAACAATGAACATGGATGAACATGAACTGTTCCCGGACATGTTCGTTGTTCGTGGGGGGCAGGAACACCCCCACCCCAACCCCCACTTAGCCCCCCCTCAAACCCACTTACCTGGCCTTTTAAAAATCCCTTTTAACTATCAGAGGGCAGGTGGCAGGGGGGGAAATTCCCCCTGCCAACTGTCAGCTGATAGTTTAAAGGGCCAGGAGAGCAGTCGCACAGCCAGGCTGCCTGCTCAGTGCGAGAGAGATGGGGAGATTCTCCCCATCCCTCTCGCACCTGGGAAAATCTTCCCACTGTCCAATACCCACCAAATTTGCAAGGGGTATAGTCCCCACTGTCCTCTGAAGACACCCCCAGTTTCAGAGAGATTGCACCCTAGAAAAGCATGATCCATGGCTCTATCCCTTTAGTCCTCACTGTCCTCTGAAGGCCCCCCCTCCAGTTTCAGAGAGATTGCACCCCAGGAAAGGCATGATCCATATGTCCCCCTTCCCCTCTTTGCTGTCATTTTCTGTTCACAGTGGAAAAAGTGGAACTGCCTGTTGGAAGACAGCTACTTTGAGGGGTTACAAACTGACCTTCCCAATGTCCAACACCCACCAAATTTGCAGGGGACATAGTCCTCACTGTCCTCTGAAGACCCCCCAAGTTTCAGAGAGATTGCACCCTGGAAAAGGCATGATCCATGGGTCCTTCCATTTGATGTCATTTTCTGTTCACAGTGGCAAAAACAGGACTCTCTGCTGGAAGTACTTTGAAGGGTTAAAGTCAGAAGGAAAGCCAGAAGGAGTTCAGACAGAGTCCCTCTCTCCCTCCAGTTGCCAAGGGGATTGATTACAGCCAGCTCCAGACTGCCTGGCTTGTCCAACAGCTGCTGAAGGCAACGAACAAGGCTTTTAATGACCACCTGTTCATTTAGGACGGGGCCTCACGAACAGCTTGCTCACGAACAGCAGATTGGGCTGTTCGTGGTTTTTTTCTGTTCGTAATGCCGTTTGTGCCCATGTCTACTCATCATAGCGTCTATAGGAAATAAAAGCTGCACCCAAAGTAATAGGGAGAAACAAAGCACCTGGAGTAGATGGAATACCAATAGAGCTATTTCAAACTAAAGAAACTAAGTCCATGAAAATCTTAACAAGAATCTGTGAACAAATATGGAAAACAAAACAATAGTTCATAGACTGGAAACACTCAGTCTACAGTCTAGTTCCAAAAAAGAGCATGCCAAAGAGTGCAGCAACTATTGGCTATCCTATTTTGCTAATTTCCTATGCAAGCAGTGATACTCAAAATTCTACAGCAAAGACTCTTACCATATATGGAACAAGAAATAACATATGTTCAAGTTGGATTCAGGAAAGGAAGTGGCAGTAGAGCTCACATTGCAAATTTACAATAGCTAATGGAACATATCAGGGAATTTCAGAAGAAAATCAGCCTATGTTTTATAGTTTACAGCAAAGGTTTTGGCTGTGTGGATCATGAAAGGCTATAGATAATGTTAAAAGAAAGGGGGTGCCACAACATCTGATTGTTTTGATGCACAACCTGTACTCTGAACAAGAGGCTACTGTTAGGACAGAATATAGGGAAACAGGATGTTTTCCAATTGGCAAGCGTGTATCAGACAAGGATGTATATTATCTCTCTACTTGTTCAACCTCTATGCAGATCGTATCATAAGAAAAGATGGATTAGATTCAGAAGAAGGTGGGGTGAAAATTGGTGGAAGGAACATTAACAATTTGAGATATGCAGATGACATCATGTAACTGGCAGAAAATAGTGAAGACTTGAAATGACTACTGCTGAAGGTTAAAGAAGAAAGCACCAAAACAGGATTACAGGTGAACATTAAGAAGACCAAAGTAATGACTACCAAGGAATTACACAATTTTAAAGTTGACAGTGAGAAAGCTAAAATTGTTCAAGATTTTCTATTCCTTGGCTCAGTCATCAACCAAAAGGGAGACTGCAATCAGAAGATTGAGACTTGGAAGAGAAGCCATGAGGGAACTAGAAAAGATCCTTAGAAATAATGATGTCTCTCTGGGGACTAAACTCAAGATAATCCAAACTATGTTATTCCTCATTACTATGTATGGATATGAAAGCAAAATTAGGACTCCTATTGTGCTGTGCACTGAAAGTGAGAGGAAGAAAATTGATTTGTTTGAAATGTGATGCTGGTAGAGAATTTTTTGGATACCATGGACTGCCAAAAAGACAAATAAATGGCTTCTAGATCAAATCAAGCCTGAATTTTCCCTAGAAGCTAAAACGACAAAACTGAGGCTGTCATACTTTGGTCACATTGTAAGAAGACAAGACTCTCTGGAAAAGTCAATAATGCTAGGAAAAGTTGAAGGCATTAGGAAAAGATGAAGACCTAAAATGAGATGGCTCAATTCAATTTTTATTTTATTTATTTATGTTATTTATATTCCGCCTTTCTCACTGAGACTCAAGGTGGATTACATAGTGTGAGATTAGTACAATTAGTGGCAAGGACAATGGCAGGCATTTCCATATAGTGTCAAGAACATTTCCATAAACAATGTCATAGGGTAAATGAATACAGTTTCAAGAACATTTCCATAAACTATGTCATGGGGTAAAAGAATATACGTTTACAAAGATATAGTATTAGCAAGGATCCAGTATGGGGTTGAAGAATTGCTAAAACAGAACATAATCAATTCTAAGATTTACATTGAACAACATAAAGCACAAGTAGGATATAGGAGTACATATTTAAAGCAACAGATAATATGTAAAGCAACACAATGGTGAAATCTATTGTTTCTAACTCATTAGCGAAACATCTGGAAGCCACATCCTCCAGTTTGCAAGATCTGAGCAGGTCTGTTAATGATAGCACATTTTGGAGGTCTGTCATTCACAGGGTCACCATAGGTCAGATGTGACTTGATTGCACATAACATACACATGCTGCACTACTTAGGGTAGTCTCGCTCTACAGACACTCCCATGTATGTGCAAAAGCCAAAGTCTGGAGAGATGCCTATGTTTCAGATATGCAGCAAATGCCAGTAACATTCAGAAGCCCAGCATATAGTACATGCAGTACAGACAGCTGAAGTAACAGAGTTTGCTTCTGGCAAAGAATGGAGGAGGGCAACATAGTATTCAGTAGGTGGGTAGAGAAGAAATGTAGGTAGGTGGGCAGGTAAGAAATCAAAAATCACATGAGCATATGTCACAGCAACACTCAAGAAAGGACGCACAATCCAAACAGCATTCACAATTATTGTGTATAACCACAAGTTATACGGCTATCACAATAGCATCTGAAGAAGTGGACTCTAGTCCACAAAACTTCAGCTAGACTTTAATTTTACAAGCCTTTAAGATGCCAGAAGAGTATTGTCGCTGCAACAGACATATACTCACTCTAGAACCACACCCTCCTGCTCCTGCTTCAGCTCACATTTTCCCACTAATCTGTTTGGCTGTTCAGCAGCAGCTCAAACCAGATTGTTAGGTAACATTTTGTGCATTAAAATGCATTCACTGCACAGCACAATAAGAATCCCAATTTCCCTCTCCTACACAGACCAGTCATTATATCAGTACTTGCTAAAGAAAGGGAGTTCATTGCTTGTTCTCAGGTGGATCCACTCCATAAGACAACTGTATGAATAAACAGTGAGAAATTATTAGCCAGACTTTTTAAAAAGTCTGTGCTTAAGTCAATATAATCATTGAGGTTTATTACACGCACATGGACATATACAAATGGACATTTTTACACAGCCTTATTTAGTGTCCTTTAATTACCTGACCCAAGCATATCCCTGGTGAGAATCAATTTCATCTACTGAACAAACTCAAATCAGCTTGCAAGACAGAAGGAAATGAAATAAACACTACAGCTATTGCACAATTGCAAAACTGTACCACAGCAACTTGAAGTGGACTGCAATGAGGTGAGAAGATCCAAGGCAATGCTTACCACTGACTGTACCTGTTGGAAACAGTATGTCCACCTGCCAAATCTGTTCACTGTGAAGTTTGTGACATTCCTATCTGGAGTTTGTCCTACCTAGTTTGTCCCAATGATGAGAGGTAATCAATCAACTGGCTGACTGGCTGTTAAAATGATTAAGGGGATTTTGCATTGTTTTCAAGAGTGTGCTAAAGACCTACAATCTCTTTCCTTCTCTTCTTTAAAAGTTCAAGATGTTTTGGCAAGCAGCCACTAGGTGCCTTTGGAACAAATGACAGATTCTAAAGCTTTTAAGGATCTTTGTGGAAAGACAGATGATAGAAAGTTCCTTTGTAATAAAAGCAGGAATTGAGTCATCTCAATTGCTCTGAAATCTTTAACATATGACAGTGTGTCTAATCAGGGCAATGATGTTTAATTTCGTAATTTAAATTATTCTGTGATGACAAACATGTCATAACAAAGGCAATCTTCCAGGAATTTTGCACCAAGAAGAAAGAAACTTGTCTACAAAAGAGATGTACTTCTGAATGACATTCTGTTTGTAGAAACTATTAGCTTCTTGAGTAAGAACAAAAAACAGGGGGAAAGTCTTCTTGAAACAAAAGGAGCAAGAGTTGGTATGGAAGGTGACCTTTTATTTTGGGGAAACAGTGGTAGTTTCAATGAATATGGAGGAAGTGGCAGTTCTAATCTGATCCCACAATCCATATACCATAAAATAAAGCTGGTAAGAGAACAACTGTAAGCAAGTTAGGGGTGTGCATTGAGAAAATTTCAATTTCAGTTTCGAATCCATAGTTTCCAAATGAATTATGACTGTTACTGTTTTTTTCTGGATGGGTCATTGCTAATCCATTTGGTTTTTTCCCCTTATCATGAGGTTTGGCCCCATTCTTTGCAGTGAGACCTTTGAGGCTCTTTGGGACAGCTGATAACAGTTAACAGTGTCAATTTGTGCAATAATTCCTCTAAACTGTGACCCACCAAGTTTAAACACACACAACAATGGAGTTTGGTGATTATGGACCTCAAAGAATGCTTGGGGAAGACGTCAAGACAAATATTGGTTGGGCAGACAGCTGTGGAAGTGCAAACTGTTCTTTTCAATGTGGAGTTAGGGAAACAAGGTTCTAGGGCAGCCATTTTTGCACTTAACAGCATCAGAATCAAACAGAACACAGTCCTCCCTCTAAACCATTGACTCACTGAGTTTTTCCTCAAGTAAACTACAAAAGCACATAACAATAACAGTCCCTGAAGAAGGACTGTATCAGCAGATACACACTATGGCAGGAAACTGGCTGGCAAAGCGGTACCGGAACAGTGGTGGTTGGTAGTGCCCAAGCAGGAGAGTGTTCCAACTTGTGCAGGGCAGCAACATTAAAAAAATCTTGCATCATGTTCACTTTTTTCTTTTTCTAAGTGATAATGCAAACAAATTATTACCTTTGTGTCCTGCTGTTGCCAATTTCTGCCATGTTTCCTTGTGCTTTGTAGTTTCATTCCCACAATGAAAGGCAACTCTTTCCTTTCGATGCTCAGTTCCACTGCAAAATAGGGCATTGTCACAATAATCACTGCCAAACTCCATTGCCCATGTGCAGGCAGGCAGGCAGGCAGCATGATTATCTGACACCTACCCCCCAAACAGACCAATGTTTCCCCCCATGTTTCCTTTTTACTGTGGGTAGGCAGGATCGTTTCTAAAAGGGCAGAGTAGGCCAGTGGCTTGCAGGGGGCTTGACTTAAGCTTCATGTGCAGAATTTGTTTTTAAATAATGTTTTGGTGAATCTTGGATGTGAAGAGGTTTGCAGTAGAATGGAAATCTGAAGAGAAAAGTAGATTGCTGTTGCATAGGTAGGAACTATGAAGTAGCTGGAGTTTCATTGGGCTACACATTTGTCATTTTACTCAGGAAAAGAGAGAGCCCTGAAAGATTAAGGAAACAATCCTAAACAGGTCTACTCAGATGTAAGTCTCATGTTATTTAATAGCACTTACTTCCAGGGAAATGTCTTTAGGATTGCAGCTGAATGAAGACTTCCAGTGTTTTTATCATGTTCAATGGATAAATAGCTTGCACCCTGCCCAGCAGCACTTTTCCTCACAGCTACCAAGCATCCAAGTGCCCTGATAGGAGTCATGGAGGCAGTCCAGTTCCCAGGTAGCACAGCAAAAAAAAACCCCAAGATGCACATTCCCCTTTTCCTAGTGGGGGGGGGGAGTTATACAAATGTTTCCAGTAGCACCTTTAAGACTAACCAACTTTACTGTAGCATAAGCTTTCGAGAATCACAGTTCTCTTCGTCAGATGCATGACGAAGAGAACTGATGCATGACATCAGATGCATGATGAAGATGCATCTGACGAAGAGAACTGTGATTCTCGAAAGCTTATGCTACAATAAAGTTGGTTAGTCTTAAAGGTACTACATCTTCTCTTTGCACATGCTGAAACCTTCCTCTGCAGCTTTTCTGAGAGGAAGAATTGTTTTCTCCATTTGATGTATCAGGGAAAGAAACCCTACCAGGTTTCCTGGGGGGGGGGGGGGTTAAAAATGAGGGTTGCACACCTCTGCTGAGATCTTGGAGCTTGGCCTGCCACCAAATCTATGCAAACAGGGGAGGGGAATCTCCACTTCCCTAGCACCCCCTTGTTTCCAGGAAAGACTCCTGCACAGCACAGTAGAATTCAGTAAACTTTGGAAGTTGCAGCAGCAATGTTTCTTGCTGTCAACAAGAACCAATTCTTTCTTGCCTGTTTGTCCCCAGCCACTTCTGATCTCCATTATTTCCTGTGGGGAAAACTATGGGGGCTATCCAGGGGAGTGGGGGGGGCGATTTTGCAAAATAAACCTATAACATTTTCAGGGGACCTATTGCTACCTGTCCTCTAAAGATCCCTTCAAGTTTCAGGGAGCTTGGACCTTGGGGAGCCACTTTATGCCCCCCCCAAGAAAGTGCTCCCAGCCACGAGTATGGCAGGGGCCACCAAAGTAAATCTAAAGAGCTTTCTCTAGTACTGAGCTATTAATTTGACTAACTAAAAATATAGGGCCACTTCAAATTCTCAAAGCGTAGTCCAAGAAGGAGGAGGAAATTGCTTTGAAGCACTTAGAAGACACTCACTTTATCTAAGAAGAAAAAGGAGGAGGGATGGAATTTGAGGCTTCTGCTGTGATTGACTGACCAGATCCACAAAGGAAATTAAACACCCTTACATACATCACTCCCAAAAAGTTGCTTGGAAAATGAGGATTGTGGCCTTAGTAATATTGAGTGATTCAGATTAAGTAAGCCAAATCTTATAGGCTCAGCCAACATAGGGCATGGTCATCAACTATGGCAGCTCAGTTGTTTATTCATCCCTAGCAGAATAATTGGAAGAACATGGATACAGCCCAGGGTCAGTGTTCTACTTCTCCCCAGCAAAATTCTAGGCAGAAATAGCATCTGGACAGGGCTAGAAATATTATGTTATGACAGTCTATTTATTAATTTCCCCCCAGAATAATTCAAATTCCATTTAGAATTTTATTGAAGAATATTTTGCAGTTATAGCACCGTTTTCCAAGTTCAGCTCTAGGTATGAAGATGAGGAAATGTTTTTTTAAAAAAATCTCTTACTTTGCATTCTTAAGCTGTCTTTAAAACTGAACCAATATACCAGCCAATTGAACACTAGTTTAACTGTAGCCATGCTCTTCCCTGCTGACTGCCTTTCTTGGGGTTAAATTGGCTGATACTGGGAAATATCTAAGTAAATCTCCCCATCAAAACTGTTGTTAAAAAGCAGCCATCAATTGGGGAGGATTTAGAATAGGATGTATCTCAAAGTGAGGAGGGCTAATCCATTCATCATATGTCATTTCCATGAATACAAATGAACCCTGAAATTGCTGTTTGTTCTGTTGGGAGGAATATATAAGCACAATACAGTAGATATGTATACTCCATTAATGGTGCAAATAGCAAGTCCCAGAAAAACTGCAAAGCCAGAAGAAAGGTCCAGCCTCCCCCTATGCCTCATTACCTCATTGTTTCTATTTACCGATATAAATTCCATGGAAAATCCAGGGAGGACTCCTAAGTAGGTCTACTCAGAAGTAAATTTCATGCTATTCAATGAGTTAACTCCTAGGAACGTGTCCTTAGGATTGCAAGTTACTCACTGATCACCAGGCATTTCATCCAATTCGGTTATCACTAGTGCTAAACTGATGCTCTCTTCTCCAGATGGGGAAAGTTAGTTTTCCCATCCACTGGAAAAGGCAATAGTATTAAGAAGCCGGAAGGCTCCCACCAGTGTTCACTTCAACTTTGAAGGTAGACTTACAAGCAATTGAGATCTATTTTATATATTGTGTTTTTCTACATGGCGCAGATATCATGCTTACTAAGAAGACTTTTTTCCTGTGTTGATGACTTGATGTGTATATCAAATTTTCCAGTAATCTTTGGGGAATTAAATGCTGGCAATCTCCATGGATGTTCTTTATAAAGGACATACTGGGAGATCTGAAGGGAGAAATAAGCCTTAAAAATATACTACTCAGTGAAGGGAAACTGTTGTGTAACATATTGCATGAAAAGAGTTATTGTATAACTTTTGCCAAAAAATAAATAACCACAAAATTATAGTAGCTTCTCCATCTCCTGCTTGGATACATACCCTGATGATGTATATCTGAATATTTCTTTAGTCTTTCTTCCTGTCTTATGTTTCAGAGCACTGTCTCATTTTATCTTTCTCATCACAAACCACATTTCTCCAGATTTGGGATTCTATTGCCATCATATTTCAAATCTGTGGTCCTTTCTCCTTTTGTATCATATTCCAGTTTTGCATCATGCATTTATGATGCTTTGTTGTACACCATAGACTATGCTGTATTGTGAGTTATATTTTGTTCATGGTATGGAGGAGAATATTTCCCTCTACTGCTACAAGTAACCCCTTTTGCCATATTTCAGAAGGCTTGAAAGGGAAGAAAAAATGCTCACAAAGTATTTCCATTGCCATAGCAACTAGGTTAGTGCTTTTAATTTTCCTTTGATGCCTGAGAGGAAGTATCAGCCAGCTTGATTTGGAAATGGGGTTTCACTCCTTGCCCTCACACCATTTAAAATGAAGGAAATGCATTGGCTGGGTGAAATCACACCACATAACTATATCTAATTGGCAATGTACTGCTGTGACATCATCATGTTGCTACAGGGTTAAGATCTGAAAAAAGAAGGAAACCTCTGAGGAGTGGATGGAGAGAATGATGCTACAGAAGAAGAGAGGGAGAAATAACAGCAACTACAGTGATTAAATACTGTCCTTCTGGAAAGATTAATGCCACACTCAGAGAGGTGAACAATGTCAGTGTTGATATTATCCCCATAATACTGCTGGGGAACTGGGGCTGAAAGGAGTGGCTTACTCAAAACTAGAGATGAGCATTAATCGAATTACAACCCAAAAAACTGCATGAACTTCCACGGACTGGTCTACTGGTTCATTTGGGTGGTATTAAAGGGGCAGTTTAAATGGCTATTTCCTCAGGGAAATGGCCATATAAACTTTTCCTGCTGCTTGCAAGTGGCAGGTCCCTTTAAACTATCAGCTGGCAGGAGGCAAGGGGGATGCCTCCTCGCTGCCTGCCAGCTGATAGTTTAAAGGGACCTGCCACTTGCAAGCGGCAGAGCCCTTTAAACTACCCAAACCCCAGCCCCCGCCCCCACCTCACCCCCATCCCCATCCCCACACTTACCTTGTCCTGCGGGCCCGCAGCATCCGCCCCCTCCTCCTGCGAGGGGTGGGAAGGCTATTTTTGGCCTCTTCCGCCTCTGCGTGGGCCTGCAGGGCGGTGGAGGAGGACAAAAATGGCCTTCCCACCCCTTGCAGGAGGAGGGGGAGGACACCACAGGCCCGCAGGGCAAGGTAAGGTAAGGCTGGGGCTGGGGCTGGGGATTGAGCCTTTTAAAGGGCCCTGCCGCTTGCAAGCAGCAGATCCCTTTAAACTATCAGCTGGCAGGCAGTGGGGGGGATTCCCCCACCTGCCAGCTGATAGTTTAAAGGGACCTGCCCCTTGCAAGGCAGGAAAGGGCCCTTTAAACTGTCAAATGCCCATCTCCCTGCCGCTGCTAAGTGGCCAGAAAAGGGGCATTTAAACCCCATTAACCATGAACTGGTTCGTAAACTTGCCTAGTTCATGCCAGTTCGTGGTTCCTGGTTCGTGAAAACCCATGGTTGGTTTTTTTGTGGTTCGTGCCCATCTTTACTGAAGACCACCTGCAGAGTTCATAACACTAGAGGAAGTCAAACTATCAGAGTACTGATTCGCAGCCCAGCCACTTAAACACTATGCTATAGCAGCAGATGTTGCTAATAATAATAAGAACAATAATAGCAACAATAAATACATCAACAACTTCCATCACATGTTCAATAATGCAAGCCCTCAGTATGAATGGAAAATCTGTATAAACCTCTGAGGATTGTGAAGAGTGCCAAGAGGAATCCTGCAAATTTGTAAGAGCAGCATGGCAAATGAACTTCAATGTAATTAAGTGTAAAGTAATTCACACAAGGAAAGAAAATCCTAACTTTAAATGTACAGCTGAGGGATGCTGCAAATTTCACCATGAATGTGTTTGTCAGTTAAACTTGCCACATGTGAAAGTATTGATCAGAAATGAGCTGATCACCTGGTTTATGCAGAATGGCTGTGGATATCTTTTCACTGTATTTAAAGCAAAACCTTCTAACTAAGAGTTTCTTCCTCTTTAAAGATTTCAAATTTTGTTAGCATCAAATGTAACTCTGTCTTTCCAACTACTTATTAACCATAATCACGTCATTCAAATGGGCTTTTCTTAGTTCAAATCACATAAGGTGGTGGGTAGGCTTGTAGAAAAAAAGAGAAGAAAGATACAGAGTGATAGGTAAGCAAGCAACATACTATCACAAGAGGGCTTCATACCAAATAAATGTTATTATGGGCAAGTGGCAATTAGGATTCCCTTAATTATCTGTCATTTTGTATTTATCATCATAATGTTTGTTTTACAATGCTTTATTAAATCTGGCTTGATGACAAACGGTCTGCTGGCAGTATATCCTGCTGTGCAACATATGGTGTTACACCTAATGAATATTAATACTCCAAAGTACAAATGGTCCTAGGGGACTATTGCCAATGTCTGGGAAACTCCAGCAGATGCCATTATTATGCAAAGAGGTTTATCTCTGTTGTTTTGCATCAGTCCATCACCATCACCACTGCTGATGGCTTCTCCTCCTATTTTTACCATGTGAGTCTCTCAAAACCTTCTGGAGCATCTCTGTCAGAGATCCTTGAGCTCACGGATGTGCTAAAGTAAACCTGTGACAAGCCAGTACACCAGGTCTCTTCCAAATACAGATGCTTCTTTTGCACTGTTATAGTATTACTTGAGCCATGTGGGTGGCATACCTAAGTAAAATATTAGTGATACACACAGAGAGTGATATCCATACACACCATTCCTGTACTCTGGGGATTCTGCTGCTGGCAGCTTCTTCTTGTTAAATCTTCAGAGCCACAGATCTGTGAAGGTTCACTAGTCCAAATTACTCTTAAGGGGAAGGGGTAGTGGATGTAGTGCTGGCTTCTGCTTCTCTCCCTCTTTCTCCACCTCCTGCTGCATCTTTCCTATCCCCTTCTTCCTTCTCCCAACACTTTCTCCTCCTGCTGCCTCCCACAGACTTCCTTTTCTACCTTCCACTTTCAGCAATATTTAATGGCAACCAAGATTTCGGCACTTACCCGGCAGGCTGTGGGCCGGTTAGCCGGGTGCCGTTATTGCCTCCCTGGAAGGATTGAGGCAGCACCGGCTCCTCCCTCCTTCCTGGGAATAGGCTGCTGGGCGGGGCAGAGCGAGAGGGAAGAACGTGCTCTGCCCGGCCCAGCTTCAGTTGCGGCTCGTCGCTTGGTGTGGGTAGTCGGAGCTACCCGGGCGAGCGACGGTCGCAGCGGCGGCAGCGGTTCTCCGGCGGCGGCGAGGCGGCGGAGAGGCAGCGAGGCTGTGGCAACGTCCCGGGAGGCGTCGGCGCAGCAGCGCAGCGCACGGAGCCGGGCGTTTTGCCGCGAGCGCGGCACGAGCGGCGCGGCGTTTGCGGCGCGGCGTTTGCATCGCGGCCGCCTGCGTATTTGGTTCCGGGGGGCTTGGCTCCTTACGGCCTAAGGCCGCTTTGGGGGGTGGGGAGTTGCCTCCTTTACGGCCGGATTGTTAACCCCCCCCCCGGTTGGGCTGTATAAGTGTGGCCTGGTGGCGTTTTTGCGCCGGGTTCCCCGGGCCTTGTCTGGGTGGCGCCTGCCCGTACGGGGGGCTTAAGGGAGTAAGGGGCCGTTGGGAATTGGCCCTGGTGAGTGGCTGCCTGCGCAGCGTGTGGGGTGGTGTGTGGTTGCGTTGGTGGGCCCTCCCCCACCTTCATCCTAAGCCTAATTTCTCCCTTGGGAGGGATTTTGGGGTACCTAAGTGGCCCTTGGCTCGAGCCGTTTGGCTGGGTGGTGTTGGGGGGCATTGCATCGCCTGCCTCCTAGGGCCTGCGGCCAATATTAGACTGCAGCAGGCCCACTCCTGCTTGGGCGGCCATCTTAGAGGCAGTTGGTGGGGCGGCCATTTTGTGGCTGGCTTATTGGCCTCCTGCATTTGCAGTGGCTTGTTTTGCTTGCCTTTTGTGGTGTTGGTGGATACAGCATGCCGCCAAAAAAGGGCAGGGGTCCCCCCAAGGGGAAGCAGCCTGCTGCGAAGCAGGCAGTCAAGAGGCCTTGTCCAGTTTTGTCTTCATCAGAAGATGAAGGGGTGGCTGACCAGCAGGATATTTTGAAGCGCCTACGCGCTTTGGAGCAGGGGAAAGGGTCTGTAGGTGTTCCATCACTGGAGGCTGATTCAGCGAGGCCTGTACGGAGGGCGTCCAGAAACGCAGTTAACAGAGATATTTTGCGGCGTTTATCTCTCCTGGAAGGGGCAGCTGGAGGAACAGCGGGCGGAAGCAGCAGCAAGAGCAGCGCTGGGCCCCCCGATCCTCAAGTGACGACTGGCGATGAGGTGCAAGCGTGGCAGGATGATTCTTCCCCTGTGGCTGTTGCGGTGGAACCTGTGGAGTGTGGAGGTAATGACACGACACCACATTCAGCTAGTACATGGCCTTGGGGGCCGTGGGGCCAAGCAGTGGCAGGCCCTCTGCCTTCTCTCTCAACGGGGGCTTACATGCCTTTTGGGGGGCAGGCAGCCAGAAGTTGCCCGGCTGGCACAGCTGCCGGGGCGGGGTCCCCGCTCATGCAGGCTGCGCCCGGTACTGCAGCTTGGGGAACTGGAACTGCTATGCCCTTCCCCAACCCGTATTTGGGGTGGCCTGGGTATGCAGGAACCCAGTGGGGGTTTTACCCTCATATGGCGATGGCATATGGACAGGTTCCCTTTAACGCTGTTCCATTTGGGGACACAGCTTTGCCGTTAGGCGAGCACCTGACCCAGGCAACCAAAGATAAAATATTGAAAGGGGAGTACGTGGACCTTTTTTCTCTGCTTTTTAGAGAGCTGGAGAAAAAGAGTAAGGACGAAATGGATGATAGAGATAGGGAGCGGATCAAAAGGAGGAAAGTGGACAGGACGTGGAATAATTGGCTGCCCGGATTTTTGATTTATGCGGGGGTCATTGTTAGGGCTCAACCTAGCCGGGCTATCCAACTATTTCAATACTTGGATATTGTATTTAAGGGGTACACGGGCTTCTCAGGTGCTGCATGGATGCAGTACGATGAGGAGTTCCGTATGCGGGCTGCCATGAACCCTAACATTCCTTGGGATCGGGTTCATCAGGAATTGTGGCTACAGGTGATGTCCCCAGCTAAGCCGAACGTGTTTGATAGGTCAGACAGTGGGCATGTTGTGCATCGGTCTTCCCAGGCCCCAAGCTCCCGCGTTGCCGCGGGTCAGCCGGTTCAACCCCGGCTCCTGTGTTGGGAGTTTGCGTACAAGGGTTCCTGTATGCGGAAGCCTTGCCGGTTCAGACATGAGTGTCCCTCTTGTGGAGGGTCCCACCCATATAATTCATGCCCCAGGGGTAAGCCGGGGTGGGGTGGGAAGAAGCCGGGAGGTGGCAGTGCAGGGGGTCAACACCCCCCTGGTAAAGGGCCCCAGCCCGGTAAGGTTGAGGGTCCTTAGGCGGCTTTTGCAAGGTTACCCCAGGCAGGAGGACGCAGCTTATTTGTTTCACGGGTTTCAGGACGGATTTAGAATTCCGTTTCAGGGTGCCAGGGCACCTTTTATGTCTGATAATTTACGTTCGGTTTTGGGAAAAGAGGACATAGTTCGGAAAAAGATTGAGAAGGAGTGTGCGGAGGGGCGAGTGTTGGGGCCATTTCCTGCCCCCCCAACCCCCAACTTCAGAGTATCTCCTCTGGGGGTTGTGCCTAAGAAGGCACGAGGGGAATTTCGCCTGATTCATCACCTGTCATTCCCTAGAGGGGAATCGGTGAATGATGCCATTCCTGAGCAGTTATGCTCGGTCCGGTATACCATTTTTGACCAAGCGGCCAGGGTGGTCCGTAGGTGCGGGGTGGGCGCTGAGATGGCGAAATGCGACATTAAGTCGGCCTTTCGTCTTCTGCCAGTGCACCCCAATGACTTTGAGCTCCTTGGCTTTGCCTTTGATGGGGAATTTTACATGGATAGAGCATTGCCAATGGGCTGCTCCATTTCATGTGCGGCCTTCGAGTGTTTTAGTTCTTTTCTTGAATGGGAGGTGCGGCGTAGGGCCGCCTCTCGCGATACGGCTCATTATTTGGACGATTTTTTTTGTTCGCTGGGCCAGCGGGGTCAGGACAGTGCGCTCGGCTAATGGCCACGTTCTTGGCCTTAGCGGAGGAGCTGGGTGTGCCGTTGGCGCATGAGAAGACAGAAGGGCCTTCTCAGGTGCTGACTTTTTTGGGGATAGAATTGGACACCGTCCAACAGTCTTTTAGGTTACCGGCAGATAAGGTGGCAGAGCTTAGATCCAGGGTGATTAAGATGCGCTCTCAGCATAAGGTGTCCCTGGTGGAGCTACAGCAGCTGGTGGGTTACCTTAATTTTGCTTGTAAGGCTATCGCTCCTGGTAGGGCCTTTTTGCGCCGCTTATGCGACGCTATGGCGGGTTTGCGTGCACCTCATCATAGGTTGCGGGTTTCAGTGGGTATGCGTGCAGATTTAGCAGTGTGGGAGACCTTTTTAGCTGAATTCAACGGGGTTTCTCTTGGGCGGGAGGTTCTCTTGCTTGAGGCGGAGCTGCAGGTGACGTCGGACGCATCTGGATCCACTGGTTTTGGAGTTTATTTCCGGAATCATTGGTGCGCAGAACAGTGGCCGCAGGATTGGCAGACATCTACCTTAGTGAGGGACCTTACCTTTTTGGAGTTCTTCCCGCTTTTGGTGGCGGTGCACCTATGGGGGCAGGAGCTGGCTAATCACACAGTACTATTTTGGTGTGATAACCAGGCGGTTGTTCAGGTGGTTAATGCCTTAACGTCCAAGTCCCCCATGGTTATGCGGTTGGTGAGGGAATTCACTCTGGTGTGCCTCCAGAGGAATATTTTGTTCAGGGCCAGGCATGTGTCTGGGGTGGATAACGGTAAGGCGGACGCCTTGTCTCGCCTACAGATGGAGCGTTTTTGGAGCCTCGCTCCGGAGGCCGATCGGCTCCCGGCTCGGATGCCACCGGAGCTGTGGCAGCTTGGGAGACCGAAGTATGTCGGGCTATTCAAGCAGCCATCGCACCCAGCACACGGAGAGCTTACCAGCGAGCGGTAGGCCTGTTACAGGAGTTTAGGTCGGTTGAAGGTTTGGCCCATAGCTGGCCAGTACCGGTGGAGCATTTACTGTGATTTTGTATCTGGCAACGGGGCAAAGGGTTGGCGGTGCGATCCATTAGGGGGCAGCTGGCAGCGCTAGCATTTATTAGCAAAGCCCAGGGGTTGCCTGAGGCCACGGGCGACTTCCGGGTGAGGAAGATGTTAGAAGGCTGGGCCAGGGAATGCCCCAGGGGTGTAGATTCGCGGGAGCCCATTTCCCCGGCAGTCCTAAAGGGGTTGAAGGGGGCATGGAAGGAGGTGTGTACGTCGCGGTATGAAGCATCGCTTTTCCATGCGGCCGCTCTAACTGCCTTTTTTGGGGCCCTTCGGGTCAGCGAGCTAGTTGCGCAGTCAGGAAGGGATTCCTCGGGTCGTGCATTGATGGCCAGAGACTTGACGTTTGAAGGGGAAGCCGTTACCCTTTTGATTCGTTGGTCTAAAACAGACCAACAGGGAAAGGGGGCTGTTGTGAGGCTGGGTCCCTGTGCTGATGCGGAGCTGTGCCCAGTTAAGGCATTGAGCAGATATTGGAAGTTGAGGGGGGATGGTGAGGGCCTGCTTTTCTCTCACCAGAGCGGTGCTCCGCTTACGCGTTTTCAGTTTTGGGCGGTGACGAAGCGAGCTCTGAATAAACTGGGTTTGAAGGGGGTGAATTTTGGCACCCACTCGTTTAGAATTGGGGCTGCATCCACCGCGGCAGCCATGGGGTTTACTGGGCAGATGATACAGCAGGTGGGTAGGTGGAAATCAGCTGCTTTCCGTTCATATGTTCGTCCTCTTTCGCATGTTTAGAACGCTGTTAACTGATTGTTTCTTAGGTTCCAGAGCGCGCGGTGCCAGGCAACGGATCCTGATCTGCGGCCACAGTTATGTTTTTTGGGCAGCCCATCAAGCAAGACGGACTTCTGTGGGGTCGCAGCTTGGATTGAGCGAGAAGGCTGTGTTGGAGTGGCAGGGTCGCCGTGGCCTCAGGTGGTCAGGTCTCTTGCCCTTGCTGTTTGGATTGGGGTGTGAGCCCCCCCATATCCTAGTTGTTCATTTGGGCGGCAATGACCTGGGGATGCTCCAGGGTAGGGCGTTGTCTGCCCAGGCGCAGGCTGATTTGCGCCTTATCGCTGAGAGGTGGCCGGGGGTGCTGATTATGTGGTCAGCAATGGTCCCTCGTTTGGTTTGGAGGGAAGCTGGATGCCGACAAGCCATAGAGAGAGCGAGGATGAAGGCCAATCGTGCCATTCAGAAGGCGCTGGAAGGAGGGTTAGGGGTGTATTTGCCTCATCCTAGGATAAGGGCCGAGGTGCCGGGCCTCTACAGGGGCGATGGGGTGCACCTTTCGGAATTGGGCAACCAAATATTTTTGGACGACTTGCGGCAAGGGCTACAGCTGGCCCTAGATTATCAGTGGGGCGCCAAGGCCTAAGCAGAGGCTTGACCTTGGCGTTGGCAGGTTTTGGGTAGTTAGGGTGCGGGCCGGTGAGCACCCTTGGCGCTTCCCCTTTAGTGGGAAGAGGGGCCTGCCTGAAGGGCTGGTACTGCTTTGACGGCTGCCAGTTGCAGGGGCAGGCTGCCTTTGGAAACCCCAGCTTGCGAGTCCTTACCTCACTGCTATACGGCTGAGGTGTTAGGAGCTTGAGAAGGGGGTGACCACGTTGCCTGGCCGGCCGGGTCCGCGCCATCCTAGGGATGGGTCGCACCCGGGGCTTCGGGGCTCGCCCAGACAGGTCAGGGCGGTGGTCCAGGGGGACCCCGTGGCCTGACCTGTACCGCTTTAGGCCCTTGCCGCTGTGTGCGTTAATGTTAATATGTATAGTTAATAAAGTGGCCCTTAGTTCCAACAAGGTGTCTGCCTCTTTATTCCAACTAGGGTGGCAATAAGGGTATGCATTCTGAAACTCCAAGCCCAGAAATTGCTGTTTCAGTTCATTACTGTGTTTCTCTAAAATGGTAACACAAATCTGGGATTCATAGAATCATAGGGTTGGAAGGGACCTCCAGGGTCATCTAATCCAACCCCCTGCACAATGCAGGAAATTCACAACTACCTCCCTCCCATTCTTGAGCATTATGAAAAATATCCCCAAAATGTGTTTTTATGTTTTTATGTTTGGGTGTTTACTATCAGCAGCACCAGGGATCCAGTTTTTTCTTTGATTCTACTGGTTTCCCAGGCATTTCTCCCATCCAATTGGATCCTTGTAAGTGATCAGGATGTGAGTGCTCCCAACCAATCATCAGTGGAGCCAAGCCCCAGAGAAGAAATTTCTGAAGAGGATTCTGTGTTAACTTGTGAGTGCCCAGGCTACTCCACATGCAACTGTAAATTTAAGTGAATAACTTCTTACTGGGGGTTCTTTAGGATCAGGGAAAATACTGGGAGAAGGGAACAAAAGTCACTTCCTCCACCTGCACTGCCCCTGATCATCAAAATCCGCTTCCCTGGCTTTTCAATTAATGTTCTTGGAACTGACATGTAACAAACAAATATATCATGTAGCTTCGTTCTTGGACTCCCGTGCTCCAGCTCTTTGCCACCTCCTCCACCTCCTCCAGAAATCCCTTAAATAGTAGTAGTACTAATTAAGGTACCTTTTGTAGTGGACACCCAGCATGAAGGCATGTCTCATAGCAATTAGATGATTGACTCATTACTTGCAATCACAGACACACATGCTTTTTTGAAAAAATTGAACTATTTTCAAAGACTGCAAGGATAGGGAAGAGGTTTATTGCGAAGGAGGTCTTGTGAAATGAAACAACAGATCATAACAAGGAAGGATGGCAAATGCAGTCTTCAGTGAAAGATAATTTTTAAAAAATATTGTTAGTCAGTCACTCTAAGATGACATTAAATAAAATGGATGCAGACAGGATTTTTTAAATCCTGGTGACTGGCACTATCCCCATAGGAATCAGTGGAAAGATGTGCGCCTGGGCGAAGAAGCACCTACTTCTGGGGTCCGTAAAATTGAACCCTTTGTCTATTCTTCTTGAAACAGAGGGGGACTTTAGTTTAGACGGAGTACTATGTACTGTGCAAATTTGGTACCACAGCTGCTATAGAACTTTGAATTCGTTCCCCATTGCAAATAATGTTCCCAAAAATTCCAGAACAACAACAAAAAACATGGACTTCAATTGATCCAGTAATGTCCTCTCTGAAAATCAGCAATCATGGTCAAGTTCTCCCAAATTGCAATTATGTCAGAGCACAACCTTAGCCGAAATCTCAGGACATAGTGTCATGAGATTTCTCTCTCTCTCTCTCTCTCTCCCTCTCTCTCCCTCTCTCTCTCTGTGTGTGTGTGTGTGTGTGTAAATTGCTTTTTATTCAGCAATTGGCAGCTGGAGGATGGGAGAGTAATGCCCCCTCCATTTTTATTGTCTGGTTTTTATTTATTTATTTATTTATTTATTTATTCAATTTATATACCGCCCATCCCCAGGGGCTCTGGGCGGTGAACAGTTAAAATCGATAAAAACAAGAACTAAAATCAATATACAAATAATAAAACAAATTAACAAAGTGCAGTGGTGGGGAGAACCCTCCCCCACCCCAAAGGTGGGAGGTCGACATGGCACCGCCCCCTTCAATCACCGAATCACCAACTGAAAAGGCCCTGGCCCTGGTTGAAGCGAGGCGGGCTTCCTTAGGGCCGGGGACCACAAGTAAATATTTATTCGCTGATCAAAGCGATCTCCGGGGAACGTACAGGGAGAGGCAGTCCCGAAGATATGCCGGTCCCAACCCGCTCAGAGCTTTAAAGGTAAGAACCAACACTTTGAACCTGATTTGGAATTCAACCGGAAGCCAGTGCAGCTGGCGCAGGACAGGTGTGATGTGTGACTGGTAAGGTATACCAGTCAGGACCCGTGCCGCCGCATTCTGGACCAGTTGTAGTTTCCGGATCAGGCCCAGGGGTAGCCCAGCGTAGAGTGAGTTACAGTAATCTAGCCTGGAGGTGACCGTTGCATGGATCACTGTAGCCAGGTCCTGGGGCGTCAGGTAGGGGGCAAGTTGCCTGATCTGACGAAGATGGAAAAATGCAGACTTGGCAACCGCCGTGTCCTGGGCCTCCATCGATAGGGAGGCATCCAGGAGCACACCCAGACTCTTTACCACTGGAAAAGTTGCCAGTGGTTTCCCATCCAGGGCAGGGAGCTGGATCCCAACATCTGGCAGCCCCTGTCCCAGCTGCAGGTCCTCCGTCTTCACTGGGTTCAATTTCAGCCTGCTCTGTTTCAACCATGCCGTCACAGCCTCCAAAGCTCTGGCCAGATTGTCTGGGGCCGTGTCTGGCTGGCCGTCCATCAACAGAAAAAGTTGGGTGTCATCCGCATATTGATGACAACCCAGCCCAAACCTCCGCACCAACTGGGTGAGGGGGCGCATATAGATGTTAAATAACATCAGGGAGAGTATCGCCCCTTGGGGAACCCCACACACCAAAGGGTGACGGGGCGATAGATCTCCCCTGAGCGCCACCCTCTGTCCCCGACCCTGGAGAAAGGAGACCAGCCACTGTAAGTTTTCTGTAAAACTGGAGCTTTCATCATATTTGTAGAAAAATGCCCCATCTGGGGAGCACCCCCTTGTGGATTTTTTAAAATCTGCACATAAGGGAATGTATTCACAATTAGATATATAGATGTGGGGGATTCATTAGGACATCTCATTTCCCCTCTCATCCCACTATTTCCTTTTTTCCTTTCCTGGCAGCTCCCATAGCCTCTCCCTTTTCCTTACTTACTTCTCTCCTTCCCACCCACCAGCCAGCCTATCTTTATCACCCCCCCCTGTCTTCAGATTTCCCTCTCAGCCCCAGCTCCCCAGCTATATTGTGGGGCTAATAATACCACTAACTTGTTCACCACTCTGGGTGAGGCACTAATCTGGCTAGAAGAGTAGTATATAAGCACAGTTATTATTATTATTCTCTCCTCCATTTTTTTGTCAGAACAATCTTTGCGGTAGGTTAGACTATGTGACTGGCATAAAGTCACTTAGCATCCACAGTGGTTAGGCTGAGACTATGTGACTGGACCAAACTCACTTAGTGAGCTTCCACAGCAGAATGGGAATTTGAACCTGGTTCTCCCAAATCCTCTAAATACTACACCATTCTGGTTTTCATGGGGTGACTGCTGTTGAACAGCAGAAAGCAGCTGGGCCTGGTTGAGTCATGCAAGTTGAGTGGTACCAAGTTACCTGGTGGTTGCTGCTGGCTCTGGCTCTTATGAGTTCTCCCTCAAAGGCCAAAACAGACATGAAAAGGGTCCTGCTCCCTTCTTCCACCTTTTATTGACAGAAATGAAGGCTGGAAAATGAGCTATTATGTTGTAGATGCCTAGCAACGGCTACTGACAGCATTTATTTTTTAATGCTACAGGCACTGCTTCTATCATGGGGGGAGGGGTGATCTGTTTTCTGTCCATGGCTCCAATCTCTGAGTTTGAGTATCCACTGATTTGGTCCTATTGGGAATTTGATAGATTGATAGTAAAGTGGCCATCCTTTGTGCCTACCAATGAGAGCAGCTGAATAGAGTGTGGGAAAAAAGGAAGTAGAAATCAGCCTGTTCAAGGCTCAGAAAGCTTGACAAATCCTGGAGAAAGAGATTTGGGCATGCATGGGTAGTGGGTGATATGTAGACCCCGGGTCTGCTGCTGCTAACATTGTGTATATTCACATTTTCTTAATGTAGTCTAACCTAAGCAAACACTCTTCACTTTTTAAAAAATGAACAACTTCTAAGCTAAAGTAGCATTTAAGAGAATGACCCAAGGTCACAATGTATATCTCATTAACTCTTCTACAGGTCAAACATTCTTCCCTGTGGACATTAGAAATTCTTTCTGTATTTTTATTTTAAATAACTTGCCTTATTGTACAGGAATTGCCACCACCCTGACAGCAAAATTCAATGCTGATTAATTGTGTAAAATCAACTAGCAAACCCCTGTAAAGATAGCTTATGATATTTTGTTAGTTCAGTAGCAAGTCTAAAGTTTTTTGTTGTTATAGATGTTATAGATGTTATAGATGTAATTTATTTATTTATTTATTTATTTATTTATTGCATTTCTAGATCTCCCTCCCCATCAGATGGGCTCAGGGTGGTGTAACAGCATACAATTTGTAACATGCAGTTTAAAAACAATAAAAATATTATAAATAAACATTAAAACACTATTCCACATACAATAACATTTCTCAATTGGCGGATATAAATATTAAAATACAGCATTTTAGGCACAGGGCTTGTCTCTTACATCATGCCCTGCATGGGTGGTGGATAGTCTTCAGTGGTATGGCCAGCGAGAGGACAGCCTGACAGAACATCTCAATCTTGCAGGCCCGGCAGAAAGATAACAAATCCCGCCGGGCCATAGTTTCCTCAGACAGCGAGTTCCACCGAAAAGGCCCTGGCTCTGGTAGAGGCCAGACAGACGTCCCTGGGGCCAGAGACCATCAGCAACTGCTTATTAGCTGATCGAAGTGACCTCTGGGGGAGTGGCAGTTCCAAAGGTATGCTGGGCCCAGTCCACATAGGGCTTTGTAGGTCAACACCAGAACCTTGAACCAGACCCGGTACTCAATTGGTAACCAGTGCAGCTGATGGAGGATGGGTGTTATATGTGCCATGACTGGAGCTCTGGCAACCACTCATGCAGCTGCATTCTGAACCAGCTGCAGTTTCCAGATCAAGCCCAAGGGAAGCCCTGTGTAGAGCGAGTTACAGTAATCTAATCTGGAGGTGACTGTTGCCTTGATCAGATTGAGAGCCAGTTGGCCTTGAGAGCCAGTTTGGTGTAGTGGTTAAGAGCACGGGACTCTAATCTGAAGAGCCGGGTTTGATTCCCCACTCCTCCACTTGAAGCCAGCTGGGTGACCTTGGACGAGTCACAGTTCTCTGGAGCTCTCTCAGCCCCACCCACCTCACAGGGTGATTGTTGTGGGGTAATAATAACATACTTTGTAAACCGCTCTGAGTGGGCATTAAGTTGTCCTGAAGGGCAGTATATAAATCGAATGTTGTTATTGTTATTGTTGTTGTTGTTGTTGTTGTTATCATCATCACTGTCATAAGGTCATGGGTCGATAAGTAAGGGACAAGTTGTCGAGCCTGTCTTAGGTAGAAAAATGAGGATCAAACAACCACTGTGACCTGTGCCTCCATAGACGGGGAAGCATCCAGGACCACCCCCAGGCTCCTCACTCTCAACACCGGTGTAAATGGCACTCCATTGAGAGCAGGGAGCTGGATACCCACACCCATGGACCCTAGACCCACATGCAGGACCTCCATCTTCAAGGGATTCAGTCTCAGCCAACTCTCCTTCAACCATCCAGTCACAGCTTCAAAGGCATGTTCCAGGACATCTGGGGCAGAGTCGGACTAGCTCATCCCTAGAGAGTGGGCTGAATTGGTATAATGTTATCCCAGAAGGAGGCCAAGAGGCCTCCAGTTCGCTCGCTCTATCAGCTGTGGCTGGGAGATCACGGCGGAGAGACAAGATTTTATCAGCAAAAAAGCTCCCAAAAGCCTCACAGCCAATATCCGAATTTTAATTTTGGCAGTCCCGTCCTGATAAAGAGACCAAGGACCAAACCACATTAAACAATTTTGCTGGGCGTGAGTTAGTTGATGCAATGGAAGCTGCATAGAACTCTTTCTTTGTAGCCTTCACTGCCATCTCATAGGCTTTCATAAATGTCCTATAGGATGTTCTTGCCTCTTCATTGTGAGTTCGCTGCCATACTCACTCGAGCCGTCTCAGCTCCTGCTTCTTCCGTCGTAGCTCCTCTGTATACCAGGGAGTTAGTTTGGTACAAGGGCAGAGAGGGTGACGGGGGGGGGTGATTTTATTGATGGCTTCAGAAAGACGGACTTGCCAATCTTCCACCAGCTCATCCAATGAACCGCCAGGGAGCATTGGATCCCGCAGAACATTCTGGAAACCAATTGGATCCATAAGTCACTGCGGGCAAGCATAAATAAGCTCACCGCCCTTGCAGGGGGTGGGTGGGATATCCAGCCGAGCCTTCAGGACCATGTGGTCTGATCATGGCACCAACTCAGTTGTTTCCAGTACTATCTCCATCCCAAAGATCAAATCCAGTGTGTGGCCTGCTTGATGTGTAGGGGCTGAAACAATCTGGGAGAGTCTAAGTGTTGCCATGGAGGACACTAGGTCCACAGCCCGACTAGAGGCAGCGGCATCAGCATGGATATTGAAGTTACCCACCACCAATAGTTTTGAGTGCTCCAAGGCCCATCCAGCCGCCACCTCTAGCAGACGTGGCAAGGCATCTGCTGGTGCGCTAGGCGTCTGGTACACCACACAGATGTACCAGATGTACTCTCCTCAGCACCTCACACCAGACCTACACAATCAGTGCCGGGGATCTCTGAGATGGGGAGCGGCCTGAAGAAGAAAGACAAAGGCCCAGGAAGACCTCCCAGTGAAGTCTGATCTAGTAATATGGACGACTGTATGTTCCCTCCTAAGACTTAATAGTCTGTAGTGTTGCATGACATACTTTTAATGCTTTTTAAAAAATCAATATAACAGAGTCACTCCCTGAAATAAATGATAATTTACTGAAAGGCTACTTAGACCTACTCATGAATAACTGCATACAAAACAGACTTGTTGCCAGTTACTCTTACCTCTAAATGCTTCAATAACACAATATATATTACATTCCAAATGGTAGAGTTGAAGAAACACAAAGGTAAATTATATGAAATTCTACTTTCTCTGCCTCCATACCAGCAACAAATTGCAAGATATTCATTCAAAATGCACTAGAATTAAATGAACTTCAGTATGGATGTCCCCGCCTTGAAGTCCCTTTCATATTTCCATGTAAAGCCCAGATTCCATGTAAAGCAATGTAGGAACAATGGTTTCAAACAGAATTTTCATCCATTAATAAACCATAAAGACCCCGAGCCTTCCCTGGGATCAAATATTGATCCAAATTTGGGTACAGGTGATGGGCCCCTCCAAGTCCAACATTGTGGATAGGACTGATAGCGGTCACATTATTATCCGGCCCACGCAGGGTACAGGTTCCCGCACTTCTGCAGGGCAGCAGGTTCAATTATGGCTGCTCTGCTGGGACTTCACGTCCAGAGGGGTGTGCGACCGATGGGGGTGCAGGTACAGGCACGAGTGCCCTAACTGAGCTGGCCCTCACGCCCATTCCGCCTGTCCTAAGGGACGACGGGGGGACTGGGTGGAAAACGTTTTGGGGTGGTGGAGGTAAGCAAGGGCCTGGTAAAGGGGCCCAGCCCAGTAAGGCTGAGGGTACTTGAGCAGTTGCTTCAAGTATACCCAAGGCGCGGGGATGCTGAGTATTTGCGTTTAGGTTTTAAGTTTGGGTTTAGGATCCCTTTCCAGGGTCCCAGGACACCTTTCATGGCAGCCAACCTTAGGTCAGTGGCTGGCATGGAAGATGTGGTCTGCCACAAGATATTGAAGGAGTGTGCGGAGGGCAGAGTATTAGGCTCCATTTGATGCCCCTCCTGTCCCGTCCCTGAGGGTCTCTCCTTTGGGGGTGGTGCCAAAGTAGGTCCCGGGAGAGTTTCGCCTCATTCACCACCTTTCTTTCCCCAAAGGGGGATCAGTGAATGATGGCATACCTGATGAACTCTGCATGGTGCACTACACTTCCTTTGACCAAGCGGTCATGGTTGTGCGTCGGTGAGGGGTGGGAGCTGAGATGGCAAAGTGGGATATCAAGTCTGCCTTTCGCCTGCTCCCTGTTCACCTGGAAGACTTTGATCTTCTGGGTTTTGCATTTGAGGGCAGGTTTTATATGGACAGGGCCCTACCCATGGGGTGTTCCATATCTTGCTCTGCTTTTGAGCGCTTCAGTTCCTTTCTGAAATGGGAGTTGCGTCGACGCTGTGCCTGCCCAGAAACCGTTCATTATTTAGATGACTTTATGGTGTCTGGGCCTGCTGGCACGGGGCAGTGTGCCAGGCTACTGGCGGGTTCATGGAGCTCACTGAGGAACTAGGGGTTCCCTTGGCTCACGAGAAAATGGAGGGACCAGCTGTTGTCCTGACATTTTTAGGCATTGAACTTGACACGGTTCACCAGACCTTGAGGTTGCCATTGGAGAAAGTGGTAGACCTGAGAGACAGGTTGGACGATTGCTTGAGTAGAGACAAGGTATCTCTCCTTGAGTTACAGCAATTAGTTGGCCATTTAAACTTTGCCTGTAAGTCAGTGGCGCCTGGGAGGGCTTTCCTCAGGCGGCTGTGCGATGCTATGGGGATCTTACGGTTGCCCCATCATCGCTTGCGAATTAACAAAGGGATGCGGGAGGATTTAGTGGTGTGGAAGGAATTCCTAGCCACCTTTAATGGGGTGACCTTTTGGAGGGAGGATCTGCTGTTAGAAGCTGAACTCCAGGTCACCTATGATGCCTCAGGGTCCACAGGCTTTGGAGTCTTTTTCAGGGGGCATTGGTGTGCTGACCTATGGCCCGCAGATTGGGTGGCCCAGGGATTGTCCAAAGACCTTATGTTTTTGGAATTCTTTCCCTTGTTAGTAGCCATATGGCTTTGGGGATCACAATTGGCAAACCAAGCTGTCCAGTTTTGGTGCAACAACTTGGTGGTAGTGCATGTGGTCAACACCATGGCATCTAGATCCCCCAGGGTGATGAGGCTGGTAAGGGCCTTTACATTGAAATGTTTACAGATGAACATTTTGTTTAGGGCCAGGCACGTTCCAGGTGTTAACAACGGTGTGGCAGACGCTTTGTCTTGCCAACAGATGGAACGATTCTGGCAGCTTGCCCCCTGGGCCAACAGGCAGCCAGCGAGGATGCCCCAGGAGCCGTGGGAGCTTGGACGGCGGAAGTAAATAGAGCAATCCAGCTGTCCATTGCCCCCAGTACACGCCGGGCCTACGACCGTGCGGTAGGGCAGCTTTACCAGTTCAGGGCATTGGTGGGGCTCCAGCAGGCATGGCCCATCCCTCCGGAGCACCTGATGCACTTTTGTGTAGTGCAGACGGGGCGGGGCCTTGCTGTGAAGTCTATCAGGGGTCAACTGGCCGCTTTAGCCCTTGCCAGCAAAGCACGTGGCTTACCAGAATTCACTGGTGCTTTCAGTATTAGGAAAATGCTGGAAGGCTGGGCCAGGGAAATTAAAACGCCAAGTGACCCGAGGCAGCCCATCTCCCCATCGGTGCTGAAGGGGCTGGGGACCGCTTGGGCAGAAGTCTGCTCATCCTTGTTTGAACGGAAGCTTTTCCATGCTGCTGCCCTAACGGCATTTTTTGGGGCCCTGCGTGTCAGTGAGCTGGTGGCCTCATCGAGTATGGACACGTCTGGCCGGGCCTTAACCACCCAAGACATTAAATTTGTCGGAGCCAACGTCTCCATTGGTATTAGAAGGTCCAAAACAGACCAGTGGCAGCGGGGTCCACCTTCTCTTGGGCCCCTGCGCTGAACAGGAGCTGGGCCCTGTGAATGCCCTCAGGGAGTATGTCACGCTTCATGGGGATGACCAAGGGGTCTTATTCTGACATGAAGATCAGGCCCCATTGACTAAATATCAGTTTTGGGCTGTGACAGAGAGGTTACTTAAGAAAATTGGCCTGTCAGGGGTCAAATTCGGCACCCACTCCTTCTGGATTGGGGCAGCCTCGACAGCAGCTGCTATGGGGTACCCTCAGCAGGTGATACAGAGAGTGGGCAGGTGGCAGTCTGGGGCGTATCATTCCTACATCGGGCCCCTGCCTCAACTTTAAATGGCAAACTAATTGCTCTTTCCTCAGGTGCCATGTCGGGCCAAGCGAGAAAGAGAATCCTGATTTGTGGCCACAGCATGGTGTTCTGGGCAGCTCATCAAGCCAGGAGAACGCCGATTGGATCTCAGTTGGGTTTGAGTGCTGTGGCCACGGTGGAGTGGCAGGGCCGGCGTGGCCTTAAATGGCTGGGCCTGCTGCCCCTTCTGTTTCGGGGATGGAAGGGTCCTCCCCTGCACATTTTGGTCATTCACCTGGGTGGTAATAACCCGGGGCCCATGCGGGGCAAAGCCCTGTCGCTGCATGTAGCTGAGGACCTGAGGGTTATAAACAGCTGGTGGCCGAGCATGCTTATAATTTGGTCAGAGATGCTACAAAGACGGGTGTGGCGGGAAGCCTTAAATCCAAAGGCCATAGAGGGGGCCCGACGTAAGGCTAATCACGCCATCAAGAAATCTTTGGGGCAAGGCTTGGGCATTTATTTGCCACATCCCCAGATTAGGGCGGAATTTGCCCACCTCTACCGAGGTGATGGTGTGCATTTGTCACCTGAGGGCAATGACATTTTTATGGATGACCTGCGGCAAGGGCTCCGGGTGGCTCTAGGCCACCTGTGGGGTGTGAGGGTCTAAGCAGAGGCTTGACCCTTGCGGTGGCAGGAGATTTTGGGAATAGGGTGCGGGCTGGTTAGCACCCTGTGGCGCTTCCCCTTGGGTGGGGAACAGGGTCTGCCATTAAGGGCGGTATGCCTGCTTACGGCTACCGTACACTGGTAGAAGCCTGTGGGGATCCCCAAGCACAAGGCCTTCCCTCATGCCGTATGGCTGGGGCATTAGGTGCTTGATGGGGGGATCCATTGCCTGGCTGCCCGGGTTGCAGCCATTCAAAGGATGGCCTACACCCGGGGGCATGGGGCTGGCCCAGAGAGGTCAAGGCGGAGGTCAGGAGTTGACCCCAGGGCTTGACCTGTACCGCTTAGTTGGCCCTTGCCTTGTTTATGTTATGGTCATTTAATAAACAGCCCTTTAATTCCAAGCCTGTGTCTGTCTCTTCATTCCGGCTGGGGTGGCAATACAGAGATCACTAATGCAGGAGGTACAACAAAATCACTGAAGTAGGAGGTATAATAAAACAAGAAGACTTATTCATGTACAGCTGGTTTTAAAAGAACAGAACACTATCCCATATCTCCAGATAGTTACAGAGGACTCCTGGATGAGGCACTTATACTTACACTAGTTATGGCTTCACATTGATATTTAAATTCCTTTTAATGGTTGTGGTTACAAACAGAATTTTACAGCCTAACCCCAAATTGAATCCTTCCTCACACAGGATCCTCTCACCCACACCACCTTGCCCTTTCCCAAGAATCATACTAACTGCTCATCACCAGAGACAGGCCTCATGACCAGGTACTCTGTCCTCCCACAGCTCTACCCACAGAGGTAGAGCTAAACCATTATGCCACTACCAGACAGAGCTTGATATTGTCTGCTATTTCACTGAAGTATACATGAGCTAGCTGCTGCTGCATTTCCCTCCAAAGTTCTATTCTTCTCTGAAGGGTGACTGGATGCTGGAGCAGCACTTCCATAGCTCAGGAATGAAATAGCTGAGTAGCTATTTTACCTTTTGCTTTTCAGGAGCAAGACAGCCTCATATCTGTCACAACTAGACATGGGCACGAACAAAAAAAATTAATGAATCTGCGTTTCGTGGTTCGGTGCCGCTGCTGATCCTGAGGTTGCAAACTGCAACGAACATTTTCTGTTGCTGAACGGGTTCGCGGTTCGTGGGGCTCAGAACAGCCCCCATTGCACTTAGAGAGCCCATATTCCCAGGGAGTCTTTTGCAGGCTCTCCTACAGCCATCACCCAAGTTTGGACAAGATTGCAAAAGGGATATTGGAGTTATACCCTCTCCAATCCAAGGTCCCCAGGAAACTCCCACAAAAATCCAAGCTCAATTATACTCTCTGCCTCTCTCCCCAAAGGCTAGCAAGTGGCAAGCAAGAGCTCTGTCCCACTCCACTGCTCTCTGAAAGTGAAACCCAGCCTGGGAGCCCACCGCTATTTATAAGCACAGGTCCCATTGAGCAACGCAGGAGGTCTGTGTATGTCCATCAGAGCTGCTTATCAGGGTTTGCAGGGATGAGATTGGAGTACCCATGGCTGCAGAACACCCCCTTCCCCCTCCCTCCCCTGGGTGTCTTCTCCCAACTTGTAACCACTTTGCAGTTCCCTGGTTGGAAGGAAGACCTGCCAATCAAGGTAAGCCGAGCTTCCATTCAGGTTTCCAAGGTGACAGGAGCACAGACAGAGTTCAGGCATTCCCCCAGCTCCGTTTCCAGGGGAATTGATTGCTGGTGCCTGACTGGCTTTCCAAACCACGGCCGAATGCACTGAACCAGGCCTCTTCTGAACGCAGGTTCGTTGGATGAGGACAATCACGAAACGCCAGATCGCGATCGCGTGATCGCCAATTTCATGGGTTTTTGAAGTTCGTAATGCGGTTCATGCCCATCTCTAGTCACAACTTCTTAGTGCTCTTGTTTCCCTATCCCATGATTTTTCAAGTGCCAAAACATCTGTAACCTCACTCCTTGGTTGTTTCAGCACTTGAAAAGGAGCAGGTGGGAGGGACAAGAGCACCTTAACCTACCACATGGCAGGCCAGGTCAGGATGAGATCCTTGCAGTATTTTTAAATTGCTTTAAAATGGGAACAGCTTCCAAGGGTAAGATCTATGGATACTATCATATCTAGTTCGGCCCTAAGAGAACGCTACTTTATGGCTAAAATTCATACCTATTTCAGAGACTGTTAGGGTTGCCAACAAGCCTGAAGAAAACTGTCCTGTGGGAATGAGCAGTTGAAGGTTTTCATGGCATGGGGATAAGTAACAACATTAAGCCCCTTTTAAAGGGATAAAAGTGTTTCTCCAAGCCTGTTGGCAACCCTACTCAAAGTTCTGTTTTATTTTCTTACAGCAGTTAGTGTGCTGCTAACTGAAGCATTTATTCCTGCACTACAGTGAGAAATCTACATAAACTTTAACTCCTACATAGTGTTTACATCTTTGCTAGTGAGTGTAAAATGAGACTGTCTTCAATTTGGAAACACTACCTACTTTGCTTATGCATAAGTGCTTTGAAATGTGCTTTTGCCCTCTTGCTTTGCAAATTAGATTTGTGCATATTGCTGCAAAACTTAACCCTTCATATTTTAATTTAAATTGTAGATATTGCTTTCTTGCCTTAGTGCAACTTCCATGGGATCTAATATCTGGATAAACTTCATAGCCAACAGTTACTATTAGGGCTGATGCAGGGATTGCAATCATTTTGACCTTCTTACTTTCACCCATAGTAACATGTGGAATATTATGTTCTAACTTCTGGATTTTGAAATCCCACAAGATTATAACTTTCTAATTTTCAACAACTTTCTTGGGCTTATCTGCCCACTAGTATTTTACAGATGGTAGCTCATACTTTTTACATAAATTCCAATGCAGCTACTTTATTATGGCACTTTTTATACTTAGTATGTGCAATCTTATTGCACCCTCTGATGAGATGGCCAACTGTTTCATAATCTACACTTGCTGTCATTTGTGGTCTTTTACAATTTTTAATTCCTTCATCGTCATCGTCATCATCGTCATCATCTCTCAACATCTTCCCTTTGCTTGGAATCAGTGATTATCTACATGAACTTATTAACACTGTGTACCAATTTTTTCAGACTCTATGATTATAAACAAGATGTTTTATGAAGGTTGTTGATCTAGAGACAGTTCAAATATAAATTGCTATTACTATGTTAAGGAAGTTGGTCAGAGAGATGATAGTTTCCTTGAAATAATTCCTGTTAAGATAAAGGAGAAATATCTTTAAGCAAACCCCTGAAATCAAAATTGCATTAGCAGTGATGGGCTGTTTGCAGGTTTCTGCCTACACATATCAGACTGTAAGTAACTCAATTTAGTGAACTAATTCAATAACCAGATCAGCTAGGATTGTCTGCAATCAAATAATAAACAAGTAGTTAGAAAAAAACTGCTGAAAATTAGGCATTTGTGTTAATTTTTGTGTCCTGAAGCTATGAAGGACACTAGAACTAGCAGAAGCAATACATCATACTGTTATGTTTTTAACAGCAACACATTATCATCTTTACTTTATATTAGCAATATTTATAACAATCTCTAAATAATTAGACTAAAAAGGCAGCCCTGATTTTTCAGTAGACTTCAAAGCCACTTTTATGAATCAAGAATAGTATTTAAAAACTATTTGCAGCAATGTCTTGCCTAAGAGACATTATTGACAAGAGTGGTAGCAGACATGTTGGAATGTTACTGATTGTTGATTGACATAAATAGATCAGAATGCTGAGGAATGGTTAATATTGTCTCATTAGAATCCCTACAAATTAATGTCAAAAAATGCCTATTTCAGTATCTCCTAGAACTCCAGCAGCTATTTTAGAAAAGAAAAAAAACTTTCTTCTATTGAACCTAGTATAAATGTAAGGACGATTTGATATATGGGTAAATTAAATGATTTAGTGGCTTATATGTTAAACTTGCATAAAGAAGTATGCAGTTATTTTAAAAAGATTATTATATCTCCATTTATTTGTAGAATCTCTCTTTTCCAAATCCAAGAAAATATTCACAAAATTAATTTTTTTTTATATAAGTTTTTATTTTTAATTACTAGCCACAAAAACTACAAAGAAGGGAAAAAGGGAACAGGGGGAAAGGGAAGAAACAACATATAAAAAACACACACTACATCTACAAGTATTGCATTCCCTTCATAATACAATTATTTAAAGTTAAACTTTCTAATATGCTATTAGACTGGTAGATCTTATAAAGTACAAACTACAGTCAGGATCAGGTCTTCTTCCCCCCCCCCCCCCTGCGTCTCAGTCGCAGCTCTCTCTGAACAGCTACAGTAGCTGCACTCACTCCCTCCTCCCCATTCTCCCCTTCAGATCCTAAATCTTCTCCTTGCTGAAACTCTTGATGATTAAACACAAAGTCCCTCAGCTGTGCTTCCGATGTTGTCTTGTAGGCTTGGTCTTTATAACAGAACCAGATGCCTTCCGGAAATAACCATTTGTATTTTATTTTACGTTTCCTCAGAAGAGCTGCAAACCTTTTATATTTGAATCTTCTTTTCCGAGCTAAAAATGGAACGTCCTTCAATATTTTAACCTTGTTACCCAGAAAGTCCAAGTCCACATTGTACGAATTATATAAGATGGTGTCCCGAGTCTTCTTAGATGAAAAGTCAATAATAATCTCGCAAGGCAGCTGACGCTTCGTTGCATATTTTGAAGATGTCCGGTGGACTTCCAGAATATCACTTTTTAACTCTTCTTTAGTTGCCTTTGCGAATGACGCCAAAAGTTCCGACACCAAATCATTTAAGTTTTCACTCTCCTCCTCCTTCACATTCTGAAGACGCAATACCGTCTGAGCACGATCCACTTGTAACCCTATCAATTGATTCTCCAAAAGCTTTACTTCTTTGTTTGTTGCTTTCATGAGTACTGCGTTTTCCCAAGCAGACTGCTCTGCCCCAGATGCTACGTCTATAATGGTTTTCACCTCGTTTTCAACTGAACCAACCCTTTGACCGATTTCATTTAGCTTATCAACAAAGGGCTTCATAGCTTCAACGACCGACCGCTTAACCACCTCTTCAAGAGACTCTCCTTTCCCCTGCAAAGCAGCCGAAACAGATTTGCCCAGAGCAGGGCTCTGCTTTTTTGTCGCCATCTTGGGGGGGGGAGTCTGCCAACTAAGTTCCAAAACTCAATGAAGGGGAAGATATCCGAACTTTCTTAGCTTCAACTCCCACCAATCCTTCGCATACGCTTAGAATAACAGAAGGGATTCGCTTACTTCCAGGTTTTCACCTTAAATCTGCTTGTTGCCGTTCTCCATGGCCCGGCAGCACGCGATGTGCTGCGCAAGTCTGCCAGCCTCCGTAGGAGCAAACGGGCAATTTACCCCCTGCATCGACTTCAGGGGGCTCTTCCCGCAGCGCTCCGGACCTTGACCCCCTCACTGGGAGTCCTGGGGGTTAACCCTCACGGGCCAACCACCCAGTCAGGCTGCTCGGGCGCTTCCTCCCGGACCTGCAGAGAGGAGCATCCGACATGGCTGGGAAAACGAAACCGAATCCGAAAATATTCACAAAATTAAGAGTTCAATAGCCTATTTAGAAGTTAAGTATCAGCATATCCCTATCAAAGATAGACTGTGTATCTGCCAAAGTAGTTATTATTGAAGATATAATTCATTACTTATTGTATTGTCCATATATATTTCCTCAAGAGGAAATTTTTGGTCTTTTTATTTTCCCCAATGTATTAGTTAGTCACCACGAGATAGCAGCATTTGAATCCAGTGGCACCATAGAGACTAACAAGATTTTGAGGGTATAGGCTTTTGAGAGTAGCTCCCTTCTTCAGATGACTCTCAAAAGCTTATACCCTGAAAATCTTGTTGATCTATAAGGTGCCACTGGATTCAAATCCTGATGTTCTACTGCACACCAACATGGCCATCTACCTGAAACTATCAACACAGGATATAATTGTTTATCAGTCGTGTGATAAAGATGAAAATACATCTTATCAAGCTGCATTATTTGCAATTACTTAAGAAGAAAAGCTGAGCATGATATGTGGGGGAACAGAGGTCTAAAAATACTGCTTTTATTTGAATACTAGCTTGATGCCTGTGCTTCGCTACGGTTTTTAACTACTTTAAATCCAGTTATAATATTTATGGGTAAGTGACGTTTTTGGTTTCGGGGGTGGGGGGTTTGAGTTGGTTTTGTAGTATAATAGCATAGTACCCGAGCTTCACAAAAGTGTTTGAATAAAGCAAAGCATGTTGATGCCTAAAACTGATGAAGTAAATTTTCGAAATGTAACATTTATTGAAGAGATTTTTAAAAGGAAAAGATTGTAGTGCAAGAAATAAAGTGAAAAATACGTACAACCTTTTTTTTCTACTGAAGGACCTCTTTGTAGACCTCATTGGTGGTTTCCCCCCACTTTGGAGCCCCCACTTTTAGGAGAAGCTTGTGGGCTTGGAAGCCAGGATGGTTGAGCATGTTGAGGAACTCCACAAGGTAGTGGACCACATCATCCATTTGCACCACTGAGTCCACAGATCTGTACTCCATTTCTGCCCCTTCGAGGGAGTTGTGTTTCATTAATGATGGCAGCCTTGTCATTCTTGGGGGGTCAGAGTGGCACACTTGCACAGCCCATTCATGGACTTCTTCATGATAGTGACGATATCAGGGTATATCACGGCTGTTAGGTCTGCTAGGGTCGTCACTACTGTGCCAAGGCCTGCAGGGATGATCACCTTTCCCTTGGACTCAGGACTTGCTGGTACTTGCCCACTGCTGCTCAGTGCACCGCAGGAGTGCAATGTGCATATTTCTTTGCCGCATCTCTAAGTTGCTTCCTCCTTTTAGCATTGGTATATCTTGCACATCGTCTGCCAGTCCTCCCCAAATTTCACACTTCTAGGTCCAGGGGTTTGGGCTGGGCATTGATGAGTCAGTCAGGACACTTGTATATAATTGTATATGACTTATATTTCATTAAGGAGCCCCAACTTTGAATGGCCAAGGTGAGCCTGATCTCAAAAGCTAAGCAGATTCAGCCGTGATTAGTACTTGGATGGAAAACCACCAAGAAAATCATTATGCAAAAGCAGGCAATGGCAAACCACTTCTGAATATCATTTGACTTTAAAAACCTACAGGATTGCCATGTCAGCTGTGACTTGACAGCACTTTTACACTGCCCTTTTATTAAGGAGTTTAACTTGTTTGTAAGTGATATTTTTATCAATGGTTTTAACTTGTTCTGCAATAATCTTTGGCTATAGAAATAAAGTTTGATTGATTAATGAGAAATGGCTTCTAGCTTCACCAAGCTGCTGGCAAATTAAGCATTTATATAAAAGAGTACCAAATACAGTTTGCACATTACAAACAATACACTTCTGGTATTCATCAGAAATTCTTCCCTTCCACAATATTATTTTCGGAATGATGAATGCTCAACCTCACACATGTGCAGTTTCATTCATTTTTAAACTTACTGGCTGCCACTGTATATCCCCCAGTTCTAACATGAGCCTGTGTCAGTTATATTTAGGTGCCGCTCCTGCCACCCAGCTTTCAGTCCCACCTGTGCTCTGTAATACAGCTTTACAGAATTTATACCCTGGATTTCAAATGACATCTGTAAAACATTCTCAAGCCAGACATTACTTATCAAGAAATGTTGGACTTATAACAAGTTGCAACTTTCTTCATATTATGGAAGTACCAATATTTTGAAACTCCCACCAGTGAATGTATGAATCCAAACAGCTTCATATACACAGGTGCCAAAACCAATTTTTAATCTTGTTCCAAATATTAAATATTTGCAGATTTGAAGAGTGGGCAATTGATGTACTTATGTCAGTTTTAGTTTTGCCTATATTCTTTGGTATATTATTATTTTTCCAATAGGCGTTTTTTCTAAACAATTTACAGTATCGACAGCCCAGCTCTTTCTTGTTATGTGCATAAAAAATCTTTGTAATTTCACAGTACACTGCTTTCTGCTTTGTTATCTAAATCATAATTAGAAAAGAACAATTATCTCAAACAAGGTGTACACCTGTGAACCATAATGCAGATCTGAAATAATATTTGTTTTAAATTCTGAATGCTAGTTTTTCAGGCTATAGCAAATGACTGTTATTTAGAGATGCTGTTATGTTGAATGGATTACACAGTTTGATGTTGAATGGATTACACAGTTAAGTCTAAAACTTGGTGCAAAGAAGGACTACCATATGAAAAAGTACTAACATGATATTGGTCCATATTTAAAGATACATGGCCAATTAGGAAACTATATTTTGGGATTTTTCTGTTTCTAATCTTTAAATTGATATATTCACATATGCATATGTGCAACACATATAAAGAGGGCATAGTCATATATTGACCACTTCTAAAGTTCATAGATCTCAATGAGAAAACGAAATATAAAGCTAACAGTTTACAACCTTCTAAGTCTATTGAACTCAATGGGCTTAGATGTTATTGTTGTTGTTGTTGTTGTTGTTGTTGTTGTTGTTGTCATCCTCATCCTCATGCTGTTATCACAGTCTAGCAGATGTTTGGTCCCTCACTGACTCAGATTTTATCTAAGTGAGGTATCACCTTAGTATATGTCATGTTCCAAGTAGTGTGGCTGTTTGCAATTGTCCAATTCTTATCTTGTTTATGCCAATAATTCAGCCATCCCGGCCAGTGGCAATAGCCACTTAGGCTGGTGGCTGTCTTTTGCCTCCTTGGAAGGAGGAAGGCAGAAGGTGTGCCCTGGGATCCGGGGCTTTAGCATGGGGGCGGAGTCCGTAGCCTTATCAGGCTTCTCCGCCCCCATTGCTCTCAGTTGCGCCTTGTGCTCGGCTGGAGCTGGACACTGTTTCCAGCTCTCCCAGCACGAGGGGTGAACGGGCCTTGAGCTCCCTGAGCGGCAGTGGTGGCAGCGAGAGAGAGAGAGGCTGCTGCGGGGTGCATTGCATAGAGTGGGAGCACCTTTTGCCCGAGCCTCTGTCCGTGTGTGACTTGCCGCTTGCTCATCAGTGTGGTGTTTTGAAACAGCGCGCTTGTAGGCTGCTGTGGGGTTGGGCGGCTGGGCTCATCTGGGTAAGCGGGATTGCACCGGAGTGTGTGGCGTCTGGTGACAACAGTTGTAACTGGAGGTGGCGTGCGGCCACAGCTTAAATGGGCGCTCCCCAATGTGGCATTTTGCTGCTTGTCTTCTGGCGTCCCTTCCCTGGGCCCCTTTATATGATTGCTGGTGAAGACTTCTTAACCTGCGGCCGCACTGCTGGCCCCTGGGGCAGGGCAATCCATGGCTGCATCATTAGGCCCCGCGTAGACCTCTTCAGTTATTAGCGCCTTTCCAGGGCATCCAGTGGGGGCCTCTATATCCCCCCCAGCTAGTAAAGGCATTCCTTACCCCTAGGGAGTTTATCGAGGGGCCCAGTTCACTGGGATTAGCTGTAGGCCTCCTTACCTGTGGGCCTTAGTGTGCTGGGCCTCGGTGGCCATTTTGTGGGCTGTTGGTTATTTGCCCTTGTTGGCCATCTTGGGTAATTTAGAGAAGGTGGCAATTTTGTCCTTTCTTGTTAGATTTGGCTTTCCTTGTCTCCCCCCCCCCCACCTTTTTACACCATTTGGGCTTGAATTTTGAGGTACTTTCCACTTTAGGAAGTGTAATTATGCTTCCCAAGAAGGGGATTGGTACGGGCAAGCAGCCAGTGAGGTGCCCCCCCCAAAGAGACCCATTGTAGCATTGTCTTCCTCTGACGAGGAGGACAAGGTTCCCAATAGGCAGGATATTTTAGCCAGGTTGGCGGCATTGGAGCAAGTGTGAGGTTTGCCAGCACCCATGGGGGAGGGGGGTACAAAGGCCAAAAGACCCGTTAGCGCCACTGCCAAAGCTTCTCTAAATATTTTATCTCATTTGACTGCTTTGGAAGGAACATGTGGCCAAGGTGTTTCATCAGGGGCACCAGAAGGGGCTACAACCAGCTATGGAAGGTGTTTTTGAGGACCCAGGAGCCCCAGCTGGGGATGTTAGCTGGACTGCTGAGACTGGGCCAGTGGCTCTGGTTGTTCAACCCCCAGAGGCGGACGGTAAGACATCTTTGCCACAGCAGGGGTATGCGTGACCCTGGGGGCAAGGGGGTCAGGCCGCTGCCCCGGTGCTCCCTGGCATGCCACAATCCAGCTACACCCATTTGGGAACACAGGTAGCTGGCCAGGCCTCTGGCGCAGCAGCAGGATTGCCCCAATGGGGCCAGCCAGTTTTTTCTAGGCAATTAAATGCTTCCCAAGCGCATTCAGGTATGAGGCTGGTGATGTCTTAGGGTTCCTGTTTTGGGGTTCCCTGGACTAGTTATAGGATGATGCCTTTCAGGGCGTTGCCATTTGGCTATGCCCATGGGGGATCATCTTACCCCTGCTACAAAGGAAAAAATTTTGCGGGTTGAGTACATAGGCATCTTTACCCTTCTCTTCAGGGACCTGGAGAAGAAGGATAAAGAGGATTTGGATGAAAGGGATAAGGAGTGCCTTAAGCACCATAAGATTGCTAGGACCTGGGCCAATTGATTACCAGGATTTTTAATTTATGTGGGAGTTATCGCGCGGGCCCAACCTTGGAGGGCGGCACCCCTATTTCAGTATATGGACATCATATACAGGGGGTATACTGACTTTGCTGGTGCGGCTTGGCTGCTATGCGACAAAGAGTTTAGAATGCGAGCCGCCCTTAATCCATCGTTGTCGTGGGAACAAGTACATCAGCACTTATGGCTACAGCTGATGACCCTGGCAAAATCCAACATTGGGGATCAATCAGATAGTGGGCACATTGTGCAGCAATCCTCAGCAGGTACTTCAGGCTCCTTCTCAGATGCTTCTGGCTCCTGCACCTCTTCAGAGCAGCCGGTTCAGCCCTGGCTGCTTTGTTTTGAGTTTACCTCATGAGGTGTTTGCAGCCGGAAGAACTGCAGGTCTGGCCATGAGTGCCCAATCTGCAGGGGTCCACCTCCCTTTACTGCCTGCAAGCGACAGAAGTCATTTGCAAAGAAATGGGGCAGCCCAGGTGAGCAGCATGGTTCTGGAAAGGGGCCCCTGCCCAATAAAAGTGAGGGTACTTGAAGCCATGTTGTCTGATTACCCTAGGTGGGCCGATGCCCAGTTTTTGTTACAAGTTTTTCTGTTTGGTTATCGGATCCCATTTCAGGGTCCCAGAAGTGCCTCCAGGGCACCCTACTTATGATCAGTGGTTGGCATGGAGGATGTTGTTAGGGCCAAGATAGCTAAGGAATGTGCTGAGGGTAGGGTTTGGGGCCCTTTCCCCTCCCCTCCTGTTCCTCGCTTGAGGGTTTCCCCCTTGGGGGTGGTAAGAAGGTGGCTGGTGAATTTAGGCTGATTCACCATTTGTCTTATTCCAAGGGTAGTTCAGTTAATGACACAATACCTGAGCACTTGTGCTCAGTGCGTTATACGTCCTTTGACCAAACAGTCAAACTGCTGGAGAGCAGAGATGCCAAAATGCGACATTAAGTTAGTGTTTCACCTCCTCCCAATCCACCCAGAGGACTTCGAACTTCTGAGGTTTGCCTTTCAGGGTCAATTTTATATGGACAGGGCCCTCCCAATGGGGTGTTCTATTTCGTGCACAGTTTTTGAGCATTTTAGTATGTTCTTGGGATGGGCATTATGTCGTAGGCAGTGTTGCCGTGACACCACCCATTATTTAGATCATTTTCTCCTGGTGGGGCCCCTGCAGTCTGGGCAATGTGCTCGTCTTTTAGGTGACTTTATCCAGCTTGTGGATGAGCTTGGGGTCCCCCTTGCACACAAAAAGATGGAGGGCCCAGCAACAGTCCTGACCTTCCTAGGTATAAATTGGACACAAAGCAGCAAATCTCCAGGCTGCTGGCTGAAAAGCTCCAGGACTTGAGGGCACGCCTGCTGACCCTCATAGTGAGTCATAAGGTGTCCTTATTGGAGCTGCAACAGGTGGTACATCACCTTAATTTTTCATGCAGGGTGGTGGTGCCTGGCAGAGCTTTTTAAGGTGCCTCTGTGATGCAGTGGGGACTCTTAGGCTCCCTCAGCATATGATACATATCTCTGCTGGTATGAGGGAAGATCTGGAAGTTTGGCACCAGTTTTTGGGTGGCTTTAATGGTGTCTCCTTTTGGAGGCAGGAACTGTTGTTGGAGGGGGACCTACAGGTTTCCTCTGATGCATCTGGTTCCACTGGATTTGGAATTTATTTCAGGGGGCACTGGTGCACTGCTCACTGGCCCGCCAATTGGGTGGAGGCAGGTCTGAGTAGAGACCTGATTTTCCTGGAATTTTTCCCAATCTTCATGACGGTTCACTTGCAGGGGACAGAGCTTTCTAATCAGTCAGTGCACTTTTGGTGTGATAATATGGCGGTGGTTCAGGTAGTGAACTCCCTCTCTTCTAAATCGCCCAGGGTCAAGCTGGTCCGTGTTTTTATGTTGAGGTGCTTACAACTTAACATATTGTTTTCAGCCAGGCATATCCCTGGGGTAAACAACGAGGTGGCAGACGCCCTGTCTTGACTGCAGATGGACCGGTTTTGGCAGCTTGCCCCCGAGGCCAATTTGGTGCCAGCCCTGGTGCCCCAGGAGCTCTGGAGGATTGGGAATCTGAGGCCTTCAGGACCATGCAGTTAGCCCTTGCCCCTAGTACCAAGAGGACATATGATCGGGCTGTGAAGAAGTTTGCAGGTTTCAGGCTGGAGGTAGGTCTCCACCAACTGTGGACTATCCCCGTGGAGCACTTGATGCATTTCTGTGTGGCCCAGAAAGGTAAGGGACATGTGGTCAAGTACATTCGGAGCCACTGGCTGCTTTAGCTTTTGCCTCCAAAGCCCACAGCTTGCGGGACACCACTGGGGACTTCCGCATTTGGAAGATGCTGGAGGGTTGGTCTCGGGAGTCAGTTACACCCAGGGATGTGAGACAGCCCATTTCGCCAGGCAGTCTTAAGGGTTTGAAAGCAATGTGGGCCATGATTTTGAGGAGCTGCTGTTCCACGCTGCTTCTCTGATTGCATTTTTTGGCACTTTCAGAGTCAGTGAACTTGTTCCTCAGTCTCTTAAGGATGACTCTGGGCATGCCCTTATGGCAATGGACAAATTTAAAGGGGAACAGGTGGTTCTCAGAATATGGCACTCCAAAACGGACCAGCAGCATAAGGGGGTTGATGTGGTACTTGGTCGGTGTGCCCTTGCTGATTTGTGCTCTGTGGCAGCCCTAAGGAGATATATCAATGCCCGGGGAAAAGCCCAAGGCATTCTGTTCCACCACACCGATGGTGCCCCATTGACTAAATACCAGTTCTGGACAGTCATGGGCAGGGTGCTTAAGAGGCTTGGCCTGGAGTGTGTGTGTGTGTGTGTGTCAGATTTGGAACCCACTCTTTCAGGATAGGCGCTGCATCTACGGTTGCAGTGATGGACTTTTCAGGGCCAGATATTCAGAGGGTGGGCCGATGGCGTTCTGCTGCTTATAGAACATATGTGCGGCCTTTGAACAGAGGTCAATCGTTTTGACATTGTTTCTATTTTAGGTGCTGTGGTTCAATAGGAGAGACTGCGGATCCTCATTTGTAGCCACAGCATGGTCTTTTGGGCAGCCCACCAAGCAAAGAGGACGTCGATCGGGTCTCAGCTTGGACTCAGCCAGTGGGCCACTGTCGAATGGCAGGGCAGAAGAGACCTGTGCTGGTCTGGGTTGCTGCTGCTGTTGTTTGAGGGGAGGAGTGCCCCTCCACCTCACATCCTGGCCGTACACTTGGGAGGAAATGACCTTGGTTTGTTGAAGGGCATGGCCCTGTCATGGTAGGAGCAGGATGACTTGCTCAAGATTAGCAAGCGGTGGCCCGGCGTCTTGATTTTTTTGGTCTGCAATGCTTCTGCGCCGGGTTTGGTGGGATGCATTGGATCACAACATGGCCGATTCCAGACGGGCACAAATAAAGTGAGTGCATTCGCTTTTTCAGTGACAGCACTCGTAAAAACCTGCAATTTCCCGTCCCGGCTTACCTGCGGTCCATGGCGCTCGGTTGCGCTATGTAAGCAGACGGTGTGAACATGGTATGGTGGGTTTGGACACTTCAGGACGATTCGTCGCAGCGGAGAGGCACTCCCCTTTCCATACTTCCTTTGCTGGGCGGCCGGCCACAATAACGCCTTAATTTTTTTAAAAAAAAACAGGCGCCATTTGCGCAGTCGCGCGTTTGAGAACATAGAACTGTGCAAATGCGCACAGATGCATATTTAGCATCAGGACGGGTGGCCACGATTTTTTTTATCGATTCATTTCCCGCATTCGTGCAATTGCATTGGTTTGGCCCTCTTGAGATGCGCGCTTGTGGCTTTACTATCACCTGCCATTTTGTCACCCTCAGAGAATCCAACCCTGAGACGTATCGTTGACCTTTGCCCTGCATACTTGTGCGCCGATTGGAGGGGCGTTTTGGGGGGGGCAATCTAGGTTACCAAGAAATCCCAGCACTCAGGCACAGGCACACACGCTTGTGCTTGTGCAATATCGGCTTGTTGCGAGCTGCATGGCCGGTGGAGGGGAAGTGACTGGGAAGCGGGGGGTGTCCTGGCGGCATAGAGAGATAATGGATCTGCTACACTTCTGAGGGGAGGAGAAGATCCAGGAAGCTCTTCGAAGCACGCATAGGAACTTGGACTACTTCAAAAAAATCTCAAGGCAGATGGCTGAGAGGGGCCACAAGCGGTTGGCTACAGAGTGCCGCTCAAAGACCAAAACCATGTGGCTGGAGTACAAGAAGGTGATGGCACACAACGGCCATTCTGGGAACGCGCCAACAACCTGCCCCTACTTCAGGGAGCTGGACAGCATTTTGAGGGGGGATGCAAGCATTAACCCCAAGCGGCTGGCGAGAAGTATTGTGCTGGAGGTGGAAGGCAGGGCGCGGGAAGGACCTCTGGAGCTTCTGGAGGGCTCGGAGGAGCTTTTCAGCCATGACCTCGTCACCATCAATGCGGACCATCTAAGGACATCGACCCCTTTTCCATCAGGTAGGTGGGGGGCTGGGTCCAAATGCAGTTGTTATGGGGGTAGTGATTTGGCCGGGTAAACAAAAGATACAATATGACGAGGCCGCTCCTCTTTCTGTTGCCAGGGCACAGTGGCTTCATGGACGATAATCTCTTGGACAACGTTGGAGATCCTGAGGCGACCCTGAGTGGACTGGTGGGAACAGGTGCGTGGCAGGGGGGGAATCGGGCAACGGGATGAGCCTGGGATTCTCTGGGACAGGGGTGCGCTGAGAATCTGCTGCAAGCACAGGCCAGGCAGTCCCTGGCAGGGGGTCCTGGGGGTGGGTGGGCAAGGGCACCAACCACTCTGCGGGGCAGCCCAAAAACCCTGGGATTCTCTGGGACAGGAGTGCGCTGAGAATCTGCTGCAAGCATAGGCCAGGCAGTCCCTGGCAGGGGGTCCTGGGGGGGGCTCTGTGAGGTCTAAGAATGTTGTCTTATTTGCAGATAAGAATGAGGCCGCCTCTGGAAGCAGCACCGAGGACAATCTTGATAAGGAGAACAGCCCGCCCTCACCAAGAAGCGGCTCTCCAGGTACCGCACACACCCCGTGTCGCACGCCTGGGCCTTTGGGGGCCACACGCACGATGGATGGCCCATGGCTGGGAAACGGTGTCGCCTTGACTTGACCTTGGTGCTGTTTCCTCTCCCTCAGGCAGCCCTCGCCCAAATGTGGCCCAGATGTCCCCCGGGACAGGTCTTTTGGCTATACAGAACCGCAAGCGGAGGGCCCAGGGTGGTGCTGAGGCTGTGGACAGGATGATGAGCCAGGCGGACACTCAGCACCGTGAGGATATCGCCGAGCGGCGGACGGAGCATTCCAAGGCTCAGAGGTGGCGCGAAGAGTTCATGGAGGTGACCCGTCAGGAGCAGGTGATGTTTCAGAATGCTTGGGGCCAGAACCTGGAGGTGATGCGTGCCACCGTCAGCACACTGCAAACACTTGGAGAGGCCATGCTCAGGATGTAGCAAACGGTTGCGCCAGCTCCAGAGCGGCCACCCCTTGTGGCAGAATCAAACGGCGGCGCGTCTCCAGTGCTGATTCAGGGAGAAGTGGAAGAGGGGGCAATCATCTGGCCTCCTTCCCCCCGTCATCAGCCAAGGCAAGGTGTTCCCAAACGCTCCTGTGTGGGCAGGTCCCGGGATCGCCTCACCCTGTAGACACTACTCTCGAATTCCTGCGCTCCCAACCAACCCCCCCCCCCCCCGGGGACCGCATACCCCCCCACCCCCACCCCAGGCACATCCCCACCGAGCAAGAAAACAGGGACAATCAGATGTTTGCTTTCAACAATAACTTTTACCAGCCAACAAACCACAACTATAACAAACTCCCCCCCAAAGTCCGTTCATTGTTCACCAGCTGCAGGCTGCTGTCCAGACACCTGCCGCTCCAAGGCCCGCACACGCCTGTTGAGCGCCCGGTGCTTCCTCCCCTGGTACAGCACGAGGCGCTCCACAGTGTCCACTCTGCTCTGCAGCGTGTTCACTGTGGAAAAGACAAAGATATGAGGACCGCCTCCGTGTGAGCACATGCCACCCCCAAACCCAATCAGAGACTCACTCACAGGAGATCATGATCCACCCCTTCAGTGCCTCGATGGCTTGCAGGACGTTGTCCATCCCCTCCTGGCTCCCTGATGTCTGGGCTGCCCTCTGACTGGTGGTTGGCTCCTCCACGGTGGCAGAAGTTCCCTCGGCAATTCTCGACACTGTGGACAGTGAAAAGGTGGTCACAGCTGTGAATCCAGTGCGGGGGATGAACCGCCGTTTGCAGCATGCTTACATTATGTTTTGTCTAAATTAAACCTGTTGGTTTAAAAATGATGCTTTCTGCATGGTAATGTTCTCTGACCAGAGATTGGTGCTGGGGCAGCCCCTGCTTGCGGGGTGCCGAGCTAAACGTTCTCTCACACACATTATCAGTAAACAATAAAGGTTTTCAATGATTGCACAGAAATCCCCGTGCAGTGTTTTGTGGTGCCGCAGAGGTGGCAAGGGGTTCAGTGGGCCATCCACGGTAGTGTTCCCTCACCAGGTTTGTCTGCGGGCTGCTGCGTGGTGGAGCGTTGTTGCCTGCTCCGCCCGTCACCGCATGAGCCACCAGTGTCTCCCTCCACTGCTGCCTCCGGGATGCCAAGGCCCGTGTGCCCACCAGTATCTGCAATCAAGTTGGGAACAGAGGCATTGTGAGGGAGACTGTGTCCCCCACCCCGACACCACACAAGTTTGCTTTTCCTTTCCCTCCAGCACCCCCCACCCCATCTGGGTCCGAATGTCACCACACACCAGCAGCATGCTCCTGGACAGCAGCAGCAACGTTGCCAGCACCGCTTACCTTCCGGTGCCTCTACCACAACCTCCAGAAGCCACTCCTGTCCATGAGGCGGTTGTGCCTCCCTCTCCTGTCTGGCCTCCTCTTCACCAACCACCTCCTCCCCTGCTGGCAGCTCTGCTTGCAGAACTCCTCTCTCCCCCTGCACTGCTGCAAGAGATTGGGGTGGGATGGTTGTGACTCCAGCATTCTGGAGTGACGCCAGGGCCATGTGCCTCCACGGCGTGGCACTCCACCTCACAGCAGACACACACTGCGGCATGGCCGGAGGACCTCCTCATGGTGTGATGTGTGGTTGCCACTCTAGGGTGGAACATCTCTTGCCCTGACATGCCAGACACCTCTCCCTCTCCCAACCTTCTTCCTGTCATGGCCATCATCTCGGCAGCACCTCTCACCTTCCGTCGCCTCCTCCAGAGTCTCCGCCTGTTCCTCTATGACCATGGGCCACCATTCCTCCCCCTCTGCCTCAGCCTCTCCGACCTCCTCCTCCTCCTCCTCCTCCTCCTCAGCTGGCCTTGCAGATCTGGGGCGCGCTCTCGCCCTCATCACAGCTGCAAGAGATTTGGGCGGGTTGTTGGTTACTCTGGCCTGCCATCTTTTTGGGTGGAGGGGGAAAGTTTGGCCGGTGCCTGGGTGTCCCCACATCACAGCCTCCAGTTCCATCAAGGGCCACAAAGTAGTGCCCGGCTGCCATACAATGACACAACGGTCATCCCCACCTCCCAGCATCCTGTCAGTGTGGCCGATGCTCTGATGGGGGGCAGCATTTGTGACTTTGAGGTGGACCCCCCTGCAGCACTGCCCCTCAGGCACCGGATGGTTGGGTGCCACCTAGGCAGCATTGGCCTTTCTCAAATGGCTACTAGGGATCAATGCCAAAAATGGGGGCCTCATTGAAGCATCTTTGCAACCCCATATCTGGCAGGGTAAATAATGGTATTGGGGGGCAAGACTGTTGCCAAAAATGGGGGCCTCAATGAAGCATCTTTGCAACCCCATATCTGGCAGGGTAAATAATGGTATTGGGGGGCAAGACTGTTTGCAGTCAAAGAGCTATTCCACTCCCACCCACCCAGGCCCCTCACACACCCCTCGCGACCCCCAGCACCACCTACCTGCGTGCCTCCGGTCCTCCCAGCTAGGCTGACCAGCCGCCTCCCAGAGACGTCGCATCTCCGCAAAGAAAGGCGGCCTGGCAGTCATCCTCGGGATACCTTGCCACTGTTCCAGGGTCCCAAAGAAGTCAGCCTTTATCCTTTTGAACTTGGACTGGCACTGGTCCGCGGTTTGAGGCCAACCCTTCTCCCCCAGTTGACGGGCAACCCGCATAAAAATTGCTTTGGTTGGCAGGTGATGGCTGCCCATAACGCAGGAGGCCCGCCAACTCTGGAGAAGGAGGTCAAGGAGGGCCTCGACCTCCCAATCCCGCCAGTAGCGGCCCTTACTTGCGGCCATTTTTCACTCTGCCGCTCCAGCTATGCGCAAACGCGTGGCAGTGTAACTGCGCATGTGCGAATTTGAAAGCGGCGGTCCGCAGCGGTAACTATGAGTCCGCTTTGCAGCCATGCTTCCGACCCCCCCGCCACTGTTCTGAGTACTACAGTTTGTTGCGGCACACCATCCAGACTGCAATAGTTAGTTATATTTTGACCCAATGTACAGCTGAGCTCTCCCTCATCCCTTGCCGCTTCTTTTTCGCAAGCCAATCAGTCGCGAATAACTGCTTTTGCGCATTCACGCAAACCCGGATCCTTAATCGGCTCAGGGACCATTAAAATCAGCATGGGGCACTATACTGCGATTACATCTTTGTGTTTGCATTTCCGCAGTAGTGGAACAGTGCCACGGAAAAGAACAAAGGAATCCCAGACAGCAATGCAAGATTCTTAGTTCATCTGGCATCTCCCCACACGACTCTCCACGTAGGGATGTACCTCGCTGCGGTCTCCACGAAACGTGGAGGGGGGGGTCTGACGCAAAGCTTTCTAGCAGCTTACTGGCTAGCAGGTTAGATGCAGCAGAGACCACACCAAGTAAGGTGAACTATATACAGATTTATTTACAGATATATATATACACACAGTCCAATAGCCTTTACAACTCAGAGCGGCAAAGTGCTTCGCCAGACTCTGATACCTATGCAGGCACACAATACACTGTACATAGAGTACATTTATACAACTTACATCCAATCAGCATTTACCTTTGCCCTCAGCACATCTGGCTGATGCAACCTTGCAACCTTGGATGATCACATGACTTAGCTGTCATTTAGATTAGAATGATCTGACAATGTCTGAATCTTGCCAGAGTTATTTTCACACTCTGACAGGGTCACGCTGCATACACGTCAGGGATCGAGCATTTGTGTTTTTGCGGGATAATATTTGACACTGCGCAAATGCAGAGTGTGCAAATGCTGCCCGGTCTGCAACTCCCCCCCCACCTCCCCATCACCGCACGCCCAACCAACCCAGAAACGCACAACGAAAGCCACAAATAGTCCACAGCAGACTGCAAACAAACTTTATTGTAACTACAAACTGTTCTTGGCAAGAGCTGCAATTGATTGCAATGAGTTTCCCGTCCCCCCAATGAAACCCAGAGCATCACCGTCTGTATCTGGAAAACATGAAGGCTGCCATCGCGTCACGAACCCCCTTCCCCTCCTCAAGCATCCCCCGGTAGTTCTCTCCATACTCCAGACCTTCCCCGGGCATTGTCAAGGGCATGGGATCCCTCAGTGAACCAAGCACGGCATGTCCCTTGGCCTCACACAAGTTGTGCAGGATCACACATGCGGTAACAATGGTCACCACGTTCTCTCTGGCCTTCAACTGATGCAGGAGGCACTGCCAGCGTCCCTTCAGACGGCCAAAACTGCACTCCACCTTGTTTCTGGCCCATGCCAGGCAGCAGTCGAAGTGTTTCTGTTCCGGCGTGACAGCAAATTTTCCGTACGGCTTCATCAGTCAGCGCCGTATCGGATAAGCACCGTCCGAGATCATCAGTGGTGGCACTGAAACACTGTTCACTCTCAAGGATGGATTCCCAGGCACAAATGCCCCAGTGTCCATTGCTGCACAGAGAGTTGAGTTGCGGAAGACGAAGGCGTCGTGGTTCTTGCCACTCCAACCCACCTCTGCGTCCACAAAACGGCCGGTGTGATCGACTGTCCCTTGCAGCAACATGGAGGAGTAGTTCTTTCGATTCCCATATTGGTCTGGCTTACCGCATGGCTGACCGATGCGGATGTGAGTGCCATCTATTGCCCTGACACAATGAGGGAACCCCACAGCAGCAAACCCATCCATTATCTGAAAAAGAGATCGAAAAAAATTACGCTTTACCGAAAATGCGGACATGCACAGCATCGGAAATCTGAACAAACGCCCCTGACTACCACTGCGTCCCTGTCTGCGCAAACCTTGTGCCCTGCTTTAATGACTGTATTTTGCAACAGCGCAAATCCAGAAAAGCATTAAAATCACCATCAGGCACATTAAGTGTCCGCACGCAGCCATCACTCGCCTTCCCGACCTCGTCCCCGAGGCACACCATCTTGGAGAGCAGTTCCTTCTCTATTGCAAAGCAGACCTCCAACACAGCATCGGATACAGTGGATAACCCAAGACCGAAGTGATCCGCTGCAAGGCGGTAGCATGCACCAGTAGCAAGGCACCATAACGTCACCACCACCCTCTTCTCCATGGACACGGGCTCATGCATGTTGGTAGACTGCCGCTCCAAGGTCGCCCTAAGCATATCCATCAGCTCATTGAAGGTCCCCCTGCACATTCGGAAACACTGGATCCAATGCGTGTTGTCCCAGACACGTAGTGCTATGCGCTCCCACCAGTCCCGGCTGCGGGGGTATACCCAGCAGTCTCTGTGCTCTCTGATTTCTGCCAGCACATACCATCGCTGCCGCAGACGAATTCTTCACAAAGTGGACTGACATGAAGCCGAACCTGAATTTTTGCTGTGGAAAATCAGCTGGACAGCCCTTCTCCTCCTCAAAATGTGCCGCAGATGTGCATGGCAAAGTGACATCGCGTTCTGCAGCAGGAGAATCACCACCTGCGCCATCATGAGAAAGAGCTCTCTCCCGGGCGCCATTTCAGGGTCTAATACTCACCACGCACCAAAGTAGCAATGGAGAATCTCAAGTAGAATCGTCAACCAATGCACTTCGCGAGACTCCCCTGACCAATCATCAACCGCATCATCGATGCCGCGTATTCGCTCACCTGCGCATTTGCGCGTTTGCGCAAAACAAGAAATTTTTTTTTTAAAAAAATCGAGATGCGAACCAATGAAGGCCCCCGATGTCAGTTGTGGCGGGGAGGAAACAACCAATCCCGGGTCCCTCAGTTGGCCGTGCGAACATCTGGAAGCGGGACGGCACGGCACAAAGCGGATGGAGACGAGACAAAGCAGATGGAGGTGAAAATACATGCGTGGCCGGTAAGCGATTATTTCTGCGGAAAAAATGCTATTTCTGGCCATCTGGAATCAGCCCATGTTAGAATGGGCTAGACAAAAGGCCAACAGAGCCCTATTCAAGGCTATGACAAGTGGGTTGGGGATTTATTTGCCCCATCCACAAATTCGGGCTGAGTTTACAGACATCTACAGACGGGATGGTGTGCACCTCTCTACAAGAGGTAATAGAATATTCCTGAATGACCTGTGGCAAGGGCCTAGGTTGGCTTTAAGCCATTTGTGAGGTGCAGAGGCCTAAGCAGAGGCTTGGCCTCTGTGATGGCAGGATTTAAGTTAGGGGAAAATTTGAGCGGGCCAGTGAGCACCCTTGGCACCTCCCCATTGGTGGGGAATTGGGGTCTGTCAGGAGCAGCTGGCTGCTGTATGGCCCAGTTGCGAGGACAGACAGGGTGGGGAACCCCTGGACGAGCCAGTCTCCCCCCGCTGCTGTACAGCCGAGTGGGGGAGCTTTAAAGGGGTGAAGCACTTCACCTGGCCAGGCCAGGTCCCAGCCATTCGATGGATGGCTTGCACCCGGGGCAGCGGGTGACTCACCTGGACAGGTCAGGGCGGGGTCCAGGAGTGACTCCAGGGCCCGACCTGTACTGCTAGTTAGGCCCTTGCCTTAGTTGATATTTGCATGTTGTAATTTAATAAAGCTGCCCATTTTAGCTCCCAAATACTGTGTCTGCCTTTCATTCCTACTGAGGGGGCAATGCCTAGATATTTACTTTGTCCTTTTGGAATTGCCCCTAGTGCTCCTATCTCTACTGGAATAACTGTTGTATGTTTCTTCCAGATGCTGAACTTCAAAGTTTAGATTTTGATATTTTGTTACCTTTTCTATCATTATTATCTATTTTTAATTACAGTTCTCCTGGGATTCAAGACAGATTAAAAGTAGGATTAAAAAAACTTTTCAGTCAATCAATAAGTGGATGACAAGATAACATAATATCATTTTAATTCAACACACAGCAATGATTCCAAGTAATGCATTTGGGCTGAGATTATAGAACAGGGGGAAAAGAAACAACAATGCATGTAAACATATCTGTTTAAAGCAACAAGACAATCAATGTATGAAAAACTTTATACCTAATAGAAGTCACCCCTGAGTCGATCCATTTTACCATATCTTTGCTCTCTCTACAAGAATGTTGTCCTGAACAATTCTGTTTTGTGAAATGATTAAAGAATTGGGGCGGTCCTAATAGCCCCAGGGAGATCATGTCATAATGTAGGAGGTACCATAAAGGAGGCACGTGAATGGGCAGTTGTTCATTTTATCTTTTTGCGGGGTGGCACCTTCAAAAGGCTTTACTCAGATGAGTGGAGTTGTCACAAGAGAACAAAGCAGAACATAGACTGGACACATTGCACAATGGAATATAGCAGAGATTAAACTGTGTTTAGAATTGCATTGTAAATCTCTCCCATTGAAATAAATGTGGCCTAAAAGTGCTTAACTTTGCTGATATTGTGATCAGAGTATTCTCATGCTAACTAACCAAAGCTAGTGGTATTCTAGATTCTCCTGTGTCTGAAAAGAATATATTCGTTCCTATATCTTATGATGAAGGGACAGATCCTATTGTCCTATTTAGCTCAGTCACGAGAGGGTTGAATGTCTTTCCTCTTCTCCACTTAGCATGGCAGGACATTTGAGCAAAGCAAGAGGCAAGCAGCCTCATTCTCTTCTTCAGCATCTCTGCAGTGAGGGTCATGGTCTTTAGAAAACTCGTATATACAGTCACCCCATGGCACACATCCTAATTTGGCTGGGGCCAACAACTCTTGACTGTATTTATAGCAATGGTTTTGGAACCATGTATTGTCTTCCTTGAGCAACTACTACTGAGTCATGTATTTATGCAATATTCTCAGCTGTCATTTATTTAAAAGGAAGGGAAATTAGACTTTATGGTTAATGTGAAAAGCTTGAAAATAAGCTCCGTGGCTTACTTAATGCTAGTTAAGAGATTTTTTTTTTAAAGGAACTAACCAACATTGACTATTTTAAACTGCTGTAATTTGCAACCTATTCCCAGGATTTGAAGCTTATACACATTTAACTCATATGCATTCTCTATGTCTAGCCTCGGGTATTGTTGGCAGCACATCTTTAATTTCATGATGAACATATGGTTATCATTACCTTGGAATGGGTCAGTTTTCATAGAAGGATTAACTTGGGTGAACTTAATCTGGAAACTTTCAGGTGCAGAGTGTCTGATATTTATATCACAGGGGTTTTTCCAATATGATACAAAACAGTGACAATTTTAACTCCTGTGAACAATGATGAACGTGCCCCCAAAGATTCAGATTTAATCTCCATAGATGAAGGAGCCCATATGGCTTACAGTGAAGAACAAGCTTGTGTAAAAAAAAAAAAAGCTCTCCCATAGAACAGCCCCTGCTAAACTGCCAAATAACTAGAATGAGGTTTCATCATAAATCCTAGGAGACATTGGTCTAAATTGCCCAGATGTCCAAACAAAATCTGGATAATATGTCTGGGTGTACAAGAACACAGAGTTGGTTTGGATGATATGTTGGCCCTATCCATAATGGGAAGCTGGAGACGCTGGAAACGCTTCTCCATTCCAGCACTTGCCCCATCTCCGACGACAATAGGCATTAATGCATTGCGATATTATTTCATATGACAAATTGAAATGTATTATTGCAATGGTGCATCTAGAGTTTACATACAAGAAACTGAATGATGTGGCACTTTGTGTGTATCTTGTGGCTTTGGAAGCACAGCTAGCATTCTGGATGGGTAGGAAGGTCTGAACTGGCATATATAATTTCATATATGGATATACAAAATTAATTAGGTCACAAGTCCGCTGATAAAATGACTTTGCTGTTGAAAACAACAAGTAACCATAATGCACTAAGAAACGATATTAATATCTCTTTGCATTCTAGAAGGCTATTAGAAAGATCTGGCATTGCTTTAGCTAGCATTGTGCACTTGGAATACTACCTGGTGTCTTGTCTGGCAGGCTGGCAATGTGAAGGACAAGAGATGTACAAAAGTTAGGGTTTACTTTGTGGGTTAGATTGATGTCATTCATCATTCTAAAAGCAGTTGTCAAAGTTACAACTTGCACACTTTAAATGATTTTATATACTAGGGAGGAAAAGAGAAGCTTACTAGGGGAAAAATTAGTCTAAAGTTTGGAGAAAACAGAGTTGATATACGGGCAGAAATCAAATATATATAATCCAAAAGTTTGCACGAAGTAACAAATCAAACAATTGTATGCCATCCTTCCATTATGTGATAATCTTACAGAACTGGATTTCTAAGTGTTTTTAAATCTTTGTAAATCTGCATGTATATACCCATGACATGTTTTATTGAAATGTCTTCGATATTAACTATACTGATTCACACTGTGTAATCTGCCTTGAATCTCAGTGAGAAAGGCGGACTATAAATAATATAAATACAATAAATATAAATTTTCCACAGGCTAGTTTGGCTAGGGATCCTAAAGGTGTTTCGCCATCTTCTAGGCATGGAGCAGGGGTCACTGGGGCAGTTGGAGGGGGTAGTTGTGAAGTTCCTGCATTGTGCAGTGGGTTGGACTAGATGACCCTAGAGGTCCCTTCCAACCCTTTGATTCTATGATTCTATGAAATAAATATACAATATATAATATTTATAAAATATAAGTAAAGAATAAAAATTAAAAATCTGTGGCACCTTATAGTCCGTGCTCTAAGGGAAGGACACAAAAGAAGGAAATGATGTCATTGGATCCTGAAGCCCTAACGAAGTTCTGTTAGTTTATTATTTTCTCATTTAGCTCTTTTTTATTATTTAAATTCTAAACTTCCTTGAGTGCATTGGCAGAAAGGATGGATGTGTACAGGTGGTGGTGGTAGTGGAGGAGGAGGTGATGGTAGTAGTACCATAATATGTCAAAGCAAGATATTGTGGATTTAAAGCCCATATTATCATTTTCATATTTTACAGATATTAATTTAAGGATAAAATGCATTTGAGACTACACAAAGCATAATTACTGCCTGGATATCAACATTGTTTTGAAAAAGAAATTACTCGGTGGTATCTTTAGGTATTTTATAACTTCATTCATAAGATTTCACAATATCTTTCCATGCATATTTAATTAGAAAAATGTAATAAAGGTTTACAGGCATGCTTTGGACTGCAGTTCTCAAAGTATAGTGTAAGGGGACTGAAATTCACAGCCAAATTAGATGATACATCTGGGCTCATGTCGAATAATGCAATGTTACTTGTGAAGCATAGTTTTAAAAGACAGAACCGGCCAGAATCCCTATGGAGCAGAAGAATTCTCTCCCTACCCTCTGCTGCCTCTGCCTGCTAATCAGCACTCCCCCCTGTCCCGCTCTGGCTGCTATTATTGCTGAGACAATGGGGAGGATCTTTGCAATTTTCTTTAACAACACCACTGCTCTCGCTCTTTAACTATCTCAATGGAGAGAAGATAGGGGAAATAAAGTGGCTAAATTCACCCAGCCTCCTTTGCAGTTCAAGAGTTCAACTGTGTGGTCACTGGTAAGACACTGGCCAACTTAGACTTGACTGGCATCAAATTCAGCATCCATTCTTTCTGTATTGGGGCCACCTCCACGGCGGCTGCCATGAGTTACCCAAGGCCGGCTATCCAGAAGGTGGGGCAGTGGCAGTCCTCTGCGTACTGGTCATACATGTGCTCTTTGATGGTTTTGAGAACCCCTGCATCTAATTAAGAGAACTGTGGTTCTTGAAAGCTTATGCTACAATAAAGTTGGTTAGTCTTAAAGGTGCTACTGGACTCTTTGCTATTTTGCGACGACAGACTAACACGGCTAACTCCTCTAGATCTATAAGCCCCTACTGAATCTGTTCCTCTTTCAGATGCTGTGTCTCGCCACAAAAGGCTGAGGATCCTCATCTGCAGGCACAGCATTGTCTTTTGGGATGCCCACCAAGCAAGGAGGATGCTGATTGGGTCAAATCTCGGCCCTCTCACTGAGGGCCACAGTGGAGTGGCAGAGCCATCATGGCCTGAGATGGCTGGGGTTGCTGCCACTGTTATTCGACAGGAGGAGCACTCTTTTGCCTTATATCTTGGTCATCTACCTCGGTGGGAATTACCTTGGCTTATTGAAGGCAAGGTCCTGTATTTGCAGGTGCATGTGGACTTGTAGTATATAGGTAAGCAGTGGCCTGGAGCACTGATCATGTGGTCTGCAATGCTTCCACGTTGTGTGTGGTAGGAAGCTTGGGGCCCATTGGGGATTGAAACGGCTAGGTGTAAAGCTAACAAAGCTCTGGAGAAAGCCCTGGTGGGAGGTTTAGATATTTATTCGCTGCACCCCAGCATAAAGGCCGAATTTGTCGACATCTGTAGAGGTGATGGGGTCCAACTGTCGGTGGCTGGCAACAACATATTCTTGAATGATTTACGACAAGAGATCAGATTGGCCTTAAGCCACATGTGTGGCACAACGGTCTAATCAGAGGCTTGGCCTTGGTGGTGGCAGGATAGGATAAGAAAATGAGTGGGCCGGTTACCCCCTTGGCACATCCCCATTGGTGGGAAATTGGGATATGTCAGGAGCAGCTGGTAGGCTTCACGGCTGCCAGCTGCAAGGGCAGACTGCATGGTGGAAACCCTGGACAAGTCCTCCCCCAGTGTCGCAGTCTGGCCCAGTAGCATGGTCAGAGTCCATTCCAGAGTCCAAATAGCAAGGTCAGGCAGTCCAAAGATTGGTTATCAGCAAGGTTTGAGGGCTAAACAAAGGCAGAGTCAAGGCACAGTCCAAAGGTCACAAGAGCAAGGCATGGTTCAATGGCACAGCAATAGCAAGATTCTGAGACATTGCTTCTACACCTCCTGGTCTTCTGTGGCTGGGTTTTATAGTGAGGCTGGGCTTGCAGCCAGCTGCTTGGGAGCAATCCTGTGGTCACTCCTCATCACTCTCCACAAGCAGCTGACATCTGGCCAGGAGGCTTGTGCTTTGCCGCCTTTCCTGAAGATCCACACATTGCCTTTGTCTGCGACGCTCTCTGGGTGAAGCTGGGAGTTTGGACATCCTTGACTGCGCTTCACCAGTGGTGTTGGGGCTAGAGGGTGTCGGTACTTCTGGCTCAGCTGCTGGCTGTGGATGCTGATCAGACAGCAGCTGTTCTTCCTGATCCCTGTGCTCTGCTGAGTCAGGGCTGGCTACACGAGGTTCCTCTCCTCCTGAGGAGTCCTCACTATCACTGAGCCCCATGACACCCAGGTTCCATGGCTTTGGCAGATTGGAGTTTTAAAGGAGAACCATTTGCCTGGCTGCTGGGTCCTAGCCATGCATTTGCATGGCTCACCCCCAGGGCAGTGGGGGCTTGCCCAGACAGGTCAAAGTGGAGGTCATAGGTGACCCCAGGGCTTGATCTGTACTGCTAGTTAGATCCTTGGCCGTATTGATAGTTTATGTTGTAATTAATAAAGTGGCCCCACTTTAATCCCAAATCTGTGTCTGCCTTTTATTCTGACTGGGGGGGGCACAAAAGACTCTCACAATCACAGGCACTCACTGGTTCCTCTCATTCTCTATGCACCATTCACAAGCAAGGAGCCAGGTATTCATGGGGTAGTTCAGCTATTTGCGAATGTATTCAAATGGTCCAGTTCAGTGCAATGAGGATTTCATTCACAAACTTTCTGGCAAAGGCAAATGGGAGTCATAGTTTCCAGCCTGCAACATGTCATCACTGTGTGCTGCTTCACAACCAGTTGTTTAAATAAAGAGTGAACAAACCAGTCAGTTAGCAGTTTATAAATAAATGCTGTTTCCTGAAATGTCTTACTTTTGGAGTTTATCTGTGTCTTTTATCGATTCATGCATGCTTAAAGGAGGTAATTTGAGAGATTTGTGTACTTCAACAACGGCTGCTTCCACACACGTTGGATAATCCACTTTCAATACTCTTTAGTGAACATTTGGAACTGCTTTTCCACGTGTGGAACAGAAAATCCACTTCCAAAGGATTGCTAAAGTGCATTGAAAGTGCATTATTCAATGTGTGTGGAAATGGCCATTATGATCCAACTGTGACCCTGTGGCAAGGGTGTTTGTTTGTGGATTAATGTTTTCTACTGTATACCAGTAGTGGCTACAAATCATAAAGAAGTGAAAGTTAGCAACCACAGTCATTGTGAAGCTGCAAGTGTTTGGCACATTGCTCAAGTTGAGGCAAAGTTATCCATGGCTTGGCTCATGGGTGATTGCTGTCAGAACTGTGGCTAGATAAAATCCTTACTCCAGTCTGCCTTCTGCAATTAGACAAAAGTCCATTGTTTCCAAAAAGCATTTAATGAAGAAAAAGATTATTATAGTCCACTGGCCTGAATGCAATATCCAGGTTGGTACATATGCATTGTTACCAATGCCAGGCAAAGCAAGAGATACATATTAAATATCATAGCTGACCCATCCTCCCCCCACAGTTCTCAAAATATTCCCTTTGAAGCTGCAAAAGCGAAAGCTTCCCCAAGGCCGGTTCTTGGTGGAACGTCGGTAGCCAAAACAATGCTGGTCTGAGAGATAGCTGCCTGGGAACCTCTGCACCTGGGGAAGAAAGCACTGAACACTGATAGGATTAAATATGGAGTCGGTTAAGCATAAGTATACAAAAGAGCATTCTGATCCTGACATTCTGCCCCCCCTAAGAAACCCCTCCCCGGTTTATGTGGATAGCGAGAGTGGAACACTTTTACCAGCCTAGGGGCATGGACATGTACAGCACTGACCCACTCATCAAACCCAGAATCAAAGTCCTTCCACCTAATTAGGTAAAACAGCTGTTTTCGTTTAATTTTAGAGTCCAGTATTTGTTGTACTTCGTAGTGGGTCTGGTCATCGATTAACGTTGGAATAGGGGGGCCTTTGATGTGCCACTGGTTATCTGTTGGAGCTTTTTTTAGGAGGCTGACATGGAAAGTATCATGCACGTAGCGTAGGTTCTTTGGCAAATCTAAAGCAACAGTCACTTTGTTGATTACTTTACGCACTGGGAAAGGTCCTAAAAACCTTAAAGCTAGTTTCCTGCTGGTTTGAGATAATTTTAGGTTTTTTGTAGACAGGTAGACAAGATCGCCAGGTTGTAAATCCCATTCCCCCGCACGGTGGCGGTCTGCGTATTTCTTGTAGTCCTGTTTGGCTTTGTCGAGGTGTTTTTTGATTAGAGTCCATTGTTGAGCTGCTTCCCCCCACCACTCGGTGACGTCCTGAGAAGCTGTAGTTGGAGGGGGGAGCGCTTCGAACGGGAACGGCTTGAAGTGGAAGCCATAAACTACTTTGAAGGGAGTTTCTCCGGTAGACGCGTGTACACTGTTATTATAGGAGAACTCTGCTAACGGGAGCAAATCAACCCAATTGTCTTGTTGGAAGTTGATGTAGCATCTTAGAAATTGTTCTAGTATCTGGTTAGTTTTTTCGGATTGTCCGTCTGTTTCTGGGTGATGGCTTGAACTAAGCCCTTGTTCAATTCCCAGTAGTTGCAAAAGCTCCCGCCAGAAGTTGGCAACGAATTGCCCGCCGCGATCCGAAATCACCTTGGATGGAAAAGAATGTATTTTCACAATGTTTTTCATAAAAATATCGGCTAGTTTTCTAGCGGAGGGAATGGTGGTGCACGGTATAAAGTGTGCTTGCTTGGAAAACAAATCGACTACGACCAAAATACAATTATGTCCCTTAGAGGGAGGTAGATCAGTAATAAAGTCCATAGAAATAACCTCCCATGGTCGACTTGGCGTTTCTAAGGGTTGCAAAAGCCCCGGAGGTTTGCCCTTTCGGGATTTGGCGCTGAGACAGATGGGGCAAGAGGCTACGTATTGGGAAATGTCCATGCGCATGCCTGGCCACCAAAATTGGCGTTGCACCAAGTGGAGCGTTTTTAAGTAACCGTAGTGACCCGCTGTGGGGGCATCGTGACATCGTTGTAAAACATCCTTTCTCAGACATTTAGGCACATAAAAACGGTCTCCCCAAAGCCATTCCCCCGTGGCGGATTGTTGCAGTTTGTCTTTGGGCGCCTCCCCCCCTCCTTCTCCACCTCGGCTTTCAGCTTTTCTCTCCACCCCTGATCGGGTGACGGGGAGGGCTTAGCGCTGCTGCGCGTAGTCATCACACCCCCTAATTGCGTAGGCGAAAACACCGTGTCGACCATCTCCTCCCTTTTGCTTTTATGTTGGGGCATGCGTGATAGAGCGTCAGCGAGGAAGTTAGTTTTGCCTGGTAGGAAGTTTAAGGTAAAATTGAACTTTGAGAAAAATTCCGCCCACCGCAATTGCTTGGCGTTTAGTCTGCGAGGGCTGCGCAGGGCCTCTAAGTTTTTGTGATCCGTCCAGACTTCAAACGGATGTCGGGCGCCTTCTATCCAATGTCTCCAATTTGTGAGTGCCACTTTAACAGCGAAGGCTTCCTTTTCCCACACATTCCAGTTTCTCTCTGCCTCAGAAAACTTTCTAGAAAGGAAGGCGCAAGGTTTAAGATTTCCGTCCTCTCCTCGCTGCAATAATACACCCCCAATTGCCATATCGCTGGCATCGACCTGTACTATGAAGGGGCGGTTTTCGTCGGGGTGTTGTAGGACGGGTTCTGAGACAAATTGCTCTTTTAATTGATTGAATGCTGTCTCGCATTCGGGTGTCCATGAGAGCTTCGCACCAGGTTTTTTTGCTTGCTCCCCCTTGTCTTTCGTTTTTAACAGTTCAGTTAAGGGGAGCGTGGTCTGGGCGAAATTAGCAATGAAGTCTCTATAGAAATTGGCAAACCCTAGAAACGACTGCAATTCTTTTCTGGTGGAGGGGACTTGCCAATTTAATACAGCTTGTATTTTCTCTGGGTCCATTTTCAAGCCCTCTGGCGATATACAATAGCCCAGATAAGTGAGTTTTGTTTTGTGGAACTCACATTTTGAAAGTTTAATAGGCAGTTTGTTATTCATGAGTGTAGTTAGCACCTTTTGTACCAGTTCCACATGTTCCTCCTCCGTTTGTGAGTAAATCAACACATCATCAAGATACACCACTACCCCCTGGTACAGAAATTCATGTAGGACTTCATTGATCATGGACATGAAAACCGATGGGGCGCCAGTCAAGCCGAAAGGCATTACTAAGTATTCATATTGTCCGAGTGGGGTATTAAACGCGGTTTTCCATTCATCCCCTTCTCGGATACGGACATGAAAGTAAGCATCTTTTAAATCCAATTTAGTAAAGATCTTACCTTGGGCCACGACGTTGAGTAGATCTTTGATGAGTTGAATGGGGTAGGCGTTGCTAGCGGACACAGTGTTTAGTCCTCGAAAATCAGTACACAGTCTCAAGCCCCCATCCTTCTTTTTCACGAACAAAACTGGGGCTGCATGGGGACTATTAGCTGGGCGGATGAACCCCCTTTGCAAATTGAGATCAATGAACTTCCGAAGTTCGTCTCTTTCGTTGGGGCTCATAGGGTATAACCGACCCTTCGGCAGTGAGGTCCCTGGTAAAATCTCCACCGCACAGTCTGTCCTCCTATGCGGAGGGAGCGTATTGGCCTCTTCTTCTGTGAAGGCTTTAGTGAATGTCCTATATTGTTTAGGTATTTGGTTAATTTCTTCTTGGGTGAGTAGAGCTGAATCAGACATAGTGGGATTTCTTCCCCAGTTTTGATCCCAACGATGATTTTTGCATGATTCATGGGTGAAAGTAATACTCCCTTCTGCCCAATCAATGTGGGGGTTGTGATCACACAACCATCAGCTTCCCAGTATCAGGGGATATTTAGCTGTGGCACTAATGACAAAGGATCTGACTTCCCAATGTGGTCCCATGCCGGTTATGATCGGAGCAGTCTCGGTGGTAACCGGATTCATGTTAGTGCCATCCATTTGTTCAAAAATGACAGGTATATCCAAATCTTTCACTGGGAGTACTAGTCCATTAACTAAGGCAGGTGCAATAATGTCTCTAGAGCAGCCCGAATCAATAAGCACTTGCACACGGATGTGCATCTTCTTGTCAGCATTTACTAACGTTACAGGAATGAACAGTATGGACCCCGGGGGTCGGTTCAACACCGGACCAGACTTACGTGTGATCTGCCGTTTGGGTCCTTTTATGACAGATCCATTTCGTTTCCCGACTCCGGGCTCTCGGGATTTCCTTCCCCGATCAGGGCTGTTTGATCGTCCTTGGTGATCTCCTCTAACTCCAGTCCTCTGTCTGGGAAACTTTTTCTTGGCGCTCCCCTACTCCTCGGGGCAGCTCTGGGTGCCGGAGAAGGGCGCGGTAGCACCGGGCTGGTTAGGGGCGCTGGGCGTCGTAATTGGAGCGGAGGTCTTTGAACAGGCCGATATGGGCATTGCGCTGCGAAATGGCCACCCTGGCCGCACTGTAAGCACAATCCCTGTTGCCATCTAGCATCTCGCGCTCCCCGGGTGGCATACCCAGGTCCCCTGCTCCCTCTCAGAGACAAAGGTGTGGAGGAGCGTCTTTGGCTCGGGGGTTGCTGATGTTGTTCCGCTAGGCGAACTTCCAGGAGTCGATTTTCAACTTCGCAAGTCAACTGTATCCATCCTAACAGTGTAGGCGGATTGTCTTGCATGAGCGCTCGGTCTAGTAATTTTGGATTCAATCCTTGTTTATACAAGATGATGTTGGTGGACTCCTCGCACCTCGGGCATTTGGCAGCGAGCTGTCGGAATTGTGTGGCATAGTCTCTAGCCGACATGCTGCCTTGTCTAATTGCTTGCAACTCCGTTCTAGCCCGAGTTTCCTCCAAGGGATCTTCATATTGTGCCCGAATGGCATCCACTAACCCTTGGAGAGTTTCTAACTCGGGGGCCCCCACATTATATAGTCCCACGTACCAGTCAGCAGCTTTACCTTGGAGACGCGATCCCAGATGCTCTATCTGACTGGCTTCGCTTCCAAACAGGTGTCCCCAACGATTAAAAAATTGCACCACTTGTACCAGGAAAAATCCCAATTTGGAAGGGCCTCCATCAAAAGTAGCGTCCAGTTTGACCCATCCCATGGGTAAATCCTGTCTGGGGGTTTGATCTGGCATGGGATAAACGTCCATTGGCCCCAGTTGCAGCGGGGGCTGCCGTGGGTGGGGATACGGTTGAGGAAGGGGGGTCGGTTGCCTCGGCGTCGGCTGCGGGTGCAGAGGTTGTAGGGGCGGAGGGGCCACCGGCCCCGTTAGCGGTATCGACCCCAAGAGACGGCAGGGGTCCCCTCGGTGTCGGCTGGCGCGGCGTCGGTCGGGTTGGCGCTGGTCGGGTGGGGCGAGGTCCCCTCGGCGAGGTCTGCGTTCCTTGAACCACCCGCGGCGTAATTGGTTGACTTGCTTGGGTTGTCGGTGGATAAACTATAGGGGAAGTCAGCCCGCGTGGTTGTGCCGGCAAAGTTCCTGGAACCACCGTCGGTGTGGTGGGCTGACTCGCTTGGGTGGTTGGCGGAGGAATTATAGGGGAAGCCGGTCTGCGCGGCGGTTCTTCCTCCTCCTCCTCCATCTCCTCGCTGCTGCTGGTATCAGTGGTTGCAGGCTGGTCTGGGTACCGGTCGTCCGGACACAGTTCACCACCTTCTCCCGTCAAGAGGGATCCCCCTCCAGTGGCCCCAATCTCCTCACCCATTTCCGACGGTTGCTGCGGCCATATCTGGTCTTGCAAGTTAGCCAGACTCTGGCTAATGCCAGACAGGCCCGTTGGCGGGGCCCTGTCTCTGTCTCCCGCCACTAAGACTGAAAGCAGATGTACAGCGTTGGCTAGACTCTCTTCCATATTCTGTAGTCTGTTCTCCAACCTCTGTACTCTGTCTGTGGACTGCTGCGGATCCCCCGTATCCCCAGTAGTTGGAGGGGTTGTCGGGTGGTCCGTGCTCAGCGTCTGTTGCCACGGCAGGGGTGCTTCCACCCCTTGTTCCTCCTGCGACCACGCAGCAAGTACACCTTTGGTTAATCCAGTGATTGCTGAAATCCCAGAATCAATGGCAACGGTTCTACTCTGGAGCTGTGCCCATTGGTGCTCTCCGACATCTGGTTCCCCCGCTCTCGGGGTGACTTCGGCATAGTCCCAGCTCAGAGCACTTCGTTGGGAAGTATCCCCTTCCGTTCGCTCAGCCGTCCGGTTCCAGAACAGCCATGGACGGCCCTCAGCTTGCTCCGGTATAGATCCCAGGCTACGCCGGCTGTCCAGCTGTATTTGGGTAAACATCGCGCTGATCCTCCGCTCCCTCGTCTCTCTGGGCCGGGCGCCCCACTGCGTCGGGGTCGGCACGCTGAACAATGGAACGGCTGATGCGCTGGGCCTCGTTCTCTCCGTACTGGGAGCGAGGGTAAAAATGGTTGTAACCGTGGATCCTTGTCTCCTTGGCACAACTTGAGAGGATTCCGAGCCTCGGGGACCGGGAGAGACATACGGATCGAACAAAGGGTCCCGGGGCGGGACAGCTTTGGAGTCCGTTTGATCCGGTTGAGGCATTGGAAAGATGATTGGTAACAAAATGTCAGAACTGTGGCTAGATAAAATCCTTACTCCAGTCTGCCTTCTGCAATTAGACAAAAGTCCATTGTTTCCAAAAAGCATTTAATGAAGAAAAAGATTATTATAGTCCACTGGCCTGAATGCAATATCCAGGTTGGTACATATGCATTGTTACCAATGCCAGGCAAAGCAAGAGATACATATTAAATATCATAGCTGACCCATCCTCCCCCCACAGTTCTCAAAATATTCCCTTTGAAGCTGCAAAAGCGAAAGCTTCCCCAAGGCTGGTTCTTGGTGGAACGTCGGTAGCCAAAACAATGCTGGTCTGAGAGATAGCTGCCTGGGAACCTCTGCACCTGGGGAAGAAAGCACTGAACACTGATAGGATTAAATATGGAGTCGGTTAAGCATAAGTATACAAAAGAGCATTCTGATCCTGACAATTGCAACTATCAAAAATAATATGTTCACTTTCCAAAAATGTTCATCATGAAGTCCTCAATATCTCTACTTTTAAGCTAGTCTCACGATTTTGTAGTTTACTATTGACTAACCCAAACAGTTGTATATTTAAACAATTGAACCAGAGATCAGGAACTGAACAACAGTTCAGTTCTGCATATCCACCCTATAATTGTAGAATGCAGAAATTGAACCAATAGATACAAATCTGAGCCTTTTTTATTCAGCATGAAATCAAGGTGGCTTTTAAAACTGTAGCTGTTGTGATATAGGATGAATTGTACTTCTAGGAAGGAGAAATTAAGCTGTTGTTATGCTGTTCTGACTGCCCTTTCATCAAGCCAAGCTTCATTTCAATTACTCCTAGAAGGATTTGCTCTGTGAGGTAAAGAGAGTGTCAAGATAGCTACAGCTGATACGATCTACTCTCACTAGCAAACATTGGTTATCTTTGCTTTGGGACTTTCATTTGCAGAGATAGCATTCAGAAAACTTTCAAAGGCACGAACAAATCTTATGCTTCTTGACAGAATCTTTTTCAAACATTTTGTAATCTGGGACACAATCCTTAACTTTACTGAATACATTTTCATTCCCAAGACTGAGAAATTGTCAGCGGTAAGTAGACCTGAGGGAGTATAACAACACGACACCCTGTTCATTATTTTCACTGTAAAAAAATTAGCCATTCTAAGAAAATTTCTGCAGACACCTTTTCTATTTATGTGATTTGCCAGTTCCACATGTTTGCTGGTGTTACTTGTTAACACAAGTTCCTTTTGCAAATACTATGTCTCACACTACAGTTTTCATCTAAGACCTGGTTAAAACTACATTGGAGGAATGAGAGCTGTAATCTGTAACTTGAAAATGCCAGAATCCCACAAGTAGGGAATGTTTCATGATTCCTTCTATTGCAAAATTCGCCATGTATATACTCTACAGTTGACATTTATGTTAGTGGAAGTTAGGGTTGCCAGGTGCAGGTTGGGAAATTCCTGGAGATTTTGGAGCTAGAGCCTGGAAAGGGTGGAGTTTGGGGAGAGGAGGGGCCTCAATGGGGTATAATATCATAGAGTCTACCCTCCAAAGCCGTTATTTTCTCCAGGGGAACTGATTTCTGGGGCCTGAAGATCAGTTGTAATTCTGAGAGATTTCCAGCCACCACCTGGAGGCTGGCAACCCTAGTGGAAGTAGGGGATGGGAACAAGCTACAGTAACAGGCTTGAACAACTGCAGGACAAAATATGAGTATGACAGCCAATCATAGGCTTAGTAAACCTCTGAAGATTGCAAAACTAAAGGACTTTTCATGTAGCAGGAAGGCTGTTGAGCTGTATTTGGCTCAGTGGGTTACAATATCTGTACAGGGAAGTTCTTCACACACCACAGACCTAAAGTGTGAATTGGTCCTGATTAATTTTCAGAAGAATATTTTGATTCAACATTACAATTTTGACTCAAATTCTTTCTAGATTATAAATGTCGAATTTGTCCCAGTGTTATTTGTGTTTGTCACACTATATGTTTTCTCTGCTTAATGGAAGGGGATTAACCTTTCCTGTAGAGAAAGTAGTATAATCTCATGATGAAAATCCCAAGATTGGAAGGACTTTTATATCTGCCTAGACTTGCAGGTCATGATTCTAGAAGGAGGGTGCTATGTCAGATTCATAAATAAATGTGTAAGACATCCTATCAACATTATTATTGGCCAAGGGAGTACTACAGTTGCTCCACATGCTCAGCCTGAGCAGAGCATACATCAAGCTCTCTCAGCTGAGCTCCTCCAAGGCAGGCTTTACTGAAGGCCCTCGTATCTAGGCACCTATAGCTGCTTTGGAGATGCTATACTATTCTCCTGATGACTACCTTCAAATCCAGGGGAAAATCCAGATGTCCTGGTGTGGCGTCACAGTAAACATTCGCTAAACTTCTGGAAGTATAGCATCTTTCTAGTGCAATTTCTGACTCATCGTGCGATCCTGGCATCTATGAAGGCCGCTAATGCACTGGATCATTGCTCATCTTAGCTACTAAAGTCATGCAAAAGCCACGTAAATGAGCACTTGATGTCTATCATAAATCAGTCACTAACTCAAAGGACCTTACCTCAGCTACTCAAAGAAATGATTATCTGTCCACTACTTAAAAAACCATACCTAGACAGCAGTGATGTTGCCAATTATTGCCCACTCTCTAATCTGTCCTTCCTAAGCAAAGTCATTGAGAGAGCAGTAGCAGATCTTCTTGGGTAACTCTGATGTTCTGGACTAGAGATGGGCACAAACAGCAATATGACCAAAAATAGCCACGAACAGCCCAATTCTAAACGAACAGGTGGTCATTGCATGCCTCATTCATTGCTGTTCGTTGCTGTTCGTCAAGCCATGCAGTCTGGCACCTGCAATCAATTCCCTTGGCAACTTAAGCAGGGATTGTCTGAATTCTGCCTGAACTCCGGCTGTTGCCCTGGAAACCCCAGTCTAAGCCCAATTTAGCTTGATAGGCAAGTCTTCCTTTCAAGTGTGGAGCTCCAAATTTGTTACAACAAGGGAGCAAAGAGCAGGGGGGAGGGGGACTCCCAGCTCTGGCTTAGTTTGCAGACAGTGGAGAGGGAGAGGGACAGTTGCTGTTGGCATTTTGATAGAGAGAGTGCATTGGAGCTTGAATTTTCTTTGTGTGTGGTGGGATAGGGATCTACCCCTTCAAGTTCCAGGGCTGCTGTCAGACTCTGGGCCAAGCTATTATTTATTATTGGTACCTTTTCTGCTGCCTGCTCAGGTAAGGTTTCTGGGAGTGGTGCGGTAGGGATCTACCCCTTCAAGTTCCAGGGCTGCTGCCAGGCTCTGGGGCCAAGCTATTATTTATTATTGGTACCTTTCCTGGTGCCTGCTCAGGTCAGGTTTCTGGGAGTGGTGCAGTAGGGATCTTGACTTGGATGATGGCTGGAGGAGAGCCTGCTGGCCCCCACGAACACCCAACCATGAAGATGTTCTTGAACAGGGCCATGTTCGTGGTTGTTTGTGAGTCCCTGTTCATGGGTGGCAACGAACAACAAACATCATGTTCTTTTTTTTCTGTTCATGCCCATCTCTACTCTGGACCCTTTCCCATCCGGTTTCAAGCCAGGCTATGGGATGGAGACAGCTCTGGTGGCTTTAGCTGATTACCTTCATCTGAATGTAGACAAAGGACATGCTTCTTTGTTGCTCCACCTGGATCTATCTGCAGCCTTTGATACAGAGGATCATGCCATCCTATTAAGGCATTTGGAGGCAGAAGTGCATATCATAGGATGTGCATTCCTCATGGAACAGACTCAAAGGGTGGTTGTGGGAGACCAACTATCTCCTCAGTGGGAACTATCTTGTAGAGATGGGCACGAACTGCATTACAAACCTCAAAAACCCACGAAAATGGCGATCGCACGATCGTGATCGTCCACATCCAATGATCCAGCAGTTGGGAGAGGCCTGGATCATGGCGTTCTGGCTTGGTTCGGGAATCCAGACACTCAGGCTCCAGCAATCTATTCCCCTGGCAACAGAGCCAGGGGAATGCCTGAGCTCTGTCTGCCTTCCTTCTGTCGCCCTGGAAACCCAAATGGAAGCCCAGCTTTCCTTGATCAGCAAGGCTTCCTTCCAACCACGGAGCGGCAAGGCAGTTACAAGTTGGGAGAAGACACCCAGGGGAGGGAGGGGGAAGGGGGTGTTCTGTAGCCATAGGCACTCCAATCTCATCCCTGCAAACCCTGATAGGCAGCTCTGACGGCCAAACACAGACCGCCAGCAAGTTCTGCCAGCGAGCGGGCAGACCCCCCGCCTCCTCCCCATGCCTACCAGGCCCAGTAGCCGCCGGCATCAGCCACCGTTCCTGTATCTCTGGGAACAACGGTGTGCCCTGCTGCATTTTCCATGATCCACGATCCGGGTTTGGGGACGGGAGATGGTCGTTGCTGTTCGGGAATTCGGGATCGTGGTCTGCACAGAACCACAATCCGCTGGTTCGATAATTTTTTTTGGTTCGTGCCCATGTCTACTATCTTGTAGGATTCTACAGGCCGCAATCTTATCCCCATGTTATTTAACATCTATGTAAAACTTTAGGAGCAATCATTCATACATTTGGAATTGGATGCCATCAATATGTGGATGACACCCAGCTCCCTTATTTGTTTATCCAAATCCCTGAGTAATGAAGTAGAGGTCTTAAACTGTTGCCTGACTGCAGTTGTCAAACTGCTGAAAATTGAAGCTGAACTCAGACAAGACAGAAATGATGCAGATTGGGAAGGTAGAGATTTTGAAGAACATTGTGCTCCCAACTTTTAATGGGGTCCAGTTGACCCTTGCTGATTCAGCTAAGGGCCTAGGAATTATAGAGAAACAGGTAAATGAAGCTGCAAAAAACCCAAAAAATAAAACTCTTCTTCAAATGTAGTTTAGCCTGGAAGGTGACCTCCCCTACCCTGGCACAGCCAATCTGGCCACCTGGATCCCCACCATGGTAACCTCAAAACTAGATTACTATAATGCACTCTACATAGGTCTTCCCTCGAAGTCCACTCAAAGACTCAAGTTGGTGCGGAACTTTACAGCTCATTTATTATTATGAACTGGGCAAAGCATGCATATTACTCCCATTCTGCAGTCACTCCACAGGCTTCCTTTCAGTTAACAGATTCAGTTCAAGGTTTTGTTTATCACATACAAATCCCTTCATTGCCTTGGTCCCTCATATCTATGGTACTACCTATGGAAAGGCCTTCCTGAAGAGGTCAGGAAAGCTCCCACTCTCTTGGCTTTCTGCAAGCTATGTAAAACCAAATTATTCAGAAGGGTTTTTTAATAAAGGTAATAGGACTGTGCAGTAAGGAAATGATTCAGAGAGATATGTTCGTAAAGGAATAGGGACTGTTGACTATACTACTGTGCACTGTGTTTATTGCTATAATTATGCTTCAACTGAATAGTTTTGCTGTGTCCTTTAATAGGACATGTCAATTTACTTATGTTTTGTTTTAGCATAGTTTCTGTTCTGTATCAGATTTCTGCTTATTTCAAATTCCTATTGTATTGTGTCGTTTATTGAATGCAGTGTTTATTGAATGCCCAGGCCATTGATCATATTGACTTATACTGTATAATCCGCCTTGTGTCTCAGTGAGAAAGGCAGACTCTAAAATAATATAAATAAATAAAATAAAAAATTACTGTACTTACTCAAATGCAATAATAGAGTTGTTTTTCCAGTTGTTATCAAATAAGAGATTACAGTTACATCCAGTATTTGTGTGTGTGCGCGTGCGCACGTGTGTGTGTGTGACATTTGGGAGGGGTCATCTTATATTCAGCATCATCTTTTCAAGTAAATATGGCAAAACTTTTAAAACCAGCGTACACAAAAAGCATAAGAGCACCAGAATAAGCAAAAATAAGAGATAGCACATGCAGCTAGGGCTGTGCTCCTAAAAAAAATTCAGATTCATATTTTGAGAAGGACATAAATATTAGAATTCAATTAGAATTCCTCTGGTACTATTTTAAGGTTCAAGTTCTAGTTTTTTTGGGATTCCAGAATTCTGATTCGATTATTCCTATTGAGGACTTTTTCGGGGGGGAAGGGAGGAGGCTGGACAGCTTTTCTACCAAATCCCACCAAAATTGCAGGAGATCTAATGCTGCCCATGCACTGGGACCCTCCAAGTTTCAACCGAATTGGACCAAGGGGTCCAATCTAAGGGCCCCTGAACAAGGTGGCTTCAACCACCTTCTTGCGGAGGAAAAAGTGGCTCTGACCCCACAAAGGAGGGAGGGGAAAAGAAGTGAGACAGAAACCACAGTTCTGATGGGTTTATGGTTTGTGCCAACTTGGAGCCACCTTTCCTGGTTCACTACTTTAGACATTTGAAGAATCATGACACATACTACTGTTGATTATAAGCACCTGAATGTGGAAAACTTCAGAGATCTATGTGTGCGTGCGTGTGTGTGTGTTGTGATGCTAAAAATCCTGGATTTGTTTAACCATTGTGCAAAATCATTGTAATGACCTGAAGCAGCAGTTTTTGTATTTATGTTGGGCTCTGGAATTCCAGAATGCACATCCCTATATCCAGCTAAACCTATTCACTATTTTGACAGGTGCTAAAATATCAAGCACCTTCAGCAGAAAATTTCTCTTTAGCTCTTTTATTTGGTGCTCTGACTTGTTCATATTTAAGCTCCTTCTTCTCACTATTTGGCCTCTGATTTCTCTTGTTTGTATAGTTTAATCCCTCCAGATCTTGACCAACTAATGAGGGCAGTCCTAAATTTCAGTTCTAAAAAAAAAAAGAGTTTCATTTCTATAGACCCATGAGAGACCCTCTGTTTTGCTTCCTGTTTCCAAGGATGAGATTATGGGATCTCTGGCTAAAACTGATCAAAACTACCTTTTCCAAAGTCAAGCACTTTACACATGAAAAATATCAGGAACAAAATACAAAATAGTGGGATCGGTTTCATTCCTTCACACTGCCTATGGATATTTATTCCTTTATAGTTTTATTGTATTATCCAAACACAGTCTGTTTTGGATAATGGAAGCTATACTTGTCATTTACTAACAGTTCTTGCAATCCCAGAAACATTTTCCTGAGACTAAACTCCATTGAATAAAAGGAAGCTAACTTCTGCATAGTTCAGTTTTTGATTGCTCCCCAAGACTTCAGTATTTCTTCAATAATTGTGAATGATTACATGTACAGAGAGCAAGAAGGGAAACACAAATAATGCGAGAATGGAACTAAAGGATAACTAAGCAGCAGCATTAAGAGGAAGTGTTTTCCACTGAGCAACAATGAATGAAAGTCTAACTTACTTAAACATTTATACTTTTTTCTTTGGATATTAGTTTTTTTCTCTCTTTGTAGAAATTACTTTTTTTCTGTGTAAAATCTTCAAACTACTGATAACTATACAAACTGAAATGTGAGAATCTTGATTTTTTTTCAGTTTGAGCATGGTTAAGGTAAGAAGAACATATTAGCATGAAAACACTGCAAAAACTCAGTGTTATCTTAGAAATCTATGCATTTATCTCAATGTTAAAACACTATCATCTAATTAATGAAATGAGACGTTTCTGCATAGAATATCACTGAATACATGGATAGTGTAATGGCTTAAGTTATTACGTGATGTGGAATTATGCCTGTCAAGAAACTGGCCTTGTCTAGGCTGTTCCTTTTCTAAATCTTTGGTTCAGGCTTTTGGGTCTAGTCAGATCTCAGGAAGAGAAATCTGCTGTACTTTGAGCTAGCAGTTCTTAGAGAGATAAGATGGAATACAGGTGTGAGTGAGATCATGGGATCAGAAGGCTCTGCCCCCACAAAGGGTCTTTTCTCCATTCCATCTACTTAGTGCAAACAACACTGAAGAACAGCCAATTTGCTAGGGGTGTACACAGAGAAAATTTCCATTTCAGTTTCAAATCCAGGGATTCCAAATGAACTATGTACCATTATTGGTTTTTTTGGGGTGAGGTATTGCCAGTTAGGATCGAATCCATTTGTTTTTTCCCCATTATCATGAGTTTTGGCCCCATTCTTTGCAATGAAAGTTTCCAGGCTCTTTGGACAGCTGTTTTAGCAGTTAACAGCTCCAAAATTGCACAGAACACAGTCCTTTCTCTAAACCATTACTCTACCAAGTTTGAGAGCACACAAAACAATGGGGGGGGAACGTCAGTGTTTAGAGACCCTGAAGAATGCTTGGAAAGACAAGTGCTGGTGGTGCCCACACACCCTCTGTCCTTCTCAAGGAGGAGTTGGGAAAATAAGGCTCTGGGGAAGTTATTTTCACTCTTAATCAAAAACTGCATCAACCATCGATCCATTGAGTTTTTCCTCAGTAACACTACACATACACGCATACAACAATAGATACTGAAGAAGGCAATTGTTGGCAGGTCTACTCTATGGGGGGAAACTGGCTGGCAAAGAGGTAAGGGGTGGTGGTGGCACTGAAAACACTCCTGTTTCATGTTCACCTTTTCCCTTTTCCTAAGTGATGATAGTGCCAATAATCTCCTTTGCATCTTCCTATTGCTGCCATGTTTCCTTGTGCTTTGTAGTTTCATTCCTATGATGAGGGGCAAATCCCTCCATTTGATGCTCAGCATTCTGCTGAAAAATGGGGTGTTCTTCTATTAATTGCTACCAGTCTCCATCACCCTGTGGTTTTGCCGTAAGTTTTCTTTTTGCTGTGGGCAGGCAAGATAGTTTTTGAAAAGGCAGAGTAGTGGAATGGCTCACTGGGGACTTGAATTAAGCTTGACATAGAGAATTTGTTTTTAAATAAAGTTTTTTCTGGATGTTGGATAGGAGGGAGCAATCCTAAACAGGTCTACTCAGAAGTAACTCTCATGTTATGCAATAGTGCTTACTTCTAGGGAAGTGTCTTTAGAATTGCAGTTTATGCTTGAAGTCTTCCAGGGCCTTTATTGAAGAAACCACTTGCGTACACACACACGTGCATACACACACACCTTGCAGTGACATTTTTCTTCACAGCAACTGACTGTCCAAATGCCTTGATGGTGGAGGGGGAGGCAGGCCAGTACTCGGGCAGTGCCACCCCCCAAAAAAGATGCACATTCCCCCTTCAAAACATTTCTGAAATCAACAGGTGAGGAGGAGTTTCTCCTTGCAATGATCTAATTGGCGGGGAGAAAGTCCCCCCCACAAGATGATCTCATGTGCATTATGCCCATTCCACCTTCCTGCAGATGAATTAGTTAATAATGTAAAGGCTCTCTCACTTGGGATCCAATTGGTGAATGCCATTAAGGAAAAAAAGGTTCTCCCATGCCAGCCCAGTGCCTGCCTGCTGTTGTTGCAAAGTAAGAACCAAAACAAAACACACCAATTTTTTGCTGAGTTATAATTTGTAGTTATAATTTGGTTTCCCAAATTTGATTTACTGTCTTGGAAGCCCCTTGAATGAAACAAAACAGTGATTTATGGGTGTATTTCTAGCTCATTTGTTTTATTTTGCATGCCCCTACAAGTTGCTCTAATTACAAACATATCCCAGCTGCAAAAAGACATGGTCACATGTCCTATTAACACCACTGATTTGTCAAGCAGAATCAGACCATGCTGCTGACAGCCTGGCATAAAGCAAGGATCTTCATTCTATTCTGTGAGCTATTTGCAGATACTAACTGCTTACATGCCATGTTGAGCTTTTGGACCTCTGGAGTTTTGTTGGACTATGTGGTTTGGTCTGACAAGATAATATCTGTGTTAGGGAACCAAAGCTTGCACAGTACTATAGGACAGTTACATAGTTTTATTATTTTATTCCTGTCTTCCATACTTTCTATCATTGTAATCTTTTGCACTATCTCTATATATAAAGACAAGTGTCCTGACTGACTCATCAACACCCAGCCCAAACCCCTGGACCTAGAAACGTGAAATTTGGGGAGGACATTCCTTTCATGATGTAGAGGCTCACTAAGAAGGGATTTTAAGAAATTTGCCCCCTAAGGGGGTAAAAAAGGGTAACATGTGTTTTTCCATAGGGATACAGCTTCCCTGTATGGCTGGGAGGCTGCTCATCCCCCTCCCACCACCAACTGCCAACTCAGCCACTCTGCCATGAGGTCATTTGCATATGCAGCCTGATTGGTGGAATTCTGACTTCTGAGGTAAAAATCAGGTAAAGGAAACTGCAGACAGTTGAAGAAAGACAGTACAAGACTTCCGAATAAGGATTTTATATAAAAGTCAGTATGGCAACTAAGTTTTTAAATGTTCATGAGGAGATGGTACGTAACCTTTCTAGGGGCCATTTCAATGTGAACCTCTCACATGAACCTGCCAAAGTGCCCACCACAGCACCCCTCCCTCAGTCCAACTTCACCTCACACCTCTCACGACCATTACCTCTTACTGCCGTCAAGAAGCCTTCTGGCAGACATCATGCAAGATACACCAATGCTAAAAAGAGTAAGTAACTGAGAGATGCAGCAAGGAAATATGCACCTCCTGCTCCTGCAGTGCACCAGGAGCTGTGTTATTTGTGTTATTTGGAGCTGTATATTCTGAGGAAGTGGTTCCCTCCCTTCTTTTGTGTTGCCTGCAGTGCACCAAGCAGCAGTGGCCAGATACCAGGAAGATCACCCCAGGTGCACAGAGCTGCAGTCTCTCTTTATGAGCAAAGCAATCCTGGAAGACAAGAGAGGCGCTCACTTCCATGGAAGGTCAAGGCTCACTCAGGCATGGCATATGATCCTTCGCTACCTTCAAGCTGCCTCTTAACCTCATCCATGCAGAAACACTCCTGTTTAGCATCTCAAAACAAAGCAACATGGCCCAAGTGCTGTGGAATTGAAAGCTCATAGTTTGGGATGAGAGCACCATGGCACTTAAGGGGTGTTTTGAGGCACTGAGCATAACCCACAAAGATGTCAGGGGCAATGAGAGAGTGATGGGGGGAGTCACAGTGCTGCTGGCTGGAGAATTCTGGCAGACTCTGTCCCCAAAGGGAACTCGAGCTGACAAGGTTACCATGTGTGTCAATGCCAAAAGGTGTGCCAAAAGGTGTGCCAAAAAGGGTGGACGGTTGCTGAAGTTATTTGAAAGAACTAGGAATTACATTGATATCTGTATATGATGGAAATACGGCACTTACCCGGCTTGCAAGCAGGCTGTGGAGCCGGGTGCCGTTATTGCCGCCCTGGAAGGAGGGAGGCAACACCTCCCCCACCCTCCTTCCGTATTTTGCCTGGCTGGGCGGGGCGGAGCATGAGCCTTAGAGGCTGCTCCGCCCTGACCCAGCCTCAGTCGCAGTTCGTTGCTCGGCCACCCTCCTCTCCCTATATTGGTGCAGGATTAGCCGGCTGCTGTGATCAGAGTCGGGTAGGAATTTTTTCCTCCTTTCCCTAATTGGCACTTGTGGACGGGGTTTTTTTCACCTACCTTGCACCAATGTTTGGGATTGAGGATTTGGCTTAGGGTGGTGCTAGTTAGGCATGCCTGGCAGGTTTTGGGTTAGATAGGGTGCGGGCCGGTAAGCACCCTTGGCGCTTCCCCCTTTTAGTGGGAAGAGGGGCCTGCCTGAGGGGCTGGTACTGCTTTGACGGCTGCCAGTCCAGGGCAGGCTGCCTTTGGAAACCCAAGCTTGCGAGTCCTTCCCTCACTGCTATATGGCTGAGGTGTTAGGAGCTCAAGAGGGGGGTGACCACGTTGCCTGGCCGGCCGGGTCCGCACCATCTGGTGGATGGGTCGCACCCGGGGCTTCGGGGCTCGCCCAGACAGGTCAGGGCGGAGGTCCATGATGGATCCCGTGGCCTGACCTGTACCGCTTTAGGCCCTTGCTGCTGTGTGTTTTATGGTTGATGTATATAGTTAATAAAGTGGCCCTTAGATCCAACTTGGTGTCTGCCTCTTCATTCCGACTAGGGTGGCAATCTGTATACAATAACTGCCTAGATGTGAAATGAGTGAATTGCTGGCTTCTCGTCGCAGTTGTTGCCCAATCCTTCTATTGTCCAGAGCTTTTTATTGGAGCTGTTTGAAGACCATGTTTACTTATAACCATCAGAATATGACTTTTGAACTTTTGGTTACTCTTTAGACAACACTGTCAATTACAGGCACTGGCACTTTAAAGACATAGGAAATTTGTTGTATTATTGCTAGTATTGATGTATGCTTTGCCTTATGTACATGTGATTAATTTTTTCATTGATGTTTAGTACTATTGTTAGGCACAAGCATTTTACATCTTTACCTACATAGGAATTTTGTTGACCTTGTTATTGAAATATGCCCTGCCTTTTGCACATGTAACCTACTTCTATGCATATACTATTTGTATGCTGATACTAATGCTGCTACTGTAATACGGTTTTCTTTATATTCATGTCAGCTATCTGTATGCACATATTGAATTTATTGGCATCTAACTGTTTTTGAACATATCGAGTAAATTTGATTTGACTACTTTGGTGCTAGTTAGTTTATCATGGCGTGTTTGTTAGTTTTCTTGCTATGACGATTAACAACAAGTCTCAGGGGCAGACACTGAAAGTGGCAAGAATTGACGTGAGGGAGGACTGCTTCTCACATGGGCAGTTCTACGTGGCCTGCTCCAGAGTGAGCTCACCCAGCAGCCTGGTGATCCTAGCACCTGAGGTGAAAACCACCAATGAGGTCTACAAAGAGGTCCTTCAGTAGAAAAAAAAAAGGTTGTACATTTTTTCACTTTATTTATTGCACTACAATCTTTTCCTTTTAAAATATCTTCAATAAATGTTACATTTCAAAATTCACTTCATTGGTTTTCAGCATCAACACGCTTCGCTTTATTCAAACACCTTTGTGAAGCTCGGGTACTATGCTATTATACTATGAAACCAATTTTTAAAAAACCCACAAACCAAAAAATGTTACATACTCATAAGTATTTAAAGTAGTTAAATACCATAGCGAAGCATGGGCATCAAGTTAGTCCTTAATAAACTTCATTAATTATACTTCTGTCATGTTATTGGGGTTTGGGGCACTTCAAAACTGGTACCTTGGTTTAATTTGGCTACAGCTACAAAGTAATTGTTTTGTGAAGCACAACATGCACACATTCAACCTTGCAGGGTTGACTTCTTGTTTAACACCCAGTATGGCCAGAGATTTTGTTCCTCAGTCTCTAAGCTTAGGGCTAGTCAAGAGGGACTGGTGGTAGCTCCTGTTACTCTGGGAGATGAGGCTTTCTCCTTCCAGTATTGAGTTTTTGCTGTGGACCTCCATTCCAGAAGGATTCAGGGGATTGTAACAACACCATATCAACAATGTATGTGCTTGCACAAGACTGACCAGTGGTTTTGGACACACGCTAATATTGGTATCTGAAAAATAAGTAGTGTTCACCTAGGAAGAAATTGATGTGTTTAGAAAATACATTTCTTATGACAAGTGTTAAAGGGTTCTTTCCACAGCATTCCAGAACAAGAAAACCATGATCCCAGCTCTCCAGGTAAATTATAAAAAATGAGTCATTGGCATCAAGTGACTCAGTTAAAATAGGTCAACAATAAATTACCACAGCATGGCTTTACAGCTAAAGATTCTATTTTGAAAAGCTACAGGAGGTAACTTGACAAAGTGCTGAATTGCAATTCAGGCATGCCTCACCATAAATAAAACAACAGGGTGACAATAACCCAGAGGACTATTTATAATACGTCACTTATTTTGCACATGAATAGGTGGTCCATCCATGTGGTTTTCCAAACTGAATGTAGCCAACTAGCCATATACAGTGGCCTACCAAGTAACTGGCACTGTCCTAAATAGGCAGTAAAGATTGGGGACATCAATGGGCTGCCATACTTTGCTGACAGAGTTTGATTTGTTGCAAGAGACATTTCACTGAGTTTATATATACATGAATCACTAATCATGATGGATAGAAACCAAAGGATAGCCTTCCATTTTGTCAAAACAGGCTCTATTGTTTCTGCAGAACTATAGACATATGGGAGACTTTTTGACTTTTTCCAGCTGACTGTTCCATCAGGCTGAAATCACGTCAGGGTGGAGTCAAAGACACAAGCAGATATCAATCTTACCAATGTGCAGAATGGACCTTTCAAAAGATTTTGCTCAGACAATCAAGGCTGTCACAGCTAAGCACAGCAGGAGAGATAGTTGAGTTTAACTGAGCTCCATTATGCTTTTGGAGGTGTCACTGCTTTTCAAGAAGCTCAACTTTTAGTGCAACCTTATATTGATCATCCTCTCACTCAACCCACTTTTGGACAACTTTGAGGAACAATGAGTAAATGCAAGATGGATTGTGAATTGCATTGTTGATAAGTACCAGTAGCTGTACCTGCGTAGTGTAGGGTTTCCACCTTCCAGCCTACAGATCTTCTGGAATTATGACTAATCTTCAGACTACAGAGATCAGTTCCACTGGAGAAAATCACTGCTTTGGAGGGTGGACTTTATGGCATTATATTCTGTTGATGTCCCTCCCCAAACTCTGCCATTCCCAGGCTCTATCCCCAGATCTCCAGGAATTTCCCAACACGGAGTTAGGAATTCTCAGCTCATGGTTCAATTTCTAATTACTCTTCAATAAGAACAATATGGAACAGCATTTTGACACTGCACTAGGGTTGCTGATTTCTCTCTCTTTTTTTTAATTAAATTTTTATTGGAATTAGAAATATTTTGTCATTTATAACAATCAAATTACTTTAATATTCCACTTCTAACCCCCTCCCTTCCCCCCCCCCCCGTTTGTTGACTTCCAACAGTTTTCCAACCCTTTGTCTATTCTTCCCCTACTCATTTCAACTTATTTTGTCAATTAAACATATACTTTCACACTCTTCTAAGCTAGTCTATTATAACACAGTACTAAGTCAATTTCCCTTCACTTATCAACTAACTAATACATTCCTGGCATGTTATTCAATAGTAATAATACTGATAATATTCTCAATATCCTGTACTCTAACTTATTCATTCTAATGTCATCAATATGGGACAAACAATTTATCCCTCCCTATACATAACTTGAGTACTCATAAGTGATGAATACATTTATAAGTCAACCAATTTAACTTATACTCTATATGTTACTCTTTACTTCCTCTTATATCTCTTATATCTCTTATCTTTATAACATAAAGTCAATCAATTTGACTCATATTCTACACATTTCTAAATATACCTATAAACACAATATACGTTCGACATAAGTCAATCAATTTGACCCATGTTCTGCACATTTCTAAATATCGCTATAACCAAAAATACCTTCAGCATAAGTCAATCAATTTAACCTATATTCTATATGCTACTTCTCATTCCCCCCTTCTTGTATTCATGAATTTTAATTCTGTTAATTCTCAAGTACACCCCTATCTGCCAGCAACATAATTAATTAATTAATTTCTATTCTTATATATCACATAATAACTATTACTTAATACTGTATAGAATAATCAAATAGAATAATTGCTTAATAATTCTTCTTTAACTCTCCTCCCCCCGGTATAGTCACTTCTCTCTTCTTTTGTTTTTCTTCAATAATTTTCAAACTGCCACAGTTCTCCTCCCACCTCCCATTTTTTCACCAAATATTGTTTCAGCTTCTCCCAATCTGTGTTAAACTGTCCTGGATCAAGGTCTCTTAGTTTTCTTGTCAGTTTATCCATCTCCGCCATGTACAGCAATTTGTGAATCCAGTCCTCGATAGTTGGCACTTCTTGTACTTTCCACTTTTGCGCATACAAAAGTCTAGCCGCTGCTGTCATGTAAAAAAGCAATGTCCTATGTTGTGCTGGAATATCTTCCATTCCCAAGTTCAGTAGCAGGAGTTCTGGGTTCTTATTAACTTGAAACTGTAAAATCTCACTTATTACTCTTATTATTTCCCCCCAGTACTGCCTGGCTACCTCACAAGTCCACCACATATGGTACAAAGATCCTTCATGCTTTTTACATTTCCAGCATTTATTAGACGTGTTCACATTCCCTAGCGCAATTTTCTTTGGTGTCAGGTACCAACGATAGATCATTTTATAGACATTCTCTTTAATGTTAGTGCATGTCATAATCTTCAAAGTATTTTTCCACAAATATTCCCACGCCTCCATTGTTATTTCTTTATTAAAATTTATAGCCCACTTCACCATTTGCACCTTAACTACCTCTTCTTCAGTATACCATTTTAACAACACTTTATAGACCTTTGAAATTTCCTTTTTGTCTTCTTGTAAAATTACTTCCTCCAAGTCCGAGTTCTCCATTCTTATCCCTCCCTTGGCACAATCCGATTTATAAAGGTCTCTGAGCTGTCTGTATTGAAACCAGTCATAGTTTGGAGACAACTCTTCTTGCGTCTTTATTCTTAATTTAGAAAATTCTATTCGTGTTATCTCCTTATACGTTAAACACTGTTGTTCATTATCAACAGTTCTCGGATCTATCGCTTCATAAGGAACCACCCAGGAGGGAATTCCTTCTTGTAGGTAATCTCTGTACTTTTTCCATATTGTGAAGAGGCTTCTCCGAATGTAATGGTGTAAAAACATAGAGTCCGCTTTTACTTTATCATACCATAAGTATGCATGCCATCCAAATATTTTTTTGTATCCCTCTAAGGCCAGCAATTTGCGATTTTTAAGCATCATCCAGTCCTTCAACCAAACCAAGCAGATTGCCTCATAATAAAGTCTTAGGTTGGGCAGTTGCATTCCGCCTCTCTCTTTCGCGTCCTGTAACACTTTCATTTTCACTCGAGGCTTTTTGCCTGCCCAAACAAAGTCCGATATCTTTCTCTGCCATTTCTCAAACTGCTTGGAATCCCGAATAACTGGTATTGTCTGTAACAAAAACATCACTCTTGGCAGCACATTCATCTTGACTGCTGCAATTCTTCCCAACCATGACAAATTCAATCTATTCCATTTAATCAAGTCTCGCTCTATTTGAGTCCACAATTTCTCATAATTGTTCTTGAATAGATCTATATTCTTTGCAGTCAGTTCAATTCCCAAATATTTCACCTTATTTGTTACTTCACAGTCTGTTATTTCCATAAGTTGCTGTTGTTTTTGTTTAGTCATATTTTTACATAGTATCTTTGACTTCTTTTTGTTTACATAAAATCCTGCCAAATCTCCGAATTCCTTAATCTTCTCTCATCAAATGACTAACCAAGGCCGACCCTGCTTAGCTTCTGAGATCTGACAAGATCAGGCTCTGCTGGGATATCCAGGTCAGGGAAGCAGAATGAGTACCACTAGCTTAAAGATCTATGTTTCCTCACTCCTTCTCAGTATATACGTGTCTTGAGTACATGGAACCATTTCCAAGAACAATGGGGCACACACACTTCTTATATGTGCATCCTCCCTTTGCCTTGGGTAAGTTACTTAGGCTCCAAGTCTAGGCAAGATAAAGGGCTGGATGAGGATACAAGAAAAACAAACAATATTCCATTTTCCACCAGGGTCCTGATGTGCTGCACCAAATTAAACAAATTTCACTTCTTTCTCATGCAGATTAAAACCACAGTTTGAAACTGTTCAAATCCCTATACAATTTATAATCTCAGCTAACTGGAGACTATCAAATGCCCACTATGCAAGTCAACATCATATGAAGTGAGGTGCGATCTTCTCATATAAGTTTTCTCATTCTTTCTCATTTTAAGTTATCTAGTTTAAGACAGAAATTGAGAACAACCTGTAAGAACAATACGGAGATCACTCAAAACTGCTGTTAAACCAGATGGATTAAGCAAGAGTAATTGTCCTATGGGAATCTAATGGCTCCTTAAAGACTAACAAAATTTATTTTAGCATAGTTGTTCAGGTATAACTGAACTCTTCATTTTGCTGCTATAGACTAATGTAATTAAATCATTACAATTAAGATCTTATGAACTGAGAGAAATGGAAATGGGAAAAAAATGATCCATTTGCTATTTCTTGTGACTGGAGATTATTTTGTAAGGATTTTTCAGCTGCAAAGATGCCCTGACTATTTACAGAAGCATCTGCACTCTGTTAACATTGCATCATACAAGTATTTGGACACCATCTCTACATCTTACGGCAAACACCAACTCTCTTGACAGCATACAAAGAGAAGCTAAAGCATATGATTAATGATGGTAGTTCTCTTCCAATTTTAGGTACATTCCCCAAGTAGAAAGAGGTGAAAGCAGCATCCTCCATCAGCAAGTTTAATGACTGGCCGGAAGCTACTTCTTCATTCACCAATGACCACTTCCTCCCTTGGGACAATGTGTCAGGAACATTGTTACATGTTACAATCCTGGAAAAATGAATTTAGATGCATTATATAAGCGGCTAACGCCATGTTATGTACAAATGCACCTATTAGAATTATGACTCTCTATCTTTTAAAGGAAATAAAGCTCAGCAGGGACAGATTGAGAACATATTTAAAACTTTATGGGGCAGGGGGAAGCTGTGTGAGTGCAGTTTGGAGCAGGAAACAGAGAAGGAAAGGGTTAAGAATCCTACCAGCTCTCAGTTGTCCTGCCCCAAGGTTCTTGGGGGCGGGGGGGGGGGCAGAGGAGAGAGAAAAACTGGGTTCTAAAATGTAATGGCTATTTGGTTCCTAAAAGTCACATTATAATAAATGTGTTCATTGAATTTAGTTCCATATTTTATCATTATAAAATTAGCAATTACTTTTTGTGTGAAATAGGGATTTTCACTTAATGGCTCTTGAAGAGCTACAATCAAAAGAAAGCAAAATTGTCCAAATGTAGCTAATTTGAGTGTGTGTTACACTGAAGAGATGGGCTGTATTTCTGTGCCTGTAATTAGACAAGTTGGAACAGAGGAAGTCAGGCAGGCTACAGATATAAGTAACTAATGAGATAAGGCTCTGATCTGAAACATTTTTTTTTGCTGGAATATCTGCCGGAACACCAGAGTAACATCAAGATTTACAATGCAGCATTGGGATGACTGTAGCACAACCCATTGTAAGCCATTAGCTCAAGTCTTAAGATAAGGCAATAAATAAACAGTGACCTCATTTTGTTCACTTCTGAACAGTCCTAGACTTACTTCTTAGACCTAGATGTCACAGTAATTGTGCATATGCAGATGACTAGTTAATGAAATACTTGTTTCTCCACCCCCACCCTCCAATGTATAATGTGGATGCAAACAAAGAAACTCCTGATGTTCTGCTGTTTTCCTTACCAATTGTGACAATAAGAGAAAGAACCAGATGTGTGATGGGGGGGTAGGTTGCCGGGTCTCAGTAACCAGCAGGAGGGGGACAGTACTTGCATGTGAGCTCCCGGCCTCAGCTTGGTGTTATTACTTCTGGAAGTGACATCATCACACTGACCTAGGGCGTGTTCCTGTACTTTGTGAATTAGCCCGAAGCAAAGCATGGGAGTGCTCCCATGGCCAGCACGATGATATCACTTTTGGATGTGACATCATCCCCCCCCCCCCAGGAGCACACATCTCACATATGCCCTGGTTACCTGCTGCTGGAGGGTGATTGCCAGGCAGCTTGCCACCTCCCACTAATGGCCATCAACTGGGGGGTAGGGGGGCAAACCGGCAAGCATGTGGGAACCCTAGTGGGGAGCCAAAGACTTAAAGATCTTCAGTGACCCTTTGATGGTATATTTTTAAAACAAAAAATGTGCAAGTAAAAGACATGAACTCACTATTACAGGGGATGGGCTATTCAGGTGGTCCTACATTGGAGCTGCCGCTTACCTGCTTGTGGTAGGAGTCCTCCTGTGGATGCTCCTGTGACCTGTGTCCTCACTCAATAGAGTAGTGGGGAGAATGACATGAGTTTTACCACAGACTTCTATGGAATTCTTTGATCATCAACATCAACTGACATTTCCCCTCCTCATACCCTGTCCTCCCAATCTCCCAAGGGTATCTATCTGGACATGATAGAAGTTAGGCTCTCCTTTGCCTCAATTTGTTAATAGCTTGATCTTTTCAAACTTTCTCTGGTAAAATTAGGTGTTTGCCAGTTTCTCCAAGAGAAATCTAAAACACCAAGTCCAAGGGATCTTCCCATCAGCACCCTGCCATCACCAGCCTCTCACCATCTTAACATTCTTCCTCAAAGTACTTTGCAAGTTAAAAGGAAAATTGATGTTGGTGAGGAACAGTATATGTCCCATCCATCTTAGGATTCCCAGCAACCATAAAGGCTTCCAAGCATACTTGAAAGAGTATATTGTCAACCAGGAGTCCTTGGAACTATAGGTTTCATAAGAACTATAGGTTTCATAAGATTATAACTCTCAGAGTTCTTGGCAGCAAAGACTGCTGCAAGGCCTCCAATTCTACCTTTCCTCCTTTGCAAGGATAAATTTGGGTAGGCTTATTACAAACTGAAGACTTACCTTGGTAAGGATCTGGATTCCATTGGTAATGAGCTCAAATAAGTTACAACTTTAGTTTGCCATTCCCAACCCCTGAGCTATGAGGCCATAACCCAGGCCAGGATACAGGAATCTTGTTAAAGGGAGGATATATAGCAAGGATAGCATTTCAGGACTTTTTCCCTCAGGGCTTAAAGGAGAAGGAGCAGGATAGGTATTTAGTTATTTCATTACAGGTAGGCAGGTTATACAGTGGACTCTAGATTGTGATTGCTGTCCTAGTCTGATGTAGTGATTAGAGAGACCCAAGTTCGAATCCTCCCTCTGTCATAGACGCTTGCTGGGTGACCTTGGGCCAGTCATATACACTATCAGCCTAACCTACCTCACCAGTTGTGAGGATAAAATGGAGGAGAAGAGAATGATATACACTGCTTTGGTTCTCCATTGGGGAGAAAGGCAGAGTATAAAAGAAAGAAAGAAAGAAAGAAAGAAAGAAAGAAAGAAAGAAAGAAAGAAAGAAAGAAAGAAAGAAAGAAAGAAAGAAAGAAAGAAAGAAAGAAAGAAAGAAAGAAAGAAAGACTGTTTGTTACAGCTTGTCACGGCAAGCAAGTTTATTAACTCCCACACAAGGACTTTCCTCCATACATATAGAGTTCTACCCGGCCCCAACAACACAGATTGACTTTAGGAAGTTAAAAGGCTGTGGCAATTATCATACCGCAAGTGTAAGTAGGCTACACAATGAGAGAGCCATTAGTTCAGCATTTTGTCCATTCAATACCAAATTAAAAGACATGTGTGTGTAAAGTGCCCTCAAGTCACAGCCAACTTGCGGCAACCCCATAGGGTTTTCAGCCTAGAGATGAACAGAGGTAGTTTGCCATTGCCTACCTCTATGTAGCAACCCTGGACTTTCTTGGTGATCTCCTATCCAAGTACTAACCAGGGCCAACCCTGTTTAGCTTCCAAGATCTGATGAGATCTGGCTAGCCTGGGCATTCCAGGTCAGGGTAAATTAAATGATAAACAAGGTTTTTGTTAGTCAGAGTATGTTGCAGAAAGCAATACCTTGCAAGGCCAGTCAGAGGACTGCGGTTAAGAACATTGGTATGGTTATACAAACATAGTGTCTTTACCATGCTTTCATAGGCACACAAAAGTCACACTCTGTCCTATACCTTTTAAAGGCAGGGCAATTATGGGTCAAAGAATGTTAGATATTGATTTCATACTAATATTTATTCATAGCTTTTATTGCTTTTGCCAAAGAATAAACAATGATGGTAATTTTCTACATGGATATTGAACATTGTCTGAATTGATTTCTGTTTCTGTTCAGAATGGACAACCTGAATATCTGGTAATTTTACATGTGCTAAGCAATCAGGGTTCTGAATTATATATATCATTTCTTTCATATACACCAAGCAGCTCACTATTTACAATATTCATTAAAGTGCATTAAATTCCTCATGGGCTCTTACATGATTTTCAGTATGCACATAAGCACAAACAACTGATGACAGCAGTTTCTACATAGGAAATGACAGAGTTCAATATTTCCCAACATGAGTAAAATGTAATTGCTTCAGAATGTGTGTGGAAATATCTTGCCTTTCCCATTCAGTTTAAAGAGCCAGTTTGGTGTAGTGGTTAAGAGCGCAGGACTCTAATCTGGAAAGCCAGGTTTGATTCCCTGCTCCTCTACTTGAAGCCAGCTGGGTGACCTTGGGCTAGTCACAGGCTCTCTTGAGCTCTCAGCCCCACCCACCTCACAGGGTGTTTTGTTGTGGGGATAATAATGGCATACTTTGTGAACCACTCTGAGTGGGCATTAAGTTGTCCTGAAGGGCAGTATATAAATAGAATGTTTATTATTGTTGTTGTTGTTGTTATTAAGTGGCTTATAAAAAAGACCCCAAGGGAAAGCAAACAAAACTTGTAGACAACTTGTTAACCAAATCATTAGGTGGCTATCTTTAGTGCCTTAGGTGGCTAGCTAGCTTTACTGCCTTAATCAGATCACAAGACACCTGCTTAGTACAAAATGATAAATCCACTATATGCCCTTCCTCATGTACTAGGCCCAGCACAAGCTGGGACAGTTTCATAGATGCTCTGGTGGCCATAAAATACTCAGCTCAGCCTGGCGTTACCTTCTTTACTGGAGAATGTCTGTACCTTATGATGTCATGTGCTTATAAATTATAATACATTCTTTCCCTACATTGTCAAGATGGACTAGATTGTGAATAAGCCATATATAACTGCATAGGGATTCTAGTTCAGAGAACAAAACCAGCATGTGTTTTATTTCACACATGAATGGAAGTTTATCAGTAATTGCAGCCTCTACTCATCTCCCAGAAAATCATCTCTGAAGGCCTTCCAGAACTTCACTCTAAAAGACACGAAAGACTGCTGTCAGAATGATGCATCATCCTTCCGTGCATATATAAGGGGATTGCAAGCAATCCTTACTGGAATATTTTCAATGCACTCATTCATGCAAACTGACAACCAAACCACTCTTAAATCTGATCCTTTCTTCCAGCCAGAGTATAGAAAGTTGTTGAGGAGTTAGCCGTGTTAGTCTGTGGTAGCAAAATCAAAAAGAGTCCAGTAGCACCTTTAAGACTAACCAATTTTATTGTAGCATAAGCTTTCTAGAATCAAGTTCTCTTCGTCAGATGCATGGCACAGAAACCGGTCAAATACAGAAGAGGAGGGAGGAGGAGGGGAGGAGAGAGAAGAGGCAATTAGGGCGTGAGAGGGAGGGTGCAACCAAAACATTCCTTTGCTAGTAAATGTAAACATCTCCTTTTGGTGTTGGGATCAGTTGGAGTTTGCCCTGTTTGTAGCAGCAAAACCAATTCCTTTTTTTAAAATTTTTTTTATTGGATTAGAAAACTCTATAATATCTATTACAATCAATTTCCTTTAAATATTCCCGTTCTAACCCCCTCCCTTCCCCCCTTTTTGTTGACTTCCAACAGTTTTCCAACCCCTTATCCATTTTTCCCCCTACTCATTTCAAACTTATTTTATTCTATTAAACATATACTTTCACTCTCTTCTAAGCTTCTATTATAACACAGTGCTATCTCTATTCCCTTCCCCACTTAACTTATCAACTAAATGTTACATTCCTGGCATATATTCTTTAATAATAACAGTCATTTGTCTAATTTTATACTCCATATTCTATCTTATTTCATTCTTGTCTCGTCAATATGGGGCAAACAATTTGTCCCTTATTCTGCATAACTTTAAATACTTCTATAAGCATTGTATACATTCACCGTAAGTCAATCAATTAAACTTGTACTCTATATGTTACTCTTTACTTCCTTGTATCTTATATTCATTCTATTTTAGTTATATAGTTTCTCCATTATACGATTATCTGCCAGAAATAAAATTAGTTAATTTCAATCCTTATAATTCTTATAATAACACCTCTATTACTTAGTACTATGTATAGTAGTCAAATAAAATATTTGCTTAGAATTTCTCATTTAACTCTCTTCCCCTCGGTAAAGTCACTTCCCTCTTCTTTTGTTATATTTCAGTAATTTTCAAACTGCCACAGTTCTCCTCCCACCTCCCATTTTTTCACCAAATATTGCTTCAACTTTTCCCAATCCATATTAAACTGTCCTGGATCAAGGTCTCTCAGTTTCCTTGTCATTTTGTCCATTTCCGCCATGTACAGCAATTTATAAATCCAGTCCTCGATAGTTGGCACTTCTTGTACTTTCCACTTTTGCGCATACAAAAGTCTAGCCGCTGCTGTCATGTAAAATAACAATGTCCTGTATTGTGCCGGAATATCCTCCATTCCCAAGTTCAGTAGCAGGAGTTCTGGGTTCTTATTAACTTGAAATTGTAAAATCTCACTTATCACTCTTATTATTTCCCCCCAGTACTGCCTAGCTACCTCACAAGTCCACCACATGTGATACAACGATCCTTCATGCTTTTTACATTTCCAGCATTTGTTAGACATGTTCAAATTCCCTAACGCAATTTTCTTTGGTGTCAAATACCAATGATAAATCATTTTGTAAACGTTCTCTTTAATGTTAGTGCATGTCGTGATCTTCAATGTATTCTTCCACAAGTATTCCCATGCCTCCATTGTTATTTCTTTGTTAAAGTTTATAGCCCACTTCACCATTTGCACTTTAACTGTCTCATCTTCTGTGTACCATTTTAACAACACTTTATAAGTCTTAGAGACTTCCTTTTTATCCTCTTGTAAAATTACCTCCTCTAATTCCGAATTCTCCATTCTTACCCCTCCTTTCACACAGTCCGAGTTATAAAGATCTCTAATCTGTCTATATTGAAACCAATCATAACTTGGAGACAACTCGTCTTGCGTCTTTATTCTTAGTTTGGAAAATTCTATTCATGTTATCTCCTTATATGTTAAACACTGTTCATTATCGACAGTTCTCGGATCTATTACTTCATAAGGAACCACCCAGGAGGGAATTCCTTCCTGTAGGTAATCTCTATACTTCTTCCAAATTGTGAAGAGGCTTCTCCGAATGTAATGGTGTAAAAACATAGAGTCTGCTTTTACTTTGTCGTACCACAGATATGTATGCCATCCAAATATTTTTTTATATCCTTCTAAGGCCAGTAGTTTGCGGTTTTTAAGCATCATCCAGTCTTTCAGCCACACCAAACAGATTGCTTTGTAATAAAGTCTTAGGTTGGGCAGTTGCATTCCCCCTCTCTCTTTTGCATCTTGTAATACTTTTATTTTCACTCGAGGCTTCCTGCCTGCCCAAACAAAGTTCGATATTTTCCTCTGCCATTTTTCAAACTGCTTAGAGTCCCGAATAATTGGTATTGTTTGTAACAAAAACATCACTCTTGGCAACACATTCATCTTAACTACTGCAATTCTTCCCAACCATGACAAATTCAATCTATTCCATTTAATCAAATCTTGCTCTATCTGAGTCCACAGTTTCTCATAATTATTCTTGAATAGATCTATATTCTTTGCAGTCAGTTCAATTCCCAAATATTTCACCTTACTTGTTACTTCACAATCTGTTATTTCCGTTAGTAACTGTTGTTTTTGTTTGGTCATGTTCTTGCATAATATCTTGGACTTCTTTTTATTTACATAGAATCCTGCCAAGTCTCCAAATTCCTTGATTTTTTTCTATTACCTTTGGCATATTCTCAATTGGATCTTCCACAATTAACATTATGTCATCCGCAAATGCTCTGACCTTGTAGGAAAAGTCTTTTATTTTTATTCCACGGATTGCATTATCTTCTCGAATCTGTATCATCAATATTTCCAAAACCAAAATAAACAACAGTGGAGACAACGGGCAACCTTGTCTTGTACCTTTGCCTATAGTCAGTTTCTTAGTCACCTCGTCATTCACCACAATTGCTGCACTCTGGTCTCTGTAGATTTCTTTCACTGCTCTTATAAATCTTTCCCCCATTTGTAGCTGTTCCATAGTGGCGAACATAAAATCCCAGTTCAAATTGTCAAATGCTTTTTCAGCATCCACAAAGAAGAAACCAACCTCCTTATCACAACGCTTATCATAGTATTCAATAGCATTTATAACTGTCCTTAAATTGTCTTTAATTTGTCTGTTTGGTAAAAAACCAGCTTGTTCCTCCTCAATAACTTCGGAAAGCCATCCCTTTACTCTTTCCGCCAATATCTTCGCAAAGATTTTATAATCATTATTAAGTAATGAAATAGGTCTGTAATTTTTAACATTAGTCAAATCTTGTCCTTCTTTGGGGATCAATGATATGTTAGATTCACTCCAAGTATCAGGAATCCTTTGATCCCTCAAAACACCATTGATGACTTCTTTTAGGAATGGCACCAGTTCATTGACCATTACCTTGTAAAATTTGGCTGTAAGTCCATCAGGTCCTGGTGCCTTTCCCAGATTTGTTGACTGTATTGCCTTCCTTATCTCTTCCTCCGTTACTTCGCTGTTCAATTTATCTCTCCATCTTTCCGAAATTACTGGGAGCTTCATTTTCCCCAAGTACGTCGCTATTGAGTCTTTATTCACTTCTTTTTTGTTGTACAGTTTAGCATAAAATTTGTAAAAGGCTCTGCTAATAGCCGTCTGTTCCAGATATACTTTATTGTCCTCACATATTTTATTTATTGTCTTCTTCTCCTTTCTCTTCTTCAATTGCCACGCCAAATATTTCCCAGGTTTATTTGCACCTTCAAATGACTTTTGATTCATTCTCTTAAGATTCCATTCCAGTTCTTTATTATTCATTGCCGTCAACTGCTCTTGAAGGATTTTAATATCCTGGTATATTTTCTTTTTCCCTGGTCTTTTCTTTAATTGTATTTCTTTGGCAGCAAAACCAATTCCAATGCAGTATAAGCCTTCAATAACCACAGCTCTCCCCGTCAGATGCATCTGACAAAGAGAACTGTGGTCCCTGAAAGCCCACGCCAGGTGTCACTGGGCTCCCCCAGACCCAGCCTCTGTAAAGGAAATCTGTTACATGTGATAATATGATAACCATTCATAGTCCCTATTCAGTCCCAGCTTGACAGAGTCAAATTTGCATATGAATTCCAATTCAGCAGCCTCTCGTTGGATTTGTTTTTGAAAGGTTTCTGTTGAACTACAGCGACCTTTAATTCTTTGATGGAATGTCCTGGTAGATTGAAGTGTTCACCCACTGGTTTCTGGACGTTTCCATTTCTAATGTCAGATTTGTGTCCATTTATTCTTTTGCGTAGAGGTTGGCTGGTTTGTCCAATGTACAGAGCCGAAGGACATTGTTGGCACATGAGGGCATATATCAGATTGGAGAATGAGCAGCTGTAAGAGCCAGAGACAGTGTAGTTGATGCCATTGAGTCCTGTAATTGTATTCCCTGGGTAGATATAGGGGCAGAGCTGGCATCTGGGTCTGTTGCAGGGCCTGGTACCTGTGCTGGTGACTCTGCTGGCCGATTCATGATTGTGAGTGAGAAGTCGTTTAAGGTTGGGGGGGCTGTCTGTAAGCAAGGAAAGGTCTTCCATCCAGGGCCTCTGAGAGAGAGGTATCATTTTCCAGGATGGGTTGTAGCTCACTGATGATACGTTGGATGGGTTTGAACTGGGTACTATAGGTGACAACCAGTGGTGTTCTGTTGTTAGTTCCTTTAGGTTTGTCCTGGAGCAGACTGTTTCTGGGTACTAGTCTGGCCCTATTGATTTGTTTCTTCACTTCATTTGGTGGGTACTGTAGTCTCAAAAATGCTTGTTGTAAATCTCTTAAGTGTGAGTCTTGGTTGAGAGCATTGGAGCAGATACGGTTGTAACGTAAGGCTTGGCTGTAGACAATAGACCGAGTGGTATGTTTAGGGTGGTAGCTGGAGGCATGCAGATATGAGTATCGGTCTGTTGGTTTCCGGTATAAGGTGGTATTTATTCGTCCATTATGTAGTTGTACAGTGGTGTCCAGGAAGTGTACCTGTTGTGTAGAGTGGTCCAGGCTTAGGTTGATAGTAGGGTGAAAGTTATTGAAGTCCTGATGAAATCTCTCAAGGGCTTCCTTCCCATGGGTCCAAATGATGAAGATGTCATCCAGGAATCTTTAGTAGTGGTTCCAGTGGATGGGAGCTGAGGAAGCATTGCTCCAGGTCCGCCATGAATATGTTAGCATATTGTGGTGCCATGTGCGTGCCCATGGCTGTGCCATCAATCTGTAGATATAAGTTGTCACCAAATGTGAAGTAATTGTGAGTGAGTACAAAGTGACAAAGTTCAGTGGCGAGGTGTGCTGTGGTTTTGTCCGGGATAATATTCCTTATGGCTTACAGTCCATCTGCATGTGGGATATTGGTGTATAAAGCCTCCACATCCATGGTTGCTAGGATGGTGTCATATGGTAGGTTGTCAATAGACTGCATTTTCCTGAGGAAGTCAGTGGTGTCCCATAAATAGCTGGGTGTGCTGGTGGCATAGGGCCTGAGGATAGAGTCCATGTATCCTGAGACCCCTACTGTGAAAGTTGTTTGCATGCTTTGTCACTCCTTATACAACTCAGTGTAAACAAGTTTCTCTAGACTGCATTTGAGCAATGGTATTTTACAACATAACCAATCTGTGTTGCTGTGCATAAGTGTTTGCATTATGTAGCCTCGCAGTTTGAGGCTGATTTGGATTTATACTTTTGAAACTTAAAATTTACCTAACAAATCATCAGTTCGTTTTTATTTAAATTTTCATTGTAGAAAACAGGATATCAAGCACAGCTATCAGAGTAATCATATACCTTTTACTGTAATTACAATATAAGTGACTCATTAAAGGAATTGTAAACAGTGTTGAAATGTATTGGACAGATACTTTTAAACTGCAAGCAAAAGTCATATATCATTAGAACACTCAGACAGGGCAATACAACATTGTTTGCAGAGACTAGGTACCAGATAGATTACAAAATTATTTGGCTGAAACAAATTACGAGGTTTCGTAGAGGACGTTGCTTGCATATAGTGTACACAAGATAAGTATCTTCATTCTATCTGTTACTATGTATCTATTCATTTCCTATTAGCATTTGCTTTCCAGATTGATTTTCCAAAAAACTGGTGTGGCAGTGCTGCTATATGGCAGAATGTAGAGTTCTTATTGTCTTATACCTAGTCAGACTATTGATGCACATAGCCCAATATTGTTCATTCTGCTAGACAGAAGTTCCTATACAAAGGTCTTTTTCTGTCTTGCTTTTAGAGATCCTTTCACTGGTTATGCTAAGAACTAATTCTGGGAACGTATATTATTTCTTTCTTTATTTGTTTACTTCATTTAAACTCCATGTCTCTCCCCAATGGAGACCCAAAGCAGCCTCCACTATTCTCCTTTCCTCTATTTTATCCTCACCCTGTAAAGTAGGTTAGGTTGGGAGTGTGTGACTGGCCTATTGTCACTCAACAAGCTTCCATGGCAGAGTAGGGATTTGAATCCAAGTCTTCAAGTCTAAAACTCTGACTAAGGATGCTGAAACACAGTCCAGTTCAACCCACTTCCCATTCAGCATTTACTCAACCAGCTGTTTGCAGCCTTGTTCGTGCGTGTTGCCAGAATAGGCTACTTGCAGCTATCAGAAGCTGACTCCCAGTTGAAGAGGGATCATCAGCTGGGCTTCTGATCGGTACCCAGCAAAGTATTTAGAAGGGGAATTAGGAGCTGACTCTCAGCTGATCAGCTGGAAATTGGATTCTTTTGATCTGCTACACTGGAAACTTTGCTGCCTCCCAAACATGCTGAATTGCAGTGAATCGGATTTGTGGCTGGGGGTGGGGGAAGTATCAGAAGCCTAGCTGATTTCCTTTCCCTTCTCCCCATTCCAAGTTGTTGGCTTAGTTTGCAGAAAAAGAAAAGAGCTGTTTTTCTTTTCCCTTTTACAATGCAGACATTAAAACCTTCTGTCCCTCCCGGCATAGGGTGAAGGAAAGAGAAAGGAGTACTTTCTCTTTCTTTGGTAATGCAGAGATCAAAAATGTTGCTTCTGTCCCCACCGACTTAGAGGGTAAGGAAAAGCTCCCCTCTGCAAATTCACTGTTTAGCATTTTGCTGAGGGAGTGCGGTGGATAAGAACTCCACTACCATCAGCTGTGACTCGGCCTCATATCAACAGGCAGCAGCAAACAGTGTTCAGCAGCTGTTGAAGTTGCTCAGTGAATTTGAACATGTCTCTGATCAGCTCACAGTCTGATAGTGTGTGTCAGACAAGGTAACTCAAGGGAACTGAGTCTGCATTGAGCTGAGAAATGTGGGGTAACATACCTAAATAAATAAAGATACCTTCCACTTACAATCAACTCCTTCCACCATCTATCAAACTACTTTATAGGTCTATGCACCCAACCAGACGCAAGAAACGTGCAAACATCCAAAGAAAATAGCATGAACATATGTGGAGATACGTGGTGATGCTCATACGTAGACAAACGGCCATAATCTCTCATTAAACAAAACCCAAACTAATTTTTGTCATCTTCACAAATATGTCTGCTCAGTTTATAGACATATGTGTACAATTTATAGACATATATGTACAATTGGTTGTTATCATGAGTTTCAGCCTCATTATTTGCTGTGCTGGCTTCCAGGCTCTTTTGGACAGCTGTTTTTGTGGGAGACTGGCAAAAGGGTTGCAGGGAGGAAACAACTTTATTTTCACTTTTTTCTTTTTCTGTAGTGCCAGTTGCTGTTGATCCCACGTTTCCTTGTACTTTGTAGTTTTCTTCCCACAATGAGGGGTATTCTCACGTTAATCACTGCCCATCTGTATTGCCCAATTGCTGGCAGGCAGGCAGCATGATTGTGTGAATCTTCCCCTGCCCTTGCCTAAACAGACCTGTATTTTCCCCATAAGTTTTCCTTTTCCTGTGGGCAAGCAGGATTGCATTTGAAAGAGTACAGTAGATGAATGGCTCACAGGATGGTGGGGGGAAGCAATTCTAAATAGGGCTTCCCAGGAGTAAGTCCCATGATATCCAATAGTGCTTACTCCCAGGGAAGTGCCTTTAGAATTGTAGCCAATGACTGAAGTCTTCTGGGGGTTCTATCAAGTTTGACTGAACTGATTGACTGATTGAATTTAGACACCCTCTAAGGCACTTTTCCTCATAGTGACTGACCATCCAAGTGCCCTGATAAGTCTACTCAGATGTAAGTCTCATGTTATTCAGTAATGCTTACTCCCGGGAAGTGTTTTTAGAATTGCAGTCTATGATTGAAGTCTACACAGTCCCTTCCATACACTTCGAAAGCCAAAAGGCAGGGAGGGGTCTCATTTTGCAAGAACCCAATTGGCAGAGAGACAATCCATTGTCCAGGTAGCAATGGGGGGAAAATACATTCATGCACATTGCGCACATTCTCCCTTCCCACCAACAAAGTTAATTAATAAGGTAAGTTCTCTTTCCCCTTGGGATCCAATTGGTGAATGCCATTAAGAAAAACAAGATGCTGCCATGCAGGGCCAATGCCTGCCTAGTTTCTGCTGCTGCTGCAAGGTAAGAAATACAACAAAAAAAAGCACACATTTTTTTTGGTGGGAGGGTGTCTTGGTTTCACAGATTTGGTTCACTGTTCCAGAAGCCGCTTTAATGAAGTGGTGATTTCCAGATGTATTTCCAGTTCATTTGTTGCATTTTGTACACTTTTTTTAAAAAAAAATTTTAAACTTTATTAACAAGAAGTCATAACAATATCAACTACAGGAGGATATATCATATAACAATACACAAAACGATTTCTATATTACAACTGGGACATAAGAAGGGGTTTCCAATACATATACCTTAGCTAACATACTTTACATAGTCTGTGAACATACAGAAAAGGATATTTGTGGATCTACTTCTCATGAGTAAGATAACGTGACTACTCCAGTACCACAATGGCCCCCAAACCACTCACACTTCTGGATGTATGATTACCTGAAAGGGCAGCTGTGATGCTAACCACTCATTTTTGGCTAGATGGTCTAAGAAAGGGAACCACTTGGCAGCAAAGTCAGAAGGTTTCAACGGGTTTGTGAGAAGTTGCATGCTGTCAGTTATTTTTTCCATTATAAGATGGTCTCACACCATCCTGTACCACATGTGCAGGTTTGGGGGAACGGGTGACTTCCATTTGACTGCGATCACATTCTTGGCAGCATTCAGGAGTGTGCGTATTAAGTCTCTCTGGTGGCGTGGTACAGTAGAATCAGTCCAGATGTCCAGAAAGACTAGTTCAGGGGAAGGTGGGATAACTTGGGAGGTGATGAGAGCGATTTCTTTAAGGATCATGCGCCAAAATCCTTGAATGGATTGGCATCCCCACCAAACATGTATAAATGTCCCCTGTTCACCACATCCTTTCCAGCATAGAGGGGATCGTTTGGGGTATATTCTTGCCAACTGTTGCGGTGAAAGGTACCACCTGTGGAGGATTTTGTAGTTTTGCAGTTTAGTATTGATGACCGGGGTGTTTAATAATTTGGAGGACCAGACCCGCTCCCAGTCAGATTGTGAGATGTCAACCCCACAATCTAGTTGCCATTTATCTTTCAGTGTCACATTCTGTTTAGTATGGGAGTTTATCAGCATGTTGTAGATTTTGGACAGAAGTCCTTTGCGGGTGAGTGAGTCGGGTTCAAGAATCATTTCAAATTCCGTCATAGGCTTGGATAGGACTTGTTTTATATCCAGGTGTTTTACAAAGTAGGTTAACTGAAAATAGAGGTACCACGGAACCTCCCTACCAATTTTGCGGGCTAATTCTGTTCTATCCAAGATGCCTGTTTTAGATGTTATATCTATCAACCTTTTGTTCCTAAGGTTTTCCCAGGTTGCTGATACTGTACTATTAATTTGAGGTGGTATTCCATCATGCGAGGTCATTAGCGAGAATCTAGAGATTTTAGGGATCAGCTTGTACCTGTGCTTATCCCATAGCTTCAAAAGGGTCTTGAGGATGATGCCCCCGCTCAATGAAGCGGAACGGTGATCAGTGTTAGTCCAGAACAGCTTGCCAATCGTGTGGGTTTGATGTTGTGGATGCAGCACATCCATCCAGTCATAGTATGTGTTGTGGTGCAAGATTTGCGCTATATCCGACAGCCTAGCTGCCGTGTAATACATACTGATATCAGGGAAGTTAACCCCGCCCCCCTAGAGCGTTTGGCCCTCAGGATCTTAAAAGCTATTCGGGGACGCTTATGATCCCAAAGAAACCTATTAAGAGATGTTTGCCATTGGTTCAATATGTGATGGGGAATATCTATTGGGACCATTTGGAAGAGGAATATTAACTTTGGAAGGATGAAGGATTTAATCAGATTGTATCTCTCAAACCAGGATAATGTTTGTTTGTTCCATTTGATTAAAGCGCTCTTAATTTCTTTCATTATCAGCTGGTGATTAAGTCGGAGCAGGTGGTCCGGGTTCTGGGGGATATTTATGCCTAGGTAGTATAAGTGAGATTGAGCCCAGTGATATGGGAAGAGCCGTCTGATTTTATTACTCAAAGGATCAGGCAAATTTATGGGGAGAAGACTCGACTTATTCTGGTTAACCTTTAGCCCTGAGATCAGTTCAAACTGAGCTAGTTCTTCGTGAAGGTGCTTTAGAGAATCCAGAGAGTGAGAGATAAACAGCAAAATGTCATCTGCGAAGAGGCATAGTTTAAAAGTGTTGCTATTGATTTTTATACCTTGGATTTGCTTATTAGACCGTATAGCTTCGGCAAGGGGCTTGATCGCTAGAGCAAAAAGGATGGGAGACAAAGGACAGCCTTGTCGTATGCCCCTGTAAAGGGTGAGCGACTGTGAGGATACACCATTGGTTTTTATTTTTGCCCGGGGACAGTCATATATGGCTTTAATTGCATGTTGAAAGTCAGAGCCAAAATTCATGGGGGACAAAAGCTCTTGTAAGTAGGTGATTTCAAGAGAGTCAAATGCTTTCTCTACATCTAGGGATAGGAACAGTAGTTGTTGATGGTAATTCTTGCTATAAGTTAATATATTTAAGGCTTTATAGATATTTTCTGAGATATCTCTGTTGGGGATGAAGCCAATTTGATCTTTACAAATATATTTCCCTATAAAAGAGTTCAGCCTTTTTGCCAGAATCGAGGTAAAGATTTTGTAGTCCGCGTTCAGGAGCGATATCGGCCTATAAGAGCCAGGGTTTGAAGGATCCTTGCCCTCCTTGGGAATTAATGTAATATTTGCTTCTGACCATGTCCCAGGTAAGGTGCCTAACACAAAGATATCATTGCAAGCTGAAAGCAAGGGCTGGTGCAATATTGCCGCGAATTTCTGATAGAATTCTGCCAGGAAGCCGTCCGGCCCCGTGGCCTTATTACATTTCAGGCCTTTGATGGAGTCAAGAAGCTCAGCGCTGGAGATATGTCTGTCCATTATCACCTTATGGGCCTCTGCTAATTTTTTAATATTCGTGTGTTTAGACAGATATAGCTTGATTTTCTCTTTGTCTGGCTTAGTTGAGGAGTATAACTTGGCGTAAAAATCTCTAAACACTTTTACTATTTCAGTAGGTCCAGTGAGCACCTGATTACTAGAGTCTTTGATAAGTCTGATATGTCTGTTAATCTTTTTGTCTTTCACTTTCCATGCTAGGTATCTTAAGGATTTAGGAGAGTGGTACCAGTATTTTTGCTTTAAGTATAAAAGATTTTTCTGGATTTGCTGAGTTTCTAATGCCTCTAGTGTTTTGCGCTCGTGTAGTAGCTGTTTATATACTTTTTTACTGCCATTTCTTTTGTGTAGACATTCTAGGTTGTTAATTTTGTCAATCAGGGCTTGTTTCTGCTGTGTCTTAGCCTTATACAGAGACGCCAAGAACACTATTAACCTCCCTCGCAACACTGCTTTAAGTGCATCCCACACTGTTTGGGCTGAAGTTTGTCCTGTTTGGTTTTCTTCTAGGTATTGTTTAATATATTGTTCTATCGTTTTAGTAGTGCTATCATCAAATAAGAGGTTTTTATTAAAGGTCCAATACTTTTCCTTAGGATATTCAGAAGCTAGGGATACCCTACAGTCCACCCAGGCATGATCTGAGTGTTCTATGTTACCTATCTCAGAGTGGCTCACCCTGTCAGAGAGGTCTGTGGACATAAGAATGTAATCAATTCTTGTGTATACGTCGTGTCGGGAGGAGTAGTAGGTGTAATCCCTAATCATTCTATTTTTCTCCCGCCAGACGTCTGTTAGGTGAAATTGGTTGAAGAGTGACAGTAGCTTTGAGTCAGAGGATACAGAGCTAGGTTTCTTTTTGGGCTTAGTGGTATTGCGATTGAATGAGGATTTATCTAATTCATAGTTCACTATATAATTAAGGTCCCCGCCCACTATCACTGGTCCCTCCTGAAAGTCTTGCAATTTCTGTAATGTTTCAGTCAAAAAATCTAGCTGGCTTGCGTTAGGCGCATAGATTGAGGCCAACGTGACCATCTGATCATTTAGCTGACCTTTGATGAATAAGTATCTTCCTCTAGGGTCCTTTAGACTAGCTTTGTGCACAAATCGAGTATTTCTAGACAACAATATCGCCACTCCTCGGGCCTTCGAGAAGCCCTTCGCATGAAACTGCATTTTAAACCCGGGGGGCTTGAGTTCTTCATTGTGCAGTGCATGCAGATGAGTTTCTTGAATCATAGCAACATCAGCATTGAGTTTTGTCAATTTTGATAGGACCCTTTCCGTTTTTACAAGATTGTTGAGCCCCCTCAAATTTTGGGTGACAATATGTAGACATGTTTGCGATGCCATTGCCAATTAGTTAGTTACACGGTGGGCGAAGTGTGAGGGTGTGATGGCCAAAGTGGTACTGATGGAGTATGAGAAGCAAGCAGGTCGCGTCTACTGCCAATAGTGTGGTACAATGATAAAGTAGATCAATGTAGCAAAAGAATAAAGAACAGGTAGAACAATACATTGCCAACAACCAGTGCAGATCACCGTTTTAACAATCAAGTTCCGCTAACAAATCGAATATAAAGAGAAACTATTATACATTAAGTTCTACTGTATAACATTGTATCTTGAGAAAGCAATAGTAGATCATTCAAGTCGTCAAGCAACACACAATACAACTAGCAAATGTAACTACGTTTATATGACCTTAAGGCTAACTGGGCCTTCACTTCTTTTCTTTTAATCAATATACCAGATTGAATTAATTTGAAGGAATTGGTCTATGTACTGTATACGCGTCCAATAGTAGCCTATGTTTATCTGACTACAGTTAGACCCGCCTTTAAAGAATGACAACTTCTTCTTTTTTGTTATCCTTGTTATTATTTTTTAACTATACATATATGTATGTATATGTATATTAATACCGGGTTGCCCAGCAAAAATTAGCACCAAACCTCGTGTTGGTCCTTTTACAGTCAGTCAATTTCAATTGTAGTCAGCATTGCAGGTGCAATATGTAACCTGTAGACAAGCACACTTCCAATCCTTTTAAGAGATAAGAATCACAAAATAATTCATGGACAGCAGGCTGTAAATTAAAATCCCTCAGTATAAGACAGTCCCCCTCCCCCTTCCCTAATTCAATCAGGATAGTTAACGTTGGTTTGAAATAATTATTAGATTAATTGATGAGACCCCAAACCCCTTTCCCTGTAACTATATGACAAGCTCTGTATCTCCTATTGAGTAATCCATTTAATGGGTTATAGATATTTAATGGGAGAGTTTGTGGGCGGTTCCTTATGAGATTAAGTTAATACGTATACCTATATATACAGTGCCCACGATGATAATCACTAAGAGGTGATCACTCAGAAATTAATTGTTATTAGTGCTTCCTACATCCTCAAACAATTCAAAAACAATAAACTGTGAATTAAAATCCTGTAATAGAAGGCAACCCCCTCCCTCTCCCCTTAATTAATCAGGATAGTTCAAGTTGATTAGAAAGAAATACTTAAGTAATTGATGAGACCCCAAATTCCTTTCCCTATAGCTATATGAGAAGCCCTGTAAATTCCTAGTGGGTAATTAATCAACTGGGATATAATTAATCAATGGGATAATTTGTTAGCTTTTCCGTAAAAGATCTATGTAATACTGAAATATGTGTATATAGTGCCCACTCTGATCATCAATAAGAGGCAATCACACAGAAATTATTATCAAGACTTCCTATTCCCTCCCCCCTCTTCTATTTTGATATATATTTACAAATTAATCAGAAAGCTAATATAACTAAAGAGTCTTGTAGCAGGGTTAATTAATATTGGAAACATGGGGTTAATCAATCAAGAGTAAGCCACCACACCCACTTAGTTTTGCCCAGTATAACCATGTAACTCAGGAGTAATGATAAACACTTTCTATCTATGAATGGGGAAAATGGCAACTCAGAGTGCTACGCCTTTAAATCACTACAGCAAGGGAAATCCTCAGCGTAGCTTAAAACCGCAGTGAATGCCCCCTCCCACAGCTGATCGATCCCTATATTACCGAAGGGGTTATTTATTTGATGAGGTAATGAAAGTAAAATAAAAAAACAGAAATGCACTAATGAAAGTAATAGTTATCCTGTTGCTAGGCAGTCTTCGGAAGCTCAGCAAAAAGAACTCCTCTGAGCTTCGGCTACAAGCCAATAGAAAGGACTGCCTGTAAGAAGGAGCTAAATAAAACAAAAAGCACCTTGTTCAATCCCACCCCGCTACCCTTTAAATGCAAATGAGTACTATTGGATTTAAACATTCTACTTCAGACAAAAATGACATTCAGAAACAACTTTTTTCTAGGCTAGGTATCACGGACAGACTTTGTTGTTCTTCTGTGGGGACAGAGGCATGCTGTGCTTCCTCCGCAGTGTGCCCGCTTCATTTTCCATGGCGTTTTCAATGCCTAGTTCCTGCATGAAATGGAGACCATCATCGGGTGTTGAAATGAAGTGAACCTTGCCGTTGATATTAACTCGGAGCGTGGAGAATCGGGTCCAGCTGTAATCAATTTGGGCCGATCTGAAACCTTCTGTTATACTTTTAAATTGCCGCCTTTTTTCCAGTATTTCAGAGGGGAGATCTGTGAAGACATTGATTTTTGCTCCTTTATATGTTAGAAATCTTTTCATTCTAGCCGTTTCAAGGATTTTCTTCCTGATTTTCCAGTCAGCAAACACCGCCACCACATCTCTCGGCCCATTCCTCCTCTCATTATTTTTGGCGCCAATTCTGTACGCTTCAGTAATGGCTATGGGTGATCCTTCGTTCAGTTGAAGCTCGTTTGTCAGCCAGTCAGAGAGAAAATTAGAAAGATCCATTTCTGCTGTAAAAGCCTCCTCCAGCCCTCTGAATTTCAAATTGGAGCTCCGCAAATGAAATTCAATGTCCAGGATTTTGTTTTGGACTTTGCTGTTCTCAGACTGGAGGAGCCGAACGTCATCTTTTAAAGCCGCCATTTGGATTAAGGCTTGGTCCATCCTCTGAGCTACAGCATCCATTACCAGCTTAAGTTTGGTGATTTGTTTAGAGATTGGCTCCATCATAAGTGAGAGCCGATCAACGAAGCTAGTTTCGACCTCTTTCAGCAAAGCTTTCAGGGCAGGGTCACAAGGTACAGCCGGTAACTTTCACGCCTCAGCCGAGCTTCCTGCAGCCGCCATATTAGCTCTCATTCCCTCCATTTCTCCCTCAGCACTTTCCGCCTGAGAACTTGGGAAATATGTTTGTAAGCTCTTAACTGCCTTGATATTTTGCTTCTTGAATGTCTGATCCTGCTTACCCTTCATGTCAATTTCAGCAAAACGAAGTAGAATGTGCTTTATTAGGGGTCTGGGGTGGGATCGAGATGGAGCTTCAGCACAACGTGTCCATCCCGTTCAGAGCCGACGCCACGCCCCCCCCTTGCACACCTTTTTTAAATAAAAATTTTATATAATTAAAAAACAAACTGAAAAAACTACAATTACACATATACTAATAAAACAAACAAAAACAAAAACAACTAATCAACATTTTGCACACCTCTAATCTGAACCTAATCTCCCAGCTCCTTGTCTGACACCTTATATGTATTGGGAACAGTCTATTTCCAAAAAGAATATTACAGAGAATGTCATATGCTTGCATCATTCTCCCTTCCCACCAACACCAAATTCAAGTACACATTTTATACTGAATCTGAGATATAATTTTCCAGATATTTTATAGATCAGAAGTAGGGACTGCATGGCCCATCTCAACTTTCTTCTACCCCTCACATTCACGCATCCTGTCTCCAATAGTGGAGTCATGGGCAGTAGCATGGAGCTGCTTTAGGCAGATCAGGGACATTCGTTGGACGATTATGGTCTATATAGTATACATGTTCCCTAAAATAATAAGAATAGTAGCCAAATCAGCTGAGAGCAACAAAACTTTTGCAGGAGTTCTCATTTACATACAGTCATCTTCCAAAATGTGAGTCCAATTCATCATCCCCTCCCCATCTCTTTTACTCAGTTTAACCCTGACTGAAGTAATCCCACATGTCTTGACTTACTGTCAATGCTCTCTGTGGAATTATTTGGCTCAGATTTTCTAACAAACCCTAGGAGCTGATAAAGACATAGCCCTTCATGTCCACCCCCCACTGTTAGTTACATATGCTAAAACTTTAGCCATTTCTTTCCATAAGCATAGAATGTATGTCTTGGGAAAGCAAATACCAGGAGGGAGTTTGCCAAAGAATGATTCTCGAACACACTCATTCCTTCATCCACTGATTTACAAGCTACTGATTTACAAGCTGTGAATGAATAGTAGCCTTCAACAACAGGAAGCTCTGCCATTGCGAAACCCGATATCTTCACATGAAGCCTGGAGACGAGCCTCGGAGCCTACAGGAAAATTCACTCCAGGAATCCCAGTAATCAGAGCTGTTAACCAGAAGGAAATGTCTTCAGTGCACTTACATGGCTCTTAATCAGCTACTGACAGAACGCCTTTGATCAATGGGTTTTCAAAATGAGGTTAACTGCAGTTTACAATATGTCTACATAGATTTCACAGTCAATCCCAAAACTGCACATTCAGACAAGTCATCCAGGCATGGATCTTTCCACCAGTCACCATTTGAGATTTTTGATATTTTGGAACTATGGCCAGGAGATTGCTGTTCATATATATTGAAACATTCTCAACAGCTATAATGATATTGCTCTTAGGAAATGGATTCCAATAGCATTTGTGATATTATCCCCTTATTAAAGAGGAATTATGTAAAGATATATTATTCTTATATAATTTTATAATTATATATCAATTATATTAATAGTTTTTTCTAGGCCTATTGGAAACCTACGCAAGACACAGTCTCCTAAGGTCAGATCATCATGTGCTTTGAACAGCTTGAGAACACAAGAGGAGTTCTCTGTTTGTTTTCATTTTTAATGTTTAATGTTTGTTTCCATTTTTAATGTCTGCTTAAATTGCATTGTGCTATTTTTGTAAGCTGCCTTGGGTCCCTACCTACTGGGAAGAAAAACAAGGTAAAAATGTACAAATAATCACACTTGAACTGCACTACCCAACTACTATCAACTGATTATACTCTTAGTATAGATTGACCCATTATTATTATGATTATTAATACCTCTATGCGTAAACTATTTACTGGCCTTTTTCAATAGTTGCTGAGAATATCAGTTGAATATATGTAGATAAATATTTCAGAAATGACTCTTACAATATCAGACTCTTAGATAAAACAGACCACAGAAAAGAGTAGCTGAGACTTCTGCCAGCAGACAAGAGAGCTGTGATATAGACATCCTTCTACAGACACTTACATTGTCTATGCCCCACATCTCCTGACCCTTTCATGATATTTAAAACACTTACAACATATGTTTATAAATACTCCACATAACAAGTAGTTGACTGGAGAATTCATGTGTGTTTCTTAAATATTATTTATAAAACCTCTACATTCTCTCTTCGTCAGCTTTTGTGATTAATGGATTCATTTTGGCTAGAAAAAGAGAGTACTGGGAACCCCTGTTTAGTGTGGAAATAGAATGATCCCCCCCACCCAATTTCCTTGGTATTTATTGAAAAAACATTATTCAAAGTGATTTTCCTACTTGCACTGCAGGTCTGAGTCTTTGTCAACAGTGTAGGACCGCAAATGAACAAGTGGGGAGAAATATGTTTATAGATGATGGGACCACAATTATGCTTGCACCCTAAGTGAAGAACATTCTCAAGGAAGTGGGGAAAGATGCTAATGATGATAGAAAGCAGGGGAAATGTGGCCAACTCTGTGTCTTGCTTAAAAATCTTTAAGAAAGAGTGAGAGGAAGAAGCACAAGGAAAAGCAATATGCAATTTAAAAGACAAAAATAATTTTCCATTAAGAACAAGAAATTGCTGGTCTGCTGTTTGGTATTTTGTGTGTACATCTTCTTTTTTTTTTTTTTTTAAATAAATTTTTTATTTTTCATAGCTACAAAACACTACACAAAACTATCACAAGGAAAGGGGAGAGGGAAGGGACAAAGGGGGGGTGGAAAAAGAAAAGGGGGGGAATGAACTACAAACACTAAACACTACACTTCAATGTTTCCCTTCATACTGTCAATACAAAAATAGCTCCATAAAATAATGATGGAGTGGTTAATCATACAGAGAATAAACATTTCAAATTCTGGTTAAACTTTCCTCCCCCTTCTAGGTCCCGGACGCAATTCTCTCTGTGCAACTGCTGTTGCGATGCTCTCCTCCTCCCCCCCCCCCCTCCGGCTCCTCCTTTTCTTCGTTCTTGGTGCAGCAGAGTTCTGGGTTTTTATTCTCAAAATCCTTTAGTTGATCTTCTGATAATATCTTATAGGCCTGATCTTTATATCTGAACCATATTCCTTCCGGGAATAACCATTTGTACTTTATTCCATGGTCCCTCAGAAGTGCTACAAACTTTTTATATTTAAAACGCCGTTTCCGGACTAGAAATGGAACGTCCTTCAAAATCTTGACTTTCAAACCCATAAAGTCCAAATCCGCATTGTATGAGTTATATAGGATGGTGTCCCGAATCTTTTTAGATGAAAAGTCAATAATGATCTCACGAGGCAACTGTCGCTTTGTTGCATATTTTGAAGAAGCCCGACGGACCTCCAAAATGGCGCTTTTAACCTCTTCTTTAGTCGTCCTCGCGGGTGTCGCCAGTAATTCCGAGACCAAATCCCACAGATCCTCATTTTCCTCCTCTTTCACGTTTTGGAGACGCAAAATTGTCTGCGTTCGTTCCACCTGTAGCCCGATCAGCTGGTTCTCCACCAACTTCAGGTCCTTTTTTGTAGCCTTCACAAGTGACGCACTTTCCAGAGCAGACTTTTCTGCCCCCCCCCGCTGCTGCCTTAATGGTTTTCACCTCGCTTTCAATTAAGCCCACCCTTTGATCAGTTTCGTTCAGCTTGTCAACAAAGGGTTTTATAGCTTCCACCACCGCCCTGCGCACCAACTCTTCGAGCGACTCCCCCTTCTGCAAGGTAGCCGAGATTGACTTACCGAGAGCGGGACTTTGCCTCTTTGCTGCCATTTGGGGGGGGGCGCCAACAAAATTCTGGAACTCAACGAAGGGGAAGAGCGAGTCTTCTTCAGATCAACCTCTCCTTCACAAACGCTTGTAGAACAGAAGGGATTCGCTTGTTTACAGGCTTCCGCCTGTTTCTTTTACTTGCCGTTTCTCGTTGCCTGGCGGCACTCGAGGCGCCGCGCACATCTGCCGGCCTCCATAGGGACAAACGGGCAATTCCCCCCCCCGCATTGATTTCGGGGAGTTCTTCCCGCCGCGTCCCGGACCCTGGCTCCCTCCCTGGGAGTCCTGGGGGCTAATCCTTGCGGGTCAGCCGCCCGGTCAGGGTGCCCGGTCGTTTCCTCCCAGACCAGCCGAGAGGAGCGTCCGGCATGGCTGAGAAAACGAAACCGAATCCAGTATTTTGTGTGTACATCTTCATTTACCCACCAACTGAATGTAATAATGCATCTGAAAAACAGGCTCTGGTTTACAAAAGCTTATGTGACAATAGCAGCTCTGTCCTCAGCAGAGGTATACCTTTCCAAACCCATTGACTTCAAGGGATTTCGAAGGGTGTAACTCTACTTTAGATTGCACTGTAGAAGTGTTAGTTGTTAAGGTAAGCAAGACTCTGTTTTTTTTGCCTACAGCAAACTACCACAGTTATCTTCCTAGAATTTAACACGGAGATTGTTTCTTCCCTGATGTTTCAACTTGAATGACTTAGTATTAAATTCACTTCTCCCTTGTGTGAATGATTCTTTATTTTTCTGTTTGCCCCAGCACCCCCCGAATACAAGACAGGACAATAAAGACACAGACAACTGAGTGTGGGTACAACTAGTTTTGCTTATTTATTTAAATTCATTTAAATAGCTGGTCTACATCACTATTTAAATAAACTGACCATTTTGAGAGTGGGCTGTGCTAGGCAACAGCTCTGGGCGCCAACCAGGCAGGTCTACCCTGGCTCCAAACTCAGCCAGTGGTTATCACAGGCCATGTTTATCCCAGTCTCACAGCCATTCTATGACAAGAAGTGGTCAGGGTTCTCAGCATGTTCTGATGGGCCGCAAGGCACCTACCAGTTTGACAGATGCCACTCAGCACCTGGGGTGCTCCTTCATAGCACCTTCCAGCTGCACAGCATGTGATGGCCATGATAAAATACCTACTGAGGAGAAGGTGTGGTAAGCAAATAGCTTCGTGTTGCTGTCCCCTAATGGCTGAGATCCCTTAACCCCACAAGTAATACCTTGTGTCCAATTTGCATTGATGGGGGGCCAGAGTGAACTGAATCCACAGCATTAATGCCTTGACTCTCCCTTTGTTGCACTCAGTGTTTTCCCCTATAAAATGTAAACATTTTGTAACTGTTTGTAACTGACCAGCACCACACACACGCACACGCACACACTGACAATATAAACTGCATATGCATCTTGCAACATGCCTACATAGTACATATTTTCAACAAAGCCAACAATGAAAAGCAGAAAACTCAAACCAAATATGAAAAATTATGGAACATTCACCCTAGAACCACACTGGAACAACGCTGAAATGCCATATTGTTAAGAAAATAGAGTCCAACCAAATAAATACATCATAATTAACCAACTAGGCCACCCTTAGCTCACCTGGTTGTAAATTTGTACAGCAGGAGGTCAAGAACCATAGATGATCTAACACAGTATCTGCACTGAACTGTATAGCACATATGGCATATGCATTGCAAAAAAGTAACATAAAAGATAACCTACTGTTCTGTGGCTTCCTTAATAGAGTACCTATTCAGCACATGACAGATTAAAAAGGCAGTAACAGCTTAAATGCTAAATATCCCAACATGCTTTTAATTTGAAAATCAAACTAAAATCACATACAAGGCATAACATTTGTCTGTTTAAATGAACAAAATATATTTGCCAATAAGTCAGAGGCTCCACAGTAGACTTTGAGTAAAACTGTTTGAGATCACACTGAAAATTTTTATTTCAGTAACAGTTTCGCTAGATGATTCTATACCTGAATGCACACACAGTGCAGGCAAACACTTATATAATGTGTAATTACAACATCCAAAGCACTGAGTGAATTTAGCATTCTGAAAACTAAAAACTCTGATTTAAAACATTACATTATCCTTGCCCATTTGTATATCTTGCAATATACCTTACAAACCAAACTACATTAAGAAAATTCCATTTTTAAAAATTCCAAAATATAGCAAACACACGCACAATATTCATAGAAACACACATACCTATATGAGACAAAAATACATCAGCTTAAATGCATTGCAATACCTCTTCCTTAACTCCATCAAGTGAATTATGCAAATTCTAATATTTGATTAAAAAGTTACCCAGGAAATTCCTATTGTGATATAAAATGTCTATTTGTAAGGAACACATGAGTTTCGTTTCTTCTAAATTTTGGCTTTGCCTGTGAAGCATTAAAAAGATAATTTTGAAAAGAATTTCACCTAAACTCCTCTAATATGGTCTTTTTCTTGATGTCCAACCTGGCAAAAATGTACCAATATATAATGGGTACTATTGGGGAAAATGTTTTATTTATTTATTTACATTATGTACAGTCTCCCTTTATTGCTGAGACTCAAGGCGGATTACATAGAGTAAGTCAATACGATCAACAGCTGTGACATCCAATAAAAATGCAAAAGGATACACATGCAAATTTGCAGAGATTTGAAAACAAGCAGAAATCTGATACAGAGCTGGATCAATGCTGAAAGAGAGCACAATCAATTAAACCTGACATTAAATAACCCAGTGGGAATGTATTACAACAAATACAGTAGTATAGGTGACATTCCCTATCCCTTTACCACTGCATCTCTCTGGGCCATTTCCTTATAGTACAGCCCTCCTATCTGTGCAAACAAGCACTCCTGAATAATTCAGTTTTACCAAGTTTGTGATGAGCCAGGAGAGTGGGAGTTTTCCTGACTTCTTTGGGAAGACCATTCAATATGGTGGAAGCCACAACAGAGAATGTGCATGTATGGGCAGTTGTTTTTGCACATTTGCAGATTGCCACCTGCAGAAGACCCTTTTCAGATGAGTGAAGCTGCCAAGGTGGAGCATAGGGAGAGAGGCAGTCCCACAGATATGAGGGACCAAAGCCATGAAGGTATTTGCATGTGACAGCCAAAACCTTGAACTGAGCCCTGTAATTTTTGGGTAACTAATGGAGTGACTAGGTATGGGAGTAATAGGAATGCTCTACATAGTGCCTAATAAAAACCAAGCTGTCATATTCTGCACCAGCTGAACTTTCAAAGTTGAATTTGAATGCATTACAGTTGATGCTACTGTGGCATGGATACAGATGGACAGATCAACCATCTCATGATAGAGGGCAATCTTCTGAGCTAGACTGACCATTTTTTGCAGCTTCATTAACTTGTTTCTCTAGCAGCAACGCTGGATTCAGTGTAACACCTAGTCTTTTAACTGAGTCTGCAAGGGTCAACTGAATCCTATTGAAAGTGGAGCACAATATCCTTCAATATCTGCACCTTCTCAAACAGCATCACTTTCATCTTGTCTGTGTTCCATTTCTATTCAGTTTAAAACTACTTTAGGGATGGTACTATACACCAACCAGAATGTATAGGATGTCTCAAACTATTAGTGATTGCTGCTATCTTTGTTACAAAAGAAAGGTACATTTGTCCACATATGGTGGAGTTGTCCTGTTCTTTGTTCTTTTTTGGCAAAAGATTTGTGATATCTTGAGTGAGTTTCATGAGTTTCTGTTAAGTTGGTGTTAAGATATATGACTCAATATTTTTGACCCAAAGATTCTTAATTAGAGGGGGGAGGGGTTAGTATTGTTGGAGCAGACTGTAGGCTAGAATTGAATTGTTAGGTATAAGATAAATATTATTTATGAATTAGTTTAATGTTTTAATATGTAATGAAAAAGAACTGTTGCACAGTGTGCAGTGCAAGCCCTTGCACAAACACTCATGGAATAGCACTAATAGCTATTTTCCTCCAGCTTACAGATTTTTATACCCCATTCCCAAATTCTACAGGAGTATTTGGTTTAAGCAGTAATATATTAGGTATCCAGATGAAGAATCTAATAACAAAAATTTCTTCATCATGATGAAACTTAAATAGACTTAAATAAACTTAAATAAAGTGTCTGGTCACTTTTCTTGGAAATAAGACAGAAAGTTATTTATTTGTGTTCTTCTAGAAGTAAAACCATCTTTTCACCACCCACTCAACATCCCATCAAATATTTGCTAAATTCACATGTTGTAGAATTGACTTTGTCACGAAGGATGAATGGATTTTATCTGTTCTATTAGTTTATTGTTCCAGAGCAGCATTCTATACTGTATTACTAGCCATGGGGACTAAAGAGAACTTCCATATTCAAAGGCAGTAAACCTCTGAATACTAGTGCCAGGAAGCAACATCAGGGGAAAGTCTTGACCTCTATTCCCTGTTTTTGGTCTGATTGGCAACTGTGCTGGACTAGATGGTCCGCTGGTCTGATACAGCAGGGTTCTATTTATGTAATAAGTAATGTTATGAATATAAAACAATAAAGCAAACTAAGCATAGGAAAATCTATAAAAAACCCTCAAAACTCACTGTCAGAGAATGAGCCCTCCATGGCACTCCCCATACACACAGGCAATATTCCTGCTGTGAAATTGAGGGGAAGAAGGCAGGAGGGAAGCCAATTGGGCTGGAGCATCCAAGGTGCCATCGTACCCCTCCTCTTTACAATAGCAGAGCCTCACAAAACCAGTTTGTTGTAGTGATTATGAGTGGCGGGACTATAACCTGAAGAACCAGGTTTGATTCCCCACTCCTCCATTTGAAGCCAGCTGGGTGACCTTGGGTCAGTCACAGCTCTTCCAGAACCCTCTCATCCCCATACACCTCACAGGGTGACTGTGGGGATAATAATAACATACTTTGTAAACTTCTCTGAGTAAATGTTAAGTTGTCCTGAAGGGTGATACATAAATCCAATGTTGTTGTTGTTATAATAAAGAAATGAAGTCACCTGGAGCCTCTTCGGGGTCACCCCATCCTTACCATCCTTACCAGACCCAGAGACCATCCTTTGGGAAATGTAAAAGGGCAGCCCTATGGAGAAGTGAGGGGGGGACTACTGTCACCGACAGGCAAGCAAACAGACAGGGACGGAGCTGTTTGACAAAGACTTTTTTGAACTGCCAAAAGTGAAGAGGATGTCTGGACATGTGTTGCCAACTTCCCTCACCTGGGAAGGGAGCTGTGCCTGTTCATGCAGCAGTCAGAGCCAGGAGAGCCATTCCTAATGCTGCCTTCTCAGGAGTAAGGTGGAATCATGGGCCATGGGAACCGCTCCTGGAACTGGGCAGGAAGGGCAGTCAAGAAGGATTACTGTGGTCTGGAACAGGCATGCTCCTTGGCCTCCCTGAAGAGTTGTGACTAGGGTTGTGCAACGTGAAAAGATTCGGGTAAACCCGAAGTGGGGAAAAGATCCAGAAATCCCTGAAATCCGAAGTGACATGTGGCTTTGGATTCAGGTTTCCAGGTCGCTTTGGTATGCTCTGTAAAGATTTGGAGCATACTGAAGTGATGGGGGAGCCTTCCCTCCTGCCAGCGCACCAGCGCCGCGGCTGGCTGACAGACAGGGCCTTCCCTCCTGCTGGCGCCGCAGCCGCCGTGGCTGGCTGACAGACAGGGCCTTCCCTCCTGTCGGTGCTGCACCAGCACAACTGGCCGGCAGAGAGGGCCTTCCCTCCTGCCACTGCTGTGGCTGCCATGGCCAGCCAGCAGAGAGGGACAACCTTCCCTTCTGATGGTGCCAGGTAAGTGGGTGGGTGGGTGGGGAGGAAAGGGTGGGAGGGAATGGTTAGGTTCAAAGGGTCCTGTCACTTGCGAAAGGACCCTTTAAACCTAACCCCCCCCGGGTCCCCCGAATCTTTGCTTTGGGGTTTCCAAATCGGGGCCAGATTCGGAAATCCCGGAGCTTTCCAGATCGGGTCCAATGCGGGTATTTTACCCGAATCGGATTCCCAAAGTGCACACCCCTAGTTGTGACCTGCCTGAAAGGGAAACAGAGACACAGCCAGGTCTGCCACATTCTGGGAGAGTGTCCATGGTTGGGAGTAGCAGCAACAGCTCCATTGTCACAGGTGCTGGTGGCAACCAGATAATGAATGTCCATCAAGCAAGGAAGTGTTCCTTGACTGCATTTGGCTGTTTTGCTTCTGCTACAGCTGCTTGGAGCTCTGATCCAGTGAGAGAACCAGTCAAGAGTTTGCATGGCTGTTGGGTTTAATTAAGGATGGCTCGACCAGTCAGATAGCCCTTCCTTTCTTTATTAACAAAGTGCTCCTCCTGAGCTTCAGCGCAGCAGCATGGCCTAAACTAATATTTACCACACTGTCTTACAGATTGCACACAGAGAGCCTCTCCTTCGAGTTAAAGAACCAATAGTGGTCTCTTTATTTAGAGAAGAAGATTAACTTAAGTATAGTGGAGAGAAAAAGTGACTAACTAATCAAGCTAACTAGAATGGCTTCAGATTGATAACAGGCCATCTGCTTTATCTATCCCAAGAGGAGATACCATGCTGCTTCTCCTGGTGCATGCAGGTTAAAAGAAGGAAGAAGAAGTGAGAGGAAGGAAGGACATTCCCTTGGGCTACATTCTACCAATCAGAAAAAGTGAGTGATAGTAGAGTAGCAAGGAAGGAGACTGATACCAGCCTATCTATCTGTCCAACTCTATGGTTCTTGCCTTCCTTTTGTTTTGTTTGTAGTCTTGAATGTTTGAGCCAGAGACATCACCAGTCCCTTTTTCTAACTATGGCTTCCCTCACAGAGGAGTTACAAAAACAAGCAACTAGTCACCATGATCCACAGCCATGCTCTCTCCTTAGCATGAGGAGGGAGTGCAGCCGAGGAACTCTATAAAGAGCCCCAATATGGGCTGCTAGCATCTCCACAACCCCATCCAAGGAAGTTCTGTTGAGTTCACTTCCCCGTGCATCTGCCTCTTTGGCAGGCATATGCCATGGTGCCTTGAGGACAGGGGCTGTCCCCTTCAGCCACCAGCCAGCCAGCCCATGTTCGGATGGAGGTGCTGGTCCATGTGTGAGAGGAACATAGAAAGAGTGTGAATGAGCGAGCCAGGGCAGCTGGCTCCACAGCTCTTTCTTACCTGTCACTGCATGCTTGCCCCCTGAGCCAAGACTCTGGAGGTAGTAACCTGTAAGGGAAATTGAATGGGGGTTGTTAGTCAAACAATTTGGACTTAGCTCTCCTCCCCTGTGTGAGTGTGAAGTAATCCCCGAATTTCACCATGCCCCCTGTGCACTCTTGCCCCACCACTGTGTGTACTTTCTCCTGCCTTGTGCTCCAAGTCCCCCTAGCAGAGGGCTCTTGGACAGAGCTTCATGCTGTGCCCGTACTTTCCTGAGTTAATGGGCGACCTGGCTGGAGTTTATGTAGGGTGTGGGGTGGGTCTCTGATTGGGTGCCATGGAGGGGGCTCAGCCCCCACAGGAGAGTGTGCATATTGGTTGCAGCTCTAATTGGCATCCTATGCCCCTCTGGGCCATTTGGGCAGGGCCAGGCATGGCGGGGAGAGCTACTTTTCCTGCCTAATGGGTAACTATAGGTTACACAATAATTTTTCATGATGAAACTTTCCACCACTGCCAAGGGTATTCCCATGTCCCAAACAGCTTAGGGAGCCAACTAACTTGGACCCTGACTCTAGCACAAGGATTTACACCACAGATCCACAAGTCACAATGGCAGGGCACAAGTGGGGAACCCAGACACAGTGGCGCCAAAGAAAACCACCAATGTAAGTCAGGTTTACAATGCCATGTGCAGATATGCCATCATGGGGGCTCATTGTCTTCCTAAGCATGGTTAGTATCAGAAAATGTTGCATCTAATGTGGAGCCATGTGTGACTCTTTGACACGCCATGTATGGTTCTTCTGAGCAACATCCCCCAAAGTGGAATTTGCTGGCATCATGCAGGGAAGAGAAGTAAATGTGGGTCTTTTGGTTGATGGTAATTACAAATATGACTCTCCATGACCCATGTAGTGAGCACCACTATTCTAGAGTTTTTTTAGACCTTCCCTCAATTGTACTTGTGGTTCACCAGCCTAAACTTTCACAGCCATGTCAAATAATAGCCAGTCCCCTCAAAGTTTCAGACTTCCTTTTTTCTTTTATCTTTAAACCAAAATCCTTTTGGTCACATGCATCAATGGAAAAAGACCAAGTAATACGTAATCTAAAATCCTAGGAGAAATATAATCAAGAACATTTCAGAAGTATTCCTATTTTCCCCTCTCCAGTTTAGGACCAAGTTTATAACACTTAAGAGAAACTTTTAGAGCTTCAAGATAAAGTAAAGTTTGATCCCTGAAGAGCCCATGAGTATACTTAGTAATAGTCTAGAAGTCATAGGACTTCAGAAAAACTGCCATACTCTTTTGCACACACGAATCTTGCAGTAATCATTAATGGCAATGCAGGGAACAGATGGGTGTATGTGGCTTAATAATATCTTTAATACAAAGGATCTTCCAAAGAAAAATTCCCTCTGTATTTATAAATCCTAGTAAATGCTGCTTAAGCTCACAATGAACAATGATGAAAAGAAAATGAAAGAAACGAATAGAAGCAAAACTATCTGGATAGGAAATCTCTATTCCGTCAGCTAACAGAGCAGTTGAGGCTTGAACTCATTAGCTAGAAATGATTAATACAGATGGGAGCACATAGTAGCGCAATCCCCAAGGAAAAGGTGAAGCAATTACAAATATAATAAATAAGATTAATTTTCACCAACAGTGGGGAGTTTTGTTTGGTTAGGTTACACCACAAGTCTCTACCGGCAAGTCTGAATGTCCACTTTAATAGTGAAAAGGGGGATTTTGTCCTATCTGCTAACTACAGTATAGCAGACTTCAAACATTAAACATTGTTGTCTCTGTGCATGTTTACATATAATTTAAAAACCAAACCATAAATAAACAAAGGGGACAACTGTGCAAGCACCAGGACAAGAAGAACCTTGTGTGTTAACTGTGAGATTGAAAGCAGATGTCCAGTTCAGTAATTAGGCACGATTCAAGCTGCCTGTAGTGCATAAAAGCCGTTGTTTGGGAATCGATAGGAGGGGCCAATGTAACATAAACATTATTTGTCTTTTTTTGCTGCACATGGCAAGAGATTAAAGCAAAAGCTAACACATTAATCATGGGAAAAATAGTCTTCAGGGAAGGCACTTACATATGTACCTCTGGTATCTTTCAAAAGTGAAATGTTTAGAAATTATGGTTTCTATGCTTATTATTCAGGCATAGTAATGCCTGAATAACTAAGGTGCAATTCTGTGTACTGTTTATGGTGTGTGTTGGGGGAAGCAATGCATGGTTTAAGTGGGGTTAACATGTTGATTTGGGTCAGAATCTCCTTTATGATTACAGATATACAGCTTTTTGGAAATATGCTTTTTTCACTTGTTCTTCTGTTAATGAAGTATTCTATCATATTCAGAAGTACACAAGTAATTTTTGAAGAAAGATCAAATGGAGGCTTTTTACATTTTTTTTAGTGATACATATGTTGCTAGTTAGCTATTAAGAGATCTTTGTTGAATTCCTTTGCTAGGACCAAGATCATTTTGCTAGGACCAAGATCATTTTGGCAAATTAATACAATGAAAAGGAAGTCCATGAGCCTTGGATGATCCATATATTATTTTAATGTGTGAGAAATATTTTTATGGATTGCTATTCTGTGTAAATTTGTTATAATACATTTATTGATTTATTTCATGCGTAGTCTGCTTTTCTATTGTCATTTGCACTGTAAAGTTCTTATTTTTGACAATCAGTGTTGAATGACCCTATTATTCATTTCTTTGTTAAACTTTCTGAACATTATGAAGCAGTCTTATACTACACAGACTGCTGGTCCATTGAGCCCCCTGTAGTCTACTTTGACTGCTTAGTAGCTCTCCAGAATGAAAGGCAGAGGGTTTTTCCAGTACTATTACTTGCAATTGTTTGCTGTGGAGATGCTGGGAATGAACATTTTTAGCAAAAAATATAGAAATAAGCCAGCTTTATTCATTAAATAGTAAAATGCAGTAGCTCTGCAATAGAATTTTATTGCTGTTTGGTTTGCATAGAATATATTCATGTAAAAACTATTGTTGCTGAGAATTGTTGAAGTCATCATGGTCAGCATTTCAACATCTTGGCAATCCAACAGTCAGCAAATTTAAAGGGCATTTTAACAAACAATATCCTAACTACATTTATTCAGAAGTAAGTAAAAAGTTTGCCTCCAACATCTTCGCTTTTTCCTCTTCTGTGACATGAGCATAGAACTTGTCTTGCTGATAAAGTTTTAACATGCTTTTTTCTTTCTTCCCATCCTGTATCCCCATTCTTAATGGATACACATAGCAAGAGAGCAGTTGAAAGACACATTGAATATTATATTCAATGGTAGATATGAACATACAGTAAAATGGCTTATTTTCTTTATATGGCTGGATAACAGAGATTCTGTTGATTCTCCAATCAGTTCTAGGGATATTCCTTTATTACATCACTCATCAAACACAAGGACCTGCATCATGGTAGGCCAATATGGCTCATTTACTTGTGCTTTACTCTGGATTTCAGCTAAAGATGTTATTTATTGATGAAATTTCAGAGTCTCCAGAAAATCTGGGTCAAATCCACATTACTCATTCTAAGTCGCATGTTCCCCGCATTCCCCACGCAATCCCAAGTGCCAGTCACATTACCTAATTAAACAGATGCATTTCATTCGCATTTCTCCCGAATATGTGGTCACAGGTTTTCAACGGGAGTTTCACGGTGGCCGTGAATGGGCCAATGCGCAATTTACGCGGTTTTTAAAAAAACCACCCCCCTTCCTGTCTCTCCGGCTGTTCCGAGAGTTCCTATTGGCTGATTCAACTTGCAAGTGCTCCATAGTCTGCAAAAGACTGTTTTTGACTTCATAGCATTGGATTTATTGATTATGCTGTTTCTGAATCAAATCTGGTAGTTTGAAAAATCATTTTGGGGTGAATTCACCCTCAGAATGGACTCGCAAAACTTCCTTTTTAACTGTTTTTTATGTTTTTTATTTTATATTACTGTAATATCGAAATTATGAAATATCGAAATAATGACACTCCAAGGAAGTGAAACTTCAGTAAAATTCAGGCACTGAACTGCACTGCATAGGAAATGCCCACGAAAGCTTCCCACATGCTTCCAAATTTCCAAAAAAGAAACAGGAGAGAGCCATCAGTGCTGTCAGTGGGGGAAAGAGAGGCATCATTATCTTCAATGATGTTTCTTTATAAGGCAAGATCGAAATAACAGAAAAGTGCGCTAAATTTTTTTTTAAAAAATGGGCGGGAAAAAAAAGTCCCGCCCAAAAAAGCAGTTTTCAAGTGGCCATGTGACTGGAGGGACGCGCGAGAAAGACGGATTGGAAGCAGGAATGTGAACGAAGAGGAAAAAATCACGGATTGGAGGCAAACGGAAGATATCTGATAAACATGCAGGTAATGGGTGAATGTGGATTCAACCCTGGTTAAGGTACACTTTGTTGGAATATGATTTTTTTCATATGTTGCCTTTGTTAGCCTTTTTGCAACCCCAGTCGAAATGAAGAGACAGACACAGGCTTGGTATTAAAGGGCCATTTATTAAAATGGCCATTAACATAAACAAGGCAAGGGCCAACTAAGTGGTACAAGTCAAGCCACAGGATCAACTCCGGACCTCTGCCTTGACCTGCCTGGGCAAGCCCCAAAGCCCCGGGTGTAGGCCATCCCTTGAATGGCTGCAACCTGGCCAGCCAGGCAAGGAATCCCCCCATCAAGCACCTAATGCCCCAGCCATCTAGCATGAAGGAAGGCCTTGTACTTGGGGATCCCCTGCAGGCGTCTTCCTGTGCAATGGTAGCTGCCACAAGCATACCACACTGATGGCAGACTCTGTTCCCCACCCATGGGGAAGCGCCACTGGGTGCTCACAGGCCCACAACCTATATCCAAAACTCTTCTGCCAGTGACAGATCAAACAGCACCACCCAAACAATACCTCAGAACACTTTCATTAGTGCAAGGTGGGCGAAAAACCCCTTCTCCCAAAGCCAATCAGGGCAAAGAGGGAAAAAATTCCTACCTGGCTCTGACACAACAGCCGGCTAATCCTGCACTAAAACAGGGTGAGGTGGGTGGGCCAAGCGCATGAGGAAACTGATGCTGGGGAAGCGGAGCTGCCTGCAAACAGCTCTTGGCTCCGCCCCCAGCCAAAGCCCTGGATGCCCAGGAAGGGAGCCTGTCAGCTTCCTTTGGGCGGGGCTGCAAAGCTGGCTCCCAGCCTAAGCAGCTTTGCTGTGGCTGGGAAAGCCGAATTGTTCTGGAAAACTAACATACTTGGTTCACACAAGCAAATGGAAAAACATTTTTTTTCAACTGACTGGTATAGATGAAAAATTCAGAAGCTACCCTACTTTTAGACCTAGAAAACTCTTTGTTCTGATCCCTTCTATTTTTAACAGGTCATATTCTGGCCCTTCCTTACTTCCTTATCCATCCTTTGTTAAGAAAAGTAACAAGAAAAACAGCCCTGATAGCTCAGTCTGATGCAGTGAAGTGAAAAGAATTCCCACTTTATAATTCCTAACAGTGACTGGTTTTATAAAGTAGCAGTATTTCCCATCCAATCCTCCTGTTATTTGCTTTTCCATTTTATAATAAGCAGATCCATGGTTATAAATATTATGGATTTATTTTACTGTATTCGCAAAATACAAATATAACATGAAGGGAGCAGGTGGGATAACTTCCCCAAGTTATTTTGCAAGCATTGAAGCAGTGGGATCAGACTGGCCACCATCATAGTACTGATATAAAACAAAACTAAACAACATCACTTGAATCAATCCGAATCCTTGTGATAAGAAAACTGAAACCTACATTTAAAGACCAGTTCTGACACCCAACACAGGCCGATTCCAGATGACTAACCTTAAGGCGCTTCATGCCGCCCTCTTCCGGATCGCGATGGGGAAAATGCGAAATATCGTGTTTCCTCACGCGAGTTTTGCGCGTCATCACGCAAAACTCGCGTGAGGAAACGCGATATTTCGCATTTTCCCCGTCACGATCCGGAAGAGGGCGGCATGAAGCGCCTTAAGATTAGTCATCTGGAATTGGCCACAGTCTTTTATTGCTCATGAAGCACAAGCAGAACACCCGTGGCAAATGTTTCAGGAATTCAGAAAATGTTTTTAAATTGAGAGTTTGGATTCTAGTACTTCGAAATAATACCTCACAAGTAGACATGCTATGGGTTTCTATATAAAAGCACTTAATGGCAGGACCAGGTAGAGAGAGACAAAAATCTCCTGCAGGTTTGTTTATACTCTCTAACAATATTAGCATCAATGAAGAAGTTTTAAAAAGCCATTTTTGTATTACTAATTTATTCATCCTATAATTTGATTACACTGTTCAGAATGTCAAGTGGGTTAATGTTGATTTTGAAAATGGAAAGGGTTTTTCAGAAGGCTGAGAGTGGCTTCCAGATGAGTTTAAATGTCAGTTCAAGAAACGAGCGGCTAAGTTTAACTTGAACAGCATAAAAGCAGCAGTACCTACCATTATTGCCCTCCCCAAATCTGCAAGGAGATTAAATTTGAGGTAACTGTCATGTGTGTCCCCAATTAACTGGTGGATGGATTTCTCACATTTCATTTTGCAGTAGTTCTCTGGATTGTCTCTACCTCATATTCTATTCTACCTATCATCTGATTTTACAGGGATATTTTCTGTGGTTAATTTTGGAAATGAAGAATGCATGGTTTGGTTATGCCACATTGTATGTTCCTTTCACTTGCATACATGTTTGAGGTAAGCCATGTACATAAAATCATGTGTATCAAAACATGGGCATTTGGGAGAGAAATTCAGTGCGCTATAGTGTGTTCCATTGCATCAGCATTCCTTTCATCTAACAGAAATGACCCAACTTATTAGTTCATGTGCTACTACAATTTCCCATTTATTTAAAGGTGCAGAGAACTTTTACGTATCTAATTGGCTTTTACTTAATTTAGTTAACTAGAGACTTTCAGTTCTACTTTTTTTGCATTTTCCTTTGGTTTCCCCCCCCCCCAACAGTTAACATTCTTCATATAGTTTGAAATTCAATTTACACACATTGATTTCTTAAAACTTATTTTTCCAAATATTAATAATTATTAATGGAAATTTTTTGAGAATAAAGTTGTTGACAAAAGAATTGAAATTTAAAGCAATCTCTAAGTTAAGCTTCAGTTGTAATAAGAATGATTTATTACTATTTTTATTGGTAGGAATTTTTGTGGAAAGGATAAGATATGGAACAAAAGAAGATAACCTGCGGGATTTGAACTTGCAGCTTTTCGTTTAAAATGCAGTGGGTTAAATCCTTCAACTCATTTCTGTTATATGAGAAAACCTTCCTTCAATGAAGTGCACTTCTAGTCCCATCCTAAGCAAAGGACTTAGCATGGTGCAAATGTGCTTAGGCTTACACTGACCTTCCACCATAGAAAGACTCTTTCCTTCAGAGTACGGCTCATTACTTAGCAGAAAGAATGGCAGAATAAAATCCAGTATCATAGACTGTAACACAGCATCTCTACCCTGGTGAACAGGGGGCTTTTTTGAAGGGGGGCGTGTAGATTGCAAAACTTCGTGAAGGTATACAAATGCTTCAAAATAAAACCTTAAACATTTGCTTGTGCTCAAAGCAAATACTGCCCCATAAACTATTTCCCCCTTTCCTCTCTTTTTTACCGAATAGCCTTACTAACGACTACTGTTCCAGCAGAAGCAGGATTAACTGCATCCCTCATTCACTGTCAGCTAGGAAAAGTTTCCCTCACTAATTAACATGAAAGCTGTAGCCAGTCAGTATTGTCACCTGCACTGACTATGGCAAAGTACAGAATAAGGGTAGAAGACAATGATAGGAGGAAATGTTAATACCAGCCCCAAATGCACCAATATATTCGCTGTTTGTTGAAGGCAGGGCTTTTTTCCAGTGGGAATGCAGTGGAATGGTGTTCCAGCAGCTCCTGGAAACTGTCCCATGGCTCCACCCCCCTGAACTCTGGACAGAAATCAGTTCCCCTGGAGAAAATGGCATTTAAACTTCCAGTACCCCCGCTTATTTGACCCGATGGGAGGGGAAGGAGGGGATTCCTTTCTCCCCCTCCCATCGGGTCAAATAAATGGCAGGGCAGGGAGTTTAAACCTACACTTTTCTAGCCACTTGCAAGTGGAACTCCTGGCAGGGATCCCACCTCCTGCCAGGAGTTCCCCCAGATAAGAGTTCCCCCACCTCTTTCCACACACACACACAAAAACCCTTGGTTGAGTGGATTGGAAAAAGAAGAATACTTCCCTTGACTTAGAACAAATCTGATGTAATGGCTGAAGTTTAGAGGTTAGATAGAAACCCAAATTCAAAATCACGTTAGTAGAGGCAGGTAGATGAGAATGTCTGAAAAAGCATTTTTCTCTGTTCTTACAGTTGCAAACTATAATCTGGAGAACTGGATTTGATTTCCCACTCTTCCACTTGAATCCAGCTGGGTGACTTTGGATCAGTCACAGCTTCTCGGAGCTCTCTCAGCCCTACCCACCTCACAGGGTGATTGTTGTAGGATAATAATAACATACTTTGTAAACTGATCTGAGTGGGCATTAAGTTGTCATGAAGGGCAGTATATAAATTGAATGTTGTTGTTGTTATTGAGTAGGAAAAAAGATTATCTGTTACAGTTTCTTAAACAGTTAAGACCAGTAAGTGTAGGTTTTCATGGCAGAGAACCAAGCATTGCCCCCAAGTAAAGTCTCTGTGATAACTTGTTGTCATCAGCATAGCTAGAATTGTGGTGAGAAACAAGGAAACTCTATCATTCTCTCCTTCTGCTTAAAAGGAAGAGCACAGTGCAAATGTATGTATGTATTTATTTACTTCATTTATACCCTAGCATACACCCCAATGGGGACCCAAAGTGGCTTACATCATTCTCTTTTCTATTTTAACCTCACAAGAACCCTTTGAGGTATGTTAGGCTAAGAGTGCGTGATTTGTCCAAAGTCACCCAGCAAGTTTCCATGGCAGAATGCGGATTCAGACCTGGGTCTCCCAGCTTCTACTCTGACACTAACCACTATAGCATATTGGTTTAATTTAATTTAATTTAATTTAATTTATTATATTTATATTCCGCCCTCCCCGCTTTCGCAGGCTCAGGGCGGATAACAAATACAAACATGTTTAAAAACATTTAAAAACATTAAATAATACATTTAAAAAACATTTAAAAACATTAAATATAACAATTCATGCTGCATAGTGGTTCATATATGCTTCTGTGTTTGCATAGGGGTGATGGTTTAACCCCCCTTCACGGGGGGGGGGGCGGGCACTGCCCGGCGTTAGCCATATGCCTGGCGGAATAGCTCTGTCTTACAGGCCCGGCGAAATGCAAGCAAATCTTGCCGGGCCCTTGTCTCGCAAGACAGAGCATTCCACCAGGTCGGGGCCAGGACTGAAAAGGCCCTGGCCCTGGTCGACGCCAGGCGGGCCTCCCTAGGGCCAGGGACACTTAAAAGATGTTTTCCGCCAGAGCGGAGAGTCCTCCGGGGCTCATATGGTGAGAGACGGTCCCTCAGATACGTCGGTCCCAGTCCGCGTAGGGCTTTGTAGGTTAACACCAAAACCTTGAACCTGATTCGGTACTCCACTGGCAGCCAATGCAGCTGGCGTAGCACCGGTGTAATATGCTCCCACACCGGTGCTCCAGCAATGACCCGCGCTGCTGCATTCTGTACCAGCTGTAACCGCCGGATCAGGCCCATGGGAAGCCCAGCGTAGAGCGCGTTACAGTAATCCAACCTAGAGGTGACCATTGCTTGGACCACTGTAGTCATGTCACGGGGAGACAAATAAGGGGCAAGCTGCCTGGCCTGCCGAAGATAATAAAAGGAAGACCTGGCAACTGCAGTGATCTGGTCCTCCATCTTCAAGGAGGAATCCAGAATCACCCCCAGGCTCCTAACCCTCGGGGCCAGTGTAAGTGCTGCCCCATCAAGTGTAGGAAGCCGAGGTCCCAAAGCCATCTCCCCACGACCCACATACAGGACCTCCGTCTCCGTGGGATTCAATTTCAGCCGACTTTGTCTCAACCAACCAGCCACAGCCTCAAAAGCACGCTCCAGGGCATCAGGGGCCGATCCAGGCTGCCCGTCCAACAACAGATAAAGCTGGGTGTCATCCGCGTATTGGTGACACCCAAGCCCGAAACTCCGCACCAGCTGGGCGAGGGGGCGCATATAGATATTAAATAATAATGGAGAGAGTATCACTCCCTGTGGCACACCACAAACCAGTGGCCTACGAGATGACACCCTCTCCCCGAGCGCCACCCTCTGTCCCCGATCATGGAGAAAGGAGACCAGCTACTGCAGTGCTGTCCCCTGAAACCCACATCGGCAAGACGGTGGGTCAAAAGCTCATGATCGACCATATCAAACGCTGCTGACAGATCCAGCAAAATCAGCAGTGCTGATCCGCCCTGATCCAGATGTCTGCGGAGATCGTCTGTGAGGGCGACCAACAATGTCTCGACCCCATGTCCCGGGCGGAAACCAGACTGGAAGGGGTCTAGGGCTGAGGTCTCCTTCAGGAAATTCTGCAGTTGCTTCTCTGCCGCCCGCTCAATCACCTTCCCCAAAAACAGAAGGTTGGAAACTGGTCGGTAATTGAGCAGGTCAGCAGGATCTAATGATGATTTCTTCAGAAGAGGCCGTACCACAGCTTCCTTCAGCGCCTTGGGAAAAACCCCAGAGCTCAAGGACAGGTTTATAATCGCCTCCAAGGAATCCCGAAGCCCCTCAACACTGGCTTTCACCAGCCATGACGGGCACGGGTCCAAGGGGCACGTGGTAGGCCGTACCACATGCAGAATCCTGTCCACCTCTTCCCCGAAAAGAGGGCTGAAATGATCTAATATGGGTCCCGAAGACGGCCAAGGGGCCTCTAGTTCATTTACTGTATCAACTGTGGCTGGTAAGTCGCGGCGGAGAAGCAAGATCTTATCAGTAAAAAAGCTCGCAAAAGCCTCACAGCTTATCTCCAAATTCAACTTTTGATGGTCTCCACCTGATTGGGCGACCAATGAACGGACCACATTAAATAATTTAGCTGGGCGAGAGCTAGCTGATGCGATGGAAGCTGCATAATACTCTTTCTTCATAGCTTTCACTGCCATCTCATAGGACTTCATAAACAGCCGATAAGATGTTCTTGCTTCCTCGTCCCGAGATCGCCGCCACACGCGTTCAAGTCGTCTTAGCTCCCGTTTCTGTTGCCGCAGCTCCTCTGTATACCAAGGAGCCCGGCGATTCCGGCAGCGAAGAGGACGACGGGGGGCGATTTCATCGATGGCCTCAGAGAGCCGGACTTGCCAGCCCTCCACTAGCTCATCTAATGAACCACCGTGGAGCACTGATTCCCGCAGAGCATTCTGGAACCCAATTGGGTCCATAAGTCTCCGTGGGCGAGCATAAATTTGCTCACCGCCCTTGCAGAAGGGGGGTGACACGCCCAGCCGGGCCTTCACAACCGCGTGGTCTGACCATGGCACCAACTCTACTTTATCCAGAACCACATCCAATCCCATCCCGAAGATCAGATCTAGCGTGTGGCCTGCTTCATGTGTGGGTGCCGATACAAATTGGGAGAGTCCCAGTGTTGCCATGGCTAACACCAGGTCCGTGGCCTGTATCGAGGTGGCATCATCTACACGGGCATTGAAATCCCCCAGCACCATCAACCTGGGGTACTCCAAGGCCCACCCAGCAACCACCTCTAGCAGGCGCGGTAAGGCGTCTGCTGGTGCGCTGGGCGGTCGGTACACCAAGCAGACAGCCAAACTCTCCTCGGCATTCCACACCAGGCCCACACAATCAATGCCAGAGATCTTCGGGGCGGGAAGCGGCTTGAAGGAGAAACCCTCCCGGACAAGGATTGCCACCCCTCCCCCCCCGACCCTCAGTTCGTGACTGATGAAGGACCGCATAACCTGGGGGGGTCAGCTCACCAAGAGCAACTGTTTCTCCTTCCCTCACCCAAGTCTCGGTCACGCATACCAGGTCCATATTAGCTGCCATAAAAGTATCATGCAGCATACTGGTCTTATTATTTATGGACCTGGCATTGCACAACATCAGTGTCGAAGGAGGATTTTTCCTAGCTCCAACACCGGCGTGCCTCGGGATGGGGCGTAGGTTAGAAGGGCACCGAGCCTTTCCACATCTCCGTGACCTTCTCCCTTTAAACCAGGCCCCACCGCCATACCTCCCCCGTCCCCAGAGGACTGGTATCCCTGGCCCTATCTCAGATGCCTTCCTCATATCCATCCCCTTATCACAGCATACAAACATCCTAAGCAGCAATAAACAGCACCAGTTCTTCAGCAGCAGCAGTCCCCGGCAGCAGCTCCTTTGAGGCCAGAGCACTCAGGGGGCAGGGCTGAGCAGCAGGTGGAAAAGCTCAGCCCTCGATGGAGTAGCCTCCCTGGTCAGCAGAGCGCAGGCAGCTTCAGCAGCAGCAGTCCCCGGCAGCAGCTCCTTTAAGGCCAGAGCACTCAGGGGGCAGGGCTGAGCAGCAGGTGGAAAAGCTCAGCCCTCGATGGAGTAGCCTCCCTGGTCAGCAGAGCGCAGGCAGCTTCAGCAGCAGCAGTCCCCGGCAGCAGCTCCTTTAAGGCCAGAGCACTCAGGGGGCAGGGCTGAGCAGGTGGAAAAGCTCAGCCCTCGATGGAGTAGCCTCCCTGGTCAGCAGAGCGCAGGCAGCTTCAGCAGCAGCAGTCCCCGGCAGCAGCTCCTTTAAGGCCAGAGCACTCAGGGGGCAGGGCTGAGCAGGTGGAAAAGCTCAGCCCTCGATGGAGTAGCCTCCCTGGTCAGCAGAGCGCAGGCAGCTTCAGCAGCAGCAGTCCCCGGCAGCAGCTCCTTTAAGGCCAGAGCACTCAGGGGGCAGGGCTGAGCAGGTGGAAAAGCTCAGCCCTCGATGGAGTAGCCTCCCTGGTCAGCAGAGCGCAGGCAGCTTCAGCAGCAGCAGTCCCCGGCAGCAGCTCCTTTAAGGCCAGAGCACTCAGGGGGCAGGGCTGAGCAGGTGGAAAAGCTCAGCCCTCGATGGAGTAGCCTCCCTGGTCAGCAGGGAGGTCAACAACCTGGTTGTTGTGTAAAAACCCAAACGTTGTGTTTGTAAGCAGATTCAAGAGACATCTTGATTAAAATGGTATTATATTTTATTGTGATTAACTGAAACTGTGATTATGTTTCACTTCAACCAATATTTCAAGTATTATGGACATTCTATTTATTTATTTAAAATATTTCTATGCTGCTGCTTCAGATTCCTGCTCAAGGGGGCTTACAATTAAGAACCACACAAGCCATTGGACATAAGCAGCACAAAAACTATCCACAAGACAGAAGCAGATTGTTAAAAAGCTGTATTGGCCTGGAACCTAAAAGAAAGTAAGGTGGGGTCCAGGAGAGCCTCAAGAGAATGCGGCCCCTTCCCAGCTGCCTCATAGAGGCTTAGCTGGGGGCCGAAGTTTGCCCCCACAGAAGGAGGAATAGGCAGACCTCCCTCCTTCTCAGGCATCCAGGATCTGACTGGGGGGTGGAGACAGATGTTGTAGAAGGTGTCTCCGCCCCCACCGGCTTCAGTTGCTCTGTGCAATCGGATGGAGTAGGAGGCACATTTCAGAGCTCTTGATCTGTCCCTTGCATGGAGGATCCCCCCGCCCCAGGGCAAGAGAGGCATTGGCAATGGAGGAGGCGAGTGGCACCTTGTGCCTCCTTATCTGGCTTTGCTGCCTCATTTATCACAGCAGCAGCAGCAGCATGTCGTGAGCGGCCTTGTTAGCTTTGGAGGTGTGGAGGCATCCTGGTGGCTATCCCCTGCAGGGGAATGGTTTGGCTGGCGCTTTAGTGCCAATTTGTCCCTTTGGGGGATTTTCTGCCGGGTGAGGGGAGGGAATCATTGATCCTTCCCCCCCTTCTTCTCACTAGGCTCCTGTTGGGGCTGTTGAGCAGTTCAGAGTCCATTTTGGCAAGCATGCCAGCTGTTAAGTGGCTAGGGTCTCATACTAATTGGGCCTCGTTTCACAGGCTGCGGCGTTGCCTTGGGAGGTGGCATTTTGTGGGCAGCAATTTTAGGTGCGCACTTTGACTTGTGGCCACCATTTTGAGAGGCAGTTGGTTCCTGACAGTTGGTTCCTGGCAGTTGGTTCCTGTGGCCGCCATTTCAAGAGGCAGTTGGTTCCTGGCACTGGCCAGTACAGCGGGGGCCCTATAGGTGGTTGCTCTTATCAATAGTGGTATGCTATTGCAATATCTTTGCTAGTCTTGCAGTGCTTTGGTGGCATTAGCCCTGATAACTGCAGAGACTGGTTTAATACTCTCTTTATAGGTTGATACATACCTGGTAAGTTGAGAAGTAAATACAGAAGCAAAAGAATGATTGGGATGGCATCTAGGAAGAGAAAAGGTCAGTCCAAGGGGAAGCAGCCTGCTAAGAAGCAGCCTCCCAAGAGAGCCCCGCCAGCACTCTCCTCCTCTGAAGATGAGGGGGACAGTAGCTTCAATTTGGAAATATTGAAGTGTTTGGAAGCCTTAGAAAGAAAGAAGGGCGCCACGGCTCCACCGGCAGACACGAGCACGCATAGTAGACCAGTGAGGGCAGCATCCAAGTTGGCTTTCTGCATGGAGATATTGAATCGTTGTCTGCCCTTGGGTCTGCTGCAGGTTCCTCAGATGCTGAGTTAATTAAAAGCTCCACAGGGTCTTCTCGTCTTATGGGTTTATTTCAGCTTTTGTACTGAGAGATCAGTTTCATTGATCAAACATGGGAGACAGTTAGGCCCTCATTTAGCCTTTCATACTAGTCTCTATTTAGGAGACAAGTGATTACGCTACCTTTGCACGGTTAGGATACCGCGGCCGTTTAATGATTAATCACTGGGCAGGCATCACCTTTAATACTTGTAGTGCTAAAGGCTGTGTTTTTGGTAAACAGTTGGGGCATATTAGCCGAGTTCCTTTCATATTTTTTAATCTGTCTTTTAGCATGCCTGTGTTGGGGTTACGGTGTTGGTAGGGTTTGGATCTTCTTTTGTTTCTTTAGTTTTGTTTTTAATTTATTTAGGTGGGATATTAGTTGTATTTGCTTATTCTATTGCAATATCTGCTGAAGCGTATCCTAAAACTTGAGGTGATTTTTCAGTTATTTTATATTTGTTTGGTTTTGTATTTTTAATTTTTGTATTTAGTTTTATTTTTGAAGTTAATGATGTTATTGGTGGTTTGAGTGTTGATAATTTGGGCTTATATGTGATTCGTATAGATTTTAGTGGAGTTATATTGTTATATTCGATTGGTGGGCCAGTATTATTATTATGTGGGTTTGGGTTGTTATTGGTTTTGTTTGTTGTATTGGAGTTAACGCGGGGATTAGCACGGGGTGCTCTTCGTATTGTGTAAAGTTTTGTGGATAGTATAATTGTAAGTAATAGTATTGAAAATACTGTTAGGTATGTTTTAATGATACCTTTATGAAGGCTTGATATTTTTTTTGATGTATTAGTGTTTACAGTTATGATTATATTTGGTCCTAGTTTTTCATATCATAGTTGGTCATTTAGCAACTTTAATCTGCCCACCCGAATCCAGTCGATCTATTTTAAGACAGCCAATCTACTATTGGGCCAACCCGTCTCTGTGGCAAAAGAGTGGGAAGATCTTAAAATAGCGGTGAAAAGCCAATCGAGTCTGGCGATAGCTGGTTGCTCATTAAATGAGTCTAAGCTCAACTTTAGCCTTAAACTATACACTTTACAATAAGTCAATGCATAGCTAAAAGCTATACGATAAGGGTACAGCTTTATCGTAATCGAATACATCCGAAATTAGAGAACTAACATAACTTAATACTACCAGTTGGCTTTAAACCAGCCACCATCAAAAACCGCGTCAAAGCATTAATACTAAAACTAAATTCAACCATTACTCCTTATCTCCTATTTTCACACTGAGCTACTCTATAAAAATAGAAGAACTACTGCTAAAACTAGTAATAAGAAATATTCTCTCGGCATGACCTTTAATCATAAATAGATAAACTACTGATAATTAACAGACTATAACCAGCACTACAACCTATAACAAGCCATACTTGTATAATTAACTGTCTCAGATGCTGGAGCTAGCGCTGGTCCTGAGACGTGCGAGGCAGAAGGTGGTTTGTGAGATCGAACCAGAGGGTAAAGCGGAAGGTGGGCAAGTTGCAGTGGCTGTCAAACCTAGTGTGCCAGAGGGTAAGTTGTCCCTGACTCAGCAGGTGTGCACTTGGCCATGGGGTCAGGCCGCTGCCTCTGGGTCTCTTGGTCCCTCAACACCTTCTTCTTCCTTTTACACTTCTGCTTGGCCTGTGCCGGGGCAAATGGGGTGGCCGAGTTTGGTGACTGGTTCAACTAGCAACCAGCCTGAAGTAGGGACCCCTCAACAACCTTGGGGGGTTGCTGATCATCATGCCTTTGGTGTGCCTCCTGTGAACTGGCAGTATGGAACGTACCCTCCATGGAGCTTCATGCCTTACAGTGCTTATGGTCAGGTCCCATACAGGGTGCTTCCCTTTGGAGATACAGCCCTGCCCTTTGGGAATCATCCTACCCAGGCCACCAGGGATACGATAGTCAAAGGAGAATACATGGATGTTTTCACCCTTCTATTCCGTGAATTGGAAAAGAAGGATAAGGATGACCTAGATGAGAGGGACGAAGAAAAAATTAAGTGAAGAAAAGGTGAGTTCAACTGGCATAATTTGCTCCCGGGGTTTTTGATATATGCTGGGGTTTGGGGTAGGGCTCAGCCTTTACGGGCAGTGTCTCTATTCCAATATCTTAATATCATCTACAGTGGGTACACTGACTTTGTTGGTGCTGCATGGTTGCAGTATGACGAAGAATTCAGGATGAGGGCTGCTCTTAACCCGCAGCTACCCTGGGATCAGATTCATCAGCAGCTGTGGCTGCAGTTGATGGCTCCTGCAAAGCCAAATTCAGGTGACAGAGCAGACAGTGGACACTTGATTCACCACCCCTTAGTGTCAGCACGGGTGATTGATGGCCAGTTTTAAGTTCCCGGTAAGGTCTGTGCACCATGCCCATGTGAAAGGTTGCAATGGTTTTATTAGTTGGTTGGTATTATTGCTCAAGAAGCTGTTTTGTTCGGGCAGAGATACCCCCCCCCGGGGCATAGGAGTTTCCCTTGGGGGGTGATTCTTTTCTGTCGAGAGGGCCCCTTCTGCATTGGCCATGGTGCACCGATAATGCCTAACACTAATGGAGTTTTCTTAGGTGTGCAGACACCAGCAGAATGGACCCAGATGATGGCTGGTCAAGAAGACTGGATTCGAGCCTGGATTCGAACGTACCCTCCATGGAGCTTCATGCCTTACAGTGCTTATGGTCAGGTCCCATACAGGGTGCTTCCCTTTGGGGATACAGCCCTGCCCTTTGGGAATCATCCTACCCAGGCCACCAGGGATACGATAGTCAAAGGAGAATACATGGGTGTTTTCACCCTTCTATTCCGTGAACTGGAAAAGAAGGATAAGGATGACCTAGATGAGAGGGACGAAGAAAAAATTAAGTGAAGTAAAGGTGAGTTCAACTGGCATAATTTGCTCCTGGGGTTTTTGATATATGCTGGGGTTTGGGGTAGGGCTCAGCCTTTACGGGCAGTGTCTCTATTCCAATATCTTAATATCATCTACAGTGGGTACACTGACTTTGTTGGTGCTGCATGGCTGCAGTATGACGAAGAATTCAGGATGAGGGCTGCTCTTAACCCGCAGCTACCCTGGGATCAGATTCATCAGCAGCTGTGGCTGCAGTTGATGGCTCCTGCAAAGCCAAATTCAGGTGACAGAGCAGACAGTGGGCACTTGATTCACCACCCCTTAGTGTCAGCACGGGTGATTGATGGCCAGTTTTAAGTTCCCGGTAAGGTCTGTGCACCATGCCCATGTGAAAGGTTGCAATGGTTTTATTAGTTGGTTGGTATTATTGCTCAAGAAGCTGTTTTGTTCGGGCAGAGATACCCCCCCCCCCCGGGCATAGGAGTTTCCCTTGGAGGGTGATTCTTTTCTGTCGAGAGGGCCCCTTCTGCATTGGCCATGGTGCACCGATAATGCCTAATACTAATGGAGTTTTCTTAGGTGTGCAGACACCAGCAGAATGGACCCAGATGATGGCTGGTCAAGAAGACTGGATTCGAGCTGTTGGTTTTGGGGATGAAATGGTCTTCCCTGCACTTTGATTTGGGGGCAGGAATGGTCCTCCCCGTGACAACTGTTTTGGGGATGGATTGGTTCTCCCTGGTGTTTGAGGTAAGGAATGGTCCTTCCCCGCGTTCCCGATTTAGGGGAAGGAAGGGTCCTCCCCGTGTTTCTATGGGGGGAAGGAAGGGTCCTCCCCTGCGTTCATTTTGTGTGAAAAAGAGTCTTCCCCCGCGTTTTGTTTTGCAGGAATGTTTTTCCCCAAAGGGGGCAGGGTAGGACGGGATGAGGGGTTCTCTCTGGCCTGTTGGGGCTACAATGTAGGCCCAGTTTTCGAGGTGCTTGTGCCTGATTTACCTACAGTGGGGGTTGGATAGGGACTTAATTCTCATCCAACTGGGACTGCTTTTGCCGGTAACTGATGATGTCACCTTTTTCCAGTACCTGCGGCAAGGCTTTAGGTGGTGCTAGGCCACCTGTGGGGTGCAAAGGCCTAATCAGAGGCTTGGCCCTTCACATTAGCAGGAGAAAGTCAGGGAATAGGGAGCAGGCCGGTGAGCACCCTCATGGCAATTCCCCATCGGGAGGGAAATGGAGTCTGTCAGGAGGGATGGTATGCTTCATGGCTGCCACTGTCAGACCGCCTTCAGGGAACCCCAGGTGCAAGTCCTTCCCTCATGCTGTATGGCTGAGGCTTTAGGAACTTGAGGCGAGGAACCCTTTGCCTAGCTGGCTGGGCTGACACCATTTCAAGAATGGCTCATGCTTGGGGCAGTGGGGCTCACCCAGACAGGTCAAGGTGGAGGTCCTGGAGTGACCTCGTGGCTTGACTTGTACCACTAGTTTGCCTTGCCGCAGTTTATAATTTAGGTTGTATTTAATAAAGCAGCCCTTAATTCCAAAGACTTGTGTCTGTCTCATTCTTCCGACTGGAGTGGCGGGCAAAGGACATTCCACAGATGAGGTGCCACCACAGAAAATACCCTAGCTCTAGTTGCCATCTGCCTCACCTCTGAAGGTAGGGGCACAGGGATTGAGAGGTAGATCTTAACTGGCAGGCCAGATAGTACGGGATGAGATAGTCTTTTAGGTACCTTGTCCCCGAACAACTTAGATTTAGATAAGAACCAGCAACTCTGAATTATGCCTGGAAACATATGGGCAGCCAATACAGACCTTTCAGCACATGGGTGATACAATCTCTTTAAGCAATCCCTGAAAGTAGCTTAGCCACTGCATTTTAGACCAATTGAAGTTTCAAAAGCAGCCCTCACAAACCAAGTTACAATTAGGGGTATGCACCCTCAAAAATCTGGGTAATCTGGATCTGGGTTTCAATTTTAAAAATCCAGTTAAAGAACCCCAGATTTAACTAGTCATTATTCCCTGAGAGTAAAAATGTCTGGGGAGGCTGGGGGGCTCCACTCTCAACTGCACGCTAAAGATCCTCCAAATTTCTGGTGAATTGGGGCCGAAGTCCATTTCTACGGGCCCCTGAACAAGCTGCTCCCAGCCACTCTCCATTGTTTCCTATGAAAATGATAAAGAATCCGTAGCTTGCCATTGAGCCATAGAGTTTAAAGGGTGCCCAGCAGTGGTGGCTTGAAGGGCTCTTTAGGAGCTTGAGCAGAGGGGAGAAGCAGAATTGGATGGTAATTCCCTCTGTCTTCTCTCTTCCTCCTGCCCCACCATCCTCATGCCACTTTCCTGCTGCAGTGGAGCAGGACTTGGCTCCATGCCTGTCCTCTTGCTCACTGCTGCAGCTGCTTGTGATAACAGTTTAAAGGACTAAAAGAACCCTGCCCTCTTGCTGTGGTGGCCAGCTAGGGCTCTTTTGGAGCTCGGGCAGGGGAGGGGAGAGGCAGAATAGGATGGGAATCTACCTTGCCTGCCTTCCTCCCCTGCTCTGCGAGCCTCACACCGCTCTCCTGCAGCAGTGGTGCAGGGCTTGGCTCCATGCCTTCCTTCTTGCATGCAACTCCCCAATGTGGCCAATTAATCTGGCCCAGCAGAGTTTGGCCCTGGATCTAATCTGTGGTCTATTTGGGGAACTGGCAAAGCCAGATTATGCTGACTTGGCATAAATTTGGCTTTAAAAGTTGGTTCTCTGAGCAGGCTTGCACATTCCTAGTTATAATAATCTAATTTGGATATGATCAGAACATGGATTACTGTGGCCAGAGCCTGTTTTTTGAGGAATGGCTATAGCTGGCAAACCAGGGTGATTTGATATAAGGTGCTATTTTCCATGTAGAGACCAGAGCCTTCAGCTGCTGGCCAGGATCCAGTAGCAATCCCAGGCTATGAACCTGTTCCTTCAGGGTGAACACTTGAAGAAGAAATGAGCTGTGACTCACAAAAGCTCATACCCTTCCACAACTTTTGTTATTCTTACAGGTGCTAGTGGATTCTTGCTCTTTTCTACTGCTACAAACAAACATGGCTACCCATCTTGGGCTGTAGTTGTTTAAGTCATTTGAGTCCAGAGATGTCTTTTCCAGGAGGGTACTCACACATCTTCTTTCAAATCAACCAAGGGTGGGGGAAGTGAGAAAGGGGGGAGGGGATGAGTGAGTGCCCCCCCCTTTGCAAGCTTCCCAAGGTTTTCTGGTTTGATGTTGGTTCTGTTTGGCTTGCAACAGTGTCCTTGCTTCAATTTGGTTCTACTGAGATTCTCTGATTTGATACTGGTTCTACTGGGATTCTCTGACTTGGCATTGGTTCTGTTGGGTTTGCATTGATTTGGCATTGGTTCTGTTAGGCTTGCATTGGCCCTGGGTTCTACCAGGCATCTTTGAGTCACACTGATTCTGTTGGACTTGCAAGAGTGTCCCTTGCTTCAGTTTGGTTTTGCTGAGATTTTCTGGTTTGACATTGGTTCAGGTGGGGTTCTCTGGATTGGGATTGGTTCCCTTATTTCAGTTTGGTTCCGGTAGGATTCCCTTACTTCAGTTTGGTTCTATTGGGTTTTGCTGTTTCAGCTTGCATTGGGATTTGCTTTTGGACAGGGTTGTCCCTGTGTTAAGGTTAAGGTCTCATTTCTTTGTCCTGGAAAGCATTAGAATTTTCCCCCATTGGAAACAATGGAGAGTGGCTGGGCCCCCTTGTTCAGGGGCCCATAGAACTGGACTCCTGACTCTAACCTTCCTGAAACTTGTAGGGTCCTTAGTGGACAGGAACTGCTAGGTTTCTTGCAATTTTGGTGGATTTTTCTTGAAAGAGGACCCCTCCAGTGCCCTGAATATTTCCCCCCATAGGGAATAGTGTCTGAATATATTGGGTATTCCTGAATAAAACCAGATTTGAATAGCGAATCAGATCCAAATATCAGGAATACTGAATATTTATAGCAGGATTTAAGAGTCAGCGCTCCCTTCTTTAGACTGAAGAAGGGTGTTCTGATTCTCAGTTTATATCCTGAAAATCTTGTTGGTCTATAAGGTGTCACTGGACTGAAGTCCTGCTGTTTTACTGCAGACCAACATGGCTACCTACCAGAAACTGAATATTTTTGGTATTCCCAATATTTAGGTCTGAATAAGACTGATTTTGTGCGTGCGTGCTGCACAATCCACACACTTAATTGGAAATGAAATTTCATTCTTTATCAATCAGACAAAACATGTTTATGTTTATCAGGTAGTGAAATTCTGCTTTGTGTGGTATTTCATAGGACATCCAGTCTTACAGACAATTTGGTCCACTTGCATATCTTGTAGCCTCCTTCTAGACAAAATCACATCAAAAAGTATTATAGATGTGGTCATTGTTCATGTTTTGCTCAGTCTCTTGAGATCAAGGATGAACATATTGCTTTAAAATATTTTATTTCATAAGCACAGCTTGCTTTCAGTCACACAGTAAATATCTATGTGATGTGGTCGCAGCTGCTGCCGAAGCAACATTTTTAAAGATCTGCACAACCAATCAGATCTCCAACAGCCAATTAGAAGCTCTGCTGGGCAAAAGCCACATTTGGCCCCACCACCCACTTTCTAAAAACACTTGGCAGGCACCAGGGAAAGTTGTTGGCAGGCACCATGGTGCCCAAAGGTACCACATTGGGGAGCCCTCTAGAAAATAATTCTATTTTTTAAAAAAAATTAAATTGTAGTTTAAGTGATTTTATATCATGTGAATGTTAATTAACTTGGGCAGACCACAACAGCTCTCAAGGTGAGAATTTCAGAATGTATAAGCAGAATTAGAACTGAATCCATGGATGCTCCCCTTAAAGGGTGAATATTTTTCACAATATAAACACTGAGCATCAAACTTTAGCGCCCCCCCCCACTTTTTGTGAAGCTTTTCATACTTTTTTATTCATACTCTTAAATTCATACTCCTAAGTACAGTAAGCAAAACTATTTTCCTGAAGGTATTAAATGACAGAATGGATTTTATAGCTTTTCTGTAAGTTCTTTTCTGCACTTTAAATGTTTTTATATTCTGGATGTGAGTTATATACCTTTCCCATTAAAACTTATATACATTTCCCATCAAAACTTGAGGGAAGCTGACAAGTGTCCAACCTGTGTCAGGCGTCACTTGTAGCTTGGCTCTCAGCCTCCATCCTTTAAAAAGGCCATCAGTTGTTATTTGTTGTGTGTGCACACTAACCTTGGCAGTTAATCTCATCAGTAAAATGTCTTCTTACCAACATAAATTATCAGAAGGACATTTTGTACAGCAGTGTCTGTGTTTCCTTGGGTTTTTTAGGCCAGTTTTTTCCTATTTCCTATTTTTTTATTTACAAATTGTATATTGTGTTCAAAATCTCAACAATACAAATAACTTTTACAAGGATAAGTATCTATAAACAATTGTTACATTCCCAGTGCAATCCTAAGGAGAGTTACTCCAGTCTAAGCCCATTGTCTTCAATGAGTTTAGACTGGAATAACTCTCCTTAGGATTGCACTGCAAGTATACATTTTCTAAATTTTTATACATTCATACATTCAAAAATAACGTATATTTACAATTCACATTTGATCATATAACAATTATTAGATCTTACTGTATTGGATATCCATTCTATTATGTGTTGTTGTTAGGGGTGTGCAGTGCCAGGGTGATTCAGTTTTCTCGATACAGTTTACCTGAAATGGGGAAAAGATTCAAAGTCAAGAAATTCCTGAAGCAGCAAGCCACTTTGGAATTCACACTTCGGGACACTTTGGGTATGATTAGGAAAGATTTGGCCGTTATTTTCAATGTAGAACATGCTCCCAGATTTCCAGGAGCCTGGAGGGGGGGCATTTTCTTTTTGAATCACATCAACCTTGGTGGGAACCCTCTCTTAACTCTCCTCTAATGACCCCCCAAGTTTCAGAACAGTTGGACTTCGGAGGACCATACAGACTTTGCTTCCCCGGGCACTTATGCACAGGGTGGGTGCCACATAGCACTGCACCCCTGATGCAAGCTGATCCCTGGGAAAGCAAAGCAGAAACAAAGACATGCACCCCAAAATCCTCCATCACCCCCAGAGCTGGCAAGATTAAAACATCCCCCAACATCACACCAGAAAATCACACAAGCACAACAAAAATAATTTCTTTAAAATGTTACCTCTTGGACTTCCCGCCCTCCCTCCTCACATAACAGCATTAATAACATTAGATTACAGCAAGACTTCACATACATTACATTACATATTCAAATCACAACCTACAGTCCAGTTTGAACCAAAAAATAACATCACATTAGAGAATCACACACCAAAAATTACTTTAAAAATGCATTTTTTATGGATTCCTGGCCTCCCTCCTCACAAGTCAGCTGAGGGCATGTAACAGCATTAGTGTCCCTACCTGCAGAACAGTTTGAACCAAAAAATAATATCACACCAGAGAATCCCAAATCAAAAAAATTACTTACAATATTTCTTAGATTTATTTCTTGGATTTTCTTCACACCATCCATTCCACCCAAACCAAATTCAACTGGGGGTCACTCTTGCAACTTAGTCCAACAGAACCATTGTCATTTCCTGCAGCCAGGCTCTGAGTTCAGCCAGTGGGGAAACACCACAGAGCAGAACCAGAGTACCAAGCCACAAGCACAACACAGTTGCAAAGGATTCACACACACACCACCAACTTCAGGCTGAACACTGCTTATGAGGCAATTTTGGGATCTAGCCCTCATCATCAGCTGGTGCCCACCATCACCATTCCTCCCTGCTCCCCCCACCCCTTCTACAACAACATTTAACAGCAGTAGCTGGTTCAAGGTTGACTCAGCCTTCCATCCTTCCGAGGTCAGTAAAATGAGTACCCAATTTCCTGGGGGTAAAGTGTAGATGACTGGGGAAGGCAATGGCAAACCACCCTGTAAAAAGTCTGCCAAGAAAATGTTGTGATGCGACGTCCCTCCATGGGTCAATAATGACTTGGTGCTTGCACATGGGACTACCTTTACCTATACCTAATTAACATTTAACATCAACAGCAGAATTTTAATGACATTTTAGAGAATTAAACAACATTTAACAATAACAACAGTAGTTTTAAAACACTTAACAACAGGAAATAGCTTAGTTTGGGGCTGCTTCGCTGGCTTCCATGTGTCCTTCTACAGTTTACAGTTGAGTTCACCTAACTTAACCTGTCACTCCCTGTCTTCCCATTCCAGTGGCAGTCAACATTTCTGGGGCCTCTATTCACAGTTTTCTGAAAAAAAATGTACCTGCAGGGACTGGGTCAATGCTGCTGTATTCTCTGTGTGTGTGGGGTTGGGGGGCCGGCCAAATTGCAGGGTGCATCCCTTCCGCCACTGAGTTCCACCCCCCTCCTGCTGGTGTTCTAACTAATTTTAATTATGGGAAGAGCGCTATTTCCCAGGTCCTAGACTCACAGAGGATGCAGGCTACAAGGAGGGCTTACCTCAGTCGCTTTGGAAGTCTACTCCTGAGAAATCGAAGAGCTGCATGTTGACCTTCAAGAAGACCAACTGCTCAACTCTCCCTGGGAGAAGGCGAGTGTGATGTGGGCTGACAATGTTGCCCACATAAGAAAAGACGCGCTCGCTCTCTATGTTCATCAGAGGGCATGAGAGGAGCCACTGCACCTTGAGGGAGAGGTCCAGCCAGACCACCCCCTTCTCGGCCCAGTAGCTCAGTGGATCAGTGGACAGCAACTGGTAGGGCTCCGCAAGGTAGTCCCTGACCATTGCCTCCACCAAATCCTCTCTCATGTGACTCACAGTCCCAGAGGGTCCAAGGTCCCATTGGAGCATCTCCATCTCCATAGACATCCCAGCAGTGGCTGTGGAGGGAGCCTGCTCAGAAGGGGTGCAAGAGGGACCCGCAGGGCTGGGGCCCCTGCCCAACCCCTCTAATGACAGGCAGCCCCTCTTGGCCTGCCTATGCCTCACCTGTGCAGAGGGCATCGCTGGCTTGGGTGAGGTTTCCATTCCACTCGGCAAAAGTGCCCTTAAGGCATGGGTTGCACATGGTTGCCAGCATATACGATTCCCTCTCCATGAGAGGCTTTAGCCTGGCAGCTATGCCCTGCTGCAGCCTTCTCATGATCACGCGCACTGCTGGAACAATGTCTGCACATGATGCATCTGGGTCCACAAAGGAGGCCATTGAACTCTGGAGGAATGACCAGACCCAGAGTCGCCATGTCAGATGAGACTGCCACAGTGAAGTCCTTGAAGGACTTCAGGACCACCACTGTCTAGGAGATGGTGAGCCAATCATCCTGGCTGAACTCACCCTCCTGCCTCCAAATGTTGCTCTCTGAGAGGCATGCCTCGAGGGTGGCCTGCTGCTCCACCAAGTGCTCCAGCATGGCACAGGTATAGTTCCAGCGACTGACTACGTCAGAGATCAGATGATACTCCAGCATGCCTGCCCTGGCCTGATTCTGGCACAGTTCATGAGTGGACTTCACATTGTGCAAGAAATGACTTGTGAGCCTCCAACATTTCTGCAGGAGATACTGGAGGTCACGAGTTGCAAGATCCTGGGGTTCCATGGGGGAGCCCAACTCAAGCACAGCTTTCCCCACTAGGTGAAGTTTGTGAGCCACACAATAAATGTGTTCCTGGCCCAACTGCCACACCACTGCTCTCATGTTGTGGCCACCATCCGCCACCATGCATCTCATAGTGACAGTGCCCTCACCTACCCAGCTGTCCAACTCCCTCCTCAAGGTGGCCATGATGTTTTCTGCTTTGTGTGACATGTCAAGAACCTGGGCATGGAGCAAGGCCTTCCAGTAGCTGGCCCAGCAGCCTCCCATCTGTCCCTGCCTAACACTGGACACCCCACCCCCACCCTGAAGGTCCTTGGGTTACCACCAGTGAGCAGTAAGCAAGAGATATGCATGCTGCACACTAGAGCAGGTACAGATTTGGACATGAAGTGCACAGTTCTCCCGACAGTGCGGTACAACTGTGCCTTCACATGGTCCCTGGCAGCCCTGAAAAATGAGGGCTCCATGGTCCTGCTCAACATCATGCGGGCAGGCATCATGTACCAGGGATAGGCTTCATGGAAACCAAAGTTATCAACTATGGAGAACGGCTGACCATCTACTGCTATCATGCTCACGATATGGCACGTGACGTGCCTGCTTGCCTTCTGAATCCTCCCTTTGGGCACACTAGTGCCCTGTGTACCAAGCATCTCTGTCAGAGAAGCTTGGCATCCCTGCCCTAAAGGAACCCATGAGGGGAGGGAACCAGAGGAGCCTATCACCTTCTGGCTAGCTGGCATCTGTGTGCTGCCACTTGAACTTTCCCCCCAAAGAAGCACCACCTGATGTTGCCTCTTCAAGTGCTTCTGCATGCCAGACATGGAGAGACGGTTCACATTCCTCTCATAACTGATCCATTGCCTACAATGCTGGCACTGGGCAAACAGGGGGTCCTCCATTCTCTGGAAGTGATTCCAGATATCGGAGGAAGTGGGGGGCCCATGCTGCACAGGGAAGGCACTTATTGGGCCCCCAGGAGACACCTGCTGTGAGGTGATTGAGGCAGACACACCGTGCCTTGGCTGGGCAGTCACATAGGAATGAGGATGAAGGGGCAGAGATGTGGGCTCTTCCAGCACACTCTCTACCTGTTCCTCCACCACCCTCTCCTCCTGCACAGCCATGAGAGGCCTGCTGCTGGCCTCAAAGAAAACAGGGGAGGACCACCCAGTGAGGGGTTCCTCCTGCAGTTCTTCCAACATCCAACGGGTCCCTGTACACCACCCCACTTGTACTGCATGTGGAAAAATGATTTAAAGGTATCTCGTGGCCAGATGTGCAGTACAAGTGGGGTAGTGTACATCATTGAATGCAGCTGCCCACGTGTTTACGTGGGAAGCACGATCAGACCCATTATAGTGCGCATTCAAGAGCATGTCTCTAGAATTAAAAATAAATGTTGTGATGCGCCCCTCACCCAACATTTTCTGGACCACCATAACAGTGAAAGAGAATTTAGATTCTCAGTTCTCCAAGTTCTCAAATGAGACAGATCCGTGGAGTTGAGTAAAGAGTTACTGAGAAGAGAGGCATTCTGGAATTTGAGTTAGACTGTTGAGGGCCAAATGGGCTCAACAATCTCATTGATTATTCTAGCTTTGTGTAACCATTACTATATTGCAAAAATTATGGATTCATGTAACTACAGAAAAGTTATATAGGGACACTATAGCTTTAAGACTTGATGACATCATCTCTTTATATACTCAGCAACATAGCAGATTAATTACCAGTTCTTGACCAAGCATGGATGTGGTTGTGGATTTTGTAAACCTGGATCGTAGTGAGTATTATTACCCTTGGTTCTGTACTGTTGCTTTTAAAGAAACTCGGAGGTCAGGATATTATGTATTTGATATTTCTTACAGTAAATTGTTTCCTGTGATCAAGAGGATTGTGAAACAGGAAGGTATCCAGAATCCTGTCGGGACATCATTGTTGCTCAGCTTCATCCCACTGTCGTGGGGATCATCAATCATTGTTATCTTCACCCCCTGAGGATTAAGGGGCCTTTATTTATATTCAGTTCATCCCACAGTCGTGGGGAGCTTCCTTTATTTTCGTCTTTACGTATAATAGGATACTGAACTGTCACGGATATTTCCGTCATTTATACACTGGACCTTTGAGTTCTATTCCATACTGAATGTACTAATTGGTTAAGCTCTATTACATCCCATGCCGATTACAGGCATTTATTGTAAATGATTTTGTGTAAAAGACATTTTGTAAAATTTAGTGTGTAGCACTAATTTATTGATTGCTCTCTGAGTAGAGCTTGGGTAAATGTGTCTTTAACTTGCCTGTTCTTTACACTTACCATACGGGGACGTTTGTCTGTTTTTGTGATGGTCACCAGAACCCAGGCTGGTGAATGGCAGCAGTGCAGGAGAGGGCCTCCTCCACTCTGATGGGGGGATAGCTACAGCACTCCCCCTCCACCCCTCTGGTCTTAGTCCTAGCCTTTTCCCCAGGGCCCCTCTCAGCTTTCCTGTCACTCATTCTGTTCCCCTCCTTGAACCTACACTAACTAGTTCTTAAGTTTTTAAAACACCTCCCCAAACGCCTAGCCAAACGCTTTACTTTAAAAACCTATCTACCTGTTCTAGATCTTTGTTTTTGTGGCCCTGTTCCTGGAGATGGTCATTAATCTCTTTTTAAATGGCCCTATTTATTTTTGTGAACCTAAACCTCAAACAGCTGAATTCCTTTTCAGGAATCAAGCTGGCCCTAAAACCCAATATAAATGGAAGCCTATTACCAAAAAAAAAGCCTGGCCTGGCTCCAAGGGTGCCAGATGTGGGCAGGGAAACCCTAGTTAAGGGAGAACTAATGGACAGCCTATTTATATGAATAAAAATTGAACGGACCCTTGCCTAACTTTCACTAAATCTTTTCTTACAAGAGCCTATTAAATGGAGAAAACTACCCTAGGTTTCCTAACAATTTACTTTAGAGGGCAAATAGTCAATGAATGACAGAAGCCTACCACTAGCCTACCTTACTAAACCACTATTTAAAACTAAAAACTAAGAACTCTCAGAAACCCGAAGGATGCTACCCAAACACTGCTATAACACCACAACCCCCAACAAAAAAAACAAAAACAACAGTTAACAACAACCCCAACTGTAAAACACTGAGTCTAAAAACCAACAACTCCAAACACCAATTGCAAAGCAAAGCAAACAGCCACGCAACTCCCCAACAATTAAGCACCTCCAATGAAGCCTACCTACACCTACACCCACACACACAGCATCCCCCCCCCAAGAACTATAAAAAAGGACCAAACAGTAACTTTAAACCTTTAACAGCTTGCCCCACAGGAATTAGGAGGGAAAGGCCACAACAACAAATGTCAAAATGTAACAATAACTTTTAAATTTTAACAGCCCCCACCCCCGCACAAGAACTAGAAAAAAGGCCACTTTAGCAGTATAACTTTTAAACCTTAACAGCCCCCTCCCCCATAGGAAGTGGGAAAAAGGCCCCAAATAACTTTAAACCTTTAACAGCCTCCACACTGGAACCAGGGGGGAAAGGCCACAACAGTAAATGCAAAACTTTAACAATAACTTTTTAATTTTAACAACCCCCCCCCCGGAAGAGGACAAAAGGCCCCAAATACTTTAAGCCTTTTACTTACCCTCCACAAGAACTAGGAAATAAAAGGACACAGTAAATGGCAGTAAACCTTAACAGCTCCCCCTCCCCCAGGAAGGGGAAAAAAGGCCCCAAATAAGTTTAAACATTTAATTGCCCCCCCAAAGAACTATAAAATTAAAAGTCACAACAATAAATGTGAAGGTTGTTGTGGGTTTGTTGACAATACATCAATAAATGTGAAACTAACACATTTTAAACCAAATTCACAAACAGAAGAAAGTCAACCCCAGCAAGCCAAGCCCCCTCTCAAAACCCAAATGAAACTGCAGCCACTCACTCTTCACGCATGCACGCACTCACTCACTCAAGGCAGCAAGAACTCACCCAATCAGGAAAAACAAATTAAGGAGACTTCCGGTTTGGGATTCATGGAGGTCTAACGCAGCTCTAATCGTGGAGCTGACCGGGCTGCCGTTTAAGCGGTCGGTGGGGCAAAATCAAGCCCGCGGCCAACTGTTCTCAGGCGGAGAACAGGCATAGAACGCTCAAGCACCTCAGGGCGCGTTGATCTCGGGCGAGGGGGGTCCTACGCAACGGATCCTCTCCCGACCCTTGAGGTCCCACCCTAAGACAGGTCGGCTATAATCTCTGCAGCAGTCCTGGTGCCAATGCGGTTGGCATAAGACCTACATGGCCATGCTTCAACAGGGGAAAGAAGAGTGGATGGGAATCTAAGATTGAAACAGCGATTACAACCCAAGGAAAGTGAATGAGAAGGTAAAGATCACTATCTCTTGAAACGGGACAGATTATTTAAAGTAAAGAAGAATTAAAGTAGACTTTTAAACTGCAACAGACTAAGTATAAGGAGGGGAGGATCCGGCAAGAATTACATTAGAAAAAGGACTAAGTTAAACGAAGTTATTAAAGAAATTGGACTATTGTTTTGAATACCTGTGGTTATAAGGAGATATCAGGCTGTGAGAAAGTTTCACCATTGCGAGAACTGCTGTGGGAAGTCGGGAAACAGGAAGTACGTAACAACAATAGAGTTGCTGGAGAGAGGCGGCCCTTGCCAGAGGGCAGGAAGTAGGGAATCGCCATTTTTGAAAGGGGAAGAGCCGCGGCTTCAGCGACAGAGGAAGTAAGTCATATTGGATTACAAAAATCATAGAGGAACCATAGAGAAAAGACGCCCGACATTTTGGACTCTTTAAAAGTTCTTTTTTTGGAAAGACCGGGGCATTTAAACTAAAAGGACATTAAATTAAATGCCACGGAGCTAAGGAAGAGAGCGGACTCGTGGGAGCGAGCCAAAGCAAGCCCCACGATGTCGAAAAAAGAGTGGCAATCAGCGATAGAGAATTTGGATAAAAAACTTTTAGAAGTGATTAAGGAGCTCAAGGACATGAAACCGGAGTTGGTGAAAGAGGTTAAAGAGGTTAAAGAGACAGTGAAAAATGAGCTGGCAGAAGTGAAGAAAGGTATGGAAACAATGCAAAATGACCTGCAGGGAACACAGCAAAGAGTCAAGGTAGTGGAAAGTGCGGTGGAGAACTTAGCAGATACGCAACGAACAGAGATGAGGGTGATGAGGGGGAGAATGGCGGTTGCGGAAAGTAAACACATGGAGAAACAGCTGAGATTTCGCGGCTTGCCGGAAGTGGAAGGAAAGACAGCTCAAGAACAGATCGCTGAGGTGTTAGCTGAATACCTGGGGAAGGAGGAGGAGGAAGTTGTGGCTATCCTAGATGTGGTATACCATGTAAATTCAAGAATCGCGACCCAGAGGAAACTACCAAGAGATGTGATTGTGCAATTCACGACCAGAAATATGAAAGAGAAGATTGTGACTAAACAGTTTCAAGATCCATTGGAGATTGATGGCAAGACGATTATTATCATGAAGGAATTACCCAGATCGGTGTTGCTAGATCGAAAAAAATATAAAGCTCTAATTCAGATTCTGAAGGACATGAAAATAAGATACAGATGGGAATTACCAGAAGGAGTGTCCTTTGAATTTGGAGGAGCAAAAAAGCGCATTAGATCTGAACCAGAGATGGAGCAGTTTATAAGGGACAATGAAAAGGACTTACCAGCAACAAGATTATGAATATGGAGTGCAAAGTTTTATCTTGGAATGTAAATGGACTCAATTCACCGAATAAGAGAAAAAGCATTTTCCACTGGCTATTAAAACAAAAATGTGATATCGTATGTCTGCAAGAGACTCATATTAGAAAGCAGGAAGCAAAGTATCTAAAATTGAATAAATTGGGCAGTGATTTTGTAGCGGCCTCTAATAAGAAAAAAAGGGGAGTGGTATTGTATATAAAAGAGGAGCTACAGCCAAAGTTAGTGATGAGAGATGCGGAAGCCAGATTTTTAGCAGTGGAATGTATATGGAATTTAAAGAGAGTATTGGTGATCGGAATTTATGCACCTAACGGAGCAAAAGAAAGCTTCTTTGAGGACTTGGGGAAGCAACTAGATGAACTTTCTTATGACCAGATAATTCTTGCAGGAGACTTCAATGGAGCGACAAACTTGGAACTAGATAAAAAGTCAGCAACTGCACAAAAGAAAAGAGGACTATTACCAAAGACGTTTTTTGTATTGACGCAACAGGAAACTTTAGAAGATGTATGGAGAAGACAAAATCCCAAAGGCAGACAATATACGTTTTTCTCCGCGAGACACTCTATGCTATCAAGAATTGATATGATCTGTGCCTCAAAAGACTTAGCGCTTTAGACTAAAGACGTGGAAATAATGCCTATGGTAGGCTCAGATCATAATCCAATTATGTGGAAGTTGGGGAAAAGGAGTAAAAGAAGAGGATGGAGAATAAATGAGGATTTGCTGCAAGAGGGAGAAAATATGGAGATGTTGAGAAGAGAAACAAAGTTTTTCATCCAATATAACATGAATAGAGAAGTACCAACCAACAAGGTATGGGACACCTACAAGGCAGTAATCAGGGGCATATTAATGGATTTAAATGGAAGAACCAGGGAAAAAAAAGAGGAGAAGAGACAGGAGATCACGGAGAAAATAAAAGCCAAAGAAATACAGTTAAAGAAAAGACCAGGGAAAAAGAAAATCTACCAGGACATTAAAATTCTTCAAGAACAGCTGACAGCAATGAATAACAAAGAATTGGAATGGAATCTTAAGAGAATGAATCAAAAGGCGTTTGAAGGCGCAAATAAACCTGGGAAATATTTGGCATGGCAATTGAAGAAGAGAAAGGAGAAGAAAATAATAAATAAAATCTGTGAGGACAATAAAGTGTACCTGGAACAGACAGCTATTAGCAGAGCCTTTTATAAATTTTATGCCAAATTGTATAATAAAAAAGAGGTGAATAAAGATTCAATAGCGACATATTTGGAGAAAATGAAGCGCCCAGTAATTTCGGAAGCATGGAGAGACAAATTGAACAATGAAGTAACGGAGGAAGAAATAAGAAAGGCAATACAGTCAACAAACTTGGGAAAGGCGCCAGGACCAGATGGACTTACAGCCAAATTTTACAAGGTAATGGCTAATGAATTGGCACCATTCCTAAAAGACGTGATCAATGGTGTTTTAAAGGATCAACGGATCCCAGACACTTGGAGTGAAGCCAATATATCACTGATCCCCAAAGAGGGGCAAGATCTGACTAATGTGAAAAATTACAGACCTATATCATTACTTAATAATGATTATAAAATTTTCGCAAAGATACTGGCAGAAAGAGTGAAGGGATGGCTTTCTGAAGTTATTGAGGAGGAGCAAGCTGGTTTTTTGCCAAACAGTCAAATTAAAGACAATTTAAGGACAGTTATAAATGCTATTGAATACTATGACAAATGTTGTGACAAGGAGGTTGGTTTCTTCTTTGTGGACGCTGAAAAAGCGTTTGATAATTTGAACTGGGACTTTATGTTTGCCACCATGGAAAAGCTACAAATGGGAGAAAGATTCACAAGAGCAGTAAAGGAAATTTACAGAGACCAGAGTGCAGCAATTGTGGTGAATGACGAGGTGACCAAGAAATTGACTATAGGTAAAGGAACAAGACAAGGTTGCCCATTGTCTCCACTGTTGTTTATTTTGGTTTTGGAAATACTGATGATACAGATACGAGAAGACAATGCAATCCGTGGAATAAAAATAAAGGACTATTCCTGTAAGGTCAGAGCATTTGCGGACGATATAATGCTAATTGTGGAAGATCCAATGGAGAATATGCCAAAAGTAATAGAGAAGATTAAGGAATTCGGAGATTTGGCAGGATTTTATGTAAACAAAAAGAAGTCAAAGATACTATGTAAAAATATGACTAAACAAAAACAACAACTACTAATGGAAATAACAGACTGCGAAGTAACAAGTAAGGTGAAATATCTGGGAATTGAATTGACTGCAAAGAATATAGATTTATTTAAAAACAACTATGAGAAATTGTGGACTCAGATAGAGCAAGACTTGATTAAATGGAATAGACTGAATTTGTCATGGTTGGGAAGAATTGCAGTAATTAAGATGAATGTGCTGCCAAGAGTGATGTTTCTGTTACAGACAATACCAATTATTCGAGACTCTAAGCAGTTTGAAAAATGGCAGAGGAAAATATCAGGCTTTGTTTGGGCAGGCAAAAAGCCTCGAGTGAAAATGAAAGTGTTACAAGATGCAAAAGAAAGAGGCGGAATGCAACTGCCCAACTTAAGACTTTATTATGACGCAATTTGTTTAGTGTGGTTGAAAGATTGGATGACGCTGAAAAACCGGAAATTACTGGCCTTAGAAGGATATAAAAAAATATTCGGATGGCATGCATACTTATGGTATGATAAAGTAAAAGCGGACTCTATGTTCTTACATCATTATATTCGGAGAAGCCTATTCACAACTTGGAAGAAGTACAGAAATTACCTACAAGATGGAATCCCCTCATGGGTGGTTCCATATGAAGTAATAGATCCGAGAACTGTCGATAATGAACAACAGTGTTTAACATATAAGGAGATAACCCGAATGGAATTTTCTAAACCCAAAATAAAGACACAGGACGAGTTGTCTCCAAGTTACGATTGGTTTCAGTATAGACAGATCAGAGATCTTTATAATTCGGACTGTGTGAAGGGAGGGATAAGAATGGAGAATTCTGAATTAGAACAGGCACTTTTACAAGAGGACAAAAAGGAAATCTCTAAGGTATATAAAGTGCTGTTGAAATGGTATACTGAAGATGAAACAGTTAAAGTGCAAATGGTGAAGTGGGCTATAAACTTTAATAAGGAAATAACAATGGAGGCGTGGGAATACTTGTGGAAGAATACATTGAAGATCACGACATGCACCAATATCAAAGAGAATGTCTACAAAATGATTTATCGTTGGTATATGACACCAAAGAAAATTGTGCTAGGGAATCTGAATACGTCTAATAAATGCTGGAAATGTAAAAAGCATGAGGGATCTTTGTATCATATGTGGTGGACTTGTGAGGTAGCTAGGCAGTACTGGGGGGAAATCATAAGAGTAATAAGCGAGATTTTACAATTTCAAATTAATAAGAACCCAGAACTCCTGCTACTGAACTTGGGAATGGAGGACATTCCAGCACAATATAGGACATTGCTATTTTATATGACAGCAGCGGCCAGACTTTTGTACGCGCAAAAGTGGAAAGTGCAAGAAGTGCCAACCATCGAGGACTGGATTTATAAATTGCTGTACATGGCGGAAATGGACAAAATGACAAGGAAACTGAGAGACCTTGATCCAGGACAGTTTAACACGGATTGGGAGAAGCTGAAACAATATTTAGTGAAGAAATGGGAGGTGGGAGGAGAACTGTGGCAGTTTGAAAATTACTGAAATACAATAAAAGTAGAGGGAGGTGACTTTACCGGGAGGTGGAGAGTTAAATGAGAATTTCTAAGCAATTATTTATCAGACGATTATATATAGCATTAAGTATTATAGGTGTTATTATAAGAATTATAATGATAGAAATTAACTAATTATAAGGATACAAACTAATCAATTTCATTTCTGGCAATAATCGTATAATGGAGATAATTTGGTATATATGGGTCAAATTGGTTGACTATTTTTGGTGGATAGTTGCATAATGGAAGAATTATATAATTACATACTTAAAACAGCACGAAGATAAGATATGTAGAAAAGTAATATATAGAGTATAAGTTAAATTGGTTGACTTATATTGAATGTACTGTTTATAGAAGTATCTAAAATTATGCTAAAGGAGGGATAAATTGTTTGTCCCATATTAAAGATGAGATTATAAGATAGAGTATAGAGTATCAAAATTAGCTAAATGATTATTATTAAAAGAAAATATGCCATGAATGTATTATTTAGTTATGCATTATTTAGTTGTTAACGTAAGTAGGAAGACAGAAGAAGCACTGTGTTATATAGATAAGCTTAGAAGAAAGTGAAAGTTTACGTTTGATAGATAGAATAAATTTGAAATGAGTAAGGGAAAAGGGACAAGGGGTTGGAAAACTGTTGGAAGTCAACAAAAGGGGGGGAAAGGGAGGGGGTTAGAATTGGAAAAATTAAAGGAAACTGATTGTAATGTACAACTTAATGACATCTAATCCAATAAAAAAAAATTTTTTAAAAAAGGAAAAACAAATTAAAGAAAAATTAAAATTAAAAACCCCTTCCCTTCCCCCCAACCACCCACCTAGACAAATAACAAACCCTCTGCCCCCAAAGAGAAAATCCAGTGAGTCAGTAAAATGACTGTCCTACTAGTCTCCTGAAATCCAGCAATGTCAGCCTTTCACAGTCCAGAAGATCCAGAAGGCCAGCCAAGGGACTCTCAAGCCACCACAGAGACAGCGCTCAGAGGATCCAGCACAGGAACTCTCTCTCGCTCAATGTCTCTCTCTCAAGGGCAAGGATGAATGGAGACTGGCTTAAGGCAGGCCTTAAATTTAATTCCCTGCAGCATTTCAAAAAAGGCACTCTCCTTCCAGGGAATCCTATTGGCTGGAAGGAAAATGCTGCTGCAGGATTGGACACTCCTAAATCCCACACCCTTCCCTGATCCCCCTCCCTCCTCCCCCTTGTACTCCTCTCTTCCCTCTCTCATCCTGAGAAATTGGAGGGAATCTCTGCAAGCACTTTTCTTGCCCTTTTGCAAAAGAGCAAGAAAAGTGCTGCTTTCAAGCTTCTCGTCAATTTTTGCAAGATGGAAGGAGGAAGGAGGAGGTTGTAGTGACTCACTCACTCCTTCTCCCCCTCGCCTCTGCTATGAAAGAGCACAGGAAGCTTGGTTTTTGCAGGACTTTGCTGCAAAGTGCTGCTTCCGGTTAACCTGAAGCAACCCGAATCGCTTCGGGTTGCTCTGATTTGATATTTCTGAAATGGGCCAGATTCGAGAATACCGAATCTACACAAATCGGGAATTTAACCCGAATCAGAAACCTGAAGCACTCATGTTGTACATGAGCATGTGAAAGTGGATGTGTATAAATAATAGTGGAAATTTCGATAATAGTCATGTTTTGAGGTGACTTAGAGGAATTATATACTTTCAATTTACCACACAGCTAGATCTTTAAGTCTTTTGGGGAACTCTTATTGTTTCATTAGGTATTCTAAGATTGGGTACCAGCTAGATATGAAGTCTCTTGATATCACCTGGGGGTCTATATGTGAGAGGTTATCTATAATGGCAGCCATAGTATAATTGTCTCATAATTTTTTATGCCATAGAGAGAGATCTGGAGCATTTACATTTTTCCAGTGGGTGGCAATGGCTGCTTTGGCAGCTGTTAACAGGATCGACATAGTTCGTGTCTTAATCTGTGCACCTCTTGTTAATGCCCATGTGTTTAGGAGCAAGGTCTCTGGCAAAAACAGAATGTGCATGCCTGTGAAAGTTTTGATTTCATTTAGATCTCTTTCCCAGAATATTGCTACTTTGGGACACTATAACCAGCAGTAAAGGTAATCTCCTATCTCACCACATTGCTTCCAGCAAGCTGGACTGGCGACTAGGGGTGTGCAAGCCAAAAATTTTCGGCTATAGCCGAAAGTAGAAAGCCGAAAGAAGATTCTCTATCGTTAAAGCCGAATGCCGAAACAAGAATCTCTTTCGGCTTTCGGCTTTCGGGATTCTTTCGGCATTATTTCGGCATTCTTTCGGCTCTAATCTCTACCACTGACAGCTGGGGGAGGCTTGTGTTGCCAGGGGTGGCATTTTGCATGCAAAATGCCCCCCAACCCTCTGGGGCCCTTCTCCCACCCCTCCTCCCACCCCCCACCAAGGCTCAGCCTGCTCCCACTTGGGGCATTTTGCATGCAAAATGCCACCCCTGGCAACACAAGCCTCCCCCAGCTGTCAGTGGTAGAGATTAGAGCACCTACTTGGGGAGGCCATGAAATGGCCCCACCAAGTGGGAGCAGGCTGAGCCTTGGTGGGGAGTGGGAGGAGGGGTGGGAGAAGGGCCCCTGAGGGTGAGGGGGCATTTTGCATGCAAAATGCCACCCCTGGCAAAGGAAGCCTGCTTCTTCATTTTTTCCCCATAGGAAATAATGAAGAAGATGAGCAGCCGCATGCTAACAATATGCTGCTCCTTCGCTTTCTTATGGGAGGATGGGGGGACCTGCTTTGGGGGGCCATAACATGGCCCCCCAAAGTCCAATCTGTCTGAAACTTGGGTGGTTGTTAGAGAAGGGTTAGAGGAAGGTCCCCACCAATTTTGGGCTTATTCGGTGGGAAAATGCCTCCCCCAGACGTCCGGGAAGACGGAGGCATTTTCCCATTGAAAAGCCGAAAGAAAGCCGAAAGAATCCCGAAACGTTTCGGCTTTTTTCTTTCGGCTACCCGAAACGTTTCGGCATTCCCCGAAACGTTTCGGCATTCCCCGAAAGAAGCCGAAACACTTTTGTTTCGGCATTCTTTCGGCATTCTGAATGCCGAAACGCACATCCCTACTGGCGACTGATATGACATGGGTTAATTTTTGAGGTGTCATGAACCAGTGTGAGATGATTTTGAATGCTTGCAAACTTTCAGTTACAATAGATTTAAATGGGAGTAATTTCCAAATAGCTATCCAGTCAGCTTCTGTCAGTTGTGTGTCACAGATTTTTTGCCACTATGCTTGGTATGAGAGCGTATGTGTTTTATTCAAGTCAGATAATACATTATAAATGGCTGAAATAAGGCGTTTTCCTGACTCCTGTGCTTTTTAAATTACTACCTCAAAGTCTGTTAGAGGTTGCTTAAGAATGTTTTGCAAATCTATTTGAGAGCACATATGCGTTATCTGAAAATATTGAAACCATGGAGATTAACCTAATTTGTCCTCTAATTGTGTCTTGTGCATTAATTTATGATTGTTTGCGAGATCCAGAAGTAACAGGATCTTGGCCCTTTTCCATTCTCAGAAGGAGTTATTGCCCAACCCTGGTAGAAACCCGTGCTGATTGAGAAAGGTTTGTAATCTGGGTTTGTTTGGTAGTAGTTTTATTCTAAGTCCATCCCAGACCTCCAATATTGGGGTTAGAAATGGATTAGATTGTATTTTATTGGGTCTAGTGGCTGTTCTTTGCCATAGTTGTAGTGCAACCCATTCCAGCAATTTGACTGAATTTGAAAGGCTTTATAATATTTAATCACATCAGAAAATCCTAGCCTTCCCCATGTAAAGCTCCATTATAGTGTGTCAACATTAACCCTGTGTTTCTTGTAGGATCATAAGAAATCTAAAAAGAGTTCTTGCCAGTTCTTCAATGTTTTAAGAGGTATCTTTATGGGTATAGCTTGAAATAGAAAAATAAGTTTTGGAAGCATGAACATTTTAATCATGTGCAGCCTATCTAACCATGTTGGATTTGTTTTATGCCATCTGTTTAAAAGGTGCTGTGTGTCTTTCATAAATTTATCATGAGTAAGCTTTTGAATATCATAAGGTTTTTTGGTATTTCTATGCCAAGATAGCGTATAGAAGTCATGGCCCATCTATAGACTGTTGTAGTCTTTATTTCCAAAATCTGGCCTCCCTCTAAATTAATTGGCATCAGTGATGATTTTTCTAGGTTCACCTGTAGGCCTGATATTTCTCCTATTTCCTTCAGGGCCTGTTGTATGTGTCTAATTGTAGAGTGATTCTGCGCAGGTTGGATAATGCACTTCCAGTCCTCTTTATAGATCACTAGGAATGGATTTTTTTGTGTGCGGAACAAAAAATCCACTTCAAACGATTGATAAAGTGCATTGAAAGTGCATTATCCAAGGTGTGCGGAAGGCATCGTAGAAGATGGTGTGATACAAACAATAACATGTCATCCCCAAAGATTGATAATTTATACTCCTTCTCTCAGATTTGTATTCCTCTAATATCCTTAGTTGCCCTTATTCTGTCAGCAAGGGGGTCCTGTGCTATTGCAAATTGAAGAGGGAACAAGGAACACCCTTGTCTCATCCCTCTCTTAATTGTGAACATTTCCAATGTTGTATTGTTTATTCTCAAATTCACTGTTGGAGTGGCATATATGGTATTAATTGCCACTAAGAATTTTTCCCCAAATCCCATTTTTCTAAGCTCAGCTGTCAGATATGAAATTTCAACTGAATCAAAGGCTTTCTAGATATCTAGGGATAGAAGAGCTCCTTTCTATTTAGTCTGAGAGCAGTGGCTTAGTATGTCGAGAACCTTATATGTATCGTCTGTAATGTCTCGTCCAGGCATAAAACTGGCTTGATCTTGATCTATGTATTGTGTAATAAATGAAGATAATCTCTTAGCTAGAATGGATGAGAAAATTGTAAAATCCATATTGAGGAGCGAGATTGGTCTGTAAAATGTTACTTCAGTAGTATCTTTACCTGGTTTTGGCAGTACTATTACTGCAGCCTGAGCCCACGAAGGTGGCATGACTCCTGCATCTAGTATGTAGTTGCAGGCCTCTGCTAGCAGTTGGGCTAATAGTGTGGAGTATTTTTATAGTATTCTGATGGACATCCATCAGATCCTGGGGCTTTGTTAGATTTCAGGTTTTTGATGGCCTCTTTAACCTCCTGGATCAAGATGCGGTTTTCCATTACAGCTTTATATTCCTCTGTTAATCCCATTGTTATGGGGTGTTTCAGAAAGTAATTTTCAATGTTAGTAGTTGGAATCTCTTTGGATCTATACACGTTTTTGTAGAAGTATAGAAATATCTGAGAATTTTTTTCTGTACTATAATGTGTATTCCCTGTTGGGTCTTTTATGGCTGTAATCAATTTAGCCACTTTCTCCTGCTGCACCCTTTTAGCTAACATTTTCATCTGCTTTGGAGACTTTTGCCAGAATTTTTGCTTAAGGTATCGGTTTGTTGCACAAAATTTTGTACCTTATCTTGTTTTAGCTCAATTAGTAAAGGAGAATATGCTGGAGTCCAATGAGGGAAATAAACATAGACCTTTATTGCTTATAAGCAAGGAAGAATAATAGTTACCAGGATAAAGGCTCCGTGAACTGATCAGTTCTTCGGAGCTATAATGCTACAACAGAAAATTTATACCTTCAGGTCAATTAGCATAAGTTACATAAGTTACAACATTGAGACCACATTGGTCCAAGCCAGTGACAAACCCCAATGGTTTGGCGGTCTCTCATTGGCAGAACAATTCTGAACATCATCACATTGGCAGAACAATTCTGGATGTCATTGCAATATGCATAATTCTTAATTGATGTTTCTTATTACCTTAGAAGCATTGCTTATCTTTTCAAGGAAGATCTTATAAATTCCTCTGTCACTTTCCCATTGAAAAAGTTGCTATTAATTCTTGCCCTTTAGAAAGGGTATTACTTGCCAGGGTCACCCCGCTTCTGGTGCCTGGGTGCTCTTCCTGACCTTGATGAGTTCCACTAGTTATCTAGACCAGAGTTCAGCTAGCATCCTTGTTGCTTCTAAGAATAACTTCTCTGGTTCATTCCACTTGCAGCTGGCCTGATTAATTCAGAGAGAAATTTCTCTTGTCAGCCTATGAATATTGCATAGTGCAGAGTGATACAGGTGTATTATTTTGATAATAATAAGCTTGCCCAGTGTGCATATATTGATAGCCTAAACTACAAATATTTTGCACTTCACATTAACAGGTATACATTCACATGTCTTCTGGTCACTTCTCTGCTTTGCATAGTGAGAACACAGTATAAGCACCTGAGAATACAGTAAAATTGCATAAGAGCTAGAAAGGCACATGAAAATATTCTAGTCCATTAAATTCACTCCCATCAGTATATTTTTTGGAACTTGGGTCATATCTAGCAGTTCTAATTTCCTAGGCTCCATTAATAATTGTTTGTATGACTTTCTGCTTCGTTTTTTAAAGTTATTTTTCCAGATTATAAATGTTTTATATTAAGTATAATCTTGTTTTTTGCTTTTGTTTCAGGAGATGTGAGGATATATGTTATGAATTTTAAGATTCAACCACTCTCCCTAAGTTGAGTTCTCAGAGAGAGAATGAGTCGGTTGTACACCCATTTCCCCCACTTTTTTAAAGGTGAATCTCTTTACTAAGTGGGGACTGAAGGCACCAGATGACAGCCCACTCCCCTCCCCCCCACTTAATGTGGATGTTTTGTTTAGACAAATTCTGCAATATTATTTTCATTTCTTTACTTTGATTTTTGCCACCTGTGACTTATCAGTTGAGTTTACCATGAACTTGATTTTCTTCCTGGTTAAGCCGTCTGTGGAGTGGTTGTTCTGATCATTATTTTGCCGCCCTTTTTTTTTGGTGAAATAGCTTTGTCTATTTTCCTCTTGTTTCCTTTTTGTTCTATTTCTGATGGAGAAGGAATGCCAAACTGATGTAACATGTGTAGTCCAGACTCTAAATCTGTCGCCCAAAACACCTCTCCTTTATGTAGCTCTTGGATCTTGGCTGCGGCTACCCATTTGTAGCACTGATTAGCTGCACGGAGTTGTGTATTGATAGGCTTTAAATCTCTTCAGTGCTGTACTGCTTCTCAAGGTAAATCTGGGTAGATTTCTATTTTGTTTCCTCCATATGATACGTGCCCCCATTTTCTGGCTTCTGCCCGTATTTGTTGCTTCAGATTAAAGTCTCTCAGTTGAAATATAGTCTCTCGATTCCATTCTTTGGAGATTCATAGAAGAGCCAACCGTATAGGTTCTAAGCACCATTGTATCTCCATTTTCCCCAGCATGTATCTAGGTGCTGAGTCATTCTTCTGTTATTTTTGTGAGACCTTTTGTTTCTTCCATTTGTTCTGGAAATCCTTTTGCCTTTACATTTAATTTCTGAGCATCTAGTTCCAGCTGAAGCACCCAAAAATTCAGTTCCTCTTTGTTATGATGTATGGCCTTGACATCTTCCTGTAGTGTTTGTCCAATAGTGAGGGCATGCTCTGCTTTCCTATTTGTCTCCTGAGAGGAAAATTGCGTTTGATCTAATTGAGCTCTCAGCGATTCAATCAGAGATCTCATCATTTCTAGAATTCTGGATTCCATGGCTCCTATTGCTGTAATCATCTCTGTTTTTGTGGATTCTGTCTCCATCGGGCCTGCTTCATTATGTTCTGCAGCCGTTTTGTGGGTATTGTCACCTGTAGCTCTGTGCTTGTCTCTTTGGATTTCTTCTTGAAAACATTCTTCAACTGATCTGGAGGGTATATTATTCAATCTTAAAGTGTTGTAGCTTTCCCCGCATCTGTTTGGTACTTGCTTTCAGCAGATAGTCGGATTTATTTGTAGATGTGAGGAAGTGAGGAGAGGAACTCAGATTTTAGTCTGCCATCAAGTTTGATGCCAAGCCACCCCCCACCCCCATTTTCTGTTTTTTTTTTAAAACAACAACACTGGTACATCACAATGTGGTTATTTAAGTTAAAAAAAACTTTAAAAGACTTCTGACATTGGGAAATTCCTGCTTAATATTTTAAAGTTTCTCTCCAGAACACCTCAGTTAACATGCTGATGAAACCACTGACATGTCAGAAAGACCACAGCAGAAACGGGGCATTTTTCTAAAGGCAGAAATAAAAACCAGGCACCATTTTGGTTTGGCTCCCTCTAATGTGGAATGACAGAAGCCCAATATGGATCTGATCCATGCAGCTGAATACTCAGAAAACCTGTTGAAAGTGAACATGCAGAAGAGGTCTCTGTGTTCAAGGTGCCTCTGGACTCAAATCATGATGCTCTACTGCAGACCAGCATGGCTACCTACCTGAAACTTTCATGGAAGTATTGTCAAACCTAAGTAGCTATTCGTTACTAGTTTTACTTAGTGCGTTTGTTATCCATTTGAGTATATTCAGTTGGTGGGGTCAGGTTTGTGTGTGTGTGTGGGTGTGACTGAGGGAGTTATATAATTCACAGCAAGTATCTTACATATTGTTTGGCATAGCTCTTTACTTAAACAGCAGCAAGTAGACTAACAGAGATGTCATTTTTACTTGTGGAAGCAAAGAGATTTCAGCAGAAGGGAACAGTCATGGAAAGGTCACAGGCCTATTCTTGGATCTATTAAATATCAAATTGCAGAATAGCAGAAGTGTCAAGAGCATTTGTTGTGTAATGAATGTTCTTTTTTATACTTCATAATAGTGATAGCAACATTGGAGATATAATCAGCATTGGAAATATAATCAGCATTGGAAATATAATCAAGTCACACTTCTAAAAAAAAAGATATGGCTGACATACCAAGACTGCTTCTAACAGAAGCCACTCAGATCACAATTAGGTGAAAGTGGGAGATGTGTAGAGTGGTTTCATAAAAACTAATTGTATGACAGGAGTGGTACTAACATTTTTCCATGGCTGGGTAAGGGCATCTAACTCCTTTTGTCTGCACCATTCCCTGATTCAGCTCATAAGGCCATCTGTTATGCCCATATACGGAATCCCAAATATTTGTTTAAATAGCCTGCACCTGTACTATTTTAATAACTTTTTAAAGATTATTACTGATTTGATGGTTTTGTGATTTTAATGTATTTTATGAATGTTGTTAGCCTCCCTGAGCCCATTTGTGGGGAGGGTGGGGTATAAAGAAAATAAAATAAATCATAAATAAATATACCTTGACCTAAATTTTGTCCTGAAGAAAAAAGCCAGGTACAATAAGCAATCTAGTACCTTGTACAACATAGAGAGAGTCTGATTGGCTGTTTACTTTACTGGATAAAAGCTCAAGGGGCTGCAAAGAGCCTCCTCCCCCTGCCATGTCATGTAACTAACAAAGAGGACTACAAGCATGGCAGGGCCCTGTGTCATCCCAGGAGTGGGGTGGCTAGTGAGGAGGAGAATGATGGCACTGCTTCTTCTTCCAGCCTGCTGCCTTCATCAGGTAAGGAGAAGTGGCAACAAGGGGGCGGAGTCTTCTTCAAGGCTATTTTGGCCTCTCACTCTGCCCCTGAATGCAAGATGAATGTGCAAAGACTAGAACATGAGGCCAGTGATGCTAAGCTTTCCTCTCCACAGTGATGTAAAATGTTAGCACACACACATCCACTTAAGGGAGCTAACAACTCTCTCTTTCTCCACCAGTACTCCTGTAGTTACAGTAGACTGACTTTAGCTGAGGTCACAGGGACTGACCAAGCCTCTCTGTGCTGATTGTGTGTTCCCTTTCTGCATGGAAAATGAACCTGCTAGCCCAAACATTTTCCCACCTTAAATGCTAGATAATTATGGGATGGTTTGGTATGTAAATAATAAAACCTACTCTCTGTCAATCATGTCATACGGCTCAATTAATAAAGAAATTATTCATGTTTCACCTGTTCTGCAGAGACTAATCATCATATATTACCCATCCCTTCCTGAATAGGAATAATCAGGGGTAGAAGATTTAAGAAAACAGGAGGTAGAGACAGGAAGATTAGTGAACCAGAGGCACAGGTCATTATCCTAAGCAGCTCTCCAATTATTTATAACCTTGCTTCACATATATAGTAAATATATCTCTTTTCTCCATGCTTGTTGACACCTATAGTAATTACTCACTGAAAGGTAACTCTCTGCGGCCCCATTTCCATCTTCCTTAATTGCTCAAGTACCAGCTTACACTAGATCAGCATTGATGAGCAGTGACATTGTCCTGTCAGCTAAGTAATTTGTTGGCAGCAAATGCCATTGATGGTTTATTCTCCATCTTTCAAAACTCCTCATGCAAATAAGACACCATAATTAGCACTGACCTTTGCCTAATGCTGGTTGCCAATCACTCATGTGCCATCCTTGGGGGCTGCCTGTTTTAACAATGGGAGGGAAAACAAATGATGGAAGCAGAAACATAAGAGAATGACAAACATGTTTTTCAAGGCACACTCAAGGCTGATTCTTCTGGGCTTATGGGAGCTGGTTCATTTTTCTGTCTGCGGAAGCCTCCCCCACTCATGAGTCTGACTCATTTGCCATGTACAGATCCTTGCCATTTTCCATGTCATCTTCTACTAATAGAAAGGTGCTTTGGCATGGCATGGATAACTGGCAATTTGTGTTTGTGATGGATTTATAAGATGACAAATTCAACAGGATCAGGAAAATGCTGGGGAGAGCAGGTGAAGCAGTCCTCAGGAACTCCTTGAATGTGTATGATCAATGCTCCTCCTGGTTTGGTGAAGCTGCTGCAGATACAGTGGACCTTGAACATCAGCAAAACTTTTGACATGGTTCTGAAGGTACATCACAGAAATGCAGCCTTCATCTCTGATGGGTCCTGAACAACAGACTTACCCCCAGAGGAAGTCAATAATATGTGAGGGAATGTAATATGTCAGGTTGATGCATATTCTCATGATATAAATGGACACACTGTGCTATAAAAGCCACATCTAACTCATGAGCAGTTTCTTTCTAGCAGGCAAAAGAGGCACCCTTGTCTGGGGCCCTTGAAATTGTAAAGAATTATGGAAGATCCATCAATTAAGACTCCAACCTATTACTTGAGAGTAAGTCTCATTGAATTAAAATCAAAGTACTTCTGAATGAATATATAAAATTGAGCTTCACATCTGAATGGTACACTAAGGAACTGGTTAATATTGAAATGATCATGCTATCAAACTGATGCATGCTTTCGTGACATAAACTGCCACACTGTGTTACAAAAGACACCTCTAACTCATGCAGCAAGAGCTTCTCTGCAGTTCAGGGAAATAAACAGAAGCTGATCAGACGGTACTGCTAGCTTTATGGTCATTAGAGACACAAGGAAGATTCCCTTCCCCTGATTTCTCACCTAGTTACTCACTGGATCTGTGGAAGAAGGGAGCAACCTGTAGAGGTCTTAATTAAGTTGTTTCCAAGGGCTATGGACAGCCTTTCGATGGCACAGAAAAGAAGCACAGTGGTAAGCAGCAGGTAATGTGGCACCAATAGTGGATGCAAAAGAGAAAAGAGATCGCTATTAATCTCTGTGGCACTGGTGCTATAGAATGCTGCAAGATTCTATCATCACCAATTTTCCTTAACATCTACTGAGATACGTTAGCTGGTAATGGGTGCCAATAATCCCCAGTTCTACTTCTCCTTTTCAACTGTTATCCAAGGCAGCAGAGGTCCTGAATGAGTATCTAGAGACAGAGATGGATTGGATCATGTCATGAAAATTTAGTCCAGGTAAGACTAATGTGGTGTGAGGATTCAGCCTATTTGGATTGGGTTGTACCCACTCTCTGAAGAAAGAAGATCAAATCTATAACAATCCATGTAACAGTGTGGTAGTACTTTATGTCAGATGGTGGTACTTTATTCAGATGAATGCTCAAGTACCTCTTGTAGTAGATAATACCTTTATCCAGCTTAATTTGGTATGCCAGCTGTGAAGGTTCTTTTAAAAATGCCATTTGGTCACAGTTATCCATGCTTTGATTATATTCTGGCTAGATTACAAGAAAGCACTCTATGTGGGTCTGCCCTACTTTTTAGGGTTGTCAAGTGAAATTGTCTTAATTTCTCTTTGCTGAATTTCTCCCTGAAATCTAGTAGTCCATTTCTATTCCTCATTGTAAAAACTTGAATCCATTTCTAATCAATTCCTCTTTCATGAAGAGGGAGATTTCATTAGATTATTAACACTACCTCACAGGGTTGCAAGGATAAAAAGAGAGGAGAATGATGAAATTGCTTTTGATGGATGCTGATTGGGTTCACACCTACCCACAATAGATATCCAAGAAATTAATGCTGGATTTCAGTTGCTATCTCCTCTAATCCTACTTCTGCTTCCACGGCCAGGAAGAGAGAATAGATGACCTAGTTCCATGGCCATGCCTGCAGTAAAAAAACGAAAGAAGAAGAAGAACAATGTGAGCCATTAAACAATCAATTAAACACAAGCCAGGACTTGTCTAAACATATTGTTGCTGAATCAGACTGTTTTTATTCTTTGCATCACATTACAATGGTACAACAGGCAGATATCCACAGATGAGGTTTTCTCCAATGCCACTGGCCTGCTCCAAACCTTCCTTTCCTCCTCCCACTAGAGCCCCACCCTGTAGAGTGGAACATAAAAAAAACCTGAAAGTGCTCAAGTTACACAAGGATGCACACAACACCTTCATGTGGTATAAACAGAAACTACACAATCACATGGTAGAAAAATTTTAAAACCCTCAAAGATAAATTAATGAGAAATCAAAGAAAGAGGAAAAGGGAATAAGAGGAACCAACTGGAATATCTAAAAAAGAAAATTTGGGAAACAGAAGTTCTACCTACCCCTCCCCAAAACAACCCTAGTTTTCAGTTTCTTCAAAAAGGTAGAAGAATAATTGCTAGCTGGATAAGCTTTAGGATTCATATCTTTTTGATTTTGTATATCTTGCATTGGCTTCCAGTTCTGGACACCATTAATAATGCTTCTCGTTAAAGCCCTAAAAAGTGACTGAAGGATCACCTCTTGCCACACAAGACTACCTATCAATTAAAAGCTTCCACTGAGGCCCTGTTCCATGTCCTCCCTTCGTCTGAAGCAGGGCTCATTTGGAGGGGGAACGCACCGGAACAGCGTTCCTGTAGATCTGAAAAGAGGTCACATGGGTTTTGGCCCTGCCCACATGATTCCTTTTCCTCCCTGCTGCCCATGTCTTTAGCAGCAGGCAGAGGCAGCACCAGCACCAGCACCCCACCACCACCTCCTGGATTCCCTGGTAGGAACCCGGGGGGGCATGGGGGGGTAGCCACATGGCCCGTCCTCCAGGCCTGCAAGCAGTGAGGGCTCTCCAGAGGAGGGTAAGCTGCTTTAAATTCATTCTGCTTTATTTTTGTGAGTGAGTGCATGCATGCATGCATGCGTGCGGGCAAGTAGGGCTGCTGGGGCTGGCTCTCCAGAGGAGGGTAAGCTGCTTTGAGTTCATTCTGCTTTATTTTCAGGAAATACCTGGAGATTTGGGGGGAAAGGGGCCTGAGGGGTGGTGTTGCCTTCTGACACACTTCTAGTGATGTCAGGGGGTGTGGCATATGCTAATGAGATATGCGGAGATATGCTAATGAGTTCCTGCAGTTCTTTTTCTACAAAATGACCCTTGGTCTGAAGTAAAAGGGTGGCTGTCATAGGCCTTTCCTGCTGAGGTATCTTAGTGGTAGGACTCCATTCCCAAAACAATTTGCCTATTACCCAGCTTATTGAGCTTTTATCATGAAAGGAAAATGATGTGATTTTTCCCATGCTGTGACCTTTGTGGATTTTCTTGAACTGCCCACGTTGCAGCTTTGTGGCTAATATTGCTTATGTCTGATTTGACTGTCTTGCCAATGATCTTTGTGATTTTGTCTTTTGATAGTCTTTTGATGTCGTTGTTGAATTTATAGCTGTTGCTTTTTTATTATGGTGTTGGTGATTTTATGGCTGTTACTGCTTTTAATTTTTTTATGTTCCTAAGTATTTTAATGAATTAAAACAATAAATGGAAACAATATGATGTACCATGTGGCTCTTTTTTGTATTCTGCCATGTTGCTCTTGACAGGAAATTAGTTTTTCCCAGTATACCATTTTTATGCAATAAGTGTTCCCTACATTACTGGGTGGCAGAGAATCTTTTTAAGCAGGTGAAGTAGGATTCATATTGCTCAAAAGCAGGGTACCATTATTACATTTTTTTTCAAATAATTATCTTTCACACCATGCCATCAGTTCTGCCACAGAGGCACCGTCTATGCTATGCTGAAAACTGAAGTGATTGTTCAGTCACAGAAAATTGCCTTTGACATCTATTGAACCAGCACTCTAAGCTGGAGCTTAATTAATATGTCAAAACTAGAGAGCTAGTGGATCCTATATATGTCAGCTATAGCACCTACATGAAAGAAAACATTTAGTAAAACAAAACCAAGTCTTATAAGGGTCAATAATTACATTGTTGTTACACATTTCTATGTTGCTTAGAAAAGGGGATTCATAAATATGAATGGATAGAGCTGAAAGATTAGAGTCCATTGAGAAAGTTAAAGACTTTACTCATTTGTATAAACAGCTAGCCAAGCATACCTTTCCACTATAATCTTATTTTTAAGGATTGTTCTTCTATTTTGTTTGAGGTTAATTGGTTGCTGTCTTTTTCACTGTCAAGTCAATCCATTAGAACGTAAATCATTGAGGGTTAATCTGCTGTTGCCTATGTAAAATACAAAGTATTAGTAACCTGACACTTCAATAATTTTACTTTACAAGTGACATTCTATTCCAGCTGCATTGACAGTTTCTGCTACACTAAGATTTGCCCTATCCACAGAATTGGTAGTGCTTTCTCTAGAAATACTGGCTCAGGCTATCTGATGACTCTATTAATCTTCACTCTAACAGTAAAAGAACAGTTGATGCTGCTGCTGAATACCACCAGAAAATAAGGTTTTAAAATTTCATGGTTATGCCTTCTCCAGATGTTTCTGGTGTGATTTATATTTGAGTGAAAAATTTCAGCTCATTCTGCCTCCTGTCCCAAAGGTACATCAGCATGAAATTTAGGTTCCCCTACACACATTCAGTAGTATGGGTGTTGTAACTCTATGGTATGATTTCACATTCCTGGACCTGTTTGTGAATACTTATCTTGTGGACAGGGCAGAGTATGTCAATCTTTCCTACCTCTTTGCTCCCTTTCATATGCTAATTAGGCCCACAACTGAGTTACAATACTCACGCACAGTCCCCAGTGGTGTAAGATTGCATCGTGTAGAAGCACCATGTAGTAGCATACATATAATCTGGAAATCTGAGCCTATGGATTTATTTTTCGATGTTTAACGTCGACCGTATTGAACGCTGCTGACAGATCCAATAAAATAAGCAGCGCCGATCCGCCCCGATCCAGCTGCCTGTGGAGATCATCTGTGAGGGCGACCAACAGCATCTCCACCCCATGTTCTGGGCGGAAACTGGACTGGAAGGGGTCTAGGGCTGAGGTCTCCTTCAGGAAATTCTGCAGTTGTCTCTCTGCCGCCCGCTCAACCACCTTACCCAGAAATGGCAAATTCGAGACTGAGCAGTAGCTGAGCAGTCTCCAAGGAATCCCGTAGTCTGTCGACACTGGCTTTTACCAGCCATGACGGACACGGGTCCAAGGGGCATGTGGGAGGTCGCACCACCTGCAGAATCCTGTCCACCTACTCCCCGAAAAGTGGGCTGAAATGATCAAATATCTGCCCCGAGGACGGCCAAGGGGCCTCTAGTTCACATACTGCATCAACTGTGGCTGGTAAGTCACGGCGGAGAGACAAGATCTTATCAGCAAAAAACCCGCAAAATCCTCACAGCTTAACTCCAAATCCAAATTTTGATGGTCTTGGCCTGATGGGGCGACCAATGAACGGACCACATTAAACAATTTCACCGGGCGTAAGCTAGCTGATGCAATGGAAGCTGCGTAGTATTCCTTCTTTACAGCCTTCACTGCCATCGCATAGGATCTCATAAACAACCTATAAAATGTTCTTGTCTCCTCGTCACGAGATCGCCGCCACATGCGCTCAAGTCGTCTTAGTTCCCATTTTTGTCGCCGTAGCTCCTCTGTGTACCAGGGAGCTCGGCGAGTTTGGCAACGAAGAGGACAATGGGGAGCGATTTCATCGATGGCCTCAGACAGCCGAACCTGCCAGTCCTCCACCAGCTCATCCAATGAACCACCGTGGAGCATCGGTTCCTGTAGAGCATTCTAGAAACCAATTGGATCCATGAGTCTTCACGGGCGAGCATAAATTTGCTCACCGCCCTTGCAGGGGGTGTGTGGCACCCCCAGCCGAGCCTCCAGAACCGCATGGTCTGACCATGGCACTAACTCTATTTTATCCAGAACCACATCCAGTCCCATCTCAAAGATCAAGTTCAGCGTGTGGCCCGCTTTATGTGTGGGTGCCGATACAAACTGGGAAAGTCCCAGGGTTGCCATGGCTGACACCAGGTCCGCAGCCTGCCCAGAGGTGGTATCATCGGCATGGAAATTGAAGTCCCCCAGCACCATCAGCCTGGGGTACTCCAAGGCCCACCCCGCAACCACCTCCAGCAGGTGCAGCAGGGTGTCTGCTGGTGTGCTAGGCGGTTGGTACACCAAACAGACAGCCAAACTTTCCCCAGCACTCCACACCAGTCCCACACAATCAATGCCAGGGATTTTGGGGATGGGAAGCGGCTTGAAGCAGAAACCCTCTCGGGTGAGGATTACCACCCCACCCCCGACCCCCTGTTCGCGACTGATGAAGGACCGAGTATCCTGGAGGGGTCAGTTCACCTAAAGCGACTCCTTCGTCCTCCCTAAGCCAAGTCTCGGTCATGCATACCAGGTCCACATTAGCTGCCACAAAAGTATCGCACAGTGTCATGGTCTTATTATTTATGGACCTGGCATTACACAACATCAGTGTCGAAGGGGAGTTTCTCCTAGCTCCAACACCAGCGTGTCTCGGGATGGGAAGTAGGTTAGAAGGGCACTGAGCCTTCCCATATCTCCGTGACCTTCTCTTCTTTAACCAAGTCCCACCACCATACCTCCCCTGTCCCCAGAGGACTGGGCTCCCTGGCCCTATCTCAACTGCCCTCCCTACTTCTATCACCATCACTTTATTGTGCGCAGTTTTTTCTATTTGCAGCAGGAGACAGCGTTAACAATGGTCATATAGAGGGTAGTACCAACTCTACTCCAACCCATTCCTATGTGTCAGCCACTCAGTTCCTTCAAGACCAATCATATCCAGTGAAACCAAGGCCAAATCAGTTTCAACACTCTAATTCACTCCAGTTTATAATATGTTCTACCCCCCCTCTCTACTTGGTTTCACATATCAGCTTCTAGTTTCAGTGTGTATTATCTTGCCTATCTATTCCCAATTTGCAGCAAAAACTTTTTTCCCATTTATTTTAGGAGAACTCTTAACAGGTCCTCTAATTTAAATAGAGCTACAACTAATTATCATTAATCATTCGATTTCTAAGGGAGACATATAATTCCAAAATTATAGCCAGAAAGGAACCTATCACTGTTTACAATTCCCAGTTTTTCTTTCATCTTGGTCTCCAGAGTCTTATTCCACTGGGTCAGCTCACCACCCTCCCCCCAAGCCAGCCGCCTACTCCAGGTCTGGGGGCCTCTGGCATTCCTCAGCCTACTTAAGCTGTTCAAAGCTGTTCGGCTCCATCTGGAGACCCTCGGCATTTTTCGGAGATTACTCAGCTGTTCAACGTTTCTCTGATGCTGCTCGGTTTCCTCTGGGTGTCCTCAGCATTTCTCTGACGCTGCTTGGTTTCCTCCGGGTGTCCTCAGCATTTCTCTGACGCTGCTCGGTTTCCTCCAGATGTCCTCAGTGTTTCTCAGAGGCTGCTTGGCTTTTCTCTAAGACTACTTAGCTCAACATTTCTCCTGTGCTGCCCTCTTTTCTCTGGAGGAAAGCCACAGTTTTTTCTTTCTTTTGGCGTTTTACGAAGCACTCCACCCCGGCCTCAGCAATCTTGCCTGCCTGCCTTCTTCCCCTCCGGTTCCCGATCTCACCAGCCCCAAACCTCCAGTAGTTTTGTCTCCTCAACTGGGTGACTCCCCACTGGGCAATCGGGCTTCCAGCTCGGGTTTAGTAGGGTTAAGGCAGTTGTTTTAACAGGCAGTTGAAGCCGAAATTGGGGCCAAAATTGGGGCTGGTTCTTCAGAGATTCTCCACAGCCAGGTTATTTCACTCCACGTTGTTCAATACAAACCAGCACTCCATGCTGTTCAACAGGCAGTACTTCCAATGCTTTGGGTCGTCTTCGGTGATGGTTTCAGTTATTGTAAGTTGTTTTTCCGATGTTATTAGGTGTTATTTACTCAGTCTTAGCGGGGCTCAAATCTCAGCTTTCACTCATGCCACCATATACTTGAGAAGACCTTCTTTAAGGCAAAGTAGTTAGGCAGACTCTCCCATTCTATCTGACATGATGGACCTTGGATAATCTTTTTCTCACTGAATTATCCTTTCCAAACTTCTAAGTACCAGGAGACACTAACTAAACCCTTTAACCACCTTGGAATAAATCTGCAACTGATTAGGCATCTCCCAAGGACACGGAAATCAAAATGGTGCCAAAGTGGAAGGCAGAAACCATTCCAAGTTCCAACCTTTGATAATCAAGAAAAAAGACAGACAGTTTTGGAAATGAATAAATCCTTGCAAACAAGTTACAGAACTGTTCCAAGATGATTCCCTCCACCTTTTTAACATTTGTGCTTTATGACTTTCAACCAATGAGTTCCCCCCCACCCTCATCTATAAACAGGAATTAGACTTAAGGGAAAGCCTGATGTATTTGATGAACCCACCCACTCAGTTTTGTAAACAACCAGAGACTCCACATGTGTTATTAAATAGAAACCTCTTGTTTTCCCAATCCCTGTCAGTGTGCAGATATGTCCAATTTCTGTAATGAACTACCTTGTAAAAAACAAGTGACACGCTCTACTGGTTTTAGCTGTGAAAATTAACTTGCTATCTGACAAGAAGGTGGAGACCTGATGGTTTAATTTAGCAGCTTTCATCTGGGATACATCTGCTGTTGTCAACAAGACTCAGTATTGTTTCTGATGGCCATGCACATTTCCACTGCTGGGAGTACTGTCAAACAGCCTCCTAGAAAAGGCAAGATTGTCAGACTATATTTTTTGCCACATTCTGAACACCTCCGTATCTTGGAATATATTTAAAAATAAATTAACTTAAACTGTTAATGAATATGGTTGCTCCCACCTTGCAAGAAGAATACATGTGCCTTCTTCACACGTGGTTTATAACTATGTCTTTTGTCTCTACAACTTGTTTTTTGATGTTTCTTAATTGATCAATTGGCTATAAAATTTCTTATGAAAAAGTATAGATGCTTAGCAAGCAGCATATTCATGTACATTTTTGTGTATATCTGTACTTGACAAGTGGTAAAAATGGTAAAATTCTTTGGTTACAAACTCTTTTGACTTAGGAGGAGAAAAACCTCAAACATTCATGTGTAGGCATATGGTTCTAGGAAGAAAATCTATTTTCAAAAATGGCTCTAGGAGAAATTAATCTTTATTTTTGCATATGTTGTCAAAGGAATAAGCATATTTACCTCCCAAATTTTACTCTGTACTGTCTGGTGGAATCTGATGGCCATTTTAGGAATTAGCAGAGAACTATAGAGATACCTACTTTGGGCATCTGTAAAATCAACCCCCTTTGTACAATTTGCTTGAATCGGAGGATTGTGGTCTGAGCAAATTTGGTGCTATTATCTTTATAAACAGCTGCTCTAGACCTTCATATTCATTTCCCACTGAAAATAATACTCCTGGAACTCCAGACCCCTCCCCCCCAAGCACATGGATTTTAATCTGAACTAGTAATGTCCTACCTAGAAATAAGCAATCACAGTAGGAAAAAAAATCCCTTCAGAAGCCCAGAGCCGAAATTATAATAAAAATTGTCTCAGTGCACACCCCTAATATGTACACCACTTTCCTGCCCAACAAAGAGTCTTCCATTCCTACCAATTCAGAGTGGTATACTGGCCTAATTTAATAGGAGTTCTAGAATTCTCTGGTCTCAGCAATAGCAGTTCTGTAAAAACTGCATCTGCATAGCCTTTCATTAACAAAAAAATACTTCAAGCTTTCCTTATTTTGGAAAGTTGGCAGTATTTCTGTTGTTGAAATATCTACAGCAGATACCATTTTATAAAGCTGAGCAAATATATGTTGTGAATTTAACTGACTGATTGCTATGACAGGGGAATACTCTTTTTTAAAAAAGAAAGCTGAGTGAAGAATAATATCTTTATAAAAACTGTGTAAATCTTTTAATTAATAACTGATCATTATTGGATGGAAAACTTGTGAACATTACCTTTAATGCACTAAATATGACTTTAATTGACTAAAACATACATGTGTGTGTGTGTGAGAGAGAGAGAGAGGCTGGCTGGCTGGCTGGCTTAATGACTGAGAAAAGTGGTTCCCAGCCTTAAGGAGTCTGTGAGCATTTTTGAATTTTGAGAACAGGTAGTGACTACTGCTACCAAACAGCTGCCATTTGGGATGGGACCAATCACATAATGGCCACCAAATCATGATCCAAATCATGATGCCCATTTTTCTGTTCTTGCAGATGCATGACAGACATTAAGCTATTAAGTGCTGCTTTCCACCTCATTTTCTCTCTGTGCTGGATTCTACTGTAGCTACTGTATTCTTGTATGACATGGAGAACCCAGAAAGGCACTGCTGGCTTCCCACTGGTCATTGCTATGGCCACTGCAGGTCTCACTGCCGGTCTACCTGACATGTAAGTGGTGACATCATTGAAATTGGTAGTGTTGTTGGGTTGTCCAGTTGCATCAGGAATGAAAGATATGAGAAAGAAAAGCTAGCAGCTGGAACAGAACTGTGAACAGTTGCTACCACCTAATCTCTTTAATTTGCACCCCTTCATTCTCCTTTTTCCTGTGGAGTCTGTGTCTGCACAGGTGCCTGTTGGGGAAGTTAACATTCTCATTAGAACAGTATTCACCCAACCTGCATAGAGCATTGAACTGTAATTCTGTCTCCAGTGATTGTCCGTCTTCATGTGCTCTAGCTTATATAGAACAGTAGCAACATGTGGAGTGGAGTGTTTGATGTTCATTGAAAAGGTGCTGGTGATTTACTGCATTAGGGTACGTGATCACTGGCTCCCTTCTTTCTGAATCCTGAATAGTTGTGTGGAAAACTCTGCTACAATGTGTGGAGAAGAGTATGGCCATATACATTTCCTCAAATTACAATACATCTTAGGGTACTTTTGTGGTTCTTTGGTGGTTCTTTGGAAGTCTCCTGAGGCTTTTGCATATGTAACATTACACTATGAAAGGGGCCAAGAAAGACTCTGATAAAGGATACTATTCCTCTTAAACTATACTCTGCTCCTGCACTGCTTCTGCTTTACCCACTTTTGACTCTTCCATTTGTGGTGCTCTGCTGGTGTAAGGCTGTTTACAATAGTAGCTTCCATATACCAGACGCTGCTGAGCCTTCGTTCATCGGTGTACAGTAGTTTAGGTGTAATCCATTCATGACAAGTGCTCATAATTTTACAGGATTGCTCAGTTAGAGCCTCATGCTTTATGCCTAAACTCTGCCCCCTTGACCATCTCACACATAGTAGTTTGGAATTGTTTCCCAGTAGTAAGTGTCAATCATTCAACTACAAGTAGGGGAATTTCATAAATTCACCCCTACCTGATTGCCACCATAATTCATTTTCATAGACACCTTTCAATGCCTGAGCTCAGAGTGAGTGCTGACAATCCTCAGCATGGAGTCTCAAGAGAGAGCATATCTTGAACAGAGGAATATGAAATGCTGAGCAAACACCATCATTAACAGGAACACATTACAAAGAGCTCCTTTTACCTTAGACTTGGAGATATTTCTTCTGAAAGTTGTAGAAATAGGTTCCCTCTGTAATACTACTTTCCATTTTTAAAGTGGGGATAAAAGTGGATATTGAGACTAAAAGGAATTTATGAAGGATAGGCACCTTGCCAGTTACATGGGAATTTTGTAGAGTAACAATGAAAAGGAAGAAGATGCTTTATTGTATGTTCCCAATCCCAATCAATGCCACTGGCATCAGCAAGCTAGGATAATATTCTACATAGATAATATATTTTCAACAATTATGACAGGGCAGAGTCCTGCCTTATGCTGGAGGAAGTTCTTCCTGCCCAAGAAGCCTTCCTTCGACTACACTGGCTCTTCCCCTTTGCTAGTGGAGTGGTAGGATACAGGCCACTTAATTTAGTACTACGGCCATACCCATAAAAAAACAGAGCAAGAAAGTCTCATTTTTTTCCCTTTTGTTCACTACAAAGTTGGTTATTCAATTTCAGACTTCTAGGTACAATTAATGTGCACTGTACTGGCGTAAGTCCTACTGGCTAGAAAGGCAAAACGGTCTCTGACAGCGGTTTCATGATGTACTAAATCAGCAAGAACTGATGCACCATTAAAATGCAGCGTTTCTCCAGTCCCTGAAGAACAGCCTGTAAAACTGTTACAGCTGCACTTTCACATCTACTTATAGCTCTTAAAAGATAGCAACAGCTAAAGGTGTGCAGTTTTAATTTAATTATGCCACCCTCACCCCTGTTCCTGTGTCTTTCTAAAAACTATTCCAGTTACATTGATTAAAGATGTAAAGTAATACAGACAAGTGGATGAAGTGCAATCAAAGTTCTCAAAGCACCAACTTACTTGTCATAAAATTCACACTGAAAAATGTGCCCCCTCAAGCCATAACAAGTCAATTACTATTTCTTTGTCACTGGTTGACTGGACCAGCCAGTATCTCCACCTGTTTATAACGATCTTTCTGCCGTAAACTAGAAGATTTTACTGGGTGTGTCTTTCTTTGCCCCTGAAATTGCACAGAATTGTTGGCAGGATGACTGGTGTAAATCACAGAAAATGTAGAAACTTTTATAAAACATACCAGGGCTTTTTTTCTGGGGAAAGAGGTGGGGGAACTCTCACCCAGGTCAACTCCTGGGAGGAGGTGGTGCCCAGGACTGAGTGATGACATCACTTCTGGGAAGTGACATCATCAAGCAGGCAGTGGCTGCTCTGGGAGTGCTCCTGTGCTTCATGGGGGGCCCGATTCAGCCCAGATCACACCAAATTCAGCCAAGATCAGGCTGGAATTGGCCCAGAACGGGCCTCTGCAGCACAGGGGAACACTCCCCTGCCCACCAGTGGCCTGATCCATGCTGTTTCAGGCCCAAATTTGGGTGAATTGGGCTCAAAATGGCCCAGATTGGGCCCAGATTGGCCTGAAATGGCCACTGCCATGTGGAAGAGCACTCCACCACCCAGCAGCAGCCCAATTCTGGCCATTTCAGGCCCAATCCTGGCCATTTAGGGTCCAAATTGTGCCAAAATCGGACTGAAACAGCCCAGATCAGGCCCTAAACATCCTGGAACAGACTGCTGCCACATGAATGCAATGGATGTATTTCTGATGGAGAATGGAAAAGACTTTCCTAGCTCATCCAGGTTATAATTATGGAGTACAAATTAATTTCATGGGATGTTAATGGACTCAATTCACCCTCTAAACGAAAAGCTGTGTTACATTGGTTATCTAAACAAAGAAGTAATTTGATTTGTTTGCAAGAGACTCATATTAGGGATCAAGACGCTAAATATTTAATTAATAAAAAGTTAGGAAAACAATTTGTTTCGGCAACAAAGCAAAAGAAGAGGGGAATTGTTATGTATACAAAGGAAGAATTGCAACCCAAACTAATAGTGTCTGATAAAAATGGAAGATACCTGGCTGTGGAATTTTTATGTAATGCAAAAAAACCCCTTGATACTTGGAATATATGGACTTCCGGCTTGGGATCCATGGAGGTCTAAAGCAGCTCTAAGAGCAGAGCTGACCGGGCTGCCGTTTCAGCGGCCGGCGGGGGCCAAAAAGCCCGTGGCCACCTATTCTCAGGCGGAGAATAGGCATAGAACGCTCAAGCACCTCAGGGCGCGTTGATCTCGGGCAAGGGGGGGTCCTGCGCAACGGACTCTCTCCCGACTCTTGAGGTCCCACCCTACGACAGGTCGGCTTAAATCTCTGCGGCAGTCCTGGGGCCAGTGCGGCTGGCATAAGACCTACATGTCCAAGCTTCAACAGGGGGAAAGAAGGTGGAAGAGATCTTGAGATTGAAGCAGTGATTACAACCCAGAAAGACGTTTGAAAAGGTAAAGATCACTATCTCTTGAAACGGGACGAAATACTTAAAGTAATGAAGCATTAAAGTGGACTTTTAAACTGCAACAGATTGATTATAACTAGAGGAAGACTCGGCAAGAAACAGATTAGAAAAAGGACTATTTTAAATGAAGTTAATAGAGAAATCGGATAATTGTTTTTCATACCTGCGGCTGTGGGGAGATAATGGACTGTGAGAAAATTTCTACCATCGCGAGAGCTGCAGTGAGGAGACGGGAAACAGGAAGTACGTAACAGGGATAGAGCTGCGGGAGAGAGACGGCCCTCACTGGCAGACAGGAAGAAGGGAGTCGCCATTTTTGGAAAGGGAAGGGCATTGACTTCAGCAGAAGAGGAAGTAGGCCATATTGGATTACAAAAACTATTGAAAAACCATAGAGAAAAGACGCCCGACATTTTGGACTCTTTAAGCGTCTTTTTTTCTTCATGAAACCGGGACATTTAAATTAAATTAAAAGGACATTAAGCCAGGCACCACGGAGCTAAGGAAACGAGCAGACTCGTGGGAGCGAGGCAAGTCAAGCCCCACGATGTCGAAGAAAGAGTGGAAAACGGCTATAGAAAATCTGGATAAAAGATTTTTGGAAATGTTAAAGGTCCAACAGGAGCTGGTAAAGGAAGTTAAAGAGGTTAAAGAGACAGTAAAAAATGAACTGGCAGAAGTGAAGAAGGGAATGGAAACAATACAAAGTGATGTGCAAGCAGCACAACAAAAAGTCAATGTAGTGGAGAAGGCGGTGGAGAACCTTTCAGATACGCAACGAACGGACATGAGGGTGATGAGGGGAAGAATGGCGGTTGCGGAGAGCAAGTATATGGAGAAGCAGCTGAGGTTTCGCGGCTTGCTGGAGGTAGAGGGAAAGACAGCCCAAGAACAAATTGTTGAAGTGTTAGCTGAATACCTGGGGAAGGAGGAGGCGGAAATTGTGGCTATTCTAGACGTGGTGTATCGCATAAATTCAAGATTTGCGACCCAGAGGAAACTACCAAGAGATGTAATTGTGCAATTTACGACCAGAAACATGAGAGAAATGATTGTGAGTAAGCAATTTCAAGACCCATTGGAGGTTGATGGCAAGACGGTTATTATCATGAAGGAGTTACCCAGATCGGTGTTGCTTGACCGGAAAAAATACAAAGCTTTAATCCAAATCTTGAAGGACATGAAAATAAGGTACAGATGGGAACTACCGGAAGGATTGTCATTTGAGTTTGGAGGAGTGAAAAAGCGCATCAGATCTGAATTTGAAATGGAAAAGTTTATGAGGGACAATGAAAAGGACTTACCAGCAACAAGGCTATAAATATGGAGTGTAAAGTTATATCTTGGAATGTAAATGGACTTAATTCACCCAATAAGAGAAAAAAGTATTTTCCACTGGCTATTAAAACAGAAATGTGATATTGTGTGCCTACAAGAGACTCATATTAGAAAACAGGATGTAAAATATCTTAAATTGAGCAAATTGGGCAATGATTTTGTAGCGGCCTCAAAAAAGAAAAAAAGGGGAGTGGCAGTATATATAAGAGAGGAGCTACAGCCAAAGTTAGTGATTAGAGATGTGGAAGCCAGATTTCTAGCAGTGGAATGTACATGGAATTTAAAGAAAGTGTTGGTGATTGGAATTTATGCACCTAATGGAGCAAAAGAGAGCTTTTTTGAGGATTTGAGGAAGCAATCAGATGAACTTTCTTATGACCAGATAATTCTTGCAGAAGACTTCAATGGAGTCACAAATTTGGAGCAGGATAAAAAATCAGCAACGGCACAAAAGAAAAGAGGATTATTACCAAAGACTTTTTTCGCATTAATGCAGCAGGAAACTTTGGAAGATGTATGGAGAATACAGAACCCCACAGGTAGACAATATACATTTTTCTCCGCAAGACATTCCACTCTATCACAAATTGATATGATCTGGGCCTCAAAAGATTTAGTGCTTTGGACTAAGGATGTAGAAATAATGCCTATGGTAGGCTCAGATCACAACCCAATCATGTGGAAGTTTGGAAAAAGAACTAAGAGGAAAGGATGGAGAATAAATGAGGACTTGTTACAAGAGGGAGAAAATATGGAGATGTTGAGAAGGGAAACTAAGTTCTTCATACAGTACAACATGAACCGAGAAGTACCAACCAACAAGGTATGGGATACATACAAAGCAGTAATTAGAGGTATACTGATGGACTTAAATGGAAGAGCTCGAAAGAAAAGAGAGGAGAAGAGACAGGAGATTATGGAAAAAATAAAAGCCAAAGAAATACAATTAAAGAAAAGACCAGGGAAAAAGAAAATTTACCAGGATATTAAAATCCTTCAAGAGCAGTTGACGGCAATGAATAATAAAGAACTGGAATGGAATCTTAAGAGATTGAACCAAAAGTCGTTTGAAGGTGCAAATAAACCTGGGAAATACCTGGCATGGCAATTGAAGAAGAGAAAGGAGAAAAAGACAATAAATAAAATATGTGAGGACAATAAAGTACATTTGGAACAGACTGCTATTAGTAGAGCTTTTTACAAATTCTATGCTAAATTGTATGACAAAAAAGAAGTGAATAAAGACTCAATAGCGGCATATTTGGGGAAAATGAAGCTTCCAGTAATTTCGGAAGATTGGAGAGACAAACTGAATAGTGAAGTAACAGAGGAGGAGATAAGAAAGGCAATTCAGACAACAAACCTGGGAAAGGCGCCAGGACCTGATGGACTTACAGCTAAATTTTATAAGGTAATGGTCAATGAACTGGTACCATTCCTAAAAGAAGTGATCAATGGTGTTTTGAGAGACCAAAGAACTCCAGATACTTGGAGTGAAGCTAATATATCATTGATCCCCAAAGAAGGACAAGACTTGACTAATGTTAAAAACTATAGGCCAATTTCCTTACTTAACAATGACTACAAGATCTTTGCGAAGATCCTGGCAGAAAGAGTAAAGGGATGGTTATCCGAAGTTATTGGAGAAGAACAAGCTGGTTTTTTACCGAATAGGCAAATCAGAGACAATCTAAGGACAGTTATAAATGCTATTGAATATTACGACAAGCGTTGTGATAAGGAGGTTGGTTTCTTCTTTGTGGATGCTGAGAAAGCATTTGACAATTTGAACTGGGACTTTATGTTTGCCACCATGGAACAGCTACAAATGGGGGAAAGATTCATAAGAGCAGTGAAAGAAATTTACAGAGACCAGAGTGCAGCAATTGTGGTGAATGACGAGCTGACTAAAAAACTGACTATTGGCAAAGGTACAAGACAAGGTTGCCCGTTGTCTCCACTGTTGTTCATTTTAGTCTTGGAAATTTTGATGATACAGATTCGAGAAGACAATACGATCCGTGGAATAAAAATAAAAGACTTTTCCTATAAGGTCAGAGCATTTACAGATGATATAATGTTAATTGTGGAAGATCCAATTGAAAACATGCCTAAGGTAATAGAAAAAATTAAAGAATTTGGAGATCTGGCAGGTTTCTATGTAAACAAAAAGAAATCAAAGATATTATGTAAAAATATGACTAAACAAAAACAACAGTTATTAACGGAAATTACAGACTGTGAAGTAACAAGTAAGGTGAAATATTTGGGAATTGAACTGACTGCAAAAAATATAGATCTATTCAAGAATAACTATGAAAAATTGTGGACTCAAATAGAGCAAGATTTGATTAAATGGAATAGATTGAATTTGTCATGGTTGGGAAGAATTGCAGTAGTTAAGATGAATGTGCTGCCAAGAGTGATGTTTTTGTTACAGACAATACCAATTATCCGGGACTCTAAACAATTCGAAAAATGGCAGAGGAAAATATCGGATTTTGTTTGGGCAGGCAGGAAGCCTAGGGTGAAAATGAAAGTATTACAGGATGCAAAAGAGAGAGTTGGAATGCAACTGCCCAATCTAAGACTTTATTATGATGCAATCTGCTTGGTGTGGCTGAAAGATTGGATGACTCTGAAAAATCGTAAACTACTGGCCTTAGAGGGATATAAAAAAATATTTGGATGGCATGCATATTTGTGGTATGAAAAAGTAAAAGCAGACTCTATGTTTTTGCACCATTATATCCGTAGAAGCCTCTTCACAATTTGGAAGAAGTACAGAAACTACCTGCAAGAAGGAACTCCCTCTTGGGTGGTTCCTTATGAAGTAATAGACCCGAGAACTGTTGACAATGAACAACAATGTTTAACATATAAGGAAATAACACGAACAGACCTTTCCAAGTTAAGAATAAAAACGCAAGAAGAGTTGTCTTCAAATTATGATTGGTTTCAATATAGACAGATTAGAGACCTTTACAACTCGGATTGTGCAAAGGGAGGGATAAGAATAGAGAACTCAGAACTAGAGGAAGTAATTCTACAAGAAGATAAAAAGGAAATCTCTAAGGTCTACAAGGTGTTGTTAAAATGGTATACTGAAGATGAGACAGTTAAAGTGCAGATGGTGAAGTGGGCTATAAACTTTAATAAAGAAATAACAATGGAGGCGTGGGAATACTTGTGGAAAAATACGTTGAAGATTACGACATGCACTAATATTAAAGAGAATGTCTATAAAATGATTTATCGTTGGTATTTGACACCAAAGAAAATTGAGCTAGGGAACTTAAATATGTCTAACAAGTGCTGGAAATGTAAAAAACATGAGGGATCTTTGTATCACATGTGGTGGACTTGTGAGGTAGCTAGGCAGTACTGGGGGGAAATAACTAGAGTGATAAGTCACATTTTACAATTTCAAGTTAATAAGAACCCAGAACTCCAGCTACTGAACTTGGGAATGGAGGATATTCCAGCACAATACAGGACATTGCTATTTTACATGACGGCAGCGGCTAGACTTTTGTACGCGCAGAAGTGGAAAGTACAAGAAGTGCCAACCATCGAGGACTGGATTTATAAATTGCTGTACATGGCGGAGATGGACCAAATGACAAGAAGATTGAGAGACCTTGATCCAGGACAGTTTAACACGGACTGGGAGAAGCTGAAACAATACTTGGTGAAAAAATGGGAGGTGGGAGGAGAACTGTGGCAGTTTGAAAATTACTGAAATATAACAAAAGAAGAGAGAAGTGACTATACCGGGGGGGAGAGTTAATTGAAAAATATCTAAGCAATTATTTTATTTGACTATTAGGGATAGAAACTGATTAATCTCATTGCTGGCAGATAATGGTATAATGGAGAAACTGTATAATCAAAATGAATGAATACAAGAAAGTAGGGGAAAATATATAGTAATATACAGAATATGGGTCAAATTGATTGACTTATGCTTAAAGTATAAAACAAAGAGTAATATATGGAGTATGGGTTAAATTGATTGACCTATATTGAAGGTATGCAATGTTTATAATGTACTTAAAGTTATGTTTAATGAGGAATAAATTGTTTGTTCAATATAGTGGAGATCAGAATGAGTAAGATAGAGTACAGGTTACCAAAATGATTATTGAAGAATATATGCCAGAAATGTATTATCTAGTTGTTAAGTTAAATGGAAAGGGAAATGAGACAGCATTGTGATATAATAGGTAAGCTTAGAAGAGAGTGAAAGTATATGTTTAATAGGTAAAATAAGTTTGAAATGAGTAGGGGAAAATAGATAAGGGGTTGGAAAACTGTTGGAAGTCAACAAAAGGGGGGGAAAGGGAGGGGGTTAGAATTGGAATTTTTTAAAGGAAATTGATTGTAATGGACATTAAAATATTTCTAATCCAATAAAAAACTTTTTAAAAAAAAAGATATTTGGAATATATGCACCAAATGGCTCCAAGGATATATTTTTTAAAGACTTATGAGAACAAATGGAGCAATGGACTTATGATCAGGTAATTATGGCTGGAGATTTTAATGGAGTGGTAGATCTGCAATTGGACAAAAGTTCATCAACAAGTAAAGTAAGGACGGGGAAATTACCAAAGTCTTTTTTTGAAATTCAGGAACAAGAACATTTAGAAGATATCTGGAGAAAATATAACCCTAAAGCGAAGCAGTATACGTTCTTTTCAACTAGCCATCAATCTCTTTCCAGAATAGATATGATCTGGGCGTCTAAAGAACTGAAATGCCAAGATTGGGCTCGAATTGGCCAGGAACAGACTGCTGCCATACGGGAGAGCACTCCTTCTCCCAGCAGTGGCCTGATACTGGCCATTTCGGGCCTATTCCTGGCTGTTTGTGGCCCAAATTGGGTCAAAATGCTCCTGAAACAGCCCGGATCTGGCCTGAAACAGCCTGGAACGTGTTACTGCTGCATGGTATAGCACCCCCTGCCTGGCAGTTGCCCGATACTGGCTGTTTCAGGCCCAATCCTGGCCGTTTGGGGCCCAAAGTGGGCCAAAACAGGCCTGAAACGGCCAGGATCGGGCCCATTTTGGCCTGGTAGGCGGGGTGCTTCCCTTGCTTGGCAGCAGCCCATTTCAGGCCATTCCCCCACTCCTGCTGCATGTGCTTCTCTCCCTCTCAGGAGCAAGCTTACTTTAAGCCATTTGCTCCAGAGGAACTGATCTCCATCTGGAGAACAGGGGGTGGGGCCACCACATACGAGAGGTGCTGAAATGCACCTCTATGTCATATTTTGGGACAGTGTATGTTTGCTGGTTGTATGTTATGACTTGTTTCCCTTGATCATGACTGCATTTATTTGGAAAAAAGAAAATCTCATTCTCTTACATGAAACTTGCTTTCAACTCATTGAGCTTAACATTTTATTTTTCAGTATGTGTGCTTCCAAAGCCCTTTCATAAGAAGATGAGATGGATGTAGTTAGGGAAAAATAAGATAAGAAAATTAGAGGAGGATTTTTCTTCAAAGAACACTTGTAGGATACATCTTCAATGAACTTCCAATACCACCCCTAAAAATCTCCCTTCTTGTTGTGGTTGCTAAAATGACTCTAAGTAAACATAGGATTATTAATACTCTGTTCTTTTCTAAAGGAATGCAGTTAATGTGGGTATTCTTAAGATGTATCCAGTCAAATACATTTCATTTAGTAATGTATTTGGTGTGGTGTGGTGCAGTGGAAGCAGTGCTCTCTTGATCAAATGAACTATGAAATATCAAATCGGCTTTCTGCTTGCTGCTCCAGCACTGGGTCTTAACTTGACATTAGAAACTATGGCCAACTTTTAATGGTAGTGGAGCATACAGTGGAGGCAGCTGCTGCCTTACCTTTCCGTCTGAAAGTTGGTATGCACCTTGAGATTATTGGGAAAAAACACTTTAGGGAAAATTATAGGTTGCTCTCTGTGTTTAAAGGCATAAAGGAATCTGGAGGAAATTAGACATTTGTGCTTGAAGCTGGTGATGGTCTGACATGAATTGTGGTTGGTGGTTAGTTCCACCTGGTAAAGCCCAATATTGAGTTAATTGAGTATTGGGGAATAAGTTCAAAAGAGAGAAACGTTGCTCCTCTTTCCAGCAATAAGTTTCCCTTATCACACCTGCACAGGGATGTTGGAATTCATTTGTCCAGTGAAAAAATGATCCAGTGATCTCATGTTGACTAATCTAGGCAAGGGCCATTTGGTGCAGGCAAAGAAAAGCTTGGAGGTGGTAGAAATGCTGGTCTAGGCTTTAGGCAGCTCAGTAGATGTGGTAATCCACACTAATAGGTGAGAGGTTTAATGAATGTGCAGACCCCAAGTATTCTCTATGCTCTCTTAATTTGTAGAGACATGTGGGGAAATAGCACTTTAATTTTTGCACAGTTACTTACCTGATATTTCTAGGGTAAGGTATAACTTTAGAAATGGGGCTTCAATTTGCTGGGACTAAGTGAAGGAAATAAGAATGAAACTCTAGAGCCTTAACTTTCTGCTTTATGCAAGATACAGTACTTTGAGTATACTCCCCTCCTTCTTCTCTGCTGTGGGTAGAAAATTATGCTTCCCTTCACAATATGTGCATGAAATTTCAGATGTTTCCCCTGTGACTTGTAGTATTTTTTCTAGACAATATAAATGCTCTTTTTGCTTCAAATTGGCAGTCACTTCCTGAAAGTCCTTAAGATTGTAATATCAAAAGAATGGCTCAACTAAACTACATTTTTATATCTCTTTTCAAAGTCAATGTCAGTTTTATGGGCTGTTAGAAAGGTAAGTTAGAACCTTGTTGCAGCCCTATATGCAGACACAGGTCATTTTGCCTGGAATTCTCTTTTCCATGTTAATGGAGAAAGTTTTCAGGTTTACAAATAGTACAAAGTAAACAGAAATATGTTAGTAGCTATACATTGCAACCCTAAGAACACTTTCTTGAGAGTAAGCCTCATTAAATGGAATGGCCTTCTAAGTAGACCTGCTTAGGATTACTTATTTCTTCTTCATTTCGGCTCTCCTGGCAGCAGTGTAGCTGTTTCAGCCGGGAGCTGTCCTTTGCAGCCCTGCCCGGAGGGAGGAACAGACTCCCTTCCCCGGGCATACAGGGCTTTGGCTGGGGGTGGAGCCATGTGCCTGTAGAGGTGGCTCCACTGTTCCAGCCCCAGTTGCTTCACTTGCTCGGCCCACCCACCTCACCCTGTTGTAGTGCAGGATTAGCCAGCTGTTGTTTACAGAGCCAGGTAGGAATTTTTTGTCCTTTTCCCTTAATTGGCTGTTGGGACGGGGTTGTTATCACCTACCTTGCACTGCTGTTGGTGGTTTGAGGTATTGGCCTGGGTGGTTAAGTCTTTGGCAGGAGAGTTTTGGGAATAGGGAGCAGGCCAGTGAGCACCCAGTGGTGCTTCCCCATGGGTGGGTAAATAGGGTCTGCCAACAGTGTGGTATGCTTGTGACGGCTACAGATGCCTGCGGGGATCTCCAGGGACAAGGTGCTGTAAGGCTGGGGCGTTAGGTGCTTGATAGGGGGATCTATTTGCCTGGCCAGCTGGGTTGCAGCCATTCCAGGGATGGCCTACACCCAGTTCTGTGGGCCTCACCCAGACAGTTCAAGGTGGAGGTCCTGGGCAGACCCCGTGGCTTGACCTGTACCACTTAGTTGGTCCTTTCTGTGGTTTATGTTTAAAGTTTATGTTACTCAACGACCCTTTAGTTCCAAGCCTGTGTCTGTCTTTTCATTCTGGCTAGGGTTGCAATAATTTAAGTCAATCTGCAACCAGTAGTTAGTGTGTTCTGCAATGGTGGAGAAAGTAATAACATTTAATAGTGAAGACTATACGAAATATTTTTATGATGGATCAAAAAAATCTTCCATTACATCCTAGGTTATTGCATTCTTTTCTACTTGATATATGGGCATGAGAGAATATGAATACTTGCAATCTAGCTCTGAAGACAGTTATATTATAATAGGGTTTGATTCTGTACATCTTCCATAAGTTTCCTTTGCCAAATGTTCATCTCATGATCCACTGTAATTCTCTGAAACTTAATTTTTTTTAAAGATGCACATACAAGAAGCATTTCAAAATGTATTTTATGTGTGTTTTATACACAGCCAATATGCACAGAATCTGTAGTGTTCTTTGAGTACTCCCTCCTCAAGAAGAGCCAAATACTCCACCTGCAAATGAGTTAAGGATTTGACACTATATTGTATAAAATAGACAATAAAAAGGACATTAAATCTTAAACACTTGCAATGCAGACTCTTGCACCAGCCTCTTTGTCCTTGCAGATATTGGTGTTAAGGAACTGAATACTTGTGCCATGATGCTATCAGCATGCAGGAAATGTACTGGGACCTTTGACCAAAGTGCACAGAAACCACTACAGGGGAAAAAAATCTAGGAATTAAAACCCATGACTGCCCGCAACACTGGAGTGAAATTGTTCTGCTTCCTGCCACAAGAAGAAACCACTATAATATTCCACAAATTATTTCTGCACAGCCCTAATTATTTCTGCACACATAATTTATCACTTGGCAGTCTAATTCTGTTCCCAAGAAAACCTATCCACAAATGGGTTCTTCCATTTTGTTCAGTGCTGGAGGCACCCCCTTATCAAATACTTCATCAGCTGTTTACATTGATCAGATTTTGCAGGACGAGAAAACAAGAAGTCATCCAAATAATGAACCATAGAGATCCACCATGACCAAACCCTAACTGTCCATTCAAGCACTGAGACAAAATTTTCAAACATCGCAAAAGAGCAAGAAGATCCCATGGGCTGGACTACATTGTTGTAAAATCTGCCCTGAACATTGAATTTTAACCAGTTACAATCCTGTGGTGTGCAGCAGACTAAAGGCCATTTTTGTGTCACGTTTTCCCAGCATGTCCCCCATTATAGTTCTGAACTATTTGGAAGGCACTATTGAAGGAAGTTACTTAACTGAATAGTACTCTGCAGGAATTGCATTGTTTGACAGACTCACCTTATGCAGTATTACAGATAATATATCAAGCTGAATTTTCCCAGGCCTTTTTGGTGCTATACTCAGAGACAATATGCAGAGGTTTTAAAAAGTCAAAGTGTTAAAAGGGCCTGTTCTTTCTTTCCTTTACCCCTTTCTCCATCTTTTGGACTACATTGTCTATTCATGCTACTGACTCTAAAGTTTGGGCTATGGTATATGCACAAGAACCTAGGGCTGGCATAAACTGGAACCCTTGAGGATAACTAAGAGAAATGCAGTTCAGGCAGCTTAACTGGGTTAAGCTTTTTGATGGAGCATTTCCATCATCTTTTCTCTTCTACCAGACCTTGTTTGCTTGCCTCTGGAAGTGGAACCTGCCAAATATACATGCATGAATGTATGAAAGTGTCTGAGTCAGACCATGGGTATAACAAGCTTTGTCTACTCTGACTGCTAGTGGCTCTCCAGGGTCTTACACAGAGGTCTTTCATATTACCTGCTATGTGATACTTTTAACTGGAGATGCTGGAATTGGACCTGGGACCTTCTATATGCCAGGCAGATGTCCTGCCACTTTGCTATGATGCCTCCCTGAGGATTCTTTTTTTAAAAAAATTAAACTGTTTGCTTTCATACCATTTCTTTCCATTTCAAAAATGCACGAAGTTGCCAAAACTGAATTTGTTGAGAATTGCACAATATTTTTAAACATTAAGGCACTGATCTAGACACACTCCTGCATGAAATTCAAGAAAATGTTCCATTGAGTGTCCTAATGGATGAAGGTCTAAGGCAACATTCTTGTGCCCAATTATGCAGGTATACATCCTGTTGATTTTAGTGGGACTGAAGAGTGCATGACCAGTGATAAGGCTGTAGCAGAAAGAAGAGAGGAACAATATATAGGATCAGCTGGAACAGCAAATGAAATTGCATACTATTTATGACCGAGTCTATTATTTGAATGTTTTTTCCTATGCTTCACAGTAATACCCTGGCAGGAATCTTGCAGCATCATAAGTTAAAGGAAGGGGAATTACAAAATCACATTGTTGTAGCAATTGAGTTTTATTGCTTTGCTATTAGAACTAGGCGTCTATTCACTCAGTTAATGAGGCATATATTTTTTTAAAAAATAAATAGAAAATCAGACAGTATTCCTGATTCCAGTATTTGGAGTATTGCCAGAGCCTCAAACATGCCATAGGGGAAAGGTTTAAAAATATAAGAGATCCTTCCTCCTTTTTAAAGTGGGGAATGATTAGTGCTTACTGGAAAAGTGTCAGTTTGTAGCATCTTCTGTATAATCCATGTATCAGGATGCTGTTTTTTTCTTTCAATATACTCCATAGGCTGCATAAAGAAATTTTGATTTATTTATTTAAAACTTTTCTATGCTCCCTTTCCACTCAATTTATTGTTCCAAACACAGGTATATCAACACAGATAAGACATAACAACAACAACATTTGATTTATATAACACCCTTCAGGACAACTTAATGCCCACTCAGAGCTGTTTTCAAAGCATGTTATTATTATTCCCACAACAAAACACCCTTTGAGGTGGTTCACAAACCAGTGGTCCATGGGAGTTCATTTCTCATGAACTGTGATAATTTTAGCCCAGTTCATTTGGTTCGTATTTAGGTTCGTCACTGGAGACAGCTTGGCGCCAATCAATAAGTTTCCTAGGCAACGGAGGGTGGGTGGGCTCTCTGCAGACCTTCTGCTGAGCCAGAAGTGATGTTTTCATGAACCGAATGAACCAGTTTGTGAACTGGGGCAAGTTCATGAAAGTTCATGGTTCGTGAAATGCGATGAACCATGAACTGCACGGTTCGGAATTTTCCCGGTTCATGCCCATCTCTATTTCACACCCCAAAAGTTAAAAGCAAAATTGGTGCTGCTTTCTGCATATAACCAGGATCAAACAAAAATATCTGTCTGCCGCCTCAGATCAAACAGATTCCTGAAGTATTTATCTAAATGTGCCCTGGACCTGAAATATAATAATCTTCCTGATTATGGAATATGGATTCACGCTAGGTTTGTGCCTACAAGTTTTAAGTGGACCTTGCTTTAACTCATAGCCTTCCATTGTGTTTTGAAACTCCATTGTGTTTTGAAACTGAAATCCTCTTTAGATAAGGCTGCATGAGCATACTACAAGAGAAGTTTATGAACCATGGAACATTTCACATCACACAATCTCTTGTTTGCACTTCCAAGTTTTTCTTTCCCCATCAGAATCAGCAGCATTGATCACCAAGTTCTACATACCATTTTCATACAACCAGGGTAATTCCTTTTCCTAGCTTTGTACAATGTCAAGGGGAGTGAATGAAAATATATGTGCTCCACACATTTCTGTGTTATAATACAGCGGGGCATCTTTCATCATTTTCGGTTAATTTTAAATATAGTATTAGAACATTTCCCAATGCTCCCATTCTTTATGCAAGACAGTGCTTAATATGCAAAAGTAATTCCACACACACTGGTATTTTAAAATGATCCTTGCTTTAGAAAGGCACATAAAACTTTAAGGCCCAGAGAAGACAATAAATTATCTCTCCAGTTATGCACACCCAAAGGAAACTCTGCATTACAGAGTACTGTAATACTGTGTGTGTGTGTATGTGTGTGTGTGTGTAGGGGACTCTGATCGTAAAGGGAATTGTAATAAATAAACCTTGTCTTATATGGTTGAAGATTATATTTTTCCATTCTCTCAGTATCCTAGCATTATTAGAAGTAATCCTTGGAAATGAAAGAAGACTTGTGTCCCTTGCCTAAATCAGGATTAAAAAAAATCTGACTTCCTATTGGTTCCATATTTGTCTCCCTATTAGTTACTGAAAACACCATCATCTCATACCATATGTCTGAAGAGTTTAGAATGGTGACAAAAACCAATGTATCCTGAACATCGCATATGCCAATCCAAGTCCTGCCAGCACTGTGACTGTGTAACTTCAGTGCCAATGCAGAATTGGTTGCCATTTGGGCTGTCTTGGGAGCAGAGGGCTGAGTCTTTGAATCAGATTAAAACAGCCCTTTCCATATGTCCTTAAAGGGACAATCCACTCACCTAATGCTGGCAGCTTTTCCCCTTGACTCCATATGTCTCCGTTTTCAAAACAGTTGCAGGCTGTATGGCTTCCATTTTTAGTGCCTTTTTGAGACCACGGGAAATTGTGCTCCCAGAAAAGTTGCCAAAAAACAGAAGCCAAACAGCCCGCAACTGTTTTGAAAATGAAGATGTCTAGAGTCAAGGGGAAAAGCTGCCGGCCTTCAGTGAATGGGCTGTCTCTTTAAGGACAGGTGGAAAGGGGCCTGGTTTATTTTTTAATCTGTTTTAAAAGGAAAAGCCACAAGTCATGCTCAGAATGAGTAAGACGTAAGGTGGGTATTCCACTTGAATGCAAAGGCTTCCTGCTTTTAGTACTGGATTGATCACTGAGTGGAAGCAGCATCTCTTTGTCAGGTTTTCCCCGGGGACACTGCGGTGTCAGACGCCACGGTGCCTGACTTTGGCACCTGGATGCTGCTAGGGATTATGCGGGATCCTGCTTCATGGAAGGAGGGGAGGTATACCTCACCCTTGCACCCTCTCAAGCCACCAGCAAGCCTGCTTAACCTAGCCCTGCTTCAATGTCTATCTTCCTCCTCCAATTCCCTCACCACCTCCCTCACCACCTCCCTCTCTTCACGCTCCAACCACTCCTCTCTCACTCCTCCTACACAACCCGCCACCCCAGTGCTCTTCCGGGCCATCCTTTATAGGGCTTCCTTTCCCTGCCCCGCCCTTCTCCCAGGCTCTTTCCCTCACTGGAGCCTCTGGACTCTCCACCTCACCTGCTGAGGTGCCGCGCCTGTTCCACCCTGGCACACTCTCTGTCAAGGCAGCTGGGCAGTTGACTCCCGGGGGTCTCCCGTCCTTCTCTCCAGGTAAGTCCGGGAGCTGGGCTGTTGACCCCGGACGCTCTTCATTCGTTAATAGAAAATACACAACTGTAACTGGGGAGAATTGAGGTTTGTTGCAGATACTTTTGAAGATGCACTGTAAACTTCTTTTAAACTTGTCTTGCAAATGTACTGCAATTTCTTTTAAATTTGTCTAGAGTTTTGACTTCATGGCTATAAAGCAATACACCTCCGCATTCAAATATGTAAAAATACTTTCATTATGTTTATTATAAAAATATAAATGTTTCCACTACAAATCATTTTACATTAGTATTAGGCCATCTACAATTGCACAACATAATAAACTAAATGATTAAGTAATGTGTTGAAATAAAAGTCAAAAGTAAATGCAGATTTGGCAGTTCAAATCACTATACATTGCTTATTGGAATCTAAAGTACAGCAAAAAAAACCCCTATGTTATATGTTAACAGAAATAAATAATATATGTAAAAACAATATTTTAAAGATACAAAATCAATAATATGGTACATATTCTTTGTGAATAATTGTGTTGTCTGTTTGATGTAAATAACAATCAAAAGCAGGCCCTGTACAGGAAGATGGCCACAGAATTTCTATTTCCTCTACTCCACAGTTAAGAATTGTACACTGCTATGTTTACATATGTACAGGGGGAGAAGGGAAAAGTGGGCTATAGGAGGCCACTGAACAGTACCAAAATTTGTATTTATAAGAAAGAGGAGATTGAAAGCTCTTTTAAAACCATGTGCAAAAATGAATTTTCTCTTGAACAAACAAAATCAGTCTTTACTACTGAGCACATTCAGAATTATGTCCCATGGTACGACTTGATATTGAGATGTAACTAAGGATAGGTAAGAGTGTACAATTTATTCTGAAAATTCAGTAACACGAGTGATTTTCTTTCCTCTACTGGTATTTAAGATTTTGTCCTGGAAATTGAATTTTGCAGGGTACTACCATATCAATGGAATTATTTTTTTGGTTAGGTGGCTAATTTCTTATCAGCAAATCAAATGGAGATAAATCTGGTCTTTATCATTGCAGGTCTAGAAAGTGGGCTTAATCCCACTGGGGATTGGTCCTGCGATTCCCTTCTGCTATGTGAACTGCCTTTTCTGTTGGAGCAAAGCTATGCAATTAGAAGAAATAAAGTGATAGAATCTAACTAATATCATTCAGGAAAGATCTGGAAGTTATGGAAGTGGTCCATAACTGGAATATGTAGGATCAAGGATCATGATGTTGATTCAAACTTTTAAAAATCTGATAGTATACCCTATTAGACTTCATAGCCCTTATGGAGTGTGATTGGTTCGATATGTTTCATTTGTGTCAATATGGTCATTATCCTAGGGTTGCCAGGTCCCCTTACCCTCCCAACGGGAGGGCGGGGGAACCAGAGCTTACCTTACTGTTGATCCAGGCAAACTCCTTGTATGCACACATTGTGTGTGTGTGGCCCCACACTGGCATGATGACAACACTTCCTGGAAGTGATGTCATCACACAAGGCTGGGGAGCACACGAGTGCATTGCAGCAGGCCAATTTGGGTCCCAAATGGGCCTGATTTGTCCTGTTTGGGGCCCAAATTGGCCCACAGTGAAGTGTGGGAGTGTTCTTGGGGGTGGCATGATGACATCAGCTACATCATCACTCTGGCCCCAGGAGTGTGCCCAGGAGGCCCATTCCCCATCTTTCCCCCCCACCAGCCAGATAAGTGAGGAAGAGGGTGAAAGGTGAGAGGAGGGGATCTCCCACCCCCACCTGGGGAATGGGATCCCTAATTGATCATGAGGATGATCAAAGGAGTTCAAAGGAAGCAAAAGAACATATGAACAGGATACATGTTGATCTGGAGATCATTCCATACACACTGTACACATACTATTTTGCAATACCATATAACACTTAGAAACATATTGTAATTATATACTTTAAATGGATGCCAACAACACTAGGTTTGTTCTCTAGTACTAAGATTTCCATTGTTTTTGTCTGAATCCCAGAGTAGCATAAAACATATAATTTTGCCACCAAGTAACATACCATACAGTTTGATCTTCATAAAAATAATCCCAACCTTAAAACAAACAATAATCTGGCAACAACCAAACACTGCATACATGCTGCAAATATATAAGTACATGCAATTTTCATGGAGAAAACAGGAGCAGCTCACCAAGGCTAGTTTCCATGTGGAAAAATGATTGAATGGTTCCCTGGATTGCTCTATCTAGTTGCAAATAGAAATGTCAAAACCTGTATGCAATAAATGGATTCTTTTGCATGCAGAGTTTTTCTTTTTTCCTGCCTGGAAAAAATCATTTGGACTTCAATTAATCCCCCCCCCCAATATAAAGAGTGAAGCCAAATTCGGAGTTTGGCACTTGGCAGTCATTATTCCAAATTAGTGTGTGTGTGTGTGTGTGTGTGTGTAAACAATAAAGAACATCAAAAGAAAAATAAATATGCCTTTCATTTTTTAAAAAAATTAAGACTTTTTTTTTAAAAAAAGAACAACCACACCAAAACTAGCCTTATGGCAAGCATTATATGTGAAGTATTGCCTCCATTTTGTCACAAAAGTTATACATGAATTACCATCCCGAACTGAAACAGAATATTGCAAATATATTGTTGCAGATATGGCAAGGAGTCTGAGGTATTGTCCCCAAATATTTTTACAAGAATTAGGTTTAAAGAAATAAAATACTAGTCACCTATCCTTTCTGCTTATAAAAAATACTGCAAGGATCCCCCCCCCCAACTGCTGCTGACTATCAGTCAAAATACAGCATAACATCCACAGCTTTTCTTCCGCTGTCATGTCAGTCCCCTAATATTAGCATGGCTCTATGTTTCTTGGAAGGATTTCCCCCCCCAAATGCATGATATGTTTAAGCAGTCCACTATTACAAGGGGGGAAATATACAGGGGGAAAAAACCATTTTCATTTCTATTTTAAGGCAGTTTAACTCAGCAGATGAGTCTCTCAGAGGACATGAGCTTTCCACCCAAATACAATGTTTCCCAATTGTTTCAACAGTGCCTTTTACGTCTCGCAGTTTTTCACTTGTCACCATGCCTTTCACAGCAACTTCTTGGGGTGTCCTGAGCATTGACATTTTGGTACCTTACACAGGAACAGGGCCATTCTTCGTATGCAATTCTACAGATTTAATACTGCTAATGAGCTTTTTCTGGGGCCCAATAATTGTCACACCAACTTTCTTCATATCACTAAAAAATATAGAACACAAACAATGAATTTGTGATAGATGGCAAGCATTTCACATACATAAAAAACCCTCTCTGTGAGAGTCATGATCTTCACTTGCAAATTGCTAAACAGAGGCTGGAATTGTAGCTAGGCTTTAAGAATATTTCCAGATGGGCAAGGCAGCAGAATGCATTCCTATGTTAGAAACATTGACAAACATGATCCAAGAAAATAGCTCTCCTAAGAAAGGAACATAAATATCCTAGAGTTATAAAAAAAGAAAAAGTGATACATCTGTGCAACACCTTTCAGATCTTAGAGGATTTGACCCTTTTGGCCCCAGTCAGACAGGAAGGCATGGGGTGATAAGCTGCGGGTGATCATTATCATGTATGTCAAAGGCTACCATCAGCTTAATACATAGACTTTCCAGTGTCCACTTTTCTAACAGTAGTCAGTTAAGGGCAGCCAAGTTCCTAGCTCAGATAGGAAGAATTGTTACTGTATTTATTTATTTGTGTGTGAGTAAAGTATTGTCAAGTTGCAGACAACTTATGGTGACCTCTGCTGGGGTTTTCAAGGCAAGAGACTAACAGGGGTGGTTTGCCATTGCCTGTCTGTGCAAATGTATTGGTTTATTTATTCGGTGGTCTCATCCAAATACTGACCAGGACTAATGCTGCTTATCTTCAGAGATCTGACAAGATAGGGCTTGCTTGGGCAATCCAGGACAGATGTATTTATTTAGCAAATTTTTATGCTACCTCTCCAGTGATCTGCCCAGGGTGGCTTACCGAATGCAACATAATAAAAACATTAAAATATATTTATTAAAATCTAGCATTAAAACATACCGGAAAAAAACCACAAGCAGCTTAAAAACAAATGTTTCCAGACTAAAAGTACACTAAAAAGTTGCTAAAAGACCTCTTAATTAAGTGTGAGTGAACGGAAACGTTTTGGCCAGGCACCTAAAAGAGCAGCACAGGTGCCAGGTGAGTAGGGGTGTGTGATTCGGGTTTTGGCAAACCTGAAAAAACCCGAATCACCCCGATTCAGAGCGATTCGGAGAAATCCGAATCGATTCGGGTTTTCCGAATTGCCATAACCCGAATCGATTCGGATTGATTCAGATTGATTCGGGTTTTTCAATGGGAAAATGCCTCCGTCTTCCCGGACGCCTGGGGGAGGCATTTTCCCACCGAATCAAGCCAAAATTGGTGGGGACAAGTAGGCAAAGCATTATGACACATTACACCAGCAGTCCCCCACGCAGAAAAATAACACAACTCACTTCACATCAGAGAATCACCCAAAAACAATTGCTGTCAAAAATGGTGAAGTGGGTTCTATTATTTTGTGTAGTACACTGCTATCATGCCCTGTTGTGCCCTCCTACTGTGTAACCTAAAGCAGTTCAAGAAATAAAGTGTTTTTGACAGGAATTGTGCTTTTGTGATTCTCTGATGTTAAGTGAGTTGTGTTATTTTTGTGAGGTGGAATGCTGGAATGCCCTTTGGTGTGCCCCCCTGCTGTGTAACCTAAAGCTGTTCGAGAAATAAAGTGTTTTTGACAGGAATTGTGCTTTTGTGATTCTCTGATGTTAAGTGAGTTGTGTTATTTTTGTGAGGTGGAATGCTGGAATGCCCTTTGGTGTGCCCCCCTGCTGTGTAACCTAAAGCTGTTCGAGAAATAAAGTGTTTTTGACAGGAATTGTGCTTTTGTGATTCTCTGATGTTAAGTGAGTTGTGTTATTTTTCTGCGTGGGGACTGCTGGTGTAATGTGTCATAATGCTTTGCCTACTTGTACTTTGAAAGGGAGAAAATGTTTTTTAAAAAACTTTATTTTGTGTTGATCGTGTTTTATTCTTTGTTGTGCAGTTGGTTCCCATCATAGGGAACAATGGGGCTGGCTGGCCAGCCATCTCTGTAGGTGGTGGGGGAATTTGAGGGAGGGTGTCTGTGGTTCAGGTGCTCTTTCACAGGGACCAGCTGGCACTCAGAAGTGTGCCCACCATTGTGGCACCCCTGGGCTGTGCAGAATTGCCCAGGGAAAGAGAGTTTAGAAGTTCCCAGCATAGGGAACAAAAGGAGAGGGCTGGCCTTTGCCAGCCTGTTCCTGGGGTTATGGGTGTGGGGCTGCTGGGGGTGGATTTGGGTCTGTGAGGGGCTAATGTGGGGATTTGGGTCTGTGTGTGGCAGCTGGGGGAGAATTGGGTTTGTGTGGGGCTGTAAGGGGTGGACTTTGGGGGCTGAGAGCACCTACTTGGGGAGGCCATGAAATGGCCCCCCTAAGTGGGAGCAGGCTGAGCCTTGCTGGGGGGTTGGAGGAAAGGTGGGAGAAGGGCCCCTGAGGGTAGGGGGGGCATTTTGCATGCAAAATGCCATCCCTGGCAAGACAAGCCTCCCCCAGCTGTAAGTGGTAGAGATAAGAGCACCTACTTGGGGTGGCCATGAAATGCCCCCCCCAAGTGGGAGCAGGCTGAGCCTTGGTGGGGGGTGGGAATAGAGGTGGGAGAAGGGCTCCTGAGGGTAGGGGGGCATTTTGCTGGCAAAGGAAGCCTTCCTCTTCATTTTTTCCCCATAGGAAAAAATGAATGAAGATGAGCAGCAGCAACCTAAAGCTATGGCTTTTTTTAACGAGAGGATAGGGGGACCTGGTTTGGGGGGGCATAACATGGCCCCCCAAAGTCCAATCGTTCTGAAACTTGGGGGGTTGTTAGAGGGGAGTTAGAGGAAGGCCCCCACCAAATTTGGGGGGATTCGGTGGGAAAATGCCTTTTTCCCATTGAAAAAACACCCGAATCCATCCGAATCGATCGGAATCGGTAAACCCGAATTGGCTGGGTGATTCGGATTTCTGCTAAATCCGAATCGGCCTCTCGATTCGGGTTTAGCAGATTTGGAAAAAAAGAATCAGGGTGCCTTTGCACACCCCTGCAGGTGAGCCTCAGAGAGAAGGACATTCCATAAGTGAGATGCCACTACTTAAAATGCTGTGTCTGTTTGCCACCTGCTTCACCTTTGAAGGTGGGTGCACCAAGTGCAGGACTTGTGAAGCTCACACTTGTGTGAGGGACTGGAGGGCTGGACAATATGGGAGGAGATGGTCCTTCAAGTAGCCTGATGGTAAGCCATTTAGGGCTTTAAAGGTAAGAACCAGTATTTTAAATTCCATGAGGAAAGAAATGGGCAGCCAATGAAGATTTTTTAGCACTGAGTGATATGATCTCTGTATCCTACTCCTGATAGTAGCCTTAGCTGCAGCATTTGGCATAGGCTGAAGTTTCCTGAAAGATTTCAAAGGCAGCACCATGAAGAATGCACTCAGAGTTGGATGTAATCAGAGTGTGGATCAACATGGCCAGATCACAGTTTTTGAAAGTTGCATAACTGGCATATCAACCAAAGCTGATAAATGGCACTACATGCCACAGAGTCCTGGGTCTCCAACTGTAAACTAGACATGGGCATGAACAGAGAAAAAAACTCGAACAGGCTGTTCATTATTCGTTCCCGACGACGAACACGAACAGACGAACGGAAAGAAACATATCCCGTTAATGAACGTGTTTGGTGTTTGTTATTCGTCGGCGCCAGAGCACCCCCTCCCCCCAGCACTTAGAGAACCCATATTCACAGGGAATGTGCAGCAGGCTCTCCTCCAGCCATCACCCAAGCTTGGTCAAGATTGCAGTATGGATCTCAGAGTTATACGTTCCCAAATTTGATGACCCCAGGAAACTCCCTTTCAATACAAATGGAGCCAGCCTTCCCAGTTCACTTTGATCCCGTGTGGTGGACCTGAAGGCAGGTCACCTCCCCTGTAGGGGGTGGGGGGTCTGGCTGCTGGCCGGCAGCACCCCCCATGTGCCCACCCACTAGGCCTCCCTGAGGCTACTTTCCGCCAAGGCAGTAATGTGGGTCATGCCTGCAGTCACTGCATAACCAAATGACCCAGCATCAGTCTGCAGAGAAAACTCTCCAGCAAGACACGATGGCATGCGTGGAGGCCTTGCACACACAAACACACACCCTGGTGGGTCAGAGACACCAACATACGTCCACCAGATGGGGACATTATAGAATTGGAGCCAGTGCTCTTGTCCACACTGCGCGTGGTGCAGAGGCTGTCACCGCACAAACACACCAGCTGGACATGGAGCATTGGATGTTTAGGAGCATGGGATAGATTGGATTGACAGGAGAGACAGATATATTGTCGAAGGCTTTCATGGCTGGAGAACGATGGTTGTAGTAGATTTTCCGGACTGTATAGCCGTGGTCTTGGCATTGTAGTTCCTGACGTTTCACCAGCAGCTGTGACTGGCATCTTCAGAGGTATAGCACCAAAAGACAGAGATCTCTCAGTGTCAGGAGAGACAGAGTTGGAAGGAAAGAACCAAGGGTGGGAGGTGTGGCCTGCCCCTAACATGTAGAGGTGGAGGCTCACGTGCTGGCCATCGAGGTGGTGGAGGATGCCCTCCCCCCCTCACAGGGGAGGCATCGTTTCCCCTAGGAAAGGGGATTGTGGGCAGACAGGTAGGTGCCCACATATGCAGCTGTAGGCTGCCCCCACATCACCCACCTTCCCCCCTTCGTGGAAAGGACGGGACTCACAGGACCCATTCCCCCCTGCTCAGAACAGACAGCAACTGCTTCAGAGCTGCCCCTAGTGGCCAAAACCAGCAGCACCAGGCAGCACGCACCTTCCTGCCTTCATGGAAAGGGACAGGAGAGTTTGGGAAGGGTCACAGTGGTTCCAGACAGGGAGAAGTTTTAATAGGGACCAGGAACCCCAAGAACTGAGTGGTGATAGAGCAGTCCACACACCAGTCAGAGACACCTTTCCAGCACAGGCAGGACAGGCACTTCAAATAAGTGGCGTAGGCTCCCACCAGCATCACCCACCTTCCTGCTTTCGCAGAAAGGAAGGGAGGGAGAGGACAAGAGAGGTCGTTGGGAAGGGTTGGACTGGTTCCAGAGAGGGATAGGTCAAAAGAGGGACTGGGAACTGGGAGATCCCGACAGTTGCGAGGGCTCCTCCGAGCAACCCACTGAGGTGTTCAGCGGTGGCAGCTAACATCACCCACCTTCCTGCTTTTGCAGAAAGGACGAGAGGGAGAGATGTCGTTTGGAGGGGTCAGAGCAGTTCAAGAGTGGGCAAGGTTCAAAGAGGGATGGTGAACTTGTCACGGAGACAGGGACAGAGGGTTACCACTTCCTGGCCACCTTGAGGAGCAGGACTGAGAAATGCCCAAAGATTTTGGAGCCTTCGTCTTCTAAACCCACTGATCTTGTCAGCGGCAGAAGCAGCCATCACCCGCCCTCCAGCCTTCATGGAAAGGATGGTATGGACAGGTCAGGAGAGGTTGTTGGGGAGGGTTGGAGTCGTTCCAGAGAGGGTCGGTTTCATTGAGAGATTGGGAGCTTGACAGGGAGAGCAGGACAAAGAGGACCCCAACATCCAACATGTCAGATTGTGCAGACTGCTCTGGCAGAGGCTTGTCCACCCCTTCCGTGTTGCAGTGGAGGCTGTTGCCGGCATCACCCACTTTCCTGCCTTCATGGAAAGGTGGGCAGGAAAGGAGAGGTTGGGAGGGGTCAGAGGGTTCCAGAGAGAGAGAGGTCAAAATAGGAAATGTCCAGGACCTTGCCAGGGAGAGGAAGACAACGGGTTGCCGCCAGCTGCATTATGGTGCAGGCTTGGGAATACCCTTTCGTTGGAGAGCCATAAGCCAAGAAACCCACTGGGTCGAGGGGTGGTGGCGGCAGCTGACATCATGCACCTCCCTGCCTTCACAGAAGGGATGGGGTTGGCATGGCCTGGAGAGGTTGGGAGCGGTCTGAGGGTTCCAGAGAGGGAGAGTCGAAAGATGGAACATCCAGGACCTTGCCAGGGAGAGGAGGACAATGGGTTGCTCATCACAGCTGCATTGCAGAGTGGGACCAGGAAGATCCAAAGACAGCAGCCATAGTGTGGTATTCCCCCATGCCCAAAGGCAGCAGCAGCTGACATGACCCACCTTCCTGCCTTCGCAGACAGGATGACATGGACAGGATAGGAGAGGTTGTTGGGAAGGATTGGAGCACTTCCAGAGTGGGGGGTGTCAATGGAGGGAACGTGGGAGTAGACAGGGAGAAAAGGACAAAGACTTCCTGGCTGCATTGCGCAGCATGACCGGGACAGACTATCCCAACATCCACCCTGAAGGATTCTGCAGACTTCTACTGTCTGCCTCTTCTGTGTCTAACTGGAGGCTTCCGACAACATCCCTCACCTTCTTGCCTTCACAGAAGGGAAGTGATTCACAGGACCCATTCCCCCCATGCACAGCGGCAACAGAAGGTGTCCATGGATGGGGGTGCATCTTGCTGCAAAACCATATCTGCAAAAGCTTTTGAGCTGCCCCTCTTGCCAAGAAGCAGTGGCATCAGTACGCCATCCACCTTCCTGCCATTCCCCCCTGCTCAGAGGGGACAGCAGGTGCCATGGAAAGGGGGGCACCATGCGGAGCAACCCTATCAGCAGCAACAGCAGAGCTGTCCCTCGTGGACAAAAGCAGCGGGGGCTGACATCACCCCCCAATTTGCCTTCACGGAAAGGATGGGATGGGCAGGACAGGAGAGGTCGTAGGGCAGGGTCAAAATGTTGCAGAGAGGAATACGTCAAAAGAGGGAAAGTCCAGGACCTTGTTGGGGAGAGGAGGGCATGGGTCACTTGTCACAGCCGCATTGCAGAGCGGGACTGGGAAGGCCCAAAGACACATGGCCACAGCGTGGTAGTCCCCTGTGCCCAAAGGTGGAGACAGCTGACATCACCCACACTCCTGCCTTTGTGGACAGGATGGGATGGGCAGGACAAGTTGTGGGGTGGGGTGGTATTGGTGGCATACTGAGAGGGAGAGGTTGAGAGAGGGAAGGGGAACATGTCTGGGAGAGGAGGGCAAAGGTTTCCCCAACAGAGGAATGCAGTTCCACAGAATCTGCTCCAATCAGAGACAGCTTACCTGTCAAGGCAGTTCAGGCAGGCTGCTGCCAGCATCACCCACCTTCCTGACTTCACAGAAAGGATGGGTGTTGTGGCCGGGACCCACTCTCCCCTGCTCAGAGAGGAGGGGACAGCAGGTGTCCATGGATGGGGGGCTCTCGTGCTCCACAACTACATGTACAACAGTTCCTGGTCTGCCCCTCATGGCCAAGAGCAGCAGTAGCAGACAGCACCTACCTTCCTGCCTTCGCGGAACGGGTAGGTGGGAGGGACCCATTCCCCCCCATGCCCAGAGGGGTCAGCAGGAGCCCATACATAGGGCAACACAGGGCCCTATCATCATCATCAGCAACAGATCTTTCCCTCGTGGCCAAAAGTGGTGGCAACTGACATCACCCACCATCCTGCCTTCGTGGAAAGGATGGGGAGGGCATGACAGGAGAGGTCATTGGGAAGGGTCATTCCAGTTCCAACCACAGACGGCAAGGATGAAAGAGGGACCGTCCGGGGAATTGTCAGCTAGAGGACAGGATGGCCAGGACAGATTGTGTGGAAGGGTCATATCGTTGCAATCAAAAGAAGGAGAGGTTGAAAGAGGGACCGTCGGGGAACTTGTCTGAGAGAGGAGGACCACAGGTTGCCAGCCGTGGAAGCAGTCCTGAGAACCAGCTTGGCCGAGAGCCACAGTAGATTTTGGGAGGTTCAGAGTGCAGATAGGTCCAGGTCCAAGGAGGGATCCCCAAGGAGGCTGAGGTTGACCTTCACGAAGGTCAACATGTCCACCAGGTCCGGGTGCAGACATGCGCGGCGGGGACGGAGGAGGTCTCCCAGGTGGGAGAACACCCGCTCACTCTGCACACTGGTGGAAGGGCAGGACAGGATGTTGGTTATCACAATGGAGAAGTCCAGCCAGACGGAAGATTTTCTCACCCAAGACTCCAAGGGATTAGAGTGGAGGGGCTCGGTGGGCTCCGCCAGGTACTCTCGCATCATAGCCCCACTGAGTCCTCGACCACGAGTGATGTGCCCACTGTGCTGTGGCTAACCACACAGCCCACGGACGAGGCCCAGAGATAAAATGGGGCTGTTTGGGTGGGTCTCTCCTGGCATGGCTCTCTTCCCAACTCCCCTGCCCCCTCCTCCTCCTGCTCCTCCTTCTCCTCCACCTGCCCCTCACCCCTGTCCAGTTCCCTCAGGCTGACCTTCTCTTTCTGGTAACAGAGCACCGCTTTGCGGAGCTCCTTTTTCCAACGCAGCATCTGACCCGCCCACATGGTGATGCTGCCTTTGATCTGGGGGTCACAGAGGGAAGCCATTTGTTATGGCACCTCGTGGCGCAGAGGATAGAAGTGCTTGGCCATGCACACCTGGATCTTCCTCACAAAGTCCTGGACCCTGGGGAGCAGCTCTTTCTCGTGTTTGAGCTCCTTGGCCAGGAACTGGTCGAGCCCATGAATCCGGGGGATGACCTGACCCAGGCTGGCCTCGTAGGAGCACAGGAGTTTGTTGGCCTCCTAAAAGGGTTTCAGCATCCGGAACATCAGGGCAAGGACTCTCCATTCCATGGAGCTGAGGCTCAGCTCCTCTCCCCTCCTCAAAACATCCCTAGATGACAGGATGTCCTGCAATGTTCCTCCAGATGATGTATCATATTGTACGTCGAGTTCCAGCAGGTGGGCAGGTCCTGAAAGAGTTGGTGATTGGGGTTGCCCCCTCCCCCTGCCTCTGGAACAGCTTGCAGGAAGAGTTTATGCTGTGGGAGAAGTGGGAAGTGGTGCGGCGGCAGCTCTCCAGCAGATTGCATGTCCACAAGGTTCCCTTGTCCCAGCTGTCCCTTAGCTTGCTCCCCAGCCCAAGCATGTCTCTCATCACCAGGTGCAGCTTGTGTGCCGTGCACACCAGGCCTGGGAGGGATGCCTCTTTCAGGGCTGCCAACATGTTGCTTCCTGCGTCCATCACCATGAAGCCATGGAAAAACCCTTCCACCCCCATTGTCCACTCCATCAGAGCTGCCTTCATGGTGGTGGTGATGTTCTTCCCAGTATGGGCCTCGTCCATCCCCCAGGCCTGGAGAAGAACTACTCTGTAGCCCGGTGTCAAGCATGGTGCCCTTTTCCGGGGAACAGTTCTTGGCCTGGGGCGGCGGAGGTCCTCTGGTTGCCACCAGTGAGCGGTGATGGCAAGGTTCCCATGATACCAACAGAAAAGAGAGAGAAATTTCTCGTGGGAAACAAACCAAGAATTAATATACTTTTTATATGATATTATAAGGTAATTTCAAAGGCAATTGCACGAAAATTATACAAACTGTTTATATATAGCCAATAAAGATGTCCAGAGAGTCTATCATCTGTGTGTATTCCTCAATGTGTATTCCTTAATCGCAGTAATATCACGGTGTGCAGATGAGTCTTCACAAAGTCTTCTCATATAAATTCAGCCAAACAGCTTCTCATATGCATTCAGCTTGGAATATAATCACAAAAGTCTTCTCATATAAATTCAGCTAAACAGCTTATCATATACATTGCCACGCCCAATCTGGGGCCGGCTACAAACAGATTTCGTCCCCTTCTTCAGGGGCGTGGTTTATAGCTGTAAAAAACAACATTCTTACTTTAATATACAATAACCAACATTTAAGTATTATTGCAATCCCCCAAGCGGAACTGACCTGTTGTATTCACACAGCATAGGGTATTTGAATCAATAATTATTGTGGAAACGTGTGTCTCCAGTATCACAGTCACAGCAGCTGTATCTTCTCCTGCTTGTGGCCAAACCCTTCAACTGCAGTTTAAATCACATACTCATTATCCAATCTCAAAACTTTAAAGCAACATAACTGATTATAAAAAACAATTCAATGATAGTTCCGTATTGAGGCCGTGCGGTCTGATCGTCTGCAGAAAGACAATCCAAAATGCTTCCCTCCTCAGTAGCTTAATTTGATTTGCATGTCCCTTAGTTACAACCTCCAGTACCGCTACTTTAAAGGAATTTTCTTCATGACGATGCTCGATAAAATGTTGTACCAGGGGTGCTTCCATTACTCTGTGCCTAATTCTAGACATATGTTCAAAGATCCTAGTTTTCAATGGTCTTATCGTACAACCCACATAAAAAAGAGCACAGGGACATTCAAGTAAGTATATCACACCCGATGTGTAACATGATGCAAAGTGTTTAACTGTCAGTTTCCGTTCCTTAACAAAAATCTCCTTCCTCTCTAGCATAAATTTACACAAAGTACATCGGCCACATTTAAAATTTCCCACAGGTAATGATGTTTCCTGAAGTTGAGTGCGCATCATAGCATGAACTAAATCATCCCTTAGGCTCCTGGATCTTCGTAAACCACATAACGGTGGTTGTTCACATCCCGCAATCTCCTCAATGAGGGGCCAATGGCGAGCTACGATTCTTTTAATTTTATATGTTAAGGGTGTGTAGTCCAATGCCCATCTAATTCTTTGATCTGGTAGGGCTTCCCGAGTCTGAAATAGTACAGATCTATCTATAGCTCTAGCCTTAGAAAAGGCTTGAGATATAATTTTAGATGGGTAACCTCTATTAGTAAACATTCGTTCCATCTGCCTACCATCCCTGTCGAAATCAGTTATTGTGGTGGAATTCCGTCTGATACGCAAAAATTGGCCATATGGTATATTTTGTCTAAGGTGCCGGGGATGGAAGGAACCAAATTCCAAATATGAATTCCGATCTGTCTCTTTACTGTAGGTTCTAACCTGTATCTTTTGGAAGGCATCCCGATATGTAACTACATCCAAAAAATTGATTTGGTTGGGGTCTGACCGCCAGGTGAATTTAACATTCGCATCCCGTTCATTAAGCCATTTACAAAAATCCGGTATCTGGGCAGCTCCCTGAAATAAAAAATATAAATCATCCAGATATCTACAAAAGAAAACAATATTACCCCTGAAAGGGTTGATGTCTTGTAAAATGTGAAATCTCTCCCAATGGGCCATAAATAAATTTGCGATGCTGGGTGCCACCGGGGACCCCATAGCAACGCCTTTTTTCTGGAAGAAAAATTGATCATCAAAACAAAAATAGTTTTTTTCCAAAACTAAATCGAGAAATTGTAGTAGGCAAGATGATGGGATAGTGTTTTCTGTAGTTGTAAGAACTTCTTCTACTACCTCTCGGGCTTCCTGATGAGGAATGATGGTGTATAAAGAGTTAACGTCCATCGTTAAAAATACTGTGTCCTCCGACAGGGTGATGTTCTCAACTTTTTTAATGAAATCACGTGTATCATGCAATAGACCTTCAATTTTAGTAATAGCCGGTTGTAAAAAAGAGTCCAATAAGATTGCCAATGGTTCCAAAATTGAGCCGCAACCAGATATAATTGGCCTACCTGGCGGGGGCGTTGTTTTCTTGTGAATTTTTGGAAGTACATAGAATAATGGGATTCTAGGTGAAGTAACCTGTAAAGCATAATAGAGGGTATCTGTAATTTCCCCCATCTCCCTTGCCTCATCCAAGACAATCTTAATTAGGTCTTTAATATGATTAGTTGGATCCGAAGAGATCCGTGTGTAAAAGGTGGTATCCCTAAGCTGTCTGTGAACCTCATTAACATACATATCTTTATCCATGATCACAATACCCCCGCCCTTGTCGGCAGGCTTAATGACAATGTTAGCGTCGGAACGTAAGGTTTCAAGAGCCCGTCTCTCTAACCGAGACAAGTTGTGCCAAGTACCGTAAGGTTCATTTTCTAATTGAGAAAGGTCCCTAAGGATCATATATTCAAACGTGTCAATACGGTGATCTGAGACCGGCGGCACAAAAGATGACGGACCCTTTAATTTCCTAAGTAGTAAAGACTCTCCCTGAACCGGGGTAGTCGGCTGAGAATGGAAGAAATATCTAAGTTTAATAAGCCGAACCAATTTAAATAGGTCTACTCGTGTCTGAAGTGGTTGGTATTTGGGGGTTGGGACAAATCCCAATCCCTTATTGAGAACAGCTATTTCTAATACCCTCTATTATGCTTTACAGGTTACTTCACCTAGAGTCCCATTATTCTATGTACTTCCAAAAATTCACAAGAAAACAACACCCCCGCCAGGTAGGCCAATTATATCTGGTTGCGGCTCAATTTTGGAACCATTGGCAATCTTATTGGACTCTTTTTTACAACCGGCTATTACTAAAATTGAAGGTCTATTGCATGATACACGTGATTTCATTAAAAAAGTTGAGAACATCACCCTGTCGGAGGACACAGTATTTTTAACGATGGACGTTAACTCTTTATACACCATCATTCCTCATCAGGAAGCCCGAGAGGTAGTAGAAGAAGTTCTTACAACTACAGAAAACACTATCCCATCATCTTGCCTACTACAATTTCTCGATTTAGTTTTGGAAAAAAACTATTTTTGTTTTGATGATCAATTTTTCTTCCAGAAAAAAGGCGTTGCTATGGGGTCCCCGGTGGCACCCAGCATCGCAAATTTATTTATGGCCCATTGGGAGAGATTTCACATTTTACAAGACATCAACCCTTTCAGGGGTAATATTGTTTTCTTTTGTAGATATCTGGATGATTTATATTTTTTATTTCAGGGAGCTGCCCAGATACCGGATTTTTGTAAATGGCTTAATGAACGGGATGCGAATGTTAAATTCACCTGGCGGTCAGACCCCAACCAAATCAATTTTTTGGATGTAGTTACATATCGGGATGCCTTCCAAAAGATACAGGTTAGAACCTACAGTAAAGAGACAGATCGGAATTCATATTTGGAATTTGGTTCCTTCCATTCCCGGCACCTTAGACAAAATATACCATATGGCCAATTTTTGCGTATCAGACGGAATTCCACCACAATAACTGATTTCGACAGGGATGGTAGGCAGATGGAACGAATGTTTACTAATAGAGGTTACCCATCTAAAATTATATCTCAAGCCTTTTCTAAGGCTAGAGCTATAGATAGATCTGTACTATTTCAGACTCGGGAAGCCCTACCAGATCAAAGAATTAGATGGGCATTGGACTACACACCCTTAACATATAAAATTAAAAGAATCGTAGCTCGCCATTGGCCCCTCATTGAGGAGATTGCGGGATGTGAACAACCACCGTTATGTGGTTTACGAAGATCCAGGAGCCTAAGGGATGATTTAGTTCATGCTATGATGCGCACTCAACTTCAGGAAACATCATTACCTGTGGGAAATTTTAAATGTGGCCGATGTACTTTGTGTAAATTTATGCTAGAGAGGAAGGAGATTTTTGTTAAGGAACGGAAACTGACAGTTAAACACTTTGCATCATGTTACACATCGGGTGTGATATACTTACTTGAATGTCCCTGTGCTCTTTTTTATGTGGGTTGTACGATAAGACCATTGAAAACTAGGATCTTTGAACATATGTCTAGAATTAGGCACAGAGTAATGGAAGCACCCCTGGTACAACATTTTATCGAGCATCGTCATGAAGAAAATTCCTTTAAAGTAGCGGTACTGGAGGTTGTAACTAAGGGACATGCAAATCAAATTAAGCTACTGAGGAGGGAAGCATTTTGGATTGTCTTTCTGCAGACGATCAGACCGCACGGCCTCAATACGGAACTATCATTGAATTGTTTTTTATAATCAGTTATGTTGCTTTAAAGTTTTGAGATTGGATAATGAGTATGTGATTTAAACTGCAGTTGAAGGGTTTGGCCACAAGCAGGAGAAGATACAGCTGCTGTGACTGTGATACTGGAGACACACGTTTCCACAATAATTATTGATTCAAATACCCTATGCTGTGTGAATACAACAGGTCAGTTCCGCTTGGGGGATTGCAATAATACTTAAATGTTGGTTATTGTATATTAAAGTAAGAATGTTGTTTTTTACAGCTATAAACCACGCCCCTGAAGAAGGGGACGAAATCTGTTTGTAGCCGGCCCCAGATTGGGCGTGGCAATGTATATGATAAGCTGTTTAGCTGAATTTATATGAGAAGACTTTTGTGATTATATTCCAAGCTGAATGCATATGAGAAGCTGTTTGGCTGAATTTATATGAGAAGACTTTGTGAAGACTCATCTGCACACCGTGATATTACTGCGATTAAGGAATACACATTGAGGAATACACACAGATGATAGACTCTCTGGACATCTTTATTGGCTATATATAAACAGTTTGTATAATTTTCGTGCAATTGCCTTTGAAATTACCTTATAATATCATATAAAAAGTATATTAATTCTTGGTTTGTTTCCCACGAGAAATTTCTCTCTCTTTTCTGTTGGTACAATTTGTGGGGATAGCCTTCATTTCTTGTTTAAGGTTCCCATGATGGCAGCTGCTCCAGAGGTCAGCCATGAAGTGTACAGAATGGCCTTTGGCGGCTGAGAGCTCCCTGAGCACCATATCTCGCACAGACTGGTAGAGGGCAGGCAGGACTCGACGCCCAATGGTGCGCCATGATGGCATAGCGAACCATGGGGCAAAGTGCTGAAGCAGTCTTTGGAAGCCCACACCCTCCATGATTAATAGGGGGAATCCTTCCAGGGCAATCGTCTCCACCACCACATGAACACCGGCCTCCTGAGCCCTTGACCTCACCCTTTTCAATGGCGCTGTCCCTGACCCCGATGGAACAACCTCCCCAAGGGTGGCCTGCCTGACCGTTCTGCTCCCACTGGCAGCACCCTCGAGGCAAGGCTTCTGGCTTGGGGTGGATTCCGGTGACCATTCCACTGATTTCTGCTCAGAGGAGCTGGTAGCCCTCTGTCTCCCCCTGCTGGATGCTTCGCTGGCCAAGGACAGAGACCACAGGCTCAGGTGGTGCGTCTTCAGGTGCCTAGTCATGACCGTTGATGATAGGTGCTTCGGGTCATTGTCCCTGCACACCAGCCCATCATAGACACTGCACTGTACCACATGGGGGTCATTTGGAAGGGCACGGAAGTGCCTCCATGCAGCCAATTTGAACCGTGGCCCACTAACTCTTTTGGGGGAGGGAGGACAAAGGGTTACTGGCTGTGCTGTGGTGCTGGCAATGGAAGTCGGAGTGAGGGGTGGACTGCAAGCAGGGACAGCACCAGGAGTTTGGGATGTGGACAGGATGGATGTTTCATTGATCCCCAACCATTCCTCCATGGATCCCTCAGCCTCCTCCTCCTCAAACATTTGAAAGAGTTCCTCTTCCCCCAGCGGAAATAGCTCTTTGGCCTCCTCCACAGCCCCCACAGGTGATTTTTGGGAGAGGGAATCTCTGCTGCCGCAGAGCCCTGCCAAGTACTGCTTCCCGTGGGGCAACTGGGACAATCTTTGCACTTCCCCTCAATGACCACCCTTTGTCCCCACCAGAAGCCTCATTGTGCCAGCAAACAAGAAGGAGGAAAGAAAACGGGACAACACTGTGAGCCCTCAGCCAAGGTTCCCACTGAGCTTGGCCCCAGGGCCTGGTAGCAGCCCTGGAACCAGAGGGAGGGGGTAGAGCCCTAGCTCAGCACTCCCAGAAGCCTGATCAGATCAGGCACTGATAATAATGTGAGCCCTCAGCCGAGGTGCCCACTGAGCTTGGCCCCAGGGCCTGGCAGGAGCCCTGGAACCAGAGGGAGGGGGTTGAGCCTTAGCCCAGCACTCCCAGAAGCCTGATCAGATCAGGCACTGATAATAATGTGAGCCCTCAGCCGAGGTGCCCACTGAGCTTGGCCTCAGGGCTTGGCAGCAGCCCTGGAACTAGTGGAGAGGTAGATCCCTATCTAACCACACATTAAAAAATCCCAGCTCCAATACACTCTCCCTGTCTCTAGCAACAGCCTGTCCCACTCCACTGCTTGCTGAAACTGAAAACCAGAGCTGGGAGCACTGTGGCTTTTTATAAACTGAGGTCTTATTGAGAAAAGCAGGAGGTCTGTAGTTGGCAGTCAGAACTGCCTAACAGGGTTTGCAGGGATGAGATTGGAGTTCCCATGGCCAAAGAACATCCCCTCCTCCCTTCCTCCCCCCTGATGTCTGCTCCCATGTTACCAATTGTTACCAATTTGGAGCTCCACACTTGGAAAGAAGACCTGCCCATCAAGCTAAGTTGGGCTTTGATTGGGGTGTCCAGGGCGAAACAGGGCATGCAGACAGAGTTCAGGCAATCCCTCCCTCCTTTGCCGAGACAATTGATTGAAGGTGCCTGAGTGTCTGGCTTCCCAAACAGCGGCCAAACGCAATGAACGAGGCTTGCGATGACCACCTGTTTGTCTGGAATGGCGCCTCACTAATGGCCCATTCGCGAACAGCCGAGTGGCTTGTTCATGGGTTTTTCCGTTCGTAATGCTGTTCATGCCCATGTCTACTGTAAACCAAGAACCACAGAATTCACAAGCAATGAATCTGCTCCTTCAAGGGGAGCCAACCCCCTCCAGGACACACTGATTCCTCAATCCTTGAGCAGCTTTATCACTGACCAATTGAATCTACTCTTATCTTGATTGAACTTCAGTTTATAGGCCCTCATCTATCCCATTACCATCTCCAGGCAACTGTTAAGGACTTCCACAGATCCACCTGACTCAGCAGTTAAGTTATAAATATATGCCTTTCTGCCCCCATCAAGGCCATGAACATAACAAAAAAAGGTAATAAAAACACATCTTAAAAAAATATTGGTGGCACTTTACTCCAAGTCTCCTGATAATTTCTCCCAGCAAATTTCATGTAGATATAAAAGAGCACAGAGGACAATATAGAATTCTGCAGGACTCCGTAGAATAAATGCCACGAGGCTGAGCAGCATTCCACCAGCACCACCTTCAGGAAACAGTTGTGTAAAAGCAGAAGGATGGTACCCCCCACTTCCAACTCAGTTAGCCTCTCCAGAAGGACACCATAGTCAATGGGACTGAATGCCACAGAGAGGTCCAGGATAATCAACAGGGTCACATGTCCTATATCACTTTCCCAGTGAAGATCATCAGTCAGGGCGACCAAGGCCATTTCCATACTAAGTCCAGGCCTGAATCCAGACTGAAATAAGCCTAGATAATCCATCTCCTTCAAGATCATCTGAAACCGGTTAGTCACCACCCACTCAAACACCTTGCCCCTAAACAGAAAGTTGGTCACTGGGCAGCAATTGTTTATATCAGTAGGGTCCAAGGATGCCTTCTTCAAGAAGGATCTCACAACTTCCTCTTTCAAGACGGATGGAACTACACCCTTCTTTAGAGTCTTAATGTGGTTAATGGCACACTTCTAAGCAGCCCAGTTCATCAGGTCTCACCAACTGAAAGTCAGTCAGGACTAGGACTAGATTCCAATGAGACTGAACTGAACCAGTTGTAGAATTCAAGTCCCAGAGGATGCAAGCAGTTTTTTCTGCAAAATATATTGCAAAAATCATCACAGTAGGCCTGTACGTTTTCTCAGTCTGTATTTTCAGGATCCCGGTATAACAGTTCCTTTCACTACTCAGAACAACTCCACTGGACAGCCTTTACTTCATCACCATTGCCACAAAGTAGGAAAAGTAAAGTAGTCACATCTGCATTCAGTCATATGCTCTTTGAGTTTTACTTCACATGGACTGTATTCTGTGAATGTGTCCTTGCACTATTCTGAGTATCATTGAGCCAATTACAAGTAATTGTAAAACTTGGCTGTAACAGCTTTGAGAATTTAGATGCGGTAAGTCTTTTGTAGTACAATCCTGAGGCCTCCTTCCTGGAAATAAGCCCCACTTAATACCAGTAAGTAGAGTAGACCTACTTTGGATTGTTCTCTTGAAAACCCTTACCTAACTTCCCTGAGGCATGGTGTAGTGGTTAGAGTGTCAGATTAGGATCTGAGAGACCATGGAAGCTTGATGGGCAACCTTGAACTAGTCACATTTTGAACTAGTCTACCTCACAGGTTTGTTGTGAGGAAACTATGGCGGAGAGAATGATGTAAGCTGCTTTGGGTACCTTTGTAGAGAAAGGTGGGGTATAAATTAAATAAATAGGTAAATAAATAAGAATGAGTGATGGATAGCTGCTTTTTAATATCTATTGCACAAACTCGTTTTCATCTCCAAGTCTTGCTAACGGTTAAATTCTTGGATTTTTGTGAAAGTGCAGGAGTATTCCAAGAGTTTTAGAAGTCCAGGAATTTTCTAAGTTCTTTCCCTTCAAAGACAAGCTTAACCTCAATCACTAAAAGCCAGTATGAAAAGTCATAAAGTGCTTTTAAAATCTTCAATTTTGGGGTTTGGCTAGGCTTTTTAAGAAATGCACTTGCACAAACGTGAATCTAGAGATCAGTTTTTTTGTGACAATGAAAGTATACTTTAAATAAGATGTGCTAAAGGCTGAATTATATTACAATAGAATTTCAACATGTATTTTTTCATGTCACAGCTGGTGAGACTATTGTATTGCACAATGGGGCAGTCAGGCATAATCCCATACCATTTTCCAATAAGAAAGTGCTCTCTTTCCTCCATAACAGCTATTAATCCTAGTAACAAAAAAGGACAGACACCCATACTATAACCTTCCCCCCCCCTACCAGGGTTAGTAGAAGTTCAGTGTGCATTGGTTTTGTATCAGCAAAGTATCTATGAGGAAAGCATTAACACTCTCTTCAGCACTGCACCATGGCCCTGATTCAAATCCTCCACTACATGATTGATTTTAACATTAAAAACATTAACATTAAAAACATTAAAAGATACATTGGAAGATCCAGTCATTTCCCGTATAACATGAAGTCCACTGTTTAGCTATTTTTAAAAGACTGGAATTTTAATTTGGATACCTATTTGAGAAATGCAAAAACAACCAAGGAAAAAGCTCTCTCATAAACACTTACTCTGAGGAAATTTTAGCTATTGTATCACACGAGCTGTATTCTACTCCTGTGAATATGTCCTTGCAGTGTCCTATCCGAATGCCATTGAGCCAATCACCTGTTGAGCGGAAAGGTGAAATTTCAATGCTGCTTTGGTCCAGAAGAAGATTTGAGGGTCTGAAATTTAAAAAAAAAGATAATAAGAGAGCAGTAATATAACAGTTGTCAGGTCCAATATATATCTTAACTATACTGACTCCATTTTCTAATGCTTTTAGTGTTTAAGTATTTTCTCCTCAGGTGCACCAGTTCCCAAGCAGCATTCCCACCAGAGGAGACTGTTTTGTCTAACACCGTTCCACCAGGCATTGGCCTTGAAGGAGAGCAGCTTCCCAGGACTGAAAGATGTTGTTTTGAGAACTGTGGGGGGAGGCTGTTCCAGATGGGTATTGTTACTCTGTATCCTATGCTTGCTCTTCATTGGTAACAATGATCATGTACCATCCTGAGTCTCCTATTCAGGACAGTGGACTATAATGGATCTTTTCTGCAATAAAGCTTCCTTTGCCAGACATTGGACTTATTCTTGCTTCTAAAGGGAATCTTGCAGAGAGTACCTTATTTAGCCACAGTCTGACATTTTGTTACCAATCATGTCTGAGTCGGGCCCAGCGGAATCCAAGGTTGTCCCGGACAGGGATCCTTTGTTTGATCCGTATGCGTCTCCCGACAATCAACCGGTGCAAACCCAAGACTCCCAGGAGCTGGGAGCAACCGGGAACGGAACCGGAGCCTCCACTTCTACCCTGCCTCTCATCGACTTCAGTACTCAGAACGAGACCGAAAGCAACCTCGGGGCAAGGCCGAAAGCAACCGCTCTCCCCTTGATCTCGGTACCCACCCCGTCGGAGTGGGGAGCCAGACCCCGAGAAACCAGAGAGCGCCGGGCAGGTGGACTCCATCCACGAGTCTCGATGGACGGGCGCCGAAGCCTAGAAACCGTCCCGGAACTAGATAGCAGCCAACCATGGCGATATTGGAACAGGACATTTGAGCAGATGGAGGGGGACACGTCTCGCCGAGGCGCCCTGAGTTGGGATTATTCCGAACTTGCCCCGTGGAAGGAGCCAACGGAAGTCCCTGAACAAAGTTGGGAGCAGATACGAGGTCGCACCTATGCGGTAGATACCAGCATCTCGGCCGTGACGGGTATGGCCAAGGGAATTCTAGCCGCGAGGTCGCGAATAGTCCAAGGGGACCCTCCTCCGTGGGGCCCTTTCTCCCCGGTGAGTACAGCGAATGAAGGTTCCCTGAGCGAACAGCCAGGGCCAAGTCGTATACAACAATTAGAAGCTAAGCTGATGGATATGGAAGAAAGTTTGGCTCACGCCATTCATTTAATTTCCTCAATGGGGGCAGGGGAAAGACTGTCTCCTGAAGAGATGGCAATACAGATAGCTACCCTTCAAAGTGTCATCTCCTATCCGATGGAGGAAGTTCAGCAGCGGTCGTCGCCTACCGGCGAGGGGGGCACCTATCCTGGCGAATCGGGAGAACAACCCAAGGAACTTCCCACTCAGCGAGAAACTCCACCGAGAAGGGACCACCCGGTTGTGCCATCCGGTGAGACTCCCATCGAACCTCCTATCACGGGAGGGGATGTACCGCCAGACGAGACCCCCGTTGAGAGGCCTACGGAAGGGGAGGAAAAGCCAAGTGATACACCGGTGATACCCCCCCATACTTCCCCTAAAACGGTCCGGCCGGACCAAGCGGGAGCACCCGTGGCTCCATCAGGGGAGGGAGCCCCTGGTCAACCGCGCGAAACTGTTCCCGTTGGGCAACCTCCGGGAGATGGTCTACCAGCGCCAAAGGGCCAGCCGACGCTTCCCAGAACAACAACGCCTGGAGGGGCAAGCCCGCGCGGCCTTCCACCCATTCGGCCTTCGCCGCTGCGGCCCCTTCCGCTTCGACCACAACTAACCCCGCCGCTGCAGCCGATACGTTTGCCACTGGAACAGCCCGTAAGACCACCTCCGAACCAACCGATGGGGCCTACACCACTACGACCCCACCAACCCACCCCTCAGCGGCCGATTATTACTCCGCCGCACCGACCTCAACCGCTACGGCCAGCACCTCCGGCATTGCCACCAGCCCAGCCGAGAGCACCACCGCCAGCCCAGCCGAGAGCACCACCGCCACCCCCGGCTCAACCGGTGCTGCCACCGCCAGCACAACCGGGTCCCCCCATACCTCAAGTGCCATTGATGCTTCCGGCGGACTTCTACCCAGCACCGGCTCCGAGGCAAGACCTCCCAATGGGTTGGGTGAAACTGGACGCCACTTTTGATGGGGATCCCTCCAAACTGGGCTTTTTTCTAGTGCAAGTCGTGCAATTCTTCAACCGGTGGGGACACCTCTTCGGCAGCGAGGCCAGCCAAATTGAACATCTCGGCTCCCGCTTACAAGGGAAAGCAGCGGACTGGTACGTAGGACTATATAATATCGGGGCCCCAGAACTCGATACTCTCCAGGGGTTGGTAGATGCTATTAGAGCACAATATGAAGACCCCTTAGAGGAAACCAGGGCCCGAACAGAATTGCAGGCCATTAAGCAGGGCAACATGGCAGCGAGAGACTATATCACGAAATTCCGACAATTGGCTGCCAAGTGCCCCAGGTGTGAGGAGTCCACAAAAATTATTCTGTTCAAACAAGGACTTAATCCGAGACTTTTGGACAGAGCCCTCATGCAAGACAATCCCCCTACGCTGTTAGGTTGGATTCAACTTGTTTGCGAAGTGGAGAATCGCATTTTAGAAGTCCGTTTGGTTGAGCAACAACAACAAACGGGACAAAGAAGACCATTGACCTTACAGAAGGGAGCTCGGGGAGCTGGCTACGCCACCCGTGGAGCGAGAGATGCTAGATGGCAACAAGGGCTGTGTTTGCAATGCGGACAGGCTGGTCACTTTGCAGCACAATGCCCCTACCGGCCTGTGCAAAGACCTCCGCTCCAATTACGGCGTCCAACCCTTGCTCCGTTCCCTACGCTCCAACGCCCGACTCCAGCTCCACGAGCAAACAGAGGCCGCGGCGCTTCCCAAAGGCCAGCCTCAGAAAGAGGGCTGGAAGCGGAAGAAGTTATGGAATACGATCCCGCTTCCCCATCTGCAGAAGTCAATCCAGAAAGTCCCCAGTCGGGAAACGAGATGGATCTGTCGTAAAAGGGCCCAAACGACAGATCCGCCCCAAGCCCGTCCCTGCACGGAACCGGCCGCCTGGGTCCATTTTATTCATGCCAGTGACTTTAATCAACCCAGAGAGAAAAATGCACATTCGGGTGCAAGCTCTTATTGACTCGGGTTGCTCAAGAGATATCATAGCCCCAGCTCTAGTCAATGGACTAGTCTTACCAACTCGGGAATTACAAAATCCAGTAATTTTTGAACAAATGGATGATACCAACATGAATCCGGTCACAACTGAAACCATCCCGGTGATCACAGGCATGGGACAACATTGGGAAAAGAGGTCCTTTGTCATCAGCTCTACGGCCAAGTACCCGTTAATTCTAGGCAGCAAATGGCTATGTGATCACAATCCCTACATAGACTGGGCTCAAGGATGTATTACCTTCAATCATGCCAACTGTAAACTTCACCGTTGGAATCAAAACTGGGGCGAGGACCCAACTTACAAAGAAAAGGCCCTCCTCACCCAAGAAGAAGTCAACCAAATACCCGAACCGTACTGGCCTTTCCTGAATGCTTTCTCGGAGGAGGAAGCTGATACTCTACCCCCGCACCGACGAACGGACTGTGCGGTGGAAATTTTACCCGGAGCCTCATTGCCTAAAGGACGACTCTATCCCATGAGTCTCCATGAACGTGAAGAGCTCCGGAAATTCATCGACACCAACCTCCAACGAGGGTTCATCCGCCCAGCCTCTAGCTCCCACGCCGCTCCAGTTCTCTTCGTGAAAAAGAAGGACGGGGGACTCAGACTGTGCACGGATTTCCGAGGACTAAATGCAGTGTCCACCAACAACGCCTATCCTATACCGCTCATCCGAGACCTTCTCAACGTCGTGGCCCAAGGTAAGATCTTTACGAAATTAGATCTAAAAGATGCTTACTTCCACGTTCGTATCAAGGCAGGGGATGAGTGGAAAACCGCGTTTAATACGCCCCTCAGACAATATGAATACTTAGTTATGCCTTTTGGATTGACGGGAGCCCCGTCTGTATTCATGTCCATGATAAACGAAATTTTACATGAATTTTTGTACAAAGGGGTGGTGGTGTACCTTGATGATGTTTTAATTTATTCTGACACCGAGGAAGAACATGTTCAAATGGTACAAAAGGTCCTGGCCACCTTGATGAAGAATAAACTGCCCATCAAATTGTCCAAATGTGAATTCCATAAAACCGAACTCACTTACCTTGGGTATTGTATCTCACAAGAGGGGTTGAAAATGGATCCAGCCAAAATACAGGCGATCCAGGATTGGCAAACACCCACCACCCGCAAAGAACTGCAATCCTTCCTGGGTTTTGCCAACTTCTATAGAGACTTCATAGCAAATTTCGCCCGAATCACACTCCCCTTAACAGAATTGCTGAAAACCAAAGATAAAGGGGACCAAGCCAAAAAACCCTCTGCTAAACTACAATGGACCCCCGATTGCCAAACGGCCTTCGAATGCCTTAAAAAGCAATTTGTAACGGAACCCATCCTCTCCCACCCCAACGAACAGTCCCCCTTCATAGTACAGGTCGACGCCAGCGATACGGCGATAGGGGGGGTTTTGCTGCAGAAGGGGGAGGATGGTAAATTGCGGCCTTGTGCATTCTTGTATAGAAAGTTCTCAGAGGCAGAAAGGAATTGGAATGTGTGGGAGAAGGAGGCCTTTGCAGTAAAAGCAGCTCTCACAAACTGGAGGCATTGGCTGGAGGGGGCGAGATACCCTTTTGAGGTCTGGACAGATCATAAAAATTTGGAGGCCCTCCGAAGCCCACGCAGACTGAATGCCAAGCAATTGCGGTGGGCGGAATTCTTTTCCAAGTTCAACTTCACCCTCAATTATCTCCCGGGCAAAACTAACTTTTTAGCGGACGCCCTGTCGCGCATGCCCCAACATAAGAGCAAACGGGCGGAGACTGTCGACACGGTCTTCTCACCTAAGCAACTTGGGGGCGTGGTGACTACTCGCAGCCGTGCTAAGCAGCCCCTCCCGGCCGACCAAGAATGGAAATCGAAACTTAAAACTGAAGTGGAGAAGGAGGGGGATAAAGCTCCGCGAAACAAACTAACCCAATCCCCACAGGGGGATTGGCTAGCTGGGAGCAAGTTTTATATCCCGGACAGCCTTAAGCTGGAAGTCTTGCGGCGCTGTCATGATGCTCCCACTGCTGGACATTATGGGTATCTGAAAACTTTACACCTAGTTCAAAGACAATTCTGGTGGCCGGGCATGCGCAAAGACATTTCCCAATACGTTAGTTCCTGCCCTGTTTGCCTCAGCGCAAAGACCAGGAAAGGGAAACCTCCGGGTCTCCTGCAACCATTAGAAACGCCGAACAGGCCCTGGGAAGTAATCTCCATGGACTTTATCACTGATCTACCTCTTTCAAAAGGACATAATTGTATTTTAGTTGTGGTAGATCTGTTCTCCAAACAAGCCCATTTTATCCCCTGTACTGCTATACCCTCCGCTCGAAAACTAGCGGATCTGTTTCTAAAACACATCGTAAAATTACATTCTTTTCCGTCCAAGGTGATTTCGGATCGCGGCGGACAGTTCGTTGCCAACTTCTGGCGGGAGCTTTTGAAAATGTTGAATATTGAACAAGGTATCAGTTCAAGCCACCACCCACAAACCGACGGGCAATCCGAAAAAACAAACCAAATATTAGAACAGTTCCTTCGTTGCTACATCAATTTCCAACAAGATAACTGGGTGGACCTTCTCCCTCTAGCCGAATTCTCCTATAACAACAGTGTACACGCTTCAACGGGAGAAGCCCCCTTCAAAATTGTATATGGGACTCACTTCAATCCCTTCCCATTGGACGCACCCCCTCTCCATTCCTCTAAATTGCCAGATGTATCCTCATGGTGGGGGGAGGCGGTGCAGCAATGGACTATCATTAAGAGACACCTCGAAAAAGCCAAACTGGATTACAAAAAGTACGCAGATCGCCATCGTGTGGCCGAATGGGAATTACAACCAGGAGACCATGTGTATATTTCCACAAAGAACCTAAAGCTAGCTCAGACAAGCCGCAAACTCGCTCTGAAATTCTTAGGACCTTTTCCTGTGCGCAAAGTAATAAATAAAGTGACTGTTGCTGTAACATTGCCCAAGAACCTTCGCCATGTGCATGATACGTTCCATGTCAGCCTTTTGAAGAAAGCTCCCACCGACAACAAATGGCACATCAAAGCTCCACCCATTCCAACTTTAATTGACGACCAAATACACTATGAGGTACAACAAATTTTGGACTCTAAAATCAAGAGAAATCAGCTTTTTTACCTCATTAGATGGAAGGACTTTGATTCTGGTTACGATGAATGGGTGAACTCTGCACATGTTCATGCTCCTAGATTAACCAAAGCTTTTCATACTCGCTACCCATATAAACCAGGGGGGGATCTATTTTAAGGGGGGCAGAAATGTCAGGTCCAATATATATCTTAACTATACTGACTCCATTTTCTAATGCTTTTAGTGTTTAAGTATTTTCTCCTCAGGTGCACCAGTTCCCAAGCAGCATTCCCACCAGAGGAGACTGTTTTGTCTAACACCGTTCCACCAGGCATTGGCCTTGAAGGAGAGCAGCTTCCCAGGACTGAAAGATGTTGTTTTGAGAACTGTGGGGGGAGGCTGTTCCAGATGGGTATTGTTACTCTGTATCCTATGCTTGCTCTTCATTGGTAACAATGATCATGTACCATCCTGAGTCTCCTATTCAGGACAGTGGACTATAATGGATCTTTTCTGCAATAAAGCTTCCTTTGCCAGACATTGGACTTATTCTTGCTTCTAAAGGGAATCTTGCAGAGAGTACCTTATTTAGCCACAGTCTGACAACAGTTTCACTTTGTATCTAAACTTAATATTAATCCCAGTAGGAGCTTCCAGACTATATAGAGCTTCATTTGTGGAATTTAATCACTGCAAAGATCTTATCTGTTCAAAGTGGCTGCTTTGGGGGTGGGGTGGGGGAGTGTAATCACAGTGCTGAAGTGAACTAGCTTATCAGATGTGTGAAATTATTGATACAGCTATGGTACATCTTTGTATTTAGCTGAAGTTTACACAATGAGGAGCTTAATTTAGACAAGCTTAGTGATTTAACAAACAAATATCAAATAACAGACTATGAAAACCAGTAATGAACCCACTTAATTTCCAATTAACCTTATTGATTCTTTCATACACAGTCTAATTTACATACATTATTAAGTGATAGCTTAAATAAGAGAACATGAATATTAGGAATATCAAGCTTGACTGAAATATCCTAATAAAGAATTCCTAGTACATATTATTTTACGCAACCAGCACTAGGGTTGCCAGAGGTCCCGAGGCCAAAGCTGGGCTGCAAGGGACTGGGAGTAGTGGGGTACTTACCTTCTCTCTGTGTGCAAAGCATGCACTCTCCCATGCTCTGACGCTGCCCCAAAGAATGATGTCATTTTCCAGCATAATGGAGAAGTTATGGGGCATGCTCTAGCCCAGTTGAATAAAAATCGCCTCTCAATGGACGATTTTTTTCTGGTGTGGCAAGGGGAACCACAGGTTGAGCTGAAGCCCCATTCAGTAATAATCACCATTGCGATTTTTACGCAACTAGGCTTCAGCGCACCCTGCAGTTCATAGAATCATAGAGTTGGAAGGGGCCATACAGTCCATCTAGTCTAACCCAGTGCAGGATCAGCCTAAAGCATCTCTGACAAATTTTCATCGAGCCTCTTCTTGAAAACTGTCAGTGAAGGGGAGCTCACCACCTCCCTAGGCAGCTGATTCCACCTTTGAACTACTCTGACCGTGAAAAAGTTCTTCCTAATATCCAGCTGGTAACTTTGTGCATGTAATTTAAGCCCATTGTTTCGGGTCCTACCCTCTGCTGCCAACTGGAACAGCTCCCTGCCCTCCTCCAAATGACAGCCTTTCAAATACATATAGAGAGCAATCACGTCCCCCCTCAATCTCCTCTTCTCCAAACTAAACATTCCCAAGGCCCTCAGCCTTTCCTCGTAGGGCTCAGTCTCCAGTCCCCTGATCATCCTCATCGCTCTCCTCCGCACCCTCTCGATTTTGTCCACATCCTTTTTGAAGTGAGGCCTCCAGAACTGCACACAATACTCCAGGTGCGGCCTGACCAAGGCAGTATAGAGAGGGGCTATGACCTCCTGAGATTTCGATGCTATGGCCCCTTTGATACAACCCAGGACTGAACTGGCCTTTTTGCCACCGCATCACACTGACTGCTCATATTTAGTTTACAGTCCACTCTTACCCCAAGATCTCTTTCACATATACTACTGCCCAGAAGTGTATCCCCCATCCAGTATTTGTGCTTCCCATTTTTGTGGCCCAAATGTAATACTGTGCACTTGTCTTTGTTGAATTGCATCCTATTCACAGCTGACCACTTCTCCGGAGTATTCAGGTCTTGTTGAATTTTAATTCTATCTTCTTGGGTGTTTGCTACCGCTCCCAATTTGGTATCATCAGCAAATTTAATAAGCAGCCCTTCCACTCCTTCATCCAGATCATTGATAAAAATATTGAAAAGTACTGGGCCCAAAACCGAGCCCTGCGGCACCCCACTGGACACCTCCCTCCAATCTGATGAAATGCCATTGACCACTACTCTTTGGGTGCGGTCCTCTAACCAGTTCCCTATCCACCGAACTGTCCTATAGTCCAGTCCACAGTCTTCCAGTTTGCCCATCAGAATGTCATGGGGGGCCTTATCAAAAGCTTTACTGAAATCCAGATAAATCACGTCAACAGATTTCCCCTGATCCAGTAAGCTTGTCACTTGATCCAAGAAGGAAACCAGGTTGGTCTGGCAAGATCTGTTAGGAACAAAACCATGCTGACTTCCCCGGATCACTGAGTGGTCCTTCAGATGCTTACAGATTGATCCCTTTAAAATCTGTTCTAATATTTTCCCAGCAACAGAAGTCAGACTGACTGGCCTTTAGTTTCCCGGGTCATCCTTCTTCCCTTTCTTAAAGTTTGGGATAACATTCGTTCTTCTCCAATCTTGTGGCACATCCCCAGTCCTCCAGGAGGCCTTGAAGATGATGGACAGGGGTTCTGCAAGTTCTCTAGAAAGTTATTTCAGCGCTCTTGGGTGCACCCCATCCAGGCCAGGGGATTTGTATTCATGCAGTGCAGCCAGATGCCTCTCCACAACCTCTCTGTCAATGTCAACTAGCCACTCAGGTATCCTGTCACATTTTCTACTATCTCTAGATGTGCCTGAGTTCTTCAGGGAAAAAACAGAGGCAAAAAAGTCATTAAGCCTGTCTGCTTTTTCTCTGTCCTGCATCAGAGTTTCTCCATCTACTCCCAACAGCGGTCCAATTGCCTCTTTTACCTTGCGTTTGCTTCTCACATATCTGTAGAAGTTTTTCTTATTGTAGCAAGCCCTCCCGGCCAGACCCAGCTCGTACTGAGCTTCGGCCTCTCTGATGGCTGATCTGCAGTACCTAGTAACCCTCTTTAGAGGTCTGTCCTTCTCTCTATTTCCTGAACATTTCCTTTTTCTCCCTTAGCTTATTCTGGAGCTCTATGTGCATCCACATTGGTTTCTTGGAGCCCTTACCATGTTTCTGCCTTGCTGGGATAGTGAGGGCTTGAGCTTGCAACAGCTCATGTTTGAGAAGAGCCCACCCTTCACTCGCTCTTTTCCCTTCCAGCACACTCCCCCATGGAATGACTCTCATCAAGCCTCTGAGTTCATTGAAGTTGGCCCCACGAAGTTGGCCCAGTTCCTCCATTGCCACCACAATGAGGATGTGCAGCATTGCATACACATGCTTCTTTCTACCCTTTGCCTATCTCCCCTGCCGGCCAGGTGAGCAGGTCCAAAGGACGGTGGGTGGGGGTTCTCCTGTCCTGGAGGGGGGGATAGGAAGCCCAAGCAGCCCTGACAAAAATACATACTTCCCTAATACTAGATGGCTTGGACAGGTCATTGCCATTTCTTTCTTTTTTTCCTTGTATTTATGAACCTTTTTGTTCTGCTCAATTTTGTTGCTGGTGTTTCTTTTATGCTACTTTATGCAGATCCTACATCATTTATAAACAACTGAAACAAAAATAACATTACAAAAAATTAGCACTAGTAAAGGGATAGACTAATGATTTCAATTTCCACAAGGGGAAGAGCAAAACTGAAATGAGGATTTGCATTTTATGGAGGCAGAAACAGAGTCTTATTACTCACACTTGCTTGTTTTTCTATTAATATTTAAAGTTGAATATTTTTTTTAAAAAACTGAGCTGTGAAAACATGAGGTCCCATGGTCATACTACCCAAACTGAAGTGCATTCAACTTGCTTTGGTGAGAGCTCACCAAAAAATCACACTAATCTTTGTTTGCAATTGTTTGTCTAGATTAGAGATAGGCACGAACAGCAATACGAACAAAAAAAAGCCACGGACAGCCCAATCTGCTGTTCGAGAACAAGCTGTTCATGAGGCCCCATGTTAAACGAACAGGTGGTCGTTGCAAGCCTTAAACTACAGCAGCAGCAAAAACAACAACAACAAAATATTTCAAGGACCTCAAAGCATTCCCAGTGTTAGATCATTCTGTGTGGGAGAGTTGATATTACTCATTTCAGTTGTCTAGTAAGTTCCCATGTTGGTATAACTGCTGAAGAGGCTAGTTGATTCTCCATTTAGAAAGTGGCTTTCTTCTTCAGCTGTTGGAATGGCTATAACCAGCAATGTCAAAGTTCAAGCTTAGCATGCAGTTCTCACCCAGCTACACGTATAACTTGTTTAGATCAGTCTCCTGCTTTGAATGGCTGTTTGATAAAATATGTCTAAAGAACATACTAATATATACACTTCATGGACTTAACTAGTTTCAGTTTGTCTAATGAACAGCATATTTAGCTTATTGTTTTCTCCATATAACTTATAGGATCCCAAGGCATTTATTAAAGACTTTATGAAGTATGGAGAAGTTGTTCTTCTCTGGTTAACAACATCTTCCTTTATTCTAATAAAAGAGGAATTCACTTAACTGCTCACTTAAAAATGTCTCTCTCTCTTTCTGTCTTGAGAAAGAACAGAACAGCATGATTACAGCTTAGACAAAACTTGTAAAGATTTTATGTTTATTGTTGGGGCCAAGGTGTAATGAAGACAAAAATATGAGCTAATTTTAACACAAATGACCATAGAATAACCAGAATATCATTTTTCTCCTAGCAGGATTCTAGGCAGAGAAATTAGTTACTTTCCTCCTTTGAGAAGACATCTGGAGAGTTTATCAATGAACAGGAATTTGTCTCTAACTGTGAAGAGTCTGTGATGTCTCCTCATGTGCACCAAGGGAATGCTGGGCTTTCAGAGCATCTGTATTCACTGGCCTTTACTCCCCCACCCTGACCCAGCCCCTAGATAGCAAGTCTAAACATGAAATTTATGGGGAGGGCGATGTACGCCATAAGCTCACACTTTTACTAGACAAATTAGATGGGTTGCAATCTGTGCAGCTGTAAATGACGTCCTGCAGGGTTCCACCTGATCTTTCACAGCTTTTCATAAATCAGGACCTACTAGCGTCAGACTGCAGTCATTAAAAAGAAATCATGGAAATTACATGTTTGCTCAAGGGAAGTGAAACAATGTCAACTCAACAGCTTCCCCCTCCTTTTTATTTTTGCTGTTCCTCACACCCACTATTACATTCAAAATTCTTATCCATGGCACAGAGAAAATTCTAAGTGCTATTCATCCTGGCACTCACTATGGCTTGAAGCCTGCATTTGCCAGCATGTGTGTGTCATAAATAAAGGACAGTAACCCTCTCAACAATGAAATGCCAGTTTATTTTTCACCAATTGTCTCTTGCAGTCAGCTTTTATGGACCAGCCTATTATGTTAACAGCTGGAATTAACCTTGTTCTTTTGCACGCAGGCCTTAAAAGCCCTGGTTTGCTGTCTTAAAGATGGATGTTGCCACATTGCAAAGGAACTTTCTGTCACACCGCATCATGTCTCAAAATACACATATAAATAGCAATGGCGTTCGGCCTCCTGCTGATACAAATTGCTGCTCTGAGTATGCCAGCTGTCCAGACGAAAGAGATAACTCAATTTGGAACCACTACCATTAAGCTTTATGACTATTACAGAGGTAGCATTATGCTAGCTACTATGAGAAATGTTAAATAATGCACTCTAAGCAGGTCTATTTTTTAACATTTGCCTTAGACAAATCACTTCTGCACTAGCATTTTCCATGAGACTGGTCTATTTCAGACTTGAAATTTTTACTATCTTATATTCCTGCATATGTTAAAGTGAACCTTCTAGACATTTCCTTGTAATTAAAGCGCTAATTTATGGCTTATAAATAACCCCATGGATCAAAATTCAAGGCTAATTATAAGCTCAACCTAGTTATTATCTCTATCCTTAGGAAAACACAAGTGTGTGTGAAATTTTTTTAATATTATCTTGACTGCAAAATGGAATCATGGAGGTATCCACTTCCCAACAGGAGACCAGAAAATAAATGACACTGAGGAGATGCCAAGACGTTTTGTTGACTTTAATTATCACTGTACCACAAGGAGTACAATCTTTGCCGTTAGAGCTATTTATGCCCTTTTTAAAGTGTCACTCAGATAAAATTAGTAACTTTGTTCTTAGAATAAGGTTGACCTAGGTATGTGGCACCTTAGTTTCCCTTGATGTTTCTTTATATCAAGTTTACTCAGTTTAAATCAGATTGTTGTTACTTTTAATTTTTATTTATTTTATTTTATTCGACTTATACCCCACCCTTCCCTTTTGGTCTTCCCCCCAAACTAGATTTGCTAATTGAAACTTAACCCTGTGCATGCCCAAAGCTCTACTTTTAAGAACAACACATTATTTTTCTTGAAATGGTTGCAAATGTCAAACACAATAAATGCTTTTCTAACTTGCTTTTTGCTTTATGAATAATTTGATTATCATCATTCTAACTCTTCTTCTTCTCCTTCTTCTGTAGCATAGTGGTTAAGTGGTTGGGTTGAGAATCAGCACTCTGCTGGTTCAAATCTCACTACTGAAATAAGCTCAGTAGATGGCCTTGGGTAAACTCCTCCTCTGACCCTTAGCTCCCCAGTTGTTTGTAGAGATAATAATATTGTCTTTGTTCACCATTCTGAGTGGGGTACTAATCTATACAGAAGATTGGTATATAAATGCCATCATCATCATCATCATCATCATCATCATCATCAATACTGATGGTTGTTGTGGGTTTTCCGGGCTGTATTGCCGTGGTCTTGGCATTGTAGTTCCTGACGTTTCGTCAGCAGCTGTGGCTGGCATCTTCAGAGGTGTAGCACCAAAAGACAGAGATCTCTCAGTGTCACAGTGTGGAAAAGATGTAGGTCATTTGTATCTACTCAGGAGGGGTGGGGTTGAGCTGAGTCATCCTGTAAGAGTTTCCCAGGGTGTGGAATGCTAATGGCGGGAGGCTTCACTGTATCCTGAGGAGGTTCCTTTGCATATGGATTGGTGCTTGATGTGCTAATCTTCTCTGCAGGGCTATTGTCAGGGATAGAATGTTTTGTTAGCTTGGGGATAGACATTCTATCCCCGACAATAGCCCTGCAGAGAAGATTAGCACATCAAGTACCAATCCATATGCAAAGGAACCTCCTCAGGATACAGTGAAGCCTCCCGCCATTAGCATTCCACACCCTGGGAAACTCTTACAGGATGACTCAGCTCAACCCCACCCCTCCTGAGTAGATACAAATGACCTACATCTTTTCCACACTGTGACACTGAGAGATCTCTGTCTTTTGGTGCTACACCTCTGAAGATGCCAGCCACAGCTGCTGACGAAACGTCAGGAACTACAATGCCAAGACCACGGCAATACAGCCCGGAAAACCCACAACAACCATCGTTCTCCGGCCGTGAAAGCCTTCGACAATACATCATCAATACTGTTTTCTGCAGTAGAATTTTCCCCTTGATTGGCATGTATCTAATCTCTAATTGTAAGTCTCTAGACAGATTTAATTCTTTTTAATGCAATCTTTGTTTTCTTCTGAATTTCTGAAGTGCTCCATATATTTCATTGTAGGCCTCCTGTCACTCTGCTATTTTTGATGCTGTATTGCTCAGGCCCTTCCCTGCTTTTTTACTGCTTTGCTAAATAGGTATACAAAAATTAACTACATTGTCATAATCCATTTAAATTTTTTCAGGTATGCTAAAAAGGCTATGGTTTGCAACAACCGGTCAAAGGGTGGCCCAGGAGCACTTCTGCGCTTGCCAAAGGGCTGAATCCCTCTCCCCGCAGACCAGATCCAGCCCAAAACAGGCCCATTGTAGGGCATGGGAGCACGCCACGGTGGGGTGCAGGAGTGTGCTGCGCCACCTGGGCATGCTCCCCCACTGGCCAGGTAAGTGGGGGTGGGGTGAGGAGGTGGGAGCAGGGGGAATTCCTGGCAGGGGAATGGCAAGCCTACCCATCCAGGAGTGCAGGTTCCCAAAACATGGTCTTTGTCTTCCCAAGGTTTTGTTCCCTCTTCTCTGCAATTAATTCCAATCCTCACAATTTGAAAGCAATACACAAGAGGCTGAGAAATAACAAACTGAAAATGAAACTGATCAAAACTGGGTGAACTATGAACTCATTCTACAAAATATAAGTATTATACAGATTAAATTGGCAGAAGGGGAAAGAACAGTGTTCAGAAACCCAGACAGAACTGCAGGAGACAAATCAAAGGACATAATGTTGAGGTTATACCATTTTCTGGCAAAATCACAAGCTACATATTAACAAAACTTCCAAATATTGTACCTTGGCCTTTCTGTCTTTCAGATTAAAAACTGCTTATATTGGAAAAGTACTGATTACAAATAGAACCATTCTGCCTACCTTGAGAGACTTTGCAGACATATCGAGAGGTGTATACCTAACCAAGATAGCCCAGGCAAGCCTGATCTTGTCAGATCTTTTGTCAGCTAAGCTGAGTTAGCCTTGGCTAGTAATTGGATAGGCGAGAAAGACTAGGGTCGTTATTCAGAGGCAACTGACAAACCACCTCTGTTAGTCTCTTGCCTTGAAAATCCCAGTAGGGGTCGCCATATGTTAGCTACAATTTGATGCCATTTTCCAACACCATACAGAACTACTGAGGGAAAGATTAAGCAGCTGAGCAACAGGTCAGCAAGATTTTTTTTAAAAAGCCAATATAGTATAATGGATAAAGTGCTGAACTGGGACGACTTGGACTTGATGTCCTCTTAGACACTGGAGAATCTATGATTTGATCTTTTCTGATTTTTAAAGGGAAAATGGCTGCTACTTGGGGCAATGATTTGGGTCAAGGACCTGGTAGGATAGGGAAAAGGGTTTCAGTTCTACCATCCTTACGTAGTTTCACCACCCAAACTCTCTCCTCATAGAAAGAAAGAAAGGATGGGATTACTCACTTTTCCCGTGCCTTGAGCCATGCCCCCAATTTAAATCAGGGCATTCTCAGCTACTATTTGCCTATAAGAATCAAAGGGGAAATCTAGTCAGGAATTTTCCACCATCTAGTTTAGTCAAAAATCTAACATATCTATCATATCTGTTCTACAACTATTACAAAACAGAGGAACCCGTTCCATCTGTCTATGGCAGCCCCATAATGCACATTTAATAAACAAGAAAACTTTCCCACATTTTCCACATGGCATCTGAATGTATGTATTCATGTCAAGTGGGTATCTAGAAAGGCAGAATATACATGTGAAAAAAATAACAAATGTGTCATATTTGACCACAAACAGTGGTCAATACATTGTAGCGATGTATATTTTGAACACAGCTAATCAAGATCTGATCTGCACATGACTTATTGGTTACCATTATCCAAAACGACCGACTGCATTTTCCCTCAGTTTTTGGATACTATTAGAACCAATCTGTCTGTTTTTTCTTGCAGCATCATGATATGTGCAGCTATACTCTGTTTTAGTTTCCATCTCCCAATGCTACCTTTATGTTTGGTTTTCCAAGGCTGGCAAAAGAAAGGGAGGAGCATGAGGGCAGATGTTGTCTCAGCTCTGATGTGCTAGCATAAGTTCTCCAGAGGAGAACAAAGGAGTCAGTAGAAGTAACCCTGCCTTGAATTGGGTCAGTGAATCTAACAGGGAGAGTGCCATGCTTTATTAGGAGAAGCCTTTCAATGGTAGACATTCCAAAGCTGTCAACCACTCTGATGAGTCATGCTAATGGATAGCTTACGTGTCTTCAGAGACGTTGTACAAGGGCTAGCCAGGAAAACTATGCTATTTTGATATCTCTGCTGCTCATAGAAATGAAGGCTAATGGTTGCAGAAAGAATACCAATTATCACCACTGCAGCCTACCCTGTCAGACAATGAGAAAAGTCATTTAAAATAATTCTTTATAGTTAAAAGTGATGGGGCAACAATTTGCTAATAGGATGTAGAATGACTGGAGGAGGGGAGGAAAGCACCTGTTCTCTAATGATAGTTACTGAAGCTGAAGCTCTTTTTTTACCATTGCTAGCTGTGAAGGCGATTTGGGGTAATTTTTAAAATAGAAAAATGCCATCCTCTGACTGATGGGATATGAGAATGCCTAAACTAGATACTGGTTCATTAATGGAATTGTTTTCTTGGTCACCAGAAGAGTCGATCAATTTATTCCCTCTTTCAAAATATGCATACCATAATATTTTATTTATATATTTATTTACTTCATTTATACCCAGCCTTTCTTCCCAAAGGGGACCTAAAGAGATTTACAACATTCTCCTATCTTCCATCTTGCAACAACCCTGTGAGTAGGCTAGGCTGAGTGTGTGGCTGGCCTAAGGTCACCCAGCAGGCTTCCATGGCAGAGTGGGGATTCAAACCTAGTTTCGCAGATCCTCATCTGAAATTCTAATCACTACACCATGCTAGATGACCCCTCTAATTGCTAATTGTAGGTTGCCTCCTGCCATCTCATCATTAAGTGACATTCCTGCAGCATCTCAACCATTCCAATTAATTTGAGAGATGCAGAGAACAAAAAGCAAAAGAAGTAACATAAATAACTTACTGACAGACATAGCCAAGTCCTCCTCTGGCTTCAGGCTATAGATGTTTAACTTCCTGTGTTTTAAGGCAGAGGCAATTGAAGACCCGATCTGTTGCTGTAGAAGGCCAGCAGGTATACTGTAGCTTTTATTCTACAGGGTCAAATGCCCTCTGAGAATCCTTGCTACTCATTCAGCCTGATCATAGAATTGCAGAATATAAATGGGCTTGATGATGCACGCTTCCTGAATCAATGTGTTAAGCACTCACATCTTTAATGGTATTTACTAGCTTGTGAGTTCCTAACTCACATGGCTTTGCAACTAGGCATTCATTTTCTTCTTTTTGCCAAATGAGTTTTTGAGCCGCCCCAAATATTCCATTTGCTGCTTGGCAAAGAGCTTTCCCCCCAAGCCACACTGCTCATAAATAAGGGATGGAGGCTAGAAAATGGGTGGACAAAGCAAACATATTTTAATTCCTAGAGGCAGAGAAAGCAAACACATTCATTTTCAGTGTGCAAAGACAGCAAATGTATTGTGTCACCTTGCAGCCGCATTGGTGATTATTTTCAGACTGCTGGGATTGCGGATTAGCTTGTCCAGGATGCTGACAATCTGCTCAAACTTTGGTCTGTTGTTTCTGTCTTTTTGCCAGCAGTCCAGCATCAACTGATACAAGGCAGCTGGGCAGTCCATGGGTGGTGGCAAGCGGTACCCTTCCTCCACAGCCTTAATTACCTGTACAAGAGAGATTGTAGAAACCTGAAGGACATTCAGCGAACTTCTTACTCCCTGGTTCTCCAAACTATCATGGATCCTTAATATTTCAACAAATATAATTTTCTCTCTAATTTTTCCGAAGGGTAACTCTTCCTTTTTGTATGCTAATTAAGGCACCTTACAAAGCAGAGATTTGGTACATGCCTCAGGAAAAATAAGATAAAGTATACTTTGTCTGATAGAAGTGATTAGATAAAATAAAAGCATAATTGTGAAAACATTACACACTCACTTTCCACCTTGTAGCTTTTTATGAATTGTCACTGAACTGATCTTATTTTTTAAAGTGATTTCTATTCTCACACATGGTGTATGAAGCTACATAAGAGTTCAGGGTCAGTTTAGACGTTTATGTTAACTGATTGACAGAAAAAGGGCAGTATTTAGCTGTGAGTATCCATTGGTGGTAGTAATAGGTTTAATTGTATATGGCCAAAGGCCGTCACAATACAAAGTTAAGAACAGTAAAAATAGAAATCTATCTTACAAGCATAAAATACAGTTATTAAAATAATCAACAGGCCCAACTGTTTCTCCCTCTTCCTCAAGCAGTGTGGCAGCAGCTTTTGAAACACAAGTTTAAAATGGCATGTGCAGAATATATTGTTGCTAACCGTATAATTCAAGAAATATTCAAGTACACACAAATGCCACATTTCCATTTCATTCAGCTAACAGAGTTAGAGTTGCATATTCCTGAGTTATGTGATTGTTGACAGATGCATTAAATTCCTAACAAGTATATGAAGTAGCAATAAGACTAGATTACCAGTGATTGCAGAAAGAAGCATATTTTCAGTGATGCTTGGTTTTGGCTTAAAAGGTTGTGGTTGTGTGGTTTGTCTGTGTTTAAGACACAATCACATTTTGTGCTTTCTATAACTCTCCTAAGGAAAATGACTGAAACTCATCAAATAGCTTTAAATCGCCCTGTGGCAGAATGTCCCCCTATTCACAATGGGAGGAACAGTTATGAAATTAACTCAAATTCAGTAGGGTGCATAATACTATTAATTAGTTCAAGAGAAGTGGCCAGTTTCTTGGTCCACTGATTGTTCAACCACTGATCCATTGATCTCTTTTTGAAGAAATTGGGAACAATGGTTCCACTATATGGGAACTATGTCTAGTTGTTAGTATTATGCAGACATAAAATTACAGAATGGAAGAAGGAGAGATGGAAGATGCATGGGGTAATTTTCCATCTTGAAACAATGGTGATGAAACTGGAAAATATTTAGTACCTCTGCACTGTGGAACTAAAGACATCAATTAAAATTCAAGCAATTAAAAACAATGCAAAACATACTACACAATCAGTGGTCCTGGTGCATAAGACCACATATTCTGCAATTCCTATTTATAACTCAATAAATAAGAAATGTCTGGTTTCATTTGCTGCTACTGCTTGTTTGTTTAAAACTTATGATGTGATGTATAACATTTCTTCATTTATGATACACACTTAGGGTTTTATATTTAGTCAGAATCTGTAGCTTGTAATTGGTTTGTGCAGAATAAATTTAGGCTAAGCAAACCAAGTACACAATTGTTACATTTAAAAGAAAGACTTTGGGAACACTATATTCCTAACAAACATAAAATGGATAGCAGATCTCTTTAACTGACTAAAGTTATACAGCAATAAATTTAAAGCTATCTAAATGAACCTCAATAGAAAAGGCTTCCAAACAAATCAGTCACTTCACGTTATCTGTTTGCCACATCCAAGGCATTTGCCTCATTAAAATCTTAAGTATAAATGCTTTCTTTCTGTTTTCATGAAGTTTGGCTTTAATTGGTTTGTATATTCATAGAAAAGCTTAATGGAGATACAGCCTAAAGGATTTAGGAGACATTAAGATTCTACAAAAGTTGTCTAAATATCTATTGAATGAAAAACAGTTTTGTGATATTTTCTCCAGGTTATCTTAATTACTAGTTCTGTCCTGTTCCATAGAATCATAGATGTTCAATAACTGGAGTTCAGTAGTTCATTGTAAAATAACCTGTATTGAGAGGCACCTGTCTTTTCAACAAAGAAAAAGATTTCCAACTTTGGTTACAAATAATGTATGAAACCATAAATCAATATCACTTCTTTCTGTTTAACTTAACCTCTTCTCCCCACTGACAAACATAATTTGAACTACAATGTACTCACATCTTGATTGGACATCTCCCAATATGGTCTCTCTCCATAAGACATCACCTCCCAGAGAACAATCCCATAGCTCCATGCATCACTGGCTGATGTGAATTTGCGGTAAGCAATGGCCTCTGGTGATGTCCACCGGATTGGAATCTTCCCCCCCTACAAGCAAAGAACATCATGTATCATATCTTATTTGCCCTTACTAGCTTAAAAATCAGTCATTACATTGGATACAAGCTAGTAGGAACACAATTTTGGGGGACATTTTGGGCTGCCATTGGGGGAGGACAAAATTGCACAAGTCCTTGCACTCATAGAAATGGTAGTCTGGATCCAAGTCTTAAGGTCCTTTGAAATCTGAACTTAACAATGGCTGCAATCCTATGCATACTTAACTGGAAGTATGTTCCACTGAACTCATTGGGACTTACTTTCAAGCAAATATGTGCTGTGATGTTATAATATAATGCTAGTCCCAAGAATTCAAAGATGCAAATCACAACTTCTTTATTAAAGTTTTCCTACTTATAAAAAAGTACACTCTGTCGTGGACTTAACATATGCACACATGCCTATTTTGCTATATGCTAGTCAACAGTTGTTTGCATCGGAGTCTTCTGTCTTAGAGTGCATGAGGAAAACACAGTGACTTTAACACTTTGAAAACTGAATGGAAATGGCTTCACTATAATTCTGTCCAATACTCTTTGCAGAGAAGAAGAAAATTCAGTTTTCTGGGGGTAGGGGTGGAATTTGCACTAATTGAAATAATTGATGCAGTTGTGTGAGGTTATTGACATCATTGTTTGACACAAAGCACCTAGTGATGCTATAAGAGATCTTGTAAAAATGCTTGTTTTTAGGATCTATGATGATTATTGATTACATAAGGAAAAAACCATGGTTTCTTAGCCATTCTTGGGAATGTTCTTTTAATAACTGTCATAAAAGAACAGGTATTATGGTACTGAGCTTCTCTTTTTGGCTTTGAGTATCTTTAGAGACATTTAAGGGTCACTAACCTCCACTTGGGTAGCATTAATGAAGTGGAACCAGGCTCTAAAATAATTTTTACACTTCAAAAAATTCTAAACTATAACAGAATGTTTTCTAATATGATAAAAATACGAAAGGATCACAACTGTAAGAGTTAATAAACCTTACAGATAAACCATATTTAAACCTTACAAATAAACCATATTTGAATATGATGGAGTGGATAAAGTACATTAAGGGGTGACAAATAGGTGATACTGAATAGTCATCATGGTGTTATAGTTATTATACAGTTCTACTGATTAGATCCAGACAGAATAAAATTGTTGGTCAAAATAGTTTTCATGTTCTTTGATGAAAGAGTATAGATGATCTAGTTGAGGAGTCTCCCATGTTATATTTGGGTGTCAAACATCTCTTGCTTCATAGTAATCATTTAGAGATCACTGAACTCACCCGTGTTGTATAAGCAGCTTCTGGGTCATCCTCCAGAACACGGGAGAGCCCAAAATCAGAGACCTTGCACACCAGGTTACTATTGATGAGGATGTTGCGAGCAGCCAGGTCACGGTGAACATAACCCATATCTGACAAGTACTTCATGCCTGATGCAATTCCTCGAAGCATTCCCACAAGCTGTATGACTGTAAACTGAGCATCGTGTTTCTATAAAATATTTATGACAGACCATTCAGCTCTACAGTGTACACAAGACCAACCTACTTCTGCCAAAGCTAGTCACTTAATAGGGACTAAAGCTGTCTCAGGGATTGCTAGATGACAGACAAATAACCTCATCCATCTTATTAGATATTATTATAATTTAAAACTGAATGTTTGTATACAAGTCTGAACAGCATAGTCACTTTCTTGAGATTTAAAAAAAAATGTTATTGAATGTGAAAGGAAAACTTTGCCCACAGTTTCCCTTATCCTGCCCCCACCTCAATTAAATGTATAAACAAGAAGAGTGATAGACTACAATTACATATCTAATGGATTTGAACTGGCACATCCTGCATAAACACAGTCTGTGACTCAATATTATGCATCTCTGTATGAGTAATGAACATGCATGCTTTTCTTTTGGCAAAACACAGCATCAGCACTTTTCTTATTGTACATCAATCTATTGTCCATAAGAATACTGCTGTGACACTCTTTCACATCTGGATCCCGTAGGATCCATCTTAATAGTCTGTGGAAAGCCAGGAGAGTGGGGGCCTTCCTGTCCACCTCACTTTCCATTAGATGCAGGCTACCACAGAGAAAGAATATGTTGATTTTGCCCAGCAGCAGGGTGGTACCTGCACAAAATGAATGAAGCTGCTGTGGTGGAACATAGGGAGAGAGGCAGTCACACAGATATGTTGCGCAAAGGCCATGAAAGGCTTTGGATGTGATAGTCATGACCTTGAATTAAACCTGGTAACTGACAGGGATCCAATGGAGTCACTACAAAATGAAAGTGATATGCATGCTCTATCTGCTTCTGAGAGTAAACATGCTGTAGCATTCTGTGTCAGGTTCAGAATGCTTCCCTGTATGCTATAACCAAAGAGACTCCATTTTAATTCTTTTAGTGTTCTGAGTGCTTTCTTCACAGGTGCCAAGATGTTCCCTAGCAGCTATCTCACAGAAGAGGAATGTTTTGACTACAGCTTTTCCAGCCCTGGGAAACTTTCACCTTCTCAGCTTCAAAGGGATTGTTTTGAGAACTATGGGGGGAGGTTGGACCTGCTGGGTCTTGATACTTTGTACCTTGTTCTTTGCCTCTCATTCGTAACAATACACGTGTACCAGCCCAGATATTGCATCTGGGTCAGTGGACTATAATGGTTGCTTTTTTCAGTAAATCTTTTGAAAACAACAGACTCTTGTCTGATTGCAGAAGGTAGTCTGGATACAACTATTATTTAGCCACAGATCTGACATTTTGTTACGAATCACATCTGTTCCAATGCCTAAGCCGGGGCAGCCAGATACCAAAGTCGATCCCGACAGGGACCCTTTGTTCGATCCCTATGCCTTCCCCGGTTCGGAAGGACTGGAACTTCAAGGACCCATTCAAAGGGGAACAGGATCTTCCGTTACTACGATATATACCCTCGCTCCAAGCAGAATGGATACCCGGCCCACAGCAGCAGCTGACCCACTGATATCCTTACTGACACTGACACAGTGGGGATCGAGGCCTAGAGATGCGAGGGAAAGGAGAGCGAGTACTGTGTTCGTGCAGCCCCCAATGGAAGGCCGACGGAGCTTAGGTGTGATTGCGGAGCATTCCAGTAGCCAACCTTGGTATTATTGGAACCGTGAGGCCGACCAGTTGGAGTGGGATCGAAGAGGTTCAGAGAGTACCCAAACATGGGAAACGTCCCACCGTGATGTGATGAGTTGGGACTATGCGGAAGTTGCTCCGTGGACGAGGCAACAAGATTCGAATGAGCACACGTGGATACAATTACAAAGCCGAACCATAGCAGTAGATGCCGGAATTTCGGCGGTTACAGGATTAGCGAAAGGAATCCTGGCGGGGAGGTCGCATGAAGAGCAAGGTACCGGGGCCCAGGGTATGGGAGAAATAAGACCTTGTCCTGGGGCAGCCTACGCAGAATCCTATGCAGAGTACTTAGAGACTACGCAAGTCCCTAATGAACCTCCCCAGAAGTATGCAGAAACCGAAACCGCTGCGGTGGACTCGAGTCGGGTACAAGTCCTAGAGGAGAGACTGTCTAGTATGGAAGAGAGTTTGGCCCATGCAGTCCATTTGCTCTCCGTGTTGGTGGTCGGAGGATCAGATGGGAGCCAAGAGACGGCTTCAGGCTTACAGAGTATTAGTCAGAGCTTGTCAACTTTACAAAGAATCATTCTGCGGACAGAAACCGTGGTACAAGATCAGCAACTTCCATTAGCTGACAATTCGCAACAACCTGTACAGCCACTGAACCCCACACCAGGGCCACTCGATGAGAAATCGAATGGCACCGAAGAAGAAGAAGAAGAAGAAGAAGAAGTAGTAGCAGGAGGAGGGGGGCAACTGCGAGAGGAGCCAATGGGAACTCTGCCGCAACCCGGGGGTACACCACAGCACCCACAGGGGGAAGCTCCGGTCCTCACGCCTACACCAATTCTGCTGCAAGAACAACCAGCTCCCCCCCCGACCACGACCGTGCAGCAAGGACAGCCATTCCTGCCGAGACTTGTAGCACCGATTACACGGGGCACCACTCCTCGGCAATACCCGCTGATGGGACCGATAGGACGGGCACCACACCCCGGCCGCTACAGCAGCCGGGACTAAGGGGACCCCCTCCACCAATACAGCCCGTTCCGAGAGGACCTCCTCCGCCGCTACAACCAGTTCCGAGGGGACCTCCTCCGCCGCTACAGCCAGTGCCAAAAGGACCCCCTCCGCCAGCCCAACCAGTACCAAGAGGACCCCCTCCTCCATTACAACCTAAACCGAGGCCCCAGCAACCTCCGATACAACCTCCTCCGGTACAACCTCCTCCGCAGTACCCTGATGGGAGACCTCAACAAGTGCCTATAGAATATTACCCACTGCCTGCGCCGGTTGCCAGGCCCCAGGAATTGCCGATGGGGTGGGTAAAACTGGAAGCCACGTTTGACGGAGACCCTTCCAAATTAGGATTTTTCCTAGTACAAGCTTTACAATTATTTAACCGTTGGGGACACTTGTTCGGAGATGAAGCCAGCCAGATCAAACACTTGGGGTCGCGCCTACAAGGAAAAGCAGCAGAATGGTATGTAGCCCTTTACGAATTGGGGGCCCCTGAATTAAACACATTACAAGGTCTTGTAGATGCGCTTCGTGCCCAATACAAAGACCCTTTGGAAGAAAGTAGAGCTCGGACCGAATTACAATCTATTAGACAAGGCAGCATGTCGGCTAGAGACTATGTTACAAAATTCTGACAGCTGGCCGCCAAATGCCCAAGGTGTGAGGAATCCACCAAAATAATTCTGTTCAAACAGGGCATGAATCCCAGACTATTGGACAGAGCCCTTATGCAAGATAATCCCCCCACACTCTTGGGGTGGATTCAATTAGCTTGTGAAATGGAAAATCGTATGCAAGAAGTACGCTTGGTCGAACAGCAACAAACCGCTGGGCACCGGCGCTCATTTGTACTTGTGAGAGGGAGCAGGGGTGCTGGATATGCAACTAGAGGAGCGAGAGATGCTAGATGGCAACAAGGATTGTGTCTACAGTGTGGCCAAAGCAGTCACTTTGTGGCACAATGTCCGTTCCGGCCTGTGCAAAGAAATCCGTTCCTACCAAGGTATCCAGCCCCCTCCTCTCAGCCCACGCCAGCCCGCCCGACACCCGCTCCCAGAGCGTCGAGAGGCAGAGGGACTTTCCGCAGAAATCCTCCCGAAAAGGGCTTAGAACTGGAAGAAATTATGGACTATGATTCAACTGCTCTAATCGGTGAGGAAAACCCTGAAAGTCCTGCCTCGGGAAACGAGATGGATCTGTCGTAAAAGGACCCAATTGGCAGATCAAAAATCAGTCAGTTCTAATTCCGGAAAGACCTCATGGGTCCATACTATTCATACCAGTAACGTTAGTTAATCCAGAAAGAAAAACACACATTCGTGTGCAAGCCCTCATAGACTCTGGCTGCTCTAGAGACATTATTGCACCAGCCTTAGTAAATGGATTAGTACTCCCTATAAAAGAACTGGAAACTCCAGTCATTTTTGAACAAATGGATGGCACTAATATGAATCCTGTCACTACCGAAACAATACCTGTCATCACAGGTATGGGACAACATTGGGAGACGAGATCATTCGTAATTAGTACTACAGCAAAGTACCCTTTAATCTTGGGAAGCAGATGGTTGTGGGATCACAAACCCTATATAGACTGGACAGTAGGAAGCATTACCTTTTCCCATGATAAATGTGCAAATCATCGTTGGAATCAAAACTGGGGTAACAACCCTACCCTCATTGAACAAGCCCTGTTAACTCAAGAGGAACTTAACCAAATACCTAAACAGTACAGAGCCTATGTCCAAGCCGTCACCGAAGAAGAAGCCAACTCCCTACCTCCCCACCGGAGGACGGACTGTGCCGTGGAAATTTTACCGGGTGCATCTTTACCCAAAGGCAGACTGTATCCCATGAGCCCAAATGAGCGGGAGGAGCTCCGCAAATTCATTGACACTAATCTTCAAAGAGGATTCATCCGACCCGCAAATAGCCCGCATGCTGCTCCAGTGCTATTTGTCAAAAAAAAGGATGGGGGATTGAGACTTTGCATAGACTTTAGAGGACTTAATGCAGTCTCCTCCAGCAACGCCTACCCCATCCCACTCATCCGGGATCTACTCAACGTCGTGGCACAAGGTAAGATCTTTACAAAATTGGATTTAAAAGATGCTTACTTCCACGTTCGTATAAGGGAAGGCGATGGATGGAAAACCGCATTCAATACGCCCCTCGGCCAATACGAATACTTAGTTATGCCTTTTGGCCTGGCCGGGGCACCTTCGGTTTTCATGTCCATGATCAATGAATTATTGCATGACTTTTTATACAAAGGAGTAGTGGTGTATCTAGATGACGTTTTAATTTATTCAGAATCTGAAGAAGAACACATAGATCTTGTGAAAAAAGTCTTAACTACTCTGATGTGTAACAAATTGCCCATTAAACTGTCCAAATGTGAATTTCATAAGACAGAACTCACCTATCTTGGATATTGAATCTCCAAAGATGGTTTTAAAATGGACCCGAGCAAAGTGCAAGCTGTCCAGGAATGGCAAACGCCCACTACTCGCAAAGAACTACAATCCTTTCTAGGGTTTGCCAACTTTTATAGAGAATTTATAGCAAACTTTGCCCAAATAACACTTCCCCTGACTGAACTGTTAAAAACCAAAGACAAAGGGGAACAAGCTAAGAAACCAAGCGCTAAATTGTCATGGATGCCCCAGTGCCAAGCAGCATTCGATCAGCTCAAAACCCAATTTATTTCCGAACCAGTTCTGCAACACCCTGACGAAAATCGCCCATTTGTAGTACAAGTGGACGCCAGCGATACTGTGATTGGAGGCGTCCTCTTGCAGCGGGGGGAGGACGGTCTGCTTAAACCCTGTGCCTTCCTATCCCGCAAATTTTCTGAACCTGAAAGAAGTTGGAATGTTTGGGAAAAAGAGGCTTTTGCTGTAAAGGCGGCACTCTCCACCTGGAGACATTGGCTAGAGGGAGCCCGCCATCCGTTTGAGGTATGGACGGATCACAAAAATTTAGAAGCCCTACGCAGTCCCAGAAGGCTGAATGCCAATCAACTGCGATGGGTGGAATACTTTTCTAAATTCAATTTCACTTTGAACTTTTTGCCCGGCAAAACTAACTTCCTTGCTGACGCCCTATCGTGCATGCCTCAACATAAGAGCAAGCGGGAGGAGACAATAGACACTGTCTTTTCACCTACGCAATTAGGGGGAGTGGTTACCACGCGCAGTCGCGCAGCCCAACCTTCTCAACCAGACCAAGGGTGGAGACTAAAACTGAAAGCTGAAGTGGAAAAGGAGGGGGGGAATGTACCCAAGGAAAAGTTACAACAATCCGAACAAGGAGAGTGGCTTTGGGGGGACCGCTTTTATGTACCCAGCAGTTTAAGAAAAGATGTGTTACAACGCTGTCACGACGCCCCTATGGCTGGCCACTACGGGTATTTAAAAACACTCCATCTAGTGCAACGGCAATTTTGGTGGCCAGGCATGCGCAAAGACATTTCCCAGTATATAGCGTCATGCACCATCTGTCTCAGTGCCAAGTCACGCAAAGGCAAATCACCCGGACTTTACAACCTTTAGAAACGCCAAGCAGACCATGGGAAACCATATCCATGGATTTTATTACAGACCTCCCCCCCTCCAAGGGCCACACTTGCATTTTGGTCGTAGTGGATCTGTTCTCCAAACAAGCTCATTTCATACCTTGCACCAATATACGTTCGGCCCGAAAACTAGCAGATATCTTCCTAAAACACATTGTTAAACTGCATTCTTTTCCGTCAAAGGTGATTTCGGATCGCGGCGGACAGTTTGTTGCCAACTTCTGGCGGGAGCTTCTACAAATTATGGGAATTGAGCAAGGTTTAAGTTCCAGCCATCATCCTCAAACCGACGGGCAGTCCGAAAAAACTAATCAAATATTGGAACAATTCCTCCGCTGTTATATCAATTTTCAACAAGACAACTGGATCGATTTGCTTCCCTTAGTGGAATTTTCGTACAATAACAGGGTGCATGCCTCCACTGGAGAAACTCCCTTCAAAGTAGTATATGGCTTCCACTTCAAACCCTTCCCGTTTGAAGCGCTCCCCTCTTCTACTTTGGCGTCCAGAGATGTTTCAGAATGGTGGGGGGGAAGCAGCTCAACAATGGACTCTAATTAAAAAGCATCTCGACAAAGCCAAACAGGACTACAAAAAATATGCTGATCGCCATCGTGTGGCCGAATGGGACTTACAACTTGGAGACCTTGTTTATCTATCCACGAAAAATTTGAAAGTTGCTCAAACCAGCCGAAAACTAGCATTGAAATTTCTGGGACCTTTTCCTATTCGTAAAATAATCAATAAAGTGACTGTAGCCCTGGATTTACCAAAGAATCTGCACCATGTACATGATACATTCCATGTCAGCCTCTTAAAAAAGGTTCCCCCAGCAAATCCATGGCACACCCGTGCCCCTCCTATCCCAACTTTGATTGATGATCAAACCCATTATGAAGTGCAACAAATTTTGGACTCTAAACTTAAAAGAAATCAGCTGTTTTATCTCATCAGATGGAAGGACTTTGACTCTGGGTTTGATGAATGGGTGAACTCTGTGCATGTTCATGCTCCTAGATTAGTGAAAGCATTTCATACCTGCTGTCCGCATAGACCAGGGGGAGGGGCATTTTAGAGGGGGCAGAAATGTCAGGTTCAGAATGCTTCCCTGTATGCTATAACCAAAGAGACTCCATTTTAATTCTTTTAGTGTTCTGAGTGCTTTCTTCACAGGTGCCAAGATGTTCCCTAGCAGCTATCTCACAGAAGAGGAATGTTTTGACTACAGCTTTTCCAGCCCTGGGAAACTTTCACTTTCTCAGCTTCAAAGGGATTGTTTTGAGAACTATGGGGGGAGGTTGGGCCTGCTGGGTCTTGATACTTTGTACCTTGTTCTTTGCCTCTCATTCGTAACAATACACGTGTACCAGCCCAGATATTGCATCTGGGTCAGTGGACTATAATGGTTGCTTTTTTCAGTAAATCTTTTGAAAACAACAGACTCTTGTCTGATTGCAGAAGGTAGTCTGGATACAACTATTATTTAGCCACAGATCTGACATTCTGCACCAACTGAAGTCTCCAAGTTGACTTTGAGGAGAGTCCTATGTACAATCTATTACAGTAGTCTAGTCACGATATTACTGTGCCATGAATCCAGGTGGATGGATAGGTCATGTCAAGGTAGGAGGCCATCTTCCAGCTGCATTTACTTGCTTCACTAGCAGCAGTGCTGGGTGTAATATAACCTTCAGGCTCTTAACTGAGTCAGCCAGGGTCAATCGAATCCCATCAAAGGTTGGAAACACAATGGCCTTCAAGATCTCTGCTTTTCCAACCAGCATCACTTCCGTCTCAGTTTCAATTTGTTTGCTTTCAGCCAATTGACAGTGAGTCTATCTACTACATCCTTATGTCAAGGGGGTGAGGGTTATATACACACCTCTCTTCTTTTGTCTCACATTTTATCTTTACAACTGGTTGAAGACTGAGTTTTATGGCTAAATGATAATTTGAATATGAGATTCTGAGTTTGTCATTCTAACCACTATTCCTCACTGGATCTCTATTTTTAATCATGTGCAAATGATACATGTCTTGTCAATGTGAGGAAAACAGGGAAAGGTTTTTACAGTTCTGTTGTATAAAACTAATATTACACTGGCTTGGAGCCACTAGAGTGTTTCTGCAGGCAGATGGATTCTCACTTACAGAGCATGACTTTCTCACATCCCCTTTTTACTGCAGCCCAAGAGGAGGAAAAAAGAAAGTCAGTATCTAGAGGTGGGGATCCTTCCATCTGTGGAAATGCTTTCATTTACAATTCCAATTGTTAATTAAAATACTATTTCTCTGTGTATTTCTCTGTGTAGGTTAATGAAAAATATCCTGAATTACAATGAGTATATATTTAAAAAGCATGGTAAGCAACCTTTTCAGAAATAGAAAAAAATGGACTGAATCTGATTGACAGTATACTTTAGCTCTTGATAGTCAGGTATCATTCTATCAGCATGTCAAACTATTGTCTTGTACTGACAGTTAACCATCATACTATCATTGTAAGCCTGCTTCAAAAGCATTTTGGAACATGCAGCGTAACTCATTCAACTCTTGTTTTACTGGGAATAGCATGAATGATAACCTATCAACAAATAATAGAGGAAGGAAGGGGATAGTTTTGTTTTTTAAGAAATACAGCAATGATGATGTTTATATCCTTAAAAAAAAACCTACATAGGTAAATATGAGATTATGTGATGTAGTTGGCTATACATTTGCTTTCCTTCTACTACTGCTGAGTCAGCTTGTAGAAATCATGTGTAAGTTGAACAAAGACAAGACATTAGTTCTGAACAGGAACTAAACTCAGGTCCTTCAGAGATATCTTATATACTAATAGCCAAGTGACCCTGATTTGAGGATATTAAATCTGAAATTAAAAAAATACATTTTGAGGTTTTTTTTTAAAACGCACATGACTAAATGGAGCACCTATAGTTTTAATCAGATACTCACGGTGGCTGTTGCTAGGCAATCATAACAGTTTAGCTAGCATTTCAGGGGATACTGGGAAAAGCGAAGTACCCTCTGCAAGTCCTTGCAGGTTTCCCACCATGCAACTGGGTCCGGCTCAGCCAGCCACATGCAATAAGGACATAGGGAGAAGCTGCTGCAGGGGCGGGGGGAGTGGGAAAGGTGAAGATAGGGGGCAGGCAAAGGTAAGTTGGAAGGAGAGAAGGAATCAGGAAAAGAAGGAGAGTCTATGGGGCAAGGAAGGGGAAGAACACATGGTGGGGGAGGGGGAAATGAGTTGTCCCCCATAAGTCTTTGCAGGTCCCCACTTCTAAGTGTTTGTATTTTGGAACAAATCTTCCTTCCAGAGGTGCTCAGAACTCTAAAATTCTATGGCATATAAAGTGGCTAGCCACTTCGGGAATACCTTGTTTGACCCACTTCGGTGTGCTCCGTAAAGATTTGGAGCACACTGACAAACTACGCCCCCCCACCGTTTATTTCACCTGATGGGAGGGGGAGGAGGGAACCCCCTCCTTTCCCTCCTATCGGGTGAAAACAACGGCAGGTGGGGGATTCAAACCCCAATTGAGCAGATCAGATGCTTGGCGGGGTTTGTGGTGGGCCCTTTCAACTCCATCTGGGTCATGGGGGATCCGCCCCATGACCCAGGTGGAGCATGGAAGGGCCCTTTTGCTGCCACTTGCAATGCAAGTGGTGGTGAAACGGCCCTTTAAACTCCATCTGGGTTGTGGGGCGGATCCCCCATGACCCAGATGGATTTTAAAGTGCCTTTTCACTGCGGCTGTCAGTGCAGATCAGCTGCTTGGTGGGGATTTCCCCATCAAGCAGCTGATCTGCAGTTTAAATGCCCCTTTCCCAGCATCTGTACAGCGGCATGGAAAGGGGCATTTGACACCCTGTGTCCCGAAGCTTCCCAAAGTGATATGAATCACTTCAGGAAGCTTAGATTCAGGGTTGCCAAATCGGACCCAGGGTGCTGGGCCCTATTCAGAAATCCCGAATCTTTGCAAATTGAGTCCGATTCAGGTGTTTTACCTGAATCAGAAACCTGATTTGCACATCCCTAGGAAATGGTACAACAAAACAAATAGAGATTTGCATGGAGACCAGATCTTCATCATAAATCCCACAGGGTACTTACCCTTAGGAAGCTATCCAAAGATCCATTTTCCATATACTCCGTGACAATCATGACAGGTTTACCTATAAATATATAAAACAGTCCATCATTTACAGGTGTAACTCCAACTTGGGAAGTAATAGTAATAGAAAAGTAAAAAGTGAAGACAAATTATTAGAGTTGCTCTGTTAACACAGATTGTTGGATATAGTCTGAGTGTAGTATCTCATTCTAAAACTATCCTTTAAAAAGATGGGTATGAATAGCAGCAGTTAGACGTCTATATAGCACTTCAGAACATACTTAACTGACTTAAAGATTTCATACAGTTTGTTGGAAGCAGCCATTACTGAGAATAGTCAGTGACAGAAAACTAGGTTACCATGAAATATTGGTTTTAAAAAAATACAATAGTTCAGCAAGACTAAATGCAATCTCTTTACAGTGAATTAGGATTTCACTGTTAGTCTTCAAGTCCACAAAATCAAGAAAAATACTGGCATTTTCAAAATATATCAGGGAGAACTATTTAGTCACAAACAAGAGCTAAAGCTGGGGATCCAAAAAGCATCTTGCATAAGTGTTAATAAAAAAATAATCATTCTTCCCAAATTGCTCTACACTGCCCCAATCTGGGTCAACAGACCACTGGATCCTCTTGATAAGCTCCAGCTAACTTCCTTTAATAAAATCCTTTCTCTTCCTCCCAGTGTACCCTCGGCTATGGTGCGGCTTGAACTTGGACTTCCTCAAATTTCAACAATAGTATGGTACCATGCTATTAAGTTCAGACTATCACTCCGTGAATCTAACGCTCTACCATCTCTACTGCAACTAGTAACAGCTGACTCCTGGTTGAAAATTTGGCATAGCCCAATTGATTCAAAGCTTGCTATATTAAACTTAAGCTTAAATCCTAGGAATTCACTGAAAAAATATTTCTTACTGCACAAAACCAATTTTTTTTATTTAAAAAATGGGCTATGCTAAAATTCAAAGATGACTAGAAATGCTCCCCTATTTACTTTCATTTATCTTATGAATTGGCTAAATATCTCTTTTATTTAACACTTCCAAAATATTGATGTTCTTTCATGTTACTTAGATGCAATGTGTTACCTTCCGCTGAGATGAAGGGCTGTTTTAGTAGAATTTCCCCAAGAAACGTTCTTATACTTATCGTAAGGATCAAGTTGACTCAATTGCCCATATCCTTTTTCACTGCCCCCTTTATAATTCACTTTGCAACCAATATATTACTCCCTGGATTGAACATTTCTGAACAACAAAAACTGATAGTAAAACTAAAGATTTTACTATCAGGCAAGATTTTAAAAAGTGCACATGTGATCTAGCCATATTTATCTATGCAGTTATAGATTACTTATAACTTATAAAATACTTTGATGTAGGCTTGTAGACAGTTATGTTACAGAAAAGGGTGGTTCGTGATTTCTATGGATTCTGCCTTCTGGGTGCACTATATCCCATTCAAGTCCAAAGGGTCCCTCAATCCTCAGGAGAAACTTTTGGGGAGGTCACCAAGATTTGCAAAGGAAACAGAAGATGAGAATGTTCAGTTGCAAGAATGAATGTACCCTTCTATTAATCCAACTATACTTATTTTATGTATTTATTTAATTTCTTCTCCTTAGTATGAATTACAGCAGAGAACACATCTCATCATTGAAAGGCTCACACTGCCATACCACTTTAAGACATTGACTTAGAAGCAATTTGCTTCTAATTTCAGTAGATCCTACTTCCACGTACATATTCTCAGGATCCTATAATAGCTGTATATAGTAGCATAGCAGTTAAGCAGTTGGGCTGAAAATCAATACTCTGCTGGTTTGAATCCATGAGCTCAGTAGGTGGCCTTGGGTGAACACAGTTGTTAATAATAATAATAAAAGGAAAAATGGCAAAAGTACAGGAATATTATTTCATTTTATTTTTATTTACAGAATTTGTATGCCATTGTTCTGCCCAATTAATGTCATCAAAGCAGCTAACAGTTGTAACAAAATGTATAAAAACAATTCATAAAAACATTAAACTAAACCAATTAAAATACGTATTAAAAGAGCATAAAAGAACAATTAAAACATAGGTGAGGAATGAGGGATCAGGCAAAACAAAACACAAGACAAAACAGAACAAAATGTTTTTACTTGCTGGTGGTTGATGGCAATACAAGGGGACAGCTGATTCTCTCTGTAGAGAAAGATATATAGTTTTGGTGCCACAGCCAAGAAGCAAAATCAAAAAGAGTCCAGTAGCACCTTTAAGACTAACCAATTTTATTGTAGCATAAGCTTTCGAGAATCAAGTTCTCTTCGTCAGATGCCTGATCCAAGAAGGTTATCTCTCAGGTTACTACCTGCCTAATCTCAGAAGGTGAGAACACCCAAAACAGGACTTTGGAAGATGACCTTAGTGGTTAGGTAGGTTTGTATGGGTCTAGGCAGTCCTTCAGCTATGCTTGCCACAAGTCAGATAAGATTTAAATATCAACAACGGCACCTTGAATTAAACCCAGTGTATATGGACTGAGACTGGAGTGATATGGTCCTTATGATCCACTCTGGTCAAATTCCTGGCTGCAGCATTCTGTACCATCTGAAGTTTCTGAGCTCTTTTCAAGGGTAGTCCTACATATAGCATATTGCAGTAATTATGACACACTATAGCTATTGAACTAATAGGGCATGTGAACACCACAAACATTTTTTGAAGTTACAGCTTTATCTTTACATATCCTGGCCTGAAAGTTCAAATTCACAGCACACCACCCAGTGAGTCAATGCTTCAATCTGGGTAAAAGAACATACATGGATTTCCAGATGTAGGGAGTGGAAGTTTCATGGCAGAGCACTAGCTAGCTCTCCTATGACTAATTAGCCATCAACAAATTATCTCATTTTAATTATCACAAGTGTTAGGTAATTTCGACATAGCATACAGAATCTAGTAACTTTTCTACTGCCTAATAGCAATTGGGCATGTAATCCACAGACTGCTTTGTGAAGAAACACTGCCATGTTTATGTTCCAATGAATCTTTACAAAGCTCAGTCTTTCAGATCCTTCTGGTCAGGTCTGACATGAGTTATGGTCAGGGAAACAGAAAAGCCATTGGAAAATCCACTTACCAACTGCTTTAACCCCTTAGAGAGAACACTCCCCATTTCTTTCAATTCTTAATCAATAAATACATCAGAATACACTAAAACATTCATTTAGTTAATTATTAATAACCAAATTACAGTTGCAAATAATTCATCAGGTACCAGGATTATGTGCTTACTCTGTATTGTAGGACTGTTTTGATGGTCCTCTATACAGTTGTCACTTTATTAATGACTCCAGGACCATTTGGTTCAAAGTATTCCTTTCAATACATGCTACTGAAGTCAGGATGTCAAACCTGATTTATAAATTGTCCCATATATTATATGCTACACAGCTAAAATCTTCCCACTCCTGCCAACAACGGAAAAGGCACTGCGATAAACAAGAACTACTCAAACACCAGGTGATGTTCTTACTAGGAATGCAATCAGGTATTCATATACTGGTTATATAGCTAGTTTATGCCAGTCTGGCGAAATACAGTTATGCCAGTTCAAATTAAAGAATCCCAGATCAGATCTGTGAAGCCGGGTACTGATGGGCCAGATTAAACCCCTTCAGACCCTTAGATAGTTTTCCGCGTAGGAAATAATGGCCAGATAAATTCAGGATTCTTTCATCTTAATTAACCAGATTAGATACTGAATTTTTATGGTATCCATGGTACTTGGATCCAGATTGAATCCATTGGGGGAGGGCTGCATACCCCTTATTCTTACTGAATATAAGGAATGTTCATATGATGCTTTTATTGCAATTTTATTATTTGACTTGAGTAAAAACAGATCATAAATGAAGTAAATAAATAAATAAACTTTATTCTAAGTATTTTAAGACACTGTGAACCTTAAGGAAAGCTTGGCCATCTGGTAGTATATGAATTTTGTAAAATAAACTTTAAAAATATTTTGCTTCTTTATGAAATTGTATGCATTATAAGGGGCTTGGATCCATTGGAAAGGCCTAGGAAACGAGATGGGAAAGAGGATGTTTCTCCACTCCCACCCCACCCCCGTTGCCTCCTTCCAATCCCAAAAAATACTCCCTGAGGATCAGAGGGCCATCATGGACAAAATACACCACAGAAGTGGGTTCAAGGAAAATATTTTCAGGCAGGTAGCTATGTTGGTCTGCAATAGATGGTCAAGGTTTGAGTCCCATAGCCCCTTAAAGAGCAACAAAGAGTTTTCAGAGTATAAAGTTTTTGACAGTCAAACTCCTTTTGTCAGATATTTATTTATTTTATTTTTATTTTATCATATTTGTATTCCGCCCTCCCCGCGAGCAGGCTCAGGGTGGATAACAGCATTAAGAACATTTAAAACATTCCATCTTATAGGACATGAGTAGGAATGGAGATCTGAGTCTTTTTATCCAAGCTGAACGAGGGAAGGTTGTTGTAAAAAAGTAAGGTTATACTGTATGGAAATGTTCCACTGTATGGAAACTAAGTAAGAAGTAAGGTAAGATATGGATGCACAATGTGAAATGTAATTAGCACGATTAGAGCAGAAAGGAATACAGAAAGTTAGCATCTGTAGTGAAAGAAGAATTCTGTGTCTCTGTTCAGCCCTGGGGTGTCCATTGCTCTGAATTTGTGAATGAACTCAATTTCAGCAATCTTGCATTGTAATCTTCCTTTGAAGTTTCTCCGCTTGAGAACAGCTATTCTTAGCAATAACCTAATGCAATTAGAGATGTGCGATCTGGCTAAATCTAGCTTTCCTGTACCAAATTAGAGAATCCTGGATCAGATATGGGCCCTGGATCAAGACTACTGGATAAATCTAGGGGCAAGCAGCCCGAAAATATTCGGGTTTCCTGCTTTGGATAAACCTGAAGCAGGAAAAACATTTGGGAACACCCAAAACCCAAAGCAGCTTGGGTGTTTGAATCGCTTTGGAATGCTCTGTAAAGATTCGGAGCATTCCAAAATGACTCAGGGGAATGGGTTTTCTCCTAGCACGCCCTCCCACCCATCACCCCTCTGCCAATTTAAGCACAGGTCCCTTTAAACTATCAGTTGGCAGGCGGCAGGGGGGTATCAGATCCAGTGTGTGGCCTGCTTGATGCACGGGGGTCAAAACAGTCTGGGAGAGTCCCAGTGCGGCCATGGAGGATACCAGATCCACAGCCTGAGTAAAGGCAGCAGCATTGGTGTGGACGTTGAAGTCTCCCAGCGCTATCAGTCTCGGATACTCCAAGGCCCAGCCTGCTACCACCTCCAACAGGTGCGACAGGATATCTGCTGGTGCGCTAGGCGGTCAGTACACCACACAGATAGCCAAACTCTCCTCAGCACCTCACACTAGGCCCACACAATCAATACTGGAGATCTCCGGGGCAGGGAGCGGTCTGAAAGAGAAAGACTCTCGAACAAGGATCGCCACCCCTCCCCCCCAGCCACCCATTCGGGACTGATGGAGGACCGAAAACCCAGGGGAGATCAGTTCTTTCAAGGTGACTGTTTCGCCCTCCCTTACCCAGGTCTCGGTCATGCACACCAGGTCCATATCATTCGCTGCAAAATAATCATGCAGCGTTCTATTTTATTATTTATGGACCTGGTATTGCACAACATCAGTGTCGAAGGGGCACTAAATTCCCTAATTCCACACCCAGCATTTCTCAGGATGGGATGCAGGCTGGAAGGAAACTGAGCTCTACCATATCTCCGTGTCCTTCTCATCTTGGCCCAAGTCCCACCGCCATACCTCCCTCGCCCCCAGAGGACTGGGATCCCTGACTCCATACTGGCCAATTCTTCACCCACCACCCTTTGGCTTGCTCTATCTGCCCAAGCTACCAGCTCTTAAAAAATTACAGCTTAAAAATTCCCAGGCATAGAATCAATCATTAAACATCCTAACCACCTGGACTCCTGGGATTCTGGATTTTCTGGGGATCCCTGAAACCCAGCTTGCTTGCTTGCTTGCTTTCTGATGCACACCCCTAAATGCAATGAGCACTCTAGACATCAGGTTCTTCTTTTCCAGAGTGTGTGTGTGTTATGTGCCATCAAGTCACCTCTGACCTATGGTGACCCTATGAATGAAAGACCTCCAAAATGTTCTCTTACCTTGAAAATGCTTCTCTCACTACAGATGCTATTTTTTTGCATTTTCTTCCCTGTTCCAATCAAGCTATTACATTTCACATTGTACCCCCACAGCCTATCTTACTTCTTGTCAACACTGCTTCTACTTTCTAACTTGGATAAAAGACTCCTGTCTCCATTCCTACTCATATCTGATAAGGGGAGCTTGACTCTTGAAAGCTTATATTCTGGAAACAATTTGTTGGTCTTTAAGATGCTACTGGACTCTAACCTTGCTCACAATAGTGAGATGACATGAACTGAATACACTGGAATGAAGAGAATGGGAGATTTGTATTCACTTATTGTGAAGCTTCCTTTCTTGGTGGTTTGGAAGTGGGTCAGTCTTGACTGACAGGCAGTAGCTGCTCTTCTGTTCCAGGGTAGGTCGAATCAGACGATCCTTTAGGGGAGGGCTCTTCTCTGGCATGCCAGTTCTTACCCAAGCCCTCTAGACTCTGATGCTTTCGCTCTGTCCTTTTGCACTTGTCACTCTGTCAGCAAAACTCAACACTAACACAACACTTAACCATTAACCGAACATTCTAAACTTTAACCAGGGTGGGTTAGACTGACCCACTTCCACAGTAAGTGAATACAAATCTTCCGCTCTCCTGTGGTTTGGAAGTGGGTCAGTCTTGACTGACAGGATATATATCTAGCGGTACTCCTTTGGGTGGTCTAACTCGTTCATAAAGCGTGCTGGAGCACCCTTCTTCTGAACGCTGCCTCTGCTGAAGCTATCTTGCCTACCTTGTAATGCTTTGTGAAGGTATGTACTGACTTCCACGTAGCAGCCCTACAAATCCTACCCAGAGACGGAAAGGTCCTATATGCTGCCAATGTAGCTGCCCCTCTCAGAGAATGGGCAGTGATCCCATCTGGAGGTGTCAGCTGTCTAGCCTTATCTGCTAGTGCAGGGGTCCTCAAACTTTTTAAACAGGGGGCCAGTTCACTGTCCCTCAGACCGTTGGAGGGCCGGACTACAGTTTTTTAAAAAAACTATGAACAAATTCCTATGCACGCTGCACATATCTTATTTTGAAGTAAAAAAACAAAATGGGAACAAATACAATATTTAAAATGAAGAACAAGTAACTTGTTTACTAATTTTCTCTCCTCCCCCCGCCCCTGTCACAAATGAAAGTAAGGAGAACAGAATGAATGCAAGCAGCTTGCCTTGCTTTGTAGCCCAGCACCAACTGGCATTTACTTATTTTCTCTTCTCCCCACCCCCCCACCGTCACAAATGAAAGTAAGGAACAGAACTGAATGAATGCCAGCAGCTTGCCTTGCTTTGCAACCCAGCACCGATTGGCATTTACTAATTTTCTCTCCCCCCCCATCACAAATGAAAGTAAGGAGAACAGAATGAATGGAAGCAGCTTGCCTTGCTCTGGAGTCCAGCACTGCTTGGCATTTACTAATTTTCTCTCCCCCCCCCCCGCCGGTCACAAATGAAAGTAAGGAGAACAGAATGAATGCAAGCAGCTTGCCTTGCTTTCCAGCCCGGCACGGCTCGGCTTGCACTCGGAGGAAAAGGAATCATGTGGGCGGGGCCAAAACCCACGTGACCGCTGTCAAAGTTACAATAGAAAAGATTCAGCACACAAGGGAAGGGGAGTTGAAGAGTAAATTAAAGGAGGGCGGTCAGTGTGAGAATGCAAGAGTGAAAAGGTGAGTTTTTAAAGAAATATTTCAATCCAGTTTTGGCCTCCCTCGCCTCTCTCCTGTTCCGCGTGCTGTGCAGCTCCATCCTCCTTCCCACCGCAGTGCCTGCCCCCCACCCCAGCCAGTGCCTCTTTTGCCGCAGCTCCCTTGGCTCCCCTGCTGGCTTCTCAGTCTCCAAGGGGAAAGCCCTGCTGCCAACCGGCCCACCCTGTCTGCCTGCCCGCCCACCTGCCTGCCTACCTGGCCGTAGTAGGGCTTCCTGAGCCAGGCCCCCGGGAAGAGACTCCTCGCCATGGCAATGGCACATCCCCGCAGCGGGCTCAGGCCAGGGAGAGGGAGCCGCTTTCCCGCCGAGCCGGCCTGAGGCAGGCGAAGTGACTGGCCACCTGGCTGTGCAGCCCGGGAGGCAGCCGGAACGTGCCCGAGCGGGGCGGGTGGCTCCTCGCGCTCCGCCCCGCCCCTCCTGGCAACTGTCAGAAGGAGGGAGAGGGGCAGAAGTGCCATCCTCGCAGCGCCGCTCAGCCGGCTCCAAATGAGCCCTGGGAGTCGGAGAGTGCGGCGCACATTCCACACATGCGCACTGCGGGCCCGGGATGAGTCGGCTACTAAGCAGGACAGGCAGCGGCGGCAAAAACACCCAGCGGGCCGGATAGATGTCCTCGGTGGGCCGCATGTGGCCCGCGGGCTGTAGTTTGAGGACCCCTGTGCTAGTGTAACGCTGTCCCTGACCCATCTACTCAGAGTGGATGTATTTATTTATTTATCTGATTTATACCCCACTTTCCCCACAGATGTAGACACCTTTTTCCCTAGAGAGCTCTTCCTAAAAGAGATGAACATGTTTTCAACCTTTCTGATAGCCTTAGTTCTTTCTATGTAATAGCTGAGGGCCCGTTTCACATCTAATTTGTGCCATTCCCTCTCCTTTTTGTGCTTTGTGTTGTTACAGAAGGATGGCAGTACAATATCCTCCCTGCTGAGGAAAACTGAGTTTACCTTGGGGATGAAGGTTGGATCAGGTCTGAATACTACTCAGTAGTACTCTGTCATTATGAAAAATGCATAATTCTGTTTACCAACAAGGCTCTAATTTCTGAGACCCTCCTCGCTAAGGTAATTACTGCTAGAAATAAGTTTTTAAGAGTTAACTACTTGAGTGGGCATGTAGCCATGGGTTCAAAAGGTCCCTTAGTGAGGGCTTTTAGCACTACGTTCAGGTTCCAAGTCCGGAACCTATGGACCTGAGGTGGATTAATGAGCATAGTTCCCCTCAAAAAGTTTCTTGATATGTGAGTGTCTGGTGAGGGACAGTCCTCTTTTCGATCCCCTTATAGCTGAGATGGCTGCAGTTTGTCTCCTTAGGGTACTAGTGCTAAGTCCTTTATCAATTCTCTCCTGAAGGAATCATAGTATTTCCTTCACAGATGCTGTTAATGGGTCACTGTCCCTCTTTCTACACCAGCTGTGAAAAGTTTGCCATGTCTTATTATAGCTCCTGTTTGTAGACCTCTTCCTGGAGGCCAACATGGTAGCTATCACACTGTCCTTATAGCCTAGTTCTAACAATTTCTGGTGCTCAATCTCCAGGCTAACAATTTCAATGATGCCAGATCTGGATGAAGCATCTTCCCCTGAGACAGGAGATCCTTCCACTGTGGTAGACTCCATGGTTCCATTATTGAGAGTCGTTTCAGTTCCTGGAACCACGATCTCATCAGCCAAAAATGGGCAATCACTATTACCTCTGCTTGTTCTTGCACTATCTTTTGAAGTACTCTGTCCAGTATCTTTATAGGAGGAAAAGCATAGAGAAGAACCTAGGGGCAGTCTTCGTTTAGTGCATCCGTACCTAATGCCTCTTGGTCCTTTCATCTGGCAAAGAATTTTGGTAGTTGTGTGTTCTCGCTCGTAGCAAACAAGTCCACTTCTGGGTTCCCGTATCTCAAACACACCTGATTGAAGATCTTCTGGTTTAGTGTCCACTCTGCCTGGTCTACTCTGTTCCTGCTCAGCCACTCCGCCACTGTGTTCTGTACTCCTCCTACATGGATGGCTTTTATCGATCCTAGGTCTGCTCTGCCCAGAGCATGATCTCCTCTGCCTCCACATTCAGGCTTCTGTACCTGTTTCCTCCTTGCCTGTTCATATATGCTTTTTCTTTCAGTACCTCCTGGAGTTCCCATAGTCCCATCTTGATGGCCATCAGTTCCAGCCAGTTTATACTGTTTCCTCTTTCCTTTACTGACCATACATTTTGAGCCATGCTGCCCCTTGCATGTGCTCCCCAGCTGGTCAGGCTTGCATCCATAGTCAGCACTATCCTTTCTGGTTCCCTGAGAGGAACCTCTTCTTTGAATCTGTTTGGTGCCAACAACCAATTCATTTCCTCCTTCAGTGACTCCAGTATCGGTATGCGTCTGTGACCATTGCGCACTATGATCCTTTGAAAGGGTCGTAAGAGGCTCCGTAGAGGACGTGAATGAAATCTGGACCATGTTAAGGTGTCATTCCTAGTAGCTTGACTAACAGCAAGACTTCCGCCTTTGTCTCCTTCTGAATTACTCGTATCAGTGACAAAATCTTTTGTTGTCTCTCCTTTTAAATGAATGTTCTGTCTTTGACAATATTCTGTTGTTCTGCAGCCATGCTAGGCCCTTCCATGTCCCCCTTGGATGCCATTCCCACCAGAAAAAACACTTTCCTGCCTAAAGGGAAAGAGGGGGGAGGGGGAAGGAGAGACAGAGAAAAATGAAAGGAGCCTAATCAGAACCCTATGGCCCTCTGAAGAACAGGCTCCCCTGCAGTGCTCCTACTCAGGAGTAAGTCCCCTCCTTTCCCAGTGCCCCAAGGGGTCACATACAGGGATTCCAAGGGGTTCAGGATCTCTCCCTGCTGCTGCTGATGCGAGTGTGCTTCGGCGGGGTTTGTTTTTCACACGGCCACGGCACTTGCTACACGCTTACTGCCTGTATTGCTCCTTCCTCCTTTCCCTGATGCTCCAACTTGTCAGGGCTCTTGCTGTGCTGGTTCTCTGGTGTCCTGCTGTGCGGAGAGCACAATTGCCACCATCGGGTCCCAGCACCGGCCTTGCTTCCCCCACACCTGTCCTGCTGCGTAGTGCAGCTGGTGGCTTCTAGCATCAAGAGTGCTTCTTGCTGTCACTGCTGCAGCTGAGGCCAGGAAAGATCATCTTTGTCTCCCGTGCCTCGGTGGGGTGGAGGGGGTGGGGTGGGGTGGGAAAGACAAGCCCTTCCTTTTCCCCAAAAGGTGATCCAATTCCTTTTCTTCTTCTTTTCTCTCTCTCTCTCTCTTTTTTATAGGATTGGTGCTCTGGAGAGAACAACAATTCAACTCCCTACTAGAGCAGGGCCAGCAAAAAAACTGGTGTGCCAGGGAAGAGCCCTCCCCTAAAGGATCGTCTGATTCGACCGACCCTGGAACAGAGGAGGAGCTACTTCCTGTCAGTCAAGACTGACCCACTTCCAAACCACAGGAGAAGGACATGAAAACCCCTGTTCACTGCATGAAAATAGAATGTGGGAAAATATCCTTTCCATCCAGTCTTCCTTGAGATTTTCCATTAGGTCCAACTCTAAATTGTTAAGTTATGAATTGCTATGCTGTATCTCAATTGTATTTGGGTAAATTTTTGTATTTTATTAAAAGAATTAGAGTTAGGGTTTCCAGGCATCAGTAGTTGCCTAATAAACCATATCATTTTCCTTTATCCTGCTAGACTGGATTAAATGGAGCTCATTATTTTATATACGCTTTTGGCAGCAATTTTTGTTTCTGCAGACCAGCAATCTTGTTTCCAAACTGTCAAGACAAAGGTACTATACATAGACACTTATGCATTGTAAAACACAAGTTTGATAGGAGTCTTTATTTGATTATGACCTGTTTAAAAGCTCTTAATCAAAAACTGAGTTGAATGAATCTTATCTGATGAATTCATGTTCCAATGAATTCATGTTCCAAGAATTGTATCTTCTTCCTGACAAAAGTTGCTTAGTACAATATGAATTTTAACAATTTTAAAATGTATTAGGTGAGTAAAATTAGTCAAAAAGGAAGAATCTTTCAAATTATGAAACCAATTTCTATGCCTGATTTATCCTATTCTGAACATAAGTTTTCACTAATGCTGGGTGGGGGTGGAGGATGTATGTGCAATCAGAAACATATGCTGTTAAGCAAACCAAATTTTAAAGGACCATTGTATGTTCATTAATCAAAATGCAGCCGTTTACATGATAACAACTTGTGTCAACAGTGTTTTTTAAATTTATTATATTAAAATGCTACAAACTGCAGTAAATTATTAGTAAACCAAGCAGAACATGTGTGTTCACTATTAGGCCCTCTGTCTATAGGGCACCCTGGAGACCACTGAGGAAGGAAAGCTCAGTACAGAAACAAATATGAAGCAGGGGAACAATTCAGTTTTGAAAGAACGGAGGTCTTATTTTGCTTGTGTACCTTATCACATCTCTTGTGAGTAATAAGCTATATTACCTTGAAATAGCATATGTACCTCTACTTTTAAGTTGGATTTCTTAGTGAAGTCTGCCATGCAAGTGTTAAGAATTACCCCACACAATCCAATCAGCATGAATAGTCAGTTCATTTGTAAGGACCATCCATCAAAACTTGGTTTACCAAGTAAGAGTCCCATTGCCTATTTATCATGTGTCATGTATATTTGAAGGTATGCTTGGAAAATTCCTTCAGAAAGAACACTCATGGATTATATACAAGCTTGCTCTATTTTCTTGAAACTTGTCCAGGCTTACTTTTAAGCAATATGTAATTGCTATTAAAATATAATTCCAAAGCACGTGGAAATTTATCATTACAACATATTGGTTCAGGAGGAAACTCAGCTTTTGTCCTCTTACTTATAATCGAAAGTATGAGATTGATTTGTCTAGTCAAGAATTATGAGAGCTATTTTAGTCATAATTGCAATAGTGTCCAAATGAATTTTGATTACTATTACTTTTAATGTTGCCTAAATAATGCCTCATTGGATCTATTTCTTCAGCCAATATATATTCTAAACAATTCTATCTTGTAATGAATTCATTGTTGAAGGTTCATGTGATTAATGGCTGGGCTGCTGTAATACCATATTCTAAATGCAGAGGGGTACACACAGTGAACAACAGAATATTTACAAAAGTAATTTTTCTGTGTTGGATGTTTAATAGGAAGGTGCACCAACACGAAAATTTAGATGCAGGATTTTGCCTGTTTGATTTGGAATTTCTAAATATTTGGAATCCCATCAAAGTCAAAGTCATTAGGAGAAAGCCACCTCCCAAGGCAAACAGCTTTTTAAAAAGTTTCCCTTTCCCAGTGGCAATGAGCTGAGCAGATGCAGGAAATACACAGCAACAACCACAGTTTCCAGGACGCAGTGCCTGGGTAATGAGCAATGACTGCAGTCTGGTCAATCAAAACCCTGAATACTGCAAGTGTCACCAGGGCAGTACTGAACATGGCACAGTGGTGCAGAGGCTACCTGTTGCTGGAAAATTGGGCTAATTTGTAGAGCAGAACTGGCAGGATGACTGGAGCAGAGGCAGGCAACTACCCCAACAGCACTGGAACACACATGTGGTATAGTGGTTAGAGTGTTGGACTATGATTTAGAAGAACCAGGTTCAAATCCTCATTTTGCCATGGAAGCTTGCTGTCTGACCTTGGGCCAGTCACATACTTTCAACCTAATCTACCTCACAGTATAATTGTGAGGATAAAATGTAGGAGAGGCAAATTATGCAAGCTACTTCGGGTCGGGTCGAAAGGTGGGGTATAAATAAAGTAAAATAAAAAATAAAATATCAAAATAAAATGGAGAGGTGTTTCAACATGCAGAGCATTAATACAGCAAATGGTTAGGGGACAGCAGTGGGACGATAAAGCAGTAATTCCTACTTTTTATTTGTAAAGGGATAAGTGCTTTCTGATATACCAGCTGTGAGATTCCACAAGTTCAGACAGACAGTGGGGAAGAAACATCAGTCAAAAGACTGTAAAGCTTGACTCGCCTTTGATGTGATCTTGTGAGGCGAGTGAGCTGAAGACGCTGTGCTGCAGGGGACCCCCTCAAAGAAGATGCTGAGGTTGGAGAGAGGGCTGCTACCTGCTATCGGGAGGCCTGCAGAGTGGCTGATGGTGCCTGCCTGCGGGGGCAGGACCTGGAGTTACTGAAGGTGCCCGAGGACTACTGAGGAGGGCTGAAGGCATCCAGGAAATATCCAGGGATTACCGAGGCCTCTGAAGGTTGCTGGAGACACTGAAGCCCTAAAAGAACTATTAGAGACTCCCGAGAGTCTCTGGAGTGTGCGGAGACCCCCCAAAAGCCACAAAGATACTGGTGGCATTCTCTCTGGGAGAAAAAAAAGAATGGGTTAGAGTTGCAGGAGTTATTGTGGGAGAGTTGAGAAACTGTGAATGGGACTGTGTAAGTCACTTTATTATCAGACTTGTTGAAGAACTGGGGGGGGGAGGGCTGGAGAGCTATTGAACTGTTTAAGGTCTTAGACCCATTTATAAGAAGAATTATTGAGTGCTGGGAAGCCACTAGCACACAGCAATTAATGCTGATTGATTTATATAGTATAGGTCATACTCCTTGTATAGTGGCCTTAATTTAATATTGCAAATTTATAAAAGAAAAAAATTAATATAGTCGTGGGTATGATTGAGTAGGGAATTTGAACTGATGTAAAACTTGTTGGGTGGGAAAGGATATTGATTGGGGGAGTATTGTAGTTCCACCCATAGAATTAACTGTGGCTGTGGTTCAGAACCCAGACATAAGAGTATTAATTGATGGGCAGAGAAGCATTGGTCTGAATTTTGATAGGGTACTCCCCACTGATTAATGTCTGCATACTGTGATTAGCATTGCAATTGAAGAGAGCTAGTAGCTTGGACAAGCAGTGTGAGCAGCAGGGTGGTGGACGTGGAGAGTGATCGGCATGGCGCCAGAGATCCAGATCCTCTGGGGATGAGGGAGGTATGGCAGTGGGACCCAGGGAAGAATGAGAAGGACACAGAGATATGGTGAGGCTCGAAGTCCTTCTAACCTGCATCCCATCCCGAGTCATGTTGGGTGTGGAGCTAGGAAATATAGCCCCCCTTCGACACTGATGTTGTGTAATGCCAGGTTCATAAATAATAGGACCAGAATGTTGCACGATTATTTTGTGGCAAATGATGTGGACCTGGTATGCGTGACTGAGACCTGGGTGAGGGAGGGTGAGACGGTTGCCCTGAATGAACTAGTCCCGCCTGGGTTCTCAGTCCTTCATCAGTCCCAAACGGGATGCCGGGGGGAGGGGTGGTGATTCTTGTACGAGAGTCTTTCTCCTTCAGGCCGCTCCCCATCCTGGAGATCTCCAGCACTGATGGTGTAGATCTAGTGTGGGGTGCCAAGGAAAGTTTGGCCATCTGTGTGGTGTGCCGGCTGTCCAGCGCACCAGAAGATGCCCTGCCACATCTGCTAGAGGTGGCGGCTGGATGGGCCTTGGAGCACTCAAAACTATTGGTATTGGGTGACTTCAATGTCCATGCTGATGATGACGCCTCTAGTTGGGCTGTGGACCTGGTGTCCTCCATGGCTGCACTTGGACTTTCCCAGATTGTTTCGGCCCCAACATATCAAGCAGGCCACACACTGGATTTGATCTTTGGGATGGGGATGGATGTGGTGCTAGAAACAACTGAGTTGGTGCTATGGTCAAACCACATGGTCCTGAAGGCTCAGCTGGATATCCCACCCACCCTCTTCAAGGGCGGTGAGCTTATTTATGCTCACCCATGGAGACTTATGGATCCAATTGGTTTCCAGAATGCTCCCTGGAGGTTCATTGGATGAGCTGGTGGAAGACTGGCAAGTCCGTCTTTCTGAAGCCATTGATGAAATCACCCCCCGTTGCCCTCTCCGCCCCCATACCAAACTAGCTCCCTGGTATACAGAGGAGCTACGTCAGAAGAAGCAGGAGCTGAGATGGCTAGTGCAAGTGTGGCGGCGAACTCGTGACGAAGAGGCAAGAGCATCTTATAGGATGTTTATGAAGGCCTATGAGATGGCAGTGAAGGCTACAAAGAAAGAGTTTTATGCAGCCTCCATTGCATCAGCTAGCTCACGCCCAGCAAAACTGTTCAATGTGGTTCGGTCTTTGGTCTCATCAGGAGGGGACCGTCAAAATTCAAATTCAGATATTAGCTGTGAGGCTTTTGGGAGCTTTTTTGCTGATAAAATCTTGTCTTTCCGCCGTGATCTCCCAGCCACAGCTGATACAGTGTGTGAACTGGAGGCCCCTTGGCCGCCTTCTGAGATGATATTAGACCACTTCAGTCCACTATCTGGGGATGAGATTGACAGGATCCTGTGAACAGTTAGGCCTATCACATGCTCCTTGGACCCGTGCCCTTCATGGCTGGTGAAGGCCAGCGTAGATGGGCTCCAGCCCTGGAGGCCATTGTCAACATGTCTCTGAGCTCCGGGATCTTTCTGGAAGTGTTGAAGGAAGCTGTGGTTAGGCCTCTCCTGAAAATAACATCTTTGGACCCTACCGACCCGGTCAGTTACCGCCCAGTTTCGAACCTCTCATTCCTGGTTAAGGTGATTGAGTGGGTGGTGGTAGAGCAGCTGCATGTCTTCTTGAATGATTCCTCATCCTTAGATCCTTTCCAGTCTGGCTTCCGTCCGGGACATGGGAGGGAGACATTGCTGGTCGCCCTGACGGATGATCTCCATAGACAGCTGGATCAAGGCGGGTCGGTGCTGCTGATATTGTTAGATCTGTCAGCCACATTCGACACAGTCAATCATGAGCTGTTGATCCACCGCCTTGCCTATGCGGAGATTCGAGGGACAGCTCTACAGTGGTTTGTCTCTTTTCTCCACGGTCTGGGACAGAGGGTGGCACTAGGGGAGAAGTTGTTATCCCGCCACCCTTTGGTGTGTGGTGTCCCTCAAGTGGCAATACTCCCCCCCCTGCTATTTAACGTATATATGTGCCCCCTTGCCCAGCTGGTACAGAGTTTCGGACTTGCAGATGACACCCAATTCTATCTGATGATGGATGGATGGCCTGGCTCTGCCCCAGATGTCCTGGAACGTGCCTTCGGAGCTGTGACTGGATGGTTGAAGCAGAGTCGGCTGAGACCGACTCCCTTGAAGATGGAGGTCCTGCATGTGGGTCTAGGGTCCATGGGTGCGGGACTCTGGCTCTCCGCTCTCAATGGAGCATCACTTACGCCAGTGTTGAGAGTGAGGAGCGTTGGGGTGGTCCTCGATGCTTCCTTGTCTATGGAGGCACAGGTCGCAGCGGTTGTCCAATCCTCATTTTTCTGTCTAAGACAGGCTCAACAACTTGTCCCTTACTTATCGACCCATGACCTTATGACAGTGATCCAGGCAATGGTCACCTCCAGATTAGACTACTGCAACTTGCTCTATGCAGGGCTTCCCTTGGGCTTGATCCGGAAACTGCAGCTGGTTCAGAATGCAGCTGCATGGGTGGTTGCCAGAGCACCAATCATGGCTCATATAACACCTATCCTCCATCAGCTGCACTGGTTACCGGTTGAGTACCGGGTCCGGTTCAAGGTTTGGGTGTTGACCCATAAAGCCCTATGCGTACTGGGCCCAGCATACCTTTGGGACCGTCTCTTCCCATATGTCCCTTGGAGGTCGCTTCGATCAGCCACTAAGCACTTCCTGATGGTCCCTGGCCCCAGGGAGGTCTGCCTGGCCTCTACCACAGCCAGGGCCTTTTCGGTCCTGGCTCCGACCTGGTGGAACTCTCTATCTGAGGAAATTAGGGCCCTGCAGGATTTGTTATCTTTCTGCTGGGCCTGCAAGATGGAGATGTTCCACCAGGCATTTGGTGGGGGCTAGGCTGTCCTCTCGCCAGCCATACCACTGAAGACCTTCCACCACCCATCCAGGAAAATGCTGTATTTTAATATTTTATACCCACCAATTTTAATTGTTTATGATATAATGTTTTAATGTTTTAATAATGTTTTTACTGTTTTAAACTGTTGTTAAATCGCCCTGAGCCTGTCTGATGGGGAGGGCGGTATAGAAATGTGATAAAATAAATAAATTGCAGGCTTTGCTTTCCTGATCCTACCTACCTTGATAAAATCACAGAAACACCAATCAGCAGACACTAATTTCACTCTCTTTAGTGCCAGGCTGTCTATTAAATATGTTGCACTTTCACTTTTAGCCTGCTTCCAAATATCTAGAATCATTCCTGGATATCTGGAACTATAAAATTTGAATTTGAAAGTATTTGGTGAATTCTGAGTATTTCCAAATCCAAATTTCACCTTATTAAAGTGCAGCCATGAAGAAAACCGGTCCTGCAACACAGAGGCATGAGAAACACAGAGGCAGGAGCAACTGGGATGGTTAATTACTAGAAACCTGTCAGATTTCAGAAAGCTAAGTTACAGAGAAAGTAGAGGCAAGATATTCTTAAGGAAGGTGATAAAATGTTCAGAGGGTTAAGAAACAGGAATCTGGGAGATGAGATGTTGAAAAAGAAAAAAAACGGGAGCAAGAAGGAAGGAGAACACCCCTGAGGAAGAGCCAGAGAATAGGGCAGGGGTTGTAGAACAGACGGGAGCTGCTATATATTATTTAGGGGGAAAAGGCTGAGTGGAGAGAAAAGAGGGTTGCACAGACAGGGAGACTAATAGAAGCTAGATGGAGTTGTGGTGACTTGAAACACAGAGACCTGAGGAAATGATGGATAGTAGAAGGCACAGAGTAAAAGAAATAAAGGGTAAAGAAGAAGCTGGGGCTTAGGAAACTCTCCATTAAATAGCCTAAATGGCAAGGAAACAAGAGAGCATTGGAATCTTGAGATATATTGTTATAAGAACTACAAGAAATGTTTTTTTTACATCAGTTCCACTGATAAGACTGGACGCTATATTTAAGACAGCAATCTGGCAAGGTTAATACTAATTAATAACACACATCAGAGGTAATACATTTCCATCTTTAAAAAGGCATTTACCAGTAAAAAGCTTAATTGCCACACTCCTGTTTTCAACACTGGTAGGCTTCTGAGAACATAAACTAAATATGAAATCAAACTATTCACCTGGACCAGTTACTGCCACATGATTTCATCTGCCTATTTGTGGCTATTCTAATCTTTGCAAGATGCTGACACCATGAGGTAATATGCAGTACAGATTTTGTAAATGCTGCCAGAATTCCTATAACTGTTTATGAGCAATCAATTTCAACATCCAGTTAACTATTTTCGAATCTTGAATGCTTTACAGTTACTATCATTATCACTATGCAGTGGGGGAGGTGTATGAGTGCACAGAATTCTGAAAGACTATGAAGGGAGCAATCTTAAGCAGGGCTACTTTATTCAGTAGGGCTTACTCCCAGGAAAGAGTTCTTAGGAGCACAGTCTAAACCTTTGAGAGATTTGTTGGTTTAGAAATGGCAGGGATATTAGTTTCTTCGCTGTGCATTAAAAAAAATTGAAGATGGCTGAAAATTCCATTAAACTTAAAATACTGCTTCCATATTAGTTGATCAAATTTTGGTATTCAGGACCTGTTATTAAATATTAGCAACAGAGCCCATTGTAAAAAATAAATAAAATGGGCTCTAGCAGCAAGGCCAAGGCCCTGGCAAGGTTACGTAGGGGGGCTCCCCCAGTGCTGCACCTCAGTCCCCACCAACTCTGCAGCCCCACATCCACTGCAGAGGCAGTGGGAATGCCGTGGGGGGGGAGGGCTCCCCTGTGCTGTGCCTCCCTGCTGGTTGCACAGAGGTGGCAGGAAGGTACAGTGTGGCCCTGTAGCCGCTGCAGAGGCAGTGAGAAGGTCATGGGTGTTAGGATCTGCCATGCTGGGGACTTGTAGCCTGTGTAACGCCATATTAATTTCTATAGTTGTTTAGTCTTTCTCCCCTCTAGGTTCCTGCAAGTACATTTCCATGGGAGAGGATGCTATGTCTTATCTGTTTCTTCCTAAGACGACCTAGATAAACCAGCGTTCCCACAGAGAAGCTGCCTGCTATGTGAACTCTGGGGGGAGGCTGGGAGCTCAGACTTTGAAGTGTAACAACTTTCATTTTGTAACTCATTCCTAACAAAGCTTTGCTCAGGCAGGATCTGCTTGGTCCTGGAATGTGGACATCTGGGCCTAAATGCTGTCTTTCTAATAAAACCTTTTGAAATCAAAAGACCTTGTCTTCTTGCAGAAGGGAGGAAGGCAGACTCTAGCCAACTGGAATGCCATAGCCTGACATTTTGTTAGGAATGCTTTCTTTTTTCCCCGACGCCTCACCCAGGGAGGATGGATACCAAGGACGACTTGATTGATCTGTCTAACCCTGGCCCGGAGGATGGAGGACTCCTAGACCAGTCGCAGACGGTACCCGACAGTAACCCTGAGACTGTGCCTTATCCTAATATTAATGCCATTCCGGATGGAGGATCAGAACCTGTGCCCGATCACAAGCAAGCTTCTGACAGCGGGACGGAGCCCATGCCAGACAGTGGGACGGTACCGGCCTACCCGACCGAAGGGGGTGCCCGGCCGAAACTGCACGGAGTTCCTGGAGGGGATCATCTGATTTTGCTACCGACGCCACGACAGTGGAGATCGCAGCCTCAAGAGGCTAGGGAAAGGCGCACAGGCACCATGTTTTCCAGGTCGATGATAGACGTCAGATGAACCATCGGGTTGATGGAGCCAGACGGCCCGAGCGTCGTATGGGATTTGACCAAGTCCGCCGGCACAGCGGAAGAAGCGCGGGTCAGCACCCAACCTTGGTATAGGTGGGACATAGAGTCTGGTCGTCTAGAAGAGTGGGACCCCTGGGGAAAAACCCAAGATACCCAGGACTGGGAGACTATTCGACATGTGCTCATGAGTTGGGACTACATGGATGTGAATTCATCCAGAGCCTGGAAGCGAGGCTGTGGGCAGCAACTGGAGAGTCGAGCCCAGGCGGTAGACTCCAGAATCTCGGCCATCACCGGCCTGACAAAAGGAATACTAGCCAGCATGACCGTGGAGGAGCAATTGTTGCCAGGAGGAGGAGAGGAAGACCCGATACGACCATGGCCTAGGGACCATGTCCCTCTGAGGTCAAGGGAGCCGTCGGAGTACAGCGGCAGCGGGGAGGATCGAGTTCCGGACTACTACCATCGGATGGAGGATAGAATGGGGGCAATGGAGGAAGACCTAGCCCAGGCCATCTATCTCATCGGTGAGTTGGTCAGGGAGCAGCGAGAGGTGCGAGCAGCGGCAGCGGTGGGACAAGTAGCAACCCCGTCTGCTTCAATGCTGTTGGCGGCACAGGGCCAAGTTCCGCCGGGGACTCAACCAACCCCCGGCTCAGGCGACCCGATCCGACCACAGCCACCACCGCTGGCCCAACCAGGCTCTCTTCCTTGACCCCAGACAACACCCGCGGCACCAGCGACACAACCGCTCATACCGCCTCAGCCGACACCACCTCAGCCTCCACTTCAGCCGATGCCAAGCCAAGTAGTGCAGCCACTGCCGCCTCCACAGTTGGTGAATCCACCACCTCCCCAGCAAGTTCCACCACCACCGCCTCTGCCTCAAGTGCAACCTCGACAGGTAGTACCCCAACAGCTGCCACCGAGGCAACCACCTCTGGTGCAGCCCGCGCCGATACTGCCTGGACCTCAACTACCCCCGATCATGGGTTTACTGCCACCGGGTCTGCCAGGGCAGGGCCTGAGAGCTCCACCACCTGGAGGCGCACCCAGACCCCGGCCGCAGGGGGTTGTAGGACATATACCCCGACCTCGAGGTCTGATGCAGGGCCTGGTGCCTATGGGACCCCCTCCGGCTCTGTGGCCGGTGCAGCCAGAGCGGCAAGGGGCACCGGAAATACCATGGGGATGGATTAAATTAGAGGCCACCTTCGATGGCGATACACAAAAGTTGGGATTTTTTGTGGTCTGAGCGCTGCAGTTTTTCAATCGTTGGGGATACTTGTTTCCGGACGAGGAAAGCAGGATCGATCACTTAGCCTCCAGGCTTGAAGGCAAGGCAGCCGAATGGTACATGACTTTGTATGATTCGGGAGCTCCTGAATTAGACACATTACAAAGTTTCGTCTCTGTTTTATGAGCCCAATATGAGGACCCTCTAGAAGAGGATCGTGCCTGCATGGAACTACAGACGTTGCGACAAGGGGTACAACCGATCAGAGACTATGCTGCCAAATTTCATCAATTAGCAGCCAAATGCCCCCACTGTGAAGAAGGAACCAAGATCATAATGTTTAAAGGTGGCATGAACTCCAGGTTGTTGGATCGTTCCCTAATGCAGGACGACCCGCCAACGCTATTGGGCTGGATACAATTAGCCTGTGAAGCAGAAAATCGCATTCAACATGTGAGGCTAGTAGAACAACAACAAGCTATGGGGGCAAGAAGAATGCCTGTAATAGCCAAAGGGGGGTGAGCAGGTCCTCCAAGCCGCGGAGCACGAGAAACTCGTTGGTGACAAGGATTATGCCTCCAATGCAGCTGAAGTGGACACTTTGCAGCGCAGTGCCCATTCTGTACGCCAACCCCAGCCGCCCCTACTCCTGCGCGCCCCACTCCAGCGCCGAGGGCGAACCGCGGCCGAGGGGTGCAGAAGCGAGGCCAACAGGAGAAGGGCCTAGAAGCGGAGGAAATACTTATGGACTTAGATGTTCAGCCCGCTGAAAGTGAAGAAGAACCCCCTAGCCCCCAGTCAGGAAACGAGATGGATCTGTCGTGAAAGGACCCGAACGGCAGATCAAAGAAGAAACCACCCACAAAGAGGTGAGAGAGAAAGGGTCTGTATTGTTTCTTCCGGTCATATTGCTGAATCCCAAGAGGGGAACTCTTATATGAGTAGAATCCTTAATTGACTCAGGCTCCTATAGAGACATTATAGCACTAGCACTGGTAAATGGATTAGGTTTGGAAACCAGAGAACTAGAGACTCCTATCATCTTTGAACAAATGGACGGGTCTAACATGAACCCAGTAAGTCTTGAAACGGAACAAGTACCTACCGTCATGGGGGAGCACTGGGAAAGCAGATGTTTTATAGTCAGTCAAACAGCCAAATATCCCCTCATTCTGGACAGCCGTTGGTTATGGGATCATAACCCATACATAGACTGGGTTAAAGATGACAGACTGTATATACCTGCTAGCCTCAGAAAAGAGGTCCTGCACCAATGTCATGATGCCCGTACCGCCGGTCATTTTGGTTACTTAAAAACTCTCCATTTAATACAAAGACAATTTTGGTGGCCAGGCATCAGAAAATATGTATCCCAATACATCTCCTCTTGCTCAACCTGTATAAGTGCTAAATCAAGAAAAGGAAAACCACCAGGACTCTTACAACCCTTGGAAATTCCTAATCGACCCTAGGAAGTGATATCCATGGATTTTATTACAGATCTGCCTCCCTCTAGGGGCTGTTCCTGTATATTAATGGTTGTGGACTTATTTTCAAAACAAGCACACTTTATCCCATGCACAACCATCCCAACGGCCAAGAAGTTAGCTGAAATATTTATGAAACATATTGTAAAGCTGCATTCTTTTCCCTCAAAGGTGGTTTTGGATCGAGGCAGACAATTTGTTTCCAACTTCTGGCGGGAGCTTCTCCAACTAACTGGAATAGAGCAGGGAATTAGCGCCGCATTCCATCCGCAAAGTGACGGACAATTGGAAAAAACAAATCAAATCTTGGAACAATCTCTACGATGCTACATTAACTTTCAACAAGATAATTGGACAGATCTTCTTCATTTCGCAGAATACGCTTACAACAACACAGTCCACAGTTCAACAGGGGAAGCACCCTTCAAAATAGCGCATGGATATGATGGTAAGGCGTTTCCCTTTGAAATGCAGCTAGGAAACAAGCCCGGCGGAGATCTACAACAATGGTGGACTGCTATCGCAGAGCAGTGGACAGCAATTCAAACAGCTCTAGACAAAGACAAAGCCGACTACAAAATATACGCCGATCGCCATCGTGCGGCGCAATGGGAATTGCAACCTGGAGACAAAGTGTACATCTCGACAAAGAACCTCAAAGCAAAGCAACGAAGCAAAAAACTAGCTTTGAAATACTTAGGCCCTTTTCCTGTGAAAAGGGTGATCAATAAAGTGACCGCAGAAATCGACCTTCCAAAGAATCTACGCCATGTACACCCCACATTCCACATCAGCTTGCTAAAGAAAGCCCCCTCACCAGATAAATGGCATCCTTCAGCAGCAACCCCCATTCCCAACATGATCAATGATCAAATACATTATGAAATTGAAGAAATATTGGACTCTAAACTTAGATGCAATAAGCTGTACTATTTAGTTTGCTGGAAGGACTTTGAGGAGGGGTACAGGGAATGGGTAGGTCAATTCATGTCAGTGCCCCCAGGCTCCTAAAACAATTCCATCAACAATACCCTGAGAAACCAGGAGGAGGTGGTGGAAGGGGATCTTAAGGGGGGCAGAAAGTCAGGATCTGCCATGCTGGGGACTTGTAGCCTATGTAACACCATATTAATTTCTATAGTTGTTTAGTCTTTCTCCCCTCTAGGTTCCTGCAAGTACATTTCCATGGGAGAGGATGCTATGTCTTATCTGTTTCTTCCTAAGACGACCTTGATGAACCAGCGTTCCCACAGAGAAGCTGCCTGCTATGTGAACTCTGGGGGGAGGCTGGGAGCTCAGACTTTAAAGTGTAACAACTTTCATTTTGTAACTCATTCCTAACAAAGCTTTGCTCAGGCAGGATCTGCTTGGTCCTGGAGTGTGGACATCTGGGCCTAAATGCTGTCTTTCTAATAAAACCTTTTGAAATCAAAAGACCTTGTCTTCTTGCAGAAGGGAGGAAGGCAGACTCTAGCCAACTGGAATGCCATAGCCTGACAATGGGGGGCTCCCCCATGCTGGACCTCCCTGCCAGCTCCACAGGCCTCTGACAGGCCGCAAAGGCAGTAGGGAGATGCAGTGTGGTCCTACAGCTGCCTCAGAGGTGGTGGGAAGGCTGTGGGGGGGGGCTCCCCCATGCTGAGCCTCTCCACTAGCTCTGCAGCTCCTCAGCGGCCTGCTGCTGACAACTCTCCTTTTATCCTGGTGGAGGTGCACTGCAGGGTCCCAGTGGGCCTGTGCCAGGATAAGATGTAAGTCATTAGGAATACAGCTCACCTTTTATGTTTAAGGATAAACCTGCTATGACTTAAACAAGTATGTTCACAAGGGCTGTGAGCTGCAGCACATTTGGGACCCTATTTACTGCCTACATGCCATTCGCTAACTCTTTTGAATTGTGCAGAAGGTGGAAAGCCTAACAGATATATAGCTGACTGATGGACATCAGGGGGGTTCTTAGAAACTGTATTCTAAAATTAATGGATTTTTTAAATAATATATTTAAATATTGTCTACAGACCTTGGGTTTTCTAGTTAGTCCTTCTGGTTACAAATTATTTGAATAATCCTGGAACATTTTAATAAAAAACCATTGGCCACAGATAAATAACATTTATTGTTTATATAAGTGATTATCTGTAACATGGTTCAAAGATGGAATTTTGTGTGTATCCATATTCTAAGATTTTTTAAAAATGGCATTTTCATGTCCTATTCTGTATGTCTAGAAACCTGGATAGGGCTTGAAGAGAGCACCAAGAGGATTATTTACACTGTCTTCACAGAGTACACCAGCAATTTGATGGAAGCAAAACTGAATATTTCTGCAAGACTTTTCCCAGTGGGAATCTTCCAAAATATGGATATTGTTCCCCATAAATAAGGTAACTGAGTGAAGCATCATCTATTCCACTTTAACCACAGATATTTGCATACTCTTGAAATTCTACATGAACAATCTATCCCAGATATGGACTTTTCAGTGTATAATGGTTCTTACTTTTGGTGACAACTCCCTCTAACCGAATGATGTTGGGATGGTCAAACTGTCCCATGATGCTTGCCTCTCCTAGGAAGTCTCTTCTCTGCTTCTCTGTGTAGCCAACCTTCAAGGTTTTGATTGCCACTGAAATTTCCTTTTTAGAAGGCAGTTTTAAGCGGCCACTGCATACTTCTCCAAACTCACCTGCCAATAAAAGGAAACAATATGGGAAATAGTTTAAGTGAAAGGAATAATATTAAATTATGGTAAAATGGCATACATAGCATTTACTTGCACCATATATTACTATCCCAACATAGCAGGCCTATTGAAAACATCAGTTTGGATCCTGTGAACAAATTGCATGCATACTAGATAATCTCTGCCACGAAGGAGAAGCTCCATGTCTAAGACTGAAGCTTTCGCATCAGTCCAAATGAAATACTGATCTGGAAAGAGTTGGGTGTCAGCATGGAATTGTGCACAGTGCACAACCCTGCTACCTCTGCTAATTTAACACTGGGTTAACACTTTTAATCATGAAGAAGTTTTCTGGGCAAGATGAACTGTCTCCTGGTGCTCCTTGACCCATCATCTTAGGTTGACTTCTACAGTCACAGTTGGCTAGTTCTGGTGGCACCTAAGCAGACTGCAACAAAAGGACACTGAATGGGAAAACCGGTCGACACTTGCCTGGGTCCTCCTCAGTGTGGCTCTTCATTAATAATTGTTTAGTATTTCAAATTTTTGCCCTAAATTGCATAACATGAGCTTTTGCAGCAGCAGGGAATTTGAAGGCTGGAGGAGACCCCTCCCTCCTCAAACCCTCGTGTGCATGCCCACATGGCTATTGGTTGCTTGCCTACCTTTCCTTGCATTGTGAATAAAAACACACAGAAAGGAACTGGTGAGGTGATGCCAATGACACCATGCTGTCAACTGCTCTCCTCCCCAGTGCAAAGCAAGACTTTCATGAATTGGGCCACACAATGCCAGCTAAAATGACAAAACTGAGGATATTGTCCTTTGGTGAAATCATGAGAAGACAAGGTTTTCTGAAAAAGTCAATAATGCTAGGAAAAGCAGAGGGCAGTAGGAAAAGAGGAAGACATAAAATGAGAGGGCTTGACTCAATAAAAGAAGCCAGGATTTGCAGGTTTGCAGGACCTGAGCAAGTCTGTTAATGATAGGACATTTTGGAGGTCCCTCATTCATAGAGTTGCTATAGGTTGGAGGCGACTTGACACTAGAGATGGGCACAAACAGCAATACGAATTAAAAAAAAGCCACAACAGCCAAATCTGCTGTTCGCAAACAAGCTGTTCATGAGGCCCCATTTGAAACAAACTGGTGGTTGTTGCAAGCCTTGTTCGTTGCTCTTTGTTGCTGTTCGTCAAACTAGACAGTCTGGCACCTGCAATCAATTCCCTTGGCAACTTAGGCAGGGACTGTCTGAACTAGAGATGGGCATGATCCGCATTACGATTGAAAAAAACCCACGATAATGGTGATCGCGCGATCGTGAACCAACGGATCATGATCGGCCACAGCCAACAATCCAGCTATCGGGAGGGGCCTGGATCAGGGCGATCGGGCTCGGATTGGGGATCCAGACGCTCAGGCACCAGCAATCTATTCCCCTGTCAACGGAGCCAGGGGAATGCCTGAGCTGTGTTTGTCCTCCTTCTGTCGCCCTGGAAACCTGAATGGAAGCCCAGCTTGACTTGATCAGCAGGGCTTCCTTCCAACCACAGAGCAGCAAAGCAGTCACAAGTTGGGAGAAGACACCCAGGGGAGGGAGGGGGAAGGGGGTGTTCTGTAGCCATGGGCACTCCAATCTCATCCCTGCAAACCCTGATAGGCAGCTCTGACGGCCAAACGCAGACCTCCTGTGTTGATGAATGGGACCCATGCCATGGGCTCCCAGGCTGGGTTTCACTTTTTGCGAGCAGTGGAGTGGGACAGAGCTCTTGCTTGCTACTTGCTAGCCTTTGGAGAGAGAGCGAGAGAGAGAGAGACTGAGAGAGTCGGCTACCGCTACCACCCACCTTCCCACATAGCTGGGAATAGCAGCGCACCCCGTTTTGGCATCCACGATCCACGATCCATGGCTTGGGAATGGGAGATGATCGGTGCGGATCATTAATTCGGGATCATCGCCGGCACCAATCCATGATCAGCTGGATCGTTTATTTTTTTTGGATCGTGCCCATCTCTAGTCTGAACTCTATGTGCTGTTAGTTTCCTATACCTACAGCAATCAGAAGAGCTCTTCTTTATAGTTAGAACAAACTCTGTTGGTAAGCCTATGAATTCTTTGCTTTAAAAAGAGCACATGGATTTTGGAGTCTGATTTTTAGGAAAGAGGGTTATGTTCCTTGTCCTTCTATACTATTTAGCAGTTTATTATACATGAAATAAATTATGTTGATTAAATGTAAAAGGTACAAGTACCAAGCATTACTGACCCATGAGGGGACATCACATCACGTTTTCTTGGCAGACTTTTTGTTATGGGGTGGTTTGCCATTGCCTTCCCCAGTCATCTACACTTTACCCCCATAAAACTGGGTACCAACCTCAGAAGGATGGAAGGCTGAGTCAGCCTTGAGCTGGATACCTAAACCTGGCTTCTGTCAGGATCAAACTCAGGTTGTGAGCGGAGCTTGGGCTGCAGTACTGCAGTTTACCACTCTGCACCATGGGGCTCCTATGTTGATTAATAATCTAAAATAAAACTAGGCTTGTAATTGTGCCAAGCCTGATCTCATCATATCTTAGAAACTAAACAAGGTCACTCTAGTTAGTACTTAGATGTGGGATCATCAACGAAGTCCAGGTTTGCTATGCAGTGGTGGTCAATGGCAAGCCACCTCTGAGCATCCCTTGCAGACACTAACCTTCCATGCTGTAGTACTGGAAGTATGGGAATAGCAAGAGCCATTTTCCTTATAAATGCTCATTACTTCACCATGCAGAGAACTAGTGTAGCATAGTGGTTAGAGTTTTGCACTGGGAAGATCAGGGTTCAAATATCCACTCAGCCTGACCTGCCTGACCTACCTCATAGATTGTTGTGAGGATAAAAGAGAGGAAAATCATCTAAACTGCTTTGGTTCCCAATGGGGAGAAAAGCAGTACTATATAGTGGTTATAACCACAATTATAATACTGTATAATCACTGGATAATACTGCTTGCTGGGTGACATTGTGCAAGTCACACACTTTCAGCCTAACCTACCTCACAGGGTTGTAATGAAGACAAAATGCTGGAGAGAAGTACAGTGTAAGCTTCTTTTGGTCCTTATTGGTTAGAGAAGTGGAATATAAATGAAGAAGAAAAATTGAAAGGCAGATTATAAATGAAGTAAATAAATAAATTTTCGTCCTGTTATTTGGCCAAGCCTTGCCCATCAGCTGCTGTTGTCAAATGGATGAAGAACTCAAACTCAACGAGCTACGTAAGTAATTTCATGCATAATTACAATATTTTATGGGTGATGGGTAATTAATGTAAAAATTGCTTTTCTTGATCAGACTAAGGATTAATCTTATTCTGCATCTATTTCTTATAGTGGCCAATCATGTACCTCTGTGAAGTTTTCAAGCAGGTCATGAAGACAACACCCCTCACACATTGTTACCTCCTAGCAACTTATATTCAGTGGCATATTAACCCTATTCATATGACATGCCCAGAGACAATGCAACACAGGAAAAGGGGGAGTAGAAACAACATATAATGTTACTCCCCCTTTTGATCAAATGTGAATTGTATGTTTTAAACCAGTTTAGAGCCAGTTTGATGTAGTGGTTAAGAGCGCAGGACTCTAATCTGGCGAGCCGGGTTTGATTCCCCACTGCTCTACTTGAAGCCAGTTGGGTGACCTTGGGTCAGTCACAGCTTCTAGGAGCTCTCTCAACCCCACCCACCTCACAGGGTGTTTTTTCTTGTGGAGATAATAATGATATACTTTGTATACTGCTCTGAGTGGGCATTAAGTTGTCCTGAAGGGCAATATATAAATCAAATGTTATTGTTGTTGTTGTTGTTGTTATTAAACTTGTCTACAGCTATTGGTCCCATCTTGTATCATTATATGAATCATATGATTTAATCAGGCTTTTTGTGAAGTACTTTCTGTTGTCTATCCTTTTATTTACTACCAATCACTTCCATTAGTGGGCACCTGATTTTCTAAACCCCATTCTCAATTTCCATGGCAACTTTGGCCACATATGAGGAAGACTGCCTAAACGAATGCATGAAATAAATAGAATCAGAGGCAAAATCAGTGATGTTCAATGGTTAGAGTACTGGAAAGTCCCATTCAGTCATACTTTTGCTCATTCATTAAGGTAGAGAAGCTGTTAGCTCTCATTTTCAAGATGAGAAGCTATTAGCTCTCATTTTCAAGTCTCTGTCTGTAAAATGGAAATCATGAATCATTTGTGAATATATACAAGAAAAAAGAAATATGACAATGATGACAACTGCTCCTCTGCTTTTACTACCACCATTATTACCACTACCACTACAAAGTACTACTCAGAAGAACTAGAGAGTAATAGTTGTAAAAATATTTTTAAAAGTAGATTGCGTGATCCCAGCTAGGCACATGATTTCTGAGTTTTCCAAATAAAGGTCACCAATAGCTCTCCTTGAAAAACATAAGGCTTTAATTTCACTGCAAATCATATGCACACATGATAGAACTTTGTTTTCAATTTAGACTGCACAAGAACTGAATGATGTAGGTATATATTACTGGAACAACTTTACATGATTTAAATCTGTTCAGGGGATAGTGATATTTCTATTAATTTAGGCACTTGCTGCCTCTATCAATTGTATTGTGTTGAGAATTTGCACACAGATGAGCTTGAGATGTTATTGCTTCCACTCTTGGATATGCTTTAAATCACAACTGCACAATGCACAGGGCCCTCCCTGATTGTCTGTTTCCTGTTCATATAAGACAAATACCTTGTGTGAGCTTTGTGAGTCTTAAACATTCTGTACCGAACCTCTCATTAATGAGAATTAGGTAATCCATCCCTGCTAGGCTATAGAAATGCAGGATGAAAGACTAGAATTAAGCAAAGAATGTTTTGTATATTTTCATTCAAGTAAGAATGAAAGCATACCATCCCTGCCTAGGGTGGGGGCGATGGCGAAGCTGCAGGGTGTACTGAAGCCCAGTTCCAAACAGGCAATTTTTACTGAACTGGACTTCAGCTTGCCCCATGGCTTCTCCATTTTCCAGTGTGATAGGGGAGCTGCGGGTAACACTGAAGCCCACTTCAATAAAAATTTCCCATTTGGAGGCAATTTTAATGGAATTGGGCTCTAATATGCCCTGCATCTCCTAAGTTTTTCAGTACCATGGGAGAGCTGTGAGTCACACTAAAGTCTGGTTCAGTAAAAATCACCTGATTGGGGGTGTTTTTTACTTAACTGGGTTTCAGAACATCCATTGCACCTTCATTGGACTGGAAAATGATGTCATTGTCTGGTGTGACAGGGAAGTGCAGGAGTGCATGTGAGCTTGGCATGCACACAAGAGGTAAATACCCCGCATTGTTATCACAGCACCTTCAAAAGCTGATGGCCAAGGAAGGCCATGAGTGGCATTTATAAGAAATTGTTAATCAAACATTCAGTGGAAAAAACAGATTACAGATTCATGTACATCAGGCCTATATGACTTGTGTCCCAGGAGGCAATATACTGAATCCACCAGAATCCCAATACAACTCCTGTTCTTCTTGGGTCTACAAAATAGAGATGTTCACAGGCACCTGGCAGACTGCCATAACTAATAGCAGTTGGGTGCATTTTTATTGGTGGGTTACAAATTCTGCAGGCCTTGCAATGGTTAGCAACTAGCTGTTAAGTGGTTTATTGTATTTTATGACTTCACAGCTTAGTCCGTTATTGATATAATTTGGGCTGTAGCCCTGGTGTGAATGGGAAGGAGCCGATGGGAGAGGTGAAAGGGGAAATTATGAGACAAAGTGTCCCCAGACTGAATGCTGTCCTATTTCCCCTGCACTCTGGCCTCTACTTTCCTTCTGTTCAAACCTCAGCCACCACAATATCAATAGAGGGGAAGGCACATAAGCTTTTATTAACTGGATGGTAGTGTGTACCAACCCTAATAATGTTGCATTTAATACTGGGGTGATTAGAAACCCTTTTCCCACAGCTATTTCGACTTGACAGACAGCATACAGATGGAACAGAACAACAGCCAAAGGTTTATATACAGGAAATGTTGCAGAAACAGTTAGAGGTTTTGCGTAGAATAAATAATAAGACAAATGGACAACTGGTTCACACTCCACTCCCCAGAGATTATGCCCCCCCTCCCCACTGGGAGTTGACTTGTTGAATCTGAGCCTAAGTTAAGAACACAGATGCTGAGAGGGAAATTATGACCTTTTCCCAAGACAGGGCTCCTCAACATTCAAGGTTCTTTTGCTCCTTTTTAACACAGCTATTGCTTCTATTCAAGTACTAAGCAACTCTTTTAAATGTTCAAAGACTAGCCTCAGAGACATTATAATAAAAGTTAGATTTGAGATGAACCCTTCACAAGGTGCTTATTTAATTTTTTTTAAAAAGATTCCTATCTTACCCTATCCTTCTTAATCCTAACTAAAAGCCTGAAATAAAAGGCCTAACTCAGCTTATGCCCTTATCCAAGGCTGTAATATACCTGTCTAAAGGAAAATATATCACTTCTCCTTATTTAAATTGTGGTGGCTCACTTTGCCTCACATTCAGTGAAGTTCTAGAGATTCTGATTGGCTGGCCAGTCTCTGGGGCTCCTTTGGGCAGAATTCTCACAAATGGTTCAGAGCTCTGGAGACAGGTGGAACTCTGGGGCTGATTGCCACGGCCTCTTATAGACAGTGTAAGAATATAAGATATAGTTTCTAATATGTTGCACACTATCTTATTTCTGACTCAGCAAAGGGCCATTATTCTGGTGTGGGTGGGATTTCAACTTTGATTTTATGGAAGGACAGTGGTTTGATGGTCTATTCAACAGAGCCCTAGCTCCATTAACTCAGGCTTGATAGCAAACAACTGTGGAACAAACTATTAACAATTGTCTTATTATTTACATTATTTATAATCTGTGTTTCTCACTGTGATTCAAGGTGCATTACAAAGTATAAGTCAATACGATCTCCAGCTGGGACATTTAATAAACAATGCAATATAACTCCTCCCTTAGTTTTTCGACCTGGGACCAAAAGCTAAATTTCCAGTTCCTTACTGACGAAATACAGTACTTTTTGCAGCTCCCTCTGCTGGTCAAGATATCTACTCTAACACACAGGGTATATATATCTTTTAAATTAAACACCACCTCCCTCAAGTTTTTTTCACATCTACTTAAGGTTTTTCACATCTCATGCCATTTCCAAGGATAATCCAAAATGAGGTGCAGTTTTCTAGGAGGATCTGAGGGATAGATCAAGAAGAGAAAAAAGGCAAAGATCCAATCCCTGAGCAAAGCTCTGCTCATAGTTCTCTAGCAACAGGCAGGAAGGTTGTAGGTAGGGAAACAACATCAGCTACATCGAAGTGTCACTTCTAGGTAAAACCTGGAAGTAACATAGGGAAGCTCTATGAATCACTGGAAACTCTGTGGTTTTACTACACATTTTATGGCAATTCTTAGAGCTATCTTATATAACTTCTGGGCTTTAGCTGGAAGTGATGTTGTGACAGCTGATGTCTCCATCCCTCTTTCTGTGTTTTTTAAATTCTCTTGCTACATCTCCAGCAGGCAAATGATACTGCAGGTGGGACACCTCCCACCATAGTGAGTTGCCTGGCAGTCCTAGTATATAGAAACACTAAAACTCCACCTTTTGCTGTGACAATTGTGCTAGCAGTTAGGAACTGGAGTTGGCAAAAAGAAATTACATCAGTGATTATTTTAAGAGGCCAGTACAAAACATTCCATTGACACCATTAATGACTAAAAGCAGACAATCAGAAATGAGGAATGATAATCAAACCTAATACGTGCCAATATTTTGGTGCCCTTCTAAAATGCTGAGGGAAATGCTTATTTTAATTGTTTGTGACCTTGGGACTATTTTGAAAAGACACCTGAAATATAAAATGTATTTTAAAACATCTTTGTTTGCTTTTGCCTCTAGTGAGTGGACTGCAGTGGAGTAGGAAGTGGAGGTAGGAAGAATGGAATCTCTGTTGCAAATCCAAACAATCCAAACACCTCCAGGATCCCTAGCCAAACTAGCCTGGAGAAAATTGCTTCCTGACCCCAAAGTGGTGATCGACACTACCCTGGTCATGTAAGAAAGGGCCACAAAAACTAAGCACTGATGAAACCCTTCCTGCCCTCCCTCTGATGATCCTCCTATATTCACAGAATCAGCATTGCTGTCATCAGGTGGCCATCTAGCCTCTGCTTTAAAACCTCAAAAGAAGGAGAGTCCACCACCTCCTGAGGAAGCCTCTTCCACTGAGGGACCACTCTGTCAGGAAGTTCTTTGTAATGTTTAGTGAAAACTCCTTTGATTTAATTTCAATCCACCGGTTCTCGTCTGACCTGGGGCAATGGAAAACAAACCCCCATCATTCTATAATTATGCATCTGATTTTTCCTGCCTAAATGCAGAACTTTACATTTATCTCTGTTGAAATTCATTGTATTTGTTTTAGCCCAGTTTCCCATCCTGTCAAGATCATCCTGACCATCTTCTACCATATTTGCTACCCCTCCCAATTTAATATTATCTGCAAATTTAATAATAATAATATTCCTTCATCCAAATGTTGAACAAAACTGGTCCTAGGATCAATCCCTGAGTCACTCCACTTGTCACTCTTCTCCAAGAGGATGAGAGCGCACAACACTTTACATTGCTGGTGTATGTCAACTGATCTGCGGTACCCATTATGAGGTATTGGTTAAAGTATAATTTTAATTAATTTCTAAATGCTTTTAAAACATTTTAGAGCTTTTTAAAAGACTTATTAACATATATTTTACAATTAACTTAAAAATGTATACAGCTGTTGAGAAATTAGCAGTGATGGTTAGAATTGACAAGGATGGTTAGAATAGATTCTGTATCTCTTGCAGAGAATAGGCAGCCCTAAGGAGCTTACATCGTACCTGAGAAATTAATCAGTGCAGAACAAGACATTCTGGGGGATCTGCTAGCAGCCTCACCACTTGCTCCTAAATGTGTTATCAATCTTATTCTCTCCGTTTCAAGTGACAAAGAACTGTAGCCAGTGAGTGTGTGCTATTCCCTGCTTGGACTGAAGATGATGGAGAACACTGCACTCTTGTGGGGCAAAATGAAAAAAAATCCATGAGTGGGAAAAAATGACCTCTTTTGCTATTATTGGAATGCCAGTTGCTATGAAGTAAGCTATTATTTATTAACCAATATGGATTTATTAGAACCTGTTTAAGACTCACACATTTTTCTTTGTGCGTCAAGTATATTTTTTATGCGTTTCATTATTGATTCCGTATTTTATGCAGAAAAAGTTATTCCAGAATTTTACAATGAGTGGATAACATGGAGTAAGATGTTGATATAAGTGAAATGAATGAATAAACAAATGAAGTAGACTTCAGCCAGCAAATGCCACAAGCTCTATATTATGCAAAATAAATTTGCAAAGGACCTTTTTTTGTAACAACAGACTAATATAGCTGCTTTTCTGGGATCTGTTGCTTCTGAAGTTATTCTTCAGTTACACTATTTTAATGGCACTCCTAGGGTTCCAAAACAAATGTTTGAACCTTTGAGATTTTAATACAGTTCACAAAGCTCCTGCTGCACAATCATCTGACATATAGTCTGTGTTTCATGTGGTGCAACAAACTTGTACTCAAGCATTTCTTTATAGTTCAGATAATTAATAATATATCAGAATGTCTTTTTGCTATTACATGAGTAACTCAAATGCTATTGTTAAAAAAAATCAATCCAATGAGCAAAGATTATTGCAGTGTGATGGCTGCTTGGTAACCTAAAGGAATCTCAGGCATCAGCTCAGATTCTAGTGCACAGGTGAAAATTCAACAAAGCCTTTAAGGTCAGGAACACTAACAACTAAGAGGAAATTGAAAAGTTGATGAGCATTTAAAAAAAAACCATATGACCAAGAAATCTTCTAAAGAAGGTTCACAAATCAGGAGGAGCTGCATCAGTAATGCTGATGCAACATGAACACCTTAAACAAGTTTCATACATGGTCTAGCATGAGGCTTCATACTCACACAGGACTACTGCTTTGTTTCTGCTCACCTCTCTGCACTCCAGTCCTAACTACAATGAGGCTGTGTACTAGGCTCAGGTGACCTCCTTGAAGCTGCTGCTGGTGCTCCCCCAACCCTCAGTGGGCTTTCGTTCTTTCTTTTTAGTACCTGTTACTATCACTTAGCCTTTGTGGGAATTGCCCATGGGGAGGGTCGTGGCTCCCTGTTCCCTTGTGCAAGCTTGTCACTATGAAACCTGCCTTGTACCCAGTCACCTGGCTATTGAAGGGACTGCGTTTTGCACTTGTGCACCACTGGGGGATCAACCAAATGCCAACAGACCATATTCTGTTTTAAATAGTGTGGTTGAGCAGTGGACATCTATGTGGTACAGAGAACAGCTACAAGTATTTAAGAATAAACAAAATATAAAAGGAAAAGAAAAATGTTCACACACCTTTAAGCGCAACATCAAAATAAGCAAGGGACCTCAAAAGGAATGTATAAAAACAATTCCTCTGTCCTTCCCTTTGTATGTGCCTAATTTAGATCTTCTGTTAAAGCAGAATCTCTGTCTTAGAAAGTTCCAGTTTACTGAGAATTCATCATACCTTGTACTCCTGGCTTAGGCCTCTCAAACCTCCACATGGCCACCTGCAAGGAGCCAGCTCTCAGATCCTTCAACTTCCAGCTCAGATCAGCCAAATGGACCCACTTCCCCATGCCTGGAGGTTTTATTCTCTCCCTTTTCCCATCCATTGGGCAGGTCCAAAGGTGCAGGTCAGAAAGACTTTTCCTGAAGGTTCCAGGAAAATCCACTCTGGCATTTTAGTTCCCCCAACACCTACAAGGGTAAGCTTTTAGCAGAAAATCTTCTGGCCAATCCTTTGACTTCAGCCAGTTGGGACATTTGCAAAACTAAGGATCTTGGGTGCAGTTTAGAAAGCATTTGGCTTCCCCTCCCCCTTCCTACTTGTTCTCAGTTAAGAGGAACTTTTAAAACTAGGGATGAAGATTTTGATACAGCACAAATTTACAAATGAAAACGTTTCTCTAGAACAAGCAGTACCAAAGAACACAAGTTACCTTACTAATATCTGTAAGGTGTTTTGCCTGGGAAAAGGAGGATGATCGCAGTAACCAGATCTATCAGTCAAAATGATTTTACTCAACTCAGCATGCAGACAAAAATCTTTCAATAACTGCTTGATACTTGCAGAAAGTTTTCTGATGCAAAATGTTTGCATCTGAAAGGTCCAAATACAGTTTCTACACTGAAATGGGCAGTGACTCACAGCATAAGAATCTTTACCTGCTCCAACCACTTTGTCAATGGCAATACTAGTAGCATCTAGCTCCTTCGCGAACTCATGGACAGCTTGATTGGGATCTTCGTATGTATGCGGATCCACATAAGTTCTGAGTCCTGGAAGTTTTACTGTTTAAAAAAAAATCAGCAACAAGTGAACCTTCAGTAAAAGAACCATATACATAAAAGCTAATGGAAGAATACACAAGTATTCACTATAAACACACATCCCCAGTAGAGAAAGGTGTCCAAATTACCAAGGTAAAAGCATTTATTCCCCAGATGTTTTAGAACAGAAGAAATATATAATCTTGTCTTCCTTTCCAGTTTCTAGATTCCCTTTTCAATGGGACAGAAAACTTCCAGATTATTCAGGTTTATTATGTTGGTCTGCGTGCCTGTTTGCTTATACTTTTATGCTGAGCTGACCGATGAGAAAGCCCATGCTACAACTCAAGTATTTGCTGTGTGCCTAGATAGAAATATCACCTATGCTTTAGAAAGAAAGATTGCTTTGTTTTTTCTTGATTTTTAACCTGCTTGAGGCTGTCCTAGAATTTTAAAAACTTTATTCCTTTTTACTTGCTAAATAAACATATTTATATGTTTTAAGCAGTGTGATGATTTGTGACAAGACTAAGGGAGATTACAACCCTTGACAATGGCTGAGTGGAAATTTGAAATCAGGACAGGAGTGCTCAAGCCTAATTCAGTTTTTAACCGCTATAACATATCTGCTCTCTGTCACTGTGGGTTGGATTTTAGTTTGTATTTGTCCTAAAATAAGTATCAGAATCAGGAGTGCTATGTAACATACTGAGCTGCTCCTATGTTTTAACAATGTATTTTCTACAAAAAGGCTCAAATTCCCCCCCTCCCCCCAAAAAATTGGAAGTAGATTCATGATAGACAAAAACCAGAACAACTTCACCAACACACTATTAATGTATGAAAATTGCTTCCTCAAGATGTAGTGTAGAGCAATGGTCTACTTTCCTATGTTTAGGTCCCTTTGAAAGGAACAAGGCTCATGGAGGACAGCTTGATCAGTGTCTAGTAGTCATGCTAGCTACAGGTTTAGAGGCAGTCTGCTTTTGAATGCTAATTGCTGTGGAATCTACAGCAGAGGTGGTCTTTCATAAGGATGAGGTGTGCACCCTCACAAAACAGGATGCTGTAGGTTATTTGGTATGATGCCTTTTGGATGTTTACATCTTACTAGTGAATGAAGTCAAACTATTCACATGATTTAGAAATCAAATGTAAAAGTTGCAGAACTGGAATTACAACCCTCTCCCCCATGTTTTAGTGCTAATTGCCTGCAACAGAAATGAAAGATTCTATTCAGAATGCAGGGTGTGCATTTCATACAATATAACATGCTAGAGTCTTTCTTGCAAGGCAGTTGTGCTTAAATAATCATTTTCACAATGATCTTTCAAACATCAATATGAGTTTACATTATGAGGCTGAGAATTCTTTCAGAGTAACTGTTAATCTCCAGACCATAGAGATCAGTTCCCTTAGAGGAAATGGCAGTTTCAGAGGGTGGACTCCATGGCACCACACCGCCCTGAGTTTCCTGCCTTCCCCAAACTCCATCTTCCCCAGGCCACACCCCCAAATCTCCAGGAATTTCCCAAATCAAAGTTGGCAACCTTAATTCAAATCCACACACATCCCTACAGCAACATATTTTTATGGGTTAAAAGTCTTGTAAAGGCTCCCTGCCATTTATGCAGGTTTCAAGTTACAGACTCTCCGCTTGGCCCCAATAAAATGCAACAATGGCTATTTAAAAGCTTCTAAACAACTGGGAAGGGAGCTGCTGCTTTTTTAAAAAAATGCAGATCTCAGAGTTTCTGTTATCAAGTGGCTAGAAACTGAAAAGAGCATAATCCCATTTATACCTAATTATTAATGGCAGTCCGTATAGTAAATAGGTTCTTTCATGAGCAGTGTATAATAAACACATGTGTTAAGCTGCTCTGCTTTACAGCTTTTTGCCCCCTCAGTCGGAATGAAAGGCAGACACAGTATTTGGGATGTAAAATGGGCAGCTTTATTAAATTACAACATGCAAACATTAACTATGGCAAGGGCCTAACTAGTGGTACAGGTTGCTATTGCCACTGGCCGGGATGGCCTAATTTCCTGTGCAAATGGCATAATTTCCATTTCTATCTTGAGTTGCCCCACAGTCAGCAAAGGAATAAAAGGGGCTTCACCAGAAGTGAGCAAACAGAGATTATTTGAGGAAATACGTCTTTGCTTCTCTGAAGGAATATTTTAGGATACAGAATGAAGCTGCAGGGAACAGTACATGGCTGAAGCTTTTTCTCAAACAATTCAGAATCAACTGACTGAAATATTCCAGCTGCTATTGGCTAAAGTGCAGAAGGTTTATTACAGCCACAGAAGTTAGTTTATCCTGTTGCAATTAACCCAGGAAGATTTTAGTTTTTGTATTTTCATTAGACTTTTTCCAACTACCTCTTGAAGAGAGCCTTGTACTGTTGGGTTTATACTTCCCCAGTGACAATTTGGAGGGGGGGAAAGCCTCCCAACATTGGAACATGGGTGAGTTCCCTCAGATGGAAGGTCTAGTCATCATTCCAAGCAGTAAACAAAGAACTAACTGTAAAGAAACACCTTTTTCTACTAAAAGGACAGTGTGGATAATTATATATTCCATAGACTATACGTCCCAGAATAACTGAGAAGGGCAAAGTCATCAATATAGTCCCTTTACCACGAGAAGTACAAGAGCGCCTGAAGACTTAATTTAAACCACAAGTCACTGAGTTTTTTTGTAGAAACCTGATTTAAATGGCCAAACTTTGCTATGCAATTTGTGAAGTAGCAATAAAAAGGACTGCCTCTAAATCAGGAAGGCATTTTTATAAGGATAATAGAGCTATATTATAACAACATGATTCAAGAAGCTGCTTTTTTTCTACTGCACACTTTTCCTGATTGATAATTCTTTTGTTATGCAGATAACTGACCAAAGTTTACTAAACTCTATCCCTGAAGCCTGAAACTCTTATTTCCTAATTTGCAAGTGATCAGTAAACATTGTCATCAGTAGAGATGGGCACAAACCTAACTACGACCCAAAAAAACCCACGAACCAGGCCGGTTCGGGGGTTGCGAACTAGGGTTTGTGGAAGCTCCTTTCCATGCTGGTTCGTTGGGTCATATTTACAGGGCAATTTAAATGGCAATTTCCCAACCCCAGCCCCACATTTACCTTATCCTGCAGTGCAGCGTCCTTTCTTCTCCTCCCAGGAGGGATGGGAAGGTCATTTTTGGCCTCTTCTGCCACCATGGGGGCCTGCAGGGCAACAGAAGAGTCTGAAAATGGCCTTCCTGCCCTTCAAATGGCTGCTGCAGCGGCCATTTGAGGGGCAGGGAAGCCAAAAGCGGCCTTCCTGCCCTTCAAATGGCTGCTGCGGGGGCCATTTGAGGAGCAGGGAGGCCACTTTCGGCTTCCCTGCCCCTCAAATGGCCACCACAGCAGCCATTTGAGGGGCGAGAAGGCCGTTTTTGGCTTCCCTGCCTCTCAAATGACCCCCGCAGCAGCCATCTGAAGGGCAAGAAGGCCGTTTTCAGCCTCTTCCGTCACCCTGCAGGCCCCCAGGGCGGTGAAAGAGGCCAAAAATGGCCTTCTTGCCCCTCCTGGGAGGAGAGGAAGGACTGCGCTGCAGGATATGGTAAGTGTGGTGCTGGGGCTAGGGCTAGGGCTGGGGGGGTAGGGGGCTGGGGTTTGGGCAGTGTAAAGGGACCTGCTGCTCTCAAGGCAGGGAAAGGCCCTTTAAACTGTTAAATGCCCCTTCCTCTGCCGCTGTTAAGGCCAGAAAGGGGCATTTAAACCCCACAAACCACGAACTGGTTTGTAACTGGTCCAGTTCCGTGGTTTGTGGTTCATATTATTTTTTTTGTTCCATGCCCATGTCTAGTCATCAGCAGAACAAAGGAAGGCTCTTTGCAGTCAGCTCAAGATTGTCCATCTTCTGGTAGATCTCTGGAGAGGCAGCATATTCATTTTCCAAGAAATAAAATATAATAAGTAAATAAATAAATCAATCAATGGTTGTCATCTGCAGACTTTACAGTTTACCATACCAAGGTGCATTGCAATCAATTGGAAAAGTGCAAAAAGCAACAAAGATCAGCATAAAAAAAGATATATTTTAGCTCACTAAAATGTGGCACGACAAGCATGTTTTGTTTGCCTGGGTTTTTTGTTTTAATTCAGGTAGGAAGTATGTAAACTTCTTGCACACACATGAACACTTAAAGAACCAAAAAGTTGACTGTTTTGAACATGAACTCTAGAAGAACCAAAAACATACAGATTGATGCTTTCCTACAATGAACAGGTTTAGAATGCATTTCTATAATTACTTAATAGTTTCATCTAGTCAAGATGCATATGGGAGTAGAGTTCAGGCCTATAAATGGATTCAAGGCTTCAAGGAATTGCCTGAGCATCTGGACTGCTCTTTTAAGGAAATATCTTTCCTTCATTTCATGACATAAGCTTTGTGAGTGAACCAGGAATGGTTTAATCAACAATGTAACTTTTGCTATTTGATGAAAATGTTTAAAAGTGAAGGTAGAATTAGAATAAGAAATGAATTAAATTAGGGGTAAAACATTCTGGAAAATATTGCCGGAAATAATACCTACTCTGAGTGAAATTTATTTATTTTATTTTTACTTTATTTATATCCCATCTTTCTCCCAAAGTTGCTTACATTATTCTCCTCTCCTCTATTTTTTCCTTTAGAACTGATCCCATGAGAACTGAGAGTTTGTGACAGGCCCAAGGTCACCCAATCAACTTCCATGGCCGAGTAGAGAACTGAACCTGGGCCACCTAGTCTGCCCCTCTAGTCAATATACCAAACTGCAATATGTTTTTGTGATTCAGAATTCTTCTGTAGGATATTTCTCAGAGAAATAACAACTGTGGGATCTTTTCCCTCACATTGTAATATCAGCCTAAAAATAATAGACTGTGGACACTGAAGTGGATGAATCCGCAGGAATGTAACTACTGTGACTAATTTTAAAAAGTGATTGTGACATTCCACTGTAAAGGGGTGGGCAGGACAAAGTTTTGACCTGTTATTTGTCCGTGACACATTTAAAATGGCTGTTTCTGTTTTATATCCTAATTAAATTTGAATAATGGAGACCTCATAATGTGAGGCACATGTCGATAAATGGGTAGCTTAAGCCCACTGTGTTAACTGTCAGTGTGCAGCCATGAGTAGCTGGATCTCACAGCTTGTGTGCCTGCAATAAAGAAAGTATAGTCGTGTTCCTGTGGGGAAAAGACTCTAGAGAAAAACAATTTGAAGTTTCATTTGTCCCAACACAACTGTAATTAGGTAGAGGTTTTAATTTCAGCAACCACATATAAAACCACATAGAAGGAACTAATTATCAGTCCAGTTGCAAATAACATATCTGTAACTGATCAGCAGTGTTTCTGTTATGTGAAAAAATACATTATAGAGGGAACAGAGTCAAAATACAACAAATGCACTATGGAATATAAGTAGAAAAGGCAATCCAGGTTGTGGGTTGGCTGACTCAGGGCTGATGCAGATGTAACTTTATCTGGGCTTTCACTGTGGTTAAAAAATCAGGGCCACATAATTTTACATTCCCTCCTATCCAAGTTCTTTCCTCCTTATATGCAAATCCCTATTCCATCACACTTGTCAAGCATTTCAACTGACAAACATTAACCTTCATTTAACACAAACCAGGGGAACTCTGAAAATCAGTAAAATGTTGAGGAGTGTGCGAGTCAACCTGCATCTATTTTCAAGGGCTAGGCATTTGTTATTCTTAGTATCATGCTGTTAACACATTGATTTGTTACTTGCTTTAAATATGTTAATTTAAAAAAAATATTTTGGAGTGTTCATTTTCTGATGAATTTTTAAGTCACATTATTCAACTGCTATGGTTAAAGGGCTGGGTCTGATACGTCAAGTGGTCAAAAGGTATATTCATAACACATACATGTGTATATGAACTGTTGAACAAACAGGGTTGCATCCAAAGAGCTTCTACCAGGGGAACATGCATATTCTGCCAGCTTGGCTGATTCTGCACATGTTGGATAATGTACTTTCGATGCACTTTATCAATCGTTTGAGGTGGATTTTTGTTCCGCACATGAAAAAAATCTGTTCCAAATGATCTATAAAGAGGACTGGAAGTACATTATCCAACATGTGTGGAATCAGCCCACATTGCACTGGAGGAATTTTCCACTCTTATTGTAACACAATCTCAATATCCAGCCCATGATCTTAATTGATTCAGCCTTCGTTTCTGATAGCGGTGACAGAGCTTGGTTAGGCAAAAGAGGATCAGTAGCCAATGGGTTGCATTCAGCACAAAATTTCCACTTGTGCTAAAGTCCTTACACAAGTAGAAATGAAAGATAAAGACTGCAGCAGCTACTTGCCACTATCAAATTTATTGTACCCTGCTTGTGCTGCCTCTTGTGAAAGATCTTGTACCACCAGGCCCAGAGTTTCAAGAAGTGAACCAAGCAGCTTCTTCATTCTCAAAATGCCCCCCTGAAATACAATATGGGACAGGGAGGAGATTGTTGCACAAGATCTTGTGCTATCTCTTCCACAAGTGGAATCTCATTAGATAGATTACATTTTCTGTTTACGTATCTCTGGATCCAACCCGTTATCTGTGAAACAAGATGCTCCCTACATGTATCAATATATCAGTGTATAAATTGCCTACTGTTTCTGTAAAGGATTTCAAGATGGGTTACTGAGGTCTAGGGTAGGACATTAGTTAGTGGGGAGATACAGGTTCAAAGCCCTCATCAACCATTAAGATCACTGTGTGATCTGGTCATCCTCTACCTCAGAATTATGAACATAAAATGAGATCACTATGTATAACACTTTTACTTCACTGGAGGAGTGGAAGGATAAAAATGTAATAAAAACAACAAAAAACAGAGGTGAGATTAAAATATGACTCACAATGTGTTCTCATAGCTCAGAGTGCACTATATAGCTGCTGAAAACATCCTTTATAATATTCAAAGTAACTCATCTTTTCCACACACAGTCCTTAGTTGGAAAGGACTAGCTATAATAATTGTGTGCCATCAAGTCACAACTCATAGTGACCCCAGGTCTATGGAGTTTTCAAGGCAGGAGATGAACAGAGGTGATTTGCCCTTGACTTCCTCTGCATACCAACCTCAGTCTGCATGCAAACCTCCTTGATAGTCTCCCATCCTAGTACTAACTGTGGACAACTCTGCTTGGCTGGAAAGCTCTAACGAGATCAGACTAGTCTGGGCTATCAGGCTGTAATGTTTTCCACTAACCTTAATAGCTTACTACAATCTAGTATTTATTTGTTGCCTCTTACTGTGCAATTCTACCTACAGACTAGATATAATTGCACAGTAAGAGGAAACAAATAAATACTAGATTGTGGTCAGCTGTTGGTGTGTTCATTGGAAAAATTGATCAGCATTTAGAGAGATCTGTAAACAAGGCACACTCAGCAGGTGTTCTTGTTTTGAGAAACTGTTTCCAAGTTTTCTGAGAACAATATAGATTAAGTCTATTAGGGAGTGTTTTCTTCTAGACAACCTAATTCTGTTCAAGCCTTAAACATCTGTCAGAACTAATGAAAACTTCTGAACTTCAACCCAATCTTCTAAAGTTCAACAAATGAAAACTTCTGAACTGCAACCCAAGAAAACATATTTCAGAAATAGCCAATAATAAGGAGTAACAATGGTGTTTTAAAGTTGGTAATTCTAAATAGTATTATTATGAGATTGACTGATTTGAATAGCATGAATGGGCCTGGATATGATATATGTAACATGATAGAGGTTTTTCAGAGCAACCTGAATGTTTCCCTTGATGAAGAGTGGAGGGATAGAAAAGCAATTTGAAGCCAGTTTGCCATTTAAATTTAGAGAGAATCAGATAAACTTGAAAATTGTAAATTGGCTGATGAAGCATATTGGTGGTACTCTTTAAGAAGTGGATTCAGGGTTAACAGCTTTGCTGTCTTTCATTGGCATTTAGATTTGGTTGCAAACATTTCTGTTCACATATTTATAAATTAAATGCATATTATAAAGACACTCTAGATGTTCAGCACTTTCTCATCCAAAGTCCTTGTCCTGAAACTTCTGTTCATTAGCGGAACTGGAGATGAGACAGTGGCCGTCGTCACACGGCCATAAATTTAGCGCCCAACTAGCGCCATCTCCTGCTGAATGCTCACCTTATTCCAGCTCTCTTGCGATTTCGCCATTCTCCCCAATTCACGCTTTGTGACTCTTTATGTCGTCTTTATCCACTTCCATGTGAATGTCCTGGATTGACTATGAACACTTTGCAACACCAAAACACTCACTCTCCCCGATTATCTATCTCACCTAACACTGATTCTCCTGCCCTACACTCCCACAAGCCCCAGCGCGACCCGCAATTAAGCCTCAAAGTAATTTTTTTAAAAAAATTGTCAGCCTTATGGCGCTATAGCGCTATAGCGCCATTCTGCCATGGGTGGGAAACCTCTGCTACCTATCACAGTTGGCTTTTGGGTTAGCCTAGCACAACATTGGTATAATAGTAGAATATACGAATTTTTTTTAAATAAAGGGGCGGGATTTTTAGAGCCCCGTTTCCAGAGGCACTTGCGCTTTTCCCTTTTAATGTGACTGACTGGAAGCACAAGCAGTCATCAAAAGATGGGAGAATCTATTCTAATAACGATAACAGAAGAAACGATTTCTAGTGCAAAACTGACTGTGATGTAAAGGAAAAAATTAAATACTGGAGCAAGTATTAGTTACAGAAACCTTTTCATTACAAAATATTCTATCTAATCTACTGCATCTGAGATCTAACACTGCCAGTTCAAAGTTACCAGTGTAATGTTGCACATCTTGTTTAAACCAAGTCTTCAGCCATTATGCACGAAATATCAGGACACCAGAGATCTGTAGCCTAGGCTGGCAATGCAGCGACAGGCAATCAGTGTAGCAAGGAAGCATGAACAGTGCCTCAGTGTAAATGAGACTTTAGATGCATGCAGTTGCATGGGTTTCTCTGCTCACCAGCATCACATTTACCCTCAATATGAATTCGTTCAGAGTACATTGAACTTGGCTAATATAATACGTAACATTATGTACTTACAATGCCCATTGCCAAAATACAGTCTTTTCTCATCAGCGCTGTGTTTTGATTTACTATGCCCACAGAATCTACAAGCAATAATAATAATTTTAAAAATCAGAAATGCATACACTGTTGGGATATAAAAAAGAGAATGAATCATTTTTCTTCAACAATTAAGTACTTAGTAGAACATTTAATACTATGTATTTTACCTGTACTTTACAGAGCTGAGGGAATTTGAGGAAATTGGCTAATGAGAAAATATGTTTATTTTTGACCCCTCCAGTTTAGTTTACAGTTGCCTTATAATGTGTTTATAGCTGTTTTTAACAAGTTCTGTAGGACTACTGCCACTATTGTTAGCAGGCTCATTAATGTATGTAGGTGAGCCTGCTCAGCAGATGGATCCTAAATGAACAATTTTATTTATTTATATGAAGCATTTATATTCCACCTTCTCTCCTCAGACTCCAGGCAGCTAACAAAATAGTAACCAGGTCATGATGATACATTATAATAGGCCAATTAACAAGATTAAAATGCACAAATTACAAATAACTCAAGGTTAAAACACAGAATTTTTAAAAAACCCACAGAGAATGAATAAATCTGTTGAAATAATTTACCCTCTGCCAAATGCTTTCTGCAATGCTTTCTTATATGCCTTCTTAAATAGGGTTGCCCTGTGCCTACCGGGTTGCCACATGCCTACTGGCACTCCAGTGACCAGCAGGAGAAAGAATTTTAAAATTATCATCAACAATGCCTTGATGCAACTTCCAGGAAAATCAAATACTCAGTGGTTTTACCATAGAGTTTCCAGAAATTCTTAGAGAGGACTGATGTCCCTTCCATGGAAAACCTGGACATGATATCAGTCTTCTGTAGAAATTGCTGAAGATGCTATGGTTTTACAATAGAGTTTTTGGAAATTCCTGGAGAGGTGTGATGCTACTTCTGGATTTTTCTAGAAGTGGTGGCATGCTGTCGCTGATGGCCACCTCCTCATTTCTTTCCATTCTTGGTCTCCCGCTGGTTGCCAGGGTTAGCAACTCTAGCATAAGAAGTGAAGGCACTCTCTGCCCTGGCTTTGGTAGGCCATTCCAAAGGGCCAGATCACCATCAAAGAAGCCCATGATCTAGTTATGACTGAACAGACAATCCTAAGGGAGGGTATCTTAAGGAAAAGGCTGTCTGAGGAATGTAACTGGTACAGAGAAGTGGACCATTCTTGTCCATGACAGTGTCTTAGCAAAAGTGCTTATTGTTCTGAAGCAGCAGTAAGGAAATGTCTAAAATAATGATGAACTAACCTCCCAATCAAGATGTAAACCACAATTGTGAGCAGAATAATTGCTACCGCAGCTGAAACGGCAATCATTACAACCTGGCTATTCTCACTGGAGATGGAAAAAGCTAGAAGTTAAAGGAAATAAAAATGAGTAAAAAATTAAATATATACCACAGACAAATGCAGGCAACAGATAAATTAAGTCATTACATCACTTTGTTCTCAGCCTGGAAACGATCATGCTCAATTTCTCAGCTAGAAAGCTATTCTCTCTTTACTAACTAATTATATACAGGGAAAATGAAAGGCAAAGTCTATAGATCTGTTTACATGTCTGTAGTGATTAGGAAAAATAAAATATATCACAATGATCATCATTAGCTTTTAATAATGACTTCAAATCAAACTAGGGATGTTTAGTCATGAAAGTCTAGTATAACAGATGAAACAGTTAAACATTCCATGGTCAATTTCTTTAGTAAAGTATGTGGTTCAGATAATGGGAGTCTTAAATCAGCTTTATTTGTTTCAATTCAGCTCTTAACAGAAATGAAAAACCTACACTGGTTATAATGAACATTTGACTTTTCTCCCGCAATCAACACTGAAATCAATGGGAATTAATTCATCTTAGAGGGATTATGTCCAAAGTAATCAATTAAGCAAAGGGCTATGCATTCAAATCCTGAAAATTATTAAAACACAAGAATATCTATTCAACACATGATTGCCAAAGTAATCAATGAAATTTTGCTCCAAAATAAAATTAATATAATAAATAATCTAATATACAGAGCTCTTCATCACCATTCTATTCATCTGCCAGAGAAAGCACATATATGTGTATGCAACACAAAAACATATTTCTTTCCCATACATTCCCATAAATTAGGCTCTGAATGATTTTTAATACTCTATGTGCATCATATAATTTATTTCAAGAGCTAAAGGTTACTGCAATAGCCATTTGTTAACTAAACTAAGGAGCTTAGCTATTTTCCATAAAGAGCTGGAATTTTTAAAGCTCACAAATCTCAAACATTCAAACATGTCAACTGGAAGATTGTTTGGCTTGCTACTAAATTTCTTTATTTTTGTGAGACATTATACTCTCCAAACAGAACATTTCTTAAACTTCAGACACTTGGGCTCTTGGACAAGTAAAAGTTATCATCATAATATCTGTGGTGTAACCTGTGTTATGCTATAAATTTCGAATTCCTCTTTCTCTGGCCAAAATTCATACATCTAGACTAACTACTAGATTGTTATATTATCGCTGAATATCATTATAGTTGAAATAAACAGATTGAATGTTAAGCTGTTAAGTATTTTCTATAATTCTGTTGAGAGAAGATTCTCAAAATTAATCATTCAATTTGTAATATTAAAAGATAAGCACTTTGAGTTTAAAAGGAAAAATATTTCATTATTTAAATATTAAAAGCTCTGCTTGCTTGATTTTTTAAATTACATTTTAGTGTAAGCAAAGTTATTCTATATAGTCTGGGTCTGAAGAACAGTAAGGATTTTAGAATTAATTTTAGAATTTTGAGACAATGAAAAAAGCGCTATTTAGGATCATGCAAGGCTATTAAAAATAGGCCTGAAGGAGCAGACCAAAGTCCAGCATTGTGTTTCCAATAGACATGGGCATGGACAGCAATACGAACAAAAAAAAGCCACGAACAGCCCATTCTGCTGTTCGAGAACCAACTGTTCATGAGGCCCCATTCTAAACAAACAGGTGGTCGTTGCAAGCATTGTTCGTTGCTCTTTGTTGCTGTTCGTCAAGCTAGACAGTCTGGCACTGGCAATCAATTCCCTTGGAAACTTAGGCAGGGATTGCCTGAACTCTGTCTGAACAATTGCTGTTGCCCTGGAAACCCCAATCTAAGCCCAATTTAGTTGATAGGCAGATCTTCCTTTCAAATTTGTTACAACAAGGAAGCAAAGAGAAGGGGGGAGGGGGTCCCAGCTCTGGCTTAGTTTGCAGACAGTGAAGAGGGAGAGAGTTGCTGCTGGCATTTTGATAGAGTATATTGGAGCTTGAATTTTCTTTGTGTGTGGTGGGATAGGGATCTACTCTTTCAAGTTCCAGGGCTGCTGCCAGGCTCTGGGGCCAAGCTATTGCCACCCCAGTTGGAATGAAGAGGCAGACACAGGAGTTGGAACTAAAGGGCCACTTTATTAATATAACATCAACCATTAAATACGGCAAGGGCAAACTAGCGGTACAGGTCAAGCCACGGGGTTACCCCTGGACCACCGCCTTGACCTGTCTGGGCGAGCCCCACAGCCCCGGGTAGGAGCCATCCATGTAATGGCTTTTCCCCGGCCAGCCAGGCAAAATGGTTCCCCCCTTCAAGCTCCTAAAGCCTCAGCCGTACAGCATGAGGGAAGGACTTACACATGGGGTTCACTGCAGGCAGTCTCCAGGTGGTGGTAGCCGTCACAAGCATACCATCTGCTCCTGGTAGACCCCATTTCCCCACCAATGGGGAATTGCCAAGGGGTGCTCACTGGCCCGCTCCCTATCCCCAAACTCTCTCCTGCCAGTGACTTACAACGATGCACCACCACTGCCAATTACGTCAAACCTCTGCCTGCAGTGCAAGGTAGGCAAAAAACCACCTCTCCCACCTTGCCAATATGGGGAGAGGAGAAAAAATTCCTACCTGGCTCTGGGAACAGCAGCCGGCTAATCCTGCACTACTACAGGGTGAGGTGGGTGGGCCGAGCACGCAGATCAACTGCCAGCAGGGAGGGCGGAGCCGTCTTCTGAAGGCTTTGTCTCCGCCCCCCCAGCTATATCCCCATATGCCTGGGAGATGTCTCTGCCTGCTTCTCCTTCTGAAGTGGCAAAGTACGGTCCCCAGCTCAAGCCACTGTGTGGCAGCCGGGAGTACCGCATTCTTTATTACTGGTACCTTTCCTGGTACCTGCTCAGGTCAGGTTTCTGGGAGTGGTGCAGTAGGGATCTTGGCTTGGATGATGGCTGGAGGAGAGCCTGCTGGGCCCCACAAACAGCCAACCATGAATGTGTTCGTGAACAGGGCCATGTCCGTGGTTGTTCATGAGTCCCTGTTCATGGATGGCAACGATCAACAAACATCATGTTCATTTTTTTTTTCTGTTCGTGCCAATCGCTAGTTTCCAACAGTAGCCAGACAGATGCTTCTGGGAAGCTCACAAGCAGGACATAAAAACAACTACAATGCCTAGATATTTGACTCCCACCAACTGGTATTCAGGGTCTGTGGTAGACCACTGGAATTGTTTACTCTTCCCCCTTTGAACAGCAGATGCCTCCATGCTGTATCACAAACTACTTTAGAAATTCAGTTTCAAGAACATGTGACATAGAGGAAGTTTAAGAAAAACAAGTCTCAGTGATCAATTAATTAAGCTTTGTTCTTTGACTACTAGGCAAATCCCACTCCACCCCCTTTTTAGGATATATTGGTTGCAAATACGGGTAAATGTATCCCTTTCTCCTCTGAACTTTTCTCTGGATATTAAGCTCCAAAACACCTGGTCTTGTTTCTGAAGTGGAACTGATGCATTAGGCATTCTCCACTGTTTCCTTTTTATTTTTTAATCTGTACAGAACAGTCAGTACAAATATGGAAATAAAAAAGAGAGAAAATGTGCTGGCTGCTGAAGCTTTCCATTTCTTCAGTTCATTTGTGTTCCTTTTTTCTCTTTACAGTAACAATGTGGATGTGCCAACACAATACTATGATTTCATCAAGAGACTCTGGGTATAGGGTTTTAATGGTACACATGTGCATTTGTGTGCATTGATAAATTACCATAACCCCATTGTTGATGTGACTGTTTCACACATGTTCTTACCATTATTAAAACCACTCAAAAGGCATTTTGGTAGAATCACATGCACAATCTTGTTGTGACACATAGGATTGCATCAGTACAATTGATTGTAGGGCTTTATGAAAGAGGGACACTCATTGCATTATTGCCATGGATTCAGTTTACCCTGGCCCCACATCAAAGTAAATGGGATATGAGACATTACTGGTGGGGGCTAAATGGTTTCAGACAATTAGGGGAAGGCAACAGGAAGCTATTTGCTTACCTTTGCCTTCTCCCTAGCAGGCATTTTGCCACAGTAATGGATGGTATAGCATGGAATTAGCTGGTTGCCATTATGGGTCCAAGCAGGAATTTTGGGGTCATGTTATTGGATTGGCAATGGTACAACCCCCTCTTTTTCGCCTGCTCCATGCTGCCTCTGGGTTGGGAGTAATTTCAAATAGGCCTGGTTGACATACTGATTAGCCCCCAACTAATTGGCAGGAATAAGGCAGATTACTCAGGATAGGTAGGGTTAATCAGCAAACACCCTGAAGCATCACAGTGATGGGGGAGGGTGCTTGGAACAGGCCATCATATGCCGTGTGGCTGGATGGCACTGCAAAGGAGTGTGCTGGATGCTGAGCAGCATCTCTCAAACTTGGTAGCTGTCTTGTTACCCACCAGCAGAAGTGAATGAAGATGGGCACCTCTTGGCACAGAATGTCTGTGCTGGCTGGGGAAAAAACAAGGCTGGCAATAACCACTGCCAGAGTTTGGAGCCAGAGTGGACCTGCCCAGTGGGCACCCCAAGCAGTTGCCTCATGTAGCTGGCCCTCAAAATGGTTGGCTTATTTAAATAAGCAATGACATAGATCATCCTTTTAAGTGAATTTAAATAAATGAGCAAAACGAGTTGAACCCACACTCAGTTGTCTTTGTCTTTATTATCTCATGTTGTATTTGGGGGTGCAAATCTGGGGCAAATTCATGCACACTGGTAATGCAGTCAGGAAAGAAGATGCAAATAAACTGAAAGAATTTAAATCTCTAGCAAGCTACACATGAACCAAACCCGGAATTAATTTTAGACAATGCTGGTTAATTGTATTGTTGAAGGCTTTCACGGCCGGAGAACGATGGCTGTTGTGGGTTTTCCGGGCTGTATTGCCGTGGTCTTGGCATTGTAGTTCCTGACGTTTCGCCAGCAGCTGTGGCTGGCATCTTCAGAGGTGTAGCACCAAAAGACAGAGATCTCTCAGTGTCTTTCAGAACTTTCAGAACACTTTCAGAACACTGAGAGATCTCTGTCTTTTGGTGCTACACCTCTGAAGATGCCAGCCACAGCTGCTGGCGAAACGTCAGGAACTACAATGCCAAGACCACGGCAATACAGCCCGGAAAACCCACAACAGCCATCAATGCTGGTTAAGTTAAAATTCAGAAGAGTGGAATGCAGCATTTGAGTAAATCTGTCAACTGATTTTGCTGCTTTTTGGTTTCTGTCCTGCTCAATGTAAACTGTTTTATTGAATGCCAATAAAAGGTTGCTGACTGGCTGACTGAGAAAATTTCCATAATAATAAAAAATAACATAGGATAAATGCACTTATCTCATTTATATTACCTGTCACATATCCTAATTCGCAGGAATATTACCAAAGAAAATCTGTCCCATTCTGGGTGCTTTTTTCAAGTATATATAAAAGAAGTTCACTTTCTTTTTAGAAAGCACCATAAGAAAACTCTTCACTGTTCCCCTGAATGTAATGTCTTTGTATACAAACCTCCCTGGAGAATCTATTCCTGCATATAGTGTGTGAATATAGTGGAAGTAAATCATATACAATGTCTAAAGAAGTACATTCCATGATTTGCCTTTGTTTAGAAAAACAGGCTTACACTAAATGTGCATATTTCTGATAACGACGAATTAAATCTCTAATTTGATGCCATGAGGTTAATGAAGATTTTGGTCTGCTCCCTAAAGAAAATGTATTTTGGCAGTGCTTGTGAGCACTTTTTAAAAGGGAAACATCTGGGCCGTTTCCAGACGGCTTACCAGCCTCCGGAACGTCGCCCCACGGTGCGGGGAAAACGCGAATTATCGCGTTTTCTCGCGCGAGTTTTGCACGACATCATGCAAAACTCGCGCAAGAAACCGCGATAATTCGCGTTTTCCCCGCACCGTGCCACGACGTTCCGGGGGCCGGTAAGCCATCTGGAAACAGCCCTGATTAAATAAATTTTGAAAGAACTGTGCATATTCAAAATAGCAATATAAGAAACATTAGTTTGAAAACTTCTGTCCTCAAATGAAATTATATTTGAACTTAATTAGATTGTGATCTCATGGTAAGTGATTCCTCGGAAATTCTCCATGTCTTTTCCATATATCTCTGTAACAGTGGTCCAGATGTCTGAGGTTGAGCATGTAACTCTGTTTACCTCCTAATTCCTAAAACAGCTTCACAAGTATGTGTAGAACACTTGTTTTCAGTGTTATTACAAGAAATTTGAAAGGGAGATAATATACATACTGTGGAGAACCTGAGATCTTAAGGAGAGAATGTTCTTGCATTGTCCTTCCAGAAGAATACACATAAACATAAATCTTTCTCAATTTAGATTTAAAAGCAATCTCTGTTTTCTATCTCTTTTCTCTTGCTTTTCTATAGAAAATTCTAAATGGCACACTGGGCCAACAAATTATCTAGCTAGCATCATCATAGTTATATTTCCAGTGCAATCCTATGCAGAGTTACTCCAGTCTAAGCCCACAGACTGCACAGTTCATTATTAGATAGTGCCACCCTCATAAGTGCTACAGGCACTTTACTGACTATCTTAATAATCCTTACAACCATGTTTTAGGATAGGCCAGTACTGATCTCATACTACAGATAGAGACTAAGGATATCCCACACTGAAGTGGACATTTCAACTAGAGATGGGCACGATCCGCATTATGATAAAAAAAAAAAAACACAATAATGGCGATCGCGCGATCGGGACCCGGCGGATCATGCTTGGGCATGGCCAATGATCCAGCGGTCGAGAGGGGGGCTGGATCGGGGCTTGATCGGGGCAATCATGCTCGGATCGGGAAGCCAGACACTCAGGCACCAGCAATCTATTCCCCTGGCAACGGAGCCAGGGGAATGCCTGAGCTGTGTTTGCCCTGCTTCTGTCGCCCTAGAAACCCCAATGGAAGCCCATCTTGCCTTGATCAGCAGGGCTTCCTTCCAACCACGGAGCAGCAAAGCAGTCACCAGCTGGGAGAAGACACCCAAGGGAGGGAGGGGGGAGGGGGTGTTCTGTAGCCATGGGCACTTCAATCTAATCTCTGCAAACCCTGATAGGCAGCTCTGACGGCCAAACACAGACAGCCAAACACAAACACAGATGCCGCCAGCATCAGCCACTGTTCCTGTATCACTGGGAACAGCGGGGCGCCCCTCCACTTTTGCCTCCACGATCCACAATCCACGGATTGGAAACGGGAGATGACCGGCATGGATCGTTAATTTGGGATCATCGCCGGCGCCGATCCATGATCAGCTTGATCAGTATTTTTTTTTATCGTGCCCACCTCTAATTTCAACCCATTTTCCCTTTCTTGCTATGACCTCACACACACCCCTCATTCCAAGCATACTGGTCTTTTATCCCTCAGGAACAGCATTCTGTGGAGCTCAATAGGCAGCATTGGGGGGTGGGCAGAGGCAAGAAAGTTCAGTTATGCCACCAGAACATTTAATCTGGATCCAAGTGTTGCTTGCCTAATCTGGATCCAAGTGTTGCTTGCCTAAACCCAACAATTGCTTAATGACTTGAAGTATTAGTTGAACATGAACTTCACTGTTCTTAAGACATGAACTATGAACTATGCTTGTGTTTGATAAGTATGTCTATGTATGCATTTTCTATGTATTTTTTCTCTGCAAGTGAAGTAGAAAGTCATAGAGCATAGAATAGCTGTTCAGGGCCGTTATTTGGTTTCAATTTCCTTGAAAAATCATCTCTTTCTTTCAAATACATCTACTACTGATGAGAAGAAAAACTCCTGCATTGAGAGTTAATAAAACCTATGTGCCATTTTGTGGATTTCAAGAGGGGGAAATAAGTCAACAGTTCTTTTGGCATTTAGAATTTTTCACAGTCAAGATTAGACAACATCAGAATATTATGACACAGCAGATCTTTTACATTTCTTTCTGAGCAGGAGCTGCCATTTAGTACAGAATTCATTTAATTCTAGCAACATAAATAAGATGTGGCAGGAGAAAGTAGGAATACCACCTGCACTATTTTATGGTATATTTCTCATAACATGTTTTAAAATAATGACAACATATAAAAATTTATAGTCATGTTATCCGGAAAGCCAGATCATAAATATAGGATCACATTTGCTGAACTAGAGAAGGAATAAAACTAGCCAGCCATATCATTTTGAAAATGGCACAGAAAACATTTTAAATCAATTTTTGCTAATACATACAGTCCGGGCTTGTTTCAAACTCAAACTTTCGGCTGTTGCTCCCATATCCTGCAGCTGTTCGAGCTCGGATTTGAAAAATGTAAGTGGTGTCTGGTTTGAGTCCACTGATAGTCACATTGGTGCTTCTTGCTCTCAGAATGGTGTAACTTGTCTCTTGCTCCTGCTTTAAGGAAAGAAATGGCCACATTAAAACCTAACATTCCAAGGTAATGGAAGTGACATATTGTTTTATTTTAGGGCTGCCAACATCCAGGTGGGGGATGGAGTCCTCTGGAATTACAACTGATCTCCAGACTACAACAATCAATTCACTTGGAGAAAACGACAGTTGCACAGGGTGGTATGTATAGCATCATATTCCTGCTGAGCTCCCTCCCTGGCTCTGTCCCCAAATCTCCAGGAATTTCCCAATTCCGAGCTGGCAATCCTATTTTATTTTCATTTGCATAATGGTTTCTCTGTGTAAACAATATTTAGGATGCAAGTGAATTACTTTCACATGTGTGCTATCTTTCATTGCCAGAATGATGTAAAGATACTGCATTTCTGGAAGCCCATTCTTGGGAGTATTCAGATTTCTAAAAACAGTATAACGAATCCTTTTTATCTGAGAGCGGGACCACAAGTGACGCCTGACACAGGTTGGACACTAGTCAACTTCCCTCAAGTTTTGTTGGGAAATGTAGGCATCCTGGTCTTGCAGCTTGACTCTCTGACTGCTGTCCAATGGACTTTTCAACTGTCACTTGTCCAACATTCCGCCAAGCTGCCTACATTTCCCATCAAAACTTGAGGGAAGCTGGCAAGTGTCCAACCTGTGTCAGGCGTCACTTGTGGTCCCGCTCTGACTTCCTTGGAGGCAGTTGGGGTGATCAGATGGTAAAATGCTGAACCCAAACCCTAATACTTCCCTTGTCTGGACAAAGAAGTCAGCCCACTGAGGAAAACAGGATGCGGTTGACTCTCCACAGGCTCATTTCCTAGGAGTTACTAGACTGTCCGGAAATAGAAGGCTCTCCACAGCTTTAGGTTCTCAAACTGCTTATGACTGAGCAAATTAGGCTTTTTGTTAATTTTTTGGCAGTTTTTTAAAAAATCAGAATACAGTTTCATAAATTAGTAATCTGCTTGATTTTGGATGTCTCATACAGTAAAGATGAAAATGAAAACAACAACCAAAAAAAACCCTCACTAAGAGTATGTTTTAACCCACCACTTTCCCCACATACTGTGACTACTTTTGTTGCATAGCAAGCAAGGAGACTACGATAATGTGATGAGAGAAAATGAACTTAAAAATAGAGTAGAGCCACCGTATGCTACCATGGTGAATCAGAACAGGCAATGATATAGATACAATCTAGGGGTAAGAACTTGGGATAAATGAATTTCCTCCCTTCCCTTCCACTTTTGAGTGTTCATAATTTTCATTCCACAGTGATTATTACTCTTTCTTAATTCCAGTTTAATTAGGAGAATTTCTAAATCTCTATACTGTTTGGAGAGCTAGTTTGGTGTAGTGGTTAAGAGTAGCAGGACTCTAATCTGGAGAACTGGGTTTGATTCCCCATTCCTCCGCTTGAAGCCTGCTGAGTGATCTTGGGTCAGTCACAGCTCTCTCAGAGCTCTTTCAGCTCCACCCTCCTCACAGGGTGATTGTTGTGAGGATAATAAACCGCTTTGTAAACTGCTCTGAGAGTAACATTAAGTTGTCCTGTTCTACTGTTTATTATATTATCTTGCTCTGACTGCATTGTTTTCTACTTTTGTAATTCCATTTGTTCACTGTTTATAACATATTTCTGATACTTTTTTTTGCAATTTCTAATTTTTGTGGTTCTAAACCTATTATATTGTTTGCTGGATTGCTTGTGCTAATGGATTGCTAATCAATTGCATTTTCATACACTATGATCCACTTTGAATCTCAGTGAGAAAGGCAGAATATGAGGTAAACAAATATATATTTACAGCAATGATAATTTCTAATGCAATGGTTCCAGTTTTGGAAACAGGACTAGTAATTCTGAATTCTCAAGTCTCAGAAGAAACTTGGATAAGAAGAATAATGAAAGTCTTGGTGTTCCAAATCAATCTCACCAGTTTTGAATTTGCATACTTTAAACAACAGTATGGTAATTATTCATTAATTTAGAACAATTAATTAAAATCTTATTATTAAAAGCTTCTAACTGACATTAACTACTCATGAACAAGCTGTTTTTTTTGAGGTAATAGTCTTTACCTAGCAAGCATTATGATAAGTAATCATCTGTAATCTGGAATGCTGTTCACTGTTAGTGTAAAATCTATCTTTTGCTGAATGAGACCTCTTTGGACTTCATAAAAATGGCAGCTGCCTCACACCCATAGCGAAAACTGATTATAGTTTCAGATGGGTAGCCATGTTGGTCTGCAGTAAAACAACAGGAACAGAGTTCAGAAGTACCTTAAAGACCAGCAAGATTTTCAGGGTCTTTTAGGTGCCACTGGAAGGACTTAAATCCTGCTGTTAGATAGTAGCCACACACATGCAGAGCTATGAGAAACTCTGAAGTTCTTACTCACAAATGTTTATATGAACCTCTTTTTAATTTCAATTTCTCTAGTTCTCAGTTAAGAGTCTTAAGACTGAGATGCTATCAATATATAATATTGCTAACCAGGTATTAAGGACTTACTCTCCCATAAACAGCAGGTTTAAATCTTCCACGTGTGATGAATCAAGGACAATTTTGTGTGAGGATCTGAGCTGAATTTAAAAAATCATTATTTTGAAATAGGGAACTCACATAAGCATTCAGCATTTGCACTCAGACTCAAAGCATTAGTTTTTGTTTTTTTAAACGCTTCATGCTCCTGAGGAGTTCATTGGCCTAATCTTTTTGAATGAATAAAGGAACATTTCCATATGCTCTCACTTTCTGATTGATCAAACATAAGCCCCTTTCCACAGAGCCCATGAAATGTGGACTAGCAAGAGATACAGTATCTAGCTATCAGCTTTCAACAGACGGGAGATACAACAGCCAGGAAAACTTTGTACGTTCAGATTTAGCTAGAAACTGGATTTTCATTTTGTTTCTGTTTTTGTGTCAGTCTTCCTCCACAAGCATATTGCTTAGTTCATCCAATGAGAATAGCAGAGAGGTAGTGGCTGCCTTGCTGGGACAAGGAATTCACCAGGCTTTTTTCTCAAGCAAGGAAGGTATTTTCCCTGTTATATACATGCATACTTTCTAGAGGCAGGCACAAACCAAAATACGAACCAAAGTTCATCACGAACTGGGCCAGTTCGTGGTTCGCGAACTGGCAGTTCGTGGGAGCTAATTTCTCATGAATCGTGACAATTTTAGCCAGTTTGTTCGGTTCATATCTCAGTTTGTCACTGCAAACAGCCTGGTGCTGATTAATCACTTTCCTAGGCAACGGGGGTATGGGCTCTTTGCAGACCTTCTGCTGACCCGGAAGTGACATTTTCACAAACTGAATGAAATTGGGGCAAGTTTGTGAAAGCTTGTAGTTTGTGAAACATGATGAACCACAAACTGCATGGTTCAGAATTTTCCCAGTTTGAGTCTATAATACTTTCTATAACAGTGGAGATCCAGGACTGGCTTGGAACAGTTCATCAATACCACAAAAATTTCTCCTCGTGGTCCCAGTCTACCAAAGCTTATCTGGATCCAAAAGTATTGTGTGCTAGCTGTGGGATAAGCAGGATACGTCCACTGTTATCTATATTTGATCACCTCTAGATTGCTGCAGAAAGGCTTCTTTTAAAAAAGTGGAAAGTCTGCCCCAATGAAGTGAACAGAAGGAAGGAAGCACAAGGAAGCAAAAGAAGTACAAGTTAATAATGAGGCATGCATAAAGAGGAGTGGATTGCTGAAAGTATCAAGCTAGATAATAAGCATTTCTTTAAATATATCCAGAGTAGGAAAGCAGCAAGAAAAATAGCTGAGACTTTGGATGAACAAGGAATAAAAGGATGAAGATGGGGAGATGACTGAGGAGCTAAATGAATTCTTTGCATCTGTATTTACTGTGGAAAGTGTAGGGCATGTACGTATGCCACAGCCATTATTTTCAGAAAGGGAGACTGAAGAACTGAGTCAAATTGAGTTGATGAAAGATGAAGGTCTAGACCTACTGGGGAAAATAAAAAGCAGTAAGTCTCCAGATCCTGATGGCATGTAGCCAAGTGTTTTTAAGGAATTCAAAAGTGTGATCATTATATATACATACCAGTATATGTAACATCACTAAAATCAGCCACTGTACCAGAAGATTAGAGATTAGCCAAAGTTACACTGAAACATAAAAATGGGTCCGATGTGGAACCAAGCCTAATGCTTGATCCAGGCAAATTGGTAGAAGCTGTAATCAAAGACTGACTTATTATATAGAGGAGCAAAGCCTGCTGAGGGAAAATAACCATGGCTTCTGCAAAAGGAAGTCTTGTCTCATCAATATTTTGGAGTTCTTAGAGAAAGTTAACAAGCATGTAGATTATGATAACCTAGTAGACATCATATACTTGGACTTTTGACTAGGTTCCTCACTAAAGACTCTTCAGTTAGCTTAGCAGTCATAGGATAAGAGGAGAGATACTCTTATGGATTATAGTTTGTTAAATGAAAGGAAGCAGGGTGTAGGAATAAATGGACAGTTCCCTCAGTGGGGTTGAGCTGTGACCTGTACGCTGTGTAGTGGAATTTGCTGCCAGAGGATGTACTGATGGTCTGAAGCATAGACAACTTTAAGAGGGAATTAGACATATTCATGGAGGGTAGGTCTGTGGCTACTATCCATGGTGACTAAAAGGAACCTACACATTCAGAGACAGTGTCAAGAGGCAACGTCATAGGAAGACCTTGGTTTCTATGCACTGTTGTTGCCCCTCCCTTCACTGAGTAACTGGTTGGCCACTGTGTGTACAGAATACGGAACTAGATGGACCACCAGTCTGATCCAGTAGTGCTCTTCTTATATTCTTAATGTCCTTCAAGTGGAACTACTAGTTAATATTATTCAGAAGCTTCAGTTGGTAGAAACTATAGCACATGGTCGCAGTCTGTTGTAAGCTACTGTAGCATACTAAAGAAAAAGCTGCTGTAGCACAGTGGATGAGAGGTTGGGCTGGAAATCAGCACTCTGCTGGTTTAAATGCCACTACTGCCATGAGCTCAGCAGGTGGCCTTGGGTAAACCTGACACTCCTCTCAGGTCCAGCTTCCCAGCTGTATTGTGGGGATGATGATGATGATGATAAAATAATGATAATGATATAATGGTTTTCTTATCTAGTCAGTGTTGCGAGTGACAGGGCCTTTTCTATGATACCTAAAACTTATAAACATTCACCCCCATACAGTTTCTACAACCTGCAACTTTTTTTTGTCAGTCAACAGACATATTAAATAAGCAAGAGGTACAGTAGAACAAAACATGTGAAAGAGATTAATCTTTTATTTTTCAATCCTAATGATTAAGGTCAAATTAGATGTGGTGTTTGGTCATGTCAGGTCACCACTAAAGGGAAACAAAGGGAAAGAAACAAAGTTTGGAAATACACAAAGCCGCCCATATGGCTTGGGACCATGTTGTGGGAGGAGAAAGGGTTGCTGGCTCCCCCACCACTACTTTCCTGAACTGAAACAGACCCGAGGCTTGCAAACATTGTTTCCCCTCATGTAATGTTTGGTACCCCAATCTGACTGGTGGCAAAATGTGTTACTTTAACCCTAAAACACACACACACCCTTAAAACGGTAAGTGTTTTCCTTATGCGTTTTCATAGTATCTAAACAGGACTTACAAATTACAGCCTCCATAGAAATAATGCTCATTTTAATACTACAATATATAATATCTAAACTTAACCAAGGTCCTTTACTGAGATTACAAAAGGATATTGGCTTGTATTCTGAGGTAAATTTCTGTTAATTGAATGAATATTTCTGGTAATTTCCTTCTTCTGCTGCAGACCTCTAACTTATCCAAGATGCTGTCCCCTTGGAGAGCATTTGGGACAGTAGAAGGGAGAGCTATGAAAGTCTCATTCTACTGATAGAAATGCATTCAATTAGTGGAGATTAACCACTGTGCTGTATAAATGGGAATTTAAAAAATGGGAAATATGCTTATATCATAACCTTTCCATATTCATGTACTGCATCCATTTATACCAGGAACCTGAGGTTTTTTAAATAGTTTTCTAAATGCTTCATATTAAGGCCAAGACGTATAGTAGCCATACTTAACAAATAAGCCTTGGCCTTAATATGAAGCATTTCAGAATGTAAAATTTGTTCTGTGCTTTTCTTACAGCATTGGAAGCTGGCCTGATGGGCAAGAATTTGGAAGCACACATTATAGCTTTCAGCTTCTTTTCAGTTACTTAGTTTATTCTTCCTGTTATTGATTGAACTTAGCTAGATCACTTCCCGGTTCTTTTTGTCCTGCCTTCCCACCTTTTCGTAGTACTTGACTTCGTAGTCCAAGATGATCCCATTAGGATGTTCTGGTTCTTGCCAAGACAGAGACACGCTGTTTCTAGATGTCCGGTCTTTCCTAATTATTGTAATGGGGGATGGAGCTGGGTAGGAGGGAAAAAAGAAAAAGCAAATGGAATTTATCACTGTTCTAATCCTTGGCAAGGAGGTGGTGTTTCCATTTGAAGGACTCTTGAGTATAAACCTGGACTGGTATCAACACTCAACAGCTGTACTATAGACTTTTTACCCAAGCCTTGAAACAGGATGGTCTGCAGAAAAACCAGTTAGACTTTATGTTGCTAGTAGACTAGTGGCAAATGAGCAGATGTTTTTAATCTGCTACTATAATGTAAGCAAATGAAATACATTTGATATATAAAAAAGTGAAATAAAAAAAAGTTCTGCCTATTTATTATGATGTTGTGGTGTTATTATTACCAGATTCTGCTGCTCATTGATAATATTTTCCTATTTTAGGCATATGATAAGACTGGAATACATTATGCACAAGTAGTCCTAGGAGATCCCTTGGTAATAATAAGTGTACTGTTGAATGCATCCTTTTTTTGTGACATTTTCTGTTTCTCACCTCATCTCAGTTCAAAGTTAACCTCTCCTAGACAACTGTAGCAATTTTACAGGGCTTAATCAAATGATTTTTTAAAAACTTAAATACAATTTTCAAGTAAAAGTACTTTTCTTTAGATTACTTAAAAAATAAGTGTAGCTATCACAAACTCCAAAATTCAATGTGATATCCTGTATCAATGTGCATATATTCTGAAGGCTATTCATAAACTGTGTGATATGATTTTAAAAGCTCAACTAGTTAGTCCATATATTATACTACACATAAAAGTAAAATGAGTGACTATACGCTAGGGATGTTACCAAATTTCATGCTAATACTGGCTTCTAAGTTCAAGATTCTTTAATGGTTTCTTTATATTTAGGATTTCAATCTGATCATCCTTTCTCTAAACCATTTTAATGAAATTAGATAGAAATATTATATTAAAATTCACATACATTTTTGCATCAATTGGTATTAATATGCTGTAAAACAAACAAAAAACAATGGAAGGGGAGTGCCAAAAAAAACCAAGCAGATGAAAGCGGTTTTTATGACTGTGAAGCTTTTCCTTCATCAGCGTCCTGTCTGGATATCAGCTGGCCAATCAGATGCCAAAGGCAGGTGTCCTCAGGCCTCAAGTGGGCTGAGATGAGGTTGCACCACCTTGTTCCTTCTGCCCTAGGACCAACTATATAATCCAACTGTCTCTTCCTTTGCTTTTTTTCTTCTTGCCTTCACAGGAACCTCCTCCTGCCTCCCTGGCTTTCCTCCTAGGGTTGCCAGTTGTAGGTTGGGAAATTCCTGAAAATTTGGTGAGTGGAGCCTAGAGAGGTGGGGTTTGTAGAGGGGAGGGACCCCAATGGGGTATAATGCCATAGATTCCACTCTCCAAAGCAGCCATTTTCTCCAGGCAAACTAATATCTGTCACCTGAAGATCAGGTGTAATTCTGGAACATCTCCAGTTGCCACCAGGAGGCTGGCAACCCATTTCCCCCCAATCCCCACCCAGACTCCCTGATTAGCCCTTCTCCCAGCCTATCCAGGGGCAGGGTGGGATAGCCTCTGCAGTTCCCTGGCCCCACTCTCCCCACCCCAGACTTGGGTAGGGCATTTGCTCAGCCCTGTGCCTGTCTTCTCTCTGCTACTACAGCTTCCTCAGCAGCTCTCTCAGCAGTCTGGAGTAGAGATGGGCACGATCCCCAAAAAAACCCCGATTAAGCCGTTCGTGGATCCAGGCCGCTGCCGAACCCAGGCCACCGATTCTAACCAATCAAGTCCCATTTCCAATCTGGAATTGGGAAGGCCAAAATGGGAGGGCGCCCCACTGTTTCCAGTGATATAGGAATGGTGGTTGGTGGCAGTGGCCGCCAGGCCTGGTGGGCAGGGGGAGGCGGCGATGAGCTGCCTCCCTTCAGGGAGGGAGGGGACATTCACACATACACACACACTTAGAGTAGAGGGGGGGAAGTTTTTAACCCGGCAACGAGCTGCCTCTCCTCAGGGAGGGGACATTCCCAGGGCCGGATCTAAGGGCAACCATAGTCAGGCTCTTGCGTGCGCGTGCTCCTGGGTCGCCCCCCCGCCCATGCAGCAAGGCGGCTGTCCCAGTGCACTGCGGAGCTGGTGGCAGCACAAGTGGCTCAGCGGCTGCCCGCGCCGTTCACCTGCTCCGCAAAACAAGAGGTGGTCGGCTTGCCTGCGCACCCCTTGTCCTGGGGAAAGGGGAACGGCACAGGCAGCCTCCCAGCCTCCCACGCTGCCTTTTGCCTTTCCTTTGTGCCCATGGCTTCAGAACACCCCCTTCCCCCTCCCTCCCCTGGGTTGCTGCTCCATGGTTGGAAAGAAGTCTGCTAATCAAGGAAAGCTGGGCTTCCATTCGTGTTTCAAGGGTGACAGAAGGAGGGCAAACACAGCTCATTCCCCTGGCTCCATTGCCCCGGGAATAAATTACTGGTGCCAGAGTGTCTGCAATTCCGAACAGAAACCGATATATCCGATCAAGTCCCAAACAAGCAAACCCCCGACTGCTGGATTGGTTGCCATGGACGGAACCAATTAGCTGAGTCACGATGGCGCAAACGCCAACATCGGGGTTTTTTTAAAATCGTAATTCAGATCATGCCCATGTCTAGTCTGGAGTCTGAGCCTGCCCTGCCCTGCCCTGCCCTGCGACAGGAGACAGGTGAGTCAGCTGCAGGGCTGGGGGATGCTTCCCAGGGTTGGGCACATGCGTTGGCTGCTGCTTTTCCATCATGGAAGGCAGCATGGGCCTCTGTGGAGGTTCCTGCAGCTTAGGGGCCAACAGAAGGGCTGGTGCAGGGCTCGGGAAAGATGCCTGCTGCTAAAGTGCTGGTGGGGATGGTATAAAAGAGGGCAGCATTACCAGATAATGACAATGCATTATTTTTTTAAGAAAAAAATCCTTAAATTGTTGATTTTAAAATATATATATATATATGATTCACTTGCTTGACCTCTGTACTATAATGGAAGACTGAATAAAATACCTATCTGATAAAGATTACATCATATTTTTTCACAGCAATTATTAAACTAAGCTGTCACTGAAGTCATTCAAGCTGTCAAAAGGCACTAGGGAGAGTAGTGCATGCACTTTCGTGCTTTCCCATCACGCTGGAAAATAACATCATTTTCTGGTGCAATGGGGAAGCTACGGGTTATGCCAAGGCCCAATTCATTAAAAATTGACTGTTTGAAGGCAATTTCATAATGTATTAGGCTTCAGCATGACCCACAACTCCCCATTGCTCCAGAAAATGATGTAGTTTTCTGGCATGACAGGAGAGCGCAGGAGGATATATGTGTGGGAGATGAGTATCCCTCTGTTCCCCACCCCTCCTGCTTTAGCCCCTGGGGGACCCAACCTAATTCTAGTATCTGTAGAGCCAAGCCACCTTTTCAGCTGAGCAACAAAAGAACAAAAGAAACAGAAAGGAAATTCAGCATCCTCTTTCTTACCCTTTGTACATGGTATAAAACCAAAGCTTATTATTGATGTCTACAAAGTTTGAAAATAGTATTCAATGTTTGAAGTTTACCCAACTTTCAGTACTCAAATGTATTTCAAAGTTAATTTCCTTGCCCCTGAAAATGACCTTCTGCTGATAAATTAAATGAAAAATATTTTAATTTTATGCACAATTTTGACCTTGTGCAGCCTTTATTCCTTGGTCAGAAGACTGAACAATACACCTAGACTAAGAGTATTAACTAGATTTATAGTTATATGTTGTGACATGGTTGCTGCCAAAATTAATAAATACACGAGAGAGGCTGTGGCTCAATGGTAGAGCATTTGCTTTGCATAAAGAAGGTATTAGATTTGGTTTTCAGGATCTCTAATTAAAGTGAAACATTCTACCTCAGATTCTGGAGAGCAGCTGCCAGTCACAGTAAACAATACTGACTGTGATAAAGGGAGCTTTATGAGTTCACAAGAACAGTGAACAGGAGAAGGGAGCTTTATGAGTTCACAAGAACAGTGACAATTAGACTTGTTGCGGACAATTAGACTTGTTGCGGACTGCTCAGTCATGGCTTGATACAACAACATGGCTAGTAATGGAAAGCCAGTTTAGTGTAGTGGTGAGAGTGTTGGACTAGGATCTAGGATAACCTGGTTTAAACCCCCATTCTGCCATGGAACTTAAGACTGCGTCAGGTGCCTTTGGGCCTGACACAGTCTTAGCCTAACCTACTTCACAGAGTTGTCATGGGAATAAAATGAGGAGAGAATAATTTTTTTTTTTTGAAAAATTTTTTATTGGGTTAGAACATTGTTATTTTTACATTACAATCAATTTTCCCCTAATTTTTCGTTTCTAACCCCCTCCCTTTCCCCCCCTTTTGTTGACTTCCAACAGCTTTCCCACCCTCTGTCCCTTTTCCCTTACTTCTATTAAATTCCTCTATCTAAAACAGATATACATTCTCCATTATATTAAGCAGTACATCTTTAACTCCTTTACTTATTATACACCCAAACTATACGTCTTTAGATAAACAATTTATCCCATTTTCCAGTTTTGAATATTTCTATATAAACCTATATATCATAAACCATAAAAATTTCCCACATTTAAATCAAACAATTTGATTTGTTCTCTATGTATTACTCATTTCATCTTTTTATGGTAATTCTATATAGCTCCTCAGATACTCAATCAATTTAACTCTTCTGTACATTCAGTTTGGTGCATATAAATCTTGTCAAAGAAAGAAAATATTGTTAATTACTCAATCCTCATGTTTAAACCTTATCATTAATTATTCTCTATCAGTTAACCTATACATATCTATATATATCTCAATCAATTAATCTAACTGCTTATAAATTCACTTTTCTCTTCCTCCCCCGGTAAAGTCACCCCTCTCTTTTATACTTTTATTATACTTCAGTAGTTCTCAAACTGCCACAGTTTTCCTCCCACCTCCCATTTCTTCTCCGGATATTGTTTCAGCTTCTCCCAGTCTGTGTTAAACTGCCCTGAGTCCAGATCTCTCAGTTTTCTTGTCATCTTGTCCATTTCAGCCATATACAGCAATTTGTAGATCCAATCTTCAATAGTTGGCACTTCCTGTACTTTCCATTTCTGCGCATACAAAAGTCTAGCTGCTGCAGTCATATAAAAAATCAACGTCCTATGATGGGCTGGAATTCCCTCCATTCCCAAGTTTAGCAGCAGGAGTTCTGGGTTCTTATTTATTTGAAACTGTAAAATTTCACTCATTTCTCTTATTATTTCTCCCCAGAACTGCCTAGCTACCTCACACGACCACCACATGTGATAGAGGGAGCCCTCATGTTTCTTACATTTCCAGCATTTATTAGAAGTATTCAAGTTCCCTAGCGCAATCTTCTTTGGTGTCATGTACCAACGATAGATCATTTTGAAAATGTTCTCTTTAATATTGATACATGTCGTTGTCTTCATTGTAGTTTTCCACAAGTATTCCCATGCCTCCATTGTTATTTCTTTATTGAAATTTATAGCCCATTTCACCATCTGTGTTTTAACTATCTCATCCTCAGTATACCATTTCAACAGTACTTGGTATACCTTGGATATTCTTTTCTTGTCTTCTTTAAGAAGGGTCTGCTCTAGTTCCGAGTTCTCTGTTCGTATGCCCCCTTTTGCAGAGTCCGAATTGTATAAATCTCTAATCTGTCTGTACTGGAACCAATCGTAGTTAGGTGATAGTTCCTCTTGCGTCTTTATTCTAAGTTTAGATACTTCAATTTTAGTTATTTCTTTGTATGTTAAACATTGTTGTTCATTATCAACAGCTCTCGGATCTATCACCTCGTATGGAACCACCCACAAGGGGGTTCCTTCTTGTAAGTAAATTCTGTACTTCTTCCAGATTGTATATAAACTTCTCCTTACAAAATGATGTAGGAACATCGAGTTGACCTTTACTTTGTCGTGCCATAGGTATGCATGCCATCCAAAAAATTTTTTATATCCCTCTAGGGCTAATAGTTTCTTATTCTTTAACGTCATCCACTCTTTTAACCAAACTAGGCAGATTGCATCATGATAAAGTCTCAAGTTGGGCAGTTGCATTCCGCCTCTTTCCTTTGCATCTTGTAGAACTTTTACTTTCACTCGAGGCTTCTTGCCTGCCCAAACAAAATCTGATATTTTCCTCTGCCATTTTTCAAATTGTTTAGAGTCTCTGATGATTGGTATTGTCTGTAGCAAAAACATTACTCTTGGTAACACATTCATCTTAACTGCTGCAATTCTGCCCAACCATGACAAATTCAGTCTATTCCATTTGATCAAGTCTCTCTCTATCTGAGTCCATAATTTTTCATAATTATTCTTGAACAAATCTATATTTTTTGCAGTCAGCTCAACTCCCAAATATTTCACCTTACTAGTTACTTCACAGTCCGTTGTCTCCATTAACAATTGTTGTTTCTGCTTAGTCATGTTTTTGCATAGTATCTTTGACTTCTTTTTGTTAATGAAGAAACCTGCCAAGTCACCAAACTCCTTGATCTTATCTATCACTTTTGGCATGTTCTCCAATGGATCTTCTACAATTAACATTATGTCATCGGCAAATGCTCTAACCTTGTATGAATAGTCCTTTATTTTCATTCCTCGTATTTCCTCATCTTGTCGTATTTGTATCATCAGAATCTCCAATACTAAAATGAACAACAATGGAGATAACGGGCAACCTTGTCTTGTTCCTTTACTAATCGTCAATTTCTTGGTCAATTCATCATTCACTACAATTGCTGCAGTCTGGTCTCTATAGATTTCTTTAATTGCTCTGATGAATCTTGCTCCCAGTTGTAGCTTTTCCATAGTGGCAAACAAAAAGTCCCAGTTTAAATTGTCAAACGCTTTTTCAGCGTCTACAAAGAAGAAACCAACCTCTTTATCACAACGCTTATCATAGTATTCAATAGCATTGATCACTGTCCTTAAATTGTCTCTTATTTGTCTGTCTGGCAAAAAACCTGCTTGTTCTTCCTCTATGACTTCCGAGAGCCACCCCTTCAGTCTCTCCGCCAATATCTTCGCAAAAATTTTATAATCATTGTTAAGTAGTGATATAGGTCTGTAATTTTTCACGTTAGTCAAATCTTGGCCCTCTTTAGGGATCAATGATATATTCGCTTCGCTCCAAGTGTCTGGAATTCTTTGATCCCTGAAAACTCCATTCATCACCTCTTTTAGGAATGGTGCCAGTTCATTGGCCATTGTCTTATAAAATTTAGCCGTAAGTCCATCTGGCCCTGGCGCCTTTCCTAGATTTGCGGATTGTATTGCCTTACTTATTTCCTCATCGGTTACTTCACTATTCAACTTATTTCTCCAAGCTTCCGAGATCTCTGGAAGTTTAGTTTTCTCCAAATATGATGCTATTGATTCTTTGGTTACTTCTTTTTTATTATACAGCTTAGCATAAAATTTATAAAAGGCTCTACTAATGGTAGTCTGTTCCAGATACGTTTTATTTTCTTCACAGATTTTATTTATTATTTTCTTTTCCCTTTTCTTCTTCAATTGCCATGCCAAATATTTCCCAGGTTTATTAGCACCCTCAAAAGCTTTTTGATTCAGTCTTTTAAGGTTCCACTCCAATTCTTTATTACTCATTGCTGTTAACTGTTCTTGAAGAATTTTGATTTCCTGATATATTTTCTTTTCCCCTGGTCTCTTTTTTAACTGTGCTTCTTTGGCCTTTATTTTCTCCTCAATCTCTTGTCTTTTCTCCTCTTTCTTTTTCCTTGCTCTACCATTTAAGTCCATTAGTATGCCCCTTACAACCGCCTTGTAAGCATCCCAAACTTTATTGGTTGGTACTTCTTTATTCACGTTGTATTGTATAAAAAACTTTGTCTCTCTTCTCAATATTTCCATATTCTCACTTTCCTGTAACAAGTCCTCATTTATTCTCCAGGCTTTCCTTTTCCTCCTTTTTCCAAATTTCCACATAATTGGATTATGATCTGAGCCTACCATCGGCATTATTTCTACCTCCTTAGTCCATAACGCTAAGTCCTTTGAGGCCCAGATCATATCAATTCTTGATAATGTAAGATGCCTTGCAGAATAAAAAGTAAACTGTTTGGTTTTAGGATATTCTCTCCTCCATACGTCTTCGAGAGTCTCTTGTTGAATCAACTCAAAAAAAAGCTTTGGCAATAGTCCTCTTTTCTTTTGTGCTGTTGTAGTCTTTTTGTCTAGTTCCAAATCTGTCACTCCATTGAAGTCTCCAGCAAGAATTATCTGGTCATATACAAGATCGTCTAAATGTTTCCTTAAATCCTCAAAGAAGAAATGAGGAGAGAATAATGATGGAAGCCACCTTGGGTCCCCATTGGGGAGAAATGTGGGGTTTAAATAAAGTAACTAAATAATAAATAAATAAAATGTTTTATGCTGTCCAGTGGCAAAGTATCAATCACATATAACAAGACCTTTAAAAATGTCTCTGGCCCTTTCATGGAAAAATCCCTGAGTCTAACCATTTGGAGGGGAAAAAACCTTGCCTTGTGAAAAACATCAAGTTTGTAAATCACAAACCAAAATCATGTACCTTCCCCTGATATCGTCTCAAAGTACTGGTAAATATAGCGGTTTCCTTTAGTCACCATGGCTTCATCACATTCTCACTGGATTCACTATGCTGGCAAACTCACACACTGAGTGATTCCGCACATGTTAGATAATACACTTCCAATCCTTTTTATAGATCATTTGGAATGGATTTTGTTGTGTGCGGAACAAAAAATCTACCTCAAACGATTGATAAAGTGCATTGAAAGTGCATTATCCAACGTGTGCGGAATCAGCCTCAGTCCACTTTAGGATTATGATGCACTTCACTAATTTCTTTCTCACTTTTTCAGTGCCTCTTATATTCATGCATATTCTGTGTTTCTGCTGCTGGCTTGCTTTTGGTGATTATATTTCACAGAGTTTGGCCCTTATTGTGCTGACTAGAGATGGGCATGATCCAAAATTTTTTAACTATCCAGCGGATTGTGGATTGGCGCCAATGACGATCCCAAAATAACGATCAGTGCCGATCATCTCCTGTTCCCGAGGATCGTGGATTGTGAAGGCCAAAGCAGGGCACACTGGTATTATGTGGGAAGGTGGGTGGTGCCGGCGGGCACGGAGAGGCGGAGACGAGCCGCCTCCCCTCAGGGGGCAGGGGGTCTGGCCGCTCTTCTGTGTTTGGCCGTCAGAGCTGCCTATCAGGGTTTGCAGGGATGAGATTGGAGTGTCCATGGCTACAGAACACCCCCTTCCCCCTCCCTCCCCTGGGTGCCTTCTCCCAACTCGTGACTGCTTTGCTGCTCCACGGTTGGAAGGAAGCCCTGCTGATCAAGGAACGCTGGGCTTCCATTCAGGTTTCCAGGGCGACAGAAGGAGGGCAAACACAGCTCAGGCATTCCCCTGGCTCCGTTGCCAGGGGAATAGATTGCTGGCGCCTGAGTGTCTGCATCCCTAATCCGAGCCCGATCGCCCTGATCCAGGCCTCTCCCAACCGCTGGATCATTGGCCCTGGATGATCACGATCCGCCGTTCATGATTAGAGATGGGCCCGATCTGAATTACGATTTCAAAACTCCCCCGATTTTGGCGTTTGCGCCATCGTGACTCAGCTAATCGGTTCTGTCCATGGCAACCGATCCAGCAGTCGGGAGTTTGCTTGTTTGGGACTTGATTGGATGGGTCAGTTTCTGTTCGGAATTGCAGACACTCTAGCACCAGTAATTTATTCCCGGGGCAATGGTGTCAGGGGAATGAGCTGTGTTTGCCCTCCTTCTGTCACCCTTGAAACACGAATGGAAGCCCAGCTTTCCTTGATTAGCAGGCTTCCTTCCAACCATGGAGCAGCAACCCAGGGGAGGGAGGAGGAAGGGGGTGTTCTGAAGCCATGGGCACAAAGGAAAGGCAAAAGGCAGCGTGGGAGGCTGGGAGGCCGCCCGCGCCGTTTGCCTTTCCCCAGGACAAGGGGTGTGTGGGAAAGCCAGCCACCCCTTGTCCTGGGGAAAGGCAAAAGGCAGCGCGGGCGGCTGGGAGGCCACCCGTGCTGTTCATCTTTCCCCAGGACAAGGGGCGCATGGACAAGCCGGCCGCCCCTTGTCCTGGGGAAAGGTAAAAGGCAGCACGGGAGGCTGGGAGGCCGCCTGCGCTGTTCACCTTTCCCCAGGACAAGGGGCATGTGGGCAAGCCAGCCGCCCCTTGTCTTGCCGGGGTACGGCGTGGGCAGCCTCCGAGCCACTCACGCCGCCGCCAGCTCCACAGTGCACCGGGACAGCTGACTTGCTGCAAGGGCGGGGGCAACTCAGGAGAGCGCACACACGCGCGCAAGAGCCTGACTACAGTTGCACTGGGCGCTGGCCTCCCCAATTCCCGATTCCGGACCGGAAACGAGACTTGATCGGTTAGAATTGGTGACCTGCGTTCGGCGGCAGCCCAGATCCACAAATGGCTTAATCGGAAAAAAAATTTTGGATCGTGCCCATGTCTATTCACAATCGCGTGATCACCATTATCGTGGGGTTTTTTCGATCATAATGCGGATCATGCCCATCTCTAGTGCTGACTACCTTCCGTGGTTCACAGTGCACCGCCATGGATTCAATGGTTTTCTTGGACAAGCTGTCTGCAAGTTTTCATATTCCACCTCCATAAAATAGATACGTTTTCTCAAATTTCCAAGCAGACCTAATTTTTAAATCACAAAATACATCTATCTGGTTTGTAATTATGATGCAGCTCACTTACTGAATTATCTGTTATTCATGTGTGTGAATATTCTGCTTAGATTTTCTGATTATATTTGGAGTTAGTTTCAGGCTCAGCATTGCATACCTGTAAAAGGTGATAAATGCTTTCAAGATTATCTTCAATATGCTTAGTTCCTTAACCCTGTGTTGTATATGTGTGACTTGACAAGTATGTGGTTCTGCCCACTGTCCTGTTCTATTTACAAGGTTCTTTATTAGCTCCTTGTTTCTGATTGTGACTCAGTTTTACTTTGTACAATGTGGGGCTGTGTATTCAGGTATCATTGAACTGGAAATAAACTGAAAAATCACTGCTTTGGATCAGTTCAGGAATATTCAAAACATCCCCAAAATTCCAGGAACAATGAACATTTATTTCCCAGAATTTCCTGACTGTTTTGAGAAAGTGCAATAGTGTGGGGAGGGAGAAAGAGGAAAAGCCCAGTAAACAGGTATTTGGCGGCATATGTGCTTTTAAATTTAAAGAGCTTTTATTTTCTATGAGATGATATGTCCAGCCCTATAGAATATAATGACCCTGAAATTTCAGTTCACTGATAATCATGCCCTAACCACTTCCCCAAACTCAAATTAAAATGATTTTTTTTAAAAGTACACACCTCTAATACATTGTTGAGATATGCAGAGACTAGAGATGGGCACGAAACAGGAAAAAAAGAACCCTGAGTTTCATGGTTCATCGCATTCCACAAAACACGAACCACAAACTTTCACAAAATTGTCCCATTTCACAACATGATTTGTTATTTTCATGATTCGTCAGATCCCAAGGCCCTACAATGCCCCCCTTCGTACCCAGAGATGCCAAACTCGCAGGAAGACTTCAGTAGGCTTGCCTCCAGCTACCCTCCAAGTAGCTCACTTCAGGACCTCTTTACTAACTTTTCCCTCCCGTCCTCCTGGCCTACTTTTTGCCGCTACTGGAAGAAAAGTCAAGTGGAGCGGATTGGCTTGGGTTTTCCTCTCTTCAAGTTCTCTGTGCTGACTTTTCCTTCCCATCCTCCCGTCCTCCTGCTGCTCTAACATGCCCTCCCCCTGCCTCCAAGTTCTCAATGGAAAAGCTGAGCTGAGCAGATCCGCTCAGGATCTGCTCTGGGGAGCTTGGGGATGAGGTGGGTGGGAAGGCATGTCAGAGCAGCAGGAGGACGCAAGGTAGAGTGTCAGGGAAGGGTTTCTGAAGCTGGCAAACAGCAAGCAGTGGCAGAAGTAGCTGCTGAAGCTGCCGCTGCTACTCCACCATCCCATTCTTAAAAATGGAGAAGGGAAACAGAGAGTGGAAGGAGTATCTCAAACTTGTGCAAACCCGCACTGCTTAGCTCTCAGCAGCATTCACAAATCAAACGAATTGGCCCCAAAAGCAATGGCTTTCATGAAAAACGCAGCCTCACAAAACACGTTTTCGCGATATACGAATCGGCCTGATTCATCATGAAACTTGATTTGTATTTCGATTTGTGCCCATGTCTAATGGGGACAATATCAGTTGTGAGTGATATGCTCGCTGGCAAGATATATGTTAGAACGTACAATAAATGTATGTCTTAGGGAACAGACAGACTCCTTCCCTAGACTTACCAGACATCACCCATGAACTTTTCTGGTAATAATGTTTTTAAAATAAAGTAAAATAAAATAAAACAACAACAACAGCAACAACAACAATTAGGGCAGCTCTCAGTGAAATCCTAAACAAAATGACTCAGATATCTTTCATGGAACTTTCCAGGCAAGTGTTCTTAAGATCACACTGTCCAGGTGTGCAGTGATATATCAGGGAGTCCTGTGCACATTGTTTTTGAAGGCCAGATACATGTACCAGCAGCACTACTGTATGCAGACATAAGGACTGAATCAAACTAGCAATCTGAATTCAATAGACAGTAAACCCTTGCAAGAAGAAAGGATCTCTAATTTTAACTGTTTAAGCCATAAAACTTGAGCATCACACTTCTTTACTGCTGACAATTTTAGATTTACCTTGGTAAAATTGATTTGCTAGAGAAAATGATCCTAGCATATCATATATTTTCTGTCCATTTGTAGCAATTGAACATAAATTCCCTTATTGATTTTAGCTGTAACATTATTGTTTTCATTTATTAAATGAAGAACTGAAGTACAAATGAACAAGCAGCAAAAGCCTTGCTTGTGTTGTGTGTACTCTCTAAAACAAGTAACCCTATTCTAATGGTTACATACTGTCATGACATGGTGACTTGACATATATCTAAAGGAAGTTCAAAAGTGCAAGTGCATGGGAGTTCATTATATCCTTAGAGTAATACTGAAGAATTAAATAGGATAGGGAAATGGTGCATAAAAAGCAGGTACAAAGTAGCACAGGAAAACCCATGCTATTCGTTTTTCTGTTGCTGATGGAATCAGGATTCTTTATATTGGAAGTTTATTTGCAATTTAAGCCTTTAGAATTTAGATGGGTTGAAAGAACTTATCTGATCCCACCAAATGAAATGTGTTTGTTCACAAGACTAGATTTAGCCAAAATGTGTATAAGCTTCAGCTTGAATTGTTATAACTATTGATGTGTATGTGTGTATGTGTCTTTAAATGCTTGGTGTGGTATCTCTGAAGAGTGGGGGTGAAAGAGAGGGGTGAGTGAGTGATATGATTGGTTGATGACTGAGAGTGTGGGCGGAGTAAATGCAGTTTTAGACTCAGAGTGGAGAAAAAAAGTTTCAGTCAAGGCTAGATTGGCAAGCTGTGTGCAGCCTTAGCATGTTTAAGCAGTTCTGAGAGAAATATAACCTGTGTGGAAGCCTGAACTGTGTGTTTGTGAAAGAACATTCAGTCAGGAGAAAGCAGGCAAACTGTACGTGTGCCTGAAAAAAGGTCTTGCTTGTAATTGAGAGATAAATAAATATCAAAAGCAGGCAAACTGTGTGTGAAGCCTGAGAGAAGATCTGTGTGACTGGGTCTAAGTAAAGTAACTTTAAGAATTGAGAACTACTTTTTGGAAACCATCAAGTTTTAGAAATAATATGAAACTGATACACTTATAAAAATAAAAGTTTATTTTGTTTTTTTAAATCCCAGAGTCATCCCTATATCCCATTCCTTTCCTCAGGGCCACATAGTGCCACGAAAAAGCCTGACCCTTGAGCACGTTACTAAAGGGGCAATTTAAATAAAATATCTTGGAATATATTATTCCTGGTGGCAGCAATGTACCAAGAGGGACAAGAATAAAAAGGCTTAAAGACCCTTTTATAAATTTACCCAAGAGAAAGAAAGGGGTCATAACATAGCTTAATACAAGTTGTTTTCTTAAAGTATCAGAAGTTTTATTTTTTCAAATGAATTCATGGCCTTATTAATTATTTATGCTCACAAATGAATAGTCAACACCTTCCAACAAAACCTTCTGTACTATTCCACTGAGTCTCCATATTTTTAGAGCTACTGTATGTGACCTTTGAATGAACAATACTGCTATTTATCATACAAACATGCATTTTAAATGAATTATAATATTCCTATGATTTAAAGTCACATGGCAGAAAGGGATTTTTAATTTAAAAAAAAAACCTTTCACCTTAGCATAAAAGCAGTTAAATCACCCCCAAATACTGCCAAACCTGATGGTTGTGTTGAGTCAATGATCCATATGAAAATATCTTAGGAAGAGTTTCTCAGCCTCATTCACCAGTGTATTTCCATGAAATTTTTAATAGAACTTCAACTATCACTGGTGGTTTCACTGTTGGGGATATCATTGCAGAGGGCAAGGGATGAATAAAAGGCCAGATTCTCACCTTTACATAGTGGTCTCTGTAGATCACATATGTCACATCTGAATAATGAAGATTTGGGATAAATGTTGTCTTGCTGCCATTTCTTTGTGGACAAAATATATGACAACATTCTATTTATCTCAGTTAAACACCTTTCAGCAACAATGATTTATCTCAAAAGTCAAGGAGAAGCAAACAAGGAGAAGTTAGGGCATTTTGCAATTGAACTGTAGCAATATTGGCTACTGACCGCCAGTTTTATTTACTGACAAGTGAATAAAACTGTTTATTTACTGTTTATTTACTGACAAGTGAAATGGCACAGGTGAACATTTGGACCAACAATTTCTATTAATGGTTGTTGGGGGTTTTCCGGGCTGTATTGCCGTGGTCTTGGCATTGTACAGGCAATACAGCCCGGAAAACCCCCAACAACCATCGTTCTCCGGCCGTGAAAGCCTTCGACAATTTCTATTAAGATCCTGTCATTATGAATGGACACATTGGTTTTTTTACTGCTTCTTTTTCCTTTGATATTTTATCAGTCTTCCATTTATCATAAATGTAGGCAGCAGCTGAGTATGTATTAAGTACGTGTTTATATTTATGCACAAGTTTACATGATTTGACATGGTAAAGAAAGATTTTAAACACATACACATTTGATGAGTAAACACAGAAGTGAGTCTTTTCAGCATTCTCTTCTCTTCAACCAGCTGACTAGGAAGAGAGAGCATTAGATCCACCATCTTCTAAGATACTGCTCACTTACTCTCAATGAAAGCATTATTGTGCAACATCAGTACTGTTAGCAGTCAAACCTGCCCTCATGTTAATAGGGAAGTTTATGAATATGGCTATATCATAAGCCCCTCTCCTCATGTGTTTGAAACAGAAACACTGCCTAACAAGGCAGGGAATGACTACCAACTCCTGGCTAGGAGATGGAAAATTACTGGCATGTGGGTCACCAGGCAAGACAAGATTTCAGCCCCACGCTCCTGGAGATGTGCAAACATCATAAGGCAACAGGGTTTTCCAGGAGTTCCTAAATTAATCACCTCAACACACTCTTCCAATCTTCTCCTATCCACTCCTCTATTTCTAGCTATTCAGTGGTATGATAGCCATTCCCATCCAGCCATTGCGGCTCATCAATAATAATTGATAACTTTAGTTTCACCCAGGAAGGTTTAAACAAACCTCTCCAGTTTCTTTGTCTCGCCCCAGAGACAGCCATTTAGCTATTGTTTTGGGGCAAAAGAAACTATCCTGCCCCAGGGAATATTCTACAGTATAACTGGACTACCCTTCCGCCATAGTGGTGAGCATGCCTTCAGATCCAGCATCTACCCTCAGACTCCCATCCAAGCCTCTCACTTTTCTGTTGCAAAGCACTGGTTGCTCAATGCCCTCTTCTCTTCACAATTGTAAACTATCACCTGACCCTACAACTCTCTCCAATTTTCCTCCCTGCTTTTCTAGTTAGCTCTCTGCTATGTGTGTGTGCTATGTGTGGTTTGTGTGCAATTGCTCTTCATTATTTTATAAATAAAAACTCTTTTTGATTGAACATCCGCTTGTTTATTAAAAGAGTTATCTAGAGAAACAATCCCTATATACACAGGCGGAGATCTCGCTTGTTGCACCCTTTAACCGCTTCTCCTTGCATGGTAATTCCCCCAACTCGCAAGGAGACCCCCAAATAGTGAAATGCCATCCGAGTCTAGAGTTAACACCAGACTATTTTAACTCAATGGAATTCTTAATGATTATTTGTTTTCACGTGAAATGAAAGATCACTTCTTGTTATATGAACCCTTCCACTGCTTTTATTAATTCCGCTGCCTACTGCATTTTCACCACATAAGACAATAGAATCCTCCTCTACTTAAGCATCTTAGTTGAAGCCCACATGTTATGAAATAGTGCGTCAGATTATTCTGTCTCATAGATGTGATTCTACCTGATAGTCCTTGCTTCAGCAACAGATGTCACTACAGCATAAAGATCTTCATAAAGTAAAACAATACAGTAAAATCATAAAACCAACAGCATAAAAAGTATGCCACAAAATCTATATTTGGATAAAATCCTTGCTAGCCATCATAAAGTCCTTCACCTAGAAGCAGACAACATAAACTAGTTAAAAAGATAGTACCCTTCAATTAAAAAGAAATATTTTGGCCTGATACCTAAAAAGAAAATGTCCCACACAAGTATCACAGGGGAAGGCATTCCAATGGAAAGTGCCACCACTTTTTTAAATTGTTTGACCTAGATGAAGATGACATTTCTATGCCAGTTAAGAAAATGTTACCTAGAAGTCAGCTTCTACAGCACGGGCACACCAAAAAAAAAATTAAAAATCCAACAGAACATTCATGGTTGTCACTTACAGTTCACAGCTCTTTAGTGTATCATCAAGGATCTGTAATCTCTCCTGCAAGACTATCCTCCCCCTGCACATTCCTTGTTAATGTATGCTGAATCTTGCTTACACATTGCCCCACTTCAACTTGAAGCAACCAGTAACTACAACAATAATCCACCAAATGGAAATATAAATCCAGAGAGCAGCTCCTGCAACAAACACCAGCACAAACTTTGTCCTCATAGTCATGCAAGTTACACTGTTACAGGATCCAGCAACACCCACCATACCATCACAGGCTGTTATACCTGATGCGTGATATACATCATGTACAAGCAACAACCTTCTGCTGCCTGCACTGGCCATATGTACAGTCCCTATGCAAGAGAATAAATTAACTCAAATCACAAATTAAAAATAGGAACAATCAGAGACTAATGGACAGCTATTTCAAATTCCCTGGGTAATAGATTGAAAAGCTGAAGTAGTTCAGCACACTTTCAGAGAAGATTCTTCTGATATTAATATTATTTTAATACATAGATAATATTAAAATTCAGATGTAGATATGAACTTAATAAAGATGTGAAGGTAACAGCGTATACTATTCAGATTCATCCAACTTTGCTAGCTCATCAACAGCTGGAAAAGGTCCACACCTACCATGTTTATTCTTGACTGAATCTTGTTTTCATCTATGCTCTGCAATGCACCATAACACAGCTATGTCCTGAGTAACTAGACCTTCTGTCCTCTCTTTACAGTAATACTCCTCCTTCACCTGCCTTTCTGTGGTATTCAGCTTTTGTACATATATCTCTGCCTATTCAAACTAGCACTTCATTCATCTCATAAAATGGGCTCTGGATCATGAAAACTTGTGCTACAATAAATACGTTCTTCTTTAAGGTGCCACAAAACTCTTTGTTATATGGGTGGACTCACCCTTAAACTACTCTAATCATGCATACAAAGGCTGGCTTTGGTTATTTGATGTATGTAAAATGCATTAAATAACTCAACGTGTACCCCTAAAGGTTAACAAGCTGAAATCTTTGCTTACAGCCTATGATGTTTGCAAGCAATATATACTCAGCATGAAAGGGGGGCAAAAGGGAGCCAAAGTGAAAAGGCAACAAGAAACAATGAAAAACAGCTGCTTCCTTTCATTTGAATTGCAGAGATGGACTACCTCCTGGCTAACAGCTGTTCCATGAGAACTGTCACTGCTGCTAGTTTTTCCAGTGGTGCAATTACATTTAAAAATGAAAGCAACTTTGCTTGTTTTCTTCTTTGATGTGCTCTTGACATGTCCTTCTTTCTTTCATAGAGATACCAAGTGAGTACAGTGTCAGATGCAGCTGGCAGGGAGAGCTGTGGTTATCGAAGGCTTATACTACATAGGAATTGGATACTTTCACTGCTACAAACTAATACGGCAAACTGACTGCACACCAAAAGGAGATGTTTACATTTCCAAGCAAAGGAATGTTTTGATTGCCTCCATGCTAATTGCATTCTGTCCCCTTGTGATATATGTCCCCTTCTTTCCTCTCTCTCTCCCTTCTCCCCTCCTCTTCTGTATCTGCCCAGTTTTGATCAGGCATCTGATGAAGAGAACTTGGTTTTCGAAAGCTTATGCTACAATAAAATTGGCTAGTCTTAAAGGTGCTACTGGACTCTTTTTGATTTTACAGTGCATGTGTGTCTCATATGCTTAACATGTGTGTGATAAATCAATGGCATGCCAAGTCCACTTGAAAAGTACCAGGCTGCACAATAAACTTCAAGAACTCCAATAAGAGTGGCTTTCACAGATAGATATGTTTTAAATGCATGCAATTTTATACAATAGTGTTCGTAATAGCAGTGTTGACATTTTTTTTTTGAGTTCTCCATATGAAATGGGAAATGTGCTTTTACGCAGCTTTGTTGTTTCAGGTTAAAAAGCAGGCCTGATGGAATGATACAAGAAAGATGCAACAGCTACAGATTTCCCTGTAAAATTGTAACCCCACTCTCTGCATTATTTTAAGCAAAATTAGTATCTCATGTAGCTTTATCATATTTTAAAGTTGCCAATAATCAATGAAGTAACACCAGTTGGCAAAGGTTCAACACTTTACACACATTATCCATTCTATGATTTTAAAAATCACTTGCATAGCATAATTCTACTCCTTCTGTTAGAGTAGTTATAATAGTTTTTGTGCATGTGTGCATAGACTGAGACACTGTATTTAGTTCTGGTTTCATTAAAGTCATCATGATGAATTAGAACATTTTTTTTTAAATAGGAGATTGTAAACATTATAGACCATTCTCCTGGGAAAAAAAATAGTAAAAATTTCAGATTTCTGTTTGATTATCTAAGCACATCATGATAGGCACAGCAGAGTATAAAACTATTTAATGAGTTCAGTTTACAAACATGTACCAAAGAGTGCATCAACATGAAATTCAACATAAATTAAAACTGTATAATGTTGTTAAAATGTAGAATGTTGTGGAGTTAAATGTTCATGAATGATAGATTTTTCTAAAAGTATTTGGCTCGCCCAGCAGCAGCGTAGCTGCTTGAGCTGGGAGCTGGCATTTGCAGCCCCACCTGGAGGAAAGGAGACAGGTTCCCTTCCCGGGCATCCGGGGCTTTGGCCAGGGGCGGACCCAAGAGCCTTATGCAGGCAGCTCTGCTTTCCCCAGCCGCAGTTACTTCGCGCGCTCGGACGAAGCAGGAGCACTTTCTCTCCTCTTGTTCCGAGCAGCAAAGTGCAAGCCGTGCTGGTTTTGGGCTCTGCAGCAGCAGTGTTCTTGACGGCGGAGCTCTCGGGTGGCCTTTTCCGGCGGCGGCTTTTTTCCCGGTGGCAGCAGTGGCATTCTGGGCTTGGAATTTGTTTGCTGCTCTTGTCACCGGCTGTTAACACCTGTGGCAGCAGTGGGGCGGTTTTCCTGCTGTAGGTGCGCTCGCAGAGCAGAGCGGGGGAGTGATGGTTCTGATGGCCCCTGGCTGGATTCTTGCTCCAGTTGTGCCTTCAATAGCCTTTGGGAGAGGTTCGAGGCTTTCACCTGGGGCCACGGGGTCAGGTCCCCTTCTCCCTTTGCTCCTAAGTATAAGCCCATCTTTTGTTAGGCCTGGTGGCTATTTTGGGCCATCTTTTGGGCCTGGGGAGCTAATTAAGTGGTTCGCTCTTTAGGGTGTGGGTGATTAGGGGAAGGCCTGCCTTGGTGGCCATCTTAAGACTGCTTGTAGTCAGCCATTTTGTGCAGGGCTTTTCAGTTTTTTCCAGGGCTGTGCTCAGCGCCACCTATTAGTCACTGTTGCAGATTGCAGTTTTGGCAATTTTAAAGCCTCTGCTGCCTGGTTTTTGGTGGGCTGCTGTTCCTTGGCAATTGGTCTAGCTTCTGCTACACAGTACTACCCAGCAGGGTTGTTCATGATATTTGGTTAAGTGGTTTGGCTGCAAACCAGTCCTACTGAGTTAGCATCTGTTATGGCATAGTTAGCTTAGCAGTCATGCCTCCCAAAAAAGGGGGTGACCCATCTAAGGGGAAGCAGCCTGTTAAAAGGCCTGTGCCTAGGAAGCTTCCTCCAGCCCTTTCCTCTTCGGATGAGGACAATAGTGTTCTGAGGAGGCAGGAGCTTTCAGACTGTATTACAGCACTGGCGAGGGCTAGGAGTGGTGCAGCACCAGCTATGGCACTCGTTTGGGCGTGCCGAGCTCCTAAAAAAGTCTCTAGGGCTGAATTTTACAAAGTTTTTTTGTCTCATCTTTCTGCTCTTGAGGGGTCGTCAAAAGAGGTGGTGGGTGATGGAGGTGGTGGCAAGGAACCCCTGACTTCAACTGAGGGTGTTGCGGATGTCGAGCATGAGTAGCCAGCTGATAGCAGGCAAATCACCATTGCAGTGGAACTGCCAGTATCCGAGGGTAAGTCACCTCTGCCTCAGCAGGCCGGCAACTGGCCATGGGGCCCTTGGGGACAACCAGCCGCCATGGGGGTTGCAGCTTCTGCGTCTTCATATTCATCACCCATGCAAGGTTGGCCTTTGGCGGGCCTGCCGGTTTGGCCTAGTTATGCCAGTGGGTCATTGAATCAGCAGCAGACGCAAGTGTTACCAGTTGCAGGAGGTTCCATCAGTGGGGATAGCCAGGCCTACCCTCTTTCTACAGTTGGGTGGCCTTATGGTTATGGCCCTCAGCTGGGTCCAGTCCCTTATGGATCCTCCATGTATGGCATGGTTCCGTACAGGGCATTGCCCCCTGGGGACACTGCGTTGCCTTTGGGCGATCACTTAACACAGGCTACCGGGGACAAGATTATAAAAGGCAAGTGTGTGGACGTCTTCAACCTTCTCTTCAGGGAACTAGAGAAGAAGGAAAAAGACAATCTGGATGATAGGGACAAGGAGAAGATTTGGCGTAGGCAGATTGACTTGGTCATATTGGTCATATTGGTCATATTGGTCATATTGGTTGCCTGGGTTTCTTATTTATGCGGGTGTATTGGCTAGGGCACAGCCCTGGAGGTCTCTTGCCCTTTTCCAGTACATGAACATCATCTACAGGGCCTACACTGATTTTGAGGGGGCGGCATGGCTGCAGTATGACGAGGAGTTTTGCATGCATGCAGCCTTGAATCCGAGCCTCCCTTGGAACCAAATTCTCCTGAAGTTATGGGTGCAGGTAATGGCCCCTGCCAAATCTAATTTGGGAGACAGATCTGATAGTGGTCATTTGATATTCTGGTCATCTCAAGGGTCAAGTTCCTGCACTTCTGCAGGGCAGCAGGTTCATTCCCAGCTGCTTTGTTGGGACTTTACGTCCAAAGGGGTTTGTAACAGAAAAGCATGCAAGTATAGGCATGAGTGTCCTGCCTGCGCTGGAGCCCACCCATACGCAGCTTGCCCCAAAGCGAAGCAGGGTGGTTAACACTTTGGGAGTGGAGGTGGCAAGCAAGGGACTGGTAATGGGGCCCAGTCCAGTAAAGCTGAGGGTACTTGAGCAGTTGCTTCAAGCATACCCAAGGCGCATGGACGCTGATTATTTGCGTTTAGGTTTTAAGTTTGGGTTCAGGATCCCCTTCCAGGGTCCCAGGACACCTTCCATGGCAGCTAACCTTAGATCAGTGGCTGGCATGGAAGAAGTTGTTCAGAACAAAATCTGGAAAGAATGTGCAGAGGGCAGGGACTTGGGGCTGTTTGATGACCCTCCTGTCCCTTCCTTGAGGGTTTCACCTTTGTGGGTGGTGCCAAAAAAGGCACCTGGGCAATATCGCCTTTTCCATCACTTGTCTTTTCCCAAAGGGGGATCAGTGAATGATGATATTCCCAATGAACTATGTACGGTGCACTACAGTTCCTTTGACCAAGCGGTCAAGGCTGTCCATCAGTGTGGGAGCTGAAATGGCAAAGTGTGATATTAAATCTGCCTTTCACCTGCTCCCTGTTCACCTGCAAGACCTTGAGCTCCTTGGGTTTTCATTTGAGGGTAAGTTTTATATGGACATGGCCCTTCCAATGGGGTGTTCCATATCCTGCTCGGCTTTTGGGCACTTCAGTTCCTTTTTGGAATGGGAGTTGTGTCACTGCTTTGCCTGCCATGATACCGTTCATTATTTAGATGACTTTATGATGGCAGGGCCTGCTGGCACTAAGCAGTGTGCCAGGCTATTAGCTGGATTCATGGAGCTGGCTGAGGAACTGGGAGTTCCTTTGGCTCATGAAAAAACTGAGGGACCGTCTATTGTCCTAACGTTTTTGGGTACAGAATTAGACATGATACAATAGACTTTGAGGTTGCCCTTAGAGAAAGTGGTGGATCTTAGGGCTCAGTTGAATGACTGTTTGAGTAAAGACAAGGTAACTCTTCTTGAGTTGCAGCAATTAGTTGGCCATTTAAATTTTGCCTGTAAGGCGGTTGCTCCGGGGAGGGCTTTCTTCTGGCGGCTGTGCGATGTTATGGGGACCTTACGGTTGCCCCATCATCGGTTACAAATTAGTATAGGTATTTGGGAAGACTTACTGGTTTGGCAGGATTTCTTGGGTTCATTTAATGGGGTGACCTTTTGGAGGGAGGGTTTATTGTTAGAAGCCAAGCTCCAAGTCACCTCTGATGCCTCTGGGTCTATGGACTTTGGAGTATTTTTTAGGGGCCATTGGTGTGCCGACCAATGGCCAGAAGATTGGGTAGCACAGGAATTGTCCAAAGATCTTACATTTTTGGAGTTCTTTCCCTTATTTGCAGTTTGGCTTTGAGGACCAGAGTTGGCCAATCAAGTGGTCCACTTTTGGTGTGACAACTTGGCAGTTGTGCATGTGGTCAACACTCTGTCTTCTAAATCTCTCAGGGTAATGAAGCTTGTAAGGGCATTCACCTTGAAATGGTTACAGTTAAATATTTTATTTAGGGCCAGACATGTTCCTGGAGTTAACAATGGTGTGGCAGACATTTTGTTTCGCCAACAGATGGAACGATTCTGACAGCTTGCCCCTTGGGCCAACAGGCAGCCAGCAGGGATGCCCCAGGAGCTTTGGCAGCTTGGACGGTGGAAGCAAACAGAGCGATCCAACTGTCCATTGCCCCCAACATGTGCAGAGCCTACGACCATATGGTAGGGCAGCTCTATAAGTTTAGGGCAGCGGCAGGGCTCCAGCAGTTGTGGCCCATCCTGCCTGAACATCTGATGCACTTTTGTGTGGTGCAATGTGGGAAGAGTCTTTCTGCAAAGTCCATTCGGGAACAGTTGGCTGCTTTAGTCTTTGCAAGTAAGGCACGCGGCTTCCCTGATTTTATGGGAGTTTTCAGGATATGTAAAATGTTACAGGGCTGGTCCAGGGAAGTTGGGACACCTGGGGACCCCAGGCAGCCTATCTCCCCATCAGTATTGAGGGGTTTGGGGGCTGCCTGGGGGGAAGTGTGCTCCTCTGTGTATGAAAGGAAGATCTTTCATGCTGCTTCTTTAACAGCATTCTTTGGGGCCCTGTGGGTCAGTGAGTTGGTGTCCCTATCTCATAAGGACACTTCTGGCCAGGCCTTGTCAGCCCAGGATATTAAATTTGTTGGGGATAAGGTCTCCCTTTGTATTCGGTGGTCCAAGACAGACCAACGGCAGCAAGGGAGTACTTTTCTTTTAGGCTCCTGTGGGAGGGGGAGCTTTGCCCTGTTAGGGCCCTCAGGCAGTAAGTGGAACTTTGTGGGGAAGGCCAGGGTGTCTGAAGATCAGACACCCTTAACTAGGTATCAGTTTGGGGCAGTGACAGAGAGGGCTCTTAAGAGAATTGGTTTGTCGGGGGTCAAATATGGCACCCATTCCTTTAGGATTGGATCTGCCTCTATGGCAGCAGCTATGGGGTACCCTCACCAGGCAATACAGCGCATGGGCAGGTGGCGGTCCCCTTGAGGCCCCTTGCCTCAGTTTTAAAAGGTCATGCTAATTGCTCTTTCCTTAGGTGCCATGTCGGGCCAAGAGAAGAAGAGGATCCTGATCTGTGGCCACAGCATGGCGTTTTGGGCGGCCTATCAAGCCAGGAGAACGCCAACTGGATCTCAACTGGGTTTGACTGCTGTGGCCACTGTTGAGTGGCAGTGACGGCATGGCCTTTGGTGGTCGGGCTTACTGCCACTCTTGCTTCGGGGAAGGACAGGTCCTCCCGCACATCTTGTGGTCATCCACCTTGGTGGTAATGACCTGGGGTTAATATAGGATAAGTTCCTGTCAATGCTGATAGCTGAAGACCTCCAGGTTATAAACAGCCGATGGCCGGGCATGCTTAGATTTTGATCTGAGACGCTACAAAGATGGATTTGGCGGGAAGTCTTAGATCCTAGGACAATTGAGGGGGCCCAGCATAGGCTAATCATGCCATTAAGAAGTCCTTGGGGGATGGCTTGGGCATTTATTTACCACATCCTAGAATTAGAGCCGAATTTGCCCACCTCTGCCAAGGCAATGGTGTACACCTGTGGACAGAGGGCAATGAATTATTTCTTGATGACCTGTGGCAAGCACTTCAGTTGGCTTTAAGCTATATGTGGGGCATGAGGGTCTAAGCAGAGGCTTGACCCTTGCGGTGGCAGGAGAGTTTTGGGAATAGGGTGCGGGCTGGTGAGCACCCAGTGGCACTTCCCCATGGGTGGGAAATAGGGTCTGCCATCAGTGAAGTATGTTTGTGATGGCTACCATAGCACAGGCAGATGCCTGCGGGGATCCCCAGGGGCAAGGCCTTCCCTCATGCTGTATGGCTCTGGCATTAGGTGCTTGATGGGGGGATCCATTGCCTGGCTGGCCGGGTTGCAGCCATTCTAGGGATGGCCTACACCTGGGGCTTTGGGGCTCGCCCAGGCAGGTCAAGGCGGAGGTCCGGGGTTGATCCCGTGGCTTGAACTGTACCGCTTAGTTGGCCCTTGCCATGGTTTATGTTTAACGGTCATTTTAATAAATGGCCTTTTTGTTCCAAGCCTGTATCTGTCTCTTCATTTCGGCTGTGGTTGCAAATATATTTGGCTCCAAATCAATTAGAACAAATAAACAAGATACATTCTGCAAATCAACCTCGATGCCTTTCAAATCTGAGGGATGTAGATTTTGTAGTCATCCAGTCAGATTTTATGCAAAAGGAGTTTTCTTACCAAATTTCTACATATAGTAGTACATGTGAATGTTTAGGATGCTTTTCATCCTAAAGTAGGTAAATAGTGTTTAATTTGTGATTGTGCTGAACTATAAAAACAAAAATTTAATTTATTTTCAACATTTATATCATTAAAATATGTACATGTTTGAAGTAGCTTAAGTTAATTGTCACCCCTATCATAATACTACTGAATAACAGCCTCCCTATGTTAGCTGAAAGACCATTGACCTCCATCCTTTATTCTTTTTATAAGAACCATTGAGCATATATAATCATCAGGCTTCTACAGCTTTGTCATACTAGGGCTCTTAAAAGTTATCTCTCCATCATGGCTCTGTCTTTTACTATGACACATAGACATCTATCATATATATTATATCCACTTCTTCAGTACTTGAAGCCACTGTACAACTATGATTTTGTTTTAAGGAAAAAATGCTATATAGTTTATGAAGCATGAACAAGGACATATTTTAGCCTAAGTATTGTTTTTTTTTAAAAAACTAGTTCACAAAACTTGCAACACCTTTTGACATACGGATTGACATATAAGCTTTTGAGAATCATATACTCTGAAAATCTTGTTGGTCTTTAAGCAAAATCAAGGTGTCACTGGACTTGAATCTTGCTGTTCTACTGCAGACCAACATGAAGTTGCTGAAAAAAGTATTAATTCCTCATTAAACAAAAATTGAGAAAGTGTGTGTTTCAAAATACAATTTATGCAAGTCTTTAAAGCAGATCAGACATTAATTTGGTTGGATTAGGTTAAGTGGTGTTAGCTGTTCCCAGCTCTGTGGTATGTATCTTACCACTCCACTAATAGTGGCACCTTTTAATTTGCAAAGAACTGTCCACAGAGGCAAGAAGTTATTACACTGATGGAACAACCTCTTGTATTTGAGGAAGGTTTCTGGGCTGAAGGAACATGTTGTTAGCTGTGTGGACTGGTAAAATACAGCCACACGGTTTCATCAAATCTAAATGATAGTTTTTCTCTGATTTTCAGAATGACTACATTTTTGGTCATTAGCATAGCCATTATTTCTAGCATCAGTTGCCATATATATGGATGATGCTATGTCACTGCCATCACCCTATCTTTATGCTAGATTTTATATGAAGGCACTGAGGCTCATATATGTAATTTTTGTGATATGCATTATTTCCTTGCAGGGCATTCTTGTTTCATTGATGAAGAAAACTGTAAAAAAGAAAAACAATAGACTTTTCAAAATATTCAACAAGAAATGTACAAATGTTGGCACACTTGTGCGTTTAATCACTTTTTGCTGCGAGCATTTGAAGTTTCAGTTGGTGCTGGGCACCATCTAGTCATAAAGGAACAAGATTTTTTTTTCAATGGATGTTTCCCCATCCAATTTGAAATCTTCAGGGGAATGAGGCCATAAACTTTAAACTATCTTACTATATAATTGAGTAAGCGTATTTCAGACAACTCACTGCCATGGAGGGAAGCCTAGGCATCATGTCCCTTCAAAAAACGTGCCACGGGGGAAGCCCAGGCTGGGAGCAGGTAACAATGCCCACCTCCTGCCTTCACCCAGCTGGAATTAGGAGTAAGTCAGATGGCAATGCCCACTGCCCAATTTAACCCAGCTTAGCACGGTCTCCATTTTTGAAGATTTACATTTCTGTCAATTTCTGTTGACTTAGAAACTGGAATTATGTTTCTCTGAGAGACACCTGCCAGCATCATGGCCGGATATTTATTCACTGTTGTTATGTGTGATGGGTATTTGGTTTATCCCATATTAATATTGGTGAATTTCCACAAATATTTTTGTATTGAATTACTGATTGGAAAATTCTGTTTACATGTCTTCACGTCATTAGTTGTTCATTGTAGTTTTCATTCCCTGGGAAGCTTTTTGGGTATTCCAGTATATTTTCCCTTTGAGAACGCCTTTGTTGCTTTGTACTGTTTGGTATTAGGAGCGGATCAGATGGCAATGTCCATCCCCCAACTTAACCCCTTACTGGTATTAGGAGTGGAGTAGATGGCAATCCCCACATCCATCTTAAACCAGCTGGTATTAGTGGTAGAGCAAGTGTCAATGCCCACCCCCACCTTAACCCAGCAGGTATTAGGAGTGGAGCAGGTGGCAATGCCACCCCCAACCTTAACCCAGCAGGTATTAGGAGCAGAGCATCTGGCAATGCCCACCCCCCTTCACCTAGCCAGGATCAGAAGCAGATCAGATGGCAATGCCTGCCCTCCTTCACCTGACTGAGATCAGGAGTGGAGCAGGTGACAATGCCCATCCTCCACCTTAACCCAGCTGGTATTAGGAGCGGAGCAGGTGGCAATGCCCATCCTCCACCTTAACACAGCTGGTATTAGGAATGGACCAGGTGGCAATGCCCTCCCCTGCCTTAACCCAGCTGGTATTAGTGGTGGAGCAGGTGGCAATGCTCACCCCCCACACACCATCACCCATTTGGTATCAGGAGTAGAGAAGGTGGCAATGCCCACCTCGTGCTTTCAACTGGCTAGGATCAGGCACAGAGCAGGAGGCAATGCCCTTCTTCCCTCCACCCAGCCAGGATAAGAAACAGAGCAGGTGGCAATGCCCACCCGCTTCAACCTACCGGAATTAGCTACTGAGCAGGCAACAATGCCTACCCTGTCTTCACCCTGCTGGAGTCAGGAGCCAAGCATGCAGCAATGCCTCCCCCCCTTCAACCTGCCAGAATCAGGAGCAGAGAAGGTGGCAATGCCCACACCCCCTTTATCCAACTGGGATCAGGAGCAGAGTAGGTAGTAAAGCCTGCTGCCCACTTTCACCTGTCAGGATCAGGCACGGAGCAGGAGGCAATGCCTGTTCCTCCCTTCACCCATCAGAGATCAGGTGGCAATGCCCACTCCCCTTCACCCAGCTGGGATCAGGCTCAGAGCAGGCGGTAATACCTGTCCCCCTTCACCCAGCTGTAGTCAGGTGCAGAACAGGAGGCAATGCCCCCCCCTTTACCCGACATGTATCAGACATAGAGCAGGTAGCAAAGCCCACCACCCCTTCACATGGCCAAGATCAGACAGATAAGGCATGGAGCAGATGACAATGCCCACCCCCTCCTTCACCAGCTGGATGGAAGAGGCACAAATGTCTGCCTGCCCACCCTCCCCTTTCTAGAGCCCATTGTATTCCCCCCCAAAATGGGCTTTGTTGCTAATTACTTATAAAACAGAAAAGTTGAATTATTACATGCAATGTATCAACCAGGAAAAATGGTTAACACTTTGAGTCATTTGTTTGAGGGGGAGACTCCCTTCTTCCGTTAGTTCCAATGTGACTGGAGGTGAAATTGTTCCTCAGCTCATATATGGCAGTCATTTACACTCTCAGTTTGAACAAAACCTAAACAAGAAAAAAAACCCTAAGAAAATTAAATTGTATACATCCTACACTATACAATATTCTGTTCCTGGTTCTGTTAGTTCTTCTTGAGCACATGTAGGAGAGACATGAACCTAAGGAGAAGAAAATACCTTCCTGAGCCACATAAATTGAAGCTGAGGCTTCAAAAAAGAAATGCCATAATATATTCTTAATAGAGTTGCCAGGTCCCTTTACCCTCTCAGAGTGGGGAGGGGACCGGCACTCACCTATTTGGTTTTCTTCATGCACACAAAGCATGTGTGTGCTCCCAGGCCTGCATGATGATGTCACTTCCAGGGCCCAAATCAGCCTGTTGTAAAGTGCAGGAGTGCCATTGTTGCACTGCCCCAGGAGCACGCCTGTTCCCCTATCTCCCTCCTCGGCCAGGTGAGTGGTAGTGGGGACAGAGGGTGGGAGCAGGGGATTCCCCACCCCCCACTGGGGGAACGGCAACCCTAATTCTTAAATAGACCTATTCTTTTATCCTAAATTTTTAGGATAAATTTTCGATTGGGAAAATGAATGAGCAAATGGCTATTTTGTAGCTATTAGTTCTTGTACCACAGATTTAACAAAAAAATAACAAAAATGGCTTGTATTGCTCTTCTATATTTACAAAAATATCAGGGGTTGAGTGCTACTATATTCTTCATAATTTTTTATGATGTCAAATCCATTTTATGATGGTTTTTATGATGTCAAAATCATTTTATGATGATTTTATTGTATTTTTCTGCCATATCAGTATTTTGTTGGCTGTCCTGTTTGGCGAAAGGCAGAATATATGTATTTTAATAAATGAACAGATGTTTTAAATTACAACTCTTTGGTATTATAGAATATATTTTAACCAACTAGATCTTTCATCTTATGACAATCTACTTACTTGGAAGAATTTGATCTCCAAAAGCTGTGTTTTGCATCTGAAGTAGAGATTTGCATAATTCACAGCCATGTTCTGTCTTCATATTTTATTTAGACTATGTTGGAATATATCAATTTCCAAATTTGGAGTTTTTACCCTGAATTTCTGTTACAGAACTATTGTACCAAAATTATAGAAGTTTGTTTTATGGAATGTTTGTCCTGTCTTTAAATTTTGGTGTTATAGACTATGAATTTACTTTTTAATCACATTCGATTTCACTTGGACCTTTGTGTCTGCACAATGATGCTGATCCCAAAAGGGAAAAGACATGCAACTGCAATTTCTACATCTAATTCATAATATATAGTGCAAAGAAATTACCAAATGTTCCAGGAATCCTCAGTCAAACATGTGAGGGTTCCTTTAATATAATAACCAACTAAATACCTGATCTGAAAACTCAGGCACCAAGTAGCATTGGCCAAGGAGACTAGATAAATCTGTATACGAGCTTGTCAAGTGTGGCACAGCTGTCCATCTCTCTCCATGACACATTCATAATTAGCACTTTGCCTCAGGGGACTCTGGATTTCATATAATTCTCCTGTAGCAGTCAGTGACCCGTCCTAAGCAGGGTTGATTGGTGTTATTAGATAACATCTGTTTGAAAAACATATTATTGTGGGCTAGAATGAAGCATTGTTCCCTTCAGCATGCTTGATAGCTGGAGCAACATAATAAAATGCAACAGCACAATACAATGCAAATTAATTGAAGCTAAAGCAAGAGAGCATCTAAAGCCATAGCATAATATAATATTGTTTCTAGATCACAAGTGACAAAATGATGCAACTAGAAATAGTGCAAAGTTGCAGCTACTCAAGACATATTCCTGGTTGTGTGTAAAAACAACAAAGAATGTATGGTACAGGGTATAAAATGATAGACTATTGGTCAATTCTTACACTCTGTGAGTAGTATTGTTGCAGCTTCTGTTTGTTTGTGTCTCATGTCATTTGGACAACAATGAAATGGTGGAACCATGTGGGAGTAATAGATGATGTTATCCACTACAGGATCCCCTTAGAAGACAATAACACTGGCAAAGAAGCAAGCACATCATCTGATTTTCCAAATATGTTTCCTCCCTGGTTCCATACTGAACAAAACTGCCAGTTCCATCGGATGAGGTCAGTTGAGCTAACCATAAATACTTTATCTGGAAAAAATGGGCATTGCCTCAATGCGATTTAATGCTATTATTCTTCTATTATAGTTTGAACATGCAGTATCATTAGAAAAACACCCTGAAAAGTGGAACAGAGTGTTTGTGTATGTGCTGCAGCATGTACGTAATTGTGTACCCCTCAAAGCCAGCTAACTACATAACCTACTTATTTTATGGACACTTGTTTAGGTTATTCATTTGATTTAACAGGTGCTACGGACCATTTTTTTTTTTTAGAAAGCTGTTTGAGAACGTGAACCAAATGGGCATACACAATTATGAGAAAAGTACTCATAGAAGTGTGTGAGGAAGAGGGAACCAAATTTCACCCTTCTTTCCTTATACTGTTCTATATCATCAACTTTACTGTCTCTTGGTTGCCTGTGTATGCCTATCTCCCTGTTTGATGTAACCTCCCCTAATCATACCCTTTCCCTACCAACTTACCTCTAATTTCCATACCACAGTTGCCATTACTATGTTCAGGAGTGGGGAGATAAGAATGGGGTATGGAAGCGATCAGGTGTTATAAGACTTTGCATTTAAAGTAAAGGTTTTTTAAAGTCTGTGGAATCTGTTTAGTGTAACTGTGACATAACTGAAGTGGCTCCTCCATCTTGGAATAATTGCTTATATTGAACTGCTACAGAGAAAAAACTGGATTTGGCTGTGTTTTTTATGGGAAAAGATTTTTTCCCCTCTTTTTGGCCCTGCGTGAACTAAATTTAGCGCTCCCTTTTGTTCTTAATCCTCTATCTCTCTCTGACTTTTTTTCTCTGTTTTTGTTTTGGTGGGGTTTTTTGATGAATGAACTAAAGCCTCTTCCTTATTTTGACGGCCTAAGAATAGAAGACGGAAAGAATGAAATACATCACCATCTACTGGACAAAATAAATTTTTCAATTTTTTAGTCTGGGAGTGCTTAATCTATTAAGGTTAATGATTTAACAATCTTACATATGAATATATATAAGGCATTTGGATTAATAATATTAATAAATTAATATTAGTTACTATTTAGTGGTTTTTGCTTCTGTTTTATACTATACTTTATCTTCTCGCTTACTCTGCTTTAATTATTATTTGCTATTAATAGTCATTATTGATAGCAATAATAAAACAATTACTATTCTGCCCTAATCACCAACTATTTCCATGTTATATTGACACTCGTCCTGTTCATATTCAATTAATATTTAACATTTTTGAAGAATTAGCAGCGGAAGACATCTTTGATGCCCAACAGGTACAAAGAGACAAAGAAACAACTGAAGGTGAAGAAGGGAAATTAGACCAAGCAGCGGCATATTAACAATATGGGAAATTTCAGTATCCTTTCAGTGAATATTAATGGCCTAAACTCCACCACAAAACGATCCAAAATATTCAATTTGTTAAAAAAACAGAAAGTGGATTTAACATGTCTTCAATAAACTTATATCAAGAAGAATCATGAACATATTTTAGAGAATAAAAATTAGGTAAAGTCTATATATCATCAGCGGAAGAGAAAAAGAGAGGAGTGGCGGTCTATATAAAGAACCAACAACTTAGCATAATTGAGGAAATGCATGATCCAGAAGGAAGATATATACTATTGAAAATCAAGCATCCAGGGAGAATCTATACTTTAGCTATAATGTATGCACCAAACATTGCTAAAGAAAAATTCTATGGTAAATTTTTTGATAAACTGACAGATTTTCAAGAAGGAGATATTATTATTTGTGGAGATATGAATGGAGTGTTGGACCCAAAGATGGACCAATCGAAAAGAATAAGGGGAGGGAAACTACCCCAAAATGTGATGAACTATATGAAAACATTGCATTTGATGGATGTAATAATCCCAAAGTCAGGAACTATACCTTCTTCTCAGATAGACATCAAACATACTCGATGATAGATATGTGTTGGATGTCCAAAACTGCATTAATGAATTTAAACAAAGTAGAGATACAACCGAAAATTTATGCAGATCATAAACCCCTGCTGATAGAGTGGCAAGAAGAATGTAAGAATAGAAGATGGAGGCTGAATGATAACATATTATTACAAGACAATATTGTTAAGAAGTGCAAGAAAGACTTAGAAGAGTTTTTTAGACTGAACTGTACTAATGATGTCTCCATTACTACAGTATGGGAAGCAAGTAAAGCTTTTATGAGAGGAAACCTAATAGCCTTGACATAAAAAAAAAAAGGAGAAAACAAAGCAGATGAATGAAATTGTAGCTAAAATGCAACATTTGGAAGAACAGCATAAAAGATCACTTAAGAAGACAATATTAACTGAAATTAAGAAATTAAGAAATCAACTGAACTTTTTGCAAGTTGGATAAATGCAAAAGAAGTTAAGTTTTATGAAGCAGAAATATTTTGAACATGCAAACAAACCAGGTCATTTTCTGGCCCATCATTTAAGAAAAGAAATGGAGAAAAGAAGGATCACAACCAGGGCCGTTTCATAGAAAAAGAGCTGCAGGAACTCATTATAGGTCATTAGCATAACGCATTAGCATATGTCACACCCCTTGACATCACCAGAAGTGTGTTATAAGCGTAACTGGTTTGCATATGCCACACCCCCTGACATCACCTAACCTGGCCGTTTCGGCCCCAATCCAGTCTGAAATGGGCCCAAAATGGCCAAGGGTCAGGTGGGTGGGACCACCTGACATGTGACCTCTTTGAAGAACTACCAGAACTGCGTTCCTGTGCGTTCCCCCTCAAAATGATCACAACAGTTAAACAGCAAGATGGAATCACCTATGTAGAAAAAGAAATACATAAATTATTCACATCCTATTTTTCTGAATTATATAAAAAAGAATCTCTCATGGAACAAGGACTTGAGGAATATATTAAAGAAATGATACTTCCAAAGTTTAAGTTAGAAGATAAAGAAGTGCTGAAGCATAATATAACAATGCAAGAGATCTCACAAATGATAAAAGGTTTGAAAAAAGATAAAGCACCCAGTCCGGATGGGCTAACAGCTATGTTTTACAAATGCTTTGAAGAAGAGCTGGCCCTAGTGCTTCAAAAATGATGAATAAAATAAGTGAAGATAGGATTTTGCCTGAATCATGGCAAGAGGCACATATAACGCTGATTCCTAAAGAAGGAAATGACCCGATGTTGCCACAATCATACAGACCAATCTCACTGCTGAACGTGGATTACAAATTATTTACCTCCATTTTAGCAGAGAGACTAAGAAAAAGCATAATGAACATAATACATCCTGATCAGATGGGCTTTGTGCTGAAGAGATATATGAAAGAAAACATTCGATTTGTAATTGATGCAATGGAATTATTGGGAAAAAAGGACTTAAGTTTGCATTTGTCTTTCTGGATGGTGAAAAAGCATTTGATAACCTTTCTTGGACTGTCTCTTAATATTTAGATGAAATCTTCTTCTGTGTAATTTTCTCCCATTAGTTCTAGTCCTCCTCTCTGGAGCCAGAAACAACACATCTGCTCCATAGTCTACATGACAGCCATTCAGGAATTTGAAGACAGTAATCATGTCTAGTCTTCTTTTTTCCAGGCTAAACATGCCCAGCTCTTTTAACCTTTGCTCAAAAGGCTTAGTTTCCAGACCCATCAATATCCTGGTAACCCTTCTCTAGTTGTGTTGTTATTTGTTGATGCCCTTCTTAAAATGTGGAATCCAGAAATAGACACATTGTATTCCAGATGATGCCTTGACCAGTACAATGCACTTCAGTTGGCATTCCTGTGGACAAGCAGTCCCAATGTGAGACCTTATGCTTCTGATAATTCAGACAAAGATTGCATTGGTTTTTTTGCAGTCACATTATATTGCTGAATCATATTCAGCTTGTGATCAACAGTACACTCCTATGCAGAGTTATTCCAACTTGTGATCAATAATGTAATCCTTCCAAGGAAGAGTAACTCCAGTCTAAACCTACTGAAATTACTTAAGTAACTTCATATAGGATTGAACTATAAGACTCCTAGATCCTTTTCACATGTTCATGCTAAGTCGCTCCTATCCTAGAGTTGTGTCTTTGATTTTTTTGAACTTAAATGGAAGATTTTATATTTATCCCTGTTGGACTATTTCTTTCAGAAGAGCATTTCCTAACCCTGCTTTTTGGTGCCAGGTATCCCTTCTAGCTTCATGCCATCGGAAAATTTTATAAGAATCCCCTTTATGCCCTCAATCAAGGCATTTATGAAATGATGAAATGCACGAGGCCTAGGACAGAACCCTGCAGCTGCACCTTGAAGATGACATGAAGCCTTTAATGAGCACTCTTTACATGCAGTTTAATTAATTATGGCTATCATCCAACAAAGTATCACTCAGTCCACATTTAGCCCTCTTGTCCACAGCACAAGAGTTTGTTAAATCCTTTTTGAAGTTCTAGTTCACAGCAATTCCACAACATACCAAACTACTTAGATAAAGGTAAAGGTATGCCCCTGTGCAAGCACCGAGTGATTACTGACCCATGGGGAGGGACATCACATCACGACGTTTTCTTGGCAGACTTTTTACTAGTTAGTAAAAACAAACTAATTAGTTTGTCAAAAAAGGGAGATAAAGTTGGACTAACACATCTTATTCTTGATAGACTTATGATGGCTCAAAGTAATCAATGCATTCTAGAAAAGTGACTGATTAATGATATCATCAAGATGATTGGACTGTAATTTTCCATAATAATATTAATAATAACAACTTCTGATTTATATACCACTCTTCAGATCAACTTAATGCCCACTCAGACAGGTATACAATGTATGTTATTATTATCCTCGTGACAATCAGCCTGTGAGGTACGTGGGGCTGAGAGAGTTCTGAGAGAGCTGTGACAGACCCAAGGTCACCCAGGTGACTTGAAGCGGAGGAGTGGGGAATCAAACCCAGTTCTCCAAATCAGAGTCCTGCCACTCTTAAGCACTGCATCAAACTTGCTCCCACATCAACTTTTTCAATCATTTAATGATCAAGACATTTGTCCATTTCCAGTCTTCTGGCACCTCATTTATTCTCCACGAATCATCAAAGATGATAGTCAGAGGCTCTGAAATGAAATTGACAGTCTTCTTCAGTATCCTGGGACATAATTCATCTGCCAATGGAGATCTGAACTCATTTATAGTAGCTAGGTGTTTTCTAACTATCTCCTTACATATCCTGGACTAGAGATGGGCACAATCTGCATTACGATAAAAAAAACCCCACGATAATGGCAATCTCCCAATCATGACTTGGTGGATCGTTGTCTTCCACGGCAAATGATCCAGCAGTTGGGAGGGGGTTGGACCGGAGCGATCGTGATAGGATCGGAAAGCTAGACATTCAGGCACCAACAATCTATTCCCCTGGCAACAGAGGCAGGGGAATGCCTGAGCTATTTTTGAAACCTGATAATATTTCCCCTAGCGAGGAAAAACAAACAGTTGTGAGTGAAAAGGTGGCTTCTTGAGAAAAATATAAGCAAAGTGATTGGGAGAGGAGAGAGAGAGAAAACTTTGAGTGCGGCTATCAGCAGAAGCTGTTTTGCGCTCCTCCTGAGTTCATACAGTGCATTGAAAGAGTTAACACTGAAAAGAGATATCTCTCTCCTCCTGGTTTCTCAGCCCAGTGCCTGCTTTTTGCAAGAAGCTGATATGTGATTTGATGTTTCATTTGTGTTTTTCCTATTTAAAAAACCATAGGATCCACGAGGATCCGTGTGGATCCTGGTTTTACTTTCTTCCTGTTTAAAATATGCTTTTGGAAGACTGGCTGCTTGCTTTTAAAATCGAGTGGGGAGGAATGGAGATTCTATCCCTGCTTTTTAAAAAAAGCTGGCTGAAACTTGTGGACGGGGTGTCTCTCTCTCTATTTGGAGAGGCAGGGACGGGTTAAAAACTTCCCCTCCTCTGCTCTAAGTGCGTGCATGCGTGTGTGTGAAAACGTCCCCTCCCTGAGGGGAGGCGGCTCGTCGCCGGGTTAAAAACTTTTTTCCCCATCTGCTCTAAGTTTGTGTGGGGGGAGGCCCTCCGATCCCAGATCCCAGATCGGAAACAGGACTCGATCGGAGTGAATCGGTGATCTGGGGTCGTCACCAGAGCAGATCCATGAACAGCTTGATCGGTATTTTTTTTTTGGATCGTGCCTATGTCTATCCTGGACTGCAAGTTGCTCCTTATATATAATGTTTTCTGCTTTTCCAAGGTGAGACACAATTCTCCTTTGTGGAGAAGACTGAAGCAAAATATGAGTGAAGTAGTTCAAACTTGTCTGTGCCACCTGTTAAGGGTTCATCATCTTTCCCCTAAGCAGCAGGCCAACCCCTTTCTTGTTTTTCTTGCACCAGATATAGCCAAAGTACCCTTCTTGTGCTAAAGTTCAAACTCTAGCAAACTGTCATGACTTGGAAGGGAGCAGTCAACATGTTCATGGCAAAAATATAATCCAAAATATTATTAAATCCCTGTACTGTCAATGTTAGCCTTTTATAACCAAAGTACTTAATTTTCTTCTATTAAATCAAAATTAATCACTTACATGAATGCAGCAATTTCTATTGGAGATTACTGGAATGAACTTTTCATTGAAATCTGGTTTTAGTAATAAAATCCTTTCCCTCTTTGGCAGCAGACTGCAGAATAGAAGTTAATCCTAATAGTAGTTTTGCCAAGCTCCTAGGCAATAAGAGCATTCGATGATCAAAGAACTGATCCTGTTCACACTCACTAAATTATATTAATAGGTTTTTTTTACTTATCCGAAAGAAACTGACAGTGCAATCCTAAGAACACTTTCTTGGGAGTAAGCCCCATTAAATAGACTTGAGTAGGATTCAGAGCAGACCTGCTTAGAATTATTCTGTAAAATGTCTACATTTCTCCAGTAGTTGTAAAATGTGCACGGAGATAAGATTATCTTACTCTCAAAAACTAAGCCTAACATTAACAGCAGATGAGATGTTAAACCCAAGGGCCACTGTAATACTTTAGTCAATACCCATATGATCAAATCCAATATACAAAGTATCATTTTCCAGGAATGACCGTGTATCATTGATGATATGCCAGAGCACTTCTAACTGGAAGATTCTGTTACTTTTCTTTCTGCCTCTGTTTTTTTGAAGTATGTTTAATTAGTGCAAACAGTATTGTAACTATCATTGTTCCTCCAAACATTTGGTTCCTATCTTGCATACCTATCTTTACCTATATGTGTGTGTATGTGCGCACACTGAGAATAATGCTTCAACATATAAAGAAAGATTCAATTACATAGAACCCTAACTGCAATCTGAAGTGGTACAGCTGAGACATCGGTTTACAAGCTCATTGACTGTGTGAGAACTAGGCTTACGACAGTAAAACAACCACAGTACTCACCAGCTTGATTAGTTGTAATGCTGACAGCAGCAAACTGTCTTGTCAGGGTACCCATGTCTGACACTCCATTAACTGCATCAATCTCAAATGTATAGTTGGTATGTGCCAGGAGGTCTACTACAGTCACAGTGGTATTCGTGAGCCCAATCTGACGGGGAATAAATCTCACATTGGCACTACATGGTTCACATAATTTGGTGGTTCCCCCACACTTCTTGCATACAATGTTGAAGGTGACATCTTTCCTGCCCCCGGTATCCAAAGGCCAGCTCCAATCTAGGATAACTGATGTTTCATTGATATTAGAAATAACATTTCTGGGAGCAGAGGGTGGTCCTGCAAAAGAAATTGAAAGAGTATACTTATAAAGAATGGTTTTATTCCACAAAGGCATAGAATGAATTGAATTTATTTTGGTCCACAAGCAGCTTTAAACTAGTAAAATAGGACATTCCCTTATTTGGCAAGTATTATACAAGTTAAAACTTCAGTTAAAATAATACAAATATAAATAGTATAAAGTCTAATTAGCATACATCATATACTGCCTTATAACAGTTATCATAAATATAGCTCTGCATAAACACTTTAAAACTGGGAAGCAGAGATCTTAAACAGCCACCATATAGTAACCTCCTAAAGTGGTCTGAGTTAAAGCCCAGATACACCTGGCTGGTGTTCGTTGCGTAATTTGATCACAAAATTTTGCTGTTGCCTTAGTAATGGCTAAAGATTCATCTTTTAATAGATTATCTAAACATGCACTGTCCATCACTGTATCAGCTCTATTTATAACTGGAAAGATCATCTGGACTCAAATTTCTTTATAGAGGGGGCAGCGTAAAAAAAACATGTCCCATGATTTCTACCTCAGCTAGGGGACAGGGACAGATCCTCTCAAGATATGGAATCTTTTTATATCTCCCCTCCAGGATCATTGATGGCATGACACTACATCTGGCCAATGTAAAAGCCCTCCTATGGAAGGGAAAATCTAGGAGCTTGAGGTATTGGGCCATATTCATACTAAATTTAGTCGCCTCAGGAGCACAAAGGCATAAAAAGGCACAAACATTTGGTTTATAAAAAAATGATGCCTGACTGCTTTTATTATCTGTATTTTGTCTCCAATAACAGTTCACTAAATCAACCATTTTAAAAAAGATTGTTTATTAAAACAAGATCCCTAAGTAATCTGTCCAACCAAAAATGCCGGGAGGCACATGCCCTATTTAATTTTTTTCTTTGAAAGAGTTTTGCTTTCAAAGTAGCTTCTCTTTTAACAGTAGGAAGCATAGTGTTAACGTGCTAAGTGAAAAAACGAGGAAGAGATTCAAAGTTGGAAGTCAAAGCTGCAGCAAAGAATGAAAATATAAGCAAAGTCTTGATGAAAATGAGATCAATACTCACTTGTGCAAGCCATAGATGGAGGATCTCTCTCTGATCGAAAATAGTTCTTTTCACACTTGCATTCTGTAGAACCTTCCACATTTGTAGAACTATGAGGTGGGCATTTGGCACATTTCACATTACCAGCAAAGGCTTTGTAAAACCCTGATTGGCAAGCTGTAAAAGAACAGGAATGGTTTACAATTAGAGATGGGCATGAACAGCAATACGAACTAAAAAAAGCCATGAACAGCCCAATCTGCTGTTCGCGAACAAGCTGTTCGTGAGGCCCCGTTCTAAATGAACAGGTGGTCATTGCAAGCCTCATTCCTTGCTGTTCATCAAGCCAGACAGTCTGGCACTTGCAATCAATACCCATGGCAACTCAGGCAGGGATTGTCTGAACTCTGAACTCCTGCTGTTGCCCTGGAAACTCCAATCTAAGCCTAATTTAGCTTGATAGGCAGGTCTTCCTTCCAAGTGTGGACTGGAGCTCCAAATTTGTTAGAAGAGGAAAAGACTAGGGGGGAGGGGAGCTCCCAGCTCTGGCTTTCTGGGAGAGACAGCTGCTGTTAGAGAGACAGGGTGAGTGCACTGGAGCTTGAATTTTCTTCGTGTGTGGTGGGATAGGGATCTACCCTCTTCAGGTTCCAGGGCTGCTGCCAGGCTCTGGGGCCAAGCTATTATTTATTATTGGTACCTTTCCTACTGCCTGCTCAGTAGGCAGTAGGACTATGGACTGCACTTAACAGTAGGTTGCTACAGTGCAGCAAAATCAGAGAGTTGAGAGGGGAAGGGTTAACTATTCCCTAGAATGAAGAGCTTAGGTGACAAGCTGCTCCTTCTTCTCTGATTGGTCAGTTAGAACCAGTCTGAAGGCAGACCGATGATTTCTGACAGGATTTGGTGTGAGGGAGTCTGACAAGAAGTCAGACAGGTTCACCTTTAGAGTGAAGAGAGAAGACTCCTTCACATTAACTGTAGTATTACTGTCCTGAAGAACTCTGTCCAAGAATTCAAAGTATAAGTGTCAGCATAAACTGAAGTATGCTTTACACAGACACCAGAGAACTGGGAGTGTGTTTTCATTAGAGTGATTGGATAGTGGGTTGAGACTCCCTTTCAAGCCAAAAAGAAGAGGGGTTATATCTTCTGCGGAGAAGAAGATTAATTCCTACCCAGCTTTGAAGGGGATCTGGCTCAGAGGAGGACCCCAAGTCTGCTGTGAAAACGGTTTTAGACTAAGGAGATAGAAATAACTTCTAGTTTCAAGAAAGGAGAAAGTGACTAACTTCAGAAAACCTGACCTGTTATAGGAAACTTCCTGAAGAAACATTGTTGCTGTACCTAAATTACTAAGTAAAACACCTCTCACTGTGAAGAATCAAGAATATATGAAAATAAGCTTCAAGGATACTATTTTGCCTGTTACACAAAGTGTATTCTGTAATATCAACAAAATTTTATCTCCGCTTTTCCATCTCCTAACTACTCTTCCTCAATCTCTGCCTGTTAAATAAAGCTGGCATTTGTTTTTGAATGTTATATACTCTCTAGTGCCATTTCCAAAAAAAGGAAGAGGGCTCCTGCTTTTCCCCATCAAGTTCCTGGGCTGGCCTAAAAAGCCAGAATTATATCTGCATATCAGGGTGGGACAAACAGACTTTCAAAACCACAAATATCAACACACTACTGCTTAGTTAAAGCAGGGAAACTGAATTTTGGTGGGAAAATCTGCCTCACAGTGAAAAGAGTGAAGGGGGGGTCCATCATAGCATCCATTCCTACAACTGTCCCTTAAGGGCTCCCATCTAACATGTAGCTCATGTCTCAGTCCTTTACTTCATTTAGATAATTTGCAGGCCAGCCACCTGATTTCTTTCATGAGTGAAGGACCTCACTGGACTTCAGGATCAATAGTTATAAACCCGTCTCTTACTTCTCCCACCACTCTCCTTCCTCCACTCTAACCTGCACGAGTGATAACTTGTGCTTTAGAAGGCTTTACATATTGGATACTTGGTATTATTTTTATTACTTTGAGCTGTTAAGTGCCTCCCCTGTGTTTTTATTTTTCCATTTAGTGAACCTCATTTCTGATTTCATCATATCCAGGTCTCAGTCTTCCTTTCCAAATGTGTACAGATGCTTCTGTATCATCACAGAACCATTAATACCAGCATGTGGTCATCTAAGTAGAACTGGTGAATATTTGCTTTGGCTAGCACTGAAACCCAAGTCAGCAGATTCCAAGGCAAGGAGCTAGAGATGGTAGAAGAAAGGTTAATTCCTTATGGATGACTATTTGGGTAAATGTCTGGATCCAGTAGGCAACAAAAACTAGGGGAAAAGCCTGAATTATACTTCTTCCCAACACTCCAAAATATCTTTCCATAAAAATTAATTGCTACAGATATCCTGCAAGCTTATGGGAGACAATGAAAACAAAAGAGCACAACCCAAAAACCTCACTTAAGGAAGAACATTGCAGGAAATAAAGGCAGATTAGTCTGTTCATGATGATCTCTGGAGGCAGAAACTTCACTAAATCTTTTGTGTTTTTTGCATAACTCAGCTACAGTGCTGTGAAGAATAGTAGTTATAAGGGAAATGAGCAAGTTAGAACCCTGCTGCCCCAGCATGCCCTAGTGGAAGGATTCTGATTTGTATCTTCCCCTCAGGCTTCCACTTCCATCTTTGTGTGTCAAGCAGCCATAAGATTATTCAGTGCTACAGCCCTCAGGAAAAATAAAAAAAGCAATTACGTTGTAAATTAAAACCTGGAAAGAGGGTGGCATGAAAAGGTGGTCACACCAATTTTATTTCTTTGACATAAAAATGGCAGGGGAAGAGAGGAGATGAAGAATGGTAGTTTTCATGTCAGAAGAAATTTCTTTTCAGGAACAGAGAAAATGCATTTCATTTGCCAGGAAAGCCACATATGACTTAAGTTGAAGGACATTTCTGGTTTAAATAGTGAACAGAAACTAAAACATTAATTTTTCTAATTTTTTAACAAGGAAATAGGAGGTGCATAACATTTGCAGTCATTTTAAGTGTTCTTAGAAATAAAACTAAGACTGCTGCAGGTGTGACACACAGGAAACTGATAAAGTGGCATGCAAGTAATGGGGATAGAAATGTGACAAACCTCCAGCTAAATATTTATCACTCATAGTATCCCAAACTTTTACTCTGGCTAGTGAAAATATACGATGAAATTAAGTAGGTAACACAATATGGCTGGAATTTATTGGTCAAGTCCTTCCTGTCACCAGAAACACACATACTTTTGGCTGCAAATATTTTCCAGGATGATACAAACATTTCACACTGCAGGTAAAGTTACTGCCACAAGTATAAACAATCCCACATACTGTCTTTATTGGCACTCAAAAGCTCTTCACTATTAAGGTGAAATACAGCACTTTTTAAAAAGCTCCTGTTTGTTTCTCTGCTACATTTCTTTTAATCCAGAGATTCTCAAAGTCTCCCTTGGTACAACTGAAACTGTAAATTGTTTAAGGTCCTGTAGTGTAACAAATCCGAAGAAAAGACTGACAGCTTCATACTTGCAATGGTTGTATACATTTGAGGTCTAAGGACACATTTTAAAAAATAAGGATGACTGACACAGTACTAGAGGTGGGCATGAACTGCGAAAAAACTGAACAGTGCGATTAGTTGTCTGTGGCATTTTCATGAACCAGGAACCACGAACTTTCATGAACTGAGGGAAGTTCACAAACCAGTTCATAGTTTGTGGTTCATGGGGTTTAAATGTGCCTTTCCTGCCGCTTAGTAGTGGCAGGGAAAGGGGCATTTAAACCCCTGGATCAGCTGCTTGTTGGGGAGATCCCCGAAAAGCAGCTGTTCATTTAAACAGTGGGGCTGTTTAAATGGCCACTCCCAATGGCAGGGAAATAGCCATTTAAACTGTGGGTGGGGCTTGGCCGGCTGGCCAGGAGTTCCCGGCCGGCCAGCCAAGCCCCACCCACAGTTTTAATGGTCACTTCCCCGCCGCTCAGAGCGGCAGGGAAATGGCCATTTAAACAGTGGGGCTTGACTGGCTGGCTGGGAACTCCTGGCTAGGCAGCCAAGCCCTGGTGTTTAAATGATCAGCTGCTTGACAGGAATCTCCCCGCCAAGCAGCTGATCCACGGGTTTAAATGCCCCTTTCCCTGCCGCTTTGCAGCAGCATGGAAAAGGGCATTGCTGTTTAAAACGAACCAAACGAACCAGTAGACCAGTTTGTGGAAGTTCATAGAAACAAGCTTCCATTAACCGCTGGTTCGCTAACCACGAACCGGGCCAATTCGTGGGTTTTTTTAGTTCTTATTCCAGTTCGTGCCCATCTCTACACAGGACACAGTGATACAGGAATCTAACTTACCAATCAGAGGTAAATTAGGTAATGGTAGGTAGTATCTATTGTGTGGGGCCAAAGCTGCAAAGTTCCCTGGCAGGGGCAGAGGATCCCCTGATCCAAGGTAGGTAAGTGCCAGGTCCCCCCCTCCCACAAGAAGTGTAAGGGGACCTTGCAACCCTAGCCAAAGGCCATTACGATTAGGGACACATAAATGAGACACAGACAAACTCCAGGAAAAACAACCATGTTACAATGTTAAAAGCAAATAAAAACACCTTAAAACACATAAGCACCTTCAATATATGCAAATAATGTATTTTTGAAAAATATATTGTACTATGGATATCTGAATGTTCTTATTCTCATAGATCCAGAGGAGTTAGCCATGTTAGTCTGTAGTAGCAAAATCAAAAAGAGTCCAGTAGCACCTTTAAGACTAACCAACTTTATTGTAGCATAAGCTTTCGGGAATCACAGTTCTCTTCGTCAGATACATGGAGGGCAAGAAGAAACTGGTCAGATATATAGATGGAGAGGGGAGGGCGGAGTAGATGCAAACAGCAGCTTCTGATACGGAGATCAGTTTGCTTCTGTTAAGGAAGTCAGTTACTTCTGATAATGAGATAACTATTCATAGTCTCTATTCAATCCCAGCTTGACTGGGTTAAATTTACAGATGAATTCCAATTCAGCAGCTTCCCATTGGATTTTGTTTTTGAAAGGTTTCTGTTGAACTACAGTGACCTTTAAGTCCTTGATGGAATGTCCTGGTAGATTGAAGTGTTCTCCCACTGGTTTCTGGATGTTGCCATTTTTAATGTCAGATTTGTGTCCATTTATTCTTTTGCGCAGAGGTTGGCTGGTTTGTCCAATGTACAGAGCAGATGGACATTGTTGGCATATGAGGGCATATATCACATTGGAGGATGAGCAGTTGTAAGAGCCAGAGACAGTGTAGTTGACGCCATTGGGTCCTGTAATTGTATTTCCTGGGTAGATATAAGGGCAGAGCTGGCATCTGGGTCTGTTGCAGGGCCTGGTACCTGTGCTGGTGACTCTGCTAGCTGATTCATGATTGTAAGTGAGAAGTTGTTTCAGGTTGGGGGGCTGTCTGTAGGCAAGGAGAGGTCTTCCACCCAGGGCTTCTGAGAGAGAGGCATTATTTTCCAGGATGAGTTGTAGATCACTGATGATACATTGGATGGGTTTGAGCTGGGAACTATAGGTGACAACCAGTAGTGTTCTGTTGTTAGTTCCTTTAGGTCTGTCCTGGAGCAGGCTGTTTCTGGGTACTAGTCTGGCCCTGTCAATTTGTTTCCTTACTTCATTTGGTGGGTACTGTAGTCCCAAAAATGCTTGTTGTAAATTTCTTAAGTGGGAGTCCCAATCAAGAGCATTGGAGAAGATACGATTGTAATATAAGGCTTGGCTGTAGACAATTGACCGAGTGGTATGTTTAGGGTGGTAGCTGGAGGCATGTAGATATGAGTATCGGTCTGTGGGTTTCTGGTATAAGGTGGTATTTATCCATCCATTATGTAGTTGTACAGTGGTATCCAGGAAGTGTACCCGTTATGTAGAGTGGTCCAGGCTCAGGTTGATAGTAGGGTGAAAGTTGTTGAAGTCCTGATGAAATCTCTCAAGGGCTTCCTTCCCATGGGTCCAAATGATGATGTCATCCAAGAATCTTAAGTATAGTAGTGGTTTCAGTGGATGGGAGCTGAGGAAGCGTTGCTCCAAGTCCGCCATGAATATGTTAGCATATTGTGGTGCCATGCGTGTGCCCATGGCTGTGCCATTAACCTGTAGATATAAGCTGTCACCAAATTTGAAGTAATTGTGAGTGAGTACAAAGTGGCCAAGTTCAGTGGTGAGGTGTGCTGTGGTTTTGTCTGGGATAATATTCCTTATGGCTTGCAGTCCATCTGCATGTGGGATATTGGTGTATAGAGCCTCCACATCCATGGTTGCTAGGATGGTGTCATCTGGTAGGTTGTCGATGGACTGTATTTTCCTGAGGAAGTCAGTGGTGTTCCGTAAATAGCTGGGTGTGCTGGTGGCATAGGGCCTGAGGATAGAGTCCATGTATCCTGAGACTCCTACTGTGATAGTGCCTATTCCTGAAACAATGGGGCATCCTGGGTTACCTGGTTTGTGGATTTTGGGTAGTAGGTAGAATCTTCCTGGTTGTGGTTCCTGGGGTGTGTCCGTATGGATGCATTCTTGTATGTCCATGGGGAGTGTCTTTAATATTTTATTGAGTTCTCAAAATGGCTGCCTCAGTAGGCAAACCCATTTGTAATACCTCACTCCTCCCATCTCCTGGGAAGAAGGAAATACTGAAGGTGGAATAATACCACAAATTTACACACAACAGCCCATGTGCTTACCTCTCCCTCTAATCATCCACTGGAAAATCTTATCATTTGAAAGAGGGCACTCAATAATGATTTCTGACTTACAATGGCCCTGCTGACTTTTTGAAGAGCTTGCAGGGTTCGAAGATAAATACTGGCAGGTGCCATAGCCCCCTTGGATGCCATGTTGGTATAAGGTAATCCTTCTAAACTCATTGACTTCAATGGATTTAGAAGGGTTTAACTTTGTTTAGCATTTCAGGCTTACCTCTTACCTTTGTAAGATAATGTAACTAGTATTAGTTTTGCACCATTTTACATTTTTGATTTCTTTTTGTACAGAAACATGGAAAATAGGATTCAATTAGACAGGGGACATCTTTTTAGTTACAAGACATTAACTGCCTCAGTCTGATTAATACGAGTTATTCATATGCTGTTGGATCTAAATTAATGTTTCTGGAGGTGAAAGGACTTCCACCCATGGAGTGTGATTTTCTTGTCTTCCTGCTGTTTCTCTCCAAACCCTGTTTCTGAAGCTCTCCTCACCCCTAGAAGCAAGATTTTGGAGGCATTTGGGGCTGCCAAAGATGAAGGAAAGTGAGAAAATTGTGGTCCATGGGCGAACATTCATGTGCCCACAGAAAATGTTAGTCTGGATTCCCATCAAGGATTTATTGTAAACTTCTTAAAACATTAATAATTTCAAAGACCCGAAGAGAAAGCGAAGTGAACATCAGGATCATTGAAAATGAATTAAAGTAACTTAGGCATTCAGTAAACACCCTAATTTGTTAAACTTAGTTTCAATAAAGTTTAGGCATACCTAACTTCCTTTGCATTGCACCTGTTCTAAACAAGCCTCCTTTGAATCATCTTCTGGATCTCTACACAGAGAATAATATGACAAGTGCTATCCATAAATACAAACCAGGCATGAAGCAAAACATGATAAACAGATGATTTCTTGGAATATCTACTCTGGGGCCCATTTTTCTATGCAAGGTCAAATTCACTGTTTATTCATGACATGAACTGATAGCATGTTGTAGCAAACTTATAGGAACCCTATTCTTATTGTTTTGAACCTATACACAATACTTTTTGAGATTTCAATGCAACGGTAGGAGATAAACACAATGGAAAGTATTGGCTAAGCAATCCTACGCTTTCTTCTTTTGTCCGTCAATCTTCAATTAAAAACAGGAAGGAGGGAGCCAGGAAAAAATGTCATGGCTAAAGCCCAGTGTTTAGAAAATAGGGGAATTTAAATAGTAATGTTTCCTATTTAGCTTTCTCTTCCTGTTCTTACATAGTTTAACACAAGGTGTCAACAGACCTAGAATATACTTCATATGTCTTTTCTATACGAAAAGAATACAAGAGTACAGCAATTGTGTTTAGGGTGGCATTTCTCCATCTTCCATTATGTACTACATACCAGTCATGGTCTTCCTAGGTGTAGGTTTCTATGCTACACCAAGAACCAAAAGACTTGTATATATTGTGTACCTCATCTCAGGGGTCATTTCGTAGAAAAAGAGCTGGAGGAACTCATTAGCATAACTCAACAGCATAACTCATTAGCATATGCCACACTCCTTGCCATCACTGGAAGTGAGTCATTGGCATAACTGATTTGCATATGCCACACACCCTGACATCACCTATCCTGGCTGTTTTGGACCCAAGCCTGGCCATTCAGGGCCGAAATTGGGCCCAAAATGGCAAAAGGGGGCTGAAAATGGCCGAAAAGGGGCCCAAAATGGTTGGGATTGGGACACTGCTGAGTGGGAAAGTGATCCACCACCTGTCAGATGCCCGAATGGGCCCAAAATGGCCAAGAGTCAGGTGGGTGGGGCCACCTGACATGTGACCTCTTTGGGGAACTGCTGGAAATGCGTTCCTGTGCATTCCCCCTTGAAATGAGCCCTGCCTCTTCTAGTAAAAAAAAGGCAGACTATTATAGAATGGACTACTTTTATGGTTGTAGTTCTAAAATCATTAGAGTATGGCATCCTTATTCAAATAACATTTGCAAAATTCTACAAACAGTAAAATGCTGACTTTCAAAGATTGCTTCTTTCTGTAAAGAAATAATGCATTAAAGCAGATGCAAAATAGCTTCTTCCTCTCCCCATATGATTTTTAAAATGTAAGTCACGCAACTGCTGCTACATGATTAAGCTCGTAACATTCTCACCTATACTTTAATTGCATTAGCATCTCATCATTCTTTTACGCCCTCTACTCTCACTCCTACTTTATCAGACTTGTAGAGGGGGAGGCTTCAGATTCCAATCTATGAACTACATAAGCGAAGATTATCTCAGTGCTATCTTCTTTTACTCAAGATGTTACACACAAACATAAACGTGTTTTACTGCTGGGTTACTACTGTGCTCTGAGCAGTTTCATACTTATAATCACTAATTAGGGGGAGGGGGTGTTGATTCTTACCATGTCTTAAAGTAAAAGAAAGATGAGACATAACTATGATCAGATGTCCAGTATATTTTTATAGCATGTTGTAGCAAAATTATCAGTTTTGTATAACATTATCAGTAGCCAGGGGAGACTTGAATATGCATCAGAACTATGAAGTACATGTCCTCTTCCAGCATCTCATGTAGTCTGACTTTTAAGTTTTATACAAATCCAGAAAGAAAAACTTTGTGAATTCCCAATAAAACTGCAACATTCTAAAAGCAAGTAAAAGGTTATATATTAGTTTACCAGGTCCCCCTAGCCTCCCAGCAGGAGGTGGGGGACCCGGTGCTTACCCTACTGCTGTTCCCACGGTCCTTTTCACAAGCACACCCTCATGCCAGCATGTTGACCTCACTCCTGGACCCGTTTGGGGCCAAAATCGCCCTGCATTGAAGCACGGGAGTGCTCTTAGGGTGGCGCGATGATGTCGCTCCTGGGAGTGATATCATTGCACCGCCCCTGGAGTGCACCTGGAAGGCCAGTTCCCACATGCCCCCCTCGCCAGCCAGATGAATGGTAGCAGGGGGCAGAGTGTGAAAACAGGGATCCCTTGCCCCCACTGGGAGAATAGGATCCCTAGTTATACATCTTCTGGAAACAGAACTGTATTTTAAATTAAGATGTGCGGGCATGCATGTGAATGGGTATGTGTAAGAAAAATAATTATTAATATAAAAATATGTAGCATAATGAATGTTAATGTTAATCATCCTGGGAGAAGGGGCTAGGCAGCCCACAACCTAAGTACTGCCATTCTCTACCATCAAAGGCATGGCAGCACTTAAGTCCACTCAGTTTGGTTCTCAGGGAGTTAGAGACCTCTGCCCTGGGAGGAGGGACTAAAACATTCATTCAAAACCAGTAAAATATTGGGATGGGGAAAGCAGAATATTGTTATTTATGTTTTTTGAACTGCTGTAAGTAGCTTTGAGTACTTTATAGTCAAAAAGCAACATATAAATAAAAAATTGAAAAGAAACATTAAAAATCCAAAGACTATTGATGCTGATTTTACTTTATATACTTTATTCATTTTTGGTGAGTTTTTTTATTCCATCCTTCCTCTGTGGAGCTCAAGGAACCATTTATGGGTCTTCCCTCCAGTTTTTCATCACAGCAACCTAGGATTGCTAACTCCGGGTTCAGAAATTCCTGGAGAGTTGGAGGAGAACCCTGGAGAGGGAAGGGTTGGAGGAGGGGTGAGACCTCAGTGGGGTATAATGCCATAGAGTCTACACCCCAAAGTGGTCCTTTTTTTCTAAAGGACCTGATCTCTATCATCTGGAGATCAGTTGTAATTCCAGGAGATCGTCAAACCCCACATAGATATTCGTGGCCCTATAGTAACTCCATGATATGGGCTAGACCAGGGCTTCTTAAACTTTTTTGTGCCATGTTCCCCTTTGGCAGTCTGGTAAAGTTTATGGACCCCTTCTCAGAATAATGTTTTTAAATGCATAAAATAAAATACATAAGATTAAAAAGAAAACCAATTATATTGACATACAGTAATCAATTTTTCCCCATCCAAGTTCATGTACCTCCTGAAATGTAACCAAGGGAACTGTGGACCCCAGGTTAAGAACCCTGGGCTAGACTGAGACAGAATGTTTGAACAAAGGTCTCCCAGGAAGTTAAATGGCAAATGGGGATTAGAATCCAGGTCTCCCATTCCTAGACCAACATCACACTGACTGCAACATCACACTGGCAAAAAACAGTGGTGAAATTTAATCACTAAAAAGTTAGGATCAAAATATATAAATGATCAGATTCTCCACCCTCCCACCACCACCAAATGGGTCAACATTTGTTATACCTGAATTTTCAAACATTGTAAAAGGACAATAATAAGGTAAAGGTCACTCTCACTATAAAGATCAGTCAATTCAAGAATAAAGTTAAATATTCTAACCACAGTCAGTCTCTGATGTTTTAGCATGGGTCATTGTTAAGTTCTTTATCCTTTTCTTTCATGATACTAAAGCATCTCGCTCAGCAGGAATGTCTTATAAGGCAGATTTTCTGAAAACTCCTTCCGTGCTGGGCAATACTTTTCCACAGACTTCATTGTGCTCACTGCATAAAAAGTCACTACCTATTGAACAGCTAATGCTCACTAACATTTCCTTCTTTCTTTCAACCACCAACATTCTCCCCCCCTCCCTTCATCACCTTGGCTGCCCAAGGAAATATTTCACACCTCAATACACAGTATATTTAACTCTTCCAACTTTGCTTTTGCCAACCAAGAAGTAAAAGGAATGTAGAGTGAAATTTCTTCAGAAACTTCATTTTTCAAAGCAAGCTTTTAACAAATTGAAGATGATGATGTTCTGTTTCATTTTTCACAGCCTTAAACAAGCTCAGTCTAAATTAAATTAAAACAATTTTGTCTCCTTTCACAAAGAGGTTTTTCTCTGCATTAGCCTCCAAACTGCAGCATGTTTTTTGGGGAGCTTTCACACAACATGTACTTGTAAACATCTTGTTTCTAAGCTTTTCCATCCTAAATATAGGGTGGCCAGGTTTCCCAGCAAACCTGTTCATTGCACATTGGAATTTGGAAATTTCACAACATGTAGACTGAAAAGACTACAGAATACAAGAGTTACCTAAGAAGACCGTGTTGCTGATGAGCTACTGCTCTCTCAATCACTTTACCCAGAAAAGGCAGAATAGAGACTAGGTGATAAAAGACATCATTTTTGTCGATGGATTTTTTTAATGAAGTGGGCAGATGATCACCTCTTTGACTGGCTGAGGGAAGGTACTCTGAGTTGGTGACAGATTTATGACAAAATTGGAGTCCAGTAGCACCTTTAAGACTAATCAACTTTACTGTAGCATAAGCTTTCGAGAATCACAGTTCTCTTTGTCAGATGCATGGAGGGTAAGAAGAAACTGGTCAGATATATAGGTGGAGAGGGGAGGGGGGAGTAGATGCAATCAGTAGCTTCTGATAATGGGATCAGTTGGCTTCTGATAATGAAATCAGAAATAATGAGATATCCATTCATGGTCTCTATGTATTGTTGAAGGCTTTCACGGCCGGAGAACGATGGTTGTTGTGGATTTTCTGGGCTGTATAGCCGTGGTCTTGGCATTGTAGTTCCTGACGTTTCGCCGGCAGCTGTGACTGGCATCTTCTGAGGTGTAGCACCAAAAGACAGAGATCACTCAGTGTCACTGAGAGATCTGTCTTTTGGTGCTACACCTCTGAAGATGCCAGTCACAGCTGCTGGTGAAACGTCAGGAACTACAATGCCAAGACCACGGCTATACAGCCCGGAAAATCCACAACAACTATTCATAGTCTCTATTCAATCCCAGCCTGACTTAATCAAATTTACATATGAATTGCAATTCAGTAGCTTCCTGTTGGATTCTGTTTTTGAAAGGCTTCTGTTGAACTACAGTGACCTTTAAGTCCTTGATGGAATGTCCTGGTAGACTGAAGTGTTCTCCCACTGGTTTCTGGATGTTGCCATTTTTAATGTCAGATTTGTGTCCATTTATTCTTTTGCACAGAGGTTGGCTGGTTTGTCCAATGTACAGAGCAGATGGACATTGTTGGCACATGAGGGCATATATCAGATTGGAGAATGAGCAACTGTAAGAGCCAGAGATAGTGTAGCTGACACCATTGGGTCCTGTAATTGTATTTCCTGGGTGGATATGAGGGCAGAGCTGGCATCTGGATCTGTTGCAGGGTTTGTTACCTGAGCTGGTGACTCTGCTAGATGATTCATGGTTGTAAGTGAGTATTTGTTTAAGGTTGGGGGGCTCTCTGTAGGCAAGGAGAGGTCTTCCACCCAGGGTTTGTGAGAGATCTTGATCGGGAGTCCCACTTAAGAGATTTACAACAAGCATTTTGGGGGCTACAGTATCCACCAAATGAAGTGAGGAAACAAATCGACAGGGCCAGACTGGTACCCAGAAACAGCCTGCTCCAGGACAAACCTAAAAGAACTAACAACAGAACACCACTGGTTGTCACCTATAATTCCCAGCTCAAACCCATCCAACGTATCATCAGTGATCTACAACCCATCCTGGAAAAGAATGCCTCTCTCTCACAAGCCTCTCTCTGGTTTCCAGAGAAAGAAAACTTGAGGTAAATTTTGATCATAGAACAGGATATTTCAACAGTATTAGAAACAATAATCTTCTAAGAGCTTAGTTTCAAATATTTGCAGTTCCTAAAAGTGAGAGGCTTGTAGTTTCAGACTTAGGCTATACTAACAAGGATTCTTCATAAATTTCACTTTACAGCTTAGGTGTTCTTATGTCTGTAGCGTACTCTTTTCTCTTTACACTAGACCCAGGGTCCTCCTAAAAGTCAAACCCTCTTTCTCCAAATGACATAACTCTATCCACTTAGCTGAAGAGGAGTCTCCTTTTACTACCAACTTCCTCTGCCAACAACACATTGGATGCTTAAAAGTAAATATCTCTCTCTGAACTCAAAACCACAAATAAAATCATTATAACATTTAAAATCCATCCAAAATGATCAGGATAGGCAGTCATTAACTTACAGTATTTTTTTCCTCAGCCTCAGAAGGCAGCACTTCAAACAGAGAGCAGAAAAGACACACTTAAAATGGCTGCTGAGGGGAGCTGGGTGAGTTTGCCACTGACTACCCCCCCCCCCGCCCCCCGATCCTGCTCTAGCAGCTCTACTGGCTTCCATGAAGCAAAATATTCTTGAAAAATGGCCCTACTTATTAAACCACTAACAGATCGATTTGCAGGTCTTAAAATAAACATAAATAATGCCACACAGAAAGCAGGCCATATCTTAGAAAGGAGTGAGACAATACACGAAGAGGTCTGGGAATTTCAAAGGAATAAGAGGCAAATGCAAGAGAAAATATTGTACTTAGAACTCCAATCAAGACAATCAAACCTGAAATTTAGGAGTTTTGAAGAATATCTGACTGCCTCAGAAAACCTACCTTCCTTTCTGGCAAATGGGCTAGTTAATATTTACAAGATGGTATTGCCCCCTTAATAACCAGAGCTTACAGGATGGGCTCTCAGAGTCACCTGACCAGAACAGGCCCCAGGGATATCAAGGCAGTCTTTCCTGACAGGAGAACAAGAAAAAAATACTTGACATTGGCAGAATTAAATCTGCACTTACATTTAAAGATAATCAAATTTTGGTTTTCACTGATGTTCCAAGTGAAATACTAAATAAAAGGAAAGAACTTAAAACAACATCAGAAACATTAAGACAAGCTCCTATCAGATACAAATGGATAAATTACAAAAAATTACAAGTGAGTCACAAAAATAAACTTCTCTATGCCATAGACTATGATTCAGGTCTAACGCTGTTACAAGACATAAATTTGGCTACACCTATGGATTTTGATAAAGCATGCACCCCAAAAAGTGGGGGGAAGCAACTAGCACAGCCATCTACTCCTTACAAGGAAAGTAAAATAACTGTTCGTCACAACTAATGGAAAATGCAGATGAATTCTAAATACAAAACATTTATCAATTTATAATTATTGCATAATACCTTAAAATTCTGTGAAAAGTTATAACTGTGGTTTTATAATTAAACATAAAAAGCTTCCCCCCCCAGTCAAAATAAAGAGGCAGACACAAGGCTTGGGTAATAAAGGGCCACTTTTTATTTATGGCAACAACATGAACTGCAACAACTGAAACCTGGCAAGGGCCTAACCAGTGGTACAGGTCAAGCCCTGGGGCCATTCCCCTGGACCCCGCCTTGACCTGTCTGGGTGAGACCCGCTGCCCCGGATGCGAGCCATCCAACTGCATGGTTGAGATTTGGCTGGCCTGGTGGATGGTTTCCCCCTTAAAGCTCCAAGCACCCCCACCGCAGAGCATGAGGGCAGGACTTTTCCAGGGGCTCCCACCAGGCAGTCTGCCCTCTCAACTGGCCACCGCCAAGCATGCCAGCTGATTCTGACAGGCCCACAATATCCCCACCGATGGGGATGTGCCAAGGGTACTCACCATCCCACTAACATCCCCCCAACTAAATCCTGCCAATGATAAGGCCAAGCCTCTGCTCAGGCCTTTGCGCCCCACAGGTGACTTAATGCAAGTTACAGCGCTTGCCTTAGGTCATCTAAAAATATGTTGTTGCCTGCCACCGATAGGTGGACCCCATTGTTGCCAAGTAGGCCCCCTCTCCTGCTTTAAGGCCTGCTATGGACTGTGTTAGAGTTTCCTGCGTTGCTGTTTCACTGCTACACCAAGATTGCCCTGCACATGTGTGCTATGATACACGTGTCAGTTTCCTGCCTGCTTGTTAATTACCTTGCTGCTGCAATAGACTGTGTTAGTTTCCTGACACCATGCTTGGATAACTGCACAAAGGACTTTCTTCCTGGGCAACCCTGCTCAGACTTATATCTGGACTTCCCAGTGTGTGTATGGACTTTATTACAAATGTGCCCCATGCCTGCGTTGCCACCCACTACGGACCGCACCTGTTCCCTGCTATGGACTGTGTTTTACGTGCTGTTCCCCCTGCCTCCATGGAAGCCTGCCTCATCTGGGCCCAAGCCGCTGCTAGCAGCCGGGCGCCTGCCGGGGAAACCTCCAGCGAGCCTGGCTAGGCGCTCCCTGGTCAGTTCCTGACTGGAGCCTCCCGCGGGCCGGTCCCCGAGCTTGCCCTCGCTACCGGGCAACCTGCAAACCAGCCTACACCATGCCCTGCCGGCGACCATGTTCTTAGGCAGCTAGAAGACCGAGAGAAGAAGCCTGCTTTGGGAAGCCATTTCGGCAAAGCGGACACACCACGTCCGCAGCAAGAGAACCTCGCCCCGCTCTGCATATCTTAGGAGCTGCCCCGGAGAAGAAGCTAAGTGCCGACCATCCCAAGCACTTAGAGAATGCATCTCAAAGAAACCTATGCATTCCAGAGCTGATGACATCAGGGCAAGCCCTGTCCGCTGGAACATCCATTCAGCCCACTCGGATTTCCCCCTCCCTCCTTTGTCCCCTCTTCCTGAGTTGTCACTTAACACAATCAGATTCCTAAAGTGGCCAATCTAAGACATTTAGTAACCCATTAAAACCTTTGTTTTAATCCGTGAGAACCACCAGGTACAGAACCGGCCCCAGGGTACGTTTTGGGGTATTTAAGCTGGTCCCTCAGACTGCATGGTGCATACGCCATTCCTACCCAGACCCCTTGCTGTCTGTCCGTGGATCCATTGCTGGCATTGGACCACCTCGCTGTCGTGTCTCTGCTCCGCTTCAGGATTGTGAGTATTTCCCTTATCAACGTGGGTACCTGCTCAAGCGACCGTCTCTATATTTCTTAATCTGCATTTCCTAGTCCTTGTATGCTTTCTCGTGTGTATGTGCAAGTTCAGGCTTACGCCACACTATTAGTAAATACACCTGTTTATTGAACCTATTTGTAGTCTGCCTCTTTGTCACTAGAGTGTCTGGAATCGGGACCTCCGTAAACGTTGGTTAGATCCGCGCTAATTTTAGTTCCAGACTGCTAAATTTCCCCATTATAAAAAGCAGTTCTGGTAACACCATCACCTCTGTAGAGGTCAGCCATGTGGGCCTTAATCCTGGGGTGGGGAAGATAAATACCCAGCCCCTTCCCTAAGCTACCTGAAGGGCCCTATTGGCCCTGCACCTAGCCCCTTCTATCCCTTTGGGGTTCATAGCTTCACGCCACACCTGGCTTGAAGCATCTCTGACCAAATAATTAAGACGCCAGGCCATTGCTTCCTAATCCATTGCAAGTTGTCCTGCACCTGCAAAATAAGGGCCTGCCCCTTGACAAGACCAAGGTCATTACCACCCAGGTGAATGACCAATATATCAGGCGGAGGACCACTCCTCCCCTCAAACAGCAAAGGCAGCAGCCCTGGCCACCTTTGGCCACGTCGGCCCTGCCACTCAATGGTGGCCCACTCACTTAAACCAAGCTGGGACCCGATGGCTGTCCTCTTGGCTTGGTGGGCTGCCCAAAAAACCATGCTGTGTCTGCACACAAGGATCTGCAGCCTTCCGCAGTGAAACACAGCACCTAAAGAGAGAAAAAGTCAGTTGAGGGTCCCAGCACCCAGAGGGCGAATGTAAGACCAATAAGCCTTGGACCTCCACCGGCTGACCCACTGTATAACCTGACTAGGATAGCCCATGGCCACAGCTGTCGAGGCCACCCCAATCCGAAAGGAATGGGTGCCAAATTTTACATCCTGCAGACCCAACTTTGTCAGATCCCGTCCAGTAACCATCCAGAACTGGTACTTAGTCAAGTGGGCTCCGTCACTATGATGGAATAATAACCCCCTGTTGTCTCCCCCAAAGTGCAATATATTTCTTCAGAGCCAAGACCGGGCACAATTCAATGTCTGCACAAGGACCTAGCTGAATCACAGACCCCCACTGTAACTGGTCAGGCTTGGAGTGCCTAATTCTTAAGGTGACCTTATCCCCCACAAACTTTACATCGGAGGCCATTAAGGCCCTCTCAGAGCCATCCTTAATGGAGTGGGCTACCAATTCACTTATCCTCAGGGCCCCAAAAAAGGCTGTGAGCGCAGCTGCATGAAAGAGAGCCGCCTCATACCCTGAGCAGCACACTGAACCCCAGACCACGCTAAGGCCACTTAAGATGTCTAGGGACATAGGCTCTCTAATGTCCCATGGTCTGGCTGCCTCCCTAAACCAACCCTCTAACATTTTCTTGAGGAGGAAGTCCCCAGTGTCATCTGCAAACCCGTGGGCTTTGCTGGCGAATGCTAACGCTGCCAGCTGTCCCCTAATGGACTTCACCGCTAAGCCCCTCACCTTCAGCTGAACACAAAACTGCATAAGGTGAACCACAGGGATTGGCCATACCTGTCGTAGTCCCTGCTCAGTCCTAAACCCCACAAACTGCCTCACTGCACGATCATAGGACCTCTCTGTGCTGGGGGTAATGGCTAGCTGGATGGCCCTGTAGGCTTCAACCTTCCAAGCTGCCATAGCTCCTGTGGCATCAGGGCGGGCATCAGGTCGGCCCCTGGGGCAAGCTGATGAAATCGCTCCATCTGCAGGTGAGACAGAGCGTCTGCCACCCCATTATCTAACCCTGGGACATGCTTGGCCAGGAACAGAATATTCAATTTCAAGCATCTAAGGGTAAAAGCTCTGACTAGCTTCATGACCCTTTGTGACTTAGAGGTAAGTGAGTTCACCACGTGAACTACCACCAGATTGTCACACCAGAAATGCATGGTGTGTTTGGCAAGGTCCCGGCCCCATAAGAATACCGCCACTAGGATGGGAAAAAAATTCAGGAAGGTAAGGTCCCAACTGAGACCCCACTGCGGGTACAGGGGCAGGGCTGCATTGTTAAGGCACCAAGCCCTGCCCCCCTCCCACGTGGCCCTACAAGGCCGGGGGAATGCTGCTGCTTTTTCTCCATGATGGCAAATGCAGCCCCTGGCCTCAAGCCCTTGGCTGCCAGCCGGGTGGAGGGTGAATTATGTGGTTTGGGGGAGGAAAGCGTTCTTTGTTTACTTAAAGTAGCTCTCAAACTCTTTATTTTTTATTTGTAGCCCTTCTAATTGTTGATTACAATAACCAGAGTGAGAAGTTATTCTCACCTGTTTATAGAGGGCTTCATAGGTTATACTCTTCGTTCTGATCATAATATTGCTCTCCTCTCTAAAATTCTACATTGCTTTATGCTAATCTGAACACAAAGATCTACAACCTAGGTGATTCCTTAATTAATTCTGAACATAATATTGGTACTCTTATAATAAATTGTTATTTAAATAACTCTTCTGTTAGATAAATATATAGATTCAAATAGAAAGAAGATGAGCTGATTTTAGATTGATTCTAAATAAAACTGTTTTTTATAATGGTTGTATTTTTAAGGGGGAAATCGGGGGAGGGAAACAAATACATTATAACTGTATTAATTGACTGACAGTAGGAAAAGGTGTGTGCTAACTACTATTTTGATTTAAAAGAGGTGCAATCTGTTTTAATAATCTGTGGAATGGGGAGAAATGTTTGATTCAGCTAATTTACTCTTATCTAATTATTGATTACTAAGTCTTTTTATTGTTATTGTAAAAATCAATTGATATCTATTTAATTGTTTAGAAGTTAATCATTACTGCATATTGCTTATTCAATATACATATTTAAACAAAAATTTAGACTGAATATTGGTAAGTTATTACTATTGGCTATTTTTCACTACTGATACTGGATTGCTGTATATCTTATCTGTTGTAGTTCAAAACAAAGTTTGTAATATTAGTCGTTGTTATTTTGCATCGTTATATAACCAAGCTTTTGTCAAGATACATTCTTAAAGTTTGGTGACAATACATTTGAACTTTAACATTTGTGTGAGGTCTTAATAATCCATTAAAAATAAAACAAATCTTAATGAATTTGGCTAAGCTAAAGCCAGATGTTACACTTTTTCAGGAAACTCACACTTCACAAATAGTGACGAACTGAAAGCTAATTGGATTCAGTTTCAATACCATGCCAAAGGGTTCTCAAAAGCCTGTGGTGTATCAATTCTAATCTCAAAACAAGTATGTTTTCAGCACAAAGCATTATTAAAGGATCCACAAGGTAGATTTCTACTAATAAAAGAATCAATAGAAAACCAAATTTTAACAGGAGACTTCCGGTTTGGTGTTATGGTGAGCTGACGTGGTCCAGGGAGCTGGACCATCTGAGTTGCTGTTTTTCTGGCTGGCAAGGTGCCTCGACCGCCCGCAGCCCTCTGCTTTCAGGCAGACAGCGGGCAGGAATGCTTTGTGACCCCAAGAGTGAGTGATCTCGGCAGAGGGGGGGGTTCTGAATCAAGGACTCTCCCCCTGCCTTGAGGTCCCCTCGAAGAAGGGCGGCTTCTAACTCTGCAGCAGCTTTGGAGTCAACGAATTGGCATAAGATCATCGTACCCAAGCCTTAGGAACAAATTTGAACAGAACTGGCAAAAGAAACAGTGGTTACAACCCGGAGAAGAAATTAAGAGGTAAAGATTACTACCTCCCCCTACGGACACGAATTTGGCTTAAGGACTAAAGTTTAAACATGGGGAAATAGGGCTAGATAAAGTAGAAGTTTTATGAAAGCCATCCGGAAAATTTTTTTTGAGACTTTAAAAATTGTTAAGGCATAAATGAACTGAAAAAGGATTTTGTTTACATACCTGTGGTCTGGGGAGATAGCAACACGGAGGGAAAGAGTGTGGGAACAGCAGAAGTATCGCGAGAGGACAGCTTGTTTAGGTGTGAGAGCAGTGAGACATGTGAAGAGAGACAGGAAATGCATGAGAGAACCAGCGAGTAAAGCACTAGAAGGATCGGCGGACCAGAAGAGGAAGCGGAAGGACACCATTTTGAAGAAGGGAAAGGTTAAAGCTTCACCATAGAGTATACCATTAAGAAAAAACGCCTGGCATTTTGATTGGTGCAGCAGAAAAAGCTTGGAACTGTATTGAACTATAAAATACATTTATAAAACAAAATTAATAAACAGAAAAAACGGAGCTTAGAAAGAGATCAGATTCATGGGCAGGTAGTAAATCAAGCCCAACGATGTCGAAAAATTGGCAGACGGCAATTGAAAATTTGGACCAAAAAGTAACAGAGGGCAACAAGGAGCTTAATTAGTCTATACAAAAATCACAACAGACTTTGCAAGAAGCACAACAGACTTTGCTAAGTGACATCAAAGAAGCAATAAAATCTGAAGTGACAGAGTTGGCAAAAAATATTGATGAGATTAAAAAGGAGCTCCAAGTTACCCAACAGAAATTTCAGGAGGTAGAGAAAAAAACAGAAAGTTTAGCCACAAGCCTTAAAGTGGAGACCTCAGTGTTAAATGATAGGATGGCTATTGTGGAATGTAAAGGTATGGAAAAACAACTGAGATTTAGGGGTGTTCCTGAAACAAAGACGAAATCAACCCAGGAGCAAATTACTGATATACTAGCAGAAGTTTTAAACAGACAACCAGAGGAAATTGCAGCTAACCTAGATATAGCCTACAGAATTAACTCAAGCTATGCACTGCAAAAGGATCTGCCAAGGGACATTACTGTCCAGTTAAACACAAAAAGAATGAAAGAAGAAATTATCAGCAAGCAGTTTCAAAGTCCATTAGCGATGGAGGGGAAGCGAGTGAGAATCATGAAAGAATTACCAAAGAGGATTTTGCTGGAGAGGAAGAAATATAGGGATCTAACTCAGATTCTAAAAACCCTGAATATAAGGTATAGATGGGAAATACCGGAAGGTTTGAGCTTTGAATTTCAAACCTTGAGAAGAGTCATCAAATCACAGCATGATTTGGAGGTTTTTATGGCAGAAAACGAAAAAGACTTACCAAAACCAGCCAGATCTTGAACATGGAATGTAAATTAATATTGTGGAATGTAAATGGACTTAATTCACCTTCAAAACGGAAGGCTGTATTTCATTGGCTGGCAAAACAACATTGTAATATAATTTGTTTGCAAGAGACCCATATAAAAAATCAGGATGCTAAATATGTAAAAAATAAGAAATTGGGGAAGGAATTTGTGGCATTAGCAAAGGAAAAGAAGAGGGGAGTTGTAATTTACATAAAAGAAGAATTATAGCCAAAAGAGGTTATTAGTGATTCTGATGGTAGATATTTGGCTGTAGAATTTATTTGGAACTCCAAAAAAAACTTTAATTGTGGGGATTTATGCACTGAATGGATCAAAAGAACAATTTTTTAATGAAATAGTGGCACAATTAGACCAAATGACCTATGACCAGGTGATACTAGCTGGAGAGTTTAATGGTGTTGTGGATTTACAATGGGATAAAAAAAGAAGGCTACTAAAAATAAAATGGGAAGATTGCCTAAATCCTTTTTTCAATTGGAAAAACAGGAAAACTTGGAAGATATTTGGAGGAAATACAACTTAAAAGTGAAGCAATATACCTACTATTCTGCAAGTCACCAATTTCTATCAAGAATAGATATGATCTGGGCGTCTAAAGAATTAGCTATACAAACAAAAGATGTGGAAATAATGCCAAGAATAAGCTCAGACCATAATCCTATTTTATGGAGGTTTGGAATGAGACCCAAGAAATTAAGATGGAGACTGAATGAAGACCTTCTTCAAAACAGAATTAATCTGCATGTTCTTCAAAAAGAGACCAAATATTTTATTCAGTTTAATGTGGACCAAGGTGTGCCAATCCAGAAGGTATGGGATGCATACAAAGCAGTTATCCGGGGAGTGATTGACTTAAATATTAGAGATAAGAAAAATAAAGAATTGAAATTAAAGGAGATACAAGAAAAGATAAATCAAAAAGAACAACAATTAAGGGAAAGACCAGGGAAAAAGAAACTGCAACAGGAGATAAAAATTTTACAAGAACAAATAAAAGCAATGGAAAACAAATAGCTGGAATGGGAATTGAAAAAATTAAGACAAAAGACTTTTGAAGGAGCCAACAAGCCTGGAAAATATTTAGCGTGGCAAATGAAAAAAGAGAGAAAAAATCAATAAGTAGAATTGTGGACGATGGTAAGGAACTAATTGATCAGCAAGCAATAAGTAGGGCATTTTATAAATTTTATGCTAATTTATATCAGAAGAAACCTGTAGATATTAACCAGATTAATCAATATCTGCAAAAGATAAATTTACCAGATGTACCTAATAAACTGAAGGAAAGACTAAACGCTAAAATTTCAGATGTGGAAATTACTGAAGCAATACAAGCAACAAAACCGGGGAAAGCACCAGGACCTGACGGAATATCAGCGAAATTTTACAAGATAATGGCCAAAGACATTGCACCATTTTTGCAAAAGGTAATTAATGGAGTATTGGAAGGAAAAGAACTGCCAGAAACGTGGAATGAAGCGAATATAACACTGATACCAAAGGAGGAGCAAGATTTAGCTAATGTGAAAAACTATCGACCAATATCTTTGATAAATAATGATTATAAAATTTTTGCTAAGATTTTAGCAGAGAGATTAAAAGACTGGTTGATAGAATTTGTTGCAGATGAACAAGCAGGCTTCCTGCCAAATAGACAAATTAAAGACAATTTGAGAGTGGTAATTAATGCAGTAGAGTATTATGAAAAACATCCAGAGAAGGAGGCTGGCTTTTTTTTTGTGGACGCAGAGAAGGCATTTGATAATTTGAACTGGGACTTTATGTTTGCAATTATGGAAAAAATGCAGATGGGCAAGGAATTTATTTATGCAGTGAAAGCAATATATAAAGATCAATGTGCAGCAATCGTGGTAAATAACGAATTAACAAAAAAATTGGAGATAAGAAAAGGCATGAGACAAGGATGCCCACTATCACCATTGTTGTTTGTAATGGTATTAGAAATTCTATTAAGGCAGATACGGGATGATGACAATATAAGAGGCATGAAAATTAAAGGTTTCTCATATAAAGTAAGAGCATTTGCTGATGACGTGATGGTCATAATTGAAGATCTAATTCAAAATATGCCGAAGTTGCTAAACAAGATAAAAGAATTTGGAGATCTTGCTGGATTCTACATTAATAGAAACAAATCTAAGTTGCTATGTAAAAATATGACTAAGCAAAAACAAGAAGAATTAATGGAAATTACAAATTGTGAGGTAGTACACAAAGTAAGGTATTTGGGGATTGAGCTCACTGCGAAGAACATTGATTTGTTTAAGAATAACTATGACAAGTTGTGACAGCAGATAGATCATGATATGATTAAATGGAACAAATTAAACTTGTCATGGTTAGGTCGAATTGCGGTAATTAAAATGAATGTGCTGCCAAGGATGATGTTTTTGCTGCAAACAATACCAATAGTAAAAGATAAAAAGCAATTTGAAAAATGGCAGAGGAAGATAATAAACTTTGTGTGGGCAGGCAAGAAACCAAGAGTGAAAATGAAGATCTTGTATGATGCCAAGGAAAGAGGTGGATTACAATTGCCTAACTTGAGACTATATCATGAAGCAATTTGTTTAGTTTGGTTGAAGGAGTGGATGACATTAAAGAATCATAAACTACTGGCGTTGGAAGGTTATAAAAAATATTTGGACGGCATGCGTACTTATGGTACGACAAAGTCAAGGCAGATGCTATGTTTTTACATCATTATGTGAGATGGAATTTATTCATTGTTTGGCAAAAATATAAGAGATACTTAAATGAAGAAACCCCATTGTGGATTGTACCGGCTGAAGTTGTTAACCCGAAAACGGAATATAATGGTGAGGAGTGGTTGACTTATAAAGAAATCTTGAAACTGGAGCAAAAACCAGTTATAATTAAAGCAAATAAGGAACTACTATTTCATTATGGGTGGTTCCAATATAGACAAATTAAAGATTTGTATCAAAAAGAGTCCAGTAGCATCTTTAAGACTAACCAATTTTATTGTAGCATAAGCTTTCGAGAATCAAGTTCTCTTCGTCAGATGCCTGATACAGAGACTGGTCAAATATAGAAGAGGAGGGGAGGAGAGAGAAGATGCAGTTAGGGGGGGAAAGGGAGGGTGCAACCAAAACATTCCTTTGCTAGTAAATGTAAACATCTCCTTTTGGTGTCCTTTCGGGGTCAGTTGGCTTGGGTGAGGCTTCAAGGGAGTTTGCCCTGTTAGTTTGCAGCAGTAAAACAGCTAGACCATCCAATTCCTATGTAGTATAAGCCTTCGATAACCACAGCTCTCCCCACCAGATGCATCTGACAAAGAGAACTGTGGTCCCCAAAAGCCCATACCAGGTGCCACTGGGCTCCCCCAGACCACGCCGCTGTAAAGGAAATCTGTTACCTGTGATAATGTGATAACCATTCATAGTCCCTATTCAGTCCCAGCTTGACAGAGTCAAATTTGCATATGAATTCCAATTCAGCAGCCTCCCGTTGGATTTTGTTTTTGAAAGGTTTCTGTTGAACTACAGCGACCTTTAAGTCTTTGATGGAATGTCCTGGTAGATTGAAGTGTTCTTCCACTGGTTTTTGGACGTTTCCATTTCTAATGTCAGATTTGTGTCCATTTATTCTTTTGCGTAGAGGTTGGCTGGTTTGTCCAATGTACAGAGCAGAAGGACATTGTTGGCACATGAGGGCATATATCAGATTGGAGGATGAGAAGTTGTAAGAGCCAGAGACAGTGTAGTTGATGCCATTGAGTCCTGTAATTGTATTCCCTGGGTAGATATAGGGGCAGAGCTGGCATCTGGGTCTGTTGCAGGGCCTGGTACCTGTGCTGGTGACTCTGCTGGCCGATTCATGATTGTGGGTGAGTAGTCGTTTAAGGTTGGGGGGCTGTCTGTAGGCAAGGAAAGGTCTTCCACCCAGGGCTTCTGAGAGAGAGGTATCATTTTCCAGGATGGGTTGTAGATCACTGATGATACGTTGGATGGGTTTGAGCTGGGAGCTATAGGTGACAACCAGTGGTGTTCTGTTGTTAGTTCCTTTAGGTTTGTCCTGGAGCAGGCTGTTTCTGGGTACTAGTCTGGCCCTGTTGATTTGTTTCCTCACTTCATTTGGTGGGTACTGTAGTCTCAAAAATGCTTGTTGTAAATCTCTTAAGTGTGAGTCTCAGTCGAGAGCATTGGAGCAGATACGGTTGTAACGTAAGGTTTGGCTGTAGACAATAGACTGAGTGGTATGTTTAGGGTGGTAGCTGGAGGCATGTAGATATGAGTATCAGTCTGTTGGTTTCCGGTATAAGGTGGTATTTATTCGTCCATTATGTAGTTGTACAGTGGTATCCAGGAAGTGTACCTGTTGTATAGAGTGGTCCAGGCTTAGGTTGATAGTAGGGTGAAAGTTATTGAAGTCCTGATGAAATCTCTCAAGGGCTTCCTTCCCATGGGTCCAAATGATGAAGATGTCATCCAGGAATCTTAAGTATAGTAGCGGTTCCAGTGGATGGGAGCTGAGGAAGCGTTGCTCCAAGTCCGCCATGAATATGTTAGCATATTGTGGTGCCTTGCGTGTGCCCATGGCTGTGCCATTAACCTGTAGATATAAGTTGTCACCAAATTCGAAGTAATTGTGAGTGAGTACGAAGTGACAAAGTTCAGTGGCGAGGTGTGCTGTGGATTCAGAACAAAAAACTCGGATCTAGAAGAATGTTTATTACAAGAGGGGAAAAAATGATATCTAAAATGTATAAAATTTTGTTAAAGTGGTTTACTGAGGATGAAACAGTTAAAGTGCAAATGGTAAAGTGGGCTATAAATTGTAATAGAGACATCACAATGGATGCAAGGGAGAATTTGTGGGAAAATACATTAAAAATATCAACATGTACTAATATAAAGGAGAATGTATATAAAATGATATATAGATGGTATTTAATGCCTAAGAAATTAGCTTATGGGAATAGTCAAATGTCAGACAAATGTTGGAAATGTAAAAATCAAGAAGGTTCATTTTATCATATGTGGTGGACTTGTGAACTGGCTAAACAATTCTGGGGGAATATTGTTGAGGTTATGTCAGAAATATTGCAGAAAAAAGTGAACAAAAACCCAGAGTTGTTGTTACTAAGCATAAGTTTAGAAGAGTTTGCGATCCAAGATAGAACACTAATGTTTTACATGACAACGGCGGCAAGGATGGTATATGCACAATTATGGAAGGTTCAAGAAATACCGACAATAGAAAATTGGATCCAAAAATTGCTGTGTATGGCTGTACAAATTGCTGTACAAGCTGACAAATAAAATGAGAGAGCAAGAGTCTGAAGAATTCTTTATTAACTGGGGGAAATTTAAATTGTATTTGGAAAAGAAGTGGGATGTCAAAGGGAAATTATGTATATTGGAGAATTTTTAAAGAGGGGGTAAAGTGATCTTTACAGAGGGAATATATATTTGTGAGTTTAAGATAAGAGAATGGTATTAAGAAATAACATTTTACTTTAAATAATATAACAGTATATAGTAGATATAATTAGATAAGGGGTTGGAAAACTGTTGGAAGTCTACAAAGAAAATGGGGAAGGAGTGGGTGGGGGAAACTAGGATATGGGGGATAATAGATTATGTATGAAATGACTTATGTATTAACTCACCCAATAAAAATTTATTAAAAAAAAGAAGAAGAAGAAAACCAAATTTTAACATTTGCTATAATATACACTCCTAATAATAATGAGATCAAATTTATAGAGGAGACTCTTCAAACACTGACAAAATTCCAAGAAGGAAAAGTGACCGAAGGAGGCTACTTTAACTTCATATTGAGCCATGTCACTGACTGTACTTATTTCAACAAGCCAAAAGGGAAATGGAAAAATCAATTCACTCATTTAGATGAAATAATCAACAACCATCAACTGGTGGACATATGGTGTCTGATGCATATTTCTGAAAAAAATTACACCTATTTTTCAGCAAGGCATAACATTTACACTGGAAATGACTTCATTCTGATCTCGGACTCATTGACAAACTAAGTCCTAACTTCAAATACTGGAAATAGTACACGGTCTGACCATGGTTGGGTCAATTGCACTCTAGAATTAGATCTTAAAACATCAACTGAAAGAGATGGACTTTAGATAGAGCACTTCTATTTACTGGAAAGAAAACTAAAGAAATAGAACAAGATATCGAACAATATCTTAATGACAGCATGAGAGAAGACACCTCACTGCATATAGAATGTGACACCCTGAAAGTGATATTAAGAGGATAATTAACATCAATGTCCACACACTTGAATAAATGTAAGATAGCCGCTAGACCGGCATTAATGGGTCGAATCAAGACACTTGAAACCCTGCACAAAGCAAGAGGAAGCAAAAAGATATACCATCAACTTCTCGCTGACTGTAAACATTAGATTCTCTGGAAACTAATCACATACAAAAAAATCTTATATACCTGAAACAAAACCATCAGTTCAAAATCACTTTGGCTTCTATCATGTAGGACAAAAAACAGAACAGTTAAAGTAATCCAAGATACTAAAGGCCACTGTTACTCAAAGTCTTAAGATATAACTCCAATTTTCAGTCACCTCTACAAGCAGCTGTACTCAACAACGAACTGAAAGCCTCAATCTATCACTGAATATCTACTGTGACACACAAAAATAAAAACCCTAGAAAAATCTCACCATTTACTATTAGAAGAATGTATCAATATACAGGAAATTACAGATGCTGTAAAAAAACCCTTGAAAAATAATAAAGCAACGAGCCCTGATGGCTATCTATCAGAGTTTTACAAGAAATATGCCTTTGTTCTAACTCATCCACTAATGGAAACTTGTAATAACATTCTTAAAACAGGAAATCTTCCCCCATCATGGTCCACAGCATCAATAATAGTCATACCCAAACAAGGCAAGAACCTTCTAAATCCAGCTTCATACAAACCAATCTTCCTGTTAAACGTAGATTTCAAATATTTACCTCCATTACAGCCAAACACATCAATACCTTCATAACAGAATATATTCACCAAGATCAGTCCAGCTTTATCCCAGGGAGAGATCTTACAAACAATATATATAAATCCTTGAGTATACTTGTATCGTGTAATTGAAGGAAATCAGAAGCTCTTTTTCTATTACTGGATATTGAAAAAGCATTTAACTCCTTGGAAATCCCATATCTATATGCCTTACTACAACACATGGCCTTTGGAGATAACCTCCTTAGAACCATCAAGTCAATCTACTCTAAACCCACAGCACAAATCAAAGTGAATGGGTTAACCTCGGAATCTATACTCTTGGAAAGACAAGGCTGTCCTCTCTTGGACCAGACAAGGCTGTCCTCTCTTGCCAACGTTATTTGCACTTGCTTTAGAACTGCTTGCGGAGGCAATTTGAGATAATGATCAGATGCAAGGAATAACAATTGCATCCAACAATGACAAGTTAAGCATGTTTGCTGATGACCTGTTACTATACATCAAAAATCTAGTAAACTCTGTTCCTCAACTTCAAGAAATGCTCTCAACATTCGGGCATGCATCAGGACTGAAAGTTAATCAAACCAAATCTAGATCACTTCCTATTAATCTATCACCTGAAACAATGAAATTAATTTGTCAACAATTTGTCAATGGACTGACAATAATTTACCTTATCTAGGGATCTTGATCCCTTCTATCTTAAACAATTTGACTAAGGTCAATCATATTCCAAAATTCAAGGAAACAAAGCAAGATTTATTCAAATGGAATCAACAACAACTATCTTGGTATGAGCCTTATCATCTCATCAAGTCCTTTATACTCCCAAAATTAATCTTCCTGTTTCAATCTTTACCAGTTGCAAATTTATTGAAAAATTGGCAGTAAAGATTACCTTCCTATGGCAACATAAATGTTCATGGAGAGCATTTTCCACTCTGAAGCTAGAAAAAGACACATGGATGCTTCAGCTATTCAGATATTGTTATTTAAGAACATAAGCAAAGCCATGTTGGATCAGGCCAGTGGCCCATCCAGTCCAACATTCTGTCACACACAGTGGCTAGAAATCCAGTGCCATCTAAAGGACTGTCAGTGAGGCCAGGACACCAGAAGCCCTCCCACTGCCTTCCTTCCAGCACCAAGACAACAGAGCACCACCTCCCCACAAAGAGAATACCATCTATCTCCTGTGGCTAATAGCCACTGATGGACCTCTGCTCCATATATTTGTCCAGTCCCCTCTTGAAGCTGGCAATGCTTGTAGCTGCCACCACCTCCTGTGGCAACGAATTCCATGTGTTTATCACCCTTTGTGTAAAGTAGTATTTTCTTCTATCTGTTCTAACCCGACTGCTCAATAATTTCATAGAGTGCCCACGAGTTCTTGTATTGTGAGAAAGGGAGAAAAACACATCTTTCTCTACCTTCTCTAACCCGTGCATTATCTTGTAAACCTCTATCATGTCTCCCCTCAGTCGTCTTTTCTCCAGGCTAAAGAGCCCCAAGCGCCTCAATCTTTCCTCATAGGGAAAGTGTTCCAACCCTTTAATCATTTTAGTTGCCCTTCTCTGTACTTTTTCCAGTGCTATGATATCTTTTTTAAGGTGTGGCGACCAGAACTGTATTTATTTATGCCAAATCAATAAAAATATTAAACACAGTGCTGATGTTGCAGATGGGTGATAGTCTGGATTGGATCGAAACATTATGGCCACTCCATCACCCTCTATCCATAAAAGAGCTGATCTGGATTAAAGCGAATTTATGTCCCCTGACGATCAACCAAAATACCATCCTGGAGTCCACGTTTAAAGAGTGGGATATTCATAGAAGCAAATTAGTGCCAGAAATATCCCAATTTTCCACATTCACAGCTTAAATTTGGTTTACACCTAGTCAGGATCCAACCTCTAGAGAACTCTGGAATCATCAGAATGTCATGTGTTTGATAAATATTGTTACTGATAAAGGAATTCTTGAAAAATCAGAATTAGAAAGGAAAATATATGAAAAATGATCCCATGGTACTCTTTCAATGCAATCCTATGGCAAGTTACGCCAGTCTAAGACTATTGAAGTCAATGGACTTAGACTGGAGTAACTCTCCATAGCATTGCACTGTTTAACTACAGCTCAAACACACAGATTAAAACAACTGATATACTAATCAAATCTAAATCAGAATTTGAGAAAATCTTAGATAATCCAATGCCAGTTCGTAAAAGTTTAATTTAAAAAATTTACAATGCAATCCTCCTTACCTGTAACAACAAAGTTCCAACATGCCAAGTTAAATGACAGCAGGAGCGCACAAATCTGAACTCAAAACGATCAATGGAAGTCTATATGGACCTCAAATCTTCTCAATTCACTAGTGGTTAACAGCAAGGTACAAACTGACAAAATAATACATCAGTACTGCAGTGTACTCATACTCATCAGTACTGCACACCTAAGAAATTGTCCACAATATCTTCAGCAAAATCCTTTCTGTGTTGGAAGGGATGTGGAGAAATGAGCACCTATGCCCACTGCTGGTGGGAGTGCAAACACATTGAAAAATTCTGGAAAGAAATCTTGGAACAAATAACCCACATAACTGGCTATATGCTCACAATAAGCCCTGAAATAATCTTTCTGGACCAATGGCAGAACTCAACTATATCCCATATCAGGCACAATCTCATAAAGATCTTCTTGGTGCCAGTGAAAACTGCAATAGCTTCAAAGTGGAAATTACAGAAACCACCTATACTAGCAAATTGGTACTCTAAGTTGTGGGACTACTGCATTATAGAGAAAATCACAGATGGTCTGCTTCAAGCTAAAATATACCCCAGAACAACGGATTTTACAGAAAAATGGCTCCCCTTCATTGAACATACAGCACCAACCAAAAAATCCAGTGTACCAAACCAGGATGTGATGAAAATTTCAAATCTATGAAGCCTCATGACTGTACATCCTTAGTTGGACCTTGCACAACAACAAATGACATGCACAAACAACTTATTCAATTGTTTAATTCACCATGATACATCTTATCCTCCTGTTTGGTGTAGTGGTTAAGAGCACGGGACTAATCTGTAAAACCGGGTTTGATTCCCCACTCCTCCACTTGAAGCCAGCTGGGTGACCTTGGGCTAGTCACAGCTTCTATGAGCTCTGTCAGCCCCACCCACCTCACAGCATGATTGTGGTTGTGGGGATAATGATCATATACTTTGTAAACTGCTCTGAGTGGGTGTTAAGCCATCCTGAAGGGTGGTATATACATCAAATGTTATTATTATTGTTATTCTAAACAATCGACAACAAAATAAAGCTTTCAATCTTGTGTAACTTCATAAGAATCCATGCAGATAACTGAGTTATTGACTCAACAGACATATAAAACAGGAATGTCAATACTGTACCTTGCTGCAGGTTTTATTGTTATCTTTAATGTTATTGCTGTTTATCTTTAATGTTATAATTGTTTATAAGAAGTTAAAATCATTTTAATAAATGTTTTAAAATGAAAAAAACCACTACCAGTTCTATCTTGTTTGTGTAAAATTAGTGCTGACATTCAGATCAAATACTTTAACTTCTTTCAACCTAAAGCTGTCCCAGTTAGAGTAACTCTTCCCTTTTTCCTCACACAAAGGGTTACTAGTCTGACTCTTCTTGTCAGACTCCGGACTTCAACTGCTTCAATTCTGTCAGCACCAAATGTTACCTTCTCACTGGCCAGTCACAGAAAGGGCAAGCAATCTGTCAATCATTCTCCCTTCAGGCAGTTTTTAAAAACGCTTTACTTTCTACTCTCTGGGTGCTGCATTTAGTAAACCTTTCATTTAAAAGCCCATTCCATCACAGGGGTATTTTAAAACAGATTCTAAAAAATCAAAGTGAAGATATTAATAAACGTGACATAATTAAAATTGGATTTATCAATGCTTTGGATATTTCTTTCAATAAGGCATTAAGCTATGGCCATTCAAGATTTCGTGGCAAACGCTGTGAATTATATGTCAAAACATGAGAACATAACAGTTGCCTGGCTGGATCAGACCAGTAGTTCATCTAAGGTTGCCAGGTCCTCTCACCCTCCAGTGAGGGGGGAGACCTGGCACCTTTTTTGCAATCTTCACATGCGCTCCCAGGCAGTGTGATGATGATGTCACTTCTAGGAAGTGACATCATCATGCAGACCCTAATGCCTCAAATGGGTTAAATCGGGCCCATTTGGGGCCACAATTGGCGAGCTGTAAGGCACAGGAATTTTTCAGGGCTATCCAGGCAGTGTTCCTGCACTCAGCAGCAGGCTGAATTTGGCCTGTTTGGGGCCAAAGTCAGCCTGCTGTGGAGCACAGGAGTGCTGTCAGGGTGGTACAACATGCCCTAGAGTGCTCCTGTGCTCCATAGTGGGACAATTTGGACTCCAAATGGGCTCAATTCAGCCTACCGTGGAGCTTAGGACCACTGTCAGGAGGACCCTGGAAAGCTCCTGAGCTTCATAGCGGGCTAATTTTGCCCCCAAATAGGCCCAATTCAGCCCTTTTGGGGCCCAAATCTCCCCACTGTGGAGTGCAAGAGCATGCCCCAGGAGGTGTATCCTCCCGCTTTTCCCCCTGCCGGCTAGATAACCAGGAGCAGGTGGTGGAGAGTGGGAGCAGGGCATTCCCTGCCCCCAGCGGGGGACTGGCAACTCTAAGTTCATCTATATGATAGATTTGATAGCCCAGCACCCATCAGTTAATACTGTGTGGTAGTACTTTTCCTGGCAGCAATAGTTACAGTAATTTCTTGTAGCAACAATTAACGGTATGTAATAGCAATCAGCTTTGCTTTGCAACATAGCTAAAATAGTATGTAGTAACAAACAGCTTTGCTTTAGTTAACAGTTTATGATGGCAATAAACTTTGCAACGAGATGTGACAAAATCCACCAACTGAACACGGGGTGGTATGCATGGGAAAAGGGGAAATCATGGGTTTGGAGCATAACAACCAGCCACAAAAGACATGTATGCCTTGCTGTAGTAGCATTATAAAAGCTCTGAACATTCTGACCCAAATCAGAGGAGCAGGGTAACTTGTTTTAAGAGCTCTATTCCTCTCAGCTTATTGCAAAAACTCTTTGTATCTTCTCCCTACTTCAGCCTCTGCGTGGTGATTCGCAAACACACAGGGGAGCCGACTTCTGCACAACATAAGTGAGCATCCTATGTTACACAGTAGCCAAACAACTACCTTATGGATAACAAACAGATACATGAGTCATTCTGTCTGATGTTGCTTTCTACCTGTAGAATTCAGGGGTTTATTGCTTCTAAATCTGGAGATTGCCTTTAGGCATCCTGGCTAGTAGCCATTATGGACTTATCTTCCACAAATATGTGTTTAAGAAAATAATGTTGAAACAATTCTTTGCAATGGAAATATTGATAATTGGTTTATTTCAGTAACCCTGAGATCTGACCACTCTCATAGATCATATGGACTGGGTAATAGCTCATAAATGCTTATGCCTGCTGTATCAGCAGTTTATGCCTCTCAAAAGAGGCCTACTTCATGTGGGCATCATGTTCAAGCCACAAGACATACAGCTTCAGTTACGCCTGCTATGATTATGTTCTTTGTGACTCAGTCACCTCATAAGAACGAATGACAAAATGTAATATTAAAAAAGTTATATAAGAGGATATTGCTCAAACTTAATCTGATGGGGTCAGGCCTGTCTATAGTTCCAGAGATTATATGTGATATGGGATAATACTGATGTACATCAAATGCCGGAAATTATGAGGAATTACTGCATTGTGAGAACAGTTAACCCTTGACAAAATATAGCATGTCATTTGAATACTGGAACATTTTTATTTGATCATAAAAAAGGTAATATTCTTAATTTAATGTGGTCTTTAATACTTTTTGCGAAGTGTTTTTAAATGAAAGGGTGCCAGTAAAAGTATTTAAAATTACAAGGCCCATGTCTGCTCCTTAGGAGTAGGATTGCCAGGCTAAAATAGTTTCTGAATATCAAGTTTAAGTAACTAGAAGAGGAGCAAGGAGCCAGCTCCTTTTCGTAGTATCTATAGTTTCCATAGTATTGATACCATACTAAACGGATCACAAACTGAAACTGGTTCCAGAACAAGAGGTGATAGAACCTTGGGAATTCAGTCTATCATTTAACCATATACCAAACGTGTCCCAATCTTTTGCATATTTATGAATAAGTTAGACCCATTAAATTAAACTGTACATACAAGAATATTTGGATGTGTTTGCAGCTTATATGAATGGGAATTAATAAGAAGGGACCACAGATAAGAAGTTGAGCATATACTGTAAGTACAGAGGTCCCAAGTTTAATACCCCAAACCTAAAGAAATAATGATCTTTCATGTTGCAGGGCTGCAAAAGATCTGCTTAAGACATCGGTGAACCACTTAGACAACATTTTCTGTTAGAAACAACACTTCATTTTGGTTTACATTTCTTCTTCTTTCATCTTGACATAGGATCAGTCTGTCTTCTCTCTGTCTTTGCTGGCTTGTCAGTCACTGTCAATGGTTTGTTTACTAGCCATTGGTGTTATCACAGTTACTGAAAATAGATCTTCCATTGAAAACCTGAACATTGCCCCCGTAGTTCATCAGTAAACCTTTAGCTAGAAAACTGATCCTGCTCATATTAGCAATTATGTTAAAGAACTATACCCACAATGCATTCATTACATATAAGTCGGTTTCTTCATAGTAAGCAATAACGAATATACCACTTCATATATTTAGTATCAACTAGCAACAAAGCCCTTTGTGGGAAAAAATACAACGGGCTATACAAAGGGGAGGGTGGGCAGACGGGCAATCCTTCCTCATCTGCACCTGATCCCAGTTGAGTGAAGGGGGTGGGTATTGCCACCTGCACTGCACCTGATCTCACCTGGGTGACTGGGAATGGGGCATTGCTTCCTGCTCCACTCCTGATCTCAGCCTGGTGAACGGGCAGACCTTGCCACCTCCTCTGCACATGATCGCAGCCCAGTGAAGTAGGGGTGGGCATTGGCACCTGCTCCGCTCCTGATCCCAGCTAAGTGAAGAAGGGATGGGCATTGCTTTCTACTCTGCACCTGATTCCGGCTGGGTGAAGTGGGGAGGGGCATTGTCTCCTGCCCCATGTCTAATCCAGGCCAGGTGAGGGGCGGCAAGAATTGCCTCATGATCCGCTCCTGATCCAGGCCAATTGAAGGCAACAGACATTGTCGCCGTTTCCTCCCTGAATCCGGCTGGGTGAAGGGGGGTGGACATTGCCACCTGCTGCACTCCAGATCCCTGCCAGGTGAAGTTGATGGCGGGCATTTCCTCCTGCTCCATGGCTGATTCTGGCTGGGTGAAGGAGGCAGGCATTGCCACTTGCTCCACTCCTGATACCAGTTGAGTGAAGGTGGGGAGCGAGCATTGGCACGTGCTTCATGCGTGATCCTAGCTGGGTGAAGGTGGGGTGGGCGTTGCCACCTGCTCCGCTCCTGATTGAAGCTGGGTGATGGTGGGGTGCGGGCATTGTCTCCTCCTCCACTCCTGATCTCAGCCAGGTGAAGAGGGCAGTAGGCATTGCCACCTGCTTTGCTTCTGATCCAAACTGGGTGAAGAGGAGATGGGCATTTCTAGCTGCTCCACTCCTGATCCCAGCAGAGTGATAAGCATTGCCACCTACCCCACTCCTGATCCCAGCAGGACGAAGGCAGAGGGTGAGTATTGCCCCCTGCTCTGTACCTGATCCCAGCTGGGTAAAGGGTGGGAAAGCATTGCCACCTGCTCTACGCCTGATCCCAGCTGTGTGAATTTGGAGGGCAGGCATTGCCACCAGCTCCCCGCCTGATCCCAGCAGGGTGAAGGGCAGGCGGCCAATGCCACCTACGCCATTCCTGATTCCAGCTGGGTTAAGGCGGGGAGTGGGCATTGCCACCTGCTTTGCTCCTCATCCCAGCTGGGTAAAGGAAGGGGCAGGCATTGCCACCTGCTCTGCTCCTGATTCCAGCTGGGTGAATAACAACAACAACATTCAATTTATATACCACCCTTCAGGATGACTTAACAGCCACCCAGAGCGGTTTACAAAATATATTATTTTTATCCTTACAACAAAACACCCTGTGAGGTGGGTGGGGCTGAGAGAGCTCCTAGAAGCTGTGACTGACCCAAGGTCACCCAGCTGGTTACAAGTGAAGGAGTGGGGAATTAAACCTGGTTCTCCAGATTAGAGTCCCGTGCTCTTAACCACTACACCAAACTGGCTCTCTGAAGGTGGGGGGCGGGCATTGCCACCTGTTCTGCTCTGGATCCCAGCTGGGTGAAGGCGGGGGACAGGCTTTGCTGCCTGCTCCACACCTGATTTTGGCCTGGGTTTCCCACTGCAGCATGCTCTCTGTAGGTCTGGCTGCCTTATCTGGGCTTCCCTCCACAGCAGTGCCCTCTGGAGGCACACCAGGGTAGGAAGTGAGTTGTCTTGAATACGCCTTTTATATAGTAGAATATTCTTATGCCATGCTGCAAATATCATAGAAACTAAAAAAGATCTCAGAGAAGAGATACATTAGAGCCCTCTTCTCCAAGCCATATATTTTAGGGTGAGTGCATACTGGACACTAAAATCACTTTTTGGACTGGACTGAGTACACTGTGAATGTGGTTCATGTAATACAGAAAGTGATGGGATAAATTTTTTAAATCAAATGAAGACTCTAATAATGATCTTTAGTCATGGGGAATTTAACACAAAACAATATATATTTTACCTATACAAACACAAACTAAGATGGCCCAGGCTAGCCTAATTTCATTAGATCTCAGAAGTTAAGCAGGGTTGGCTCAGGTTCATACTTAGATATGAGACCACCAAGAAAATCCAGGGTCATTATACAGAGGCAGGCAATGGCAAACTATTTGTTTGTCTCTTGCCTTGAAAACTTTCTGGGGTCATCATAAGTCCACTTGAACTTTACACACATATCTACAGAAATGACTGTTAATTTTACAGGGAAGACCGTGCTCTAAAACCCTACAACACATATGGTAGGCATTCCTAAAAAGGTGCACACAATTGATAAGAACAGAGATAATTCCTAACTGACTCATGAGGCGGAGCAATCCTACTTACTCTAAGCACTTTAGGGGAAAAATTCCTCGTTATGACTACAATTCAGTAAAATTTGAGATATGAATCCCCCCCCCCCCCCCCGCTTTGGTGCTATCGAGTTGCAGCCAACTAATGACAACCCCACAAGGGTTTCAAGGCAAGAGACATTCAGAGGTAGTGTGCCATTCCCTGTCTCTGCCTAGCAACTTTAGCTTTCTTTGGTGGTCTCCCATCCAAATACTGACTAGGTCAACCCTGCTTAGCTTCTGAGTTTTGATGAGATTGGGCTACCTCGAGAATCCAGGTCCATTTTAGGTGGGAAGCCATGTTTGTCTGCAGTAGAACAGCAGTATTTGAGTCCAGTGACACATAGACACCAACACAATTTTCAGGGTATAAGCTTTTAAGAATCAAAGCTCCCTTCTTCAGATATGAGCAGGAATGGAGATCCCTGAGCCTTTATATCCCAGCCAAAACATGGGTGGGGTGTTACAAGGAAGGGAATCAGAATGCAAAGGTACAATTCAGCTTGATTAGAAGTGAGAGTTATAGCAAAGGAAGATGTCAGGATGTAAAGGGACAATGTGGCTTGATTAAAGTGGAAATTAGCATCTGTAGTGAGGTAAGAATCCTAAATCTCTATTCAACCGGGGGTGGGGAATTTTTCTGAATTTGTGAATTAGCTCCATTTCAGCAATCTCCCCTTGAAATTTCTGTCTGAAGATAGCCACTTCTAGGTTAGCAGTAGAATGTCCTGGAAGATTAAAATGTTCTCCCACTGGTTTTTGAGTGTTGTAAGTTCTGATGTCAGATTTATGTCCATTTATTCTTTTGTGCAGGGACTGACACGGTTGTCCAATGTAGAGTGGAAGGGCATAACTGACACTTGATAGCATATATAACACTGGAAGATGAACAACTGAATGAACCTGAGTTGGTATAACTGCTGTTGTTAGATCCAGTAATCATGCTGTTGGAGTAAATATAGGGACAGAGAGCATCTTGGTTTATTGTAGGTCCTGGTCTCAGATTCCTTGTCAGTGTTGGAAAGTACATTATTATGAGTGAGAAGTTGTTTAAGGTTAGGGGGCTGTCTGTGGGCAAGAAAATATTTGCCTCTCAATGTGTTTGAGAGAAGATTATCATTGTCCAGCAAAAGTTGCAAGTAACTGAGTGCATTGAACTGGTTTGAGCTGAGAGCTGCTGTTGCTTTGTTTGAGCCTATCTTGTAGCAGGTTATCCTATGGTATCATTCTGGCTTTGTCGATCTGTTTCCTTACTGCAGCAGGTGGGTATTGTAATTCTGAGAGGAACAGATGTGGCTGTAATGTAGAGCTTGGCTGTAGACGATAGATTGTTTGGTGTGTTTAGGATGGTGACTGGAAACATGTAGTATGTTTGCTGATTGGTAGCTTTCTGGTATAAGGTGGTTCTTAAATATCTGTCATGTATTTGTACAGTGGTATCTAGAAAATGTACTTCCTGAGTGAATTGATTAATGGTCAGGTTGACAATGAGGTGGAAGTTGTTGAAGACTTGGTGAAATTCCTCCAGTGTTTCTTTCCCATGTATCCAGATGGGAAAGGTGTTAGCAGATGGAAGCTAAGAAAGTTCTGCTCCAAGTCAGCCATGAAAATGTTGGTATATTCCTGTGCTATGTGGGTGCCCATGACTCTGCCATTGATTGGAAGGAATAAATCACCAAATCTGAAGTAGCTGTCGGTGAGGACAAAGTGGCAGAACTTGGTAGTGAGGACAACTGTGGTGTTGTCGGTGATGGACAATTCATTGTCCATCATTGTTTGGAGGGTTGTATGGCATCATACGCAGTGGAGGTCTCTTCCCTCCCCAAAATGCTGCCTTCTCCAGGCTCCATCTCAATCTCCAGGAGTTTCCCAAGCCAGAGTTGGCAACCCTAGCAGGACAAATTCATGCTTAAGCTACTGTCTGTCTCATACTTGCCTCACTTCTGTCCGGGGTCTGGGACACAGCCCCCGGCCTCGCTGGGAGAAAACAAGGGGAGGCAGCCGGGAGGGGGCTGCCCTGCCACCCCAGCCAGCAGCCAGGGCCAGATCCTGCCCACCCCAGGGGAAAGGGGCCAAAGGCCAAAGCCCCAGAGGGCTAGAGAAGGCAGGGAGAGGGCAGCTAGTTCCACCCTCCAGGGGGAGGATAGGGGGCTGAGCAGAACAGAGGGAGAAGGCAAAGGCAGGAAGAATAGGGACCCAGCAGCAGCCCAAACAGAGCCCTTACCAGCCAAGGAGGAGAAGCAGCCACAGCAGCTCAGAGCCACACCCCAGCCTCCACCTCAGCTTGAGGACAGCAACCTGGCTCAGGAGAGGCTCAGAACCAAGCCCCTCCAGGTGGGGCTGCTGAAGGCATTCTGTGGGAAGAGCCACAGCCAAGGGGCCACAGCTGGGCCTACCTTCAGTAATCAGCTCAGTCAGAGAGGCCTGTCAGCCAGCCAACATGACACAGCTGTTGCTGATCCAGGCAGCCCAGCCAGCTACCCTGGCTGCAGCAGCTTGAGACGGCTGGGAGGCCAAGGAGGGGTGTGGCCTGGCAGGCAGGACCTGCAAGGAGGGCGGGGTGGTGAGAGAAGGCCCTATAAAGGCTGGCTGGGAAGAGCTTTGGGGTGGTGGATGTGAGTAAGGAGTGATGGTGTGGAGCAGTGCAAGAGTGGAGGCTTGGAGGAGAGTTCTGGGAGGAGGAGATGACTGAGGGTGAAGGGGGTGAGTAGGCCAAGTTGAGCAGGCCAGCGAGTGGACTGAGAGGGAGTCTGGGTGATGTATATTGCCCCTCCTTCCACGGAGCAGGGTCCTGCAGCATCCCTGGCACCCATCTGATGTCAGGGCTGGCCCAGCTGGTGCCCTGCCCAGTGGTGGTGGCAGTGAGCGCTGACAATTTCAAAGAAATATTCCAACAACTTTAGTTCTAATTAAAAGCACTACATTTGTACAGATGTTTTCTTCTCTGTCTTCAAAACTGAAACAGCTGAAATTCTTCATACCACTAGAAAAAATGGTCCTGCTATTTTATTACTATCATGCTTGAAACTGAACCCATCTTCATAGATACTGTTCATTTTTAAAGAGCATTATGTTTTTTGGAAATGTATCATTCTGCTAAACATAGAATAGTAGTTCACCAGTAGTTCACCAATGAAGTTTTTTATGTATCTTGCAGTTGGCTTTTTTCCTTCAGCAGATGTTTTAACTGCCAATAAAGTTGGTCGCATGTAAATCTGTTCCTGATAATTCAAACATTCTATAAACATGTTAACAATGTGTATTTAAGACTTGAAGTATTTAGATGTAAAAGCAGTGGGGAAAAATCCCCTGATCCAGTAGGGGAAAAGAACTTGTCTTCATCAGTGTAGAAGAAGCAATTACAATAGGCAAGTGAAAGCTGTCTTTACTATTAGACATTGTCATAATGCATTAGTGAAATATCACATTAAATCACACTTAATGTGAAATGATGTTCCACTGATAGGGATGTCACTGCTCATATGATCTATTTTACTGACATCACACAGTAAGATCAAGGCAGCTTCCCACAGATCTGGCACTGGAGAACCAAACTCAAGCCAGAGAAGCTGATTAAGAACTTGCATCCCCACCTGGTGCCAGGAAAACAGCATATCACATCCTGGGTTTTAGCTGATCATCATCCTGTAATTACCTGGCCACTTAATCTAATCTGGACCTTTTCTTGATGAAATCTGTATCCTCCCGAAGTAAGCACTGTCAACCACATGGAGATGAACAGAATGGATATTTGATTTGAAAAAAGTACATCATTCATTTACAGACTGATACAACATAGAGCAGCAATTGAAAACAGAATCTCTGCATTGATTTATGCCCCCTATCTCCCATAACACTTAAGATGTCTTGCCTCATGTTGTATTGTACATTTTTTCTACCTTTACATTTTTGTTTTCCATTGGCATGGATTGAGAGTGGCACCAAAACTGGTACTCCTTGCTGAGATGTCTTCCACAACATTTTTTAAGATTGCTTACTCTTCTTTTGTGATGCCAATTAGCATCATGCTGATGCTATGACTTCATTTCTAGTACTACCTGAAAGTGACATCGTTGCATCAGGCAATGGTCTAGCATTAGCCCAAAACTCTGTGGTTAAACTACCATCCCAATTGCCAGCCTTGGGCTAAAAACTCTATATTTGACTGAACTGACACATGATTGGAGCAAACTAACCAGATCTACTCAGAAATAATTTCCATTTTATTCAATGGCCTTACTTCCAGGAAATTACTAAAAATTAAGTGGAAGCTATATACTGCAAAATCTTCAAAACATAAAGCCACATACATTCCCGATAAGAAGCAAGGCAGAAAGCATCAATAGAAGCTCAGAATCAGTTTTGTACCACTTGAACTGGTTTCTACATACTTTAGTTGGATCCCACATGGGCTTATACCAGGAGAGGTAGTTACAACAGTTAAGCCTGGAGGTTACTATTGAATGGACCAGCATTCTCCAAATAATGGGAAAGGTTAAGGCACCAGCCTAGGCCAAAAAACAGCAGTTTATTTAACAATATATAAAGCTGGGTGCTATCTGCATACTGATGAAAACTCGCATTAAAAAAATTGCTGCTCTTTTAGGGGATTAGGATTAAAACTGTTTTTTCTACTTACAGAAGTATATTTGCATCCACTGTGACTGCTTGTATAAAAGAAGTACATAAAACAAACATTAAGGTACCATAAGTCACTAGATCCAGAGGAGTTAACTATGTTAGTCTGTAGTAGCAAAATAGAAAAGAGTCCAGTAGCACCTTTAAGACTAACCAACTTTACTGTAGCATAAGCTTTTGAGAACCACAGTTCTCTTCATCAGATGCATGGAGAGTATGAAGAAACTGGTCAGATATATATAGGTGGTGAGGGGAGGGGGAGTGGATGCAATCAGTAGCTTCTTTGAATTTATTTATTTCGGTTCACAACCAGCTTTAAACTAGTAAAATAAGACATTCCCTCAGTAGCTTCTGGTAAGTCACTAGTGCTCTCTCATCCAAAGACTATAAAACCTTGTGGTGCTTCTGTTAGAACATCTTGCTGTTCAGAGAAATGGCCAAGTGAGAAGCAGTATAAATACAAAGGTGCAGTATAAATATTAATATAAATAAATGTAGATTTTTTTCACCTAGGGCAATTCATACCAACTATTGGCTCCCATTATTTTCATGTGTTTCTTTACTTAGATGCACAACTGAGTAGAGTGTAAATCAGGACTGTGTGCGAGGAACAACCACAACCATTTCTGGGACTAAGGCAGTTAGAAAAGAACAATGAAGACTACAGAAATGAATGTCTATCACCCCTATAAGAGGACTAGCAACAGAGCCCGTTGTGTGGAAAAATACAATGGGTTCTAGAAAACTAATTTGGCAGGTCCCCACTGCAGAGCTTTGATTGAGTCATGCCTCTGTGCCAAGCCTTCCCACTGCCACAGCAGCCTCCTCTGTGACTCTGGAGGGCTGTACCACCACATAGGACCTTCCTGCTGCCTTGGCAGCCTCTGAGGGGCCTCTGAGGCAAGCCATGTTATGGGCCCCCCATGGAGGTGAGTGCAGCTGTTCAGGGATAAAAAGTGAGTCATACAGCATGTCTTTTATATAGTAGGATAGATGGTTCAGTGTCCACATCATCATGAATTTGATTCAATGAATATTTAATGAAAAGAAGTGCTGTATGAATGAACCAATCCACAGTGTGTTTATTGTAGCAAAAACTCTCCTGAATTCATGTGGGCAAGGCAAGGCACTTTGAAAGCAGGTGGCACTAATCTGTAAACAACTTGGCAAGATGTTGACTATTGGCCATCTTTGAATGTGTGTGTATGTGTGTGTGTTGTGTACATTTATTGGATAAAAAACTGGTCAAACAGAAAAGGTCCTAAGTGTTCAATGAGCGGGAAAGCAGAAGTCCTTGAAATGCACCAATCATCCGTATTAAGATTATAAGCAAGGAGGGAAAACAACTGTTGTTCTCTCACTGAATGATTCAGTGTGTAAAGAATCTGCCCATCATGAAACTCTTCAGAAGGTGCTGAAAAACAGCACAAAGAGGAAAATGAACACATGATAAGATCCTTGCAAATCAAACATGTAATGAAAATTATAGTGGTCTGTATTTTGCCAAAGTTTGAAACCTTCCTCTAACAAGTGACTTTTTCATTGTTATCTCAAATACAATACAAAATATTGGCACCGAAGCTCCTGGTGTACCTGTGACTTTTCACTCTCAATCTGAAATCACAGATTTGCTGTTGCACATAAGTGTATTGAACAGGTGGTAGGTTTAAGAATATGTTTTTTCAACTGTGAGGGAAGAAGAAAGGCCAAATGGATGCACAAGCTGTTGAGTCATGAAGCCAAATGTACACACAATACACAATGTTCAGGTCTGCATACTGCTGCTCAAAGAGACTCTGTGCATGGGGAATATAATGAAAACGAGCTAACATGAAAGAAAACTGAGCAAAGCTGACATGGTGTAACGATTTGAGTGTTGTACTAGCAGCTGGGATAACGGGATTCAATTCCCTAGTCTACCATGGAGGCTCGCCAAGTGATCTTGTGTCCATCACAATGTCTCAAGCTAGTCTATGCTTGGTCCCAATTAATCACGTTAGTCTATGCTGGGTCCCAATTAGGAAGAAAAGCAGGATAAAAATAAAAATAAATAAAACAAATATGCCATGTGCAACAAGATTCCCACTGTGAAAAAGGCATACACCCTTCTAAGCTCATTGGCTTCAGTAGATCTAGAAGGGTTTAACTTTGCTTCAGGTGGCATGGTTAAGTGAAGCAAAAATATTAACAGAAATGCAGGAGTATATTTTGTTATTAAAGCTAACAAATCAAAGTTCAATGAACTTTGGAATTGGACAGTCCAAGAAGTATACTTCCTCTTTGATGTGAATATGATCATGTTACGGTGACCTATGTATAGAGGTAAAAGCTTTAGGGAGAATTAACAAGATTTATGAAAGTGAAATCAGGAATTCACTTTTGAATACAATGTCATTCCCTTGGTCGTAAATCAAAAGGATAGAATTTGTCTCAGGAGATTTACAGGACCATGGAATCCCCAGTGACAGCAAGTTTTCCTGTTCACAAAGGACGATGAAATCAATCAAAATTGGATGCTCCTGGCTCAGCTTGGATGTCAGCACATTTGTTAGAATCTGACTGCCAGCCACCTCCCATTTATCTCTAGTCACTGGGTATCGAAGCTGTCATAAGGCACAATGTAAACTGCTCCAAATACATCGAACCTTATCTGGAAACACGAAGTGGATCATCAGAAGTTACAGACATTTTCATACATCATGTTAGAGTGGCACCTATGTTGGCATAAATCAGCCAAAACTTTTTCCCATGGGAGACAAAAAGTTTTGCTCCTCATCCTGTCAGAAAGTGACAGAGTTATAAAGTGGAGTAAATGATCCTTGCACATAATCTCATGCTACAGTGCACTTCAAGGTCCTCAGTTAGGACGTTAATAATAATTCCTCATAGTTAAGTACCTAAATTGCTTATACGACAGCACAGATGTGAAATCTCCCAATGATCTTATTATGCAAAACGCTGTAAATAACTCTCTTCCTTGGTCCTACACCCAGCCAAGCTGCCTTTAGTCGGGAGTAAATTAAGGAGAACTGCATTTATTACTGTCTTTAAACATCTCAGCATATACATCAAACTGTTTGAATTGTCTTACATAATTAGGCTCTGCAGTTTTGGAACACTGCAATTTTCCCTTTAGTTCAAGCATACTCCATGAACGCTAAGTAGAAGGACGCTCATAACTTTGTTCATCAAGGACACTGGTAGAAGTTAAGTACCGTGCCATTAAAAAAAAGAAAATCTTATTTTACTTAAATGAGACATGCCCAATAAATGAATATTAGGGACATAATGGCTGTGTCCTCTAGTGTGTAATGGGAATTGAGCATCTCATTTGGTTGCTCACTTAACTGAATATTTACTTCCAAAGCCCTGACAAATCACCAAGGAAATGCAAGTGACAGTTAAGAGAATATTACTCTCACAGCGCTCCCCCCCCCCACAAAGCAAAACAATGAGAATATAATCTTAGTTCTTCAGGAACTAAGGGCATAATTTATAGGTGGACAACACTTTTTGCATATAGAAGATCCCAGGTTCAGTTCTGGCATCCCCGTTAATAAATTGTCAGGTAGTAAAGTTGGCAAAAATCTATGTCTTGCTCAAGGCCAAGAGTTAAGGCACTGGAGTCAACTGTACTATAGCTCAGACATTGTTCCAGCAAAAGCTGAGGGTGAACTGAGGCTAGGGGTGTGCAAAACAAAACAAACAAGCTAGAAATACACTCAGAATTCACTATTTCATTTTGTTAAAGTGGCTTCCAGAATGGTGAACATCATTCACTTCTTCATGTTCCAAGATTGTATTATACAACCAAGTATCAGCAATGCCCTTCAGCTCTCTATATTGGGAAAACTGATCAGTCCCTTCACAAACTAATGGACATAAATCTGATATCCAAAATGACAGCATTCAAAAACCAGTGGGAGAACATTTTAATCTTCCAGGATATTCCACTGCTGACCTAGAATAGCAGTTCTATTACTACTAGACGTTAACAGAACATCAGAGAAACTTCAAAAGAAAATTACAATGCAAGATTGCTGAAATTGAATTTATTTGCAAATTTGGAACCCCCAAGGCTTAATAGTGATATGGGATTCTGCTCTCACTACAGATGCTGCTTTTTTGCTTTTCACACCTCAAGCTATCATGCTATGCCTTACACCCCTTATTATACCTTACACCCTTTCTTTAAATACCCCTCCTACCTTCTGGTTGGATAAAACCCTACATACTTCCACTTCTAAATGTATCTGACCAGGGAGCTTTGACTCTTGAAAGCTCATACCCTGGAAATCTTGTTGATCATTAAGGTGCTACTGGACCTGAATCCTGCACTTCTACTGCAGACCAACACTGCTACCCACCTGAAACTGTTAAAATATAGGTGGTAATCCACACAAATGGGGTACTATTTCGGTTCAGCTTCCCACGTGGACAGAATGTATCATATTGTGCGATCACTAGTGCTGCATTTTCCTGGGCACATGGAAAGTGGAACCCAGTACTCATATGGAGCCCAGACCTACATGGAAGTAATTTTGGCAGTAATTGTATCACTACAGCAAAATACTGATAGGTCTTTGGTGAGCTAACCCTACAGTGACAATTCATACAATACCAACTGATTCAGCATCCTTCCTTCGTTCCCTATTAAGATCTTTTGCCCCCTCAGTCGGAATGAAAGGCAGACACAGTATTTGGGTTCTAAAATGGGCCGCTTTATTAAAATTACAACAATTAAATATAAACTACGGCAAGGGCCTAACTAGCGGTACAGGTCAGGCCCTGGGGTCACTCCTGGACCCCGCCCTGACCTGTCTGGGCGAGCACCCGCTGCCCCGGGTGCGAGCCATCCACAAAATGGCTGGGACCCGGCCTGGCCAGGCGGAGGCGGAATGGTTCACCCCTGTAAAGTTCCCCCACCTGGCCGTACGGCAGCGGGGGGAGACTGGCTTGTCCAGGGGTTCCCCACCCAGGGCATCTGACCTCGCAGCTGGGCCGTACGGCAGCCAGCCGCTCCTGAAAGACCCCAATTCCCCACCAATGGGGAGGTGCCAAGGGTGCTCACCGGCCCGCTACAGATTTTCCCTAACTAAAATCCTGCCACCAGGGAATTACCTCAGTCCCACCAAGCCAATTACCTTCCTCTTCTCACAGTGCAAGGTAGGCGAAAAAACTCCATTCCCAAGTGCCGATCAGGGACAAGGAGAGAAAAATTTCTACCTGGCCCAAAAGGCGACCGGCTAATCCTGCACTGCAATAGGGTGAGGTGGGTGGGCCGAGCATGAGGCACAACTGAATGCAATGGGGCGGAGAAGCCAGCTAAGGCTACAGGCTCCGCCCCCAATGCTAAGCCCTGGATGCCAGGGTGTGCCTTCTGCTTTCCTCCTTCCGAGGAGGCAAAAGCAGCCACCGGCCTGAGTGGCTGTTGCCACTGGCCGGGGTGGCTGAATTACTACAGAACATGACACACTTCACACAAGACGTGGTCCTCAGGGACTCCACCTACCATTTATTTAGCAAGATTCATACACAAATCCAAGCTATAACGTAAACCATTAGCTGATTTATGCAACTATTTTTTATTTGTAGCATGTACTGATATTTTTGCCATGGCAAAGTGCTCATCTAAACCCATCACTGTTTTCCCAGATCACAGTTAACTGCAGAGCCACAAACGCTCCTGAAAGGTAATAAGGTTGGCACAGTAATTTGAGATCTGGGCATGTGGTGAATTATCATTTGATAACTTCTTTCTACACATACATTGAAACTTGACTGACAAAAGCACAAACTGAATATATCCGCAACTGATTTGTGTGAATCATTTCCAGATACCACTGAACGTTTCATTTAAATGGTTAAGAATATAGCTCAGCCTGGTTCACTATAGTAATCCATCCACTTAGATATTAAGTTCATGCCAATCTTATGGACAATTATCAGCTCTATAACCTTGAGTTCATGCCTAATTATTTCCTCTGAAAGGTCATTCCTTAACCTGTAATCAAAGCCATCCAGTTGTATTGATCAAGCCTGTAAATGTACTAACTCACACAACACACACAAGTGCACTCACTCACTCACTCACTCACTCACTCACTCACTCACTCACTCACTCACTCACTCACTCACTCACTCACTCACTCACTCACTCACACCCCATTCCTGTCTAATCTACAGAACTAAAGCTACCAATTGAAGAAAGAGCAAACTTGCCAAAACATTAACGCTTTCAAGCACAGGTATCCTGGCAGTATGTTCTTAATCTATATTGACTAGTATCAGCATTAAGATTGGCTTTAACAAAAGAATAATGTTACTTCATGACAAATTATGCATGAACAGTTTGAAAATCCATAACATATTTCAGTTATTTTAGAGTTGTCTTGTCCTCAACACCCCAGATGGCACAGTAATTTGGCTACAAGTTTTTGTAGCACCAGTTATAAATTCACAGACTACAAACAAATGTGAGGCATTTTTGAGGGGATAATCAGAAACCCATTTTAATTAAAAAAATTAACCATCTTTAAGGAAAATGCTACAAATATTTGCACAGTGAATATTATCCATAAAAGAAAGTTATGTGTGTTAGTTATTTATCACATCAGAAAATGAAGTTAATTTTAATTATGTCACACAGGAGCACATGTAGGTACCACTATAAAACAGTAAAATAATCCTTCAATTTAATATGGAAATAAAACCACAAACCATTTCCAACCCACTGAAATGTGATCCTGCAAAGTTATTCATGCATCACTGTCCTTTTGAGAGTTATGGATGTACTTCTGATGGCAACCTGAAGAAATACCTTGTATTCCAAATGTTCAAGCACAATCAATAATAACAATCACTTGGTATTTACAAGATAAGGATCTGCCTGGGGGACCTGAAACTCTGCTAGTATACTGGTTCTGCTAGTACTCTAGGTATATTTGGAAGGCAATCATGTCTACTGAAGCCCCCTTCGCAGTCACCTGCATGGAGTGTGCCATGTTTGTTTTCCTCCCAGAAGAGAAGACAGAGTTCACTTGCCAGAAGTGTAAGCTGGTCAGAGTTTTGGAAGAAAAGGTTCAGAGCCTGGAGGAGAGGATCACCACCCTTCAGGAGATCGAGGGAGAGGATTTTATTGACAACAGCCTGGGGGCTCCGCACAGCCAAGAAGAGGAAAGTCAAGGAGGAGGAAAAAGAGTCGATCTCCCTTCTGAGCCTCCTCTCAAATCTACAGTACAAACCCGAAGGCGTCAACGAAGAAGATGCTCTGGTCCACTTGAGCTCAAGAATCGCTTTGAAGTGCTAGAGATGGTGACAGAGGTGACAGTGGAAGGAGAACCGCAAAGATCTGAAAGAGAGAGTGCAGAAGACATGGGGCCACATGGAAGTGGAAAAAAACGGAAGGTGGTAGTCGTCGGGGACTCCTTGCTCAGGGGTATGGAACGCCATGTCTCTGAGCCAGATCCCCTATTCCGAGAGACGTGTTGCTTGCCGGGAGCCAGAATTCAGGATATTACCGACCGGCTGCCAAAACTCATCAAGTGGTGGTCAACGGCATTTCATCAGATTGGAGGGAGGTGTCCTGTGGGGTGCCGCAGGGCTCGGTTTTGGGCCCGGTACTTTTTAATATTTTTATCAATGATCTGGATAAAGGAGTGGAAGGGCTGCTCATTAAATTTGCTGATGATACCAAATTGGGAGCGGTAGCAAACACCCAAGAAGATAGAATTAAAATTCAACAAGACCTGAATACTCTGGAGAAGTGGGCAGCTGTGAATAGGATGCAATTCAACAAAGACAAGTGCACAGTATTGCATCTGGGCCACAAAAATGGGAAGCACAAATACTGGATGGGGGATACACTTCTGGGCAGTAGTATATGTGAAAGGGATCTTGGGGTAAGAGTGGACTGTAAACTGAATATGAGCAGTCAGTGTGATGCGGTGGCAAAAAAGGCTAATTCAATCCTGGGTTGTATCAAAGTGGCCATAGCGTCGAAATCGCAGGAGGTCATAGCCCCTCTCTATACTGCCTTGGTCAGGCCACACCTGGAGTATTGTGTGCCGTTCTGGAGGCCTCACTTCAAAAAGGATGTGGACAAAATCGAGAGGGTGCAAAGGAGAGCGACAAGAATGATCAGGGGTCTGGAGACTGAGCCCTACAAGGAAAGGCTGAGGGCCTTGGGAATGTTTAGTTTGGAGAAGAGGAGGTTGAGGGGGGGACATGATTGCTCTCTTTAAACATTTGAAAGGCTGTCATTTGGAGGAGGGCAAAGAGCTGTTCCAGTTGGCAGCAGAGGGTAGGACGCGAAGCAATGGGCTAAAACTACATGCACAAAGGTACCGACTGGATATTAGGAAAAACTTTTTCACGGTCAGAGTAGTTCAAAAGTGGAATCAGCTGCCTAGGGAGGTGGTGAGCTTCCCCTCACTGGCAGTTTTCAAGAAGAGGCTGGATGAATACTTGTCAGAGATGCTTTAGGCTGATCCTGCACTGGGCAGGGGGTTGGACTAGATGGTCTGTATGGCCCCTTCCAACTCTATGATTCTATGATTTTATGATAAGGCACTTTCCATTTCTATGGACTAATCTGCAACATTATTCTATACTCATTGCAAACAAATTCAAGATTTAGTGGGATATTTTTTGTAGCCTGGTTGAGTTACCTACAATTTTTAAGCACTATTTTTATTCATCCATTACTAGTTTGTTCTGAGTGTGCTGGTACTGGCTTCCATCTGCTCCATTTGTTTCCCCCCCCCCCATTTTCATGAGTTTTGACCCAGTGTGTATATGAGAATACTCCAACCAGTGCAGTGTAGCAATCCTGGTTCATGTTCACTTTTTCCTTTTTCTTTAGTACCTTTGTATTCTGCTGTCACTGCTATGTTTTCTTGTGCTTTGTAGTTTTGTTCCCACAATGAGGGGTGAATCCAAATCCTTCCTTTTGATGCTCAGTGTTCTGCTGTAAAATGGGGCATTCTTGCTGTCAATCTTCTCCATTGCCCACCTGTCTGCAGGTAAGCAGACAGGCAGGCAGAATGATTGTCTGGATTCTCCTCCCCACAAAAACTTATTTCCCCCCATACATTTCCCTTTTGCTTTGGGGGTAGTCGGGTTTGTTTTTGAAAGGACAGAGTAGCAATGTTTGCAATTTGACTTAGACAAAGAGCGAGCCCTGAAAGACTATGGGAGCGATCCTAGACAGGCCTACTCAGATATTATTCAATAATGCTTACTCTCAGGTAAGTGCAGCCTATGACAAGTCTCATTTCCAAAGCTGATAGGAAGGGAGGGGTCTCCCCTTGTTAAGACCCGATTGAAGGTAGGGAGATAATGCCATTTCCAGGGTAGCAACAGGGTGGGGGGAATCACTCATGCACATTCGTCTCATTCCCACCAACAGAGGTAATTAACAATGAAAGGTCTCTCTCCCCTTGGGATCTGATTGGTGAATGTCATTCATAAAAAACAAGCTGCTGCCTTCCGAGGCAGCTCAGTGCCTGACTGCTGCTGGAAGGTATGAAACAAAACAAAACACATGAACTTTTGGGTGAGAGGTTGTTACAATGTGAGACTTGTTACAATTTAGTTTCTCAGATCTGGTTCACCATTCTAGAAGCTGCTTTAACGAGTTGAACCAGTGACTTCTGGGTGTATTTTTGGCTTGTTTCTTCCATTATGCACACACCTAATCAGTACAACCAGGTGCTTTTTTGCACATATACAGTTTCATTTATTCTTGTCATCAACTCTTCAAGTCCTCAAGGAGCCAGGAAGGGGGCCAAAGAACAAAATACATTGCTGGGCGGGCAAGAACCCTAGACTCCTGGGATAACAAGCTGCTCTCTAACCAACCCTAACCTTAGAGGCTGAGGAAACAAAGTCTCCAAGAAGTCAACCCTGCAAGGTAGGATGACTGATGGTTTATGAAAACTATTATTTAGTAGCTGTAGCTAACTAGCAAAAATACTGGATTTAGACTGAAGCCCCAAAACCTAATAACACCACAAAAGTATGATAAATAAAGTTTAAGAATTGTGCAAAAGATTACAAACATAGAAATAGTGCAAGACAGGACAGAAAATAATAAAATGTATGTGTGTATGTGTGTTATGTGCCATCAGGTCACCTCCGACCTATGGCAACCCTATGAATGAAAGACCTCCAAAATGTCCTATCATTAACAGACTTTTCCAGAGAATCTTGTCTTCTCATGACATCACCAAAATACGATAGCCTTAGTCTTGTCATTTTAGCTTCTAAGGTGAATTCAGGCTTGATTTGTTTTTGTTTTTTTGTCTGTTCATGGTATCCACAAAACTCTCCTCCAGCACCACATTTCAAATGAATCATTTTTCTTCCTCTCAGCTTTCTTCATTGTCTAACTTTCTCATCTATACATGGCAATGCGGAATACCATAGTTTGGATTATCTTGATCTTGGTTCCCAGAAAGACATCTTTATCTTTAAGGATCTTATCTAGCTCCCTCACAGCTGCTCTTCCAAGTCTCAAACTTCTTCTGATTTGTTCATTGCAAGTCTCCCTTTTGGTTGATGATTGAGCCAAGGAATAGAACATCTTGAACAACTTCGATTTCCTCATTGTCAACTTTAAAATTGTGTAATTCCTTAGTAGTCATTACTTTTGTCTTCTTGATGTTGAGCTGTAATCCTGCTTTTGTGCTTTCTCCTTTAACCTTCATCAGTAGTCATTTCAAGTCTTCACTATTTTCTGCTAGTAACATGATATCATCTGCATATCTCTAATTGTTAATGTAAATCTAAATAGCTACTCTAAATTATTTAACAGGATTTGGCTACCTAACCCAGATATTACCATCTCAGGTCAAACCACAAAACTTCAAACAAAACTCCAAAGTCTCAGGCCCAAAGGGTCCGTGAAAAAAAATGGCTTAGAGCTGACACCTAAACCAGTTGCAGCTCCAAAGCTCAAGATGGCTTGGAAGCAAACTGAAGACCCTTCTTTATCCCATACCGACAGCAGCATGGCATGATCTGCTAAACCAATCAGGGTGTTGCAAATGACCATGTCCCTCTGAAGCTGAAATGTCAGCCAGAGCAGCTTACCCCTAGTGCTCAAAGTGTGAATGAGATGGAATATGAGGAAACAGCCTCCCTGAGATGCCTGGGCTTGAAGGCTTTGATTCCATGATCTCATCTGCACCTGTGCACTACGGTTCCATCTCCAACCTTCTCTCTCTGGGAACTACTAGGTCAAAGTTACATGTTTCTGGAAATGTGTCTTCTGAGGCCTGACTAGTTCCAAAAGCCTGAACCAAACTTTTGGAAGCCAAGAAATGAACTAAAGGAGGCTAGTTTCTTGACAGCTCGCTGTATTAATTCACATCTATATGGAATCCCCAGAAGAGCTTGTCAGGGGAATTTGGAATGAAGACATACTGAGGAGTCAGATCAGATATTCTGAACAAGTCTCTGGATTCAAATTGTTTTGCTATTAGTTCTACATATATACAATGGAAGTTTTATCTGGTACTTTATTTTCTAGAATGCTCACTTAACCAGCATCGCCTAGAGGGCAAGCTCCTTCCTCTTAGCTACTATATCTTTGTATCTTCAGGCCCCTAATACAAGCCCTAACCCTGCTTATCTAGGAACCATTCCCAGACTTCTGACAGCCAGCATTGCAAATCAGCATCATCAGTGGGTGGCTCCTTTGCGATCAGCCTGCCTCAAGCTGTTGGGGGCCAGCTTTGCTAGAAGTCTCCAGTAAGGGTAAGAAAGAAAACTACAGTGCTGTCATTCCTGTTGTGTTTAACCCTATAGGACAGATTGGAATTTCAGTATTTTTAGTGAAATCAAGATATGAGCAATGTTTTAAATTATAGCAAAGTAAATTTAGATTGAATATTAGGAAGAAATGTCTCCGCTGAAGGAGTATTAAGCAATAGGCTCCACTTTTTGAACATGTGTATTGCACCTCTTTTCATACAGGATGCTATCTAAATTTTGTCAGTACTCAGTGCTTAAGACTTCAGCTGTGGAAACAGTAATTAAGAAGAAGAAAAGTAGTTGTATAGTTATTTAAACTGGGAGGATATTTTTTCTGTGCTGTATCAAAATATTTTTTTCTCGTAGTAGAAAGTAGGACTCCAGATCCAGAATTCATTAAGAACTCCTGATACTGTGCTCTAGTTTTTTCTGGTTTATGGTAGAAAGAAGGTTGACAGAAGCACAGACAGATAATAAGTGAGTATTAGTACTGAAGAAAAGCCAATCTACAGAAGAAAAGCCAAAGCGAGTTTTAGTACAGAAGAAAAGTTGATCCAGCAGATTGTTATAGAACAATCTGTCCACTGAGATACTACAAAAGAAAGTATACTGTATTATCCACTTGATAGTTTTTTCAAGTTGTAACAATTGCACTTACTGTGGGGAAAATGTTTAATGAAATATATTTTAAAGAATCACATGCACACTTCCTTTTTTAAAGCCCCCAGGTGTATATTTAGCATTTTTGTACATTGAACTGGATAAAAGTAAACATGAATTAACAGAGTCACTTGTGATATATTAACCCCATGGCATCAAAACTACAATTGTGAGCAGTTCAGCCCACCTGTTTCCCCTGCAGGACCAACTGCTTGCATTTGATCCAATGCAATTCATGGAAAATATATTTTGATGGGATTCTGTGTATTTTGTGCACAGATTGTTTGCTCAAAAATAAATGTACTGTGACAGATGTCATTACATGCTTCAGACTTCAGCAGCCTCTAATGTATTTCCATTCCAGAAGACTGAGAAAGAAAAGTGCCAATCAAAAACAGAACTTCTGTTTCCATGAAAGTTCCTAGTATATTAATCTGTCAGTTTATTTTATTTTTCACCACCCCAAATGGCATAATATGATCATTTCTGACAAGTGTATCCAACACCCTAAGCTCAATTTTTCATTCGTTTATTTTTTTTAAAAAAAAGTCAGAACACTCTCCTTGTTAAAAAGCCTATATAAATGGAAACGGACCCCTCAAACACAAACACACAGGCACATACAAGTATGTGTCAAGAATAATAAATTGTCACATTCTTAATTTGGTAAAATTAAAAAATCTGAATGTAATATTTTTTTTAGAATTCGATATAATTATATTAATTAAAATGTAAATTTCTGTTTTGAATATGGGGTGGGGGGGAAGAAGCATTTCATTCTGGACTTCCATTGGCTTAAGAGAATGGAACCGAAATTTTTGATACAAGATTTAAGTTTTGTGCTTCCTCTGGCTGGTTTATGAGGGGAAAGCAGGGCGATCACCAAGTAGTCAACAGAGTTGCAGGGAATAAGAGTGGGTTTATCAGACTAATGGCCCCTTTTTTCTCTGTGGAGCAAACACTGGTTTTGGAACTTTGGTTGCTGCTTGCCCAAAGGGGAAAGATGTGATGGGAAGAATCAGCTATTGTTGTTTTTTTTCTGTGTTACAGGTCAGAGCAGTGGTAGGACAGAAGTGTTTAACCGTCTTTCCATCCTCTGCTGTTTGTCATAAATCATCCCTCCATTCAGCTGCTTTCCTTTACTTCACAAGGTAAATATACATCCTGGAATACCAGCCAGAAGATACACTGTCCTTAATGTCTGGCTATGTGAGCAATGGATAACAGGCCAGTTCTTTCCTTTTGTTTGGAAACTATTTGGACATGTTACCCTCTTTCAAAATGATGGCAACATACCATTAGGCAGACCACTGGGCTGGTCAGAGCAGACTGCTAAGGCCTTAACTAAAGTGGTAGAATTAGTGTGCGATGGCTGTTTAAACTTCATTTGATTGGCAAACTCCCTAAGGTATCCAAGGAGTGGCACCCAAGCCGGACATTTTTGGATGGCCAGTCCAGATTCCTCACCAATGCCTACTCACATTGGAGAATCACATCACTTATTACCCAGTCCTTTCAACTGGAGATTCCAGGGATTGAACCTGGGATCTTCTGCATGCCAAGCATATGCTCTGCAATTGAGCCACATATGAAGTTGCCTTACAGGAAAGGGGTTGTGGCTCACGTTTTCTCTGTGGTTTTGATGGAGAGCTCTCTCAGCACAGGTGTTCAAGCAACAAACAGTAAAGAAAGGGCATCTTATCACTAGCTTGGAGCCAGTGTGGGATTTCCAAAACACTGAAGAACCTGTTGGGTAGCCACTGAGCTGAAAGGATGGGTAAAAGGTCAAGTGTTAAAATTAATACATTTAAGCCAATACAGGTATCTATGGAAGCAATTCTAAACAATTCAAGCTATTCAGTGGGGCTTATTCCCAGGAAAGTGTCTTTAGGATTACAGCCTATGTTTTCCTTTCTGGGGCAAGGAACCAAAATACTTGTTCAGAGCTATGAAGGGAATTTCCCCCCTGGAAACCTATTGTCATGAAATTAGCAAAGGTTCTTTTCCTTCCTTTCTTAGCTCTCTCTTTCCTTTTGTAATCTTTGTCTGAAGGCAAATATGCTTAAACATTTCATGGGAACATCTGATAACGTAGCTCTTTGTCAAAGCATTGCACCAGACAATATATGAAAATGTAGTCTTGGTGTATTGTCACCTACAAAAAAGTGGACTGACAGGTTTGATTCCTGTGACAGGATTTCTAGAGTTCTGTGAGAGGAAGATATTCACAAGCATGATTTCTGAGAGTTGTTTAATTTGGTGATACATTGTGCACAATTTGAGCTCTTATGTAGCTTCTATCTGAATAATCCGATGTGAATTTCATTCTAGTAAGGAGTGAAAGCTTCATTTTAGGAAGTTTGCTTACTCAGTATTATATGCTACCCACTAGACAGCTTGGGAGTTTGCAGTTTTTAATACGATGCAATGGTTTATGATGCTTCTCCACTGGTTTAATTTTGTCTATTGCAATACCCTCTATATTACAACTGTGGCCATATCTACCCATAAGAAATTCTTATGTGCTTTTCTTCTGATTGGTTGCTCTAGCAATGTTACTATTTTTGAGTTAGTTACTTATCCTTATCTCAGGCCATCTGGCATGATAAAAATTCAGAACTGACTTGCCTTTTTTATCCAGAATAACAGTGCAATCCTAGGAAAAGTTAGTCCAGTCTAAACCCATTGATTTCAATGCACTTAAACTGGATTAATTCTGCTGGCGAAACGTCAGGAACTACAATGCCAAGACCACGGCAATACAGCCCGGAAAACCCACAACAACCATCGTTCTCCGGCCGTGAAAGCCTTCGACAATACAACGACAATACATGGATTAATTCTTTTTAGGATTGCACTGAAAGTCTGTTAAAAATCAGACACGGAATTCTCCTAGGATGGCTGCTGAGACAAATATACACAGATGTGTATAAAGCTTTATCAGTGAGAAAAAGTAAAAATAAAGATTCGTATCATTACAAGAACTAAAGGATAATTAGCTAATAATTGAGATCCTACAAATTGCACATATGGGCTTGGTTCAAACATAATACTTTGCTGCTACTTAGAACTAATTGGAAGTCGCTTGGGCTCTTGGAATCCTTCCTCTATACTCCCCATTTCTGGCCTGATAACTGGGATTCAAGTCTCTGGAAAGAGGGAATGTCAAATCCCCAGGGTCAGGTGCTGCTTCTCCATTCAGAAATTCCATCCTTCTTCAGCCTCTCCAGTAACAATCAGACATCAGGGGGAAAGGTAAGGTTGTATCACTGCCATTTGTTTACCATAGCAGAACTCTGGAGTCAAATGCCAGATGGTTTCATTTGTCCTTTACTGCTTCTGTCAAGGCTCTGGTCCTATTCCAAGGCCTGGGTTCATGCCCAAGTTTCCTTAATTGCTGCTTCCAACCATTGCACCCAAACTTAGGTGGGGGACAGGGAACATGTAGGCAACATGGGGATATCGAAGAAACAGCATGATATCACTTCTGGTAAAACAGGAAGTGATATTATTGTGTTCTTGTGAAGCACTACATTCACTGGAAACTTTAGTTTTACCACAGAGTTTCCAGTGAATCCTAGAGTGCCATGTCAACATGTTGATATCATACCACTGTTCCAACAGTATTTTTTATGTGTCCCCCCCCCCACACACACACCAAACTGAACAGCACTGTGGGGTCAGGAGCTGGTGGCAGGTATACTGCTACAGTGGAAAACCTGGCTGTTATACACAATTTGTTGTTCTCTTGGCTAGAAGTGTTGCCTCCTTGGTCCAGGATCTAGTCTTTTATAACCTCCAAAGCTCCAGGTCCTGCCCATAGCCTAGCTTTCCACCCTAATCATTCAATCATCCCTTTCTCATGTTCTGGCTTTTTACTCCCCTTCCTCCTATCACTCCCATTCACTAGTTCTCTTGGTCTTTACTCCCAAGGAGGTATCTGGTCCTGCCTTTCCTTCTTCCTGTTAGTTAAAGTGCAGCCTCTATTGGAGTTGTTTCTAGGCTACCCCATTTCACACCCCAACCTAGAGAGGCATGACAAGAAGATGTATGAAAACAACTGAAGGATTTATCAGAGTCATTCATGCAGTGGAAAGCACACTGTGATTGGCAGTTCTGTCTGAATCATATAATAGGAACAAATAAAGCTGTCCTGTATTAAATAAGTACCACTGAATATAGATCAGTATTGTCTACTCTGACTACTAGAGGCTTTCCACTGTTTTTCCCAGCAGCTATTTCCAAAGATTTTTTTAAACAGGAGATGCAACGACTGAACCTAAGAAAGTCTGTTTGTAAACCATACAGATCCACACTCTTCCCATAAAATAGATCAGAGGACATTCAAAAGATTAAGCAGCAGGCAGCCAAAAAGAAACAAAATGGTGTCTTGCTTTTCAGCACTTGGATGCTGTCACTCATAATAGTGATATAGACTAGAGACGGGCACGATCCGCATTACGATCGGAAAAAACCCACAATAATGGCGATTGCGCGATCGCGACCCGGTTGATCATTATCGTCCACAGCCAACGATCCAGCGATCAGGAGGGGCCTGGATCGGGACGATCAGGCTTTGATCGGGGATCCAGACACTCAGGCGCCAGCAATCTATTCCCCTGGCAACAGAGCCAGGGGAATGCCTGAGCTCTGTTTGCCCTCCTTCTGTCGCCCTGGAAACCCCAATGGAAGCCCAGCTTTCCTTGATCAGCAGGGCTTCCTTCCAACCGTGGAGCAGCAAAGCAGTCACCAGTTGGGAGAAGACACCCGGGGGGGGAAGGGGGTGTTCTGTAGCCATGGGCACTCCAATCTCATCCCTGCAAACCCTGATAGGCAGCTCTGACGGCCAAACACAAACACAGATGCCGCCGGCATCACCCACCATTCCTGTATCGCTGGGAACAGCGGGGCGCCCCTCCACTTTTGCCTCCATGATCCACGATCCATGATCCACTATCCATGGATTGGGAATGGGAGATGCTCGGTGCGGGTCGTTAAATCGGGATCATCGCCGGTGCTGATCCACGATCAGCTTGATCATTAATTTTTTTTGGATCGTGCCCATCTCTAATATAGACATATTTGAATCTGGATTCAGGCCTAGTTTCAGATGGAAATGGCCATGGTCACTCATAGCAATGATTTTTGTCAGGAAAGTGACAGGGATAGTGTATATTGAAAATTTCTGGACATCTGTGCAGTTTCAGTACATTAACTAGACTAGTAACTGGAAAGGCTGGGCTAGGAATAGGAGACACCATGATTTTGTGGTTCAAATCTTACTTGGTTGACAAATTCTAGAAGGTGGTGCTGCAGTAAAGGCTCATGGCATTTTTAGGGGATGGAGTTTGGGCACAGTATAAATGCTATAGGCAATTTTGTCCTTCATGCTCTTCAACATCTGCCTTAAATTACTTAAAGAGATTTCCAGAAATCTGGAATGAGGTGCCACCAATATACAGATGACACTCAACGCCCTATCCGTTGATGATTGGGTTGCCAGGACCCCTTACCCTTCTGGCAGGAGGTGGGGAGACCTGGTTCTTACCTCCTTCTTCCACTCTTAATGTTGTGCACACAGGCCTGCAGCTATGCGGTGACATCACTTCCAGTGACGTCACTGTGCAGCCACAGGAGTACTCTTGCACTTTTCAGCAAATTTACAGGCCCAATTTGGCCCATTTGGGGCCCAAATTGGCCTGCAGTGAAGCATAGGAGTGCTCCCAGTATGGCACAATGATCTCAGTGATGCTGCTGAGCTGCTCCGGGAGCATGCCCAGGAGGCCTGTTCCTGTGCCTTCCTCCCCTGCTGGCCAGGTAAGTGGAGGCAGGGGGTGGAGGGCAAAAGTGGGGGATCCCCCAGCCCCACCAGAGGAATGGGATCCCTAATTGAGTGGGTCTATGGAAATTCTGAACAGGTGCCTGAGAAGGTAGTGGGAGAGATGAGGGTTGATAAACAGAATCTCGATTTATACAAGACTGATATACAAGACTGTTCAATGACAAAGCTGCTCGAGGACTGAGGGACAGCCTGACCTGGTTGGGGTTTACTCTTGTGGATTCTTCTACATTTTGGGCTTCAGTTGGAAGCTCAAAGGCATGCCATACCTGTTATCAGCTTTGGTTGGTGTACTGGCTACTCCAAAATACGTATTCCTCAAAATGTGTGTTCATGCTCTGATCAAATACAGTTAGCTTGATGCGCTGCTGTTTACATGAGGATGTCTTTGGAAACTGTCCAGAAATGACCATGCAGTTGCTGGATACAGGAATCACCCCTGTGCTGCAAAGACAGCACTAGCTGCCTGTCCCTTTCCAAGCATAATATGAACTGGTTAAATGTCTTGGGGTTGGGTATTTAAAGGAGTACCTCCCTTACACTGTCCAGCCCACCAGTTGTCTTCTTACCAAGCCCTGCTCTATATAATTCCACCTGCAGAGGTGAATGCAGAAGAAATTAGAAACAGGGCTTTTTCAGTGATGGCACCTTGCCTTTGTAATGCCTTCCAGCTTGAGAATTAGCTGGTACCTACACTAGGCCCTAGGCCAAAACATTTTTTAATCCAGGATTTTAACTGAGGGTTCCATTTTATAAAAGCTATTTTTATGGTCAACTTCCAGCATGATGACCCTCTTTAGGCTAATGAATATAGTACTGTTTTATTCTGCTTCATATTTTATGCTCCAGTAAGTATCAATTTATGGAGGAATTAGTTCTAATATCTTAAACCTGCATTTTTTTTGTCTTATCAATTGGACTCTTTATTCGTAAGAACTATAACCTATCTTTGTGGTTATTATCTCTTAACACATATGAAATAAGATTATTTTCTACTCAGTTCTCTGAACAGCAATCATCTCCTCGAGGGTGGCTCATTCATTCCTGATCAATGGGAATAGAAACATCACTTGTCACTGCTGAGGCACTTTGATTTGTACGATTAGTACAACAAGCAGTAGAGACAAGATGACAATATGACCCTGGTTCTCTTCCCCATTTCTTGGCAGCCTTCGTATCGATCTGGACTTAAATATGAGAAGCTCTCTCTCATGCTCTCTGTCTCTGTGTCCCTGTCACTGAGAGATGCAGACAGATTGTCTATCCAACTCTTGCCCCCAGACTGTGAAAACAGACTGTTATCTTCCTCTTTGACCTACCACAACAACAGCAGTGCTCCCAATAGAAAACTGAACACTTTTTAATTCCTTAAGATCAGCTTTGTTCATAATGTTACTTCAAACTACCTGCACTTCCCTCTGGATGCAACATATTCAAATATAGTCCTCTTTGCCTTTTTTTTTCTAAATTGGTACAGTACATCCGATACTAGAAAGAATACCTTCAGAGGATAAAGGAACACAGTTTTCATTGATTTTGCATTCTCAGTATAGAAACTAGAAATGGAATGAGCTGCTTGCAATTCACATTTTGGAAACACGGCTAATGCCAGAAGAATGGTAATATCATTGATTTATCTATGATTAGGCCATTTGTAGTGCATGCCAGTGAGTACAGTCTTCTTGTACAACACATTACAAAATGGATTCAGATGCATTTGTTTTGCAATCCAGTAATTATACAAAGGATTTTTAAAATGTACAGTCATGACTTATCACTGACAAGCTGGCTCCTTATTAGTTATAAAAAGTAAAGGACATAATACACAAACAATTGCTTTGCTGACTTACATCCTCATCATGCACCATATTAAGAAAACTCTTTTGAAGATGAATTGCCCCATTTAAGAAACAGTGGGGTGTCACTTGTGATCAATTAACCAAAAAGCCAACATATATGAATGGCTGATAGACCAGCTTACTTCACTGAGTACTAAGCAAATTGAGCTATTTTTCTGAATGTTCAGCTCCATTTACCTTAGGCATTTATTAAACAAATCTTTAAGACCTTAAAAACAATTATCTCTGTATAGCTAAATAAAAAGGCAAGATTGACATTAATTAATTATAGGAGGTTTCAGAAATTCTTTTTTTTAAAGAAATAAATTAACAATTGTCTAGAATTTTAACTGAAAATGTTTACTGTGCACCAGCTGCATCTCACTCGATCTTTTCATCCTTTTACAAAATTTTCCATAACACAAAAATGAACCAGGGGAATGATTGAGACTTTCTGCCGGTACAAGTCACCTCACTGAGAGTTTCTCTACAAGAGAAATCTGACACGTGAAGAAGATGTTTTGGGAGATGCAATGTTAGCCAGGGAGGGTAGTTTAAAAAGACAGAGCCAGTGGCAGAGCAAAAGCTTTGCTATACATTGGAGCTGTGTGAAGGGGCTATGAAATTCCAGAAGGGAAACTCAGCCCATTATAACCTGTCCAGGTCCAAGCCTGACTAGGGAAGGCAGCTCCAGTCCATTTCAACTCCTCACTCTCCTCTGGTTGTGATCCCACACAGCTTTAGATTGTAAAGGTGACAGAGCCTTAGAAGAGCGATCTCCACTGGCTCTGTCTTTTTAAACTGCACTTCCCAGATAACATTGCGTCTCCCTATACTTGACAAACACGTGCTAAGGCGTCTCATGTAGAGAGACTCTGAGAAAAAGGAAATCATAGGATCTAATACAGAGCAATCCAAGGCAAAGTATGGAAAGAAAATGACACACCAGATAATTAACAAAAAGTGAACTGAAACAAAAATGTCTTCCTCTGACATTGAAATGTCCACAAGCAGACCACTCAGTGGAGGCTATTCCATAACTATGGTGCCAAAAAAGGTGATCAATCCCAGCTCATACCCACCTCTTTTCAGCTACTTTTATAGTTGACCCCAGGCAGTGAGCTGAACTACACGGGTACAGACATTAGATACCATGAATATGATTTGATTCATACTTGCTAATCCATGTAAGCAATAAAGAAGCTCCACAGACTTATCTGTGGGGTCATGTTGAGGCATGAGGAAGCAAGGAGGTAATGGGGGTCTCCCTCCCCCACAGAAGCTTCTGCTGTGGTGGACAGGCCAGGGGCTGGCATCTAGGCATGCACCAGCCACGAAGGAGCCTAGGATGTACAAGGGGACAGGCTCCCTTTTCCTGTGCCCATGTGGACTGCCTATCATTGGCCTATACTAATGTTTAAAATGAGTTAATCTGAATGGGAAATTTTCAGTGAGAGGAAACAGAAGTGTAGACAGACAGACAGACAGAGACAGACACGGGAGAAAAAAACTGCAAAATAAAAATGAGAGTATTCAAATTGAACCAGAGAGATTTCAAAATTCAGTTCATGGTGCTTATTAAATCTTTAATGTGTTTGACAATGCTCCATGCTATTTAAGTATCCTTTATTATTCTGTTTGCCTAATGTCAGTTCACATGTACCGATAAGCAATCAAAGAAGCATTTGATAGTGATGCTAGTTTATGCAGTTTTCTCAGATGGGGTGAACAACATAGTGCATAAGTAGTACTGATTGGGTGGGTTGACACCCATCCTCCCCCATGTAACTTCTGTGTTACAATACACATACTACAGCCATTTGGAATACCTCCATGAAAATCCTGTAACCCATGGAAACTCTCCATGAAAATGCAGTTACAAAAGATTTTCCTTTAATGAACCTAGTAAACCAATGATGTATCTATTACTCGATCTGACAGATTTCTTTCCCAGCATTGAAGAACTGAATTTCCTAAATATATAGCCAACTACAGTGTAACCATGTGTTCACTGATGGCTTCTTTCAAGGAAAATGATATTATATAACCCATCAATATAAAACCAAAAACGACAAAAAAACCCCCAAACCCTCCAATAATAAGAGCAATATTTTGCCAATCTTTCTGGAACAAATGGAAAACTGGGGATATTATAAACTTCTCCCCTCTGCCCCTCCAAGCATTTAGATTAATTCTCATTTAACAAAAAGCTTCTCAAATGCATGTTAAAGGGCTTCTCAAAAATATTATAAACCAAGCCCCTTTTTATAAGCAATTTGTATAAATGGTTGCTGTGGATTTTCCGGGCTGTATAGCCATGGTCTTGGCATTGTAGTTCCTGACGTTTCACCAGCAGCTGTGACTGGTATCTTCAGAGGTGTAGCACCAGAAGACAGAGATCTCTCAGTGTCACAGTGTGGAGAAGATGTAGGCGGGTAATTTATATCTACTCGGGAAGGTAGGTTTGGGCTGAGTCATCCTGTAAGAGTTTCCCAGGGTGTGGAATACTAATGGAGAGAGGCTTCACTGTATCCTGAGGAGGTTCTTTTGCATATGGATTGGTGCTTGATATGCTAATCTTCTCTGCAGGGCTATTGTAGGGTGTAGAGTATTTTGTTAGCCTGGTGTTTTTCAGGACTGGAAACCACGCTCTATTCGTTCTTAAAGTCTCTTCTTTCCTGTTGAAATTGTGCTTATGCTTATGAATTTCAATGGCTTCCCTGTGCAATCTGACGAAGTAGTTGGAAGTGTTGTCCAGTATTTTAGTGTCCTGGAATAGGATACTGTGTCCTGTTTGAGTTAGGCTATGTTCAGCCACTGCTGATTTTTCTGGATGGCCAAGTCTGCAGTGTCTTTCATGTTCTTTTATTCTTGTCTGGATGCTACACTATATGGTCCCGATGTAAACTTGTACACAGCTGCAGGGTATGTGGTATACACCTGCAGAGGTGAGGGGTTCTACTGGTTTCCAGTCCTGAAAAACACCAGGCTAACAAAATACTCTACACCCTACAATAGCCCTGCAGAGAAGATTAGCATATCAAGCACCAATCCATATGCAAAAGAACCTCCTCAGGATACAGTGAAGCCTCCCTCCATTAGCATTCCACACCCTGGGAAACTCTTACAGGATGACTCAGCCCAAACCCACCTTCCTGAGTAGATATAAATTACCTGCCAACATCTTCTCCACACTGTGACACTGAGAGATCTCTGTCTTTTGGTGCTACACCTCTGAAGATGCCAGTCACAGCTGCTGGTGAAACGTCAGGAACTACAATGCCAAGAGCACGGCTATACAGCCCGGAAAATCCACAACAACCATCGTTCTCCGTCCGTGAAAGCCTTTGACAATATAATTTGTATAAAGTGTGTGTGTATTTGTATGAAGTCATCATGAAGCCCATAAAAGCAAAGACTTTTTGGGAGAGGAGGAAAAAAAGAAATATGATCAAGGGGGATCTCATGAACTTTCACTGTAAAGGCAGCTGCAGCCAAACGTTTGCCTACAGTATGGCATGTGAATAACCCTGTAGTAAAATGAGCCATAACTTCAGCATCAGTGCAGCTTTCAGAAACCAAAAGATATATCAAAGCTTCGATTTATTGCCTTGCATGTAAAGCTATAGTTTTAAAACAGAGTTAGATGAGTCAGAGATCAGAGCTTCCATATTTGGTGCCACACTAAGTTTTGTTACTGACCTAGCAAAATATTCTCTCAGGTGTGTGCCTGTCTCTCCTTCTGTTATTAAAATAACTTGATGTTTCAAAAGAAGTATGAGTTTTAGAGGTTTTAGAATTAAATTATAGTATACATTCATTTTAATTTTATACCTTGTACTTTCACTTTAAACCTTTTACGTCACCATATCATTCTTTTTCTATACATTTAACATCATACAATTTAATATTAAGTAACCTTTTCTAATACGCTGATTTGTAAATGTGACTGTGAATTTTTTAAAAAAGATTAAAATTAGCAGGACAACCACAGTCCTGAGCCTTGTCTGCAGTAAGCTGTCAGCCTCTTAGAAACACTGTTGAAATCAGAGACAAAATGGTGGCAAACTGAACCAATCTAGACGAAGGACATCCATTCAAGCACAAGAAGATCCTTTCTACTTTAAATTTCCAGTAGAAAATATGCTGTTATTAGTAGCATTTGTCATTATTATACAAGTAATGAAGATATCCATTTTAAGTCAACATCAAGAATAAAATAATCACTTGGATGAGGTATCCATCCATCCATTCCTGAATTCTTTACATGAAATAAAGACTTGTATTTTGTAATGTACCAGATAAATCAGTTCACATACTTTACTTGGTACTAGCAGTTATTTTTATTCTTGTTAGATCTAGCATGAACAGAGCTGTGCTAGATGAACAGCAATTCCTACATTCTAAATTGTACTATTGTCTTCTTTTCATGTGGGGTGAAACCCAGCACTTTTGAGCAGCACTACAAGAAACATTTAGCATTTCCATATATCCACTCCCCTCCTTACTATTTATTTTTTATTTATTTTACTTCATTTGTGCTCCACCTTTCCAGTGAGGACCTAAATCAGCTTTCATTGTTCTCCTCTCTGCATTTTTATCCTCTTAACAACCCTGTGAGGAAGTGGAAAAGAGCAAGAGTCCAGTAGCACCTGTAACACTAACAAAATTTGTGGTAGGTATGAGCTTTCATGAGTCACAGCTAGGGTTGTCAGCCTCCAGGTAGTAGCTGGAGATCTCCTGGAATTACAACTGGTCTCCAGGCCACAGAGATCAGTTTGCCTGGAGAAAATGGCTATTTTGGGGGGTGGACTCTATGGAATTATGCCATGCCAAGGTCCTTCTCCCCCCCCCAACTCCACGTGCTCCAGGTTTCTCCAGGTTTCACTCCTCCCCCCAGATCTCCAGGAATTTCCCAACATGGAGGTGGCAACCCTAGTCACAGCTCATTTCTTCAGATACAGCTGTATCTGGTCTTATAGATGCTACTGGAATCTTGCTCATTTCCACTGTTACAATCAGACTAACATGGCTACCCATCTTGACCTGTGAGGAAGGTCAGGTTAAGTGTGTGACTAACCCAAAGTCATCTAGCAAGATTCCATGGCAGAGTGGGGATTAGTACCTGGATCCCAGATCTTAGTCCTACACTTTAACCACTACACCAGACTAGGACTCACAGTTTCATAAGGCTGCTTCTAGTATTTTTAAAAAAACTTTTTGCGTATCATGCCTAGTTTGGACCTTAGTCTCTAAGTCCAGCCCCAGGCATCTCATAGCCATTGAACCCCATTTGTAACTGTCATTCTTATAACAAGACTCTTTTCAAACCCTTTAGTATGTACATCCTTTCCAGTCACTCTGCAGAAGAAGAATGCCTGCTTGTATCTAATGGTGCAGATAGAGGAGCCCATAAAAACTTGGATCAAGAAGAGACAGAAGCCACCGTGTGGTCTAGTGTATTTTTTCCCTTCTGCTTTTAGCAAATATTTGGTAGAGATTATTGCTCACAACTAACTCCCAGCATAATTTATTTATGTCCTTTATCTGCTTTCTTCAAATGAAATAAAAACTTGATTTGTATTTTGTAATGCACCAGGTAGATAAGTTTTGCATTCTTTACATGGTACTACCAGTTCTCTTTTTCTTTTGTTTATACAAGATGATTGGTTCTATAGCATGAACACAGCTGTGCAAGATGAAATGTCCCCTCTTCCTTGGTCCTGGTGTGCCACCAAAATGGCTCCAGAGGACAGTGACCCCTAGGAATATAGAAAGGGATGAAGTGTGTGTGTGGGGGGGGGATGGTCTGCTGCGGCAAGGGAGAATTGCTAGAATTCTCCCCCCCCCCCTTTCTAAAAAGTGCCTGCTGAAAGCCTAAAAGGAAGTTAGGATCCAAGATATAGATATTCCAAACTTTCAAATTATTCACCTCAATAATTCATAGCCTTAAATCTAGCTCCTTGAAACTCATGTAAAATCCATGCTAATTTCACCCCAAATATCACCGCTTGGTTATTTTGTTCATATTCTGAAGTAGAAATTATATGGGAGAGGTTTTATTACCAAGGGAAACTTTTGAACCAATAAATCTTAGAAAATGTCAAAGCTGAAACATTTTTTTTAAAGAACCAGGGCATGCTTAAACCTCAGCTATGGAGTAATTTACTTCAATTCCATGTAAAACCCACATGATAGAAAGATTAATGTAAAGGCATAAGGCACTTCTCAAAATGAGTATGTAATTTCACATTCTTCAGGTACACATGGAACATAAAACTTGTTGTGTGGCACTAGGAGCACCATGGCAGAGTCTGATGTTTGCAGCATTGAAATCTAGGCCTCTTTCTCTTTTTTTATAAAGAAGTCCTTTCAGAAAGAAATAATAGGTAATGACCACTGAATTAGTGGCTTAATTAAAGAGTATATTTTGTTGGAAAATCCTATTTTTTCAGCTTCTCCCAATGTTCAACCTTTCAATACAATTGCTACAATCTCTTTTAGTTAACACCACAGCTGGGTTACCTCAAAAGAATACTGACTTTCTGATATCCTCCTTTAATACATAATGTGCTCTTTAGTGCAAAAGAAAAATACATCATTTCCTGGATTCGGTGGGAACCTTGGCTTCCTGAGAGAGCCATTCAGTACAGTGTCATAAATCTTCATCCGCAACATAGAAAGCTTCGTAAAACTTAAGACTCTCTCACTTAATTAAACTATTTCATGATGCCATTTTTAAACAACATCTAAGAACTAAAAGTGATACTATATAACGCTGCTGTTGCTTGTTTTGGCTCCTGTGCACTGTAATTGATATGCACTCTAAATATTGCTAGATTAAACACAGAAGAAAGAATTGTTTTGGTGCACCAGCTTCAATTTGTTGATTCAAATTCTACCTCCCCTCCCCCATGGCAGTTTTGATAATCTTTGACAATGCACTCACATTCACAAACATAAAATATCAGCCAGGTACTCATGAATATTGTTCCAAACAATATGGTGTAACAGGGGGAAGTTTCCAGGTTCAGTCACGACGAGTATCTCCAACAGCTGGGATAGACCTCTGCTCAAGACCTTAGCAAACTACTGCCAGTTATGACAGAAACTAGTGGGCAACATATACCAGTGATCTGACTCACTATAAAGGATCTTCGTATGTTTACTTTTCTCAGACTTTACTTTTCTGCAGATATGAGAACTGCTTGTAGCCCTATGAATGAGCTGGTGAGGCTTCTGCGATGGCAGCAGCCATCCAGAGCTGGGTGAGCAGAGGCGTGCCAGGAGAATAAGTGCAAGGGAGTGTGCAGCAGCTGGGCCCTTGGAAAGCAGAGCCCTTGCAAAAGCTGCCAAGGTGGCCGTCCATTCAGCAGGCCAGCCACCATGCTAGAAAACAACCCAGCCAGCTAGCTGCAGTGTCAATAGCTGAGGCTGGCACGATGATATCACTTCCAGATGTGATGTCATTGGGCCAGGAGCATGCACAAACAAAGAACTCTCTTCCAGTGATTACCATGGGACTCGTTCTCTCCTGTGTCCAGTATTTTTTCAGAAACTATCTGCCAGTCCTAAGTACAGAAGAATGATGGAGCAGAACAGGAGAAATGCACTTACTCCTCATTAGCTCACTCCCCCCAGGTACCCCCCTGAATTTTTTAAGAATTGTAATTTCATACTTTTCAGAATAAGTCAGTGTAATAAAACTCAATTTTTAGGAAACTGAACAGAGTGACAATGTGACTAACTGAAAAACTGCATGCAGATAAAGAAAAAATATCTAACTTTGGTCTACTTTTGTGATAGAGATCTGAAATAGAACATTTCATTGTGAGAGTGTTACCCAAATAGGCAGTCTCTGAATTAGTTGAGGGAATTAGATTAAAGGAGACAAGCAAGAGGGGGTAACTGGGACTCTCCAGAAATGTTTATGGAGATTATTCCCTTAGGGAACTCTCAAAATAAACCAGCCAGATGTTCAACTGGAAAGATTTTTTATTAAAAGAGAAATAAAAGAGCAAACATACAAAAATCAAACACAACACACACATCAGGATAAGTGAGGAAATCAGGGAAGGAAAGAAAACAGTGATGGGAAAGGCTATAGTTATCAGTCTCAAGGATAGAGGACCATGGAGACAGCAGCAAAATGACCAGTATTTTATGGAGAAGAAGCCCAAACTGATTTGGGGGTGTATGTAAGGATTCAAACACATCCAAAGGATCCAAAGGATCCATACTCTGGTTGCTAGGGTCTCTAGATATATGGCAAAATGCTCCCTGGGGCAAGCTGACATATTCACCCTCCAAACAACAACTCAGTAGGTTTTCCAGAGGCAGATAATGAGCTGGGAGAGGCTTGATGGGTCCACCAGAGGTGGACTATAGGTGTAAATGGTGCTTGATGATCCTGTGAATACTGGATGGGAAAAGTTGCCAGGTTTAATTGACAGCGTTAAGTGGTGCTTAATCACAGTAAATGGATGAGGGGAAGTGAGGCAGGGCATGGATGAGATGCCCCACCATTGCACTTGGTTAATTTATTTCATTATTGTTTTGTATATTGATTTTAGTATTGTTGTTTTCTTGTTTTTATTGATTTTAAACTGTTCACCACCCAGAGCCCCTGGGGATGGGCGGTATATAAATTGAAATATAAATAAAATAAAATAAAAAATTAGTCAGGACTCTGTAAGACCCATTGTCCTAAACTATGTCTCTCTCCAGGACATAGATGGGGCCATTAGTCACTCAGTTGGTCTGACTTTCTTCTAAAACATTTTTCCAGGGTCTTGACTAATGGGCATTCTTTTAGTTTTATTTCAGGCCTGACAGTGCCTTGCACTTATGCTATATGAGGAAGGGAGTTTATGATTTCATATCTATAAACTACCCCTCAGCGGAAGAAGGGGTCTGACTGCTAACAAGAGGTATGCTAGACATTTTGTCTCCATTTTCCAAGCCATCTGCTTTTCTCTGGAGACCTGTTTCATGTGTTACATGTTTTCTACATGAAGAATCTTTCAGCAGTCTGGTTTGAACCACAAGAATCTTTCAGCAGTCTGGTTTGAACCACAAGAGAAGTTTGAACCACAAGAGAAGTTCTGCTTCAGGGACAGATCTTGCCTTCCTACTATAATCCATTGCTTCCACAAAAGCTGTTCCTGAGCATCAGAGAAAACATGAGATGAAGCACCAGCAGAAGAAGAGGTTATTGCTTTGAATGGCATGAACAGTCAGACACATATTCCCAGACTTAAATCAGCAACCTCAATAGGTTTGTGAATTTAGGCAATAACACCCGCCATCAATGAGAAGTAAATCAAAGATTATTGGATAGTAGTTGGAGGATAAGTATCTAAAATCCATGTTACAAATTGAGCTTGCTAGATTGTAACATTTGAATTCCACTATATGCATCTGTTATAATCGCAATATAATGTGTGTACATGCACTTGTGCAAAACACCACAATCAATGCGCAGCATGCACATCTTCCCATGTGGAGATTATTTTCAAGTAGTAAGAATGGCTTGGATCCTATAGATCTATTCCACTAAGAGTAGAACATTTTAGTGGTAAAAGCAATCTCCTGCCAGCAGAAGAGTCTCTAGTACTTGTACCCTTGGCATCAAAAGAACGTAGTGGGGCAGATCCATAGGATTAAACTCAATGAACTTTAAGAAGCAGACCCAAAACAGTTCAAAAAGGACAGTTTGTTTCCATGTTCTGCAAGTAGAGCTATTTCTTGTTCCGGATCTCATTATTCCTAAAAATAATCAGCTCCGCAAATCAGATGTCTAACCTATGTGAGATGTCTAATCTACATGGTAGCCAAATAAAAAGCCAAATATGAATGGCCCTGGGAAGTGCATAATAAATGGTAGTGCAAACTACCATTCCTGCAACAGTTGAGAAATCCTCAATTCTTTTAACAAATGGCATACCTCTCGGAACAGAGGTAAGGCAAGCTCTCTGGGTAAATTAAGCTGCCCTTGTGACTGATGCTCTTATGGAATTTGAAATTACATGCTAATTGAATGCCATGGTTTTCAAAATCTCGTAGGATTGTATCAAGTCTGTTAAATGCTCAAGTGAAATCTAAATCTATTTCCCCAAATATGCTACATTTCACTAAAGCATTCCCTGGGGAAGAAAATGGACACACATGATCATTGCAGCAATGCTTGGAAATTCTTTCATAACAAACTATGTGTATGCCACTTCTGTATTATTTTCTAGATCTCATGAACAAAACTGAATGGCTTCAAAAGGCAAGTACAGGTCTTGGCAGGTAACTGGTTCTTTCCTAAATTTCCATAGTTGTATCCATCTGTTGCTAAAATGCCAAGTGGCTCCTCTTAAGTTAATATTTGTTCAATCAGTTATTTGTAAACAGATACTATACTGTTAACCAAACAAGAAAGACAGGACTTTTGTCAAATGATAACTTTAAAACTGATTCATAGTTAAACTAATCTTTCCATTACGGCATCTTCACATACTTCCTTGCTTTTTGGAAAAGTGCTTAATATACCTTACATGTTTAGCAATACCTTATATTGATATTTCCAATATATTTCCTCTTTCATTCCTCCTTCATCAAATCTTTCATTTGCATTCAACACCATTAATAACAATGTGAACAGCAAGACTGTTGCAAATTTGTATGCTAAGCACTTTCTGATTATTCACTTTTTAAAATAAGAACTGTATCATCACCCACTTAAACATGTTTAATATAACTACAGCGTTTGCAAAGACCTATTGGGATTTCTAGTTTATCCTCCATACTATTAATTTTTTTTGTAATATTATATGTTACTTTCCAGATTTTGGGGCCCATAGTATCAACATAAGATACAGTGACATTTATCCAAAAATAATTAAATTACATGCTTTTAGTAAATATACAGAATAATGCCTATTAAAACTTCAAGATGCTATTCCAGAAGACAGATTAGGGCTGAGCCAGTTTTCTTTCAGAATCCATTTTCAAAAGAAATAGGAACACTAGTTACCAGTTGCTTGAGTTATTACAATATTTGCTAGAGTGTTCACATTTCAGCTTTCAAGGGATTAGATTACTTGGTTTGGTTTTCACTAATTTTATGCTACATGTTTGATTTGGTTTAATTTCAGACTCTCTAACTCAGTAGCTATACGAGTAGATTCTTTTTGTGTTACCTCAAGAAGATATGAACACACCTAAGTGGTAACAAAGAATAAGAAGAATTTTACCGTAAAAATCAGACAAGGTACGTTATGTTTAAAATAATTATGTGAAAGGTAAGTCACCCATGAAGGACTTCATGAGTTGTATAAAGTCCCATGCAAAATGGACTGTATCACAAACTAGGTCAACAAGATCTTACGTATGATGTGTCATTATAAAAAGAGAGAGATTAGATAACTGGGAATGCAAATTACCATTAGTGCTTGGGATCTGTAAAAAGATTTTTCCTACTAAGGTTTCTTTACATTTTCTCATAATATAAAGTACATGTTGAGATTTGGTGATCTTTATGAAGAAGGGGAAAAAAGCAAGTTAAAAGTAGACTTTAGGAAAACAAACAAGTATGAACTGGATTTGCATCTCATGGTATGAAACAAACAAGTTAACGGCTACTTCTTTACTAAGTAGCCTTCAAGGCCAAATTGTTTCCCACAACACTTATAGTGCAATCCTATGGAGAGTTGCTTCAGTCTAAGCCCATTGACTTGAATGGGCTTAGACTGGAGTAACTCTCCATAAGATCGCACTGTTAATGATGTTCACTGCACAAGTTTAAAGTGGGGAGGGGATGATGTAAAAATGTAGTATGCTTCTAGTGCTATCCTGAGAAGAATTAACACCTTTCTAAGCCAATTGACTTCAATGAACTTATAAAGATGTAACTATAAACCTAACACACATTTCTAATGAGTTTTGGTTGAAACCAGCAGATGAGTTTATACATCTCTGAACCGATTCATAAACTCCCAACATCTGTCAGCTTGGTTTATTTAATTTTTCATTTGAAGTATGAGATGTTTGAAGTTTCTGTATAATTACTAGTTTCAGTTAATATATATACTAGAGTGTTTTTTTGAAAATAGCAGCAAAATGGCTGCCTATGTTGCGTGGAAAAAATAGTAGTTATTTTCTAAAATGCCACTTGTTATGCAATACAGTTCAATACACTTTTAACTACACCATATTTCTACCAGAATGAGAACTAAAAGCCCTAAGCGAACTCATAACAAGTCAACTACAAAGTGGCTACATGATCTGGTCCATGTAGGAGCCATAGATGCCCCAGATGCCATAGTCAGGCATGTATTCCTTAGCTTGCTGAAAAATGACACCTGTAAGTGTGTATTGGAGGTAGTATTTCATAGGTAGGTCTGACAAATGGAAACTCACTACTGTACATCTTGAAACCTAAACACTCTGAAGCTCAACTGATCATGATGAGAATCAGGCTGAGGATTCAGTCTTCCATGTCTCTCTCTTGGCTACCAAACAGTTGATTTTTTTTTAAAGAACTAAAACATTCACTGCCATCTTGGATCAGACCCAATATATACCAAGCTTTATCTGCATTGTTTACTGGATGGATGTTTTCTGACTTCCTTTCCCACAATATTCTTTTACAAGTAATTTTAAAGTTGTTAATAGACTGAAAAACAGGAATATAAATTTCCAAAGGTCACTACTAAGGTAAAGTTTATGTCAAATTGAGTTTGCTATGCAATCAGCTCTTGAAAGCATTAAGACTACATTTCCATAGTTTGCACTTGCCTTTTCTTCCAACCATCTCCCTGTCTTACAGTTATCAGTAAACAACTGAAACTAGTTCAAAAGCACAGCTCTTTGGAGACAAAATATGCCTTTTAGTAATCAAAGTAAATGCTTACAAGGACATCACCCTTCCTGAAATTACCCCTCTCTTTCCTTGACAGGCAATAACCTATTTTTTAAAAATAAACCACAAAACATGGCCCCTGCTTTTCCCATAATACATTAAACAGAATTGATTTGGGAAACAAAGCTGTAATGACTAGAGATAGGCAGGAACAGCAATATGAACTAAAAAAAGCCAGGAACAGCCCAATCAGCTGTTCGTGAACAAGCTGTTCCCAAGGCCCCATTCTAAACAAACCGGTGGTCATTGCAAGCCTCGTTGCTGTTCATCAAGCCAGACAATCTGGCACCTGCAATCAATTCCCTTGGCAACTGGAGGCAGGGACTGCCTGAACTCTGTCTGAACTCCTGCTGTTGCCCTGGAAACCCCAATCTAAGTCCAATTTAGCTTGATAGACAGGTCTTACTTTCAAGTGTGGAGCTCCAAATTTGTTACAAGGAAGCAAAGAGCAGGGGGAGGGGGGCTCCCAGCTCTGGTTTTGCAGACAGTGAGGGAGAGACAGTTACTGTTGGCATTTTGAGAGAAAGATAGGGAGAGTGCATTGGAGCTTGAATTTTGTGTGTGGTGGGATAGGGATCTACCTCTTCAAGTTCCAGGGCTGCTGCCAGGCTCTGGGCTAAGCTATTATTTATTATTGGTACATTTCCTGCTGCCTGCTCAGGTAGGGTTTCTGAGGGCCAAGCTACAAGTGACGAATGACACTTGAACGGCAAGTGTATTTCTCCCTGTTCACTTGCCCTCCACTCAATCCACTTGCCGTTCAAGTGTCATTTGTCACTTGTAGCTTGGCCCTGAGAGTGGTGTGGTAGGGATCTTGATGGCTGGAGGAGAGCCTGCTGGCCCCCATGAACAACAAACAATGGACATGTTCATGAACAGGTCATATTCATCAATGTTTGTTGTTCGTTGTTTCTGGATGGCAACGAACAACGAACACCATGTTCGGGTTTTTTCTGTTCATGCCCATGTTTAGTAATGACTCCCCCTCCCCCACATCAAAGAGTTTGGTTTTATGATTAGGTTCTTACTGTGCAACACAGAGCAGGCAAGGAGGCACTGGGCCAGCAGCTGCATGCATCCTTAACTGTTTTCCTTAACAGCAACCAACCAATCAGATCCCAAGGGGCGAGACTGAGCCCTAATGTAGCAGAACTCTGTTGGTGGGATAGAGACTGTGCATGTTGTTCATGAGTACATTTTATCTTCAGCATTTCCAGGCAACGGCATTGACACTGAGTGGCTAGTAGGGATCGATTCACAAAATTCTTCCTTGGCACTGGGGTGTGGGGCAGCAGACAGCACCATGGTGGCACCAATCCTTTTCTGTGTGCTTTTATGCACAATGCAAAGAAAGGCTGGCAAGCAATGAACATCCATGTAGGTGTGTGCATGCAGGTTTGAGGAGGGAGGGATGGTCTTCTCCAGCCTTCAAGTTCTGGACTGCCACAAAGACTCATTTTACAGAGATTAGGGCAAAAATTGGAAATAATAAAGAATTGTTAAAGGAGAACCACATTCAGGATGACCCAGGCATTTGTTGACCAGGTTGCCCATCCAGTGCCCTTCTGCTGCTGTCCTTCATTTATGTGCCACCACTGTGACTTGACTAAAGAAGTCCTTAAACATAATGGGTTGAGGCACAGTGAGGAATTTTACCCTGTCCTGAAAGACTTCCAATCTCTTCTGGATTTTTCTGATTAAAAATGTTGACCCTGGATTAAGGAACGGGAAACAAGGACCTTAACAGCAGGTCCATGCACAGTCTCAACACACTCAAATCATTCCAGATCAGTATTATATGTGGGGAGACTGATATGGTTAGATTTTTTGTTTTCCATCAAGCATCACTTTGCCTTTAATTCAACTCCTTTTCCTTCTTCATTCAGCTCTGGATTAACAGTTTTCATCAGAAAGGAAGACGGGTGACCTTTCCAGACTCCCACTTTTACAATTAAAAAAAGAAGAGAGGATCATCCCTCTACTTCCCTTCCCATCAAGAAAACCAAAGATCAATTCCACCCTTTCTGTGCACTTTTATGCACAATGCAAGGAAACACAGGGGGCAGTGGCAACTAGTATGCAAGGCAGGCATATCTTCATGCAGGTTTAAAGAGGGGGGTTCCAAGTCCCTGGCTGCTGCAAAGGCTCATATTATGCAGATTAGGGTGAAAATTAAAAATAATTAATAATTTTACGAGAGAGCTGCATTGAAGAGGACCCAGGCATGTGAGCCAAGTTGCTGCCCATTTAATAGCTTTCTGTTGCTGCTGTCCTTTGCTTAGGAGCCACTGCAATCCAACTGTGAATGTAGAAACCTGAGATAATGGGTCAAGGAGCACCAGGAGATACTTAAATCTTTAACCCAGTGTTTAACCCAGTGCTAAATGAGAGAAAATTGCAGGGCTGTGCACTGTTCACAGTTCCATGGCAGAAACTGTTCCACATGGATTGATCTAGTTAAAGACTAGGCTCCCTTCATTTTCTTTATTGAGACTGTGGCTTTGGCTCCAGTTTACTTTTTCTCCATCATCATTCAACTCAAAGTTAATGGCTTTAGTCAGAAATCTGCCCTGTCTCCCACCTTGATTGTTAAAAAACAGAGAAAAGAGGGTCATCCCTCATTTCATCAACATCCCATTGACAAAACCCACCCTACCCCACTCCCAATCTCATTGTGGTGGACTCTTTGAGGAAGAAGAGGAATTACTGGTATGGGTGGCTATAAGTGAAACATAACATTGACTCTCATCTTGAAGGCACGGAAGCACACACCCCTCCACCACAACATTTCTCTGCCAGTACTCTATCACGTTTTGGGTATGGCATGAAAAACACTATGGATGGACCTATCAAGTCAAGATAGATTGAGGACTAAACACAAAAGACCATGGTAATGTAGTCTGCATGGTCTACTCTGGTTAAAAACACAATGCATGGTTTATGCATTGTGCATAAACCATGGTCTACTCTGGTCGAGGAATATCAGGGACACAGTTCCAGCAGGTCTCTCCACTGTGATAGCAGGACCACTATAACAAGAAATCTGATGTGGAGATGAAGATCTTTATGGACCACTTTGTTCTTAATTTTGAAGTCTAAAAATAGCTCTGCAATGCTCTTTCCAAGCTTTTCAGTTGCAGAGTTGCAAGATCAGAGCTGAGGATGGAGCTTAGCCAGATCTTCCCACTTCAGCTCTGGCAGGCAGCTCCTCCTGCACGTCAAAAGGAAGGATTCACTCCTTATGGTGGGAACAGAGCTAGAAAGTACAGGGAAACACTGCATCAATGCAACAGAAGGACTCAAAGATAATTTATTGGTAATATCATAAAGCAGGATTTTTTTAAAAAAATCACTGTGCTGGCTGGCAATGGAGCACTCTCTTGCTTGGGCACTGCCCCCTGCCACCACTTTGTCAACCAGTTTCCAGCCATTGTAGGTGCCCACTGACACACTCATAGTATGTTTTGTGCTTGAGGAGAAACTTGTTGAGTTGATGGGTTCTTGGACTGGAAGGGGGGACTAACAGTTGGTAACAAATGTGCCATTTTTGGTTAAACACAAATAAATCTTTGTTTCTCCAACTTCTCTCTGAAAAGAACAGTGTATGCATGCACAGCTGCCCAACACTCCCCTTGATGCTTTCCCCCAAGTATTCTTTAGGCTCCATAAAGACCAAATCCCACTGTTGTGTGTGTGAAAGCTCAAACTGAGTGAGTCGATGATTTGGAGGGCGAACTATATTCGGTGCCATTAAGTGTAAAAACAGCTGCTCCAGAGCTTCGTTTCCTCAACCCCCCTTGAAAAGAACTGTGTATGTGCATGCACAAGTGCACATCACAGCCATCAATTGCCTTGCACACAAGCAACAAGCCAAAATTCATGATAACCAAAATAACCAAATGAAGTAGATCCAAACCAGCACTGGTTCACCTGAAACAAGCCAATTACAGAACATCGTTCATTTGGAAACTCCAGATCCAAAACTGAAAGAGACTTCTTTTTAGTGCACATCCCTAATATCTACTAGAATGACCCAATTTTTGGATCATTTCTTTCTTCTAAGAAATTGGGGTGAAGGGAAGAAGATATTGTGAATAAATAAAAGTTGAAATGGAAAATATCAATAAATAAAGATATAGTGAATTTTAAAGTATAAAAATAATAATATTGAGAATTTATAAGCTTGGAAATTCTCTACTGTTAACACACCACAGGCTCCACTAAGTATATGTGTTCTGGGATTAACCTTTGCTGTGCTCCTCAGGAATCTGCAGGTCTAAACGGGGGTGATATTAGCTCCCATTAAATGTTCTCTGGAAAGTAATTTATAGTTATTCATAAGGGAAAACTCAGCACAAAAAAAACCCCCTGCAAAATTGCCAGCAACTCCTGCTGGGATCAAGCGTATCATGTGCAGCTCTGCTTTAACCACTGCTTCACCTCACCACTTGTCAACACATAAATCTTAAGCTATCACTAGAAATAACTAAATGACACCTGGGAAAATCAAGAGCTGAGGCTGGAAAGGAGAGAAAGAATGAGAAAGAAAATGAAAAAAAAGTAGTTTGAAAAGAGAATTGCCAATTTTTGATCAGATGCAATGTAAGAGCATTTATCTTATGGTAAAATCCTAAACAGAGTTACCCTTTTCTGAAACCATGGAATTCAATGGACTTAGAAGTGTGTAACTCTGTTTAGGATTACATTTATAACCTTCCTGTGCTTAGGCATAGTCAGATGAGATGATCATACACTCTCCATTGACCTTGTTGTTATTCAAAGGGTTCAGGAACACACAAAGAATAACAATAAATAATAATATGAATCAGAAAAGAAAAACTTCCCAAACTCTTTTAAAAAATGAAGATATATCACACAGACACACACACAAATTTTTACTTCTTTGTTAGGGCAAGACTTTGTCATTTAAAAAAAAAAAACCTGGCAGGTAACAGTTGCTTTAAAACAAATGAGAGGGACAAAGCCTGCACATTCATGAGAGAGTGGTAATAGACAAACAAACAAAAAATAATTTATCTTCAAAGATAAGAGAAGTCCAGGCTATACTTGTTAATGCGTGCTGTGTTCACATTCTCAGGCATTTCCTAGATTTTATGGCCATCAGTACAATGAATCATGGTAAGCACTTTTTCAGAAATACTTAGGAGAACCGTCTTTAAAGTTGAATCAAAAAGAGTCCAGTAGCACCTTTAAGACTAACCAATTTTATTGTAGCATAAGCTTTCGAGAATCAAGTTCTCTTCGTCAGATGATGACGAAGAGAACTTGATTCTCGAAAGCTTATGCTACAATAAAATTGGTTAGTTTTAAAGGTGCTACTGGACTCTTTTTGATTTTGCTACTACAGACTAACACAGCTAACTCCTCTGGATCTTTAAAGTTGAAAATAGTCATAATAGTAATGCATGCCATAAACATGAAAATAAAGGCTTTGAATGATATTCTCTTAAATGAACATCAAAAATAAACTAATTTTTGTGCTGTTCTCATTGTCTAACCTAATTTGGTATATTACTTATCAATGTATTACCATAATTATTGCCATATATAGAACACGATATATTTATATTTAAACAAAAAGACTTGCCACTCTCTATGAACCTTCAATCTAAATTTTGATAGAGGGGTTTGCAATGGAGGGGCCATTAAAGGCAACAATTTATATATAAATACAATCGAATATTCTTAAGTTTTAGACTGAATTATTCCAAAAGGACTTGGTAGAACAATGTTCAGTTTAACACTTCTACCTGTTAAGTATTCTAATTTCTGTTCTATGAGAGAAATCTTGCCTTTGAGCTTCCCTTTCTTCCTACATTGGTTCTTTCAGGCACAAAAGTTCTTTCAGAGGCGTTTCATACAACCATTTCCCTCAGTTCAAAGTGACTTTTTGGCAGCAGTCTCACAATGGAGATCTGCAGTTTCTTATGAAAGAGTGCACTACAGGAGCCTTTTGTGGGGTACATGAGAATGGTAGTTTTGTGCAACAAATATGGAGCAATTGACTGGTTTCTCAGAAGCAATCTGAGAAGTATCAGCTGCTATTGTCACATTTAGTACAAGGAAAGGCAGTAGGAAACCCACAGAACAAATAATATCCAACTTGCAGAGTATTTCTATAAAATAAAATTGGTTTGTAGTAAATAACTTGTCAGAAGAGCACTTTCATATAGGGAATAGGGTTGCAGTTTATCATACCATTTTCTGTATGTATTACGTTGTTTGTACTGCATTGTTTTGAATGTTCAGAAGGTCATTTTTATAAAGGCACTATGGTTGTAAATGAAATTCTTCATGAGGGTGTTTTGATAGAGTGAACATATTGCACAATTTTCTGTATACAGGTTGCCATTTATTGCACTACTTGCTGTATCATACCATTTACACTGTATTGATTTTGAATCCAGTTGCTGCACTGATTATGGTATACGTCTTCACTGTTTTATTTATTCCATTCTTTATTCTTAATTTGTAATCCACTTTGAGGCTCATCAAGAAAGGGGGACTATTAGTATAAATAAATAGTTAGAATTGGAATCCTGAACATTTCAGTTTTCATTTCATAAAAAGAAGGTTTACTCCTAAGGTCTGCAGCAATAACTTTGAATATGACAACTGTTGCCAGACCTCCCCATTTTTACCAGCACACCCCTCACTCCCAACCTGAATGTGCTTTTCAAGAAAAAGCCTTTTTGCAAGAGAATCTGTGAAGCAGGATTAATGAAATAAAGCTCCACCATTTGGAAGACAAAGGCACCTCTCTCTGTATTGACTGGAATGGTATGCAATCATGGACCATGATTCACAAAATCTTGTCGTTCCAGTGTACTTGTGTTGAGCCCCTTGTCCAGTCCATCTTGCAAGAATAGCAAGATCTGTTTTATTGATGTTGTTAGAGGGTTATGTCCCCTCTCCTCACACCACAAATCAAACACCTGCCGTGTCTTATTATAACTCTTATTTGTTGACTCCTTTCTAGATGCCAGCATTGTGGAAAGCACCTTTTCCGTGTATCCCAGCTCCTTCAGCTGGTTGAACTCAACATCCAGGCTGTTAGATTTAGGGATGTTAGATTTAGATGCCGTATCTTTCCTTGTGTTAGTAGATCCGCTCTGTCTGGTAATTTCCATGGTTCCACTTTTGACAATCTCCTCAGTTCCTGGAACCACAGTCTTCTGGGCCAGAAGGGGGTAATCATTATCACCTCTACCTTTTGTTCTATTATTTTTTGTATCACGTTGTTTATCATCTTTATTGGGGAGAAAAGCATATAGAAGTGTCTGCAGTTATTCTTCGTTCAGTGTACCTATTCCTATTGCTCTCTGTTCTCTTTTCCTGGAGAAGAATTTCGGCACCTGATTGTTTTGTGACGTTGCAAACAGGTCCACTTCCGGTCTTCCAAATTTCTGGCATATCTGCACAAACACTTGTTCATTTATTTTCCATTCTGTCTGGTCCACTTTGTTTCTGCTTAGCCAGTCCACCAATGTGTTCTGTCGGCCTGCTTCATGTATCACTTTTATTGATCTCCAATGTATCTGCGCCCAGTGAAATATCTCTTCCACCTCCTTGTTTAGTGTTTTGAACTTGTTACCCCCTCGTCTGTTTATGTATGTTTTTGCTGTTGTCGGTTTGTACCATGATGTGTTGTTTTATTAGAATATCCTGTAGTTCCCTCAGACCATTTTTATGGCCCTAAGTTCTAGTAGGTTTATGCTGTACTTCTTTTCCTTGGTCTGCCATGTCCCTTGGGCTATCCTGTCCTTTATATAGGCTTCTTTATATAGGCTCTCCATCCCATCAGGCTCCCCATTATATAGGCTCCCCATCAGGCTCACATCTGTTGTCATCACTACTCTCTTTGGTTCTCTGAGGGGAACTCCTTCTTCGAACCTGTTTGCTTCCATCCACCAGTTCATCTCTCTGTGTAGTGTTTCTGGAATGTCCACTCTTTTGTGCCATATGTGTGTTATGATCTTCTGATACGGACATAGAAACCTCTGTAGTGGCAGAGTATGAAATTTCAACCATTGAAGGATGGCAGGATACCATCATACCTTGTAGTTTCGCTAATTGCATTACTTCCACGTTTTTCTTCTTCTGGACTGATTCTATCATAGAGGTGATCTTCTGTTGTCTTTCTATTGATACAAAGGCTCTGTCCTTGATCATGTCTATCGTTACTCCTAGGTGGAGAATTCTTCGTCCTGGTATGAAGCTGCTCTTTTTCTTGTTGATTACGAAGCCGTGTCTTTCCAAGCAGTCTATGGTGTTCCTCACTGCTTCCAGACCTGAGGCTAGAGATGGGGCCTTGATTAGAATATCATCCAAGTATGGTGAAAGGGCTATTCCTTGGAGTCTGAAGAATGCTATCAGAGTCACTAGTACTTTCATGAACACTCTTGGTGATGATTTTAGTCCGAAAGGAAGAGCTTTGTACTGAAAGTGTTCCCCGTTGTAGGCAAAGCGTAGGTATTTTCTGTGTGTTTCTCTTATGGGTATGTGTAAGTAGGCCTCTGACAGATCGATGGATGCCAGGAAGTCTCCTTTCTGTATGACCTCCATAGTGGACTTCACGGTCTCCATTATGAACTAGCGGAACATAATGTACTGGTTCAGCCTCTTCAGGTTCAGGATGGCTCTGACATTCCCATTCTTTTTTGGTACAATGAAGTACACTCCCTGGTTCTTGTATTGTGTTGATGCCAGTTCTATCACTCTTAATCTTAACAGATGTTGAATGGCTTCCTTTATCATGAGGTGTTTCTGTTTTGATGGGTTTCTTGGAATTTCAACATGGTGTTTTGATGGAATCGCATTGAATTCCAAGGAATAGCCCTTGGACACTGTGTCCAATACTCATTTGTCTGTTATTGTTTGTTTCCATTGACTCCTGCAATCATCCCCCAATTTGAATGGTAATTTGTTGTCTTCGATATTAATGCTTGGTTTCCTTTCTTTTGTCCTTTTGTTTGTTGTCCAGGTTTTCGGAAGGTAAAGGATCTGCTTTCATTTCTTGGTCTTGTTTGCCATCGGCTTTTGAAGTGTCTGTCGCTTCTCTATTTTGGAGTTCACTTGAACTCTCGAAAGGAGTATCTACCCTTGACTTTCAGGTCTATTTTCTTTGATGGAAGCACTTTTTTCTTCTCTATGTCTTCCACCAGATATCTATCTAGGGCTTCACCAAAAAACCTTGTTCCTGAGAATGGTATAGCAGCTACCTTATTACATGCCAGAGGGTCCACATCCCAGTTTCTCAGCCATGTGTTGCCTCTGGCAGTGACGTTAAACCCCATGGCTCTAGAAGACATTTGGGAAGAGTCTAGCTTGATATCCGCTGTGAAGGCTGCTGCCAGGGCTATTTTCTTAACTTCATTTTTTATTTCTCTGGGAACTTTGCGGCCTGCCGCCGCTAGGTCTGATGCCCAGGTGAATGCTGCTCTAGCAAACAACAAGCTCATGGCCAAGGCCCTTAAGGATGCCGCTGATGCTTTGAAGTTCCTGTGCAGCGCCTGTTCTATCTTTTTATCTGACGGGTCCTTGGGCATACCTTCTGCATTCACTGGAAGGACTGATGTCATAGCCAGGCTTGTGACTGGGTTGTCCACTGTGGGCAACTTAATTTTATTTGCTGCATCAGATGTTAAAGAGTAGAATTTATTAAATACAGACTGGTATAACTTTGGCTTGGCCAGGTTTTCCCATTCTGCCTTTAGGATATCATGGAATATTGCTGGAAGGGTACTCCTGCTTGCTTTGACCCCATTTTTGGAAGTGCCCTCTGTGAACCTTGGGGATAAGTTTGGTCTGTATCTTTTTTTCCCTGGGTTCGTCTGGGCTATCTCAAGGGCTCTTAACACCTTTGATAGTAACTTAGAGTACACTTCTTGTGGAAAGAGCCTGGTCTGTATTGGCCCTATATCTTCCTCTTCTTCATTTGAGAGTTCTCCCTCTTCGCTTTCTGATGGTAAATCTGACAGGTCTGAACCTGACTGCTGTTCCTCTGAGGGACTAGAATTCCCATCTGTCCACTTTTCTATCCTTCTCCTCTTTTTTGCTTTAGAAGGAGTGGGGTTTTTTGCTGACCTCTTACTCTTGCTGGGTGCTGCTTTTGGATAGCCTTTCTGATTCTGTAAGTACAATACTTAAATTCTTTAACCGCCTCTTCTAGCCCTTTTTTAATCTCAGACCGTAACCATGCTAAAATATTTGATTTAGCCTCTTGGCCTGAGAGATCAGGTTTATTGGCATCCTGACACTCCCCACTGTGGCCTTGAAGTGATTGAGTAGAAAGTAGAGATCATTGAAGCTCTAGGCTATTGAGGGCTCCCTCTGTCATTTTTGTCTCTGCTAGGCCTGCCTTAGCTGCCATTCTCACCTGAAGGATCTTTTACCGCCTAAAGGAAAAGGGAGATGGGGGGTTACTTAGGTGGTTGACAAAATCAGCTGTATTCTGGCAACAAAACAATCTGGGTTTAGAAATTCCTTAGGCTTTAAGAACTCCCGGGGCTATTTTTCATCTGGGTTTTGCCCCTACTCTCTGGTAAACTCTCTCCCCATTGTTCCTTTCACCAGGGTCATTTACGATGATTCAGAAGTGACTGCTCCTCTCCCGAGGCCACAGCCACCATTTGTTTATGGCCAAACTTGAAGGCTGCCCCTGCATTTTCCCCTGTTGAGAGTTTCTCTCACTGTGGCCTCAACGGAGCTAAGTCCTAGACAAGCTAAGAAGCATTGGCTGCTGGCTCACCTGCAACTCATGTGGCATGGGCACTGGGGAGGGGGGAGGAAGGACAAGCCCTTCCTTTTTCCCCTGTGACCCAAGCACTGTTTTGCCTGTTGCCATTTTCTTTTGGTGTCTAGGATCGTTGATCTTGGAAATTTGACTCCCTGCTGAGGCAGGGTCGGAAAAAACTGGTGCGCCAGGGAGAGCCCCTCCCCCTATGGGATTGTAGATTTGACCGACTCTGCGCGAGAGAAGGAGGAGCTACTCCCAACAGTCCAGACTGCCCTACTCAATGAACCATGGTAGAATAGCCCTTTTGGCTAACTATGACTATCAGAGGCCATGGAGCTAAGCAACAGTAATCACCCTGAATGCAGAAGCTCCTGCCTCCCAAAAGTGTATGTGTGCTCAGCTATAACCCTGAAAATAACCCTGGGCAGGAGCCATATTTACTGGTCACCAACATGATTTCTTGGGTCACATGCTGTCTGAGATTACAGGAAAGAGAGAAACCATACTTGACATCAAATTGAGACATTAAGGTAAGGCTGCAGGAACAGAAAAACTGACTCACTGAAAGGAAGGTGGCCAGGTTCCCCTGGGGGCCTGGACTCTTCCTTGACAATTCAGGCCATGTTTAAAAATCAGAGTTTGTTGGGCAATAATTTTCCAGGACTATCAAGGAATATACTTTACAATGCAGAGTTCCCTGAGCTAATTAATCATAGGAAGGCATTAGCCTTCTCCTGGCCTTTGTTAATCAAGCCACTACCCAGTTTTTGTCCAACAGGCCTGAGCTGGCTACCTGTCAGGTAAATTAGTCATGTCCATATTTGGATTTCTACATATTTCCCCAAATTTCTCCAAAATTTCTCCACTCCTCTAAAATTCAAACCTTTCAATCAGATTCAAAGTTTCTGGCCTGGACGAATCCCATCACAGCAGAGAAACTGTCCTCCCCTCACCGCAACCAGAAGTGCATAAAAGCCACCCCGCATTCCCCAATCTTTTGTAGTTGGTTTCTGGATCCTACCTGCTACCCCAATCCCACAATTGGCTTACCCTTCCTGAAATCACAGCCTCTTCTGGGCTTCCCAAAGACTGCAACAGACTTCCAGCACATTGGATCCTTCCTTCTTTCTCCTGATCTCTATGCAAACTAAGAAATATATATCTTTGCTCCCCATCTTTAAACTATCCTCCTTAATTTTCCAATTCACACTGCAACACACAGAGAGCTGGCATTCTGCTTCTCTCTGCTAGTTAGAAAGACTAGACATTCACTTCTCTTCTGTCCGGTTCCTCATTCCCATCTACATTTACATTTTAAGTGAAGAGGTAACTGATGCTGCAATTGGAATTGGAATAGTTTGGGTTGATGTTTTCGGAGATTTGTTCAGAAATGTGCTTAGCTGCTTGTGCATTGTTTTAATATTTGCTAGTAGGATAAGTTCCTCCCCCCTTCCTAGTATTGTATCCAATCCCCCAATAAACGCCATATTCCTTTTTAAACCTTTAAAATCTGTTTCTGTTGTCCTTTTTTTTTGCTGAATCACGCTCCTCACTTCGACTTACATCCACCTTGTTAGGTAAAGATTCCTTTTCCCATTCCTTGTTCCCACTCCCATACCAGCCTGAATATGCAAGTTCACGAGTTTGCAGGGCTATGGTAACTGAAGCTACTAGGTGTGTCAGATCTCCCACTATAGCAGGAGGATCTCCCAGTAAAGACTGGAGAAACAGAGAATATCAAACAGTGTCAGGTGCTAACACTGACATGGTCGCTTGGATATAACACTGAGCACTTTAAATTATGCTGTATTAATTGACAGCCTGATTATCTTGTTTTTTTCTGTGTATTTGTTTTTTAATTCATTTAGATAGTTCTCACTTAGGCAGCACATATACTAAATTCATTTAGACATACTATGGTTATGATAGAAAAACCTGTATACATATACACACTTTTCTGTAGAAAAGTGGTGATAAAAAACCTGTATAGATACACACACACTTCTGCAGAAAAGTTTGTTTTGTTGTCATTTATTTATTTATTTAAAAATTTATATCCTCCCTTTCTCCCATACTAAATGGGACATATGGGAGGAAACAGGCTAAAACAATAATACAATTATATTATAGCTATTCTGACCCAAAAGACAGGCCTACATATCATGTATAGTAAGCATTACAGTATTTACCACAGTGATATTCCACTCAGCATCTGTAAGGGATGTTCACAGGAATCTTTACAGCAACACCATGAGGTAAAGTCAAGGCTTTAGTGTCTAATAACTGTGAATAGTTTGACATAAAGGAAATGTGGAGCCAGTTCCTAGAACAAAAAGAATGTTAATGTTCCTTAACGACTTAATGTTTCCTTAATGAGGACCGTCATTAAGAAATGGCTGTTTCAGGATCCATTGAAGTTGGAGAAGGCAAAGGGTAGTCAGGGATGTGCCTTCCCACATTTATATGAGTAGATATTGCAGCTTGACTTTGGAACAGGCAACGGGATATGTGAAAAGGCAGCTGTGAGCTGCTTGAAGTGTTTTGGGTATGCAGGATTTCTGTCTCTGGAAATCTGATCTGGAATAGCAGACCCACTGCCTCCACTGGTGCTCTATTGGTCTATTTGTAAATAAAGCAAATACAACAAGAATGCTGTAAGCCTCAAGCCCTCTCTTCTTCTCAGTGAATCAGCTCAGGAAGAGCTGCTCCTAGAACTTCTTGCCAATTAGACACTGGACTATAGCAATCATCTGCAATGGGATTTTCCTTGTCCATACAAGACACTCTGGTTGGGTTGTGAATCAGCACTCTGCTGGTTCAAATCCCACTACTGCCATGAGCTCAGCAGGTGGCCTTGGGTAAGCCACTTCTCTCAGCCCCAGCTCCCCAGTTGTATCATGGGAATAATAATAACACTGACCTTGTTCACTGCTCTGAGCGGGGCATTAATCCACCTAGAAGAGTAGTATATAAGTCCATTTATTAGTAGCGGTAGTAGTAGCAAGTGACTGATGCAGTACAACAGTGCGATAGCCAACAATACATGGATGCAGCATGGGAAAAGGTAGGGGCACATAGCAGTAGGTTAGATCACCATTTTACTCCCAGTGCCCTTAACAGGAAAGGCAGGTAAAATGTTCATAAGTAATTCATAAAAGTGTGTTCCTCACTGTCATGAAAACTATTGTTATTTTAGCAGGAAAGGCTTATTCTCTATACAGCTACATGTCCCTCTCCTGTATCCATTTTATTATTTATTAAAATGTGTATTCTGCCCTTCTCCACAGCTCAAGGCAACTTTCAATACATTTTTAAAAAAATCAAAAAAATAAAATGCAATGATTAGTAGACAACTCTGGTTTGTTGTCTTTAAACATAGATGGAAGATCTGTACACAGGTTTGTGTGTGTTAGAAAGAGACAGAGACAGATTCTGTAGAGGTTTGATTTTTTTTGACCAATCACTGTCACACTAATGGTTTATTTTAACAATCTGAAAGATCTGAGTGAGATATTTATAGCACCCTTATTTGGCCCCACTAGGGTTAAAAAAATGGTTGATTTTTCACCTACCATGTTTGGTTGTCAGCTTTGCCAACTGTGGCTTTTGCATATTTAATAATACTGCACTTATATAACATTCTTCTAGAAAGATTAGTGCCTCACCCAGAGTGATGAACAAGTTAGTAATATTATTATCCCCACAATACAGCTGGGGACCTAGAGCTGAGAGGAGTAGCTTACTCAAGACCACCTAATGAGATCATGGCACTAGGGGGATTTGAACCAGTAGAGTGCTGATTTGCAGCCAAACCACTTAACCACTGTGCTAAAGCAACTCTTGAGCATTTGAGAGCATCAGCTGCCCACTAGGCCAAGGAACAGAGCTGTTAGTAATTCCCTAGCTCTGTCAGTCCATTTGATTACAGATTCGTTCAAATTAATTAATTTTTAATTTTGTACTACCTCAGGTTTATAAATCAAGACAGGCTGGCCAAATAAATGTTTACAGAAATATGAAACTGCCTGTCTATGAGGCGCCTGATCAGGTTTAGCAATCTGTTGTTACTGAGACAAAAAGGGGAAATTATTCAGCATAGAGACTGCTATTGGAAAACACAGCCTTAATCAGTTATGCTGTGTCTGAAAGTTGACTAAATATATTACAACAGTTTTAAGCCCACTTACACAGCATGTGGGATTCAAGAAAGCCATATTATTGTAAAGTCACAAATTCCACGCACACACCCATACACACATAGTTTTTATAAAACCCAGAGGGTTTGCCTAGATATTGATAGGCAAACCCTCTGCTCTCTGGCACAGAAGACCTGTTCCCCATTGGAGTTTGGAATCATCCCTAAGTATAAAAGCCCTGCCGCTTATTTCTCATCGCTGTCTTTCCCTCGCCTATGCCAAGCTTTTATGCTTGCATGTTTTAACGTTTTACCCTCTGAAATTCTGTTTGGAGATTTACAAACACATCCTACCCCAATAGACTATGTCTTTGTGGAAGGATGCAACCCGAATCCATAACTCATGTTTTATTTATTCTGACTTTTATGTTCACGTGCAGGTCTCCTTGATCATCAGGGTCAATCTGACAGCAGATTAGTTTCTTTCCTACTATCAGATCATTGTCCCCACACTACATATACCGTTGCATTGTATTTCTCAATTGCCATGTGGATTAGGGAGTATATGGTAAATTCTGTCAACTGATTTTGCTGTTCTTTGGGTTCCTGACCTGCTCATTGTAAATTGTTTTATTGTTTTATTGAATGTCAATAAGAGGTTGCTGATCTGATAATCCTTTGATTTTTTTAAAAATAATGCTAGCAGATTAACAATTCTATGTGAAGAAATCTATGTATAAATATTTGGATATATATATATATATATATATATATATATATATTACAGACTAATGGTCATACATACATATGTATCCTGCAAATAAGATCTCTAAAAACTTACTAGTAATATAAAAATGGTATAAAAATTCCATTAAAATTCTGTAAAAAGAAAAACAAACTAGATGGGATTGTCAGCAATGAAAATTTGTTAAATGAAAGGTTCCCACAAAAATGTATGGGGAAAAAAAGAAATGAAAAAGAATACATTCATATATTTCTGTGCTGAGAATGAGGAGGCATCATATGTCTGAGCGAGAAGCAAAATGAAAAAGCACCATGATCCAAAACTTTGCAACAATGCATTGGATAGTTGTGTTACTGCAACATGTCTGTAATAATGATATGACATAAAGGTTTTGTTGCAGCCTTTTTTAAGTCTTTATTTGATGCACAAGGAAGTTTTAGGATTGGTCTATTATGAATTTACAATAGATCAACAATTACCTAATTTATCTCAGCATCTTCCCGATGCATTCATTCTCAAAGGAACTTCCTTTAATTCTATGTTTTGTTTGAATTAATTTTGGAAAGAAATCCATATTGGAATATGATTCCTGGTTATTAGTAACATTTGATGATATAATCTAATTTATACACTTTACAAATACCATATTGACAGCATTTGGGATTGAAAATTTACTGGTAGTAGGTTGCTAAACTATGAGCTCTGAAGTAACACCTGGCTTACATACACATAAATCAACTCAAGTCAATGGAGTTTCATGTTGATATCAAATTGGATTTTGGCCCTGAAGTTTACAGATCCAGATGTTCAGTTTTACTCATATTTGTCTAGTTTTAGTGATGATATAAAACCTGAGATATATAGAGTTATATGATGTAGATTAATGCAGCACACCAATTTGGCATTCAGTGCAAGTACTACATCTATCTATAAAACATATTTAACTGAAGCAAAACTGCTGGAACCAAGAATAATGACTGTTGAAAGTAAAAGGAAGACAAATATTTGATCATATTTGTGTTAAAATTATGCCAAAAACACATTCTTTTCAATGTAATCTCTGCATATTCTCATAATTTATAGACAAGTGATTCTCAGACATCATTTATATCATACCTTCTACCACGGGACTCACTTTGACCTGGATAGCCCAGGTGAACCTGATTCATCAGATCTCAGAAGCTAAGCAGGGTCAGCCTTGGTTAGTAATTGGAAGGGAGACCTCCAACGAAGACCAGGGTTGCAGAGGCAGGCAATGGCAAATCACCTCTGTTCATCTCTTGCCATGAAAACCCCACCAGGGATCACCATAAGTCTACTCTGATTTGAAGGCACTCTCCACCACCACCATGGAACTTAAGGCAGCATACCTAGGGTCCTCAAGTAATTTCCATCCAGGCACTGGCAATACCTACTGGCTTACCTTCAGCATCATATTAGAATCATGAACCTTCAGACCAAAACTTGGGATTTCATTATATTGTTATTGTACTATACTTGTCCCTTGCAGACCACCATATTTGTTCACTTACAGTGGTCACTCACTATGGGAAAAGGCATTTAGCATGCATTACTATGATCTTAATGCATGATTAGCATGCATTAATATGATCTTCATTCATATGGGAGAAAACTTTAAAAGCCTCTGAATTAAAACTAGATTGCTACATTTGTTCCTACCATTACAGTCCTGTGATGATAAATGCCTGACAGGTGACGATTCCTCTAGAAACCCCTTGCACGGCAAAATACCATTTTTTTTTTCAGTTCCGAGTTTAAAATTTGAATTGAAGAGTGGATTGCTTCTTCAGCACATAGTGCAGACTTCAAAGAAACCTCTAGCTCTTCAATATTTTAACTATTTTTATTGTGTTTTTGTGGGCTATCTGAAAACACAACAGAACCTAGTCCCTTTGTGTGATAGAAAAATGATTTTGAAATTTTATAAACTATTATTGAAATGGTATACAGAAGATGAAGTGGTTAAGGTTCAAATGGTGAAATGGGCATTGAATTTTAATAAAGAGATTACAATGGTATCATGGGAGTATTTATGGAAAAATGCCTTGAAAATATCTACGTGTATTAATTTCAAGGAGAATTGTTATAAAATGATGTATAGATGGTATCTAACACCGAAAAAATTGGCAAATATGAATAATGTTATGTCAAATAAGTGTTGGAAATGTCAGGAACATGAAGGTTCTTTTTACCATATGTGGTGGACTTGTGATAAGGCAAAACAAAAAAATTTGAAGTGTAATTTGCAGAAAAATCCTGAAATGTTTTTGTTAGGTCTTAATATGGAAACTGTAAATATGAAGGATAGAACACTATTATGGTATATGATTATAGCTGCAAGACTGTTGTATGCGCAATATTGGAAGCAGGATAAGATACCAGAAGTTGATGAATGGATACAAAAACTTCTGCACATGGTGGAAATGGACAAATTAACTAGAAAGTTAAAAGAACAAAGCTTAAATGATTTTTGATGGACTGGAAAAATTTAAAGATTATTTGGAAAAGAATTGGGATGTAAAGGACCAATTGTGGTCCATGGATAACTTCTGACGAGCATTATGTAATCTGTTGAATTTTATATTGACTGAAACTTTACCTTAGAAGAGTATAAGAAATAATAGAATTAGAGAGAATATTATGTGAATCAAAGGGTATAAGTGCTGTTGGCGGTCAGAAGGGAGGGGAGGGGAAGGGTGGGTTGGGATGAAATATGTATTTTGTAGGAGAAAGATATTGAAGTGATTATGTTTTTCAACCTATCCAATAAAAATGTTTTTAAAATAAGAACCTAGTCCCTTTGTGTATTACAACTAGAATGTCTCTTTTAAGCAGTGTGCCACAGGTTCTAGCCAAATTCCAGACACTAACAAAAGTGCCCACATTATAAAAGAAGTAATTGCAACCAGAACTTTAAGAATATGGGCCATGTAACTACATGCCAAGAGTCTTCTTGTAGGTCTTTGGTTTTTTAAAGTATAAATTCAGGATACATGGGTTCATTAGCTCTAGCATGCTTTGTTGAAGAAAGTGAATTGGTTTTTCTATTCTCTCTCATAATCACGCAATCTCTGAGGCTAACACTACTTACGCTATAGTCACTCTTGAGTCAATGTGGGGGGCCTGGAAGTTGTCTGTCTTATATAAAGTTAATTGCACAATTATATGTAAAGCATTCACATGACTCCAAGAAAGGAAGCCCTGTGTTTATAAGTAAAGTATATCATAGTTAATGGCTATCTCTCTAAGTCCAGAAATGACATCATTGGACCAGATGTGACTGGAAGGCTGAAAAATATTTTAACTGTGTCAAGGTTGCTCAGTATATCCCTTCACAGTAATTCATTTGGTACGTTGTATGTGAGCTTGAAAACAAAATTCACTCATGATTCAATTTACATGGAGATGTATCCCTTAGGTACACTCAGATGGTGCTAATTTCAGTAGTAATACTATATTCTATTAAACAGATTTAGTCCCACAGTATACTTAGAAGGGTAGGGAATGGGATAGAGTATTCCCACTTCACAGTTAAATGTTACTGTGCACTTAATATGCTAATATGGATCTTATACTACTTAATGCTTTGAAAAACCAATTGTGCACACCTCTGACGTGGTTAAGTATTGGTTAAAAGAATATTTCTTTCGTTCTTTCAAAGCACATTTATGGGAGGAAGGGGAATTCTAACTGAGAGTAGTTAACTAGCATGTGGGAGAATTCCAGATCAATTAACACAGTTTTCCAACTCTTAAGCTTACATATGTAAGCTTTCCCTGGAAGCTGTGAACCATGAACGTAGATCCTATGAGTGCATTCAGTTAACGGTGAAACTTTTGCTGTGGCAAGGAACCATGTTCCAGTAGAAAATACTTCTGTCAGAGGAAGGCTCCTTGAGCTGAGGGAAGATCGAATGTTAGGGAAACAGATTTGTGGGATCCAACCCATTACTTCATGACACAAATAAAAACAACATTACAGTTTTGTCACAATAGTTTGAATTCAAACTTGGGCAAAATTCTTATTGTTTGTCAGGCTTCTCGAAAATTCTGTTTTGTATGCTCAAAATAATATATATTTGTTCTGCATCAGTTATTTAATTATTTAGAGAATTTTTATGCTGTCTCGCCAGGGAACCTGCCCAAGGTGGCTTAAAAATAAAACATAATAAAAACATCAAACATTTAAAACCCAGCATCAAACAACCAATCAGAAAGTAAAACATAGATAATAAAGCAGCTACCAGGTTCCAGGATAAAACACACTATTGAAATGGTGGCAAAAATATCATCTTGTCAATTAAAAGCCTGTGTAAACAAAAACATGTTTGCCTTGTGCCTAAAAAGAGAGTAGTAGGTAGGGTTGCCAGGTCCTTTTACCCTCCCAGTCTAAGGGAAGGATCCAGTACTCACCTTTAGAAAGTCTTTGTGTACACACAAAGCATGCACACTCCCAGTGCCAACACACAGTTTTCACTTTGTGGAGTGACATCATCACACAGGCCATGAGACCATTCCCATGATTCTTTAAAAATCAGTCCATTTGGAGACTAAATCGACTTGGTGAGAAGCATGGGAGCACTCCCATGGCCTGAGTGGTGATGTCACTCCTGGAAGTGATATCATCACACTGTGCTGGGAGTGCGTCCTGGTATGCCCATTCCCAAACCTTCCCCCCCCCCACTGGCCAGGTGAGTGGGTACGTGGAAGGCTGCAAGCGGGGGATCTTCCACCTCCACGGGGGAACAGCAACTCTAATAGTAGGTGCCAGATCAGCATCTGGGGAAGGGACACCAGTTGAGGTGCCACTACTGGAAAAGCCTGTCTCTGGGTAATCTGGAACTAATATCCTCTGCTTCTGTTTCAACAATCACTAATGTAGATTAACATTTCTCCTAGGATTACCAATGTCCAAGTAGGGTCTAATAGAAAAGAGTCCAGTAGCACCTTTAAGACTAACTAGTTTTACTGTAGCATAAGCTTTGGAGGACCAGTTCTCTTCGTCAGAAGTAGGGTCTAGAGTTGTTCCAGAATTACAACTGATCTCCAGACTATAGCAGAGTTGCCAGGCCCCCACTGGGGGCAGGGTTTCCCAGAATTTACGTCATATAGTTGATAATGGCCATAAACGTTGTTTCCCCCTCCCTGCCCCAGTCATGCTGGTTGCCAGGTAGGGCCTTGTGGCTCTAGACTACGGAGATCAGTTCCCCTGAAGAGGTGGGTGGACTGCATCGAATTACATCCCTACTGAGCTCCCTCCACAAACTCTACTGTCCTCAGGGTCCTCACAAAATCTCCATGAATTTTCCACCTTGGATTTGCCAACCCTAATTTCTCCTCATCCAGAAAAGCAGTGAAACATTTTTTTTTTAAAAGAAGCTTTGCTTTATTTCTCTTTGATCACCCTGGTTGTATGATAGGCCTATTAAAGTTTGCTAATGATAACTTCTGTATTAAATAATCTTCTGTATTGTATCATATGCTATTGTTTCACCAATGTTGCCATTTTAAAACCACCTTGAGACCATCTCAGGTATCTTGCAAGCCAAACAATGGCTTATAAAAAATCTAAAGAATGAAATTATTTCACACTTGAGTGATGGAGGACTCTGATATGAAAAATGTTCTGCAGTTCAGAGCAAAAGAATGCACTGATCTTATCAATAGGAGGGAAATTATACAAACTACAAAAAGAATTAATGAAAGTCACCCATTCAGATTAAACTGCAGTAACTTAATGTACAACTTAAATGACAATTGGTTGCTGTGGACCTTCCGGACTGTATAGCCGTGGTCTTGGTATTGTAGTTCCTGACGTTTCGCCAGCAGCTGTGACTGGCATCTTCAGAGGTGTAGCACCAAAAGACAGAGATCTCTCAGTGTCTCTCACTGAGACACTGAGAGTGACACTGAGAGATCTCTGTCTTTTGGTGCTACACCTCTGAAGATGCCAGTCACAGCTGCTGGCGAAACGTCAGGAACTACAACGCCAAGACCATGGCTATAAAGGCCGGAAAATCCACAACAACCATCGTTCTCCGGCCATGAAACCTTTGACAATACATAAATAATAATTGTTAAACTGAGATCTGTGCAACATTTCAAGCCATCATCAAAGTCAAATGGCTGCTACAAAGAAAGCAAATTGAATCCCAGTTTAAATTAGGTTCAAGGTAAACACAAACATTCTTTGCTGGAAGCCAGAAAATTGTTGTGGACATCACATAACTGAAAATTCTTCATTTTAACGATTTTCTATCTCTTTGCCCTATGTTCCCCTTTAATAGCTGCATGCTTTATATTTAAATTGGACTTTCCATGACTATAAGAGTATGTTTATTATCTTGCAACTTGCTCCAATTTTAAATTAATTTCCTTCTCAAATTATAAACTGTATATACTCTGACACTGTTCTTCCAGGATCAGCAAATTAAACATTATTCTACTGAGGATGGATCAATAAATCTTTATTTAAAAAGCCAGGAAGCAGAAATTATTCTATGCAAATGGTTTTTCTCAGTGTTAGTTGCTTATAACTACTTTCCTATTTTAAAAGGTTAATACATTAGAACCTCCATTACCTGGATCGTTACGCATACAAAATGCACTATATCTTGCATGAGGGCCCACACCTCTGTCTGAGATGGTGCTTCCATTTAGTATCGTATTGTGTAAACATTTTGCCATCCAGAAGCCATTCATTTAAAAAGCATCATTAGCGTATGCCTTTTGAGTACCTTTAAAAACTGTTTGCAGCTGTACCACTACATTAAACTGGATTGTTGACGATTAGGAATTTAGCCCTAGAACATAGTCTTTTGTATTTCTAGTTTATTTTTGTTTTGGAAAATGTGAATGAAAGTCAGGTCATGAAGAAAGCACTATAACTTAGTTTATGGTCTTTTCAAGCTGACAGACTTTAACCTGCAGTCATTTATCTTATTCATACAGCCTTCCAGCTCCCAGCACAGACCCACTCCAAACATCAATCCTCAGTCAAATTCCTTTCCAGCAACAGCTATCAGGGAAAAATTGGGCTTCTCTCCTCCTGTCCTGCCATGTTCTTTCCTATGTCATACCCAACATCATCATTGGTAGTTGAGAAAAAATAGCAGCCACACAGGGTCCAAAGGTTCATAACAGCAGGAGAAGGTGAAGCAAAAAGTCATGTCAACAGCAACAAAGCACTGAAGGAATGCTTTGATCTTTTGAATAACTACCAATACAAGGAACAATGCCCATAGTATAGCATCTTCCTCACATTAAGAAAATTAACAAATTAGAACACAGAGCTCCATGAACAGATATCCTTTTTCATTTATGAATTTTCTTCCTTTTTTCTATCATCTTCTTTCAGGGAGCTAATGGTGGTATAGATTTTTCTCACCTTTCTTACCTTCACAACAGCCAAAGAGGTAAGTCAGAATAAGAGTATGTGACTGATAAATGATTCTTATAGCTTATTTTACTTCTCCTTTAAAAAGCTGTTCCCTGATCTTAAGGATAAGCATGTACACAGAAGCATGTATACAGAAGATTTCACAGCGGCATTTCATATAAGGTTAAATGGGTTCATTCATTTCACTAGGCACCCTATAAGATTACTATTATTATATTAAGCCTGTATAATGCCTTAGCTATCTAGGGCTATGCCGCAATAGCTGTACACATAAAGCTGTCTGTGAAAGTATGGTTGAAATGCAGTAACAACTAAATTCATTACAGAGGTGCTATCAAGCACTACTTTGATTTCTCCTGTGCAGTTCAACATTATTACCATTATTTTAAAATAATGCCCCTCCTTTCCCATGGGGGAAGGGAGGGGCAGAAATAGTTTTATATTGTCACAATGATACTACTAGAATACCTAGATTTCAATTAAACCATAACTCTCAAAACAGTTAACATCTTCAATAATACAAATTACATAACGCTAACTATTCACAAAATTAGTTAAATTTGAACATAAAAATACTCTTGAAAACATTGTATAAATCTGTAGTATACACAAAAATAACCATTTATCTAATGCTGTAGAATACTTTAAAATCTTCATTGTGCATGAGTAAAACGTTCTCTTAAAAGCATTTCACATATTCCAGAACACAAAATATTTCATAGGCGTTTTTTCCTGTGGTTTCCCAAATTTCCATTTCCCCCTACTGGAAAACCTGAAAGATGAAAACAAAAGTACTTCCTCATCAAGAATTCTACTGTGCCCTTACATCTTTAAGCCTATGTATAATTATTAGGAAGTTATACCCAACAGAATTCACCTGAGCTTACTTTTGGAAGTGATGCCATTGTATCAATTTGTGTGCACATGCACACAAATTGCAAGGATGAAGATTGTGTGACCAGTGAGTACCGGGGGGGGGGGGGGTCCTACTGGGAGCCTATGGGGACCTGACAACCCTAACCAGCAATGAAAATGGAAACAAAACGAAACACACATACAGAAACAAAATGAAACAAAAATAATATGTTTTTTTTTCCATTCTTGCTCCTGAATATACATGTTGGATTGCCAAACTTGGGTTGGGAAATTCCTGGAGATTAGGAAGTGGAGCCTGGGGAGGGACCTCAGCAGGGTATAATGCCAGAGACTAGAGATGGGCATGAACTGGAAAAAAACTGAACCATGTGATTCATGGTTCATTAAATTTCACGAACCACGAAGTTTCATGAACCTGCCCCTGGTTTGCGAACCGGTTCGTTTGGTTTGTGAAAATGTCACATCGAGGTCAGAAAATCATCACTTCTGGGTTAGCAGAAAGTCACTTCCAGGCCAGCAGAAGTTCACTTCTGGGTCAGCAGAAGGACTGCAGGAAGTCCATCCCCTGTTGCTTAGGAAACTGATTGATTGGCACCAGGATGTCTGCAGTGAGGAACCAAAAAACGAACCAAATGAACCAGCCTAAAAGTTCATGGCAATTTGTCAGAAATGGGATCTGATGAACCGTGGTTCGCAAACCATAAACCGCGTGGTTCATGCTTAATTTTAGTTCATATTTCAGTTCATGCCCATCTCTACTGGAGACTACAGTTCACTCTCCAAAGCAGCCATTTTCTCCAGAGGAACTGATCTGTGTCATCTACAGATCAGTTATAACTCTGGGAGATCTCCAGCCCCCATCTGGAGATTAGCAACAATCATACTTTACACTTCTACAACAAACATTATGACAGAAAATGTCATATTATTTGTTAAGGTTAATATAGAGTTCAGCTACTATCTTTCATTCAATCAGTGTCAAAACCAATAATTTTATGAAATATCCTGATGCAAGAACATGAGAGTGTTAAAGGAGGGGGGACTTTCTAAAAAACCCTATTTCACTTGCCTTAGTTCAGATACTAGCTTTCAATCATTCAAGAAGAAGCTGCTCACTAAGCAGTGGCCTTCACAGTATCTCACATCAATGTCAGGTTTTTACAAACCTGTCAGGTTTGTTTGTTTTACAAACAATGTCAGGTTTTACAAACTGATTGAGTAAACATAGCCCATTTACTAAGGAACAAAACTCTCTTATCCATGAATATTTAACATAAACCTCAAGATGGTAGTTAAATTAAAGTCAAACACACCAGCATCTCTATGCTCAATTAGCAATCATCTTTCTTCCCCTCACCAAAAAAGGAAAGATAATAAGAAAAAAGAAATATGAGCACTGCAGTTTGTGTTACAGCACTGGTATTTTGATATTTGTGGGAAAAAATAGATAATTTTTAAAAGACAAGAAAATACTTTCCTTTTTCTCTTACAATATAAGCTAACATGTGTGCATGCACATGCGTAACAACTCTTTACAAATAAATTTTCTTGACAGTAATTTGGGAGTAATTGAACTTCATTTCTTGCCATCAATTTTTTCTGCCCTGTAAACAGAAAAATTAATTTAGGGGTTCCTTAGGTTACTAGTTCCCCTGTGGTAGTAGAGGATACCCAGCTCCCACCCTTTGTCCCCTACCATGATTCACCTGGCTGGCGAGGGGAGGCATGGGAACAAGCTTTGTGGGCATGCTCCCAGGGTGGCACATCAGTTCCCAGGAGTGATATCATTGTGTTGCCCTAAGAGCATTCCCATGCTTCACAGTGTGATTTGGGTCACAGTGAAACGTGTGTGTGCTTCTGCCCATACGCAATGATGTTGCCTGGAAGTGACATCACTGGAAGTGCCATCATTGTGCTGGTGCAGGAATGCTTGGACACAGAGAAGGTGAGTACCAGGTATCTGCCCTGGGAGGATAAGGGGATCTGGTGACCCGAAGGTTCCTCCATGTAAAAAATGATGGGAAACACTGCCATAGAACATTTCTTCAAACTACTTTTTTTTTAACTTCTGGTAGTTCTAGAAATTGCCAAAATTCTATGGTAAGAACTTCTGGCATATAGACAATTTTCCTTTTTAATTTTTCATGACAGCATTGGTCTTGTGGCACTTTTAAGAAATTTGTTGCAGCATAAACTTCCATATACCAAGTCATTTTGTGACATACATGTTATCTGGCTTAGATACAAGTTATTTGGATTCTGGCTTAGTTTCTACACTGAGCTAAAAGGACTCCCTGCAATCTAAGCAGTGACCCACCCAAGGCTGGGGAATCTTAAGCAGCATTAAAATATCAATACCAGAGAGTCCTGTTATTCCAAGTATACGCTCAGTATGGAACTTGCTCTGCTCACAAGAGAGGGAATCAAAGCAGTAGAGTGAAGAGAAAGCTCCAAACAGTTACATAGCATGTTGAAGTTGCAAGAATTTATCTGGAGAGAGATCTGGGATAATCTGGAGCTAGCAATTTAAAAGAAGTTCTGCTTTGTTAACCAGGCAAAAGAGAAAGCTATGCTGTTAGTGTTACCCACAAGGCCAATATTCAGCAAAGGGAGCTAATCAAGCTTGTAGAAGGACCTAGACTGAATACAAACTAAAGAGTAAATGAGATATTGTCAGACCCAGATGTAATAATTTGAATATGACCAAAAAAAGCATTTTTTAAAAAAAATTCTGAGTATCTTCTCTATGGTTTGGGCAATAATTTTTTTTGTCACAAAACAGCCTCCAACATTCACATTTGAATTCACATTCTTTTATTTGTAGATACATTTCATTTGATGTAAGTGGTTCAGTTCCCAAACAGGTCTCCCTCATGGCTGATTCAAGGAGCTATAGTACAACACAATAAAATGTGTTATGCATCTTCTGCTACCTATACAAATATTACAAGTTGAGAGAGATAATAATGAAAAGGACTCAAAAGACAAGTAACGTGTGTTATGTGTCATGTGGTGAATGTGATGAATCATCGTATGCATACAAGTTGGGAGAGATAATAACAGAGAAGACTAAACAGATAAGCCTTTTTCTAAACATAAATACTGAAGTGATTCCAAATCAAGCCAAGGGGTGTTAGCCCATTCCTAACTATGATGAACTGGGGTTCAAGTTTCTCAGCCCATATTTTGAAATAATTATCCTTAAAGAAGGGTAGGAAGATCCTCTAGCATCAGGTTCTACCTTCCTGACACAGATGGATAGATCCAACCATTCTCTAAGGAGCCTTTGTTTAACAGAAAAGCCACTTCTGTTGGAAGAAAGCTCTTTAGGCTACAATAATGTTTAGGGATCCTAGGTCCCCCAGTGGGGAAGGGGGGGACCCCTCTCCCCCCCCTGCCAGCACTCACATGGGTGGAGAGGGGGAAAGGCGGGGGAACAGGCCTCCTGGTCATGCTCCTGAGGTTACACAACAATGTCACCCCCAGAAGTGATATCATTGCACTGCCCAGAAGCACCAGGATGATTTGGGCCCCAAATGGCAGTGCAGGAACACTTGCACAATGATGTCACTTCCCAGAAGTGACATCGTTACATCATCTCAAGAACTCATGCTTGAAGACATTGAAAATGGTGATTGCCAGGTCCTGCCTCCTGCTGGGAGGGTTAAGGGACCTAGGCACCTCTAGTAAAGTTTCACGCTTTGCACAGTGGAGTGGCAGAAAAGGGGTAGTATCCACCCCACTGATCTTGATTCCTTCACTCCCACAGACTTTGTCCTCAGCTCTCCAGATAGCAGAATGTTTTGTTTTAAAAGTTAGACAGCCAGCATGATGAAGTGTTTAACTAGAACTGTGGAGACTAAGGTTCAAATCCTTATTTCCATGAAACTTTGAGTCAGTCATTCTCTTTCAGCCTGACAGTGTTTCACTTTGTTTTTAAAGTTAGGATAAGAGAGAGCAACTTGATAAGAAAAGCCCTTCTTCTTTTGTGAATGTGGCACTCCTGGCTGGCAGCAACAGCCACTTCAGCTGGGGGTTGTGATTTGCCTCCCCAGACGAGGGGGAGGCAGCGGCACTTTTCCCGGCCATCTGGGGAATGCTGGAGGGGTAGAGCTTTATAGGGCTAATCTGTCTCTCGGTGTCTCAGTTGTGTCTCGAGCTCAGCTCACCCACCTTACCCTATTTCAGTGCAGGTTTAGTCGGTTGCAGGGGTCCCGCGAACGTGAGTTCCTGCGCTACGGCGCAGGAATTGTCACAACTCAGCGCAGAGCTGAGAAGCCCCAGCGCACGGAAGGCGCTGGAGGAGGAGCTGCGGCTCTGTGGGAGCCGCAGCTCCTCCTGTGGGAAGAGCTGCAGCAGGCGCCGGTGTAGCCTTTCCCTTGCTGGAGGAGGCACTGCAGCAGCCGCCCGCACGGCCTTTCCCCGGCCCCTCGCCAGGCTCGGGGGGGGGGGGGGAGAAGAGCCGTGGCAGGCACCCATGTGGCCTTTCCCTGGCCCCTCGCTGGGCTCTGGAAGAGGATCTGCGGCAGGCACCTGTGCAGCCTTTCCCCAGCCCATTGCAGGGCTCTGTGGGAAGAGCTGCGGCAGGCGCCGGTGTGGCCTTTCCCCAGCCCCTCACTAGACTCTGGAGGAGGCACTGCAGCAGCCGCCTGCATGGCCTTTCTCTGGCCCCCCGCCAGGCTTGGGGGGGGAGGGAAAAGCCACAGCAGGCACCCAGGCAGCCTTTCCCCCAGGCTCTGGAGGAGGCACCGCAGCAGGTGCCTGCACGGTCTTTCCCCAGCCCCTTGCCAGGCTTGGGGGAAAGAGCCACAGCAGGCAACCGCAAGGCCTTTCCCTGGCCCCTTGCCAGGCTCGGGGGGGGGGAGAGCCGTGGCAGGCGCCCATGTGGCCTTTCCCTGGCCCCTCACTGGGCTCTGGAAGAGGATCTGCGGCAGGCACCTGTGCAGCCTTTCTCCAGCCCATCGCAGGGCTCTGTGGGAAGACCTGCGGCAGACGCCGGTGTGGCCTTTCCCCAGCCCCTCACTAGACTCTGGAGGAGGCGCTGCAGCAGCCGCCCGCATGGCCTTTCTCCGGCCCCCTGCCAGGCTCGGGGGGGGGGGAGGGAAAAGCCACAGCAGGCACCCAGGCAGTCTTTCCCCCAGGCTCTGGAGGAGGCACCGCAGCAGGTGCCTGCATGGCCTTTCCCCAGCCCCTCGCCAGGCTTGGGGGAAAGAGCCGCAGCAGGCAAGTGCACGGCCTTTCCCTGGCCCCTCACTGGGCTCTGGAAGAGGAGCCATGGCAGGGGCCCGCACAGCCTTTCCCCAGCCCCTTGTCGGGCTCTAGGGGAAGAGCCAAGGCAGGCGCCCACGCGGCTTTTCCCAGGCCCCTTGTTGGGCTCTGGAGGTGGCGCTGCAGCAGCTGCCCACACGGCCTTTCCCCAGCCCTTCGGAGGAAAGAGCTGCAGCAGGCATCTGCGCGGCCTTACCCAGGCCCGTTGCCGGGTGTGGAAGAGGAGCCACAGTGAGCATCCCCAAGGCCTTTCGCCAGCCTGCCAAGCATCCTCTCTGGCCCAGTGCTGGAGGAAAAGGTGGTGGCAGGCACCCATGCTATTTCTCACCAGCCCACCAAGCAGCCTTTCTGGCCCAGCGCAGGTGCTGGAGGAGGAGGAGGAGATGGTGGTGGTGTTTCACACTCCTAGGGTTGCCAGCTCCAGGTAGGGAAATACTCTTTTTGTGTGTGTGTAAATTCATGACTAAGGAAATCTATTTTACATGCACACAGAAAATTGACTTCCTAGTCACAAAGACTTGCATGGCAAGGAAAATTCATGACAGAGCTAGGGTCTGAATCTGGAAATTTTACACATGCTGGTAAGACAGGCTGTCCTCTAGTTAAATTACTCCATGGGGAGTGAGGAGCTGTGGCCTCAGTTTTACCAGTATTTTTGTACATCAATGGTATTTTGCTTATATCTTCAGGGGAGAATAGATCATTGCAATACAGTGTAATAAAACAGAATGGCAAGCAAGGAGAAGGCAGGACTTCAATGCTGACTTTACGCTTTATGACTTAATTTCATTTCAAAGATTCCATGACCATAACTCACAAAGAGAAAAGGAAAGAGTTTTAAAGCCATGAAGCATCTAGGGTGACTAAAGGCCAGTTCTAGGCTGTTCCAATGAGCACCTCTCAGCTGGAAGCTAAATAGGTGCCCCCCCCTGCAACTTCAGCCAGCTTCCTTCTTCTTTCTGCAGACCTGGCCACAGAAGAGACAGGAAATGCCAATCGACAGAGCAGAGGTAGAGGGAGGGATGACTGCACATCACATTCTGTTTAGGATTTGCTTGTGGGCAAAGAGGAACCCTTACTGAAGCTCATCTACCTGATGTTGCCCAAAATGCAAAGAAAACTCTGGCAATACACTGATGCCTGTGGAAAGAAATGGTGTCTGAGCCATTTGCAGGCATGCTTCACAACACCTTTTTATATAAAACATAGAAGGGAATAGCCAGAGAGTGAGTGCATTGCGGGGCTGGATGATGCACAATTCTTCTTCTCAGTAGATCCAGTGGAGTTAGCCATGTTATTCTGTAGTTGCAAAATAGTAAAGAGTCCAGTAGCATCTTTAAGACTAACCAACTTTACTGAGGCATAAGCTTTTGAAAACCACATGCCTAAGTGGGTGTCATCAACATATTGATGGCACCCAATACCAATGCCTCAGACAACCTAAATCAAAAGTCTTTTAATCAAATGGATTCTGGTTTTCGAAAAGGCGCACTCACAACTTGCAAGCTGCTGCTCACAAATTGGATTTCTGGCTCACAACACTGCACCGCTTAGAGGGAACATTGGTCGGTTGCTGTTTATCGGGCCAGGTAAGAATTTTTTCTCCTTTACCACAATTGGCAATTTGGGAAGGAGTTTTTTGCCTACCTTGCACTGTTGTTATGGGAAGATAATTGGCTTAGGTGGGTTGCATGTCACTGCTGTGGGCAGGTTATAGGTTGGGGAAAATCAGCAGGCTGGTGAGCACCCCTGGTAGGGAACTGGGGTATGTCAGAAGAAGCTGGCTGCTTCACAGCCCAGTTGTGAGAATAGAGGCCCTGGTGGGGAACCCTTGGACAAGCCAGTCTTCCCCCAGCATGTGGCTCACCCAGATAGGTCAGGGTTGAGGTCCAGGAGTGACCCCAGGGCCTGACCTGTACTGCTAGTTGGGCCCTTGCTGTGTTGACAGATATGTTGTAATTTTAATAAAGTGGCCCTTTATTTCCCAACTCTTGTGTCTGCCTCTTCATTCCGATTGAGAGGGCAATGCACCTATACCAAGTATTTCAACTACACCGGCTATATTAACAGAATATAGCATAATAGTAGAACACTTTTTTCTGGATGAAACACTTTCATTATCAAGAACTGGTTCACAAGAAATGTGAAATAGAAGGTCAAAACAAGGTTACAATGTCAGATGTAGACACATTGTGATGCTTTATCAGGTAACAAATGAAACATTTAAAAAGATAATACATATTTTTTGATTTAGTGCACATATTGTACAGTGATTTCATTTTTTGCAAACAAACACAAATTATTTCAGTTTCAGCCTTATGTTTTTCTTTTGTTTTAATTTGTTCAAACTTTAGAGTAGGAATGTTACAATTTTTAAAAAACAATATGGCAGGTTTCTCGACAGATGGGTAACTGATGTGCTGTGCAGCAATCCCTAACTATGAAAGAATCTGGATGCTTAAATGCCTCAATGCAGCAGCCTCAATAGTGTCATACTGACCCCTCCAGACATACAATATATCTGATTACAAAGAAGTGATTAACGTAATTTTACACAAACTTCAAGTATTACCTTTATGAATCCATGTCTATTTTATGTCTGTTTTAATGGGGCAAAATATGAGATAAATTCCTCCATGCTGATACACTTCTGTATCAAACAACAAAACCCTGAGAGAACATTTTCTCTTTAGGCACATCCAGCTATCTTGAAGGCATTGCAATTTCTTTGCAAATATTTCACTAAAATCAGGAGAATCTACTTTGAATAAACAGCAGTCCAAAAGAAAGGCTACAGTTATAGAACCTGGGTGGTAACACTACAGGCTTGAAGCTATTGTGCATGTCTTAACTTATATCTGAGCTCTTGGTGTGAAATAAAAGCAAGGAAAAGGTATCTAAATAAATAAATATTACCCCTAAAGTTAACACATCTATTCATTTTAGGGAATTCCCTTACTGCAACACACAATAATTCATTTATCCCATGTTTAGCCTGCTGCTCTTCAAATGAACTCACAGTGGTGTACATGACCCTTTGTTTTGTGCTCACGACAGCCATATAAGGTAAGGGATACAGAAATATGTAGTTCCAGGTGGCTAGCCAGGTTGGTTTGTCATAGAAGAGGAAGATTCAGGTCCAGTAGCAATTTAAAGACCAACTAGATTTCCAGAGCACGAGTTTTCAAGAATTAGAGCTCCTTTCATCAGATATGTTGACTGTTCCTCAGTGAACTTCACAGACGAATGGAGATTTGAACCCTTATCTCCTTCATCATAGATCAACACTCTAATTGCTACATCACACAGATTCCTATGCTGCATAATCTCAGAGCTCTCATGAGTCCTTAGTCAGAGAGTTCTCAACATATGAGGTGTCCATCCTACCTTCTAAAGTATCAGTATTTCCTAGGTATGATGTGAACTCTGTTCTGCCCTGCACTCTGTTTGTATTTGATGAGTCAGAAAATGTTGGTGACACAGTATTGTACTACTATGAGAGAGCCAGTTTGGTGTAATGGTTAAGAGCAACAGGACTCTAATCTGGAGAACTGGGTTTGATTCCCTACTCCTCCACTTGAAGCCAGCTGGGTGACCTTGGGTTAGTCACAGCTCTCTGGACCTCTCTCAGCCCCACCCACCTCACAGGGTGATTGTCATTGCAGGGATAATAACAACATACTTTGTAAACCGCTCTGAGTAGGTGTTAAGTTATCCTGAAGGGTGGTATATAAATCGAATGTTGTTGTTGTTATTGACTTATGTTAGTTTTAGGAATCTATTCACACACAACTCTCTACAAATTTAACATACTTTAGTGCAAAATTTCAACAAATAAAAGGGGAGAAAAGACAAACTATGAGAAGTCTAGTAAAACAAAAGGCTGAAAAATCCAACAACAATTAAAGTGTCATTCTTCACTCACCCATCTTATTGATGTGATTTGACTCTCATTTATGCTGCACTTCATTATATATTTTTTTCTTTCTTTGTACAAAGTGAAGCTTCCTGGCAAAAAGCAGCTGCTCCTAATGATCACTAAAACTTTAACCGTACAGTAGGTATCTACTGTAGAGATGGGCACGATCGGCATTACTTATAGAAAAATACCCACGATAATGGTGTTCGCGAGATCGGGACCCCGCAGATCGGTTCCGTTCACAGCAACTGATCCAGTGTTCGGGGGGGGGGGGGCTTTATTGGAGCTTGATCAGGGTCATCGGGATCTGATCGGGGATCCAGACACTCAAGCGACAGTAATCTATTCCCGGGGAAACGGAGCCAGGGGAATGCCTGAGCTGTGTTTGCCCTCCTTCTGTTGTCCTAGAAACCCAAATGGAAGCCCAGCTTTCCTTGATCAGCAGGGCTTCCTTCCAACCATGGAGCAGCAACGCACTCACCAGTTGGGAGAAGAGACCCAGGGGAGGGAGGGAGAAGGGGATGTTCTGTAGCCATGGGAACTCCAATCTCATCCCTGCAAACCCTGATAGGCAGCTCTGACGGCCAAACACAGTCCTCCTGCCCCCCCATCCTTATCTGTCTTGTTTGTCAAAACAAACTATGGGGGTCCTGATGTTTGTGTGAGTGTGCGTATAGGAGAGAACAGAAAAGGAGGAGGTGGCACGGTGAGAGTCGAGCCACCTTCCGTCCAAGGTTCGTACTAATTGTGCGCTTGGTGAAGGGATTTCTTTGTTTTGGTTTGGTTTTTGGCTTTGAATCCACATCCATAACACCCCTCCCCCCCATTCCTTATCCCTCCCCTTTGTCTTGGCACAGAATTTTTGTTTTGCTTATTAATATATGTGTAAAAAGGAGAAACGTTCTGGGGAGAGACCAGGTCTAAAGAGTAAAAGAAGGTGTTTCTGTAATTAAGGAGGAGAGAAACTTGTTTTGTGATTTGGAATAGGGAAAATCAGGGGTGAAAAAAACTTTGTGTCTCAGTACTTGTTGCTTGAGCTAGGGAGAGAAACGAGCAGCGTGCAGTCTGGAAAGCACACGGAGGTTTCATACTGCAGCTTGAGGTTAACTTTTTAACGAAAGAAATTTAAGGCAAGAAACTTGATAATATTTCCCCTAGAAAGGAAAAGCAAACAGTTGTGAGTGAAAAGGTGGCTTTCTGAGAAAAATATAAGCAAAGTGATTGGGAGAGGAAGGGGTTAAGAGAGAGAGAAAACAAAAACCCCTGGCTTTGAGAGCGGCTATCAGCAGAAGCTGTTTTGCACTCCTCTCTGAGTTCATTCAGTGCGTTGAAAGAGTTAACACTGAAAAGAGATCTCTCTCTCTCCACCTGGCTTCTCAGCCCAGCAACTGCATCCCTTTTGCAAGCAGTTGAGAATGAGAAGGGGGAGGAGTTAATGTGCAAAAGAAAATACAGCCGCCTTTAAACTCTCAGCTGGTTGGAACTCTAATTAGACAGGTGGTACAAATGATTTGCCTTTTTCATGACTAGAAGGGTAATACTTGGTAAATAGAGGGCTCAGAGGAGCTGAGCAGGAGTGTTTTCACGCGCCCGGCAGCCGCCACCACCCACCTTCCCACATAGCTGGGAATAGCAGAGCGCCCTGCTTTGGCCTCCCCAATCCGCGATCACCAATCCCCGATCGACGGATCGGAAACAGGTGATCGGTGTGGATCGGTGATTTGGGGTCATCGCCAGCACGGATCCACAATCAGCTTGATCATTAATTTTTTTTGGATCGTGCCCACCTCTAATCTACTGAACGCACAGACAGACAGACAGACAGACAGACAGACAGACAGACAGACAGACAGACAGACAGACAGACAGACAGACAGACAGACAGACAGACAGATAGATAGATAGATAGATAGATAGATAGATAGATAGATAGATAGATAGATAGATAGATAGATAGATAGATAGATAGATAGATAGATAGATAGATATTTTGCCCCAGTGACCTTTAAAGGACTTGTTTTCGTTTGGGAAATGATGTTGCCTTCATTCAGCCACAGGTCTATTGATCTGCAAAGTAGCTGATGATGCATTTATTGATAAAACTACAAATCCTAAAAAAAAAACACCCCTATTTCAAATCCTTCCTATACTGTCACAAAAGATAATGATTTGATTACATATTATGGATTCATTCTGTGCCATTAATACAGAAAGACTTCCAAATATAGACAATAAGGGCTCGATTTAAGAGCGGAATAACAATTATTGTAGTTCAAAACTTGATTATTCAACAGTTCATTCAGCACAAGAGTCAGAATCAACACAAAATTTTTGCTAAATCATAACAAATACTATTTCATTAGTGGTTATTTAGACATCTGCCATCAACATGATTTGGCAACACTATACTTCAAGAAAGGAACAGCAGTTAGCAATGACTCTTGCCTACCCATGCTCATCTTTCAAAATGACACTTACTTAAAGAGTAAAAATGCTAAAGAGCATTTTCATCAATTATCAAAATGCACACTGCTCACTACAACTGCTGTCTATCAAATTCTTGTAGCAGCTGTCAATGTTGTAATGTAAGCCCTTGTTAGTTCTTATACATTCCAATCTGGAACTAATGAGGGATTGTCTAATAACTCTAAACACAGACAGAACTGAGGAAGGACCCTCTGGTAAGGGGAAGCGTGCAATGATGCATGGTTTATACAATTCAATACAACATTTGTGTATCTATGAATTTAAATCTTATGTCTTAATCTCACTGGTTTTCAACAAAAACACTTAAAGTTCTTTCAAAATTAGAAATTAGTTATTTGAAAATGATTTTCTGAGACATGGCAAAATGGTTTGAAAAGATGAGGGACATGCTTGTAAATGCTCCAAATAGTTCTACCATACAAATCAGCTACATAAGCTAAGCAGAGTTCTATATGAAATATTTTTCCAATTATGATCATACTGCATATGGTACTGAAACGGACACTTATGAAAAAAATGGTATAAAAAAGAGCCCATTTCTTCCATTTCCTCCTCCCAAAACCTGTAGTGTATTTCTATTGGAGAAATGTATACTGCTGGTTTCTGTAGAATGCATTCCTGTAATTTACGCTGAGAGTAAACCACCTATCTAAGCTAACCATAAATCAAGTAGATGTCTCTTCTGACAAAAAAGTTTTATAATTCATAATCACTGCTTATTTCTGTATGATTTAGGAAGATATACATAGCAAAAATAAGCCTGACCAAAAAACCCCCTCAAGATTAGAAACAAGAAAGCAATACATCAAGAAAGCAGAGATTGAAAATTTAGCTTTTTATTGCTTGCTAATCTTTCTTTCATAGTAGTTTTTTTAACCAGATACAAGCTGAAACCAGATACAGAATTGTTTAAAATCTCAATAAAGCTCTGCCATAAAATACAATATAATCCAAAGCTATCTCTAGTTTAATCTACTTCCCTAGTTACATTCCTGAAACATTGGCATGTGTGTGATACACACTATACTACTGTGCTATGGACTGGTACACTCATGTCAATAGATGACAAAATGGCATAATGTTGAACACACACAAACCATGAAGTTAGTTAGGTTTAAATCGCTTCTACTCAAACTGTGAGGTAGAAAATTGTTATATTTTGCCTAGAATGTAATCCATGTTTTGTTTATTGAAATATTTGTTCTGTAACTATCTCTCATTATATAGGGTAGAGTTGCTGATTTGCCAATTTTAATAATGTCATGTGATACAAGGCTAAATATTTTATAAGATCATGTTTTTATTTGTGTAGTCAAATTTCATGGTTTTGCCAATAGGAGATGACTCTAAAGTCCATAATTAAGCAAAATCAAAGAAAAAAATCCAAGAAATGCTTAGAATTTTCCTTTTGAGAAAATTATAAGCAAACATCTTTCTTGACCACCCATCCATCTCAGTATGTTGCTGAGGGTGGTCTGATTCTCAGAAGAAACTTCAGGAGGCATAGAAGGCTGCAAAAAAGAAAAATACATAGCACCTATCTCATCCTTGATCTACTCTCATCCTTGATCTCTCTCTCAGAAGCCCTGGGTGGAAGACCTTTCCTTGCCTACAGACAGCCCCCCAACCTTAAACGACTTCTCACTTACAATCATGAATCGGCCAGCAGAGTCACCAGCACAGGTACCAGGCCCTGCAACAGACCCAGATGCCAGCTCTGCCCCTATATCTACCCAGGGAATACAATTACAGGACCCAATGGCATCAACTACACTGCCTCTGGCTCTTACAGCTGCTCATCCTCCAATCTGATATATGCCCTCATGTGCCAATAATGTCCTTCTGCTCTGTACATTGGACAAACCAGCCAACCTCTATGCAAAAGAATAAATGGACACAAATCTGACATTAGAAATGGAAACGTCCAAAAACCAGTGGGAGAACACTTCAATCTACCAGGACATTCCATCAAAGACTTAAAGGTCGCTGTGGTTCAACAGAAACCTTTCAAAAACAAAATCCAACGGGAGGCTGCTGAACTGGAATTCATTTGCAAATTTGACTCTGTCAAGCTGGGACTGAATAGAGACTATGAATGGTTATCACATTATCACAGGTAACAGATTTCCTTTACAGCGGCGTGGTCTGGGGGAGCCCAGTGGCACCTGGTATGGGCTTTTGGGGACCACAGTTCTCTTTGTCAGATGCATCTGGCAGGGAGAGCTGTGGTTATCGAAGGCTTATACTACATAGGATTTGGATGCTTTTACTGCTGCAAACTAACACGGCAAACTGACTCCACACCAAAAGGAGATGTTTACATTTACTAGCAAAGGAATGTTTTGGTTGCCTCCCCGCTAATTGCATCTTGTCCCCTTCTGATATATGTCCCCTTCTCTCCCCTCTCCCTCCTCCTCTTCTGTATTTGACCAGTTTGTATCATGCATCTGACGAAGAGAACTTGATTCTCGAAAGCTTATGCTACAATAAAATTGGTTAGTCTTAAAGGTGCTACTGGACTCTTTTTGATTGATCCACAAGTGTTATAGTTCCCAGTTGAGGGAAGAGAAGCCTTCATGTGTATAATTGTATACATGTAAGGCCTTTGTATACATCCCAGTTAGTGTGCATAGGTATGGTGCAGAGCTTGCTGCTGTGATCCCCCCCCCCGCCCAAATATGTTAATTCTTGCTAGAATGTCATATAAAGGGGCTTCAGATGGGTAGCTATGTTAGTTTGTAGTAGCAGTACAAAATTCAAGCCCAATAGCAGCTTAAAGGCAAACAATAAATCAAGTTATAAGTAGAGGTGGGAACGAACCAAAATACGGACCAAACTTCATCACGAACCAGGATGGTTTGTGGTTCACGAACCAGCGGTTCACAGGAGCTCATTTCTCATGAACTGTGATGAATTTTAGCCCGGTTCGTTTGGTTCATGTTTCAGTTCATCACAAAGCTCACAAAAGCTTGTATTTGATGAAGTGAGTTTTGACTCATCAAAGTTTATACCCTGGAAAATATTTGTTGGTCTTTAAGGTGCTACAGGACTGGAATTATGTAAAGAGGCTGAAATGTTGTTATCTAAGTTCTAGTGGGGACTGGAAGTTTTGAGGCATTTAGTAACCAATTGAACAAAACTGCCTCAAAAAAACAGGGAACAGTTTCTTTATTAGTGGTAAAATCACTTTATTTCTATCTTGGATTAACATGCAGACCTAGATTTTCAGTAAGTATGAGGGAGAAACTCATACTGTTTAAGGTCAAAATGCCACGGTAACAGGACTCAGTGAGAAAGGTGGAGTATAAATAAATAAAAATAAATAAATAAGTGATGTGAAAGCTGTTACAGACCAAGATCAAACAGGTAAGTGAAAGAGACCCTTGCGTGTGAAGAGGCTTGTGCCACTGTTTCAATATATTGTCAGAGATGTTAATTAAAAAAAAAGGTCCAGCTCATTTCCTTCAATCAAGAATGATCATGATTCCTAAAGCTTAAAATGAAGGGGAATGCTCTGAAATCATTTCATGAACCTAATACATATTTGGTATATCCTATGCATTTTGGCCCTTTAAAAATACTAATCAATTTTTATAGAGGCAGCTGATTAAAAATTCCAAGTGTGATAAAAGCTATCAACAAAAATTAATTTGCTATTTCAGGTATGATCCAAATGTTTCTCCTAATTTCATTCCTCATAATTAAGTGTCAAAATTGTCTGCCCAGTTCTGGTCTCTTCTGCACATGGAAGAGCTATTTCAAGCTTTAGCTTTAAAAAAAAAAACACAGAGACTGGAACCACACTGAGCTACACTGGTCAGTTAAAAAGTATGTGAAAAACTGAACTGGGTTCCAAGCCTTCCGATCCCTGCTGTGTTACTGACGTCAACAGCGGGGAGGAGATTGGGTTACCAACTGCTTTTAAAGTGCCACTTAAATCACACCCTGGTAAAAATATTTGACAAATTTGGGTCCTGATAAAAGCTGTCAGGACAGCAGGCCTTTGTATGTAAAACCAGAGCATACCAGAATGCCCTGTCACTTTTGTTAATGGCCTTCTCATACAATGCTTGCTTGATGAACAAATGGAATGGAAATCAAAAAAACGGGGCAGCCCACCAGATACTAAGGAAGGACTGCAGGATCAGAATTTCGTTTTGCATTCTACATTCAGGGTCAGAAGTAATCTCTTGCCAAAGTCAGCAGGCATTCTATATGCCGTTTCTAAAAAACTGGATTCATCTGGAGTTATAATAGGTTTGCTTTGAGTTTAAGAAAATAATTTTGAAGGTTTTTTTTTACTTGCTTGTATGTTATTGCAGTGAGAATACATTTTTACACCTGTTCTGAAAGAACTTTAACTTTGAAACTATCCTACTGCATTTTTTAACAGTATGTTTTCAGTCAGAAAGCTTCATTCATGCCAACTCTTGAGTTCAGGCAGTTTTGTGGTATTCAATCTGAGGCAAGAACCATACTGCTTTCAGGTAGAAATATCACAGCTTATCAAATAAGAACCAAACTACAATGACAGCAGCCACAGATCCACCCCAAGGCTACCAACACCATTTTAGAAGCATTTGTAGTTCTTTTAAAATTGCTGTGAGGTCTCAGTCTGGAGCATGAGCATGGTGTAGTGGCCCCAGAAGCTCTACTCCCCCCTCTCCCAAACCTTCAGGGCAAAACATATCCCCAATTGCTGATCAGCACCCGAAAAGGTGCGTGGGAAGGGGCAAAAGCTCCTGGGGTTGCTGTGCTGCACGTGCTCCCTGTATCACGGCCTCATGGCAATTTTAAAAGAACTGCAAATGCTTCTAAAATTGCATCCATAGCTACAGGATGGACCTGTGGCTGCTGTCATTTGTAGAGAGGCTCTAGGAGCTAGGATGAGAGAAAAGATAGCCTATGTGCTGCTTTGGGTTCCTAGTCCTTCTCTTGTCATGAAACTCACTGCATGACATTGGACCCTCAACTTTCTCTCGGTTTAAACTACTACATGGTTGTGGGGATAAAATGAAGGCAGGGACAATGTACATCCCCCTTGAAGAATGGTTTGAGTTGAAATTTGTTGGTTTTGCAGATGCCACACCAAGATTGTGGCACAGCATCTTCCAAAGAGTTTTGAACTAAATAAGATTATATTGTTCATGGATGAATGTTCCACTCAGAGAAGAAACCTTCCATAATCAGGAAAGATTCTTCTGCAAGAAGGCCTCCTTTGGCTCCAGCTGAGTGTGAGACTCTGTTGCTTTATGACTAACTGCTATTCCCACACAAAAAAGCAGAAAAAAGAATAATTAAAATACATTTTATTCATTCTTTTTCAGAAATTTTGAGTGTGCTTGCAGACATCTTGAACTTGAAACCTCCCTAAAAACAAGGTTGTAGAACTAGCTTCTTAAAACACACCTCAAGGTGATAGTCATGTTCACACTCTGGCCTCTGATCAATGTGTGACATTCTGTCTTCACGACAAAAGGAATGGTAATGTGTGTTAACACATGTAGATATCCCCTTATCTCACTTCCATAAGTCTTCAATAATTTCTTCCCTCAAAAGAGTCAATCTATATAAGCACTTGCCCCTGAAACTTCTCACACTCAGAGAAGTGGAGCACATGTAACAATATGTATTGGTGGCGAAGACATAGAGTTGAAGAAAGAAACAGCTTAGGAAAACTAGGAATGGGTGAATAGCACACAGGGCTTAGAAACAGGAAAGGTGTGTAATACTTGCAGGTTGGAAGTAGACATGTGAGGAAGATCTGGAGAATAGACTGGTTAAGAGAGCCAAGAATGCAAGAAGAGGCTAGGGCCTGGTCTAATGATGAGGCTAGGATGAGACTGATGTGCCAAAGCATTTTAGACCACAACTACTCAATTAACCATCAATGAAAACCTTTGAAAAAAAATCAGGTTACATTACCTTGGCAGGAATAGCCTCTTTCTTCAAAGCCAGGATTACACAAACACTTTCCTATGGGAACTAGCCATTCTCCTTCTGTACTGCAGTACATTTTGGGAGGATCTTCTTCTTTGGAATGATTAACACAAGAACCTTGCACTTCCACCAATGACTGGGAGTCCATAGGTATCGTGTCTGGAAACATAGCCAGGTTCTTCACAGTGAAAGGGCACTTTTTGAAGTACACTCGCACTGATACTAAGGCAACACATGCACCCACATCTTGGAAAGCCAAGTAAAATCCTTTCCGGCTTACAGGCCCCACTTCACGAATCTCTGTGTTGAGCTTGAGAATTCGATCCCCAAGATCCATCTGAGTGAAGCTCTCATCGGCAGCAATGGTATCAATCTTTGTAAACTGATGTTCTCTAAATTTGACTGAATGGTCATCATCAGTCTCCATATAATACAGGTTAAAAGTTTCCTTGCAAGTGCCTAGAACAAGTGGGATGCTGTTACAGTCCCGCAAGGTAAACTTAAGCTCCACATAGATCTTCTGAGCTGAGTTACGTGGTATCCAGTTCGTCCTCAGCCAGTTGTTCTGACTATGGTCCATAACATTGCAAACTTGGTAGGTTCTGATTGGAGTATAGTTCTCGTCAACACCACTTATTTCTTCCCACTGAAAATGCAAATATTAGAATAGTCATATAAATAGTCCATTTTGATCAAGCAATACATCTGATGGTGATCTGATATTTTTTTTGTTGACTAACACTCTGAGAAGAGTCTTGGAACCAATATAACCCCATCTGAATCATGTCTGTTCAGTTACTGTCACTTAATAGGGTTGCCAGTCTCCAGGTAGTGGCTGAAGAACTCTCAGAATTACAACTGATCTCAATGTGATAGAGATCCCCTAGAGTAAATAGCTATTTTGGAGTCCCTCACTACCCCAAATCCTGCCCTCCCCAGGCTCCACACCCCCCCCCCCCCAAATCTCTAGGAACTTCCCATCCTGGAGCTGGCAACCTTATCAGTTAAAGCAACAAAGTAGCACAAGTCTGGCAGAAAAAGGAAAAGAAAAGATAAAATAACCTACATGCAGACAATTTTATAACAGAAGCATTATTTATCATACCAGAAAAATCTTCTTTCACAGAAGATTTTATTATATTTTATTTTAGCTATTTTATTTTAGCTATAAAGAAATAGATGCTTTTCAAAGGCACTTGATTTTTGCTCTGCTTGTGTGGCAAACTGTATCTTAAATTCCTGAAGTCTACAAGTTAATCTTTGAAAAGAGCTCAAAATATATCATCTTAGATCAGGGATTGATTTGATTACCTTCTTCTGGTTTCTTGCATGGTTGACCACAGAAGCATGCACTGATTTGTTCTTAGAATAGGGCTGTCAAGTTCCCTGGATGGGGCGGAGAATCCTCCACTGATTCAAAGTGAATGATATCCAAATGGCCAAAATAAGTTCCAAAGTTACAAAAGCTTATCCACTGAATTGTATTACAGCGGTAACCTGTGATGCAGGACAACAACAAGCAGAGGCTTGTAGCTCTTTTGGGGGCTGTGTGAAACAGGATGCTGAATCAGATACACTATTTGTCTAATCCAACATTGCTGCTCCTATGCTCTTAAGGCTGGGCCACCAACACCAATTTTGAAAATTGTTTTTAGCATCATAATTTATCCAGGAGTTATTGTAAACATTACACAGATTCAGAAAAGGCTAGGAATCTCATATTAGTTCAGAGCATTGAAGAGGTTTCAAGTGGACTCACCACTGAGGGTGACAAGAGAAACAGATAAATGTATGCTGACACAATAGGGTTGCCAGCCTCCAGGTAGTGGTTAGAGATCTCCTGGAATTACAACTGGTCTCCAGGCCACAGAGATCAGTTCACCTGGAGAAAATGGCTACTTTGGGGGGTGGACTCTATGGGATTATGCCATGCCAAGGTCCTTTTCCTACACAAACCCCACTTTCTCCAGGTTTCACCCCCCAGATCTCCAGGAATTTCTTAACTTGGAGCCAGCAACCCTATGACACAATGATGAATTTCTTAACAGTATTTTTAGTCTAGTTTGTAAACATCTTTTGTATTAACATATTTATGCATTAATAGTATCTTCAAGATTTTATAGAGCAACTATACATGCAAATATATGACAATACACTTAATCATGCATTCTTTTTTTAAAAGCCAGTGTGCTACAGTTAGAATTTCATACTAGTCCTGAGAAGAAACAGATTTGCATACCTGCTGTGCTATGCAGCTTGATACTCCAGTATGAGCTTGTGAGGTGACCTTGGGCCACTCATTCTCATTCAATCTAACCTATCATGTATGAAAGAGTGGATAGGTGCTGCTGCCCTTACCTCCTTGGAGGGAGGGCAGGACATAAACACAACACATAATAGACAGATTTAAGTTATCATATCACCATAACACACAGTACTACTGAGATGCGGTAAAAATCCACAGTATTGGTTAATCTTACTTATTTATTTATTTTATTCGACTTTATTCCCTTCATGTCAAACATTTCTAATTCAGTATGCTGATGGAAGGATAACTAAAGCATAACTCATATGATAAAGCAAACACCAGAATATGTTCTGCATACAAGGCTGCAATAAACAATTATCACTGCATTAATTTGCAATGAAGACCAAATTGCCCATAAAATTAAAGCAGAATGAGATGTCAGACGATTTGCAAAGACAGCAAAAATATCAAAACTATCAGAAATTGAGATAACCAGTTTCTATTCCTATCTATGATAATAGGTTTGTACTTATCAGATTGCACACAATTAATTTTGAGAGCCCTAAAAGAGCTTATTAATAGTTTTACAATCATGACCTTGAGGTTCTTAATGTCTAAATTAGTTTGTAGGTTTGTATATTACAGCTTCTTATTCTAAGGAGACATACATTAATTATTTACAGATATTTTATGAAACTTCACATCTTAGTGATATTTCAATCATGTTGCTTCCGAGTCCTGATACACAACAGAGACTATTCGATCAATTAGTCTGATGTACTGGGACAGATGTTGAATGCTCTACTATCACAGCAATCATTATTGCTGGACCAGAATTTTCCAAATTTGTCTACCGATACATGAAAATTCTTTAATGTACTAACCTCAACTGAATACAGCATGGTGTTGAAGAACAGGGATGTACAAATATCCTTCTTTCATTTCTTTCTCTAGTATGCTGCCATTATGAACCCCTTTTCATTCTGATCACATTGCTTCTGATTTGTTTCTTTTATTGACACATCTTCAAATAAAAATGAAGAACAGCCAACCTAAAATTATCTAGTTCATTTAAAATTAAGGAAAGGAGAATGATGTAACCTGCTCTGGGTTCTCACTGGGAAAGAAGGCAGGGTATAAATGAAGCAAATAAATAAATTTAATCTATATCATAATCTATTATTATATTGAAAGGATAGGATAAGCTTGGCCAACCATGGCTACAATTTTTTCGCAACTCCATCCTGGTTCCAAACTCAGCCAGCAGTTACGGCTGATTTTGTTTATCATTGTTGCACATTAACTGTGCTGAGAGGTGCTACACCTCATTCTTCACCACCAATATGCTGCACAGACAACTACGGGATTTGCTGATGATGCTCAGTACCAAGGGTGTTTCCTCACAATCCACCCCACCATGCAATGAATGGTGCCTCCGAGTACTTACTAATTCACTCTATTTACCATGAGCAACGGTGCCTCTGAGCACTTACTAATTCACTCTATTTACCATGAGCAACCTGCTCTATTTATTCCATCTCTAGTTATGGCCTAACTGGTCCCAAGACTAAGCCTATTCATCTGATCCTTCCTGTGACAACATGAAGTATGCAAAAAAACAAACAAACCTAAAGCTGCCAGTCAAAGGAGTTACACAAATTTATGCTCAGCCACAAAGCATCAGCAAATTCCATGTTACATGTGGGGGAGCAGGTAGGGGGTCTTTAGCACACAAATGCCTGTTTGAGGAGGCAGAATGTGGCACTTACCCGGCATGCAGCAATGCTGCTTCAGCCAGGTGCCGTGTCTTGCTGCTCTGGAAGGAAGGAGGCAGAACCAACTCCGTCCTCCTTCCATATTTGGGGCTGGCTGGGCAGGGCAGAGCAAAAGCCTTAGAGGCTGCACTGTTCCTGCCCAGTTGCAGTTGCTTTAAGTCGCTCGGCCCACCCTCCTCACCCTGTATTGGTGCAGGATTAGCTGGCTGCTGTTATCAGAGCCAGGTAGGAATTCCCCCCCCCCTTTTCTAATTGGCACAACGAGGAGGGTTTTTTTCGCCTACCTTGCACCGATGTCGGGGACTGAGGTATTGGCTTAGGGTGGCGCCTGTTAGCTGTGTCATGGCAGGTCTGGGGTCAGATAGGGTGCAGGCCAGTGAGCACCCTTGGCGCTTCTCCATTAGTGGGAAGAGGGGCCTGCCCAAGGGCCTGGTACTGCTTTGACGACTGCCAGAGGCAGGGCAGGCTGCCTTTGGAAACCCCCGCTTGCGAGTCCTTCCCTCACTGCTATATGGCTGAGGTGTTAGGAGCTTAAGAGGAGGGTGACCACGTTGCATGGCTGGCCGGGTCCGCACCATCCGGAGGATGGGTCGCACCTGGGGCTTTGGGGCTCGCCCAGACAGGTCAAGGCGGCAGTCCAGGGGGACCCCGTGGCTTGACCTGTACTGCTTTAGGCCCTTGCCGCTGTTATTATTGTAGGTATATAGTTAATAAAGTGGACCTTAGATCCAACTTGGTGTCTGCCTCTTCATTCCAACTAGGGTGGCAATGCCTCTCTTACGCTTGCATATTTTCATTACCCATAGGCTGGACAATTAACTGTTCCAGAATTTGCTGAAGGAGCTGGAACAATAGCATCTCTGGCCCCAATAGTTACTAATGATTTTTTTTCACACTCTTCACTAATTTTTATGACATTTAGATCCTATACATCTTTTAAGCATGAAGAAACAGAAGATGGTACAAAAATAATGATTGTATTTCCTCAAGGAAGAAATTGAACAGTTTTTTTCAGGTTAAAAGGGAGGAGCTATGAAAATAGGTAACATTCCTAATTTCTAAGTATCAATCACTACAAGTATATACATTTATTCTATTGGCTAGGTTTGTTTTATTGATTTGTTTTATTGTGTCACTTGTTTCATTATCTTGTTTTTTAAAACAATAGAAAAGAGCAAGAGTCCAGTAACACCTATAAGATTAACAAAATCTATGGTAGGATATGAGCTTTCGTCAGCCACAGCTCACTTCTTCAGTATGCTGTGAGATGTGAGCTATGGCTCACGAAAGATCATACTCTACTGCAAATTTTGTTAGTCTTAGAGGTGCTACTGGACTTACTCTCTTCTACTGCTACAGACAGTAGCAGTAGAAAACCATCTTGGTTTTTTAAAGTTTTTTAGTTGTGAGCTGCCAGGAACAGGGTCTTTTTGACACAGACTTTTTTTGTCAGTTCCAGCCCCATCAATTTCTCTCCAGAGTTTTGCACATATCCAGTCTCCAAACTGTATGCAGAAAGGCTTCAGCTGTCCCAGAATCAATTTCCCCCCGGCTTTTCTGAGGCTTTCCCCCATGTACACATTCCATGAAACAAAATTAAACTGCAGCTTTTTTGAAGTGCAGAATATTTTCTTCTGTGTGAGGCCTGTCCCTATCTCTGCCTTTCACCTTGCCCTTTATCCCTATGTGCCCTGATTGGTTAAACAGCAATCTATCCAGTTTTTTTCTTAGTTTTATTTTTTGAAACAACTTTTTTTAAAAAAAGAAACCCTCAAAACTGATGGGGAAAAATATCGCTGCAATGTGGCTAATACAAAAGCTCTGCAGAGAGCCTTGAATCTCTAATATTTTAAAGTTTTCCTCCAGAACACCTCAGCCAATCAACACACAGAAATACCATAATTATATGTTATATGTGCATGTTACCCTCAGCAGTAGTAAGTAAATCCTTTTGCAACCCCGGCCGGAATGAAGAGACAGACACAGGCTTGGAAATAGAAGGCTGTTTATTAAAATGACCATTAACATAAACAAGGCAAGGGCCAACTAAGTGGTACAGGTCAAGCCATGGGGTCAAGCTCGGAGGGAGAGAGGAAGAAACACTGCTGCGTCCTCCGAGTGCTTTTAGCAACTGCGGCCGGGGGAAAGTGGAGCTGCCTGCAAAAGGTTTGTGGCTCTGCCCCCGGCCAAACCCCCGGACGCCCGGGAAGGGAGCCTGTCTCCTTTCCTCCGAGAGGGGCTGCAACAAACGGCTCCCAGCTCTAGCATTCTGACCAACACAAGGTATGTAGGATGACATTTTCAAAGGACTCTGTGTTTCTTGACTTTTTAGTGCATTCTTTTCTTTTTTGTTTAAAAAAACAAGCTTGCAGTATGGTGCTTTTAAAAATATCAACTGATATGTCTTCTTTCTCTAGAAAGTCCACAGCAGGAACAGGGCCCAAAGCCTCTATTGAGATTGGCTGTTTGTCATTATGAAAAGAGAATACCATTAAGGGAAACATTTAAATAATGGTAAGACTACAGTGACCAAAGACATTATCTGTTGTAACTGGGAAATTCCTCCCCCTAAAATAACTAAACATACATGGCTGCAGCAAGGGAGATTCCCAACCACAGTTATCCAAAAATAAACCTATATAAATCAAAAGCCACTTACTTGTAGCTAAGGATGAGCCAGTTCCCAGTCAGACCAGAAGGCTGTTGCTATGGTCTTGACATGATCAGATTACTCACTGTTTAGCTGAGGAATACAACTGTCGAGGACTCTAGAATAGAGATGGGCACGATCGGAATCACGATGTGAAAAAAAACCCGATAATGGCGTTTGCGCCATCAGGACTCAGCTAATCGGTTCCGTCCACGGCAACCGATCCAGCATTCGGGGGGGGGGGCTTGATCGGGGGGGGGCATTGTGATCTAATTGGAGAGCCAGACACTCAGGCACCAATAATCTATTCCACTAGCAACGGAGCCAGGGGAATGCCTGAGCTGTGTTTGCCCACCTTCTGTCACCCTAAAAAACCGAATGGAAGCCCAGCTTTCCTTGATTAGCAGGCTTCCTTCCAACCACGGAGCAGCAACCCAGGGTAGGGAGGGGAAGGGGGTGTTCTGAAGCCATGGGCACAAAGGTTTTTTGCTTTTTTAAAAAACGGGGCTTTGTAGGAGGAATGGGTGTTTTTCTGTCACTCTCTGTTTTTAACCTGCTTTTAAAACACTGTATTTTGTCGGAAAACCTCATTCACGGTTCTGTGTATGTGTTTAAAATATGCTTTTTGAAGACTGGCTGATTGCTTTTAAAATCGGGTGGGGAGGAATGGAGGATTCTGTCCCTGCTTTTTTTAAAAGCTGGCTGAAACATGTTGACGGGGTGTCTCTCTCTCTCTCTATTTGGAGAGGCAGGGATAGATCCCCACCTCTGCTCTAAGTGTGTGTGTGTGTGTGTGTGTGAATCAGGGCCAGATCGACGGGGGGCAGGGGGTAGTCTGCCCACAGTGCTGCCAATGAGGAGGCGCCGGGCGCAGTTGCCAGCCCCAGGAGCACCCCTGGGGGAAGTTGAATGGCACGGGCGGCCTCCCAGCCACCCGCGCTGCCTTTTGCCTTTCCCGCAGGACAAGGGGCGGCTGGCTTGCGGGAAAAGCAAAAGGCAGCACAGGTGGCTGGGAGGCCGCCCGCGCCGTTCGTCTTTCCCCAGGACAAGGGGCACGCGGGCAAGCCAGCCGCCCCTTGTCCTGGGGAAAGGCAAAAGGCAGCGCGGAAGGCTGGGAGGCCACCTGCGCCATTCGCCTTTCCCTAGGACAAGGGGCGTGCAGGCAAGCCGGCCGCCCCTTGTCTTGCGGGGCAGGTGAATGGCGCGGGCAGCCTCCGAGCAACTCATGCTGCCACCAGCTCCGCAGCGCACTGGGACAGCCGGCTTGCTGCGTGGGTGGGGGGGCACCCAGGAGCGCGCGGGTGCAAGAGCCTGACTACGGTTGCCCTGGGCGCTGGCAACCATAGATCCGGCCCTGGGGGGAGGCGGCTCATTGCCAGGTTAAAAAAAATTTCCCCCTCTGCTCTAAGTGTGTGTGTGTGTGTGAACATCCCCTCCCTCCCTGAGGGGAGGCAGCTCATTGCCACCTCCCTGTGCCCGCCGGGCCTGGCGGCCGCTGCTGAAAACAACAAGCCCCTCCACTTTGGCCTCCCTGATTCCCGATTCCAGATCGGTAACGGGACTTGATCGGTTAGAATCGGTGACCTGGGTTCGGCAGCGGTCCGGATCCACGAATGGCTTGATCGGTATTTTTTTTTTGGATCGTGCCCATCTCTACTCTAGAAAAGGTGGTTTTCTGCTGGCTATTTTGTTGGTTCCCACATCTTTTAAAAAATATGCCTGTCAAGCAACTGAAATGCTTTTCAGTTTGAGCCCAACTCCATGCACCTCAGCTATATATCATACAAAAGGAGGGCTCTCTCGGAGGACAGCCTATCCTTCCTATACATTTTGCAGGAACACATGGTTCTTCAGCTGCACTGTAACTGGACTCTGTAAGAAACCAATGTTGAATTTCCCCTTTTCCTCAGAGGACTAAGTAGTGCTCTATGGCCTGCTTGCTGTTCTGCTTACTACAAAAAAATACCACAATCCAACTTTAACAGAGGCATTTCCATTTATATTTGAGTGGGTGGTTGGGATGGAAACAGGGGCAGGGAATGAGAACACCTCTCACTCCAAAATCAATTTAACTTGCTTCAGTGTAATGGTAAAATTAAACCAAATAGGTCAAGTCACTCCTAAAAGTCCGTTCTTTAGAATGGCAGCAAAGCCCCCCTCCAGGCTTCTAAAATTCTTCCCCCCATTAAAATGAAATTGATTAACACTATTACACTGCTGAAGACACATAACAGTGCAAACATTTGAAAAGGAAAAAGAAAGCAGGATTGAATAGCCTGGCACTATATGCCTGCATGACCAGTCTCATGAAATGTGCTCATGAAATGCCCTCTAAGCTTTGCAGTGTTGTGAGCTAAAAATCTACTTTGTGAGCCGAAACAACAACTTTCATTAAAGTTTTTTTTGTGTAATTTTTTTTATTTTTAATATCTAACATAAAAAACTACAAAAGACTACAAAGATATAAGGGGAAAAGGGGGAACTGGGGAAAAGGGAAGAACAACATATAAACAAAAAACGCACACTACTCTACATGTCTTGTATTCCCTTCATGCTGCAATTTTTCTTTAAAGTTAACTTTCTAATATGCTATCAGATTGGTAGATCTTATACAATACAGACTATATTCAGGATCAGGTCTTCTCCCCCCACCCCTGCGTCTCGGTCTCAGTTCTCTCTGTGCAGCTGCAACAGCTGCGCCCGCTCTCTCTTCCCCCCCACTTTCCCCTTCAGACTTTGAACTTTCTTCTTGCTGAAACTCCTGATAGTTGAACAAAAAGTCTGTCAGCTGTACTTCCGATGTAATCTTGTAGGTTTGATCCTTATATCTGAACCAGACGCCTTCCGGAAACAACCATTTGTATTTTACATCACATTTCCTAAGGGAAGCCGCAAGTCTTTTATACTTAAATCTTCTTTTACGAGCCAAAAATGGAACATCCTTCAATATTTTAACCTTGTTGCCCAAATAGTCCAAGTCCACATTGTACGAATTATATAAGATGGTGTCCCGTGTCTTCTTAGATGAAAAATCAATAATAATCTCGCGAGGCAGCTGACGCTTCATTGCATACTTTGAAGATGTCCGACGGACTTCCAAAATATCACTTTTTAACTCTTCTTTAGTTGCTTTTGCGAATGACGCCAAGAGTCCCGACACCAAATCTTTTGAATTTTCACTTTGCTCCTCTTTTACATTCTGAAGACGCAGTACCGTTTGGGCACGGTCCACTTGCAATCCTATTATTTGATTCTCCAAGAGTTTCACTTCTTTACTTGTTGCTTTCATGAGTACTACATTTTCGCGTGCAGACTGCTGTGCTCCAGACGCTGTTTCTTTAATGGTTTTCTCTTCGCATTCCACTGAATCAACCTTTTGTCCCATTTCATTTACTACAAAGGGCTGCATAGCTTCAAAGACCGCTTGTCTGACTGTCTCTTCCAAAGTTTCCCCCTTCCCCTGTAACATCGCCATCACCGATTTACTCATTCCAGGGCTCTGCTTTTTCGTCGCCATCTTAGGGGGGGGGGGGGCGCCAGCTAAGTTCCGAAACTCCAAGAAGGGGAAGAAATCCGCACCTTCTGAGCTTCAACTCCCACCAATCCTTCACATATGCTTAGAAATCAGAAGGGATTCGCTTACTTACAGGTTTTCACCTTAAATCTGCTTATTGCCGTTCTCCATGGCCCAGCAGCACACGAAGTGCTGCACAAGTCTGCCGGCCTCCGTTGGAGCAAACGGGCAATTTACCCCCTGCATTGCGTTCAGGGGGTTCTTCCCGCCGTGCTCCGGACCCTGGCTCCCTCACTGGGAGTCCTGGGGGTTAATCCTTGCAGGTCAACCGCCCGGTCAGGCTGCTCGGACGTTTCCTCCCGGACCTGCGGAGAGGAATGTCCAACATGGCCAGGAAAACGAAACCGAATCAACTTTCATTAAAGTTTTGAGTGCACCACCTTTTTTAAAAAAATTACAATCAAATTATTTTTATTACAATCAAAACAATTTAACAATAAAAGCCATTAGGTGAAAGGGCCACAAAAATCAGAATATACTTCTGTATAAAAATGGATATGTCCATGTTGATTACAAAGGGGTAGTTGTATTAGTCTGTTGCTGCAAAATAAAGCAGACATGCAATGGCACCTTAAAGACTAGCACATTTATTTCAAGATGAGCTTTTGTGAGTCAGTGCTTACTTCTTCAGCCACCTTCTGCGCCAAGGCCAAGTTAAATGACGCCTTCACTATGGTGGCGGCTGAGGCGCTACCTCCTCTCCTTCGCTCTCTGGGGCTGAGGGGATCCTAGCAATTTCAGGCTGCACGGGGTCAGGCCAGACCCGATCACTCAGCTCTGCTCTGTTCCCCAGCTAGAGAGGCAGCAGTGTCTGGAGGCGCTCTCTGGCACCACCCTGGGGGCCTAACCAGCCACAGCCAGGAAGGGAGGAGAGAAGTGGGATCAGGCTACATACCTGCTCCATCCCTATAGGGCCCACCTGTAGATGCTGGCTGACTGGGAGGGCGGGGCCGCCTGAGGGTTAGTATCTGTGAGCTACATCTGAGAAGCTGTGAGCGGAGGAGTCAGAATCTGTGAGCAATTGCTCACATGCTCACATTAGCGGGAACACTGCTCAAGGGTGAAAGTTTAGCACCATGTTTTTCTTTTGTTTAAAAAAAAATCTTTACAATTTAAATTCTAACATAGAGCACTTGAATAGTAATTAGCGTAGCCCTATGTTTCAGAACTATATGAGAGCAGAGATGGATGGTATTAACAAGAGCTGAACACTCCTCTGCCTTCTACAGTTTCCTATCAGTCCAGGGCAACTGGGACAGTAACTACAAAAATCACTCTAATTTGTAACAAGGCTGATTTATTCTCAGAAGCAGGAAATCATGAATAGAGATGGGAACGAACAGCAATACAAACCAAAAAAAGCCACAAACAGCCCAATCTACTGTTCACGAACAAGCTGTTCGTGAGGCCCCATTCTAAACGAACAGCCTCGTTCATTGCTGTTTGTCAAGCCAGACAGTCTGACACCTGCAATCAATTCCCTTGGCAACTTAGGCAGAGATTCCCTGAACTCTGTCTGAACTCCTGCTGTTGCCCTGGAAACCCCAATCTAAGCCCAATTTACCTTGATAGGCAGGTCTTCCTTTGGAGCTCCACAAGTGTGGAGCTCCAAATTTGTGACAAGGGAGCAAAAAGCAGGGGGGAGAGGGGCTCCCAGGTCTGACTTTGCAGACAGTGAAGAGGGAGAGAGACAGTTGCTGTTGGCATTTTGATAGAGTGCATTGGAGCTTGAATTTTCTTTGTGTGTGGTGGGATAGGGATCTATTCCTTCAGGTTCCACGGCTGCTGCCAGGCTCTGGGCCAAGCTATTATTTATTATTGGTACCTTTCTTGCTGCCTGCTCAGGTCAGGTTTCTGGGAGTGGTGCGGTAGGGATCTACCCCTTCAAGTTCCAGGGTTGCTGCCAGGCTCTGGGGCCAAGCTATTATTTATTATTGGTACCTTTCCTGGTGCCTGCTCAGGTCAGGTTTCTGGGAGTGGTGCGGTAGGGATCTTGACTTGGATGATGGCTGGAGGAGAGCCTGCTGGCCCCCATGAACAGCCAACCATGAACATGTTCATAAACAGGGCCATGTTTGTGGTAGTTCTTGAGTCCCTGTTCATGGATGGCAACGAACAACGAACATCATGTTCATTTTTTTTTCTGTTCATGCCCATCTCTAATCATGAAACGGTCCCTTCATATCCAAACACATTTCAACATCATCAGAAGGGGAAAATGGCCATTCACAAAAAGCACAAATCTAAAGCTGTTGGTACTGTAGATATTTGGGATGAGTGTCTTTTCACGTTTCACAACTAGGTTAGTTTTCATTGACAATATAATTCAAGGTTGGGTTCTTCTGGGGCAAAGTAAGAGACAGATACATACTCTGGTTTCTCTTCAGATCACATAAATCTTTTGCCTTTTACTGGCCCAAAGCAAATCTAACCCTCACAGTTTGAATACCCAGAAAATCCAGCGTAAGCGTGTTGTGGAAAATACCGGCAGGGGGCGGGCAGCATATAAATTTCCTAAATAAATAGATAGTAAACATTTAAAATACTCCCTTACATTTAAAAGGAGGAAGGAACCTAACTTCCATTAAAAACGTAACACAGATTTGTGATTTAATTATTTTTTCCACCAGAAGGAATGTGAAAATATCATTCTTTGTGCAAGATGTACATAGTTACAGGAGAAGAATCAAACACTGTTGATGACTTCTTCCAATTATCCCTGTTCCTATCACAGACTTATGTTCAGATAGCAGCTGGCGACAAAATGTAGACTGCACTTAAGGGAGGCTGACACATTCATAGAAAACATACTGCGAACATGCGGCTGAGAAACAAAAATCAAAAGGGAGATGACAATCTGATGGGAAGATATTGATATAATATGAAGACTGATACATGTGCTAACAAGCTCCAGACACACAGCTGGAAGCAGACATATCATCATATTCCATATAAGCAACCGAGGGGGGGGGGAATCATGGACGTTTTGTTATCAGTGTAATTACTTTAGGTCACCTTGTGAACTCAGTCAAGCAATACAATTGTCACTGAACTCCTAAGCATAATAAAGAGTATTTGATCACAGTCAGAATGGAGTTTGCAAAACAAGAAAGAAAAGATGCAAACTTTCCCCACCTTCTGTCATCTATTCAATCAATTCTTCTGTGCAAACAGTAACATGTCTGCAAAGAGACCCTCACATTACAAATGTCCTGCATGAGAACATTATGATTTTTTTTTCAGGCTGAATACAAAGAGACTGATCAAATCACTGCCTGGTTGCCAAGCACTTGCCCTAACAAGTGGTAAACAAAGAAGAGGAAACACTTTAATGCAGTGCCTTCCAAATGATGTGCTGAGGCACACCAGCAGGTTGCAAAAGCCTTGCGGAGGAACTGCCAGGTGGTCTGCATTGAATTCTTGGGAAAAGACAGTGCAAAGATCTAATGAATGTTTTATGTCAGCCACAGAGCCAACAGGTGGGCACCCCAAACCCAGATCAAGAGCAAATAAGTCAATTTCCTTGAATTTAGTAGAGGAATGCAAGCATTTGCAGTCTGCGCACTAACAGCCAGTACATGCTCTCACAAGTCACACAATCCCCAAATCCCTTAACTTTTATTTAAGCCAGGAAAATCCAAAAAACCCTGTGTGTTGTGTTCTGTTTCTTGATGGGGTTTTTCCACTTCCCCTTTGTATGAAGAAGAGTTGGGGTGCTTCAGAAAAGGTACGATGCGCTGCTCGCAGAAGGAGAAAGAATCCTACCACTATTCTCCCCTCCATTAAGCAAAATTTGAATTCTCCTTCCAGCATTCCATTGGAGGAAGATCCATATAAGTTGGAGAAGGCTGTTTGGAGAATGGTTGGATATATTACTCACATGTGCGCGAAGCAGTAATTTTCTCTTGTACAGCTAGAGATTTTTGATCCTGGTCAAAATTCTTTCCAGATTTTCAAGTTTCTGAAGCGGCTTAAGTTCTCTTAAATGGGTAAGGTTTTGCAATAGAAAAGTTTCTTTTTAAAAAGCTAAAATATCATTTCTTTAGCAACTATCATGCTATAATAAAGTAAATTTTATGGCACACTGAGGTATGAAACTAACATACAACCAAATGAATGTTCAAATCTGTGTCAACATCTCCAATACTGATGAAAGATTCAAATCTATCTAAATTCAACCACCATTCAGTTGAGGATGAGAAACTCATGTAAATTCAGGGCAAAATCTTTTCCTGTGATTAAAAAAAAATTGCTAAATTAGCTCTTTGTACATTTTACTTTTGAAAAATCATAGCTTTTGTCTTTCTTAGTTGAACAAAACACAGAGAATGTAATTACATCAAACAGGTGCACAATATATCATTTCATTAGTCCACCCAACTTTCAGACTGAATATGCACAACGGAATTTTTTCAAGAAATCTCAAATGAGTACATATTTTCCTATTGTCATTGTACATAGCATCAAATGTACAGTGAGATTCCCTTAAAGCTTGCTGAAATAAAACTGTTAAAAAGCACCAGCTGGCTGTATCAGTAATGGCTTGCTTCCAGGTTTCAAATGTCTTATTTATATACAATGGAATTCTGCCGGCTGTTTAATATTTAGAGCTAATAAATATAATCAGCAGACCTATTGCTAAAGAACCACCAACACAAATTTGTAACCAAAAAGATTTAACTGAGTTATTTCTCCATCCTGACTGAATTCATGACACAATGAGAACCAATGTTTGATTAAGCTTTTTTTTTTAAGAAAGAAAAAAATCATTCCCTTGCTCAAGACAGATTGACAAGCATAAATCTATGCACTTAATATGTATGTATATCCAAAACCAGCTTGGGATGAAGAGCATTCAGTGATTTCAGTGAACGCTCAGTGATTCAGTGAACGCTCTGCAGCATCCTATGCTCCTCAGCAGTTTGTTAGATGAACTAGTGGAAGACTGGCAATGCCGGCTCCCCGAAGCCATCGATGAAATCGCACCCCATCACCCTCTTTGCCCTGTACAAGGCGGGCTCCCTGGTATACAGAGGAGCTTTGACAGAAGAAGCGGGAGCAAAGATGGCTTGAGTAAGTGTGGCGACAATACTGCCATTCCAGCCAGGGACTTAAGCCCCTTAGGCTGGTGGCAGCCATTTGCCCCCCTGGCAGGATGAAGCCAGAGAGGATTAGCCCTGCTTACTGGGCTTAGCTGAGGGGGGCGGAGCTTATAGGCAGCAAGCTGCCGCTCCACCCTCCACAGCACAGTCTCACCTCGTGCTTGGTGAAAGCAAGACCTTGGTGTTGCTTTTCCAGCACGAGGCCCTGAGAAGGCAGTGGTTTCTGGCCAACTGAGGCTGGACTGGTTGGTATAGGGTGGCCTTCTCAGTGGGTCCTTGGGTGCCGCTTTGGCCCCCTTTGCCCCGTCGATTCGGCCATCCACTTGACTATTGCCCTTCAAGGGCAGCCTGGTTTGGGGAGGGTAGTCGCATCAGGCCCTAGGTGGGGAAGTTCGCGACCCCCCCTCTCCTGGCCTTGGGTAGCCCCCGGCGCCACGGCGGGGGCCGTTTTCCAAGCCGCCTCAACGGCGGCGGCAACTGCACGCAGTCCCGCGCTGTTTCTGAGCGCCGTTTGGGGGCCCGGCGCACACGTGCCTGCGGCCGCCCGCACCACAGGGAGCTTTCACTCTTCCCCGCAGTTTTCTTTTCTCGGCAGCGGTGAGCCGCGGCCCCGCTGTTTTGCTCTTCTGTGCTGCTGCGTGCCTGCGGCCACACTGCTTTCCTGTTTTGGGGGCAGCCCCGCTCCATAGCGCCCTGTTAGCAAGAGCGACAGCTCGCAACCTCAATTCCCAGTCCCCGGTTCGTGAGCCGGTGGCCATTAGGTCGCCTCGGGTCGGGGCATTGGCGGCCGTTTTAGGCGGCATTTCTTTGGGCTGGGGTAGTGGCCATTTTGTTTGTGGCCTCGGCTTCAGCCTTTAGACTGCATTGGTGGCCATTTTAAGTGGCATTTCCTTGGGCTGGGGTGGTGGCCATTTTGTTTGCGGCCTCACCTCCAGCCTTTGGGACTGTCGCAGGCCAGTTGTTCGGCTTATTTAGGGTGACTAGCGTTGGCATTAATCTAACTTCCATGGTGTTGTGGTGTTGCCGTGACTGGGGGTCGAGTGAGGGGTGTGGTTAAGTGGTTGGACTGCATATCCCTGTAGTGTTACGGGGTGGGGCTTCTAATAGAGGGTTTCTGAAAGCTGCACTGGGGAGGCTTACACTTGGGCAGGCCTCAATCACCATGGCCCCTAAGAAGGGTGTTAGCGGTTCTAAAGGGAAGCAGCCCGCCCCATGCCCTCCCAGGAGGCCGGTGGTGGCCTTGTCATCTGATGAGGAGGAGGATGGCTCACTGCGCCGTGATATTATGGCGCGTATTGCAACACTCGAGCAAGCCAGGGCCCCACCCGCCGTGGGTTCTGGCAGGTCAACTAAAAGGCCAGTGCGGGCTGCTTCCCAGCCCGCGTCTATGGCTGATACTTTCTCATTTATCGGCACTAGAGGGAACCTCGGAAGGTGGTGCAGCGGTTCCATCGACGTCGGGCAGTCGTTCCACCGAGGAGGGAGTGATCGAGTCGGCAGCAGCTGAAATTGAGGCAGGCTGGCCAGCGGAGGCGGGCCAGCTGGCTTTGGTGGTACAGCCTCTGGAAGCGGAGGGTAAGTGCGCTTGGCCCCAGCAGGCTGTTTCTTGGCCTTGGACCCAGGGGTCCCAGATACCACCTCACACTGATTTCACAAGGTGTTTCTCCCGACTGGGGCCAGTGGTCCCAGCCCCCTGTACCCAATCATAGGCCTGGGTTTTCAGGCTGGCCTTTGGCCGCCACCCAGTCTTCGGTTAGTATGGGCCCGGGCTACTCTCAGGGCAGTTACTGGGGAAGCCCATGGTCTAACTACGGGTCAGTGCCCTACCGGGTCTTCCCCGTGGGTGACATGGCCATGCCACAGGGGGATCACCTCACCCCAGCCACGCAAGAGAAGATTTTACGTGGAGATTACGTTGTCGTCTTTACCCTTCTCTTCAGGGAACTGGAGAAGAAGGATAAAGAGGACCTGGAGGATAGGGATAAGGAGCGCATCAAGCGCCGCAGGATAGACAGGACCTGGGCCAACTGGTTCCCGAGTTTCCTAATCTATGAGGGGGTGATCGCTAGGGTTCAGCCGTGGAGAGCTGCCCCGCTCTTTCAGTATATGGACATCATATACAGAGCACATAACGACTTCGGCGGTGCAGCGTGGCTGTAATACGACAAAGAATTTAGAATGAGGGCGGCGCTTAACCCTTCCTTGCCATGGGATCAGGTGCACCACCATCTCTAGATTCAGCTCATAACCCCAACTAAATTTGGGTCGGGGGATAGGTCCTATATTGGCCACATTGTACAGTGATCTGGCTCCAGTCAAGCTGCCCTAGTTACTAGTTTTGGCCCCCGCGTGTTCGCGGGGCAGCCAGTTCAGCCCCGGCTGCTCTGTTTTGAGTTCACCAAGCGGGAGTCCTGCAGCAGGAAGAACTGCCGCTACGGCCATGAGTGCCCCATCTGCCGGGGCCCTCACGCCATTAATGCTTGCAAAAAACAGAAACCCTTCAGTAAAAAGGGGGGGTGGATTTGGGGGGCAACAGGGCCCTGGAAAAGGGCCCCAGCCCAATAAGGGTGAGGGTACTTGAAGCCGTGTTGGTGGATTATCCCAGAAGGGCAGATGCCCAGTTTTTGTTAGATGGGTTTTTAGTTGGTTTCTGTATTCCCTTTCAGGGTCCCCGCTCTCCCTTTATGTCTGCCAACTTACATTCTGTGGCAGGCATGGAGGATGTAGTTAGGGACAAAACTGCGTGGGAATGTAGGGAGGGACGGGTTTTAGGCCCTTTTCCCGCCCCTCCCGTGCCCAATTTGAGGGTTTCCCCCCTGGGTGTGGTGCCTAAAAAAGGCTCCTGGTGAATTTCGCCTAATTCATCACCTGACTTACCCCAGGGGTGGGTCTGTGAACGACGTGATACCTGAGCACTTGTGCTCTGTGCGTTACACATCATTTGACCAAGCCGTTAAGGTGGTCAGGCGTTGTGGCCGGGGAGCTGAGATGGCGAAATGCGACATCAAGTCGGCATTCCGTCTTCTCCCTGTGCATCCAGAGGACTTTGAGTTCCTCGAGTTTGCCTTTGAGGGTCAATACTATATGGACAGGGCCCTTCCCATGGGGTGCTCTATCTCCTGTGCAGTATTTGAGCGCTTTAGCACCTTTCTAGAGTGGGCATTGCATCATAGGCAGCACTGCCGTGACTCCGCCCACTATTTGGATGACTTTATCCTGGTTGGGCCCCCGGGGACGGGTCAGTGTGCGCACCTTTTGGCTGACTTTGTCAGCCTAACTGAGGAGCTGGGCGTTCCACTGGCGCATGAGAAAGCAGAGAGCCCGTCTACTGTCCTGACCTTCTTAGGCATCGAGTTAGATACGGTGCAACAGACTTCTAGGCTTCCAGTTGAGAAGCTCTTAGATCTGAAGGCGCGATTGTGCACCATGCTGGGGAAACGCAAAGTTTCCTTATTAGAGCTCCAGCAAGTAGTGGGCCACCTTAACTTTGCCTGTAAGGTGGTGGCCCCCGCTAGAGCCTTTTTGCGGTGCCTTTGTGATGCCATGGGGACCCTCTGGCTCCCTCATCACAAGATACGCCTGTCTGAGGGCATGCGGGAGGACCTAGGGGTCTGGCTTCAGTTTTTGCAGGGTTTCAATGGGGTGTCCTTTTGGAGACAGGAGCTCCTCCTAGAAGGGGAGCTGCAAGTGTCTTCGGATGCTTCAGGGTCCATAGGGCTGGGGATTTATTTTAGGCGGCACTGGTGTGCCGCCACCTGGCCTGAGGATTGAGTTGCAGACGGGTGGTGTAGGGATTTAACCTATTTGGAGTTCTTCCCAATCTTGGTGGCGGTTTATCTTTGGGGGGAAGAGCTTGCCAACCACTCCGTGCACTTTTGGTGCAATAATATGGCAGTGGTGCAAGTGGTGAACTCCCTTTCATCTAAATTGCCCCGGGTCATGATGTTGGTCCGCGCCTTTACCTTAAGGTGCTTGCACCTTAATATATTGTTTTCAGCCAGGCATATACCTAGTGTCAACAATGAGGTGGCAGATGCCCTGTCTTGTCTGCAGATGGACCGGTTTCGACAGCTTGCCCCTGAGGTTGATTTGGCGCCAGCTCTGGTGCTGCAGGAGCTGTGGACGATTGGTAAGTGGAAGCCTCCAGGGCCATCCAGTTAGCCATTGCCCGTAGCACTGGGAGGGCGTACAACAGAGCGGTAAGGAATTTTGATGCCTTTAGGCAAGTTGCAGGTCTCCGCCGGGTTTGGCCCCTTCCAGTCAAGCATTTGGCGCAATTTTGCGTGGCTCAAAGAGGTAAGGGGCATGGTGTGAAATATATTCGCAGCCAGATCGCGGCCCTAGCTTTTGCTGCGAAGGCACGGGGGGTTACGGATACCACGGGTGATTTCTGCATTCGAAAGATGCTGGAAGGTTGGTCAAGGGAGTCCGCCACTCCTAGGGACGATAGGCAGCCCATCTCTCCAGGAATCCTTCAAGGATTGCAGGCTGTATGGTCGCAGGTCTGCAGCTCTCATTTTGAGGAGCTGTTGTTTCACGCTGCGTCTTTGATAGCTTTCTTTGGCACTCTTAGAGTTAGTGAGCTGGTCCAACAGTCCCTCAAGGACAACTCTGGCCGTGCCCTCACCGCAGGGGACGTAAAATTCGTGGGTGAGCAGCTGGTCCGTAGAATTAGAAGGTCCAAAACCGACCAGCATCAAAAAGGGGTGGACCTGGCCCTTGGCCGGTGTTCCATTGCTGAGTTGTGCCCCATAGCAGCCTTGAGGTGCTATTTGGAGGTGTGGGGTGACCATGCAGGGGTTCTTTTTCACCACAGCGATTGCGCCCCGTTGACTAAGTCCCAATTCTGGACAGTCACGGGCAGGGCTCTTCATGTGTTAGGTCTGGATGGGGTCAAATTTGGGACCCATTCCTTTCGCATTGGGGCAGCATCCACTGCCGCTGCCATGGGTTTTTCGGGCCCTGACATCCAGAAGGTAGGACGTTGGTGTTCAGGGGCTTATGCGTCATACATCAGGCCGCTGTGACGGGGTAAATCATGTTGAATTGTTTTTTGCAGGCGCTGTGGGTTGTCAGGAGAGGGTACGGATCCTCATCTGTGGCCACAGTATGATCTTCTGGGTGGCGCACCAAGCGAGAAGGTCCTGGATCGGGTCCTAGCTTGGATTCAGCCGGTGGGCTACCATCGAGTGGCAAGGCAGAAGAGGCCTACGTTGGGCGGGGCTGCTGCCACTCTTGTTTGAGGGGAGGTCCGTCCCTCCTCCTCATATTCTGGTAGTTCATCTAGGGGGCAATGACCTCGGGTTGATGAAAGGGGTAGCCCTCTCTTGGCAGGCGCGGGACGACTTCCTGGAGATCAGGAAGAGATGGCCTGGCGTTCTGATTTTTTGGTCAGCCATACTTCCGCGCCAGGTGTGGCGGGAAGCATTGGATCACAGGGCTATTGAGAGGGCTTGGCGGATGACCAATAGAGCCCTATTCAAAATAATGACGGGGGGATTTATTTGCCCCATCCGCAGATTCAGGCCGAGTCTGTTGCCCTCTACAGAGGGGATGGGGTGCACCTCTCTTACAGGGGCAACAGCATTTTTCTGGATGACATACGGCAGGGGCTCAGGTTGGCTTTAAGCCATTTGTGGGGCACCAAGGCCTAAGCAGAGGCTTGGCCTTGCGGTGGCAGGATTTAGTTAGGGTTTTATCTGTGGTGGGGCGGTGAGCACCCTTGGCACCTCCCCATTGGTGGGGAACAGGGGTCTTTCAGGAGCAGCAGGCTGCCGTTTGGCCCAGCTGTGAGGTCAGACGCCCTTGGGTGGGGAACCCCTGGACAAGCCGGTCTCCCCCCGCTGCCGTTCGGCCGGGTGGGGGAGCTCTCCAGGGGCGATACACTCCGCCTGGCCAGGACGGGTTGCAGCCATTCATGGATGGATCACACCCGGTGGCAGCGGGTGCTCGCCCAGATAGGTCAGGGTGGGGTCCCAGCAAATGACCCCAGGGCATGACCTGTACCGCTAGTTAGGCCCCTTGCCGCAATTGTTGCTTTGCTGTTTCATTTAATAAAGCGGCCCATTTTACCCAAACCTTTGTGTCTGACTCTCATTCCAACTAGGGGGGCAATCTGGAAACAAAGAGGCAAGATCATCTTATAGGATGTTTACAAAAACTTATGAGGTGGCAGTGAAGGCTGTGAAGAAAGAGCCTCCATCACATCAGCTATCTCACACCCAGCAAAATTGTTTAATGTGGTTCAGTCGCTGGTCTCCCTCTCAGAGGGAGGCCATCAAATTCAGAATTTGGATATTGGCTGTGAGGCTTTTGGGAGATTTTTTGCTGATAAAATTTTTTCTCTCCACCACGATTTACCAGCCACAATTGATACAGTGAAGGAACTCAAGACCCCTTGGCCGTCTTTGGAGCTAACATTTGATCGGTCCAGCCCACTCTCTGAGGAGGAGATTGACAGGACCTTTGATCAGTCAAACCCACCATGTGCTCCTTGGAACCATGCCCGTCATGGCTGGTAAAAGCCAGCACAGAGGGGCTATGGTCCTTGTTGGAGGCCATTGTTAACATATCCTTGAGCAACCGGGCCATTAAAGGAAGCCATAGGGAGACCTCTCTTAAAGAAGCCATCACTGGACCCTACCGACCTGGTCAATTACAGCCTGGTCTCAAACCTCCTGTTTCTGGGAAAGGTGATTGAGCAGGCAGTGGTGGAACAGTTACAGGTTTTCCTGAAGGACGTCTCGGCCCTAGACCCCTTCCAGTCCTGGTTCCGTCCGGGGCATGGGACAGAGACGTTGCTGGTCGCCCTTACAGACGACCTTCGCTGACACCTGGATCGAGGTAGCTCAGGGATGCTGATATTATTGGATCTGTCAGCAGTGTTCAATACTGTTGATTATGATCCTTTGACTCATCACCTCACCAATGTGCAGATATCAGGGACTGTGTTACAGTGGCTTGTCTCTTTTCTCCATGGTTGGGGACAGAGGTGGCACTTGGGGAGAAATTGTCATCTCACCACCCATTGGTGTGCGGGGTCCAGCAGGGGGCAATACTCTCCCCATTATTATTCAATGTTTATATGCGTCCCTTTGCTCAGCTGGTGTGAAGTTTCGGACTTGGGTGTCATCTGTATGCAGATGATACCCAGTTATATCTGACGATGGATGGATGGCCCAACTCGGCCCCAGATGCCCTGGAACATGTGTTTGCAGCTGTGACTGGTTGGTTGAGACAGAATCAGCTGAAGCTGAACCCAACAAAGACGGAGGTCCTGTACAGAGGGGACTAGGTTCGGGACTCGACGGGGCACAGCTTATGCCAGTCCCGAGGGTCAAGAGCCTGGGAGTGATCCTGGATGCCTCCTTAAAAATGGAGGTACAGGTCACAGCAGTTGTTAGGTCCTCTTTTTTCCATCTGCAGCAGACTAAGCAACTTGTCCCTTACCTGTCAACCTGTGACTTAACTACAGTGATCCAGGCAACAGTCATCTCAAGGTTGGACTACTGTAACTCGCTCTACTGCCCTTGAGCCTGACCCGGAGATTACAGCTGGTGCAAAATGCAGTGGCGCATGTTATTATGAGAATACCAAGTAGAGTGCATATAACACCAATACTACGCGAGCTGCATTGGTTGCCAGTGGTGTACCGGATCAGATTCAAGGTTCTGGTATTGACCTATAAGGCCCTATGCGGACTGGGGCCAGCAAATCTGCGGGGCCGTCTCTCCCCATATATTCCCCAGAGGATTCTCTGATTGGGAGAAAAACAGCTATTAATGGTTCCTGGTCCCAAGGAGGCCCACCTGGCCAAGATGAAATCCAGGTCTTTCTTGGTCCTGGCTCAGACCTGGTGGAATGCTCTGTCTACTGAGACCAGGGCCTGGCAGGATTTATTGTCTTTCTGCCGGGCCTGCAAGACAGAGTTGTTCTGCCTGGCTCATGGCTAAGGTTGGGCCTCCGCCAACCGGGGGGGGGGAAGGAAATTTAACCCCCCCCCCGTGAAAAACTGTCCACCACAGTATGCATGCAAAATATTATAAGTCTTCCTGATGCTGCCGCCGCACAATACAAAATGTCGCTGTTTTAAATGGTGTTTTAATATTTAATATTTATACAGTTGTAATGATTTAAATTGTTTTTAAATGTTGTTAGCCGCCCTGAGCCCGCTTGCGGGGAGGGTGGGATATAAATATGAAATGATAAATAATAAAATAAATAAATAAATTTGGATGCCAAAACACAGAAAAAAGATAGTCATTAGTCAATTTCCATTAACTATCAAAAAAGCCCAGTAGACCTGTCAGCACTTGCTCACAGAAAGTGCCTACTGCTCATAATAATAATAATAATAATAATAATAATAATAATAATAATAATAATAATAATAATAATAATAATAATAATAATTCAATTTATATACCGCACTTCAGGATGACTTAACACCCACTCAGAGTGGTTTTCAAAGTATGTTATTATTATCCCCACAACAAAACACCCTGTTAATAATGTTTTCATACAGAAATTGCATGCTGCATGTTGCCTGTATACAACATGGCACTAGAAAATTGGCCCATCAGACTGATTCCCCTACTGACCTCAACTATCTTCATATTCTTATCCTAACTTGAAATAAAAAAGAGACCAGTCATGTCTCCTTATTGGAGAAAAAAGTGGGTGGAAAGTATCTTACTATACAATTGAGTAAGCATATTCCAGACAAATCACTTTATTCCCTGGTGCACCACCAGAGGGCGCTGCCATGAAGGGAAGCCTAGGCAAGGCACTATGTCCATGTCCCTCCAGAAAACGTGCCACGGTGGGAAGCCCACGCCAGGAGCAGGATGGGAGCAGGGGGCAATACTCACCTCCCACCTTCACCCAGATGGTATTAAGAGTGAGGCAGGTGGCAATGCCCACCACCCAACTTAACCCAGCTGATATTAGGAGTGGAGCAGGAGGCAATGCCTCCTCCCCACCTTAATCCAGTTTCTATTGGAGTAGAGCAGGTGGAAATGCCCTCTCCCCGCCTTAACCCAGCTGGTATTAGGAGCAGAGCAAGTGGCAATGCCCACCCCCCCTTCAGCCAGGTGGAATCAAGAGTGGAACAGGTGGCAGTGCCTGCCCCCTGCCTAAATCCGGGTGGTATTAGGAGCAGAGAAGGTGGCAATGCCCACCCCCTGACTTAACCCAGCTGGTATTAGGAGTGGAGCAGGTGGAAATGCCCACTCCCACCATCACCCATTTGGGATCAGGAGTGGAGCAGGTGGCAATGTCCACCTCGCACCTTCACCTGGCTGGGATCAGGCACAGAGCCTGATCTGGAGGCAATGCCCTTCTTCTTTTCACCCAGCCGGGATAAGAAGCAGAGCAGCTGGCAATGCCCACCCTCTTCAACCTACTGGAATAAGCCACTGAGTTGGCTGCAATGCCTACCCTGTCTTCACCGTGCTGAAGTCAGGAGCCAAGCATGCAGCAATACCTGCCCCCCCTTCATCATGCCAGAATCAAGAGCAGAGCAGGTGGAAATGCCCACACCCCCTTCTCCCAGCTGGGATCAGGAGCAGAGGAGGTAGTAAAGCCCGCCACCCATCTTCACCTGTCAGGATCAGGCGCAGAGCTGGAGGCAATGCTGTTCTTCCCTTCACCCAGCAGGGAGCAGGTGGCAATGCCCACTCCCCGTCACCCAGCTGGGATCAGGCTCAGAGCAGGCGGCAATACCTGTCCCCCCTTTATCCAGCCATAGTCAGGTGCAGAACAGGAGGCAATGCCCCCTTTAACTGGCATGTATCATGCATAGAGCAGGTAGCAAAGCCCACCACACCTTCACATGGCCGAGATCAGGCAGATCAGGAGTGAAGCAGATGACAATGCCCAGCCCCCTCCTTCACCAGCTGGAATCAGTGACAAAGGAGGAGTGAATGCCTGCCTGCCCACCCTCCCCTTTCTAGAGCCCATTGTATTTTTCCCCACAACAGGCTTTGTTGCTAGTCACTTTAGTAAGGCTCTATACTGCATCAATGAACACACACAGGATATATTGGAGTGTGGGAACCGAAAATGAGACACATGTGGTGGTAGTATTTCCAGCCAGCAGCTGGCAATCAGTGGAAGCCCAGGGGATGAGGATATGGGGTAGGTGCTGAGGTTGGAAGTGATGTCAACCTGTATAGGAATCCAGTAGCACCTTAAAGACCAACCAGTCAAAATTCCCTTCATCACTTTTTCGCTAAGAGCCAAGGTGGATTGCATACTATAAGTGAATATAATAAAGTCCATAGCTAGGAAAAACTGGGGAAAACACAATTGCATTTGTGTTGAACCCCCACTAGCAAAGAAAGAATTCCCCATGCCTTTATTAGGTTTAAAGGAAAATATGTTTTGAAAGGACATACCTCTTCCTTTTAAAGTGCACAACAGCACAAAGAGCCTAGTTTCGATCAGCAAAACTGAGGAGGGGTTGAAGAGTTAAGCACTCCCTTTCTACACAGCCCATATTGTCAAGGTTGCACATGCACACAAAATTTCACTTTTACAATCAGACGATCATGTTTGTGCCCATACAGAGTAAATCGGTATGTCATTTGTCAAAGAAACATAATGAAGATTGTGTGGTTGCTGCCATCCCACATCTCCCCAGGTATCCTCCCAGTAATGTCACTTAAGAAATGTTTCAGGTGGGTAGCTGGGTTGGTCTTTAAGGTGCTACTGGACCTGAATCTTGCTCTTTAAGAAATGTGATATCATTATGTTCTGCACCTCTCTCTCTCTGAACCAGTTCACTAGATAACTGCCTTAACTGAAGTAAGTATTGAATGCAATGATGTTTATTTTGCGCAATGCTATCAGATTTAATTATTTATTTATAGTCCACCTTTCTCATTGAGATGCAAGTGAATTACACAGTGTAGATCAATTTAATCCATATAATAAGACATCTGATGAATGAAGTAATAGGACATACAGAAATCTGAAAACAAAAGTGTAAATTGTTAGACATAATAATGATAACAATGGCAAAAGGTGGAATTAGATAATGGTGTTATCGACATAGGTAAATAACAGTGTGAGCATGATTATACATAGGGCAAACAGACAATATTTACTATATTCAGTAAGAGAGCCCAAAGTCCTGTTCCCTTTATTAAATCATTCTCTTAAACCATGACATCACAATATAGTCTTATTGCCTTTATAGAAAAGTCCTTCTGAACAATTCTGTTTTATATAATTTGTGGAATGAAGTGTGGGAGCCTTCCTGACTTCTCAGGCAGACCATTCCACAAAGAGGGGGACACAACAGAGAATGTCTGTGATGGCTGTCATGCATCCCACATAATACTTACTTGGGCTCTCAGCTGGTACCTGCATTCAAGTCCACATTGAACTATTTATTATAAATCAGCAATTACAAACACTAAACTGAAAAGAGTATTTTTCACCTACCTATAGACATTCATGAGGCTAAAATGAATCTCAAGAGTGGAGTAATAGCACTCAAGTTGAAATACCCCAAAAATGTGGTCCTCAAAACAAGAACCAACAGTAATGCCTAGCTACCAAAACACAATGGCTGGGAAGCTTTACAAGACAGAAAGCACTCCCATTGTTTATAAAAACCGCCTTGACTTCCTGCAGGGTATAAAGGCAGCTAATAAATGCTGCAAATAAATAAATGTAGATTTTTAGCATGTCTGAACTAGTTGCTCAATTACCATTTTTGAGAGATCTGATCTGTACTAGACATGGGCATAAATCGAAACATGAATCAAATTTTGTGATAAATCAGGCCAATTCGTGTATTGTGAAAACACATTAAGTGGGGTCACATTTGCCATGAAACCCATGACTTTTTGGGCCAATTCATTCAATTCATAAATGCTTCATGATGCCAGACAGGCTGGTGCCGATCCACTGATTCCCTGGGCAACATAGGCCCGGAATGCCTGCAGACCTTTTGTGACCATGGAAACCCCAATCTTAGCCCACATAACCTTAATAGGCAGCTCTCCCTGCCAACCTGACTGCTCCCATTCTGTTCTATGAGAGCAATGAGCAGGGGGGAGATGGGCCATGGGAACATCAATCTCATCCCTCCAAACCCTGTTAGGCAGGTCTGTCTGCCAACCAGAGAGCTCCTGTTCTGCTCTCTGTGAGTGTTTCTTATATAAGGCATAGCTCTGTGCCTCCTGCTTTCAGTTCCAGCAGACAGAGGGAGAGGGAGGTGTTATTGCTGTGATTTGGAGTGAGAGAGAGTGGATTTGGGAGCTTTTGGCTGGATTTGCTGCTGCTTCTAAAGAGACTGAAAAGCCTTTCTTATTTTCTGCTCTTGTCCTTGTTGGGAAGGTTGTTGGGTGAAGGTGCCTTTTTTCCTCCACCCCTCCTCACCCCACCCCAGTCTCAGGGCATTGCCTGGCTCTGATGCCTAGTTTGACTCCCTGCGAGTTTGGCATCTCTGGGTATGAAGGGTGGGGGGAGGCGTCGAGGGCCCGGGGATCTGACGAATCACAAACTTAACAAATTGTTTCGTGAAACGGGGCAATTTTGTGAAAGTTCGTGGTTTGTGGAACGCAACTGTCATGTCTGTCTGTGCCCATCCATTCATGCCAATATTAATTCTGGTTCTGATGCTTAGTCCAGTTATTGTAAACTGTAAACTTGATTCCAATGTAACTCCATTTTGGTTTGCTAGTTTTTTTGTTCTAACCGTTTCTCAGGCTTTAACAGGTGGCTACCTGGCTGTGACCTTGTGCTTCCTCTCAGACTATGATATGTCTTTCTCTAAAGCAGCGGAGTGCGATATCACAAATATGCAGAATGTTCTCACAAAGAAGGAGCAGCAAAGAATTGTTATGAATTGGGAGGGAAGGAGAAATGGGCTAGAAAGAGAATGTAATTTTCCCATGTGGTCATTCCTGTCAATGTTTTTGTTCATGCTGCTTAGTGGCTTGCCTTGCTCCTAAGTAGACCTACAGAACTGTATATTAGAATGAACTGATTTCTGAATAAAATCCATTTGACTAAGTATTTGAGTCTTATTGCAAATGGGCCAGAGATCTGTCTTCAGTATCCTGTCATCCATAGCCTGACAGCGACGGACCATGCAACTCAGGGTATTTTTTTTCTCATTTTGTGCCCATCTCTAATCTGTACCATTGTCACCATTCTATTATATGAGATTTAATATGGAAGCAGGGAACCAGCAAGGACTTACAGAGGGAATATCAATTGTCCTGTCTCTCTGTGATCCCAGACTCTGGATTTAAGTATCCACAGATGGAGCCATGTTGAAAATTATATATATTAATGATGAACTAATGATGAGTATGGTTTTTAAAAAAATCATATTTAAAAATTATATATTGGTTTTCAGAGATTTTTTAAAAAGCAAAGACTGTGAGTTTTCACCAAGAAATTGATTAGACATTGCATCAAGGTCAAAAGTAAATGATCTGCACACTAGAGAGGTGGCTCTGCCACCCCCCTGCTAAGATACAGCACTAAACAGAAATGTAACCCTGCTGGGGACATGTTTCTACAAGTGTGTTTAACTCTTTCCTCTGTATTTGAGATTTCACAAGAGGGGAATGTTACATAGATTTCATTGTTTGCCTTTTTGATTAATTGTGCCTCCATGGTAAAGGTATAAGCATCACATGGCTATAATGAAAGTCTGTATTTGCACACCCATCAGACCTCTTCGAGGTAACTGTACAGTCTTCCATAATGTCCTGCCCATGACCTTGGCACCAGAACAGAAACACTTCTCCGAGGATAGGAGGTTTGTTAACCTTTAAACTATTGCAGCCTCCTGAGATTTCCCTGTCTAAAGGTTAGCCTCTGAGTAACTGCATGTCAAATTATTTGTGTTTCTGATAAAGAGGACTCGATCTCAGGGGCTTGAAAAAAGACCACCACATTCTTTTAGTCTGAATTAAAGTCTCACATGTCTGTAAGTTAAGAAATGCTTCTGAATGCATGATTATGGTGTATCAATATATCTCTATTCTTTCTGAAATGGCTGCAATAATCACTTGCTTTTCTTTAATGATACTTAGAAGACATGCATGCCAAAAGCTGGATTTTCAAGATAATAAGAATTTACTTTCTTTTGAGAGAGAAAGAGAGAACACACACACAAATCTTCCTATATAGTATTTAGTTTGGAAACTATCATGATCCATTTGTTTCCATAACAAAAGGAGTGGGGAGGAATTGCCCTTTTTTTCGTAACTTAGAGCCAATTTATAGCGTACACAGCCTCATAAATTGTGAATAACAAAGTTCCAACGTTTAGGGAAGTATTCTAGGAATAAGTACCTGGGAGTAAGTCCCATTTTTATTTTACTCCCAGGAAGTAATCCTAGGATTGCCATTCAGTGATAAATAGCCTAGGTACTTGAAGGACTGCCTCTTCCCACACTGCCCAGCCTGCTAGTTAAGACCTTCCACGCAAACTCTCATCTTCAGCGGTGAAGTCCCAGAGTCAGTGCTTCCAGTGGTGGCATATCACCTGTAGAATACCTTTCTATTTGAGGCTTGCCTGACACCTATTCCATTATCATTTAGGCACCAGGAGAAAACATTTCTTTTTACCAAGGTTTTTTATTAAGGGGCTGATCTTTATAACTTGCTTTTACAATCTGCCTCTAGCCTAAGAAATGTTTTATGAGACTCATTTTAAGTGGCTGCATGTTTTAGGCTGTTTATTAATTGCTGCAACTAATCACTGTATTTACGTTCTTATTACTTTTTACTTTGCAAGCTATCTAAATCTAGCTCTACAGAGAAGTGGCATAGAAATAGAGATGCCAGTCCCCCACCAGGGGTGGAGGATCCCCTGCTCTCACCCTCCACCTCCCACACTGCTTACCTGGCCAGCAGGAGGGAATGCACCTCCTGGCATGCGCCCGGGAGGTGCACTCCTGCTCACCGCTGCAGCCTAATTCAGGGTGAATTTGTCCCGAATTCGGCCTCTGCAGGGATCAGGAGTGCTGCCACACTCCACAGTGGCTGGATTCAGGCTGATTCAGGCCCAAATCAAGCCCAAATCCTTGGTATGATTATATCTCTCCCTCTCTCTTTCTCTCCCTCCCCCCTCCAGTATTATGCAGAGATATGCATAAGATATGCTTTCTGTCATTCCTGTAAGCCATGTTGTTCAGGTGGCTTGTATGTTCTTGTAGTTAGAACAAAAACTGTTCTTACAAAGAATTTGTTCATAACTTTGCAAAGCTTGTGATAATACATAGAAAGGCCAAAAGGTGGAAAAGTAAGGCCCTTGAGCTTTTTCCTTCTATGCTTCTGTGTAATGTCTGGATGACAACGTGCACATTCCCAAGTGAAGAGGTCTACATGCTCATTTAGCCCACACATGTCCCACTGAGTCATTAGTTCAGCCCTTGAACTGTGATTGATTCCAAGGTCATTTCCAAGGTCACCAAACAGCTCAGTGATGCTAGATATTCCTCTGGTCACAGACTAGAAGCACTGCCAAGATCTCTTCAACACGGGGTTAAGATACTGCCTGTTAGGCAGAACCTCAACTAACAAATGCTCTCTTGGGATTTCTCATTTACAAGTTTTCAGTCTGGGGTCATCAATCACCAATCGCTTTGTCATGCAACAAATGTGGGATGCAGAAGATTTTACTGGATGGGGATGTATGATGAGAGCACAGCAACAACGTCAGGGGAGAGGATCTAAACAAGTCAGTCCAGCTGTCATGTTAAGTAAGCATTGTTTAACTGGCAACTGCTTTTATTGGTTATCACCATAAACAATCTAACAATAGATACAAAAAAAAGCTTGCAAGAGGGTCAGATGGTAGACTTCTCACAGATTTCAAGAGTCTGATAATGATGAATAGTTCCTGCATGAGCCCCAGAAAAGACAACACAGCAAGTAACTTGAAATTGTGAATCTATTTCTCCTTGCAATACAGCCCAGAAGCATGACACTGGAACCTGTTGTTCCAAGACAAGATGAATGGATAAGATGTGCAAGATTCAGGTCCAGTAGACCAACTAGATTTCCAGGGTATGAGCTTTCAAGAGCCAAGCTCCATCTGGACCCAAATCTTGCTTTTCTACTGCAGACCAATATGACAACCCACTTGAAATAGATAACATGTATTATGCTTCCACTCTCAAGGCTTTTTAAAGCAGGGAGGAATGTTAAGAAAATACATGAAAGTCTAAACCAGTGGTTTTTTACCTTTAATCCACTTCCGTCACCCATTACCATTGAATGCTCCCCTATTTATTTAATACAAACATTTATGGGTCACCTTTTCAATTGACCATAGCAGCTCAGCTTACAAATTCAAAAAAACCTGACCTGCATATAACATTTCTTTAAAAAATACAGCTCTCACTCAAAATACTTTACATTTCTTATGGAAGGCAGACAGCTCAAGGCTCCTCCTTGGGGACAACAGTGTACAGCATTGGAACTGCAATGAAAAACAGTAGAGCTGTGCTATGGCCATACAAGTTTGAATGAAGGGCGCAACTTTAAGGCAGCTGTGAAAGGACTGGAGGCAGTGAACAGGCTCATGACCAGTAAAAAACTAGGAAATAAAATAGTACTCGAGCCAAGACAACTTTATTTATATAGGAATATTTATGATACATGCATAAAACACAAATCTCAAGCATACATCCAATGAAGTGCTAGTACCTGAAGGCCATCAGCAAACTCCTTAATGTCAGGTTTGATTCCTATCTGCTCTATTCCACATTTTAAGTATCTGTGAGAGAAACCCAGGATCTTGGATTCTTTTGTCACTTTTATACTCATGATACTTATTTGAGTACAAAATGATATATTTTGCATACAAATGTGATAGGCATACCTATGTATAATTAAGAGCATGTATCTTACAAAACTTAGAAACAGCAGCTCATTCTTTTCCTGACTAATGGTGTTTTTTAAACAACACATGGTCTACCTAAGTGCAATTAATGCATTGCATTTCCAGCTCTTCTGTGAACAGAACTATTTTCCCATCATTTTTCTGTTTCCTCAAGCCATTTTGTCCAATTACATTTTTACCATATTAGATGTTATTTTAACACCAGCTGTATACATGGCATAAAAAAAAACATTTAAAATTGTATAAATGCCAAATAAATCAGGAATATCAGCAATAAAAATCTCATAATGACAGTATTTCAAAAGAAAAAAAAATGTATGCTTGTACTATCCTAGTTCAAGTATTTTATACACTGCATTAATTAATAAAACAAGACTTTTGTAGTGTATGGATTGCTTCTGATTTTCAATGCTGAGGATTTTTTCAAGACATAGGCACAATCTTTAACAATAAATATTAAATGTATTACTGTGTATCTTTAAATGTGCACCGGTGATCACATTTTACCTTTAAAGTCTAGTATATAGAGTAACAATTGTGATTCATTTGTAATTTAATATTCTCATCTCTTCTGTTAATCCATGCATGAAAGTTCTCTAAAATTTCTACGCTTGGCCAAAGTAAAATCATATTATCTATATATCTTCACTATTTTTACTATTGTATTGGAGCCAGAATGGATAAATACGTTTTCAAACAGGCCAACTTTCAACAAGAGAACAGCAATAAACAATGTAACCGCATAGACAGAAAAGTACATGAAAGTTTAGTAATGGAGAATCATCAAAAGCAATGGAAACGTTGACAGAAAGCCATGAGATATGGGTTATCCTGCCTTCGGTTACTGACCTGTGCTGAAAACAGAGAAGGGATTCAAAAATCAATGAATTTCTCTGTATGTTTAATTAGAAACTTAAAATGTAAGTAATAAAGATAGAAAAATAGTAGAAACATACATCTCTAAATATATTACACAATCTTGCCCTGTGAAAAAAGAGACACAAGAAAATTTGCAAAGAGATGACATAATTTTGTCGTAATTTTCTTATTATGACTTTTCATTCATCACAAACCATTCTAGATTGCCCTGCCAGAAACTCTTGATATACTTGAATACAAGTGCACTGAGACCATATGAATGAATTTATTTCATGCTTATACCCTACACCTTCTACCAAACTTGGTTCTTGAAGTGCATTCCACCACGTTGTTAAAGGAGAGGCAAGCTTAACATAGTAACTAAGAGAGTAAGTAATAAACCAGCAGCAAACCTCTGCCTCTAACATAAACTTATTATGGCCTTAAGCAAAGTTAGCAATCCTAAACCAAATTATACTCTTCTAAATACAGACATCTATAGACCTAGAAAGGTATAACTCTGCTTAAGATGGCACTGCTAGCCTCATCTCAGTATTTGCAGTATGGGGATAAGAAAACTTACAGTGTGAACATAGCAAGCTGGCAAATACCAAGTCAGGCTGCCATCAGAGTTCTACACTGTCTCACAGAGGATCCCTGGGGTCTCAAGAAAAAAGTTATTCTCTAAGCAGAGAGGTCAGGGACTGCACCAGGTGCCTTTTGCATACTAAGTACACATTTCACTATTCAACCTCTCACACACACATCTCACCTCAGTAATGAAACTCTAAGAATTATCAAGATATTTTCTATTAAGTATTTTGAACTCTCAAAAAGTGCTATGTAGTGATGTTTGCATGGGAAATATGCATTTTCCTGTAAAGGCCCTAGTGAGAAAAGATCCATTAAAAATGAAGCCAAGTCTCACTGTTAAACTCCCACATATATAATGAGACGACTGGCTTTCTGGATGGTTGCATTTTTATTTCACTAGCTTTTTAAAATGGCAACCTCATCCTGTGTTTTTCTTTGTTCCCTTCTGTTCACCCCCCCCTTTTTTTTTTACAGCCTTACCCATCAGCTTTACAATAATATGAAACATTCACCTTTTCTTCTGCCTGGGAAGCCTTTAACTACACTTTGCATAAATAGGGCTCTAACAGCCTTGCAATTATTAGTAATTTGAATCAAGTGACCACTGCAAAGGTTAACTTGGAGAAAAAGAAAGCACAGCAACTAATTAATATGTCAAAAAGGTACTTTCTGTTCCAAAAGAGTTAATGAGGCTTACAGAAGACACATGTGTGCCTTTTGTGGCCAACCCTGATATAACTTGTGTTAGGTTCAAATGCGTGGGAGTTGCTGGCCAGTTGGCCACCACCTGGTGGCTGGTGCCAGTATCCTATCCTCCCACTTCCCAGCATTCAATGACAGGCTGCTGCTATTAAACAGGGAGTAACGTCTGACAGTGTTTGGTTGCACAATGGCTTTCTGACAAGTGCATAAAGAAGGGGGCTACAGTCTGAATGGGGAGATTTCTCCATTTAGTCATGATGTTAGCACAACAAAGACCCATCCTGCACATCATTGTCGCCATTAACATTTATAACAAGATGCTAATAACCTTCAAGCTTGCTATTAAACCACACCATTGATTGCAAATGGCCTTGATTATTTTGTAAAGTGGAGGATGGTAAGACTGTATCTGGAACAAAGCAGACCTAGGTTTTACTACAGCATTCTATCTAAAAATAACTGACAGGATGACCTATTCCATTGTTTACCTTTGTTCTGTACACAACGTATGACTATACCTCATCAAAATATGAAAATTTAGTTATTCAACAGGATTTTTTATTCTACTTTTATGCCACAGTAAGGGTGCAATAATAACACAATTTGCAAGAAAGGCAGGCCTTCAACAATGATTTCCCCTTCCACCGCCTTAAAAAAATGTTCTTTATTGTTCTAGGTAATCTAGGAATTCAGTGGTAGCTGGACTCCTCAAGGCAGTGCTAGATAACTTGGTTCTGGATGGCTCCAAAAGTTTAAGTTTTGAAGGACAGAAACATTCAACATAAATGATGACACATTAGGGACAGGATAGCCTCTTCCCCTCAGAATTTGGTAAAATTTTATGATATACAGGGTCCCAGAGGTCTTCAGTCAGGAGTGCAGGCAGCAGGGCCCTGACTCCTTAATCCAGAACAGTTTGTAAGAAAAGGCATTACTGGCCTGACCTCCACTTTGATCTCTAAAGCATCACATTGTAAGTGTCATGTCTCTGCTGTAGCTGTCAGGTTGAGGGATAAGTGAATTCCTTTACATATGTTACAATTATCGTTATGTCTGTGTTCAACTTCTCAGGCCCTCTGTTTCTTTTCTTTAGATTTTTTTTAGGGGAGAGGCGCTATTCCAAATGCACTTTTTATACAGTTTCCAATATGGCATTTCAGATGCATGTGGATGACTGAACACTGCAATTATACCATTTGCTGAAATTTAATGTGTCTTTGGCAGCTTAACTGATGCAGTGGTGATGGGAAGCACAAAACCCTCTGAGAACAGCAGGTGCTCTGTGACCTGCACTGCCTATGGAGTTCTGTTCATCCATTCCTGACACTGTATCAGGAGAAACAAAACCTGTTACATAACTAAATAAGCAACTAGATATGCACTGACCAATTATTTCATAGGCAGCACACTAAGGACCAGTGAAAAAAGCATGATCAGACTATTCCAGTATGGCACGACAATCCATAAGGACATCAAATTTGCTGGCAAAATTAGGCAGTAGAAATTTGCATGTGCATCCCTCATGTGCAGAACGAGCAAGATGCCATTCATCTTTATAGAACAACTGACTCTGACCTAATCTGGTATGAGCAACTTGTTATATCCTACCTAAACCTTTCAAACTAAGGATATCCACTGTACTTTATTTTTGTTGTATCCCTAAAAGCTGCAAGCATCCCAGAAGTGAAATAAAAAGTGAGGAGTTTCAGAAACAGGGTACAAAATCATCAACTGCCTTGGGAGTCTTTCAAAGAAGGAATGTTAGTATATGCATTTCAAGATGAATAAAAATAAATTTGTAATCCCCCAAAGCAGCCAGCGGTAACTATGATCTTGAGATACGTACTTGGAGCTTGGAAAAAGTCCCAAGGAAAGATTAACACAGAGTTATTCCCCTCTTAGAACTTTGTTCATGACCCTACCACTAAGGAAAGGGGTGGCTATAACTGTCTGGGTTGCAGCCAGTATGTACAATTCTGTGAAGAGTAGAATGGAATAATTAAGCTGGTTTCCACTCCAGTAGAAGAGTAAGCTAGTTTTGGATTAATCTTTCAATTAAGATCTCTTCAGTATTGGAGTGTTTGTATCTCTGATGGTCTGCTGATTTTATTCTGTTTTAATTTTACACACAAAACCACAAGCAAGGGATCAGGGAGGGGGGGGGTCACATTTCATTCTTTCCTCTATTTCCTCTTTTAATTCCCTGAAAGCCCCCATAGTCTTTCCTGTTCCCTACTTTATTCTGTCCTTCTCATCCACTAACCAACCTATGTTTATCTGCCATTCTGTCTTCAGTTTTCTATTTGTCTTCCCCTGGAAGCCTCTACTCAGGAAAACTATGACACAGCTGCATGTTGGGGAACACCCAGGGTCTTGAGGGGACAACTCACTTTCTCCTGGTTCCTCTTCCCACACAATTTCTTCTTTCCCTCCTTCAGGCAATCCCCATATCTTCACCTTTCCCTGCTTCATTCTTATCCTTCCACCCACCTATCAACGTTGTCTCCCCATCTTCAGCTATACTTATTATTTATTTCATTTCTACCCCATCTTTCTCACAACGTGCACTCAAAGCAGCATGTCATTCTCATCTCCTCCATTTTATCCTCACAATAACCCATTAATGTAGGTTCGAGTATGAATGTGTAATTGGCCCAAGATAACTCTGTGAGCTTCTACAGAAGTGGGGATTTGCACCTGGGTCTCCTAAAGCCTATTCTGAAACGCTAACCAATAAACCACACTGGCTTTCATGGGGTGGCTGAGTTTCAACAACAGCAAGCCCCTGGCTTTGGCGAGTCATGCAAGTCAGGTAGTAAGTAGACATGGGCATGAACAACAAAAAAACTGAACCATGGGATTCGTGGTTCGTGGCGTTTTCATGAACCAAGAGCCACAAACCCCACAAACTGGGGCAAGTTCACAAACCAGTTTGTGGTTCGTGGTTTGTGGTTCATGGGGTTTAAATGCCCCTTTCCAGCCACTTAGCAGCAGCAGGGAAAATGGCATTTGATAGTTTAAAGGACCTTTTCCTGCTGCTTGCAAGTGGCAGGTCCTTTTAATCTATCAGCTGGCAGGCGGCAGGGGGGATCCCCCCATCGCCTGCCAGCTGCTAGTTTAAAGGGACCTGCCATTTGCAAGCAGCAGGTCCCTTTAAACTATCAGGGCCTTCCCTCTGCAGTGGCCATTTGAGGGGCAGGAAGGGTGTTTTTGGCCTCCACCGCCCCCCTGTGGGCCTGTGCAGCAATGGAGGAGGCCAAAAACACCATTCTAGCCCCTCACTGGAGGAGGGGGAGGAGGCCGCAGAACTGCAGGGCAGCGGAGAAGGCCAGAACCGCTGCTACTGGGCCATGGCCTCCACCACCCCAGCAGCAGAGCCAAGATAAGTGGGGGGGCTAGGCTGGGCTGGGGGCTGGGGATGGAGCTGGGGGGTTGTTCTGGGGTGGGGGGGGGCTGAGGCTGGGGTTTGTGGGCTTTGGGACATTTAAAGGGCCCTGCCGCTTGCAAGAGGCCCTGCCAGAGGATAGTTTAAAGGGACCTGCTGTGGCAGGAAACATTTAAATAGCCATTTCCCCTCTGCTCCAAGCAGCGGGGAAATGGCCATTTAACCTGCCCCTTTCCCTGCTGCTTTGCAGCGGCAGGGACAGGGGCATTGCCCTTTAAAACGAACCAAATGAACCAGTAGACTAGTTCCATGGAAATTCATGGAAATGAGCTTCCATGAACCACTGGTTCATGACCCATGAGCTGGGCTGGTTTGTGGGTTTTTTTGGTTTGTATTCACGTTTGTGCCCATCTCTAGTAGTAAGGCACTGAGGGGGTGCTGTCAGCAATCTCCCTTAAAAGCCAAAACAGCCCTAGAAAGGGCCCTGCCCCTTCTCCTTGCATTTTACTGACAAAAACCAAGCCTTGATAGACAATAATATTGTTATCATTGCCTAGCAAGGGCTGCTGAGGGCATTTGTTTCTTAAAGTTAAAGGCAGGGGGTGGGTTATCTCCAACGGGAGGGAAAGTGACATGATATAGCCCAACCTTGTCAGATCTCAGAAGCTAAGCAGGGTCAGTACTTGGATGAGAGACCATCCAAACAGACTCTGTATAGGAAGGCAATGGCAAACCACCTCTGCTTCCCACTTGGTCTTGAAAGCTCCAGGGGTTGCTATGTTGATAAGTGTGTGTATGTGAAAGAGAGAGAGAGAGAGAGAATATTAAAGACAGTCTTTTTTTACATTGTGTAGTCTTGGTTTTTTTTCTTCTCCCTGCACTCAAAATAAACTTAATCTGAGCAGAAAGTAGTCAGAAATGCTTCAAAGGCATCACAATCAAATTTCTCAAGAACTGAGCTCCAATTAGCATAGCATTATTAGGTTGTAAAAGAAACCACCCTGCCTACTACCTTGCACAGTGGTGCCATTACTTTTGACACCCCAACCCCATCATTAATTCTGATTAGCGGTACTTGATCATTTTTGACAGTTGCTTCTGTTTCCACTGATGTCTGTATTTATGTTATGACACCACAAAATCAAAGCTGCCAGTGATCTACCTGCAAAAATATATTGGTCAAGACAACAGGCATTTCTGACATTGCTCAAGTCCTTTAATCTCTAAATTTAGAAAATGACCTTCCAAATAATCAGCACAAAATACTGAGTTTGTTTTCCATGGATCTACCATGGATTTTTATAAAAGAATTTGTGTGGATAAAATTTTAAATGAAAATCAAAGTGAGTCAGGATGAACCACCTGGCTGGGGATTAACTGGAGGTATTTATTTTACACCCAGATTAATAATCTGACCAAAGGGCTGTTCCACAGAATTTCAGAGGGTCTACTGCTTTACAGGAACAAAGACTGATTAGAATGGAACAAAGAGTCCAAGATTCCACCAACCATATCAAGGCTTGCATTTTTTAAAAAATGCTATTTAAGCATAACCTGTTTTGGGACAGGACAGCATTCCCCTCAATATTTTCAGTTTGAGGGTTCTCTTAGAGCAGGTTCAGCTGCTGCATAGCAGGTTGCTGAGGTAGCCAGAACTACTCTTTAGTGGCTTAGCAGGTTGACTAGCTGTGGTAGTCCCAGGAAAAAGTAGCTCTTCTAAGTTACTTATGACATGGTAATATAAGGGTTAGTTTGCAGCCCCAGGTTTGCAAGGTGGGGGGAAATCTAAAATATAAAAGAAAAAATTACACTGGGGGTCATGTATGAACACATATGCCATCAAGTTTCAACCAGAGAGGGCCAATTTGCTGCAGTGCATAAGAGTAATAGGACTCTAATCTAGAGAACTAGGTTTGATCCCCCACTCCTCCCCTTGAAGCTAGCTGGGTGACCTTTGGTCAGTCACGGCTCTTTGGAGCTCTCTCAGTCCCACCCACCTCGTAGGGTGATTGCTGTGAGGATAATAATAGCACACTTTGTAAAGCACTCTGAGTGGGCATTAAGTTGTCCTGAAGGGTGGCATATAAAATGAATATTGTTATTGTTATATGTTTGGCATGTTGGCTGCCTTCTAAGAATGTCTAGAAACCAAAATTATGGCCCTAATAGGAACCTGAGGCCAGAAGCATGTTAATATCAGCCATATTGGTTGCCAGATCACTTAGGCTTCAATTCAAATTGCTGGTGAGGCACTTTAAAGCTCTAAATGGCCTCTGATTGAGGTACCCAAGAAACCGCCTCCAATCCCATGAATCTACCTAAGAGCTAAGATGATCTGCTGGGAGCCTACTCTATATTCCTATACTGAGATAGGTGGGATGGAAGGCAAATAAAGGGCATGCCCTTCTGACTACTTGTGCCCAGAGTGCGAACACACCTTTTCAGATGTTTTGTTCAGATTAAAGAATTTTTACTGCAAACTGCTTAGTCTCTTTCCTTTCAGCCTGTTTGATTAAAATGTCTTAACTCCAGGAGGCGTTTTTATACTGTTGCTGTTTTTGCTGTTTTCCAGGTTGAAATTTCTAACCCTTTTTGCTCTGACATCATCGATTTGGCATGTTGCTGTTTGATCATATTTTGTTCTAAATTTTATCTGTTTAAGCAATGTACAGTTTTCATCTTGTTAGCTGATTTTGTTGCTGTACATGAAGTGGTCAGAGATATAAATGTTCTAAAATAAAACAATTAAACCTTTCATATATCATAGCTATAAGTCACATGGACTTGTAACGGGTCTGTTTAACCACTGAATTTAAGGTACAAAAACCCCAACCCCATAGACCCAAGTCACAACTTGGCTAAAGTATTTTTTAAAAGGCTGTAACTGAGAAAATGACAGATACTAGCTGTAAAAGAGCTGATGTATAAAAATAGGAGAAACAGAAACAGTGAACAATCTGTTAAGAAACCCTCTGGTAAGTATGCAGAAGCAAAAGTTTCCCCTGACTTTTCCTCAAAGATCAGTCCTGGTACCTGTTCCGTTCAACATTTTTATAAATGATTTGGATAAAGGAATAGAGGGAATGCTTATTAAATTTGTAGATGATATTAACTTGGGAGGGGTAGCAAATATGGTCAAAGACAGAGTAAGGATACAGGATGATCTTGACAGGCTGGAAAACTGGGCTAAATCAAATAAAATGAATTTCAACAAACATAAATGCAAAGTTCTGCATTTAGGAAGGAAAAATTAAATGCATAATTGTAGGATGGGGTAGACTTGTCTTGGCAGTAGTATGTGCAAAAAGGATTTAGGGGTCTTAGTAGACCATACACTGAACACAAGTCAGCAGTGTGATATGGTAGCTAAAAAGGCAAAAGCAGTTTGGGGCAGTATCAACAGAAGCATAGTGTCCAGATCATGAGAAATAATGGTATTGCTCTACTCTGCTCTGGTTTGACCTCACCTACAGTATTGTGTTCAGTTTTGGGCACCACAATTTAAGAAGGATATAGACAAGCTGGAACGTGTGCCAAGGAGGGCAATGAAGATGGTGAGGGGTCTGGAGATCAAGTCCTATGAGGAAAGGTTGAAAGGTTGAATGTTTAGCCTGGAGAGAAGATGACTGAGAGGTGATATAATAACCATCTTCAAGTACTTGAAGGGCTGTCATATAGTAAATGGTGCATAGTTGTTTTCCACTGCCCCAGAAGGTTGGACCAGAACCAACAGCTTGAAATTAAATCAAAAGAGTTTTTGGCTCAGCATTAGGAAGAACCTCCTGACAGAGCAGTCCCTCAGTGGAAGAGGGTAATGCCAATCTCCACCTTGGTGTCAGGTAGCAATTTTCCACAGGTCAGTTTGGCTAGGGATCCTGGAGGTGTTTTGCCATCTTCTGGACATGAAGCAAGGGTCACTGGGGCAGTCGGAGGGTGTAGTTGTGAATTTCCTGCATTGTGCAGGGGGTTGGACTAGATGACCCTAGAGGTACCTTCCAACCCTATGATTCTATGATTCAACGATTCTAAGAAAAAAGAGAAGTTAAACTGGCAAAGTGTCTAGATGGCAGGAATGTCTGAAAATTTGAGCAATAGATTAGTTAATTTTATAATATAAAATTCATTGCTGTTGAAAGCCACATGCAAAGACAGCTTGTAGGAAGATAAAGAGGAAACTAAGATTGTTAAATGGAATCCCCTTAAGACCTCTTTGCCAAATTTGTCCCTGAAATCCAGCATTCAGTTTCTATTCCTCTTTTTAGGAATCTGAGTGTTTCAAATCCTCTTTCATAAAGAGGACAAATCAATTTAAATCACTTCTCACAAAAATCACTTCAGCAGGTTTATCTATACTAAATACGGTTTAATAAACATTTTATCTCATTCCCCCATTCTAAGCAGCCCTGGGAGCAGTAGCTTCGAAAGTAAATATTGCCACTCCACTTAGTATAATTCCCAGAATTTTTGTAAGGAACCACACTAATTACAAAGACATAGGGCCAAACTTCAAGTGACGAATGACACTTGAACGGCAAGTGTATTCCTCCCTGTTCACTTGCCCTCCACTTGCTCTCCACTCAATCCACTTGCCGTTCAAGTTTCATTCGTCACTTGTAGCTTGGCCCATAGACAGGCCCAAAATGTCATGCTTTCAGGGTTCCATTTGGACAAATCCATTGGAACTTTTGCCACCTGGTTATTTACTTTTGGGTTGTCCCAGTCACTGGGATTAAACTGTTTTATTGCTTACATTCTTGTGAGACCTATCTCAATTTTGTCGATTTTTTAAGAGTCTTTTTAATGTTTAATATTTATTATGGATTTTAATGAACCACTTTGGGCCTCATTGTGAGAGAGAGGCAGTCTAAACCTTTGAAAAATAAATAATTGATGGCAGCTACTTTGTTCCAGGCACTTTGTGTTTAATCTACAGAGGTTCCCATATTTTTGCCCTATATTTGGATTCTCTTCACTGAGCCTGGCATTCACACTTAATATTCACACTTGCAGGAAACTTCAGAATAACATAAGTGTCTTAACTAAGCCTATGCTCGGTAATTTTATATGGCTCTCTCACTGAAATCCAAAATGATGTGTCTGATGAATTTTCTGTTTGTTATACAACATTTAAAAAATTATACTTCAATGAAAGACTAAAGAATGGGGATGTGGTGAGCACTCAAATGAGGAATCTCTCAAACTTGACTTCTATTGGATTCTTACATATTAACTATTGAAATTAAAACTGCAGGTTGAACTAGCCCACCCACTACAATCCAGTGTTAAATGTTTCCAGTCTTGGAGATTTTCAAAACAAGAATTCCACAGTTACCTAGGTTATCTGCTTCTTATCGAGCTTCAAGTCTGGCATCAGACAAGTTTGATTCATTCATCATTGTCAACGCACTAAAAACACTAATTACTTCAAATTGTTTCCTCCAGCAGAGGTCTAGGACAAATGCAGGCAATCCAAAAATAGCAGTTATGAATAATTATGCATAATTTACCTCAAGGTCTGGGCCAGTCTATCATTAAAACTTTTACTTGCCACCTGTGGGCCTTGCTAATTTCAGACCAAATTAGTTCAAGATTTCATTTTATTTAAGATGCCAATGCAATCCTTCAAAACTTCTCTTAGAAGTTCTCTGATGCTTTAAATACTTCTAATTTTTCTTTTTTAAATGCTTTTCTTTTAAAAATACTTCTCTGTTTAACAGGCCTGCTAGTAGGATAAATTCTGCAGAGACAAGGTCTCCGTATGTGACCTAACAGAGAAAATGCCATTCCCCTACAATTGAAAAGCAAGTTGCTCCAGCAATTGATAAGTAGTTCTCAATGTCTTCCAAGTAAATGCTGATACATTACAAAAGAAATTGCTTACATTCTCATTAACACTTTGGCTTATCTTTTAGAACTACAAATGGTGTTAGATGTTGTAACTAGGGCTGCTAGTTTCCTGTCAGTGGCAGGGGATCTTCCACCCCCAACTCTGGTTTCCTGCTGCAGCAACCAGCAGAAGACTGGCTGTCAAGTGATGGTGTGATGTCACTTTTGGGACAAAACTCAGAAAAGGCATCATACCTCTCTGGAATTGCTGGAAACTCTGTGGTAAAACCATAAGATTTCCAATGATTCCTACAGCAGACTGACATCCTGGTTTATCATGAAAGTGACATCACACCATCACTTGACAATGCCCCCATGTCCTCCCCCAGACTCCCACTATTTTCCAGATCATGTCTGGCAACCCCCAATGTTGTCTGCACTGTGCTCTAATTCTGTAACCCTAGTACAATTACATTGTGCTGTCTGATTGCCTTGCTTTATCCTGTAGTCCACCCTGAGTCTCAGCAAGAAGCGGGGACTATAAATAAAGCAGGGGAATCAGACAGCACAATGTAATTGTACTAGGGTTATAGAATTAAATACAGAAATATCTGTGCCACTTATACCCTAAATGAGATGCAGAGTCAGCCCCTTTCCACATAAGCACCCCATAATTTCTAAGCAAGTCATGCAGGCTCCAAGTCTCTTAATAGTGAAAAATCTGACTCCTCAGCATCCTGTTTACAGTATCCACATTGTATTCAAGTAGTGGTTTTAGACTGCTCAGTATCTTCTTAGTGAAACACTAATATATGGTAGAGAGATTTCCACTCATCAATGATGTTCTGGAGCATAGTAGCTGTCAGTGTGTCCTGTGTCAGTCCTTACAGCAACCTTAGCACTGAGTTTCTGGTCTGAGGAACATCCCGTTCACCTTTAAACTGATACCTCATGGTGGTCATCAAACTTATTACTATTAGTTAAACTACTGACCTGCTCTGTAGCCACATTATGACCAAAGAAATATGTCACTGACTCACTAGGGCCCTAGCAAGTGCCTCCCCTGATCTGTAGAGCCAGTTTGGTGTAGTGGTTAAGAGCAGCGGGACCCTAATCTGGAGAGCCGGGTTTGATTCCTTCACTTGAAGCCAGCTGGGTGACCTTGCATCAGTCACAGCTGTTCCAGAGCTCTCTCAGTCTCACCTACCTCACAGGGTGATTGTCGTGAAGATAATAATGGCATACTTTGTAAATCACTTTGGGTGGATGTTAAGTTGTCCTGAAGGGTGGTATATAAATTGAATGTTGTTGTTGTTATTAGAGTGAAGTAAGTGAAAAAAATTGTGAGAAGCAATCAGATTCTAGAAGTAAAATGTTCCTGCATTGTCCCTCAAGGTAATTAGGTTCAGTCCCCTACATTACACAAGAAGAGTAGGTGCTAAGAATATGCAAGTAATTAAAAATCATTTTAATTTCATTTCAGTTTTTCAGAAAGGGCATGATTACCGTTATCCCAGAATTTTGGTAATACTGACATGATTTTTAAATCTGTTTTAGGTAACTTTCTTGGAGTTCAGAAATATTGAATATCAATAGACCTGATCTCTAGAGACCAGTACACTTGGTCTCTTGATTAGAATGCCATGTCTATCATCACTGCCAGATCTACCACCCATGTAAACATCCGGATTTGGTCTATCCCAAAGATGAAATAACCTGTGGAAAAACATCATGTAATTTTGGGATATACATTTGGAGAGTTCCCTTTTCTATTTTGAACAACCCCAGCAAGTTGGTGTCTAATTTTGTTTCAAAACCATCTGAATGTGCACCTCTAATGGGTGCTGCATCTCCAGCTGCATTTTGGCTATGGCCCCTTACTATTCCAGCTCCCTCTCCATTGGATGGCCTGAAAGAAGCAGCATATGAGGGCTCTCTCACCAGGAGGGGTAGGAGCAACATTATTGGACATAAACTTAAAGGCAAAATGGAATGCATTTTCCTTACATTGTTTAAACTTAAAACTCAAAGCACCAAAAGCTATTGGTACATGAATTTTAGCATACACACACAAAAATCTGTGTATGTCATAGATGTTGTTGTCCAATCATCTATTTCAATAGAATTTAATTCTGTCAGCCCATCATATTAGATTGGTGATTACAATATTCTTTCCAAACTGTGAGAGCAGACATGAAAATAAGAATTGTAGCTTTGGCTGAGCAGGTAAAATTAAAAACAATCAGGTAAAATTATAACTTTAAAAAAAAACAGATAATATGTATGTGCAGCTTTATCCCACCATCTCCAAGTAACAAAGCAATAAAATACACACAAACTGTCTCACCGTTGAAAAGAGCAAGAGTCCAGTAGCACCTATAAGACTAATAAAATTAGTGGTAGGGTATGAGCTTTTGTGAATCACAGTTCACTTCTTCAGATATGGCTAGAATGTGAAGAAGTGAGCTGTGGCTCACAAAAGGACATACTCTACCACACATTTTGTTAGTCTTATAGGTGCTACTGGACTCTTGCTCTTTTCCACTGCCACAGACAGACTAACAAAACTACCCATCCTGATCTCTCACAGTTCTTAGGGATAATCACTTGAAAAACAACATTAACTAAAACTTCCAGACTCCACGCTTGCCTAATATTTGCAAAGGGATCTTTTAATTGTTATTAATTGTATGGAAAAAATGAAACTTTGGAACTTTTTAACTCACTATATTTAGTCACCGTTTTCCCCCAAAGAGTCCCAATGTAGCTTACATTAATTAAATATTGAATAAAAATATATAATTTAAATAAACCAAACAAAAAGTAATCAGCTACACCTCGGGCTGATTTTGAATCCAAAGAGCCAGCTCATTCAAGGCTTCCAGGCACAAACTAGACGCTTTGCTTTTGCACTTTTGTTCACATGCAAGGACTCATGACTACAGCCTGGACACAGGAACAAGATGGGGGGTGAAGCATTGCTTGTATGTCATAGTTGGCAGTAATGAGCTCCCTCCCACTCCATCCTTCCTGCTCTCTTCATGAAAAAAAAATTAGCATCGGAATTATTTATACCCAGCACCTCTTCGCCCCACATTTTTTCCTTATTATTTGGCCAATTTTTGACTGAAAATCAAAATGGAGTCAGAGAGACATAATATATATAATGAATCTGTCAGGCTGCACCAAGATTTGGGTCCTCTAAGTTCAAAACAGCCATGCAGAGTTATCTGGCAGACAATGCAGGAAAGGATCCAAAGAATGAAAGAGCAATATATCCAACTCTGGACACATAAAATAAGGGCATGTTGTGACTCCCAATAGCTGAGTGGGTCAAATTCACAATTAGCAAATTTAAGTCTGAGTTTTCAGGATGCAGCTTCTGGGGGAGTCCTGAAAGAAGGCATAGAATTTCCAGTGATTCCTAGAGCAGACTGACATCATTTTGGGGTTTTCTCTGGAAGAACCATAAAGCTGTTGGCCAAAGATACCCTGCCATGTTTCACAATAGACTCATGTCGAATCAGCTACATTCCATCTACTGTCACAAATTGCTCTTGTCATGAAACTATTAGGATAGTATCAACAAAATCTGATTTCATCCACATTTAAAAAGGTTTTTTTTAAAAAAAAGAAGGTTATAGGATGGATGGTCTCAAGTGCAATGAGATTGACCCTTTGATATAATCTAAACTAAATGAAAAATAGGCTGTCATACAATTGATATAAGAATCTAAGAGCTGGATCAAACTAAGGGTCTACTGGGCAGCCAACAAGTTGCTTCTATAAAGCCTACAAACAAGGCCTGACGAACCCTTGCCTCTTTTTCAGCCACTCAGGTATTGTATTTTGACGCATACTACCTAACTGCAATGCTGGCTAACAGACATATCCTCCTTTTAAGCCAGTGGCCATTACCGGATTTTGAAGCAGAAAATTCTGCATATTAATTACTCATTCTGTGACTAAGTGCTTAATTTGCTCTGTCCTGGAGCTAATTATTATATTTAGTAAAAACATTTACAGTTACTATTTTTGTTGAAATTAAAAAAGTCAGAGAAAAAAACATACAGGACATTTCACACACAGGAAGTTTCCAAGTATTGATTTAATGCTCTACTACTAAATTAGAAACTGTAAAAAGTACAATACAGTATAGGAATCCAAAAGCAATATACAAAGCAAGAGTTGTGCCCCAGCATCTTCTACAACACTGCAAAATGTACTCAACAGGTGTATAGTTTTACACTGCTTCATTTGTAACTACTAGGGTGACCTGATCAGTGAGTCTGGAGCTTCCAAGACCCCCAAAAATAAATCATGCAGACTGAAAGACTCCATAGTGGTGGAAAAAATTGTAGGATAATTTAGAGCTCACACCAGAAGCAATAGCTCCTAGTTCCCCTCTCATTTTAATGTTTTTTGCCCACCACTTTGTGCATTATTGGCAGGGATGGTGTGTAAGGTTACTATCTGGGGGTGGTTTTATTGAACTTTTTAATGCAAATTATGTTGTGCTGTTGTAACTCATCAGCCTGCTTGTGGGGAGGGCAGGACAGAAGTTTAATAAACAAATAAATAAATAAGACAAAGTTAGATTTTAATTGCATCTAATTCAAACATATGTACCTTTATCCCTTAATAAAGTCATACACTATACTGCCAAGAAAGCAGAATCCAATAACACCAATATTTTAAATACTAAATAAAAGAAAGAAGGAAATTATCATTTATAGTGGTGTGATGATGACCAGAGGGAATAATGTTTTTCCATCCTTCCTACACTAGTTTAGGAGAAGCTATGCCTGCTGAAATTATCTTCTATTTAACTGATAAAGCACAGGAACTCTGCTTTCTGATGCATCCGTTCACCAGTTCACACACTATTAAAAATATGAATGTCAGCTATTTCCTCTCCATTCTATAGTAAACATCCATTTTTGATATTGCATAAACATGTCCTGTCCATTGCTTCATACTTCTGTTTTATTTACAGGCGCTCTTGGTTTTGAATGTTATATAGAAAGACAGCTGCAAGTAATTGCAGTTTTCCATTTTATCAAAAACAATCAAGGTCCTGAACTTGGATATACATACGGAAAACCTTAATTTGAAGCAAAAATCATATATTTTAAAAAGTCTTCCCTAATTCTCATTTATGTGCTTTGCTTTATTCTGTTCTTCTCTTTTTTCAGATTAATCATCTCATTTGGTCAGTAGTATTACATTACTTATATATAATAAAATACAGTATATATAGTTATATAGTATATTTACAGCACAATCTTAAGCAGAGTTACTCCAGTCTAAGCCCATTGAAATAATGGGTTTAGGATTGCACTGTCAGTAATATATTATACTATAGTATAATATTGTATAATATATGCTGTAGTGTAGTGGTTAAGCTGTTGAGCTATGAATCAGCTCTCTGCTTGTTTGAATCCCACTACTGCCATGAGCTCAGCAGATGGACTTGGGTAAGCCTCTCCTGTCAGTCCCAGCTCCCCAACTGTATTGCAGGGATAATAACATACTCACTTTGTTCACTGCTATGAATGAGGTATTAATCTGTGTAGAAAAACAGTGATTATTATTAATAGTAAACATAGTAATATAGTAGTATTACTGGGTCTTGCTTCAGAAAATATCTTATCAACCCAGTCATCAACATGCAAAAGAAAGAGTTGATTCACAAAAATATATACATTATATTGTTGATTCACAAAAATATATACATTTGAACAGCAGGGCTTGGCTGGCCGGCTGGGAACTCCTGGCCGGCCAGCCAAGCCTCACCCACTCTTTAAATGGCCATTTCGCTGCCACTCAGAGCAGCCATTTAAACAGTGGGTGGGACTTGGCTGGCCGGCCAGGAACTCCTAGCCCGCCAGCCAAGCCTCTCTCGTTCTTTAAATGGTGAAATGGCCATTTAAATGGGGAAATGGGTATTGGCTGGCCGGCTGGGAACTCCCAGCTGGCCAGCCAAGCCTCACCCGCTCTTTAAATGGGCATTTCCCCACCACTCAGAGTGGCAGGGAAATGGCCATTTAAACTGTGGGTGCGGCTTGACTGGCCAGCTGGGAACTCCCAGCCAGCCAACCAAGCCCCACTGTTTAAATGAGCTTCCATGAACCACTGGTTCACGACCTACAAACTGGGTTGGTTCATGAGTTTTTTTGGTTTGTATTCCGGTTCGTGCCCATCTCTAATTATGACTCACAACCCTGTCACTTAAATACTATGCTACAGAAGCTAATTTTATTTGCTTGATGCTACAGATTCATACTGAGTGAAGTTTTCAACATTCAGAAAAGAGAATTCAGAGTTGGATTGAGCCTCAAATATTATCTTAAAATAATTTGTCACAAGCACATTTACCAGATCCTACCAATACCTACTCTCTCCAATTTGATTTTCAGTTAAGCTTAACTTTTTGCAAAATGTAAACACTTCTCATGTTGTTTACTGCTTCCTTTTATTCAATAGTCTTTCTGTATGCAAAATAATAAACCAGTAATTTTGCTTTTCTTAGCCATTTATACTTGCTTTTACTCATACATCGATATAACTTCACAGCAGCGAAAATCCATTGAAAGGGATGTTATCATAGAAGAAGTATTATATGTGAGCTGAATTATAAGTCCCAAGTCTTTTAAAGTATCTAAGAATGGCATCCACATTAACAGTCAATAAAATCTACTGAAAACACTTACATTTAGTCCCTGATGTTTCCCCCTTCTTCCATTGTCTGATCATGGAAGTTTATGCTACTGACAGTATTTTACCCCAGAGATCTCTTTGATGCCTGTGTAATGTAACATCTTATAAATTATTTACAGCAAAACATCTGGATTAAATAAATCCAGAGGAAAAAATATTACATGTGGAAGCCAAATCATGCTCATTAAATGATTATTTCAGTTCCAAAGTTAGTGGTGTGAACAAGGTATTTATAGCAAATACCCCAAATTTGCTTTATCAAAATTAGTGACCAAGGTAACAGTCGAATAAATCACATATGATTAATTAAGCATATAGCTTGTCCCAATAGAATGTGATTAAAAGACCTCTAATCCTGTAACAAGATACCATCTGGTAATATGTCCATTCATGTTTGTGCATGCATGTGCACGCGCGCACACACTTTTTATGTGAAGATATCATGAAATCTACCGGACATCAGAACACACCAAAGAGAAAGTACATTCATGAACCTAGTTGAATGAGGTGTGATTTTTCCTGCATTTAAAATCTCTGATTTCTTGTTGCTAGAAAATAAGAATAGTGTGCATACTGCATTTTATGTCTATCACCAGTCACTGATTCAGAACTCTGCACTCTTGTACACACAAGTTTACTCACTCCAACAGAGAAAGTATATTTGTACGTATAAAGTAAGTGAAGAGCAGCCCCCTAACTGGTGTCTCTGCAATTGTGTCTAATTGATGGACTAGAGAATCTTTCTTTTCATAAATATTTAATCCCAATATAATCTTATAATTTATTGCAAATTCTGAAACAGCAGATAGATATCATGGTCCCATGCCCATATAAATAAATAAATCAGTAGCAATATTCAAGATTACCATATCAATTAATTAGCAACCAACCATGGTGCCCATTATTGTTAAGAACCATGCACTAAAGAGTTTAGACTTCTAAGCATAAATAACATATTTAATTGCCCCAGATAAACACTCCTTGCACTTTCTCTTTCCTTCCATTAAATCATTTTAAAATGAAATATTTGTTGGCATACAGCTAAGGAAGGTATGTGTCAAATGGGTATATCCTTAATGTCTTTCCATGGACAGCTTCAGATTTCATTCTGTATTCAACAATTATCAATTTATTTGTTTTATTTTGCTGTATAAGTGGTCAGTCTGGATGAAAATTTCTTCCTAACCCCAAACTGGAGATTAGCATTTTCCTGGGCACACAAGGAAGGGCCACAAGAGCCAAGCAGGCTCATCCATTCCTGCCCTCCCTCTCACAATCTGCCTAAATTCATAGGACTGAGTCACAGAATCAGCATTGTTGGCAGATAGCTATCTTGCCTCTGCTTGAAAACCTCCAAAGAAAGAGAGCCCACCACTTCCTGAGGAAACCTGTGCCATGAAGAACTACTCTGTCTGTATGCAAAAGAGAACACATATTAGCAGCAAAACATTTAAAAGACTAGAGCATCCATCTATTCTTAACAGAAGAATCTGCTTATAAATCACAATGAAACAGCCCCTACGCCAGCAGAGAAAACAGACAATAAAATAATGAGAGACTAATGGTCATAAAAGGTTAATTCATAAAACAAGACCTTCTGAAATAGAACTGATTTTAGTAGTTCTGGAAAGACTGATGTGAATGGGTGTAGTAAGCTTCCTAGGGCAGGGAGTTGTGTAAACATCATTTTACCCTATTTTCCATACAATCCAGCTACCTTTACTCGAGGAACACAAATCAGGGTACCAAATGATAATTGCAGATAATGGCCAGGTTGATTTGAGATCATTATGCAGTTATTGTGGTGTAAAAACCACACAGAAAAAATAAAACACTATTTAATTAGGTAGGAACTGAATCTGTAAGATCTGAGGAGACTGCAAACTTATTTATTTTATTTATTTATTTATTCTTCCATTCATTCATTCTTTCCAGTATGTCTGCTTTTGCCTGACTTGTCCTGTGATCTTTACATTAAAACAACAAACTGGTTACAACTGAAAGCAATCTGTCTCTTGCTGACTGCCAATGCTGCAAAAAACAAACAAACCAACAAACACCCCTGCTGTAATCCTGCCATAAAGCACACTCCTGGAAAATGCAATGAGATACAATAGCAGATACTGAAAACCTTTGACATGAGAGTCCAGAAAATGATGTCACATCTCCCAGAACTAAGATTGCACCCACTTTTCTGGAGGCATAGTACTATATTTAAAAAGTTTTAATATTATAAAGTGGATTTAAAAAAAAAAAGAAAGAGATCAGTTGTGATTGTGATGCTACAGTTCACTAAGTGAGAGTGGTGTGACAGTAGAATATATAGCATCCGCATTCAGATATCATGACAAACATTTCTGTGACAAACATATGCTTTTGTTCTCTTGCTCACACTCTCTTCTGCCTCTCTTCTCTCCTCACATGCAAGCTCACTGAAAGCTTCTTCATTTGCCCAGTTTCCAATTTGCTATGCCACTTCAGTATAAATACCCGGCAAAACTGAACTTTCTTTTTTTTTTCTACAGAAACCAAGGAATCCAACATGGGATTAGGCAGAGTAAAAAAAAAAATCCATTGGCTCAGTGTCTGTATTCATATCTCAAGAAAAAACTGAGTTTGGTGGAAGGCTTTGGAAGCCAGAAAGCTTTCCATCACATGCTTTGTACATGAGGGAAACAGAGACTGGTAGTGAGTATATAAGCATGGCAACATGCTATCTGTACCTGCCATGGACTGTCACCTTTAAAACACACACACACACACACACACAAGCAAGAGATGCATGAGCAAGTTTGTAGTTATGCTTTGGGGCAAACAATTGTAATGTCTGAAGAACTTGTACCATGTGTAACCTTGATTATGCTTCCCTGTGCAAGATCCCCATCAGCCATTACAAGAGAAACATAGGAGTGTGTGCTTCAGATTCCCGCTTCGGGAAAGAAACCCAAACTGGGCCTGATTCATAAAGATTCAGTATTTCCGAATCGGGGCCAGTATGATGGCCCCAATTAGGAAATACCGAATCAAAGCTTCCTGAAGCGATTTGGGTCGCTTTGGGAAGCTTCAGGGCCTTTTTAAAGTGCTCCCTCCCACCAACACCCCACTTACCTGGAACATCCTGGCAGCGGCAGTGCGGGTGGTAGAGGTGCCAGCTGTGGCCTTCCCCATTGCCTTGCTGGCCACCACAGAGGCTGAAGTGGCAGTGCGGGTGGCAGAGGTGCTGACTGCAGCCTTCCCCATTGCTCTGCTGGCCACTGCCACAGCCGAAGCAACAGCGCAGGTGGTGGAGGTGGCGGCTGCAGCCTCCCCCACCGTCCTGCTGGCTGCTGTAGTGGCCAAAGTGGCAGCACGGGCAGCGGAGGTGCCAGCTGTGGCCACCTGTCGCCCTGCTGACCATCACGGTGTCAGAGACACCTGCTCCAGCCTTCGGGAAAGATAAGTGGAGTTGGGGTTGGGGTTGGGGTTGGGGGAAGGGGGCTCAGGCAGGAGGTGGGGGGCTCACTTCGGTATGCTCCAAATCATTACAAAGCATACCGAAGCGATTCCGATGACCCGAACCCGAAGTGGCTTTCTGCTTCAGGTTTTGGGTTATTCCAAATCTTTTTCCCACTTTGGGTAAACCTGAAGCAGGAAAACCGACTATTTCCCCGGTGCACACCCCTAGAGAAACATTTGTGCATTTAGTAACTGTTCCTTCTCACAGTCATTTTTACCATTCATTTTTCATCCATTGGGGTTCCCATTCCAGCATTTTCTACTTCTATATCCTTTTCTTGTTTGGAATAATGACTTGTTTTTAATATTGTGGCACTTATTTTTAATACTGTGTAACTGTAGGCTGCCTTCAGCAGGACTCTGAAGAGACAGCATAGAAATATCCTTAATAAAGTTTAAAGTAAGGTCTTGTCTACTGCTCTATGTAAATATCTATTTATTTTAATAAAAACATTTGTACCATGACTTCAACAGCATATTTTACAAGGTGACTTCCATGCAAAACGTTGAAGCATTATAACAAATGAAAATCACTTAAAGTTAATAGAGGATAAAGAGACCAGGAATAGCACTGTAGAGAAGGAATTCCAAAATGGAGGTGCCATCACAACAGCAGACCCTCTCTTTGGTGCCTATTTCTGAGGCACACAGAACAGGGCATCTGAAATATTTTAAATTACAGCCATGCTTTATGCTTTAAAAAGATGAGTAGTAAGTCCAGCTGGGGAAAACTTGCACATAGCATATGGAATGGTAAGGAATTGATAACTACTATATTAATTTGTTATTCATTGTCAGATCATTAATCACTACAAACAACATCAAGAGAAAAGAGTAAGAGTCCAGTAGCACCTATAAGACTAACAAAATTTGTGGAAGGGTATGAGCTTTTGTGAGTCACAGCTCACTTCTTCAGATACATTCTAGATGTATCTGAAGAAGTGAGCTGTGACTCATGAAAGCTCATACCCTACCACGAATGTTGTTAGTCTTATAGATGCCACTGGACACTTGCCCTTTTCTACTGCTACAGACAGACTAACATGACTACCCATCTTGATATAACATTAAGAGAATTGTCTTTGTAAGCTTCACACAAATTACTTCTATTTACACCAGAATTTAATACTTTTAGTTGCTATGTTTGCTATGACTTAGGCAAAGATCTGTTGACTTCCAGGCTTGTCTGGAATAGGACAAATGTGGCATGTGTCAATTAGGAAGTTCTGCAAATAGCAATCCAGTTTCATCTATTCAATTATTTATCACACTGCCAAACATGGCTACATGGGATGAAGGATATTCAAAAGTAGAGGGAAAACCTCAGAGTACAGTGGGAACTTTTTGACCTTTGACCTTTTGCTGCAGGACTTCCTGTGGAGCTGGTATCTAAAACATCTCTCAGCATCTTCAACATTACCCATTAATGAGAGTTAGTTGTAAAATTTCCAGTGCCCAGCACAATAAATAGTGTACACTTTAACTTGGTATATGAACAAGGGGTACAGCTGACAGATAAATGAGTAGGGCTATAAGTAGGGTTGTCAGCTTCAGATCGGGAAATTCCTCAAATTTAAGGGTGGAGCCTGGAGATGGTAGGAGTTGGGAAAGGGAAGGACCTCAGCAGGATATAATGCCATAGAGTCCACCCTCTGAGGCAACCATTTCCTCCAGGGGAGATGATCTCTATAGTCTTGAGATCAGTTGTAATTCAGGAGTTCTCCAGGCCCCATCTGGAGGTGGGCAACCTTATCTGATAAGATCTCTATCACAATTAGTGTATGGGTCTCATTTTGCAGAAACCTTTAGCCTACGGCTGCAATATTTATTTATTTTATTTATGTCATTTGCAGTCTGTCTTTCTCACTGAGACTCAAGGCGGATTACACAGTACGAGATTAGCACAATCAGTATCAAGTACATTTCAATACAGTATCAAGGACCTTGATATTAGCAAGAACCCAATACAGAGTAGAAAAAAATACAGAAGCAGAACATAATTCTAGGACTAACATTAGACAACATGGAGCACTGGTGGTACATAAGAGTACATATTTGAAGCAGCAGATAATATGTAAGGCAATATAGTGATGGCGTCTATAGTTCCTAACTCATTAGTGAAGCATCTGAAACCCCTTTCCTACAATACAGGCCTCCCATTTGAGTAACTGATGCTTGGTGCATATAACCAGCTTGGCACAAGGTCAGGCTACATTATACACAAACCCAGATAAAACATTTCCCTCTGTTTGCCTGTCAGACACACACAACATATTGATTTACTTGTGACAAGTATGGTGGCTAGAAGTGTTTTCATCTACATCTATTGTATATACAGTAGACTCTCAACCCTTCTAGACGCAACCAACCATGCTCTGCTGATCAATGTTTCTGTGATTTCCAGACATCTAATAATGCATTTTACATTGAACTCCATTCAGAATTGTATTTGAAGACCATTTGGAAACGTATAGTGAAACTCTAAGCTGAGTTACGGTAGTCTAAGTTCACTGAAATCAATATCTTCCTCTATGAACTTGAATATCTGAACAACTGACTCCACTGATGGTTCTTCATTCCAATAGAAAAAAATGGTGGTGACCAGAACTTTTAGCTTGAAAGCCTCAATTCTCCAGGCATTTCATAATTACCTTTTCCCTAATGGGGCTGTCATGTTTTACAGGCACTAATTGAAGTGTTTTATTGTTTTACTGAATATTTTATATACCCTTCTAAGCTACTTTGAGCTTAGAAAAAGGAAAAGTGGTATATTCAATTTTAAATGAACAACTTGGTATAGTTTTCTTTTTTCATCACCATAGGTGCTTTCCGCACGGTCAATTTAGGGTGATTCAGATTCCATTCTGCTTCTCTTGATCTGGAGATTTCGATATGAGGAAAGGAGGGGGGAGATGCAGAATCAACATTTCCCTGGCTTTCCCCCACATACAAGAACTTTTTTTTAAAGCTGCTGTTGAGTCACCCTTGATGTGTCTTTTTTGCATGTAGAAATTACAGTCCCTGCTTCTCTCCCCCCACTTTAACTTTCCCTGGGTGCAGATTGGTTGGCCACCTGGTGGAAACCACTCCCTCCCCAGCTCTCCACATACTCCATCTTTATTTTTATTTTTTTAAAGCGAGGTAAGGGACGTAACGCTGCAACATCCTTTCTCATATAGCTATATTGTGACATCAAGACAGCAAATTCATAACCTTGTAAACTATGCCCACACATTATATTTTTATCATCTGACCAAATCTTTGTCATTAGGAAAAGCCTGAAACAAAGCCCCAAACAACTGAACATCCATTCCCCTCTCCTTTTATTAGTTAGGGAGAAGTTGCACCATTGTGACGTTGATGCACTCTACCCCTTTAAGCACAATATATGTCCCATTCCCTCAGGGCAATCCACATTACCCACAGATCATTCCTTCAGTTTACTTTTTATTTCCTTTCTTTACAACAGGGGCTCATATTCACAGTGATTTGGAAATAGGGGTTGGGGACTCGTCGCAAGAATCCCCATTCCCCATCCCAGAACATAGTCAAGTCATGTGAGGTGGCCAGTAAGAATGCTGTTTTGTTTGAACAATTTGCTCTGGCAGAGAGGCACCATTTTGCACCAAGTATAGAATTCAAACCACACCAGAGCAGCTAGTAGAATCACAAAAAGTAGGTCCCCCCTCCCCAGAACTCTGCAGCCAATTGCCTCTCTGGAATTGAAGAAAAAAATGGTGGGCATGAGACTGCACAATCAGCAAATACAGGGACAGGGAGAAGGGGGGTACCATGGACGCATGAGCTGCCGCAAAAGGCAGCTTCAAACAAACACATCTCAACTCATCTGGAATAAGAAAGCAGACTCCAAATCACCTTGAGGTCATGCAGTGCAGAACGCCAGGAACCCAAACTGATTCAGCTCTGATCAGCGTGAACACCCAGAAGCACTGACTTCAAGTGTGCCATGTGGAACGGTATAGTATCACTGCCTAACTTTAGTGCAGTAGCTTGCATAGATTCACTATAATTGCTAAATCGTACCAGCCACAAAGACAAATGTGGCTCATTGGCAAGGGTTCCTGGTCCCCAGTAGTTATAGGGGATCCTCCACTCCCAGCCTCATCTCCCTACCACCATTCACCTGGCCAGTGGTGGGGAAAGCACAAGAACAGGCCTCCCGGGGCATGCTCCTGGTGCGGCACAATGATGTCACTCTCAGGAGTAATGTCATTGTGCAGGCCCTAGGAGTGCTCCCAGGATTTGGGCCCATTTCAGGGCCCAAATCAACCCAGGCAAAGCTGAAGATTAGGACCTACACAATAACATCATTCTTGGAAGTGACATTATCGCACCAGGAGCGAGCGCATGATTTGAATGCATGTGTGGATGTCCGAGAGGTAAGTGCCAGGTCACCCCCTCCTCCCAGAAAGGTAAGGGAACCTGGAAACCCTACTCATTGGTCTTGTACTGTGGCTTCACAATTGTTTCATAATCTTTTGAAATTCTAGGCAGAGAACACAATCAAAAACTGTACGGAGTCCTTGGAAAATCATCAGTGGGTCACAAAATGTTGCAAGATCCCAGTATCACATTCTACAGGCCCATACCTTGATTCTGCCCTTTCCTGTACAAAATAAATACCACCAGTGGTCAAGCTGATTAACGTTCATTCTAGAGACTTCTTTCTGTCATCTCCTCCCTCAGAAATATATGTTTCTGCAATCACTTTCACCATCAAAGCACTCCAAAAACCAAGTAAAATTATTAATTTGATTCTGTTTGAAGCAATATTTTATAGGGTTTAAATAATCCTTGCCACTTCCAGAGCTACATCATTTTCTTCAGTGACCACAGCTTTCTCAAGTAATTTAATACCCCCACTCTTTATTATGACATTTTCCACACTCTTTCTTTATTGACAACTTTAATAATCTTATTAACTATCCTGTAACCTTTGCAATTGTCCATTGTATTTTATGCTGCTTATTCTATTAATCATTGATAGCTTTTTTGTACTCCAACAATCACGCTACAGAAATTGCCATTATAGCAAGGAGAGACCAATAAATTACCTCAGGAGGTAAAGCCTCTCTTAGTTTTTTTTAAAGGCTGCCTTTTAAGTCAATGCTATTTTTTATCATGTTCTAAAACTTACTATCTAAATCCTGCATTTTTTCCTTATGATAGCCATGTACAAAGGCATGAAGATAAAGTTGCAGTATTGATTTTTGATGTGGCAAGGCTAGGTATATACCTGTACATAGCCATGGAGTTTACTGTTAATCACTAGCTCTTATCTAACTGAGGGCCAAGCTACAAGTGACGAATAACACTTGAACGGCAAGTGTATTTCTCCCTGTTCACTTGCCCTCCACTCAATCCACTTGCCGATCAAGTGTCATTCGTCACTTGTAGCTTGGCCCTGAGATGTGCAAATGAATTTAGCTTAGCTGGTTTTAAAAACCTTAATGAAAGACTGGGTCCATCAGCAGCTATTAGTCAGGATAGGCTAAAAGAAACCTCCATGTTCAAAGGACAGAAATAGTGGCTGTTGTTTGCTCTCAGGTTTCCAAAAACATATTGCTGGTCACAGGAACAGAATTCTAAAGGAAGAGGCTGTGGCTCAGTGGCAGAAGGTCCCAGGTTCAATTCCCAGCATTTCTGATAAAAAAGGGGAGGGAAAGTAAGTGATGTGAAACCTCTGCCTGAGACCCTAGAGAACTGCCAACCTGATTAAACAACAATGTTATGGTTCAGTATAAAGCAGTTTCATGTGTTCAGAAAAGCCAAAGAAGATGTGACATTTTTCCACAGGTCAGATCTGGATTCCCTGACTTGATTCTCATGCTCTCACATTCTGACTGCAGCTGCTGGGAACTAAGTTCCAAGTGCCACAGGAACCTATTTTGGAGGAATATTCAAGGATATGCAAATAATGCAACACCATTCCATTTGGGGTTGAGAAAACAGACCATGGGGATGACTGAAGCCCCTTCTCCTTACACGTGGACTCTGTGACACTGGGGGGCTTAGTTCCCAGCAGCTGCTCTCTGGCTTCGACAAGTTGGAAAAATCCAGATGAGACTCATGGTAAAAAAGTACATTTTGTTTGGCCCTTAAACTGCATGTTCTGTGCTGCGATACAGCAGTGCTCTTCTGATGTCTATACCTCACTAAGAAAGGTAAGATAATAAATCGAACCAGGTGTCATTCCTATGCCATCCCTATTATCAGTGCTATTGTTTTCTGAAATTCATAGGCAGGTATGCAGAAAGAAGTGTAATCATTATTAGTTAGTGAGATATAGATTAGTATTACTCAGGTATGGGTTGCTTAGAGCAGTCCAAAAGTTAGTTGTGAGTAGAGATGGGCATGAACCTAAATACTGACTAAAAAAAACACACGAACCAGCACGGTTCAGGGTTTGCGAACCAGGGTTTGTGGAAGCTTGTTTCCATGAACTTCCACAAACTGGACTACTGGTTTGTTTGGTTCGATTAAAGGGCCAATGGCCATTTCCCCGGGGGAAATGGCCATTTAAACTTTTCTTGCCGCTTGCAAGTGGCAGGTCCCTGTAAACTATCAGCTGGCAAGCGGTGGGGGGGATCCCCCCCTCACCGACTGCCAGCTGACATTTTAAAGGGACGTGCTGCTTGTAAGCAGCAGGACCCTTTACATGGCCCAACCCCCATCCCCCACTCCCCCAGCCCCAGCCCCCCCACTTACCTTCCATCTGATGCTGCAGTGGTGGAGGTCTCCTCCGCTGCCCTGCAAGCCTGCGCGGCAGCGGAGGAAGTGGAAAAGGGCCCTCCCTGCGGATGCGCAGGGCAGCAGAGGAGGCCGAAAACGGGCAAGGGCAAGAGGGCCCTTTACCTCCTCCTCCGCTGCCCTGCGTGAGGCCACAAATGGCCTTTCCATCCCTCAAATGACAGCCGTGGCTGCCATTTGAGTGTCGGAAAGGGCATTTTTCCTTCTCCTCTGCTGCGCGGGCCTGCAGGGCAATGAAGGAGGCCTCCACCACCCCACCATCAGAGGGAAGGTAAGTGGGGGGGCTGGGGCTGGGGCTTGGGGTGGGTGAGGGGCTTGGGGCTGAGGCTGGGGGCTCAGGTTTGGGCTGTTTAAAAGGCCCTGCCTTGCAAGTGGCAGGTCTCTTTAAACTATCAGCTGGCAGGCGCCAGGGGGGATCCCCCCACCTGCCAGCTGATAGTTTAAAGGATTCCCCTGCCTGCCAGCTGATAGTTTAAAGGATTCCCCTGCCTGCCAGCTGATAGTTTCCTGCAAGCGTCAGGAAAGGGCCCTTCAAATGATTAAATACCACTTTCCCCGCCGGAAAGGGGCATTTAAACCCCATGAACCACAAACTGGTTCGTAACTGGGCCAGTTCCATGCCAGTTCATGGTTCGTGGTTCATGGAAACCCCACGAACCACGAACCCCATGCTTCGTGTTTTTTCTGGTTCATGCCTATGTCTAGTTGTGAGTTGTGCTCATGTCGAGTACCAAATTTAACAAATAATGAACACTATATAATTTTTTCTGAATTCAAACCCTTTTTCAATAAAATAAGTAGGTAAAAAATATGCAGTGCCAGAAGATGATTAGCTCAAGTTTAACAGAATGAGCATGACTATTAGTGAGTTTCAGAAAAAAAAATTAGGAGCAGCGTATGTTTTACGGCACTTTTTACCACATGTTTTATTTATTGGCTGGCTAACTAGCCTGTCCTTGTGGATAAAAAGAGCTGTGTGAAAGTTTAATTAGAGAAAGACCTGCCTCAGGTTTACCAAAGAACTCTCAAGGAAATCCGATTTTATGTATCCATCAGTTTTGATAAATGATGGATAGCCAGATAGATGAAAAACAGGCCCAAATTAACCAAATGAACCAATTTCCTACTCACAAAGTATTACAACAGCATTCTAAACTTGTTTACATTGATTAACAGAGATGCCTTTAACTTAATTACTAAACCAGGCTAAACAAACACCAAAATCACATTCCACCAATGTTTGTAAATACCTTCCATGTACCAGTTCCAATACATGTGGCTTTAAAAGCTTACTTCCAAACATGTCAGACACAATTATATGGAAGTTTTGCATGCAGTGTGTAAAAAACATGGCAGCCCTTCCCCAGTGCATCACTTTCTATCCAAAAATTCTGAAGGACTAAAGATGCTCTTCAATATTATTTTACATTTGCCCGAACTTATAAATCCTGCTGTTTTCCAATTTCAAGAATGTTGCTGTTTAAATTACCTCTTGTATAAATTTAAGGCAACAAGCAATCTTTTTGATGTAATAGGAGAAATTCCAAAAACATCTAACACAGAAATTTGCAACCTGTCACATTTCCTAAATGTATACAATTAACTATAGCCCTTCAAGGCCAAAGCTAGCTGGCTGTTGAATATTACTCTTTGCACTCAAAATACAGCCTATCATTGGCTTCTCCTGCCCTTAAAAAACAAGCTCAGGTAGAAGCATATTTCTGAATGTCCTGGAATAAACGAAAACTTCTCAATACTTTTCTGTTACTATGCGCATAGTTGCTGTTCATCATATGTAAGGAATAATAATGAAAGAGGGCATACACATTAGAAATAGTTGTGAGTAAAAATATTTCAATAGATGAATTTCCATTTCAAAATTCACATCACTCAAGAGGTTCACAGTGCCTGTTCCAGCCTTTTAGGGCCACATCAAACATTCTAAGGTAGACAATTGTGTCTGAGATTTCCTGCACACCAGGCCATCAACTCATAGAAGCTGTCATAATGACAACTATACAAATCTAAGAAGAATGAGTTATTTCTGTCTGGCCTTTGGCAACTGGGAAGTACACCAGAACTAAGCAATATGTACACTTCCCAATAGAATTGCTAGCCAAACACATAGGCAACCAATGGAAGGCTTGGGTGGGTGGAAGTATTTAAAATGCAGTTATTCTGACAGTGTGATGTCACTTCTGGTGCAAACCCAGAAGTAACACAACTCCATTGGAGCAACAGTGATTTTCACAGCATTTGTCCACCACCATCTTACCAAGTGGCAATGGGGTGTCAGGGACTGCCAGGTGAGAGGTCTCATGCAATAGCAAGAGACCTAGTAGGTCTACTTCCCAACCACGACATTATCCCTCTCTCTCTCTCTTCAGAGGAGTTAGCTGTGTTAGTCTGTAGCAGCAAAATTAAAAAGAGTCCAGTAGCACCTTCCATGCATGCTCCCCTGCAGCATTGTGCGCTCCTGTGTGCAGCCGCTGCCTAGATTGGGCCCGTTTTGGCCCGTTGGGCCTGAAACGAGACCAATTTGAGCCGAAACAAGCCCGTTTTGGGACACTGCGGAGTGTAGGAGTGCTCCTGTGCTCCACAGTGGCCCCAATCCGTGCCAAAATGGGCCTGAAATGAGCCCGATTTGGGCCAAAACAGGCCCATTTGGGGCCACTGCAGGAGTGCTCCCGTGTCCCGCAGTGGCCCCATGCTCCTGTGGAGCATGGGCACACTCCCAGAGGGCTGTGTGATGACATCACTTCCCAGCTGGCTATGCCCATCCCCCACCTTAACCCAGCTGGTATTAGGAGTAAAGCAGGTGGCAATGTCCTCCTCTGCCTTAACCCAGCTGGTATTAGTGGCGGAGCAGGTGGCAATGCCCACCCTCCACCATCAACCATTTGGTATCAAGTGTGGAGCAGGTCTCTCTCTGTATGTATGTCTTACTATATAATTGAGTAAGCGTATTTCAGACAACTCTCTTTATACCCTGGTGTGCCACCAGAGGGCACTGCCATGGAGGAAAGCCTAGGCAAGGCATCATGTCCCTCCAAAAAACATGCCATGGTGGGAAGCCCAGGCCAGGAGCAGGATGGGAGCAGGTAGCAATGCCCACCTCCCGCCTTCACCCAGCTGGTATTAGGAGTAAGTCAGATGGCAATGCCCACCACCCAACTTAAGCCTGCTGATATTAGGAGTGGAGCAGGTGGCAATGCCCACCCCTACCTTAACACAGCTGGAATTAGGAGAGAGGGAGGTGGCAATGCCCATCCCCCGCCTTAACCCAGCTGGTATTAGGAGCGGAGCAGATGGCAATGCCCATCCCCCAACTTAACCTAGCTGGGATCAGGAGCAGATGAGATGGCAATGCCTGCCCTCCTTCACCCAACTGGGATCAAGAGTAGAGCAGGTGACAATGCCCCCCCTGCCTTAACCCAGCTGGTATTAGGAGCGGAGCAGGTGGCAATGCCCATCCCCCACCTTAACCCAGCTGGTATTAGGAGTGGAACAGGTAGAAATGCCCTCCCCTGCCTTAACCCAGTTGATATTAGTGGTGGAGCAGATGGCAATGCCCACCCTCCACCATCACCCATTTGGTATCAGGAGTGGAGCAGGTGGCAATGCCCACCTTGTGCCTTCAACTGGCTAGGCTCGGGCGTAGAGCAGGAGGCAATGCCCTTCTTCCCTTCACCCAGCTGTGATAACGAACAGAGCAGGTGGCAATGCCCGCCCTTGTCAACCTATTGGAATTAGCTACTGAGCAGGCAGCAATGCCCACCCTGGCTTCACCCTGCCGGAGTCAGGAGTCAAGCATGCAGCAATGCCTCCCCCCCCCCTTCAACCTGCCAGAATCAGGAGCAGAGCAGGTGGCAATGCCTGCACCCCCTTCACCCAGGTGGGATCAGGAGCAGAGTAGGTAGTAAAGCCTGCCACCCACCTTCACCTGTCAGGATCAGGCGTGGAGCAGGAGGCAATGTCCATCCTCTCCTTCACCAGCTGGAATCAGTGATAGAGGAGGAGCAAATGCCTGCCTGCCTGCCCTCCCCTTTTTAGAGCCCACTGTATTTTTTTCCCACAACGGGCTTTGTTGCTAGTATATATATAAAGGCAAGTGTCCTGACTGACTCATCATCATCCAGCCCAAACCCCTGGATCTAGAAAGATGAAATTTGGGGAGAATATTCCTTTCATGATGTAAACATCAACTAAGAAGGAATTTTAAGAAATCTGTCCACTAAGACGGTAAAAAGGGGTAAAATGTGTTTTCCCATAGGGATACAGCTTCCCTGTGTGGCTGGCAGGTCGCTGTCTACTTCCCCAACCCTGCCCACTGCCAACTTGGCCACTCTTCCCTGACTGGGCCAGCCTTTCAAGGTAATTTGCATATGTGGCCTGACTGGTCCTCACCCCAACATTCTAAACAGTATGCAGTTGCTATTGGGAGTCATTGAACGTGTCCTTAGGTAAAACGCACCTCCCAGACTTCCCCTCAAAGTTCATGAGGGCCACCAATCTCCCTGTGGGGGCTGGCTTTCTTGTGTGGCTGGCAGGCTGCTGCCTGCTTGCGCCCCCTCTCTCTGATTGGTCAGCTGTGGAACTCTGTGTTCTGAGGTAAAAATCAGGTCAAGGAAACTGCAGACAGTTGAAGAAAGGTGGTACAAGGCTCCTGAATAGGGATTTTATATAAAAGTCAGTATGGCCACTGAGTTTTTAAATGTTCATGGGAAGAGGGTGCATGACCTTTCTAGGGGTCATTTCGATGTGAACCTCTCACATGAACCTGCAAAAGTGCTCAACACACCACCCCTCCCTCAGTCCAACTCCACCTCACACCTCTCGCAGCCATCACCTCTTACTGCCCCCAAGAAGCCTCCTGGAAGACAGAAAGAATCACAGAGTTGGAAGGGGCCGTACAGACTTAGTCCAACCCCCTGCCCAATGCAAGATGAGCCTAAAGCATCCCTGACAAATATTCATCCAGCCTCTTCTTGAAAACTGCCAGTGAAGGGGAGCTCACCACCTCCCTAGGCAGCTGATTCCACCCTTAAACTACTCTGACCGTGAAAAAGTTTTTCCTAATATCCAGCGGGTACCTTTCTGCATGTAATTTAAGCCCATTGCTTCAAGTCCTATCATCTGCTGCCAACTGGAACAGCTCCCTGCCCTCCTCCAAATGACAGCTTTTCAAATATTTAAAGAGAGCAATCATGCCCCCCCTCAATCTCCTTTTCTCCGGACTAAACTATTCCCAAGGTTCTCAGCCTTTTACCACCGCAACACACTGACTGCTCATATTTAGTTTACAGTCCATTCTTACTTCAAGATCTCTTTCACATACACTACTACCCAGAAGTATATCCCTCATCCTGTATTTGTGCTTCACATTTTTGTGGCCCAGATTTAATACCATGCACTTATCTATGTTGAATTGCATCCTGTTCACAACCGCCCACTTCTCCAGAGTATTCAGGTCTTGTTGAATTTTAACCCTATCTTGTTGGGTGTTTGCCACTCCTCCCAATTTTGTATCACCAGCAAATTTAATAAGTAGCCTGTTTACTCCTTCATTCAGATCACTGATAAAAATATTGAAAAGTACCAGGCCCAAAACCCAGCCCTGTGGCACCCCACTGGACACCTCCCTCCAGACGTGCAAGATTCACCAGCGCTAAAAGGAGAAAGCAACTTAGAGATGTGGCAAAGAAATATGCACATCGTACTCCTGTGGTGCATGAAGCCACAGTGGCCAAGTACCTTGGCCCTTTTGTACCTGTAGTCAGCAACATAACAAGCTAGCTGTAGTCCTTCTTTTTTATATATATTTATGTTACTCTCAGTATTGAGATGTTTTTTTTAAAAAAAATTAAATTTTCACCTCATTTATATGCCACCTTCCCCCCCCCCATGGGGACCTAAAGCATCTTACATCATTCTCCTCCCCTCCATTTTTTACCTCACAACAAACCCTATGAGGTTCGTTAAGCTGACAGTTTGTAATTGTAACTGTCCCAAGGTCACCCAGCAAGCTTCCATGGCAGAGTGGGGAATAGAACTTGGGTCACCTAGTTATTATATAACTCATAAGCTTACTATTATATAATGTACTACAAACAGAAACCTCTCTTGACAAAATGAATCAAAGCATTAAAGTGCTATGCAACAATTGCTACCATTGGGGTTGGGTTGTGCTGTAGTATCTATGCTCTACAGTGCCGTGGTTCAGACATAAAGGCAACTATGGTTCACTTCAATGTGTATGCCTTTGGGGTATTCTCAAGCACACACTACACTCCTTTCTCTGCCCTCCTTTCTCACGCACAGCAAGCAAATTACAGATTTAGGCCTTTTGGCAAATCATAGTTTGCAATTAAGTTTGAATTGGAAAACTATGGTTTATACTTTTCTGACAAGCCATGCTTCTAAATGGGAGTATGATCCAGCTAAAAGTCTTTACGTGCAAAAAAATACAAATATCTACCAATCTCCCTGTGGTGAAGAAAGGTGGGAATATGAAGATTCCTGAAATATGAAAGAATAGAATATTTTTTTTAATTACTCAGATTTAAGTATGTAACATTAAGATTTGAGTCCAGTGGCATGTTAGAGACTAACAACCTTTTTTAGGGTATAAGCTTCTTTCCTCAGATATCTGAAAGGGAGCTTTGAGTCTCAAAAACTCCTGAAAATCTTGTTGGTCTCTAAGGTGCTGCTGCACACAAATGCTAACGTTATGCTGCAGACAAACACACCTACCCACTTAAAACTATGTAACATGAGTTTCTGTACCAACAGTTATATAGTTGCTATTTATTGTGTTTCTGGTTCATCAACTTCAATATTGTATAAGGACGTCAATAATTTCATTATCTAGGAATAGGCATTTTAAGGTCTTTGAGCCTTAAATTAGCTTAAGATCTTCAGACTGTAAGTTGACTCTGATGGGGTCTTGCTATCCCAATATGAATCTTTCTTAAAAACAAACACAAAATTTCATGACAATTTAATTGTTATTGTTGCTCACACTTTTCATTTCTGTAGCCATGAATCCAGAACACAAAAACATGGATGGTACAGTATCTATCACACTTCAAGGGCCACATCCCCACCATCATATTCCATCTGCCAGCAGCCTCACAGACCATTCAGAACCAGGGAGTTTTTAACAAATCTCATATTCCTCATATTCAAGAAGCAACAATGAAATCCTAAGCACCTAACACCTATGAACTTAACTCTGCTTAGAATTGTACAAGAGACAAAACAGAGGAGTCTCTCATTCCACTATACATCATCCTTCTCCAGCTATATGCACACTATTTTCAGCAACGACTACTTCCAAGAATGTTTGAAAGAATAACCAACAACTTTCCCATATTCCAGTCAAATAGAAATATATGAATCCATAACAGTGAGGTGCTATGAAATAATGGCCTTTTTAAAAACAATAAAACCTTCTTAAGCATCCATGATACACGGCAATCATAAGAAGTCAGGCACATTCATATTCAACATACCAGGGCAATTTCAAAACTAAAGCGTGCAGGTATTTTTAGTTACTTTCACTCTAAGCTGTGCAGATGCAACATTTATAAGGGGTCTTTATATATATTTGTGACTTACGTGTTACCCAATACAATTTCCTCCAAGGTCACTAGCTCATAAACATGAACTAATAAAACAGTACCTATTTGCATTTAAGACACCATCCACTCCCCTTCCCCCCCCCCATTATTTCGAAGTGGGCATCAGCATTTAATTTTGTGGTACTTCATTCAAATTAATTCAGTGTAAGAGAATATTGAGAAATATAGAAAGTCAGTAAGCTTTCTTTCGGGGGGGGCAGGGGGAGAAGAGAACTCCCATGTGATCTCATCTCTGATAACGTTCCACAAATGGTCTGCATTTATACTGAGATACTGACAGAAATAAAATGCCTGCCCACAAGGGAAATTATCCTATTTCTAAGCGTCGAAGTTAAAAGGGAAAAATGGGAAGCTGGAACATATGCAGTATAACTTTTAAATAAAATCTTTATTTAGGCTTTGGAATGGGAGCTGAAATGTACATTTTTGGAAACCACAGGAAAATGATACTTGATCTGCAAAAATTTATTTTGCAAATGGCAGAATGATTGATTACATATGTAATTAAATAAGATGGTGTTTCAGGTCCTCCTCCCACCTCCAAATGTGAAATTGCAGCTATATTCTTAACTGCTTTTCTTGGGTTGGTGGCAGCTTTAATTGTTTTAAACTGGAGCTGTGCAAAAAAAAAAAAGGAAGAAAAGTCCAAGAGTATGTCAATAAAACGAAACAAAAAATGAAAGTAGGCAGTGATTACTGGAAGAAAAGAAGTTTACATTGAGACAAACTTTTCTACTATGTTACTTAGAGATATTATCAGCCTAAAAATCTAGCTAGGAACAAATATCGCAATCTGAATGAATTTATAAAACTGTCATTTTCAGAAAGTAGGCATGCTAGGGGTGCTGCTGTGGTCAGAACTTCCATAAATTGATTCATACTCATTCATTCAAAGCCATAAGCAACCTAAGCAAAGCCATAAGCAAACCAAAGCCTTTCCTGAAAGAAAATAGGGACAGGAGGAGGTTCTCCTTAATACTTCTTACCTTGAAATATGTTTACTTCACATTTGTTTCCTCATACATAATTTCTCTGCTAGCTCGTAGCTCCTGAAACCTTGGAACCTTCCACCATGTTACACCATTTGTTGTTTCTCTTGGTACCTGAGACAGTGGGTTTTTACAGCTCCAGTTACCAAAACCTGATACTAAACAGCCAATTGAACTGCACCATAAGAACCAGGGTTGACTCTACAACAATAATTATAAAGCCAAAATAAGAGCTTGGCATTTTATCTAGACTCCTTCCGTCCAGATGCCTATAGGCTCAAGGCCAACCCTTCCTCGTTTTCTGGGTTCACACTTCCAAAAAGTTTTTCTCTGTTTCCTGATCTTAGAGCTAACTATTTAATGATGAGATACCACATATTACACCATAGTGCTGAACGGGCTAAATGGAAAAGAATTTGCTAATTTAGAAGCACCACATATGCTATTTCAGACATGGAATGAAATATTTTTGTTTTAGTTCATTTTGCTAATTTAAAAATTAGCCAGTGTTCTACAAAAACTTATTTGGAACTTGTGCACCCCAACATCAATATTGACATACCTACATGTTTAGTTTAAAAAATATGTTTTTTAATTTTTTCAAATGTTAAAAGAATCACTGTTGTGGCTGCCATGTGTCCAAGTTTATTGTTTAATCCAATAGCCTCTGAATGTCTTGTGTCCCAAAATGCTCAGGATAAAGTTCAATTATATAAGTAGTCAAGTCAAGTCCAAAGAATTTATTGTCTATAGCCATAGGCAGTCACAATTCACAAAACTTTGACTAATAAATAATTAAATCCCTTATCACAGTTTGTATAGGTTACTAAAATTAATTAAAATAATACAGTATGCCAAACTATCTCAGGAGTCATGAAACAGCCTCATTCAGTACCACCTTAGGTCTTATCTTTTTGGCTGCAAGTGCAAACTGAGAGACTCTGTAGGACACATGATTATCAGTGTCAGATAACAAAAACAATCTTCTCGATTTCAGAGAGTGTGTTTGTCACTGATAGGATTCTAGCCAAAAATTTAGTTCTGGGTACACTATATAATGGACAATAAAGTAGGTAGTGGGAAAGGTTCTCCACTGTAGGTAATCCACAAATGCAGGTGCAATGTTCCATAGGGGTGTGAGAATAATGCCCTGCCAAAAGAGCTGTCTGCATCATCTGGAAGAGCAGAGCAGTGAAAGACACTCTGAGGTTGTAATGAGAAATACTGGCTAGGTAGGGAGATCTTGAATGGTCAAATTTGATTAGTTTATACCAAGGAGCTGCCTTAGATTTTGATATTGATCACTGCATCTGACTTATAGATCCACTCCTTAAGTGGGAGGTTGTTGGCTGAGACCCCTAACAGGTCATCCGGGATGGTATACCTTTGGCAAATGGTGGATAGAAAGCCAGGGCATGTGGGATCTTTGGACAGTAAGTAATTTACTGATTGGCAACTTAAGGAGTCAGAACTGGAAAATTTTATCCTTTTCCAGTATTTTAAAACTGCAAGGTGTACCTGCGCCCTAAGGGAGGGGAGTCCTGTTTCGGCCCTCATCAGGGCGGCAGGAGCGCCTTTGGGTAAAGCCAAAATCCGTCTCAAGAATTGGTTTTGGATTACCTCAAGGCTGGTTAGAATGTCTTCCTTCCAACCCCACACTTCAGCTCCATAGAGGAGGTGAGGGACTACCCTGCTCTTAAATCGTTTCAGTGCTGGATCTGTCAACCCCCCTTTGTATAAAAGAAATGTATGATTGAGCCTACAATCCCTGATGCTGAGGATTTAACCATCACAAGGTGTATCTTCCAATTCAGAGTCTCTTTAAAGGTTACCCCTAGATATTTAAATGAGCGGCATTGTTGGATTGGGTTGCCAAGGATGTTCCAGCGGGAGATTTTTGGCTTTCTCCTGAAAACCATTACTTTTGTCTTTGTGTAGTTGACATTGAGGGCTTCTTCGTTACAATAATGGCCTAACTGATCTAAGAGTCTCCTCAAGCCGATCTTGGTCAGGGAGGTTAGGACCATGTCATCAGCGTAAAGGAGAACTGAAATCTTCTGTTGTCCCAGAGAAGGTGGCATAAATTGGGGACTTGACAGAGTCCCATTGATATCATTAACGTACAGGTTAAATAGTAGAGGGGCCAGCACACAACCCTGTTTCACACCTCTACTAATATGGATTCTGTTGGTTAATGATCCAGAGGTTCCCACCCTAATTTGAGCAAAGGTATCTTTGTGCAGCTCATGGAGCAGAAACAGCAGTCGCTTATCAATGTTAAGTTTGGCAAGCTTGGACCATAAGCGGGACCTATTGATTGAATTGAATGTGGCAGCCAAGACAACAAATGCTACATAAAGTGCCTTTGTTGGCCCATTTATTCCAGAGTAAGCCAGTTGGTATAGTGTTTGACAGTGGTCTATAGTTCCAAGACCTTTCCAAAATCCCGCTTGCGTGGGATGAATTATTTTTCGGTGGGGAGCTAAATAAGATCACAGCTGCCGATTGACAATTAAAGCTCCTATTTTGGAACTTGGGGGGCTTGTGCAATAAGTTAAATGACCCAGAGTTTTTAACTTTTTACATTATCATGACATTCTTTGTTTGCAGGAAACCTGGATCCAGAACCTGGATTCAGGTCTTCAATACCTGAAATTCTACTGTTTCTCTGTGCAACTCACCATTGTTAAATAAATTTTGAATTTTCTTAAATAAATAGGGAAGGCTGTCCCATGCACCTGATTCTTAGAACAGACAAAGTTGTAGGTAGCCATGGTGATCTAAAGAAACATAAATTAAAACAGTAACACCAATCAAAACATGCCTTTATGTTCCCCAGAACTCTTCATCAGGCTGATTTTTTGCTTCATTTATATCCCACCTTCCTCTCAGTGGTGACCCAAAGTGGCTTGCATAGTTCTCCTCTCTTCCAATTAATAACATTTTTTCTCTTTTATAATAAACCTTTTTATAAAGGCATTTTTGGCTTCCAGAGTACATATTTTCACTAAGATATTTCTCTGTATCTCTTCCCTATGTGCTAGACTGCACAAACACAACTTGGGCCTCTTCCATATGATGAACTTTACATTGGGCTTTTTGTATATTCCACCCATGAGGATCGGATCTGCTTTATTCATCTGTTTTAGCCCTGAACTGCTTCGATATCTTTAATTCTACACTTTGAGGGAGTTGAATTGGTGTCTGTTTTTATTTCTGCACTACAAAAATGTCCCCTTTCTTCTGTGGGCTTTGAGGTCAGTTTTGTTAGCTGATCAGCTGAGGACTTGTCAGTTTCCTCAGTTGATTGCTGAGGAAACTTACAAGGGTTTTTTTTGGGAGGGGGTGTCTTTTTTAAAGGCTGCAACATTGCTGTTTAAAAAAATTTTAATGCCAAAAAAGAATGGACCAAAAAGCACAGGAAGCACAGGTGAAAACTTGAAAATATCAAGTGAGATTTCAGGGCTCTCTGCAGAGTTTTTGTGTTAGCCCTATAGCAGCATTCCCCTCCCCTTCCAGTTGCAAAGGTTTTTTTTCTCTTTAAGGATTAGTGGCCCTTTCCACATGCACTTAAAGGGATGGCCCACTCACTGAACACTGGCAGCTTCCCCCCCCCCCCCGTCCGGAATCCAGACGTCTCCGTTTACAAAAAGGTTGCTGGCCATTTGGCCTCCATTTTTTCAACGTCTTTTCTGGGAACACATTTTCCATGATCACAGAAAAGGCACAAAAAAAAAAACAGAAGCCAAACAGCCTGCAACAGTTTTGCAAATAGAGATGTTGCCAGCATTCCATGAGTGGGCCATCTCCTTAAGGGCATGTGGAAACAGCACTGTTATTTATTTTTAAAAAAACAAATCAAGAAAAAAAAATCAATTGGTTGCTGTTCAACCAATTGGGATTTAGGGGAATACACAGGAGGGCAAATGGAAGGGCCAGGCCTCATACCAAAGAAAGCATTCTGCACCTAAAAAAAGCCCTGGTTTGTTTTTGCTGGAAAAAAACATTGGGGTATAGAAAGATAGATTCTGTGGCAGTTACAGCATTTTTATGTGCAGAATGCAAGAAAGTCTAAATGGAAACTGAATCGAGTGTGTGCTGTAGGATGCCAGAACCAAAGAAAAGCCCCATACACAAAAGACTCCACTTGTCCATAAAGTATTATCTATAGTTTACACCCAGTGATTTCCTTATTGGTTTATTACTATGCTGGAATGGCACCCTCCCCAGCGGGTCAGTATAGATGTTTTCAAGAAGTCCCTGAATGGTGGCAGCTGGTAGCCAGAGGGCTTTCCAGGGAACCCTAGTCTAAAGTTCCCAGCAAGGAAAGGTACCTTTCCACCCTTCAATTAAAAAATGTTAAATGAATGTTAAAGTTCAAAAACAAGCTGGGAAAGGAAAGATTGTGTTTCAAGTGCCAATGCCTAAATGTAGGGACTTTTTAAAAATACGAACTTGGAAACTCTGCAGACTTAATTAAATGTTTCTGGGATAAAGAAGCAAAAATGGAGTCTCTTGCTTGGAGCACATAAAAACCAGCATACTTTGAACAGCTCTGTGTTGAATAGTACTAGGAGGGGAACTCAAAAGTCTGTTGTGCTGACTTTGTATGATATTTTGGTTGAACCCAAGAAAAGAAATACTACTATGGTTTTGTAACTGATTTGCAATTTGAACAGTGTATGTGGTTAAAGCCTGTTTTATAGTTCAAGATCTCTAAGAAAAAAGAACTTACAACCATGGTTCAAAGCTTTGCTTCATTGTTGACATTACTTGGTAATTTTCTGACTATATGAGAAAGTTACTGCAGATATATCACTGTATTTTGCAGCCTTACTGTTTCAACTAAAAAAAACAGTTTTGATTTCACTTTGATCCCAAAACATGAACAGAGAACCAGATGAGAACATACTGATATTTTGATATAGTATTTTGGTTAGTATGACATATTGCTGTTCTTTTTCTTGCTCCTTATCAAAACTGTAGCACCTAAATCCTTCTAAACCCACTACCCCACTACCACCAGCACATTAAATCTGTGTCCTGGGTTCTTCTTTCTCATGTGTAGCACTTTACTTTTATACAAACATGGTTTTTGCTTTCTTACCCCATAAAGTTCTTGCCAAAGGAAGCAAATATAATTGCCAAACAGAATCAAAGAGATTTTAGACACTGTATTTCCTTTCAACCTCTGTTAAGTTACAATATTGGATTTAAGTGAATTCAGTGAGAAAATATAGAGATGTACCTATTTATGAGAGATATTAAATGTTTCAAAAGGCATGTCAACATCTGGGTGCGTACATTCACAAGGATTTTTTTACACTCTACATCCATCAGCTTATGTTAGTTATACACAGAATATAAAGTCACAACTAGATTTCAATAAGGCATATCCTAATGTGCTTAATTTTGTGAAGAACGGATTTATTCAAACTTTTATCTCACATTGTAAAATTAGAGTATCTTCCTTTTGCTATGTAAAACTTAACAATCCTAACTCAGCAAGTGATTTTGTGCATCATAGCAGCCAATAGCTATGCAACAAGTAACCTGTAACCATCCAGATGGCTTCACAAGTGTTTATTCAGTGTGAGATGCCATTGTCTGTGGGTACAGCAACCGGCATATGTGAATGAGATATTTTTATTTACATTCTTTATAGTCTACCTATGTCTCTGAGAGCCTTTCTCTCTCTTTCTCTCTTTTGTTCACTCTTTCTCTAGTCCTCTGACCTATAGGTCTTGAGTAATATTTATCTAACATGACTGGAAATATGAGGAAGAAAGGAAGAATGAAGGCCAGAGAATATTACGTAAATCGCAAAAAGGCTGATTTCTTGTAGATTGCCTGTATTCTCATGGCTTGAACTAAAATTGGGCTAAAATAAGTAAATTTTCTACTTTTGAGTCTGCTAATAATTTAGGAACTAAAATATCTACTGTAGACTCTGTCCACTGTAATGTCAAGGGTTTGATCCATTTCTGTCTCGCCTTGTTATACAGGGACATTCAAATAAAACACGAGTCACAGATTCGATAGCACCCAAACCACAGCCACAGCATCTGTTTGAAAAAGGTATGCCCAGGGGTCATTTCGTAGAAAAAGAGCTGGAGGAACTCATTAGCATAATTTATTAGCATATGCCATGCCCCTTGCCATCACCGGAAGTGGTTCATTAGCATAGCTGATTTGCATATGCCACACCCCCTGACATCACCGATCCTGGCTGTTTTGGACCCAATCCTGGCCATTCAGGGCCGAAATTGGGTCCAAAAAGGGGCTGAAAATGGCTGAAAAGGGGCCCAAAATTATCAAGATCAGGCCGCTGCTGAGTGGAAGAGTGATCCACCACCCGTCAGAGGCCTGATCCAGGCTGTTTCGGCCCTAATCCAGGCTGAAATAGGCCCAAAATGGCTGAGAATCAGGTGGGCAGGGCCACCTGACATGTGACCTCTTTGGGGAACTGCCGGAACTGCGTTCCTGTGCATTCCCCCTCGAAATGAGCCCTGGGTACGCCCAATATATGGCATTCAGAAACTGCAGAAGGTAATACATTTAATCTTGCGAACATAATTGCTTGTCTATACTTTGGAACTGTTAAGCTAGACAAATATATGGAATTGTGAAACTGGGTGGAAACACCATACATAGGGAAGAGCAAGCCCTCCTGGCTCTGCAGATGGTGTTGCTTGCATCTATCTTCATGATTAATTTCTGGATGGTTGACTCTCTCTCTCTCTCTGAGATGCTCTCTGAGAGTCAATAAACAGTGTAGGTCAATATGAGCAATAGCTGGGACATTTAATAAATAATACAATAGAATAATATTGCAGAAATTTGAAAACAAGCAGAAATCCAATACAGACCTGAACAATACATGCTGAAACAAAACATAAGCAAGCTGGCAAGATGTATTACATAACACAGAACTGCCCAATACTTAAAAGCAACAGTACACAGTAGTATAGTCCACAGTCCCTGTTCCTTTCCAATGCATCTCTCCAAACCATTCCCTTACAGCACCCTCCTATTACCTGTTTTAAAAATCCCTCCTGAATAATTCAGGTTTGCACAGCTTGTGGAAAACCAGGAGAATAGCAGCTTCCCTGACTTCTTCAGGCAAGTCATTCCATTAGGTGGGGGCCATTACAAAGAATGCACATGTACGGGCAGCTGTTGATTTTACCCTTGTGCAGGGTGGCACTACTCAGATGAGGAGAGAAGCAGTCCTGTATATATGAGGGGCCAAGGCCATGAAGGTCTTTGTATGTGATAGATACTGCCTTAAACTGAACCTGGTAACTGATTAGAAGCCAATGGAGTGGCTGCAGTAGTATGCATGCTCTGCCTAGCTCCTGATAATAATTGAGCTGCAGTACTCTGCTCCAACTGGAGACTCCGAGTTGACTTTGAGGGAAGACCAATGTGGAGTGTATTACAGTAGTCTAATCTCATTACCACGGCATAAATCCAGGTGATCAGATCAGCCATGTCAAGATAGGGGGCCATCTTCCGGGATAAACTAAGTTTGAAGATGGCATTTTTTTACAGCTGCATTTGCTTGCTACTCCAGGAGCAGTGCTGGATCCAGTAAAACTCACAGCCTCTTAACCAAGTCTGCAAGGGTCAACTGAACCCCATCAAAAGCAGGGAGCACAATGTCCTTCAAGGCCTCTGCCTTCCCAACCGGTATCACTTCCATCTTGTCTGGGTTCAGTTTCAATTTGTTCACTTTTAGCTATTTGACCACAGCTGTCAGGCAGTGACTCAAGACCTCTACTGTATGACTAGGATTTGGATAGCGAGATATAGAGCTGGGTGTCATCTGCATATGGTCTACATGTAATAAAAACAGTATGATCCCCTATCTCTGACTGGGGCCACCAGGTATGCATTCTGAGATGTTATGGGAAACATGAGCTGAGTTATTTATTATTGGTTTAAATTAAAGAAAGATTATAAGGTAGGAAATTAAATGCCTTCTGAAATATCCAAAATAAACAAACTTAGAAAGAATGCAGCTTAGAAAGAATACAGGAGACATGAGGTTTATAACTATTAAACATCTTAATTATTTCTGTTCCAAAGAATTATTAAATCTAAATTGATTTCTAGAAAAGTACAATTTTTGCTTTCTGGTTGAGCCATTTAAGAGTTTTAAAAACATTGACTCTCACTCAAGGTTTGTAAATTATATTAAAGTTAGAAATTCATCCACAGATAGCCATTTCTAAACTCACTTGGCAGCTTATTTGCCTTCGGCTCTAAAGTATCCCAATGTTTAAAAAAAAATAGCAAGGTGTCCTCATTCAATAACATATGCAAAATGAGAAGTAACTTTTCTATTTGAACTTTTAGGAATGGAAAATGTTACCCTATGTTTCATTTGACCACAAGGGACTTTACTATTAATAGAACTATCAGTTCCTAGTGTCCAACAAGACTACCTAGACCAAACTTCACTTTCTCAGTGCAATCAAATTGGACCCTTATTCTTGATTTTGAACCTTCTAAACATATTTAACATGCTCAGTTCCACCCTAGTGTTATAATCATATTGCATCAACAAAATTTGAAAACAATTTTAAATTAAATTAATCATCCACCTTATAGTTATCTCCAATCATATCCATGGTAGGAGCATTAAATGCAAAATAAAATGGTTAGAGTGATCTGTATGTTGTGTCTGTTTCTTGCCCCATTTAGATCCATGCCTACTTGTAAAAGGGAATAGTATAGAAAAGACAGCATTTGTTTGTGGGTTTGCTTATGGTATTTCCATCATGGTGGCTTATAAGCCACTATGAGTCCTACTCATGGTGACTTGCAATTAAAATCACCACAATGTAGAAACAAACCATTAAAATCAAGCCATTAAATCAAGCCATTACATATAAGCAGCATAAAAACTATCCATAAAAAAGAAACTCATTAAATAGCTAATAATATAAAACGCCTAATTAAAAGCCTTGGCAAAAAGATGTGTTTTTGCCTGGCACTTAAAAGAAGGTAAAGTAGGCAGAGCTTCAAGGAGTTAATTATCTTATTAATAGAGGTTATATAAGAGAATCAATTAATTGTAATTTATATAGGGATGTGCATCAGCAAAAAAAAAAAAAATGATGGGCCCCTAGTCCCTGCAGGGCCCCTAGGCTTCAGCCTAGTCAGTCTTATGAATAATATGGCCCTGTGCATGAGTTCCCCTTCACTTCAGTGGAGGTGGTAACTCTTCTTCACCCAGATCCTATTGTCCACACAGAACTTCTCCCTTCCTTGAAGTGAACACAAAACTCATGCAGAAAATTTATATATTTTTAAAAATTTTACTTCATTTATACCCCCACCATCTTCACCAATGGATAACCAAAGTGGGTTACATCATTCTTTTTTCTATTTTTTCCCTCACAACAACCCTATGAGGTAGGTTAGGCTGAGAATATGTGACTGACCCAAGGTCACCCAGCAAGTTTCCGTTGCAGAGCAGGGAATCAAACCTGGGCCACCAAGATCCTAGTCCTTTCAGTCTAGCTACACTGTACACCACACTGGGTCTCCATGCCATCTGGGTACAAAAACTGACGCTCGTATTTACATTCATCTTGGAAGAAACTGTACTGGGACAAAGAAAACTTATGTGGGTGAGCAAAGGGTGGTTTAGCCTCTTTTTTTTTATCCTGCAGAATTTGCTCAGATGTGTGTTATTGACTGAAGTAACATGCTCCCCACCACATCTGTACTGCTGTAATTTATGTGAATTGCAGTTAATAATCAGTTGCGTTGTGCTTAATCAGCATATCAATAATATGCTCAGCAAAGACTAAGTGGCTCTCATTTCCCAGGCCCTTTCACAAATTTGATTGATTGACAGTATGAAAATTACACACGTGCAGGTGTTGGTGCAGGATATTATCTCTGTGGACTTTGCAATCAAGTATACTAAATGTAGCTATTGCACTGTTCTGTTGCTCTACTTTCTGGAGAGGCCCAGCCTCCCAATGGGCTTGACTGAACTTGATCAGTGTGCTACAAATGAATAATACTGTAGATGTAGGAGAAAGTTTTAAAAGCAATCACATTCTTAAAGGGTGATAGTGTTGAATCCAGGGTTCAAGCACAGAGTTATCAAGTTGGGGAAAAAAATTATGAATACAAATGAGCATAAATCACAAAATGAATATTCAGGAATTCTATATAGCAGCAAATCAGGTCAGAAATTCATAATAATAATAAAAAACCTCTGAAGCAGTCAAACAAAATTGTCCTTCCCCTGTAGGATTAACCCTTTGTTTACAGCCAAAATACAATATTGAATGTGGAAGAACTCACTGGATGGCTTCTGAAAGCCAGTCTTTTTTAATATTTATAAAAGAAACCTGTCTCAGTATATTGGCAGTTTATGGGTTGTGATGGAAATATATTACTATGCCTTGGAACTTAGCTGGCATGATACCAATATCTTCATTTGTGAGTCAGAGTTTCAAGTGTAGCTCTATTAACTTTACCTTGTAAATCACCTCTGCGCTATTAGCAATGCTTCAATATGATGTGACATCTTTATTATAATGTTTTCCCTCTGAAGTTTGAGTTCATATTTTAACCAGGTCTCCCACAGATGGAGATCCCATAGAGTTTTAATTAATATTGTAGAAATAAAGGACTATGAAAATATTATCTTTTCCCTCTTTCTTGTTTCAGTACTACTTCTCTCTGTAATATAGCAATTATATTAAGTCACAAGCACAGAACAACAAGAGTTATTTTATGCTTATGTTTTAAAATATCATACCACTCAGACCAAGCCTGGCCTGTTAACATTAAGAGCCTTGATGGATCAGACAATTCATCTTGTCAACATCCTGTTTCCCACACTGGCCAACTTAGATGCCCAAGCTGACCACAGAAGCCAAGGTCTCCCCTGTTGCTGTTCTGACATCTACTGGTATTCAGTGGTATAATATATTGCCTCTGAACATGGCTTTACCATTAAAATCATTTGTTATTTTGCTACTGAATTCAATAGGATGAGCGCATCCTAACACATACTTATTCAGACCAGCAAACAATCAGTGTAAACTAAGCTTCTTCAACATACACCGTTTATTATCTTATTCTATAACACAATTGCTGTATAATCCAACAAATCATGCTTACCATCCCCCTCCCCAGCCAAGGACAGGAACAGCCTGCACAGCAAAAACTTACCCAATTCAACATGAGTTTCCAAACTCTATACAAATAGCTGTACAAGACACTGGGATCTTTTTAATGTATTAACTGAGCTTTAAAAAAAAAAGCTCATGTTGTTCTGCACTCTCTCTGTACCACCTGCTTTGCCTCTTGAAGTTTTAGGCACTGGAGACAAGAGGTCTTCAGCAGAGAAACAAAAGCAGGAAAATGGAGCAAAAGGCCAGCCAAAAGATCAAAAGCGAGGTTCTGAAAAACAACACCAATACTCTGCTGGAGATTACTGAAAAGAGATTAGACTCATACAGCAATAATCACAAGGAAAATGTGGAGAACAGTTTCCTCCCCCATGCATTTCAATAAGTAATCACTAAAGCTAATAGTAAACTGGCTGACCTCTGCGTTAATAATGAAATCCTCACAAGAGAACTTCCCATTAGGGCTTAAGGGTGTGCACACACACCCCTCAAAAATGGTTGATCCAGAACCAGGTTTCAAGGATACCAAAACAATTCAGTATTCCTGAAATCCAGGTAAGATTCTCTAATCCAGTTCAGAAAGATTAGAGAATCCCAGATTTATCTGACCATTATACACTATGGGGAAAACTATTTGGGTGGCTGGGGCAGTATCTTTTAAGTAAACCCCTCCAAACTTTCAGGGAACCTACTCCAGACTATCCACTAAAGACCTGCCATGTTTCAGGAAGATTGTACCCCAGGGACCAATTCTATGGGCCCTTAAATAAGGTGCCCCAAGCCACTCTCCATTCTTTCCTATGTGGGGAAAAATTCAAGCTGGCTCTCAAGCAAAACCACAGAGGGACAAGGCAGCCACTGGCCAAGAGAAAGCCCCACAGAGCAAGGCACCAGCAGCCCAGTTAAACTTTTTATTAAGGGTATGTGTGGCCTATTTATCTATTTAACCAGAACATAACACCTGAACCCTTAATTTCTACACATGCCTTTCCACCTTCTCCAGATTCCTAATCTGTATTTTGATAAAAGTCATTTGGTTGATTTTCTGTGAAAGGCTAGTAACAGACAGCTGTTCTTGCTGACATAGTACAGGGTTGTATCAGACAGATTTAGAGAATAAAGTTCAGAACTGACTGATTTGTAAAATTAAAAAGATGTTCTGGTGCTTCTGATGAAATGTGATAATTCAGACCCCAGTTTCTAATTTGTAAGATTACCTAACCCTTTATCATGTCATACTCAGACAGTGGAATTTGCACTCATATCACAGCACCTCCTTTGCCAAGCCAGATGGTCAATACCAGTTGTGGAACTTTCTGTTTTGAACCTACTGCTCATCAGTGTCACAGAAGGCATCAATACCACAGGAAGGATGCTACTGCACTAAATAAAATTAATGACAACCAACATGGAGGAATGTAGAGCACCTACTGCGATTTGAATAGGTAGTAGTTGAGGTAAACAAAGGGGGAAGACACATGAGCAAGTTTGTTCCTGCTCCACTTGTGTAAATTAAAAGACATTAAAGACCAAAGCTAAGCAGGGCTGGCCTTGGTTAGTAATTGGATAGGAGACCTCCAACGAAGAACAGGGTTGCAGAGGCAGGCAATGGCAAACCACCTCTGTTAGTCTCTTGCCATAAAACCCACACTAGGAGTTGTCATAAGTCAACTCTGACTCTCCATCACTACATAAGGGAAAAATCCCAATGGTGATGTACATAACACTCTTAGGATTAATTCAATCAGATGTGGTCTGGACAGTCTATGCAGAGAGCTTAATCCTCAGGCACACAGGAACCCGATTCAGATTAGGACTCCATCATACAGGGAGAGGTACTTAAGCCTTCTCTTTTTTCCTACCCGAAATGGCCCAGGGGAGCTGCTATTTGCCCTGTTGGAAAAACTTACACGTATTGACGCAGATATGTAATTTTCCCCAGAAAGGCAAATGCTAGCTCACCTAGGCTATTTCAGAAAAGAACTGAGGGAGGAAGAAAGGCTTCAGCCCACTGTTTCCACATACTGTGGCCCCGATCTGAACCAGGCCTGTGCATACCTAGGAACTAAGTTCCCAGCACAGAATACCCAAGCCACATCTGTCAATAGGCCACATGTCTTGTTTAACAAGTAACTTGTTCCTGAATAAAAAGGAGATTCCTTTTAAACTTTTAAACTATGGGAATGAGTGACTAAGAGGAAAGAAGAGATATAAAAAACATGCTCTGCAGACTGGATTGCAAAATAACGGACAGCAATCAGTGATAAAAGGGTGATGCTCATTAACAGAGTAATCATCTTGAAGAACCCCAACTGACACTGACTCTGGTGGAAGCTAGCTGTACTGTGCTTTCCTGAACTCTGAAGAGAAGACAGGCCAGAGCCCTTATTTAATTATAGGCAGAAACGATCCTTCAGGGTTTTCCTGCTCATTTCTAAGGGAATAAGATTTTTCAATTTAGAATTCCCTGGCAGTGAGAGTGCAATTTTCAGCATTTTGTTGGCATCAGAGTAGACATGGACAGTTGGATGGCAAAGGAAATTCTTAAGATCATTTCTAAGCATGCTTGTGGGGCTACTAGGCCATTTCCTCACGTCTTAAAAATCGTGTGACACGGCACGTTGGCAGCTTCATGGAGCAATTTTTGATGTCAGGCAGTGATGATTTCGTTTTCATGGTGCCATGATGTCAGAAATTGCACAATGAAGTTGCCAGTGTTCCGTGAATGTTGTGCGATTTTTAAGACATGGGGAAACAACCCTACTTTCAGATAGAAGTTTATACTACTATATATCTTTCATACAATAGCTACAGAACAAACATTTTCAAACTTAAAATTTAACCTAGTTCTTGCTTCTAGCCAGTCTGTTGCAAACACTAGCAAAAACATTTGTTCACGTTACAGAGGACTCTCCTCTCCTCTCCTCTCCTCTCCTCTCCTCTCAGGCTTAACTAGACACACATTCACTTAAATGTGTTCAATCCTGATTAAGCCTCATTTGTGAAAGTCCCAAGTGTGTTTTGGAAATGATGGTGGAAACTGCTGTCAAGTCCCGCAGCTGACTTATGGTGACCCCTGCTGCATAGCAACCCTGATCTTCCTTGGAGATCTCCCATCCAGTTATGGACTTAGCTTCCAAGATCTGACAAGATCAGACTTGCCTGGCCTATCCAGGTCAGAGTGTTTTTGAAACACAACTCTTTAAAGACAGTTTAAAGTATTATCATCTTTTAAAATGCTGTCTATTGCAAGAGACACACAGAAAGTGTATTTGTTATATAGAACATATGCCTTAAGATGTGAAATTTATTTTTTAAAAAATAACAGAAACCACAACCTGACAACTTAAGAGAGCTTCTTCTCTGGTTTTGCTGTTCTCAGAAGAGGGGGGAAATGGTTAACAGCATGTTGAACTTAACTGCGTTTTCCTTATTTTGCAGTGTAATGAACTCACCCCATGTGCTGGGTAGGAGATCCAGCCCAGCTCCCCTTGAATTGCTTTTGAATCCAGCAGATTAACTGCAAAAAAGAAGACAAAATGAAGAGAAATTAGTTTTGTTTGTCTCTGCCCAGTTAAGCTCCATAGAAAACAGGCCCTTGGAAAGTATCTGCTTTGTCAGGTTAAACTGTCACATGTACAGGACTAGAGGAAAATAAAATAATGGATCTTTCCCCAAATAAATTGCAGCGGGGATTAAACGATCCTTCTCTCTCTCTCTCTCTCTCTCACACACACACACACACACACACAAGCACAGGCACAGGCACACATTCAAACTTTTTCCCTTTGAATCTTGGCTCGGTGAGCATAAATAAAAACACTGGTGTGTTTTTATTTGTGCAGACTATATTAAAACATTGTTTAAAAAAGATCTCACATGTTGCAAACATAACATGGTAATAAATGCTAACCCCAGGCTTTGCTTTTCAGTTTTAATTCAGTTATACATACTTTTGGCTGGTGGATGCTGTATGAATTAGAAAGATTTTTTTAAACAATTGCAACTTCAAAAATTGTTTGTTTGTTTTAATATGACTTTCCTATCCTAGGCAACCTCAAGGTTTTTAAACACTTTTATAGCAGGAAAGACTAGATCTTGTATTTTGAAGTATGTTTGAAACGTTAATTGCAAATTGCAATTAAGTGTGTTTGGAAATTCTGAAATGGATTTTGAATCCAGGTCTTGTATCTTCATTTTGGCACTGTCCCCCTACAAAAACCAGCAACATCCAACATCTCTGCTGTTACTCACATACAAAATTGATCTGATTGCTGTTGAATGTCACATGACTTTCATAAAATGCTGGTTCTTTTTTCAGTAGCAATCAACAGAAGACAGGCTGTATGCACAGCAGCAACAGAAAATCATTCCAATAGTTTCCACAACAGCTCCAATCAATAAGAATCCTTAATATATCTAAAACATTGTAGTATGTAATGGGCCCACTCCTGCTTGCTCTACTTGCCAACCCCATAACTCGCTGTGCTCATAATATTCAACTGTAGTTTGTCTTCTGAACTGCACTTCTGCCTCCTGCCAAAAGACTTGTAGCAATTCCTGATGAAGCAGTGGCAAGAGCAATCATGCTTTTTTGGCAAACTGCAGGCCAACTGGTTTTCTAGCAAATGTCATACTCCTCCTTTCTCCACAATGGGGACCCCAAATGGCTTACATCCTTCTCTTCTCCTCCATTTTATCCTCACCACAACAGCTCTGTGAGGTAAATTAGATGGACGGTGTGCAACTGGAGCCAAGCAAGCTTCTGAGGCAGAGACCTGACAACTCTACTACCAATCCATATTCAGACCCCAAGGTGACTCAGAGCCAAGCTACAAGTGATGAACGACACTTGCTTGGCAAGTGAACAGACTTGATCAAGTGGAGTGCAAGTGAATGGCAAGTGAACAGGGAGGAATGCACGTGAGTCTGTTCACTTGCCAAGCAAGTGTCATTCGTCACTTGTAGCTTGGCTCTCAGTCATTAACTCTCATTCCAAATAAGGGAGAGAGGGCAGACGGACATATATACTAATTTCAGCTCCATGAAGGAAGGCTGGGATTTAATGTAATAAAATAAAAACAGAGAAAGAAGTTTCACCCTAAGCAGAGTTACACCCTCTTAAGACAAATGTCTTCAACAAACTTAAAAGGCTGTAACTCCTTTTAACTCCTTGTAACTGCTTATGATGGTGCTGCATGAATCCTGTTATAATGGTAACTATGGTTAAGGATATGCAAGAAACTCGAAATAATTGTTTCAATGTAGTGCTCAAAAAAGTAATGTCTCTCCTTCCCTAATGAAATCCAGTGAAAAATGGGATTTCCTTTACAGTTGTATGATTTATGTAAAAATTGGTCATATTTCCATTCATTCTTTATTTAACTTTTTTGGCTTTTAAAGACAGAAAGAATAAATACAACATAAGTGTGGGAAAAATGATAAAAAGTATCATTCAAAAAGTCTACATTTTATAAATTCTAGTTTGTGAAATATTTGGAACTCCATTCGTAAAGTTTACCAAGGATCTCAAGCACAGTTTCATCAACAGCATTGTCTTTTACCCCCGAAGAAAAGGAAAAGAAGTTTTTACCAATAACCATAAAATAACTAAACATACTTGCAGATGTTACCTGAGCTTTTCTGAAAGTCACCCAACCTACTTTTTTTTTTACTGTTACTAGTGAGCAATTCAGAAATGGTCACTATTTTAGAAAACACTTCCTAGTCAATTATTTTTTATTGATGATGATCGTTAAGAGATAAAAAGAGAACTTTATTGAGATCATAAGCTGCGTCAAGAGTATGACTTAAGTGTCCTTTCAACCATTAATCTTAGAGAAAAGATCACTTAGTTAATTGTACCTAGAAACATTTTATATTCTAAATTTTATGCTCTTTAAAAGAGCCCTGTAATATACACCTTGTATTCAAGAAACCCCGTTATTCCATTACTATCACTTTCCATAAAAGTCATCTCATAGCAAACTTAATAATACAATTAGATTATTTTTGCACAATAACCTCAATGGAATCTACAAAGGCATCAAAGAGGATATGGTTGATGTATACAGACACTGTGTCACAATATGATCCATCACCATGTTAACAATCCAGGAAAAAGACTGTTCACATACAGCACAACATTTCAGGGCAACAAAAGATTAACTAGGAGATGTAGCATAAGTATCTGTTGTCTAAACAAACACAGTTATAAGTAATTAATAATGGATTAGTGAAAATAATGAGTCACATGAAAGAAAGACTGCTTGGCCATGTAATTAAACATTATGTAACTTTCTTAATTTTATTACACAGAGACATTGCATTAATTATAAATCTCAATACAACCTTAGCAAGGACTAAAACAGGTAGAAAAATATAGTGACCATCTTGTTGTATAGTTAGGTGTTTAAGGCTGCAATCCTTAAAACATTTTCTTGGGAGTAAGCATCACATTAAAATTAGACTTACTTCTGAGTAGACTGCTTAGGTTTATTCCCTAAGGACTTTCAGTGCAACCCTAAGCACTGAAATCAATGGGCTTAGACTGGAGGACTGAAGTAATTCTGCTTAGGATTGCACTGTTTGTGCATTGTATTGGCTCCTATCACACTGCTCACATAAAAGCAGAACCTTCCTAAGCCAAACAGAAAGGCTCTTTTTATGGCAGAAAGCCAAATAAGCAATACAGTGACAAATCAGCAAAATTATAACAATTCAGCATTGCAGTCAATAAAATCAGTTAAACATTGGAATTAAATGCATAAATTAAACAGTTAACAAGACGCCTGAGAAAAGGTGTTCATCTGTCATCAAGAACTTTAGGTTTCAGGCAACCTGCTGCAAGGAAGGCTCAGGGGCCACCACAAAAAAGGCCATGTCAAGTAACCACTGACCTTGCTTTAGACGGTGGAATAGAGTTACCAAGCCTGGCCTGACAGCCAATCAGAGATTTAGAAATGATGTCAATTCTCTCCAGGAATTACCAAAAACTCTATGGTTTTACTACTGAATTTCCACCAATTCCTAGAGAAGCATCATGTTGTCTCTGGGTTTTCTCATAGTGACAAGACGCCATCGGTTCAACAGCTTTTTTTTAATGACAACCCTAGGTCAGAATAAAGACAAGACCCTCAGAAGCTGATCTTATTTGGCTGGTAGGTTCATATGGGAAAATATGGTCATATATTATGTTCAGCAGAGTGAGTGGACTTGATGTCTCATAAGATTGCCAATATTTGCAAAAATATTCAATATTCTACTTAAAATTCACAGTTCTTTAAATGACTTTGTCACATGTAATCAGCTGCTATGACATTCCAATTTTGTTATTTTATTTCAAACACATTTATGAAAAAAATCCTTTTTTAACAATCATTTTCAGATACAAGCAAGTACATGGAAGTGGGATTTTAGCAATAGGCTCAACTTTTGCTAATTCATTGAAACAAATACACAGAATAGTGCAGAATAGAATATGGACCCTGTTTTACAGCCTTAAATACCTACACAGCAGAACAGTAATCACATTTTTCTTCTTGTTTTTAATCCTTGCTCAAACTATTTAAAGGTTTATAATTGCTGCAATGTCTCCATCATATAATATAATGTTACATCTTATATACTAACAGACAAGTAGCCCTCATCTGTGGATACTTAAATCAGAGGACTGATTGGTCAAATGACCATAAATTAATGAAATGAAATGAAAGGACTGGAGCCATGAATGGAGAAGATAGAGCTTCCTACACACCTGAAAAATGCCCCTGGTTTGCAAAAAAAAAAAAAAATCTGAAATCTAAAAAACAATACTAAAATGATAAAATGAATCCCTGTTGCTTTAATCAGATGCCCACAATGGCTGTTGCTTGGCAACAATAATAGTTTAGCCAGTATTTCTGGTTTCTGTCAGAAAAAGGCAGGGGAAGATGCCGGATGTTTTGGCCTTTGAGGAAGGACTCACTGGGGCCAAGCCCTCAAGCCATCACTAGGTGGTTTGGTAACATATGACTTGCATGGCTCATTCAGGCTTGGCTGATTGCCACTGTTCAACAGCAGCCCCCCCCCCCCCCCAGTGCATAATATAGTGGCTAGAGTTTCAGAGCAGGATGTGAGAGACCCAGGTCTGAACCACTGCTCTGCTGGGAAGGCTTACTGGGTGATTTTGATCCAGTCACACACTCTCAACCCAATGTTCTTCTCAGGGTTCTTGTGAGGATATAAATGAAGCAAATTAAGAAATATAGGTGAAGTTGGGGGAGGTAGATAAAAGGTAAATTGTTCATTGGGTTTGGAGGAGAGAAGGATGTAGAGAAAGGTGAACACATGGAGGTTGCTAGGATGAGAGAAAGATGAAATAGTGTGGGGAAAGGGATACATGGAAAAGTGAAGTATCTCCCAAAAGTCCTTGCAGATTCCCCACCATGCAACTGGGTCCAGTTCAGCCATTAACCATGCAACTGGGCCACAGGAAAGAGGTTGCTGGGTAAGGGTAAAGACACGAGGGCATAAAAAGGTGGGTTGGAAGAAAAAACCAGGAAAAAAAGGGAGAAGCTATGGGGTACAGGGAAGAAAAAGAGGACATGAGAAAGGGAGGAGGAAATGAGATGCTCCCCCCCCCCCCCAGAAGTCCTTGCAGGTTTCACTTGTAACATTTAATTGCATGGATCACGTGCAGCACAAGTAACTCCAGTTACTAGAAATAATTCTGAAAGTCTTAAAATGCAAATGAAAATCTTACATCTCACTCAAATGGAGTAAGGACACAAATGTGCTCTATATCAATTAAGATTGATGGAAAGTTAAAATCTAAAATAGGGTTGGAGGATACTAAAGAAAATTCTTGCCATGGATCCCAGCAGAGCACAGCAGAATACCAAGTCAAAAAAGTGATTCTTATATAGGTAAGTTCCAAGCAATTTGCCACAATAAGTAAGGCTGAATTTTTTTAGTTAGGAGTGAGTCCCAGTGATGTGGGTTGGAATAACTGCATAGAACGGGGCTACATGAATTGCAAATCCTAGCCAGGAAAATAACCAGCCCATTATAAAGGAAAATAAATACAATTTGCCCACAGCAAAGCACACCATCACTATTTATGGCCTATTGCAACATACTAACACATTACATTACCTTGGTGTAGTGGTTAAGAGTGCAGAACTCTAATCTGGAGAACCAGGTTTGATTCCTCTCTCCTCCACCTGAAGCCAGCTGGGTGACCTTGGGTCAGTCACAGCTTCTAGCTCTCTCAGCACCACCCACCTCACAGGGTGTTTTGTTGTGGAGATAATAATAACATACTTTGTAAACCGCTCGGAGTGGGTGTTAAGTCATCCTAAAGAGCGGTATATAAATCGAATGTTGTTGTTGTTGTAGCATGTCCTTCTCTGCTTCCAGCATGGCTAATGTGGGCTAGGCAATAGCCAGCTTCACAATTTTAGAGAACCCATAATTAGAGGTGGGCACGATCCAAAAAAAATTACCGATCAAGCTGATCGGGGATCGGCGCTGGCAACGACCCCAAATCACCGATCCACACCGATCATCTCCCGTTTCCAATCTGTAGATTGGAGATCGGGGAGGCCAAAGCAGAGGGGCGCCCCGCTGTTCCCAGCTATGTGGGAAGGTGGGTGGTGGCGGCGACTGCTGGGCCCGGCGGGCACGGGGAGGGGACGTTCACACACACGCGCACGCGCGCGCACGCGCACACACACACACACACAGCAGAGGGGGGTAAAGTTTTTAACCCGGCGACGAGCTGCCTCCCCTCAGGGAGAGGACGTTCACACACACACACACACACACACACACACACACACACACACACACACTTAGAGCAGAGGGGGGGAGTTTTTAACCCACCCCTGCCTCTCCAAATAGAGAGAGACACCCCGTCAATAAGTTTCAGCCAGCTTTTAAAGAGCAGAGGGGGGTAAAGTTTTTAACCCGGCGATGAGCTACCTCCCCTCATGGAGGGGACGTTATCACACACACACACACACACACACTTAGAGCAGAGGGGGGGAAAGTTTTTAACCCGTCCCTGCCTCTCCAAATAAAGAGAGAGAGAGACACCCCGTCAACATGTTTCAGCCAGCTTTTTAAAAAAAGCAGGGACAGAATCCTCCATTCCTCCCCACCCAATTTTAAAAGCAAGCAGCCAGTCTTCCAAAAGCATATTTTAAACACACACACAGAACCATGAATGAGGTTTTCCCACAAAATACAGTGTTTTAAAAGCAGGTTAAAAACAGAGAGTGACAGACAGAAAAACACCCATTCCTCCTACAAAGACCCGTTTTTTTAAAATGCAAAAAATGTTTGGATTGCCCATGTCTACAGAACACCCCCTTCCCCCTCCCTCCCCTAGGTCTCTTCTCCCAACTGGTGAGTGCGTTGCTACCCCATGGTTGGAAGGAAGCCTGCTAATCAAGGAAAGCTGGGCTTCCATTCGGGTTTCCAGGGCGACAGAAGAAGGGCAAACGCAGCTCAGGCATTCCCCTGGCTCCGTTGCCCCGGGAATAGATTACTGGTGCCTGATTGTCTGGATCTCCGATCAGATCCCAATGGCCCGATCAAGCCCTGATGAAGCGCCCCCCCCCCCCTGCAACACTGGATCGGTCGCCGTGGACGGCACCGATCCGCCGGGTCCCAATCGCACGAATGTCATTATCGTGGGTATTTTTCTATCGTAATGCTAATCGTGCCCATCTCTACCCATAATAACCTGCCTTTGTACATGTTTATTCCATGCTATTAAGATGAGTCTCATTCTAAACTTGAAATAGCAACACAGTTCACAACTGAAAACCTGTAAAAGTCACACATAGTATTTTTGTCCAAAACACAGCACAAATAATAATAATAATAATAATAATAATAATAATAATAATACCATTTGATTTATATACTGTCCTTCAGGACAACTTAACACCCACTCAGAGCAGTGTTATAACTTATTATTATCCTAACAACAATCACCCTGTGAGGTGGGTGGGGCTGAGAGATCTTTGAGAAACTGTGACTGATCCAAGGTCACCCAGCTGACTTCAAGTGGAGGAGTGGGGAATCAAACCCAGTTCTCCAGATTACCACTCTTATACCACTCTACACTAAACTGGCTTTCTGTGTTACTGGGAACTGCTCACCAGTGTGCAGAACTGAATTTCAATTCTACTGTTCTTGGCCCCTTTTGGTATAGGTCATATCTGTAACTATATGACCTATACCAAAAGGGGCCAAGAACAGTAGAACTGAAATTCAATGCTACAGGTTATCTAAGCTCCTGTCACAAGATCAGGCCATTTATCAACCAGCTTTCACAGACCAGTTAGACTACAGGGTATTGCAAGCAGAAATCCTGTAGAAAAGTGCAAAAACAGGATTAGAGATGCCGCATAGGGTTGCCATTCTCCATGTAGTGCTAGAGACCTCCTGGAATTACAACTGGTCTCCAGGTGACAAAAATCACTTCCCCTGGAGAAAATGGCTGACTTGGATGGTAAATTATATGGCATTATACCCAGCTGAGGTCCCTCCCCTCACCAAACCCCACTGTCCCCAGGCTCTACCTCCTAAATCTCCAGGAATTTCCCAACATGGATCTGGCAACCAGATGCGTAAAAAATGAAAGTGGTTTCCCTGAATATCCCAAGTTGATGCCTATTTTTAACTTTCAGGCACATATTAACATGCAGTTAATATGCCAGTTACACAAAGTCACTTGTTTAAAAAATGCTAACTAAAGAAAACTGAGTTTTGCTATCTGAGACAAAGAAATGTATTAATTGAAACAAATCTGGAAAGCCCAGAAGGTGCTTAAAGGCCAGGCTTTGGTTTGGGGGGGGGGATGGGACAGTGTGGAGAGTGTTCACAAGCAGACACACATTTACAGATTGCATGGCTCAAACTGCACCCTGTTTCTTTAATGCACTTACTCAATAACACATCCAGGGCAGAGTGCTTGCTCCTTGAAGGATGATCCACTATTGAGAATATGAGAATTTCAGCTATTCACAGCAGTACCTACATTATATTTTTTTCAGAGAAAAAGTGCCCTCAGAGATAAAGAACTGGATTTAGTGATTCTAAGACATGCTCCTTCTTGATCATCCCTTGCTGCTCACCATCAAGAATCATCTGTTTGTCCAAAAATATACCAAGACCATAATTCTGAATAATGATGCTTTTAGTAAAATTGAAAGTTTTGCATACACAGTGCGACAGCCATTCTTCAGCTACACTGAATGCTCCCTTCAAGTGATACATTCTAATTTTCACCGTTCACCTTCGTGAAAACAGGAAATATCATATAATGTAACATAGTCATTACGAACATTATAAAGTGTATCATCATAATCCATCTCCAATCAAGCAGAATTTCTGCTGACTACAAATCTCCAAGCTCCAGGTCTCCATCTTTCCTTCCCAACAAACCACACTGCAGGGAATATAACAACTTTGGCTGCCCAACATCCTGTATTATATAAATGGACATCCCATATTATAGCATGCCACAGTTCCACAGTCTTATTATTGAAACTATAACTTGTTATCCAAATGTCAGAGGTGAGGAGGAAAAGAACATGCTAATCAGCATTCAAAGTATGTATATGATCAGGAAGAATGGAAAATTGTGTTGTCCCAATTTGTTTCCAGACACAATTTAAAGTGCCAGTGTTAATCTTTAAAACCATACATGGCTTGAGACAAGCATACCTGACGGGCCACCTACCCCCTTATGAACTTACCTGACAGCTACAATAATTTTCTGAGGCTGTACTTTGTGTGCCCCTGCTATCTGAAATTAGGCAGGTAGCAAACCAGGAAAGGGTCTTCTTGGTCATGGCACCAAAACTCTGAACTTTCTCCCCTGAGTGACTTGCTCATTTTATTCTATCTCCATCTTTAGCCAGTGAGTGTTTGGAGGGGGGGGTTGTTTTGTTTGGTATACCTTCAGTGATATCTGCTTCCTGCCATATGTTGTTTTATATTTTTGCATTTGTATTTTATCATGGTTTTAATTGTTTTAATGATGCGTTATTTGGTTTTAGGAGTTTTTAAGAATATTTGAAAGGCAGGGTATAAATTTTGCAAATGAAATCAATAAACTATTCCAGTGTTTCTTAAACTGGGCGACTCTTGGTCTGGGGACTCTTGGGTCCACAACTATGTTCCCAAGTCCACCAGTTCTTTGTAAAGACAGAGAGCAAGCCTTTCTTATCAAAATGAGTTAACATGAAAATGGACCCCCCCCCCACTCGCTCTCTTTTTTGAGAATGGGGACAGGTACTTTACTATACGCACATCACTCTAATGCACATGCAGGATAAGAGAGTATCTGATGGTCAAGACTGATGGGAAGTACACAGAAATCACTGCCTTATAACTGAGATGGATTGCATCTAGAACAGCAGACATTGTGCGGGTGTATCTGGCTGCTTTCAGTTGCTACTCAATCCAATAAAGTGAAGAATACTTGTTATTCAAAGTCAACTTTCTTTCTATGTGGCTGGACATGAGCAATCTCCTTCTCCTTCTCTCTACTAAGATATAATGCACCAGCTGCTGGAATTGTAGAGTCAGCTGGAACACTAACTGTAGAAGGAATGGGGAGTTTCAGCAGACTTTCCCACCGCACCTGTTGCCTTTATTTCAACACTTCACCTGCCCTCCCACTCTTTCTCCCCCTCCCCATCCCATTTATGAGAAAATATTTTCATGGCTCTACTTAATCAAAGTCAGGATAATTTCTTGGCAAACCTGAAGTACAAGAATCCAGAACTGCTTGCAAGCACTGAAATTAAGCAGAAAGGGAATGGGGATGGGGTGGGGGAAGGGTTTGCTTCCCATATCTAATGGCCCAATCCTATGGTCAGCCTGTACTGCAAGCTAATGAAGCCTGAACTCTTGAGAGTAAGCTGAGTTCAATGGGAAGCAGAGGTTTTTTAACCAGTTTCTGTGCAGGAGTACTCAAGTTTGAAAGCGAAAACAAATCAAAACTGATAACGTGACTTTTTTGGAGATTTGTCATTTATGGTTTTGACCTATCTATTATCTCAAAGAATCTGGTTGGCACCAGTATACCGACAAACACAAACTGTGTTCAAGTATTTGTTACTAAAACACTACCAAGAAAAAAATCTTGATATAATTGTACATATCACTGTACCAAATTTTTTGTGTGATGAAATGCACATGCGCAGGGGTACAACTGCTCAAAAATTATAAATATATACACGAACACATCGCTTGTTTGTAGTGTTTTATCCATGTTCATCAGTAGCACAGAGAAACAAATGGTTTAAATAAACTGAAGGAACTGAAAGCTGCTGAAAATTTTACATATGCCAATTCCTGTCAACGTGAGTACATACCATCAGCACACATTAAACTTAAAATGTTATCCTTTGTCTCTGAAAGTACGAAGCTGTCCACACTCTGGTTTAATATACAGCCACCTGTGATAAAGCCTTTACAAAAATCTTTAAGGAAATGTATTTTGAACGTTTATAAGAATTAATGCTTGAAGTTAACCATCCTGGTTCAAGGCCAGAGAATACCCATTGACTACGAATTGGAATAATGCATATTTCCATAAACTTCTACAGCAGAAAGCATGCCTGACCTATTGAGGGATCCATGTATTTTTAAATTTAACTGCAGATCAGAAATTGATGTCCATGATAGCAATAGGGTGTTGAAAGAAGCAACAAGTTATTCAACACAAAGAAGCCTCAAAAATTAATTAATAAGTTAAATATTTCCTGGTAGCTAAGGCAAGTCAAGTTTGGTACATTAAAATTTGTTTTTGACTGCACCTACCTTCATTGTAGCACTACCTAGTTCTCTTCAATTGTGTGTTTTGTGCCATCAAGTCATTATAGACGATAACAATTGAAACAGCAGAAAATGACAAAACATCTTGTTTTTTCTGCCAGATTGGAAGCAATCCTTCCTTGTGCACTTTTTCCAACAATTGAAACCACCCTATCTATTCAGATAAGTGAAAGAAAACTATGCTCAGCACATGACTTTCATTCATATATTATCATTGACATCACACTAATTGATAGATTGAATTACAGGACCATTTAGCCCCAAAAGGCTTCCTGTGCTATTCATGTAAACTATATTTTAAAACTCACATATGTAACCCTAAACTATTTTATACATGGCTATGAATTAACCTAAACACTTTCTGACACTGCACACACTGATAACAAGCAAAACGTAACCAAGTGTATCCACAATGGGCTAGATTTTGAAAGTCATGGAAAATTCTCTAATTCTCTAATTTCTGTTAGCCTACAAGTTGAGCAACATTGGGATTCATCCAGCAATGGTAGTATGTTATTTCTAATACATTTACAGAGGATTCACATTTCGCTTTGATTTCTGAAAGGCTGCTGTCACATATTGTGGCTTATAGAGAAGAAATGGCATAAGCAATTCCATCAGGGTCTTCATACTGATGAAAAGGGGATTTAAGCATACATAACCACCAGACAAACAACTGATAAGAGGTCTGGGATCCTGCAGGATGAGGAAAGAAAGAAGTAAGTCACACAATAGCCCTTTTCAGTCATTATGTTTCACTATGCATCTGGAAAGAATGCACTATACATGATCCTCGCAATATGTGCAATCACCATTTTGTCTGAAAGAGGCATTATTTTTGGCCTCAGCAAATGGCTACCAGAGCTTTCTGGTATGCATGCACCAAAACTGAGAATATGCAGATCACCCCTTTCACACAAATGGTGATTATGAATATTGCAAGGATCACATATAGTGATCTTATACTGAAAAAAACTGAAATTATTAAACATTTTCTATTCTTTGACTTAATCATCAACCAAAAGGGAGACTGCAACCAAGAAATCAGAAGAAGATTGAGGCCGTTTCCACATGTCTCCCCCTCCTGAAAAATAGCGCAACACTAATGGAATGATGCGACTTCATGGCATGGTTTTCCATCATGACTTTGCTTCATGGCGAGTTTTCTGACATCATCGCATCACGAAGCAAAGTCATGTTGGGAAATCGCACCATGAAGGCGCATTGTTCCGTAAGTTTTGCGCTATTTTTCAGGAGGGGGAGAAAACGTGGAAACAGCCTGAAACTTGGAAGGGCAGCCATGAAAGAACTAGAAAATATCCTTAACGTGAGGATGTGTCACTGGACACCAAGATCAAGATAATCCATAGTATGATATTTCCCACTACTATGTATAGATGTAAAAACTGGATAAAGAAGAAAGCTGACAGGAAGAATGTTGATTCATTCAAAATGTGGTGATGGAGAAGAGTTCTATGGATACCACGGATGGTCAAAAAGACAAATAAATGGGTTCCAGATCAAATCAAACTAAGGCTACCATGCTTTGTTCACTAGAAGACAAGACTCACTGGAATAGACAATAATGCTAGGTAAGATGGAAGGCAGTAAGAAAAGAGGAAGACCCAAAGTGAGAAGGCTTGACTCAGTTAAAGGAAGCCACATTCACCAGTCTGCAAGATCTGATAAAGGCCCAGTGGTACAATTGAACATCTAGATATTTGTTGCAGGAAGCAATTCTAATAGTGGTATCAGTTTCAAAAATTAAACAAAGGCAAACAAGCCCCAAATCATTTTATTCATTATGTATGGATGGACTAATAATAGTTTCACATCATACAGAGTCACACCATACAATAATAACTGACATATTTCATAAACCTACAAAATCTTTATGTAAATTCATACTCTTTACCACATAAAATATAAGATCACAAACTTTTGTACTGTAGTCTGAAAACAGCTTAGTCTGGAAGTGTCTCATCATGACATTCAGTGTTAATGCCCTCAATAAAGATAGTTTGTCGGTTGTGGATATTACACCGATCATATGCAATAACTAAACAATTATGCCAGCTGAACACAGAATTAGCCATACATACCCATTCAAAGACCATTCAACTTATTATTAACACAAAGTTATTAATTCATATATGACAAATTAAAAGGGAACGTTATTAAATGGCTTTGTGTGACATGGAGGAGAGATAACATGCTGATAACATCAGAAATATCCATTAAGTGACATGCTGAAGAAAACAGGATACTAATGCTGAAATCAGTTTTATTTTCCAACTTGCTGATGTCACCAAGAAGCTATTTTCATTGTTTAACAGAAATTTATGGAGGTAATTAATTCAGAACATGTGTGCCTCACTATTCACATCCCCCCCCAAATTTGTCCAGCTTAATTTTCTGCTTTTCCAAGCAAAATTTTATACACATTCTCTCACTTTCCTCATGTGAAATGAACTAATAAAATAAGACAGAAATGAATGTTAACTATAGTGGTCTTCCTAACCCAGTTTTCTCATACCCTTTAAAGTTATTTGCCTCTTGCTCCAGTAACTTACTGTTCTAATACAGAAACATATTTCACAACTTTCTCTCTCTCTCTCGCTGTCTCTGAAAATCCAAAAGCAGCGTGTACATAGATTCCTCATAGTATTCTTTGGTTTTTCTTCTTTCAGGTGTTTGTTGCCCCATTTCATTTTGTTCCTAACTCAGCAACCCCCTAAGCTAGGGCTGCCAGGTCTCCTTACTCTCCTAGTGGGAGGGGGGACCCAGTGCTTACCTTCTCGGTGCTGTTGGGATGCTCCTTGCATGCAAACTGGCCCACTGTGAAGCGCGGGCATGCTCTTGGGGTGGAGCGATGACATCAGTGATGTCATTGCGCTGCCCCTGGGAGTGCACCCAGGAGACCTGTCAGGTCTGTTGCCCACAGTCCCTCCATATTGCCATCCTGCCCTGTGTATGTTGCAATAGCCTGTTTCCCTTCTTCCCATCCAGTTCCCAGGACGGCCGAGCTCTTATCTTGGATGGCTTGCCGAAGCGGCCTTGAGACAACTCCTTCTCTTCCCTTGGGACTGATGGTGCCCAGATGGATGGGCATGGAAGGTGGGGGGGATTGTGTAGCGGGGTTGATATAATGTATCATGTACTCAATGCGTTATTCTTAACTAGGGACCTGTGTACAGCCAGATGCCTTTACTTGCTTCTGTGTAACCTACGGACATATATATGGTGAAGCTACAATATCTCATTAAAACCCTTTTACTCAAGAGAGCTTGGATTTCTTGCTGCAAGGGGTGGGAGTCATCTTCAACATATCTTGTCTTCCATAAACTGACAAGACACATTCCCCACCTTCCCCATGCCAGCCAGGTAAGCGGTAAGGGGTGGCGAAAGGCGGGAGTGAGGAATCCCCCCCCAGGGAATGGGATCTCTACCCTAAGCATAACTTAGGACATGCTTCCCATGTCCCTCTCCCATGAGACTCACTAAAGCACTTCTAGCTGGCTTTAACTAAACCCAACGTTCTGCATGATCAACCCAGTTGACTTTTTTTTATTTTAAATTTTATTTGAAAGGGGGGGGGAAGTAAACAGTAAATGGTAAAGACAGTATAGCCCTCTTGTCCATGGGTTGCTTCAAGTCATAAATTGACAGGAACTGCCACTGAACCAATGGGTTGCACAATCTATGTTCTTGTGTTCTAGCAGTGAAGGCAGGAGATATTCTAGAAGCGCAGTAACCAAGCATAAGTTTCAAGCACTACCATATAAGTACTTTACAATGTAGTTCTAAGTACACTTTCCTAGGAGAAAGCCCCATTCAATATACCTGAGTAGGATTCTGAGTAGACCTCTTTAGGGCAGATGTCTTAAGGATAAGGTTGCCAACTCTGGGTTGGGAAATTCCTGGAGATATGGATTCTGAAGTCTGGTGAAGGTTGGGTTTGTGAACAGGAAAGACTTCACCAGGTTATAGGGTTACCAGGTGCCCGCCAGTGGCGGGCAAACTCCCGGGGATCTGCCCCCTTATCTGCTGATCGCTGAGTGATTGGTGGGAGGGGGCAAACTACTGGACCATGCCCGCCACTGGCACGCACCTCAGGAGCGCACACCATGCACACGCTCTCACTGCTCGTGCTGACCGCGGGAGCATCCCTGTGCTCTGATTTAGCCCCAAACTGGCCAAATTGGAGCGTGGGAGTGCTCCTGTGGCTGGCATGATGACATCGCTTCTGGAAGTGATGTCATCATGCCACTGCCGGAGCGCATGTGCGCTGATGCACGCACGCAAGGGTAAGTTACAGGCCCCTATCCTCCCACTGAGAGGATAGAGGGACCTGGAAACCCTACCAGGGTATAATGCCATAATGGTCACCATCCAAAGCAGCCATTTTCTCCAGTGGAACTGATCTGTGTGGTCTGGAGACCAGAGGTAATTCTGGGAGATTTCCAGGCACCACTTGGAGGTAAGTATCCCTACTTAAGGACCTAAGTAGATGATACTGAGACAGCTATGATTATATTTTCCCAGCATTTCCAACTAGAAAAAGAGGCCAAATGGGATCCCAATTTGATCATGAGTATAAAGAAAGAAAGGATATTTAATTCTTTTATCACTGCACAATTTCAGCAACTGAAATTTCCCACATGCTGTAATTGCTCTTGGAAGCATAAACAAACAAACAAACAAACAAATAAATAAAATCTTTTTTTTTCCTGTCCAGAAAATCTCTTAAAGAAACAATGGTGATTTTGACTGGTGAAATCATGGGGAAGAGTTGAAACTCCTCCACACGAACACATACAACAAGCAAAGTCCAAACTGGACAGATCTGGTCATGAATATTCCAAATCTGCTGAAGTATCATCTAGTTATACCTTAACTATACTGTAGAATCTCCCACCATAAAAAGTGCTAAAGCTGAAGCAGGAATAAAGTGATCAAATGAGGCATTTCTTGAAAATAGTAATGCCAGCAAGGATTCTGTTTTCTGATGTGTGTCGTAGGGGTGGACATTTAGACTCTGTTATTCAAAATAAGATTCCCCCTCCCCAAATGTTTACAGTTTGTAAAGATGGAGGAGATAGATGCAGAGAAGTTAGCCGTGTTAGTCTGTGGTAGCAAAATCAAAAAGAGTCCAGTAGCACCTTTAAGACTAACCAATTTTATTTTAGCATAAGCTTTCGAGAATCAAGTTCTCTTCTTCAGATCATCTGAAGAAGAGAACTTGATTCTCGAAAGCTTATGCTAAAATAAAATTGGTTAGTCTTAAAGGTGCTACTGGACTCTTTTTGATAAAGATGGAGGAAAATCTCTTAAAGAAAAAATATTCTTGTCCAAGGAACAAGAATAACCATAAATAAATAAAACAGCAGGTCACCTTTTAAAAATATTGTAAACACAGAATATTTCTGCAAATGAAAATACTACACAGAAAAAATATTGCTTATGAAGATAAACATGTGCATGCATAAAAATTGTTTTTTATTTAGCTCAAACAGAAAGTATGCAGAACTGTAAAGATTCAAAGAACTGTGTTAGGTAGTTGAAAGAGACAGCTGAAACGTGAATATATTTACAGAGACGGAGAAAAAAAAAGTTTCTGCACGGAATTATATAAGTCAGAGTTTTTATTTTCCTACTGGGTTACTGAAGGACTTTTTCTTCTAGTCGTTCTCAATTTTGGTATAGATAGCCTGAGCTTTACGGGGGTGGGGAGTACTCACTGGTACTAGTACCGGTCCGGTACCTTGGCTCTCCTATGTCCTAAGTGGGGAGTTGGTGGAAATTGATGCAAATGTATATATGAGTACCAGCAGTTTTTTTTAAAATATAAAAAGCATGGAGGATACCCAAATCAAGTTGAGGGAAGGCGTATACCCAAGATTTTACATCCAAGAATTGATTATTCCAAATATTTTTAAGTATTCTATGATAATTAAACATGGTGGAAAACTTGCCATCTGTTTCTTCCACCACTAACTATAACCTAAAAAAGATTAAAGACATTTTAAATTATATAATTTACAGCTTTCCCCCCCCAAAAATCAAAATTTTCCTAAACTGGAATAATATGTTAAATAGTATGGATAATATGTAAACTGTTGAGTTGGAGATGTCAATTGGTTTCTTTCTTTCTTTCTTTCTTTCTTTCTTTCTTTCTTTCTTTCTTTCTTTCTTTCTTTCTTTCTTTCTTTCTTTCTTTCTTTCTTTCTTTCTTTCTTTCTTTCCATTATACTGTATTTGTATTGTGTATGTTTTATTTTTTAAAACTAATACAGATAAAATAAAAAGCTTGCAAACACACAGAACATTTGGGGGGAAATTTTGATGCGTTAGAATTCAGAATAATACTTTTAAAAATGTAGTTACCAATATACAACTCAATGCAATGCAACTCCAGAAAGCTTCCTTTGAAATAAATTCTAGCACTGAAGAAAAAAGGTTCCTACAACTAAGCTTTATTTTTAAAATGGATTACAATTGTAAACTGCCCAAGTTTGATTTCTAAACATTAAACTTAGATATTGATGTATTGTCGAAGGCTTTCACGGCCGGAGAACGATGGTTGTTGTGGGTTTTCCGGGCTGTATTGCCGTGGTCTTGGCATCGTACACCCGACACTCTACACCCAACAATATCCCTGCAGAGAAGATTAGCACATCAAGCACCAATACATATGCAAAAGAACCTCCTCAGGATACAGTGAAGCCTCCCGCCATTAGCATTCCACACCCTGGGAAACTCTTACAGGATGACTGAGCCCAAACCCACCTTCCTGAGTAGATATAAATTACCCGCTAACATCTTCTCCACACATTGACACAGAGATCTCTGTCTTTTGGTGCTACACCTCTGAAGATGCCAGTCACAGCTGCTGGCGAAACGTCAGGAACTACAATGCCAAGACCACGGCAATACAGCCCGGAAAACCCACAACAACCATCAAACTTAGATATTATAAATATACTTTTGCACCACCATGGTGTATATGAGGAAACAAGTTTTCTCACCATGCAAATCACTGTTGCTGCTATAATTCTATTGCACACAACAGAATCTTACTCTTTTACTACATTGTTAAGCTACTTTTATGTCTCTAATGGTTGTGTTTTTGGAACGCCTTTATTTCCCAACTTTTTTTCCATACTGCATTAATGGAATTTTCTTTCTCATTCTACCCGTAAGAGAAGGATATACAGTAGTTTACCCTCTCCTTAATGGATGCCTACAAGTTTTCACTTACAGTGCATGTTTTCATGTAAAAGAGATGTGGTTTCATTAATCCTAGCCAAGCACCCTTCTTGTTTCATTGAAATCTGCCTTGTGTCACTTTCCAACATTTTTTGTCAAGCATGATTAAAAGAAATACTTCCTTTTCGTTTAGCTTCCCATCTAGCGCAGGAAGCACAACTCTGATGTTAGACAAGATACAGGTAATTCTGGTCAGTGAAGTCAAAGTTTCAAAAATTATAGTACTCCATAGGGTTACCAACTCTGGGTTGGGAAGTTCCTGGAGATTTGGTGGTGGTGCCTGGGGAAGGTGAGCTTTGGGAAGGGGAGAGACTTCAGCAGGGTATAATGCCATATAGTCCACTTTACCAAGCAGCCATTTTCTCAGCTGTGTGAAGATAAGTTGCAATTCTGGGAGCTCACCAGCCCCACTTGAAAGTTGGCAACTATATCCCCACATCTGATGGGGTATAAAAGTTTTTGGTTGACTCCATTAAGTTTGAGAGTACTTTACAACCTGCTGTTCAAATGGCAAACTAGGTTGATGCAGAGGCTAAAAACATATTCTGCTACTTGTATTTAGTATAGAAACTGGCCTTCTAACGTAACATCCTATCTGGCCACAACTATCTATGCTACAGTAACCTTGAGGATGGACTATTGGACTGTGCTGTACATGGGGCTGCCATTTAAAATGAACCAGCTAGTGTAAATGGGGCTGCCATTTAAAATGAACTTCAGCTAGTGTAAATTGCTGCAGCTTGTTTGTTTGCTATAGCCACAATTCACAAATAACATTATTAAGAGGAATTCCTTTAATTCCTCTTTACCCAATTTCCCCCCGAAATCCAACAAGCTGTTTCTTTTTCTCTTTTTTAAGATCAAGATGTCGTGTTAGTCTGTCTGTAGCAGTAGAAAAGAGCAAGAGTCCAGTAGCACCTATAAGACTAATAAAATTTGTGGTAGGGTATGAGCTTTCACGAGTCACAGCTCACTTCTTCACCTGGTATCTGAAGAAGTGAGCTGTGATTCACGAAAGCTCACACCCTACCACAGATTCTGTTAGTCTTATAGGTGCCGCTGGACTCCTGCTCTTTTTTAAGGAATCTGTTTCCAATCAATTCCATTTTGATCAAAAGAGAAATTCAAAGAGAAAAGAGATAGGAAGAGAGTTGCACTAAAATTTCAGAATTTCATTCTTTAGGTGCTCAGCAGCAGGCAATGTCTTCCCAAACCTTTCTACCCTCCTGCTAGAGCACCCACCCTGTGGAGTGTAATATTTTTATAAAAAAACAAAACCTGGAAGGGCTGAAATTACCAAAAAAGCATATAAAGGTCTAACAGAAAACTACAAAGAGAAATCAAAGATAATTTCTTCTTTTGAATAATAACTATAATATTTGATTTATATACCACCCTTCAGGACAACTTAACACCCACTCAGAGTGGTTTACTAAGTATATTATTATTATCCCCACAAAACTCTGTAAGGTGGGTGGGGCTGAGAAAGCTCTGAGAAGCTGTGACTGACCCAAGGTCACCGAAATGGCTTCAAGTGAAGGAGTGGGAAACCAAACCTGGTTATCCATATTAGAGTCCCACCGTTCTTAACCACTACACAAAACTAGCTCTCAGTTTGAACTGGGTTCAATTTATGGTGCTTGCTATAACCTGTAAACCCTAGAACCTATATATCTTCTACCCATATATTTTGCTCATCTGACCATTAATTTGCACATTAAAGAGAACACCAGTTCAGTTTGAGGCTTCTACAATATGTCCCGTACAGCAATTACATGTGAATTGTGTGTCCTCCTCAGTTCCCACTGGTGTGATGGCTAATTCAGATCACGACGGTTACAGATGTGAAAATGGTCTACGAAGTGCATTATATGGCCCACTGGGAAAACTCAAAAATACTCCCCAAGCATCATTTCACATCAGGAAAATAGCGCCACTGTTGCTTTCAGAATCAAGAACCAAGCAAGAGGAAAACCTGCTATTGACCCTCCTGTAGGCAAAGTACATCAGCATCTGCCCTCTCCAGAGCAGATGCACAGCACTGGTGTATTCTGTACAAGTCACAAAGGCCTCCACATTATTAGCATTTCAAAGGCAGTTTGAGATCAAATTAATTACATGAAGTATTTTCTTCAGGCATATTTAAAAATAACTGTAGGCTGTCTTGAATCCTTTTAGGGGAACAATGTGCTTTAAAGGGCTTAAATAAATTTGCAACCTATTTTTACTTTTAAATTTGGTAAATGCAATAAGATTGATCCAACACATGATTCAATTGCAGAGTTAAGTGTGTACTTAAATGTGTGTGTATTTAAAATATGTACTATTAAAACGAAAGACCGGTAAAAGTGCTTTAGGCTGGTAGGCTTGTGGCCAAAAATTCAATTTTCAAACTATGAATTATTTTGCAAACAAATAAAACTGGTATTTTTTTCAAGTAAAAATACTGAAGCAATTTCATGGAAAAGTTATTTTGTTGTTTTTCTCTACAGGACATGGCCAAGTTTGCACTGTGATGAAGCAATAGATGTAACTTATGCCTCTTTTAAAGTGGAGCCTTCTCCAAGCCAACTGTGTGCTCTTCAACTCTGGGTAGGGTTGCCAGCTTCCTCAACCTCCCAGCGGGGGATAGGGGCCTAGCACTTACCTTGGGGGGAGGGAGTGCGCGCATGCAAAGCGTGCAAGCATGCCCCCTCAAGCATGATCTCACGGCCCCTGGGAGCGCACCCAGGCTCTGCAGGGGCTCAAAACAGGCCCGATCCATGCCAAAACGGGCCCATTTTGAGGCTCTGTGGAGCACAGGAGCATTCCTACGTTCCACAGTGCTCAAAAACAGGCCAGTTTCAGCATGGATCAGGCCCGTTTTGAGGCACTGCAAAGAGCAGGAGTTCTCCCGCACTCACAGCAGCCCCGATCCGGGCCAAAACGGGCCCAATCCCGGCAGCTGCTGTGCATGGGCACGAGCAGCGCCGCAGGGGAGTGCGCAGGGAAGGTGCGCGCCCCCGCTGGTTAGGTAAGTGGGGGCAGGGTGTGGAAACTGGGGGCGGGGGATCCCCCACCCCCACCGGGGGTCTGGCACAAAAACCTGTCTATTGAAATTTTCACAATTTTAATAGTTAAGTAAAATGCCCAATTTGGATTTTAAAGTGGCTAATAAATGAACACTTTTCATGAAATAAATTTGCAATTATACTGAAGCTAGTTTCATTGGAATGAGTAATACTTAGTTCCCAAAAGTTATGTTTAAGATTAAGGAAACTCCAGGACGAAGAGTCATTTTTCCCATGTAATCCATAACTTTAGCACTTTTTTACTCCAAAAGTGAAATCCTAAAAACACTTTTGTGGGAGAAAGCCGAACTGAATAGTAGTATTCTGAGTAGTCCTGTTTAGGATTGCTCTCTTAATATTTTAAATTTAACACATGCATTTGAAATACTTCAATGATTTCAAATGGGACTGAATCCAAAGTGAACATATTTAGGACATGCCTATCAAATTAAGTGCAAATACACTGACACTACTCCTAACACATGGAACACCTTTTTGAGGTAGAAGAAATATATAAGAAGTATATAAAAGCACTATTTCAGAAGATCTAATATTGTCAATGGCACTTCTCTTGAGTGCAATAGGTTGGACTAGCATTATGATCTAAATCTCGCAAAACAGCAAAACTTCAGTACGTTAGAACCAACTTTCAGTAGAACGTACTGTGGAACTTAGGCCTTTCTGATAAAACAATCTGGATACCCACTTGCTAAATTTTTGCTAACTTCTCCGATAACATAGGCTTTTCAGTTTCTCTGAACCCATTATAAAGAAAAGGCTAAATGAAACTGAAAGACACACAATTGTACAAATATGTCTTTATGGTGCATAACCCCAGGGTTACCTAGCAAAGCAGCAGGAGCCATAATTTTAAAATTCGGCTGCTTTGCTCCCACTTTTGCTAACAGCTCTGTACTGACCCTCACTGGTGATAAAGTCCAGACTGCTGGGAGAAAAAGTGGAAGAAACACCTGCATTTGTTTCTAAACCTTTCATCAAATGACGACTACACAAACAAGGACAGTTAGGCAACTTTCCTTGAAGAATAGCTGTATAAGAGAACAAACATTGACAGAACATTATTCTTGCATGGTACTATCTAGGGAGATTATTTTTTAATCTCAACATTTCTGTCAAATACAAATGCAAAAGTAATATTCATTCATGTCAATCATGTGATTTTTTAAAAAAATTCAAGCAGCAGTCTACTTCATGTATTTTGACTATTATTTACCAGGTTTTTTTAAAAAAACTGGGGCAAAGTAAAACTTTTTATTATGTAAATCTGATCTGTTACACACTTGAAAAGCGTATATCCTAATGTCTTTCATTATCTAACACTTATTTCTTCTTAAAGTAAAAGATTGTGCACCTCAGTTATGGTAAGAATCTTACATACACTTACATATGTTCTAAATTTAAAAAATTCAGCAGGATTGTAAATTAATCTTACTTTAAGAAATATTAAATGAAATCACAGGAATATTTAGGTCATTAAAACCTAATTTTTTACAGAATTTTAGCAATTCCATAAAAGAATGTCTACAACATTATATTTGTAACAACTGACTGTTACAAATGTCATGGATGGCATTATTAAGCATGCTCATTACTTATTTGCATTACTCATTTGTATTGTAGAAGCAGGGATTAAAATATGGAAACTCTGAATAAGAGACAGTAATTTTACCATCTAAATTATGCTTTAAGAATCTGGCAAGTTATTTCTGCTTTAAAGCACACACACACACACACACCGCCCCCGCTGTAAACTTTAGTTTGTGACTTGCTAAAAGGACAGTCACTAAACTTTCACACAGATCAGGTATTTTACCCTTTAATGCCATGCTCTAAAAGACACTCTGCTCATTTTATAGGGGTAACTTAATGGCCTGAGTTGGACTTAGCGTCAGCAGGGGAGGTGGAAGAAAATAGAGCAAGAACTGGAATTTTAAATGCAATGAGTTATCGGGAATGTTTTATTTGTTGGTTAGTTTTCCATTTTTAAAATATATTTTAACTTACTTTAAACCTTAGGATACTGTGGGATTAAAGAACTAAGGGTGAAAACCACTGGGAAGTTCTCTTGTGCAAGCTTTCTTGTAAGGAATGAGAGTTGTACAGAAGCATTTATGTCTTTCCACTCACTTCAATGCAGTCTATGCAGAAGAACCCAGTAGTGAGCTTAAATAAATAAATATAGCATGTCAAATATGTGTTAAAATTGTTTATACTGTTCTGCATAATTACAAAAAACAAATGTTTTCTTAAAGAGACATTTGACATTTTTTAAAAAATCAACCATAGCTTCTTATTAAAGCTTTTTAAAAAATCAGTGAGCAAAACTTTGCAATAGTACACCCAAAAGTCAGCTATATGGATTGGAAAACTACAAACATTGATCCACGTGAAAATGCTGTAACTGCTGGAAAGTACATTAATATTTATAAATCATAAACACTAAAGTATGTTTACTGGGGGAAAAGATGTAACATAACCATTAAATAAATGTCCCAATATGGGGCGAATGAATGATGAAGTCATTTAAGGAAAAATCTCACACACTGTAAACACTGACTCTAAAATACTTCTTGCTGTTTATCAAAATGGAGTCTGTTGGTAACCATGAACAGATGTACAATCTTGGTGTCTTTTTGATAGTTGTGTTCATAAGAAATTCTTTATGCGAGATTTGAGAGGTTAAAAGAAGTTTCCTGTCTGCACAGTCAAAATATTATTGAAGCAATTCAGGTTGTCAGTAAAAGCTTAAACAAATTTGCTGATAATCCTGTTAATGACCCAGGTCAAGTGTTAACTGTTGTGGGTTATAAAACAGTTAAATTAGGGTTGCTGGTACCCTGGGGCAAATAGCATCATTACAAAAATGGATTCGGAAAAAAAACGATTAAATTTCAGGGTTATATCACTCATTTGGCTTCTTGATTCCACATGACTAGTTCCGAAAGCCGCTGTCTCACCTTCAATATGAAAGTAGAATCCTCCTAAAATAAAAGTCTACTCCAGACAGAAAGAGTAGTGACCTATGAATTCCATGGGAGCATACTTTCAGACTGAAATTTCTTAACATATAAAAAAAATCTATTTAAACCTCAGCATGGAGCAAAATCCATTCATTATTCAGATGTTAATTTATCCTGACATTTTCCTGTTACTGAATAGATGGCTCACACTTCACAACTCTTCTATTAAAAAAAAAATTCCCAGTTGAGACTGCTTAGAGGAGTACATGTCTTTCCCTCACCCCATCCCCCTGCGCCAAATAAGGCTTCCGTGTGATAAATTTCTTTAGAAATAACTTTGAAGAAAATTACCTGTTTCATCACCTCTCTGCTTAACTGGGGCTTCAGTGAGATGAATCACGTGCTCCATCCCCATTGCACAAAAAACTGAACACAAAATATTGCGTATGAACTGAAGCTGCTCCTTTACACTAAATCTTAAAATGGCAGTCACTTTTTTGTAGACTAGCACAGCACGGTAAAAGTATCAAGAAACAAATTATGCAAATATTCTAAAAAGAATTTATGTAAGCCACAATAAACATGTCCCAAATACATGCTGCAATAGCGATTTTTTTTTCTTTCCACAAGTCCACACAAGGCAAAAGAAGTTCCTCACTCTTTACACAGGCTGTAGAAAAAGTTTGTTCTGCATAAATATACAGAAAAACACATCTAGATCTCCAAAACTATTACCAATATGCTCTGTCTGACAAGTTAATAAACTTCACAGAATGTACAGAGAAAAATAAATGTAATCTTTCTAGTATCTTTGTGGTAGGTGGTAGACTGGAAAAAGGTTTGGAATTAATTCATTTATTAAATTTTGATTATAACTGTCCCAATGATTTGTGACAAAAATATTTGCTACAATTGAAAAAGTTCAGAAATACTGAATATTAAAGTCATATTTATATTTTGATCTATTACTGAAAGGGGATCAATTACTGGAAGTAGTTTTCAACTTTTAAAAAAAAGTTATTTTGTTTGTATGAACTTTCAGGAAAACTTTGTATACAAAGCGCTTCTGTGTATCGTTATGGTTCTTGAAGTCCCTAATAACTGCATAATTATAACTATATAATTGAGAAGAGGTTGGTCAAAGCTGGAAAGCGCTGGGTGAGGCACAGTAATTAAAGTATGGCTTGAAAGATCATTATCTATATAGAAAATATTTGTGTGTAACTATACGCAAACAGCATAACAGAAACATTATATCCAAATAGTAAATTGAGTAAATGGCTACATTCAGCATATTTTTTTATTCATCAACATTTAACTATGAATTTTCAAACAGCATCTTTCTCTCAGCATATAGATATATTAAATAACTTTGAAAGATTAACTGTGAAAACCTCTTGTTTCTCAGCTGCTGCCTTAACATCTACTTTTTCTAGTCAGTGTGCTTGCAAGCTTTCCGTAACAACAAAACTGCGCACATTATAAGGAGTTCTGCTAAGAACTGCATGCTACTCTTAATACTCCTCTACTGGCCACAACAAAGGTGTAAGATTAATACCACAGCTTTCCTAGCTACTACACATGTTCTACTAATTATCCTTCTGTTCCAAAGGTTACCCATTATTTAAAAAATTAGACGCATTGAATACACAGTCACAAAAAATAATTTATTCTTTTAAAAATGAAATACACTGAACAATTTCCTTCTTGGTATGATGCAAAATCAACTGTTTTTGAAATGTTTCAGCCTGCATCCTTCAATATATTTTCCCTAAGCGCTCTCTCTCTCTCTCTCTCTCTCTCTCTATATATATATATGCCCTCTTTCCTCCCCAAACCTTATTTACATAGTTCTCCAGAGATTCTTGCTTATCAAAAATATAATGAATGGGAATAGCTAGGAAGCCAACACTAATCAGATAGGGCAAAGCTCTGCATAATTGTTTTATACTAAAAGAGGTTGGGGGGTGCTTTTAAATATTGGAGGAAAGGCAGTGTTCCTGAACAACCCAAAATCAGAGGAGATAACACAATCCTCAATATAGTTACACCTCTCTAAGCCTTTTGATTTCAGTGGATTTAGATGAGTATAACTATCCTTAGGACTGCACTATGAATGGTCTCTTTAGCCATAGAGTTACTTGGTGTGCTTTTTAAAGAAACATCTTAAAAATAATTTATTCAATAAAAGCCCATATCTTTGATATTTTTAGCAACGTAGGCAATGTCTTGAATCAGAGCTAATATGCTAAGAATAAAATAGATTTTAATAGTAATGAAGGGGGAAAGTATAATACAACTCAACATTATACAGTTACTTTTATTGAAAGTAGCAGCTTTTTACTAAACCTAAGGTTTGTAATGAAAATTAACATAATTGGTAATATGCACAATAAACCTATTAGTTCTAGCAAGCAAATTTGGAACTTGGAAGGAATTGGGTCAGCATATTTTTTATTTTATTTTATTTTTTCTGTCCTATCATTCACTGCAATTACAGATCAGAATATATGCAAATGAGTTACTTAGAATCTGTTAATAAAAATAAAATTAATAATGCAGTTATATAATGAAACAAGAATCCAATGGGAATCTGCACCGTTTTTCAAGCATTGTCTTGTTTCTCCCTGTTGGTCCACTATTTTTTCTTCATACAGATCTGTCCAACCGCAAAACAGTTAAAATGATGCAAAAATGTGTATCCCTCCCCATGTGCAGACGCATGGGGCATCCATGGGGCGGCTCTCCTTGGCATCACTTCCGCGCTAATCATCAAACATGCCCGAGTCCTAGCCTCATCCCTTTGTAAAAGGCACCTTACTCAATCCCCCCCCCCCGGCAGGGGCTATCCAAAGCCAGAGTTGCGCCTCCTCTTTTTGCCACTCACCTGCAGCCGCGCCTTGGCTGCAGTCACAAATGTCAGGGCGGGTCACTGGCACTGCCAGGATGCCATCCCGCCGCCGCAACACACGCCTCTTCCAAGGCTGCCTTCGCTTCTAACTTCGCCTCGCCAAACAAGAACTAGGCACCAACTAACACCCAGGAAGCGCTGCCCCCTTGACCAGCATCAGCCAAAACAGAGACCCGAGCCCGACACGCTTGTCTTTTACCGCCTCTCCAGCTATAAGGGGACGGTGTAACCTCCCATTCCTCCCAACAATTAGGTCGAACCAACTGTTCGGTCCTCCCTGGACCACCTTAAAAAGAACCCCCCTGGACCTGGTTACCCAACGGGATGCAGGCAACTTCCAGCGCTCCGGGCTTCGCTCAAGCCGCGCTTACCTTCGTTGGTCGGATGGAGACTCAGATCCCCAAAGCAGCTGAGCGCAGAGGCGAGCAGGAGGAGGAGGAAGCGGCTGGAGACGTGACAATCCATGTTGCTGGTGCAGAGGGCAGCGCGAGCTGCATATCTTCCCCAAGCATGCCACTGATGTGAGCGCTCCGATCGCGGGAGAAGTTACCATGCTCCGCTCGCAGGCTGATGTCAAGTTTGACACTGGAGATAAGGAGGAGTCTGCCCGGCTGCCTGGGCTGCAGGCGCGCGGCGGGGAGCCCGCTGGGTCCTAGCACCGTCCCGCGCAGGCCGAGGCGCGCCGAGAGGAACAGTGGGGGCCGGGGCAGGGGCAGCCCTGGAAACGCGGCAAGGGGGTGGGGGCGGGGGCGGGGTGGGGAGCGCAGGTCAGGCACTTCTGCGCTCGGGATCTCGGCTCCGGCTAAGGACGAGAGGAAGCGAGGCTTCAGCGTCCGCAAGCGAAGGGACTCGAGAATGCGTTCGACTGATTTCCAAGCACTGCCGTGCGCCAGGGAGAAATACTGGCCACGAGCCAGCTGGAGCTCCTTGATTGTGAGCGGCGGAGGGCATCCTCAAACGCCCCCGTCCCATTGCCCTTCCTGCCATGAGCAGAGACAGACGCTTGCCAGAGGCTCCCTCTTGTCTCCAGATGCTTCGTCGGGTTCCATCGTCTCCCGTCCCGGAGCGGAGCTGACATTTGAGCGAAGGGTGGCACGCGTCAGTCGCGTCAGGCCCGGCCGGGCCATATGTATCTTCAACCTGTTCGCGGACCAGGGCAATTCGCGATGGCTTCTGAGCATATACGGGCTTTGGAGAATCGGTGTTTGCACATCGCGAAGTCAGTGGGCTGGAGGACCTTGCATCAGCTCGCGCTCTTCACCAGCAAGGGCAGTGTTGCCCTCCATCACAAATCCTCCTGCAAACAAAGCTCACAATTTGGGGTGGGGAAAGGGCCACCTAAAGTTACTACTGACTTAGGTGACTCAATGAATTAGCGACCTCCAAAACATCCTAGCATTGACAGCCTTGCTCAGGTCTTGCGAACTGGAGGCTGTGCGTCCTTTATGGAGTTAAGCTTTCTCATTTTGGGTCTTCCATAGACCAAAGCAATATGGGCAGCGTTTGGCGGTGAGCCTATAGTTTGGACTCTTTACTTGAGTTGATTCAGGAGGACTTACTTCTGAGAATACATGTGATGTGTTCAGCCATGTTTCTACACATTCCCAAGTCCATTCCAAGTGCAACCTGACAGTTTCTTCTATGAGCCTTGACTGAGGTAAATCCACTGATACTTTTGAACATGCAGTAATTTAACCATATGTGGCCCCCAGAAACTCAGCCCAAATTGGGTGACATGTAGCATCCCCTCCTGGACACAGCTATTAAAGTTACAGGGTTCTTTCCTGCTCTCCTTTTCAGCTGGTCCCTCTAACCACATTTAAGGGCTAGAGAACTGAAGTGGCAACAGTACTACCTATAGAGAACCCATAGGTCACATACGAAGGCCCTTCACAAGACAATATTCAATCTCTCCTTGTTGTGCTGTGAGGATATATCTGTGGTGATGCTGTGTATAAAAATAAAGATGATACAACAACTTCCCACCAAGTACCTGCCAATAAATCACAAAAGAATGTATCTCCACCCCTCCGCATATGCTCATGCTGCTTCAGCAGTTCCCTAGGGAGCCTTGCTAGAAAAGATGACATCATTCACAGCAAACCTGGGCCTGTCCCTTAAACCTAGCAAGCCACAGGCTATTTCCATCTGATAACATTCAATTGTTGCTCTATTCCAGTGTCAAACACAACTATAAGCCTAAGGAATGTTACCAGAGCTCAGGGAACTCTGTGGCAGAGGTATTATAGAAAAGAGCAAGAGTCCAGTGACACCTATAAGATGAACAAAATTTTGGTAGGCTATGAGCTTTCGTGAGTCACAGCTCACTTCTTCACCTGGTATCTGAAGAAGTGAGCTGTGACTCATGAAAGCTCATACTCTCGCAGATTTTGTTAGTCTTATAGGTGCTATTGGACTCTTGCTCTTTTTTACTGCTACAGACAGATACAGCTACCCATCTTGATGTATTATAGAATTTGTCCCTCTCACTCCCTTTGCCACAGAGACCAATTGCATCCCTTAATGCTCCAGGAACTTGGCAATGGGGAAGCTTAAGATAATGATTCACACCCTAGGAAATCCTTACGGGCCCTTGGAGATGTCCTATGCAAACCAGAGCATATTACATCCTCATCTTTCCCATGCGCTCTGCTATTTTGTTGGCACTAAGCGTTTGTTTTGTAGAGCTGATCACCCTCTCATAGTTTCCACTCAGAAAGCATGTTTTTAATAGAATTCATTAAAAGACTGTGTCTTAAATCCTCTGCTCCATTTATCTAGTCATATAGGCCTCAAATGAAGTCATTCTGAGGGCTGCTGCAGGAAAGATAAAGGCTGTGCCTGCTGGGATTCATTAGCACTCCTCTGAGTGTCTGCCAGTGTGGGGGAAGGGAGGAGTAAGTGATCAAACTTTTGCAAATGTCACAATCCCTCACACACACAGTACCAACAGCGCTGTAGCCCATCCCAAGCAGCCCTGGTGTAAGACAGTAACAAAGACTCAGAGCTGGGAAGTACCCAGCTCTGAGTCTCACTAGGCATGTCACCCTCGAGCCTTCATTCCCGCCCATGTGTTTGTTTTATCAGAGAATGATCTGGCTTCTCGGGGCTGCCCCAAAGTTTACTGAAATAATATCATTTTGAACACTTCAAAAGGGTTTGATAAGTTTTAAATGTAAATAAACAACTTCAGTAATAATAGAAATTGAGGACACCCTTATCCGTTTCATGCTGAGAGCTTTTTTTTTTTTGTTCTGTGGGTTTTGTTACAAAATTCCTCTTCAAGGTCTCATAACAGCTCTCTCTCTCTCTCTCTCTCTCTCTCTCTCTCTCTCTCTCCCCCCCCCTCTCCTTGGCTCACAAATGCCCAAATTTGTATCCCATTGTTAGTGACAAGGGTGAGCCTGCAATTGCAGTCAAACTTTGTGCTGTGGCTTGGGTCTTAAGGACTACACAAGAAATTTGTATATGCTGGGATTTCAGCTGCAGCCTGAGTTTTTTAATAAGGTGACTTGGGACCACCTAGAACAGTAAGAATTATTGTGGAATGCAAAAGATGCAGTGTGTATGTGGAGGGGTCAACTTTTATAGACCTAAATTGTCATTGGCCTAAATTAAAGTATAGTTTCAACAAAGCTGAGCCCCTGAAGTTAACTTCACTCTCTTCATCAGTATCTCTTTCTTGCCTCTCAATCTTATAGGAACACATGAAGCTTCCCTATACTGAGTATGATAGTCTTGCCAGGTTGCCCATTGTAGCAGATCTCCCACCCTGGTTGTCCCAGCTAACATCCTCACTCAGTAGAGCTGCTGGAGCAAACTGGAAGAGGGACACTCATGTAATGCTTTAGGAATTTGCCAAATCTCTATGATTTTTACTGTAAAAATTTTGGGAATTCATAGAGCATCACATGACACCATTCCCTGGCAAGCAACCCATGTGTGACTAACAGGACTAGTTCCAGCTCCACCTCTCCCAAGAAAACAGACAGTAAGAGCAGGTGGAATGCTGGGGCTGGAGGTAGTTGAAATTTATTATAGGAGTCAGTGAGAGGGGGGAAAGGATTGGAGGCTGCACACCTAGAGATTTACTATTGATTGATAAAGGTCAGTACTGTCTACTGTGACTGGAAGCAGCTCACAAAGTTCTTAGGTAGAATTCTTTCACATCATCTATTATACATTCCTTTTAGCTGGGGATAGCAAGGATTGATCCTGTGATTTTCTGCATACAAATCAAATGCACCACTAGGCCACAACTTCTCTCCACATTACAAAGAAATGGAAAGAAGCTGGAATATATGTTTTTCATGTCATTTAATTTATGAAGCACAGTAAGGAGAAATAAGTAATGCATACTCCACTAAGCTTTACACTGTATTAATTTCCCACCAAAATTTCACTTTACTACTTGCCCTATCTCTGGCCTACCAATGCAGTGAGGCACAGAGAAAATCTTGTTGCTAGCTTGATTATTTATACCTCAGCCTCTGTATATCCTCCAGCAGCTGGCCTGATCCATCCCTTCTCTTAAGCAATGTGCATTTTGCATGTAAACTGAACAAATATTGAAAGCTTTTAGCTGCAATTAGTCTGCATTCATGGCCCTTCCTCCCTCATTGCTTCCTCCATTGTTTTTAGAGGAAAAAGTGGTATGAAGGTACTCATACTAGGTTTAGGTAGCTCAATAAAGAGTGGAAAGGGAAGCAGAAAATGGATAATGTAATGTAAATGTTAATGTAAACAAATACTCTAGGACTATAACACCCAGAAAGTGAGAAAATACTTTGGTCTTAAAGGATACACTAACAATGACTTCAGAGTCACTTTACTTCAACAACAACTACAAGCTTCCAAGAGAGTTTCCAGCATGAAATGATTGAATTAGAACGGCAGTCAATTCAGTTAATTTCTGACTAGTTGGGCATTCTGGGTTTCTTTCCTATTACAAGCATAAATATGTACAGAATATCTAAAAATATAGTGTTATTAGCAATGATTGTGGTTATGAATGACTCCTAGGCCATTTCCACACACTCTTAAAGGCACGGCCCACTCACTGAATGCTGCTGGCTTTTCCCCAGGAATCCAGACATTTCTGTTTGCAAAATGGTTGTGGGCTGTTTGGCATCTGTTTTTTCAGTGCCTTTTAGGGGGATACCAAAAAAAAATGAAAGCCAAATGGCCCGGAAACATTTTGCAAACGGAGATGTCACCAGCATTCTATAAGTGGCCCATCCCTTGAAGGGCATGTGGAAATGGTCCTAGTGTTATCTTTTGTTCATTTTGCTTCAACCCAGAAACACTACACACCTACCACTGCCAGTCTTTTGCTGCCAAAGTTAACAATTTTTAAGTGTATGTTATATGTAATATATATGTATATGTTTGCCAAGTTAGGATAACACTTTGAATAAAGCATTCCACGAAAACAGATGCCAGAGTCAATCTGTTAGACCTTAAAGTGTCTTTTTGTTGATATATATTTTTTGAAATGTTTCTACAATTACACACCTTCAGATGTTGGACTCCAAGCTTCTTTTGGTAAGCATGGGGTTTTTTTCCTATTGCACCTGCTGAACCCTTTCCTAGCAAGCACCTATTAAAGTACAAAAGCATTTAAATTGCACCTGCAGAGGATGCATTTGCATCATTTCTATTTTTTCTTTCTAATCTTTAGTTTGAAGCAAGAAATAGAAAATGTTCCTGATGAGACTGTATAATTAAATCCTTATGAGGTGCCTCAGCAGAGACTGAAAGCAAAATGCAAAGTAATTCTAAATTTCAAACACTTTTGAAATTTGACTCTCATATTTATACATGCTGAACTTAAACAAGCATATCTTCAAGATACCATCCTTGAACTCCGATGTAACAAATGACTCTGAAGATTACAGAACTCAAGTTTCCATTTTGTATAGACCAATTTATTTCAATTTATTTTGGAGAATATTTACTTGGTACGATTTGCCAGAACTCAAAAGTATGTTTCTTCATTAATTATAGTTCTAAAGACATGTTTAAGATGAGCCGGTGTGCTGTAGGGAAAGGCATCCAAGCATCAGACTGGGGAGGCCTACTTTCAAATCTGAAATCAGCCATGACGCTCACTAGGAGATCTTGTGACAGTCATTCTCTTTCAGCCTGTCATACTTCACAGTGTTGTGATGAAAGAATGGATGAGGGGCATGCCATGTGGTATCCTAGACTCCTCGGAGGATAGGCAGAATAAAAATGTGATAAAGATGACTCCAACTTGCTTTGTGTCAATCTGTAGTTGGAAACCAATTAGTTCATGGTAACCAGAGACAGAGCATTTGCAGTAGTGGTACCATAGGAGTGGTATGTCCTTCCCCTTGAGGCTTGCCTGGTACTTTCTATATTCTTTTTAGTTGCCATTCCAAATTATTACTTTTTACCCAAGCTTTTAATTAAGAGATTAGGGTTTTTTTAATAGTCTGCTCCTAGCCTGATTCTATGAGAATCATTTTAGGCAGTGTTGCAAAGCCTGTGCCTAGCAATCCTGGGAGCTTTTGACAACTGAGCCTGGGCAGGGGAAGTGATGCAGATACTGTGATGTCACACATACACACCCGAACACTGTAGGAATTCCCTCAGTTTCTATGGGAAAAACTATAGAGATTCAGCAAATTTCTAGAGCATTGTGGATATTGTGATGCACTTCTGGATGATCATCACACATTCCATTCCATCATCACCCCTCCATTTTTTCTCCCATTGCTTCATTGCTTCAGCTCGGGTAACAGAGGCCAGGGGACAGGAGCTTGTCTGCCACAGATGGGCAAATAGTAGGCCTCTTTTAGGCTGGTAAATATTTAGTGCTGGTTTTTTTTTAGGCTATAGCTATGTTTTTAATGGCTGTGATTTTAATAGTTTGCTAATTTTAATGGTGTATGTGCTTTGTGATTTTATTATGTTTAACTTTGTAGATTGTCTTGAACAGACAGAATATCCATTTTCTAAATAAATAATTTCCCTTCTATGAATATTCTTTTTAGTGGTTCTACATGAATGTTGACAGAAAAACTAAATGTCTCCTGAACCTCAAGCAGAACTGGTATGTAAGTGTTTCTAACTACAATATACATTGTTTTGGAAGTCATCAGAGTGAGAAAAGTAGGAGTGTACAAAAGAAAACAAAAAAGCCAGAAATACACCCGGAAATCACTATTTGGTTTTGTTAAAACAGTTTCAGAAATGCTGAACCAAATCCTGGAAACTAAACTATAACAAGTCCCTCCCACCAAAATATTTATGTGTTTCATTTTTGTCTGTACCTTGCAGCACCAGCAGGCAAGCAGACACTCAGCTTGCTTTGCAGGGCAGCATCCTGTTTTTCTTAATAGCATTCACCGATCGGATCCTTAGGGGAGAGAGCCATTACATTATTAATTAACTCTGTTGGTGGGAAGAGCAATGTGCACAATGCACACAAGTGCATTCTCCCCTGTCACTGATCCCTTTCTGCCTATCAGCTTTGGAAACATTTGGAAGACGGAATATGCAGACTTCAATCATAAGCTGCAATTTGAAAGACACTTCCTTGGGAGTAAGCTTTATTGAATAACATAGGACTTATTCTGAGCAGACCTGTTGGGGATGTGAATCTTGGTTTGTTTTGTGACACTACCTAGGTCCAAGTCTGCCTCCCCCACCCCTATAAGGGCACTTGGACAGTCACTGTGAGGAAAAGTGCCACGGGGTGTGTGTGTATGTGTGCACGCACAAGTGTTCTGTTCAATCAGTCAGACTTGATAAAAACCCTGGAAGACTTCAATTGTAGGTTGCTATTCTATAGACACTTCCCTGAGAGTAAGCACAAGGAAACATGAAACCAACAGGCACGGCAAGATGCAAAGGTAATAATTTATTGCCATTATAGAAAAAGAAAAAGGTGAACATAAAGCAGGACTGTTTTATGTCAGCCAGTTTCTTGCCATAGTGTGTGCCTAGCTGCCAATACTCACCTTCTCCACAGTCCATTGTTGTGTGTGTGTGTGCACGCACACACGCACATGTTTGTGTAGTATAACTAAGGAAAAAACTGGATGGATCAATGGTTTAGATGGAGGACTGTATTCTGTGTGATTTTGGTGCTATTAAGAGCAAAAACAGCTGGAAGAGCCTGGAAGCCCTCATTGCAAAGAATGGGGGCAGAACTCATAATAAAGCAAAAAACAAATGGATTATATCTCAGCCAGCCTCACCCCACCCAGAAAAAACTAATAACAGGACATAGTTGGTTTGTAACTAGAGATGGGCAAAAACTGGGTAAAAAAAACCCACGCGGCTCATGGTTCGTCAAATTTCACAAACCACAAACTTTCACTACCCTGCCCCTGGTTCACGAACCGGTTCATTTGGTTTGTAAATCTGGGTCAGAAAATCATCACTTCCGAGTCAGCAGAAGGTCACTTCTGGGCCAGAAGAAGGTGACTTCTGGGTCAGCAGAAGGTCTGCAGGAAGTCCATTCCCTGTTGCCTATGAAACTGATTAATTGGCACCAGGCTGTCTGCAGTCACGAACCAAAAAATGAACCAAAGGAACCAGCCTAAAGTTCGTGCTGGTTCATCAGAAATGGGATCTGATGAATGGCGGTTCGCAAACCATGAACCAGCCTGGTGTGAAGTGGCCCGTGCGGCGGGCTGACCCCTCATGGGTCCGCTGTGATACGGGCCCGACTAGGCGGCTGGTGGGCGCGGTGCGGGGCTCCTGCTGGCGGGCTCCCATGAACACTGGCCCCCGGGGTTCCTGTTTAGCTAGGCCTCAGAAGGGGGCGAGCCGCCCAGGTTGCTTCACCTTGGGTCAGCTATTTCCCCCAGCAGGTGGACCCCCTTTGCAGCAGGGACCAGCCTGTTCCTTCCTCCTTGGCCAGGAGCCACCCCTTCCTTTTATACCCTTCTCCCCTCACTAGATCCTCCCCGCCCCCTCACCCGGCCCCCAGTGCAAGGCCAATCACCTGGGCTAGGGCAGGGTCCAGCAGGCAACTCCACCTGCACCCAGGTGTGAGCCCTCCCTGCCCCCTCCCCCCATTCCCAGTGGAGGCTCCAGTGGGGGTGGTCATGTTGGGCAGGCCTCCTGGCCTATCCCTCCCCACGGCCTGCGGGGGGCCCCGCCTCTGCTGTGCTGGGCCTGGCACAGCTCCGCCTGGCTTCGCCCTTTCCCCCAGCCCAGGTGATCCGTGGCGTGCTGCTCCACTAGGTGCTGGCTTCAGCTGCCCTCCGCCAGCCCGGGGGTTGTGCAGTGGGTTGCAGGGTGGCCCTGGGCCGGCTCCCCGGCGCTGCGTTCCTCTGGGGCAGCGGGGCCGGTCTCTCCTGCTTCACTGCCACCGGGCCTCCTCCACCAGCGCTGCGGACTGCTCATCTGCCCGGGTCTTGCCTCGCCGTCTTCGGGCCTTCTCTGCCGGCGCGGCGAGCTGCTCGTCTGCCTGGGCCTCGGCCACTTCCCCCTTCCCCTAATTTGCGCTGGCGGGCAAGGGCCCCCACCCAGGTGAATGTCGTTGTTGGCGGGGGCAACTGGGGGGTCGTGTCAGGGAGTCCGGGGGGCTTCCTCCGGGTGGGGGAAGGTCCGTCACCAGACACCTGGTTTCTGCTTAATTTTTGTTCGTATTTCAGTTCGTGCCCATCTCTATTTTTTTTTGAATTTTTTTTAATTTTTAATATCTAACATAAAAAACTACAAACTACAAAAATATAAAGGGGAAGAGGGGGGGAAGGGAAGGGGGGAGTGGGAAAAGGGAAAGGGCAACACATAAACAACAAACACTACACTACATGTCTTGTATTCCCTTTATGCTGTAATTTTTCTTAAAAGTTAACTTTCTAATATGCTATCAGATTGGTAGATTTTATACAATACAAACTATATTCAAGATCAGACTTTCTCCCCCCCCCCCTGCGTCTCAGTCTCAGCTCTCTCTGCGCGGCTGGAGCAGCTGCACCCGCTCTCTCTTCCCCCCCACTTTCCCCTTCAGATTTTGAACTTTCTTCCTGCTGAAACTCCTGATGGTTGAGCAAAAAGTCTGTCAGCAGTACTTCTGATGTAATCTTGTAAGTTTGATCCTTATATCCAAACCAAACACCTTCTGGAAACAACCATTTATATTTTACATCACATTTCCTCAAGGAAGCCGCAAGTCCTTTATACTTGAATCTTCTTTTACGAGCCAAAAATGGAACATCTTTCAATATTTTAACCTTGTTGCCCAAATAATCCAAGTCCACATTGTACGAATTATATAAAATGGTGTCCCGAGTCTTCTTAGATGAAAAGTCAATAATAATCTCGCGAGGCAGCTGACGCTTCATTACATACTTTGAAGATGTCTGGCGGACTTCCAAAATATCGCTTTTTAACTCTTCTTTAGTTGCCTTTGCGAATGACGCCAAAAGTCCAGACACAAGATCTTTCAGATTTTCACCTTGCTCCTCTTTTACATTCTGAAGACGCAGTACTGTTTGGGCACGGTCCACTTGCAATCCTATTGTTTGATTCTCCAAAAGCTTCACTTCCTTACTTGCTGCTTTCATGAGTACTGAGTTCTCGTGCGCAGACTGCTCTGCTCCGGTCGCTGTTTCTTGAATGGTTTTCACTTCGCTTTCCACTGAATCAACCTTTTGCCCCATTTCATTTAGTTTCGCCACAAAGGGCTGCACAGCATCGAAGACTGCTCTCCTCACCATCTCTTCCAGGGTTTCCCCCTTCCCCTGTAACGTCGCCATCACCGATTTACTTATTGCTGGGCTCTGCTTTCTCGTCGCCATCTTAGGGGGGGGCGCCAACTAAGTTCCGAAACTCCGTGAAGGGGAAGAAATCCGCTCCTTCTTAGCTTCAACTCCCACCAATCCTTTGCATACGCCTAGGAGTCAGAAGGGATTTGCTTACTTACAGGTTTCCACCTTAAATCTGCTTATTGCCGTTCTCCATGGCCCGGCAGCACGCGAGGCGCTGCGCAAGTCTGCCGGCCTCCGTTGGAGCAAACGGGCAATTTACCCCCTGCATTGCTTCCAGAGGGTTCTTCCTGCGGCGCCCCAGACCCTGACTCCCTCACTGGGAGTCCTGGGGGTTAACCCTCGCGGGTCAACCGCCCGGTCAGGCTGCTCGGACGTTTTCTCCTGGACCTGCGGAGAAGAGCGTCTGGCATGGCCGGGAAAACAAAACCGAATCGTGCCCATCTCTATTTGCAACACCCAGATCTAAAACTGAAATAGAAAATTTTTCGATGTATTGTCGAAGGCAGCACGGCCGGAGAACAATGGTTGTTGTGGGTTTTCCAGGCTGTATTGCCGTGGTCTTGGCATTGTAGTTCCTGATGTTTCACCAGCAGCTGGGGCTGGCATCTTCAGAGGTGTAGCACCAAAAGATAGAGATCTCTCAGTGTCACTGAGATTTTTCACTGCAGATGAATGCTGCATTTTTATGTGAATTTACACTCTCATTCCATTAGGGACCATACAGTGCAATCCTAAAGTCTCTCTTTTGGGAATTAACCCCATTAATAAAATGATTTGAGTAGACCTGTATCTCCTCCCTTAGGATTACTCCCTTAGTTCAGTGTATTCATATATGCAATAAAGCGGTAAAAGTACCCATGTCCCAGCCATCCTGCTATTTCACATATGAAGGCTGGATTGTGCACATTATTTACTCTATTAAGAGTAATCTCCTATTACTATAAAAGTACCTTTGCAGAATAAGATCAGGCAAAGATGGCATTCTGCATTAGCAGATAAAGCAATCTATCTACTCCAACTTCCATAAAATCATTCTGTGGAAACATATAACTGATTTATGATTTCCTGCTGATGTTGCACTTATATGTATTTTTTTCAAATATATCAAAGATTAAAATCCTTACCAAATGCAAACTTTATATTGCACATTTTTCTTCCCTTAAAACAGAAAGTGACATCTTCCTGAGAGTGTAAGATCGAAAACTCCAAATGCATGGTCAGAGTGCTGCAGCAACATGCTTGAATAAAAAACAGCAAAGCAACTTTCTATGTGATGAAAAATATTATGGGATTATTAAAAGTAACTACAGAAGTGATCAATCACTCTGTCCCCAGGGGCTCAGAGTCACAGTCTGATTCCAAAAAGGCTTTTTAATGTCTACAGAGCTTGATTTGCACTTTTAATTAATTGCATCACACAAAGTAAGCTTCTAATAGTAGAGGTTTAAAACCTCTGTAAATTGCACTGTTTTTAAAGGAATGCTCGGGATTAATTTTTAATTCAGAAAGGGTGCTTGTGGGAAAATATAAGTGTTCAAATTCTCCTCGTAAGAGAATTTATGGATAATGAAGATTTCAGATCATGACATAGTCATCATGGGATTGCACCATCTTTTCCATCTCAACCTGTCCCCACATTTATCCACACCACTACCAAAATCATTTGAGGCTGCTTTTCAGTTTCTGTTCTCATGGTGAATATTCCTTGAGTTCAGAGCAGAAGCTATACAAAAGTAGTTACATGAAATCTTCTCCTGTGGTCCTTGGAGTGGGACAGTCAGAACGCTCGGGTAGCTCCTCCTCCTCCTCTTGCTTAGAGTCGGACAAGCTTGCGATCCCAGGGGGAGGGGCTCCCAGGCTCTTCAGTTTTTTCCGGCCCTTCTCAGCAGGAGCCACGGACCTCTTTTGCTCTATAGAGCAGCGATCCTGAATAGCCAGAGAAAGTCGAACGGAGGCGCAGGCTCGCCAGGGAAAAAGGAAGGACATGTTCCTCCTCCCCTCCCCCATCACCTTCCAGCCGCAAGCAAAAGCCGCGGAGGCGAGCTGCAGAGCCGACACTCCTAGACTGCTAGGACCCGGCTACTGCTGAGGCTAGGAGAGAGGCGCACAGAGATGCCGCGACAAACACACATGCAAGTCGCAGCAGCTGCGAAAGGGGGAAAACCTGCAGGGCTCCAAAGTGGCAGAAGCATCATTGTATGCGCCTGAAGCGGTGAGTAGAATAACACCCCTGCGGAGAGTCAACCTGACTTCGAGGAAGCCAGGGGAGGGGGGAAGCCTCAGTGAAGGAGGGTTGAGTCGGAACTCACAGAGAGGCAATCAAACGCTGGGAGATAAGGGACATTAGAGACGGCTGTTGGCTGCTCGTTTTCCCTAAATGCCACAAATGCTCCCACTGAACAGGGCAGATTACCACCTAGCCCTGGGGACCATTGATTTAAAACTAATACCCGCCCTCACTCGCTTTCACCGTTGGGTGGGAAGGTGTTGGCGGTTAAAATGGTGTCCAAGGCTGGCTCATTAGAAACAAAAGTATCTGAGTCTATGCCTTGTGGCAGGGAGTTCCCAGGCCCTGCAGGCCCTACTCAAGGGGGAACCCAGGGAAGTTGTGACCCTGATTTAGTCGCCCAGTAGCCAAAGCAAATATTTTTAGCGTGGCTGCAAGATGAGATTAAAAAGGGCTTATGAGGCAATGAGAGACCTTAAGGGGCAGATGCACTCTCAAAACAAAGAACTTCACTCAGACAGCTCTAAAGGTAAAAGGCCTGCTATAGATGCTGCCCAAACAAGGCCAAAAATAAATAAATAAATAAAAATAAAAAGAGAGAGAGAGAAAGATGGAGAAAGGAATCCCGGTGACTCGGAGGAGTCCCATTAGCGTTCAGAAACATTGCACCAAACCTTGGAGAGGGAGGTGAACTGTCTGATGAGGAAGAGGCTGAAGTGGGTCAAGCGTAACCTAGGCCTTTTCTCACTAGAAGTATATTCCAAATTGCTTACAAAGACGAGACAGTAACTCTACACCCCCAGGGTCTGGAAAGGGCACTACCATAGTTGGGGCCCAAGCAGACTGGGGTGTCCCTCCCAGCCATTTTTCGTGACATTCTTATGACAGAATAGGATAGTCCTGCTAAGCCAAAGCTCTAATTATCGGTGTTTAACAAAATTGTACTCTCTGACACCTGACAATGTGGCAAAGTTTAAACTGCCCACAGTGGATGATCCAGTAACTAGCCTGGTCACTACATTGCTGTTACCTATGGCTGCGGAAGGCAAGCTGAAGGACCCCTCTGACAAAGATAGAGCGGGCATTACACAGGAACTCTGAGGCATCAGCAGAGTCGCCGAGGTCTTTAGCCACTGGCTCTCTATTTGCCAGGGCAGCCCACACCTGGGCTCTGGGCCTAGCTGCAGCAGGTGGAGAACTTCCAGAGGATAGCAAATGAAGTTAAGAAAATAGCTCAGGCAGCGGCCTTCATGGCAGATGCAACGCTGGACATGTTTCAAATATCTCCCGGACCCATGGAGTTTAACGTAACTGCACAGCGAGACACATGGCTGAGAAACCGGGGGTGGATCCCCCCACTCGTAACAAGGTGGCGACAATACCTATTTAGGGTTCCAAATTGTTTGGTGAAGCCCTGGACAAATATCTAGTTGAACAGGCAGAGAAGAGAAAAGTCCTACCATCTAAGAGAAAGGACCAGAAGTATAAAGGTAAACATTCTTTTCGGGACTACAAGTGGCTTTCAAGACAGAGTACCGAAAGACCCTTCAGAAGTAGATGGCAATCCAAAATGAGAGCTGATCACAGATCCTTTAGCTTCAATGCCACCTTCCCGACCCAAAGGACAGAAGAAAGGTCAACAAGGATTGGCAATCGTCTACAGAACTTCGCTATTCAATGGAGATAGTTGATTTCGGACAGATGGGTACTGGAAACAATACCAAAATGGTGTTTTAACCAAGTATTCAAGAACCCATCACAACAAAACACTTGATGATAAAGAAGCCCTGTGGTGCAGAGTGGTAAGCTGCAATACTGTAGTCCAAGCTCTGCTCATGACCTGAGTTCAATCCTGGCAGAAGCCGGGTTCAGGTAGCCGGCTCAAGGTGGACTCATCCTTGGGTGTATTCGGTCTTCTTTGTAGTTTCAAAAAAGGAACGGGGATGTTAGGGCCGTTCTGGATCTGAAATGGTTGAACCCCCACATAAGATCCAGGAAGTTCAAAATGGAGTCCATGAAGTCCACGAGGGGGGCCATTTAGCAAGGGGACTTTCTAGCCTCCATAGATCTGGCCGAGGCCTATCTACACGTCCCTTTATGACCGGTATACAGATAATACCTGTGTTTCGCTTACACTGGCGAGCACTATCAGTACAGGGCCCTACCTTTTTTGGTCTGAAGTCTTCGCTGAGGGTGTTCACAAAGTGTTGGTGACTCTGATAGCCTTCCTCAGAATCCAGGGTATAGCTTTGGCGACCTATCTGGATGACTTCTGATAAAGGTCCCATTGCTGGGAACAGCTCAGGAGGCAGTATAGATGACAAAAAAAAATTGCCTAGAGGGGCATGGCTTCATAATCAATCACCAAAAGAGTGTCCTCACCCCAACACAGAGGATAGTCCTCCTGGGGGTGATAGTGGACACAGTCATGGATAAGATCATTTTTGTCCCTAGAGAGACAGCAGAAGATCAACACTCTCCTAAAGTCGATTCAAAACAACAGACTGGGGGAGGTGAGGCAGCTGGCCAAACTACGAGGGATGATGGTATCTTGCCAAGATATGCTCCATTGGTCACAATTCCATATGAGACCATTGCAGAGATCTCCTTCAAACACATCCAGATTTGCAGAAGGTTTTCCGCTCAGAGAACAACCATGACGGCAGACACAAGTCTGATGGGATGGAGAGCCCATAAGAAGGACAGAATAGCCCAAGGGGAATGATACGCCTGAGAGAAGGGTTGCAACATAAGCCTACTGGGGCTAAGAGCCATAAAGAACGTTCCAAGGGAATTGCAAGGTTGTCTGAACGGGAACTCCATCTTGGTACAAACAGACAACGTGACAGCTGAAGCTTATATAACAAGCAAGGCGGCAGCAAGTCAAAGACTCTGGACAAGGAGGCAGAAGACATTCTCCGATGCGCGGAGACAAACCTAAAGTCTATGCAAGCGGTTCACGTGGCTGGATTGCAGAACTCGATGGCAGTCTGCCTGAGTCGAAGCAAGAGGATGCGGAACAAGCAGGTGTTTGCGCTGATATGCTAAAGGTTGGGTGAACCAGAAGTGGACTTGTTCACATCTGACCTAAACAGGCGAGTTCCAAAAGTCTTCTCAAGGCAAAAGAACAGGACACAATGGGAATAGATGCACTACCGGAGACTGACCATGGGATCTCCTATATGCTTTTCACCAGTGAAAATAATACTCAGAGTTATACAGAAGATAGTGGAACAAAGGCGGAAGTGATAATGGTGACCCCTTTGGCCACAGTGACCATGGTTCCAAGATCTAAAGAGGCTATCATGCGTTGATCCCTGGACGCCCCCTGGCAGGGAAGACCTTCTAACTCAAGAGAAGATTCAGCACCCAAAACCTGAAGTCCCTAAACTTAACTGCCTGGAAGTTGAGCACATCCAACTTAAGGATTTGGGTTTTCCAACAAAGTGTCTGCCACGATGCTAGCATCGAGAAAATGTTCCATGAACAAAATTATGATAGGGCATAGCAAGTGTTTAAGGAATGGTGTGTGAAAAAGGGAAAGGACCCTCTTACGACATCCATGAGATAGGCCCTTCTGTTCCTGCAAGAGGGGCTAGACAAAGGGACCTAGTACTTGCACATTAAACAGACAGGTGGTGGCAATTTTAGCTGTTAGGGGGTTAAAGAGAGGGACGTCCCTTACCAGGCAGCCTCACATTAAAAGGTTCCTAAGAAGGACTGTATTAATTAATCATCAGCAAATACATAGATTTCTGACTTGTAACCTAAATATAGTTCTTAGTGCACTAACTGAGGAACCATTTGGGCCCAGGGCTTCATGCTCCCTTGGAGAGTTGACCCTCAAGACGGTTTTACTAGTGGGGTTAACCTCAGTGAGACAAGGATCAGAAATTGGGGCCTTGTCAATATATTAGGAATTATGTATCTTCCATCATGTCGAAGTTGTGTTAAGGACAGATCCTACCCTTATTCCAAAGGTCAGCTCCTCTGTCCCTAGGGGGGAAGACATAGTTCTGTCTTCCTTCTGCATTAATGCAAGGTGGAGAATATGTTTATTTCTCTTAAGGCATATTTTGCTAGGTGGATAGGTGACATCTGCTGCCATAAGTAGATGATTTAGGGAATGTATCAGCTTAGTGTACATATACACTAAGTTAGTTCCACCAACTGGAATCTTGGCCCATTTCCTGAGGGGAATAGCCGCTTAGCAGCATATAGATCCTTCCCGTCGTAAGAGAAAATCGGTAGAACAGTGATGTAGAAGTTTGTTCGCACGTTCACAAAACATTATGAAGTAGAACAGATAGCTTCGGCTGAAGCAGCTTTTGGGAAGGAAGTGCTATAGCACGTCCTGAATGGTTAAGATCTAGAATACCCACCCGAGGGTACACTGCTAGAGGTATGTCCCGAGCGTTCTGACTGTCCCACTCCAAGGACTACAGGAGAATGGAAGATTTGTATTCACTTACCGTGAAGCTTCCTTTCTCGGTGGTCCTGGAGTGGGACAGTCCAATCCCTCCCTATGTAAAGTAAAATAGATAAATAAATAAGGGACAGGGAAATATAGAGAAGTGTTAGCTTCTACTTTCATAGTTCTTTGGAATGGTTACTGTTTTTGCACTTGTTCTTACCAATTTTTTGAGTTGTATGTGTTGAGTATACAGTGATTGGGACAGAAGGGGACTCTGGGGCTTGGAAAGGAACTGAAGAGCCTGGGATCCCCTCCCCCTGGGATCGCAAGTTTGTCCAACCCTGCGCAAGAGGAGGAGGAGGAGCTACCCGAGCGTTCTGACTGCCCCACTCCAGGACCACCGAGAAAGGAAGCTTCACGGTAAGTGAATACAAATCTTCCATTTCACACTATTGAGCTGGCTCAACTCACCTTTGCATTACTGCCATGAAGTTTTTCAGTCCTGTCTTCAGAGATATTTCATACTCTTCTTGACCATTTATATCAACTGGGGAAAAACAGTGGGTCAGGAATGCCCACATACGAGTTATACCAACTGTGAAAATGTCCAAGCTGCTTAGATCATTAGAAAAAGAAATCTTAGAGCTGGGAAGATTTGGAATAACTCAGAAGTGGATTAAAGTATAAGGGTGCATGGGATATTTTTTATTCTTTTTTAAAAAGTCAGGGTTATTTTACAGACAAAAACAAGAAAAAAAGACAGGATAACACAAAGATTAAAAAAAACCTGTCAGTGTAGCATTTCAAACATTGAGGAAAAACAATTGCTGAAGGAAACATACTAGAGGCTTTAGTTAGGACAATATTCCAGAAAAAAAACACCAATTTCTGGTTTACAGGATGAGATGCTTTTCCTGTAGACCGTTTGGCAAATTCTATAAATATATTTATTATTTTCCAGTGGAAGCTCTGAGCTTGTTTATTTGCTATTAAAATGCCTATGGTGGAGGGGGGCTGTGGGAGCTAGGTGTTGGCCTCATGGCATGATTGGCCCAATGAGAGAGAAACATGGCCCCACAAGTACTGATCATGGATGGGACTACCTCCCTACCCCAGTGCCCTATAAAAGACCAGCACAACTGAGGGGTGAGGCTGTGTGGCTGAGAAAGCAGCTACAGCTCTCTCAAGGAAAAGGAGATCCAAGAGAGTTCCTTAGAGCAACAAGCCTTGTAAAGGCAGTCAGCTGGTGGCTACCAACTCCTCCAGAAGTCACATCAGTCTGGCTCTGGGACAGCTTGGCACACATATCCTGTAAGAAAATGGGGACACTGAAAGAAAAGGAAACCCCTCCCTCATCTTTACCTAATAAACCCATCAATTATTTACCTACCTGCTCAAGGATGAATGGAGGGGGCCAGTGATTGCTCCAGCTGTGCTTGAACAAGCTCTTTAGTCAGCAATTGCACCACGCCAAGATTGCTTGAAGCCACATCTCTTCAGGGATACTTGGCAATGGCCCAGAATTTCATATTCCACACATCAGTGAAGAGGGACTCAGTTTGGAATTGCCTCTTCACTTCAATCATGATTCAAAGGAAAATCTGTGGCTTTCTCTCTCCCTATACCACCTCTTACCTTTGCTTGTAGTTCCACCCACTAATGAGTTACATACCAGATGCTTTTCATTCTCTGTAGTAACACCTGTTCTTTGCAGCCTTTTCCCCAAAGAACTTCAAAGAGTTTCTTATCTTATTCTGTTATATAAAAGTTTAATTCAGTATTATTTAAGCATTAAGTCAGTATTATTGTGAAGGGCATTTGCAGCTTACCTGTTTGAGGCCTTTGACTCTGTTATTTATGATGATTTTACCATGCCATGGAGATGGTACTGATTTAATTGCTAATGTTTATTGTTGCTGTGATTTTATGTTTTTTTGTTAAATTATTATGTATTTTAAATATACTGCTAGTCACTTAGAATTATAAAATAAAGTAGGATATAATTTTTAACAAATTAAATAAGCAAATAAGTGAATATGATACACATTTTTTTTAAATGTCAAAATCAAACATCTGAGGCAGAAATGCTGAACATCTTATGTGAGAGTAATCTTTGAAGAGATATGAGTAGGAGAATGGCTCAAGAAGTTGTTTGTTGGCTAGGCATATGTGCTCAGACTGAAAATGTACTGCTGTCATGTAACAGATATCAACATCTTTAAAATAAAACAAAAATTACTGTTTTGCTAATGAAACTATAACAGTACAAAATGCCATGGGAATTTCTCAGAATGTTTTGAACACTGAGATGTCTGTGACTACATCATTTGGCAGAACATCAATTAGGGATAAAGCATAATTTTTTTCCTCTAAAAAGGAGATTTTATTGATAGGAACCAAAGTAGTCCATGTGTGCGTACATGGAGAGGAGATGTTCTGAAGAACAAAGAACAGAAGCAATATATTGTCAAAGCTTATGAAATTCATAAGCATAAGCACAATTTCAACAGGAAAGAAGAGACTTTAAGAATGAATAGAGCATGGTTTCCAGTCCTGAAAAACACCAGGCTAACAAAACACTCTATACCCGACAATAGCCCTGCAGAGAAGATTAGCACATCAAGCACCAATCCATATGCAAAAGAACCTCCTCAGGATACAGTGAAGCCTCCCTCCATTAGCATTCCACACCCTGGGAAACTCTTACAGGATGACTCAGCCCAACCCCACCCCTCCTGAGTAGATATAAATGACCTGCCAACATCTTTTCCACACTGTGACACTGAGAGATCTCTGTCTTTTGGTGCTACACCGCTGAAGATGCCAGCCGTCAGGAACTACAATGCCAAGACCACGGCTATACAGCCCGGAAAATCCACAACAACCAAAGAACAGAAGCCATTTTTAGGTGAATTGGAATAAGAATTCCCGTGTAGTTTGTGTGGCCTCCCATGAATCGCTTGATAAAGTTCACAGAGACTTCTTTCATAAATATAGTTGCATTCTTTTCAGAAATGTAATTTCCTATTTCAGTCTAGCTGAGCTTCCTCAAGGACATTCTTGCATTCTTCTTGTGATCACCTACTAGCATCTTTGTTTTCTTTTATTTTAAAAATTGTCAAGAAAACTCAGCCTTTTACTTCCCTTTCAAAAGCATTGGAAATTTTGTTGGAACTTCTGTCAACTTGTAAGAGTTTTTTGTACTTGCTATTTCTTGTTTTGAATAAAATTTGATGGGCCACTTCAGTTATGTTTCTTCTTTGGACCTCTTTTATATCTTAAGAGCAAAAGAAGAGCCCTGCTGGACCTGACCAGCAGTGTTATACATGAACACACAAACAAAGCAGAATCAGACCATTGGTTCATCCAGGTCAGAACTGTCTACTCAGATTGGCAGTGGCTCTCTAGGGTCTCTCAGTTGGAGGTCTTGCATAATACTCACTACTGGGTCCTTTTAATTAGAGATGCCATGGACTGAACTTGGGATCTTCTGCATGCCAAGCAGAGGCAGTGGTAGAGCATCAACTTGGCATGTAGAAGGTCTCAGCTTCAATCTCTGGTATTTCTGGTTAAAAGAACCAGGCAAGGTGAGAGACCTCTGCCTGAGATCCTGAAGAGCTGCTGCAAGCCTGAGTAGACAACACTGACCTTAATGGACCAAAGGTCTGATTATTTAAAAAGCAATATCATAAGTTTATGTGCCACCCTAAGCCCATTCCATCCTACAACCATTTAAGCCCACTCACTTCAATGAATGTAGAAGGGTGTGATTCTACTTAGGATGGCACCACAATGGTCTGTCTAATCTTATTTTCCATTTATCTATGATGCTCTGAAAGCGCACAAAGAAGAACCAATCTTGCCCCATTTTTGTTTCTCGGTAACTGGTATTGAAAGGTACATTGCATGAAAACATAGAGGTTTCATTTAGCTACCATGAATGATAGTAGCTGATAATTTTTCATCTTCTTTTAAGTACAAATTAATGACCATTACCATATCATGTGAAAATGAATTCCACAAAATTCATGGTTTGTAGAAGTACCTCCTTTCTTCTCTTCTCAATCTATTGTAAATTTCATTCAGTGACTCTGAGTTTTACTACTATGGAAACAGTGAGTAAAATTTATCTCTAGCCACTTTCTCTATGGGCACAATGAGACATGATGGAGTCCCTGAGCCAAACCCAGGGATTCCTCTGCCATTTTAGAGCCTAACACAGACAACTTAAAAATTCTGAGCTGCAGCAGAATCAAGCATGCATGTTTCCCCTGCACCTTTTCAAGTGCCAAACTGTCTTCCTAGTGCTTAAAAGGCAGGGTGGGGGATGTCTGCCATGCTGCAAGAGCCCCAGGAATACAGTGAGCAGCAAGAGCCAAAGGACTTTTATTTATTTACTTCATTTATACCCTGCCTTTCTCCTCAGTGGGGACCCAAAGCAGCTTACATTGTTCTTCTCTTCATCTTATTCTCACACCAACCCTATGAGGTAGGTTAGGTGTGACTAGCCCAAGACTACCCACAGTGCAATCCATTGTGGGCTTAGACTGGAGTAACTCCGCTGAGGATCGCACTGCTGGTGAGCTTCCAAGGTAGAATGGAGGTTTGAACCCGAATCATATGCTGATACTCTGACCACTCTGCCACATTGCACTACATTAGCTCTTTTGGCCCTTGGTTTGCAGAATATGGTCTTATGTGAGCCAGGATATTCTTGTAGCTCATCACCTGTTTTAAGCTTGATTCGGAGTGCATTGGGTTGTATATTTTTGCTTGCATTTATGTTGCAAATGTGTTTTATTATGCTGCTGTAAGTCTCGAGCATGGAGAAAAGTGGAATAGAAAAATGTTAATATATGAATAAAATAACATTTTTTAAAAAAACCAAGAGTCTGAAATGCTTTGGGGCATTTGGAGATGGAAACAAAGGGGGAAATCCTAATGGTCTATGCAGTTGTATGCTCCATGTCATTCTGTGGGGCTTACTCCCAGGAAAGTACTCTTAAGACTGTAGTGTAAAAATATAAATCAATAATAAATACAAATTTGCAAACATGATATCATATAGTCAGATTATCATTATTGGCTGCAACTCTCAGTCTAAGGGCCAGATTATCTTTCCATTAAATTTTCATAATTGGATCTCCAAACTAGGCATTAGGACATAAAAAGCAGATGGAAAGTGTATGTATGTGTTGGGGAGGAGATACACCAAGGTTGCGGTGATGGAAAGAGAGGGGGGTAACTGTTTCCCCTAGACAGTTTCCCTGATAGAAAATGACCTCCATCAACACTTTCAGTTGCTAAATAAAATGCAAGTACTCCTTATGTGCTTGTCTTTTTTTTCCTACTGGAAGTAAAGAAATCTTGGGACCTCACTTACATCTTGGAAAATGGTATAAGGAGAAAGACCATTCCCCTGATCCATATCAATTCCTGTTTTTTCAGGCCAAAATACATGTTGGAAGTTCCAAACACAGAACTACAACATCTTGTGTAATTTTGCCCTGTTAACAAAGAGGTGTGGTGTAGGAGTCAGAAAGTTGGAAGCTTGCTAGGTCACACACTCTCAATCTAACGTACCTCTCAATATCATTGTGATGATAAAATGGAGGAAGAAGTCTCACCCTGCAGCTGCTCGCAGCCTCGGCAGGGAGTCTGACTTTGCCGCCCCGCCCAGTGGAAAGGAGGCAGGCTCCCTTCCTTCTTGGGCATCCGGGGCATTGGCCAGGGGACAGAGCCAAGGGCCGTTTTTCGGCGGCTCCATCTTCCCCTGGCCGCAGTTTGCAAAGAGCTCGGATAGGGGAAGGACGTGTTTTGCTTCCTCTCCTCCCGAGTGCTTTGGAGAGCTGCGGCTGCGCTCGCTCGGCTGGGAGAAGGAGCGCGTTTTGCTCTCCTCTCCTCCCGTGCACTTCAGAGGCCGCAGTTGCTCTGGTTGGTCGGTCTCCTTTTGCCGCATTTGAGCGCTCGGCAGGAGAAGGAGTGTTTTTCCCTCTCCTCTCCCCCGAGCGCTTTGGGGCCAAGCTACACATGACGAATGACACTTGAACAGCAAGTGTATTTCTCCCTGTTCACTTGCCCTCCACTCAATCCACTTGCCATTCAAGTGTCATTCGTCATGTGTAGCTTGGCCCTTGGACAGCATCGGAGGAGTGGCCCAGAGAAGGGCCGCAGTTGTACCTCCGGCTGCACGTACCGTTGTGCGCACCGGCCGCTTTTAGCACAGCGGAGAAACAAAGGAGGGGAAATCCCCACGGGAACCTGAAAAGACTCACAGTCCAACGCGTTATTTTGTATAACAAAGTGAAAAAAATTTTTAAAGTGCAAGTGCTACTGTAACCATTCAATTATTATACAAATCCATTTTTATACAATTTCATAAATGTAAGAGAATCCAACATAAACTCTACAGATATAATAAATACGATGTTTGTAATGACTGCCGGGTACAGCAGAAGCCTCTGAGGTGAAAAGGTCCTTTAGATGTATTCCTCTGTGTTCTTTCAATTTATAGGACTCCTTCAATATATCAAATTCCTCCGGTGAGGTAGGTAGAAATGTGCAGGCAGCTAGAAAAAGCCCTCTGTCACGCTCAATCTGGGGCCGGCTACGAACATCAGATTTCGTGCCCACTTCATCAGGAGCGTGCTTCACATCACATCAGAGGTATAGGTGCAACTTATTACAAAACAATCATCCCGGACTTCAGCGGCGGTACATTCTCTCTTGCGGCCTTAAATGGCCTGGCCTGATGCCCCTTCTGTTTCGGGGACAGCAGGGTCCTCTCCCACATATTTTGGTCATTCACCTGGGTGGTAATGACCTGGGGTTCATGAAGGGCATAGCCCTGTCGCTGCAAGTAGCTGAGGACCTGAGATATATAAGCAGCCGATGGCCGAGCGTGCCTATAATTTGGTTGGAAATGCTACAAAGACGGGTCTGGAGAGAAGCTTTAAATCCCAAGGCCATAGAGAAGGCCCGGCGTAAGGCCAACCATGACATTAGGAAATCTTTGGGGCAAGGCTTGGGCGTTTATATGCCCCACCCCTATATTAGGGCCGAATTTGCCCACCTCTACCGAGGCGATGGTGTGCATTTGTCACTAAGGGGCAATGACATATTTTTGGATGACCTGCGGCAAGGGCTTCGGGTGGCTCTAGGCCACCTGTGGGGCACGAGGGTCTAAGCAGAGGCTTGACCCTTGCGGTGGCAGGAGATTTTGGGAATAGGGTGCGGGCTGGTGAGCACCCTGTGGCACTTCCCCTTGAGTGGGGACAGGGCTGCCATTAAGGGCTGTATGCATGCTTGCGGCTACCGTACACTGGCAGAAACCTGTGGGGATCCTCAATACAAGGCCTCCCCTCATGCTGTGCAGCTGGGGCGTAACAGGTGCTTCAATGGGGATCCATGGCCTGGCAGCCCGGGTTGCAGCCATTCAAAGGATGGCCTACACCCGGGGGCATGGGGCTCGCCCAGACAGGTCAAGGCGGAGGTCCGGAGTTGACCCCAGGGCTTGACCTGTACCACTTAGTTGGCCCTTATTATGGTCATTTAATAAACGGCCCTTTAATTCCAAGCCTGTGTCTGTCTCTTCCTTCTGGCTGGGGTGGCAAAAGAGAATTGTTTAAACCACTTTGGGTCCCCACTGGGGGTATAAATGAAGCAAATACTTAATGTGTGAAATGGCTCACTGGAGGAGCTTTCTAGAGTTTTCACACCAAAAAGCTCTCTCTCTCTCTCTCTCTCTCTCTCTCTCTCTCTCTCTCTCTCTCTCTCTCTCTCTCTCTCTCTCTCAGAAAAATTGTTATGCTTCTTTTTCAGGTCCATATCATTACCATTTTATTAAAGTATATGCTTTCCTTACTGCTAGTGGATTTTTCTTTGTGTTTATTTTTTAGTTTATTTGTATGTATTTCACAGCAGGTACCTAGATTCTCTGATCCCTCAAAGGGTTTACCTTCAGCAGCTTTATATTTCTTGAACTTGCTTCTCATGCCTGTGTCTCTTTCCTGGGAACTTGTTTCTGATAATTTTACTTCCAACACACAATGCCAATGTGATGGGCTATATGGACTATCTTCCATTTGCACTAGAGCTTCTCAAAATTCTGAGCAAGTAGAGATTCCTGTAACCATGGTAAACCTCAAATCTACAATCAGATAGAAGCACCTATAAAGCCTTTTCCACATGATCAGACCTCACCCAGATACAGGAGTGATTTATCAAATTGCTGTAGTGAAAAACCTCTTTCAGACGCAGTAGATGTCTGGAAGGTTCAGTAGGTAGATAGCCTTACTGCAGGACTGAAGAACAGTTGAATTTTTTTAAAAAAATGTATACTCCAGAATAGGAAAGGGAGAATATTTGGTCTTCATAGAAAAGAATGAGAAGAACTTTTCTCCAGTCTATAAGTTTTGGACCAGCAGTCTTATCCACAAATGTTGTCACTACTTTTCATGTTTTCAATACTTTAAAATACTAGTATAAAATGAAAGTGCTACATATCATTTTTTTATTTTCAAACTCAGTCTATGTGTGCTACAATAAGCTTGAAGATGACAAGGATTCTTTGCGATTACCATCACACATTCCATAGAAACAACATATGGAACGTGACTATGATCTGGCTGTCTTGCTTGAGCCTGTGATTTGGCCGTCTTACTTGAACATTATTCTGGAGCTGTCTTGGCTTGGACCTTTGCACGATTGTCTTTTTTATATAATTGGACATGTTCTAGCTGTTTGCATATAGATGACCACTGGCCAGTCCACTGAATATTCAGGTTCTCCAATCCCTACCCATAAGCAAGATGTCAGTTGAACATCCTGAATTCTAACCCCCCACCACAAGTGTTTGCCCCTCCCAGTCAGAATAAAGAGACAGATACAAGGCTTGTATTCTATTGGGCCACTTTTATTTGAAAACAACATCAACTCTAACACAACAAGGGCCTAACTAGTGGTACAGACCAGGCCCTAGGGTCATCCCTGGTCCTCTGCCCTGACCTGTCTGGGTGAGCCTTGCTGCCCCAGGTGCAAGGCATCCATGCACATGGCTGAGACTTGGCCAGCCAGGCAAAGAAGTTCCCCCTCTTAAAGCTCCACCACCTGGCCATTAAGCTGGGGGAGGACTGACTTGTCCAGGGGTTCCCCACCAGGCAGTCTATCTTCGCAACTGGGGTGAGAAGCAGCTAGCCACTCCTGGCAGACCCCAATTCCCCACCAATGGGGATATGGCAAGGGTCCTCACCGGCTCACTGACTTTTTCCAAATTCTATTCTGCCACTAACAACCTATTCACAGTTCCACCTTGAACCAATTATCACAACCTCTGCACACAGTACAAGGTAGGTGAAAAAACACCTCTCCCCAATGGCCAATGGGGAAAAAGAGAAAAAAATCCTTATCTGGCCCTGACAGTCAGCGACCAGTGACACCTGCACTGTTACAGGACAGGTGGGTGGACTGAGCATGAAGTGACAACTGAAGGGCCAGGGGGCGGAGCCAACTTTTAAGGCATTCAGCTCTATCCCAACCTTTTTTTGTAAATATATTTTATTAAAACAAAAAGGTAATACAGAAAAAGAAAGGGAAAGAAATGGGACAAGCAAGACCAATATAAAGCTGTATGCTACAAGGATTGTTAAAATACAGAGTACAAAAATCATAATAACCTCCATAGATATTAGAAAAAGAGTTAGAATAATAATTAAGCTTAGTGTATATTTTTCCAAATAAAAAACATGTACAAAATTCAAGCCTATTTCTACTTCTAATATACAATAAAATAAAAAGCTCATTATTTCATTATTACTCCATCTTACCTTTTCTTAACAATAAAAATAACAATTATTAACAATAACAATGCTTATCACTTAATATAACTAATTGTCATAACCTTTAAGAGTGTTAAACTAAAGTAATATTGGAAATTTCAACCTGTTTCTACTCCTTATCTTAAAAAATGAAAAAATCCTTATTTCCCCTATATTTATCATTACCTTTTACCTATCTGTTACTTAACAATAACAATTTTGCCTTTTTGCCAATATTTCAATATTATCTATCGTATGGTCTATTCTACCAATTATCTTTATAACTAACTAGCTTGATGCCGTGCTTAGCTACGGTATTTAACTTCTTTAAATCCAGTTATAATATTTATGGGTATGTAACATTTTTTGGTGGGGGGGGGGGGTTGAGTTGGTTTTGTAGTACAATAGAACACTACTCGAGCTTCACAAAAGTGTTTGAATAAAGCGAAGCATGTTGATGCCTAAAACTGACAAAGTGAATTTTGAAATGTAACATTTATTGAAGAGATTTTTAAAAGGAAAAGATTGTAGTGCATAAAGTGAAAAATACGTACAACCTTTTTTTTCTACTGAAGGACCTCTTTGTAGACCTCATTGGTGATTTTCCCCTCAGGATCACCAGGCTGCTGGGTGAGCTCACTCTGGAGCAGGCCACGAAGAACTGCCCATGTGAGAAGCAGTCCTCCCTCAAGTCAATTCCTGCCACCTTCAGTATCTGCCCCTGGGACTTGTTGATCATCATAGCAAAGCAGATCTTGAGGGGGAACTGCAGTCTCTTGAACTTGAAGAGGTTATCTGATGGTATGTGTGGTATGTGTGATATGAATACCGACTCCTTCCAAGCACTGCTGGTGAACAATGTGGCCTCGAAGATATTTCTGTGCAGGGCTTTCACTCATGGACTGGTGCCATTGCAGAGTTTGGGTGGGTTGAGGTTCCGAAGCAACATCACTAGAGCCCCCACTTTGAGAAGCTTGTGGGCTGGGAAGCCAGGAGGGCTGAGCGTGTTGAGGAACTCTACAGTGTAGTGGACCACATCATCCATTTGCACCTAGTCCACACATCTGTACTCCATTTCTGCCCCTTCGAGGGAGTTAAGTTGTGTTTCATTAATGATGGCAGCCTTGTTGTTCTTGGGGGTCAGAATGGCACGCTTTCACAGCCAGGCCATGGATTTTTCTGTGATAGTGACGATATCAGGGTATATCATGGCTGTTAGGGTCATCACTACTGTGCCCAGGTCTGCAGGGATGGTCACCTTTCCCTTGGACTCAGGATACTCTCTATCCCCTATTTTTAGTAGCAGTTCAGAGAATTCCCCAGCAGACCCCTTGCTTCTCAAGTGGACCCTCAGGCTCTTTCTTAGTGAGAGTTTCTTGATGAGGGGCCACAGAGACGACACCTTGACACACACAGTAACCTCATCAGCTCCCTTTGGGACTACTGGCAAAGTCTGCCAGAAGTCTCCAGCCAGCAGCACGGTGACTCCCCCCATTACTCTCTCATTGCCCCTGACATCTTTGAGGGTTATGCTCAGTGCCTCAAAACACCCCTTCCTCCTTTTAGTATTGGTGTACCTTGCACATCTTCCAGGAGGCTTCCTGGGGGCAGTAAAAGGTGATGGCTGCAAGAGGTGTGAAGTGCAATTGGACTGAGGGAGGGGTGGTGTGGTGGGCACTTCAGCAGGTTCATGTGAGAGGTTCCCATCGAAATGGTCCCTAGAAAGGCCATACACCATCTCCCCATGAACATTTAAAAACTCAATTGCCATATTGACTTTTATATAAAACCCCTATTCAAGAGTCTTGTACTGTCTTTCTTCAACTGTCTGCAGTTTCTTTGAGCTGATTTTTACCTCAGAACAGAGTTCCACAAAATCAAGGCCACATATGCAAATGACCTCATGGCAGAGTGGCTGAGAGCGGAACTACAAGTGACAAAAGGCACAGGTTGGATACTTGTCAGCTTCCCTCAAGTTTTGATGGGAAATGTAGGCATCCTAGTCTTGCAGCTTGGCTCTCTGACTGCTGTCCAATGGACTTTTCAACTGTCACTTGTCCAACATTCTGCCAAGGTGCCTACATTTCCCATCAAAACTTGAGGGAAGCTGACAAGTGTCCAACCTGTGCCTTTTGTCACTTGTAGTTCCGCTATGAGTTGGCAGTAGGCGGGCGGGGGGGGGGGAGGAGCACCCTGCCAGCCCCACAGGGAAGCTGTATCCTATGGGAAACACACATTTTACCCCTTTTTACCCCCTTAGGGGGCAAATTTCTTAAAATCCCTTCTTAGAGAGCCTCTACACTACAAAAGGAACATCCTCCCCAAATTTCAGGTTTCTAGGTCCAGGGGTTTGGGCTGGGCGTTGATGAGTCAGGCAGGACACTTGTCTTTATATATATAAATTATCTAACAGTCAAATTATAAAATATATCAATGTGCAATAATATTCAAATTTATAGGACTAAGACATCTTACAAATTTTACCCATTGTCAGCAAAATAATTTACCCATTTCTCTTCAAATTCTTTAATTAGCCTTCTATTTATGTAACTTGTCAATTTTGCTATCTCTGTATATTCTGACATTTTGTGTTTCCAGATTTCCCTGGTTGGGCTTTCTCCTTCTTTCCATTTACTTGCCATTACCACACTTGCTGCTGTCAGCAAATACCTAAAGAGTTCGTGTAGTGTTCTGTCAACATTATCTGGTATTATTCCCAACAACATAGTCTGGGGTTTCAAGACAAAATCAATTTTTAAAATCTTTTGAATCTCAGTGTGTATATCTTTCCAATTTTTTAAAACTTTTTTTAAAAAAAATTAAAATTAATTTTTTTTACATATTCACCACATATGAAAAAAGGAACCATTTCCTTACATTTCCAATATGACCCTACATGTTTCTTGCCCATTTTTTCAGTATCTTTTGGTGTGATGTACCATCTAAAAAATATTTTATACCAATTTTCTACCAATTCATACCAATTTTCTCTCAGTGTTCGGCTTGCTGTAAATTTTTTGCCCTTAGTCCATAAATTTTCCCACCATTGAAATGTTATTTCTTCTCCAAAATTTTGCATCCATTTTAGCATATAAGTTTTAACTTGTTCTGTTTCTGTATCATATTGAAGTAGAAGTTTGTAAATTTGGCCTAAGATATTATTCTTTTTCTGCGTAATTATCTTCTCAAAATCAGTAAGATCCCTCAGTTGGCCTCTGTAATTCTTAATAGCTCCCTTTAATAGCTCCACCCTACCTCTTGAATGTCCAGATGGCTGGAGGAGGGCTCTTCCACTTCAGGTTCAGGTAGCCAGCTCAAGGATGACTCAGCCTTCCATCCTTCCAAGGTTGGTAAAATGAGGAGCCAGTTTCCTGGGGGTAAAGTGTAGATGACTGAGGAAGGCAGTGGCAAACCACCCTGTAAAAAGTCTGTCAAGAAAATGTCATGATGTGATGTCCCCCATGGGTCAGTAATGACTCTGTGCTTGCACAGGGGCTTGCACTGGTTTTTACAGGTGTTCAAATAGCTCATGAAAACAATTAAAAAATTAGTTCATGAGTCCTCTGTAAGAAACAATACTAGCCATTTAGCATTTGTTGCCTGAAGTGTCCTATAATATTCTTGATGAATATGGACCACATTAGTGATCCATCCAAAGTTGGTGTTTTCCATGGCTACTGAAAATAATACACAAATTATAAAACGAGCCTCTGGGAGGGCCCCAAAAATGCACAGGACTAGTATCCTGTTTCCTTTGTGAAGCAATCTGAGATAGGTGGTTTGCAACATCTCTCCCAATTCACACTTTTTCTCTCCTGCAGACAACATCTTCACTTTAAAACATGCTTTCCCTTGCCTGTCAATGATGCTTTTGTGCATGGTTCCCACACTCCAGGCACCAAAATCACATTGCTGTCTTCTGACCCTTTTGTTGTTATGGGTAAAGTATGTCCGTGCTAATGCTGCCAGATGGCCCTTGTTCTCAGGAACACCCAATATTTAAATGGCTGTCCCTGATTCCAGAATATCACATCTCCACAACACATAATGGACCTCCCTTATTTCAAAACACTGTAGCTCTATAGAAATCCACAGAACAAACACCACAGCTTTGCAGTGTCCTTTATTATTTGTAATGTTGATCAGGCAACCTTTGTCAGCTCTGTAGATCTGCAATCAAGAGTTAACACTGCTCCCTTATTCAGCCCGATGAGCCAAACTGTCAGGCCCTATGCCCTGATTGTTTCCTGCTATCAAAAAACAAGAGCATTTTCTTTCTGTGCCCTTTCCTTGTATGTATCAACAGAAAGGCCTAATTGCATAAAATCCAGCCATGTGGGGAGTCCTTTTCAGCTATCATGACATTCAGGATGAGTCAGTATAGCCTGACACTGTTCTGCTAGCCCCATAACATTGGCCCTGATTCTTTGAATGACAGATGCCATCACAGGGATTGCTAAGGCAGTTCCAACACAGACCAAATTCCAAGATTAAGATCCTTGACGTTATTGTTAGAGCAGAACTAGATAGAAAAGACAAGGAGATATCACTCATCTGCATCTCTTTGGCCTGGCTTCCTCATAATGTCTATGAGTGTTCTAACACAACACATGACGTAGCATCATCAGCTTATTGTTGCCAGGCCTCTACCCTCAACCTACAGGAGCTTTTGGGGGTGGGGCACAGAGAAAAATGTCAATCAATGTCATGTTACTCTAGGAATCACAAAAAAAAATCCATGGTGAAACCATAGAGTTTTAGGGACTTCTTAGAGCATCATGATGCCAAGTCCAGGTGAAAACCAGACATGAGAAGTGTGTGACATCGATTTACCACCTATTTTCTTCCAGCCATTCATTCAAGAAGTGGAGTGGGGGGGATGGTGGCAGGAGAAACTACACTACGTAAACTGCCCCCCGCCCCAGGTTCCTTTACTCATCCGAACTTCACATTGTTTCCTGGTAAGGATGGAAAATGAACACTTTGATGATTTTGTGTCCTATACTGTATTGTAGGTAAGAATATTGTATATGGCCAAAGAATGTTACAATATAACAACAACAAACCCTGTTCAAGCTATGATAAATAAAACAACAATAAAAGAAAAATAAAACTGTTCATTGTACCATATATTGTTGATCCATGTTTACTGTGCTCTGGTGTAAAGTGAGCATATCCTCCCTCTTGGATTGTCAATCTGGATTAAAGATAGATGTGTTTGGATTTAATGAGGAGATACATGACCACAAAGAATGAGTGACATCTGAGCTGTGCATAAACCATTTAGTGTGCTGAAGTTTAAAACGCTTGATTACATATCTTAAGCCTTAAAACAGTTGAGATGACTTTGCAGTTTTAACAGTGAAACCCTAAACAGAGTTACTCCAGTCTAAGCCCATTGAAATCAATGCCACAATTGAAATCAATGGGCTTAGACTGGAGTAACTTTGCTTAGGATTTCGCTGTAAATCTGGTACTATGGTTCTGCATATGCAACAATGGTATTCAATTAAGAGATTTCTTCTGCAAAGCGGTATTCATTTCCAAAATTCCATTGAGGCTACACATTAGCACATAGCAACAAGGTTATTAATTTAATAGCTCTGTTATATAATTTATATCAGCATGTGTATCCTGGGCTTTTATTCATTTTGATTTGTTTATTTCCTTTGAAATATTAATTCTAATGGATTTTGCAAGGTAACTTCATAACAAATATTTCCTGGTGTGGCAGGGAGGTAAAGGTTTTATAGAGGTTCAATAAACTATCAAGAAAAAAAACCCAAATTAAATTGTGATGCCTCATACAGGAAAAGGAAGAGACATTGCTTCTAAAAAGAAACTAATTTTATTATGATCATTTCAGGCAGGGGTCCTAGGTATTCAACAGCTACTTAATTTGCAGAAATTGTGGCATAAAAGTGATGGAAAAACATTCCCAGTCTATGTACTGTTTTATCAGTTTCACTAGACAGTTCTGTTTTAAGCGTATATACTCTGTCTTGTTTTTATTGGACATTTGTATTGGTAATGTAGATATTGAACCTGTTTTTATTTGTTCATACTGGGTTTTTTTATTATTCTTTGAGCCTCCTTGAGCGGGTCTGGAAAGGTGGCTTATACATTTTCTAAACAAATAAATGTTTTGCCTGCAAAATTTTAGTCGACACAAGTATTATAGTTATGGCACAGTAGTCCTGCACCATTAAAAGTTATACCATAAGAGAATCTTTAGGGTAAATTTCTACTACATGTAGCAAAGACTCAGAACACTTCAAAATATTTTTTCTCTGTACTCTAGAATGTGTAAGAAATCTGGAAGTTATTGAAAAGTAAAGACTTTTAAAGGCATTCCTTACCAAAATGAGGCAGAGCCATGTCAGACTCATTACCTGGTCTCTTTTTGAGAAAAGCTAGTTCAGAATTGAAGCCCCAATGGGCAAAAAAACAAGACAACAAGAGAGAAGGCAAGAAAAATGGGCAAAGACTAGTAAATATCAACTTTTGTGTAGCAAAGAGTTAGTAGCAGCAGTTTTTATCTGGCAACAAAATCCAGGAATTTACCAGGCTAAGAGGTGGAATTGTTAAATTCTTTTTTCTGGCTGGGTTGATTTGCATGGAACACTGAAAGAATGTGTTCTATCATGGACTGAGTAGGATATCTTCTAGAATATTACATTATTATAGTTTAATAAATCTTCAAGTGGGTGTGGATGGAGCATCTGGAGATCGTAAGCAGCACATGCTGGCTTTCACTGGATTGGGTCCTGTAGAAGATAAGAACATGAATCAAGTCCATCAGATTTTTTTTTAAAAAATTATCAAAACATGTATTAAGAGAAGGATTAATATAAAGGGAAAAACTGCAGCTGTTCTTCTGATATTCAAAGAAAATCTCATGGTAGCATTTGGAGAAGAGGTTGACCAGGACTTTCTGGGCTTATCTGAATTTGCAGTCATTGGCCCCACGGTCAACAAAACCATGAAGTATAATAATCCTATCTTTTTTTTAAAGCCTTTACCCTGGAAAGTTCTTTTTCATTCTTCTAAGATAAACCTTAAAAATCAGGATTGCTCTTGGTTTACAAAGATCACCAACAGGTCAATTATATTCAGTCGTCATGGATTAGATGTACCAGTGTAGGAGAATATTTCAGCCAATTAAAACAGCTATTGTTTGTTTCCTCATAACTGATAAATTATACATCAGTCATATACATCAGCCATGCAATAGACAGATTACCATAAAGTAGAAGAAGACGTGTTTCTTGGGTCAGAATTCTCAGTGGTGTTTATTCAACCTGTCAATGGCTTTCGGGCAAAGAGAGGACTTCTCCAAGGCCTTTTCCAGACTGTGAAAATTTAATTAGAGATGGCAGAGACTGAATAGCTACATCCAAAGCATGTGTTCTGTCAGTCATAGCACCCCTCACCAGTAGTCTGAAATAGAGCCTGCACAATTTGAGTTTTTTCTATTCAGGTGAGCCATATGTTTTGTCCTACTATCTGAGCCATATGTTTTGTCCTTTTTGTGCACTTTGTGAAGCTAAAACTATATTGATTTGGGGGTGATAGTTATATAAATAAGATTTTGACACATGCATATATGAAAATAGTCCACAAAAAAAAATCACATTTTCTATGTTTCTGTGTCAAAACTGGCAACATTGCCAGAAAAGCTAGTTAGGCACTCATATACAAACCCAATAGAAAAGAATGCTTGACCTTTGAGGTTGATGGTTTGGTGGTAACAACTGAGAGGGTATCAAACATAAGCAGTGCTTCTGAAGCCGCTTCTCCAAGCTGTAAATTGGAAATGCACTCCTAGTCCCTTCCATCAACAAAGGAGTCCCTTGATGTGTGATTGCACTCATCATCCTTCTTAAGCCATTATCAGACAGCTGAGATCAGGCTACAATGAATGAGCATGTGCCCGATTGTTAACATGTCAGACTTGCATTATTAAAACGGTAGGGGGAAGGAGAGGGAAGAGAGGGGAGGCATCTCTTTCTTTGCTCAGCGTTCTTATTTGGAGAGAGATGAATTCTACAATGCCTTTCTTTGGTGAGAAGGTGTTCTTCTGACAAAGCTTCAAAACTGTACTGTTAATTTGGGTAATTATTGGCATTGTTTGCATTTTCACCTGTCATGCTTGTCAACTGATAATCTTCTTTCTCACCTTGACAGAGCTGATGACCTAACTACAGGCATTTTAAAACAAAAACCCTGTAACACACTTCAATTGTTAAAATAAGTAGAACAGCTTTCTCTCTCTCTCTCTCTCTCTCTCTCTCTCTCTCTCTCTCTCTCTCTCTCTCTCAAAATACATTTTATTTCCTAACAGGAGCCTAGCATTACAGAGCTAGTGATTAACCTCTTTGATAGACGGTATATGTCGCAGCACAGTTATACCTTTGCTGACCTTCAGATCCTTTCCAGCACTTGGGTAGTCAGAGTGAGAATGTTATTACAATCAGAAAATGCAAGAATCATCACACACTGAAAGAGCAATATTTTTAAAGAAACAATATTAGCTGAAATTAATAAAAGCAAATGACCAGGCAAGTAATAGCCAATCACAATTTTAAAAACTTGCTATAAGTACAAGTTTCCTTCATTTAGAGTTGCTACCATCAAGCCATGATAAAGTATGAATGGGCCATCACAAATTCTACCATCACACGAAGAACCTTCATATGCCTTTTAAAGAAATGTACTCATTTCCACCTCTAGTGATTGTAACACTACCTAGAATACAAATGCTTGTGGGTTTTTTTAATATCCAAGCAAATTTTGTCATACTTTGAATTTTTTGCAACAAATCTTAGAATTTAAAACAGGAAATTAGAAAAGGATGGGCAATCTCTTTTTTCTTTTCAGTAGACAAAGAAAGGCATAGGAATATGTGGAATATGTATAAATTATGAAATGAAAGTAGAGCTGTCATCCAAGGGGGTTGGGGGTGGGGATAAACAAGTTACCAGGTTATTTACCTGCAGTTGCCAGAAAGGTACATTGTCCCACCCTCACCCATTTAAACTTTCATACATTATGTACCATTCCTGTGTTAAGGCTAGAGGTTTTGTTTTTCAGTTCCACTTCCAGTCCAGAGACTTGCTCTGGACTCCATCCAGTTGTCATATTTTTAATGCCAAGATCTGGCATCTCTAAAAGTAAGAAACATGCATATTTTTATTTATTTTATACAATAAATTCTGCTATGAATAGAAGTACAGTGACACACAGAACAGTGAAGAAAGCCATACTTTCTGGATACAGAAATACATATTCTGCTACTTGTGTGGCTTTTGATATTATGCCAGGTACTGTGTACAAGCCTAACTTTGCAGTCAAAAGGACTAGAAACTTGCTTTTTAAAAAGAACTACAAATCAAGAAAAATCTACCTTTCTCAGAAAGGGTATAATATTTTCTTCCCTTTTCTAGAATTCTAGAACATACAAAGTTGTCTTCTTGTCTGTGTATTTGCAGAAAAAACATGTTTTTCCTCTGCAATGTAGCACAACCATAGAAACTGAAAATATAATTGGATGTATTTGTCATTGGCTGATATATATAAAGGAAGGAACAGAAAATCCATTGGCTCAGCAAACAGTTTGTGAGCATACCATACACATGCTGGTTGAATGCACTTGTGAGATTGTACACATCACAGACTGCTTCTCCAAGTACTGAGATTAAATCATTCTGCTTAGATCAAGGATGAGACGGAATCCCAAAGACCATTTTTTGGGGACTCCTGTTAAGAAGAGACATATAGGCTGGGATACAGAGTTATTTTAGATGTGCCCAAGAGTTGGCAGATGCTCAGTATGACTATTGCTCTTACCCACCCCGAAAACCAAAACAATAGATCTCCTTGCTATGTCATTTTTGATATATTCAAAAAGAAGCCCAAACGCCTTAGGCTAGTCCCCCCAAATTAGTTGCACAGGTCTATAGAACTTGACTAATACATCTAAAAGACAGCTGATAGATCCCCATGATCAGTTTTGCTGTTAAAAAAAAAGCACCCATAAGCAGTTAATTCTATTTTGAATAATTCTTATAGCTGAAAAGTCCCTCCACTGCATTGTTTATTTTAAAGCTACTGCTATATCTTTAGTGCTCATTGAGCATAACAATTCTAACTGATGTGCATCTTCATTCTGTCATTGGTCTAGTCTCCCAGCAGACAAGAAAACGTTTTTTTATGACCATGTTTATACACGTAATTATTTCTGGAGTAGCACAGAAAACAGATAAAACTAAGATAGTTGTGCAAACTTCTGTGCAATTTTTGTGTCACTTTCCCTCCCCACTGCTATTCCAAGCAATTCCAGTGTAGTGCTAGATGGTGTATCCAGCTGTGTAGTTTCATGCAACCAGTCTTAACACAACATCAAACTGCTTCTGGCACCAGTGTAAGAGGATGTACAATGTATTGTCGAAGGCTTTCACGGCCGGAGAACGATGGTTGTTGTGGGTTTTCCGGGCTGTATTGCCTTGGTCTTGGCATTGTAGTTCCTGACGTTTCGCCAGCAGCTGTGGCTGGCATCTTCAGAGGTGTAGCACCAAAAGATGGAGATCTCTCAGTGTCAGAGATCTCTCAGATGCCAGCCACAGCTGCTGGCGAAACATCAGGAACTACAATGCCAAGACCACGGCAATACAGCCCGGAAAACCCACAACAACCTAAGAGGATGTAGTTTATCGGACCAGATCCCTATAGGTCAAGCACTGTCAATGGTCTTGAGGTGTATAAATAATGAGTGGGTGCTTTCCCTTATATCAAGGAGAAAGGTGATCACATATGCTGGAAGAAATCGACACAGTGTGTTTTAAATACATATTTATTACATTTATATTCATACAAGTTCCTGAGAGAGACCAAAACTTTCCAGAGGCCTTGTGCATGTCACTTGGCACCTGCTTTACAGCTAATATAAAGTGAGATTTGCCAGGTGATGAGTCTGAAAGAAACTACACAGCTCAGAAGACATAGCAGCTTATATAACACTATTTATAATTTCAAAATGTCAAATGACAACAACATACACCACAAAACAACAGCTAAACACTAGTTCTGAGGTTAGAAGTGAAAACCCATTAAGGCCCAGACTGAGAACATGTGAGGATTTGGATTATCCGTTTCAGATTTCCTGTCTCTAAAATAGAAATTGCAGTGACCTTTTTCAGAGGGTTGGATGAGATCAAAAAAGGTGCTGTCCTCTATTTACTTTTAAATATACATCCTTTTAAAATGTTTAAAAAGTAGAACAATTCCAGCTGCTTGCAAACAGGAGGTTATGCCCTCGGTTTGGAACGCTATTCAGTGCCATGTCTTAGACAAGGCAAATTTAAATTTACTAGAATATTTTCTGGAGCATTTAAGCAAACATGACAATTCATACATTGGTTTCACATATAGAAAGGGTTACATTTTATTCAAGAACACAGTTAAAGAATTTCTCACTGTAGCAAAAAAAAATACTGTTCGACTTACTAGAAATGTCCTTACATAGAAAGTAAGTTTATTTGCAACAGGTAAAAATGCTTATAGTATGTGGTCTGACAAAAAGACTTTAAGAAAAACAGGATGCTCTGGCAATTATTGCTCTGATGATATGCAAGCATCCCCAGGCAGCACAGATTGGAAAACAGATTGTTCCTGTGGTTTTGACATCCTAGTCTCACATTTAATAATTTTATATAAAAAGTTCCCCCAAAGCTCCCCACTGAGCACTGCTCACATGCCGAGTAGTGGGTAGGTTGGTGCAGACAATGGATTTGGGTCATTAACAATTCCTTTCTATTTTACATTATGGACAATATAATTGAAATTAGCCATTCATTTAAGACTTAGCAGAAGCACTGTTTGATCCACGCTATTGTTTTTAATAAGAGAATTAGTATGCTCCAGATTATTTCAGAGTTAAGATAAATCCCATGCTTTAAGAAGTGTACTAATGAACAGACATGATCACCAGGTTTCTCCAGTTTCTTGGTGACATTATGCCGACGTGTATGTTGCCCTTTGGATATCAAGAAAAAGTGCAGAGAGAAGGACATGAGAAGCAGCTTGTATGGGGAAAGGCTATCCCATTCAACCTTTATGTTCACCCTCATTACAGCATAATGCTCTAGGTTACTGTTCCCATTTTACAGACATGGCCACTGAGGGGCCAGAGTGTGCAATGTTTGGGTCAATGTTGTTAAATAATAATGCAATCTATTCTCCCTTATGGATAGCAAGACATAGCATTTCTGTGCAGGGGCAAGCAGGGGGACACTCACTGCCTTTCCCTTTACTTGCCAGTCAGCTGTTAAGCACTTCCTTTCTTCCTCACTTCTATCCAGCACTCAGTTTTCTGGCTGTTGTTTTCTCCAGTGAAGCAAGTGGCTGAGGACCAAACCAGATGAAACAGGAGCTCTCTGTGTTTTTATAAATGCAATTATCAGACACATGGGGTCTAGTTCTGATTAAGACAATGATGCAGTGAGAGAATAGGCTAAATGTTTCTCCCTGCCCCATTTTCATAACTTCCCCAAAAGTGCTGCACGTTGCAATTGGGGCCTCAAGTTGCCGAGCAGTGGCCTGGTGACTTCCTGGCATGGATTTGCCCTCCACATATGGAGAACAAGATTGTGTCCTCACTGTTTTATTTCTTTAGCAGTACAGTATTTCTACTTAATGGTGATTTGACAGCAACTGTTTTCTAGAGGCAACAGCTTTTTTTTTTTGACACTGAGTAATTTGATGTGGGGCATTACATGGCAAAGGTATTGTTTAGTGACTAATGTGGCATTGATTCTATATGTTCAGTGTAGCTGCATGTTTATTTTGGTGCTAATGGCAAATGTTTCTGATCCCAGGCAATTACACACTGCCATGCACTTTCATCTTTTGCTACCTTTATTTTAAATTCAGTTTCCTTCATGCTGGCAATGATTTATAATCTTGCTGTACATTAGTTGGTTTCCTAAGTACAGCTGCTGTGTTAGTGGATGTGGCTATTTGTAAATAAACCAAATTTATCAACTGGGACTCCATTTTTTTCAAAAGGCAGCCACAGACAAGGCAGTCCATTTCCCTCAAATTCCACTGTGAGTTGGCAAGTGAACTACCCTAGACAACTTTGGAAATCCAGCATTGATGAATTTGTTTTAAGCCATCATTGTCTCCAATGACATATTCTTCAACCATTGATTGATGGAGCATAAAACTCTGTTTGCTCAGGAAAGTGGGACTGCCACCTGCTCTTTCCGCCTCCCGTTGAAAGTGTGTTTTAATTTAAAAGAGCTTGTCTAATTAAATTCACTGTTAGTGACAAAATTATCTCTTCATTGACAAGCCTCCTTAGCAACTCATTTATATTTTGAGGTCCATGTCTGGAAGGAAAGGAGTTACAGACATGGGATTAAGGGGAGGGAATGGGGTGGGGGTGAGGGAAATCATTCTCAGCAGTCGGTTCCAGACCAATACAATGGGTCTTTTGGAAATGTAGCAAGCAGATTTACTATAGAATTAACAGCACCACCCTAAGCAGAGTTATTCCCTTCTAAGCCCATTGACTTCAACAGACTTAGAAGGGAACAATTCTGCTTGGATGGCATTTTTGGTCTCTGTTTATAAACTGGAATCTACCTGTCCCAGTTTATTATTACTACTGCTACTTTATTACCAACTGGGAACAACTTCAGAATGAAGGAAGGAACAAAGGGCTTTGCCATATATATGACTTACAACAGGCCTATCAAAGTAATTTACAGTACAGTATTTTCACATCACCTGTCCACACATTCATATTGACATTATTTTACAGTTTACTGAATTTGCTTTATTCTTAGATATGTTTAGTGTATTCTTAAGCAGAGTATGAACAGAGGGTTTCCACATCTGTAAGCCTTATGTTGGTGGCCACAAAACCCTTTTCCTAAGAACTATCAATATGTTTTTGTCTTTCTTAAGAGTTCATTTATTTTAAAGTGTTGACCAAGGATAAAAGCCACTTCCATTGCCATCCACAGAACTGGAGCTGTTGAGTTACCGATTTGTCTGGGATTCATGGTCTGTCATGAAAGGGGTTCCCTTTCTCCGGGATGGGCACTGGTAGCAATCAGTAAGTGTCATGGCTAGTTTCCTAAGAAAACTATGTTATCTGCACTTTGAACCAGTTTAACACCAGCCATTGTCAGTCATTTCAACGAAAAGATGACCAATATGGTTTGCACCTGACTAGGTGAGTTGTTGATGGTGGTGTCTCCTGTAAATAAATAAATAAATTCAGCTAATGATGGGTGAACTCCCTACAGCTCAAATCATACTGAAATGCTTTTAATCACCATCATCATCATCCCGTCCTCTCTGTTTTACAAACATAGTATGTTCTTGTTTTGCATGGGAATCAGAGCAGAGGAGGCACAATGCTGTGATACTTTGGTTCCATTAATCTTGTGTATCAAAACATTTTGCCCATGTTCCATATATCCCACCAGGAATCCTTTTGCAAAGATATAATAGCAGACACAGTGACATTTACCAATTTATTAAAAAAAATAAATTCAGCTTCCATTATCATTATAAAAACCAGTTAAAGAAATAAAGGACCAGGTAAAGGAATAAGCTTCGAAGCATGTTCCATCAAGCGGCTACTAACGTGAGCTGTCCAGTCTGTTGAATATTAACCACACAGGCATAAAAAAAGCATATGGGTTCAAAATAAACCTCAGTTTTAGAGATGGGATTATCTTTGCTTAAATCAATTTGAGTTGGAAAAGTGAGGAAATTGTCAAAAAAGCTGGAAAATCATTTAGGCTTTTTGAAGACCATTTCGAAAGAACTTCCCTCCCATTCTCCCTCTCTTACATCCTTTTTCCTTACACTTCATAGTTTTAGAGCTCAATTCAGTTGACCCACCACCCGACAGACTGACAGATATATCCTCATATCTTCATTACAATGTTAATCCACAGCCCATTGTACTGCTTAATGCATGGGGATGCACACTTCCATTCTGGGCTGCTAAATAGAGTATTTACTCCAATAAAAGGTATGACATCAAAAAAAGGAGGAGGGGTTATCTTACATTCACATAAAAGGTACAGTTATGTCCAGTAAAACTGTTTTGATGTATCATCTAGTATTCCATCCTTTCAAATAGACACGTATTGTGTAAAATGTAAGGCTGTGCCCTAAAAAAATAAGGCATTTTTTTGGATTTGAGTATTGGGAATCTGATAAATAGTGGTATTACTATATCCAGGTCCAAAAATACCAGTTTAATATTCAGATTTGTGAGTTTTTTTTCAGGAACTGGAATTTATTCAGCTCTATTATTCCCTATAGAGGAATCTTTACAGGAAGCTGGAGGGGCCATTTTTCAAGCAAACTACATCAAAATTTCATACAACCTAATCCTGCCTGACCATATAGACCACCCAAGCTCTAAATAGATCAGATACTCTTCCTTACTCTATGGTAAGAAGGGGGGGGGGCTTGTTCCAACTTGGATGTGGATTTTATATAGTATACCAATTGGATAACTTACTTACTGGTTTTCTGCCTAAGTTTTAAGTTTTGTGAAGAATACTTTTCACCACCTTCCCAACACAGGCAGAAAGGAAGCAGGCACAGACATGTGCTCCCTTCACTCACTCTCAGCCTCCAAAACTGGGAAACTGAATAGTCTTGCAATTTGACCTTGAGGAAGACCAACTGCTCCAGTCTCAAGGGGAGCAGGCAGGAGCAATGTGGGCTGGAAATGTCACCCACATGGAAGAAAACATACTCTGCGTCTTAGTGGGAGGGCATGAGAGGGGCTACTGAGCCACAGGAAAGAAGTATGGCTAGGCACCCCTCTTTCCTGGCCCAGTACAATTCACAGGGCTTCGAGAGGTTGCCCCTGACTATGGCCTCTGCTGAATCCTGGCTCATGCATCTTGTTTCCAGAGAGGACAACTGCCTTCCCAACGGCTTCCATCTCCAGAGACATCTGAAGAGTGGGTATGGGGGAACACTGCCAAGAGAACCTTCCCCCTCTTTCCCCTTTGGTGGCAGAATGCCCCTATTGGCCTGCATACACTCCACCTCCAGAGAGAGCTCATCTCTCCAGCTGGAAATCTGTCTGGCTTGCTTGGCAAGATTGCCTTTGATGCATGGGTCACACATGGTCACCAACACATAGACCTTCTGCTGAGAGATTCCATGCAGGACTTGATGCACTCTTGGAGACTTCTCACAAGTGCAGACCACTGAAACAAAGTCTGCAGATCCTGTGTTTGGGTCCAGAAAAGTGGCCATCTTACCCTGAAGCGTCTGGATCAAGGAAATGACCAGGCTAAGTCTTGCCAATTCAGACAACAGTGTCACGGTGAAGTCCTTACAGAGTTTAAGGACCATCATCATCTAGGAGATAATCAGCCAGTCCTCTCAGCTGAGCTGACCCCCCCACCACCACCACGTTGCTCTCCAAGGGCTACATTGTAAGGGCACTCTTCTGCTCCGCTCAAGCATCGCATACATGGAGTTCCAGCGAGTGCTTATGTTGCTGATCAAACAGATCCAGCATGCTTACCAGGACCTGCTTCTGGTGCAGCTGATGGATTGCCTTCATGCTGCATGAGAAGCAACTCATGAGATGCAGGCATCTCACATGTCGCACCATCCAGTTGGGGATACTCTGCAAGACCCAAAGCCAGGAAACAAAAAAACTCACAAGCTGCTAGCAATCGTTAAAATGGCTGCTCCATAATCCTGAATAATCCAAACATTTCTGAATTGTTTGAGAATACATTTATTGGCATACCTGAGAATCCTGAAATGATTTGGGATTCCTGAAAAATCTCTGAAAAATACCGATAACATTGTTCAGGTATATTTTCATACTGAATCACACACCCCTGGCAAAATGGTTTCCATATTAATAGGGGTGGGCCATTGCATGTTCAAAAAGAAGAAATAAATATGGAAACCACAGGAATTTAGTTTTTACAGTTCCTAAAGATATTTTCTTTAAAAAGTTAATGTTAGTAAAATTAGATCTAATCTTTTTTTCCAAGTAATTAAAAAAAAATTAAAAAATATTACACACCTATCCTTTATTCTAAAGACCTCTCAAACAATTTAGGCTTGACTGTAATCCTGTCATGGACTTTCAAAAGGCTTTATTGTAATTTTATCAAGAGATGCAAATTGCTGTTCTTTAAAATGTCCATCTATGTAGGATAAGTAAGTGTCAGCAGGTTGTTCAGGAAATACTATAGTAAACACACAGGCTTGTTTAAGAACTTCCTTACTATACTGCTATTTTTTGGGAAACAATGACATCTAATCTCCCTCCTGATTTTATTAGAAAAGTTACAGAAACCATTATTAGACCCTTTACTGTTTTTTCACATAAAATGTTATTGAACATGCAGGGAATGTATTTCTGGAATAGACAGGTTATATGACTTCACACTTATTTCAACACTTTGAAAAATAATGGTGTACTCCAAAGGTTTACAGAACATTAATGGGATGTTTTCGCTTGTAATATCTCCTCCCGTGCAAGGCTAATTTCATTGTAACACAATGTTTTGAACACCAAACATACAATTACTTTCTATTTTGGAGTGGAAGCCCTTTAATTCAAGGTCAAATTGCATGAGCTTTATGAAGCATGATGAAGAGACAGTTACAATTCAGCAAAGTCTAGTTAAACCTTTTGTGTCTATAACCATTTTCCCCTTTATTTCATTTTTTACTTCAGAATTTCTCAAAACAGTCAACTAATAGGTTTGACTCTCTGAAACAGAGGACAGCTCATTTTCTGCCTTCAGAGTTGTATGCACACACATCCTGTAATTCACTTTTGCTCAAGTTAATGGCATCTGCTGAGGTAATTAGAAAATATAATGAAGTGTGGTTTTAGAATTTCACCTTGGAGCTCTCTCAATTAACTCAGGAAAACTGAACAAGAATGTTTAGTAATTTGACTGCTGCTGTATAAACTACACTAATGGGATATTTGGAAATGAATGTATCTGGATTACAACAGCAAGCCAAACATATCTTGTTGAAAAGAACTTGAAGGATCTTCAAAACATGCATTTTTAATATCCAAATAATTGGCGCCTCACGTATGGTCCATAGTACTATGCACTTTGCCATGTTGGGCTGTTACCACTGATTACCCACCTCAACCAATGATTATACAAATGCTGAACATTTCTGTTTTCAGTTTTATGTACAAATGGATTCTACAAGATTAAAAAAATAAGCCTCCTTGAATTAAAAAAAATCAAAGCAACCTTGAAGGGTTGTGGTCACTCAAAAAACAGTTCAGTCTTACAATATGGTGAAAGGCAATGAATGTAGAAGAAGAGATCTTCATCTGATTCTTAAACAGGAAGATGAAAAAGAGTTGGCTCCAGGTATCACAAAATCTGGGTCAAGGAAGCTTAGCAGTGCTCAAGTGTATTAGAAAGCAGATAAGGACAGAAACCAAAGGGCTTTACCAAAAGAAATCAGAGGCCAGTTATAGATCAACAAGGCTAGGCAACTCAAACCAGAGTCTAATAGAGAATTGGTGAATAATTATTGAATGTTCTTTTATTTTTGTAGAAGGAAAGATGTGAAGACCCCATTACTTTAGAAGATTGTTTTTAAATTTATTACTATGAATTCCTACAGGTTCTCTTGGGAGGAGGTTGTTTGACAGATGTAGCAGCTTCTCTCTTCCTCTAATAATGACCCTTTAATTATATAAGTAGCTAATAACATTTTATCTTACTTTATATTGTATCTTGGATCCAGAAAATTCATAATAGAAGAACAGGACAAGCTACATGACAAAAACTTCTGGTGGACTGTGCTCCAAATAAACACAAATTAACCATAAGATGATATTTCAGTAGGTTCTAGGGAGGGCAAATCTAAGTTGCATGAAGAAGTATTTCTTATGTGGAAAGACATAGCACAGCGATTAGAAATGATTCTTTGTTTCAGGTCATGTGCAATACATCCTTCTCTTCCAGTTCCCTGACAAGGCTAAATCATTTTAATGCAAAAAAATGTGGTTTGTCCAGGTTTGCAGATCAGCTGATCAGCTGAGGCAGGATTAAAATAATATTATAAAAGTGAATAAATGCAAGTAATTTTTGTGGCATTATTTCATGTTCAGAGGGGGAAATAGGGTCTCAAATATTTCAAGTAAATTGCTCCCTATGGATTATTCACTCCACTCCATTAAACACTCATAAGCACACTCAACTATCAAATTAGCACTGCTGAATTGTGTTATTGGGAATGGCTATTTTTATTCACAGCAGGCAGAAATCATTACTCTATGAAAGCAACCCACTGCATCCTCTGGTCTTCATCTTGTCATATTTTGCTTCACCTGGAGCTACTAGCTTCATAGAACATAATCTATTTTGGTTTCCTACTGTTGCATACTGATCAAGCTATTCTCAACATGCCAAACTCTGCATTGCTTTGCATTACTTGTCATAAAATAATCTAACACATTGCATTCTGTGAAAACGTACGGAGCAAGTGCGATTTGTCACATGCTTTGAATTGGAGATGGCTTTTAATTTGAAAAAAAAATCAGTGCTTTCCCTAAGATTTTTTGCTTAAACTTTTGCCATCTCTATAGCTCTCCTAAAAGGCTGCTGAATACACTGCTTCCCTCTTATGATTCCACCCAAAAGCAAATTTCTCGGTAGCACTAATGATTACATTAAGCATACAGAGAACTTAATTACACACTATGGTTCACTTCCTATTTTGCCACTCAGGCATTTCACTAGAAAAAAGTGCTAGAGCAGTCAAAAGGGCTTGGGGAAAGTAGAGGAAATTGAACACATGTGAATACACTTAAAAACCCACATACTGCTTTCAAGAAACACTACCAATAATTCAAATTTAAAATAATTACTGGAAAAAGGATGTATACTAATATTGTGGCAGTTTATCTCCTAACGATATGTATTTAAGAGAGAGAAAAAATATGTTTGTTAGGAGCTGCTTTGAACTGAATTACATGGGGGGGGGGCATTACATTCTCTCTCTTGGATCTTAAGGAAGAAAAAACTAGTTTACCAATCATGCGTGCATTCTCTGAACACATAATCTGCACAAGCAATTATGTTTCTATTATGAAGCCAAACAATGTGTTTATTATACTGACATCTATGTTATATTTTTAAAAGTGAATGTTTAGGCTCCTTACATGGTGGAACAGGGAAACAGACCTTGTGCATGCACATGGACCACCCTCTGCATACTCCATGTACATGCAGCAGGAGAGAGACAGAGAGAAGTAGAAGTGGGGGTACATGTGTACATTCAGTGTCTAGTAGCCAAGGGCTGGCCTCTATGTGGACAGGGAAATCTGCATCACAGCTCCAAAATGGTGCATGAAATGATAGTAGTGCTAACTACCAGAAGCAGGTGAAAAAATAAAGATGGAGCCTGCTCAGGATAGCCCTTTTCAACCTGCTTCTCTCCCAGAGCCATACTGGAAGTAAGAAGCAAATGAACAAATGAGTGGGAAGGACAAGGAGGGAAGCCTAGGCCGGTAGGGGGAGACTAACCAAGGCAAGGAATGCCGATTGGTAAAGGATTGGGGGAAGTCCAGCCAGTATGCAAGGATGCATGGGGAAGACAAAGCAGGAACTGGGTTGGGAGAGGTGGAGATGACAGTGAGGGGAAAATAAATGGGATTTCCTTTGTCTCTGAGAGTTTCCTCTTGTATTAAGAAAATGCTGTGTCAATTGGTTTTCACCAGGAGATTTCTCTTAGACCCAACTCTGTTTCCCTGCAGCCATACAGCAGCTGCGGGGAATGGCTGTTAAAAAAGATAAAGAGCCCATTTGGGCTTGGAATGCCACTGCAGACGGAAGGAGTCCTGCCTTCTCCCCAAGCCTATTTACCACAATGGTGCTATGGAGGAGTTATTTCCCCAGTTTTGCAGTTCCATGTGGAGTACTCTGTGCATGTGGAGTAATAGAAACAGGAAAATACACACCCCCTTGAGCCCTTACAACACAAGAAAATGGCTTTCCTCCTCCAGGGGCTTATCAGCTTTCCTTATGATATGCTCTGCACTGAGGTTGAACAAGTAGGGAAATAATATGAATCCTTGTCTGACACCTTTGTCAATTGGAAACCATTCTGTTTCAACATATTGTGTCGTGACAGTAGCCTCTTGTTCAGAGTACAGGTTGTGCATCAAAATAATCAGATGCTGTGGCACTCCCATTTCTTTTAACACTCTCCATAGCTCTTCTGGACCACACAGCCAAAAGCTTTGCTATATAAAAAACAGGGTGATTTTCTTCTGAAATTCCCTGGTATGTTCCGTTAGCCATTGTAAATTTGCAATGTGATCTCTAGTGCCTCCTCTTTTTCTGAATCCAGCTTGAACAGCCTCTTCCGCCATCCTGTGTGCCCGCGCGACAGTGGAGATGGCCAAAAAGGGCCTCCCCACCCCTCAAATGGCCACCGTGGCAGCCATTTGAAGGGTGAGAAGCCCGTTTTTGGTCTCTGCCGCTGCCCATCTCTACTTGACAGCACATAACATACACAAACCTCCAGTGGCAGAATTTCAAGCCCAGTTAACAGCCATTCCCTGCTGCTACTGTGTGGAGAAACTATTTGGAAACCACAACATCTAGTTTGGCCCTAAGTCTCATAATTAAGAGTGAATATTTATAGAAACTGAACTGGATAGCGCTGACAATCATTTTTTCCATCTAAAGCTACAACCATTTTATGACATCTTTGGTCTCTTCTTTTTCACTTGAATCCAGAGGCGATGTTAGAGGAGACATCTTGCTGAGATAATCAAATGCAGTACATACATTTAACTGCAGACAGGAAAAGGCAAGCATTCTGTTTGTTTCCTGTGGCATCCAACATTTTAAAAGTTTTATACATGCTGCCACCTAACCACTGCAAGGAACGTAATCCTCCAACAAAGAGCTGAATATTGTTCACTGCTCATCTTTCATTAAACATGATCTTTTAAAATCAAGAGCATTAGCTACAAGTTCTTGCTGTAGTGTATACACATTACACACATACTGAATTAGCTAATTGTAGCAGTTTTCCTCATCCTTTGTTACGGTAGCTCACAAGTCCAAATTTACTTGGTATGGTGACTCATCACTGTATTGTCATGTGAGTTTTGAACCCCAGGTTTTTGGTAGTCATTGATTTTTTTGTTTTTGTTTTTAAAAGGCACCAGTATCCATATGTAAGGTTGCACTGATTTCCACCAATTCCTCCTCCCCCCTTAGGACTTAGGAGAGCACCCCCTCAAAAGGTTCTCAGTACTGGTGAGTACCGTCCCCCCCCCCTCAAGCCCTGTGTTTCGTGCATTTTAACTGCAATTTTACCTATTTTATAACTGTTACTTGCAGCATTCAAACAAAAACTTATTTAACACCTCTATTAATGTGGAACTTGTAGAAATATTTATTGCACTTAAAAAGTTAATCACACTTTTGTTTATGGGAATGTAAGAACACAACCATCTGATTGCAAGTTATAGCTTTATGAGCAATAAAAAAATATTCTAAAAACCTAAGTTTACACAAGCTGTAATTTGAACAGTTACTAGAAACATAATATGGTACCACATTTGGAAGAAATTTGACCTCAGAATGTGATGTACAATCAATCACATATTTATCCCATCCTTCCTCCAAAGATATCAGGGAGGTGTACATTTTATACTCCCAACAGCCCTGTAAGGAAGTTTAGCCTGTAACCTGTGAGTTTCATGGCAAAGTGGAGATTTAAACCATAGTCTTCCCTGTCCTAATCCAACATGCACTACACTTTCCCCCAATTAATACATACAAATAACATATAGTCTTATTCCCACCGATAGGCTTGCAAATGAGAACTCCATTCTCATGTCTGAGCTTTAAATAAAAGCAAGCAGGGAACCTGCGAAGGCTTGTGGGGGCATCTCATCCCCCCCCCTGGATCTTTTCCCCTGCTATATCCTCTTTCCTTTCCCTGGCAGCTCCCATAGCCTTTTTCTATTTCCTTCTTTCCTTCCCATCCACCAGCCAATCTACCTTTATCTGACTAACCCTGTCATAGAAACATAGACCTGGAAGGGATCCCAAGGGTTGTCCAGTTCAGACACCTGCATACAAAGGAAATTCACAGCTATCTCCCCCCTCCCCTCACCCCCCTCAGTGACCCCTGCCCAGAGAAAGGCAAAAAGCCTCCAGAATCCCTGGCCAATCTGGCCTGGAGAAAAATTCCTTTCTGATCCCAAAGTGGCAATCAGCATTACCCTGGGCATATAAGAAAGTACCCCAAGAGCCGAGCACCAGCTCATCATACCCTCCCTATCCTGAACTGTGTACATTCATAGTAAGTCAGAGAATCATCAGAGCTGTCAGATGACCATCTAGCCTCTTGAATACCTCCAAGGAAGGAGAGCCCACCACCTCCCAAGGAACTGCTACCAAGGAACTGCTCCACTGACGAACTGCTCTGTCAGGAAGTTCTTCCAAATGTTTAGCCAAAAACTCTTTTGCTTTAATTTTAACACATTGTTTCTGGTCCAACCCACTGAGCAACAGAAAACAACTCTGCTTCATCATCTATGTGACATCGTCTTCAAATACTTAAAGAGGGCTATCATATCACCTCTCAGTCACCTCCTCTCTAGGCTAAACATACCCAGCTCTTTCAACTTTTCTTCATAAGACTTGGTCTCCAGACCCTTTACTATCTTTGTTGCCCTTCTTGGGACACATTCCAGCTTGTCAACATCATTTTTAAACTGTGGTGCCAAAACTGAACACAGTACTCCAAGTGAAGCCTAACCAGAACAGAATAAAGCAATATCATCACCTCACTTGATCTGGATACTATATTTTATACAGTTTAAACACAATCTAATACAGCCTAAAATCACATTTGCCTCTTTAGCTACAGCATCACATTGCTGTCTCATGTTCAGTGTATGATCTACTAAGACCCCTAGATCCTTTTCACATGTAGTACTGCCAAGACAAGTCTCCCTCATCCTATGTGTGCCTTTGATCTTTCCTACTTAAATGCAGAACTTTACATTTATCTCTGTTGAAATTCATTTTGTTCGTTTTAGCCCAGTTTTCCAGTCTGTCACGAACGATCACCTTGAATTTTGCTTCTGTCTTCTGCTGTGTTTGCAACCCCTACTAATTTAGTATTGTCTGCAAATTTAATGAGCATCCCCTCTATTCCTTCATCCAAGTCATTTATAAACATGTTGAACAACACAGGGCCCATGACAGATATCTGAGGCACTCCACCTATCACTCCAAAAAATATGAGGAATCATTACAAGCACTCGTTGGGTACAATCTGTCAGGCAGTTACAAATCCATCTATCCATAATAGGATCCAAACCACATGTTACCAACTTGTAACCAGAATATCATATGGAACCGTATCAAAATCCTTACAGAAATCAAGATAAATGATGTCCACAGCATTCCCCTGATCCACCAAAGTAGTAACACTCTCAAAAAAGGAGAAAGGTTAGTCTGACATGACTTGCTCATGAGAAATCCATGTTGTCTCTTAGTAATCTCGGCAGTCTTTTCTAAATGCTCAAGGATTACTGTTTGATGATATATTCCAGGACCTTTCCAGATATGGATGTCAAGCTGACAGGTCGATAGTTACCTGCCTCCTCTTTTTTCCCCTTCCTGAAGATGGGAATATTTGCCTGCCTCCAGTCTTCTGGTACCTCACTTGTACCTCAAGAATTTTCAGAGATGATAGACAGAAGCTCCACAATTGCATCAGCAAGTTCTTTTACTACCCTAGGGTGCAATTCATCTGGTCCTGAGGACTTGATTTCATTTAAAGAAGCTAGATGTTTATGTACCACCCCAATGTCTATCCTAGGCTGCAATTCCATTTCTTCCTCATGTTCCCTTTTTGCAAGGGTAAGCACAGTTTCCCTTACAAGTGGAGATTAGAGATGGGCATGAACCGGGAAAATTCCGTACTGTGCAGTTCATGGTTCGTTGTGTTTCATGAACCATGAACTTTCATGAACTTTGCGACCTGGTTCATTCAGTTCATGAAAACATCACTTCCGGGTCAGCGGAAGGTCTATTCCCTATTGCCTAGGACACTGATTGATCAGTGCCAGGCTATCTGTAGTGATGAACTGAAGTACGAACCAAACAAACTAGGCTAAAATTCATCACAGTCGTGAGAAATGAGCTCCCATGAACCACCAATTCATGAACCATAAATCAGCCCGGTTCATGACGAAGTTTGGTTCATATTTCAGTTGGTGTCCACCTCTAGTGAAGACCAAGGCAAAGTAGGAATTGAGTAGTTCGGCCTTCTTTTTATCACCTGCTAAAATCTCACTTTTTTCTCCTCACAATGGGCCTAACACGTCTTTATTCTTTTTCCTGCTCCGAGCCTAACCAAATAACCCCTTTTTGTTGTGTTTAGCATCTTAAATTAAAAAGATACAGTTAAGAAATGGAAGTAGGTTGTACAGACCTATTTCCATTTCTTAACTGTATCTTTTTAATTTTCACATCTTTAGTATATACTTGTGAAAAAATACCTCACAAGTATATACATTCATGAAATATACTACTCCTTCACCCTTCTTCAGCTTTCCCTCATTTCCTTCCTCTGACAAGCAACACACCTCTCAGGCCATGAGGTCAGGCCTGAACACATAATGCTCCATAGTCCATACACCTCAGAAGAGAGTCAGCAATCACCAAGATTTCCCTTTTTCTTCTAATGTTATTTGATTGTAGATCCATGGTGCCCCTACTTGTTCTTTCTGGTCCTTGTTGTACATCTGCGAGTGAATCTGTCACTTTTTATATATCTGCCAGTGATTCTATCACATCAGCAAGGGCCTGGAAGCAATTTCTCAGTTCCATGGCATTGAGTGCTGTCTTGCTTTGCACCTTCTAGTTCATGCTGTCGATCCCTCAAGAAGTTCATTAGGAAAATATTCTGTTTTATTGTCCCTTCCACCATTCTCCCCATCTCTTTGCAGGACTTGAAGATTTTTGTTGATGAAACCATCTCCTTCTTTGATCTCTTGAAAGGTACCAGTCTGTTCCTCCAGGCTCTTCATTTTTCTTCCAGTAATGCTATCAGTTTGCACTTGTGACAAATGAAATCCTTCTTGTCCTCTGAGAGGAAGATAACCAGAACATACCCCTGACAGGAAACTGGAAATGGCTGTTCAGTAGCCATCGTCCCCTTCCAAAAAAGAAGTCTGTTTATAAGTGCTGTACAAAATAGATTTTCTCCTTGGAGTCTACCTTCTGTGAGATTTTCCACAAGTCTTTTAGTTGAAATCAAATTGTCTACTGCTTCAGGAGTCAGAGCTACATTCTGTAATTTAACAGTCACCACATCTCCAGTAGTAGTAAGAATTTTAATTGGCACTGTTCCAATCCCTTCTACCTGAAGCGGATCTTTATTCACTTGCAGAAGTCTGGGTCTTTTCTCAGTATCAAGTTCACAAAAGGATTCACCATACTTGCATATGTGCATGCATGATCCACTATCAAGCAGCAACAGTTTCTTACTTTCAACATCCTGATTATCACAAATTCTTAGTGTATAATCATTCTCGACATTCCTCTGAGTATATCTCCCATTACCTCTTATTGCATTAAAGTTCCCTCTGGTATGAGGTCTGAAATTCCTTCTGCTGCTAACATTTCCTTTGGCTAGCCACAAGCAACCCCTTCCCAGAGCTAAAGAATATTCCACAAAACTATTTGCTTAATTTATATAATTAATTTATACTTGAATAAAGTGCCAAAGTGCAAAAAGTGCTCCACTACTATTCAATATTTCCTATAACAATCCAATCAATGAGGGCTCATTTGGAGGGGGAATGCGCTGGAACATCGTTCCGGCAGTTCCCCAAAAGGTCACTGTCAGGTGGCCCTGCCCACCTGACTTTTGGCCATTTTGGGCCGTTTCGGCTACGATTGGGGCTGAAATGGCCCAGATTAGGGCCGAAACAGCATGGATTGGGTCAGTGCCAGGCACGGGAACCCTCCTCTGCCCGGCACTGACCCTATCCCGGCCATTTCGGCCCAAATACGGGCCCAAACGGGCCCCAAATAGCTATTTTTGGCCATTTGGGGCTCATTTCAGCCTGGATTTGGGCTGAAATGGCCCAGATTGGGGGAGGAATTGCCTGGATTGGGTCAGTGCCAGGTGGGGGAAGCCTCCCTCAACCTGGTCCTGGCCATTTTGGCCCCAATTCGGGCCCAAACTGGCCATTTTCGGCCGTTTTGGGCCCGTTTTGTCCTGGACTGGGGATGAAGCAGCATGGATTGGGGCTGAATATGCTGAAACAGAATGGTTTCCAATGTCATCATGGCACTCTAGAAATCCCTAAAAACGCTATGATTTTCTATGAAATCACTTTCCCCCAATTTTTATCATTGCAGTACTGGGGGGCAGCAGGGGATTGGAAGCGGGGGCAGATGATGCTCTGCTGTAGCAATAGACTGGTCTTCCTAGGTTCTTCTGTTTCAGCAAAGGCACTCAAGAAGCTTCATTTGCAATAAATGGTAAAAAGAAGAGGGCTTTTTGTGTGTATATCACACTACCAATTTCAGTTAGGTTTTTGATACTTCAAATACACACCCCAGACATACTTATTCTACAATTGGATTTGGAAATGTATCTAGCAGCAATGAAGTAGCTACTAATGGACGCATAACGGACATTTTTTTTTAGTAATACTAGCAAGGATTCCTTTTAAATGCATGTTGAGCTCATAGATAGTAAGCAAGGATTCGTGTGTATAACTAAATGGTGAGGACTGACCTTTTCAGCTCCATAAAAGTGGCATGAGAGTGGCAATGGCATTGATTGCCTATGTGAACAGTTCAGTATTTTTCTTATACAGACAAATGGAAAGATTCTGGACTCACTCACAGAAGTTGGACAATAAAAATTGCTATGTACATCATGTGTGCCTGTGCTATACATCACCAAGAACTATTCTGCATATAAAGTTACCTCTCTGAATAGTATCATCTCCCTACTTACATTCAGTGAAGAAACTGATTCTGTGCAGTAAAAACCTCCTTTTCATAACTAAAGGGGGGATGGGGCTTGGGGCATTCACACCAAGAATGAAGGGTGTATAAACCTGACTGAGCCAGCTTTATGAAGTATTCATAGAGACCCCATTTGATTTACTTTTTTAGTCAAAATCCAATTTACTGTGTAGTAGTTTACAAATTTGCTGCAGTACCTAGCATTGGTGCAATGCTTGTTCAAAAATGAACAAGAATTAAGAAGACTTTCTTGTATATTTTTTCTCTCTCCTGCCATGACAAAGTATGACACTGACTATTTAAAAAAACCACTTCAGTTGTGATTTTCTCATGCTTTGCACAATAAGAAAGGCAAAATCTTTGTAAGGATTAACAAGGTTCTCCAATGTGCAGTGTCACATACATTTTTCTCCTCCTTCCTTTTTGCTGCCGTGACAAAATACTGCCTGTGATACAACAGTCTTTACCTGTGAGACATCTTACAGTGCTGACCACTTGTCATTCTTCAGGGGTTCAACCTCTCCTTTCAGGTGATCTAGGATGGGAAAGAAGTATACAAGTCTAGACATATTTATCTACAACTGATTAGCTTTATGGTAATTCTGTTCTTCTCACCAAGTCAGCATTATAACATGCTGTTTTATATTGGCTGGACCAGCAGGTTGACAACAACAACAACAACAACAACAACAACAACAACAACAACAACAATAATAATATATTTTTTAAAAGGCATAGGTTCACTACCCTACAGTTTGAAATGAAACACTGCACCAAAAGGAGTATGTTGCATAAGTAATCTTATGACTCAATCTTATGACTTCTATCTAATGCAAACTCAAGCAGTCTGCATTATGTATTCACTTGCTCTTATAGGAGGAGTTTATTCCTTTGGGCCAACTGTTTCTTTGGACAGTCACAATCTCTCTGAATCCCAACTTCATGATATTATGGGTCCTGAAGTGCCATATACACAAATCCAAAATGAACCCAATATCTTGCCACTTCCAGTCTTGCCTTGAATAAGACTCTTCTTGATCACTTACCTTTATTTTGCCGCCCACCCCTACTTGATGCTAGGATAAGATCCTCTCTATATGTCGCACATGGCTAAGGGTCAAGCTATACATGATGTCCTCATGGCTGCCATGAGGATGCTGCTGTCATTTTAAAGACAGTTAAAGTGCTGCATGTGTCTGATCCTGATCCAGCCTGCATAATAGTGGGCTGATCAAATCCCAATGGCTTATCAAATCCCAATGACTTATCAAACACCAAAACAGCCACATCCCCCCAGCTACTTTGGCACTTGAAAGGCACATGGGGGGGGGGATAAGAGTACCACGAGCCAAATCACGATTGGGCCCTTGTGACATTTTTAAATGACTGTGAAATGGTAAAAGCATCCTTGTGGTGGCCTCAAGGATGCTGTCATGTCTAGTTTGGCCCTAAGAAGCAGGCATTTTGGCCATTTCTACAACCAAAGGAAGAGTGATTGCAACTACGGATGTGCACTAAAAAAGAATCAGTATTTTTTTCACATTTGGGTATTAGGAAGACCATAAATATCCAGATGAGTAGCCTGGTTAGTCTGTCTGTAGCAGTGGAAAAGAGCAAGAGTCCAGTAGCACCTATAAAACTAACAAAATTAGTGGTAGGGTATGAGCTTTCATGATCCACAGCTCACTTCTTCAGATACCGAGAAGAAGTAGTGATCTGAAGAAGTGAGCTATGGCTCACGAAAGCTCATTCCCTACCACTAATTTTGTTAGTCTTATAGGTGATGCTGGACTCTTGCTCTTTTCCATAAATATCCACTATTCCCCTATATCCAAGTCTTTTCATGCTGGTTTGTTATTCAGATTCAAGGGGTTTTTTTCAACATTCTGAAATTAACTGGGTTTATTATTACCTATGAGAGAATCTTTCTGGGGGGTTGCAGAGGCTAATTTCATGACAATTACATCAAAATTGCAGCAGAGACGTTGCTGCCTGTCCACTAAAACCTCCCAAGTTTCAAGAAGATTAGGTCAAAGGGGTCAAATGTTATGGGTCCTGAAACAAGGTACCCTCAGCTACTTTCCATCATTTCCTATGCGGGAAAAATCCAATGTTCTCTAGGGCAGAGAAGCATTAGCCAAACACACAAGAGCAACCACTGACCAAAAGACTCCTAATGCAAAAACAATCAACAAAGTCCAATAGAACCAATGCCAAAGCAGAAAATCCCACCAAAACCAATCTGACAGCAGGCAGCAGAACTAAGGCACAGACTGACCAGAGCATTCAAAAGCATGCACTCCAAAAAACTCACCCTGAAGCTGAAGTCATGGGGGCAGTTTTTCTGGGGCCTATGAGAGATTCACCATGATTGGATAGACAGTTGAGCTCCCCTTCATGTGCAATGCCATTCACTTGTGATAGTCACCTCCCTCCCACTTCCCTCTCTTTGCCTAGAAATGCTGCAAGAACAAGAAGTGCTGCTGCAACCTTGAAAATGCTGATCCCAGTTATTCCTCCTGATATTCTTAAATATTTCCAAGAATAATCAGGACTGGAATACTCAAATATCAAGAATCTCAGATATCAATCTGGATTCCCCAATACATCCGGAAAATACCAGAAAGGTATTTTGGGGTATATTTTCAAACCAGAAATACCAAAGTGTACAAACCAGAAACACCAAAGTGTACAATTAGGACCATACTAAACTCAGTCATTACTGGTTAAGGTTGTCTTTGGGAACAGCCATAATTTGCCCAGTACCTAGTAATTAATGAGTGTCAGGTATAAAATTTTGAGCTTGTAAAAGTTGGGTGTGTAGTTTTTCCTATCATGCAGCAGTTAGTAAAACTGGCTTCCTGATGAAGGTGCCAAGCAGAAGATTTCACAATTAATAAACTGAAGGGGGCAGCTTGTAAAATATTTCTGTGTATCCTCTCCATGCAATCTTGTCCCTGTGCAGAAAAGAGAGAGAGAATGAGAACATGAGTGTGGACTGAAGGCCAGGGCAGGAGGAAGCCTGGATGACAGCAGTAAAAGAGAGCAGCAGAGAGAAGGTCCCCAGATGACCTCTGCTCTAGTGACTGGAAAAGTGCCCTCATGAGCTCCATACTTGAGAAAAGACAGAAGTTGCAGAGGCCATGAGCAAGACACATGTCAGCAAAGTTCTAGAAGATCTGTGAATCAAAATTATCCCACTGGGTCACAGGCTTGGTCACTTCTCTAATCTACAGGGCTTGAATCAATAGGTGCCAAGATGATCATATATGGCAAAGACTCCATGAAAGACTCCCTGACTAGAAGGCAACAGTGAATAGACTATAAAATCTGGAGATGTCTGAGGTGTGCCATAGAACAACCCTTGAAGATCTTCTCTTCTGATCAATCAGTATCAAAAGACTTGGACGGCTGTTTGGATGAGTAGGTGTGTATGAGTGTGTGTGCTGCAAGGACATATTTTGTAATCTGGTTTTTTTTCCAGCTCCCAGACCCAGATCACAAATCCCTATATAATATACAAAACAATTGAACAAGACACACAAACTGGATAGTGATTAGGGATTTAAGAGTTAAATCCTGTCTCTCCTTCCTGCATGGCCTTGATCCAAAAAATAGTTGCAGGCCTACACAATTTACCATTTACAGACTGATGAACTGTGATCTTCATCACACCTGTTTGCGCTCTGAGAGGCTTCAGGATTTAGCAGACATATTGGCACACATCTTTTGACATGTCAGCACTGCACATTGAGAGCACTGCACATTAACAGCACTAAAGAAACTGTAGCTCGATATACAGCCCTATTAAATCTAAATGCTTACATTAAAGGTAGCATTGGCATGTCCCTTAATTTTGACCTGAAAATTCAGGGGTTAAGCCTTATTTCAGGGTCTTCAATGAAGCATTAAAATCACAGTTGAAGGGAGTGAACTAAATGGACAAGTTATAAAATAAAATTACAAAATGACATTGAACTAGAAAATGAATGCTCCACAGCTTGCTTAGCTTTACAAAATAACAAAAATATATTCTTAGAAGAAAATGAGGAACCCTGAACATTTCAGGAGGTTTATTTATTTATTTAGTAAAAATCTGGATCCACAAAATTATTGAAACCATTCTGAGGGCAGGGTGGGGGTGGATTCTGGTTCTTTCTTCTGCTGTATGGACAATCTCATATTAGAAGCTGTTTCTTGACAATGTCCAAACTGGGAATGATCTACAAAGGCAATTAGAGTACAAAATTTGAGTAAAGCTCAATTTTTGTTTTAGGTAGAGACTTTGGGAAAATGATTTTGACTCTACGGGCCTGTCACCACAACAACTTGAACTCCTGCTATTGTCATAACAATCTACCAAATTAGACTTCACTGCCAGTGTATCTTTGAACTCTAGAATGCTTGGGCTGCCACCAACAATCTGATAGCAGCTGGACTCTGATGTATCTACATAATCTAACAATTTGCCTGGCTAATTTACTCTGATCTGATGGGCACTGAACTCTTTTTTTTAAAGAATCCCAAGCTATTGGATTGGTTTGTCTTCCCACAATTGCAATTTTAATATCTGTCCACATTTGGAGAAGCTGAAGTGATTGTTCAATTATGTCATGGCTCTATTTGCAAATGAATCAGCTGACACCATTCCGATGGTATAAGAATCTTTAACGTTCTACTGAAAACACATTGAGAGTCTTTTCCCTTTTCCTGTACCTTCCCTTTGCCTGTTTGCTTACTTATTTTGCCTTTGAAAGTGTCCTTGCCTAAAAGCCACATGGGACTGAAGGCTGTCAAGTCTATTTGAGGGAACTGGAGAAACAAGCATCTGTTGTCTAGCAATATTCCGCTGAGCTCCAACCATTGCTAGGCAACTGTCCCATGCATCTCTAGCTATTTCCTAAATTCCCCAGTTCAGACACCCAAATGGCACTGCTCTTTGAGTGGTAGAGGACTTCCCCTCCTCTCATACCTTACAGCATTTCTGACACAAGCTCACCTGCTGGAGGTCCATATGTGCAACGGGCTAATTCATGTCATCTTTGTCGGGAAGAATAATGCAAATGAGGTAATAAGCCAAAGGTAAAAGTACAATACAAAGCAGCAGATCAGGCAAAGCAGAGGTATAAAAGAGGAAGATTTGTAACTAACAATAATAAATTATCATCTACCCTCATATTTGGTGACAGTTGTGATCTACTACACCCTCTCACAACATGTATGTAACCTGTTCTTTATTTTTAGTCTGAAGAGCCTTTGTTGGAATGGCTGATCTGCCCCAGGAAGAGTTGCTGGTATCAGAGGAAGGCTCCTTAGGCCAGAGGAAGGATCCAAAACATTGGTGAAAGCTTACAAGCCTCTGTTCTTTTCTTATGTAATTAGAAACATTCATTACAAAAAAGAAAAGCACCATAGCTGAAACAAACAACTTTAATTTCATATTTTACTAGGACTGTGTATTCTAATAAAGTACTCTTAATGCTCTGACATGTCTAATGCATCATTTTCTATGATCTCACAAATGCTTTGTCTATTTTGAAGCCCCTTCAGGTGACAACCATCTCTCATAAGCCCTTTTCACAGCAGTGGAAGTCATAAAATTATTGATCCTGCTTTACAAATCAGTGAAGGTAAAGCCTGAGGCATAGAGGAACAAATTGCTATCTTCTCTATGGAAGGCAACTCCCCTTAATTTGGCAGGACAAGGTAAAGAATCGAACTTTATGACAACCCCTGCAAGCCTGGTGCTGTAACAGTTGGCATATATTTCTTGATATCAAGTATATCACCATTTTAATGAACCTCTGCTAAACCATCATCAAGGTCAGACAGACTTACAGAAAAGCAAAGTATATATCTGGGAGATCAGGGCATAATCCAACATTAAAATCAATGGTAGGTTCAACATTGTTTTCAACAGAATATGTACTTGTAGTTGATGATATTGTTATCATGCTGGTTCTGGAGGCTGAAAATGATAAATGTATTTGTCTAGTACCTTCCAGTAAGGCAAGATTTCAAGGAGAAACTTAGTGAACCTTTCTTTTGAAGCCTTCTCCTTGTCCCAGTTAACATGATGTAGCAAACATAGTATTGGACTTTGACACTCAAACCTGGCTTTAAATCCTCATTTGGCCAAAACGTTTGCTGTATGAAGCTGGGCAAGTCAGCGGAACCAAAATTAAATAGCAGTTGTGAATATAAATGTGTTGCCCACAGGGGTCATTTTGTAGAAAAAGAGCTGGAGGAACTCATTAGCATAACTCATTAGCATATCTCATTAGACTATGCCATGCCCCTTTACATCACCAGAAATGTGTCATTAGCACAACTGATTTGCATATACCACATCCCCTGACACCACCTATCCTGGCTGTTTTGGACCCAATGCTGGCCATTCAGGGCCAAAATTGGGCTGAAAATGGCAAAAAGGGGCTGAAAATGGCTGAAAAGGGGCCCAAAATGGTCAGGATCGGGCCGCTGCTGAGCAGGAGAGTGATCCACCACCCGTCGGAGGCCTGATCTGGACTGTTTTGGCCCCAATCCAGGCTGAATCGGGCCCAAATGGCCGAGATTCAGGTGGGTGGGGCCACCTGACATGTGACCTCTTTGGGGAACTGTTGGAACTGCATTCTTGCACATTCCCCCTCGAAATGAGCCCTGGTTGCCTGTAGATCCTTAGAAGGGTGAAACACAAATAAAATAAATCTAATATAGTATAGTCACCACCATGAGGACAATTACGGAGTCAACCACTGAGTCTAACTGGATTCAACCAAATCTCACAAGCATGCAGCATCCGGATGGTTCCATTTGTCAGTTTACTGGGACCTTACAATTTCTAAACTTGTAGGACTGCTGGTTTCTCTCAAGGGTAAAAGAAACTTAAATTTCTTACTCTGACTCTCAGAGGTTCTCAAAGCAGAAGATGCAAGGTAGAAGTTCAACCACATCTTACTGGTACGCCATACCAGCTTACTTTCTCCCCTGAATTCACCTAATATACATTCATTACTACCACTGACAGGTTGTCAAGATAACCATCTTGAAGTTTCCACTCTTCTCTTCTGCATTCTGTATTCAATATCTCTTGTTGATTATTTACCAAAAGGTCTTTCCCTGCTTATTAAGGACCCATCACAGCCTTCTTAAACTTTAGGTACGATGGATTTAGAACTTGAATTTCTACACTGTTTTTGAACTCAAATAACCAGGTGCTCAATTTAAATATATTAACAGTGAACAAACTTAGAAATTTTCTTTTTAAGATACAAAAATATTAAGCAACGGAGAGGAACTGTTCTTAAAATTAAACAAATGCATGCTTCCTTACTTCTGACATTGTTTATCTTATAATTGTAATATATTATTCTTAATGTTTCTAAGTGGTAGATTTTATTTCATATATTTCTAAGGAAATTGGCTGTCTGTTATTTAGGAACATCTCTCTCCCTCTGCCCCAGTTGTCACTTACCAACTGTTACTTAGTTTCTGACTGAAAAAAAACCCCTCTCCCCCTTCCTTGCCCTCCCCCCATAGGAATTCCAATCTACACCAAGTTCCTTTTTGGTTGTTATTTCTTATCAAACAGATAATGAACCTCTGTAATGTCTTATTCTATTCAAGTTCTTCTTTATCCCTTTTGTGTTTTTTCTCTTCTAAACCTTCCATCAGCACTCACAGAACTTATATAAAAAACAACCTGCAAACCAGATAATGTTATTCTTGTGACTCTGCAGAGCCAGTTCATACAAACATTAACTGTATTGACAAGAAGTCAATATATTGTAACTTTAGCACATTAAAAATATGTGAATAAGTTATTTGAAGAACTGTAAAATAAAAAATATTTTTTATTTATGTTTTTGACAGGGTGGCCAACAGGTTGGATATTAAAAAAAAATGTCCTGCCTCTTCAACAATAGACAATTTTTGGAAATAGGTAATTAAAGATTTTCATGGCATGCAGCTAATTCATTTGATAAATAGCATTTGATTAAACTTCTGTTGAAAGGGCAGGACATTTTTTATCCAGAATGTTGGCAACCCTAGTTTTTGCTAAACATATTTCAGAAGAATAAATTATGCTCTTCATACATGCAAGCTTTTAGACCAAACTATGAATTAGCAGTAAAGCATGAATTTGGTTTAGTTCACATAATACAATCATTATAGGAAGTTTTCTCGTTTCATGTGACTCATTTATTCATTTAGAAAGGTCACCATGTGTATTTGGCATGTTGTGTTGTAAGCTTACTGTCTAAGGAGTTCATCTCAAAAACTCCTGTCTGCTTGGAGCCCTTTTAAAGTAGCCTGAGCCATGGGGGGGAGGGGGAATCTCTGCTCTGGGTGGCTACTCCGGATCAGGTATCTGAAGAAGTGGGCTGTGGCTCACAAAAGCTCATACTGTACCACAAATTTTATTAGTCTTATAGGTGCTCCTGGTCTCTTGCTCTTTTCTATATTAATCAAGAATAAGGTTGTTTGTTTTATGTGGGCCTGCTTACACAAATTAACAAAAGCAAACAAAGACAGTATTTGCTCAGAGCAATTTTTTTTAAAAGTACTTTTACTAATGTATCCCCTATCTAGTAACTAATTTGGATCAGGTTGAGAGGGGAATCATTAAATAGTTCATGACAACCTAAGGGGAAAATGTAGTGATTTGTGTGTGAGCATAAAGTGCTGTCAAGTCACAATTGACTCATGGAGACCTCAGGAAGAGGCTTTCAAGGCAAGTGAGAAGCAGAGGTGGTTTGCCATTGCTTTTGTCTGCAGAATCTTCCTTGGTAGTCTCCCTTCCAAGTAGTGACCCTGCTTAGCTTCCAAGATCTGATGAGATTGGGCTATACCATGCTGCCTTCCCTTTGCAGTGATTTAGAGCTCACAATTAAAAAATGTTTATCTAATAATCAGTTTTTCCTAGGATGTGAAATACTCAAGTACTCCAGTCCCAAAGGGAAACAGAACAATTGCCCTGTCCTGAACACCAACAATATAACTTTTCCCCCCCTGAGTTCATGAATAACTGTTAATTCCTAAAGCAGCATGTAGGAAGATGGCAAGGAAAAAAACACGAGGATGGAAAGCAGCTCCCCAAGGCACATTAAAAAGTGCATTCACTCATTTTAGCAGCACTTGCAATGCTGAATCAACCCTAAGGATGAAAATAACTGTGAGAAGCAAATTCATATTTTGATAAAATAAGCATGTTTGTCAAAATGGAATCCCAAAGGTCACTCACATTCTTGACAGTAGTCTATGGGGATGAAGTAGCAACCACACAGTTTATATTGATCTAACGGGTCCAAAAGATTTTTTTTTCTTCCTAATGCTGAGATTTTGACATAAGAAGATTTCCATTTAACTGACTTTCATGATAAGGAGACAGCTTATCTAAAACATCTGCTACCATTTATGAAAAATTGTAGGACATTTGCAGGCTTCTGGAAACAAATAACCAAATGGTTATTTCATAATAATTATTGTTATGAGTTTGGCTCACTTGATCGAGAACGGGCCTTTTACTATGATTTTGCCTGCCTATCAACTACTGAGTGATCCATGACTTAACAAAAGGAGCTTCCTAGTTTGTAAAGCCTGGCTCTGTCTCCAGCCTTTGACATGTGGCACTTTTCAGAGACTGGGAATACACAAAGAGACAACTAGAAGCAGTTTTGCACCATACGTTTGGAATCAGGGCAGATGATAATATACTGTTCCTTTTGGAATCTAATGCTACCTGAGTGATTCTACCAAAAATGTTAATTTTTATTATTATAAGATGTTTGCTTCCATGTTTGCTCTACATGTGTAAATAAAGAGAAGAAAACATTTAATTTTTGTTTAATGTTTCTGTTGCAGTAGTTCACACCACTGAAGGCACTGGCTGCTGTTCAGTTTAAAAAGCTGTCCATCTTATTTTTAACAGTGGTTTTCTGGGGTCACTCTTCTGGGAGACTCTGGAATTCCTTGGGGGAGGGGGTTGTCAAAGTGAAGCTTAAAACTGGCAGACAAGCTTCCTAAAAAGAGTTTGCCATTTCCAGTTGTCCCTTAAAAATGCAGCCATGTAGGATAGCATGGTTGACACAAGATGACAGTGACACTTGACAAGCATGAACAATGCCTACATGACCTGGATGGACACACTAGCTCAAGAATCTCCTTCAATGCTCAGTGATTCTGTTGCAGATGTACAAGGGTATGGCCAGTCTTCCTCACAGTGGGGCTGCATTATTTCCTGGTGGGACTTCAAAGAAAAGAATAAAACACCAGTGATTTCCATATAGCAAATAGGCTGAAAATCTATAACTCTTTTGCCAGATGCAAGTGTACATTAATGGTCTATGCCAGGGGTCCCCAGCCTTTTTGTGCCTGTAGGCACCTTTGGAATCCTGACACAGGGTAGTGGGTGCAACCATACTATGGATGCTGCAGGAGGTGAAGCCAGCCTCAAAATGTCAGGGCATTTATGCAGAAACTCTGTTCAACAGGATTCCTTTTTAAATGAACATATTGTTTAAAAGTATTTTCCTGCTCACATGTAGCGTACCTTCAGTCACACAGTGGAAGATCCTTGTGCTGTAGTGGCAGCTACTGGTGAAGCAATTAAAAAAAAATCACACAGCCAATCAGATCTCCAGTGGTCAATCAGAAGTCTTGTAGGCCCCACCTGTCTACTTTCTAAAACACTAGTAGGACTCCTGGGAAGGTGTCAGCAGCAGGCACCATGGCACCCATAGGCACCATGTTGTGGGCCCCTTGTCTATGCATTTTGAGCATCAGAAATTTCTAAGCTGAATATTAACAATTCATTAAGAAGCTTTTACCATCATATAATGAATACCCTGCTGGGTGGCGTTTTAAACACTTTTGCTCCAAAAGAGAAAGCACCACTCATACCAGATACTGTTAGTCAAACATTTTCCAATTGTAAACTCTTGTTTATATCAAATATTTCACATCATAAGCCTGGCAACCAGCAGGAGACCAGGTAGGGTAGGAAAAGGGGTGGGGGCGGAAGCACCATCAGCAACAGCAGGACTTCACTTCTGGGAAAACCTGTATGTGAAGTCATGCCTCTCTCAAAATCACTGGAACTCTATGCTATATCAATAAAATTTCCAGCAATTCCTAGAGAGGTGTCAGAGTGATTTTTTATTTTTTATTTCTCTCACTGGCCACTGGAGTGCCAATAATTCCTGTTGGAGCAGGAGATCTCCCGCCCCCACTAGGCACATGGCAACCCTAGTTCAGATGACCCAGAGCTTCTGACAGTGTAGTAAATCTAAAAGGCCCTCCATAAAGGGTAATCAGATCTGGTTTCATGCCAGACATATTCACTCTGAAAGAAGAAAGTCTGAGAATCACTGGCTCTGAATTACATCTATTGTTTCTTCAAAGTAAGTGCTGTTTGTATATACGGTTTTGTCACATGTACTAGTCTCCTTTGGCCTGATTAGTTTCTTTAAGATAGGACAGAATGAAACTGAGTGACTAGCTCAAGATCACCAGCAAGATCCCATGGCTTGTCCAAACACACATAAATGACACAGCAGGAATTAGAACCAAACTCTCCAAGGTCAGCATTGAATCTATGAAGCTGCCTTATACTAAACCAGGCCATTGAGCCATTTAGCTCAATATTGTTTACTAAAACTGGTAGTGACTCTTCAAGGACTGGAACACAGGGACCAACTACTTGAGAACATTTAAGTGGAGAGCTTGGTGACTAAATATAAACTTTCTTCATGCAAATTATATGTTCTACCACTGAGCCACAGTCCCTTCCCCCAAGTACAAAATAAATGGACAGAGAGTTCACATCTTTCCTAGCAACTGATTGCTTTTCTTAAAGAGGTCTATGTCATACCTTCTGGGCTCTGGGCCAGAAGGCCAGAATATTACATATACATATGTATATGTAATATTAATGCTCGCTATCATTCTTGCTCTGTATTGTCTGTACAGTGAAACCATTCTGAAAACTTTGTGCTATATCTTATACAAATTTATTCCTTTATAAATTCAATACGTAATCTGAAAGCTATTGTGATCTGAGAGCAGTGGGTAAGTGTGACTCATACATTACAGGTTTCCTTCTTTTAATACAAGAAAGGGATTTCCTTAGGTGATGTTTGAGAGCAGCACAATCAGTTCCAGCCTTATATGGTAATTCATTTATCAAGCAGAAGTAACCATTTGTGATGACACTGTTTCAGACCTAGAAAGTAGGTCCATACATTTCATACCCTATCAACTTATTTCCCCCCAATACTTTTATTTTTATAACTGAGGGTTTGGGGACTACTTAGTTCTCAATGAGGGTAATACTTGGAGTCATGATGACATGTGCCATTTGCTTTGCCTATGATGTGAGGATTATAAGCTTGAAGGAATCATACAGTAAGCTTGATGAAAACAACAAAGAAACAAGTTTGTTTCAGTGTTATGCACAGCTTGGTTGTCCCCACCACCACACTTCCCCCCCTCCAGCCCTTGTATTACAGTAACAAAGTTACTGGAGAACTGGGGCCTGAGAATGCTTAACACAAGGTTCCCAATGTGGCGCCTGTGGGCATCCTGGTGCCTGTGGATACCTTTCCTAATGCCTGCCAAGCATTTTTAGAAAGTGGGCAGGGCCAGATGGGGCTTTTTTCCAGTAGGGCTTCTTATTAACAACAACAACAACAACAAAAACAACAACAACAACACTCGATTAATATACCACCCTTCAGGACAACTTAATGCCCACTTGGAGTGGTTTACAAAGTATGTCATTATTATCCCCACAACAAAACACTCTGTGAGGTGGGTGGGGCTGAGAGAGCTCCAGAGGGCCGTGACTAGCCCAAGGACTAGCTTTCTCAGTCCTGGCTCCTACCTGGTGGAACGCTCTGTCTACTGAGACCAGGGCCCGGCAGGATCTACTATCCGCTGGGACTGTAAGACAGAGTTGTTCCTCCAGGCTTATGGCTGAGGCTGGGCCTCCGCTGGCTGGAAGATACATCTACTCCCCTCCCAATGACAGCTGCCCACCACTGTTCTTAAGCTGCTGCTATGTTCAACTGTACTGTTGCACTATTTGTAATTAACTGTATTGCCGCCATAAAGAAAAAGAGTGCTGCTATTTGTTAATAGTTTTGTACGATGCTTTTAAATGTTTTATATGGAATTTTTAAATGTTTTAATTGCTGTTATCCACCCTGAGCCTGCTTGCGGGAAGGGTGGAATACAAATACAATACAATACAATACAATACAATACAATACAATACAATACAATACAATAAAAAAAGGTCACCCAGCTGGCTTCAAGTGGAGGAGTGGGGAATCAAACCCGGCTCTCCAGGTAAGAGTCCCGCGCTCTTAACCATTACACCAAACTGGTGTATTGGCCATTGGGGATCCAATTGGCTATGCAGATTTTTAAAAAGTTGCTTTGACAGCAGCTGCCACCACAGCATGAGGATCTTCATTGTATGACTGAAAGTAAGCTGTGGGTATGCACAAAAATATTTTTAAAGGTATCCTGTTAAACAGAGCTTCTTTCTGAAATGATGAAGAGTTACTATTAGAGTTATGCATGACTTCCCTCTCAACCTGAGCTTTTCTGGTTGGCTCTGCCTTTTGTGGCAGCCATTTTGTGGTTGCACTTACCATCCCATGTCAGAATTCCAAAGAGGCCTGCAGGCTCAAAAAGCTTGGTGTTACCTGGTGTAACAGTTCCAGAGAAGTTTTCTTATTTGGCTGATTCAGATTTCTAACATGAAATAGAAAGGCATTTTAATTGTTTTGACAGGAACAACACCCAAACCCTACCTATCAAAGTCTGTAATGAACTTGTTGCTGAACTAGCCGACCACCAAAATCCAACTATGAAGGTTGTCCAGCAGTTAGACTGACAAGCTCCTCCTCCTTTCTGTTTCTTGTCAATATTCCAGTTCACCATTTGAAAGTGATTGGCTGAGGATCCTGGAGGGCAGAATTTGAATTCATCTGTCATGTCATTCTTTAAAATTAATGAAAAATAAAAGCTGGACACATGGCACACAAGCAGAATTTAGTTTAAAATCCCTGTATTCCAGATGGGACATATCATCTGACATGATCTATGGAAGAAAGAAATTACAAAAGCACAACTGCTCCCATTGTAGTGACCAGGGAACAAACTTTGTCCCCTTGCAGAGTTTCAAAGCTCTGTCCTTGTTTGAACTCTATATCACATGCCTCTTGAAGGCACCTGGTCAACAAGGATGAATTCTGCATCATTGGTCTGAATACCTAAATTTTTAAAGAAATCAACCACAGACCTCTTCAGGGAGTTTGGCATATCATGCTTCTTATCCTCTGTAAAAAGAAAAGGTTAGTTGTACAATAGAAAAGAATGGTTCTCCCGCAGACAGTCTGTCGCCTTCTGAAGCACAAAGGAGTTTTCCTGATAGTTTCAAATTTGTTTACAACTAGAATTGAGGGTTTCTTTGGTTTTATTTAATGTCTTTATTTTGTTTCATTGAATGACCTTATCCTAACAAGATGCATGGACTTTGGCTTGCAAAAACCTAAAATATAGATCGATAATTTTTTTTACATGTGGCTCTGCCAGTAAATTCAAGCATGATCTGAATAGTAAAAGCAAATTTATGGACAATGACTAATAGCACAAAATGGCTAATTAATGCCAGTCAATCCAGACTGTTGAGACAATCATGCCTAATTGTCCTGAGCAATGTGATGGTTTTAAAAGTACAGCAGCACATGAAGGATTCACATGAGGATTTTAGGCTGGAGTCAGGGGCTGTTTAACTGTACAAGATTTGTCTCCTGTGCTCAGCATGCCGAGTTGCTATAAATTAAATTAATCACTGTGTGCAACACAGTTCCCAATACTTTGATTAGTTGTGGATTGCAGGTTTACATAATGATGACATATATACAATAGGATTGTTTAGCCATATGAGTAATTAAATGTTTTTTCTAAAACTGTTATTTTCTTGTTATCCTTAATCTACTGATTTCTGCCTGGGATCAAAGTACTGTATCTTAGATCATTCACAGATTATTTGTTGCACTCACCACAACCAAGAATCCCCAGGAGGAAACTGACAGTAAACCTTTATACAAAGTGAAAGTTGTGGTATAGCCTACTTTAGTAATAAAGTATAAGACGAGAGCACTGTGTCTAGTGGTTTGTGTCTGTATCTACTACAATCCACTCCTTTGTAATACTGCTTTTTATTTTTCTTCATTTGCTTGTAGAGCTGAATACTTTGATCTCCTTGTGTTCAGTTTATGTCTGCCTGCCCCTCTTATAACACAATAGTATCAATGGATATGATATGATATCAAGGAAGAGTGTGACTATAAGGAAAGAGAAGAACTTTTGAAGTCATCTGTCAGCATCAGCTCTACTTTTGCTTCTTTCTTTGCAAATCTAAATATGTAAGCAACCTAACCACGAAAGCAGCAGGAGCTTGAAGAAGAATCTGTCAACTCGATAATCAGATTCTGAGCTAATGAATTCCTCTGAATTTTGTTTTGGATTGCTAGGAAGAGTTTGGCTTTCACCCCTAAAACCTCTGTGTAGTAAACAGAACAAAATAAGGTAGAGCTCTGACTAATGCACACACCAGGATCAAATATAGTTATAAATATGATCTGCAAACTGCAAACAATTTTTAGTGTAGCCTTAGGCTTTGGTAGAATTTCTTCCTACACAGAAAGCACTTGCACATCGGACAAAGCATAGAACCAGCATGTAAATCATCACGTTTGACTGTTGCTACTCACAGTGAAAGCAATGATAACTGCACGTGCATCATGAGAAAATCTGCACATGGCTTTGGACTGCTACATGGTTCCAGTGCTTAGAGACAAACAAAGCTAATAATCAGCAGCCAGAACATAAAAAAGATATTGGTACCAGTCTCTTACTGTGGACTTCATTAGTCAAACCGAACAGTTCTGTATCTGAGAGAATGAAGTGTTAGTAAGAAGATACCTTGTCTTAATTTCTCTAACTATATGTACAAATCCTTTGAGCTTCCATTTCAGCTGTCAGGTGAAGGCAACAAGATCTATTTTGACAGAAATACTGTTCGCCTCCCCAAACTGCAATTAAGTCAACTGCTTCTGAAGAAAATAAAGGCAAAGGACAAAGCTGGCATAGCTGCATAACTGTGTATCTAAAGAAATCATCCTTTGATTGCATATTCTATACACTCCATCGGCGTATGTAACCAATGGTGCCCAGTTATTCCTTTTGTAAGCTGAAATGTTTCTAAGACTTGGCTTTTCCCACTGGCAATAAAACCTAGTGTATACTTTATTATATTATTTCATGGTCAAAGAAATATACTTCTGAACAGCTTGTGGGTTCTTTATGGATCCACTTCATTTAAATGTGGCACTATACCAATCTTGGGCTTAGAAAATCAGCCCCTAGGGTGTCAGCTTTTCTCCCCATTTTTGAAAACACAGTTTGGATGTGCAACCTGGGAAGGGGAGGTCAGCTGACACAGCTGTGTATCTCTCATTTGCTCAACAATGGATTAAAAACCAATTTCAACAGAAATCTAAATACAGAATACATGATGGCCAAAAATAAAACCAGTAAAATGTCGGCAAAATATACTTGAGACCCATTGTGATGATTTTAAGTGTCTGTGTCTTTAAATGCTTGGTGTAGTACAGATGAAGAGTGGGGGTGAAAGAGAGGGACGAGTGAGTGAGATGATTGGTCAATGACTGATAGTGTGGGCAGAATGAATTTCTGTTTTTAGTTACTGAGTAGAGAAAAAATTCAGTCCAGGCAAGACAGGCAACCTGTGTGGAAACCTGAGGGGATTCTCATTTTAGTTTATTTAGGCAACCTGTGTGGAAGCCTGAACTCTGTTTGCCCCCCCCCAGTTGAAACAAAAGGCATACACAATGCTTGGGTAAAAACTATGGGCCTTTATTATTTATTATTTTTATTATACTTTATTATTTTCAACATAAACTTGGAATACAGCAAGGGATCTAACTAGCAGTGCAAGTCAAGCCCTGAGGTCACACTGGACATCCGCCTTGACCTCCCTGAGTGAACCCCCACTGCCCCGGGGGTGAGCCCTCCAAAGGATGGCTAGTACCCAGCAGCCAGGCAACTGGTCCCCTTTTAAAACTCCAACCCCCCCACTGCCATGGAACCCAGAGGGGGTGGACTTGTCCAGGGGGTCGCACTGGGCAGTCTGCCCTCACAACTGGCTGCCATGAAACCTACCAGCTGCTACTGACAGACGCCCATTTCCCACCAATGATGTTGCACCAAGGGGTCACTGTCTTGCTCATTTCCCATCCCACCCTGCCATCACCAGGACCGAGCCTCTGCTAAGACCCTTGCACCCCACAGGTGGCTTATGGCCAACCTGAGCCCTTGCCGTAAGTCCTCCAAGAATATGTTGTTACCACCCACCAATGTGGACCCCATCCAGCTTCTGAAATGAGGCAAGCCAAGCTCTAAGGTCATGCAACTTCTCAGCTGGCAACCGTGAAGTCTGCCATACTGTATCAAGCTCAATGCCCAGGAGAGCTAAAACTGGTGCTGGTACTTCAGTCTCTTTATGTGCCAGTGGGACTCCCAAATCATCAGCCAGATGAACAAAGCCATCTAGCAGGCTGCCCCATCCCCGCAGGGCCCATGAAAAGAAAGTCATCCAGGTAATGTACTGTGTCCCAACAGTGAAGGTGGGACCACAGTGCCCACTCCAAGAAAGAACTAACACATTCAAAGGTCTCACACGAAACTAAGCACCCCACTGGCAGCACCCTGTCCATGTAGAAGTGGCCATCAAACGAAAACCCCAGGATTTCACAATCATCTGGATGCACAAGGCGTTGCCATGTCTCCAAAAGGAAGAGCCCAAAATGGGACAGACCCATAGGATGATAGGCCAGGCAACACAGGGTACTAAGAAGTCCCTGGATAGTAGCCCCACAAAGGCGGCTGATTTGTGTGTGCTTGAACTGAACCCCCATAATACTGTGCCTGCCCACTGGACCCCTGAAAAGACTGGCTCCCACTTGGATCCCTGTGCTGAGGTGCCCATCCTAATGGCCCCCACGAAGGGGCAATGGGTGCCATACCCTGTCCCCCTGGATGAAAAGGCAGAGTGGATGACATTTGTGGTGCTGTTGGTGGTGCCGGGGATGCATTGCAGCCCCAAGGCCAGGAACTGGTGTATTGTGGCTGAGTAGGCTTACTGTCTATCTCATTTTGTTCGACTGCCACAGCCACTGGTCCAGACTCAGCCATCAATTCCTCCTCCGCAGGCTCGCCATGCCCTGCCAATTCACCAACAGTTAGTGGATGAGAGTCGAACAGCTCGCCACTAGATGCACCTTCAAGAGCAGAAAGACGTTCTAAGACTTTTCTTTAAAAACTATCATTAGTGGTGCTCCTAACAGCTTGGCTCTTTTTGCCCTGTCCAGAGCCATAGTTACACCCCCCTTTGCTTGCTCTAAGGTCACCAGGCACTTCAAAATATCCTGCCTAATCATGACCAAGTAAGCTGGGACAGCACAACCCCCCCCCCCAGCTTCTTCTTACCCGTCAGAGCATCCTCACCCTTCCCAAAGCCAGGACTCAGGGGCCGGTGAAACTGTAAAGTAGCTCAAGTGGTGATTATTACTCAGTCTTAACTTAGCTCTCCTCCTGGGTGAATGCAAGGTACAACTGTTTTTCACAAAGTCCCCACAGCACACTCTTCCCCCTCCACCATGTGCACTCTCCCTCCACCTCATGCTCTGAGTCCCTGTGGGTGGGAGCAGCTGGGCAGAGCCTCTGGCTACCCCTCCACTTACCTGAGATCATGGTGTCCTGGTCTGATGTTATGTAGGGTGCCTGGGCAGCTGATTGTTTGTACAGAGGGGGGGGGCTGGCTGCCATGCATCCACATAATGATTGGTCCCAGTAGTAGTTGGCATCCTGTGTTCCACTGAAAAGTTGGCATCCTGTGTTTTGCCAAGCCATTTGGGTGAGGCCAGGCATTGGGCCAGCAAGTGAGTTTACCTCATACAATGGGCGCCAATGGACTATGCCACCATTTTCACAGTATAAGTGGGTGTGCCCGGGCCTGGAATGGCTTTGGGAGCTATCTAAGTTGTGCCCTCCCCCCTGCCCCCCTCCAGCACCAGCTCCGGGACTTACGCCTCACTCACGCTGCCACCTGGCCACATGCCACCACCAGCATGCAATGGAGGTGCGCCTCTCCTGGCTGCTGGTGGAGGGAGGTTGCACCCATGTAAGTGCAAGTTACATATAAGTGCAAGTTACCATGATGTAAACCTTAGTCCACTCTCTGAGCACTTTCAACCTGCTCATTTGGATTGTGCAGTTAGTGAGTGGTAGTTTTGTGTGTGTAAAGTGCTGTCAAGTTTCAGCTGACGTATGGTGACCCTGAAGGGTTTTCAAGATGAGAGACAAGCAGAGTTGGTTTGCCATTGCCTGACTCTGCATACCAATCCCGGACTTTCTCAGTAGTCTCCCATTCAAGTACAAACCTGGGCAGACCCTGTTTAGCTTCCAAGATATGATGGGATGGGGCTAGCCTGTGTCTTCCAGGTTGAGACCAACTGGCATCCTTGGGCAAGAAAAAAAAATCACTGGAAATGGTCAACAACAAGTGATACCTTGTTAAACTAATGTAACCATTCAAGGAGAAATTCTTGCTATTTCTCAGAAACCTAGTTCTTGAGGCTAGAGTTTAAAAGGTGCTATGTATTAAGGGTTTGTTGTCATTCATATGTTGTGGAACAACCAACAAATTAGATGTTTTCTTTTCATGTCATTGCTATCTTCTCTTGAAGTGTGAGCAATGATTGTTTAGAAAGGGGAAATTGCGGACCGGCATGAAACTTGCAAGGAAGAGAAAGCCTATGACACTGTTGGGCCTCACTTTCTCTACTTTTTCTCCACTCCTACATTGCTTTTTTCTCCTGTCAACAGATCATTTTGTGAAAAAAATCCCATTGCCTATGGTGATCTAGCAAGACTTCAGTCAGCAATGTGAGGACCCTATGACTTTAAGTGGGTAGTGCTTAACAGGTTCTACAGGGTCTTCTTATTAAAACGCTAGTCATTTTGCCGCATCTGCATACCCCTCTGCACTTTGAGACTGGTAACTATCACCCTCTCTGAAACTGGTTTTCTGTATGTTTGCCCTTTTTACTTTCTCTTTAATAAAAAAACCTTTCTGGTTGAGAGTTCTCTAAGTGAATAATCCCCATAAACATTGGTGGAAATTCCTAATTACCCCCTTGTTTATCTCCTTAATGCTAATTCCTCCAACTAATTAAGGAGACCTCCTATTTGGGTAACTCTACTACAGAAATATGGGGACCACTGGAGACCTATAGCGTATGGTTCCAGAGTCTTAACAAAAACTGAATGTCAATATGCTCAAATTTAAAAAGAGGCTCTAGCAATAGTGTTTGCATGCAAAAAAAAAGTTTTTATATAAGGAAGGTCAACATTGGCAGAAACAGACCACAAACCATTGGTGATCATGGCAAAATACACCTCATATATTGCAGCAGATACACCTCCTATATTGCAGAGGCCATATTTTGAATTACACAGCTATATGATTTGCAATTGGAATATAGCCCTATGCTTAAGAAAGCAGTAGATTCAAACACAGATCCTTATTTAGCTTTGCTAAATTATAGGGCTGCACCTTTGAAAATGGGGCTATCTCCTACTGAATTGTTGTTTGGGAGACAATGGAGAACCAGATTGCCTGATTACATGGACAAACACTTTAAGTATAAAAATTTGGTAAATGCATGGAAAAATACAAAGAAATCCAGGCAGAAACTTTATTATGACAAAGGTTCATGTGACCTAAATGTTTGCAACTACAAGACAGTGTACATATATACAGTGGTAAAATATGGAACAAAAGGCTGTGATCACTTGGCAAACAGCTCCTTGATCCTACAGGAGAAACCGATCTACAACTGATTCCTAAAGAGAAGAAAAAGAGTTGGCCTCAGATACAGCAAGATCTGAATCAGAAAAGCATGGCAGTAATCAAGTGCATCAGACAACAGATATGGCCAGAAATGATCAAAAGAAGGCTGGTAATGCCCCATAGATCTGCAAGGCTGAGGAAGCCAACCCAGAGACTAACAGAGAAATGTTGAGTTATGTATTATTTTGTTTTGTGGAAGAGAAAAATGTGAGGATACTATGACTTTAAGTGGGTGGTGCTTAACAGGTTCTACACATCCCAGAGGACTTTGCAAGAAGAAGCCAAGATATCTGATTGGGGTAGCAAGTTATTTGTTCTCTCCCTAATACTGCTTTTTTAAGTTATGTAAGCAGTTAATAAAAGTTCATCTTAGTTGTACTGCATCCTGGATCCAGAAAGTTATTCATAAAGATTGTTACAAAACAATTGTTGTTTGAGTTCAGACCTGACCACTCAGATTTCAGGTTTTGTTTTGGGATTTTTTTGAAAATATGAGGATTTTGCAAGTGCTCAGTTTATGAGTTTTGTAAAATTTAGTTTAAACACTGAAATCATGTAGGCACATTTTGGTTCATTTAAATGAATTCTGAGAAGAAAACTCTCTCATATCTCTACATGGGCCCATTATTATTTTGAGCTTCACTCTGGGGTCATCTTGAGAATTACATATAAAAATAATGACATTCATCCTACCCATATGTTTCCTCTGAACAGAAGATAATAAAATAGTGTGAGAATGGACTATAGGGAAGCAGCTTCTATGCCACATGTGTAGCAGAATTTAGATTTTTTTAAAAAGTCTCCTAAGTAAAGTGTGTGATTTGTGGGGGGGGGGGGGCTGCTATTTTATAAAGTTTTAGTTGTCATTCAGATAAGAGTACAAGCTAGTATACTCTACACATCACAGCATTTATAATCATTTTAAACTTCCATAAAGCAAGACAATTTTACTTTTGAGGATGAGAGAGACTATAGTTTTTGCTGGTTTCATACAAGCACTTTGAAAAGACATAAATATACATTAAGCCAAGAAAGAATTAGATTCACATCAGTCATATATGATTTCTCCAAGAAGTCACAATAATTCATTAATGGCAGAGATGGAGCTGACTATAGTAGGTCAGCGGTGAAAAATGGCTATTTCCCCAAAAAACTGTGTACTTGGCAAAAACTGTCAACATTCGAGACATCTTAATTTTTCACAAAAACCATGCGCTATGTAGTTGTTACTATTACTTTTGCTAGAAGTAGTTTTTGAAACTTTTCATTTATACAACACTGGAAGTTTGGGCAAATGAAAGTGATACCTATTTCACCATCATTTAAGCTTAAAGCATAATATGTATAATATGAAGCTTAAATGTACAAATTGCTTTTTAGAATAATCTAAACTATATTCAGAAGATTAAACATGTTGGCTGGGATCCTATGACATTGTTCCACTTGTGTATCCACCATTGCACAAGTGGATCCTCATAGTTCATTTTCTGCAAGATCTTGTGTCTTGAAGCATGTTTCCATGTGTGCAATAGATTGCAGTCCTCCTGCATGAACAAAACAATGTCACAGTGATGGGCAGTGCAATCCTAAGAGGGGGTGGGGAAATAGAAACCAAACTAAGGCTTGCGACGGCGGAACTGGCTCCTACATGGGCATAAATGGCCTTCTGTCAGCGGTGGCACGAGGTGCACTACCGCTGCTGGGCTGGCGCCGGCGCAAGTGAGAAGCAGCTGAGCGGAGGCGGAGAAGCAGCATAGAGCCCCGCGTCAGCACAGGAGGGGGTGGGGCAGAGGGTGAGGGCAGAGTTAGTTCGCTCCCTAAGCCCTTCCAGAAGCAGAAATGCCCGCAGTGGTGCAAAAGAGCTATGCCATGAAAAAACAAGGCATAGCCCATAGGCGCCCATTGAACAGCAAAAACTCGGCCCTCTCTCTGAGCGCCCCGCCCCGCCCCATGGCCCGAAGGAGCATAGGATGGCATCATGAGGGCCAATATGCGTGCGCTCCCGGCATGGACGAGCCCTCCTCCCCACACCCAATCACCTGCAGATGCACCCTATAAAACATCCGGCCAGCGCTGCCTGATTTTGACTTCTCCCCATTCTTAACTTTCCAAAAGTGCCCTCAGGCTCAATAAGATGGACTGTAGAAAACTGGTCAATCTGATTCAATACTGTCCACTCTGAGTGCAAGAGTTACTAAATTTCTATGGAAGGTAAGTGAGCACATGGCTGAAAGCTCTGCCCGTTTGCTGTATGCCGTGGGCACTTTGAACACGAGTTGGGAGAGAGGGTGCCCACGGTAGCAGGCACTGAGTGCACTTCGGGGACTTTGCAAGAAAAGCGGGAGAACTTTGTACTCGCTGAAGGGAAGAAGGGCAAAGTCCAGACTGTCTGGCTAACTAACAATAGCCACTCATGTTTTCTTGCAGGTTATCCGACTCTGGAGTTCCATCTCAGTAAGGGGCAAGGTAGCACTTACTGGTAAGAAGGAGATGGGGTGGTGGCTAAGCCAGCTCGCTGATTTGTGCTGGCCTCCCCATCACCTGAACCTGCCTGACCACTAGGCGTGGCATGGGAGAGGACGGTGGCGGCAGCCCTACATGACCCAGAGGCAGTTGCCCAGAAAACTACTCTTGACCAGGTTTTTGTAACTACCTGTTAACTTTCTCCCTTAAAGGTAAAATCACCCCAAGGCAGAGCGCTTCCTTGCCAGAGGGTCTTGCATCAGCCGGTCGCTGCTGCTGCTGCTCTCTATTATGTGCATCTTCTCAAATGTTGGAATGTCGGCTTTGCCTCAGCCGTGGACCGAGGCAAAGCCCGCATGTGTGTCTTTCTCTTGCAGGCATGTCCTGAGCATGTCTGCTTCTCCCCCCCCCCCAATCCTCTGCAAGTGACAGTCAGATCCAGGAACCAATATCTCACAGCAGTCCGCATCTCAGCCTCGCCCCTGGAAGCAAGAAGGAGGGCTACACGAAATGCCTTGGCTCCCTTTCCAACCTAGAAACAATGGCATTTTTTCAAGTTCAGTAAAACGAGTTGAAAAACAAACTCCTGTGTTTGCGTGCCTGACTGACATTGTCATCATTAGCCCCTCCCTCAACACCTTGTTACACATTTCCACTCACACATCCCCTTACAAATATATCAAGCAGACCCCGTTCATCCTCCCTGCCCCCTTCCTCCCCCCAATGTAATGTCAGGCAGAGGGGTGGGAATTGAACTGTGGCCCATGAATGTCTGTGGGGAGGGGGAGAGACACTGAGGACTTTCATTCTCTGATAGACTCAGCGGCTGGCATCTGATAATCCAGGAAGAGGTTGGTTGGTGCAGGTGGAAAGCTGCTGCCAGGGGGTGGGGGTTGTGTTTGCGGAAGCAGGGATGGGCTTGGCATGGGGAGGGTCTGTCATTTCACTCTGGATGGGCATCTCCCCAGTACTGGGACATGGCTGTCAAGGTCTGGCCCCTGCTCTCGCTTTGTAGAGATGCAGTAATGTGTCCAAGTTGCGCGACAACAAGTCTGAGCGCGCTTTTCATTCCTCTCGTTTTCAAGCGGCCTCCAGGCCTCCCACGTGATTCCCAATGGGCATTCCTGTCACTCATTGCTAGCCCCACCTCCCCCCCCCACCTGCTTCTCCGGAACCTGGTGACTACTTTGGTTACCAGTCTCCAGGTGGTAGCTGGAGATCTCCCAGACTTACAACTGCTCTCCAGGCAACAGAGATCAGCTCCCTACTGTCTGGCCCTACTTTTCAGGGAGGGGGAACCTATTTCTTGTGGTGGTAGCGGCGGCTGCGGGTATTTGTGGGTGCACCAAGCTGCAGCTACTGGCCTGGCCCTCATCGGAAATGGGTGCTGGATGGGTGATGGGTTGTTTGATCTGGACCTTCACTGTCACCTCTGCCCCCCTCTCTGGCAGGGATGCCTGCCCTCTGACGGGGGCCTATTGGTGGTGACAGCAGCAGGGATTGCGGCCTCCCCATGGGCTGCACCACTGCTTTCCCCTTGCCTGGATGTGAGGGGAGGGGTGTGGCCATTGGCTGGTGTGAGCAGGGTTGTCTGGGGAACGGTGGGTGGGACCTCCCAGAGGCTGCTGCATTTCGCCTTGCCACGCTCGGGCGCCAGTGGGACTATCCTGCAAAAGTCCATAGGGTGCCGTCGAGTGCCGCCCCATTTACACTGGCGCACAAGCAACTGCGCTGCCTGGGGGGGGGGGTAGTATTGCACTGTAAGTGTTCCACAACTGCTGCATAGAATCCATGACTGTGTGACACTAAACCTTGTGATACCTTCGTAAGGCCTTAAATGGTCTACAGCCTCCTCTTCTGGGATGATCTTGACCACCACTTGAAATAATCGTAAAGATGCCTTTGTCTTGTCTTGAATTCATTATAACAAGAGGCAGATATTGACTGAAGACAGGGACTTTCCAGTGGCTACACCTGGACTATCTAACTCCTCTGAAGGAAAATTTGGCTTGAGCCAGACAAACTGTATCCTGTATACCCAATATTTGGCAATTAACCTTAATGTTCTCCTCTTCTTGGCACTGGGTGGCCTTTTTAATTGCTACTAATTTTGCTGCAGTTTATTGATGTTGATATTGCCACCATTTTTAATTTTTTTTACTGATTTTATTTAATATAGTTTGTAAAGCTTTATATAGTGTTACATATTGTACATCAGAGCTCAGCAAAGTCCACTTGGGTTTGCATTGTTAGGACACTATTTTGGCTTAAGAAACCCAGTATCATGCTAAGCAGAGTTACACTCTTCTAAGTTCAATGGACTTAGAAGGGTTTAACTCTGATTAGGATCACACAGTCGGACTCAAGCCTATACACAACAAGGAGATCAAGATTATATCTGCTAGTTCTCCCCCCCACACACCCATTTGAGGCACTATGGTACCCATCAATTGGTTTTCCTGGCACCCATTTGCTTCTTATCAAAGCATCTCTTCAAAGCAAAGAGCCATTCTCAGATATCTTCTACTTTAGTAAAGAAGGAAGTGCTTCAGAAAAAGAAATAGACAGGAGACTTTACCTTTGTCATGTGCAAGGACCACACATTCAGAAATAGCTGCCTCCATTGCAGAAGGAGGCTTGGCTTCCAATCTCCCAATAGTTTGTTATTGGTACCAGCACCCCATGGCAGCCTTTTGTGATTTTGACTTCTCCCCATTCTTAACATTCCAAAAGTGCTCACAGGCTCAACAAGATGGACTGTATAAAACTGGTTTATCTGATCCAATACTGTCCGCTCTGAGTGCAAGAATTACTAAATTTCTATGGAAGGTCTTGCCTAAACATTTTAAACTGGAGAGTTCAAGAACTGAACTTGGGACATTCAGTATGTAAATTGTGTGCTTTCTGTCACAGAGCTAAATCTTTTCTCTCTGACATAAAAGTGGCCAATAAATAAATTAAGAAGAAATATAAACATTTATACCAGCTAAGTCTATGGTCTAAATGTGCATCAAATCTTCTCACGTCTGTGAGTCATCATAATTCTGTGATTTATGCATCACATGCTTTACTTATACAAGGTTCCACATTCAACCCCAATATCTCTAATAAGAAATACTTCACTTTGCCCACATATTCGGAAAGAAGAGACGGACACAAGGCTTGGGTGAAACAGGGCCTTTTATTGACCAATTCAACCTGAACACTTGAACTAGGACTTAACTAACGGCAAGGGTGAAACTAGCGGTACAGTTCGAGCAAGGGGGTCACTGTGACCAGCTCCTCGTACTGCATGGGCGAGCACCCCCTGCCCTAGGCGCAAGCCATCCACTGCATGGCTATAACCCAGCCGACCAGGCTAATGGTTCCCCCCTTTAAAGCGCCATACACCCCAGCCGTAAGGCCCGAGGTAATGCCTTTTCCGGGGGGTCCCAAGGGCAGTCTGCCCTCTCAGCTGGCAACCGTAAGGCCCGCCAGCCGATCTGAGACAGACCCCCATTCCCCACCAATGGGGATGTGCCACCGGGTGCTCACCAGCCCGCTCTGCCTACCCCAGCTAACCTGCCACCGTTAGGGCCAAGCCTCTGCTTAGGCCCTAACGCCCCACATCTCCTGCAGGGCCAACCTCAACCCTTGCCGCAAATCCGTAAGAAAGATCTCATTACCTTTAAAGGACAGGTGAACACCATCCCCCCTAAAGAGGTCGGCGTACGTGTCCCTAATTTGAGGATGGGGTAAATAAACCCCCAGGCCCTCACCCAAAGCCTTAAACATGGCCTTATTGGCCTTACGCCTAGTCCGTTCGACAGCATCATGATCCAAAGCCTCCTTCCATACACGCCGGGGGAGGATGGCCGAATAGATAATAAGAACGCCCGGCCACCGGCTCAAAATAAACCGAAGGTCAGCTTGCGCTTGCAGCGTAAGAGCCTTCCCCTTGACCCAACCTAAGTCATTACCCCCTAAATGTATAACTAAAAAATGAGGCGGAGGGGCAGACCTTCCCTCAAACAGGAGAGGCAACAGGCCCGGCCAACACAGGCCCCGACGGCCCTGCCACTCGATCTGGGCCCAACGGCTGAGGCCAAGCTGGGATCCGAGGTGGGTCCTCTTGGCCTGATGGGCGGCCCAGAAGACCATGCTGTGCCCGCAGATGAGGATCCGACACCTCCCACGGCGAACCACAGCACCTAAAAGAAAGAACAGTCAACACAGCTCACTTCGGGGCAGGCAGAGGGCGGACATACCCCCGGTAAGCCGCCGAACGCCACCGCCCAACCCTGCGAATAGCCGCATCAGTGTATCCCATGGCAGCGGCGGTAGAAGCCGCCCCAATTCTGAAAGAATGGGTACCAAACTTGAAGCCCTCCAGGCCCAACTTAGCCAAGGCCCGCCCAGTGACAGACCAGAACTGATACCTGGTGAGAGGGGACTCATCGCAATGGCGAAAGAGAAGACCCTCGCCATCTCCCCTCTTCTCGAGATACGCCCGCAAGCCCCTAACCGGGCACAACTCGGCGTCAGCGCAAGAGCCCAACCAAACAGTCGACCCTTTACGATGCTGGTCAGTCTTGGACGACCGGATCCTTAAAGAGACTTTCTCTCCCACAAACCGAACATCCTGAAGTAGCAACGCCCGCTGAGAGAGGTCCAAGCGAGACTGAGCCACCAACTCACCAACCCTGAGAGCCCCAAAGAAGGCCGTAAGCGCCGCCGCGTGGAAGAGCGCCGCTTCATAGCCCGATAGGCAAACCGACTGCCAGGCGCCCACCAATCCTTTCAGTATGGCTGGCGAAATAGGTTGCCTAGCATCCTGCCGCGCGCCAGCCTCCCGGGACCAACCCTCAAGCATCTTACGAATCCTGAAGTCGCCGGTCATCTCCGGAACTCCCCTAGCCTTGCTAATAAAGGCCAGGGCAGCCAAGAGCCCCCGAATGGACTTAACGGATAGGCCGCCAGCCCTTCTCGCAACACAGAATTGCATAAGGTGCTCAGCCGGAATGGGCCAGCACTGCTCCAAACCAGCCTCAATACGGAAGCTCATGAACTGCCGCACAGCGCGATCATACGCTCTCCTCATGCTGGGTGCGATGGCTAGACGGATGGCTCTGTGCACTTCGTCCCTCCAAGACTCCACAACTCCACAGGCATCAGAGATGGCGAGGGGTCTGTGCCGGGTGCAAGCAGGCGAAAGCGCTCCATCTGCTGGCGAGACAGAGCGTCCGCCACCCCATTGTCAATACCAGGGACGTGCCTAGCCCTGAACAAAATGTTCAGGCGAAGGCAGCGGAGTGTAAATGGCCTGACCAACCCCATGACCCTGGGAGATCTGGCAGAGAGGGAATTGATCACGTGCACCACTGCCATGTTGTCGCACCAAAAGTGGACAACATGGTTAGCGAGCTCATCCCCCCACAACCAAAGCGCAACCAGGATTGGAAAAAATTCCAAAAACGTGAGATCCCTAGTGACGCCTGTAGTGCGCCAACCAGCTGGCCAAGGCTCCGCGCACCAGTGTCCCCGAAAAAAGACACCGAAGCCCCAAGCCCCGGAAGCGTCTGAAGCCACCCGCAATTCAGCCTCCAGGAGCAATTCCTCCCGCCATAAAGTCACTCCATTGAATGAGGCAAGAAAGTCCTCCCACACCTGAAGGTCCTCCCTAACACCTACAGACAACCTAACCTTATGATGGGGCAAACGCAAGCCTGCCATAACCTCACACAGGCGTCGCAAAAAGGCGCGCCCAGGTGCCACAGCCTTGCAAGCGAAATTCAGGTGACCCACGAGCTGTTGCAGCTCACGTAGCGTAACCTTGTGTTTACCACGCATGGCAATCAACCGCTCACGCAAATCGGCCACTTTGGCTGCTGGGAGACGAAATGTCTGCGCCACCGTATCAATCTCGATCCCTAGGTACGTCAACACCTGCGTGGGCCCCTCGGTCTTCTCATGCGCCAGCGGAACACCGAGTTCCTCCGCCAACGCCATAAAACCCACCAACAGGCGGGCACGTTGTCCAGACCCCCGGGGACCACAAAAAATAAAATCATCAAGGTAGTGGGCGGAGTCACGGCTTCGCAGCCTCTGACGCAAGGCCCACTCCAAAAAGGAACTAAACTTCTCAAAGGCCGCACAGGACACAGAGCAACCCATTGGGAGCGCCCTGTCCATGTAAATCCGGCCCTCAAAGGAGAACCCCAACAACTCAAAGTCCCCCGGGTGCACAGGGAGAAGGCGAAATGCTGACTTTATGTCGCATTTCGCCATTTCCGCACCCCAACCATTCCTCTTAACCATACTAACCGCCTCGTCAAATGACGTATACCTGACGGAACACAAATGCTCCGGAATGGCGTCATTAACGGAATCCCCCTTGGGGAAAGACAAGTGATGTATCAGCCGATACTCACCCGCTACCTTCTTAGGCACAACTCCCAGGGGGGAAACCCTCAAATTGGGCACCGGAGGGGCTGCAAATGGGCCCAAGACGCGCCCTTCAGCACATTCCTTGTCTATCTTACGCCTAACTACGTCCTCCAAACCCTTAACTGAACGCAAATTTTGGGACATGAAAGGGGCCCGAGGGCCCTGAAACGGAATTTTAAAACCATAAGTGAAGCCGTCTAACAAAAACCGTGCAGAAACTCTGTCAGGATAATTCCGCAAGGCCTCAGCCAGAACCCTCAGCTTTATGGGAGAAGGACCCTTTGTCAGGAGCAACTTGTCCGGAGCCGCCTCCTGGGCGCCTATACCCGCCACCCCGAGGCTTGGGGCGGGGGCAGGCCGGAAATGAATGGGGGCCCTTACATCGTGGGCACTCATGCTTAAACCCGCACCCTTTTCTGGAACACACGCCCTGATAGGCAAAGTCCCAACAAAGCAGCCGGGGCTGAACCGGCTGCCCCGCTGAGGCGCGGGTACCAGAGGTGGAGGCAGGCCTATGCAACAAATGCCCACTGTCAGCCCTATCGCCCAAATTGGGTTTGGCGGGGGCCATCAACTGCAGCCAAAGCTGCTGATGTATACGGTCCCACGGCAAGGTAGGATCAGAAGCTGCACGCATACGGAACTCTTCGTCGTACTGCATCCAAGCAGCACCAACGAAATCCGTATATCCCCTGTATATAATATCAATATATTGAAACGGGGGCAGCCCTGTGAGGCTGCGCGCGGGCAAGAACCCCGGCATAGATCAACATACCCGGCAGCCAATTGGACCAGGAACGATCCACCTTACGCCTCTTCATCCTCTCCTTATCGCGTTCATCCATGTCCTCTTTATCCTTCTTTTACAGTTCCCGGAAAAGAAGAGTAAAGACGTTGACGAACTCACCACGCAATATCTTGTCCCTGGTGGCAGGGGTCAGGTGGTCTCCCAAAGGGAGGGCCGCGTCACCAAACGGCATGGCCCGGTAGGGCAACGACCCCAAGGCGGTGGGCTGATAATAAAGACCCCCTAGATAGGGAGGCCAGAAAGCTGCCGGTTGCCCAAACGGTTGTGGGCTACCCCCCGCAGTGGCTGAAGAAGCAGGTGCAGCGGGTATGGAACCAGGCGTAACAGGGACCAGACCCAGTCCCCCCAGCCCTTGCTGAGCCGGGACAGGCGCCTGACCCCAAGGCTGCCATGGCCCAACACCTACAGGTTGCAGCTGCCCGGGAATACCTGGCCAAGCCGGATGACTAGAATAGGAAGAATGTGGCAACTGAGATCCCCAGCTAGTGGGACCACATGATGACCCTATAGGCCCCCATGGCCATGTCTGAGATGTCTGTGTCAAAGCGGACTTACCCTCGGGCTCCACTTGATCCACTGCCACCGCTACTGGAGGAACCTCCGACACCTCGGCTGTGTCATCCTCTGCCCGTGCCGAAGGCCCAGCTCGGTCCAGATCTTCCTGAAGCACGCCCGCACCGCTCATCTCACCACCTGTAGAACTTTCCAGAACAGAAAGACGTGTGAGGACATCGCGCTGAAAAGTGGCCCGGGAAACCTTCTTAGAAGCCCTACCAGCCCTGCCGGGAACTACCTGACCAGAAGAAACCCCTTTTGCCCGTTCCAATAAGGCCAACTTGGCCAAAATTTCCTGCCGGAGCGACCCTGAATCCTCCTCATCAGAGGACGAATCAGGGGGAGGCCCACTGACTTTGGGGCGCTTAGCAGGCTGCTTGCCTTTGCTGTTGCCTACCCCTTTTTTTGGAGGCATGATGACAAGGGGAGGGGGGCAGATGCCAACCGACACACCAGGCACTAGGCCCTCACCAGCAACACAAATAATACCAGGGCCAGTAATGCAAATCGTGCCCTAAGGTCACGGCCGGATAAAATTCCCAGCGTATGCTACTAGATACAGCCGATTAAACCTCCTCCCGACCTAGCCTCTCCCCCACACTCTCCCCCACACTCTCAGTCTCCCTCCCTCTCTCTCTCTCTCTCTTTTTTTTAAAAAAAAAATACTATATTGGAGAGAAGAAAAGGCAAAGGCCACCCTAGGGCCACCAGAGGGAAAGGGGTGGGGGTGGGGCAAGAGGTAGGGTGCCAACAAGACCACCCCAGAGGGCAGCCACCCTGTAGGGCGAGGAGCCGCTGTTCCCAACTGCAGCGGCGCGGAAACGGCGCCGCAAAAACGGAACCAGGTAAGGGGGGGGAACAACCACCCCCACCGCCCCCAACCCGCCCAGAACCCGGAACCCTGGGAGAAAAAACGGGGGGGAGGGGGCTAGAGCAACGAACGCTCAGTCCCCGCGACCGGATTCACAGCCGACAGCCCTCTCCCTCAAAGGAAAGCCGCGGCAAAGCCTCCTCGGCCGAAGTCCGTCCCGGCGTGCGGCCTCAGCGCAGCGCAGCAGACGCGGCCGCACGTCCTCTCCCCCACGAGCCAGCCAGCAACTGCATGGAGGGGGAAGGCGGGCAGAGCCAATAACGGCTCTGAAACCACGCCCACGTCAGGCTCCCGGATGCCCGGGAAAGCCAGCCGCTCTCCCTCCGTGCATGAGGGCAAAGCCAGGCACCCGGGTAAGCGCGCGCGCGCACGCGCACCAGGAGTGCCTATTTACCAGAGAACTGCTGCCAGCCAGAGTCTCAGACAACATAAGATAGCTTCATGATGTTCTTTTACATTTTCCTCAGGGTTTTATTTTATTTAACACCCCCTTCCACCCCCATGATCTCTGCACATTTCCCCCCTAAATATTTATGTGTGTGTGTGTGGGATTGACAGACAGGGAGAAATTTGTGCATATTTCTGCACAACCCAGATATTTGAAAACATACGCAGATTTAAAAAATGCCAAATATAACTAACTAATACTAATTAAACCCAGATATAACTAAGGTGGTTCTTTTGCTTTTTTTCTGGCAAGTTTTTTACAACTGTACTTGCAAGAAGGACTAGATATGCCTTTTAGACAGCCTATTCACAACCATGTATTTGAAGATCAGTTAGTAGCTGAGAAATAGGTTTGTGAAACTGAGGCATTAATGCAATTGCCTTGCCTGTGCTAAAAATAACTGCCCATTGTCTTGTGAGTGCTGGCTTCTCATCACAGCTACACATAAGTCGGAACCTAAATTGCTCTGTGTTTATATCTCATGTAGAAAATCAGCAAGGTCTCATTGATTTGTGTGTGTGTGTGGCTGGACTGAATACACAGCAGTTTCCCTATAACCATCCCCAAATGATTGATTCAGGCAGCATTTTTCACCAGATCACTGTGTGCTAACTCAGTTTGATGGGCACGTCAGGGAATGGAACATACCACAGAGAGTTTTCTTTCAACAGTATACAAAGTACAGCCTTTTTCATTCAATCATGTTTTTGATACAGATCAAATGTGTTTTTCTATGAAGCCTCTCCTGTTGCTGCTCTCTCTAAATGCACTTCAGAGCGAAATGATGGCTTTCCTGGGGCTCCTTTTGTTGTTCCCTGAAAAGTCAGGAAAACAAGTGTCAACACATCCACCGACTTCCAATTCAGATCAACAATACAGCTTGGAGGATAAGTTATCAAAGAGGGAAAACTGTTTTATCCGTAAGCACAAGTCAGCAGTGATAATAATGTTCTTGAAAAGACTCTAGGGCTGGTGGTTAATGTTATTATATCTCAGAATATTACACGTTTAGAAAGCACTAAAATCCACAGTGAGTAAATGGTGTGTTGAGATAACATGGGTATGTTCAACTAGAATTTCTGGTGAAACAAATCCAGTTACTTGGCAGATTTGACTCTGAATCTATCGAATATTTCAGCAATAAAAATTATTCTGACTCTAAGCCTAAAACTTTTTTGGTCCCAAACATAGCAAGATAGGATCCTGCTTTCCTGAGGATATTCTACAAGCAGATTTACAATGCCATCCTAAGTAGAGTTACTGCTTTGGATTCCAAGTACAATTTCTGTGGACAGAATGATTTCCATTAGTAGACTTGTAACCTTCCCCCTTTCCCTTCCCAATACAGTATGAAATACTCTCCCCCATGCTGTTCCTAGGAGTTAGGACCTTCAGGAATAGCTTAGGAAGGAATCAGGGGTCTGTGGTGGGAGGCGAGAATTGGCAAAAATCTACAAACATTTCAGGTAGGATTCGACCTACAGCCTTCATAGTCCACTGAAGTCGACAGGCTCAGAAGACTAATTCTGTTTAGGATTGCACCAATAGAGCTAGCAGAACTAAATTCAATGTATTTCTATCAATTTCATATATTGTGATAAATTGATATAGATCAGGATCTCATATCTGGAACATCATCTACCTTTATAGTCGAAGCTTACCAAAATATGATAACTGGATTTTAAAAGTTCTCATTTCTCAAGATGTGCCTACATAGACATCATCTCATTTGCCATGTCAATGTAATGATAGTGTATATGGTGTACTTGCAGTAGAGATAGGCATGAACAGGGGGGGGAAATGAACATGATGTTTGTTGTTCATTGAGATCCATGAACAGGGATTCATGAACATCGACAGACATGAAATGTTCACGAACATGTTCATAGTTGGAAGTTTGTGGGAGCCAGAATGGTCCCCTTGGGAAATAGCTGAATTGAGCCAGGGGAAAGAGAGTCCATGGGTCCTCACCTTTCATGTCATTTTCTCTTCACAATGGCATCACTGTCCTATGATGACCCTCCAAGTTTCAGAGAGATTGCACCCCGGGAAAGGCATGATCCATGGGTCTCCCCCTTTCATGTCATTTTCCCTTTACAGTGGCAAAAACTGGACTGTTTGCTGGAAGCTACTTTGAGGGGTGACAAGAATGGAGCAGAACAAAGTTCAAAACTTTATTCAAGGATCTGCAAGTCTGTTAATGACAGGATGTTCATTCATAGGGTCGCCATAGGTCAGAGGTGACTTGACAGCACATAACAGACAACAGACTGCAACTCTATGAAATCTTGGTCTATTGAATTGCCTAAATACTGACCCCACTGCAGATATTAACTACAGCAATATATGCACTTGCCATATTCCCAGTCCCAAGTGACAACACTCAAATTCAGAGCCAGAAAAGGTTTCAAGTACTGCTCCTTGTGACAAAGACACCAAATATAATAATAATAAACATTTAGAGCCTTCCTGTTCAAAGTATTTCACAAAAGTAAAGGCAGATGATAGGCCATCCAGTAAATTACCTGCAGTAGGCTGTAGGCCTTCAGGATTACAAGACAAACATTTTGCTTGTATTCTCTGGGGCCAGAGCTTCTGTAAAGCAGATTGGGAGGGCGATGGACAAAGCAAAAGCTTCACTCAACAAATGCCAGATCTTTCTCTCTCGGTCTGCCTTTTTTTCTCTTTGAAAGACCTGTTAGCAGTCAGACCTCTCCTCCCATTAAGGGGCAGTTTAGAGATATGAAATAATAAACTCCACCTCAAATATCCTAAGTGTAAGACAGTGCCTGTCCTGAAATGAAACAAAATGGATTCCAGTCTGGGAGTCAGAATGGCTGACTGACTAATGGTCCCTCCACACCCCAGAGAGATGCATAATTTAGGACAATGGATCTCCCTAGAAACTCCTGACTTATTTTGTCACTGTCCGGCCTCACTTCCCCTCACTCATTTACCCTAATTAAGCAACACCAAACACTATTCATCAAACCTGGTAGCTTTTCCCATCTTGTACTCAAAGGGTCATCAAGCACCATTTACACCTATTATCCACCTCTGAAAAACTCATCAGGTTATTATTTTGGGCTGAATACGTCAGCTTGCCCCAGAGAGCATTTTGCCCTCTATGTGGAGTCCCCAGCCACCAGCATGTGTGTGTGTTCTGGGACCCATACATTCACCCTAAATCCGTTTGGCCTTCTCATCTTCTCTCACTGAAATGATGGTCAATTCACTGCTGCCTCAACAGACCTGCATCTTCAACACTAGTAACTATAGCCTTCCTTGAAATTGCTTTCTTCCCTCTCCTCCCTGATTTCCTTAGTCTCATATGTATTCTGTGTGATTACGTTTGCTCTTTTATTTCTCTTCTAATAAAAACTTTTCCGGCTGAATATCTACCTGGTTTGTTTTAAGACTTCTCTCAAGGGAAAAAATTCTGTAAACATTGGTGGAGAATCCCAGTTACCTCCTCTCACTTTGTCTCCTTTAAGCTAATTTTCCCCAACTAATTAGGAGACTGTCTATTTGGGTAACATTAATGGTGGATCAGGCGGGCATTGCCCTGCACATCTGAGTATTGTTATTCAACGCACAAGGCTTAGAGTGCAGATGTAGGGAGACTTTCTCCAAGACATTCTCACAGAAGGTCTGTATGTGTGTAGATTGGTATGCATGGCTATGAGAGTGACTATCAGGGTTGGGATCTTTTCCCCTTTTCATCTCTTGGACCCATATCATTCAGCTGCACCTATTGGCCCACAAGTCCATGCAAATGGCCGTGAGGTTCTTTAGAATGCAAAGGGGTGACACACAATTCTTCTCAAACATTTCCCCATCTTGGGTTGATCAAAGTCAGTTGGAAGCTAGGGTAGAAGTTCCTCAGAATCATCCACAAGCCACCAGTTCACACTCAGTAGCAGGAGGGAGCCCCCTTGTATTGTTGCTTTAGTTCCCAAGGTTTGTGCCCCTTGGAAGGACAGTTCTGTTTATCCACTGTAGTGGCAGACTTGTTAGGGTTTAGCAATTTTCCTGGACTGTGAAGCAAGGTACCCCTCCCTTCTGAAAAATTTGGCATTTGAATTTGGGCCAGGTTTACTTTGGTTCTTGACCCACTTTCCTCTGCCACTTGGCACACCCCAGGAGAGCGACAACTGTAAGTTCCAAAGAGTTTGTTTTCCCCCTTGTCACTCTAGTGGATAGTGGAGTAGGGTTGCCAGCCTCCAGGTGGTGGCTGGACATCTCCTGGAATTACAACTGATCTCCAGGTGACAAAGATCAGTTCCCCTGGAGAAAATGGCTGCTTCTAAGGTTGCACTCTATGGCATTATACCCCACTGGGCCCCCTCACCTCCCCAAACTCCACCCTCTCCAGGCTCCACCCCCAAAATCTCCAAGAATTTCCCAATCTGGACCTGGCAACCCTATAGTGCAACCAAGGTTGCTTTAAGGATTAGGGCAAAATCCTTCCTGTCCCTGAGTTAATGTCCCTGTTTTAGGTCCATAATTAGGGGTTAACTAACCATTGTGTACAGACCCATTAAAGACTCTTCAGAGTAGAACATCCATGAAGTAAGAGTAGGAACTCCTTCACCAAGAGCACAAATTTTCTACCTTGCCTAAAACCCTCTTGCAGAAAGCTATGAGAATGTTCAAGCAAAGCTTGAACCTGGACAAATTAGAGGAGTGGGTGGTCAAGAAAGGCCAAAAAACCCTTTAGACACTGTGTGATGCCTTCCAGGCACAGTGTGAGAGTAAAAAGTTGCAAGGTTCTAAGAAAGAGGCACGTGCAGCTTAAGACCTGGATTGCCCTGAATGACTGCATAAGCCTTGCCAGGGAGACCAATGCAAAACTTGAGCTACAGGCTCAAGACAAATGTTTATTATGCATGTTTTTAATTTGTTAGCTGCCTTGGTGGCCCCAATGAAGGCAGATATGTGGGGTATAACTCTTGTAAGCAAACAAGGCAAACTTAAAATGATCCAAATACAATTTCTTTAGACAGTACAGTAAGGGTTGGTTGTTTGGCCACTTTTTTTAAAAAAGTAGATTCTATTGGATGAGGTGATATAAAATAGTTGGTTAATACATACATCTTATCCAAATTAAACCTTTCTAAATATATGACCCCACCCCTCCCCTCCCCCTATTCTTTGTTGACTTCCAACAACACTCGAACCACCCGTTTATTCATAGAGATTATTATTACACTATATTGCAATTATATTATATTAACCATGGTAAAGGTCTTAATATATATTCCCTTTGTTAAAGTCTTATTTAATAAAGTTTAAAATCCCTCCAAAGACCACAGTTGTCCTTTAACATCACATTTCTTTTCCAAATATTTCTTGAACTTCTTCCAATCTTCCCCAAAAGTTTCTGGATCTTGCTCTTTCAGATTTCTAGTTAATTTGTCCATTTCGGCCATGTACAACAGCTTCCTTGTCCATTCTTCAATATTCGGTACTTCTTCTTTTTTCCAATATTGAGCATATAAAATTCTTGCTGCTACTATCATATAATATAACAATATCTTATCATTTCTATGGACCTCTTCTAAATATAAAGATAGCAATAACATTTCTGGATTTTTAGCAACATTATATTGTAATATCAAAGACATTTCAGCACATATTCTAGACCAGTAGTCTCTAGCCTTTTGGCAAGTCCACCACATATGAAATAGAGAACCTTCATGCTCCTTACATTTCCAACATTTATTCGATAACTGTTTGTTAGCTATGGCTAATTTTTTCGGTGTTAAGTACCATCTATACAGCATTTTATAACCATTCTCTTTAATACTGGTACAAGTTGATATTTTTAAGGTATTTTTCCATAATTGTTCCCATGCTTCCATCGCTATTTCCTTATTACAATTTATGGCCCACTTTACCATTTGCACCTTGACTATTTCATCTTATGTAAACCACTTCAATAACAACTTATACATTTTAGATATTGCTTTACTATTATCCCCCAATAATAACTCCTCTAGTTCTGAATTTTTAATTCTAAAACCATTCTTTCTATGTTCTGAATCAAATAAATCTTTAATTTGTCTATATTGTAACCAACCATATTTAAATGGCAACTCCTCGTTTCGCTTAAGTTTCAACCCATCGTTGTCTAATACTGTTAATTGTTTGAGGGTAAGCCATTCCTTTCCCTGATATTCCATATTTGGGTTAATTACTTCAGCTGGAACAATCCAAAGTGGTTTCTTTAGCTCTATAAATTTCTTGTACTTGAGCCAGGTTGACAATAGATTCCTTCTAAGGTAGTGGTGCTGAAACATTGCATCCATTTTGTACTTTTCATACCACATATACGCATGCCATCCAAATAATTTATTATATCCTTCCAACATTAATAACTTGTGATTGGTCAAAGACACCCATTCTTTTAGCCACACCAAACATATCGCTTCATGATAAAGTCTTAGATCAGGTAACTGCATTCCTCCTCTTTCCTTAGTGTCACAAAGAACTTTCATCTTAACTCTTGGTTTCTTTCCTGCCCATACAAATTCTGATATCTTCCTCTGCCATTTTTCAAATTGTTTCTTATCTTTCAGAATTGGAATTGTTTGCATTAAAAACATCATTCTGGGCAGTACATTCATTTTGATTGTGGCAATTCGGCCTAACCATGACAAATTTAATTTATTCCATTTTATCATGTCTCTTTCAATTTGAACCCAGAACTTTTCGTAATTATTCTTAAACAAGTCTATATTCTTAGCTGACAGCTCTATCCCCAAATATTTAGTTCTGTGTACCACTTCGCAGTTTGTTAATTCACTTAGTTCTTGTTGTTTTTCTTAGTCATATTTTTGGTTATTATTTTTGACTTCTTTTTATTTATGTAAAATCCCGCCAAGTCTCCAAACTCCTTTATTTTGTCCAGCAGTCTTGGCAGGGTTTGTAGAGGGTCTTCCACTATAAACATCACATCGTCTGCAAATGCTCTCAATTTGTAGGAGGATCCTTTTATTTTTATTCCTTTTATACTATCATCTTCTCTAATCCTCCTCAATAATATTTCTAAGACCATCACAAACAAAAGCAGCGATAGTGGACATCCTTGTCTGGTTGTTTGGCCACTTTTAACATTCTCAATATTTGAAGCATTAGGATTTCAGAGTCCACTGTTACTGGATTACCAAATCCCAATAAAAGCCCCTGAAGAGATCAGATAACAATTACTCCCTGCAAGTCCTTGCAGGTTCTCCACCAGGCAACTGGGCCTCACTCAGCTGGCAATGTGCAACTGGGCATAGGGGAGAGAATGCTGGGGGAAAGGGGAAAGGTGAAGATGAGGGGCAGACAAAAGTGGGTGGGAAGGGGAGAAGCAAGCTGGGAAAGGGGGATAGGCCATGGGAGGACCAGGGAAGGGAAAGAGGACATGGTGATGGAGGGGGCAATGGCATGCCCCCTGCATGTCCTTGCAGGCCCCTCACTTCTACATATTTATTATGCATTATCTATATATTAACCAATATTGTAACATGATGCTTGATACATAACACTCACTTTATATATTACTATAACTGAAAATCTGGATCAATACGGTATGATGGTCTCAGCAAAAGGACTCAGGCAGCTAAGGGGAAGCACAGTAGGGATCTAGAAGTTGAACATTTTCAAATGCTAACATAAACAAGAGTAATGAGGGCACAAGAGTTAGCTAATCATCAGAATGGAAGGTTGAGTACCAGAAGGCAATCAGATGGCTTGTCAGAAAGAGGTAATGCTAGACAGGTAATTCCAGTAATGATGACAATCTAAAATATCTTAGATGATTAGAGATGGTCAAATGGTATTCATTGCCAATGCTGGCAGTTATCCATTGAATAATTATTACAAACACAAGTGCCCATTATTTGATCAGCACTATAGACGGCTGGATAATTAAACAAATTAGCAACAATCTTCCTGACAATTGCTCAGGGATGCATTTGAGATCCTTCTTTCTGCCAACATTAGAAAATTACTTCAGATGATATCTAATATTTATTTCTTATCTGCATCAGCTTCAAAGCCAGATTACTTGATGTGTTATGTTTGTGACTCAGCATGCTCTGGTACGTTGCAGGCTTTGACTTGCTTTGCTTCAGTGCCTTTTAGGGAGAAAAAAAACAGAAATGTCTTGGAAGACTACTCATTCTTCACAATTTCATGGTCATCCATGCCCATGGATCATATCTGACCCGACATGGCTGTCTTGTAAAAGCCTTGCTTCTAGAAAAACTTGATGGTTGATCACTATGGATAAGTTCAGCCTCCTTTTTAAGTGGGATCAGTGATGTCTAGAGGGAACAGTATGACTCCCATCTTGTGATCTTTCTAGATCTCCAGTTGAAGGCATTCTTAATAATAAACAGCTTCACTTTATTTTAATTACTTTAAAATAGTTATTATTTTCTTACACAATATAGTCAAGATCACAAATTAACATGTAAGCAATGGAACTATTCCCTTTAACTCAATATCTATAGTTGAAAGATAAAATTATGACACCTGGGCAGGGCCCAGGAGTTTGCACATGTTTAGGATGAACTCCAAGGCAGAGTGAATCCAGGGCTCAAGCCTACAGAAAATGCTCTATTAATCTTTAAACTGCTATTGCATGTCCCAAGTGATAGGACATTATTCATCCACAATATCAAACTTCCACAGATCACAACACAGTTCACATCACAACTGTGCCACAACCATAAAGTGATATATAAGAACACGAAGGCAAATTATTTAAGAAAGTGAGCTAAACCACAGACTCACCTCTGCATGATATCAAAGGATTAGGCATTGGATTTGTCTGTGTAGGGCAGGATGGGGGATTGTTTTTCTGGCCCCACACTCAGCGTTCCAGATTCCATTTGTTGGATGCCACAAATGGGCTTACACATGTAATGCCAGAATCACTAGCATATGCAGAAAATGCCCTATACATTCAAAGCTAGTTGAGAGGTGCAGCGCCAAGTAAAATAACCATGTGTCTTCACCTCCCCATTCCTGTACACCTAATATTGGCATAGGGCTTGGACAACTAAGTTTGTGGTTCTAGTAAGAGTAATTGGGCTTTAGGGATGAAGGGATTCCCTGTAGAGGAAGCAGTGGTAGGAGAAAATTTTTAAAAACAAGCAATGTCAGTGGCATCACTGTGTCACTTTGAGGGAAAATATGGTTACAGTCCTCCAGGTGGTATGTGGAGATGAAAATGGCTGTTTTTGAGGGCGTACTCTGTGGTGTTATACCCCACTGAGGTCCCCTCCTTCCTCAAACCCTACCCACCGTAGGTTCCTCTTCCCAATCTCCAAGACTTTTCCAACCTGGAGGTGCCAACCATGGAGAAAACCTTCAAAGTGATGTCGGGCAGTTCTAGAAATCACTGGAAATTCTCTAGTTTTACCACAGTTTCTGATCATTCCTGGAGCTACCATATGCTGCTTCCAGGTTTTCCCTGGTGGTAATGTAGAGATGCCATCAATGTCATGCCCCCTCCATGTCCCCAACCCCAACCCTCCTACAGATTGCCAGGTTTGGCCTCACAACCCTAATTACCTGAGCTTTGCTCCATTGTTATTGTATGGTTATATTATGCCTAGATGAGGTGATTAAGTTACATTGGGTGAATGGACAAATAAAGTAGAGACTGTCTTTCAACCAAGGCTGTTTATAGTTTTTTAAAAATATTTCTTTATCCACTTTGATTGATGGGGGTGGGTGTGTTTCCCCTCTTCAGGCTCACAATGATAGAACTTTCTGTGCTGTTTCTCTAATTAGGCTAATCACCATTTATTCCCACATACTCACTTACTGTGTGGTTTTATTGAAGTTATCACTGCTCTTGAAATGTTAGTGGTTTCTAAAAACCTCTGATGGCAAACCGGAAAATTACTTAAATCCTAAGTCCATTTAAATTATTTTAATCTAATCCACTCTATAGCAAAACATCACAGCAGTACAACATAATAGAATTCTTTTTAAAATTTTTGAGAAGGCTATTATTGACTCTCCTCCTTAATGCCAGCATTCTTAAAGTAGATGTAGTGGTTTTGCTAAAGTTTTTACTATATTTATTACTTGTATTCAGTTTCATGGTTTAGTTCCAAGACATGTGCTACCAGTGTGTAAGTATTACAGGCTATAAACTCATTTTTTAAGTATCACTTTTCAAAATATATAGGTGGCTAGGACATGTTGAGATGAAGAGCATGATATCCATATTAAACTTTCCCCATGTACTTCAAGCTGGTGGAACAATCACAGGTAAGAAATAAGAAACAGCGCAAAGCATACATTCATGCAGTCTAGTATGTCTAAACTAAGAAAAAAATGCCTCATTTGCCCAAATCAATATGCAAAATGGAGGAGCACCACCTTCTTATACTGCTTCTTGGTCTTCTTTAATTCCTCCAGTAGCAAGAACAGAATTCTGATGTCACTGGAGCAAACAGAACTGGAAAAATTTCTATCAGAGTCTATACTTTAAATATGGAAATGTTGTGCTCCCTTGCCCATTCTCTTTGTGTTTAATACAAACTAGGTCTTTCTATCCCAGGTATTAAGCATAGTTTTTCCTAACTGCACGTTTCTTCTTGGTTTTATCACTTACCATTTTCTCAAGTTCCCGCCTTTCAGCTCTCTAATTACGTTGTCCTACTTCTTTAAACCACCTCTCACTTGAACACCTTCCCTGATGCTCTATTGTCTTTTCTCTCAGAGCAAATAAATGCTATGAAGTTTCTTCTCACCTTAATATCACCTTTTATCTTCTCATCAAGGCTATCACTCCACCTCAACCAATAAAGATCTTCCCATCTTAAACAATGCAACACAAAATACTAAACAGTGTTAATAAAATTAAATTCTACTGTGCATGTCACTTATCTCAATACACTTTAGGGCAAATTACTATTTATTTCATTTTACTTCATTGATACTCCACTTTTCTCCCCAATAGGGAGTCAAAATGGCTTACAGCATTCTCCCTTTTCAGTTTTATCCTTTCCTTGTGAGGTAGTTTAGGCTGAGAGTGCATGACTGATTCAAGGTCAGCCAGCAAGCTTCAGTTGCAGTGTACGGATTCAAACTTGGTCTCCCATATCCTAGTTCAATACTCTAACCAATACACTGCACTGGCTTTCCTAAGAACATACAGAACATTTTAGTAAGTAAAAATGACAGGATTCATTTAAAAGAATGAAATATGATCATTTGGAGAGCTCTGGAATTTGTGAGGAACCAGCTACGCCTCTCCAGGCTATATCCCTTGATGATTTCGTCTGATGTGTGTCATTCCACAGTTTTTATTTTTCAACATTTGAAATCATTCATAAGCGCTGCTAGAGAAACAAACTGATAGAAGTGGATGGTTTATTCTGCATCATATAATCTACCACACTAATGTTTTTCATTTCATCATCCTGCAAGATAAGGAACTTAATGTAACATTTTAATAATACAGACTCATTTGGCATTCCAGGAAAGTCCTTGCTCTGGTGTTGTGTGGGGAATGCCTGAGGTCAGATGAAACTGAATTAATTATATCTGCAAACAGTTTGCTTTAATACATTTATGCAGGACATGTGCCTCGTGCTGAGCCTACCTAAATTTTCCAGAGAGGCATTTTGGTATTCAAATCAGGTAAACCTCAAGCTATATATACATCCCTGAATACAACAGTAATTACCATGCTCTAAGGACATGTTGAAATGGTATTATAGTTTGTCAGCAGGATACCACCAGCTGCTGTCATAGACAATTTACATTTACCATCATCATTACGTAGTCTATTTACTAGTTTCTTAATGATGTGTAACAAACAATGATATAACAGACTCTAGGATGCAGGATACTATCATACAGGAATGTCATAATCATCTTTATCAGTAAAGATGGTTATCGGTAAAATTGGTTTGGATCAAATGGTCAGGAAAATTCCACAGTTTGAACTTTACTGTGGGTCACCAAAATAAGAGACAACACTCTCATGTCTTCGATGAAAGGAAAGAAGTACAAAGGATAAAAATCAAAAAGTTTAGAGTGCTATAATGTTTTTATAGCCCTCCTTTAAAGACACCAAATTAGCATATTTTAGCAGCCTGAACTCCACTTAAGCTCTCCAAAGACATAAAGTTATTTATACATCCCTAATTCTGCAAAGCAGCTTTTTCAACCGTGATTTGATTGGGTTTTCTCTCAATGTGTGATTGCAAGGGAGAGCCCAAACAACTGCCTATTAGGACTTTATCATGCACCCCTGTCATTGTCCCTTTCTAACAAACCATAAGCAAAATCATGTTAGCTTTCTTACAATACTCTCAACAAGTCCCTTTTCATGAAAATCTCATGAAAGGGCAATGCTAAGGATGCCAGTTGGGAAAGTTGGTGGAATGAGAGCATTTTGGGGGGCAAACACTATGCAAGCATTGTGGTATATGCTGTGACATGCCCAGAAATGATGTTATGGTGTCATGTGATGCTCTAGGATTCTCCCCATTAAATTTGATTTTGAGAACAGGAAAGCAGGAATGCACCATCTGTAAAAAATTCTTTTTCAAAATAACAAAATATTAACAACATTGACAAATGAGTGGTATTGCTTCAAGTTCATTCAGGCACTGGTATTAAATAAGTGCACAGAAGGAATCAGCACACAAACAGCTGCTCCATATGCCCTTCCTCAGCACAATCTGAGGAAGGGCGTATGGACAACCAGACAGTCCAAGATAGGGAATAAAAGCCCCCATTTTGTCACTCTTATCCCCAATAGGTGAACATGAAATTATGAGCTTCTGAATGGCATTACGCATACATAGCTCTCGCTGATGCAAGTGTGGAAAACTGCGTGGGGGAAGCAAGTGCAATAGCAGTAAAAGCACTAACTTGGGAAGCACTGCAGTGCCGTATGTACTTAATGCTGTGTTCTGAATTCTCAAGGAACATGATATTTCCATAACAGAATCACAGCTTTGATGGATAACATGTGGATTGTGCAGAAAACAGATTCAAATTTATTGCAAAATAAACTAATTGTATTGAAAGGCTCACGCATGGGTGGTCTGAAGTATGGAATGATTCACTATAGGGAATGAGAATGGGTCTGCTTCCAAGCCCCACACAACATAGCAATGTTCTGTTACTGGAATTTTTTGCAGCTTCTCCCTCAGGGTCTTGGTGGCATGTCTTTGATGCACAAAGAGAACAAACTATTTGTTAAATAGATAAGAATGTTATATGCAATTGTGTAAAAGATTGCCCCAAGCAAAGAAGTCAGGAATGTCAATGGTGTACAATAAAGTAAAGTCTTTCATGCACTTTTCTTTGCAAAGTTTTCCAGACATTTTATTCATGGTGAGCAGAAGGAAGCAGAAGCATGACACATCATTGATGCCCTCCTCAGTATTTGATCTGCCATTACAGCATGTGTACATGGGGGGGTACGTGATATGTTTTTCATATCACTAATTAAAGGATTTCAGTTTTTGATGATTTATCACAATCATAACCAAAGGTTTGCAGAGGATCTTATTTGTATTATTCCTCAAAGTGTCTGAAGCTGACTTCACTATCTGCATAGCCAAGACCTGCTGCTGAAAAATTCAATATAATTTGTTCACCCTATTCTAACACAGTCTTGAGTACCAGGAGCACAGTGCTGAGAACGGTGCAATTAGCTGTAAAACCCAGGAGGGAATCCACATGTTCTTGAATGTTGTGTAATTGTAATCATTCACTTCCTGGAGTTTTCACAGGAGAATCTGGGAGGTGAATGATTAGAACAGTTCAATATCCAACTATGTGTGGATCCCCTGAGAGGCACATTTTAATGTTTTTCAAACAATAAGATGTTCTCTGCACTATGTTTGAAAATCAGAATTTCCTTTTTTAAAATCATAATATATTGGATGAGGGGGCAAAAGTTTTTTTCTGTGGGTATATACAAGTCCTTCAATGTGCTCCACAGTAGGTCTCTAAGGATTACATCACAATCATCAGATAAGAAACAATATTTGAGTGATAAATTAGGCACTAGTCATTTGTGGCCAAGACCAATAAATACAAAATTGTGTTATTGTTCATTATACCCATACATGAGGCACACTGGATTCCATGTTTTGTATTGGAATGACTGCAAGTTGACTGGTGAACTGTAAGATGGCACATTTACATGAAGGGACTGAATATACATAAATTGGATAATGTGAAATGAGAGACATTTTGTACATTACTTAGTTAATATCTAATTGACATTCCACTTATGCAAGTTCTTCAAATGCAGTTGTAGACCATTCATATAGACTATGAAATGTGTAAAATCCCCTTTGCACGCTGTCAGCTTGTAAACGTTTTGCCAGCAGTTGTGACTGGCATCTTCAGAGGTATAGCACCAAAAGATAGAGATCTCTCAGTGTCACAGTGTGGAGAAGATGTTAGCAGGTAATTTATATCTACTCAGGAAAGTGGGTTTGGGCTGAGTCATCCTGTAAGAGTTTCCCAGGGTGTGGAAAAAGAAATCGAGGGCAAACTCCCATTTCTAGATACCTTGGTCATCCGCAAAGCAAACTTTCAATTAGGTCACAAGGTCTTCAGGAAACCAACTCACACAGATCAGAACTTACACAAAAACTCCAATCACCACCCTTGAGAGAAAAGAGGCATAATAAAAATAGTAGTAGAGCGTGCAAGACAGATATGTGAACTGCACTTTCTCATTAATCATCTAAACCACAGACTTCAAGCAAATGGCTACTTCAGAAATGAAATCAGAAGAGTGATTAAACCAAGGATAAATCAAACAACTAAGGAAAAAACAGTCTCCCACAGGAAAAGTGTTTTTGCCATATATCAAAGGAATCATTGATCAGATGGGAAAACTTATGAAAAAGCACAACCTACAAACAGTATTCAGACCCACCAGAAAAATACAACAGATGCTACGATCAGCAAAAGACAGCAGAGACCCCCTCACCTCAGCAGAAGTACACTGCATACCTGCAGCTGTGGACAAGTTTACATCGGGACCACACAGTGTAGCATCCAGACAAGATCATGAAAGACACTGCAACCTTGGCCAACCTGAAAAATCAGCAGTGGCTGAACATAGCCTAACTCAAACAGGACACAGTATCTTATTCCAGGACACTAAAATACTGGACAACACATCCAACTACTTTGTCAGATTGCACAGGGAAGCCATTGAAATTCATAAGCATAAGCACAATTTCAACAGGAAAGAAGAGACTTTAAGAATGAATAGGGCATGGTTTCCAGTCCTGAAAAACACCAGACTAACAAAATAATCTACATCTTACAATAACCCTGCAGATAAGATTAGCATATCAACCACCAATCCGTATGCAAAAGAACCTCCTCCGGATACAGTGAAGCTTCCCCCCATTAGCATTCCACACCCTGGGAAACTCTTGCAGGATGACTGAGCCCAAACCCACCTTCCTGAGTAGATATAAATTACCCGCTAACATCTTCTCCACACACTGACACAGAGATCTCTGTCTTTTGGTGCTACACTTCTGAAGATGCCAGTCACAGCTGCTGGCGAAACATCAGGAACTACAATGCCAAGACCACAGCCATACAGCCCGGAAAATCTACAACAACTAACGTTCTCTGGCCGTGAAAGCCTTTGACAATATTATGTCACATCCTACATGATACTCTAGAAATTTCCCCAGTCTATATGTCCTTTATCGTAGAGATTGAGAAAATTCCTAGAGCATCATGGATGATGTGGTGCCACATCCCCTGATGCCTGAGACTGAGAAAATTCCTACAGCATCATGGATGATGTGGTGCCACATCCCCTGATGCCTGGAAAATCTAAACAACTAACGTTCTCTGGCCGTGAAAGCCTTCAACAATATATAGTCTAGGTACTTTGCAGTATGAAAAATGCCCTAGATTTTACTTCAATCTTTTAAATTTTTGTAAACCTCCAAGGTCATCATGGTTGTACCTAAGATAATAATCACTAAGTAACTGAAATGACAAAAGACTCATATTAAAAGTTTTGTAAAGTCTGTCATTACAAGACATGACATAGCATGTCTGGGTAGTCATTTTTTTTTTAAATGGGACTTTATAAGATTTGTCCTACTTGTAGGATTTAAATTGTTTATGACACAAATACAAACAGTTATTGCAATATAAAACAAATTAGAAGCCTTCAACCCCATAAAAAAGAGGCCAGTGAAGCCTGCACATGCCACTGAAATAGTACCTGAAGTCTTGCAAGACTTTGGCTGCTCTTTTCAGTTGCCTTACTAACCTGACCAGATGCTTACAATATCTGTGCCATAGAGCCTGTCTGCCAAGTACAGTGCCCTCAGTTAAAGATCAGGTGACAGGTAAAATGCCAGATACTTGGCTGAAGGCACTGAACTCTTCAGACAAGCTCTGAAGCACAATGGAAGTCACACATCTCAGTGACTATTGGATTGCTAAGACAAACCAAAATGGAGTTCAGAGTTTTACAAGTTCATTTTGTGGGACTTTAGATATCATTTTGGGTTGCCGTAGAAATGCAGATAAGCAAACAAAAAGGGCTGATACAGGTAAAGTAACTACCAAAGACAACGTCCCCGTATATCAAACTATAAAGTATATTTGACCACACTTCAAAAAATCAACAACAGTTGATGAGAACTTAACAATCTATATGCTATTGTCGAAGGCTTTCACGGCCGGAGAACGATGGTTGTTGTGGGTTTTCCGGGCTGCATTGCCGTGGTCTTGGCATTGTAGTTCCTGACGTTTCTCTCTGTCTTTTGGTGCTACACCTCTGAAGATGCCAGCCACAGCTGCTGGCGAAACGTCAGGAACTACAATGCCAAGACCACGGCAATACAGCCCGGAAAACCCACAACAACCAATCTGTATGCTGTATACATTGCTCCTTACAGTAAACTGGAGCTTTCAGACAAAGAAATATATGATGTGCTCCTTACAATCTACTGGAGCTACAACTTATACACTAATGGTCTAAGCCGAGTGATAAACACTTCTAGAGTCCAAAGTGTCCAATGGAAAAATCCATGAAGTCCGTTTCCGTCTAACAGACAGATTTAAAGGTCCCCACGCACGTGGGATGAAGGCATAAATCAGTAGTATCCCTGATGGTGTCCCGACAGAATTCCGGTTACATTTCTGTTTCATGGTTCACTTGATCACGGGAAACAGCTACAAAAACAGCATACACACAATGTACAGATTTGAGACGATATAAAGTACCCCAAAATTTTGAAAACCCGTAGGAATACTCACTCCTTCCCAGCGAGACAAAAGTTCAAGACCACATGCTGTTTGGTCAGCAGCTAGTAAAGAGCTATCCAATTAGCAAGTATATAAAGAGCCAATCTCCTAGCTCTTAAAGCTGCATGCTCCCTATTTTTACATGTACACCAGGAGGTGCAATCCTATATACTTCATGACTGATTGATAGCCGAGTACCCCCAGCTCACACAAAACTAGAGAAATCAATAAAAGAATTCAGACCAGATGGCCCTAAACAATCCAACTTGGAGGTCCAAAAAGCATCTCTTTTCATTAACTCTTTACTCAGATCTCTAGACCTATCTTGTTTGAGTACTTCAAGTACCGAAAATCTAAACTCCCTCTCATTTTTATGATGTTCCAAGAAATGAGGCGTAAGGGGAGCTTCCCTACACTCATTTTTAATGCGTGAGACGTGCTCCTGGATGCGAATTTTGATGGGTCTGGTAGTGCTCCCCACATATATGCGTGGGCAGCTACACTCAATTATGTAAACCACCCTACTTGTACTGCAGGTGCAGAAATGTCTCAGAGAAAATTCTCTACCTGATGAAGACACCTTAAAAGTAGTCCCAGTTGCTGCCAGATTACAGACATTGCATCTCCCACATCTATGGTGTCCAATTGGTAGTGAATCCCCAGTGTCATCATCAGGGAAGCGAGAATGGACCAGTCTATCCTTTAGATTTGCAGTGCGACGAAAGCCTATAGTATGTAGTTGTGCACATCCAGGTATATGGCTAACCAAATGCCAACGTTTCTTAACGATGTTACTAATCTTACTGGCCAAGTGGGTATAATCCACCACCCATCTGAGGGATGTGTCAGTCTTGAGCTGTTTTTCTTTAAATAAATCTGATCTCATTCTCGAAGCTGCCCTCCGTTCTGCCTTCCTAATCACTGGTTCTGGATAGCCCCTGGAAAGGAATTCATGACTTAGGGAATCCCTTGTAACATAATAATTCACTGGTCGTGTGGCATTCCGTTTGATTCTTAAATATTGACCATAAGGTAAATTATGCCTAAGGTGGTGTGGGTGATGCGAAGAAAAATGCAGATTTTTCTGTCTGTTTTTTTCTTAAAAGGACGAATGCCAATCGTATCACAATCAGTTCTATAGGTCACAATGTCCAAAAAATTAATGCACTGGGTGCTACTATGGGAGGTAAACCTAATATTAACGTCTACCCTATTCATCCATTCCACAAATGAATTAATAGATGTATCATCCAAATAAATACAATAGACATCATCACTGTATCTCTTGAATAGACTGATTTTGGAAAAGAAGGGGTTAATGTCAGGATTAAGTATACTGTCAGCTTCCAAATGAGCCATGAATAGATTGGCTATGGAAGGTGCCACAGCACATCCCATAGCAACTCCCTTTACCTGGTAAAAGAAGTCGTTCTGGAATTGGAAATAATTCTTTTCTACAAAAATATCCAGTAACAACAGTAGAAACATTACAAAATCTTTTGCAAGGTCTGTCTGGTTTAACGTTCTTTCAACCACATTTCTGATGTCCCCATGGGGTATAGATGTGTAAAGGGCAGTCACATCCATGGTCAGCATGGTAGCCCCGGGAGGTAATGGCTTCCCCTCAATCAACTTAATGAACTCCCTCATGTCTTTAATATAAGTTGGCATCGTGGTCACCGAGGACTGTAAACAGTGATCCATGAATTGGGCCAAAGGTTCGAGAATTGAATTACTTCCGGACACGATTGGTCTGCCGGGAGGTGGACTGCCCTCTTTACGAATCTTAGGTAGGATATAGAAGCAGAGGGCATGAGGGTTGTTATTAGTTAGAAACTTACTGACCTCTGGTGGAATTATCCCCAACACCGATGCTTCCTCTACTGTCACCTTGATGATATTCCTAATATGATGAGTAGGATCCTGGCCTATCCGGCAGTAACTCATAGTGTCGTTTAACTGCCTGGTTACCTCTGCAAGATAGTCTTTGGTAGTAGAAATGCAGATGGCTGCTGAGGTCTCTTTGCATGATGAAGACAAAATTGGGGCCAGAAAAAGGGAAAATAGAACCAGAAGGAACATCCCCCCACATTTCTCATGGGTCACCATCTTGTCACTATATCTATTAGTAACCTATTGACTGATGAAAACAGCAAAACTAAGCTACCCAATGACAAAGCAAAGGTCTCTACATATTCCAGGAATGCAGGAAAATCAGCCAAAAGAAAAAAAAATCATTGAATAGACTGAGAATGATCTAGAAGTGATGGAATGTCGAAAGTAGCTGAGTGGGTTAGTTAAATGAAAAAGGAAGAGAGAGGGGAAGTTATTCTACTTGACCCCATGTGAGAACACAGACAATCCTGGAAGAATAGATTTTGAGAGGCAGGGTGAGCCTGCTTGTGGGGAGGTTGGAATACAAATACAATACAATAAAATAAATTTCCCATTTGTTTCCCATTTCTGCAATTCATTACAGGACTGTTTTTTACTATGCATGATCAAGAAGACAAATGTACAGTGGATACTTGTTGTTATGAATGCAGACTCCTTCCCAAGTCAACCCAAATCCACACTAAAATAGCCAAAAGTGGGGGGAAAGTTTCTTTCCAACATCTCTCATTGAGATGTTGACTTAGATTCTCCACCTGGCTTAAGGAACCACAAAAATGGCTACAGCAGGTCTGTTAATAAGGTGGTGAGGCTATTGAGAAAATGGTAAGGAACATGGAGAACCCAAACTTCTTGTCAATCTTCTCTCAATGTACTATAGACATAAGACCTCCAAATACTACTGACTTCAAAAGCTACATAGGGAAGGAGTTTCATATGTCATCCACTAGATGTAGAATAGAACTAGAAGAAGCCATTTCCTTTGGTCCATAGACTGGAAGCTGGGTCTAAACTGACTGCAGCTTTGTTTTTAACACTGGCTATGCTTGTTGGCATTTTTAAAAACCAACATTGTTTTAAATTAGAGTTATTCTATCTTACACTTTGGCCTAAGCCTATTTACTCAGGAGGAGAAAGCTTCAGAGAAGCAACGTGGACGACTCATAGGAAAATGCACCAAAGCCAGTAGACTACTGCAATTACATTTTTATGGTGTTCTGCCATTGCGTTGTTGGAAATTCATGTGGAACATCCGCAGCGGAAATAAACTAGATAGATTTGTCATAAAGTGGCTGCAGTGATTACATTAGGGACATTAAAATGGCTTTATGTTCTATTCCCTGTATTAATATTGCACTTGTAAAAATACTTTGATGACCTAGAAGCGAGCAAGTGACATTTTAATATCCAGCATCCTTGTCAAACACAATTTATAACAATGCCTAGTAAATCTACCCTACTCTTCACAGCACAAATCTGATTAAGTTGGAAAGAAACAGCAAAACCTTAATATGAATTTTCAAAGCATAACTCTTTCCCCCCTCCTTACTGCTCGCAGAAAATAATCATCTTTTTCATAAGCAGAACAATATCAAAGGTAAAGCCCATTATTAATTAAACTATTTTGCTTGTTCAATGGGGTTTTCTTTTATATTACATTCATTTACTTATTACATATGCTGCTCAGGGTGTCTTCCTGAACCTGCAGTTCATGGTTCGGTGCTGCCGACGAACCCAAACAAACAAACTGTAATGAACATTTCCCATTACCAAACCGGTTCGTGGTTTGTGGGCATCGGAATGGCCCCCGTTGCACTTAGAGAGCCCATATTCACAGGGAGTGTTTAGCAGGCTCTCCTCCAGCCAGCATCTAAATTTGGTCAAGATTGCAATAGGGATCTTGGAGTTATACCCTCTCCAATCCAAGGCCCCCAGGAAACTCCCACTCGATACAATTAGAGCCACCAGTTGACGTTGGCCCAGTGTACAAGGGGTTGGCCATCAGAACTGCCTATCAGTGTTTGCAGGGATGAGATTGGAGTGCCCATGGCTACAGAACACCCCCTTCCCCCTCCCTCCCCCCGGGTGTCTTCTCCCATGTAACCAATTGTAACCAATTTGCAGCTCCATGGTGGGAAGGAAGACCTGCTGATCAAGGTAAGCTGGGCTTCAATTTGGGTTTCCAGGGCGACAGAAGGAGTGCAGACAGAATTCAGGCATTCCTCTAGCTCCGTTTCCAAGGGAATTGATTGATGGTGCCTGACTGTCTGGCTTCATGAACCGCGGGCCAACGCAACAAACTGGGCTTCCAACGAACGCTGGTTCATTGGCCATGGACCCTCATGAACCACCAGATTGCGAACAGACGATCAGGCGGCTCGTGGGTTTCTTTGGTTCACAATGTGGTTCATGCCCATTTCTAGTTTTTGAACGAAACACTCTTTTGATCATGGAGGTGACATTCCTCCAGCTGAAAAGAGAGGGTAGAGATAGGCAAAAAAGACTCCACTTGGGATTTTGAATAGATATTCAGAGGTCTGGAAATCCTATCTCTGTGTGATCACAGTAACATGTAGCTTGGCCCCTGTTTTTTAGGAGGGAATAAAGCGACATTATTCTTCTTCTTAACATCATGGTGCAGGCTTCATTGTTCCAGTGACTTCCTCCCATTCTCTCATGTGATCAAAGGATGAAAGAATGGTTTGATTTCAAAAGGAGAACATGCTGTCTATTACGTGCTTCCCACTTCCCTCTCGCATGATTACCAGGTTTAGTTTCCTTTTGATAAGAGAGTGCTGGTGATTCAAGGTGTCTTCTACAATTAGCTTAATTTACAAGTGTACAAACAGAACATGAAGTGTAAGCAAACAAGCATGGAAAGAATATACCCAAGAGAACAACTTAGAGCAGAACTACAAGTGACAAAAGGCACAGGTTGGACACTTGTCAGCTTCCCTGAAGTTTTGATGGGAAATGTAGGCAGCTTGGCAGAATGTTGGACAAGTGACAGTTGAAAAGTCCATTGAACAGCAGTCAGAGAGCCAAGCTGCAAGACTAGGATGCCTACATATCCCATCAAAACTTGAGGGAAGCTGACAAGTGTCCAACCTGTGCCTTTTGTCTCTTGTAGTTCTGCTCTAAGGCAGGCTCCTCACTTGAAGCTGCCTTATACTAGCCCTTTCCACAAGTTACAGTGATCACACACATAATTCATGTGCCTCCAGGTGGTGATTGAAGATCTCCCAGAATTAAAACTGATCTCCAGGTGACAGAGATCAGTTCTCCTGGAGAAAATGGATTCCTTGGAAGGTGGACTTTATGGTATTATATCTAGCTGAGGTCTCTCCCCTCCACAAACTCTGCTCTCCCCAGTCTTCACCCCCCAAAATCTCCAGGAAAAGTGTCGTTACATGCTAACTTCTTCTCCTGCTCATCTATGGTTGCTGTAATAGCATACAGAACCAGTCTATACTTTTTTCTATTACCTCCTTGCAAAGATCCTCCTACCCCAATGTTAGAATCATTAATCAGGAGCAGAAATCATCCCATATGTTAACCAATCGTATTATATTCTCAGGATTCCACTGTTCAACCATTTATGAAACAATCCCAAAGACATCTTATGTATGCAGATGCTTGTTTTTAAACAACCTCTCTGAATATCAAATACCAAATAACTTCTGATAATTTTTAAAAGTATCTTGCAAAGAATCCAATCTTTGCCATTAATAAACCCTTTCTGCCATTTTAAGAAGCATACATGCACGGCCACAGAGAGTTGCCAAGGCAATTAAGATTCTTATCTGCAGCCCAGACCAGAGCTAATTTCATTCAAAGGATAAATGAGGAAGTCTTCTTTTGCCAAATGACAAATTGGAATGATTCATGATTAATGAAACCTTTTTCCAGTATAGACCTCCCCTTTAGACATGCTTTATTATCTGTGGAGTGGGATAAAATTTGCCTGAAATACAAAGAGTGCAGAAATAACCAGGACACACTTCTGTGAAGAAGTCCATTTCCCTTTTTGAGGAAAAATGAAATAGGCTGATGAAGCATTATTTGCTGAAATCTAGAACAATATCCTTTAAAAACACAATTTCATTTGCATGCTAAAAAGTGATGGAGACTAAAAACATATTGCTGTTCACTAAACACTGATTGGTATGAAGTTAGTTTGTACAATAAGGAAACGTTTATTCCCCAATCAGCATAAAGCACATACTCAGCCGTGGAAAGTCTCACTCTAGGAAAATATGGATCAGGCACCCAGGGCTACTCAAACAAAAAAGTTTATGATTTTCAGTAAGACATGCTTTCAGATATTATTAAGCTTGCATAGAACTGTTGTTTGTTTGGTGAGAGAGTACTATAATAGCATGGATTCAGCTGATTCCTAAAAGGCTGTGCAATGAGACAGCAGAATCACAGCCACCTAATCCCTCATCCACTATACCTAGATTGTAAAAGAAATATTGTACATATATTGTAAAAGAAATGTCCTTTTTTGGAATCCAGAGCAACAGGTCTAGGGTAGCTTATGCAGTCATCTTACTCAAAGACATACTTAATGGCATTGATATCCTTGTGATACTACAATGTAATATTTAGCAAACTCTTTTGTTTTATGTTAATTTACAATCCAACGAAGTGTGTCATTTCAAAAGACCTTAATATCTGATAATAGTAGTAAAATTAATGTGGTTGTTAAAAAAGTGATTGCCTACCAGTGAGAAATAGATATTAAAAATATGTGAGTCATGATAAAAAATAATGCAATATTTGCAAGAGGATAGATGAAGAGATTGAGAAAGGTATTTGGAAATATATTTCTGATAAATAAGCTGCATTGATATACTGTAGATGGTGGTGAGTACAGTTTGAATACAGATGAGTTAGAATGAGTGAGGAAGACTTGGAGGAATGAATGTTATTGATATGATCTTTCAGTATTTCATGTACTATTTTTTATTTAATTTATGGATATAACTATTAAATATCGAGCCTAGTGCTCAAGTGATGTCAGCCAGGCAGTGACTTCAGCTCATGATAGTAACTTTATTTGCAAAAAGAACAACGTGGCTCCCGAGGGAGCCAGATATATACACCTCCAACTCCACTCCATTTCAGTAACTCCCCAATAAGAACATAGGCACTAAGATCCTTCATTTGCACACACAAAAAACAAAAGCTAGCCCAATACATAACACCCTTCCCCCCTAAGATTGGGGCGCCCTGCTCCACACATAGTCCCCAAGAAAAGCCGGTGGCTGGCGAACCCGCTGTGCGCAAACCTTCTGTGCTTCAGGTCTGCCACGGGGGGGGGGGGATGGGTTTGCCTTGGCAGTGCCCATGCTGCTTGACACTACCAGCAGGCTTCTGCAGTCCTCGGGTGGCCGGTCCCCATGGATCTCGGCCGCCGTGGCTGGTTCCGATCTCGCTTCCATAGTGCGAGGGGGAAAGTCCCTGTCATGTTCCTGCTCCCACGGTGGCCATCATTGCCGCAGTTGGTCAATGTGCCAGCGGTTAGCCTTACCAGCGGAGACGGCCATTTTGTAGGATACTGGCCGTGTGGTTCTGGTGACAGTTGCAGGGAACCAGACTGGCCTGTTCCCAAAGTTCCTGGCATAGACAAGGTCGCCCAGATGGAACGCCCTGGGAGGGTCAGACGCTCCAGTCTCCCGCTTAGTGTCTGATGCAAAATCCGGGTGAAGTCAATCCAAAAGGGTGGTTAGCCTTCGCCCCATTAGCAGCTCTGCCAGACTCCGGCCCATCGCGGTGTACAGAGTGATATGTTGCCACAGAAGAACTCTGTCAGCTGTTGGCTGAAATCCCCGCGCCTGAGCTTGTGCAGCGAGTCCTTCGCTAATCTCACCATGCGTTCCACTTGTCCATTAGTGGAGGGATGGAAAGGCGCTGATGTGATGTGCTGGATGGCTTTGTTCTCCAGGAACTTCTGGAACTCTCGCGAAGTGAACTGGGCAGTGTTGTCCGACATGATCATGTCCGGTAGTCCATGTGGGGCGATTAAGCAGGGCGTGGATGACAGTCTCCGATGTCATGGCTGACACGGGGACTACTTCCAGCCACTTGGAGTATGAGTCCACAACAACCAGAAAGGTGTGGCCTTGGAAGGGGCCAGCAAAGTCTATGTGGAGTCACAACCATGGTGTTCGCGTTGTCTCCCAGGCTTGTATCGGTGCCTGTGGCATGTCGGGGTGGGCTTCCTGGCAAGGCTGGCAAGTCTGGACCCATCTTTCCACCTCAGCATCCATCCCTGGCCACCACACATAGCTGCAAGCCAGGGCCTTCATCTTCACGATTCCTGGGTGCCCAACATGCAGCGCCTCAAGTACCCACTGGCACAACTTGAGGGGAATGATGACTTTGCTTCCCCAAAGTAGGCACCCTTTGTGCACTGACAGTTCATGTTGGTGGGAACTGTATGGCCAGAACTCTGGTTCTGCTCCACTGGCCGGCCATCCCCTCCACACTCAGTTGAGGACCCGGGAGATGGTGGGGTCCTAGGCAGAGAGCGCCACTATGTCCAACACCTGATGGGGCAGCCGGGGCAGGTCTTCTATCTGCATGACCCCATTTGCTGGGGAGGGGTCGGCAGCGGACTCCGGCAACAGCAGGTGGCTGAGGGCAACAGCGTGCCCAATAGCCTTCCCAGGCCAGTAGGACAGCTGGTAATCATAGGCCATCAGGAACACCGACCAGCGCAGCATCCATGGTGACATTACCAGCAGCATCTGCCAGTCCATCGTGAAGAGGCCAAGGAGAGTTTTGTGGTTGGTAACGATCTCAAACGGGTGCCTGTAGACATAGTCATGGGATTTCTTGACTCCCGCGACCAGTGCCAGGGCCTCCTTGTCGATCTGCATGTAGTTCCTCTCAGCTCACGACAGGGATCGTGAAAAGTAGGTGATGGGGCTTCCCGCCTGTCTGGCATCCGGTGGCTTAGTACTGCGCTGATTCCGTACCGTGAAGCATTGCTGCGTTAACATGGTGTCGGATAACAGTAGCTCTTTGACTGCCCTGAAGGTGTAGGTGTGCTTCTGGTCCCATGTCCATTTGGCGTTCTTCTTGCAAGCCCGGCATTCTGCATCGCAGAACATGCAATACCATCTCTCATGGGTTCCCCCACAACTAGCACATGGGGCACCCCTATATAGTTGCTGCTTGGAGCGTCTGGACCAGTTGGCTTGTGTTCGGTGGACTTTGTCATTCTCCTCGATGTTGCTCTCAAGGCTCTTTTGGTGTACTTGTTCTGCCTTTTGGGGCAGGGTCAGAGTTCGCGATTGTTGCACTTCCTTGGTGGACTGCTCTGCCACTTCAGCCACTAGCACCTCCTTGAGAGCCTCCTTAAACATGAGCTTCTTCTTCATGAACAGTCACCACTGCAGCTTTTTGTCTCGCAGGCTGCATACCAGTCGGTTTCAGAGTGAAGTCTCGAGGTCCGTGAAGTTGCATTTTCTCACCGCTTTTCGAAGGGCGGTGACAAAGTTGTTCACCGACTCGCCTTGGGCTTGGTCTCTCTTGTAGAAAAAAAGAAAAAAAAAAAGGTATCTCTTGTAGAAAGCATGCCAGCTTGCGATTTCAGATGGTTATGGTGAGAAATAGTCTCGGAGCTTGTTTTTGATCACGCTGAATGCCATTGCCTGGAGCTGTGTGGGTGCCACCAGCACCCGGGCAATATCAAACATGGACCTTCCACAGATGCTGAAGAATATAGCTCTCTGCAAGTCCGCATCCTCTAGCTTGTTTGCCTCGAGGTAGAACTCGAACCTCACAATGTAGGACTCCCAGTCCTCAGAGGCTGAGTCGAATGGCTTGAAGTGGCCCATGGTGGCCATAGCGCATGTGTTCTGGGCAGAAGAGTGAGTGAGTGCTGACCCGGCCAAGGTGACAATTCCTTGCTGGTGCGTGCTTCAGCTCTGTAGCACGGGGTGCTTACCCGCACATAGTGATTTTGCTCTTAGCACTCTGTCTGCAGGGCTGCATATCCGCCTTATATTCCATCCTCATTGCCAGTATTAAATATTGAGCCTAGTGCTCAAGTGATGTCAGCCAGGCAGTGACTTCAGCTCATGATAGTAACTTTATTTGCAAAAAGAACAACGTGGCTCCTGAGGGAGCCAGATATATACACCTCCAACTCCACCCCATTTCAGTAACTCCCCAATAAGAACATAGGCACTAGGATCCTTCATTTGCACACACTAAACAAAAGGTAACATGTTTACATGACCACAATTGGCTCATATCCAGGGGAAACGATTGGTTGCTGATAACCCTTATTCCCAATGGGATTGGCTACCTGAGGAGCCCTGTTTTCCTTGAAGCTAGCCCAATACATAACAGTAACATTTTCTTAATAGAAGATCAAAGTAGTTTCTAGACATAAAAATTAAAAATATCATCACCACCCCCACCACAAAATCCAGCATCCTAAAACCCCTTTTAAGAGCCAATTGGAAAGCTGCATTCAGTTAAAGGAGGCCCTTGCATCATTTGACAGCCTATTCCATAAGGACTGAGTTTCACCAGAAAATATTCTTACTCGTTCTGAGGCTGCCTTAACAAAAAAATGGGTCTTGGTGCAAAGCTTGTAAGGTCTGTTCAGGTTCATCCAGGAAGAACCCTCAAGTATGTGGCTTCTAGGTCAAAAAGAGCTTTAAAGGTCAGAAGAAGCACCCTGGATTGGACCTGGAAACACTCTGATAAACAGTGCATTTTATCTTATATTTCTATAATATGGCTAGTCTGGCTGATTCCCATCTACAAGCAGAATGCCTGTACCAGGCAGAGTTTTTGAAACTCTTCAAGAGCAACCCCACAATGAGCATATCACAATAACCTAGCCTTGAGGTTAAAGTAGTACCAATGTTCCCTCTAAGCTGCATAGTGTTCTGAGCCAAAATTTTACTTTGTGAGCTGAAACAGCAACTTGCATTAAAGTTTTGAGCACATCTCCTTTAAAAAAAAAAAATTCAGTCTACAAGCATACAAAACATACAAACAAACTACAAACTACTTTAATTTGTATTGTATCTTGCATAGAAACAACAATGCAAGCAGTCATTCATACATGGTTTCTAAACTGAATTACTCTACATGTAAAGTTATTAATACTTCTCCTTCCCAACTGTTTGATATACAAATACAAATATGTGCTAGGGTCTGCATCCTGTCCTGGGGACATGTTAGCCTTCTCTATTCCAACAAGATTGCAGCAGGTAGGCGGAGAGATTTACAATATAATCCTGTGGAAAGTAACTCCAGTCAAAGCCCATTGATTTCTAGCCTGTGTAGAATCCAAAACCAAAAACCATCTAATACATTTTGATTACAAACAAAACAAATTAACAATAAAAACCAGTTGTCTTAGACCATCTAGTCCCATTAGGTGAAAGGACCCTCTGTTTACTGCTTCTCTCACATTTTGATACCTGATATTAATGTACTTGATTCGGGTTTTGACCCCTTGATTGTCAGCCAACTGCTGAGCTGCTGTGTTATCGCAAAACACCTTAATAGGTAATGTACAGGTTATTTTTAAATCAGACATCAGTTGGTGCATCCATTCTAATTGAATCACACAGTCACTGATGGCAGAATATTCAGCTTCACACATACTAGTGGAGACATGTGTTTGTTTCAGAGATTTCCACATGACCAAGGCATCACAAACATAAATGTCATAGCCAGTAGTAGACCTTCCATCTATTCTGTCTCACCAGCTGGCATCACTGTAAGCTAACAATTGTTGATCATTGACAGTATCTAGGACAAGTTTGTGTGTTGCAGTACCTTTTAAATACCTCAACAACCTTTTTGCAGCTACCCAGTCCCTTTTGTAAGGACATGCACATTTTTGGCACAGTAAATGTACTGCCATGCATATATCAGGTCTAGACCAGCAAGAAATATATAACAATGACCCCACAAGTGACTGATATATTGTTTTGTTCTCAAACACAGTATCCTCTGCCTCTTTTACATAGCCAGTGGTCATTGGTGTGCTTACACTTTTGGCATCAGCCATACTGTACCTTTCCAGTAGCTGCTTTATTTTTCCCTCTTGGCATAACTCAAAACAACCATTTTTATTCTGAGTAATTTCCACACCAAGATAGTTTTGAATACTGCCCAGATGTTTAACTTTAAACAGACCCTCTGTGGTATGCATGAACCAATTCAGCTCAGTATCTTTGTGAAATAGAAAACAAATATCATCTACATAAACCATCACAAAACAATCATTGTTTTCCATACATTTGTGAAACAAACACGGATTTGCAATACTCTGTGTAAAACCAATTGCAGTTAGTGCTTTACTCAGGCCCTCGTTCCATGCTCTTGCGCTTTGTCGTAATCCATACAAGACTTTGTTGATTTTTAGAACTAAGTGTTTGTTAGTGCACTCAAAACCTGGAATCTGTTCCATATCCAGGTCCTCATCAATGCTGGCATTCAGATATGCAGTTGTAAAGTCAAAGTGATGGACTTTCATGTTATCACCCCTGCTTTACACAGTGCCGTTTTTAAAGTGTCTGCCCTGACTGTAGGAGCAAAACATTCGGCATAATCCACTCCTTCAATTTGTGAGTACCCTTTAGCTACTAATCGTGCTTTCCTTTGTACCCCACCATCTGGCAAGCGTTTTAGTTTGTATAACCATTGGCAACCAATAGCATCCTTAAGAATGAACAGAGCATGGTTTCCAGTTCTGAAAAACACCAGGCTAACAAAACACTCTATACCCGACAATAGCCCTGCAGAGAAGATTAGCACATCAAGCACCAATCCATATGCAAAAGAACCTCCTCAGGATACAGTGAAGCCTCCCGCCATTAGCATTCCACACCCTGGGAAACTCTTACAGGATGACTCAGCTCAACCCCACCCCTCCTGAGTAGATATAAATGACCTGCCAACATCTTTTCCACACTGTGACACTGAGAGATCTCTATCTTTTGGTGCTACACCTCTGAAGATGCCAGCCGCAGCTGCTGGCAAAACGTCAGGAACTACAATGCCAAGACCACAGCAATACAGCCTGGAAAACCCACAACAACCACTGAGGAGATTGTTTTCCAGTGCAGGCACACACAACACACCTGTGAAAGTGTGCTGCAAGGCAGGAAATGTCACACTGCCCTCACACAGTACCTCGGAGTTTCGTCCGTCTGCCAAACTCACATGCTGCAAACTTGAAGGGTGGACATCCTGTAGGAGGCTCCCATCTGGCAAAAATTCTGAGACGTGCCAGAGTCCAGGATCCAAACTCTGCATTCAGCAGCCACATCAGTGACTACCAGTGTAGCTTCCTGCCTTTACACAGATTTCTGAGGCTGCCTCCCACCGTCTCTCCTCCTGGCATCTGGACAATCTCTTTTCAGATGGTTCATAGATCCACAACAGAAACACCTCCGGACCTTGAGAGCCATCTGCTCCAGATCTTCACGCTGTCTTCTGCTGCTTTCTCTCCCTCCACTGTTGCTGCAGCCGGCCCCTTTGGTTCCCTCTGGTCCAGGATGGTAACAAGCGTGGGAAGAGGTCAACTTGCTCTCCCCCTTCCTGGCTTCTTCCTCCAGCAGCCTGCCGGTGACATAAGCCAAGGTCAGCTTGTTAGTCTCCAGGGACTCCAGGGATGTTGTCAGCATGTTAAACTGCTCAGAAAGGGAGCTCAGGATAATAAAAACTGTGTCCTCCTCTGACACATTTTTGCCTCGCTGCTCCAGCAACTGGAAACAAGTTAAGGCATTTAAGTGAGCCCACACAGACTCCCCCGGCCGCATAATAGTTCTATACATGCGACGGGTTATGGCAATCAAAGACCCAGCTGTTTGCTGCACATAAATTGCCTTCAAACTGTCCCACGCATCCTTAGCTTTCGCCTTACCAGATACGTGTACCAGCTGGTCGTCTGCCACACTCAGGATGATAGTTGCCAAGGCCTTCTGATCTTTGGCATCATCCTCTGCTGTCGGCTGATTTGGGGGAGAAGCAACGTAAAGCCACAATGCTTCTCTTTTTAGAAAGTGTTCCATTAGGAGTGCCCAGACATTATAGTTAGTGGAGGTGAGCTTATCTACCAGCAATGCCTCTGCTGCCTGTGCCATGATGCCGTCTGTGTCTGGCACCTGTATATCAGCTCCACTCACGTCTTCCTCCGACTCACTATCTTCAGACTGGCTTGGACTGTCTTCCTCTGTTTTTCCAGCTGCTGTAGACATCCACTCAGCCACTGGATACACAGCTCACCATGCCTCTTTCCGGCAGACCAGCCTCGTTTAGAACCTCCAGGGTACAGCACCCTGTCAGTGTACGTGCATCCCAGCACCGAGGCCACAGGTGAGAAAGCAGAGTCACACACACCAGTAAAGGCTAGTGCAAAACTATTTACAGAGCATAATCCAAAGCCATCCAATACTTTATACAATCTGGCAAAGTGCTTCACCAGACTGTGAGAGGCAGAGTGAGAGTATACAGAGCATATACACTTATATACATATCAGCACTGACGATTATCCAATCAGCAGTCATGCTGAGTTATCTATCCCCTCCTGTATTGCATCATCCAGGCAGGGGAGGAACCAGACCTAACTAGTTCAGTCAAGGAACCAGATCTAACTAGTTCAGTCAGGCACATGCAGCTATAGGAAGCCTCAGAGATCATGCGGTATTGCATCATCCACTAAGTGCCTGTTGTCTTATAGCAATGTAATGTAATGCTGACAAGCAGTTTCTGCAAAATGACACCCAGGGGGCACCTTAAAGGCTAGCACATTTATTTCAAGATGAGCTTTTGTGAGTCAGCTCTGACTTCTTCAGATATGTATGGAAATCAACCTGAGAATAATTCTTAGATTTCCCCCGCACATAATGAATCTGCATTTGAAAGACTCATGACAAAATTCATCCTTGATCTTAATCCCCGCCCAGCCCAACCTGCCCCATAAGAAGGATTCTGATTTCCGCATCTGAAGAAGTGAGCAGTGACTCACAACAGCTCATACTGAAATAAAAGTTAGTCTTTAAGGTGCCACTGGATTTTTGTTTTACATTCATGCCAACTGGCTTTCCTGTGGTTCAGGTGTAATTCTGACTGTGGACTTCTCAGCTCAAGCTCAGTTAGCCATTACCCTATACAAGTACTTGGAAATCTAACACCGTAGAACATTTGGAACAATTGTGCTTTAGATAATTACAAAACACATAAAAGTTGTCCAAATGCAGTATCTCTCTCATAGTCTTCTGTTCTTCTCCATGTCACAAAGAAAATGTGGCTCATCTACCCCCTTTCATTTTAGACAGAAACTCAGGAATGGCAAACCTGGTGCCTTAGTAACTTTGTGCATGCAGCTTCAATAGCCTGAAGACTATTTGTCAGTTTTATGAGGCAAATAAACAAGATCTTCACCGTGTTGCAGCTCAGAGGGATAGGACATGCAAATACAGAATTGTAAGCTTTTGTTTTTCTTTAGAATATTTATGTAGCACCTGTATAGAGAGCTGCTTGAGATGGCTCACAAACAAAAAACAACATAATGTTAAAGAAGTCAAGATGACAGGAGGAAACATTTCCAGAATGCTTTGATCTATCATCATTAGAATACCCTAAAACTGGGCCCGTTAGCAGGTTGCAAGCCAGTTAACATGAACAGGATCAAACCTAAACCTCTGGAATTAGCCAACAACAACTGATTTTGGACAAAGCAAAAGAGGAGACTTTGTGGCGCCGAAAGAGTTTCAGTTTGGTAGCCATCTTGGTCTGCAGAGGAATAGCAGGATAGGATCCCAGTAGCACCTTAGAGACCAACAAGATTTTCAGGGTATAAGCTTTTGAGAATCAAAGTTCCCTTTTTCTTCGTATCTGAAGAAGAGAACTTTGACTCTAGAAAGCTCATATCCTGAAAATCTTGTTGGTTTCTAAGGTGCTACTGGACTCAAACCCTGCAAAATCTTTAAGGCTTTCTGTATAATTACGAACCTACAGACTCTCCCTGTGAACAAGGAAGCTTTCCCTCAGCTTCTGCTGCAAGAGAGAAGGCAAGTCAGGCACAGCTGCCCTTGAAGGCTCACTTTAGCTTCAGATCCAGATTTGGGGTGGGAGGCAAAGAAGGGCTGTAAGCCTGTGAGCCTGCAGAGAAGAAAGTGGCTTAAAAAAAGAAAATGAGAGAGCCAAGCTGGAGCCAGTCCCAAAGTGGCTGCACTTTAAAAAAAATCCCTACAGTTTGATCCTAAGCAAAGTTACTCCGGTCTATGTCCATTGATATCATTTTAGATGGAGATGCTCAGCTTGCCAAGACAGGGTGGCCAGATCTGGTTCTTGGCTGAGTCTGTATTTCAGGTGGTAAAAGCCACTTTGGAAGAGGCCTCAAAAAGGAGGCCTCATCAATGGCAAAGCTCAACCAGCCTCTTTCAGCACCACTATGGCCTTCTCATCTGGCTGTCAGCAGGCATAATGAGCACCTAGCCCAACCCTCCACCCTCCTTCCCCTCCTCATCGTCCTTCTTGCTGGCTTCCTTCTGCACCAAGGCCAAGCTAAATGACATCTTTACCACGGCAGTAGCTGAGGTGCTACCTCCTCTCCTCTGCTCTCTGAGGCTGAGGAGATTTCAGTGGGTTCAAGCTGCACAGGTCATGCCAAGCCCCATTGCTCGTCTTGGTTCTGTTTCCAAGCTAGACAGCTGACAATGGCTGGAGACACTCTCTGGCTCTTCCCCAGGGACCAAGCCAGCCACAGTTGGGAAGGAAGGCGAGAAGCAGTGGGTTCAGGCTCTTAAGGTACTACATCAAAGTGGGCAGTGAAGTCCCTTCTACTAGCCTTCCTGACCAACATCACCACTATCTTATCTGGATTCATCTTTAGTTTGTTTGTCCTTTGCTACTTGACCACAGCATCCAGACTACACCAAAAGAATGACACAGCAGCATCTGGGGGCTTAAATCAAATATATGTATGGATAGGTATAGCTGGCTGTCATCAGCATTTTGATGAACCCAACTTCAAAGTTATGTACAATTTCCTCACACAGATATTGAATAACATAGGCGAAAGAACAGAACCCTGGGCCACCCCACATGTAATTCCCCACATTTGCCCTCCTAGGTTTGCCCTCTGTAATATATAAAATGGTCCTAGACTCAGTATGCCTAATGGAAGCTGTAGAACCACCAGCACAGCTGCAAACAAATGCAAAAGTTGTTATAAGAACAAGCTGTCCCTTTATATCTTCTCTGATATGAGGATATTGACTTGTATGAGTATAGCTTCAGGTGGGTAGCCCTGATGGTCTGTAGTAGAAGAGCAAGATTCAGGTCCTTTAAAGGACAACAGTTGTATGAATATATGAGTGACTTGTATGAATATAACTGCTATTATATTATTTATTTTATATTTATTTATTAAAATCTTGTTGGTCTCTAAGATGCCATTGGACTCAAATCCTGCTGCTCTACTGCAGACCAACACAACTACCTACCTGAATGCTGTTATTTTAAAGTCTTTTGTGGATATGAGAATATGAAACAGCACAAATTGTCAGCCAGCAATAAAACTACAATCCATTAGACTTCAAAAGTAAGAAGGTCAAACCCACCATATTCTATATGAAAAAATAATTCAATCTGTATAATTGCAGAAGTAATTCTGTGGCCATTTGCTACAGGTGATTGCTATTTTTTCCACTGGTCACTTGCATATTAACAAACTTTGATAAGAATAATTACAGAAGATAATCGTCATTTAAAGTGCATAGATGCAAATTTTAATGCCTATTTCTTCAACAGTCTACCAATGAATCATACTGTAATACCCAACCAAGGTTGTATTTTCAGCTGGACAGTTCTTTGAGAAGAATGGGTGGTAAAAGTATCCCCCCTCCCATTTTATTTTTCAGTCAAAGACTGAAAATATAGTACAGAAATAACCTGGAGGTGGCCCGTACCTAAGTGCAACCTGATAACAGCATTTTTGTAAAAATGGAGAAGAATAAAACCAAGTGGTAGAAGATTGCTGAACATTTGGAAAATGATCAAGCCAGACTGTTTGCATTTCAGGTATGCACTTTGAAGCATGCAACTTCAGAGAAATCTGAGATTTCTAGACTAAGTTCAAACTGCTAATGTTTCAGCATGAATGGAATCAAGCTGTACAGAATAAATTTGCTTCTTGTTTCTGTAACATTTCAAACAAATAGCGAAGCACTCACTTTTTCTGATATTGTTCAGTTATTCAGGATGGTGAATCCAGAAAAAACTAAAACTCCAAACTGGAGGGCTAGAAAACAGAATAGCAAGTAAGATTCAAAGAAGTAAGAACAAAATGATGACACTGGAACACAATCTCAAAATTTCTACTTCACATATTCAATTATTATGTCTAAAGTGGCAAAAGCCATCCAAGGAAGAGATAACTTGAAATGATCAGAAGCTTGGTACTTTTTATTTGTGATGGAAAAAAAGGCTTTATAAATGGATTATTCTAAAAGGAATTCAGAAAAAATAGAAAATTTTGGGTTAAATTAAAGATGCTATTTAGAAAAAAAAACCTTAGAACATAACTGCAGTTTCTTCTTGACGTATCACTGTTCCCCTTTATCCAATAGGGCTTATCCTTCTGGTAACAGTTTATCATGCTGGTAACACAGTTTCTGCCTCTGTGCTTTGATATGAACCTCAGAATTAATGTTTGCTTAGGGCTAGAGTAACATTAATACAAAGCAAACTGGATTTGGATCAACCTTCCATCCTCTTGATATCACCAGATGTATAATAACCACAGAATTAAACTACAATATCTGGAAGCCTTTTTTTCCTTCTTCATTTTCAGTTTAAGTTCAGGCTCTAGCAGACTGTTTTTAGAAAGAAAAAACTTTAGGAACAATCAAATTAAGCAAATTCATAAAGTAATGCTACCTGGAGACAATCTGAATCAGTAAAGCAATTCTTAAACTGTTTAATCTTATAACAGCTGCTTCCTTAAGTGCCCATTTGAGCTAATGACACAACAGTATACTTCTATTCTTTCAAAAATAAAAAGTTAAGACCTTCTGGGACTTGTACATACCTTGCCATATTCAAGCTGCACCTACTGGCATCATTATATTTAACTATCTGAGTCATTACAGTCAATACATATTTTTTAGAAAGACTTTCCCTTCTTCCACTCAAAAATGTTGTTTTTTAAAATCTGCCGGATGTCAAGTATTCCAGCAGATTCTGAAGGAGAATGTTGAGTCAAAGCCTGAAAAAAGCAACAGAGATTTCTCATATGGCCTATTAATGCTCCTCGTTTCCAAACTTCATAAGTATAAACAGAAGCTGGTTAAAACTACCAGCTCAGTCATTTTGCCCATCAGAGGAGCTTTTGAAAGGATTTAGGGGGCTTCAAAAACTGAAGTGTATTTAAAGATCATTAAAAGAATGACATAACTTTTCTGATTTTAATACTACTGGCAAGCTTTCTTTTCAACATGAGATGGAGCAGTGCACCTTTCAATACAAATGTTCTACATAAATACTTCAACATAGCCTGCAGAGAAAGATGGGGTGATCATGAAAACCTTCTAAAAGCGAATAAAATAATAAGTTCATTTACAATGATTACAGACAGCGAATACCATCAACTATATCATACCCATAGGAAGGCTCACTTGACAAAACTCAGTCCATCTCCCATGATTGGGCAGACTTCCTTCTGATGCTTTTATTTATTGGTGTCTTTAATTATGCCATACTGTGGTTTTTATATTTTCTAGTTTTAAAGCAGTTTTAGATTTTCCAGTTGTTATTTTAATATGATGCCTTTAGCATACAATTAGAGTCTCTCTACAAATGACATCTTACACGGGAATGCTCAAGTGACTTACTTTCTGTGTGGTCTTATATTCGAGTGTACTCTGTCTTACTGGCAGGGTATTTGTGTCCACAACGGGCAATCATGTGTAAGATCTTTCACTTGATCCTCATGTAAGATGTATTGTGTAGAGAGACTCTTGGAAACAAATAATAAAGGTAATACAATAAAAATCTGATCACACTTTCATTTTTGTTTAAATCAAGTTTCTCATTACTTAAATGACAGATGTGTGTAAGCAAGATAACAGCACCTTTTGTAAAGCTGTTCAGCTTGACTCCAGTTTTCCTTAATTTTTTTTTTTAACATGGAGTCAATCTCAAGACTCGCATCTCCAATAGTCTAAGCAGGAACTTTTAAAATGACCCTCAGTTGCTCTTCAATGTTACTGATTATGATAATTAACACTACTGATTATTCTTTTAAAAGGACACCATTAAAAATGATTACCATTCACTTACTCATTTATTTCTTTAGAGATGGTAGCAAGACTGTGGTTAAAGGATAGATGGATTTTGGAATTACCTTAGAATATAAGGTGTGGCATCTTTTCTCCATTTAGGAGCATAAGTAGAGTCTTCTGGATCAGATCAGTGGTCCATCTAGACCAGCATCCTGTTTCACACCGTGGCCAATCAGTTGCCTTGGAGGGTCAAACAAACGACATAGGCAATGAGATCAAATCAAGCCTGAATTCTCCCTAGAAGCTACAATGACTACACTGAGGTGATCATATTTTGGTCACATCCTGAGAAGACAGGACTCACTGGAAAAGACAATAATGCTAGGGAAAGTGGAAGGAAGTGAGAAAAGAGGAAGACCCAAAATGAGATGGCTTGGCTCAATAAAAGAAGCCACATCCTCCAGTGTGCAAGATCTGAGCAAGTCTGTTAATGATAGGACATTTTGGAGGTCTTTCATTCTCAGGGTCACCATAAGTCAGAAGTGACTTGATGGCATATAACATACACATATAGGTGATGAGACCTCTCCTGCTGCTGCCTTCTAGCACTGATAGTCAGAGGTTTGCTGCCTCTGGATATGATGATCTTTGGTCATCACAGCTAGTATGAATCTGCCACTCTCCCTTTTAAAGCTATCAAAGCTCATCACCATCACAGAAGTATTGCTACTTATTAATATACTTAGAATATTACCAAATTTTGAAATTCCTCTGTTTCAAATGGAAAATCCCCATTCTGATATTCATCACATTCTCACTCCACCAATCCCAAAAGGAACTCAAGGGCAGTATGCATGAACTCCCTGTTTCCTGTCTCTCCTCACAGTAATTGTGTGAAGCAGGTTAGGATGAAAGGGACTGAGTAGTCCAAGGTCCCCAAGTGAGCTTTAGGAATGGGTGGTAATAGAATTTGGGTCTCTCCTGTCAATGTCTGACACTCTAATCACTGCACCACATTGATTTCCCTTCTCTTTGAGTGAATTGAATCTGTGAGTCTTCATTTTCACACTCTTTTCTATTTCCTGTCAGTAAATATTTGCTATTAAAATGAACATATATGCAAAGCTAGTTTGGGGCCAATGCCATATAAATAATATGCAAAGTAAAATAGTACAAAAGAGTATTGGGAACACCAAAGATAAAATAGCTGAAATCAAAAGGTTCATAAATAAAAAAATAAATATCCCTATATACTTGATTGCCAGGAGCCCCATGGTGCAGAGTGGTAAGATGCAGTACTGCTCACGACCTGAGTTTGATCCTGGCGGAAGCCAGGTTCAAGTAGCCGGCTCAAGGTTGACTCAGCCTTCCATCCTCCTAACATCGATAAAATAAGTACCCAGTTTCATGGGGGTAAATTGTAGATGACTGCGGAAGGCAATGGCAAACCACCCCGTAACAAAAAGTCTGCCAAGAAAACGTCATGATGCGACATCCCCCCATGGGTCAGTAATGACTCGGTGCTTGCACAGGGGACTAACTTTACCTTATATTAGGGTTATGCTGAATGGGGGACTAAAATAAAAGCTTGATGAAAGAAAGGGCCTTTTGTGACAGTACACACTGGTGCACACCTTTTGGTGTGTGGTGTATGTGGAGGGGAGGGGGTTTCTCCTAAGTCCCGAGGGGGGAATTGGTGGAAATCAGCACACCTAATCTATGAGTACTGGCATATTTTAAAACAAACAAAAAACAAACGGCCCTGATAAAAGATTTAGGACTAAAGAAGGCATAATCTAGAAAGAAGGAACAGTTGAAGAGTGATGCTCTTCAAGACAAACTAGAAATTGATGTCTCTCACCAACTATTAACGAGTAAAACAGTAAGCAGTAGAGTCCATCCTGACTTTTTCTCCTTTCTTCAGCATTTGAGGAACTCTGATGACAAAGCCTCACTTCGTAGATAATGTAAGCTGTTTGTGCCACCTAAATACTAAATTTAAGCATGCATTATTCCTAAATTCAAGTGATGTACTTAAAGTAACTTTTTGTAGCTCTGTTTTGCCTGAAGAAAGAAATAGTTCCACTCTCTGACAAGCAGTTAGTCACCTAAGATTTTGTTTTTAACTGTGAAGTAATAAGCACTTCAAAAATAATCCTCACTGCTTATCAACACTGAGGAGGTAACTGTGAAAATTGCTGGGAATATTTAGAACTTTTTACACCATGTTGTTCAAGAACTTAATAACAAGAGCCTGACAGGATAAGTAGAGCACAATATAGATCCAAGAACGTTTTTGATGCTTACTTTGAATTTTAAAAAATACTAATAGAAGTATGAATTCTAATTATGACAGTCCGAGGAAATCTGTGGGAAATTGAGGCATAGAAGCAACTATGCAAAGTAAAAAAAATTGTTCTTTTTTTCTTCCTTTCTGTACTTTTCCCTAGTCAGATCCACATGTGATATGGCTCATTGGAACAATTTGGAGAAGACCTCAGCAGGCATCATCACCAGCCTTTTTCTCTTGAACTAATTCCTTATTCACCTCACAGTGACACTCTGAGTTTCTAGTCTGAATAATAATTTCTCAGTGTAAAATATTTTATTTTATATATATCATTTACCACACTGCCATCACAAGTGCCTGATTTAGTTCAGGACAAAGTAATTCTATTAAAGCAACTCATACAATAATGTAATCTAAAAAATACAGAAAGCAACCAGATCAAAAGCATAAAAACAATTAAAACCATCAGCAACAATTCAAATCTTACAGCAATCTTACAGCAATTTGAAATTCCTCTCACTGTAGGGAGGATGGCTCCATATTTATCTTCCCTGCAGGTGCCACAACTTCGTATAGCATTTTCTTTGGCCAGGTGCAATGCTATGCCTTTGGCCATTCTATGTGGCAGATTTAACAGGATAGCCTATTCAGCTAGATGCTGTTTATGTGAACAAAAATGTGTTGAGTCAATTACACATGTTCTTTTGCATTGTCATTTGTACTCTGGTGTACGTCAAACATTTTTAAAATCTGGTCTAGCTAGTATGATGGATTGCTCTGACTCGCTCAGAACCTATAGACTGTTGAACGATTCCTTTCCTGATGTCACCGAGAAGGTGGCTAAGTTTCTCCATTCTGCTTTAAAGTTGCATCAAAGGATATCACAGAAATAAGCTATAATTGTATTTATGTATTTGTAATGTAGTATCCTTTTAACTTTATTTTTCTTTTTTTGTAAGTGGATAACTTGAATTGTTGATATATGCCAATAAAGGCTAAACTGAACTTGAACTTGATATTAAAGCCATGCAGATTTTTTAAATAGATCTCTAACATGGTTGGAAGTAGAGGTGGGCACGATCCCAAAAAAATTAACAATCAAGCTGATTGTGGATCCGCACCGGCGACAACCCCAAATCACTGATCCACACCGGTCATCTCCCGTTTCCGATCCGTTGATCGGGGATTGGTGATCGGGGATTGGGGAGGCCAAAGCGGGGCGCTCTGCTATTCCCAGCTATGTGGGAAGGTGGGTGGTGGCGGCCGCCGGGCACATGCAAACACTCCCGCTCAGCTCCTCTGAGCCCTCTATTTACCAAGTATTACCCTTCTAGTCATGAAAAAGCCAAATCATTTGTACCACCTGTCTAATTAGATTTCCAACCAGCTGAGAGTTTAAAGGCGGCTGTATTTTCTTTTGCACATTAACTTCTCCCCCTTCTCATTCTCAACTGCTTGCAAAAGGGATGCAGTCGCTGGGCTGAGAAGCCAGGAGGAGAGAGAGATCTCTTTTCAGTGTTAACTCTTTCAATGCACTGAATGAACTCAGAGAGGAGTGCAAAACAGCTTCAGCTGATAGCCGCTCTCAAAGCCAGGGGTTTTTGTTTTCTCTCTCTCTTAACCCCTTCCTCTCCCAATCACTTTGCTTATATTTTTCTCAGGAAGCCACCTTTTCACTCACAACTGTTTGCTTTTTCTTCCTAGGGGAAATATTATCAAGTTTCTTGCCTTAAACTTCCTTTGCTAAAAAGTTAACCTCAAGCTGCAGTATGAAACCTCCGTGTGCTTTCCAGACTGCACGCTGCTCGTTTCGCTCCCTAGCTCAAGCAACAAGTACTGAGACACAAAGTTTTTTTCACCCCTGATTTTCACTATTCCAGATCACAAAACAAGTTTCTCTCCTCCTTAATTACAGAAACACCTTCTTTTACTCTTTAGAACTGGTCTCTCCCCAGACCGTTTCTCCTTTTTACACATATATTAATAAGCAAAACAAAAATTCTGTGCCAAGACAAAGGGAAGGGATAAGGAATGGGGGGGGGGGGGGTGAAAACTAAATCAAAACAAAGAAATCCCTTCACCAAGCAAACAATTAGTACAAATCTTGGACGGAAGGTGGCTTGACTCTCACCGTGCCACCTCCTCCTTTTCTTTTCTCTCCTATACGCACACTCACACAAACATCAGGATCCCCATAGTTTGTTTTGACAAACAAGACAGATAAGGATAGGGGGGGCAGGAGGACTGTGTTTGGCCGTCAGAGCTGCCTATCAGGGTTTGCAGGGATGAGATTGGAGTTCCCATGGCTACAGAACATCCCCTTCTCCCTCCCTCCCCTGGGTCTCTTCTCCCAACTGGTGAGTGCGTTGCTGCTCCGTGGTTGGAAGGAAGCCCTGCTGATCAAGAAAAGCTGGACTTCCATTCGGGTTTCCAGGGTGACAGAAGGAGGGCAAACACAGCTCAGGCATTCCCCTGGCTCCGTTTCCCCAGGAATAGATTACTGGCGCCTGAGTGTCTGGATCCCCGATCAGATCCCGATGGCCCTGAACAAGCCCTGATAAAGCCCCCCCCCCGGAACACTGGATCGGTCGCCGTGAACGGAACTGATCCGCTGGGTCCCGATCGCGCAAACACCATTATCGTGGGTATTTTTCTATCGTAATGCCGATCGTGCCCATCTCTAGTTGGAAGTCAATCCACCTACCATGGCATGCAATAAGGTCACAGTAGGAGCTGTGGAAACAACCTTTTTTTGGGGGGGGTGCAGTGTAGGGAGGGGAGCATCACTGATGTGGCAATATTACTTCCTGGAAGTGATGTCACTGCATTACTGCTACTCTAGGCATTCCTCAAACCCTCTATGATAAAGACCATAAAGGTTGGGGAAATTCCTAGAATGTCATGAATGCAGTCACCAGAAGCAACATTGCTTCATGGGCAATGTCACCCTCCCATTTCTCACGCCACTGCATGGGTGTTAAGTTGTTCTGAAGGGTGGTATATAAATTGAATGTTGTTGTTAATTATAATAATATTCTGGAAATTCATGAGAAGTAAGTATCACAGGATGGTTATGTCATTAGATGTAACATGAAGGAATATTTATTCATGAAGTGATGTGAACTGAATAGGCTAGTACCAAGTTTGCTTCTGCAAAGAAACTGATTCTGGAGTCAGGGCCTGCCTACAATTCATGCACTATGGGAAAGATAATTAACAAGTGTTTCAAATATAACAAATGAAAGTTGCTAAAGTCATCTATTGTACTGGTGCAGCTGAGGCTATAAAAGTGTTAATTTAAAATAGGTTAAAACTGAGCAAAGGTAAATTTATCTAGATGTTCAGCACATGTGATTCTTATTCTTCTCGGGAGGGTACAGAGGAAAGAAACCCGTGCCATACAATAAAATATAGATTCTCAAATGCACAACAAAAGAACAGTGCAGCCACAAATTGAATGAAAATAATTTATGTTATAGTGGTCCACTCTGAGTTGCTATTGCAAAACTGTTTTCAAATTGTGGACTGCCTGCAATAGTGGTGGAAATGCAACCAATGAGCAACAGTTCCATGGAATCTGACACTGGATAAGCCATAACTAGATTACTAGCATTTGGCCTTGCTTTTTTTTAGAAACAGAGAGATGAAGTAAAGGAGAAAAACTATGATGACAGCCAAGACAAATTGATCTACAGAAAGGAAAAGTAAAGGGTGGAGTGGAGAGAAGACAGTGTATCTGTTTCTCAAAAATTTAACAGGATGCCCTAAAAAGGCAAGGAACACTTCTCTTTTTTACTGAATAGAGGAAGGAGTTGGAGTCGCACAGATTAAGATTTATATGGAAAAAACTGATGTGCTACTTTCCATCTTAATTTTTTTTTAATAAAATTTTTATTAGTGAGTGGTAAAACAAAGAAAATTTTGCAAATTTGACACAAATAATCCCATTTTTCCCCTTGCTCTATCCCCCACCCTTTTCCTCCCCCCTCCCTATTGACTTCCAACAGCTTTCCAACCCCTAACCCTTCTTATTACTTAAATCTATTTCATTTATATTTCCCTACCAACTTTAATTCAATATCTCTTATTCTAAGCACATTCTTATTTTTTACATAACCTCTATCAAACCTACTATCAATATAGTATATCTCAACGCAATATAACATACTAATATAATATAATATAATATAATATAATATAATATAATATAATATAATATAATATAATATAATATAATATAATATAATATAATATAATATATAGCAAGGATCGCCCTATCTCTTACTTTAAACTTATTCTATTTCTTTTCTTTTAAGCATATACTCCATCAAATACACTATCAATATAGTATATATCACAATAATATATTATATATATGTTGTATGCTATGCCACCAATGTAGCATAGCACACATCACCACACAACACAACCACATATTATGTTATATGTAGAGTCTGATCTACTAACCCATTGTTTTATGTCATATATCATATATAGTATACCTCATTGAGATATCTGTTTACCCCTCATTATCCCATATACTCAATTAAAATCCCCTTAAATATTATATAAGCTTAGATTATAATTACATTCCCCCTAAATGGTAAGATCCCTTCTCTCTTGTCATTACAACACTATTCTTTAAAATTTTTCAAACTGCCACAGTTCTCCTTTTACATCCCACTTTTTTCCAAAAATTGTTTCAGTTTCCCCCAATCAACAATATATTGTCCTAGGTCAAGATCTTTAAGTTTCCTTGTCATTTTGTCCATTTCTGCCATGTACAGCAATTTGTAAATCCAGTCTTCTACAGTTGGTATTTCTTGTGTCTTCCATTTCTGCGCATACAAAAGTCTTGCCGCTGCTGTCATGTAAAATAACAATGTTCTGTGCTGCATTGGAACTGTCTCCATTCCCAAGTTCAGTAGCAACAGTTCTGGGTTCTTATTTATTTGTATTTGTAAAATCTCATTTATTACTTCAATTATTTCTCCCCAGTACTTAGCTACTTCACATGTCCACCACATATGATATATGTTTACTGTTTCATCCACCGTAAACCATTTTAAAAGTAATTTGTAAATCTTGGATATTTCTTTCTTGCCTTCCTGTAATAACACTTCCTCTAACTCCGAATTTTCCAATCTTATTCCTCCTCTCTGGCAGTCCGCATTATAAAGGTCTCTAATCTGTCTGTACTGGAACCATCCATAACGAGGAGACAATTCTTCTTCTGTCTTTATTCTCAGTTTTGAATATTGTATTTGTGTAATCTCCTTGTAAGTTAGACATTGCTGTTCATTGTCGACAGTTCTCGGATCTATTACTTCATACGGAACCACCCATGAAGGAATTCCATCTTCCATATACAACTTGTATTTTTTCCAGACCGTGAAGAGGCTTCTCCGAATGTAGTGGTGCAAAAACAAAGAGTCCGCTTTTACTTTGTCATACCACATGTATGCATGCCATCCAAATATTTTTTTGTGTCCCTCCAGGGCCAGAAACTTATGTTTTTTTAAAGTTATCCAGTCTTTCAACCATACAAGACATACTGCCTCATGATACAGTCTTATGTTGGGCAGTTGCAAGCCACCTCTTTCCTTCGCATCTTGTAAGACCTTCATTTTCACTCTTGGTTTCTTGCCTGCCCACACAAAGTCTGAAATTTTCCTTTGCCATTTGTCAAATTGTTTGGAGTCTCGGATAATTGGTATGGTTTGCAACAAGAACATCACATGTGGTAAAACGTTCATTTTTACTGCTGCAATTCTTCCCAGCCATGATAAATTCAATTTGTTCCATTTTATTAAATCTCTCTCTATTTGTATCCACAATTTCTCATAGTTGTTTTTAAACAAATCTATGTTTTTCACAGTCAGTTCAATGCCAAGATATTTTACTTTATTAGTCACCTCACAGTCTGTTATCTCCATTAGCTGTTGCTGCTTCTGTTTGGTCATATTCTTACATAAGATCTTTGACTTCTTTTTGTTCACATAAAATCCAGCCAAATCTCCAAACTCTTTTATTTTCTCTATTACCTTTGGCATATTTTCAATTGGATCCTCTACTATTAGCATTATGTCATCCGCAAAAGCTCTGACCTTGTAGGAAAACTCTTTTATTTTCATACCTCGGATTGTATCGTCTTCACGTATTTGAATCATCAATATTTCCAAAATCAAAATGAACAACAATGGAGACAACGGGCATCCCTGTCTAGACAGTTCCTTTACTAATTTTCAATTTTTTTGTCAAGTCCTCATTCACAATGATTGCTGCACTCTGGTCTCTATAAATTTCCTTGACCGCTTTTCTCCCATTTGCAGCTTTTCCATGGTGGCAAACATAAAATCCCAGTTCAGATTGTCAAATGCTTTTTCCACGTCTACGAAGAAAAAACCAACCTCTTTGTCACAGTGCTTGTCATAGTATTCAATAGCGTTTATTACTGTCTTCAAATTGTCTTTAATTTGTCTGTTAGGTAAAAATCCCACCTGTTCTTCAGCAATGAATTCCGACATCCATCCTTTCAGCCTCTCTGCCAACACCTTTGCAAATATTTTATAGTCATTATTCAACAACGAAATTGGTCTATAATTTTTAACATTGGTCAAGTCCTGACCTTCCTTCAGTATCAGCGATATATTGGCTTCGTTCCATGAGTCAGGAATCCTTCGGTCTTGCATCGCTCCATTCATTGCCTCTTTCAGGAATGGCGCCAGTTTGTTAGCCATCACTTTATAAAACTTTGCCGTTAGTCCATCTGGTCCTGGCACCTTTCCTGTCTTCGTTGATTGTATAGCTTCCTTTATTTCTTCTTCCGTCACTTCCCTATTTAGTTTCTCTTTCCATTTTCCAGGAATTGTCGGGATTTTCATCTTATCCAGGTATTCCGCTATTAAGTCTTTACTCCTTTTTTTGGTACAATTTTGCATAAAACTTAAAAAAGGCTCTACTAATAGCCGCTTGGTCCATAAGCACCTTATCATCTTCTAGGATTTTACTTATGACTTTCTTCTCCTTCCTTTTTTTTAGTTGCCACGCCAAATATTTCCCAGGTTTATTTGCACCTTCAAAAGACCTCTGATTCATCCTCTTTAAATTCCACTCTAATTCTTTATTGTCCATTGCTGTCAATTCTTCCTGCAGAATTTTAATATCCTGATATATCTTTTTTTCCCCCAGTCTTTTCTTAAGTTGCATCTCTTTGGCTTTTATTTTATCCAAAATTTCAGATCTCTTTTCCTCCTTTTTCCTCCTAGTTCTTGCGTTCAGGTCTATTAGTATGCCTCTTACCACCACTTTATATGTATCCCATACTTTGTTGGTCGGCACTTCTTTATTCAGGTTATATTGTATGAAAAATTTGGTCTCCCTTCGCAGCAACGCAATATTTTCCTCTATTTGTAACAAGTCCTCATTTATTCTCCATCCTTTTCTTTTATTATTTTTCCCAAATCTCCACATGATTGGATTATGATCTGAGCCTACCTTTGGCATTATCTCCACCTCTCTAGTCCATAACATCAGTTCTCTAGAGGCCCAGATCATGTCTATTCTTGATAGTGTAAAATGTCTTGCAGAGTAAAATGTATATTGTCTATTCTTAGGGTATTGTCTCCTCCACACGTCTTCTAAACTCTCTTGTTCCTTAAGCATAAAGAACGCCTTTGGTAATAGTCCTCTTTTTTTGTGAGCAGCTTTAGATTGCTTGTCCTCTTCCAGGTTTGTGACACCATTGAAGTCACCCGCCAGTATTATGTGATCATAGGTCAATTCATCTAATTGTTTCTCTAAGTCCTTAAAAAAAATTTCTTTTGCACCGTTAGGTGCATAGATCCCGATCATCAATATTTTCTTAGAATTCCAAATAATTTCCACTGCTAAATATCTGGCTTCTGCATCTTTTAAAACTAGTCTGGGCTGCAATTCTTCTTTTATGTACAATACAACTCCCCTCTTTTTCTTTTTAGAAGCAGCAACAAATTCTTTTCCCAGTTTAACAAATTTCAAATATTTTTCGTCCTGCTTTCTAATATGTGTCTCTTGCAGACAAACTATATTGCATTTTTGCTTTGATAGCCAGTGGAAAGTAGCTTTGCATTTACAAGGTAAATTTAGTCCATTAACATTCCAAGATATAACTTTACATTCCATGATCACTTTCTTATAGTTTTTGGTAAGTCCTTTTCATTTCCCCTAATAAAAGTCTCCATCTCATGTCCAGATCTGACGCTCTTTCTAACTCCACCAAACTCAAATGTCAGTCCTTCTGGTATTTCCCATCTGTATCTGATTTTCAGCTCCTTTAGCATCTGAACCAGTTCTCTATACTTCTTCTGCTCAAACAACACCAATCTGGGCAACTATTTCATGATTCTCACCACTTTTCCATCGACTTCTAATGGATCTTGAAATTGTTTGCTCACAACTAATTCTCTTGTACTTCTAGTTGTAAATTGAACAATCATATCCCTTGGTAACTTCCTCTGAGCTGCAAATCTGGAATTGATTCTATACACCACGTCCAAGAAAGCTGCAATTTCTTCCTCTTCTTTCCCCAGGTATTCTGCCATGATTTCTGTAATCTGTTCTTGGGCTGATTTTCCCTCTACTTCTGGGACCGAGCGAAATCTGAGTTGTTTTTCCATCTGTTTACTTTCTGCCACGGCCATTCTGTCTCTCATCCCCCTCATTTCAGTCTTTTGCACATCTGCTAAAGTTTCCACCATTTCCTCTACTGCGTTGACTCTCTGCTGTGTAACTTGTAGATCATTTTGTATTTTATCCATGCCTTTTGTCAGTTCTGCCATCTCCAATTTAAGAGTCTCTTTAAAGTCTTTTAATTCTTTCGCCATCTCTAGCATCATGTCCTTAAGCTCTTTATTTCCCTCTGAAACTTTTTTATCGAGATTTTCCATCTTAGCTTGCCACTCTTTCTTCGACATCGTGGGGCTAGCTCTGCTTCGCTCCCACGAGTCTGCCCTTTTCCTTAAATCCGTGACACTACTTTTTTACTTTCTTTTATTTTTAAAAGTCCAAATCCAGTTTATTTTTCTCAAATGCTGTTTTAAATTGTCCAAAATGTCAGGCGTTTTTTCTCTATGGTTTTATACTGAAGTGTTTGCCCTTACCTTCTTTAAAGATGGCCTACTTCCATTTTCATTGAAGTCACCAGTTGCCCTCTTTCAAAATGGCGTCACCCTACTTCCGGCATTTAAGAGAAGGGCCCTTCTCTTCTGTCTCTTTATGGTTCTGACACACTTCCTGTTCCTCTACGTTGCAAAGCAGTTCTTGCGATTTTTAAGCTTTCTCACAGTCTATTATCTCTTCTCAGCCACAGGTATGTAAACAATAATCCAATTTCCGCGCTAGCTTCTCCTTACAAATTTACTTTTTCAATTTTTTTCTTGCCGAAATCTTCCCCTTATATAACTAATCTGTTGCAGTTCTTAAATCCACTTTTGCCTCTTATTTCTTTTTAAAATCTGTCCCATATTGAGAGATAGCGATCTTTACCTCCTTCAGCGTTTTCCTTGGGTTATAATCGCTGCTTCTGTTATCTGATCGAATCCAGCCCCTTTGCTGTTTGACTGAAGCTTGGGCATGTAGGTCTTATGCCAAAATTTGACTCCAGAGCCACTGCAGAGATCTTAGCAACCTTTCTTCGGGTGGGACCTCAAGGGTGGGTGGGAGTTCATTGTGTAGAGCCCCCCCTCACCCGAGATCAACGCGCCCTCAGGTTCTCGAGCGTTCTTGCCTGTTCTCCGCCTGAGAACAGGTGGCTGCGGGCAGTTTGCGCCCCTCCAGCCTCCAAAACAGCGGCATGGACAGCTCAGCTCTTAGAGCTGCGTTAGACCTTCATGGATCCCAAACCGGAAGTCACCTACTTTCCATCTTAAGATGTTCTATGTCAAGCATGCATAGAGTTCATGAACAGGTGGTTCTCTCAGTTATGTGGAGATTTTTAGGTTTCCATAGCAATGAGAGAAAAGCTGTCTGCACATGCTTATTGATGTGATCAGGGACTTTCTCCTGGCAGTGAAAACAGTGTCAGGCCTAGGCTTTGGTGACTCCTGGTTCATATTCATGTTAAATACCAAATATTAAAGAAAACTTCTAAACCATACATTGTAAACTGCAGTTTACAACAGCAATCATCATTTGACTTTACTGAGTGCATTCACTGAGAGGTTGGATTAACAGGTGAGAAGCTGGATGAATGTAAGCAAATTCTTCTTTGTTGTTGAGAAAGCCACTGGATGATTCTCTTGTATCTGACAAAGTGGCCTCTGCCTCACAAAAGCTTATTGTGATCTAAAGTGCTGCAAGACTCTTTTGATATTTTGGCTGCAGTAGATTAACATAGCTATGTGTCTGGATGATAATCAACTCTGTACAAGAGGTTCTGCCACTATACATTATGATGATTTTAAATTTCTTGGCTGTTTCTACCTCCCTTTTTCCTGTTTAAATTTTGCTTGCCCTTGATGCAAACCAAGCCTCTGCTTCTTTATTTTTGTACTCTTGTCTATAATGTGCAGAACATTATATATTACACAACATTATATATTACACAACCAACCAATTTTTTAAAATGATATATATTGCATGCGTGAATTGCATATAAAAACCATACAACATGAATACATAATACAAATGTACGAAATCAAAAAAACACGGAACAGAAACTCTGTCAAGAATATAAGTAAATAAAAGAAATGAAATAGAAAATATTCACTGATTTATAATAAAGCTGACCAAATAGTAGCTCAAAGTAAAGAGAGAGCAATCTTACTTTCTATCTATTTATTATTTTATTAATATATTTTCTACAAGCATATTTGCTCACCTGTGAGATATGTGTGTTACAAAAGCAGGGTCAGATCTAGGGTTGCTGGTGCCCAGGGCAACCCTTGTCTGGCTTTTCCCGTGCACGCGCACAGCACATGCTCCCAGAGCTGTGTGATAATGTCACTTTTGTGGGGTGGCCGGCTTGCCATGAGAGTGGTTGAGCGCAGGGCTGGGAGGCTCTTCGCATGGTTCACCTGAACCGCTGAAGGGGCGGCCAGCTTGCCACGCGCTCCCTGTCCTGCGTGCTCCCAACCCTGCGCTCAGCCACCCACATTGCCACCACCAGCTCTGGCGTGCTCCTGGCAGCTGGCAGTCATGCCTGGCACACCCTCTTTGGCGCTGCTGGGGGCAGGCTACCCCCTGCCCCCCTCAATCTGGCCCTGTACAAAAGAGAGCTTATTTTTTACATCTAGCTTTCACTAAAATGTATTCAACCTTTCAAAACAATTATTAAAGGTCATAAAGAAATTTGAAGCACTATGACTATCCCAGAGGCATCTGTCACTTCTGGACTATGTACAGAGTACTTTGGTGTGGCAAGAGCTACTGTATAATTTTTTTCATTGTAGTCTAACTAATGCCTCTGGTTTGGACACTCTGTGGTATGCCATTTTAAATGTGTAGGCACAATTGCAGTTGTTCTGGTAATATGATTATTGGACTTCATGCTCAAATACATTGATTCTTAAACCTTGACAGTTCTTTCTTTTTAAAAAGTTAGCGGTATAACAGAATCTCCCTGTCAGACCATACATTAAGGAAAACCTGCTTGTTTTCCTGGTTCAGGATTTCTGTTTGTACTTCACCCCACTTCCATGTAATTAATAAACACACTGATTCAACCTCTGAGTGGGGCATGCTTTGGATCCTCTTCCTGTTCCCTCTCAGGCTCAACAATGCCCAGCAGGCTGTAGCCAATTCAGCAGGAGAGCTGATCTATCACTGCTGAAGAATGGCTGGGCATTGACTGATGAGTGATGGCTGATACATAAATCATTGGAGGGTTGTTCATTCAAACAGTCCTGAATGACAATGACAGAACCCTGTATAAAAACTAATTTTATGCCTGTACAATATTTGCAGAAAGCTTGGCTCTTCAATGGCCTGTGTTGTCTTTGTGCAAAACACACTACTCTTTGCTTTATTCAGTAAAGATATTCCATTTACAAAAAGGAACATTTGGAGACAATAATAAAATTTATTTCAGCTGTGGTACTTGCTCTGTTAGTGAGGTACAGACAAATATAGAAGACATAGTGTTCAATAGGGATTGAAGGTGTACCCAGAGCCATTTGAATAGTCATGACTGGCATCCTCCAGAAACCAATTATGCTTCAAGCTTCTATACGAGCATCCCATGAGCACAGGGCTGAAGTCTCATCTAAAAATGCCAAATATAAAAAACTGCAGTTTGGTTCAATCCAACTTCGTTGGTATCACTTGATTTCTAACCACTATGAACAGATAGGCACTTGTTTTAAGTCACTGACAAACAACTGAATGAGACCATGTTGAGAAATGTTCTACACCATTTACCGAGTGCAGCCAGATAAAGGCTACGCTAATCTGCTACAAGCTGGCTCCACTATTGGTTTACTGGCACTTTGCAAAATGGCTTGTCTAATCAAGTTTTTATTCAGATGAACTGCTGAACAAAAACTCAGCCTTATAAAATTTCCAGTATAGGAATTCCCCGAACCTATTTGTAGGGGCATAATGGTCTATAAGTGTTCAGTTCCTCTTAGTTTCTTTAATGCTTAAAGAATCCTGCTTCATCCCTCCCAGCATTCTTGTTCCAAAATTTAGATTATTATTCTCTACTAATATATAGCTTATTTTAGGTTTGATTTTTGTTGTCTATAATTTTAGGCATTGTGTCTGTTTTTAATCAACCAAAAGCACTCCTGAACAGAAGTGAACACGGACCGAAAAATGGACCAAAATTTGACACGGACCAGCCTGGTTTGGTGTTTGTGAACAGGCGGGTAGTGGAATACAAGCTTTTCATGGACACAATGACTTTTGGGCCAGTCTGTTGGGCATTGGTCCATGAATCCAGACATCCTGGTACTGAGCAATCAATTCCCTAGGCAATGTAGTGGAGTCACCTGCAGACCTTCTGCTGCCTATGGACTACACCAATCTTAGCTCTGAAAACTCTGGCTGCCAACCAGAGAGTTCCCATTATTCTCTATGAGAGGAAGCAGCATATATAACACCCAGCCAGGGCCGGCGCCACCATTGAGGCCGTGAGGCGGGGGCCGCGGGGCCGGAGGGGGCACTGGAGGGGGCCCCAGGGGTGGAGGCATGCATCCCACACTGCCACTGGCAGCCCCCAGGCAAAAACACATGTTTGCATAGAAACTTCTACGTCTCCAAGCAGCACCTCTGAAGCAAGGAGCAAAGGCAAGCCGGCGGGGTTCGCGCTGCAATTCGGAGAGAAACTGGGCGTGCTTGGTGGTTTCCTGTGGAAATCCCGAAGCTGTTTAGCTCCTCCTCCCCTTGCACATTTTGGGGGCTGGGGACTGGCAGAGGAGGAGTGGAGCATCGGCTGGCTGTCGCTTCTGCCATCTGCACCCGCGTCTGCCTTGCCTCCTGCCTTCCCGCTGCCCGTGGCCTCCTGAGGCCACCATGCCTGGGTAGCAGCCGGAGCAGCAGTGGCGGAGGCGGCGTTCCTAGCCCGCTTCCTTCCTTCCCTCCCTCCCCCCATGCACGAGCCCCTCTCCATCCTCCTGGGGGGAGGCACCTGCAGTGCCTCTTCAATGGGCAGTTTGCTGAGCTGCGCTGCCGCCACTGTCTGCGCAGCAGACACGGGCCAGGAAAGACAGGCGGCCGGGGCGGCGCGTGGCGCGCGGGTGGCCTCCTTGCTCCACCCCAGCCACCCGTCGTTGGCACTGCGTGATGACATCATCACGCAGTCCAGGGCCGCGTGCGCGTGCAGAGCACTCACGTGAGGCTGGCCTCCAGCACCAGTAACCCTGGCACCGGGGCTGCACCCAGCGCTGAGCTGCGGTTTCACTTTCCAGACAGCAGTTACTGAGGGAGGAACTGCTTATTGTGGGAGCTTTTTTGGATTGCATGAGAGGGAGCCTTGGGGCTTGTGCTGCAGTAAGAGGGAGGCTCTGGGTGGGAGCAAACTTATTGGGCTCCTTGAGGGCTCACTCTTCTGTATGATTTTTTTTCCTTTCAATTCTTAATTGATGGTGGGCTAGCCTTGTCTCAAAAAGTTGCAGTGAAAACATTGGATTGAGTTGGAGGAATATTCATCGTATCCTTTAAAAGAATATTCCTCCTGTCTCCCCCAAAACATCTCCCTGACTGTCTCCTTAAAGTGTACTTCTCTCCCTCCCCATTCCAGCCCCAGATCAGGTTTTCTGCTCCCAGGAACCGTCATTTCACTCTGGGGGCCGTCATTCTGTTCTCAGAGGAAGATTCTCCAACTCAATCCAATGTTTTTATTGCAATTTTTTGGTGCTGCAAGCCAAGGCAACTCAATTGGCACTTGCAGCTTCGAATCTATGCACTGGAAGTTTCCTGGGTGCAGCGGCTTTGGGGGTCTGTAACTCAAACCTCCCAAATGCAATATTGGCCAAACTTGGAGGGTGGTTGGAGAAGAGCCAGCTGAATACTCGCTGCATGTTTGGCATCTCTGAGTGTGAAGGGGGTGGTCCTATGCTCCCTGAAAATGACAGACCATGGACTGATGAAACAGGGGTGGATCCATGAAAAATTCATGGTCCGTGAAATGCGACAGACCAATGGTCTGTGGTTTTTTCCTGGTCCATGCCCATGTCTACTCCTGAATATGACATGTTTGATGCAACCTTCTGTGTGTATACTGAGTATCTTTCCCATTTATTTTACATGTATTTAGAAATGTATATGCTGCTTTTCCAGAGACCTTTTCAATGTGGCTCACATTGTAAAACAATACAATAAAATAATAAATCATCAATATACAAACAAATGAGGGCATAAAATGATATTTGTAAAACAGGCTATAAGCAGACCATAAAAACAGCTTTAAGAGATGGAACCTCTTAGTTAAATATTTTGGCCTCATGCCTAAAGAAAAGTAAGATAGGTATCAGGTGAGCCCTGAGGCCATACCAAGTAAAGGACCAATACTGAAAAAAACTGTGTCTTTGGTCACCACCTGCTTCACTTCTGCAGAGAAAGGCACAGAAATCAGGACTTGAAAAAGTTTAAAAAATGGGCTGGACAGATTGTTCTGCCCATGTCCTAGGCAAAGAAACTTCTGCATGCCAAGCATATTCTCTGCCACACAGCCACAGGGAGTTTTTATATTCTTTTCTGTATCCTTTTTATATTTAGAGGACACTGTAGTTTATATAAATAGTTCACTTTAATGCCTCAGTAAAAAAGGCAGATGCTGCTGCAAGTTATGATGTTCATTCCTAAAGTAAACTATTATTTTAAATTGGAAAAACGGTCATTAAAAAAAAGCAAAATAAAATAAAATGCAAAGCTGAGCAGGGTCCTTTCACGTGCCCTCCCCACTAAATAGCATAAGGGATCATCATAACATTTTAGAGTTATAAATTTGGTAGAGATCAAAGTGTTTCATAGGAATTGTTAATATTTCCCTTACTTTGCCCTTTATGTCAATCAATAGGATTCCTCTCAAGAAGCAGATTTGGACATCAGTCTGAGAATTCTTTGCTGAAGTCTCACATGCCTTGTAATGTTCAGGAAGGTTGGACTGTGATTGTAAATCAATCTTCCCATGTGACCATCAGTCGATTTGGAAATTTGATACAAGTGCACTTATAATTGTCTTAGTACATGTAGAAGAGGATTTAGAACTGTCTTCTTGTTTTTTGTATGTTTCCCTTTAAACAGAAAGAAGGGCCTGCAAACTGGCATGTGTGGATTCAATTTGTTGAATCAAGAGATCTGGATGAAACAATTTAACTGCTGAATGTAAAGTTTCTGATAGCAAAGGCAAAAAACTGAAAGAAGGCAGGAATGGTATCTACATATCTTGCAGAATTTAATACCCATTTTAGTTGCCAGACAGGTCTCCATTGATTTTAGCTCATCCATTCGGCGGACAGTGCCAGCCCCTTCAATTATGAGAAGCCAGAGGTTTGTACATTTAGCCAAGAGACAATTGATATAACAAACTAAGCATAATTGGGGAGGCTGGCAAAAGAAGAAAATTTGACTGTGAAATCAATGGAAATTAATTAAATACAAAGCAAGGTCTCCTGCTCATCTTATCTATTCTCCATTTTAAAGGATTGCGATAATTTCTGTAGTCCTTACTGAACCACAGGCAATCACTGGGCGTTAATCCATAACAGCCACTCAACAGGGTAGCAAAACTAACTTGACCCTTCCACATCAATGTATTGCTTCAGATACAGTGGAAACTGGCATTGTCTGTATGTTCTATGCCTGTGTTCTATAGGGCTAATTCAGGAACAGAACTTGCAAGACAATTTAAGTTAAATAAAATTTCTTTGACTCAAACCTCTCCAACATACAGAATGATATAACAGGATTTAGACAGCTCAACACATAAACATAAAACAGTGAACAGAAACTTACAACAGAAAATCTTCACAAAGTCAGCGAAGCAAGTTGTTCTTGCTTGCAACAATTTTGCAGTGCTGGATTCTTCCAATGTAATATTCTTGAAAAATGAAACAAACTGGATACCACAGAAACCAGACTACTATCTTCAAAATAATGCTGAGAACCTCATATACTTACACTGATGTTTTGTTTACAGTTCACAGTCAGGCAGGTGAAATGGGCAATAGTAGAATAGCAGAGGGACAAACCAGGTAGCTTTCCTTTTACAATCCCAAGGAGACTGAAACAACTAAGGAAAGGATGTTCTCTGTAAGGCCTTTTTTAATGTCAGGTGGATCAGAGGAAGAGGAGAGTTTCAAGAAAGCAGTTTAAGAATGCATATGCTTAAAATATGTGCAATCAATTTAGGACAATGTCCAATAAAAGTGAATTTTTTTTCAAACACAAATTTTCCAAATTCCAGCTCTTCTGTTCATAAATGTAATTCTGAATGATTCCTAAGAAGTTCAATTATTATGAAACAAAGTATCACCATTAGAGGAGGGCACAAACTGAAATATGAACCGAAGTTCTGGGCCGATCTATTGTTCGCGAACCAGCAGTTCGTGGGATGAATTTTAGTCCAGTTCATTTAATTTGTATTTTGGTTTTTCACTGCAGACAGCCTGGCACTGATCAATCAGTTTCCTAGGCAATGTGGGGATGAGCTCTCTGCAGACCTTCTGCTGACCCAGAAGTGATGTTTTCATGAACTGAACGAACTGGTTTGGTTCAAACCAAATGAACTGAATGAGAGCCAGTTTGATGTAGTGGTTAAGAGCATGGGACTCTAATCTGGAGAGCCGGGTTTGATTTCCCACTCCTCTACTTGAAGCCAGCTGGGTGACCTTGGGTCAGTCACAGCTTCTAGAAGCTTTCTCCCACCTCACAGAGTGTTTTGTTGTAGGGATAATAACATACTTTGTAAACCTCTCTGAGTGGGTGTTAAGTTGTCCTGGAGGGTGGTTTATAAATTAAATGTTGTTGTTGTCATTGTTATAAGTTCGTGAAAGGTTGTGGTTTGTGGTTCATGAAACACAACAAACCATGAACTGCACAGTTCAGAATTTTCCTGGTTAATGCCGATCTCTAATCACCATACAGATAGAGCTGCCAACTGTATGTTAGGAAATTTCTGAACTTTTAGTCTGGATAGGGCAAAATTTGAAAAGGTGAGGTGGTTCAGCAGGTATGTGATGCTATGATGTTTCCTCATCCTTAAACTACAGAAATGGCACCTGGGATGTTTTTAAAACTGAAAAATAAAGAAGGACTTTGTTTACATTAATATGGAAGGTGAAGTCAGGAGTTGAAGCTTTTTGAGATAAAATTCAACATATATACATTTTGATCACTGAGGTAACATTCAGAACATTCAGAACATACACAGGCTTCAGTTTTTAGGTCCTTCACTGTTATTTATGGCTTCTGTTGTTAGGCTTTGTTTCCCTTGTTTCTTCCCCAAGTGCTTGAGTATAATTTCTTCTTAGTATTCTTCTTCACTTTTGAGGTTAGGAAGGCTCGTAACCTCTCTTAGTATTCCAAGCCCCCTCTCTGAACAGATGAGTGCTTTCCTTCAGACCTCAATGGAATCTAGAAGTTTCTTCAGTTATCCACCACACCCAACCAGGAATTTCTCCTCTCTCTAGAGCTGTCTTCCTGTTTAACTGGGAAAGAACAATCCCCTCTCCTTTAGAAGATCTACCCTTCCCTAACCCCTTTGTCCTGTTTTAGAGTCTGTACTTACTACCCAAACCTCCTGCCAACTTTCCCAGTTTTCCTGTCGGTGTAGAAAATTGCTTTCCCTGAGGACTCTATCTCTCAACTCCCCTTACAGAACCTCTCTCTCTGCCAGACTGGAAAAAAACTTTCCTCTCTCAGTTCAGGCTTCCCAATCAGATGGCTTTGGAGTAACCTGCCACTCAAAGCTCTCTGAGAGGGGTTACCTCTTAACAGTTCTGCAATTGTGTTTGTACACAGCCCTTCCAGACTTCTCTAAAATATGTATACCATCACAGATGCCATACAGTCCATCCACCAAAGTTGCCATTTTTCCCAGGGAAACTGATGTCTCTGTCCTGGTGATCAATTCTAATAGTGGGATATCTCCAGGCCCCACCTGGAGGTAAGAAACACTATATAAAGATCTTAAACATTCCTCCATTTTTATTTGTGGCTCAGTACAAGGAATGCAATATATTAAATCTCATATGGCTGATGGAATTCACATTGTGGTATGCACACATACACACACACACACAATGTAGGCAAAGTCTTTCCACTCCAGAAGATAAGTCAACAGAGAAGGTAATGGTCATAAGAACTCCAAAAAGAAACCCAGACACAAGAATTCTTCCATATACATGAGGTCCCGGATCTCTGCAGATGCTTTTTCAGTACATTTTTCCTTCCAAGAAATATAATAGGCACCTTTCATTCTAAATTCAAATCTGAATCCTGTGCAAGTAAGACTACAAATTTTAGATCTACTTACATGAACATAGGTAAATCTAAGGGTCTGCTTGGTGGTGGTGGAGAGTGCAGTTAACTCATAGCTGGCTTATGGTGATCTCTGGTGGAGTTTTCATGGCAATAGACTAATGGAGGTGATTTGCTACTGCCTGCCTCTACAATCCTCATCTTTGTTGGAGGTCTCCCATCCAATTACCAAGGCCAACCTTGCTTAACTTGTGAGATCTGACAAGCCTGGGCTTGCCCGGGCTATCTAGGTCAGGGTAAGGATCTGATTACACAAGAGATTGAATGCAAGTATAAGCGAAAATAAAGCGAAGATTCCTGACAAGATAATAAGTAAAGACAACTGAAGGACCGAAAAACAGTGATTCTACTTGACATCTCTCCAGTAAGAGAATTGTTTATGGCTTTATGAGGGCTATTCAGCTTGAGGAGGGGGGTTTCATTATCGTCCAGAGAAGCGGCCGTTTTATGACCCAGAGGAATGTTATCGAAGAGTGATTGAGAAAAGTGTTTTTCTGGGAGAGAGGTGGGTAGCAAAAATCTTCTGAATTATAAACAGCAAGAGCAAAGTAGCTTTTTATGTGTTTTAAGAGATCTTCGGTGACTATCTGAAATTGAGTGAATAAAATGGCGCTCCCTCAAAGCTGCATTAAATCTCTAAACTGTTGGATGATGTATTAAGAAAAGCAGACGAGACACTTGAATTCAAATCAGATAAAGACAAAGTGATAGATGCCAAATTAGAAGAAAACCTTGATGGGACAGATTTAATTGAAAGAAAATTGGAAGAGAAACAACAAAAGTGAACAGAAAGTACAAAAGCTGGAGAAGAAGGGGGAAGGGCGTGGACGGAAGGCTGTGAGGAAGAGATCTAGTGTACCACTTCTATACGAAGCAAAAAGCACACAACACACTTCAACTAAGAAATACATCACAAAGAGGAAGAAAGACAATCAGAGACATAGTAATGTACCCATCGACATCTTGCAAAAACGCTTGGAAGGCAAGAAGAGCCGTTTATGGTTGATTGTTGGAAAGAAAGAGTTGCAACATTATTTTAGAGGGAGAAGAAAAAAGAAAAGATGCAACTTAAATCATGATCCTGGGGCTCTGACAACTGTATTAGAGGGAGTGGGATAGAAGGGTTCTTAGAGCGAGGGAGGAACAAAAATGAAATTCAAAGTATGACCCAGTAAACGGGTCTTGGGGGTCTCTTATCTCCCCTCTTATTTCTTATGTTTTTTATTGATTTTTTTTTATTTCTAGAAGATGGAATTTAAATTATGATCCTGGGGCTTTGATAATTGGATTAGAGGGAGTGGGGCAGAGGGGCTCTTGGAGTCCTCTGCCCCCCTTCTTATTTTTCTTTTTTACTTTCCTTCTGATGGAGCTCTTTTCTTTTCCTTAAATAAAAGTATTGTAGGAAAGAAGGAGCCATAATACTGTTTTGGAGGGAGGGATAAGAGGAACAAAAATGAAATTTAAAGTATGACCTGGTAAACGGATCCTGGGGGTCTCTTATTTCCCCTCTTATCTCGTATGTTTTTTGTTGGAAGTCTTTTTATTCCTTTAAATAAGGGGATGGGAATGATTTTGATATATGATAGCTGGTAGGTTTAACAGGGGAAACACTAGGGAACTAGAGAGAACCTTATAAGTGTGTTAATTTTTAAATTTAAGTTATAGGTTAAGCTAAGTCTGCCTGTATGTTTGCTTTGTTTTCTTCTGCCTTTATATAATGAAAATACAAGTAGTAAATCTTAGATGGCTTGAGATTTGATATATTAAAGATCAAGGGTAGGCTGTTATAAAAACTTTATTGTATACTTCTCTCCTTTAAGAAAATATTTAGTTAATGACATATACGAATAATGGGATTAATAATAGAATGTAAGGATGTTCACTTCTACTTTGTTTTTGTTTTTTCTCCTCTGTGCCTTATTTCTGGAAAGACTAAGGGTTTAAAACCCTTGGCTCAAGAATTAAAGGATTGAAATATGCCTTAAGATGATGCTCACTTAAAATATAAATAATTGTTAGAAATGAGAAAGGGAATGGAATAGGTGGGTTAAAAAGCAAAAAAATTAAAAAGTGTTTGGAGAGATTTAAATGGACTGTGTACTATATAAAGAGAGAAGCGCGAGCGCCTGACTCACCGGGCGCTCGGTTTGCTGCCGCGGGGGTGGGGAGGTGGGGCCGGGGGCCGCGGCCGCGAAGTCGGCTTGCCCAGCATCCATTGGGCAAGCCGACGGCCAATCAGTTTAAACCCCGGCCGGCCAATCGCGGCGGCCGGGGGCGGGGCCGGGCTTGCTGCCGGACCTCGGGGAGGCAGTCTTCCCTCTGGTCCGGCGGTTTCCTATTTAAACGGTCTCCGCCCGGCCCCTGCCCACTCGGTTCCTGGCTGCGAAAGGAAGAGCAGCGAAGACGCGGAGCAGAGGCAAGCGGCGAACGACGAGCGGTTGGAGCTGAGCCCCTCGCCGACGCCCGTCTCTTCGGCTGAGCAGCTCCCTGCCCTAGGCTTCGCCCAGAGGCAGGTGGGAGCGCTGTGTCCGGAGGCCCCGAGGTTTAGCTGAGCCCTGGGCCCGGCGCAGTGAAGACGACGAGAAGAGTTGCCAGAGAAGCAGATGGCGCCGTCGGGGAAGGCTGGGGGAGCGGGGGCAAAGGCACGGGGGAGGGGTGGCAGTAAGGCAGCCGCCCCCCCCCTACTGGCAGCAGAGCTAAGGCAGCTCCCTCCGGGGCCAAGGGAACGGGGGGTCCTCAGCAAAGGACCCCTAGGGGCAGGGAGCCCAGCAAAGGAAAGGGAAAACAGGCTGCGGGGCCCCAGCGGTGGCCGGCGTCACGTGGTCCGCGCTGCCCCTTGGGGCTACCCCGGGCTTCCACCGGGGCAGGGAAGAAAGGGCAGGCAGGAAAGGGCCAGCCCAGACCTCCTTCCCGGACGGGGGCTAGGAGGCAGGGGGGCCCTCTGAAGGCAAGGAGGCACCCCCCAGCTCCCTTCACAGCATCAGCCGGGCGCTGGAGCTGCTCACTGCCCGGGTCGAGAGCCTGGTGAACTCCAGGCCCGGGGGGGGCTGTGCCTCCCCAGAGCCTGGCGAGGTCCCAGGGAAGACAGGCAACCAGGGGAGGAAGAGCAGACCGGCGAGGGGGCGCCGGGCCACGAAGGACACAAGCACCAGTTCTGGGAGTTCCAGTCCAGAGCGGCGGCCGGCCACCAAGAAGAGGAAGGCCACTAGGAAGAAGAGCCGAAGGCACAGACGCCAGGAGGACTCAGACAGCGGGGGATCCTCAGGTGAGTCCTCCTCAGAGGAGGAGAGCCAGGAGGAAGAGTATTGGGGGGTGGCTGCATCCGCCCCGGGGCTCCCCCACTGGGCCATGCGGCGGCGGGGGCTAGATCAGGGGAAGGGCGACCCACGGGGCGTGTGGGGTGCAGACCCAGGCGATGACCCCCCCCTCGCAGATCCTTCACGGACGAAGAGGACCCCCCGGGAATCCACCTTGCCCGGAGGGTGCGTGAGAGGATCTTAAACGGCTATTACGTGGACGTCTTCTCCCTCCTCAGGCCGGAGGCGGAGGATGGGAGATGCGCCCCCTCCTCCACGCCGGGGAAAAAGCGGGCCAGGAAAGAGGCTGCCGAGCGCAATTTTAATAATTGGCTTGAGGGGTTCACGGTATATATGGGGGTCGTTCAGGTGGCCTATCCAGAAAGGGGGTGGCACCTCTCCAACCACCTGGGCAACGTCCTGCGAGCCCGGGCCTTGGCGGGGGAGGCAGCGGCAATGGATTATGACGAGGCCTTCCGGAAGAGGGCCTCGCATAACCCCAGATCTAGATGGGATCTCATCAGCCAAAAGCTATGGCTGTGGCTGGTGGGCCCTCAAATGAGGGCAAAAGGGGAGGCCCCACGCAGCCGCTGGTTGGGCCGGCGGGAGAAGCCCCGGGGGGTCTGTTGGGAGTTCAACCAGGGCAGGTGCCAGCGGTCAAAGTGCCGCTATGACCACAGCTGCGAGTCCTGCGGGGCCCCACATTCTCGCCTATCATGCCCACGCGGGTCCTTGCCTTCCGCCCCCTTTCGGGGGGGCCGGTCCTCCAACAGCGGTGCCCACAGGGACGGGGGGCCTGGCACCACCGCCGCCCAGCCGGCCAGTGGCAGTAAATAGCTCGGGCTGCTGGGATCTGGGCTTGGCTCACACCCCGGTGCGCGTACAGGCCCTGCGCCCTCTTCTGGCGCGCTACCCCAACAAACTAGCAGCTTCCTTTTTAATGGATGGGTTCTTGAAGGGCTTCCGAATCCCATTCACGGGCCCCCACGTTGCCACCACCTCAGGCAACCTTAAATCCGCCAGGGAGCTGCCAGAGGTAGTCGCAGCCAAGATAGCCAAGGAGGTGGCAGCCGGCCGGGTCTCCGGCCCCTTCTCCTCTCCCCCCTTACCAAACCTGAGGGTCTCCCCTCTGGGGGTGGTCCCCAAGAAGGCCCCCGGGGAATACAGGCTGATCCACCATCTTTCATACCCACAGGGCTCATCCGTCAATGACTGCATCCCCCAAGAGCTATGCTCTGTAAAGTATGCCTCTTTCGACCACGCGGTTCGCCTGGTGCGGTCGTGCGGCCCGGGGGCCCTCATGGCCAAGTGCGATGTGGAATCCGCCTTCCGGCTGTTGCCCGTTCACCCCCTCGATTTTTGCCTGCTAGGTTTCAGGTTCAGGGAGAGATGGTACGTGGACCCCCTCGATTTTTGCCTGCTAGGTTTCAGGTTCAGGGAGAGATGGTACGTGGACAGGGCCATGCCCATGGGGTGCTCCTTTGCCTGCGCAGCATTTGAGGCTTTCAGTACCTTTATTGAGTGGGCCGCCAAGGGCCGGATGGGGTCCCCTCACATTACTCATTATTTGGACGATTTCCTGATCGTGGCGCCCCCTGGTGGTGGCATTTGCGCTGCTCGGCTTCACATTTTTCAGTCCTTGGCCAAGGAACTGGGGGTCCCTCTCGCCCAGGAAAAGACGGAGGGCCCGGCCTCCCGCATCACCTACCTGGGGATTGAGTTAGACTCGGAGGCTGGGCTCTCCCGCCTCCCGCAAGAGAAACTGGGCCGGCTGCGCGACCTCCTCACGGCCTGCCTGGCACGGAAAAAATGTACATTGCGGGAGCTCCAGTCCATTATTGGGCACCTCAACTTTGCCTGCAGGGTGGTCTCCCCGGGGCGAGCTTTCTGTGCCCGCCTCTCCAGGGCCTGCAGGGGAGCCTCGGCGCCTCACCATCACATCAGGCTTTCTAAGGGGATTAAGAATGACCTCCGGGTCTGGCTGGACTTCCTCTCCGGCTACAACGGGGTGTCCATGTGGCAGGGCTCCCTAGACCTGGGGGCCTCCCTGCAGGTCAGGTCGGATGCGTCCGGCAGCTTGGGGTTCGGGGTCTACCTTAATGGGAGGTGGTGTGCGGAGCGCTGGCCCCCATCATGGGCCAGCTCTGGGATCCTCAGGGACCTTACCTTCCTGGAGCTATTCCCCATCCTGGTTGCTGTGACGGTGTGGCGGGAGCAGCTCAGGGATAAGAGGGTCCTTTTTTGGTGCGACAACCAGGCCTCTGTGCAGGTGATCAACAAGCAGTCCTCTCGCTCTGAGCGGGTCATGCGTCTCGTGCGCCACTTTGTTCTGTGCTGCCTTGCGGCTAACATCTCCTTCTCAGCCCGTCATGTAGCAGGCCTGGATAACGGCATCGCAGACGCACTATCTCGCTTCCAGATGGAGAGGTTCTTCATGCTGGCTCCCGAGGCATGCCGCACACCCGACCCATTCCCGGCGGAGCTGTGGCTGATTGGCGGAACACCGTGATGCAAGGAATCCTCAGCTCGGTGGCACCGTCGACCCTGCGATCATACACCAAGGCGGTGGCACGCTTCTTGGCCTTCGCTGAGGGACTGGAGGGGCCGCCCCCCTGGCCAGCATCTCAGGCAGTGGTGTTGCAATACCTGGCCCACTTGCACGGGCGGGGCCTCGCTGCCGGGACCATGCGCAGAGTCCTGGCCGCTATCTCCTTCTTCAGCAAGGCGGGGGGCTTCCCTGATCCCTGCGACTGTTTTGAGGCTCGCAGAGCCGTGGAAGGGTGGGGTCGGGCCGCCCCGCGTGTTCCCGACCAGCAGAGGCCCATCACCTTGCCCATCCTGCGGGCCATACTCTGGGAGGTTCCTGGTGTTTGCTGGTCCTCATACGAGGCGCAGCTTCTTCACACGACCTTTGTTTTGGCCTTTTTCGGGGCATTCCGGGCGGGGGAGTTGGTGGCCGGGTCCCGCCGGGACCCCTCAGGCAGGGCCTTGGCCCTCAGGGACGTTGCCGTGGCTAGGCACAAGGTGGCCATTACCATACGCCACTCCAAAACTGACCAGCGGGGCCGAGGGGTCACGGTCCTCCTGCGATCCTCGCGGGACAGGGCCATTTGCCCGGTCCGGGCAATTCAGTCCTTCTTGGTGGTCCAGCCTCATTCCCCCGGCCCCTTCCTCGTTCACAGAGACGGGTCCCCCCTCACACGGTACCAGTTCGCGGCCCTCCTGCGGGCGTGCCTGCAGGCAGCCGGGTTCCCACCCAAGGAGTTTGCGACCCACTCCTTCCGCATTGGAGCGGCCACGGTGGCCTCAGTCCTCGGCCTTCCCCCCACCGCCATCCAGCGCCTCGGCAGGTGGCGGTCCAATGCCTTTCGGGCCTACATCCGCCCGGCCCGGGCAATCAGGTGCTAATGTTTTCTGTGCTCCCATGTTTCCAGGTCAGCAGAGGACGGTGTGGATTTGCGGCCACAGCATCGTGTGTCAGGTCCAGTATATATCTAAACTGTACTGACTCCATTTTCTAATGCTTCTAGTGTTTAAGTGCTTTCTCCCCAGGTGCACCAGTTCCCAGGCAGCATTCCCACCGGAGGAGACTGTTTTGTCTAACACCGTTCCACCAAGCATTGGCCTTGAAGGAGAGCAGCTTCCCAAGACTGAAAGATGTTGTTTTGAGAACTGTGGGGGGAGGCTGTTCCAGATGGGTATTGTTACTCTGTATCCTATGCTTGCTCTTCATTGGTAACAATGATCATGTACCATCCTGAGTCTCCTATTCAGGACAGTGGACTATAATGGACCTTGTCTGCAGTAAAGTTTCCTTTCTCAAACAATGGACTTGCGTTTGCTTCTAAAGGGAACCCTGTAGTGAGAGCCTTATTTAGCCACAGTCTGACATTTTGTTACCAATCATGTCTGAGTCGGGCCCAGCGGAATCCAAGGTTGTCCCGGACAGGGATCCTTTGTTCGATCCGTATGCGTCTTCCGACAATCAACCTGTACAAGCCCAAGACTCCCAGGAGCTGGGAGCAGCCGGGAACGGAACCGGAGCTTCCACTTCCACCCCGCCTCTCATCGACCTCAGCACTCGGGACGAGACCGAAGGCGACCCCGGGGCAAGGCCGAAAGCGACCGCTCTCCCCTTGATCTTGGTACCCACCCCGTCGGAGTGGGGAGCCAGACCCCGAGAAACGAGAGAGCGCCGGGCAGGTGGACTCCATCCACGAGTTTCGATGGACGGGCGCCGAAGCCTAGAAACCGTCCCGGAGCTAGATAGCAGCCAACCATGGCGATATTGGAACAGGACGTTCGAGCAAACGGAGGGGGACACGTCTCGCCGCGGCGCCCTGAGTTGGGATTATTCCGAACTTGCCCCGTGGAAAGAGCCAACGGAAGTCCCTGAACAAAGTTGGGAGCAGATACAAGGTCGCACCTATGCGGTAGATACCAGCATCTCGGCCGTGACAGGTATGGCCAAGGGAATTCTAGCCGCGAGGTCGCGAGTCGTCCAAGGGGACCCTCCTCCTTGGGGCCCCTTTTCCCCGGTGAGTGCAACGAATGAAGGTTCCATGAGTGAACAACCGGGGCCAAGTCGAATGCAGCAGTTAGAAGCTAAGCTGATGGATATGGAAGAAAGTTTGGCTCATGCCATTCATTTAATTTCTGCAATGGGAGCAGGAGAAAGACTGTCCCCTGAAGAGATGGCGATACAGATAGCTACCCTCCAAAGTGTCATCTCCTATCCGATGGAGGAAGTTCAGCAGCGGTCGTCACCTACCGGCGAAGGGGGCACCTATCCTGGCGAATTGGGAGAACAACCCAAGGAACTTCCCACACAGCAGGAAATTCCACCGAGAGGGGATAACCCGGTTGAGCCACCCGGTAAGACTCCCATCGAACCTCCTAACGCGGGAGGGGATGTGCCGCCAGACGAGACTCCCGTTGAGAGGCCTACGGAAGGGGAGGAAAAGTCAAGTGATACACCGGTGATACCCCCCCATACTTCTCCTATAACGGTCCGGCCGGACCAAGCGGGAGCACCCGCGGCCCCATCCGAGGGGGGAGCCCCTGGTCAACCGCGAGAAACTGTTCCCGTCGGGCAACCTTCGGGAGACGGTCTACCAGCACCACGAGGCCAGCCGTTGCTTCCCAGAATAACAACGCCTGGAGGGGCAAGCCCGCGCGGCCTCCCACCCGTTCGACCCTCGCCGCTGCGGCCCCTCTCACCTCGACCGCAGCTCATACCGTTGCAGCAGCCCCAGGACCAGCCCGTCTTACCACCTCCGAATCAACCGGGAAGGCCCGCACCTCTACGACACCTCCAACCCCCTCCTCAGCGGCCGATCTCCACTCAACCACACCAGCCTCCTCCACCTCGACAGCTGCCGCCAACGCCTCCCGTGTTACCAGCCAGGCCAAGACTGCCGCCACCTACTCGCCCACCACTGCAGCCTCCGGCCCAACCGAGACCACCCCCGGCAGCTCCACCACGGCAACCTCCGCCGGCACCGCCGGTTCAACCACCGCCAGTACAGCCGCCACCGTTGCCCCGACCAAGGCTCCAGATACCTCCGCCCGCGCCCCAGGCGCAATTAAGACTGCCGATGGACTTCTACCCAACGCCTGCTCCGAGACAAGAACTCCCGATGGGCTGGGTGAAGTTGGAAGCCACCTTCGATGGGGATCCCTCCAAACTGGGATTTTTCTTGGTGCAAGTGGTACAGTTTTTCAACCGGTGGGGGCACCTTTTTGGCAGTGAGGCTAGCCAAATTGAACATCTTGGATCTCGTTTACAGGGCAAGGCAGCAGATTGGTATGTGGGACTATACAATGTTGGGGCCCCAGAACTCGATACTCTCCAGGGGTTAGTGGATGCTATTCGAGCACAATATGAAGACCCCTTAGAAGAAACCCGGGCCCGAACAGAATTGCAAGCCATCAAACAAGGCAGCATGTCAGCAAGAGACTATGTCACAAAATTCCGGCAATTAGCAGCCAAGTGCCCTAGGTGTGAGGAGTCCACAAAAATTATTCTGTTCAAACAAGGACTTAACCCGAGACTTTTGGACAGAGCCCTCATGCAAGACAATCCCCCTACACTGTTAGGTTGGATCCAACTTGTTTGCGAAGTGGAGAATCGCATTTTAGAAGTCCGTTTGGTTGAACAACAACAACAAACGGGACAAAGAAGACCATTGACCTTACAGAGGGGAGCACGGGGAGCTGGCTACGCCACCCGTGGAGCGAGAGATGCTAGATGGCAACAAGGGCTGTGCTTGCAATGCGGACAGGCTGGTCACTTTGCAGCACAATGCCCCTACCGGCCTGTGCAAAGACCTCCGCTTCAATTACGGCGTCCAACCCTTGCTCCGTTTCCTACGCTCCAACGCCCGACTCCAGCTCCACGAGCGAATAGAGGCCGCGGCGCTTCCCAAAGGCCAGCCTCAGAGAGAGGGCTGGAAGCGGAAGAAGTTATGGAATACGATCCCGCTTCCCCATCTTCAGAAGTCAATCCAGAAAGTCCCCAGTCGGGAAACGAGATGGATCTGTCGTAAAAGGGCCCAAACGACAGATCCGCCCCAAGGCCGTCCCTGCACGGAACCGGCCACCTGGGTCCATTTTATTCATGCCAGTGACTCTAATCAACCCAGAGAGAAAAATGCACATTCGGGTGCAAGCTCTTATTGACTCGGGCTGCTCGAGAGACATCATAGCCCCAGCTCTAGTCAATGGACTGGTCTTACCAACTCGGGATTTACAAAATCCAGTAATCTTTGAACAAATGGATGGTACCAACATGAATCCTGTCACAACTGAAACCATCCCGGTGATCACAGGCATGGGACAACATTGGGAGAAGAGGTCCTTTGTCATCAGCTCTACTGCCAAGTACCCGTTAATTCTAGGCAGCAAGTGGCTATGTGATCACAATCCCTACATAGACTGGGCACAAGGATGTATTACCTTCAGTCATGCCAACTGTAAAAATCACCGTTGGAATCAAAACTGGGGAGAAGATCCAACTCATAAGGAAAAGGCCCTCCTCACCCAAGAAGAAGTCAACCAAATACCCGAACCGTACTGGCCTTTCCTAAATGCTTTCTCGGAGGAGGAAGCTGATACTCTACCCCCGCACCGACGAACGGACTGTGCGGTGGAAATTTTACCCGGAGCCTCACTGCCCAAAGGACGACTCTATCCCATGAGTCTCCATGAACGCGAAGAGCTCCGGAAATTCATCGACACCAACCTCCAACGAGGGTTCATCCGCCCAGCCTCTAGCCCCCACGCCGCTCCAGTCCTCTTCGTGAAAAAGAAGGATGGGGGACTCAGACTGTGCACGGATTTCCGAGGACTGAATGCAGTATCCACCAACAACGCCTATCCTATACCGCTCATCCGAGACCTTCTCAACGTCGTGGCCCAAGGTAAGATCTTTACGAAATTAGATCTAAAAGATGCTTACTTCCACGTTCGTATCAAGGCAGGGGATGAGTGGAAAACCGCGTTTAATACGCCCCTCGGACAATATGAATACTTAGTTATGCCTTTTGGATTGACGGGAGCCCCGTCTGTATTCATGTCCATGATAAACGAAGTTCTACACGAATTTCTGTACAAAGGGGTGGTGGTGTACCTTGATGATGTTTTAATTTATTCGGACACCGAGGAAGAACATATTCAAATGGTACAAAAAGTCCTAGCCACCTTGATGAAGAATAAACTGCCCATCAAGTTGTCCAAATGTGAATTCCATAAAACCGAACTCACTTACCTCGGGTATTGTATCTCCCAAGAGGGTCTGAAAATGGATCCAGCCAAAATACAGGCGATCCAAGATTGGCAGACACCCACCACCCGCAAAGAACTGCAATCCTTCCTGGGTTTTGCCAACTTCTATAGAGACTTCATAGCAAATTTCGCCCAAATCACACTCCCCTTAACAGAGTTGCTGAAAACCAAAGATAAAGGGGACCAAGCTAAAAAACCCTCTTCCAAACTACAATGGACCCCCGATTGCCAAATGGCCTTCGAATGCCTAAAAAAGCAATTTGTAACGGAACCCATCCTCTCCCACCCCAACGAACAATCCCCCTTCATAGTACAGGTCGACGCCAGCGATACGGCAATAGGGGGGGTTTTACTACAGAAGGGGGAGGATGGGAAATTGCGGCCTTGTGCATTCTTGTCTAGAAAGTTTTCGGAGGCGGAAAGGAATTGGAATGTGTGGGAGAAGGAGGCCTTTGCAGTAAAAACAGCCCTTACTAACTGGAGACATTGGCTGGAGGGGGCGCGATACCCTTTCGAGGTCTGGACAGATCATAAAAATTTGGAGGCCCTCCGAAGCCCACGCAGACTGAATGCCAAGCAATTGCGGTGGGCGGAATTCTTTTCCAAATTCAACTTCACTCTAAATTATCTCCCGGGCAAAACTAACTTTTTGGCGGACGCCCTGTCGCGCATGCCCCAACATAAGAGCAAGCGGGCGGAGACTGTCGACACGGTCTTCTCGCCTACGCAACTTGGGGGCGTGGTGACTACTCGCAGCCATGCCAAGCAGCCCCTCCCGGCCAACCAAGAGTGGAAATCGAAACTTAAAACTGAAGTGGAGAAGGAGGGGGATAAAGCTCCGCGAAACAAACTAACCCAATCCCCACAAGGGGATTGGCTAGCTGGGAGCAAGTTTTATATCCCGGACAGCCTCAAGCTGGAGGTCTTGCAGCACTGTCACGATGCTCCCACTGCTGGACATTATGGGTACCTGAAAACTTTACACCTAATTCAAAGACAATTCTGGTGGCCAGGCATGCGCAAAGACATTTCCCAATACGTTAGTTCCTGCCCTGTTTGCCTCAGCGCAAAAACCAGAAAAGGGAAACCTCCGGGTCTCCTGCAACCATTGGAAACGCCGAACAGGCCCTGGGAAGTAATCTCCATGGACTTTATAACTGATCTACCTATTTCAAAAGGACATAATTGTATTTTAGTTGTGGTAGATCTGTTCTCCAAACAAGCTCATTTTATCCCCTGTACTGCTATACCTTCCGCTCGAAAACTAGCGGATCTGTTTCTAAAATACATCGTAAAATTACATTCTTTTCCGTCCAAGGTGATTTAGGATCGCGGCGGACAGTTCGTTGCCAACTTCTGGCGGGAGCTTTTGAAAATGTTGAATATTGAGCAAGGCATCAGTTCAAGCCACCACCCACAAACCGACGGGCAATCCGAAAAAACAAATCAAATATTAGAACAGTTCCTTCGTTGCTACATCAATTTTCAACAAGATAATTGGGTGGACCTTCTCCCTCTAGCCGAATTCTCCTATAACAACAGTGTACACGCTTCAACGGGAGAGGCCCCATTCAAAATTGTATACGGAACTCACTTCAATCCCTTCCCATTGGACGCACCCCCTCTCCATTCCTCTAAATTGCCAGATGTATCTTCATGGTGGGGGGAGGCGGCGCAGCAGTGGACTCTTATTAAGAAACACCTTGAAAAGGCCAAACTGGATTATAAAAAATACGCAGATCGCCATCGTGTGGCCGAATGGGAATTACAACCCGGAGATCATGTGTATATTTCCACAAAAAACCTGAAACTAGCTCAGACAAGCCGCAAACTCGCTCTGAAATTCCTGGGACCTTTTCCTGTGCGCAAGATAATAAATAAAGTGACTGTTGCTGTAACTTTGCCCAAGAATCTGCGCAATGTGCACGATACGTTCCATGTCAGCTTTTTAAAGAGAGCTCCCACCGACAACAAATGGCACATCAAAGCTCCACCCATTCCAACTTTAATTGACGACCAAATACACTATGAGGTACAACAAATTTTGGACTCTAAACTCAAGCGAAATCAGCTTTTTTACCTCATTAGATGGAAGGACTTTGATTCTGGTTACGATGAATGGGTGAACTCTGCACATGTTCATGCTCCCAGATTAACCAAGGCTTTTCATACTCGCTACCCATATAAACCAGGGGGGGATCTGTTTTAAGGGGGGCAGAATGTCAGGTCCAGTATATATCTAAACTGTACTGACTCCATTTTCTAATGCTTCTAGTGTTTAAGTGCTTTCTCCCCAGGTGCACCAGTTCCCAGGCAGCATTCCCACCGGAGGAGACTGTTTTGTCTAACACCGTTCCACCAAGCATTGGCCTTGAAGGAGAGCAGCTTCCCAAGACTGAAAGATGTTGTTTTGAGAACTGTGGGGGGAGGCTGTTCCAGATGGGTATTGTTACTCTGTATCCTATGCTTGCTCTTCATTGGTAACAATGATCATGTACCATCCTGAGTCTCCTATTCAGGACAGTGGACTATAATGGACCTTGTCTGCAGTAAAGTTTCCTTTCTCAAACAATGGACTTGTGTTTGCTTCTAAAGGGAACCCTGTAGTGAGAGCCTTATTTAGCCACAGTCTGACATCGTGCACTGGGCCGGGAAATACGCGGCATCATCTGGATGGGGAAGACACCTCGGGCTGGACAACCACATCGGGATCCGCTGGCTCGGCGTCCGGGGCATGACATGGGACGCGCTCGTCCCCACCGTGGTCCACCAGGCTCGGCGGCAGGGCCCACCCGACGCACTTGTTATTCAGCTGGGAGAGAACGACCTGGGCAAGCGGGAAGGCCCGGACCTTAGGCGTGCCATGTGCAGTGACCTGGACTATCTGCGGGGCTTATTCCCTGGGACCTTTTTTCTGTGGTCGGACTTGCTCCAGAGGCGCTGTTGGCGTTTCGCGCGCCAGCCAGACAAGGTGGACGGGATCCGGCAAAGGCTGGCACGTTTCATGGGACAGTACATCACGGCGGCCGGCGGCCTGCTCATCATGCACCCTGACATCTCCTTTCGCGTGGAAGCGTTGTTCTGCCAGGATGGGGTCCATTTGTCCAGCTGGGGGAAGGATATCTGGCTGCAGGGCCTGCAGGACAGCCTGCTGGAGTGGCTTCAGCGGAGGAGCGTTGGCGGGAGCCCCCCCCCCGGGGGGGGGCTCTGGTGGCAGTTGGTCATTGGATCAGATCTCTTTTGGGGGGAATCAGGGCCTCTGCCCTGGTTCCCGGTAAGGGGATTCCCATAAGGAATCTTGGGAGTGAGTTACGGAGGTGCATGCCCAGCTCGGGGGCTGCCGGGGCGTACTCACTACCAGGTGGCAGGGGAATCATGCAGGGGTGTACACCCATGTGATTCCCCCCCAAATGCCACTCCTGGGTCTGAAGGGGGAGGGGCCATCGGCTGGCAGGCGGGCCAGCCGATGCACAGGGATCCGATCCACATGACTGCCAATGCTCCTTACCTGCTGTTGTTTTAATAAAGTTATGGCCGAATTTTTTCCCCAGTCACGTGTGTGGTCTCAGTTTGTTGCCGCGCCCCCCCCCCCCGGCCTCCTCACCCCTTCAGCATTAGGCTGCAAAGAAGGGTGTGTGTGGTTATTCAGTTTCCTTTTCTATGGATTGATGTCTATATTGCAATTTTTTCTGAAATATTGATCATATAATGGATTATCTTGTACACGAATCTGAGACAAAAAAGTTCTCTTGTCTTATAAAACTTATATTATAAACTTATATAAAACTTATATTATAAAAAAAAAGAGATTGAATGCAAGTTAGCTTGGGGAAAACTTGAATTTAACATGTGACTGGCATTCAACTTGAAAATAGCATGTGAGGGAAAATAGGCTCCTGAGTGTTGCCGGGGGCTGGGGGAGCTGTTTGTCTTACTTATAGTTCCATGTGTCAGTTCAGAAGACACATGTCTCTGGCCATAAGACAAACAGCCCCACTCCTCACAGCCCTTTTCTGTCTGCAAAAACATGCTATGGGGAAGGGAGGGAATCATGAAGTCTCTGCATATGTTCAGACATCCATCTCTCCTAGGGATTCCATTCCCCTGGTGGGGGTGGGGGATCCTGGGAATGCTTTCGGGGGAATGAGATAACATCACTCCCAAGACTGATGTTATTGTGCCGCCTGAGAGCTTTGCAATGGACTGATTTGGGCCCCAAATGGGCCGAATTGGGCCGTTTGAGGCCAAATCAGCTGTTGCAAAGTGTACATGTGTTCTTGTCCCTGTGCAGTGATGTCACCCAGAAGTGATGTCATTGACGTCACCCAAAAGTGATGTCACTCATGAGCTCGTTGTGCACATGAAAAAAGCATGCTGGGGTCACAAGGCAGGTAAACGCCAGGTCCCCAGCCTCACACCGGGATGGTAAGGGGACCTGGCAACCCTAATCTCCCTCCACACACACACTATTTTGAAGGCGTTTAGTGGTCGTGTGTTAAACATGAGTTTCCCCCAACCTGATTAAAGTCTCAAGTACTCAGACCTCAAAAGGATTGCTTTGAGATAAGTAGGCTGTTTCCTTAAACAAAACAGCATCCATCATTCTCCTTAAATACAGAACACCAATTTAGATCACTAATTTAATGCTGGTGACATTACGAAGTCTAAATCACACCTCCTCTCTTAATTCTAAGTTTAGCCCAGGGATTTGCTGATAAAGAAGTAATTAGAAGAAATAAAAAAAGAATGTTCTCTTTAATTTCTAACAACGATGGCCCTGTTGTTTTCCAAGCCTTCACCTAAAATCTTATTGGTGTAGGCATTTGACACGGCCCAAATGCCTAAGAGCAAGTTCTATAATTTTATGGCTACATGAGACGTGATTTTTGACATTTTGTTGGTTGATGATTACTGCTCAATGCTGATTTCTGTCAAAGTATTTCCTATAGATAAATTTTCCTTTAGAAGAATCATTGAGAGGTTTTTGTAGACCTACAGGATGTAATGTGTCTGGTCTCTGGTAGTTTCAAGTAGATCACTGTGTTGATCTGTGATACAACAGCAGAATTTGAGCCTCAAAGGTGCCACTGGATTCAGATTCTGCAGGTCTTTGGTATTGATCTTTTTAGGTTCAGTAAGAAATACTGAATGCTTACTGGTTCTTATGCACATCATGGAATAGGAACTGTGGCTCAGTAGCAGAACACGTATTTAGCGCATAGAAGGTCCCAGACTCAATTCTTGACCTTTAAAGGATGCCAGGTACTATGTGTAGGGAAGCCCTTTTTCTTTCTGGAGAGTCATTGTGGATCTATACTAAATGAGATGAACAAACATCTTGATGGTACCATAGGTTTATGTTCATATCCTCTTCTTATCTGTGCAAGAGATTTCAACATAACAAAAATATTCTTTTGCAAGCCAGTTTATACCCATCATGACTGAGAAAATGTAAGGTAATACCATATTTCATCTTCTTCTATTTAAATAGATATCACTTATATATCTAAATTTAAATTAGGTATCACTTCTGGTTTTTCCCTGGGATTGACATCATCATGTTTGTGATGCTGCTGGATTCCCCAACCCTGGGAATGGTAAGCTTCATTGTGGATCTTTCTCAAACCAGCTTTGTTCCAAAGTTTTGGGAAAGATCACCGTAAAACCTGGATGCTGGTTGTGTAGGTAGAAAAATTCAGAATTCACAAAACCTGTTACCCATCCTGTTACAATGGTATATCAATATATGAATATTCTAGTACTGACTTTTTTTAAAAAATAGCAAAATCCTCAGTGGCCCAGAGAAGGGGGACGGGGCTGCTGTGGCCCAGAGAAGGGGGATTGGCACAGGGAAACTGCAGGGGAACCTGCCATGTGAAAGCTCCATTATTACTGTCCTTCATCAGTAGCTACACCAGCAACAGGGAAACCACACTAGTGCCTACTTGTGTTGAAACCACCAATGTTATCAGAACAGGTTTATGTTCTGGCATAGACATTTTCAAACACCAAGAAGCAAATAACACCTTGTAAATCATGTACACCAGCTCAGCGCTCTGCAAAATAACAGTAATACTTGCATCAGTTCTTTCCCTCCTATTTCCATTTGTTGTGTTGTCATGAAGGTGGTTCTTTCTCACCATCCAGGAAATGCTGTCACAATCTCCAGATTTACCTTTTATCTGCACAAACTGAACTAGGAAGCTAAGCAACTGCTGCCACTTTTTGGTTCCACTCAAGATTGGAAGCCATGAAAAGAGATGCAGGAAGTTGCAATGTAGTTTTTCCTTAGGATATTACTCTTTAAATTAGGGATGTGAGGTATGCTGAGGAAAAAATCATTATAATTTCATATCCTGGGTTCAGAGGAAATTCTTTACCATGATTGCTTCCTTCTGTGTAGGATATTACCAGTTTCCAATTCAAATCTGTGTGATTTGTTTAGATTCTGGAGGTTTGGGGCCATTATTTTTTATAGGGAATCTATTGGAAAGTCTGAAACAGCTATTTATAAATTTACACAGAACATAATTCTCCCTCTAATTTAAAGATCTGCCATGTTTTAAGTGAACTAGACTCAAAGGTTTGATTTTACAGATTCCTGAAGTAGGTGCTTGTCAGCACTTGTTCTCTCTATTGATTCTTGGGGAGGGAGGTCAGGGTGAAAATGGCAGTCAAATGGCAGTCTGTCAGTAAAATGTTGGATGGCCAGTTGTATTAAGGGGGAAAAACCCTGTTTGCATTTGTTTTATTTTTTTACTCTTACAGTGATTGACTGATGATTAAAAAAAATATTTTCCATCCTTCCTTTGTTTCCTTTCACAAAGTAAGGAAGACTTCCCTTTCAGGAAACCTTCCCCTTATCCTGTCATATCCCATCCCTGCAAGTCTGAAAAACAACCATTCAAGTGCTATGAGACACGTATATTAACAGTGCATTCATAGCAGCTGAGCTCTAGCCAGGCATTCCTCCATCTGAGGAAGGAGGGCAGGGGACAGAAGAGTCAGAGGAAAAGTTGGATGGTAAGGGATGCCTCTCCTCCCAGGTGCTTTATGCAGCCATGGAAGAAGCTTTCTGCACCTCCAGGGTGTTCCTCCATTCTCTCATCCTTCTTGCCGAACTCAGTCTCACAGGGAAGGTACACCATCAAACTCTTCAAGTAGGAAAACTGGGCAGCAATGCAGCAACAAAGGAAAATGGTAAACTGAGCCAATTCCACAGCCACCTTAAAAATTCTCTCTCTGATGATTGGCTGGGACTGCCTTGTGTTCCTCCCATACAAAGATCCAATTGAAAGGCAGAGTGGGGCAGGCCATAACACAAGAATTTCACACACAAACCCTGTGAAGAAGTATGACCTAAACTGGCTCACCTAATCAGCTGCTAGTTTCAGGTGGGTAGCTGTGTTGGTCTCTAGTAGTAGAAGAGCAAGATTTGGGACCAGTAACACCTTAAAGGCCAACTAGATTTCTAGGGTACAAGCTTTTGATAGTTAAAGTTTACTTGACTCTTGAAAGCTAATGCCCGGGAAAGCTAGTTGGTGCTACAGGACCCAAATATTTCTAATCAGCTGAGACATGCTTTCCTTCCTTCTCTTCTCACTAGGGTTGCTAGGTCTGGGTTGGGAAATTTCTGGAGATTTGGGGGGTGGAGCCTAGGGAGGGTTGGGGAGGGGCCTCAGTGGGGAATAATGCCATGAACATTCTGTCCACTCTCCAAAGCAGCCATTTCCTCCATGGAAATTGATTTCTGTCACCTGGAGATCAGTTGTAATTCCGGGAGATCTCCAGCTACCACCTGGAGGCTGGCAACCCTACTTCCCACCCCTTCAGCAATGTTTTCCTTCCTTTCTTCATTTTGTCCCTTTCAGTTTTCTCTTCCCTCCCATTATCCAGCAGAACATTCCCATGAACAGGACAGGGAGTTATTAGTGATTCTTCCCGCTGCAGACTTCCAGCTCCTACCTTATGCTGTTCCAGGGGGTGGGGCATCTCCCTGATCCCCAAGGAGCAGCATTTGAGGGAACATTTGGGACTGCAGCAGAAGGGGAAGGTGGCAAAGTTCCCTTGCATTGACAGAAATCCCTTCTGTTCAGTGGAACATCTCTTCTGCCAGTGGAAAATATCACCGGATCAAAAAAAGCCTACATGGTTACGCTTACTTGCACATGCTTTACTATCAGAGTTACATCACTTTGTGCTTCTCTTAAACATGAATTGGAAAGATTGCAGAGCTCAAAACTTTCCTTAAAAACACACTTTTGGGTGAAAGAAATGCAAATTTGAATTTAAAAAGCTGCTGCATATTGCACAAGAAAAAAGTATAGTGAAGCAGACTACCCGTTTTCTAGCTGTGGGCCTCCTGCTGTTCTAGCTGCATGCTGGTTTTAAAAGCATTGACACAGATTTTTTTTTTTTTACAGAATCAAACCTATCTGCTCCGTCTTGGTTCTTCTGTTCAGCAGCAGTTGCCACCACATAATCTTAGGAGCAAAATTAATGTAGAAGTACACGCTGTATTGAACTCTGTACACTATTATCTAGTGGTACACGTGAACAGAGAATGTCAAACTGAGGGCCAAGCTACACATGACGAAAGACACTTGCCTGGCAAGTGGATTGAGTGGAGGGCAAGTGAAAAGGGAGAAATACACTTGCCATTCAAGTGTCATTTGTCACTTGTAGCTTGGCCCTATGCCTACTTTTATAGACAGACCAATTAATTTCATATACAGGAGCAAGAAGACATCTTTTGTGGCCTGGTATAGTCCATAGAATCTCCTTAGAAGTTAGCATTGGTGAGAGAGCCTCCTTGCCAATCATTTTAATATGAATCTATGTTTTCTGATTTTTCTTCAGCTTGACAATCTGCACATTTTAAAAAAACACGCTATAAAGTATCAGGGTAGTACACTTGTACATTAAGTTTGTAGCACCTTCAGACAGGGCTTCCAGAAAACATTCTAAACTGAAATAACAATATAGGTGAAAGAGTTAGAATGTGTGTATGTGGAATATATCACCTATTAGGAAATAATACTCAATGACTTTCTTTTTTGAGTTTGGGAGGATTGACCACAAATTAAAGTTATGAGTCTTAACAACAAATGCAAATGCTTAGGTTTTAACAGGAGAACAGATTCCATTCTTCAAGCCCTAATAAGCTTGGCCTATCACAGTTTTTTCTCATATCAGCCCAAGTGTCACATTTGGGTAGGGAGAAGCTTGTTAGCAGTAATTATCAGCAGTAGGTTCTATTATTTGCCAAAGTAATTTTCACTGCTAAGTACCACCAAAATTGCCTCAAGCTTTTAATTTTTTCTTCTCCCCTTCCTCTTGCCTTGCTTTGCGTCCTTTTAAGTTCGTGCATTTTCCCATGATACTGCTCTCTGTGGTGCAGGGCAGGGCAGAGACAAGGCGCTGGGTATCAATGTGATCTTGAGAGATGGGGTCAGGCCTAGCGAAAGCCTTTCACAAACAGAGCCTGAACTCTATTAGAGATGCAAATCCACTCTCTAAGTGAGAATTGTTGAGGTAATATAATGGAGCCCAAGGAATTCCACAGCAGCCGCTTTTCAGCATCGGCCTTTTGTCTGCATCTTAGCAAATTTCTGCAGCCTGTTTAAACTGCAGCTATTGTCCCTGTGGCTTCACCGATTTCTCTCCCTGCCACTAGTTCACAATGGGCTGATATGGACATCTTTGTTACCTCCTTTGTACTGTATATCAGAGTAATGTTTCAGCAGATTGAGGCCTAGCAGGAAGAATTAAACCTGTACTACACGGTGCATGATGAATCGTGGGATTTACATATCATTTTAAAGGGGGTATTTTCTGAAGGTTGTTTCTGAATAGTGTTGTGTCTCCAAGGATGTAGTCTAAGGGTGGAGTGACAGAAAAGGAAGTGATTTAGATGCTCACTGACAGCTTAATACACAAGGTATAGGCAGATAGTGGAAATTCACACATTACCTCCTCTTGCACTTTCATTTGGAAACATGGGCCCAGCAGTTTAGGATTTGCATACCATAAGTCAGGAAGAAAGATGAAACCAGCTTAATTTATGCAGATGACAGTTTGAGAGAAAAGGAACCCTAGCACCTTTGATCCTACTGCTTTTTGACGAAAACTGAAAATACTGATATAGCCAGGTCTTGACATTACACAGGAAACATATTTCCAGGTCTTGGCAGACACTGCAACACATTCCTGGGTGAAACTTTTGTTCTCCAAGTAGTGACATCTCTAGGCAGAAGTATGTGCTGCATCCTGCTAGAAATTTCAATAAATAAATAAATATTGAGCCTTTTAAGAATGATAATAAATAAAACCAAAAAATTCAAGAATAAACAGAAAATGTTCTTGTCTACATACTAATAGGCCCACTTGCCTCCTCAAACAGGATTCAGGATAACTTCTTAGCTTCAGGACACATGTCTAATTTTCTTTCTTTTTTAAATGCAAACAAGAGCCGCAAAATCTATGAGGGTTGAATACACTGACAGTGAAATGGTGTAACAAACACAAAAATAATTAAATTCCATTTTAATAGATAAATGTACTGGAGGAAATACCAACCAAAGGTCAATCTGATAATGTTTTCATAGGCTGTTGTGAAGACCATGATCATCTATAGCAGTCAGGGTTAGTATCATGGGGCTCTACACAATATAGATTTAAAAGAAAATCAAGATCCTAATTGACAAGCAACAGGCTGTATGTAGGAAAGTAAAGGATAACCAAATGAGACGCTGAAAATAAACATTCCAAAAACAGTGGAGGAGAGTTTTAATATCTTAGAACATTGTAACATCTTTGAATCTCTGTCTTTAACACTGAATATTTACCTTTATAAAGATAAGCATGAGGCTGCAGAAGTGAAATATATCAACACATTTGATTGCATTTATCATGACCTGCCTATCTTTAGAATGGTTCTACACACCACACACAGACAGCATACCATTTTATAGGTATGTATATACCATCAAGTCACAACCAACTTGTGGTGACCACAGCAAGGGGCTTTCAAGGCAAATGAGAAGCATAGGTGGTTTGGCATTGCCTTCCTTTGCAGAATCTTCCTTGAAGACCCCCATCCAAGTACCAACCCTGCTTAGCTTCCAAGATCTGATGAGATTGGGCCACGCCACCTTCCCTCCCTGCATAACATTTTACTTAGCATTAAATAGTTAATGGGAATACTACCAGTGCATGTAAAATGGGAAAGGGGGGAGTCGTTGGAGTTACTGTTAATGAACATTGATGGTTAGTTTATGTTTCTATAGCAAACAGAAGATGCTGGCTTTTGACAGCTAGATGTTTCTTCAATAAGCATTGTTGGTTAGTGGACAGGATTAGAGAAACAGTTTGGGATGCTGCAATGCAGCCAGCTAGGAGAAATAAGGTTGGTTTGCAATAGCAGCATCCAAGTGGTTGTTCCTTATCACAGTAGAACTATCTTTCTCATAGCTTGTCTTTCTCTTCTATGGTCAACACATTTGTAAATAAAGAGATGTCACAAAAATGGTTTATGTTTCCAATACTCTATCTTCACAAGCAAATAGATCCTGTAAAAGTTATACTCTTATTAGATCTGGCCATTGCTATGCTAAATTCTTTTGAGTTTGTAAGATGATCCAGAAAAGTCAGTCTTTTCCAGTGCTTTTTTTCTGGGGGGATGCAGGGGTACGCATACCCCTAAACATTTTGTGAATCTAACGGGAGAAAGTAAAAGAAATTAAAATGTTGGAATTCCCGCTAAACCAAACATATTATGGATATTTATGTGATTTGTTAAGTTTTATGTAGCGTATGTTGGCAACAAAGATGTTTAGTTATATTTAAACTCACTAAGAGCACTGCTTGTCTTACAAAAAATGGAACATCTTTGAGCATCTAACACGCCACCGAGATCGCTGGCATAATCAATGATCGTTAGGGTGCAGACAAATACAAACAAGTCTTCTCTAAGCCACTTGGAGTTCTGGTAGTTGGAATCTAGCACAGTGATTGGTCAGTCTTGTTGCTACCCCTGATGGCGGCGACCAATTTGTGTATTTGTGTACGTTTTGCACAAAGAGTGCAAAGAGTTTGTCTATAACAAACTCTTTGGTTGTGTGCACGTGTCACTATAGAGAGGCTTGGTTGGCAATATTTATTTCTTCCGATTAGAACTATAAAATGGTGATTTTCTTGAGTCAAACTGAGAGTACCCCTAAACATTTTTTTAGGAAAAAAGCACTGGTCTTTTCCCTTGGTCTCTCTCAGTTTTCACTATAGACTAAATGGGAGAATGGCATAGACATTGCACTGCCCAATATGATTTAAGTGTTATTGAAAATAACTCCCACTGAATCCAGTGACATCAGTAGAACTCGTTTACAAATAGACTTGGCATAAGATAAGGCTGTTAGTCTCCTTTCTTAGGTGTAGTTCTTGTAAGAGTAGCAGTATCCGACTATATAAAAGGCAAGCCGTATTGGCGACAACTCACTTTTTATTCTTGCACAGGCACATTGCTGACAACTCTGGCCTTGAGACTACTGCAAAGCGCCCACTTGTTGCCAGGAGGGGGACTGGTGAAGCAACAGCCTGAGCACTCCTCCCAGCAGTAAAGTAGACACTTTACAGAGGCCTGGAGGCCAGAGCGGGAGGGCGCTGAGGGGAAGCATTGGGAGGAATGCTTAGGCTGTCGATTTGGCGATCTCCCTCCCAGCAGCAAGCGGGCACTTCATAGCAGTCTGGATGCCAGAGCAGGAGGGCACTGAGGGGAGGTATGGGGAGGAATGCTTAGGCTGTCGATCTGGCAGTCTCCCTCCCAGCAGCAAGCGGGCACTTCATAGCAGCCTGGACGCAAGAGCAGGAGGGCACTGAGGGGAGGTATGGGGAGGAATGCTTAGGCTGTCGATTTGGCGGTCTCCCTCCGAGCAGCAAGCAGGCACTTCATAGTGGCCTGCAGGCCAGAGTGAGAGGGCGCTGAGGGGAGGCATTGGGAGTAATGCTTAGGCTGTCGATTTGGTGGTCTCCCTCCCAGCAGCAAGCGGGCACTTCATAGCAGCCTGGAGGCCAGAGCAGGAGGGCACTGAGGGGAGGCATGGAGAGGAGTGCTTAGGCTGCAATCCTTAAGGCAGTTTTCTTGGAGTAAGCTCTATTACCAGAGCATGGCAAGTCATTTCCCAATTCCAACAAAATCTTTACAAAAAACATTATATACAAAGAAATCTTTCACCGTTGATGACTGATTGTTATGTTTCATGAAAAAAATTTAAAAATGACCAACAGCCATTTTCTGGAGCCCACAGTATTTTTTCACACAACGTGCTTTGTTGCTAGTTAAAAAATATTTTTCTCTTCCTTCGTGGGAAGGAGCTGAGAGAAAAACATCTACTTAGAGGAGCAGTCATCTCTGGGAACATGCACAGACATGTCAAGCTCTTCATTTGACTTTGTCTGTTTCCCAGCAGTAACTTGCAAGTCTGGGTCTTTAATTAGAATTTGAGAAGAAACATGATTTTCTGCCTGAGTAGCTCTTAAAAATTAATACAGGGGGATTATTTTAAAGAGGTCTAAAAGAGTTAGGTCAATACACATTGGTTTAGCTACTTATTCTCAGGAAACAGGTTTAATATCACTACTTCATTCCATAAAACAATTTACTTCCCTTCTTCTTTCCCAAGACAGAGAAATCCATCAAAGATTTGTGTGCACAGAGCTGGCTAGGAAATAAAGAAAGCAACACAATTTCCTTACATATACTTAAGGAAGACACGGGACTTTCTATGTATGCTAATTGCCTAGCTCTGCAAGACTTTGGTTCAACCTATGAATGCTATTTTTTCTAGAATGGCACGATAGGAATGAATTAACAGATAACCCCGCACCAGTGACACTTCCAACATCAGCCACCCGTTAGTGCAAATTACTAGTAGGAAAAAAAAAACACAAAAGTCCTGATACATGACTCTTCTGCATCAAATTTAATTTGGCTTTAAGTGAGTGCTAGGATGCTGCAATGCCATCATTGCTCCATGTCTACTGTTATCATTGCTCCATGTCTACTGGAACTCCTGACTCATTCAGTCACCAAGGAATTAAGGTGTTAGTTCTCCCTGTCCCTCCATACATTGCTGCAGCAATGTATGGCAGTAACTCTTTGTTCACAGGAGATGTCAACAAAAGTTCCTATGGTGTATATTGTAAATTATCTACATACATTTCCTAAATGTGCACTTTATTCAAGTGTTTTTAAGGAAACCCCATCTTGTACGTGTCTATCAGTGCCAAATTAAAAAAGAAAAATCCCTTTAAAAAAACCCGTTCATCAGATGAATTCTGGTAGGTAAGAATTCTGGTGATCTTTTTAGATTTTTTTGGACACAAATACTCAAAAGTGACCATGTTTTAGACCACACAAACACACACAAAAATCCTACTTCAAAGAGGTTCCCTTCCTGATCAATAGCTCATGATGTGGGCAGAACAGACTCAACCTTTTTTTCAAAACAATATGGCATATGTCAAACATATGCTGAGTTGTTATGTCCCTGATCTCACACTGTCTTCTCACATAAGATAACCAGAACAGAACTCTGGGACCAGAGGAGGCATAATCTATGAATGCCTGGCAAATAAAAAAAGAAAGGAATCAAATCAAAGAGAAGGGATGGTGTATAGGATGTAGGCAGATTATTCCTTAAAAGTCTTCCCAAGAAGCACCAATACATCTCTTCACTGGGATATCATCAATTAGATTTGAGAAATTTCAAAGATGCACATTTATCCTTATTCAAGAGCCAGTGTGTTGTAGTGATTAGAATGTTGTACTAGGATCCAAGAGAACTAGGTTTGAATCCCCACTCTTCCATGGAAGCTGGGTGACTTTGGCCAGTCACACACTCTCAGCCTTACCTACCTCCCAGGTTTGTGATAAGGATAAAATGGAGCACAGGAGAATTATGTAAGCCACTGGTTCCCAACCTTTTTTCATATGGTGACCCACAAGTCCAAATTTATTTTGTATGGTGATGACCCATCCTTGACTGGCCTGAGATGGGGGTGGGGGTGGCTGAGGAGATGTGGGAAGATAGCAGATTTTGAAAAAGAGGTGGGTGGCAAGTCGCTCAGTGCAGTAATTCTCCCACAAAGATGGCAGTGAAGCACTGCAGGGAGATGGGCAAGAGGTTGTACTGATGAAGGAGCAGTGCTAAGACAGAGCCTGCGCTCACACACACACCTTCTCCTCCTCTAACTTTTCCATGTACTGACAGCTCCCACCTACTCTCCAGATTTCCCCCCTTCTTCCTTCTACTATTGTAAAGTTACTAGTTGCCAGACAGCTTTCCCCCTCCCCCTCATTATTATTGCAAAGGGGGAAGCAAGAATGTGAGAAGCTGGAAAGGAAGAAGAGGAGAGAAAGAGAAGAGCGAAAAGGGCAGGAGTTGATATTAGGGATGGCTGGCCTGCAACTCACTTTCAGAGGCTTTGCAAACAACTTTTGTGTCCCAGCTCACAGGTTGGGAAATACTGATATAAGCCATCTTGGGTCTCCACTGGAGAGAAAGATGGGAGTATAAATAAAGTAAAGTAAATAATTAACACAGTTCCCAATGAAGATTATTATGACTAAACTAGCAACAAATCCCATTGTTGGGGGGAAAATACAACAGGCTCTAGAAAGGGGAGGGTGGGCAGGCAGGCATTTACTCCTCCTCTGTCACTGATTCGAGCTGGTGAAGGAGGGGGGTGGGCATTGTCATCTGCTCCATGCTTGATCTGCCTGATCTTGGCCATGTGAAGGGGTGGTGAGCTTTGTCATCTGCTCCATGCCTGATACATGCCAGGTAAAGGGGGGCATTGCCTCCTGTTCTGAGCCTGACTACGGCTGGGTGAAGGGGAGCAGGCATCGCTGCCGGCTCCAAGCCTGATCCCAGCTGGGTGAAGGGGGTGGGCATTGCCACCTGCTCCCCACTGGGTGAAGGGGGGAACAGGCATTGTCTCCTGCTCTGTGCCTGATCCTGACAGGTGAAGGTGGCAGGCTTTACTACCTACTCTGCTCCTGATCCCAGCTGGGTGAAGGGGGTGCGGGCATTGCCACCTGCTCTGCTCCTGATTCTAGCAGGTTGAAGGGGGGGGAGGCATTGCTGCATGCTTGACTCCTGACTCCAGCAGGGTGAAGCCATGGTGGGCATTGCTGCCTGCTCAGTAGCTAATTCCGGTAGGTTGAAGAGGGCGGGCATTGCCACCTGCTCTGTTTCTTATCCCTCTGACAAACTGAGGGCAACCTTGAGTGCACAGAACCAATGCAAAATATACAAACAACACCCAGGGATAAATAAATCAATAGGACCCATTAAATCCAAATATAACTATAAAGTGTAATTCTTTTATACACTAAATAATGCATCCCAAAGATTTAAATAACCGAATATCATTATGTACAAACATTACTGAAGAAATTTAAATGGCCATCATAGTCGGGTAAGTACAAAGAATGGTCTTAGTCAATTTCAACAGACCGTACCTCCCAGAAATAAAGACGGCGCTGGAGACAGAATAAATCAAGTAAATGTCAGTTTGTTCTAAATTCCTCTAGAAGTCCAGGTGTCTGTACAGTCCATAAAGCCATCAAAGATGTATAAAGGACAAGTGTGGAAATGTGTAGGCAGTAAATAATCTCTGTTCGTTCTTGTAATAGGTAGATACAGACAGATTGATCCCAGGATCACAAACAGTCCTGGGTTGGCCTGACAAGCGGCCGGCAAGATCAAGTTAATCAGCTTGTTTCATCTAGCCAAGATTTCCTCAGGGGCCACAACAGATACCACCATAATTATTCTATAATTAAAAAACAACATAGAAAATGTTGTTTCTCTTTATTTACATGCCAAATATTTATATACACAGGTTTACATGCAAAATGCCTTCATGAGTGCTCACCAACTTGAAACAGCTAAGCAATTCTTAACTGCAGTCTTTTCTCAGCACAGCAAGGTCAGTCAAGACAGCAAACCCCATCCTTATCGATGTATTTAAGTACTTAATGCACTGCTTGTCACAACCAACCTTAAAGGGATAGTTTCCTGTATAGCAACACTACATGCCCTTACAAAAAACATGACAAGTTACACTCCAAGTAACTTGGTGGTATGTGTTGTGTGGCCCCTGAGAAAATCTTGGCTAAACGAAACAAGCCGATTAACTTGATCTTGCCGGCCACTTGTCGGGCTGACCCGGGACTTCATGATCCTGGGATCCATCTGCTCTGTTCCTAATACCAGCTGGGTTAAGGCAGGGGGGTATTGTCACCTGCTCGACTCCTGATCCCAGATGTATTTGTGGAGATCTGGGTTCAACACCCCGCTTCCGCTATGGAAGATCATTGGGTGACCTTGGGCTTGTCACACACTCTCAGCCTGGCCTACCTCAGAGGATCATTGTTGTGATAAAATGGAGGAGATGAGAACAATGCTCAAAGCTGCTTTGAGTTCCTAAATGGGAGTAAAGCAGGATATAAACAAATAAATCAAATGCATCAACACATTCTAAGTATGGTTAGTATGGTTTGGACACATTGTGTCTGTCATAAAAGGCAAATATCTCAGGTGACTTCAGTACACATTGAAATATTTGTTAGACCTTGTCTTATAAGAAGCAACCATAGCATGTACTTTGCCTGTAGAAAGTCCCAGCTTCAATGCATGGCATTGGCATCAGTGGCAGGAAAACAGGATCTCAGTAGCAGGGCAATGAAGGGCCTGAAACCTGGAGAGACATAGCCAGTCAGAGCTGAAAATAGTGCACTGGATAAACAAATGGTCATGAACGAAAGGTCTATCGGTGGCTACTAGGCATGGTGACTAAAGGAGATCTCCACATTCAGATGCAGCAAACCTCTGAATACCAGTGACAGGAGGAAACACCAGGGGAAAGCTTTGGCCTGTTCCTTGGCCCTCTAGAGCTATTAGTATGACAGTTAGGGGCGTAGCTGTGTTGGTCTGCAGTAGAAAAGCTCTGACTCTCGAAAACTTACACTCTGAAACTGTTGTTGATCTCTAAGGTGCCACTGTCTCACACTTTCTGTGTGAGACAGAATCCTGGACTAGATGAACTACTAGTCTGATCCAGCAGGACATTTTTACCATAATACATCGACAAAGCCTTACTTCCTTTTAGCAAGCCTTTGAAAAGTAAACTTTTGAAAACTGAAGTTTGTACAGCTTGTAAACCAATTATTGGTTCTTCCCTTAAGACATTGAGCTAATTCCAAGGAAAGGACATAATCCTCTTAATAAATTTAGTTATGCAAAAATCTAGGGAACATTTAGATAAACCTCTGTTACAAATGGGTATGCTCTCAGAATTAATTTAGATTCCAGAGGAAGTGGATAGTACAAAGTGGGATCTAAATGTGTGTTTGGTCTACAGTAGATTCTAAAATAAAGCAAGATTGTTCAGTAAATATCTTGTTTTCTGCACCATTTTGAATAGTATGGAACATTAGTTTAGTTAGCTGTCAAATCAAGTCTATTGGGACCTCCTTTTTAAGTCAAGGTGATTCTAATGACTTTTAATCATGGTTTCCTTGTTACTTTTCAGACCTTTGCTTGTATGATGTTCTTCTGTTCTTTTTCAACCTCTTCTGTTTATGGATCGCAAGATAACTTTTTATTATTTGGTAGTTGTGTCTTATAAATGCTATGATGTAAAAATACTTAGAATAAATAAAAATGCACACAACTTTGCCTGCATAAAAACGTTCATAACTTACATATCATCCTTCCTAGAAAAAGATGTATTGACAAAAATCAATATTTTATTACAGGAAGAATTCTTTAATGTCTTTTATAAATGACACATTACAGAGCTATAATGTGTCCCTGTCATTTGTCAGTGAATAGCTTTAAACACCACAGTTTCAGCAGTTTCTTTTTTTAAAAAAGGATAGCTATCATTTCCTGAAAATGGAATGTTCTCCAAAATTTGCCTCATCATGAAAAGTCTATTTAAACAAGAATACCAAAATGATACTCCTTCTACAATCATTTTCATGTTGCAAATATACATGTAACTTTTGTACATAATTCCTTGCATCTCTTTGTTTCCACATGGAGGTTTTGCTCTAGTTCCCTGTCTAAACTGGAGCAGCTTTATCAGAGTATTCATATGGGTTCATCCTCTAATCCTCACCTCCCTCTGTTTTCCCTGACTTTGTTGTAATCTTTCCCAAACCTCATTTGATATGATCTTTTAGAAAATATTGCAATTAGTATCTTTGTGTGCTGTGTAATAGTAAGGTGCACATTTTTTTGCAGATCCTGCTCACTTCAATGATATTTTCCTTTCCTTGCTCTCCTCCTCCACACCATTAGAGGGCTTTTGCCCCCCCAGTTGAAATAAAGAGGCAGACACAAGGCTTGGGTAAAAAGGGCCACTTTTATTAATGGCAACAACATGAACTTCAACCCATGAAACCTGGCAAGGGTCCTAAAGCGGTACAGGTCAAGCCCTGGGGTCACTACCCTGGACCCCGCCTTGACCTGTCTGGGCGAGTCCCGCTGCCCCGGGTGCGAGCCATCCAACTGCATGGCTTGGATCCGGCCAGCCTGGCAGATGGTTTCCCCCTTAAAGCTCCACGCACCCCCGCCGCAGAGCATGAAGGCAGGACTTTTCCAGGGGCTCCCACCAGGCAACCTGCCCTCTCAACTGGCCGCCGCAAAGCATGCCAGCCGATCCTGACAGGCCCCCAATATCCCCACCAATGGGGATATGCCAAGGGTGCTCACCATCCCGCTAGCATCCCCCCAGCTAAATCCTGCCAGTGAAACCTATACAGCACCACCGTAGCCAATAGCCACAGCCCCAGCAAGCAGTGCAAGGTAGGCGAAAAACTAAGCTCCCAAAGCCAATCAGGGAACAAAGAAAAAATTCCTACCTGGCCCCCCAGAAGGCGACCAGTTAGCAACCTGCACTAATACTGGGCGGGCGGGTGGGCCGAGCACAAGGAGGCGAGTGCAAAGCAGAGGGCGAGGCTGTGCAAAGCTATGCGCCAAGCCCCACCCCCTCCCAAGAGGCCCTACGAGGCCGGGGAAGCTGCCGCTTATTCTGCTGCGGCGGCAAATGCGGCCCCCGGCCTCAAGCCCTTGGCGGCCGGCCGGGAGGGGCCGAATTGCCCCCCCAGTTGAAATAAAGAGGCAGACACAAGGCTTGGGTAAAAAGGGCCACTTTTATTAATGGCAACAACATGAACTTCAACCCATGAAACCTGGCAAGGGTCCTAAAGCAGTACAGGTCAAGCCCTGGGGTCACTACCCTGGACCCCGCCTTGACCTGTCTGGGCGAGTCCCGCTGCCCCGGGTGCAAGCCATCCAACTGCATGGCTTGGATCCGGCCGGCCTGGCAGATGGTTTCCCCCTTAAAGCTCCACGCACCCCCGCCGCAGAGCATGAAGGCAGGACTTTTCCAGGGGCTCCCACCAGGCAACCTGCCCTCTCAACTGGCCGCCGCAAAGCATGCCAGCCGATCCTGACAGGCCCCCAATATCCCCACCAATGGGGATATGCCAAGGGTGCTCACCATCCCGCTAGCATCCCCCCAGCTAAATCCTGCCAACGCTAAGGCCGAGCCTCTGCTCAGGCCTTCGCGCCCCACAGGTGACTGACAGAGAGTTGCAGCCCTTGCCTCAGGTCGTCTAAAAAGATGTTGTTGCCAGCCACCGATAGGTGGACCCCATCACCTCTGTAGAGGTCGGCCAAACGGGCCTTAATCCTGGGGTGGGGAAGATAAATACCCAGTCCCTTCCCCAGCGCTACCTGAAGGGCCCTATTAGCCCTACGTCGAGCCCCCTCTATCCCTTTGGGGTTCATAGCTTCCCGCCACACCCGGCGCTGCAATATCTCAGACCAAATAATCAAGACACCAGGCCATCGCTTGCTAATCCATTGCAAGTCGGCCTGTGCCTACAAAATAAGGGCTTGTCCCTTGACAAGCCTAAGGTCATTACCACTCAGGTGAATGACCAATATATCAGGCGGAGGACCGCTCCTCCCCTCGAACAGCAAAGGTAGCAGCCCTGGCCACCGCAGGCCACGTCGGCCCTGCCACTCAATGGTGGCCCACTTACTTAACCCAAGCTGGGACCCGATGGCTGTCCTCTTGGCTTGGTGGGCTGCCCAAAAAACCATGCTGTGTCCACACACAAGGATCTGCAGCCTTCCGCGGTGAAACACAGGACCTAAAGAGAGAACAATTCAGTTGAGTTTCCCAGTGGGCAGAGGACGAATGTAAGACCGGTAAGCCTTGGACTTCCACCTTCCCACCTGCTGTATAATCTGACTGGGATAACCCATGGCTGCAGCTGTCGAAGCCGCCCCAATGCGAAAGGAATGGGTACCAAATTTAACATCCTGCAGCCCCAACTGTGTTAGAGCCCGTCCAGTAACAGTCCAGAACTGATACTTAGACAAGGGGGCTCCATCCTCATGACGGAATAATAACCCCCCGTCATCGCCCCAAAGCACAATATATTGCTTCAGAGCAGAGACCGGGCACAAACCAGTGTCTGCACAAGGCCCTAGCTGAATCACAGACCCCCGCTGTAACTGGTCAGTCTTGGAGTGCCTAATTCTTAAGGTGACCTTGTCCCCAACAAACTTTACATCAGAAGCCACTAAGGCCTTCGCAGAGCCATCCCTAATGGAGGTGGCTACCAATTCGCTTATCCTCAGGGCCCCAAAAAAGGCTGTGAGTGCAGCTGCATGAAAGAGAGCCGCCTCATACCCTGAGCAGCACACTGAACTCCAGACTACACTAAGACCACTTAAGATGTCTGGGGACATGGGCTCCCTAACGTCCCGTGATCTGACTGCCTCCCTAGACCAACCCTCTAACATTTTCTTGAGGCGGAAATCCCCCGTGGCCTCTGAAAATCCGTGGGCTTTGCTAGCAAATGCTAACGCAGCTAGCTGTCCCCTGATGGACTTTACAGCCAAGCCCCTCACCTTACGATGCACACAAAACTGCATAAGGTGCGTCACAGGGATCGGCCATACCTGTCGCAGTCCCTGCTCGGTCCTAAACCCCACAAACTGCCTCACTGCACGATCATAGGACCTCTGTGTGCTGGGGGCAATGGCTAGCTGGATGGCCCTGGAGGCTTCAACCTTCCAAGCTGCCAGAGCTCCTGTGGCATCGGGGCAGGCATCAGGTCGGCCTCCGGGGCAAGCCGATGAAATCGCTCCATCTGCAGGCGAGACAGAGCATCTGCCACCCCATTATCCAACCCAGGGACATGTTTGGCCAGGAACAGAATATTCAACTTCAAGCATTGAAGGGTAAAAGCTCGGACGAGCCTCATAACCCTCCGAGACTTGGAAGTGAGTGAGTTCACCACATGAACCACTGACAGATTGTCACACCAGAAGTGCACGGTGTGATTGGCAAGGGCCCATCCCCATAGGACTACCGCAACTAATATAGGGAAAAATTCGAGGAAGGTAAGGTCCCGACTGAGACCCTGTTCCACCCAATCAGCAGGCCACTGCTCGGCACACCAGTGCCCACGGAAAAACACCCCAAATCCCAGGGACCCCGAGGCATCAGAGTGTACCTGCAACTCCGCCTCCAGGATGAGGTTATCTCTCCAGAAAGAGACTCCATTAAATGCACGTAAAAATTCCTCCCAAACGAGAAGGTCCTCCCTAATCCCGGCATCTATCCTGAGCCTATGATGGAGAAGCCTTAACTTGCCCATGGCGTCACAGAGCCGCCGCAGAAAAGCCCGGCCAGGCGCCACCACTCTACAAGCAAAGTTTAAGTGGCCTACAAGCTTCTGTAACTCATGCAGCGATACCCTATGCTGCACCTTAAATGAGGCTAGCCGCAACCTGAGGTCGGCTAGCTTTTCCAGCGGCAGTCTGGAGGTTTGATGGACGGTGTCCATTTCAATGCCCAGAAAGGTGAGGGCCGTGGCAGGGCCCTCAGTTTTCTCATGAGCCAAGGGGACCCCCAGACGTGCCGCCAGATTGATAAAGCCCTCCAAGAGCCTGGCACATTGGCCGGTTCCGGGGGGCCCACAAAAAAGATAATCATCTAAATAGTGGACGGTGTCCCAACAGCGAAGCCGTTGACACAGTGCCCACTCCAGGAAAGAGCTGAAACGTTCAAAGACCGCACAAGAAATCGAGCACCCCATGGGTAATGCCCTGTCCATGTAGAAACGGCCTTCGAAGGAAAAACCCAACAGCTCAAAATCCTCAGGATGGACTGGGAGAAGGCGAAAAGCGGACTTAATGTCGCATTTGGCCAACTCAGCTCCCGGCCCACAACGCCTGACCACCTTGACTGCCTGATCAAAGGATGTGTACCGCACAGAACAAAGGTGGTCAGGAATAGCGTCGTTGACGGATCCTCCCCTGGGGTAAGAAAGGTGGTGAATCAGGCGGAACTCACCTGCCGCCTTTTTTGGCACCACACCCAAGGGGGAGACCCGCAAACGTGGGACTGGGGGGGCCACAAACGGGCCCAGCACCGGGCCCTCAGCGCATTCTTTGGCAATTTTTTCCCTCACAATCCCTTCCATGCCAGCCACTGACCTAAGATTGGCTGCCATGAAAGGGGTCCTGGGACCCTGAAAAGGAATCCTGAAACCAAACTTAAACCCCTCAAACAAGAATGCAGCGTCCTCCCGCTTGGGATAAATATCCAAGAAGAACTTAATTTCATTCAGTTTTATTGGGCTGGGGCCCTTTTCCAGCCTGATGCTGGGCATTACCACCGGCCCCACCGCCACGCTTATTCCAACCTCCCTTATATCGCCTAGGGCAGTAGTTAAAGGAGTGGGAACCACCACAGGTCGGGCATTCATGCCGGTATTTGCACGGTTTCCGCGTGCATGTTCCCTGATTCGCAAACTCCCAGCACAACAGCCGTGCTTGAACCGGCTGACCTGCGGGCCAGTGGGAACTGGGAGCATTGGATAACCACTGCACTAAATGGCCGCTATCCGAGCGATCAGTGACATTGGCTTTAGCCGGGGCCATCACCTGCAGCCATAGCTGCTGCAGAATCTTGTCCCAAGGCAAGTCAGGGTTCATATCAGACAAGAAGAAAATTCCCGTGTACTATAATGCCTCCACAATCAACAATAAAGCGTGTAATATTGTTTCCAGAATTATTTATTCACCAATATATAAGGGGTATATTAAACAACTTGTATTTCAAATTATCTCTCTTAGCACATTCAAGAACTGTACCACATATTGCACTCCCCCTCAACCTCAATCATATAGGCATTTCAGACGTCCTGTAATTATTCTATTAAAGTGTCACGTGCTCCAAGTGCTATAATTGTTACAATTAAAGTGCATTTACTGGTCAGGCATCCTATGACACTACTTTTCCTATACAGGGTTTAAATTGCCTTGTTCACAATTATAATATACAGTCACAATATAGGTGCAGTCCAAGAATGATTCCAGACACTGTGGGTGTCACAGCTCATGGGTAGACCTATGTCCTTCCAATATACGTTGTAAACTCTGTGACTGAGTTCTCTAACGGACGGTCCAGATCCTTGTAAGGTCCGTTTCCAAAGTTCTTTTTCAAAGAGCACAGTAGCTGGAAAAACATACATAGTCATAAAGAATCCCTGAGTATCTAATATTTACACTAATACATTCATGGTACAATATACTCACTCAGAGATTCTTGCAATTAACCTTCCATATCCCCTTCTAGTATTCCAATTACTTCCATCTGCATCTTGTTAGCTAGTAACCGTTTTATCCTCTGAATGTAATCCACGCCCCCATCATATAGTTATTCTCTCTTAAAGAGGTATTAGTCCCATAAGTAGTTATAAGAAACACGTATAGTCATTGGCTATATTCAAGCCATTAGGTATGAGAGTATTGAGTTTATATATCCAAAAAGTTTCTTTTTGGTGTAGTTCCCTAGTAGCAGTCATATATTCCTTCTTTCGAGTCTTGAACAGCACTGTAAATAACATCTCCATGTCACTATGTTTTCTCTCCAAATAATGTTGGACCATGGGTGCCTCTAGTACGTTATTCTTTATTCTGGACTGATGTTCACCAAGCCTTATTCTAATGGAACGTGTGGTACTTCCTACATATAATAGACCACATGGGCATTTCAAAACATACACTACCCCCTCAGTGCCGCAGTTAACAAATTCATTTGTAGTCCTTAGTCCTGACTGTTCCAAATCTCCTGTAGTCATTATTAGGGAGCATTGTTTACATCTCCCACATTTGTATACACCCCTCGGCAGTCCTATGTTCCTGGTGCCAATATCATAATTTAAATCCGAATGTATAATCTGATCTTTGATGTTCCGAGTCCTCCTGAAGGCTACCAGTGGGGGAGTCTCACAGCCTGGGATATCATTGACAAGCGGCCAGTATTTCAAGATTGCCCTGCGGATGGCATTTGCTTTCTCACTATAGTCAAGAACACCCACGATACGGTCTCTGGTCGTTCGTACCTTCGGTCTAAGTAATTCTTCTCTGGTCGTTTCGTCAGCACGTCGTCTTGCTTGTAATAACACCCTATCTGGGTAACCCCGTTGCTTCAAATGTTCTTGCAATATATTACTCTGGAGAACATAATCAGCAATACTAGTAGAATTTCTTTTAAGTCGCAGGAATTGTCCAAAGGGTAAGTTGGCCCTTAAATGTCCGGGATGAAAGGATCTATAATGGAGTAATGAATTTTTGTCTGTTTGTTTCCTAAAAGGTCTTACCGCCAGGGTCCCATCCTCCCCCTTGTACACTGTCACATCCAGATAATTCACAGACTCCCTACTTGTGCTCCAAGTGAACTTTATATTGGGATGTATACTGTTCATCCATTCCCCCAATTCTTGGATGTTGACATTTTCATTTGTCACTAGGAAGAGATCGTCAATAAAACGAACAAATATGATGATGTCCTTCCAGAATGGATTAGTTACAGGGTTACAAAAATAGTCCCTTTCCAGCCGTCCCATAAATAGATTCGCTATACATGGTGCTGCAGAGCATCCCATCGCGACCCCTCGAAGCTGAATGAAAAATTGGTCTTCTACTCTAAAGTAGTTGTTTTCTAATATTATTTCCAAAAGTGATGTCAAAAAGAAAGTGGGTGGGCGCAAACACTCTCTTTGATCTAAGGTTTCCATTACCACTAGGCGTGCCTCTTCATGCGGAATATTAGTATACAGTGAGGCAACGTCCAGTGTTGCTAATATCGCCCCTGTTGGTAATTTGAAGCCTTCAAACTTCTTGACAAAGTCCCCCGTGTCCAGTAAAAAAGTCGGTAGTTTTCTTACAAAATCCTGGAGAAAAAAATCCAAGTATTTAGACAACGGTTCCAGGATAGAGTTGCTTCCCGATATAATTGGGCGACCCGGAGGGGGAAAACCTTCTTTATGGATTTTAGGCAATATATACATTACTGGTGTCCTGGGAGACAAATTAATTAAGCCTTTATGTTCCCGATCTGTAATATGTCCCAATGCTAAAGCTTCATCCACGGTTACCTTAATTAAAAAACCGATCTTCTTCACAGGATCATTGGGGATTGGTTTGTAGTCCAATTCATTATTCAATTGTCTCCTCACTTCCATCATATAATCTTTTTTATCCATCACCACTATTGCACCTCCCTTATCAGCCTCTTTTATTATGATGGAACGATCAGATCGCAAATCCTTTAAAGCCATCCTCTCCCCCTTCGGTAAGTTGTTGTATCCAATACCTTCCCGGGCTTCTATATTGTCAATTTCCTTCAATAACATCTTCTCAAAAGTCTGGACACAGTGGTTATTGACAACGGGATTATATGAGGAGCGTGTGAAGATGCCTGTTTCCTTTCTCTTAAATGCTGTACCTCCAAAAACAATTTTCAATTTAATTTGTCTTATTAGTTTAAAGACGTCTATCCTAGTTTGGAAATCATTATACCTGGGAGTTGGCACAAACCCGAGGCCTTTATTTAAGGCCACTTTTTCTAAATCCGAAAGAGTTCTGCTTGAGAGATTAACCACTAGGTCAGTTTCCCTTGTTGGTGTCAGGTCCGTCTCCCTCTGTTGTGCCGGCCCCCTCGTAAAAAACGGCCCCTGCCTTCATAATTATGTATCTTATTGCCCGGCCGTACTGACATAGATCTAGTAGACATGCCTTCTTCTAACGAGGTGTCGGTATCCTCTCCCTCTGTAGTCTCTAAATCCGAGAACTGAGTTAAGGGGTTTGACCAGGAGACCTTTTTTCTCTTAATATTTTCTTCATTCCACCAACTGTATACCCGCCCCGTGGTATAATCCCTATTATCCCTCTGGTACTTCCTTACTTTGACTTCTTTCATTTTGTTTTCAAAGTCTTTAACTAGTTTCTCAAGTTCCTTTATCTTACTTTTAAATTGGTCTTCCTCAAAGCTGTTTTTGAGTTTAGTCTCCAAAACTTCAATCTCCTTGCCAAGATTCTTCACCTCCACCTGTGCTGTCTCGACCACTAATAACATAAGATCCATGGAACATTTATTCAATACGGCAGCCCATCTATTTTTAAATTCTTCCTGGTCTCTAAAGAGGCCAGGAGGTTTATGTATACGGAGACCTCTAGGTATTCTATTAATCTTGCAATATTCAATCAGGGAGCCCGCATGAAGTTGATAACGAAGCTGTTTTTTCTTCAGGAACTGCAAATTATTCCAATCATTCTCCCCATTACTCTCATTTTTATCAAACGAAAAGGGAGTGGATGACATTTCAGAGATAATACGTGTCTTATCCTCTTCAGTATACATTAACAATCCTTCAAAATTAGACATGGCTCTAGTTACAGCGTCCCAAAATATAGAGCAACACGGTAATACTGCTATCAGACAAGAAGAAAATTCCCGTGTACTATAATGCCTCCACAATCAACAATAAAGCGTGTAATATTGTTTCCAGAATTATTTATTCACCAATATATAAGGGGTATATTAAACAACTTGTATTTCAAATTATCTCTCTTAGCACATTCAAGAACTGTACCACATATTGCACTCCCCCTCAACCTCAATCATATAGGCATTTCAGACGTCCTGTAATTATTCTATTAAAGTGTCACGTGCTCCAAGTGCTATAATTGTTACAATTAAAGTGCATTTACTGGTCAGGCATCCTATGACACTACTTTTCCTATACAGGGTTTAAATTGCCTTGTTCACAATTATAATATACAGTCACAATATAGGTGCAGTCCAAGAATGATTCCAGACACTGTGGGTGTCACAGCTCATGGGTAGACCTATGTCCTTCCAATATACGTTGTAAACTCTGTGACTGAGTTCTCTAACGGACGGTCCAGATCCTTGTAAGGTCCGTTTCCAAAGTTCTTTTTCAAAGAGCACAGTAGCTGGAAAAACATACATAGTCATAAACCCTTAACTCAGTTCTCGGATTTAGAGACTACAGAGGGAGAGGATACCGACACCTCGTTAGAAGAAGGCATGTCTACTAGATCTATGTCAGTACGGCCGGGCAATAAGATACATAATTATGAAGGCAGGGGCCGTTTTTTACGAGGGGGCCGGCACAACAGAGGGAGACGGACCTGACACCAACAAGGGAAACTGACCTAGTGGTTAATCTCTCAAGCAGAACTCTTTCGGATTTAGAAAAAGTGGCCTTAAATAAAGGCCTCGGGTTTGTGCCAACTCCCAGGTATAATGATTTCCAAACTAGGATAGACGTCTTTAAACTAATAAGACAAATTAAATTGAAAATTGTTTTTGGAGGTACAGCATTTAAGAGAAAGGAAACAGGCATCTTCACACGCTCCTCATATAATCCCGTTGTCAATAACCACTGTGTCCAGACTTTTGAGAAGATGTTATTGAAGGAAATTGACAATATAGAAGCCCGGGAAGGTATTGGATACAACAACTTACCGAAGGGGGAGAGGATGGCTTTAAAGGATTTGCGATCTGATCGTTCCATCATAATAAAAGAGGCTGATAAGGGAGGTGCAATAGTGGTGATGGATAAAAAAGATTATATGATGGAAGTGAGGAGACAATTGAATAATGAATTGGACTACAAACCAATCCCCAATGATCCTGTGAAGAAGATCGGTTTTTTAATTAAGGTAACCGTGGATGAAGCTTTAGCATTGGGACATATTACAGATCGGGAACATAAAGGCTTAATTAATTTGTCTCCCAGGACACCAGTAATGTATATATTGCCTAAAATCCATAAAGAAGGTTTTCCCCCTCCGGGTCGCCCAATTATATCGGGAAGCAACTCTATCCTGGAACCGTTGTCTAAATACTTGGATTTTTTTCTCCAGGATTTTGTAAGAAAACTACCGACTTTTTTACTGGACACGGGGGACTTTGTCAAGAAGTTTGAAGGCTTCAAATTACCAACAGGGGCGATATTAGCAACACTGGACGTTGCCTCACTGTATACTAATATTCCGCATGAAGAGGCACGCCTAGTGGTAATGGAAACCTTAGATCAAAGAGAGTGTTTGCGCCCACCCACTTTCTTTTTGACATCACTTTTGGAAATAATATTAGAAAACAACTACTTTAGAGTAGAAGACCAATTTTTCATTCAGCTTCGAGGGGTCGCGATGGGATGCTCTGCAGCACCATGTATAGCGAATCTATTTATGGGACGGCTGGAAAGGGACTATTTTTGTAACCCTGTAACTAATCCATTCTGGAAGGACATCATCATATTTGTTCGTTTTATTGACGATCTCTTCCTAGTGACAAATGAAAATGTCAACATCCAAGAATTGGGGGAATGGATGAACAGTATACATCCCAATATAAAGTTCACTTGGAGCACAAGTAGGGAGTCTGTGAATTATCTGGATGTGACAGTGTACAAGGGGGAGGATGGGACCCTGGCGGTAAGACCTTTTAGGAAACAAACAGACAAAAATTCATTACTCCATTATAGATCCTTTCATCCCGGACATTTAAGGGCCAACTTACCCTTTGGACAATTCCTGCGACTTAAAAGAAATTCTACTAGTATTGCTGATTATGTTCTCCAGAGTAATATATTGCAAGAACATTTGAAGCAACGGGGTTACCCAGATAGGGTGTTATTACAAGCAAGACGACGTGCTGACGAAACGACCAGAGAAGAATTACTTAGACCGAAGGTACGAACGACCAGAGACCGTATCGTGGGTGTTCTTGACTATAGTGAGAAAGCAAATGCCATCCGCAGGGCAATCTTGAAATACTGGCCGCTTGTCAATGATATCCCAGGCTGTGAGACTCCCCCACTGGTAGCCTTCAGGAGGACTCGGAACATCAAAGATCAGATTATACATTCGGATTTAAATTATGATATTGGCACCAGGAACATAGGACTGCCGAGGGGTGTATACAAATGTGGGAGATGTAAACAATGCTCCCTAATAATGACTACAGAAGATTTGGAACAGTCAGGACTAAGGACTACAAATGAATTTGTTAACTGCGGCACTGAGGGGGTAGTGTATGTTTTGAAATGCCCATGTGGTCTATTATATGTAGGAAGTACCACACGTTCCATTAGAATAAGGCTTGGTGAACATCAGTCCAGAATAAAGAATAACGTACTAGAGGCACCCATGGTCCAACATTATTTGGAGAGAAAACATAGTGACATGGAGATGTTATTTACAGTGCTGTTCAAGACTCGAAAGAAGGAATATATGACTGCTACTAGGGAACTACACCAAAAAGAAACTTTTTGGATATATAAACTCAATACTCTCATACCTAATGGCTTGAATATAGCCAATGACTATACGTGTTTCTTATAACTACTTATGGGACTAATACCTCTTTAAGAGAGAATAACTATATGATGGGGGCGTGGATTACATTCAGAGGATAAAACGGTTACTAGCTAACAAGATGCAGATGGAAGTAATTGGAATACTAGAAGGGGATATGGAAGGTTAATTGCAAGAATCTCTGAGTGAGTATATTGTACCATGAATGTATTAGTGTAAATATTAGATACTCAGGGATTCTTTATGACTATGTATGTTTTTCCAGCTACTGTGCTCTTTGAAAAAGAACTTTGGAAACGGACCTTACAAGGATCTGGACCGTCCGTTAGAGAACTCAGTCACAGAGTTTACAACGTATATTGGAAGGACATAGGTCTACCCATGAGCTGTGACACCCACAGTGTCTGGAATCATTCTTGGACTGCACCTATATTGTGACTGTATATTATAATTGTGAACAAGGCAATTTAAACCCTGTATAGGAAAAGTAGTGTCATAGGATGCCTGACCAGTAAATGCACTTTAATTGTAACAATTATAGCACTTGGAGCACGTGACACTTTAATAGAATAATTACAGGACGTCTGAAATGCCTATATGATTGAGGTTGAGGGGGAGTGCAATATGTGGTACAGTTCTTGAATGTGCTAAGAGAGATAATTTGAAATACAAGTTGTTTAATATACCCCTTATATATTGGTGAATAAATAATTCTGGAAACAATATTACACGCTTTATTGTTGATTGTGGAGGCATTATAGTACACGGGAATTTTCTTCTTGTCTGATAGCAGTATTACCGTGTTGCTCTATATTTTGGGAAGTCAGGGTTCATAGCTGCTCGCATCCTAAACTCTTCGTCGTACTGCATCCAAGCAGCACCGACAAAGCCAGTGTACCCCTTGTATATAATATCAAGGTACTGGAAAAGAGCGGCCGCCCTCCATGGCTGAGCCTGCACAATGACACCTGCGTAGATAAGGAACCCGGGTAGCCAATTGGTCCAGGTCCGATCTCTCCTGCGCCGTTTCATCCGCTCTTTATCCCTATCATCCAAATCCTCCTTGTCTTTCTTTTCTAACTCCCTGTAGAGAAGGGAGAAGACATCCACAAACTCCCCCCGCAAAATCTTGTCCCTAGTACCCTGAGTAAGATGGTCACCCAAGGGGAGGGCAGTGTCTCCAAACGGAAGCGCCCGATAGGGCACCAGGCCATAGGGGGTCATAGTGAAAGTAGAGCTCACTGGGGGGGCATAGTTGGGCCAAGCAGTGGATGTACCAGGCAGGGACTGGCCCTCAAGACCCTGCCACCCTGGCATGAACTGCCTTTCAAAACCCTGCCTGCCCGTCTGCCGTGCCGCTCCTGGGATACCCATTGCACCTGGGGCAGGCTGCCCATATTGACCTCCAAAAACCTGATTACCCCACGTCGGTACAGCCCCAAACTCAACCTGACCAAGTGCTGGGCCGTGCCGCATGCCCTGATATGTCATCGGACTTGAGGACATGTGGGCAGGGTCCAGTATCCGGGAACCCCAGGGCCACCCATCACCATGTTGTGTAGGTGCCAACTTACCATCCCACACTGGGTCCACCACAACAGCTACGGGTTCAGAGTCAGCCATCCAGCCAGGCTCCACACTCGAGGGTTCAATGCCTAATGCTCCCTCCTTGTGTTGGGTCTCTACAGCATCTGCAGAAACAGAAGGCCCCTCAAGGGCAGAAAGTCGTCTGAGTACCTCAGATTGAAAGGCAGCCGCTGACAACTGCCTGACTGGCCTAGTAGGCTTTGCTGAGCCTCCCACCCCCGGACCCCCAGATTGCTCCAGTGCTGCATTCATGGCATTAGCCCCTGCAGCCCGTGATTGCTCTAGGGCAGCAATCCGGCTAAGAATGGCCTGGCGATTAGCACTCTCCTCCTCGTCAGAAGATGACACAGTGGGGGGACGCCTTTTGGGTGGGGGCCTTTTAGCAGGCTGCTTCCCTTTTGAAGGACCAGACCCCTTTTTTGGAGGCATGGTTATATGTATAATCCCTGTTATTAATTAATAACAATTGAGAGAGCTGGGCTGCAGAACTGTGATCAGCCGGGAGGGGCCTACTGAGGAAAATTAAACCAAAATGGCTGCAATTCTCTGCCTGGCGACAAAACCAAGTAAAATGGCTGTCAGCTTCTGCCCAGCGACAGAGCGTTCCCCACCCAAGTGGCTGTCGCTGGCTTTAAGCTCTGCAACCACCAGCCCCCTATGGGACAAATCTGCCTGTAAAGTGGCCAAATTTCCCCAGCAACAAGGGCACTTGGGACTGTGGCCAAGAAGCCAAAAAGGGGGGAGAAGGGCGTAAAAAAGGGGGGGTGAGAGTGGAATGAACAACCCTCCCACTGGCCCCCACAAGTCTAACAGGCAATAGCCGCCCAACACACAAAAGTCACAGCAAACAGCAATGGGGGGGGGCGTTGCTGCGCAGCAAACGGAGCCAGGCGCTCCAGACTCCGCTCCCCCACTAAAGCTGCCCGCCCCACTCAGCCGTTGACCGCCGCGGCCGTGAGCAGCTCGGCCCTGAGAGGCTGCAAACGGCTCGTCCCGAGCCCGACCAGCCGCGGCTTGACGCCGCTCTGCTCGCCCGCGGCTGCGCCGCTTGCCCCCGCGCGTCGTCCCGGCGCGGCAGAAGAGCCTCAACACCTCGGCCCGCCGCCGCCGCCCTGCACTCACCACCAGCCAGCAGAGGAGCCGCGGCAGCACCAGGCTCAGAATGCAGGCTGGCAAGGCCAACGTGCTCCCGGAGAGGAGAGAAGCTCCGTTCCCTCCGAGCACTCCGAGCACGAGGAGGCGAGTGCAAAGCAGAGGGCGAGGCTGCGCAAAGCTATGCGCCAATCCCCGCCCCCTCCCAAGAGGCCCTACGAGGCCGGGGAAGCTGCCGCTTATTCTGCCGCGGCGGCAAATGCGGCCCCCGGCCTCAAGCCCTTGGCTGCCGGCCGGGAGGGGCCGAATTGTGGAGCTTTAAAACAATTAGTAATCGACATATTATTATAATGTTAAGCTACAGCAATATGTCAATTACCAATTTTAGGCAATAGCAAATGTAAATGATTTATTACTACAGTTTAAAATTGGTAATTGACATGTTGCTGTATTTTAACAATATATAACGATATGCAAATTACCGATTTGTTGGGAAAAGTTGGAAAAAGTCTTTTGGTGGTAAATACTTAGCCAGGGAAAATGGTAGCCATAGGAGGGCAATGGAAGGAAAGTGTGGGGGAAACTACAAATGTCTCTGCATTTGAAGCAATAACAAAAGGAAAATGGGAAACTCCAGTGTGTACATAGTAGAAAATGATTCCTAGCAATAACAACATATAGTAATTTCTGGGAATCATTTTCTACGTCTTGCAGAATTTTGTTCATTGAACAAATGACTGATTAGTATCACCAAAAGAGCACAGATAAACCTTTTCACACAGCTAAGGAAACTTTCCTGATTGTCAGCCAAAGGAAACTCGAAGTAGTGCTATAGAAAACACTGGCATACACTATATACATATAGTTTGGAACTGATCAGATGCTGTGTAAAACTAACCTGAGATTGAAATGGCAGATGTACCTAGCCACCTTGTACCATGAGGAAAGTTGAGATATAAATATTTTAATAAACAAATAAAATCATCATCACCCTGTGGATTCATCATTCCCCTAGAAGCCAGACTTTTAAGCGGTTTCATTCAATGTTTTTTTATTAAACCAATGTTTTTTTATTTAACCTATACTACATATAGGTTATCTTGATTTTTTTAAAATACCCCAAGGAACTCAAATAAAGACACTTTAATGCCTAATAGAAGGAGGAGGCTATGTGGGCGAGTTTAGCAGGCATGAGTTCAGAACAGACAGTGTTTGAGAGAGATACATATGGCTATAAGCTGGCAGAAGGGCTTTGGGATGTAGGATTCTCTGTGTGTGTGTGTCTCAGAATCTGTCATGAGGTAGCATATCTGCTGCTTTGTTGGACTGCCTGTCTGTACCCATCTATTCTGTACTTTTATATTTGCAAATAAAGCAAATAGTATAAAGAATTAAGTCTCTAGTATTCTTTTGTATAATGGAAACCAAAGGTTGTGCTGCCCTTGAAACTCTCACTACTTGAAGAAGACTAAAGAGCACAAAATACTACTTATCTATCTGTATTTTCCATCTCAAACCCATTTCACGCAATTATATGTTGGCTCAGAAAAGCAAATGTTTGCAAACACAGCAGCATATACTGTAGCTGTACATATGATATGGCCTCTATCTTGATTCTTTATGTGATCATAAAGAACAACCCAGTTGTAAACATCTGAAGTGTTAGCTGCTTTGAACAGATTATACACAGGTATGGTACAAATAATCTAAACAAACAAATAATATAAATGTAAAATTGTAAAAATTCTCCAAAAGTATAGAGTTCAGTCGAACATGTTACTTACCTATAGCAATCTAAAATATGTTGTAGGTGTGTGTAATCCTGGTCTGGGATTCAGGAAAAAAGCCAGCTTTTACCAGTTCAGCACAATATAGCTTTCCTGGATCACATTCGAGAATCCTGGATATGATCTAGGCACCCAGATTGAGACCCCTAAATAAATACAGATATATCTGGGTTAACTTGGGAAATGTGACTTGGCTTTTTCGCTTGCTATTTCCTCACAAAGAAACAGTATTTCCCACCTTTTTTAGAAAGGGGGAGGGGGAGGAAGGCAAGGAAGGCAGAGGTAGGGGGGGGGGAATGAGGCAGGAAAGGGGCAGTGAATGACCATTCCTTACAGGAGCTCCCCTTCTCTGGTCAATAAGATTCTCTGAAAAGGAAAGAACTTTTTTTCCAAATTGCTCTGCAAGGAGTTAAAAAAGCAGGGTAGCTTCAGAGCAAGTGAGAATGGCTGCGGGGGGTGGGGTGGGGGGGAGACTAGGTTTTCCCAAAATGATCCCTCACTCTTACAACCTGAGGCCAAGTGGGATCCATCTTCTACAACAACTGTGATTGCTTGCCATTGCCCTGTGCTTGTTGCTGAGTACTTGCTTGGTTCTGTTCTGTGATGTCCCCACACTGGCTCTGGGTTCTGCCTGGCTGCTGTGAATCACACTGCTTCTGTTGAACTAAGTTGCAACAGTGTCCCTTGCTTTATTTTGGTTTGGATGGAATTGATTTGATCCCCTGCTTTGATGATGGCACCTTGCTTCACTTTCGTTCTTGGAGGTGGGGATTCCATCCCTTGCTTCAGTTTGGTTCTGCTGGACTTTGTCTGGGATGAGCTTGCATTTGAAGGGGTGCCTTGGCCATGGGATCCTTGCCCCAGTGTGTTTGTGCCCCTGATAACCAGATTGGAAACTTTCTCATCACAGGGAACAATGGAGAGAGGGTCTGGCAGCTTGTTCAGGGCCAATTGGGTAGTGGAGTAGGGGCTCAGTTTGGTTCTATCTGGCTTTCTATGTGTGAAACTTTGGGAGTGTTCCTTGGCCATGACAGCCTTGCCCCAGTGTGTTTCTGCAGTGGGAGTTACCTTCTTCAACTTTTTCCCATAAGAAATGTTGGAGTGGCTGGGGGGACCTTGTTTAGGCACCCATAGAATTGGATCCCAGCGTCTGATCTTTCTGGAACTTGGTGTTTAGAGTACAGAAGTTTGCTTGAAAAATGACATATACCCCATCCCTCCTGGATAGCCCTGAGATAGTTTCCCCATAGGGAATAATGGCTGAATATACTCGGATTTTCTGATCTGTCTGAGCCAGATCAGAAAATCTTTTCCAAATTCTGGGAATCCAGGTTTTTTGAGAGGCTGATCCCCAAATCCCAGATCCAGATATCCTGGGTTTTTTTGTTTTAGTTTGTTTTGCTGCACACCCCTAATCTGTTGTCCAACTATCAGAGGGAAAAGGGGAAAGTATGCTATCATAAAGCAACATATCTACTTAAAGAGAAATACACTTGTTAATGCTCAAAACCTGTGGCTATTAAGCATTGTTGTTTTGCTAATACGTCCAGTTATATGCATAAAAATCGGAATTTTTCAGTTGTGTTATTCAGGCTTGCTAGTTACTGAACACAAAATCAAAGGGCACAGTTCATATCATACTGAATACAGAGTGGTATTTATCTTCTAGAGCAAAACCTACTGTAATCATTGGTATAATCTCATGTACTGGGTATACATCATGTCAACACTTCTCCTGCATCCTTATCTTGGCAGCCAGGAAAATTGTGTTTATGATATTATTTCATTACCCAGATGCAACTGTTTACAAAGGTGAAAAAGACCTTGATGAGTATTGCAAGCAGAAAGGGTGGAGGTCAGGTTGAACAAGCCTTCAGAATACCAAATCTTTTTGCTAAGTGACCTAGGCCATTTCCACATTGGTTATTTGCTCTGGGTTCAAGGATGTTGGGAAGCAAGATTTTGTTCCCTGCTTTGCAGCACCATCATAGTTTATTCATACATAACCCAGGGCTTCCCCAGATTTTTTACAATTTTTCTCTGAGTCCGTTTCCAAACATCCTAACGTCGTACAACCCTCATGGAATGAGGGCATCTCCATGGCACAATTTCTGATGTCATTGTGCCATGAAAATGGGATTGTGGTGCAATTATGTCAGAAATTGCGCCATGAAGATGCCCTCGTTCTGTAAGGGTTGCACAATGTTAGGACATGCGGAAATGGCCTAATCTGCTTTGCTGTAAAGTTTTGGGAAAGATTGCAGTAAACCTAAATGGCTACTCAGTGGGTAGAAAATTTGGATTTTCTGGGCTCATGTAGCAGCCATTTTCCCTGACACTATCCCCATGGCAACCATTTCCTCCTCCCGCCAGTTGGGGCCTTTTTTTTTGCTTTAAATCAATAGTTGAATTTCCTTATATTGACATAATGTCACAGCTATCATTATAACTGATTCTCTGAATTCACAGCTTTCATGTAAAAAAAAGGAGAAGGCTTGTCTCCAAAATGGATGAGGCTACAGCCTTGCTTTAATAAAAGAAAGAAACTTGACAATTCAGAGACTCTGTTGCAGATATCATTATAAAGTTATATTGATATAACATTATTCAATTGCTGATTTTTTTTTAAATGTGGAATGTCCCAACAGCCTAAAGGAGGGGGCACAGCTGCTGCTGGGAAACTAGGACAAGGAAACTGCAGGGCAAGTAACCATGTGGAAGCCCTGTTGCAGCTTTGCTGTATCAGCAGCTGCAACAATAGGGTTGCCAGATCCCCTTAACCTCCTGGTGGGAGGGGGGTGACCTGGCACTTACTGGGGCTGATCATGTTGCATGAGCACAAAGCATGTTCATGCTCCTGATGGGCACATTGACATCACTTCCAAAATTTGGGCCCTGTGAAGTGCAGGAGAATATCCACCATGAGGTGCAATGACATTTGAGGAAGTGAAGTCGTCACACCTGGTGGGAGAATGCCCACTGTGTACTAGCCCAGGAGGCTTTTTGTCTTCCTGACCCATTCTCCATGCCTTCCTCCCCACACTCTTCAGGTGAGTGGTAGAGGGGGGCAGTGGCTGTGAGTGAGGGATCCCCCCCTTTCCCACTGGGGGGCTGTTAGCCTTATGCAATAGCAATGGGGATACCACACAAGCCTGTTCTCCTGTGGAAATCACACTAATGTATATCAACAGGATTTTATGTTTGGTGATGTTTAGAACTGAAAACCCAACTAACCATTACTCTTATACAGGAAAGGTCCTTAGCATAATACTCTTAGGTCAGGGGTCCCCAACCTTTGTGTGCCTGTGGGCACATTTGGAATTCTGACACAGTGTGGTGGGCACAGCAACAAAATGGATGCTGCAGAAAGACAGAGCTGGCCACAAAATGGCTACTACAGCTTACTTTCAGTCATGCTGTGAAGATCCTTGCATTGTGGAAGCAGCTTCTGCCAAACCAATGTTTTTTAAAATCTGCACAGCCAATCAATACTCCAATGGCTAATCAGAAACCATCTTTTCCAAAGGCCCCACCTGGATTTCTAAAAACACTTGACAGGCACTAGGAAAGGTGTTGGTGGGCACAATTGTGCCCATGGGCACCAGGTTGGGATCTCTGTATTAGGCAGTCTGAGCTATATTAATTGACCAAGCACTTTTTAATCCTGCCACATACACTGGCCCTGATATTTGCAGAACTGCACATTCAGTGGGAGGTATGAATATTGTCTGACTCAAGAGCATGTCAGGGCCTTCTCTTTAGCAACATTTCAAACTGCATGGAAGAGACTATGCAAGTGCATGTTTATGTATGTAGAGCTCAGTTAAAACTTTCCTGGAATGTATAGGAAAGGACAGGGACAACTAGCACGATCCAAGCCTCTCTATATACATTCAGAATGTGTATGCAGGAACATCTGAGAAGAGTTTCTATTTTTGGAAGCATTGGACATGCCATGTCAAACTAATTCATATGGCTGTCTGGTATATCAGAACGAAGAGCTAATGCAGCATGGTAGCTAAGTCTGAGCTTTGAATTTCAAGTTTAAATGTCATTTCAGCCATTAGCTCAATAGGGGGCTATCAGAAAGCCATAGCCTCTCAATTTAGCCCTTGTCTGAAATATAGGATAAAACCGCTAACATTACAGAATTGCTGCAAGGATTAATGAAAAAATATGTACTACACACTTTACAACTCTGAAAAGTATTTTATTTGTTTACACATACATGCGCACGCGCGCACGCACACACACGCACACACACGCACACACACACACACACACACACACACAAACTATGTATTTGATATCGAGATCCAGTTGGTAGTGTGATCATGTTGGACAAGAACTAGCAAGACCAAGTTCAAATGTCCATTCAGAAATGAAACCCACTGAGTGATCTTGGGCAAGACACCTATTTCACAGGACTGATGTGAAAACAACATGAAAGAAGGCAGAACTATGTTCATCAATCTTAGAACCTTCTTCTATAAATAAAATAAATATCAAAATAAAAATCAAGTCAATTGGTAGACATTTATAATCCTCCAAAGAAACTTCAGACATAGATGTTGGGAGAGGAATCAGGGCCAAGCAACAACTGACGAATGACACAGGTTGGATGCTTGTCAGCTTCCCTCAGATTTTGATGGGAAATGTAGGCATCCTGGTCTTGCAACTTGGCTCTCTGACTGCTGTCCAATGGACTTTTCAACTGTCACTCGTCCAACATTCCGCCAAGCTGCCTACATTTCCCATCAAAACTTGAGGGAAGCTGACAAGTGTCCAACCTGTGTCATTCGTCACTTGTAGTTTCGCCCTCAGGCAGAATAAAAAGAGTTCTCAATCTGATTTTTAGACAAAACTCTCAAATCTTCAAAACATATGATGGGTTTCTGAACATTATAAATTACTTTGGAATATCTGATGTGGGTTCTCTAGGTTCCCATGTGGAGTATTTTAACATTTGGCCCCTACTGTGCCCATTTCTTATCAGGAAAGAGGTACAGAGGGGATACAGAAATCATTCTTCCCCCGACACTACAGTCTTGAGCTAAATTGGGCTCCCACAGGCATTAAAAATGATGTTTCCCATAGCTGCAGTATGGTTGCAGGGGAAACTAGTTGGGTCTGTGGAGTTTGGCGCTGTCTTGTTAGAAAACATATAGGATAGTTTAGCCTAGTGTTGATGGGGCTATACCAAAGCTATTATGGATATCAAAGCATTTCACCTTGAAAGAGTGCAGTGGAACTGGAATGGCTGCAAAATGGAATTTTCTCTAAGATATTCTTTACCTTTCAAAAAAATCTGTTGACAATGAGTCATTTAAACAAACAATGGCTGCTCTGGATGGAAAAGGTAGCGTATGATGAGATGCATATTTTCCTGCCATAGTATGATTTCCTTGCCCTGAATTGCAATATTAAAGGATAAATACAAATAGTTGACATTAATTTTCGTTCTGCACTTGAGTGACACATAGAAATGTTGCTGATCTCCAGCTGGTAATATTTGTTTCTTGGTTTTGTTGTTAGTGCATACAAATTTAAAGCATATTCTATTTCCTCCTTAGCATACTTGATTGCTTTTGTGCCTTATTCCCAATGAAAATCTTATACCCTTATATCTACCAATCAGCAGCAGTCATCTAATTTTTAGTGAGTCCATCTGAAGTTAACATATGTGCAATGATATGTTTTGTGCATTCATTTCTTTAAGACATACCCTTTCTTGAACTTTAATCAACTTCCTATACAAATATCTTCCAGCTATCTCAGATTTAATGCCTTCAACTTCATGATCATATCCTATAAATTCTCAACCACTTTGTTTGATGGGAATAGTTTATATCGTGCTTCAAACAATTATGTATGAAATTAAGATAGCTTTACATCCAAAGATCAAAATTTCTACCTCTTATATGAATTTAGATATTGGGGACTATTTTTTGACGCTTTTAGTGCTAATGTCCTCTTTCACACTCAATAACTTAATACATGCTACCATTTTGTGTTAGAATTATACCCTTGCAGACAATAATTTAGGGACACAATTAAATATTCTCCTGTGAAGTTTTGCATCTTGCCCGTGAAATTATACATGACAATCTACATGTGAAATTTATGTGATTTTTTGCACACAGCAGGCAGTTCTCATCAACACATGAAACTGCCTTATACTGAATCAGACCATTGGTCCATCGAGGTCAGTCAGTATTGTTTACTCAGACTGGCAGTAGCTCTCCAGAATCTTGGGTAGATGTCCTTCACATCACCTACCACCTGATCATTTTAGCTGGAGATGCCTGCAATTGATCTGCATGCCAAACCGGTGTTTTGCCACTGAGACACAGTGCTCACCCACCCCATGCTGATATGAATCCCTACTCCCTGATGAAGCCTACTGGATAGACTTGAGCCAGTTACTTTTTCACACACAGTGGTTGTAAGGTAAAAAAGAGAAATGGAAAACTAGATATGCCGCTCGGGAAGAGCAGAATAAAAAAAAATAGATTTCTAGGATCTGCTGGAAAATACTAAAAAAAGGCTGAAGATACTTTTGTTCGAATTTTAACAAAATGTACCAAAGCTCGGTGTGAGGCTTGATCTCTATATTAGGTCTATTTGCCTTTAAAAACTGCATGAAAGGTAAAAAAACAGGTGCAGCTCTTCTCAGAATGGAACCACAGTGTTAGTAAGTACAGAACCTGCTGAATTTCTGCCTGTACTACAGCTGCAGAAGTACCAGGAAACATTTCTCCCTGAATATAGGCTGCAATAGAAAATCTGCAGGGAACACAGTGGTTCTTACATAGCATGGGGAAAGTACTGTTGGCTGGAAATGGCTTCCTAATGTCCTCCATAATCATGTAATGGGGAGCTTTTAACTGAGTAATTAAGACATATTCAACTCTTATCCTTCTACTTCTACCTCTCTACTTAACAGGGTTGCTGAGAATCCAATTAACATCCACAGCATTTTTGAAAAAGCAAGGTAAAACAAATAACTCCCAACAGTGTCATGGAGCAATGGAGTATGGTGAATAAATAAGCTGAATAGCTATCATTAGGATTTCAGGTGCTTATAGGGCAAAAAACACGGCTATAGCATTCCATTCCAGCTTGCTGTGTTACAGGAAGGAAGGAAGGACACAGAGATTGAAAAGGTCAGCCCAAATGATAGTAACTAATTCGGAAGCAAGATGTCAGTAACGGAAGTTGCAGAAGATGGGTTAAGTCAATACGTAATTCAGGAAGGCATTTTCATACACAAAAAGTAGTTGAAATGCAATATAGAGTAAATTGACAAGGTCAGCAGTTACCGGTGGTTTAAGGCTCTTTAACAATGAAATGTGCAATTAAAACACACACACCCCATATATATTTGCAGTGCCATACAATGACTTTCTTTAACAATGAGTGTTTGGATAAAGAGTGCACATTTAGCTTATATTCCTTCAGCGAAAGTGAACACTGTAAGCATTGCTATAAATTTATCTACTCATGAATAGGTGTCACCATGAAGCTTCTTATTTCATATAATGAAAGTGCTTTATGTTTTAATGTGTTTTTATGTTATTTTAGCATTGTGATTTTATTTGTTGCACTTGGTCCATATTTTTTTGTGTGGTTCAGTTGTAATGGCCTTTGGACTCACACAATAAACACTTTCTGTTTCTGAGCATCAGTATGGAGAAATACTTTTTGGTGGTATTCATGTGAGGTGGACTGCATTTAAATGCAGCGTATAAGTATTAAAATGTGTCTTGCTTAGAAGAAAACCCATTTTGTTGACAACAAAATCAACTCCCCCCCCATACATTTTGGCATCTTAAGATAACTTATAAAAGAAGGTTAAGGCTGAGATATATCTGTTTGGGCGGGGTGGGGGGAGGTATTCAGCCAATTATCCTGCCTGCCTGCCTGCACTTGGGCGATGAAGAAGATTGGCATGAAAAGGAGGGATTTGGATTTGCCCCTGATTGTGGGAGCAAAGCACAAGGAAACATGAAACCGACAGGCAACAGCAGAATGCAAAAAGAAAAAAGGGAACATGAAGCAGGCTTGTTTTTAAAGTTGCTGAACTACACTTGGTGGAGTACTCTCCTACTTGGAAACATCCCACTATTCTACCTACCAACAGTCGCCTTCTTTAGCTCTGTTGTTGTGCATGTGTGTTTGTATTATTGTTGAGGAGAGGTACTTCAGAATGGAGGAACCATAAAATATATAAAGGAATAAAAAAAAAAAAGCTTCAATCCAAAGCTAGTAAAAGAACTGGTCACTCAGTCCATGCACACTGTTTTGAAGTCATGGTCCTTGGCAGAGAAATTGACAGGTTCCCACTCTCCTGGGCACAGAATGTACAGGAATTTATTTCTTTATTATATGTTGGATTTATATCCAGCCCTCCCCACAAGCGGTCTCAGGATGGATCACAACATCATAAATCCACAGTTTAAAATACAATAAATAACAGTTAAAATCATAAAACAATAAGATCAACAGATCTAATTGTACAGTGGAGCGGAACAAAACAAAATAGGCAAGGGACCAACAGGGTAGTATTGTACCTCCCCAGTATTTTTCACTGCCTTCCACCATCCAATTTTTATTATAGGCATTCCACTAGTAAATCCTAAACCCCATTAGGTAGTTCCATCTTTCAGTCATTAAAAATAATTGACTATGAATACAATTTAAACATTTTAGAAGTGTGAAATAAATTCAAGTTTTAGGATCAACAGATGGTTTCTCCACCTACCTGGTAAAGACATTAAGCTAGTATAAAGCTAAATTGCGACAGAAAAATAACAAAATTATCCTAGAGACTACAGCAAGGTAGTGGCTGACTAGAATGTTTACAGGACAGTTCAAGATAGCGTGCCTCCCCAAGTGCCCTTTTCCTACGCCCCCTGCTAGGTGGGCTGCAGATCCAGATATGAGTGTAGACATGTACCTACCAACATCTTTCCACATTGCTGGTGACTCAAGTGGCTGGGCAGGGGACAGGCTCCGAATGCTCATCCTGTTATACTGTTAGCAAAGCTTTTGTTAAAAAATGCCCACAGAAGGCCAAGCATATTTAAGTTAGTTTCAAACAGCTAGATAAAAAAAGGACAAGTGAAAATGAAATGTATCTTCAAAGGAAAATCAAGGCCTATTCTAGAAAAATGAATCCACTCAAGATTCTGTAGTAAAAGACATCTGTTTTAATGTTGCTAAAATTCTTCTAGCTGTCAAGGCTGACATCTGGACTACACTGTGTGACATAACTAACAAGATGAAATACTGTGGGCTATTAAAGTAACAGACCAAGTTGAACCACCAGATGTGAACTGGCCAAGGTTGAAACACCAGGGATACTTATGGGACCTGCTCAAGGGTCCACTTATGCACTTTCAAAGATGTTTGAATCTTCTACTTCAGTGAGTGGACATATGAATGGATTTGGTAGACACTTTCAATTTACAAGAGGGAAGCCCACATTCTGCAAGTAGAAAACATTAATTCTGTGACCAGAATATGTTATGAAATGTTGTTATACTTCTTTCTCTCAGTTTTCACTCTAAGGGATGTTGAATATATTACCCAAAACTGAACTGTTTTTTTCCTGCTACTATTGTATCTGAAGAACTGTGTCAAGTAGGTGAAGTTATACAACTAATGTATGAATTATGAATATGATACTGAATGCAGATAAGTATTAAATGATGGATATGGGAACAAAAATCTTACTTTATTCATATGGTGATGAAATTTAATTTGGCAGTTTGCAGAAAATTGGCATCCATGTTGGAGACATTGAATAGTACTTCATTAGATGTGGAAAATGAAAGGGCAAGAATAAAGACTACCTTTAGATTATAATCAAGATATGGAAGGGTAGCTAAAAGTCCTAGACATGTGTTAATCTATAGCAAAAGATAGGATATTAATTCAGTAATCTTTATAGCAAACCCCTGTAATTTCTCAGGCCAATGTTTAAGCCCACTCAAATCTTTAACCAGAAGCCTTAAAGAAATGCACAGCTTTATAATTAGTTACTACAATTTTATCAGAAAGTAAAGTTATTGATGGATTTTTCCAGTCACATTAATTATTTTTCATACACCTCAACCAATGTAAGGAGATAACCAAGATGAAGAAATCTGATAATAGAGACAAATTGTAGGATTGGAGTTAGTATATCTGTATCATGAGACTAAAATGATGCTAGTTATGTTTTTGATATCTTGTAAAGCTTATACTGTATTTTACATTTTAGTGGAGTATCAAAGTATTCGTAGATTTTGTTTGTGGGGCCAGCTCTAAGACTTAGAGTGCTTGGGCAGGTCAACAAATACGCATGACACATTATGTGGAGAAAAACGGTCACAACTTTATTGGTTACAGTGATAGGAGTGTTGGCAGAGCGTAGGGCGCAGATCCCAGCATTGGCTGACCCACCTGCCAGCTGATGACCCCTCACCCTTAAGTCTGCCTGCTGAAATGGAAAACATTGGATGACAGTTAGTGGGAACCACAATGGGCAGCAGCCTCTGCATCATTCCCTCATCACCTGGAAGCAGGCATGCACTGGCAGCCTCCCGAGCTGGGCTTACCATCATCCATTCCTGGTTCAAGATCCCTTATGGGAATTCCCATCTATGGGGAAACTGTGCATGCAGGCCCTGTTTCTCCCTAAGGGATTTGTGCCCAACGCCAAAACCACCAGACAGCGTTGCAACAAGGTACCATTACAGTAACCAACCAAAATATGAAGACTGTGTTCAAATAAGTAGAAAAGCCACTATCACCCCAAAGTTGTGAAAATAAATGCAATTTACAAAGTAGCCAGAACCTTTTTGCCAAAGTTTAAATTATCAGTTGTAAATAACAGCATAAACAAAAGCCTGATTAAAACCATAACAGATGCGGTGGATGGGAGGGATCGCTGTTCAGAGCCCAACTCACCCAGCTGGCTGACCCGATTGGCCGACTGAGTTCTTTGAACTACGCAGTTCCCAGTGCAGCCACAGGAGCTGCATCTGGGATGCCAGCTGGATAGAAGACAGCCCTCCCCTCGCCAGCGGCCTGCAAACTGCAGCCCCATTAAAGTCGGGTACGATGGCTTGCAGAGCCAGCTCTAAGGCTTAGGATACTTGGGCAGGTCAACAAATATGCATGAAACATTGCATGGAAGAAAAAGGCCACAACTTTACTGGTTACTGTGATAGGAGCATTGGCATAGCATAGAGCGTGGATTCCTGCATTGGCTGACCTGCCTGCCAGCTGATGAACTCTGATCCTTCAGCCCACCTGCTGAAAGGGAAACTGCAGGATGACAGTTAGTAGGATCCAGAAAGGGCAGCAGCCTCTGCATGGTTCCCCCATCACCTGAAGGCAGGCATGCTCTGTCAGCTCCCAAGTTGAGCTTGCCACTGCCCATGCCTGGTCCAAGATCCCTTATGGGGATCCCCATCTATGGGGAAACTGGGCATGCAGGCCCTGTTTCCCCCGAAAGGGATCCATGCCCAACACCAAAACTACCACTAGAGCCCCAAAATGGCTCCTACCAAAGCTCCTAAAGCTGCAACCAACCTCGTAAGCCATCCCGGATGTCCTGTAGCCAAATGTCCTGTCCCCAGCTTAACAGGTCGACCCCATCTGGGCAGTACAATGACTTCAAGCAAAATGAAATGTCTGGGTGATGAATCACCGTGTCCCATGACTGTAGTGCCCTACTCTTTTGCACAACCATCACTGGGCAAAGTCAATCTTTTCATCTGCCCATGCCCCACGCCAAGAGCGGCGCTCCAGCAGATCTGACATAATGTGCATGTTTAGATAACAGATCTGAAGTGTCTCAAGGTCTTTCAACATGGCTTGCAGCAGATTCAGCCTGGACCTCCTAGGCAAGTCATTTTCTCCAAGTTGAATCACCACAGCATTTGATGTCCCAAATTGCTTAGTTAGCTGAAGAAAGCGAGGAAGCAAGGAGTCCCATATCATCCCCCTTGTGCTGATCCATCTGATGGATATTGCTTCTGCTAGTCCCAGATCTGAACTCCAGCTCGATCCTCTTGCATAACCGGCCACCCAATACATGATGCTGTGCCCCACAATCCAGACCAGCCTGCACCCTCCTGAGGGAACTAAAAAGAGTGGGAGTTAATCACCAGTTCAGGCCTGATGTATGACTTGAATGTGCTGGAACACAATCACCCAATGACTTTAGCATGAGTGCTTGGCAGGCCAATCTCAGCGGCAGCAGTGGCAGCCCCAGTCCTGAATGAGTGTGTCCCAGAGTCCTTGCATGGGAACCCATCAGCCAAAAGGGCCATGTGCATTGCACTGGCGAACTGTAAGCATGTGAGAGGGGCCCCATCCCTAGGAAGGAAAAAGAGGCCCAAACCCCATGGGCAGACAACAGGTAGGCGAAAAGTGATTTAAGATGGTACAAGCCAGTTATTGCACTACCCAAGGAGACCTTGGTTCCTCACCCCAATTGGTCTCTCTTAGATTTACGTAAGGTAATGTGTCATGAAGGGACATGTCCCCAACAGCTAAAGCCCAGCTTGAAGTGTCCTGGCGAGAGCTAGCCACTAATTCCCCAACTCGGAAAGCCCCAAAGAAGGCCGAAGTAAATGCTGCCTCAAATAACATAACCTCATATTTCGAGTGGCAGATATGTGGAAGCTGCCCTAGAAGCCCTAACAGAATGGTTTATGTAATAGGCCTGCAGGGGACTGAAGGGGGCAGGGCCAATTGCTTCCAACCCTCAATGGCCTGCCTGGCTGAGAAAGAATCACAAGGATCTGGAAAGCCATACACCTTACTGAAGAATGAAATAGCAGTAAGGTAGCATTTCATAGTCTGGGGTAAAAGCCTCAATCCCTCAAGTAGGCCAGATAGCATAGGACCAAGTTTCTACAAGTGGGCAGGAAACCCGATTCCCCCCCCCCCCAATTTGGCAGAAAGGGACAGGAAACTAGACAGGGTCTTGCAATAAGCTTTGATTGTGAATGGTGCAACAGATGCCAATACTCCCTGCCTGGACTATGGAGCGCTCCCAAAGTTCCAAAGCTCTACCAGGAATGGGTCCAGGTCCCGACTTGCTTTTGGCACCATGGCAAAGATCCAAGACGTGTCAGTGATGTTGTTATTCTGCTGCATGCTTCACAGAAAAAGAGATGTTAGCTTCCAGGCACGTCTGGATGAACATGCGCACCAAATGCATGATCTGCTCAGAGCGTGAGGACTGACTATTAAGAACCTTGACAATGGCCATGTTGTCACACTAGAAAAGGACCCTTTTGTTCTTGAAATGTTCCTCCCAAATGGTGACTGCTACCAAGATGGGAAAGAGCTCCAGGAACATAAATTCCCTAAGCAAGCCTGACCTTTGCCATTGGGGAGGCCATGGTTGGGCCCTTCGAGCATGACAGATGATGGATGTGGTACTTGCCAGGGGCCTTTTTGGGGCCCACCCCTAATGGAGACACTCTTAAATTAGCGAGGGGAGGGGAGAGAAAGGACCAGCAACCCAGCCTGCCCCGATCTCCTTGGACAGCTTGGCAGCTATGATCGCTGGAAATTTCCTGGCGGATTTTAAATTACCAGAGGACATAGGCACCCAGGGACCAGTGAATGGGATGAAGCAAAGGATGAAGTTCCTCCCTTGGAATGAGGGAGGGAGCCATGCCCAAATGGCAAGACACCTCACTTACTAGGGGCTTGGGGCTGGTTGGTGGATCCTCTGGAGCTAGCAGATCCTTTCTCCTTGTGAGCCCCTGTAAAGGAGGGGGGCCACCAACAAAAGGGCTGCTGACTAGAACCTTGGCGGGGGCAAGAGGGGAAGAAGTGCAGCCCAAAGCAGTTGTCACCTAAATGTTTGAATTTACGTGTCCATTGACACTTGCCCTGGTTATACTCCCAGCAAGTGCTTTGAGCCCTCCTACCATCCATCGCCCCAATGAGGAAGATCAGATTTTCCCTTCAAGTGAGGATCTACCAACCATAACCAGAGCTTTTGGCTGATAAGGTCCCATCGCATCCAGGCATTATGGGATGCCCACTTACAAAAAGCTAACTCATAATCCATGACAAGCCCGAAGAACATTGGTGAGGTGATTAGAAAGATGCCATCCTCTTTCTTTATAGACAACTTGGACTATCCCCCAAAACATGGTGAAACCCTCTAACCAATTACTAAAGGTCCTGTCAACCTTCACTTTTTTACTCTTATCCTTACGCTTCCTGGAAGGAGGATGAGTGATCCAATCCTCTGCCTTGAGGCACAATAGAAAAAACACCTTCATATAATACCCATCAAGTATGTGGGTATGACCTTGCAGGACAAGTGGATCCCAGGAGGGTCCTCATCCTCCCCATAGCCCCCGGAAGGAAGGGGCTGCTCCTCAGTTGATTCAGCCTCCCAAACTGCCCTAGGGCTGGTAGAACCAGACCCCTTGCCCACATGCGGATGAATGGCCCAAGTTGGCATGCCAGGGACCTTGGCAGCCACCCCTCCCCAGTAGTCTCTCCTTATTCTCCTCCCCAGAAGAAGACTCACTCGAGGGTTCAGTAGTATCAGTTTCATCTCTACAGCGTGACATCTTGGATTTCTTAGTCCTGTGCTTCTTTCTCTTGGCACCTTTGCTCAGGGCTGGTGGAGACGTTACTGGATGGAGATCTGCCCTTCGCCTCCCCTGGGAAAGGGAGGCCTGTGTGACTGCCTTATTGGTGGCTTGGTTACTGGTATCTCAGACTCAGAGTCTGCTGACCCAGCCCCTGTCCCCAGCCCCGATGCCTCCAACTGATCCACCTTTTGAGAAAGCTGCTATAACACCTTTAAAATGCCATGTAGAGAAGCCCCCTATATACTAGTATCACTCTGTGCCCTGGGCCTTGAAGGCTTGGCATCCCTCTCAGGGCGACTTACTGATGGCCCTTTTTTGGAAGCCACCGCAGGCCAGGACAGCTCTGCACTCCTCACCCCACCATGTTCAGAGGCACCCTGCATAGTTGCCCTGGCAGGCCTGGCAGGCCACTACTGATTGAGCTTAACAGTTAACAGCCATTTTGAGTCATTGTGCTCCTTGGAGGCCTTGTCACCCACTCCTGAGGCTGCATGGGAGGCTTTGCTTGCATGGGAGGCTCTGCCTGCATGGGAGGCCCTGCCAGTCACTGGCCTTTTTGGTGCCCCATGCCACTGAAAGCCCCCCTGCTTCTTTACAGCTTCCCCTGGGCCTTACTTCTAAATAGAGATGGGCACGAACAGCAATACAAACAAAAAAAAGCCACAAATAGCCCAATCTGCTGTTCACGAACAAGCTGTTCATGAGGCCCCATTCTAAATGAACAGGTGGTCGTTGCAAGCCTCGCTGTTTGTCAAGCCAGACAGCCTGGCACCTGCATTCAATTCAGTTGACAATTTAGGCAGAGATTGTCCGAACTCTGTTTGAACTCCTACTGTTGCCCTGGAAACCCCAATCTAAGCCCAATTTATCTTGACAGGCAAGTCTTCCTTTCAAGTATGGAGCTCCAAATTTGTTACAACAAGGGAGCAAAGAGCAGGGGGCAGGGGGGGCTCCCAGCTCTGACTTTGCAGATAATGGAGAGACAGTTGCTGTTGGCATTTTGATAGAGAGAGTGCATTGGAGCTTGAATTTTCTTTGTGTGTCGTGAGATAGGGATCTACCCCTTCAGGTTCCAGGGCTGCTGCCAGGCTCTGGGCCAAGCTATTATTTATAATTGGTACCTTTCCTGCTGCTTGCTCAGATAAGGATTCTGGGAGTGATGCGGTAGGGATCTACCTCTTTCAGTTCCAGGGCTGCTGCCAGGCTCTGGGGCCAAGCTCTTATTTATTATTGGTACCTTTCCTGGTGCCTGCTCAGGTCAGGTTTCTGGGAGTGGTGCAGTAGGGATCTTGACTTGGATGATGGCTGGAGGAGAGCCTGCTGGCCCCCATGAACAGCCAACCACGAACATGTTCATGAACAGGGCCATGTTTGTGGTTGTTCATGAGTTCCTGTTCACGGATGGCAATGAACAACGAACATCATGTTCGGGTTTTTTTCTGTTCATGCCCATCTCTACTTCTGAATAAGAATCCCCTATGCCTCCTGAACTCTTCGGAAGTACTTTCTGCACCAAAATGGAAGAAATTTGTAACTGGCTTTTTACTTTGGGAACTATATACTATTTGTTGTTTAGTTCCCAAAGGGAAGTATTTCCTCTTTGGATGGACTCAGGGAGAGGTTTCCAGGCCCAAAGACATAAGAAAGTCTGTGTTTATGGCCAAGCTTCAGGAATGTGGCTGGGATGCACTTGCCCAGGATGAGGGTGGTCCTTTTGCTAGTTAGTCAGACAGTAGGAACCAGAAATCCCCAGTTCCATTCAAGACCCTTAATTTTTATCCTCAATAATCATGCAGGCACCAGGAAAGATTACGGTGGTTGCTCTAATACACATGGACAGTTAGGTATAACTTCTTAGAACAACAATGAAAACAAAACAAAACAGGGATTGCTATCTTCTCTATGCTTCATATGCAGGAGCATACGACTGGCCATGGCCGACCATACAGATCACTAGTTTATCTAGCCATTTTGTAGCGTTAGTAATTAAAAAATTTAAAAAAAATTATATAAAAAAAATGACAGTGCCATGATTTAGGGTAGGTTGAATGAAAATGACTAATCCAGCAAGCTTTGTGACTGAGTAGAGATATGAACCAGGATCTCCCAGGTTTTAGTCCAATCACCATACACACTGCATCTCTTTCTAGTTTAATCAGGAAAGATAAACAAATATTTAATTTAAAGAATTCGGAGTTTTGTGGCAGAAATGGTATAATGCAACCACGCAGCCCAGTTATAGCTAATATGCCCTAGAAAACAGATATGTCTCTTTTCTTTTAGAGTTTTGATCACCTGTAGTTTGTACTTAACCATTTCTCTGATTTATGACAGTTTAAAAAATAATTTTCATGATGGTTGTTGTGGGTTTTCCGGGCTGTATTTGCCGTGGTCTTGGCATTGTAGTTCCTGACGTTTCGCCAGCAGCTGTGGCTGGCATCTTCAGAGGTGTAGCACCAAAAGACAGAGATCTCTCAGTGTCTCTCAGTGTCTCTCAGTGTCAGGACACTGAGAGATCTCTGTCTTTCGGTGCTACACCTCTGAAGATGCCAGCCACAGCTGCTGGCGAAACGTCAGGAACTGCAATGCCAAGACCACGGCAATACAGCCCAGAAAACCCACAACAACCATCGTTCTCCGGCTGTGAAAGCCTTCGACAATACAATTTTCATGATGTCTGAAAGATAACATACCCTTTCATTGTGAGAAATTTACCACTTCAAATTTAAATATAACAGTAGAATTTTCTATGTACCTGCTGGTTGTAACAGTTAATGTTGTACCAGCTTCAAATACTCTTACAGTGCAATCCTAAACAGAGTTACACCAGTCTAAGCCCATTGTTTTCAATGGCCTTAGACCGGAGTAACTCTTCTTAGGATTGCACTGTTAACCTTTATATTTTGAGTGCTACTTGAGGTTCTATCATTTCTCCCTTTTGGTGTTTTTTTTTAAAGTAAGTGCTCAAAGGCTGAACTTTCTAGTTCTATTCAAATATCTGCATTTTAAGGGCAAAAAAGAAAAAGATAATGGCCTCTTCAGATCATCCATGTGTTTGTGGGGGGGGGCACAATGCTGGACCTATATTACTTGACATATTTCAAGTAAGTCTTATCCAATCATGTCACAGATTTAGGGATTTTTATGTAAGAAATATGTGAGAGGGCAATGTAATTTTTAGTTTACTTCACTATGCACATAACATATATTATGGAAAAATAAATGATGAAGAGGAAGAACAGAAGGACACACATCCATAGAAACATATATAATCCTTCATGCTGACCTGTTCATCTTGGGGTTAGCCAGACCTCTGTGCAGGTTCCTGGAGAAAGGTAGCCTGTCACCTTGTAACCTCAGAAGAAAATTGGTATGAAAGAAGAGTTGTAATCTAAAGAAAGGCAATTTGAAGAAAATCTTGGGATGTATTTCAGATGAGGCAGAGAAAAAGTCTAAGAGAAATAGGCACTGGGCATCCTGTTGCAGCAGGAGACGCAGGAGATAACTTGTGCACCATGTCAGGCAAACTGGGTAGAATCTTCCACAATGTGCTTCATATTCCATAAGCCTCATTTAGGTTTCCACTCCTCCTTTTCAACTGGATTCAACCAGCTGAACTTGGCTTACCATCCCATGTTGGCCCCCTGACCCCTTTAGCACCTGCTTTTAATTTTCTGATCTTTTCACTTTATTTGCCCTTCTTGCTTGTTTATTTTCACCCTCACAACCAAAAATCCCTGGGGATTTTAGTCCTTTATTATCACTCACTTGCAATCTCCCAGGAATTTCAGCCTTTCAACCTTCCTATTTCATGAATACTTATTTCTGTTCCAGCATCCCCTTTAGTGATGTTACAATACATACCTGGAATATGTTCCTGTATATATTGATTAGATTATCATAATTATAACAATTAATTAATAAGTAGTTACCAATTATTATGTCTTTTTTGTATTATTATCTGCTTTATTTCTCTTTCTTGTTATATTTCAAGATATCTAAAGGATCATCTCTCCCCATATGAACCTTTATGCCATTTGCACTCTTCTGAATGGTTCCTGCTTTCTCTGATATTTCTTAGGATTGTTCAGTTCTCATCAGCCCAGTAATTGGAACCTCAGACATTGCCCTGGCCCTCTGAAGTGGTTAGGCAGAGAAGGTCAGAATAATAGTTTATCTAGTAGCCTTGAGGGGAAAAAACTTGTAAAGCAGTTCTCTATTCTGCAGGGTTCTTTGCTGATTTATTTAAGTGCAGAATACTTTAATAGCTACTGGTCAGTCAGGCTGTTTGGATTTTTGTGATATTGCATTTTATTTTGCATATTGATCTGTTCTTTGATGGATTGTTTATAGTATGCCTTGATGTCATTTTATATCAAAGCCACCTTCAGCATACTTTTTAAAGGGAAGATGGGATATAAACATTTAAATAAATAAGATTAGATTAGATTTGGGCAAAGTTCTTATGTGTGTTTTTTTCCTCAGATGTTGATCAAATATGGGCACTATTCATATTTATTTTTGTCAGGTTTATTGTTTTGGTGTCCTGATTTGTCAGGAGAAAGGCAGGCTTATAAATATTTTAAATTAAAAAAATCAGGGCTCTCTAGAAACAGTTGCCTTGGTGTTCCAAATATAAATTACCACACACAACTTAAAGCTTCAACAGTGGAAAACTGCCTGAGTCTCTGGTATTAATGGACTTCATTAGTTCTGCTTTTTCACTGGAGAATCACCACTTTAGGGCATTGACATTGCAAAGGAAAAAGGATACTACCAGTGCATTCCAATGTAGAGTTACTCCAGTCTAAGTCCATTGATTTCCATAGGCTTAGACTAACTCTGCACGCACTGTATGCTGTCAAGAGCAGGTACTGTTACTCCTCTGACAAAACGTCTCATTAATGTTTGAGGAGCTTAATAGAAGCATGAATACAGTCATAACTAGAGGTGGGGATGAATCATGAAAAAAACCGAACTGCTTGGTTTGCGGTTCATGGCATTTCACGAACCAGGAACCACGAACCTTAATGAACTGTGACAAGTTCACAAACCAGTTCATGGTTCCTGGTTTGTGGGGTTTAAATGCCCTAAAGGGGCATTTAAACCCTCAAATTAGCTGCTTGTAGGGAGAACTCTGACAAGCTGTTGATCATTTAAACAACCAGTCTTGGCTGGCCTGCCAGGAGCTGCTCCAGCGGGGAAATGGCCATTTAAAGAGCAGGTGGGGCTTGGCTAGCCAGCCCAGAACTCCCAGCTGGCCAGCCAAGCCCTGCTGTTTTAATGGGCATTTCCCCCACTCACAGGCAGAGAAATGGCCATTTAAACTTTGGGTGGGGCTTGGCTGTCCCACTGGGAACTCCTGGCTGGCCAGCCAAGCCTTACTTGGTCTTTAAGCAGGCATTTCCCTGCAGCTCTGAGCTGTAGGGAAATGGCCATTTAAACAGTAGGGCTTGGCTTGCTGGCCAGGGGTTCCCAGTGGGCCAGCCAAGCCCCACCTGAAGTTTAAATGGGGAGGAGAGTTGAAATTCCTCCATCTCCCCACCATTGGGTGAATGAGTGGCAGCACGGAAAGTTTAAACTTGCTGCGCTGCCACTCAGTCACCCAATGGATTAAATGGGCATTTCACCCCTGCAGGCTGCACTCAGCCGCTTGTCAGGGAAATCCCTGACAAACGGCTGGGTCGGGGGGTGAAATACCCCTCTCCCTGCCACTCTGCAGCATCAGGGAGAAGGGCATTTCGCAGAAATGGAAAGTACAAGAAGTGCCAACTATTGAAGATTGGATCTACAAATTGCTGTATATGGCTGAAATGGACAAGATGACAAGAAAACTGAGAGATCTGGACTCAGGGCAGTTTAACACAGACTGGGAGAAGCTGAAACAATATCTGGAGAAGAAATGGGAGGTGGGAGGAAAACTGTGGCAGTTTGAGAACTACTGAAGTATAATAAAAGTATAAAAGAGAGGGGTGACTTTACCGGGGGAGGAAGAGAAATGTGAATTTATAAGCAGTTAGATTAATTGATTGAGATATATATAGATATGTATAGGTTAACTGATAGAACATTGATAGAGAATAATTAATGATAAGGTTTAAACATGAGGATTGAGTAATTAACAATATTTTCTTTCTTTGATAAGATTTATATGCACCAAACTGAATGTACAGAAGAGTTAAATTGATTGATTATGTGAGGAGTTATATAGAATTACCATAAAAAGATGAAATGAGTAATATATAGAGAACAAATCAAATTGTTTGATTTAAATGTGGGAAATCTTTATGGTTTATGATATATAGGTTTATATAGAAATATTCAAAACTGAAAAATGGGATAAATTGTTTATCTAAAGACGTATAGTTTGGGTGTATAATAAGTAAAGGAGTTAAAGACGTACTGCTTAATATAATGGAGAATGTATATCTGTTTTAGACAGAGGAATTTAATAGAAGTAAGGGAAAAGGGACAGAGGGTGGGAAAGCTGTTGGAAGTCAACAAAAGGGGGGGAAAGGGAGGGGGTTAGAAACGAAAAATTAGGGGAAAATTGATTGTAATGTAAAAATAAAAATGTTCTAACCCAATAAAAATTTTTCAAAAAAAAAAAAAGAATGAAGGGATAGGATGCCATAATAGATATAATATATAATACACACAAGGTCCTGTTTCCACCATCTCAGTGTGGTAAGATAAAATGAGTAAGACTAAAGCTATAGATACTCCTAGGGATAAGCAAGTATGAACCAGGTGTTCGTCAGTTAAAGTTAAATTACCTTCAGAGGTTTAGCTGCTCTAAATTGCCTTTTACTTATTTGTTGATAAGAAATAAGATTCGTATGGAAAGATCTGTCTAATAGGTTGTTGGGAGGCATCAATGATGTGAATATAAATGAAAACTGAGAACCCTTTTTTTTGATGTGGTCCATGCGTGCCAAATGGTAACTGCCACAAGAGGTCCCTTTTGCACAGAACTCCAATTTACACAATAATGAAATAGAATATGTAATTTATTATTTTCAGTTAAAGACACAGCTTATGCTTATGACAGAGGTCTGGTTGAAGACAAAGCAATTAGGTCTGATCTTGGCTTTGATTACAATGGGATGGGTACAGCAAACCTTTTCTCTTGACTTCATCTAATCCCCATCCTTATTATAGCTCCTGTTCCACATGGATTTTGTACATGCAAGTCTCATAGCCTTTTGGTGGTCAAAGAGGACTACTTCAAAAAATGGAAAATCTGGTTGGAAATGGCTCATTGACACTTTCTTGTTAAAATAACAGTAGCATTTTATTCATCATTCTACTCTGGTACTTCTAATCTGTCACATAGGCAGGACTTCTAAGTAGATGATTTGCCAACTTTAACTTATTTTCTGAGGAATGCCTGTGTGGAGTACCATTGAAATGATCTCAGCTACGGTAAAAACATATTCATATCTATGACTTTATGTACACACACACACACACACACTGGTTGCAGAAAGCTCCATTAATGTTCAGTTATTTCAGGAACAGTTTGGTACACAAGGTATACTTACATCAACTTTAAATAAAGAACCGCATGAGCAAGTTCCCCTTATCTATATCTTACACTGGAATTGGAAAATAGATAAAATGCCTTGAGAATGCTTCTCAAACAGCCTTTTCCTAAATGCATTGTATGTACAACTTTTATTAGGAAATATATATATATATATATTTGTGCGCGCGTGTGTATGTATACACACACACACACACACACATAACTTTTAACCACTAATGAATATTGGTATCATATTTTAATCATATGTTGATTTTGTACTTTTGGATCATGATTTGGGGTGGTGGGCTTTCCTGTTTCTGTGTTGTGCTGGTCTTTGACTGTAACAATAAAAATGTACTGAAATGCATTGTATGAGCCCTTCTCTCTGTCAGAGTTGGAAGTTTCTGACCCTCTACCGTAGATATCGAATGGTCTTTCTTGTTATTCAATTACTCGTTGCTATAGTTAAAAGAATAATAACTATATCTTCACCTTATAATTATTTCATGCACTATACCACAGCACATTTAAAGCCATAGCCAAATAGGAAACACATACATGGGATAAGGTGCACGTTTAAATAAAAGCATGCACCCTACCCAACAAAAAAGCCGATCAGAGAAAGACATCCCATATTACTTTGTTAGTGTGGTATGAAAAGTGTCCTGTACTTTCTATGTATGTCACCCTCTATTATACACCCATGCACAGATGTGTGTGATTCTTATGTCTTATGTACTGTTTTGTTCTCCGAGGACTTATGTAACAGACTTTTTCAGAGCTGTACTTATTCTCTAATTTCTTTTTCCTGCAAATACATATAAGCGCACTTCCTAGTGTCATTGCTATAGCTAGAACTATAGAGGAACACCTGTTGGATATGACCAAGAAAGTTGTTCAAGATAGTTTTGCATACAGAAACAGGACTAGTCTGGCTGCATAACTAGATGGCCCACAAAGGGAGTCTAGAGTCCTAGAATGGTAGAACCTTGAAGAGGGGCATAAAACAATAGAGTTACACAGTTGTGTTGCCATGCGTAGATTGGAAGAGCCATCTAACTCATATCAGTGCATACAATGTACCAAGGCTTGGGTGCAGGGAGTATGTGAGAATGGCAGGAATGTCTAACTTCATAGAAGCTAGCAATATTATCCAAGGATTGATGTATTGGTGGAGGGCCAAAAGATATTTAGATGAGAAGCTTATATTCACTAATTTTACATAGCCTTTGTTCTGATAAAACCTAGCAAGAATGTACTATTGTTACATGTTTTAAGAAGAAGTTTCAAATATGGATAATTTTGTTTGCTGTATGAAGTCATAAGAAAATAAGTTACCCAAGAATTTGAGTCTTTGAAGTGGGATAGACAGTTGTTAAGAGAAGGTTTTGAAATATGACAAGCTGAACAGATAGAGAGCCTCTTCTTGGAAGGGGCTCCTTGCCTGTGACCTTTTCATCTTGGGTTAGATATTTTCAAACTCATGCAACTGCTCTCCTTAATGGTCTCTGTAGTTGTTATAATGTATGGTATGACTTTTGTTAATTAAGAATACTAAATAATCATGTTATTATAATAAAGGCTTAAAGTGGAAGCAGAGACGCCATAATTCTATTTCCTACGCCCCCTGCTAGGTGGGCTGCAGATCCAGATATGAGTGTAGACATGTACCTACCAACATCTTTCCACATTGCTGGTGACTCAAGTGGCTGGGCAGGGGACAGGCTCCGAATGCTCATCCTGTTATACTGTTAGCAAAGCTTTTGTTAAAAAATGCCCACAGAAGGCCAAGCATATTTAAGTTAGTTTCAAACAGCTAGATAAAAAAAGGACAAGTGAAAATGAAATGTATCTTCAAAGGAAAATCAAGGCCTATTCTAGAAAAATGAATCCACTCAAGATTCTGTAGTAAAAGACATCTGTTTTAATGTTGCTAAAATTCTTCTAGCTGTCAAGGCTGACATCTGGACTACACTGTGTGACATAACTAACAAGATGAAATACTGTGGGCTATTAAAGTAACAGACCAAGTTGAACCACCAGATGTGAACTGGCCAAGGTTGAAACACCAGGGATACTTATGGGACCTGCTCAAGGGTCCACTTATGCACTTTCAAAGATGTTTGAATCTTCTACTTCAGTGAGTGGACATATGAATGGATTTGGTAGACACTTTCAATTTACAAGAGGGAAGCCCACATTCTGCAAGTAGAAAACATTAATTCTGTGACCAGAATATGTTATGAAATGTTGTTATACTTCTTTCTCTCAGTTTTCACTCTAAGGGATGTTGAATATATTACCCAAAACTGAACTGTTTTTTTCCTGCTACTATTGTATCTGAAGAACTGTGTCAAGTAGGTGAAGTTATACAACTAATGTATGAATTATGAATATGATACTGAATGCAGATAAGTATTAAATGATGGATATGGGAACAAAAATCTTACTTTATTCATATGGTGATGAAATTTAATTTGGCAGTTTGCAGAAAATTGGCATCCATGTTGGAGACATTGAATAGTACTTCATTAGATGTGGAAAATGAAAGGGCAAGAATAAAGACTACCTTTAGATTATAATCAAGATATGGAAGGGTAGCTAAAAGTCCTAGACATGTGTTAATCTATAGCAAAAGATAGGATATTAATTCAGTAATCTTTATAGCAAACCCCTGTAATTTCTCAGGCCAATGTTTAAGCCCACTCAAATCTTTAACCAGAAGCCTTAAAGAAATGCACAGCTTTATAATTAGTTACTACAATTTTATCAGAAAGTAAAGTTATTGATGGATTTTTCCAGTCACATTAATTATTTTTCATACACCTCAACCAATGTAAGGAGATAACCAAGATGAAGAAATCTGATAATAGAGACAAATTGTAGGATTGGAGTTAGTATATCTGTATCATGAGACTAAAATGATGCTAGTTATGTTTTTGATATCTTGTAAAGCTTATACTGTATTTTACATTTTAGTGGAGTATCAAAGTATTCGTAGATTTTGTTTGTGGGGCCAGCTCTAAGACTTAGAGTGCTTGGGCAGGTCAACAAATACGCATGACACATTATGTGGAGAAAAACGGTCACAACTTTATTGGTTACAGTGATAGGAGTGTTGGCAGAGCGTAGGGCGCAGATCCCAGCATTGGCTGACCCACCTGCCAGCTGATGACCCCTCACCCTTAAGTCTGCCTGCTGAAATGGAAAACATTGGATGACAGTTAGTGGGAACCACAATGGGCAGCAGCCTCTGCATCATTCCCTCATCACCTGGAAGCAGGCATGCACTGGCAGCCTCCCGAGCTGGGCTTACCATCATCCATTCCTGGTTCAAGATCCCTTATGGGAATTCCCATCTATGGGGAAACTGTGCATGCAGGCCCTGTTTCTCCCTAAGGGATTTGTGCCCAACGCCAAAACCACCAGACAGCGTTGCAACAAGGTACCATTACAGTAACCAACCAAAATATGAAGACTGTGTTCAAATAAGTAGAAAAGCCACTATCACCCCAAAGTTGTGAAAATAAATGCAATTTACAAAGTAGCCAGAACCTTTTTGCCAAAGTTTAAATTATCAGTTGTAAATAACAGCATAAACAAAAGCCTGATTAAAACCATAACAGATGCGGTGGATGGGAGGGATCGCTGTTCAGAGCCCAACTCACCCAGCTGGCTGACCCGATTGGCCGACTGAGTTCTTTGAACTACGCAGTTCCCAGTGCAGCCACAGGAGCTGCATCTGGGATGCCAGCTGGATAGAAGACAGCCCTCCCCTCGCCAGCGGCCTGCAAACTGCAGCCCCATTAAAGTCGGGTACGATGGCTTGCAGAGCCAGCTCTAAGGCTTAGGATACTTGGGCAGGTCAACAAATATGCATGAAACATTGCATGGAAGAAAAAGGCCACAACTTTACTGGTTACTGTGATAGGAGCATTGGCATAGCATAGAGCGTGGATTCCTGCATTGGCTGACCTGCCTGCCAGCTGATGAACTCTGATCCTTCAGCCCACCTGCTGAAAGGGAAACTGCAGGATGACAGTTAGTAGGATCCAGAAAGGGCAGCAGCCTCTGCATGGTTCCCCCATCACCTGAAGGCAGGCATGCTCTGTCAGCTCCCAAGTTGAGCTTGCCACTGCCCATGCCTGGTCCAAGATCCCTTATGGGGATCCCCATCTATGGGGAAACTGGGCATGCAGGCCCTGTTTCCCCCGAAAGGGATCCATGCCCAACACCAAAACTACCACTAGAGCCCCAAAATGGCTCCTACCAAAGCTCCTAAAGCTGCAACCAACCTCGTAAGCCATCCCGGATGTCCTGTAGCCAAATGTCCTGTCCCCAGCTTAACAGGTCGACCCCATCTGGGCAGTACAATGACTTCAAGCAAAATGAAATGTCTGGGTGATGAATCACCGTGTCCCATGACTGTAGTGCCCTACTCTTTTGCACAACCATCACTGGGCAAAGTCAATCTTTTCATCTGCCCATGCCCCACGCCAAGAGCGGCGCTCCAGCAGATCTGACATAATGTGCATGTTTAGATAACAGATCTGAAGTGTCTCAAGGTCTTTCAACATGGCTTGCAGCAGATTCAGCCTGGACCTCCTAGGCAAGTCATTTTCTCCAAGTTGAATCACCACAGCATTTGATGTCCCAAATTGCTTAGTTAGCTGAAGAAAGCGAGGAAGCAAGGAGTCCCATATCATCCCCCTTGTGCTGATCCATCTGATGGATATTGCTTCTGCTAGTCCCAGATCTGAACTCCAGCTCGATCCTCTTGCATAACCGGCCACCCAATACATGATGCTGTGCCCCACAATCCAGACCAGCCTGCACCCTCCTGAGGGAACTAAAAAGAGTGGGAGTTAATCACCAGTTCAGGCCTGATGTATGACTTGAATGTGCTGGAACACAATCACCCAATGACTTTAGCATGAGTGCTTGGCAGGCCAATCTCAGCGGCAGCAGTGGCAGCCCCAGTCCTGAATGAGTGTGTCCCAGAGTCCTTGCATGGGAACCCATCAGCCAAAAGGGCCATGTGCATTGCACTGGCGAACTGTAAGCATGTGAGAGGGGCCCCATCCCTAGGAAGGAAAAAGAGGCCCAAACCCCATGGGCAGACAACAGGTAGGCGAAAAGTGATTTAAGATGGTACAAGCCAGTTATTGCACTACCCAAGGAGACCTTGGTTCCTCACCCCAATTGGTCTCTCTTAGATTTACGTAAGGTAATGTGTCATGAAGGGACATGTCCCCAACAGCTAAAGCCCAGCTTGAAGTGTCCTGGCGAGAGCTAGCCACTAATTCCCCAACTCGGAAAGCCCCAAAGAAGGCCGAAGTAAATGCTGCCTCAAATAACATAACCTCATATTTCGAGTGGCAGATATGTGGAAGCTGCCCTAGAAGCCCTAACAGAATGGTTTATGTAATAGGCCTGCAGGGGACTGAAGGGGGCAGGGCCAATTGCTTCCAACCCTCAATGGCCTGCCTGGCTGAGAAAGAATCACAAGGATCTGGAAAGCCATACACCTTACTGAAGAATGAAATAGCAGTAAGGTAGCATTTCATAGTCTGGGGTAAAAGCCTCAATCCCTCAAGTAGGCCAGATAGCATAGGACCAAGTTTCTACAAGTGGGCAGGAAACCCGATTCCCCCCCCCCCCAATTTGGCAGAAAGGGACAGGAAACTAGACAGGGTCTTGCAATAAGCTTTGATTGTGAATGGTGCAACAGATGCCAATACTCCCTGCCTGGACTATGGAGCGCTCCCAAAGTTCCAAAGCTCTACCAGGAATGGGTCCAGGTCCCGACTTGCTTTTGGCACCATGGCAAAGATCCAAGACGTGTCAGTGATGTTGTTATTCTGCTGCATGCTTCACAGAAAAAGAGATGTTAGCTTCCAGGCACGTCTGGATGAACATGCGCACCAAATGCATGATCTGCTCAGAGCGTGAGGACTGACTATTAAGAACCTTGACAATGGCCATGTTGTCACACTAGAAAAGGACCCTTTTGTTCTTGAAATGTTCCTCCCAAATGGTGACTGCTACCAAGATGGGAAAGAGCTCCAGGAACATAAATTCCCTAAGCAAGCCTGACCTTTGCCATTGGGGAGGCCATGGTTGGGCCCTTCGAGCATGACAGATGATGGATGTGGTACTTGCCAGGGGCCTTTTTGGGGCCCACCCCTAATGGAGACACTCTTAAATTAGCGAGGGGAGGGGAGAGAAAGGACCAGCAACCCAGCCTGCCCCGATCTCCTTGGACAGCTTGGCAGCTATGATCGCTGGAAATTTCCTGGCGGATTTTAAATTACCAGAGGACATAGGCACCCAGGGACCAGTGAATGGGATGAAGCAAAGGATGAAGTTCCTCCCTTGGAATGAGGGAGGGAGCCATGCCCAAATGGCAAGACACCTCACTTACTAGGGGCTTGGGGCTGGTTGGTGGATCCTCTGGAGCTAGCAGATCCTTTCTCCTTGTGAGCCCCTGTAAAGGAGGGGGGCCACCAACAAAAGGGCTGCTGACTAGAACCTTGGCGGGGGCAAGAGGGGAAGAAGTGCAGCCCAAAGCAGTTGTCACCTAAATGTTTGAATTTACGTGTCCATTGACACTTGCCCTGGTTATACTCCCAGCAAGTGCTTTGAGCCCTCCTACCATCCATCGCCCCAATGAGGAAGATCAGATTTTCCCTTCAAGTGAGGATCTACCAACCATAACCAGAGCTTTTGGCTGATAAGGTCCCATCGCATCCAGGCATTATGGGATGCCCACTTACAAAAAGCTAACTCATAATCCATGACAAGCCCGAAGAACATTGGTGAGGTGATTAGAAAGATGCCATCCTCTTTCTTTATAGACAACTTGGACTATCCCCCAAAACATGGTGAAACCCTCTAACCAATTACTAAAGGTCCTGTCAACCTTCACTTTTTTACTCTTATCCTTACGCTTCCTGGAAGGAGGATGAGTGATCCAATCCTCTGCCTTGAGGCACAATAGAAAAAACACCTTCATATAATACCCATCAAGTATGTGGGTATGACCTTGCAGGACAAGTGGATCCCAGGAGGGTCCTCATCCTCCCCATAGCCCCCGGAAGGAAGGGGCTGCTCCTCAGTTGATTCAGCCTCCCAAACTGCCCTAGGGCTGGTAGAACCAGACCCCTTGCCCACATGCGGATGAATGGCCCAAGTTGGCATGCCAGGGACCTTGGCAGCCACCCCTCCCCAGTAGTCTCTCCTTATTCTCCTCCCCAGAAGAAGACTCACTCGAGGGTTCAGTAGTATCAGTTTCATCTCTACAGCGTGACATCTTGGATTTCTTAGTCCTGTGCTTCTTTCTCTTGGCACCTTTGCTCAGGGCTGGTGGAGACGTTACTGGATGGAGATCTGCCCTTCGCCTCCCCTGGGAAAGGGAGGCCTGTGTGACTGCCTTATTGGTGGCTTGGTTACTGGTATCTCAGACTCAGAGTCTGCTGACCCAGCCCCTGTCCCCAGCCCCGATGCCTCCAACTGATCCACCTTTTGAGAAAGCTGCTATAACACCTTTAAAATGCCATGTAGAGAAGCCCCCTATATACTAGTATCACTCTGTGCCCTGGGCCTTGAAGGCTTGGCATCCCTCTCAGGGCGACTTACTGATGGCCCTTTTTTGGAAGCCACCGCAGGCCAGGACAGCTCTGCACTCCTCACCCCACCATGTTCAGAGGCACCCTGCATAGTTGCCCTGGCAGGCCTGGCAGGCCACTACTGATTGAGCTTAACAGTTAACAGCCATTTTGAGTCATTGTGCTCCTTGGAGGCCTTGTCACCCACTCCTGAGGCTGCATGGGAGGCTTTGCTTGCATGGGAGGCTCTGCCTGCATGGGAGGCCCTGCCAGTCACTGGCCTTTTTGGTGCCCCATGCCACTGAAAGCCCCCCTGCTTCTTTACAGCTTCCCCTGGGCCTTACTTCTAAATAGAGATGGGCACGAACAGCAATACAAACAAAAAAAAGCCACAAATAGCCCAATCTGCTGTTCACGAACAAGCTGTTCATGAGGCCCCATTCTAAATGAACAGGTGGTCGTTGCAAGCCTCGCTGTTTGTCAAGCCAGACAGCCTGGCACCTGCATTCAATTCAGTTGACAATTTAGGCAGAGATTGTCCGAACTCTGTTTGAACTCCTACTGTTGCCCTGGAAACCCCAATCTAAGCCCAATTTATCTTGACAGGCAAGTCTTCCTTTCAAGTATGGAGCTCCAAATTTGTTACAACAAGGGAGCAAAGAGCAGGGGGCAGGGGGGGCTCCCAGCTCTGACTTTGCAGATAATGGAGAGACAGTTGCTGTTGGCATTTTGATAGAGAGAGTGCATTGGAGCTTGAATTTTCTTTGTGTGTCGTGAGATAGGGATCTACCCCTTCAGGTTCCAGGGCTGCTGCCAGGCTCTGGGCCAAGCTATTATTTATAATTGGTACCTTTCCTGCTGCTTGCTCAGATAAGGATTCTGGGAGTGATGCGGTAGGGATCTACCTCTTTCAGTTCCAGGGCTGCTGCCAGGCTCTGGGGCCAAGCTCTTATTTATTATTGGTACCTTTCCTGGTGCCTGCTCAGGTCAGGTTTCTGGGAGTGGTGCAGTAGGGATCTTGACTTGGATGATGGCTGGAGGAGAGCCTGCTGGCCCCCATGAACAGCCAACCACGAACATGTTCATGAACAGGGCCATGTTTGTGGTTGTTCATGAGTTCCTGTTCACGGATGGCAATGAACAACGAACATCATGTTCGGGTTTTTTTCTGTTCATGCCCATCTCTACTTCTGAATAAGAATCCCCTATGCCTCCTGAACTCTTCGGAAGTACTTTCTGCACCAAAATGGAAGAAATTTGTAACTGGCTTTTTACTTTGGGAACTATATACTATTTGTTGTTTAGTTCCCAAAGGGAAGTATTTCCTCTTTGGATGGACTCAGGGAGAGGTTTCCAGGCCCAAAGACATAAGAAAGTCTGTGTTTATGGCCAAGCTTCAGGAATGTGGCTGGGATGCACTTGCCCAGGATGAGGGTGGTCCTTTTGCTAGTTAGTCAGACAGTAGGAACCAGAAATCCCCAGTTCCATTCAAGACCCTTAATTTTTATCCTCAATAATCATGCAGGCACCAGGAAAGATTACGGTGGTTGCTCTAATACACATGGACAGTTAGGTATAACTTCTTAGAACAACAATGAAAACAAAACAAAACAGGGATTGCTATCTTCTCTATGCTTCATATGCAGGAGCATACGACTGGCCATGGCCGACCATACAGATCACTAGTTTATCTAGCCATTTTGTAGCGTTAGTAATTAAAAAATTTAAAAAAAATTATATAAAAAAAATGACAGTGCCATGATTTAGGGTAGGTTGAATGAAAATGACTAATCCAGCAAGCTTTGTGACTGAGTAGAGATATGAACCAGGATCTCCCAGGTTTTAGTCCAATCACCATACACACTGCATCTCTTTCTAGTTTAATCAGGAAAGATAAACAAATATTTAATTTAAAGAATTCGGAGTTTTGTGGCAGAAATGGTATAATGCAACCACGCAGCCCAGTTATAGCTAATATGCCCTAGAAAACAGATATGTCTCTTTTCTTTTAGAGTTTTGATCACCTGTAGTTTGTACTTAACCATTTCTCTGATTTATGACAGTTTAAAAAATAATTTTCATGATGGTTGTTGTGGGTTTTCCGGGCTGTATTTGCCGTGGTCTTGGCATTGTAGTTCCTGACGTTTCGCCAGCAGCTGTGGCTGGCATCTTCAGAGGTGTAGCACCAAAAGACAGAGATCTCTCAGTGTCTCTCAGTGTCTCTCAGTGTCAGGACACTGAGAGATCTCTGTCTTTCGGTGCTACACCTCTGAAGATGCCAGCCACAGCTGCTGGCGAAACGTCAGGAACTGCAATGCCAAGACCACGGCAATACAGCCCAGAAAACCCACAACAACCATCGTTCTCCGGCTGTGAAAGCCTTCGACAATACAATTTTCATGATGTCTGAAAGATAACATACCCTTTCATTGTGAGAAATTTACCACTTCAAATTTAAATATAACAGTAGAATTTTCTATGTACCTGCTGGTTGTAACAGTTAATGTTGTACCAGCTTCAAATACTCTTACAGTGCAATCCTAAACAGAGTTACACCAGTCTAAGCCCATTGTTTTCAATGGCCTTAGACCGGAGTAACTCTTCTTAGGATTGCACTGTTAACCTTTATATTTTGAGTGCTACTTGAGGTTCTATCATTTCTCCCTTTTGGTGTTTTTTTTTAAAGTAAGTGCTCAAAGGCTGAACTTTCTAGTTCTATTCAAATATCTGCATTTTAAGGGCAAAAAAGAAAAAGATAATGGCCTCTTCAGATCATCCATGTGTTTGTGGGGGGGGGGCACAATGCTGGACCTATATTACTTGACATATTTCAAGTAAGTCTTATCCAATCATGTCACAGATTTAGGGATTTTTATGTAAGAAATATGTGAGAGGGCAATGTAATTTTTAGTTTACTTCACTATGCACATAACATATATTATGGAAAAATAAATGATGAAGAGGAAGAACAGAAGGACACACATCCATAGAAACATATATAATCCTTCATGCTGACCTGTTCATCTTGGGGTTAGCCAGACCTCTGTGCAGGTTCCTGGAGAAAGGTAGCCTGTCACCTTGTAACCTCAGAAGAAAATTGGTATGAAAGAAGAGTTGTAATCTAAAGAAAGGCAATTTGAAGAAAATCTTGGGATGTATTTCAGATGAGGCAGAGAAAAAGTCTAAGAGAAATAGGCACTGGGCATCCTGTTGCAGCAGGAGACGCAGGAGATAACTTGTGCACCATGTCAGGCAAACTGGGTAGAATCTTCCACAATGTGCTTCATATTCCATAAGCCTCATTTAGGTTTCCACTCCTCCTTTTCAACTGGATTCAACCAGCTGAACTTGGCTTACCATCCCATGTTGGCCCCCTGACCCCTTTAGCACCTGCTTTTAATTTTCTGATCTTTTCACTTTATTTGCCCTTCTTGCTTGTTTATTTTCACCCTCACAACCAAAAATCCCTGGGGATTTTAGTCCTTTATTATCACTCACTTGCAATCTCCCAGGAATTTCAGCCTTTCAACCTTCCTATTTCATGAATACTTATTTCTGTTCCAGCATCCCCTTTAGTGATGTTACAATACATACCTGGAATATGTTCCTGTATATATTGATTAGATTATCATAATTATAACAATTAATTAATAAGTAGTTACCAATTATTATGTCTTTTTTGTATTATTATCTGCTTTATTTCTCTTTCTTGTTATATTTCAAGATATCTAAAGGATCATCTCTCCCCATATGAACCTTTATGCCATTTGCACTCTTCTGAATGGTTCCTGCTTTCTCTGATATTTCTTAGGATTGTTCAGTTCTCATCAGCCCAGTAATTGGAACCTCAGACATTGCCCTGGCCCTCTGAAGTGGTTAGGCAGAGAAGGTCAGAATAATAGTTTATCTAGTAGCCTTGAGGGGAAAAAACTTGTAAAGCAGTTCTCTATTCTGCAGGGTTCTTTGCTGATTTATTTAAGTGCAGAATACTTTAATAGCTACTGGTCAGTCAGGCTGTTTGGATTTTTGTGATATTGCATTTTATTTTGCATATTGATCTGTTCTTTGATGGATTGTTTATAGTATGCCTTGATGTCATTTTATATCAAAGCCACCTTCAGCATACTTTTTAAAGGGAAGATGGGATATAAACATTTAAATAAATAAGATTAGATTAGATTTGGGCAAAGTTCTTATGTGTGTTTTTTTCCTCAGATGTTGATCAAATATGGGCACTATTCATATTTATTTTTGTCAGGTTTATTGTTTTGGTGTCCTGATTTGTCAGGAGAAAGGCAGGCTTATAAATATTTTAAATTAAAAAAATCAGGGCTCTCTAGAAACAGTTGCCTTGGTGTTCCAAATATAAATTACCACACACAACTTAAAGCTTCAACAGTGGAAAACTGCCTGAGTCTCTGGTATTAATGGACTTCATTAGTTCTGCTTTTTCACTGGAGAATCACCACTTTAGGGCATTGACATTGCAAAGGAAAAAGGATACTACCAGTGCATTCCAATGTAGAGTTACTCCAGTCTAAGTCCATTGATTTCCATAGGCTTAGACTAACTCTGCACGCACTGTATGCTGTCAAGAGCAGGTACTGTTACTCCTCTGACAAAACGTCTCATTAATGTTTGAGGAGCTTAATAGAAGCATGAATACAGTCATAACTAGAGGTGGGGATGAATCATGAAAAAAACCGAACTGCTTGGTTTGCGGTTCATGGCATTTCACGAACCAGGAACCACGAACCTTAATGAACTGTGACAAGTTCACAAACCAGTTCATGGTTCCTGGTTTGTGGGGTTTAAATGCCCTAAAGGGGCATTTAAACCCTCAAATTAGCTGCTTGTAGGGAGAACTCTGACAAGCTGTTGATCATTTAAACAACCAGTCTTGGCTGGCCTGCCAGGAGCTGCTCCAGCGGGGAAATGGCCATTTAAAGAGCAGGTGGGGCTTGGCTAGCCAGCCCAGAACTCCCAGCTGGCCAGCCAAGCCCTGCTGTTTTAATGGGCATTTCCCCCACTCACAGGCAGAGAAATGGCCATTTAAACTTTGGGTGGGGCTTGGCTGTCCCACTGGGAACTCCTGGCTGGCCAGCCAAGCCTTACTTGGTCTTTAAGCAGGCATTTCCCTGCAGCTCTGAGCTGTAGGGAAATGGCCATTTAAACAGTAGGGCTTGGCTTGCTGGCCAGGGGTTCCCAGTGGGCCAGCCAAGCCCCACCTGAAGTTTAAATGGGGAGGAGAGTTGAAATTCCTCCATCTCCCCACCATTGGGTGAATGAGTGGCAGCACGGAAAGTTTAAACTTGCTGCGCTGCCACTCAGTCACCCAATGGATTAAATGGGCATTTCACCCCTGCAGGCTGCACTCAGCCGCTTGTCAGGGAAATCCCTGACAAACGGCTGGGTCGGGGGGTGAAATACCCCTCTCCCTGCCACTCTGCAGCATCAGGGAGAAGGGCATTTCACCCCTGCAGGCTGCACTCATCCTGCAGGGAGTTTCCAGCTGGCCAGCCCGCTGTTTAAATGGCCATTTCCCCACCTCTCTAAGCAGCAGGGAAATGGTAATTTAAACAATGGGTGAGGCTTGGCTGGCTGTTTAAATGATCAACTGCTTGTCCAGGAAACCCCTGACAAGCGGCTGATTAGGGGGTGAAATGCCCTTCTGTCTGCCACTGTGCAGCATCAGGGAGAAGGGCATTTCACCCCTGCAGGCTGTACTCAGCCGCTTGTCAGGGAAACCCCGACAAGCGGCTGAGTTGGGGGTAAAATGCTCCTCTCTCTGCGGCTGTGCAGCATCAGGGAGAAGGGCATTTCACCCCTGCAAGCTGCACTCATCCTGCAGGGAGTTTCCAGCTGGCCAGCCCGCTGTTTAAATGGCCATTTCCCCACCTCTCTAAGCAGCGGGGAAATGGTAATTTAAACAATGGGTGAGGCTTGGCTGGCTGTTTAAATGATCAACTGCTTGTCTGGGAAATCCCGACAAGCAGCTGATCCGGGGGTTTAAATGCCCCTTTCCTTGCTGCTATGCAGCAGCAGGGAAAGGGGCATTGGGGTTCAACACGAACCAGTGCAAGTTCGTGGATGTTTGTGGAAATGAGCTTCTACAAACCACTGGTTCGCTAACCACGAACCCCCCTGGTAAGTGGTTCTTTTAATTCATATTCTGGTTAGTGCCCATCTCTAGTCATAACTCTGTGGTGATCTGCACCAAGTGTAACAGCTTTGAGTCAAGGTTTCCCTGGCCAGTTTTCTCTGTCTTCTTCAGAATAGCATCCTTTCAGAATGACTGCAAAAAATATAGATTTGTTCAAGAATAATTATGAAAAATTATGGACTCAGATAGAGAGAGACTTGATCAAATGGAATAGATTGAATTTGTCATGGTTGGGCAGGATTGCAGCAGTTAAGATGAATGTGTTACCAAGAGTAATGTTTTTGTTACAGACAATACCAATCATCAGAGACTCTAAACAATTTGAAAAATGGCAGAGGAAAATATCAGATTTTGTTTGGGCAGGCAAGAAGCCTCGAGTGAAAGTAAAAGTTCTACAAGATGCAAAGGAGAGAGGCGGAATGCAACTGCCCAATCTGAGACTTTACCATGATGCAATCTGCCTAGTTTGGCTAAAAGAGTGGATGACATTAAAGAATAAGAAACTATTAGCCCTAGAGGGATATAAAAAAATTTTTGGATGGCACGCATACCTATGGCATGACAAAGTAAAGGTCAACTCGATGTTCCTGCATCATTTTGTAAGGAGAAGTCTATATACAATCTGGAAGAAGTACAGAACTTACCTACAAGAAGGAACCCCCTTGTGGGTGGTTCCATATGAGGTGATAGATCCGAGAGCCGTGGATAATGAACAACAATGTTTAACGTACAAAGAAATAACTAAGATTGAAGTATCTAAACTTAGAATAAAGACGCAAGAGGAACTATCACCTAACTATGATTGGTTCCAGTATAGACAGATTAGAGACTTATACAACTCGGACTTTGCAAAAGGGGGCATACGAACAGAGAACTCGGAACTAGAGCAGACCCTTCTTAAAGAAGACAAGAAAAGAATATCCAAGTTATACCAAGTACTGTTGAAATGGTATACTGAGGATGAGATAGTTAAAACACAGATGGTGAAATGGGCTATAAATTTCAATAAAGAAATAACAATGGAGGCATGGGAATACTTGTGGAAAACTACAATGAAGACAACGACATGTATTAATATTAAAGAGAACATTTTTAAAATGATCTATCGTTGGTACATGACACCAAAGAAGATTGCGCTAGGGAACTTGAATATTTCTAATAAATGCTGGAAATGTAAGAAACATGAGGGCTCCCTCTATCATATGTGGTGGTCGTGTGAGGTAGCTAGGCAGTTCTGGGGGGAAATAATAAGAGAAATGAGTGAAATTTTACAGTTTCAAATAAATAAGAACCCAGAACTCCTGCTGCTAAACTTGGGAATGGAGGGAATTCCAGCCCATCATAGGACGTTGATTTTTTATATGACTGCAGCAGCTAGACTTTTGTATGCGCAGAAATGGAAAGTACAAGAAGTGCCAACTATTGAAGATTGGATCTACAAATTGCTGTATATGGCTGAAATGGACAAGATGACAAGAAAACTGAGAGATCTGGACTCAGGGCAGTTTAACACAGACTGGGAGAAGCTGAAACAATATCTGGAGAAGAAATGGGAGGTGGGAGGAAAACTGTGGCAGTTTGAGAACTACTGAAGTATAATAAAAGTATAAAAGAGAGGGGTGACTTTACCGGGGGAGGAAGAGAAATGTGAATTTATAAGCAGTTAGATTAATTGATTGAGATATATATAGATATGTATAGGTTAACTGATAGAACATTGATAGAGAATAATTAATGATAAGGTTTAAACATGAGGATTGAGTAATTAACAATATTTTCTTTCTTTGATAAGATTTATATGCACCAAACTGAATGTACAGAAGAGTTAAATTGATTGATTATGTGAGGAGTTATATAGAATTACCATAAAAAGATGAAATGAGTAATATATAGAGAACAAATCAAATTGTTTGATTTAAATGTGGGAAATCTTTATGGTTTATGATATATAGGTTTATATAGAAATATTCAAAACTGAAAAATGGGATAAATTGTTTATCTAAAGACGTATAGTTTGGGTGTATAATAAGTAAAGGAGTTAAAGACGTACTGCTTAATATAATGGAGAATGTATATCTGTTTTAGACAGAGGAATTTAATAGAAGTAAGGGAAAAGGGACAGAGGGTGGGAAAGCTGTTGGAAGTCAACAAAAGGGGGGGAAAGGGAGGGGGTTAGAAACGAAAAATTAGGGGAAAATTGATTGTAATGTAAAAATAAAAATGTTCTAACCCAATAAAAATTTTTCAAAAAAAAAAAAAGAATGAAGGGATAGGATGCCATAATAGATATAATATATAATACACACAAGGTCCTGTTTCCACCATCTCAGTGTGGTAAGATAAAATGAGTAAGACTAAAGCTATAGATACTCCTAGGGATAAGCAAGTATGAACCAGGTGTTCGTCAGTTAAAGTTAAATTACCTTCAGAGGTTTAGCTGCTCTAAATTGCCTTTTACTTATTTGTTGATAAGAAATAAGATTCGTATGGAAAGATCTGTCTAATAGGTTGTTGGGAGGCATCAATGATGTGAATATAAATGAAAACTGAGAACCCTTTTTTTTGATGTGGTCCATGCGTGCCAAATGGTAACTGCCACAAGAGGTCCCTTTTGCACAGAACTCCAATTTACACAATAATGAAATAGAATATGTAATTTATTATTTTCAGTTAAAGACACAGCTTATGCTTATGACAGAGGTCTGGTTGAAGACAAAGCAATTAGGTCTGATCTTGGCTTTGATTACAATGGGATGGGTACAGCAAACCTTTTCTCTTGACTTCATCTAATCCCCATCCTTATTATAGCTCCTGTTCCACATGGATTTTGTACATGCAAGTCTCATAGCCTTTTGGTGGTCAAAGAGGACTACTTCAAAAAATGGAAAATCTGGTTGGAAATGGCTCATTGACACTTTCTTGTTAAAATAACAGTAGCATTTTATTCATCATTCTACTCTGGTACTTCTAATCTGTCACATAGGCAGGACTTCTAAGTAGATGATTTGCCAACTTTAACTTATTTTCTGAGGAATGCCTGTGTGGAGTACCATTGAAATGATCTCAGCTACGGTAAAAACATATTCATATCTATGACTTTATGTACACACACACACACACACACTGGTTGCAGAAAGCTCCATTAATGTTCAGTTATTTCAGGAACAGTTTGGTACACAAGGTATACTTACATCAACTTTAAATAAAGAACCGCATGAGCAAGTTCCCCTTATCTATATCTTACACTGGAATTGGAAAATAGATAAAATGCCTTGAGAATGCTTCTCAAACAGCCTTTTCCTAAATGCATTGTATGTACAACTTTTATTAGGAAATATATATATATATATATTTGTGCGCGCGTGTGTATGTATACACACACACACACACACACATAACTTTTAACCACTAATGAATATTGGTATCATATTTTAATCATATGTTGATTTTGTACTTTTGGATCATGATTTGGGGTGGTGGGCTTTCCTGTTTCTGTGTTGTGCTGGTCTTTGACTGTAACAATAAAAATGTACTGAAATGCATTGTATGAGCCCTTCTCTCTGTCAGAGTTGGAAGTTTCTGACCCTCTACCGTAGATATCGAATGGTCTTTCTTGTTATTCAATTACTCGTTGCTATAGTTAAAAGAATAATAACTATATCTTCACCTTATAATTATTTCATGCACTATACCACAGCACATTTAAAGCCATAGCCAAATAGGAAACACATACATGGGATAAGGTGCACGTTTAAATAAAAGCATGCACCCTACCCAACAAAAAAGCCGATCAGAGAAAGACATCCCATATTACTTTGTTAGTGTGGTATGAAAAGTGTCCTGTACTTTCTATGTATGTCACCCTCTATTATACACCCATGCACAGATGTGTGTGATTCTTATGTCTTATGTACTGTTTTGTTCTCCGAGGACTTATGTAACAGACTTTTTCAGAGCTGTACTTATTCTCTAATTTCTTTTTCCTGCAAATACATATAAGCGCACTTCCTAGTGTCATTGCTATAGCTAGAACTATAGAGGAACACCTGTTGGATATGACCAAGAAAGTTGTTCAAGATAGTTTTGCATACAGAAACAGGACTAGTCTGGCTGCATAACTAGATGGCCCACAAAGGGAGTCTAGAGTCCTAGAATGGTAGAACCTTGAAGAGGGGCATAAAACAATAGAGTTACACAGTTGTGTTGCCATGCGTAGATTGGAAGAGCCATCTAACTCATATCAGTGCATACAATGTACCAAGGCTTGGGTGCAGGGAGTATGTGAGAATGGCAGGAATGTCTAACTTCATAGAAGCTAGCAATATTATCCAAGGATTGATGTATTGGTGGAGGGCCAAAAGATATTTAGATGAGAAGCTTATATTCACTAATTTTACATAGCCTTTGTTCTGATAAAACCTAGCAAGAATGTACTATTGTTACATGTTTTAAGAAGAAGTTTCAAATATGGATAATTTTGTTTGCTGTATGAAGTCATAAGAAAATAAGTTACCCAAGAATTTGAGTCTTTGAAGTGGGATAGACAGTTGTTAAGAGAAGGTTTTGAAATATGACAAGCTGAACAGATAGAGAGCCTCTTCTTGGAAGGGGCTCCTTGCCTGTGACCTTTTCATCTTGGGTTAGATATTTTCAAACTCATGCAACTGCTCTCCTTAATGGTCTCTGTAGTTGTTATAATGTATGGTATGACTTTTGTTAATTAAGAATACTAAATAATCATGTTATTATAATAAAGGCTTAAAGTGGAAGCAGAGACGCCATAATTCTATTTCTTGTGTACTATACCCAGTAATGAACCTAAGACATTATCTGTAGTGAACCTCTACCCAGGAGTTAAATGATTTGATATAGGAAAGCTAACTAGCTATTCAAAAGCTTCTTATGTGCATGCCTATATCTAAATCAGGGCTGACCAGAGTCATCCAGAAAATTAGTACCATTGTGCCATCTGGAAGAGGTCTTCTCTGTTTCAGCATTAAATATTCAATGTCAGGTTCTTTCCATAGTAGGTTTCAGTCTATGCTACCACAGCAGGAGCATTGTATGGCTTCTCCTAAGTGAATGCTGTATCTTTGCAGTCTTACATAGAGCTAGTTTATATAACACAAATATGCAAACTCACTATGTTATACACAGAGCAAATATATAATGTGAAGAAGGTCCCAAATTTCATTTCCAGCATCTCCTTCCTTCACATATATGCTCCTGAGCCCATTCCCCCCTCAAAAATATTTTATCTGGGCACTCACAGATAAAATATGAGTTCACTTAGGATTCCTCCTATTAAGCACATGTTTAGAGGACGTGTAATGAGATGCAATGTCTTGGAATCTTGCTAGAAAGCCAGGATTCCTGACTTTTTCCAAGAGTGTATTCTACAAACATGGGGCTGCCACTGAAAAAGCCTGTGGCCATACTACTGCAGCATATGCCTTAAAGGGATACCGAGAAAGAACCTTGCTGGAAGGAATGAAGCTGCCACAAGGGAGCAGGCAGGAAGAGGCAGTCCTTCAGACATGTGGACCCCAAGTTATGAAGGGGGCTTTGGGTTGGGCTTTTGACATCACATGCTTTATTTCCTTAGGAAATAAATAGAAAAAATTATTTCAGTGATCCCTATTTTATGTATGTTCCAACCTCTAAAATGAGTTCCTTTGCTCCAACCATTGTAATGAGTTCCTATTTGTTATGTGTCTTGTTTCTTTGTAATGTCAGTCATTCCAGCTGACTTTTACTGATGCTACCAGCTTAATGCAGGCAATTAATGAGACATGGATTCTGAATGTGATTATTTGAGAATACAAATTGCTATTTTCAATGAGTCACATGAATCATAGCATTCAACCTTTTCAAACCATGATTAGTGTCTATTTTCATCTAAAGATTGTTTTGGTATTTAAAGTACTAATATTGCTCTTGCAATAACATCATAAATCATGCAAGACAAAATAGGAATGAGGCACAGTACAGATATTTACACTGATGACTGAATGTGTCAAGGTAAATATCAGCATCACTTCAGCAAACATTGTGAGAAACACATTTTTGTTGTTCAAGGAAATCAGGTCCACCTCATGGTTAGGCAGGTTTTCTAAACAAATTCTCAGGTAATTTAGTGATTCACATAGAGTATCTCTATAAGATTAATTTGAAAATCCTGGAATGAGCACATTTCTTTATAAGTTGTAATGCTTTTTGTAAAAACATTTTATATTCTATGAACAATCTTCCAATTTAAAGTTCATAAGGGGGGAAATCAGTTTAATCTCTTCTTTTGGTCATAAACTATCAATATTCCTCATGTTTTCCTCGTTATCGTGAAAAAACAATTTGACTATTTGCAGGAGGTTTACGTTAGTGTAAATGTACTTAGAATCAGGCTTTAGAATTTCACTGTTGTTATGCTACCAGAATGCATACAAGCTATGTAGCAGCAAGGTTTCTGCAGAATGTTTTTTCTGGTATTTTCAGTTGGATGGGGGGAGCACTGAATTTTGGAGTGGTTCGTCTCCTCACAGGCAGTTTGGAAAATGGCAAGGATACAGGCACCTCTTGAGATCTGAATCAGTATTCTGCTACAACATGAACATTAAGAAGCAACATGAAAATCAACAAGAACATCAATGAACTGAACTAGTCCATTGGTTTCTCAAGGTCAATACTGTTTATTCTTACTGGCAGTGATTATGCAGGGTCTCAAGTAGATGCTTGAGATTAAACCTGGGACCTTCTGCATGCAAAGCAATGGCCCCGCCCATGAAAAGCATATTGCATATATTATAAAGCATCAGTTCAAAGTAAGTTGCCAACTTTTTCAAACAAAGGTTCCCTGCTTTTAGCCACTTTGTGGGGTGGGCAGAGCTTTTGGAAGTGAAAACAAGGAATCAGGAGTAGAGAATGCATTGGGCATTAGAATATACAATGTTGGCACCTACCATAAACCAAGTGATTAAATGGCACTGGGATCTAGTCGATCATCTACCAGGATGTGCTCAGGTGCCATTTGTCGGGTTCAGACGTACTAATGGTTTAAGAGATGTGTTAGTACACTCAGACATGAGAAAAAGAGATAGCTCAGGAGATCTCCCCATAGGACATTACATTTGTGGTCATTGTAGCATCTGTGCACTGGCTATTGAGAGGAGCAGTTTAACATTACATAGCCCAAGAAAAGTGATTGCTCTTAAACATTTTTTGACTTGCAACACTCCAGGAGTGATTTACATCATAGAATATCCATGTCATATGATTTATATAGGGAGCACCACACATCCTATCAGGATTAGAATCCAGGAGCATTTATCAAAAATTAGAAGACAAGTTTTGGAGGCACTTTAGTAGCACATTATCTACAATTCCATAGACATGAAAGAGAACTATGTTACTCAATATTAGAGGTTACTCAGAACAGGGAGGGCAAAACTGTACAGAGAGTTCTTTTGCAGCGGGAACCATTTTGAATCAGGATTGGGACTTGTCTTGTTATCTTTAGGACTGACCCCTTTAATATTCATAGGCAATTTAGCTAAGGAAAATTATATAATCGGCAAAACTGCCTCCTAAGCCCACAGAAGCTCTATCTGTCATTAATAGGAACCAGTACATCTGGTGAGCAGTAGAAACACAGAGTATTGTGGTTATATTATTATTTTATTGGTATCAAATGATTGTCATAAAGTTTATATTGTCAGGACTTGTCACTGCTGTCACTGGGCAGGGCACCGGCTGGGCCAGCCCTGATGTCAGAGGGGCACCAGAGATGCTGCAGGACCCTGCTCTGAGGAAGGAGGGGCAGTATACATCACCCTGACTCCCTCTCAATCCACTCACTGGCCTACTCAACCTGGCCTGCTTACCCCCTGCGTCCTCCATCATATCCTCCTCCCAGAACTCTCCTCCAAGCCTTCATTCTTGCACTGCTCTCACGCCACACCATCACTCCTTACTCACACCCACCACCTCAGAGTTCTTCCTAGCCACCTTATGTAGGGTTTCCTTTCCCCGCCCTGCCCTCCTTCTAGGCTTGTTCCCTCTCCTGACTTGGCCCAGCTGTGCCTTCCCTCAGGTGTTTCCCTCCTACCACTAATCCCTTCTTGGCTTCCTTGCCTTGCTGGCAGGGTGGGGTTGAATGCGAGCTATCCCCAGCTGAGGTCTCCTTGGCCTTGCTCATGAGGAGCTGCCCCAGTAGGCCTTTCAACTGCTGAGCTTGCCTGGCCTTGCTTGTGAGGAGCTGCCCCAGCCAGCTTCTGTGCTGCTGAGCTTGCCTGGCCTTGCTCATGAGGAATTGTCCTGGCCAGCTTCTGGGCTGCCTGCTCCTTGATGCTGGGCGGGGCTACCCATCTCCTCCCCCAGAATGCCTGTGGCAGCTCCACCTGGAGGGGCTTGGCTCCTAGCAACTCCTGAGCCAGGCTGCTGTCCTCTAGCCGGGGTGTGGCTCTGGGCTGTAGTGGCTGCTTCTCCTCCTTGGCTGGTAAGGGCTCTGTTTGGGCTGCTGCTGGGTCCCTATTTCCCCAGCCTTGTCCCTTTTCCTCTGTCCTGCTTAGCCCCCTCTCTTCCTCCTGGAGGGTGGGACTGGCTGGTCTCTCCCTGCTCCCTCCAGCCCTCTGAGGCTTTGGCCTTTTGCCCCTTCCCCCTGGAGTGGGCAGGTTCTGGACCTGGTTGCTGGCTGGGGTGGTAGGACCACTGCCTCCCGGTTGCCTCCCACTGCTCCCTCCTGGCAAGTCTGGGGGCTGGGACTCAGACCCCGGACACATATTATGTTCAGGATCTTAGATATCAACCCTTGAAAAAGCATAGAGTTCAAAATGGGCACAGCTAGCTGTCTGTTGGGCAGAGTCACTGCTGGCGGTGTCCCATGGGCTGGATGGTCATCTGGCAAACAAGAGACTTTGATTACATTGTGTTTATGAATATTAAGAAGTTTCACTTACCTTGATACCTGCTGGGAGCCTCTGGTGGACTATTGTCTTTGAACCTATAAAGAAGAGGGTGAAAGAATGTAAAGAAGAGCTTGCATGGACTGTACCATTGATTGTTGTTGTACCTTTAACAAGTGACAAGTTTATATGTATTCTCTATATATATCTTATTTATTGACTCATTAATTGTATGAACTATTTATAACTATTTATTACACTGTTTGCACTTTGCACTTGGAATACTTGTTAATAGAATCATTTATATTTATTGAGGGTATTTAAATCATTTGCTGTGGGAGAATCTTCAACCTAGCTGCTAAGCATTTTCTCCCAAAGGTGCCTCTTTGTAGAAACACAACATTATAATAACAGTACTCTTTAGATATTGTGGGCTGTTTACAGCAGCACTGAGTACTAAGCAGATTCCATATTTATCTGAAACTATGTTTTGCAGCATTCCCTTGGTCCTTCCACATTAGTGGCATCTGTTACATAACAGTTTGAGGGATTTTAAAAACTTTATTTGATGAAGCTAGCTACCCATTGACTAGATGGATCTTTAGCTTAAAAGTTGCAGCAGGTTGGGACAAATTCAAGAGTGTGGTCAGGATGAAGGTGGGGAAAGAGAGTGCTTTGTAAAAGAGTGAGCAAGAGCTCTCAGAGTGGTTTCATTTTCTACTCTGCACTTCCTACTCCATGGCCAAGTGGCTTCCCAGCATGGTGCAATGTTCCAAATTATGGCTTTTTAGAGTAGGTGCTAACATCCAACTAGTTTCTAAATACTATTTCAGATTTTGAAATATGGAGATAGTAACTTTTTCAATGAGAAAATTGATTTCTTACTGTTGAATTAGGCTATTTGTCTTGGAGCCTGACAAAATTAATAGCCAATTGTACTTTTAAGCCATGTTAAGAAGACATATCTTCCTGATAGGTTGCCAGCTCCAGGTTGGGCAATTCCTGGGGATTTTGGGGGTGGAGCCTGGAGAGTGTATGTTGGGGAGGAGAGGCACTTCAGCAGGCTATAAAGCTGCAGAGTCCACTTCCAAAGCAGCCAGTTTCTCCAGGGGAACAGATCTTTATCACCTGGAGAGCAGCTGTAATTTCAGAAGATCTCCAGCCACCACTTGAAGGCTGGCAACCCTATGTTCCTGAAGTGTGCCTGAGATTGCAGATTTTCCACCATAAATAAATGAGTCCAGTTCCCAAAGGGAATGCTGAAGTGAACCAAGGATGCATTCTGCAGGAACGTACTTGAAAATTACAGTCCAAAAATAAACTGGATTAACATAGTTAGGTTTGGGTTGGAGACTGTCTTACAGAGAAATCCTAAGAATGCTTTCCTGGGAAAAGTTTCAGCTGGGTAGCTGTGTGAGACCTTGTGAAGTGAGCTTTGACTCATGAAAGCTTAACTGCTGGAAAAATTTATTGGTGGTTCTGGGCTCAATTTTTTTTTTTCCTGGGAGATGCTTAAATGGATCTCTGTAGGATTCTGACTAAACCTGCTTAGGATAGCAGTGATAAATCATTGTTTAACTGAAAGTAGAATAATAATATAATAATAATAACAACATTCAATTTATATACCACCCTTCAAGACAACTTAATGCCCACTCAGAGTAGTTTACAAAGTATGTTATTATTATCCCCACAACAATAATCACCCTGTGAGGTGAGTGGGGCTGAGAGAGCTGCGACTGACTCAAGCTGTGACTGACCCAAGGTCACCCAGCTGGCTTCAAGTAGAGGAGTGGGGAATCAAACCTGGTTCTCCAGATTAGAGTCCCGCACTCTTATCCACTCTTATGAACTTGAATGTGCAGAAGTCCCTGTTACAACCCATAGTAAACTATTTAAGTGGATATCTGTCACCAAGCAAGTTATTTATACAAGTAACTTATGTATACTGTGTTTCCTTCAACCTGGATTATCATTGAAATCTTGGGGCAAAAATCTACCAAGGATCCAACATACAGCGTCAAATAGCCTAAAGGATCGGGCTGTAAAGCAGCTATTGATGAAAGCTACTATTACAGATGAATTGTGCTTCCAATATGATTTCAAGCAGAGGTGCTAAAAAGCCTCAAAATTAAAATGTTCACAGCTTTAGGATTTTTATAATTAGAAATCAATAATTAGATGAAAGGGAGACCATTGCTATTTCAGTTAATGAACATGTTTCCCCCTCGCCCCCACAATATGTATGAACATTCCTAGGTTGAGTCTATTGGTTAATATCTATAACACACCAAAATAACTTATTAAAGAAGCATTTTGGTAAGGTGAAGGATGATGATATACCATGAACCCATTATATGCCATCTTATTTTTTTAAAAAAAAATTAAAAGGTAGACTGAGACATAATAGATGGGGTCTAGACTGAGAATTCTTGGTGTGTTATCATTTATTCCCATCTGGCATTTAATCTGAAGGCATAATAAAGTGGCTAAAATTCATCCAGAAGGTCCCTGATTTTGTCTCCATTGGTAGTTTTAGGCAAACTACTCTCTCTTAGCTTCACTCCTCCATCTGCAATATAGGAATAACAATAATAATGTCTTGCAGACTGTCACAGCGATCCCAATAAGCTATTGTATGTGAAATGCCTTGAAAAATGAAAGCATTATGTAAATATTAGATACTATTATTGTTGCTGTTGTTGTTATATGTTCTCACAGTCTGTTCTGCCAAGGGGCAGTGGATCTTTTAGGATTTGAGGACAATTGAAACCAATTGATGGGGAAAGCAAAAGACTTTATTACACAAAGCAAATACAATCATTACATGAAGACACAAGACAAGGGGGATAAACATACAGCATAGCATAACATAAAGTAAAGGAAAAATGCCACCTGATGCAAGCAATACCCTTTCAGTCACCAGGGGACCCTCTCTGGCAGCGACGGGCAGACTCCTACGGCCAAATACAACTGTACAGCACACTACTGGCTTTCGTCTGTACCGAATCCCCACTCAGAGGGTCCTTGCTCAGACTTATATACCTTAAAGCAGGCTTATGCCCACCTGCAACATCAGCCTTCCCAGAAGGGTCTTAATGAGAGGGAAGGTGACTAATCAGAGGGCCAAGGCTAAGGAATGCCGTCAGTGTCAAGCTGGCCTTGACGATCTAAGCCTAGCTGATAAGGCTAAGCAACTGGCACTTACCCAAGGCCTAATTGCCTGGTCCTCCCTTCAGCAAGATGTGATGTTATCCACACTCTTGCTCCAGGTGTCTAATGGATACCTCTCTCCTTGCACTATGCCTAGTAACAGGGAGAGTCCCATCTCGAGGTCAAAACTTGCATCAGCAACAAATGAAACAGAGCGACAAGATATAATGTAGTATAAGGCACATATTCAAAGGCATATATGAGCCAAATATGGCTCTTTAGGCAAGATGGATGGACCTATGGCACCACTAACTCCTTGAAATTCTCTTCCGCAATTCCAATACACAGTCCATCAGTTATTTTAGCTGGAATTTTTTGGTCCTTCACCAACTCGGATTTTATCTAAGATTCTAGGGGTCAGTGAGTTAGCACTTTAGTATGTGGCATGTCCCAGCTTTCAAGTAATGTAGTTGTTTGCCATTGTCCAATTGTTATCCTTCAATTCAACTATCACCTAGGATTGCCACATTGATTGGTTTGACCTTCTTACTTTCAACTACAGTAATATCCAGAGTTTTATGTTCTAACTTCTTATATGTTTGGATTTTGAAATCCCACGAGATTTTAGCTTTCTCGTTTTCGACAACTTTCTTGGGCTTATTTTCTCACCAATATTTAATTGATAATAGCGTGAACTTTTTGCATAAATTCCAATGCAGTAATGAAGCTACTTTGCTATAATGGTTTTTATAGTCAGTTTGGGCAACCTTTCTGCACCTGCTGATGAGATGGTCAACTGTTTCATCTATATTACATGTGTTTAATCCATTTCATTACATCACCACCACCACCACCACCATCAAGCACTGTATGTCTATAGCACAAGTTGCATGGCTGAGTTCACACAACATGATTGAAGAATCTGCTGAGATAGCTCTTGGAATGCTATGTCTGTCTTCAGCCTTAGGACACTTCTGCGCAAATTTGTATGTGTGTGCAAAAAATGAGTTCCTGTTACAGTTGCAATATAGCACTTCTATTTTAAGGATCTCACATTTTTCAAGCATACAAACCACAAGTTTTGGGGAAACAATCTTGCCCTGAAAAACATCAATATGTCTATTGTTATTGTGATGAGAACCACAAGAAAGTAATTTCTAGACCTTGGTTCGTTCGTTCGTTTGTTCTTTCTTAGCTCAAAGAGGCTTACAATTTCAAGTTACAAAAAAACCCCAAAAACAAAACACAACCATAAATTACGAGTCTAGTGACAAAATCCATCCTTCCTCTGGGCAACCACTATATCTTTTATAGTAAAGGCTGACTGGTCCCTGCTGTGCCACTCCAGTGCAGGAATGCTCACTTAGTCTACAGGTGGTGAATGTCAATAAAGTCACTTTTTCTTTTCCCAACAAAATTGCATACTCTTTTTTCCATATAAAGACTTTCACTTCATTTACCTCTTTTAAGGCCATATGGGAATCACACCTGCTTTCATCTGCAACTAAGTACAATCCTAAACTGGACTTCAAGAGTGTCACTCTGTTTAGGATTGCACTGTAAAAGAAGCTGAACATCAGCACATCACAGGCTATGTAAAGGAATCTTCACTGTTATCATTAAACAGGATTTATAGAACAATCCACTAAAAATGCAGTTGGGACATATTTTGCTTCAATTTCTCTACAAACTTGTAGATACATTCCAAGTCATAATCAGTTGATGTTCACATGCCTAAGATTCTTTTAAAGAAACTACATTTTGTAAATTTTTGTACAACAGTTTCAGTTTAAAGAACAAGGGATGTATTTAGACTTATTGTTAAGAAAATAAATAAATTTTAAAAACTGACTTAGTCTCTAAGGATGTAACCATTCACTATAACCTTCAAGTCTTTTATATCTTATGTACATTTAATGCCTAACAACCTTTGGGAACCTTAGTAATGACATATACATTTTTATGTTAAACTTGTTAATCCAAGCCTAATCTTTCACAATCACACAGGGGCTGTCTTGTCAGGGGCAGCCTTGGACTTTATGGCTGCCATGGTGACATTTAATCTCTCTCAGGTTGTGTCAGCTTCCATGCATGAATCTGGCAACATGCTAGATTTGATCTGTTGTGTAGGAATTGATCTGGAGTCCGTGGTTGTCTGTGAAACAGTGCCATGGACCAATCATTTCTTTGTTAGGGTGGGATTGAGGTTAGCTGTCCCTTCCCACTTGGGCAATGTGCTGATTTATGCTCACTTGTGGAGGTGTATGGATCCTAATGAATTCCAGAATTCTTTGCAGGATTTCTCTTGGCCTGCTGGCTGCTCACTAGATGGGCTTACCAAGTCCTAGATAAGGGTCTGCAGGGGGCCATCAATAGAGTTCCTCCCTGACATCCTCTTCACCCTTGCCCCTTGGTGGCTCCATGGTCTAACAGGAGCTAAGAGAGGCTAACAGATTGTTAAGACAGCTAAAGCATAAATGGAACCAGATTCATGACAAGACTATGAGAATACGTTATAGGGCTCAGTTGAAGGCCTATGAAGGGGCGGTGAAGGCAGCAAAGAGGAATCCATCGTGTTTGCTAGTTCACATTCAGCTCTATTGTTTAGATTGATTCGGCAGTTAACTACTTCTTCTATGGAATCTAAAGTGGTAGATGATTAGATTTTTAGCTATGTGATGTGGTGGGAAGCCCCTTGCATGCAATTATTTACTGTTCTCTTGCACTGGGCAAATTTCCTATCTCCCTTCAGGAGGCTGTAGTGAAAAAGCCTTCCTTGGATAAAGGATGGCGTCATCATGCAGTGCAAGCCAGGGGCATTGGCTGGAGGATGGCTGGGGTGGCGGGTGGAGGCTGTTCCGCGCTCCGCACGCCGCCCCGGCAGCGGCTCATGGCTGCTGCGTCCTGCTGGGGGCATGTGGCGGTGGTGGCACAGGGCTGGCTGGCTGCAGCAGCTGTGGCCCAGCCACGCCAGCTCCGCGGCGCACACCTCCGCCCCCAACACCCCCTCCGGCGCCCCTCCAGTGCCCTCATGCCCTGAGGCCACCACCTACCTGGCCTCAGTGGGCGCGCTGGCCCTGGAGGTACCACCTTATAATGGTTTGCCTCTTTCCTCCAGTGGTGCTCAATGAGGGTGGTTATTGGGGATGAGAGTTCATCCCAAGGGGAACTACATTGTGGGGTCCCACAAAGATCAATCTTGTCTCTAATGCTTTTTAATATATATATGCACCCTCTAGTGGATATTGTTAGGAGGTTTGTAATTGGATGCCATCAGTATGATGATGACACCCAACTCTACCTTCTACTTGATAAGCAACCAAAAACAGATGTCTCTTCCTTGGCCCAAGGCGTTGATGCTGTAGTGAAGTGGCTGAGGGGTAGCTGGATGAAGTTAAATCCTTTGAAAACTGAGGTCCTGTGGCTGGGAAGGACTTTGGCTGTGGAGAATTTATCACTCCCATTACTTGATGAAGCACAGCTTTCTGCTGCAGACTCTGTGAAGAGTTTGGGAGTTTGGCTTGATTCTAAGCTTTCCATGGACAAACAGGTGTCCCTGGTGGCTAAAACAGCATTTTTCCATTTTCGCCAGGCCCACCAACTTTCCCCATATCTATCTCGATCTGACCTTGTCACATTGATCCATGTGAAGGTCACTTCTCGTTTAGACTACTGCAACTCACTCTATATAGGGCAACCCCTGGAGCCGGGAGACTTCATGATGTGCAGAATGTGGCTGCTAGATTACTGGCCAAGTCACTATGGTCAGCTCATATAACACCAAACTTGAAACAGCTGCACTGGTTACCAGTTAGCCTCCAGATCGAATTCAAGGTGTTGGTCCTCACCTTCATAGTTGAAGATCCTCATAACTTTGGGTACACCTCTACCATTATGAAACCCTCTGCCCGCTTAGTTCACCTTTGAAGGGCTTGCTGGAGGTTCCTGGCCCTGGGGTGGTATGGCTTTCTTCCACCTGGAAGAGGGCCTTTAAAATTGTGGTGCCCTTTCTTTGGGCATATATTTCAGCATGCCTTTGTTATCTACTATTTTTTTTGTGAGGCAGAGCAAATTACTGTGCATTTTTATCTACCTGCAATTTTGATGTTATTTGCAGGATTTTATAGGCTAGGGTTGGGGCTAGAGTGGTTTTTAATTATTGTATTTGGCTGTTTTATTTTGGTTTTATTGAATATTATATTTTTGTATTGTTTTAACCATTGTAGCTGTGAACCAGTTTGATATCTTAACTGAAGAGAAGCAGTATAAAAATTCAACAAACAAACAAACAAACAAATAGTTCAGAAAGGAGAACGTGGATTTCCCTTGCTCCATTTAAAAACTGTAGCAGAGACGGCAGGATTGGGGAATCAAATAAAATCATATTAGCTATTGAATCTATACACTACACATTTTAAAAAATAGCATACTTATGAGTAGACATGGGCACGAACAGCATTACGAACGCAAAAAAACCACAAACAGCCCATTCATCTGTTTGCGAACAAGCTGTTCATGAGGCCCCATTGTAAATGAACAAGTGGTTGTTGCAAGCCTGGTTCGTTGCATTTGTCTGCTGTTCGTGAAGCCAGACAGTCAGGCACCTTCAATCAATTCCCTTGACAACGGAGGCAGAGACTGCCTGAACTCTGTCTACACTCCTTCTGTCGCCCTGGAAACTCCATCTAAGCCCAACTTAGCTTGATGGGCAGGTCTTCCTTCCAAGTATGGAGCTCCAAATTGGTTAAAATTGGCTACATGGGAGCAGACACCGGAGGAGGGAGGGAGGGGGAGGGGTGGTGTTCTGTAGCCATGGGCACTCCAATTTCATCCCTGCAAACCCTGTTAGGCAGTTCTGACTGCCAACCACAGGCCTCCTGCTTTTCTCTAAGAGACCTCTGGTTATAAAATGGCACTGTGCTCCCAGTTCTGTCTTTCAGTTTCAGCAGGCAGTGGAGTGGACAGAGCTGTTGCTAGCCTTTTGGGAGAGAGACAGGGAGAGTGCATTGGAGCTGGGATTTTTTGTGTGTGTGGTGGGTGGGATAGGGATCTAACCCCCCTGATTCCAGGGCTGCTGCCAGGTCCTGGGGCCAAGCTAAGTGGGCACCTCGGCTGAAGGCTCACACTGATTATTATCAGTGCCTGATCTGGTCAGGTTTCTGGGAGTGCTGGGTTAGGGCTCTACCCCTTCTCTCTGGTTCCAGGGCTGATGCCTGGCTCTTGGTCCAAGCTCAGTGGGCAACTTGACTGAGGGCTCACACTGATTATTATTAGTGATGGATCTGGTCAGGTATCTGTGAATGCTGGGCTAGGGCTCTACCCCCTCCATCTGGTTCCAGGGCTGCTGCCAGGCCCTGGGGCCAAGCTCAGTGGGCACCTCGGCTGAGGGCTCACCCTGATTATTAGTGCCTGATCATGTCAGGTATCTGGGAGTGCTGGGCTAGGGCTCTACCCCCTCCCTGTGGTTCCAGGGCTGCTGTCAGGTCCTGGGGCCAAGCTCAGTGGGCACCTCGGCTGAGGGCCCACAGTGTTCTCTCCTATTATTTCCTCCATGATTCTTGTTTGCTGGCACAATGAGGCTTCGGCCAGGGGCCAAGGGTGGTCGTGGGGGGAAGTGCAAATATTGTCCCAGTTGCCCTGCAGGGAAGCAGTACTGGGCAGGGCTCTGGTGCAGCAGAGACTCCTGCTTCCCAAAAATCACCTGTGGGGGCTGTGGAGGAGGCCAAAGAGCTCTTGCTGCTGGGGAAAGAGGAACTTTTTAAACTGTTTGAGGAGGAGGAGGCTGAGGGATCCATGGAGGAATGGTTGAGGTTCGATGAAACATCAATCCTGTCCCCATCCCAAACTCCCAGTGCTGTCTTTGCCTGCAGTCCACCCCTCTTTTCATCTCCTGTTGCCAGCTCCACGGCGCAGCCAGTAACCCTTCATCCTCCCTCCCCTGGAACAGTTAGTGGACCATGGTTCAAACTCTCTGTATGGAGGCACTTTGGGGCCTTTTCGAATTACCCCTGTGTGGTGCGGTGCCGTGTCTGTGATGGCCTGGTGTGCAGGGGCAATGACCCGAAGCACCTGTCATTGATGGTCCTGACTATGCACCTGAAGCCGCACTACCAAAGCCTGTCATCTCCATTGTCAGCCAGCGAAACATCCAGTGGGGAGAGACAGAGGGCTACCAGCTCCTCCGAGTCAGGATCAGTGGGAGGGTCACCAGAATCCACCCCAAGCAAGAAGCCTTGCCCTGAGGGTGCTGCTGGTTGGAGCAGAATGGTCAGGCAGGCCACCCTTGGGGGATTTGTTCGATCGGGTTCGGGGATACTGCCGTTGAAAAGGGTGAGGTCAAGGGCTGAGGAGACAGGCATTCGTGTCATGGCAGAGACGATTGCCCAGCAAGGATTCTCCCTATCCATTATGTGGGGCGTGAGCTTCCAAAGGCTGCTTCAGCACTTTGCCCCATGGTATTTCATGCCTTCACGGCGCACCGTTGGGCGTCGAGTCTTGCCTACCCTCTACCAGTCTGTGTGAGACATGGTGCTCAGGGAGCTGTCAGCCACCAAAGGCCGTACAGTATACTTCACGGCCAACCTCTGGAGCAGCTGCCATCATGGCTGCCTTGCCATCACCACTCACTGGTGGCAACCTTTTTTTTCCCAATTCAGCAACCTTTATTGGCATTACATCCATGTTAACAAAAAACTCGACACAACCAGAACTCAGTCTACAAATACACAACTCGCCTCATAGATGCAAGATACAAAAATTTAGCTACAGTTTTGATAACTGTTTGATTCTGAGTAGCCAATAGGAAGATAACTTTACATTTATCAGATTTTCCAATTTGCTCTCTCAACAGTGGGTCAATGAGTGTGGGATGTATATCACAGTAATAAGTACAATACAGAAAGACATGTTCCAGGGTTTCTATGTCTCACTGAGCGCAAGTGCATAACCTGTTAGCATATGGCATTTTATGGAATCTCCCATAAAGAACCAAGCTAACGAATAAGCTCTGTGATAATGTGGGGCCACTAAACAAGTGAGATATTCTGCCCTATACCCATGGGGTAACCCCCCCCCCAAACCTAGGGGTGAACATCTGCCTATTGCAAGAATCCTGAGACTCTGAATCTCGATGTCAAGGAGTCTTTGTCTAATCAGTGCATAAGCTGATTTTTCTGTGAGGGAAAACAAATCTTCAATATTAATCCCTATTGAGTTATTTTTTTTTCTATGTTGTTAAGCCACATGGATGACTGAAACTCCATCAGCACGTAAAAGATGAGGCTATCATTATTCTTAAAATGTAGATGTAACCAAAATTTGATAGTATTAATCCATGCTTTAGTCTCAAGGAGTCTTTGATTGGTTTCAAGGTAGATGGCCGCATAAGACACACACATGGGAAGGTCCAATATTTTCCATAGGAAGGTGGATTGTACTCTTTCTACTTCTTTGTTGAAAGCCATAATCCATATCGGTACACCATAAAACAGTCCTGCACTAATTTTGTGATTGAATACTCTGATAGCTGCGGGCACAAATTGATTACCCTTGGTGAAAAAGAAGTGAGTGAGTGCAAGTACATTGCAGTTCACAGATTTTATCAATTCCCTCCTATGCGGAACCCAACTAGATCTGTAATTGAAATAGATTCCTAGGTAACGAAAGCTTTTGACCTGCTCAATCCTGTTACCACCACCTCCCTGAGCCCACCAGACCCGACGTCTGCACTCATCGCCCATGTCCCTATCTGCACAGGAAATTACTGTGCAGTACTCTGAGGCCTGGAAGGCAGGTGGGCACATGGGGGGGTCCTGCTGGTGAGCAGCCAGACCTCCCACCCCCTTGAAGGGAGGTAGCCTGCCACAGGGACATAGGTGATGAGTGTGGCCCACCAGGCCCAGTGGCTGCACTCATCACCCATGTCCCTGTCTGTGCAGGAAAGCACAGTGCAGTACTCTGAGGCCTGCCTGGTGGGCTGGTACATGAAGGGTGCCACCAGCGAGTGGCCAGACCCCCTGCCCCCTAGAGTGGAGGCGGCCCACCACCGCCACCGCCTCCCCAAACCCACCAGGCCCGGCAGCCGCACTCATCACCCACGTCCCTGTCTGCGCTGGAAAGTACAGTGCAGTAATCTGAGGCCTGGCGGGCATACAGGCACGTGGGGGGTGCTGCTGGTAAGTGGCCAGATCCTCCCCTAGAGGGGAGGTGGCTCGCCACCACCTTCCTGAGCCCACCAGGCCCGGTGGCCACACTCATCACCCATGTCCCTGTCTGCACAGGAAAGTACAGTACAGTACTCTGAGGCCTTGTGGGTGGGTGGGCACATGGGGGGTGCCACCGGCAAGCGGCCATACCCCCCACCCCCTAGAGGGGAGGTGGCCTGCCTTCGAGTCCTCCAGTTGTAAATGGGCCAAAGTCAACTGATGGTTCCAATTGTATTGAATGGGTGTTTCCTGGGGGTGTTGGATTTGGGAATATACAAGTCCAAAATCCGTATTGCAATCTTGACCAAACTTGGGTGATGGCTGGAGGGGAGCCTGCTGTACACTCCCTGTGAATATGGGCTCTCTGTCCAATGGGGGCCATTCTGTCCCCCACCAACCATGAACACCGAACATGTTCGTTAACAGGATATGTTTGTTACTGTTCATCTGTTCGTGTTCGTCGACGGCAATGAACTACAAACAGCATGTTCAGTTTTTTTCTGTTCGTGCCCATGTCTACTTATGAGTCACTCTTATAATACTTAAGTCACAGCTGAATAGGATATTCTCCTTTGCATGTTGCATTTAAATGAATGAGAGTTAGCATGTGCTTGGGCAGCTTTCATTTGTTTGCACTGAGCTTGAGCAGGAAAACTTTCTGTAGGAATAAGCCTGACTGTTTTATAGATTGATGTGCTAGTGCAATGGTCTGGCACTTCTCGACTTACTACTTTGATTCCTGGAAACTGTCTGTAACTGTCTGCACTTCTAGTTTTTTTTGTTGTAACAAATGAAAACATCACTTGGAAACCTCATTCAATTTCTATCAGTGTCCACTCTTCATCTATTTATCTACTGTCCTGATTTCTTCCCAATTTGCAGTTTCTTTTAAATTATAAGCTCCCAGATTGGTTTAAGAATCTTCAGGGTCTCATTTATATCCCATAGTGCATTGTAGGCATTTTCCCATTACATTTTTTTAAAGGCCAATCTCTAGAGAGTAAGGTCACAAAAACCTACTAATCATTGTGCCTGGGTAACACAAAAGCAATGGTCTCTGCTTGCATAAAATTCTGTGAGGCTACAGACAGACGGATTTACATAGCCAAATCCCAAGGCAATAGAATTCATCAGCTGCTGGAATTATTAGAAATGAACAAGGGCATGTTTTTATTAGAGCCAAGCAACATCTCTTCCCCCACCTTGATAGTCCTTGATAGTCTACTTTGCTTCTGGTTTAATTTTAGCATCTCAGAAAGCATATGGGACAGATCAGATTCACAGAATAGATGTGTGTGTGGGGGGGGGGAGAAGTACAGTCCAATGCAAGTGACTCATTCCTCTACTTGGTTAACGACTTCATTTCCATTGAATTCAGTGGAATAATTCCTGATTTGTACCAATTTAAGGAGAATAAGCATTATACTTCTTAAAGGTTCATTAGTAGGAAAGAATATGCAACTTGCTATCACCATAGCTATGAGCAAAAAAATCATACAAATACTTCTTTCATTCAGCTATTTAATACTTTGCATTTGTAATCCTTTGAAATTCTTTCAGATTCAGGTAATGGAAAAACACAAATCACCATATGCCACATTCCCTGATCTCAACTGGTGTTTGTTGCAAAAAAAGCTGATGTGTTATATTTCTAAAGTAATTTCTGCAAAAAAAATGCCTTTATAATAATAGCTGCAATAATTCACACTTATATTTGAGTATTTATTAAGATCTGCATATTCTATTTTCACAAAAATATAGCATATTTATATCATGCATTTCATCTATGACATGCATCAGAAATAAAATGTACTGATTTCTCTTTTTTCTTCATATTCTACTTTTTGACTGTAAGAACCTTACAGTGGCTTACAATATAATTCATAAGACAAGAATAGAAGCATGACCAATCACAAATACAAGTCTATTCAAACCAGAAAAAAATAAATGACTGTAAAAATTGTTACTTCCTTCAGGGGAACTGATTTCTGTAGTCTGAGGTCAGTTGTAATTCCCGTAGAACTCCAGGTCCCACCGGGAAGTTGGTAAACCTAACTCCAGCCTAGAATGTAAGACTGAAACCAAAGGGAGCCTGAAATTTTTACACAAATGATTGCAGGAATGTATCAGTATTAGAATAAAGGTTGCTGCTGACATTTGGAGTGGTTCCCCTCAAATCTTGGCTGTACCAAGGATTGACATTGCTGTTAAAATCCCATATAACTGGATGAAAGCCATTGAATCCCCCCTTTCCTTTGCATAAACCAATAAAAACTGAAAATGATTAAAATAACAGTTCAGCAATACAATTGCTGAATTACAGATCAGTAATACAATTGAAATAACAATACACATGAGAAAAAAATCCAGCAGGAGATAGCATGAAACCACAGACCAAAATCCAACACAAAAGGGCTTAATTGCTTTGCTAAAGAAACAGTGGCATTCAATCTGGTTAGGTTTGCTCAGTAGGGGATTCCATAATACAGGTGCCACCACAGAGAAAACATTGGCATGCACCCAGCCATGCAGTTCTTCTGATGGGATGGTGTTTCTCTTTATGAAAGAGAAGGCAGGGGTTTCCATTAATTCTCTCTTCTCTTTTTGCCACTTGTGCTATTCCAACTCTTCCTGTCTCAAGAATGAATATCGGTGTTCAGGATGGAGAATTAAGAAAATCCCATACTGCGCTGTTTGTGGAGGGTAGGATATACGCCATTATCCTTAATGGATGATTATAGTAATGCTAATCAAAGTGGTACCTGTAATAGGGACTCCAATAAAGATCTCAAGCCTGAATGAGATGTGTCCCATAAGAGGATTTTCTCAAATAATGCATGCAAATGCCATTCTGTTTCTATTTCTTCTCATGCTAGGGTGTAAGAATATTAGTGTGACAAAGAAACAGCATTTTGAAATTAGCATTTCTATAAATAGTCCAACTACAGATCACACTTGAGCAATACAAAGAGTAAAAAACAATGTTCCTTAAAAGATTTAAATAAACATTTATTGCATTCCTTCCAAATAGTCTGTTTCAGACACTCCCATTTTCAGAGTCCAGTTCTGAGGAAATCCTCACCCGGCAGATTCTGATTTGAAAGCAAATAATTTATTTTTTCTATATATTTCCGTAACATCAAATGTTGAAAGATAGAATTGCACTGTAAACTGCCTGCCCACGTTGCATTTAAGCTTCTTTATTTTTTATGCTGCATGCCGTGGTGATGCCGAAAGGATATGTGTTGCTAGTGTAAAAGTAACAAAATGGGGTCTTACTGAGGAAGGCAAAGAAGCTGAGGTAAAATGCGTCCTTTATAATACATTTGCCATATTTTTCATTTCTGAACATTCCTTCCGAAAGGTTTGCTTAAATGCAAATAAGAGGTTTTTCTGTTGGCTTCCCCTCTGAGAGCCAAGCTACAAGTGACACCTTACATAGGTTGGACACTTGTCAGCTTCCCTCAAGTTTTGATGGGAAATGTAGGTGTCCTGGTTTTACAGCTTGGCTCTCCATTACAGTCAGGACAAGCAACTTAACACAAAGTACAGCACACACTTATGGTTAAAGTTACTAACCACTTTTATGAACAATATTAATCACAAACGCCACTAGCCTGTTGCGTTTTAATACAAAATGAACTCAAGGATTGCACAAACAGAAAGTCCACACTCCTCTATGGGAAAGACGTCCCAAAATTGTCTCGAGTCACTCCTTTAACTTAATCATGGTGGTCAAATGATAAACACATTCCAATGACCAGCCCCAATTGGGAGATTCCACAAAGCAGACAGCAACCCTGCAGGGAGGACAGAAAGCCACTGTGCGCTCAACAGGGCGCAAGCTGAACTCCTGTTTTGTCTCTTCTTTATCAAGAGCGCTATATACTGGTGGGATCCCAGGCTGTGAAGAGGTACCAGTTATAGCCTTCAGGCGCACTAGGAATTTACGTGACTCACTTGTGAGGTCTGATTTCCATAAACACACTTAGGCACAACCACTGTTGTGGGTCCTTTGATTCATTATCTGTGTTACCACACAGTGTTCCCCTCTGTACTTTTTTCTGGCTCTCCATTACAGCTGCAAGACCAGGATGCCTACATTTCCCATCAAAACTTGAGGGAAGCTGACAAGTGTCCAACCTGTGTCAGGTGTCACTTGTAGCTTGGCTCTCAGTCCACTGAGACCAGGGGAACCAATAGGAACCTCGATGGAAATGGGATAGTAGAGGCCAGACTCCTCTTCAGATTTCTATACTTGCAAACCTTTCTGTTTTAGAAAACATCAAGTTGAAATTATTAAAATGTGAAAATGTGCTGGTAAATTGTTTTTAAAAGACTAGATTTGGTGTTGTGGGATTAGGAACAAGTAAAGGAGAGGAAATCAACACTTGAGGTTTTCCATGTGGGTGTTGGGGGTTTTTTTTGGTCAGTTCTGGCCCTGTACTGCTTTGTTTAATCTTCTAATTTTCACGCACTTTTATTTGCTTCTTTCTTTCATTCTTTTGTTTGTTTATTCGTTCATTTGTTCGTTTGTTTTTCCCGCACTTCTTTTGAGACCACTTTTACTCCAATCTTTTTTGAAGCTGATCCTATTACCTTTGTTCCTCTTGCATAATGTTTGGGTTTCATTTGTCCCACCCGTGCGGACCCACCTCCAACCTATTTTTTGATGATTGGCAATTCATCATCATGGAACTTTTCCTTCCTCCCTCCACCTTGCTTTCTCCCCTCTCCTGGTTTCGTTTTCAAACTTTAGAAAGAAATTATCATATAAGTCTCTAGCTCTTTTTATAGTTGAGTTAAAAAGAAAAACGGACATCTCCACAATGAAAGGGGCAAGAAACTTACCTTTTTAAAAATGAAAGATAGGAATTCAGAGAACCTGCTCCATCTGTTATTATGATTGTATGTGGATATAACAATGATTTTTTAAAAATTGCAAAAGCTCTGGTGGCTAAGGGTCGGGGCAGCACTCCCGGCATCAGAAAAAATGGCATTGGACATAGTCGCTGCTGCTCCAGGCTTTGTCCCCACAGAGGTCAGTTCACCCCACTGATAATGGCCTCTGCCTTCTTGCTTTGGGTCAACCCAGCCATTGTGCTCCAGTTTGGACTGGTGGGGGGGAGTCAAAGATGGGTGGTGAAGCTGATTCCTTTTTAGGATTTCCCATACAAAGACAAGCAGTGTGTTCTGTAAACAGTGTTTGTTTTTGGTCTTTTTAAAAAACAATTCGCTGTTCTATAAATATATTAACATAAACATGTGAAAAAATTAAAAGGGGGTGCTGTGATGCTGCTGCTGATGCCACCAATGACAACAACACCCTTGCTTGGAAATCCTGATTATTTAAGGGATGTGAGGAAGAAAATAAACCAAGTCCACAGCTGTGAAAATGCAGAGGGAGGTTAATCATGCGGAACAACCATGCGCAAACTGATTCCAATGCTTGGGATTGACTACTAAGAAAATCAGGAATGTTGGCTGTGCGGAAAAGCCCCGTGTAGGGAAGGGATTGTGCATTCATCTCATACATGGAAACTATGGCTAAGGCTGTGTTTTGAGGCAACCACTTGAATTCTGTGGGGAGGCAGGCACTCTGCACATTCTCAGAGGTATTTTTCTTCCCCTATTGCAGGATGCAGTTCTGGCATTGAAGATAGTTTCCTGGGATAAGCTTGTGAAGGCCTTTGCCTGCATACCCCATGGAGAATCCTTCCTTCATGGAACGAGAAGCATCTGTATGCACAGACTCTTGGATCCTCTCCCAAAAGAAGTTTCCAAGCTACATTTCAGATCAGCTCCTTCCCCTGCCAAGCTCCATGTTCAGCAAATCACTAGTTTAACAGGATTCAGGTCTGACTTCCCTTCGGCATTCAAGTGCTACTAGCCACAAAGCACCATTCAGTGGACTTGAAACAGTGAACTGCACAAGGAGCTGAAACACTTTAGTACTAATATACTTTGAACCTTGACCTCTGTGTACTGCATTTTAAAAAAAATTCACCCAGGAGCTCCAACACATGCTTAAGTGAAACCACATGTGTTTTTAAGCTATACCTTGTAAAAATCAGTAACATGGCATGAAGGAATTAGTTAAAAATGACTTGTGGTTTTATCGTTTTCCAAACTTCATGACGTCTCTGTGCTTTGATTTTCGAGACCATATGTACTATATGAAGGAAAATTACAATACTCTGATTAACCCCATCTCTGCCATCATAGAGAAGGTCCCCTTTTTCTCAACTCTGTCCTGAAATTAGGATTGCCACTTTCCCCCCTCCTGGCAGTGTTTCAGCGTCTTTAAACAATTGTTCAAACACTTGTTTGGTGGGCAGAAATTTAACAGGTATAGCTTTACCTTCAATGCCCTTCCATGATAAGAAAGGTTACAGTGGTTGGATTTCTGCCTGACACTTGCTAAAACAGAATTCTTTTGAGGAAAAAAAAGGGATTGCCGAAGTGCCTGGTCTACAGATACAGAGTTGCATGGAGATTATTTCATTTAACTCTGTTAACTATAATTTTGGAAGTTCTCTTAGGGTCTTTTCTGCTGTGTTCCTGTGAGAGCCTCTGAAGAGGGTCGAAAGCCTGAAAGTCATATGAGAAGAGCCAGAGAAGAGGTTCTTTCCCATGCCAGTGTCACCCCTCCTGGGAGAATGCAGGCATGGGAAGGTATCTCATCACGTGCTCCACTTCCCATCTGAGCTGCCTTTTGACATAACTGGAAAAGTGTGGAAAGGAGGCATGCTGTGGCACTGAAGTAACACTGAAAGACCCTTTCACAAGCATTTCTGCAGACAGATGAGAGCCCTGCAGAGCAATATGGGTAGGAAATAGTCCCTCAGCCAATAAAAATACTAGTAAATGGATTTCTCTAAAAGGCAATCCATGTTTAGCTAGCTTTGTTTTGCAGGTGTTGCTATGCCAAGTACTCTGCAACTTCATACAGAGATTGCTGATAGCCACAGTGGTCCAAACAAAGTCCCCAAAATATAACACTTTGTTTTAGAATAACACAAAATAGTATGCAAGCTTTTAAATTCTCCAGAACGCTTCATCAAGCTAGATTTTTTTAAAAAAAGTAGAGGGAGGAAAAATTAAGATGTTTCAGGTCATGTTCTTAGGGCCTCTTGTCTTCATTTTGTGCAGGATGCACTGCAGGTTATAATCAGAACAAGCTCTACGTACTCAAAGAACAGTCCAGATGGGAATGAGGGATGCTACGTATAGAGACCATTCAGTTTGTGGACAATCCATTGTAGGAGTAACAACATTCAGACTGCAATTCCAGGTAGGAAATCCCAGCCTTCCCACCCAGCATTATCTCTGCAAAAAGTAAATTCTTCCTTGTTCCCCATCCTTCATTTACTCTTTGTAAATTGTGAAATTATTTACACATGGCTTATTGTTTTACGTTTTAACAAAGGAGGGAAATCTTTCATAACTTAACTAGGCTTTTCCAACACCAGTAACTTGGTCTGACCAATAATCCCATCACCAGTGCAGGACTGAGAATGGTAAGTGTGAAAGTAGTCCCAGTCTTCTTAAACCACTGTCATATACATCCTGCATAGCAGAGATGCCACTCCAGAGATCAGTCTAATATCAAAGAAGACTGAAGTCAAGGAAATCAATTTCAGAAAGTTTGCTTACTTGAATTTCTGGTTACAATCTGACAGATCCTTTGCTAATTCTTGTTATATTGGCAGCAATTAGGGGGTCTGGTTTTCATAACCCATCTGACAAACACTTTGCAAATATCTTTTAAAACAAAATGACTTGTACTTTTGCTGAACTGGTGGTTTAGTAGTTTAATAGGAGGCTTCCTCTTCTTAATTTCAGAATACTAACTTTAATTCAGACCAGTCAAGCACTATTAGATTCATGCTACTCCGTGACAGGACTGGAAGAAATAGAAAATTCATCTGCCCCCTCTTTATTAGGATCTGTGCTTCTCACATTTCCAAAATGTGGCGCTCTGAGTAGATTGATCTCTGGGAAATTATCTTTTAAAATGTTCTTTGGGATTGGGCAACGAGATAATTTACCACTATTAAATCTACAGTAAAATGTTTTACCATGTTAACTATTCCATCCAATAACAAATAAATACCACTTTTTGTTGACTATGCATGTTAGTTTGGTGATGTATGACCAACTGGGCTAACAGAGCAATCCTAAATCCATTTAAATTTATTGAAGTCAAAGGATGGCACTGTTTGTGAGTTAAATGAGAATATACACTTGCGTTTGATAGTAAAGTAAGAGAAAAGAGCTTAGAACTGTTCTGTGTTGTATGCTTCCGCCAAACCCAGTAACTTGTGGTTGCTGTGGATTTTCCGGGCTGTATTGCCGTGGTCTTGGCATTGTAGATCCTGACGTTTCGCCAGCAGCTGTGGCTGGCATCTTCAGAGGTGTAGCACCAAAAGACAGAGCCCGGAAAACCCACAACAACCATCGTTCTCCGGCCGTGAAAGCCTTCGACAATACATCCAGTAACTTGTACTTAGCTGTCAAAAATGGCAGTAGGATTCAGTACACTGGTAGTAAGCAAGCATGTGCCATGCTCTGTCTATAAAATATGGGGATCTTAAGACTCTTCCCTGACCTGTATTTTAGTCACATCCTCAGTCTTCTGCACCACTGTCTATGCTAGTGCATGGCAGGGATGACATTTCTAAATTATGAAAGAGTATGTATGCAAAACCATAACTGGGGAAGAGGGAAGCCTTATGTTTTGCAGATGTTCCTTTTGTTCTGAATTACCTGAAATGTTTGAAGTAGTTTGACATACAATCCTCTGAGATGTGTAATGGAGGGTGACTTTGGTTATTAATTAATTAATTAATATTTTAATTAGTTTCCTGCCTTTGCATACAGATTGATCAAGATGGTAACATGTTGATGAAGTACAAAACATTATTTCACTAAACGATCTCACCATTGTATCTTTAAAAGCGGAAGAAATTCAAATTGTACTCCTGGCTGCAATACACAACTCAATTACTCCACATTAGTTTTCTTCAACTCCATCTGGCTCCAAGAAGCAGGAGCCTAAGCTCCTTTGAATCAGCATCATTCTCAGAGCAGCACAAGCTGCCACTAGAACAATATGAAAAGTAAAGAACTCTGAAAATTCCTCCACTGATCTCTGCCATTTCTAGACTGCTCAGCAATTCTGCCTATACATGACATCTGAGCAATGTGTTTGGGTGGCTGCCCCACAGCTACAGCACTCCCTCACACTTGATTCATCTAACTGAAACCTTATTCATCCTTTATTGTTGGTTATGTTTTACCTGTTTAAAAAAGATGTGAAACAGCAATCAGTACTAAATATTACCTATTTTGCTAACATTAAGACCACATCTGCCCATCTTTTGATGTTGTGCCATTATTGTGCTATAGTAGTCATTTGCAACTGGATTGTTCTGTGTGGACAAGCCAAGCCACTTGTAAATGACTGCTATAGTGCAAAATTAATGTGATATCTAACAATGTGTAGATGCAATCTAATACTCTTCATGGAGTGATCAGTTTAATAAAACTAATCTGATGCTTCAGAACAAGTGATTGGCTTAGAAGACCTAAATTCTTCTCTTGATCATGATGCTGGTTCTGCTATATACCTAAATGCCACTTAATAATACCCACAATTTTTATAACTACATTCCTTGCACTATATCAACTTGTATGTACAGAGGAAGCGTACTTCAGAAGCACTTTTGAACCACTCAGACTGAATCTCATTAATCCTTTTAAAGTTATTCCTTTAAACAATCAAGTGAAGGTTAGAAAATTTCATAGCAACTGTAAAAATGAGAACAATCTACAGGAAACAACAATCAGATGTTGCTGGTCTTTCTGCATGTTTTATGTCTGCTTGGAGACTCTGTTTATCCAGGCACTATAAAGAGAGGTTAAAGGTAAACTGTAGCTCCCACTTTCAAGCTAGACCGCTGCCAGATAACTCAATTTTTGGAGAGTTGATCTAAGACCTGTGTGAATACTTTGCAGCAACTGATTAGGAACATTCACAGGAAAGAAAAAGATTTCACACATTCTACTATCACAAAGCAAGGTGAACACTGATAATATAACCATCTTTACAAGCTGTGGATTGTTCCAGAGAAGCGCAATAGGCATTGCCACTTGGCAAATAGTATTGATTGCTACGGCATGATACCACTACAGGTAAAAAAAATTTTTATCACATTTGGAGAAGGTAAACTGTTTGCAAGATCTGGCTGTGTTTTTATCTTACACTGTGTTTTTATTTTATTGATGGACTGTTGTATTGTTTTATGTGTTTGCAACTTGTTGTTGCTTTGTTAGCCATTCTGAGTCTAATGAGAGCGGGTAGGTTATAGATACTTTGATATGTAAATAAATAACTAATGATTAAGCATAGGAACTTTATTCAAGTCGGCCCATTTTCTTTATTAAAATTTTATTCTGGTTCTTTAACATAATCACGGTACATGTTCAGATTTGTTCAACCGTTTTGATCGTTGTTTCTGCTAATTTCAACAGAAAGCACATTTCCATCTGCCTCACCCTCCAGTGGAAGGACCAAGGGACAGGCCAGGAGAGTGAGGACCACCAGGGAGGATACAGCCTCAAGGGAGAGGGCTCAGAAAGCAAGGGCAGTCAGCCAGCAAGCCAGCCAGCAACCTTACCAGCAGGGGAGGAAAAAGCAGCAGCAAAGACAGCTCAAGACCATGCCCCAGCCTCCAGGCAAGCTAGAGTGGATTAGTCAGGTATGGCGACCCGAGGCACTCAGCAGGGAAAGCTTGGCAGCCAGCCAGGAAAGCACAGCTGTGGCTGATCAGGGCATCCAGCAGAGAAAACCCAGGTGTGGCTGCCTGAGACATCTAAGGCTGTGGCTAGAGGACAGGGGGGTGTGGCTGGCAGGTGAAGCAGGGAGTAGGGGAAAAGGCATGGTGGTTTGTGTAGGAGGATGGTGGAGTTGAGGAGGGAGAGGGAGAGGGAGAGCAGGCCTGTGAGGGGAATGAGAGGGACCGAGGGTGATGTAGACCCCCCCCTCCATCCACAGACTGGGAACCTGCATGTTCCCTGATGACATCATGATGTTACTGACAATGCAATGGCATCACTTCTGGCATCATCCAGAAATGACATCATCATAGATGGGTGACACTTTAGCATTTGTCCCAACCTCTATAGTTTAACCAGTGGTGGTGGTGATGGGAGAGCCAGCAGGGTACAGAAGGGTTCCTCCTGAAGCTAGAGACTTGGGTTCCCTAGTATGTGGGTAAACCCCCACAAAAAAGTAGCTTGTACACATGTATACATCTGTGCTATAAGAAACCATGCAAAAAAGTTTTTAAAATGAGGGATTGGCTGAAAAGGGGGAAGCATGTGAAGGAAGGGTTGGAAAGGACACAAGCAAGAAGGGAGCCTCTTTGGAAAAATGTTTGAGGCAGTTCATAAAATTAAACACATTAACAGTAGTCAAAGAGTATAGATGCTCTACAGTGTCTGGCTACCAAGTTTTGAACTCTCTTCTTGGTTTTTTTAGATCCTCATTTCTGCACTTGAAAGTTCAGGATAGAAATCCACAAGAGCTGCTCACATGAGACTTAACTATAGCCAGAGCTCAATGAAGTTTCACTCCTTACATGCTTATTTTTAAGTGATATTTTTTCAGCCCCAGGACTCCTGACAGCATATTTCAGTGAGTTTGCCCTGAACTGTACCAACAGTAACATTCAAGGAGAATTTGGTAGTTTCTGCTCCAGACAAAATATTTCCAAAAAGGCCAGTTTTCATGGGTAGTGGTGGTGGTAGTGGAATTATGGTGTAAAGGAGAACATCGTAGACCATGATAGCATGTCTTTCTCTTTACTAGTGGATAAACATGCTCTACCCATCTAGAATTAGGGTCTCTGGGCTTCTGGGCACAGAATATGCAGCATGTCTCATTTAGAAACTAAAATCTGCTCATGAATGAGGTAAAATTCCTATTAATTAACCTTTTGCTGTTAATTTTCTTATGAATCTCCTCCTGTCTCTAAAAAAAAATCCCTGGTGTATGTTGCTCACCACTGCAAAAGCTAAATGTTAATCCATACATCCTTTGTAATGACACCATGTGTTACCTCTGAGTAAATAAAGATTTTATTGGTGTTATTAGCAAATCCCTTGTCCTTTTCAGACTGCAAAATTATAATAACTTTTTCTGCACTTGGGAAAACTAAGGATATTACCATATCAGTCATTGTGTAACATACTAAGACCATTTTTTTCAGAGGTGTTAGATGAATAGAGAATTTAAAATATTCACTAGAAGTCAACATAGGCTTAGTTAGCACCTACTTGGATGTACTTTCATAATTACGAAGGTGGATAATATTACAAACATTATAAAACAGCACACTGTTACTTGTAGCCCATATGCTCAGAGAGGCAGAAGTCATCATTTATTAATGGTATTCCTGGACTTTAAGAATATACATCACTTTTGCTATTACTTTAATTTTGCAGATTATAATAGGTATAAAGCCATAAATTTCTGACTATTTGCATTTTTGTAGATGGCCATTGGAATTATTCTGGCTTCATCAGGATACATTCCTAATGTCTGTAGCCAAGACAAAACCCCAACTGGACCTACTTAAAAGTATCTTTATACTAAAGCTCATTTTAGACAGGGTGGTACCATTTACTGGGATTTTTGTGGTACTTGCTAGTCTGGGACGATACAGAAAGAGCTTCTTATAAGATTGAGCTAACTGGACAGCAATAAGACAAATTCAGCTGGAAATACTTATACCAGTCCAGTTACCAACCTTGAGGCTGGAACAATTCTTGTTTTGGAACAAGAACAAAGCCATCTGTGGTGCTATGCTTCCATTCTTGGATAGTTAATCACAGTAGAGCAGTGGATTTAGAAATTTTAGTGTTGGTATCTCTCACAAGAGTTTTCCTTTTTCTTTCAGAAAACCAAGATGTTACGCGTATAGGAAACAGGCAGTTACTTCAAAGCAGTACTGTTATATGCAACACCAAGAAAATGGCAGGGCCTCTGTGGAAGAAAAATAAACCCAAGAAATTGTCTTTTCAATTTTAATTTCTTTATTGTTAACAAGAATAAGGAAAAGGGAGGAAAAACACACACACAAAACCAGAAAACTCTTTGATGGTGGTGGAAAGTGCCACCCAGTTATAGCTGACTTATGGCAATCTTTGTTCGGGTTTTCAGGCAAGAGACAAACAGAGGTGGTTTGCCATTGCCTGCCTCTGCATTGCAACCCCGATTTTCCTTGGAGTTCTCCCATCTGATTACTAACCAAGGCTTAGTTTCCAAGATCCAATGAGAGCAGGCTCATTCAAAATACCTAGAAGGAGAAAAATAATAATTAAACTTATAGTTCCATGGCATAATAATTAAAGCCCACCATTTCGTAACCTCATTAGTCCTTATATCTTCTTGATCTGATATTTAGTTGTACATGACATATTAGACAAGAAAGCAATGTTCAAGCTCTCATAATCCAGTCCTTAATATTGAGGGTGTCATGGAGGATTCTCAGCAGAACACTGAATTGTGTGAAACCATGACAGAACACAGAAAGTGTAACTAAATATGTGGGAGCACTGACCAAGTACATTGACAGAATGTTGTGATTTGTACGCCCATAGTAGAATTGTTCAGAAAAATTCTTTTAATCCCTCTTCACCTGAAACTTTTTAGGAATTTGGAGTCAGTTTCTAATCAATTCCTTTTTGATCAAAGAGAAATTTGGAGGGACAGGAAGGGACAGGATTCTACAAAATTTCAGAATTTCACTCTGTAGATGCTCAGAGGCAGGCAATGTCTTCCCAAGCCTTTCTATCTTCCTGCTAGAGCACTAAAACTACTGCAAAGGCTGAAGTTACAAAGGGATGCCTTGATTTCTCTTCGAAGAAAAATTAAAGAAAAGAAAGAGAATAAGAGGAATCAATGACTATATTTAAAAACATGAATTTTCACAAAATGATATTTCCCACCCCTAAAAACTCTAGTCCATGGAATATTTTCTGGGATGTGTATCTTCCCTTTCTTTCCTTATGAAACTCAAGTTGGCATGCATTGTTTCTCAGAGGTCTCATATCTGGGCATTAATGAGACCCGGGCCTGCTTGGATCCAACATATTCCTTCTAGTGTATCCTGGCTGTCTGGAGCTTTTATTCTTTTCTAGTTCCAAACCCAAACATTTTCCTATTGTTGATTCATTCTAGACTTCAAGAAATTATACAGCTGTCAGATCTTCATGTACATTTTTTCTTTGGAGAATTGTGCAAATAAAGTATTTTAAATGGACTAGTCCAAACTTTCAACAATTGGCAGCTACTTAGTGATGTTTTAGTAATGGTAACGTAGGATGGTTTTTAAGGAATTAAAACCAATCTTCTGAAGATATGTGGTATGATCTTTAATTGACTCATCAAAGTACACTAAATTGAAAATGAGAAAACATTTTTTAGGGCTCCAGAAAGTGCTAAGACCTTATGTGTGAACAGATTGCAATCAGGCAATTCTCACCTATATAAAGAAACTAGACAGTTCCTACAGCCAAAATTGATCTAAGAAATTAACTATAACATAGAAAGACCAAAGCTTAATGAAAAGGTTTTAAGTGGTTTCGCCCTCTTTCTCTGTGTATAAGTTAATAGTCATAGAACTGTCATTTTCAAAGTCCATAACTCATCATCCTTGGAGTTTAGAGACATTCTCTATGAGGTTATTAATGTTATGATGCTTCTGTGCTAGGTAATGAATGAATTCTTCCATGTCTATTCCAAGCTGGATTGTGATTTGTAGATCTTTAGTTCTTTTCACATGACCAGTGTATTGAGAGGACTGTATCCAAAAATGGATTTCTAGAAACATAGACATTGAGTCTTGCCAGAAACCAATGGTAGCCATTTGTGGTGGAATTTTATTAGGATGTATTTTCCTTCACTTATAATGGCTAATATCATGTCTCTCTGTGTGTTTAACCAAATCAGAAAACAGAATCATAAGACCTTAATTGCAGTGCTATTTATGTTTTCAGCTTCCTCCGTGTACATGTACATGGATTGGGACCAGAGCCATCTTTATTAATTGGGCTTAATCCCCAAAGAATTCCATAATTTATCACCTCAATGTGAGATGTCTCCATAAAAGTAAATATGTGCATGTGCATGGATATGCGTGCATGGATAAAAAAGCTTACCAGTTAACAGTTATTTCATTATTCATGACACATGTATAAGAGTGAAGAAAATGTAATAAACTCACTTGGACATTTATTTCCTTTCACTTTTAACTATATAGCTCTTGGCCAGTATTATTTTGGCATTATTCTTTCCTCATTGAGATCCTGAGCCTATTTGTTTCACAATTGCTCCATCTATATCAACAGCTGCTCCATAGGAAGCAGTTTATGGATTGCAACCTTATTATGTAATGCTAGAAGACCAAGGGGAAAATAAACCGAGTAATGAAAACATCGATTTGGGAACTTGTTAGAAGCAAGACTGCTTGGAAGCTAGGATCATAAAGTGTGACCTACAAAGATCATTAGTAAATACTACAAAAAAACATTGGCACAGAATGAAGAGTTTTTCAGTACAATACACTTTGTTCAGTGGTGAGTCTATATAATATTCTAACAGGACCAGGAGAGTGATAGAATCTTAGATCACTGAGATCAAATGTGATTGCACTTTCTAAAAGAAAGTAATAATTTACAAAATTGTTTGTATTCCTATGCCAGAAAAAAAAATTAAACAGCATATTTTTGATTTCCGGCTTTTTAGTTCCCGTATACAATACTACACTGCTTATATACTTCCTGACTGATACAGGATGCTATTTCACACAGCAGTAAAGAAAATGATATCCTCTGTTATACGTGCATTATAGCATTAATAAAATAAGGAGTACGTAATAATAACCAGAGCCATATGAAATATGTACTTGAATCAAAATTAAACTGGAGGAATGACTAAACTTGGAAGGTCAGGGCTTATAATGGAACTTAATCTCCTGTGCTTTGCATGCCCATTCCCTCCAAACAAATTAAATTTTAATGGTTTTGGAAGTCCAAACTACTTCCTATCCAGAAATATGTCCTTCCAACCTTTTCTGCAAGTGGTACATTAAACATTTGTGAAGTAAAAGCCACTTTCATAGGTTTTTGCATCATTTCTTTGTGCTGCCAGACTGCAACCAATGTGTGATTTAAGATTAAGCAAAGCTACAGATTGAACTGGTAGAACTTTGAGAGGAACTTCATACATAATGGTATTGGTAATAACAAGGAACACCTTTGCTTTACTTAGTGACCATAACTTATCATGTCTGCTATATAAACTTTCACACCCCCATCTCATATCCACAGCAGGAATGTGTGGCACTAATATGGAAACCTTATAATGTTTAGCAACTGCATGTGTAGCTGTCACACATGGTAACGTTCTCAGTGGTTCTCCTGTGATTGCTCCAACTTATGAAGTGGCCCTCAAGGGTGTAGTTTTCTACTTGCTATGAGTAATTTTGACAGATGGGAGAGAAGAAGAAACTTGTCAGAGTGTCAGCTTGCTTGTCGGTCTCAAGCCAAAGCTATGCCATGTTCTCATGTTATAATCTGTAGTTGTTTAGTTCTCTCCCTCCAGGCCCAGGTGCTGTCCAGGCCGCATATATCCATGGGAGCGAAGAATTCTTATCAACCCATTCTGGCCGACCTTGACGTCCTCGCCTTCCCAGGCCTTCTAGACAGGACTAAGGGGGGGAGGCTGGGAATGGGTGTTTAAAGTGTTGTTACTTTCATTTTATGTGTCATTATCAACAAAGCTTTCGTTCAGCCACGGCTTTCCTAGTCCTTGGAATATGATCACTTGTATCCTGAGCGTTGTCTTTCAATAAACCTTTTGGAATCAAGAAACTTTGTGCTTCTTGCAGAAGGGGGGAGACGAACTCTAGATAACTGGGATTCCATAGTCTGACAAAACTAATTGCTCAAAGTTTTATTGTTCACAGTTTTATTAAATATTGTCAATAGGAGTCCCTAGCTTAGAGGAAATGGGACAGCATGGAAAAATCATAATTGTAGAAAACATCAGATATTAAACTTTTGAGTAAAATATTAACTGCAGGTAAAATGCATATCTAGGAAGGGTCAGAATTAGAGATGGGCACGATCCCAAAAAAATTAATGATCCAGCGACGATCCCAAATTAACGATCCACACTGATCATCTCCTGTTCACGATCCGTGGATCGTGGATCGTGGAGGCCAAAGCGGGCCGCGCTGCTATTCCCAGCTATGTGGGAAGGTGGGTGGTGGCGGTGACTGCTGGGCCTGGTGGGCACGGGGAGGCGGCAACGAGGTCTGTGTTTGGCTGTCAGAGCTGCCTATCAGGGTTTGCAGGGATGAGATTGGAGTGCCCATGGCTACAGAACACCCCCTTCCCCCTCCCTCCCCTGGGTGTCTTCTCCCAACTTGTGACTGCTTTGCTGCTCCATGGTTGGGAGGAAGCCCTGCTGATCAAGGAAAGCTGGGCTTCCATTCGGGTTTCCAGGGCGACAGAAGGAGGGCAAACAGAGCTCAGGCTTTCCCCTGGCTCTGTTGCCAGGGGAATAGATTGCTGGTGCCTGAGTGTCTGGATCCCCAATCCGAGCCCGAACGCAACGATCCTGGCCTCTCCCGATCGCTGGATCGTTGGCCGTGGACGATCACAATCGCCGGGTCACGATCGCCATTATCGTGGTTTTTTTCCGATCGTAATGTGGATCGTGCCCATCTCTAGTCAGAATATAATATGTAACTAAGAGATAAAGAGATCTTGGGTCTTTGAGTTTCTTACAATGGCTTCCTTTACGTTCCTATGTACCATGAGACCATTATGACACATTTTCAGAGTGGGAGGCTCTCAATGATTAAACTCAGGAATCAATGACTTTAGGAATCTGGGCAGACATACCAGTCTATGGCTATGACTAGAGATGGGCACGAACTGGGAAAATTCTGAACCGTGTGTTTCATGGTTTGTCGCGTTTCATGAACCACAAGCCACAAATTTTCATGAACTTGCCCCGGTTCACGAACCAGTTCATTTGGTTCATGAAAACTTCACTTCCAGGTCAGCAGATGGACTGCAGAGAGCCCATTCTCCCATTGCCTAGGAAACTGATTGACTGGCACCAGGCTATCTGCAGTGATGAACCGAAATACAAACCAAATTAACTGGGCTAAAATTCATCACGGTTTGGGAGAAAGTAGCTCCCATGAACCGCCGGTTCGCGAACCACAAACCAGCCTGGTTTATGACAAACTTCAGTTCATATTTAAGTTTGTGCCTGCCTCTATCTGTGACACAACATGTGAAAACCAGAAGAAGGTGACAAAAAGAAACGGTGCCACTCCCTTCAACTTGCTAAGGCATTCTCAAAGCAAATGTAAGATATAGAATCCCTTTTAATCTACGTAGGGATCCAACCATTCAGGGGATGGCAAGGATGGGCTGACTGGAAGTAGATGTGAGCAGACACCAAGTAATGCTGCACTCCACATTCACATAAAAGGCTGAACTAGAGGACACAAGGTAGGAAGCTGAGCCCAGCTAGAGATACAGTTTTGATTTCATGATAGCAGATTCCCAGAATGGCCTTACTTGTGTTCTCCAGTGCAGGGGATCATGGAGCGTGCAGACACGAATGAAGTTCTGTCTTGCTGAGTATAAAGAACAGTGATAAGGCATGTCCTCTTCTTTTTTCCTCTACATGGGACAGAACAAGCAGGGGATGGCTGCTGAGCTGAGCACTGGTTGCTCTCCCTTCTTCTGAGGCCCCATGATTGCCCTATGGAGAAGGTGTTGGGGAAAAAAGGTTAAAAATAGCTTTAAATCAGAGGTGCAATGGATCTTGAATCAATAGAGAGTCAGCACACGAGTTTAGCTTTTAAAAATCATTTACTTCTAAAGGAAAAGGGTCACAGGATTGCTACAAAATAACAAAATGCCTGGAGCTACATTTTTCTTGCTACTTGTTACAAAGAGCGGGGATAACAGAATGGAGAATCTTCTTCTTCCTCCTTCTTCTTGACCCTGAAAGGAAAGTCACCTGACCTGTTGACCAATAATAGTTTACAAACATTCTCAAGTTTCCCGGGCTTGCAGATTATTGGCTTTGAGCCAGGTTCCCTTTCCAGGTCAATCTAAACAATAGCATGGTAGGTAAACACATTAACCCCATAATGACTGAATCTCAGACCTTGCAACACACATATATTCCAACACCCCTTCTCAAGGTCTAGCATGGAAGTCATTATGCATTCATATTTAACAAACATCATTCAACTTTTCTCTCAGCATTAGGATCAAACATATTCAACATTTCACAAAGATACTCAAACTTAGTTTTAGACAGTGGTTTACTCAGGATATCAGCCACCATTTCTTCTGTACGACAATGTTCAATTTCTATTAGTCCCTTCTGGTACATATCTTTCACAAGTTCACATTTGAGTCCAATAGATCTGCTTCTTGCTTTAGTACTTTCTCCTTGGCATATGGTAATACACGCTTGATTGTCCTCAAACATAACTACAGGTAGAGGTTCATTTATTCCAAAGTCTTTTAGCAGGTTGAAGATCCATTCTAGTTCACTGCAGGCACTTGCTGCTGACACACATTCAGCTTCTGCTGTAGATTGTGCTACAATGGTTTGTTTTCCACTAGTCCAGTCTATCAATCCATTTCCATAAAAGAATAGATATCCGCTGGTTGATTTGTAGTTACTTGCTTCTTCGCCCCAGTTGGCGTCCATATATCCAACCAATCTTGGCTTTTCAGATGGCAAAATTCATAGTTTTAAGTCCGCTGTTCCTTTCAGGTATCCTGTCAGTTTCTTTATCACATTCCAGTCATGATGATTAGGTGAACTTACTTTTCTGCATGGGATGCCAACAGCTGCTGTAATATCAGGTCTTGTAGTTTTGCTCAAGTACAGAAGTTTTCCAACTGCTTCTCTGTATTCACCAACATTCCTAAGTGGTTGTCCATCTCTTTCTCTCAAGTAATCAGGTTCAAGTGGTATACATGTCGCATTGCAGTGTTTCATGCCAATAGATTCTATAAAGTCCAATGTTTTTCTTTTCTGACTTAGAAGAAAAGTTCCATCTTCAAGTCTTTCTAGCTGTATTCCAAGGTAATGTTGTGCATCTCCAAGTTGCTTCACCTCTACCTCTTTGTTCAGTCCATCAACTATTTCTTTGATGTCTTGTCTGTCTTGGCAAGATATTATGAAGTCATCAACATAAATAAGAATGTACTGGTATTGTCCATTTTTAACTCTGGTGTACAGACATGGTTCAGCTTTTCCTTCCTTAAATCCTTGCTTTTGTAGTAGCCCTGATATTTTGTCATACCAGGCTTTTGCTGCTTGCTTCAAGCCATATAGACCTTTGTTGAGCTTGTACACATGATCTTCCATTCCCTTGATCTGGAATCCTTCAGGTTGCTCCATATAGATTTCCTCAGATAATTCTCCGTTGAGAAAGGCTGTCTTTATATCCAGGTGCTCTACTATCATGTTTCTTGATGCTGCAACACTGAGTAGTGTCCTGAACGTTGCATGGTTGATAACTGGTGCAAAAGTCTCAAAGAAGTCAGTTCCATATTCCTGGGAGAATCCTTTAGCTACTAAATGTGCTTTGTATTTCTCAACAGTTCCATCAGCATTTTGCTTGATTTTGAACACCCATTTGCATCCAACAGGTTTTCTGTCTGGAGGTAAATTTGTGAGAGTCCATACTTGTTTTGTATTTATGGATTGTAGTTCTTCTTCCATTGCTTCAATCCATTTGTCTCTTTCATCTGCAGGTGGTTTGCATATATCTTTCCAGTTCTTAGGTTCTTGGATAAGTTGCACAGTTTCACAGAATCCATACTTCTTTGGTGGGTTTCCTTTGTTGCTTCTTTCTGATCATCTCACAGTGGTTGCTGCTTCTGTCTCCTCTGGTCCAGTCCCTGCTTCCCCTTCTGTTTGGGTAATCTCTTGAGAAGGTGGACTTGCCGGTTTCCCGGGTGTCACTGCAGGTAACCAATCGACCAATTCTACAGGAGCAGTTTCTGTATCACTTGGATCAGTTGTCACTGTGGATTCAGTTGCATTAGAAGCATGCAATAAACAGCTCTCATCCACATACACCACGTTCTGTTCTTTGACTTTGTGCTCTTGAGGATTGTAAATTCTGTATCCTCTTCCGCCAGTGGCATACCCTACAATTAGTCCAACTTCAGCTCGAGGATCAAGTTTTCCTCTTCTTTCCTTTGGTATAAAAGCATAGGCCTTGGAACCAAATGCTTTGATGTGTTTCAGAGCTGGCTTCTTGCCAAACCAGGCTTCAAATGGAGCAATGCCTGTCACCTTTGAAGGTACTCTGTTGTGTAGATAAACTGTTGTGTTCACAGCTTCGGCCCATAATCCATTGGGTAATCCAGAATGTATAAGCTTAGATCTGCACATTTCCTGTATAGTCCTATTCAGTCTCTCAGAACATTCATTTTGTTGTGGAGAGTGAAGTATAGTTACTTTATGTTCAATGCCTTCAAATTGCAAAAACTTCTTAAATTCTGCATTGCAATATTCTCCACCACCATCAGTACGTAGGCTTTGAGGTGCTTTTCCAAACTTATTCTTAACTGTGGCAACAAAACATTTAAATTTCTCTAGTGTTTCATCTTTGCTCTTCATCAGATATACAATGCTATACCTCGATGTATTGTCGAAGGCTTTCACGGCCGGAGAACGATGGTTGTTGGGGGTTTTCCGGGCTGTATTGCCGTGGTCTTGGCATTGTAGTTCCTGACGTTTCGCCAGCAGCTGTGGCTGGCATCTTCAGAGGTGTAGCACCAAAAGACAGAGATCTCTTAGTGTCACAGTGTGGAAAAGAATGCTATACCTCGTTTTACTTTCAGTAAAAGTTGCAAAATATTTGTTGCCGCCAAGAGATGGCACTAGTGGACCAACAAGTCTCTAGAAGTTCCTCATTATGAGTAGTGGACTTTCCTGTGTAGCTTGGGCTAGTTCCCTTTGCTTTAAGACAGGTTTCACATTTCTCTCTTGCTTTTTCACAAACAGGAACAAAAATTCCACAGTCCTTTAACAACTTTTCAACACTTTGTATGCCTCTATGGCCTGTTTTTACATGCCATGAATACAAGCATTTCCTATGATCACAAGCACCTTGGCTAGTTTGATAAATCTGTCCTTCACCAGCATCAGCAACTTCTGGTCTTTCACTAACATCCACAAAATAATGCAGTCCATTTCTCTCTTCAACAGCAAACTTAAATCCAGATATCCTTTCAACAATTATGCTTCTACTACCCATTCTTTTCTGAAGGACCACCACACAGTCCTTTTCCACAAGTTTCTTCGTTGAGATTAAATTCTCTGCTGCTTCAGGAACAAGTGCCACATCTTGAAGGGTAACATTTACTATTTCCCCTCTTGTTGTGTGTAGCTTAATTGGCACCTTTCCAGTTCCTAGCACATTGAGTGGTTGTTTATTTGCTTGGAACAGTCTGGGTTTATCATCAGTATCAAGTTCAGAAAACAATTCACGATATTTGCAAATATGCCAACAGCTTACTGAATCAATGAGAAATAATTTCTTATCCTGAATATCTTCATCATCAAAAACTCTTAGTGAACAATCACTCCTGGCATTTCTCTGAAATCTGCCTCTAGACACATTCCCTCTGCTTCTGGATCTAAAATTTCCTTTGCTATAATTTCTTCTGCCACGAAAAGGTGCTCTTTCAACATGAGTCTCTGTACTAGGGTAACATGCATTTTGATCCTTCCTCCACAAGCAAAGCAGTTAGTCTGTCTGCCTCTATATCCATTCCCCAAATTCAAAACAGTCATTCCATCAGACACAGCCTGTAAATTCCTTCCCTCTCTTGAATCCAATTCCTCTCTTAAATTTGAAAACAATTGCTCCAGTGTTAAATTCTCTTTATGTCTCAAGAGAAGTGCTAAATTATCATAGCTACTTGGTAAACTTTTCAGCAAGGCAACAACAACATCCTTTTCCCTTGGAGCTTCTCCAAGTTCTTTCAGCTCTCTATAAAGTCTCATAAACCTTTGCAATTGAGCAGGTATAGAATCCCCTTCTTTAATTTTAAAATCAAACAATTCTGTTTTAAGATAGAAGACCTTGGTTGAGCTCTGTCCTTCATAACGTTTCTTTAAAGCTTCAAGCATTCTTTTGCAGTATCAAAGGTATGCAAGTCCTGGACTTCATAATGAGCTACTGAGGTCATAATTAATGTTTTGGCTAGAGCATTTTTCCTGGTAAATTCAAGCTTTGCCTGAGGATCAGCTGGGATGTCTGCAGTTAGAATGTCCTCAGCATTATGCATTTCAAGTTGGGTTTTTAATAATGCTAGCCACCAAGTGAAGTTGCTTTTATTTAAATGAGACATATTAAAATTTCCTGGGCTGTCTTCAAAGGGCTTGGGCTTACTCACAAGTCCTCCCTGGTTTGATGAATTCATCTTTCAGCTGTGAGGATTCAGGCACACGTGGAGTTAACGATCTCCTTTGTTCTCTGCTGCCGTCTGACGGCTCCGTTTCAGGCTCCGTTCGAGGGTAAAAGGAAAAAAAAACTTTCAAATAATTCTCAGCTACAGTTTCTCTCAGTGCAGACCGGTTTTTAAGAAGCTCTTAAAGACAGCAAGATCTTAAAGTAGTCTCTTTTTCCCAGTTACAACTGAATGCAGCAAAAAAAGGTTTGGTAAAAAAAAAATCTGAGCCTTTGTGCCTATCTAGCTTAGTTTCTCTCTTGAGATCCATTCAAAATTGTTTGCTTGTTTGGCAAAACAAACCACCAAACAAAACCATAAGCTCTGCTACCACTTTGTTGGGGAAAAAAGGTTAAAAATAGCTTTAAATCAGAGGTGCAATGGATCTTGAATCAATAGAGAGTCAGCACACGAGTTTAGCTTTTAAAAATCATTACTTCTAAAGGAAAAGGGTCACAGGATTGCTACAAAATAACAAAATGCCTGGAGCTACATTTTTCTTGCTACTTGTTACAAAGAGCTGGGATAACAGAATGGAGAATCTTCTTCTTCCTCCTTCTTCTTGATCCTGAAAGGAAAGTCACCCGACCTGTTGACCAATAACAGTTTACAAACATTCTCAATGGTTGTTGGGGGTTTTCCGGGCTGTATTGCCGTGGTCTTGGCATTGTAGATCCTGACGTTTCGCCAGCAGCTGTGGCTGGCATCTTCAGAGGTGTAGCACCAAAAGACAGAGATCTCTCAGTGTCACAGTGTGGAAAAGATGTAGGTCATTTGTATCTACTCAGGAGGGGTGGGGTTGAGCTGAGTCATTCTGTAAGAGTTTCCCAGGGTGTGGAATGCTAATGGCGGGAGGCTTCACTGTATCCTGAGGAGGTTCTTTTGCATATGGATTGGTGCTTGATGTGCTAATCTTCTCTGCAGGGCTATTGTCGGGTGTGGAGTGTTTTGTTGGCCTGGTGTTTTTCAGAACTGGAGCCCATGCTCTGTTCATTCTTAAGGTTTCTTCTTTCCTGTTGAAGTTTTGCTTATGCTTGTGAATTTCAATGGCTTCCCTGTGCAGTCTGACAAAGTAGTTGGAAGTGTTGTCCAGTATTTTGGTGTCCTGGAATAAGATTCTGTGCCCTGTTTGAGTTAGGCTATGTTCAGCCACTGCTGATTTTTCAGGCTGTCCAAGTCTGCAGTGTCTTTCATGTTCTTTTATTCTTGTCTGGATGCTACGCTTTGTGGTCCCGATGTAAACTTGTCCACAGCTGCAGGGTATACGGTATACTCCTGCAGAGGTGAGGGGGTCTCTGCTGTCTTTTGCTGATCGTAGCATCTGTTGTATTTTTCGGGTGGGTCTGAATACTGCTTGAAGGTTATGCTTTTCCATAAGCTTTCCCATCTGATCAGTAATTCCTTTGATATATGGCAAAAACACTTTTCCTGTAGGTGACTGTTTTTCCTTGGTTGTTTGATTCATCCTGGGTTTGATTGCTCTTCGGATTTCATTTCTGGAGTAGCCATTTGCCTGAAGTGCGTGGTTTAGATGATTAATTTCCTCATTGAGAAAGCGCGGCTCACATATCCGTCTTGCACGATCCACTAATGTTTTCATTATGCCTCTTTTCTGTCGGGGGTGGTGATTGGAGTTTTTGTGTAAGTACCGATCAGTGTGAGTTGGTTTCCTGTAGACCTTGTGACCTAACTGAAAGTTTGCTTTGCGGATGACCAAGGTATCCAGGAATGAGAGTTTTCCCTCACTTTCTTTCTCCATTGTGAATTGTATGTTCAGGTGGATGTTGTTGAGATGATTCAAAAACTCCCTCAATTCTTCCTCCCCATGGCTCCAAATGATGAATGTATCATCCACAAACCGGAACCATACACTGGGTTTGTGGGGTGCTGATTCTAGAGCTGTTTTTTCAAAACACCTCAAAACAACTCCTCACCTCTGCAGGAGTATACCGTATACCCTGCAGCTGTGGACAAGTTTACATCGGGACCACAAAGCGTAGCATCCAGACAAGAATAAAAGAACATGAAAGACACTGCAGACTTGGACAGCCTGAAAAATCAGCAGTGGCTGAACATAGCCTAACTCAAACAGGGCACAGTATCTTATTCCAGGACACCAAAATACTGGACAACACTTCCAACTACTTTGTCAGACTGCACAGGGAAGCCATTGAAATTCACAAGCATAAGCAAAACTTCAACAGGAAAGAAGAAACCTTAAGAATGAACAGAGCATGGGCTCCAGTTCTGAAAAACACCAGGCCAACAAAACACTCCACACCCGACAATAGCCCTGCAGAGAAGATTAGCACATCAAGCACCAATCCATATGCAAAAGAACCTCCTCAGGATACAGTGAAGCCTCCCGCCATTAGCATTCCACACCCTGGGAAACTCTTACAGAATGACTCAGCTCAACCCCACCCCTCCTGAGTAGATACAAATGACCTACATCTTTTCCACACTGTGACACTGAGAGATCTCTGTCTTTTGGTGCTACACCTCTGAAGATGCCAGCCACAGCTGCTGGCGAAATGTCAGGATCTACAATGCCAAGACCACGGCAATACAGCCCGGAAAACCCCCAACAACCATCGTTCTCCGGCCGTGAAAGCCTTCGACAATACAAACATTCTCAAGTTTCCCGGGCTTGCAGATTATTGGCTTTGAGCCAGGTTCCCCTTCCAGGTCAATCTAAACAATAGCATGGTAGGTAAACACATTAACCCCATAATGACTTAATCTCAGACCTTGCAACACACATATATTCCAACAGAAGGCACTGACCCTTCACAATCTCCACAGTGTAGTGGTTTATGTAGCATATACAAGCTATACAACATCCTGCTTCAAGAGGTAAATGGAGCTGCTGCTCTTCCTTCTTCTGAGGCCACATGACTGACCTATGGGGAAGACACTGACTCCTCACAATCTATACAGTAAAGTGGTCTATGCAGCTTATATTAAGCTATAAAACATCCTGCTTGAAGAGGGATATGGAGCTGCCCTGTATGAAATCAATAGTCCATTTTACTGCAGGCTGGATAGCACTCAACACTGACTGTCTTGGATATTTGGGTTGATCATTCATCAACATTATTGTTCTGGATGACTCTGGTCTAGCCTAATTCAGATATAGGTATGCACTTAAGAAGCCCGAAGCATCTCGTTAGCTTCTCTATATCAAATAATTTAAGTCCTGGAAAGAGGTACACCACAGATTATATTTTAGGTTTGTTACTGGGTACTGTACACAATTACAGAATCTCTGCTTCTGTTTTAATCCTATTATTCAACAATCTTAGCAAAATCTCAATGAATAGAAAATCATACCATCCGTTATAACAACTAAAAAGATAATTCATTGAAAGCAATCATGAGTCCAAAGAAGTATCTTACCCAAAGATAAGGTCACAGACAAGGAGCCCCTTCTACGAGGAAGATCCCAATCAATTCAGCTTGTCATAGGGTTTCAGATTCATCTCTTTACAATAGCAGTCTGTCCTGCTTCAAAGGGAATCACATTCTTGGCTAACTTACTATCTTATCACTTCACACACCAGACAAGGTTATCTATATTTAAAACATCTTTTTAAAATATATAAAAATTGTTTGTTCATTCTTGCCACCTCTTAACTAAGGCTATGTAAAATTAGTGATTGCAAGTTTCTCATAATTATGAATATCTGTTGGCCCTCAACAAATACATTTATCCTTGAGTAACATCACCAGCTTCTATGAAGTTAGACATTACTACCATTCTCAGACACTCTCTGCACCTGGGCCTTAGTACATTGTATATAGTGATACAACTTAGACAGCTCTTTTAATCTACATGAGGCCATACGATTGTGTTATGCCATTGTTTCATGCCCTTCTCACAAAGGCCTCTAGAGCCCTTTGTCAGATGTCTAGTTATGGGGCTGGGCTAGCCCTGTTTCTGAGTGCAAAGGCATTTTCTATGACTTTCTTGATCAAATCCAGCAAATGTTCTCCTGTAGTTCTAGCTATATCCATGACATTATGATGCTAGAAATTCAACTTTATGTACAAATTAAGCATGATTCCTACCATTACTGTAGCCCCTCAATTATTGTACATTCTAGATTGTACTGGATAAATAAATTACATGATCAGAAAGGGCAGTGACTTTTTAAAGGGTCACATGCCCATCTGCTTTTTCAAAACCTGGCTATTTGTGCTTTTATTGGCATGAGACTGGATTGTTTTTATAACTGGTATATAAATTACAGATACTTACAGAGCAAATGTTATGTGTTCACAAATGAAATGCCTAGATTACATTTTATGTTGGACTTAAACATTGTAAAAAGTGCTTTATTTAGATACACATCTGTAGCAGCTTTGGTTGTTGAAAAGGGCAAAATCTATTTAACAAACTGCTAAAAAAAGAGACTATGGAGTCTGGGGTGTGCATGTGTTTGGTAATATAAAGTGAGGTGTATACAAGTGCTTGATAACAAACCAAAAGAAAGAAAGGGGTTTCAAAAGAGGTTCACCATGTAGTTACATTTAATTGACTTAATAGGTAATTAATTAATAATTAATTAATTAACTTGATTAATTAACTTAATAGGTATGGAGAAAATTCAGCCTGGAAATTGCAGATTGAAAAGTGTGCTAAACAGGACAGTTTTGCTGTGGTGACATACCACTTGAATCCAATTAAAGTTAGTTGTGATGATTAAAGCTGCAGTCCTGCACAAAACTGATTGGGAGTTAACGTCATTAAAGTCAGCAAGGTTTACTTCTGAGTAAATATGGATAGGATATGATTGCATGTCCAAGTGAAGCAAGTGAGATTTGACTGAAGAAACAAGAAAAGATCCTTAAGGATGTCTGTTGCAACCTCCTTTCTTTCTGTTAGATTTTTCTTATTTTTCTTTGATTCTCCAAATTCCCCTAGCAGTGGCCCACAGAAAGCTGCTCTCAGCTGGCATAAACCAGATGCAGGGCCTGGGAGAGGTGGGGTTCTGGGCCACTCCTTCCCTCCCTCATTTGTAAGGAGAGAGCTGTCTTTTCTTTGCAAATAGGATGCCTGGAGGCATCTTGCTCAGAGGCATGTAGAATTTACCGTTTCAATTTGCTTGTAACTTTGTGGGTTTTTTTTAATTGACAGGTAGCACTAATTCTGCTGCAATTTTGTTGTCATTTGGTTGAAAACAGCTATTTCACCACCTCCAAAAACATCCCCATAAGGAATAATGGCTGTGGTTCCCCCTTCCTTCCCTCTTTCTTCTCTCATGATGAGAAACAATCAGGGCACAAAAAGGAAGCATGCCATACACTGAAAGAGTCGGAGAATGAAATGTAGATAGATTTTTTTTTAATGCAGCTGGCTGGCTGGCTTTCTCCAGCTATACTGCTAATTGACCCTAATTTCTCCCCCACAGGAATCAATAGAAAGAAATGCATCTGCACTGTGAGGTACCAACTTCAAGGGTTTGTAAATTCGAACCCCTTTGTTCAATTTGCTTGAAACTTATTTGGTCTTTTTAGGGAAGACTATGTTCTGTGCAAATCCAGTACCATTATCTTTATAAACAGTTGCCCCAGATGCTTGAATACATTTCTCATTGAAAATAATGGTCTTGAAACTCCAGAACCTGAAAAAACATACAGATTTGAATGCTGAACCAGTAATGTCATAACTGAAAATCAGCAATCACAGAAAAGATTTACCCCTGAATCCTGGATCTGAAATTATAACCATTTTTATTTGGAGCATCCCCCTTCTAAAATCTTTTGGAAAACAAACATTGAACTGGATGCATGACAGACATGGGCACAAATCAAAATATGAATCAAATTTTGGGGGCCGATTCATGTATTGTGAAAACACATTTCATGGGGCCACATTTTTCATGAAATCCATGACTTTTGGGGCTGATTCATTTGATTTGTGAATGCTTCGTGATGCCAGACAGGCTGATGCCGATCCATTGATTTCCTAGGCAACATAGGCCTGGAATGTCTGCAGATCTTTTCTTGCCATGGAAACCCCAGTCTTAGCCCACATAACCTTGATAGGCAGCTCTCCCTACCAACCTGACAGCTGAGCAATGCGAGTCTATGCAAATTTACTTGGGAGAGTCCTTCCCTTCTCTGTTTGCCTTCTCCGTTTTTAAGAACAGGATGGTGAGTAGCAACGGCGGCAGCCTCAGCAGCTCCTTCTGCTGCTGCTTGCCAGCTTCAGGAACCCTTCCCTGACTCTCTACCTCCCATACTCCTGCTGCTCTGACAAGCCTTCCTACCCCACCCCCCATCCCCCAAGCTCCCCAGAGTGGATCCTGAGCGGATCTGCTCTGTCCAGCTTTTCCTTTGAGAACTTGGAGGCGGGGGGAGGGCATGTCAGAGCAGCATGAGGACATGAAGGAAAAGTCAGCAAAGAGAATCTGAAGAGAGGAAACCCAAGCAGATCCACTCTGCTTGACTTTTCTTTCAGCAGTGGCAGAAAGCAGGAGGACGGGAGGGAAAAGTCAGCAAAGAGAGCTACCTGGAGGGTGGCTGGAGAAGAGCCTGCTGAAGTCTCCTTGTGAGTTTGGCATGTCTGGATATGAAGGGGGCAGTTGAAGTGCCCCGGGATCTGATGAATCACGAACCTAATGAATCGTTTTGTGAATGGGACAATTTCGTGAAAGTTCGTGGTTCATGGTTCATGGAACGCGATGAACCATGAAACTCAGTTCATTTCCCCCCCCATTTCGTGCCTATCTCTAGTGCATGATCACAGGCATTGGTGTTAATTTTCACAATCTGCATGATTTAACTACTTAAAATAGAATAATTAATGGATAAATATATAGGAATTATTTAAAAGGACAATGTGAATCATATATGATAAGTTACCTCTTATCATGATGTCACAGAACAAAACTTTTAATTAAATAAGATCAACTTGTGGTCATATTCCCATTTTGTTATAAATATAAAACTTACTGAATTTGAAGTCCTGATTATTTTGGTACGGCAGTTTTCTATTTATTTATTTATTTATTTATTTATTTATTTATTTATTTATTTATTTATTTATTTATTTATTTATTTAAATTATTTATGTGCCACCTTTCCACCTAAATTGGATCTTCAAAGTGCCAAACAACAGATAATTAAAACATTTACATTAGATTTAAAATACATATATAAACACAGTAGAAATATTGACATATCAATAAACACAGATACAACTAGGGAGGAGGACTGATAAGGGTTTACTGGGGATATGCCAAACAAAACAAAAAAGTCTTCATTTGCTGGTAGAAGACAATTCCAGAGTGAGGCAGGTGAACCTCCCTGAGAGGGAGTTCCAAAGTTTTTGGTGCCATGTCCAAGAAGGCCCTTTCTCAGTTTGCCACCCATCTAGCCTCAGATGGTGGGGGCACCTGAAGCTAGGTCTCCAAAGATTACCAGAGTTGATGGTAGTTCATGAGGGAGAAGGTATTCCTTAAAGTATGCTGGCCCTAAGCCGTATAGGACTTTAGGTCAGTACCACAATTTTGAATTGGGCCTGGAAGCAAACTGGGAGTCTATCTAGATGGATTAAGACTGGATTGATATGGTTCCTGCAACCCACTCCAGTCAATACTCTGGCCACAGCATTCTGTACCAATTGGATAGTCTTCAAGTGCAGCCTCATACATAGCACATTGCAGTAGTCTAATATAGTTGTTACAGCATGCAGCACAGTGGTAAGATGATTTTTCCCACCCAGGAAGGGCCATAGCTGGCTCACCAGCTGGAGCAGGTGAAAGGTTCCCTGACCACCACTGCCACATGCTTATCTAACAGGAGGCTTGGGTTGAAACACACACTTAGAGGAATGTAGGTTTAGAAATCTGCAGTATAATTAACCAGGTTGCTACTAGAGATGGGCATGAATAGCAATACAAACTAAAAAAAGCCATAAACAGCCCAATCAGCTGTTCGTGAACAAGCTGTTTGTGAGGCCCCATTCTAAATGAACAGGTGGTCGTTGCAAGCCATATTTGTTGCTGTTCATTGCTGTTCATGAAGCCAGACAATCTGGCACCTGCAATCAATTCCCTTAAGCAACCGGAGGCAGGGACTGCCTGAACTCTGTCTGAACTACTGCTGTTGCCCTGGAAATCCCAATCTAAGCCCAATTTAGCTTGATAGGCAGATCTTCCTTTCAAGTGTGCTCCAAATTTGTTACAAGGAAGCAAAGAGCTGGGGGGAAGGGGCTCCCAGCTCTGGTTTTGCAGACAGTGAGGGAGAGACAGTTGCTGCTGGCATTTTGAGAGACAGAGAGAGTGCATTGGAGCTTGAATTTTCTTTGTGTGTGGCGGGATAACGATCTACCTCTTCAAGTTCCAGGGCTGCTGCCAGGCTCTGGAGCAGGCTATTATTTATTACTGGTACCTTTCCTGCTGCCTGCTCAGGTCAGGTTTCTGGGAGTGGTGCGGTAGGGATCTTGATGGCTGGAGGAGAGCCTGCTGGCCTCCACGAACAACGAACAACGAACATGTTCATGAACAGGTCATGTTCATCAATGTTCACTGTTCGTGGATGGCAACAAACAACAAACACCATGTTGCATCTAGAAATACAACAACAACAATAATAATGTTTGTTTTTTTCTGTTCGTGCCCAAGTCTAGTTGCAACTCAGTGCAGTCATTAAGGAAAAACAATACAGTGCAGTGCAATGCAAACATTTAATGTTTCCATGAACTGCAGTTCACCTATTTAACCCATGCCATAACTTGGGGGATTATAGGGTACTCTGGGGGACTATAAATGGTTAGCTAGAGATAGATGTCATTGAGAGAAATTTGTTTTGGACAAAAACCTTTGATTTCTTCTTTTCACCCAGGAAAGTAGACGAAGGATCTCTTTTAAATATACATTCCATCCAATGGACTCTACAGACCCTAATGAAGTTCTACCTGCTGTTTTCAGCTGTTTATGAAGGCAAGGACTTTAATATAATAAAATATTTATCTTGGAAAATGTTCTGCCCTTCAAAAATAACCTCTTCAAAATATATATGGAGGATTTTTTCAAACTTAACTGTATTCACAAAGACTCTGTTCCCTCTTTGTCTTCTGATTATACAGAATAAAATGGGAAATGGTCTTTGCCACCCTAGTCGGAATAATGAGACAGACACAAGGCTTGGAACTAAAGGGCCACTTTATTAAACACAACATCAACCATTAATACAGCAAGGGCCAACTAGCGGTACAGGTCAAGCCACAGGGTCACCCCTGGACCTCCGCCTTGACCTGTCTGGGCGAGCCCCAAAGCCCCAGGTGCGAGCCATCCTATGGCTAAGACCCAGCCAGCAGGCAAAATGGATCTCCCCAGCTCAAGCTCCTAAGCCTCAGCCGTACAGCAGTGAGGGAAGGACTTGCACATGAGGTTCCCCAAGACAGTCTGCCCACACAGCATGGCAGCCATCACAAGCAGTACCATCCGCTCCTGGCAGACCCCTCTTCCCCATCAGTGGAGAAGCGCCTAGGGTACTCACCGGCCTGCTCCATATTCCCAAACTGTCTCTTGCTAGTGACCATCCTAAGGTGGCTCCACCTTGCCAATTACCTCAAACCTCTGCAAGCAGTACAAGGTAGGCAAAAAACAACCTCTTCCCCATGCCAATTAGGGAAAAGGGGAAAAATTCCTACCTGGCTCTGGCAACAGCAGCCGGCTAGTCCTGCACTACTACAGGGTGAGGTGGGTGGGCCGAGCATGCAGAGCAACTGCCAGCTGGCTGGGCGGAGTTGCATCATAAGACTTCTTTCTCCGCCCCTCCAGCCTGAGACCCAGATACCATGGAAATGCTCTGTCTCCTTCTTCTTCCAGGGAGCCAAAGAGCGGCCCCAAGCCTTATCAGTGGAAGCTGCTGGCTGGGAGGGCCGTATTTGTTTTACCTCCATGTAGCAACTCTCAGCCAGAGACAATTGGGCATCATATTTGCAATTATTTTTTCTGCATTCCCTTAGTCTATACATCTTTTGATTCCTCTATTGTTATATAATATTTGATGTGATTTTTTTCCCCATCAAGAATTGATTTTAGAAAATCCCAGATGATATCTTTTCTCTTGGTGTCATATTCAGAACATTTATTAAGCTTTAGTCAGTGCAATGCTGTCTGTGACAAGAAGAACCCCACAAAAAAAATAAAGGAAAAAGGTAGCTCATTGACTGTCCACCCTTCTTGTTCTTTTCCATAGTAAACAACCAAGTTCAGTGCTGAAGTAGCACCAGCCCTCCAGAAATGTCCTCCATTTCCTTCAAGATTAAGGATTTTTTACTTTCTTGGTTTCAACTGTAATTCTTGGTTTTTTTTGTATTAGCTTATTATTTCCCACTTTTCTGTCAGGCTGGGCTTCCAAAGTGCTTACAAAACCATAAAAAACATACAATTCAAATAATGGTTTCCATAGAAACAATCCCAAACTTTGTTTTACTGTTGGGATAGCATAACTTTTCTTTCAAAGAGAAAAGAAGGCTTTCTTAAGCTAGAGAGGTCATTCTTAAGGTGATAGATATATTGGAAATACTAAAACTAAAATAACGGCCCATTTCCATCTATCAATTCTAGTCCTCTGTTAAAACAAATAATGAAGTTATGCATATTGCAGTTTAAATAACCAATGTTAAGCATGGCGTCCTTTGGTTGTTTTCATTATATTCTATAGCAGAGCCTTGAAGAGGGCATTTGGGTCTGCAGTAGGCAAGGGACTGTGAGAAAGCTGTGCTCATTGGGCATAAATTCTTCAGCCTATGGGAACAGTCCATTAAATCCAGACCAGAATAATCCAGAATGAAGGACAACACAATATAGAACTTAAGAAAAGCTATTCTGGATCAGACTACTGGTCTATCTAGTCCAGCATCCTGATTCACACAGCAGCAAATCAGTTGTCCTCGAGGGCCAACAAACAGGGCACAAAGTCCAAGGCCTTCCCCTGATACAGCCTCCTGGCATTGGGTTTCAGAGGTTTACAGAGTATGGAAGTTCCCTTTACTAACCATGGCTAGTAGCCATTGATGGACCTATCCTCCATGACTCTGTTTAATCCCCTTTTAAAACTATCTATGTCTCTTGCATGATGTCTAACTCTCTTTTAAAGCCATCTGTGCTCATGGCTGTCTAATGACCAGGGACAATGAATTCCGCAATTCAATTTACTTATTGAGTAAAGAAGTGTTTCCTTTTGTCTGTCCTACACCTATTGTTCAACAACTTAATTGTTCTGGTATTATGGGAAAGGGAGAAAAAGCTCCCTCTATTTAATATATTGTCGAAGGCTTTCATGGCCGGAGAGTGATGGTTGTTGTGGATTTTCCAGGCTGTATAGCCGTGGTCTTGGCATTGTAGTTCCTGACGTTTCGCCAGCAGCTGTGGCTGGCATCTTCAGAGGTGTAGCACCAAAAGACAGATCTCTCAGAACGAATAGAGCATGGTTTCCAGTCCTGAAAAACACCAGGCTAACAAAACACTCTATACCTGACAATAGCCCTGCAGAGAAGATTAGCACATCAAGCACCAATCCATATGCAAAAGAACCTCCTCAGGATACAGTGAAGCCTCCCTCCATTAGCATTCCACACCCTGGGAAACTCTTACAGGATGACTCAGCTCAACCCCACCCCTCCTGAGTAGATATAAATGACCTGCCAACATCTTTTCCACACTGTGACACTGAGAGATCTCTGTCTTTTGGTGCTACACCTCTGAAGATGCCAGCCAGCTGCTGGCAAAACGTCAGGAACTACAATGCCAAGACCATGGCTATACAGCCCGGAAAATCCACAACAACCATCCTTCTATTTACTTTATCCATCCTATGCATAATTTGATAAACCTCTATGCTAAATTTGAAAGCCCTGGGTTCTCCTTATTTCATAGGAAAGGTGCTCACAAACAATCACCTTGGTTGCCTTCCTCTGTACTTTTTCCAGTTCTACCATATCTTTTTTGAGATACGGAGACCAGAACTACACATAGTATTTCAAATGAGGCTGCTCTATGGTTCTATACAAGACAATTACAATATTTGCCATTTTATTCTCATTCCTTTTCTAATAAACCCCAATATGGAGTTCGCCTTTTTTTTTTACCACTGCTGCACACTGGATCAACATTTTCATTCATCCCTCCTCTATAACCCCAAGATCTCTTTCATTCTTGATCTCAGTTCATAAGTCATCAAGATATAGTTAAATTTGGGAGACTTTGTTCCAATGTGTATCCCCTTACACTTATGATATTGAAATAATAATAATAACAATAACTGTGTTGATATACCACTCTTCAAGACAGACTAGTGCCCCACTCAGAGCAATGAACAAGGTCAGTGTTATTATTATCTTCACAATGCAGCTCGGGCTGAGAGAAATGGCTAACCCAAGACCATCTGCTGAGCTCATGGCAGTAGTGAGATTTGAACCAGGAGAATGCTGATTTGCAACCCAGCCAGTTAATCACTATGTTACAGCAGCTGTTGCCTGCTCACCCAATCTGGATACATACTCCTATAGCTCTTCAGAATCCACTTTGGCTTTTACCTTCCTGAATAATTTGGCATAATCTGCAAACTTGAGCATAACAGAGTTTAGCCCCAAATCGTTATGAATAAAGTAAATAGTTATCTATTAATTCCATCTCTCTGTTTCTTATTGTTCATGTTCAAACGTTTTTTATCCATAAAAAGACCTGTCCTCCTATCCCATGACTGCTAAGTGAGGTACCTTGTCAAAAACCCTTTGGAAGTTCCCTCTAGACCTGTTTTTAAAAATTAGTGTGGTGTTTGTCACTTTCCAGTCCTATAGTAGGGAGGATGATTTCAATGATGTTACATATAAATACAGGGCTTTTTTTCTGGGAAAAAGGGTGGTGGAACTCTCTATTATCACATGTGTGCACAAGCGCTTCATGCGCACTCCTGGAAATGCATGATGATGTCACTTCCCAGAAGTGACACCACTTCCCGGAACCCAGCACAATGCATTATGATGAGATAAATGTTAATAAGCTTGGAAAATTACACTATTATGAGAAAGGGTTTTTTCCCTTTCTGTATCCTCTACAAAAAGTGAAATCTTCCATTCCCTTTCCCAAACATTTCATTTCTTTGGAATCATATTTTAAAATATGCAAGAAGGAGGGGGCCTCTAAAAATCCAAAACCCATCTCACAAATCTAAATTCTAACAGATTCCATCTTCCAGCATAGAAAAAAAAATCCAAAATTCTTTCTCAAAATTACACAGTCTGAAATTCCTAATCTAATGAATATTGAATTTTCATGGAGGGTTTTGCTTTACTGGAGCAATTCAAAATTAGATAGTCAACTTTAGCTGCGTTAGATCTATACTTAGTTTAAAATGGCTGCCTGCCAACTCTATGTTACCATTGGCTAAGCTGTTGTGACATTGTGAAATTCTCATAAATATTCCAATGTCCCAGACAAACAATATTCATAAAAACTTCCTTAACACCCATATGTCCACTGCAATTTCAGTGATGTTAATCAGCTGAGGGTGGGGAGAACCATTTGAGTTACAGCTGTTAAGACATAAGAACACCTATATACCAATGAATATATTGAGGAAAGTATTCTGTGGCTTGGACACAGCTTTCAATTCCTAGCATAAAACTAGAATAACTGATATTTTAACTAATACAAATAGCTATAACTGATATATTTAACCAACACAGAACCAATCTGCATTCAAAAGCTGTGGGAACCATAACAATGTCAACTTCAGTCGACAAAAAAATGAAAGCAACACACACACACACACAAACATGCATAGCCCCACCCACCCCCATGTAAAGAAAGCAGAATGAACTCAAAGTAGCACATACACTCACACACAGCTCCCACCCCCATGAAAAGAAAGCAGAATGAAATCAAAGCAGCATACACACACACAGCCCCAATGAATGAAAATAAAACAGAATGAACTCAAAGCAACACACACATACACAGAAGCCCCTGAATGAAATGAAAACAGAATGAGCTCAAAACAACTTGGCGTCCTCTGGAGACCTAGCCCCAGCAGCTCTGCTCTCTCTCTCTCTCTCTCTCTCTCACACACACACTCACTCAGGAATGAAAAAAAAGCAGAATGAACTGAAAGCAGCTTAACCTCCTCTGCAGAGCCAGCACTGGGGCCCAGCTCTCTTTCTCTCTCTCTCATAGAGGAATTTTAAAAAAGCAGAATGAACTGAAAGCAGCTATCAGGTTCTCTAGTTAGATCCCCATAGTACTCCACTGCACACACTCCTATGTATGAGTTAAAGTAACTTCATTAGATATCTATCAGTATCAGCATACTCAGACAAGGTTATTGGCAGAAGTATAGAAGTTTGGAGGGAGTAGTTATAGGTGAAGTTCCCGCCTTTGGGATAGGGACGGTTTGGATTCTGGTGCAAAAGGGTCAGGGGGGAGGGTTTTGAGGCAGGAGGAGGGAAGGACTGGAGAAGAGAAGCAAAAATGAAGTCATTTTTAGTTTGCAGACTCAAGCTGATACTCAAGGACACATTCTCAAGAGGCTGCAAAAATGAAAGTAGATGGCACCATAGGCACCTGCGAGATAAGCAATTCCCAGCCAAACAGGCCACCAGTAGGCAACTTTGCACACTCTCAGAGTACCAGTACACAGCACAGAATACAGAAAAAAACTCATGGCAGATATGTAGAGAGACATATATGACAGGAGCACACCATACACAGCCACAACCACCCACTCCCACAATGAAAATAAAACAGAATGAACTCAAAGCAGCATATACATACACAGAAACCCCTGAATGAAAGCAGAATGAACTCAAAGCTGCATAGCCCTCATCTGCAGAACCCACACCATGCCTCAGCTTGCTCTCTGTCTTTCTCACTCACTCACAGAGGAATGAAAAAAAGCAGAATGAACTCAAAGCAGCTAAGCCTCCTCTACAGACCCTGCAGGGCCGAAGGAGGAAGGAATCATGTGGGCAGATTCTAGAGCTGCCGGAACACCGTTCTGGAGCGTTCCTCCTCAAAAAAAGTCCTGTATACATATATCAACAAAGAGTGTATACTGTGCCGCTCAATTGCAGCTAATAGCTTATTGCCTCGTATATATCTAATCAAATAAACAACTTAAGCATTTAATGCAACCTAGCATCAGGAATGTCATATTTTCCTATCTCACTTCTTTGGCCAAGATTCCAATGTGTTAATTACCACAGACACACAACAAATGGTCCTAGTTTAAATCAACTTGTATACATAAACTCTGGTCAAGACAACTCATACCAAATCAAGAACACTTCCTTAGTCATATGATTCACTAGATTCTAGCCTATATCATATAACTGTGGTTAGGGAATAAAATTCATTTGGAGCTCTTACAGAGAAAGCCTTAGAGTTTTGCCAAGAAATATAATATTTCCTGATGTCCTTATTATAAACCCAGCAAAGTTTTAAAAAGGAATAGTATAAACATCTGAGATATATGGCGTATGTAAAAGTACTTCTAATGGATCATTAATTTCACAACTAACATCCTAATAATCTGAGATGTTTAATAATTTTTGAAGTCAATGAGAACAAATAGAGTAAGACGGCATGTTGCAGTTGAGGCAGTGCATGAAATGTTTCTTTCCACATTGCTCACTGTATACATGTATACATGCTCACTGTATACAGGCAATTCTGTTAACTGCAACATGCACAAACAACTACCAAACTGTAAGTATGGAGTTGTCCCTTGCTTATTATTGAGATATCACTAGAAGTCACTTGCACACACAGCTTCTTCCAATTAAATTTCTATTTCCTAACCTGTGTTTCCATGAGGAAGCAGTATTTTTAGTTTAATTACAGCTGCCAAGAGTAAAGGCAAAATTGCTGCTTTCCATTACCTAGTTTTTTTCTTACCTTTTATACATTATATAGCTGTCTTGACTACTTAATTAAGTTCTAAAGCCTGTTGGTTAACATCCTGTGCTTAAAACCTTGTGGGCAAGATAAGAATTCTAAAGTTCCATTATTTCCATAGTTTAAGTAAGTAGCCATGATGATCTGCAATAGGATTTGAGTCCAGTGACACCTTAGAGACCAACAAGATTTTCAAGGTGCAAGCTCTTGAGAGTCACTTATGAAGAAAGGAGCTCTGACTCTTGAAACTGTACACCTTGAAATCTAGTTGGTTTTTAAGGTGCCACTGGACAAAAATCCTATTATTTCTAGTAGGAGATTTTGCCAAAGTCTGGTGTGTGTGTGAAATTTCCTTTTCCAAAATTTTCTTTTTTAGATATAGAAATGGGTTCTTTTTTTCCTCTTTCAAAAGAAAAAAAATATTTGATTTCTCATAAATACATTTTGAGAGGTTTTTTTTTTTTAAACCGTGTAATGGTGTAGTTTCTGTTTATACCACACAATGGTGCTCTATGTGCCCTTTTATAACTTCAGCCCTTTCAGCTTGTGCACTGGTTTTTGTGTCATTTTGGTGAGTGCAAATAAAAGATATTATGCAGACCATATTTGAGGGGAAGAACTACAACCTAACACTCTATGTTTTTATCATTCTGTCCTCTGGCAATGTGGTACAATGGTTAGCATGATGGATCAGCATCTGTAGGAACCAGTTTCAAATCTCTCCTCTGCATGGAAAGCTTATTGGGAGACCATAGGTCAGTCACATACTCTCAGCCAGACCTACCACACAGGGTTTGTTGTGAGGATTAAGTGGAGGAGAGAAGAATGATGTAACCTGCCTTGATTCCACGTTGAGGATTATATCATTTTGTCATATTTTGGGACCAACCCTGCAACAATCAATCAATCAATCAATCAATCAATCAATCAATCAATCAATCAATCAATCAATCAATCAATCAATCAATCAATCATTGTTTAGTGTTTCAAAGGCAATCCAGGGAGATTAAGCTTTATCATATACATGACTTCTCTGAGATCTCATTGGGTCACACAATAAAATCAAAAATTTTATTGATTTTTAACATATAGATGCTAGATATCAGAAAATGTATGAAAATCTGCATGCAAAGATCATTTTCAAATATTCAAAAAAGAACATTTTTCTAGTGGTTGTCAAATGTTCAATTCTTTGATGTCACAATTTGACAACAAATGGAGGACACACGGAGCATCCTTGTCTGCAGGGTCATCTGCTTTTTGCTAGTTTTACAGGACATTACAGGAATAGAGTACCAGGAAGGACAGATTGTATGTACTGGTGGACTATGTTTGTCTTTGTGAGTCACATGTGGTACAGGCTTGACAAAAATAGTATAACATTACATGACCTAGTGTGAATATTTCTCCCAGTTCTGTGTAAATGCCAGCAGAATATGAATATAATTCAGCACTTCTTTGGTTGAAATTTCATTATTTGTCCACCGAATATTAAATAATTCTTCAACAGTAGACTCATAAATTGGATCTACAGATGGACAATAATTTATTTATTTATTGCCCACCTTTCTCACTGAGACTATGGTGGATTGCACAATCAATATGATTAACAGCCAGGACCTTTAATAAACAATACAACAGGGCATGGAGTGCAGAAATTTGAAAAAAAATTAGCAGAAATCTGATACAGAGCTGAAACAATGCTGAAACAAATCATAAGCAACTTAATGTGACATATTAAATAATACAGAAGCTACTCAGTGGCTTACTTACAGTAACAGGCAGAAAACAGTAGTATATTCTATAGTCCCCATCCCTTTACTAAAGATCTCTCTGAACCCTTTCCTTACTATTCATGCACATAATCATGTGGTTGTGAAGATACCTTTTTATATCATATAAGGCTGAACAGATGCTTATTGCAAGATAAAGTGTCGTAGGAGATCTTTATCCAGTTGCTTGTAAGTATCTGCCTGCTAAAGTGAATTCCTTTCCCATTACTCACCTATAGAATTGCAGTCTTTTAAAGATATGGACCAGACATTATCCAAACAGCTAGGCAGGAAGAGGTTCTATAAACCAAGAGGAAGGGGATCCATAAGATTGATCTTTATTCCTTTTACATCAGAATGCATAAAGATCAAGCTTATGGAAAGATGATGTATTCTGACAGCAATGAGCCAGAGGAAAAAGAGTAAGTCAGAAATTCATGGTGACATAAGAATTAATTGCTTTATCAATAACAGAAAACTTTGACACTGATTTGAACATCTGCAGCAAGAGCAACAACTGAATCACTGTGAACATATACAACTAAAGTAGAGATACTGGTTGTCACGCCCCAGTTTTCTCAATGGCCAAAGCATCTAGTGGTTCACAAGTAGAGATGGGCACGATTTGCATTATGAACGTAAAAACCCCACGAAAATGGCGATCGTGCGATCGTGACCCGGCAGATCATGATTGTCCACAGCCCACGATCCAGCGGTTGGGAGAGGCCTGGATCGTGGCATTCGGGCTCGGTTCGGGGATCCAGACCCTCAGGCGCCAGCAATCTATTCCCCTGGCAATGGGGCCAGGGGAATGCCTGAGCTCTGCCCTCCTTCTGTCGCCCTGGAAACCCGAATGGAAGCCCAGCTTTCCTTGATCAGCAGGGCTTCCTTCCAACCACGGAGCAGCAAAGCAGTCACAAGCTGGGAGAAGACAGCCAGGGGAGGGAGGGGGAAGGGGGTGTTCTGTAGCCATGGGCACTCCAATCTCATCCCTGCAAACCCTGATAGGCAGCTCTGATGGCCAAACACAGACCTCCTGTGTTGCTGAATGGGACCCCTGCTTATAAATAGCCGTGGTCTCCCAGGCTGGGTTTCACTTTCTGCGAGCAGTGGAGTGGGACAGAGCTCTTGCTTGCTACTTGCTAGCCTTGGGGGGGGGGAGAGAGAGAGAGAGAGTGTGTACAATTGTACTTGGCTTTAGTAGATAGGGATCTATCTCCTCTGGTTCCAGGGCTGCTGCCTGGCTCTGGGGCCAAGCTCAGTGGGCACCTTGGCTGAGGGCTCACATTAGTGCCTGATCTGTTCAGGTCTGTGGGAGTGGTGGGCTAGGGCTCTAGTCCTATCTGGGAATGCTGGGCTAGGGCTCTACCCCCTCCCTCTGGTGCCAGGGCTGCTGCCTGGCCCTGTTGCCAAGCTCGGTGGGTACGTCGGCTGAGGGCTCACATTGGTGCCTGATCTGTTCAGGTCTGTGGGAGTGGTGGGCTAGGGCTCTAGTCCCTCCCTCCCTCCCTCCGGTGCCAGGGCTGCTGCCAGGCCCTGGGGCCAAGCTCAGTGGGCACCGCGGCAGAGAGCACACAGAGTCATCTCCTTTCCTGTCCTCCTTAATTCTAGTTAGGTGGCACAATGAGTCTTCCTGTATTGGCTGCCAAGGGTGGTTGTGGAATGAAGTGTGATGGCAGTCCTCTGGGTTCAGTTGTGGAAAGCAGTAGTGGGTGTGGCTCGGGGGCTGCAGGGAGTCCTGCTGCTCCCCCCAATTCACCTATGTGGGCTGTGGAGGCCCAAGAGGTCTTTGCGCAGGAGGGAGAGAATCTCTCTCAACATTTTGAGGAGAAGTGGGTGGGCGATGGATCCCTGGAGGAATGGTATGTGTGTTATGAAAGATCCCTCCCGTCCCCATCCCAAACTCTCGGTGGTGTCCCCTCCCTCAGTCCACCCCTCACCCCATCGTCTGTGTCCAGCCCCGCAGCGCAGCCTGTAACCATTCGTCCTCCTTCCCCTGGGACAGTTAACGGCCGGCGTTACAAGGCCTCCGTATGCAGGCATTTTCGGGCCCTTGCTGATGACCCCCATGTGGTGCGGTGCCGTGCCTGTGATGTCCTGGTGCGCAGGGGCAAAAACCCAAAGCACCTGTCTTCGACGGCCCTGACTCGGCATCTGAAGAGGCACCACCCGAGCCTGTCTCCCTCCTCCCCCAGTGAAACATCCATTGGGGGGAGAAAGGGGGCCACCCGCTCTTCTGAGCAGGGGTCAGTGGGAGGATTACTTTGCCCTGAGGGTGATGCTAGTGAGAGCAGAGCGCTCTGGCAGGCCGCGCTGGCAGAGGTTGTCCCCTTGGGGTCCGGGACAGCGCTGCTTACAACCTCGAGGCTGATGGCTCAGGAGGCGGCTGCCGCCATGCTGCTCTTCAGCAGGACCCTCGGGTGAGCACCCGCGGTGGCTGGGGGATCAGGCCCCCAGTCTGAATGACACGTCCTCTCCCTCCCACGCCAGGAATACCAGTGCGCTCCTCTTTGGCCTGGAGGTTGGGGGTGGGATCTTCCCACTTACCCCCCACATGACAGGTCCTCTCCCTCCCATCCTTTCCAGCAAGGCAGGAAGGTGGGTGATGCTGCTGATGGCAGCCTCCTTTGGGCACTTGCACAGCAGCTCAGGAACTGTTGCACATATAGTTCTGCCATGCGGTGCCCCCATCCATCGCAAACGCAGAGCCCTCTGAGCAGGGGGAAATGGGTCGCTCGTCTGATGTCCTTCCCGCAAAGGCAGGAAGGTGGCTGCTGTCAGCTGCTGCTGCTGCTGTCACGTTTCGGTCTTCCCCTCTCAGGAACCACTCTGACCCATCCAAACAATGCCTCTTGTCCTGCCCATCCCCTACTTTCCGCAAAGGCAGTATGGTGGATCAGGTCAGGCCCTGCTTCACGATTACTGCTCCCTCCTTGGTTACAGAGATCAGTTGCGCTCACGCAGCCGATTGTATTGTGTATGGATACAGTCGGTTGACAATGTGGCGGCACCCCTGTCAACGGGCCTGACGTGACCTTTTTCAGCTGGGTGTGAATGTCTCCTGCAACTCCCGTCCTTTCCATCAAGGCAGGAAGGTGGGTACTGTTAGCTGCCACTGTATTACTTCTTGGTGGGACCCTCAGGTGAGGACCCGTGGATGCTGGGGGATATTCCCTCTCCCCCTCCTCATGATGACAGGTCCTCTCCCACCCACTCTGGGAATACAAGCATGCTCTCCGCCACCTCCCCATGTCCACCAGGCCCGGCGGCCGCCGCCAGCACCCACCATTAATGTATCGCTGGGAATACCAGTGCACTCCTTTTTGGTCTGGTGGGCGGGCACATGGGGGTGCCGCCTGCAAGCGGCCAGACCCCCCCACCCCCTGAGGGGAGGTGGCTCAACGCCATCTCCCTGTGTCCACCAGGCCCAGCGGCCACCGTCATCGACCACCTTCCTGCCGTCGCAGGAAATACCAGTGCGCTCCTCTTCGGACTGGCGGGCAGGCACTTGTGGGGTGCCGTCGGCGAGTGGCCAGACCCCCTGCCCCCTGAGGGGAGGCGGCTTGTCGCCGTCTCTCTGTGCCCACCAGGCCCCCTGGCTGCCGCCAGCACCCACCTTCCGGCCTGCGCCAGGAATACCAGCATGCTCCACTTTGGCCTGGCAGGCGGGCCCATGGTGGGTGCCGCCAGTGAGCAACCAGATCCCCTGCCCCCTGAGGGGAGACAGCTCTCCGCTGCCTTTCCATGCTCGCCAGGCCCGGCAGCCGCCACCAGTACCCACCATTCCTTTCTGGCTGGGAATACCAGCGCACTCCAGTTCGGCCTGGCGAGTGGGCACATGGGGGGTGCCGCTGGCGAGCACCCACCTTCCCACATAGCTGGGAATACCAGCGCACCCTGCTTTGGCCTCCACGATCTATGATCCGGTTCAGTTCGGGAACGGGAGATGGTCGTTGCGGTTTGTTAATTCGGGATCGTCGCTGGCACCGAACCACGATCCGCTGGTTCGTTAATTTTTTTTGGCTCGTGCCCATGTCTATTCACAAGTATTACTAGCACCAGTTTGCAACCAAAAACATCTCTAGCTTGCACTTGGCCCATATTAACCTTTAGTAGCCCCAGAAATGTTAAAGATTACTTCGTATGTAACTTTCTATTAAAACGGCACCCTCACAAAGATAATCAGCTAAAGATGCGATGTCAAAAAATGTAATACAGACATTTGTCTTAGAGAAAAAGAGGATTGGTACTTTTTTTCCTGAGTTAAAGAATTGTACTTATGCCTTTCATGATACTGTTTTAATTCCAAATTGAACATAAAATAACCCTGAGATGGCAAACATACACACACAAACACACAATATTTCAGTCTGTTCCTAAAAATGTTCATAAATCTGTTCCACAGTCAAATACAACCCTAAATTTGCATGAAGACACCCTACTTGTTTTGCAATGCTAGAAAGAGAATATGTACAGTTAGATTGTCCCATGACCATCCTTCCCATTTTAAAAAAAGACCTTCTAAACAGAACTTTGCTCATGAGAATGGAGCAATTCACTAAATTAAAATAGTGCTAAATTACAACTATGTATACCAGGAGCTCACCAATGTGGACACATGCTCCTCACAATGCTGCCAATATGCTGGTGCGTGGGTAGGGGGATCCTATTTTGTGTGAATAGGGCCATATGCAGATTTCATGTACAGCTCTAGGGCATGCTGAACTATTCACATTAAATGGTTACCATGTACATCAGGACCATTGAAAGTAGCACATACTTCCACTGGTGGGCTACTGGTGAGACTAATAAGGTGTCTATATCCAAACCAGCTGCTAGGAAAAGTCAACTTCATTTGCAAACGTATAAGAAGAGGGGCTCAATCTACCTTAATATTTCTAGTGCAGTTCTTCTGACACTAAGCCATCGCTCCAATTTAATTAAAAAGTGTATTGTAGAAAAGGCTGCCTTCAGAATTTGTTCATTGTTGTTCAGAGTGTTTGCTTGTCTTGAATCTAAGCAAAAAAGAAAACCTGTAGAAGAAAAAAGAGGAAAAACCCTTGCGATTGCTTATTGAGCGTTATTTTGCTTTGACATATCCAAGGGTCACACACACAGGCCTCCAATCACTCTAGGTCAAACTTCATTTCTGTTTTGGTGAAACATATAGAGTGTGACTTTGCAGCATGTTGGTGCCTGTCCCACACCTGCACTTCATCAGCCATTGAAAGTAAAGAGAAAACTCCAAGAATGCTTAAATAATGCTTTTGCTGTATGTGCATCATTTCCACAATATTCCTTCCTGATTAAAACTGATGGAGTAAAGCCTTTTGAAAAATTCAGGAAGCAATACAAAACAAAAATAATCTTTAAGCATTCCTGGGGAAGAGGGTTAGTCTAAATAGGAGAAAGACAGCCCTCCCCCCTTCACTAAAAAGCATCCAGTTGTCTTTTTCATATTACACTGTTTCTGATTGTTCAATTTAACAGAAGGGGGAAGGAGGGCATCATCAAGAGTGTCTTTTGATTTCCCAGTAGATTTATGTAGATCAGCTAGCATTGAAACATAACACTCACTCTGGTCTCTCCTCCCTACCCGTCACACACTCACGTAATGGAGGGAGATAATGAGAGGAGGAATGGGCAGCTCTTCCCCCGTTTGGGAGGCTAATGAGCCTCTTCATTTGGTCTCATTATAAATGTGCCACCTTTGGCATTGGTCTTTGGTTCAGTTCCTGGTTACATCAGCAGCAATTTCCAGGCACACTGAGGCATTACTAACATCTTCAGAAGCCAAATCTCTTTCCTTTGCCCCCCTTTTGTTGTGCTATCCAAAACGACTTTTCATTGCCAACCCTTCTCCCCTCAAAGAAACACCCGTTTCGATGGAAAGTAATGAGACTATTAATTAGAATCTCGCTAAAAGAGGGCAGTTCTGCCTGCATGTTGTCTATGTCTGTCTCTCCCTTTGTTCCAGGCATGTTCAGTGAGATTAATTCCTGTTTATACAGATTGAACAAGAAGAGAGGGTCTTCAGCTAAGGGTGAGGGATGCCGATTTGTGTAAACAACCTGATTTTTCTTGCTGCAGAGAAACAGTGCTCACCATGAGATGATTTCAGTCTTTCTGTCTGCTGAATGTTTTTGGTGTAAGTATTTAAAAGGTGCCCTTCCCTTTTTTTTTTTGGAAATGTCTGCTAATAATAAGAGGCACAGAATAAAAAGAGAGCTGAAATGGAAATATTACAATACTGGTTTTAATTCTATTTTCCCAGAAAATTACACTTGGGATCATAGTTGTATTAAAAATCATTGCCTTTAAGAGAGAAACTCTTAATATACTAAGTCTTTGAACTTCTCTATAATAAGCTGAGGACATTGTCACAGAACTAATATCCTGTGTTAAGAGAATACTTGGCCAATTGGGCTACCTCAAAAAAGTGCACTTCACTATTTCCAAAGACCATTGTTAACAGAAAGAGGGCAGTTCTTACTAATCAAACATTAGAAGTGTCCTTGCTAGATTAGACCAAAGGTCCTTCTAAGACAAAACTCTGCATCAGCAGTCAGATTGATGAGCCTGGGAAAGTCACAAAAAAGGCAGCTGGTGGAAACAACTCCTTTGGTGTCTCTTGCAAATCTAATGAGAATATTGCCATATATAACATGATGGGTCTTCTCTCTCTCTATCTCCAGCATTCATAATTTTGCAAACCTCCATCAAGTTTTCTCTAATTTTTATCTTATTTCTTCTATATTGCATCTTGTTTCACAATAATCTTATGCATCCATCACAGATACCTGGCATGCACAATACAATCCAGGACCATGGCCAGACTCCTCACCGCCAGCACAAACACAAGCAGCGCCCCATCAAGGGTTGGGAGCCAGATCCCAGAACCCAACAGCCCACCGCCTAGGCGCCTCCATCTTCATTGGATTCGATTCAACACCTAGTCATGGCCTCCAAAGCCCTAGCCAGATTCTTTGGAGTGGAATCCGGCTGGCTTGCCATCAACAGATAAAGTTGGGTGTCATCAGTGTATTGATGACAACCCAATCCGAAGCTCCACACCAGCTGGGTGAGAGAATGCATATAGATGTTAAATAACATCATGGAGAGTATTGCCCCTTGAGGGACACTACACACTAAAAGGTGGTGAGGTGATAGCTGCTCCTCCAGTGCCACCCTCTGTCCCCGACCATAGAGAAAGGAGACTAGCCACACTAAAGCAGTCCCCCCTATCCCCACATTGGCAATGTGGTGGGCCAATAGATCATGGTCCACTGTTTTGAATGTTACTGTGAGATCCAACAACACCAGCAGCACTGACCCACCTTGATCCAAGTGTCTCTGGAGATCATCTGTGAGGGTGATTTAAACCCTATTGTTGCAAGAACTGGAGGGGCCAACTCCTTTTGGGCCCCGGTGACACATTCAGTTCCTGCTCAGTTGCCTCTCACCAAAGCATGTGACTATTTACTAAATACTAAGCTGTCCCTAGCTAAAGGAAATGCACTCTGTACAGAGAAGTTCTTAACCAAGGCTAAATGTTTTATTTAAAGTGAGTAGAAGGTTACAGTAAAGCTTGCCAACAGGCGCCAATCCTGAGCCTTCGCAGCACAGTAGAAAAATTCAAGACAATGAAAGGAAATCCTTTAAAATATAAAGCAATGTAAAGATACAAATATAATATAATAATTCTCTCCCTCCCTCCTAGTTCAAGAGATCTTGGACTGCCATGCAAACCACAGGAGCTAACAGGTCTCTCTGCTGGTTGGCAAGTGCAGCCTCGATTGCTCTGAGCTCTCTCCTTTTATAGGTTGAAAATCAAAGAGCTACATGGAATGACAACTTCATCAATTATGTCTGCTTTGTTCTATGAATGTAGATTCGTTGCATGGATGTACTAGAACAGTACATCAGGACATCTCCTTCTTTAAGATAGACAGCATTTTTGATGTACATGCTTGCTACAAGTATACATTGCAAAGGAATTTCACACTTTACCAGCACAGGTTTTCTCACCTTGAAACTTGCAGAGATAAGCAGCAACCCCTGCGTCTTCTCTCTCTGTTCTGGTACAATTTACATGCAGGGGCTGAAAGGCCTTGCAGATGCTCTGTGTCAATTAGCTTCATTATAGCACCCTTTCTGGTGCATGCCCCAAGGAAACAAAACTTCTGCCAGTCTGCAAGAAACTTGCTTGCTGAGACCTTTGGAAGCTTATAGAAAACCGGAGCTGGTCCCATTTAACAGTGGGCCTACAGTTCAGACCCAAACCCCAACATTGTTTCCACACCTGTCCCTTCACTACGCATACCACGTTAACTTTTGTTATCCCAATGTGCAGTAATTTGCACTTAGTTACTCACCATCTTGTTGCCCCACTTTTGAAGCAGTTGTTTTTAGGTCTTTGCTACGTACTTTGAATTTTACCAATAAACTCATGGCTCTCTCAATGTAATCTTTTCTTTAGTGGAGATCATTTATTCAATAGCATCAACTCCAATTCAGATCTTTGGGAAGCCCTTCTGTTAACATTCTTTCCATTGTAGAGAAAAGAAAATCTCCAGCACCTAACAGTTTTCAGAGAAAATTAGTTTCTCATGTCTGCTTTTGGAATAGCATATCAAAGGATTTACTGGAGACATTTTTCAAAAGATTTCTAATTCCAACTCCCCTGGATACTGAAGCAACCAGCTATGACTACATAGGCCCCATATACGGAGGCCAGTATTTAAATATCCAGTAGCTATTCTTTCAAGACATTTAGGAAACTTTTACATATAATTTAGCCAAAACTACAAACACTTGTAATTTTTTAAAAGCTTAGGATACATTTGAATTTTACTAGGACACATTTTATGACAAAAGATTTGTTTTGGAATTATATATTAAGAAAGGCAGTGGAAGTAGTGAGATATGATAGACAAAGTTATCCCTGAAGCTTGCATGGAAAATCACTACCTCCCAGTCTAACCTATCTCCCAGTATACAAAGGAAATCATACTGTAGAGCTTGTTACATTGGATCACTCAACAATTGGACTATCAATCTAAGAACAACATTGAGAATGGAATACCATTTTTGATTTTATTTTAAAAATGGAATTGTGTGATCATGCTACTCTACTGTTCGCATATTTATTTAAAATTTAAAAATTTAAGTGGGAAATCAATGGTAGAGAATGGCATACCACACATGCACAGTTTCTACAGAAGCTGAAAGACAGGACAATGGTATAGTGCAATCCTGCATGCACTCAAAAAATTTGGCCCCCAGCCGGCTGGCAGCCAAGGGCTTGAGGCCGGGGGCCACATTTGCCACTGCAGAGGATAAGCGGCAGTGTTTCCCTGGCCTCTCAGGGTCACATAGGGAGGGGGCGGGGCTAAGTGCCTTAACAGGACAGCCCTGCCTCTGCATCAGCACTTGTTGCCTCATGCTCGTGTTCATTATCTGGAGGCCTTTTTTCATTTTCAAGGAGCCTTCACTTGCCGCCTCAAGCATATATCAAGCTCTCTCAGCAGAGCTCCTCTGAGGCCAGTTTTACTGAAGGCCCTCAGGGCTAGGTGGCTATAGCTGCCTTGGGGAAAGCTGTGATATTCCCCTGCTTGATACCTTCAAACAACAGGAGGAGAGCCAGGGCCCAGCGCCAGGCTCAGCGGTTTGGCAGAGATTTTATTATTATTATTATTATTATTATTATTATTATTATTATTATTATCCCCTTCTAATTAACATTTGGGGACTGTTGTCTATCAGTCAGGAGGGCTAAAGCAGGGTTATATTCAGTCCTTGCAGGCCTCTGGCCTAATTAGGCTCTTCTTCCCCTCCCCCTTATTTTGTTGGAAGGGAATACTTTCAGCAGACACAGCAATAGGCTTTTCTGTAGGCCGCAGGGGTGAATTGCAGCCATCTGAGGGGTGGATTACATTACTGCTACTGGCTTAGCAGGGTGGATACTGGTAGGCCTCGTCTCTGTCTAGGCTTCCCCCCCCCCCTGTTTATACTTACTTAGGAGGGAGTATTTCTAGTAGCAATAGCTCGGCTTAAGGCCTTCAGGCAGCAGGGGGTGCATTTTGTGAAAAGGCTTGGCATTTTATTCAGTTGGGTGCGGCCATTTTGAGCGTGGCACCAATGGCCTGCTTTGCCTCCTGGCAGTGCAGCCTTATTGAGAAGGCATCTATAATATGCACAGCTCCAACAGCAGCCAGTTTGAATGTGGGTTTTATATGGTCTGATTTGCTTCCTGCTTACTGGCAGTGAAGGCCATTTTGGTGGGGCTTTTACAGCTTCTGCTGTGCTAGGGTGGCCATTTTGAGTGTGTCACCCTGTGGCCTGCTTAGCCTCCTAGCACTGGTAGCCATTTTATAGAGGCCTCTGCAGCTTACACGGTGTTTGGGCTGCCGTTTGGGGGGTATGGGTTACTACAGTACAATACATTACTATACATTTCCATCATGCCACTATTAAAAAAGAAAAGAAAAAAAGGCTAGCAGCTCTGCTAAGGGAAAACAGCCACCCAATACGTATCCTGCAAAGCAGCCCTACCTGCATAGTTAACCTTTGAGGATAATGAAGTGGCCATAAGGAGTAAGGAAATACTGGGCTATCAGTGTCTATGGCTATGGTTTGTAAGGTGGCATTATTCAATGGCTTGATGAAACAATACAGGTTGGTAAGATGCAGCTCTTAGAAATATAGTTCATCATTAATTTGTTATTTGGCTATAATGACTTTCCTTCATAATGCATCTCTAAAACAATGTGTGTTTTAAAAGAGTGACAGCTTCATTCTTAAATGACATAATGAGGGTACTAGAAAGTCAAAGAGTGTTATTTGATTAGAAGTGACAATGCAAAATGATGTTCTGGTTATTCTCCCTTTCAGATAACTAGATTGCAATTTGGCAGAGGTAGCAATCTAGGTAGCATGTTTAGCAATGTGGTTACTCAAGCTACAATCAAAAGGAGTGATCCCTTTCCTCACATGCAGCAGCATTAATGGTTTGAATAGGTGATCATACCAATAATAATAAGAGTATAGTAATAGTAATAATAATACTAATAACAACAATACTTGTTGGTTGTTGTGGGTTTTCTGGGCTGTATTGCCGTGGTCTTGGCATTGTAGTTCCTGACGTTTCACCAGCAGCTGTGGCTGGCATCTTCAGAGGTGTAGCACCAAAAGACAGATCTCTCAGAATGAATAGAGCATGGTTTCCAGTCCTGAAAAACACCAGGCTAACAAAACACTCTATACCTGACAATAGCCCTGCAGAGAAGATTAGCACATCAAGCACCAATCCATATGCAAAAGAACCTCCTCAGGATACAGTGAAGCCTCCCTCCATTAGCATTCCACACCCTGGGAAACTCTTACAGGATGACTCAGCTCAACCCCACCCCTCCTGAGTAGATACAAATGACCTGCCAACATCTTTTCCACACTGTGACACTGAGAGATCTCTGTCTTTTGGTGCTACACCTCTGAAGATGCCAGCCACAGCTGCTGGCGAAACGTCAGGAACTACAATGCCAAGACCACGGCAATACAGCCCGGAAAACCCACAACAACCATCGTTCTCCGGCCGTGAAAGCCTTCGACAATACAACAATACTTGTTCTCGATATTATTATTAAGACAGAATAAATACGTAACCATGCCACCCAAAGAGGGGTCTGCCCCTGCCAAAGGAAAACAACCAGCTAAGAGCCTAAGAGGCCTCCACCCACTTTGTCATCTTTAGACAAGGATGAAAGCGCTAGTCACCATTTTGAGCCGCATTGCGGCCTTGGAGCAAGCAAAGCATGGTAGGCCTGTTCAGATGACATCAGCCGCTGCTTTTCAGGCTGAGGTTCTTAAATAGCTTTCCGCTCTTGAGGGGCCTTCTGTTTCAACAGACACTGTGGTGGCTGAGAACCAAAATGAGGACGGTGGGCAGTTTTGAACCTTCAAGTGGTGATCCAGGCTGGATAGCTGAGGTTGAACCTGTGGCGGTGGCTGTAGATCCGGTGTGGGATGGTAAGTCTTCTCTTACGCAGCAGGGTGATGGCTGGCTATGGGGACCCCAGTTTATGGGGCTGTGCCAGCTCAGAGTAAGAGTAATCAGGCATGGGGTGCTCAGTATGCTGCTGCTGACCCAGGTGTTAAGGGACAGATGAGCAGGGCTAGTTGGCAGGGTTTGGAGGGTCAGTCACTGCCTGGCCCATCATCTGCCTGGTCCAGTTAGGCTCCTTGGGTTCCTGATTTATGTGGGAATAATAGTTAGGGCACAGCCATGGAGGGCTGATCTCTTTTACAGTACCTGGACATAATATACAAAAGGTACACAGGCTTCGTCGGGGATGCAGTTCAAGGAAGAATTTCAGATGCGGGCGGCAATGAACCCTGATTTGCCATGGGATAAGATTCTGCAGCAACCTTGGCTGCAGGTGATGGCTCTGCTAAGGCTAATTTTACTGACTGCTCTGACAGCGGCCATTTAGTACAGCGGTTCTCCACCGTGCCCAGTTGTGCTGGGACTTGGTGAACCAGGGAACATGCACAAGGAAACCGTGCAGGTACAAGCATGAATGCCCAACATGTGGGGGGCTCCCACTCCTTTAATTTTTGCCCTAGGTGCCATACAGGAGGTTGGGGTAAGCGGGGGGTGGGGCTGGTGGTAACTTCCCGCAGCAAGCTGGATAAGGGCCCAGCCCAATAAAACTGAGGGAACTTAAGTACCTCTTGGATGGTTATCCTAAGCTTGAAGACGCTTTGTTCGTGTTCAATGGGTTTAACTGTGGGTTCAGGATTCCTTTCCAGGGATCTCGGACTCCATTCATGGCAGCCAATCTTCGATCAGTGGCAGGTATGGAAGGGAGCGTTAGAGAAAAGATTGTTGGGACACTGTTCATTATCTGGGTGCCTTTTTCCTTTTCAAGGGGCCTTCATTAACCTAGCAGGGCAATTGGTGGTCCAACTGGCCCAGGGCCCTGCTGAGTTGGACACGGTCCACAACCTCCAGGCTGCCACTGGAAAAGCTAGCCGACCTCAGGGTGCGGTTTGCCTCATTTAATGAGTGGCATAGAGTATCTCTGATTGAGTTGCAGCAGCTTGTAGGACACTTAAACTTTGTTTTTAGACTGGTGGTTCCTGAACGGGCTTTCTTAAGGTGCCTCTGTGACGCCATTGACAAATTAAGGCTTCCCCATCACAGGCTCAGGATGGATGTTCAGGATGGATGCTAGATTCTGGGAGGAACTTGGAAGGAACTTAAGGTTTGGGAGGAATTTTACAGGAATTTAATGGCATTTCCTTTTGATGGGCGATCTTTTGCTGGAAGCGGAGTTGCATGGGCACTCTGATGCCTCCTGCTGTCTTGGATTTGGGGTGTTCTTCTGAGGGCACTGGTGTGCCGAGCAGTGGCCATCAGATTGGGTTGAGTAGGGCCTCAGGGGACGAGACCTTGCCAAGCATACCATGCACTTCTGGTGTGCCACATTGTGTTCATGTCCAAGCACATCCCAGGGTGGGATAGCACCTAGGCAGTCGTGTTCGGCTGCAGGCTAGGGGCTTAGCGGTAACTCTATTAGGTAACAGCTGGCAGCATTAGCAATGCATTTACCAGCAGAGCCCGCAGGTTTGCAGTAACCGTTGGGAATGTCTGCATTAGTGAAGAGGTTAGAGGGTTGGTCTTAAGAGCTAGCCAGACCCCAAAAGGCAGCCAGACCAAGGGATAATAGCCAGACCCCGAGAAGCAGCCAGACCAAGGCATAATAGGGAGCCTATTACTCCAGCCCTCCAGTGTGCTGCTCTGGTCCTGGGGTTGGCTCTAGTTTAGGCAGCTGCATGGACAGCCTTTTTTGGGGGTACTTAGGATAAGTGAATGGGTGGCCCATCCCCTCAAGGCTGAGTCAGGTAGGGCCTTACTGGCCTAGGACATAAAAAGCGTGTGGATGATAATGCTACTTTGAAGATTAGACGTTATAGGATTAGATGTTCTAGGATGGATCAGTTACAGCTGGGGTATGTTATCCAGCTGGGTCCATGGGCAGGTATAGAGTGGTGCCCGGTGTCGGCACTGAAGTAGTATATTGCGCTTTGAGGGGGATATTTGAGTAGTATATTGCGCTTTGAGGGGAGCCTAGGGGAAGACGGGGAGTTATAGTTTTGTCACATCGATGCAGGCCACTCCCCCTTGACTAGGCATCAGTGTGGGACAGTCATTGGATGGCCTCTGACAAGATTGAGTCTGCAGAACTTTAAAAGTGGCACCCATTCCTTCCAGACTAGGACAGCCTTGATAGCTGCAGCCATGTGTTATTAGGTTATTCAGCAGGTGGGCTGGTGGAGGTCCAAGGCTTATCGGTCTACATTCGCCCACTGGGTGCTGGGAACCTCCACTGACTTGTTTTTTTCTTTAGGTGCTGTGTTTCGCCAGGAAGGCTGCAGATCCTTATATGCGGACACAGCATGGTTTTTTGGGTGGCCTACCAAGCCAAAAGGATGGCCATTGGGTCCCAGCTTGGGCTAAGTGAGTGGGCCACGGTTGAGTGGCAGGCCCACCAGGGGCTACTGTGGCTGCGGCTGCTGCCTTTGCTGTTTGAAGGGAGGAGTGGTCCTCCACCTGTCATATTGGTCATTCACCTGTGAGGTAATGACCTGGGCTTGTAATGGTATGGCCCTTGCTTTGCAGGCTCAGGCTGACTTGCCATGGATTAGCAAGCAGTGGCCTAGCGTCTTAACTGTTTCGTTGGAGATATTTAGTTAGCTGGGGGAATGGCTTGTGCATTTATCTTCCCCATCTCAGGATTAAGGCCCGCTTGGCCAACCTCTACCGAGGCAATGGGGGCCACCTTTCGGTGGCGGGCAACAACATATATATATATATATATATATATATATATATATATATATATATATATATATATATATATATATATATATATATATATATATATATATATAGTTAGATGACCTGAGGCAAAGGCTTACAGTAAGTCACCTGTGGGGTGCGAAGGCCTGAGCAGAGGCTCGGCCTTAGCATTGGCAGGATTTAGTTGGGGGATGTTAGCGGGACTGTTTCGTTGGAGATATTTAGTTAGCTGGGGGAATGGCTTGTGCATTTATCTTCCCCATCTCAGGATTAAGGCCCGCTTGGCCAACCTCTACCGAGGCAATGGGGGCCACCTTTCGGTGGCGGGCAACAACATATATATATATATATATATATATATATATATATATATATATATATATATATATAGTTAGATGACCTGAGGCAAAGGCTTACAGTAAGTCACCTGTGGGGTGCGAAGGCCTGAGCAGAGGCTCGGCCTTAGCATTGGCAGGATTTAGTTGGGGGATGTTAGCGGGACGGTGACCCTTGGTACATCCTCATTGATGGGGATATTAGGGGCCTGTCAGGATTGGCTGGCATGCTTTGCGGCGGCCAGTTGAGAGGGCAGGCTGCCTGGTGGGATCTCCTGGACAAGTCCTTCCCTCATGCTCTGCGGCGGAGGTGCTTGGAGCTTTAAGGGGAAACCATCTGCCAGGCCGGCTGGATCCCAGTCATGCATGTGGATGGCTCGCATCCAGGGCAGCGGGTCTCGTCCAGACAGGTCAAGGTGGGGTCCAGGGGAGTGACCCCAGGGCTTGACCTGTACCACTGGTTAGGCCCTTGCCAGGGTTTTTTAGTTGTTGCAGTTCATGTTGTTGCCTAAATAAAAGTGGCCCTTTATTACCCCAGCCTTGTGTCTGCCTCTTATTCCGACTGGGGGGGGGGCAAGAAGGAAAGTTGGGTGGGAATGCACCAACGTCATTTGTGACAAGGTGCAGATAAAGAACAGGTTTTCTGTTTTAGGACCTTTTTTTAGCGACAAACGTTCACAAAACACACATGAGGACGATGCATGTGAAAGATGAGTTCTTGAAGTGAATGGGGAGGACGCGGCTTTGGGACAGGGAAAACCCAAAAATAATGGAATGTGGAAGCGGCCCAAGTCTTTCTCAGATGTAGTAGTATTGCTAAATCCCATAATTACCTCATGCGAAATATGGTTCTGTGTTCCTCATAATGATCAGCCAACTCGTTACAGTTGCATCCTATTTCAACAAGTTTTAGTGCTTGCAAGCTCTGTTCCCAGCATGCATGTGCTCTCTATATGGAGCACACTCAAAGCTGAAGCTTAATTTTGGTTTCATAATATTTTTTAAAATCTCATTATTTTGTTAATGATTAACAGCCCCAAAGCATGGACATGGAGCATGTTGTAAGGTATGATGTGTTACAACTTTTAAGGAATGGCGTTAAAAGTACTGCAAGCCATACAGCACCACACTACAGATCCCAGGGAACAGTATAATAACATTCCTGTGCATGACATTTTCAGCATGCATGTGCCAATACCAGGTGTGTACTCTGGTAAAGAAAGTGGCATTTTTCTACTTGCAAGAGGAATCAGCTTCATTGCTAATCCAAAGCTAGCAATTTGGTCCTATACAGTAAGAAGCCATTTTTTTTCTCTTTTAATATACCAACCAGCTCAAACTCCATCAATCCTATAAGCTCTAGTCTGAAAGCCACACTAGACATGATGGTGTCCCTGAATATGCCACAGGGATGCCTCTGCCCTTTTAGGGATGAAATTTCCTCTATTTACAAAAGCTTTGAAGGCCTGATCCTGATGTCCCTCCCTGTGTGTTGTTTGCAAGAGCCCAAATGCCAGGGGGTTGCAAGGGGGTACGGGCCCCCTCCCCCATGTTGCAGTCACAGTAAAGATTGGGTACCCATAGCTGTTGTAAAAGAAGTAATTTAATCCCTACAATGGTACCATAACATCTAGTTTGCCTTTAGGGTGGCAGAAAGTATTTCTAAATATCACTCAGGGCCAAAATATGCAATACACGTGATACAAGTTGGGACACGGGTACCCAATATGGCTTGTAGTCACGTGTGTAATTGGGGGAACTCACCTTCAAAGCATTCTGTTGCTTCATTTGGCTCAGGCGTGCAGCAATGGGGGAGGAAGGCCTTCAGGATTACCTCCTGTGCTTTTTTTGCCAGTGGAAATAGCCACAGGTGGTATGTTTGCCCCTTCCTCAGGCTCTGCAGGCTGGGAAACAGCACAGGAGGGAAGTCTGAAGCCTCTCTTCTCCCCCTTGCAGAGCTCCCAAGCCAAACAGAGCAATGGAAGGCTTTGAAGCTGTGTTTCCCCAATTCTACTTGTTTCTATCCAACTCACTTAACACATATCATGTGTTTTGGCCCTCAGAGGTACTGAAATATGGAGTTTTAAGCTCATCTGTAAGAAAAATACTTGTAAGCTAAGCTTGAATAGTCATCAAGCTACTTATGGTAACCAAGATCTTAATTGGCTTCTGCCTCTTTTAGACTACTGTCTGTGTGCTTTTCTGGACTGTGTAGGCCCCACCTCTAACCCCTAGGAGCCTATTTTCATCTGCTTGCTAAACACTGCCTATTGGCTGGTCTTTGTCATTCCAGCACCTCTATAAGCCTTAGCCAGACTGGTATGGTTTAAAGAGCCAGCCAAGCATGGAGCAACTTTAAAATAACCTGGATAGTTTTGAGTAGTTTAATGTCGTTCTGTCTCCCACTGTCTCATATGCATGCACACAATTACAGTATATGGCTTGTGCTACATTTGCAAATCCATCAGTCCTAGACCCAGACTCCTCCAAGAGATCGGTTTCCACTTGGCACTCTCATCTGGCTCTTTATATGATTTCACTAGGTAAGCCATTAACCTGGCACACACTTGATACCAAATGGGTGATGGTGAACGGTGGGCATCTCTGTGAGGATCCTCCCTCACTGGCGCCCTCTCCTGACGGTCTGCCATGCTACCAGCTCTCCAGGCAGGTGTCCTCCAGCCTCAGATGGGCAGGGAAGGGGGTTGCACCACCTTGTTCCTTCTCCTGCCCTGGGAGTAGCAGCGCGCTCCAGCTGTGTCTCCCTGCAAAATCCTCCTCGGCCTTCACAGGAACCTGAATTTAAAGGCCTCCCCTGGCCCCACCTCCCTGGCTCTGCCCCCAATCGTCACCCCGTCTCCCTGACTGGCCCTGCTCCCAGCCTATCTGATAGGAGGGCTGGGTAGACTCTGCAGTCTCCTGGCCCCACACATTCCATCCCAGCCTAGGGTGGGGCATTTGGTCTACTCTCTGCCTGGCTTGCCCCTGATGCTTCTGAACCCTCCCTAGTGGCTCCCTTGGCATCTTGGGGCCTGCGCCTGCCTGACTTGTGCTGATGGCAACCTCGTGTGAGCCTGGATGAAGTGGAGCCATCTGGGCAACTGCAGGAGACAGGTGAGTCTGCTGAGTGGCTGCAGACTGTTCCCCAGAGTTGTGCCTGGGCATCGGCTGCAACTGGCCTAAGGGTGAGAGAAGCCTGGAGGCCTGTAGGGGCTCCTGCAACTGAGGTAGTGTCAGAGGCTGTGCTGCAGGGCCTAAAGGGGGTGCCTGCTGCTGCAGGGCTGGTGGTGAGGGTGGACAAAAGGCCGGTGTCACCGGACAATCTCTGTTTCCATAATTTTTTCAGACATGCCATGAGGATGGGATCTTTATTAAGAGGGTGAATCTACCAATAAAGCATATATGCCCAAGAGCATCAAATGTTAACCTCAATTAAGAATTTGGAAAGGCATAGTAAAATCTTAAGGAAAGACAACGTTCAACAACTCTCAAGTGGTTTAAATGAAAAGTAGGTGTGCCAAGACTGAAATCCATTTTTACTTGATTTTGGCAAGTCACTGGCCGTTTCCACATGTCATAAGAAGTGCAGGTCACCCTTGGAAATGTGGTGGCTTTTTCCCAGCCATGCATATGGTATCATTTGCCAGCCATGCATCTTGGGGCTTTATCAGGTTTTCAATGGGTTTACCAGAATCACAGTTATTCCAGTTTTTTGTGTGAGTTGCAGGTTCCTGGAGTTTTTTAAAAAGAATTTTCAGGCTTATGAACACTTGAAGCATTTCAGAAAAAAACCTCCTACCCCTCTCTGAATCTCTGCCTCATAGCTATTGCTCCTCATTTTAAAAAATTGCATTCAGTTGCAGACTCCTGCTTGCAACAGTGGCTGCACACAGTAGTCCATATGCAATTTAAAAAAATAATAATAATAAGGGAACAAGAACTTTTCATCTTTGCTGATGACAGCACCCCCTCCCCTTCAAAACTGTAGTTTTTTTCTGTACATTTGGATGTTATACAGCAAACTTAAAACCACAGGTAGGTGCTTGTAGGTACTGCATGCAGAAGATGAGTTGCCAGTGCATCTCAATAAACACAGACCTAAAGCAGAAAAGGAAAGAACAAAGGGTCTGTGTGGACATGCCCATTCTTGTGACAAAGCATGAGAATCTTTGCACTTCGCCCTCCACCATTTTTTATGTTTAGGCTGCTGAAAGCAACTAGATGTTAAAAGAGACATGGAAATAGGCAGGGCTGTGCAGCCATCAACATTATTTCTGAATGAATAGAGCTTTTTGGAGCATTATGGCAAAAAAACTTTGCAATTCTCAGAAATACTTTACCTAAATCATTATACTTGAAACTTACGTAAACTGGGTATTTTCCTTTCTAGAACCACACAGCACAGTAGCTCTTCCAACAAGGGCACAGATGTTTTGAACTTCCTTCCTATTGTAAATTGGCACAGTGTGGAGTTTTGCACTGGGGTCATGTTCATACAACAGTACATCATCTCACAATGACAAGTTATAGGAGAAAACTAAATAAAGTGTGAGTAAATGATGAGAGAGAAACCTAAGAAGCTTTGGGTGGGCAAAGCTAAGCTTCAATTAAAACCAAATGTTGTGACATTTTCCCATCCTGTAATGAAATATATCTTCCACAGCTAACCTCATAGCTGGCAATCAGTGCTCTGAGGCACTTATAAACAAGATAGAAAAGATTATCCAGTCTCAGACTACAAAATACCTAGGTTTTTATTTAGATTCATCTTGGCAGGGTTGTGATGTAAATCTTGTGTCATACTCAATGGACAATATCAGACTGTGGGTTGGATGTGATGTCCACATTCAGTTAAACTGGTGTGCTTAGATTTGAACTGAATAAAGTCCTATCGACAAAATTAGTTTAAAGTCAGGCTAGGATCATACATGTATTTATCATATCAGAGCCTGTCTTTTATTTCTGTTGTTGTTAATATGAATAAGCATTCACCCGAAATAATCTTCTGATCTTTATGTTAATGTATTTATGTGTAACATGCTACTTGAAAGGAATACTACCAAAACCTACTAAATGCATATTCAATGCACCCCTCAATCAAATAAAATGATTTGTGGGCTTAGTCACTAGAATATTTAAGCAAAACAATATACATGTAATCAAGACAATGGGATAATATCAAACATTAAAAGGGACTGGGATTCAACATTTGTATGCAGAAAGTTTAGAGATGATATAGCAATAGGTATTGAAAGCTTTCATTCTTCCTGCCTGCCTTGGCTCTGTTATAGTTTGTATACTTTTCTCAGCATGTCTAAATCCATATATACTTAAATCGAGAGACTGCTGCCATGAACAGACAGATTTCTATAAACCTGAATAACACCCTAGGTTTTTAAACAAATTGGAAATCTTAATAATAACAACAATAACAGTAACAACAATAACAACAATACCCCATGGTATTCATTGGGTAACCTTCAGCCAGTCACAAAATCTCAGTGTACCATAGTTCACAAGGCTGATGTGAAAGTAAAATGGAGGGAAACAATGTAAACTATTTTGAGATCTCATTGTGGGGGAAATTCAGAGTATAAATGAAATAAATAAATAAATATAGCTGAAAGGGGGGCAGATAAAAGGTAGGGTTGGTTGGTGACTAAGAAGGAGAGAAGAAAGGTGTGGTAAGGTATGGGGGGTGGCAGGAGAACAGAAAGAGGAAACAGTGTGGGGAAGAGGATACAGGGGGAAATGAGGGGCACCCTAGAGATGGGGTAGATGAAGGTAGGTTGGCTGGTGGGTGATAAGGAGAAAAGAAAAAGAGGAGATGCCATAGGGGCTTTGGGAGAAGGGAAAGAAGAAATGTCAGGGTAAATGAGATGCCCCACCCTCATGTTCTTGCAGGTCCCTTGCATGTTAGTCTATTGTAGGAAGAAAAGAACATTAATAATTTTACAGCAGCCTACGTTTTTGTGGAGCAGCCCCATTAAACCTGGTGCTATAATAATAATAAATGTGTTAGAGTTGTACTACAATTGGAGTTACGGTCACAGAATGGGACTTTCCCACCACCCACTGCAGACCACAGAGACTTCCAAAATGTTGCCTGGAGATTGGGGAAGGGACAAAAGAGGGGTTGCAGTAAGACTAGAAACTGACAAAAATTTTCTCCCTCTTCTGCCAACAGAAGTGTCATCTCTCTGAATGAAATACCATTATATTAGAAGAAGGGCAACTGTGGATCCAGCTCAGTCCTTAAGGTACTGCAGAACTCTTCCTTTTATAGCCAAGTCTCTAACACTTTACGTAACTAAAAGCTTTTTACAATTTCACTCTAACACTATGTTATTAAACTATATATAAATATTATAGGGATCATTTTTTATATGTGCATACATTAAAAATGGAAAGCAGGTCACACATTTATTTTTACTTTTGATAAAAAGTGTACAGTCAGAATCTTTATCAGTACATCTGTGTCTCATGGTTAGCTTTTGGGGGGGGGCATCAATTCTATTGCAGTGTAAGCTGAGTATTAGACTGGGTTTTGCAGCATTTTAAAAAATCAGTATGGTTATTATTTGCTAAAAATCCTTCCCACTAAGCTCCAATCCACCTTAACAGCAGCAGCAGCAGCCACATTCCAATTGACTTGGTGTGATGAATGTTATTTACACTTCGGTTTGCAGCTTTTTGTACGATCTCATAAGAGAATAAATCCACACTTCCATGGAGGGCTGTGCATGAGGAAATCTGTGGCTGTTAAGCAGAGGTGTTAGACACATATGGGAATGTATTAGTAAGGGTCACACATTCATTTCTAAGATTTCCAAGTCACCGTGAGTGCATGCATCCAGGACAGTCGGAGGAAAATTTAATAATATATGATTTTGCAGTGAGAGGGAACCTTATAACAAATGTCCCCATTGCTGCATGAGATCTTGATTTATTTTATGGAAACCTTCACTTAGGATGATGCCATTTCCCTGATTCTCATCCTGCCACACGCTGCTGCTGTGGAAGTCCTGTAAGAAGGATGAATATATTTTCCTTTCTATCTAGAATATATATGAATATCATAGGCACCTATTGGTGACATGATTTTCTTACCCATAGTATGCCTGTACCATGTTGTGACCTGACCGTCTTGTAGCTTCCACAGAGCAGAGTCACGCAGGAGCTGATCCTGAGCAGTCTAAATCCAAAGTGTGGAGAATCCCTTTGATAGGAGCTCAACTTTGCTTTGAGACTTTAACTGAACTTACCGCTTAAGAACATAAGAGAACCCATGTTGGATCAGGCCAGTGGCCCATCCAGTCCAACACTCTGTGTCACATAGTGGCCAAAACCCAGGTGTCCTCAAGAGGTCTGCCAGTGAGGAAGGGACACTAGAAGCCCTCCCACTGATTGCCCTCCCAAACACCAAGAATATAGAGCATCACTGCCCTAGACAGAGAGTTCCATCTATACTTTGTGACTAATAGCCACTGATGGACCTCTGCTCCATATATTTATCCAATCCTTTCTTGAAGCTGTCTATGCTTGAAGCTGCCACCACCTCCTGTGGCAGTGAATTCCATGTGTTAATCACTCTTTGGGTGAAGAAGTACTTCCTTTTATCCGTTCTAACCCGACTGCTCAGCAATTTCATTGAGTGCCCACGAGTTCTTGTATTGTGAGAAAGGAAGAAAAATACTTCTTTCTCTACCTTCTCTATCCCATGCATAATCTTGTAAACCTCTATCATGTCACCCCTCAGTCATTGTTTCTCCAAGCTAAAGAGCTCCAAGCACTTCAACTTTTCTTCATGGGGAAGTGTTCCATCCCTTTAATAATTCTAGTTGCCCTTTTATGCACTTTTTACAGTGTTATAATATCTTTTTTGAGGTGTAGTGACCAGAATTGTACACAGTATTTCAAATGAGGGCATACCATTGATTTATACAGGGGCATTATGATACTAGCTGATTTGTTTTCAATTCCCTTACTAATAATCCCCAGCATAGCATTGACCTTTTTTATTGCCGTTGCACACTATCAACATTTTCAGTGAGTTCCACGACTCCAAGATCTCTCTCTTGGTCAGTCTCCACCAGTTTGGACCCCATCATTGTGTATTTATATTTGAGATTTTTGGCCCCAAGGTGCATTACTTTGCACTTGGCCACGTTGAACCTCATTTGCCACGTTGACGCTCACTCGCCCAGTCTCAACAGATCCCTTTGGAGTGCCTCACAATCCTCCCTGATTCTCACCACCCTGAACAATTTAGTGTCATCTGCAAACTTAGCCACTTCACAGCTTACTCCCAACTCCAAATCATTAATAAACAAGTTAAAAAGCACTGGATCCAATACTGAACCCTGCGGTACCCCAATGCTCACCACCCTCCATTGTGAATATTGCCCATTTATACTCACTCTCTGTTTCCTATTCATTAGCCAGTTTTTGATCCATGAGAGGACTTGTCCTTTTACCCCATGGCTATTGAGCTTACTTAGCAGCCTATGATGGGGAACTTTATCAAAAGCTTTCTGGAAGTCCAGGTAGACAACATCTATTGGTTCCCCCTTGTCCACATATTTGTTCCCACCCTCAAAGAACTCTAACAGGTTTGTGAGACAAGATCTTCCATTACAGAACCCATGCTGAGTCTTCCTCAATAGCTTTTGTTCATCAACGTGCCTACTAATTCTTTCTTTAATAACGGTTTCCACGAATTTACCCAGTATTGACGTTAGACTGATTGGCCTGTAATTTCCTGGATCTCCTCTGGAATCCATTTTAAAGATGGGGGTGACATTAGCTACCTTCCAGTCCCCAGGAATGGAGGCAGATGTTAATGAAAGGTTACATATCTTTGTCAGGAGATCCACTAGTTCACATTTGAGTTCTTTCAGAACTCTTGGATGTATGCCATCCGGGCCTGGTGATTTGTTAGTTTTTGAATTGTCTATCAATCGTAGGACCTCCTCTCTCATCACCTCAATCTGCAAAGGAATGAGGCAGTGGTATAAGAGTCTTCAGACTTTGAATTCAGATCAGTTCCAATATCTATACTAGTTTTCTCTTTGAAAATTACACAGACATTTTAAAATGTTGGTGAGACACAGCAGCTAGCTATGTCCCATAGAGCTATGCCACCCCCATTTCATTACAGTTAGAAAGGATACTGTTTATTGCTTTTGAATCAAGAGTTTACAGAACTACCCTGTATCATTTCTATAAGCCTTTATCATTTTGTGTTTTTATACTTGATGCTATCGGCTATAATATTATTCTTCTGACATATACACATGAAACATAACTGAGGTTTTGATGAAGAGCAAGCTATCATATATAATTTATGAATACCACATACTACTGCCTGACAAGTTGCTCAATATCCAAAACCAAAGTTTATTACAGTTATATTTGAAAAGAGGATTAATAAGGTAAATCTCTTTGAAATAAGGTTGGTATAAAATTGTGGTAGTCAACATACAAACTCAACCCCTTATTAACACCTCATCCCTTGTTTCTTGTTCCACAGGGCTGAAGAACAAGCAAGACTGAAATCTGAAGCTCTGGTTAAAACAGATGTGATGTTAAAGCTGCTAAGTATCATTGTGGGCTTGGCTGAGAAATCAGGCCACACAATTTCCATTGAAGTCATCAAGGCTTGTCCGAATGTACCCTGAGCAATCTTTCGAAAGTGGATGGATTTTCCAGTCATAGTGCTTCAATGGAAAGAATAGTACTACTTAAGCTAACAGGTAGACACCCTAATCAAGTGGTAACTAGAAACTGACTGATGGTGGGAAGAAAATTTAAAGGACAGCCCACCCATGAGATGAGAGCTTGAAGTCTTATCCATCTCTTTGACTATGGTTCTGTAAATGGGAAAAGTGCTACTGCAATGTACTTTATGTGCATCTGCCTACAGAGACCAATTGGAAGTTTTAAGAGTTTCAAAATTATGCATCTGAACTGCTACTAACTGTAAATTTCAGGAACTAAATCTCACTCATTTTAAGAGCTTTACACTGACTGCCATTTTGCTTCAGTGCTAGGGTACCTAAGAGATCACACTCTCCCATATTGCTCCCCATCATCCTCTCCGCTTCTATACCAGAGTGTCTCCTTAGTATACTGAGGAGCTGTGAGGAATGAAGCAGAAGCTGAGATGGTTAGAATATGTGTGGTATCAGGTCCGTGATGAAGTGTCAAGGACATCTTAAAGGATGTTTATGAAACCAGTGAAGATGGGATACAGGTCCCATTGGCTGACATAATTAACTTGTCATTGAGTTTGGGAATTTTCCCAGACTCATTAAAAGAGGCAGTTGTGCAGCCCTTGCCGAAGAAACCATCCTTGGATTCTACTGATCTGACCGATTACCTCTCAGTCTCGAATCTTTTGTTTCTGGGCAAGATAATTGAAAGGGCGATGGCTGAACAGCTCTGGGTTTTCTTGGAGGATTCCTCTCCTGAATCCATTTCAGTCTGGCTTCTGCCATAACCATGGGATGGAGACAGTGTTGGTTGCCCTCACAGATTATCTGCATTGGCACCTGGATTGGGGTAGATTGGTGCTGTTGTTATTATTGGACCTTATAGAGGCGTTCAACACAGTCAGTTATGATCTTCTGACCCACTGCCTGGCCCACATGGGAATATGTGGTATGGCCTACAGTGGCTGGTCTCCATCCTTGATGGCAGGGGACAGAGAGTGGTGCTTGGGAAAAAGATGTCGTCCACGCCATTCTTTGGTTGCAGTGTCTCACAGGGGTCTATTCTCTCCCTGTTGTTGTTCAACATGTATATGTGATCCATAGCTGGGTTACCAACAGTACGCTGATGGCACCCAACTGTATCTGTTGATGGATGGCTGACCAGACATTGTGTAGGATACCTTGGCCAGGGGTCTGGATGCCGTGGTGACTTGGCTGAAGCAGAGTTACATGTAGTTGAACCCTCTGAAGACGGAGGTCCTGTATCTGGGATCCAGCTCCAAACTTTTGACAGAGTGCAGTTGATGCCTACCTCAACAATGAAGGTTTGGGGTGTGATCCTGGATGCTGCATGTTCTATGGAGGCCCAGGTCTTGGTGCGGCAGTTGCCAGTTCTGCATTTATTTGTCTTTGGCAGGTCAGGCAGCTTACTCCCTATCTCTCCTCTCATGGTTTAGCTACAGTGATTCATGCAATGGTCATCTCCAGGTTGGACTACTGCAACTTGCTCTATGCAGGGTTGTCCTTGGGCCTGATCTGGAAACTGCAACTAGTCCAGAATGTAGCAGCATGTGTCCTTGCAGGAACACCATTTAGGGCACAAATCCATCTGGTGCTATGCCAGCTGCACTGACTTCCAGTTGAATTCTGGATCCAGTTCAAGGTTCTGGTTTTAACCTGTAAAGCCCTTTACAGACTGGGACCAACATACCTCAGGACTGCCTCTCCCACTACGTCCCCTGGAGGCCCTTGTGCTCAGCTGATAAACAGCTGCTGGGGTTCTCCAGCTTAAGTGACATTCGTCTACCCTCGATCAGGGCCAGGGCTTTCTCAGCCCTGGCACTGGCCTGGTGGAACTCCCGCCAAGTGGAGACCTGGACCCTGCAGGATTTGTCAGAATTCTGCAGGACCTGTAAAACAGAGATGTTCGGCCTATGGCTGAGGTTTTGGCAATTGTCCCCCCTCTGATTGCCCATACCCCACCATAGCACCATGAGGGTGATTGCTACATCCTTTCAGTGTCTGCATCTTATGGCTCGGTTACAGCCTTTATGTGGGTAAAGGTGCTACTGGACTCTTTACTATGTAGGTATTGACACCTTTTCTTAGTGGTTGGTTCTTATATATTCATTGTTGCTTTAACAGTATGTTTTTAACTTTTGTATCCAAGTATTATTATGACCCGCCCTGAGTCTGCTCGCGTGGAAGGCAGGATATAAATGCAATAAACTAAACTAAACTATGGCCAATCCTGTTTAGCTTCCAAGTTTTGACAAGCTCAGGGCTATTCAGGATGCTCTTTTAGATGCTACTGGACTCAAATTTTGTTCTATTTTAGCCATTGTTCTATGTTAGCATTTAGCTTTACTGTTCAGGCATTTGTATATTGTTTGGAAGGAAACAAAATATGACTTTAAAGGAGATATCATTTCCGAAAAGCAGCTCTCCTACAGCTGAATTTAAAATCAGCAAGAGCAGAAATCTTGAAATCAGGACAAGAAATTTACTCTAAGTGGATCCACTGATAAGACCAGACTAACTGAAATTATTCCATCCAGCTTGATTTGAGGCTCTGACTTGAATTCTGCTTTATGGGTAGGTTAAAACACAAATTTATCCAATTTATCCAAAATGCTGATACCAGGTACGTCAGGCCAATGAGATGGATCACTCGTCCTAAGAGGTTTAAGTAATGAGATTGAGTGATACTTTAACATTAACTACTTGCATGGTTTTAAGAAGGAGGTGCAATTTTGCTAACACAAGGTCTTTTGAAGGAGCACCAAAATCACTGGAAATCACCATTACACTTAAGGCTATGCTACATGATACGTTTGATTGTGCGTTGTTTCCAGGTTCACTGCTTTGATCAGAGTCACACGTCAGTTCCAAGAACACAGCTTTAAAAGGTTTTGAATATGATTTTGCTGATGACAAGTGGCATGGGTAAATGATTATTCTACTCTACTACATGTGCAGCTCCAAAGTTATGTGAATAACTTCCCACTGAGAGTTCTTTAGGCTAAAAAAAATGGATGGCTGGGAAGCCACCTATCATTAGCACAATTATATTTTAAAACTTTTAAAATGACATTCTCAGAACTGACATGTGACTCTGATCAAAGAGGTGTCCCCCAGAGTCAACTTATAAACAATCGTAACATATAGCTTAGCCCTTACCTATTTGTAACATGAACATCCATGTAGAAGATGTTCAGAAAATAGGTAAAAGCTCTTCTAACATTAGAGAAAAACTAAGAGCTGCTGCAATATATGGCCTTCAGGCCATTTGGATAATGTCAACCGCCTCTTCTAAATTCTCCTGAGCTGGTGAACATAAAATTATAATCAAAAGAATTTTGGTCTTCTACCTTTTGAAATGGTATATCTGTGCTGTGATTTGCTTTCTGAGCAAATGTTATGAAAGTAGCATTATGCAAGCTTAGACATTTTTAAGGTTATGAAGACAAATACAAAAATCATCTTAAATATTTGAACAGTGGAAGCTGGCATTCTGAATCATGCTACTGGTCCACCTAGTCCAGCACTGCATGTTTTTCTCTAAAAGTCTCTTGCAAAAGTCTTTCCTGGTCCTCCGCTTCAGATTCCTTTTCCCTAATTAAGCCGGGGGTTGACTCTGCGACTTTGTGCATGCGAAGTCTTATCTATGGGCTATCCTCTGAACACATGACTCCTATGACTGTGTACAATAGGCCAGTTTCAGACACTGCAGTGTTGTTGCATTACTCTCTAATCTCTCAAAATTCTTCTCACCACTCTCCGAATTTTCTGAAAATGAAACACCAGAACTACCAAGCTCATGAGCCAACATTAGAAATCAGTCTTCAAGTTGTGTAAAATCTTTCCAGGACTTCAGAAAACAGGGTTGACATACCTGTAACATATGTTCATCGAGTTCTTCTGTGCTGACACACATGGGGACTGCGCAGGCGCAGGCCAGCCGCCGGAGAATTTTCTATAGCTTCTATAGCTCCGAAGGGGCCGTTTGTCGCGTGCCTCAGCGACCGTTTTCCCGCCCAAACGGTCACATGCTCCTCCAGCGACCAACGGCCCCTTCCCTCAGTTCTCCCTTGCCACCGCCCAACCAATACACATAGCCAGAAACCTTCAAGACACCAAATTTACATTATAGGCATCACAGCATCGTGCATTGGAATTCACAGCGGGGTAGGAGGGAGGGTTGTGTGTCAGCACAGAAGAACTCGATGAACATAAGTTACAGGTATGTCAACCCTGTTTTCATCTTCGTTCTTCTGTGCCTCCACACATGGGAGAGTACCAAGCTTCACACAATGAGGAAGGTGGGGTGAAGTCCAACTCAATTTTATTATATACAACACAGTAACAATCAACATGTGCAATAAATGTACTACTAACTATACAGGAATATCTACACATGTACACAACACGTGCAATAAATATATATACATATATATACATATATACAACACAAGAGGTCCCATAATACCACCATACCATCCAAGACTCCCTTAGGAAAACAGGGAGTGCAGGACAGCCTTGGCCACAGATACGTCCTGTTCCGCATTGACATCAACGGCATAATGCCTCACAAAAGTGTCTGCAGAGGACCATGTGGCCGCCTTACAAATGTTAACCAGGGGCACACCCCTGAGGAGTGCCGAGGAGGATGCTTGGGACCGCGTGGAGTGGGCCCTGACATGAAGTGGGCAAGCCACCCCCGCTAGGGAATAAGCCTTGCTAATGGCCGTTACAATCCACCTAGACAGGGTCTGCGAAGAAGACCTGTTACCCTTGTCCTTGGCCCCAAAGCACACAAACAGATGAGGACTGGACCGGAAGCCTTTCGTCCTATCCAAATAGTAGGCTATGGCTCTTTTTAGGTCCAGAGTATGAAGGGCTTTCTCCCCTTTCGAGGAAGGGTGAGGAAAAAACGCAGGCAACGCAATATCCTGCGAGAGGTGGAAAGCGGACACAACCTTAGGCAGGAAACCTAGGCAGGGACGCAGGACCACCTTGTTTGGATGAAATAATAGAAAGGGGGGGTCAGACTGTAATGCAGACAGCTCACTGACCCTCCTAGCAGAAGTAATGGCCACCAAAAACACCACCTTGTACGGTAACATGTACAAGGGGCAGGTTGCCAGAGGTTCAAATGGGGACAACATAAGACGTGAAAGCACCAGGGACACACTGAGGCACTGGTGCCGACACTGGTGGGTAAAGGTTGAACATTCCCTTAAGGAATTGACGGGATTTCGGGTGAGAAAAAACTGTACCACCATCAACTTGAGTATGGGCAGCAGAGATAGCCACAAGGTGGATCTTGAGAGAGGAAACCTTCAAGCCTTGGTCCCGCAGGTGGCACAAGTAATCAAATATAACCCCTAGGGGGCTGCTGGCAGGCATCACTCCTTTAGCAAGTGCCCATGTTTCGAACCTGTGCCACTTGGCCCCATAAGAGCGCCTAGTGGATGGTCTGCGAGCATTCAGGAGGACCCTTTTCACCTGATCTGAAAAACCTACAGGGGAGGAACGATCCGCCAAGCCGTCAGGTGCAGCTTCCCGGGGTCGTGATGGACTAGACTCCCGTTCAGGAGAAGGTCCTACCGAGGGGGCAGGCCGACATATGTCCGTCGGGACATCCGTAGGAGCTTTGGAAACCAAACCTGCCGTGGCCAAAACGGGGCCACCAGGATGCAGTCCGTCCTGTCCTCCTCTATTTTGCACAGGACCCTGGGAATCAAAGGGAACAGAGGAAACATATAATGTAATCCCTGAGTCCACATACACTGGAATGCATCCCCAATAGAGAGGGGGTCGTTCCCTGCCCTTGAACAGAACATTTGGGCCTTGGTATTCACCGCAGTTGTGAACACGTCTATGTCCGGATGACCCCACATCCGAAAGATCGGCCCAATGCACTCTACGTTCAGCTCCCACTCGTGGTCCAGTAGAAGGACCCTGCTCAGGGCATCCGCTCGGGCATTGTCTGAACCTGCCACGTGTATAGCTTGAAGCGTCACGCCATTCCTGACTGCCCACTGCCAAGTGAGCGTAGCTTCCCGGCAGAGAGCCAGGGACACTGTGCCCCCTTGCTGATTTACGTAGTACATGGCCGTCGTGTTGTCCGTCTGTACCAACACCCGGCGATTTTTCAGCAGAGCTGTAAGGGACACAAGTGCGAAACGAATGGCTCTTAGTTCAAGCACATTAATATGGAGAGTCTTTTCCCTCTCAGACCAGACATCTTGCACACATACATCACCACAATAAGCCCCCCATCCCAGCAGAGAGGCGTCAGTGGTCACCGTGATGTCAGGATGCTGATAACCAAAAGGGGTCCCTGTAAATAAATTGTCATCAGACAACCACCAGTCCAAGGAGGACAGGATGACCCGTGGATGGAGAGCTTGAGGGACGGAGGGTGCTGCATGGCATCGTACCTCCGTACAAACCAGTTTTGGAGAGGGCGCATATGCAGCCTAGCGAAGGGCACCACAGAGGTGGCCGCTGCCATATGACCTAATAAGCACTGGATAGTGCGCACGGTCTGGAAACGGTTCCTCTTAAACATGGACACAAGACCCCTTAGGGACCTAGCTCTCTCCAGGGGGAGTAGGGCCTTACCCTCCACGGAGTCTAACAGTGCACCAATGTAAGAAACCTTGCAGGTGGGCACCAGCTTGGATTTTTCAAAGTTTACCAAGAGCCCCAAGTGTTTACAAGTGCTAAGCACCAAGTCAATGTCCTGCACCAGCCTAGCCTCCGACTCAGCCACGATGAGCCAGTCATCGAGGTATGGAAAGATGGTACAGCCCTCCTCCCGAAGGAAGGAGACCACAGGAACCATGCATTTTGTGAACACTCGTGGGGCAGTGGATAGGCCAAAGGGAAGCACCTTATACCGGAAAACCCTCCGCCGATAAACGAAGCTCAGGTATTTCCTGTGCTCCTCCCGTATCCCCATGTGAAAATAGGCGTCCTTCAAGTCAAGGACCGCAAACCAATCCCCCTTCTTCAGCAAGGTGATCACAGTTGCCAGCGTGACCATCCTGAATTTGGTAACTTTGAGAAAGGCATTAAGGCCCCTCAAATCTAAAATGGGGCGTAAACCCCCATCTTTCTTGGGTACCAGGAAAAACCTAGAGAAGAACCCTATCACGGATTCCTCATAGGCCATCTCTTCCACAGCACCCTTGGCCAAGAGCGACACGATCTCCGCATCCAGCTAGGCCATAGTGTTATTTACAGGTGTCAGGGGAGAACTGCACCTAGGCAGCTCAATGAATTCCAGCCCGTATCCCTTATCAACAATCGTTAAGACCCATGAGTCAGATGTTATTGACTCCCACTCAGAGAGGAGTGGACTCAGTCTGTCCGAAAAATTTGGGGATATGGCTGGCGTGTCCCGTCAGTACTGCCTCCTGGGACCCTGCTGATCCCTCTGCTGGGCCGGTGGTTGTGACGGGCGAGGCTTGAAGGGTCTACGCCTCCTCTGTTGCTGTGCAGGAGGATAGGTCCGTTGCGGGTAGGCATGATATTGCTGGTAGCCCGGTCGCTGCTGCTGGTACCTGCCCTGGTAGTGATATGGGCCGTACCGGGGAGCGTACCGTGGCTTGGAAGGGGGTTTGTCCGAAGGAGCCAACCCCAAGGACCGTGCCGTCTGTCTGTCCTCCTTCTTCTTTTTCAGGGCCTCGTCGGTGGAAGCGGAGAACAGCGTGTCCCCTTCGAAGGGCATATTCTCTACCCTGGATCGCACCTCCTGCGAGAGGGCGGTGGACCTCAACCAGGAGTGGCGCCTGAGGACCACCGCTGAAGCCATTCCCCGAGCAGCAGTGTCTGCAGCGTGGCTCCCCATGTTCATCTGTTGCTTTGATAGCCTCACCGCCTCGGTCTGTAGAAGGGATACCACCGCCTTCTTGTCAGGTGGGAGGTCCCCAACATAGGAAGCCAACTTTTCCCAGAGATAAAGTTGGTAACCAGCCATAATTGTCTGGTAGTTGGCGATCCTAAGGCCCAGAGAAGCGATCGAGTAGTGGCGCCTGCCAAGTGCATCAAGCCTCCTGTCCTCCTTGTCTGGTGGTGCAGAAGGCGGGCCCGAACGCCGAGGTTGGAACTCTTCCATGACCAGTGAAGAGGGCGGAGGATGTTTCACCAGTGCTTGCCAGGTGCCCTGCTTGATCTTACAAAGCTGCTCGATCCTCTTGGAAGTCGCAGGCTGGTCACAGGGCACCTTCCAAACCCTCTCCACAATCTCCTCAAGGCCTTCCAGCATGGGGAAACCGATGGATGCTGGATTGTCCCCGTAAATTCTTTTCAGGAGTTTGTCCTTGGTCTGGGGGGTCGCCGATGAGATGTCCATCTCCAGCGCCTGCGCCATCCTGGCCATCTGGTCTGAGTAGATCCTCAGATCATCGTATGGTGAGCTGGTGCTCGGCGCCACATTGTCATCCGGCGAAGGCTCGGAGCAGGACTCGGAACGGTAGTCCCCCATGCTCTCTACTTCCTCACCTTCAGAACCATGCTGTGATTCCTCCCCTTGGATCGGCGGAGGGAGCCACGCTTGCCTTGATGTAGAAGGCCTCGGTTCCGAGCAGGAGAAACCGGCAGGTGTCCCTTCCCACTGGCAGTGGTACGTCGGGGGGAGATAGGAAGCCTGGCGATGACGGGAAGCGATGGAACGGTCGGAACCGACACTCTCTCCGGACCGACGCCGGTCACGGTTGGAAGCAGCAGGGGAACGACGGGCAGGCGATGGTCGGCTCCTACTCGCTAAGGGGCTCGGTTCCAGCCCTGGAGAAAACTCGCCTGGCACCACCTCAAACGCCATTGGTTCCGGTATCGGTTCCGTGACCTCCTCCGGTTCCGGGGAACCCAAGTGAGGAGAGGGCGTGCGAGGGAGTATAATGACGTCCTCTGGTGGAACGGGACGCGGTGACCGGTGGCGATGTTTGGTTTTCTTTTTCTTGGCCGGTGGTTCCGACGAGGACCTAGGAACCGAAGGGCTCTTCGTCGTGGAAGCGGACCTCAGCTTTGACCCTTTTGCACTGACCGGAATCGAACCGGACGTCGGCTCCGACCGGGGGCTCGGCACCACGATCTTCGGTCCCGAAGAGGGTGCTTTCAGTTCCGAGCGGGTGGAAGATGTGCTTCGGAGTGGCCTTGCCGATCCCTGCGCCGGTGAGGCCGCTCTCGACGCCGAGGCACTTGGGGGCCGCGATTTCGACCCCGACCTCACTGAGACCACTGAACCCACTCTAGATCACCGTTCGGCAGAGGGGCTAGGGCCGGCCTTGGATGAGGGCATCGGGGTGGCCTCCGACATAATGGACTTCCACAAGGCGGAGTTCAGCCGGGCTTGGCGATCTTGCCGGGCCTTGTGAGTGAACCCCTGGCAGACTTTACATGCGGTCACGTTATGGGTCTCCCCCAGGCAAAAGAGGCACAGATCATGGCCATCAGTTTGTGCCATCTTCATGTGGCACTTCACACAGCGTTTGAAGAGCGCCTTTGAGGCCATCTCCAGGGGCACGCTAAAGAGGGGTCAAACAGTCCGAGTCATAATTACCGGTTTCTAACAAAGTCCGAATCAGTCAACAGTCCATAGTCAAGAGTTCCGAAGTCAAGCCAAGAGATCCAACAACTATCCAGAAGATCCAAAACACACCAAAGGTGACAGAGCAACAAAGCTCACGTTCTCTCCAAGCGGCGGCAAGAAAAGAACTGAGGGAAGGGGCCGTTGGTCGCTGGAGGAGCATGTGACCGTTTGGGCGGGAAAACGGTCGCTGAGGCGCGCGACAAACGGCCCCTTCGGAGCTATAGAAGCTGTAGAAAATTCTCCGGCGGCTGGCCTGTGCCTGCGCAGTCCCCATGTGTGGAGGCACAGAAGAACAAAGATGAACATTCAATTGGGGACTGAGAGCTGAAGCATATGATGTGTGTGCTGTTATCAGTGAGCAAAGCTTTCTCATCCATGCTCAGTGTGATCAGATTTATAGATTGAACACAGTGAACCCTGTCCTATCTCAAAATTCAATAAAAGTAGTGACCTTATTAAATCTTATACCCATACCCATATCCTTCATCCGGGAAGACAATCACCTTATTTGTTGAAATCTTTAGGTTATACCTGGTACTCCTATGAATTTTTTTGCCCTCTGCAACAAACGCCTCGGCTCTGGTTTTCCCAGACATCATAAACCAGGACTAATTTTCCATCTCCCCAGGTGTTCAATATGCCTCTATTACTCTATTCTTCTAAAAGACTTTCACTCTCAGATTACATACACCCTAAATTGGTTTAGGTGATCCGTGATCTCTTTAGTGTCGGTCATCTTTTATAGCGCCAGGGAAGCAATGCATATTGTAATTAGACCAATACAACAGTGGCTGTTTGCCAGCAATGTACTCATGCTACACTTAACAAAGATGAGCCCAGTACCTCTTCTTGAAACATTTATTATTTGATGGCCACAAACTTAATTCTAAAAGGATTACAGTCATTCTTGTGCCTGCGTAGCTTTTGCCTTACTATATTTAAAAATAGCTTCAAAAGAACTGATCCCCCAACAATTCTAATATAAGAACTTCATGATAAATCTATTAGCACACTACTAATCCTGCAAGTCATCTGCTTTCAAATGGTACCTGCTGCCTTGGGCTCTTGAAGCCATTGAAAAGAATCACACAGGGAATGTTACTTTGTAAGAAAGTTGTGTTAGTATTGTATATTCAGGTTACATTCTCATCTTATTATTCTAAAGTTTATTACCAGTCCCGTCATTTTATGTGCAGCAAGGCCATCAAGGAATTTTCTATTGTTTCCCATTTTTTCTCCAAGCTTAACAGTTTTTCTGTGTTAAGGGCTCACAGGGCGACTGCACAATGCATAGTCCTATTCTTTTATCAAGGTGGCAGATGGCAATCTCCAGAGTTTGCTTTCTGAAGAAGCTTCTAAACACATGCTGGCCCTTGTGGAGAAAAAAGTGAAGATCAGTGGCCAATTCGGTTACAAGTGGATGCTGAACTTTCCTTCCAATCCTGAAAGATTTGGCTGCTGATTAAAAACCTTTTTATTTAAATTGAGACCGATTAAGTCAGTAGATTATCAAGTCTGGACCTCGAAGTTACAGACACAATCATTAAGCAAACTAGATAGCCTTAAGCAAGTCACTCTCAGAATCTCTCTACACAAGACATCTAACACATGAAGAACACATGTCAGGAGATGCAAAGTAGTCAGGAAGGGTAGTTTAAAAAGACAGAGCTGGCAGCAGGGCAAAGGCTTTGCTATGCATGGGAGCTGTGTGAAGGGGCTGTGAAATGCCAGAAGGGAAACTTCAGCTCTGGGAACTTCAGGGAAATTTGGCCTTTCTAGGTCCAAGCCCAGCTCTGGAAGGCAGCTCCAGCCCACTTCTATTCCTCGCTTCCCTCTGGTTGTGATCCTACACAGTTTTAGACTGGAGAGGTGAAATTTATAAAGACTGTGGGGAGGTGAAGATGAAAATGACAAACCCTCTGAGAAGCAATCTCCACTGGCTCTATCTTTTTAAACTATGCTTCCCAGCTAAAATTGCATCTCCCCACATTTGATGAACATGTGCCGAGGCTTCTCATGTAGAGAGACTCTTAGACTAACCTACCATACAGAAAGTATGTTTAGGGTAAAAAAAAATATTTAAAATGCTCATGAGAATGAATATGAATTAAAACATATAAATTGTATTTAAAGGACTGATTGTATGAAACCAGCCAGAAGGCATGCTTAGTGCTATCTTGATAATAACTGAAAGCAAATGAAGACTACACATGACTGTAATAAAGTTCTATTCTTAAGCTCTGCAGATTGTAATGAGTGATGGAGGAGAACAAAAACTTTACTATTGTTCTGAATCCTGCATGCTTTATAGATGATCCCATAGTTTACTTTTCTCTAGATTGGTAGTTTTAAAAAAAGCAAGTTGGATGAAGCCAACTTTTCCACTGATGAAAAAAAGGAAGATGGGTCCCACTTGATCACCTAAAAAGGCTATTCTGTGGACCATGGAATCTGCATGGACAAACACCATCGGAGATGTAGAAATGATGAGTCTTGAACAAGACTAGGGGAATCACACCCAATGTAATCATACAAAAAGGCGCATATAGATTAATTTAGATGCATGCAAACAGCCTAGTGAACCATTGGCTCTCTGACTGTAACTTGCAAGCAGGATGCCAGTTGAACCGGTTGGTGATCAAACATCCCCTACTCTAGAAACTGGTTAAGGAAATCTACTGTTGTAAAAATCTACAATATGATAAAAATGAGAATTAGAGATGGGTATCCTCACCCTACTGATGATGCTACAGCCCAAATATCTTGACCACTTTCACTAGTGGTCTCATGGAGGTGCTAGATAAAATAGGAAACAAGATGGAATTTTACAGATACTTGGTTAGATTTCTTAAAGGGAGGAAAGACAGGATCTCTGTTAAATTCATGACAGGTTTGGTAAACTAGGTCCTCTTTATAATTTACGATCATTAAGAGTACATATTTTTGTACAGAATATGCTGGCAAGAGTCACAATTAATACTATCAACCACTGTTCATCACACTGGATATTTTCAACTGTAAAAACCTTTTGTTTCTCAATTTTAAAGATCTTGAGTTATATCCAAGATAAGATAGATAGCTTTAATGTTCTTACCAAGTAACCTTAAACCGGTGTATAAAAAGAAAGTAGTTGAACTAAGTTTTTCAATAAATAATCCAGAACTCAGAGAATGTCAGATGGAGAACAGATCAATTCCTTGTTAATACAGTTTCTACAGCGTTTACATGAATGTTGGTCAGAGGAAGTAGCTGAAAAGAAAAATAAAACTTGTTGCAGGGAGGGATGTGCCCAAGCACACATGTGACTTCATAAAGAGGGGGTGCTCTCACAGTGAGGAAGCCCCTGGCAGATTACGCAGGTCTTTGTAGCTTGATGCTAAATTGAAAAGGAAATGCCTCCTGGCTCTGAGGCAAGACAGTCCATGCAGGTTCCAAAAGTCCCTAGCATGTTAAAACAAAAGTAATGTTTGAGTTGTGGTTGCTACTAGAGGTGGGCACGAACAGCAATACAAGCAAAAAAAAAGCCAAGAACAGCCCAATCTGCTGTTTGCGAACAAGCTGTTCGTAAGGCCCCATTCTAAACGAACAGGTGGTTGGTTGCTGTTTGTTGCTGTTCGTCAAGCCAGACAGTCTGGCACCTGCAAGCAATTCCCTTGGCAATTTAGGCAGGGATTGTCTGAACTCCTGATGTTGCCCTGGAAACCCCAATTTAAGCCCAATTTAGCTTGATAGGCAGGTCTTCCTTTCAAGTGTGGAGCTCCAAATTTGTTACATACGAACAAAGAGCAGGGGGGAGTGGGACACCCAGCTCTGTCTTAGGAGAGGGAGAGACAGCTGCTGTTAGCATTTTGATAGAGTGCATTGGAGCTTGAATTTTCTTTGTGTGTGGTGGGATAGGGATCTACCCCTTCAAGTTCCAGGGCTGCTGCCAGGGCTGCTGCTGCCAGGCTCCGGGCCAAGCTATTATTTATTATCGGTACCTTTCCTGCTGCCTACTCAGGTAAGGTTTCTGGGAGTGGTGCGGTAGGGATCTGCCCCTTCAAGTTCCAGGGCTGCTGCCAGGCTCTGGGGCCAAGCTATTATTTATTATCGGTACCTTTCCTGGTGCCTGCTCAGGTCAGGTTTCTGGGAGTGGTGCAGTAGGGATCTTGACCAAACTTGGATGATGGCTGGAGGAGAGCCTGCTGGCCCCCACGAACAGCCAACCACAAACATGTTTGTGAACAGGGCCATGTTTGTGGTTGTTCATGAGTCCCTTTTCGTGGATGGCAACGAGCAACTGACATCATGTTCATTTTTTTTCTTTTCGTGCCCATCTCTAGTTGCTACTGGAGTCTTGCTCTTTTCTGTTTGAGTTGTATCATTCAAAGCCCTCTAAAAGTCCAGTTCAGATAGAATTTTTCAGAAAAGGGGCTCAGCTCACTCTCAGACCTTTTACCTTTATCAGGAATTTCCAGCGAGCTTTTTCTGAGAGGAAAATACCAACCTCCCTGCCATCTACAACACGCTATACTGAGCACATTGCCCTAGTTTTCCATCAACTAAAATGGTTCTCAGTTGGATCCTAAGCCCAATGCAAAGGGTTTAAAGCTCTGAATGATGTGAGATGTAGATTCCTTAAGTACTACCTTCTCCTATATGAACCTGCTCAAGCAATTGAACTCCCTGCTCTGTGTGCCATCATTACTTAATTGTGGTGTGTGTATGTATAAAACAGGACCTTTTCACAGGTAGACCTTGGAGCACTCTTGAGAGAGATGTTTGATCATTTTTACTTTTTCTAATGAAGATGGCTTTCTAAAGAATATTGGTGTTAGAGACTGCCAGCTTAGATCTCAAAAAACTTCGCTGCATGAATCCAAAGGTGCATGAGTTAAAGCTTTTATTGATAACCTAGGAGTTCAGTACAGAAGAACCTTCTTGATAGGAATGGCTGTCCCCACCCCCTATTAAGCATTACATTCTTCAGGCACTACCCTCCCCTTCAGGCACTACCCACTTTACTGCCCACTCTACTCCCCTCGAAACCAAGCTCTAAGTTCACATCTAATAAGCTGCAGGAAGTAAAATGAAAGTAAACACAGTAGTTGTTTTGACTAGGTCCGTGGATCCTCTTCGTCTCCCTGGTAACATAGATAACTGCATTCTCAGAGCTTCTCCCACAGATAACATTTCCTAGGCAGGATTAACATACGCAAGGCTGCATTGGACCCACAAGGCTGCACTGACACTTCTAAAGTAGGGCACAGATCTGGTCTGCAACAGTAACCCCCCAATGAACCTCATGAACCCCTCAAAGTATGGCAGGGGCCACCCTGACAATTGGATAAAATCACCTTCAAATTTTATTTCTAATAAGGAAGAATATACCTCTTGGTTTCAGTAAATTAGACTTTATCCATTTCCAACAAATATTTTCCAGTCTTTTTGTAAAAGAAGAGATTTCATAATTTGGTTGGCTGTTTTCTTGCTGAACCAATCTTACATATGGAAGTTTCTGGGATTCAATCCAGCAAAAATGTGCTTAACTGTAGCAAAAGCAATACTTTGGGAATAACAGAAGATCAACTACAATCAAAGAGGACAACCAGCATACTTTTAAGTCAGTGGCGGCTAATGCAGTTTCATGAAAATCTCAGAAATAATGACTGCAGTGTTGGTGGGCCCCAGACTTAGTTTTGCTTCCTGTGTTGGCTAGAATTTTCTACTGCTGGGTTGGTAGCCCATAAAAATGAATTGGAGGTCTAGAAGTTCAGTGAGCCTGCCAGTTGCCCCACCCGTGCTTCAAAGTGAATCAAGTATTTTAATTGTGTGGTTAGAGTGGAACCAAACTGTTTAATAATTTGTGGAATTGAACCTATTAATTCATATATTCCAAACCAAGGTTTTCCCCTTCTCACATTTAATCTACCTGGTCCCTTATGTTTTAGCAGAATATTGCAAACATACAACCAATCCATGTACATTTTCTCTGATGTAAGTTCCTTTGATTTCTATTAGACTTACTCCCAGGTAAGTGTGAATCAGATATCAGTCAGTGGTAACTTCAAAAATTATTTTTTAAAAGCAGATATCTGGAAGGTTATTTTCATACAGAGTTACACAGATATTATCATTTACTGAAATAATTTCAAAATCAAGCACACAGTTATACTCTTCAAGCAATACTTCAATTACAAGAAAATGAACAACAATCCATCCTAAATAAAATCGTTATACACAGAAGTAAGGAGGATACAATTAATTTCCCAATGAAGTCCAAAGATAAGTATTTAATTTTAGTAGCGGAGTTGGGAGTTCATAGGATGAATCATTTCACGGACTGCAGAAATTCACTCACACCTATAGACAGAACTGGTATAGTCCATTCTGTTACTTTTGCATTCCCTAGCTTCACTGTGCTATATGTAGACCCAGTTCATGTGTATGATTTCTCAAAAAAATATCATTACACTATTCGTACTTTGGTACCATTGCCTGATGTTTGTTTCCACAGCTATATTCAATCATACATCAAGTTTGCTCATGCATCTGAGACTACAGTTGATGCAATGTTGCACTCCATTTGGTTGAAGGTTTTAAGAAAGAACAAACAGAAAAGAAAAGCTTAATTTCTTACGAACCGTCTGTGATCTGTAAAAAGCTTATCCATGATATGCACCTGGCCCCCTCACTATCACTTTTCAGAAGGCATCTGAAGATGGTATTATTTATTAATTAAGTTGTCCTTACTGGCAGTCTGAAACTATTCTTAAATTCTAGGGGGTTTATGGTATTATTATTATTGTCATTGTTGTTCTTGTTTTATCTTGCAGGCCACCTCAAGTTCCTGCATGGTAGAAAGGCAGCTAATAAATGTTTTAAATAAATAAATATCCATTTTTTCTGAACGTTTTTAAAAATGTAAGATTAAAACAAACTGGTTTTATGCCCATAGCTGAAGTCAAAAGCAACCTACATCCCTTTGTGAGTTGCCACACCAACACCTTCAGGAGACTTTTTAAAAAAAAATGGCTTGCAGTAGATAGAATATTGAGCTTGGACTGAAGAAATGCATTCTAGTCCTTGAACAGCCACTGGTTAGCCTTGACAACTTTTTCACTTATGCAATCACATGTGAGATACTTTAAAATATATTTTAAATAATTAAAAATGAAATATATTTTAATTAAAAAAATTTTTTTCTATGGCTTGGATTCTGTGAGCCACCAGCAGAAAGCATCAACAGTCTAGGATCGTCCTCATTCTCCCCTTCCCCTGGAGAAATTTCCAATCCCAGGAAAATTCATTCCGGTGGTTGAGGAATTTGTGCGTACTAACAGCCTAATTTCTTGGGTGGCTGTAGAGAGAAGCATGAAGTGAAAGAAACAGAGAATGAGAAGGAAAAGAAAGGAGCACTTCTCCCCCTTCACACTGCAGCTGCTTGCCCTACATGGTTGTTAGTACTTGTAAGTTCCTTGATCACAGGAACAAACTTTGCCAGGGGAAGGGAGGGTGGGAACAATCCCTTGCTACTAGCACCCACAGATGATGTATCCAATTATTTATTCAAAATATTTATAGCCCCTTTCCACCCAATTAGGCTCTCTAATGAGTGAACAGCAGGCATTAGAACATTTAAAACATTAAAACAATTTTAAATGAATACATATATACACAATTTTAAAATAAAAAACATAAGTATACAAATACTGCAAGTCACTACATAGATTTTAGAACTTTACATATATTTACTCCTGAGGAGCCTGAATGAAATTAATGCCAGCCACCGGGGAGGAGTGCATTTAGAATTATATGGAGAGGTATTCACTAATATGCCCTGGGAGACATTTTAATGTTGCTTGCAAGACACACAGTGAATAACACAGGGAAATGTGAATTAAGACATATTTTATTGGCGACAACAAGTAAAACTTTCAAATTACTTAGAGATGCTGGTTCACACCCTCCTTCCATATGAACTCAGTGGAATTTTGGTTTAGCATGTTAGGGTATCCTGTAATACATCACAAAGTAATTCAAAGTGAATGTATGCCACCTCAGCGAGTGATTAAGTATATGAAATAAACCTTTACTTAGAGAGCTTATTAATGGGAATTCTCAGGTTGTAAATACATGGTGGTTAGCAACACACTTTCCTGAACGTTTGTGTAATAAACAATCTATTCATTTCAAGTATAAACTTTGCATACCACCAAGAGAAATAATTTTCCTTGCCGTAATGTGTGTGTGTGTGTATCTTTCTTTTAGTCAGTCACTTATATATTATGTACATACACTATTTCCAACACTGGGTGGCTCATGTGTATTACACATATAGGAGCCACTGCCATGGCTCTGGAGGACTGAGAATGCCTGGAGAAGAGACCTACAAAATAAGACTAAGGGTCAGAACGTGTCAATTCAGCAAACCTACATAGGTAATCAGCTCTCAGCTCTAGTGCCATGTTCCATCATGACAACAAAATGCAGTTATGTAGGGGGAACTAGTTTTGCTATACTGGTGCTATACTATACTATATACTGGTATAGTGTTATATGTCATATAAGCACTGGTTGCAACTTATAGGTAGGAGAACACTATCTCCCTCCTCCCCTAACAAACTGGGGCTTCTGGGGAAGAAGCAGATTTAGCCAATGGTTTCTAGAGTTTGCACAGCTGCTCCTACCCTTCTCCACAGTTCTGAGATGAAGAAAGCAGAGGCGATATGGTCCTGCTACAGTAACTTAAGTACCCCTGAGGCCAATGTGAATGTAGAGATGAATCCGTGCAGTCTTTCCCAGCTCTGAACTGGGGCTTGGCTTCTATCACATCAGTCCTAGAAGCATTTGAAAAGCATTGATAACCTTATCTTTTCCTGAGTGCTTCTAAGATTCAGTATGACATTAGGGGAAACCTTTGTGTTCTCTGAGGCCTTGAGAAGAACAGCTCTCTACTGACCTACTGCTGCCTTTGGCAATTATTCGAAATCTATTGAAAGGAGACTCTCCAGGCTCTCAACAGATGTGGAAATCTAACCCATTAAAAGATCTAGTTGTGAACCCCTGACAAAACAGGGCAAAGCATGTGGACTACTCTAGCACTCAGAAACCAGGATGGACTTCACAGGCGCACAATATTATCTATGCTAAGAGCTTACAAAGATTTCCTACAGTCACTTAGAGTGAAAAGGATAACTTCCAGAGGTTGTCACCCATCTACAGAACACCTGCAAGAAACTCCCTGGTAGGTGCATGTCTACATCAACAGACAATACCCAGTAGAGTAGCATACAGTCCCTGTCTCTACTAAGGCATCTCTCTGAGCTACTTCTTATGACACAGCCCCATAATCTGGATGGAAAGCTTTCCTGAATAATTCAGTCTTGCATAGTTTGTGGAAAGCCAGGAGAGTGAGAGCTTTCCTGACCTCCCAAGGCAAACCATTCCATAAGGTGGGGGCCACCACAAAGAACACGTGTGCAGGCAGCTGTTGGCTTTGCCTAACTGTAGAGTGGTATCTGCAGAAGGCCCTGCTCAGATGAATGAAGCTGCCGAGGCAGAACTTAGGGGTGTTGGGAAAAATGGGTTAAAATAGTTTAAAATCAGAGGAGCAATGGATCTTGAATCAATAGAGAGTCAAACGTCTGTTTGCTTTTTAGAAACATTTACTTCTAAAGGAAAAAGGTACACAGGATTGCTACAAAATAAGAAACTCTATGAGCTACATTTTGCTACATGCTACATACTTAGACCACGAGAACAAGAAGTAACAATGAAGATTCTTCTGTCTTCTTGACCCTGAGAGAAAATCACCTGACCTATTGACCAATAACAGTTTAAAACACATCTCAGTTTCCTGGGCTTCCAGGCTATTGGCTCTGTGCCAGGTTCTCTTCCAGGTCAATACAAACAATAGCATAGTGAGTAAATACATTTAACCCCCATAATGACTGGATGCCAGAACTTGCAACATATATTCTATCAACCCTTCTCAAGGTCTAACATTATGCATCATTTAACAAACATTATTCATCCTTTATCTCAACATTAGGATCAAATATATTCAACATTTCACAAAGATATTCAAACTTTGTTTTAAACAGTGGCTTAGTCAGGATATCAGCCACCATTTCTACTGTGTGATAATGTTCAATCTCGATTAGTCCCTTCTGGTACTTACCTCTTACAAGTTCACATTTAAGTTCAATAGATCTGCTTCTTACTTTAGTAATTTCTCCTTTGCATATAGCAATACACGCTTGATTGTCCTCAAACATAACTACAGGTATAGGTTCGTTTATCCCAAAGTCCTTTCGCAAGTTAAAAATTCACTCTAGTTCATTGCAGGCACTTGCCACTGATACACATTCAGCTTCCACCGTAGATTATGCTACAATAGTTTGCTTCCTACTAGTCCAGTCTATCAGTCCATCTCCATAAAAGAATAGGTATCCGCTGGTTGATTTGTAGTTACTTGCTTCTTCGCCCCAGTTGGCGTCCATATATCCAACCAATCTTGGCTTTTCAGATGGCAAAATTCATAGTTTTAAGTCCGCTGTTCCTTTCAGGTATCCTGCCAGTTTCTTTATCACATTCCAGTCATGATGATTAGGTGAACTTACTTTTCTGCATGGGATGCCAACAGCTGCTGTAATATCAGGTCTTGTAGTTTTGCTCAAGTACAGAAGTTTCCATGTATTCACCAACATTCCTAAGTAGTTGTCCATCCCTTTCTTTCAGGTAATCAGGTTCAAGTGGTACACTTGACACATTGCAGTTTTTCATGCAAACAGATTCTATAAAGTCCAGTATTTTTCTTTTCTGGCTTAAAAGAAAAGTTCCATCTTCAAGTCTTTCAAGCTGTATTCCGAGGTAGTGTTTTGCATCTCCAAGTTGCTTCACTTCCAACTCTTTGTTCAGTCCATCAACTGTTTCTTTAATGTCCTGCCTGTTTTGACAAGATATAATCAGATCATCAACATAAGCAAGAATGTACTGGTATTGTCCATTTTTAACTCTGGTATACAGACAAGGTTCTGCCTTTCCTTGCTTAAATCCTTGCTTTTGTAGTAACTCTGATATTTTATCATACCAGGCTTTTGCTGCTTGCTTTAGGCAGTACAGATCTTTGTTGAGCTTGTACATGTGATCTTCTAGTCCTCTGATCTGGAAACCTTCAGGTTGTTCCATATAGATTTCCTCAGATAATTCTCCATTGAGAAAAGCCGTCTTTATAGCCAGGTTCTCCACTATCATTTTTCTTGAAGCTGCGACACTAAGTAGTGTCCTGAACGTTTCATGGCTGATAACTGATGCAAAAGTTTCAAAGTAGCCAGTTCCATATTCCTGTGAGAATCCTTTGGTTACTAGACGTGTCCTGTATTTTCCCACAGTTCCATCAGCATTATATTTGATTTTGAACAGCCATTTGCATCCAACAAGTTTTCTGTCTGGAGGTAGATTTGTAAGAGTCCATACTTGTTTTGTATTTATGGATTGTAGTTCTTCTTCCATTGCTTCAATTCATTTGTCTCTTTCTTCTGCAGGTAGTTTACATATGTCTTTCCAGTTCTTAAATTCTTGTATAAGTTGCACAGTTTCACAAAATCCATATTTCTTTGGTGGGTTTATTGCTTCTTTCTGATCTTCTCAAAGTGGTTGCTGCTTCTGTCTCCTCTGGTCCAGTCCCTGCTTCCCCTTCTATTTGGGTAGTCTCTTGAGAAGGTGGACTTGCCGGTTCCCCGGGTGTCACTGCAGGTAACCTATTGACCAATTATTCATGAGCAGTTTCTGTCTCTTGGATCAGTTGTCACTGTCGATTCAGTTGTGTTAGAAGCATGTGGCAAATGGTTCTTATCCACATATACCACATTGTGTTCCTTGATTCGGTGTTCTTGAGGGTTGTAAATTCTGTATCCTTTTCCACAAGTAGGATATCCCACAATTAGTCCAACTTCAGCTCGAGGATCAAGCTTTCCTCTCTTCTCCTTCAGTATCTGGGAATAGGCCTTGGAACCAAAAGCTTTGACATGCTTCAGAGCTGGCTTCTTGCCAAACCAGGCTTCAAATGGAATGATGCCTGCCACCTTTGAAGGTACTCTGTTGTGTAGGTAAACTGCTGTGTTCACAACTTCAGTCCATAATCCATTGGGCAATCCATAATGTATAAGCATAGATCTGTACATTTCCTGTAATAGTTCTGTTCAGTCTCTCAGAACATCTATTTTGTTGTGGCGATTGAGGTATAGTTACTTTGTGCTCAATGCCTTCAAGTTCCAAAAATCTCTTAAATTTTGCATTGCAATATTCTCCACCACCATCAGCATGTAGACTCTGAGGTGCTTTGCCAAAATTATTCTTAACTGTGGCAACAAAGCATTTGAATTTCTCAAGTGTTTCATCTTTGCTCATCATCAGGTATACAAAGCTCTATTTTGTTTTGCTTTCAGTAAAAGTTGCAAAATACTTGTTCCCGCCAAAAGTTGGTGCTAGTTTAGAGTATACAGTCTCTAGGAATTCCTCATTATGAGTAGTGGATTTCCCTGTGTAGCTTGGGCCAGTCCTCTTTGCTTTAAGACATGTCACATCTTTCTTTTGCCTTGTCACAAATAGGGACAGATATTCCACAGTCCTTTAACAACTTCTCAACACTTTGCACACTACGGTGTCCTAATTTGACATGCCATGTGTTATATCATGGCAAGTTGTGAATTTGGTGATGTTCCCTTATTGAACTGTTTGCAGATGCAGACCAGCAGCAATCTATCTTTTTGACTGTTAGTGGCCAAAAGACCTATTCCCTGCTGAGGAAGTTGCTGGCACCACAAAAGCCAGGTGAGAAAACTTTAAAAGAATTATGCAGTTTGGTACAGCAGCGTGTAAGCCCACAGCCTTCACCAGTGGTACAGTCCCTTAAGTTCCATAACTGCCAACAGAATCCTGGAGAAACAATTGCTGAGTTTGTGGCAGAATTGTGTCTTCTGGCAGAATTCTGTGAGTTTGGAGATGCCCTTGATCGAATGCTACATGATCGTCTTGTGACAGGATTATGTGATCAGACAATACAACTACGCCTCTTAGAGAAAAAAGACCTTGATTTTAAGGCAGCAGTGGATATTGCTTTAGCCATGGAAATGGCAGCCCACCAAGCTCAGGAGTTACAAAAGAATGGAAAAGAGGATACAGCTGGCCTTCATTGAGTGGCTGCATGCAGCTCCAGGATTTCACCGAAATCACAGATGCACTTCCCAGCTAGGGGCCAGCAACAGGAAGTCTCTATCCCAAAAACTACAGAGTGCTGTTTTCATTGTGGTGCCCTACATAACCCTGACTATAGTTAGTTTTGGGACACAATCTGCTAGCACTGCCATCACAGAGGGCATTTAGCACATTGATGCACAACTCAGCTGTGGCCCCATAGCCTACCAAGGCAGCAGAAGTTTCAACAGAGGACTGCCAACTTTGTGGAACTATGCCAGGAGTAAGGTGAGGAAGACAACAATGGAATTTATGCTGTGTATAACTTGGGGGCTGGTCGCTCACCACCAGTAACCATTGCAGGTCATACTCTGGACATGGAAGTGGACCCTGGGGCAGCATTCTCCATAATCGTGCAGGATGCCTTTGCTAGCGTATGGGCGCCCGCCATCCCACTACATTTACAACCAGCCGGAGTGAGGCTCCAAACATATACAGGAAAAGCTATTCCGCTGGCTGGCAAGGCGCTTCTGCTGCCAGTGACATACAAGGGGCAGCATAAGAATTTGTTTTTGTGGGTAGTGTAAGGTAGAGACCCAGCCTTGATGGGATGGAATTGGCTTTGGGAACTGAAACTGAATTGGCAAAATATTTTTTTGCTTCTGTCACATTCATTGGAGGACGTGTTGGAGCAGGCTAAAGAGATTTTTTACTGCAGAACTGGGAACCCTGAATGGGATGACAGCAAAGATTCATATGGACCCGACTTCCGGTTTGGGATTCATGGAGGTCTGACGCAGCTCCAAGTGCGGAGCTGACCGGACTGCCGTTTTAAGCGGCCGGCGGGGGCAAAATAGCCCGCGGTTGACTGCTCTCAGGCGGAGAGCAGGCAAAGAATGCTCAAGACCTCAGGGCGCGTTGATCTCGGGCGAGGGAGGGCTCTACGTGACGGGCCCCCTCACGACCCTTGAGGTCCCACCCTGTGACAGGTCGGCTATGATCTCTGCGGCAGTTTCGGGGCCAATGCGGTTGGCATAAGACCTACGTACCCAAGCTTCAACAGGGGAAAGAGGAGTAGAGGAGAAACAAAGATTGAAACAGTGATTACAACCCACGAAAAGTGAATGGGAAGGTAAAGATCACTATCTTCTGATACGGGACAGATTGTTAAAAGTAAAGAAGATTAAAAGTAGATTTCAAAACTGCAACAGGCTAACTATAAGGAGGAGAAGACTCGGCAAGAGTCGAAATAGAAAAAAGACTAAGTTTAAAGAAGTTATTAAAGAATTTGGACTATTGTTTTGAATACTTGCGGTTATGGAGCTGTGAGAAAATTTTACCATCGCGAGAGCTACTGCGGGAAGTCGGGAGGCAGGAAGTACGTAATAACAATAGAGTTGCTGGAAAGAATCGGCCCCTGCCGGAGGGCAGGAAGAAGGGAATCGCCATCTTTGAAAGGGGAAAAGCCGCGGCTTCAGCGGAAGAGGAAGTAAGCCATTTTGGATTACAAAAACCATAGAAGAACCATAGAGAAAAGACGCCCGACATTTTGGATTTTCTAAAAGTTTTTTCTTTGCAAAAAGACCGGGACATTTAAATTAAAAATTAAAAAGACACTAAATTTTACGCCACGGAGTTAAGGAAGAGGGCAGACTCGTGGGAGCGAGCTAAGGCAAGCCCCACGATGTCGAAAAAAGAGTGGCAATCGGCAATAGAGAACCTAGACAAAAAATTCTTAGAAGTGATTAAAGAACTTAAGGACATGAAACCGGAGCTGATCAAAGAGGTTAAACAGACAGTGAAAAGTGAGCTGTCAGAAGTAAAGAAAGGTATGGAAACAATGCAAAATGAACTGCAAGGAACACAGCAGAGAGTTAAAGTAGTAGAAGGCGCGGTGGAGAATTTAGCTGACACGCAACAAACAGAGATGAGGCTGATGAGGGGGAGAATGGCGGTTGCGGAAAGTAAACACATGGAGAAGCAGCTAAGATTTCGCGGCTTGCCGGAAGTGGAAGGAAAGACAGCGCAAGAACAGATGACTGAGGTGTTAGCTGAATACCTGGTGAAGGAGGAGGAGGAAGTTGTGGCTATCCTGGACGTGGTATATCATGTAAATTCAAGAATCGCGACCCAGAGGAAATTACCAAGAGATGTGATTGTGCAATTCACAACCAGAAATATGAAAGAGAAGATTGTGACTAAACAGTTTCAAGATCCATTGGAGATTGACGGCAAGACGATTATCATCATGAAGGAACTACCCAGATCGGTGTTATTGGACCGGAAAAAATATAAGGCGCTAATTCAGATTTTGAAGGACATGAAAATTAGGTACAGATGGGAATTACCAGAAGGAGTGTCCTTTGAATTTGGAGGGGCCAAAAAACGCATCAGATCTGAACGAGAGATGGAGCGATTTATAAGAGACAATGAAAAGAACTTACCAGCAACAAGATTATGATTATGGAGTGTAAAGTTTTATCTTGGAATGTAAACGGACTTAATTCACCGAATAAGAGAAAAAGCATTTTTCACTGGCTATTAAAACAAAAATGTGATATTGTATGTTTGCAAGAGACCCATATTCGAAAACAAGATGTAAAGTATTTAAAATAAAAAAAATTGGGCAATGATTTTGCAGCGGCCTCTAATAAGAAAAAAAGAGGAGTAGTGCTTTATATTAAAGAGGAGCTGCAGCCAAAGTTTGTAATGAAAGATGTGGAAGCCAGATTTATAGCAGTGGAATGCGTATGGAATTTAAAGAGAGTGCTGGTAGTTGGAATTTATGCACCTAATGGAGCAAAAGAAAGCTTCTTTGAGGATTTAAGGAAGCAATTAGATGAACTTTCATATGACCAGATAATACTTGCTGGAGACTTCAATGGAGTGACAAATTTGGATTTAGACAAAAAATCATCAACTGCACAAAAGAAGAGAGGATTGCTACCAAAGTTGTTTTTTGAATTGATACAACAGGAAACCTTAGAAGATGTATGGAGAAGACAAAACCCGAAAAGCAGACAATTTACGTTCTACTCCGCAAGACACTTTACACTATCGAGAATTGATATGATCTGGGCCTCAAAAGACTTAGCGTTATGGACTAAAGAAGTGGAAATAATGCCGATGGTAGGCTCGGATCATAATCCAATTATGTGGAAATTGGGGAGAAGGAGCAAAAGGAAAGGATGGAGAATAAATGAGGACTTACTTCAAGAGGGAGAGAATATGGAGATGCTGAGAAGAGAGACAAAGTTCTTCATACAATACAACATGAATAAAGAAGTACCAACTAACAAGGTTTGGGACACTTACAAGGCGGTAATTAGGGGCATACTAATGGACTTAAATGGAAGAGCCAGAAAAAAGAAAGAGGAGAAGAGACAGGAGATTATGGAGAAAATAAAAGCCAAAGAAATACAGTTAAAGAAGAGACCAGGGAAAAAGAAAATTTATCAGGACATTAAAATATTACAAGAACAGCTGACAGCAATGAATAATAAAGAATTGGAGTGGAATCTTAAAAGACTGAATCAAAAAGGGTTTGAAGGTGCAAACAAACCTGGGAAATATTTGGCATGGCAATTGAAAAAGAGAAAGGAAAAGAAAACAATAAATAAAATATGTGAAGATAACAAAACGTATTTGGAACAGACATCCATTAGTAGAGCCTTCTATAAATTTTATGCTAAATTGTATAATAAGAAAGAGGTGAATAAAGAATCAATAGCGACATACTTGGAGAAAATGAAGCTCCCAGTAATCTCGGAAGCGTGGAGAGACAGACTGAACAACGAAGTAACGGATGAGGAAATAAAAATGGCAATACAATCAACAAATTTGGGAAAGGCGCCAGGGCCAGACGGACTTACAGCCAAATTTTATAAGACAATGGCCAATGAACTGGTACCATTCCTAAAAGAAGTGATCAATGGAGTATTAAAGGATCAACGGATTCCAGATACCTGGAAGGAAGCTAATATTTCATTGATCCCCAAAGAGGGCCAAGATCTGACTAATGTGAAAAATTACAGACCCATATCCTTACTTAATAATGACTATAAAATCTTTGCGAAGATACTGGCAGAGAGAGTGAAGGGATGGCTTTCGGAAGTTATTGAGGAGGAACAAGCAGGTTTTTTACCTGGTAGACAAATCAGAGACAATTTAAGGACAGTGATCAATGCTATTGAGTATTATGATAAGCGTTGTGACAAAGAGGTTGGTTTCTTCTTTGTTGATGCTGAGAAAGCGTTTGACAATTTGAACTGGGACTTTATGTTTGCCACTATGGAAAAGCTACAAATGGGAGAAAGATTCATAAGAGCAGTTAAAGAAATCTACAGAGACCAGAATGCAGCAATTGTGGTGAATGATGAGACTACTAAGAAATTGACTATAAGTAAAGGAACAAGACAAGGTTGCCCGTTGTCTCCGCTGTTATTCATTTTGGTATTGGAGATATTGATGATACAAATACGACAAGATGAAGAAATCCGCGGAATAAAAATAAAAGACTTTTCTTATAAGGTCAGAGCATTTGCGGACGATATAATGTTAATTGTGGAAGACCCAATGGAGAATATGCCAAAAGTGATAGAGAAGATCAAGGAGTTCAGAGATTTGGCAGGGTTTTATATTAACAAAAAGAAGTCAAAGATACTATGCAAAAATATGACTAAGCAAAAACAACAATTGTTAATGGAAATAACGGATTGTGAAGTAACAACTAAGGTGAAATATTTGGGAGTTGAACTGACTGCAAAGAATATAGATCTATTCAAAAACAACTATGAAAAATTATGGACTCAGATTGAGCAAGATTTGATCAAATGGAATAGACTGAATTTGTCATGGTTGGGAAGGATTGCAGCAGTTAAGATGAACGTGTTACCAAGAGTAATGTTCTTGTTACAGACAATACCAATTATCCGAGACTCTAAGCAGTTCGAAAAATGGCAGAGGAAAATATCAGAATTTGTTTGGGCAGGCAAGAAGCCTCGAGTGAAAATGAAAGTTTTACAAGATGCAAAGGAAAGAGGTGGAATGCAACTGCCCAATCTAAGACTTTACTATGATGCAATCTGCCTAGTGTGGTTGAAAGACTGGATGACGTTGAAGAATAAGAAATTATTGGCCCTAGAGGGATATAAAAAAATATTCGGATGGCATGCATACCTATGGTATGATAAAGTAAAAGTGAACTCTATGTTCTTACATCATTACATACGGAAAAGCCTATTTGCAACTTGGAAGAAGTACAGAGACTTTCTACAAGAAGGAACCCCCATGTGGGTGGTTCCATATGAAGTAATAGATCCGAGAGCTGTCGATACTGAGCAACAGTGTTTAACATATAAGGAGATAACCCGAATAGAATCTTCTAAACTTAAAATAAAGACACAGGATGAGTTATCACCCAACTATGATTGGTTTCAGTATAGGCAGATCAGAGATCTCTACAACTCGGACTGTGCAAAGGGAGGCATAAGAACAGAGAATTCGGAACTAGAGCAGACACTTTTAAAAGAGGATAAGAAGGAAATTTCCAAGGTATACCAAGTACTGTTGAAATGGTATACTGAAGATGAAATAGTTAAAGTACAAATGGTGAAGTGGGCCATAAATTTTAACAAAGAAATAACAATGGAGGCATGGGAACACTTGTGGAAAAACATAATGAAGACTACAACGTGTACTAATATTAAAGAGAACATTTTCAAAATGATCTATCGTTGGTACATGACACCAAAGAAGATTGCGCTAGGGAATTCGAACACTTCTAATAAATGCTGGAAATGTAAAAAACATGAGGGCTCTCTGTACCATATGTGGTGGACGTGTGAGGTAGCTAGGCAGTACTGGGGAGAAATAATAAAAGTAATAAGTGAGATTCTACAATTTCAAATCAATAAGAACCCAGAACTCCTGCTACTGAACTTGGGAATGGAGAATATTCCAGCCCAATATAGAACATTGCTATTTTACATGACAGCAGCGGCCAGACTTTTGTATGCGCAAAAATGGAAAGTACAAGAAGTGCCAACTATTGAGGAATGGACTTACAAATTGCTGTATATGGCCGAAATGGACAAAATGACAAGAAAATTGAGAAATCTGGACCCAGGACAGTTCAACACAGACTGGGAGAAGCTGAAGCAATACGTGTTGAAGAAATGGGAGGTGGGAGGAGAACTGTGGCAGTTTGAGAACTATTGAGAAACATGACAAAATGTAGAGGGGGGTGACTTTACCGGAGGGTAGAGAGAGAAATGAAAATGTCTAAGCAGCTATCTTGTTATATATAGAAAAATATACAGAATATGGATAGAAAACAACTAACTATAAGGACCAATTAATCAAGATTGTTTCTGGTAAAAACGTGTAACATGTTAAACTGAATAAGTCTACCTGAAGAAATATATGGATCAAATTGATTGATAACTTTTGACGATAGTTATATAGATGTATAATTAAAGAAAGAGGAAATTAATAATATAATTAAATATAACTAAAGTAGAATGAAGATATGTAGAAAAAATAATATACAGAATATAAGTTAAATTGGTTGACTTATATGAATGAATGGATTATACGGTTTATATGGTATATGGTCTATAGAAATATTTGAAACCAGGAAATTATGAAAAAAGGGACAAATTGTCTAATACGGAAGAAGGGACTTAAGGATAGGGTATAGAGTGTTAAAAATAGTTAAAGAATTATTGCTTAGATTAAAGGGAAAGTATATATCTGTTAGATAGATGAATTTAAAATGAGTAAGGGAAAAGGGACAAAGGGTTGGAAAACTGTTGGAAGTCTATAAAAAAGGGGGGAAAGGGAGGGGGTTAGAAATTGGGAAATGGGAATTGATTGTAATGTGAAATTAAATGATTCTAATTCCAATAAAAATCTTATTAAAAAAAAAAAGATTCATATGGACCCAAACACACAGCATTGTTTTTTCAGGCCCCGCTCTGTGCCATATGCTATGCATAGTAAGGTGGACATGGAACTCCAACGTCTTCAGAAGGAAGGTATCCTGGATCCTGTCCAGTTTTCTCACTGGGCCACCCCAATTGTGCCAGTGGTTAAGGCAGATGGTTCTGTGAGAATTTGTGGGGATTATAAAGTCACTGTCAACAAGGTTGCTAGGCTAGATCCCTATCCACTACCTCACGTTGAAGATTTATTTGCATCCTTGGCTGGAGGGACTGTGTTTTCCAAGCTTGATCTCAGTCATGCTTATCAGCAGCTACTTCTTGATGATGAGTCCAAAGAACTGCTAACAATCAACAATCATCGAGGGTTATTTAGGTATACTCGCCTCCCCTTCGGCGTGTCCTCTGGTCCTGGGATTTTTCAAAAGGCCATGGAAGGAGTGTTACAAGGAATTCCCAATGTTTTGGTTAATTTGGTTGATATTCTGATCTCTGGGGTAGATCAGGAAGACCATTTAGATACGCTGCATGTGGTATTGCAAAGACTCAGGAAAGTGGGACTTAAACTACATGGAAGTAAGTGTTCTTTTATGGTGTTATCTGTACACAGTACTTGGGACATAGTATTGATGCAGAAGGCCTCCACCCAGTCAGTGATAAAGTGTGGGCCATTGCAGAGGCCCCCAAACCAACATCTGTTTCAGAGCTGAAAGCATTTTTGGGCCTTTTAAACGATTATCATAGATTTTTGCCCAACTTGCCCACAGTACTCGCCCCTTTGCATGAGTTGTTAAAGAAGAATGTTCCATGGAAGTGGGCAAGGGCTCAAGACATAGCATTTCAAACTTCAAAGACTGCTACAATCCTCCAAAGTTTTAACACATTTTGATCCTAGATTACCCATCGTGTTGGCTTCTGATCCCTCCCAGTATGGGGTGAGGGCAGTTTTGTCCCATGTATACCCAGATGGCACAGACACACCAATTTGATTTGCATCCCGCACCATGTCTCCAGCGGAAAAAAATTATTCTTAGCTTGACAAAGAGGCTTTAGTTGTTTTTGGAGTAAAAAATGTTCCACTACTATTTGTGTTCACACTTTTGGGTGAACACAAACCAATTCCTGCAATCGCCTCCAGCAGGATGCAGCAGTGGGCTCTAACATTATCGGGCTACCAGTATGAGATTCAATTTCAGCAGGGTGGACTACATTCTAATGCTGATCCATGCAGCAGGCTTCCTTTACCTGATTTCCCAACAGGACCTGGACCCAGGAGATATGATCCTGCTTGTAGATCTGCTCACTGGCATGCCTGAGACGGCAGAGTGCATCAGCCATGAAACCCGTAGAGATGTGTAGTTAGCACCTATTGTGGATTGGGTGCAGAATGGATGGCCTACCCATGTCCGGGAGGAGACCTTGCAGCCATTTTTTCAAAGATGATCGGAACTAGGATTTCATGCTGGATGCCTCAGGTTGGGGAGCATGGTGGTAGTTCCCCATAAACTGAGAGGGCAAGTTTTGAACCAACTTCATGACACACACCCTGGTATTTCCAAGATGAAAGGAGTGGCCTGTAGATTGGTTTGGTGGTTCGGCCTGGATTGGGACATTGAGCATTTGGTGGAGTCCTGTGCTTATTGTCAGGACAGTTGTCCGGCCCCACCAGCTGCACCAATTCATCCTTGGGAATGGCCAGCTCAACCCTGGGCTAGGCTGCATGTTGAATTTGCAGGCCCAATTAGGGGCAAAATGCTGCTGCTGGTGGATGCCCAGACTAAATGGTTGGAGGTTCGAGTAATGTCTTCCATCATGGCTGAGGCCACAGTGGTACAGCTGAGACAAATATTTGCCACTTTTGGCTTACCGGGAATCTTAGTCACTGACAATGCCCTGACTTTCACAGGGGCCACATTCAGGGAGTTTATGGAGCACAATATTTGGCATATCTGCACTGCCCCCTATCATCCCTCTTCTAATGGGTTGGCAGAACGGGCAGTGCAGTCAGTGAAACTGGGATTGCAACACATGGGGCAGGTACCTTTAGAAACACAGCTAGCCAGATTCCTCTTGTGGTACCAAGTAACTCCCCACACAACAACTGGAGTCTCCCCTGCAGAGCTTATGTTTGGTCAGTCCCTCCGCTCACATTTAGATTTTTTGCGACCAACAGTAGGCACTAAAGTGAGTCAGGGCCAAGTGGATATGCATCATGGACGGCCCCCTTGACCTCTTCCCCATGCTATTCAGCTGGGGGACCATGTCTGGGTATTGGCTTTTGGGAAAGGGAGCCGATGGGAGTCAGGCGTGATAAGGGGGCAAACAGGGCCAGTATCCTTTCAAGTAGAGCTGGCTTCAGGACAGATAATTAAAAGACACCTGGATCAGATCCACAGGATGTCAACACAGCTTCAGGAACACCAGAGGATGGCAGTAGCAATGCAGGATGGGTCAACATTGTGGGGTGGTGAGGAGGTCTCAGACGTAGCAGAGGAAGGGGACAAATCCACGACAGGGAATTATCAACAATCACCAGCAGTTGCAGAAGAGCCTCAAACATCAGGAGTGACTGAGAATCAGCCCCCACTGGGCCATAGAGGTCAAGAACTGCCACAGATGAACTCTGAGATGACTGGCCCCAGGAGGTCTTGGAGATTACAAAGAAAACCAGATAGATTAACATTTTAGATTGAGTCTTAAAAGAAGAGGGGTGTTATATCGTAGCAAGTTGTGAATTTGGTGATGTTCCCTTATTGAACTCTTTTCCCTTATTGAACTGTTTACTATTTTCCCCCTGATACCTTAAGGCCGAAAAGCCTGTGTAGTAGTTTGGTTTAATTTTCCCTTCATGTTGTAGGCTGTTTGTTCTCTACTAGCAGAGGCCAGGGAAGGCCCTGCTTTTGTTCAAATAAAATTTTCAAACCTTTAAACATGGTGTGCTGATGGAATTATTACACCATGAATACAGACATCTGCGGTGATCACAAACACCTTGACTAGTTTGACAAATTTGTCCTTCACCATCATCAACATCTTCTGAGTCTTCACTAACATCCACAATGAAATCCATCTCTCTCTTCCACCACAAATTCAATGCCAGATTTCTCACCAACAATCATGCTTTCACCCAGTTTATTCTTGAGAATCACCATATGATTATTTTCTACAAGTCTCTTCGTTGAAATCAAATTCTCTGCTGCTTTAGGAATCAGTGCTACATTCTGAAATTTAACAGCCACTATATCTCCAATAGTTGTAAGCATTTCAATTGGCAGTGTTCCAATCCCTTCCACATGAAATAGTTCTTTATTTGCTTGTAAAAGTCTGGGTCTTTTCTCAATATCAAGTTCACAAAAGGATTCACAGTATTTGCACACATGTATACATGAACCACTATCGAGCATGAACAATTTCTTATTCTCAACATCCTCATTGCCATCTCAGTCGGAATGAAAGGCAGACATAGTATTTGGGTTCTAAAATGGGCAGCTTTATTAAAATAACAACAATTAAATATCAACTAGTGCAAGGGTCTAACTAGAAGTACAGGTCAGGTCCTGGGGTCACTCCTGGACCCCACCCTGACCTATCTGGGCAAGACACCCACTGCCCTGGGTGTGAGCTGTCCATCGTATGGTTGGGACCTGGCCTGGCCAGGTGAAGTGGTTCACCCATTTAAAGCTCCCCCACCCAGCCGTACAGCAGCAGGGGGAGACTGGCTTGTCCAGGGGATCCCCACCAGGGCGTCTGTCCTCGCAACTGAGCCATACAGCAGCCAGCCACTCCTGACAGACCCCAATTCTCCACCAATGGGGAGGTGCCAAGGGTGCACAAATTCTTAGCAAATAATCATTTTCAATATTTTTCTGAGCATATCTGCCATTCCCTCTCATTGCATTAAAGTGATTTCCTCTGGTTTGAAGTCTGAAATTCCTTCCATTGTTAAAATTTCCTCTGCTGTTATAATTCCCAGCAGAAAGAGCTCGTGCTCTTTCATAGGGAGCATGTGAGCCAGTATCCATAGCATTTTGGCCATGTTCCCTGTTTGATTTACAATCTCTGAATAAACAATTTCCTCCACATCAAAAACAATTAATTTTTCTGCCTCTATGCCCATGTCTCGAACTTAAAACAGCCATTCCATCAGACATAGTATCTAGATCATTAGCTTGTCTTGCATCTGTTTCCTCTTTCAAAACTGGCTCCAAATCCTCTGGTGATAAATTCTTTTGGTGTCTCAGGTAAAGCACAAGACTTTTGTAACTAGGGGGTAAGCCTTTCAGAATTGCTGCAATAACATCCTCATCTTCAGGCACTTTCCCCAAATCTTTCAATTGACCATAGATTGCTACGAACCTTTTCAGTTGGGCAGGCAATGAATCACCTTCCCTCATTTTAAAATCATACAGTTGGCTCTTTAGGTACATGATTTTACTAGACATTTGTACTTCATACTTTTTCTTTAAAAGTTAAAGCGTAGCCTTTGCAGTTTCCAGGGTATGCAAGCTAGGCCCTTCATGATGAGTTACTAAGTTCATAATTAAGGTTTTTGCCAAGCCATCCTGCCTAAGGAAGGCAATTTTCTCTTCCTGATCTGCTGAGACATCTTTGATTAATGCATCAGCAGCTCCATACATGTGCAGCTGATTTCTTAGTGCAGTAAGCCACCAGCTATAATTATTCTGGTTTAGGTATGGCATACTGAACTCTCCTGGGTTAGGTTCAATGGGCTTGCATGTACTCATGTTTCTTTGATTTGACAGACTGGGACTGCTCATCTTGGAGTTTAGAAAGTATTCTTTCAGGCAGGCTGAATCAGGTACATGCAGGATTAAAGGCTTCCTTCTTAGGCTGAGCTGGGGAAATCGGTTGCAAGCTGCCAGCTGCAGCGGTTTGTGTCCCTCAGTTTGTGTTCCTCGTTTGCCGCTCTGAGAGTAAGAAAAAAAACTTCAAAAAAATGGTCCTCAGCTGCAGTTTCTCAATGCGAATCAGGTCCTAGGCAAAAGTCTCAGACAGCATGATCTGAAGTTTCCTTTCCTGATTACAATTGAGTGCAGGAAAGTACAGGGAGAAAAAAAAGTTGTTTTAAAAAATCCAAGTCTCTGTGCCTGATTAGCATAGTCTCTCTCTCTCTCTCTAAAGATCCATTGAGTCATTCAAAAATCATTTTGCATTGCATCGCAAACATCCCAATAACTGTTACTTTGCTACCAATTTTGTTTGGAAAAAGGGGTTAAAATAGTTTAAAATCAGAGGTGCAATGGATCTTGAATCAATAGAAAATCAAATGTCTGCTTGCTTTTTAAAAACATTTACTTCTAAAGGAAAATGGTGCATTGGATTGCTACAAAATAAGAATGAGCTACATTTTGCTGCATGCTACATACTTAGACCATGAGAACAAGGAGAAGAAGTAACAATGAGGATTCTTCCTCTGTCTTCTTGACCCTGAGAGAAAATCACCTGCCCTATTGACCAATAACAGTTTACAAACACATTTCAATTCCCCAGGCTTCCAGGCTATTGGCTCTGTGCCAAATTCTCTTCCAGGTCAATACAAAGAATAGCACAGTGAGTAAATACATTTAACCCCATAATGACTGAATGTCAGACCTTACAACATATATTTTATCAAGGGGGAGAGGTGGTCTGAAAGATATGAGAGGCCAAGGCCATGAAAGGCTTTGAATGTGACAGTCATGACCTTGAATTAAGCCTGGTAACTGATGGGAAGCCAATAGAATGGCTGCAGAATGGGAATGATAAGTACGCTCCATCTAGCTCCTGAGAGTAAATGAGCTGCAGCACTCTGCATCAGCTGGAGTCTCCAAGTCAGCTTTGAGGGAATCCTCCCCCAGCTGGTGTTTCCCTGCCATCACTCTGAGCAATGGCAGGAGAAAAATGAAAAAGGGCCATCAGTCAACAGCATGACATTATTTTCAGAAAACCTACAAGTTATATCACTCCTCTCTATGAACTGGCTGAAACTCTATGATAAACCATAGAGTCCTTGGTGATTCTTAGAGATAACTGACATCACTTCTGAGAAACCCAGTTTTAACAAAATTTTGGTCAATTCCTAGAGAGGTATGGCATCACTTACAGGTTTTTCCAGAACTGACATAATGCCACTGGCCAACAGACACCACCCCTCCCATTCCCACTCCTCTGTTCTCTTACTGATTGCCAGTTGCAATTTAGATTATGCTAGTCAGACCTCTAAGCTGCAAAATGTATCACTGTTGAAACTCCCAAAGCTCATTGGACAAGCCCCTCTTACCCTCATCCCTACCCAGATGTAGGAAGGGAGTTGGGTACAAGTTTCTGCAATAGGATAGGCATCAGTTGCTTTGAGAGCTTCTGAAGCTACAAGAATTACCACCCCCACCCCAGCTGTGCATGTAAATATAATGTGCACATAGTACTACAGAAATCAAGAAATCAAGTAATTGTACCCCCAGTCGGAAGTAAGAGACAGACACAGGCTTGGATAAAAGGGCCGTTTATTAAATGACCATAACAATAACATTCGGCAAGGGCTAACTGAGCGGTACAGGTCAAGCCCTGGGGTCAGCACCTGACCACCGCCTTGCCTGTCTGGGCGAGCCCCCAATGCCCCGGGTGTAGGCCATCTCCTGAATGGCTGCAACCCGGCCAGCTAGGCCCTGGGATCCCACTCAAGCACCTGTTGCGCCCCAGCCGCCAAGCATGAGGTGAGGTCTTGTTCCCGGGGATCCCCTCAGGCGTCTGCCCTCCCTGACGGTAGCCGCCCATGCATACCGCCCTAACAGCAGACCCTGTTCCCCAACCTTGGGGAATGCCACAGGGGCTCACCAGCCCGCACCCTATTCCCAAAAACTCCTGCCACTATCACCGACGGCTAAACCCAACAATACTCATACCACCGCCATTAGTGCAAGGTAGGCGAAAAAACCCCCTTCCACAACGCCAATCAGGGAAGGAGGGAAAAAATTCCTACCTGGCCCATAAATAGCAGCCGGCTATTCCTGCACTAAAAACAGGGTGAGGTGGGTGGGCCGAGCGCTTGAAAAATCTGACGCCAGGAAGGGGCAGAACGCGCACAAAAGCGCCAAGCTCCGCCCCTTCCCAGAACCCGGATGGAGAGGGAGGGAGTCTGCCTCCTTCTCCTTCCAAGGGCTCCAATTGCCGGCTCCCAGCTTACGCGGCGAGCCGCGGCTGGGAGAGCCGAATAATCACAATAGCAACCAGGACAGAAATAGTCCCCAGAGACTCAAATAATCTGATAAAACCAAACCCAAAGCAAATGTGGTGCTACAGTAATGTTTATCATTGGATTCAAGACAAATATTATTTTACAATTGTAATAAATATCCCAACCTTCCTATTTTCAAAGTTTGGAATGCATTTATATGTTGCCATTAGTGAAGTTTTAATTTAGACTATAGACTCCTTCAGTTAGGAGCTATTTCTCAAAATGTTTGCGATCATTATTCCAACTCCCATTGTACAAAACCACAAAGGCATAACATTTGTATGCTATGACTATTCTTATGAAATGCATTTTCCATCTTACCCTCCAGCAAATATTACCTAAAATATATTTTACAGAGGGAAAGGTATTTTATCTGGCAAATATTTATGCATGTGCTGAAAAATGCATTTTTGATAAATGCCATTATTTACTCAAATCAGTCAAAGTCTGTACCCTTTAAAAGAGAAAAACACCACGACTCCTTAGTGGCTTGGTATTTTGAGCTACTCAGGGTAAACATTCAGCATTATCAGGACATAGATTTCAATCTCAGGTCATCCAGTAGGAAAACAGCATTGAGATGTAAAAGAATTTCTCACATTTCCCAAGATAACTCAGACTTTTATGGTTCAAGTAAATTTTTTAAGCTGTGGGTTAAAATTGCGGCTGGTGTGCAAACTGAATTATTAAACTGATGATACTGAACATGATCTACAGGTGGAAATAATAGACAATACTGATGCCTAGTCAGGGTTTTAAAATAAGTATCTTTTTTCTAAAAAGTATACATTGGCTGACTGATGATACTTCGGTTATGTGGATGACTGGGAGATTAAAGCAAACATCCAACTTTAAAATAAATTGGGATAGGCTACAGGGGTTTAACAGTCTCAAAATGCTGACTGTAAGGGAGAGCACTTCTCACCCGCTTCAGATTTTCTATTAATTAGGTAATTTGTTGTCATCTGCAAACTTTTTTCCCTCACTGTTTTACCTAAATCTTAAAATAAAATTTCTGAGGGCTGTCTTACTTTGAAGCAGCAAACTTACGAAAGCTATTGAACCAAACCTCTGCTGGCTTATAAAACAGGCTGGGATCCCCACCCTACCTGATATAGCCTGGTTAAAGTCCTGGATCCTGTCAAGAACTATGCCACCCCATCTCCTTCATGGGAGATACTGGAGTGAGGAAGACCCCAGGCCCACACAGAAAATCACACACAGCATACAAACAAAAATTGTTGGGTTTAGTTAAGGATGGTTGGATCAGTTAGACAGCCCTTTCTTTCTTTATTAACAGAGTGCTCCTCCTAAGCTTCAGTGTAGCAGCGTGGCTTAAACTAATATTTACCACACTGTCTTACAAATTGCACACAGAAAGCCTCTCCTTCAAGTTAAAGAATCAGTAGTTGTCTATTTGTTTAGAGAAGTACATTAACTTAAGTATAGTGGAGAGAAAAAGTGACTAACTAATCTAGCTAACCAGGATGGCTTCAGATTGAAAACAGGCCACCCGCTTCATTTGTCCTAGGAGGAGACACCATGCTGCTTCTCCTGGTGCATGCAGGGAAAAAGGAAGAAGAAGAGCGAGGAAGGAAGGAAGTTCCCTTGGACTACATTCTATCAGTTAGAGAAAGTGATAGTAGAGTAACCAGGAGGGAGACTGATACTAGCCTATCTATCTGTCTAACTCTATGGTTCTTGCCGTCCTTTTGTTTTGTTCATAGTCTTGAAGGTCTGAGCCAGACACATGGAGAGAGATTTAGGGTAGGGCAATATATTACTAGTCTAGGAGAGAGGGGACATCTGTAAAGACAGTAGCTTGAGCAACCAGCACTTCACAGCAAGAAGAAAAAAACTCAGACATGCATCTGCAGGTATGCATAGGATCCAAAGACACACACACATCATATGGCTGGAGACAGCCTGGTTATAGAGCTAAACATATCCTGGTGTATTAGATAAGACTATTAGAAGCTACCAGCCATGGTGATGATGACTAAAAGGAACTTCTGTATTCAGAAGTAGTAAACTTCTCAGTGCTTGGAATCAACTTCAGGGGAAGGCCTCAGCTTCTATGCCCTGTTCTTGGCCTTCCATGGTAAATTGCTGACTGCTGTGTGAGACAGGATGCTGGACTTGATGGATCGCTGGTCTGATCCAGCAGGCCTCTTCTTACATTCTTTTAGGCTCCTCAGTAGTAGCATTGTTATCAGGAGTGGAATTTCTTCTTCCAAAGTTCACTTTTTAGATACAGCTATTGATTCCTCTTATTCTGTTTTTCCCTTTCAAAATAAGAATTTCTCTTTGATTTCTCTTTGGAGTTTTTTGTTAGACCTCTGTGTTTCCTTTTAAAACTTCAGCCTTTTCAGCCCCCCTCCCCCCCGCCCCACCCGTTGGATGATACACATCGCAGGGTGCTCTAGCAGGAGGGCAGGAAAGTTTAAGAAATTCTCCATCTCTGAGCAGCTATATAATGAAATTCTGAAATTTTGTAGAACTTCCCTTCCTGTCCCTCCTCACTTTGAATTTCTCTTTTAATCCAAACAGAATTGATTTGAGAAAAATGTCTAAATTCCTAAAAAAGAGGGAAAGCAATAAACTTTAAATATCAAGGAGAAATTGGGTAAAGAGGAATTAAAATAATTCCTTTTAACAATGCTATTCAGCAGTGACTACAGGTTTCCATCACAGAGAAGAGTTGTCATCAATCTGAAGTCATGTTCTGACACATATTCATTGTTTTGTTGTATACTTTATCTTTTTGCATGTACTGTGCAAATTAATGTAATATGTAAAGTCATTAACATGCCATTGTTATAACAGTTAGGAGTTAAAGCAAACGTTATAGTAGTTTGTAATATATTGTCTTCATAGCTTTGAAAACTAATTTCATCCAAAATATTATGCATGCTAACAGTCAAATATTTCCTATATACATATACAACACAGACTATTTATTTATTTATTTATTTGTTTATTCATTTATTTCTATCCACCTTTTCGACCCAAAGGGGCTTTCATTATTGCCCTCTCCTCCATTTTATCCTCACAACAACTCTGTGAATTAGGTTAGGCTGGGAGAATGTAACTGGCCCAAGGTCACCCAGGAAGCTTCCACAGAAGAACAGGGATCTAAACCTCAGGTCCTGCTACAGCACTCTAACCAGTAGACAATACTGGTTCTTTCAAACACAAATTGAATAAGATTTTCCAAATTTGACTCAATGTTGAATGAAAGAAAAACTCCTTTAGAAATACACAATGGAATTTTTGCAAACAGATGAAAAGCAAAACCCTCACAATATCCTTCAATTTTTGGCAGAATCTAAAACTAGCTAATGTAAGAATGTACGGTATGTTTTTGTATAGGCACAAAAACAATCACAAAGATAGAAACCAGCGCTTCAGACTAAAAAGTGTAAATGAGATGTTCTCTAACTCTGCTATTCTTTATTAGATTTTTAAGAATATGCCCAGATTATATCACTTACGAGATAGATTCTCCATGCCTAATTTCATACTGAAAACACAAATAACTGATTTAATAAACAATATAATTTTCAGGCTTTATAATTGGGTTGAACATTTACAAAGCCAAGCCATGTGCCTTAACTGTTGTATACTATACCTAAAAGACATATTCTGACATCATGTCACCATCTAGCATGCCTGTACTACAATTTGCCCATACTATGTCAGATAACAGGTGGTCCATCAGTCACCATTGACAGAAAGCCTGAGGAGAACAATATCCCCATTTTACAGATAGGGAATGTTAAAGGTCAGAAATAAGCGATTTGCCAAGGAGAGACATGGGATTCTTAACTGTAGCATCATTTGAACTACTTCCTTTTATCAGTGAAGAAGCCAATCAATGTTATAAGGATACACCAAGGATCAGCCTTGATCTCTCTGACTCAATTCTCACACACTTGAGAGTCTAAATAAAAATTTGTCATGTTAAGGGCATTGAGGCCAAGTTCAAACTGTGTTAGGTTTAGCCCCTGAATAGTGCCAGTTTGGTGTAGTGGTTAAGAGCGGCAGGACTCTAATCTGGAGAGCTGGGTTTGATTCCCCATTCCTCCACTTGAAGCCAGCTGAGTGACCTTGGGCTAGTCACAGCTCTCTGGAGCTCTCAGCCCCATTCACCTCACATGGTGTTTGTTGTGGGGATAATAATAACATACTTTGTAAACTGCTCTGAGTGGGCATTAAGTTGTCCTGAAGGGTGGTATATAAATCAAATGTTGTTGTTGTTATTTTCACTGTCTGGGCAATCATAAAGTTTCAGTGAAGAGCATTCCCCATCCCCAGTTCCAGGCTACATAGTGAGAGCAAACCTGGAGTAATGCAGCCACTGTGTACCCTATCCCCTTCTGGACACACAAATATGAATATAAGCTTCTACTCCTCACAACACATGCACCTTGGACATTTTAAGATATGCCACTAAACTATGCCAAATTTAAGAGGACCCATCACATTATTCCCCTCACCCCCAGCCAAAGTAATATAGCAATTTTCAGTTTGGGATTTATTCGTTTTTTATTTCGAGTCCACTCATAATCTAATGGTGCTACCCAAAGCAGAGTTACACCTATCCAATTAGGGTGGGAAATTGTCCACCACTGCAACTTGTTGCCCTCTGCCAGTAAATCCAACAGTGGGAAGAAAATGGTGGTGGGGAACTGGCACCATGCATGTCATGACATCAGTTTCACCTGGAAAACTGGAAATGATGCATGCTCTAGGAAACCCACAGATCTCAATGTTTTTTTCAGCCAGAATGATGCTGTGACATCATGCAATGCCATTCCCACCTCTCTGCCCCTTCCCCAGAACTCCTCTGTACCTTGGTAAGCTTCCTCTCAGTAGCCAGCCAAAGGCTGACAACCCTATTCTAAACTCACTGACTTCAGAGGACTTACAAGGGGTGTGTAATTCTGCTTAAGATGATATTGTGAGACCTTAAGCTGTATGTTTCTTAGCTTGTGCATAAATCCAGCTCTGCATATTTAGCACTATGATCATCACCATCCCTGCTGCCACTTATACTCACCCAGTGTACTTTTAAAGAGAGTGAAAACTAAGGAAGATTTCATTTGGAAATTCAATTCTACCTTAGTCCTAGCTGGCCCAGGACCCAAGTGCTGCCGCTTGAGAAAAAGATGGAGGCCAGCTAAACAAGCTATAAAAGGAGAGATAAGGTAAGACCTGGGCTTCTACTAGGCTTGCCAGCTCCAGGTTGTGAAGTTACTGGCAGTTTGGGGGTGAAGCATGAGAGGGTGAGGTTTATGGAGGGGAAGGACCTCAGCAGGGTATAATGCCATAGAGTCCACCCTCCAAAACAATCATTTTATCCTGGGGAACTGATCTCTGTAGTCTGGAGATCAATTGTAAATACAGAAGAATTCCAGAGTTAACCTGGAGGTTGGCAACACTTGTTCTACTCAGTCAGGCAGCCCAAGATTAAAAGGATTAAAAACTTGCAAAAAAAAAAAAGTGAAGGACAAGCAGCTTCTTTAATCACCACAGCTGCACACCTGAATGCCTGCCTGAAGGATTAGACCTTTCCCTTTCCCGCCCAGGCTATAGCTCTTAATCCTGGACTGTTTCAGACAAACATGAATAGTTGGATGCTAAGGAGGTGCCTTGCTCAGCTATTTAAGACCGCCCCCAGGGCAACATGGCCCCCCTGAATTTTGTACCCCGAATACCCCCTCCCCGAACATTAACATATACTGCTGAATTCAACTTAAATCTCATCTACACAGCATGTGGCCTGCCAAGTTCTTGCATGCACCAATTCTTTTCACTTTTAAGGAAGTGAAGTAAAGAGGTTGGTGGATGACCAATTTGGTTGACTTGCCTTCTTTATTGGCTGTTGGTACGATGAAGTTTTAGCCACCCACAGGAACTTGTGGTAGAGAATGTCACAGTGTTGTTTAATAAAAATCAAGATTATTCTATCCGTAGCTCAGAAATAGAGCACTTGTACAGACAATTGTTTAAATAAATGTATTCCCTTATTTGGATCTGAAAAAGACAATATATCCATATTCCCTTCGTCCTTAACAAAACAAGCAAATTCTATTACTTCACATACACTGCCTGTTAATTTAAATTTACATCACAGATACCTTTTTAATTAACAACTAATGCCTTGTTAATCTGAACAATATGCCCCTCAACATCAACAAAAAAAATGGAAGTCAACAACAACAATTGACACTTCCCCACAGAATATAAAACTGCAAATAATGTCCCTGTGGCATTTCTGACTACACAAAACAGTTATGTAGGATCAGTGGAATAATGAAGCACTTGGGGAAGAAACAAAACATGGGAGATTACTGTAAGCATGAATGACTGCTATTTTGTGCAGTTACTGAAGGTTGGAGACAGTAAAGAGAAGAGATACGCTTGTAACAAGTTTGCCAGAATGTGTATTCAACATCACCTAACATAAATATTATTCATAACTTCAATCCAGGCTTGCCACCCATGAGTGCATAATTGTCTCCACCCCTTAAGAGTAGTGAAAGATACATTGGATGTAGAATGCCGGAGTTATTCCATTCCACCCCGCTAATGGGGCTGGATGACTAGGCAAGCATGCTTCCCCTATCTGCTCATTGCATACCCAGGTAGCAAGAACCAAGGCTTTAGCTCCAACATAATTGGTGTTGGTTCTTGGAAGCCTCACTTCAAACAGCCCGGACCTTTGTAAGAACAATAGAGATACAGCCACTTCACACTTGAAGAGAGGCAAGGTAAGGCTGTTGAAGATGACAGTAACACTGACTGGCTGTGAAACAGGCAGTATTGGTGTTTGCATTGGTGTTTGCATTGTATTGGCATATACAAAGCATTCAAAGAGGCAGGAAGAGGTCTTAGTAATTCTGAGGCCCTGAGAAAAAGTCCAGAATGGACACTTGCCTAAAAGCTTTCAATTTCTTCCTCTTCAGCATCTGTAGTTGGGTCATAAACTTCAAAGATAGTTATGTTGGTAGGCTTTCCATGAAGTTTGATTGATACTATTCAGTCAAACATTGCATTATAGCTCCTGACTAAAGATGGGCACAAACCAGGAAAATTCCAAACTGTGTGGTTCATGGCATTTCATGAACTACAAACCACGAACTTTCACAAACTTGCCCCAGTTCATGAACCAGTTCGTTTGATGTGTGGTGCAGAGGCTGTCATTGCACAAACGCACCGGCTGGACATGGAGCACTGGATGTTTAGGGTGCATGGGATAGATAGGTTTCTCAATAGACAGGTGCATAGCTGTATGGGATAGGCATATAGGATAGAGGGATGCATGGATACATGGAATACCTGTATTGGATAGACAGGGGAGACCGATACCGTGTTCAGGGATACTGGGGAGAAAGGTGGATCGCATTACTGTCTGTGTTATCCCATCATTGGAAAGTTGGAAGGAAAGAACCAAGGGTGGGAGCTGGGGCCCACCCCTAACGTGTAGAAGCAGAGGCTGATGTGCTGGCCATTGAGGCGGTGGAGGATGCCTCCCTTCGTGGGGGACAGGTAGGTGCCCACGTGTGCAGCTGTAGGCTGCCCCCCGCATCACCCACCTTCCTGCCTTCGCAGAAAGAATGGTTGTCATGGCACGGGACCCATTCCCCCATGCTCAGAACATACAGCAACTGCTTCAGAGCTGCCCCTCATGGCCAAAACCAGCAGCACCAGGCAGCAGGAGACCAGAGATAGGGCAACACAGGGCAGTATCAGCAGCAGCAGCAGCAGAGCTGTCCCTCGTAGCCAAAAGTGGCGGCAGCTGAGCTGACAATCACCCACCGTCCTGCCTTTGCGGAAAGGATGGGAGGGACAGGACAGGTCATTGGGAAGGGTTGGACTGGTTCCAGAGAGGGATAGGTCGAAAGAGGGACTGGGAGCTGGTATATCCCAACAGTTGTGACACCTCCTCCGAGCAACCCACTAATGTGCTCAGTGGTGGCAGCTCACCTCACCCACCTTCCTGCTTTCGTGGAGAGGACAGGAGGGAGAGGAGATGTCCTTTGGAGGGGTTGGAGCGGTTCAAGAGCGGGCAAGTTTTAAAGATGGATGGTGAATTTTTCGGGGAGACCGGGACAGAGGGTTACCACTTCCTGGCCGCCTTGTGGAGCAGGACTGGGAAACACCCAAAGATTTGGGAGCTTTCATCTTTGAAACCCACTGATCTTGTCAGCGGCGGAAGCAGCCATCACCCGCCCTCCAGCCTTCATGGAAAGGATGGTATGGACAGGTCAGGAGAGGTTTTTGTGGAGGGTCGGAGTGGTTCTAGAGAGCATCGTTTTCATAGAGGGAGGGTGAGCTTGATGGGGAGAGGAGGATGAGGAGGACCCCAACACCCAATGTGTCAGATTGCGCAGACTGCTGTGGCATAGGCTGGTCCACCCCTCCTGTGTTGCAGTGGAGGCTGTTGCCAGCATCAACCACCTTCCTGCCTTCACGGAAAGAATGGGGTGGGCAGGAAAGGAGAGGTTGGGGGGGCCAGAGGGTTCCATAGAGAGAGAGGTCGAAAGAGGAAATGTCCAGGACCTTGCCAGGGAGAGGAGCACAATGGGTTGCTTGTCACAGCCGCATCGCAGAGCTGGACCGGGAAGGTCCAAACCTGGCAGCCAAAGTGTTGTATTCCCCCGTGCCCGAAGGTGGAGACAGCTGACATCACCCTCTTTCCTGCCTTCGTGGAAAGGATAGGATTCACGGCACAGGACCCGTTCCCCCCCTGCTCAGAAGGGACAGCAACTGCTTCTGAGCTGCCCCTTGTGGCCAAAATCGGCAGCACCAGGCAGCACCCACCTTCCTGCCTTGACGGAAAGGGCTGGATGTGCAGGACAGGAGAGGTTGGGAAGGGTCAGAGTGGTTCAAGACAGGGAGAGGTTGAAAGAGGGACCAGCAGCCCCAGGAACTGGTGATTGAGCAGTCCACAGTCCACACAACTCAGAGACACCTTCCCTACGCAGGCAGGACAGGACCCTCAAATAAGTGATGTAGGCTCCCACCAGCATCATCCACCTTCCTGCCTATGTGGAAAGGATGGGATGGTCACAGAACTAGAGGAGAGGTCAATGGTATGGGCCAGGGTGGTTCCAGAGAAGGAAAGGGTGGGAGGGACCCATTCCCCCCCATGCTCAGAGGGGTCATCAGCAGGAGACTAGAGATAGGGCAAGGCAGGGGGTCAGCAGCAGCAGCAGCAGAGCTGTCCCTCGTGGCCAAAAGTGGCAGCAGCTGACATCACCACCATCCTGCCTTTGTGGAAAGGATGGGAGGGACAGGACAGGAGAGATCGTTGGGAAGGGTTGGACTGGTTCCAGAGAGGGATAGGTCGAAAGAGGGACCGGGAGCTGGGAGACCCCAACAGTTGCATGGCCTCCTCTGAGCAACCCACTAATGTGCTCAGTGGCGGCAGCTCACCTCACCCACCTTCCTGCTTTCACGGAGAGGACGGGAAGGAGAGGAGATGTCTGTTATAACCCTTACTTTCTCTAGGGTAGATTTTGCCTTTTATATTTCCCTTAACACCCTCTGGGTAGTTTGCTGCCACCAGGAATATTATATTCCAAGATATTTTATTTAAGTTTTCCCGTTTTTAACGTGCCTAAGCGTCAGGCTCCTATGTGGCCCTGAGGATAGGAATGGGATATATTAGTGACAGCTACTCTGGGATATAACAAAACAATATAAACTTATATTTTTTCAAGAAGCGTATCGGTTTCATAAAAGTAGTTCTCGGTTCTTAAAGTTACTTCATTTAAACTCATTCACACAGATCTCTTCTAAGGCTTCACACAAAATTAGCCTCTTTCTCTGACTCAATATTTTTCACAGAAATGCTTAAACTGCTCAGGCAGCACACAGCTTGCCTGCTTTTCTCTGATAGATTCTTTTTTTCCTCAGAACTGCTTAAATTTACTCAGGCTGCACACAGCTTGCCTGCTTTCTCTTGACTATTATTCACAGAAATATTAAACCTGCTCAGGCAGCACACAGCTGGCCTCTCTTTCCCTGACTGAGTGTCCTTTCACAAACATGCTCACTTCAGGTTCCACACAGGTTATATTTCTCTCATAAATACTTCAACATACTCAGGCAGCACACAGCTAGCCTGCTTTCTTGACTGAAACTTTGCTCTCCAGTCTCAGTCTAAAACTGCATTCACTCCGCCCACCCTCTTAGTCATCAACCAATCATATCGCTCACTCATCCCTCTCTTTCACCCCCACTCTTCACCTGTCTCACACCAAGCCTTTAAAGACACATGCACACATTTACTTGAAATCATTACAATGTCCTTTGGAGGGGTTGGAGCGGTTCAAGAGTGGGTGAGGTTCAAAGAGGGAGGGTGAACTTTTCAGGGAGACAGGGACAGAGGGTTACCACTTTTTGGCAGCCTTGCAGAGCAGGACTGGGGAACACCCAAAGATTTGGGAGCCTTTATCTTTGAAAGCTACTGATCTTGTCAGCGGTGGAAGCAGCCATCACCCACCTTCCTGCCTTCACGGAAAGGATGGGATGGTGATGGGCAGGACAGGAGAGGTTGTTGGGGAGGGTTGGAGTGGTTCCATAGAGGGCCATTTTCATTGAGGGAGGGGGAGCTTGACAGGGAGAGGAGGATGAGGAGGACCCCAACATCCAACATGTCAGATTGCACAGACAGCTCCAGCATAAGCTCTCCTGCCCCTCCTGTGTCGCAGTGGAGGCTGTCACCGGCAGCACCCACCTTCCTGCCTTCACGGAAAGAATGGGGCAGGCAGGAAAGCTGAGGTTGGGAGGGGCTGGAGGGTTCCAGAGAGGGAGAGGTCGAAAGAGGGAAAGTCCAGGCTCTTGCCCGGCAGAGGAGCACAATGGGTTGCTTGTCACAGCTGCATCGCAGAGCTGGACCATGAAGGTCCAGAGATATCAGCCAAAGTGTTGTATTCCCCCATGCCCAAAGGTGCAGACAGCTGACATCACCCACACTCCTGCTGTCACTGACAGGATGGGATGGGCAGGGCAAGTTGTGGCGTTGGGTGGTATTGGCGCCATATAGAGAGGGAGAGGTTGAGAGAGGGAAGGGGAAGGGTTTTCCCAACAGAGGGCTGCAGTTCCACACAGTCTGCTCTAATCAGAGACAGCTTACCTGTCAAGGCAGCAGGCTACTGACAGAATAACCTACTATCCTGCCTTTGCGGAAAGGATGGGAGTTGCGGCACGGGACCCATTCCCCCTGCTCAGAAGGGACAGCAACTGCTTCTGAGCTGCCCCTCGTGGCCAAAACCAGCAGCACCAGGCAGCACCCACCTTCCTGCCTTGACAGAAGGGGCTAGATGTGCAGGACAGAAGAGGTTGGTGAAGGGTCAGATTGGTTCTGAACAAGGAGAGGTTGAAAGAGGGACCAGCAGCCCCATGAGCTGGTGATAGAGCAATCCACACCAGTCTGAGACACCTTTTCTGTGTAGGCAGGACAGGAACTTCCAATAAGTGGAGTAGGCTCCTGCTGGCATCACCCACCATCCTGCCTATGCAGAAAGGATGGGATGGTCACAGGCCTAGAGGGGAGGTTGGTGGGAAGGGTCAGGGTGGTTCCTGAGAGGGCGAGGTTCAAAGAGGGACCTTGAGCTAGACAGAGAAAAGATGACCTTAACAGCCGCATTGCGCAGCAGGACCGGGAGGACTTCAACATCCACTGTGTCAGATTTTGCAGACTGCTGCGGCATAGGCTGCTCCACCCCAGTTGTGTCGCAATGGAGGCAGTCGCTGGCAGCACCCACCTTCCTGCCTTCACGGAAAGGGTGGGAGGGACCCATTCCCCCCCATGCCCAGAGGGGTCGGCAGGAGCCCATAGATAGGGGCCCTCATGCTGTGTTGCCCTACCACAATAAGCAGCAGCAGCAGAGCAGGGTAGTGGCAGCAGCTGACATCACCCACCGGCTGGCCTTCATGGAAAGGATGGGGTGGAGCTAGAGTACAGGATAGGCTGGAAAAGTTGTGGGGAGGGGTTGTAGAGTTGCCATCAAGAGAGGGAGAGATAGACAGAAGGGCTGTCAGGAAATTTGTCTGGGAGAGGAGGACCAGAGGTTGCCAGCCATGGAGGCAGCCCCAAGAACCGTGGAGTGCTGGAGCCCGCTGCACAGCACCTTGGCCGAGAGCCACAGTAGACTTGGGGAAGCTCAGACGGCTGATAGGTCCAGGTCCAAGGAGGGATGCCCTAGGAGGTTGAGGTTGACCTTCACTGAGGTCAACATGTCTACCAGGTCTGGGTGAAGACGTGTACGGCGGAGACGGAGGAGGTCTCCCAGGTGGGAGAACACCCGCTCACTCTGCAAGCTGGTGGGAGGGCAGGAGAGGATATTGGTTGCCACGATGAACAGATCTGGCCAGATGGAAGACTTGCTCGCCCAATACTCCAAGGGATTAGAGTGGGGGGGGCTCCGTGGGCTCCACCAGGTACTCTCGCACCATAGCCCCCGCCAAATCCTCCACAAACAGCGATGTGCCCACTGTGCTGCGGCCAACCACGCAGCCCACCGATGAGGTCCAGAGATCAAATGGAGCCATTTGGGAGGGGCTCTCCTCGCATGGCTCTCTTCCCTACTCCCCCTGCCCCTCCTCCTCCTCCTGCTCCTCCTTCTCTGCCCCCCGCCCTTCGCCCCTGCCCAGTTCCCTCAGGTTGGCCTTCTCTTTCTGGTAAGGGAGCCCCACTTTGTGGAGCTGCTTTTTCCAGCACAGCATCTGACCTGCCCGCATGGCGATGCTGCCCTTGATCCGGGGGTCACTGAGGGAAGCCATTTGATACATCACCTCGTGGCACAGAGGAAGCAAATGCTTGGCCATGCATGCCTGGATCCTCCTCACAAAGTCCCGGACCCTGGGGAGCAGCTCTTTCTCGCACTTGATCTCCTTGGCCAGGAACTGGTCGAGCCCGTGGATCAGAGGGATGATCTGACACAGGCTGGCCTCGTAGGCGTACAGGAGCTCGGTGGACTCCTTAAAGGGTTTCAGCATCTGGGACATCTGGCCAAGGACTCTCCATTCTATGGAGCTGAGGCTCAGCTCCTCTCCCTTCCTCAGAACATCTGTGGATGACAGGATGTCCTGCAACGGGCCCCTCTGCTCCACCAGATGATATATCATGTCGTAGGTGGAGTTCCAGCGGGTGGGCAGGTCCTGAAAGAGTTTGTGCTCAGGGTCCCCCCTCCCCGTGCCTCTGGAACAGCTTGCAGGAAGAGTTGATGCTGCGGGAGAAGTGGGAAGCGATGCAGCAGCAGCTCTCCAGCAGGTTGCGTGTCCACAAGGTTCCCGCGTCCCAACTGTCCCTTGGCTTGCTCCCCAGCCCAAGCACATTCCTCATCACCAGGTGCAGCTTGCGCACCATGCACACCAGGCCGAGGAGGGATGCCTCTTTCAGGGCTGCCAACGTGTTGCTTCCAGCGTCCGTCACCATGAAGCCATGGACTAAACCTTCTGCCCCCGCCGTCCACTCCCTCAGAGCTGAGAAGAACCACCCTGTAGCCTGGTGTCAAACATGGTGCCTTTTTCTGGGGAACAGTGCTTGGCCTGGGGCAGCGGAGGTCCTCTGGTTGCCACCAGTGGGCAGTGATGAAAAGGTACCCATGATGGCAGCCGCTCCAGAGGTCAGCCATGAAGTGGGCGGTATGGCCTTTGGTGGCCGACAGATCCCTGAGCACTATGTCTCTCATGGACTGGTAGAGGGCAGGCAGGACTCGACACCCAACAGTGCGCCATGACGGCATGGAGAACCATGGGGCAAAGTGCTGAAGCAGCCTTTAGAAGCCCACACCCTCCACAATGGATAGGGGGAATCCTTGCAGGGCAATCATCTCCACCACCACATGAACGCCCACCTCCTGAGCCCTTGACCTCACCCTTTTCAATGGCACTGTCCCTGTCCCCGATGGAACAACCTCCCCAAGGGTGGCCTGCCTGACCGTTCTGCTCCCACTGGCAGCACCCTTGAGGCAAGGCTTCTTGCTTGGGGTGGATTCCATTGACCCTCCCACTGATCCCTGTTCAGAGGAGCTGGTAGCCCTCTGTCTCCCTCCGCCGGATGCTTTGCTGGCCGAGGATGGAGACCACAGGCTTGAGTGGTGTGTCTTCAGGTGCCTGGTCAGGACCATCGATGACAGGTGCTTCAGGTCATTGCCCCTGAGCACCATCCCATCACAGACACAGCACTGCACCACAGGGGGGTCATTTGGAAGGGCCCGGAAGGGCCTTCATGCAGCCTATTTGAACCATGGATTGCTACTCTTCCAGGGGAGGGAGGATGAAGGGTTGCTGGCTGCGCTGTGGAGCATGCAACGTAAGGCGGCATGAGGGGTGGACTGCAGGCAGGGACAATGCCAGGAGTTTGGGATGGGAATGGGATGAATGTTTCATCAAACCCAAACCATTCCTCCATGGATCACTCGGCCTCCTCCTCCTAAAACATTTGAAATAGTTCCTCTTCCCCCAGTGGCCAGAGCTCTTTGGCCTCCTCCACAACCCCCACAGGTGATTTTTGGAGAGCAGGAGTCTCTGCTGCCGCAGAGCCCTGCCCAGTACTGCATCCCACGGGGCAACTGGGACAATCTTTGCAATTCCCCCCATGACCACCCTTTGCCCCCACCCGAAACCTCATTGTGCCAGCAAACAAGGAGGAGGAAAGAAAAGAAGACAACACTGTGAGCCCTCAGCTGAGGTGCCCACTGAGCTTGGCCCCAGGGCCTGGAAGCAGCCCTGGAACCAGAGGTTGGGGGTATAGCCCTAGCCCAGCACTCCCAGAAGCCTGATCAGATCAGGCACTGACAGTAATGTGAGCCCTCAAACAAGGTGCCCACTGAGCTTGGCCCCAGGGCCTGGCAGCAGCCCTGGTACCAGAGGGGATAGCTCCCTATCCCACCCACCACACACAGAAAAAAGCCCAGCTCCAATGCACTCTCCCACTCCTCCCAAATGCTATTAAGAGCTCTGTCCCACTCCACTGCTTGCTGAAAGTGAAACTAGACCTGGGAGCGCAGTGCCCTTTTATAAGCTGAGGACTCATGGAGATACTCAGGAGGCCTGTGGTTGGCAGTCAGAACTGCCTAACAGGGTTTGCAGGGATGAGATTGGAGTTCCCATGGCCACAGAACACCCCCTCCTCCCTCCCTCCCCCCTGGTGTCTGCTTCCATGTTACCAATTGTTACCAATTTGCAGCTCCACGCTTGGAAGGAAGACCTGCCCATCAAGATAAGTTGGGCTTTGATTGGGGTGTCCAGGGTGACAGAGGGAGTGCAAACAGAGTTCAGGCACTCCCCCCTCTGTTGCTGAGGCAATTGATTGAAGGCGCCTGAGTGTCTAGCTTCCCGAATGGTGGCCGAGCGCAACGAACAAGGCTTGCGCTGACCGCCTGTTTGGCTGGAGTGGCGCATCACGAACAGCCCATTCACGAGCAGCCAAGTGACATGTTCGTGGGTTTTTTTCGTTCATAATATTGTTCGTGCCCATGTCTAGTCATGATAACCAAAGAGGGCTGTTTCTTGAAAACTTCATGCCTCCCCCAGAATGTGAGTTCTCTGATCATTAATCAAGGCCTCACAATAAGTAAGTAAGTATAGCTTTAGCCATGAAGAAAATCTGTCACATTAGGATATCTTGAATAAAGGTTCTCTTGCCACATTTTGACCTAATTGAGACTATTTGTAATTGCCTACTCAAGCCAGGACTGCCCCGAAGTACACTCTTCCATGTTTAGATGCCACCACTGTGTTACTTTGGGAAGTTCTGCCAATACTCTGTACCTTTAATTCCTTTTGACTAATCAGAAGGCATATCTGAAGTGCTTCCATTTGACCTTTCAAGCTGGGAAAAGCAAAGAATCTTTTTGGATCTGGCTACCTGTCCTATAATTGATACCAGAATCCATGTCTCAGTCATGTAGGAGCTTCCTGTAGGACTCCTCCTCTTTACCCACATTTAGGATTTCATTGAGACTTGGTCTCCATGTCCTCCTGGATGAATTTCAGCTTGTTAGTTGCCTTTGGAATCAGGGCTTCATGGACAGGTAGCTAACGCCAGCGCTGCCTTCTATCTCTTGCTTTACCTCTTGCCTTCCCTCTTGAGTAGATTAATTTGTGCATTTATGGATGAGTGGAATGAATGTCTTCTTTAGTGACCTTTCTAGTGTTGGGCATTATTATTTGACTGAGTTTGGTAATTTCCCGGTCTGTATATTTGCATCATTCCTTGCAATAAACTATATTTCTGGTTTGTTTATATTTCTGTATTTTCTATTTTCACTCATTGCTGTTTTCATCTAAGTATTCCTTTAAAAATGCTTCACCATTTCATCAAAGATTCCTTATAGCTGTTGGAGTGGATCCTAGCCCTATCCTATTCCATTCAGCAAACTTCGACACCTTCTTCTAGGCTAAGGACACTTCCTCTAATTTAAGTGGCTCTTCCAAAGGAGAACCACTGAAGTAAGAGCCCTTTAGTTGGAAGAAAGGTCCTTAGGTTGAAGGAAGGCTCCTTGGAAGATGGTTGACTCCACCGAGTAGATTGGTTTGCTTAGTTGTACCTTGAGAGCCAGTTTGATGTAGTGATTAAGAGTGGCAGGACTCTAATTTGGAGAACCGGGTTTGATTCCCCACTCCTCCACTTGAAGCCAGCTGGGTGACCTTGGGTCAGTCGCAGCTCCCTGGAGCTCTCTCAACTCCATCCACCTCACACAGTGATTGTTGTGGGAGTAATAATAACATACTTTATAAACTGCTCTGAGTGTGTGTTAAGTTGTCCTGAAGGGCGGTATATAAACAGAATGTTGTTATTGTTATTGTTATTATTTAGGACATAAGTGAAAAATGCTAGAATGAGGGGTTTCCTTCTTGTGCTGAACTTATTTCAGATTGGATTTGTGTTCACATTGGAAAAATGAGTCACATGCACCTAGGGTCCATGAGTTCTGACCACATACAGTAACAGAATTAGGCCAAATGTTTATGGTAGCAGAAAAGGAATACCAGAAAATATGAATCTGAAAATGTGTATTAAAAGAGAAAATTTAAAAACCTGAAAAAGTCATTTTTTAAGGATACACAAAGGAATTCCTTCTGTGATGCAACAGTTTTCAATCTATATTCACACATTTCTTAGTTATTCATCTTTATTCTTCTGAGGAAATATGATATCCAAGGTATAGTAGTTTTCTGGGGAATAATCAAGTATAAAGAAAAGACAGGTAGACTGGAATGTGGAGAATTTGGAACAGGCTAAAAAAAGACCAAAGAAAAACATCTGAAATGCTTTGCACTGGCAGACTTCCTAGAGTGTCACAAAGCAAGGAACTAAAGGCCACCAATTGGCCTTTCCATTAACAGAAGGCACTTCTTTCAGAAGAATGAAACTGGGTTCTGCCTCTACCTTCATGAAATGTTTTTCATGGGGTTGGGGGTGTGGAGACAGGTAACCTTCAGGAACAGCAGGTGAATGCGGGGTGGTGGTGGTCTGCAGTGAGAGAGAGGAATAGGCAAAACCCTACCTCCCATTCCACTACCAAAAATTACCACTGATTTAAACTAAGGCATGTCCTGAATTCAAGGCTGCTGTTTTTAATTTACATTTTGACTTTATCTCATATGTATGTGTATGTGCCATCAAGTTGCAAATGACTTATGGTGATCCCCAGTAAGAGGCTGTCAAGGCAAGTGAGAAGCAGAGGTGGTTTGCAATTTCCTTCCTCTGCGGAGTCTTTGTTGGTGGTTGTCCATCCAAGTCCCAACCCTGGTTAGCTTCCAAGATCTGATGATATCAGGCTATACCATGCAGCCTTCCTTCTTTAATCTCCCATACCTTACGGTGAAAGTGCAAAATTGTTAGTGAGATAATTAACAACACTATGTTAAATTAAATTATTTAAACTGTGTTCCTTTCTTTAAAATTCTGCAACATGGATAAAAGGTTGGTTTGGATACTAATGATTTTTTTCCACTAAGTTTTCCCCCCTTCCTGGATGCCTTTCACAGCTTCTGGTTTGGCTTTCAAGTAGTAATGGGAGTGGGTTGTTATGCATTTCTTTTGTTCCACTACTGTATTTCTCACTGTGGTCTGGATGGCCCAGGCTACCCAATCTCAACAGTTCTCAGAAGCTAAGCAAGGCCAGCCCTGGTTAGTACTTAGATGAGAGACCACCAAGGAACTCCAGGGTTGATATGCAGCAAGCAATAGCAAATCACCTTTGCCTTGAAAACCTTATGGGGTTGCCATAAGTTGGCTGTAACTCAACAGCACTTCACGCACACACAGAATTTCATATGTGTATACAGACAGCTGTTGGCCCTTCTAAGAATCCTGAATTCCACTTGAATCAACAAAGATAGGCCTGTCTCTCTTCGCAAGTCTTGTCTCAATGAATCTTCATGAATCTGGCTTCTTTTATAGTCTAAAGATCTTAATGGAGCCTTGGGTTTAAGTGGTTTCCTTTGGCTTAGGAAGGTAGCAAGTAGCCAAGATATTTGTGGTTTTAACTCCTACTAATCAAGCAATTCTGGGTGGCTTCTCAAAATGTTTTTCTGGATAGCTGCCTCCACTGATGGTCATAACCCTTTCGATCCTGACAGATTTACATAGCTGCGATATCATTAAGTCCCAGACCTTACCTTTTTAACAGAAATGGGAACTCACCTGCTCCAAAGAGGAAACACACACAATGAAATATTCTTTTCAGTTCTGTCCAACTACTTAGGATTAAAGTTATTTTATTGTTCCCTCGAATGGAGATGGTGTGATTTTGATTACTACAATGAATGTGATTTGGTGTGAGGAATTACATCTTGGCTGCAATTTGTCTGGCCAGTAACATGACAGCCTTCTCCAGAAAGCGTCAGATGATACAACCTTGCTATTTCCAGACATTGTTTAAAACCAAACCATACTTCTTCATTTCTGTAAATAGTTCAGTTCTCTTAATACGCATTCCTTTCCAGTCTCAGCAAGTTGGCCATGACACAGATCTCCCAGTGTCTCTCTTTTAAGAGGAATGCTTCACTGTTTTCAAAGATTTTTTTTAAAAAAAATTTACATTTTCTTTAAAAAAATGTATTAATTGGGTCCTGTTGAACCCTGAAGAATATGACTATGCTTCTCAATAAAAGCCCTGAATTTTATCTTAAGGAAGGTGCAGTTATGATTAATTGAACCATATTTCTGCTCACTATGATTGACTGAGGCCTTGAGCAACCCAGAGATACTGTGAAGGCTGAGGAATTAAACCAATCAGGAGAAACAACCAGGCTGAAGATACACCTTCTCCTCCTGCAGCTGGTGGCTGATGGCCAAATTTCAAATACGAGTGGAGGAAAGTTCACATCTGCAAAATGCTGAAGGATTGTTATCTGAAGCAGAATGGCCTTGAAAACCTACCTGTTCTTCAAGACTATATTTTGAAAAAAAATGAATAATTTTGTTTGTTTGTTTTAAGAAAGACATGATTAAGTAGTCATAAAGAAATGGGATAACTTCGGAAGGCAATGCATGCGATAAGAATTTTTATATACACTTAATATGTCCTTGAACAAGGGACATGTACAAAAGGTCTAGAGTAGAACCCAGTTTTTGAGAAGCTCTCTCTTTCTCTAGAAAGGGAAGTTTCCCCTCTCCCTCAATAAAAATTCCTCAGGGGTAAGTCTAGAACACCAAGACTGCAGAACTCCTGAATAGATGTCGGTGAACTATAACTGAAATATAGGTGGCTAGATTTATTAAGTAGTTGGACTGGACATAAAGAGGTGGTAGATATGATCAGTTTTGCTTATAAAGTAGCAGGAGAATCTTTACTGCTACAGCTTGATTTTTACCATAGTCTGATTGGGCAGCCATGAACTAAACACTACCCCTATATACCAAAGGTCTTTACAGCTTAGTTACTGATAGATGAATTGCTTCCAGGTGAATCACAGAGGGGTGCTTTGTTGTTTTCTCATGCATTGGCTAACTGGTTAGGTAAGGGGCACTGCCTGGTGGGAATAAAGACCTTATTTAGTTCATCATTTTGCTGCATAAGTTTCAGCAGGTTACCTGTTCTGAAGTGGCTATTAAATCCATGGCAGGAGTTGAGTTCTTTTTTTCTTCCCTCAAATCAGTTGTTTTACTGGCAACATCTCTCAGGAAAAAAAGCATGGCTATAACAGCTGAGGAAAAGAAAATCAGTTCTAATAATAAGTATGAGACATTTCGTATGGAGCATCCCTGAAGGAATTATTGGAGAAAGTAAGTAGCTGGAATCACTTGTCTTTTAGCCTCACATTTCACAACACACCTGCAGTTCACAATAATCCCCCCAAAACGTTCTGCCTGTTGCGTATTATTGCTTAAATATTGTTTTTTTTAAGGCACAGCTCAATTTTGAGGTTATTCTGCTACTCTCCCTGCCAGCCATATAAAAAGGAAGAGAAGACAGTGCTAAGATCAGAGTATAAATTCTACATGTTTTTGCTGATTCCACCTGATTTATTTAAGTTCCATTATAACCTTAACTGAACAAAAAACATCCTTTACTAATCTGGTATTGGGGTTGAGTATACTCCAAAATAAGTCATAGCAATATAAATGGTTTGGCGTTCCAGTGACCATTCCATTATCTAGCAAGAAAAAAACCCAACTATTTATTAAATATTTCTCTTTGGCAGTACCAGAACAAAGGAGAAAATATAAGAATATATAACCATTTGTCAATATCACTCTTTTTAAAAATCTGTTTCATTCTATATGTGCAGTTGGAGTAAAAATTACTCCAACATCATCAAAGCATACACTGCCATTTACAAAAGAAATTGTAAGTGGGGAGGGCAGGGAACACAATAATACATGGACAGAGAAGTTGTAGAAGACTGAAGACAATATTTGTCAATATTAAATGCTTGTCCAAGTCAAGATGACACCACTTTGTAAGCATTGTTAAATAATAGTTTATTTCACGTGAAAATAATGTTCTTAAAATACAGGAGATTTTACTTTTGTGCATTAACAACTCTTTTCTCCTTTCTTGGATTTACATTGTAGATGTATCTCTAATTTCTTCCCATTACCTTAAAGAAGTTGGAGGGGTAGCAGCATGTGAGCAGTTTCATTAACAAACTCAGGGCATATTTAGTCCTTTAAACTTTATGGAGAGCTACAGCGCATTAAGTCTGCTGTGGAAAGCCTGTTGAATGATTCTCTTGTTTGCCCCATGGCCTCTTGTTGTGCGTCTTCTTTGCCTGTCAGTAAGTTCTTATATCTGGAAGGTCTCTTTTTCTGTTGGAAGGTTTGTAGTTACTTCATGCTGTTTGTAAATCCTGCTGTTACAGTAAACTTTATTGAAAGCAACTCTGCATGTGTAGGACTGGATTATTTCCCCAACTCTGCTAACAAAAGGGATGGAAACTTTTTACTGAACCCTGTGTTTCTCTTAATGGCTTCCAAAAGCTATTTACACCGTAAAGGCCAGTGCATGGAAGAACAGGAATTATGTCATTATCCCGTGACTGAAAACCAAAAGGGCTGCAGATAGCCTTTGTTCCTAGAAAGCCCTATGGCAAAACAAAGATGGTCTGCTGTGTTAGAAGCAACAAGGCAGAGTTCACAGTTTGCTTATGAGAGCTGACAAGGAGCAGATGGCAAGGAACTACTCTGGGCCTCTTCCTAAAGAAAATGTGGACCTTTTTCATCAGTTATAATGGGATCCCCTTGTCAAGCCTAAGATTCTGGCTTTCTGCAACAGAGCACAATCTTCATTTAAAGCAGGTATGTAACATAAACAGGGAATATCTATTCTTGACTAACTAAAAATGCTACTAGTGCTAGTATACATATCAGCAATCCATTGCACAAATAAGAAGTTGAGAACAGTTAATATTATTATCTTAACATTACAGCTGAAACCGAATAATACTGACACCTGTCACTTATGACTCCCATGAAAAATCTGGCTGAAGCCAACCAACAGTTAATAACCTCCACAAGCTCTCATATTCATGTCTCCCTGACGAGGCCAATACAACAGGTTCATAACTGGTTTACAAACCAGTTGAGTGCAGGATGTGTGGGCACAGGATGTGTAGGCACTTGCATAGTTCCCATAATTTGTTTTCAAGTTAAATTTTATTTATTATTTATTTTAAAAGTTTACATCCCATCTTATTTCCTTTTCCTCAGCTCTCCTGAGAAATGGCTAAACCTGATTTTAGCACGTCAAGAGGCCGCAGAATGAAAAAATAGCAAAACAGCCCCTACTGTAAAAAACCCCTGGAAGGAAACAGATGTTTGAGGCATTATTGTTAGTGCAATTTTCTCCCAATCTTCTTCCAAGAAGCTCAAGATGGCATACATAAGTAGTCATTGGCTACATTTCAAGTCAGAAAAAGGGCTGAAGAGATTAATTTTGAATTCCTAGAAAGTCTTCTAGCTGAAGCCCTGAGAATGACCAACAGGCATCATAGATACTACTGTCTTGTTTGCTTGCATCAAGGAAACAAATTGGGGCCCAAGAGAAACCTGTACCTGCAGAATTTTGTACTCTTAGTCCCTGCCTGCTGGGACTATGTTGAAAATGTGTGTGGGGCAACAAAAATGCCTGGTCCCACAACAGTGTGAGCTTGATCAGGAATAGGCCCTCACAACATTTTTAAATGGCCTGTGTTTGGCCCTAAAATAGCAGTAGTGCCCCAGGGTTATCTCTGGGGATGATATAATGTTTAGTTGTTTCCTTAGTATGCACACATATAGGGAGGTTGGTGATCAAATTGAACCCAGAAATTAATTGGCAACCAGCAACATTATTTTAAGATAGTTTTGTTGTGATCCCATACAGGGGTATCAATTATCCATTTTGTGGCTGCATTCTGTACCAACTAAAGTGTCTGAACAGATTTTAAAATGCAGCCTTCATAAAGCATATTCAGTAAATTAATTTGGATGTGATATGCCATCCACAGCCATAGTAAATTTAATAATAATAATTAAAGGTGTGCGCTTCAGTTTTCCAATTTGGGTTTTTAGGGAACCCTGAATCTTTCCAAATTGGGCCTGATTCAGGTTTTTAACCTAAATCAGGCCCATTTTAAAAAGATTCAGGGTTCCCTAATTGGCCCCAGCATTGCTGAGCCGGTTCAGAAATCCCAAAGCAAAGCTTCCCAGAGTGATTTGTATTGCTTCGGGAAGTTTCGGGCAAAAAACAACACTTTTCTTGCTGCTTACAAGTGGCAAGAAAAGTGTTGCTTTCAAAACACCAGCTGCTTTACAGCTGATGGGAGGGGATTCCCCGCTCATCAGCTGAATAAAAGCCCTTTAAATGCCCTCTGCTTTTTTCAGCTGATGGGGGATCCACCTCCCATAAGCTGTAAAGTGGCCAGCATTTGAAAGCAACACTTTTCTTGCCATTTGCAAATGGCAAGAAAAGTGCTGCTTTGAGCTTCTATGTGCTCTGTAAAGATTCAGGAATCATACCGAAGCATTTAAACACCCAAATCCCAAAGTGACTTGGCTTATCCTGATTTTTCCCCCTACTTTGGGTAAACCCGAAGCAGGAAACTCAAATATTTTTCGGCTGCCCACTCCTAGTAATAGCAGTATGCTTATATACCACCCTTCTGGACAGATTATTGCCACATTCAGAGCAGTGAACAAAGTCAGTGTTATTATTATCCCTACAATACAGATGGGGAGCTGGGGCTGAGAAGAGTGGCTTACCCAAGGCCACCTGCAGAGTTCACAGTAGTACTGGGAGTTGAACCAGCAGAATGTTGATTGCAGCCCAGTCACTTAATGACTGTGATATAGCAGAATTTTACCTAGAAAATTGGATCTGTGACCTTTTTGGCTGTAAGATTAATATTCACACTTAGTTTCTAAGTATACTTCCTAATTTTCACAGAGACAAAATAGAAATGTGCACATGGAAAATGTGCTTCCGTCCATGTGTTCCATGCATACATAGCACGCAAGGTGCCACAGTAGGTAAGGACCAGGGTAGTTCTCTGTAGGCTGCTCTTACTCTGGTACATGTTTGCTCGGATAGGTCCAGACTCCAGAGCACCCACCAACCCCTTTTGTTTACTCTTTCCCAGTAGGTTTTATGTATTATGTGATCGAATGAAGCATGAGGACACAGGCAGAATAATAAACAACTTTAAAAGGTTTAGTAATAACTGGTGTTCAAAATTTTGTACAATAAAGAAAATAGTAAAGGTTGGTGAACAAACAAAATAGAACACCCTAACACATCTTACTAGACTGTTCCCAGCAGTCTCTTGGTGACTAGACATGGGCATGAATGAGAAAAAAACCCGAACAAGCTGTTTGTTGTTCATTGCCATCCACGAACAACGAACAATGAACAGTAACGAACATGACCCTGTTCACAAACATGTTTGTTGTTCGTTGTTTATGGCCCCTTAAAGATCCCTTTAAACTATCAGCTGGCAAGTGGCAGGGGGAATTCCCCCCTGCTGCCTGCCAGCTGATAGTTTAAAGGGCCCTTTCCTGACACGTGCAAGGGGCAGGGCCCTTTAAACACCCCACAAACTGACCTTCACAATGTCCAATACCCACCAAATTTGCAGGGGATACAGTACTCACTGTCCTCCAAAGACCCCCCAAGTTTCAGAGAGATTGCACCCCGGGAAAGGAATGATGCATGGGTCTCCCCTTTGTTGTAATTTTCTCTTTACAGTGGCAAAAACGGGACTCTCTGCTGGAAGTACTTTGAAGGGTTAAAGCCAGAAGGAAAACCAGAAGGAGTTCAGACAGAGTTCAGTCCCTGCCATTGCCAGGGGAATTGGTTGAAAGGCCCCAGACTGTCTGGCTTGACAAACGGCCGATGAAGGCAATGAACGAGGCTTGCAACAACCACTTGTTCGTTTAGAATGGGGCCTCATGAACAGACGAAAGGGCTCTTTGTGGGTTTTTTCATCTGTAATGCTGTTCATGCCCATGTCTATTGGTGACTGACTCAACTGTCTCACCCTTCTGAATGAGGAATCCCTCCATCTGCAGCAGCCTCTCCTCAGCTCTGCTCCCTAGGAGTGAATACTCTCCCAATATGGTGATACCTTTTATCCCTTCTCTCAGACGCCATCCCTATATTTCTCTGTTGGTGCAATTTCCCCCTCCACATCCCTCTTAAGCAATCACAGAATCCAAAGGGGACCTGGGAAATGCAGGCCCTATAGTCACTTTAGTACAGGCTTCCCCAGAGCCACTAGGCCTCACTATGTAGGCCCAGGCTCATAACACAAGGGGACAAGGATAGGCTACATTCATACATTTGCTGTCATATAGCATATGAAGTGGCTGGTGGTAAATTTCCACTGAAGTGTCAGTTCCATTATCAAGTATAACTTGTAGCTAGGATCCTAAATCACTCTTGAAAAATTCACCATGGAACACTACAGGGGATATGCCATAGTTGAGCGTTATTATCATCCATCTGTTGGTAACCTTGTAAACTCGAAAAGTAATGTAACTTGCCACTTTTCCACCGTGTGCTGATAGTCGCACGCAAAGCAATGTGTTTCAGTATTTACTGAGAAATGTCTTTTGTCCTCTCTAATCACACCTGAACTCCTGCGGCATGGTACCTCTCTGTAACACCTGCATCTTCCTTTGGTTGTTATATTCCCACAGCATGCCATGTTAACATTGCCAGCAGAAAGACAGACTTAAGAAGCAGCTGTGCCAATTACCTCCTCAAGGCTGAGGGAGGTGACATTTGCGACACTCTTTTGGATGAGTGATGGACCTACCGGAGAGCAGACAAATGAAAGTGCCGGGTTTTCATTACAGCTGCTTTTTGCACATGTAGGTTTACTGGCTTTTAAGAAAAAGACAATCATTTTGAGCCTTTGCTAAATTTAAAAAATCTATTCAAGATCCTAGACTGTGCATCAAGCTCAGTTTACCATTATTTTGTATTCAGATTAATAATGTCATGCAGATTTTCTTCAAAGAGATTGTTGAATTACTAGCCTAGGTTTGATTCAAGAAAGTAGGTAATTTCAAAAGACACAAAACATGAGCTTGATTAAAACTCAAGAGCATCAGGATGTCTGTTTAGAACTATCTGCATAGACCTGTATGGAGAAACAAGTAAAATACCTTGCAATTGTGTGTGTGTGTGTAAATAATTGTTCTGATTTTTAAAAAATGCTTAATATTAAGACATTTTAAAGTTATGAAGTAAATGTGAGGTGATTTTACTTCTGCTAGGGAAATAAAGCTACAAAGCATGTAGGCCTCTGGGCAGTTTGCCAAGCTGAAAGGCTGACACCTAGTAGTTACTGTAACCAAGGGAGAAACTTTTTCTTTGGGGTTTTCTGTTAATTTATCATATATGAAACAGAAGGATTCAAAATATATAATTTCTCACTGATCCAGCTTATGATTAGTTAGTTTGGACAATTTAGCCACCTCTATAAATAAAATCGTATAATACATAGAACAATAAAGCTGGATTACAACATTAGAAAACAATGCAAGAAATATTATAATACAATAAACAAAGCAATGAAAATGTTTACCCTGGACATTAAAACTACATGCCCATTCCCTTTATAAAGATACCTTCCTGTTTGACATATTCAGCAGAATGATGTAAGTGTGGGAGCCTCCCTGCCCTCATTGGGCAGGACATTCTATAAGGTGGTGGCACAATAGAGAATTCTTGAGCTCTTGATGTTACCCATTCAAGGGGTGGCATCTTCAGACGATTTTTCTCAGATGAATAAAGTTGCAGTAGCAAAGTATATTAGGTGAGGCAGTGGGATACAAGGGTCCTAGACTATGAATGTGGATACATGGATCCTAGGCCATGAATGTCTTTGTAGGTAATAACCAGTACCTTACGGTGAATCTTGAAACTAATGGGTAACCAATGAGGTGATTACAAAAAAGGTGTAATATGCTTACTTTGTCCAACTCATTCAGCATGGCTACAGAACATAGTGATTGAGCATGTGTTTATTACTGGATGCTGTTTCTTGAAAAGTTTGCAGGTCATCAGGACAAGAATATTTGGACTTTTATCCTTACCTGGGCAAATTTACTATACAATTGTTTGCTCTGGACTGGTGTAAAAGCCAAGAGTATGTTTGTTCTTTTGGATAAAGATATCCTTGAAAACCATAATTGCAGTAGAATTACCAGTGGTTCAAAACATATTTGTACAGCTGCAGGATGTCTAATAGCAAGCAGGGTACTGTACAGTGGCTAAATGTTCATACGTGTGCCAGTTCCAAGGGTTAAGAGCCTGGGGGTGATCCTAGATGCCGCCCTGAAAATGGAGGCATAGGTCACAGCGGTTGTCAGGTCTTCTTTTTTCCACCTGCAGCAGACCAGGCAACTTGTCTCTTCCTTGTCTACCTGGGACTTAACTACAGTGATCCAGGCAATTATCATCTCTAGGTTAGATTTCTCTAACTCGCTGTATGTGGGCCTATCCTTGATCCTGACCTGAAGATTACAGCTGGTGCAAAATGCAGTGGCATGCATCATTATGAAAGCACCAAATAGGGTGCATATTACACCAATATTGTGCGAGCTGCATTGATTGCCACTGGAGTATCAGATCAGGTTCAAGGTCTTGGTATTGACCTATAAGGCCCTGTGGGGACTGGGGCCACCGTACCTGAGGGACCGTCTCTCCCCGTATATTCCCCAGATGACCCACCAATCGGGAGGAAAGAAATTGTTATCAGTTTGTCCGAGGGCTGGGCCTGCCGACCCTCATACTGGCCGGCCCGCCTCCCTTTCCCCCACCTGAGACCCCATGCTGCAAGTCCCCCCATCACCTGCGCCGTCGCCGCCCCATCTCCCGGCCCCGGGCACCGGCCCAAAGGCCGCGGGGATGGTCACGGCCAGCCGCAGTCGCACTCTCCCGGCCCTGGGCACCGGCCCGAAGGCTGGGGAAGTGGCTATGGCCGGCATTGGCCGCCGCTGCGCCACCGCCTATCCCAGCCCCAGGTGCCAGCCTGGAGGCCGGAGAAGTGACTGCAGTCGGCACAGGCCATGCCGGGGGCCCTTCTGCCATGGCTCCCATCCCTCCGGCGAGGCCCCCGAGGACCCCACCCATGGCCGCCGGCGACGATAAGTCCCCCTGCATGGGGTCTCTGGCCGGGGAAAGGGAGGTGGGCCGGCCAGTACAAGGGTCGGCAGGCCCGGCCCTCAGACACACCCCTCCCTTAGAGTGTCATCGGCCTCAGGGTCTTCAGCAAACATCCAGGACAGGAAGTCAGCATTGACGTGGAGTCGACCTGGGCGGTGGCGTATCGAAAAACTAAAAGGCAAGAACGACAAATACCATCTTAGGACCCGGGCGTTGTAGTCCTTCAGCCGGGACATCCAAAGAAGGGGGCGTGGTCAGTCACGAGGGTGAAAGGGTTGTTGGTCAAGTAATACTGGAGGGCTCCGACAGCCCACTTGATGGCCAGGGCCTCCTTCTCGATCACCACATACTTGCATTCAGCTGGCTGCAGCTTCCGGCTGATGAAAAGGACTGGGTGTTCCGTGCTGTCGTATTCCTGGGAGAACACGGCCCCGAGGCCCGAGTCGGAGGCATCCGTTTGCAAGATGAAGGGGTGGTCGAAGTCTGGGTTGCGGAGGATGGGGGAGTTTGACAGGGTGCCCTTGAGATTGACAAAGGTGCGCTGCCGCACCGGCATCCGGGCTGGTCCTTCCGTTGGCAGTCAGTCAGGGAACTGGCCCGGCTGGCATACGGGGGGATGAACTTGCTATAATATCCCACTAAACCGAGGAAGCCCCGCAACTGCTTCTTCGTCATGGGCTGTGGACAGGTCTCCAGGGTGGCCACTTTGTCAGGCAAGGGTCGTAGCTGGCCGTGTCCCACCAGGAAGCCCAGTTACTTTAGCTCTTGAAAGCCCAGTTGGCTTTTCGCGGGGTTGGCCTTCAGGCCAGCCTCGCGTAAGGCCTGGAGGACCTGCCGGTGGTGTTGGAGGTGGGTGGGCCAATCGGGGCTGTAAATCAGGATGTCGTCAATGTACGCCATCGTGAAGCCCTGGCAGTGGGCCAGGGCTCGATCCACTAGCCTCTGAAATGTGGCCGCGGTGCCATGAAGCCTGAAGGGCATCATGCGGAACTCGAAGAGGCCCTGGGAGGTGGCAAATGCGGTCTTCTCCTGGTCCCCTGGGGCCATGGGCACCTGCCAATACCCCTTGGTGAGGTCCAGGGCCGAAAGGCAGCAGGTGGCGCCAAGTTGGTCGATCAACGTGTCAGCCCGGGCCATGGGGTAAGCATTGAATTTCGCGATTTTATTCACCTCCCAGTAATCGACGCAAAACCGGATGGACCTGTCAGGCTTTGGAACAAGGACGATGGGGCTTCGTCCTCATTTGGGGAGAAGGCGGGATCAGGGGGGCGCAGAGGGCGGGAGCTGAGACAGGAGAGCCAGTCCCTGGGAATTAGCTGGGCCAGGAAGGTGTGGCCACACCTGGCCCAGGTGGCGAGTGTAGCCATGGGGGCTGGGTCAGGAGAGAGGGGGTGGAGCTGGCCCTAGAGGGGAGGGTATTTAGGTGGGCTCCACACCCTGGCTGGGGAGGAAGAATGCTGAGGCTGTCCCTGCTGTGGAGGAGGCAGCCACTGAGGGGATGCCAAGGACCGTGGAGCTCACTAGCTCAGGCCCAGGCCCCCATTCTGAGGCCTGGGGGAGCCCAAGGGGGGGAGTGTGACCGGACGCTGCCGCCTACCCGCTGGATAGTCGCCACGGGCCCCCGAGACGGACCCGCCACCACCCCCGCCAGGGGGCCCGGACCCGTCACTGCAACTCGGGGGCGCCAGGAGGCCTGACACAGTTTATTAGAGCCAGAGCTTTCTCAGTCCTGGCTCCTATCTGGTGGAACGCTCTGTCTACCGAGACCAGGGCCCAGCAGGATCTACTATCTTTCCACCAGGCTTGTAAGACAGAGTTGTTCCACCAGGCTTATGGCTGAGTCTGGGCCTCCATTGGCTGGAGGATAAAACATCTACCCCCTCCCTATGAGAGCTGCCCACCACTGTTCTTAAGCTGTTTCTATGTTCTATTGTATTGTTGCATTACTTGTTATTAACTGTATTGCCGCCATCAGGAAAAAGAGTGCTGCTATTTTTTATATTTTTGTATGATGCTTTTAAATGTTTTATATGGAATGTTTTAAATGATCTTAATGCTGTTATCCGCCCTGAGCCTGTTCACAGGGAGGGCGGAATACAAAAACAATAAAATAAATAAATAAATGTGTGCATTATCATGGATGGGCACTAAAGGCAAGATGTATTCAACTATCTGGAGAGACTTAATGTCTAGAGACTAAAACAAAATCCCCAAAAGACCAAAATAGAAACAAAACAGATACAGTGATAATACCAACTACAGGGACAAGAAAAATTGTACTCATTTCACACAGTGTAATCCACCTTGAGTCTCAGTGAGAAAGGCAGACTATAAATGATATAAATAAATAAAATAAAGATTGGGGCTGACTCTGAAAAAAATACTCCAAAATAAGGAACACATTGTGAATCTGAAAGAACATGACTGCTTGTATGTGTCAAAACATTATCAGTGCCTCACAAAAATATACCATAATTTATTAAATTAATGTTTTTTGCAGTTATTATTTTTAATTAAATAAATTTTTATTAAAACTGTAAAGCACAACTATAAACTGTTAAACAAGAAGCACACAAAATTTAAAAACATGCATAAAGTCAAAGCAAGTAATAAGTAATTAAATATACAAAGATTTATAACTCACAAGAAGTCTATGTTAATAATGAGTAGTAATTATACTAAATAATACTTATTACAGTATACGGAATTATAATTGATCTAGTGAAGAGAGGGAATTCTTACAAAGTACACCAGATACTCTATGAGACTAAGAGATATTTTATATATTTGCATATGTATGAAAAATTTTAAGGCCGGGTACAGAGCTGTTATATTCCAGATATTCAAAAAATGGAAATCATTTCTCCATAAAATTAGTTGTTCTTGGGAAGTGTTCTACTTGATATATTTTATCATACAACTTTTCCAATATAAAATGGTCCCAAATTTTTTTTTTTGCCAGTTGTCAATTGAGGGGATAGCTTTAGATTTCCAAAGTTTAGCTATTACACTCTTTGCAGCTACCAGTAAGGTGGTTATTAGGTTTCTCCTTAATGTGGGAATATGGGTTTGCCAATTATTTTTTGCAGTTATGATGCGTTTTTTTCTTTTCCATGACCATTTCTGCTATAAACAAATAGTTCATTGAAATAAGGAACAAGTGGAAAGCCTAACTTGATATGATTTAGGCCTGCCCAAGCAGCCCAAATTGCTTGCCACTCTGAGCAACAGTGGAAGAAAAATATTTTTAAAGACTGTATTAGCTGTGTTGCTACGTCAATTCTAGGGAAAACTTGGAAATGGCATAGGATAGCTCTAGACATCACCAGAAACTCTATGGTTTTTTTGAGTTTATCTTGGAAGTGATGCAGAAATGCTGCTGACATCATGCCATCCATGCTCCTGCCTCCAAATATCCTACTGGTTGCTAGGATCAACCTGGTAATCCTAATACAAATAAGGAATAATATGAAATAAAGCCAGCTGGACTGTTGGCATGCTATATATATGAAACATATTGTAGGAAACTTTCTTGGGTTATCCAATGCTATTTGTTTTTAATATTTTTGATTTTTTTGTGCTCAAAACTCATGAAACATATCCCACCAATACTCTCTAAAATTTCAACAAAATCTAAATGTAAAGTCATAATAATATTGAAAAACATTGGTTCTGTTTTCATTGATTTTCCAAGTCTATCAAGGAGTGCCTCTGTAACATCATTACCTTGAAGTCAATGTTCTATACTCTTACAGGAAACTTTTTTATACAATGAGATGCAAAATAAATCTTTCTTGGAAGTTTTCACCTGTTGTTGGGCTTCTTCCTAGATAATACATGTGCACTGAAATATTGAGATGACCATGAATCTAGGAGGTGATCTATCTCAGGATTTGTAGTTGCTCCTCAAAAGTTTTGCAATAAGGATAAAATGTGATAGAACACACATATTTATTTTTAAAACTACAGTTAAGTACTTCTGACAATGATACTTGTTAGCATTTATATAGTATTCAAGTACTAAATACTACTAAATGCAAATACTCCGTAAGTACATGAATTGCTTCACAAACTTTCTTTTTCACAGTTTAAATTAGCCAGTATTATTGTTCCCATATGGTGAACCTAAACTTCCCTAAGGCTTCCCAGGACAACTCATGAACTTGATTTGTACTAGAGACATAGAGTCCATAGTTCTTGCTTTTTGCTAGCTCTTGGGCCTATTTAATGTAGTATTATATTGTAATTGAGATGTTACATGTTTGATATTAGTGAGCCTATTGAAAGACACTAAGGCCAGGCTCTGAAGAATTGAGTTCTCTGAGACCAAGGGAGCTTTAGGGTTTGTTCTTTTTAAACTTTATTTCAACTTGTCACATGACAAAATGCTTTAGAAATATAGGAGAGTTTCATAAGCATCTTCTGACATGCCAGGTGCTCAAAGAAAAAAAAAGAAAGAAATGCTACCAAAGCAACAAAGCCCTTTCACAGGTGTCTTAGCAAATGTTTTGGATCACAACCTGTCACAGTTTCCAATCTGCAACTGTTGGTTGCAAATAGCTGTTGAAGAACGGAAGGAAACAACAAAACCACCAACAAACTAGAACTGTTTGTTCTTTTCTATTTAAAGGTTCTAAGCCACTTCAACTAACCTGTGTCCACAAAATATCATTTGAAACCCTATGGTATATTACCATACATTAAGACATTCCATTTCAGAAAGAACAATCATGGATCTTGGAATTTAAATTTAAATGTTTGGTCATTCCTGTAAACACACAGAAGGTTCATAGAATCATAGGGTTGGAAGGAACCTCTAGGGTCATCTAGTTCAACCTCCTGCACAAAACAGGAAATTCACAATTACCTCCCTCCAACACACCCCCAGTTACCCCTGCTCCATGCCCAGAGGATGGCAAAACACCCCCAGGATCCCTAGCCAAGCTGGCCTGGGGAAAATTGCTTCTTGACTCCAAAGTGGCAGTCAGCATTACCCTGGGCATGTAAGAAGGGCCATGAGAACTCCGCACTGATGTAACCCTTCCTGCCTTCTTCTCGTGATCTGCCTAGGTTCACAGAATCAACATTGCTGTCAGATGGCCATCTAGCCTCTGCTTAAAAATTTCCAAAGAAGGAGAGCCCACTACTCCTGAAGAGGCCTGTTCCATTGAGAGAGAGATCTAACTGTCAGGAGATTCTTCCTAATGTTTAGCTGAAAATTCTTTTGATTTTATTTCAACCCATTGGTTCTGGTCTGACCTTCTGGGTCAACGTAAAACAACTCCACACCATCCTCTATATGACAGGTCTTCGAGTACTTGAAGATGGTTATATCACCTCTCAGTTGTATCCTCTCCAGGCTAAGCATCCTGATCCAGTATTTTACCTAGAAAGTTCTAGCACTTAATAATGGACTATATTGTATTAAAAATTTCCCTCCCTCCTTCTTCTTTTGTTACAGCTGTAGATAAAACACTGGGAGCATTGCATGATTAGTTTCTATATGTGTGGGTGTGTTTGATCATAAATTGTTTACAATTGACCACTGAGGAAGGCCTTAGGGCTGAAACGCGTCTGGTCGGTTTTTACTGTACCTTGGTCTATTTGTGTTGGTCATTGCACTGTACCATAATCTGTATTTTGAGATGTTTTAGCAAGTTTTAGTATGTATATGTAGCCTGCCATTCAGGCCTATATATATATAGGTTGTTACTTAACCCCTCTATTTTGTTCCCCTGCTTGTTTGGGTTGAGTTTGTGGGGTTTTCCCCACAACCCCCCCTTTTTTCATCCTTGCTGTAAACATACCGAGCCCCTTCAACCTTTCCTCATAGGAGTTGGTCTCCAGACTAGACATGGGCACGATCCAAAAAAAAATACCGATCAAGCTAATCATGGATCTGCACTGGTGACGACCCCAGATCTCCGATTCACTCTGATCAAGTCCTGTTTCTGATCTGGGATCAGGGAGGCCAAAGAGGAGGGGCGCCCCCCCACACACACACTTGGAGCAGAGGGGGGGAGTTTTTAACCCGGCGACGAGCCACCTCCCTTCAGGGAGGGGACGTTTTCACACACACACACACACACACACACACACACACACACACACACACACACACACACACACACTTAGAGCAGGGGGGGAGTTTTCAACCCGGCGACGAGCCACCTCCCTTCAGGGAGGGGACGTTTTCACACACACACACACACACACACACACACACTTAGAGCAGAGGGGGGGAGTTTTTAACCCATCCCTGCCTCTCCAAATAGAGAGAGAGAGAGAGAGAGACACCCCGTCAACAAGTTTCAGCCAGCTTTTTACAAAAAGCAGGGATAGAATCCTCCATTCCTCCCCACCCAATTTTCAAAGCAAGCAGCCAGTCTTCCAAAATGCACTGGATGAACTCAGTCAGGAGGAGACATCTCTTCTCAGTGTTAACTCTTTCAACGCACTGAATGAACTCAGGAGAGGAGCGAAAACAGCTTCAGTTGATAGCTGCGCTCAAAGCCAGGGTTTTTTGTTTTCATTCAGTGTGTTGAAAGAGTTAACACTGAGAAGAGATCTCTTCTCAGTGTTAACTCTTTCAACGCACTGAATGAACTCAGGAGAGGAGCGCAAAACAGCTTCTGCTGATAGCCGCGCTCAAAGCCAGGGGTTTTTGTTTTCTCTCTCTCTTAAGTCTTAACCCCTTCCTCTCCCAATCACTTTGCTTATATTTTTCTCAAGAAGCCACCTTTTCACTCACAACTGTTTGCTTTTCCTCGCTAGGGGAAATATTATCAAGTTTCAAACAGAGCTCAGGCATTCCCCTGCCTCCGTTGCCAGCGGAATAGATTGTTGGCGCCTGAATGTCTAGCTTCCCGATCCTATCACGATCACCCCGTCCAGCCCTGGTCCAGCCCCCTCCCGACCGCTGGATCATTTGCCGTGGAAGACAATGATCCACCAGGTCCTGATTGCGCAAACGCCATTATCGTGGATTTTTTTATCATAATGCAGATCGTGTCCATCTCTACTCCAGACCCCTCACCATCTTTGTCACCCTCCTCTGGACACATTCCAGTTTGTCTATATCCTTCCTAAATTGTGATGCTCAAAACTGAACACAATACTCTAGGTGAGGTCTAACCAGAGCAGAGTTCAGCGATACCATCACTTCGCGTGACCTGGACACTATACATCTGGTGATACAGTCCAAAATCGCATAACTTCTTTTATATAGGGCATTTGATTTAACCCAGATGGGTGACTCTTCCAGAGACCTCAGTATCTGATTCACTTGTAAGGGTGACACAGATTCATAGTAATGTCAGAGTTTTTAGGCATTGGCATGATTACACTGGCATCTCTAAAGGGAATGTCTGAGCAGGAATGATTACTTCATTCTAAACAATTGTGTGTGGTACAAGCAAAAATTACTTTTAACATTCAGACCTCCAAGGATACATAGAACCATCATTAGGGAGGCTTGATAACAATTACAACACATCATATTAACAGACCTTCAGCTAGATACAAATAACCACTCAGTAGACTGGGCCCTAAATAAGAGCTTAATTGCAATAAACAATTTTGATCCTATCCCATGAATTTCTTCTTTCCTTCCTGTTGCGTTTCCAAACTGCTCCGTGCACCTGGAATGCATTTTGGTTCATAACAGTGACAGTTCATGCAGAAAGATCGAGTACCCCCTCTTGATGCCTACAGGACTGTTATAGCATGTGAGCACTTATTTGTGTTTTCCAGCCAGCTTCTCATTTTCTTATTGACCTACTCATTTGGAAGGAAGCAAAATACACTGAGCCTTCAAGTGCTGATTTTTGAGATGTATTAGGTAAATGGCTCTGAGTGAAACATTCAGAAAGAAACCAATTTGCAGTCCCAAAGTAATCATAGTTGCTACTTACCTAATCCCATTTATCCCCAAGATCTTCCATGCCTTCTGCAGCTGGCTTCAAACTCAGCCAGACTTCATAAGGAGAACCTTTTCTATAATGGTTGGCAGTAAATCATCAAATCATATGATGGGCTATTGTGAACTACTTCATTCGGTTATAATTTCCCCCTGCCTTCTTACTGGAAAAAAGAAATATTTTCCTAGATGAATAAAATACAAATGGAAAAGCACAATGTGCAATCACCAAATGCTTCTGCAAACCCAATAGTCCCTTGTAATGAGAAAAGTCCAAAGTGTCCCTGCTGAGGCGCAGGAAATGTCATCCACCCATGTCTTCCTTATCCAGCCAGTCTATACAAACCAAGCAGTAAGTGTATGGCAGAGACTTATTTTCAAAGTGAACATTGCCAGATAATTATGTGCTTCAGGGACTAGCATCTGATGAGATGATCTCAAGACTCCAAAATCCTATGCTGCAATAAAGTTGTTAGTCTTCAATGACTAACAGGACTCCTCTTTGTTTTGTTGCTATGGCGGACCTGCCCCCTTCAATCTCCTCCCAGTGAGACAGATTTTCCTGCCAAATTTCAGTTTCCTTGCTTTGACTGAGCAGCCCTAAGTCGCATGATCTCCAAAAGAGAAGAATACTTAAAGAAAGTATCATAGAGTGATTGGAGGGAAACAAAGTATCACAGAGTGCTTGGAGGAAAACAAAGGAACCAAAGCCTCAAAAAAGAAGCCTTTAAGTATCTGTGAAGAGCCTAAGAACTGAAGTCTGTGCATGTTCTTATTTTGCCTCAGGTATATGTTAAAGGACTAGGCAGTGGGTGATTTGAAAAATCCCTCCTGAGGCTTTGGAGAGCTCCTACCAGTCTGGGTAGACAATACTGACCCTGATGAGCTGATCATCTGATTCAGTATAGGGCACCTTCATGTGTGTGTGTTCATTATTTCCCATTAGATCAAGTTAGACATGTCTGTAGCTATTTCTCATCAATGTGAACAGAAGTGTTTAACTGTCTATATTGTTTCTTGATTTATTTGTAAAATTCTAAATGTGTGGTCTAGGCAAAAACTCCCAGAAAAAAAAACCCTTAAATCATCAAGAATGTTTTGATTTAGTTGTATAACAGGAGATTCATTTTCAGTAATAGTATTTAGTACCATTAAAGAAAATATTCCCTTTAAAAGATTAATATTCTTATTCCTTGTAGAAAAGAAAATGACTGGTACAAAGGTCACACTATTAAAGATATCAAACCAGGGTTAAAGTATATAAACAGTGACTTGGAAGTCAGAGCGCAAGTATGTCAAGTAGATCTGAAGGTGATGGATGACACCTATAGGTACTTGTCCTCTGGTTTCTCTTGGAAGACTAAGTTTATTTCACAGTTGTCAAAGACGAAGCTTCACTTTAAGGCGCTCATGCTAATCGTGCAGTGATTGACATTCTCCTTGGATCTCCTCAACTGCTGAAAGAACAGAAACTTCACACTACCTTAAAGCAAAAAATGAGAAGGAATTTAAATCTATTTGCTCTTTTCATGGCAGCATGAACCAACGGATAGTTTTTATTGGCTAACATACATATTCACTAAAGAGTACAAAGAACCTTGCCAAGAAGGAGTCCAGCTCCAAGGAAGGAAACTAGCCCTGCTTCTGTAAAAGGGAAAGTGAGACAAAAAGAAGGTAGCTTTGCATTTTGCTGTTGTGGCTACTGCTACCACTACCATCATCTTTTGTTTAACAAAGTGGTCATCAAAATTTGACAAAGAAAAACAAAATTAAAATGGAATTTAGATTGAAAATTATATTTCTGGCATGTCTAAATCCTCCAACAAAAATGTTGGTAGCCATACAGAAAATTACTAGACTAGCAAGGTCTGGTATGTAATGATTCTAAGTGCTTATTTGGGGAGCTCATCTATTATGTCTTGAATATCCATGCATCTTCCAGTAGCCATTATGAACTCGGACTGGGATGTGGAGGGGATGTGAATGGGCTTCATCACATAATTTCTGAACTTCATATAGTAAGGGCTTGTTCTTATGGTCTATATCATCCAAAATAAGGAAATTGCTTATTTCAACAACCCATTATTGTTACATGGGCTCAACCTGCAGGAAATAAGATCAGAACTCTCAGTTTTCACACATGGCTACAGGTTAATATCTAATTTAATGTAAATGAACCTGCTACATAAGAAGCTGTCACAATTGCAATTTTGTGTTAGGAAGACAAGTAGGATTTGGAAACAACTCCAGGCCATCAGCCAGTCACCTCTGCTTTAATTTAATGACCATTTGTACTAAATGCCATTGTATACTTTGCAATCCCAGTCACTGCAACATAGATGTAGTACCCCAGTTTACAGTTTATTCAAAATTGCAAGATTGGGACAGATGAAGAAATCAGAGATTAGCCAATGATAAGGGAGAGTAAGATAGCATTGGAGAGGTTCAATGAAGTATGTTTTATGACTGGAGCTTCCCCTGATACCAACCAAAAATGGCAGTGTTTGATTTGACCTCAGCTTTCTTTAGAGCCCTGTAGAGATTTGGGTAATGGAAATTATTATTTGTTTGGTTTTCCCTTTATGTTTTCCTGGTGTTGTTGGTTTTTTTTAAATATCACCAGAGAGAGACAAAAAGAGACACACAGAGAGAGAGAGTTTTCTAGAGAAGGGGCTAAAATGGCTGTGGAAAACTTACTGCAATGATTCTTGAAATCGTGCAGGATATTGACTCTCATGGGTATGAGGTTAATCCTTGTAACATTTTCCAGAATCCCAAAAGTTTTAAATCTACCGGCTTCTGTGGCCACACAATAACTGCAGTCTTCGTGTCAACAACAGTATTGTTGTTCCATCACATTGTACTATTTAATCCACTGTGTAAAGGAACAATGGACAGCTGTGAGTCTATAAAACTCTTAATGGATTTTCCTTCTGAAAATAAGGCCTGGTGAGTGAATTTTCCCAGGGTTCCTCTCAGGTCTCAGGCTTTGTGTGAATATCAAACTCTTTGTATGCAACAGATGATGGCTCAGAGACACTAACAAAACCTCCCAACAATATAAGGCTTGTGTCGCGCCTTTCTCCAATTGGATAAAGGTTGATGTTATCATACAAAGGCTAAGCATGAGACCAAATTAGTCATGTTTTATTTCATTTTCTTATACAGCAAAAACTGCTTTACCCTTTCTAGTAGCTTCATTATTCATTTTGAAATTTTGTTCACTGCATCCATACTGCATCTGTTAAGACTCATATATGTAATTAACTCTGGTATCGGTACATGAATCTAATTGTGTTGAGCATATGGATTATATGAAATTTGATGGCATCATCACATTATGTGTCTTTGCTATATGGTATTTGATCCATTTTGTAAAATTAATATGTTGGAATTTTACGGTGGTATACATGGTTCACTCCCTTGATTTTATCATCACATGAGATGGGTCTGGCTGAGAGAGGAAGTGACTGGCCCAGTACTGCCCTGCGAGCTTCTCAGTAGAGGGACTTGAACCTGGGTCTGTTAGTGATCTAACACTATGACTGCCTCATCACACTGGTTTTCATTTATTTGTTAACTGGAAGTCATTGTCAAAGTTGGGTGATAAAGCAGCATGACTGCCCCTGCTCCCAACCCCCAACCCTGCCCCGATTATTTCTAAAAATGGGCCATTTCCGCACACGTTGAATAATGCACTTTCAAAGCTCTTTAGTTATCCTTTAGAAGTGGATTTTGTGTTTCACACATGAAAACCCAGTTCCAAATAATCACCAAAGAGCATTGAAAGTGCATTATTCAACATGTGTGGAAGCAGCCATGGTGACTTGGGACTAAAGAAAACATTCTTCCTGATTTAAGAAGTACTTCTTAGAAGAAAGAATCACAAAGAAAAATAAAACCTTGGTGCAGCCCTATAAAAATTCATTTTTAAAATTTTTTTGTAAATGGTAAGAAGGAAGTGAAGGCAGCATGATATAGCCTTCTCTCACAAGAGTTCAGAAGCTAAGCAGGATTGCTACTGGGATAGGAGACCACCAAGGAAGACTCTGCAAAAGAAGGCACTGGCAAACCACCTCTGCTTCTCATTTGCCTTGTGACTAGATGTTGCTTTACACACACACAAATGGTAAGAGACCTATACAAATATCCTACTATATAAAAGGCTAAGAGTATTCACTTCATACCCTGATGTGCCTCCAGAGGGCGCTGCTGTGGAGGGAAGCTCAGATAAAGCAGCCAAACCTCCAGAGAGCATGCTGCAGTGGGAACCCTAGGCCAAAATCAGGCACAGAGCAGGCGGCAATGCGCCCTGCCTGCCCCCGACCGGGGTCCATAGAGGAGCAGGTGGCAACGTATTGTTATCCCACAAATTAACTTTACTATTCACTCACTTCAATTCACCACGTCCCAATCTTCAGGTGTAGTATATTTTATTACTTGTAAGTGCAATAAATTATATGCAGGCAGTACTATAAGACAGCTTAAAGTCTGTTTGTTAGAACACATTTTCTGCATCGGGTTGAATGTAACTGAAGCTCCCTAGTAGAACATTTCCAGACTTGTGGACATCAGGAGGATGAGTTCCGGTACACTGTTCTGTTTTCGGAACAGCACCTCCCTCAGTGTAATTTGCACGCTGTTCTTTTAAGGAAGGAAACACAGTGGATACACGCACTGCATACTCTGAAACCCAATGGTCTGAAGAATGAATTAGATCTATCATGTTTTTATGAAGTTTTAAATGGGAATTCTTGTATTTATTGTAAGTCTCCTTTAAAAAAATGTTGCTTTGTCATACCTGTTACCTTCAAATGTCTGCTGAGTACCCACACTTCCTGCATGAGGGTGCCATGTTTGACTTGTTTGACTCTTTTGACTGATTGGTGTTATATGCTCTTAACTATTATTTTTGGCAAGATTGATTTTTAAATGCCCATATGATATTGTATTTATCAATTTGTATTTTAGATATTTATTATATTTATTGTACAAATTTGTGTGATGGTGTATTTTTCTAGCTTGGTGGATCTTTTCTTTGCCCCTGAAGAGGTTGTTTTACGAAACATCAAGTCTCAAGCCGGCACTGCATGTCGGGCGATGCAGGCTCTTGTCTCCTCATCCCGCCCTTCCAACTTCCACCTATAACAAAGTAAAACGTGTCATTATTAATAATAAGGACCCTTCTGTTTGAAACTATTCTTATGTAATATTGTCTATATGACTTGTTAATTTGATTGATATGTGATATTTGAAAAGCCTTTGTACTTCTGGTAAAGTGAATATTTTGTATTGATTTTGAATTTTGACTCATTCTTTGTATTTCCCTACTCTTGTGCTTTTGCATCTAGTTTTTTGCGGGATCAGTATCAGAGCTGGCGGTAAGGCCTGCCCCTTCACCCGGCCGGGATCAGGAGTGGAGCAGATGGCAATGCCCCCCTTTACCCAGCCGGGATCAAGTGTAGAAGAGGTGGTCATGCCCGCCCGCCCTGCCTTCATCCAGCTGGGATCAGTGACGGAGGAGGAGGGAATGCAGGCCTACCCACCCTCCCCTTTCTGGAGCCAATTGTATTTTTTCCCACAAGAGGCTTGTTGTTAGTATTTTATAATTTAGCATTTCCTATTTTAAAGATTTATAGAAAGAAAAACATTTTAACCCTGGCAGCACTGAAATATAGTAATGAATGGATTTTGCTGAAAAGAACATTTGAAGGGATCAAAGAATCACTTGCTCATCCTTCACTGCTAATTGCTTATCCATACAAGGATAAACCATTTCTTGAAGGTGTGGCTTTGCTTAGATAGGACAGAACCCGGTGAAAAAGTATGAACTTGATATATGGAGGGCACCACTAAATGGTCCCTATCAGCTGAGTGTAGAGGTAATGGAGAAATTATGCTGGTGCATAGTTAATAACAATCCATTGATATTTTCTAGTTTATGCTGGAATAAACTTTGATAAATCTTTAAGGTGGTACAGACTCATGTTTTATTGTACTGCTTTAGTCTAACCCATCAGACTTTTAATTACTCTTAAACATTTAGAAAATGTGAATATATTAATTTCCAAAGACCACAAAACTTTAATAAGACAAGCGTTATTACAACTACTAGCATTTTAAAATACTTTTTATACTTTCACACCCTTCTTCCTTCTAATCACCAAATCGCCAAAGGAATCCACAAGAATGCACAGACTTGAGACCCCCTTCACAGATCTGGCCTGGTCCACTGCTTTTATTTTCCCCTTACTGTCATATTTCAGATTCCTCTGTAGACATCTCTACTTCTTTTTGTTGTAGAAAACATTGCTGGTGGTAGACTCCACTAACTAGTGAAGGGAGACATTCATGAGTCCAACCTCAGAATAGCTACTTCATTAAAAGCTGACGCTCTCTCCTGGTAGAGCTGTCAAGAGCAAGTCTGCTGCTGACTACAAGGGGACTGGGAATTGAGTCTTGGCCTAATGAACAAGCCCATGTCATTTCTATTAACATTTGGCAGATCTAGGCTGGGTTTTTTTCCAGAACACATTTCCAACCAGCATTATTCAACAATTATCCAGCCTTTAATCACTTTAGAGACTCCTGACTTTTATTCCTCTATCGTCTGTATTTCTCCTTCCCCACTTCTTTTTGGGAATCAGTCTTTCAAAACATCTGGCACTGGATTTGTACTGCCCTCCCCATGCATGCCCCACCACAGCTAAGTTTTTTTCTCTTTGCCAATGAGTCTCCTGTTACTGATGTTGGTCCTTTATATTCCAATACACGGCCCAATCCTGGCTCAGAAAGAATAGTTAATGCTTTCCAGGGGGAATGACATTTCTTACCTGGATTTTTATTATTCCTGCTGTGACCTGCAATCTGCAATAGGGCTGTTCATTTTTTAATCCCCCCCTCCTTGTAACTGATGAAATCTCATGGGCTTTATGCACACAGGCCGTTCATTAAAACATTGCAGATTCTCTTTCATTTCAGGCCAACAGAGGTGTCCATGTAAAGCTGTTCTCTATTCCCTGGCAGTGTGCCAACAGCAACTATTGTTTTCTACCCACAGTGCAGATAATAATAAAAGTCCACACAGTCATGCAAGCGTGCAGAGTTGGAGCTACAGATAGCCCAGAGCAGCCAGCTAGCTAGAAAGTGACTGTATACAAAACAATAGACCAATTGGTGCCAATAATGAAACTCAATAGGCCATTTATTAGTGGCAAATTTGGAAGATGTGCCTGTTACTGCATTGCTTTCAACAGCCATGAAAACTGGTCTTGAGTATCCAGTGGTTCTGTTCATTTTCAAGGGGCTTCTCCAGCTGACACTATGGTAGGAATTAAGCATTTAATGACAGCAGAAGATTCTCAGTCTTCTGTTTGTCTTGTTCTGAGGGGGGGGGCAGGGCCAGCGCATCCATTGAGACGGAGCCGGCAGCCGCCTCAAGCACAGCTCTCTGAAGGAGGTGCTGTGGCCCGTGCTGGCCCCCAACTACCCCCCCTGCCTGACCCGGCACCAGTGCCGCGGGTCGTGCAGCGCAGAAGCAACCAGGCTGTGCCTCTTGCTTCATGCACTTGTGCCCCCAGCCTGACCCGGTGGCAGCATTGTGGGATGTGCGGTGCAGGAGCAATCAGGCTGTGCCTGTTGCTTCATGTGCTTGCGCCCCCGGCCCAACCTGGCAGCAGTGCCGTGGGATGTGCAGTGCAGAAGCAATCAGGCTGTGCCTGTTGCTTCATGTGCTTGCGCCCCTGGCCTGACCAGGTGGCAGTGCTGTGGGATGTGCGGTGCAGAAGCAGTCAGGCTGTTGCTTCATGCACTTGCGCCCCTGGCCCGACCTGGTGGCAGCACCACAGGACACGCGGCACAGAAGCAATCAGGCTGTGCCTATTGCTTTGTGCGCTTGGTGGGTCAATCAGTCTGTGCCTATTGCTTCATGTGCTTGGTGGGTATTGGACATTGGGAAGGTCGGTTTGTAGCCCCTCAAAATAGCTGCCTGGAGACACTTCCATTTTTTGCCACTGTGAAGAGAAAATGACAGGAAAGGGAGGGACCATGGATCACGCCTTTTCCGGGGTTCAATCTCTCTGAAACTTGGGGGGTCTTCGGAGGACAGTGAGGACTATGTCCCCTGAAAATTTCGTGGGTATTGGACATTGGGAAGGTCAGTTTGTAACCCCTCAAAGTAGCTTCCAGCAGACAGTCCAGTTTTTGCCACAGTGAAGAGAAAATGACAGGAAAGGGGGGGGGGCATGGATCATGCCTTTTCCAGAGTTCAATCTCTCTGAAACTTGGGAGGTCTTTAGAGGACAGTGAGGACTAGGTCCCCTGCAAATTTGGTCAGTATTGGACATTCAGAAGATCAATTTGTGATTCAAGTTTTGTGATTTTCATTTTTCCTACATTTCTTCTGTTTTGAAAAATTTGTTAGGGGCGGGATGCAAGTAGGTATCTCACCTCAGGCGCCAGAAACTCTGGCACCGGCCCTGAGGTTTGGGGGTGGGGGGTGGGGAGCAGATTTCAGGTAATCCATAATGGACCAGAGAAGCTGTTCTCTGTGTTTCTTCTGCATCCTTGCCAGTGGTCACTTCTCAGAGTTAGATAGGAAAAGTTAGTCTGTTTTGGAGTCAGACTAGGGGGTAGAGTTTGAGAGAGAAAGCAAAGAACTAGGGAGGGATTAAGAATGTTGTGAGAACAGCACAACAGTGAACATGTCTGTGTTTAACTAAAATATATATTAACAAAGGAAACTATCATATAAGATTCAGGCAAAGCTGACAACTCCATCCAAACATCCCTTCACCATCACATCATTGACACTCCAAAGAGGGTTGCTATGGACACCATTATAACTGTTTTGCTCTCTTGGCATGAGAGGGGGTGCAAAGACAGTTGCAGTTGTTATAGATTAAGGTGAGGTCTTTATGATGGACCCCCTTCACCTCCTCACTGTGAGGAAGATTTTCCTGCCAAAATTCAGTTTTTCTGTATTGACTGCGCAGCGCCCAGAAGCATGTTAGTATTTGTGGTTTTGAAAGTCCATTTGTCCCATCCTGACACACAGATATAATTTTGGTTTTTAGCCCAGCCCAGGAACTTGATGAGGAATAGCAGGATCGATGGTTGTTGTGGATTTTCCTGGCTATATAGCCGTGGTCTTGGCATTGTAGTTCCTGACGTTTCACCAGCAGCTGTGACTGGCATCTTCAGAGGTGTCTGTCAAAAGACAGAGATCTCTCAGTGTCACAGTGTTGAGAAGATGTTGGCAGGTAATTTATATCTACTCAGGAGTGTTGGGGTTGGGCTGAGTCATCCTGTAAGAGTTTCCCAGGGTGTGGAATGCTAATGGAGGGAGGCTTCACTGTATCCTGCGGAGGTTCTTTTGCATATGGATTGGTGCTTAATATGCTAATCTTCTCTGCAGGGCTATTGTAGGGTGTAGAGTATTTTGTTAGCCTGGTGTTTTTCAGGACTGGAAACCATGCTCTATTCATTCTTAAGGTCTCTTGTTTCCTGTTGAAATTGTGCTTATGCTTATGAATTTCAATGGCTTCCCTGTGCAATCTGACAAAGTAGTTGGAAGTGTTGTCCAGTATTTTGGTGTCCTGGAATAGGATACTGTGTCCTGTTTGAGTTAGGCTATGTTCAGCCACTGCTGATTTTTCTGGATGGCCAAGTCTGCAGTGTCTTTCATGTTCTTTTATTCTTGTATGGATGCTACGCTGTGTGGTCCCGATGTAAACTTGTCCACAGCTGCAGGATATGCAGTATACTCCTGCCGAGGTGAGGGGGTTTCTACTGTCTTTTGCTGATCGTAGCATCTGTTGTATTTTTCTGGTGGGTCTGAATACTGTTTGTAGGTTGTGCTTTTTCATAAGCTTTCCCATCTGATCAGTGATTCCTTTGATGTATGGCAAAAACACTTTTCCTGTGGGAGACTGCTTTTCCTTAGTTGTTTGATTTATCCTTGGTTTAATTGCTCTTCTGATTTCATTTCTGGAGTAGCCATTTGCTTCAAGTGCGTGGTTTAGATTATTAGTTTCCTCGTTGAGAAAGTGTGGTTCACATATCCGTCTTGCACGGTCTACTAATGTTTTTATTATGCCTCTTTTCTGTTGGGGGTGGTGATTGGAGGAGCCCTCTTCCTTTTGTGCTTGGAAATGCCTTACAGTGGCTTATCTCCTTTCTCTATGGTCAGGGGCAGAGGGTGGTACTTGGGGAGGAGTTCTCAGCACACCACCCACTGGTGTGCAGTGTTCCTGAAGAAGCGATACTCTCCCCTTTGTTGTTTAGTTTTTATATGCACCTCCTTGCCCAGCTGGTACAAAGTTTCGACTGTATTGTCACCAGTATGCAGATGACACCCAGTTGTTGTCTCAATTACTGACTCACACAGGCAGCAGGCAGGGGGAAGTTCCCAAATTGTCAGAGCAGGACAAATCACAGCTCCAATGTTCAGGCACAGCGTAGACAACACTCACAGCTTTGAGTGCAAAGGGGGTATTCCAGAATCAAGTACACAATAACAAGCTGAGGGCAGAGATGAGGGAATCTGTTCCAAACACAAGCAGCAAGATAAACAAACACATTGCCTCTACACAGCCACTCCCTTCTCTGCTGCTTTTAAGCCTCAAGCTGCACAGCCACCTGTGCTGCATCATGCACCTGCCAGCCATCTCAGCCCTGCCCCTGCAAGTACTCATCATCACTGTTGATGCTGGGCCAGTACTGAGCTGCTAGGTAGACACTGCGCCTTCTGACTTGAAGGGATCTCCTTGCCCTCCTCTGAGGCACTCTGGTGATGACAGGGGAGAGCTGGCCAGTGCCTGGCTCTCTGTTGCTGGCCCAGGGCTGGGAAGCGGAAGGACCAATGTGCTGGGACCTGGCTGTGAATCTATTTCTGATCCTTCAGAGACTGTCTCCTCCTGCAGTGCCTCTGCCACTAGCTGTGGATCTGGGTCAGATTCACCAGCCGCCTCTTCCTCAAAGGAGTCCTCTGCATCTCTTTGCTCTGTTGGGCTGGGCTGGTCCACAACAGTTGTATCTGTTGATGGATGGCAGGCCTTACTCTGCCCAAGAGGTACTGGTGAGCACTTTGGGGGCTGTGTCTAAATGGGTGAAGCAGAGTCAACTGAAGCTGAATCCCACGAAGATGGAGGTCCTGAACTTAGGTCGTAGGCCATTGGGTTTAGGAATCTGGCTCCCAACCTTTGATGGGGTACCACTTGTTCCCATTCCAGCAGTCAGTAGCCTAAGGGTGATACTGGAAGCCTCCTTATCAATGGAGGCCCAGGTTGTGGCAGTTGCCCAATGGCTATTTTACATCTTTGGCAGGTCAGGCAGCTTGCCCCCTACCTCTCGACCCATGACCTAATGACAATGATTCATGCAATGGTCACCTCCATGTTGAACTACTGTAACTTGCTTTATGCAGGGCTTCCCTTGGGTCTGATCCAGAAGTTACAATGGTTCCAGAATGTTGCTGTGTGTATCCTAACTGGTACTCTGTATAGGGCACATATTACCCCCATCTTGCAGGAGTTACACTTGCTCCCCGTAGAGTTCCAGATCACATTCAAGGTTTTGGTGTTTTTCTATAAAGCCCTTCGCAGACTGGGACCACCATACCTGTGGACCCGTCCCCTGCCATACGTACCCTGGAGTGTGCTTAGATCAGCTGATAAACATCTACTGGGCCTAGGGAGACTCAACTGGCCTCGACCAGAGCTAGGGCCTTTCCAGTTCTGGCTCCAACCTGGTGGAACTCTCTGACTGTAGATATGTGGGCCTGCCAGATCTTTTATCCTGTCAATGGGACTGTAAGACAGAGATGTTCCACCAGGCATATGGATGAGGCTGGTCTCGTATCCATCTGGTGAGCCTCCCTACCAGTCTCCTGTCAAGAGGAGGGGCTGTATAGTTATTCAGCCCCCCCCCAGGAGTCATAATTTGACCAGAATGCCTGTTCCTCCTCCCTCAGTATCCCTTCTGTACTATTGGCAGGGGTGGTTGGTATGGACTTCTATCTTGGGAATCGTTTTGCTGTAGCTTATGATTGTTATGTTGTTCTGGTTTTATTATGTTTTTAAATGTATTTATAACCTGTTGTAACCTGCCGTGAGCCTGCTTGCAGGGCGGGCGGGCTGGAAGTTCAATGAATGAATGAATGAAATGGCACTAGAGACTGTGACATTAAAAAAAGAAATAACTTTATTTAACAGGCAGGGATTGAGTAAGCAGAGTCAGGGGCTGGAAATGTGGAGATAAAAATTAGTTGGCATTATTGAATACATTTAATGTAAAATAGTATGGCAAGCCATATTGTCAACAATTCATTTTTATCCCAGGGCAGGCACACCCACAGGCCCCTCTGCAGATATAAAAAGTGAGTCATCATCAACATGGCTTGCCTTCCTGCTGCCTTCCTTGGGAGACCCAGGAAGGCCCAGTGTGGCGGTGTGAAGGCCCAATGTGGCGGCGCAGCCTGGGAGAGTGCAGCAGCAGGAACGCCCAGTGCTGCAGTGCGGCCCTTCAGAGGCTGTTTTCTAGAGCCCTTTGTTTATACAACAGGCTTGGTTACCAGCATACATATATTCTTGGTTCTTAACAGTGAGAGGTGTTTTACTTAGTATTCTAGTTACAGCAACAATGTATCTTCAGGAAGCTTCCTATTACAGTTCAGATTTTCTGGAGTTAGTCACTTTTTTTTTGCACCAAACTCATTCCTTCCTTGAAACTAGAGGGCATTTCTATCTCCTGAGTAGTTTAAAGCCATTTTCCTTTCACAACAGACCCAGGGTCCTTCTCAGAACCAAACCCCTTTGAAACTGGGCCAGAATTAATCTTCTTCTCCTCAGAAGATATAACCCTTCTTCTTTTGGGCTTGAAAGGGAGTCTCAACACACTATCCAATTACTCTCGCCAAAAGACACTCTCAGTTCTTTGGTGTCTTTGTAAAGTGTACTTCAGGTTATGCTGAGACTTAGACTTTGCATTCTTAGATAGAAATTCTTCCTAGTAATACCACCATTAAGGCAAAGGAGTCTTCTCCATTCACTCTAAAGGTGAACCTATCTGACTTTTCTTGTCAGACTCCCTGACTTCAAAAAACTGTCAGAAACCAACTGACCACCTTTAGACTGGTTCTAACTGACCAGTCAGAGAAGAGAGAATCACTCAAGCTCTCCTTTATAGGGAATAGTTAACCCTTCTCCTTTCAGCTGATTTTGCCACACTTCAAAAACCTGCTGTTAAGTGCAGTCTGTCACAATCCCACTCCCTTGTTTACTGTTTGGGGTACATTATCCTTCTATCCCCAGTTGGTAGAGTGCAATGTTTCTTTGGTGCTTGTGTCTTGAAGTATAGTAACTGTAAAGACCATTGAAAGGGTCTAAAGAAAGCAGTGGTAGATATATGCTACAAGAATGTTTGTTCCACCTTTTGGTGGTGTGAGTGTTCTTGTGCAAAATTCCCTTTCCCTGTAGCTCCCTTCAACTGTTCAGAGTCTAGGCTTAGGGAGATGCCCTTAGAATGTATAAAACTCATAACAATTACTTATCTATGTCTGGACACTCTAAGAATCCCACAGATCTCTATGGTTTGACCATAAAAATCCAGAGGATTCCTAGAACATCATCACAATGCAGTGATGTCAATTCGTTTTTTTTAGTCAGAAATTATACTGTGGTATTGCACAATGGCCTTTCCCCCTCCCTGCTTTCCCTTGCTGTTCATTTCTGCAGTGGCACAGTACCAGGGAGGATTGGCAGGACATCTCCCCCTGGAAGTGGGTAAGTGGCTTCCCTATATAAAAGCATTCTGCAAAATTCATTCAAGCAGTACATCTTGATGTCTGAAAATTCCTGATAAAAGTGCAAGGAACTGACACATTTATTATTTTAGAAATAGCAATGAGAGAAGTATTTCCCTTTCCATTTCACCACCTTTTCTATCCAGAAATTCTAGAGATAAAAGATAGCTTTAATATACAGATATATTTACATTTCCCATTCCTTACAACCACCTAGTTGTGATTTATTGTGAGTTCAAAACACTGAAGTAACATTCACTAACAGCCAAGCTATATTTCATAGTAAAATTTACATATGCTATGCAACAGTTTGGAATGCTGGAAGCAACACAATTTTTTTACAGAAGCAACAGGGTCAATATCATTTTTTTATTTCAATAAAAAGTATAACTTCTTTTGAAGAACACTATTATTTTCATTCAAAAAGTATCTGACAGCTTACCACATTAAAATTACACTACATGGCATAGTTGTGAAATGCTCTCTCTATCCATACTTGTATGTCCTGTCAAGTTGCAACTGACTTATGACCTCAAATGAGAAGCAGAGGTGGTTTGCCAGAGCCTTCCTCTGTAGTCTTCTTTGTTGATGCCCCAGTTTGATTGTTTGTGGACTGAGCTTCCCTAATATTTCACATGCTACCTAAATTTTGAGGTAACAGTAACAATAATCACTATAATTAAACCTGCATGTACGGTTGCTATGAAGAGCCAAATTACAGGTGACAATGGCCACAGGTCCATCTCGTGGCTGCCAACACCATTTTAGAAGCATTTGTAGGTCTTTTAAATTACCACAAGGCCCTGATCCAGAGTATATGCACAGCATGGTAGCCCCAGGAGCTCTTCTTCCCCCTCCTTTTCAGGTGACAAAATAGTCCACCATTGCTGTTTTTGCACCTGAAAAGGTATAGGGTGTGTGTGACAGACTGCAATTTTTAAAAAGCCTGGAAGTGCTGTAAACACACAGCTGCAGGACTATAAAGGGTTAATCCCTCAGATAGTGACAGGCTACTCCAAGAAATCTGATTGTGTAGCATGACCTGGAAAGAGGAGAGTCTTTTTTTGAGACCTAGCACTGGAGGGGGGGGAGAGAAAGTGTAAAGAGTTGGGAGATGGAGTTCTAACTAGAGGATTTTTAACACCGGCAAGTGCACTGGGGTACCTCTGGAGAGTGAAGAGATCCCTGGCCGGGTGTGGTTGGAAATAGAGATGGGCACGAACAGAAGAAGAAAAAAAACTAACATGATGTTCGTTGTTCATTGCCATCCATGAACAGGGACTCATGAACAACCACGAACATGGCCCTGTTCATGAACATGTTCATGGTTGGCTGTTCATGGGGGCCAGCAGGCTCTCCTCCAGCCATCATCCAAGTTTGGTCAAGATCCTTACTGCACCACTCCCAGAAACCTGACCTGAGCAGGCACCAGGAAAGGTACTAATAATAAATAATAGCTTGGCCCAGAGCCTGGCAACAGCCCTAGAACTTGAAGGGGTAGATCCCTATCCCACCACACACAAAGAAAATTCAAGATCCAATGCACTCTCTCTATCAAAATGCCAACAGCAACTGTCTCTCCCTCTCCACCGTATACAAAGCCAGAGCTGGGAGCCCCCCTCCCCCCTGCTCTTTGGTCCCTTATTGTAACAAATTTGGAGCTCCACGCTCGAAAGGAAGACCTGCCTATCAAGCTAAATTGGGCTTAGATTGGGGTTTCCAGGGCAACATCAGGAGTTCAGACAGAGTTCAGACAATCCCTGTCTAAGTTGCCAAGGGAATTGATTGCAGGTGCCAGACTGTCTGGCTTAATGAACAGCAACGGACAGCAGCTGTTCGTGCCCATCTCTGTTTGGAAACTGCCTGGGGAGACCTCCAGATTCAGTTAATGACTGAAGGAAAGCACTGGAGTGTGGAGAGGATTGGGGTACTAGAAAGTGGGTACCAGCATTCCTAACTGCAGAAGAGAAAGAGAATACCAAAAGAAAGTCTTGTTGAGTGCTTGGGGAAAGACAAGGGAATTATGTTAAATTGTCTCAGAAATGTTCAGCCCCTTTCACCTCACCTTTCCCCTCTAAAGTAAATAAACTAGTTAGTTATTTTTGGAATTTTAAAAATGCCTCTGGTGCCATTTCTGTTGTTTAAGGAACATCATAGGGGGAGAAACAAGAGCTCCTGGGGCTCCTGTCATGCACACTCCCTGCCTCGTGGTGATTTTAATACTAAAGAGGTTCCAAAACGGCATTCTCAGTGACAGGATGGACCTATGGCCACTATCACCTGAAATTTGGCTCTTAGTCATGCCTAAACATTGGCAAAATAGCATGCTGTAAGAAATAATATTGTTAAATAATTCAGGGTCCTTGAAGGCCAAACATCCTATCTGCACTGCTGTCCACTAGTTCTTTACATAATGTATTCTGCTCTGTCTTTGCATTAGGTGTGACTGGAATTCTCAGTTATTCCTGCTAGAGAGATGTAGCAAAATTACCTTCCTTTAGAAGATAGTGCCTGTTAAGTTTTTGATCATAGATCCAGAGGAGTTAGCCATGTTAGTCTGTAGTTGCAAAATAGTAAAGAGTCCAGTAGCACCTTTAAGACTAAATAATTTTATTGTAGCGTAAGCTTTCAAGAACCACAGCTCTCTTCATCAGATGCATCTGACAAAGAGAGCTGTGGTTCTCGAAAGTTTATGCTACAATAAAATTATTTATTCTTAAAGGTGCTACTGGTCTCTACTATTTTGTTAAATTTTTGCAGTCTCTCTAAGAACAGTTGTATGAAAGAGGGCATGTGGCAGAAGTACTTTGGATCCTGTAGCTCCATAAATGAAGGTGATAGATTTGAAGACCTATTAACATCTGTCCACATTCTATGATTATGTGATCGGACTACACATTAATTAACAGGCAACACTTTAATTTCTCTGTGTAACATAAAATTACATGAATGCATACAGAGTACCTAATCAAAATGCAATCCAACACACCCTGTTCATTATCCTTGGAAGGGTAACCAGCTTAAATCACTTTCCTCAGACTCTGGGATCCAAATTGACTAGAATGTGGCAATGTTTGTGGCTTCTGTGATTATAGGATGTCCTTAAATATTACAGCACAGTGAATGGAGAACTGACAATTATCAGTTGGGCAAGATCATCTGTCTGAGATGTAAACATAAAGGCAACTTGTATATAAGAATATAGAATCATGTTTATTTTATTTATAAATAAACAGGGATATAGAAAAATGGAAGAGAGAAAGTCAACATATTTGTGCTTGGCAGGCACACTGCTTGCAAGAACAATTTTTTCAAATTCACATCACACAAGACTATCCATGTTTGGCATTAGGATGCACTATATATTTTCCTCAGATGCATTTCTGGCTCACTGGTGTAGAGAAGGCACTCAATGTATTTGTGCAGATGTGGACCTTGTTATCACCATACTAGTGGTCAATTATTATCCTGATGATGAAAATGGACAAATGCCTACTTACATGTAGATGGAGCGATTGTTAGCCATCAGAACCCTTCCTCATGCTAAGGGGGCAGTTTATGGATGGAATATCTTAATTGCACCTCATAAATCTAAGGCACTGCCTGGCCCAGAGCAGATGGTGTTACCGGAATTGGTCTCCTTGCAAGTAAGAGAATTTGTGGGGAGGAATTAGCAAGCAAGGAAGACAGCTATGCAAAAGGCTAGTAACTACGGGATCTTATTCATCTGTGTCTAAGGGGTTCCTTCTAAAACAGCAAACGAGGCTGTTATTGTTCAAATAATAATATTTTATTAGAAAGAAAAATGCATGCACATACACACAGAAATGCATACACACACACACAGAGTCCTAGGAAGCTAGCCAGAAGTTGGAATAGAGAGAGGGGAATAAGTATATCTACCTGTCCTGAACAGTAGTGCAGTCCACGGGAGAAGAGAGTAGCTTCAAATGTCTAGCATCCTCAGCCAAGAGAGTAAGAGGCTTGGGGTAACCTCAAGGGAACAGCACTTTGGATCCAGTAAGCGTGTACGGAAAGAGAGAGGCTTAGGGAAGCGACCCTGAGGTAGCAGCCAGGAAGAGTGCACATTTTGAATGGGCCAAGGCACTATTCTTATAGGGCAAAAATGCCCTGAGGTGGGATGGCCCACCTACCCGTTGGAACAAAGACTCCAATGGTCAGTTCCTGGGATTAAAAGAAGGTTTGATTACCTTGATTGGCAGCTGCCAGGCTGTGTGAAAGAGAATGCAAAGTTTGTTCTAGTGCTGCACAAAAGGGGTAGTTTCTTAATGAAGTCCACTGGAGCTAAGTTGATGAATTTAGTTGGGGAATGTATCTTCCCAGGAATGAACTGTTAATACTTATGAATGTTATTTGATTAGCTCCTCAATCAAGGACAGGTGACCTCATCACGGAAGGAGTGAAAGGAATGTGTTAAGTGTGGATGACTCTGCGAAGCCTTTGTTGCACTGGATTCCTTAGGGGCTGGGGAGACTGCAAATCCAAGCACCACTGATTGCCCCGCATTCCTGTGCGGCATTCCATTCATGCCTGGGTCTCCCAGGCAGAACTCAGCAACTGTTAGCTGGTGGTCTTCTGGCTGCAATACAAGCTAACATTTTAAATCCAGAGGCCTGGTGATTTTATATCACAAGTAGCCATGTTGAAATGGCTATTAAAGATGGTGGAGGGTGGGCCAACTGCTTACAATGGCAGGTGGATAGGACCTTGGAAAACTACTAGAACATGAGTCAATGGTGATTGACTGACTGACAGCCCCTCCACACCCTGGATAATGAGGTTATCTAAGAAAACCTTTGTCTAATCCCATAAATGCATACCTCCCACCCGCCTATCCAAATCAAAGCTATTTAGCAAACCTGGTAGCTTCACCGTCCGGTACTTACCAGGTCATCAAGCAATATTTTCACCTATTGCCCATGCCAGATAATCACTTCAAGTCTCTCCCAACTTATTGTTCTACCTCCAGACAAACCATTAACGTATTGTTTTCGGGAGCAAGACACCTGTTTTGCCCCAGGGTACATTTAGCCCTATAATTGGGCTCCCCAGCCATGTGTTATTTGCTCTGGATCCATACACCCACCCTCAAGCTTGCTTGAGACTCTTCTTCTCTCCATGAAACGCTGGTCGTTTTAACTGCTGCCTTCTCGGACTCCTCCTTTCTTCAAGACTGGTAATTATTTCCCTTCCTGAAACCGTTTTCTCCTACTTTCCAGTTTGTTTTTCCTAGTTAGCCTTGTATGTATACTGTGTATGATTTTTTGTATGTTTGCCTTTATTTTCTCTTTAATAAAAAGCCCTTTCCAGTTGAACATCTGCCTGATTTGAGAGTTCTCTAAGGAAATAATCTCCATAGACATAGGTGGAGAATCCCAGTTATCCCCCCTCACTTGTCTTCTTAATGCTAATTCCCCCTGCTAGTTAAGGAGATCTCATATTTGGGTAAAAGGATAGATACAGAGAGATTTCAGTCTAAGCCTAATTTCAAAAATGCACACACATGCATGTGCATATATGCATGTGCACCCATACACAGTAAATGTCAGGTAAGGAAGTCTATTTATATTGAAGTGGATATATACATAAAAATCTCTCTTATAACAAGCCAGAATGATGACCTTTATATTTATGAGTTGCTTTGATGGATCTGGGACCATTCCCAGAGGAATTTCAAAGGGAGATTAGACTATTGAATGGCAACTGATAACGAAGCTCAAGACAATGCATCCACCTGGACTGTATCAAAACATAGACATCCTGACACATTACCAATGCTGATTTCTCAACACCCACTACTCCTCTTCATACCCTATTCAATCAAGACTGCCGTTGTCATTCATCAGCTATTATCATTCAGCTTCTATAATCACTCCACTCTCCAAGATAAAAGAACAGATGGACTCACATTCTAGCTGTATCTCTAGAAGTGAGCTGTGGCTCATGAAAGCTCATACCTTACCACAAATTTTGTTAGTCTTATAGGTGCTAATGGACTCTTGCTCTTTTCTACTGCTACCCACAGACTAACACAGCTACCCATCTTGATCTATTTATAGCATCTAAGATACAATTGACCCAGAGCTCCTCCAATGCAAGCAAACTTATTAGTTGACAGCAAGGCACATATGAAGCTGTCTTGGTCCATGTTGCCTAGTACTGTCTACTACCACTGGCACTTGCTACTTGAGATCCATTCCTTGAACTGAAGATGCCAAGGATTCATTCCAGGACAAGGGTCTATTCTCTGACCAAAGTAGGAGATTGACATGCTGCTGGGGCTCAGTTTGCTCTTGGTGACCAGTGATGTGGGAAGGCATGAGAGGTATGGCTTATGCTGGTCATTGCCTCCCAGGTCTGTACTGCCAGCTGTTGTCCAAAGTAAGCCACTGAGGCAACTGTAGCATTACTGGGGCTCAGTTTGCTCCTAGCTGGTGGTAGCATGGGAGAAGGCAATAACATGGTTTGTGCTCGTTTTCAGTAGCCAGGCCTGTGATGCCAGGTCCAAGATAAGTCCCAAGAGCACTGCTTGGCTAGTAAAATACCTTGAACCGGCCCTGCCTGTGACCCAGCATGCCCAGCATGTATTCTAACACTCAGCGATAGCCCTTCCCTTTGTATATGTGTAGTTCCGATGGATTTTCTTTTGAAGAAAAAAATATTATTAGCATAAAATATATTTGTTTTTTAAAGTTATTATATGATCTTGTTTGAACTCTTTTTAGTACTTAACAGGCATGTGCATTAGTCATATAGTTATGCAAACTATATAAATGTTTAAAACTTCAATTTTCCGGGGCCAGTGCATACTACACACCCACATATTTCAGTAGCAAAAAATAAAACGTCTACCAGCTAAGTAATAAACTACTTAAAGAATTAAGGCAAATTTTATTAGTAACATTTATACTACAGAGATACACAATGTAGAAAATATGTCCATGGTATTTACCAAATCAAGCCCCTTATGATAACTCAACCCATCTCCCCAAATTTCCCACCCCACCAAGAAAGAAGAGATTGAATGCTCAGAAGGCCTTTGGATAACACATTAAATTGTTTTGCTTCCATTCAAAAAATTTCAGTGGAATGGAAATCATGGTTTGACTTTCCCTGACTTCAATGAAACACCCTTGACATTTGATACCTGAGTGAATTAATCACAGTAAGGCATCTGAGCAATGGATGACCCATATGTCAGGATCTTAATATGCAAAATATACTCTTCCTTTCCAAAAGGGAACCTGATTCCTTTTGTCCTATGGTCCATTCAAGAACTGATGTCATGAAATGGCTATGAGACTTAATGCTAACAGAGTTGTTTATTTAATTAGTAACAAGGATAAAATCCTCCTAATATGGCTGATCAGAGGTCAGTCTGAAAGGTCTCTACCAGAGCACTGTCAGACTAAAGTGGCTGATGCTTAATAATGATCTCTAGACTTCAATTTCCTACTAATAAAGGGAAATATAATGTCACGTAAGCCCTCTTATTTGTTCAGATCATCTTAACCACTGAAGAGCTAATATGCAACAACTGAACAAACAGTGGCCACACAGAATTCACTGCACATGATTCCTGATGAAAGAAATCATCCATTAGGCCCATATCAAAGGCTGGAAATACTACATCCCACATCCTCTCACAGTCAAATACACACACTAACAGACAGAAACAAAGCAAAACTTGTCCTTGAAATTTGTTTTTAAAATTACATAAATGATTTGAGGGAAATGGGTGCAGAAAACTTCATTTCTATAGCAAGGACCTTTCTACTCTGGGGCAATTTGGTCATCCTTAAAAAGTGATATAACTTGTAGAAAAGTTTGGAGTATTTTAAATTCAGTGGAATGTCACTGTTGTCCTCCTCAGCTCACTCAGAGAAGATTTTTCCCTCTGGTAGTTCAGTCTAGTTAATAATTAGGATCACTAGTGATGTTTTAATTTACATTGGAACTGAGGTTAATATTAAACCTCCATCAGTTGTAGATAATAGGCCAGTCTGGGAGCCATGCTGAAATTCATGTTTGACAGATCAGTCCCAAAGCATTATTCATTCTTATGGTATCTGTCTTTTTGCAATATTTGATTTTGGGGGGCAAGATTTCAACCACACATTTAGCATTCTCACAATGTTTCACTTCTATGTACAAGATCAACTATACTCCCAAGACATTTATCTCATTGGCCGTTTCCACACACGTTGAATAATGCACTTTCAATGCACTTTAGTTATCCTTTAGAAGTGGATTTTTTGTTCCACACATGGAAAATCAGTTACAAATGTGCACTAAAGCGTATTGAAAGTGGATTATTCAACGTGTGTGGAAACGGCCATTCACTCTAAACTGCTCTCACTCACACATGCATGTTTGGAGAAAAACATACATGTGTGAGTAGCGACGGGCTGGTAGCCCTAATAACTGGCTACTAAGTAAAACATGACTGCAGATTAACTTACATACATTCAAATGCATAACAACTGTTTCCAGTTCTAGTTGCATTGCATTTGTTCAGTATTATAAGCTCTTTAGGACAGCAGAACCCTCATTCTCTCCTTCCAGCATATTATTCTTATGCCTGAATAAAGAGTGAAGATTATTTTGGCATAAAAGTTTAGGATATGGTTGAGATCTCACACGCACAAACTTGTATCCTAAAACAGAAATACAGAAATAAAATATGATTAATACTGGTATTTATGCCCTTCCAAAAATGCAAATCCAAAAATGCCTTCTTTTTCCTGGGTGCACATCCCTATTATTGAATCAGTCATAAAATTTGCCACAAGAACAGCATATACCTACCGTGATCTCATCATGTGTACACAAAGAAAGTCTTGAAGAGAGGCATTTCTCCTCTTCATAGCCCCAAATCACCATTCAAGACTTCTCTCTAAGTAAGTACATACAGACATAACTGGTATTGTATTGGCATCCATTCTAATTAAGACCCAATCATCATATCTGACCAAGACATTTATCGCTCATATGACCCAACAGTGGTCAGCTGAGATCTGCCTTAATTCCTGTGACAAAGTTAAGACTGCTGCTTCTTACTCCCCCTTTCTTATTTTGAAACGTTTCAAAAACTTGAGATCTTCCTCCGTTTCACCTTCTATTAACCTGAGAGCACACCAGCTTACCTACCTAAATTTCTGCTTTAAGCCTGAAAAAAAGAAACATTTTATCATTTATCACCCAGGGCATGCAACTGGACAGAGACTCTGCCTCCAAAGCCTGTTGTTGTATCTTTTGGATCTTGCTGTTTCCCCTTTCAGCTTATTGGCTGACCAGAAATTAGGACCTCTGCCTGAGAATTTGGATCCCTGATTTGGAGTACATGTGGTATAGTGGTTACAGTACTGGAATAGGATCTGGAAGACCCAAGTTTGAATTCCCAGTCTGCCATGGAAGGTTTCTGGGTGACTTTGATCCATTCACATACTCTTAGCCTAACCTACATCACAGGGTTATTATAAGGATAAAATGGAGAAACAAGGTAAGCCACTTTGGATCCCCACTGGACCCCATTAAATGAAATAAATAAATAAATAAATAAAAGCCCTGATCTACCCTCTCACTCTACCCTCTCGGCCTCTTACTTCTCCATCTTGAAACATACATGTTGCATTTTTTTGTGGGCATTTGGAAGATTTGCACCAATGTGGTGTTCTAGGATTTTGGTATTGTTGTATGGCCTGATATTATCATGGTTGCTTGAATGTATTAATTATCCCCCTTAACAAAGCTGTCTCTGATTTCACTATATTTGAGATATTAATGCTTAGGAACCTCACCAATTGCAAAATAATCCCTTGGTTCCTGGTTGTGTGTGTCATCCTCTCAATCTCGGTGAAATCCAAGCTGTCAGCTCCTTTTAGCATAGGAAGATGGGAAGGAAGTTTTGCCACCCCAGTCGGAATGAAGAGGCAGACACAGGAGTTGGAACTAAAGGGCCACTTTATTAATATAACATCAACCATTAAATATGGCAAGGGCAAACTAGCGGTACAGGTCAAGCCACGGGGTCACCCCTGGACCACCGCCTTGACCTGTCTGGGCGAGCCCCACAGCCCTGGGTAGGAGCCATCCATGTAATGGCTTTTCCCCGGCCAGCCAGGCAAAATGGTTCCCCCCTTCAAGCTCCTAAAGCCTCAGCCGTACAGCATGAGGGAAGGACTTACACATGGGGTTCACTGCAGGCAGTCTCCAAGTGGTGGTAGCCGTCACAAGCATACCATCCACTCCTGGTAGACCCCATTTCCCCACCAATGGGGAATTGCCAAGGGGTGCTCACCGGCCCGCTCCCTATCCCCAAACTCTCTCCTGCCACCGCTGGGGCCAAGCCTCTGCTTAGGCCCAAGCGCCCCACAGGTGGCCTAGTGCCCACCGGAGCCCTTGCCGCTGGTTTATGATGATGTCATTGCCAGTGAACCCTGTCACCTCTGTAGAGGTTGGGAAATCCAGCCCTTATCCTAAGATGAAGTAATTTGACTAGTGAACCCCCACACCTCTGTAGAGGTTGGCAAATTCAGCCTTATGTGGAGTCATGGCAAATAAATGCACAGACCCTTCCCTGCTGCGGGAGCATTGCAGACCAAGCATCAACCCACCAGGACCCCACTTGCCCACACAAGCCTGTAACAAAAGGGGAGCATACCCTGCCCAGTCAGATCACCACCATGCAGTAAATGACTAAAATGAGGCGGAGGCCGACCTCACCTCAAACCATCAGACTACTACTTGCTTGTGCGTTGCAAGTCCATGTGAGCCTGAAAGGGCCATGCCCTGTGAGCCACGGTCATCACTCACCAGGTGACTGACCTGGATGTGAGGCAGAGGACCACACCTCCCCTCGAGCCATTAGGCCACTCCTTGCCTGGGCGCTGCAAGTCTATGAGCCTGTAAGGAAAACGGTATGCCCTGTGAGCCACGGTCATCACTCACCAGGTGACTGACCTGGACATGAGGCAGAAGACCACATCTCCCCTAGAGCCATTAGGCCACTCCTTGCCTGGGCGCTGCAAGTCTGTGAGCCTGTAAGGAAAACGGCACGTCCTGTAAGCCAAGATCATCACCCACCGGGTGAATGACCAGGATGTGAGGCAGAGGACCACACCTTCCCCCTGAGCCATCAGGCCACTCCTTCCTGGGTGCTGCAAGTCTGTGAGCCTGTAAGGAAAACGGCATGCCCTGTGAGCCAAAGCCATCACCCACTGGGTGAATGACCAGGACGCGGGGTGGAGGACCGCACCTCCCCTTGCGCCACTCCTTGCCTGGGTGCTGAAACACTGTGAGCCTGTAAGGAAAATGGTAAGCCCTGTGAGACACGGTCATCACTCACCAAGTGACTGATATTGACGTGAGGTGGAGGACCACACCTCCCCTCGAGCCATTAGGCCACTCCTTGCCTGGGCGCTGCAAGTCCGTGGGCCTGTAAGAAAAACGGCATGCCCTGTGAGCCAAAGCCATCACCCACTGGGTGAATGACCAGGACGCAGGGCGGAGGATCGCACCTCCCCTCGTGCCACTCCTTGCTTGGGTGCTGCAACCCTGTGAGCCTGTAAGGAAAATGATAAGCCCTGTGAGACACGGTCATCACTCACTAAGTGACTGACATTGACGTGAGGTGGAGGACCACACCTCCCCTCGAGCCATCAGGCCACTCCTTGTCTGGGCGCTGCAAATCTGTATACCTGTAAGGAAAACAGCACACCCTGTGAGTGAAAGTTATCATCCACCAGGTGAATGACCCAGACATGAGGTGGAGGACTGCACCTCCCCTCGAGCCATCACCCTGCCTGGGTGCTAGAAGTCTGTAAGCCTGTAAGGAAAATGGCAGGCCCAGTGGGAAGAGGTCATTACCCTGCAGGTGAATGACCAGGAGTAAGGTGGAGGACCACACCTCCTCTCGAGCCAACAGACCACTACTTGTCCGGCCACTGCAAGTCTGTGGGATCCAGTAAAGAAAGAGGGGCAAGACCATGATCTGCCGTAGCCTACACCTCCTCAGGTGCATGACTAGATATGCAGAGGGGAGCAGTTATCTCACCACAGTGGCAGCAGCCTGGCCAACACAGTTCTAGTTGGTCCCGTGACTTGATAACTGCCATTAACAAAACCAAGCTAATTCCCAACTGGCATCCTCTAGGCTCGAATGACTGCCCGAACAACCCCATGCTGGGCCAGCAGATGAGGGACTTCACCCTCCTGTGGCAATACACCACACCCACCAAAAAAGACATGATGAGCCTCAGCCTAACTCTGAACAATCACTGTTGGCTGGCACCAGACAACCTGCTGAATAACAGCCTGAGGTCCATGGCTGCGGCCCTAGAGGCTGCCCCATACAAACTGGGTACTGAGAGAGAGCTGCCAGGCCATGTGGGGTATCACTATCTCTGAAACACCAGCCGGGGGTGGTGTGGGAGTGTCCTACATGTCAGGGAAGTGGCCACACCCTGTTGCAGGGTCTCCTTTTGCTACCCAAGGGGGGCATGGCCCCAGCCCCCCTGGGCCCCATGGCCTTCATGACCACCCTTTGGGTTTGACCCAGTTGCCACTGAGACCTGCCAACTTCATGCCATGCACCGGAAAGGCTACCCCTGACCACTCCATAAGGGATTAGCCATAGGAAAACTGAGCAGACAATGGAAACAGAGATGTATGAAAGCTGGGCGTTACTTGCTCACTGAGGAAAAGATCTGATTCAGATCAAGGCAAAACCAGAGGCAGGGTGCCCAGTTGGAAGAGCCCAGCCTGTATTAGATTGGCCCCTGAATGAAAACCCCACAGCAAGAGCCCCAGGCGGGGCTAGGAGAAGGCAAAATGCCAACCCAGAGTTGCCGGAGGCCTTACCAACCGCTGTACCCACCCAGACCTCATGGCCAGTCAAGAGTGTGAGCGTGTAGGGCAAGTCTGCCCTGGGAGGTTCCTATGCCAAACAGGCCTGTTGGGGATCATGCTTCTGTCCCATGAGAGGACACACTTGAGCTTCTGACCACATAGGCTCAGATGCCTCACCTATGGGTAGGAAGCCCTGGCATGTATAGCCTAAACATGTTAATAATGTCACAAAATTAACAGTTGATTCATATACTGCCCTCCAGGACACACACTGCCCACTGAGAGAGTTTAAAAAGTGTAACTGGGCATAACGTGCCAGGGGTGAGGGGACCAGGCCTGATCAGCAAGGCTGCATGGCAAGATATACCCCAGCCAGGGCCCATGGGCCCACCCTCGTTGCCCACAGGCTCCCTGCTACAGATACCAGCCCAGTTTACTCCACAAACTCGGTACCTGACAGCACATTCGCACGGCAGTCCCACACCCTGTGGTCTGGGATACACTTCCCATGCAAAACAGCGAATGCTCCCATTATCTCCTTAACTGGTGGTTGCACTCTACTGTTACCAGCACAAGCTCCAACTATAAATCTCCTTCAGCCATATCAATGCCATCTTCCCTCATCATCTCACAAGAGGCTGTGTGCCAGACTAGTTGCCACCGAGGGCGCTGGACAATCCCCCTCTGCCAGATGGACTTGACTTCATCAATCCACTGCAACCGTCCCAGGACCAGCTTATGGCAGACTAGCGCATCTCAGCTGCTGCCCATCACTTACGGTAATCTTGTCAATCAGCTCCACTGTCTCCTCTGCATGACTGGATTACAGCAGCCTAGGCCAGATCCACTACTGGCTGTCAATTGTGCGAATCTGGTAGAAAGATCAGATCACATCTTAGACTTCTGTGCTCTGCGTGACAGCTCTGCAGGTCTCAGCAGATGCAACAACACAGCATGCCTTTAGGTGACATGAGTGACATGAATGACAAAACCTAAAAACAACCCTATAAAGGCTGCTAAATTGAGCAGGGGAAGGCGGGGCAGCAGGTGGTTTAACGAGCCACGACCCTGGGCCTATAGATCCTTGCTAAGCCAGCAGAAATAATATGTGAGGCAATTCACCATTCAGATGACTGCAAGCCTCCTCCCCTGCCCCCACCGGCCTCAGACAAGCCTTCTCTGCTGTTGCTGTAAGTACTGTCTCCAGACAAAGTAGAACAATGGGGTGGGGGAGGTCTAGGCAGGCTGGAGGCCTGCGGGGGCTGGGCCTAACCCTGCTTCAGCCCTCCTGACTGATAGACAGTGATAACCCAGTATTTCCTTCATCCCTTTGGCCTCATCATCATCCTCAAAGGTTGAGTCTGCAGGTAGCTGCACAAGCCCCACCAAAATGACTGCTAATGCCAGTAAGTAGGAGGCAAATCAGGCCACACAAATGCCACACTCAAAATGGCCGCTCTTGGAGCTGTGCATGTTGCAGATGCCTTCACAACATGGCTGTACTGCCAGGAAACTAAGGTCACTGGGTGCCACTCTCAAAATGGCTGAACCCAAGTGAATAAACTGCAAAATGGCCACTGCTGCCTGAAGGCCTTAGGCCAAGCTATTGCTGCTAGAATTACTCCCTCCAAGTAAGTGTAAATGGCGAGGGAGGGAAAAGCCTAGATGGGAGGAAGGGGGGGGGGGCTACCAGCATCCACCCTGCTAGGCCAGTAGTAATAAAGTATGAATTAATCTATCCCTCAGGGGGCTGCAACTCACCCTTCTGGCCTACAGCAAAGCCTATCTATTGCTGCTGCTGAAGTACTCTCTCCCAACAAAGTAAAACAGTGGTGGGGGGAAAGGAGCCTAGGTAGGCCAGAGGCCTGCAAGGGCTGGGCCTCACCCTGCTTTGGCCCTCCTGACTGATAGACAACAGGCCCCAAATGTAAATAAGAAAAAAGACTCTGCCAAACCAGTGAGCCTGGCGCTGGGCCCTGGCTCTCCTCTTGAAGTCTGAAGGTAGCAAGCATGGGAAATTCACAGCTCTCCAAGGCAGCTACTGCTGCCTAGCCCTGAGGGCCTTTAGTAAAACCAGCCTCAGAGGAGCTCGGCTGAGAGAGCTTGAGATGTGCTCTGCTCAGGCCGAGCACGCAGAGCAACTGCCAGCAGGGAGGGCGGAGCCGTCTTCTGAAGGCTTTGTCTCCGCCCCCCCAGCTATATCCCCATATGCCTGGGAGATGTCTCTGCCTGCTTCTCCTTCCGAAGTGGCAAAGTACGGTCCCCAGCTCAAGCCACTGTGTGGCAGCCGGGAGTACCGCATTTTCCTCATAGACTCAGGTTTCCCCACGCCCTAGTGTGAAGTTGATCTGAACTGGAAAATGGGACTCATTTACATGGCTGTGTGTCTGTGATCTGCATATCTTCCTGACCACACATTCATTGTAACAAAGTTACAATGTCAAAATTAGAATTTAGACAACTGTATAGAAGTTGCAGATACATTTGTGGAACCACTGCTTGCCAACATTTCTCTACTGTTAGCATTTTACACAGGCATTTATCTCTTGGGCTATGATCAGCTGTCCTCCTTTCTTTGTCAAGCTTTTGAGTAGTTTCAATTCCTATTTGATAGCATCTCTGTTTTCTTTCCTCTCGGTTTTCCAAAAGGAAAGTGTAGCAAGACAGAATCGCCATCAATTTTATTGCCCTCAGACTGACCTCATTATTGATAAATTACTTCACTGGTTGGCAGGTGGAATTCCCCTTTACAAGATAAATACTCAGCCTGTCATCTGAGAGTGATACTATAGTCAGCAATGTTGGAATGAAAAAGAATCACAGCTCAATTTTACACAGTTTCAAACTAGCCATAATGCTACTCTCCCGCTTTCTATAATCCACTATATTAAGATTTACTGAAAGTTCAGAGCTGCAGAAGTGAAAGCACACTCAGTCTTATTTTTACATTACATTTGTTATTTTGTATTAACAAGAGCTGCATTTCAATTTTTTATTGACTCAAGTGTTCCTTATTGATAAGTGCAGACAAGCCCTTTTGTTCACCGTTTACTTCGGTGTTTTGTTTTTAACTCATTATCTGTCAACTTCTTATCTGTTCATATTATAGCACACTTCTCTCTCTCTGCACCCTCACAAGTCTGGCTGAACATCTTCCTTGGATCTCTCTGTCCTTTCCTACACTGTACAGCACTCCTATCTTATCTTCTTGTACCATACTTATCTTCTCATTTGCCCCTCTTTCCCCCAATAGATCATTTAGTAGGTTTTCTACTAATTTCTCCAGGTTTTTGTTTTGTTTTGTTTCTTGAAGTTCTAAAAAAAAGATTTTTATATAGTGTGATGTATACACTATATTCGCTTTAATTGCAGGTGGACAATGCAGTGGTTGCTGGTTACAACAGGCTGGGAAGAGTGATGCCAACTCTACCATATGGATCCAGGCAGAAGACAGCTTTGATGGACTTGAATAGGGACATACACGATGAGTGTTTGAAATTTTTCAAGCTGTTCCAGCTAAGAAGGAGACTACAATTTGTCTGCTGGCCTTATAATCCACAAGTCTCTTCTAATTACTCCAGCATACTAACTTACCTTTCTAGGCAAAGTGGTCATTGAGAGAGCAGTAGCTGGCTATAATAATAATATAATAATAATATTCAATTTATATACCGCCCTTCAGGACAACTTAACGCCCACTCAGAGTGGTTTACAAAGTATGTCATTATTATCTCCACAACAAAACACCCTGTGAGGTGGGTGGGGCTGAGAGAGCTCCAGAGAACTGTGATTAGCCCAAGGTCACCCAGCTGGCTTCAAGCGGAGGAGTGGGGGATCAAACCTGGCTCTCCAGATTAGAGTCCTGAGCTCTTAACCACTACACCAAACTGGCTACACCAAACTAACTCCAGGTCTTTTGGATAACTCTTGCACTTTGGATTCTTTTCACTTTGGTTTTAGGCCAAGTTATGTGAAGGTGGATCTATTTGATGACCTCCTCCTCAATGCAGACAAAGGCTCCTCCTAGATCTATCTCAATACAGTAGACTATGCTATTCTGTTTACAGGCAGAAATAAATATCCAGGGATGTGCCTTCGTTTAATCATTCCTCATGAAGCAGGCTCAAGGGGTTGCTATTGGAGACCAGCTATGTTCAGTGTGGGAATTATCTTGGGGGGTTCCACAAAGCAAAATATTATCCCCCATGTAATTAAACCTCTGTGTAAAGCCTTTAGGAGAACTCATTCATAGCTATGGAAATGGATGCCATCAATATGCAGTTGATACCCAGCTCTATATCTCACTATCCATGTCCCCTGGTGATGCAGTAGAGGCACTGAGTCACTGCTTGACAGCTATTATCAAATGGCTGCAAGAAAACAAATTGAAATCTTAAAACTGAGTTCTTGATGGACATTGTGCTTCCAACCTTTGATGGGGTTCAGTTGACCCTGATGACTCAGATAAGAGCTCGGGATCCAGCACTAGATCCAGAACTGCGACTACAGAAACAAGTAAATGCAGCTCTGCAAAGGTTTTCTCTCAACTCAGACAAGCGTGGAAGACAGTCCCCTACCTTGACGCATGCCATGGTAACATCAAGACTAGACTACTGTAATACACTCTACATAGGTCTTCCCTCAAAGTCAACTCAGAGACTCTAGTTAGAGCAGAATGCTACAGCTTATTTATTTACAGGAGCTAGACAGAGCATGCATATTACTCCCATTCAGCAGTCAGTCCATTGGCTACACATCAGTTACCAGGCACAATTCAAGGTCATAACTATCACATTCAAAGTCCTTCATGGCTTTGGCTCCTCATATCTTTGCAACTTCCTCTCTGCCTATGTTCCACCCTGGCAGCTTCACTCATCTGAAAAGGGCCACCTGCAGATACCATCCTGCATTTGGGCAAAACCAAGAGCTGCCCATACTTGCACTTTCTCTGTGGTAGCCCCCACCTTATGGAATGGCCTTCCTGAGGAGGTCAGGAAAGCTCCCACACTCCTGGCTTTACACAAAATATGCAAAGAGCTTTCTACTTGTGTAGTGGTTAGAGCGCGGGACTCTAATCTGGAGAGCTGGGTTTGATTCCCCACTCCTCTGCTTGAAGCCAGCTGGAAGATCTTGGGCTAGTCACAGCTCTCTGGAGTTCTTTCAGCCCCACCCACCTCACAGGGTGTTTTGCTCAATTAATGTCCCAGCTGTTTATATTGTATTCACTTGTACTGTGTAATCCGCCTTGGGTCTCAGAGAGAAATGCAGACTACAAACAAACAAACAAACAAACAAACAAACAAACAAACAAACAAACAAACAAACAAACAAACAAACAAACAAACAAACAAACAAACAAACAAACAAACAAACAAACAGTTGAAGAACCAGTTTATTCAGAATATGTATTGGTATTGCTGAACTGGGTTCATCAGTATGCATATACGTCTCTCTACTATTGCACATTATAAAAGGCTATTTTCCACCTACTTAATCCCTCTTCATTTATTTTGAAATAGCCTGTTCTGCACTACCTTCTGAAACAGGTGTGTTAGTAAACTTATGGTTACATTTTCCATTTGTTTATATTTATACCATATTTTGACCCCTAATATTTATTTTATTTTTAAAAAAATGAGAACTCTCAGTGTCTTTTTTAGAATAGTTGCAACTCAAATACAAAGTGAAATATTTCATTTCTAGGTAAGTGAATGACACAGGAATATGGGGATAAGGGCAATAGACAACTATTTTGTGTTCCATAGGGGTATTTTTTCAAGCATTTGCACTAGAATCATAATGCATATCCCACCCACCCCCCACTCACACACACTTCAAACGTTTAACTTCTAGAGTTCTGAGGGAGCTGTCTGAAAATCTAGGACATGAATGTACAAACTAACAGGTTTTTATTGTTTGACAAATAGTATATGCCCTGTGATTTAAATGAGAGAGTATACTTGAATATCACATGCTTCAGCCCTACCACAATATTACTGTCTCTGTATCCACCTTCTTTTGGAGCAGAACAAGGCTTCCTGGAAATCAGTTATTTTGTTTAGTTAAATTTATCTTAAAAGCACATTTTGCAACATTTGTGTGCAAGTGGCCTAATTACATTAAAAATTAGGGAGAACAATTTTTTCCCTCTGACTCTCTGTGTAAAGCAATGCTTGAGTTCCATGAGAGGAATTCAGTGTGGCTCCAGAGAAAGTTCAAAGGTACTCAAATAGCCTAGGAAATGGAAGCCTTCAGGTCTTGTTCAACAATGTCTCGACTTCATTACCAAGCAAGGGTAATACTAAGACACCGTTTTAGCAATGTCAATTAAAAAGCTGAAGTACGTAAATAACAAATGGTTCTATCTAACACTTTGGAGCTCCTTGTTTTCTCATTCCCATCCTTGGGCCTTTTCCTATGCCTTTTTCTACTCATGAAACACCCTCTATCATTATACTGACATCAAGTCTATGCCCTTCGTTCTATTAAATCCCTTCTAAGTGACCACATAAAAGGTACTCTGAGACTTACTCAATGAATATTCCTCATTTTCAAAATTCTGGGCATGATTGTATATACACAGACAATTTAAAAATCTGTGCCTGAGCTATCTTAAAATCTCGACTCCAAATGCAGTCTGCACAAACTTGACTAAGCAAAGTAAACAGTATTGATCGAAACTAGGGGAGCATGGGGGCTAAAATTTGAACAGAATTTTGTTTAATCTTCCTTTATAAACTTCTGGCCTCTATAAACTGGCCCTTCCATAGAAACTTCTAAATGCAGACCCATTGAACATAAAAAGGTATTGAATATTATTCTATTCAAAACCCTGAAGGGGAGCTTAGCCTCAAAATTTATAACAGGGCATAAAATAGCTATAAGGAGGCCATGCATTCCAGACCCAGCCAACACCCATCCCCATAGCAGCCTGAAAGACATAGAACAGAAAATAGCATTGTGGAGCCAACAGAGGTGCCCGCCAAAGAGCCAATAAAAGACAGATGCGACTACTGGAAAAATAAATTGCTGAATTGGGCTTGTGACAGAAGGGGCAATTAAAACCTTTCCTTTTTTAATCAAAGAATGTTTTGCCAAAGAGAAAGGAAACCAGCACTTCAAGCTTTGCAGGGCAGACCTTGGAACAGTCTCCATAAAAGATCAACAATCTCGGCAAAATCCTCACTGTTGGCCCTTTCTTCATCCCCTCTTTCAATATGTATAAAGAGATTTGCTGGACTTTAAGGCTGTCACAAATGTGAGCCATTGCCAACAAGTTGCTCCTAGACTTCAGACATTCCCAAGGTTCCTTTCTCTTGTAATTACCTATAAGCGAGTGAGCTGCGGCAAGCACCATAAGTTACAGCTAATCACTCTTAAGTGCTAGGAGCAGATCTGTATTTTTTTGCAGAGAACAGCAATCATCCATGGTAAGCAGATGGCTGCCTCATGTTTTTTGTTAGAGAGCTTTGCATAGCAAGTTACACATTGATGGATTTATGATCGTGGACAGCAACATTGACACTTTCCGATTTTACTGAATCAAGAGCAAGCTCTATGGGAAAGCAAAAGACATGAATTCTGCAAAAGCTCTATTTAGAGAAAACACATAACTGCTTTTTAAGAAAGCACAAGAGCACACCCTATTACCACTAGATATCATATTACATTTGACATCTACAAATTCTTGTTCTCTTTCACTTTTTCAAATCAATAGCTGGCTTTGCTAATAGAATGACTTCTTTGCTTCCTTTATCTCTTCTCCACATTCTTAAAGTTTTGTGAGATCCAAATGATTCTGGAAGTGGAGAAATTCCTTATTTTTCAGTTGTTGCAATTCCCCAAACAGAATTTTTTCCCCATTTCTTTCTTTGTCTCTGAAGGATCTTTACAACTTGAATATTCTCAGCACCAGCTTAACTATCTGTAACCTAATTAATATAGTGTCTGTCTGAAATGTCTGCTTCTTTCCGCTGAGAAGCCCCAGCTGTGGCTAGCCAGCCTGGACCTGAAAAGTCCATTTTTCCCCCTGAGCACCTAGAATAGGACAAGAATTCTGTGTTACATCAAAGAGTTTACTTTTTCGAGTGAGAACCTACAATGAATTGTGAGAAGGGGGAGAAGAAAGCAAGACAAAAGATTTGTTTATTCTTTTTGTTTATTCTTTCTTACATTCCATAAATGATTGTTACAAGTGGGGTTTGGTCCAAAAAAAGCATGCCTAGTCTCTCCAGATGCCCTTTATCTGAGCCCAGTCATTCCACCATGATGACTCTGAGCAACGGAGCTGACCATTCAGGCTTAGAAAACACAGGCTTCTTCTGTTGGCACAAGAGAAGTGATTTTTCTGATGGCCAAGCTACAAGCAACGAATGATACTTGCCTGGCAAGTGAACAGACTTACGTGTATTCCTTCCTGTTCACTTGCCATTCACTTGTGCTCCACTTGATCAAGTGGAGCGCAAGTGATCTTGTAGCTTGGCCCTGAGTCCAACTTCCCTAATACTGTTCTAGTATTTGGAGATGGGGGTAGGTTGGCCTCGAGCAGGAAGGAGAAGGCAAGAAAGTTGTACTCTGCAGGTGAAAATCCCATCCACGGAAATTTCTGGTGCATCCAAGTTGCCAATGGATCCAAAACTCCATCTGTGAAGTAATTGTTGGGGGGGGGGGAATTGGAGTTGCAGTTCTAAGCAGAAATGCTCTAATCTAAGCTGTCTGATTTCATCGGGTTTAGGTAGAGGTGACTTTGCATAGGATTGTGCTATACAAGATGGGTGGGAGTGTAAAGTGCTGCAAGTTGCAGATGACTTATGGTGACCCTGTAAGGTTTTCAAGGCAAGCAACAAATGGAAGTGGTTTCCCATTGATTACCTTGGATATCCTTGATGGTTTTCCATCCAGGTACTAACCAGGGCCAACCCTGCTTAGCTTCTGAGATCTGATGAAACTGTGCTAGCCTGGACTGTGCTTCCTCTGAAATTCAGTCAAATCTTCAACAATCAATTTGGAGAGTAAGCTTGGCTGAGTGTTTTTAGACAATAGAGGCCCCTGAACTGGTCACAGGAGGATTCCTGATAGACTGGGGAAAGGAAGCAACAGGCTACTTGTTTTTCATGAGCCAGCAAAAGATTCTTGCCTTATAAACCAAGAGTTATATAACCTGCACATTGTCATCCACTCCTAGGGATATTTCGCCATGGTATGCATTTCCTTTTTTGTTTGGATATTATCAGACCTGTTCCCAGCTTCCTCTTGTCTTGTATTTGGGCATTCACCCAGTTCATCAGTTTTGTATTTGTTAATCGACTGTCTTCAGAGTAGCTTTAATCAATCAAATCATCAAAAGGTCCTCTTTTTCTGCCAGCCCTCATACTGTCAGTATATTTTTTAAAAATTAAAAACTGTAGATCTCTTGATAGAATTCAGAAGCAAAGAGAAAAGCAGCTTATATTCTCAACTACCCAGCTTACTCCATTACATCTCTGACCTTCACTTCCTGATTACCACACAAATCATATCCCCATTTTTGCTTCCTCTCATCCATTAGACTATTTCTTCTATAACCATTCTGTTGCCTGACTTCAGATGGTAATTGGATTCATGTTTGGTGAACAGCATTCTAACGAATAATTCAAATAAAATGCCTGGTCAAGGGCTGCAACCATATGTTTAAGTCATATTTGTGTCAGGAAGGCCTGATGCCCCTGTGGTAATAAAATCAGCTTTCATCTCACAGTGCTGTATCGTTTTAGCTACCCCAATTTTACTAGAGCGGTGTTACCATATCAAAGTCTGTGTCATTTTTATTGTAAACTTATAATACATTTTAAATTTGGAAGATAAAAGGAAACTGTGATGTGTTGGCTTACTAAATTGGAAGAAATATGGCAATCCTCTTGGAGAAATCTTTGGTTGGATTGTCAGTCTAACGGTGAGGAAACCATAAAATAGCAGCATAATTTGGATAAACAGTGAGCTGTTTATTTGATGGGAATAAGATGATAAACAGTGCAATCCTAAAAAGAGTTACTCCAGCCTAAACCCAATGGACTTAGCCTGCAGTAACTCTCCTTAGGATTGCACTGATAGTCTATAATTTCCCATTAGAAATAAGATGACAAGCAAACAAAGGTTATAGTTCTATGAGCAAAGATAGATGACTTGTGTACAATATTAGAGGTACAGGATTAATGATGAGGAAGAAAATATGACCATTAACTGAAGACAAAGATGGAATCTGGGTTAATGCATTTTAATTATGTTAACAAACCACTCTTTTTTTATTAATGTTTCCTTTTAATTTATAGTCAATGTGACCAGTAGTGAAATAGACGTGCTTTAAATGAGAAAAGGGACTAGGATCTCGTTTCATTCCACAGATACTCAGAGCCCAGTATCTGAAGCATTTTTGTCCAGTACCTCAAAAAATGTGAGTTTAGAGTTATCTAATTATATGTAAAGTACTATTTTAGAAAATATAATGGATGGGCAAGGGGAATGAAACACTGCCCTATGCCCTCCTTACCTCAATTCATTCTGCTATATGAAACTTTCTTCTCTCATGATGAGAAGAAAGCTGCTCAGCTTAGCACAGCTATCTGGGTTGGAAAGAATAAAGTATAATTTTCAAAAAGGGCTGACTGGAATATTGAATTTGTGTCCAATTAACAAGTTTACAATGGAACGTGGAAATTAGTTTCACCATGCCCTGAAAAAAGGAAGTATGCAGTTTGTTTACTTTAGTGTCCTTCAGGCTGAAACAATTCATTTTAAAAAATTCAGCTACATTGACACATGGAAGATATCAATTTTCCCTTTTGGACAACCAACAATTTGTGATTTGGTCATGCAAACATGAGAGAGAGAAAGAGTAGTTTGCCAAGTTTAAATTTTCCTTTTCTTCTTTCCCCAAATACTTAAACCATATGCAACAGGAGCCCTTTCTTCAATCTGAATACATTGTAAGGCTGGCAATATTAAAATTACGAAGTTGAGTCACATTCTAATGATAGCAAGTCACTTTTAAACTTGGAGAACTTAAGCCTTGGTTTTTGGCTCTGCAAATTGTGAGGCTCCTCCCTCACTGGCACCCTCACCTGATGGCCTGCCATCCTACCAGCTCTCCAGACAGGTGTCCTCTGGCCTCAGATGGACCGGGAAGGGGGTTGCACCACCTTGTTGCTTCTCCAGTCCTGGGAGTAACAGCACGCTCCAGCTGCCTCTCCCTGCATAATCCTCCTTGGCCTTCACAGGAACCTAAATTTAAAGGCCTCCCCTTGCCCCACCTCCCTGGCTCTGCCCCCAATCTCCACCCAGTCTCCCTGACTGGTCCTGCTCCCAGCCTATTTGATTGGTGGGCTGGGTAGACTCTGCAGTCTCCTTGCCCTACACACTCTATCCAAGCCTAGGGTACTTTTCGGTGTGCCTGTGAACGCAGGTGACTGCCACAGTCCAGATTATAGGCAACCGAGGTGGCAGCAGTTGGGTGTGAATCACTGGTGGTGGAGGTAGACAGAAGGACAGTGTTGCCGGACAAATTTCCACATAGCAAACAAAATGGCTGTTCCTGTAACCAGTTAACAACAAGAAGAGTATCCTCCTGGGAACCAAAATTGAAATAAGCACAGTATTAATTAATTACAAAGTGTATTAAAGTGCAAGTGCTATAACTATTTCATATTGCTTAAATCCACATGTATCAATAAATACATAGCAGGGAAATCATTCCTGACTTAACTCAACAAACAACCGAGTATAATAAAGAGTCCTTTTTCCATATTTTTTGTCTCTCTTTTCTAGTGTCTTTCTTTATAGTCTTCCACAGTCCTCTGAATGCAAATGAGCAGTCATCCGTGAAGCCGAAGAGGAGAATTCCGTGTCACGCCCAATCTGGGGCCGGCTACATAATGCAGATTTCGTCCCTACTTCATCAGGGGCATGTAGTCTGCTCATGCTCCCCCTGCTCTCTGCCCTGTTTTGCTGGAGGGCCTTTCCACCTTCCCTCCTCGGTCACCCTTTGCGTCCTTAAGCAACTCCTTGAGCAACTGTTAGGTCTGATTTAGATACGATGCTTATTAGGCAAAGCCTGTAGCTTTTGTACTAATCTGAACCAGATTGCTACCCATACAAAGTAGCTTCATATGCTTAGTTAGCATTCCAGATGCTGGTAGCCTCTATAGGAGGGTTTTTTCCCCAGTGTCAGTGTTTCCGCTAATATGAGCAACTGAGCTATTGCTCACAGATTCTGACTCCTCCTCTAACAGCTTCTCAGCTGAAGCTCACAGGTACTAACACTCAGGTGGCCCCACCCTCCCACTCAGCTGGTGCCTGTTGGCGGGCCCTATAGAGATGAAGCAGGGATGGAGTCTCATCCCACATCTCTCCTCCCTTCCCAGCTGTGGCTGGCTTGGCCCTCAGGGTGGAGCCAGAGAGTACCACCAGCCACCACCAGGTCTCTACCTGGGGAACAGAGCAGAGCTAAATGATGGGACCTGGTCTGACCTGTGCAGCTTGAACCTGCTGGGATCCCCTCAGCCCTGGAGAGTGGAGGAGGTAGCACCTTAGCCAGTGCCATGGTGAAAATGTTGTTTAACTTGGCCTTGGTACAAAAAGAGGCCAGCAAGAAGGATGACAAGGAGGAGAAAGAGGATGGAAGGCTGGGCCAAGTACTCATAGTGCCTGCTGATGTCCAGATGAGGAGGAAGAGAAGACCATTGTGGTGCTGAAGGAGGCTGGTTGCGCTTTGCTGTTGATGAGGCCTCCTTTTCAAGGCCTCTTCCAAAGTGGCTTTTACAGCCTGAAATGGAGACTTGTTCAAGAACCGGATCTGGCCGCCCTGTCTTGGCAAGCTGAGCATCTCCATCTAAAATGAAATCAATGAATGTAAACAGGAGTAACTCTGCTTGGAATCGTGCTGTTGGGGGTTTATTTTAACACAGCCACTTTGGAGCAGGCTCCAGCTTGGGTCTCTTCGTTTCTTTTTTTTAAGATGCCTTCTTCTCTGCAGGATTACAGGCTCACCGCCCTTCTTCACCCCCCACCCCAAATCTGGATCTGAAGGTAGCCTTGAAGGGCAGCTGTGCCTGACTTGCCTTCTATTCTGCAGCAGAAGCTGAGGGAAGGCCTTCTTGTTCACAGGGAAGTCTGTAGGTGTAGAATTAAACAGGAAGCCTTAAAGATTTTTCCAGGGTTTGAGTCCAGTGGCACCTTAGAAACCAACAAGATTTTCAGGATATGAGCTTTCTAGAGTCAAAGCTCTCTTCTTCAGATTCAAAGAAAAAGGGGACTTTGATTCTCAAAAGCTTATATCCTGAAAATCTTGTTGGTCTCTAAGATGCTACTGAACTCACTCCTGTTGTTCTACTGTAGTCCAAGACAGCTACCAAAATGAAAGTCTTTCAGCACCACAAAGTCTCCTCTTTTGCTTTGTCCAAAATCAGTGGAAACTGGCCAATTCCAGATGTTTAGGGTTTGATCCTGTTCATGTTAACTGGCTTGCAATCTGCTGTTGGGCCCAGTTTTAGGGTATCCTAATGACAGATCGAAGCATTCTGGAAATGTTTCCTCCTGTCATCCTGACTTCTTAAAAATTATGTTGTTTTTTGTTTGTGAGCCACCTCAAGCAGCTCTCTGTACAAGTGGTACATAAATATTCTAAAGAAAAATCAAAGCTTACAATTCTGTATTTGCACGTTCTATCTCTCTGTGCTGCAACACTTGGCAAATCTTGTTTATTTGCCCCAGAATACTTGCAAATGGGCTTCAGGCTATCGAAGCTGCATGCTCAAAATTATTAAGGCTCCAGGTTTGCCATTCCTGAGCTTCTGTCTAAAATGAAAGGGGTAGATGAGTCACATTTTCTTTGTGACACGGAGAAGAATAGAAGTCTGTGAGAGAGATACTGCATCTGGACAGCTTTTGTGTGTTTTGTAATTGTCTAATGCACAATTGTTCCAAATGTTGTATGGTGTTAGATTTCCAAGTGCTTGTATAGGAAAATGGCTAACTGCCTGAACTGAGAAATCCACAGTCAGAATTGCACCTGAACGACAAGAAAGCCAGTCAGCATGAATGTAAAACAAAAGCCCAGGGGCAATTTAAAGACTAATTTTTATTTCAGTATGAGCTTTTATAAGTCACTACTCACTTCTTCAGATGTGGAAATTAAACTTAGAATCCTTCTTGTGGGGCAGGTTGGATGGAGTAGGGATTAAGATCAAAGATAAGTCTTTCAAGTGTAGATTCATTATGTGGGGAAAAGAAAACATAAGAATGATTCTCAGGTTGATTTCCATACATATCTGAAGAAGTCAGCACTGAGTCACAAAAGCTCATCCTACTATATAAAAGTCTAAGCATATTCAAGACAACTCACTTCCTACCCTGGTGCACCACCAAAGGGCGCTGCTGTGGAGGGAAGTCGAGATGAGGCAGCCAGACTCCCAGAGAGTGTGCCATGGCAGAAAGCCCAGGCCGGGATCAGGCGTGGAAAAGACAGCAATGCCCACCCTTTGCCTTCACCCAGCTTGGATCAGGAGTGGAGCAGGTGGCAATGCCCATCCCCCACATTCACCCAGCTGGGATCAGGAGCAGAACAAGTGGCAATGCCTGCTCTCTGCCTTCACCCGGCTGGGATCAGGAGTGGAGAAGGTGGCAATCCCCGCCTCTTCCCTTCGCCCATCTTGGATGAGGAGCAAAGGAGGTGGCAATGCCCATTCCCCACCTTCACCCAGCTGGGATCAGGAGCAGAGCATGTGGCAATGCCCGCCTGCCCTTCATCCAGGTGGGATCAGGAGGGGAGCAGGTGGCAATGCCCCCCCTCACTGAGCCAGGATCAGGTGCAGAGCAGAAGGCAATGCCTGCCCCACATTTACTTGGCCAGGATCAGGCGCAGAGCAGTTGGCAATGCCTGCCTCCCCCCCCCGCTTCACTCAGCCAGGATCAGGTGCAGAGGAAGTGGTCGTGCCTGCCCCCCTGCCTTCATCCAGCTGGGATCAGTGATGGAGGAGGAGGTAATGCCTACCTGCTTGCCCTCCCCTTTCTAGAGCCTATTGTATTTTTTCCCACGATGGGCTTTGTTGCTAGTCTTGAAATAAATGTGCTGGTCTTTAAGGTGCCACTGGGTGTCTGCTTTATTTTGCAGCAATGGACTAACACACCTACTCCTTTGCAATCAGCATGAACATACCCATTTTTATACAGAAGTATACTCTGATTTTTATGGTTCTTTCACCTAATGGGACTAGATAGTCTTGGACAACTGTTTTTTATTGTTAATTTGTTTTCATTATAATCAAAATGTATTACATGGTTTTTGGTTTTGGATTCTACAGATGCTAAAAATTAATGGGTTTAGACTGGAGTTTCTTTGTACAGGATTATACTGTAAATCTCTCCGCCTACCTGCTAGAATCTTGTTGGAATAGAAAAGCCCCAGAATGTGCCCAGGATAGGATGCAGACCCTAGCGCTTATTTATATTTGTATATGAAACAGTTGGTAAGGAGACATATTAGTAACTTTACGTGCAGAGTAATTTAGTTTGATATTTAGAAACCGTGTATGAATGACTTCTTGCATTGTTGTTTCTAAGCAAGAAACAATACAAATTAGTTTATAGTTTGTCTGTATGTTTGTATGTTTTGTGTTTGTAGACTAGAAAAGTTTTTTTTAAAAAAGGCGTGCTCAAAACTTTAATGCAGGTTGTTGTTTCGGCTCACAAAGTAGATTTTGACTCACGACACTGCACAGCTTAGAGGGAACATTGCCCAGTTTCCTAACGTGAATAACTGCTTTGCACAGGCAGCAGCCCAGTTTAACAGTGCAATCCTAAACAGGCTTATTCCAGTCTAAGTCCACTGATTTCAATGGGCTTAGACTGAAGTAACACTTCATAGGATTGCGCTATAAGAGGTGCTGTATAAGTGCTAAATCCTGTGGATGAGATCTTTTGAGTTGCCAGCATCACATTCAAAGGAAGCTCAAAACACTACAGAGAGACAAAGAAATGTCTACCTTCTTTGAGGAAAACAAGCCATTATCTCAAGACCATATTTTAGCACACTTCTAGGTTTTACAAAATGGCCCTTGTGCAGCCCTTGCATTAAATATGGCTGTGTGGTGAAGCAGCAGCCATCTGACAGATAAACTGAGTAAGTGCCACAAACACTCAAAAGTCTCCAACCGTACACAACTATCATGCAAAAAGATCCTCTCAAGTAGTATCTAGGCGAACACTGAAGGTCACAAAGATTGGCCCCAAATCTAACCTTATTGCAAAGGTGAACTGTTCTGAGAAAAAAAAATCTATAAGAGCTATTATGTAATCTAATCTGATTGGAGTTCAATCCATTTATAGCTCCTTCTGCACAAAGCCTGATGAAAGAAATAGAATTTGCACTGGCACAGCGTTAGAAAGACTGGCCCCATTGTCTACTGTCTGTGAGCCAACAGTGCATTTAAAGACACATGTTTGACTTTCAGTACATGAATGGCATCGCTGAAATCAATGGGAGTACTCAAGAACATGTACTCTGGCTCTCGCTTAAGTGTTTTGCTGGATCAGAGTCAATGCAAGTGTGATTTTGAGCCTCCAGAGTTCTATTACAATTTACTGCTTGATTTTCAGACATGAGCATTCTCCATCATAGAGTAACACAGCCAGCTTCATGCGCAGAGCACCCAGTGCTTAGCAAAGAGCATATTATCAAGTCCTTCAGCAAACATATCATAGCCCATGGGATGACATAGATGCTGCCGGCAAATATGCTGGCACAACTGATTGGATTGGGGCGTAAGACATTAGGAAACACTGGAAGTTTAGGCAGAACCAATCTTCTGTTTGATATATTTGTAAATTAGCTAGATTGTTATACATCAGTCATCATCACCATCATTGTGTCTGTTTTATTCTGTGTATTATAGTTCCTTGTAGGCTTCTTTTCTGTTGCTTAACATTTGATTATGTTTAAGGTAGTGCCTATTCTGCATTTAGGTAGAGTTTGTTTTATGTTAGACATTGTTCCAGCTATCAGCTTCCAAATAAATCACTCGTTCATTCATGTGGCAAGTAAGAGCACCACTCAGACAGACAATGGCTATATTTCTTCTCAACTACTGTGCTGTATTTTAAGCTAAAGGCAAATAAAAGTGAGAGGGCAGCAATAAAGATGGTAAAGGGTTTAAAAATGCCATTCATAGAAAGATGAGGTTGAAGGTGGATTTTTTCCTTAAAAACTCCATAATAAGGAATGCATTGTGTCATAAAACAGTCCTCAGGCTGGAATCAGATTGTAAAAACAATTTTTAAAAGATAAACACCATCAGTTAAAATCATGGGGAAAAGCAATGTTTTGGTCTGGCCCATAAAGGAAAATAAGGTAGGTGCCAGGCAAGCCTCAAGGGAAAGTATTCCACAGGTAAAATGCCAGTATTAATAAGGCCCCATCTCCAGTTACCACTCACCTCACCCCTGCAGACAAATCTTTTGAGGAGGACATTTACTTATGGGCTGAACACTTATATGAAGATCTTTCAAGTGCCCTAGCCCCAAACTACTTATGAGTGACCTTAAAGCTAAGATAAGAACCAGCATTTTGAATTTTGTCTGGAAAGATACAGAAAGCCAGAACAGATCTTTCAGCACTGGAAGAATATAATAATAACAACAACAACAACAACATTCGATTTATATACCGCCCTTCAGGACAACTTAATGCCCACTCAGAGCGGTTTACAAAGTGTTATTATTACCCCACAACAATCACCCTGTGAGGTGGGTGGGGCTGAGAGAGCTCCAGAGAACTGTGACTCGCCCAAGATCACCCAGCTGGTTTCGTGGAGGAGTGGGGAATCAAACCCGGCTCTCCAGATTAGAGTCCCACGCTCTTAACCACTACACCAAACTGGCGTAGTGGTTAAGGGGTCAAATATGATCCCTGTATCCAGCTTGTCTGCCACATTTTGGACCAGCTGATGTTTCCAAACCAGTTCTCCAAGGTATCTTCATGCAGAGTACATTACAATAATCTAATCAGGATGTGATTGGGCATTTTGTGAAGACAAAGTACATCAATAATTGCTGAATAAGCCCAGCGTTGCCCTCCTTCAGCATCTTTTCTGCAGTAGAAAAAGGCTGCTCTTGTTTAGTCCAGCTCAGATCCCAATATGTCGGCAGGGAGAGAGAGAATTTGGCTGAGACGGCATCAAAAAGGTACATTTTTTATTTGTACAAGCTCAGTTGCCTGACCCAGTATGGCCTGTCCTCCATTGCCAGCCATATTCCTCAGCAACATGCATTATGATTGCATGTGCAATACTCCTTATGACTTTTTTTTTTAATTGGGGCATATGGTCCGAATTAGTTTTCTTACTTCAAGAGGGATGAAGTTGAGGTACATATGCATTTTGGCTGAGCCCAATGACTTCTTCCCCATGATTGCCTTGATACCAGAAGAATACTACTTTGCCAATTAATGGTTTTGTGTTTTAACAAGGGATATGGTCTTTTTAATTTCTTTTATATGTTTCAGGCCTTGAGACTGTTGTAAAGATCATTTAGGCTGCTAAATGAGTTACATTCTGAGTTTTTATGCTCTTGGTTTTTATGTTGTTTTATGCTCAGGGTTTTAATTAGACATGGGCATGAATCGAAATATGAAGCAAATTTCATCATGAAACAGGCTGCTTCGTGTTTTGCAAAACAGTGTTTTGTGGGGCCACGGTTATCACGAAATTATTACAAAATTCATTACTTTTTGGCCTGTTTCATTAGCTTTGTGAACGATTCATAATTGCAGACAGGCTGGCACCGATCCAGTGATTCCCTAGGCAACAATGGGCCAGTGGCCATTGGAAACCCCAATCATAGCCCTCTTACCCTTGATTGGTAGCTCTCCTAACCATCTGGAGAGCTTCCATTCTGCCCTATACAGCCAGGAGCTGGGGGTCAATCCCCTAGGCAACCAAGGAGGTGGGCCTTCTGTAGCCCTGGGCACACCAATCTCACCCCTCCAAACCCTGTTAGGCAGGTCTGTCAGCCAACCACAGACCTCCTGTTCTGATCTATGTCAGCATTTTGCTGGGATTGGAGTGGGAGCGTGTGTGGAAGGATGTGGGATTGTGCTTTTGGCTGCTGCTGCTTTAAAGAGACTGAAAGAAGTCTCATTTCCAGCTCTTGGCCTTGCTGTGGGAAGGTCTTTGGGTGAGGGTACCTTTTTTCCTCCACCCCACCCCACCCCTCATTCTGTCTTCCCGGCTCAGCTCCACCATAGCCAGTCCTTTGTCCTCCTCTGATCCAGCAACTCCCAGTCCCTGTTTCAGACATGTACTCTGGTAGCACTTCCCTTCCTGATCACCGTATTGCAAACTGGGAGGGTGGGCGGAGGAGAGCCTGCTGAAGTCTCCCTGCAAGTTTGGCATCTCCGGGTATGAAGGGGGCTGTTGAAATGCCCCAGGTTCTGACAAATCACAAAACTAACTAATTGTTTCAGCAAACATGTCAATTTCGTGAAGTTTCATAATTCGCAATTCATGGATCATGACAAAACATGAAACTCTCGTTTTGGGCTTTTTCAGTTTCGTGCCCATGTCTAATTTTAATGGAGTGTTAATTTTAATGATTTTATATGTTTCTGATTTTATCTTGTTTGATGGTGTGATCTACTTCAAGCAGGTCTCTAAAAGTAGGCATATAAGTCTTCTAAATAAATACATATTATATTGTATTGTATTGTATCATATTACATTACAATACATTACTTCCTTATACTCCCCTACTTTATAACATTCTCCCCTACACTATTTTATCCTCACCATTTTATTCATTTTATTCTGTGAGGTAAGTTAGGCTAAGAGTACGTCATGGCCCAAGGTCACCCAGCAGGCTTCCATAACAGTGTGGGGATTTTACCTTGGGTCTCACAGATCCTAATCCAACACTCAAACCACAACACCAGTCTGGCTCTGAACTAAGCCCATGTATCTCAAAGCCCATCCCTTGTCAATCCATTCCCATGGCAGATAAATTTGCACTGTTGGAGGAATCCTTTTAATACTCTACTTACTTTCCGCTTCATTACTTCCCACACAGTGTTAGCTCACAATTTGCTTTTGAATAAGCGTGCAGTGAGGGCCAAACTAGATGTCACAGCATCCCCAAGGATGCTGCTGCTATTTTGAGGAGGCCATTTACTTAAAATGCCGTGAGCACGATGGAATGATTAAAAATGCCATGAGCACGATGGAATGAGGAACTCTTGTTCTCCTCCACCCTGCCTTTTCAAGTCCCTAAACAGCACTCGTGACTCATCCAACCAACCCAATCAAATAAAGTCCTTGTGTCATTTTTAAATCACACACGTTAGGCTTTTCCCCCAGGTTGGACTTGGGGACACTGTCCCATCTAGTTTAGCCCTGAGACTCCACGATAAAAAACATACACATACCATTTCCATTCAAATACAAGCAAAACTATAAGTAAAATATGACTTTACTTCCTTATTTCAAACAATAACAAATTTAATTAAATATGAAATCGACAGATTTTATTATTTTCTTACCTTGTGACAATTTTCAAATAGCAATGTAAGATTTCTCTATCAGTTGTATTAAGCCATATTTCTATTTGTGAATAACAAAAGCCATCAATAACGTATATTAAAATATCACGTTGAATTAACAGTTCTATGCAGTCATTTTAAAGTGTAAGAATTCAATCAATTTAGAATATTAATAACTTCTTTGCATGAGGTCTGCAATGCCACACTTTACCATCTGTTCTAATTAGTTCTGAATACTATGGCACAACAATTCTTTGCTATTGAATTATAAAAATCAGGTTCTGTTGAACTATTAGAAATTAGTGTCTGCTTATAAAAAAACCCAGCTGGAAGTGATAGTGCCAAGCACTTGGTATCTGGGAGATACCAGCAAAACAGAAATAAAAGACCTGCTTACTTCATTTTATGGAGGAATGTCATAAATAAGAAAATATATGGCAGCTTCTCAAATAGATCTGAATGAAATCTCCTAATGTACTTCTTGTCTAAATGCCAGTAAATCACTTCTAATCCTATTATTGTATATACACTACATATATTTTATAAGTGATCAGTGTACAAAATCTCCTTGAAGACAATGACAACTTATTCCTTTTAGAGATGAAGAATTAAGGTACAGACATTTTTATGCAGACTTTGCCACGTAATTCTGCTTTGAACTACATGGTAAAGGTGCAGGGGCACACAAGTGCTTTGGGACTATTGAATCTTTATGGAAATGGGAAAGAAAATCAGCCAAAAATAACTCCTCTGTGTTGTGTTTCTGTGTGTACGTGCATTTAATTGAATTATTTTAATACTGTTTAAAATGTTGTTTTAATTTTAAGTTGTTTTAAACATTGTTTAAATGTTTCAGTGTTTGTCACCTTGGAGACTCTATTTAGATAGAAAGGTAGCATAGAGACTTATGTTGAAATTTATCCTATAAACATTTTCAAGCAATGTATTGTCGAAGGCTTTCATGGCCGGAGAACGATGGTTGTTGTGGGTTTTCCGGGCTGTATTGCCGTGGTCTTGGCATTGTAGTTCCTGACGTTTCCGAAGAGCAATCAAACCCAGGATGAATCAAACAACCAAGGAAAAACAGTCTCCTACAGGAAAAGTGTTTTTACCATATATCAAAGGAATTACTGATCAGATGGGAAAGCTTATGAAAAAGCCTTTCTTGAGTGCCTTAATATCACCCCTAACATTCTGTTCTGAGGTGGTGATAAGCTGCGTTAAATCTTTCAGCTCTTTTTTAGTCGCCATTTTACACTTCTTTCCTTCTCTCACCTCCAAAGGCTCACAGAGAATACAACCTCTCTGGTTCTCTGGCACTTTTCCACAGATGTTTCAGACTGTTTTTCAAAGTTTATCTCTCTTCTTGGCAGCTTAATAACAAATTTCTCCGGGAGGCAGTTTTGGGAGCGTCTTAACCGGATCGACGCATGCGCAGTTCCCCCAGCTTATGAAAAAGCATAACCTTCAAGCAGTATTCAGACCCACCAGAAAAATACAACAGATGCTACGATCAGCAAAAGACAGTAGAGACCCCCTCACCTCTGCAGGAGTATACTGTATACCCTGCAGCTGTGGACAAGTGTACATCGGGACCACAAAGCGTAGCATCCAGACAAGAATAAAAGAATATGAAAGACACTGCAGACTTGGACAACCTGAAAAATCAGCAGTGGCTGAACATAGCCTAACACAAACAGGGCACAGTATCTTATTCCAGGACACCAAAATACTGGACAACACTTCCAACTACTTTGTCAGACTGCACAGGGAAGCCATTGAAATTCACAAGCATAAGCAAAACTTCAACAGGAAAGAAGAAACCTTAAGAATGAACAGAGCATGGTTTCCAGTTCTGAAAAACACCAGGCTAACAAAACACTCTACACCCGACAATAGCCCTGCAGAGAAGATTAGCACATCAAGCACCAATCCATATGCAAAAGAACCTCCTCAGGATACAGTGAAGCCTCCCTCCATTAGCATTCCACACCCTGGGAAACTCTTACAGGATGACTCAGCTCAACCCCACCCCTCCTGAGTAGATATAAATGGCCTGCCAACACCTTTTCCACACTGTGACACTGAGAGATCTCTGTCTTTTGGTGCTACACCTCTGAAGATGCCAGCCACAGCTGCTGGCGAAATGTCAGGAACTACAATGCCAAGACCACGGCAATACAGCCCGGAAAACCCACAACAACCATTTTCAAGCAAATTAGGCATGCCAGGTCCTCTGCCATGGTGGGGGATCTGCTGCCCCCAGTCCCCACTAGTTGTCCCCAGTCCACCACTACTCACCAGGTTGATAGGAGGAAAAGGCGTCCAGAAATAGGGGGATGCAGGCTGGCAGGCAGATGCACAAAGCACGAGTATGTATCCACATCTCCCAATGATTACATCTTCTCTGCATGACCTGGAAGCAAAGGATTGTACGAGGGCCAATTTTTTTAAAAACTGGGTTGATTTTTAAGTAACTGGCTCAACGTGACCCATCACTTCCAGGTCATACTGGAAATGATGTAATGACTGTAGGACACAGACACATGTGTAAAGCATGCCTGCAAAGATGAGTACCTGTGGCCCTGTGCCCCATGCCTCCTGGTTTTGACGTGGGGGACCTGGCAATGTTGAGTGAACAGCAGATTTCAGGGGGATAGGAAGTTTGATGAACCTTCTCTTGCATGCCTTTTCCATATTTTTGCAGCCTGTTCATAGAATCTTATTTTTTCAATATGCCCTGACGCAGATCGAGCAATTCATCAGTGGAAAGTAGGGTGGACATAGACTTTTGCCACATTCCCTTCCTCCACAGCAGTCCTTTCTGATTGATTCTTTTGGTAGTAGGACCCACATTGAGAAGGATCCATGCAGGTGAGGAAGGAGAAAGGGTGAAATTTCCCTTTCTCCTTCTTCAATCAGTGGAGCTGCCCTTGAGGAAGCTGATATCAATTGATCATGGCTGCTAACTAGCAACCAAACAATCAAAATATGCTCACTTTGTAGCAACTATAATGAAAATGTATATATTATCAATAACATAACACATTTTTACAGCTTTTTGATATAATGTCAGACTGAGACCAGAGAAATCTTTGTTTAAATTTCTACTCTGTCATTACTAGAGCTACTAATCTGCTTGGTCAAACCCTGTATTGCAAATTCTATGCTCATATCTAGGCCTGCCCAGATATGAGCAGGCCCAGTCTGGATTCTGGTCATGGTACATGGTAGGGCTGCCAACAGCTAGTCGGGGCCTGGAGATCTTCCAGAATAACAGCTGATCTTCAGACTATAAAGACCATTTTCCATGGACAAAATGGTTGCTTTGGCAGGTAGGCTCTATAACATTATGCCCTGCTGAGGTTCCTCCCCTTTCTAAAACCCATCCTACCCAGGCTTCCCTCCAAATCCCCTGGAATTTCCCAACCTAGAGTTGGCAGCCCTATCACCTAGTAATAGTGCTGTTTAGGGTTGCCAGATTGGGTCTGGAGAAATACCAGAACTGAAGAAAGGGTGTGTGATGATGTCACTTCCAGAGTGATGTCATCACACCACTCCACTTCTGGGACAGGCACTCTGGCCAGCCACTCCCAGGTTGTACCACACAGGCACCCAGGTGGGTAGCTGGTCACTTCAGGGTGGTGTGTCACACAGGCACCCAAGCAAGTGGCCAGTCACTTCCCAGCAGTGCAGCCCGCTGGGCTGAGTGAAGTGTAGCTGTCACTGGGGGGAGGGTCCAGTCAGACAGGTGTCTGGTATTTGGGGGATATTATCCCTGGACAGTCCTCCAAAATACTATACTGTCCAGGTCAAAACCAGACATCTGGCAACTCTAATGTAGCTAACTCCAAGTTGAGAAATCTCTGGAAATGTAGGGGCATACACTGGGAAGGGCAGGTTTGTGGAAGGGAGAGACCTCAGTGGGGTATAATGCCACATATTCTACTCTCAAAGCAACTGTTTTCTGCAGGGAAACTGATTTCTGTAGTCGAGTTCAGTTGTAATTTCAGGAGATCTTCAGGCCCCACTTGGGTGTTGGCACCCCTGCCCATCAATCTCCCTTGGCAGACTGAGGACTAGAACCTGAGTCTCCCAGATCCTACTCTGACACTCTAGTCCCTACAGCATACTGTAAATAAAGGTTAAACCACATTTCAAAGAAAGCAGTTACAATATTGTGTATGATAAATTCCCAGTATATCCTAATTTCAAAGATCACAATATTCCTGCTGCTGAAGAAAAATCCTTATAAATTCCAAAATGTTACGTAGAAAGAGCCTAGACATCTCTTTCACTTTGATTTTCCAAGATAAGAAAAGTAAATATGGACAATAGAGAGCACTTCACATATACAAACCTTTTTAATATAATCATTAATTTACAAAATTTATAATCATTAATTTAATAATTTAAAAAAATGATTTGGTGCACACCAAATCATTGGACACCAAATCACTAAAATCAGCAGTCATTCAACATCCTATACTTTATGGAAGAAAAAAGATGATTCACATGCATTATGCTCTCTCTCTCTCTCTCGCACACACAATACATCATCGGCACAACTTTTTACTGCATGCTGCCAAAATTATGATAAGGGGGAGAAATATTTTGGTATTCCTAAGGACTGAAAGATAAGCAAATCTTCTAGATTCTACAGACCCAAATAAAAATCAACTTGCACAACAGTTTTGTAGGAAATTGTTAGGATTATAAGGGGGGGGGGAATCAATGTAATCCAAAATACTACCATTACCACAAAGCCCAACCCCCAAGAGAGTTTCAGCTTTAACTTCAAACAGAAACGTCTTCGCTAAATAGGACGAGGAGCTGAAAAACTGGACATTTTACTCAACATGGGCCATTTAAAAAGTATTTGTAATTTTTTTAAAATTAACATCTTAAATAAAAAAACACAAAAATGCTTACATTTTACTGTTTTATATTTTGCTATAAATTAGAAATAGAATATTCCAAGTTTATATTTCCAAATAATAAAATTATCCATAGCAACATATTGACATTATACAATGAGAGTGAATATCAGTGATATATTATTTCTCTTATCAACCTACATTGTCCATTTGGATTAAATAATTTCTCTCTCTTTAATAGCCCATGTGAACACAATGAAAAAGAGCTTATTGTTAGGAAACAAATTGTGTTAAGAAACAACTTTGCTTTTAGCTGCTGCACCTTGCTGCAATTTAATGGTTATGTGGCAGTTTTCTAGCAGTTTCAAAAGTGTAATTTTAGTGATTTGGTGTCAATGACATTTTGTAGCCTACTTTCAGTTTCAGAAAGTTTGCTACAATAATCTGAAGAAAATTTGAGATGTGTCAGGGAGCATTCTAATCCCAAACAAATTTCAAGTATTTTGCCTTGATTTTGTAGAAAAGTTTAAAAATCAATAGACATGGTTAAGCACAGTTGGGCTGTACCCATAACAAATAACAGACTCTCCTTTCATAATATTCTAGAATCACCATTTGATTACAAATCACAAGCAGCATCCACAAATATTATTATGCTTGCTTTTTATCAAACATGCAAAATAGTTATCCTGAGTAGGATTGCCAGCCAACAACCGGAGAGACTGGGGCTGGGGGGAGAGATGATGCATGATATCATTTCTGAGTTGATGTCATTTTACCATAAAGTTTCTGCTGAATCAACACACTAATTTAATAGCTGGAATAGAACCTATGTAGATATGACTATAAACATGTAGGGTTTCCAATATATGGGTTTCAAGTTGCACAGACTGGCCCCTATGCATTTATATTTGAATAGGCATAGGCTCTTGTCAAGTCTTGAAATTAACATTTATTTATTCCATTTATATACTACTTTTTGAGAGTAACCTTAAGCAGATCTACTTAGACTTTTATTTAGGTTTGTTCCCAGGAAAGTGATCATAGAATGGCACTGTTATTCTATCACAGAATTCAAGAGGCAGCTTATGTAGGATATCTAGGAGGTCTGTACTGACCAGACCCAGAGCTTCAGGAAGGTGGCTGTACATGCACCTTCATAACTTGAAATTAGAAAGCAACCACAGTGTACACATTTACTCTCCATCCTCAGTGCATTGAAATAATCTATTAATAGGCCTCTTACGTTTTAAGAGGGTCTGCGGGGTGCATTTGATTCTATGTCATTTTTGTGCAATGTTATCATTTATTTTATTATTTACCAGTGATCCATATGTGCAAAGACCTTTGAACAGATTAATAATAACTGGAGTTCTATTAAATAAATGTTTGGAACAAACATAAAGAGGACCACTGTTGTGTAGTGGCTACAGTGACAGTAGATTCTGGGTGTCCCAGGTTAAATTCCCCACTCTACCATGAAAGCTTGCTGGGTGACCTTGAGCCAGTCACATACTCTCATCCTAATTTACCTCACAGGGTTATTGTTGCTGTGATAGACAGCTCAGCATGCTTTAGACATTGGGGGGGGGGGGGTGCTGCATGTCTCTCTCTGTGTATGTGACACTGGCCAAATCTCAGAGGGCTGTTCACATACTCTTACCTCAATCCTGCCATTCTCTCGCATCTTTCACGTTGCACCTCAGATGAATTTGTCATGCGTTCGAATGCTTCTCTTGCGTGGTTCTCACCGCAGATGTGAACAAATAGAAGCGTTTCACAAGGAGACCGCCCCTTTCAAACCACCCCACTTCCATGTTTGCAGCCTTTACGGAACACCATCCCTCTTTGCCATGCAATTATCAAGCTTTTCCACTCTCTCTGCAGCATGCCTGCCAGCCCACCCTTCCCCCCCTTTTTTTTTTAAAAAGGGGACTTTCCCAGCACTGTTGCACAATCCCGGACATAAATTTTAATCGGGGTGCTCCAAAATCCCTGCAGAGGAATCAAGGGGTGGCGTCATTTCCATTTCCGTGTCATTTTTAGGATGCCAAACAGTCAGAAATATTGGTGGCTGTTAAAATTATTTTTTTTAACTGTTGAAATTACTGTTATAGCAGAAATCCATCATTTTAACATTACATTCAAGCGTCAAATAATTAGTCTGCCCGTTTGGAGAGTTTGGATCACCCCCACGCCCCCAATATCACTTCAAATTAGCCCACCAGAATAATGGTCCAATGGATTTCAAAGAAGAAGGCATAGAATAACATTAACCAATCACAGGCATCATAGGGGTGTGGCCTCACCATAGCAATTTAGCAAAAAAACACTATAGCGGAAATCTGATGAAAAAATGAAAAAAAAATTAATGCGATGTCGTCATCAACGACGGCTGATGCCACCTCAATACAGGCTACGGACCTGGTGTCAGCCATGGCAACACTGGGACTCTCCCAGTTTGTATCAGCACCCACACATGAAGCAGGCCACACACTAGATTTGATCTTCGGGATGGGATTGGATGTGGTTCTGGTTAAAGCAGAGTTGGTGCCATGGTCAGACCATGCGGTTCTGAAGGCCCGGCTGGGCGTGCCACCCCCCCCCCCCTGCAAGGGCGATGAGCAAATTTATGCTCGCCCGCAGAAACTTATGGACCCAATTGGGTTCCAGAATGCTCTGTGGGAACCAATGCTCCACGGTGGTTCATTAGATGAGCTAGTGGAGAGCTGGCAAGTCCGGCTCTCTGAGGCCATCGATGAAATCGTCCCCCCCCCCCCGTCGTCCTCTTTGCTGCCGGAATCACCAGGCTCCTTGGTATACAGAGGAGCTGCGGCAACAGAAACGGGAGCTAAGACGACTTGAATGCATGTGGCGGCGATCTCGTGATGAGGAAGCAAGAACATCTTATAGGCTGTTTATGAAGTCCTATGAGATGGCGGTGAAAGCTGTGAAGAAAAATATTATGCAGCTTCCATAGCATCAGCTAACTCACGCCTGGCTAAATTATTTAATGTGGTCCGTTCATTGGTCTCCCAATCAGGTGGAGACCATCAAAAGTTGAATTTGGAGATAAGCTGTGAGGCTTTTGCGAGATTTTTTACTGATAAGATCTTGCTTCTCCGCCGCGACTTACCAGCCACAGTTGATACAGTAAATGAACTAGAGGCCCCTTGGCCGTCTTCAGGACCCATATGAGATCATTTCAGCCCTCTTTTTGGGGAAGAGGTGGACAGGATTCTGCAGGTGGTATGGCCTACCACGTGCCCCTTGGACACATGCCCGTCATGGCTGGTGAAAGCCAGTGTTGACAGGCTTCGGGATTCCTTGGAGGTGATTATAAACCTTTCCTTGAGCTCTGGGGTTTTCCCTAAAGCGCTGAAGGAAGCTGTGGTATGGCCTCTTCTGAAGAAATCATCATTAGATCCTGCTGACCTGCTCAATTACCGACTGGTTTCCAACCTTCCATTTTTGGGGAAGGTGATTGAGCGGGCGGCAGAGAAGCAACTGCAGAATTTCCTGAAGGAGACCTCAGACCTAGACCCCTTCCAGTCGGGTTTCCGCCCTGGACATGGGGTCGAGACATTGCTGGTCGCCCTCACAGACGATCTCTGCAGACATCTGGATCAGGGCGGATCAGCACTGCTGATTTTGCTGAATCTGTCAGCAGCGTTTGATACAGCCGATCATGAGCTTTTGACCCACTGCCTTGCCGATGTGGGGATTCAGGGGACAGCACTGCAGTGGCTGGTCTCCTTCCTCCATGATCGGGGACAGAGGGTAGCACTTGGGGAGAAAGTGTCATCTCGTAGGCCACTGGTATGTGGTGTGCCACAGGGAGCGATACTTTCTCCATTATTATTTAATATCTATATGCGCCCCCTCACCCGGCTGGTGCAGAGTTCCGGGCTTGGGTGTCACCAATACGCGGATGACACCCAGCTTTATCTGTTGTTGGACGGGCGGCCTGGATCGGCCCCTGATGCCCTGGAGCATGCTTTTGAGGCTGTGGCTGGTTGGTTGAGACAAAGTCGGCTGAAATTGAATCCCACAAAGACGGAGGTCCTGTATGTGGGTCGTGGGGAGATGGCTTTGGGACCCCGGTTTCCTACACTTGATGGGGCAGTACTTACACCGAGAGTTAGGAGCCTGGGGGTGATTCTGGATTCCTCCCTGAAGGTGGAGGACCAGATCACTGCAGTTTCCAGGTCTTCCTTTTATCATCTTCAGCAGGCCAGGCAGCTTGCCCCTTATTTGTCTCCCCGTGACTTGACTACAGTGGTCCAAGCAATGGTCACCTCTAGGTTGGATTACTGTAACGCGTTCTACGCTGGGCTTCCCATGGGCCTGATCCGGCGGTTACAGCTGGTACAGAATGCAGCAGCGCGGGTCATTGTGGGAGCACCGGTGTGGGAGCATATTACACCGGTGCTACGCCAGCTGCATTGGCTGCCAGTGGAGTACCGAATCAGGTTCAAGGTTTTGGTGTTAACCTACAAAGCCCTACGCGGATTGGGACCGCCGTATCTGAGGGACCGTCTCTCACCTTATGAGCCCCAGAGGACTCTCCGCTCTGGTGGAAAACATCTTTTAAGTGTCCCTGGCCCTAGGGAGGCCTGCCTGGCGTTGACCAGGGCCAGGGCCTTTTCGGTCCTGGCCCCGGCCTGGTGGAATGCTCTGTCTTGCGAGACAAGGGCCCGGCAAGATTTGCTTGCATTTCGCCGGGCCTATAAGACATAGCTATTCCATCAGGCATATGGTTGATGCCGGGCGGTGCCCCCCCCCGTGGAGGGGGGGGGGTTAAACCATTGCCCCTATGCAAACACAGAGGCATGTATGAACCACTATGCAGTATGAACTGTAATATTTAATGCTTTTAAATGTTTTTAATGTATTATTTAATGCTTTTAAATGTTTTAATGGTTGGGTGATGTTTGTATTTGTTATCCGCCCTGAGCCTGCGAAAGTGGGGAGGGCGGAATATAAATATATTAAATTAAATTAATTAAACCCGCCCCGTATTGCACAATTCTACCAGGGATGTGGACGAAGTATAGCGCAAGGCAGCAGCAGTAAGAGAAGGGATGTGAACACAGACTGGGACATTGCGGGATAGAATCCAGCACGATTAATGCACATGAAAAGCGGAATGTAGGGAAGTGTGGATTCAGCCACTGTCTTCAAAAGTAAGCTACTTCTTTTTGTGGGAATGACTTCTGACTCTTCCTCTCTCTCTGTTTCCTTTGAGAATTTTTTTTCTCTAATCTTGTGGCTTTCCAAGGTTAAGGAGGTACCTTTTCAGAGCTCCTACAATGAAAACCTCATCCACATATCTGTGTGCAGCCTCGATGCTGAACTAGTCAGCTATGGTATAGGGGAAGTAATGCTTTAGACTAAGACACTTTCTTTCTTCTACAAGATACTGCTGTGAATGGAATCTATCTCAATAAACTGTAAATTCTTTTCTTCTACAATTTAATTCCCTAAGTATTAACTACTGCATGTCTTCTGACTAGGTAACTCTACTATCAAATGAAATATAACTGTTTCTAATAGCAATGAGGAAAAATGGGGGAGTGTGCTGTAAGAAGCTTTGGGTCCCCTTTGGAAAGAAAGATAGGGTATAAATGAAGAAAAAATTAAAAATAAACAAGTGATCTGAAGCAATTACTGGTTATGTCTTCTTGAACCCAGATTTAATTATCCTGCATTAAAGATTATGAGCATTTTCCTGTTCTTACATGAGTGTGATGGCATATAAAAATAGAATAGTGCTAATAAGGGCAGATATTATTAACTTCAAGTTTTGATTGGGTGTGGATGGTCAATATTATGTTAAAAAGGAGTGGTGGTTTCATGACAGAAGAAAAACTTAGTGTTATTATTCCAATGATGAGAAATAACCTTACTACCAGTGAAGATGTACAAAAAGACAGCGACCTCTTCAAGGACCCCAGATAAAAAGCATACCATCTTCAATGTATACAAGATTTTTTCTTTCGCTTACAAATTTTCTCCCTAAACATATCTTCACAAGCCAAATCATAAGTGTGAGGCAGCCAAGGAAAAGAATTTCAGTGTGGATGAACAGATCTATATTAATGGATTCAGCTACAGAACAAGGACCTTAATCTTCATATGTGCATATCATCATATATTTTTATATCCACAAATAGACACTTCAGAGTGATTTATGGGAGTATCAGCAAATGAGACAAGAGCATCTTTTATGTCAGTGTCTGATCACTTGAGAATAACTTTGTGCTTGCTTTAGTGAATTGTCCACACCACAGCTATTATTCTGTTAATGATATTTTTACAGGGTGAAGGCCTCCACAAATATACTGATGCTAACTTGTAGAGATGCATTTCTCCATAGCACTTAGGGAGAAAGACATGCCACTCCCATTAAGAATAAAGTTTGTAGCTCACCACTTTGCTAACATAACTCCTAATTTGGGTTGGGGAGGAGATTATATTTTAAAAGGCTGTTCTGATGGAAAAATCACTCATGATGAAACAATGCTTAAGTGGTGGGACAATGTCCTGCTTCTAACATTAAACAAACTTGTGCTTAACAAGGAACTAGACTCATGAAATAAAATGTGGACAAATCAAATTTCAGAAAATTGTCCTTAGTTCAAAGCGAAATATACATTTTGAAGTTTTTGTTTACTTAAAATTATCAAAGCTGTCCATACAAAATATCCATCACATTTTCTGCATTATGCTATTTTGTTCAGGGACAACTTTACATTTACTTTTCATATTCTGCTCTTTGGCATAGGGGATGGCAAAGCCCCAATAAAATTATAAATAACCCATCACCAAGGCCCATTATTTTAATTGACATCTGTGAGATATTTTGTTGGGCTGCATCAAGAACGATGACTGCCTTTTTGTGCCCTTCTGACAGTGATGGTGATCATTAAAGATTTACAGAGGTCATTAAAATGAGAAATAGCAGTAATGCAGAGCTCAATATAAACTTTCCATGTGTAGTCATCCCAAAGCGTGACAAAACCAGAGCTGGCTTAGTTGAGCCCATGCATTATTCTGATGCCTTTAACCCTAAGCATAAAATAACTCTAACTTGAATAACATGTTAACATGGTAAAGTCAAGTTTGTAGCACATACTAGTAGGGAAAGATATGCTGTTTCTACAGACATTGCAGATTACAAAGATTACAGAAAGTAAGTTAATGATGGAATCGAGCATATAATTATAAGTAAGAAGCCTGGTACACCAGAAGGCAAATGATCACAAGTCAAGCAAATAATCTTAAATATTTGCTTACAGGAAATGTAAAAGAGATCATGGCAGTCAACAATGGTAGATAAGGAAGAAGAGATGGATAAGAATACTAGAATGAATAAGAATACAAGGATGGAGTTTCTCCAGTGTCATACTGAATAATGCTAATAGGACAGTGAGGATTATGTACCCAGAAAATTTGGTGGGTATTGGACATTGGGAAGGTCAGTTTGTAACCCCTCAAATAGCTGCCTTCCAACAGATAGTTCCATTTTTGCCACTGTGGAGAGAAAATGACAACAAAGGGGGAGAGAAAGGAAGAAAAAAGGGGAGTGGGGGCGAAACCTCACAAACTCAACCCAAACAAGCAGGCGAACAAAAGGGTTTAAGTAACAACCTTATATATATATATATATATATATATCTATATCTATCTATCTATCTATCTATCTATCTATCTATCTATCTATCTATCTATCTATCTATATATATATATATATATATATATATATATATATATATATATATATATATATATATATATATATAAAATATTTAAAAGTATTTATTATAGATGTGCACCAATGTGAATAAAACCAAGTTTAAAACATAAGGCCTCCCTCTAGGGGGTAATTAAGAGCATGTTAGAGAATAATTTTATAATTTTATACATTTTTTCTTTGGAGTGCAACAATAAATGAAGAGCATTGTGTGAATGCAGTCCTGGGTCTACTGCAATATTTGCAGTTTATCACACAATACTAGAGGTAAATTTTGATCCAGTATTTTACCTAGAATATTTCTAGCACTTTAGAATGGACTATAGTATATTTTAAAAATTTCCTCCCCCCTTCTTCTTTTGTTACAGCTCTAGATAAAACACTGGGAGCATTGCATGATTGATTTCCATATGTGTGGGTGTGTTTGATCATAAATTGTTTACAATTGACCACTGAGGAAGGCCTAAGGGCCGAAACGCATCTGGTCAGTTTTGTACTGTGCCTTGGTCTATTTGTGTTGGTCATTGCAGTGTACTAGCAAGTTTTAGTATATATATGTAGTCTGCCATTCAGGTCTTATGTTTTAAACTTGTTTTTATTCACATTGGTGCACATCTATAATAAATACTTTTTAATATTTTATATATATATATATATATATATATATATATATATATATATATATATATATATATATATATATATATATATATATATATATATATATATATACACATACATACACATATATATACACTTTTAGGTTGTTACTTGACAAAGGGGGAGACCCATGCATATCGCCTTTCTCAGGGTGCAATCTCTCTGAAACTTGGGGGGTCTTTGGAGGACAGTGAGGACTACATCCCCTGCAAATTTTGTGGGTATTGGACATTGGAAAGGTCAGTTTGTAACCCCTCAAAGTAGCTTCCAGCACAGAGTCCCATTTTTGCCGCTGTGAAGAGAAAATAACAAGGCAGGCATCATGCCTTTCCCATGGTGCAATCTCTGAAACTTGGCGGGAGGTCTTCGGAGGAAAGTGAGGATTATGTCCCCTGCAAATTTGGTGGGTATTGGACATTGAGAAGGTCAGTTTCTGAGGTGTTTAAAGGTCCCTGCCCCTTGCACATGGTCCTGCCCCTTGCACATGGCAGGAAAAGGCCCTTTAAACTATCAGCTGGCAGGCAGCAGGGGGATCCCCCCACCACCTGCCAGCTGATAGTTTAAAGGGATCTTTAAAGGGCCATGAACAACGAACAACAAACATGTTTGTGAACAGGGTCATGTTCATTACTGTTCATTGTTCGTGGATGGCAACGAACAACGAACAGTTTGTTTGGGGTTTTTTTTCCATTCATGCCCATGTCTAGTCACTACTGTGCCCAGGCCTGCAGGGATGGTCACCTTTTCTTTGGACTTGCGATACCCTCCATCCCCTATTTTTAGTAGGAGTTCAGAGAATTCTCCAGCAGACACCTTGCCTCTCAAGTGGACCCTCATGTTCTTTCTTAGTGAGAGTTTCCTGATGAGGGGCCACAGATACGATGCCTTGACACACATAGTAGCCTCGTCAGCTTGAGTTCCCCTTGGGACCTCAACATCTGCCAGAAGTCTCCAGCCAGCAGCACTGTGACTCCCCCCATCACTCTCTTATTGCCCCTGACATCTTTTGAGGGTTATGCTCAGTGCCTCAAAACACCCCTTAAGCCCCATGGTGCTGTCATCCCAAACAATGAGCTTACAGTTACACAGCACTTGGGCCATGTTGCTTTGTTTTGAGATGAGGTTAAGAGGCAGCTTGAAGGTAGTGCAGGATCATATACCATGCCTGAGTGAGCCTTGACCTTCCATGGAAATGAGCACCTCTCTACTTGTTTTCCAGGATTGCTTTGCTCATAGAGAGACTCTGCTGCTCTGTGCACCTTGGGGTGATCTTTCTGGTACTTGGCCACTGCTTCTCAGTGCACTGCAGGAGCAGGACATGCATACTTCCTTGCTGCATCTCTAAGTTGCTTACTCTTTTTAGCATCGGTGTATCTTTCACAATATCTGCCACAAGGCTTCTTGGCAATAGTAAGAGGTGATGGATGTGTGAGAAGGAGTTGGACTGAGGGAAGAGTGGTGTGGTGGGCACTTCGGCAGGTTTATGTGAGAGGTTCACATTGAAACGGCCCCTAAAAAGGTCATGTACCATCTTCCCATGGTTATCGATTCAGCAGAGTTAGCCGGCTTAGTCTGTAGTAGCAAAACAGAAAAGAGTCCAATAGCACCTTTATGACTAACCAACTCTACTGTAGCATAAGCTTTCAAGAATCAGAGTTCTCTTTGTCAGATGCATCCCTAGGGAGATTGGCAACCCTAGAGGGGCAGATTGGGAGATGTATTTTTACCTCAGGAGCCATTCCATGACTGGGAGTCATTGAATGTGTCCTGAGGTACTGCATGTGTCCTGCATATTGTTTAGAATGTTGGGATGATGACCAATCAAGGCTGCATATGCAAATGTTTTACCAGTACTGCTCTTTTAAATGGGGGAATTAGCTTGCAGTCTGGATTTTAATTTAGTGCGGATCTTAACCAATATATACCAGGGTCCCTCTCCAGAACATTCGTGTAATAAAGAGGCAGACTAATAACAATAAAATGTGTTTTTACTAAATAGTGTTGCGTATGCCTAAGTTAGCACACACATACAAGGTACACACAAGAAACTAAGAAATAAAGGGTTGAAAAATAGAGACGGTTGCATGAGCAGGACAGCCCACTTGAGAACGATGGAACTGGGTATACTCACTTGGTCATGGCATGGAAGAAAGACATAGCAGCAAGATGGGATGGTCTAATGGCCTGCACTGGATCCGAAGAGAATGACAGCAAGGGTTTCAGGATAGGAATGGCACGCGGACCTCATGGCCGGGGAGGCCGTCTTAAATACCCCCCAAAGTACCCTGGAGCTGGTGCCTTTCCCTGTGGTTCTCATGAGTGAAACAAAGGTTTAATGGCTCTATAACTACCCTAGATGGGCCACTTTAGAATCTGAATATATTATTGTGACACCTCGGGAAGAGGGGACAAAGGAGGGAGGGGGGAATGCCGGGCATTGTGAATGGGTCTTCCAGGAAGCTGGGCTGGTCTCAATGTCATCAGCTCTGGAATGCGGAGGTTGCTTTGAGATGCATCCATTAAGTGCTCAGGACAGCCGGCGCTTTAGCTTCCATTCCGGGGTGGCTATCAAGATATGCAGAGCAGGGAGAGGCTGGCCACTGCGGACGTGGTCTGCACACTTCCACGAAATGGCTTCTCTGAGCAGGTTGCTCAGGCTGGTCTTCTGGCTGCCTGGGAACATGGCTGCCATCTGGGCATGACTAGGGCTTGCTAGCAGGCTGCCTGGTAGCAAGGGCAAGCTTGGTGACCAGCCTGCAAGAGATTCCCCGCGGGAACTGACCAGGAGGCGCCTGGCCAGGCTCATGGAGGGTCTCCCCGGCTGGCACCATGCTGCTAACAGCATGGCTCTGGGCCCAGGTGAGGCAGACATCCATGGAGGCAGGAAACAGTGTGTAGACAGTATAGTCCACAATAGAGACAGGAAAAACAGAGTCCATAAAAGCAGGGTAGTCAAGAAACAGGCACGGGCAGTGCTGCCCTAGAACAGAGTCTTTGGTATAACTTTAAAACGGCAATGGAGGAAACTGACACAGTTCATGGCAGGCCTCAGAACAGGGGAGGGGGATCCTTGGCAACAAATGACCTCAGGGAAGAGTGGCAGTTGGTGGCGGGGGGGGGGGGAGGACCCTGCCAGCGACACAAGGAAGCTGTATCCCTATGGGAAAACACATTTTAGCCCTTTTTACCCCCTTAGGGGGCGAATTTCTTAAAACCCCTTCTTAGTGAGCCCCTACATCACAAAAGGAACATCCTGCCCAAATTTCATGTTTCTAGGTCCAGGAGTTTGGGCTGAGCATTGATGAGTCAGTCAGGACACTTGTCTTTATATATATAGACTTACAGAAATCTATTCCAAAAAAAGTAGAATAGAATAAATGTCAGTAGAACATTGCTTGGATGTTTATTTATTTTTATTTATTTATGTCCTTTATGGTCCACTTTTCTCACTGAGACTCAAAGCGGATTACATAGTGTGAAATCAGTATAGTCAATATCAATAAACTTTTCATTTCATGTACGTAAAGCAACAGTGGTAAAGTCTATGGTCCCTAACTCATTAATGAAACATCTCTTTCAGATTACCTCCTTACAATACAGCCCTCCTGTCTGTGTAAAAAGCCCTTTTGAATAATTTGCACTTTAAACTCTAGAATTGTGAAGTTACTGACATTAAATAGTGATATTAAACAGTGGTAATAATTAGGCATGGTGCACTTTAAAGATATTACTGTTTCCTCGGCTTTTTCCCCCTGCTCCTGATAACAGCCACTCCACAGTGTTTTGCACCAACTGGAGTCTCCTAGTTAACTTAGATGGGAGCCCTATGCATAGTGCATTAAATTGTCAAGTCTTGATGTTACCATAGCATAGAAAGTATTTGAACACTAGGTCCATGCACCCAACTCACCTTATAGTCTCTAAATGGCTGCCATTAGAAGCCATAATGCTCACCCAAGGAGTATTATGGAAGGAGATGCAGGTGACACTTCTGGATAAATGTCAAGCTGGTGGCCCCACCAAGCCATTGCTTTCAATGCAGCCTATGGCCGCTTGGTTTTGATTTTGCCATAAGCACCTCATTGTAGGAGGCATACCAGAGGAGACTGGTGTGCTTCCAGGCAAGCATGCCCAATTCATAACTGCATCTGGAAAGTTGTTCGTGTGGGAAAGAAAGAGTTTTTATTCCATTTTAAAATAACTGTTCATATGATCTTGTTCTGTCTTTTAACAGTAAGTTGCTGGAACTGTATTTGAGAGGGGGGAAAGAGGGAGAGGAAGGAGGAATGGTAGGAAAACAGTTCTATTACCATTGTCCTTTTAGTAACTTTTCATATCCTTCCTTCCCAGCTAAGGACTGGTCCAAGCTGCTGAGGCAGCCCAAGTGCCCTCCTTTTCTGCAGGATAAAAGGCAAGCTGGTTCTGAGGCACGTCTAGTTCACCACCGAAACATTTTAATACTCAAATGGTTCAGGTGTCAAACTGGCAGAGATGCCATGTGGGAGAAGACAACAGGCATGGTTTGATGTGCTATCAAGCACCCCCTGGCTCATCCAGCTCCCACTGCAGGGACCTGCTGCAACCTGTTAGAGTTGTGGTGATCTGAGCAAGAGAACATCCAGAGAGTTTCCTTTACTTCACAGAAATGGTAAAAACTGAGGGGAGAACACACCCATCCATTTAGCTGTGGTTGTTACCTGCACCTTTGGAGAGCAGCATGAGAAACAGTCTACTTGGGGCTCCTGTGTGGCTTGAACAGCCCTGGTTCCACAGACATGACAGACACAAGCCACTTCTGCTGCTTCCTCCAATATTACCCACCAGGTCTCTTGCATCATGAACAGGTCCTGTCTCAGTCACTTTTCCACCTTTCAACCTGATGTAAGAATGACCAAAAAAGTGCTGATTTGAACACATCAATAGATGTCCTTTCAAAAATATAATATAATGATTTATTTCATAACTTACTCACATGCCTTCACACATGTGTGTTTCTATGCATAGAAATGCATGTAGGTTCCACCATTCAACTTGATATAGAATATGACTGGCCTGGCCGCTTTGATACTTTTTTCTGGGCCAATTTTATCTTTCCAGTACTCCCCTGTGGCTCCCTGTATAATTTCTGCTGTTCACAAGAAAGACACTCTAGCCCACACACAATGCCTTCATTTGTCACTTGTCAATACTGAAGTGATTTCCTCCCTTTCTTCCTACTGATCCTGAAGATCCACACATAGGAAGCTCAGTTAAAAAAAAAAAAGCAAGATGTACCACCTGAAAGAAATACATCCTTTTTAAAAAATAAGGTTATATATATATATAATGCATGCCTATTAAATGCAATTTGTTTTCATTCCAGTAATTTATTTTGCCCAGTTATTTTACAGACATACACAATATGAGGTCCCTGTAAATGATTCTTTAGGCAAGAAATGAATGCGGGTTCTTTTTTAAAGTTTGGTTTTTATGTGAAAGCTGGAGTATTATTATTATCATCTCTGAACTAACATCATAGAAAATTTCTTGGAAGAAAGGGGGTGGCTGAGATTTTGAACTGATGCTTGCCTTCTTTTGATTATCCTGTTTGTTATATCAAATGGAATAAAAAAGTGATCTCCTGGGGGAATCAGATACTACACTTGTTTTAATCCTTTTTTTTCATTTCCACAAGTTGCTCAGATTAAAGGTAGGTGTTCTTTTGCGGTCTGATGTTCCCTCTTGCTGTGCTGCTAGCTGTGAGAAGGAGAAAACTTTACAAAGGTCTTTGTCTGATATGGCCCCTTTAGCCAATGAAATACCTTCCTGGATAGAGTGCAGAGCTATTTGATTTGGGGGTGGGGGGAGGTGAAACTACTTTCTGTCAATCAAAAGAAAAGCCAAGTAACTGGCAGCATTGGGCTTCCTACAGAGGTTAGAAATGAACTATGAAATCTGCTTCCTCTTCATCCTCTGAACAGACAGACAATGTAGAATATGACCAAAAAAGACCATGGTTTTCTTTCATGTTTTGAAATGCCGGTGAAATCCAGTTTCTAAAATTATTTCTATAAATATTGATGTTACAAAGGCACAGAAAATCTTGAAAATATAAATGCAGGCTTAGAATCCTAAAGGTTAAAAAACTATTTAACTGCTAGAGATGTGGTTCTATGGAATATTTTTTAAAGTTTATAATGGAAATCAATAACATAGTATAGGAAAGTATATTTATTATATGACTCCATGTTTAAGTAGACCAAAAGCCTGATAATACAGTTAGTCTTAGGATTGCCAGCTTCCAGCTGGACCTTGGAATTCTCCCAGAGAACAGTTCCCTGGAGGAAAAAATGACTTTGGAAATTTGATTCTATGGCATTGCATCTTTATTGGGTTCCTGCCCCTCACCAAACTTCACCCTCCCCAGGCTCCACCAGCCCCAAATCCAGGAATTTCCCAACCCAACTTGGCAACTATAAGGATATCTGAATGTCAGTGTGACAGCATTAGCTATGAGAAATCGTTGTCCAAAACGCAGGGTGCGAGCTTTCAAGCCGCACAAAACTCTGCCTCAAGTTACATTTCCAGGAAATTATTTTCAAAAGAAATTTAAAAAGCTGTTTCAGAAGGTGACAATTGTATTCAGCTTACTTCATCTTTGTCTGCTTTTTAAATACAAAACAAGCCTCACAGATACAATGCCTATTGTGCCTGCTATATCAAGACCTATTTTTAGACAAAGCAGACACCTTTAAAATATCAGGATTCTTGAAGAATTTACTGTAACAAATTCCCTGTAGCTACGAGCTATTGGTGTGTCAATATTTCATAGCCTACTGAATTTATTGGTACACAACACTGAACTTGTTTTAAGCATATGTTTAATGTTCTAGAATGAGTTAGAATACTATGTCTAATACTTGTATAAACCCATAATACACCCCCAATGCATGTGCTATGGTAAGATAACATATTTCCCCAAGTTGTTGGAAGCACTAATTTCCCCCCATGCCTCACAATTCTTCCAAGGAGTGTGTTATCTCGCTGTAACACATTCCTTGTTCTGCCTGGCTACTTAATTATTATACGTAGCATTCCAGATCCGAATAATTATCATTACAAGTGAACAACACACAATGTAAAGCCCTTCAGAGTAAGTAATGATTTTTAAGCTTTGTCCTAGCTGGAATCGACTTGGATAAAAAAGGAGTCCTCTCCATCTAGGCTAAAAATAGGTGCCTAGCAAGATAAGGAAGGGGACAGCCTTCATATGACATTATTTGCCTACACCTTTATTCCTATTTAGTGTTCCTGCATGACACTTTTGGAGCATATGAGCACTTATCCAATTCATAATGAAATCCATACATAGCCTCCTCCTATTTTGCAAAGACAATCCTTTCCTATTAAGGATGCTAAGAACTCTGTGCCATGCAGGCAAGCTTACTGTTCAGCAGGCAAACATGCTATTTTTGACAATTGTGCTCAGATGTGAAGATCTTCTCTCTTCGCTAACACCAGACTTATTCATTTATTTAGAACAGTTTTATGCCACTTCTCCAGGAACCTGCCCAAAGCTGCTTACATTTTTTAAAAAAATTAAAAGAGATTAATTAAAATCCAGCATTTAAAAAGCCCCAACCCGGCATGAAAAATAGTCATAAACAGCTGTTGAATATATTGTCGAAGGCTTTCACGGCCGGAGAACGATGGTTGTTGGGGGTTTTCCGGGCTGTATTGCCGTGGTCTTCCAAGACCACGGCAATACAGCCCGGAAAACCCCCAACAACCAGCTGTTGAATAGTTTTATGGTTCCACAGTAATTGTGGTTGCTGACTTTAGTTTTTTTATGATTACAGTAGTAGATTTTGACCCCAAATGTTTTTAAGGACAACTAGAGGGTGAAAACTATAGCCCTGCTCAGGTCCGGCCATAGACCAGTTGTAAGCTTAGCATGCCCCCCTCCCCCACTATCCAAGTATCCCCTGCCATAACCTGGGTGTGTGTGAAGTCCCTGTGCTGTGATTCAGATATACCCACAACAACCACAGCCGGCACACAGAGTCACTAATGTAAGCACACAAGGAACCAGGCATGCTACAAGCCATCAGAGCTGAGGCAGGCATACACAGTCCCAAGTGTGCTCCAAGTCACCACAGCTTGGGCATGCCCTGTGTTGAGCTGCTGTGGCTGGGGACACTGTGCAAAGAACCAGATGTGCATGAACCCACACGGGAAGCAAACCTTTGTGCTCAAGTTGGATAAGAAGGAGGAGTCCTCTCTTCCTTCTTCCATTCCTCCCTCTTTTATTGGGGGCAAGGGAAGGCAAGCTGGGTAATGCATTGAATCGCCAGGTGGAATCACTGGGGAAAGAATCTGCAGGCAGAGAAAAAGCTGGCAGTGATTTGCTCTTCTTCCCTCTCACTCTTCGTGGGGGTGTGGCAGGAGAAGGCAGGCCAGGGGAAAAGACCAGGAGGAAAAAGGAAGTCTGGGAAACTAGGCAAGCTGCTGTGGACCCAAGCAGGCAAGGGCTGCTGAGGCTCCATGTGTTGGTGTGCAGCCCAGTGACAAAGGAGCTAGAGGGGAAGAGTATGAGTGGGAAACACCGTTGGGGAACAGCCCAGCAATGGAGGAGAGGAAGAAGGTTGCAATCACCTGATCTCCATCCCTCTCTCTTCTGCAGTGTTGGCTGAGTGAAAGCAGACGGTATAAGCAGACCCAGCAGCCATCACTTCCACCTATAATTCCATGGACCCGGGCAGTGGAATTTGTGCTGGCGGCACAGCTCTGTGCTGCTGCTTGCCACTGGCAAGCCTCTTTTGCCACCCATGGGATCTCCCACCAAACACACATACCTTTAGGCACCCTGAGCAATTGCCTAGTAGATGGTCCAGTCCTACCCCATTGGGTTTTGAGAAAGTATGCATATACACACTTAGGTAATATATGGACTTAGGCAAACATTAAACAGTAAACACTCAGTTTTTATTTATGACTGCTACATGGCTAAAGTTGCCAGGCACTAGCATGATGCTGGTGCATGCTCCTCCCTATTTCTACCTGCCAACACAACACCAGATACCGGGAGGCGTCCCACTGTAGCAGTTTCCCATATATGACTGGAATGAATGTTTTGCTGACTCTGTATATAAACCATTTTCAGTGGGGCATCATGAAGCAATAACAGGTCTATGGAGGGCAATGCACATGAACAAAATGCTGCCATCTGCATCGCACTATTTTGTTTGAATGGGCTGAAAAGTGACCTGCTGAAGAGGCATGGGCTCAAGCAGCCCGTCTCAAAATTGGCCCACTGTACCCTGGATCTAAGTGAATAAAGATCACATTGTTAGGCTGCTCATCATCCAAGGATCTCAGGATGGAGAACACAGTTCTTCCTTCCTCATTTTACCTTTACAAAAATCCCATGAGGAAGGTTAGACTGAGGGCCAAGCTACACATGACGAATGACACTTGAACAGCAAGTGTATTTCTCCCTGTTCACTTGCCCTCCACTCAATCCACTTGCCGTTCAAGTGTCATTCATCATGTGTAGCTTGGCCCTAAGAGAGAGTGGCTGGCTCTCTTAATCAGGTGTGAACCAAAGTCTTCCAGATCCTAGTCCAATAGAACAATCCTGAGAATCCTTTCCTGGGAGCTATCCCCATTGAATAGACCTGCATAGGGTCCTAAGTAAACCTGCTTAGGTTTGCACAGCAGCACTTTAACCACTGTACAACACAGGATTTGTTGTTGAATGGTATGCTTTTATATGAAAGCAGTTTCATGTATTATGAAAGTGAAACACAGGAGAAATCAACAACAGAGACAAAGCCAAGGAAGTGATATCTGATAAATAAATTGTTATGTAGGTCCCAGAAACCTAATTAAAGGATTCCATGTTTGGGCCATTAGCAGAGTCTATCATTAGGCATAGGAAGCGTGATTATAGGTGGTTGTGAGCTCGTTCTGCTGGCTGGTGTGTGTGCAGGAATGAAAATAATAAAATCATACACTTGGTTTATATTTAGAAAAGAAATTAGAGTTCTTTATTGCAGGAACTCCATACTCTGATAGGAAAGGAAAAGTGATTGATCCTAACTACCTATCTAGTCTAAGGATGGACATGAATAGCAGGGCAAGGCCTGCATCCACGCTGCCAAGAGGGAGGGAGGAGAAGGAGAGAGGTGTTGCCTGGACCAAAGCCAGGAATAAAAGGAGAGAGAGGAAGGAAGTCAGGAGGAGGAAATCCTGAGAATAGCAATCTGCATATTAAAGGACAATCAGAGCAGTAAACAATAGTAAACAGTAAACAGAATGCCCTGACCTCTATATCTTTCTAACTCTTTGGTCCCCCTCTGAAAACTGAGAAGAAGGACAGCTCTGGATCCTCCTCTTCCAATCCCCCCCCCTCGCTGTTGCTCGGATCAGTCTATAAGATTCATCTTGTCTCGTAGATTCTGAAAGCGAAGTCTTGGTAGCAGCTTGGTTAGGGCTTCAGCAATCATCTCTCCAGATGGACAGTAGATCATCTTCATGATGCCTTTCTGTTGTAGTTTTTTCACGAGGTGATACTTCATGTCAACATGATTGGTTCGCATGCGAACATCATCTCTCTGTAGAAGCTTGATACAACTTTGATTGTCTTCATAGATTGTCACAGGTTGTGAGATCTGTATTCCAAGATCTTCCAGTAGTCTCTTTAGCCATGTTATCTCTTGGCAACATAGTCCAGCTGAGATGTATTCAGCTTCTGTTGAAGATTTTCTTCTTGCTTGTCCAATTTATCATTCCATTTCCATAGAAGAAAGTATGTCCACTGGTAGATAATCTGGTATTCAAGCCTTCTCCATAGTTAGCATCTGTGTACATAATTAATTCAGGTTTGCTGTTAGCTGGTAGCTTAAGCTTGAAATGTGCTGTACCTTTCAGGTATCTAACAAGTCTCTTAACTGTGTTCCAGTCTTTGAAGGTTGGTGCTGAAGGCTTTCTGTATGGCAGACCCACTGCAGCACTTCTGTGTATATGTGGCAGTCATGACTGCTTCTCCCCAAAATTGATTTGGTAGTTGAGCATCATGGAACATACATCTCACTATGTCTAACAGTGTCCTATTCTTCCTCTCTGCAACTCCATTTTGCTCAGGAGTGTAGGCCACTGAGGTCTAGTGTTCTATACCATCCTGTCTCAGAAATTGCTGCATAACATTAGATATGTATTCTGCACCATTATCTGAGAGCAGGATCTGTGGTTTCCTTCCATATTTATTCTGGACCATAGCTACAAAGTCTTTTAGGTGGTCCAACATCTGGATTTTCTCTCTGAGGAGATTTACTACTGTGTATCTTGAAAAGTCATCAAAGAATGTAACAAAGTACTTATTCTTTCCCAGAGTTTGTACAGGTAGAGGGCCATAGATATCTGAATGAATTAAATCAAGTGGCTTCCTTGTTTTATGCTCACTTTGCTTTGGAAAAGGCAGCTTAACAGACTTAGAAATTATGCAGCATTCACATCTCTTGTTAGGTACATGACAATTTTCTAGATCAAGTCCACTTGCTAGGCCTTTCCTTTGCATTTGCAAAATACGTTCATAACTTGTATGTGAAAATCTTTTATGCCATTGATGAAGATAAAGCTTTCCTGTACAAGGCTGAATAAGATTGGCTTGTTCCTTGTCAGGTATTGAATGACTGCGGTCTCTTTCATGCAGTTTATAGAGACCTCTTTCTAATATAGCCATAGCATAAACTTCTCCATCTAGGGAGATTGTACATATTCCATCTTTGCATTTAAATTCATAGCCTTTCAAATCAAGCTCTGATTGGGATATTAAATTCAAATTCAGGTCAGGTACATAAAGTACATCCTTCAGAAGCAGATCATGTGTTTCCCCTTCTGGGAGTTTACAGTCTAAAACAACATTCCCTATTTTATAAGCTAGGCAAGTTTTTCCTTCAGCAGTTTCAACAGGAATCTCATCAATTTCCTTCCATTCTTCAAACAAACGTGCATCTTTTATGAACTGTGAGCTTGATCCCAAGTCCAAAAGGAATTTCTTACTTTCAAATTCATCACTTGATATAACATTATAGGAGTAGTGGGATCTCCCTTTAGATTCACCAGAAACAAGCTTTCTCCCAAAATCTTTCTTTCTCTGTCCTGTTGCAAAATCCTTCTCTGTTTCTGAGTCTTGTCTCTGGCAGGATGACTATTAGAATAGCACTCAGTGGCTCTTTCACCACTTTGCATGCAAATTGAATAACGCCTCTCTGGCCATGGAGGCCTGACCTCTCTTGAAATTTGATCCATTCTCTTTCTGTCTCTGAAATGACCATTTCCTCTGCTGCTCCCAAAATGGAGCTTGTTTCCAACTTCAACAAACATATGTTTATCAATATCATGCAGTTTGCGCCTTCTATCGCATTCCTGCCACAGAAAAGTAACTGCTTGGGCAAATACAGTAATATTATTACTTTCCAATTGACATATCACATTAACAAAACTGCTTGGTAAAGAAATATATAATGCAGAGTGTTTATCCTCATCTGAGAGGGCTTTTCCAGCATCACTTAACTAGTTGAAGATATGCATTAACTTCCCAACATGGTTGTTGAATTATTGTGTCTCATTATACTTTATATCTGCCAGTTTTCTTCTCAATTCACTCACATAAGCCCAACCAGCTCTCTTATGCATAGAAATTAATAAATCAAATTTCTCTTTGGCAGTTTTGGCTCTTCAGATTACGGCCTTTTGTTGCTCATTAAGAGTGCCATTCAAAAGATAGATTGTTTCTGATCTTTAAATTCCTACTGGGGATTTGTAGGAGTTAGGGGTTCATCAGTAATCACCTCCAAAACATCGTGAAGTTTCAGGAAGAGTTCAAAGGACTCCTTCCATGCATCGTAGTTCCCATTTTTAGGTGTTCCTGTGGATGCCAAATTGGGAGGAGTGGCAAACACCGAAGAAGATAGAGTTAAAATTCAACAAGACCTGAATAGTCTGGAGAAGTGGGTGGTTGTGAACAGGATGCAATTCTACATAGATAAATGCACAGTATTACATCTGGGCCACAAAAATGTGAAGCACAAATACAGGATGGGGGATAGTAGTGTATGCCAAAGAGATCTTGGCGTAAGAGTAGACTGTAAACTAAATATGAGCAGTCAGTGTGATGCGGTGGCAAAAAAGGCAAACTCAGTCTTGGGTTGTATCAAAAGGGCCATTGCATCAAAATTGCAGGAGATCATAGTCCCTCTCTATATTACCCTGGTCAGGCTGCACCTGGAGTACTGTGTGCCATTCTAGAGGCCTCACTTCAAAAAGGATGTGGACAAAATTGAGAGGGTGCAAAAGAGAGCCACGAGGATGATCAGGGGTCTAGAGACTGAGACCTATGAGGAAAGGCTGAGTGCCTTGGGAATGTTTAGTGCAGAGAAGAGAAGATTGAGGGGGTACATGCTTGCTCTCTTTAATTATTTGAAAGGCTGTCATTCAGAGGACGGCAAGGAGCTATTCCAGTTGGCAGCAGAGGATAGGACCCGAAGCAACGGGTTTAAATTACATGCAGAAAGACTGGATATTAGGAAAAACTTTTTCACAGTCAGAGTAGTTCAAAGGTGGAATCAGCTGCCTAGGGAGGTGGTGAGCTCCTCTTCACTGGCAGTTTTTAAGAAGAGGCTGGATGAATATTTGTCGGGGATGCTTTAGGCTGATCCTACATTGGGCAGGGGGTTGTGTCTAGAAGGTTTGGCCCCTTCCAACTCTGTGATTCTGTGATGCCAGGCTCTAGGCAGGAGATCCTTCTGGCTCAACCTCTTATCTGAGGGAATAGAATTTGAGTTTGGCTGGGAGCTGCTGGAAGATGCAGCCCCAGCTCCTTCATTTCCGGAGCTCATCTGTTCCTATTGTTTTCTGAGCTTCTGTAAATTTCAGTTTCTTTGCTTAATTAGTAAAGCACAGCTTTAATTTTTTTCTCTTTTCCACCATTAAGTTAGTCTATGGGCAGATCTGGGCAACATGACATGATTGCCCATAACCTGAAGCCCATAACCTGATAAATAAATAGTTAAGTAGGCTCCAGAAACCTAATTAAAGGATTCCATGTTTGGGCTGTTAGCAGAGTCATTAGACATAGGAAGCTTAACTATAGGTGGTTGTGAGCTCGTTCTGCTGGCTGGTGTATGTGCAGGAATGAAAATAATAAAAGCATACACTTGGTTTATATTTAGAAAAGAAATGAGAGTTCTTTATTGCAGGATCCCACTACTCCTATAATGTTATATCGAGTGATGAATTTGAAAGTAACAAATTCCTTTTTGACTCGGGATCAAGCTCACATTTCATAAAAGATGCACGTTTGTTTGAAGAATGGAAGGAAATTGATGAGATTCCTGATGGAATTGCAAACAAGATCCATTTTGGGAGCAGCAGAGGAAATGGTCATTTCAGAGACAGAAGGAGAATGGATCAAATTTCAAGAGAGGTCAGGCCTCATGGCCAGAGAGGCATTATTCAATTTGCATGCAAAGTGGTCATAGAGCCACTGAGTGCTATTCTAATAGCCATCCTGCCAGAGGCAAGACTCAGAGACAGAGAAGGATTTTGCAACAGGACAGAGAAAGAAAGACTTTGGGAGAAAGCATGTTTCTGGTGAATCTAAAGGGAGATCCCACTACCATCTGAGAAACCATTCAGTAGAATACTAGATTGGAAGAAAGTGTAACAGATTTTAGTATAGATTGAGCTTTTGCAGACTGCGCAAAATTCTAGTCTGTCCACTATGTTTGCATTCATTTTTTTGAAATAGTAGTTTCTCCCTCGTTTATCTATGCCAAATTGCTCTTTTAAGACATTTTTGCAAGCAAAATTTTTGTTTGTTTTCTCATGTGACACATATGTCATTTCATAAATCAAAAAGTGTATGTTCATCTCATTTCTGTATTTCATTACTAAGGAAAGGGAAATCAGTTAGTTTTCTCTAAGGCTACATAGAACTAGTATAGTTCTCCATATTTTGTGGGGGGGGGGAATTGAACATATGTTCTTGTTTTATGCTGATCGCAATTAAATTCTTGTGTAATATATATGAGCAAAAGTAGCATATGTGGATACACCACAAATAATGTTTTTGAGATGTTATTTATTCTCATACAAGTATTTTTTTCTTCAAAATAAATTTTTCAGAGGGCCATTCACTACCGATGAACACACCCATAGACAATGCATTAACATGGTGTTCCATGGAAGTTCTAATCAATGATAATTTCATGCTGTTCCAACAGAAATAACAAAATCTGTCAAGTGGCATTATACAAAATGGCGGATTCATATAACAGTCACAGTTGCCTGCAAGTAGAATTTCAAGAACATATTAATACTGTAAAGCTTTTCTCTTTCAAATCTTCATATAAAATGATAAATGGAGTACCAGATTTTTGCCGACTGGTGTGAATCTAAAGTAGTGGCTATTGCATTGTCTTTTATGGCATTCCCTACCAATAACTATGAAACTTTTTTCTATGACAGCTAGACACGACACAATATATATCTCAGTTAGACATGGGCATGAACTGGGAAAAAACCATGGACCAATGGTCCATCGCATTTCAGAGACCACAGACCATGAACTTTTCATGGACCCACCCCAGTTCGCAGATGGTCTGCAGTCCATCAATTCTTGGGGCCCTAGCACTGCCCCCTTCACACTCATAGTTGCCAAATTCACAGTGAGTCTTCAGCAGGCTCTCCTCCAGCCACCCTCCAAGTTTGGTCAAGATTGCATTTTGGAGGTCTGAGTTACGGACCCTCAAAGCGGCTGCCTCCAGAAAACTTCCAGTAGATAGAGTAGGAGCCACAAATGCCAATTGACTTGCATTGGCTTGCAGCAACTGGCTCAGCTCTCAGCTAGCCCAACACCTGACAATCAACTAAGAATTAAAAGTGGAAAAAATGAGACAGAACAGTGAGCCCTCAAGGAGACCAATAAGTTTGCACCCATAGCCTTACTGCAGCTCTGAGACTGGGTTGGGATAGAGCCCTAGGCTAGCCCACCACCCCATAAGCAAATAAAAATTGAAATAAAAAAATATTAAACAGGAGAATGAGCCTTCAGCCAAGGAAATTCAATAAGCTTGCTCCCAGAGCCTTGCTTCAGCACAAGCCCCAAGCCTCCTTCTCATGCAATCAAAAAAAAATCCCGCAAGAAGCAGTTCCTCCCTTGGTAACCAGCTGGAAATTGAAACTGCAGCTCAGTGATGGGTGCTATATATACTGCTCTCTCTCATAGAGAATAATGGGAACTCTCTGGTTGGCAGCCAGAGCTGCCTATCAAGGTTTTCAGGGCTAAGATTGGTATGTTCCAAAGGCAGCAGAAGGTCTGCAGGTGACTCCCCTACATTGCCTAGGGAATTGATTGCTTGGCACCGGAATGTCTGGTTTCACAGACCGACGGACCAGCCCAAAAGTCGTGTCCATGAAAAACGCATATCCCATGTTCCGCCTGTTCTCAAATGCTGAACCAGGCCGGTCCATATCAAATTTTGGTCCATTTTTCAGCCTGTGCCCACTTCTAATCTCAATGTATCTCAGAGTAGAAGCAGAAGTGAGATGAAAGCAGTCAAAAACCTGATCACAATTATTATGATAGAAAGGACATTGGAAGTACTGAACAGAGATTGTTTCTAACAAAAATGTAAAACTTTCTTAGCAGTTGTGACTTCAGACTAAAGCTTCTTGAGGTACAGATAGCTACATGGAACTCAATTAAAAAGGCAACGTTCCAGCAGTGCTGAATTCATGCATTCCCATTGTATGTATGAAGAGTTTTCCAATGGTGAAAAAAGGCTCTTCCTCCAAATCAAAAGGTTCTTGTTCTGGAAGAAGGCCCTGCAGTTTGCTGAGTGGAGTGGAGTGGAGTAGTAGGATACAATGCACTGGCATGTGCCAAATGGGGCAGTAGGATACAACCTACTGGCTTGGATCCTGCAGAATTTCTCTGAGCACAACAAGAGGTGATTTTTGCTAATTGGTCCCCAAATGCTGCTCCTGAAGAATGGGGGACTCCCAGGAATGTTTTTTGGGGGGGACCAGAGGTCTCCCCCTGGATGGAGGAATCAGCAAAAATAACCCTCCCTTTGCTCCTATAGAAATTCTTTGTGGGATGTAGGACTATCATTACAAGCAAAAATACCTTATGGCTTTTAACCATAGTAATAATATTAAGAACAACATTTGATTTATATATCGCCCTTCAGGACAACTTAATGCCCACTCAGAGTGGTTTACAAAATATGTTATTATTGTTAGAAGAAGGGACTGGCGATGTCTCTTGCTCAGGCCTTTAGGACTGCCAGCAGAGAAGGAAGGCAACAACCATAGAGTCAGTTAGATAGATAGGCTGCTATCAGTCTCCTTCCTGCCAGGGGAACTTCCTGCCTTCTCTCTCCCTCCTCTCTCTCTTCTTCCCTGCATGCACCAGGAGAGGCAGCATGGTGTCTCCTCCTGAGAGAGATGGCTACTTTCAATCTAAAGCCATCCTAGCTAGTTAGATCAGTTACTACTAGTTCCTTCTTTCCACTAAACTTATGTAAATATATTTTTTTAGATAAATAAACAGTTATTGGTTCTCTAACTTGAATTAGAGCTTTCTGCGTGCAGTTTGTTTAGTTAATGTGCCTTAACTAAAACCCAATAATGGTTATGGGCCCAGCCTCACCAAGTTAATTATTAGAATATACTATTTGAGTTTTGATTAATCAAGTAGAACCTCAAAACTGTCGAGAGAGAAAAAGAAAGTATAAGATGTAATGGTTGCTACTATAAAGGATCAAGACACACATGTCTTTATTCTTGAGGACGATAACTTTGCTGAATGGAAAATAAGGCTGAAGTTTAATCTCAAGAAAAAGCACCTGGAGAAACACCTCACAGAAGGCCCACCAGCCGAGGGAGACGAGAGAGAGTGAAGTGGAACCAGGAAGATGATGTAGCACAAGAAGTCATTGTAAGTTCTGTCTTTACCAATTATCTAGAATTGATTCAGGACTGTGAAACAGCTAATCAGATGTATGACCTTATACTTAAAAGAGCATGTGACAGATGATTGGACAACCAGGTCACTTTTGCAAGATCAATTGCAAGCGTTAAGATATTCAGACAAACAATGCTTTAAAAGTCACATGAGAAAACTACAGGACTTGTTCTTTCAGTATGTCCAAGCAGGGGAAGAAAAAGATGATTCTGCCAAGGTTGTAGCTTTCTCCCAATTTGAAATAAAGGAAAAATTAAATTTTTGAGAAGCAGTCATACAAATTGAAAAGGAAGTTGCAAGACGTAAAGCTTTAAACTCAAATTTACGAGACTTGCCTGATTGATTTGTTCATAAAGTCTCCCTAAGAGCAAAACGCAAGTTGCCACCTCTAGCCCTGGAGAAAGACATTTCTCAAACTATCAAATTGGCAAGCATCCTAAGGGGACTACGTTGGCCAGAAAGAGAGAATGCTTAAGCAAACAAAGGTTCACTACAGCAACCCAGTATGAGACAGGGCAAAGCTCATTTGCAACCACTTCAAAGGCAAAACAATTAACATGTTACAATTGCGGGGGTATAGGCCATAAGCAAATCAACTGCTCTTCTCCCAGAGCAATAGGAGCTCCCCCTCCCTCTTCTAACATGAACGCAAGTAATTTTAAACACAAGACAGATCAGCAAAAGTTTAGTCTGAATTCAGTCAGCACCAGCCTTACAAATACAAATACTATAGTATTAAACAGTGGAGCATCTGTATCAGTCTTTCACTCTGATAGTTCTTCAAAGAATTAAAGGACTTAGCCCATCAAGTTAAAACTGGCTGACTCACATGAAATCCTTGCCATCAGATCTGGAACTATCAGCATTCCTCTTCCACGAGACACTTCCAAAGAACAGCTAGAAATACAACGTTTTGTATGCTGTTGAATTCCAAAGCAATGTGCTTTCTATAAAACAAATCTGTGAACAACATAACCTGGAGGGACACTTTGATAAAGAGAACATTGTACTTGCAAAGAATGGAAAGTTGTATCTCTCAGGCAGTACCAAAAGTGGACTTTAGATACTGGATAAAATATCAGTGACTGTCCAAAATAATTTTTACATGGACAAATATTAAGAAGAATCAGACATAGAGGAAGATGATGAAGAGAAAGATTTTACTGATATGTTGCAGCAAGAGTCCTCTGATTGTAAAAATAGAGAAGAGCAAGTAAATTTCACTACAACCTGCGACCATAAAGAATGTACCACCCTGTGGCACCTAATATTTTGTCACAGGAACCTAGAAACTATAAAGGAAATGCATACAAAGGGGCTTGTCAGAAATATGTGAATTAATGATTGCAAAATTAACCAAAGCTGTGTTTCTTGTTTAGAATGCAAGGCACTGCGGCAGCCTTTCTCAAAGGGAAGCCAGGAGAAGACAAATGCCCCAATCCAGCTGGTTCACACAGACTTATATGGACCACTCCCAACCACAGTGGGAGGAAAAAGATACATTCTGAATTTTATAGATGATATTAGCAGGTATAATGTTTGCTATCTCTTAAAGGAAAAGTCTCAAGTGTTTTGCAGGCTCAAAGAATACATAGCAATGGTGTCGAACAGATTTGGAAGAAAGCCAGAGGTCCTACGCTCAGACAATGGAGGCAAATACATGCCCAATGAGCTCCAACAGTTCCTGAGAGACCAAGGCATCATTCACCAAAGGACCGTCCCCAGATGTCCAAATCAAAGTGGCATAGCCAAAAAGAAGAATCACTCTCTACTGGATGCAGTGAGGTGCATGATAAAAAGTTCACATCTACCACACACCTTTTGGGGTGAGGCTGCCCTTACAGCTAATTACACACAAAACAGGCTACCCACTAAGGCCACAGGTGTTACACTGTACCAACTTTGGTTTGGCTATAAGCCATCAGTTGAGCACTTAAGAGTCTTTGGATGCAGAGCTTATGCACATGTTCCAAACGAAAACAGGCACAAGTTAGATGACAGAGCAGTGGCTGGCCTACTCATAGGTTACACTGCCAGCTGCAAGGGTTACAAAATCCTGAATCTTCACACCAAGAAAGTGATAGTAAGCAGATCAGTTCATTTCTAAGAGAACGCAAAACCTCCCAGTTCAGAGGGGGTAACTCCAGACGAAGCCAAGATGCAGCTCCAGTATCCTACCATTCCCAGCATCCAAGACAGAAGAGAAGAGAGGGAATCAAGTAATCCAGATGTAATCCTGACAGATGAAGCTGCCCAACAAGCAGTCCCTGAACCAGAGGGGGAAAGTGAAGACGTTCTACCAAATGTACAAACAGTACCTGCAGAGCAGAGGGAACCCGAAAAAGCCACACAGCAGATGCTGAGATGGCCAGAATGCTCTAACAAAGGTATTCCAGGTCCAAAGTTAAACCTGATGATTAGGGCTGAGGAAGAACTGGAGCTCAGATCCTGGACAGACATCTCAAGCTTGCCACCCACTCAAGCACAGGAATGGAAGCAAGCTGCAAGAACAGAGTTAAATGCCATGTACAAGAACAAGACATGGATGCTCACTGAACTCCCTAGAAATAAGAGAGCTGTGGAGAGCAAGAGGATTTTAAAACTGAAATGAGACAATGAAGGTAAAATCCAACATTACAAAGCCAGACTTGTTGCCCAAGGCTGCACACAAAATTTTGGTGAGGATTAAGATGAGACATTTGCATCTGTTGTGAAACACACTATAAGAACACTCCTTAGTGTTGCAACATGCAAGAGGATGCAAGTAGAGCACCTAGATGTCGACTCGAGATTCCTTTCTTACACGGTGATTTAACAGAAGACGTTTACATGAAGCAACCGCCAAGTTTCATTGAAAAAGACAAGGAAGATCTTGAATGCAAGCTTCAGAAACCAATCTACGGCCTAAAACAAAGAGCAAAATGCTGGAACAACAAACTAAATGACATCCTTCTAAAGGCAGGCTTCCAAAGAAGTGAGTCTGACCCATGCCTGTACACACAATGTGAAAATGAACAATGGATTTACATTCTTGTTTATGTTAATGATCTAATTTTGGCCTATGAGAACTCAAATGACAGCAAAGAACTTGTAGATCATCTGAGTAAGGAAGTCACAATCAAACAGCTTGGGAAAGTGACTAACTATTTAGGCATTCAAATACAGAGAGAAGCTAATGGAAGCTTCCTTCTCAGCCAAGAACAAAAGAGCAGAGATTTATTGAAAGACCTGAAATTGGAAGACAGTGCTCCCAAATTCATTCCAACGGATCCTAACTATAACAAACAAAATGAAGCATCTGAAGAGCAACCCAAAGAGAACAGATGTTACCAGAACTGCTCTTTATAAGGGGGAAATTAGCTTTAGCAGTCTGTAACTAAAATTAGCGCGGATCTAACCTGTGTTTACGGAGGTCCCAATTCCAGACACTCTAGTGATAAAGAAGCAGACTACAAATAGGTTCCAAACACGTGTATTTACTAATAGTGTGGCGTAAGCCTAAACTTGCACATACACACAAGAAAGCATACAAGGACTAAGGAATACAGAGTAAGAAATATAGAGACGTTCGCATTAGCAGGTTCCCAACGATGGTAAAGGAAATACTCACTTATCCTGAAGCGAAGCAGAGACACAACAGCGAGGTGGTCCAATGCCAGCAATGGATCCACAGACAGACAGCAAGGGGGGTCTGGATAGGATGGCACGCGCCACAGACAGCAAGGGGTTTTTGGATAGGAATGGCCTAAGCACCATGCGGTCTGAGAGACCAGCTTAAATACCCCAAAACGTACCCTGGGGCTGGTGCTGTACTTGGTGGTTCTCACGGATTAAAACAAAGGCTCTAATGGGTTACTGAATGGCTTGGATGGGCCACTTTGGTAATCTAATTGTGATAAGTGACACCTCAGGAAGAAGGGACAAAGGAGGGAGGGGGAAATCCGAGTGGGCTGAATGGATGTTCCAGCGGACAGGGCTTGCCCTGATGTCATCAGCTCTGGAATGCGGAGGTTTCTTTGAGATGCATTCTCTAAGTGCTTGGGATGGTCGGCACTTAGTTCCTTCTCCGGGGCGGCTCCTAAGATATGCAGAGCGGGGCGAGGTACTCTCGCTGTGGACGTGGTGTGCCCGCTTCGCCGAAATGGCTTCCCAAAGCAGTCTTTTCCTCTGGGTCTTCTGGCTGCCTGAGAACATGGATGCCGGCTGGGCATAGCTGGGGCTGGATAGCAGGCTGCCCGGTAGCGAGGGCAAGCTCGGGGACCGGCCCGCGGGAGGCTCCAGGCGGGAACTGACCAGGGAGCGCCTAGCCAGGCTCGCTGGAGGTTTCCCTGGCAGGCGCCCGGCTGCTAGCAGTGGCTTGGGCCCATATGAGGCAGGCTTCCATGGAGGCAGGGGGAACAGCACATAAAACACAGTCCAAAGCAGGGAACAGGCACGGTCCGTGGCAGATGGCAATGCAGGCACGGGGCACACTTGTAATAAAGTCCAAACACACACTGGGAAGTCCAGATATAGGTCTGGGCAGGGCTGCCCAGGAAGAGAGTCCTTTGTGCAGTTAACCAAACATGGAGTCAGTAAACTACACAGTCTATTGCAGCAGCAAGGTAATCAACACACAGGCAGGAAACTGACACGTGTACCAGGACACACAAGTGCAAGGCAAATCTTTGTGTAGTAGTAAGGCAGCAATGCAGGAAACTTTAACACAGTCCATGGCAGGCCTTAAAGCAGGAGAGGGGGCCTACTTGGCAACACAGATATCGTGAAATCTTGGGTACGATCTTATACATTTCAACCCTGACACAACAAGACAGTGGTTCAGCAGTAGGACTATTGTACAGAAAGTTTACCAGATCCACGAAGAAAGACTGGAAAGCCCTAATGACTTTAGTAAGATATTTAAAGCAAACTGCAAGCCTTAAACTCAGGCTACCAGCATACAACATGCCTAAATTAACACTTTACGTGGATGCAGATCATACCAGGGACAAATCTGACAGGAAGTCCACAAGAGGCAACAATCTTCTATGGTGGTGGAGCCATAAGCAAGTAAGAAAGATACCATCACTGCTGTATCTACTGCAGAAGCTGAATATGTTTCAGCAGCATTAGAATTCAGAGAAATTCAGTGGCTACTCAAAATAACTGAAGATCTAGGCCTAAATATACCTACACATGTCTTCATATATGAGGATAATGAAACATGCATTCGTATGTCACAAACCAAAGATGTCAGTACATCTTCAAAGCACATTGACCAGAAGTACCACATAGGTAAGCATCTGTACAAAGATGGGGCTATTAAATTTGTCTACTGTCCTAGCAACAAAATGATTGCTGATGTTTTTATTTATTTATTTATTTATTTATTTATTTATTTATTTATTTATTTATTTATTTATTTCAAATTTGTATTCTGCCCTCCCCACAAGCGGGCTCAGGGAGGATAACAACACATTAAAATACAATTAAAATACAGTTAAAGATTCATATTAATTAAAAACAGCACATTTAAAACAAGATGGTGGACAGCCTTCACAGGGTGGGTTTTATACACCCCTTTTTTCCATGCCGGCGGAGGCCCAGCCTCAGCCATATGCCTGGCGGAACAACTCTGTCTTGCAGGCTCGGCAAAAAGATAGTAAGTCCTGCTGGTCCCTGATTTCAGTAGACAGAGCATTCCACCAGGTTGGAGAGGTTTTAACTAAACCTCTCCAGAGAGAACGTTTTGAAGCTCTCCAAATGAAGAATGAAGATGGGCCTGGTACACTGAGCCAAGATCTATCGAGAGGGGGTGTTAGAAGAAGGAACTGGCAATGTCTCTTGTTTGCAACAACCATAGCATCAGTTAGATAGATATGCTGCTATCAGTCTCCTTCCTGCCAGAGCAACTTCCTTCCTTCCCTCCTCTCCTCCTCCTCTCTCTCTTCTTCCCTGCATGCACCAGGAGAGGCAGCATGGTGTCTCCTCCTGATAGATGATGGTTACTTTCCATCTAAAGCCATCCTAGCTAGTTAGATCAGTTACTACTAGTTCTTTCGCTCCACTAAACTTATCTAAATATATATATATATTTAGATAAATAAACAGTTATTGGTTCTCTAACTTGGATGAGAGCTTTCTGCATACAGTTTGTTTAATTAACATGCCTTAACTAAAACCCAATAATTATTATCCCCAGAACAATCACCCTGTGAGGTGGGTGGAGATGAGAGAGCTCTAGAAGAGCTGTGACTGAGCCAAGGTCACCCAGCTGGTTTCAAGCAAAGGAGTGGGGAATCAAACCCGGTTCTCCAGATTAGAGTCCTGCCGCTCTTAACTATATCAAACTGAATAATGTAATCTGATGTACTGTTAGTACAGCATACATACTTGTGTATAGTACTACGGATGTGAATTACAGCTAACTTTTTCAAAATGAACTTGAACACTTCTTTGATCCTGGAGAAGAACTATTCTGCTTTCAGAAACAAAAGGCATGCAATATCTACCTTTCATCAAAATGAATCAAAATATCATATAGCTATGTGTATCACAAAACAGTACTCAAGTTTTGAAGGTTTCTACAACTCTTCATCAAGTGGATTTTCAGTATTTAAAAAAAAGAAATGTATGGCACCAAAATATGTTATTTCAAGACTTGGTGGCAAAGCTCACCAAGCTGTTGTCTTAAAATGGAAAACAGTATGTGCTGCTGACTAAACTGGCTTAGTTTAGATGGGGCGGTATGCAAAGCAGGTTTTCAAGTTGCAACAAGTTGCTGTGATAAAGGAGAGGAGAGAAGAGGACACATCCTTCCTTTGCGAATATACCTTTGACATTCACATATTCCATCCTGCTTAGATGAAAAATCATCATATTTTGCCATATGTCACAAACAACGAAACGAATGCTGTAAAACTAAACTAGACAAAACTAAGCTGCATATTGGGAAAATTCTAAGATGTAAATGCTAGCATTCCATATTAATTAAAAGATATTAAAAGATAGAAATGACAATTTCAAATCTGAGGGATCCTTTATTTTCTGAATGAATTAGTAAAAGTTAAAAAAGTACACTCAGCCAATCTTGATGTAGTAACTTATGTGGAATATGTCTGGGAGACAAAGGAAACAAAGAAACAAAAGAAGTATCACCACAAATGGACCTTCTTGTAGCAATGCCACTGAAAGACAAGCAAATAAATGAATAGCCTTGAAGCTGGATTTTTCTCATATTCCAAGATGATCTCTTCAAAACTGCACTGGAGTGTTTCAGTGGAGAGAGAAAGAAAATAGCCCCGATTCAGCCGATCAGATCTTTTTAGCAAGCTGGAAAGAACTTCATCCTCCATTGCAACACTATTGGTGGCTTTTATAAGCACTAAATTCACAGTAAGCTTGTAATAAAATGTACAAATGTAAAGTCAGTAAAGATTATACAGTGTAGTAAATCTTACAGTTGAGACTGATAACTCCCATTTAACATACGCGCCAATGTACTTTATATAGTTAGAATTTGGCAGCATATAATTTCCATTTACAATGAGGTACAAGGCAGGGAATAAGTCATTCCAAAACAGAACCAGTCAAATTTTCTGATATGCCTCCCCTTTCCCTAAAGACAGGCAGATCAAAATTAGTTCTGGGTTTATCACAGACTATATTATTAAACCTCTCCTAAGCCTTTGAGACCTTGACAAATAAATATGAAAATGTGATTTCCTGTTCAACGTAAAGATGCATGCCATTCTATCCAATCAGGAAGAAAGCCTGTTCACTGTAGGGTCTTTTAATTTATAAAATATTGTATACATTGACTTGTTAAAGGGCAGCTACATCTGTAAAAGAAAGCAGCAACTACAAGTAATGCCAAACAAATAAATTTATTTAAATGGGCAATAAAAAATAATGAGGTGAAATCCAGATGTTGTATCAACAGAGGCACCTGCTGGAAATTCTGCAGAAAACCAAGGGTCAGGAATGGAAAGAAAAGATAATAATCTTTCCCTTTGCTTCCTTTGACCTCTTTCACCAATCCAAGGACATTTCAGTGCATTCACAATAGCAGCCTTTTGGATTTTTGATACTCATTTTATTTGGGCAAATGTATATTGATATGTACAATATATGCTAAATAAATTTAGACATATTTACATCATGCCTCTGGCCACAGAATAGCATAGCACCACTTTCCATTGTGCTGTGCCCTTCAAAACGGGGTACTACTGTTAAAGTTCAGCTCACCACGAGTATTATTTATGACTTGGTGGACTTCCTGCCCCTGCCTCCCAAAACCTGGAACCATGCCTGCACATGGTGGTAAGGGTTAGATGTGGTCCTGCAGGTACAATCTTTATCTTCTTCCTTAAATATGCCCTCTGAACACTCATTTAAATAGTTATGTGGGGCTCATATTACAAAACCTTTTATATAGTATGAAAAAGGGAAATCTTTGTAGCCTTGCAATCAGGGCTGGTGCTAACATTAGGCCAACTAGGCAGTCGAGGGCACAGACCTCAGAGAGGCCCAGAATTGACCCAAGGGGCAAAATTTTATACAGACTCATTTCTTGAAAAAATGCAACTGACAATTTATATTTTTTTTAATTTTAAGATAAATACCACCATCATGCAATGGAATATAATTAATTATAAAGACTTATAAAAGTATTCTATATACTGCATTCCCTATCACTTGCAAAAGTTCCATTGGCAGAAGCCACTGTGGTCTGCCTCCTGGGGTTATAAGTCGTCAAACAGGGCTAATGGGCAGGCAGCAGTTGGAGAAAACCTATTGAGCACCCCCCCCCCCAAACAAGGTAGGGGGAATAGTCCTCTCAGCGACAATCAAGCAGCTCAAAAGCTCACCCTAACATTTTTTACAAGATATTTCCCAATAGGTAAAACAAATACCAGAAAATTGCACCATAAATGGGCTCGTTGGCATTATTATTAAGGTGAAAAAGATGCTAGTCATTTGTATATATTGTTCTTTGACTATCAGCAGTATGGTAGGGTTTGAGTAGGCATTATGAGATCATTAACTCTCAAAAAGGCAAACTGTATGAATTATATCATCCTTCTTTGAGATAACTTTGCCAATCATTACTGCATCTCAAAACAGTCTAGGAAACTCAAAGTTATCCCAGAATATTCAATCAACTTGAGAGATGCAAGCCACACTGAAACTACTCCTTTTTAGTTCTCCATAGAGCCAGCTAAAAGAAGAAAGCAAACAAAATAAGAGTCTCTTTATATATGATCTTCACGTGTTGGGAGACGAAATGTTAGCTGGGTAGTTTTAAATGACAGAGATGGCAGAGATAGCTCTGGACTCTGGAGGGGATGGATTCTCTCACAGCCCTCAGCCACCTATAGCATCTCCCCTTCCAAAGTCTTTTCCCTGCCAAGGCTCAGTTAATTCAAATTTTTAAGCAGCGAGGAGCTCTGAAAGGAGAGACAGTCTGGCACACCAGAGGTGGTGGAGGGCTGTGAGAGAATCTGTCTCCTCTGGAGCGATCTCCACTGGCTCTGTCTTTCAAAGCTATGCTTCCCAGTTAACATTGTGTCTCCTGACACTTGATGGACACATACTCTGGCATCTTGTGTAGAGAGACTAACTGCAGAAGAAAATGTAACTCCTTATCGAGTACAACATAATTCTCCCTCCCATTGTCTCACAACAAGCATGAGAAGGGGACGGAGTAAAAGTCACTCTGTTGTGCCAGCCAGGAGAAAAGGCAGGGAAATAGTTTCTAATGTTGTAAAAAGAAACTTTTCAGCAACTTGAGGAAGCAAAGCAAGAAGGGAGATGGAAAACAAAGGGGAAAAGGTGGGGAACTGCCTCTAGAGCTAAGAAAAGAAACCACTTCATACAGCAAACTGTACCACAGCAACACCAAGAGGAGAGCCAGAGTGGAAAATAGTAAAATCTCCACAGCTATTCTGCTGTGTCTGGAAAGAAATGGGTGGAAAGACAGCTTTATGGCTGCAAGAAAAAGGAGGAAAGTACGGAAATTCTGCTATAGCAATGTGCAGAGCATACTTGCTGCAGAGGAGCAAATGCAGGAAAAAAATACCTCTCCGTTAAGAACTTTACAACTGCTTCCACATCTTTCCCTAAAGCTATATGAATGCTCTACTTACAAGTTGGCAATAACAACCCCTGGGACTCAGCAACTATGGCTCCTGTAGATGAAGCTAAATTAATAAATGGGGACGGGGCAGCAGAAGGAGGACTAATACTCAGGATTAGAGATGGGCATGAACCGAATTACGACCTTAAAAAAGCACGAACCAGGCTGGTTCATGGTTCGTGAACCAGTGGATCATGGAAGCTTGTTTCCATGAACTTCCACAAACTGGTGTACTGGTTCGTTGGGTCGTATTTAAAGGGGCAGTTTAAATGGCCATTTCCCCAGGGAAATGGCCATATAAACTTATCCTGCCGCTTGCAAATGGCAAGTCCCTTTAAACTATCAGCTGGCAGGCGGTAGGGACGGATCCAAAAATGGCCTTCCCACCCCTTCCCACCCCAGGAGGAGAGGGAGAATGCCGTGGGCTGCAGGGGAAGGTAAGTGTGGGGCTGGGGCTGGGGCTGGGGGGGATCCCCCCTACCATCTGCCAGCTGATAGTTTAAAGGGACCTGCCGCATGAAAGGCAGGAAATATAATGGCAAATGCAAAGTGCCAAGTGCAAGAACATTCATATGCCAATGGCAAAGAACAAAGTGTCAAGTGCTAGACTCAATAATTTTACAAAGTGCTAATGCCTGAAACTGACAACCTCGTTGTCTGACATGTAACCAAGTAACTCAAGTAAATCGTAATTATTGAAGGTACAGATGAATAAATATAATAAAGTCCAATGTTCTGTACAATGATCCAAATCTGAAAATATGATGTAAACACTGAGGGGTAACTGCAACGGGAGGCCAGCAGAGTAAGCCCATTCCAAGTCTTCTTCTCGGCAGTTACTTTAACACAAGGATCCTAAACCAATTCATAAATATAACAGTAAATGTACAGTAAAAATATTTATACCAAGGAAAGCTTATGTGTACTTTCATACTTACAAATACAAGTGCAAACACTGCACATTTACTTCTCCGTTATCAGCAATCGTCCTCCATTTTGAGCGTGTGTAATGCTGCATTACAAGCCCCATTTTAAAGGTACAACATTCCAATCTCTTAAAGGACCAGTACCAAAGGACTAAAAACCCTCACAAGTAGAGGTGGGCACGATGCCCCCCAAAATACTGATCAAGCTGATTGTGGATCAGCGCCGGCGACAATCCCGAATTAACGATCCACATAGATCATCTCCTGTTTCCGATCCATGGATCGTGGATCGTGGATTGTGGAGACAAAAGCGAGGGGCGCCCCGCTGTTCCCAGCGATACAGGAATGGTGGCTGATGCCGGCAGCATCTGTGTTTGTGTTTGGCTGTCAGAGCTGCCTATCAGGGTTTGCAGGGATGAGATTGGAGTGCCCATGGCTACAGAACACCCCCTTCCCCCTCCCTCCCTTGGGTGTCTTCTCCCAGCTGGTGACTGCTTTGCTGCTCCATGGTTGGAAGGAAGCCCTGCTGATCAAGGCAAGCTGGGCTTCCATTCGGGTTTCCAGGGAGACAGAAGGAGGGCAAACAGAGCTCAGGCTTTCCCCTGGCTCCGTTGCCAGGGGAATAGATTGCTGGTGCCTGAGTGTCTGGCTTCCCAATCTGAGCACGATCGCCCTGATCAAGCCCCGATCCAGCCCCCTTCCCGACCGCTGGATCGTTGGCCGTGCCAGAGCACGATCTGCCAGGTCCCGATCGCGCGATCACCATTATCGTGGGTTTTTTTCGATCGTAATGTGGATCGTGCCTATCTCTACTCACAATTAAGATGAGAAATCCATATTTATATTAAGCCCAGCCGAGCTAACAGTATTCAATTTGAAAATCTACCAGGTTTCTTTCTGGTAGAGTTCTCTCCATATACGATTTTCCTCTTTCTGTTTGCTAACAAATGAAACTGTGTAGCACAAATCTCATTCTCCATGTTTTTGTTCAAGGTAGTGTTCAGCTAAGGGAGCGTCAATAACCTGACGGCAATACCACCAGAGCCATAAAAGTGTGAATCCAAGAACACCTATCAAGGATTCACCGCCAGGTTATTGACACTGTGGCTGGAAAAAAAATGCTCAGTTCTGCAAACAAAGAGCAGAAAGTGCTAAGGTGCAAGCAAAGCAAGAGGGCTTCTTCCAGAAATACCTGTGTATGCAGAAGGCAATTGAAGAACAATAATATGACTATACTCTTGTTGAAACTACCACTGAGGAAGCTGTACGTGCAAAAGAGATTCCTAGACATAAATCCATGTGTCTTTTTCGTGCCCTGCAATATACACTCTTTAAACTTGGTCGTCAATGATGCTGCTAAGTGAAGTTTGGAAACAAGAAGTTTCTTCAATTTGGTCCAACAGATCTATAATTAGTTCGACTCTGTGTTGGCAAATTCTAACTAGCCATGTATGAGGCATAATTGTTAAGCAGTTGAGTCAAATAAGATGGGAGAGTCGGGTAGATGCTTTGAAACCACTGTTATGTCATCTTGGTAGTATATATGATACTTTAATAGAGATTTTTGATGACAAGAGCCTAATCAATTTATCTGGAAATATTTCTCAGATTGAAGCTAAGGCCCTTGCTGATGCAATTTGTAAGTTCAAGTGTGTGGTATCCCTTGTTACATGGTACAACATCCTTTTTGAAATTAATCCTGCAAGCAAGCTACTGCAAAGTAAGGGAGATTATTTAAACTTAGCTACAAGCCAATTGCAAGTGACCAAGAATTACCTTGTGGGCTGCAGGTGTGATGAGGGTTTTCATTTTGATAGATGCTACTGAGATTGCAAAGGAGGTAGAAATACCAAACCTTTAGACAGAACAAGTTAGAAAAAGGAGAAAGAAACAGCAGTTTGAATATGAGGCCCAAGAAGAGGCACTGCAGGATCCAAAGCAGAAATGCAAAGTAGGTTTCTATTATTCTGTCTTAGATATGGCCATACAATCTGTTGAATAGAGATTCCAACAGCAACAACAATATAATTCCCTATTTGATTTCCTGTATGATATATACAGTATCAACAAAAAAATTACTGAAGATGTACTTAAGGCCTGCAAGAATTTGGAAAAATCATTGATGCAACCATGGAAACAAAGATATTGATGCTGAAGATCTGTGCTGTGAACTTATAGCAATAGTTCGAAGACTTCCAAAGTCTATACTTCTCCTCATACTGCAACAAAAACTCCTGGATAGTGTGCCTAATGTTTCTGTTGCTCTAATGATCCTTCTCACATTTCCAGTGTCAGTGGCAAGTGGTGAACACAGTTTCTCAAAGCTCAAACTTATAAAAACGTGCATATGCTTCACAATGCTGCAAAAGAACATAAGAACATAAGAACATAAGCAAAGCCATGTTGGATCAGGCCAGTGGCCCATCCAGTCCAACATTCTGTCACACACAGTGGCTAGAAATCCAGTGCCATCTAAAGGACTGTCAGTGAGGCCAGGACACCAGATGCCCTCCCACTGCCTTCCTTCCAGCACCAAGACAACAGAGCACCACCTCCCCACAAAGAGAATACCATCTATCTCCTGTGGCTAATAGCCACTGATGGACCTCTGCTCCATATATTTGTCCAGTCCCCTCTTGAAGCTGGCAATGCTTGTAGCTGCCACCACCTCCTGTGGCAACGAATTCCATGTGTTTATCACCCTTTGTGTAAAGTAGTATTTTCTTCTATCTGTTCTAACCCGACTGCTCAATAATTTCATAGAGTGCCCACGAGTTCTTGTATTGTGAGAAAGGGAGAAAAACACATCTTTCTCTACCTTCTCTAACCCGTGCATTATCTTGTAAACCTCTATCATGTCTCCCCTCAGTCGTCTTTTCTCCAGGCTAAAGAGCCCCAAGCGCCTCAATCTTTCCTCATAGGGAAAGTGTTCCAACCCTTTAATCATTTTAGTTGCCCTTCTCTGTACTTTTTCCAGTGCTATGATATCTTTTTTAAGGTGTGGCGACCAGAACTGTACACAGTACTCCAAATGATTTATACAGAGGCATTATGATACCGGCTGATTTGTTTTCAATCCCTTTCCTAATAACCCCTAGCATAGCATTAGCTTTTTTTATGGCAGTCGCACACTGTGCTGACGTTTTTAGTGAGTTATCTATCATGACTCCAAGATCTCTCTCTTGGTCAGTCTCCGCCAGTTCAGACCCCATCAACTTGTATTTATATTTTGGATTTTTGGATCCAATGTGCATTACTTTGCACTTGGCTACATTGAACCTCATTTGCCACATGGATGCCCACTCTTCTAGCCTCGACAGATCCCTTTGGAGTGCCTCACAATCCTCTCTGGCTTTCACCACCCTGAACAATTTCGTGTCATCTGCAAATTTAGCCACTTCACTGCTTAATCCCAATTCCAAATCATTAATAAACAAGTTAAAAAGCATTGGACCCAATACCGACCCCTGTGGCACCCCACTGCTCACCACCCTCCACTGTGAGAAGTGCCCGTTTATACTCACTCTCTGTTTCCTATTAATTAGCCAGTTTTCGATCCACAAGAGGACTTGGCCCTTTATCCCATAGCTACTGAGCTTACTTAGGAGCCTTTGATGAGGAACTTTGTCAAAAGCTTTCTGGAAGTCAAGATAAACAATATCTATCGGGTCTCCCTTGTCCACTTGTTTGTTCACTCCCTCAAAGAACCCTAACAGATTGGTGAGACAAGATCTTCCCTTACAGAACCCATGCTGAGTTTTCCTCATCAGCTTTTGGTCATCAATGTGCCCACTAATTTTATTTTTGATAATAGTTTCCACCAACTTACCCGGTATTGACGTCAGGCTGACTGGCCTGTAATTTCCCGGATCTCCCCTGGAACCTTTTTTAAAGATGGGGACAACATTAGCTACCTTCCAGTCCTCAGGAACAGATGCAGAGTTTAATGACAGATTACATATTTTTGTGAGGAGATCTACAAGTTCACACTTGAGTTCTTTCAGAACTCTTGGATGTATGCCATCTGGGCCCGGTGATTTATCAGTTTTTAAATTATCTAGCAGTCGCATAACCTCCTCTCTCGTCACCTCAATGTGACTCAGGTCTTTCAAAACCCCTCCCAAAGTCAGTGCTTCCGGAGTGGGCATGCACTTCTTATCTTCCACAGTGAAGACAGAAGCAAAGAACGCATTCAGCTTCTCGGCCATTTCCCTATCCCCCTTTAGTAATCCTTTTACGCCTTGGTCATCCAAGGGCCCCACTGCCTCCCTAGCTGGTTTCCTACTTCTAATATATTTAAAGAATTGTTTATTGTTTTTCTTTATGTTCTTTGCAATATGCTCCTCATATTCCCTTTTTGCCTGTCTGATCACAGACTTGCACTTTTTTTGCCACAGCTTATGCTCCTTTTTATCAACCTCACTCCGACTAGTTTTCCACTGCCTAAAAGAATCCTTTTTACCTTTTACAGCTTCTATTACATTGCTTGTTAACCATGCTGGCCTTTTCCTAAACCTATTTGTGCCTTTCCTAACCAGCGGTATATATTTAATTTGAGCTTCCAGGATTGTAGTTTTAAATAGTCTCCAAGATTCCCCAAGTGTTTTGACCTTTTTTACTTTCCCTTTCAGTTTCTTCTTCACGTACCCCCTCATCTCAGAAAAGTTACCCCTTTTGAAGTTAAACATGGCTGTGTTGGTCTTATTTGGCAATTTCCTATTTATACATATGTTGTACTCAATAACATTATGGTCACTGTTCCCAAGTGGTGCAATCACATTTACATCTCTCACCAGGTCTTCAGCATTACTGAGGACCAAATCCAGGATCACCTCTCCCCTAGTAGGTTCTGTAACCATCTGTTCCATAGCACAGTCATTGAGACAGTCTAGAAACTCACTTTCTCTCCCCCGATTCGAACACCCATTGGCCCAGTCAATGTGTGGATAGTTAAAATCACCCATTACAACACAGTTTTTTTGTTTAGCAGCCATCTTTAATCCTGTCATCATTTTATAATCCTCCTCTATTTTCTGATCTGGAGGGCGATAACAAACTCCCACAGTTAAGTTTCCATTTGGGCCCGTAATTTCAACCCATAGCATTTCCAGAAGCGAATCTAATTCAGTTACCTTCTCAATCTTACTGGAATGTATACCTTCTCTGACATATAGAGCCACCCCACCACCAACCCTTCCCTCCCTATCCTTCCGATATAATTTATATCCAGGAATCACCGTGTCCCACTGATTTTCCTCATCCCACCAAGTTTCTGATATGCCCACAATGTCTATGGATTCGCCCAACACTAAACATTCCAGCTCCCCAATTTTACCTCGGACACTTCTAGCATTTGTATATAAACACCTGTAACTTCCCCGGCACACTTTGCCTCAAGACGTAGTTAGGTCATCTGCACTGTTTGTCTCCATCTCAGTTGACAACTCTAATCTATCTCCCTGTAGAAGTGTTATACCTAGCCCTTCATCTCTCTGAGATGAACCATCCTGAACCAGAGACACTTTATCTCTTGTCGGCTTTCCCCTAGAGACTGGTTGGTTTAGCAACTATATCAATTGAACATGCCCACATATCAGAACTTGACCTGAAGGAATTGGTGACAAAATTTGCAAAGGAAAAGGCACGCAAAATGAGATTTTGATGTGCTTGAAATGGAAACATTCAAGAGACTTAAATTTTAATATCACAATTCACAGGATTATTCAAAATCAAGATTTGTACTTTTCACTTTTCCTACAATTCATCTGTTTTTGAAAACTGGTTAGCAGTGGGCAGGGGTGGGGGGCACAAGTAGGTAGCCTTGCCTAGGGTGCAAAAAAGCCTGGCATCAGCCCTGCTTACAATGACCAAGAAGCAAGACTAAATTCCAAGTTCAGCAACTATTCAAACACCCACATACTTCTTCCACATTTCTGGAAAACAAGTCACCTTTCCAAGACTGCTGTGAGAAAATGAAGGCAAAGTATTGAGTAGGAACAAGAAGGAAGTAGGGAGGGAAATACCACAAATTTTCTTTGTCTTATAGGTGTTACTGGACTCTTTTCTACTGGAGGGAAATAGTAAGACTCATTGTAGCATATGTCCTATTAGGGCTATGGTCAGGGAAAAAACAGGCTTCATTTCATTTCATTTTGTTCATCATCATCATCATCATCATCATCATCATCATCATCATCATCATCATCATCATCATTTTCCTTACATGATGTGTCCCTGTTTTTCAAGCAATTAAAGGCCAAACACAATTCCAGCTTTAATTCTTGTTCCCTATTTGGGAATGTACCCTTTACCCAAGGGAAAGTCCATTGGAGTGAACAGGAGAATAAATCCCTGTTCTGTTATCCATGTAGTTCTAAAAAGACGGTAAAGGCAGCTCAGCAGAGTAGAAACAGACTCTTGCAATCTCACAAGTCACTATTTTTGAGCACTGCAAGATAATCATAGAAAAACGCATACAGTGAAGACAACGTGCAGAAGAATACGCAAGAATTGGCACAAGGGAATGAGAAGTAAAAAAAACCTCATTATTTAGTTAGCAACACTTACACACACACACACACACACACACACTACAGTAAATCATACACTCTCAAAAGCACATCTCAGAATAGCAGCAAGCAATTGCTAACAGCAAAGTAAGCAAAAGAGGAATCTGTAAATGCACAATCTCTCAGAGAAAGTATTTGCTTGGGCAGAGAAATGGTGCAGTGTTGCTAGCTTACATTAAATCAAGAGCTCTTTCCTATGCCATTGGGACCCAGAATTGGCAGATTGGCAGACCAACATGCACAAACAGAACTGTCACCAAAATCTGCTACAAGCAAAACATCTGTTGGTTGTTGTGGGTTTTCCGGGCTGTATTGCCGTGGTCTTGGCATTGTAGTTCCTGACGTTTCGCCAGCAGCTGTGGCTGGCATCTTCAGAGGTGTAGCACCAAAAGACAGAGATCTGAGAGATCTGAGAGATCTCTGTCTTTTGGTGCTACACCTCTGAAGATGCCAGCCACAGCTGCTGGCGAAACGTCAGGAACTACAATGCCAAGACCACGGCAATACAGCCCGGAAAACCCACAACAACCATCGTTCTCCGGCCGTGAAAGCCTTCGACAATACATAAAACATCTGTTAATTCTTCTGGTTGGATATTATTACTCTCACTTAGATTATCGATCTAAGATACTGTTCCCTTGCTGTCCTCCTACAGAAGGGTGATTTGAAAAGCAGACAGTGCAGGCATTTGAAGGTATAAAGGACTTTTCTCAAGAATTCTGGATATTTCCAGTGGTGTAATGTTTAGCAATCATGTGATGTGTTAATACCAATAATAACAAAAGTAGCATTTTTGTTTAGTTATTTAATTAGTTAATGCAGATCCCTAGTTCCCACAGTCTGTAATTTCTGAAATCAGTCCCTAGTAAACTACTGTCTCTATTTTTCCGTTGGGAAGATGATGGTGATAGCGATATCTAATCGCTTATGCTTATAATTTGCAAATGTGTTGATTAGGACTATCACAATTCCTATTTCATCCTTCTTGCCTGGATATCTGGAAGTTAAATATCTGAAAGGGAAGGAAAGATTTCTATATCCAGTGCTCCACTACATAAAGGTACATATGAAACAAATTGGCAGAGAACTGTTTCCCCTTCCAGAGATCCCTAACTACATATCCTTCCTGGTCATAAATTTTTTTGAACGAATCTGAGTTGAAACTTATGTATATAGTGTGGGTGGGTGAGTGAGAGAGTGTGTGTGAGAGAGGCAGATATACAGACATATGGAGAATTCTATCAACCCATTCCACTAAAGGAGGAACTTTCCTCCACAGCAAGAAACCTTGGGCTGGTGGAATTGGCCTTTAGAGTCAGAGCAAGATGCCACCATTAGGATTCATAGGATCTAGTTCATGCTGTTTTGATTGCTATACTTATACCCCATGGTTCAGTCAACTGCTTGACTATCTAATGCAAAGGGCCATATTATATCTGGATTCCTGTGCTATGTTTGGTGGTTGTGACAGCACTTCTTTCCTGCCTTCACTCTCTGCTCACCCAGCTTATCCACAGGCCTCTAGTACTGCATAAAGACATGATTGTGGAACAATGTAGCAGATGTATTGTCGAAGGCTTTCACGGCCGGAGAATGATGGTTGTTGTGGGTTTTCTGGGCTGCATTGCCATGGCCTTGGCATTGTAGTTCCTGACGTTTTGCCAGCAGCTGTGGCTGGCATCTTCAGAGGTGTAGCACCAAAAGGCAGGGATCTCTCAGTGTCACACTGTGTGAGTTGTGTCAGTTGGCACTGTGACAGTGTCAGTTGGCACTGTCTGCCCCTCACCTTCACCCAGTAGGGATCAGTCACAGAGGAGGAGGCAATGCCCGCCCACCTGTTCTCCCTTTTCTAGATTCTTCAAAACCATCTAGAGGATAAGAACTTTTTCATTCAGTATCTTTTTAAGAACTAGGGCTTAAATCCCAAATGATGTGTGTGTATGCATGGGTGGAGGCAATTTCTGCTAATTCTCCTGCATCTGCTTTCCCCTGTACCACACAACATGCCATTCTGGAGGGATCCCTTACAGCTCTGGTGGAGTACAAAGGATTAAAGAAACAGGCAGGGAAGAACCCCAGTGTTCCCATGTTGCATCTTGTGTAGCTTTCTTAATCTAATTCTGCATGTTCAAACCTCTGTCACTACAATGGTCAAGCAGTACCTCACAAGCTGAAGCAGCTCTCAGAGAGTTTCCAACACATGAAGAGAGACAGAGCTGTAGAAAGAAATCCCGTCTCCATGGAATGAAAAATTTAGATACTGAAAGAAGATAAGCAGCATTACAGAGCTGCTTTTGGGAGCCCCAGGCAGGCAGAATTATCAAGCAGAGACAGATGTTTTGCTTCACTTGGAACAGCCAATCAGCAGGGCAGAGAGAGAAGAGCCCCACTTTGGTTTAGGTAAGTATTCTCATTTTGATAGTTTATTTAGTAAATTTGAAGAAATAAAAAGCATGGCCATGAGCTGACACTTAGGCATGCCACAAACTTCACAGCAAACATGTTTGATAGACAGGCTTGCCTTGCTTATCTGTGACAATCAGACGTGAGTGGATGTAATAAATAATTGGTTATTTATTTGGTTTGGCACTGAATAAATGCATGGTACAAACAGGTTTGCGTCATTTTTTTTCAAAAACTGTATATGTGCAAAAATGCTGGCAGCCCAAACAGATCAGCAACCATTAATATTGCTAAACTATACATCATTTATTTATTGGTGGTAGAAAATGCCATCAAGTCATGGCTGACTTATGGCAACCCCTGCTGGGGTTTTCAGGGCAAGAAACTAACAGAGATGGTTTGTCATAGCTTGCCTTTGCATAGCGACTCTGGTATTCCTTGGAGGTCGCCCACCAAATTCCTATCCAAGGCCAACCCTGTTTAGCTTCTGAGGGCCAAGCTACACATGACGAATGACACTTGAACGGCAAGTGGATTGAGTGGAGGGAAAGTGAACAGGGAGAAATACACTTGCTGTTCAAGTGTCATTTGTCATGTGTAGCTTGGCCCACAGTTCTGATGAGATCCACTTGTCTGCACTATCCAGGTCAGGGCTGTTTATTTATTACTCATTTAACTATCTCTTTAAATAATTTCCTGCTGAGTAGAGCAGCAGTGCAGCAGGGAGGGAAGAGCTGAACTGTATCAGGTCATGTGAAAATGTGCATGTGCAAAGAGCCACATGCACTGCAGACAGAACATTTCCTCCCTCTCCCAGAATACTAGAACTTGAGGGCATCCAGTGAACTTGATAGGCAGTAGATTCCGGATGGACAAAAAGAAATACTTCTCTACTTAATGAGTCATTAAAATTTTGAATTTTGTGCCAGAGGATGTAGTAAAGGCCAAAGACGTAGGGCCAAGCTACAAGTGACGAATGACACTTGGACGGCAAGTGGATTGAGTGGAGGGCAAGTGAACAGGGAGAAATACACTTGCCGTTCAAGTGTCATTCGTCACTTGTAGCTTGGCCCACAGACAGCATCAAAAGGGGATTAGTCAGATTCATGGAAGATAGGTGTATCAGTGGCTACGAGTCATGGTGACCAAAGGGAACTTCCACATTCAAAGGCAGTAAACCTCAGAATATGTGTGCCAGGAGGCAACATCGGGGAAGCTGTCAGTCTCTGTGCTCTGCTGATGGCCCTACAGAGTAGCTGATTGACCACTATGTGAGACAGGGTGCTGGAAAAGATGGACTCTACTTCTTACGTTCTGCTAGGAAGGAATACAATGAAGCAACCTGCTGATCAGCCTTGAACAGGCCAATGAGCAGACAGACCATCAAAAAAACAGCTCCCTGTTTGCAACTGATGAACAGGATGCAAGCTGAACTGGCAGTTGTTCAAGCAGTCCCTTCTGTCACGTGGCTGCCCCAATAAAGGCAGAGAGAATTATAGAACAGAGGAAGAGAGACTTTACTTGTACCTCATGGGACAGAAAGGCACGTACAGGACAGTGGCCCTTTTTATTTTCCTGTGTTATTCTGTATTCTTGTAACTTACAAATGATTTAATTTCAATGCATTAAAAAAATAGGCACAGTGGCCTCGGGAGGTTCAGCAATGCCAGAAAAAAATTGCAAACAAGACAGAATTACAGACTCAGGAAGGAATGCCCGATTTTCCAAATAAAACCAATCAGAGCATATCAGGCAGGCAGGCAAGAGTGGTGGAGTTGCTTGCATAAAGTCAAGAAACTCCTCCCCGTTAACCACTGAGACAGCAATGGAACAAGTAAGAAAGATTGACCTATTCATGCAACCAGTCCTGTTCAGTAACATTTGTTTCTCTCTGCTCTTCTCAAGGGAATGTGTGCATGAATTGTAACATTGTGAAGAGAAATAAGAGATATTTACTCTGTTCATGTAAATACATTTTTTTTATTTTTGTATGTTATATTTGAGCAAATTCTGGTTGGATACATCACATAATTTACTTGATGCTCTTATGTTGTTTTCAGACATAATGTGGCTTTTGAAGAAGCAAATAGTGCGAAACAGGATTAAAGCCTCAGCCGGCCAGCCCGTTGCCAACTCCAGCCAGGAGCTTTATTGTATTGACTCACTGGCTTTTTGTTTGTACATGGTGCCTTAAACGTGGGTTCTGAAGGTACAGAACCAATAAAGTCGTATCATTGTGTTTGTGGCTTCTCGGACTTCCTTTTTTGTGCTATCTTTAAAGCCACCCCCTCCCATTTTTTTCTTCTTCTCTCTGCTCTTTGGCAAGCTTCCAAATCTCTCCTCACTTTCCTATCTTTGAACTGTATAGTGGACAAGCAGATGCAAAATAACAGATAACATATTTCCGAATATTATCAAATATTTCTGAGTACTATCAAAATTATTTCAGTTTTGGAATAATAATAATATTAATATTATTATAATTATAATGAACAAAATAAGACTTCTGTTCATTATTGGATAAGTTAACATCTAATTGGACATCCCTACTTTATTTAGTTTTATTTTTACCATCCTCCTTTTTCATTTCTTTTTTGTCTCTACCATAATTCTGTATCTAAAAGAGAAAATATTAGTGTCGTTTTTGGTAAGGATCCCTCCACCCTGAAATAATGGGGAGGCTTTAGGAAAGAAATAGCAAAAAGTATTTTATTTTTCATCTGTCTTTTTTCTCTATTGAAGGATATTTCCAGATAGGTGGCCATCTATTGAATCTCCTTTCCTACAGGCATCACACCACCACATCTGATACTGTTCTTTGTTATTTCTTACTATTAATGCAAAATAGTGCACATGGGCTGTTTCAGAGCAGAGCATCTGACAACTAAACTTGTTTTTAAAAGTACATTTTCTTATTTTATTTTTAAGTGTGTAAATGCATTCCTGTTGACAGCAGGAAATACAGACACTTTCCGCTGAACAAACCTGATTTCCAAGTGGAAACTACAATATGGACAAACCATGAGAGGGAAAGGAGCCGTCTCTTTCATGGAAACTACCTGCTGTCATTCAGCATGGCAACACATTTTTGGCAGCAGCTGCTCCACAGGATAAATTGAAGAGATCATTAAAGAGATTTTTTCCTCCCTATTTCCGTTTCTGACATCTTATGGCTAGAGAGATCGAGTCATCATGAAAGTTTAGTTTACCCTGACAAGAAAGGTTTTTCTTCAGGCTATTAACCTGACCACTGGCCTGTGACAGAAGGTGCAGACAGAGTGCAAGAGAGAAATATAAAGGGGGAAAGGGAAAAGGTTAGAAGATTTAACTCCCCTTCTTATATATTTTCGGAACTAAAATAACACTATGTATTCTAGCAGGATTTGAGTCCAATGGTACCTTAGAGACCCAAAAGATTTTCAGGGTGTAAACTTTGGAGAGTCAGACCTCCCTTTTTCAAATTCTAGACACACATCTTTCTGACCCAAATTAATACTCTTCTAAAGACATTCTTTAAATATATATTTGATCTCTGAAGAAGATAAATCCTTTTCCTTCATATTACCTTAAAGTATTGTTGAGCTAAAACTAGCAAATCTAATGAGAAAAGTCACTAAATTAAATGCAGGTAAATTCAGTTGTTATATTTTACTGACTAGCAGGGAGAGAGGCAGACATGTTATACTAGTACAGTTTGGATTACTGCTCTTTGATTAAATGAGTATGTTTTTTGCTGATTAAAATTGTAAACATTGTGCACCTGTGCCAAATAAAAACCTCATGCTTTTTTGGTACCTGATGAATTAACAGTGCAATGGATTTAGGGGAAGGTGTAACTCTGCTCAGGAAAGATTGCATTGTATGTGTTATATACATTTTTACAGACGTGAAATCTTAATATATAATCTTGTGTGCAATTTTTTAATGCCAGCAAATAAAACAAGGAAGTTGTTACGAATTAGATATAACAATTAAATGACCCTCTTGCTGAAGTACAAGGTAATGCTATCTGATCCACTAATTCTCAGGCTTAAGGATGTTATATAGTGTTTGAACTCTACATAAATGCCAAGTCATTGTTGTAATTAAAGTTTCCAAATAAAAGGCTAAAACTTATTTAAGTTCATATAACTATACCCGAGTGTATCACTGCAGGTATTCCCTATAAGCGAGGATTGTTCTTTATGAAAGTATTAAAGAAATAAGCAAGAAAAAAGAAAAGATGCACCATTACAGAAAAAAGCATTTTGTTATAGATGGTATATTTATAAAGATATGGTAATATTCAGACATATGTGAGGTACCATTTTCTTATGGTCTTAAAATGTATTACTTTTTTGGGAGTTCTTCAGGCAGTACCCTAATTCACTGTAGATTGATGGCCAAGGGGAAAAGCCCATAACTTTTAATTAAAATTGTGTGCAGTTTTATCCTTGCCTGTTAAAATGATATTCAATGTGGAATAATTGAAAAAAGTTCTGTACTTAACAGTGAAACTGGAAGAAGGTGGCAGAATTGAAAATTAACTAACTGGAAAATGAGCTTGTTTTGCATTTCTTGTCACCCTATGAGATGCCATCCAGAAAGCATATCTCTATTTTCCCCACGTTTATAGAATCTCAGATTAATACTTTAACTCTCTCAAGGAAGTGGGTTATTTTGACCCTGGAAGTCATTGAAAAAAATTGGTTTACCCATTTAAAATATTCTACAGACACCCAATTCTTGTTATCCATTCTGCCCAATGAACTGCAACACCCTCAAGTCCTTTTCTTCCCTCCCCACTGCCTTTCTTTTTTAAGTTTAAGGTTCATCTGACTTGTGAAAAGGGTCATTCTAGCCCCCAACAGACTTTGCTTGAATGTGAAAGTACTTTGCATAATTGTATTTAGGGGTTCTAGTAACCCCCAACAAATATTGAAAACTGATTTTAGTACTGTTTCCATGTATAAATAGATGGACCAAAATATATTATCTCCATTTTATAGGAAGATGGAGCAAACAGTGAAAACATAAATTATGGAGATCAATTTTAAACGATATTTGTTGTGCAAAAATATCACACTTCTGCATCTGGTGTCTTATACAAGTTTTGGAATTGCAGGTTGAAATGACCACCAAGGAAACCACTGTCTGCAACCTGAATTGTTGTGTATATAGTAAGAGCAGGTAAAAGCCCTGGGCTTGTGCTTTCTCTCAAAGTTTCCTTATGTCCATAGCCACATGGAAAAGCTCAAATCGAATGTATTGCAGTTTTGAAAAATAGGGTCATTCTGGTCCCCTGCAAGACACGCCTGGTCATGTTTACTGGCACTCTCTGAACTTCTTCACATTTACCAGACTTGAAGGAGCCATTCAGCCTGGAACTTTAGGTGACTCCCTAGCCATCTGTCCACTGAGCTGATTGTTTGCCTTTTCTTCTCTTCGGTCCCATAGCTACACTGAAAAGCTCAAATTGAACTGTATCACAAGTTTGGAAAATGGGGTCATTCTAGCCCCCTGCAAGACAAGGCTGGGTATTGAGCTGATTGTTTCCTTTTCTTATTCAGGAAGAGCTCTTAATTGTAAGATTCCAACAAGTGCATCCTGAGGGCAAGTTACAAGAAGGCTAGCAGAAAGAATGCAGATATTTTCTCTTCTTTTTGTTAATCCTTTAACTGGCTGGAATGGCATGCCCCTTTCCATTGCAAGGATCTGTTATGTGCCTATTTTTTCCCTTGTTTGCAGGTGACTCACACCTGGTGGCAGAGGCAGGTAAGTCACACATGGTGGCAACTGCAGGCAAGTTACACATGGTGGCAACTGAGGGCGACTCACACATGGTGGTAGCAATTGGACCCTCACATATGGTGGCAGCTTCAGTATTATAACAGTTAAAAATGATTGCTTTCTTTAAAATAAACTGTGTCTTGTACTTTAAAAGTGGTAGGGGTCGATTTTACTCCATTTACATTTCTGTGAGGTGTTGATGTTTTCACTGATAGGTATTTTTGACCCCCGATTTCAAGTTTTGCTCTTCTTTGTCATATTGCTGAAGCAAGTTATTCTGGAGGCCTGATTTTTTTCTTAGTAGCTAATGCCATGATTGAGGGAGCTATCAGGTTTCCATTCATTTTTCTGGAGTTTGGGATCATTTTGACCCCAATAGCAAGTTAATTTAATTGACTTTTTTCCCTTGGGAAGGTTAAATGTTATGGACACAACCTTGAGAGCCACAGTCAGGGCTTTCAGATCTTTGTTTCTCTGAAAGTGCTTTCAGTTCTTTGTTTCAGTTCTTGTTTTTTTCTGAAAGTCTCTTTCTTTGCAGCATCATAAAATCCTTTTGAAACTCCTCTGTATATCATGTTATTATATGTTTGTTAATTTTATACATTCATTTGCTAAAGCAGGCCATGCATTTTTACAAAGCTTAGTGATTTTATGACACCATTAGATAAAGAGAACAAAAAAGTTTAATTTTTTTCATTTGCTCTGTTTATACCACGGTATGTATCCTCTGGACCATATAATTCATTTTCCAGAGGATTTGCATTCATTTTGATAACTTGCACAGGACTTCCCTATGCACTGAATTGGGGGGCAGGAGAGATATAGAACATTGTATAGATTACTCACAAATCTGCTCTCAGTAAACCTCCCCTTTCTGCAACAACAAAGCTCATACGCCAAAAAGGTAACAATAAACATAAAGCACCTAAAAATCAGTATGAATGAACAGGTTTGCAAAGCTGTCTCATTAAGGGTGTGATGTCTTGATATAGTCCTAGAGGCTCAGTCCAAACAATGTATGGTGATGCTTGAAAACTTAGAATAAAACTCAGTAAGCAGAGATACAACAGTCATTTCTACGCCATTTCCACAGAGCATTTGCAAAAAATGCTGGGGATATAAAAAATTCCTAATGAGGCACATAAGAGGTAGCTGCCAGGTTATTTTCTAAGAGGGAATCTCTCTAATTTCACTCATGTAGTCAACCTCTTATTCAAATAATATACATGTATAATACCTAAAAGTCTTCACATTCTAAGTGCATCCTTTTTATATAGATCACAACACAATTGTCTCTCATAAAAATCATAAGCAGGTCTCTGGGTATGTGTAACATATGTATAACATAGTCACACTTTTAGTCCATGACTTCAACAGTCTTAGACAAGCATAACTCTGTTTAGAATTGCACTGTCAGTCACAAAATTCTTACCTCATTCAAATATTAATACTCTCTCAAAAATCAAATTGGAGATTAATTTTAACTGTAATAACCTTATGCCCCAGTTCCTTTCCTACCAGCAAAATGGGACACTTACTTAACAAGCCCCAGATCCCTCTAGTTCCCTGTTGTTACATTTGGACTGGGTATTGGCCAACCTGACTTGTGTTTCACATATCATCTAGTTGAGCCCTGAGGGAAAGTCTTCTGCACTATAGCCAATTTCTGGAGGAAAGGAGGTGCCTCCTACATGGAATTTGGGGCTGGCAACCTCCAGGAAGAGGGCTGGAGATCTCCTGGAATTACAACAGATCTCCAGACTACAGAGATCAGTTCCCTGAGAGAAAATGCTTGATTTGGAGGGTAGACTGTATGGCATTATACCCTGCTGAGTTTCTTCCCCAAACCCTGGCTTCCTCAGGCTCTACCCCAAATATCCAGGGATTTACCAAGCTGGAGTTCACAATCCTGTTTACTCAGAGTTTAAAATGGAGGATGAAATGGTTTCCTTCCTCTTGTATTTGTACACATTGATTGTTTCCATAGTCACAAGCAAACTTTTTCTGAGATTTCATAGAAAAATGTGTACACTAACTACTTGCACATATTAAATAGTACTCCTGGCATCAATGATGCCGCAATTTACACATATCTCCCATCTGTCAAGTACTTTATGTCCCAGAGCCTATATGAAAAGCAACATGAATCAATGATTATCATTATGTTTACTTCTAAGAAATGGTGAAAAAATAAAATGCAAGTAAAGCCTGTAGAAACATAGCAAGCGAAGAGGAGCATGCAGTATTTGTGGCTGGGAAAGAAAGATATCATTAATACTTGAGGGGAGAGGGAGGATTCCAAAATCCTGAGTCATGCTGTCATTTCCTGGCCAGGAAAGGGCCTAGAGCTACGGGATTCTCTGTGGAGATTAAATATATCCATTCAATGTATAGCAGTCCTTAAAACTTCTTGTAAAATTACTCGTTGAAATATTACTTCTATTGTGTTACTACCACAATGCCAATTTTGTCTTTCTCTCTTTTCAGTTCAGCCATGTTAGGAAACCCTTCAGTATATGCTGTTCATTATGTAACAGATCCCTTATGAAACATGTGAGTGTTTTCATAATGCAAACAGAATTGGTTCAGCTGAGAAGTGAAGCTATCATTCCTCTCACTTTGATGGGACTGTTATTCCACTACATATACTGATATGAAGCCTCAGCTAAAATTTGCTTTTGGGATGGGAAAAAATGGCTGGATGATTCTTGGTTATGCAGTTTGGGCCAATAAGGTATGTGGATACCTAACATTCTTTAATACAGCACCGTGGGCAACTGGAAGAGTTAAAGAATTAAATAATAAAACTGGCTTCCCACATCCCAAAGGAAGAATAGAAAAAAGAGATGGAACAAGGCAGCAATCTTTTAAACAGCCTTTGAACATCTCAGTAGTTGGAAATTCTGGTTTTAAGATTTCACTTAACCCTTAACAACCACTCCATTCATTCTCAAAATATTTTGTAATTTTCCCTTTGTACATTCAAAAAGTTTTTCTGCTGGTTTGGAAATCAGACTGCAAAATGGACAAGCCACAGCTCAGGCCAAAACACAATAGCAGCAGAGAATCCAATATATACCAATTCCAATTTATCAATTTATCAATTCATCAAACTGAAGCACACATCCAGTTGCTGGGGACCAGCACAAGCATTCCCTGGCTTCAAGGTCCCATGCAATAAGATATATCTGTATCAGTCCTGAGTCGTTCTTCATCCAAGATCTTCAGCACACATGCATTTACACTTTAAACATGGACTGATCAAGTTTCTGCTGAATGTTCTTATAAGGAAACATCTGAAATAATAAAGAAGAGTCCAGTAGCACCTTTAAGACTAACCAATTTTATTTTAGCATAAGCTTTCGAGAATCAAGTTCTCTTCTCCAGATGCCTGTTTGATTGGTTTCAGACGCCTGGGGCTGCCTTTTTTGTATTTCTTGCTTTGGTTTGGAAATCAGGGTGGCCATTTCAGATGTTAGAAGAGGGAAAGTGATTTCAGTAGAAGGGGCATGGTTCACAAGATCAAATACTTGCTAACGGAAAAACTTCAGCAGTAAAATAACAACAAAAGGTTCATTTTAAGTTTTAATCTTTTTATACACCACAAGAAAATATGACTATATAACAACACAGGACCCCCTCCCCCAAAAGGATTATTGAATTGCAGCAATCTGGTGGGAGATCATCCTCCTACATTTTGTGATGCCCCCTTAGCTGCTGATTTTAAAAAATTACTGAGGAATAGAGTTGCTAACTTGAGGTTGGGAAATTCCTGAAGATTTCAGGGTGCAGCCTAGGAAGAGCAATGTTTTTGGAGTGAAGGAGGGACCTCAGCAGGGTATGATGCCATAGAGTCCACCCTCCAAAACAACAATGTTCACTGTAGTCTGGAGATCAGATTTAATTTCAGGATTTAATTTCCTGGCAACTCTAGAGGAACATTAATAAACTGTTATTCGTTTGGCTAAATCCCTCTACATTGTCCCTCTGAATTTAAGCACTGAAATACTCCCACATCTTTTTTTGGAGCAAAGGCCTATTTATTTGCAAGTTTCGGATGTGTTTGAGGGATATATACACATGGTATGAGGGTACACAGAGTCAGTATAATTAGATGGGAAATGTGGTCTATAGTTAAGCTTTCTCTGCTACTCTCCTTATCTTTTAGTCAGAAAAGACAAGATAATCAGGTGTTGATCGGTTTAATCCAATGGATTTATTTTGTTAGCCTCAGAGCTTTCTTCCAGAGGAAGGAGCCTTTTTTTCCTGGTAGAACACATTCTCCTTACACCAGAAGAATGCTGTATGCTACCAGAAGGTATTCATAGGATCCTGTCCATTGGGGGGTGGGGGTTGCATTATGGTATAAGGCAGGAAAAAAGCATAACAATTACGAAGAAAATATTCACTATACAGCTGTCCAGTTCCCACCAAAAAAGAGGTCTAGATCTAACATATCATTTCTTTTGTGGGGAAAACATTCTGGGTCCACCAAGCAATATTTTTTAGAAAGAGAAATATGTCCTCTGTCAAAAAATAAACCAATTCCACAACTGCGTCACCCCGTGGATTTCATTTAGGGCAGCAAGAAGACAATGCAGAGCAAATGATACCACAGAACATCCATTAAATTCTAAACTATAGTTTCTGCTGTTTTGGACTCTAAACAAGGCCATAGGGACACACTGCTTGAGGAACTCGAGTAAGACTGGACATGGGGAAAATGAAAAAGAGATGTATAAACACATACTTGAGCAGTCATACATATGACAGATTGGTGTTCCTGCTGTAGAACCCAGGGATAATGTCACTCCTAGTTAGGCCCTAAGCAACAGAATTAGTGAGTTTTTGATAGTTTCCTCTTCCTTAAGTAAACTGTGAAGAAATTTGTTATCTGTTAGAAGAACATGGTTGAGTAGTGAATAGAGGAGGGTATGAACTGAGATACGAACCGAGGTTGTCAGTTCATGAACCAGCGGTTTGTGAAAGCTCATTTCTCACAAACCATGACAAATTTTAGGCCGGTTCATTTGGTTTGTATTTTGGTTCATCACTGCAGATAGCCTGGCACTCATCAATCAGTTACCTAGGCAACGGAGGGGAGATGGATTCTCTGCAGACCTTCTGCTGACCCAGAAGTGATGTTTTCATGAACCAAATGAACTGGTTCATGAACTGGGGCAAGATTGTGAAAGCTCGTGGTTCGTGATTTGTGAAACGTGATGAACCATGAACCCCCACGGTTCGGAATTTTCCCAGTTCGTGTCCATATCTAGTATTTATTTATTGTTTTAATTCGATTTATACCCCACCCTCCCCACAGACGGGCTCAGCGAACCAACTGGTGATCATCCCACAACTAGATTTAGACTAGAGATGGGCACGATCCGCGTTATGATCGGGAAAAAACCACGATAATGGCGATCGCGCGATCATGACCCGGTGATCATGATCGTCCATGGCCAACGATCCAGCAATCAGGAGAGGCCTGGATTGTTGCATTTGGGCTCGGATCAGGGATCCAGACACTCAGGCGCCAGCAATCTATTCCCCTGGCAACGAAGCCAGGGGAAAGCCTGAGCTCTGTTTGCCCTCCTTCTGTCGTCCTGGAAACCCGAATGGAAGCCCAGCTTGCCTTGATCAGCAGGGCTTCCTTCCAACCACGGAGCAGCAAAGCAGTCACAAGTTGGGAGAAGACACCCAGGGGAGGGAGGGGGGAGGGGGTGTTCTGTAGCCATGGGCACTCCAATCTTATTCCTGCAAACCCTGATAGGCAGCTCTGATGGCCAAACACAGACCTCCTGTATTGCTGAATAGGACCTGAGGGGAGGCGGCTCATCACCACCTCCCCGTGCCCACCAGGCCTGGCGGCCGCCACCATCACCCACCATTCATGTATCACTGGGAATACCAGCACGCTCCAGTTTGGCCTGGCGGGCGGGCACATGGGGGGTGCCCCCAGCGAGTGGCCAGACCCTCTGCCCCCTGAGAGGAGGCAGCTCATCGCCGTCTCTCCATGCCCGCCAGGCCCAGCGGCCGCCATCATCACCCACATTCCTTTCTCGCCTGGAATACCAGTGCGCTACACTTTGGCCTGGCGGGCGGGCACATGGGAGGTGCCGCCAGTGAGTGGCCAGACCCCCGCCCCCTGAGGGGAAGTGGCTCATCGCCGTCTCTCCATGCCCGCCAGGCCCAGCGGCCGCCGTCATCACCCACATTCCTTTCTCGCCTGGAATACCAGCGCACTCCACTTTGGCCTGGCGGGCGGGCACATGGGGGGGTGCCACCGGCGAGCGGCCAGACCCCCCTGCCCCCTGAGGGGAAGCGGCTTTCTGCTGCCTCCCTGTGCTCGCCAGGCCCGGCCGCTGCCGACAGCACCCACATTCCTTTCTTGCTGGGAATACCAGCATGCTCCAGTTTGGCCTGGCGGTCAGGTACATGGGGGGTGCCACCAGCCAGCAGCCAGACCCCCAGACCCCTGAGGGAAGGTGGCTTGTCGCCACCTCCCCATGCCCGCCAGGCCTGGCAGCCGCTGCCACCACCCACCTTCTCACATAGCTGGGAATAGCAGCGCGCCCCACTTTGGCCTCCACGATCCACGATCCACGATCCACAGATCGGGAATGGGAGATGCTAGGTGTGGATCGTTAATTCGGGATTGGCGCTGGCACCAAACCATGATCAGCTGGATCATTAATTTTTTTTTGATCGTGCCCATCTCTAATTCAGACCACTAAAAACAGAAGGTTATGCAGTAGCTAATAAGACTTCTATGAGTCATATATGACTTTGAACAAATCACTAGTTACTCCACATGAATAAAACAGTAACAACACTTCTTCACCTTAATGGGATGTTGAGACAGTAAATTAAAATTGGTACAGTACATCTGCATTAAGGGGAAAGGGTTCTGTATACATGTAGTCTAGAAAATGAACATAATCCAGGATTTTATGCTCTGACTTGCACAAGCACTACTTGTGATGGCAAATTACTGCAATACCATTTTCAGACAGTTTTATATATGGTAAATAGAGTCATATAGAGTCACTGAGATTGTGTTTTCCTCTCTTAAGGTTTCCAAAACTATACTGTTTTCTATGCCAATATAACCAAGATGTGTTAACAAATATAGATACATTTTAGAATATGACATTTCCAGCATTTTTTCTCAACAGCATCCATTAATTTGACTCCTTGCATCAGTTTCCAGAACTACATATCCAGCCAACAATGAGTGACCCTTCATGTTCCAAAACACCTACCCACAACTCAGACATTGTGAATCTCCATGCATGAAAGTATGACGTGAGAAATAGACTTACAAGGGGGTAATGTATGTGTTGAATGATATTATAATCTAGTCCAATAAAAAAATTTATAAGAAAAAAAGAAAAAAAAAGAAATAGGCCTGTGAAGCACTGAAAGTTTTAAACAACTGCTATCACATTCCAGCAACCTCAGCTGACCCAGGGTTTTGGCAAACACAACTTATGCCTACACTTTAATCCTGCCTGAAATAACTGTGGTATTTACTGTAGACTTGAAGTCTACCAGAGGAATCAGAAGATGGTTTCATTCTAACACAACTATTAAAAGTAAGAATGCAACACAGGCAGTGAAATCTTTCGTGTCAGCCACCTCTGGGATCTTCGTAATCGGAATGTTTTCCTACCACAATTGCCAGCTAAACTTTTTCTCATGCTATTGGAGAGACAGAAGACATAACGACAAAGTTTTCTCACAGTATCCAGCTCTGTTCTATCCTCTCCATAACTTTGTGGTTTGCCATGATCTCTGCCACAATCAAAATATGTTGGGCTAAACCTTCAGACACCACAACACTTACCAAGTAAGGGAGTTATGTGCGTTTGTGTATAATTAGAGGAAACCAAAAATAATGTCCTGTAAAGTTCCCAAATTGTAATCCATGTCTTAGTAAATTTGCTAAGTATATTCACTAGAAATGAGATCCTAATACAATTATCTTTGCAGTGACAACCAGAAAACAATTGGACCATTGCAAATAGCTACATGACTTGGAATATGCTACATAGTAAGATGATACCTCACTGACTCCTAGATTCTTAGATAAAATGGTGAAGGACCAAACCATTCTAGCCCAAACATCTGGTGGGCTGTGATATCATCAAATGATGATGATGATGATGAGTTGTCCAATAATTGGAGCTGTGAACAGACAAGATAGATCTTTTTATAAACCTGAAAACATCCCAGGTTTGCAGAAAAATCTGAAATTCTTTTTTAAAATGGTGTGTGTGTGTGTGTGTGTTAACAAAAGACAAAATGATAAAAGGAGTGCCTGTAGCTTTAAGAAATGAATGCCCTCAGCAACCATTGCTAGGCAACCACAACCATTTTGTCAGCATTCCAGACTTGATTTCTGTCAGTAAAAGACGGGGGAAGAGGCAAGACTCTTACTCACTGGGGACAGGCCTGGCAGCAACCCTTGGGTGATATGTACTGTCACCAGGTCCTTTGGGTTCCAAACTGGGGGACGGAGGATGTCTTTGTTCTAAATGATGCAATGTAGGTGCAAGACTCACTCTAGCCTCTGACTATGAAGATCTGATGTCATTTTGCACTTGTGTAATTCCATTCTCCCTCTGAAAACTGCAAAGTCATACAGATTGCAGTTTTCAGAGACAGGTCTTCTATGCATACTCAAGCCTAGAAACCTGAAGCAAAAGTGTAGATAAGCCAAGAAACAGGCTAGGGTAGCTCAGTTTCTTGATACCCTGCACAAAGTAAAGTTGGTCAGTGAAGTGATAATACTTCTGTACATTGCACAATGATGTGTTTTTCCCAACTACTCATATGCTTGCTTTTCCTCTTCCTAGTCATCACCTCTGTCTCCTGCACAGCTTCCAGCAAGCAAGGAGTAGACTTGTTTTAAAGCCTGATCCAGGCTCTAAATAATCAGCATTGATAGTTTATGGGATCAAAAATTATCTCTCTTATAAATCCATCTTTAGGGAGCATAAAGCACGAGTAAACATTCTCAACAAACTCGCCAGCTTTCTTCCATTTACTTCTGGCTGTCTTTTATGAAAGAAAGAGAATTAGAACCTCTTACAAGCAGCAGATTTTAATACAAACCCACAAATGTTTACAAATCAGTTAGGTTTAATCTGGAACTGAAATCACTAACAGACATTAGTCATAATTGCAGAGTTCTTGGAGAAATTTGGGCTCTCCTTTGGAGTTCTGCAGATCTAGCCTACTGAATATTATGCTCTGTTCACAATTTTAAGTTTAAACACACAACATAATGAAGGCAATCATTTGTTATTTTCAATTTAGTTTCTTTTTCTTTGTCCTAGATAATAAGATAGTATTTTATATGAAATAAGATTGGAAACTGATGTAACTACAGCTGACAGCAGTCTTGGGTGTATATTTATTTTATTTTCCAGCATCATGCACTTGCAGCCACTCCAAAATCGGTTGTAGCACTTCAGAAGCAATGTTGTTATCTCTGAAGCAAGAAATATGATACTAATACAAAAGCTAATCTGTTTTTCCCTAAAGGCTGTCATGGCACAAATTAGAGTGGGTAGATTTTATTTTATTTTTTGCCTCAAATAGCTGAGAGGATTTGCTTCCCCAGTTTTGTCTGACATACAGGAGAGGACTGGGAAGAGAAAAAGGTCCTGGAACAAGCCAAGATGAGTGACTCTTGTGGCACCACAAGCCAGTGTTGCAGCAGCTACGCATCTCAGCAGTGCCAGCCAAGAGCATTAGCTAAGCTCTTGCCTCCTCCTTCAAACAGTATAGGACACAATGGGTGATCTGACACCGATAACTCTTGCCAGTAATCTAAGCCAAGTGGCCTCTGAGGCACTGACATAGTTGCTGGGGCTTAGCTGTGCTTATATCTGGCCACCAGTGGCCCCCTAGTAGCCCATCAGGAAATTTCCCTGTAAGATAAATAGGCAGTCCGCCCCTGTTGACATACTCACATAAGACCTAGCTCTGACCTTACATTGAGTTACTCTTGCACATGCAAGCACCATCCTTAAATCTAAAGTCCTGTATACATTTAATTAGAATAGTGTGTCGATTATAGTCATTTCCTTTACCTGTAACAGCCAAACTTGCCTGATGGTTGATCAAATTGGGGGGGGGGGGTGAAAAGAGATAACTCCTTAAAATTATCTCTTTTTCTTTGTAAAATTGCCACATTTTTCAGTATCTAATTTTTTTTGACACTATGCAAATTTATTTAAATATTATTATTTTGGTTGAAAGATGATTAATCAGCTGTAGCTGGTTGACTGCTCAGATTGTGATTTGGGCAACAACCCTGGAATCACCATTGTAAAATTATTTGAGTGGCTCCACTCCAAAATTTAAAAGGAAGGGGAAACCATTCCATACCACAGGGCCCAAACACTGGAAAGACTGTTGAATCTAGAATATATTTCACAACCCACAAAAGTATGTGCAGAGCCCAGCCTGATTAAGCCTCATTTTACGTGTCCTAGGGCCTCTGACACAATGAGGGTTGCTGACATCACCACATTCTTACCACACCGCTAGCCAAAAGCATACTAGATGGTGGCCTAAAATAGTCCAGGAACTGGGCTATATGCAGTTTTAAGGCTCACAGCTATTTATTTATTTATTTATTTATTTATTTATTTATTTATTTATTTATTTATTTATTTATTTATTTATTTATTTATTTATTTATACCATTCCTTTATTCCCAGTGAGTACTCAAGGCAGCTTACATCTAGAGTCACCAGGTGTCTAGTTTTCACCTAAATAGTCCAGTATTTGAGCTTGCTGTGGAAGAAATACATTGAGAAATGACCAGATAGATAAATGTCTAGTATTCTCAAATTAAGTATAATTTATTCCCATGGAAATGAAGCTGTTCCTAATTTGAAAAACGATCTTACCGATTGGAACCCCGTGAGATTTCTGACACATGCATGGGGTGGACTTAAGCTATTGAACTGCTTCCTCTTATGCCTGGGAGAAATAGGTTTGCCTGGGAAATTGATAACCTGCCAATGGTTATCATTGATAATTAGCTTGGGAGATTGATAACTAGAGATGGGCATGAACAGCAATGCGAACAAAAAAAAAGCCACGAACAGCCCAATCTGCTGTTCGTGAACAAGCTGTTCGTGAGGCCCCATTCTAAATGAACAGGTGGTCATTGCAAGCCTCGTTTGTTGCTGTTCCTCTTGCTGTTTGTCAAGCCAGACAGTCTGGCACCTGCAATCAATTCCCTTGGCAATTTAGGCAGGGATTGTCTGAACTCTGTCTGAACTCCTGCTGTTGCCCTGGAAACCCCAATCTAAGCCCAATTTAGCTTGATAGGCAGGTCTTCCTTTCAAGTATGGAGCTCCAAATTTGTTACAAGAAGGGAGCAAAGACCAGAGGGGAGGGGGCTCCCAGCTCTGACTTTGCAGACAGCGGAAAGACAGTTGCTGTTGGCATTTTGATAAAGAGTGCATTGGAGCTTATGCTACAATAAAATTGGTTAGTCTTAAAGGTGCTACTGAACTCTTTTTGATTTTGCTACTACAGACTAACACGGCTAACTCCTCTGAATTTTCTCTGTGTGTGGTGGGATAGGGATCTACCCCTTCAAGTTCCAGGGCTGCTGTCAGGCTCTGGGGCCAAGCTATTTTTTATTATTGGTACCTTTCCTGGTGCCTGCTTAGGTCAGGTTTCTGGGAGTGGTGCAGTAGGGATCTTGACCAAACTTGGATGATGGCTGGAGGAGAGCCTGCTGGCCCCCACAAACAGCCAGCCACAAACATGTTCATGAACAGGGCCATGTTCGTGGTTGTTCGTGAGTCCCTGTTCGTGGATGGCAACAAACAACGAACATCATGTTCAGTTCTTTTTCTGTCCATGCCCATCTCTATTGATAACCTGCCAATGACAATCAAACTGAGAGCAAGAATTAATAAACTCTCACTCATGTGTTATGAATGGCCAATCAGCAGAGAGAGTTGGAAGGGGTGAGTTGGAGTGTTTGAACTACAGCTCTCTCCAATAAAACAGAGTGAAAGAAGCAGCCAGTGAGGGAAAATAGCTCTAAACTTGAAACTGGAGCAGCTCTTTAGGCAGAACTCAGGGCATAGTGGAGTTAATCGGTACGGCATGGGAGGCATGAGCATGTGATGAGACAGTTTGAACATCTCAAGGACAGTAGGAGTAAAAAGAGCTGTGGTTGAGGAGAGAATGAGCAGCTGAGGGAATCTGGAGGCACTGGACAGATTTCTGAGGTAGGCTTGTTGGGGGATGAGTAAAGGGGTTCCTGAGAGACAATGAGAATTCATGAAACTAAATTTGTTCTTCAACAGCAATTGGGGGGAGGCAGGATTCAAGCAAATCGTGTGCTAGGGATCATCAGGAAAGGGACTGAGAATAAAACACCCAATATTGCAATGCTTCTCTATATATGTATCTACGTTGTGGTCTCATTTGGAATACTGTGTACAGTTCTGGTTGCTGCATTTTTAAAAAAAGATATTAAAGAAGCAGTAAACAACAACCCCAATGATCACAGTTGTGAAGCAATGGGTGGATTTCTGAGGGAGGCTTGTGGGGGAGTGGGAAGGGGGAGAAGAGCTGAATCTTGGGGCTTCAGGGTGGGCATAAGAGGGTTCTATGAGAGAGAAGGAGGAAGGGGGAATGCACCAGAATAAATATTTTCCCCAGAGCCAATTGATGATGTGTACAGGATTGGGGAGTAGTTTGGAAAGCAGCAGTGGCTGAGCAGTGGCATGAGGTACAAATGTATGCATGGTATGGAGAAAATTGACAAACTTCTTTCTTCTGATAATATTAGAATTTGGGTTACCTGATAAAACTGATTGGATGTAAATCCAGGTCAGAGATAATGAAAAATTACTTCGCCACAACAGGTTTATAGAGAATGCATCTACCACTGGCTATTATCCTAGATAGCTGTATGGGGTTTAGGTTGTGAAACAGAATCTTTCTGATTTTCAGATGCTGGGGATCAGTCAGAAGTAGAGGTGGGCACAGACCAAAAAATGGTCAAAAATTTAACACAGACCAGCCTGGTTCAGCATTTGCAAACCGCTGGGTCGTGACCATGAAACACCCATTTTTCACAGACGCCACAACTTTTGGCTGGCCGTTGGTCCATTGGGTTTTGAATCCAGACATGCCAGAAAAGGGCACTTTAAACTTGCTTCAGTTGACAGGCGGGGAGCCCCCGTCAGCTGAAGCAAGCTGCACAGCCCATGGAGGCTGCTGGGCCTGGGCAAGCTCAAGCCACCCAGCCATGCCACACTGTGTCCCCAGCTCCCCACCCTCGCTCTGTGGGGGGGAGGCGAGCACACAGCACAGCTGATCTGCGGCCAGCTCCAGCCGCACCACTATGGAGGCTACCAGGCCAGCCTCCAAGCACTGTGGAGGACCTTTTAAACTCTCCCTTTGCTCCAGCTGGCTGGTGGAACCCGCCAGCCAGCTGGAGCAATGGAGTACCCTAGATGCTGCTCACAAGTGGTGCAGAGGACACTTTAAACCTTCCCCCTTGCTCCAGCTTTCTGGCAGAGCCCTCCAGCCAACTGAAGAAACAGAGCACCCTCCATGCTGCCCACAATCAGTGCAGAGAGCCCTTTAAATTCCTCCTTGCCTCACCTGACTGGCAGAGCCCAACATCCAGCTGCAGCAAGAGTGCCCACTGAGCTGCTCTCAAGTGGCGTGGAGGGCCCTTTAAACTTCCCACTCTTGCTCCAGCTGACTGGTGGAGCCCACCTGCCAGCTGCAGCAACAGCGCACCCTCCACACTGCTTGCAAGTGGCACGGAGGGACCTTTAAATCTCCCCCCAGCTCTGGGGTGGAGGCGAGTGTGCAGCCCAGCCGATCCGTGGCCCAGCTTCCTGCCAATGCTGCCCAAGGCAGCCACAGTGCAAATGCGGGCACCTGCAGCCAGGCCACGACCCCAGTTCCTGGCCCCTGTTCTGCCTGGGAGGGTGAGGTGGCCATGGACCATGGACTGAACCAGTCTGCAAACTGGAGTGAGTCTGTGAAAAGTTTGTGGTCCTTGTGGTTTGGTCAAGATTGCAATGCGGATCTTGGAGTTATACATTCCCAAATCCAACACCCCAGGAAACTCCCATTCGACACAATGGGAGCCACCAATTGTCTTTTGCCCCATGTACAAGCAGTGGACTCTAGGGGGCGGGGGCTTTGGCTGCTCCCCGGTGGCACCCCCTATGTGCCTGCCCGCCAGGCCTAAGTTTTTTTATTCCCGGCATAGGCCGGAAAGTGGTTGATGTCGGTGGCCACTGAGCCTGGTGGGCTAGGGGAGGCAGTGGGGATCACCTCCCCTAGAAGGGGCAGGGGATCTGGCCACTTGCCTGTGGCACTTTCCATGTGCCCGCCTGCCAGGCCTAAGTTTTTTTTATTCCTGGTGGAGGCCGGAAGGTGATTGATGTCAGTGGCCACTGAGCCTGGTGGGCTAGGGAAGGCAGCGAGGGGCGGGGGGTCTGACTGCTTGCTGGTGGCACCCCCCCCTTGTGCCCGCCCACCAGTTTTTTTATTCCCATGTGCCCGCCTAAGTTTTTTTATTCCTGGCGGAGGCTGGAAGGTGGTGATGTTGGCGGCTGCTGGGCCTGGTGGGCTAGGGGAGGTGGCAGGGGGCTGCCTCCCCTGGAGAGGGCAGGGGGTCTGGCTACTCACCAGCACCACCACCCATGTGCCCACCCTCCAGGCCTGAGTTTTTTTATTCCAGGCATAGGTCGGAAGGAGGGTAATGAGTGTGGCCGCTGGGCCTGGCAGGCTGGGGATGGTGGCGGCAGGCCGCCTTCCTCATAGGGGGTGGGGGGTCTGGCCACTGGCTGATGGCACCCCCCTTGTGCCCGCCTGCCAGGCCTCCCAGAGGGTACCTTCCAGAAGGTGTAAAAGATGAGTGAAGTCGTTGGCCACCGCAGACCAAAATGACCCAGTCACAATCTACTAAGAAAATCCTCCAGTAAGACAAGTTGGCATATGTGGAGGCCTCGTACACACAAATACACAACCTGGCGGGTCAGACACCAACATGCGTTCACCAGATTGGGTACTTCACAGCATTGGGGACAATGATGTTGTCCACACCTCATGTGGTGTAGAGTCCGGACAAAACACACCAGATGGACATGCATGGACCATTGGATGCCCCTCCAGTGTCGAAGCAGAGGCTGCCTCCAAGATGAACCACCATCCTGCCTTTGTGGAAAGTATGGCATTGCAGAACCCATTCTCCCTTCCTCAGTGGGAACAGCAAGTGCCATTGATTGGGCCCACCATGCAGGACAACTGCATGTGCCACAGTTCCTGAGCTGCCCCTGGTGCCCGAACCTGGCACCTGTGGACATGAACCACCTTCCTGCCTTCATGGAAAAGATGTGAGTCATGGTGGGACCCATTCCCCCTGGTCAGAGGGGAGAACCAGTGCCATGGACAGGGGGCATTGTGTACCATCTGCACAACAGCAGCTGAGCTGAACCTGTTGCTGAGAAGTGGCAGGGGCAGACACCGATGACCTTCCTGCCATCATGGAAAGGAGGGGATGGGGCAGGACAAGTCATTGGGAAGGGCCATGGCAGTACCTGAGAGGGAGAGGAGGAAAGAGGGAAGATGAAGTGGTCAGGGAGAGGGGGACCAAGGGGTTCCGGCTGCAGCAACGAGCCATACCTGGAAGATCCTGTGAGAGGGACAGGAAGACCCTGATTCAGTGGCTGATGGAATCAACCACCTCCCTGCCATCACAGAAAGGAGGGGACGGGGCAGTGCAAGTGGTGGGGAAGGGTCGTGGCAGTACCTGAGAGGGAGAGGAGGAAAGAGGGAACACGAAGTGGTCAGGGAGTGGGGGACAAAGTGGTTCTGGCCATGGCAATGAGCCTGTAATGATTTCAAGTAAATGTGTGCATGTATCTTTAAATGCTTGGTGTGAGATAGGTGAAGAGTGGGGGTGAAAGAGAGGGATGAGTGAGTGATATGATTGGTTGATGACTGAGTGTGGGTGGAGTGAATGCAGTTTAGACTGAGAGTGGAGAGCAAAAGTTTCAGTCAGAAGAAGGCAGGCTAGCTGTGTGCTGCCTGAGTACATTGAAGTATTTATGAGAGAAATATAACCTGTCTGGAACCTGAACTGAGCATGTTTGTGAAAGAACACTCAGTCAGGGAAAGAGAGGCCAGGTGTGTGCTGCCTGAGCAGGTTTAATATTTCTGTGAATAGGAGTTAGAGAAAGAGAGGCTGGCTGTGTGCTGCCTGAGGAGTTTTAAGCATTTCCGTGAGAGAAATATTGAGTTAGAGAAAGAGGCTAACTATGTGTGAAGCCTTAGAAGAGATCTGTGTGAATGAGAGTAAATGAAGTAACTTTAAGAACCGAGAACTACTTTTATGAAACCGATACACTTCTTGACTAAATAAAAGTTTATTTTGTTTTGTTATATCCCAGAGTAGCTGTCATTGCTATATCCCATTCCTATCCTCAGGGCCACATAGAACCACGAAGGAGCCTGATGCTTAGGAACGTTACCAAAGGGAAAACTTAAATAAAATATCTTGGAATATAATATTCCTGGTGGCAGCAAACTACCCAGAGGGTGTTAAGGGAAAGATTAAAAGAAAAATCTACCCAAGAGAAAGTAAGGGTCGTAACAGAGCCATACCTGGAAGATCCTGCGAGAGGGACGGGAAGACCCCAATCTGTCATCAGCTGCTGGCACCAACCACCTCCCTGCCATCATGGAAAGGAGGGGATGGGGTGGGACAAGTAGTTGGGAAGGGTCGTGGCAGTACCTGAGAGGGAGAGGTATGGACCGGGAACTGGAAAGCTCCCAAGCATTGTGAGACCTCATCTGCGGAACCCACAGAGGTACTCTGAGGCAGCAGCTAACATCACCCACCTTCCTGAGTGAACAGAAAGGATGGGATGGATGGGACAAGAGAGGTACTTGGGAGGGGTTGGAGTGGTCCCAGAGAGGGAGAGAAAGAAACAGGGCAGCAGCAGCAGCTGACTTCGGCCACCTTCCTGACTTTGCGGAAAGGACGGAGTTGCAAGACTCATTCCCCACTGCTCGGAGAGAACGGAGCCCAAAGGCTTGGGTGGTACATCTTCAGGTGTTGAGTCAGGGCCGTCGATGACAGGTGCTTCGAGTTTTTGCCCCTGTGCACCAGAACATCACAGGCACGGCACCGCACCACATGGGGGTCATTAGGAAGGGCCCAAAAGTGCCTCCATATGGAGGCGTTGAAACGTGGACCACTAACTGCCACAGGGGAAGGAGGATGAATAGTTACAGGCTGTGCTGCAGAGCTGGCCATGGAAGACAGAGTGAGGGGTGGACTGCAGGCAGGGACACCACCAAGAGTTTGGGATGGGGACGGGAGGGATGTTTCATAAAACACAAACCATTCCTCCAGGGATCCCTCACCCTCCTCCTCCTCAAAATGTTGAGAGAGATCCCTCCAGCAGAAAGACCGGAAAACACAAAGACTCGTTGTGCCACCAAACTAGAATTAAGGAGAACAGAAAAGGAGAGAACACTGTGAGCCCTCAGGAGAGGTGCCCACCAAAGAGCTTGGTCCCAGGACTGGGCAGAAGCCCTGGAACCAGAGGCTGTGGCTAGAACCCTACCCCAGCATTCCCAGAGACCTGACCAGATCAGGCACTGCTACTAAGAATAATAATAGTCAAGGTGAGCCCTCAGCCTTGGTGCCCACTGAGCTTGGCCCCAGGGCCTGACAGCAGCCCTGGAATCACAGGTTGAGGATAGAGCCCTAGTCCAACAAACCCAGAAGTCTGACCAGATCAAGCACTGACTGATATTGATAATGATAATAATCAATGTGAGCCCTCAGCCAAGATGCTCACAGAGCTTGGCCCCAAAGCCTGGCAGCAGCCCTGGAACCAGAGGCTGAGGCTAGAGCCCTAGCCCAGCACACCCAGAAGACTGTCCACCAGATCAGGCACTGATAACAATAACAATAACAATAACAATAACAATAACAATAACAATAACAATAACAATAACAATAACAATAACAATAACAATAACAATAACAATAACAATAACAATAACAATAACAATAACAATAACAATAACAATAACAATAACAATAACAATGTGAACCCTCAGCCAAGGTGCCCACTGAGCTTGGCCCCAGAGCCTAGCAGCAGCCCTGGAGCCAGAGGCTGAGGCTAGAGCCCTAGCCTAGCACACCCAGAAGCCTGACCACCAGATCAGGCACTGATAATAATAATAATGATAATGATAATCAATGTGAGCCCTCAGCCGAGTTGCCCACTGAGCTTGGCCCCAGAGCCTGGCAGCAGCCCTGGAGCCAGAGGCTGAGGCTAGAGCCCTAGCCCAGCACACCCAGAAGCCTGATCAGATCAGGCACTGATATTGATAATAATAATAATCAATGTGAGCCCTCTGCTGAGGTGCCCACAGAGCTTGGCCCCAGAGCCTGGCAGCAGCCCTGGAACCAGAGGCTGAGGCTAGAGCCATAGCCCCTCACACCCAGAAGCCTGACCACCAGATCAGGCACTGATAATAATAATAATGATGATGATAATCAATGTGAGCCCTCAGCCGAGGTGCTCACAGCGCTTGGCCCTAGAGCCTGGCAGCAGCCCTGGAACCAGAGGCTGGGGCTAGAGCCCTATCCCAGCACACTCAGAAGCCTGACCACCAGATCAGGCACCAATACTAATAATAATAATAATTGGGTGAGCCCTCAACCGAGGTGCCTACAGAGCTTGGCCCTAGAGCCTGGCAGCAGCCCTGGAACCAGAGGCTGGGGCTAGAGCCCTATCCCAGCACACTCAGAAGCCTGACCACCAGATCAGGCACCAATACTAATAATAATAATAATTGGGTGAGCCCTCAACCGAGGTGCCTACAGAGCTTGGCCCCAGAGCTTGGCAGCAGCCCTGGAACCAGTGGAGGGATAGATCCCTATCTAACCACACACAAAAAGTCCCAGCTCCAATACATTCTCCCTGTCTCTCCCAAAAGGCTAGCAACAGCTCTGTCCCACTGCACTGCTTGCTGAAACTGAAAGCCAGAACTGGGAGCTCAGTGCCCTTTTATAAGCAGAGGTCTCATTGCGAAAAGCAGAAGGTCTGTGGTTGACAGTCAGAACTGCCTAACAGGGTTTGCAGGGATGAGATTGGAGTTCTCATGGCCACAGAACAACCCCCTCCTCCCTCCTTCCCCCCTGGTGTCTGTTCCCATGTAACCCGTTGTAACCAATATGCAGCTCCACACTTGGAAGGAAGACCTGCCCATCAAGCTAAGTTGGGCTTTGATTGGGGTGTCCAGGGTGACAGAGGGAGTACAGACAGAGTTCAGGCAGTCCCTCCCTCTGTTGCTGAGGCAATTGATTGAAGGCACCTGAATGTCTGGCTTCATAAACAGCGGACAATACATCGCAACGAAGGAGGTTTGCGATGACCACTTGTTCATCTGGACTTGCGCCTCATGAATGGCCCATTCGCGAACAGACGAACGGTCTGTTTGTGGGGGGTTTCTGTTTATAATGCTGCTCGTGCCCCTGTCTACTCCTAACTACAAAGCATAAATGATAAAAAGTTTATAATGTCTAGTCCATAAGGTTTGTTTAGCCCTCTCACCTCAAAGTCAGCCCACTGGTTCAAAGGTGACCTCTTTAGATTTTATAGCAGTGGTGTTTGGATGCTTTTCTATGTGTTTACATATGATACCGCTGTCACTTTTGAAAGTCTGGCCATCATATGAATTGAATTGAATAAGATGAGTTTCAGCCAGGTGATCATTGCATTGTAAGGATGTGTATAACTGGCTCCTCCCATATGGGAGTATATTTTTAAATGCTACAACTATAGGATGAATCTAGTAAAATGCCCCCCTGCATCACTGTTTTGATTTTTAAAGATACCAAAATCTCTTATATTGGGGAAGGAGGGGGGACATGTTTTCTTCCTACTTACAGACTCAGTTATGAGTCCAACATTCAAGATGCCATCATATTCATGATCTAGCTTCCTTTCCGAGACCAGACAGGCACTGATGAACTCATAAAATATAACTTTATGACTTTATTGACTTCAATGTCTTCAGGGACAGATACTTGAAGTCTGAAAATTAAATGGTCAGAGGGCAGAGCCAAGATGGACATTCCTGGACAAGATAAGTCAGGAATATCAGGAGGTAAAGCCTGACGTTTGGAGCATGTCTAAGTATACATCTTGTAGGGTTTCAGGGTTTCAAAAGGGGAAGCCTATTTGATCAGGATGTGCAGATTAGGATATATGGGTCTAATTTGGACCAGTCACATGTTCTTTTAGCCTAACCTACATCATGGGATCGTTGCGAGGATGAAATGGAGAAGAGAAGGATTTAAGTTACTTTGGGTATCACTTACAAAGTTCTTCATGGCTTTGGTCCAGCATACCTATGGGTCCATCTCCCTCCCTATATTCCTCCTCAGCAGCTTCGCTCATCTGAACAGGGTCTCCTGCAGGTGCCACCCTGCACATGGGCAAAATCAACAGCTGTCTATACACGTGCATTCTTTGTGGTGGCCCCTACCCTGTGGAACAGCCTGCCTGAGGAGTTCAGGAGTGCCCCACTCTCCTGACTTTCCACAAACAATGCAAAACCAAATTATTCAAAAAGACTTTTTACTCAGATAGAACAGCTGCTTTGTAGGGAGGGGGTCTCAAATGCTTCACTAATGAGTTAGAGACCATAGACTTAACCACTATCTTGCCTTATGTACTATCCGTTGCTTTAAATATGTGCTCCTATATGCTACCTATGCTTCATGTTGTCTAATGTCAGTCCTAGAATTGCTTATGTTCTGTTTCAACAGTTTGTATCATGCATCTGACGAAGAGAACTTGATTCTCGAAAGCTTATGCTACAATAAAACTGGTTAGTCTTAAAGGTGCTACTGGACTCTTTTTGATTTTGCTACTACAGACTAACACGGCTAACTCCTCTGAACATTTCTTCAATTCTCTATTGGATTCTTACTAATGCAATGTCTTGTAAACTTGTTATTTATTTACCCTATGGCATTTTTATGGAAATGTCCTTGCTACTGACTGTACTAATCTCACACTGTATAATCCACTTTGAGTCTCAATGAGAAAGGCAGGATATAAATAAATAACCCATTGGGGGAAAAGGTGGGGTATAACTGAAGTAAATAAATAACAAACATCTGGGGAACACAACAGTGTATGTGTGGCGGGAGGGAAAGGCATGCACAATGTTAGAAACAGTATCCCTAACAAATAAGAATGAGAAAAGAACAAGAGTCCAGAAGCACCTATAAGAATAACAAAAGTTGTGGTAGGGTACATGTTGTGAGCTTTCATGAGTCACAGCGCACTTCTTCAGATACAGGTAGAAAGTGAGTTCATCTGTCCTAAAATGAGATGACTTTATGACAAGGTCATTTTGGATCAGACCACTCTCGCTGAGCCTTACAGTCTTCAGTCTGCCCACTGAACTTGCAAAACACTAGAAGGAGCATAGTTCTGCATTGCTTTAGAATGCTAGATATGCCAATGGTGTACACATTTCCACCTAGAAGAGTATAAAATAAAGGTTGTGAGTATGACAGTCATAGTGTAATCCTAAACAGAATCACACCCTTCTAAACCTGTTGACTTCAATGGATTTTGAAAAGTGTACATTTCTTTAGGATTGTGCCGAAAATCATTTAAGTATTTATGCTGCAGTGTCTGATTACACAACCTTTTATTTCCTTCTGCAGGTGAAACGCTAAATTTCATCTGAGGACTCGGTTCACTTTTTTCATCGTTTTCTCCATAAGAGAAAAAGAAAATGCCGTATAGCTTGCTCCTTCTCCAAAATTATTTTTTTTCCATTGTATGCTGCACAGTTAAAGAATGTCCCTTCAGGCAGATCCATTACTTTAATAAATCAAAAAAAAATAATCAGCACATATGACTTGGGCCATTTTGGTGCAGCTCTTCACAGCCACCCACAAAATATAAAACATTTTATTGCTTTAGTATTTTATTTTATTGGTGCCGGTAGACTAAAGAATTTTTGCCAGTTTCTTTTATTACTACCACAGGCAATGTCTAAATACAGCGTAAGCAAAATTTACTACAGTTCAAAAGGAGGACATTCACAACAGAGGAGTGAATAAAAGAAGCAACTGAACACCAAAAAGAATTTCCTTTACCAGTATCTTTCATTATTCTTGGCTCTCGCCATTTCCTATTTATACATGCATGGCTTTCTGTTGTAACTTTTGGGCTGATTCTATGCTATACTTAGGGGTTGTACATCTGTGTTTTCTATTTGTCAAGAGTGACGGGGGCCTCTCTGTGCTTCACTTTGGGGAGATTGCTTATAAATTATGCAATGCATTTTTATGATGTACAAAGCCTGAATAATTATTCACTCAGGACATGCTGAGAATAAGGATGATGGCATTTGGGGGAAATAGCTAGTGGTAGTTGTAGAAATTGCTAGAATATCAGTGACAGTGTGTACTGCAAAGTATAGCTAAACATGGCCTAGGTAGGTCACAATGAATGGATCTGCTCACTGGGTCCACTATTATAGAAGCCTGGCTAGTCATAGTAAAAAATCATATGAACATTAAACTTATACTGTGTCAGAGCACTGCTCCATTTGGTCCAGTAGTGTGTATTCTGAATGGCAGAGTCCTCTCCCAAGATTTCAATATGGGTGTGCACCAAGAAAAATTTCTTATCATTTCAGAAGTGGGATTCAGGAGGCTGGGGAGAATTTTACCATGATTGCTGATTTGCAAGTAATACATTGCCACTTCAGGAGTTTGGGGTCAATTATTTTCAGTGAGGAATATATTGGAGGGTCTGTGGCAGCTGTTTACAAAGATAATGGCCCCAAATTTGCAAAGAACATAGTCCTCCACCTAATCTAAAGACTCCCTGAGTTTCAAGCAGATTAAACAAAGGGTTCAATTTTATACACCCACAAAGTAGATGCCTCAGTGCACTTGTCTCTACTGATTTCTGGGGGGGGGGGGGGGATCAAGTGGCAGCTTAGCAGAACACCAGCTCCCAGCTACAAACATTTTTAAAAACTTGTCTGCATTCTTTTCATTTTCCTACTCTTACAGTGACTGGCTGATAATAAAAAAAATACCTTTTCACTGAAAATTCTGTATTTTTCATCCTCCCTTGTTGTGGTTTGTTGTTTGTTTCCTTTCACAGAGTGAGGAAGGCTTTCTTTGCAGAAAACCTCCCCCTCTTGTCCCTGCAATATCTAAAAATAGTTCAATTTTTAAAAAAAATAGTACATGCAGAGCTAGGGAGGAAAAACAGCCCTGGAAAAGTTCCCCACCACCACAAAAGAGGGAGGGATGAAGAACCACAGTTCTGCCATTATTCCCTATAGAGGACCTTTTCAGGGCAGGGCCAGAATGGCTGTTTTTTGAACAAAATGACACAAAAATTGCAAGGGCGCTCATGCTGCCTTTCCACTAAAGACCTCCCAAGTTTCAAGTGAATTGGATGATGTGGCCCTTGAACAAGATGCCCCCATCTATCTTGCAGAGGGGGAAATGGTCCTGCCCTCACAAAGAAGGGAGGAAAAAAGAAGGAGCGAACCAGAACCAGTGCTTTGCTGAGCCTTTCACGTGGCTTGCACTGGCCAGAAGCCACTTTCCACAAGCCATTGCTGGGAAAATTGAGAGAATCAAAGAAAAACAAGATACCCACTGCTTTTGCTGCTGGTGGTTAAGCACCCAAACATGAAAAAAACTGACATGGATTGTTCAGAGGACATTTTTCATCATATCTAAGAATCCCAGATTCCACTAGAGTTGGCAGAATCTGAACCCAGGACCTTGTACATAGAGATGATATATTCTGCCACTGAGCTGTGACCCCCTAACCTTTCACTTACTTGCATCAAGTCCCATAAATCCTAAAGCAATTTATACCTGGTATATGACAAGTCAAAATATTATTGAGATCAGAAGGATAATATATGGCACAAATTAAGAGACACAAAAATGATTTTTCAGAAACACGAAGAAAACAACAGGTTGAAACTGATTGGATAAATGTATTGGAAATGAGGGTGAATGAAAATGTATAAAACTTGCTGAAGCATTTATAACAAAGCACCTAATCATTTTTCTTCATTCTATAACAAGTTATATGCCTGGAAGGTATGCACCGAACTGACTTGATTTCCTTTCTAAGGAAGCTCTCTGAACACAGTTTACTGTGAAGTGTGTAGTATCATTTCAGTTCATTTTCGTATGCCAAGGTATTGCAATTAACACTCTTTCCTCTAACACACGAATATTACCTTTCAGGCATCTCTCACATCTAAGTGCAATCTTGGCTGGTATTATTCCTGTATAATGTGATTCTGACACACTGTTTTCTTGATTAAATGGATTTTTATCAAAGTTGCAAAGGAGCATGCAAAAAAATTTCCTGGACAGAAGAAGACTTTGTAGTTTGCATCTCTATGTGTGCTTGTGCCTATGTGCTCACTCACAGGGAAATTATACAAGCAGCTAGGAGCTCAGAGCCTAACTGCACTTTACCTTTTCCCCATGTACATTTCTGGATCATGTCACAGATGTGTTCTGGGAACTCCATGCTTCTCAGGAACATGGAGACCCAGTTTGGATCAGGACCATGACGTTTGGGAGAAAGGGGTTAGACCTTCCCAACTGCATTGTTTTCCCAAATTGAAACGGTCCTGAGGAGCCACCGGGGCTGCATGTATATATCAATTTCTGCAGTAGCTCCCCAGGGCCATAAGTCTACAATTCCTGATTCTAGATTTAACAGGGCTGGATTTCTTTTCTTTGATGTATGCTAAGCACTGTAGCTTATAGAGCATTCATGGAACAGAAGTTTCCCACCTCTGCCTTTTTGCTGTGGCCAGCCAGGCTCCCGGAAATCTTACTCCTAGAATAATGTGGAGCTCCTATTAGGGAAGGGGAAATAGGGCAACACTAGATGTGCAGGTGTTTAAAGAGTTGGGTCTGTGTAGCTGGAGTTCCCTCCAGTTACACAGCTGCTTTGAAGAATAGCTGTTAAAAATAAAGGAGGGCTTAAATGGCCTCAGAATGCCAGGGAAGGGAGGTTTTTCCTTGTTTTTTCTGCTCCATGCGGCATATTTGGTGCATGTGGAGCAGTAAAATCAGGGAGAACAAAATCTTCCTGTGCTATTGCGGCACAGGGAAATGGCTTGAGTGGGGAGGGGGAGCCCCTTCTTCCTCCTCGGAGGCATTCTGAGGCCATTTGGGCTCTCTTATATTTTTTAACAGCTGTTTACTTTTAAACTGCTAAATGGCTAGGAAACCCAGACCAAACTCTTTTAAAACCTGCACATCTAGCTTTGCCCATAGACACACAAACATAAATGAGTCATAGGATCCCATTGTTTCCAGAGTCCAGAAGCTTCTTCACTCTGGACATAGTGGGTTGTGTCTAACACAACTCTTTTCCACTTTATGAGGAGCCTTCTTTTGATGATGAATGGCTAAGTCTGCCAAACAAGAATCTTATTACCATGAGGAGTCTCCTTACTTAGCAAGGAGTAAATGGAATAAATGATGTAGACCACTAATAGCAATTAACAGACAGTGTAAAGACATTAGGTTGAACATCTTCCTATTAATGTTCATTAATAACTGAGCATGAACATCTAGTAATATAAGTCCACAGCCATATCCCACATGTTTTAGTGAACTAGGAAGACAGCCAACAGCTGCAACTTCCAACATTGTATACAGACAGTATACAACATATCAGCACACAGGATGCTTTATAGTAAGTTTATTCATTCTGACAACAACCCTGTGAGGTAGGTTAGTCATTTTTCCAATTCATTGTTTTCATGTCTAAGCATTTCAAAATCTATACCTTCCCAACAGCACCACAGGAAATCTGAATGGCCAGCCATTCAGAGTCCACCCCCCTTTATTCAATAGTTTATTCAATTCTGGGAGTTTCCTGTTCTTAATAAACTTGCAAAGCCCTTCCCATTAACATGTAGATTAATGTATTCATTTGCCACCACACCACCAGCTGTGTTAGAGCTACAGAACCAAGCAGTAATCTGTTGCAAAAGGTGTGAAAAGAAAAAAAAATTGGCTCCTGCTATTCGTTTGCAAACAACCTGTTACAGACAAATGCAGTATTTCTGCTGAACAGGAATAATGTGTGGGAGTGCTTTAGAAGCAATGTTCTATAAGATACAGAATACCTCTTAAAACCCATCATTTGCACAGTGCTGTGCAACCTTTTCTTTGTAAGCATCTATTGACATTTTGGAACCTGTGAGGATCCTTGGCTAATGGCAGTTTGGTAACGAATGGAATGAAGATAATAAAAGGATGCAAAGCTCTAAAGCAGTATGAATGAATTGGGTTCTGTTGCAAAGGTCCACTTTAAATGCTAAAGCCGTACAAAATGAGCCTGTAATGGTACTTGAGGATAATTGAGTGCTCTTTTAAATACTGCACATCTACATTAAGTGCATATATTGCACAAACGTTGATAGACTTGCTTGGCACCATCCCCAGTCCAAGTTATTTTAATTGAAATTTACAGTAATGCTATTGATTCCCCCGTTCCCCCCCTCCCCCCCACACACACATTTGTACTTACAAAAGGTGCAATTATGATTGTGGTAGCAACTGAAGAACAGTCTCAACATTGTACTGCTTGCGATCAGAAGGGGAAAACTATCGCTCAGCAGAACTGGACCAGAGATCCTAACTTACAGTAAGTTAGCACCCTGATCCAAGAGTGTCTCTCAAGCAGTTCTCATTATCAGGTACTGATTTGAACATTCTGGCTTGGATCCAGAGACACATGAGCAGAATTCTTTTCAAGCAATGAAGAATTCCTGTCTCTTCCTTTGCTGTATTTCCTTATAAAATTATTCCTCCACAAGCCTCATCTCTCAGCACATACCATGGAAGTAAAGTGGCTGTCAGGCCTGCTATCCACAGTGACGCCATATTGTTTTCATATGCTTTCTCATGCTGTAGTTTTCCAGTGTTTTCTATCCACAGGTTCACAGAGAGCCAGCTGTGTTCCCAGAGGCAGGAAGGCCTTATCTACTAAGACTAGACATCGACCTTGGCGGAGCATCCCTCGCCTTCCCAGGCATCTACTGTAGCCGAGCAATGGTGGGGGGAGAATAGAAGGAGGTTTTGATATATTGCTCTTTGTAACTAACACGTCATTCTCAACAAAGCTTCCCTGTCAGCCAGAAGCTTTCATGCCTTTGGATTAATTATGGGCACCTGTACTTTGAATATAATCTTCCAATAAATAACCTTTGAACCAAGAGACCTTGGATTTCTTGCAGCAAGGGGTGGGAGATGAAATCAGAGTAATTTGAATACCATAAACTGACAGGCTAGCTTGCCTGGGGTTGTGAGGCCTTGCCTAGCAGTCAGTGAGATGGGGGGAGGGACACTGCTGTTGTATGCACCATTATATCCCTTCCAAGAAAAATCAGAACAGACCTCACATCTCTCTAGGGATCACCTAGAGCAATATGACATCACTTCTGGGGAAAACCTGGAAAAAGATACTGCACTGAGTGCGACACAGGCATTTTTTGCTTTATTTTTTTTCATCTCCAAGTGGCAACAGGCAACAAGAGTTGCCAAGGGGGTGTTCTGACATCCCTAGGGGTGGTAGAAAGGGCTACTCCCTCCTCCCCAAATTGGCTGATAATCCCCTTTATCTTAATGTTATGAGGCGGACTTAGTTATGCCTCACTTTCTTTTTCTCTCTTCTCAAAGCAGACCAGTAGGGTGAAATGCCTTCTGGGAGACCCTAAAGAGGTAAAATAGTGTTGAAGTGCTGATCAGTTTAAAGCCATTACTTCTGGCTAGAGTTGTCAACTTCCAGGTGAGGCCTGGAGATCTCCTGAAATTTCAGCTGATGTCCAGACAGCAGAGATCAATAGCTGCCTTGAAGGGTGGACTCTATGGCACAATATCCTGCGGAGATCCTTCCCCATGCTCCACCTCCAAGTCTCCAGGAATGTATGAAGTGGAGAAGAGACTTGCACTAAGAAAAATGAAAATCCTTGCTTTTTAAAACACAAAAGCAAAGAGTAAATAAATGAGTACATGGTGGGATTCCTGCAAAGATAAATGAGCAATTAAAGGATCTATTTGCCTTCCTCATGGCAAATTGACACTTTAATTGTTCCTTTACTCTTTTCAGGAACTCAGCCATTTATTTTATCTGTGAAAATATAAATTTGTTAAAAGAAATTTCAATTATTATTGAAGGGATTTCAGTGGAGGGAGAAATAGGAGTGTCTACCTGGGCAGCTTCAGCTAGGGGCTTAAATCTCTACGATATTAAGCAAGTCACTGAGTACATTGTTCCAGTGGCTGGACTGAGTTTTTAATATCAGATCTGTGTATGTACACTCAACACACAAGCTACAAATTTTTCTCTATTCAGGTTACCCTGAAATCTTAGACAAAGATGACTTTGTTTGCTGACTGAGGTCTGCAAATTTGTAAATCTAAGTACTAGAGGTGGGCACAAACCAGGAAAATACCAAACCATGCAGTTTATGGTTGGTCGCATTTCACGAACCACAAACCATGAACTTTCACAAGCTTGCCCCAGTTCGCAAACCAGTTTGTTTGCTTCATGAAAACATCACTTCCAGGGCAGCAGAAGGTCACTTCTGGGGCTGCAGAAAGCCCATCCCCCCATTGCCTAGGAAACTGATTGATTGGCACCAGGCTGTCTGCAGTGACGAATTGAAAAACAAACCAAACAAACTGGCCTAAAGTTTGTGGGAGTTCATCAGAAATGGACTCTGATGCACCACCAGTTCGCAGACCACGAACTGGCCCAGGCCCTCTGAAGAGCCCCCCCCCCCAGTTTCAGAGAGATTGCACCCCATAGGGACTATGAATGGTTATCACATTATCACAGGTAACAGATTTCCTTTACAGAGGCGGGGTCTGGGGGAGCCCAGTGGCACCTGGCGTGGGCTTTCGGGGACCACAGTTCTCTTTGTCAGATGCATCTGACGGGGAGAGCTGTGGTTATCGAAGACCTATACTGCATTGGAATTGGATGGTCTAGCTGTTTTGCTGCTACAAACTAACACGGTAAACTCCTTTGAAGCCTCACACAAGTCAACTGATCCCCACACCAAAAGGAGATGTTTACATTTATTAGCAAAGGAATGTTTTGGTTGCATCCTCCCTCTCCCCCCCTAATTGCATCTTCTCTCTCCTCCCCTCCTCCCCCCTCCTCTTCTATATTTGACCAGTTTCTGTACCATGCATCTGACGAAGAGAACTTGATTCTCGAAAGCTTATGCTACAATAAAATTGGTTAGTCTTAAAGGTGCTACTGGACTCTTCTTGATTTCACCCCAGGAAAGGTATGATCCATGGGTCTCCCCCTTTCATGTCATTTTCTCTTCACAGTGGCAAAAACGGGACTGTCTGCTGAAAGCTACTTTGAGGGGTTACAAACTGAACTTCCCATTGTCTAACACCCATCAAATTTGCAGGGGATATCAGGGATCATTCCAAGCCCTCTTTGTGCTTGCACTCAGAAGAAAAGCAATCACGTGGGTGGGGCCAAACCCCACGTGACCTCTTTTCATCCACCTCCAAATGAGCCCCGGGGGACATAATCTACACTGTCCTCTGAAGACCCCCCAAGTTTCAGAGAGATTGCACCCCGGAAAAGGCATGGTCCATGGGTCTCCCCCTTTCATGTCATTTTCTCTTCACAGTGGCAAAAACTGGATTGTCTGCTGGAAGCTACTTTGAGAGGTTACAAACTGACCTTCCCAATGTCCAATACCCACCAAACTTGCAGGGGACATATTCCTCACTGTCCACTGAAGACCCCCAAGTTTCAGAGAGATTGGACTCTGGGAAAGCCATGATCCATGGGTCCCTCCCTTTCCTGTCATTTTCTCTTCACAGTGGAAAAAACTAGACTGTCTGCTGGAAGCTACTTTGAGGGGTTACAAGCCAGAAGGAAAGCCAGAAGGAGTTCAGACAGAGTTCAGACAGTCCATGCCTATGTTGCCAGGGGAATTGATTGAAAGGTGCCAGACTGTCTGGCTTTACCAACGGCTGAAGAATGCCACAAAGAGGGCTCGGAATGAACACGTTTGCCGGGAATGGGGCCTCACGAACAGCTTGCTTGTGAACAGCGGATTGGGCTGTTCGTGGCTTTTTTTTTTTGTTTGTATTGCTGTTCGTGCCCATCTCTACTCTCAAGGGAGCTAATGGAGAAAGGACCCTCATCAATAAGAAAAGAAGTTATTGGCAACCTAAAGTGGTGCAATAGCAGACAAGAACAAAGGTCCTTGTCAGATTTGTCCATCTGACAAGGACAAATATCTAGAAGTTCACTTGGAACTAACTCATACCCAAGCTGGGTCAGGAGATATATAATATTTTAATGCAAGAAAAAGAAGCGGACTGTATTTCAAAGTTTTAATAAACTATATTTATTGTTTTTACAAAATGTGTACCAGTGTGTGGAGATGTTCCTATAGCAGTAAGATAGATGGACCTTACAAGCTCCTCTGAAGATAATCTTCCTGCCCCAGGGACCTTACATTCTTGGGTGTACAGCACACAGGGAGTTTTCACACAGCCTGGATCTTTTCAGAGTTTAATCTGCCTTAATACATGGGTCAAACCTGCAATTGAGCATAAAGTGTGAAAAATTTCACGCTGCTTGCAGTATTCAACAATCTTTAAAAAGAAATAACCCAAGGAACATAGTGAAATGGGATATGCCTCACACCATCTGGCAGCTGTACAAACAGAAAAAGAAGATCCAAAATGCATGTTTGAGACCCTGATGATTACACTGTAAACCCAATGCAAAATCTTTTTCTAACAGGATCCTGAATAATTTAATAAGTTAGAGATGGGCTGCCCCACTCTGTTATTTGACCTTTTTCATTTGTCTGTGCATCCTTTTGAAAACATTTCCTTGAGAGTACGGCAAGCAGGTGTTACATACATTCCAGAATGTATGTGTTACATACATTCCAGACACAGGAAACCTGAAGTCACTGCATTTCTATAATACCAGGAATTCTAACTGTGGCCCATGTTATAAGGATGCTTGCCACCTTCTCTTAAATTACAGCTTAGATTTCACATTTCCACACCATCATTGCAGCTGACAAAACGTTCTCCTTTACTCAAGAAAGCTTGTTACTCTTAGGAATTTGATTTTTTGGAGGGGTACATTGTAAAGGAGAACAGAAAAAAATATCGAGAGCATGTGAACTGCGGAGAGGGGAACACTTTCAAAACAAGCGCATATGGGATTTCAATGACCTGGCAGATATGAGTTTGTCTCACAAAACAAAATAGTCCAGATCGCCAAGTAATAGGTCTCGAGTCTTGACAGAACAAATCCTTGAGGTTCAGCTTTCTCAGCACTCTGTCCCAAGGACCAAACATAATTTCTTTTCTCTCACACATAATCTCTTTTTTGTGCATCCAAACACAACACATTTGTGATCTTTTTTTTATCTGATCCATGCAGCTATTTTTATGTGGTGATGATGTGATGAAGCTATCACAATGAGTGTACCACTTAAGTCTAGTGTGTGCACAGAGATACCATGCAGGATAAAAGTCCTGGCTTCCTCTCCTTTCCTGAGGGCAAACTACACATGATGTTGGAAATTGGAATTTCTCATGTGTACTTGGCTCCAAATTACAACCATGGAACATGATGGACAAGAGCCACAATGATGAGGGAGAGGGTGTTTGAGACTTCCCAACCTCATCTTTCCTGATCAACAGTCAAAATACATCCCTTCATTTTAGATGTTTCTTATCCTGTGTTTCTCCCCGATGGGGACCCAAAGCAGCTTATGAACTATACTAACATAATTTAAATAAAGGAACTATTTATATAGACAAAATACAAAACCAAAAGTTACACTAAACATCCTAGGTTGGGGTCAACTGGGGCAGTCCATCAAGGCCATAGGGTACAAACCATAAGCTAGGAGCCAAGGGAAAAGGCCTTGTGCCACAAAGCCACATGCAGGCATTCACTACCTACCACAGGAGTAGAGTTGCTAGTCTCCGGGTAGTGGCTGGAGATCTCCTGGAATTACAACTGGTCTCCAGGCCACAGAGATGAGTTCACCTGGAGAAAATGGCTATTTTGGCAGGTGGACTCTATGGAATTATGCCATGCCAAGGTCCTTTCCCTCCCCAAACCCACTTTCTCCATGTTTCTCCAGGTTTCACTCCCCAGATCTCCAGGAATTTCCCAACTTGGAGCTGGCAACCCTACACAGGAGAGATACAGCTTTTTTGCCTAGATCTTAAACAGCTGGCAACCATCTTCCCACAACCCCCTCCCTGCTCTTTCCAGTGTCATGGCTCCACAGCACTTTTTCCCCTCCCCTCCTTTTCCAGGGTCAAAAATACAAATCAGGCATTCTGGTGATGCAGTTCCATTGTCATACCGCAGTTTGACCGTTATTGCCTTAACTTTAAGGTGCTTCTGACCAACTACACCTGTCGTCAAGCAGCAAGGAATAGTCTTCACTGAGATGACCAGCCTGGGCCTGTACTTTACCAATCCAGAATGTGTCTATGTATAAATCCCTGTGCATAGAAAATAATGAAGCCCTTCTGCTCAGCAGTAAAGCTACATACCTAAATTGTTAACAATGTTTCTTATTTTTTAGTTATTAGTGGTATGAAAGTGGATCCTGAAAACCACTTAAGTGCAATCCAATTCTATGTGTTTACTCAGAAGAAATTCCTAATGAGTTCTATATTTCCAAGTAAGTGTGCTTGGAAATTTATACTTAGTGAAGAAATAAATCATTATATGACCGGCCAATCTGTATTGTGTTTAACATTTTGAATCAAAGGGTTCAAAAATCATGAGTAAATCTTGAAAAAAAATTCAGCCCCAATTAGTAATAAAGTCATGACATTTAGGTAATAAGGACTTAATCTGCAGGACTGATGATAATGACAATGATGTCTTCAGGACATTTTGAAGTCGTATGTTAAACTATTTCTGCTCAAGACAGGCACTACAGTTTTACTGTCTAGAAAACAAACTACAATGTTCACTGTTCTAGTTACTGGAGGTTTATATAATATTGAAATAGCACACATACTTTTGTTATCCTTTGTCCTGTTTAATTATACTTTATATAGCAAATGAATGGAGATGTAGATTTATCTAGAAATGTGAAACTAGACTGAATCTCTGGATGAATGAAAATTCTGGAATAAACAAACGTTACATAACACTATCATAGTCATTTCAATCACTATTCGAGTGCTCATTCTGAAGAATCTTTTTATCTTAGTATTACAAAACTCATACCCTTAGTTTTACACACAGTTCTACATTTGGTCTTCTTGTTATGTCTATGAGGGAAAGAATTAGACACAGTATAGTTTGGTATAATAACCACAATCAGTGGAACTAAAATTTCCTATACAAGAAAGATTTTGTTTTTATTTTAATTAAATTTCAATCTGGTTTCTGTTTAATCCAACAATCAGCTTGTCAGATTGCTATACTTCACCCCTGAATAGAACTAGTAATGCCTTGCTGAAGGAGAATAGTTTCTTTAAAGACGGATTTTCAACCCATGTAAGCTTTTGTGAATTCTCCCTATTATCTCATTAGTATGTTTTCTAACCTCTGGACTTTAAAATCCCCTAGAATAACAGATTAACCTCTATTTAGAACATTTTCATTTTACAAAATTTTACAAAATAGGAAGTTAACTTAAATTTTACAAATTTAAGTTAACTTATTTGTGAATCCAACAAAATGCTACAGCACTTGCATTTCATTTCAAATGTATCTGTCAATAAATATAGTTTGTGAAGTATAATTACTAATTGGCAGTAAGCACTGAGAAAGTTTGCTGGCAGGAACAACCAGCAGGCTCCCCTGGGTCTTTTTAAAGGACCCTGGCACAGGGTGGGGGAAGGGATCTGTCCTCACCAGCAACCAGGTGGCTGCAATGAAGGAAGGGGCCTGTTCAGTCAGAACCATACAAACACCCTATTGGCTAGCAGCCCCTGGTTAGGCATGGGTAGCTTACATGAGTGGGGGCTGCTAGCCGTGTGGGGGGGTGGCTATTAGGGTTGCTAGGTCCCTCTCCCGTACGAGTGGGAGGGGGGAACTAGCACTTACCTTATGCCACTCGCGTGTCCCTCTTTGCATGTGCACTCCGAATGCATGTGCAATGATGTCACTTCTGGGAGTGATGTCATCGTACCTACTTTGCAAATGCTCCTGTGCTCCACACTGGTCCAATTTGTCCCATTTGGGGTCAAAATTACCCCCAAATAAAGTTCACACAGCCAGCACTATGACATCATTCCAGGAAATGACATTGTCGTGCCTCCTGGGAGTGCACACACTGTGCATGTTCCCAGGGTGCCTGCTGGTGGTGGGAGACTTCCAGGGGGCTTGCCACCTCCTGCCAATCACTGGCATATTGGCAGGCAAGGAAGAAAACCCCTAGAATTTCCCTGCCACCAGTGGGCACCTGGGAACCCTAGCAGCTAGTCAACTGGGTTATTGCACTGCTGATTGAGATAATCCCTGCTTTTGCCTTTCAGTAGTTTCCAGAGCTTTCAATCATCTCTGGAGCTTTCATCCATCTCTGTGGTGAAGGCAAACAAGACCTATTAGAAAATCACTTCATTGTCTCTTGCTATTACTAATATTTTTCAGATGGTCTAAAAGCTGCCAAATACACTACATAATTTCTCACAACTGATAATAAATCTCCTAATGGCTTTACATTGTCCCATTTTATTTCTGGGAACAATGGGAAATGAAGCCTCTAACCAAAGGGATGATGCCAGTCCCAACCCCAAAAGACAGCTGTGAAATCCCTCCTGTGAGTGCACTGCCATTAGCAAACATAGCTGTGGATATGGGGAAACAAATGGGGAAAGGCAGCCTGGTCACTCCAGAAGTGAAAGAAATGTTTCATTTCGCTTCAGACTGAAGCAAAGCAGTCCTGACTAAAAAAAGAAGAAGATCCAACAGACTTTCTGGGAATTAATATTGTAAAATGTGCTGCTTCCACTAGCAGGGAAGGGAACAGGCAAGTTAGAAGAAGCAGCTAAGGATGCAGAGGGAGGCTAATGAATGCCAGACCAGTGAACATTTTTCATTGATTCCCCCTGGGCTGATATTTGCCAGGTCATTGTGACAGTTGGCCAGGTATAATTCCCTGATCCAGGATGCTTACCAGCTTTGCTCATTTTAATATAATAGATTTTGTGGTTAAACTGAAATCCCACACAGGACATGCATAGAAATTGAAACAAGACCAACAAGTGTTGATCTTCTCACAAATCTTGGTTTTAGGCAGCAGTTAGCTTTTGAGTGTTCAGAAATGTGTTTGTTTATTTAAGCATTTATACTCTGCTTTTGTCCCTGGACAGTCCCAAAGTGGCTTACAATAAAATATATACCATATAAGTAAGCCAGTAAAGAAGCAAACAAACAGGCCCCTTCATAGGTCCAGAGAGATCTGGGGCCATTCCAGTTTTTGGAGCCATTATAGCCATAATGAAAATATCAAAACAAGTTGTAAAACATCAAACACCAAAAAAAGAAAAGGAAAAAGTGTCTAATCTGAGGGCACCTTTGAGCTCGTGCCCCAGACCAAAAGACCTTCCTGTTGCTCTGGACCTGTCCAAGTGGTACTTGTGCATAGTAAATATAAATGAAACAACTCAACAATAAGATGTGTGTAAAAGAGCCTAGTAGTTTCCCCAGTGTAAAATAAACTGCCATTTTTCTGTATTTGAATCCTCAAATCCAGTGCTATGGGTATTCAGGAGTGTGATTAACTATAGACATAATGTAACCGCACAAGCAATATCTGAGAGACAAATGTGAGACCAAGATCTACAGGGCAAGATGCCCAGCATAGTCTCATTTATCCAGTTTTCCACTGAGTTACAAAGCCATTGCTGCAATTGACACAGTGCTGACATTCTGACACTCACATTTTGTGTAATCAAGGAAAAGGCAATCATCATTAACCCTGACATCACAGAGCAAAACAACCACATTAATTTAAGTAATCTTGCTGTTGTACTTTTACACCATACATGTTTACAATGACACACTTGCTTCTAAGTGAGCAGAATGTATGACATTGCCTCATTGGAAAAAAGTTAAATTATTAGCTTAATATTTCACTTCAAAACTAATTTCACACAATTGCGGTTTTAATCACAGAACTGTTGTATCACTGCAAAAATATGTGTACACAACAAGCAAAATAATGCTAGAGGAAGAAAAAGAACAGGGATATATACACACCTTGTATGGAAATGGCCAATTGGCTGGCCAAGAATTCACAGGGTGTTTTGGAGTGGAATAACTATTTATTTCACAATGACTTTCATTGAGGATAATTTGTGAAGGGTATTTGCTCATTATTTCTGGAGAATCAGGTTTATGATTGAATTTGTATCACAAGTATGGGATCTAATTCCACAGAGGGAGGTGACCTAATTAACCTCGTCTGCAAATCATTTGTAACAAAGAACCCTGGTGTGATATCAGTCCCTAGAACTCAGATTTTCCCCCCCTTCTGAACCAAAGTACATACATCCAATAATTACTATTAACATTTAGTACAACTGTTGTTACTTAAAATGGGATTAAAGGCTTAGCTTTTGAGGAGAAAATGAAGTTTGAGCAGTCCACTTAAAATGGGTAGGCTTAATTGGAAAAAAACAAAAGAAAGAAATTATATGTATCTTGATTAAGAATTAAAGAGAGTCCATAAAACAATCAAGTCATTGAATAAAATTTAACTCTACATAAAAATAATTAAGCTGCCTTTTAAGGAAAATCACCGCCTCCCCCTCAGTCATAACTCAAAATCAATTTGATCACATCATTGCACTTTCTATTGTCATGATTAGGTGGTCAGTAAAGTTTTGAATGCAAGTTATTAGGTATAGGTTTTACAGATTGGGAAACATACATGTTCACACATATAGAATAATATGTAAACTATTACATTTTCAGGCTGCTGACCAGTGGAATGCCCTTGTGTCATATCCAAATCTATTGTTTTCAATTTTCAGCAGATTCAAACACAATACACCATTGTGCCAAAGTGCTTTTGTTTTGAGTTTTAAATTTTATTTTATATATGATCTCTGGATTTCAGGCTGACTTTTATGCATTCCTGCTTCTGGAAAACTTTCCTCTGAGGCTCATGTTGTTTAATAGAAATGGGACTGAATGAGATAATAGCTTTGCAGCTATGCCTTTAAATGCTTTCTGAGTAGTACTGCAACGGTGTTATAAAACGGACACTAGAAACAATTCTCTTGCATGGGACAGTTGTTCTAAAGGAGGCACACAACACTAGTAAAGGCATGGGGGGGAAATCCCCTTGCAATAATGTGGGCTAACAGCCTCTCCTTGCGTGATCAGAACAAAAAGCATGACAGATAATCCCTGAATACCCAGGCTTTAAATATGCAGAAGCCTTCCACACGCAGGAGCAAGTGAAGTAACCGCACATATTATGCCAACAGAAGGTGTTAAAGTGCCAGCCAAGAGAGCCGATATCTTTAAAATCATGAGTCATATCCTATTTATTTAAAAAGCAGCTCTAGTTTAAGATACATTTTTGTAGCTTAACAGGAATGTTACTACGGCGTTGCCTTGAAAGAGGGCGGTGTTGATACACTAATTCTTTAATTAAAAGCTTCTATTAGTCTCTTGAAAAAAGATTTGAAAAATGGAGAGTTTGCCCTGTCAATGTAGAATTGATAGGTTGGGGAAAGAAAGGGGAAAGGACTTGAGTGGAAAATACAAGCCACCGCAGATAGGTTGTTTTAAAACTAGTCTGAAGCTATCCAAATGGAAATGGACAATGACCACTAGACTCGTGCATTTCTTTCATTATTCATTAAATAATTACAAAAATGGGTCTTTTGTTATCCTAGTAATTAATATGAAAACAAAACAAATTCCTTACCTAAACAGCCTATAAGGAAAGAAGCCCATGATTTTCTTTTGTTCTGTTCACCAGCTTTCCTTATTACAGGAGGGAAATTCTGACCCTTTCCGCATTGCTTAATGTCACCAGTTCATTCCCCAAAATGCATTGATTTATTTTGCAACCCTCTTCACCCTTTTTTGTACCATTAGTAGTTGGTCTAGCTTTTATGAGGCTTTTTCCTGGGTTTTCTGGGAGCACCCCCCTATTTTTAAAAAACATTTTCCAGTCAGTTCTTTCCCCGTGCATAATCTTTATTCCGGCTTTTAGTGTTCCGCTCTCTTCTGCCCCCTCTCCTGTCCTCTGTCAGCTCAGTTCCTTGTGATTGACCATTTATGTCTATCCAACCACTCCCTCTCCCCTCTTTGCCATTCCTTCTCCTTCCCCTCTTCCTTCTTCCCATCTCCTTTTTTCTTTTCTTTCATTTCAGTGGTAGTGCTGGGCAGGACATTTACCCTAGGAGAAGCAGTTTTTATTTTCACCAATGCCATTTTTTAACACTACCATTTCCAGGAAAGCAGTTGTCATTTTGCAGTAAAATAGGTGACCAAAGCAGGCCAGCAGGGGCTAGGATTTCCAGGTCCCTATACCCTCCTGCAGGGAGGCTTGGAGACCTGGCACTTACTTCCTCACGCGTGTGTGAAGCACACGCATGCCCCAGAGCCAGCACGATGACATCACTTCTGGAAATGACGTCACTGTCCAAGCTGCATGAGCACTCTCACACGCTGCACGGGACTGATTCAGCCCATTTGGGGGCCAAATTGGCCCCAAATGAAGCGTGGGAAGGCTCCCGTGGCTGGCATAAAAACATCACTTCCAGAAGTGACATCACCACGCTGGTTGGGAGCGTGCACACAGCAACATTCCTGAGGTACCTGCCAGTCGTGGGTAACATCTAGGAGTTTGCCACCTCCTGCCAATCACAGGAGGCAAATCCCCAGGAGTTTGCCCACCACCAGTGGGCACCTGGGAACCCTGGCGGAAACTGTGGAATCTCGTAGCAGGAAAGGAAACCCCTGTATCTCTTCTCATTTTGAGATGAGTGGAAGGTCCAGGAAGTGCTAAGCTCCTCTCATAGCAATATTTATATTTTAAAGAAGATAGCTGAGAAGATAGTGAGCTACAGGCACAAATGTTCAGCGCAACAATGCAGGACAAAGAGCAAGACAATGAGGCAGGAGTACGAATGTGTGGCTGCACACAACATCTTTTTCCCACCCTACAGAAGCTGCTACTAGTACTGTTTTTAAAAAAATAATAAAAAAAAACTTTGGTGATTCATTTTGATTAGTTAACCCCTCCTCCCTTTCCCCAGATCTCTGAGTAGCCCATGTGAAAGTGGTAACTGAGGAGATAGCAAAAATTTGAGGAAACTTATGACAGTTTGCAAGCAGCTCAGTGGCACTGCAAAAATCTGCTTGACCACCCACCTGCCTGTAGCATTGAGGAGTTCCTACTTAAAGAGCAACTGCTACTAAGCCAGAATAGTGAGGCTATTTATTAAACATCGTTGCATTGATTCAACATTGTACAAAAAATAGGGCAATGGTTTTTCTGAACAACTGTTCCTCCTATTCATCCCTGCCCACACACACAGACACCAGTAGCCATATTATGCTATAGTAAAGCCATTTCATTGGAGGATAAAGTCAATATTGGGCTTCTGTACAACAGCAGTGGGGCAAGATTGTGGAATGTAAGCTGGACAAAGGACCTTTACAACCTAACATCTAATCCCCTGGTTCAGAAATTTTGCCACCCAGGTGTCTCTGGAAATAGGTGTAAACTACAGGGGAAGGGGGGCTGAGGGGCTCAAGCCCCCTGGATTTGGCAGGGGGGCTGATCCCCCCAAGCAACCAGTGACAAACTCACATGAGTTCATCAGTTACAATGGCAGCTGAAGCACAGGACTTCCCATCCCTGTTTTATCATATTACAATTTCCATGATTCTTTGGGGGTTTGTTCCTGTTTACTAGTATGTATTTGTGAGTTTATTAAGAATTTATAATAAAAAAGGAATCATGGTTTATATAAATAGCTAGCTCGATGCCCGTGCTTCACGATGGTATTTAACTACTTTAAATCCAGTTATAATATTTATGGGTATGTAACATTTTTTGGTTCGGGGGGGGAGTTGAGTTGGTTTTGTAGTATAATACCATAGTACCCGAGCTTCACAAAAGTGTTTGAATAAAGCAAAGCATGTTGATGCCAAAAACTGATGAAGTGAATTTCAAAATGTAACATTTATTGAAGAGATTTTTAAAAGGAAAAGATTGTAGTGCAATAAATAAAGTGAAAAATACATACAACCTTTTTTTTCTACTGAAGGACCTCTTTGTAGACCTCATTGGTGGTTTCCCCCCACTTTGGAGCCCCCACTTTGAGGAGAAGCTTGTGGGTTTGGAAGCCAGGAGGGTTGAGCATGTTGAAGAACTCCACAGGGTAGTGGACCACATCATCCATTTGCACCACTGAGTCCACAGATCTGTACTTCATTTCTGCCCCTTCAAGGGAGTTAAGTTGTGTTTCATTAATTATGGCAGCCTTGTCTTTCTGGGGGGTCAGAGTGGCATGCTTGCACAGCCCATCCATGGACTTCTTCATGATAGTGACGATATCAGGGTATATCATGGCTGTTAGGTCTGCTAGGGTCGTCACGACTGTGCCCAGGCCTGCAAGACTCAGGACTTGCTTGTACTTGCCCACTGCTGCTAGGTGCACCGTAGGAGTATGATGTGCAAATTTCCTTGCTGCATCTCTAAGTTGCTTCCTCCTTTTAGCATTGGTGTATCTTGCACAACGTATGCCAGGAGGCTTCTTGGCGGCAGTAAGAGGTGATGGCCGCAAGACCTGCGAGGTGGAGTTGGACAGAGGGAGGGGTGGTTTGGTGGGCCCTTCAGCAGGTTCTTGTGAGAGGTTCACATTGAAATGACCCCTAGAAAGGTCGTGCACCATCTCTCCAGGAACATTTAAAACCTCAGCTGCCATACTGACTTTTATATAAAATCCCTTTTCAGGAGTCTTGTTCTGTCTTTCTTCAACTGTCTGCAGTTTCCTTGACATAGTTTTTACCTCAGAACACAGTTCCACAGCTGACGCATCAGCCTGCCAGCCATACAGGAAAGTCAAGCCCCACAGGGTGATTGGTAACCCTAGAGGGGAGGTGTATTTTTTACCTCAGGACATGTTCAATGACTGGGACATCATTGAATGAGTCCTGAGTAGAGATGGGCACGAACTGCCGAACCAGCGGTCAGCAAAAGCCTGGTTCGGTGCGTTCAGCCGTGGTTCAGGAAGGCAGACACTCAGGTGCCAGCAATCAATTCCCTTGGAAACAGAGCTGGGGGAATGCCTGAACTCTGCCTGCGCTCCTTCTGTCGCCCTGGAAACCCAAATGGAAGCCCAGCTTACCTTCATCTGCAGGTCTTCCTTCCAACCACGGAGCTGCAAAGTGGTTACAAGTTGGGAGAAGACACCCAGGGGAGGGAGGGGGAGGGGGGTGTCCTGTAGCCACAGGCACTCCTATGTCATCCCTGATTAGGCAGCTCTGATGGCCAAACACAGACCTCCTGCATTGCTCAATGGCACCTGTGCTTATAAATAGCCATGGGCTCCCAGGCTGGGTTTCACTTTCAGTGAGCAGTGGAGTGGGACAGAGCTCTTGCTTGCCATTTGCTAGCCTTTGGGGAGAGAGACTAATTCAGCTTGGATTTGGGGGATAGGGATCTATCTCCTCTGGTTCCAGGGCTGCTGCCTGGCTCTGTTGAAGCTGTTTACTGACAGTGACAGTGACAGAAGGCTAGATGAGAATGATCTAGCCTGACAGGTACAAAGTCACATGATTGTATGTCAGGTGAGACACAAAGCTAATTAGACTCAGTCATAGTGAGTCAGCAATTGCTCCATGATTTGTCTTGGCTTATGTAACCTCCTGTAACTAAGGAAGAATGTCCTTAAGGGTTGTAATGCTATTATATTCTGCCCTCTGTTGGTACAGTGTGTCTGGCAGGGCCTTATGCCGGTCAGTCTTGTAACAATTGCAAACTATTAACATATAGTCACTGTAAATAAATATCATACACCTTTAATGTTGGGTGTGTGTGTTTGTGCCTCTACAGCAACAGTTCCCTGCAGCTCAGCATTGCTATCTGCACACGCAAGGCGTGTCTTGACAGGGTTATGGGCCCAGCACATGGCTGTGGTGCTGGGTTCAAGTGCAGTGAGCTGTGAGCTACTTTGGAAGATGAAAGAGTAAAGAGGCCAGGAGTGACTATCTTCAACAGGCGAGGAGGAGACAGAAAGAAACCTGTCTACTTGCAAAAGTGGGACTGAGGTTACAAACTGAGGAGGAGGAAGAAGAGCTCCAGGTTCCTATCTTGGGTCCAGCCCTGGTTCCTGTCCCAGACGACGGCATGGCACAGATCCAGATGGGGTTACCAGTGGACAAGCTCACCTCCAGTAATTATAGCATCTGGGCACTAAAGATGCAGCACTACCTTGTCAGGGAGTCACTGTGGGAAAGTGTGGATGCACCTCCTGATCAGCCAAGTCCTGCAGAGCAGGCGAGAGACAGAAAGGCTCTTGCTACTATTGTGTTGTGCCTGGGAGACGATCAGCTCGTACATGTAGTAAACAAGACCAGTGCAAAAGCTGCCTGGGACACTTTGAAAGAGATATATTTGCAGCAGTCTGCTGGGTCTGTCATATCTCTTACCAGGAGGCTTTATCGTATGCAACTAGCTCGGGGAGGTTGTGTAAAGACTCACATAAACTCCATGGCAGAGTGTTTTCAGGAGCTACTGTTAAGGGGAAAAATGGTTGCCGAGCAGGACAAAGTCTTAATCTTGCTCTCATTGCTCCCTGACACTTATCTTCCATTAAATGCGGCCCTTGAGTCTCAAGACCTGAATACATTGTCTTTGCAGTACATTACAGGGCGTATATTTGAGTTTGCTGAGCAATTGGCAACCAGTGACTTATCTTTGCCTAATTCTGGGAACAGTGCCAAGCCTGGGAGTGGTTCCAGGAGAGCTGATAAGGATACACAGCACAGCTGTAGCAGTTCAAGCAGTGTTTCCAAGCCGAGTGCAAAGGAGGAGGAGAAGCAGTTTGCTTTAACTATTCATCGGCATTGCTTTTGTTGTGGATCATTGAATCACATTCACAAGTTTTGCCCAGTGTTAAAGGCCAAAGACAGGAAGAAGAAGTCTATACATGAGTTTGACAACGTACTAGGGGTGTGCAAGCCAAAAATTTTCGGCTATAGCCGAAAGTAGAAAGCCGAAAGAAAATTCTCTATCGTTAAAGCTGAAAGCCGAAACAAGAATCTCTTTCGGGATTCGGGATTCGGGATTCTTTCGGCATTATTTCGGCATTCTTTCGGCTTTTTTCTATGGGAAAATGCCTCCGTCTTCCAGGACGCCTGGAGGAGGCATTTTCCCACCGAATAAGCCCAAAATTGGTGGGGACCTTCCTCTAACCCTTCTCTAACAACCACCCAAGTTTCAGACAGATTGGACTTTGGGGGGCCATGTTATGGCCCCCCAAAGCAGGTCCCCCCATCCTCCCATAAAGGAGCATCTTCTTCATTATTTCCTATGGGGAAAAAATGAAGAAGCAGGCTTCCTTTGCCAGGGGTGGCATTTTGCATGCAAAATGCCCCCTTACCCTCAGGGGCCCTTCTCCCACCCCTCCTCCCACCCCCCACCAAGGCTCAGCCTGCTCCCACTTGGGGGGGCCATTTCATGGCCTCCCCAAGTAGGTGCTCTAATCTCTACCACTGACAGCTGGGGGAGGCTTGTGTTGCCAGGGGTGGCATTTTGCATGCAAAATGCCCCCCAACCCTCTGGGGCCCTTCTCCCACCCCTCCTCCCACCCCCCACCAAGGCTCAGCCTGCTCCCACTTGGGGGGGCCATTTCATGGCCTCCCCAAGTAGGTGCTCTAATCTCTACCACTGACAGCTGGGGGAGGCTTGTGTTGCCAGGGGTGGCATTTTGCATGCAAAATGCCCCCCAGCCCTCTGGGGCCCTTCTCCCACCCTTCCTCCCACCCCACACCAAGGCTCAGACTGCTCCCACTTGGGGGGGCCATTTCATGGCCTCCCCAAGTAGGTCCTCTCAGCCCCTAAAGTCCACCCCTTACAGCCCCACACAAACCCAATTCCCCCCCAGCTGCCGCACACAGACCCAAATCCCCACATTAGCCCCTCACAGACCCAAATCCACCCCCACCTGCCCCACACCCATAACCCCAGGAACAGGCTGGCAAAGGCCAGCCCTCTCCCTTTGTTCCCTATGCTGGGAACTTCTAAACTCTCTTTCCCTGGGCAATTCTGCACAGCCCAGGGGTGCCACAATGGTGGGCACACTTCTGAGTGCCAGCTGGTCCCTGTGAAAGAACACCTGAACCACAGACACCCTCCCTCAAATTCCCCCACCACCTACAGAGATAGCTGGCCAGCCAGCCCCATTGTTCCCTATGATGGGAACCAACTGCACAACAAAGAATAAAACAAGAACAACACAAAATAAAGTTTTTAAAAAATTATTTTCTCCCTTCCAAAGTACAAGTAGGCAAAGCATTATGACACATTACACCAGCAGTCCCCCACACAGAAAAATAACACAACTCACTTAACATCAGAGAATCACAAAGCACGATTCCTGTCAAAAACACTTTATTTCTTGAACAGCTTTAGGTTACACAGCAGGGGGGAACACCAAAGGGCTTGGCAGCAGTATCTTACACAAAAATAACACAACTCACTTAACATCAGAGAATCACAAAAGCACAATTCCTGTCAAAAACACTTTATTTCTTGAACAGCTTTAGGCTACACAGCAGGGGGGGGACACCAAAGGGCATGGAAGCAGTATCTTACACAAAAATAACACAACTCACTTCACATTAAAGAATCACCCCAAAAAATTGCTGTCAAAAGCACTTTATTTCTGTAACTGCTTTAGGTTACACAGTAGGAAGGCACCACAGAGCAGGAAAGCAGTGTACTACACAAAAATAACAAAACTCACTTCACATCAGAGAATCACACAAACACAATTGCTGTCAAAAACGGTGAAGTGGGTTGTATTATTTTTTGTAGTACATTGCTATCATGCCCTTTTGTGCCCTCCTACTGTGTAACCTAAAGCTGTTCAAGAAATAAAGTGTTTTTGCCAGGAATTGTGTTTTTGTGATTCTCTGATGTTAAGTGAGTTGTGTTATTTTTGTGTAAGATACTGCTTCCATGCCCTTTGGTGTTCCCCCCCTGCTGTGTAGCCTAAAGCTGTTCAAGAAATAAAGTGTTTTTGCCAGGAATTGTGTTTTTGTGATTCTCTGATGTTAAGTGAGTTGTGTTATTTTTGTGTAAGATACTGCTTCCATGCCCTTTGGTGTTCCCCCCCTGCTGTGTAGCCTAAAGCTGTTCAAGAAATAAAGTGTTTTTGACAGGACTTGTGCTTTTGTGATTCTCTGATGTTAAGTGAGTTGTGTTATTTTTGTGTAAGATACTGCTTCCATGCCCTTTGGTGTTCCCCCCCTGCTGTGTAGCCTAAAGCTGTTCAAGAAATAAAGTGTTTTTGCCAGGAATTGTGTTTTTGTGATTCTCTGATGTTAAGTGAGTTGTGTTATTTTTGTGTAAGATACTGCTGCCATGCCCTTTGGTGTTCCCCCCCTGCTGTGTAGCCTAAAGCTGTTCAAGAAATAAAGTGTTTTTGACAGGAATCGTGCTTTGTGATTCTCTGATGTTAAGTGAGTTGTGTTATTTTTCTGTGTGGGGGACTGCTGGTGTTATGTGTCATAATGCTTTGCCTACTTGTACTTTGGAAGGGAGAAAATAATTTTTAAAAAACTTTATTTTGTGTTGTTCTTGTTTTATTCTTTGTTGTGCAGTTGGTTCCCATCATAGGGAACAATGGGGCTGGCTGGCCAGCCATCTCTGTAGGTGGTGGGGGAATTTGAGGGAGGGTGTCTGTGGTTCAGGTGCTCTTTCACAGGGACCAGCTGGCACTCAGAAGTGTGCCCACCATTGTGGCACCCCTGGGCTGTGCAGAATTGCCCAGGGAAAGAGAGTTTAGAAGTTCCCAGCATAGGGAACAAAGGGAGAGGGCTGGCCTTTGCCAGCCTGTTCCTGGGGTTATGGGTGTGGGGCAGGTGGGGGTGGATTTGGGTCTGTGAGGGGCTAATGTGGGGATTTGGGTCTGTGTGTGGCAGCTGGGGGGAATTGGGTTTGTGTGGAGCTGTAAGGGGTGGAATTTAGGGGCTGAGAGGACCTACTTGGGGAGGCCATGAAATGGCCCCCCCAAGTGGGAGCAGGCTGAGCCTTGGTGGGGGGTGGGAGGAGGGGTGGGAGAAGGGCCCCAGAGGGTTGGGGGGCATTTTGCATGCAAAATGCCACCCCTGGCAACACAAGCCTCCCCCAGCTGTCAGTGGTAGAGATTAGAGCACCTACTTGGGGAGGCCATGAAATGGCCCCCCCAAGTGGGAGCAGGCTGAGCCTTGGTGGGGGGTGGGAGGAGGGGTGGGAGAAGGGCCCCTGAGGGTAAGGGGGCATTTTGCATGCAAAATGCCACCCCTGGCAAAGGAAGCCTGCTTCTTCATTTTTTCCCCATAGGAAATAATGAAGAAGATGCTCCTTTATGGGAGGATGGGGGGACCTGCTTTGGGGGGCCATAACATGGCCCCCCAAAGTCCAATCTGTCTGAAACTTGGGTGGTTGTTAGAGAAGGGTTAGAGGAAGGTCCCCACCAATTTTGGGCTTATTCGGTGGGAAGATGCCTCCCCCAGACGTCCGGGAAGACGGAGGCATTTTCCCATTGAAAAGCCGAATGAAAGACGAAAGAATCCCGAAACGTTTCGGCTTTTTTCTTTCGGCTACCCGAAACGTTTCGGGATTCCCCGAAACGTTTCGGCATTCCCTGAAAGAAGCCGAAACACTTTTGTTTCGGCATTCTTTCGGCATTCTGAATGCCGAAACGCACATCCCTACAACGTACCCAAGGGAAGTGCGAGGCTAGTGGTGTCAGACAGAGTGTCCCATAATGAGTGGCTGTTAGATTCAGGTGCAACGAGGCTGTTTTGTTGTGATAAGACCTTGCTCCGGGACATGCATTCTTCTGAGCTTACTCATGTGAACCTAGCTGATGGCAGTGAAGTGCAAGTTTCAGAAGAAGGAAGCCTGGACTTTGCAGCGTTGGGACATATATTTCACAACGTGTTGTATGTACCCAAACTAGAATCAGATTTGCTCAGTGTGGCTTGTTTAACACAAGCTGGGTTTATTGTGTCTTTTTCGCAAAAGTCATGCACCATATCAAAAGGGGATAAAGTGTTAGTGACTGGAAAGTTAAATAATAATGTGTATGTGGTTCACAATGTGCCAGCAGGTGCCCAAGTAGTTATGAACAAGAGTCCACATGATGGGTGCATTCATTTGCTGCACCGTAGGCTTCGGCACATGGGATACAAAGTAATTAATAAAACTTTGGCTTGTCTGGGTACAGAGAAGGTAAAAAGCTGTAACAATTTTCTTGATTGCCAGGTGTGCAAATGTGTCAAAGCAAAAGCGTTTCCCGTAGCAAAAACCAGTACTAGGGTGACCACAAGACCTTTAGAATTGGTTCATATGGATATTTCTGGGCCTTATCCTGAGAGTTTCACAAAAATGAAATTTGCGCTCTGTCTAGTGGACGATTTCAGTATATTTGGGTGGATCTATCCTTTGAAGCACAAATCAGAGGTATACCAAACTATTAAGCGTTGGTGTTGCAGGGTGGAAAAGCAGCTTGGTGAAGAGTTGGCTGCTATTCAAACTGACAGAGGGGGCGAATTCATGTCCAAAGAATTCAAATTATGGCTTGAGAGTCGTGGCATTCACCATAGAATTGCAAATGTTGCCACACCATCTGAGTATGGCGTGGCAGAGAGGAGAAATGGTTTGGTACAACAAGTAATGAATGCTATGTTGGCAGATTCAAATCTGAGCAAGAGGTTCTGGGCTGAAGCTATCTGTGCTGCCTGTTTTATATGTAACAGTGTGTGGTTGAGCTCAATTGACCAAATCCATTATTTTATGTTATTTGGCAAAAAGCCTAAAACGGATTTTTTTAGAGTGTTCGGTTCAAAAGCGTGGGTAAACATCCATTTATCTCGAAGGAGAAAGGGTGGTCCCAAGGCCAAACAATTGACATTTTTAGGGTACCAAACGGACATGAAAGCCTACAGGTTTGCAGATACTCAGCAACAACTAAGTTTTAGCAGATCAGCTAGCTTTAAAGAGCACAGCAACTGGAATAAATTACATGGAAGGGAGGAGCAGAGTCAAATTGTCTTACCTATTACAAATGAGGCTGACAATATGCAGCAACAAGAGGTAAGGCAGGAGATAAAACAAGAGATGGTTACTCCAGGTCAAAAAGCTTCTGAACATGCATAAAGTAGCATACAGCAGCAATCTGATGTACAACCAACCCGTGTGTCAAGTAGAAGCACTAAAGGCTGTCCTCCTGTGAGGTATGGTTATGATGCCAAGGTTGCAGCATCTATTAATTATGTTTACATACCAGAGCCCAAATCACTTCAGGAGATACTGAGTTTTAATAGACCTGAGAAAGAGGCTTGGTTGGCTGCAATGCAGTCTGAATATGACTCCTTGATAGAAAATAAAGTGTTTTCATTTACTAAATTGCCTGCCGGAAAAAAGACTGTGGGTTGTCGCTGGCTGTACAAAGTTAAACAGATGCCAGATGGTAGTCCTCAAAGAAAGGCCAGATTAGTGGCCAAGGGTTTTTCGCAAACCCAGGGTTCAGATTTTGATGAAGTATTTGCGCCCACAGTAAGCGCAGAGTCCTTACGTTCAGCTTTGTGTAAAGCAAGTGTGCAAAACCTCAATGTATATCATTTTGATTTCCAAACTGCTTATCTGAATGCAGATCTGGATCAAATATTGTTTATGGACCAAATTGTGGGATTTGAATCACAAAACAAAACACTAGTGTTGCAATTACACAAGTCAATTTATGGTTTGAAACAAAGTGCATTATGTTGGTACAAATGTATTAGTACTACACTGTCTAGCATATGTTTTATTGCTGGGATTGCTGATAAGTGTGTGTTCAGCAAACAGGATGATAATTCACAAGAATTTGTAGTTTTGTTTGTGGATGACTTATTGTACCTCTGTGAAGGTGACAAACCATTGAACAAGTTCAAATACGAACTAAGTAGTCACTTTAAAATTAAATATTTGGGTCCCATTAAGCATTATTTGGGTTTGGATGTGACAAAGAATTCTGAGGGATGTTATGAATTATGCCAACAGCAGAAAATAATGAAGTTGTTGGTACAGTATGGCATGACAGATGCCAAACCAGTAAGTACACCTATGACTACTGGATACATTAAAGAATCTAAAGACCAAGAGCTAGAATGCAAAAAGAAGTATTTATCCTTGGTGGGAGCATTACTTTACTTAGCATGCTGGAGTAGACCTGATGTGTTTCTGGAAGTACACTGGTTGTGTCAGCAAAGTGCTAACCCTTGTAACAAGGATTGGGTGGCTGCCAAGTGGGTACTCAGATATTTAAAAGCCACTGCTGATTATAAGTTGATTCTCAACGTCAAACAAGATTCTGAAATATGTGTATATACCGATTCCAGTTGGTGTGATGATAACACCTCTGGCAAGTCAACCACTGGGTATGTAATATTTGTACATGGTGCATTAGTTGTATGGAAATCCGTGAAGCAAACGCTAGTAGCAACAAGCAGTTGTGAGGCAGAATATGCCGCCATGTGTTCTTGCATTCTCACTTTGGAATGGTTGTACCAATTACTAAAGGATCTTAGGCTGAAATGTAGTTTACCAATCAAAATGTATTGTGACAATTCAGCTGCTATGCAAATTGCAAATGAGCAAGGAATAAGAGCTTGCAGTAGAGATATTCTAATTAGGTATCAAACGGTTCGGCAAGCTGTAGGTGACATGTTTGTAACCATAGATCATTGTAACACAGATGAAAACATCGCTGATGTATTTACCAAAAGTTTATGTGTCAAAAAGTTTCAATATTACAGAAATCACCTGGGTGTCACTTCTGTAAACAAGGAGGAGTGTTGAAGCTGTTTACTGACAGTGACAGTGACAGAAGGCTAGATGAGAATGATCTAGCCTGACAGGTACAAAGTCACATGATTGTATGTCAGGTGAGACACAAAGCTAATTAGACTCAGTCATAGTGAGTCAGCAATTGCTCCACGATTGGTTAATTGTCTTGGCTTATGTAACCTCCTGTAACTAAGGAAGAATGTCCTTAAGGGTTGTAATGCTATTATATTCTGCCCTCTGTTGGTACAGTGTGTCTGGCAGGGCCTTATGCCGGTCAGTCTTGTAACAATTGCAAACTATTAACATACAGTCACTGTAAATAAATATCATACACCTTTAATGTTGGGTGTGTGTGTTTGTGCCTCTACAGCAACGGTTCCCTGCAGCTCAGCATTGCTATCTGCACATGCAAGGCATGTCTTGACAGGCTCTGGGGCTAAGCTCAGTGGGCACCTCGGCTGAGGGCTCACATTGATTATTGATCAGGGCCTGATCGGGTCAGGTCTGTGGGAGTGGTGGGCTAGGGCTCTAGTCCCTCCTTCCCTCTGGTGCCAGGGCTGCTGCCAGGCCCTGGGGCCAAGCTTGGTGGGTACCTCGGCTGAGGGCTCACATTAGTGCCTGATCTGTTCAGGTCTGTGGGAGTGGTGGGCTAGGGCTCTAGTCTCTCCCTCCCTCTGGTGCCAGGGCTGCTGCCAGGCCCTGGGGCCAAGCTCGGTAGGCACCTCGGCTGAGGGTTCACAGTGTCATCTCCATTCTTCTTCTCAATTGTTGTTTGCTGGCACAATGAGGCTTTGGGTGGGGGACAAGAGTGGTCGTGGGGGGAAGTGCAGAGATTGTCCCAGTTGCAACATGGGAAACAGTGCTGTGCAGGACTCTGGAGCAGCAGAGACTCCCGCTCCCACAAAATCACCAGTTACGGCTGTGGAAGAGGCCAAAGAGGTCTTGCCAGTGGCGGAAGAGGAACTCCTGAAATTTTTGGGGAGGAGGAGGCCAAGCGATCCTTGGAGGAATGGTTGGGGTTCAAGGAAACATCCAGCCTGTCCCCATCCCAAACTACTGGTGGTGCCGTCCCTGCCTGCATTCCACCCATCACTCAGTCTGGAAGTGGCACTGTGGCACATCCAGCAGCAACCCTTGGTCCTCCCTCCCCTGGAACCATTAGTGGGCCACGGTTCAACCTCAATGTTTGGAGGGACTTTTGGTCCCTTCCTACTGACCCCCGCGTGGTGCAGTGCTGTGTGTGTGAGGGCCTGGTGCACAGGGGCAATGACCTGAATCACCTGTCATTGACGGCCCTGACTTGGCACCTGAAGAGGCACTACCCGAGCCTGTGGTCTCCATCCTCAGCCAGCGTAACATCCGTTGGGGGGAGACCGAGGGCAACCAGCTCATCTGATCTGGGATCAATGGGAGGGTCTCCAGAATGCACCCCGAGCAAGAAGCCTTGCCTCGAGGGTGTGGCTGGTGGGAGCAGAAGGGTCAGGCAGGCCACCCTGGGGGAAGTTGTTCCATCAGGGTCAGGGGTAGCTCCGCTGAAAAGGGTGAGGTCAAGGGCTCAGGAGGCAGGCATTCATGTGGTGGCTCAGATGATTGCAAGGCTTCCCCCTATCAGTTGTGGAAGGCGTGGACTTCCAACTGCTGCTCCAGCACTTTCCCCCATGGTTCTCCATGCCGTCACGGCACACCGTTGGGTGTCAAGTCGTGCCTGCCCTGTACGAGACAGTGCGAGACATGGTGTGCAGAGACCTGTCGGCCGCCCCAGGCAGAACAGTGCACTTCACAGCCGACCTGTGCAGCGGCTGCCATCACGGGTACCTTGCCATCACTGCCCACTGGTGGCAACCAGAGGACCTCCACCTCCCCAGGCCAAGATCTGGCAGCCATAAAAAGGTACTGCCTCTAACAAGGGATTCACCCTAAGAACCCAATGCGACACTACCTGGTGTATACAATCTCATTTAGTAATTAAAGTGCAAGTGCTTGATTCTATCTATTCCACACAATAATTACAAAAATTCATAAATACATGATTTCATAGTCAATATCACCAAAGTATTCAGTCCCGAATATTTTCCAATGTATAAACAAGGTATTCAGTCCCGAATATTTTCCAGTATATAAAGTCCCGTATTTGGTGAATTGCATCAGGTTGCAATAATTCCATTAATGTTCAACACACGCAGCCAAGTGGTTGCCTAGGATTTTGCAAGCTTCTTACACACTGAAGATTCCGGGGAGCAGTTATGCTCGAAATAGCTGAAAATCTCCAAGCGGTTGATCAATCGTTGGCAAGTGGTTGATCAATAGTTGGCAATGAGCCCGCCAGCAATTAAATTTGCTCATTTTCATTAATTCTTCATCTCGGCCAAATTTCCTGCTGCAAAAATACATCCATAAATAACACTAGCATGTGCTTACAACTCATATAACCAGTTGTGTTATTCATAGTTATTTCCATACTCACAATCACGGACTGTATCATCCAGTATATCTTCATCATTCTCACAATCAATACATTTCCGGAATGGGTACCGCCTTATTAGTCCACATTAAGTTATATACTGGTCTCATTATCACTACCATTCAAATTTAAAGTCATCCGGACAAATTGGTAAATGCTTTTTTAGACCATCTCACTCCCTCAGGTAAGTCTTATAAGAATACGGCAAAGTTAATTTCATTATTAAGTCCTTTTGGAACTAGGCTCTCCATTCTGAAAATTCATTGTGCTTCTAATCTTAATAAATTATTATTATTGCTGCTGTTATTGTTTGATTTTATTACTTCTAACACTGAGTACTTCAATTCACGCTCACTCCTATGATGCCTTAAAAAGTGTTCCACGAGGGGGGCTTCTGAATTTCTGGTGCGGATTTTTGACAAGAGCTCCTGGATCCAAGTTCTAATGGACCGTGTTGTGCTTCTAACGTAGCATAAAGCACAGGAGCACTGAATGATGTACACCACATTGGAGGTGGAGCAGGTCGAGTAGCTTTTTGAGTAAAGGGGGTTGCCAGTACGCGGATGTGTAATAGATCCCAATGGGGTGCTCAATGAACAGATGTTGCAATGCCCGCAGGCAAAATGCCCTACTGGCAAGTTATCCCGCACCCTGGGCTGTCTATAGTCAGAATGTACCAAGCAGTCCTTAAGACTTCAGGGTGACTTCAGCCCCCAGAAGGTCACTACTTAAACCAAGAACGAATGAGACAGATAGGAACCCGGGTATAACATGGGCTTTGGATTTTTCCCAGAACTCAGGAGGTATTGTGAGGATTATCAAAGCAAATTGGCACATTCTGCATGATATACCGGGCTGTGTACCTTTAAGAGTGGGATACAGGCGGACTAGAAGTCTTAAGGACTGCTTGGTACATTCTGACTATAGACAGCCCAGGGTGCTGACCATCAAGGCAGCTCTGAGAGAGTGGACATCTGAGGTGGAAGGGTGGAAGGGTTTGTCCGTGGATTCATGGTCATGGATGCGGAAGCCAACATGTTGGCAGCCCTGAACGAGGCATCCCTCCCAGGCCTGGTGTGCATGGTGCACAAGCTGCACCTCGTGATGTGGGATGTGCTCGGGCTGGGAAGCAAGCCAAGGGAGAGCTGAGACAAGGGAACCTTGCGGACGTGCAATCTGCTGGACAGCTGCCGTCGCATCGCTTCCCACTTCTCCCGCAGCATAAACTCTTCCCGCGAGCTGTTACAAAGGCAGGGGGAGGCAGGGGACCCCAAGTACCAACTCTTCCAGGACCTCCCCACCCGCTGGAACTGCACCTACGACATGATATGTCATCTGGTGGAGCAGAAGGGCATGTTGGAAGACATCCTGTCCTCTTTGGATGTGCTGAGGAGGGGAGAAGAGTTGAGCCTCAGCTCCATGGACTGGAGAGTCCTTGCCCAGATGTCCTGGATCCTGAAACCCTTCAAGGGTGCCACTGAGCTCTTGTGCTTCTACCAGGCCAGCCTGGGCCAGGTCCTGCCTCTGATCCACGACCTCGACCAGTTTCTGGCCCAGGAGCTCCAGCAAGGATAAGAGCTGCTCCCCAGGGTCCGAGACTTTGTCTGGAGGATCCAGGCCTGCATTGCTGAATGCCTGCATCCTCTATGCTGCGAGGTGCCTTACCAACTGGCCTCCCTCTGTGACCCCCGGATCAAGGGCAGCATCGCCATGCAGGTGGGTCAGATGCAGCACTGGAAAAAGGAGCTCCGCAGAGCGGTGCTCCATTTCCAGAGACAGAGGGCAGGAGAGAAGGAACCGGGCAGTGGCAAGGGGCAGGCGGTGGAGGAGGAGGGGGAGGGGGAGGGGGAGGAGGTGGGAAGAGAGCCACACCAGGGAAGAGCCACCCCAATGGACACATTCGAACTCTGGGCTCTGTCGGTGGGCTGTGTGGTTGGCCACTGCACGGAGGGTGTGTCCCTCTCAGTGGAGGACTCGGCAGGGGCCATGGTGCATGAGTACCTTTCTGAGCCCACCGAGCACCCCCATGCCAACCCGTTGCAGTATTGGGTGAGGAAATTGGACCGATGGCCGGACCTGTCCATCGTGGTAACAAACATCCTGTCCTGCCCTCCCACCAGCGTGCAGAGCGAGTGGGTGTTCTCCCACCTGGGAGACCTCCTCCGCCCCCGCCGTGCACGTCTGCACCCAGACCTGGTGGACATGTTGATGTTCATCAAGGTGAACCTCAACCTACTGAGGCACCCGCCCATGGACCTGGACCTACCCGGGGTCTGAGCCACCCTGGGGTGGTAGCTGGCCCAGCTCGTCCACAGAGGACTCAAGCCTCCCTCAGTTCTCAGGGCTGCTTCCATGGCTTGTGACCCTTTGCCCTCCTCTCTGTCCTGCTTGCAGACTCATGCTGGCAGCAGGCAAGGGACAACTCCCAAGTTGTCTGAGCAGGGCAAAGCACAGTTCCAAAGCTCAGGCACCAACTGGGCAACACTCACAGCTTCAAGTCCAAAGGTGTATTCCAGAAACATGTCCACATGAACAGGCCAGGGTCAGAGACAAGAGAATCAGTTCCAAACACAGCAGCAAGGTCAGTAGTAAGCGGACACGTTGTTTCCACACAGCCACTCCCTTTTCGGCTGATTTTACCCTCGCAGTGCTCAGCTGCTTGTGCTATAGCATGCACCTGCTGGCTGTCTCAGTCCTGCTCCTGCAAGCACTCATCAACACAATGGTGCTGGGCCGGTGCTGTGCTGCTAGCCTGGCACTGCATCTTCTGGCTTGAAGGGCTCTCCTAGCCCTCCTCTGACAGAGCTCCCGAGGCTCTGGTGATGAGGGGGGAGAGCTGGCCTGCACCTGGCTTTCTGTTGCCAGCCCAGGGCTGGGAAACTGAGGGGGAGAGCTGGCTGATGCCTGGCTCTCTGCTGCTGGCCCAGGGCTGGGAGGCTGAGGAACTGATGTGCTGGGTCCTGGCTGTGGGTTTATGTCTGAGCCTTCAGAGATTGCCTCCTCCTGCAGTGCCACTGCCACTGGCTGTGGATCTGGGTCAGGTTCGCCAGCTGCCTCTCCCTCAGAAGAGTCTTCTGAGTCTCTCTGCTCTGCTGGGCCAAGTTGGTCCATGACACTCTCCCAGACAATTTCCCGTTCCCTCTTCACACTTCTCCCTCTCTGGATCTGATCAGATGCCTCCCAACCTCTCCTGTCTTTCGCATCCCGTCCTTTCCACGAAGGCAGAAAGGTGTGGTGCTGCCAGCTGATGCCGCTTTTGGCCGCGAGGGACAGCTCTGCTGCTGTTGCCAATGTGAGAGTTGCACCATACTGTACCCCCCCCTTCCATGGCACCTGGTGTCCCCACTGAGCAGGGGGGAATTGGTCCCTCCCACCCTTTCCACGAAGGCAGGAAGTTGGGTGCTGTTTGCTGCTGCTGCTTTGGACCCTGAGGGGCATCTCAGAAGCTTTTGCTGAGCTTAACAGGTTTGAGCTGCACGGTGCACCCCTATCCATGTGTATCTGCTGTTCTCTCTGTGCATGGGGGGAATGGGACCCACGATGAGTCACGTGTCCTTTTCGCGAAGGCAGGAAGGTGGTTGAGGTCTGCTGCTGCTGCTTTTGGGCACGATGGGCAGCTCAGGAGCTGTTGCTGGTATTAGTGTGGTGCCGCACGGTACCCCCCCCTTTCCATGGTCACCTGCTGCCCCCTCTGAGCAGGGGGGAAGGGGTCCCTCGCCCTCACACCCTTTCCGTGAAGGCTCGACAATGGGTGCTGTATGATGCTTCTGCTTTGGGCCACGAGAGACAGATCAACTGCTGTTGCACATAAAATTGCACGTCAAGGTGGCCCCTGCCACCAGCAGCAGCGGTCCCCTCTGGGCAGGGGTGAATAGGTAATGCTGCCACAACCAGTCACGTCCTTTCCGCAAAGGCAGGAAGGTGAGTGATGCTGGCGACAGCCTCCACTGTGACACAGGGGGAGTGGACAAGCCTCTGCCACAACAGTCTGTGCACTCCTTCAGGGTGGATATGGGATTCCTCCGTCCCGGTCCTGCTGCGCAATGCAGCTAGGAAGCCTCAGGCTTGGCTCTCCTCTCCCACACAAGTACACGATCCGTCTTCTCACCTCGTCCTATGCGGAACACTGAGTCCCCTCTCAATGACCTCTCCGGTCCTGTCCTATTCCATCCTTTTCGCAAAGGGAAGAAGGTGGTTGATGCTGGCTGCTGCCCCAGAGTTTGTCAGTGGGATCCTCGGAGGAGACCTCACGGCTGTTAGGATCTTCCGGCTTCACAGACCCTCTTTCGACCTGTCCCTCTCTGGAGCACTCTGACCCTTCCAAATGACATCTCCTCTCCCTCCTGTCCTTCCATGGGGGGGTGCCGCCAGCGTGCGGCCAGACGCCCCGCCCCCTAAAGGGCTCGTTGTTGTGTCCCCGTGGCTGCCAGGCCCAGCGGCCACTGTCATCAACCTTATTCCAGCCTGCGCTGGGAATATCAGCGTGCTCCACTTTGGACTGTCAGTTGCAGGGTGATCTTCCCACTTACCCCCACATGACAGATCCTCTCCCTCCCATCCTTTCTGGCAAGGCAGGAAGGTGGGTATTGTCAGCTGCCACCACAGAGTAGCTCAGTGGGAGCTTCGGAGGAGGCCTCGCGGCTGTTGGTGGATCTTCCCACTTCCCCTTCAAATGACATCTCCTCTCCTTCCTGTCCTTTCTGGCAAGGCAGGAAGGTGTGTGCTGTCAGCTGCTGCCACACTGTTCCTCAGTGGGACCCTTGGGTGAGGACCCTCGCTTGCTGGGGGATCAGGCCCCTGTCCGAATGACATGTCCTCTCCCACCCATGCCGGGAATACCAGCATGCTCCTCTTTGGCCTGTCAGGCAGGCACATGGGGGGTGCCGCGGGTGAGCGGCCAGACCCCACACCTCCTAAAGGGGAGATGGCTTGTGGCTGTCTCCCTGTGGCCGCCAGGCCCAGTGGCCGCCATCAACAACCACCTTCTGTACACTGGGCCAATGTCAACAGGTGGTTCTAATTGTGTTGAGTGGGAGTTTCCTGGGGGCCTTGGATTGGAGAGGGTATAACTCCAAGATCCCTTTTGCAATCTTGTCCAAACTTGGGTGATGGCTGTAGGGGAGAGCCTGCAAAAGACTCCCCTGGAATATGGGCTATGTAAGTGCCACGGGGGCCATTCCGCACCCAACGAACTGCAAACCGTGAACTGGTTCGGTTACAGGAAATATTCGTTGCAATTCGCAATCTTGGGATCATCATCGGCACCGAACCACGAACCGCTAGTTCATTAAATTTTTTTGGTTCAAGCCCATGTCTAGTCCTGAGTACTGCATGTGTCCTGCCTGCTGTTTAGAATGTTGGACTGATGGCCCATCAAGACTACATATGCAAATGACCTCAGGGCAGAGTGGATGAGTTGGCAGTTGGCAGGGGGAGGGGGATGAGCAGCCTCCCAGCCACACAGGGAAGCTGTACCCCTATGGGAAAACACATTTTACCCCTTTTTACCCCCTTAGGGGATGAATTTCTTAAAATCCCTTCTTAGTGAGACTCTACACCACATAAGGAATGTCCTCCCCAAATTTCACGTTTCTAGTTTCAGGGGTTTGGGCTGGGCGTTGATGAGTCAGTCAGGACACTTGTCTTTATATATATAGATTTACAAATAAATGTTACAGAGAATTAAGAGACTGTGAAGGGAAATATATGACTCTGAAAATCAGGCTCCCAGAAGGTAAGATTTACACACTAGCGACAATATATGCCCCAAACTACGCAACAGAAAAATTTTATGAAAATATTTTCCAATCCATTTTACATTTTCAAGAAGGAGAGACATTGAGTAATAGATCTAAAAGAAAAATAGGCGAAAAAACCCAAAGAAGGCAAACTTCCTAAAAATGTGTTTAATGATATGGAAATGTTACAATTGGAAGATGCTTGGAGGTTCAAAAATCTGAATACTGGAGACTATACTGTCTTTTCTGACAGAAACCAAATGTATTCAAGGATTGATATGTGCTGGATATCAGAAACCTTCGTTATTAATCTAGAGAGTGCAAAAATACAACCAAAAACCTTTGCAGATCACAATCAGTAGTAACTTGGGAAGAAAGCAGAGGCAGAAGGGGAAGATGGAGATTAAATGATAATCTTTTATTACAAGAAGACATAGTAAAAATGATTGCTATTATCATATAATTTTTACTGTTTACAATATCATTGTTTATAACATTATATATTACGCTTTCTTTTTCTTTTGATATAATTGTAGTTGTGATATCAATTTTATTTTATTTTTTCTGTTCTGCTTATATTTATTAAAAAGAAATTTTTTAAAAAGAATTTATACACTGCCTTAAAGATCTGTGGCTATATGGCCCACACAAAGTAGCTTAGTCCTTAACCCTAACTGGCTCCACTCACTTTCAATGAAGCAACAGTCAGACTGCAAGACTTCTGTTAGGCCCAACATATTGCTTGGCTCCAATTTACACTTGGAGAATGTTAGGAGGACTTGATGTTGTCCCTTTCTTCAGGTTTCAGAGGGGGACAAACCAAAGAGTTAGAAAGATAGAAAGGTTAGGACATCTGTTTACTTTTTACTACTTCACTGCCTTGAACTATCCTTTGATGTGTAGATCTCAGGACTTCCTCATGACATCTTTCTCTTCCTCCCTTAGTCACACTTCTGCCTTTTTTCTCCAACTCATACCATGGATGCAGGACTTGTCCTGCCATCCATGTCCATCCTTATACTAGATAGGTATCTCTCCACTTTCCTATCAAAGTATGGTGTTTCTATAATAAAGAATTCTTACTTCTTTTCTAAACCTAAGCAAGTGTAAGTTTGTTACTTTCTCTGGGCCAAGCTACAAGTGACGAATGACGAACATCAAGTAAACAGATTCACGTGTATTCCTCCCTGTTCACTTGCGCTCCGCTTGATCACATAGTGAACAGGGAGGAATACACATAAGTCTGTTCACTTTCTGTTCAAGTGTCATTCGTCAATTGTAGCTTGGCTCTCTCACACTCACACCAGCTACCATGCTCCAACCACGCATCACATTTTCTCTGCAATCTATGCTACTCTGCTAAGAACCAGTTTCTGTTCCTTTTAATAGGGAAAAAGTGAGTCTCTATTTTATTTTACTTTTCAGTTACGTTATCATTACAATACAATACATTACATTGTATTTTGGAAATGGAACACTGGGGAAGGGGAAGGCCTATGTTTCCTTGTTAGAATACTTCTGTTTGTTTGTTTACTTGCTTGCTGCTGCTGTGGTTTTTTCTGAGTGTGGGATGGGTCTATATATCCTTGATTGAGAACAATTAGTTTTTTCATAGTAGTGTGTGTGTGTGGGGGGCTGCTTTAGCCACTCCTAAGATCCTCTTTCAATTTCCATTCCATTTTTAAATGGTGAGGTGGTATCTATTGAAGAAAAGGACAATTCTTAAAATGGCAGCCTGGATGCTGTCTCTCTGAAACAATGAGAAAGCTAATCTGCATGAACAAAACTGGGGGGAGGGATGCAGATCGCCCTGTGTACAGCCCAGAAAGAACATTGGCAAGGAATGTGCACTCTGTACATATTCATGCTCTTCATTTTGCTGTTACCTAAAATGGTGTGGTATAGTTTCAAAGGGGCAACCAATTAGAGATGGGCACAAACCTAAATACAACCCAGTTTAAAGGGCCATGGCACCAGCAGGAACCCCCCCTGCCCTGCCAGCTGATAGTTTAAAGGGACCTGCTGCTTGCAAGGCAGGAAAGGGCCCTTTAAACTGTTAAATGCCCCTTTCCCTGCTGCTGTTAAGGCCAGAAAGGGGCATTTAAACCCCACAAACTGGTTCATAACTGGTCCAGTTCCGTGGTTCATGGTACGTGAAACCCACGAAACATGAACCTCCCGGTTCGTTTTTTTTTTTTTTTTGGTTCCGAGCCCATCTCTACAACCAACTAGCTAATGCTTAGAGAAGAAATTGAGAAAAAAAAAGTTGAGTAGCACTTTCAAAACTACAGCAAATGTATTGCTGTAAGATTTGGAGATTCTTTTGGTAGATAGATATTTTGTGTCTTCTTCAAGTCAGTGATTTCCTATGTTTGCTGAATGGATGCTGAACCAGTTCCTGTTTTAAGTTAATTAATGGCCCAAGCAAGCCTGTTAAGTATTCTTTTTAAAATGTCTATACTCTAAAGAGTTGGTCAAGTAGGTGTGTATTGACAATTGTTCACTACCTAGGCAGCTATAACTAATATAAACTGGTTTCTTTGCCTGGTGGTTGTTTGCATTAAAATTTATAAAACACTTTGGCAAATTTGAAATGGTATTACAAAAAAGTTAGAAGCTCCGGGGATTATACCCTGCTTACACAACCTAGGCAAGCCTGTCCCAGCAAGCATTCACACATATTTGCCAAGGACCAAAATATAACATCTAATGTGTATAGGCCAGAATATTCAGGTAAGGAAAATCAGCTACTACCAGAATTAGCTAAACTTACCAGAATAGGCTTTACCATACCTGTTTCCCCCTGCACCTCAGAAAGTTCATTCCCATGCCTTTGTAGAGTAAAGACCTTTCTACGGTCAAGCATGAGATGGGCAAGGCTCAAACACATGGCTCTTCTTCATGGACATAAACAGATCTCTCAGGAAATTGATCTTAATGGTATAGCTAAAGAGTTCATTCAAAGAATATCAATTAGAACAAACACATTCAGTGTAACTTAAAATCCTAGGTGGCATAATTATAAGTTTTCTTTGGGGTCATGGCTATGGGCACTGTTCTGAATTGCTGCAAAATGTGCTTCTACTCACTTATAGGATATGAGTTTGACGTGAGAAGAAGATTACTATTACTTTGAACCCTGCACATTGCTCAGAAACTGAGTGCATAGCAACTGTTTTGTATTCTGCCCTGGCTCAGAGACTTCAACCATGCATTTACCAAATGAAAGCATCTATGCTATAATTTAGTAAATTTCAGTACTAAGTCACCCTTATGAATAAGGCACAAACAAGACTCCCGTAAATGAACATCCAGAAAAACTTTTAAAATGTTCCCTTACAGGCTTTTCTGTGTTGCCTTTCTTAGTGTCAAATTTGTGACTATTAGTTTGTCCTATGCACAACGTGTGTATATTTGTAGATCTTAAAGTGACTATCCTAAAAGTGAATTTCAAAAATAGGACACAGCAGAAGATCACTGAGGTACCACTATAACCGCTGGCCAACTCCCACCTTTTCCAAGGTTTGAGCAGCCCAGGAGCATTGTTAAGGGGGTGCCCGGTGGTGCCTAGGCCCCCCTAATTTTTTAGGGAGCCCCTCCCTAAATACCCCATGGCCCCACCTCCATAGATAGTAGGTAGAGGCCCCTCCCTATGATGTCACCAGGCTCCACTTCTTTTAAGAACCTAGCATAGCAACACCTCTGGCCCAGCCCCAGCCCCCCACCCTGGAAATTGGAAAGTCTATGCCCCTGTATCTTGGCAAAAGTAGACTGGATTTTTTTGCTTGAAAGAAGGTGTTTCCCATCTTCACTTAATATTTGACCACTCCCTTCCTTTTGATGCCCCAATCATGCCTTTAAGCTACCAGGAATGAAAGACACAGCTAAAGCAGAACACAGCAATTCTATTAGACAAAAAAATATTACAAGAAGACGATGAGTCCCTGACTGCATTACACGAACAACAAACTCCCACCCCCAGATCATTGTTCATTATTCCTAAGGAAAAGCGAGGATACATTTAGGCCACTTTAGAGGCCCAACACAAGGTCAAACAGCAGCCATAGTAGACCCTCAATCAGAAAATGTATGTTGCCAGGAATCCATATGTCCCCCAATGCCCACAAATGAGCCAATCACCCAAGGAATTCATTTTAAAAAAACAAACAAAAGGAGGAGCAGAGCCCAAATCAGCCCATCAGATAAACAAAGAAAGGGGTGGAGAGGAAGAAAACCAGTGCTCTTCAGTCCCAATTTATTTGAGTATAAGAATAGAATAAATAAACTGCTACCACACCACCATAACGTGGAAGAGGGGCAGAAGGAACATGGCCAAGCCAATTACATTAGTTTTGGCTTGACTTCTTGAAATTTGAAGAGTGAGTCTGGCATGTAGAAAGGGTCTCTGTTACTCTCTGTCTCTGCGGTGTTTTCCCAATAAGGACAATAATTGATTTGTGGCTTGTCTTCTGTCTTCCTTCTGCCACTTCTAGATCTTTGGAGTCCTAATTTTTTATTCAATCCCCCTCAGTCTTATCTGCTTCATTAGTTCTTTGTTTCAGTGTGTGACAGTCACTCTACACATTACTTCTTTTACGAGTTCTCCATGGAGTCAACCCGTGCTCTGTGTGGACACACATCACCTCAGGGATTTAAAAAAACCCATGAAAATAGGCTCAGAATGCTGTCATGGAGGAGGGAAAGTTCCTGCCTTTCTCTCAAGCTTTCCCCCTTGTGCAAAAAACAGTGCAAGGAAGGAGAGTTTTCCCCTTTCTGCTGCCACACATGCACACAGTACCTTCACACAGAGCAACAGAAATGGGGAAATGTCTCTCCTCTACATTGCTTTTGCATGGGAAGAAAAGCTTGGGAGAAAGGCAGGAGCTTTCCCTACCCTGGCAGCAGCTTTTTTTTAAAAAAAATATTTTTATTGTAATAATGCTTAACAAATAAAAACAGTTACAAAGATATTAGCGATAACAATTCCAAAATATTAGTAAATAAGTATTCATAGGCCGTCGTCACACGGGCTTTTATTTAGCGCTAAAATGGCGCTATTTCCCGGCAAACACCCACCTTATTCCAACACTGTAGCGATTTTCTCTCTTCTGCTTTGTGCTTGATAGTCGCGCTATTTTGTGCCTCAGTATGAATGCCTCACATCGATGTAGTTCGCCTCGCAATGTCCTATGCCCTCCCTTCAATCTCAGAATCCATTTCTTCCTGCGACTTCCCTTTTTTTATTTTATTATGTCCTTATAATGCCATAACAACATAACACAATGCAAACTTTCTGCTGAAGTAAAAATCACTCAGTCACCATGGCAGAGTCTTCAGCGATGGGGATCACATCAGACAGGGAGTTTTCTGCGGGCAAAGGGCTATTTATATAATTTCAAAGTTGGAAAAACAAAAGGGTCGTAATGTTTTGCTCTAACGGAATGTTTATATGCTGTTATTCCATTATAGCGGAATTAAACGCCAGAATAATTTTTTAAAAGGGGGAGGAGCTGCTTCTGCGCGGTTAGAGAGAACAGAACAGAGTGCTTCAGTGTGGACAGCTGGTGGCGCGAAGAGCCGTTAGGTGACCCAAAGAAACGTTACTGTGCCAATAACAGGTAGGACGCTATATGCTGTAAATTTAACGGAAGAGATGCCCGTGTGACGACGGCCATAGTGAGATTTTATTAACATAGTAACCAAGATTTCTTTCTATTGAATAATCAAAATGGTATATTGTATATCAAAATAGTGTTTCATAAACTGTTAGTCAGACTTTAGCAGTATACTTAGAGATGATAATAAGAAAAGGCAATACTTTGTAACTATTATTAAACACATCAATTATGCTAGAATAAACCCTCCTTCCCTCCCCCTTTTCCTCTTCCACCCCTAAAGCTAGTTTACAGCCATGAATTCTAAAGTCCTTCCAATCTCCTGCCTTCCCCCTTCCCCCCGTTTCCCCCATTCCTGCCCCCCCACCACCACCACAACATACAGACAATTCTGGACTCAGTGGCCTGCAGATAGTTTCCTCACAGGTTCCAAGAACAGAAATAGACAATGGGGACTAAATGCAATACCCTGCTATCCCTCCAACACCCCAACTCTTAAATGCTTTTTTTTTCACAATGTAGATATTATGTCCTAAATGTTGGGATTAATCAGTTAATTCCACCGAATTGGTATTTTACTGTTTTTAAAGGGAGATAAAGCAGTTGACATTCTTTTTTTCTGTGTATTTCTCTCCACTTCTGCTGTGGTTTCAATTCCAGCAGTTCTGAGAAGTGCTGCTCCAGATTCTTGGTCTGTTGCTCTAAACATTTTGTCTTGATATGAGACCTCTAGGTTGACAAAGCTGATCCATTTATAGCTTATTTGGGCATTCCTTTTTTTTAAAGATTTTTTATTCTTTTTATTAACTACATTAACTAACGATACAGAGGTAAGGAAGGGGGACAGGGGAAGGGAAGAAAAAAAAACCAACAACATATAACAACACTACACTACACAAAATGCTTTCCCTTCATACTGCCATTATTTAAAAAAAATGAAGCTTTGTATGATATTGATGGAGTGGTTGACCTTGCGAAATACAAATTACAATTCAAATTAAGTCTTCCTCCCCTTCCTGGGCCCCAGACGTAATTCTCTCTGAGCAACTGCAGCCACAGTGCTCGTTTCCTCCCCCCCCCCTCAGACTTCGCCTTTTCTTCTTGCTTGGTGTTTTGCTGGAATTCCGGGTTTTTGTCCTCAAAATCACTTAGTTGATCTTCTGATATAATCTTGCAAGCTTGATCTTTGTAACTGAACCAGATACCTTCCGGAAATAGCCATTTGTACTTTATGCCACGTTACCTCAGAAGAGCTGCGAGCTTTTTATACTTAAATCTTCTTTTCCGAACTAAAAATGGGACGTCTTTCAGTATCTTGACTTTATTGCCCAAAAAGTCCAGATCCGCATTATATGAGTTGTATAGGATAGTGTCTCGGATCCTTTTAGATGAAAAATCGATAATGATCTCGCGAGGCAGCTGACGCTTCGTTGCATATTTTGAAGAAGCCCGACGGACTTCCAAAATGGCGCTTTTAACTTCTTCTTTAGTTGCCATCGCGGGTGTCGCCAATAGTTCCGAGACCAGACCCCATAAATCCTCATTTTCCTCCTCTTTCACGTTCTGGAGGCGCAAAATTGTCTGTGTTCGTTCCACTTGTAGCCCCATCAGCTGGTTCTCCACCAGCTTTAACTCTTTATTCGTAGCCCTCACGAGTGACGCACTTTCCCGAGCAGACTTCTCTGCCCCCCCCCGCTACTTCCTTAATGGTTTTCACTTCACTCTCAATTAAGCCCACCCTTTGATCTGTTTCATTCAGCTTGTCAACAAAGAGTTTTATGGCTTCGATAACCGACCTCTTCACCAATTCCTCGAGCGACTCTCCTTTCCCCTGCAGGGCAGCCGAAATTGACTTGCCTAAAGGGGTGTCTGTTTTTTCGCTGCCATTTTAGGGGGGGGACCACCAGCCGAATTCTGAAACTCAGCGAGGGGGAAGAACAAGCCTTCTTAGCTTCAGATCCCACCACTCCTTCGCGTGCGCTTGTAATAACAGAAGGGATTCGTTTACTTGCAGTCTTCCGCCTAGTTCTGCTCTTTGCCGTTTTCCATGGCCCAGCAGCACTCGAGGCGCCGCGCACGTCTGCTGGCCTCCATAGGGACAAATGGGCAATTTACCCCCCGCATTGATTTTCAGGGGGCTCTTCCCGCAGCGCCCCGGACCCTGCCTCCCTCACTGGGAGTCTGGGGGCTAATCCTCACAGATCAGCCGCCCGGTCAGGGTGCTCGGGCGCTTCCTCCTGGACCTGTGGAGAGGAGCGTCCGACATGGCTGAGAAAACGAAACCGAATCTTATTTGGGCATTCCTTGATGCTTCAGTTGCTCCTTTCAGTTCTCTCCATTTGTTCCATACTTCTGATGGTAAGTCTGTGAGGATCAGTATTGGGGTTCCATTATAATCCAGTGCTCCCCTTGATCTGTCTGCTGCAAGGATCTTTTTTCTAATGTTCCCATCCTGAAATGTAGCTATGATATCTCTGGGGAACTTTTTCTTTCCGTCTTTCCATGGACCCAATCTATAAGCATTTTCTATTCTTGGAGCCTCATCATCTTTCCACTGCAGCTGCTTTGTTAGCCAAGAAGCCAGAAAGTTTGACAACTCTTCATTTAAATCCATATTTTCTTTAAATCCTCTAAATTTAACATTTCTCTGCCTTATAGCCATTTCCAATTTTAATAGTCTTTCCTGAAGTTGTGTGTTTGTACTTTGAAGCTCTCTGACTTCCGTCTGAACTGCATTACTGATTTCCACAGCTTTACTAGCGTTCTGAGTTGCCTTATTTATTTCAGTTTTCATGTCAGCAAATTGTGCTGTAAATTGCTGCAATAGAATTTTCATATTGTCAAGTAAGTTTTGTTCCATTTGCTTTATTAAATCAGTAAGATTGTCTTGTTGGGAGAGTGGGCTTATTTAGGTGATTTTAACTGCACCCACCACTTTGTTTTTCTCTCCCAGCATCTTCCCTGATGTCATTGCTATTTCCTGGTTCGAAAAGAACTCCTGCAAGCTTTTTGCCATTTTTACCTGATGCTTCTTTTTTTCTGACATCTGCTTTCCCATATTCTATGGATTTCATTTTGTTGTGATGATTTTAAACGGGATGTTGGGGTGGGGAGGGACGGAGCTCTTGCATTAAGCATCCTTGCTCCTCCACATCAATGCCATGCCCCCCATGGCAGCTTTCTGAGCCTATTTGCATGTTGTTTTTTATGGAAGCCAATCCCCAAGGTGATGTGTCTCTGTGTAGACCACAGGTTAACTCCATTAAGAACTCACAAAAGAAGTAAAGTGTAGAATGACTGTGACTTGCTGGATTTCCCAGATCCAACTTGGATTCCCTGCAGTCACACAGCAGTTTTGGGAAATGGCTGTTGAAAAAAATAAAGGAGATCACCAAAAAGTAAAGGAAATCAGAACACCTCTGCAGGAGGAGGAGGGGCTCCTCCTTCCCCTCTCAAACTGTTTCCCTGTGTCAAAAACAGAAGGGAGCCAGTTTGTTGTAGTGGTTAAGAACACAGGACTCTAATCTGGAGAACTGGGTTTGATTCCCCACTCATCCCCTTGAAGCCAGCTGGGTGACCTTAGGTCAGTCACGGCTTCTAGGAGCTCTCTCAGCCACATCCACCTCACAGGGTGATTGACGTGAGGACAATAATAACAAACTTTGTAAACTGCTCTGAGTGGGAGTTAAGTTGTCCTGAAGGGTGGTATATAAATCAAAAGTTATTATTATTATATTATTCTCCGTTTTCTCTGCTTCACATTAGTATTCTGTGTATGTGGTGCACTAAAAACAGGGGGGAAACTGCCCTCGTGCCATTGCAACAGGGAAATCCCTTGAATGGGGAAGGAGGAGCCTCTTCTCCCCTCACTGAGATATTCTGAGGCCATTTGGGATCTTTATTTTTAACAGCCATTCCTCAAAGCTGCTGTGCAGCTGCAGGGAAAATAGGCATCCTTCATTGTCTTAAAAAAAGGGATGCATTTATCCTATCTGTCTGATATTTAGCAGTGCAGATGTCCTAGCGAAGTACTGTTATCCTCCCCACCCACCCATGGTTTGTCCAGTTCAGTTAGAAAACTAGGACGGTACAGACTCAAGAAAGGGGTGGTGGGGTGTACTTCAATTGAAACCAATGGGAAATAATAACAAAATAGTATTATGAAAACAAAACAAAATTTAACAAAAAAAACAATAAACAAACAAAACCATAAGAAACTACCTGGTAATGAAGCAATCCCTTTGGAAATTAATAATAAAAAGGAAAGAAACAAAACAAAATATTGTGTGCAAGTCTAGTAACCAGTGGCATGGAACAGCAAGGCTGGTTGTGCCTGAGATGGCCAATCTCATACCTAAGTAGAATGATGGAATCTTTTACCCTTTGGAGGATGAATGTGTTAAATGGACTGAGTCAAACTAGACGCGATATTGCGAGATCCCACACCCATGTGGTCTCCTGATTCACACTGGGGACTGGAGGTACCACAAGTATGAGTTACACATTAAAAAAGAGAACATCATATTCTCTACTTCTGTTGTAAAGTGTCTCTATGTTTTCCCATACGAAGGTCAGGAAAATGGCACAGCAGAAAGGATTAAATTCTTCAGTGATCCTAAAGCTAGACTCTCATGATTTATATACTCTCTTAAAATTTGATAGGAGACCCATTTGCCCTTTAACTCCACTTGTTGCTTTCTGCTATCACTGTCACTGCCACTATTTTGGATCTTGATTATATGCATATGCACCTACACATATAAAATGACTAGCCTGATGCCCGTGCTTCGTTACAGTATTTCTCTACTTTAAATCCAGTTATAATATTTATGGGTATATAATATTTTCTGGTTTGTGGGAGTTTTTTTAAAAGTTGGTTTTGTAGTATAATGGCATAGTACCCGAGCTTCACAAAAGCATTTGAATAACATGAAGCATGTTGATGCCTAAAACTGTTGAAGTGAATTTCAAAATGTAACATTTATTGAAGAGATTTTTTAAAAGGAAAAGATTGTAATGCAATAAATAAAGAGAAAAATATGTACAACCTTTTTTTTCTACTGAAGGACCTCTTTGTAGACCTCATTGGTGGTTTACCCCCACTTTGGAGCCCCCACTTTGAGGAGAAGCTTGTGGGCTTGGAAGCCAGGAGGGTTGAGCATGTTGAGGAACTCCATAGGGTAGTGGACCACATCATCCATTTGAGTCCACAGAGCTGTATTCCATTTCTGCCCCTTCGAGGGAGTTAAGTTGTGTTTCATTAATGATGGCAGCCTTGTCTTTCTGGGGGGTCAGAATTGCACGCTTGCAGAACCTGTCCATGGACTTCTTTGTGATAGCGACAATATCAGGGTATATCGTGGCTGTTAGGCCTGCTAGGGTCATCACTACTGTGCCCAGGCCTACAGGGATGGTCACCTTTCCCTTGGACTTGGGACTTGCTGGTACTTGCCCACTGCTGCTGAGTGCACTGCAGGAGTACGATGTGCATATTTCTTTGCCACATCTCTAAGTTGCTTCCTCCTTTTAGCATCGATGTAACTTGTACAACGCCTGCCAGGAGGCTTCTTGGGGGCAGTTAGAGATGATGGCTGCAATAGGTGTGAGGTAGAGTTGGACTGAGGGAGGGGTGGTGTGGTGGGCCCTTCAGCAGGTTCATGTGAGAGGTTCGCATTGGAATGACCCCTAGAAAGGTCGTGCACCATCTCCCCAAGAACATTTAAAAACTCAGCTGTCATATTGACTTTTATATAAAATCCCTTTTCAGGAGTCTTGTACTGTCTTTCTTCGACTGTCTGCAGTTTCCTTTGCCTGATTTTTCCCTCAGAACACAGAGTTCCACAGCTGACCCATCAGCCTCCAAGCCCCACAGGAAAGCCAAGCCCCACAGGGAGATTGGCAACCCTAGAGGGGTAGACTGGGAAATGTATTTTTACCTTAGGACACATTCAATGACTGTGTCCTGAGGTACTGCATGTGTCCTACATAATGTTTAATATGTTGGGATAGTGACCAATCAAGGCCACTTATGCAAATGACCTCAAGGAGGCTGAGTTGGCAGTTGGTGAGGGGGGAGGAGCACCCTACCAGCCACACAGGGAAGCTGTATCCCTATGGGAAAACACAGTTTACCCCTTTTTACCCCCTTAGGGGGCAGATTTCTTAAAATCCCTTCTTAGTGAGCCTCTACATCACAAAAGGAAGGTTCTTCCCAAATTTCAGGTTTCTAGGTCCAGGGGTTTGGGCTGGGTGTTGATGAATCAGTCAGGACACTTGTCTTTATATATATAGATTGCCATTAATTATGGTAAATGCGTTATAAGGTACAAGAGAAATGACCAGGCACAACAGGCAGTGGGGAGGATCAGCAGTAATGAAGGAATGGAAAGAGGTGATAATTATTTTTCCTCTTTCTCTCTTATGCGTGTGGCCACTGACAAATCACTGACAATGCAGTACAAAGAAAAGAAAACTGGAATTCATCACATGGAAACTGTAACAAAATTATCCAAATAGAACAGACCAGACAATCCAACAAGGAAGTCCATGGACAAGCAGTACCAGCATCATCTACTTCAAATGCCTTTGCATAGTCAAAAGATGAAAAGAGAAGAGTCCTCTGGCATGAATTTCAGTCTTGAGGGAAAGAGGGAAAGGGTCCTACTTCTGCATCCTTGATCAAACCGAGCTTTCCACCCTTATTTACCAAGTATAGGTCTTCTTATACAGACGTTGCCTCATTATTGAAGAAATAACATGCTTCTCTCACTAAATCCACACCCTTCCCATTAGCTGATCCAGGTGAATAGCACTCGTTTTGTTTCTGTGAATTACAGAAGCCTTTTCCAAACATTACAACCACGTGCACCAGAAGCCTGTTGAGCATCCTCGGAGCATCACTGGAAGCATGCACTCCCATTAGGGGGTTTCTGGTAGATGTGGTTGTAAATTCTGAAAAAGAATGCTTGCGGTCTGTGTCTGCATTCTTTTATTTGTTTTTCTTTGTTCAATAAACCCAGTAGTTGCTTTTCAACTAAAAAAGTCTCAAAGATGTATTAAATAATAGTAAACATCACTATTCTTTATGCCTCTGGGGGAATGCTGGTTTATTAAGCAGTCAAGGAAGTCAAACACTCTTGGCTGCAGTAAAGGATGGCAGAACTCAAGGATCTGCCCCGGCTTGGCTTTTGGCCCTTGAATCTTATATCCTAGAAAACCAGTTCACAACACATCTTTCTCATTATTCACTAATAAGCTGTAGAAGCAGCAAAAAATAGCTCAGCAAGAGTAAGAACAGCATGCAGTTAAGGCAGCCTTAATAACTATAATTATTTATTTCCTTTATGGGACAGCAACAGCCTATCTTAGAATTGATTTAACTTAGGGAAAAAAGCATTGAGAATAATTTAGGTGTCTCCCAATCCTCTGCTCAGATCCTAAGACCCACTTTGGACACTGTGAAGGAATTATGACCCAGTTTGGTGTAATGGTTAAGAGCGGCAAGGCTCTAACCTGGAGAACTGTGTTTGATTCCCCACTCCTCCACTTGAAGCTAGCTAGGTGACTTTGAGTCAGATGCAGTTCTTTCAGAGCTCGCTCAGCCCCACCTACTTCACTGGGTATTTGTTTGTGGTGATAATAATGACATTGACTTTGTAAACTGCTCTGAGTGTGGTGTTAAGTTGTCTTGAAGAGCAGTATATAAGCACTAGGTTGTTGTGGTTGTTGTTGTTATGAAGTTGTACCACAGGCCAAGATAGACAGTAAATTACAATGGAATGTGTGTAGAGGAGAATGGCATCTTTACTACTGGTTCTCCCCGCGGACTTCTGTGTGTTCAGTATAATCTCTGCATGGACACCCCTTTCCCCAAAATACATGTACATGTGTAAGTATACAGTATCTTCAGCATAATTGAACATTTTGAGAAAACAGGCTCATACTTATACATGTATTGTCTTCTGTGTAGATACCCACTGAATGTGCAGAGGTAGCAGATCCAGGGGGGACACATTCCCACTCCCCTCTCCTCAAATTCAGGGTACACCCTGAGTGCAGAGGGCTTGTGCTGATTTCATGGACTGAATAATATATAGAGATGAAAAGCACTGTCATGTGGAGACAAGTGGTAATGTTTATGAAAGACAAGCCCAGGTTCTCAAGAATACATGGAAACAGCGCATTTATTGAAAGCATTTTTATTTATTTAATAAACTCATGCTCCATAGCCCTGTATTGCTTTTTCTGAATTAAAATTAAATTAAATCCAATTTAAAAACTTACAGTTAATAATAATAAAATCAATCAAAATCACACAATAATCAACAAAAAAAGCCAATAGACCAAATACAAATTTTTTAAAAAAACCTTGCAGTTTATATATTACTCCATCAACAAATTCAACAACAGAGCAAGAAAAAAAATCAGTAAGATTCTTGGGTAAGTAAAATTTTCACTTAGCTTCTAAAGTTCCTAAGGCTTGGTGCCAGGTGAATTGACAGGGGGAGAGTAGACTTCCACAGTCAAGAAGACACAACAGAAAAAGCTGCTCACCTATCTCCCTTCCACACTAAGCTTCAAGAAACTAAGAGCTTCTGAAATTTATCTTAGCTGATCAATATGTTTGTATGGGAGCAGGTGATCCTTCAGCTATCCTGGTCTCGGGCATTTAGGGCTTTATGGCATATAACTAGCATTTGAATTGTGCCCAGAAGTGAATCAACAGCTTGTGTAGTTCTTTCTGCACTCAAGACACATACTCGTAAGGCCAGATGTGGTTTGTACCAATGGAAGCTTCTACACACTCTTCAAAGCAGTTTCACCCTGATCGCATTGCAGAAATCTATCTATAATCAGAACATGGACTGGTAGTTCTGCATATCCATTGTGTGAAATCATTTTGGACTGACTATCTTATGTCAAAAAGTGTTCTGGTAATTCACATCCAATTTTTCACCATCTCAATATGCCTGTTTTCCTTTTTTTTTTTTTTTTTTACTACGGTTGAGCGATACAGCTTCTCTATCACCACGCCTTTTGATTTTCTTATATTTTAGTTTGTAGAATCAGCTGATAAGAAGACTCTAATGGGGGAGGGGACTGAGATCACTGCTGCTTATTACAAACTCCACCAAGCATCCAAGCAATGCTACCATGTATTGTCGAAGGATTTCACGGCCGGAGAACGATGGTTGTTGTGGGTTTTCCGGGCTGTATTGCCGTGGTCTTGGCATTGTAGTTCCTGACGTTTCGCCAGCAGCCGTGCCAATGCTACCATGTTGGCTTGGGTGAGTTGCCCTAGTAAAAGCTTTTATATACTGTTCTTATTGAAGTCATGCTGCTATGTAATGTGAGTTTGCATCAACAGGGAGACAGGATGACACTATGACATACATTTTTTAACAGAAGTCCGCAGTAGAATTAATGAAGAACACTAATATAAAAATCAATGAGGTGAAATGGCCTATAATTTCAGTTACTTGTGTACATCCTTCATTGACATAACCTTAATGTTAGTTATTTAGATTAGTGTTAGGTCAGGTTCAGAGGGATAAGAGAGGGGCAGCACACAGTCTTAGCCTTCTGAACCTGAAACCCACAGCTGGGAAATGTCAGGTGTCACACAACACTAATCACAGAGAAGCTTGAGCACAAATTCAAAATGTCACATTGTTCCGTGTGCATTTTGTGAGAGCTGCATTGTGGTAGATTTAAACTACATATTCTTGTGTGGAAATGTTGCATGTTCTGTGTACTTCCTGTGCAGATTTAAACCTTTGAAGAGCAGCATCTCTTGCCTCTGGATTTCTGCAATGAGCTATATTAAATGGTGGGTTTGTTCAGACTAATATTGGCAAACATCACCACGGGCAACCTGAAACTTCATGCATTTTTGTGAGCCATGTAGCTGAACATCTGGAAATGTTTGATGGCCCTTTGCAGCTGGTAAATGGGACTTTTATTTATTTTTATATTTATTGATTGACTTAAATATTTATATCCTGCCATATCTCGTTGGTCAAGGTGGCTTACAAATCACAGTTAAAACATTACAATTTAGAACTAATAAAGTATGTGCTGTCAAGTTGCAAGCAACTTATGGCAACCCCAGCAAGGGGCTTTCAAGAAAACTGAGAGGTGGTTTGCCATTTGCTTCCTCTACAGAGTCTTCCTTGGTAGTCCCTCATCCACGTATTTGTCCTGCTTGGTTTCTGAGATCTGACAAGACCAGGCTATACAATGCTCCCTTCCCAACAGAGTAAAACCCATTGCAAAATATATGTGCGCGCACACACAGAGGGGTGTCTTATCTGTATGCAATTTGCTCCCCTCTCCTTGAACTATAAACACTACTTTTCCAAAGGGAGAATTAACTGGCCAGAGTGGATACCACTTTAAAAAGAGCATTAACTGCAATCTCCACTTTTCTTTTGTACAAGCTAGTTCTCCCAAGCAGTCCCAGGCATCACTTCCTTCCAAGTTTTTGCATCCTCCCAATGTAAAACAGAAAGTGAAGAAAACTGCAATTTAGGTATTTGGAGAATTTCAGAGGCCTGTTCAAAGTTGTTCACAGAATGAAGACAAATAATATTTTTTAAAAAGAAGCATAAAATTATCAATATAAAAACTATATTAAGCAGCCTAAAGTGGCATTCATAATAAAGTCCTCAATCCAGTAAAGGATAATAAAAACAAATTTAAAGATGGAAACATCAGATTAAAACCTGGGTCACACGACACATGTTGTGCCCTGGTTCCTAAAGTAGGTGGCAGGTGAGCCTCAAGGGAGACAGCATTCCAAAGGCAAGCCCTGAAAAACTCTGTCTGGTCTCTGGGGTAGGGCTGCCAGTCCCCCAGTGGGGGTGGAGGATCCCCTGTTCCCAGCATCTGTCCCCTGCCACCACTTACCTGGCTGGCAGGCAGGGGGAAGGCCTGGAGAATGGGCCCAGGATGCAAAAACCTCCCGGGCCAGTGTGCAGAAGGCACACTCCCACTGGCCGCAACACCATCACTTCCTTAAGTGACATCATCTTGCCTGGCAGCAGGCATGCTCCTGTGCTTCACAAGGACCCAAATTGCCCTCTGTGAAGGGCAGGAACATGCCCGCTGCCGGGTGTAATAGTGTCACTTCTGGAAATGACATCATAGTGCCTGCCAGGAGTGCACATGCGTTTTGCAGACATCTGGGAAGGTTGCTCCCAGGTAAGTATCAGGTCCCCCCTTCCCACCAGGAGGGTAAGGGACCTGGCAACCCTAATTGAGGGAGACAGGAAAGAATTTTCTAAATAACTAGATAAATAGATCAAAGATAAGAATGTGCTTATTTTTGTGAGAAAATAAATTTTGCAGCTTTCTGTCAGAACTCTACACTTTAGTTACCATATACCAATACACTGAAAGTTAAAGGGAAAACGTAGAAATCTTGAAATAACTGTAAAAGCTTTTCTTAAAACATAAGGCATCCAATTCTATCTAGCTGTGCAGGGTCAAACTGACAGATTCTTTGCTTTCAGTCAGCAAGGAAACTATTTCTCTCAAACTCTTTCCCATGCATTCCCAGTGCAAAAATCTATCTACTTTTCATTTGCTGACACTGTTGCCCATCTTTTGTCTTGTGATCTGCAAATATACAGCCAGCAGCCCAAGTATAAAGAAAAAGCTATAGCATGATACAATGAAAAGTGAGTTAGAATGCAGTGAAGAAAAGAACTAAGGCTTCAAATTTTCTACAGAGTAGGGATATTGTTACTTCAGATGTATGCAGGAACCTGAAGTCCACCTTATACTCAGGCTATTGGTCCATCCAACTCAGTACAGTCTTCTTCGATTGGTAAGAAGCTCTCCAAGATCCCTGGCAGATCCCTTTCCAAGTCATGGTATCCAACATGCCACAGATTGAACCTGCAAGGGCTGTTTCTTGTACCATCCATATGATTTCCAAAGTTACAGCCATGATATGGGGAGTCATGTTGCAATGTTTCATGCTGATTCAGGTAGCTGTGGTAAGAAAGAGTTGTGATTTAGGAGTTCAAATCTTGCCTGTACCCTGAACTCACTAGGTGGCCAGAGACGTATCACTCCTTTGAGCCCTGTTCCTCTGCCCCCACCCTGCACCTGCAATATGGAATAAAATATTGGCCTGTCTTACAAGGCTGTTGTTAGGATTGCAACAAGATATGTATATGCAATACTAAGTATTAGCAACATGTGATACTTATTATCAAGCAGTGACTCTTCGTTTCAATAGAAATTGACACACAATTGAAGCTGCACTGAGACAGTTTCTGCTTTATAAAACAGCTTTCTCTAGGAGTCAGTAGAGAGAAACCACACAAATGGTTTTTAGTTCTGAGTCCAGGTTTTAATGCAAAGAGTCTTTGCTTTGGTAAATGTCTCTTGTAAATGTCATAAGAAAAGTCACACTGGGCTGCTGGATTCAGAGGAACACACGCACACACCAACAATGTTATCTTTTTGGTATGCGAGTAGGCATGACTGTATTTAACAGATAATTAAACACAGAAACAGTGACTCCCTAATATAAGTAGCCATTACAATAAATCTGTTCTTCATTTTGGCATTAGACAAAAGCCATGGGGCTATAAAAGTCTTTACTGCCATAGTATCTTTTTATAGTAACTACTACTTTATAGAGGCATGTACCATGTGTTTTACAGAAAGACCGTTCCATGTTCAAAATGAAGTTCAGTCAAGTGTTCTCTGCACATAAATTTTGACTCTAGAACAGTATTGATAAGCATATTACTTTCCACAGGTCAGAGCAGCCAGCTCTCAGCAAATACAACACACTAGGAAAGTACTCAGCCCCCCTGCAGAGTCATGTGTGCCCTTCAGTTATAGCTATTGAATCACAACTGTACATCCACAAAAAGCAAGCTAGATGGAACTTTTTGCATTTAATGCTTCCCATCAATTAACACTAATTGTATCAGTAGATCAGCATATATATGTTAATGTGTACACGCACAGAGAGAGAGAGAGAGAGAGAGAGAGAGAGAGAAATGAAATATTTTCTTCACTGTGCAATTCCTGTAGAATAGCAAATAACACGTGAAAGCCTGATCATATTATTTGGTCATAAACATTATTGATTTAGTTTTATTGTGGAAGTATAATTTCACAAATTTACAAAGTTATGGAAGAAAGCAAGAGATTGAGAGAGGGTGGGAAATTTACTTTGAAAACTTGAGGTACCTGAACAGTAAAACACTTTGAGAGCATGTTGCAGCTGCAAAAGTCTTTAAAGTTCCACTAGAATTCCCAGTTGCTAAACTGGGCAGATATTTATTTTTAGAAGTAAATAACTGATAGTAAACCAATGATAGACATTTCTCTATTGGAGAAGAGACTCTTATTTCCAGATGCCAAATATTGAAGTTTCAGGGCAGTCTTGCCACCTTTGTTAAAATCAATGCTTCCATTCTGTGAACTGGTAAGATGGAGGAACTCAACTGTTTTCTTTCCTTAATGAGCCTTTCCCTCTGACAAAAGAATATTGACTGAAGTGCCTGAATATTATTGACAAAGCTTTATTTGTTTTCTGAACTCACTAGTTTAAACAGCAAAAGTAATTACAAGGAATAGTTAAATCCCTCGACAACAACTTGGTAGGGCTGGAGATCAACCCCTGTAATTTAACTCTAACCGAGGACAAGGAACAGATTTGCATACTATGAAAACAATATTGCCTGGATTTTGAAGGCCAAAGCATAATACCAGCACTTTATTTCCATGCTGCCAAAGGAAGTGCAATACTTTCTTACAGTGGAAGGATATCCCTGGGCATGGATTTCAGCAGAAGAGAGAGCAAGAGCAAGAAAAGTTATTTATTTATCTTATTCACCCTGGCCACTAAACCATGGTGTTCATTATGTGTCTTACAATTATTTTCTAAGTTGTCAGGAGATAATGGCATCACATCACCTGACTGGTGGAGGCTCCAGATGGGAGAAAGCAAGGGGCTTGACAGGGTATGTTACACTCTTGGCAGGCCATTTAAGGTCCATCCTAAAGCCAATGCCCAGCTGGCCAGGAGGGAGCCGGTCCACAGCTGGACAACAGTGTTATGCCTGAGCCCTTGTAAATTCAGTTGATTGCCATGGAGAGCAACAATGGCCAAGTCTAGGAGCTGATTTGGCAGCTTGTCCCTTTAAGGCCACAGCTGAGCAGCAGCAGGGAGAAGAGGGGGTGGGGCCATGCAATTGTCAGTCAAAAGCCCAGGGTCTGGCTCCAGGGTGGAGCTTTAGGCAGAAATCAGGCAATTAGCCTATAGGAGGCTACTTCCAAGGTCCCATGGCAAGGCTGGAAAAGGACCTTTGCAGAATGCCAAGCTGGATTTAAAAGGCTGGAGGAGGAGGTCAGTGAGGAGGTCTTGGCTCTTTCTTCTTGAGCAGAAGGAGCAAGGCTGGGAAGGGGAGAGAAGCAATCAGCTTCCTCCCTATTCAGAGGTCCACAGATGGCAGGTAACAGATGCCAATCATATAGAAGGGGACGGTTCTGCCCCCACCTTCTCATACAAATATATCAGAAAGCAATAAAAACCATCAAAAAGTCAAACAGCAGCAAGAGCAAAATGAGGCACTAAGTTGCTAAAGGCCAGGTAAGCACAAGTGTTTTCACTGGACAGGCATCTAAAACTGAAGATAGTAGATAGTGCATATAATAGGCTGCAGAGAGGGAGATCCACAAAAAAAGCACCACAACAGAGAATGCCCTGCCTCTTCTAACCATCCAGTTGTGAAGATGGGAAGATGTATAAAAGCAGAGCCTTTGAAGAAGACATTAACAGTCAGGAATGTATAGGTAGAAGCAATAGGCCATTAAGTGCTTTAAAGGTACCTAAGTATTACCCTCCCCTCCAATGAAGACAGCAAAATCCTGCAAAATCCAACAAGAGCAATCATGACCACAATGCAGACTTCTGCAAATACGGAGGAACTCCTACATTTGTAAATTTAAAAAAAACTTTGTTAAAAAAGGGAAAAAATCCTCCACATCCCTACCTGCAACTTATGCACAGGTAATCTAACAGTAACCTACCTTTTCTAGATCACACTTTTCCAAAAAGAAAATACATGCATGCATGATTCATGGGAATCATTTCACACATTAAAAAAGCCAAATCCAAGCTTGCCGTTGAGAAGTAAACTACACTTTACACGGCCACTGTATGAAATCATATCCCAAATGTGCTTTTACTGCTAAAAATGCTTTTGGCTTAGAGCTCACTGGAAGTCACTGGAGGTCATAAAACACACAACCATTCTCCCCACCCCGCTCCCCACACACTTCCTCTCTCTCGAATCCCATAGAAGGAAAACCACTGGGTCAAGTTTCAAGGCAGCAGTACCTGACAGAGGGAGGTTTAATAATGCATTTTCCTCTGTCCCTTTCCAATTGTAAACTGTTCCGTCCAAAAGGTGCTGTGCAGCAGAGAAGAGACACTGGGCTACAGTTACAGTTGCAGTATATAATGTAATTGGGTCTTTTGAGTAAAGTGATGAAACTACACCCAATCCTAGTATCCTGGTGAGAATACCTACCTCTTTGATACCCAAGTTTGAAAATATCTAAAAAACTAATGTATGAGGAGACTGTTATACTGACCAAAGATGATCGCCAAGAGTTGAATATCAAAATAGCTGCTTCATTGATACTGTATGTACATCAGCGCTGAGTCTGAAAGTTCAAAACATCTGCTTAATCCCTCACAAATAATATATAGCCTCCGAGCAGAAATACATTCTCCCTAACATCTAATATATAATTTGAGTCCATTTCTGATATTTTGGGAGAAAGAGAGAAGGGGAAAGGACTGAAAAAAATATTCCTTTTCTCTCTCTTATGGGACAAATTTTTTATTGCTTTGTTAAAAATGTCCATTATGCAAAGAAGTGTCAGGGGAAAAAAGAAAGCTATATAACACCAGAAAGCATTTTTATCATTAATACTCCCCTTTTATTTTCCTCCAGGTTTCTTCCCTCTGGGAGGACATCAAAAAGAAAGAGACAGAGAGAGAACTGTAGATAGCAATATAAAACGTGTTTTTCTCATTTTGACAGAATCATTCTGCTCTCTTTCAGAAAAAGATTGGTTACCACATCTTTCTAAATTTTTCATTTTGGTTGGGTGAACGTATCTTGTTCAAACTCCCTTAATTACACGTGAAGTGAGCTCTATCAGTTTGCCTCAATGTTTCCTGACAAAGTTTGTTTTGAACACAGTACCATGCTAAGTACATTTGCAACTAAACATAGGTACTTGATTGTTGCAGAGGTTGGCTGTTTTCCCCTGATTCAAGAATGAAATCATCTCATTTATCAGAGAAGAGGAAAGATCTTCTAGGGCCATGGCCATTCAGGCCATTAAAATGGCCGACATATAAAGCATGGAATCACATGCATTATGTCCCCTCTTTGTGCCTGTGTAGTTGGATTTATCTGTTAAATGTGTGACACATTTAAATTGCACCTACAAGATCAGAGGTATCTGCTCAAGAATCAATCACAGGGATAACTAGTTTTATGGGCAGATATCAAAGGCACCCAGTCAAATGAAATAATAAGTTTCACTGAAAAAATCTTAAACTTTAAAAAAAAATTAATATGTACTTTTCTAAAAATCAGAGGCAGTAGTAGATGGATAGTAGCGTAGTAGTGACAGCGATCAGAAAGTGTAACCATACAAACTGACACATTTGAATTCATTTTGATGCACCTGAACAGTTTGACCAACAGCCTGCTCTCTACTCATGACTAGAAGTCAGCTCTGGATCAGTTTGCCTCTGTGTTCCCTGTCTGTTGATGTCTAATGGGTTGTGCAATAGGTGTGCTGCTTTTTTAAAAGACTGTTTTAATTAACTTTATTATTGTTGATTTTATTCTATTTTATTCTATATTTTATTGATACTCTCTGTTGTTATTGTTTTGCCATGTTTTTCTTTATGCTCTTTGTTGTTATCCGCTCTGAGTCTGCTTGCAGGGAGAGTGGACTATAAATTCAATTAAATAAATAAATAAATAAATAGAACGTGAGCTAAACTGGTAGGTATTCAAGCATAACTAGTTCACAGTGAGGTTTTTTTTAGTAATGACCCATCATTTCTCAAATTGTAATTTGATCACAAATTACAAGCAACACTTAAAATAATGGTGTTTGAAATTGTATTGAAAATAATTTGTATACTGAATAGAGATGGGCACGAACTAGAAAAAAATGAACCATGAGGTTCGTGGTTTGTCACGTTTCACAAACCATGAACTTTCACGAACCTGCCCCAGTTCACGAGCCAGTTCGTTTTTGGTTCGTGAAAACGTCACTTCCAGGCCAGCAAACCACCACTTCCAGGTCAGCATAAGATCACTTCCAGGTCAGCATAAGGTCTGCAGAAAGCCCAACCCCCATTGCCTTGGAAACTAATTGATTGGCACCAGGCTGTCTGCAGTGATGAACCAAAAAACAAACCAAATGAACTGCCCTAAAGTTCGTGGTGGTTCATCAGAAATGGCCTCTGACGAACTGCTGGTTCGCGAACCATGAACTGGCCTGGTTTGTGACGAACTTTGCTTTGTATTTTGGTTCGTGCCCATCTGTAATACTGAACAATCCTGAATTGCAGTTTGGAAACTATGGTTTGTGGGCAGAGCAAAGAACTAACCCAGAAGAAAGGCACCAACTCAGAGGAAACTGTGGGTTATGTGAATGGGAAGGCATTGTGTTGGTTAGGCAGCTGTTCAAAATTTGTGTGTCATCGTGCCTTGCTTCATGATTCTGAACATGCCCCAACAGTTACTTAACCAGCTGCAGAGTGTGATGATGAGTGCAATCAGCCAGACAGGTAAAAGCACTTAAAATACCGCTCATTTTAAATTACAAACAAATCATCAATAGGAGACTATGTGGTGCTGATTCTGAACTAAAGAGAACACAGGGTAAGTTCAATTTTTTGAGCATTGCTGATCTTTTTTTCCTAGTTAGCTACTAAAACTAAATTGTTGGTTTTTCATGTTTCCATAAGAATGTATCTAATGTTACTTTAATTATTATGAAGAAATAGATTCAAATAATAATGAATCTCAGTGTATGAGCATTCTATCTTTTTTTACATGAGATTGACTTCCACTAGGACAAAGGCTTTGGGGCAATAGCACCTCGTTATGGAATGTTTTTTCTTGTATTACTTCGTCTGCCTTGCCCTTTGGAAGCACGACTTCTCTATTCCATCAGTCCTTTGCGGAGAAGATTTCCTTGCTTGTTTAAACTCCTGCTTTATTCTTTGGTATTGTAAAATATAATGCTAATGCTTTGCAGATTTTGTTTCAATATTTTGCAGTTGATGATTTTGGATAAATGATCTGATGCTTTGAAGCTGTCTTGTACACCAGGTGGAAAGATGGGATAAAAGTAGAATAAACAAATGTTAAAAGCTGGGCTTTTTCTGGGAAAATATATCCCATACAAGACCTACAATTAGCCAAGCCTTTCCTTATGGCTGTTTCAATCCTTCAGACTGTTTTCATTCATAAAGAGTGAGCATTAAAAAAGATAAAGCCTAAAAGTCTACAGACACATTGTGGCCATCACAAATTTTGTTTATTTCACTAGGAAAAAAATAAGTGCATGCTTCTATTATGCACTCAAAAAATAGAATCAAGTAACCCTGAATACCCTTTTCCATTTAAGGGCCATTATTCATCTCTGGTTCCTTCTGCCCTTACTATTTAGTTCATCTCTCTGCTGTTGCTATGGGGTGGGGGAAGGGTAGGATGAAGGTAAGGAGCGTGTGGTATATATTGCTAAGTTCCCAGACCACCTTAAACTGCTCAGAGCAGCGTGTCTAATCTAGACACACTATTCAAAACCTCTGCCAGGTTCAAAAATCAGCGGCATCAGTAGGGGGGGGGGATAGGGGGGATAATATATATAAATAAAGATAGATATACACGCGCACTTTAAAAGCATTAGTTTTTCTGATATAAATATATAGATATACAAACACATACAATGTGGAAAGCCACAATGGATGATTTACAATACAAAATAATATGTAACACTAAACGTATGTGTCACAAATGTTTTATTTCATAAAGAGCTTTTAAAATACTCTTCTTCTCCATCATCAATGCCAACATCTTAGAGAATGACCAGCAGTTATCTGTAAATATAGGAAACCATTGTCAATGGCCCGACATCAGCAGAACCAGTACCTTAGGGGATGAGACATAAATACTTTGTAGGTGGTTTAATAAAATCTCCCCCAAACTTGATATTATGAAGCAATAGTCTCTCTGCTTTTTTTCTTTTCTCTCTCTCTCTCTCTCTCTCTCTTTTTTAGCAGAGTTACATTACTCCTTCAGCTGCTAAGGAAGGGAGCTTACATATTTGTTCCTACTAGCATCATGTCTGACGAGTCCACTGAGCAAGTAGTGTGATTCCTGCATCCAACAGCCGTGATTTTCATGAAACGATCACCCTGGATCGATTGCTGGCTGCTAGTAAGAGGTATTATAGTAACATACCCAAGTGTGTTTGTCCATATATATTAGCCAAAATCCCTCCTTGATATCACTGAGGAGTGCAAAGTAGAGATGGGAAAGAGTGCCAATAAGCCATTTCATTTATGTCAGGGGTGCAGGGTTGTGCATGGAGCAGTTAAACTTAATACTTATTTGTTGAGAGGGTGCTGTTTGCAAAGGGAAGAAATTGTTTGATATAAAGGACATTGAATAATTTATGCAATATTTAATAATGCAGTAAACCAGGGAGAGTTCAGCAAGACAGGCATGGCACTCTAAATTATTTGCCTGCCTAGCTTTTCCAAATAAAACCCTGACACTTAAATGCTATTAGACCACACAATAAACTCGACAAGAAATACTGTCTAATTTGAAAATGAAACAAAAAGCACAACAGGTAAATCTAGGTTGTAGTGTGAAAGCAACATCATTTGTGGTCATATATTTTTAATCAGAGTAAAATAAAAGCTCAGAGAATAAAATTTGCATTAGCAGAAAAAGATGTATTTCTTGAGCCCAGATCTAGAGTTTTACAGATGATCCTTGAAGTCTTTCCAACTGCACAGTAGCAAAAATGTTGGTGTGATCAATAGCTCAAAATGTAGTCTGCTGAGCGTCTTGGGAGCAACTATGTTTTAGAACAATAAATTGCATTACAACCCATGCAATGCTTTCCCGGCATACTATCTTATGACTTTTCATTTTTCAAAATGTCCTTAATATGCACATTGAAAATGTTGTTTAATGGTAATTTACAAAAGCTTGATGTGTTCCATTTTACCTCGTCTGATGTTTTTCCTCCATCTGCATTTTATAGACTTTATTCTTCTTTAAAAGACATTGAAACAGCTTTCCCAGTGTACTCTTTGCAGGAAGAAGAAAATTGTATCTCTATATTGTGTATTTAAGTGAGTTAGCAGTACAATCCTATGCAGAGTTACTCCAGTCTTAGCCCAATAAAAGAAATTGCCTTAGGCTGGAGTGACACTATACAGGATTGCAGTGTTAGTCACCAGAATGTAGTGTGGTATGAGTTTTAATACCAGCATAAGAAATAGTTCTAGCAAGTCAGAATTGTTAACAACACCATTCTAAAGCCCTAATTAGATCTTTCAAATGGTATCATGATTTTAAAAAAAAATTCAGAGCCTTTCATTTTCTGCAACGTAACTTTGTTCAAAGTTCTTATTCTGGGTAGACATAATCAAAGGCTGTAACTTCTGTAGTGCAGCTAAAGACCAGTTATGTTGTGAGCTGGATTTTTTGCCTATGTGCAAGCAACACAAGCAATTGGCATGATATTTGTTTTATTTATTTACTTCATTTTATACCCCACCTTTATACTCCACCTTTCCCCCCAATGAAGACCCCAAGTAGCTTATATTAGTCTCCTCCCCCCCATTTTTAATCTTCACAACAATCCTGTGAGGCAGACTTGGTTGAGAGTGTGTGACAGACCCAAGGTCACCCAGCAAGCTTTCATGGAAGAGTGAAGATTCAAACCTGGGTCTTCCAGACCATCTGGATCTCAGTTTTGATTGTCCTTTGGGCTATTCTATAATGTCAGGATCTCTGGCTCTAGCCAGATTATAGTTTTAAAAGAACAAGCTAATGGCACTAGGATATAGGGATCACTGTCCAAGTAATGCCAATTTATCCTACTATGGCCTCCTTTCACAGGTTTCCTAGGATTTTGCCTCAAATACATAAAAAACCTGTTTGACCAGAGATAAAGGGCCAGATTTCCAGGATCAGCTGCCCATGCATATTAGTGACCATTCACCTCTGACCATTCACCTCTGACCATTCACCTCTGACCATTCACCTCTGACATGTACAAATAGCATATACATACCTAAAATCTAAGGAAAGTGACGCCAAACTGGATGATCAGTTCCTGGGTTTTCTCTAAGATATTAGCCATACAAAACAAACCTATGCACACTGGACTTTATGCATGTTGTGGTGGACAGGTTAGGTTCTGCCTCTCCCAACAACAAATATCCAGTGAGAGTTAACAGAATGCTGGGGCTGGTGGCAGTTGAGATCTGTTGGGATAGTTATAGACAAGGGAGAAGGATTTTAGGCTGCTGAAAGGGAGCTGGCTGCTGACACATAGTGTGGGTTTATGAGTTCACATCTTAAGAACAATCTATCCACATGTTTGAATCACTCACTCCTATCTTGTAAATAAAGTTATTTGTTGTTCATCTTGCAAATAAAGTTGTTTTTTCTGTTTTTACCCTGGCTGGCTGGACAAAACCACAATTCAATCTGGTCACAGCCAAGATGTTTGAGAAACTAAATGAGGGCAGCGTATAGGGAATATACTTGAGTTCCTTTATTCCAACTGCCCTGGGCATTCAGCTGGGTGAGAGGTAGTGAACTGATGGAACTTGTTGTCTGTCTGGTAAAGTCCCTGGGAAGATGAGAAAAGGATTCTGTGTGAATTTGTGTCAGGACTCTCTGCCTGATAATTAAGGACTAGTCAGGGGGCAAATTGTCACTGCCCTGGACTGCCTGAGTAGCCCAGAGCCTGTGAAGTGAGGTTTAAAGTGGGTGGCAGTGGGACAGGGTGTCATATATGTATTCCCTTTCTAATTCTAAATCAACATGGAGATTAACAAAGGCATCAGAGGTGGAACATGCATGCTAGATCAGTGTAGAGGATGGGCATGCTTTCACCACTACATATATTCAGCAAATCCAAGGGAATGATCCAAGGCAACAGTAGGACAAAATCAATGCATATAGCTACTCTGAAAACAATGCCTCATGTATATTCTTTGACTTAACATTTTTATATAAAACCTGTTACTGCGTCTGTCTCCAGCATATGCATATTTGTCTAATGGGAATTGTCTAATTATTCTTTACTGTATGGTTCATTTTGCTGTAATGCCAATAATTCAGAGAGATGCCAGCACACCCTGGGTTTTTTTCTGTAGCCAGCTTCATTTTAAAAATCACTTGTTCATTCATCTTAACCTTCTGTGATGGATGCTATGCAAATTTTGTGAAGTCCAGGCACGATTTGAAAAAGTAGCCATTTCACTTGGCACATGGTTAATTAATACATTGAAAAACTTTGTCCCTGAGATGGATTTATTGATCTATTTCATTTTCAAGATTTTGTTTTCATTATCTCAGTGCCTCCTACTGTAATGAAGCAGGATCCTGGTGCAGATATTGGTCATAAAGGAGAGGTCACAGCAAGTTATTTTGTTGCAAAATCTAAACAGTCTTCTGCTTTTATCAATTCCAGGCATAATAAATGGTCATTTAAGCATTTAGCAATATATTTATGGACAATGTTGATAATGCGTATAATAACAGATTCATAAGTAGTAGTTGACTGTACAAAGGTTTGATGAATGTTAATCACAGGAAGAATTAACTGATTAATCCAGAGAAATATTTCATGAAATAAACAAGTACATCTCTGATTACTAAATTCATTTCTTATTTAGAATAAGATATATTTTGAACTTTCCAAACCTGCCACACTTTTTAGGTTATCAAACAATGTACTATAGATAGGAACTGTACTTTGGATTGACCTGGATTAGTAGATTAATACTTCAGCATGTTGGCAATGTTACCGGAACTGCTCTTTTTGAATGGGGAATTAGCTTAGCAGTCCAGAACTAAATTTAGCGCGGATCTAACCATCTATACCAAGGTCCCTTCTCCAGACGCTCACGTAATAAAGAGGCAGATTAAATCACAATACAACGTGTCTTTACTAGTAATGTGGCGTATGCCTGAACTTGCACACACATACAAGGTGACATACAAGAACTAGGAAACATAGAAGCAGGAAAATAGAGACGGTCGCATTAGCAGGTACCCCACGATGAAGTTGGGTATACTTACAATCCTGAAGCGGAGCAGAGATATGGCAGCGAGGTGGTCTGATGCCAGCACCAGAGCCACGAGTAGAGAGACAGCAGGGGGTCAGGATAGGAATGGCGTACCCCATGTGGCCTAAGAGGCTGGCTTATATACCCCAAAACATACCCAGAGGCGGGTGCTATACCTTGTGGTTCTCACGGGTTAAAACAAAGGTTTTAATGGCTTTCTGAATGCCTTGGATGGGCCACTTTAGGATTCTGATTGTATCGTGGTGACACCTTAGGAAGAGGGGACAAAGGAGGGAGGGGGAGGGAGATCCGGGCGTGTTGAATGGATGTTCTAGTGGACAGGGCTTGTCCCAACGTCATTGGCTCTGGAATGCGGAGGCTGCTTTGAGATGCATTCTCTAAGTGCTTGGGCTTGCTAGCAGGCTGCCCGGTAGCGAGGGCAAGCTGGGTGACCGGCCCGCGGGAGGCTCCAGGCGGGAACTGGCCAGGGGATGCCTGGTCAGGCTCGCTGGAGGTCTCCCTGGCTGGCACCTGGCTGCTAACAGCGCGGCTTGGGCCCAAGTGAGGCAGGCTTCCATGGAGGCAGGGACACAGCGTTGTAAAACACAGTCCATAGCAGGGAACAAGCACCTTAGGAAGAGGGGACAAAGGAGGGAGGGGGAGATCCAGGCGTGTTGAATGGATGTTCCAGCGGACAGGGTTTGTCCCGACGTCATCGGCTCTGGAATGCGGATGCTGCTTTGAGATGCATTCTCTAAGTGCTTGGGATGGTCAGCACTTAGCTTCTTCTCCGGGGCGGCTATTAAGATATGCAGAGCAGGGTGAGGCTCACCGCTGCGGACGTGGTCTGCTTGCTTCTCTGGAATGGCTTCTCTCAGCAGGCTGCTTCTCGGGGTCTTCTGGCTACCTGGGAACATGGCTGCCGGCTGGGCATGGCTGGGGCTTGCTAGCAGGCTGCCTGGTAGCGAGGGCAAGCTGGGTGACTGGCCCACGGGAGGCTCCAGGCGGGAACTGGCCAGGGGGTGCCTGGTCAGGCTCGCTGGAGGTCTCCCCGGCTGGCACCTGGCTGCTAACAGCGCGGCTTGGGCCCAGGTGAGGCAGGCTTCCATGGAGGCAGGGACACAGCGTTGTAAAACACAGTCCATAGCAGGGAACAAACACCGCCCATGGTAGATGGTAAGGCAGGCATGACGCACACATGTAGTAAAGTTCAAACACACACAGGGAGGTCCAGATATAGGCTTGGGCAAGGCTGCCCAGAAAGAGAGTCCTTAGTGCAGTCATCCAGTCATGGATTCAGGAAACTGACACAGTCTATTGCAGCAGCAGGGTAAGTAACAAACAGGCAGGAAACTGACATGTATTAAAGTGCACATGTGCAGGGCAGTCTCTGGTGTAATCATAAAACAGCAGTGCAGGGAAACTCAAACACAGTCCATGGCAGGCCTTAAAGCAGGAGAGGGGGCCAACTTGGCAACAGCAATGTTTAAAGAAGACAATGATTTTTCTTATGCAATCACAAATTTCTACATGCTTGATTTGCCTGTTTCAAGCCATCATTAATATTTGAAGGAATAAATTAGACTGAATACCAGAATCTGATGGTGCAATCCACATTCCAGTGGATTGGGCACACCTAAATCTACCGGAGATTGGTCTGCATCATGACTCTTCCCTTTCGTTGTGCTACTCCCAAGCATGGAATTCCCACATATACCTAAGCATAGTATATGTGGTACCTTCTTTCCCGCTCCTTCAAATTCCTCCCCCAAATCCTCATTCTTATATGTTATTGAGCTTCAGATACATGTAACTATATCTGACAACATTCATCCCTTACTACCCTTTTCTCTTCCTCCCTGCCCAATGTTATTTTCTCTGTTATCAATTTAAAATTGTAAGCTCCTTGAGAGCAAAAACCTACCCATTTGTTCCTCAGTGCAAAGTGCCATGTGCACAGGTGTTACAATATAAACATATTAACGATGCTGGTGATGGTGTTAATGAAGCAAAGGGGAAAGACAAGCGATGAGGGAAGGCAAGGAAAGCAGAAACAGGAAAGGAGGGGGGAGGTAGAGAAAAGAATTATTTTGCTGCGTATGAGTTTGAAAGGAGGAGAAAAAAATATGGCCAATCATTTTAAATGTCCTCCCTTGTCTGTCTATTCTCTCACTTAAAAATCATGTCCAGGCCTTAAAGAAATGGCAAGTATTACATGCAGACAGTCATGGGAACAGCCATGTGCCATGCAAGCTTAAAGAGCAAGTCAAAGCCTGCAGATGGCCTCTTCCATATTCAGTAACGGCAGGAGGAGGAGGGATAAGTGGAGGAGGGAGGGTAGTGAGGCAGAGCTAATCTGAGAGGACAGTTCATGCTTGTTATAGACCCATTGCTGATAATAAAATCAGAACCAAACTGCCGACTGGAATCCACTGGAGACTTTCGACTCCTTAAATATTTAAAGTTATGGAAGAACTTGACACGGAAGTGGATCAAATATCACTCCTTTGCGTGCAAATACTTATTTAGGCAACACGCCACATCTCAATTTGGGCAGAGACAATCAAGTGGGCACCCATGTTATGGCAACTAATGATAATGCACCATTACTCCTTCCCAACAGTCACAATTGGCTGTGAGTGGTCATGGCTGATTTATTTCAATTAGTCTTCACAGGCTCCAAGTTATGACAAATTTATGTTTGCATTGCAGCAAAGTGGAAGCGATCACGAAACCACCAAAACATCAAAACAGAAAGGAGAGCTCCCAGTTAACATGCAGGCTGGTTAATTCCCAGGGTGGAGCATCCATCTTAGTTCAGCTCGGTGACTGTACTAGAGGCCACTTAAAGCTCTTCAGCCGGCACTTGAAATGAAAGAAGTGGAGGCAAAGCATTGCCTGTGTTTTCATAGCCATTCCATGTGCTTTTCAGCAGAATACATTTCCTTTGAGTAACGGGAGAAAAAAATGTCTGTTTTAATGAAGAAATGTGCTGTAAGGGATGCCTTTAAGGGACTGATAGAGAATCACATAAATCACTCTTTTATTATACCTGCCCCCCACATGCACTAACACTATGAAGAAGAAAAAAATATTAAAGACTTCCAGGTTCTACACAGAAGAAGAATATAGGGCAGCATGGAAAGTGTTGTTATGAATATGAGAGAAAAAGAGCTGGGACATTTAGAAGTATTTCAGATGTCAAAGCTACATTCAACAAAGCATTTGTAGTATTACATTTTATACTCACTTACTGGGAATGCTGAATTTGCATTAGAGTTCCCATATGTAGGTTATTGGGGAAGGCAACAGCAAACCACCCCATAAAAAGTCTGCCAAGAAAACATCATGATGTGACGTCCCCTATGGATCAGTAATGACTCAGTGCTTGCACAAGGGACTACCTTTACCTTTTCCCCCATATGATTATTTGTCAACAAGTGTTTCAATGGATTCATACTTTTAGTCATCCTGTCAGTTCAGTTAGTAGTCTTTACCTGCTGCACAAATCATTTTGATACAATTCTTGCATTGTGATATGGTGAAGAAATTATCTTCATTAGATGCTATCCATGCTTGGAATTAAAGTGTGTTGCTAAATATAAACCATCAAGTGATTTTGGAAATGAACTTTATTTCAATTTCCTTCTGAAAACTGGACAGTTGGGTAATACTAATGCAACACCTTAAGGTAACATTACATATCCCTTTCCCATGCAGAAATAATCACAGCAAGGGACAGGCAATTGAAACCGGGGGAAATGCATCAAGAAAAAGAATTAAACAACCTCTTCACAACAGTCCCCCTCTGATCTTCAAAGCAGCTAGGTGGATATTAGCTGGGGGAAGAGCAGTTTCCGGTCATGGATCTCCCATGTTACATTGCTGAATAGAATAAAAATGGTTTTCTGCCTGTTAGTACATCCTTTGCAGGTTCTCAGAATGCAGACTCTAACATGAATGTGGTGAGAAAATGCTGTTTCCCCTTAAACATCTTAGAACTCTTGTTAAAGCATTCTTTTGATGTATACCTTAAACATCTTCCTATATAAAAGAGTGTGTTCCAGACAATTCACTTCCTACCCTGGTGCGCCACCAGAGGATGCTACCACTGAGGGAAGCCCAGGGGAGGCAGGCTGACCCTCCAGAGAGATCACTATGGCGGGAAGACCAAGACAGGATCAGGAGGGGAGCAGGTGGCAATTCCCACCCACCCCTAACCCAACTGGAATCCAGAGCAGAGCAGGTGGCAATGCCCACCACCTGCCTTAACCTAGCTGGGATCAAGAGTGGAGCAGGTGGCAGTGCCCACCCCCCACCATCACCCAGTTGGGATCAGGAGCCAGGATGAAGCGAGGCTCAGGAGGCAATGCCCGCTCCCCCCTTCACCCAGCTGGGATAAGGAGCAGAGCAGGTGGTAATACCTGCCCCCTCTTCAATCGAGTGGAATCAGGTGTGGAGCAGGTGGCAATTCCGCATCCATTTCACCCAGCTGGGATCAGGCATGGATCAGATGGAAATGCACACACCCTTCAAACTGCTGGAATCAGGAGCGGAGCAGGTGACAATGCACGCCCCCACCTTCATCCAGCTGGAATGGTTGTTAATATTATTGTACATAATTAGCACTTAGCACTTTAATAATTAGAAACTATAAAAATTAATAAAATTAGAAAATTAAAATTTAATTAAATGAGGAAATATAATTCAATTTATGTTATTTATACCACCGGAGACCTTTTTGGTTTATTTGTTACAGTCTAAAATATTTAACAAGGCATAAAATGTTTAACAAGTCACGTTTTGTGTTTTTTGCCTTGACTCTTCATAGCTGACACCCCATTTTGTCCAATGAGTTGCTGAAGATAGCCCTGATTGGAAGGGAAAAATCTTTACTTCAATAAGACCCAAATCAAGTATATAAGTGGTTTCCACTGTGGATTGGACATTGATGGGAGTGTTCTTGCAGTCCCGATGTTTAAAATGCTCTTTCCCCAAATGCTCTTTCTCAATTCTTATGGTTTTTTATTGCCTCTGAGTTTCATGAGCAAGTGTGGTAGGTGGATTATCTGACTTGGACCAGCAAACCACTCAACCAAAGTTCACTATCTGGCCATTGATGATGTCTCCATCTCTTCATATACTTTTCCCCAGGACTTTCCCCAGCCAGAATGCAGAAGAATGGTGTTCCGGCACCTCTCAAAAATATTCACATGACTGATGGGTATTTGGGCCTGAAATGGCCAGGATCGGGCTGCTGCTGGGTTGGGAAGGTTTCCCCCATGAGGAAGCAGCCCATTCCAGGCCATTTTGAGCTGATCTGGGCCATTTTGGGCCCCTTAGGGCCCAACTCGGGCCCAAAGCAGCCTGGATTGGGCTGCTGCCAGGCGGGGAAGTGTTCCCCCATGCAGTGGCAGCCCGTTTCAGGCCTATTTGGGCCTGATCCTGGCTGTTTTGGACATTTTAGGCCCATTTTGGCCCAATTTGGGCCAGAAACAGCCAGGATTGGGCTGCTGCCAGGTGCGGGAGGGTTCCCTTGCCTGGAAGCAGCCTTTCCAGGCCGATTCAGGCCCAATCTGGGCTGTTTGGGGCCCATTTGGGCCAAATTCAGGCCCGAAACGGCCAGGATCAGGCCTCTGCCAGGTGAGGGAGGGTTCTCCTGCATGACAGTGGCCTGTTCCAGGCTGATTTGTGCCCAATTTGGCCATTTTGAGCCTGTTTCAGCCCAATTTGGGCCCAAGATCAGACTGCTTCTGGGTATGAGAGTGCTGTCCCATGCAGCAGTGGTGCGTTCCACTGTGGAGTATGGGAGCGCTCCTGGATGGCAATGGTTTGCATCATGACATCACTTCCCGAAAGTGACATCATCACATGGTCCCAAGAGCATGCACGCGCATGCATGGTACCCAGTGAGTTCCACCACTTCTTTTCCCAGAAAAAAAGCTCTGCTTTTTTCACTGTGTTGTTGTAAGGATAAAATGGAAAAATGTAAACCACCATATTCTCACTGGAAGAAGATAGGAATACAGAAGTCAAGATAAATAATAATAAATAGGTTTGTCCTGAATATCAATTGAGGTATACTAGCATGAACTGAATAATAAATCTTCTTTTAGACAGAAAGTTTTCCTATCAGACAGTGCTAAGGTCAAACTAATGACTATAGGAGATGAACAGATTTTAGTTTTTAGTGGCATCTATACCACAGTAGAAGAACATGTTTTCTCACAGTTAGAAGCCTCAAAACTCCCTGCTCAGGTTCAACCTGATACACAAACAGTAAGGAATATCTGCCATTGTTTATCCACTTAAACTACATCCTAAAACTTGCAAGTGAATATTTCAGGAACATCTGTTTTTGATGGCCACGTTATTTTTTTATAAGATTTTTAAGTGTATACCTATAAATATAAAGTGTACATGTGTCCACTTGCAAAGAATGGCACTACCTGTTGAAAAGATACTTTGTGGAAACCTGGATTTGCATTTGTGTATTATATGACATATTATTGATTGATGAATGAGGATTATATAAATTTGTCACACTTGCAGATCAAGTGTGTTCACAACAGGAAAACATCTCTATATGTTCCCATATCATAATACCGTTTCATTTTCTTTTCTCCCTACCGTAAAGGTAGAGATACATTGTTACTGATGAGACATTGGAGTTAGTTAGAATTGAATGATTCCATGCTTTTGTGGAAAGAAGCAATCAATTGTATTGAATGACCCAGCTCATCATTAACTGACTATAATGACATAATTAGATGTCGATTGCATTTAAAAAAAAACTACTAGCAACAAATTCAAAGCTTCCTAAATATATTTGATCATGTAGATTTGTTGTTTGCACACTGCCCAAATGTTGGAACCAATAGCATGCATTATAGCATTAAAATTACGATGTTTGAGTTGTAGAAGAAGAAGGTGATTAGGAACATAATATAGTGGCTAAGTATGCCAGATCAAAACTTGCATAGAATATATAGCTCCCCTTTGTCTTGAGAATTGGTATGACGCTCTGGGCACAGCCTTCTATCATGCACTGGCTTTGTGATTAAGGTATGGTGAACTACATGTTACTTCCATTTTTCTAATGTGTATCAGCTGGGCATTTTGTATTGTTGGTATTTTGATGATTCATTATGCAGTTTTTATGTATGTAATATTTAATCAGAGAAGAATGATACTCTGGGTTCTAGTATCTAATTCTACGAATAACTGATGCACAAAGAGAAAATTTACATTTCTAACCAGCACAATCCCAGAATTGCTTGAAATATTTTTTACACATGACACCCAAGTAACAACAACAACAACAATAACAACATTCAATTTATATACTGCCCTTCAGGATGACTTAACACCCACTCAGAGTGGTTTACAAAGTATGTCATTATTATCCCCAAAACAAAACACCCTGTGAGGTGGGTGGGGCTGAGAGAGCTAGAAGCTGTGACTGACCCAAGATCACCCAGCTGGCTCCAAGTGGAGGAGTGGGGAATCAAACTCTGTTCTCCATATTAGAGTCCTGCGCTCTTAACCACTACACCAAACTGGCTCTCCACACCAAACTGGCTCTCCTCTTTGAACACTCTAAGCCATATTGCTAAAGCAAGACAGAAAGTGAAGGAAAATAATCTTTATATCAAATGTACATTCTAGCCAATGTAGGCTTTAACATTTGCATTACTGACCAATTTAAGCAAAAACTGATTTAAACCACATGTACAAAAAAAACCTCAAAGCCTTTTATCTCTATGAAAAAATAGATATAGTCCAGAAGATGAAATTAATCTTTCCTGATAACTAACTCGGCATTCAGCTGTGGTCAATGATTCACCATACAAATCTGGATATTTAAAGGAAATGAATGTTCCAGTTGAAAAAAAAATACTGTTTAATAAGAGCTAGCTATGGAAGAAGATTAAGTTGTGAATATCATCAGGGACAATGGAAGAGGCCAGGAGGAGGGGGGCATTTGATGAAGAGGAGCAGCTTGAAAGGAACATGAAAAGGCTTTCCGTTCCAGATGTTATGCAAACAATGAGCATTATAATTACTAGGAAAAGAACTTAATCTTTTCCAGTGGCCCTGACAAGGGACAGACAAAGTAGTGATGTCCTGAAAACAAATGACAATAATAAAATTTGTTATGAATGCAAGGTTTGTTGCAGCTGTTCAACTCAGCAAATAAGGCCATTACCAGTAAACAATATTTAGCTGGGTTATCATCTTCCTCCCAGTGAGGAGCACAAAAGTCATGGAACAATAATGCATTCCGGAAAGATCACACTGAATGATGACTGGGCAATCTATAAACGAACAGTAGCACTCTGTTCAGTTCTGGGAATCACAGTTTTTAAATGATGTCAATGCCTTGGAAAGGGTTCAGAAGAAAAGCTATGAAAATGATATATGTAGAAACTCAATCCTATGAGGACAGTTGACAGAAGCAGGTATAATTCTAGAGAATAAAGGTTTGGAAGTGGGGCTGGGAAGAGACTAGCAGTTTTAAAATAAAGGATCTTGGATGAAAGAGTAGAAACAATTGTTCATCATATCCCATAAACTGAACCTGAATCTAGACAATATAGAGAGTTTCAGATGGGTAGCTGTGTTGGTCTGCAGTAGAAGTGCAAGATTTGAGTCCAGTAGTACTTTAAAGGCCAGCAAGATTTCCAGGATATAAGCTTTTGATAGTCAAAGCTCCCTTCTTTAGATGCTCAGAGTGGCTTGGAAGCCACGTGTGGATCTTTGACAATGGGAACTATGGCTCAGAAGAGCCATAAGCCGCGTGTCAAAGACCTACACATGGCCGCTGAGCATCACTTAATGCCCCCCAAAATCATCTTGCTGCCTTCTAAATGCCCCGTCAGACCAAGATCTGATTCTCTCTTCTGCTTCAAGCTGACCAATAGAAGTTGTAGTTTGTTCCCTGTGTTGTGAAGAGGTCAAATAGCAATGATCTTTTCTAAATTTAACTTCTCTGAAATTATAGCTTGATTACCATTGATCAATAGCTAATTTTACAAAAAACATTTTTATATTTAAGAAAAATAATGCTGTACATCAGAGGCTGATACTAATATTTAATCCTTAACCATTAATACACAGCAGATGGATTACTCTAATAACTTATCCTGGCTAAACACATTACTGAACAAAACTGTGTTCCGTAACCAACTTTCTCTAAAATAGCAGCCCATCAGGGAGTTATTCAGGCACTGTTTTCTCCTCTTATTAAAGTATTCAAAGCCATTCTTCTGTTTGTGATCAAATTATTGAGCTTTTCAATACAGATTCTGCACTACTCATTACTTTAGCTGCCAGCCTACCATAATAAATAAGAACGATGGCACTGCAGTGGGAGTTCAACTGAGAGTATTTAACAAATAAGGAGAAAATTCATTGGCTCGCTTTTCCAGGAGCAGTTGTTTGGATGTGCAACTCTAGCAAACCCAAAGCCATCTGACTTGAGTTGATGTTCATTGCAAGACAGGAAGGAGATATCTACATGGCTTGCATCCTCTGTGTCAGTATGTCTAGTATAACTGGCTAGAGCTAAGCATCTGTTCTCAACACTGCATTCACATATGGTAGGAGAAAAGCCCCAGTCCATTCACTTTAGCCAGTAATGAAACAGCTGTGAGTAACCACTGTCACTGGCTGAATATAGCCCATGCTGGAGGGTGGAAGGAACATTGTGATTGAGACTAATGTCTGCCACTCTACATCTGTATGTCTTTTGTTCTAGAAAAAATTCTCATCATTTGTAACTGTTTCTGCAGTCACAATTTTAATTCACAGATTCAATCCAGGTCTGTTTCAGGCATCCTGTAATCCTTCATACCACCTGAATTATGTCTGATCCATTCCAGGTGCTATCAAGGCTGCTCTTCAAAGATTCTATCAGTTCCCCTGTTAAATTTTAAAAACAAACCTTTTAAACCCCTTAGGAAGCCGTATTCAAAAAACTGATCCAGATAAATCCAGAGAATAAAGTTTTCTCTAATTTGTTTCAGCTAGCATCCATCCTGAAAAGACTGCCAGTTTGCACCTTTTCTGGGTTTACAGATAGAAAGAATTCTGCAACACCTGAAATCCTAGAGTGGTATGATCCTCAGCTAAGAATACCATTTTTGTCTACAACTACAGAGAACTCTCTCTCCACCTCCCAGCTTTTTGTGGTTTTGATAATATGTAGTGCCCCTCCCCAAATAACCAATGGGATTAGGCATCTTTAAGAAAATATGTCTATTATTATATAACTAAATTAACTATTAAACAGTTGAACTATTTGATGATAGCTAAATGAAACCTCACGTTCAGAGGAAGTATACTGAAGGGCAGTGTAGTATAGCAGTCAGACTATTAGACTAGTATCTGAGAAAGCCATGTTCAACCTTACTGGGTGATCTTCGGCCAGGCACACTCTCATTCTAACCTACCTCATAGGATTGTTGTGAGGATAAAATGAAGGAGAAGAAACTAATGTAAGCCTCTTTGGATTCCCATTGGGGAGAAAGGAAGGGTATACATTCAAGTAAGTAGTGAAATAAATAAATCTTTGAATGCCATATGGCGGGTATAAATAATGGGAGATTAGATTTTAACACCTATACAGCAGAGTCGGCTGAGACTGAATCCCTCAAAGACAGAGGTCCTGCATGTGGGTCTTGCGTCCATGGGTGCGGCTTCCCACTTTTGATGGAGCACCACTTATGCCGGTGTCGAGAGTGAGGAGCCTGGGGGTGATCCTGGATGCTTCCCTGTCTATGGAGGCACAGGTCACAGTGGTTGTTCGATCCTCATTTTTCTATCTAAGACAAGCTTGATAACTTTTCCCTTACTTATCGACCCATGACCTTACGACAGTGATCCAGGCAACGGTCACCTCCAGATTAAACTACTGTAACTCACTCTACGCAGGGCTTCCCTTGGGCTTGATCTAGAAACTGCAGCTGGTTCAGAATGCAGCTGCACAAGTGGTTGCCAGAGCTCCAATCATGGCACATATAACACCCATCCTCCATCAGCTGCACTGGTTACCAGTTGAGTACCGGGTCCAGTTCAAGGTTCTGGTGTTGACCTATAAAGCCCTATGCGGACTGGGCCCAGCATACATTCGGGACCGCCTCTCCCCATATGTTCCGCAGAGGTCGCTTTGATCAGCCAATAAGCACTTGCTGATGGTCCCTGGCCCCAGGGAGGTCCACCTGGCCTCTACCAGAGCCAGGGCCTTTTTGGTCCTGGCTCTGACCTGGTGGAACTCTCTGTCTGAGGAAACTAGGGCCCAGCAGGATTTGTTATTTTTCCGCCGGACCTGCAAGATGGAGATGTTCCGCTGGGCATTTGGTGGGGGCTAGGCTGTCCTCTTGCCGGCCATACCACTGAAGACCATCCACCACCTATGCAGGAGCTCATAAGTGTGATGCAGGGCATGATGCAAGAGCCAAGCCCTGCATCTAAAATGCTATATTTTAATATTTATATCCGCCAATTTTAATTGTATATGGAATAATGTTTTAATATTTTTATGATGTTTTTATTGTTTTTAATCTTTATGTAAAAATCGTGTGTTGTTACACTGCCCTCAGCCTGTCTGACGGGGAGGGTGGTCTACAAGTGTAATAAAATAATAATAATAATAAAAGAAAGGACAGCTTTGGAGGATGGACTGTATGACATCACATTTCCACTGAGTTCCCTTTCCTCTCCTTAGAGATGTCCCCACTATCCATTGCCAGAGGTCCTTTTTTCTTCCTGAAGCTCTTAAACAAAAAGTGATTCCAGAAGGGAGAAAATGCCTTGGGAGTTTCAGAGGGGTATGGTGTAGGAGAAGAATGGTTCAGTATAATCACTAACATGCTTCTTTTGGTCTTAAAGCAGGCTCTGGTCCCTCACTTATTTATATTTTAGTAATATAGGTCCAAACCGCCCTTTGCCATCCATTACGTGTAGTATGAGACTGGTGCACCCCTAGTGAATTTAACCATTACTTTAAATACAAAAATATCATTTAGATATAGCAGTACTTAACAAAATCCAAGTGCTGGATTTATATATATATAAAAAAATCCTATTCAAAATCCCAAGACTCTAGTGCAATGTACTCATGTACTCACAGCAGCAGGAGCTATTTAGGCACAGCCCTAAATAGTTGCTAAATCATAGCAAGGGTTACTAATGATGCATTCCTAAGCAGACTTACCACCTTCTAAGCTCGATGAGCTTTGAAGGTTTAACTCTGCTTAGGATGGCACTGTAAATCCTGCTTCCATTTTTAATAGCTTTGAAATAAGGGTATTAATTTTCTTTGGTGCAAAATTATCCTGTGTATTTCATGCAGATCTGATATATTACAATTGCACCACAAATATTGTAATAAAAAGCCAGACAAAAATTACCAGATTCCCACTGAAACAATCACACAATAAGAAAGGACATTTCAGACATACCACAGATGAAGTTACTCAGGGGGGGAAGCCCTCAGAAATGGGGGAAATAATTAAAGAAGTCTGAAGTGCGAAGTCCCTCCCCTGCCTTCTTTTAACCAACTGAGTTAGCATATAGGCTTTTGTATTTTTTGAGTGAGTATTAATTTTCAGGACTGTGAGAAGGGGGAGGCCTTGAGGGCAAACTTGAAAGAGATTAGTCTAATTCAAGCCCCAAATACAGAACAGATAGTTTTATCTCTCTGCTTGAAAAAGAACTTTAAAGACGCTGTGATACGAAGCGAATTATCACCGCTATTAATTGCACAGGCATATTAAAGAGACCCTGGAAAGTGACCTCCTCTAATATGGAGAATGCATGTTGAAAAATATGTCTTAATCTTCCTTTCTGCATTTAGATAAATGTCAAGTGTATCTATCACCTCAATTAACCATAGGAAAAAATGCTGTCAAAATCTAATTCTTTTTTTTTTTTTGACAAGGCATTTATTCTGAAACCAGCAGAGGGAGAAACGGGCAGTTGCATCAGAAAGAGAAGTGTCAAAGGTTTTCAAGACACATGGTGAGTTTTCCATGTGCAAAATGCTGATTAGAACCATGGTAAATCAGTGCTAGTGTGCTCAGGGTTGGTTGCCTAAGCTACAGTAAGACAGAGGGCTTTGTGGTATGGTTTACTTTAGTGTTGAGGTTAAGCTAAGGAAAGAATGTTTTTCAACTACAGGACCATGCAAAATTCAAAGGAGCTGAAGAAATGAAAGAACATTGACATTAAAGACTATTTTGGAGAATTGTAGAACATATTTATATTGTAGATATTTCTTTATTTATACTTTCATTTTTGGTAACTAGAATGGAATCCTTTTATTCGTTCTTTTCACTGTTCCATCAACTTGAACTAACAAGCACACTGGAATAAATTCCTCTTTCAGAGTATGATTCAGAAGAATTTTGCCTAGGCTTCCCATTCCTTACTGTTTAGGAAAAGCTCTATAAAAGCTACAGTACCACCTACAGTCTGCAGAAACACAGAAAACAATTACCGAATGCATATAAAATCCCCTTTTAAAACAGACACTCCAATAAAGAGCAGATTAACTGGTAGCCAATACTAACTAAAATGGTCAAGAAATTCTCCAACAGGGTACGGCTACTCAGGGCCAGATCGAGGGGGGCAGGGGGCAGGGGGGTAGTCTGCCCCCGGTGCTGCCAAAGAGGGGGCACTGGGCTCAGCTGCCAGCTGCCACGAGCGCCCTGGCGGCAGCGCGAGCAGCTGGGTGGCCGCACGTGCCATTCGCTTGGCCAGCAGGACACAGGGAGCATGTGGCAAGCTGGCCGCCCCCTCAGCCGGGCAGGCGAATGGCATGGAGGACTGAGAGGCTGCCCGCTCCACTCACCTGCCTCGCTGAGGGGGCGGCCAGCTTGCCGCATGCTCCCTGTCCTGCGGGGCAAGCGAATAGTGTGGGTGGCCTCCCAGCCCTTCGTGCCATTTGCCTGCCTGGCTGAGGGGGCAGCCAGCTTGCTGCGCGTTCCCTGTCCTGCTGGCCAAGCGAGTGGTACGGAGGGCTGGGAGGCCGCCCGTACCATTCGCCTGCCCCGCAGGACAGGGACCGTGCGGCAAACTGGCCGGCCCCTCAGTGGGGCAGGTGAGTGGGGCAGGCAGCCTCCCAGCCTCCGGCACTGCCACCAGTCGGCTGGCGGCACACCCACCCCACATGATGATGTCACGAAGTGATATCATCACACAGTGCTGGGAGCATGCGCGTGCTCGCTATGTGCGCCCACGCGCTATGTGCGCACACAAGGGCAGCCAAACTTTGCTTGTCCTGGGCACCAGGAACACTAGATCCAGCACTGTGGCTACTGTATAGTGTTTCAGGACGGATTCAGATACTTGAATACAGTTGTCCATTTCAGTTGTATGCATGGGTGGAACAGTTGTATGCATGGTGGAACTGTTTCATTAACACCTTCAGAATTTCAATATAAACACCTAGAGGACATGTTCCAGCTTCCCAGTCCTGATGTAACAGGGCTGCTTTCACACAGGGTCAGGGAAAATCAACCCTGCTGTGTAAACATCAGCATGTGGGACTGATGCACTCAGAAATAGCATTCTCACACACCATCCCCATGCTGCTTGCTGATGATACCATCCCTCCCTACCACATTCCTGCTCATTGTATCAGTACAGTAGCCCCAACCTGATGACAATCTTGCCAGCATCCTACCCCACAGCTCAGCAACCCTTGTCTATCCAACAGCTGACCCTTGGCTGAATTCAATCTTTTTAAAAACCCAATTACAGGGCTATAGGGGAGAGGTGATCCCAGAGCTGGGCATTGACATTTTGAAGGCAGTGCTAATTAAAGATGGGCACAAATCGAATTATGACCCAAAACACCACACAAACTGGGCTGGTTTGTGGTTCGTGAACCAGTGGTTCGTGGAAGCTCGTTTCCATGAACTGGTCTACTGGTTCATTTGGGTCATATTAAATGTGAAGTTTAAATGGCCATTTCCTCAGGCCATTAAATGCCCATTTAAACTTTTCCTGCTGCTTGCAAGTGGCAGATCCCTTTAAACTATCAGCTGGAAGGCAGCGGGGGGGATCCTCCTCCACTGCTCTGTGGGCCTGTGCAGCGGCCTTTCTGCCCCTCACGGAAGAATGGGGAGGACACCATGGGCCCGCAGGGCGGCTGGGCAAGGTAAATGTGGGGCTGGGGCTGGGGCTGGGGGCTGGGGTTTGGGCCATTTAAAGGGCCCTGCCACTTGCAAGCAGCAGGTCCCTTTAAACTATCAGTTGGCAGGCAGTGGGGGTGGATTCCCTCACCTGCCAGCTGATAGTTTAAAGGGCCCTGCCCCTTGCAAGGCAGGAAAGGACCCTTTAAACTGTCAAATAGCCTTTTCCCTGCCGCTGCTAAGCCGCTGGAAAGGGGCATTTAAACCCCACAAACCATGAACCACAAACTGGTTTGTGAACTTGCCCCAGTTTGTGCCAGTTCGTGGTTCCTGTTTCATGAAAACCCACGAACCATGAACCTCATGGTTTGGGTTTTTGTGGTTCATGCCCATCTCTAGTGCTAATCTCCCTTGCCCTTCCAGATTGGTTCCAGGCAGAGTTTTCACACTTGGCTCTGCTTGAGGCCAGTATATCATTTCCCTTCAAAGTGGAGTGAATAAGATTTATCTTTGTTCCACCTTAAAAGGGAAAGCCTGGGAGCTCCATAAGTAGTGCTCATATCATGTGGAGATTCCCAAATAAATAGAAGGGTATGCTGTGTACCATCCAGGGGGGGGGGGAACCCTGTCTGGAAACTGTCAGTGGCTATTAAAGCCCCTTCCTCTTGGTTACACCAGTCTGATGGTAATTTAGAAGGTGACCATGCTGACAAGACCACTAGAAGATGATGTGGTGCCCTGTCCTATCATAGAAGACTGTTACCTCAGGAGATTGTTACTATGTCCAAGCTTATCTCATGTGTCAAAGGCATACGAGAGCTGCAAAGGTGTGTAGTCTGAGTTAATCTTGGTGGCTACTCCTGACTATTCAAATTCAGTTGGAAACCTGCTAGAGCCTAACAAAAGAAACAAGGAAATGATCTGTACATCATCACAGTCTGGAAATCCAAGGTATAATATATGCATGTGTGAGAGCATGGCCATGATTCTTGTTCAGCTGCAACATGGCCTGGGCTGGGACAAACCGTATGGTGGAAGTGAAGAGGAATGTACCTTTTAAAAAAAAGTTCTAGGAGCATCATTCTTATTTACACACAAGACATCCCATGTTTACTTCTCACAGAAACTCATGAAATTTGGGGGAGGGTCTACCGTTCACTCTTAAAGGACTCACTTGATACACAGAAGGTTCCAGGTTCAATCTCTGCTCATTCTAGTTTAAAGATCCAGATGGAATACAAGGTACTGGGAAAGACTTCTGTCAGTCTGAGAGCCAAGCTACAAGTGACTTTTTTCAAGCGTAGAACATTTGATCATTTTCGCAAGTTTTCCTGGGAACTGAAGTCCCAGTGTCCTTCCCCTCTCTGTTAGAATCGCTGCCTGAAGAGCCAGAGAAAGCCGGCTGCAGCAGCAGCTTTTGCAAATCCAGAGCAGCTCCCCGGGAGCAAGATGCCCAGGGAGAAAGCTGCAGCTGCCCGCCCCCAAAGATCGTTGAGAGCAGGCTTGTGACTGGAGGAACGATTTACAAAAGCTGCTGCTGCAGCTGGCTTTCTCTGGCTCTTCAGGCAGCGATTCTAACAGAGAGGGGAAGGACACTAGGACTTCAGTTCCCAGGAAAACTTGTGAAAACAATCAAGTGTTCTATGCATGAAAAAAGTCACATGTAGCTTGACTCTGAGTCCTGGAGAGCTGATGCGAGTCCAACTAGATGACGCCAATTGGAAGGATTAATGATCTGATTCAGTATCAGGCCTCTGAGAATCATCCCACGAAATAAACATTCCCTCTTGACCCTCCTCTCACACCACATAGGAGTTCACCTCATATTTATATTTTATTTATTTATATTTCAATTTATATACCGCCCATCCTCAGGGGCTCTAGGTGGTGAACATGTGTAAAATTTCTGAAGTCAAACAGCCATGGCAAAGGCCTTGCGCTACTGAGGAAAATGGAAGTCTCGCTAGCCAATCTAACCTGGGGATTAGTTTCAGCACAGGGGACCGGCCTGGATTTGGTAAATATTGGGAACACTATAAAGACAACCTTGAGCTCTGCAATGGAATAAAGTCAAGGTAGAGATGTATATCATAATAATGTTATCATGAGATATATAAAAAGAGAATAACCACAATGTATTGATTTTAAAATGTGTTACCATTTTGTAATTTCACCTGGAATGTATTCAAGATCAAGCCCTTGATTCATGTACCCATTACTGTAATCTTTTTGCACACCATCTCCTCTTGGAATTCATTGTTGTTGTGAGAATGTTTGATTAGGTCGAAGCAGGACTGACTTCAAATCTGTAATGTTTTAAAATTCTTTTTTTAATTACTGCAAAACAGAAAAAAATTAAAAGCAAACAAGAAGAAAAAAAAACACTATTAGCAAATCTATACAGAGGTATCTATAAAAGATTTCCAAATATCTAAAAATAAGTCCATACGTAATTCCCTTCTATATGCAACGCATTCAAATGTTGATAAGTTTATAAGGTCGTCAATACAGTGATTTACAGGCAGTGGGCTTTTGTCTTTCCAGCGTTGAAATATAAGTCTTTTAGCAACTGTAAGGGCACGGAGAGTCCATTTCCGTTGACCATCAGTTAGATTCCAAGAGATAGGCAAGTAGTTTAACGGTACATTAACATCCTCAAAGATAAATGAGTTTTCTAACACAAAATTAATATGACTAATAACTTCCTCCCAAAAGGGATGAATGACTAAACATGTCCAAAGCACATGTTTAAGAGATGGACTTTAAATTTGTAATGAAGCTCGTTAGGGAGGAACCTTGGAGCAGCCACTTTCTCACAGCCTAATACAGCTTTTTTAGTTGTTGTGAGGCTAAAATGAAAGAAAAATGAACAATATATGCTGCCCCATGCTTCTGTCATTTTGTTAAATGTGCAAAACAGATTTGTTCAGGAGGGCAGTCTTGTAAAGGAATAGAACTGTGATGTAACAGATCAGCTCTTATTAGGGAGGCTGTGTTATTTCTTCCCAGTCCCACTGCATCATGTTGTTTTACTAGAAGTCTTTACTTTTAAAATATTGTCATTTAAACATAATTGTATTTTGTAATATACTTGCTGATTGATTGAGTAACTTTGTTTTACTACGAATCTTTGCTGTTGGATTCAAATACTATCATCATTCAAATGTGAAACTTTGGAATTGGATTGTCAATTGACTTAATCGTTTTATCATATTTGTAATCCACCTTGAGTCCCACTGAGAACAGCAAACCATGAATGAAAATAAATAAAATAAATTGACAAGCTTTTCCAAGTTAAAAGTGTCCCTCATGAACCTATATTTCATAAAACTATTTTCTATCCAACAGAATTTACAATAAAACAAATGTTCCCTTTTAAGTGGCCCTGGTTACATCCTATTTCTTGCACATTTCCCCCCTTAACTAGAGTATAATTCCAAACTCAGATGTAGATATTTCTATGTAATATTTCAGTTCAGGCTTAAACTTAAGCCAAAAACATAATAATCTCCCCCCAAACATGCTGTTTGTCTCTTTGTTTACATGGTTGGATCCGAGGATGGAAAATCTTAGACCAAAGAAGATGCTATCGGGATTAGCAAAGCAGTCAAATCTTACAGTAGACAGGGAATCATTAAATGTGTATAAATATTTGCAGGCACTGGCAAGAGCAGATGTGCAGTCAAGTAATCCAGGCATTGTGTACTTGCTTTTAGATGAAACCAGCAGTGTCTGAAGCCAAAGTACAATTAATCAAGGGGAATGCTTTAATCAGGGTACAGCTCCCAAATTGTTCCACATTCCAAAATGAATACAAAAACATGATCAAGGGGAAGATGCTTATTTCTTAGCATAGACTGCTGTCTTAAAATAAAAGATAAAGGGGCATACCTTCCACCAAAAATCCATGCATGTGGGATGCAACACACTTGCCACAAAAAGGACAAAAACAGAAGCAGAAGACTCAAACTGGCTTGGCACTGTGATACCCACTTAAGATTCAGATCAGTCTCATTATATGTCTGGACTCAATTTCAAGGAAATATCCTCAGTTCTTGTCTTGTTTCATAAATATTCAAAAACTTGCACTCTTCCCACTGGTGTGTAATTTTCCAGTAAGTTGGTCCCAATTCCAGTAACTTTTAGACAAGCCTGTGGGTTTCAGATTTTAAAAAATGCAAATCAAATGGGCTGTGTGAATTATTTGGTTAATTTTTTTAAAGAGCATGCATTGGAGTGGGTTACATAAACCAGAAATGGAGAACAGGACTCCATGAAACCTCAAGCTCAGAAGCCTGGGTACGAATTAAGTTGATATAGGAACCAACAAACACAACAGGAACTGAACTAACCAGACAAAACAAAAAGTAGTATGGTTAAAAGAAAAAAAATGGAAAAACAATTGAAAGGAAAAAGCAGCAGGGGGGTAGCAGTTAGGGGAGCTGGCACCCAAGCCAAAGGGTCAAAAGCTATTTGAAGAAATCCAGTGATTAGGCAGGGAAACAAAGCAGAACTCACTTAGAAGAGATTTGGGAATCGTTGTAGCAGGAACTTAGAAAAATTCTCTAGGTGACCCAAAGAACTGATACCAGACACTTGGAAAGAACTCATTATAATTTAGTTTCCCAGGTTTGATCCATCATTCTGGAAGCTGCTTTGATGAAATGAAAGGGCAATTTCTGAGTGTATTTCTGGCTCATTTGTTTCATTTTGCACACCTTTAGTCAGTATATGGAGAGGTGGGGTAGTTGCTAGGGACCGTGGCTTCTGGTAGAGCCTATAGCTGCCGACTCCCTACTAGAGGTGGGCACGAACAGCAATATGACGAAAAAAGCCCACGAACAGCTTGATCGGCTGTTCACGAAAAAGCCATTTGTGAGGTGCCATTGTAAACGAACAAGTGGTCGTTGCGAGCCTCGTTCATTGCGTTCATCCACTGTTTGTGAAGCCAGACAGTCAGGCACCTTCAATCAATAACCTTGCCAACGGAGGCAGGGAGTGCCTGAGCTCTGTCTGCACTCCTTCTGATGCCCTGGAAACACAAATCAAACCCCAATTTAGCTTTATATGCAGGTCTTCCTTCCAAGTATGGAGCTCCAAATTGGTTACATGGGGAGCAGAGACCGGGGGGGGAGGGGGGAGGGGGGAGGGGTGCTCTGTAGCCATGGGAACTCCACTCTCATAACTGCAAACCCTGTTAGGCAGTTCTGACTTCTAACAACAGACCTCCTGCTTTGCTCTATGGGACATCTGGTTATAAAAGGAAGAGTGCTCCAAGCTCTAGCTTTCAGTTCCAGAAGTCAGTGACGTGGAAGAGACCTGGCATTTGGGGAGAGAGACAGAGAGAGTGCATTGGAGCTTGAATTTTTTCTGTGTGTGGTGGGATAGGGATCTATCTCCTCTGGTTCCAGGGTTGCTGCCAGGCCCTGGGGCCAAGCTCAGTGGGCACCTCGGCTAAAGGCTCACACTGATTATTATCAGTGCCTGATTTGGTCAGGTTTCTGGGAGTGCTGGGCTAGGGCTCTACCCCCTCCCTGAAGTTCCAGGGTTCCTGCCAGGCCCCGGGGCCAAGCTCAGTGGGCACCTCAGCTGAGAGCTCACACTGATTATTATCAGTGCCTGATTTGGTCAGGTTTTTGGGAGTGCTGGGCTAGGGCTCCACCCCTTCCCTGCAGTTCCAGGGTTGCTGCCAGGCCCTGGGGACAAGCTCAGTGGGCACCTTGGCTGAGGGCTCACACTGATTATTATCAGTGCCTGATCTAGTTAGGTTTCTGGGAGTGCTAGGCTAGGGCTCTACTCCCTCCCTTTGGTTCCAGGGCTGCTGCCTGGCTCTGGAGCCAAGCTCAGTGGGCACCTCGGCGGAGGGCTCACACTGATTATTATCAGTGCCTGATCTGGTCAGGTTTCTGGGATTGCTAGGCTAGGGCTCTACCCCCACCCTGTGGTTCCAGGGCTGCTGCCTGGCTCTGGGGCCAAGCTCAGTGGGCATCTCGGCTGAGGGCTCACACTGATTATTGTCAGTGCCTGATCTGGTCAGGTTTCTGGGATTGCTAGGCTAGGGCTCTACCCCCTACCTCTGGTTCCAGGGCTGCTGCCTGGATCTGGGGCAAAGCTCAGTGGGCACCTCGACTGAGGGCTCACGCTGATTATTATCAGCGCCTGACCTGGTCAGGATTCTGGGATTGCTAGGCTGGGGCTGTACCCCCTAACTCTGGTTCCAGGGCTGCTGTCTGGATCTCGGGCCAAGCTCATTGGGCACCTCAGCTGAGGGTTCATGCTGATTATTATCAGTGCCTAATCTGGTCAGGTTTCTGGGAGTTCTGGGCTAGGGCTCTACCCTTTCCCTCTGGTTCCAGGGCTGCTGCCAGGCCCTGCAGCCAAGCTCAGTAGGCACCTCGGCTGAGGGCTCACAGTGTTCTCTCCTTCTCTTTCCTCCTTAATTCTTGTTTGCTGGCACATTGAGGCTTCGGGCAGGGGCAAAGGTTGGTCATGGGGGGAAGTGCAAAGATTGTCCCGGTTGCCATGCGAGAAGCAGTACTGGGCGGGGCTCAGGGGCAACAGAAACTCCTGCTCCCCAAGGTTCACCTGTGGGTGCTGTGGAGGAGGCCAAAGAGGTCTTGCCGCTGTGGGAAGAGGATCTCTTTAAATTTTTTGAGGAGGAGGAGGGAGCAATCCATGGAGGAATAGTTGGGGTTTGATGAAACATCCATCCTGTCCCCATCCCAAACTCTTGGTGCTGTCCCTGCCTGCAGTCCACCCTTCCTCCGTCTTCCGGTGCCAGCTCTGCAGCATGGCCTGTAACTCTTCATCCTCCTTCCCCTGGAACAGTTAGGAGGCCACATTTCAACCTCTCTGTGTGGAGGCACTTTGGGGCCCTTCCGAATGACCCCCATGTGGTATATGCCATCTCTACGATGGCCTGGCACACAGGGGCAATGACCTGAAGCACCTGTCATCTATGGTCCTGAGTAGACACCTGAAGATGCACCACCCAAGCCTGTGGTCTCCGTCCTCGCCCAGAGAGAAAGAGGGGGAGGGGGAGAAAGAGGGTGACCAGCTCTTCTGAGAAGGGATCAGTGGGAGGGTCACCAGAATCCACACCAAGTAAGAAGCCTTGCCCCGATGAGGCTGCTGGTGGTGGGAGCGGAACGGCCAGGCAGGCCACCCTTGTGGAGGTTGTTCCCTCAGGGTTGGGGACAGTGCCGCTGAAAAGGGTGAGGTCGAGGGCTCAGGAGGTGCACAAGCTGCATCTCATCATGAGGGATGTTCTCTGACTAGGGAGCAACCTGAGGGACAGCAGGGACAAGGGAACTTTGTGGACGCACAACCTACTGGACAGCTGCCAGTGGATCGCTTCCCACTTCTCCCTCAGCATAAACTCTTCCTGCAAGCTGTTCCAGATGCAGGGGGAGGGGGGATCCTGAGCACCAACTCTAACAGGACCTGCCCACCCGCTGGAACTCCACCTACAACATACGTCGTCTGGTGGAGCAGAAGGGCCCGTTGAAGGACATCCTGTCATGGATGGATGTTCTGAGGAGGGGAGGGGAGCTCAGCCTCAGGTCCATAGAATGGAGAGTCCTTGCCCAGATGTCCCAGTTGCTGCAACCCTTTAAGGAGGCCACCAAGCTCTTGTGGTCGTATGAGGCCAGCCTGGGTCAGGTCATCCCCCGGATCCATGGGTTCGTCCAGTTCCTGGCCAAGGAGCTCAAGCAAGAGCTGCTACCCAGGGTCAGGGATGTTTGTGAAGAGGGTGCAGGCATGCATTGCCAAGTGCTTGCATCCTCTGCGCCATGAGGTGCCTACCAAATGGCCTCCCTCTGTGACCCCTGTATCAATATCACCATGCGGAGGGGGGGCTAGATGCAGCACTGGAAAAAGGAGCTCCACAGAGCAGTGCTCCATTTCCAGGCACAGAAGGCAGGGTGGAGGGAACTGGGCAGGGGCGAGGGGCAGGCAGCAGAGAAGGAGGAGGAGAAAGAGGGGGAAGAGGTGGGAAGAGAGCCACACCAGGAGAGACCCACCAAAATGGGACCACTCAATCTCTGGTCCTCATCTGTGGGCTGTGTGGTTGGCCACAGCACTGTGCGTGTCTCTCACAGTGGAGGACTCGGTGGAGGCCAAGGTTCAAGTGTACCTTGCAGAGCCCACCGAGTCCCCCCCCAGTCCAACCCATTGGAGTATTGGGCGAGAAAATCTGCTGTATGGCTGGACCTGTCCATCATGGCAACCAATGTCCTGTCCTGCCCTCCCACCAGCATGCAGAGCGAGGGAGACCTCCTCCGTCCCCGCCGCGCACGTCTGCACCTGGACCTGGTAGACATGTTGACCTTCGTTAAGGTCAACTTCAACCTGCTTGGATTTCCCTCTGTGGACCTTGACCTGCCTGTGCTCTGAACCACTCCAGTCTACTGTGGTTCTAAGCAAAGCTCCTCTGCAGCAGCCTCAAAATCTCTGCCCCACTGACTGGCTCCAGGGCAAAGCAACTTAATGCTATTATCTGTCCCATGGCTGCTCAGGTCAGGTTTCTTGGAGTGGTGGTGTCGTGCTCTAGCCCCCCTCATTTCCCGGGGCTGCTTCCAAGGTTGGGGGCCAAGCTCAGTGGCCACCTCTGCTGAGTGCTCACATTGAGTATTGTCTGTGCCTGATCTGGTCAGGTATCTGGGAGTGATGGTGTCATGCTCTAGCCCCCCTCAGTTCCCGGGGCTGCTTCCAAGGTCTGATGCCAAGCTCAGTGGGTTTCTTAACTGACTGCTCGCAAATGTCTGGGTCTTCCCTGTCATGCTCCGCAATGCGGCTGGTAACCCTTTGTCCTCCTCTCCCAGACAAGTTCCCAGTTGGTCCCTCTTTCAACCTCTCCCTCTCTGGATGGAACCACTATGACCCTTCCCAATGACTTGTCCTGCCCATCCCGTCCTTTCTGCAAAGACAGGAAGGTGGGTAATGTCTGCAGCTGCCACTTTTGGGCACAAGGGACAGCTCAAAAGCTGCTGTAGATACAGTTGTGCCACATGGTGCCCCCTATCCAGGGTACCTGTTGTCCCCTCTGAGTAGGGTGGAATGGGTCCCTGCTGCGACTCCCAGCCTATCTGCGAAGTCAGGAGGAGCTCACACTTGTCATTATTAGTGCCTGTCCTACCTACACAACCACGCAACACACCAAAAGAAAGCTCACCCCAGGCGGAAAATATTCAAGGCAATTTAACCACTTCCTATAAGTTTAGTGTGTAATACAAAAATACAAGGAACATTAAATCCAGAAAACAGTAAATATACAATATTATTGCCAATAATAGCTATAGCTGATATAGTCCCCAGTTACATGAAAAAAGGGGGGCGGTGGCCCCAGCAGACGTGTGTAACTGCCGTGGTCCAACAAGTTGTCCCGATCCAAAGAGTGTAGAAGCCGCTGAAGGTAAGCCAATAAAAGCAACTTGAGGCAGAAAACAGCAAGACGTCCCGGTCCGACGCTTGAAAAAAAGCCGCTGTGAGATGAGCGGGAACGAATTAATTAAGCACTGAAGCCAAACACAACAAGCCGTCTCAATCCAACGCTTGTAAGAGCCGCTGTAAGGTAAGCGGGAACGGAGAGCCGAGACAAAAGCCGCTGTGACATGAGCGGGAGCAAATTAATTAAGCCCTGAGGCCAAACACAACAAGCCGTCTCAATCCAACGCTTGTAGGAGCCGCTGTAAGGTAAGCGGGAACGGAGAGCTGAGGCAACGAGCGTAAGCCGGCCAGATTGTTCTCTTTTTCTCGTTTCAGACCTAATAACGTCTTTCATCAGGCCATAATATCTAAGGAGTAACACAAAAGCAATAATATGCATCGCTATATGAGAAAAAAACTATAACAAGAAGACATTCAAGTAGTACTTACATCATAAATCACAGTTTTAAACTCCCAGGAATTTATCCAACATATGCGGAGTATAGGGGGTGGGGCAATACAAACGCTTAAATATATCAGGGTGGGACCATAATAACATACACACATTCTTTTTAAAGGCACAGCACAGCAAGTAAATTTACACAAGGTAAGTAACAGTTTTATATACAAGATATTATTCAGTAGTGTTGGTTACAACCACTAACCAGAGGAAGGGAAGGAAAAAGGGGGGGGAGGAGGAGAAAGGGGAGGGGGAGGGGAGGAGAAGGGAGGAAAAGGGCTGGAAAAGGGCTAACCACCCAGGGAAGAGCGGGGAGGGAGGATCATAAAAAAGAGGAGAGTTCCAAATGATTATTAAGGCCATGTGGGATCATGGACCGAAGCCTAATGATCCACCTAGTTTCAGCCTGGAGGAGGAACCGATTGTGAAAACCCGGTCTCGGAACAACTTCCAGAACAGAAAATCGAAAGGGTCTGTCAGAGACATGTCTAGTCCTAAGATGTTCATACAGTGGGAGGTCCAAACTTGGATTTTTACATCTGGATATATGTTCCTGAATACGTAATCGTACCGGGCGAGTGGTACAGCCAACATACATCTGATCACAATCGCAAATGAGGAGATACACTACATTAGGGGTGCTGCAGGTGGAGAAGCATCTGGAATAGAGATATTTTCCTGATGTCGGATTTTTAACTGTGGTTAGTTTTACACTCAGCGTGCAAATGTTGCAGTGTCCACAGGGAAAATGTCCCTGTGGTAGATTGGATACCTCAGATCTAGATCTAAAATCTGAGTGGACTAAAAGGTCTTTAAGGTTCTTAGTACGTCGGTACCCAATCTGTGGTAAGTTGTTACACCCCGGCAAATCAGACAAAATGTGCCAATTCTTACGGATGATATTGGAAATGGCACCAGACAACTGAGAGTAGTCCAATGCCCAAGTGATCCTATCTGAGGAAGTATCCCGATGGCGATAATTCAGTGTGTTAATTCGGGGGGTAGCGTCAGCCTTCTTCCTCGCTCTATTTATGACCCATGGGGGGTAGCCGCGGGTTGCAAAAGCAGAGCTCATGCGAGCCGCCTCGGTGCAATAATCCTGCCAGCACGTAGCATTCCTCTTAGCGCGCAGGAACTGCCCCACTGGAATGTTCCGTTTTAATGTGGGCCGATGGTGAGAAGTATATTGGAGGTAGGCTGATCTATCTGTGGGCTTCCGATAGGGTTTAACCCCCAGTCCCCCGGAGGGCTGTTTAAAAACAACCACATCAAGAAAAGGAATACTCTCATTACTACTCTGATGGGTAAACTTAATATTAGAATCTAACCCATTTATCCATTCCATAAACTCTTGGATTTTATTGGACGTGCGCAGCACACAAAAAATGTCGTCAACGTACCTCCGGAAACAGATGATTTCTGAATGAAACGGGTTGGCCTCTACGTTATAAATAAATTGCTCCTCCAAATTGGCCATGTACAATATTGCAATGGAGGGGGCTGCCGGGCAACCCATGGCAACCCCCCTAATCTGATAGAAAAATTGAGAGTCAAATCTAAAGTAATTTCTCTCCATAATAATATCTAACAAATCGAGGAGGAAAGAAGTTGGTGGAAACTTACAAGTGCGCCGATCCAATGCCCCCTGTACAACTGTCCTAGCATCAGAATGGGGGATGGAAGTGTATAGGGATTGGACGTCCATAGTTAAAAGTACAATTCCATGTGGAACGTCCATATTCTCCACCAATTGGATCAGGTCAGTGGTGTCTTTAATAAACGATTTGACTTGAGAGACTAAAGGTTGTAAAAATTGATCGAGGTACAGGGCCAGAGGTTCAAGGAGGGAGTTGCATGCCGAAATGATTGGTCTACTTGGGGGAGATGTTAATGATTTATGAATCTTAGGAAGACAATAGAAAACAGGAGTTCTAGGTTCAGAGATGAGAAGGGCTTGGTGAACTGATTGATTAATAAAGTTGCTCCCTAATGCATTATCTACTATCAGTTTAATCACGCGCCCGATCTCTTGTGTAGGATCGTGTTCAATAGGGCGATAGAATTCGCTATCTGCCAGTTGACGCAAAACTTCCTCCTGATAATCAGTTCTATTGAGTAAAACAATCCCTCCCCCTTTATCAGCAGGTTTTATAACCAAATTGGGATCTCGCTGTAAGGAGCGCAAGGCTGCCATTTCTTGATGAGTCATATTATGCCACCGGGGGCGCTCCCTCCTTTCTAGTTTTTCCACCTCACTAAGAACTAATTTTTCAAAAACCTCCAGTCGTATGTCGGAAACCTGAGGGGTAAAAAAAGACTTGCTTTTCAGGCCATGTAAAGGAGCCGAACCAGTGTTGCCAAAATATTTCTTTAATTTCAATTGTCTAAACAATTTGAACAAATCAACACGGGTATTGAGGGAATTATACTGTGGGGTCGGGACGTAACCTAAACCTTTATTCAACACCTTACGTTCAATAGGGGAGAGCACACGAGAAGACAAATTAAAAACTACGTCTTGTATCTCCCCCTGCGAGATGGCCGTCCCTTGGTCAAAAAAGGACGTCTGGGTTGTGAGGTAGGAATTGTGCGACTTCTAAGAGTACGCCCCCCTTCATCTCCAGACTGCTCCGTATCCGAGGGGTCAGTAGTGTCGAAATCAGGACCCCCCAAAGTAGATGGCGCCCACGTGACCCTCTTTTTAAAGGTGGGTTCCTTCCAGTTGTAAACATTGCCACTGGAGTAGTCACGTCTATCCCTATTTAATTTTTTCACCTTCAAGTCCTTTAATTTCAGTTCGCTATCTTTAATTAATCTATCAATCTCACTAGACCTGTTCTTAAATTCCTCCTCACTGTAACTTGACTGTAAGTTTATCTTAAGATTCTCCACTTCAGTACCCACCATGTCCTTTTCCTGGGCTATACGTTCAATTAATAATAACATTAGATCAAATGAACATTTGTTGAGAATTGAAGCCCATCTTTTCTTGAAGACTTCATCCTCCTTATACATCCCCGGGGGCTTACAGAATATAGCAAGGGGGCTTACAGAATATAGCAAGGAGAATATCATCCCCAGGGGGCTTCGTATGCATAAGCCCCCGGGGATGTATAAGGAGGATGAAGTCTTCAAGAAAAGATGGGCTTCAATTCTCAACAAATGTTCATTTGATCTAATGTTATTATTAATTGAACGTATAGCCCAGGAAAAGGACATGGTGGGTACTGAAGTGGAGAATCTTAAGATAAACTTACAGTCAAGTTACAGTGAGGAGGAATTTAAGAACAGGTCTAGTGAGATTGATAGATTAATTAAAGATAGCGAACTGAAATTAAAGGACTTGAAGGTGAAAAAATTAAATAGGGATAGACGTGACTACTCCAGTGGCAATGTTTACAACTGGAAGGAACCCACCTTTAAAAAGAGGGTCACGTGGGCGCCATCTACTTTGGGGGGTCCTGATTTCGACACTACTGACCCCTCGGATACGGAGCAGTCTGGAGATGAAGGGGGGCGTACTCTTAGAAGTCGCACAATTCCTACCTCACAACCCAGACGTCCTTTTTTGACCAAGGGACGGCCATCTCGCAGGGGGAGATACAAGACGTAGTTTTTAATTTGTCTTCTCGTGTGCTCTCCCCTATTGAACGTAAGGTGTTGAATAAAGGTTTAGGTTACGTCCCGACCCCACAGTATAATTCCCTCAATACCCGTGTTGATTTGTTCAAATTGTTTAGACAATTGAAATTAAAGAAATATTTTGGCAACACTGGTTCGGCTCCTTTACATGGCCTGAAAAGCAAGTCTTTTTTTACCCCTCAGGTTTCCGACATACGACTGGAGGTTTTTGAAAAATTAGTTCTTAGTGAGGTGGAAAAACTAGAAAGGAGGGAGCGCCCCCGGTGGCATAATATGACTCATCAAGAAATGGCAGCCTTGCGCTCCTTACAGCGAGATCCCAATTTGGTTATAAAACCTGCTGATAAAGGGGGAGGGATTGTTTTACTCAATAGAACTGATTATCAGGAGGAAGTTTTGCGTCAACTGGCAGATAGCGAATTCTATCGCCCTATTGAACACGATCCTACACAAGAGATCGGGCGCGTGATTAAACTGATAGTAGATAATGCATTAGGGAGCAACTTTATTAATCAATCAGTTCACCAAGCCCTTCTCATCTCTGAACCTAGAACTCCTGTTTTCTATTGTCTTCCTAAGATTCATAAATCATTAACATCTCCCCCAAGTAGACCAATCATTTCGGCATGCAACTCCCTCCTTGAACCTCTGGCCCTGTACCTCGATCAATTTTTACAACCTTTAGTCTCTCAAGTCAAATCGTTTATTAAAGACACCACTGACCTGATCCAATTGGTGGAGAATATGGACGTTCCACATGGAATTGTACTTTTAACTATGGACGTCCAATCCCTATACACTTCCATCCCCCATTCTGATGCTAGGACAGTTGTACAGGGGGCATTGGATCGGCGCACTTGTAAGTTTCCACCAACTTCTTTCCTCCTCGATTTGTTAGATATTATTATGGAGAGAAATTACTTTAGATTTGACTCTCAATTTTTCTATCAGATTAGGGGGGTTGCCATGGGTTGCCCGGCAGCCCCCTCCATTGCAATATTGTACATGGCCAATTTGGAGGAGCAATTTATTTATAACGTAGAGGCCAACCCGTTTCATTCAGAAATCATCTGTTTCCGGAGGTACGTTGACGACATTTTTTGTGTGCTGCGCACGTCCAATAAAATCCAAGAGTTTATGGAATGGATAAATGGGTTAGATTCTAATATTAAGTTTACCCATCAGAGTAGTAATGAGAGTATTCCTTTTCTTGATGTGGTTGTTTTTAAACAGCCCTCCGGGGGACTGGGGGTTAAACCCTATCGGAAGCCCACAGATAGATCAGCCTACCTCCAATATACTTCTCACCATCGGCCCACATTAAAACGGAACATTCCAGTGGGGCAGTTCCTGCGCGCTAAGAGGAATGCTACGTGCTGGCAGGATTATTGCACCGAGGCGGCTCGCATGAGCTCTGCTTTTGCAACCCGCGGCTACCCCCCATGGGTCATAAATAGAGCGAGGAAGAAGGCTGACGCTACCCCCCGAATTAACACACTGAATTATCGCCATCGGGATACTTCCTCAGATAGGATCACTTGGGCATTGGACTACTCTCAGTTGTCTGGTGCCATTTCCAATATCATCCGTAAGAATTGGCACATTTTGTCTGATTTGCCGGGGTGTAACAACTTACCACAGATTGGGTACCGACGTACTAAGAACCTTAAAGACCTTTTAGTCCACTCAGATTTTAGATCTAGATCTGAGGTATCCAATCTACCACAGGGACATTTTCCCTGTGGACACTGCAACATTTGCACGCTGAGTGTAAAACTAACCACAGTTAAAAATCCGACATCAGGAAAATATCTCTATTCCAGATGCTTCTCCACCTGCAGCACCCCTAATGTAGTGTATCTCCTCATTTGCGATTGTGATCAGATGTATGTTGGCTGTACCACTCGCCCGGTACGATTACGTATTCAGGAACATATATCCAGATGTAAAAATCCAAGTTTGGACCTCCCACTGTATGAACATCTTAGGACTAGACATGTCTCTGACAGACCCTTTCGATTTTCTGTTCTGGAAGTTGTTCCGAGACCGGGTTTTCACAATCGGTTCCTCCTCCAGGCTGAAACTAGGTGGATCATTAGGCTTCGGTCCATGATCCCACATGGCCTTAATAATCATTTGGAACTCTCCTCTTTTTTATGATCCTCCCTCCCCGCTCTTCCCTGGGTGGTTAGCCCTTTTCCAGCCCTTTTCCTCCCTTCTCCTCCCCTCCCCCTCCCCTTTCTCCTCCTCCCCCCCCTTTTTCCTTCCCTTCCTCTGGTTAGTGGTTGTAACCAACACTACTGAATAATATCTTGTATATAAAACTGTTACTTACCTTGTGTAAATTTACTTGCTGTGCTGTGCCTTTAAAAAGAATGCGTGTATGTTATTATGGTCCCACCCTGATATATTTAAGCGTTTGTATTGCCCCACCCCCTATACTCCGCATATGTTGGATAAATTCCTGGGAGTTTAAAACTGTGATTTATGATGTAAGTACTACTTGAATGTCTTCTTGTTATAGTTTTTTTCTCATATAGCGATGCATATTATTGCTTTTGTGTTACTCCTTAGATATTATGGCCTGATGAAAGACGTTATTAGGTCTGAAACGAGAAAAAGAGAACAATCTGGCCGGCTTACGCTCGTTGCCTCAGCTCTCCGTTCCCGCTTACCTTACAGCGGCTCCTACAAGCGTTGGATTGAGACGGCTTGTTGTGTTTGGCCTCAGGGCTTAATTAATTTGCTCCCGCTCATGTCACAGCGGCTTTTGTCTCGGCTCTCCGTTCCCGCTTACCTTACAGCGGCTCTTACAAGCGTTGGATTGAGACGGCTTGTTGTGTTTGGCTTCAGTGCTTAATTAATTCGTTCCCGCTCATCTCACAGCGGCTTTTTTTCAAGCGTCGGACCGGGACGTCTTGCTGTTTTCTGCCTCAAGTTGCTTTTATTGGCTTACCTTCAGCGGCTTCTACACTCTTTGGATCGGGACAACTTGTTGGACCACGGCAGTTACACACGTCTGCTGGGGCCACCGCCCCCCTTTTTTCATGTAACTGGGGACTATATCAGCTATAGCTATTATTGGCAATAATATTGTATATTTACTGTTTTCTGGATTTAATGTTCCTTGTATTTTTGTATTACACACTAAACTTACAGGAAGTGGTTAAATTGCCTTGAATATTTTCCGCCTGGGGTGAGCTTTCTTTTGGTGTGTTGCGTGGTTGTACTGCAGTTTAGCTCTCCACCCCCCTTGTAATTTTTTTTTTTTGTCCTACCTACACAGGCAAGGTGTCTCTGTGTGGTGGGGTACCACTTTAGCCCCCCTCAGTTCTTGGGGCTGCTTCCAGAGTCCAGACCCAAGCTCAGTGGGTTTCTCGGATGATGGCTCCTTCCCAACAACCTCTCCTATCCTGCCCATCCTGTCCTTTCCATGAAGGCAGGAAGGTGGATCATGTCTGCAGCCACTACAGCAGGGTCTTCCCAGTGCTGCTCTGCAACGCGACCAGTAACCATTTGTCCCCCTCTTCCTGACAATTTCACAGTCCCTGTTTCTTCCTCTCCCTCTCTGGAACCACTCTGCCCCTTCCCAATGACCTCTCCTGTCCTGCCCATCCCATCCTTTCTGTGAAGGTAGGAAGGTGGATCATATCTGCAGCTGCTGCTTTTGGGCACAAGGAACACCTCAGCTGCTGTTGTGCATATGGTTGTACAGCAAGGTGCCCCCTATCCAGGGCACCTGCTGTCCCCTCTGAAGTGGGGGGAATGGGTCCCGGCCACAACTCCCATCCTTTCTGCAAAGGCAGGAAGGTGAGTCATGTCACCAACAGCCTCTGCTTCAACACAGGAGGGGCGGACAAGTCTCTCCAGCAGCAGTCTGTGCATTCCTCCAAGGTGGATCCCATCACCCGGGGTGCTTAGTTTGGGCTGACTGTCCTCCCGGCTCGACCATGTCGGGCTGGAGGGACCCACAAAGGCATCAGCCTTTGCTACAATGCTGTCTTCTGTAGGGTGCTGAATAGACTGCCATGTTCATGAAGGCAGGCCAGTGGGCAACCCACAGCTCCCCACATGGGCCCACAATCCCCTTTCCTAGGGGAACTGATGTCTCCCCCATGATGGGGGGAAGGCATCCTCCACCACCTCGATGACCAGCACGTGAGCCTCTGCTTCTACATGCTAGGGGCGGGCCCCACCTCCCAAACTTAGTTCTTTTCTTCCAACTTTCTAATGATGGGATAACGCAGATATTTATACAATCCACCTGTCTCCCCAATATCCCTGTACACGGCATCTGTCTCTCCTGTCAATCCAATACAGGTATTTAATGTATCCATGCATCCCTCTATCCTATACACCTATCCCATACAGCTATGCATACAGCTGTTTATCGAGAAACCTATCTCTCCCATGTACCTAATCATCCAAGGCTCCATGCCCAGCCAGTGTGTTTGGGCGGCAACAACCTCTGCACCACATGAGGTGTGGACAAAAGCATCAGCCCCAATGCCATGATGTCCCCATCTGGTGGACGTATGTTGGTGTCTCTGACCCACCAGGGTGTGTGTTTGTGTGTGCAAGGCCTCTGCCTTTGCCACTATATCTTGCTGGAGGGTTTTCTTTGCAGACTGTTGCTGGGCCATTTGGTTATGCAGCGGCCACCAACATGACCCACCTTACTTCTGTCCAGAAAGTAGCCTCTGAGAGACCTAGCGGATGGGCACATGGGGGTGCTGCCAATGAGCAGCCAAAACCCCTGCTCCCTAGAGGGGAGGCAGCCTGGCACCGCCTCCCCAAGCCCACCAGGCCTGGCTGCCACCAACAAACCGACATTACTTCCATCCAGAAAGTAGCCTCTGGGAGGTCTGGTGGGCAGGCACATGGGGTGTGCTGCCGGTGAGCGGTCAAACTCCCCATCGCCAGAGGGGAGGTAGCCCACCATCGCCTCCTCGAGCCCACCAGGCCTGGCATCCGCCGACATGACCCACCTTACTTTCATCTGGAAAGTAGCCTTTCAGAGGCCTGGCGGGCAGGCACATGGGGGGGGTGCCGCCAGTCAATGGCCAAACCCCCTACCCCCTAGAGGGGAGGTGGCCCGTCACCACCTCCCCGAGCCCGCCAGGCCCAGCAGCCACCAACATGTCCCACTTTACTTCCATCCATCCGGAAAGTAGCCTCTGGGAGGCCTGGTGGGCGGGCACATGAGGGGTGCTGCTGGCGAGCAGCCAAACCCCCACCCCCTAGAGGGGAGGCAGCCTGCCTTCGAGTCCACCACTTGTACACGGGGCCAAAGTCAACTGGTGGCTCCAATTGTATCAAATGGGAGTTTCCTGGGGGCATCAGATTAGGAAATGTATAACTCTAAGATCCGCATTGCAGTCTTGACCAAGCTTGGGTGATGGCTGGAGGAGAGCCTGCTGAACACTCCCTGTGAATATGGGCTCTCTAAGTCCCAAGGGGGCCATTCTGGCCCCCATGAACTACGAACACCGAACATGTTCATTAGTGGGTCATGTCCGTTACTGTTCAATTGTTCGTGTTTGTCAACAGCAACAAAGAATGAACAGCATGTTCGGTTTTTTCCCCTGTTCGTGCCCATGTCTACTCCCTACACATGCATCTTCTCTGGGGCCTGCACTCATCTCCTTCCCCTGCCGGCTTGTGAGTGCTTTGTCACCGCTGCTCTCAGTTGCATATGCTGCCTAGTGCTGCTGAAGAAGGGCATGTGGGTAGTGCACAAAGCAGTAGCATTCTTGATGGCCATAGCAGTGGCACTCCTAGCTGTACCCACCATTCAGCACCATCAGAGAAAGGGTGTGCAGACAATGTAGGCATCTATGACTGTAGGCAGGGGAAAAGATTGTGAGTGGGCAAAGGAAGTATGCAGTGGCATGTGGGGCATCTGGGTGGGAGAGCAAGAAGGAGAACCTAGTAGTAAGCATGGGGGGTGAGCACTCTCTGTCCAGGACCCCCCAAAACCTTGAACTAGTCCTAGGCTGCCAAGTCTGGCATGGAGAATTCCTGTATACAACAGAAGAAAAAGAAGTGAAAAAAGCACAATCATAATAGTACTCGTAATTTACATATATATTTCACAATTTTACAAGTACAAAACCCACGATTGCTACAACATGAGCGTCCAGAATCCCAGTCAAAGTCAATCTTTCACCACAATGGGTGAGTATGGTTCATAAGGATTCAAGCCATGGCATGGTACATATTAAGCACTCAGAGCAAATAGCTGTGTAGAGGCACCAACACTACCATCCAAAATTCCAATTGAAAACAATCTTTAGCCACAATGGGTAAATATACAATTTTTAAAAGTTCAAACTGTGGCATGAACGCATTTTCAAGAGACAGCGCTCAAAGCAGATAAGTGGTGGAGTAGGTAGATGGCAACGAGTACGAGCCGGCAGTTTTTCTTCGCTCGTTTCAGACCAAAATGTCTTTCTTCAGGCCACCATATCTGAAATTAACAATACACAATAATGCTACAATTATCACGCCAATAGCACAAAAATGTTGCATAATCACACGCCATTCATTTACTTACATCAAAAGGAAAAATAATTCAATTCAATCAGCATACCGCATCCATGGCTCCATAGGTTATCCAGTGTAATCTCAAACCCTCCCTTTCTGTTTAAATATACTTCTTAAGTAATTAATTGAAACACGCCCAAATCAATTAAGGTCCCATTGCACTTATTCCCGTTTATCAATTACAGGCAATACATGTATTTTTAATAAATATTTTTATAAAAAATTAAATAGTCTTCTAAAATGTAATATCTCTTGACAAGGAAGACAACAATTGGGGACCAGGGTCCAGGGAAGAGGAGAAAGAAGGAAAAAGGAGGGGGAGGAGGAGAAGGGATATTGTGAGGTAATATTTAAGGGGGACTAAATGAATTCAATTCACATATTCATAAGAAGGATAAAAAATCAATATCATGGTTGAGACCATGAGGAATCATAGTGTTTAACCGAAAAATCCATCTGATTTCTGCTTGGAGAAGAGACTTGCAGTGGTATTCTGGTTTCAGTATGGTTTCTAAAACCGAGAATTTGAAGGTTCTATCGTTTAAATGTACTGAATGAAAATGCTGGTACAGGGGTGTATCCAGATTGTGATTTTTAATTATTGAGATATGCTCTTGAATACGAAGGCGGACTGGGCGAGTGGTACATCCCACATACAGGAGACCACAATTACACTGAAGGAGATAAATAGCGTTAGGGGTACTGCATGTGGAAAATGACCTGGAGAAGAGCGGTTTGCCAGTAAGCGGATGACGGATCTGTTTCAAGTCGATGCAGAAATTACATACACTGCTGGAGAGTGACAATGAGTAGTGGCAGGATAGAGCCCCAGCAGCTGGCATTGGCTCAAGAGGCGAGCACTGCACCGTCTCTCCTGCAGTTCCAGTCTCTGGCACTGCCTGCGGCGTTCCTTGGGAGTGGGTGAACCTGGGGGGGTGAAGGCTCTTGGCTGCGCTGCACCTGTAGAAGTCCCTGGCTGAGCTTCCTCTGTAGTATTGGAGCTAGAGGGTGCTGGTGCCTCAGCTGCTGGCTGTAAGCTCTGATCAGCCAGCAGCTGTTGCTCCTGATTGCTGGCTTCTGCTGAATCAGGGCTAGGGCTGGCTACACAGGGCTCCTCTTCTCCTGAGGAGTCCTGGCTGGCTACACGAGGCTCCTCTTCTCCAGAGGAGACCTCACTCTCAGACTGGGCCATGACAGGTACAGAAACAAGGCTAACAGGAGAAGTGCCTAGAAGCGGAGGAAGTACTTATGGAGTTAGATGTTCAGCCCGCTGAAGGTGAGGAAGAACCCCCTAGCCCCCAGTCGGGAAACGAGATGGATCTGTCGTGAAAGGACCTGAATGGCAGATCAAAGAAGAAACCACCCGCAAAGAGGTGAGAGAGAAAGTGTCTGTATTGTTTCTTCCGGTTGTATTGCTGAATCCCAAGAGGGGAACTCTTATACGAGTAGAAGCCTTAATTGACTCAGGCTGCTCTAGAGACATTATAGCACCAGCACTGGTAAACGGATTAGGTTCGGAAACCAGAGAACTAGAAACCCCCATCATCGTTGAGCAAATGGACGGGTCCAACATGAACCCAGAAGTGGGGGACAAAAAAAACACCCCGGATGGAGGAGGCTCTTCTGACCCAAGAAGAAATCAACCGCATCCCAAAGGAGTATAGAAACCTAAAGCAAGCTTTCAGTGAAGAGGAGGCTGACAGCCTGCCCCCCCCCATTGAGCCACAGACTGCGCAATAGAGATAATTCCGGGGGAAAGTCTACCAAAAGGCAAACTATACCCCATGAGCCCATTGGAAAGAGAAGAGCTGCGGAAATTTATAGACAAAAACTTGGAAAGAGGCTTCATTCGTCCAGTAAATAGCCCTCATGCGGCACCAGTACTGTTTGTTAAAAAGAAGGATGGGGGATTAAGACTGTGTACAGATTTCAGAGGAATTAACACTGTCTCAGCAACCAATGCTTATCCCATCCCATTGATTCGAGATCTGCTCAACGTCATGGCTCAAGGTAAGATCTTTTCAAAACTAGATTTAAAAGATGCATATTTCCATGTTAGAATCAGAGAAGGAGATGAATGTAAAACCGCATTCAATACACCATTAGGACAATATGAATACCTTGTCATGCCTTTTGGCTTATCTGGCGCCCCATCTGTGTACATGTCCATGATCAATGAAGTATTGCACAAATATTTGTATAAGGGAGTAGTCATTTACCTTGATGATGTGTTAATTTATTCAAAAACAAAAGAAGAACATGTGAAATTAGTACGAGAAGTGTTAACCACCTTAATGTGCCACAAGCTCCCTATTAAGCTTTCCAAATGTGAATTCCATAAAAAGGAACTGGATTATTTGGGATACCACATATCAGGGCAAGGTCTAAAAATGGATCCTGCAAAGGTCCAGGCCGTGAGGGACTGGCAGACTCCCTCCACACGAAAATAATTACAATCCTTCCTAGGCTTTGCCAATTTTTATAGAGACTTCATAGAAGGGTTTGCCCAAATTGCCATTCCCCTTACTGGTCTATTGAAAACCAAGAGGAAGGGAGATCAAGCGAAGAAGCCTTCCTCTAAATTGGAGTGGAGCCCTGCTTGCCAACTGGCATTTGACAAGCTGAGAGCCCAATTTACAAGCCCAAAAGAGAGAGTCACGCAAAGTAAACTGAGTAACAAAAAACGTGACCAACTAACTACAAAAGCATGAAAAATCAATACAAAGTAAATCTGAAAATAATAAATTTATAGTGAACAAACTCACTAGGGGGGAGGCTGGGATCTGAGACTTTGAAGTGTACCAACTTTCATTTTGTAACTCATTCCTAACAAAGCTTTGCTCAGCCAGGATCTGCTTGGTCCTGGAATGTGGACATCTGGGCCTGAATGCTGTCTTTCTAATAAAACCTTTTGAAATCAAAAGACCCTGTCTTCTTGCAGAAGGGAGGAAGACAGACTCTAGCCAACTGGAATGCCATAGCCTGACACAACGTTGCCATTTGCTTCATGATAACTGATCTCTGTAGTCTGGAGATAAGTTAAAATTCTGGGAAATCTCCAGGTTTCACCCAGAAGTTGGTATCCCTGTTTTTATGTTGTTTTTATGCCTCTGGTTTTTTGGGAGGGGGACTTTTTATTATCTATAATTCTTATGCTGTTGTTTATCTTTTTATTGTATTGCTTTTACTTAGTGAGCTCCATTGAATAGGTCTCTAGAGAGGCAACATATATATTATCTAAATAAATAAATAAATATTTTCCTTAGGAGGCTAAATCAAGGGTTCAAACTAAAGGCCTCTTGCAAGCTAACATATAGTTGTTATGGTTGGGTCCATATAGATTTGGAGAAGGGAAGGGATGTATGTCAGAAAGGTGACAAAGGTCATATTATAGGGCTTTTCTTCTGTCTGCTCCTATAATTATGTGCTTAGGAGGTTGCCTTTCAACACAGATAGCCTGATTTCTGTTCCTACTGCTTCTCCCCTCCAAATATTATTCAATGCCATTGGGGATACTAAAGACAGATTTTGTCTGTGGCATCCTATGATGGCCCCCCCCCCTTCACTCTCCCCACTGTGAGGCAGATTTTCCTGCTAAAATTCAGTTTCCCTGCTTTGACTGAGCATCCCCAAGTAGCATATTAATATTTGTGGTTTTGAAAGGCTGTTTGTCCCACCTTGACGTGCAAATATAATTTTGGCTTTTTAACCATTCCAGAAACTTAATCCAGAAAAGCAGAAGCCCTCTTCCTTTTTGTTGAAAATGGCACTACAGAGTATAAAACATTCAAAATAAAATAACAGCTTTATTTAACAGACAGGTATCGAGTAAGTGTAATCACGAGATTGAAATGTGGAGGTAAAATTTTGTTGGTATTATTGAATACACTTCATGTAACAGGCAAAACAATATCCTTGAAGCTGATTTTCATATAATCTTGATTTTTAACAGTGAGTGGAGATTCACTTAGTAATTTAGGTACAGAACAATGTGTCTTCAGGAAGTTTCCTATGATCGTTCAGATTTTCTGGAGTTAGTCACTTTCTATGTGCACCTAACTCACTCCTTTCTTGAAACTACAGGATATTTCTCTCTCTTGAGTTGGCTAAAACCATTTTCCCTTCACAACAGACTCGGGGACCTTCTCAGAGCTAAACCTCCAGAATTAATTATCTTCTCCTCAGAAGATTTAATCCCTCTTTTTTTTTGGCTTGAAAAGAAGTCTCAACCCACTACCCAATCACTCTTGCCAAAACACACTTCCAGTTCTCTGGTGTTTGTGTAAAGCATAGACTTTGAATTCTCAGACAGAATTCTTCCTCAGGACAGTAATACTACATGACTTAATCCCTTCTCCTGGGAAGTCCCTGAGTTCTGTACAAGGACAGCCTACCTGATGTTCCATGTGCAGAGGGGAGGCACTATGGTTTAAGATTGCCAATCTCCAGGTGAGGCCTTGAGATCTCCCAGAATTACAACTGATCCCCAGACAACAGAAGTCAGTTCGCCTGGAGAAAATGGCTGCTTGGGAAGTAGACTCTATGGCATTATACTACACTGAATTCCCTCCCCCCCCCAAACCCCACCCTCCCTGGTTCCACTCCCCCAAAGCTTCAGGGATTCCCCAACACACAGTTGACAATCCTACTATGGTCTTTTTCTGACTGATTGAATGTCTCAGTGTAATGGTATGGATGATGCCTTAGAGTTGTTTGCCCATATCCATTGATGCCTTCCATGCATACCTAATGTGAGAGCACTATCTGCAAGTGACATCATGATGAGTGGAAAGTAGTGTGGTTTCCAGGGATGCTGCAGGAATGTCTATCAATATCATACTAGCTTTTGTTCTACTACTATTGTTGTTCTGTTACTTCTGCTTCCCTGAGTGCATACGATTGCAACTCTGTTACCCTTGTGTTTGCCTTGTCTTAGCAAGCCCATAAGCTTGTCCTGTTATTCAGGCTTGAGAAACTGAATCTGTGCTTGATTACTGAATAGCCACCCAGTGAATCAGACTTCCCAAAGTCTGGAAAGTACATAATGCACTGGTTTATTGGCACAGAAACTTGTAGCCTCTTAGACCACGATGCAGTGATGAACAGTATTCACACCCTTGGAATAGAGAATCTCTTAAGTGCTTATGTAGCTACTGACTCCTATATTCTGTCAGTAGCTGTCTGACAAACTGGACACATAATTTAGCACTTGCTCCTACATTTTATATCTGCCTGGAGATATAAAATAGATTACACAGGGAGGAAAATGTTAAGAATTCTTGGTCACTCAGAAGTAGAAGTGATGTCCTCCTGGCTCCAGCTCCTTTCCATATTTAATTATATATGTGCTGTGATATATCATGGGGATGTGACAGCATCTAGACACAGATTAATGACTGCTGAGGAGCCCTTGTATATTAAGGATAGTGAAGCTCATACGTGCATAGAGAAGTTCTGCCTTCTTCTACAACTCTAAGGCATGTTCAATTAGCTTCCTCTGCCAATACAAAGCAAGTATGATGTATGGATAAGGGTGGGATTCTGTTATGATATCAATATCCTCAAGGAAAAAAAACATGAGCTAATCCATGCTTTCAAGATCAATTTCAATGCTCTATATTGTGTTGACCTTTTATTCTACCTTCCCTTTATATCTGAATAAGAGAATAATATGTTATTATTGCTGTTATTGTCACAGTGTAAAGCTCCATTGATGTGCTTGACACTTTATAGAGCACATTCTTATAACATCTTTCAGAAAAACAGGACTCTTTCAGAAAAACAGAACTTTACTGAGATGGACTCAAGGCTTCACTTTACTGAGATGGACTTGGGCTTCAATGCAAAGCAGCAGAGCTAGGGTTGCCAACCTCTTAGTTGCCAACATCTAGACTTACACTAAGAGATCTCCCAGAATTTTAGTTAATTTCCAGACAACCAAAATTAGTTCCCTGAAGAAAATGACTGCTAAGACTTAGAGCTGAAGAAATAAAGATTGAGAGCCAAACAACATGAGATGAATTACACATGTATGACACGTGAATGCACTTACATGTGTTTCCCTATTGCTTTCCTGTTCAGTTGCACACTGCAGCCACACTGCACTCGATCCTGTGCTTGGACGGGCACATATTTCTTTCCCATTCCTCTCAGACAAGAGGTGGAATCCCATAATGCACCTACTCTTAGCGCATGTTCAAACCTTTCTCTGTTGCTTTTCTGAGAGGGAAACTTGTTTATTCAATTGGAGGTATCAAAAAAAAATGCAGTTTCCTGGAGCGATGCTAAAAACAGGGGTCTCACACTTCTGCTGGGATATTGCAACTTGGCCAGCCAGGAAGCGGGGGGGAGGCATCTAAGAAAGGGAGGTGGGTGATCCCCACTTCAGGAGCCACACCAGCATTTCTTGCTATCAGCCAGAAGTAACTGTTTCCTGCCTGTTTGTCCCCAGCCATATCCAATCTCCATTATTACCTGTAGGGAAAATTATGGGGGGTATCCAGGGGGGTGGGGCCGGCATTTGGCAAAATAAATCTACAACATATTCAGGGGACCTTGTTAGACCCTATGGACAAGGCCTAACGCTCAAAGCCTATAGATTTTGATGTATCTTCAATATGCTGCTCCATGGAGCTGATTTTTGGTGCACAGGGAGCAACTTTTCCTCTGTAAGCAAACTTTGCTCTGGAAAACAGGCTGTGCGAATAGTTGCGAATGTTATTGACAGAAGACCCAGCCAGAAAAGTTGCTGTTAACCTGGTAGAGAACCGGGTCACAGTTGAAATGTGAAGTGGCTTGAATTTGCTTTGGCAAATGGCCTGGAAGAATTTTGAACTTAAACTCCAAACAGAGTTAATAATTTCTGGAAAACAGACCTTACTTTAATAGTTATGGAGAAACCTCAAATGGTGGCTGAGGGGATTTGATTGAGAAGAAGATGAGGACATTTTTAACAGACTGCTTTTTTCCCTCTCTGCAATTTTTAAGATTCATACTTATTAGGGTTATACATTAATAAAGTCTATTCTGCCGGAAATCCCCAGTTTGTTTGCTGACACACGCATGCACAGGAAAGGAGTGGAATAGCTAAAAGGTCATTTATTATTGTTCAGAAAGCCCCAAAATTATAGAGAGTATCTCTTTTTGATAGAAATAGTTTAAGGTGCTTTCTTTAAAACAAAGCAAAGTTGACTTTAGTTCGAACTCATAAGAGAGAGAGAGGTTTACAGGTTGCTAAACTTCATTTAGAGTTAGTTATGTAGTCATGTTCATTAATACAAGTTATAAGTGTTACCATTCATATACATATACATATACCTATTGATACAGAATCATACAGTAATCATATATCTGTATAAAGGTATATTCATACTTAGTTATATAAGCTACCAAGGTAGTAGTTATATAAGTAAATGGAGTCATGATAGGGTATTTACACAGTCACATCTAAAGTAGGGACAGATGGTGCAATAGATATTGCAATGGAACATAGCTGACTTAAGGAACAGGTCAAATCAACCCAGAGAATTTATGCTGATGTATTTGAGATGAGTTGTCATAATTTGGGCACCACCAACAAATTCTGAAACAGGTTAAAGTGACCCAGTTATTTTGCAGATTTTTGCAAAGTACGGGACTTTTTCTGCCAAAGATGAGATAGAATCCAAAAGATCTGATTGGTTGAGAGAGGTGGACAGATGTGCCCCAAAGAGTATAAAGATAGACATGAGAAGCATGATGGAGGTAAGAAGGGGGAAGGAAGGAAACTACTTTCCTCTGCACTTCACCTCTATTTTGAAGGTACACTGTCCAGAAGAAAGGTGAAACTCACCTCAATACAGACATCTTGGATTGGTGAGATACTCTGTTATGCTATGACAATATTGCTACATGTACTGCTCCTATGCTATGCTATGACAATATATATCTTAAGTACTGCTACATTTGCTTCTGCTGGCCTTTTATTAATAGAAATAAACTGAGTCCTAGATTTCTACTCTATGTAATTCACACTTTTCCACATGTTACAACCTGGCCTCTTAGAGCTCTGTATTATGATTTTCGAAAAGGCTTGATCTGAATAAATTTTATAACCTTATGAATTGGCTGTTTGGTTTCTTTTCTTCTCCATTGGAGGTATCTTTCCAGACCAAACTAGTAAAAGATCCTCTCTCGCAGGCAAGGGCTTAACTTGGCCATAGAATGCCAGTTAACAACCTACTTCTAACTGTCCTCTAAAGACCCCCCCCCCACACCAAGTTTCAGAGAGATTGGACTTTGGGGAGACATTTTTGGTCCCCCAAAGAAAGTGCCACCCCATTTGCTCCTATTGCAAGGAAAAATCTGACAGGAACTGAGGAAACCCATAGTTCATGCTTTTCCTGTGGTCGATTCTCCCTGAAACTTGGGGGGGAGTCTTTAGGGGACAAACAGGACTAGCTCCCCTGCAAATTTGATGGATTTTGGACCATGGGAAGGTCATTTTAAAGCTTCCCAAAGAAGGCGCCATCAGCCACCCCATTTTTTCGTATTGTGAAGAAACACTGACAGGAACTGGGGAAACCCATGGATCATCTCTTTCCCGGGGTCGATTCTCCCTGAAACTCAGGCGGGGTCTTTAGGGGACAGATAAGACAAGCTCCCCTACAAATTTGGTGGATTTTACTTGCAAAATGCCACCACTATCCCCCTAGATAGTTCCCATAATTTTCCCCACAGGGAATAATGGAGATTAAAGGTGGCACCTTTTTTGGGGGCCCACAAAATGGCCCCTTGAAGTCCAACTTTCATGAAACTTGGCGAGTCTTTAGAGGACAGCTAGAAGTAGGATCCCAGCAAATTTGGTAAAATTCAGTCCTAAAATGCGCCCCAGACCCCAGAAAGCCCCGAATCTCATTTCCCATATTGAAAATGGCAAAATTTTACCCAATTTGCTCTGTACAGCCCGGAAAACCCCCAACAACCATCATTGCTCTGTATTGCCGAGATTGAACTAGAGAATTAGTACCCCCCACCCCATCTTTTTTGGGTTCACGTATCAGGCATGTTTCTGAAGTTTTGCTCAGATGCTTAATTGTGTTGCCATGATCTTTCTTCCCACCTCCTCCTTATCCTGACTGAAGATACTGCATGAAGAGAAGGAGGAGGAAATTAAAAGGGAAGGAGGAGTAGGGAGGCAGCAGCATCAACTAGGAAACTGGAGAATTTAAAACTTGCCAGATTAAAAGCAAAACAATTTGAGTGTAAGCCAGATCTAAGGGCAAAAAGAGGGGAGAGGGATGCAGAAGCTGCTCAAAATTGACACTCTGCAGTGGTGAATCACTGATTATGACTATGGACACTCGCAACTGCAACTACACCAGTTACCTGACACGTGCACGAACTAGAGCTACAGGACACTTGTTTACCAGGGGCAAAATGTACATGGGCAGGTAGGAACAGAAATGATTCTAGACAGTTGCATGACCTCGTATAATTTGTCTCGTCTAGTTTGGCTCTAAGAGTTAAAGAAATAGAGGGAAAGGAGAGGTAGTCACTTAGGGTTAACTTGGGCTTAAGCTATATTATTGACTCTGTAGAGATCTTTTCACAGAGAAAATTGGTAAAAGGTAAAAAGGTAAAGGTAGTCCCCTGTGCAAGCACCAAGTCATTACTGACCCATGGAGGGATGTCACATCACAATGTATTGTCGAAGGCTTTCACGGCCGGAGAACGATGGTTGTTGGGGGTTTTCCGGGCTGTATTGCCGTGGTCTTGGCATTGTAGTTCCTGACGTTTCTCCAGCAGCTGTGGCTGGCATCTTCAGAGGTATAGACTGTGACACTGAGAGACCTCTGTCTTTCGGTGCTACACCTCTGAAGATGCCAGCCACAGCTGCTGGCGAAACATCAGGAACTACAATGCCAAGACCACGGCAATACAGCCCGGAAAACCCCCAACAACCATCACATCACAATGTTTTCTTGGCAGACTTTTTACGGGGTGGTTTTCAGTTGCCTTCCGCAGTCATCTACACTTTACTCCCAGGAACCTAGGTACTCATTTTACCAACCTTGGAAGGAGGGAAGGCTGAGTTAACCTTGAGCTGGCTACCTGAACCTGGCTTCCACCAGGATCGAACTCTGATCATGAGCAGAGTTTGGGAATCAGTACTGCAGCTTACCACTCTGTGCCAGGGGCTCCTACATATTATTGAATATGTAGACATCTTTTCATAGAGAAAATGGGTACTTATTCCTAATTTCTATTGGGTTTTTTTCTCTTTTTTTTCTCCTTGATATTGTTTATTAATCTGGAAAAATGTTTCAATAAAACTCTTTAAAATAGAGAGAGAAAAGGCTGCTTTGAAGGGTGGACTCTATGGCATTGTACCCTGTTGAGGTCCCTCCCCTCCCCCAAATCCATCCTCCAAAGGCTGTGCCCATAAATCTCTATAAATGTCCCAACATTAAGCATAAGAAGGTAACTTCCCTACTTCCCCCACCTCACTACAGTCCTCTTTGTGGAATCATTTCCTTTAGGTTGGTGGTCCTGAAGTAACAGTGGAGGTAGAACAAATTGTAAGTCTGTAGCAGGAGGGAGAATAGGTCAAAATTGGCCTCCACAAAGGAAAAAAATCATTCTGTCAGAGGAGCTGCTGCTGTATCAACAGAATGGTACCATAGAACCCAAGTTAATATATTAATAAGTGATATATATGGTTGCATTTCTCCACTTTCATCAACACCACCTTGGCTTTTAGCTACAACAACTTTATTCAGCATTCTATAACTTAACACCGATCTGGAGTGACAACTTATAGCCTTCCTGGTAGCGAAAGAGAATGCTCTCTTAGCCTCTTAAGTAAATTACACATACTACTCGCTTCCCTTAAGCCTGTTTACTGCAACCTTTCAGAAATAGTTCCGCAGGGTTAGCAAACTGTTCCTGATGTTTCTTTTTAGCAGGAATAGAAGAGATAAGAATCACTTACACCTAGACAGCATATCCACTAAAAATGTGATGTGTGAATTGCTTACACGTTATTCATATTCACAGCCAGAGCCATGCAGATTTGAAATTCACTTTAAGATACAGTTCTGAATGAAGGTGTAATTTCAGTGTCCAACTAATAGATTACACTTTTTAAGTAAGCAGAGCCTTGAGCCATTCTCACATAGCAATACCTGCTAAAACCATCCCCTTCAGTAGAATCAGGGTCATTCAAGGGCATCCATTTCACTTATTGTGATGAGATTCTGTATGGAAACCACTCATACATGTCATATATAGGCTAGAAATCAAGCTGAAGGTTAAATGTCATCCCATATTAGTATATATTAATATATTTACAACAGTCATTCTTACATATACTTTAAGTTGTTCTCAAAAGGGCATGCATTGAAATCAGTTGGTGGATTTGGTTGGTGGAGAAGTTTGGACAGCTTTCCCCAAAAAACATTTGGAGAAATCAATCACAGCCACCCATTACTCCAGTCCAAACTACACGTAACATCTACCATATGATCACCACAGGGAATTACACAGGATGCTAGCTGCAACTTTCCCGTGGGAAGTAAATTCAGAAGCACCTTAGGGCCCTATTCAGATTAGAATTGGAAGAGGAGGGGCTCCCACTGCTCTCCTGCTCCATTTCCCTGACCTGAAACAGCCCCAGGTGGCATTATTTGCTCCACTAGTGACAGAATATGCAAACATTCAGTGCACATGCAGCACTTCTCAACAGGGGGCTTTCTGTCCTTAATAAACCCTTGCCACTTCATTTCTTCAACTGGATTGAAGATGTTGGAGAGAGGTGATGTTGTTTATCACAATGAGATGGGATGAAAGGAGCCAAGCACCAGTTGCCTTCCATAAACTCTGAGCAGTACTACAGTTTAAAGGTTAATGGGCATTTCAGGTTATAGGTTGCTCAATCTTCATTTCAACTACTTTGCCACAACAATGTCCCTACTACTAGCAACAAGGAAGGGAAAGGGGAGAGATTCATTGAAAAGTGAAAGTAAATACAAAAAGAGCCAGAAAATGAGAGGGATGAAGAATTTACAACCCTCCCCCCCCCAAAAAAACTATCCCACCTTGCTAGCATCTATTGCACCCTGCTAACATCTACAGCATTTATTTAAGCCTTCACAAACATTCACACACACTCAAAATCCATTGTACACAGGCTTATGGATGCTCCAGTATTGACTTCTCATACCAGTGTCTTCAATCCTGCAAAAACTGCAGAATTATGCATTCTGTTACGGGCAAGTGTAAGACTCTCTTAATAAAGGCTGCCTAACTAATAACATACCTAGCAATGGCAACAAGTGAGGGCGAATGCATATGTATGCTGAGCAATCAATGTTTTATAAATACCCCTGCAAAGAGTGGGGTTCCCTCTTCCTCTAGTCATTTCTGATGCCTCTTCAAAGAAGGTTGTCCTCTTTTGCAAATCCAAGCCATAAAAACACCATTGCTTGGACCGCTTGAATTCTAATCTATATCATTGCTATACATTCTTAGTTAAAAGAAGTTGTTGGGCTTTTTATCATTTCAGAACCAGAGGGTTTCTAGCGTATTATCACATAAACTGGTAAGGGAAAAATGATAACACTCTAGAAATATTTAAGAAACCAATTTTCAGTGTGGCAGTACATTATGTAAACTTCAAATGGATCGATGCAAGGTTATTTTATTAGTATACACTCTAAAGAGCAATAGCCTAGAGAGATGTCTGTTTCAAAATCCTACTGAGCTTGAGGGCCCATATGCTGAGATCGTATATCACTGAATAACACCACTATAAGTGCATTAACTTAAAATAGCAGAGCAGTTGGGTGGCAGTACTTTGGCAAACTGGAATTATTACAGACAGTTTGTACCAATTAGAAAAGTTCAAGCAGTTACCTAAATACCTGAGGCTGTTTTCTTACCTTCAAAGATCTACTTCATCTCTGAAGAGTAATTACATCCAGCATGGTGATTGGCAGTTCAGTTTACAGAAAGGTTATAAAAGCCCTACAGGTCAGCCTAGCAAAACACCAAGGTTACAAAGCCAAGATTCCTTAACAATAAAACTATACGTGAGGAACAGACACGTCATTGCTTAGGCTTTCTTCACAATTCTTCTTAACTGGAAAGGAGAACATTGACGCTGGATGGCCAAACAGCACTGGACTACCAATGTCAATTTTAATTTGAACTAGGCTATAGATGAAATTTAGATTACTTCTACTTTTACTTAGGTTTCATATATGTTTAGGAAGCAAAGCAGAACTCAACTCCAATGTAATTTACTGTAACCAAGAAAAAAAAAGTTGGCTGAATAAATTTAATACCAGAATATGGTGTCTCCTTTTCACTTATCAAACTTCTAAACTTGCATTTTTACCATTTAGGAAATCATATATTAGTTCTTTCTTTGAAGAGTGTTTTTGCTTTGTTGGACCCTGTTTAAAGGAAAGCCAGAGAAGGAAACATAATAGTTAAGTTTACATTTTTAATTTTAAGTTTAAATTTTTCCCATAGATGGAGACAGGTAACTTTATAATAGAAGAGACATTATTGCCCATAATATTCAGTTATCTCACTATTGCCTCTCTTCACATGCTCTGAAGGGGTTTTTACTGCTTCAAAAACAAACTGCAAAATGTATTTGACCAGACATGGTAGTAGCACAAAATAAATGAGTCCCCAAATTAAAGCTTTCATTATATCCTATCATAAAAGTTTGGATTGAATCCCACTAAACATCTCAATGTACAAGGTGTGTGTGTGAGGGGTGTGATTTCTGCCTTCCCCCCTCACACAGTTCTTAGAAGTCCCTTGTACCTGCAGGAGTAGTATTTGAGCTCCAGGAGGAAGACAAAGCAGAGATGCCCACTCTACTAATAGTAAGCTATCTGAGTTGAGAAGAAAGGTAGCATATTAACAGTTTAAATAAATAATCCTTGTAAACTGAGAATTTTGACAGAAAATCCATTCTCTATATTCATCTTGAATATTCACTAAGATCTAGAAGTTTACTAGGCTGTTAAAATATTCATGGGGTCATGAAAAGCTGGAGAATACTTTGCTTCTCTGAATTTTGCTGCTATAGTTTCTTGATAGTACAGCAGCATAACCTCCTACCATGTTAGGATATTGTTGCCCTAATTGTGTGTGGGGGGGTCTCCTTCTGAGTCAGGAGAATTAGCATTCAAGGAGATGAAGTGAGAAGGGGTAACTTCGGGATCTCCACCAATGTATACCAGGATTGTTCCCTTAGAGAACTCTCAAATAAGCAGGCAGACGTTCTAAAGGAAAAGTTTTTTTATTAACAGAGAGGTAAAAGGCAAACATACAGGGAAACACACACACAACATAGGGCTAACAAGAAAATCAGGAAGAAGAGGGAGAGAGATTCAGGGTAGGACAATATTTACCAGTCTGGTAGAGAGAGTACATCTGTAAAGACAGCATCTTGTGTGACCAGTGCTTCGCAGAAGGAAGAAAGAAGCTCAAACGTGTCTCAGGATGTACATAGGATCCAAGAACACACACACTGGGCACGTGGCAGGGCAGCCAAGTTATAGAGCAAAATGCATCCTGAGGCAAAACTGACATCTTGATTCTAAAGACAGTAACTTGATGGCTGTCTCCAGAGGTGGACAATGGAGTTGGGAGAGGCTTCCTCAGGTGTATTATAGGTGTAAAAAGTACTTGATGACCTACAATTGTTGGATGGAAGGGGCTATCAGGTCCCTGAATAGCCCTGATTAGGAAGATGGGCAAGGGAAGGATGGAAGGGTATGGATAAGATTAACTCAAGAATTCTTGGAAGAACTCTTTGTTTCACTTAGATGCTTCTCCTCGGAGTGGAGGGGCAGCTAGTCAGCCTGACACACCTTCTGATAATTTTCCAAGTCCAGCCAGGGTTGGCATCTGTTCTGCCTTGCCAGGCAGTGTCTTGTGCTTATGGCACATTGAGGAAGAGATTTATGATATTCTAAACTGACCTTTCAGTGTAAGAAAGGGGTCTGACTGATATTAATAGATACAACCATCTTCCAAATAGTCTTGCTACAGGCTAAATAATCTTCCCCTTATTTAGTGGTTCTCCCTCTAATAGAAGAGCCACTTAAACTGGAGGAAGGCTGATTATATTAAAGAAAGGCCAAAAGGAGATGTAGGGTATAAATATTTCAGTAAATACACAAACAAACGTTGCTCAGTAGAGTGGCAGGATAAGGGTAGTTGATCAATTGCATCCCAAGTACTGGTACAGGGGGTATTGAGATTTAATTTAAGCACCATTCCAATCTTCAAAATTGACATATGAGAGGCAATTAGATAATTGCAAAATTTCACCCTCTGGCTGGGAGAGGCACTGTAATGATCAAATGCCCTCAGTGGCTGTTGCTAGGAAACTATAACTGTTTAGCCAGTATACCAGTCTTTGTTTCTGTCAGTAAAAGGCTAGGGGAGGGCCCTTTCCAGGGCTGTTTTGGCCTTTGAGGGAGGACTCACTGGTGCCAGGCCCAGCAGCAACCACCAGGCAACTTGATATCACATGACTTTCATGAGTAACCCAGGCCCAGCCGCTTGCTACTGTTCATCTGAAGCCCTCTCAGTCAGTGTAGTGTAGTGGTTAGAGTTTCAGAGTAGGATGATCCAGGTTCAAATCACCACTCTGCTGGGGAAGCATCCAGTCACATATTCTCAGCCTAACTCACCTCAAATGTTTGTGAGGATAATATGGAAGCAAGGAGAGTGATGTAAGCTGCTTTGGATCCCATTATAGAAAAAGGCAGTATATAAATGAAGTAAAGAAACAGTAAATATAGATGAAGATGGGGGGGCAAATAAGAGGTAAGTAGTGGGTTTGAAGGAGAGAAGGATGCGGGGAAATATGAGCATATGGAAGCTGCCAGGAGAAGAGAAAGAGGAAACAGCATGGGGAAGGGGATACAGGGGAAAGTGAAGTACCCCTCATGAGTTCTTGTAAGGCCTGGCTCAGCTGGCACCATGCAACTGAGCCATAGAGGAGAAGCTGCTGGAGAGGGAAGGGAAAAGGTGAAGATAGGGGCAGACAAAGCTGAGTACGAAGGAAAGAAGGAAGCAGGAAAAGAGGGAGAGGCTATGGAAGACAGGGAAGGGAAAGAGGACATGGTGGGGAAAGGGAAAATGAAGTGTCTCCCACCTGTGCATGTCCCTCATTTATATGCACTGTTTCTGTAGCCTACATACACTTTCAGATTTACTTGTGTTGTTGAATATGCACATTGCTCCTTGGGAAATACAATAACTTTAGTGCAATGGTTTATTGTGTAAAAAAATATTTAAACTTTCATTTTAGCTAAAGCTAACAGTGCATATAACAGTGCCCTGGTGCCTTAAAAAAAAGTAAGGTGCAATAATAATAACAATAACATTCGATTTATGTATGGGACAACTTAATGCCCACTCAGAGCAGTTTACAAAGTATGCCATTATTATCCCCACAAAAAACACCCTGTGAGGTGGGTGGGGCTGAGAGAGCTCCAGAGAACTGTGACTAGCCCAAGGTCACACAGCTGGTTTCTAGTGGAGGAGTGGGGAATCAAACCTGGCTCTCCAGATTCGAGTCCCACGCGCTTAACCACTATACCAAACTGGCTATAGGAGAAAGTGGGGCTTACAATAGGTAATTGTAAATGTACTGTTTGTATCAAACACATTTCATTGGACCTCATATAGTGGGTAAGGGAAACTAAAGTTCCTACATACTAAGCTGCATCCCAGAAAACCTCACTGTTAACTTTATATTCCTCACATTAACAAACACATGCCCTGAATATCACCATAAAAGCTATTTTAAAAACATCATTGTATCCTATTTTTAGGGGAGAAATCAAATAAATAATTGTATACATGCATTTTATCTTTCCGTAAGGGTATAATTCATGTGGAACATATAAGCATTCAAGATCTGCCACTGCTACATTAAGCTTTAAAAATTAGTATCCTTTGGTTATGGAAGCTTAAAGTTGAAATTACTTTTTATTGTTTTATTCATTCAGGTGGAAGCTGTTAAATTCATTCTTTCTTTCTTGGCTATGAATACCCCTAGGGAGTGCTGATAAAGAGAGGAGTAATAATTACTGAAATAAACATTCTGAAATCCTTACAAAACTATACGGACATGTTTATTTAAAATACAGAATTTTGACAGTAGATTTCCCCATATTAGATTTTTAACAAACTTTAGTGCCCATCAGTGTCCTGGGTAACTACTGTACTTTACATGGACTCAGGATATTATCAGTTTACTTTTTGAATAATTTCTGAACAAACATTACCAAAATTTTTAGAGAATCTTTTTAAATAATAGGAACAATAACATTTGATTTATATACTGCCAGGGATGACTTAACACCCACTCAGAGTGGTTTACAAAGTATATTATTATCCCCACAACAACAATCACCCTGTGAGGTGGGTGGGGCTGAGAGAGCTCCTAGAAGCTGACTGACCCAAGGTCACCCAGCTGGCTTCAAGCAAGGGAGTGCGGAATCAAACCTGGTTCTCCAGATTAGAGCCCTCACTTTTAACCACTACACTACAAGTGCTGCAGCCTTACTAATGCATGTAGATTTCCCCCAAAGTGAGTCCCATGACTGGGTACCATCTTTCTGGGGGTTAAAGAAATGGGGAAAGAGGAATGAAGGAGAAATCTATGCATATTTTTCCAGTGGATAGTTAAGTACAGCCCTGTGACTTGTCAATGGGAATCCAAAATTCACACAATACATATATGACTTCTAAGACATCCAGGTGCATGCATGATAAATACAAAAGAGCTTGAAAAAATAGTGGAAAGGGTGTGTATATCCATTATGAACCAAGGGTTGAATCCTGTGGGTCAGTTCATCTTGCAGGGGTGGTTTCCCCCTTTTGGATCAGCTGAAGGCTCTTTGTGTCAGAGGAAAACACTATTAGTACTGGATCCAACTTAACATTCCTGTTTAGTAATTAAAGCATAATTTTCAGCTTGTTGACAGATTTTCATCTATTTATGGAATTAGAGTCTCTAGGGGAAAATTTAAGATTTTCTGTGTAGCTCTTTAAAGAATGCTGAATGGTAAGATGATAACATGTATAACTGTGGAATACATACCATGTGAAAGTTGGTGTCTTTAAAATAAGTTTTTTAAAATCCTGGTCTAATATAATTAAGCAGCACTGGTTTCAGTCTGTCAGAATACCTAGTACTAGCAAATAAATCTAGGCAGAAATGTGCTTACTGTTTCCTATCCCTTTTGATACTATGGTGCAAAAACTTCTAGACAACCAGATGTAATTGCTCTACAATATATAGCTGTTAAACCACACACCATTCTTAAGAATGACATTTTATAATAGGATCCTAAATACCCTGTTGAAGTTTGCATAAAAGCTATAGCCTGAAAAGCCAGGCAAATTTGGTCATACTACAAAGGAAAGCTAAATAAGTCTTGACAGGCCAAAGGAGATTTTATTCTTTAAGTCATCTCATTCATAAATGTAAGTTTCTAATAATAATCAACTAATAGAGTTCATTGTCAACTGCATTTATGTATTGAACAGCACTGCTATAGAAATAGGATGCTAAAGGTTGCTTTCTTTGTTAACCAGACTGTAGGGGTGAGGGGTGTATATCAAGGCAAAAATAGCCTACCAACTTATCTCCTCCAGTAAGCACAGCGATGAAAAGTAAGATTGACCTAAAAATGTGTTATTGAATAAAAAGGCAGTTTGTAAAATCATTAGATAAAAGACCTGGTCTTTATGTATCATATACCTGACAGTTTGAGTGCCAATGCAGGTATACCAAAGAGCTAAAAAAGATATATGTGTGGTTTAGAGACTTACTGTAATTGCCCTCTCAGTTGGAATGAAGAGGCAGACACAAGAGTTGGGAACTAAAGGGCCACTTTATTAAAATAACAACATATCATCAAACACAGCAAGAGCCTAAACTAGCGGTACAGGTCAGGCACTGGGTCAGTCCTGGACCTCCACCCTGAACTGTCTGGGTGAGTCAGCAATCCATCCTATGGCTGGGACCCAGCCTGGCCAGGCTAAGTGGTTCACCCTTTTAAAGATCCACCATCCAGCCACAAAGCTGTAGAGGGAGACTGGCTTGTCCAGGGGTTCCCCACCAGGGTGTCTGTCCTCGCAACTGGGTCATAAAGCAGCCAGCTGCTCCTGAAAGATTCCTGTTCCCCACCAACGGGGATATGCTAAGGGTGCTTAGTGGCCCACTCATTTCCCCCTAACTTCTAACCAGCCACCACCGAGGTCAAGCCTCTGCTTAGACTGTAGCACCCCACAAATGGCTTAAAGCCAACCTGAGCCCTTGCCAGAGATCCTCCAAAAATATGTTGTTCCCTTTGTAAGAAAGGTGCACACCATCTCCTCGGTACAAGTCTGCAAATTCGGCCCTAATTTGCAGATGAGGCAAATAAATTTTTAACCCCTCTACCAAACCCTTGAAGTGGGCTCTGTTGGCCTTTCATCAAGCCCACTCTACCACCTTAGGGTCCAATGCTTCCCACCACACCTGGCGCAAAAGCATTGCAGACCAGAAAATCAGGACACCAGGCCAGCGCTTGCCTACAAGTCTGCCTGTGCATACAAAGAAAGGGTCTTACCGTTAACCAATCCAAGGTCATTCCTACCCAAATGAATTACTAATATGTGAGGCAGAGGGCCATTCCACCTTTTGAACAACAGAGGCAGCAGCCCCAGCCATCACAGGCCTCTTCTGCCCAGCCACTCGACAGAGGCCCACTGGCTCAGGCAAAGCTGGGACCTGATCGGCATCCTCTTGGCCTAGTGGGCTGCCAAGGAAAGTATGCTGTGGCCACAGATGAGGATCCACAGCCTCTCCTGTTGACCAACAACACCTGGAATAAAAAACAGCGTAAGAAGGTTTACCCCTGTTTAAATGGGATGAACATAAGATTGATAGGCAGAGGAATGCCAGCTACCTACTCTTTGAATGTTGGATCCCATAAAGCTTATTGCTGCTGCAGTGGATGCATCCCCAATCCAGAAAGAGTGGGTGCCAAATTTGACACCTGCCAGGCTTAATTTATTAATTGCCCACTCAGTGACTGTCCAGAACTGATACTTGGTCAGCAGGAACCTGTCAGAATGGTGGAACAGAATTCCTTGCTCATCCCCCCTGTCAGGTCTGTTGCCCACTGTCCTTCCATATTGTTATTCCATGTAAGATATGTTGCAATAGCCTCCTGCACCTGCTCCCTGTTGCTTTCCAGATTCCGAGATGGGCGAGCCCTTATCTCAGATGGCTCACCGCAGCAGCCTTGGGACAGCTCTTTCCATCCCGCTACTGATGGTATGCAGCCGGGAGAGCCGGAGGGGTGGGGGGAACATGTGTAAGGGTTGATATAATGTAATCTGTGCTCACTGCGTCATTCTTAACAAGAGACCTGTGTACAGCCAGACGCCTTTAATTGCTTCTGTGTAACCTATGGACATATGTACCGAGAAGCCTGTGATATCTCAATAAAGACCTATTTACTCAAGAGAGCTTGGATTTCTTGCTGCAAGGGTCAGGAGTAACCTTCAACGTATCCTGTCTTCCATAGACTGACACCCCGACTTTGATATAACTCCAAAGGTCGAAGACAGGGCACAAGTCCCTCACAGCACATGGGGCAAGGGCAACCTCCACTCCCCTCTGCTTCTGATCTGTCTTAGACTGCTGAATAGTTATTACTACCAGTTCCCCCCTAAATTGAATATCCCTGGCAATTAAGGCTCATTCGGACTCATCCTTAAGGGACTGGACTGACTCTTAGTGCTCCAAAAAAAGCAATCAGGAAAGTGGCACGAAAAAGTACCTCCTCGAACCTGGAATAACAAACATTGGCTCACAACTGCTTTCAGTCCCATAAGAATGTCTGGGGAGATGGGCTGCCTCTGATCTCTGGGTGCAGCAGCCTCCCGGGACCACCCCTCAAGCATCTTCTGGATGTGGAAGTTCCCTGTGATGTCGGCCAGGTCAAGGGCCTTACATGCAAAAGCCAGAGCAGCCAGCTGGCTCTGAATGTACCTGACTGCTTGCCCCTTACCTTTCTGTGACATGCAGAAGTGCCCTGGGCATGTTTGGCATGGATGATTCATTTAAATCAGATTGGGCCTCCATACTCAATAAGTGCAGCTTCGATCTTATGCTGTTAGTAATCAAGAGGTGTAAGCAGGAAAGTGCCACTCTTTTAGAAGAGATACAGGGGTTGACTGAATCCCTTAAAACTCCTGCTTCAACTGTAGACTATGAAAGTCGAATTAATGAAATTGACAGGCAAGTCAAACAGTTTGAAGCTCGTACAAAAGATATCAAAATTCAAAAATTCAAAAGGGATATACTGGACTATGCCAACAATCGAGTGTATTTTTGGTGGGACCAATCTAATTCCAACAGGGCAAGCGAGAGGAAAGTGTCATGGGCTGATCCAGTTAGTTCCTTTTCAGATTTAGAAACATCTGGAGTCTCTGATAGTTTTGGTGATGAGGGACCGAGTAGCAAGAACTTACAGAGTAGGACTGTATACCCTAGCAGGCGGGTTCCTTTTTTAGAGAAAGGCAAAAAGAAAACATTCCAAAGGGGCAGAATGAGACCCTAATTTTTCATTTGTCTTTTCGCCCCCTTAGTGCCTTAGAATCTTCAATTCTCAATAAAGGTTTGGGGTTTGTTCCCACCCCGCCCTACAGATCCTTCCAGACACAGATTGATATCTTCAAATTGGTCCGCCAGATTAAATTACGTGCATTCTTTAAGAACAGCACCTTGGAGGACCCAGGACTGACTGTTACATTACCTAAGCATTTAAAGGGCCATTCACAATTTATACCACCCATTACTGATCATAGAATTGACACTTTCGAATGCATGGTATTAAAAGAGATTGCAACATTAGAAAGAGACCAAACCACTGTTTGGAATAACTTCTCCCACCAGGAAAGAGATGCTGTACGTAGTCTCCAGAATGACAGGAGTATTGTGATAAAACCCGCCGATAAAGGGGGCAGAATAGTTGTCTTAGACCGAACAACATATGTCCAAGAAATCCATAGACAACTCCAGGATGAAACTAGTTATCTTCCGCTGACCTCAGACCCCACCGATGACATCAGGCGCTTGATAAAAATTGTTTTAGATGAGGCACGGGAATTAGGACACATTGATGAAAAACTTTATGCTGCGCTGCAGGTCCCATCACCACGGGTAACTACATTTTACATCCTGCCTAAGATTCATAAACAGATTCTGCCTCCCCCAGGCAGACCCATTGTGTCTGGATGTGGCTCTATATTAGAACCATTGGCCATTTTGTTGGACTCAGTTCTCCAACCTGCAGTCTCTAACATAAGATCTTTGATAAAGGATATTAAGGACTTTATCCTCCAGATTGAGGGTACACAACTAGAGGATGACATTGTCTTCCTGACCATGGATGTCAGATCGCTTCATACGATCATCCCCAATGAGTCTGCTAGAGCTGTAGTTGAAGAGACCCTCAGGACACAGGAATACCCCACTTATCCCACCAAATTTTTGTTACAACTTTTAGATTTGGTTCTTGAGAAAAATTATTTTCTATTTGAGGATTCTTTTTTCTTTCAAATAAAAGGTGTAGCCATGGGGTGCTTGGCTGCTCTGAGCATCGCCAACTTATTCATGGCAAAATGGGAGGAAGAACACATCCTACATGAATCCAATCCTTTTGCAGCTTTGATTTTTTGGTACAAGAGATATTTTGATGACCTTTATTTCTTATTTCGGGGGTGGGATCAAGTTGAGGCTTTTTGCACCTGGATTAATACCTGTGACCCAAATGTACACTTTGAATGGTGGTTTGATAGAGATCACATTGACTTCCTGGATATTTCTACCTATAGGGATGTGAATAATAGGGTTCAAGTGAGAACGTTTGTTAAAAAGACTGACCGGAATTCTTATTTGGAATTTAAATCTTTCCATCCACGACACTTAAAAATGAATATTCCATATGGGCAGCTGTTACGGATTAAGCGTAATTCAACTTCCCTGCAAGACTTTGAGAAAGATGGTGCTCCTCTGTGCCAACAATTTGCTAATAGGAACTACCCACAGGAGGTTATTAAGTCAGCATTTTTGAGAGCACAAAGTAGAGATAGAGCATCTCTGTTTCAAAATCGTGATACCTCAGTGGAAGACAAAATAAAATGGGCATTGGAGTACTCCCCACTAGCAAATAGAATTAAGAGAATTGTAGACCACCATTGGAGACTAGTAGCGGACATTGAGGGTTGTGAGTTGCATCCTCTTTGTGGGTACCAGCGTACAAGAAATTTAAGAGACATGCTGGTTCATGCAAAATTACCAATTGGAGAACCAGAAAGAACTTTACCAATTGGCAATTTCAAATGTGGTCACTGCAGCATCTGTAGACTGATATGGGAAGGCCCACAGATTACTATAGGAAATAAACAACTTAAATTTAATCATTTTGCTACATGCCAAACCTCGGGGACTGTGTACCTGATTAAATGTACTTGTCAACTATTATATGTGGGATGCACTATGAGGCCACTTAGGACACGCATTTTGGAGCATATATCTCGCATTAGGAATAACGTCCTTGAGGCCCCACTTACACAACATTTTTTGAATAAACACCATTCAGAATTAGATTTTTGTGTGGCGGTTCTTAGTGTCCTAGGAAAAGCCAACCAGAATAGTCTGTTGCAAAAAGAGGCCTATTGGATTTACACCTTGAAAACAACTAAACCGTTGGGACTTAACAGCGAATTAATGTTTAACTGTTTCCTGTAATTGTTACTTGTAACTGATTTTGCTATGAATTACTTTGTAATTGCACCTTGTATCTTTGAGTGTCCCTTTAAGAGAGAGTGTGTATGATTGGGGGTGGATATAAACTCAAAGGGAACTATCACAGGGCGCGCCTAAGATACAGCCACCACTATCCGGGAACATTATCGCAGTGATTTGTAACAGCAATGATAAGGTTTGAAATCCTAATTTCCTTGTGAAATATGTAGAATTGCATTGTATTGCAAGGATGGAATGTAGAAGATGTTATTTGTATTATATTATTTTTCAATGTCCTCCTACACTACCATGCTCCTGAGGAAGAAATTCTGCGAAATCTGAGCTTTTCAGCCGGCCCCAGATTGGGCGTAGGATTGTGATTTGCTAAGCTCCACAGCAGCTAATGTACAAACAACTAAAGAAGAAATAGGACACACTATTGCTTTTGGCACAGTCTTTATTTTGAAAGAAGCAACTGGACATAATAATTGCCTTTGGCAGAGACTTTATTTTGGATAATGGGACCAATTACACCCAGAGAAGATATGGTGTGGTCTCCTTTTGTGACTCTCCCGGACTTTTGTTTCCTTGCTTGCTTATATGAATGTTTATATGAATGTCATATGAATACTCACGATATTAAGTTCTCTTGATATAATTTGGTCATCCTATTGGTTATACATGAAACAATAGAAGTGACTATTAGCATTTCTGATTTAAACTGAACCAAGAGTTGTATTATTTTCTTTTCTCCCGTGAGGGTTTCCTTCTTTAAGAGCAGCCAGCTGGCTCTGAATGTACCTGACTGCTTGCCCCTTACCTTTCTGTGACATGCAGAAGTGCATCAGGTGCTCCACAGGGATGGGCCACAACCAGCAGAGACCTCCCTCATACTTGAACCCCGTGAACTGCTGAATTGTCCAATCACAGGCACTCTGGGTACTGGAGGCCAGGGCTAATAGAATGTCCCTGTAAGCCTTGGACTCCCAATCTGCCAGAGGACTGGAGGCATCTGAGCTGGCAACAAGTCAGCCTCGGGGGCAAGCTGACTAAACCAGTCCATCTCTAGGTGAGAAGTGCATCTGCCAGTCCATTGCTCATGCCAGGAACATGACTGGCTGAGAACAATATATTAAGGTGCAAGCACCTGAGTGTAAGTGCCTGGACTAGCTTCATGACCCTAGGTGATTTAGAGGAGAGGGAATTGGTGACATGGACCACTGCCATATTATCACACTAAAAGTACACTAAGTGGTTTGCAAGCTCATTCCCCCACAAGTAAACCACTACCAAGATTGGGAAAAATTCAAGGAATGTTAGGTCCCTGCAGAGACCCTTTCCCACCCAATCAGGTGGCCATTGGGCCATGCACCAATGCCCCCAGAAATACATCCCAAAACCAGTAGAGCCTGAAGTATCAGAGGAAATTTGCAGTTCCCCCTCCAGTACCAGATCCTGCCTCCAGAAGGAGATTCCATTAAAGGCCAACAATAACTCACCCCACACATCTCTAAGTCTTTTCTCATGCCTGCCGTAATCCGCATCTGGTGGTGCAGAAACCTGAGGGCACCTATCACATCACAGAGGCATTGAAGAAATGCCCTACCAGGGGCCACCGCCCTATATGCATAATTGAGGTGGCCCACTATCTGCTGCAATTCCAGTAATGAGACTTTCCGATTCCCCCTAAGACTACATAATCGGGCCTTAAGGTCCCGAAGTTTATCCAGTGGTAACCGTGATGTCTGCTGAACCATATCTAACTCAATTCTCAAGACTATAATGATCTGTGATGGGCTTTCTGTCTTTTCATGGGCCAATAGTATGCCAAGCTCCCAAGAAAGATTACAAAGTCCTCCATGAGCCAGGCACACTGCCTCAAACTCTCAGGGCCCACAAAAAGAAAATCATCAAGATAGTGAGCTGTATCCCAGCAGTCCTGCCAGTGGTGCAAGGCCCGTTCAAGGAATGAGCTAAAGCATTCGAAGGCCACACATGAAATGGAGCATCCCATAGGAAGTGCACTGTCCATGTAAAACAGGCCCTCAAAACAAAAGCCCAGAAGCTCAAAATCCTTGGGATGGACCAGGAAAAGGTGGAATGCTGACTTAATGTCGTATTTTTCCATCTCTGCTCCCGGCCCACACCTGACTACCTTGACCACTTGGTCAAAGGAAGTGTATCGAACTGAGCACAGGTGCTCAGGGATGGCATCATTTACGGAACCCCCCTTGGGTATGAAACATGATAGATAAGCTGGAACTCCCCAGCTGCTTTTTTAGGAACCACACCCAAATGGGAGCCCTGCAAATGTGGGTGGGCGGAGAGAGAAATGGCCCCAGCACCCTGTCCTCAGCACATTCCTTTGCTATTTGCTATTTTTGCTCCATGCCAGCCACAGAATATAAATTGGATGACATGAAGGGGAATCAAGGACCCTGAAACAGGATCCAAAAATCAACAGTAAAACCTTTTAACAAAAATTGGGTGTCAGCGCGCCTGGGGTAATCAGCTAACATGGCTGGGGACCTTTACCAGTAGCCTGTTGCCCACCAAAACCACCCCCATGCTTGGCAAACTACTTCTGCCATTTGCAAACAGTAAGTGGGTGGGGCCTTCTACATGCACACCAAGGGGTGTGAATGCCTTCCTGCTGCACACCCTTTGGGAGGAAAACACCCAGCAAAGCACTGACTGCCCTATGGGGGCACAGGTGCCAGGTGCTGTGGAGGGCCGGTGCACAAGATATCTGCTATCGGAACAGTCACTAGCATTAGGCTGTGCAAGGGAGATTACCTGCAGCCAAAACTGCTGGTGCACTTGGTTCCAAGGCATGGAGGGGTTAAGTGTGCCTGGCACCTGGAATTCCTCATCATATTGCAGCCATGCTACACCAATGAAGTTTGAATACCCCCTGTATATGATGTCCATATACTGGAACAAGGGGGCCACCCTCCATGGTTGGGCTCATGCAATGACACCCACATAAACCAGGAAGCTAGTTGGCCCAGGTCCTGTCCATCATGTGGCACATAAGGTGCTCTTTGTCATGGTCATCCAGATTTTCTTTATCCTTCTTCTCCAGCTCCCTGAAGAAAAGGGTAAAGACATGCAAGTATTCTCCTCTGAAAAGTTTTTTCCCTTGTTGCCAATGTAAGGTGGCCCCCAAGGGGCATGGCCATGTCGCCAAATGGCAGGGCTCTAAAAGGCACAGCCCCATAACTGCCCCAAGGTATCCCATAGAATGAACCCCAGGTGCCACCAAGCCCATACCAGCCTGAGCCTGCAGTGTGACAGGCAGCCAAGCAGCTGCCCCATTCACCTGCCCTGTAAAGGATGGCTGACCCCACTGTGACTACCCATCAGCTACAGCAGTAGGCTGAGCAGTGCCCAGCAGAGTGTATGATGACTGAGGTGTGCCAGGGGGTGTGGAAGCAGTGGCCTGATCCCAGGGCCCCCATGGCCACACGTACCCCTGCTGGGGCCAAGTTGCCTTACCTTCCTACTCAGTTGATTGCACTACAATTGCCACCGGAGCTGAATCAGCTGCCCATCCCCTGTTGCCCAACGATGGGCCAGCTTCCTCCGTAAGTCCTTCTACCTGTGATGTGCCTATTCCCTTGCCGTCCAGTACAGTAGTTGGTCCTCTGAGGCCTGACAACCCCTCAAGGGCAGATAAACAAGACAAAATATCATTAAGAGATGCTGTCTTCAAAGCCACCCTCACAAGTCTCATCCTTTTTGCCCCTGAACCAGCTACTGAAAGGCCCCTAGCCTTCTCTAAAGCAGCAATCCACTCCATAATCTACTGCCTGGTGGGGCCCTCATCCTCTTCATCAGAGGATCACAATGCAATGGTGGGCCTTCTAAGGATGGGATGCTTAGTGGGCTGTTTTCCCTTGGAAGTCCCAAAGCCCTTTTTAGGAGGCATCCTGAGGACTAAAGCAGTATTGATTGGAGGAAGGCTAATGAATGCCCTGTTAAAGTGGAAAAGATTGTCCACCAATAAGAAGGCTTGCTCAAAATGACTGCCAGGCTTAAACACCTTGCTAAGGCCTGGCAACATGACCAGGCTAAAATGGCTGACTCAGGCCCTACAAGATGACCGCCAGGCCACAAAGCCCAAATGACCCCCAGGCCCTGAAGCTGGCCTACAGGCCCCCTATAAGGCAGACTTAAGGGGGGGGACAGGCCCTTGCCCTCGGTGCAATGATAGTGGGGAGAGTCTGATGGGACAATAAGCCATCCTATCCACTTATGGGCCCCCGAACCACTACCCCAGTGAGGGAAGGGGCATGTGTGGCACAAAGCACCAGCTGCCCTCAATCAGTCCCCACCCATGCTGGGAAGGGCCACTTGCAGCCATGCAGCCAACTGCCCTGCCTTAAGAGGCCTCCAGCTCCGCCCCCCGGCACATACTCCCCAGCCCAGGAAAGCGCAGTCAGCCTCCCTCCTTCTGAGGGGGCAAATAACAGCACCTGGCCAAGGCGGCTGTGGCCACTGTGTGGGAGTGCCAAATGGTTTTTAAGTACTTGTTCTAATGAGACCATGGTACTGTACATAGCATTTCCTCTGTTTCCAGGTAGGCACTTTAATGCAAAATGGTTGCCAAAAGAATTTTGATTGTGGTGTATTTATTGTATACATTACAATGGAACAGTCTGTTCCCGTCTCTGATATTTGTGTGAAGTGTTTTATTCTTGTGGGGTGGAGTCTCTGCTCCTTAGTTTCCTTTGTTAGTTAGAACTATAGACTACATGAGCTTTCTTGTCCTGGATTAAGTTGCTCCTGTTTCTGTGTTTTCTTGCTAATAAATGGATGTTGTTTTGAACATACTCATCTCTGCTGTGTGAACCCGACAGCAGGAACCTGAGCATGCTATTTCTGATTTGCTTGCGAAATAGAACATCACACTGAGGCAAAATGGACTTTGGAGCACTCTTCCTTCCTATTGGAACAGTGTGTCTCTTATATATTGCCACAATTCCTTGTGGTGGTTGTACAAGTAGAGCAAGGATCCTGCAGGTTGCCGGAGGTTATGATGTAGTCCACAAGTAATATAGGTAGGATCCCTTTTTTATATGCCCCAAATAATGTGGATCACCACTTTGGAGTCAGGAAGAAATTTTCTTCCAAGCCAGATTGGCCAGGGATCTTGGATTTTTTTTGTGTCCTCTGGGCATAGAGCAGGGGTCACTGAGGGAGGAAGGGTACTGTGAATTTTCTGCATTGTGCAGGGGACTGGACTAGATGACCCTAGGGGACCGTTCCATCTCTATGTTTCTGTGTTACCCCAGTGTGCCATAGACTATACTGTACAGTGTGCCATAAAATATACTGTGTGCCATTCACTATACTGTGTGCCATTCACCACCATCCCAAACTCTTGTAGCTCTGCAGATAATCCTACTCTATGAGTCATTCTTTTTTTTTTAGAAAATTTTTACTAGGTGAGAATATTAATATACAACTTTCAAATATCTCATTATCCTTTCCCCCACCCTTTCCCTCCCCCCCTTTTCCAAGACTTCCAACAGCTTTCCAACCGTATAGCCTAATATTCCCAATCTGTCCCCTTTTTCTGTAACTGCTTATCTCATGTTTACTTACTCATTTATTCAACTAAGTGTTACCAGAACTGCTCTTTATTATAATGGGGAATTAGCTGTAGCAGTCTGTAACTATTAATATTAAGCGAGGATCATAACCTATGTTTACGGAGGTCCCGATCCCAGACACTCTAGTGAAAAAGAGGCAGACAAGGAGTAAGGTCCAAACACGTGTATTGAGTGTAGCGTAAGCCTAGCTTGCACAATCATACAAGGAACACACAAGGTCTAAGAAATACAGAGTAGGAAATACAGAGACGTTCGCATTAGTGGGTTCCCAACGATGGTAAGGGAAATACTCACAATCCTGGAGCGAAGCAGAGACACGGCAGCGAGGGTGGCCCAATGCCAGCACTGGGACCACAGACGGACAGCAAGGAGGTCTGGATAGGGAATGGCCGAGGCACCGAGTGGTCTGGGAGACCAGCTTAAATACCCCAAAACGTACCCTGGGGCTGGTGCTGTACTTGGTGGTTCTCACAGATTAAAACAAAGGGTCTAATGGGCTACTGAATGGCTTGGATGGGCCACTTTGGTAATCAGATTGTGATAAGTGACACCTCAGGAAGAGGGGACAAAAGAGGGAGGGGGAAATCCAAGTGGGCTGAAAGGATGTTCCAGCGGACAGGGCTTGTCCTGATGTCATCAGCTTCTGGAATGCGGAGGTTTCTTTGAGATGCATTCTCTAAGTGCTTGGGATGGTCAGCACTTAGCTCTTCTCCGGGGCGGCTCCTAAGATATGCAGAGCGGGGCGAGGGGCTCTCGCTGCGGACGTGGTGTGCCCGCTTCGCCGAAATGGCTTCTCAAAGCAGTCTCTTCCTCTGGGTCTTCTGGGTGCCTGAGAACATGGATGCCGGCTGGGCATAGCTGGGGCTGGATAGCAGGCTGCCCGGTAGCGAGGGCAAGCTTGGCGACCGGCCCGCGGGAGGCTCCAGGCGGGAACTGACCAGGGAGCGCCTAGCCAGGCTCGCTGGAGGTTTCCCCGGCAGGCGCCCGGCTGCTAGCAGCGGCTTGGGCCCATGTGAGGCAGGCTTCCATGGAGGCAGGGGAGCAACACTTTAAAACACAGTCCAAAGCAGGGAACAGGCACGGTCCGTGGTAGATGGTAGTGCAGGCACGGGGCACACTTGTAACACAGTCCAAACACGCACTGGGAAGTCCAGATATAGGTCAGGGCAGGGCTGCCCAGAAAAAGAGTCCTTTGTGCAGTTATCCAAACATGGAGTCAGTAAACTACACAGTCTATAGCAGCAGCAAGGCAATTGACACGCAGGCAGGAGACTGACACGTGTATCAGAGCACACACGTGCAAAGCAATCTTTGGTGTAGCAGTGAAACAGTAATGCAGGAAACTTTAACACAGTTCATGGCAGGCCTTAAAGCAGGGGAGGGGGCCTACTTGGCAACAATTCCCCCCCTCGGAGACCCCGTGACGTCAGGCGCGCGGGTCTCCGAACTTGACTTCAAAGGCGAGGTGGTCGGCAATGTCCGGTGGTCGAGCTTCGAGCGAAGAAGGAGTGGGAAGGGAAGGGGGAGGAGGTGTCACTCAAAAATTTAGTTTGGAGAACCACCTAACCGAATAAGTGCAATTTAGATCAGCCAATGGGCTGCAGGTCTCTGGGTTCACACCAGGAGGTGTGCTAAGTGCAACCGTCAGAATAAATAGCAATAATTCATAAGTAATAGCAATTCATAGTGATATAGGCAGCAATGAGCAATTCATGCATATAAACAGCAATAATTCATATTTGTGTACATTGATCAATTCATACATGGGAATACTTCATACGTAATTCATGATGGGTTAAAAGTACTAAAAACCAGGAGCAATTCATATACATGGATTAATTCATAAGCATAAGATTAAAAGCAAGGGCAATTCATGGATACATTCATGAATGCAAGAATAAAAGCAGGCTATTTCATAGGAGGTTAAAACAAAGCTCATAGGTGAGGGAACAATTCATATAAGAAAGTGCAAGTCAGGCATAGATCAATTCATAGAGGGTAGAGCAATTCATAAATGGTTAAAATCATAAATACATATATAGGATTAAAACAATAATTCAGGAAGTTAAAACCAATTTCATAGATGATAGCAGCAATAGTAAAAGCAAGTGCGGGGAAACAACTCATGAGGGGTAAGCGGCGGAAGGGCTCATAGGGGACAGAAAAATAAACTTCGCAATTAAAAGGCTAATTCATGCGGCCAGATTAAAACCAAATTCATAGAGTCTAAAATCAGGAATAAAATAACCCTTAAAAGAGACTGCTCAGGAGAAGTCCCGGATAAAACCCAATTCATAAAATGATAAAATAGGCTAGAATTACCTCGGCGGAGGGAGTCAGGTTAAAAAGGCAATTCCTAAGGTTAAAAATCACATTCATAGGGATAAAGTTAATAGGGGGTGATAAAAAGGGTCCCAGTTCATGGGAAGATCATGGGCGCACTTGCAGCAAATAGAGGGAGGGACTAGTTCGGGACTAAATTCATGGGAGTAAAATTCATAAAAAGCAATGGCAAGAAATTCATAAAACAATAGAACAACAAAGATCACAGACGGCTCAGTCTGCAGTACAGCTGCTGGACTGGGTTGCATATTTACAGAAACAAGCAAACTTAGTCCATGTGTTCCAAAACACACTTCCACCCCCCTTGCTGTCTGCGTCAATCCGCAGAGCAGGGTCGGTGAGCGGCGAGAAGGGCTTCAGGCACACAGTTCTAGTCCTCATGGAGGTAGTGCCGCTGGCGGTCGTTTGGAGACGGGCCGTGGGTTGGGAGGCAGGAAAATACGTCCCCCCCTAGTCCACAAGACGGCCTCAGAGCGGTGTCCGGCAGCAGAACGTCCATGGGGCTGGTTCAGGATCCATACACATAATAAACATAATCATAGTTCATAACATCATAAACAACAAAATAAGCAAGGAATAGAAATGGGGCGCCAAGAACAACCATTAAGGCAGAAGGAGGTCGGGGTTGTATCGATCCATGCGGTAAGACAGCTGGAGTTGCTGGAGCTGTCGGCGGCTCCAACAGCCCAAATAAAGCAGCGAGGCACACAACAAAACTTGAAAGGCCAAAATAACAACGATCGGGTGCAAAGCCAAATTGTAAATTCCAGTGGCGGTGGGGCTCCAGCCGAAGAGGGTTTCCCACCACGAGTGCTCACCGGTGGTCTTGATCCGCTGGGCAAGATCCAAAATCTCCTTTCCGTTGTGGGACACAACCAAAGCAGTGGTGTCCCCGTCCCTCTGGATGCTCTGGAGGGTGCGGTGGAGCTGCGGGTGGGCCAGGAGCTCGTGGATTAGCTCCAGACCGATGCCGAGGGAAACTGGCTTCACATAGCGATAGATGGAGGGTGCCACCAAGATCTCTTCTTGGGTCCAGACCGGTACCGTGTAGGTGAAGTCGCAGGCTGCCACCGAAGACAGGTTGCAAAAGCAGCGATTGACTCTCGGGATCACGGGCTTGAGCTGGAACGAGTTCAGGATCACAAAATCGCAGGCCGTTCGCACGCAGGCACATCCTCTCCCAATATAGACCACAGCGGAGCTGTTCTCCTGGACGACCTCGAAAGGGCACTCATTGAGGGCGTCGACTTGCGGGGCTACACAGGGGTGATGAGGTGCAAAGGCTTGGTCCTAGCAAATGAAGCCGGTCTGGTCTCGATGCTGGCACCCTTGGAGGCTGACGAGCTGCCATCCGGTCGGGGTGAAACGGGCCCAATGGTCGGGGTGGCGGGCGTAGAGGACCTCGGTGTCGCTGACTTGGAGTCCCAGAGGCACGACTGGATACACGTGGAATGACTCGTGCGCACTGGCCGTTAATAAAAATAATTTAAGCTCCTGGGTGGTCGGTGAGAATGAGGAATTTACAAGAGACCACCAGGATTCAAGCTCCAGTTCAAGGGGTGACAATTTGGGCATAATCAATCTTTTAATTTCCAGGGGCAAATGTCCGTCCGTGGCTTGCCGAATTAGCCCCATGGCCACAGCCTGATTTAATTGTTGGGCTTGCATACATGCCATGGCTATTGACACGTTGCATTCAAAAGACTGTGTTCCCTTGAGCAGCAGAGAAAAATCTCTTTCAATTTGACTCTCCCAGTTAACTAAAATGGAGCTGATCTCATGTTGCCCATTCGAAATGGAATTTAGGGACTGCACCACCGGTTTACCTAAGTCGGAGATGCTAGTCGTGACATGGGCAAACTTATTAGCGAGAGTCTCAATGTTGACCGAATCCATGATTGCTAAGCCTCCGGCTGCAGGAGCAGTCCAGTCGGCAATGCTTCGTCTGGCACGCGAGAGAGAAGGAGAGGGATCGATCCACAGTTGTAGCCATGCATTCCAACCCTTGCTACCGGCCTCCAGGTAGGGAGCGCACTGCGGCAGCCTCTGGGTTACATTTAGCTCAGCTAAGTCTATGCGGATCTCTTATAAAGACATTTGCGGGCGGACTAGAACTCTCTCTCGAATGTCAGTCTTCAAAACATGGGAGCCCACTATATGCGTGCCGCCTTGGCTTAATTGTTCATTGCTAGCAATCAAAGGGTCAATTTGGATGGTGTGGGTCTCCTGGGTCCGGATCAGCAGGGAATAATTGCCTGGTTCATGAGTCAAATTTACAAAGAGCAGCCCAAGCCGGTGAAATTTCTCTACTAGGGGCTTGGTTTGGCATTCGGGCGTCTGTTGAACCAGTATCCAATCGGGTGGGCCGTGTTTGTCTAGGTCTTCCTCCTTTACAATCCAGGTCAGGTTCTCCCAGCGTTCTATAGCAAAGGAGAGAACTGCGCCTGAAGGGGGCGTGATAGTGACTGATGCAGATTCAGTGGCAGTAGTGCCTAGTAGGATGGTCATTCTAAAGGGGTCTCCTGCCTTCCATACTGCGGCCGACACTAAAATAACTTCACAGTATGGTCCGAAAGCCTCAGTGACAAAATGGCGAGGTGTCGAAGTTGGCAGGGGTGGTATATTTGTCTACCACCGGGACTGCGGTGGGGGCTGGCCTGATACGGGGAAGAAACATACAAGGAATCGGAGCGAGTGGTGAAACTGTATCGGTAGGCGAGTAACATACTAATTCTTGGGACAGAGTTTTTACTCCCACACATAAAATAACAAACTCTGGGGGTCGGATCCACTGCTCTTCGCAACTGCGGAAGTTAGTGCGGTCCGTGGGGGTGGTCATATTAATCTGCTGCACAACCTTGCAGACCATCATTTCATTTCCTGCCAGGGTATTGATGCATCTCCAGTGGGGGTAGGGCATTAATTTAGACGGGCGTCCCTCTATTAGGGTGCCTGCCAGCACGAGCAAACACAGAGTAGCCAGGTGCCTCATCTCCTGGCCTTCCTTTTCCTTTTGTGGTGAAAATATCCTGGGGAGACCTGCGGATATAAGTACAGGTTCCCTGAGTTTATTGCAGCAAAAATAAATGAGTGAGGTGAAGTAGGGAAAAAGAAAAGGGAGGGCGTTTTTCTGCCAGCACTGTATGTTAAGCGGGGTTCGAACGAGAAGTCCCGGAGCACTAAGCGAGCCTTCCAGCTTGTTGCTCTGGGGAACTCCTGTGTGGAGGCTTCTTTCTAAAGCGTGTATATTTCAAGGGGGGACGTCTTTACGTCAAGCAAGGGTCGGCTGTGCGTTAGGCGGGATTATGCAAACTCGCCCCAGGGGTCCCTGGGTGCCTGGGCTGTGTGGCCTTCAGGTGCCCCTTGCTTGGCGGCGGGCTGCTTTTATTTTGCGAGCTGAGAGCTATCGGTCCGGCTTGGCCTGGCCTTGCCGCCTCAAAACGAAAAAAACTAGAGAGCGGTTTCCATTAACTATAAGAGTTGCTGCTAAAGGAGACCTTCGTTCTATTTTTCTAAAATAATTTTTAAGTAGGGGTGGTTAGGGTTGAAGGTATGTTTTATGATGGTTTGCTTTTGCTTTGCCTTTTTCCCTCTGCTTTTTTGCAGGACCTCATGTATGTATTTCAGCGGACCATATTTTTTCCTAGGATCAATTTTTGGAGGGACTCCCTCGGGAGGTCCCAATTTCATGTTAAAAGAAAGAAACACACAAAGCAAAAGCACACGGGCGTGGGCTATTTTCAGGTTGCCCTCACTTGGAAGGCCTGGCAGGGCTTCATTATAACTTCAATATGTCTCCCCCCCTTCTTTTCCCTTGTACGGTTCGGGCAAGGGAAAAGATTACGTGGGGCGGGCGGCTGCTGGCGGAAAGGGCCGAAGTGGAGCCGAGGGCGCTCGGCGGCGTTTATCGAAAAGCGGCGGAGGCGGCCGAGATCTGCCGGCGCCACTGGGTCTGGGTTATTCGGGGGTCATCTTGGCGCGGGGGATTCTGGCTATGTAAATGAGGTACGCTGCCCCTTGTGCGTGGCGAACGCACCTCAATAACATATTCCAGAGGGTACATATTTACAAAATACTGGCGGGTCTTTTACTTTTGCACTAAAGCGTACTAAGTGGTGGCGCCGTATAGCAACTCACCATGACGAATATGAACATGAGTAAAAGAGGGATGTTGGGCTATCTGGGGATCCTTTTCCAGGGGAGGCACGGCCCTCAAAGCCAAAGCCGACCATCATGCGAAAGCGTGGGTCTGGCAGGTGAGACCCCGAATCTACGTAGATGCGGGATCTTCACCAGCATGGCGGGTGAAATGTTTTCAAACAAAGAAATCACCTTATTTGGTGGTTTCACCGTTGGAAGACTGCATTCACCTTTGGGCTAAAGCCTCTCCAAACACTTTCACACACAGCAAATCTCTTTTGCCTGTGCAATTTTTTTCCGAACATGCGGCATAAAATCCAATTAAGAATCACTCTCGGTGGTGGTCCTATTTGGCTTTGGTTGCCGTGTTTCCCCCAATACTCAGGGTCCCAACTGTGGGGCCCGCCTAAGAAAGTTAAAGAATAGAACTGACAAGAAATAACAAAAACCCTAAATGATTATATGAAGCTAAGTTGGCTTTTTACATCTAATTTCAAAAGGGAATTGGGCTTCAGGTTCACACACACGTAAAGTTAAGACTGCACAACAAAAAGGGACGGGGGCTGCAGGGACTTGAACTCAAGTCTCCTTAAGGTGGCTTTTCCACTCCTGGTTCCAATCCCTTCCAAATTCTGACAGGGAACCAGTGATTACATTTATTTGGGCTTACTTCAGCCTGGGAGAGGACAAAAGGAAGAACTGGGAGGAGGTCAGAATCCTGGTCTGGCCAGTTTTTCCATTTCAATGAGGGGTGGGGGTGCAACGCTGAGTGGGAACAGTCTGTTTTAGATGTTGCTAGCAACTGGGATTCTTTCTGGAGTTTGCTCACTTGCCTTATTACATTCCTGACTGCACTTACTGCTGGAGGCTCTACCTTTTCATTAAGTTTTGGGCTTGAGCCTTTTAAAATGAGGAAACAGCTGCACACATGTCTCTGAATTAGCTCAAGCACTACTAAACCACACAGGCCCAACATGAGGTTTTCTTCAGGGGTGTTAGTCAGGGAAGGCTGAGAGAAAACTATTTGGTGTGTAGTTGCAAGCACTGGATTTTCAAAGCATTTTAAATCTTTTAAAGGAACTGCATTTTTACTTTTATTTACCTGTTCTTCAGGGCCATTGCAAGAGGGCACAGTCACGGTGGGCTGTGTATAGCTTGGCTGGGGGCAGTCTATGGGAGCCAAGATAATTTCTTGGGGAATGACTTTTAAACTCTGCACATGCTCAGAGGCTAAAGTGAATTCTGGCTTCTTGGGCGTGGGGGCTGAGGCAGAAATTGGAGGCAAAGGTGACTGACTACCTGTTTCACTGCCTTTGGCGGGGCGGGGTGCTGATTCAATCATTGATTGTTCCTCTAAAGTCTTTAATCTGGCCTCAGTGAGTCTCTGGGATTCCAGGAGATTTTGCATCAGGGTTTTTAAAGTGGCAGTTTCATTATTCTGGTCCTCCAGCAAAGTCTGCATGCTAAGGAATTTACTGTGGAGCTGCTCTTTCTCTATTGTGCAAGCATTTAATTTTTCTTTTAATTCCTCATTCTCTTTATTAAGATCATTTATTTTTAAATTCTGTTCCCTGTTTACACTTATGAGTTCCTGAATTTTATTTTGCAGCTCTGCCAGATTTCTTTCAGAGGTGTCTGGCAAAGTTGGTGCTGGGTTCTGGGTGCGAATCACCCTTTGGAATCTTTCCTTCTCTCTTTTAAGTTCCAAGCTATTTTTAGTTCCCGGAGGTCGAAGGCTAGCCTCAACCTTTGGTTTTCTCCCACGGGCAGTTAAGTGGGGAGAAGCACGTGTGACCCCCGGGCATCCCTATTGGAAAAAGGGGTTCCCAGCTGGTGGCGGCTCTCCTAGGTCAGAGGGCTCCTCATGGTCCTTTGGCTGCGGTCTCCAGGAGTCAGTCTGACTTGGGGGAGGGTAGACCTGGTGATTGTAGGGGTGAGGTGCCCGAGGGGGCGGGGGCGCCGAGGGCAGCGCAGGTCTACAGGGCTCAGAGGGTCCCTGTGGGGAGGAAGGGTAGCGACTGGGGGTGAGCGCAAAGGTTACTCCTGGACGAGAGTCCCTTTGGCCGCGGCCCCGAGTGAAGCTACCGCTTCTCCCACGCAAGATTCCACCTCTAGGCTCCGAGTACGAGCTATGCCCTTGGGGCTGATATTGGGAGTGCGGACCATGGTTGGCATACGTGACTGTGTTGATGGGCTCACTCTCTTTCCTATGGGAGGCCGGGGACTTCACATGGCGGATGGCGCCGGTCTCTCGCAACAGGCCAGCAATGCTCCTGATGCGGGATTCCAGCTCTCCCCATGTAATGCTCCCGGGCTCTACTCCTGCTAGGGCTAGGCGAGTGGTGCTGTTGAGTCCATCTATAACTGCCCTCCTAAATTCTAAGTCGTCGAAGTCAGGCATGTCGCTCAAGTCTAAGTCTACCTCGTCTGCTAGTTCGGCTAGGAGCTGCTTCCTGGCTAAATATGCCTCTGGATCCTCTCCGGGTTTCTGGGACTCTGCAATGTATAGGGCTTTTAAGCTCTTGGTGGGCCATAGGAATGCGCACAGTTCTTTGATGGCTCCATACTGGCTGCGTGTGGCTAGCCTTCGGTTAGAAATATAGGCATTGAGGGCCGAGACTATTTCAGGGGCGGCGCATTGGCGGGCCAGTTGGGCTACATCGGAACCACTAGCGGAGGGCTGAGAGGTGGTCACATGGGTGAACCACTGGATGGCCATGTCTCGGTTCAGGGGTCCCATGCGGTCCGCTATGGCTTGGAGCTCATCGGGCCTCCAATTGCGGGTTTCCTTAATGACCCGGCCTGTCTTCCTACCGTCCTCGTCTGTGGTGACAATTTCTTTGGTAGCTATCGGATGGAGGGGCTGTGGAGCTTCCTCGGGCTGGGGCGAAGGAGGTGACCAACTGTCGGTACTACCTTCGGGGAGGGCCAAGAGGGCTGCAGGATGCACGGCAGAAAATACGGCCTGCTGCATCCCCAGGTGCTGTTTTAGGGCCTCTAGCTCCCTCTTACAAGCGGAGTGGTCTGCTGCGGTTATCTTAGCGACTTTCTGCTCTGCCATGAACTGGGCGGCATGGGTTAGCTTAGCAATTCTTTCCTGTCCCTCGATTACTGCATGCTCAGCCATGTCGGCACGAGCGGTGGCCGCCTCAGCCTTGTGCTGGGCGTCCTGAAGGGCAGTGGTTAATTCTTGTTTTTCCAATATGAAATTGACGCGTTCAGCGCGCCACTCAACTGCTTTTTCCTCATGGTCTCTCTCCTGTTCGACTAGTTTGGCCCTGAGACTCTGGATTTCTAGGTGCAGGGCGTCCTGTTCTCGCTTGGCTTTTTCCTCTAGCTCCTTCCTTTCTTTGTCTTGGGCTAATCTGAGCCTCTCTATCTCCTGCTCACTATCTTCCTGCGCTATCTGTAATTTATTTATCAGGGACACGCTGTCCTGTAAGGCAGTGAAAAGTGCCCAAGCTCCGTATCTGTCCTTCTTGCTCGACTTGGGTTTCTCCTTCTCACAAAAATCTTGGAAGGCACTTCTGACTATCTGGAGCGGGTCAGGTCCCTTGAAGGAACCGGCTTCCCAAGGGCAATCTCCCTTCTTAACTAGCCACTTCTCCAGGCGGGGCACGGTGGGGTTTGCCCGGTACATTTTTCCTTTTGTTTAAGGCTGATCTCGGGGGAGGTTAAAGAGTGGATCAGCGACACCAGGGGTGGGGCGATTAAAGCTGCTCAAGGGTTTTAACAACTTCTTCCTCTCTATGTCCCTTTTGGGAGGTTTATCCTTCCCTCAGGTCCTCAAGGGTTTTTACCAGGGGGTTTTAAGGTCCTACTTTTAGGTTCACAAGGGTACTCTAAGGGTCCTACACTCGGTTCTTCTCCACCGGGGGAGAAGGAAAAATTCCTATTCCCGTTTCAAGCTTGCCTACAAGCCACGGGACCAGGAAAAGTTTACTGGCTCAGAGGGTGCTCCCAAGCTCTCTAAGCCCAAGAACAAAAACGTTCAGTGCTTCCAGGCCTCTTGCTCAGAAGCCAAAGCTCAGGGGTCTCCCAAGCCTATGTGCTCAGAAAACCAAAAAGTGTTCCCAAGCCTCTGCTCAAGAACTGCAACTAAGGGGGTCTCCCAAGCCTCTGCTCAGGCAACCAGAAATGCTCCCAAGCCTCTGCTCAGGAACTGAAGTGCTTCCAAGCCTCTGCTCAGAAGCTACAAATGCTCTCAAGGTCTCTGCCCAAGAACTAAACTCAAAGTGTCCCCAGGCCTCGTGCTCAGAGACAAACGGTTAAACTGTCTCCAAGCCTCGACCAAAAGACTAAATGCGCTCAAGGACTGCCTCTGCAAGTCCCCAAGCAAAAGTGCCCAGGAGTAAAGCTTACTGTACTCCCAAGCGAGGTGCGCTCAAGAGTTCTAATAACTCCCAAGCAAAAGTGTGCCCAAGAGTCCCACTGACTCCCAAGCGAGGTGCGCCCACGAGTCTAACTTAAAACTCGCAAGCGGAAAGGCGCCCAAGAGTCTAACTTAAAACTCTTAAGCACGGTGCGGCTGGCTGCCGCGGGGCTTCAGGAACCTGGCTTTAGATTCCCAAAGCTAACTAACCAAACGGACTAACGATCCCTTCACGTTTCCTCCGGAGCGGGGATTGAAGCCTAAGTGCTGGCAGGAACGGGGTTTGGACGGACTTAGGAGAGACGGGGGAGGGCGGAAAAGAGTTTTATATGTGCTGCTTCAGGATATATATCTATAGAGCCTACTTCTGGGATCCCACCCACATAGACGCGTTTAGGTGGCCCGGAAGGTGGCCAGGAACTTCACCAGTTCAGAGGTCCTCACCCACAGTACACCGGTTATAATGGCTGGAGGGCCTCGCGGTGCACCACAAAAGGCAAGTAGTCCAAAGCTGGCTGAAGGAGGAAATGGGGGAAAAGCCAACCCACAAGATAGAAATGCTCGCTAGAGCCACACACACTCACACTTTTAATTCCCTGAGCTAAATTGCGCTCTTTACACTGAGGTCTGGAAAATTTTCCTCTAAGTCAGTTCGCTGAAAACACGCGTGTCGACTCACGTGTATTCACACGAACTGGGTTATGCCCGCATCCTCCACCAGTAAACTGTTACCAGAACTGCTCTTTATTATAATGGGGAATTAGCTGTAGCAGTCTGTAACTATTAATATTAAGCGAGGATCATAACCTATGTTTACGGAGGTCCCGATCCCAGACACTCTAGTGAAAAAGAGGCAGACAAGGAGTAAGGTCCAAACACGTGTATTGAGTGTAGCGTAAGCCTAGCTTGCACAATCATACAAGGAACACACAAGGTCTAAGAAATACAGAGTAGGAAATACAGAGACGTTCGCATTAGTGGGTTCCCAACGATGGTAAGGGAAATACTCACAATCCTGGAGCGAAGCAGAGACACGGCAGCGAGGGTGGCCCAATGCCAGCACTGGGACCACAGACGGACAGCAAGGAGGTCTGGATAGGGAATGGCCGAGGCACCGAGTGGTCTGGGAGACCAGCTTAAATACCCCAAAACGTACCCTGGGGCTGGTGCTGTACTTGGTGGTTCTCACAGATTAAAACAAAGGGTCTAATGGGCTACTGAATGGCTTGGATGGGCCACTTTGGTAATCAGATTGTGATAAGTGACACCTCAGGAAGAGGGGACAAAAGAGGGAGGGGGAAATCCAAGTGGGCTGAAAGGATGTTCCAGCGGACAGGGCTTGTCCTGATGTCATCAGCTTCTGGAATGCGGAGGTTTCTTTGAGATGCATTCTCTAAGTGCTTGGGATGGTCAGCACTTAGCTCTTCTCCGGGGCGGCTCCTAAGATATGCAGAGCGGGGCGAGGGGCTCTCGCTGCGGACGTGGTGTGCCCGCTTCGCCGAAATGGCTTCTCAAAGCAGTCTCTTCCTCTGGGTCTTCTGGGTGCCTGAGAACATGGATGCCGGCTGGGCATAGCTGGGGCTGGATAGCAGGCTGCCCGGTAGCGAGGGCAAGCTTGGCGACCGGCCCGCGGGAGGCTCCAGGCGGGAACTGACCAGGGAGCGCCTAGCCAGGCTCGCTGGAGGTTTCCCCGGCAGGCGCCCGGCTGCTAGCAGCGGCTTGGGCCCATGTGAGGCAGGCTTCCATGGAGGCAGGGGAGCAACACTTTAAAACACAGTCCAAAGCAGGGAACAGGCACGGTCCGTGGTAGATGGTAGTGCAGGCACGGGGCACACTTGTAACACAGTCCAAACACGCACTGGGAAGTCCAGATATAGGTCAGGGCAGGGCTGCCCAGAAAAAGAGTCCTTTGTGCAGTTATCCAAACATGGAGTCAGTAAACTACACAGTCTATAGCAGCAGCAAGGCAATTGACACGCAGGCAGGAGACTGACACGTGTATCAGAGCACACACGTGCAAAGCAATCTTTGGTGTAGCAGTGAAACAGTAATGCAGGAAACTTTAACACAGTTCATGGCAGGCCTTAAAGCAGGGGAGGGGGCCTACTTGGCAACATAAGCCCTATCTATTAACTTCAAAAATATTGTTATAAACTTAAAATCTATTATCTATTACTTTATATTAGCTCCACATATATTTAAATTTAAACTAACTGTCGGATAAAATATCTACTTTAGTAATTCTAACAATATCTATTAACTCTAAGTCCACTTACATTTGGGCTAACAATTAGCTAATACTTCACTTCATATGGTAAAGACTCTATCTCTTCTAATAACAACTATGAGTCATTCTTTATAAGACTTTTTGTGCTCACATTTGAAGTGGATGGTTGCATGCATTGGCAGCTACTGTTTTTTTTAGTGCAACATATACAGAAGCAGTGATCAGGAAAGGATCAGGCCTCTCCTTCTAGTACTTAAAAATACTTTTGCTTTTTAAAGTGACTCTTCTGACCAACCCAACTCACTTTAGCAAAATGGATGCATGGCTTCAAAAGTAGTATTTTATCCTGTAAATCTAAACAGGAGGTCTTCTGTATCCCAACCAATTTACATGAACAATTTTTAAAGTGTGGGTGCTCAGGTTCGATTCCTGGAGGAAAAAACCACAGAAGAAATAACACCACTTAAAACCTCCTTTTTTATGCCATCTTGGGTTTTCTGATAGGAACTTTACAATTTCATGACATTTTGGAATAGCAAATGTGTTTTGAAGATAATGTAGTCTGGTGCAAGGATTTAAGTATAGTTATTTAGAAAGGCTTTTATGCTTTAGGATGGAAAAGCACACCACCACACATGAGCAAGGTATGCTATCTATTATCAGACTTGGTGCTGTTATTTCTTTCAGTATGATTCATATCTTTGGACTAGAAACTTTAAAAAAAAATCTTTGAAAATATATCATTTCTTTCAGCATATCTCCATGAAACTTATGAAGGCCTCACTCTGGATTTAGTTGCCCCTATTCACATGTTAAGTTTTTTAAAAAACTAGACTTTCCCTGTGGATAAGGGAAAAAAACTAGTGAACATATTGTTGTTACCCAAAGTGATTTCTGTTTTGGATGTGCACATGAAGAGTGTCATCTAGAGGTATAAAACTAGATACTGATGCCAAAATCTCTCAAGGAAGAAGAGAAGAGGAGCAAACAGGTGCTTAACCAGAAATAACTTTATTGACCTAACCAAAGACCATAATAGAAAAGGGAAGCAAAATAGTAGCAGCACAAGACATAAGACAAAGCTATTTAATAGTAACACTATAGTACTTGTAGCAACTTTTTAAAAAACCATTTACTTTTGCACAGTTCTAGTATTTAGTTATATTACTTTAAGCTAATACCCAATTAAAATTACTTTGACCCAAATTATGTTTTTCCCATGTGGCTAGTCCAGAAAAACCAACTAGAAAGAAGAGATAAGGGTGGGGATTGACTCAAAAGGGACCAGAAGATGTGAGGGGATTAACAGGAAGGGTTTTCAGGTTGGGAAGAGAAGGATTTCCTAGCCAGGTGGGAATGCTATGGGAGAAAACCAGTTAGCTGTAGGTCTGGCTGACCAACATTGGAGAGGGGAGAAGCTAAGAGATGGGGGCAGGTAGAATGATATGGAGGGTGAATTGCAGAAAAGAAAGCAAAACAGGATAAAGAAAAATCATACTGTGCCTTTCTTGACTAGAAGTCAAGGAAAGGCCATCAACCCATCTTGTGACCATTGTCTAAGTCACCCTAGCTAACTCAGTAATTTGCAACTGGATCCCTCTGCCCTTCCTATTAGATCATGTAGGTGCATCTCTTGCTAATTCACCATAACATCATTTCAGGTCAAAACCACAAAATGGATTGGATCAAAAAACTGGAAGCAACATCACTGTGTCATACAACACTCCAGGAATTTCATTATTTTTGGAGGATCACACAAAAGAGCCTTAACTAATGTGCCCTTGAGTTCTCATAGCAAGCAAGCTACTTCTTTTTGAACGTTCCTGAAGATACCTAATCAAGAGACACTTATTTGATATCAGACAGAGAGATATCTTAGCCTCTGACTTTGTTAGGTCAAAGGATCTCAGGTAAAAAAGACAGTGGAGGGAAGGCTATGGAAGCAACAATATGTGCACTCAGAGCAGAACCACAAGTGACAAAAGGCACAGATTGGACACTTGTCTGCTTCCCTCAAGTTTTGATGGGAAATGTAGGCATCCTGGCCTCGCAGCTTCGCTCTCTGACTGCTGTCCAATGGACTTTTCAACTGTCACTTGTCCAACATTCCACCAAGGTGCCTACATTTCCCATCAAAACTTGAGGGAAGCAGACAAGTGTCCAATCTGTGCCTTTTGTCACTTGTGGTTCTGCTCTCAGTTCACAAGGCTGAGTTCCGTGGAGTGCCAGGATCACTGCAGCTTGAAGTAGAAAATGAGCATCCTTACTGGACAATTCCCAGCCTTTAACCGCTATGTTAAACTAGCTCTTCAACAATTTATGTCCCTGCAATCTAAGGCTATGAAAATATTGTCTAAAGCACTAGAAGCCCCATCTTGGTTACTTACAAAATCAACAGATAGAAGCAATTAGTTCAGGTTTACCTTCCAACACAATTTTACTGACCATAATAAAGTAGATTTAGTATCAGTTGCCAAGACTGTGGTCATTAGTCACAAATGTATACAGACTTCTTCTGTGATGCCTATTTCACCTGCCAGTCCTGGGGAAGCTGAAATATATTGCATCTTTCAGGGAACTTGTAAAGTATATATTTATTAAAGGTGCAACATACCCTTAATATTTTAAATATTAATAATCATTGTGAATGAGTGTACATAGCTGGTGCAGTGCCAAAACCAAATGGCAAACCATTTGTTAAAGTTTCCAACCACCATTCATTTTCTACTGCAGCATTCAATAAAGAGAAAAAGGGCCCAACTAAAGTGTTCACCATTATGGTTCAGCTTAGATTTATTCCTATGTTTACAGTGCTCTGGTCTCATACTATGAAATGCTCATTAGTTTTATAACATTAAAAGTTAGCAAGAGTAACATTAATTTAACAAACTTTTATGAACCATTTCCTTATACTGTGGGTCTTCTGTAGAGTTTTCTGCAGTTTTCCTTGAAAGGTCCTCATGGTCGATGCTCTCACTAGAGATGTGCAAGTGAGTAATTTCCAAGGAACTGCCCTCCTTCCTAATTGAAGAGGAATATCTCTCTAGTATAATATTCCTCTCTGAAATGGTAAAGTTTCAGAGTTTGCTGGTGAGTAGAGATGGGCACGATCAGACTCACGATGTGAAAAAAAACCCCGATAATGGCGTTTGCGCCATCGTGACTCAGCTAATCAGTTCCTTCCACGGTGACCGATCCAGCGTTCGGGGGGGGGGGGGGTTGATCCGGGGGGGCATCATGATCTAATCGGAGAGCCAGACACTCAGGTGCCAATAATCTATTCCCCTAGCAACGGAGCCAGGGGAATGCCTGAGCTGTGTTTGCCCTCCTTCTGTCACCCTAGAAAATGGAATGGAAGCCCAGCTTTCCCTGATTAGCAGGCTTCCTTCCAGCCACGGAGCAGCAACCCAGGGGAGGGAGGGGGAGGGGGTGTTCTGAAGCCATGGGCACAAAGGTTTTTTGCTTTTTAAAAAAACGGGGCTTTGTAGGAGGAATGGGTGTTTTTCTGTCTGTCACTCTCTGTTTTTAACCTGCTTTTAAAACACTGTATTTTGTGGGAAAACCTCATTCGCGGTTCTGTGTGTGTGTTTAAAATATGCTTTTTGAAGACTGGCTGCTTGCTTTTAAAATCGGGTGGGGAGGAACGGAGGATTCTGTCCCTGCTTTTTTTTAAAAGCTGGCTGAAATATGTTGACGGGGTCTCTCTCTCTATTTGGAGAGGCAGGGATAGATCCCCTCCCTCTGCTCTAAGTGTGTGTGTGTGTGTGTGTGTGTGTGTGTGTGTGTGTGTGTGTGTGAGAGAGAGAGAGAGAGAGAGAGAGAGAGAATCAGGGCCGGATCGACGGGGGGTAGTCTGCCCCCAGCGCCACCAAAGAGGGGGCGCCGGGCACAGTTGCCAGCCCCAGGAGCGTGCCTGGGGAAAGTTGAATGGTGTGGGTGGCCTCCCAGCCACCCGCGCTGCCTTTTGCCTTTCCTGCAGGACAAGGGGCGGCCGGCTTGCAGGAAAAGCAAAAGGCAGCGCAGGTGGCTGGGAGGCCGCCCGCACCGTTCACCTTTCCCCAGGACAAGGGGCTTGCGGGCAAGCCAGCCTCCCCTTGTCTTGCGGGGCAGGTGAATGGCGCAGGCAGCCTCCGAGCCACTCACGCTGCCGCCAGCTCCGCAGCACACCGGGCCAGCCAGCTTGCTGAGTGGGCGGGGGGCGACCCAGGAGCGTGCGCGTGCAAGAGCCTGACTACGGTTGCCCTGGGCGCTGGCAACCGTAGATCCGGCCCTGGTATGAATGCCCCCTCCCTAAGAGGAGGCGGCTCGTTGCCGGGTGAAAATTTTTCCCCCTCTGCTTTAAGTGTGTGTGTGTGTGTGTGTGTGTGTGTGTGTGTGTGTGTGTGTGTGTGTGTGTGTGAACATCCCCTCCCTCCCTGTTCCCGCCGGGCCTGGTGGCTGCTGCTGGAAACAGTGGGGCGCCTCCCGCTTTGGCCTTCCTGATTCCGGATCGGAAACAGGACTTGATCGGTTAGAATCGGTGACCTGGGTTCGGCGGCAGCCCAGATCCACGAACGGCTTGATCGGTATTTTTTTTTGGATCATGCCCACCTCTACTGGTGAGTGCAATGTCAAATTACCAAGAAATAGCAGAATCACAAAAAGGATTTTAATACCTCAGCACGACACCTGTGAACTGGCCATTTGTAATCACAGGATGAGACACATGTACTAAGGTTATCTGGTTTTGATTTAAAGCAGTTTTCTATAGCCCAGGCCTGGATAACCCAGGCAAGCCTGATCTCGTTTGATCTGGGAAGCTAAGCAGTATCTGCCATGGTTAGTAAATGGAAGGAAGACATATAAGGAAGACCAGGGTTGCAGAGGTAGGCAATGGCAAAACACCTCTCTTAGTCTCTTTGCCCCAGCAGGAGATGCTATAAGTTAGCTGTGACTTGACAGCACTTTCCTCCTCTACCAGTTTCCTGAAATGATGAGTTTCAGCTGACCCATAAGCTATATGTTTGCACAGCTGGTTGATCCTAATATTCACCAATTGAAATTCATATACAGGAGATTCAAGTCATGAAACACTGCCCTTTTAACAAATTGTAACATTTACTGTGACTACTGTAGAACCAATTTAAATGAAAACATACATTTATTTGCATTTATATACTTATATCATGCTTTTCTCCCCAGTTGGGATTCAAAGTGGATGTGAAAGAAAGAATAGCATACCCATGCTAAGTATTTCATTTAAACTGGACCCCCCAACTACTATGCATATTGGACTCCAGCACAACTTCCCCAGGGCTAAGGATCTCTGCTGAACTAACATGGTATATTTAGTGGCTGGGGGCCTATTTTAAAAGGGATGTTGGGAGTATGTGTTTTCATACAATTAAGTTCTTCTTGTCCTCAGCATCACATGTAAACTGGGCTTAAGTTTTTTCTTCTGTGATGCGTCTCTCCTTGGAACACTTTCCAAATATGAAATGAATATTCCCTCTCCTATTCTAGTTAACTGTGGATCCCTCTTTCAGAAAATATCGTATATGGAGCCCAATCTTATGCGTAAAGAAACTCATTTACCCAATTTGTTTCTTTTTTAGTTTAAACTTCTTGGTTCAGGCTTTTAAGACTTTCTTTCCCTTTTTGAAGACTGGGACTGGTCGGCACTGTCTGTTCCAGCCAGATAAGAGGCCTTGAGCCACGGGTCTAAAGCTGAAACAGCTTTCAAGGACAAAGCTTGACAGAGGTTGGCATTGTCCTCCTGGCTTGTTAGCACACACCATTATGGGGGTTGGGTGATGAGTTCTTTCCTCCTCCCTTACCTGTGAGGACAGGCTATGGCTGGGCTTGTCATCAGAGGTTTTTGGCTCTTTTGACTGACTAAGAGTTTAGGCTGGCTACTGGAGGCTGGTCTTGAAAAGGGTTGTTTCTCAGTCTATTCCTACCTACTCCTGTTCCTGCCCTCTGAAAGCACACCTTCCTGCAGGACCCTTTTGCTTCTGGGTCGGTTTTGCCTGTTAGCACCCTGAGGGCTTGAGGTTTTGCCTCTTGACCATAAGCTGTGTGTTAAAAGAGCCTGGTGGCAGATCATTTCTCTGGCAGTCCTTTGGAACTTTGCTTTCTGACCGGCAGCCCCCTGGGGATCCAAGCAAGCTTGCATGGAACCTGTACATAATGCATGCTTAATGAATATTACTGCATTCAATGAGATTTACTGCCAATTAAGCGCACAGATTTGTAGTCTAAATATATTTGCCTAAATTAAATATTTTCATTTCTAAGTTGGATCCTAGAGATATGATCCACTAGGGTAAATGTTTCCTTCCAGCAGAAAAATCCTTCCAGTGAGTCATGAGCACTCATATGTATTATGAATGTTGATTTTAGAGGAAGAGTCGGCACGAGTACAGCCCTGACCCATCTCTGTATGATTGCTGGCTCATGAGCAGAGATGGGCACGAACAGCAATACAAACTTTAAAAAGCCACAAACAGCCCAATCAGCTGTTCGTGAACAATCTGTTCCTGAGGCCCCATTCTATATGAACAGGTGGCCGTTGCAAGCCTCATTCATTGCTGTGCATCAAGCCAGACAGTCTGGCACCTGCAATCAATTCCCTTGGCAACTTAGACAGGGACTGCCTGAACTCTGTCTGAACTCCTGCTGTTGCCCTGGAACCCCCAATCTAAGCCCAATTTAGCTTGATAGGCAGGTCTTCCTTTCAAGTGTGGAGCTCCAGACTTCCGGTTTGGGATTTATGGAGGTCTAACGCAGCTCCATTTGCGGAGCTGACCGGACTGCCGTTTTAAGCGGCCGGCGGGGTGAAAATAGCCCACGGCCGACTGCTCTCAGGCAGAGAGCAGGCAAAGAACGCTCGAGACCCTAGGGCGCGTTGATCTCGGACGAGGGGGGGCTCTACACAACGGGTCCCCTCCCGATCCTTGAGGTCCCACCCTGAGACGGGTCGGCTACAATCTCTGTGGCAGTTTTGGGGCCAACTCGGCTGGCATAAGACCTACATACCCAAGCTTCGATTGGGGGAAAGAAGTGGAAAGGAGAATCTGAAATCGAAACAGCGATTACAACCCGAGAAAAGTGAAGGGAAGGTAAAGATCACTATCTTCCGATACGGGACAGATTGATAAAAACAGAGAGGAAAAAAAGTAGACTCTTAAACTGCAACAGACTAGTGAAAAGGAGGGGAAGCTTCGGCAGGAGTTGTATTAGAAAAGAGACCAAGTTTAAAGAAGTTATTAAAGAAATCGGACTATTGTTTTGAATACCTGTGGCTTTGGAGCTGTGAGAAAAAGACACCATCGCGAGATCTGCTGTGGGAAGACGGGAGACAGGAAGTGCGTAACAACAATAGAGCGGCTGGAGAGAAGCGGCCCTGGCTGGAGGGCAGGAAGAAGGGAATCGCCATCTTTGAGAGGGGAAGGGCCGCGGCCTCAGCGGAAAAGGAAGTAGGCCATATTGGATTATAAAATCGTAGAGAGACCATAGAGAAAAGACGCCCGACATTTTGGACCCTTTAAAATTAATTTATGCAAGAAGACCGGGACATTTGAAATAAAAAAGGTACTAAATTTAACGCCACAGAGTTAAGGAAGAGAGCGGACTCGTGGGAGCGAGCTAAAGCAAGCCCCACGATGTCGAAGAAAGAGTGGCAATCGGCAATAGAAAACCTGGATAAAAAACTTTTGGAGGTGATTAAAGAATCTAAAGACATGAAATTGGAGCTGATTAAAGAGGTTAAACAGACAGTAAAATCGGAGCTGTCAGAAGTAAAATCGGAGCTGTCAGAAGTGAAGAAAGGTATGGAAACAATACAAAGTGAATTACAAGGGACGCAGCAGAGAGTTAAAACAGTAGAAGGAGCGATGGAGAACTTAGCAGATACGCAACAAACAGAGATGAGGCTGATGAGGGGAAGGATGGCGGTTGCGGAAAGCAGACATATGGAGAAGCAGCTCAGATTTCGCGGCCTGCCGGAAGTGGAAGGAAAGACAGCGCAAGAACAGATGACGGAGGTGTTAGCTGAATACCTGGGGAAGGAGGAGGAGGATGTTGTGGCTATCCTAGATGTGGCATATCGTGTGAATTCGAGAATTGCAACCCAGAGGAAACTACCAAGAGACGTGATTGTACAATTTACAACAAGAAACATGAAAGAGAAGATTGTGACTAAACAGTTTCAAGATCCATTGGAGATCGATGGCAAGACAATTATCATAATGAAGGAACTACCCAGATCAGTGCTACTAGATCGGAAAAAATATAAAGGGCTAATCCAGATGCTGAAGGACATGAAAATCAGGTACAGATGGGAGCTCCCAGAGGGTTTGTCCTTCGAATTTGGAGGCGCTAAAAAGCGTATCAGATCTGAGCGGGAGATGGAGCGATTTATAAGGGACAATGAAAAAGACTTACCAACAAGATTATGAATATGGAGTGTAAAGTATTATCTTGGAATGTAAATGGACTAAATTCACTGAATAAGAGAAAAAATATTTTTCACTGTCTATTAAAACAAAAATGTGATATTGTTTGTTTGCAAGAGACTCATATTCGAAAACAGGATGTGAAATATCTAAAACTGGGAAGATTGGGCAAAGACTTTGTAGCAGCCTCAAGTAAAAAAAAAAGAGGAGTGGTGTTGTATGTAAAAGAGGAGCTACAACCAAAATTTATAATGAAAGATGTGGAAGCCAGATTTGTAGCAGTGGAATGTACTTGGAATTTAAAGAGAGTGTTGGTAGTCGGAATCTATGCACCCAACGGTGCAAAAGAGAGCTTCTTTGAGGATTTGAGGAAGCATTTAGATGATCTTTCATATGACCAAATAATTCTTGCTGGAGACTTCAATGGAGTGACAGACTTGGAACTGGATAAAAAGACTACAATGACACAAAAGAAAAGAGGACTATTACCAAAGCTCTTTTTTGAGTTGATTCAACAAGAGACTCTTGAAGATGTATGGAGGAGAGAATATCCTAAAAGTAGGCAGTTTACTTTTTATTCTGCAAGGCATTCCACGTTATCAAGAATTGACATGATCTGGGCCTCAAAAGATTTGGCGTTATGGACTAAAGATGTAGAAATAATGCCGATGGTAGGCTCAGATCACAACCCAATTATGTGGAAGCTGGGGAAAAGGAGGAAAAGGAAAGCATGGAGAATAAATGAGGATTTGTTACAGGAAAAAGAGAATATGGAAATATTGAGAAGAGAGACAAAGTTTTTCATTCAATACAACGTGAATAAAGAAGTACCAACTGATAAAGTTTGGGATGCTTATAAGGCGGTTATAAGGGGCATACTAATGGATTTAAATGGTAGAGCAAGAAAGAAGAAAGAGGAGAAGAGACAAGAGATTGAGGAGAAAATTAAAACTAAGGAAATACAGCTAAAAAAGAGACCAGGGAAAAAGAAATTATACCAGGAAATTAAGATATTGCAAGAACAGCTAACAGCAATGAGTAATAAAGAATTGGAGTGGAATCTCAAAAGGCTGAATCAGAAAGTGTTTGAGGGTGCAAATAAACCTGGGAAGTACCTGGCATGGCAACTGAAGAAAAGAAGGGAAAAGAAAACAATAAATAAAATTTGTGAAGATGACAAAACGTATTTGGAACAGAATACCATTAGTAGAGCCTTTTATAAATTCTACGCTAAATTGTATAATAAGAAAGAAGTAAATAAAGACTCAATAGCGTCATATTTGGAGAAAATGACACTTCCAGAAATCTCGGACGCTTGGAGAAATAAATTGAACAGTGAAGTAACGGATGAGGAAATAAGTAAGGCAATACAATCTGCAAATCTAGGAAAGGCGCCAGGGCCAGACGGACTTACAGCTAAATTTTATAAGACTATGGCCAATGAGCTGGCACCATTCCTAAAGGAGGTGATCAATGGAGTTTTAAGGGATCAAAGGATTCCAGACACTTGGTCTGAAGCGAACATATCATTGATCCCAAAAGAGGGCCAAGACTTGACTAGTGTGAAAAACTACAGACCTATATCGTTACTCAACAATGACTATAAAATCTTTGCGAAGATACTGGCGGAGAGACTGAAGGGGTGGCTTTCGGAAGTTATAGAGGAGGAGCAAGCAGGCTTTCTGCCAGACAGACAAATAAGAGACAATTTAAGGACAGTGATTGATGCTATTGAATATTATGATAAGCGTTGTGATAAAGAGGTTGGTTTCTTCTTTGTTGACGCTGAAAAGGCATTTGACAATTTAAACTGGGACTTTATGTTTGCCACTATGGAAAAGCTACAATTAGGAGAAAGATTCATCAGAGCAATTAAGGAAATTTATAGAGACCAGACTGCAGCAATTGTGGTAAATGATGAACTGACCAAGAAATTGACTATAAGCAAAGGAACAAGACAAGGTTGCCCGTTGTCTCCACTGTTGTTCATTTTAGTATTGGAGATTCTGATGATACAAATACGACAAGATGAGGAAATTCGAGGAATAAAAATAAAGGACTATTCATACAAGGTCAGAGCATTTGCGGATGACATAATGTTAATTGTAGAGGACCCACTGGAGAACATGCCAAAAGTGATAGATAAGATCAAGGAGTTTGGGGATTTGGCAGGTTTCTTCATTAACAAAAAGAAGTCAAAGATAATATGTAAAAACATGACTAAGCAGAAACAACAATTGTTAATGGAAACAACGGATTGTGAAGTAACAAGTAAGGTGAAATATTTGGGAATTGAACTGACTGCAAAGAATATAGATTTGTTCAAGAATAATTATGAAAAATTGTGGATTCAGATTGAGAGAGACTTGATTAAATGGAATAGGCTCAATCTGTCATGGTTGGGTAGGATTGCAGCGGTTAAGATGAATGTGTTACCAAGAGTGATGTTTTTGCTACAGACAATACCAATCATCAGAGACTCTAAACAATTTGAAAAGTGGCAGAGGAAAATATCAGATTTTGTATGGGCAGGCAAGAAGCCTCGAGTGAAAATGAAAGTTTTACAAGATGCAAAAGAAAGAGGCGGAATGCAACTGCCCAATCTGAGACTTTATCACGATGCAATCTGCCTAGTTTGGCTGAAAGAGTGGATGACATTAAAGAACAAGAAACTATTAGCCCTAGAGGGATATAAAAAAATATTTGGATGGCATGCATACCTATGGCATGACAAAGTAAAGGTCAACTCGACGTTCCTGCACCATTTTGTACGGAGAAGTCTATACACAATCTGGAAGAAGTACAGAATTTACCTACAAGAAGGAACTCCTTGGTGGGTGGTTCCATATGAGGTGATAGACCCGAGAGCTGTTGACAACGAACGACAATGTTTGACATATAAAGAAATAACTAAAATAGAATCATCTAAACTTAGAATAAAGACGCAAGAGGAACTATCACCGAACTACGATTGGTTCCAGTATAGACAGATCAGAGATTTGTATAACTTGGACTCTGTAAAGGGAGGTATACGAATAGAGAATTCGGAACTAGAGCAGACCCTTTTTAAAGAGGACAAGAAAAGAATATCCAAGGTATACCAAGTACTGTTGAAATGGTATACTGAGGATGAGACAGTTAAAACACAAATGGTGAAATAGGCTATAAATTTTAATAAAGAGATAACAATGGAGGCATGGGAATACTTGTGGAAGACTACAATGAAGACAACGACATGTACAAATATTAAAGAGAATATTTACAAAATGATCTATCGTTGGTACATGACACCAAAGAAGATTGCGCTAGGGAACTTGAACACTTCTAATAAATGCTGGAAATGTAGGAAGCATGAGGGCTCCCTCTATCACATGTGGTGGTCGTGTGATGTAGCTAGGCAGTACTGGGGGGAAATAATAAGAGAAATGAGCGAAATTTTACAATTTCAAATAAATAAGAACCCAGAACTCCTGCTACTAAACTTGGGAATGGAGGGAATTCCAGCCCATCATAGGACGTTGATATTTTATATGACAGCAGCAGCCAGACTTTTGTATGCGCAAAAATGGAAAGTACAAGAAGTGCCAACTATTGAAGATTGGATTTACAAATTGCTGTACATGGCAGAAATGGACAAGATGACAAGAAAACTGAGAAATCTGGACTCAGGGCAGTTTAACACAGATTGGGAGAAGCTGAAACAATATCTGGAGAAGAAATGGGAGGTGGGAGGAAAACTGTGGCAGTTTGAGAACTACTGAAGTATAATAAAATGTAGAGGGGGGTGACTTTACCGGGGGGGGGAAGAGATAAATGTGAATTTATAAGCAGTTAGAATAACAGATTGATATATATATATAGATATATATAGGTTAATAGATAGAATATTGATAGAAAATAATTAATGATAAGGTTTAAATATAAGTATTGGGTAACCAACAATATTTTCTTTCTTTGATAAGATTTGTATGCACCAAACTGAATGTACAGAAGAGTCAAATTGATTGACTATGATATGAGTTATATAGAATTACCATAAAAAGATACAATGAGTAATATATAGAGAATAAGTTAAATTGTTTGATTTAAATGTAAGATCTTAAATGTAAGATTTTTATGGTTTATGATATATAGAAATATTTAAAACTGGAAATGGGATAAATTGTTTATCCAAGATAGAACCAAAGACTTACAGTTTGGGTATATAACAAGAAAAGTAGTTAAGGATGTACTGCTTAGTATAATGGAGAATGTATACTTGTTTTAGATAGAGGAATTTAATAGAAGTAAGGGAAAAGGGACAAAGGGTGGGAAAGCTGTTGGAAGTCAACAAAAGGGGGGGAAAGGGAGGGGGTTAGAAGTGAAAAAATTTGGGGAAAATTGAATGTAATGTAAAAAATAATGGATTCTAACCCAATAAAAAAAATTTTCAAAAAAAAAAAGTGTGGAGCTCCAAATTTGTTACAAGAAAGCAAAGAGCAGGGGGGAGGGGGGCTCCCTGCTCTGGTTTTGCAGACAGTGAGGGAGAGACAGTTGCTGTTGGCATTTTGAGAGAGAGACAGGGAGAGTGCATTGGAGCTTGAGTTTTGTTTGTGTGTGGTGGGATAGGGATCTACCTCTTCAAATTCCAGGGCTGCTGCCAGGCTCTGGGCCAAGCTATTATTTATTACTGGTACTTTCCCTGCTGCCTGCTCAGGTAGGGTTTGTGGGAGTGGTGTGGTAGGGAACTTGATGGCTGGAGGAGGTCATGTTTGTCAGTGTTCGTTGTTCATTATTCATGGATGGCAATGAATGATGAACACCATGTTCAGGGTTTTTTTTCTGTTCATGCCCATGTCTACTCATGAGTGCTGGCCTACATGCATAGGATATGCATGTGTATATAAACTCCATCACCATGATTGGGAATGCTGCTTTTTAAATGTCCCCAGTTACTGGGATGGTGCTTGCATGTCTACAATTCCTATGCATAGTGATCAAAATGGGTAACCGTGTCAGTCTGTCTGTAGCAGTAGAAAAGAGCAAGAGTCCAGTAGCATCTATAAGACTAACAAAATTTGTAGTAGGGTATGAACATTCATGAGTCACAGCACTGTGACTCACGAATGTTCATACCCTACCACAAATTTTGTTAGTCTTATAGATGCTACTGGACTCTTGCTCTTTTCTAATTCCTATGCATGTGAAAATGCATTTCTATGCATTATCCAATTGTTATGCAAGGCGTCTGGCATGTGTCCTCAACATGTGGAGTTCCCACAAGTTTCCCTGAGAAATGTAGTCTAACAAAAAATAGCCACTTGCTGCAATTCTCTGCCAAGGAGAATTGCCAGGGAAGGGCACTTCACTCGTACTTCATGGGGCAAATGGAGCTTGCTTTTTGTTGTTTCAAAGATGCATCTCAGCAGATGCATCTCCTCCTCCCCCTTTCCCTTCTGGGTACTGTACTCACTTTGCCAGCTTTTCAAGAGAGAGAAGGACTAAAAGCAGGCACCACAGCATCGAGGAGATGGGACACACACACCCCACTGTGCCGCTGGTTGCCATTTTTTCCCTAGTCCACTTCAGGGTGATTCACACTTTTCTTCCTCTGGTAGGCCATGTGGAGAATGGAGAAAAGAGTGAATTCCATGCTGCTCTAAGTTACATGCTCATGAACTGGCAATTGCAGATAGGTGGGGAACTATACATACATATAGTAATACATATAGCACATGTAATATTATGTATAAAGGGTTAAAATGTGGGGTTTTTTCCTGTTTAGCATGTTTTCTTTTAATCTAGCTTCTTGGTATTGTTTCTTAATTTAGCCCAATTGAATCGATACAGAAAGAAGGTATTCTAAATCTTCCTTTAGCATAAGAAGCCTTCCTCCAAATGAAGATCTGGTCTTAGTGGAACAGAGTGGTGGGATGCAATCCACTGGCTTGGATCCAGTGATCCACCAATAGAAGAAGCTGGCAAATTTCCTCAAGTTCCACTCCAACTGTCCTTGGAAAGATCATTCCCATGTGGATGAATAGCCACAAAGGTGAATTGGCTGCAGTGAGGAGAGGGAAGGAGGAAAAACCACTCTTCCTCTCTCTCTCACAAGCACAGCTCTGATGATGTGGCATTAGGGTCTGCAATGGTGAGGATAATTAATGGAATTTACTCCATTAGTGAAAGTGTCTTTCACAGAAGGCATAATTACAGAGCTAAGCAGGAAAAAGTCAAAAATATTCTGAAATATTAAAAACAAAGATTAAAAAAAAGAAACCAAGGTGACTGTCAAGCTTTTAATTTTTATGATTTCACAATTGTTCCAAACAAAATACTGGCAAGTCACAGACGAAATAAACAGAGTGAGGTTTTCATAAATGAGTTCGGGTTGATGTTGTGATGGGTTTCTTGGGCTTTTTAAATGCACAAAAAAAGAGATTATTTTCCCACATTAAAGTGTTAGGAGGTTGTACTTGTGTTAATGAGAAACATTATCTTACCAAAGAGGGCTTAGTATCCTCATTTCCATTTATATAGAAGATTGATTAATACTTAGCTAATTGGCACATGCAAATAGGGATTAAATGAATTTGCTTTTCTTCACAACTCAACAAGTATAATTTAGATCCTTACTGAGATTTCAGTCGTGTTATTTTGAAGGTAATCATCTTCCTGTCGTAAGAAGTAAAATATCAAAGTACCACACTAATTGTACTTTATTTATTTCTGACAAATTAGCTAATTAACATTACCATAAAGGTAATGGTCAGCAAGTGCATCTTAAATCTCTGGAGTCATGTATCTACATTTGGGAGTTCAAGGGGGCCGAATGCAATTAGGAATATATATGAATAGTTACATTGCATATTGTTTTGAGTAACCAAGGTTTCTTGCACATGTTCTAGTGCCCTACTTCTGGACAGTTTCATAATAACCTACTTTTGAAATCCTCAACTTACTGTAAAATGTGTAAACATCTTGGTTTGGTTCCAACAGAGCATTTCTGCATGTGGAAGGATTTATCATTTAATAATGATGAAGACAAGTGGGGGACCCTCAAAGACTTGCAGGGCATTTCATTTGTCCTTACCCCACCTCTTTCCCTTCCCTGCCCCTCATAGCCTATCACTCCTTTTCCTGCTTCCTTCTCTCCTTCCAACCCACCTCTGTCTGCCCCCCTTCTCTTTACCTCCCCCTCCCCTAGCAAACCGAGTTGTGTGTTGCTGGCTAAGCTGGGCCCAGTTACATGGTGGGGCACTTGAAAAGACTTCTGGAGGTACTTCACTTTTCCCTGTATCCCTTCCCCACACTATTTCCTCTGTCCCTGGCAGCCTTCATATGCTCACAATTCCCTACATCCTTCTGTCCATCAAACCCACTAAACAACTTTTCTTTTATTCTCCCCCCTCCCTTAATCTATATTTACTATTTATTTACTTCATTTATAAGCTGTCTTTCTTCACAATTGGGACCCAAAGCAGCTTACAGAGTAGCTGAAAGTGTGCAGCTGGTTTAAAGTCACCCACTGAGCTTATATGGCAGAGTGAGGATACAAATATGGATCTCCCATATCCTACTCTGAAACTCTAACCACTAGACTACACTGGCTTTTGTTGCAGGGAGCTACTGTTGAATAGTAGCAAGCAGCCATCCCTGGGTGAGTCATGCAAGTCATGTGATATTAAGTCATGTGGTGGTTGCTTCTGGGCTTGGCCTATATGAGTCCTCTTTGGAAAGACCTTGTCCTCTCCCCTTGCCTTTTACTTACAGAAACCAAGCCTGGAACACTGGCTGAACTGTTAATGTTTGCCTAGTAATAGCTATTGAGGACAACTTGTTAAAGCTACAGGTTCTGCTTTAATCATTTTGGGTTTTTAACACACACACCCATGTATTTACACACACACACTACCATCCACTTTCTAATGCACTAGAGAAGAAGAGTGGACCTAAATTCACCTACCCTAGATACTATTTTTTCTGAGGGAGGGAAATAAAAGTATAACTCAGGCATCAGTTCCCACCTCGCAGATCAAATGGCAACTTAAAGGCAGAAATCTGGTTGGAAAAACCAGAGGACAGCCCCAGCCCTTATAACTAGACATGGGCATGGAACGGGAAAAAAACAAACCACATGGTTCGAGGCTCCTTAATTTTCACGGAACATGAACCATGAATTAGCTGAACTTGAGCCAGTTCAATGTTTGAGGGAACCCAGAACGGGCCCCTTCACACTCACAGCCAAACTAAACAAGACCTTCCCAATGTCCAATACCCACAAAATTTGCAGGGGGGATATTCCTCACTGTCCTCTAAGGACCCCCCAAGTTTCAGAGAGATTGAACCCCGGCAAAGGCATGATCCATGGGTCCCTCCCTTTCCTGTCATTTTCACAGTGGCAAAAACTGGAGTGTCTGCTGGAAGCTACTTTGAGGGGCTACAAACTGACCTTCCCAATGTCCAATACCCACCAAATTTGCAAGGGACATAGTCCTCACTGTCCTCTGAAGACCCCCCCCCCCAGTTTCAGAGGGATTGCACCCCGGGAAAGGCATGATCCATGGGTTCCTCCCTTTCCTGTCATTTTCTCTTCACAGTGGCAAAAACTGGAGTGTCTGCTGGAAGCTACTTTGAGGGGCTTCCTGAACTGGCAATGGAACAGCAGTAAAAAGTCCTTTGTTGTGTAAAAACGCGGCCCTGCAGAATATGGTTCTTTGAAAACGAACCAGCTGTTCCATCCAGAATTTTGTTCCGTGTTTCATTTCGTGCCCATCTCTACTTATAACATTTTCCATATCACATTAGTAGCTTGCACTTGTGGATATATTTAATTTTTTTAAAGGCATTGCACACTAGAAAGACAGTGTGCTATTGTGGTCAGAGTGCTAGATTTGGACTGGGGAGACCAGTGTGTCATTGTGTCATGAAAGTTACTGGGTGAAACTGGGTCAGTCTATCTCTCAGCCAAATCTGTCTCACAGGGTGGTTATGAGAAGAAAATGGAGCAGGACAGAACTGTGTATACCACCTTGAGCACTTTGGAGCAAAGGTGGGGTAAAACTGTGATAAGTCTTCCAAGCCCCAGTACAGTATGCCATCCTAAACATTTAACTGTAAAGTTTCCTATTTCTTTGTCACTTACAGGTAAGAAGCTTCTGAACTAGTCTCAGTACTGAGAACAGTTCAAGGAATTCCATATCACAGGCACAATTCCTAAATGTGTAGGATAGTCATCGGGTTTCCAAAGAGATCTGAGAAGATTGCCTGATAAGCCAAGTTCCTTTAAAATGCCCCACAATTTATGTCTATTTTTCTAGAACTGTGAATCCCATAGCTCTCTTTTAGCTCTCCTTAATTGCATAATAAATTAGAATGAATACATGGTTAGTTAAATAACTTGCTAGAATCCAGTGAGGTCATTAACCAGATGTCAAGGTTCATAACCTTTTCCCTTTGCCACTGAGTGCACATTAAATATAATTTTTTTATTATCTTGTACTAGCAAGATATTTAAAAACCTGAAGATTCTGACAAGCAAGTCAAAGGGTGAGCATTTGACACATTTAGATAGTAGCACATTATTGCATCCCATTCTGGTTTAAATTATCATAAATTCAGTTGACTTTTTTCCATTTTAAACTTCCAAAGTCTATCTTTTAATTACCCATTTAATACTCGTTTATGAATAGAAATGTGTTACCTTCCTGCTGTAGAGGAAGAGCTGTTGCCAATTTTGTTTCCCTACTATAAAATAGCCAAAGGAAAAAGTCAATAAAAGTTAACTTTTCATACTTTAGACAAAAACAATGTGTATCCTCTAGGCATGATCCAACCAAAGTTAAGCCTTTAGAATCCCTGACTTCATTGGGAAATTGGTAAGTAACAGGATTAATGTGCACTTGATAAAAAGGATTTTTTGTAATTCCAAAATGCACTGTCATGTTAATGAGCTGATTGCATAGATTCAAGAGCCAGACTGCAGTTGTAACAGTTGACTATGAACCACCTTTTATATAGGCAGGTACCAATATGCATCATGTGTTTCTTGTGTGCCCACTTCTTCCTCAGAATATCTTTTTTTCTAAGCAAAAAGTCAGTTCAAGCTTCCTTCATCTCATTGGACCACGAGTTACTTCAACAAAACCCAGGAGGTATCAGCTTTGTGTAGGGTTACCACCCCCCACCCGGGGCGGGGGATCCCCTGATCCCACCCTTTCTCCCCATGCCCACTTAACTGGCTGGCAGCGGGGCATGCTCCCTGGGGCACCCCCCCAGCTGGCACAGTGTGCCCCCTGGTGCGGGTTGCGCTCTCATGCCATGAGAGCAGGCGGCAGCAGCAGCGGTGGCAGAGAGAGAGCAGGCAGTGGTGTCAAGAGCAGGCTGCTCTCACCGCCACTGCTATGGCCGCCGCAGCCTGCTCTCTCACTGCTGCCACCCCTGTGCAGCCCATGCTGGCAGGGACAAACTTCTGAACACTTTTCAAAGGCAGCCACATGTAGATCTCATTGCAGTAATCTAATCAAGGTATTACTAAGCATGCACCACAGTGGCCAGATCTTTTCTGCCCAGGAAAAGCCACAGCTGACTAAACATCTGAAGGTGGTAAAAGGAACTAATGGCCACAGTTGCTACCTGCTCATTCAGCAATAGGCCTAGGTCCAAAAGCACCCCCAAACTATAGATCTAATCCTTCAAGGGGAGTGCAACCCCATGCAGAATGGGTGACACCTTAAGGGTGAGACTTCCATCTTGTTGGGCTGAAGCTTCAATTTATTAGCATGCATCCACTCCAAAACTGCCTCCAGGCTGGGAACACAAGATAGAGCTGAGTGTCATCCACAACTTAAACCTCTGGATAACCTCACCCAGCAGTTTTTTTTGTAGATGTTGCATAACATAAAGGATAAGATGGAGCCTTGTGAGAAAGGGACTGAGCAGCAGTCTTCCAGCACCATCTTCTGAAAACTATCCTCCAGACTAGCACCAGAACCACTGCAGAATAGTGCCTTCTAATCCCACCTTGGAAAAGCAGTCCAGAAGAATACCATGACTGATGGTATCAAAATCCACTGAGAAGTCCAGGAGATCCAACAGATTTGCCTTCCTCTGTTCATCTCTTGGCACAGGTAGGGTTGCCAGGTCCACCTTGGCAATCAGCAGGAGATGAGAGGAGGTGGTAACTTATTGGGGACACACAATACTCATCCCCATATGATGGCATCACTTCCAGCATGACCTAGAAGTGATACACTGGGTCAATTTTTTAGAAGTAAGTTTTTGGCTGAGTGATACAGAATCGGATCCAGCACAATTCCATTGCTTCCAGGTCACACTGGAAGTGGTATCATTGCATGAAGATGATGATCATGTGCCCATCCTCCTTTGACCAGTCTGTTTCTGCCCACTGATCAGCTGAGGATCAGCAGGCAGATGCAGGAATCCCTTTATTTGTTTACAGTCCACCTTTCTCACTGAGACCCAAGGTGGATTACACAGTCAGTAAGATCAACAGCTAGGACATTCACCGAAAAAATGCAATAGACATTTGAAAAATAGTATAAATCCAAACACAGAGATTAAACATTGCTGAAACAAAACATGTAATTAAACCTGACATGTTTAATAACAACATGGAAACTACCTAGTAGGAGCATATCTATATTAATGGACAGTAACAGTCCTGGTTCCTTTACCAAAGCATCACTTTGAGCCATTTCATACAGCTCAGCCCTATTACCGGAGTTTAAAAGCCCTTCTGAATAATTCAGTTGTGCACAGTTTGCAGACAGCCAGGAGAGTGGGAGCTTTCCTGACCTCCTCAGGTATGCTGTTCCATAAGGTAGGGGTTACCACAGAGAAAGTGCATCTGCAGGCCACTGTAGATTTTGTCCAACTGCAAGGTGGTATCTGCAGAAGGCCTGTCCAAATGAGCAAAGCTGCCATAGTGGAGCGTAGGGAAAGAGATGGTCCTGCGGACATAAGGGGCCAAGAGCTTTTTATTTTATAGTCAAAATCTTGAATTAAGCCTGGTAATTGATGCATTACCAGTGGAGTGACTGCAGAATGGGAGTAATATGCATGCTCCATCTAGCTTCTGATAGTAAACGAGCTGTGGTGTTCTGCACCAGATGGAGTGTCCAAGTTGACTTTGAGGGGAGACTTATGTAGGGTGCATTACAGTAGTTTAGTCTCGATGCTTCTGTGACATGAATCCAGGCGGCAGATCAGCTGTGTTAAGGTAGGATGCCCTCTTTTAGGCTTGTCTGAGTTGAGAGAAGGCTTTTGCAGCTGCATTTACTTGATTCTCTAGCAGCAGTGCTGAACCCCTAGACTCTTAACAGTCAGTCAGTGTCAACTGAACCCCATCAAAGGTGAGAAGCACAATGTCCTTCAAGATCTCTGCCTTCCCAACCAGCATCACTTCTGTCTTGTCTGGATTCAATTTCAATCTGTTTCCTCTCTGCCATTTGACCACAGCTGTCAAGCAGCGACTCAGGACTTCTACTGCATCATCAGGGGGTTTGGATAGCAAGATATAAAGCTGGGTGCCATTTGCATATTGACGGCATCCAATTCCATAGCTATGAATGAATTCTCCTAAGGGCTTTACATAGAGGTTGAATAACATAGGGAATAAGATTGCCCCTTGTGGAACCCCAGTCTTACCTCTCACCTGTCTTTGAGTAGAAACAATCACTCACACAACCCACTCTCATGTGATGAAAACAATCAAAGTGGTGCACCCTCCTTCCTCCCAGAACAACCATCCTAAATCCTAGGCTTCTCTCTGAGTGGCTCTCTCTGACTCAGCACAACCAATGTTGAAGCAACATTGCTTGCCTACCACTTTTTCATGTAGCATCCAGGGTACTTGATCTCTGGACAGCAGAGCTGTAAGCTGCAAGCCAAGAAGCCAAGAGCCCTTTGGCTTGCCTCTGGCATCAGCTGTGGGCTAAATAGCTGCATCTGCAAGCAAGTAGACACAATGCCTCAGTAGTAACTAGAGGTGGACACGAATCACAACACGAAGCAAAAAATGCACGAACCAGGCTGATTCATGGTTCATGAAAACACGGTTCATGGGACCACGTTTTCCATAAACTCCACGAATTTTTGACCCGGTTCATGCAAGTCATCAGCAGTTTGGAAAGGCAGACAGGCTGGTGCCGCTGATCATGTGTGAAACTGACAGCCCCATTCTCCTGCCACTTGGACTGAACCCGGCATGGGGTCTGTCAAACTGACAACTCTCGTTGTCCTCCCGCTCAGGCAGCAGGAGAACAGGGCTGTCCGTTTCACTCACCCCATGCCAGGTTCAGCCCATGGGCTGAAGCAGGTGCGGGGTGAGTGATGCTGACAGCCCCATTCTTCTGCCACTTGGGGGACAGGAGAACAGGGCTTTCAGTTTTACATGCCCCACGCCGGCTTCACCTGATCAGATGAAGCCTGTGCGGGGTGTTTTGAAACTGACAGACTTCTGCCGCTTCGGGGTGACAGGAGAAGAGGGCTGTCTGTTTCAAACACACCGCACCATCTTCAGAAGCCAGTGCTAGGTGTTTGAATTCCATGAACTACGAACCACGAAAAGATTTGTGAACTGGTAAAAGTTCGTGGAAGTTCCTGGTTCCTGGTTCGTGGAATAGCAATGAACCACGAATCAGGTGGTTCAGGGTTTTGTTTCAATTCATGCCCGTGTCTAGTAGCAACAGTTGATGAACAGCAGCTGTACACACTCTGGCTAACAAGCTCAGATGGTATCCTCTGCTTTAAGCCAGTCCATATTCCACTTAGATAACATCCTTTACTCATGTATCACTTCTTTGTTTTCTAAGGAAGAAAGGGTCCTAACTTACATGGATTTATAGTTTTGAACTACTGTTCTGTGAACGCAACAGGAGATCAGAGGACTAGGTATCTGAGTCACCTTAATAATTGAAAAATCAGGTTTTATGTCGATGTGGCATTTCTCCTGTTGTTGCCAAGTAGGCCCCCTCCCCTGCTTTAAAGCCTGCTATGAACTGTGCTAAAGTTTCCTGCGTTGCTGTTTCACTGCTACACCAAAGACTGCTTTGCACGTGCGTGCTCTGATACACGTGTCAGTTTCCTGCCTGCGTGTCAATTACCCTGCTGCAATAGACTGTGTAGTTTACTGACTCCATGTTTGGCTAACTGCACAAAGGACTCTCTTTCTGGGCAGCCCTGCCCTGACCTATATCTGGAATTCCCAGTGTGTGTTTGGACTGTGTTCCCCGTGCCTGCTTTGCCATCTGCCACGGACCGTGCCTGTTCCCCGCTTTGGACTGTGTTTTAAAGTGTTGTTCCCGCTGCCTCCATGGAAGCCTGCCTCATATGGGCCCAAGCCGCTGCTAGCAGCCGGGCGCCTGCCGGGGAAACCTCCAGCGAGCCTGGCTAGGCGCTCCCTGGTCAGTTCCCGTCTGGAGCCTCCCGCGGGCCGGTCGCCGAGCTTGCCCTCGCTACCGGGCAGCCTGCTATCCAGCCCCAGCTATGCCCAGCCGGCATCCATGTTCTCAGGCAACCAGAAGACCCTGGGAAGAAGACTGCTTTGAGAAGCCATTTCGGCGAAGCGGGCACACCACGTCCGCAGCGAGAGCCCCTCGCCCCGCTCTGCATATCTTAGGAGTCGCCCCGGAGAAGGAACTAAGTGCCGACCATCCCAAGCACTTAAAGAATGCATCTCAAAGAAACCTCCGCATTCCAAAGCTGATGACATCAGGACAAGCCCTGTCCGCTGGAACATCCTTTCAGCCCACTTGGATTTCCCCCTCCCTCTTTTGTCCCCTCTTCCTGAGGTGTCACTTATCACAATCTGATTACCAAAGTGGCCCATCCAAGCCATTCAGTAGCCCATTAGACCCTTTGTTTTAATCTGTGAGAACCACCAAGTACAGCACCAGCCCCAGGGTACGTTTTGGGGTATTTAAGCTGGTCTCCCAGACCACTCGGTGCCTCGGCCATTCCCTATCCAGACCTCCTTGCTGTCCGTCTGTGGTCCCAGTGCTGGCATTGGGCCACCCTCGCTGCTGTGTCTCTGCTTCGCTCCAGGATAAGTGAGTATTCCCCCTATCATCGTTGGGAACCAGCTAATGCGAATGTCTCTGTATTTCCTACTCTGTATTTCTTAGACCTTGTATGTTCCTTGTATGATTGTGCAAGCTAGGCTTACGCCACACCTAATACACGTGTTTGGACCTGACTCGTTGTCTGCCTCTTTTTCACTAGAGTGTCTGGAATCAGGACCTCCGTAAACATAGGTTAAGATCCGCGCTAAATTTAAGTTACAGACTGCTAAAGCTAATTTCCCCCTTATAATAAAAAGCAGTTCTGGTAACAGTTTACTGGTGGAGAATGCGGGCATAACCTGGTTCGTGTGAATACACGTGAGTCGACACGCGTGTCTTCAGCGAACTGACTTAGAGGAAAATTTTCCAGACCTCAGTGTAAAGAGCGCAATTTAGCTCAGGGAACTAAAAGTGTGAATGTGTGTGGCTCTAGCGAGCATTTCTATCTTGTGGGTTGGCTTTTCCCCATTTCCTCCTTCAGCCAGCTTTGGACTACTTGCCTTTTGTGGTGCACCGCGAGGCCCTCCAGCCGTTATAACCGGTGTACTGTGGGTGAGGACCTCTGAACTGGTGAAGTTCCTGGCCACCTTCCGGGCCGCCTAAACGCGTCTATGTGGGTGGGATCCCAGAAGTAGGCTCTATATATATATCCTGAAGCAGCACATATAAAATTCTTTTCCGCCCTCCCCCGTCTCTCCTAAGTCCGTCCAAACCCCATTCCTGCCAGCACTTAGGCTTCAATCCCCGCTCCGGAGGAAACGTGAAGGGATCGATAGTCCGTTTGGTTAGTTAGCTTTGGGAATCTGAAGCCAGGTTCCTGAAGCCCCGCGGCAACCGGCCGCACCGTGCTTAAGAGTTTTAAGGTAGACTCTTGGGCGCTTTTCCGCTTGCGAGTTTTAAGTCAGACTCGTGGGCACACCTCGCTTGGGAGTCAGTAGGACTCTTGGGCACACTTCTGCTTGGGAGTTGTTAGAACTCTTGAGCGCTTTTCCGCTTGGGAGTACAGTAAATTTACTCCTGAGCAATTTTGCTTGGGGACGTGCAGAGGCAGTCCTTGAGCGCATTTAGTCTTTTGGTCGAGGCTTGGAGACAGTTTAACCGTTTGTCTCTGAGCACGAGGCCTGGGGACACTTCGAGTTTAGTTCTTGGGCAGAGAGCTTGAGAGCATTGTTGGCTTCTGAGCAGAGGCTTGGAAGCACTTCAGTTCCTAAGCAGAGGCTTGGGAGCATTTCTGGTTGTCTAAGCAGAGGCTTAGGAGACCCCATTAGTTGCAGTTTCCTAAGCAGAGGCTTGGGAACACTTTTTGGTTTTCTGAGCGCATAGGCTTGGGAGACCCCTGAGCTTTGGTTTTCCGAGTAGAGGCTTGGGAGACCCCTGAGCTTTGGCTTCTGAGCAGAGGCTTGGAAGCACTGAGCGTTTTTGTTCTTGGGCTTAGAGAGCTTGAGAGCACCCTCTGAGCCAGTAAACTTTTCCTGGTCCCGTGGCTTGTAGGCAAGCTTGAAACGGGAATAGGAATTTTCTCTTCTCCCCCGGTGGAGAAGAAACGAGTGTAGGACCCTTAAAATACCCTGTAAACCCTAAAAGTAGAACCTTAAAACCCCCTGGTAAAAACCCTTGAGGACCTGAGGGAAGGATAAACCTCCCAAAAGGGACATAGAGAGGAAGAAGTTGTTAAAACCCTTGAGCAGCTTTAATCGCCCCACCCCTGGTGCCGCTGATCTACTCTTTAACCTCCCCCGAGATCAGCCTTAAACAAAAAGAAAAATGTACCGGGCAGCCCCCACCGTGCCCCGCCTGGAGAAGTGGCTAGTTAAGAAAGGAGATTGCCCTTGGGAAGCCGGTTCCTTCAAGGGACCCGACCCGCTCCAGATAGTCAGAAGCGCCTTCCAAGATTTTTGCGAAAAAGAGAAACCTAGGTCTAGCAAGAAAGATAGGTATGGAGCCTGGGCACTTTTCACCGCCCTACAGGACAGCGTGTCCCTAATTAATAAACTACAGATAGCTCAGGAAGAACAGGAACAGGAGATAGAAAAGCTAAGGAGAGAAAAGAAGGAACATGAGGAAAAAGCAGCCGAGTGGCGTTCAGAACGCGTTAACTTCATGCTGGAGAAGCAGGGATTAGCCGCTGCCCTCCAGGACGCCCAGCACAAGGCTGAAGTAGCCACCGCTCGTGCCGATATGGCTGAGCATGCAGTAATTGAAGGTCAGGAGAAAATTGCCAAATTAACCCATGCTGCCCAGTTCATGGCAGAGCAGAAAGTCGCAAAGATAGCCGCAGCAGACCACTCCGCTTGTAAGAGGGAGCTAGAGGCCCTAAAGCAGCACCTGGGAATGCAGCAGGCCGTAATTTCCGCCGTGCATCCCGCAGCCCTCTTGGCCCTCCCCGAAGGTAGTACCGACAACTGGTCACCCCCTTCGCCCCAGCCTGCGGAAGCCCCACAGCCCCTCCACCCAATAGCCACCAAGGAAATTGTATCCATGGACGAGGATGGCAGGAAAACAGACCGGGTCGTTAAGGAAACCCGCAATTGGAGGCCCGATGAGCTCCAAGCCATAGCAGATCGCATGGGACCCCTAAACCGAGACACAGCCATCCAGTGGTTCACCCATGTGACCACCTCTCAGCCTTCCGCTAGTGGTTCCGATGTGGCCCAGCTGGCCCGCCAATGCGCTGCCCCTGAAATAGTCTCGGCCCTGAATGCCTATATCTCGAACCGAAGGCTAGCCACCCGCAGTCAGTACGGAGCAATTAAAGAAATTTGTGCATTCCTGTGGCCCACCAAGAGTTTGAAAGCCCTGTATATCGCAGAATCTCAAAAACCTGGAGAGGACCCAGAGGCATATTTATCTAGGAAACAGCTTCTTGCTGAGCTAGCAGATGAAGTAGATTTAGATGCAAGCGATGTACCCGACTTTGACGAATTAGAATTCAGGAGAGCAGTCTTAGATGGACTCAATAGTACCACCCGCCTAGCACTAGCAGGAGTGGAGCCCGGGAGCATCTCATGGGGAGACCTGGAGGCTCGCATCAGAAGCATTGCTGGCCTGTTGCGAGAAACCGGCGCCATCCGCCATGTGAAGCCCCCGGCCTCTCGTAGGAAGGAGAGCGAGCCGATAAGTGCAGTCACCTATGCCAATCATGGCCCCCACTCTCAATACCGACCACAGGGACGCAGCCCGTATCCGGAGGCAAGGGGAGGAATCCTGAGAGGACGGAGCAATAGCTTTAACCGGGGAAGAGGACCAAGGGACTACCGCCCGGGAGTCTCCTTTGCACCCGCCCCGAGTTACAGTTCCTCCTCCCAGCAAGGACCCCACGAGCCCCGACTGCAGGATGCACCCATAGCCCCTTCTCACTCGCGAGCATCGCACCCGTACCACCATCAGGTCTACCCGCCTCCAGATCAGTCTAATGCTTGGGGAGCACCGCAGGGCGACCACGAGGGCTACCGGGACTGAGGCAGCACGCCCCAGTCCAGGGACTCCCTCCGTTGGGAACTTTGGATGCGCCTCAAAAACATTGGAGCGAACATGGAGCTCTTCGACGGAAAGCCCACGTCCGTTCTAATGAAGGCGATCATGGAGTGGGAAGATCAGCAGCAGCCCCCAGTACCCCCGTCAGCGCCCCCTTTACCACCAGACCCTCCCTTCTCGAGTCCCCCGATAGCTGCAGTCCGGGAGCGCCCGAGCCCCAACAACCCCTTTAGAGGAAGCGCCGCTTCCACCGACCAGAGTGCAGGATCAGCATAGGGTTGCCCCGAGTCCCAGTCTCCTTCCGTGGGCATAGTTGCCAAACTAAAGCCGGACACATGGGGGAGACCGACAGTGAAGGCAGGGATCGGGACTCCCGGGGAAAAGAAGAAGCCTGCCACTCTCCTCATAGATACCGGAGCTTCACTTAATATACTCCGGCCCACCTTAGTCACAAAGGGAACTCAGACCCCCACAACCATGCAGCTCGCCGGTTTTGGAGGCGGCACGCAGGAATCCCCGGTCTGGCAGGATATCCCCCTCTCCGTTGGGAGCCTGGCCACCCGGATTTCGGCATGCGCAAACCGGGGAGAAGATGATGGACTTTTGGGCATGCCATTTTTCCGTGCCGAGGGACTGACCATTGACTTAGCGAACGGGCTCCTGTGGCGCATCCCGGGAGGCCCAGACTTTGTTAATGCAGTCCATCGATGCGCAGCCCTCAAGGCCCCCCTTCCTCTCGCCCCCATCACAGGAGACCCCTGGGTTCAGGACTTTCCCGAAGTGTGGGTGACAGATAAAGCCGAGTGTGGGATAGTGAAGGGCGTCTGCGTCCTGATTGAAGGAAAGGACCCCCCTCCCCAAAGACAGTACAAGTACCCAGCGGAAGCTGAGGCAGGGATAGCCAAGACTATAGAAGGACTCCTTGAGTGGGACGTCATACTCCCGATGCAGTCCATCTGCAACGCCCCATTGTGGCCAGTTCTGAAAGCAGATGGAGTGACCTGGAGAATGACGGTCGACTTCCGTGCCCTGAATGCCACCACCCCTCCAGTTGCCCCGGTTGTGGCCAAGTACAATGAGATCCTGACGGCCATTGCCGCTGGGTCCCGGTTCTACTCGGTCATAGACCTGGCCAACGCTTTCCATTCTATCCGGTTGCATGAGTCTTGCTGGTACAAGTTCGCGTTCACTTTCCGCGGCCAGCAATACGCATTCAAGCGGACACCCCAGGGATTCCACTCCAGCCCCAGCATTTGTCATGCCCATGTAGTTCAGATGTGGGAACGCCTCCAACCCTCCTCGAGGCCCCACGTACTGAGCTACGTGGATGACATTTTAGTCCACGCCCCCACGGAAGAATTAGCCCGCCAAATCACCAGGGAAGTCCTGGAACTCCTCCGCGAGACTGGGTTCAAGGCAAGCAGGGAAAAGGCCCAATTGGTTCAGACCAGCGTCAAGTACCTGGGTCTGACCCTGGGACCCGAGGGTCGCACCCCGGACGCCCAGCGAATGGAGGTCATTTCCAAGCTGCCTGCACCCACCGATGTCCCCTCCCTCAGAGCTCTTTTAGGAACTTTTAACTTTTCCCGAGACTTCATTGAGTCCTTTGCAGACAAAGCTCGCCCCCTTTATGCTCTCCTCAAGAAGAACACCCCCTGGGAGTGGGGACCGGAGCAACAGACAGCCTTAGCCGAGCTAAAGCGCAGCCTGGCCGCGGCCCCGGCCCTAGCCCATCCAGATGTAACTCAGCCATTCTTTATCCAGTTAGCAGTATCAGACAAGAGCATAGGAGCCACGCTCACCCAGCAGCAAGCGGGAACCGCTAGAGTAGTAGCCTATGCCTCTCGCAACCTAACCGCAGTAGAAGCTAAGTTTAGCCCATGCGAGAAGACATGCCTTGCTCTAGTTTGGAGTCTGACCCATTGGGAATTTATCATAGGAGGCTCCCGCACAATAGTCCAAACTACCCACACGCCTCTCAAATATATTCTGTCTGGCAAGATACAAGACGGACAAGTTTCAAACGCCCGCATAGCACAGTGGACCCTGGCCCTGGTCAACCGCGGAGTAGAATTTAAAAAGGAGACCACTGAGCCACCAGCCCCCTATGGCCTATTGGTAACCGGGACCGAGCACGAGTGCCCCCTGGACCCGCCACCACAGGTTGTCTGGCCAGTCACTTGGGGAGTCCCGCTAGAGGAAGCCCGACAGAACGGCTTCACATGCTGGTTCTGTGACGGCTCCTCCTTTCACGTTGGGGGCTCCCCTCGGACAGGCTACGGCGCCGTGCGAGTGAGCGACGCCCATACTCTCAAAGGTCCAGCCCGCCCCCATTCCAGCCAAGCGGCTGAGGTGCAAGCGCTTCTGGCAGTGCTTGAGTTTGAGCCCCCAGAAAGCCCACTTGCCATTTATACAGACTCAGATTGGACGGCCAAAGCCGCCACAGTCTGGCTCCCGGTATGGCAGAATCAGGGGTGGAGAGCTAGCGATGGGAAACCCGTAGCCCACCTACAGCTATGGCAGCAGGTAGCAGCACTCCTCCAGTCCCGCTCAGGCCCAACGCAGGTGACCCATGTCAAGGGACACCAGAAGACGAACTCAGAGACCGCTTACTGGAATGACCAGGCAGACCTTGCAGCCAAGGCAGCCGCCACTGAAAATGCTCCCCTACTGGAATTGGCCACCGATTGTCCCCTCCGCCCTGTCACCACTCGGGCACAAGCCCGCAGCCAAGCTCAGGGAACCGCAGGAACACTAGACCTAGCACAACTGCAACTATCTGACCCAGAAATAACTGACCTCCTAGCCGCAGGAAGGGATCAGACAGGGAGACTCATGATCAGAGAAGAGGAAGGCATAGTCTGGGCAGTAGATGCAGCCGGCGAACGCCATTGGGTAGTGCCATTGGAAGTTAGGGCTGACTTAATTCAGTTTGTCCACGAGCAGGGACACCGAGGCAAGGATCTGACTCTGGAAAGGGTAAAAGAGGTTGGTTGGTGGCCTGGCATGCGCACCGAAGTAGCGCAATGGGTAGACAACTGTCTGTCCTGCGCGATGGTCAATGCAGACCCCACCGGACCTAGAGCTCCCCTCCAGCATCAGAGAATTGATGGACCCTGGGCTCGCATACAGATTGACTTTATCGGCCCCCTTCCCCCCACTGCTCGCGGCAATCGCTACTGCCTCACTGTCATAGACCCCTTTAGCAAATGGATCGAAGCGTTTCCGTGCAAGCGCAACAATGCAGCCACCACAGCCAAACTACTGTTTAATAATGTTTTTTCAAGATGGGGCATTGTGAGAGTCATGGACTCTGATTTAGGCTCACACTTCATCGGAGAAGTAACACAGGAGCTTTGTAGAGCACTGGGCATCCAGCAACGCTTCCACATAGCAGGCCACCCTCAAGCTTCAGGCGCAATAGAAAGAACCAACCGGACCCTCAAGGAGGCTCTCCGCAAGATGGTTCGCTCCTCCGGGAGAGACTGGGATGAAAAACTCCCCATAATCCTAATGGCCATTAGAGGCACTACCGCAGTTCACGGGCTAACACCCCATATGGTTATGACAGGGCGAAGAATGCAGCTCCCGGAAGCCTTCTGGCTAGATACGCAGCTCCCTTCCGATATGCAGCCCGTAGTGATTAATGACGCTTGGGTCCAGGATCTGCTCTCATCCATACACGCCGTCCACATGCAAGTGGCCCAGAGGTTGGGCACAGCTCGGAAAGATATGGACCGCAAACTAGGATGGGTCAGGAACCCCAGGCAGTGGGAAGAAGGACAGCTCGTTCTGTACAGGAAGTTTTCGCAAAAGGCGCATTCGCTAGCAGCCAAATGGCAAGGCCCAGTCCCTATCACAAAAAGAGTCTCCCCAGCCGTCTATCAGGTAGCCATCCAGAGAAAAACAGGAGGAACCTGGCTAAAATACTTTCACGCCTCTCAATTAAAAGAATGGAAAGGGAAGCCGCTCCAAACCGCCCCTCCTGTGTACGACCCTGGGGGAGCCACCACCAGCCCAGCCCCCCTCTGCCCAGTGATTCGCCAGATATCCCTTCACCCTGGGCCAGAGATACCCTGTGTCCCCTTAGACCAGACCTTTGTAGCTTTAGTATAAAAGAAACAGTAGAATATGTAGATGTAAGTGTGAGGGTCAAGAGTTTTTCCAGTTCTATTCTTTAACTTCATTAGGCGGGCCCCACAGTTGGGACCCTTAGGAGAAGACACGGCAATCAAAGCCAAATAGGACCACCACCGAAAGTGATTCTTGATTGGATTGTAAGCCGCATGTTCGGAAAAAAATTGCACAGGCAAAAGAGATTTGCTGTGTGTGAAAGTGGTTGGAGAGGCTTTAGCCCAGAGGTGCATACATTCTTTCGAACATAGTGGAACCACCAAATAAGGTGATCCCTGTATTCGAAAATATATCACCCGCCGTGCTGGTGAAGATCCCGCATCTACGTAGATTCGGGGTCTCACCTGCCAGACCCACGCTTTCGCATGATGGTCGGCTTTGGCTTTGAGGGCCGTGCCTCCCCTGGAAAAGAACCCCCAGATAGCCCAACATCCTTCTTTTACTAATGTTCATATTCGTCATGGTGAGTTGCTATACGGCGCCACCATCTAGTACGCTTTAGTGCAAAAGTAAAAGACCCGCCAGTATTTTGTAAATATGTTACCTCTGGAATATGTTATTGGGGTGCGTTCGCCACGCACAAGGGGCAGCGTGCCTCATTTACATAGCCAGGATCCCCTGCGCCAAGATGACCCCCGAATAACCCAGACCCAGTGGCGCCGACAGATCTCGGCCGCCTCCGCCGCTTTTCGATAAACGCCGCCGAGCGCCCTCGGCTCCACTTCGGCCCTTTCCGCCAGCAGCCGCCCGCCCCACGTAATCTTTTCCCTTGCCCGTACCGCACAAGGGAAAAGAAGGGGGGGAGACATGTTGAAGTTTTAATGAAGCCCTGCCAGGCCTTCCAAGTGAGGGCAACCCAAAAGCACCCCACACCCGTATGCTTCTTGCTCCTTATATTTTTCTTGCTCAGTGTATTTTTTCTTTTTGCCCGGTGTACCTTTTTTTTTGAAACTAGAAGATGGGGCCTCCCGAGGGAGTCCCCCCCCCAAAAATTGGTTGTCCTGCAAACATATGACGAAGGCCTATTTTTGAAAATTAAAAACAAGGGCCCCCGTCTGCAGCAACCCTTATAGTTAATGTAAACCGCTCTTTAGGTTTTTTTTTTCTTTTTAAAACGGCAAGGCCAGGCCGAGCCGGACCGACAGCTCTCAGCCCGCAAAATAAAAATAGCCCGCCACCGAGCAAGGAGCACCTGAAGGCCACATAGTCTAGGCACCCAGGGACCCCTGGGGCGAGTTTGCATAACCCCGCCTAATGCACAGCCGACCCTTGCCCGACGTAAAGACGTTACCCTCTGAAATATACACGCTTTAGAAAGAGACCTTCGCACAGGAGTTCCCCAGAGCAACAAGCTGGAAGGCTCGCTTAGCGCTCTGGGACTTCTCGTTCGAGCCCCAATCAGTAAGAGTGCTGGCAGAAAAACGCCCTCCCTCTTTTTCCCTGCTTCACTTTATTTTGCTGCAATAAACTCAGGGAGCCTGTACTTATATCCGCAGGTCTCCCCAGGATATTTTCACTACAGAAAGGAAAGGAAGGCCAGGAGATGAGGCACCTGGCTACTCTGTGTTTGCTCGTGCTGGCAGGCACCCTAATAGAGGGACGTCCGTCCAAATTAATGCCCTACCCCCACTGGAGATGTATAAATACCCTGGCAGGAAATGAAATGATGGTCTGCAAAGTTGTGCAGCAGAGCAATATGACCACCCCCACGGATCGCACTAACTTCCGCAGTTGTGAAGAGCAGTGGATCCGGCCCCCAGAGCTTGTTATTTTATGTGTGGGAGTAAAAACTCTGTCCCAAGAATTAGTATGCTACTCGCCTACTGACACAGTGTCACCTCTCGCTCCGATCCCATGTATGTTTCTTCCCCGTATAAGGCCAGCCCCCACCGCAGTCCCGGTGGTAGACAAAAATACCACCCCTGCCAACTTCGAAACCTCGCCATTTGTTACTGAGGCTTTCGGACCATACTGTGAAGTAATTTTAGTGTCGGCCGCAGTATGGAAGGCAGGAGACCCCTTTAGAATGACCATCCTACTAGGCACCACTACCACTGAGTCTGCATCAGTCACTATCACGCCCCCTTCAGGCACAGTTCTCTCCTTTGCTATTGAACGCTGGGAGAACCTGACCTGGATTGTAAAAGAGGAAGACCTAGCCAAACACGGCCCACCCGATTGGATTCTGGTTCAACAGACGCCAGAATGCCAAACCAAGCCCCTAGTAGAGAAATTTCACCGGCTTGGGCTGCTCTTTGTAAATTTGACTCATGAACCAGGCAATTATTCCTTGCTGATCCGGACCCAGGAGACCCACACCATCCAAATTGACCCTTTGATTGTTAGCAATGAACAATTGAGCCAAGGCGGCACGCATATAGTGGGCTCCCATGTTTTGAAAACTGACATTCGAGAGAGAGTTCTAGTCCGCCCGCAAATGTCTTTAAAAGAGATCCGCATAGACTTAGCTGAGCTAAATATAACCCAGAGGCTGCCGCAGTGCGCTCCCTATCTGGAGGCCGGTAGCAAGGGTTGGAATGCATGGCTACAACTGTGGATCGATCCCTCCCCCTCTCTCTCGCGTGCCAGACGAAGCATTGCCGACTGGACTGCTCCTGCAGCCGGAGGCTTAGCAATCATGGATTCGGTCAACATTGAGACTCTCGCTAATAAGTTTGCCCATGTCACGACTAGCATCTCCGACCTAGGTAAACCGGTGGTGCAGTCCCTAAATTCCATTTCGAATGGGCAACACGAGATCAGCTCCATTTTAGTTAACTGGGAGAGTCAAATTGAAAGAGATTTTTCTCTGCTGCTCAAAGGGACACAGTCTTTGGAACGCAACATGTCAATAGCCATGGCATGTATGCAAGCCCAACAATTAAATCAGGCTGTGGCCATGGGGCTAATTCGGCAAGCCACGGATGGGCATTTGCCCCTGGAAATTAAAAGATTGATTATGCCCAAATTGTCACCCATAGAACTGGAGCTTGAATCCTGGTGGTCTCTTGTAAATTCCTCATTCTCACCGACCACCCAGGAACTTAAATTATTTTTATTAACGGCCAGTGCGCACGAGTCATTCCATGTGTATCCAGTCGTGCCCCTGGGACTCCAAGTCAGCGACACCGAAGTCCTCTACGCCCGCCACCCCGACCATTGGGCCCGCTTCACCCCGACCGGATGGCAGCTCATCAGCCTCCAAGGGTGCCAGCATCGAGACCAGACCGGCTTCATTTGCCAGGACCAAGCCTTTGCACCTCATCACCCCTGTGTAGCCCCGCAAGTCGACGCCCTCAACGAGTGCTCTTTTGAGGTCGTCCGGGAGAACAGCTCCGCTGTGGTCTACATTGGGAAAGGATGTGCCTGCGTGCGAACGGCCTGCGACTTTGTGATCCTGAACTTGTTCCAGCTCAAGCCCGTGATCCCGGGAGTCAACCGCTGCTTCTGCAACCTGTCTTCGGTAGCAGCCTGCGACTTCACCTACACGGTACCGGTCTGGACCCAAGAAGAGATCCTGGTGGCACCCTCCATCTATCGGTATGTGAAGCCTGTCGCCCTTGGCATCGGGCTGGAATTAATCCACGAGCTCCTGGCCCACCCCCAGCTCCACCGCACCCTCCAGAGCATCCAGAGGGACGGGGACACTACTGCTTTGGTTGTGTCCCACAACGGAAAGGAGATTTTGGATCTTGTCCAGCGCATTAAGACCACCGGCGAGCACTCGTGGTGGGAAACCCTCTTTGGCTGGAGCCCCACTGCCACTGGGATTTACAATTTGGCTTTGCACCCAATCATCGTTATTTTGGCCTTTCAAGTTTTGTTGTGTGCCTCACTGCTTTATCTGGGCTGTTGGAGCCGCCGACAGTTCCAGCAACTCCAGCTGTCCTACCGTCTGGATCATTACAATCCAGACCCACTCTTGCCCTAATGGTGATTCTTGGCGCCCTCCTTTAACCCTTGTTTGTTTTATTGCTTGTGCCGGTATGAACTATGATTATGTTTATTATGTGTATGAATCCTGCACCGGCCCCATGGACGCTTTGCTGCTGGACACCGCTCCGAGGCCCTCTTGTGGACTAGGGGGGGACCTATTACTCTGCCTCCCAGCCCGCGGCCCGTCTCCAAACGACCGCCAGCGGCACTACCTCCATGAGGACTAGAACTGTGTGCCTGAAGCCCTTCTCGCCGCCTGCCGACCCTGCTCTGCGGATTGACACAGACAGCAAGGGGGGGTGGAAGTGTGTTTTGGGACACATGGACTAAGTTTGCTTGTTCCTGTATATATGCAACCCAGTCCAGCAGCTGTACTGTGGACTGAGCCGCCTGTGATCTTTGTTACTCTATGGTTTTATGAATTTCCTTCCATTGCTTTTATGAATTTTAACTCCCATGAATTTAGCCCCGAACTAGTCCCTCTCTCTATCTATTGCAAGTGCGCCCATGAACTTTATCCCTATGAATTTGATTTTAACCTTAGGAATTGCCTTTTTAACCCGACTCCCTCCGCCGAGGTAATTCTAGCATATCTATTATTTTATGAATTTGGTTTTAACCGGGACCCCTCCTGAACGGTCTCTTTTAAAGGTTATTTTATTTCTGATTTTAAGCTCGATGAATTTGGTTTTAATCTGACTATATGAGTTGGTCTTTTAATTGCAGAGTTTATTTTTCTGACCCCCTATGAGCCCTTCCGCCGCTCACCCCTCATGAATTGTTTCCACGCACTTGCTTTTACTCTTGCTGCTTTTATTGGTTTTAACCTCCCGAATCATTGCTTTTAATCCTATGTATTTATGTATTTATGGTTTTAATTATCTATGAATTGTTCAACCCTTGATGAATTGGTCTATGCCCTGCTTGCACATTTCACTTTTACCTTGTATGAATTGCTTTTAACCCTGCATTCATGAATTGAACCATGAATTGTCCTTGCTTTTAAATCTTCTGCTTATGAATTAATCCATGTATATGAATTGCCCCTGGTTTTTAATGCTTTCAACCCACCATGAATTCCGTATGAATTACCTCCCGCCATGAATTGATCAATGTACCCAAATATGAATTGTTGTTATTTATATGCATGAATTGATCATTGCTGCCTATTACTATGAATTACTATTGCTATGAATTATTACTATTTATTCTGACGATTGCACTTAGCACACCCCCCGGTGTGAACCCAGAGACCTGCAGCCCATTGGCTGATCTAAATTGCACTTATTCGGTTAGGTGGTTCTCCAAACTAAATTTTTGAGTGACGCCTCCCCCTCCTTCCCTTCCCACCCCTTCTTCGCTCGAAGCTCGACCACCGGACATTGCCGACCACCTCGCCTTTGAAGTCAAGTTCGGAGACCCGCGCGCCTGACGTCCCGGGGTCTCCGAGGGGGGGAATTGTTGCCAAGTAGGCCCCCTCCCCTGCTTTGAAGCCTGCTATGAACTGTGCTAAAGTTTCCTGCGTTGCTGTTTCACTGCTACACCAAAGACTGCTTTGCACGTGCGTGCTCTGATACACGTGTCAGTTTCCTGCCTGCGTGTCAATTACCCTGCTGCAATAGACTGTGTAGTTTACTGACTCCATGTTTGGCTAACTGCACAAAGGACTCTCTTTCTGGGCAGCCCTGCCCTGACCTATATCTGGAATTCCCAGTGTGTGTTTGGACTGTGTTCCCCGTGCCTGCTTTGCCATCTGCCACGGACCGTGCCTGTTCCCCGCTTTGGACTGTGTTTTAAAGTGTTGTTCCCGCTGCCTCCATGGAAGCCTGCCTCATATGGGCCCAAGCCGCTGCTAGCAGCCGGGCGCCTGCCGGGGAAACCTCCAGCGAGCCTGGCTAGGCGCTCCCTGGTCAGTTCCCGTCTGGAGCCTCCCGCGGGCCGGTCGCCGAGCTTGCCCTCGCTACCGGGCAGCCTGCTATCCAGCCCCAGCTATGCCCAGCCGGCATCCATGTTCTCAGGCAACCAGAAGACCCTGGGAAGAAGACTGCTTTGAGAAGCCATTTCGGCGAAGCGGGCACACCACGTCCGCAGCGAGAGCCCCTCGCCCCGCTCTGCATATCTTAGGAGTCGCCCCGGAGAAGGAACTAAGTGCCGACCATCCCAAGCACTTAAAGAATGCATCTCAAAGAAACCTCCGCATTCCAAAGCTGATGACATCAGGACAAGCCCTGTCCGCTGGAACATCCTTTCAGCCCACTTGGATTTCCCCCTCCCTCTTTTGTCCCCTCTTCCTGAGGTGTCACTTATCACAATCTGATTACCAAAGTGGCCCATCCAAGCCATTCAGTAGCCCATTAGACCCTTTGTTTTAATCTGTGAGAACCACCAAGTACAGCACCAGCCCCAGGGTACGTTTTGGGGTATTTAAGCTGGTCTCCCAGACCACTCGGTGCCTCGGCCATTCCCTATCCAGACCTCCTTGCTGTCCGTCTGTGGTCCCAGTGCTGGCATTGGGCCACCCTCGCTGCTGTGTCTCTGCTTCGCTCCAGGATAAGTGAGTATTCCCCCTATCATCGTTGGGAACCAGCTAATGCGAATGTCTCTGTATTTCCTACTCTGTATTTCTTAGACCTTGTATGTTCCTTGTATGATTGTGCAAGCTAGGCTTACGCCACACCTAATACACGTGTTTGGACCTGACTCGTTGTCTGCCTCTTTTTCACTAGAGTGTCTGGAATCAGGACCTCCGTAAACATAGGTTAAGATCCGCGCTAAATTTAAGTTACAGACTGCTAAAGCTAATTTCCCCCTTATAATAAAAAGCAGTTCTGGTAACACTGTTAAGGTTGTATATGTTGTTAACATGTCTTCCCTATAGTGGAGAGGCAGGAATCAAGCATTAACTTCTTTTTCCATCTGGATAATAGGAAAAAAGTACTATGTATTGATATTTTTGAACAATGAAACCTTGAACAATTTTTCATATAATGAGGTTTTATTCTTTCACACTTCAATCACATGTTAAAATATTTTTTTTTAATAATTTTTTATTTTTCAATATCTAACATACAAAACTACAATGACAGTAACTACAAAAGACTACAATAGCACAAGGGAAGGGAAAGAAGGGAGAAAAAAGAGAAAGGGAAGGGGGGGTGGAAAAAAAAGGGGAAGGCAGCAGCCAGCAGCCAGATTTTTGTATGCGCAGAAGTGGAAAGTACAAGAAGTGCCAACTATTGAGGACTGGATTTACAAATTGCTGTACATGGCGGAGATGGACAAAATGACAAGAAAACTGAGAGACCTTGATCCAGGGCAGTTTAACACGGACTGGGGAAAGCTGAAACAATATTTGGTGAAAAAATGGGAGGTGGGAGGAGAACTGTGGCAGTTTGAAAATTATTGAGGTACACAGGAGGAGAGAAGTGACTATACCGAGGGGGTGGAGAGTTAATGGAAAAATTCTGAGCAACTTTATATGATTTTTAAGTATTATATTAAGTAGCAATAGCGTTGATACTATGTGAATTAATGGGATAGAAATTAACTAATCTATATTTTTTGGAAAGATAACCGTATAACATAGAGTGAATATATACATACATACGTAAATTCAAAGATAGGTCTAATTGTTAGACTTATGGTATATGTATAGATAAAGAACAACATATAGAACAGAAGCCTAAGCGAATGACAATAAGTGTGTATAATAAGTATGTGTATAGAAGTATTGGAATTGATGTATAAAGGGGGGCAAATTGTTTGTCCCGTATTGAAGAGAATAGAAGGAGTAAGATAAAACACAGGTTATCAAAATGAATATTATTAGTAGTTTTAATGAAGAAGATAAAGAGGATTTTATTTATATGACAATTTATATGACAATTTATATGTGAAAGGAAGTGGAAATAGTGCTTAGAAGAATCTGAAAGTATATTATAATAAACAAATAAAATAAATATGAAGGAGTAGAGCGAAAGTGGATAGGGGGTTGGAAAACTGTTGGAAGTCAATAAAAAGGGGGGGGAAGGGAGGGGGTTAGAATTAGAAAAAATTAAAGAATGTGATTATAATTGTTATTATATGTTTCTAATCCAATAAAAATTCTTTTAAAAAAAAAGAAAAAAAAGGGGAAGGTAACCTACAAACACTAAACGCTACATTTCAATGCTTTCCCTTCATACTGCCATAGTAAAAAAATAGCTTAATAAAGTAGTGACGGAGTGGTTGATCATACAAATTACAAATTACAGTTCAAATTAAATCTTTTCCCCTCCCCTGGGCCTCGGACGCAATTCCCTCTGCGCAGCTACCGCCAGAGCGCTCATTGCCTCCCCCCCCCCTTCAGGCTTCGGATCCTCTTCTTTTTTCTTGGTGTCTGGTCCAAATTCTGGATTTTTATCCACAAAATCCCTTAGTTGATCTTCCGAATTAATCTTGTGAGCTTGATCTTTATAACTAAACCCAATTCCTTCCGGGAGTAGCCATTTGTACTTTATGTCACGTTCCCTCAAAAGAGCTGCCAACTTCTTGTACTTAAATCTTCGCTTCCGAACTAAAAATGGAACGTCCTTCAATATCTTGACTTTATTTCCCAGAAAGTCCAATTCTGCATTGTATGAATTATATAGGATACTGTCCCGGACCCTCTTAGATGAAAACTCGATAACAATCTCGTGAGGCAGCTGCCGCTTCATTGCATATTTTGAAGATGCCCGACGGACTCCCAAAATGGCGCTTTTCACTTCTTCTTTAGTTGCCCTCGCGGGTGTCGCTAAAAGTTCCGAGGCGAGATCCCACAAATCCTCATTTTCCTCCTCTTTAACATTCTGAAGACGCAAAATGGTTTGTGTTCGCTCCACTTGCAGTCCGATCAGCTGGTTTCCCACCAACTTTAATTCCCTGTTCGTTGCTCTTGTAAGTGACGCACTTTCCCGGGCAGACTTCTCTGCCCCCCCCCCGCTGCTTCTTTAATGGCTTTCACATCGCTTTCAATTAAGCCCACCCTTTGATCTGTTTCATTCAGCTTGCCAACAAAGGGTTTTATGGCTTCCATAACCGCTCTTTTAACCAGTTCCTCAAGCTTCTCGCCCCTCTGCAAGGCAGCCGTAACTGACTTGCCAAGAGCAGGACTCTGCTTTTTCGCTGCCATTTTAGGGGGGGGGGAAACCGCCAATCTTCCGAGACTCTATGAGGGGGGGAATCCGAGTCTTCTAACCTTCAGACCCCCCACTCCTCACATACGCTTGTAGTAACAGAAGGGATTCGCTTACTTGCAGGCTTTCGCCTAATCCTGTTCCTTGCCGTTTTCCATAGCCCGGCAGCACACTGGGTGCCGCACTCGTCTGCCGGCCTCCATAGGGACAAACGGGCAACTTACCCCCTGCCTCGATCTGTCAGAGGGCTCTTCCCGCCGCGCCCCAGACTCAGACTCCCTGCCTGAGAGTCTGAGGGCTAACCTTTGCAGATCAGCCGCCCAGCCAGGCGGCTCGGCCGCTTCTTCTCGGACCTGCCGAGAGGAGCGTCCGACATGGCTGCGAAAATGAAACCGAATACATGTTAGAATAAATTGAAGAAAATTGTCATAACACAGAAAAGCAAATGATCTAGAACCATACTAGAAAAACATAAATTAAAACAATGTTTGTGAGCTCTTCTCTTGTTTAGAATGCTTTCTTTCTTTTAAAGTGGTGTTCATAATTGTTGATGATTTGCTGTTTACATATGAGCAAAGGACAATTATATAACAGAGGGAGAATGTGGGTCCTGATAAGTGGGTGGGGCTGTACAAATGTAGAATTGCAGAGGCAGCAGACACGGATCTATGATTCTTGACAACTCTTAGATGGAGGAATCTAGCAGAACTCAACAAGGCCACACTGGCAGCTACATAAACAAAACAAGGCTGATTTTGGCAGGTAACCAGCCTCAGATCTCAACGAGTGTGAGAATAATAGGGCTGACACTGTTGCTGCTTTGTGGCCTGAGACAGTCAGTTGACTGGGATTCTGAAAAAACAAGTCTTGGAGCTCAGAAATCCTTACTATGGCAACCTTTGCTCACGGCTGTTGGAGCAGTTCCCAGTCTGCATGGCCAGCAGGCCTTTTCTATTGATGACAAGCCCTGAGTCAAGCATATATAAAGGGTACAGTCATACCTCATATCTATGTAAGTCGTAGTGAAAGAGTTTTAAAGAATTGTTTTTATATTAGAGAATCTGGTAATGGTGGGGGACATGGCAGTGGAAGAAAAGGAGAAACCTGCAAGAAAATGCTATGAGCTCATGCATGCACAATCAATTTTTTAGCACAAAGACCTTTGTACTGTTTGAACCCACATAGAACAGTTACTTGAATACATATGCAACTCATGGGCAGATTAGCAGGTGACTGAGCATCTTTAATTCCCAATGGATCTATGAAATGTTTCTTCAGAGAGCATGGCACAGGAAGTTCTGCATTATTATTATTTTTCCTGGTTTTCTTTTTCAATGGTCCTGGTTAGACATGGGCACGAACCGCATTACGAACTTCAAAAACCCATGAAATTGGTGATCGTGCTATCATGATCCAGCAGTTTGTGATTGTCCACGGCAAACGAACCAGCGTTCGGAAGAAGCCTAGTTCGGTGGTTTGGCCGCGGTTCGGGAAGCCAGACAGTCAGGTGCCCTCAATCAATTCCCCTGGAAATGGAGCTGAGGGAATGCCTGAACTCTGTCTGTGCTCCTTCTGTCGCCCTGAAAACCCGAATCGAAGCTCAGCTTACCTTGATCAGCAGGTCTTCCTTCCAACCATGGAGCTGCAATGTGGTTACAAGTTGGGAGAAGACACCCGGGGGAGGTGTGTTCTGTAGCCATGGGCAATCCAATCTCATCCCTGCAAACCCTGATAGGCAGCTCTGATGGCCAAACACAGACCTCCTGCATTGCTCTATGGGACCTCAGCTTATAAAAAGCACTGCGCTCCTAGGCTGGCTTTCACTTTCAGCAAGCAGTGGAGTGTGAGAGATGTTGCTTGCTACTTGTTTGCCTTTGGGGAGACTCTAAGCAAACAAGGGAATCCACCCGGATAGTAGAAAACCAAGTTATAGTTGCACTTTGCACTATAAAAATATAAAAAATTGTTAGATATATACATATTCCCGGAATTGTTTGCCTTTGGGGAGAGACAGAGAGTTTATAATTGAGCTTGGATTTTTGTGGGAGTTTCCTGGGGGCCTTGGATTGGAGAGGGTATAACTCCAAGATCCCTATTGCAATGTTGACCAAATTTGGGTGCTGGCTGGAGGAGAGCCTGCTGCACAGTCCCTGTGAATATGGGCTCTCTACGTGCAATGGGGGCCGTTCTGAGCACCACGAACCGTGAACCACGTACCAGTTTGGCAACGGGAAATGTCCGTTGCGGTTCACAACTTCGGGATCGTCATCGGCACCGAACCACAAGCTGTGGATTCATTAAATTTTTTTGGTTCATGCCCATGTCTAGTCCTGGTTTTCTTTTTCAATGTAAAGGCTAGTAGAGGCAATGTTTATATACACTCCCTACATAAGCATTGAGAATAGAGAGAGTAGCTTTTGCTAAGCTCTGGTTTTCTGTCATAGGGGTCCCCTCCTTCTCAGCTGCAGCCTTTTCTTCCCAGTTCAAGGTCATGCATCATCCCTTTCACTGTATGACTGATGGGTTAGAAGGGCTATCTATTACATTTTTATCCCACCCTTCCTCTAGAGAGTTCAGGGTGTTGTAAACATTCTCTGGTTTCCATATTATCCTCATATCCTCATATCAATGCTATGAAGCAAGTTTAGGCAAAGAGACAAAATGCCCTAGCTTGTAGCAGTAAACAGAGTGGCGGGGGTGGGGGGCTTAAACAGGGATGTCCTCAAAACTAGTCTGTGCTGTACCAAAAGAAAGACATTGTCTTGGCAACTATTTCTTTTCATAAGTAGTTTACACTGTGAAAAAGCAAAGCCATATAGTAAAGAGACAATGGCATGTATCTTCCCACTCCATTTAGCAAAGTTGGAAGCCTTCCTGCAGGCCAAGAAATGTTTCAACGTTGGTGGCTCTTGCTCTAGTGAAAGAGACACAAGTTGGAAGGAAGTTTCCTTACACTGAAGGAAGGATGCAGGCTTTTTGCGTAGAATGGTAGGATGTATGCTATCTTTCTGCCCTGGCACAACTCAGCTAGGGAAGAAAATTAAGCTCTTATCAGCAACTAGTTTTGCTAGAAGGCCTTTCTGAGAAGGGAAGTGATTCAGAATTGGCCACAGTCTCCCAAAGCTGTCCTCATTACAACCATTGCCTCTTGATCATCAGAAAGGGTGACATTCATCAGGAGACAAAATCTGGTCCATGAACCTCTAGGTGTTCATTGAATAATGGAAACATAGAGCTGGAAGGGACCAAAAGGATCATTTTGTCTAATCCCTTGTACATCCTGTATAGGATTGCCAGCCTCCAGGTAGCGCCTGATGATATCCCAGAATTACAACTGATCTCCAGATGACAGAGATCAGTTCCCCTGGAACAAATAGGTACTTCGGAGGGTGGAATCTATGGCATTATGCCCCACTAGCATCCCTCCCCTTCACAAACCACACACTCCCCTGGCTCCACCCCCAAAATCTCCAGGAATTTCCTGACCTTGAGGTGGCAAGCCTAATTCTGTACATACTATACATTCTGCACACAAAGCAATATTCCCTCCCAGTGGCCACATTAACTTCCCTCTTGGGTGTGTGCCCTTTATCAAAAAGTCAAAAAAGGGAACTGATTTTTCACCATTCAAAAAGCATATTTATATACATACAGGAATTTTGTTTTACATGCTCCAGACTTTGAATAGTCATGCATAAGTCTTACAATTCATATATTGCTTTTAAATTAATATGCATGTTGCATTTCATATCTAGAAACCTTTTTGCTTCCCAACAAAATAATTGTATATGCTTACATATTCTTCTTTAATGAATCAATGTCAGCTTAAAATACACTGTTCTAAACATCTGCTTAAGATAACTAATTCACATTCCAATTTATTTAATCTTCTCTTGTTAATTGCTCTTTTATTTTTCCATATTTTAAGCTAGGCATCTTTTTTGCATTGCTTTTAGCATATTTTACAGAGTCAAAGAAGAGATCATATAAAATATATGGAGGATAAACTGTGGTCAGGACTTCCTGCCACTGAAAACTACTAAACTATGGGATATTCTCTCAGGGGAAGTAAAATTTTACCCTTGGAGATGTGTATTCAAACATGTGTTCAAACAAGTATCTTTGCCGGAAATTCTTTGGAATTTCAACTTTGCTTATAGTTTCTCCAAAAACAGGGATAGTTGAACAAAAACTAGTAAGTAAACCACAAAGGAACATCAGTTTATTTTCTTGGTTTTCATGGCTTGTAATGGATTTTTATAACACATGGAACAGATGTCCTAGTGAAGTAATGTTTTTAAATATTTCCACAATCTTTTGTTGCTGCTTGGCACATCATCCTGTTTTGTAGTATAGCACCACTTGGGCCCATGTGCTTCTGTGTCTGTAGAAATTAGGGTTGCCTACCTCCAAGTGGTGGCTGGAGATCTCCCTGAATTATAACTAACCTCCAGGCCATGGTGATCATTCCTCTGGAGAAAATAGGTTCTTTGGATTTTATGGCATTATACCCCACTGAGGTCCCTCTCCTCCCCAAACCCTGCCCTCTCCATGCTCAGTCTCCCAAATTTCCAGGAATTTCCCAACCTGGAGCTGGCAATTTTAGTAGCAATGTATTGATGGACAGCTCTCTGCTGTTTCCTGGTTGTCTGGCTAGGTCTTTGTGGATTGGTATTCCTCAGTACAGAGTGATATCAGATATTGTGATGTTGCAAAGGATACACAGCTGGGATGTTTATGTGTTTGGCTGTCTGTGACCAAAATGTATGTACTGCTTCCATCCTTTGAGATATAGTTTTCCTTCCTAATTTTTTTCTAGTCATAGATTTTTTTTATGTTGGTGTATTGCAGTGTTTGCTGATGCTTTTTTATGCCATGTAATGTGCAGACTATTTTCTTAAGGGGCTGCTTACTATCTAGAATATTGGGTATGGGTATCTTTTTGGCATGCATTGTTATTCTGTTTCACTGGTGGGAAAAGAACTTAGTCCTTGTGAAAAAGGACAGGTTGCTATCTAACAGTGGGTTAAACTAGACATGCAGGTTTTTAAAGAGTTGGGTCTGGGTTCCCCAGATCCAACTTGGGTTCCTCACAGCCACAGAGCAGCTGTGGAGAACTGTTGTTAAAAAATAAAGGAGAGCCCAAACATCCTCAAAACGCCTCCATAGGGGGAGGAAAGGCTATTTGCCTTCTCCCCTGAAGCTGTCTCCCCCATGTCACAATAGCACAGGGAAAAGGTATTTCTGTTTTTACTACTCCATGTGCACAGAGTACGCAACATGCAGCAACAAAAACACAGCACCCCTCCAGATTGAGGCTGGGCGGGGGGGAGGGAAGGAACCCTTCCTCCTCCTGCCGTGGCAGTCTGAAGCCATTTGGGCTTTCCTTCATTTTTTAATAGCCATTCTCCACAGCTGCTTGGTAGCTGTGGGGACCTGAATTAGATCTGGGAAACCCGGACTCAACTCTTTAAAAACTGCTCATCTAGTTTGACCCTTTGTCATCCTATATCACCCACACCATTGGCCTTCTCCACCTCTGCCCCATTATTATGGCAGAGCTAAGCCACAGCTTCTGTGTAGTCATGAAGATGTGACAGTATTAACTGTGTCAATCTAATCTTTTTCTGGCATTTCTGGTGTAGCGAAGAAACCTGTGGGACATGAACACTGCCACACTTTATGTAGCACAATTACATCTTTTTTTATATACCAAGAAACAAACAAGTTTTTGAGGGCACTATTTGCCACCAGAAATGGAGGTATTATTTCAGATTTGTAAGGATTTGTAAGTTTCATTTGAGTACAGTCATTTGAACACCTTATTGCATTGTTTCCTCAGACTGTAGAATTTTTAAGGGAAATGTACATAAAAGGAATGCTCACAATTGATGGGGGGAGCAGCAAATCTGACTACAGAAACAAACTAGGTCCTATTGATGTAGGGCACAATTTACTTCCCATTAATCAAATAAAATGTGTAAATATTGACTTAGGTTTGCTACTTTTATTATTCGAAAATGGCCTGTAGGGGAAAGGTAAACCTGCTGGTTTTCCAACATCCACCCACATATTAACCAGCACAATAAACCCAAACAAAAGCTAGATTCGTCACCATTCCCAGTCAATTCTATGTAAAACCAATAAACCTTATCAAGAAAAGGTAATGATTAAATACTTTATAGAGGCCTTCCAGCTAGCTCCCATAGATCATAAAATCCTGGAAGCTTTTAATCCAAGTGCCTCATTATCATATTACCATGTATCACTTTTTTTTCTAAAGAATGACATTTATATAGCTGTAACCTTAAACTTTCCATCACATATCTTACTGTGTTAAAATAATATTACAGCAACAGATACTGTAGGAAGGTAAGTTAGCCTTTCCGTAAAGGTTCTAAAGCATTTTAAATCATAATAATGGATAGCAAGAAAAAATCCTTTAAATCCCTAGAGGTTTTGTACAGGGGTTACTTATTTTAACCTTACTTTCCCTTTTCTTTTTCTTATCATACCTGAGTAACTTTTTAATTATTCCCTCAGCAAGGAAACAAAACCATTTGCTGCCTGTCATAGATATTTTAGGACATATTCACAAGGTTATGCCTTTTTAACTCTAGTTCACTCTACTAAGGATAACACTAGCTCCCTGGTTTTGTGCCAATATGCACTCATACTGGCACTGTTCACCAACTTTCTTCTCTCTGTATGTAGTGCATATGCACCATCTATCTCCAAATACACAAATATATGTGCCAGCCGGGGCTAACATTTCATGCATCTGCTATACTAGGAGTTTATGTCACTGTACAATTATTACTTAGTAATAATATGAATGTGCATTCTCTTATTCTCAATATTATAACAAACACTAATGAGGAATTAGTTAATAGTAGTTAATACTTATACCAGCAGCTGGCTTTCTTATTTATAGTGTTCAAGCTGAATTCTAGATTATACTGAGGAGAAGATAGTCAAATAATAAAACTGACAGGGAGCCTTCCAGACAATTGAAGAGATTTTTCTGATAAGTTTTTCTGTTCCATAACTGGCATAGGAAAAGCAGTAGTACCTTTTAATTTGTCTGTGATGATACTGTTCTCATATAGACTATGGGTTACAAGTAGACATGGGCACGATCCAAAAAATAATCCCGATTTAGCTGATCGTGATTCCACGCCGCTGCCAAATGCAGGTACCCGATTCTAACTAAGTCTCGTTTCTGGTCCAAAATCGGATCCAAAATCGGAAATCGGGGAGGCCAGTGCCCAGAGCAACCGTAGTCAGGCTGTTGCACGCACGCGCATGTGCACGTGCACGCGCACGCTTCTGAGTCGCTCCCGCCCACGCAGCAAGCCGGCTGTCCCGGTGCGCTGAGGAGCTCGCAGCAGCATGAGTGGCTCGGAGGCTGCCCGCGCCATTCACCTGCCCCACAAGACAAAGGGCGGCCAGCTTGCCCGCACAACCCTTGTGCTGGGGAAAGGCGAATGGTGCAGGCGGCTTCCCAGCTTCCCGCGCTGCCTTTTGCCTTTCCCCAGGACAAGGGGCGGCTGGCTTGCCCACGCGCCCCTTGTGGGATGTACTAAAACGAATGACAGAATTGCCCATTGAAAATAATGGGAGAGGCTTGAATGCCCATTGGAAATAATGAGAACCTGGAATGCTCATAGACTTGCATGGGCTCCATTGAAACACATTAAAGCAAAAAAAAGGTGCAAAGAAAACGTGGAATGGATTTTGAAGGAAACTCTCTGGGCCCATATAGACTGTTCTGGGACTGGATTGACAGGCCCCTGAGTGCAATGACGGCCTCTGGGTGTCTCAGAAGGGCTCTGGGACTGAAATGACAGGCCCCTACCTGGAATGAGGGCCCTTGGGTGTCTCAGATGGGCTCTAGGACTGGAATGACAGGCCCCTGACTGGAATGACAACCCCTAAGTGTGACAGAAGGGCTCTGGGACTGGAATGACAGGCCCCTACCTGGAATGAGGGCCCTTGGGTGTCTCAGATGGGCTCTGGGACTGGAAAGACAGGCCCCTGACAGGAATGACGACCCCTAAGTGTGACAGAAGGGCTCTGGGACTGGAATGACAGGCCCCTACCTGGAATGATGGCCCCTGGGTCTGCCAGAAGGGCTCTGGGACTGGAATGACAGGCCCCTGACTGTCACCCAGGGACCATCATTCCAGTCTCAGAGCCCTTCTGACAGACCCAGGGGCCGTCATTCCAGTGTGGGGCAAACAGCGCAGGCAGCCTCCCAGCCTCCCGCGCTGCCTTTTGCCTTTCCTTTGTGCCCACCCCCTTCCCCCTCCCTCCCCTGGGTTGCTGCTCCGTGGATGGAAGGAAGCCTGCTAATCAAGGAAAGCTGGGCTTCCATTCGTGTTTCGAGGGCAACAGAAGGAGGGCACAGACAGCTCATCCCCCCCCTGACTCCGTTGCCCCGGGAATTAATTACTGGTGCCAGAGTGTCTGCAATTCCGAACAGAAACCGATATATCCCATCAAGTCCCGAACAAGCAAACTCCCGACTGCTGGATCGCTTGCTGTGGACAGAACTGATTCGCTGAGTCACGATGAAGCAAACGCCAAAATCGGGGACTTTTTGAAATTGTAATTCAGATTGTGCCCATGTCTAGTTACAAATTTCAGTATTTGAAAATGGCATGACTACTATGTGACTACAAATGCTGTCAATTTTGTATCAAATGTGTTGACAGTAGGTGTTTGCATTCTGGAAGTCCTGAGCTGAAAATATACATGAAAATTGCTGGTTTGAGTTGTTATCATGATTTTCCAAAGTTACACAAATCCAGGATTCTTAGGCATTACAAAAAAAAAAAAAACCCACACACGAAACGTATGTGCTGCTTTTCATGCTTGGGTGCTTATCATGAGCAGCAGCAGGCATCTTGCTTGCCTTTCATTCTCTGAATTTCTCAGGGAAAAATGGCTTGCACCACCTGGGAGTCTGGGAAAGGAGGCTCCCAGCCAGAGCAAACCTGGCAATTCTGTCTCACTCCTTCCCTCCCTGCTTTGTGAGAGTGGCACCTTTTTTTCTTTTTTTCTTTGCAAGTACAATAGCTGGAGGCACCCTGTACAAGGGCCCACAGAATTGGACCTGTTGATCCAATTGTAAGCAGTCAGCCCAGCCTCCGCCATTTTAATAGCAGTTTTATGTGTGGCTGCTTGTAATATTAAAAATGTTCAGGCCTCTGGAGTTAAAATGGCTGCTGTTTGGCCACCAGAGGACCTCTAACAGTTGCTACGTCCCGCCTGGGAGAACCAAGCATGCAAGGAATGCTGCCCTGGAATGCGGAGTGATTGAGAAATGATTGGATTTACTGCCATCTCCGGCCCCACCAGTGCCCAGTGCAACAAAGGACTCGCAGAGTCACCCCCACTTAGCACATTCCTTTCCCTCCTTCTGTGATGAGATCTCCAGTCCATGATTGAGGAGCTAATCAAATGGCATTCATAAGTATAGACAGTCATTCCTGGCACAATGTATCCCCTCCCTAAAAACACTTAACCTAGCTCCAGTGGACCTCATCAGAAAACTGTCTTTTTTGTACAGCACTAGAACTAGTTTTGCATCTGCAGTCACACGCCCTGGCAGCTATCAATCAAAGTACTCAAGACTTTTGTCTAACCCAGGAACTGACCATTGGAGTCTTTGTCCTAACTGCTAGGAAGACTCTCCTCCACCTCAGGGCACATTCTACCTATAAAGGTAGAGCTCTGGCCCCATTCAAATTGTGCAAGCTTTCTGGCTTCTTCCTTAGGGTCACTTCCCTAAATCTCTTGCTCTCTTTGCCAAGGATGCTGGCGTTCGAAGCTACTGTCTTCCTCCATGGACTGGACCCCCTTCTCCAGGACAGGTAGATATAATTACTCTCTCTCACTATCCCCAATCTCTGGCTACATTTCCTAGGACTCTGTGTTTGTGTAGTTATTTTTCCCAGTAATTGGTGTGTATGTGCATGAAGTTCTTGTGTTCAATAAAAACTTATTGTTTTATATTAAGCACCAGACTCGCTTGTTTTATTGTAGGAAGGGACCTGGTATACAAAGGTGATACCACCTCTCGTATAGCCGTCTTCCTTGCTAGCTAATTTCCCCATAAATCATATTTTCGCAAGGAGACCATTTCCGGTAACACAATATGCTTGAAACTTGGAGGTTCTTTATGAACAGGCAGCATTATCTCCCCTGCCATTTTGGTGTTATTTGGTAGAAGGACATCCACTCCAGTCCCTCTGAAAAAAAGTATTTTACTTTGTGAAAAGAAACAAACAACAGACTGTGTAACAAGGAAGAATGGCAAATGCAGAGTTTTCAGCAGCAGGGTACATATTTTTATTGTCAGTCATTGTAAGAGTAGGAAAATGAGTGAATGTAGACACGCTGGTAGAAAGCTAGTGCTAGGTCATCACTCTACTACCATTCCCCTGCCCATAGGAATCAGTAGAGAGAAGTGTGCCTGCTCTTAGACACACCTACTTTGGGAGACTTTAAAATCAAACCGCTTTGTTAAATCTGCTCAAGACTTAAGAGGTCTTTAGATTAACAGGAGGAGTATGTCCTATACAAATTTGGTGCAATTATCTTTATAAACAGATGCCCAAGACCCTTGAATATATTGAAAAATAATATTCCCCAAACTCCAGAACCTGAAAAACTGCACCAATTTGAATCCCAAACTGGTAGTATACTACTTGAAAATCACCAATCACAGTACAAATCTCCCCACCACCACCACCAGGATCAGAAATTGTAATGAATTTTTTCTTGGAAATCACCCCTAGTTGACAGTAGAGATGGGCATGAACGGAAAAAAAAACCCTAACATGATGTTTGTTGTTCATTGCCATCCACGAACAGGGATTCATGAACAACCACGAACATGGCCCTGTTCACGAACATGTTCATGGTTGGCTGTTTGTGGGGGCCAGCAGGCTCTCCTCCAGCCATCATCCAAGTCAAGATCCCTACTACACCACTCCCAGAAACCTGACCTGAGCAGGCACCAGGAAAGGTACCAATAATGAATAATAGCTTGGCCCCAGAGCCTGGCAGCAGCCCTGAAACTTGAAGGGGTAGATCCCTATCCCACCACACACAAAGAAAATTCAATCTCCAATGTACTCTATCAAAATGCCAAAAGCAACTCTCTCCCTCTCCACTGTCTGCAAACTAGGCCAGAGCTGGGAGCCCCCATCCCCCCCTAGTCTTTGCTCCCTTGTTGTAACACATTTGGAGCTCCACATTTGAAAGCAAGACCTGCCTATCAAGCTAAATTGGGCTTAGATTGGGGTTTCCAGGGCAACAGCAGAAGTTCAGACAATCCCTGCCTAAGTTGCCAAGGGAATTGATTGCAGGTGCCAGACTGTCTGGCTTGACGAACAGCAACGACCACCTGTTCGTTTAGAATGGTGCCTCACGAACAGCTTGTTCATGAACAGCAGATTGGGCTGTTTGTGGCTTTTTTTGTTCATATTGCTGTTCATGCCCATCTCTAGTTGACAATTGAACTTACCATATTTGACTGTGAATGGATCATTGCCTGTTTGATTCAGCACCAATTGAGTCAAAGCCTGCAAAACAATTTTGCGTCAGAGTTTTTGTTGTGCATGCTTGAAAATGCTGTTGATCCAAACAGATTTGCAGCCACTAGTGTAGCTAAGGACTACTTAGGTACCTGATACAGGTCTTGAAGGACAGCAAACACATCTTCTAAATAAATAATAAATACTTAGACAAACCCCAGTGATAGAATGTGGGGGTTTTTTACATAGCCTTTATTATGACTGATTTGTATGATCTGTGACATTGTATGATCTGCCTCCTGGGTGAAGCAGCAGTGCAGCAAGGAGGCAGGAAGTAAAGCTCTACCGAGGTGTGTGAGAATACACATGATTGAAACACCAACTGCACAACACTGCACTGTTAAGCAACCTGCCTAATAGCCATGAATGGGTCAACAAACAGGGCATCCAAAAATCAACTCTGGTTAACAAGATGGGAGCCAAATTGGCAGGTATTCAAGAATCCCTGTATATGATTGAGAAGTGTGACTGATTTGCTATTTTTACTAGTATGTGGAAGATTGTTGTTATTTAAAGACTATGAGGTTTTCCCCATTCCCTTTACCTATACCATTAGTGGAATTCTATCCATTGATTTTGTGATCTGCCTGTAAGTGTATTAGAGCTACTGTCTCATATGTTACAGTGATTATCTGTAGTGTATCCAAATGCTCAGTTCTTTCAAGTTATTCATGCAGGATGGATACAGTAACAGTTTCTCTGCCTTCATGTCAGTCACTATGTTCCACTGAGCACTATTATTCTAGTTTTATTTTCCAGCCAGCACTCATATTCACTGTCTGAACAATGAACAAGAGACAAAGAAGTAAGCAAGCACTACCTGCTTACCTGACTTCATTGGGTACCCAGACTGGAATGTTCCTGCCTTCTGGTGGTGTCAATTCATGCCTCTGTCTATTCTGCAAGTGAAAATTTTAATTGTGTATGAAACGAGTGTTCCTCTGGTGAAAATTTTGCTGAGGGATAAAATCCCCAAGAATGTCTTCCCATGGTTGTTGTGGGTTTTCCGGGCTGTATTGCCGTGGTCTTGGCATTGTAGTTCCTGACGTTTCGCCAGTAGCTGTGGCTGGCATCTTCAGAGGTGTAGCACCAAAAGACAGAGATCTCTCAGTGTCACAGTGTGGAAAAGATGTTGGCAGGTCATTTGTATCTACTCAGGAGGGGTGGGGTTGAGCTGAGTCATCCTGTAAGAATTTCCCAGGGTGTGGAATGCTAATGGCGGGAGGCTTCACTGTATCCTGAGGACGTTCTTTTGCATATGGATTGGGGCTTGATGTGCTAATCTTCTCTGCAGGGCTATTGTTGAGTATAGAGTGTTTTGTTAGCCTGGTGTTTTTCAGAACCAGTTCTGTTTTTCAGAACTGGTTTTTCAGGGAACTTCCCTGATTCAGAAAGCATTCTTTATCAAACTTGGATTACCTGGAATTATAATTATCTGCATATGGTACTGTGCTCAGATTCCTCACTGGTAGAGTTAGTACCACAGAACTGAAATATTAGATGAAAGGTCAGCTTGCCAATTATGCTGTGCACTTATTTTGCATTTAATGTTACTTTGCATTTCTGTTATCCATATCTGTTCATTTCTCCCCTTCTCATTGCCATGTATATAACTATTAATAACTCAGTACAGCATGTACCCAATTACTAAATCAATGAAAGGTTTCATTGTAGAATTCAGGTCAGCAGGCACTGTACTATATATATATATAATTTTGCTTGTGAATTGAAGCATCTGCCTTCCTGGTGTACTCTTTTCTGATAATTCTCAACACAGGATGCTACTGAAATAGATAAAGAGCTTTTTAAGGTGCCTCCAGGGGTTCTGCCACACCATTGAACAGTATACCCAGCCGATGCCATACTATAAATAATCCTATATGGGGGCTTATTATAAACCCACTGATTTCAATTCAGTCATTCTGTTCTAAGCTGATTGATTTCAATGGGTTTAGACCCAAGTGATTCTGAATAGCAATGCACTGAAATAGGTTTTGAAAATAGGTATTTTCAGAGCTTATGATGTTGTATGGAAATGTTACCAGAACTGCTCTTTATTATAATGGGGAATTAGCTGTAGCAGTCTGTAACTTAAAATTAGCGCGGATCTTAACCTATGTCTACAGAGGTCCCGATCCCAGACACTCAAGTGAAAAAGAGGCAGACTACAAATAAGTTCCAAACACGTGTATTTAGTGTGGCGTAAGCCTAAACTTGCACAAGCATACAAAGAACACACAAGATCTAAGAAATACAGAGTAGGAAATACAGAGACGTTTGCATTAGCTGGTTCCCAACGATGGTGGGGAATACTCACTTATCCTGAAGCGAAGCAGAGACACAACAGCGAGGGTGGCCCAATGCCAGCACTGGATCCACAGACGGACAGCAAGGAGGTCTGGATAGGGAATGGCCGAGGCACCGAGTGGTCTGGGAGACCAGCTTAAATACCCCAAAACGTACCCTGGGGCTGGTGCTGTACTTGGTGGTTCTCACAGATTAAAACAAAGGTTCTAATGGGCTACTGAATGGCTTGGATGGGCCACTTTAGTAATCAGATCATGATAAGTGACATCTCAGGAAGAGGGGACAAAAGAGGGAGGGGGAAATCCAAGTGGGCTGAAAGGATGTTCCAGCGGACAGGGCTTGTCCTGATGTCATCAGCTCTGGAATGCGGAGGTTTCTTTGAGATGCATTCTTTAAGTGCTTGGGATGGTCGGCACTTAGTTCCTTCTCCTGGGCAGCTCCTAAGATATGCAGAGCGGGGCGAGGTACTCTTGCTGCGGACGTGGTGTGCCCGCTTCGCCAAAATGGCTTCTCAAAGCAGTCTTCTTCCCTGGGTCTTCTGGGTGCCTGAGAACATGAATGCCGGCTGGGCATAGCTGGGGCTGGATAGCAGGCTGCCCGGTAGCGAGGGCAAGCTCGGGGACCGGCTCGCGGGAGGCTCCAGACGGGAACTGACCAGGGAGCGCCTAGCCAGGCTCGCTGGAGTTTTCCCCGGCAGGCGCCCGGCTGCTAGCAGCGGCTTGGGCCCAGATGAGGCAGGCTTCCATGGAGGCAGGGGAAACAGCACACAAAACACAGTCCAAAGCAGGGAACAGGCGCGGTCCGTGGCAGATGGCAATGCAGGCACGGAGCACACTTGTAATAAAGTCCAAACATACACTGGGAAATCCAGATATAGGTCAGGGCAGGGCTGCCCAGAAAGAGAGTCCTTTGTGCAGTTATCCAAACATGGAGTCAGTAAACTACACAGTCCATAGCAGCAGTAAGGCAATTGACACGCAGGCAGGAAACTGACACGTGTATCAGGACACACACGTGCAGGGCAATCTTGGTGTAGCAGTAAAACAGCAACGCAGGAAACTTTAACACAGTTCATGGCAGGCCTTAAAGCAGGAGAGGGGGCCTACTTGGCAACAGAAAAGGACAAAATTAGGGTATTCAAGACACACAAACCCAAAACTCCCTTTAAGTACATTGAACTAATGCAGTTTTATAGATAACAGCATTTTTGACCTGTGAAGTATGGGCATTTGAAGTGTGGTCATTGCATGATTTGTGATTTAGTCATCATGACCATAGAGCAAGTTAAGGAATTGGACTTACCTTTGTGCAGTTTTTCTACCTGTAGCACCTGCAACATAGGCTACCTGATCAGATGTATATGTGGGAAGTTATATGTCGGAAGTACTAGTTGAACTGTTAGGATTTGTATTCAGGAACATCAGTCCAGAATTAGACGCAAAATGATAGAAGCCCCATTAGTTTCTCATTTTAGTGAGGCTAAACATAGGGACAGTGATATACAATATACGGTCCTGTATGTGAGTGTAACCCCTATGAGGTCATTGGTTTAGCCCAGTAGGGAGGAGTCAGTAGCTAGAGACAGGCAGCTGAGGAAGAAGCTGGTTGCTGGGGAGCTGAATAATAATTAATATGCTCTTATCACCTTGAATAAGGGCTGTAATTCCCCAAGGACAAACGCCTGGGCAACAGTTGCTTTGAATTGAAGGGATAATGAAAAAGGACTCTATCACTTGGTGGAATCAGACAAGTTGACCTGTTTACCCTTTTCAAAGACATTGTTGATTTAAAGTTTCTGTATGGTTGCACTTAGGAATTTAGTTAAAGTGGGGGGGAAGTTGTATTAATTGTTAAAAGGTTTTTTTAAAAAATTCTTAAATTAAATTTGTGTGAAAGTTTGCTTCCTAAGCCCCATAGAACCCATACAAGGAGAATTTACATGAGCACCCTGAGGGAGTCTGAAAACATCCAGAGGGATCTCCTCCGGAAGGAAACTTGGTGGATTTTTAAGAGTGTAAGCCCTGGGGGGGGGGGGCTCCACATAAATAATTATCTAACGTGTTTTTTGTGAGGACATGCCATTGGTTGTTCTGGCCTTTTAAATGAGAACTCATATGGTTCTTGAATAAATGGGAAGGGCGGGTGGTTGTTTTTACACTCCCAGGAGGTGAGGCTGGGAAACACTGAGATTTCTGTGTGAACTGCTTGATACTCATATTTGTAAGTTCTCTTTTATCATTGTCAATTTTATGAATGTTCCACTGGATATAATATTATATTGCTTTGTAACTGTATTGCCTAAATTATTTATAGTTTGTAACTGACTTGAAGAGGAAGTGCCAAAACGGGAAGATTTGGCTAGCTCGCCCGTAGCAGTTACTACCGCAGTAACTACTGGGATCAACATGAAGAACTACGTTACTGATAAATTTATTGAATACTGATATAAGATTTTTGATCTTTATGTGATTGTATTTATATTATACCATATTTTTTTGTATGAGTATCAAAGGCACGGTCACTTTTTGAATAGGCAGTGGCACTTTATAGACTTTATGGACTGTGAATGGACGTCATATACTTAAGAAGGACTTTGCAGTTTGATAAACTGTTTGTTTACAGTTCGAGACACTGTGATATGCCTTAATGCCTTACTTTGAAGTCAGACTGTTTGCCTATACAAATTTTGATGCTCAGTTGATGTCTGTATTTTGTATGAAGACCAGGTTTACTATTGAAAAACTATCCTTAATGAATGTCGATATATAAATAATGTGGTTAGTTAGTTGTTCATGGCATTTTCACTCTTTCTTGGTCTGTGAAGTTCTTGGCATAAACTTACCTTTCATAAAATTTTCTTGTAATGTCTTGGTGAACAGCTGCAGCAATAAAAAAGACAATTCTATGCTAGGGATTATAGTGGAAGGAACTGAAAAAAAAGATGGCCAGTGTCATAATGCCTTTGTGTAGATGATATGTCTTAATTGAAGAAACAATCTAACAATTGAAGAAACAATCACAGTGTCTCAAAAGGAATATTGTAGTGCTGGAAAAGATGCATTAAGGGAGCTGGAGAGCTTTCTCCAATAGGAAAGGCTAAGGTGTTTGGGGCTTTTATAATTTAGAAAAAAAAATGTGTAAAGAGGAACATAGTAGAGGTTTATAAGCATGGGAGGAAGAAAATGGATAAGAGAAAAATAACTATTTCTGTCTCAGAATATTAGAATACATGGGCACCCAATGAAATTAAAACAGCAGATTCAGATAAGTAGGGCTGGGGAATTCCTGGAGATTTTGAGGGTGGAGCCTAGAGAGGCTGGAGTTTGGGGAGGAAAGTGGGGTATAATGCTCTAGAGTCCACCCACCAAAGCATCCATGTTCTCCAGGGGAAACGATCTTTGAAGATTGGTTGTCATTTCAGGAGATCTCAAGATCTCACCTGGAGGTCGGCAACCTTCCATTTACCCATCCAGGGCAGGTAATTACCCACCACCATCCCCAATTTCTCTTGCCTGAGGAATAGAACGGGAAGAAAAGGCCTCTATATAGTGACAAGCCAGGAATTTCCCCTAGTTGCTATGGAAAAGAACATAGAGGCTAGGGGAGGCAGCCTAGAGCATCACCTGGAAGTGACATTCTATTATCCCCAAACTCTTCCCTCCTCAAGCACTGTCCTCCAAATCTCCCAGCATTTACCAAGGCAAGGTTGGAAACCCTAGATTCAAGACAGAAAAAGGAAATTCTTCCTCACAAATATTTCATAGCTTTCTGACCCCTTCCATCTTTCTAAAGATGAACCATTTGTATATCCTTACCTCTTAATGGTCTTCCCATTTTTCCTCTTTACTCCATGCCTGGCTTCTCAACTGCTTGGTTTTCCTTGCAGTCTTTTCACTGGGTTTCACTTCCTCTTTCAATCAATTGACTTGGAAGAATGTAATTCTGCTTAGGATGGCACTGTTAGAGAAGTAGTTAATTTACATTAAGGCGACAAGCAATTTTGAAGAGAGAATTCTGCCATTTGTGGGCTACAAAGTGAGCACAATACAAAGCGCATTGCAGGTGTTACAAATTACATGTATTAACAAGAAACACATTTCTTTCCATATGTAAGCGTCCATACAAGGATCATTAGAACTTCAAATAAACAAGATGATGACAAAAGCATTCAAGGTGTTTTTCTTGTAATATCCAAAGCACCCCTAATAAAAAGGGTTAAGATGCTTTAGAAGTTCATAAGATTCAAATACTTACTGATTAGTTGTCTTCTAACACCAAAGTGCACTCTTTGCATGCATCATATATTGGGGCTTTTATTCATAGCCCTTTTATCTGCATACAAAAATATGAACTTCTCCATGGTCCATGGTATACAACAGCTCTATCAAGAAGCTGGAAAAAGTACCAAAAGAAGCAACTAAAAAGATCAAGGAGCAGGAACATCTTTTTCACAATGACATACAGAGAATCAATAGACATTTTTCACAGGTTTTTTTTTGTCCAGAACCAAAGTTCTATTTCCTTAACCCTCTAACAACATTATTAAAAAAGAAATTTACACATATTTCTTTTAGGGTATATTGATTCCCTGAGCCAAAGTCCATTTATTTGAAAGACAAAAACTATGCTTGGAACCTAAGATATTAGATAATTAACACAAACTTTCTTGAATAAAGTTCTTCTTGAAGAACAGCATCTACAAATACCTAAACTATCTAAATAATTTCTAATATTTTTGTACCTTGGGCTACATTTTCTTCCCCAAGAACATTTCTGTCACTCTGATGTGATGTAAATATTTATCAGGAAAGGTCATTAGTTTGCAATTGAGCGCAGTAGATTCAGGATGGACAAAGGCAGTACTTTTTCAAACAAATTTTAATTCGATGTATTGTCGAAGGCTTTCACGGCCGGAGAACCCACAACAACCAAATTTTAATTCACCTGTGCATCCTCAAAATGTGGGAATGGCATCTAATTTAGGCAAATTTGTGCATCATAGATTCATTAACATCTATTTGTCATTATAGTTAGATGGACCCTCCATATTCAGAGGCAGTATACCTCCATCCTCCAGATGCTGGCAATTTACAACAATGTTGTCATGTCCTGCTTCAGGTATCCAGACTCCAGAGGCAACCAACCAGGAACAAATTTTGGGGCTTGATCTAGTTTGATTTCAGGAAAATGCACCCAGACATAATTATTGTAGCGGTTTTCAAGATCACTGACTTGCTTTGTAATAGAAGCAAATGCAAGTTAAATGTGTAAAACAAATTCTTTTTAAAAAGCATACCATTCTACAGTAAACTGTTGTGGCTTTTATACAGAATCTATATACTCAGCTGTATAGGAGGAAATGACCCTCTTCATTAAAGTGATATATGTTGTCTTTCTTTGGAAGGAAGAAAACTGCATCAAGGACTAAAGGCTGCCTATTGGTACTTTTAAAGTGATAGGAAATGTGACAAGCTTTGCCATCTGAAGAAATGAGTGCAAATATCTCTGAGGCATTGATGCTGTTCCCCACGAAGGTTAATATTGTTATGCCAAGCCCATTACTTTTGAGGATCGTAATGGAGAATATCCTATTTAACAAAGTGAGCATCAACATCCTGAAGAGGCTCCTCAGCTATCTGTCTTCTCTCTTTAATTTTAATTAACAAAACAAATGGGCAGTAAACTCAAAGCAAAGAATCAACATTAATCTCTAAATCAAAAGGATTTACATTGAGATTACAATTAATCACATGCATGAAATATCTTATTTAATAGGGTGATGCCCTCAGTTACTTTGTTTAATCACTAAAACAATTCCATTTCCAAAATTAGGATTTGGATCCTTTCCAAACATATCCCATTAAGATGATCAATTCAGTAAGAACAGTGACAGAAATGCTTTGAAAAGAAACTGCAGAACTTCCTCCCCCCTCCCCATATGCTCAAGGGAGATACTCACAGAAGCAGAAAGCGAGTGTCATATAGTGGTTAAAGTGTTAGACTAGGAACTGGGAGACCGGAGTTCAAATTCCCACTCCATTATGGAACTTCACTGGGTGGCCATCAGTCATTCTTTATGTCAGCCTACCTTACCAGATTGGTGTGAGGGTAAAATAAAGGAGGGGAAATTATGTATGCAAATCTGAGGTCCCTGAAGAAATAGTTGACTAATAATGTCCCAGATGGACAGATATGCTCAGCCCCTAGCCACCATGGTCCTTTAAAAGTAGGGGGGAATTAGGTCACAAGTTAATTTTATTTATTTTTTTACAGTTGTTATATCCTCCCTTTCTGTCCAGTCAGGGCCAAATCTATGTAAGCAATTTTGGCTGTTGTGCAGTTATAATACTTCTATCCCATTGATCTCAGCAAGATTTCAGTAGTTTACTGGATGTAGCATATTAGCCTCTGAATATGGAGAATGGAGGAAGATATTGCTAAGTAATGATTGTTTTGATTGTTTGCCACCTTGGGAGCCCTAAGTTGGGTGGAAAGGTGGCATCAAAAAGTTTTAAATGAAGTAAATGGGAGCCAGTGCACACGTGTGCTGTCAGGATTATTTCAAAAACCATTAATAGTGTAAAGGTAGGAGGACACTATGAAAAAAAATGTTCAGCTAGGTGGGGTGAGTTGAAAATGAAGGCACAGATAAGAGCATGTACATGATTTCAAAGGACCTTTTAAACTCTACCCTTCTCCAAGGAGCTCAGACAGCATACATGGTTCTCGCTTCCTCCTTTTAACTCCACAATAGAATTGTTATGGGGAGGGGGTCTTTTTCCAATTTTTTTTTTTAGATACAGCAATTGGTTCCCCTTATTCTCTTTTCCTCTTTCAAAAGAGAAATTCTCTTTGATGTCTCATTAATTTATATTTAAGGGGGGTGGTTACCGTGTGATAGTGTAGTTTCTGTTTATACCACATAATGGTGCTCTATGCTCCCTTCTGTAATTTCAGCCCTTTCAGCCTTACCTACCTCACAGAGTTGTTATAAGGATAAAAATGGAGACAGTGATGTGTAGTGGTTAGGATGTTGGTTGACTCCCACCTCTGCCATGGAAGCTTCCTGGATGATCTTGGGCCAGTCACACACTTTCAGCCTAACCAAGCTCATAGGGTTGCTTTGAGGCTAAAATGGAGGAAGTCAATATAAGCTGCTGGAGAAAAAGACAGCAGTGAGAAGGAAGGAAATATCCCATCCTTTATATAACCAGAGTGGGGGAGAGTTAAGAACTTCTCTGAGCTAGCAGAAATAGTGTAGCGTAATGGTTAGAATACATGGCTTCTTTGAGATCTAATTGAATTTGCCTCTTCATGAAAGAGGAATTGATTTGAATAACTCAAATTCTAAAAATAGGAATAGAAAAGGATTGCTGGATTTCAGGGAGAAATTCAGCAAGGAGTAATTAAGAGAATTCCACTATCAACTCTGCTGCACAACAACCCTGTCGTGCAAGCTAGGTCCAGAGAAAGAGCTGCCCAAGGTCAGCCAGCAAACTTCATGGCGTTGTAGGAATTTGAATCCAGGTCTTCTATTTCTTAAGTTCAATAAGCTGAGAATTATAACACACTGAATGCCCTTACATATTGTTAACCTGGGGAAGGGGACACCAGTGTCAAGGTCCACACGTGCAATGTATGCAAGTCCCAGGCACTTGCTCCAGAGGTCTTTGAATATTTGTGTACACAAACATGGCTAAGCTGGACACCCCTCCTGGAAAGAAAGAGAGAGCAACAGATTCTTAACTAGTTTAACTGTATTTACCTAACAAAGGATAAAGTTGGACTGAAAAGAAAAAGGCAGTTCAAACCGAAGCAAACAGTGCTTGGCAATCAAAATGTGAGAGTAACTTTTAAAAAGGAACTTAATAATAAAATACAGTGGCAATTTATTTGGCTGGTGTCTGTGCAGGTCTGGGGAAAAATAATGGTCATAAGCTATGCCTGTTGTCTTATCCCATAGCCCTGGACCCAGCAGTGCTGCCAGGTTGGCTGAAGATCTGGTCCTGGGTGCCATTATCAGCATCTGTCTGGTGGGTTGCCTACCCCTGCCTTAATGTGCATTTTCCCCACCCTGTACATCTTCCTATTACGCTTTGCTCCTTTAATAAAGGAGCAACCTTTCTCACCACCACTTCCATGATACATCATGAATTTGGCCTCTAGGTTCTATTATATTCTGTCCTCCTTCCTCTCTGACATGGTTTAGTCTACCAGGCTATTTGTGTTCATGCAACTTGAAAAGGCATCTGCTGCCCCCCAGAATTCATCCATGCCCCAATGGAGCTTAGCAAATGACTGCCATCCTATTTAAATTAATTGAACGTACCATATTCTGCATACACCACTGATTGGCCTAATTTATTTCAGCTCCTTAAAGGTCTGGGATTTTCCTATTTGCCCTTGCTGCATTGTTTTTACTCATTTGGCTCCAATTAGCCTCAGCTAACAAAAATACATTATCCCAAGCCTCTTCTTAGTCCTGCTGTTTCTAATGACATAATTTGTGAGAGTTTTTTTTAAATGGCTCTTTAAAGTAAAGACATTAGGAATTAAGTTACATTTTCTTTAGTGGGGATGAGAAATATTAATTGCAAGCACCTGGACTGTTTCCCTTGAAGAAGACTTGTGATTTTTAACTTAACTAATAAACATTGACATAATCAGTGAGCTATCAGCACCATATGTCAGCCCTTTGTGAGGGAAAGATCATCCCCCTGCTTGGTTAAGTAAGGAAACTCTTGAATTATTAGCACCCAGGCTCAGGATGTTTTGCAACCATCATTCAGCACCAATCCATTGAAAAGGGGGAAAGAGATGAACTGTTCCATCCGAACAGCAGGGTTATTTCCTCAGCTATCCAAGTGAAAAGAAATTAAATGATAAAGATAGTTGCTAAAGCCATTTCAGACACAACAGCGTTAACCCATTCATTGCCTTTGTAGTGTATAGCTGTTTCTACAGGTGACTTGCAAAGTGCATTTGAGTCCTGTTTGTGCTAGTATCATGCTAATTTTATAAATGTAGGATACAGTGTAGAAAACAATTAATGTATGTTCTAGCCAGTGGAAGACAGGTCAATGCATGGTAGATTCATCAACATCTATTAGCCATCACAGCTAGATGAAACCTACATAGACAGATTTCACAACCACCACCTCTTAGAAAAATCTACATATACCAAAGACCTGCCTGCTGTGCAGATGTTACAAACACATAAATAACCCCCAATATGCCTCTTCAATTTAGCTGCTCACACTGGGTGGGACTCAAAGTTGATTGTGAAGTTAGTACCGCTGTTTGTCTCCTTATTCAACAAAGAATTGTATAAGTACTCAAAATAGGGAACTGAATTTTTCACAGCGGCTTCTTTTTATAGGTGCCCATACTCATCTATATGTTTGCAATGATTTCCACCAATTCCGCCCCCCCCAAAAGGTTCCAGTATTCATTATTACTGAGTACCACCAGGAAAAAGCCCTGTTTATGCAGTTGTCCATTTTTCTCTCACACCCACCATCCACCCACTCACTTTTTATAAAATTGGTACTAGTAACTATATTGCTATAGTCTAACACTATATAATACCTCTACTACACATTGTAAAAACAAAGTTCAAAAAAGCCCACTGGTATTGTTACAGGGGGGAATGATGTCCCTAGGTATAAGTAATCTTAATAAGCATAATGCTCCAAGCATCATCTGTGATAAGGAACTGGGTTTTGCCTCCCCAAATAAGTTGTGCCTCAGTGGAGCTTTGGAGTCGGCTGCAATAATCTCTGCTTGGCAGCAGCTAAAACTTCAAATAGCCACCTGCAGATGCAGCTAATCTGTGGAGGAGGGTGATTGGTCTTTACCCCCTTTGCTCCCTCTTTTCATCATGCCAACTTAATTGTTACAGTAACTACTCAGTTGAAGTACCTGGGCCTTTCTGGGGTATGAAGAAACAACCTTGTCTCCCACTTCAATCTTATCCTCATTATATGGTTGAGGGGTGCTGTGATGATTTTCCCCTTCACGATCTCCCCTTTTTCAAAAATATAAATGACATATATGCCTTCATTGAATATACTCTGTAATACATAAATCCTGTGTTTCCCTAAATCAAAACCATCGATAACATTAGCTATCAGGAAGCAGGTGCAGTTTTTTTGTGTGTATTTTACGTAGTATAGCACAAGATAATCTGCCTTGTTCTCCCTCTGCAAGACAAAGGCCTTGAGTGCACAATTAAAATTCCTTTGAGTAAGCATACAATGTATCTGTGTTTTCTCTGGATAGCAGCAGTAGCTATTAGTTATTTACTATTAGCTGCAAGGGCTGATCTGAGACCGTTTTAATGGAATTTGACCAGGGTAGCTGATAGTTTAAACCATTTGTGGATCATCTTGATGCTACCATACTTAAAATTAGAAGATTCTCTTAAGAAAGCCTTTTCTCCTGAAATGTACAGAATAGAAAATGGAAGTCAGCCAACTTTAAACTGAACATATTCTAGAGAATTTTTTTTTGAAATTTGGAAAATACAAAGCTAATTTATATATCATTTGTGAAAATGGCCTTTGATTGTGTTATATCACAGTACAGAGGGGACTCTGAGAATGAGAAGCACCAGGCTGCACTTTTTAAAGCACAGAATATACATCAGAGAGCTAAACAGAAAATCCAGATCAATTCCTAGGCCATTTGTCAGAGGGTGATCCATTCCTCCAATACAAAATATCTTTCAGTGACTTCCTTGACCTCAAAACTAACCCCAGCATGGATTCATCTGTAACTGATATTACACAAAACACTCTTTGATTCTGGTGTGGATGCTGCATTTTTTTAAAAAGACAGAAATAAAAAGTCTGAACATTAAAATATGCACTAGCTAAATAGCAGTGTTAGGATTATTAAATGGATTATCCAAAAATGCTACAGCTAGCCTTGAAGAAGTTATTGCTAACTAAACTAAATATATGTGAATAAAAAATTATATGAATCAAATACATGAGGTCTTTGCAATGAATAGTTTATCCAAATGGAAGAAGCCTGTAGTGCTGTTGGAACCTGTGTTATTAAGATTTACCTATTTATGACCCTATGCAGACATACCTGCTAATTGTGATTTCTTTCCATTTAGGTCTCACTACACAAATCATTGTTAAAATTAACTTTAAACAAAGATGGGACTCATGATGTGAAACAGGTTTGCAAACTACAGAGAAATGCCATGTCTATAGCAAGCAAACAATGATTTAAGGTATTCTCAACGAAAAAGGGAGACTATAAATGAAATATGTTTCTCAGAGTTTTTGCCATCAGTTCCCCAAGTTAAGTGTGTGACACCACAGACTTCCTAAGGAAAATACAATCTATTGACAATCTTCCAGATAACACTATTTTGACCATCATGGATATTGATTCTTTATATACCAACACCCACCACAAAGATGGAATAGAAGCCATTAGGAACACCATCTCTGACAACATCTGACCTTGTTACTGAGCTCTGCCAATTTGTCCTCACCCACAACTACTTCAGATTTGTCAATGATTTATTTTTTTAAGATCAATGGTACAGCCATGGGGACCCACATGGCAGCACCATATGCCAACATTTTTATAGTTGACTTGAAGCAGCTCTTCCTCAGCTCCCAAGCATTAACACCTCTTCTATACCCAATAGTCATTGATTACATTTTTATCATCTGGAAACATGGGAAAGAAGAACTGGAGAGATTTCACTAGGCTTTCAGCAAATTCCACCCTACCATCAAACTGACCATGAATCAATCCACACAAGAAGTACATTTTCTAGACATCACTGTACAAATACATAATGAAAGCATAAAACCAACTAATCGCCAAACATACCTATATGTCTCCAGTCATCATCCCAAATATACCAAACAATCATTTGTTTACAGCTGCCTCTGCTCCAATCCCTCTGACAAAGATTCTCACCTGTGTGATCTACCACAAAGATGGGATTTGGAAATAACTTCCTATGAATAATTAAGAAAATATACTCACATCCCTCTTCAGAAGTAAAAATCAGTGGAGCAACATCGGAGAAAAATATCCCTTCACAGAGGAAAACCGCAAGCATGTTCTCTTTCCCTGATACTATTTGCAATCACTGTGGAACCATTGGCAATAGCAAAAGAGAAAACCATCAGATACAAGGAATAACAATTGATTCAAACAACTATAAATTTAGCATGTTCACAGACAACATGCTGCTATATATTTCAAAACCTGCATTATCCTTTCCCTACCTCCAAAAAACACTCTCTATATTTGCCCATATTTCAGGATTAGAAGTTAATTGGACTAAATCACAGATTCTACCTATAAAGTTTACAACTTATATTGTTGATAAATTTGAGTTTCCATATAACTTCCAAAGGTTGCCAACACAATTATCATATTTAGGAATCAAAATCCCATCAGATCTTAACCAACTTCTAAAAGAAAACTATATTAAAACAATTACAAATAAAATCCGAGCTATTAAATGTGACAAATTTCAACAATCATGGTATGATAGATATCATTTCATAAAATCTTTCATACTCCCCAAGTTGATGTTTCTTTTCCAAGCAATTCCTATAGCGATACTACCAAAACTCCTATATCGATGGCAAACTAGCTTAAACAAAATTCTGTGGCAATACAAACACCCATTACTACATTAAGACTAAAGAATACACAGGGTGGATTTAATTATCCAGACAGACTTATACAGGGATCATTTTGTAGAAAAAGAGCAGCAGGAACTCATTAGCATAACTCATTAGCATATGCAACACCACTTGATCAGGCCGAAATAGCTGGGATTTGGTTGATGCCAGACAGGGGAGTGTTCCCCCACATGGCTGTGGCCCAATCAGGGCCCTTTTCGCTCCAATCCAGACCAAAACATGCCCAAAATTGCTCAAAATGGATATTTTGGGCATGTTTTGGCCTGAATTGGGCCCAAAATGGCCCAGATATGGTCAGTGCTGGGCAGGGGAGGGGTCCCCTGCCAGGCACCGACCCAATCCTGATGGTTTTGGTCATGATCCTGGCCAAAATGGGCCCCAAAAGGCCAAAAATGGCCATTTGGGCCTCATTTGGTCCCGGATCAGGGCCGAAACAGCCAAGACCATGTCAGTGTCAGGCAGGGGAGGGTTCCCCCACCCAGCACTGACCCGATCCTGGCCGTTCCAGTCCCGATCCCGGCAGGACTGGGGCAAAAATGGCCTAAAATGGCCATTTTAGGCCCATTTTGACCTGGATCAGAGCTGAAAAGGGCGGGAATGGGTTGGTGCCAGGAGGGGGAGGCTTCCTCTGCCTGGCACCAACCCAATCCCAGCCATTTCAGCCCCAATCCCAGCAGAAAATCACCCAAAATGGCCAAAGTTGCCATTTTGGGCCTTTCAGGCCCAGATCAGGGCCGAAACGGCCTGGATTGGGTTGGAGCCGGGCGGGGGAACCCTCCCTGAAAATGGCCCTTTTGGGACATTAGGGCCTGGATCAGGCTGAAATGACTGGGGCCGGGCAGGGGATGCTTCTCCCGCACAAGGTTCCAATCATGGCCATTTCAGCCCCGATCCAGGCCCCTTCAGCCCCTATCTGGGCACAAAATGGCCAAAAAATGCCATTTTGAGCCCATTTTGGCACAGATAAGGGTCGGTGCTGGGTGGAGGATACTTCCCCTATTGGGTACCGACCCGATCCAGGCTGTTTGAGCCCCAATCTGGGCCGAAATGGGCCCAAAATGGCCATTTTGGCCCATTTCGACCCGGATCAAGGCCAAAACGGCTGGGACTGGGTTGATGTTGGGGAGGGGAGGGTTCCTCCACCAGGTCCCTAACCAATCTGGACCATTTTGGCCCCGATCCGGGATGTGTCGGCCCTTATCCAGGCCGAAACAAGCCCAAAACAGCCCAAAATGGCTGTTTGGGGCCCGTTTCGGATGAGATAAGGGCCAAAACGGCCAGTACTGGCTTGGTTCTGGGCAGGGGAGGCTTCCTGCCCAGCACTGACCATATCCCAGCCATTTCAGCCCCAATCCTTGCCCCTTCATCCCTGAAACTGCCCCAAAATTATTGAAAATGGTCATTTTGGGCCATTTTGGCCCGGATTGGGACCGAAATGGCCAGGACTGAGTCAGTGCCCAGAGGGGGAAACTTTATCCACCCAGCACCATCCCGATCTATGCCATTTTGGACCCGATCAATGCCAAATCTGGCCCATAATGGCTGAACATGATGATTTTGAGCCTGTTTCATCCCGTACTGGGGCCGAAATGGCCAGTATCAGGTTGTTGCTGGGTGGCAGACAGTTCCCCCACCTAGCACCAACCCGATCTGGGCTGTGTTGGCCCTTATCCAGGCCAAAATGGGCCTAAACTTGCCAAAAATGTCCAATGCCGAATCGGGCCCATAATGGCTGAAAATGACAATTTTGGGTCAGTTTCATCCCGGATTATGGCCGAAATGGCCAGGATCAGGTTGTTGCTGGGTGGCAGACAGTTCCTCCACCTAGCACCAACCCAGTCTGGGCCGTGTTGGCCCTTATCCAGGCCAAAATGGGCCTAAACTTGCCAAAAATGTCCATTTTGGGCCTGTTTCGGCCTGGATCAGGGATAAGGGCCAAAAAGGCCGAGGCCAAGTTGGTGCTGGGTAGGGAAGGCTTCCCCCTCCCCACACTGACCATATCCCGGCCATTTCAGCCCCAATCCTTGCCCCTTCAGCCCCAAAATGGGCCGAAAATAGTCAAAAATGGCCATTTTGAGCCCATTTTGGCCCGGATTGGGACTGAAATGGCCAGGACCAAGTCGGTGCCTAATGGGGGAAGAGTTTCCCCACCCTGCACTGACCTGATTCAACTCATGCTGAATCGGGCCCATAATACTCAAAAATGACAATTTTGGGTCTGTTTTGGCCTGGATCGGGGCTGAAACAGCCAGGGTCAGGTCAGTGCCTGGTGTGAGATGGTTCCCCCAAGTGGCACACACCTGATCTGGGCCATATAGGCCCTTATCCAGGCTGAAATGGGCTGAAATGGGCCAAAAATGGCCGTTTGGGGCCTGTTTTAGCCCAGATCAGGGATGAAACGGCCAGGATCAGGTCAGTGATGGGTGTGGGATGGTTCCCCCACCCAGCACTGACCTGATCGAGGCTTTTTTGGCCCAGATCAGGGATGAAACACCCAGGATCAGGTCAGTGATGGGTATGGGAAGGTTCCCCCACCCAGCACTGACCTAATCCAGGCCGTTTTGGCCCAGATTCAAGACATTTTGGCCCGGATTCAGGCCAATTTGTCCCCAATCGAGACCTAAACAGCCCTAAAGGCAGGTAGGCAGGGCCACCTGACGGGGAAACTGCCGAAACACCGTTCTGGTGTGTTCCCCCTCTAAATGAGCCCTGTACTTATTTCAAAAATTAATCCATCTAATAAATATATTTCATGTTACAAATAAGAGATCAAACTGGTCGGACTAAAATTTTTCAACCACTGTGTCTACACAAGATTTAATATGGAACAAACAAAACTCTCGACCATCTTCTATTAAGCAAAATGTCTTTCTCATAGCAATTTTTAAAACATGGGACCTTAATAGAAACAAACTAACCCCTGAAATTTCTAGATCCTCTTCTTTTTTTTACAAAGCTAATTTCCTCCTGGCCAAATTTCTGCTTTCAGTAAAAACTGGAGACAATATGAAATAATTCACTTTGTGCAAATTGCTTCCAAAAAAAAGAAATGTTAGACAAATCAGTGTTAGAAAAGTCACCACAATATCCCATGGTATACCTACCTCCAACTTAACCATATAGCCTCTCACATACATTTAAAGAAAATCATGAACAACTCAAAACCAGAATTTGAATTACTATTAGACAATATGGGATCTACTCAAAGAGACTTGATTTCAAAAGTATAGAATATCCGTCTTCACTATTTAAACCCAAAACCCTAAGCTTTTTAAAAAACTGGTATCAAAACCAACAAATGAACAATGGAAGAAAATATAGTCTTCAAGTTTATTTAATTCCTCAATAATTAACGTCAAACTTCCAATGTCACACAGCAATTCCTAAGACAGGAAGGCATAGAACACCAAGCCACAGTGGCCTATACTCCTGAACAAAATGAAACAGCAGAGAGAAAGAATAGGATACTGCTGGACATGGTGAGATGTATGATGCATGATGCTCAGCTACCAAAACTACTTTGGGGAGAAGCAGTCATGACTGCCACATATACACAGAACAGACTGTCAACAAAAGCTACTGAAGCTACACCATTTGACTTTTGGCATGGCAATATACCAAGTGTGAAACATCTGAGAGTCTTTGGAAGCAAGGCCTACTCCTACATTCCAAAGGAGAAGAGGGGCAAACTAGATGACAGAGCCTCACAGGGAATTCTTGTCGGATAATCAGCACAAAGCAAAGGATACAGGATCTATGATCCACAAACCAGAAGAACCATAGTGAGGAGAGCTGTATACTTCAATGAAAGTGAGAAGGCTACACCTGAAAAGGGGGCACCACTGAAGAGAACAGCCAAATCACATATCCTGATTCAGATGAAGAACCAGGAGACTCTACGATACACATCACTGGTACAACAAGTGTAGATCTAGTACAAGATGCTTCACTATTGGAGACACCTGGCCCATGAGAGGTCTAAAGTCCAGAGACATCTAACCCATGAGAGGAACAGCGTTCAGAGACATCTGACTAACCAGAGGCACAGAGTGCAGAAGTGGAACAAAGGTGATCAACACATTCAACCATTCAACATATTCAACCAAAGGTACACATTCAATCAAAGCTATTCCAGTTCCATGACTGTCATACCTCGCAAGAACGGCAGAAATACCTGAACCTGCTTCATGGGATGAATTATCCCAGCTAAATTCAGAAATACCTGAGCCTACTTCATGGGATGAATTATCCCAGCTACCACCAGAAGAAGCTGCAAAATGGAGAAAAGCGACACAAGAAGAACTTGAAGCCCTACACAAGAACAAAACATGGACACTCACACCACTACCTTGGAAGAGGAAAGCAGTGGTGTACAAATGGGTTTCCAAGGTCAAGCATGATGAACATGGCTCAATCCAAAGATACAAAGCAAGACTAGTTGCTAAAGGTTACTCTCAGAAATATGGAGAAGATTTTCATGAAACTTTTGCACCTGTTGTGGGACACACCACTGTAAGAACACTACTAAGTGTTGCTGCAAGCAAAAGCATGCATACAGAACATCTTGATGTCAAGACAGCATTTCTGCATGGGAAACTAGAAGAAGATATCTACGTGCTCCGACCTCATGGATTTGAAAAATCAGGACAGGAACACCTTGTATATAAACTACAGAACAGCATCTATAGACTCAAACAAGTTGCTTGAGTTTGGAACTTAAAGCAGCATGATCTACTCATCCAAGAAGGATTGAAGAGAAGTGAAAATGATCTTTGCCTATACACCAAGCAGAACAATGGCAAATGGATTTATCTACTGATTTATGTTGATGATTTGATTCTGGCATATAAAAATCCAGATGACAGAAAAGAAGTTGTACAACACCAAAGCAAACATGTTGAAATCAAGCAATTGGGTAACATTACTCAATACCTAGGCATGCAACTTTACAGAGAAGAAGATGGAAATTTCCTTATCAACCAAGAGCAAAAGCAACTACTAGAATATCTTGGAATACAGATCTCACTACCTGTAACAATCTATGAAGACAAAGTTGTATCAAGTTCTCACAGAGAGAATACATCCACCACCATACCAAGCACATTGGCATGAAGTATCACCTTGTGAAAGAACTACAACAGAAAGGCATCATGAAGATGATCTACTGTCCATCCACATAGATGGCTGCTCATGCCTTAACTAAGCCACTACCAAGACTTCACTTTCAAACGCTATGAGACAAGATGAATCTCATAGACTAATACAAGTGACAGACAGAGGGGGTGTTAGAAGCAGAGGACAGCGCTGTCCTTTTCCTCAGGTTTCAGAGGACAAGCCAAAGAGTTAGACTAGACCTTAGATATGTAGATTGCTATTCTCAGGACTTCCTCCTCATGACATCCTCCTTCTCACGGTTCTCTTCCTGGCTTTGTTCCAGGCACCATCTCTCTCCTTCTCCTTCCTCCATCTTAGAATCATGCAGGGCTCATTTTGAGGGGGAACGCAGTTCCAGGAGTTCTCCAAAGAGGTCACATGTCAGGTAGCCCTGCCCATCAGATTTTTGGCCGTTTGGGGCCCGTTTTGGCCTGGATTGGGCCCAAAATGGCCAGGATCGGGCCTCTGATGGGTGGTGGATCACTCTTCCATTCAGCAGCTGCCCAATTCTGACCATTTTGTGCCCCCTTTCAGCCATTTTCATCCCCTTTTTGCCATTTTGGGCCCAATTTCGGCCCTGAATGGCCAGGATTGGGTCCAAAACAGCCAGGATAGGTGAGGTCAGGGGGTGTGGCATATGCAAATCAGTTATGCTAATGAGTTGTGCTAATGAGTTCCTGCAGCTCTTTTTCTACGAAATGGCCCCTGGAATCATGGATGCAGGACTTGTCCTGCATTCCCATCTTTAGACTAGATAGGTAGATAGGCTCTATCTCTCCTCCTTTCCTATCAGATTATGGAGTTCCTATAATAAAGAACGCTTATTTCCTTTCTAAGTATAAACAAGTGTATGCTTTGTTATTTTCTTTCCTGCACACACACCATCCAACAGAATCAGCTCACACCACCTATGATCACACTTTCACTGCAAACTATAGACTAATGAATAGAAATCTTAGAAACAAAACTCAGGAGCAACAACCTAATGAAATTCCAAAACTTACAAAGTTAATTATAATACATGTTCATCACTAAGTGTAATATGTTCTAAACCATATTTTCATGACAAGCCAGCAGAAACAGCAGCAACATAATGCTAAGAGTATATCAAAGAACAACAAATATAAATAGACGGATGAAAAGTGTCCTGCTCACCAGGTTGGAGGCAAGTCCTGGCAAAAACAGGGCCCACTGTCAGATACGCCCTGCTTATCTGCCATGTATGTCTATTGTTCTCTGTACTCTGCACTCTGGGCCTCTGAGAATGTGTAAAGAATTATCTGAGTAACTGTCTAATTATGTAGCCAAGAGTAGCTTATTAACATAAAAGGGCATTTCCCTTGTGGTAGGTGTCGGGTTTGTAGTTTAGTTCTCACAGGATCTGCAGTCACTATCCATCAAAGAAATAAGATCATTAATTTGAAATCATTTTCCACTTGCCAAACGGAAGCTGTGATTTATCTGATTGTATGTCCCTGTAATTTAGTTTATGTGGGCAGTACTATCAGATCTGTCAAAACACAGATTTTAGAACATATGTCTGATATTAAGAATAACATTTTAGAACCCCTTTAGTTGACCATTTTTCTACTCTCAAACATAGAGGAACAGATCTAAAATACACTGTGCTGTACGTAGCCCCTAAAGGTTCACAACTGAGAATCCAGCAGGGACCACCATCAGGTGTAGATCTGCTAAATGAAGGCTCTCTGGGGAACATATGGCAAGAGGTGGTCCCACAGGTTGACTAAAAATCCAACCAAACCCCAATTTTAAACATTTCATTTTAGAAGACCAAAGTTCTCAAAAATTCTAGGGGTAGTCAAAAGGAAATTTAGCGGGAAAGGAAGATCTAATCCCTCCATGAGGCGTTGTCTCCATTATTCCCTACGAGCAAGCGTGGACATTTAAGGGCAAACCTGCTCTACATTGTTGCCTATGGGCAAGTGTGGCCTCCATTATTCTTTATGGGCAAGCATGCTCTCCATTATCACCTATGGGCAAGCACGGTCTTCATTATTCCCTATGGGCAATTATGCATTCTCTATTGGCAATCATGTATTGGCTATGAGCAATTTATTCTCTATGAACAAGCATGCTCTCCATTATTCCCTATGGGCAAGCGTGCTCTCCATTATTCCCTATGGGCAATCATGCGTTCTCTATTGGCGACCATTTATTGTCTATGGGCAATTGATGTCCTTAGTTTTAGTATGTTCCTTGAACTCCTATGTGTTTAATGCGTCCCACTGTTTTTTGTGGTACTAGCATTTAGTTATTGCCTGTTTCCAGCTCATGGTATTCTGGGATCATTTTGGCAGGGAAAGGGTTAATGAAAGCCTGATATTTCCATGTTTTCATTTCTAGAATATTGTTCTCTTGTGTCATTAATGCTTCCCACTGTTCTTCTGGTAATAGCATTTCTTTAGTGCCTGTTCTGGCCTGTTTTGTTCTGTTCTGGGAGCATTTTGTCAGAGAAAGAGTTAATAAAAACATGATATTTCCATATTTTCATTTCTAAAATCTTATTCTGCAGTGTCTTTAGTACCTCTCACTGTTTGTTGTGGTACTAGCATTCCTTGCCCATTCTGGCCTGTTCCGTGCTATTCCGAGAGTATTTTGGCATGGTTCTCTTGTGTCTCTTGTGTCTTTAAAGCTTCCCGCTGTTTTTTGCAGTACTAGCATTTCTTTAGTGCCTGTTCTGGCCTGTTTTATTCTGTTCTGGGAGCATTTTGTCAGGGAAAGGGTTAATAAAAGCGTGATATTTTCATATTTTCATTTTTAAAAAATTGTTCTCCAATGTCTTTAATACATTCCACTGTTCTTTCCGGTGCCACTATTTGTTTAATGCCCATTCCAGCCCATTCCAGCTTGTTCCCACTTGTATCCTGACCCCTGAGGAAGTGGTACAGTTAATTGAGCATCTTAATCAAACACTAGTATATGCTGGGGTGGGGGGAACAGGGCTGGTGGGGAGGGTCAGGCGGATGGCTTCACCAGACAGTATCGCTTTCAGTTCAAGGTAGATATAATCTTGTTCATTTTGCCATTCCCACTTCCCAGCTATTGAAAACAATGCCAGCACAATTTGTGTAATCCTAAACCTATTGTGTTGTTACTGAATGTCTTGTGCTGTCTAATTGGTTTGTTTTCCTGTATTCTGTAATGCCTCTTGAGTCTCAGTGCGAAAAGTAGGCTATAAATGAATTACATAAATAAAGAATAAATTATAGTGTTGTTATATGCAGAGCTACTGGCTTTGGACCAGCCACTCTCTCTCAGCCTAACTCAACATAGGTGGTAGCTGTGAGGGTAAAATGGAGGACCGAAGATTCACGTACGCCTCCCTGAGCAACTTGGAGGAAGGATGGGATTAGATGAGATGAGATGAGATGAGATGAGATGAGATGAGATGAAAAGAGATGGATGGATGGATGTTTTAAAAAATCCCACTGCCCAAGGCAGCATGTCAGGGCCTTTTCATTTTTCACTTCTGCATAAGTGTTTGTTTGTTTGCTTGCTTGCTTGTTTGTTATACTGCTTCTCTTCAGTTAAGATCTCAAAGTGGTGCACAACAATTTCAACAGTTAATACAGTACAAAAATATAATATTCAATAAAAAGTAATCTCCCTATTACTCTGTTATTCCATAGAAGATGGCCATGTGAGAAATCAAACATAGAACATTATAGATAATAATGGTTTCATTACATTTTACTATTTTTAATACAAAGCTGACTTACAGTGACCCCTGCTGGGGTTTTCAAGACCAGAGACTAACAGAGGTGGTTTGTCATTCCCTGCCTGTGCATAGCAATGTCATCTCCCACATGATGTGGAAGCACCGGGGCTGATTCTTGAAAACTGGGCCCCAAACACTAAGTTTCTCTAAAAATCCTTCCTCTGTACCTATGGACTGTCAAAGAGATGTTAATAGGATGCAGAACCAGATGTTGATCCTGGATACCTGTAACCAGCCCATGCCTGCAGAGGGAGTTCTTCTCTTCATATCGTTTCCTCCAATTAATACTCCATTCAAACTTAGTGTTTGAGGCCAATTTTTAGAGAATCTGCCCCCCAGCACAACCCATCACTTCTGCATCATACCAGAAATGATGTCATTTTCCAGTGATGTGGGAGTTGGCATGCCCATTTTGACCATGTGCCTCCCAGAGGCCTGAGAAAGTTTACAGAACTTGCTAACAGCTTCAGTACACAGTGAACTTGGAGGTAAGCTTGTTAGCAGAGCCTCCATGGCACAGATTTGAATCAATTAACATACTAAGCAAATCTCACACCTGTGGGAAGAGGCTGGGAGTGGGACCAAAGCTACAGATTGGTTTCACTTCTGCTCACTCACATGTTCACCCTAGCAATGATGACATCAATCTTTGTGGTCTTGATTGGCTAACAGGCCTGAGCCAATTAAGCCTCTAAACCCATAAAATAGGTTGGCATCATGGAGAGACCAGAACTGAGAGGTTGGAATAGTCTTCTGTAAGGTGGCTGGCCCTCTGCAACCATCTTTTTGTCTGCTGTTATGGCTCTGAACAATTATGGTCCTATCTGTCTCTATGCAAGAGACTTTGAGGTAATTTGTACCAGTGTTTAACTTGTGTTTTGCCTTCTGGAACTACTGTGGTATATGTAGCTAAAGCTTATATGCTGAGGTTTTGTTATTTTATCCCCACAGTCTGTCTGGTTGCTTTGAATATCTGCACCTTAAATAAATAATTATATTTTTTATCTTGTGTGGTTCTTGACTTTGAAACCTCAAAAGGCTGAAACCGGTGTCTTAACCCTAAACCACCTACCAGATAAATCTTTGTTAAAGAACTCTGCTTGCAAGTCCCCCTTGCAAGGTAGACCTTCTGTTTAGCTCCCTGACAGGCTGGGAAATTTGTCCTTTTTGTTCCTGTGCCTTGGGATAGACTAAAAGGACTGGTGGCAGTTGTTGAGGCTAATGTGAGAGCAGTCTCTCATTGGCAGTCTTGTAAAGTTTTGACTAATGAAGACATGGAGCTCTGTGCATGTACCCCCGCACCCTGGGTGGAAGTGGCGGACCCCTGCACTCTTTGACAACATAGTTGGCTGGTTCCCTATACCTCCCCCCCGCACTAGCCAAGTGAGTGGTGGTAGGAGGTGGCAGGTGGTGGGGGTTGGGGTTGGGTGACCCTAAACATTGTTATTGTTTTTTTCTTATCCAGAAAGATCAAAGTATTTTTTTATATTTTGAGGAGCATCTAGTGGGATATCATGATTTTTAAAAGTTTAAAAATTGGAATAACTTATTGTTGAATATACTGGAGAAATATAAGAACATTATAAACTATCATAGAAGGGCCAAGAATTATGGCCCTTCTATGGCCATAATTCTTTCTTTGTCTGAATTCAAGACAAAGAAAGAGTTGATCAAAACCTTACGTACTGTTTTTTTCCATGCCAATGTTGTCATTATAAAAGGTTTAAAATTGCTTTTTATTATATGCAAAAGGGGGAAGACCTAAAGTATCATTGCAGACTTTAGAGAACTCATTACACAAAGGTGGGATACAAATTCTAAATCTTATCTTACATGCAACAAAAAGCTGGTAGCTAGTGTAGATTGGCATAAAATAAAGGTTCGTGTTTGGAATGATACTTGTCTAATATACAATTCTAAGTGTAATCTTTGATACACTATGACAGGCAAGAAAGCCCCTACTTTAGAAAACACAGTTCCAATTTCTTGGAAGACATTTAGGGAAAACATTAAATCAGATATGTCCCCAGTGACATCAATTAATTATAATGAGCAAATTGACAGTACATTTTTAAGAAATACATAAGTTTGGAAAAAGGATGAAAAAGCAATTGCTAGGAATGCAATGACAGGGACTCTGACTGAGCAGAAGGCACTTCTCATGTGTGGGCTGTGCCTCCTCTCTGTTGCTTCCCCCTCCAGCTGTAGTCACTGAACCACATCTCATGCTGTTTCAGCAGGTGCCTCAATCCACTGGACATTGAGTAGGAAGGAAGAGGCAAATAAGTCCTGCTGTGCAAGCAGAACTCTGCTCAGGCTGCTGCAAATCCAACTGAATGTAAAAAAATGGGACCAAGAAAAGTGTATCCGTCTATCTAACCTTTCATCTGGTAATATTTGGTCAAAGGCTGAGGTTTAATTACATTTATAGCGGTTATAATAAAGAATGAATGAAAAAAGCATATAATCTCTTGATGGATATTATGATTTTAATGGCATGTCCACAGACAGAAGGATTTCTGCCCATGGACTGTGATTTTCTCACCTACCCCCTCCTTCTACAGCCTAAAGCATCTTCTAAAGTGCTCCTTCTTCAGGACAGGAAATCTCAAGGACAAAGTTTCAAATTTTAAAATCCCATATTACATCATTACATAAATTACAATTGTAAAAAACAATATTCGGTTTGAAAGCCAGCTGACATATATTTTTTACCAATAGACACATTATTTTATGCATTATTCTAATACTAAATTTAAATATCTAATTCAAGGTTTCCAACTTTTCCCCCCATAACTTTATTCTCAAAACAGCACAGCAGCACAATTAATTTTACTCTTTGCAAAGTATCAAGGGGGCATTTTGGCCTGCTGCTGATATGGGAGTTGGGAGTTACATTCCGCAGGAAGCAATCCTTTGTATACATGGAAATAATCTGGGGTATCCAGGTTATCTGGTGTTCATAATAAACAGGATAAGATGTGTTTGTGTGTAAAGTACCATCTAGTCACAACTGACATGGTGAACCCAGCAAGGGGCTTTAATGGCAAATGAGAAGCAGAGGTAGTTTGTTAGTGCCTTCCTCTGCAGAGTCTTCCCTGGTGGTCTCCCAACCAAGTACCTACCCTGCTTAGCTTCCTAGATCTGATGAGATCAGGCTACACCATGCCACTTTCCCTCCAGGATAAAGATACTTAGTACCAAAATAATTAGTTCTAGTATGATATTATTTTAAAATGGTGTCTGCTGCTCAAAGTGGAGATGCTGTAAATTTCACCATGAAAGTGTTCAACAGTGGAACTAACCATATTCAGTCAGACATGTTCAGTCGCCCTGCATCTCCAGTTAAAAGGACCAGGCAGTAAGTAATGTGAAAGATCTCTGCCCGAGACCCGGGAGTGTCACTATCAGTCTGAACAGACAATCCTGACCTTGATGGATCAATGGTCTGGTTCAGTTATAAGGCATCTTCATGTGTGTTCCTGTGAGAGCGAATCACCCGGCATGTTTAGTGTGTGGTAAACAAACAAACAAACAAACCTTGAAAACCAGCCAAACAGGTTTGCATCTTTTTTTTTCAAAACTGTACATGCACAAAAATGCTACCAATTCAAACCAATTGGCAGCCATGAATGTCACGAGGGACTACTTAGATGAACACAGAAGGGCAGGATTTTATTAAAACTCAGCATTTATTTATGACATTTATATAATTTGTGGCTGATTTAATTGTCTATTTAAACAATTGCCTGCTGAGTGGAGCAGTTATACAACAAGATGGAGTAGTAGTAAATCAGCCTTTATGTGAACAAGCATGCACAAAAGGCCTACTGCATAGTACTGCATGGTTAGTAAGACGGGAAAATGCCTGGAGATTTGGGTGTGGAGCCTGGAAATGGTGGGATTGGGGGGAGGGGAAGGACTTCAGCAGGGTATAATGCCATAGAGTCCACCCTTCAAAGCAGCAATTTTCTCCAGGGGAACTGATCTCTGTAGTCTGGAGATCTGTTGTAATTCCAGAAGATTTCCAGTTCCCACTGGAAGTTGGCAGTCCTAATTGTTAGGAAGGAATACAATGAAGCTTCAGGCAGAATATACATGAATGGCAGACAGACAGACAAACTGATCATCAAAAAATCAGTACCCTGCTCACAACTGGTGAACAGGAGGATGTAAGACAAACCAGCAAGTGTACAAGCATCTCTGTTCATAAGAATAAGATATTTATAACCTCAAACAGAATGGCCGTTTCCACACGGCTTACCTTCCCTCGGAACGACCTGGAACATCACGCAAAAAATGCGGCAGATCACGTTTTCTCACGTGAGATTTGTGTGACATTGTGCAAATCTTGCGTGAGAAAACGTGATTTGCCACGTTTTTTGCACAATGTTCCGGGTCGTTCCGAGGGAAGGTAAGCCATGTGGAAATGGCCAATGTGTTGAAAATCCAATGCATCAATGGGAGATCCCCCTGCAACACATATCTTTATATGCTTTGTTATCAGTCAATATTAGAAAATGATTTTGCAAATGATAAAATGACTGACTTTAATACCATATGTAATCTAAAGGTTGTTGTATTGGAATATCTGTATGACATAATAAACATAGATATGAAATTTACCTTCATCTTTATATCAGATCTTGCTCATTATATGATAGAAAAGCAATCACCAGAATCATTTGACTGGTATTCTAGAATATGAAATGTTAGACTTTAGGGCCAAGCTACAAGTGACGAATAACACTTGAATGGCAAGTGAACAGACTCACATGTATTCCTCCCTGTTCACTTGCGCTCCACTTGATCAAGCGGAGTGCAAGTGAACAGGGAGCAATACATGTGAGTCTGTTCACTTGCTGTTCAAGTGTCATTCGTCACTTGTAGCTTGGCCCTTTTCAAATGAACAATTTGTTCCCCCACTCAAGACAGCTGGGCAGGCAAAAAAAATCATTGAAAACTGATTATTTATAGATATGTAGAATGAAGAATATTAATCATATTAATCTTTTTTTTGTTCTCATTATTATCAGCTTGATGTTATAAATCTTTGGTTTGTTTTTTTGTTGTCAATTAGATTTCTTCAATATTGTTATTATCCCTTATTGACTGTACTTCAGTTATCCAAACTCATGAGGATCTGGATTCTTATGCAGCTGCGAGCCCCTGTCAGAGTAAAACCTAAGCAAATAACACTCTTCTTTATCAAAATTTTGTATTTTTAGCTTTCAGCTATCCTTTGAACTGTAAGGAGTGAAGGCTGTCCCTTGTCTCTGGTTTCAGAGGGGGACTATGAGAAAGTCAGAGAGATAGAGAGGTCAAGGGTCTGTCCATCCTTCCTCTCTACTATCCTGGAGCTATCTCTTTGAAGTATAGTTTTCTCTGGGACTTTCTTCTTGAACCACACCTCCCTCTTTGTCCTTCTCCATTTTGCCACCTTGGGTGCAGGGCATGGCGTCCTGCATCGCTCGGCATCCTAGACCAGATCGATAGAACAGAATGGTTTCTCTACTCTTTCCTATTCACAGTGGAGTTCCTGAAACAAAAGGGCTCATATGTCTTTTCTAAATCTTAAACCAGGCAAGTTTGCACGTGTGCAAGTTTGTTCCTCTCCATATACACACACTGCAATTCAAGCACACACACACATGCTTCACTACACCTGCTCTGCTACTCTGCTAACATGAACTATTCAGCTGACTCCCTCCCAACTACTCCCAAGTTGTTCTCATTAATGTACATAATACTACAGCTATTATGCTGTTCTTTCAGAAAGATAAGAGAAAGGCAAGAAGCATCTTGAGTGCCTATTTGGATAGAAAGGTAGTGTTAACAATAAACAAATGCAGTAACATTTGCCATATAGTTTCAGTGATGTTCATTTTTTTTTTCAAATTAATACGGTTCCTGCTTACAAAAATGAAAATACAGAGACATCTGCAAAGTCTGTCACCTTCACCTCCCAAGAGTTGCTATAGGTTGCATGCAAGAAATTCACTCTCACCAAATATATTGGTTAAACAGGAAGATGACAGGATAGGTTTTTGTAATACAATGCAATAGAACTGATAGGAAAAATCACTCAGATAATGACAATTCATGTCATCTGTGACTACACTACAATTCGCATCGCTTAGAAGGGATTATGTTGCAACATCTCCACACAGTGGCTGCAATGGGAATTCTATTTTAAACACTGTATATCTCAAAGAAAGGCAGGGGTTTTGTCTTAAGAGCATGAAAGAGGTTGTTCAAAACAGCTTCCTATATTGTGTTCTGAATATGTTATATTAAAGGTAACAATGAGAAAATATGTTTAAGATAACTTAATTTGTTTCTGCTAAGTAGTGTGCTTTTATTTATATATTACAGGTATATCCTTCATCTGAAGATCTCAGAAAACATGATCCCAAAAAAATGGCAATGTGCTATGTCATCATGAGATAATGAACAGGCGCAAGAAAGACATCTCTCTGTTTTTGTCACTGATTTGATATGCAGAAAGCAGCAGATGAAACTCCTCCTACTGTAAAACTATGCATTATTATCAATACCTGGACAGCCCAGGCAAGCCCTATCTTGTCACATCTTGGAAGCTAAGCAGGGTTGGCTTTTGTTAGTAATTGGATAGAAGACCTCCAAAAACCACCAGGGTTGCTATGCAGATGCAGGCAATGGCAAACCACCTATGTTAGTCACTTGCCCTGAAAACACCAGCAGGACTCATCATAACTTCAGCTACAACTTTACAGCACTTTCCACAACCACCAAATGTTGAAAATCAAACAGCTATCCCATTCCAGAGTCTAGTCAAAAGCCAATAACCCTATTTACCTATTGTTTCCAAACTAGTCTCTCAAGCAAGCAGCTTACCTTGAATGGTGAAGTGCTTCATACTACTCTTTAGGTAGCAAAAGTTATTATTTGGCCCATATCTGAAGCTGACGTTGGTTATACAGCTTAGCCACTATATTGCCTGAGACACCAGCAAGCACTGTAATCTTAAAGAGTTGCAGTCATCTAAATCCTTAGGATTTCAGGGAACAATCCTACTTAGGTCTGTTCAATAGGGCTTACTTCCACTAAAGTGTTTTTAGGATTGCAATGTTAAAAGAATGTAACTCTTCTTAGGATTGCACTGTAATCCATTAAAATATTGTGGGCAAATAACATTGCCCAGGGATGAATCTGTCCAATAAATCAGCACATTTGTTTATGAACCTGATATGTGCTATGAGTGCAGGGCCTGGATTTCTATCATCTATTATTTTTGGATGATTTTCTGTCTTTGCAGTGGGTTCAGATAGCAGCAGCTGGAGGAAAGATATTTGCCATGGTTGCCCAGCAGTTATAGGACTCCCCACCCTCATTGCTCTCCATAATTTAAGCTTGTGAAATTTTATTTGACCAGGTCTACAGATCCTAATATAATACTGTTATGGTTCTAGGATGCTGGTAAATTGTTTGATCCCCCCCCCCATGTGTGTTATTTCTAAATTGTGACCTGCCCTTAAGCCATGGCACAGTGGCTATACTGGAAGGTCAAATAAACAGATCTATTAAACAATGGCCCATTCATACATAGTTCCATCTCAGTATATGTAGACTGTTTGGAAGCCAACCTGTTAGCAGTTACTGAAAGAAAATGATCTAAAGTTGGAGAACAAAAGAAAGCAATAAGAGGTGAGGATCTGTAACAGCTGATTATAAGTGGCAAAATCCGATCAAAACATGCCCTATTGATTCCAAGAGGATAACTGACCCATGCTTCAATTGCTCCCATTAGATCATTGTGGTTTTAAAACTGCTTTGGTTGGGTTGTACACAAAATGAGGGGGACAGGTCTGGAAAGCTTCACAGAGCTAATGGAGATCTGAAAAATGAGAACAATGACAGCATACGGTGAGTTTGCTGTGGTTTCTCATTTTTGCTGCCTGCTCAACAACCCTCTTCTTTTTATGCTGGATGGCCCAACCTAACCCAATGTTGTCCATTCTTGGCTGCTGTACAAGTTCTGACCTGGGTAGTACTTGGATGGGGCACTATGCAGAGGCAGGCAATGGCAAATCACTTCTGAATGTCTCTTGCCTTGAAAACCATATTGGGTTGCCAAATGTTGGCTGTGACTTGCCGGCCCTTACACTCACATAAGAGTGTGGAAGAAACATCAGTAGGATAACTAGCATTCACTTAAGTAAATACATTTAAATGATTACTGCATAAGAAATCTGTAAGATGCAAATATATTGTTTGTAAGCCTAGCATACATTTTTGTTGCTTTTGTCTCTCAATGCAAATGGCTCTTCACACTGTTTTAATTAGCTTTTAATAGAATTTTAACCATTATTATCTACTTCTTTTATTGCGACTCAACTGTTTAATTGCCAAACAGCATTAAGCGTGTGGTAAATAGAGATGGGCATGAAATGGGGGGAAAAAATGAAATGAGCGTTTCGTGTTTCATCGCATTCCACGAATCACAGACTTTCACAAAATTGTGCCATTTCATGAAACAATTTGTTAGTTTCATGATTCGTCAGTACCAGGGCACTTTAATGGCCCCCTTCATACCCAGAGATGCCAAACTTGCAGGGAGACTTCAGCAGGGTCTCCTCCACCCACCCTCACCCAACAAGCCAACAAGAACAAATGCTCTAAATAAGAATATAAGCAAAGAAAATTAAAGAAAAAAAAGGTAGGCCTCAGTCAAGCTAGGCCCCAGAGCCAGGCAATGCCCTGAGACTGGGGTTAGGTGTGGTGAAAGAAGGCACCTTCACCCAATGACCTTCCCAGCAAGGCCAACAGCTGAAAATAAGAAAGAGGCTTTTCAGTCTCTTTTAAAGCAGCAGCAAATCCAGTCAAAATCTCCCAATTCCACTCTTTCACTCCAAATCCCAGCAACAGATCCTCCCTCACCCTCTGTCTACTGAAACTAAAAAGCATGAGGCAGAGACCTGTGCCTTATATAAGAAATGCTCACATAGAGCAGAACAGAAGGTATATAGCAAGGAGCAGGGAGGTTAATCCCCTAGGCAACTGAGGAGATGGGCCTTCTGTAGCCATGGGAACACCAATCTCATCCCTCCATACCCTGTTAGGCAGGTCTGTCGGCTATATAGGTCAGAATGGAAGCTCTCCAGTTGGCAGGGAGAGCTGCCTATCAAGGTTATGTGGGCTAAGATTGGGGTTTCCAATGGCAACAAAAGGTCTGCAGTCGTTCCGGGCCTATGTTGCCTAGGGAATCAATAGATTGGCACCAGCCTGTCTGACATCACGAATCAAATGAATCAGCCCAAAAAGTTGTGAATTTTTTAAAAACCACGGCCCTATGAAACACATTTCGCAAAACATTAATTGGCCCGATTCGTCATGAAATTTGATTCGTATTTCTATTCATGCCCATGTCTAGTGGTAAACTTAGGTTTGCTGTTGTTTTCTATGTCAACTGTAAATAGTGCATAAAGTTGAAACCTTCCTCGCATGAAAGCAGCTGAGGAATGAAAAAATTAGAACAAGGGAATCCCATGATGAACATAAATGGAGTTCTACACTATGATGTCTATCTTTCTTGCACAAGTACATGTACATTTTAAATGGGTTATCATAACTTGGGTGGGATATTACATCACCGTATATAGGCTGAAGAGTATTGCAGATCACAGCCAAAAAAATTTAACCAATTTATAATAACTGTCACTCATTACAATTCTTATTGGCTTAGCATTTTTAAAGTCAGTTCCCCTAGCTTTTGAACATCTTCAGGATTACATTAAAAGTATCTTATCAGCTGAATCACAGCTCTATTTATTTATGCTGAAAGTGAAAGATTACATTGCTAAAGACCTAGATCATGTTTGAGACACCAATATTAATGCCTGAAATTGTAAATTTCCTTGGGGAGGATTGCCAACTTCAGGTTGCAAAATTCCTGGAGACTTAGGAATTGGAGACTGGGGAGGGCAGGGCTTGTGGAGAGGGGGGACCTCAGCAGGATATAATGCCACAGAGTCCAGCCTCCAAAGCAGCTATTTTCTCCAGAGGAACTGATCTTTATAGTCTGGAGATTGGTTGGATTTGAGACCAGTGAGCACCTTAGAGATCAACTAGGTTTTTCAGGTATAAGCTCTGACTCTTGCATGCTCATATCCTAAAAATCTTGTTGGTCTCGAAGGTGCCACTGGACTCAAATCCTGCTGTTCTCCTGGAGTCCAATGTGGCTACCTACTCCAAACTATCTTCATGGAGATTAGTTGTAATTCTGGAAGATCTCCCGGTCCCACCTTGTAAGTTGGCAACCCTAACCTTGGGGCACTTGGAGAGTGTCCCTCACCATTAAATACCTACAGCAATCTTGCACATATAGGTTTGGATCCTATGATTATTCCACTTGCACTTCTCACTGCCCAGTGCAGAGTCTGTTTTCCACTGCAACAATTGCTTCTTCTGCTGCTAGCACTTCTGTTTGCATGAAGGCTTCTTGAAAAGTATTGGTCTTGTACAAACAGAAGTGCTAGTGGCAAAAGGCATCTGCCTTGGCAGCTGTAGAAAAGTGTGAGGGGAATAATTTCATAGGAACCAAGCCATTATTGTTGTGGCATGTATATTGCCTAGAATTTTCAAAATTAGGTGGGCTACAAAATGTTCAAATAAAGAAGGCACCTTTTGGATTAGCAAGCTTCACCTCTGGGTCAGATGGAGTGATCTCCAACCCAACTTGAAGGCTGGCCCTATCCTCCATATAAAGCAAGCTTTGGACACCCACCACTTTCTCCAAGGACTCGTAAGGATAGGAGTGTAAGGCTTGCCTAAAGCTGGAACATATGGCTGTTCCAAAATTAAGCCATTCAGATGCCAGATTATCAGGCAGTACCATATATGTGAAGCACTAACAGTTAACTGATTCTGGTTCTTAAGCAACTACACAAATCCATACTACTCAGCTTTTAACTGAGAATATAAGAGATTATAGCAAGTTGCAAGTTAAGATTAGATGTTCTCTTGTAGTTAAAACAAAATTAAAGCTTTAAAAAGTTTGTAATCATACAGCCTGATTCTCTTTGTTGGTGACTCCATTGAAGTATGCAAATCCTCTGCCTTCCTAAATGATACTACACATGACTACAGGAAAATATAAGAAAAAGCCTGCTGGCTTTTCCAGACAGTGGTTCTTGGGCCATCATCCTGTTTCACACACAGTGACCAATCAGTTGCCTTGGAGGGACAACAAACAAGGCATAGAGGACAAGCCCTTCCCTCTGATAATGAGGAGTTCCTTACTATACCAGAGAAAAGGGATAGGTAATGAATGACTCCCGGACTGCATGTATGGACTTTTCCAAGGAAAACTCTTATTAGGCTGAATGTAAAATGTATCCTGGCTATCCTTTGAACAGAGCAATCAATTTATTTTAATCTTGATTCTTATGTGTGCTTTTCCTGGCTGTCTCCCAACTGCTCTCTGTGACCATCTCTCAGACTTTGTGATTTGTATCAGCCACAGAATTCCAGGTTAACGATGGCACAATGATCTGTGTACAAGTAACTGAGGGCCAAGCTACACATGACGAATGACACTTGAATGGCAAGTGTATTTCTCCCTGTTCACTTGCCCTCCACTCAATCCACTTGCCGTTCAAGTGTCATTCGTCATGTGTAGCTTGGCCCTCAGTTACCAGTCTCTACTAGACTGGAAGACTCCACAGACTGGCCTTGTTTACTCTTCTCTATATTTTAATTTAAAGGCACTATCAGAGAACTGCAACTTCAATTCACCTTTGGAATTACAAAACTTCAGACAATCGTCTAGATGTCATATAAATGCCAGGCATCATAACATGCCTTGAACATAACATAAGGCAGGAAACCTATCTCTGCATTGAAGAGTTATTATGAAAAGAGGAGGAAAAATCAAATGTGTTACAGAAGATCCTAAAGTTCAAAGCAATGCATCAATGAAGCTATCAGCACATAATTTTTCTAATCATTTATCTCCTTGGAAACTTGCGGCATCCAAAAGATTTTATACAGCGGCCCAGTAATTATTACAAATGATGCTACATGGGACTGGGCCATTTCAATAAATAATGCAAATTACTAGATGAATGAGTTAATACTGGAAATATGTACCAGTAATAAATAGATTTGATGAACTGGGAGGAGAGAACTACATGAAGAAAAATTGACATTAATGACTCACACCTTCCTCTGATAGGGTTGACAAATATATTGTTTGAAATTAAATTTTAAGGAGGAACAATTTGGTGAAATTAGAGCAATTTTATTTCTTAACATAAACAACGTATTCAAAATGCACAACCAGGACAGAAGGCCAATTAATTAAACACACTACTTGAGACTTAGGGACATAATATAATCATCGGTTCTTAAGTACCACATATTTATTTATGGAAATTATTCTAGTCTGCCTCCCCCTTCCCCCCACACCAGAGGTAGCCCAAGGGGAATTTACAGAAACAGCAATTCTCTCTCTCTCTCTCTCTCTCTCTCTCTCTCTCTCTCTCTCTCTCTCCCTCTCCCCCTTGCCAAAAAAAGAAAAAAGAAAAAAAGCCAACACTAAACCAGATTAAAATACAAAATTCATACCCTTAACAGACAAAATCATTATAAAACTACCTCTGGCCACCATTAACCAGAAGTCTTCTTTAAACGTTCTCACCTTTTGTGAGAAAGCACAAGTGTAAATGTTTAAAAGCAGGTTGTAAGGGTTACCACATATTTAGAACTGGGTTACACTTCAAGATCGTCACTGAAATCCCGTGTACAATGAACACATGCAAACATAGTAAGTGTAGAAAAGAGAGTCCAATAGCACCTATAAGAATAACAAAATTTGTGGCAGGGTATGAGCTTTCATGAGCCACAACCAGGACACAGCTCACTTCTTCTGAATAATAATACTAATACTTCACATCTATACACCACTTCACACACCTTCCCTTACATTGCCTAATCCTTACAGCAGCCCTACAGGGTAGAAGGCCAATAGCATTATCCTGATATTGCTGATGGGGGAGCTGAGAGATGCTTGTATCAGGCTACCAACTGAATTCATGACAAAGGTAAAATTTGAACTGGTAACCTCCTAGATACGTTACACTAAACTACAACTGAGTATAAAAAACTCATCTCCATTTCAAAGTACACCTATCTTTAAAAATGCTATAGAAGCTCTGAAATGCCATTCTGCAGACAGAAAAAGTTGGAAGCTTCTTTTACTACCCTTGATTTCCATGATCTTGATTCAATTTGCCTCTAACATTCATGCCACCAGAAATAATCTATAGGCCTCCACATATATCCAAAAGTTGGCAAGAAACATCATAAACTCCCATGTCAAGCTTCAGATCCTTCACAATATCATGGGTGCCGAGAGTAGCAAGGGCAAGTGTTTGAAAAGAATTAGCAATGCTCTTTATTAGCTGCGTCTGAGCAAATGCCGTTGTGACAGACTACACGTTTTACAAAGCCTGGAAGTGCTGTACACGCAAAGCTGCAGGACTGTTAAGGGTTAATCCCTCACAGAATCAGAGAGCTTTGAGTAACAGGATCAAAAAGAGTCCAGTAGCAACTTCAAGACTAACCAACTTTATTGCAGCATATACTACAATAAAGTTGGTTAGTCTTAAAGGTGCTACTGGACTCTTTTTGATTTTGCTACTACAGACTAACACAGCTAACTCCTCTGCATCTTGAGTAACAGGCTACTCCAAGGCATCTGATTGAGTAGCATGAGCTGGAAAGAGATATATTTTTCAGCCCTGGCAGAGAGACGAATCAAGTATGAAGAGTTGGGAGACTGAGTCCTAACAGAAAGCACTTTTAGCACCGGCAGGAGAACTGGGGAAAGTTGGCAAGGAGGTTTGGGAAGTAGGTACAGTTTCCCAAATGGGCCAGAGAAAGGAGATAGATCTTCTAAGGAGAGAAGATTTACCCTACCCAGTGAAACAGGGAGATAGTTCTGGAGAGTGAAGAGATCTCTCATCAGGTGTGGCTGGAAACTGCCTGTGGAGACCTTCAGATTCAGTTGACAACTGAAAGCACTGGTGTGTGGAGAGAAGGGGGTTGGGGTACTATAAATTTGGTACTAGCATTCCTAACTCCAGAAGAGAAAGAGAATACTAAAAGAATTATAGAGTGTTTGGGGGAAAACAAGATAACCACAGCCTCAAAACACAAGCCTTTAAGTATCTGTGAAGAGAATAAGAAAGCCTGTGCATGTTCTGACTTTACCTCAGAAATTTTCAACCCCTGGTTTCTTCTGACCTTTCCCCTCTAAAGTAAATAAACTAGTTAGTTATTTTTGGACTTTTAAAAAACACCTCTGGTGCCATTTCTGTTGTGTAAGGACAAGAGAACATCATAGCCATCTAAATGGGTAGTAGGGTAAACTTGTGGACAGAAAAAGACAATGAACTATTTGAGACCAGTGACGTTCAAGACCAGAAAGAGTGGAAGATGTCATATAAACCATTGCTAGCATTACAATACTCTGAAAGGATCGGTTCATTCTACACCTCACCAGGTACTATTAACCTATTTATTTATCTACATTTTTTATAGTCCACCTTTCTCACTGAGACTCAAGGCGGATAACACGATGTTGTACTATTCGATTTTATTCTAACACATTAAACATACACAGCAATCAGAACGTTAATACAACTAAAATTACACAGTTTAACACAAACCTGTAAACACAGCTCAAAAAAACATCATAGATGAGATTCAGTTGATGAGCTATGGTAACCTGTCTACTTAATGCAGTTTATGACAGACAAGTCACATCTCAAACTTGTCAGCTAAAATTTGACAAGAATACTAACTAAATAACAGGATTACTTCGACTGCCATGTGCTGCCTCAGTTTCCCCCATCTATCAGACTCCCAGTAGCAGTGACCAAGAATGTTGAGTGTTGATGTGTCTTTGATTGGTCAATAAGGCTAAATATGAAAATAACTGTGGTGGATACCATGCTGCAGTTAGAGATGGAACATGGATGAAGGGAGCACAATTGTCTGAGATAATTTCTACTCCTTTTCCTGCTCCCCTTTCCTGCAGTAATTCACATGTACACCTTCTTTCAACAACATAAGAATTAATGTATTGCTTTTTCTTTAGAACTTATAAAGAGTGGATGGGTGGGCAACTAAACGGGTGTTCCAATGTGGTGGTGTAAAATGCTATCAAATGTCAACAACTTATGGTGACCCCCCATTGCCTGCCTCTGTGCAGCAGTCCTGGTCTTCCTTGGTGGTGTCATGTCTGACTGTGCCCATTCATTCATGCCAATGTTTCTGTTGTCAAGTATATGCTCTATTCTGTCATGTCATGCCTGTTACCAGAACTGCTCTATTTGAATGGGGAATTAGCTAGCAGTCTGGAACTAGATTTAGTGTGGATCTTTTAACCAATATATACCGGGGTCCCTCTCCAGACGCTTGTGCAATAAAGAGGCAGACTAAATAAAGATACAATGTGTTTTACTAAATAATGTGGCGTATGCCTGAACTAGCACACGCATACAAGGTTACACACAAGAGCTAGGAAAACAGAGGAGGAAAATAGAGACAGTTGCATTAGTGGGGCAGCCCACTTGAGAGCGATGAAGTTGGGTATACTCACAATCCTGAAGCAGAGCAAAGACATAGCAGCGAGATGAGGTGGTCTAATGCCTGCACTAGATCCGAGATAGAGTGACAGCAAGGAGTCTGGATAGGAATGGCACGCGCATCATGTGGCCTGGAAGACCAGCTTAAATACCCCAAAATGTACCCTGGGGCTGGTGCAGTTCCTAGTGGTTCTCACAGGCGACACAAAGGTTTTAATGGCTCTACAACTACCCTAGATGGGCCACTTTAGGAATCTGATTATATTATTGTGACACCTTGGGAAGAGGGGACAAAGGAGGGAGGGGGAGATCCGGGTGTGTTGAATGGATGTTCCAGCAGACAGGGCTTGTCCCGACGTCATCATCTCTGGAATGCGGAGATTGCTTTGAGGTGCATTCTCTAAGTGCTTGGGATGGTCAGCACTTAGCTTCTTCTCCGGGGCGGCTATTAAGATATGCAGAGCAGGGTGAGGCTCGCCACTGCAGACGTGGTCTGCTTGCTTCTCCGAAATGTCTTCTCTCAGCAGGCTGCTTCTCTGGGTCTTCTGGCTGTCTGGGAACATGGCTGCTGTCTGGGCATGGCTGGGGCTTGCTAGCAGGCTGCCCGGTAGTGAGGGCAAGCTGGGTGACCGGCCTGCGGGAGGCTCCAGACGGGAACTGGCCAGGGGGTGCCTGGTCAGGCTCGCTGGAGGTTTCCCTGGCTGGCACCTGGCTGCTAACAGAGCGGCTTGGGCCCAGGTGAGGCAGGCTTCCATGGAGGCAGGGAACAGCAGGTATAACACAGTCCATAGCAGGAATAGGATACAGGCACAGTCTGTGGTAGGCAGGAAACAGGCAGGAAATAGACACGTGTATTAAAGTGCACACATGCAAGGCAGTCTTTGGTGTAGCAGTAAAACAGCAATGCAGGAAACCCAAACACAGTTCATGGCAGGCCTTGGAGCAGGAGAGGGGGGCTACTTGGCAACATGCCTGACTGTACCCATTCATCCATGCCAGGGTGGTCCACTGCCACTCACCCAGGCCAGTGTTAAGCTGATGATCCTGAGTCACCTCAGTCTTGGAACTGATCTCATGTTGTAGCTGATAAGTTTGTTCCTTAGCTTTCAATAACCACTTTAGTTTCCTCACTTTCACAGCCTAGCTGGCAGCTGGTAAAGATGCAGATATTCTTTTCCGTTGATATTGTCTAATCTGACCTTGAATGTCTGAAGTGGTGCACTGCTTAGTATCTTGTCTGTCTAGTGTGTGGACTCTGGAAATGTTTCCCAGCCTACCTCTGTACTTGTGGTTTAGGGGGGAGGAGGTTGGTTGAGTATATTGTCATGTAACAGCCTGAAGCCTTGTTCCTTTCAATGAGAAGTTACCAGGCTCACCTGCATTTTACTTCATGTATTGTGTATATGTAACAAGATTGATTTCCTGAATAAATGTCATTTAGCCAAGGACATGTGTCTTGCTGAAATGATCCAGGGGTCTATCTGCCATAACCTGTCATCCATAGTCTGACAGGTGGTCTCCAATCCAAGTAATTAGGGCTGACCTTGCTTAGCTTCAGAAATCTGACAGATTGGGGTAGCCTGGACCATCCAGTGTGGTAACTATTTAAAGGAAGCCAAAATTCTGTTTTAGAACGTTTTCAGTATTTCACACGCAACGATACAGAAGTGACAGGCTGTTTCTGTTTGCAAGGCCAGCTCAATGGCTTAGGGTGCTTGGGCATGTTAACAAATATGCATGACACATTGCGTGGAGGGAAAAGGCCACAACTTTATTGGTTACACTGATAGGAGCATTGGCACTGAAAGGAAAAAAACGCTATGTGTAAGAGATATGGGAAGCCCTTTTGAGAGCTGGTTTGGAGGCTTCCTTTTCTAGAGAAATTCCCTCCCTCCTTGGAGAGGCTTTTCGCTTTTGCTAGCAATAAGTTACTTGTGCTTCTGTCCTTGAGTCGAGGTAAGCTGTTCTTGCTGGCTAATTGGTAATTAATTCACGTCTGTAGATTTGGGTCATGTGCCAAGAGCTGCAGACTTGCCACACCACCCTTTTCGCACTTGTCAGGTGATGTAGTCAAGCTAGGAGCGGGTGTGGTTTCAAGCCTGCCTCGCTTTGGTTCCAGCTTGAACCAATATAAACTGGCTGTTAGACAACATGGAGAAGCCTGTGGTGAGCATCCAGCTCAGACCTCTGCCCATGCTCTTTTGCTTCGCTTCTGGATCTATCTGATGAGAAGGACTGAAGTGCCATCTTTGCTTTTGCTATTTTGTGGATGCTTTACCAGGGACTTTTGCTTGCTACGCTTGAGAACCAACTTGCCTTGCCTCCTAAGAATTCAGTGTGGTATGTAGAGCTTACTGCTGTAGGGGTTTTTTTGTTTGTACTCACCTTGTGTCTTATGTGTGATAGCCTTGCACTTTGACTTAATAAACCTTTATATTTTTACCTTGTGTGGGTTATTAAGACTCTGAAGCCTCACTGCTATAAAACCTTTGTTGAACTCACCCTATGTGTGCTTGAGACCCACCTACCGAACAACTATTCTTTGGCTATGAACTCTGCCTGCAAGCTCACCTTTGCAAGGTAGACTTTGCTTTGGCTAATTCCCTAATAGGCTCTGGAGCTTTGCTCCCTGACTCCTTAGCCTAGGGATAGACTGGGGAGCTGGTGGCAGCTTATCTGGTTTGCTATTTGCAACAGGACCTTCCAGGCAGCCTGTGTCCCTTCCCCTTAGCTGGGCTGGGCCCCAGGGGTCTGGAACTCCTCAACAGGCACAGCAGAGGGAACAGATCACTGCATTGGCTGACCCACCTGCTAGCCAATGACCATTCACCCTTCAGCCTGCCTGCTGAAAGGGAAACTGCTGGATAACAGTTGGCGGGAACCACAATGGGTGGCAGTCTCTGAGTGGTTCCCCGCCACCTGGAAGCAGACATGCCCTTGCAGCCCCAGAACTGGGCTTGCCCATGCCTGTTCCAAGATCCCTAATGGGGATCCCCATCTATGGGGAGACTGTGCAAGCAGGCCCTGTTTCCCCCAATGAAATCCATGCCCAATGCCGAACCACCACTGGAGCCACAAAATGGCTCCTGCCAAAGCTCCTAAAGCTAAAACCAACCCCATAAGCCATCCCGGATGCCCTGTAGTCAAATGTCCTGTCCTGAGCTGGACAGGTGGACCCCATCCAGATGGTACAACACCTTCATATGAAATAAAATGTCTGGGTGATGAATCAGCAGGTCCTCTGATTCTAGTACATAGCACCCCACGCCAAAAGCAGTGCTCCAGCAGATCTGACCAGGGCTGTTTTCACAGATCTTTAAAATAGTGCAAGACTCACTGAATGGTGGCGGCTTCGTAGCACGATTTCTGACATCACCCAAATGCAGGCAGTTATGAGGATGCCACAAAAATAGCATCATGATGGGAGTAACATCAGAAATCACGCAATGAAGCCACCAGCGTTTGATGAGTCTTGCTCTATTTTAAAGACGTGAAAACAGCCCAGATAATGCGCACATTTGGGTAGCAGATCTGAAGTGTCTCAAGGTCTTTCAACATGGCTTGTAGCAAATTTAATCAAATAGAGAGAAACGCGGTACTAAATACAATCAAAACCAAAGACGCCCATGTTAAACTTACTAACACCAATAAGTATGTCATATACTGTAACCAATATACAAGACCACACAGCAGTACAAGGTTAATGTACAAACTCTACAATTTTAATAAACAATTATATTCAACCCCGACTCACAGACGGAAAAACATTCATACCGGTGCTAACATAGGAATACTATACCAATGAATAAAGCGCAAGGTGTCCAAAGTGCTGTTCATATATTGCACATAATTATTAAAGTGCAAATGCAACAGGAGCACCATATACACAAGTCCTCTTAATACTTGTAGGTTCCAAAGCACTGTGTTTCCACTTCGTAGGCGAGAATTTTCCAATAACAATTTCCTTCCAAATGGCTGCAGTTCATCAAGGCACAAAGTCCTTTTAAGATCAATGCGTTGAATAATATTTCTTCTTGAATATGAGTAATAAATCCTCTAACAGGTTGTCTAGATCCCAATATAGCCCGTTTCAAAACATCTTTCTCAAAGAGTACAGTCACAAGAGGAAAATTTGATAATAATCAATATAATAACAAAACAACAATAATTCATTAACCCGTAAGTTACAATATACTCACATATTTTCTTCAAAATCTTTTTCTTTCAAAATTATTCCTCACGGGTATCCAATAACATAACCATTCCTTGTAGCTAGCCCGTATGGTACTATCATAACAGAGGCTCTTATATCATTAAAAACCACACCTTCATGAAAGGGGATGTAATGTTAAAGGAGAAGCACATGCTGCACTGATATTCTTTCAAGTTCAGCCCAGAAAGTATGTAAAGTCATTTGCAATATTTAAGCCTCCTGGCATCAAGCTCTTCAACCTGAAAATCCAATAAGTGTCTTTCCTTTGGAGTTCTCTTATGGCAACATCCAGGTGTTTATGCTGTATCTTATATAATATTGTAAACTGCATGTCAGTTTCATTATGGAAGGAAATTGTTATTGGAAAATTCTCGCCTATGAAGCGGATACACGGTGCTTTGGAACCTACAAGTATTAAGAGGACTTGTGTATATGGTGCTCCTGTTGCATTTGCACTTTAATAATTATGTGCAATATATGAACAGCATTTTGGACACCTTGCACTTTATTCATTGGTATAGTATTCCTATGTTAGCACCTTTAAGACTAACCAATTTTATTGTAGCATAAGCTTTCGAGAACCACAGTTCTCTTCATCAGATGCTACAATAAAATTGGTTAGTCTTAAAGGTGCTACTGGACACTTTTTGATTTTGCTACTACAGACTAACACGGCTAACTCCTCTGGATCTATGTTAGCACCGGTATGAATGTTTTTCCGTCTGTGAGTCGGGGTTGAATATAATTGTTTATTAAAATTGTAGAGTTTGTACATTAACCTTGTACTGCTGTGTGGTCTTGTATATTGGTTACAGTATATGACATACTTATTGGTGTTAGTAAGTTTAACGTGGGCGTCTTTGGTTTTGATTGTAGCAAATTTAGCCTGGACCTCTTGGGCAAGTCATACATTACGTTACGTTATTTGAGGTTGCATTTACTTTGGTCTTCTTTTGGGCTTTCCAAGTTATTGAATTAGAGGCTGGCTCTTGCCAGGACACTTCCGGCCGGGCATTAGCTGTTGGGGACATGTCCCTCCATGACACTGGGGTTGGCATATCCCTCCGTTGATCAAAGATGGACCAACTGGGGTGGGGGACCAGAGTCTCCCAAGGGTATTGCAAAATCTGGCCTGTGCCCTCTAAAGATGCTGACTGTGTGAGCAGTCAGCCTGGCCTCCGCCATTTTAATAGCAGTTTCTATATGAAACTGCTCTATGTGAAACTGCTCTATATGAAACTGAAACTGTTCTATATGATATTAAAAGTATACAAGCCTCTGGGGTTTAAAATGGCTGCAGCACTGTCAACCAGAGAGCCCTTGTCGTTGCCAGATCCTGCCCTGGAGAACCAGGCATGTACAGAATGCCACATTGAAATGCAGAGGCTTTGTGATGCGACTGGCCTCGCTGTCCACCCAAGCTCTGGAAAGTCCAGAGCAATAAAGGTCTCGCTGAGTCACCCCCACTTAACACATTCCTGTCCCTTCTCCCATGATGAGATTTCCTATCTGTGATCGAAGAATTAATCAATTGGCATTCATACGCATGTACAGTCGTTCCTGGCACATTGTACCCCCTCCCCAAAAACACTTAACCTGGCTCCGGTACTTCATCAGGAAAACTGTCCCTTTAGTGCAGTGCTAGAACTAGTTTTGCATCTGCTTGCACACACCCTGACAGCCATCAACCAATGTACTTGAATCCTTTGTTACACCCAGGAACCGACCATTAGACTCTTTGTCCTAACTGCCAGGAGAACTCTCCTCTGCCTTAGGGCACATTTTACCTATAAAGGTAGGGTCCTGGCCCTATTCAAATCGTGCAAGCTTCCTGGCTTCTCACTTAGGGTCACCTCCATAAGTCTCTCTTTGTTCATGCTTGCTTGCTTTCCTGGATCCACAAGCACTGTTCCACACCTCTCTGGGCTGACGACGCAGGACGTTTGAAGCTTCTCTCCTACGGACTGGACCCCTTCCCAGGATAGGTAGATATGATTACTCCCTCTTGCTCTATTCCCATGCTTCTGGCTATCATTTCCTAGGACTCTGTGTGTGTATGTATGATTATTTCCCCCAGTAATTGGCGTGTATGTGCATGAAGTTCTATACCTTAAAATAAAAATTCTTGACTGATTTGAAGCAACAGATTTGCTTGGCTTATTGGGATTGAGACCCCGTAGACACAGGTGATTCGATTCCAGTTACCGCCTCTCGTATAGCCATCTTCCTTGCCAGCTAATTCCTCCCATAAATCATATTTATACAAGGAGACCACTTCAGGTAACAACTGCCCACCTGGCTGTCTGCCCATGGGGTTTGGGCCTCCTTTCCTTCATAGAGACGGGGCCCTGCTCACACACTCCCAGTTCACTAGTGTCGTGCACATGGCCCTTTCCACAGATGGATTCCCATCTAAGGACTTTGGGGCACATTCATTTAGGATTGGGGCTGCCACTGCTGCTTCTGAGATTGGCCTGTCAAGGGAGGAAGGGAGTCACACTGCCCTCCCTTCGCCAGTCGCCTGCAAACTCCAGCCCTGTTAAGATTGGGGCTGGTGGCTTAAGAGAGAGATGGATGGATTTTACTTGGAATGGCTCAGTGAACCCAGGAATCTCAGACTCTTGAAATAGCATTAGCTTGTCTGTCAGGAAGTTCCATTCAGTCCCTTCACATATCATTAACATACTGTTTTCTAAGGTAACCAAACTTGCCTAATCACAGAATATCTAACCCTATCCTTCAATTCTATAGGTCCCCAAACTTTCTAAACCTGCAGGCACCTTTGAAACAACTTTTAAAAAAAATCTCCACAGCCAATCAGATTTCCAATGGCCAATCAGAAGTCCTGCTGGGCAAGAATTTCACCAGGCCCCACCCCACCCACTTTCTAAAAATAATCAGCAATTACTAGGAAAGGTGTCATCAGGCATCATAGTGCCCATAGGCACCATGTTAGAGACTCCTGTTATAAGTATTTGAGCCCTACCACCTAGCTCTATTGATGTCTAAGACCTATCGGAGGCATTTCCTGTTACTGTTTTTCCACCTTCCTCCTTTATATTCATCCTCTTTCTCTATCTCTCTTGACAAATCCACACCCTTCCATTGTTGGAAACTCTATAGATCTGCATACACAACAGATAATCAGGGATTGGCTGTGATGCCTGGAAGGTGGAACTAGAAGCAGTCCATCACAATCATTTGCTGGGAGCTCTTGATGGAAATATATTCCACTAAGATTTATAGCAGGAGTAGGGTTATTCATCATGTTTTGCTTCTCCCCTTTACTATATTGAATAAAACATAGTGGCAGTGAGGGTTTCCCAGTCCTAACTTGAACAAGGATGTGGGGATGATTTGGACTTCATGAAGGTTATGCATACACTGGATAAGGGAAGTGAGAGAGAATACAACCAACACAGAGGTGACAGTTACTGCTGAAACATCTTTTTTTAAAAAAAGTTGGCTGAAGAAGAAAGTTCAAAGGTCACATTGTAAGAGCCAGTTTGGTGTAGTGGTTAAGAGCATGGGACTCTAATCTGGAGAGCCGGGTTTGATTCCCCACTCCTCCACTTGAAGCCAGCTGGGTGAACTTGGGCTAGTCACAGTTCTCTGGAGCTCTCTCAGCCCCACTCCCCTCACAGGGTGTTTTGTTGTGGGGATAATGGTAGCATACTTTGTAAACCGCTCTGAGTGAGCATTAAGTTGTCCTGAAGGGCAGTATATAAATCAAATGTTGTTGTTGTTGTTATTGTTGTTGTTATTAAATGTTGGGCAGAAAAACTTGAATTCACCACAGAATTCAATGGGAACCTAGTGAGTAGAGTGAAGGAGACACGTGGGACTTGTGAAGAGAAGAAGGAATGCAATCTGGAGGTCCATTGCGTGGAACGAAGACTCATATAGTAATTAGTGGTGAAAGAATCACCATAACTGACCTCCAGATCCCTTATTAGAAACTGTGAAAGAACCTTTAAGTACTTATTTAACCTAGAGTTACCAGGTCCCTATACCCTCCTGGTGGGAGGGGGGACCCAGTATTTATTGGAATGATCTTCCTTGCACATGCACAAAGCACGCATGCACACTTCTGGAAGTGACGTCATCATACTGGCTGTGGGAGTGCTCCTGTGCTTTGTGCAGGGCCGATTCTCAAAAAAAAGGCTCTGTGCCAAGCATGGGAGAACTCCTGTGGCTGCTGCAATGACATCATTTCTGGAAAAGACATTGTCACATCTGCCGTGCGCCATGCGTCTGCCTCAGGTGCTTGCCAGTGGTGGGCGATTACTGGGCAGCATGAAATTGAGTTTGATACCTGATGGACATCCAACAGAGTGACTGCATAACTTGTTATACTGAGGGCCAGTTCATGTTTGTTCAGCCTATGATGTCACATGACTGGCAAATAAACACCATCACAGATCAGTGACAACAGAACTTTCACTTCATAAATTTCCAGCTCTCAGGGCCAAGCTACACATGACGAATGACACTTGAACAGCAAGTGTATTTCTCCCTGTTCACTTGCCCTCCACTCAATCCACTTGCCGTTCAAGTGTCATTCGTCATGTGTAGCTTGGCCCTCAGTGGACACAAGTCCACACATTGGGCCATATGTTTCAAGAGCTGAGTAATTAAATTAGTGAATGATGTATGTGTGTGAATTAGTCCCCAGTCTCTATACAGGTTTAAAAAGCTATCCTTCAGACAAGATCTTCAGGTTATCGAAATGATTTCATGAGATTGTCACCATTCTGTAACTAAAAATAAATCTCTCACTTGCACACAATGTAAAGGCAAGAATAGAGAGTTCTCAAGAAAGCAATTCCTCTTTCAATCTCACTCTAAAGGTGATTGTTAAGCTTCACAGTCAAAGAGCAACTGAGGTGAAGGGATAGCTATTCTTTTGCCACTATAATGCTCAATATTCCATCCTGAGCTCCTAAGCCTACGGGGATTCTGACTCTCAGAAATGTGTTTGTTAACAAGTCAGTTGAAATTCTGTTACCAGCCAGCTTTCTTTCTGACAGCTGTCATGGATAACATTTCCCTGCATGACCTCCACAACAATACTGCTTTCTTTTTTCACTATTTTTTATCACAGTATGACATTATTGACCAGCTTGAGAGAGGGACAGATTTTGAAAAAAAATAGCAAGGCTGGGTTAAGATTTTTATCAACAGCAGGTGAATTGTCTCCAACTGTTCCATCTGATAGAAGTAATCGAGCCAAAGGAGATAGCTGGTGCTTGCATTATTGATGAATTGAGGCAACAGCAGCACTCTTTGGCTTCCAATGGGAAGCTTAGTGCTTTTCACCTGCTTATGTTTATTTCCTGTGGTTAGCTTTCCTTTTTCATTTCAGCACAGCAATTCAACAGTGCAGTTCAAATCAGTTACACCTTTCTAAGACCATTAAAGTCAATGGGCTTTAGAAGGAAGAACTCTGTTTAGGACCACATCATTAATGCATGAAGCAAATATATGACTAGCAATAGAGAATGGGGAAGCCACAAGGTAACCATCTGTCTCTAAGTGTAGGAAACAAACTGTAACATTAGCAAAAAGAGGGTAGCGGCAGCCCAACAGACCAAAAAACAAAACAAGGGTAGTCTTCAAGCAAAGTTCCTGATTTATTCACGCAGTATAAAATATCCAACATCTTCCAACAAAAGTTTTTCCCAGTGTCATAGCCTTGCAAGTATCTAAAAAAGCAGATTTCTGAAGATCTCATATCAAATGTTTTCTTTCACATAGTGGGCCACATTCAGTATTTATATGGCATCAATAAACATTGGGGGATACCATCTTGAAGATCTCTTTATGCAATTCTTATACTATCCTCCCACAGAGGGAATCATAAGGAAGTCTGGTATGAGGACCATTGAGAAATATATGTACCATAAAAAGAGAAACATGTAAGACTTGGTTACTCTAGCTTTACTCCAAGTTTCTGTTCCATTGATCTCCAATTTACTTTTATCAGGACATGCCCAGGTTGTGTTTGCTTTCTCTAGCTAAACCATATTGAAGTGGCTGTTTGGTATTCTGGAAATATCTTGTTGCTTGAAATCCATTTGAGGAGAAAAGAGGGACAAAAATGCCCTTATGGATGCCAAACCAGTAACCATTATGGCTTTTGCAAGCTGAAATGTGAAACTGATTTAGCATAATTTAATTTCTATGTTCTTGGTCGATTGCAGAACAGCACTATGCAGGCAGCCACTGAAGAAGTCACACGGTTTCATGTAATTGCTATTCAGAGCACTAATCTATTTCTCCCCACCTCTCAGTATTAATTCTATGAATCTCCCAAATGTAGTTTTTCTTCCCATCCAAAATACATCCTTAACAAGTATGCTTCCTCCTCTAAATACTCCCTTTGTAGAATTGCAACCAATGCACTATTCCGTCTCCAAGAAATGTAATACTTCATTTGAAAAAAAATTCACACCAAGTTTTTGAAAACAAAAATATGAAATAGTTCAGTTTGGCCTCTGATTTAAAAAATAAAATTAACATAGTGTCTATGGCAAATAAAAACAAAAATCCTGAGGAAAAAGAAAAAAAATCTAAGAATGGACATCATCAGAGAAGACTACTACATTCGTAGCTAATGTGTGTGGACATTAATCAAAAACAAACTGAAAGGGCTCCATCTTTTAATATTTATTATAACGAATCCAAAGTTTAATAAGTTGTTACCCAAATAGGCAGTCTCCTAATTAGTTATGGGGTGGGTGGGGGGGGGATTAGCTTAAAGGAGACAAAGTGAGAGGAGGTAACTGGGATTCTCTACCAATATTTACGGGGATTTTTCCCTAAAGAGAACTCTTGAAATAAACCAGCCATATGTTCAGCTTGAAAAGTTTTTATTAAAAGAGAAATAAAAGCACAAACTACCAATCACACACAGAACAGGTGCAAGGCTAACTAAGAGGAAGGAAAGGAGAGGAGAAAGTGATTTTGGAGTAGGCTATAATTATGTCTTCAAGATGAAGGTCCACAGAGACAGCAGCAAAACGACCAGCATTTCATGGAGAGAAGATCCAAATGGATTTGGGTGTGTGTGTGGGTTCACACACACACACACACACACACACACACACAGAGAGAGAGAGAGAGAGAGAGAGAGAGAGAGAGAGAGAGAGAGTGGGGAACACCAGATACACAACAAAATGCTCCCTGGGGCAAGCTGTCATTTCGCCCCCAAAACAGTAACTTGATGGATTTTCCAGAGGTGGATAATGGGTGTAAATGGTGCTTGATGACCCTGTGAGTACCGGATGGGAAAAGCTACCAGGCTTGGTGAAAAGTATTAAGTGTTACTTAATTAGGGTAAATGGATGAGGGGAAGTGAGGCCAAGCAAGGATGAGATTAATCAAGAGTTTCTTGGGAGATTTATTGTCCTAAATTATGTGTCTCTCTGGGGCCATTAGTGGAAAACAGAACAGAATAGCACTTAAGACAACTGCTATTCTAACAACTTCTAGGTTTTCACACACTCTGCCTTAGGTCCTTCTATTGTACCAGAAACGTGATACTGAGCAATGCAGTATTACAAGAAGATAATGTTAACTTAATAAATATTAATCCTATTACAGATGCAAGGAAAATAGAACCAAAATATTGCAATATTTTAAATGGTACATCAGTCAGCATATACCAAAATCCAACAATGAATATTTTGCTTTTATAGTTACATATGAAAACAAAAAAATTAAAGTGCATATTTTATCAATTCCTTATCAATTAAGCTGTTGAAAGAAACAGCTAACACTTCAGCACAGTCTTGGTTGATCACTATTCTGCATTTTGTTCAAATGATGTTGTCAAACTATGTGGCAGTGTAAGAGGTTATTAGTTTGCATATTTATAAAGACTACTTCAGCGAGAGAATTCTGAAACAATCACTTATATGTAATTTGGTACAGATAGAAGGAAACACTGTCAACTGTTAATTCAAGGTGACTGCATCTAAACACTATCAAAACAAAGCTAAAAATGTATTGATATTACCAAACCTTTTCATAAGAGGAAACAAACGTGTCTAAATATAGTCCAACTATTTCAACAGCTTTATAGTTTTAAGGATAGCTACTGGCCATTTTATTTGGTTTTAAAATGAGAGTTCTTTTTTCTACCAAAAGGCAGGTATGTAGATATCATAGTTGCATAACTTTTAGGAAAAGCATGAAAAATAATTAAAAAGCTTAGAAAATATCCAACATTGCCAGTGTTTTCAAATGCTGCTGCTTATTTACAAAAGTCAGTTTAAGGACACTGTAATCGCAAGGATCTACTGTTAATTTAAAAGTCAGAATGCCACTCTGAAACTGCTTGCTCCACAATATTCTAGATACTGCTGCAGAATGTTTGTCTGAGGACAGTGGTTAGTGCTGGCTTAAACATTATTGGGTGGGCTTTTAAACTTTGGTAATAGCTGTCATAAATCAGATTCATGTTCTCTCAGTTTCACAACTGTACTGCACTGCTTTACAAAGAGCAAACACATTGCTCTGGATTAGCCACACAACCAAAAAGTGGCTATACATGAACACACACATACAAAAAAACCAACCTGTGAAATGAAAAGGTAGTTTCAAAAGAGTTATCAGTAAAACCCTTCTAAATAATGGACTGCAGTTACAATTGGGGGACACAGAATGATGATGATAACCTAAAAATAAATCTTGTAATTTAAAGTTCTCTTTAGAACTGATCCAGTTTAATAATCCCGCAACAATATAGCATTTTCCATTATCTACAATTAAACAAAATACTTTGTGTTATGTACAACCCTGAGATTTAGGATTTGTGGAATTTTTAATACAGAGAAGCTAGGCATATGCAGTCAACAGGGTCCTTACGTTCCAGCCTCTCTCCCATTCCTGGAAGGTGAACAGGAAGCTTTAGGCAAGAAAGTCTTCCCTAAATTGACATCCTTCCTTTTGTTTGCAAATTATTTGATCCATTAAGTTCCAATGGTGTTTTTCAGTGTGTTAGTTGGAAGGGAGGGAACACAGGAGAAAAAAGGCCTATGACAAGGAGAGAAAATGAATAGTGTTTCCTCATCTTCCATTTATTCTCTTTTAAATTTTGGTTGGCAAATAATGTGCCATTTTGTACCCTCCAGGATACCAGAGTCTACCCAATTAAAGATGGTATTTTGGCTTGTCATTCAGTCAAAAAATCTGACTCAAGAACAGAAGTAAACAACTCATTTGAATGCTCAAGAATTATCATGTATTTTCCTTGGCCAACAAACTTTCCTCCTTCATTCTGCTCAGAATCTATGAGGCTCAGCCAAGGCAAGCTCCTGGAGTTCATCTTGCTCATATTTTATGCAAGGTCTTTCTACAGGGGTCCCAGGTTCCAAAGCAGTCTGACCAACAATTTTTAGTTTCACAGTCTTAATTTTCCATGTGTTCTCCCTAAAAGGGCAGCGGATGAGGCCAAAGATTTGCTCAAAGATGCCCAAGCAACAAGTATTTCTATGAACTGTGCCAGCTACTGCCACTGCAACTAACCCATGTGTTGAAACAACACACTTCAGGCCACCAGCATTCAAATTGGGGTTCAGGTAGAGGTATTCTTCTTTCACCAATGACAGTAAACGAAGGCTCACCAATTCTGCACCTGAATACTCTTCAACATTTTGTTCTGATGTGTTGTAACAAAATTTTAGTATTACATCATCCCAGAAGTGTTGTGGCCCCCATTCTTTTGGTGATTCTCCATACAATGGATTTTGAGAATTCAGCATAGCAAAAAACCACTGACAAAATTCTTTTCCCAAACTGTGATACTCTTTGTCTTCTTGTTGCTTGTCTCCTCCTTGCTTGTCTCCTCCTTTCCCTTCCTCCTCTTCCTCCTGTATCTGCAAAACAAAGCAGGGCTTTTTATTTCAGAAATAACAAAAGGTGTGTTGGATTCTTTCCATACAGACAGATGGAAATGACCCACAATCATACAGACCAATTTCAGCAATTTCATCCCGACTGCCCATTTCATCCCTGCCTGTTCAATAATGTTGTTGTTTTCATTTAACACTATACAGTCTCCAGTGTCATTTCAAAACAGGAAGAGGGCTCCTGCTTTCCCCCCAACAAATGTCTGGGCTGGGCTAAAAAGCCAAAATAATAACTGCTTATCAGAGTGGGATACAAAAAGAACTTTAAAACCACAAAAGGAGACATGCTACTTAGGGGCTACTCATCTAAAGCAGACAAACTTGGATTTTGGTGGGAAAATCTACCTCAGCGTGGGGGGAGTGAAAGTGAGGGAGGTTCTGTCATATACAGTTTATCTTTTGACACTCTTCTAAGGTATATCAGGCAGCTCTGTTCTGGAGAGTCAGCAAATAAGTATCTTAAATAACTGAAGTTACCAGTCTTAACTTTTTTATCTTTGTCAGATCAGGCAACTTACTCCTCTATCTTTTGGCTCGTGACCTAACTGCAGTGATCCAGGCAACGACCATCTCTAGACTGGAATACTGTAACTTGCGCTACACAGGACTACTCTTGGGTCTGATCCAGAAACTGCAACTGGTACAGAATGCAGCGGCACGTGTCCTTATGGGGACCCCATCTCAGACACATAATACTTGATCTGCACCAGCTGCACTGGCTTCCAGTGGAATTCCAGATGAACTTCAAGGCCCTTAGCAGACTGGGACCAACATATCTGTGGGACCGCTTCTCACCATACATTCCAGGGGGGGGGGGTGCTCTGTTAAGCCAATAAACATCTGCTGGTTATTCCTGGCCCCAAGAATGTTTGCCTAGCCTCAACCAGGACAGGGCATTTTTGGCCCTGCCACCAGCCTGGTGGAACTCTCTGTCTGTGGAAACCAGAACCCAGCAGGATCTGTTATCATTCCACCAGGCCTATAATATGAAGATGTTCTGCCAGGCTTATAGTGGTTGAGGAGAGCAAATTATCCAGCCAGCCTCCTATTGGAGGGAGGGGGGAATTAAGCTCCCCTTCTGATCTTGCTGTCCATTTAAACAGCATGCCACCCTGCCACACGGGTTTGGGGTGTGAGGGGTTATGCAACTTCAAGCGTTGCATTTTTAAACTGTTTTATATTTGTAAACTGTTAATTTTTTATCGTATATTCTGGTTGTTGTTATCTTAAATGTTGTTATTCACTCTGAGCCCACTTGTGGGGAGAACAGGCTACAAGTTTAATAAAATAATATATCTTTATTACTGAAACTGAAGATACAATACAAATAATGCCGAAAGTGTTTTGTACCCAGCCACCAGAACTTTTGCCACTGATCTATACAAATCTGGCTCTATTTGTTAATGACATGTTGTCTATTAAGATTTTGTGGCTCACTTCTGCAAAAGAGAGACACGCCAATAAGATATCAGTAAGAATATCTATCTTTTAAAAATATTCAGAAATGTAGACCACCTGGATAATATGAATCAATCTAAAATCACTTGCTCAGAATGTAAAGAGATAGTAAAGTGAAACTCCACACAATGAATAGAACTAATGTGGTATCCACCAGAGCTGGGGATACACAGAGGTGTTCAATTTTCCAAATCTGTCAAGATTCCATCGCAAATTATATTAAAACAGCAATCCAGACTGAAATTGTAACTATTGGGGTGCAGGGGTAGATTTCTTTGCACAAGCATTCCATCCTATGAAAGGGATCTTGTTCCAAAAGGCTACACAATCCTAATTCTTCAGCCCTTTCACATTGTCCTACTCAATGAGCCAGTTACACAAAACACAAGGAAAGCAGAAATAATGGAAATGCTCAATGCAACTGCAGTAAGTTTGAAGAGAGAGGCAATAGTGGCCACAGTTTATACTTCCAGGCTGCTTACAAAGAAGTATACTCACTCAGAAAATGAGAGAAGGATAGTGAGCAAATGGCTCAGCTGACAAGGAACAACTAAGAGTAAGGTTCTTCTAATGCTTCAGAAGACTGATTTTGTTTCAGAACAAAAACATAAGCGTGCTAAGGCAGCAGTTACAAGAATCCTGTGCTAGGGTGCAATTGGCTCTTCCCTGCTATTGGCACAGGAGCAAGTAACTCACAAAATTAAGATGATATTCAGATGCTAACCACGCTTACCTTAAAATATAGTTCATTGAACTAACCACAGTGAACACAGCAGATGAGTGAAACTAACCAGAGACTGCTCAAAAATCCCAGTTTGTATGCCAGTAGGAGTTGATGACAAAAGGAGGATAACAGGTTTTTTTAATGCTCTGCACTGCAGCATCCACTTTGCACCTTGTTCCTAACAAACAAACTTGTATTAAACCAGGACTCTTGTTTTCAAATGCAACGACTATGAGTAATTACAAGCTCTGCTTAAGAATCTGTTTGTGGATCTCCTACTAACCAGGGTCTGTGAGAAGACCAGCAGTATAATGTGATGTATGAATCCAGCCAGACTACTTATGCTTCCTATCTTGCTTGAAAGGCTAACACTGGGACAGCCAAACACTAAACAAAAACATACTGTCTCTATACACATACAGCAAGCTTAACACACACAAAAAGCCACAATTTTTCAGGAATCTTTCCAAGATGCATTCCAACAGCAGGAGAAACAGCAGTATCTGTGGATGCAGGTAGATGCAGACATATTTATCAATAAGTGAGAGAATGCTCATATTGTTCTTCTACATAGCTGCACCTTTGAATCCAACATTTCTATGCAGGCTACCAACTTTCTGTGGTACCTCAGAGATAGAACATTCTAATTTACAATCCAAAGAATAGTCTGAACAGCTACACACTGTCAAAAAAGAATAGTCTGAATAGCTACACACTGGAAACATCAAAAGTATGAACAAGCAACAGTTGTTCTCCAAAAATATGTTCCAGATGTGTAGGACTTGCAAACAATCAGCCTTACCTTTACAGTAGGCTTTTCGCATTTTAATTCTGTGTCACAATCCTGCAAGCGTTCACACCAGTACTGCTTTGCATGATCAATAAGCTGATGCTTCTCAGATGCAGGAGGCACTATAACACCTTTGGATGCCAAGTACCTGAAGATGGTATCTCTAAAGACCTTTTTTCTCTTCAGCAGTTCTTCTGCACTTTGGCTGTACAGTAAGATGGCACGTATGGCTTCTGGAAAGAGAAATTCAAGTCAGAAACCATTCCTCCTGGAAGGCAAGCTTGTTCAAACAAGCTCCTCAGATGACAAAATGTCTCTTACCAAGAAGACCAGTTCTTGAGTTATAGCACAGGAAAGCCTTTAAGATGCCATACAAGTAAAAACTGAAACATTTAATTTAAAATCCTGGTGCTTGAATCAAGAATTATCCAATCATCATTTAGATTTCTTTCCCCCAAACAGCTTAACAGTATACAGAACAACATTTTTCCTTTAGGTAACCAATTGATTGATTTGAAATGAAATTCTTAAACAGAGATACATCACCCTTTAGAAAAGCAGCTTATAGATATCAATAGCTTCCTGCCAGGAAATCATGGATACTCATATAGAAAATGTAACCACGTGGCATCTCAGTAAATAATGCCACAATGAAGTAAAAATGTGTCTCAACATGTTAACATCACTAGAAAAGAGTGACCAAGCCAGTATATATACAGGTTGTAGTTCATTACAACTATTACTTTGCATGAATACAAGACAAATCTGTAACACTAAAAAAGCTGACAATGTAAGTCTAGTTGGAAAGAAAAGAGACAACCGATGAAGTGATGATTAGGAAGACATAATGTGAGTAAATGCAGTCATATATACTTTTATTATTATTTTATTTATGTCATTTATAGTCCGTCTTTTCCCACTGAGACTTGAGGCAAATTACAATTAAAAAAAAATAAAAAAGCAACAACCTCCAATAAGCAATGCAATAGGACTAAGATTACAGAACTGGAAAACTATGCAAACAACCAAAACAAAGAAATTGCCTAAGGTACAACAATGCCATAATGTAGAAAGTGGATTCCAAAGGAATAAGGAAGGTGATACATACAATAAATACTGCAATGTACTACACTCCTTTCCCAGGCTTCTCAGCTGTTCCATGAAGCCACAGTTCTAATGCCTTTATAAAAAGTTCTTCTGAATTTAAAGCTTCCCTTTTGGTTGTGACTGAGGGGTAGTCAGCAAAATTGAGTGGACAATCATATACAGAGTCAGATGTCTCTTCTGAAGGGGAGAAGGCAGGACCACCAGCTCCTTAACAATGTTATAATGGAGTCTCTATGATTATGCTGCACTGGAACAGAAACTCAAATGAGGGGCTACACAGAGACCACAAGGAAGCTCCTCAACTTCTGTCTACAATATGAATGTTATGTGAGTGAAAACATTACTTTGTAACTGTATGAAGTCATTACCTGAGTAACAACTGCAGACAGCACAATAAGAGGTTTCATCATAATTGCTAACTGAATCCATTAATATACTACAGCAACCAATGATGTAGTATCTTAAATTTGGGACAGCTTAAGTGTTTTATACTCAAACCAGTAGTTATGCACCAATATCAGATGTAACTTGGAAATAGTTTTGCTCACAGAGGGAACACAATCCTAATGTTCTGCCAGAAGATTCCCAACATCCTTCAGTTAAAACAAGTGAGGAAGTACAGTCAGAAAATTCAGAACTAACTTTTCTTTTTGTATGAGCATGTTAAAAGGAAGAGCAATGTATGTGTGTGTTTACAAAAAAACATAAGGCAAGACATGAGGGGTTGGGACGTAAGACAAGTTAAACCAGAAACATGCACTTCCAAGTAGGCCTCCGCAGCAGCTACTCTCAGTGCCAAAGGGACACGCTCAGTGCCAAAGGGACACGCTCTTTCTTAAACCAATCTGCAGCTTTTCTCTTAAGAGGTGAAACAAAACAGTACACAAGCATCTGGAACCATGTAAGAGTAATTTTATTGACTGGTCAAAATTGAGAAGAGGAACATAAAGTAAATATGTTCATTTCATTACAAAAGAACAGAAACACTTCCTTTTTCAGTGGCTTTTATTTTATTGGGTGAGGATGCTGTTTATATAACAGCAAGTATTATTCTCCAGCCACCATTTCTCAAAAGTTATCAGTAATACTGGCTACCATCCAATGAGCTACAGACTCAAGACTTATTTTTCCATCAGAGAATGCTTTGCAAATTCCGAGGTGCTTCAATGACAGTTGCTCACAGAGCATGAGGATCAGACATTTGAAAGGAAAACAAAGGAAAACCCCTCTGGTATGAAGCCATAGCAGCCTGGTGGCAGTTTTTGGTATATTTTCAAAACAGAGACTCTTCTGCAAGGGCTTCCTCCATGGGCCTTTGAGAAAAAACAGCTGTGGGGAGTGAAGATCAATGATACAGAAGCACAATAAGGAAAATAAAATGTAAGACCAATGGCACCTTGAAGCCTAACAATGTTCATTTTGTGAGTCAGAGCTCATAATCTCCTTTTAAGGCACCACTGGACTTGTTTTATCTTGCTACAACAGACTAACCAGGTTTACACCTCTGTAATTATAGTCACAATAAGAAGAATCTTCTCCTTCTGTATATACAGACAAGACAGCACAAAATACTCCCTGAAGAGCAAGAAGAAACCAGAACTCAACCTTCCCATCTCCCTGCCCTAACAAGTGTTAGGAAAGAAGGAAGAGTCGTACATGTGTACACTGGAAGATTCCAGATCCATTTTGGTGAACGAGGAGAGAAGAGCCCCCAATTTAACCCCAGCTGCGGGGTTCCAAACGCCTAGCAGAGCCTGGAGATCTCCCGGAATTACAACTGATCTCCAGCTACAGAGAGAGTTCCCCTGGAGAAAACGGCTACTTTGAAGAATGGATTCTATGATACTATAAACTGCCGAGGTCTCTCCCCTCCTCAACCCCTACTCTCCACAGGCACCACCTCTAAATCTCCAGCAACTCCCGACAACGCTACGTGATTTGCCTCCCTTCCCTGTCCCGAAGTCGAGAGTCCATCGGGGTCCTTCGCTCCTCGCCATCCCGCTCCCCGCGCCCACCTTGACGATTGTCCGGCTGCACGAGGCGGTTGGTCACCGTGTCCGTTAAGGCGATCAGGTCGTCGGTGTTCAGCAGCTTCAACAGTTCCCTGCAGCCGTTCTGCTCGCGCTCGCTCATACCCGCCCCAGCCGAAGCCATGATGCTGGCGGTCAGGGCGTCGTCTTTTCGAGCGCGAACCGGGGAGCGTCGGCAGCCCGTGCGCCCACCTCGGGAGCAGCCCCCGCCGCAACCCGGGCAACCGAGCGCCTGCGGCCGGGCACGACGCTACTTTGGCAGTTTAGGTCCTGCTATCAAGAGTCGCCCCGCCCCGCTTTGCGACTTTCTGATTTGCTGAGAACGGGGTCCACCTGAAGTGGTTCGGCTAGGAACAAGCTACGGACTCTATTGTTCCGACGCCTTTTTAATACTCTTGTCCTAATCCAGAAGGTGAGCTTTCGCCCCCTTACCTCACAGGAAGTCGTGGCGGTGGGGAAGCGGGGCGTGCTTGTACATGGCAAGTGTCTGCCATCATATGATAAGGAAGCCGAGTGGAGAACAGTGCTGGACTGACGATTGAACTCTTTATATTCAGGGGGCTACCCCTCTACCCCTAAGAACTTTTCTACAAATGAGTAGAATTCAGTATCACCAAAACTTATTTTGAAGTCAGAAAGACGATGTAGAAGGTGCTCTAGTCCCTTGATTATATTTTGCAGGTACAGAAACTATGCTAGTGAGATTTAGCAAAAGCACGATTGAAAAAATATCTGAAGTATAAGTTTATATTTAAAAGTGCTTAATAGAGAGAAGTCCCTCTCATAGCTTGGAAAGATTCACTTGGTGCAGTAGAGACTTCCAAGTCAAAATATGTACCTTGGGCAGATACTACTATTAGTCAGGACATTTTAAATATTTTTTTTTACGATTATGCATACCCAACCCTATTCAATTACATCTGCCTTTTGTCATTATCAGCTATTATCATTCGGCTTCTGTAATCACTCCACTTTCCAAGATACAAGGACAGATGGACTCACATTCTAGCTGTATCTGAAGAAGTGAGTTGTGACTCACGAAAGCTTATATCCTACCACTATTTTTGTTGGTCTTGTAGGTGCTACTGGAGTTTTGTTCTTTTCCACTGCTACAGACAGACTAACACAGCTACCCATCTTGGTTTTTAAAAGTTAGGGTTTTTTTTCTCTCTCAAAATTAATCAATCTAGTAATTGTTTTATTGATTTAAATTATTATTTCAATTTATAAACCACCCATCCTCAGGGGCTCTGGGTGGTGAACAACAGTTAAAATCAATAAAAACAAGAAAACAATTCTAAAATCAACATACAATAAACAATAAAATAAATTAACCAAATAGATTAAAGTGTAATGGTGGAGAGAACCCCCCCCACCCCAAAGGTGGGAGGCCGACATGGCACCGCCCCCTTCAACCACCGAACGCCTGGTGGAACAGCTCTGTCTTACAGGCCCGGCAGAACGATAATATGTCCCGCTGGGCCAGGGTCTCCATTGACAGAGCATTCCAACAGGCTGGGGCCAGGACTGAAAAGGCCCTGGCCCTGGCTGAAGCAAGGCGAGCTTCCTTAGGGCCGGGGACCACCAGTAGGTAGGTAACTTTTATTGGTGTAACTTCCCACTCTGCATTCATCCAGTTGGGAACACTGTCTTAGGAAATAATTCCCTTTAAACTGCAGAATGGCAGAAAACTTTCCCATTTTAGAAGGATTTAAATTAATCCATGTGAAGTGGGTATAGGAATGCATGAAAACATTGGCATGTGAGTTTTTTCTCACTATCCAATATATTCAGGCAGCAGTTGGGGAATGGTCTTTTTGTTTTCCACAAAACCGAGTGCGAAGAAAACAAGAGCTAAACTTTGAACCCTCTACATACTACCTCACTGAGTTCTGGTGCTTTCTTCATTTTTCTTCCATTTGATTCCAGTACTGAGAACCTGCTCAAAGTACTAGAGTTTAGCTTCCTAGCATGTATACTGTTGTTTTAAATAGGGCTTCTGCCTAACCCCTTTTTTTCTACTGGCTCTGAGAGCCAGTTTGGTGTAGTAGTTAAGAGCGCAGGACTCTAATCTGGAGAACCAGGTATGATTCCCCACTCCTCCGCTTGAAGCCAGCTGGGTGACCTTGTGTCAGTCACAGCTTTGAGGAGCTCTCTCAGCCTCACCCACCTCACAGGGTGTTTTGCTATGGGGACAATAATAACATATTTCATAAACTGCTCTGAGTGGGCATTAAGTTGTCCTGAAGGGCAGTATATAAATAAAATGTTGTTGTTGCTATATATTGTTGTACATGTGATACTTGTCTCTCTTTCCCAACTGGAGCTCGCAGCAACTGTGGGATTTGTATGGGGAAATGATATGGCCATGTACTTTAACATGAAACTGAAGAGCCATTAAGGCTCAGAGCTCAAGAAATTTGAGTCTTCTAGCACCTGCTTTCCAGTGTAATCAAGTTCTCCCTGCAGGACAACAGCTGTACCCTTTGTTCCTTTTTTGCTTGATTGTGAGGGGGAGGATGTAGGGTGATTCTGAAAGAAGGAAGCTGTCCCTTTGAGTCATCATATCAGGCGGGAACAAGCCATTCATTTTATATCGGTGAGGTTGAAACACATATTACTGGTGTTATGATTTAGTTCATATCCATTATGGTTGTTGGAAGGTAGTATGGTGATTTTGAGTGTGTAAGCTATATGTTAATTTAGTGAATATAATGACTATAATCAGGGTGGTTTTATTGTATTTTTTTGTTTTAGTTAATGAGGTGTTTGTGATCTCACTGAATATTATCTGAAAGCCCCTGGGCCTCTAGCTGAGCAATGAGGGTAGGATTTTTAAATCAATCAATCTACAATGAAACAGTGTCTTTCACTTCATTGGATCTGAGGTGGCCCCACTGGGAGAAAGTTGTTCCATTCCACTGACTAGGAGAGAGCTGATTACTAACTCATTTCTGCCATGATGATTGGAAGAGACATGCCGGTTAAACCTTCCTGCTTTTCTTGGGGGTGGGAAATCAAATGTCAAATTAAAACCCAAAGCAGCTGCAATAGATAAATGGCCATTTGCTTCATGTATCTGCCTAAGTGGGCTCTGGCTCACATGCTGTAATAAGTGTATTAAGGGGCCTCAAGATTGTTATTCTAGCCATTCACAATGTATTTAAAATTACTACAAGATTTGCTGAAAACTAATGAACATCCATCAAGGAAACCATCATTCCTGTCTTATTTTTAACCCAAAATAAAAATTCCATGGTAGATTCCCTGTACTTGGCCTACTGGACACTTTCATGGAGACACCTACCCTTCATAACCCATCTGAAATCCAGCTGCAAGACCTATCCCCTTCCTTTCAGCTTCCAACTGTCATTGATAAGGGAGGCAGTGAGCAGCTGGGCACTCCCCAATTGTATTTGGACCCTTTCCAACTCACAACAATCCCCTCAGAATGGAAGAAAAGTAGGGAGAACAACCTACTTACCAGCTGCATAAATATCTTTGCCGGGGATTGGTTTTTCCTTTTGTGTTCAAGGTACTTTGCAAAGCCTGGGTGCAGCCAAAGGTATAGGCCCTTCAGCATAAGCCAAAGGGCTCTTAGCCCATGGCTTTAAGTCTAAGTCTTCAGGTAAGCCAGCTGAGATGTAATTGTAGTTTCTTTATTGCTTATTGGTTAATATAGTGGTTTTCTTTTATAAGCAACTTTGAGTTCCTTTGGGTTGAAAGTGGGGCAAAATTACTCTATTTTAGATGTATCCCATTCAATATACACAATTTTGCATGAATGCTATAAAAATGGTAGTTACTAATGTTTCTTACACAGATGCCCAGACACCATAAAATCATATTTTAATAACAGACAATATTTTATTGAACAATTCTATTTACAATACAAAAAGTTTAAAATGAAACACTACTGTGGATTTATTGCAGTTTGATGGCTCAGTTTTAATTTGTACTTATATAAAATGCAAAATAGAATAACTTAACATTCAACAAGGAAGCACAAATTTCCTTTCTTGCTGAATCTATAACGTTTACAAATTAAACTTAGAGAGTCCCAAAATGCGCACACTGCATTTATTTAATCAAGGTGTTATACAGTACAAAATAAATTAAAAAACACCACACCTTTAAGTGTTTCATCCTACCCCTTCTTGTTAAACAAGGAGAACTGTTGAACCTTTTTGTTAAACATGATCCAAACTATACAATTGCTAGATGTTTAGTGAATATGGCTAAAAAACTCCCCAAAGTACCAGTGACCTTTCCCACAGGTAAGTTTTAAACGTGTTCAGCAAATATGGTTGTAGAGGCAAGTTACTCAAGGAGCCCTTCTTATTTTTATATGACCTTTACTGTGAACTAAATTAATGTAGCAACAGAAGTTTGTGAATATCCTTTTCAAGAGATTTCAAATCTTACACAGACTTGGAAAATGCTGTGAAAATTTGGGGTAATGCAGGACACATTTTAGGCACAAAAGGTTATCCTAGAAACAGGAAAGTGTTGATCATCACGAATAGAGCTAGGGTGGCAGACTGAACTTAGATTTTGTAAACCATGCCATTTTTCTATACCACAGTATGTTGAAACATAATTTCAGGTGGGTAGCTATGTTGGTCTGCCGTCAGAGAGCAAGATCCAGGTCCAATAGCTCCTTAAACACCAACTAGATTTCCAAGATACGAACTTTTGAGAAGAGATCTTTGACTCTCAAAAGCTCATACCTTGAAAATCTAGTTGGTCTTTGAGGTGCTATTAAGCATTATAAAACATTGTCAGCCACCCAATATTTGTCTATCCATCATGGGTGATCAGAAATTACTGTCTGACCTCATGTCGCAATTATAAGTTTCCCCCTTGAGGAAACAATGCTATACTAGACTCATTGCACTCCCTCTGGCATCTAGTGTTTTATGTTTACAGCCACAAGCTGGAGAGAAAACCATGTGCTCAGGCAACTTCAATTTGGTGGCTTTGTATGTCACTGCTTTCTGATGGGGGTGAGGGGTAAGAAAGAAGAGACTGTCATAGCATTTTTCCTGACTGGGTTACTGAACAGTGCAGAATGGCAACTGCTGACTTGCATGCTCTCTCTTGGCCAGAAATGGAAACAAATACACCAGTGTGCTTCAGAAGTGGGAGAATGAAGAGATTGAAAGGAGGTGGGGAGGAACCACCTTAAACACTGATCCGAGGAAGTCCCTAAACTCAACTATTATGGGAACACAGAGATGAGAAACTTTCCTGACATCCTCCAAGTGGCTCACCTTCTCTAGCCTCAAAGCTTGCTCTATACTACCATAAGGTGGTGTACTTGCTGGCTCAACTCAGAAGTTAGCAAGCACTAATATGGGTGGTGGACTGGAAACCACTCATGTACTGTGCATCTCTGCACTGGCCACTGGCCGGTAGAGTAAGGGACAGCCTCCTTGCCCTAATGCTTCCTAGCTTATTCAGTTTCTGGAACTTTAGTCATTTAAATTTTCAAAATAAATCTTACATTTTAGACTGAGAATGCTTGAAATCATTTTAGATGCTACTGTAACACTCCAAACATTTGTACCTGAGTGCCAACAAAGCAATCCTATCATCTCTGCAAAGAAAATAGTAATGTTTTAAGATAATTACCAGTGTTTCCAGTAGCATAACTCACCCTAAATGCTCATGTGCTAGCACAGCATGCGAGAGATTAGACTGTAAGAGGCTTTCTTATATGTGACTGAATAACCAATTCATTTTAGACATTCATCTTTAAAATGGAAAGTTCTTTGATACAAAAGGCCAACCAAACTAGAAATGGTGAGCATTTTATAGAAGGGTATCACTTCTTCGGTTTTACAACATGATAGCTACTGCTATTTAACAAACAATTGTACACACTTGCTTTGGAAAATAATTATCTTAATTTCAGTGGAACTTATTCCTGAGTATGGGCTTATAATTTCAGCCCAAATTGATCATAATTTTGAAGCCCAATGGTGGCAAGTCACAGGAACCACAAGATAGACAATTTTAAACTGAACAAGTGGCAGAGGTGGTGTGGTATACAATCAGAAAATTAAAACCCCTATCTAGAGATGGTTAAAAAAAGTGTGGTCACACAACCACAGCTGCAGTCTTCACACTGAAACAGAGGCACTAGATAGCCTTTTTAAAAAGCAACTTGCTTATATGATGCTTAAGTAAAGGAGAAACACAAAAATGCTTAATACTTGATAGGTACTTGTAAATGCAATTCCACTGAAGCAAATTTCCAGGTTTTTACACAGCACTAATATTCTTCTGCTCAATGTAATTAGAGCAATAAAATGAAGCTTTAAAAAGTGACTGAAAGACTATGGTATGGGAAAACCTGGACAATATGAATGCTATTTAAAATTTATTGATAAAAAATTAATTCCAACAGGAACCCAAGTGACTCTAGCAAACATAATTTATCCTTTATTAGAAATTGCGTTTTAATCCTCTTATGATTGGGAAGAACAATTTACTAAACTGGTATTGAGACAAAATTCAGTGGAGCCATGTTTTAAAAACCCTTTAGTAATTGGCAATCACTCCACTTAAATGTAAAAATGTGACATCTTGTTAAGAACTGTTGCTTATACTGGAGGAGTTCAGCTTTACAGGAGAAGTTCTGTGTATCCAATGAAAATAATTTTAAAAATAGAATCTAGGTACCATGTTTGTTCAATGGTGATGTGCAAGGTTTTGATGCAAAAGGAGATAGACAAGTGTGTTTAATTTGCATAATTTATAAATCTTTCAAAATACAGCTTTTCTTATTAAAGAATTTGGTTTACTTAGTTGCTTAATTTTGATTTTAGCACAGAATATACCGATACTTGGTAATTGTGTAAAGGGCTAAAGCTGACTTTTTGTGTCCAGGCATCAAGGTCTAAAAAGTGATTAAGAAATCTGAATCCATTACAAATGTATCGCTGATCATCTCTTTACAACTTTTCCCATTAGTTAAATCAGGGATAGAGCTTTGTTTAATAGAACTCAAGATTATAATTTACTTGTTCATTATTAATAAGAGGTAAGAGTAGCAATTTTAAAAGAAGGGAATAGACCAATGGTAAAGTTCAAAATGATATAAACAGCTCACATAACAAGGCAATTCCATGTTTATCAAATGTAAGTTATTGCTAACTCAAGTCCTATGCACCATGAAAGTGAACTAATAGGCAAGTGACCATCATCACATATCCATTACAAAAAACCATCCTGTGTACCTCTAAAATCACACCAGACCTTGAATGCACTCAATCTTTGATCCAATTCATCCTTCAGAACCTGAAAAGTGTCAGTACAGACAACACAAAACTAAATGCAATTAACTTTATCATTCAAATCCACACCATCAAATTATGGTGAAGGGTACCTAAAGCTAGGAACTGAAACTCATTTATTAACCACAGTCTTGACTGTTTTGTTACATGCATGTGTGGTATCCTGACTTAATCCTTATTTGTTTCCACTGCTTCCTTGCCCACTCCACCTAAAGAGATATTTGGCAAGAAGAGTTCAAAACTGAAACTGCTCTTGCCTTCAGCTGGCTCTACTAGCAGCAAGCCTCTCTCAATCTTCAGCTCAAACCCTGCCTGGTAACAGACTCTTCTATCTAACTCCACTCTTTTAAAGACACAGCAGTGTTACAAATGCTTTCCATGCTTCCATAAGTGGGAAAATAACCTAGCAGTGGAGCCCTGGATTATCTTAACTGCCTGAGTGCCTTCTCCAAGCACCTTTTCACATTACATCAACAATTAACTTGGGCCAGGGTGTGTGTGTGTCTGGAAGCAAACAAAAATTCCCCGTTCAGTGTTTCTTATACCAGTTACCCACCACACACTTTTATATACAACCTACTTGCTTCCTGTTTAGTAAAATGCATTAACACAATACACCTGTGTTTACTGTACAACTGAAAGCAGGTGGTAGGTGTGCTTGTTTTTCCATGGAGTTGGAAATCTCAGTACTGAACACCCTAAATATGTGGCAGGCAGATGATATTAGCATAAGTAAGACTGAGATGGAGTACTGTCTCTGCTTAAAGCATCTTGTATGCTTTGGTGCACAGACCAAGTTGGGTTGAATTTGTGTGTAGGGAGCTGTACTGAAATCAACAGATTATTTTCGTGGACTTTTGATAAGGAAAAGGTTAATAGGAAAGCCTTACCACGTCCTTGGCTATCTTCAAAGAAAAAAGAGGAAAACATAACTCAGTAGCCCAAGCCTTTCTGAGAGTAGCTGAAAATTCCCAAGACAAATTTCCCTGCCCTTGTGTTGCCAGGGGACAATGGTAAGCAAGTTGGTGATACAGCAAGGCATTTCTATCAGTAGGGTGCTGCAAGGAAGAATGGTTACCAGCCAAGTCTTTAGTGAGGAGGCAAGGGGAAACAGCAACAGAGCTGGAACCAGATCTCACAAGATCAATTATTGTAAATAATTGTACCAGGATACAGAGTGATTCCGCACACGTTGGATAACACACCTCCAATCCTCTTTATAGATAATTTGGAACAGATTTTGTTGTGTGTGGAACAAAAAATCCACCTCAAACGATTGATAAAATGCATTGAAAGTGCATTATCCAACATGTGGAATCAGCCATAATTACTATAAAATAAGGATTTGTCCTGCAGCTAAACGAACCACAATTAGAATAAACCATGATTCACATTACTTATTAACTGACCTAAGGAAGGGGGAAAAAATTGTGTTAAGAAAAAAGAATTTTCAATAGAATGACAATGAAAATTCTATTTGCTTCTTAGGTCTTTGGGGATTTGAATGCTCTACCCTTTACACTTTTCTTTATTAGTATTTGTGGCCGGGGGGGGGGGGGGTTAAAGCTTCACCTCTCAAGGCACAGTGTGAGTCATTCTTGCAAAGAATCAGTTAGCTAAAAGTTAATTATTGTTTTAGAATTCATTTTTTATCACTGAATCTTATGAAGTGGTATATTTGATTGGAATCTTTCAGGCGAAAAGCAAATGTTCTATAGTGAAAATTCAGTGCTTGTCTTTTTATACTGATACAAATGCAAGTATAAAGCTCATCTGCCAAATATTTTCCACCATAGCATCTGACAATTTACTTTGTATCTTGCTGAATCCTCTTCCTTCTATTGTAACACACACATTATGTAGGAAACTGGCATTTAAAGGCCTCAGCCATACCCATTTCTGAATAATCATTATGCAAAATTTAATTGTAAATCCAAGCTCAAATTAGCTTGCTTCACATCATGGGCACTGCCAATCCATAACCTACATTTGTTAGTACCCAATATAGTATTTGCATGGATTTGAAAGACTGCACTGCAACTGCATTCTTCCTAGATGTCTCCCAAGTCAGATACTAGAAAAAATGGAATTATGGTGCATCCCAGTGTAGTTTTACTACTTTTGTTTGAATTAAATGTGCTTGCATTCTTATTGCATGTCTTGGCCACTTCTGCTTTTTTGTTATGTTCAGTTGTTTGGAAACGGACCACCAAGATAGTCCATGCTAAGAATAATCACTCTCTACAAACAGATCAACTTTTAACTGACCAGTTTTTTTGTGCACACAGGAACATTTAATGTGATGACGCAAAATAATGTAGACAGGCTTCCTTTGAACATGCACAATCAGAAAGAAGTATGTACCACTTGTATATCCTCAGGACATCTCCACTCTGCATGACAACCATACAGCATGCTGCTGCACCGTGATGTTACATGGGGGCTTCATATGGTACCTTGTGGCTTCTGGATAACTGGTACTTTGGGGGCTTTATAACAGTTTTTCTGGACTCAAATTCTGCAGTTCCTACTATCACTTAGTTCTGACTCAAGTGTGCTTTGACTGAGCAAGGTCATGACTTCTTTAGTGACTTCAGACTTCTTTATAATTAAGGCCAACAGGGAAAAAGCAAACTGATGCAAAATATTGTAGTGTTCCATCACAATACTCCTCGAAGTGAGAAGTCCTCTCACAAAATTTGATCAGGCACCTGTAAAAACAGATAATGTTGGTTAGTTTTCTAGACTTCAATTTTACACTTGAACTAAGTTACTTCTATATGAAATGTAGTCTGAAAAAAAATCAACTGTTGCTTGGGCTGTATCATATTTCAAGGCCAGTAACTTATTTACATTCATTTCCTGAAGAAAGCTGAAGTAGGCCTAAACAGCAGCTCAACAAACATACCAAAATCTCAGAAACCCAGTTGAATAATACAATTAAAATGCCCCACTAAATCTTTCAGAAATATAAGTTTACAACATTTTACAGGTGTGTGTAAGAATTATTTCTACTTCTCAGCTTCCTTGATTTTTAACACATGGTTAGGGTACAAGCAATATACCTCTTCCACATGTATTGGGACATTTATAAGAACCAGGTAAACATAAAGACTTAGCAGTCTCATGCCCTCTTGGTGATGAGTAAAGAAAAGAACATATCTGGGCAGATCTGGGCTTTGTCATAAGATCAACTAGATGGAATTCTAAAGCTGGGAAACCACCTCCACACACAACTGTATTCTTGGTGTACAGATTGCCACAGACAGCCCTTCCTCCTCTGAAGTTAATTTCTGACTATAGAATGTGACACAACAGAAGACGTGTTACCCTGAATATCATCAAAAGCCCCAAATTGTTGAAAATTTTGTGGATCATAAAGCATTCTGAACTGGAATAGCTCAAGTGCTACAGGAAAACAAAGCTGGCCCTAGAAACCTACTGTAATCTATTACCAGTCATCTTCCTGTCAAGAAAAGACTACCACATACCACACCATTTGACACTTCAAACAGAATTGAGGGGTAGCACAGAACACACTGCTTGAGTCTCAAAGTTAAAAGCAGCGAGGCCACATCTGAAACTAACTGTACTAACCACAATTATGATCAGGCACAGAAATATGTGAGGACAGTGTCAAAAAAAGCACTCTCCCGTTCTTTGTCCTGTTCATCTCAACAGCCTTTACATACACATTGAACAAAAGAAGCAAGAGGATATCTTGTGTGACAGATAGTCTTTAAGCTCTTATAAGGACCATCCTACCATTCCAAGTATTAGAATGTTACAAACAGGGGACCTGCAAATACTTACACAGGGGCATCTTATTTTCCCCTTTACCCCACTATTTCTTCTGTTTCTTCTCTTGCAGCCCCCCATCACACCTCCCCTTTAACCACTTCCTGGTCTCCTTCCCACTCAGCATCCAATCTGTCTTTATCTGCCCCTCTGTCTTTAGCTTTCCCTCCCTCCCTCTCACTGCTGATCTCTTCTCAGGAAAATTCTGTTATGCAGTGCTGTCTGCCAGTATGGGCTAGGCCCAGGTATGCAAAGCCAACCATCAGGCCACACCCAGGTGTGCTGTGGGGAACCCTCAAAGACTTGGGGGGGCACCTCACTTTCCCATGTCCCCCCTCCCATTACTATTTCCTTTTTGCTTCATCCTGGCAGCCCCCATATCCTCACTTTTCCCTGCTTCTTTTTCTCCTTTCCACCTTTTTCCACCTTTTCTCCTATCTACCTTTTCTCTGATCATCTTCAGCCTATATTTATTTACATCATTTATATCCCCACTTTTCTTTACAATGGAGACCCAATACAGCTTTCTCTCCTCCATTTTATCCTCACAAAACCCTTAGAATGAGAAGGAGTAACTGGCCCAAGGTCACTTAGGCAGCTTCCATAGCAGAGTGGTGACTGGATCCTGGGCCTCCAGTTCCTAGTCTGAAATACCAACCACTACACCACGCTGGCTTTTACAGCATAACTGCTGTTGAACAGTAGCAAGTAGCCAGGCCTGGGCCAGTCATGCAGCCAGTGGCTGCTTCCAGGGCTTGCCACTTCCTCAGTGGCATCCTTCCTCAGATGCCAAAACAGCCATGGAAAAGAGCCTGCCACTTCCCTCATACTAACAGAAGACTAGCAATATTGTTATGGCCACCTAGCAATGGCCATTAAGGACATTAATTTCTTAAGGTGCTGCTTCTATTATTTCGCGGGGTGTGTGTGTGAGAGAGTGAGTGAGTGAGTGAGAATTAGCTATATTGATTGCATTTCTTTCTTTGGACAGAATTTTTTCTTCATTACACTGCATGCTGCATTTATAATCTGTTATTTTGGGCCATCTCTTTTCTAATCTAGAACTATAAACATGAAAACAATAACATTGTAAGACTTACTTTCATCATCTGACTCGAATCCAAAGAGTGTCTGACACTTCTTTTGTGCAAGATGAAGCTCTAGTGCTTCTGAGTTACAGTAGGTGGTCAGGCATTTGTTGCATCTTAATCTCTCTGACTTGCTATAAGTTTTATCTTGCTCTAAATGAGCATCTACTTTGTCCGTCAAAGTTTTTCTACGTTTTGGCATACTAATGTATCGTTCATCAAGGTAACTTGGAGGCAATGGTCTAACATAGGGTTTTGTTAAAATTAATCCATATGAAGTGTTTTCCGTTATCTGATTTGGTTTGGAAGGTGACTGAGAGACTGTGGCAATACTGTTTGGTAGTATATCATTACAGTTAGGTAAAACTGGCAAAGTGGACCCATTTTCTGTCCTTGTGTTGTCAGTCACTTTTCCCAAAGCACTATCTGAAGAAGCCTGTTCCAATTCACTATGCCCATTAACTAATTGGTCACTAACTTTACAGTTCTCAGAATTTGGCTCTATCGCAGGTATCTTTTGGTCTATCAAGTTCACAACTGTAGCAGGATCATCACATGCATTTTCATTCCCATTCTGTATTAGACTGTTTATTTTTTTCTCACTCTGGATATAAGTCTTTGGTTCTGTGGAATCTTTCCTTGCTTTCCAAGTTGGAACCGGCAAGTCTACTGAAGCCTCTTTTTCATTACTGTTCTTTTCTTTTTCTCGGATGCTGCACTGGGATTCCAAAACAATATCTGAAGATTTATTTTCATTGACCTCTTCAGACTGATCAGTTTTGTTTGAATAATGTTGAGCTTCGTGCTCATACAGCAATGAAGGGTCCTCAAAAAGTTCACAGCACTCTGCAAAATTACACTGAGCTTTAAAATCACTGTGACTTTTTGTATGCTCTGCAAGCTCAGTAGACAACTTAAATCTCTGATTACAATTAAAATGTATACAAAAATATGCATTAGGGTATACATGTTGCTTTAGATGATCAATAAAGTGTTGGCAATCTAAAAATTTTCTCTGACAAAACCGACATTTTCCTTTATTTGACTTCATTATATGCTCTTGTACCTTCAGATCTGTAGGATGAGCCTTCCGTGCATGTTTATTCAGAAACCTAATTTTTTTAAAGACTCTAATGCAGCCATTCGCAGGACACTTGAAGTTGCCTGCTTGGTCCATAATGTCTAGGTCATTTTGTGGGCATAATACACCATTTATTCTATGGAGTACTGGGAACTCTTTACTCAAGCTGTTATCACTTTCTGGCAATCCTTCTGTAGTTTCTGGCTCAGGAGTATTATTTGAACAGCTGTCACAACTACCATTTTCAATAATGGTACTTTGATTGCTAACATGATTTTCAATAACAGCCAGTGTAAGTTCAGCATTCTGTGTCTCCTGATCAGTGCTTGGAATGATAGCCTCCATTTCCATATCTTTAGAGCTCTCCAAGTTCCCATTTTCAAGAGGAATATCTGCACCAGAGCAGTTTACTTCATTTGCATCAGGAGTTTTTTGTTCATGAGAAGTAAGAGCAAGTTGACACCTTATCTTCTTGATGTGATTCTTTAAGTGCTTAAGCATTACTCCTTTTTGCCTGAATTTTCTGCGACACATTACACAGGAAAAACTGCCCTTTTTCTGGTGAGCCTGTGCATGTCTCACAATATGACCTCCAAGAAATTCCCTGTTGCATAGCACACAACGGTGCCTAGGTACATTATGATCAATTTTAGATGATCCAAGAGCTATGTGGTTCTTTCTCAAATTACCATGACAGATGGACTGTGCTCCAGAAGGGTCTTCATCTTCTAGCTCTCCATTGCTCACATCTGCTAGACAAGCATGATCACTACGCAGTGCTCGACGTGATAACTTCTGTGTATTAACAGAAGAATGTTCCAGTGTACTTTCATTTAAGTCAACTGATACTTTCTCTCTTAGCAGTGCTAAACAGTTCTGCTTGATCATCAAGAAATTCCAGAACTCGGGATCAAAAAACAAACCCTTTTTCAAAATTGGAAGCAACTCAAAACGCACACGATTCTGAACAGAACTGATTTGTTCATTGTATTCTTCATCTGCATGTTTATACAGATGTTCCACAGTGTAATAGGATTCCAAGGAGCGCTCAAGAAAAAAGATAGAAAGAGCACATATTCTGACAATCTCCAAGTCGTTTGGCAAAAAGTGAGCAATGGTTTTGTATATCAGACACTTCATTTTTGGATCATCACGGAGATCTAACTGGAGAGCACTTCCACATATCTCAACACAAATCTGCAAACCATCCTTGCCAACCTGTGAGAAAGAATAGAAGGTGATTACTCTCAAAGTCATTTCACATCTAGAACATGCAGATATTTCATTCTTCAAAAAATCAAAAGTAGAACATGCTAGAATTCAATTTTAAATTACAGTATTCAAGATTTTGTAACTAAGAGGTAAACATTTTAATTATACATCAGTTCAAGAAAAGAGGTCCACTATACTTATATTAAAAGTGCACCCAATTGAAAGTAATGATTATGATACTAAGTAAACATAAGATACAGCACAAAACTCTGAGTTCAAGGGTATCTGGCACTTCTTATCCTGCCCCCCCACCAAGAAATTTAGCTTCATTTGATTGTTCCTTCCCGTAGGATTGTGAGAACTGCTACCACTAGACTGTGGGTTTACAGTAGTGTCTCAAACATTACAACAGTATACAGGAAATATTAAAAAGGCAAGTACTAGCATGTCTTTTAGAAAGTTAAATAAGATCGAACTGTTTAGGTATCATCAAATTTCCTTCTACAGGTACCATATATATATATATATTTAAAAAATCTGAATAAAAGACAATCTGTCTTAAAAAAAGGTTATATATAAAGGGCCTTTTTCTAAATTACTGTATATAACTGTCCTGACCTGGATAGTTCAGACTAGCCTGATCTCATTAAATCTCGGAACCTAAACAGGATCAGCCCTGGTTACTATTTGGATGGGAGACCACCGAGGAAGTCTAGGGTTGCTACACAGAGGCAGGAAATGGCAAACCACCTCTGAACATCTCTTGCCTGGAAAACCTTACAGGATTGCCGCAGGTCAGGTGCAACCTGATAGCAACTGTAGCTTGCAAACAAATTTAAGAGGGCCCCCTCTTTTTGTTGATGGCAAATGTGGTGGAAGGGACTAATTTCCCTTTCAGGTAAATAGGGCAGTTAATGCCTTTTACTGGATCAATGGCCTAGATGTTGATGTTTGTGATGTAAAGTTTTATATTATTTTTAACAATGTTGGTCAAATTGTGCCTAAATATTTTCTTGCTTTGAGCAACTCCAAAGAATATAAAAAATTTAATAAATAAGAAACCACTGGAGGGAAATATTTTATTTAAATTATACCCTCTTTTATTGTCCTAGACTTAAGGCAACTAAAACCAACAAATAAAACAAAATGTAATTACTATCAACAGGATAAAACAGCACAACCCTTTGAAACAGAACCATTTTGCAAGCATTTCAGAAGTGAAGGTGCTCTCTGCATTCTGGTTAGCCATTCCATAGGACCACTCCTGCCACAGAAAAAGCTTGCAACTTGACTGTTGCCAATGAAATGGGAGTTTATAGGGAGATGTGGTTTGATAAGCATGACAATCCTGGGCCATACAGAACTTCGGAATTGAAACTAGAAGCAAACATAACCAGAATAGGAAATAGAACATCTAAATGAAATGTCAACGCCAGATATGTCTTGCTGCCACATCTTGTATGAATAGAAGCCCTGAGACATCTCCAAAGTCAGCCACATATAGAGCATGTTCCAATATTATGCATACTGTATAGTATAGGCTTCAACTTTTTCTCTAAAAAACTGGGGCCTTTGTCTGTTGTAGGTAAATGGGCTGTGTCAATGATTTTGATTCAAAGTATCACTGGCAGAGATTTATTAATAGACTTGCTCTCTCTTCCCCCTGCACCCACTGAGCATCCTAAAATGCTGCTCTTCGTGAACAGAGGGCAAACAGAGTGGGAGGAGGCAAATCAACAAAAAGCCCACCCATCATGCCAGTTTCTGGAAGTGCCTTACACTGATAGAAAACAACCTTTGAGATCAAGTTCTACATTTTCCACCAAAGATAAACTAAGACTGCATGTGAATTGTGCTTCTCCTTCATACTTCCATGGTGACATCATCATGTGTGTGTTGTCTGTCTCTCTCTCCTGTGATGGGATGTACAAACTAGAGATACAAAGAATCATTTTACTGAGGGGGTACCTCCATTATAATTCATGTAATCTGATAAGCCTCTTTTCCTTAAAGCAATTTTTATGGTAAGGTGGGCAAGTAGTAATAGGGAAAGATTTTTAAAATATGCACTTACCACCTTGGAAACACACAAACACTACAGGAATCCTAGCAACATAAATTTTTGGATAAAGTACAAGCATCCAGACTTCAAATATGGTTTTGAACACATCTTGATCTTATGGTTCTATGCAGTATCACACTTAATTATGGTCAAGAAACATATCTTAATAACCATGGTTAATAATTGGCCACAAGCATGTAAAACTATCATTTGGAATGGGTTTGCCAGTTTTCATTATCTATGATTAAAATTTATTTTTTCATGCTGGACAATCCATGATTAAGGAAGCCTCCCTGCCTCTTTAGCTGCTGCCTGCAAGAAGGTCTCTCCACTGTCTCTTTATGCACTCCCTCTGGTGGCAGGACTTGTTCAGCAAACAATACCATGGCTTTTAAAAACCATTTTAACCAAGATTAAGATAACAAAACAATGGCTATCGTTAGTCGTCGTTAACAACGAATCTGTACCAGTCCTATGTCAGATTTGCTAACTAGAACTGATTTGGATAAACAGTCTTGCCTGCATTTTGCCTATATATTTTATGCCCTTTGTCTGTGAGCTTAATTTTATTCTATCAGTCTTTAATCTAAAATACATTGGCACAAAATGATACTAAATAGTTGTGCATCTGTACTCCTGTATATGTTTTTACTGCATTGTTAAAGTTTTCATATTCTTTTAAATGCTGTTTTAAGGTTGTAATGCCCTGATGTTTGCTGCCTTGGGTGGAAAGGTAAAATCCAACGCAAACGGAACAAACCGTACGTGAAGGAAAAATAATCAAATCAATCTATAACTCAAGCAATAAACCAAGCTGTCAGTCAAAATATATATTAAGTACAGTGAAGAGCACAATATCAAACTTATTTAGGAAAGTATAGCTAAGACACATTTAAAGCATACATTCACAAATAGTAAGCCGCTCTAGAACAACAATTTAAAGGTACAGTTTCCATCCGCAAAATCAACAGTCACTGAAAAAAGTCAGTCCAGAGTAAACGAGGTAAGTGAAAAGGATGTACTGTAAAGCAAATAAATAGTCCTCTTTTTCTTCTTAAACAGCTGTGTGCTAAGTCGTGAGAAGCAGAACGTCCACAGAGACACATGCAGCTGCCTGACAACCAGGCTAAACACCAATTGAATTTCCTGTTTTGACTTGGCTGCATTGGAGCACTTTTGACTTGGCTGCATTGGAGCACCAATTGAATTTCCTGTTTTGACTTAGCTGCATTGGAGCACTTTACTGTGTGATTTACTGTTTACTTTTTTGGTGAGATGTGTTTCCGCCCCTGAGGAGGACTGGACGAAACAACAGGCAAAACAGCCGGTCCTGGTTGTCGGGCGGCTGCACGCATCTCTGTGGACGTTCTGCTTCTCACAACTTGGCACACAGCTGTTTAAGAAGAAAAAGAGGACTATTTATTTGCTTTACAGTACATCCTTTTCACTTACCTTGTTTACTCTGGATTGACTTTTTTCAGTGACTTGATTTTGTGGATGGAACTGTGGCTTACTATTTGTGAATGTATGCTTTAAATGTGTCTTAACTATACTTTTCTAAATAAGTTTGATATTGTGCTCTTCACTGTATTTAACATATATTTTGACTGTCAGCTTGGTTTATTGCTTGAGTTATAGTTTGATTTGATTATTTTTCCTTCATGTACGGTTTGTTCCATTTGCATTGGTTTTTGTCTGTGTGGTGGAGGAGCCTCTGTGTGTATTACTTGGGTGGAAAGGTAGCATAGGAACGTTTAAAAATAACAAGTACTTGCAAACACTCATAAGAACATGTCTAAAACAAATATGTAAAGTAGTACACTACTACTTACTTCATCTTTAATAACTTTCATGAAAGGGAAAATAACTCTTATATTTGTAGCTACTCTTAGAAGGTGGTAGCACTGATCTACAAATGCTTGTTTTGATGGATTAGATTTAAGTTGTAGTTTGCTCCAAATAAAGATCAGCTCCCTGTAAAATAGACAGAATACAGCTTATTAGCATGGTTTACACACACTGTACTTGAAAACGCACAATAATTGTACATGGTGCTAATAATGCTACTAGAAATGCATATTTATTAATATACTAGTAACATACTATAAAACTAAATTTGATTAACGCACATGTGACTGTAACAGATCATTACACCAAAATTCTGCACAGAGGTTTGGAACAAGTCAACACCATTTCGAAGTTAGACACTCCTAAGTATTCTACATGAATGCACAGCAAACCCCGGAAGAAAAAAAAATTCTGAATATTTTCTAAGGTTTGTGTCTAGAAAGCATATAAAACTTTTTTTAAAGCTGCAGATAAACGTAGTAGCAAGCATGTTTTCTTGGCAATGTCTCACTGAAATCTCAATAGCACCTACATTCAACAAAACATGGCTATGACTGAAAGTCAGGACCTGTTGTATGTTTCCTATATGCTCCTTAAAACAGAACCTACTTAATTTCAGTCATTTGTTGGGTTGTATCCTATCAATCAGCACAGCAACATGCTGGTAGAGTCGGATCTTCTCTGCATTCGCATTCCCTCTTCAGCCCCTTTTTGATTTCAAAGAGCTAATGTTGGAGGTCCCAAATAGGCAAAAAGCACTGAGGGGCAGGTGGGTGCAGTGAGGAGAAAGAACTGGCAGAGCTGCCTGCTTCCCTCTTTTGCCAACAATGTCTTAAGAACATTGTGAACACTGGCAGGAGGAGCAAGTGATTTCACCCATTCCCCTGCTCACTGCAGCCCAGCATGACTTTTTGTCCATACAGATCCCACAACATCCAACACTGGCTTCTCTAGAGTCAAAAAAGGAATGTGGTGAAGGTCTGCATCTGCCAGTACAACCTATTAATTGTTTGCGTTTAACCCATTCTATCCTGGACAGCTCAAGGCAAGTAACAATAACCAAAACAATCAAAATGGTTTAACAGTATATAGGTATTTTGATTAGCTGACATTAACTGAATGTTACAACGAACTCAAGATTACAATCAAGAAGTATATTATTTGAAACAACTGAGATCTTTTCCAGAACTTATTTTAGATGTTTGATGGCCACATCCTCTTTGCTTGATGGTAACATTCTTGGGACAGATACCCTGAAAAAGAACTGACATGAAGGTGAGGATACTGACTACCTGTGAGAAAACAGGGACCAAATATTTCTCTCCATCCCCAGCACTAGTCTAACTGGAACTGAAGAGAGGCGCATTCCATTAGCCTGTTCTTTCAGCTATCAAAACAAATGCAAAGTTAGCTAATTTTCCAGTCACTGGAGCATAGTCCAACATTCAAAAATTGAGGGAGATTAGAATTTGCTAGCAAGGTAAAAGAATGCTTCAAAGAGATATTCAAAGAAAGGATATCCTCTTATCCCACGTGTATGTTATGTGCCATCAAGTCGCCTCCAACCTATGGCGACTCTATAAATGAAAGACCTCCAAAACGTCCTATCATTAACAGACTTGCTCAGATCCTGCAAGCTGGAAGATGTGGCTTCTTTTATTAAGTCAACCCATCTCGTTTTAGGTCTTCCTTTTTTCCTACTGCCTTCCACTTTTCCTAGTATTATTGACTTTTCCAGAGAATTTTGTTTTCTCACGATGTGACCAAAGTACAATAACCTATCCCATACACTTTTAATTTCTTCCTGTTTTAGACTTGAGTAATAAGTGCTGGCGACCAAGGTTTGTTCCACCCCAGAAATTTTATGGGTATAGTAAAATCAAACTCTGAATATTAACCTAAGAAACACACAGTTGTAATAAGAACAGTTAACAATATCCTTGTATAAACTGCACACTTTGGTATGATAGCCTAAGAAAGATTTTTCCTGCAAATCTAGGTGGGTTTTACCATATAAAAAGCTTCAATGCTTACCCAGAAGGAGGTAGGGCCTTCTTTTCAGAAAAATTTAAAAATTAATTTACATATTTTCTTTTCTATTACAAAATTACATATGCATGTCAGTTTCATTATTCTGTAAATTGTTCACAAAATCACAGATTTTAATATACTCAAATAAAAAGCACAAGCCAGGAAATGTCTGACGGATAGAAGAGATTTGGAGCCTTTATATTAAACACAACAAATCCATTTCCTATTTCTAGTAGAAGGGGATTATAGCTGCCAACTAAATACTTCGAAGAAAAGTATTTTCTAGGACCAGAGAAAATACAAGTATGCTTTTAAAGTATTTTCAGCACTACAGTCTTGGCAAATACTTTAAAATCATGGAATCTGCAGTAGTAGTACCACTGCAATATGTCCCCACACACTGGGTTATCGTCAACAAATAGGTGTGCATGAAATAATAAAACATACTCATCAAAAGGAGAGAAATCAGAAAGCATCATTTAACTACCACAGGAAAAGATTACAATTCTACCAATTTTTTTATAATAATATTGACCTGCAATCTGTTCAGGAGGCTTTATCACTAGGAATAAGACACTTACCAGATGCAATACATATCTCCTTTTTGGAGGTGTGGAATAAGGAACGACTCACAAAGATACAAGGCTAAGGCAGTCTTCCCTTCTTTTGCAATGTTGCAGATGATCTCGACACCATTCATACACTCGGTTCTCAGCAAATGCTTTAAAACCAAAATGAAGTAATTTTAAGTACCCAAGGCTGAAATGAAGAATACTTTCCTGGAAGTAAGTTCCACTGACTGAAACAGGATTTGCTTCTTGAGGAGAAAAGGAAAGGATAGATAAATAAGTACAAGTATATTAATACTGATCCCTTAGAAATGGAGGCTGGACCCAAACTCCCCCCTTCTGCTTGCACATGAAGGAGTGGCTCCTTTCACCTTCTGCAGCAGATTCCCATGATTTTCTAAGGGCCCCTGACCTTTAGGAGCAGCTTTTCTGAGGTGGGGGGAGGGCACACAGAGAAGCAGCAGAGAGAGGGGAGTCTGGAAAAAATGGTGTATAAGCAGTTCTGAAATTTTTTTAACCCAATTTTTATATTTAGTTAAACCACAGCGAAGATCTATTTTTTTTTATAGAATAGCAAGATAAAATACTAACACAAATTCTAATGTTAAGATGACATTACTACAAATACTTCTATCAAACGTGAAAGCCAAATGTCTTTAGGGGATGATGGGAAGTACTGTACAGGAATTTACAGTGACAAGTTTTAAAATATGAGATTTCTAAATAAAAAATATTTGAACACTAGCAATTTTGAAATAACTATTTTTATCTGTGTGAAGATGTGCCAAGACACACTCCATAACAAAGGATAAATATGTTAAACTTTGTAATATTGCTACTTATAGAGAGAAGCACAGCCGAAGGAAGCAAACAAATTGAACATGACTTTAGGTGATAAACTGAGATTCATTTTCAGTTTGTATCTTTCGACTGTTCTACATAAAAGCTAATTATTGCTATGTAGTAGAATTTGTTACCTAAGTACTTCATTTGCTACATGTTTTGGAAAGTGTTTGGTACTTTTGGTAGATTTCTAAGGAAGTCAATGTAAGTCACACACACAGTCTGTGTACAGATAGTAAGCAACTCTTTAGAGATTTCAAGTGCTATTAGTTATCACAGCCTATAATATATACATTTTTTCCCTGTCTCAATGTGATCTTTGGTCAAACTGGTTTTGGAGATTTCTACAGTGTTTCAAGAACAAGCTGAACCTAACAGGCAAAGCTAAGACAGCACTGTTGCAACAGATGACAGCCAAGGAATCTCTCAAGCCTGTTTATGAGTAATATTATCCCAGTCTGCAGTGTCTGAGACTTCTTAAGTTTTAAACATTTATTTTAGTTACATATAAAAGATGAACTTTCACCAATGTAGCCCTTCAAAAAGAAAAACTCAAAAATACACTACAAGGCTGTTTCTTATTCAAAAAGATTTTTTTGCTTAGGAGTAAAATTAATTCGACTAAAAGCTGCCTACAATCTTCTCTCATAAATTTAATCACTTGTTGTAAGAACAGGCCCTAAGTCTCTTCACCTGATACATTTGAAATAATCATCAACCTGGATCACTGCTAATTCTATGGCAGCATTAAAGGGACAATAACCTCTACTGCTCTTCAGAAACTATCTTCAGTACACAACTGTAGCAATATTTAATGTAGAAGACTGTTTCACAAAGGTATCTTATTGAATGCAAACAATCACAAAGGGACCTCCATTTGTGGAAATATTTCCTTCCACATTCTTCCCCCTGCAACCCCGTCCCTCAATTCCTGATGATTTGGGGACTTTAGAGAATGGCATGAAACACAGCATGGGTGGCTGTAGTTTTTTTTTTGGGGGGGGAGGGGGTCAGCAGATATTACACTCCTTTTGCATGAGCAGCACTGTGTTTCATTATTCTGTTTTGGTGGTATATTCATAAAAAGGCATATAACTTTCCTTTATAAACACAAAAAGCAGCATCACTAAACAAAAAATACTGAAGACAGTACCTCTTGAAATATCTTCTTTTCCAGTGATGACATAGAAAGACACATGAAAAATGCTTGATGGAAATATAGGTCTTTGCTAATTTCAGGATGATTCATGCAAGATTTGATGAGAGACATTGCTTCTGGGATGCGTTCACAGGCAATAAGGTATCTGGCACGCAATTCAAAGAAGAGTGGATTTTCAGAACTTAAGTATTTGTTAACTGGTAAAGAAAAGGAGAGAAATAATTAACTTTTAAGATCTGTGTAATTAAATTAATTTATAAACAAACGGAGTACCTTTTAAGTTTAATGAAAATTAGGCAATTAGAAAAACTATACAAGACCACTTTTCTTAGAAACATAAAAAGATAGTAGAATCAATTAAACAATATCAAGACAAAACATAATATGGCAAATGCCCCAGAAGTTAATAACCCCACTGTAACTAATGGAAAGTCCTCTAGATCAAATTCACTTGGAGTGTGCAAGCCCAAAAAATTCGGGTTTCCCGCTTCGTAGCCGCACAGAAAGGGGCATTTAAACCCCTTGACCCGAAGCGATATGAATCGCTTCGGGAAGCTTTGATTCGGGGTTTCTGAATCGAGCCCAGCATGCTGGGTGTGATTTGGAAATCCTGAATCATTGTGAATCGGGTCCAATTCAGGTACTTTACCTGAATCCAAATCCTGAATTGCACTCCCCTAATTACTATGTTTTCAGCTGTACTTTACTCTGAGTTCCTATGCTAGCAAAGGCTTCCCATTCCCTTGAATGCTACAGGAAGACCTGTTTACACAATGGGGACATGCACAGGTGTCGAGGTTGTTTTTTTTTAAATAAATGAGTAAAGTAGGAAGTCTTCAGGAATTACTGAATTTTTACATCAACACCTTCACAAATATAAACCGCTACTAGGCTAGTTGTAATGGCTTAGATCCTAACTAGGTTTTCTGCTGGTCGAAGGCGCTTCTTCTACAGGGAAAGGTAGGGGAAATTTTCACCAATCTTTTTCTTCATTTTAACCTTGTAAAGATCCACTTTATCACCCACACTCTTCTTGGGAGTCCACTGGCCCTGGGGCTTACAATTTTTGTGGTAAGGTAAAGCAAGAATGTTAGCTTCTGTGAGCAGTGCTCTAATCACATCAGGTTAGGACCTAAAGTATTGTGTTGATGTCAGAGTTCATATCAGACATTACTCATCTGGCAAATATCAATTCCATCCTCTTTGGTCCATTACCTCAACTAAAACTCCCTCAACTTACAGGGGAGTGAGGGGCAGTAGCATCCATAAATTGGTTGCAGCTCCCTGAATGCTACTTCTGTCTTCTCAGACTATTTAATTTATTAGATTTCTTGTCTGCTCTCCCCACAAACGTGCTCAGGGCGGTTTACAACATTATATAGTAGTACAATAAAAACAAAAATATACAGTAAAAGATAAAATACACAATAATTCCAATACAAAAGTTAAAACCACAATCTAAGATGCAGCATGTGATGGTTTACCATAATACATTCCACACATCAGTATCATGGAGGTTGGGCAGACAGGTCACCAGAATGTAAAATGAGTGGGCCAAAGGCCGCAGCAGAGAGGCCAATCAGGCAGTTCGCCCATACCTCAAGCACCACCATAGGCCTGGCGGAACATCTCCGTCTTACAGGCCCAATGGAACTCTAACAAGTCATGCAGGACCCTAGTCTTGACAGAAAGAGAGTTCTACCAGGCTGGAGCCAGGGCCAAAAAGGCCCTGGCCCTAGTTGAGGCTAGGCAAATGTTCTTGGAGCTAGGATCACCAGAAGTTGTCAGCAGAATGAAGTACCCTCTGAGAATATATGGCGAGAGACGGTCCTGCAGGTATGTTGGTCCCATGAAACCTCATGTTTAACCATGACACTCCTGAGGGGGGCACATCAAACAAAACAAGTGACAGGAGATAACCCTGGGGCTGGTCACATTTGAAATTGTCATCAATGACGCAGCCATTCATCACTAATGAAGTTCAGACTTGTAGGCAAGGTTTAAACTGGCAGTTTCAGAGTGAAGGAATATCCTTCAGCTACCAAGACAGCAGCCCACAGCCAGTGAAGTGAAGCTGCAAGATACAATATCACCAGAACGGCCAGCTGTCTTGCATCTAAAGTCAGCAGCAGGCCATTTTGTGACCTGGAAGTCAAGCTATAGGATTCAAGGAGTGTACAGAATGTCCCAAGTTGAATCTCTGGCATCTACAGGTAAAAGGGTAGGTGATGTGCAAAGACCTCTACATAAGACTTTGAGGAGCCACTGCCGGTCTGAGTAAATAATACTGAACTTAATGGGCTAATGGTCTGATTCAGTATAAGGCAATTTCATGTGCATTGATGTGATAGAAAGTCAGGATATGAGATCAGTAGTAACTAGTACTCTATGTTATTTACATCAAAGGATTAATACCTAACTCCTGAGAAACCAGCTTTGCTTTAAGAATAGCTTGTAATACTGGATCTTCCCAAGGTCCTCCATCTCTGATAATTCGAGTCACCAACTCCAAGTTAGCATTTCCATATCTATTTAAGAGGTTCTGACATTCCTACAAATGAAATATTAAACAGCTTTACAAACTAGATCAAACTTTTCTCTAGTGAATCAATACATAACATGCTTACATGAATAGAAACCAAATTTACAAAGTTATAGCTCATAAAGCAGTTGGAGATATGAGTGCCACATATAGCTCTGTTAAGAGTTTTCTGTAGCTCCCATCCTACCACACTGCCTGGCCAGCACAAGTCCCAGCCCCCTCTCCCCAAGATTGATTTTCAGATTTCTCTTTCAGCAGCACTGGAAAGTTTCTTTAGTGGAGGGGGGGGGGGCGTGCATGGGAAGTGTACCTCTACAGCCAACATACATAGTCAATAGTAAAGGAAGCAGTGATCATACAAAACAGTCCCCTAGACTGAAAAGTTGGCTGTTCCTGAGTACAGAGTTAAAAGCCAACCATAGTTATACATGATAACATACTTTCATGAGATCCATGCTCAAATGGGCCTGCTTAATTTTTGCTTATAAAACTCTATAAAGTGGCATTTACATTGATAGCATGCTGTCAATTCTACTAATGTACTCGGTAGTCTGTGATGATCAATACAGCATTGAAATGGGACCATCCACAAAATAGGAGTTTCTGCATATGCGGAGAATCCCCATGCATACAGAAAAATAATTATGTTTTAAATGATAACAATCTAACATTTTAATTGGTTGATATTTTGACTATAAAAAAAAGATCTCTGCAATGTGCTGATAATCACAGAGGATGTTCACTGCAACCGAGAGCCACAAAATGCTGAGGGCAATTAAACACTGGTTTAAGATGGTGTTGAAGTAGTGGAAAAAAAAGATGACTGCTTAAGCTCCTACTCGCTTATACCATCTGAGAGAGCAATATTAGGATCATGGAGGACAGAAAGTGCCTGCAATCCTAATTCCCCTGCCCCAACCAGGACACTGCAAGTTCTGTTTACTTTGAAGCTAAGGGTGGTATCCAATGAACTATGAACAAAGCTCTACTTACAGAACATATATTTCCTGCCTTCGCATGTCTTCTACAAATTCCTGCATTACCAAAACAAGCTGTCAGGAACAGTGCTAGCTACAATTCAGGGAGGCTGTAGCTTATGTGAGAAATCCACAAAAATTGCAGATCCTTCCTTGCATGAGTGGAAGTGCTTTCCATTCATGCAAATGCACCTTATGATGCAACCTTAAGAGTCCTAAGAGAAGAATGACTTAGAAAGGGAAGAAAAGTTACCCTCCCTAAACTGAAATGAGACATTTTTATTCATAAAATCCTGGAACGATAAAGAAAAATATGGTGATTGATGTAATAAAACATACATTCCCCACTCCCCACCCCAAACTCCCCTATACAGCACAGGCAAGGAGAAGTAAAACATCTTCTCACTGCCACTTTTGTGAAGCTCATGTTCAGGACTAGGAAGCAACTTCCCATTCATCTATCCCCAAACTCAGAGCAGTTACACTCTGTTAGACTAACCAAGCAGGAAGATTACTGACAGGCTACCAATTCTTAAATAATAGTAATAATCAATGCTATTTCCCAGTCATAGTAACTGAAATTACCTGAATTGACCCTAGAATGTCTTTTAAAGGATCTTCGTAGAACTCATCCTTTCCAAAGAACAGGAGCAACTCAAAAAAACTCCTAGAAATCAAAGCAACTAGGAGTCAGACACCAAACAAAAATTACTGCAAAATATTTCACAACTCTTTTTTCCTTCTGAAAGTATAGAATCCCCAAATGGGAGACTAGTGTGCCGCAATTCCTTTGCATAATAATTGCATCCATATTGTACCAGAACACTGGCATGATAGGCTTTCACTGATCTACTCAAACAGGATGGGGGTTGCCACATTCTGCACCATCCGAAACTTCCGATTTCCAAGTGCTGCTACACAGAGCATTAAAGAGTCTAAGCAATGAGGTAAAACTCTCTCACACATATTTTTAAATACATTTTAAATAAATTATTCACTCTCCTCTCCCATATCACAGGGCTTTATATAATATTAATTCAGTCTTGCCTAGATATAGTTTGAATCAGTTCACTACATACAATCCTCAATCAAGAATAAAGATCACGGGAAAAGTGTAATTGTATAAATCTACTACTAAATCAGATTAAAAAATGAGTGCGAGATTATGAGAAAGTGTAGACAAGAATACTTGTGTTCATCCCAACTTTATCAATCAACTTCAGGAGTATATGGTTTGTTACAAATTGCTACCTGTGGAATGGTCGCTCTAGCAATAAACTTTTCATGAACTTGGGAAGCAATGGACTAAATTAATCTTGTCTGCAACATATTGATACAGAAGACTGCCCTTGAACTTTAACTGCTCCAATGACTATGAGTTATCCAGAAAATTACTATAAAACTCTTAATTTTTATTTATTTATTTATTCACTTTGGATTTCTATTCTGCCCTCCCTATGGAGGGCTCAGGACGGATTATAACAGTTTAAAAACGTAAGAATTAATTTATACAGTTAAACCCATAAATAGATTTAAAAGAAAATTTAAAAGAGAAAATCACTCATAAAATACACCCTAATTGAAGTCAGATGGCGGCAATTGATAGGCAGCAAGCACAGCTTGATAAGATAAGGTGGTGGACATCCCTAGTAGGAAGGAATTCAGGTTTTACATTCTTCTCTGGTTTTTGTTTGTTCGTTTTTAAGAGGACGCATCGAAGATTTACTTACAAGGCTAGGCTACTGAGCACATACTGTACATGCTCACATTCAGTCGGGAATGATACACATGCAGATGTGAAACAACAGAGTGCTGTCTGAAGCACTTGAAGCTGTGGTAAAGGAACCTGACATCTTCCAGCATAGTCTTCAACAACCTATGTAAAAGAAAGTTTAAAATTAGTCATAAGTAGTTTATAAACTAGATGAAAGAACTCCCAACAAATTCTACAACCAAGAAAACATCTTCTGTAATTTAACTAACAGAATACTAGTCCATTTGGGGCAATTAAACTATTACAGATAACTTAAATACTATATAACTGTCAATGGTCACCATATGGGGGGGTGCGCTAATAATATCCTCTACACCACTTGGTCTTTGTCATCCTGACTTTTTGGGCTTCCATGAGATCTCATTACCCATCTGTATGGGCATACAACTACTTTGCTATTTCAAATATTATTTTACAAACATATACAATATTAAAAAAACCACCCTATCACATCCGCAACTTTTAGCAAGTAACAAGAAAGATAAAATAAGTAATATGTTAGTAAGTAGAGGAAAAAGAGAAAGAAGGGCACCACATATGAGATGCCTAAACTCAGAACTAATGGAAGTATGCAAGTTTGGTCAACAACATTAACCAAATTGCTCAGAGTTCAGAGCTAGCGAGCCTCAAGACAGGTAAGCTGCCTACCTGCCTTGCAGACAAAATTTCAGTTATGGATGAAAGTTTGTTTTAATAAAGCAACCACAAAAAGTATCAAAAACTTTAAAACTTTTAACAAGTTCACAATCTAGTTCACATACATATTCTTACATAGTATCAACCCTGCTACTTATTTTTGTTTGAAAGAATTAATACGGTCATTCTTATGTGCAGACCATTACTGGAAAACACAAGTTCCCTATGCACATGTGATTCTACATGCACAAATCCTTTTGCCAGTTTGTCAAGCCTTGGAAATCATTTTATTGCTATATATAAATGGTAAAACAAACCCTTACTGTTTAAGTGCTTAATATTTTTCATCCCTAGTTGAGAAGTTAAGCACAACTTCAAAAGGTGACATCATCAAGGTTCTGGGGGTGTGGGGACTCTGTCTGCACCACTTCTAAATTTATTTATTTATGTCATTTATAGTCCACCTTTCTCACTGAGAATTCAGTCCTGATATTAGAAGTGAAATTTATGTAAGGAATCTCACATGCCTTCTAATTTTATTTATTACATGTACGAACACTTCATTGTTCCATTCCTTCACTCCCCACTGTGGCAGCCACTGGAACTAGAAAGGGTCAAAATGTGGGCTTTTGGAGAGCAAGGTGATAGTGGACAGAGAGAAGAAAACTACTGCAGTCTTTGGCATTCTTTAAGCCAAGCTACAAGTGACTTTTTCCATGTGGAAGTGTTCTTCCATGTGGAGAACATGTGATTGTTCTTGCAAGTTTTCCTGGGAAGGGAAGTCCAAGTGTCCTTCCCCTCTCTGTTAGAGTCGCTGCCTGAAGAGCCAGAGAAAGCCGGTGGCAGCAGCAACTTTTGCAAATCATTCCTCCAGTCACAATCCTGCTGGACAAGAGGACTCCCATGCCCTCATTCCAGTTTTTCTCCAGGAGCTCAGGAGCAGGGGAAGGGCATGTTAGAGCAGCAGCAGGTTCTTCGTAGAATGCTATGGCTTGAGATTTATGCCGTACACATGTATATTCCACATAATTTTTCTCTGAAGCTCCCATTAGGCTGAACAGCATTCATCTGGTCCAGCTCTTAATGTAAATGGAAAACATGCAGGAGAGTCTGTTCCCCCCCCCCAAAAAAAGTACATTTATAATCATCTTGTAACAGAACATAATGGCTGTCAGAGATGCGCTCAATTGAGACGATTTTATAAAATCCCTGATCATCCCAGCAACACCATGATTAGGAAATGGGATAGATGGGCAATGTCTCCAAGATGACAGGCAGAAGCCTACCAGATACAATTTGGGTGATCTCGTGAAGGTCAACAGAACACCATGTTTAGCCCCACAAACTAACTTTTTTCAAAAGTATCTCAAACACACAAAACGAGGCAAGCTTGGTGTTAGTTCCATGCCATTCAGCATACAGAAGACTAGATATCTTGTGTGCATGTGTGTGTGAGAGAAAATGTATCCATGTAAACTAAAGGGAAAAAGCATAAGTAGGTTGTGGTAACTTTGAACCAATCTTCACAGTGAAATACAAACATCTATCTATCTTATGCTATTAGAAACTGGCAACCAGTTACATTATCAGAGAAAGACTACAGCATTCTATTTCTAGAAGAGCCACCACATTTTTTTTAATCAACTTTTCTATATTTCTGGTCTTCAGAGAAAATGGCTAAAAAACTAAGTGCAATTTCTTCTTTTGTCATAAGACCAGAGAAGACTTTGTACATCAAACGCCAAAAATATGATTAATTGAGGATGTTCTTGCTTTCAGATTATCATTCAAATGCTTTGGTTTGTCTTTTCAATTATGTAAAGAACTGAGCACCAGACAGAAACAAGAAATAGTTTTAAATATGCCAATTAAAATATTATTTTCAAGACACTGGAAAACAACCAATTCGAACAAAATAGTAGTTGATTATACTCTGACCAGGATAGCCCAGGTGAGTCTAATCTCAGAAGCTAAGCAGGGTCAGCCTTGGTTAGTAATTGGATGGAAGACCTCCAATGAAGACCAGCGTTGCAGAGGCAGGCAATGGAAAACTACCTCTGTTAGTCTCTTGCCATGAAAACCCCACCATGGATTGGCCTAAATCAGCTATAACTTGAGGGCACTCTACACCACCACCAGTAGCTGATTAAACTATTGGATATTATAAAATGAAGGTGTTAACCACCTGAGTCCTGTCTCAAAAGTAATTTCAGAACTCAGGAAATATGAAGTTAATGGACTTTTAAAATATGTAATAATTCATATTTGCAAATGGCCTGAAGAATATTAAAAATAATATGAACACTGAGTTCTTAATTACAAATGTAGCCCTTCTCCTACAGACTGTTACCAGTTAATATCAGTAATGTACAAATACTACCTACTTAAAGATAGTTGCCACTTCACATCCAACTGCTAAACCAGAAGAAACAAGTCTATAAAGATGAGCACACTATTTTCCAATTAAGTCAGAGGAACTACAGTCACTACAGGTCACCGGAGAAAGGAATTATAGCCATGGACACAGCCTGACTTTCTTCAGTTCTATTTCAATCTTCCTTTCTGGTGCATTTATGCCCTTGACTCCTTCTGGTTTAAGACATTTCGCTATTAAAGAAAAGGCTTTTTTAAAAAAAACTTTCTGCATAGTAACCCTCCAGGCTTTACATAACCACACACTTCTCTTATGCCAAGCATCCTCTTATACAAGTGCTACTTAAAAACTAATACATAAAATTATATGTTTCTTCATCCTGTATCTCAAATTAACTAAATTTAGCAAGATATTTTTCAGTTTGGTATCTCTGTAGTTCCTTTTCATATCAGCTAGAGAAATGTTCTTAAATTTATATAAAAGACTGCAAAAGTGGAAAATATTCAGGCAAGTTGTTCTATAGAGAAGCCTACTCATAGGATACCTTATTCGACAAGGCAAAACAAGCTCTGAGTGCAGAAGAATAACCAAACAGAGAAAAGGGAGACACAAAACAGATACAATTAGAAAAGTAGATAAAAAAGATTTCCATGATTTCCTGATGCTAACTACATTTACTTGCAATTGTTTTCATTGAAGCATACTTCCAAGAATGTGTGCACTTGGCTTGGAACCTTCAGAATACGGACTGGTTTTTTCCCCCATCCAATGCAGCCTGTCCAGCACAACAAGTTTAGTGAAGAATGGAGAGCATTTTACCATGTGCTTGAATCTAGGGCTTTATCAATGAAAAGGAAACATTCCATGACAGAGTTAACATGCCTGTTCTTAACCCTGTTAAATTTCACTTTGGAGAAATGCTCATTCTAGTTACCAGTGATAACTAAAAAAAATGGTGAAAGCACTTTGGAAACACAATAAACTGCAAAATTCTATCACATTTGGATCTTCTACCCAATGACTGTTGTAAAGTTCCTCTGCTGCAATTAACAAAATATTTTTCTTCAGGAAAAATGTTCTATGAGCAAATTTTACCAGATCACAATCCCTTAAAGCATATGAAAAAACTGCATACATAAGCCAAATGTTTGCAAATGTCTTAAAATCTCAACAGTGAAAAAAAGTTATGATAACATTTTTATTTGTACATACTGGAAAGAGACACACTAACAGTGTGAACTCCATAATAACCCTATATGAGCCTAATGTTATATTGCCACCAATGTTTACTGCAAAAACTGTAAGATTATTGAGGATTTTTTTGTACATACATTAGTCTGCAAGTCAGAAACAAGCAATAACAAAAGGTAAAGAATTGTCAGTATAAAAAGTAAAGCCTTAGGTTGGCTTCATTTGTATGTAAGAACAACTGAATTAAAAAAGGGAAACATGTTAGTAGAATGCAATTGTACAGACAAAAAATAAAAAACTTAAAAACTAAGTTTTGCACAAAACACTGACTAATTAATATTACAAAGTCAATTCAAAGTAAATTACAACAAGGCAAGATATATAACAGTTATTCAGCACCTTTAATATGTCTTAAATACTTTGCATACTTGATCACAGTAATCTAACCTAGGTCAGTATTGTTACCTCCTTAATCTTTGCTAAGAATTGAGACAATGCACACAGAAGAAAAAAAATGTTTTCTCATACAGATTTTTACCTTAACAAATGTGAGTATATGAAACATATCCAACTTAAGCAAACAACCCTATGGGCTGATCAGAAATCAAAATGTGGCGAAAGCAACAACAATTTCTAAATAACATGCTCCTTCGCTGACTTATGTCAAATACCTTTAAAAGATATGTATCACGTTCCTGAAACGTGGCTGTAAACTAAACCGCCGTTACCTAAGAGCAAGTGTCACTGTACAAAGCGGGTCTTACGTCCGAGGAGACATGCCGAGGCTTAGTCTACTAGCGTCACAAGACACCCAGCCGCCTTCAGCACCAAGAAGAGCTTACTAAAAGCAGGCTCGCCGGCCAAGGTTCCTCCCCTTACTCCGCTCTCCCGGCAAACTTTCCCCGTCACTCCTGACAACTCAACCTCTCAGCCCGAAGCAGGGCCAGCTCTGCGCGTGAGCGAACCGAGTTCATTGCCACGGTTTTGTTTACCTCTCTTTGACCCCCTCTTTTCTTTCCATGAAAAGGCCACGACGGCTCTTCTTGATAAAATGAGAGGTTTTCCCAGGAGGCCCAGCCTGCCTTTCCGACAGGAATATCCAGGCTTGCTCTCACCTCCACGGAGGCTGGCGCACCGGGAAGGAGAACCAGCTGTGTGGAGAACCCCTTTCCCTCCACTGGGTGTCCAGCGGTAACAGCAAGAAACTTCATCTGAGGTAACCACCTCCCCCTCCCCCTCCCCCGGCGAAGGCAACTAGAGGAGAGCGGCGAACCCAGCGAAGATAGCTGGCGAAGAGAAGCGACGCAGGGAGAGAAGCGGCTCTCCATTCCCCACAGCCTAAGGGGCGATCCTTGCCCGGCCCACCCCAGGCAGCAGCGAGGAAGAAGAAGAGAAGTGAACTAAAACCCAAGGCAGCCCAGAGGGAGCTGGGGCGCCGCTTCCCTCCCTCCGCAGCCTCCTCGCTCTGCCTTCTCCGCCCCCGAGGGGCCCCTATGCGGTCCCCACCCGAGGCTTCGTTCGCCGCTTTCTCCCCCCCACAGGTGTCAACCGAGGGGGCGGGGCCAGGCGCTCACCTGGCAGAAGCGGTAGCAGTAATACTGGCTGCTTATGGCGGGAGACAGGCCAGGGGGGAGGCGCGGCCCGCCAATGGCCTCGAGCTCCTCGACGAGCCGCTCCGACTCCTGGTCGCTCTCGTCTTCCGCCATGCTGCTCCGGCCGCCCTGCGCGTACCGAGCTCCAGCTCCCTCCCCCCGCCCCCGACTCACCGGATAGCCCGCCTCCACGGCCGAGTTATTCAGTTCCGGCACCACCCCCCTCGGCACGCTCTCACTGGCAAATTTGCTTGTCAATCAGACGGCGGGCCCGCACTCCGTACTCTCCATCCTCTTCGCTAGGGCGCACCTCGGATTCTCCAGTGTCTGATTGGAACTAGCACGTTACCATTCGTCGCTGAACTTTCAGGCCCGCTTTCTGGTTGGTCGGAGGACCGGTCAGTCAAAGCCTTCTAGCCCCTCTTCCGTTTGTGGCGATTGGGTCCACATTTCATCCTTCAAAGTAAACATCTCCGCCCCCTTCTTGTGGGAGACTTTCAGCTTGCGGGCGACTTCCTCACTTTCTCCTCAGCGAATAGAGAGAATCGCTGTCACTCTGGACTTAAGGAGCAATGGCGAACGGCGTTCGCTCTTCGTTTCTCCTACTGGACTTCTCGTTCTTACCTGTCTTTTGATTGGCGGTGATGTTGCTAAGATGGTGAAGTCCCGCCTCTCTCGTCTCGTCTTAAGAGTGGGAAACAAGCCCCTCCCATCTGTCTGTGGGTCTGTCTGACAGGCGGCTCCGCTGAGTCGCGGAGGTTGGAGGGGGAGTGCGGAACACATCGAAGCTCGGCCCTGGCCTTTGTGGGGACGCAGCGCTGCGCTGTCAGGAGCTGTAAGGATGAGGGGAGCGGGGAGAGGTCTCGTCTGAAGCCGCCCTCCTTTTCCTTCTTTGGGTGGGGAAGAGGTAGAAGAATGGGGCCGTCTGTGTGGAAAGGGGCGGGCCAGGAATGGAGGTTGGTCGGTGTGGGGTAAATAATGAGGGGGGTGAGAGGGTATGGAAACAGTCTGGTGATGGAGAAAAGGTGCCTGAGAAGAAGATGGGTTTGATGGAGGGCCTTTCGTGAGAGGATGGAGGGTTGTAGGAGGCACTTAATGGGCTCATCATTACTAAGTTATACAGTATAGGTGTAATATTTTGTAAATAAAAGTTATATTTAAAGGGATTGAATATATCCTAGCAACAGAAATTCAAGTTTTTAAGAAATTGCTTGCCAGAAAGGGATGTGGCATTGGCTACTAAAACCCCTCCTCATACAAAAGGATGGAAATGTTCAGATTTCTGGTTTCTGAAAAAATCTGAAATCCCTGAGAGGGTTTGTATAGTGACTTGCCCAAGGCCCCCTGTTATTTACACTATCGTGTTCTCTAGAAATCTGAGTGCTGTTAAGGTTTACACATAATATGGGGGGGCATCATCTGTAAAGAAAGCAAACTTCATACCGTAGGGGAGTCTGGATTTGAGGGTTAATGTCCCAGTCCTAACAACACCCGTGAACACAGCATTGGTAGTTCTTGGTACCATTTTCCACAACTTAGAACCATTTTCCACAAAGATGAAACCTTTCTGAAACAAAGTGTAACTAATTAACATATTTAACAACAGGGAAACTACCCAATAGGAGCATATCTGCATCAGCAGGCAGTACTCAGTAGCTTTGTCTGTAGTCCCTATCCTGTACCAAAGCATCTCTTTGAGCTATTTCTTATGATGCAGTCCTATAATCTGAGTGGAAAGCTCTTTTGAATAATTCAGGTTTGCATAGTTTGTGGAAATCCAGGAGAGTGGGAACTTTCTCGAACTCATCAGACTGGCCATTCTACAAGGTAGAACAGAGAATGCATGTGTACAGGGAACTGCTGATTTTGTCCAGCTGCAGGTGGTATCAGCAGAAGGCTGTGTTCAGATGAGTTAAGATGTAAGAATATTTTGTTTATTATACATGCACATTAAAAGTGTGTAAGGATAGCTAAAACAATGAAGATCTTACTGAACCTAAAACTATACCAAGCAAAGTGTTTTGCCATTCTGAGCCATGATGGTAACTTGTAGGTGTAATACAGCATTCTTAGCATCAAAATTTCTAAGGCATCAAGTCAAAGATGTAATCTAAGGGTGAGAAGGAATGGATAATTAAGAAAAGGCATAAGGGCCTCAAAGAGATCCCCAAAAGAGACGAAACCAGCAAAACTGACTTTCCCAATTTATTCCCAGTTGCCTAGCAACCTGGGGAGATCTCACTAACCAATCAATGCCCCACCATTGCATTTTAAAATGTAGGTGCAAATCATAACCATTTCTGGATTTTTGCAGAAAGAAACCTCCCCCCCCCCGCCCATAATATACTACTTTGTCCTTGTCCGAAGACTGCAGTGCAAAAAGTGCAGCTCCAGCATTAGTGGAATCCCCCTGGCATAAACATGTACATCCAATGAATGGATTGCTCTTGGACCTTTACAGGTTTTATGGGAAAATACATTTAGGTCCATCAATAGCTATTCATCTTGGTGAGTAAAGGAAACAACTTTGTACAGCGGCAATAAACCACTGAATATTAGTGCTTGGAGGCAGCATCAGGGGAAGGCCTTGGCCTCTATGTTTTTATTGGCCCTCCAGGGCAACTGTTGGGTTGTTGTGTGAAATAGTATGCTAGATTAGCAGGGCTCTCCTTATAGACAGATGTCCAAATTCACTATGTGACCACAGCTCTAGTCCAACCCTACAGACTGCACTATAAAAAGTTGAACCCATGTTTGTGGTGCCACCAGCATAAAAGCTTACATTTGAGGCTCAAAGCAGCCACAGAATATGCTAGAAGGAACGCTTTTCAGGCAGGCAAGAGAAATTGCTCCGTTAATTCATTTTGACTAAATCAGGGGAAGAAGGAATGCCTTGGGCAAAAAGATAGGCTTGATATGGACAGGAATTCATGATGGTAATCGCTACAAAATCATACCCTGTAAATTGATTCAAATTTACTTTCCAATACTTTCCAAAGTAATGTTGCTTATTTCACCTCTTTCAATGTGCCTTTGGGTTTTAATTGAGAAAATATTTAATAAATTACCTTCACATTACCATATAAACATGTCTATTATACCAATATAATAGCCATAAACAACTAATGAGGCTGTTATATCATTTAACGACTCTTAGCCTCATATAAGCTCTAAAATTTCCTTTCTTTCATTTTATTTTGGCTTATATGCATTCCAATATGTAATAAAACGTTGCCAAATAAACTCCTCTTCTGTATTCCTCCTATCACATCTTCTTACTAGCTGAGATATTTTTCATTACAAAAGTAAACCAAGCCTTCTGTAACCATATGGTTGCTTTAGGAATTATATCCTTTTTCCAAAACTCTGCTAAAGTCATTTTTGCAGCCACTAATAAATTAACTTTTTGCTTCTGGTTTTACTAGCCTAGGTAGACTTCCTAAATGAGCACATTTGGGATCACCTGGTAATTTCTAATTTAAAATGAACACCTCCTGCTAAAATACTTTAGCCTTCAAGCAAAACTACCAAATATAGGATAACAAACCATCTTTACTTTTGCGTCTCCAACATCCTTTGGAAATGTCATTACAATTTTTTTGCTATTCTGTCTGTCATTAAATTCCACCTATACTTTATTTTCAGTATATTTTCTCAAACATTTATATTCAGAGAAAATTCCTTAACATGAGGCTTTCTTTAGGTGGTACTTTAACCAGTAGGTCCTTACTCCATTTTGTTTTATAGATTAATGGATTCTCCTCAGCTTTCAATAATATTCTTTAAATACAAGTTAAAATGTCTAAGTTTATGAGGCTTGTTCTTTCTACCATTTGGATGATGGTTGCTGTAAAAGAGAGTTTAAAATGCATTAAAGGGGATTGGGTTTATCTAATTAGTTAATTTATATGCTGCTTGTCTGTTCAATGAAGTCCTAAGATGTTTAACAGTCAACAAAACCTAAAATACAAGAATATGTAACACTTTTTTAAAAATACATGTAAAACAAGGCTTGAAAAGATGAGAGAATTCATAAATGTATAAATGCTGGGAAAGGTTCCTTTGTAAGTGATTTCTCTCATAAGCAATGCACCCTTCATTAATACACTCCTCATGCTCTCATTATAAAATGAAGTTGCATCATTGACAGCAGAGGTTGGAGTGGGCATTTCACCATCGGATAGCACCCTAGTTTCTTTTCCTTGTAAACATGATGGCATTGCCTTATTAGCAAAGCAACACTTGGAAATCCTGTGTACTGTATCTGCATAGCAAGTAAGATTTGGGCATGTTCTAAGGTTCCATTCAGCAACTAGGCTTCCGTTACTCTAAGCACCTTGTCACTAGAGGTCACCCTTTGCCATTCAAAATGATGTTTCATGATATGTTCTTGGTTCTTATTTGTTAGTTTTTTAAAAAAGAAATGTCAAGTTTTATGAAGAGCCATGTTTCACATCATTCTCTCTATACAACACATCTTAAGTTCAATAAAAGGCTTATTAATGAAGCTGCCCCCTTTTTTTGAATTATTCAAAATAACATTAAATGTTTTCTTTTTGTTGTTGTGTGAGTGCCAAAATTGGGGGATTACTCAAAGGGGTAGCTTATAGTACTTGTGGGTAAGGGATAGGGAAAAACACTGAGGCTTGACATCAAGTTCACTTTTTTATTAAAATCCACACTGGCTGTAATAGTATTTTGTTATAATTGCAAGCAATTGATCATACTTAATATCTTGCAGTACTCAATTAGTAAGTATTTATTCATCTATAAAAGTGGCTTCCTGGCTGTGAGAAAAGTGCTTAGGACTGGGGTAGGGTGTGTATGTGGAGGAAAATAAGCCGTAGTAGGATTTGTACATCTCTTTTGCAGTTTGCCCTCCCTTGATATATACACATGCTTTCTAGATAATTGGACAAATCTAGGTTTAAATGGAAAGGTTCGCTGTTGCCAGATCAAGTGTGATTCAAAATCTGAAATTGGAAGTCAAATATTATCTAAGCCAGTTAATTCAAATACTCTAAAATACAGTGACATACCTGAGTCTTCCATAACCCCAAGGCAGTAATAATTTACTGTAGGTTCTTAACTATGATTTTTTCGAATGTAACCATGGCAGACGTAAATGAGAGTTGGTTATTTCTATACTCTTATGTCTGTGATCATGAAGGCTAGAAACCAAGACTGCAATCCCGTGCAGTGAAGATAAATTGATTTTTGTAACTTAAGCTTGTTATATAGATCTCAAAGATTCTTTTTACGATGAACTAAACAAGCCTATAGGCCATTTAGAATGGCATTTGTCACATACGGGTCAGATAGTGCCACTATCTGACCTGTATGTGACAAATACCATTCTAAATGGGTTTTGTAAAACTAACTTACCTTTAGTTTATAATTTTCTTGTGCTTATGATCTTCTATAGAATATAACGTTTTTGCCTGTACAATTAGTGTATAGTTTGTTACGTGATACTTAAATACAACATTGTCAACACTTTGTATCTTTTGCACTGGAGCATTTGAGCATTTTAGTTTTCAGCTATACTTACTGATACCGGTACTCAGGAGCACAGCAGGAGCACCTAAATACATTGTCAAAATACATATTTGAGATGACAGTCGATGCATACACATTTAATACACCTACTCTACTTGTTTTCTAAAATCAGTTTAGACAAGACAGCAATGGAACGATTTGATGTGAAGCCGCCTCCCTCCCGCAGCCGTTCCAAGACCGCTTTGTACGTGACTCCTCAGGATCGTGTAACTGAGTTTGGCAGTGAACTGTACGAAGATGGAGGCAAATTGTATTGCACTTTCTGCAATGTGGTGCTGAATCATGTTCGCAAGTCTGCAATCAATGACCATCTCAAATCCAAAACTCATACCAAGCGCAAGGGAGAGTTTGAAGAACAAAGTGTCAGGAAGAAACCACGGACTCTGACTGCCTCTCTGCAGTGCAACAGTGCAGCCCAGACAGAGAAACCTAGTGTCACCCAGGACTTTGTAAAAATGTTTCTGGAAGCTAGCATTCCTCTTGAGAAGGCAGACCACCCAGCTGTGCGAGCGTTCCTCTCTCGACATGTGAAGAATGGGAACTCCATACCCAAGTCAGACCAGCTAAGGAAAGCCTACTTGCCCGACGGGTATACAAATCAGCTTCTCAAGTCTGAAGACCATTGAAGGGAAGACTACTTGATTGAGGATGGGGAGTATTAAAGTTACATAGCAGTGATGTGGCTTATTTTTATATTCATGCACATGCAATGTTATGTCATGGGTTTTGTATTGTAGAAATGACAATCTCTTACAGAATGCAATGATGTTTTTAAAAAAAAGTTCAGATCTATAACGTTGAAGTCTGTGGGCATTGGAATGGCAGTAAGGTGCCATATTGTAGCGGAGCGCAGTTACAGCCTATCAAGTCCGTTATAGTCATTAGTCAATGGACTTAGAAAAGTGTAATTATGCACTGCAATCTGCTCCCACGTTACATGGTAACTGAAAAGGAACACACTGGGCATGGCCACATGACAGACTAATTTTTAACCCTAATCCCAAATATTTATGTATATATGTCTATTTATTAGGCCCATATTCTCATTATAACCCAATCTCCATTGTAATTATATTTAGGGATGCTGAATTAATTCAGCCACTTTGACGTCCAGTACAGACACCAGTTCCACTGGAGCAAACAGTTGCTCAAAATCCGTCTTCTGGCCAATTTGGTTTGATTCACTTTATCAGTATACAAACACTTGTACTGCTAATGAGAGATTCAGGAATGGGGATGTGAAACTGAAGGACAGCTCTTATATTTGGATGAGCATTTGGCTCTGAATCTTATTGAACATATTTCTGTGGGTACCCAATTTATACCCACAATTCCTAAAAGCAGTTTTTAGAGTTTCTATGAATATGAGATAATGAAGCAGAAAAGTGGAAAGTTCCACATCTATGAACAAATTTAATAGATCATACCAATATTGTAATATGAGTGTAGTTATTCAGTCAATTGCCTGTAGATGGCAATACTTTGCAAATAATTCTTCTGTGTTTAGGATTACAGCCATTGACTTACACTTATTTCTGTGTCTCCCCAAGACCAGCTTTCTAACTGTCACAGATAACTGTGATTGTATATTATCCATCTGAATCCCTGATTTTATGGAACATTCTCAATTTGTAATATAATTTCTCAATGTGAAACAGGTACTGATACCTTTTTCTTGTATACATTTTTACTAAGAATAGCAGTTTTGCTGCTGGCTGTGAAGGCTATTAATATTATGAAAATACTGTTTTTGTATACAGTAAGCAGAATGGTTATGATCCAGCCAAAGTTAGACATTTTTAGGTTCCCATTGATTTGAATAGGAAAATTAACACATGGGTGGAATCAGTAGGGCTTTAAAAAGTGCTTGACTGGGTTATGTTTCTGATATTTTAAATAAAATTCCAGAGAACAAAATGGAATTGCAAAGGCAGAATCGAAGTGGGCCTTTTTTTAGTTTTAAGTAAAAAAATAAAAAAGCACCGGTTTTGGTCTGTTGTTCTAAGTAGATAATGGTATTTGTTCCTGTTTCCTATTTTTTTCTCCCTCTTAGGTAGCAAGAAATTTCCAAAGTTTTCAGTATGGTTTTGTATTGGAGGACACAGCCCACAATCTGGAGCCTGTTTGTTTTTTAAAAATATGTATCCTTTGTTTTTAAAACACGTTTTTGGTGAGAGTTTTATTAAAAAGAATGAACAGGATTTGTTCCAGGCTTCTGGTGATTACGGGAAGAGCTTACGCGCCTTCCTTGAATCAGTCCATCCCTTTGTTCTTTCTTGCAGTTTTCCATCACAGTTCTTGCCAAAGTATACCAGCTTTTGCAAAAACCCTCTACATTGTTCATAATTTTTCATCTACAGCTTGAAGAAGAATGTGGGGTTGCCTCTTCCAGCCTTGGGTGAAGGACCACAGCCTTTGTAATCACTTCTAAAACAAAATAATCTACTGGCACACAAATTTATGGGTCAGGCATAAGACTTCCAGTTCATGAGTTCTCATGCGCTGAGAATGCATTAGACAACATCAGTGTTTATAACAATGTGGTGCTCTTTGGGAACTGTAACAGTGACATGCCAGCCTCTTAAGTGGACATAGCAATGTAAAGTTTTAGGATTAGATGGGATCCTGTTACTTCTTACCAAGAAAGCTCATGATAATAAATTAGTATTAGAAATGCCATTCATAGCGTGTACTTATTTTAGTTTTGCATCTATTTTATTTAGAAAAAGAACATTGCTCAACCTTGTTTTCTACTAGCTTGGTAGATTTAGGAATGGATTGGACAGCAAACTGATCCTGTCCTATCTTTTTGGTTTGTTTTTGGCTAATATACCATATTTGTGTGTGAGCTTGAATATATTACAGTGCCATCCTATATGTACTTTGTATTTTCCTTATCCTGTATGATTTCTAGTATCAAGAAACAAGCTATCTTCTATGTATAAGGCAATGGTAAAACTAGTGTGATGGACATGCATCTGTTTCATGGGACTGTTGCTTTGCATTTCTTTGCTGTTTTCATTCCTTTGGGCAGCCTTATATGTGAGCAGTGAAATGCCAATAGATGACTGTGCGTAAGGCAAATGGGTGGCAGGGAGTGATACTGCACTGTAAGCATGAAAAAGCAAAATGTAGAATAGTGACTTGTGTATCTCCCTATCCATTCTGTGAGATGCATGCATTTCATATGTATCTTCCAAAAAAGTTGCTATTTGGCATGTTTATGCTCTAAGTGTCTAAGAAGTTGAGCATCTTACTGGAAAATTAACTTCAAAGTTCAATCACTGAAAATGTGATTGGTATAAATCATGGAAGGAAAACATTGTAAAGTTAGTGAAATCTTGATACTCGTTAAAAAAGAAATTGCTATGTTAATACTTAGAAAGTCAAAATGTTGCTGTTTGGAAGCCAGAAATTTTTAAACAAAAAGAATATAGTCACACGTGTTACTTTCATGTCATTCATATATGTTAAGTTTGCACTGAAACAAGTAATTGATAGTAACCTAACCAAGAGATTATAATTTAATGTTTTACAGATTGGTCTTAATTAGCCACTGAACATGTGGCTTTATAACTAGACTAAGCCTGTACACCTATACATACTAATGTGGGGGAAAATACTGTTGAATACAGTAGAACTTGTTTCCAAATCAATACAGGCAAAGATTTTAAATGGGAGGGAAATATCATGTTAGGGATTTTAGTGCATATTATTCAGTTGTACTAATTCATATGTTGATATGTCATTCAAACCATCCAGAGAATATTGGGAATAATTGAAAGATGTTTTCAAACAGATTTTGTGAATTGCTATGATTTAGATTTTCGTCATGGTGAAGCAACTTTAGATCCAAAACCAAGTGCACTAGTTCACAGAAGATGGACAAAATGGATTGTGCCAGTTAGAGGATGTCCTTGTGCCAGTCCCAAAGGATTTTTTTTAATGTTCGCAACCATGCAAGAAGACTGGATAGTAAAGAATTTAACATGATTTTGAGCCTCCTTGATAAATTTCTTCTGGGATTGAAGTGAGGAACACAATTCTAATAGACTACCAATAACGATTTTTATATCACACACACACACACACACACACACACACGTGTTATATGGGTAACCTTACTATTCTTTCTTACAGTTACATTTTGAATTTGCTGCTAAGATGTGTTTCATTTGCTTTTGCATGTTGAATATCCATTGTCTTTATGTTTTTAAAAGTTTTGTGCTTACTCTACAAAATAAATTTTTAAAAGAAATTACTCTGGATGATAAAAGGAACTGTCAGACACTAAAAAATCCATAGGAGATCTATTAAGAAGAAAGGAAGCTATTATTACTATTTCTTTCTTACCCAGTTTCTGCTATTTTGTGAAGAAGTAAAAAATTGATGTCATAATGTATTTCTTCTCTTACTATAATGGTCATTTGCACTTAAGCTCTTAAGATGTGTAAAATGCACTTGAGAAACAAGCACGTTGAATTATTTTATTTATTTATAGTCCGGCATTTCTTGCTGAGACTCAAGGCAGAAACGGTATAAGAAGAAGAATATGCCATTGTGTTGCAACAGACTCATAACAATCCGATCCATGGGCCATTCTAGGCAAGAAACAAACAGAGATGGATTTCCCTTGCCTTCCTCTGCATAACAACTCCAGTTTTCCTTGGTAAGATATATAATACTCTGTTATAAGATTGGATTACAAACTTTTTAAAATGCAATAAAAACCACAATGAAGGACAAGGATATAAGAAATGCAAAAACTGCATTTCAGAAGTTCAAGGACAATGTAAAAACCAGATAATACATACAATAAACAGAACCATAAATTATGAGAATTCTGAACAATTCCATTTTACTACAGCCCTGTTGTCTTTAAAAAGTATTCTCCTGAACCATTACATTTTATGAATGACTGGGTTTAATGAATGGGATGAACTTCGCACATACAGAAAAATCCAATGCTACAGTTATTTAATAACATCTGAGGTGATACAAAAATGGGTGTGGAATTCTAAAGAATTAACTATCAATTCTCTAAATGCATGAAGTAGTGAATTTGCCAGTTTTGTATGTAGATATGCTTCAGATCAAAGACACTTCCGGGCTTGAAGCAAAACTCATGTTAGGAAAATGGCAGAAAATTACGCTTTGAATGACAACACAGTAGCTGTTTCTTCCAGTACTTAAGTAGTTGTAGCTGTATGTCATTCTGAACAGTGCTGAACAAACATGGCTTCAGTGAGTATTACCAAGAAACAGAAAGGCAGATGTTCCTTCCTTGAGCCAGTCTCCAGGAAAACAAGTGTGTGTGTGACATTCCTCTCCAAGAGGAGGGGAGTGTAGGCATTGCGGTACATGAAACAGACTGAGGCTCTTAATGTTTTATATAAAACTTTCTTATTTAAAGTAGTTAACAGTTTATTGTAGTTCTGCTGTAGGCATTCTATGATGGTCAAGCGGCATGCCGTTGCACCATGGCTTGCACCCAGTCTTCCCACTGCTTGTGTCTAGCTTTTCCATCAATCACCTTGCATCTGCTGTGGAATTTTAAACTTTATTGCCCAGCCTGCTCTCAAACTGGGAGCATCTGTTACCTTAAAGGCCCTTCAGCCAGTCCCCCTATCTCACCCATCAGTGGTCCCTGGCTCTGAGAGCCAAAACAGATGAGACATCTGATGCGTGGAGGTCAAGTGTTGGTTCCCCGCAAGGTTCCACGGGAAGTGTAGTGAGAAAGAACCTCTGCCAGGGAGAGAATCTCTCTTCTCCCTGGCAGAGGCTCTTTCTCTAGGCATCTCCTTGGCAGAGGTTCTTTCTCTAGGCATCTCATCTAGTCTGCTTGGCTCCCTGTTGCCACTGCCAGCTCCACTAAAAGCTCTCCACAGACAGAGGGAGCCGAGAGAGAGGGACAAGGAGCCAATCACCGTTGCCAGTTCCATCTGACTGCCACCAGCTCAATTGGCTCCTTCTCACCGCCACCAGCATGCTTGGCTTCCTCTGGCTGCGGAGTGCTTTTAGGGGAGCTGGCAGCGGTGAGAGGGAGCCAAGCGCGGACAAGACAAGACACCTAGAGAAAGAACCTCTGCCAGGGAGAAGGATTCTCTCCCTCTTCTCCCTGGCAGAGGTTCTTTCTCACTACACTTCCTCTGGAACCTTGCGGGAAATCGATGTGTGTCCTCCATGTGTCAGGCCTCTCACCTGTTTTGGCTCTGAGTGGGTATATCTGTGATGAGCCCAGAATGGCTGACTACAAGAGGTGTCTTCCTAGGACCCCTGAAATAAGGGAAGGTGCTGAGGTGACTTGGCCACCCTGTATCCATCATCTGAAGACTGGGAACAGGGCCTGTTTTATTGAGTTGGGTCCACAGTGTGCTGCAGGGTATAGAAATAGCACCATGTGCCTGGATTTTTAGTTCTGGGGGAAATAAGAGAGAATGGAGAGGGAAAACAATTAGTCTTCAATATAAGTGAGATCAAAACATAAGCACAAAAAAACCCTATGATGTTAAAAAAACACAAAAATTTCTTAAAACAGTCTCAATATAAAATTTCTGTTACTATCTCAATACTCCCACAACATTTGCTTGATAAATTCTTCTACTGCACATAAGAAAGATCCAGTTGTATTAAATAATGGTCCATGTTATCCACACTAAACCAGCAAACAAAACATTTAATATTTAATATACAGCTAAATTCCCCACAATAATCTAGAAATGCGGACAAGAATCTGCCTGGTTCTTACTTGGTACTAAGCCCTTTCCACTATGCTCTTGAAACTATTACTTGGTTTTTTTTCTTTTCACGGATGCCTTTCACCTTCCTTTCTTACTATTCATTCATTTCTGAATCAATCATTTTTTCTTGAGTTGTGTTAATTACCATTTTCTTTGCCACCAAAATTATTTCTCATTTTTATATTTCATACTGTATTTTCATGATTATGAAACTGCCATCATGATTTTTTTTAAATAAATGTATCTGCTTATATTTATATTGCAAAGAGAAAAGTTGCAATGCAAAAATAAAATAAAAATTTCTTCCCTAACAGAAACCATTTAAGAATTGAGTCAAGAGTGCCACAGAAAGTAAAAGCAAAATATTAAGAGCCAGTAGCCCTTGGAAACCTCAATAACCCTTTGTCAATCTACACCAGATAGCCATATACTGATACAGCTGTAGTTAACGTTTTTAAAAAAATAGTGGAACATATCACCCTTGACTTTCTGAACTTGTGCAATAAAACCCTAATTTGAAGATAAATCTGCATTTCCATGGCCAGAACTTTATATATCCAGGAAAGCCTTGTTGCTGACAAATGTGTCAAGTTATTTTTGATTGTACTGATAATAGATGTACAGTTGTTTTTAAACAAGTATCTCTGGTTCATGCTTAGAAAGATCCTCAAATATCTGCTTTTTTCTCCCTAGAGAGACAGAAGTTATATTTTTCCAAGAAAATCTTATATTTGTGCATACATCCAAATACTGCGTCAAGCCAATTTTTCATATATAATTATAAAAGTATACGGTTGGATCCTATAAAAAAACTAATAAAAAGAGTTGCCAGAACAAATTGACCCTCACCTTGTCTTTACCCCCGCTGTCCTCTGTGGGCCCTGAAAATCCTTTATTGAGGGTCAGGAGATACCCATGACAGGAGAAGCTGCAGTGAGATTGGGGAATTTGAAAAAAAAATAGTGATAGTGATGCTCTAGAAAAATGCCATCATGTCTACCAACAGTGGAGCCAGCTTTGCCAGTTCTTTATTTGTTTGTTTATAGGCTGCCTGTCTCACTGAGACTTAAGCTGGATTGCCTATTGTTAGTCTATACAATCAACACAATGGGACACCCAATAAGAAATGTAATATGATTGGGTCCGTAAGAGGAGGTGATTTGCTGGCTTCCCAACCTCACCGCAACCTGCTATGTTGCAGGGCATTTTGTTTCTTAAGGTTTCCCAATGCTTAGCAAAGAACTTTGGATTCTGTGGAGGGCAGGGAAGACCTATCAACACTGTCTATCTATCTAGTACTGCTCATATGGCTATTGCCTTAAGGAGAAAAGAAAGTAATAAAGACGAACTTAAACCATTGGCCCTTGCTGCAGACATAACCCTGATTAAGAAAGTGAGACAGGGATGAGGGAATTGCATATTGCCTTCCCCTGCTTTTGTTCCCAATGTTTATCCCAACCTTCCTTTAATAGCCTTAAGCACAGACTTTAACCATGGTTAATGCTAATCATCAATTTCTAACCAGCATTCTCCCCACAATTGCCTAAACCTACGTTTGCCATTTGCCTACCCACAGCTGGTCAGTCTCCACTCTCAGCCTCAATTGAGATGCAGGATGCAATATGGCTTCCATAGTGATGCTCTAGAAACTTCCCAAGGTTTGTATGGTCTTTACCATAGATTTTACAAGAAATTCCTAGACTTTCACAAGGAAGAAGTGTCACATCCTCCCCAGGCACTGCCCTCAAAATCTCTTGGCATTTGCCAGGGCAATACTGACAATATTACTTTAACCGTGGCTAAAAATATTATCTAGACCAACACATAAATAAAAAAGCAACAGTGTTTAGGCATTTGAGATTATAATTCCATCAATTGTCATCATTCTCCATATTTTTTTGTTTTCTTTCTATGGTTATATCTGTATGAAAATCACCCCCCCCCCCATATTAATAAAAAAAATTCTGCATTTTTTGTTTTAAAAAGCCCTTTTCTCTATATATTTTTAAATAACCTTAAGACTGTAAAATAGCCAACATTCTTCTGCTTTCATTTCTTTTTTTCATTCAGCAATTCCTCTTGCTGGGTGGAAGAAGAACAAGAAGCAAACACAGAAATGAGTTTACTGCAGTTCAGTTTGGATCACAAGAGGTTTCGAATGTGAACAGCAAACAGGTGACAGCAGTCATACCACTACAGGAAAGATCTCTCTGATCTGCAACTGATTTGTGTCATAGTTCCTTTCCACCCCTCCCTCTGTCTCCTCTTCAGACTCTTGAGAGAACTGAAACCCCTCTGACAGATTTCATGAGCTCTCACAGCCACATTTAAGAGGCTGCCTAAATGGTCCTCATTCCATTACAACAGAATCTTTTCCCTCTTCAACATGAAATGAAGACCTAACCAGGCCATGTACTTCAGGAGTTTTGAACTGCTCTTTCTTTTTGTGATGCTGACGCTAAGCAAGCAACAAGCTTACGGTAAGATTCCCTCCCCCCCAAAAATAGTCTTTGCAATCAGAATGTAGTGAAATTTGCATGTAGATTCCCCTCCACCCAAGATCTGGCATGGTGGCAAGATTCTGAGCAACAGTCCATCTGGAGCTCATTTGCTCCAGTTCAAGTATTAGCTCTTCAGTTATATAATTTAGAACGGAATGTGAGACAGCACGATAGACGACTGGTGTAAATATGAAGAGATACTGTGCAGTTTTAGTGCCATATGTGTATAGAGAAGAACAGGCAGTATGTTTGCAAATTAAAAATAACATATTATGAAATTAGATTGCAGACCTTATCTTGTTTAGCCTAGTAAGACAATGAGTGGCAATGCATCATTCACCACTGAAAGCTGATATTACACATTTTTTTAAAGACTGCAAATACAAACATAGATGACACTGTAGACCACACTAGATGCATCCAGTTTGTGAGTGGATATCCCAAAAGAGTTTCCAGGTGATTTCAACAAAAATACTGGACACGTTTGATAAAAATTTGTCACCCTCTCAAATACGCGCACACACGTGCACAAGATGAAGAAAAATGCCCTGTTCCTTTAACAGAGGCTTATGAGTAGTTGAAGCTTTTACTGGCATGGAAGTAAATAAGATCATATTAAGCCTCTACTTAATGGTCAAAACTTTTTCTCCAGGCGCTTAGCAACCCTAACCAGTATCTATCCCATCCTGGTCTGACTTGCTAAGCACTTTTCCCAATTTAATAATACTTTTTCCCAATTTAATAATACAAATATTTACAGGAATTTCAAAGAGCCCTGTGAACTGATCAGTTCCTAAAAGCTGGGGATTGTGATGTGAAAAGTTTATCTTGCTGGGACTGAACTAAAAGGAAACATAGCAAAATAAACGAAAGAATCCATGACAGAAATAATACCTCCAAAAATTATGTTGGGAGGAAGAATACTGGGGATAGTCCTTTTTCTGAACTGTCCCTTCAAACTCTTAAAAGCTGTGGTAAGCATTTTTCAGTGGCAATTCTAAAAACGGGAAAATCTAACCCTTTCCTTTGGGTACTTCTTAGCAGACCTGCTAAGGATTGCTCTCTGCTTTCTCCTGTGTGCCCATTCTCACTCTCATTCAGGATGGAGACCTTTTGTCTTTGTGGAAATGTTGGCTGATACTCTGAAGCAGGTTTTTACAACCTAGCCAGGTTGTTTAGCTGCAGGGTCTGCCAGTCATCACCACAGGAAATAAACTTTTATAACAACAATTTTTTTTTATCCTGGTAGTATTTTTTAATTAAATGATGTAGACTGGCTATGGGGGGTGTAATTAGGGAAGATGACTGCTTCTTGCTGGAGTTGTCCTCTACTCAGTGTAGAGGAAGATGACCTAGGATTCCTAGTTTGATGAAAGGATGGCTGTGGTACCTGGACCAAATAGGTTATTTTCCCTTGTCCATAACATCACCTCCCCTCCTTAAAATAAGTGAACTCTGCATTAGATAACCTATCTGTTAGGAACTGGAACTAGACAGACTTGCTATGAGTGATAAAACTCTGGTTCTTGCTTAAGAAGCAAAACATACCTTTTTAAAGTGGGAAACTGAGTACAGAGATCCTAATAATTTCTAATCAGATAAAATAAAAGTATCCTGTTTCATATAAAGCAAGCTACTTCCGAATCAAGAAACATCACAGAGCATATGTGCTACAAACTTTTCAGTCTTACAAAGAACTATGATAAACTTAACTCTTATACTAAACTATAAATGTAAAACCTCTCAAATTAATCTATATGAAGAGTTCCTTACTTTGCTCCAAACTCCAGTTGCCACATAGTTCAGTGTAGAATTCAAATTCGTGCAAAGTTCTATTTAAATATGCAAAGGAAACTGGTGCCCATCAGGAATATAAAGGTGGACAGTCAACAGGCAGATGGTTTTTGTAAACTTCTGCACTTCCAATTCCCTCCCCTTCTGCCAATGATTCATGCTTGCACATGCAACCTCTTTTTGGTGGGATGGAGTGTGATCTATCCTCCTGAAAGCTATTAAAAGAAAAACAAGCCTGTACCCATTTATTAGGGAGAATTTTCAAAAATTAGGCTCTTACACAGAGAAACAATTCCTAAGCCACATTTTGCTTTCTGAGTGTTGTCAAATAAAATTGGGGCACATGCTGCAAATAACTGCTAAGTTTCTCTTGCAGCACCTACTGCAACCAACTACATATGTTCTTGGGGGGCGGGACTTGAATAAGCTCTTCAGTAGACCCTTCTTAAGAAGAGGAGGGGCTCCTTGGGGGCTACTGTCAATATTTTAAAGCCTTTCTTTTCAAGTATTAAATGTGAGCTGCCAACTAGCCCCCTTCAACCCTCCCCCTTTCTCCAGCAGATCATAAAGTTAGAGAGGGGGGAACTTCAACAACAGTGATGTCACATCCTTGCTATATAAAATGCTGGCTTATATCCCAGCTCAAATGTTTGGTAGAGGAGAAGCAAGAGCCCACGTCTTCTTGAAATGAAATGGCACTAGAGGCTGAGTAAAGTTCAAAAGAAAACAGCAAGTTTATTAAACAGGCAGGGTTGATATATATGTAGGCACGGAAAGAAATGCTGACGTAAATTTTTATTGTAGAACAGAATACTTCACAAGCATTAGGCACAATAATCTTAAAGCTTAGTTCCACTAGTTACAGATCTTAAAAGTGAGAGGTTGGTAGTTTCAGACTTAGGTTACTTTAACAAGGTTCTTTCATAGATTTCACTTTACAGTTTTAATTTCAATACAGTACTCTTTTTACTTTACACCAGAACCAGGGTCCTCCTAGAGCAAAACTCCACTTTTTAGACACTGGGCAGGAATCACTCTTCACCAAAAGACATAACCTTCATCACTTGGCTGAAAGGGAGTCTCCTTTCACTACCTGCTTCCTCTGCCAATAACACACCCCCAGTTATTATAACAACAACAACAACATTCTATTTATATACCGCCCTTCAGGATGACTTAACACCCACTCAGAGCAGTTTACAAAGTATGTCATTATTATCCCCACAACAAAACACCTTGTGAGGTGGGTGGTGCTGACAGAGCTAAAAGCTGTGGCTGACCCAAGGTCACCCAGCTGGCTTCAAGTGGAGGAGTGGGGAATCAAACCCAGTTCTCCAGATTAGAGTCCTGCGCTCTTAACCACCACACCAAACTGGCTCTCCAAATTGTTACAAATTGTCTGTGTAAATCAGTGCTGGCTTTCACACTTAAGTACTTTAACTAAATTTTTCTTTAAACCTAAAGCTGTCCCAGTTAGGGCAAACTTCCTCCCCCCCTCACTCCAAGGATTACTAGACTGACCTTCCTTGTCAGACTCCAGACTTCAACTCCTGCAACAATTCTGTCAGCATCAATTGGTATCATCTCGCTGGCCTGTCACAGAGAAGGGGGAGCAGCCTGTCAATCATTCTCTCTTCAAGCAGTATTTTAACCCTTTCCTGTCCACTCTCTGGATGCTGCACTTAGTAAACCTTTCATTTAAAAGCCCATTCCATCACAATAGCCTATATGCTTCCACAAATGGGAAAAAAATAGCAGCTCTAGGGCGATTGGAGGGGGGGGCAAAAGAAAGTTCTAACTGCTCGAATGTAAAATGTACTCTTTTGATAGTAGTTACTTGTCTCCCCTCTGCTCTCTTGAAGGGGAAATATGCTCATATTCCATATGTAAATCTTCTCTGCCCCTGTCAGTCTAGACTGGTAGAGACAATTGAGAGTTTGGTGTAGTGGATAAGAGTGCGGGACTCTAATCTGGAGAACCAGGTTTGATTCCCCACTCCTCCACTGAAGCCAACTGGGTGACCTTGTGTCAGTCACAGCTTTTAGCATCTCTCTCAGCCCCATCCACCTCACAGGGTGTTTTGTTGTGGGGATAATAATGACATACTTTGTAAACCACTCTGAGTGGCCGTTAAGTTGTCCTGAAGGGCGGTATATAAATTGAATGTTGTTGTTGTTGTTATTTGAGCATGTTCTTTTATATTGCCAGTATTATCAGGAGATCAGAATAAAATATATCACACCAACTATTGCCGCCTACCCAGGCAGATCTAATCAATCTTACTCTGCTGTCCTTTTACCTGATTGCTGTAATTAAATTTCTGCCATGGTAGCAAGATTCTGTGTCCCGGCTAATTATAACTTCTTTTAAGAAATTTTAACAAAATTTTAACAATTTTATTTATTTGTATATTGTTGTATTCAATTCCTAGATATGCTAGATATGTAATTAATGTATCTCTCATATAGCATTGTATACTACTGACTTAGATTCTGATTCTGTATCGTAATAATAAACTGAACTGAACTGATAGCAATTACTTGAGTAAAGTGCTTTGATTTCAAAACTGTATTGAATAGGGATGCCAGTGTCTGTTTTTAACCCATACAGCCTGATATTTGTTTGGACTCTCTGGGGGGAATAGACTGAAAATACTGGACATGCTCTGCCTCATTCCCCCCTCCAATGCTTCTAGCAGGCAGCCTCCGTGGCTGAATTGCTGCTGCTGGAAAAAGGAAGCAAGTGCAGTCCTTAAAGAGAGTGAGGCTCATGCTCTGTCTCCCTGCCTCCTCCCCCTATTCTTCTAGTAGCTACCCTCCACAGCTTGCTACTGGAGCAAGCAAGCAAGTGTGGCCCTTGAAGACAGTGGGGGCTCCTGCTCTGCCTCACTACCTCCTCTCCCCTCCCTTCAGTGCAAAGTGTGAGAGTACTCCCATGAGCAGCAAGATGATGTCACTCCCAGAAGTGGCATCGTATTAGGGCCAGGAACACATGCATATGGCATTGCATGCGCACAAAGACCTATCCTCAGCTAAGGAGGGGGCCCAGGAACTGTGTCTAGTATTTTGGATGTAATTATATGGCAACCCTAATATTGGATAAAGTAATGGATACTACTTAGATTATCTTAGATCAGAAGTCTGAAATGCCCCTTCACATACTTGCAGGAAAGAAGAATTCTTGAGTATCTGTACCATGTATGCACAGCAGGAGTTGTACCATGCACAGATGTATATCTGAAAACACAGTTAATGTATCTACATGCTGCTATAGCTGTTGGATACAGAGCTCAAGTGTCAGAGCCAACAGAAATGTGTATCATGGAGGCCCCTTCCCTTTCTGATTTTTTCTCATACACTGTCTCATTAGTCAAGAAAAAAACATTTTAAAATTTTATTTCTGAAATTTCATAAATAGATCATATTACAGTAATGTGCTAGCAGCTAAGGCCTGGGTCCCTGTAAAGTGTTGTCACACACACACCCTCCACTCCACTGCCAGGACCCTAATTGATTACGTATTGACCACTGTAAAGACATGCAGTATAACCTTAGAGATCCAAAATAGTCAGGTTCAAATCCCCATGCTGCCAAAACTTGGATCAGTCACATTCTCTCAGCTTCCTCTATCTCATAGTTGTGAGATTAAAATGGCGGAGGAGAGAATGATATCTGCCATCCTGAGCTCTGTCTTGAATAAGTGAGATCTCAGGTTTTATGTAATATGTGAAGTAACCCTCAGGCACTAGAGACTGCTATAACTTAAGGTTGATTAACACTTGACTTTTGCACTCAGGTCTGCATACTAAAAGGTGGAAATACAAGTTACACCAGCAAATACATATTTTCCTAAGTACCAAAGTCATTCATGCTCTAATTCCGCGCCCCCCCAATATAAAAAAACTGTGCACCTAATTGTATATGCATATACCATTCATATCTGGCAGTATAAAGTACAAAGTCATGAGTATCACAGGGGTTTTCTTCTGGGTTTTGAGAAAATTCCTGAGTGAAATCACGGGAACCTCTGAGAATCCATTTAGAGGGTTCTGAGCCTTCTACAAATAATGAGATATATCTGATCTTGAAAATCAAAGATTCTCATTAGCTCGTGTTGCGTTAGTTACAGTGGGAAAATCCCTGGAGGTTCGGAAGTGGAGCCTGGGGAAGATTTGGGGAAGGGAGAAACCTCAGCAGAGAAGGGATGCCGTAGAGCCTTCCTCTCCAAAGTAGCCATTTTCTTCAGGAAAACTGATCCCTGTAGTTTGAAGGTCTACAGGGATCTCCAGACTCCACTTGGCGGTCGGCAACCCTAGTTAGTATGTCCTTCAGTGCACCAGATGGATTGAGTCATCAGCGGAAGCTTTTGTGTCTGCCCTGGTGGATTTTAAAGATGCTGTGGGTCCATGTGACCATTGTTGTCCTTCTAGTTGCTTTGCCTATCCACAGACTGAGGATCATAGTAAGTACTCCTGGTTTTGCTGACATGCTACATGTAATAAAAGGGAAAGGCTGGGGCAGAGAAAAGAGGGGACATATTTCTTTCCAAATACAAGGATCAAGGAGGCTCTCTTGTATCTGTCTTGTCTGTCCCTGACTTCTATTTCTTCCCTGCGCAACTTTTCCTTTCTCTCAGTGAGAAAGACAGACTATAAATGAAGTAAATAAAATAAATATTTTTAGTCCCTGTTAATCTGATTACATATGTCTGAAGCTTCTGTTGTCATAGAACGGAGAGAAAATCTGACAAGTTTGCTCATTGATAGTATTTTGAGATGTGTGTATTTGACTTCATCCAAAGGAATCATCTAGTGTATTCTGAAAAATGCAAAATTGAACTTGACTTTGTAAAAAGTGGAACTCTATATGTTAGATAAAGTTTCACTTTATATAACAAGTCGTTCAATTTATCCTAAACAGACCCATGCAATCAGAAATCATCCTCTGCCAGCTTTTGTGACAAAACTAGATGCAACTTTTCCCCCCTAAACACCATAAATATCTACAAAGTGCATGCAGATGTCTTCTCAGATCTCCATTCGCACACTAGATATGTTTTGTCTATTCATTTTTATACTGCCTTTACTCTGTAGATGGTTCTTTTTTCCATGTTGTTTTCACCACAGTCCTATGAGACAGATGATTTGCCCAAGGTCACCCTGTGGGGTAGATTCTATCCCTATCTTACCACTCTACTTGAAGCCTTCCTCCATTGAAATTTGAGAAAGGCCTCAAACTTTGGTCACTGAAGAGGTAGGATATGGGTGGGATCCACTCAAGTAAGTTTTATAGCAAACTAGATTTGAATCCAAATGTTCCTGGTTCTAGTCTGACATTTTAACCACTACACAACACTGGCTTTCAGTTCTCCCTAATGTGGCTGAAGCTATCGTGTAGCTATTTCCTTTTTTTCCCTTCTTCTTTCAGCTACAGCTTCCTCTAATCTGCTTCCATCTTCTGTACCATAGATGTTGCACAAAACTTGAGAGAACAGAGTTGACCCAACAAAGAATTATGTTATTTCTTATATATGACCTGGGTCAGCCAGACCAGTAGTCTACAACCCATGAGTGAGGATACTTGCATAGGCCCCAGAGCCTTGCCTACTAGGCTGAGAGTCTATATATAGGCTCTGTACAGCCCAGTACTAAAATGCCTGAATAGAGAGCATGATCACCATGCCTTCTTTCTTCATCTATATGTATGCTGTAGGCAAGATCACTCAGTGGTGAAGAGGGCTCCTTCATGGCTCGGTCTTTTGTCCTGTTTCTCACTATTTTATTCCTCCTGGTGCTCAAGTTGTGTTTCTCGTCTCTGGATCTATTTGTCTCCAGCCCACAGTCCAAGTCTTGAAATTGGTAACATCATAACTCTGTCCTATCTGCCTGTTATGTGACTCTGATGTCTCCTGTTTGCCATTTAGTAGGTCCTGTTTCTGGAAAAGTTGAAGGCCACTGAGCTAGACCTCTGAGGTTATATCCAGTATATTCTAGGAACTGATACCATAGACATGACACTACCAGTACACTTCCCACAGAGCTTATGGGTATGAGTCTCACTGAATCAGCACACTCAGTATAATGTTCATTAAGGACAAAACCAGAGTAAGTATTGGCCATACAAACCTTCAAACATCACCTGGCTACAATAAATGACTGACATCATTATTTTATTATCCTTCATGCTATGTAGTTAATCCATTCTAGCCATGTATGAGCCTCATGAAGGGACCACAAGATACCAAAGAAGCTGTAAATAGTGTGTGATAAGTCCTGCAAACCACTGAAATCCCTCGTCTTCTTTTTCAGGATCAGAGGCTAATAACTGCACTGCTGCTATTAATGTTGAGAGAAATACAGAATACCACATAAAGCCCGGGTGTTCAGCCATCATAAAGTGCCCAGTGACATATTGCCAAAAGAAGCCTGAAATGAGGTGGTTCAAAAAGAAGAATCATACTAACTTGAATTTGAATGATGGACAAAGGCACACATTTGAATGGATTAATGAAACCATTTTTGTTTTGAATTTTTTCTCCGCTCAGAAGAATGACAGTGGATTGTATTATTGTGAGAGTAGTTCAGGAAACCAGACTGACAAGGGTCATTATATAAATATCATTGTTCAAGGTAAGCCTCCTATTAATCTATGCAGCAATGATGTTCTCCAGTTGACTGACTACAGATATCTAACATTCAAATTGTTTGCAAGCTGCTTTTGGACAAAAAGGCACAGTAGAAATAACATAAAAATGCAAATCAAATGTTGGAATCTAGTCAACTGGCGTTTGTTGCCCAGTCTTTTGTTTTTCTTGCTTTGCACAAGAAATCCACATAATCACCTTTAATTTCTTGTTTTGTTTTTGTCTTTGGCATATAACACTCAGATCCTTTGCTGTTTTCTATGTGCAGCACAGAGGTTTTTTAGATTACTCAAATGGACTTTGATAAGCTAAAGGCCAATCAGTATACTAATTGTGTTACTTAACCTTATTCTTGATAGTCCTGAATTCCTCTGCATTTCTGCTTACTCTGCTTCTGTTTTTATCGGCTTGCCTGCTATGATGTCACATTGCGCCTGAATTGGTGGGAAATCACATGTCTTTATCCTTAGATGTATAACAAAAACAGAAAATCTCCTAACATAGAAAATTAATACTATTAATACTATTAATTACAGGTATTCAGTACGAAATATCCAAGTCAAAAATATATATGAAAATCACTGGTTTGGGTTATTAATGTGATTTTCAGGAATAGTAACACAAATCTGGGGTCTGGGGAATTATGAAACCTCTTCCTTGAAAAATCAGTAGGGTAGAGCAATGGCAAGGTTTCTTCAAAGGAAGAAAACCAACAGATACTGGTTTCCACTTTGTGAAGGGAAACAAACAGACCACAGAAAGGAAGGATGGCAAACAGACTTTTCAGCAGAAAGGTTTTTTAAAAAATGCCACTATAAGAGTAGGAAAATTAAATGAATGCAGACCTATTTTAATTTTAATGCCAGGGGCTGGCCAGAATTCTCCTCCTATGCTGCTGCTTCACCAACATTTTAGGAAGCAGTAGAGAGAAGTGCAACTGTGCAGAAATGCACTGACTTCAGGGACCTGTTATATGGAACCCCTTTGTTCAATCGGATTGAAATTTAGAGGATCATTAGATTAGAGGGAGTACTTTGTTCTGTGCAAATTTGGCCATTATCTTTATAAACAGCTGCCTCAGATGCTCATATACAATCTCTATTGAAACCCCAAACGACACAGATTTGAATCCTGAACTGGCAATGCAGTGCCTGAAAGTGTGCAATTAAAGTATCCCCTGCTGCCCAAGGCCAAATCTGAAATTATAACTTTTTCTTATTACATACCTTTAATGGATATCATATACAACTGGCATTTCTTCTGATTCTAGCAGCTGCACAACAAAAGTTTGATTATTTTTGTAGGAGAAAAGAGTGAAAATAATTAATTTCTTCTAATAGATCCAGAGGAGTTAGCTGTGTTAGTCTGTAGTAGCAAAATAGAAAAGAGTCCAGTAGCACCTTTAAGACTAACCAAATTTCCTGTAGCATAAGCTTTCGAGAATCACAGTTCTCTTCATTAGATGCATGGAGGGTAAGAAGAAACAGGTCAGATATATAGGTGGAGAGGGCAGGGGGGAGTAAATGCAATCAGTGGCTTCTATAATGGGATCAGTTTGCTTCTGATAATGAAATCAATTACTTCTGATAATGAGATAACCATTGATAGTCTCTATTCAATCCAAACCTGACTGAGTCAAATTTACATGTGAATTTCAGTTCAGCAGCTTCCCATTGGATTCTGTTTTTGAAAGGTTTCTGTTGAACTACAGTGACCTTTAAGTCCTTGATGGAATGTCCTGACTCCTGATAGATTGAAGTGTTCTCCCACTGGTTTCTGGATGTTGCCATTTTTAATGTCAGATTTGTGTCCATTTATTCTTTTGCGCAGAGGTTGGCTGGTTTGTCCAATGTACAGAGCAGATGAACATTGTTGGCACATGAGGGCACAGTGGTGTCCAGGAAGTGTACCTTTTGTGTAGAGTGGTCCAGGCTCAGGTTGATAGTAGGGTGAAAGTTGAAGTCCTGATGAAATCTCTCAAGGGCTTCCTTCCCATGGGTCCAAATGATGAAGATGTCATCCAAGAATCTTAAGTATAGTAGTGGTTTCAGTGGATGGGAGCTGAGGAAGTGTTGCTCCAAGTCTGCCATGAATATGTTAGCATATTGTGGTGCCATGCGTGTGCCCATGGCTGTGCCATTAACCTGTAGATATAAAGCTGTCACCAAATCTGAAGTAATTGTGAGTGAGTACGAAGTGGCAAAGTTCAGTAGCGAGGTGTGCTGTGGTTTTGTCCGGGATAATATTCCTGATGGCTTACAGTCCATCTGCATGTGGGATATTGGTGTACAGAGCCTCCACATCGCTTCCTCAGCTCCCATCCATTGAAACCACTCCTGTACTTAAGATTCTTGGATGACGTCTTCATCATTTGCACCCACGGAAAGGATTTCATCAGGACTTCAACAACTTTCACCCTACTATCAACCTGAGCCTGGATCCCACTGTACAACTACATAATGGACAGATAAATACCACCTTATACCAGAAACCCACCGACCAATACTCATATCTACATGCCTCCAGCTACCACCCTAAACATACCACTCGGTCGATTATCTACAGCCAAGCTTTATGTTACATTCGTATCTGCTCCAATGCTCTTGATCGGGACTCCCACTTAAGAGATTTACAACAAGCATTTTGGGGGCTACCGTACCCACCAAATGAAGTGAGGAAACAAATCAACTGGGTCAGACTAGTACCCAGAAACAGCCTACTCTGGGACAAACCTAAAGGAACTAACAAAAAAACACCGCTGGTTGTTACCTATAGTTCCCAGTTCAAACCCATCCAACATATCATCAGTGATCTACAACCCATCCTGGAAAATGATGCCTCTCTTTCACAAGCCCTGGGTGGAAGACCTCTCCTTGCCTACGGACAGCCCCTCAACTTTAAACAACTTCTCACTTACAACCATGAATCGGCTAGCAGAGTCACCAGCACAGGAACCGAACCCTGCAACAGACCCAGATGCCAGCTCTGCCCTCATATCTACCCAGGAAATACAATTACAGGACCCAATGGCGTCAACTACACGGTCTCTGGCTCTTACAGCTGCTCATCCTCCAATGTGATATATGCCCTCATGTGCCAACAATGTCCATCTGCTCTGTACATTGGACAAACCAGCCAATCTCTGCACAAAAGAATAAATGGACACAAATCTGACATTTAAAATAGCAACATCCAGAAACCAGTGGGAGAACACTTCAATCTATTAGGACATTCCATCAAGTACTTAAAGGTCACTGTAGTTCAAAAGAAACCTTTCAAAAACAGAATCCAATGGGAGGCTGCTGAACTGAAATTCACATGTAAATTTGACTCAGTCAGGTTTGGATTGAATAGAGACTATCAATGGTTATCTCATTATCAGAAGTAATTGATTTCATTATCAGAAGCAAACTGATCCCATTATCAGAAGCCACTGATTGCATTTACTCCCCCCTGCCCTCTCCACCTATATATCTGACCTGTTTCTTCTTACCTTCCATGCATCTAATGAAGAGAACTGTGATTCTCGAAAGCTTATGCTACAGGAAAGTTGGTTAGTCTTAAAGATGCTACTGGACTCTTTTCTATTTTGTTTTCTTCTAACTATACAAAGGCAACGTCTCCTGAAAGTTTAGTCAAGAAGCTAAGCTGCTTGTTAGGAAAATGTCTTTAGCCCAATTCCCCCCTCACCCCGCTTCTCTTGCCAGTAGGGGTGTGCAAGGAAAAAACTTTCGGCTTTCTTGTTTCGGGATTACCCGAAACAAGATTCTCTACCGTTAAAGCCGAAAGCCGAAACAAGAATCTCTTTCGGGATTCGGGATTCGGGATTCTTTCGGCATTCTTTCGGCATTCTTTCGGGTTTTTTTTTTGGGAAAATGCCTCCGTCTTTCAGGACGCCTGGAGGAGGCATTTTCCCACCTAATAAGCCCAAAATTGGTGGGGACCTTCCTCTAACCCTTCTCTAACAACCACCCAAGTTTCAGACAGATTGGACTTTGGGGGGCCATGTTATGGCCCCCCAAAGCAGGTCCCCCCATCCTCCCATAAGAAAGCGAAGGAGCAGCATATTGTTAGCATGCTGCTGCTGATCTTTCTTCATTATTTCCTATGGGGAAAAAATGAAGAGGCAGGCTTCCTTTGCCAGGGGTGGCATTTTGCATGCAAAATGCCCCCCAGCCCTCAGGGGCCCTTCTCCCACCCCTCCTCCCACCCCCCACCAAGGCTCAGCCTGCTCCCACTTGGGGGGGCCATTTCATGGCCTCCCCAAGTAGGTGCTCTAATCTCTACCACTGACAGCTGGGGGAGGCTTGTGTTGCCAGGGGTGGCATTTTGCATGCAAAATGCCCCCCAACCCTCTGGGGCCCTTCTCCCACCCCTCCTCCCACCCCCCACCAAGGCTCAGCCTGCTCCCACTTGGGGGGGCATTTCATGGCCTCCCCAAGTAGATGCTCTGCTCTCATCTCTACCACTGACAGCTGGGGGAGGCTTGTGTTGCCAGGGGTGGCATTTTGCATGCAAAATGCCCCCCAGCCCTCTGGGGCCATTCTCCCACCCTTCCTCCCACCCCCCACCAAGGCTCAGACTGCCCCCACTTGGGGGGGCCATTTCATGGCCTCCCCAAGTAGGTCCTCTCAGCCCCTAAAGTCCACCCCTTACAGCCCCACACAAACCCAATTCCCCCCCCAGCTGCCACACACAGACCCAAATCCCCACATTAGCCCCTCACAGACCCAAATCCACCCCCACCTGCCCTACACCCATAACCCCAGGAACAGGCTGGCAAAGGCCAGCCCTCTCCCTTTGTTCCCTATGCTGGGAACTTCTAAACTCTCTTTCCCTGGGCAATTCTGCACAGCCCAGGGGTGCCACAATGGTGGGCACACTTCTGAGTGCCAGCTGGTCCCTGTGAAAGAGCACCTGAACCACAGACACCCTCCCTCAAATTCCCCCACCACCTACAGAGATGGCTGGCCAGCCAGCCCCATTGTTCCCTATGATGGGAACCAACTGCACAACAAAGAATAAAACAAAATAAATAAAGTTTTAAAAAAATTATATTCTCCCTTCCAAAGTACAAGTAGGCAAAGCATTATGACACATTACACCAGCAGTCCCCCACACAGAAAAATTAAAACAAAACTCACTTAACATCAGAGAATCACAAAGCATGATTCCTGTCAAAAACACTTTATTTCTTGAACAGCTTTAGGTTACACAGCAGGGGGGAACACCAAAGGGCATGGCAGCACTATCTTACACAAAAATAACACAACTCGCTTCACATTAAAGAATCACCCCAAAAAATTGCTGTCAAAAGCACTTTATTTCTGTAACTGCTTTAGGAAGGCACCACAGAGCAGGAAAGCAGTGTACTACACAAAAATAACACAACTCACTTCACATCAGAGAATCACACAAACACAATTGCTGTCAAAAACGGTGAAGTGGGTTGTATTATTTTTTGCAGTACATTGCTATCATGCCCTGTTGTGCCCTCCTACTGTGTAACCTAAAGCTGTTCAAGAAATAAAGTGTTTTTGCCAGGAATTGTGTTTTTGTGATTCTCTGATGTTAAGTGAGTTGTGTTATTTTTGTGTAAGATAGTGCTGCCATGCCCTTTGGTGTTCCCCCCTGCTGTGTAACCTAAAGCTGTTCAAGAAATAAAGTGTTTTTAACAGGAATTGTGCTTTGTGATTCTCTGATGTGAAGTGAGTTGTGTTATTTTTGTGTAAGATAGTGCTGCCATGCCCTTTGGTGTTCCCCCCTGCTGTGTAACCTAAAGCTGTTCAAGAAATAAAGTGTTTTTGACAGGAATCGTGCTTTGTGATTCTCTGATGTTAAGTGAGTTGTGTTATTTTTCTGTGTGGGGGACTGCTGGTGTAATGTGTCATAATGCTTTGCCTACTTGTACTTTGGAAGGGAGAATATAATTTTTTTAAAACTTTATTTTGTGTTGTTCTTGTTTTATTCTTTGTTGTGCAGTTGGTTCCCATCATAGGGAACAATGGGGCTGGCTGGCCAGCCATCTCTGTAGGTGGCGGGGGAATTTGAGGGAGGGTGTCTGTGGTTCAGGTGCTCTTTCACAGGGACCAGCTGGCACTCAGAAGTGTGCCCACCATTGTGGCACCCCTGGGCTGTGCAGAATTGCCCAGGGAAAGAGAGTTTAGAAGTTCCCAGCATAGGGAACAAAGGGAGAGGGCTGGCCTTTGCCAGCCTGTTCCTGGGGTTATGGGTGTGGGGCAGGTGGGGGTGGATTTGGGTCTGTGAGGGGCTAATGTGGGGATTTGGGTCTGTGTGTGGCAGCTGGGGGGGAATTGGGTTTGTGTGGGGCTGTAAGGGGTGGACTTTAGGGGCTGAGAGGACCTACTTGGGGAGGCCATGAAATGCCCCCCCCAAGTGGGAGCAGTCTGAGCCTTGGTGGGGGGTGGGAGGAAGGGTGGGAGAAGGGCCCCAGAGGGCTGGGGGGCATTTTGCATGCAAAATGCCACCCCTGGCAACACAAGCCTCCCCCAGCTGTCAGTGGTAGAGATGAGAGCAGAGCACCTACTTGGGGAGGCCATGAAATGCCCCCCCAAGTGGGAGCAGGCTGAGCCTTGGTGGGGGGTGGGAGGAGGGGTGGGAGAAGGGCCCCAGAGGGTTGGGGGGCATTTTGCATGCAAAATGCCACCCCTGGCAACACAAGCCTCCCCCAGCTGTCAGTGGTAGAGATTAGAGCACCTACTTGGGGAGGCCATGAAATGGCCCCCCCAAGTGGGAGCAGGCTGAGCCTTGGTGGGGGGTGGGAGGAGGGGTGGGAGAAGGGCCCCTGAGGGCTGGGGGGCATTTTGCATGCAAAATGCCACCCCTGGCAAAGGAAGCCTGCCTCTTCATTTTTTCCCCATAGGAAATAATGAAGAAAGATCAGCAGCAGCATGCTAACAATATGCTGCTCCTTCGCTTTCTTATGGGAGGATGGGGGGACCTGCTTTGGGGGGCCATAACATGGCCCCCCAAAGTCCAATCTGTCTGAAACTTGGGTGGTTGTTAGAGAAGGGTTAGAGGAAGGTCCCCACCAATTTTGGGCTTATTCGGTGGGAAAATGCCTCCTCCAGACGTCCTGGAAGACGGAGGCATTTTCCCATAGAAAAGCCGAAAGAAAGCCGAAAGAATCCCGAAACGTTTCGGCTTTTTTCTTTCGGCTACCCGAAACGTTTCGGCATTCCCCGAAACGTTTCGGCATTCCCCGAAAGAAGCCGAAACACTTTTGTTTCGGCATTCTTTCGGCATTCTGAATGCCGAAACGCACATCCCTACTTGCCAGTAGCTGTTTGAGAGAAGCCCGTCTTCGAAGTCTCTGCTTGCTCTGACCTTGGAGATAAGATAACGTGTTCTGCTGCTAGAGAGAGTGAGCCTCCATGTATAGTCTCTTGAGCCAATTAACATTCTCGATTAATTTGCACTTGCAAGATTGATGGCTGTTGCCAAGGACTTCAGCCTTGGTTTCATCCCCTTTTTTGCACATAGTCACCTCTTGTGGGTGACATCAGCATTTTGCTGCCTGATTGGTTGTAGGGACTGCACCACTGAGGCTCTAAAATGACATAAAAACCAATTATCCAAAATGGATTCCAGTTTGGGTTAGTCTCGTCTCTTTGGAGGCAGAGATCCAGACCTTTGGCTCTCATTTGTGTGTCCTTTGAGAGGTCTCATTCATTCATTCATTCATTCATTCATTCATTCATTCATTCATTTATTTATTTATTTATTTATTTATTTCAAATTTCTATTCCGCCCTCCCTGCAAGCGGGCTCAGGGCAGATAACAACATGTTAAAATACAATAAAAATTCATCTGCATTAAAACGTCATTAAAACAGTAGTGTATTAATACACATTAAAACAGGATAGTGGACAGCCTTCACAGGGAGGGTTAAGATTTTATACACCCCTTTTTTCAGGCCAGTGGAGGCCCAGCCTCAGCCACATGCCTGTTGGAACAACTCTGTCTTGCAGGCCTGGCAGAAGGATAGTAAGTCCTGCCGGGCCCTGATCTCAGCAGACAGAGTGTTCCACCAGGTGGAAGCCAGGACCAAAAAGGCCCTGGTTCTAGTCAAGGCTTGGCGGGCCTCCTTGGGGCCAGGGACCACCAACAGCTGTTTGTCCCCTGATCGGAGTGTTCTCCAGGGAATATATTGGGAGAGACGGTCCCATAGATACGTTGGTCCCAGTCTGCACAGGGCCTTAGAAGTCAATACCAGAACCTTGAATCTGATCCAGTACTCCACTGGCAACCAATGCAGTTTGCGTAAGATTTGTGTTATATGTGCCTTATTGGCACTCTCATAATAACACATGCTGCTGCATTTTGTACCAGCTGTAATCTCCAGGTCAGGCTCGAGGGCAGCCCCGTATAGAGTGAGTTACACTAATCTAGCCTAGAGATGACCGTTGCTTGGATCACTGTAGTTAAGTCATGAGTTGACAGGTAAGGGACAGGTTGCCTGGTCTGCTGCAGATGGAAAAAAGAGGACCTGACAACCGCTGTGACCTGTGCCTCCCTTTTTAGGGAGGCATCCATGATCAGGGAGGCATCCACGGTTGCTCAGGCAACCACCTGTTTGCTTTGCTGAGAAGCCTAACAGTTTTGCCTCTTGATTAGAGACTGTGCCTTTTGCCTTGCTTCCAAGCCAGGGTCGCTTCCACACGTCCCAGCATAGTGCTAAACAAACACAACGAGGGCATCTTCCTGGCACGATTTTTGATGTCATTGAACCATGATCCCCTTTTCATGGCACGATGATGTCAGAAATCATACCAGGAAGATGCCCTCATTGCGTTTGTTTAGTGCTATACCAGGATGTGTGGAAACAGCCCAGCTTACCTTCTACCACTAGCATTATAGAAAAATATGTGTTTCATAAACAAAGCTCTAGAACCTTGTAGGACTGATCTTGCCCTGCCCCTCTTTTTTTGCATGAGGCCATGAGGCAGAGTAGTTTTGACCATCTTGCTCTCACTTGAGTTGTGAGCCTTGTACCAGGGAGAGAATACAAAGACAGCAAGGGAAGTAAAAGGTATACAAGTTCAACAGTGGTGAAGAGACAACCCTGCATGCAGGGGCGGTGGGCCTATTGAGGCCAGGTAAGTGGTGGCCGCAGGTGCGGGATGCCGGAGGGAGCGCCGGAGGAGGTGCGGGGCGCGGGAGCGCGCGCCACAAAGCACCAGCCTCCTATCCCTCCCACCCCGTGCCGCTGCCACCGCCAGCACAAGCCCCCAGCCAGGCGCAGCCACCACGGGCAGGCATCTGCGGCGGCGCAAGCAACCGAGCGGGAGAGCTCGGAGGCCGCCCGCCGCAGCAATCAGGCTGGCGGCGGCGAGTGCGCTCCCGTGATGACGTCACATGTGATGTCATCACGCAGGCTGGTGTGTGTGTGTGTGTGTGCACGCGCGCGCGCGCACACGCGCGCGTGCACGCAGGGGTGCCCAGCCAGCCGGCCGGCCGGCCGCGAGCGTGGTAAACCCTTGCGCTGCCCCTGCCTGCATGCTCAAAGATACTCTGATCATTTAAAAAGTTATTGCTATTCTTTTTTTTGTGTGTGTGAAGAAAGGTGAAGAGAGACTCAATAGTGGAATATTTGGAGAAAATAAAGCTTCCAACAATTTCAGAGGAATAGAAAGAAAAGTTAAACAGGGAAGTGACAGAAGAGGAAATAGAAGAAGCCACACGATCAACTAAATTAGGGAAAGCACCAGGTCCGGATGGAATAATGGCTAAGTTCTACAAAATGATGGTTAAGGAACTGGTACCTTTCCTGAGAGAGGTAATGAATGGAATTTTGCAGGGCCAAATGATCCCTGATACATGGAACGAAGCCAATATATCGCTGATCCCGAAAGATGGACAAGATTTGACTAATGTTAAAAATTACCGCCCAATTTTGTTACTGAACAATGGTTACAAGATATTTGCAAAAATTTTGACCGAGAGACTAAAGGGATGGCTGATGGAATTTATTGCAGAGGAACAGGCTGGATTTTGACCTAATAGACAAATTAAGGATAATACAAGGACAGTGATAAATGCTATTGAGTACTATGACAAGCATTGTGATAAGGAAGTTGGTTTCTTTTTCGTGGACGCTGAAAAAGCATTTGACAATCTGAATTGGGATTTTATGTTTGCCACTATGGAAAAGTTGCAAATGGGAGATAAGTTCATACAAGCAGTCAAAGGAACCTATAAAGACCAGTGTGCAGTGATTGTAGTTAATGACGATCTGACTAAAAAATTGAAAATAACTAAAGGTACGAGACAGGGTTGCCCATTGTCTCCATTGTTGTTTATTCTGATTTTGGAAATGTTGTTGATTCAAATACGAGAGGACGAAACAATTCGAGGCATAAAAATAAAGGAGTTTTCCTACAAAGTCAGAGCATTTGCGGATGATGTAATGTTAATAGTGGAGGATCCAATATACAATATGCCAAAAATACTGAACAAAATAAAGGAATTTGGAGATTTGGCGGGATTTTATGTGAATAAAAAGAAGTCGAAGATATTGTGTAAGAATATGACAAAGCAAAAACAGCAAGAATTGATGGAGATTACAGACTGTGAAGTAGCCAATAAAGTGAAGTATTTAGGAATTGAGCTGACGGCGAAAAATATAGATTTATTTAAAAATAATTATGAGAAATTGTGGATACAAATAGAAAGAGATTTGATAAAATGGAATAAATTAAATTTGTCATGGTTGGGAAGAATAGCAGCAGTGAAGATGAATGTGCTACCACGTGTGATGTTTTTGCTGCAAACTATTCCAATTATCCGAGACTCCAAACAATTTGATAAATGGCAAAGGAAAATTTCAGACTTTGTGTGGGCAGGCAAGAAGCCTCGTGTGAAAATGAAAGTATTACAAGATTCGAAAGAAAGAGGTGGACTGCAACTGCCAAATATAAGATTATATTACGAAACAATTTGTTTGGTTTGGTTAAAAGATTGAATAACGTTAAAAGACCGTAAACTGCTGGCTTTGGAAGGATACAAAAAACTGTTTGGATGGCATGCCTACTTGCGGTATGACAAAGTTAAAGCAGACTCTATGTTTTTGCATCACTACATCAGAAAAAGCCTTTTCACAATCTGGAAGAAATATAAGAATGACATGGAAGGTGGTATTCCCTCGTGGGTAGTACCATATGAAGTAATAGATCCGAGAGCGGTTTATAATGAACAACAATGTCTAACTTATAAAGAGATAATGTCGATGGAACACAAAATGTTAAAAATTAAAACGGAAGAAGAGTTATCTTCTAACTATGGTTGGTTCCAATACCGGCAAATAAGAGATCTCTATATCTCGGACTGTTCAAAGGGTGGAATAAGATCGGAAAATTCGGAATTAGAAGAAGTGATTCTTCAAGAAGGAAAAAAAGAAATTTTGAAAATCTATAAAATACTTTTAAAATGGCATACAGAAGACGAAACAGTTAAAGTCCAGATGGTGAAATGGGCAATAAATTTTCATAAAGAAATAACAATGGAATCTTGGGAGCATCTATGGAAAAATACGTTGAAGATTTCAACTTGTACCAACATTAAAGAAAATGTCTTTAAAATGATGTATAGGTGGCATTTAACACCAAAGAAGATTGCGCTTGGAAACTCTAATATGTCAGATAAATGCTGGAAATGTAAAAAACATGAAGGATCATTATATCATATGTGGTGGACTTGTGAGGTAGCTAAGCAATACTGGGGAGATATAATTGAAGTAATTAATGAGGTTTTGCAAACCCAAATAAATAAGAACCCAGAATTGTTGCTACTGAACTTGGGAATGGAAGATGTTCCAATGCAGTATAGAACATTGTTATTTTATATGACTACAGCAGCAAGACTTTTATACGCGCAGAAATGGAAAGTGCAAGAAATACCAGCTACAGAAGACTGGATTTACAAATTGTTGTACATGGCAGAAATGGACAAAATGACAAGAAAACTGAAAGATCTTGATCCAGGAGAATATATTGCAGATTGGGGGAAATTGAAACAATATTTAGGGGAAAATGGGATGTGAAAGGAGAACTGTGGCAGTTTGAGAACTATTAACTATTAATTTGTGATTTTATAAATAGAATGGGGAAGTAACTTTACCTGTAATGAAAAAGTTAGCTATTGATTAATCTAAGCTAGTTTTATTAATAAGTAGATTTTATTAAAAATATTCAGTTTAAAAAGTGATGTAGAGAAATATATATATTAATGGATTTGATAAAGTATATACAAAAGAATTTGAAAATGCTTAGAGTAAGGGATATAATATATATATATGATTTAGAAGAATTTAGTTGAAAACAAGTTAAGTAATAGGATAAGTTAAGGGTTGGGAAGCTGTTGGAAGTCTATAAGGAGGGGAGAGGGAAAGGGTGGGGGTTGATATACTATAGGTAAGATGGGGAATATGTGTAACTATATATTAACTTTGTACTCACCAATAAAAGTTTTTAATAAAAAAAAGTTATTTCTATATATTTAATACTAATAGTTATATCTGACTGTACAAGTGCATTTGGTCGGGTGGCACCCAGGCTGTATAGCACTCATGTGACTCTTTTGGTTGACTGCAATTGTGAATGTGACTTTCCATGAGTCACAAGAAAGAGTACCATGGTCTTAGATATTTTATTTCTGACATGGAAAATTTGCATTTTTCTTCAGTTAGTTTCAAGTTTTTTTTCCCAACACCTGTCTAGAACCTTCTGATTGTGTTCTTGTCTGGTACTTTCCTCCACCGGATATTATCTGTGTGTGTTTCTTTCTATATAGATAGATATAAGTCTCTCTATAGATAGATATAATCATGTCAGACCAACAAGATTTTCAAATATCTGTTGGATCGTCCTTCGTTATGCTTCTGGGAACAAAAAGATACGGAATGGTAAAATTGTATATGTGTACTTTCTAAAAGGCATTTTAAAAATGCACAGCTAGGATTTTAAAAAATCATCTAGCTCAGTTATTCTTAATGGGGGCCATATAGCCTCTCAGAAAACAATTTAAAAAATCCTTGGGGACATTCAGAATTTGTGGAGGTAAGGTATTTGGGGTTTTAAGAAATCCTTTTTCACTAGCAATTGCTTCAGATAGATGGCAGAAGACAGTTGTTTTCTACTACTCTCCTCACCCTGAGGGTAAAATTGTAGGTCTTATATTTATCTTCCAAATCCTTTAAAAAGTGGTATACAGTAAATGAGAATCAAACCTAACATTAAGGAGCTTGTTAATGGTTTCATCGAATATATGCCTGAAATCCGTGTATCATATACATATATCATACACAGAACTATGTAAAGAAAGTCAGTGGGCCTCAAGTGCTGTGTCCTATTTTTTACCTGTGGTTTAAGGGGCTTTTTATGTTAACGTTGGGTATTTGTTGGGTGGTAGTGGTTAAGTTCATCCAAATCCATTACTAGCATCCTGCTAACTCATAATGTTTGCTTTATTCATATGTCTTTGATCTCAATATCTGTCAGATTTGTTCACAACTACTACTTAACTGATCCATTCTGTAGGTTATTACCTTGACTATCTATCACCTCTATTTTTTCTATACTGATCTTCCATATAGTTCCTTTTGAACAGTATTGCTTCATGCTACTGAAACCTTTTAAAGCTGCAATCCTAACAATACTTGCTTGAGAGTAAATGCCACATAATAAAACAGGACTTATCTCTGAGCAAACCTGCTTAGAATTGTTCTCTAATATGCATGAATTACAAGCGCCATCTGCGGATTAATTCTATGGCATATTAGTCTGGGATAAGTGATACACACAGCTCCCCGACTTCACAGGTTTGTACTTTAAATCATCTGTCTCTACTTCCTGCTTGATTCTGAGTACCTTTTGTTATGGGTGAGATCAGGTAAGCCTTAGGAATCTTAGGGAGGGAGGACTGACATTTATGGTGATGAACAGGTAGGATGGAGACAGCTACAATGGGCAGGGAGGCTAGGAAGATATTATCAGTTCTCGATCAATATGTTTCCGCATCCTGGAGTGAAAATAATAAACTCCTCTGATATTAGCATCAGCCTATTAGCCTCTACATTCTCATGGTCCCCATAATTCCAGAGCCCAGATTGTCCCACGACCTCTAAAACACCTGGGGAGGGGAAAATGAAAAGGAACTGTTCTCTCTTTGTGTATGTGATAGGTAGGGAGTTTCCATTTGCTCCAGCGCGCAATTTGGGGGAAGGAGGAGAAACCAAATGTTAGGTAACTGTAGTTTTCAAGTTAGGCTAGAACTCTTAGAACCTGCCCCTAATTCTGTAACCTGTATACTCTCAAGAGATGTTGATATTAGAATAAACCTTTGTGTTGTTTAAGGAACAAAAGGTTTGCATTTATTCCTACTGACAAGTCTTGCCATGCCTATGTTACCAGACAGGCCTGTTTGATGTTCCTCCCGGCATCAAGCTGGTGAGAGGCTGTGATTTAGGAGGTGGTGGCAGCTAGCAAAGAAGCAGCCCCCCCCCGCCCCCCAAGCTCTTAAGAGAACTGGAGAACAGTGAGGGATTCCCATAGGGAAGCTTGGGTTTCCTTGACAAAATAACGCCCCCCCCCGCAAGCTCTTAAGAGAACTGGAGAACAGTGAGGGATTCCCATAGGGAAGCTTGGGTTTCCTTGAGAAAATAACGCGCCCCCCCCAGCCTTCAAGTGGGAGGTGCTTTTCTTTCTCCTGCCCACTGGCTGGCTGCAGGAGCAGAGAGACAGAATAACCCAAGAGATGCCAAGGTAGGATTGTTACACTTCTCACATTTAATCTTTTTTCTGGGTTCACTAGTATGCTTCTAATTTATTAAGTGAAATTTGATGTTTTAAATTGTATTTTTAATTTTATACATGAACATACTAAAATTAAATCTATATACAAGTAATTCCATAGAACCAGCTGCTCAGATAATTTATACCCCAGCCAAGTTAAATAATATTAATATCTGTATTGATGTCAAAATAAAAATATTAAAAATACTAAATACCTCTCCTCTTCCTCCTTCTCGTAACCCCAACCCAAACTCACTGCAGTATACGGAAGGTAAGAAATGGTCTAATCCATTGTTTATTAACTTCTTTATATTGCAACACAAATAACAGAAGTCTCTGTCACTTCTCTAAGTTCACTGTGCATTCCAGAGTTGATGCTGATCATGAGTAGTGGATGGCTAGGAAGCCAAGCCAGTATTTTGGGACTGCTTGCTTCTTTAATGGGCTATTACTGCATTAAGTTTATAATTAAGTTTATAATGGATGTTTGAAGGCACGATCCACACAGACCAAAGTAACCCTTTTGAATTTGCAGAATATGATACAAATACTACAGATGATCATGGAGCATCTGAAAAGGACAAGACATGGATTATTTATCTCTTCTCATCGCTGGGTGTACTGATCGTCATCACCGTTAGCTGCTTGGGCCCATTGTATTTCATATGGAGGCACCCAGGTAAAATCCTTTGTTCTTTCTTGCCTCCAGTTCTTTCTTGACCTACAGGGCCATTGAGATTTGCCTTTTGGACTCCTGTCAAATACATTCTCCTTTTTCTTACGGTTCTTTCAATATTCTAGTTAAAGATTATTTTCTTGCAACTGTGCCTTGTCCTCCTCCATACAATCAAAGCAGTCTGATCTACTACTAAAATTTGCTGAGCACTCCCTTGGACCCAATTTTTAGCCTGGCTGTTTCCACGTGGCTCCCCGCTGCTCGTAACAACCCGGAAGATCACGCAAAAAACGTGGAAGATCATGTTTTCTCGCATGAGATTTGCATGACGTCACGTGACGTCGCACAAATCTCGCGCGAGAAAACGCGATCTTCCACATTTTTTCCGCAATATTCCGGGTTGTTACGAGCAGCGGGGAGCCGTGTGGAAACGGCCTCTATTTCCTCAAAACAATTTAAAATAATTTTAATTACAAAAAATGATTACAAATATAATACAAAAAGCAGGGACCCATGAGAATTAAGGGGGGAGATTCCATCCTTTCACCACAACCTGGCTACTGCCAGCTTCACAACCTAAGCAATGGTGGCAGCTCCACTCCTGTCTGGCCAACCTTAGCTTTGCTGTGGCAGAACGCCCCCCCCAACAGCCTGACTACTCCCAGCTTGGCCATTGTGGCAATGATGGATCCCTCACAAGAGCAAGGCCACTCCCAGCTTGGCTGGCCACAGCAACTGTCCCCCAACCTGGCTGTCCCTAGTTTTGCCACAATAGCAGCAACTTCACACTCTTCCTGCCCACCTCTCTGCCCATTGTAGGCACTTAGTCATTTCCCACCTCCATCATCAGCATTTTGTCTGCCTTCCTCTCTTTCCCCACCATACCACCAACTTCCATGCCTGCGATGTCTCCACTGGGTTGCCTGAAGGTCGCGGCATTATCTGCACTTGCACAGAGAGTGCTCTTGTTCTAGGGGGTGGGGAGTGGATGGATGTTAAACCCCTGGTGTATTTTCAAAGGTTTCAGATTTTTCTGTAAACCTGGGGGGGGGGGGTGAAATTTTGAGAAAAAAATCTCCCTTCTGTCCAAGTGGGCCCAGTCTGAAGATTTAAATATCCACAGATGGGTCACACTTAGCTATTAGAATATAAGGTACAAAAATAGTCCTTCCAGTACTGATAAAGTTTGGACGATTTCCTCAGTGTTGTTCATATTTTGCACAAATAACAAAGAAAGCTCACACAATTGCTCCATCCACATAAAATCTTTGTTCGTATTACAGTTAAAAACAAGAAGATTTCATCCATCCCACAACATGAAATGAATGTGGTAGGTTGATTTGTTCGGTACATGTTACTATCTAAACCTTAATTGTAATAGCTTAATTGCAGGTGCTTCAATATTCACAGTATTACAAAAAGTATGGATAGTGATCTTCAGCTCAAGGACCTTGCAGTTTAAAACAAAGGACATTTTCCCCATATATATGCACGTGTAGAGGGTTCCATATTCAGCTGAACAAGTTTGGTGTTAAAACTGATAAGTCTTATAATTCGGTTTCTATTTATCTATCTAGTACCTCTTTCCAATATTCCCAATTATGATGTGGATGGATTTATAGTTTTAGAAAGAACAAGGACTAAATGTTCTAAACTTGGACATGATATTTAACATAATTGTCTATGAAGTCATAGACAAACAAACAAAAAGAACATCAAGATTTGAATCCAGTGGCACTTTAATAACCAACAAGATTTTTAGGGTATAAGCTTTTGAGAGTCAGAGCTCCTTTCTTCAGATACCACTGTACTCAAATCCTACTGTTCTACTGCAGACCAACATGGCTATCCACTTAAAACTATCAACAAAAATATTATCTTTATTAATAATCCTCAATATCCAGTGGTAATGACAAAAGATTCACAGATGTTTGCTGAATTTCAAATCTGTCCAACATTTCTTTTTTAGTCTTAAACCCTGTTGTTCAGATTTCTTTGATAAATTCATTATTGTCCCATAGTTTCAGATGACTAGTCGCGTTGGTCTGTAATAGAAGAGCAAGATTTGGGTCGTTAAAGCAGCACGTTAAAGACCAACTAGATTTCCAAGGTATAAGCTTTTGAGAGTCAAAGATTTCCAAGGTATAAGCTTTTGAGAGTCAGAGATCTCTTTACCATTGTCCCATGGTTCAGATATAACCATAGTTTGTGCTCTCGTGCTCCTTTCCTCCCCCTTTTCATATGGTTCAATAATTAAACATTTCCACTTTTACCACAAACAATATTTTGCCATTACTTCTGAACCACAAACTTTGGTTTGTTTTCTTCCAAATATAAATCCAAATTTGTTCAGAATCCCAGCTTAGAGGGAACAAACCATATTTTGTGATTCAGATCAACAGCAAATTGTGCTTTGTCCTGAATGTCAGGACAAATAATCAATGTCAGGAGTCGGACAAATAGAATAGTCAGTTATTGAGCTGCATGTGAGGGAAGGAGGAAAGTTATAAAGTGAATATTCTTGAAATGTTAGTAATCAGAAAATTTTACAAGTGTTTACTGTCCAGATCATACTTTGTCTCGTATGTAACTGTAAGGCCATATAAACAGTTCCCCTTTTATTCAAATGTTTTGGATGTTTTCCTGGTTATTTGGATAAAAGAGTCTTTGTGTTCCTGTTTTCTGAAGCTTTAAAGGTCAAGACTAGACATGGGCACGGACAGAAAAAAACCCTGAACATAGGCCAATTCCAGACGGCCCTCTGCAATCCGAAACGTCGTGCATTGTCGTGCGGAAAACGTGAAATATCGCGTTTTCTCGCATGAGTTTTGCGCGACCTCACGCAAAACTCGCGTGAGAAAACGCAATATTTCGCGTTTTCCGCGCGACAACGCGCGACATTTCGGATTGCAGAGGGCTGTCTGGAATCGGCCATAGTGCTTGTTGTTCATTGCCATCCACGAACAACGAACAATGAACACTGACGAACATGATCCTGTCACAAACATGTTCATTGTTCTTGGGGGCCAGCAGGCTCTCCTCCAGCCATCAAGATCCCTACTGCACCACTCCCAGAAACCCTACCTGAGCAGGCAGCAGGAAAGGTACCAATAATAAATAATAGCTTGGCTCCAGAGCCTGGCAGCAGCCCTGGAACCTGAAGGGGTAGATCCCTATCCCATCACACACAAAGAAAATTCAAGCTCCAATGCACTCACCCTGTCTCTCTTAACAGCAGCTGTCTTTCCCTGAAAGCCAGAGCTGGGAGCCCCCCTCCCCCCTGGTCTTTTCCTCTTGTAACAAATTTGGAGCTCCAGTCCACACTTGGAAGGGAGACCTGCCTATCAAGCTAAATTGTGCTTAGATTGGGGTTTCCAGGGCAACAGCAGGAGTTCAGACAGAGTTCAAACAATCCCTGCCTGCGGTTGCCAAGGGAATTGATTGCAGGTGTCTGGCTTGACGAACAGCTGCAAGACTGTCTGGCTTGACGAACAGCAATGGCCACCTGTTCTTTTAGAATGGGGCCTCACGAACAGCTTGTTCATGAACAGCAGATTGGGCTGTTCGTGGCTTTTTTAAAGTTCATATTGCTGTTCGTGCCCATCTCTAGTCAAGACTAGTAAGAAATTTGAACTGTCTATTGTATTTTGCATAGTGGTTACTATTTTATAAACAGTTGAGTAACCCCTCCCCCTTAATTTATTGCACTGTTTTTGCAGTTTAATAGCTATTCAGGTGTAACATACTCCAATGTCAATACTATTCGTGCCCCAGTTGAAGGATCCATGCTTCATCATGGTGCTGCTACACCTGGCTTGTTCAAGTACAAACATGGCAGCAGTATCTGTGATGATCAAGCCAGCTGCTGGGGAGCAATCAGAGCAACATCAAATCCTGCATGTCATCCAGCTGTCACCACTAACCACCACCTCCCATATGAAGATCAGGATCTGCTTGTTTATGCAGCTCTGAATCATGGAGAACATTCTCAAAGACATGAACCCACAGTAGAAATTGAACTTACAGAATATGCCACCATTGGGCAGAAGAATTAAATCTGGCCAATATTTCTGTTCTCATTTAGAAGTCTCAGCCAATGTGTTCCACTGTGGCTCAACAAACTTTCTCAGAAAGACATCCTTATTTAGTGAATGCATGCCGGCTAATCAGTTTCCACCGGTAATGTCCCTTTGTTGAAATACAATATTTATTCTTCTGTTATACTGTCATTCCAATGATTCTCGTTGATTGAATTTTAGCTCTTCTATTTTTGTAAGTTTCTGTGCATGATCAGTTTGTACCAAACTTTGAAATCAAACCACAGCACTGTTGATTACTTAAGTATTCTACTGTTACATTGCTGAATGGTTGGAAGGCACATAATGTAACAACCTTGGGGAAGTTAAGCAGGGTTTAATCTGCTCAGTAGTTTCCTACATCTGCCAACTTGAGTTCCAAGGAAGATGTGATGCAAATGAAATAAATAATATAATAAATTCTTTTTTGTAAAGAAGATATGCATTCTAAAATGCATTGTCTGTGACCACTTCATCAACAGAATGAGATGACATTAGCTTACAAACATTCACAATCAAAATAGTTCGAAGAAGTATCATTCTGAGAAACTGCAACCTATCTTTTTAATTTACAGTTCCTGTTCACTATGAACCCATGGGAGATTTTCAGTGAATGAATGTATTTTTGTGTTGTTGTCAGCTGAAAAGCAAATAAACTACTCTTTGATAATTTATTTCCCTGATCTCATCTTCAGCGGTGATATTGCTGATTGCTGTTACTGGGACAGGTAAAAATAAGCAAGCCAAAATGATGGGCAAACAGCATTATGATAGCAGAACAACAACTGTATGCAAAATAATAATTGTCCCCATTAACAAAGAAATGAATAAAAAAGATTCATGCAATAAACTATGGATTGTTAGATAAATTACTGCTGCGCTGTAGATTGTTATCAGGGATACTGATCAGAATAGATTTGATGTTAACATTGAGATTCCTACTGGGCCATACTAGACAATATGGACCGCCCCAGAGATGCCCACCATTTTGAATTAGTGAGTTCCCAGCTGGGAACTGCTTTAAACAGAACCACTGGGGAGGCTTAATTCTGATTAGACTACCACAACATACAGGGAAGAGGGCTCATACTTCCCTCCTGCCATTTTTTTCTGACTTGAAATGAATAAAAAAGATTCATGCAATAAACTATGGATTGTTAGATAAATGGCTGCTGTGCTGTAGATTGTTATCAGGGATACTGATCAGAATAGATTTGATGTTAACATTGAGATTCCTACTGGGCCATACTAGACAATATGGACCGCCCCAGGGATGCCCACCATTTTGAATTAGTGAGTTCCCAGCTGGGAACTGCTTTAAACAGAACCACTGGGGAGGCTTAATTCTGATTAGACTACCACAACATACAGGGAAGAGGGCTCATACTTCCCTCCTGCCATTTTTTCTGACTTGAAACAGTGCTGGGGAAACAAATGATCAAATAACACCCTTCCCCCACTCTGTTTCAAGTCAGATAAACAGTGGGGGGCAGGTTGGAGCCCCTCCTCTGCCTGCACCATGGTGGTCCCAACTAGAACCAGGCACCCATAATGCAGTTTAAGGGAGTTCCTGGCTGGAGACTCACTACTGCAGAATGGTAACCATCCCCAGGATATGTCCTCAGGGATGCCTGTATCATCTAGTTTGGGCCTCTGACTTCCAAAAGCTGGTCTCCAATTACTTGCTCTTAGATTACTACTGGGTTCTCCAAATACACTCCTGCTGACCCAGAAGAGACTGTAGAATACAGTTGGCTAGCAACTGCATGGCAGTTAGACTTGGCAAAATGACTGACCCAAAGTCAAAGAAATTAAAGTATCTCATACACTTAATAATTGTGAGAGAACAATAACCACGTACATAAGGAAAAGGCTATTGGAAGAACTGTGAGAGCAGAGAGTGACTGTAGATCATCTTCCAGCCTGAACAGGTAGAAGATGTTCCCACTGAAGATGGGCCTAGGTACTTCTGTGCACAGCTCTTCCAAATTTTACCAGTCATGGCACTGAGCTCAGTGGATTGAGAGGATTTTATTCTATACAAGGAGTGGGTCCTGTTTCAGCTATTCCTATCTTTGCTATACTATGTTGGTGTGTCTGCCTAAGGTGAAATTTTGCTGAATACTCTGAATGCATAATGTAGAATGTGTATACAGGGCGGGGCATGGAGTCAGAAAGTACATATATATGCCCCATGATGGGCAGCCTGCCAGTAATAAAGAGAGGCCAATCTTTGCTTGGACTCTATGTAATGAAGAAGGAACACCAACTGGTGCAAAAGGAAGACTTCTTTCATTATAAAGTAACCCCTATGCATTTCACATCAACTTCCTCAGGGGACTCTATCAATAAAACAATATATGAATAGATAATTAATACATCATCTTAAAAATAATGAACCCTTATTTAAAAACAGAACAATTATATATAGCATGTGCAAAGTGCAATGCATGATACATTTTAGTGTCTAGATATCTACATCAACATCAACATGCATATATTAACAAACGTTCCATATCTTACATTCGCAAAGGATGTTTATTTAAACTCTTTGAAAATTAACACAGTAAAATCTTACTGACCTTCAAAATTTCTTTTAGTGTCTATCCCGTATGTGTACTTATTGCAAAGTGGGTTTCCTGGACTTGTCTCAGTTCTTATCTAAATGAACGCTTGCCAGGAGATATTCTCATTTAACCTGTTAGGGTGCAAAGTAGGGGTGTGCAACAAAAAAAATTCAGGTTTCCCGCTTCAGGAAACCCAAAGCAGGAAAAAGAGTTGGAAATAAGCAATTTCCAAAGCGGCAAGCTTATTTGACCTGATGGGTGAAATAAGTGGTGGGCAGTTGTTTAAACCTCGCACCTTGCTTCAGCTGGCAGGCTGGGAAGTCCCCGCCTGTCAGCTGAAGCCAGGGTTTAAAGCACCCCTTTCTGTGCCACTTTTTTAAACCTCGCATCCTGTGCCACTTGTAGCTTCCAGACACTCTTCAAGAGCAACCCCACATAGATTGCACTGCAGTAATTTAATCAAGATGTTTCCAGATCATGCATCACAGTGGCAAAATTCTTTTTGCCCAGGAAAGATGCTGCTGCCAACTGTGTATCCAACAGCAGGCCTGGGTCCAGCAGCACCCCAACTATGAACTTCCCCATCCAGGAGACAGATCAATTTCTAGGTCAATCCTTCCATCCACTAGTAGCTCCTCAGGTGTGTCAGGATTGTTTCATTTTATTAGCCCTCATCTGTCCTCAAACTACCTCCAGATACCAGTTCATGGTTTCCACAGCCTCCCTGGAAGTGCAAGATAGAGCTGAGTATCATCCGCATATTGGTCAAAACTAGCTCAAATTGCTGGATGACCTCTCCCAGCAGGTTCATGTAGGTGTTAAGCATGTGGGACCCTAGAGGCCATGGGTCCAAGAAGCAGTCCTTATCACTACCTTCTAAAACCTACCTTCTAAAACCATTGCAGAATGGTGGATCTCAGGCCTCTCCCCAAAAACTGATCCAGTTGTATACTGCTGAGATGACTAGGAGAATCAATAAGGTGGTGTCTCTCCACCGTTCATCTCTCTGTGCAGCAAGATATCAACCAGAGTGTCCAAGGCCATTTCAATCCCATAACTAGATTGGAAAGGATTGAAACAATCTGCTTTGTCCAGGAATTCTTGGAGTTGTCTAGCCTCACAAGAATGCTACATTTGAGACTGGACCATAGTTATTTCAAATTTCATAGTTATTCAAACTACCTAGAAAATGTAATGGTTCTCTCCACCTTTCTGGCCTCCAAATTGCTCTTGGGCGTCCGGAGGGGTGATGGCATCCACGGACATCCTGTTTATAATAAAACTATAAGCTTTCCTTTTTATCTCTACCACCTGTGAGGTTGTGACTAGGCTACCACTATCATTCTTCCATACTCTCAAGAGCAAGTTTACTTTGAGGCTTCGAAAGGCAATGTGAGCCATTTTCTTTCTTTCCCTTCACCATCCCCCCAAAGCAGAACAGCAGAAGAAAGTTCAGCTTTTTTTAAAAAGGAGGGGCATGAAGGGGAAGAGAAAAGAGGTCAGATTCATGGGGGAAGGAGTAAGAGAAGCTAAGCAGTGATGCTCTGAATCTCAACTCCCTTTCCTCCCTCAGGAGTGAAAGCAGCGTGACAAGCTGCACTAGTCTTGTGTTGCAAGAAAATATTTTAAAACATTACATTCATGTTAAAAGGCATCCTGTTAAATAGACCTTCTGTCTGAAATGTTGAAGAGTTACTGTTGGAGTTATGCATGAACTCACTCCCTGAGATGTTGTTGGCACCACCTCTTGTGGCAGTCGTTTGGTGGTTGCGCCCATTGTCCTGTGTCAGAATTCCGAAGGTGCCCACAGGCTCAAAAAGGTTGAGGAGCCCTAATGTACAGTATGAGACTGTTTACTCAGACATAAGTCCTTTTGTGTATACTGAGGTTTACTTTTGGGTAAATGTGCACAGCTCAGGACTGCCTCAAGGTAACAGCATATAGCAAAGTAGGAATTAAGATATCCATCCTAGCTGCCTTTTGTTTCATCTTCTTTTCATTATTCCCCTTTCTAAAGAAAATTTCTTTGGATATATTGGGCACAATAACTTGTAATGTTTTTCCGTTCATTTTAAACGTTTTTTAAATTATAAATGAAGCTTGAGAAACCATCCTGGCCTGGTTTTAACAGTCTGTGTGTTTGTCTTGTCTGTGTGTGTGCATGCACACACATGCACGTTTGGCAGCTGGCGCAGGGCATGTTCTTTGTTCCATCATACAATAGACCTGCTTTGTTCTACCCTACAATGGACCTGCAAGGGAGAGAGGCAAATGTATTGCTTGTACCTTCTGAAAGGCAGGCTGCTTTAGAGCTGACTGAGGGAAGACAGAATGAAATGCTGCTGCTGCTGCTGCTGCCACCCCATGAAGTCAGGATGAAATCAGACAAGATGCAAAAAATCTAAAATGCAGAAAAAGCTGATGTCTCCCTGCATGGAAGTAAGTGGGGATCAGATTTCCAAGATCTCTCTTTTTTGGAAAAAAAAAAATGAAAAAGCTGCCGGGCCTTTTTTCTTGAGAAAATCTGTCCTGTATCCAGCAGATCTTAAAGGGAAAAGGAAGGCTGCCTCCCACTCACATATAAAGTGTGTGTGCATATGTCTATTTTTAAACAAGACTTGGACATGTGGGTGAGAACTGCTAACCTCTGCTCTTTTTCATGCCTTAATCCATGTTTTGAAACATTTTTCTCCCTGCCTAGCTCCAATACCAGAGGCCTTAGAGGAAAATACTTAAATTGAGTGCAGAAAAGTAAAAGACAGGAGGCAGGCTTTAGCTTTTTCACCCACTCTCTGTTTTTGTTATAGTATCATAAACAAATGTATTAACAACAACAAATACATAGCATAAAATGTAAGTTAAAAGAGCTTCATAAGTTCTTACATCCTTAATAACAATGAAATTAAATATAGCCAGAGTGCAAGTACTTGCTGAAGAGTTAAATGTACTTACTTTTGTATTACATTCTATCTCATTTCAAACCTCTTTAATTATAGGCCATTGATATCTAACACCATAAATTCACCCAACATATTGAGTTCACAACAGAAGAGTCCAATCCAGACTTTTGCCTTGCAAAGTTTTCACTGACCTGCCTATCTTGAAGGATCTACATGGATATCACCTCATATAATACCAGCAAAAAATAATAATCATAAAATAGCTTGGACCATTGTGGCCTGGTGTACTCTTTGAGGTGCAACTAGCATTAGCACAAAATTGTCCCCGAAAGTCTCTAGAACTGGTAATGTCTAAACTAGCCCCCTCCCCAATGTTTACATGATCTATATGAAATTGGGGACTTGGAAAGGGGTAGTCATTCTTGCTTCTTTGGCTGTCAGATCCTCTAGAAACTGGTTCAAGATGGTCAGATTTCTCCACATTACCACAGGCATCATCATGGCACTGGCTGCTACTATTCACACAAGAAAATGGCAGTGGTGTTTAATATGTTGTTTGAGTGGGCAAAGGAATCATGTGTGGTGCTATGGGCCATACAAGTGATTCTGCGAAGTATGTAATAGAAAAGTGTGTGAATAGCCCACTGGACAGATAGCAGAACATATACTGAGGCATGAAATGGAGTAAGAGTTTGTGCTATTCTAGGATACCTCTCTCTTCTGCCTTATGGTAACAGAAAACATTCTCTAATTAATGCCACAGGAGCCAATCAGATCACTGTTAACTCATATGAAGGTAGCATTCAACCTACTACTTTAGAGATCACCAAAGGGGTTCTGTCAAAATGGAGAAAATGCATGGAATCATGAGACTACTTTCAGCTATAAAGGCACATTATGTCTAAGGAAGTTCTGAAAGATCAGTGTACAAAATAGAATTCTGGCTTCATGAACTCATCACCTCGCCTTTGATTTGAAAGACAAGATATGTAAGAAAAACAGGAAGCGTCTCACCGTCTTAGCTTGAAACAGGCCAACTGCAAAGGAAAGAGTGCTGCATACAGATAAAGAGTGGGTTGAGCACTAGTTAAAAGGATGTGAAACAATGTGCAGCTGAAATCAGATATAATTTTGAATGGAAACAATGATAAGTGATGGGGTAATGCAGGATGGTGATGAATGCCTCCTCCTGGAAAATCATGAACAGGCTTTCCAGGATCACTGGCCTTAAAATAGTAATATCTGGCTACTGCTGACTACTGATAGTAGGAAGTCCTGACAGCTAAGCAATGCATGCTAAGAAGTAGATGCAAAACTGATTTCAAGGGTATTGTCTGGGCTGATAGATGAACCTTAGACAAACCCCGAAACATATCCTTATTACAAGGTTAATGAGTACTCTCATGCATCAGCAATCCAGAACTAGAAGATCTGGGGAATGGTTATCCAGAGTACCAATGGACACAGTATTATAGTTGACAAAGCTATCTTTGTAGTGGCAGAAATGGCTCTAGGGTATAGATGAGGCTTTCCTAACCCTGCTGTTTTCTGTCTTGTCCTATTCTGCTTAGCCTAGCCATACCCTCTAATGCTCATGCAATTGTTTTGTAAATGACCTCTATGTAGCTCCTATTGACACGATGCCTTACAGCCCACCCTCTGAAGCAGCCATTTCCTCCAGGGGAACTGATCCCTGAAGTCTGGAGATTAGTTGTAATCCCAGGGGACTTCCAAACCCCATCTGGAGGTTGGCAACCTTATGTACAGTCTAGGAACAGTTCTCACTTGTTCCTAGGTGTGAACCAAGGGGTGTGAACCAAGAAAATTTCCATTTCAGTTTCGGTTCCAGGGGTTCTGAGATAATTCCATTCCATTACTAGTTTGTTCTGGGTGGGCCGGTGCTAGCTCAGATCTGATCTGGTTTTGGGGTTTTTTCCCCCTTCATTTTCATGAATTTCAGCTTATTGCACACATACAAAGCAAGCATTGGTTGCAAATGGGCAGATACATGTTGTTCTTTTGAGGAGGGATAGGGAAATAAGACTCTGGAGCAGCTGTTTTTGCATGCAATGGCACCAAAACCACACAGAACATAGTTCTCCTTCTAAACCATTGATCCACCAAGTTTGAGAACACATAATGATGGGGTTCTGTGTTTATGGACCCCGAAGAATGCTTGGGGAAGGCGTGTGTCAAAGCGAGTGTTGGAGGAATGAGGCTCTATTCGTGCTTGACAAAATAAATCTATCATCCTAAAACTCATTGATCCAATGAGTTCCCCATCAAGCACATGAAAATGCATACAGCAATGGACCTCAAAGAAGGCAAGTGTCAATGGGTGCACACAATGGTGGGAAACTTACTAGCAAAGCAGAGCAGGCATACCAATTAAGCAGGGAGCACTCCATTACCAACTGGTGCTGTGCAGCAGAATGAAAAAAAATCCTGCTTTAGCAACAAAGCCAATACATTATTACCTTTGAGTCCTGCTGTTATGCCATGCTTCCCTGCACCATGTAGTTTTGTTTCTGTGATGGGGTGTGAATCCTCCTCACCCTAATCTCCTTTGCAGCAGCCTAGGACTTAATGTTTAAACCACTGGCCTGTTCTTGCATTGTACATAAAAGCACACTGAAAGAGAAGGCTAGATGCTGAATATTCTTTCATGGGTCGGAAAGTTGAGGGAGAGGGGATGACCTCCCCCCCCCATTTTTTACTAGTAAAAGTGGCAGACTGGACAGGTCGCTGGCAGTTTCTGACTAAAACTGTTTACCCAGAGTTGAATAAAAACAAAGAAGAAACAATGGTGGACAAAACTGAACAAAAGAATTCCATTAATGTGCCCGAAACTAAAAAATCTGACCAGTTTGGTCCTTCCACGTGGAATACTGATCTGGAAAGACTTGACTGTGCATGCATGTGTGAGTGTGCAATGCACATGCCTGCTACCTCTACATTAGACTTGCCATTATGGAAAACAAGATGCTGCCAGATGGCCCAACACTGCCTGGTTTGGTGCCCTGACCCATGATAGCAGAGGGTCAAAAATAACAAAAGAATGGTATTTACAGAAATCCACGTAGTGGATTCTACAACTACTACCACTGAATAGTACTACTAAGGAAGGGAAAACTCCCTCAAAATTTAAAATAAAATTAATGATAGTAAAAATGCCACTTCTGACATTTTGACCCATTTAACATGATGTAGGTTGACAGATCTTGGGATCTATGGAAGCCACCACTTGTATTCTGGATTCTTGTCCATCTTGGTTGCTGAAATCCTGTAAGGATCACTTTAATGAGTCCCTGATGCCCATTGTAAACCAGGGTACCTTCCCTCAGTCACTAAAGTGGTGTTTATAGCCCCATTCGTTTAGAGAGAGAATGAGAGAGAGAGATCACCAGAGAAGAATGATGTGGCAAGTTATTGTCTGGTCTTTGATCTGCCCTTTTGGGGAAAGGTGATTGTGAGAACACTTGTAGAACAACTCCATGTCTTCTGGATAGCTCATCTGCTCTAGACTCCTTTCAGTCTGGTTTCAGACCAGGCTATGGGACAGTGACATGTTTGCTTCAGTTAAAGAACTCCATTCAAATGTAGACAGGGGCTGTGCCTCATTGTTACTTCTTTGTTGCTGTTATTGGATTTATCAGCAGTCTTTGACATGGAGGAACATACCATCTTGTTGAGACACTTGGATGTAGAAGTAACTATCAATGGAAATGTTTTAGATTGGATTAAATCATTCCTTGTCGACCAAACTTGGAGATTCGCTGTTGGAGACCTGATGTCATCCATATGAGACTTCTCCTGGGGGTTTCCTCAAGGCTCAGTCTTATCCCTAACAATATTTAATCTCTATGTGAAGCCTTTAGGAGAAATCATTCATGATTTTGGAGTTGGCTATCATCAATATGACACCCTACTCTATATTTCTTTAAACAAATCTTGGGTTGATGCTGTACATGTCCTGAGGCATTGCCTGATGGCTGTGGCTAAATGGCTAAGGATGAACAAAGTGAAACTGAATCCAGAAAAGATGGCAATGTCGCTGGTTGGGAAGGTTGAGGTCTTGATGGACAATGTTATGATTGATGGGGTTCAGTAGTCCCTCACTGATGCAGTTAGCTATGGTTTATACTGGATCCAACATGATTGCTGGAAAAGCAAGTTAGTGTAGCTGCAAAAAAAAATGTGTTCTTCCATATTCATTTAGCTCAGAAGATGGCTCTTCCCTTGATTCAGCCAATTTGGCTACATGGATCCATGCTATGGTATCCTTGAGTCTGGACAACTGTGGTACTATAAATAAAGTAAATAAGTGAATAAAAAGTCTCAGAATATTGTGATCAAATCTATTGTGATATTTGGGGAATGTGCTAACATGCTATATAACTCTAAAAACTAATTTATGGAGATTCCTTCAAGTAGTCTTTGGTTTTCAAATTATATCACAGTTAAATTCCCAGTCATCTGTGGGGCTAAATATTGAGCTCTGGCATATCCTAAAGGCTCATTATTAAATCTGTACTGCCAGTTTGCAAAAGTTTAGCATTATGCTTGGTAATTAGCTAGTGGATGTAACATTTTTATTAGCATCCACTAGAGGGCAGAAAACTTCATCGATTCAGCTTCCAGTTAGGTATACTGAGTCAGACCCTTGATCTATCAAGGTCAGAATTGTCTGTTTTGAATGGCAATGGCTCTCCAGGGTGTCAGGCTCAATAAATTCTGCCCTTGTCAACACAATCTGTGCTTTTCCTAACCTTGTACAGGGGGATGCAAAACATACAGACTGCCTGGGTTCGCCACTGCTCCTCCTGTACAATACTGGAATTATTTTTTATGCCATCTGTGAGTAAAATCAGAGGATAAACACCTTGGGAAACAGCAATGAACTGCCTCTTTTCTGAATTACATGGGTGCTCTTGAAAATGCATTCCAGGAAGATGTAATTGGTGAGGGGTCCCATGGCATCTTCCCTATGTTATGTGCATGATTTATGTTTTATAAAATGGGTCTAGATACTCCAAACACTGTAAGGTAAAAACAGGAACAGAAACTTAATTAAGCACTCAGGAATCAGGATATGTCATTCAACCTTGTTCTAGGGCTCCCTTGAATGTTATTGTTGCTAAACCAGAGTCATATTTTCTCAGACAGTAGCTAAAACTTAAATAAATACAGGAAAGGTTTTAGTTTAGTATGATGCCATAAGTTTGACTCAAAGGGACAAAAAAGTCAGCACTGGCATTTCCACTAAAAAGGGACAAACTTTCCATTAGTAAAAACCACTGGTTTAAAACTATACAAGACAAAGATGTGATTTGATGACAAAGGTAGACTGAAATAACACACGCATTGTAAACCGCAGGAAGGTTAGAATGAAATTTTAAAGCAATCTTCCTGTATGGTCATCAATTGATTCAGAAAACCAATACAGATGTGTTTTGCCTTTCTGTTTTTCACACGAGTGTATCAACAGCAGAACAGTATCTGAGAATTGCCTTAAGTATTGCATAAATTTAGAATTTGACTAGAAAAAATGGTTTCACACGGTTCTCTTTTTAAGCCCATGGAACCAGTGCTTGATTCTTTCGGGAAAAGAGTGGCTAGGCTCAGGTCTACCAGAAAGGATCACCCTGCATTACCTTTTCCCCAAATCCTCCCTCATTTCTGCAATTTATTAAGGGTGAGGAGAATGTACCTTGTGTATGACTTCATCACTATGCAGCAATTTCTCCGCTCGTTCATACTCCATACATTCTAGGTGCTAGCTTGGCTTTAAAAACAGATTCCAGGTGCCAATTAAGCCTTTCTTGCAGCCCTTCGTTCTGGAGCCACAAGACAACAAACTTATGTCTGCAGCAGAAAGCACAAAAATCAGATCCTCAGCTAAATTAGTATTAAAAATACAGTGCAATAACATTAAACCAAACAATGTAATATTGCTGTTTTATTTCATTTTTGAATGATATTTTAAATAGAGATGGGCACGAACTGCATTACGAACTTCAAAAACCCACAAAAATGGCGATTGTGCGATCACAATCTGGTGGTTCGTTATCAGCCACCGCCAACGAACCAGCAGTTGGCAAAACCCTAGTTCGATGCGTTCGGCCACGGTTCGGGAAGTCAGACAGTCAGGCGCCAGCAATCAATTCCCCTGGCAAAGGAACCGGGGGAATGCCTGAACTCTGTCTGCGCTCCTTCTGTCGCCCTGGAAACCCGAATGGAAGCCCAGCTTACCTTGATCGGCAGGTCTTCCTTCCAACCACGGAGCTGCAAAGTGGTTACAAGTTGGGAGAAGACACCCAGGGGAGGGAGGGGTAGGGGGGTGTCCTGTAGCCACAGGCACTCCAATCTCATCCCTGATTAGGCAGCTCTGACGGCCAAACACAGACCTCCTGTGTTGCTCAATGGGACCTGTGCTTATAAATAGCTGTGGGTTCCCACGCTGGGTTTCACTTTCAGCGAGCAGAGGAGTGGGACAGAGCTCTTGCCTGCCACTTGCTAGCCTTTGGGGAGAGAGACTAATTCAGTTTGGATCTATCTCCTCTGGTTCAGGGCTGCTGCCTGGCTCTGGGGCCAAGCTCAGTGGGCACCTCGGCTGAGGTCTCACATTGATTATTGATCAGTGCCTGATCAGGTCAGGTCTGTGGGAGTGGTGGGCTAGGGCTCTAGTCCCTCCTTCCCTCTGGTGCCAGGGCTGCTGCCAGGCCCTGGGGCCAAGCTCGGTGGGTACCTTGGCTGAGGGCTCACATTAGTGCCTGATCCGTTCAGGTCAGTGGGATTGGTGGGTTAGGGCTCTAGTCCCTCCCTCCCTCTGGTGCCAGGGCTGCTGCCAGGCCCTGGGGCGAAGCTCGGTGGGTACCTCGGCTGAGGGCTCACATTAGTGCCTGATCCATTCAGGTCTGTGGGAGTGGTGGGCTAGGGCTCTAGTTCCTCCCTCCCTCTGGTGCCAGGGCTGCTGTCAGGCCCTAGGGCCAAGCTCGGTGGGCACCTTGGCTGAGGGCTCACAGTGTCATCTCCGTTCTTCTTCTCAATTGTTGTTTGCTGGCACGATGAGGCTTCGGGTGGGGGACAAGAGTGGTCGTGGGGGGAAGTGCAGAGATTGTCCTGGTTGCAGCACGGGAAACAGTGTTGTGCAGGACTGACCCCCACTCCCCCAAAATCACCAGTTGTGGCTGTGAAGGATGCCGAAGAGGTCTTGCCGGTGGCAGAAGAGGAACTCCTGAAAATTTTTGGGGGGGAGGAGGCTGAGGGATCCTTGGAGGAATGGTTGCAGTTTGAGGAATCATCCAGCCCATCCCCATCCCAAACTACCAGTGGTGCTGTCCCTGCCTGCAGTCCACCCATCACTCCATCTTCCATTGCTAGCTCCATGCCACATCCAGCAGCAACCCTTCGTCCCTTCCTACTGACCCTCGTGTGGTGCAATGCTGTGTGTGTGAGGGCCTGGTGCGCAGGGGCAATGACCCGAAACACCTGTCATTGAAGGCCCTGTTTCAGCACCTGAAGAGGCACCACCCGAGCCTGTGGTCTCTGTCCTCGGCCAGCTTAACATCTGTCGGGGGGAGACCGAGGGCCACCAACTCATCTGATCTAGGATCGAGGGGAGGGTCTCCGGAATGAGCCCCGAGCAAGAAGCCTTGCCTCGAGGGTGTAGCGGGTGGGAGCGGAAGGTTCAGGCAGGCCACCCTGGGGGAAGTTGTTCCATCGGGGTCGGGGGTGGCTCCGCTGAAAAGGGTGAGGTCAAGGGCTCAGGAGGTGGACATTCATGTGGTGGCTCAGATGATTGCCCTGCAAGGCTTCCCCCTATTGGTTTTGAAGGGTGTGGGCTTCCAACTGCTGCTCTAGCACTTTGCCCCATGGTTTTCCATGCCATCACGGCGCACTGTTGGGCGTCGAGTCATGCCCGCCCTATACAAGGCAGTGCGAGACATGGTGCGCAGAGACTTATCGGCCACCCAAGGCAGAATAGTGCACTTCACGGCCGACCTGTGGAGTGGCTGCCATCACAGGTACCTTGCCATCAATGCCCACTGGTGGCAACCAGAGGACATCTGCCTCCCCAGGCCAAGATCTGTGAGCCATAAAAAACGTGCCCAGCTTGACACCAGGCTACAGGGCGGTTCTTCTTCAGGGATGGACGAGGTTCACACCGGGAAGAACATCACCACCACCGTCAAGGCAGCTCTGAAGGAGTGGATGTCCGAGGTGGAAGGGTTTGTCCATGGCTTCATGGTCACGGACATGGGAGCCAACATGTTGGCAGCCCTGAAAGAGGCATCCCAGGCCTGGAGTGCATGGCGCACAAGCTGCACCTCGTGATGCAGGACGTGCTCAGGCTGGGGAGCAAGCCGAGGGTCAGCTGGGACGAGGGAACCTTGTGGACGCACAATCTCCTGGACAGCTGCCGTCGCATTGCTTCCCACTTCTCCCACAGCATAAACTCTTCCCACAAGCTGTTCCAGAGGCAGGGGGAGGCAGGGGACCCCGAGCACCAACTCTTCCAGGACCTCCCCACCCGCTGGAACTCCACCTACGACATGATATGTCATCTGGTGGAGCAGAAGGGCGTGTTGGAAGACATCCTGTACTCTTTGGATGGGCTGAGGAGAGGAGAGGAGTTGAGCCTCAGCTCCATGGACTGGAGAATCCTTGCCCAGATGTCCCAGACCCTGAAACCCTTCAAGGATGCCACTGAGCTCTTGTGCCCCTACCAGGCCAGCCTGGGCCAGGTCCTCCCTCTGATCCACGGCCTAGACCAGTTTCTGGCCCAGGAGCTCCAGCAAGGGCAAGAGCTGCTCCCCAGGGTCCGGGACTTTGTCCGGAGGATCCAGGCCTGCGTTGCTGAACGTCTGCACCCTCTACACTGATCAACTGGCCTCCCTCTGTGACCCCTGCATCAAGGGCAGTATCGGCACACAGGCGGGTCAGATGCAGCACTGGAAAAAGGAGATCTGCAGAGCGGTGCTCCGTTTCCATAGACAGAGGGCAGGAGAGAAGGAAACGGGCAGCAGCGAGGGGCAGGCGGTGGAGGAGGAGGAGGGGGAGGGGGAGGAGGTGGGAAGAGAGCCACGCCAGGGAAGAGCCACCCCAATGGACACATTTGATCTCTGGGCCTCGTCGGTGGGCTGCGTGGTTTGCCGCTGCACGGTGGGTGCATCCCTCTCAGTAGAGGACTCGGCGGGGGCCATGGTGCGCGAGTAGCTTTCTGAGCCCACCAAGCCCCCCTCCCCAGCCAACCCGTTTCAGTATTGGGCGAGGAAATTGGACCGATGGCCGGACCTGTCCATCGTGGCAACAAACACCCTGCCCTGCCCTCCCACCAGCGTGCAGAGCGAGCGGGTGTTCTCCCACCTGGGAGACCTCCTCCGTCTCCGCCGTGCACGTCTGCACCCGGACCTGGTGGACATGTTGACGTTCATCAAGGTGAACCTCAACCTACTGGGGCACCCTCCTGTGGACCTGGACCTACCCAGGCTCTGAGCCACCCTGGGGTTGTAGCCAGCCCAGCTCGTCCACAGAGGGCTCAAGCCTCCCTCAGTTCTCGGGGCTGCTTCCATGGTTGGTGGTGACCCTTTGCCCTCCTCTCCCAGACAAATTCCCATTCCTTCTTCACACTTCTCCCTCTCTGGATCTGCTCAGATGCCTCCCAACCTCTCCTGTCTTTCCCATCCCATCCTTTCCGTGAAGGCAGGAAGGTGTGGTGCTGCCAGCTGATGCCGCTTTTGCACATGTGAGAGTGGCACCATACAGTACCCCCCCTTCCATGGCACCTGGTGTCCCCACTGAGCAGGGGGGAATGGGTCCCTCTCACCCTTTCCACGAAGACAGGAAGTTGGGTACTGTCTGCTGCCACCACTTTGGACCCCAAGCGGCAGCTCAGAAGCTTTTGCTGAGCTTGACAGGTTTGAGCTGCATGGTGCACCCCTAGCCATGTGTACCTGCTATCCTCTTTGTGCATGGGGGGAATGGGACCCACGACCAGTCATGTGTCCTTTCCGTGAAGGCAGGAAGGTGATTGAGGTCTGCTGCTGCTGCTTTTCGGCACGAAGGGCAGCTCAGGAGCTGTTGCTGGTGTTAGTGTGGTGCCGCACGGTACCCCCCCTTTCCTTGGTCACCTGCTGCCCCCTCAGAGCAAGGGGTGAATGGGTCCCTCACCCTCACACCCTTTCCGTGAAGGCTGGATGGTGGGTGCTGTATGATGCTTTGGCTTTGGGCCATGAGGGACAGATCAACTGCTGTTGCACATAAAATTGCATGTCACAGTGGCCCCTGCCAACAGCAGCGGTGGGGTGAATGGGTAATGCCACCACGACCAGTCACGTCCTTTCCGCGAAGGCAGGAAGGTGAGTGATGCTGGCGACAGCCTCCACTGTGACACAGGGGGAGCGGACAAACCTCTGCCACAACAGTCTGCGCACTCCTTCAGGGTGGATGTGGCATCCCTCCATCCTGGTCCTGCTGCGCAATGGGGCCAGGAAGCCTTGGGCTCGTCCCTCCTCTCCCACACAAGTACACGGTCCCTCTTCTCACCTCGCCCTCTGTGGAACACTCAGTCCCCTCCCAACGACCTCTTCAGTCCTGTCCTATTCCATCCTTTCCACAAAACCAAGTCGGTGGTTGATGCTGGCTGCTGCCGCAGAGTTCCTCAGTGGGACCCTCGGAGGAGGCCCCGCAGCTGTTAGGATCTTCTGACTTCACAGACCCTCTTTCGACCTGTCCCTCTCTGGAGCACTCCAACCCCTCCGAATGACATCTCATCTCCCTCCTGTCCTTCCATTGGCGGTGCCGCTGGTGTGCGGCCAGACCCCCCGCCCCCTAAAGGGGAGGTGGCTTGTTGCTGTTTCCCCGTGGCCACCAGGCCCGGTGGCCGCCATCATCACCTTTCTTCCTGCTTGCACTGGGAATACCAGCACGCTCCACTTTGGACTGGCGGTTGCCAGGGGATCTTCCCACTTACCCCCACATGACAGGTCCTCTCCCTCCCATCCTTTCTGGCAAGGCAGGAAGGTGGGTACTGTCGGCTGCCACCACAGAGTAGCTCAGTGGGAGCTTCAGAGGAGACCTCGCGGCTGTTGGTGGATCTTCCCACTTCCCGTCCAATGACATGTCCTCTCCCTCCCATCCTTTCCGGCAAGGCAGGAAGGTGTGTGCTGTCGGCTGCTGCCGCACTGTTCCTCAGTGGGACCCTCCGGTGAGGTCTCTCGCTTGCTGGGGGATCCGGCCTCCATCCGAATGACATGTCCTCTCCCACCTGTGCCGGGAATACCAGCGCACTCCTCTTTGGCCTGTTGGGCAGGCACATGTGGGGTGCTGCGGGCAAGTGGCCAGACCCCCCGCCCCCTAAAGGGGAGGTGGCTCATCATCAACACCCACCTTCTGTACACTGGGCCAACGTCAACCAGTGGCTCTAATTGTGTTGAGTGGGAGTTTCCTGGGGGCCTTGGATTGGAGAGGGTATAACTCCAAGATCCCTTTTGCAGTCTTGTCCAAACTTGGGTGATGGCTGTAGGGGAGAGCCTGCAAAAGACTCCCCGGGAATATGGGCTCTGTAAGTGCTACGGGGGCCATTCCGCACCTAACGAACCACGAACCGGTTTGGCAACGGGAAATGTTTGTTGCAGTTCGCGATCTCGGGATCGTCATCGGCACCAAACCGCGAACCGCTGGTTCGTTAAATTTTTTTGGTTCGCTCCCATGTCTATTTTTAAAGTGTTTTGAATTCATGATGAAAAGTTCTGTGTAATTCAAAAGCCTACTTCTAAGATTTTGGACGTGAGCTGATCCACTGAGGTTATTTTCTGTCACTGTGTTCCCTCATTTAACTGCAACCAATAGCCAAACTGCACATTATGTAGAAGATCCATGATGTGGTCAGCAATCTTTTAAAAATTTTACTTAAAAGTAGCTGATGAGGAGGGGTCCAAATTCAGTGAAAGCACTGGTGGTGGATAGAGACGGGCACGAACAGCAATACAAACAAAAAAAAAGCCATGAACAGCCCAATCTGCTGTTCACGAACAATCTGTTCATGAGGCCCCATTCTAAATGAATAGGTGGTCATTGCAAGCCTCATTCATTGCTGTTCATCAAGCCAGACAGTCTGGCACCTGCAATCAATTCCCTTGGCAACTTAAGTAGGGATTGTCTGAACTCTGTCTAAACTCCTGCTGTTGCCCTGGAAACCCCAATCTAAGCCCAATTTAGCTTGATAGGCACTTTCAAGTGTGGAGCTCCAAATTTGTTACAACAAGGGAGCAAAGACCAGGGGAGGAGGGGGGCTCCCAGCTGTGACTTTGCAGACAGTGGAGAGGGAGAGACAGTTGCTGTTAGCATTTTTATAGAAAGAGTGCATTGGAGCTTGAATTTTCTTTGTGTGTGATGGGATAGGGATCTACCCTTTCAAGTTCCAGGGCTGCTGCCAGGCTCTGGGCCAAGCTATTATTTATTATTGGTACCTTTCCTGCTGCCTGCTCAGGTAAGGTTTCTGGGAGTGGTACAGTAGGGATCTTGACTTGGATGATGGCTGGAGAAGAGCCTGCTGGCCCCCACGAACAGCCAACCATGAACATGTTCATGAACAGGGCCATGTTCATGGTTGTTCGTGAGTTCCTGTTCATGGATGGCAACGAACAATGAACATCATGTTCGGTTTTTTTCTGTTCGTGCCCATCTCTGGTGGTGGGTGAAGAGGGTTCTTCTGTGTCTGTGGTGTCTGTGACAAGTCTGTTCCTTTAATCCAGGCCAGTGTTTTAGATTTCCTGAACTCACTCCAGGATTTACAGCAAAATCTTGAAAGGGTGGGGTGTGTGAAAGTGCTGTGGGAGCCAACCAAGAGATACGCCAGCATATCCTGGATTTATGCCAGCATAACCCCACCACCACCATGATGGTGCAGCGGCCCAGCACTGCTCCACCTGGGCCTGTGACCAGCCACAGAAGCTGGGCATCGGCATAACTGCGATGTAAGTCCCTGTGCTGGTGGGCCTGGGGCCAGGTCAGGGGGCGAGGCACGATTTAGTCAGCTCCCTAAGCCATTTTGGGCTTGGGAACATCCCCAGCAGTGGCGGAAAGTTATACCATGAAAAACAACACTGTAGCCCATAGGTGTCAAGCAGCCTGGTGGATGAGCCCCCCTCCCCATGCCCAATCAGCTCTTTAGGTACCCTACAAACCTTCTGCCAGGGCACCCATGACCCCACATAAGTAGGGAGTTGGCCAGTGGCTCTGCCCGAAAGCTGTTTCAGGGAGGCTTCCAGCAGCTCATGTTGGGGCTCCATTCAGATTCCCTCGAGGAGGCTCCCTGCTCAGGCAGAGGACAGAGCATGGATGTGGGATGAGGTAACTAGGTGCTTGCTCTTGTGACTCTCCTATGATGGTGGGCGCACAGTCCCATGACTGTCTCCCTCACAGGATCAGAGCTCCAAGCAGCCATGCAGCAGTGGACACGGAGCACTTTCCTGCTGGAGGGTCATCCATCATCTGGTTGCCGGTTCCCTTTGGCATGAAGCCACCACCACTGCCCCTGGCCATGGACAGTTTCCCAGGATGTGGCAGACCTGGATGTGGCTTGTGCAAGGCCAGGCCTGCCACCATACATGTTTCCATTTCCCTTTCAGGCAGGTTGCAACTCATCAGGGAAGTCTCGAGGAGCAAATATCAGTTGAAGGACATGCCTCTGAAGGCCTAGTTCCAGACAATTCTGCCAACATGCCAAACCTCAGGGCAGCCAAACCTTTGATTTGCGTGGCCACATTCTGGAGTACCAATCCCTCAGGTGTCCCCACCCCGATCTCTACCTCAGAATGACGGAGACAGTGGCCCATGAGGAGGCAGCTCAACAATGATGACATTCCATGATGGCAGCTTGTATCCTAGCTACTGAGCCAGCAAGCTGCCTCAGTGCAGATAGTGCTTGGCAGGATCAGGGCTCAATTAACCCCTTGCCAGCTGAAGCCCAGGAACAGGTAGGGCCTTTTGCACTGCAGAATATGTAATCTGTGGGTTAAACACAGAGCCTTGCTGGTTTAACTAGTTGGTATTGCTGGCATATTTCTGTGCTACCTGTGAGCCTGGACCAGCACCCAGATACTGAGATGGTGTGAGGTTCTGCCAGGTAGATCAGAATCCAAAACTGCATGTGTTAACGGTTATTGATAATCTAACAATTCAGCAATCCACTACAGAATCATTGACAGGAATGAAATTCTACGCCAAGCCCCCAAACCTATATTGTAGTCTAAGTACAGCCCAGTTTCCACCTTCTAGCTGGCAGTTTTGTCTAGGTTAACCTCCCCCAATAATTACAGTGTATATGTAAAGCCAAAGCAAAAGGAGAGAAAGCAAAATGTTTTAGAAAGTTCAGAAGTTCCAAGGTTAAGTAGTCATGACAATGGGTCTGCTTCGCAGGCTGAAAGCTGATATGGGAAAAGGAGGGGCCCCCTCCTCTGCACTCTTCCACAGAGACAGGTTTCTAATATAAGAGCACAATGTCCGTTAGAGTCCAGCCCTTTGCCCAGGCTCAGGTCAAGGGTTGTCAAGCCCCTGAAGTATGGCATGGGATGCCAAGACCATGACATCTGGCAACCCTGATGTCAGAGCTCTTTAAAAGACTGGTCCTGGTTACCAGCTACTGGGTGACCTTCTTGTTTCTGAGGAATACTTGGATTGCATCAAGCCCTTGTTATCAAACCCAGAATACTTACTATAATCATGTCTCAGAGTAGGGTTGCCAGGCACTCTCAACCTCCCAGCAGGGGATTGGGGCCTGGCACTTACCTGTGGGGGTAGGGGTGGTGCACACGCATGAAGTGTGCACGTGCTCCCACAAGTGTGATGACATCACTTCCGGGAAGTGATGCCATCACGCGGGCCCTGGGAGCACACCCACACTCCGCAGGGGCCCAGATTGGGGATGCTACGGAATGCAGAAGAGCTCCTGCCCTCCACAGTGGCCCCAAACGTGCCTGTTTCGGCTCAGATTGGGCTCGTTTTGGGCCTGTTTTGGCACGGATTGGGCCCGTTTTGAGCTGCTGCAGAGCAGTGGCTCAAAACAGGCCCAATCCGTGCCAAAACAGCCCTGAAACATACCCGATCTGGGCCAAAACGGGCATGTTTGGAGCCACTGTGGAGGGCAGGAGCACTCCTGCATTCCTCAGCAGCCCCAATCCAGGCCTGACCTGGGCCAAAACAGCCCAGTCCAGGAGGCTGCAGCACATGGGAGCATGCAGTGCCTCAGGGGAGCGTGCACGGAAGGTGTGCTCCCCCTGCTGGCCAGGTAAGCAGGGGTGGGGGTGGGGAATCCCTCACCCCTGGCAGGCATCTGGCATTCCTATCTCAGACATAAGTTTGATCTAGGGTTGCCAGATTCCTAAACTCTCCCAGCGGGAGGGGAGGCTGGCACTTACCTTGTGGTGTGGTGTGTCCCAGATTCAGTCCTAAATGAAGTGGGAGCTCTTCTATGGCCGGTGCGATGATGTCACTTCCGGGAGTGACATAATCGCTCCCCTTGGGAGCACATGCGCTGCATGTGTTTCTGGGGCGCCTGCCAGTGGTGGGTAACCTCGGGGGGGGGGGGCTTGCCACTTCCTGCCAATCACTGGTGGATCGGCAGGCAAGAGCACAAATATTTAGGAGCTTGCCCACCTCTGGCGGGCACCTGGGAACCCTAGTTTGATCCCTTGTCTTCTCCTTTACCCTTAGCTAGATTTCTGCTCCTTCCCGTCCTGATGTAGCTCAGACTACTGCTCTTTCTTTCTAGACTTCCTTCTTTATGGATTTAAAATTTATATATATAGAGAGAGAGATATAGAGATATAGAGATATATAATTTTATATATAAAAATAATATATTTGAATGAAGGGCACAGTGCTTTATCAAGATTTCCCTCCTTTTGCGCCAAAATAACCAAATAATCTCTCAGTATTCCCATGACTACTGACTACAAATAGTTTAACAAAACAGAGGGAATGTTTATAAGGCTAAAGAGATCAGTTAAACTCCCCAAAGTTTATGACTTTATAAGGCCCTGTATTTTTTATTCACAGGGTCCTAATGAGTCACTGGATTTGCATTTGCTACAGTTATAAAATATTTTCCACATTTCAAAATATGTAAGAACATAGAAATCTAAGATTAGAAATATATCATGTACAAAACAAAAATTAGATGCCATAATCTTGCAAGGAGGAAGCATAACATCCAGGATATGACAAAATGAGAAGACAATAGACACTGGCATGTTTGCTGGGAGCTAAATCATTTGTATGACAAAACAATGGAGACAGTTCAGTGTTAACAATTGTGGATGTTTCCTGAATAGGTCTTAATTATTAAGAAATTGCTTTTGTCATATATACCTCCTGCCTATCTGCCATGAATGTATGTTGTCTCTGACTCTGGTCTCTGGGGGTAAGGGAAGTTCTTTATTGTTGTAATGCCAGTAGGCTATCTTGCAAATGTTTACTTTCTTTTTCGTGCTCCACTGAGCCAGTGTCCTTGGATGCCAGCTGCAACTGGCTCGAGATCTACCCCTCCTGAGAAGCAAAGATAAGTTTGTCTTTCTCACTGTCTGGTCTAAAACAATGTCTCGCTCCAACCCTCCCCCCCCATTTACATTCCTTTCCCCAAAGGTGGGAATATTCCCTATAACTAACATTGCTGGGCCCCTATACGTCACTTCTGCCAACTGCACTGTCTGAGTACCTTGTACTGAATGGATCTCTAATAAAGCTTCTTCAACTGGAACACCTATGTGTTAACTGTGGAGAACTTGGGGATCTAACTGCCAGGGACTGACAGCTTTATTTGAAAATCCATTAAAACTTCAAATAAATGACCTTCAGCTAAAGGGAAGGTGGAGATTTGTCTCCTTGTGTGAAATAAAAACAACATTTGATTTATATACCGTCCTTCAGGATGACGTAACACCCACTCAGAATAGTTTACAAAGTATGTCATTATTATACCGACAAGCCAACAACAAACACCCTGTGAGGTGGGTGGGGTTGAGAGAGCTCCTAGAAGCTGTGACTAACCCAAGGTCACCCAGCTGGCTTCAAGTGGAGGAGTGGGGAATCAAACCTGGTTTTCCAGATTAGAGTCCCACGCTCTTAACCACTACACCAAACTGGCTCTCTGCTGAAAATTAGCTGTACCAGAGGGAGAAGCAGAGAGATATTGCTGTGAGTTGGCTGAAGTCCCTTGAGGGGGACAGGGTCCTCTCTGAAGATCTGGTGTGGGGTCATCTGGTTCCCTGTAGAAGAGCCTCTACTTATGCTCTACTTTTGTAATTGTAAATAAAGCAAATGGTCCCAAAATATTAGAAATCTCCAAGACTCTTTTCTCTAAAGGCAGCCAACCCAAGACTGCTTCCTCAAACAGACACCAGTATACCTACTGATGCAAATACAGAGGCATTTAGAGTGGCAACTGTACACCTACACAGAATTTTTCTCTGCATTTTCCTTGCTTCTGCCTTCCCTCACCAAAGTTGTCATTTCCCCTTGTACCACTGGAGAGCTTTTAAAAAAGCTTTTAGTAATAGCTATGATGTAATATCAATCTATTGCAATAGAGTACTAGATCCCAACTTTCATTTTTTTAAAGGAAGTCTCTAGCCCATTTCATTGCAAAGTTATATGGGGAAACATGCAGCCTAAACCTTTCCCCTTATAGTTATATTAAAAGTGCTGAACACTTAAACTTCTGCAGTGGCAGGGGGAAACAACAGTTGTGGGGGCTAAGGAATGGAAAATGGTGCTGATGCTAGTGGGAACTGCAAAAATGTGACCACATGAAGCTGCATTATAGTGAATCAGACCATATGTCCATCAAGATCAGTATTGCCTACTCAGACTCGTAGCAGATCTCCAGGGTCTTATGCATCAACTACCTAATTCCCTTAACTGGAGACACGGGGGATTGAACTTGCAGGTGAAAAATGGGAAAGAAGCAACTATTGCATTTGCTTCTCGAGCCCTAACAATTTTGGCACAATATTCACAATACAAGAAACATAGAAAAACAAAGTTACTTCTGGAACCACTCCTGACGGAATTTTATAGCCATATAGAGAAGCATTGCTACATTCTCAGTGGTTTTAGGCAGGAAGTCATTCAGAAGGTGAAAGACCTTTAAGGAATCTGGGAAGCCCCTCATATTAACTAATTCTGCTTCTAAATATTTAAGATGCAAGTCTGCATATAGTTGGCAATAAAGCAGGACATGCAAAACTGTCTCAGTACTATCATGATCACAGTGACAAACTCTATCTATGTATGGGATCTTCTTATATCTGCCAAATAAGATTGAAGATGGCATCGCATTGAATCTTGCAAGGGAAAAGGCTCTGTGAAGATGTGGTGCCTGTAGGGAAGAAAAATAAGCCATGCTACCAACCTTAAGGGGGATCTCAAAGCTTAGAGGGGAACAGGTTCTATTGGTTTGGCTAGATTCCTGATATTCGACATCCAGTATTCTATGTTTAATTACCCTGTATGCCTCTAGAAAGGAAAGTGCGTATAACGAATCAATGGATATGCCTATGGTCGTTATTTTCTTTTCAATATAGGCTAGCCAATTAGACATGTTGGACTCTGAGAGCATATGTTGTATAAAACTCCCTGCCTCTGCAGTATAATGCAAGTGTAGCCAGTATTTTACTGTCCTAAGCCACGCTTTTGTTTCCACAAAATTTAGACCAGTTTCTAGACACAGGGCTGCATAAGGTGTACAGCACGGCATGCCCATAATTTTCCACAGGAAACTGGCCTGTACCCATTCCGTAGCACCATCAAATGCACTTATCCATGCTGGGATGCCATATAATAGTTGAGGAATCACTTTGGCCTTAAAAACTTTCAGTGCAGCTGGAACAAATTGGTTTCCTCTGTTATAAAAAAAACGGGATATAGCAGATGCGCTGATGTTGGCCATATTTATATAGCTGTAGTATATATTTTAAATTGAATATGTATTATTTATGCTTTTATGGGTGATGTTGATTAGTTGTGTGGTGTATTTTAAGTCTGTTGTGATCCGCCCTGAGCCCACTTGTGTGGGGAGGGTGGACTATAAATTGAAGTAAATAAATAAATAAATTTATTTAATTAATTTATTTAATTTATTATTTAATTTATTTTAAATAAATTAAAATAAAATGATTATTTTTGATTTCTCATGATTCAAAATCAGTTTGTTAGTTGAAAAAAATGTAAGGCATCTATTCAGTGATCATTTTAAGCCTACTCTGGAGCAGGAAAGTAATACAGTATCATCGGCATAAAGTAACAAGGGCACGTGTAAGGCACTCAGTTTAATGGCAATCTACTTCTAACCTCCTATCTATTTTTAAATGGTGTAATTTGGCCCATAAGAGTTCCCTATCAATTGAAGCAAATGTTCCCTTGAGATCTAGGGCTGATTCCGCACATGTAGGATAATGCACTTTCAATGAACTTTATCAATCGTTTGAGGTGGATTTTTTGTTCCGCACATAAAAAAATCAGTTCCAAATGATCTATAAAGAGGATTGGAAGTACATTATCCAACGTGTGCAGAATCACTCTAGGAAAGCAGCATATAGTTTTGAGTTACTCCTTTTAACATATTTGTTAATCAGATGAGATAGAGTAGTGCAGTGATCCAGCGTTGACTTCCCTTTACAAAAACCCAGCTGTTCCAGACCTAAAATTCTCTGCTGCGACATCCAGGAGATGAGCTTAGATAATAAGTGCTTAGAATATAACTTGCCCGTTGTGGAGAGAACACTAATTGGCCTATAGTTAGAGAGTGTTGTTTGGTCACCTTTTTTATAGATTGGAACCACAATTGCATTCAGCCAAGCATCAGGGATGATGCCAGTCTTATCTATCATTGTAAACAGAGATGCAAGAGGGGCCGCCCACCAATCCGCATCTAACTTTGAGATTTTGGGGAGAATTATATCAGGACCAGATGTCTTCCCTGATTTCTGTTGACCAATCAATGCCTTTATTTCATTAGCGGTCACAGGGGGCCATTCTGGAATGTTTTCCGAGAGAAAATTAGGGGGATTAGCTGGGGAAACCTGATCCTGATGGAACAGGGATAGAAAATATTGAAACCATTCATGAGAAGAGATGACAGACATGGAGGGATCCTTGGCACGAAATGCACCCGAGACTATAGCCCAAAATCTTTGCGAGTCATTCAGGGTCGTAGCTTGATATAGTTGCTCCCATTGTTTAATAATATAATCATTCCTCTTTCTTTTAATATAGTCCCATACCTGGGCCTTAAGTCTGAGATATTCTAGGGGAAGAGGTAAGTCTTTAGAATCGCAATGTGAGCTATATACCTTACATAGCTGAGCTTTCAAAGCTCTACATTCCCTATCGAACCAAGAATCTGTAGGATTGCTATTTCTCTTACGCTATTGGGTTTTATGCACAGTGACTTGGACATATATTAAATTATTATAGGCTACCATCATTGATGCAGGATCAGTTGCACCAATTATAGAAGATCTAAGCTCACAAGTGAAACTTGCCTTGAGTAGTTGTTGAGTTTTTTGTATAGAATAGTCATTCCATAAGATTCCAGGCAACAATTCAGACTCAAGGGTCTGGGGAGGGGAGTGGGAGATAGTGCTGACAGATGGTTCTGCTCTAAGAGTTAAAATGAGCGGAAAATGGTCACTAATAATAAAATCCCTCACAGTAAAATTTGAGACATGATTTCAGCAGAGGCGAGACTAAAAGATAGTCAATTACACTGCAGCCTTGTACTGAGGTAAATGTAAATTCTCCTGAGCTAGGGAAATTAGTAAGCCCATTCATCCAAATTCGATTGAATTGGATACAGAATTTAGCCAGGTAAAGGCCTGCCAAATTCATATGCCTGTCTTTGGACTGCCTTGGAAAGGAAAGGAAAGGAAAGGAAAGGAAAGGAAAGGAGGGAGCATATCATCCTGGTTGACTTCCAGGGCCTTAAAAAAATGCTGAGGTCATTACCTACTCTCGCATTAAATTCACCTGCCAAAATTATTTCAGCATGAGGAAATTCCTTTTCCAAATCTTCCATAAGGATAGTTAGATATTTCCAGTGTTGGGAAAGAGTCACCCTAACTAGGGAGGAGGGAATGTAAATGTTCACAATAATTAAAGAGAAATTGTCAAGATCAATTTTGACAGCTTGCTCTAGCAGGCTGTCTCCCTGTAATATAGTAAGTTCTGAGTTCAGATGTAGAGAGACAGAAAGGGACAGGCCAGCTTGCAAATGACCCCTTGAGTTGGTTCTAAAAGCTGGAAGGGGAAAGGGTTTGTAGCCTTCAAGCTGGATTTGTTCAGAAGTTCCATGGCTTTTATATCCACAAGACCAATTTGAAAGCCAAATAGTTCTTGGAGATGTCTGTTAACAAAAGAGATGTCCTTCTAGGAAGGGGTGCCCCCATTAAATTTGCAAATGGTCAGACAGACCTGGTGTGCTTGCCGAATTAACTTCCAAGGTACAGTTGCCTCGCTGTTGGGAGGCTTTTTTGGTGATTTATTTGAACCTGGTGTTGCTATGGTTTGTTGAGTGTCTAAAGCATAACACCTTGGATTAATTGGTTGTGCTGCTGGAGGTTTGTCAACTAAAAGCTGGTTTGGATGGTTTTACTTCTCTGGAGTTGACTTTACCACCACCTGGGTTTAACAGCGCCTCTATGACACTCTCTACTTTTGAGTGTATAGATTCAAGTCTTCTGCAAATAAATTTCATTGAGTCAGCCACTAAAAGAAGTAACTCTGCAGAAGACACAGAAGCCGCGATTTCTGCTGGATTATTTTGATTACTAGTTGCTGCTTCACAGGAGGAGTCCAAAGATAAGCCTCCCAGGGAATTATCAGTAACTTTCGACAGTGGTGAGAACCAATTTGATGTTGGAATATGGAAAGCCTGTGAGGTCTCAGGGACAATTGTCTGAAAGAAGTCTCCAATTTTTGTTTGTTTAGATGCAGTGGGAGAAAACTCTTCCATCTCTTTCCCTCGTTCATAGGGTCTCATTTCACCCCTGCTCCTGATAGACCAAGTTGCAAAAGGGCCAAAGGGTGATACAGTTCCTTAGAGTATTCCTTAATGCAGGGGTGGGCAATTGTTTTGGCTCGGGGGCCACTTTGTGGGAGCGGAGGTTAGCGGAGGGCCTCACCCTTTAAAATGATTGCATTCATTAGTTAACTTTGCATTTCAGAAAAGGTATAAATTGTATCATAAAAATCAATACATATAAATTAAATAAAAGAGTGGTATTTTTATTCAATTTATTTATTGTGCTAATTTCATATCATCTATAGCTGCAAGCACATTTAATTTTAGAATCAGTTTAATGAGACAAATGTAGGAATGAAGGAAATGAAGGAAATCTCGGTTCAAGGCAGATTTTTCTGACTGTCTTGGCGGGCCACAAAAAACTGTAGCGGGCCGCATGTGGCCCGCGGGCCGCAATTTGCCCACCCCTGCCTTAATGGAAAAACTCTCACTTCACAGCAGTCTGAACTAGAGTTTCTTTTTGGCAAATAATTGCTCAACAAGCTTCAGATGCCGACTAATTACCCAATTAGGAAGGCAGATTTACGTTTCTCTGGACACACACAACACATACAATAAAGGAAGACCATCCTTGAAAAGCAGTTCCAGCTGAGGCAACAAAGGTAAGAATTTAAAAATGTCAGGCAAAGATAAAAGCTAAGAAGATTAAAAGGTTACAAATATTTCCTTTCTTGGGGAGGAAGTGGCTAATTTGCCAATAAAATATTCATAGTCCACACACAGCTGTCCAGCCAGATGTCCAGGTTACCCCCAATAGCATGCAACCAGAGTTATGTGCCTAGGAAGCGCAGTTAAAACAAGGGAGTCATAAATTAGAGATAAATAAAGATAAGATCACAGAGCTCCAGGTTACGCATCTGCTCTGGCCACCATCTTCCGGGGGAGCAACAATGGAACCATTTGAAGATCAGCTACCAGCCCAAAGATTTGCCATAGGTGATGGTGGACTATCATTCAAAATGGTCTTAAATTGTATTTGCTGCTAAGGTTACCAGGAAAAAGTGATCAAATTCATGTATTAATTTTTTTCCAGAGAAAGATTCCCTATAGAACTTGTGACTAGAGATGAGCATGAAACGAACCATGGAGCAAAATTCTGTATGGAATGGCTGGTTCGTTTGCACCAAAACACGCGTTCTGTGGGAACGTGTGTTTATGGAACAAACAAATTTTTCCAGCCGTTCCGTGGCCAGTTCAGAGTTTCACAGACCCCACACCAGTTTAAGCCCATGGGCTGAACCCAACATGGGGTCTGTGAAACTGACAGCCCCTGCATAGGAGAAAGGGGCTGTTAGTTTCACAGACTCCACACTGGGTTCAGCCCATGGGCTGAAACCGGCACGGGGTCTGTGAAACTGACAGCCTCTTTTCCTGCTGCCTGGGTCATCAGTTTCATAGTCTGTAAAACTGACATCCCAGGCAGCAGGAAAAGAGGCTGTCAGTTTCACAGACTCTCTGCGGGTTCCAGTCTGGGGGCTGTAAAATGACAGCCTCTTTCTCCTGCTGCGGAGAAAGAGGCTGTCATTTCACAGCCTCTGCACTGGAACTGGTGTGGGGGCTGTGAAAGTGACAGCCCCTTTCTTCTGCTGCTCTAGCAGCAGAAGAAAGAGGCTGTCATTTCACAGACCCCATGCTGGAACCGGGGTCTGTGAAACTGACAGGCCGGGCAACAGGAAAAGAGGATGTCAGTTTCACAGTGTTGAACATAACATGAGACTTGCTCAACACATTGTGACAGTGGTGCATGCCCTGGTTACATCTAGATTAGATTACTGTAATGTGCTCTGTGTGGGACTGCCCTTAAAAAGTGTTCAGAAACTTCAACTGGTACAGAATGCCACAGCCTAGGTTTTGACTGAAGTGGGTTGTAGGGACCATATCATTCTGTCTTGGCTCATCTACACTGGCTTCCAATTTGTTTCCAGGCACTTAGTGTTCACCTTTAAAGCCCTATATGCTTTGGGACCAACATATCTGACCACCAACTCCTTTATAAATCTACCCAACCACTGTCATCTTTGGAGGCCCTGCTTCAGGTGCCCCTGTTTTCTGAGATTAGCTGGGTGACAACATGGGAAAGGACCTTCTCAGTTGTGACCCCCAAACTCTGGAATTCTCTCCCAAGGAAGATACATTTGTCCCCTTCTGTTGCTAACAGGTTAAGACTTTTTTGCTTCATTTGACATACCCCCAGTGATTCCCTTTTCATGCCCAATGTTTTAATTGTATTTTAAATGTTTTAGTTGTGTGTTTTAAAAACTCTGGTTTTAACTGTTTTAATGATATGATTCAGTTAATTTTAAAGGTTTTATAAGGTGATTTTAGTATGATTTTTTTGATAGCTGCCTTGGTGGCCCTTATGAGTAGGGTTGCCATTGCCCTGGTGGCGGCAGGTGATCCCCCGCTCCCAGCTTCTGCCACCCCCCACTCACCTGCCCAGCGGGGGGAAAGGCACAGGAACAGGTCTCCTGGGGCACACTCCCAGCACAGTGCAACGACATCACTCCCAGGAGTGATGTCATTGTGCAGGCCCTAAGAGTGCTTCCGGGCTTCATGCTAGGCCAATCCTTAAAGAATCAGCCTGTTTGGGACCCAAATCTGTATGCACAAAGCCCAGAAGCACTCCCAGGGACTATGCAATGACGTCATTCCTGAAAGTGACATAATTACTCCATGCTGCGAGCATGTGTACACTTTGTGTGTGCACATGAGACGTTCCAACAGGAGAGTGCTGGCCCCACCCTCCCACCAGAGGGTAAGGGGATCTGGCAGCCCTACATATGAGAGGAGGAAGGTGGATATAAATGTTGTTAAATAAATTAACTTGTGAACGGGATTGCTATTAATCAGTGTTCTGACCCAGCAAGACAAGTTGCATTCCTTGCAAGGAAGTTCACTGGCCGTCCCAATTTTTTTTCTAAATAAACATTTTGTAATCATCTGGCCTACTAGCATCTCACCCTAAACCAACAGCAGTTTCCTGTGATGCTGATTTTCATTGTGTGCTATCTAATCTGAAAATTGCAGGCACTTCAAAAGTAGCAATATTAATTACTAGAGTTTTGGTTACATTTGTTATCCTATAAGTACTTATTAGAGTTCATAGGGGACAACTCCAAGCAATTTCTGTCGTGAAATACTAGCAGCTTTATTGAATTCCAGGAAATGTTCCTCTCAAATCTCTTTTGTTGGTAGAAATTCTGATTTTGTTGTTTGAGAACCATTCTTCTCACTGCTTATGCTACAATAAAGTTGGTTAGTCTTAAAGGTGCTACTGGACTCTTTTTGATTTTGCTACTACAGACTAACACGGCTAAGTCCTCTGGATCTATTCTTCTCACTGAGACCCAGCGAGAAAGGTGGGCTGTAAATGAAATAAATAAAATAAAATTTACTAGTGAATTACTGGTGCTTAACCTTATAGCCCCTCTAGAAGAGGAAGTGCCTGATTGCTCAGGGAGAGACTGTTTCCATCAAGGGCAGAACTGTTACCACAGCTCTGTTTCCCCCTCCAGGCCTAGGAAATATAAAAGGAAACTGCTTGCCTGCCTAGAGATTGTGTTTCCATCATAAAAGAAGCTGCTGGAAAGAAGGGAATGCTTGTCTATCTGTCTGGGGAGAGACTGTGTGTTTCCATTAAGGGTAGAGCTGTTGTTCACAACTACTCAGCCCCCTTTCCAATCTATGGATTAGTTTGTTGATGGCAGGTAAATCTGTTTGGTAGCTTTTGTATACATTTTTTTTTGCAGAATTGAAGGTTCTCTGTTGTTTTATGATGCTATCTTTCCCCTACTGTCAGGATGACTAAGACCTGAGCTGTGTATAAATACTGAGGATTCTCAATTTCCTTGCCATTGTTGTTGCAAATGCAGTTATTTGCACTGCAGAAGGAACGTCAACAGGGGAGTTTTATGCATTTTTTTAAAAAAAATCAGTAATCGCTTTTGCACTGTAGCACAATAACACTATTGCTGCCTAGTAGTTGAGTGGTTGAGTTGTGCATCAGCACTCTGCTGGTTTGAATACCACTACTGCCATGAGCTCAGTAGTGTCTCAGCCCCAGCTCCACAATTGTATTATGATAATAATATACTGACTTTGCTCATTGCTTATTAATAGTAAGCATTGCCATGATCTATTATTTTCTCTGAATTTCCACCCACCCCCCCAAGTAATTTCTAGTAGTTTTCATTGCAGATCTCAGAAACAATGTGCTACATTTTTTAAAAAAAAATTAAGGCTGGGAATTCAGAGGAAGTATTAGATTGTGGCAATGTGTTTTTTTAACATTATTGTGCTATAATGCAATAACAATTACAGATTTATTTATTTTAAAGCCCGCCAGTTGGAAAATGATTGATGGAAGGAAAATGGTGCTGACATGGGTGAGACCTTTGAAAATGCACACCTTCCTGTCTAGATAGCTTGCAAATGAACTTTGTGTTCTTTCCAGAAAAGATTGTATCAAATCAGGTTTGAGACAGAATTTACTGAGGATGAGGGAAGCCTGGAAGATAGTTGATTAGTGAATGATGTCTTGTGAATGCTAAAAAAACAAACAAAACTGTTGCAGTTGGGAAACCAAGGTAGAGAAAAACCTTCATGTTGATGTAGCCTGCCTGGCTTTTCTCTACCAATCAGGTGATACCCAAAAAAATGAGTTTTAGGACATCTCCAAGACAAATCTGATAGCAGGGCAAGGCAGGATAGGACATAATTCTTCATAATTTTATCACACTATTTGGAAACAATCGTAACTCTAGTGAACCACGACTCCACTTTACCTCCACTCAGACTGTTAATTAGTAATTAATTAAGAGTACTTTAGTACAAAGGAGCTAGCTACCTTAGCATTTAAATTTTAGAACAAAATGTAAATTGTGTGTGTGTGTGTGTGTGTGTGTGTGTGTATATATATATATGGAAATAATCTATAAAAGTGGTCTAATTTGCATACTTGAGGTCAATTTTTTAAACTTTATAAAACGGTCTGTTCAAATTATAAAGCTCAAATGTTAGCATTCATGATTGTGATTAGAGATGGACATGAACCACAAAAAAAACCGAACCATGAGGTTCGTGGTTCGTGAGTTTTCATGAACCAGGAACCACGAACTGGCACAAACTGGGGCAGATTTACGAACCAGTTTGTGGGGTTTAAATGCCCCTTTGCAGATGCTTAGTAGCAGCAGGGAAAGGGACATTTGACTGTTTAAAGGGCCCTTTCCTGCCTTGCAAGTGGCAGGTCCCTTTAAACTATAAGCTGACAGGTGGCAGGGGGGATCCCCCCCTCACTGCCTGCCAGCTGATAGTTTAAAAGGCCCTGCGGCTTGCAAGCGGCAGGGCCCTTTAAACTGCCCAAACCCCAGCGGCCATTTGAGGGGCGGAAAGGCCATTTTCGGCTTGCTCTGTTGCTGCGCAAGCCCACGCAGTGGCAGAAGAGGCCAAAAACAGTCTTCCTGCTCCTCGAGGGAAGAGGAGGATGCTGCGGGCCCTCAGGGCAAAGTAAGTGTGGGGATGGGGATGGGGGTAGGTGGGGATGGGGGTAGGGGTGGGGTTTGGGCAGTTCAAAGGGCCCTGCCACTTGCTAGTGGCAGGGCCCTTTAAACTATTAGCTGGCAGGCGGCGAGGGAGGGGATCCCCCCTGCCATCTGCTAGCTGATGGTTTAAAGGGACCTGCAGCTTGCAAGCAGCAGGAAAAGTTTATATGGCCATTTAAACTGCCCCTTTAATATGACCCAAACCAACCAGTAGACTAGTTTGTGGAAGTTCGTGGAAACGAGCTTCCATGAACCACTGGTTTGCGAACCACAAACTGGCCTGGTTTGTGCGTTTTTTTGGGTCATAATTTGATTCGTGCCCATCTCTAATTGTGACTATACTGCTGTACAGGCAAATTCTATCTCTGCCCACCCTGACTTCAGGTAGTAGAAGTACTAGAAAAACATTTAAATGAGATCTCACATTTCTGGGGTGGGGATGTGTGGAGCAAAAAGGAGGATCACACAAGAAACTGGCATCAGATAGCACATGTCCCAATAAAAGGACTGAAAATATTTTCTCTTTGCAAGGAAGGTTAGTTTAAATAACTCTGTACACTTAAAACATACGACTGAAATAAGTCAGCTAAGAAATAATGACTGCAGCACCAACTGCTGGGAATGAACTAGAGGACATCAGTCTGATTTACAGAAACTGTTAACAGTCATTCCACTGCAGTGAATGGGAGGGCTTTTCCCACGCCTTGGTGGCTTCCTAAAAATGGCAATGGCAGAACTCAAGAAGAAAAATCCCAAACATCAGAAACACCCATGGGGATTGGGGGGGGGAGTTGGGAATTTTACTCCACTGCAGCCTTACGTACAGTTTAATTCTTTTAATAATTCACTGACTGTTTCCAAAAATGTAATTTGGTATTTAGAAAGAACCAAGTCTAAGGTTACAATTCTATGGACACTTACTCAGGATTAGGTGTTATTGAATTCAATGCTACTTGCTTTTGAGTAAACTTCATGACAGCTTTGGAAAAGCAGTCAAATACACATAAATCTCCCATAAAACTTTGAGGAAAACCAGTCTGTACAGAAAACATTCTGAATTGAACATTGCTGCATTATGTGACAAGAACCATGATGTTACAATAAATGGCTTTGTTTGGGCTATTTAGATTTGATTTTCTGCAACTGAAAATTAACAAATGATGTTCAAAAGTCCATCACATTGTAATGGACAAACAGTGCAATCCTAAGAAGTTACTCCAGTCTAGAAAAATTCCAAAAACGACACTCGTGTAATATCTTTTTATTAGGAACAGCCATAATATCACAAAACAAGTGACATAGGTTTCACAGAACTCTGTACCAGTCTCAATCAATGTTCAGTACACAAAACAACACACACAGAGAGAAGAACTTTCAGTTCTGATTAGTGCTGTGGAGATATCTGATTAATTGCTGACTTTTATAATCTCAAGGGAGTATAAAAGCCAATGGAATGCAGTTGGCCTTTTTTCTTCTTCTCAGTCCCAGTAGATTTGGTTCGTCTTTATACCTGATTACACCTGACACCTAATCCAGTTTAATCTGCATCCTGCATTCCATTTTAAGAGTCTAGAGACAGCATGGACTGAAATATCTATTTTCTCCCCTCCCACCTTTTATCTTAACCTCTGTGCTTATGACGAGTTCTGTAGAACTCAAAACTTTTTCATTGTTTTTTGATATTATGGTTGGTCACAGAAAAAATGGTATTGCACATCAAAATGTAGCTTTCCACCATTTTCTAATAGGTGTTAAGAAGCAATTCTGCAGAACAGTAATTCCCCAATGAAGTCCCAGTGCCTACTAATGTGCCACAGGATAACTGTTGAAGGTCATTGGAAGGAGTAATTAAAGACTCTCTTGAATGCAGAGAACAGAGCAGTTCCTTGCTGAATCTCTCCACAATTGGCTTTATTAGAAGAGGAGGATCAACGCTGTCCCTTTCCTCAGGTTTCAGAGGGGGACAAACCAGAAAGTTAGAAAGATGAGAGGTCAGGGCATTTGTTTACTTTCTACGCTTTACTGCCCTGAACTATCCTTTGATGTGTAGATTGCTACTCTTAGGACTTCCTCCTCGTTACATCCTTCTTCCTTTCTTTGTCACACAACTCTCTTTCCTCTCCATCTTGCACCATGGATGTAGGACTTGTCCTGCAATCCAGTCCCATCCTTAGACTAGATAGAACAGAATCTCTCTTTCCTGTTTCCTATCAGAGTACGGAGTTCCTATAATAAAGAACTCTCATTTCCTTTCTAAACCTAAGCTAAGTGTATGTTTTTTATTTCTGCCCTCTCTCTCACTCACACACCAGCCAGTCAAAGCTCCTTCACCCATCATGTTCTTCCCTGCAATTGATGCTACTCTGCTACCATCATACTAGTTTATGGAGGCCCAGATGCTTATATATATTTATTAATATGCTTCTCCAGCCTTACCTCACCAATAGCTCTCACAGAAAATGGTGCAGGAATCCACTACAGATTGGCATCAAGTTTGAATGTGTTATCCTTGAGTTGGAAATGAATGATAGATGTGAGCATCCTTCCTATCCATGGCTGCAGGGTGGCCTTCTTCTGTCTTCTAGTATAGCCACTATTCTGATTCACATGAGATTCCTTAGTTGAGATTTCCCTAAGTTAATGGTTGTAGGGAAGGAGAGAGGACTTCCAAGCAGGAACCTCCTCATTTGGTGCAGCTTAGTTTTACTTGTCTGCTGTGACAACCATGGGATTTGCCATCCCAGCGGGGATTTGCAAGGCAGGAAAGAATACTACCATTTCTGGATCTGCCCCATGTTAACAATTTTGCACAGGCACGCAGAAAACAAAAATGAGGCTTAACAGCTGGGGTCCACATGTGGTCCATACAATTGCATCAGCCTGGTTTATGAATTAGTAAGATATTTCTGGTTTTTAGAGATGGCAGATACAAAATCTCAGCATTGTAAGACTGGCTAGCTGTTTTAGATAGTTGAAAATGTCAGTTTTTGAGAGTTATTTTTAAAGATGGAAGTAGTGTCCTGAGGACATGCAATGTGTTGCCAAGTAGGCTCCCTCTCCTGCTTTAAGGCCTGCCATGAACTGTGTTAAAGTTTCCTGCGTTGCTGTTTTACTGCTGCACCAAAGACTGCCCTGCACGTGTGTGTTCTGGTACACGTGTCAGTTTCCTGCCTGCGTGTTAATTACCTTGCTGCTGCAATAGACTGTGTAGTTCCCTGACTCCATGTTTGGTTAACTGCACAAAGGACTCTTTTTCTGGGCAGACCTGCCCTGACCTGTATCTGGACTTCCCAGTGTGTGTTTGGACTTTATTACAAGTGTGCCCTGTGCCTGCATTGCCATCTACCATGGACCATGCCTGTTCCCTGCTTTGGACTGTGTTTTACGTACTGTTCCCCCTGCCTCCATGGAAGCCTGCCTCATATGGGCCCAAGTCGCCACTAGCAGCTGGGCGCCTGCCGGGGAAACCTCCAGCGAGCCTGGCTAGGCGCTCCCTTGTCAGTTCCCGCCTGGAGCCTCCCGCAGGCCGGTCGCCAAGCTTGCCCTCGCTACCAGGCAGCCTGCTATCCAGCCCCAGCTATGCCCAGCCGGCATCCATGTTCTCAGGCAGCCAGAAGACCCAGGGAAGAAGACTGCTTTGGGAAGCCATTTCGGCGAAGCGGGCACACCACGTCCGCAGCGAGAGTACCTCGCCCCGCTCTGCATATCTTAGGAGCCGCCCCGGAGAAGGAACTAAGTGCCGACCATCCCAAGCACTTAGAGAATGCATCTCAAAGAAACCTCCGCATTCCAGAGCTGATGACATCAGGACAAGTCCTGTCCGCTGGAACATCCATTCAGCCCACTCGGATTTCCCCCTCCCTCTTTTGTCCCCTCTTCCTGAGGTGTCACTTATCACAATCAGATTACCAAAGTGGCCCATCCAAGCCATTCAGTAGCCCATTAGAACCTTTGTTTTAATCTGTGAGAACCACCAAGTAAAGCACCAGCCCCAGGGTACGTTTTGGGGTATTTAAGCCGGTCTCCCAGACCGCATGGTGCGCGTGCCATCCTATCCAGAATCCCTTGCTGTCCGTCTGTGGTCCCAGTGCTGGCATTGGGCCACCTCGCTGTTGTGTCTCTGCTTCACTTCAGGATTGTGAGTATTCCCCACCATCGTTGGGAACCAGCTAATGCGAAAGTCTCTGCATTTCCTACTCTGTATTTCTTAGATCTTGTGTGTTCTCTTGTATGCTTGTGCAAGTGTAGGCTTACGCCATATTGTTAGCAAATACACGTAATTGAAACTATTTGTAGTCTGCCTCTTTTTCACTAGAGTGTCTGGAATCAGGACCTCTGTAAACATAGGTTAAGATCCGCGCTAATTTAAGTTACAGACTGCTATAGCTAATTCCCCATTATAATAAAGCAGTTCTGGTAACAAATTCGGACAGGTTTATGTTACTGCTTTACATATGGGAAGAAGTTTTCAAAATGGTTCTAGGAATCCCCAGCTTAGGCTTCCTCAGAAATTATATGAGTTAGTCAACAAGAAAACTGATAATGGTTGATGAACTTTTCTAACAAACAGCTTCCATTACCAATGCTTCTTCATCTCATCCAAGCTGATTCATATACCTGATTCATGTAGAGTGATAAAGGGGCCCAAGAGACTTAGCAAGAGAATGAAACTCAGATTCTTGTGAAACACAGAAGAAAAATTTCTTTTCAGACATGTCAATGTGGGGCGGTTTCCTGAAGGCAGGAAGTCTAAATCCCTCTAGTATTTGGTAGGATACCAAAAGGTTGTTTGTTAAGCCTAAAATCTAAAAGCAAAATATATGTATGCAGTGATAAATCCCGCCTCCTTTTTGTAAATTAAATGTTGATTGTATGGGGAAGAATGAAGGTGTCGGAATGGAAACATGATTTCAGCAAATTTCTCAGCTTCCTGTTTTTATCATATCGTTGATAAGGAGCTGACTTGTCAAAAGTTGCAGGAAAGAATTTACCATATGCGAGTCTGCCCGAGAAGCTGGAAATGTATGTAGGCAGATGAAAATGCAACTGATAGATTCATTTATCATAGGTGAAATAATACAAAGGAAACAGTCAACAACTGATTATATCATCGTGTGTTTGTATGCAATGAATGGTTGAGGTAAGTGGGCTGTGGGAAGACAGCTGTGCCGATTAGAGATGGGCATGAACAGCAATACGAACAAAAAAAAAGCCACGAACAGCCCAATCAGCTGTTTGCAAGCAAGCTGTTTTTTTTATATATATAATTTTTTATTTTCAATATCTAACATACAACTACTACATACATACATACCCTACAGAACAGTAACTACAAAAGACTACAATAACACAAGGGATAGGAAAGAGGAGAGAAAAAAGAGAGAGGGAGGGAGGGGTGGAAAAAAGGGGAAGGTACCCTACAAACACTAAACACTAAACACTACATTTCTGTTTTCCCTTCATACTGCCATTATTCAAAAGTTAAAGCTTTATATTATATTGATAGAGTGGTTGACCTTACTAAATGCAAATTACAATTTAATTTCAAGTTAAATTTCTCTTCCCCTCCTGGGTCCCGGACGGAGTTCTCTCTGCGCAACTGCAGCCGCAGTGCTCGTTTCCTCCCCCTCCCCCTCAGACTTCTCCTTTTCGTCTTGCTTGGTGCACTGGAATTCTGGGTTCCTGTCCTCAAAATCCCTTAGTTGATCTTCTGATAATATCTTAAAGGCTTGATCTTTATGGGTGAACCAGATTCCTTCCGGAAATAACCATTTGTACTTTATTCCACGTTCTCTCAGAAGAGCTGCGAACTTTTTATACTTAAAACGTCTTTTCCGGACTAGAAATGGGACGTCTTTCAATATCTTAATTTTTTTTTAAAGAATTTTTATTGGATTAGAAACATATAATAACAATTATATTCACATTCTTTAATTTTTTCTAATTCTAACCCCCTCCCTTTCCCCCCCCTTTTTGTTGACTTCCAACAGTTTTCCAACCCCCTATCCACTTTCCCTCTACTCCTTCATATTTATTTTATTTGTTTATTATAATATACTTTCAGATTCTTCTAAGCACTATTTCCACTTCCTTTCACATATAAATTGTCATATAAATTGTCATATAAATAAAATCCTCTTAATCTATCTTCTTCATTAAAACTACTAATAATATTCATTTTGATAACCTGTGTTTTATCTTACTCCTTCTATTCTCTTCAGTATGGGACAAACAATTTGCCCCCCTTTATACATCAATTCCAATACTTCTATACACATACTTATTATACACACTTATTGTCATTTACTTAGGCTTCTGTTCTATATATTGTTCTTTATCTATACATATACCATAAGTCTAACAATTAGACCTATCTTTGAATTTACGTATGTATGTATATATTCACTCTATGTTATACGGTTATCTTTCCAAAAAATATAGATTAGTTAATTTCTATCCCAATAATTCTCATAGTATCAACGCTATTGCTACTTAATATAATACTTAAAAATCATATAAAGTTGCTTAGAATTTTTCCATTAACTCTCCACCCCCTCGGTATAGTCACTTCTCTCCTCCTGTGTACCTCAATAATTTTCAAACTGCCACAGTTCTCCTCCCACCTCCCATTTTTTCACCAGATATTGTTTCAGCTTTCCCCAGTCCGTGTTAAACTGCCCTGGATCAAGGTCTCTCAGTTTTCTTGTCATTTTGTCCATCTCCGCCATGTACAGCAATTTGTAAATCCAGTCCTCAGTAGTTGGCACTTCTTGTACTTTCCACTTCTGCGCATACAAAAGTCTGGCTGCTGCCGTCATATAGAATATCAATGTCCTATGTTGTGCTGGGATGTCTTCCATTCCCAAGTTCAGTAGCAGGAGTTCTGGGTTCTTATTAACTTGAAATTGTAAAATCTCACTCATTACTCTTATTATTTCCCCCCAGTACTGCCTAGCTACCTCGCAAGTCCACCACATGTGATACATTGATCCCTCATGTTTTTTACATTTCCAGCATTTATTAGACATATTCGAGTTCCCTAGCGCAATCTTCTTTGGCGTCAGATACCAACGGTAAATCATTTTATAAATATTCTCTTTAATATTGGTACATGTCGTGATTTTCAATGTATGTTTCCACAAGTATTCCCACGCCTCCATTGTTATTTCTTTGTTAAAGTTTATAGCCCACTTCACCATTTGCACTTTGACTGTCTCATCTTCAGTATACCATTTTAACAACACTTTGTAAACCTTAGAAATTTCCTTTTGGTCTTCTTGTAAAATTACCTTCTCTAATTCTGAGTCTTCCATCCTTATCCCTCCCTTCGCACAGACTGAGTAATAAAGATCTCTAACTTGTCTATATTGAAACCAGTCGTAGTTTGGAGACATCTCTTGTTGCGTTCTTATTCTTATTTTAGAGGATTCTATTTGAGTTATCTCCTTATACGTTAAACACTGTTGTTCATTATCGACCGTTCTTGGATCTATTACTTCATATGGAACCACCCAGGAGGGAATTCCTTCTTGTAGGTATTCTTTGTACTTCTTCCAAATTGTGAAGAGGCTTCTCCGAATATAGTGATGCAGAAACATAGAATCTGCTTTTACTTTATCATACCATAGGTATGCATGCCATCCAAATAATTTTTTGTATCCCTCTAGGGCCAGCAGTTTGCGATTTTTCAACATGATCCAATCCTTCAACCATACCAGACAGATTGCATCATAATAAAGTCTCAAGTTGGGCAGTTGCATTCCCCCTCTTTCTTTTGCATCCTGTAACACTTTCATTTTCACTCGAGGCTTCCTGCCTGCCCACACAAACTCTGATATTTTCCTCTGCCATTTATCAAATTGCTTGGAGTCCCTAATGATTGGTATCGTCTGTAACAGAAACATAACTCTTGGTAACACGTTCATCTTGATTACTGCAATTCTTCCCAACCATGACAAGTTCAGCCTATTCCATTTGATCAAATCATGCTCTATTTGAGTCCATAATTTCTCATAATTATTCTTAAATAGATCTATATTTTTTGCAGTCAATTCAATTCCCAAGTACTTCACCTTACTTGTTACCTCACAATCTGTTATTTCCGTTAATAACTGTTGTTTTTGTTTAATCATATTCTTACATAAAATCTTTGATTTCTTTTTGTTTACATAGAAACCTGCCAAGTCTCCAAACTCTTTTATTTTTTCTATTACCTTAGGCATGTTTTCAATTGGATCTTCCACAATTAACATTATATCATCTGCAAACGCTCTGACCTTATAGGAAAAGTCTTTTATCTTTATACCACGGATTGCATTATCTTCTCTAATCTGCATCATCAAAATTTCAAGAACCAAAATAAACAACAATGGGGATAGCGGGCAACCTTGTCTTGCACCCTTTCCAATAATCAGTTTTTTAGTCAGCTCGTCATTCACCACAATTGCTGCACTCTGGTCTCTATAAATTTCTCTCACTGCTCTTATGAACCTTTCCCCCATTTGTAGCTGTTCCATGGTGGCAAACATAAAGTCCCAGTTCAAATTATCAAATGCTTTTTCAGCGTCTACAAAGAAGAAACCAACCTCCTTATCACATCGCCTGTCATAGTATTCTATAGCGTTTATGACTGTCCTTAGGTTGTCTCTAATTTGTCTATTTGGTAAAAAGCCTGCTTGTTCTTCTCCAATAACTTCGGCTAGCCACCCCTTTATTCTCTCCGCCAAGATCTTTGCAAAAATCTTGTAGTCATTATTAAGTAAAGAGATAGGTCTGTAGTTTTTAACATTGGTCAAGTCCTGTCCTTCTTTGGGGATCAATGATATATTTGCTTCACTCCAGGTATCTGGGATCCTTTGGTCCCTCATAACACCATTGATCACCTCTTTTAAAAACGGTACCAGTTCATTGGCCATTGCCTTGTAAAACTTAGCTGTGAGTCCATCAGGCCCTGGCGCTTTTCCCAAGTTTGTTGACTGTATTGCCTTCCTTATCTCTTCTTCTGTTACTTCACTGTTTAGTTTAACTCTCCACTCCTCGGACATTACTGGCAGCTTCATTTTCTCCAAATATGCGGCTATCGCATCTTTATTCACTTCTTTCTTATCATACAATTTAGCGTAAAATTTATAAAAGGCTCTGCTAATAGCGACCTGTTCCAGGTGTACTTTATTGTCATTACATATTTTATTTATTATCTTTTTCTCCTTTCTTTTCTTCAATTGCCATGCCAAAAATTTCCCAGGTTTGTTCGCCCCTTCAAACGACTTTTGATTCAGTCTTTTAAGATTCCATTCCAGTTCTTTATTATTCATGGCCGTCAACTGCTCCTGAAGGATTTTAATGTCCTGATATATTTTCTTTTTCCCTGGTCTTTTCTTCAATTGGATTTCTTTGGCTTTTATTTTTTCCATAATCTCCTGTCTCTTCTCCTCTTTTTTCCTTCGAAGTCTTCCATTAATACACCTCTGATTACTGCTTTGTACGTGTCCCATACCTTGTTGGTTGGTACTTCTTGATTCATGTTGTACTGTATGAAGAATTTAGTCTCCCTTCTCAACATTTCCATATTTTCTCCCTCTTGCAACAAATCCTCATTTATTCTCCATCCTTTTCTCTTAGTTCTTTTTCCAAATTTCCACATAATTGGGTTATGATCTGAGCCTACCATAGGCATTATTTCTACTTCCTTAGTCCAAAGTACTAAGTCCTTTGAGGCCCAGATCATATCAATACGCGATAAGGTAGAATGTCTTGCAGAGAAAAAGGTATACTGTCTGCTTGTGGGATTCTGCGTTCTCCACACATCTTCCAATGCTTCCTGTTGCATTAATCCAAAAAAAGTCTTTGGTAATAGTCCTCTTTTCTTTTGTGTAGAGGCTGATTTCTTGTCCTGTTCCAAATTCGTAACTCCATTGAAGTCTCCTGCAAGTATTATCTGATCATATGAAAGTTCATCTAGTTGCTTCTTTAAATCCCCAAAAAAGCACTCTTTAGCTCCATTAGGCGCATATATTCCAATCACCAACACTTTCTTTAAGTTCCAAATGCATTCCACTGCTATAAATCTGGCTTCCCCATCTCTAATTATCACCTTTGGTTGCAGCTCTTCTTTTATATATAGTACCACTCCCCTTTTTTTCTTTTTTGAGGCCGCTACAAATTCAATGCCCAATTTACTTACTTTAAGGTATTTTACATCCTGATTTCTAATATGAGTCTCTTGTAAGCAAACTATATCACATTTCTGTTTTAATAGCCAGTGGAAAATACTTTTTCGCTTATTAGGTGAGTTAAGTCCATTTACATTCCACGATAAAACTTTGCACTCCATATTCAAGGCCTTATTGTTGGTAAGTCTTTTTCATTGTCCATCATGAACCTTTCCATTTCCAATTCAGATCTGATGCGCTTTCTTACTCCTCCAAATTCAAAAGATATCCCTTCCGGTAATTCCCATCTATATCTTACTTTCATGTCTTTCAAAGTCTGGACTAACACTTTGTATTTTTTCCGGTCCAAGAGCACCGATCTGGGAAACTCCTTCATAATGATAATTGTCTTGCCATCAACTATCAATGGATCTTGAAATTGCTTAGTCACTATCATTTCCCTTACATTCCTTGTCGTAAATTGCACTATCACATCCCTTGGTACCTTTCTCTGGGTCGCAAATCTGGAATTTATTCGGTACACCACATCTAGGAAAGCCACAACCTCCTCCTCCTCCTTTTCCAGGTATTCAGCTAACACTTCAGTCACCTGTTCTTGTGCTGTCTTTCCTTCTACTTCCAACAAACCTCGAAACCTCAGCTGCTTTTCCATATATTTACTCTCCGCAACTGCCATTCTTCCCCTCATTACTCTCATGTCCGTTCGCTGCGTCTCTGTAAGGTTGTCCATCGCCTTCTCCACATCGTTAACTTTTTGCTGCGCTGCCTGCAGGTCGGTTTGTATCGTCTCCATTCCCTTTTTTACTTCTGCCAGCTCATTTTTAACTGTCTCTTTGACATCTTTGACTTCTTTCACCAACTCCAATTTTGTTTCTTTAAGCTCCTTTAGCATTTCACAAAATTTTTTGTCCAAGTTCTCTATGGCTGCTTGCCACTCTTTCTTCGACATCGTGGGGCTTGATTTACCTCGCTCCCACGAGTCTGCACGTTTTCTTAGCTCCGTGGCATCCAAATTGGTAGTCCTTTTAATTAATTTAAAAGTCCCGGTCCTTTAAATGAACAAAATCGCTTCAAAAATCCAAAATGTCGGGCGTCTTTTCTCTATAGTTTCTCTGTACCCTTTTGTAATCCAAGATGTCCTACTTCCGCCCTTGCTGAAGCCAAAGCCCTTCCCTGTTCAAAAATGGCGATGCCCTTCTTCCTGTCTTCCAGTAAGGGCCGTCTCCTTCTGGCGACTCTATCACTATTACGTACTTCCTGTTTCCTGACTCTCCGCTGCAGCTCTCGTGATGGTAGAAGTTTTCCCACAGCCTGCTATCGATTCTCAACCACAGGTATGATAAACAAATGTCTCTTTTCTGAAATTACTTCTTTTTACTTAGTCCTTTTTGGAATCTATTTCTTGCCGGGTTTCCCCCTCCTTATAGTAAGTCTGTTGCAGTTTAAAAAGTCCTTTTAAAACTTCGTTACTTTTAACAATCCATCCCAATTCAGGAGATAGTGATCTTTACCTTTTCAAACGTCTTTCTGGGTTGTAATCACTGCTTCAATCTTAAGTTCTCTTTCCGTTTGTTTTCCCCCTGTTGAAGCTTGGGCACGAAGGTCTTATGCCAGCCGCACTGGCCCCGGGTCTGCCGCAGAGATCTATGCCGACCTGTCAAAGGGTGGGACCTCAAGGGTCGAGAGAGAATCCTTAGCGCAGAACCCCCCCCCTCGCCCGAGATCAACGCGCCCTGAGGTCTTTGAGTGTTCTTTGCCTGTTCTCCGCCTGAGAGCAGGTGGCCGGGGGCTATTTGTGCCCCTCCGGCCGCTGAAACGGCAGCCCGGTCAGCTCTGCACTTAGAGCTGCGTTAGACCTCCATGGATCCCAAACCGGAAGTCTTTCAATATCTTAATTTTGTTGCCCAAGAAGTCCAAGTCCGCATTGTATGAATTGTATAGGATAGTGTCCCGGATCCTCTTAGATGAAAAATCGATGATGATCTCGCGCGGCAACTGACGCTTCATTGCATACTTTGAAGTAGCCCGACGGGCTTCCAAAATGGCGCTTTTAACTTCTTTAGTTGCCCTCGCGGGTGTCGCCAATAGTTCCGAGACAAGACCCCGTAAGTCCTCGTTTTCCTCCTCTTTCACATTCTGGAGGCGCAAAATTGTCTGTGTTCGTTCCACTTGTAGCCCGATCAACTGATTCTCCACCAGTTTAAGCTCTTTATTCGTAGCCTTCACGAGTGACGCACTTTCCCGAGCAGACTTCTCTGCCCCCCCCGCTGCTTCCTTGATGATTTTCACTTCGCTCTCAATTAAGCCCACCCTTTGATCTGTTTCATTCAGCTTGTCAACAAAGAGTTTTATAGCTTCACCAACCGCCCTCCGTACAATTTCCTCCAGCGATTCTCCCTTTAAGGCAGCTGAAACTGACTTGCCAAGGGCAGGACTTTGTTTTTTTGTTGCCATTTGGGGGGGGGCGCCAACCAAATTTTGAGACTCAGCAAAGGGGAAGAGTGAGCCTTCTTAGCTTCAGATCTCACCTCTCCTTCACATACGCTTGTAATAACAGAAGGAATTCGCTTACTTGTCGGCTCTCGCCTAGTTCTGCTCTTTGCCGTTTCTCATGGCCCGGCAGCACTCGAGGCGCCGCGCACGTCCGCCGGCCTCCGTAGGGACAAACGGGCAATTAACCCCCCGCATTGATTCCAGGGGGCTCTTCCCGCAGCGTCCCGGACCCAGCCTCCCTCACTGGGAGTTTTGGGGGCTAATCTTCGCAGATCAGCCGCCCGGACAGGGTGCTCGGCCGCTTCCTCTCGAGCCAGCGAAGAGGAGCGTCCGACATGGCGGAGAAAACGAAAACGAATCTGCAAGCAAGCTGTTTGTGAGGCCCCATTCCCAGCAAACGTGTTCATTCCAAGCCCTCTTCGTGGTGTTCGTCAGCCCTTCATAAAGCCAGTCTGGCGCCTTTCAATCAGTTCCCCTGGCAGCATAGGCATGGACTGTCTGAACTCTGTCTGAACTCCTTCTGGCTTGTAACCCCTCAAAGTAGCTTCCCCAGACAGTCCAGTTTTTGCCACTGTGAAGAGAAAATGACATGAAAGGGGGAGACCCATGGATCATGCCTTTCCCGGCTCAAGTTCAGCTAAGTCCCAAGGGGGCCGTTCTGGCTCCCACGAACCTCCAACTACGAACATGTTCATGAACATGTCATGTCTGTCAATGTTTGTGAATCCCTGTTCATGGATGGCAACGAACAACGAACATCGTGTTAGTTTTTCCCCCAGTTTGTGCCCACCTCTAATGCTGATATCTGTCCTAACTAGAATTATTTCTTACTTAAACTATTTTTACCTTGCCTTTCCATTTTTAAATTGTGACTGAAAGTACTTACATACCACAAAACTATATTAAAACATTATTAAATCTAAAAAGACAACAAATTCTAAGTCCATCTCTGCCACATGCCATTTCAGTTCCATTTAATTTCCCCCAGAAGCCTCTTTGAACAACAAGGCTTTGCAGCTGTCACAGTAGGAATCTTCCTGACCTGAGAGGCTGTTCCAAAGAACAACCAAGTCTCAGAAGGAACATGTCTGAGCGAGACCTAATGGACTTCAGGGATGAGTGCTTGCACCCAAGAGCAATGAGCACACAGCTTCCAAAGATGTAAAAATTAAATCAAGCTTTCAGAAAACGGCAAGAGGTTGCTGTAATGCTTCCCATATTTTACCTATGGGGGGTGGGTATTTGTTTTTAAAAATACGTATTTCACTTCTCCAAACAATTCTGAACTGACTTGCAGTAATTAATGGATAAATATAAGCCAGGTGAACTCTGTAAAACAAAAATTATACCCACCATCAACAATGTATAGAACTCCTTTTGACAGAATAAGCCAGAAGGAACCACAGTGCAACAGATCATGTCCCTTGGATTTGAAATACTTTTATTTGGTGTCTTTTCAGCAAAATTCAGCAGATATATCTGTATACTCAGTGCAATGGTTTACAAAAGAGGTAGCCAGAGAAGAAGTAATAATGAAGGCACAATGAATAGTAACAGTAGTATAAAATGACGAATCAATGTTCCTAAAACAGAATGGTACATATATAATAAACAACTGGAAAATTTTAGGTCTGCATCTTGGGAAACACTGTGATTCCTAGGCACAACTTTTAAAAAACATTCTTCACTTTCCAAAATGGAATCAGACACAACAGGAAAATATTTACACAATAAATATAAGGGAATCATCCCAGCTCCCTAGCTAGGATCCCTATATAATAAATGTTAAAGGCACACAAAAAGTGTTGTGGGCACAACAGCAAATAAAATGTACATAGTAGCCTTGAGGCAGTTGTTTCCCCAGCTCTCTTTATTCATAAAGACTTAGGGTTGCCAGGCACGGCATGGCAACAGGCATTCCAAGTTTCCATTGGTAGTGGGGAATTTCTTGCAACGTTTGGGTCCATCCTGCTGCTGCTTAACTGGCTGGTGGGAGGAAAATGGAGGCAAAATGGAGTGGGGGGGGGGCTGACATGATTTCCTATGTTTCCAAAAGTGGCATTAGCATGTCACTAGGGATGTTTTAGCATTTGGGCAAAATTCCATGATTAAACCATAGAGTTTTCCCAGTTTTCCCCTGGGAGGGGATAGGTGGGCAGCAGTCAGCGATGGTGTGATTTTGCTTCCAAGGGGAAAGGCCACAACTGATGTCATCTTCTTTTGGAATCATAGAGAGGACTGGTGTTGATTCTGGGTTATCCCTGGAAATGCTATCATGCTATTGGCCTGACAGCCACTTAAAAAAAAGTTTTCTCCCAGTGTCAGGAAATGAGCACCAGAGAAAGGGGATCCTCTGCCACCCACTGGGGGTTGGCAAGCCTATAAAGACTATATTTCTAAATGATATTACACTGAATGGTGAAAATACTGGCATATATGCTATCACTCTCTTCAGTGAAGTTTGACGCCTTCCTCCATCCTAAGAAGCCTTCCTCCCATTGGCTAACTTGGAGGAAACTGGCCATTAAGATCACCAAGATTAACTCCTTTTTCTCCCTTCCCCTTCCATTGCAAGGGGTGGGGGGCTGAGGGTGAGACCCTTTCCAGTGCAGTTTTTGCTTCCTGTTACCTCTTCCTCAGGAGGCTCTTCCTTCAGTAGAACAGACATTTGCAGTACAGTCCTAACCAGTTCTACACCCTTCTAAGTCTGTTAATGGACTTAAAAGAGCGGTAACTGTTGAAATATACAATGCCCAATTTTACAGAAAGAAGCTCCTGCAGGGGGCAGCAAAAGAGAAATCTAGTCAGCTGGTGCTTCTTTCTACTCTGCATTGTTCATCTCCAGAAAGCAACTTGCTTCCTACTTCTTCATATTATTTTCTTCCATGCAACCATGTAGCTAGAAGCCTAGATCTTCTTTCTCTCTATCCTTTAATGTAATTTCCTGATCAGTTATCTTGTTCTCTTTAACCTATACATACTTATCAGTGGGCTTCTTTGTGAACAAAAACTCACTCTGTCAACAAACTGTTTAGGTTTCCATGGTTTGGGCGGAAAGGTTCATACTTTGTGCTGAGCGAATGCTACTCTTTAGGTATTGTTAATTAATGTACACTACTAGAATGTACTAAAAATTCTCTCTCTCTCTTTTTTACTTCAAATGTTCCTCTGTTAATGAACAATGGCCGAAGGACTGCTGTGAATTCAGCTACTGCAAGCTGCTCAGGGTTTATTTTTCATTGTGTTTAGCAAATGCATTTTTCTTTACATAGATTTGTCTTGCAAAGCAAAAATGCAGCACAAAGTGGTGGGATAAGTATGCATATTTTGTTTTTTTATTTTGATTAGGTTTTTATCTGTTTCACTTATTAAAAGCAATTACTTTTCTAAGCATGATACTAAAGTACTATAAATGGGGAAGAGAGGAAATGTTGCCTTCTCTCTACATACACATGCAAGTAAGCAAATGCAGCTAGGGTGAGGGTGGGAATCTCTGAAAGAGTATGCATGTAGACCTATACTACTAGTTATAGCAGACATGGGTCCAACCTATGGCTGATGAAGCCATTTTAGGATAATGTAGGCATTTAAGAATTGTTGCAAGGGTCCAGTCTTCATTAGCTTGTGGTGCAGCAACACCATGCAGTCTTGCTCTCCCCCATGTACCTTTTCAAGTGTTGAAATAGTCTGTTTTGGCAGTTGAAAGGGCATGGAGGGACTAAATCACATGATGATCCTACACCACAGATTGATGATAAGGGCAGACCTTGGCAACAATTTTTAAATGGCTAAATTCTCTAAAATGGGTCAGTTGGACCCATGGCCATCATAATGTGTAGTTTGGCTCACAAACACATGTGCCTGTGGGGAAAGATCCCCCTTTTAATACCCTCCTCCCCAGAAAGCAGGAAAGTAGATAATCTTGTAGTGTTTTAAAGGCTCTTAAGAGTTTTAAAAAAGAGAGCAATTGCTGAAAGAAAGTAGGGAAAGTTTGAAAGAGAGAGAAATATTTTTGAAAGAAACATGAAGAGGGTTTTGCAAGAAAGATTTGTAAAAAAAAGGCACTTTTAAAGGACAAACAAAGGGAGAGAAATTTTTGAAATGGAAAACAAGAGCTTTAGAAAGAAGTAGATGGGAGAGTCTGAGGGAAAATTTCTCCTTTCGCCTCAGAGTTCTTGAGCAAGGTTCGGGAGTAATCAGCTACGGCCCTTCCTCAGGTGATGCCTCTTAGCCCACTGGGTGGTGGGAGAGCCAAGCCTACTTTTCCACATGTTTTTCTCTGAAGCATGACATACCATGGGCCACTAGCATGGCTGGGTCTGTCAGGGTGCAGGTTAAGCTGTCTCCAGGTGACACCTCAGTCAGCTCATCAACAGGAGTTCAGAAGAGCTTCATCTCTCTCTCAGCACATGTCCCTCTTTTCTGGGACAGGTGGACCTTGAAACTGTCCCAATCCAGCAATGCAATATATCTGAAGGAAAGACCCCACAGAATTGGGTCCATGCTTTTTCTTCATAATGCCTGATTTTGAAATCTGCATAGTCCTTTTAAATCCTCTGTCAGAGCTTGACAAAGCCAGGCACCAGGTTGTATCAGTGCCTAGAAATTTTCTTTGCAGTGCGTAGTATTTTTAGCAATTATTTTATTGTAAGTATCTCTCAGCATTTTTCAGAGGAACTACAAATTGGTTGGATCCAACCAGTTTCTCCACTGGTGAAAATGGGTGGAAAAGGTTCCTTTTGACCATACAAAAGGCTATGTTTGAGATCATGAGACCTGCATAGACAAAAGCCATGTGGCACAGGGAATATAATAAGGAAAGGAATTAGCCACAATTGAGAGGAAAAGCTGACTAGACCTAAAGCTAATTTTTCATTTCTCATCCGCGTTTTTAGTTGTATCATATACAACAAAATAAAAATAATTGTGCATGAAATTCTTGTCATTGCTTGTTTACGTGTCAGCTTAACTTTACTCCGCTTATTTGTGGTGGATGAATTATTTAACCAGTTGCTTTCTATTCTGACTCCAATTTGCAATTGGAGCTTTTAAAAGCAATAATGGAATTATAAGAAATTGGGGAGAAGTGTTAGGATTAGACGTTGTGGTAGCAATAATTAGAAAATTTGGTCACTAAAATATGAAACTCTGAAAGCTGAAAAATGATTTTGGTCCATAAATTTTGGGGCTGGCTCCTAAAACCAAAGATTTGCATAATGTTGTTGCTTGAGATGAAGAATTAAATTAGATCAATTAGAGGAAAGTAGGAGGTAGCCATAATTTAGATAAAAGCCAGCAGGTCTTCCCCATAGGCACCTTTTAAATGACAATGAAAAAAAAGATGCAAGACTGACTATGGTAGATCTCAAAATTAATCCAATGCTTCTTTAAGGTGATGCTGTATTCATGGCATATTAATTACGCAGTTTTCTGTTCCATGAAACAACCTACTGGCTGTTTTTTTAATCCTTTAGAATCCTAGAAGAAAACAGATATATTTTAAGTATGGAACATCACTTTCCCCCCCTTTGTGAACAGTCAAGAATCAGCTTTCTCCCTAAAGGTTCCATCTCCCTGCCCTCCAAAACAACTCCTTCCTTTTCAGAAAATGCTCTTACACTTTTTGCCCAACTGTCTGTTAGCAAACTAGTCTTATTCAAAAACATTCCACCTAGCAGCAAATATCTTCATATATGACTATTTATTTTAATGTAATTGTACCTCACCTTTATACCCAAAGAGGGTTCAACTTGACTTAAAAAGTTCTCCTCTCCTCCCTTTTACCCACCCAACAACTCTGTGAGATAGGTTAGGCTATTAATGTCTGATTTAGCCAAAGTCATCCAGCCAGCTTCCATGGCAGAACAGACGTTCAAACCCAGGTCTCCATAGCCCTAGTCTGACACTTTTGTCAGTTCCCCGTTCAACATCCCATTTTCTTTAACTATGCATTTCAAGCATGCTATAATAAACCTTTCTCTGGTAGCCAATTCATACGCTGTGGTCCAATTACCACTTCTATGTGGTCAAGTCCCATGCTTCAGTATTAATATAGCACTAATTGGATGGTCACTATGGTTACTACAACACTACCAGCTCCATGGAGGGACAGTGCTAGCATGGAAAATAATCACAACATCTATCCATGCTACATGACTTAACTATAAAGAGATTTCCAGTGATACGTGAATCCTAAACATAGAGAAACATTGTTACAGTTAGGAAAGGGAGAAAGTGACTTTCCTTGCTGGGAACAACCTTAGACCAAGGATTCCCTGGAAAACACTTGGTCACCTGCCATCACTCAGGTACCTCCTGAGAACAGCTAGACTAATCTGCTGGGAAGCAGCTCTTCCAGCTCATCCCTAGCAAAATAACTAAGTAACAGGGTGGAAACCCTGAAAAACCATCTTATAGCAAACTGTGGGTAGTGTCCAAGTGGTCTGGCATGCAGGGAAGAGAATCAGAGAAACATCCCAGAGAAATGGATTGTACCAAGGAAGCCAAAAATGCCTTAATAGAAAGAACGCTTATTATAGAAAAAAGAGGAAATGGTGGGTGGATTCAAAAGGGATAAGGAGGAGGACAAAATCCAGGGAAAAGCACACTATCACACAGCATACAGTCTATCAAATAAAACAATAATGTTGAGCTAACTCAGCTAAGCACAGTTCACCTAAGTTGTAGAAGGTTCCTCAGAACATACGCAGAGTTCCTTGTAGTACCAAGATAGTGGAGGAGTCCCTATCCTTAACCCCTGGCCTACTGGTCTTGGGGTCTCCAGATGTTCCAAAGTGGGGACAAAGAAAAGTCCAAAGCTCCCAGATATTTATGGGCAATGGAGTCTGACCTAAGCCAGCCTCCTTGGTGAGATTGATTAGAAAATCAGTCAAGCAAAGTTCCATCTCTGATGTCACAGACTATTTCCACCAATCAAAGAATTATTACAGGATGGTCTCACCATTTTAATGGTTCTGCAGTAACATGACAAATAGGGAATCTGGCCCAAACTGGTTGCCTTTTGTAAAAAAAAAAGGATTAAATTGGCCAGGTAACTCTAATGTGGAATGGAGTATAAAACATTATTCTCATTTAAGCTCTAGGGGTCCAAGAGCCCAGGTGCTCTAGGTGGCACTCTTGAGCCATATTGAATCTTAGGGTTCTGTCACAAACACCAAATGCTGTCAACCATCAATAACATATTCAATCAGAAGATATGTTATTTAATGTGTAAACTCAGATGATGGGGGAAAAAATTTCCAGCTGGCCCAGTAAATTTGATATTTGCCAGTGGATGGGGGGAGGTATGACCTCCCTTTTGTAAGGTAACTTATTTATGGTTTTTAACACTCTGTAGATTAAGCCAAATTTATAGAGTAGATATTAATGTGGATGTCACTCAACAAAATATTCATATGTGTGATGGTTGAAGAATAGGGTGACCAACAGACCTGGATAAAAAATGTCCTGTCCATTTAAAAGAGGCTTATTGTATAAGAATGGGCAACTGAAACTTTTTATGATGTGGAGGTAAATAACTTCTCATTAAGCTTTTATTATTTTTTCTCCTGGTAACCCTATGAGGAAAAGCTCATAGGTTTAACAAAATACTTCATCTATGAGACGAGACAGCAGCCTGAACAGCTGTGACTAGCCGAAGTTCATCAGCGCTTGGAAGCTAAACTAGGTTAGTTCTTGGATGGGAGACCAGTAAGAAAGACCAGGGTTGGTGTGCTGAGGCAGGCAATGACAAACCTCCTTGGCTCATCTCCTGCCTTGAAAACCCATGAGGGGCCCACAAGAAGATGGTCACAACTTGACAGCACTTAATTATTAAGAGATGAAACAGCAACACTGGCAGGGGAGGAGCTGGGGAAGATCCTGATAGCAGCAACTGAATAACCTTGTTGAGTTTGTTCTCTTCTCTGCACGCAGGTATATAAAGCCTGGGATTTGCCAAGTGGTGCAAGCCAAAGGGATCTCGTCCTTTGGCTTTTAGCCTGAGGATCAGGCTTAGACCTGGGCAGAAGATTAGCCAATAGAAAGAGAAGACCTGCTTGGACATCTAAAGTCCTCTTGCTTTTCTACTGCTTGCTTTATGTTTTCTGTGGGTATCAATAGCTAATTTGGGTCCCCCTTGGGGAGAAAAACAGAATATAATATGCTCAATAAACAAGTAAACTTTAAAAAATACTGGAATTCTTTTATTGGGTACTGGCAGAAGAAAGTGGATTTGAATAACAGGCATATAATTGTAATGGATGGTTTCTATCTTAGTGTATGTTTGTTTTCTTAAAAATAAAGAGAGAATCAAGCTATTCATAATGCAAACTGTCCTCACTCAACAAAGTCCTTTCAGGAAGAAGATCAACAATAGTAAAAAGGTGAGGTCAGAGCTTTTGTGTTAATAATGTATCCTGCATGGGCATGTTGCTACAGCTACTGTTTGGAAAGGATCTGATTTCAAATGTCCGTAGGAAACGCTGTTTTTGAAAACATAACAGGGACTTAGTGTATTGTTCTTCCCACATTCCTAAGTGCTAAGAAGCTTAGACTTGTACAGACTTACTTCCCTTATAATAAGAAAGTACTAGGTGTCTTTTGTAATAAACTGTCAGTTGAAAGCTGGCAAACATAATAATAACAACATTCAATTATATACTGTCCTTCAGGACAACTTAACGCCCACTCAGAGTGGTTTACAAAGTATGCCATCATTATCCCCACGGCACGGCAATCACCCTGTGAGGTAAGTGGGGCTGAGAGAGCTCTGGAAGAGCTGTGACTGACCCAAGGTCACCCAGCTGGCTTCAAGTGGAAGAGTGAGGGGAATCAAACCCGGCTCTCCAGATTAGAGTTCTGCCGCTCTTAACCACTACACCAAACTGGCAATGCAAGTTAGAAAACAGCACCAGCTCTCTAAAGCAGGGTCATACCCCTAAAACAGGGGTGGGCAAATTGCGGCCCGCTATAGAGCCACATGCGGCCCGCCAAGACAGTCACCTACCGAGTGCCTGGCACCGAAAGTTAACTAATGAATGCAATCATTTTAAAAGGTGCGGCCCTCTGCTAACCTCCGCTCCCACAAAGTGGCCCCCGAGCCTAAACAATTGCCCACCCCTGCCCTAAAAGCTTCCCAAAGACTGCTTCTCTTCAGCCAGCCCCCTAATTCCTTGTATCTTTCCCCCCCACCTCCACATCTCTCTGTTGGTATACAATTTCTGTGCAAAACACTGGTTTGGGCTTCTTTGTTGTAAAGTTGATGTGACTTTAATTTGTTCTAGCTGATCTTGACTCTGTTAGTGGCCAGGCCACTAATTAGGACTTCAAGTGGCTCATGATGACACCATCTGGAGGAATTAAGAGATCCTAGCTCTTTAGGTAATAAGAAAAGAGAGATCAGGTAGCTAGGCTCAAAGTAGGTAACAGCAAATGCTAAACAAAACAATATAGATTAAAAATAAACCAGAAACTTTCACTGAAGCCAAATCTTTCATTCACAGTTTCAATTTATAGTCTGATTTTTCAGAACTAAAACCAAAGTTTAAGCAAGAAATATATTTCCTACATGCAAACTATGCTTAGGACTGTGCTACTTGTGTGTTTAGAATTATAATAACCCTCACCTCAAACCACATACTTGAAAAAGCCCTGAGTCTAAAGGGACTTTTCCCCAGGGCTTTACCAGTTTGAGAGTGAGCTAGAATAGCTTCCTTTATCACTAATTCTGAGATTCAATTCTTCAATGCATGCTAAGAGAACAATTATGAGCAAGTCCACTTAGAAGTAAGTCCCATTTTATTTAATGGGCTGTACTCCCAAGAAAGTGTCCTTAGGATTTCGGCCTAAGGTTTCCTTCATACTCCCCAAGCCACCATGAGTACTGTTTCCCCGTGGTGCTCTTCCATGTGACTGGGTGAGTGTGTGTGTTAAAACCTCAAAATGGGCAGGGCTGACTTCTCGGAGCTTTCCAGTCACCCTTCCCCCCTGACTCCCTAAAAAGTGCAATGTCTAGTTTGGCCCTTAAGCATCCAGGTTTATTTTCTCTGGTGAAAAGGGCAAAGGGGGGGGGGAGAGGTTGAGTCATGCCCCTGTTGAGGATGATATCATCTAGACAATCCCACATATACTAGGGGCTTCCCTCTACCCATCCCAGGGAGGGAAAAACATGTGGAAATAGCCCTGTTCACATTGGTTCAACTGCAAATCATATACATTTTAAGGAAATATGTGGAACATAATAAAGGTAAGTTTGGTTCATATTTCTTTTGTATTTTGTTCAGTAGTACTCATAACCAAATACAAGAAATGCCTTACAGGAACTTTCCATACACCATTGTATAGATTCAAGACTACAGTTTAACAGATTATTTGCTTACCCATATAAGTTCAGCATGTTCAAAAGTAGTATAGCAATTTATGAAGGGTTTGACAGACAATGATAAATGGTTGCATTAATGACTCAGGCACATCTGCTGTGCAACAACGCTTGATTAAGCATGTCACTTGGTGCTTTCACTGAAGCATCACCACCATCTCAGGAAGCACCTGCAGAACATTTCTGAAGAGGATGTACATCTAATGAACATTCCCCACATCGAATCTTCACATGATGGTGTTTAGAACCTCACTGGTCCCTCCTGCTCATCTATACAAGATGAACCATTATATATCTTCCTGTCTTTTTCTGGAAGAATATTTGCCCCTCTTACTCTACCCCCTCTGCAGGCCTCTGAATTCAGGGTTTACGGAGTCCTGCTTATCTAGGCAAAATGAGCAATTGTTTGGGAATGTTAAGAAACAACTGCAATACTAATGTATATAAATTGGCTGGGTGTCAAGGAAAGATTGTAGTGTGTGTAGGGCAAGGAAATTTGGAAATCCCAGCTCACCCCTCAAAATCTCCCCATCCAGCGTTCAGTAACCTTTCAGGGGTTTAGATATTCTAATTTCTTCTCCCTCCTCTTTGTTTTTCAAGTGACTGCTTCCAACAATTCATTGCTTCTAGAGCTTTTTTAAAAAGGTTTTTTTAAAAAAAATATTGGCTAAGTTAAATAATTATATTTTTCCGTAGGTGGGGGGACTCCTGTAACTTGAATGGCTTTCATCATCCATTCTTGTCTGACAAGTTTAATATTATATGCAGGGGGGCACAAGGATGCATGGGGTATGGGAAATCTGTTTATGTGTGAAGGAATAGTCCTGAGCCCTCTCACAGTGCCACTGCCCTGGCCAAGAAAGTCAGAACCACCAATGACACTGGCAAGGCAAGAGAGCAATTTCACCAAATCCCTTTTAAAGAGATAGCAGCCCTGTTTATATGTTACAGTGAACATACGTATACATGTATATCCTGCATGTCCATGTTTGTAGGAAAGAGACAATATGCATACACGTGCGAAATCTAACCAGGGACTAGGATTTGTTTTTGGAAAACTGTTTTTTAAATCATACGTTCAGTTTTGCATGCTTTGAATGTAACTCAAAGGAATTACTCAAAGCACATACAAAGAAAAAAGAAGTGAACCAAGGATAAATCAAACAACTAAGGAAAAACAGTCTCCCACAGAAAAAGTGTTTTTGCCATGTATCAAAGGAATCACTGATCAGATGGGAAAGCTTATGAAAAAGCACAACCTTCAAACAGTATTCAGACCAACCAGAAAAATACAACAGATGCTACGTTCAGCAAAAGACAGTAGAGACCCCCCTCACCTCTGCAGGAGTATACCGTATACCCTGCATCTGTGGACAAGTTTACATCAGGACCACACAGCATAGCATCCAGACAAGAATAAAAGAACATGAAAGACACTGCAGACTTGGCCATCCGGAAAAATCAGCAGTGGCTGAACATAGCCTAACTCAAACAGGACACATTATCTTATTCCAGGACGCTAAAATACTGGACAACACTTCCAACTACTTTGTCAGACAAGGAAGCCATTGAAATTCATAAGCATAAGCACAATTTCAACAGGAAAGAAGAGACTTTAAGAATGAATATAGCATAGTTTCCAATCCTGAAAAACACCAGGCTAACAAAATACTCTACATCCTACAACATCCTACAATACATCCTACAAAACATCCTACACTCCCCACCCTACATATCAAGCACCAATCCATATGCAAAAGAACCTCCTCAGGATACAGTGAAGCCTCCCTCCGTTATCATTCCACACCCTGGGAAACTCTTACAGGATGACTCAGCCCAAACCCACCTTCCTGAGTAGATATAAATGACCTGCCAACATCTTCTCCACACTGTGACACTGAGAGATCTCTGTCTTTTGGTGCTACACCTCTGAAGATGCCAGCCACAGCTGCTGGCGAAACATCAGGAACTACAATGTCAAGACCACGGCTATACAGCCCAGAAAATCCACAACAACCATCGTTCTCCAGCCGTGAAAGCCTTCAACAATATATCCAAGTGAACATTGTTTGTGGATTGCCATGTCATCACTAGAGATGGGCACGAACTGGGAAAATTCCAAACCGTGAGGTTCATGGTTCATCACATTTCATGAACCATAAACTTTCACAAACTTGCCCTGGTTCGTGAACCAGTTCGTTCGGTTTGTGAAAACACCACTTCTGGGTCAGCTGAAGGTTTGCAGAGAGCCCATCCCCCATGTTGCCTAGGAAACTGATTGATCAGCGCTAGGCTGTCTGCACTGACAAACCAAAATACAAACCAAACAAACCAGGCTAAAATTCATCTCGGTTCGTGAGAAATGAGCTCTCATGAACCACCAGTTCACAAACCATGAATCAGCCCAGTTTGTGACAAACTTCAGTTTGCATTTCAGTTCACGCCTACTTCTAGTCATCACCGTTTCCACCATGCCCCATAACAAGAGACAAATTTGGTTAGGTTGAATGGATGCAGGTGGAAAACCAGGAAATAGTCAAGGTGAGGAAACTCACCTCCCTCTCCTCTGTAGCTGGCCTAGCTGTGCTGCTTTCATGGACAGTTTGGGAATCAAGCCACTTTACTATTTGAGTCCAAGCTTGGACCACAAAGAATCATGTGGTGTGGAAGAAAAGCTTATTTGCACATTCACCCACTAACCATCTCCCACTTGAAAATAAATTCTCAGGAGGGGCATGAGTGGATCAATTTCTCCTCTATGTTCTTTCCCCACCCTGATAATTGGCTCAGCATGCCTCGTGGAAATGCTTAGTCCTCATCAGTGTCTGTTGTTGTTATCTTTTTCATTCAGTTAATTTACAAAGTCATATTTTCCTGGTGATGCTACTTTCATGATTAGTATGAACCATTATATTATTACCATTATATATAGATGTGATGGTACTATGCAATGCATCAGTTTACTAGAAAGACATAGTTGGTGAGGGCTAAAATACACTTTACATATGACAGGAATTGGGTCCTGAGTTCCTGACCCAACTCTCAGACGCACATTCACTCAGGGATTAACTTTTAAAATCCTCTACAGACTCCAAACTGTTAGAGGGAAGGAGGAGTTAAAGCTTCCCTCCTGTGCTGTTTTTGCCAGTGGAATCTCATGAAGGGGCAGAATAGCCCTTCTCACCTTAATTTTTACTGATGTATGTGGGCAAAAAGCCCTGCCACACTGGTGGCTGCAATGAGGAGGGACAAGCAGGTAAAGTTGTCCTGCCTTCTTCTTTTACCAGTGGAACTTCTTCTCGCACAAGGAGCCTTATGCCAGCAGAAGAGACATGTGGCTCACATTCAAGTTTATTAGCATAAGTCTCTGAGTTTGGGGTGTAAGAATTTGTTTATGCCTTATCAAGAAAGTGTCACATTCACAAACCAAAAATGACAAAACAAGTATCTTTCCTTTGTAATCTTGTTCGTATGGTCTCTCAGAAAAGTTCTTTCTTTACATTTTGAATCAGATATATTCAAATTAGCAGGCTATCCCTGATAACAAATTTGAACATCTGCAGTATTTGTATAATATCAGAGTTCATAACTGTCCATCTCTTTTGTTTAAGAAAGGAAGTTAGTTTTTCCCTCCAAGGCATTTGACTCCCAAGGCATGAATGCAGAGGAAACTACTCCCCTGACTTTCCTCTAAATGCAGTAATTTGTCTCAGTTTGAGTTTTCTTGGAAAATAAAGCAGGATGCGCTTCTTGTAAAAAGATAGTAATAGAATTTGGTCTTAAGAATCCTATTGGAGAGAGAGAGACAAAAACTAGTCAACATTGTTCAGCATGCAGGCCAGATCTAGGAAGTTTCATTCCTGCCCTGTATTTTTAAAATCGATGTATTTCCATGATCAATACATCTAATTCTCAACCTAGCCCCATCTATACTTGATCTTAGCCAAAAACGCTGATAAGCATTAAATCTGCAGATTGGGGCCAGGTAGAGAGATGTAAGATTTTCTCAAAAACTTGAGGCACCCAGGTTTACATAAAATCTAAAAATGTACTTAAAATGGATGGACAGGTTATCCTCACCCACCCCCGGAACCTCTCTGCACCTGCATAGAGTGGCTGCTGCCGCCAGCTCCATATCTCCTCAGCAGCCTTTAAGGCAGTGAGGCAGGAATGTTGATGGTGGGGGAGGAGGACCCACCATAAACGTTAACATTTTCTGAGGCAGTGGTACTGTGGACAGGGAAGGTAGTGGCAGCACTGCAACTGAGGGAGGAGGAAATGCCATCACAACAGTATTGCTGGTTGAAGCTTTGGTTTCTGTCAGTAAAAGGCAGGGGGAGGGCGGAAAGGCCCTTTCCAGGGTTGTTTTGGTCTTTGAGGAAAGACACATTAAGGCCAGACCCAGCAGCAATCACTACGTGATGTGATACCACGTGACTTGCATGACTCACCCAGACCATCTACTCGCTTCTATTCGACAGCAGCCACCTCATGAAAGCCAGTGTGGTGTAGCGGTTAGATTTTCAGACTAGGATCTGGGAGACCCAGGTTCAAATCTCCAATCTATCACAGAAATTTGCTAGTAACTTTGGGTCAGCCACATGTTTCCAGACTAACCTACTGCACAGAGTTGTGAGGATAAAATGAGGAGAGGAGAATGAGGTAAGTTGCTTTGGTTCCCCATTGTAGAGAGAGGCAGCATATTAATGAAATAAATACATATAATTGTAGCCAAAGATAGGGGGAGTAGGTTCATTAGTGGGTGAGGAAGTGAAAAAAGGAGCAGGGAAAGGTGAAAACATGAGAGTTGCCAGGAGAAGAAAAGAAATAGTGTGTGTGTGGGGGGGGGGATGGGGAAAGTAAGGTCCCCCTTGCAAATTCTTGCTGGTTCCTGGTTGTGCAACAGGCTTTGGCAGGCACCACTGTGCAGTCTAGTAGAAATGCCAGTCTCCTGCTGAGGGCAGGGGATTCCCTGTTCCCACCCACCACTCCTGCCTTCACTTACCTGGCCAGCATGGCGGGGGGGGGGGAGACACGCCTCCTGCTGAAATCAACACAAACTGGTTAAAGTGTAAGAGTTCAGGGTCCATTATCACTTTGAAAAGGAAAGAAGAGGTTTGTTCACTTCCTAGCCAAATTTATCCAAGAGAAAAAAAGAAGTGAATAGAGGCACAGTTAAGAGTCTAAATAGAATTTTATGTGTCTATTGCAAATTAATCAAAAGTGAAATCACACTCAGTAAGTGAAACATAAATGGAAAGTCCACAATCAATTAGTAGAAACTTCCAAGATCCAGCCAACGTGGCTGGATCTTGGAAGTTTCTACTAATTGATTGTGGACTTTCCATTTATGTTTCACTTATTGAGCGTGATTTCACTTTTGATTAATTTGCAATAGACACATATAATTCTATTTAGACTCTTAACTGTGCCTCTATTCACTTCTTTTTTTCTCTTGGATCCATTATCACTTTGCCAAAGCAAAGAGTAAATACTATTATTAGGGAGGTAGGAGGAAAAGGACTGACCAGAGGGAGAGCTGCAGGAAATCCCCATCACTGAAGTGGTAGTTGTGAGCTGATATTAGCGCTTGCCAACTTGTGGAAGGCGGAAATCAGCCAAGGGGTGGACCCTTTCTGGGGATGGAGCCAATCAGAGGAACCCACCCAGCTTTGGGACCAACAAGATAAAGACTGGAGACCAGTGAGATCAAGGGGAAAAGCTCATATGTTGAGTGGGTCAAAGGACAGATTGAAAGGATCAAAGGGCAGAACCATCAGAAAATGCTAATTGATCTGAAGTATACAGTTTTCCCTTTCTCTGCCTAAGGAGATATCAAGAGGGAAAGTGAAGCAGAAAAGGAAGCCAAAGAGAGCTGCAGCATTGACAGAAGATGCTTTTGATATCGTAGTAAAGAATGAAAATGAAAATTTACATTGGTTCAGTGCTGAAAAGATCTTAAATGTGCAATACAGCTGCTGCTTCTAAGGTTTTGAAAACTGGCTGAATATAATTCCCTACTGTGTTTATATAAACCTTTATTTGGTACTTGGTTTTCTATATTGTATTAATTATTCATTACTTGCTTTAAATGTTTTAACCAAAAAGTAGGACACACGTTTTAAATAACTATTGTCATGCCTTAGGTGGGGTGGGTCACCTTACGCTGCCACCGCTCTGGGATTTAGGGTCCCTTGGGAAGGCCCAGAGTACCCTCCCAACCCTTCTGACCTCTGTAGCTTGGCCAATAAACAGGCGTGAGGACTCAGCCGAGTAACAACAAACAAAAGGATTATTTAAAAGGAGGTCAGTTAATAACAAACAAACAAACAAGCAAGGCACATTAGGAACAATAGATGGGTGAATTGAAAGCAAATAAACAAAAGGCCCTAGCGTGACTGAACTCACTGTCCCTCTGTCTGCCAGGCCTGTCTTCTCACCCTACCTTCTCACCCTAGCAGAAAACTCCTCTAGCCTGCTCCTTGGGAGAAAAGAATGCAGGCTTTTCCCCTCTCAGGCTTATATAGCACTAGCCCCCTGTGTTCTGATTGGCCAAAGAGGCCACCAAAACAGGCCAGGGGCTCCTGGGAATTGTATGCAGGCCTACTCCCACTGCTAACAGGCTTCTGAGGTCTTGCTAGGCCTTCCTGGATTCTGCACACGTTGGATAATGCACTTTCAATGCACTTTATCAATCGTTTGAGGTGGATTTTTTGTTCCACATACAAAAAAATCTATTCCAAATGATCTATAAAGAGGATTGGAAGTGCATTATCCAACGTGTGCGGAATCACTCCATGACAGTAGGACACACATGTTTTAAATAACTATTGGAATGGAAGTTATCCCACTAACAGTACAGAGTGAATGAATCCTATTTGCCCTATGGTTCAACAGCTAACCACCATTTCTACTGTACATCTGCTATTATTCAATTGCTTCACGTGGATATCAGATATATGATCTTGTTTTCATTTTATGTAACTTACCACTGTGTTTTTTCCTGTGTTGTTTCCAGCATACAACTGCTATTATCAAGACCACAAAGATTAGTGCCAATATAGTTAGCAACACAGGAACTGTATTCCAGTGGCCTACAGGAAAGAAAGATGCAAAGATGAATGACCATAGAACTGCAGTTTGTGAGCTCTTTATTTGGCCCTGAAAAGCCAAATAAAGATCATAGGAATTTTGAAACTGGGGAAAAGCGGTGGCAACTTTCCTTCTTCCATGGCTGCTTTAGGCCCTGGTACAGAAGAAGGCAGGCATAGTACAGCAACTGTCCTTTATTCTGTTTCTCCTAGTTATTCACAAAGACAGATCACCCATTTGGTGCAGTGGATAAAGCATTGGACCAGGATCTGGAAACCCAAGTTCAAATCCTTGCTTTGCCATGGAAGCTTGCTGGGTGACTTTGGTTGAGTCACACACTTGCATCCCATCTTATCTCACAGGGTTGAGAGCAGAATTAATTATGTAAGCTGCTTTGGGTCTCCATTGGGCAGAAAGGCGGTGTATAAATGAAGTAAATAAATACAAATAATAAATATTCAGGATAGAGTCCTGTGCTCAGCAAGAGAAAGTCTGTGCTCTTCTGCCTTCCTCAGGCTCTGTAAATAGCTTTGCAAACTTCTCTGTCCAGGCTTAATAACTAGAAGCTTTCTTTTTTAAAAAAGGAACTTGAGAATACTTTGACTAATCTGTCTTTCTACACCTCTGTGATTACTGCAGATTCTCAGTCTTGAGGGAAACTAATAGATAACAGATAAGTATCAAAACCATAGTGATCTGCTACATTTATGTTTGTCATATGCAATTTCAAAATATGCATACTTTGCAATAATGAAAAATAAATAATTTAAGAATACTGTAAAGAAGAGTGCTGTATCCTAGCACTCCATCAACCCCCCCCCCAAAAAAAAACCCTGGAGGAAGGACCCTTATAGCACAATCCTAAATAGAGTAGCATCCTTCTAAATTAGTCGAAGTCCGTGGGCTTAAAAGGGTGCAACTCTGCTTAGGCCTGAATAGTAAGGCAGGATACCACCCATTATATCCAGTGAAAGATTAATTTTTTAAAAAAAAATGACAGCAAAAGAGACATATCCTCAGCAAAACAGTATTAATCATTGCCCAAGATCTGTGAAAAGTTTGGCCTTTTTTGCTGCATTTTCTTCCAGAATCCATTTCTTTTCTTGAAAAGAAAAAACCCTCTGTTCTCAGGCTCTGGAAGAATAATCCATACTCACTGTGATCCTCTTTCCTATAAAATAAATTGGTATTTCAGAAGCCAGATGGCAGCCATTTCCCCATTTTTATGCTGCCCTCACAGTATATTTTCACTCTTGGGAAAGTAAAATACAGGCATGTAAATAAGATTTTCAAAAAACAAATCTTTGCTAGCAGTCAACAAGATATAAATACCATATCTTTTATGGGTACTCTGCTGACTGACCTTTTTCTGTCCCGGGCACTTGGTAGACCATCTCTTGCCCTCCGTATGTGACTTTGCAGATCAGCTCTTGCCCATAATTACTTAAGGTATTGATGAGTATGTTACTGATGATAGACACTGTACCATTGGGATTTTCAACCTTCCATTCATTTTTTTTATCCTTCCACTCATTCTTTTCACCTGCAGGTCCATGCCAGGTTATTGTGGGTGATGGAAAACCAGTTGCTGTGCATGTGGCATTCAGGAGTCCATCAGTAATGTGATGGTGTAGAAATGCATGAAAATCTGACACATAAGCAACAATAAAATCCATCACCGTGAGGAATTTTTTTGAGTGATGAATGAGAACATCCTAATAGCACCAGGGCAGCCAAATAGACAAATTGCAAATGGAAAGTAGTGAAGAAGATAAATGCATCAAGATAAATACATCAAGATAAATATAAATCTCTAATATATAAAAGGCAAGCCATGTTGCAGACGACTTACTTTTTCTCCTGCCGCAGGTGCAGTGAGGCATCGGCAACATGGTGCCAGAGAAGCCTGGAGAAACAGCGGCCATGGAGGTGATGGAGAGGCCCAGCATGCCAGTGCAGCCCTCCAGAGGCCCCACAGCAACACAGAAGGCTGTCACACTAGCGCAGAGGTCCCACAGTGGCCATAGAGGCAGTGAGGAGGCCCAGTACACCAGCCACACCAGCCTTCTCTGTCGTTGTGGTGGCCTTGACAGAGAAGCCCATCATGGTGCCATACCCCTCCCAACACAACAGGCTGGGTTGTTGTAAGAAATATTTGTTTAGGGTAAGAATCCAAAAATTTTCAACACATTATGTACGGAGCCCTTTTTTCAATTCATGGCTGAAAGAATGGAAGCGCTGCAGCCAGAACCTGAATACAAATTCTGTGTTTATGCACTGCAACCAGTTATCAAGTTCCTTTCAAGGTTCTGGTTATCATCTACAAAGCCCTTTGTGGCCATGGACCCCAATACCTGCAGAACCACCTCTCCTGCTCTGCTCTGCCATGACAGCTTTTGTCATCAGAGCTAAGACTTCTGAAGCTGCTATCCTGCAAATGGGGAAGTTCAGAAACGGCACAGTCATGCACATTCTCTTTTGACTATCATCTCTGGAACAGATCAGGAAGACACTCCCACTTCACTCATTAAAATTTTGAAGAACATGCAAAATAGAAATATTTAGAAGGCAAATGTAAAGGGATTAGAATGGTAAAATATAATAAAAGAGGTCAGGTGGTCACTTTTATAAGGAAACAAGACTGTACTCTATTGCAATATTCATTGTATGTATCACCTTGCTTTTAATGCATTGTCTTCTATCTTTGTAACCTGCTTTCTGCATTATGGTATGTCATGCCTTAGACATGTTTCCCTTTTTGCTTATGTGTTTGTCTTCTTTGTTTCCAATTCCTGGGCTACCACATTATTTACTGGATGCTGGATGCTATCTGATTGAATTTTTGTTTACATTTTGTAATCCACTTTGAGTCTCAGTGAGAAAGGTTGTTAATGAAGTAAAAAGCTAAAGGTAGTCCCCTGTGCAAGCACTGAGTCATTACTGACCCATGGGGTCGTTACTGACCCATGGGGTCACATCACAGTATTTTCTTGGCAGACTTTTTATGGGGTAGTTTGCCATTGCCTTCCCCAGTCATCTATACTTTATCCCGCGGAAGTAAATAAAGGCAGGTTGTTAATGAAGTAAATAAAATAAATAAATGAAATAAACCACTCAGCTGACCTACCTGCCAGACAATTACAGTTGCCACTTGTCTGTTTTATATTTTTTTTAACAAGACTGTCCTTTCTTGAGTTATGTGTGTGTTTTCAAATGCTAATTGACACCCTATATGTTAACCTAGATGAGCTTGAGGCTGGACTGGTGCACGGTTGAGATGGCACTTGGAAATGGAAGAGAATCTTGCCAACTTTCCAACCCTCAAACAATTCTTAGCTGCCCAGAGGGATGACAGTTCACAGAGATTCTGGCACCCATACCAGGTGGCAATTTATTTATAAAGAGGAATAAGTTTCTTGATTAAAATTTTACAATTCTTTTGTGGGGCTGTTTTAACATTGACTCACCATATATATGAATACAGGATTTTTTTGAGATGGGTCCTGAGGGAAATATAATAAATATGCATTCATAGCAGCTCCTGTCCGAATTGCTAACATTCCAAATGGTGATGGCAGTGTCATTGAGTGCTAAATGTGTGAAGGTGAGTCGACTTTTGTATTCCTCAGCAATATACACATTTGTGTTGTTGTTGCTCAACGCTGCAATATTTATAGAGCTCTCATTAATTTGTTTCCGCCACGAAACCTGAAGTATTTCAAGAGACTCTATTAGGATACATCTCAAGGTCACATTGCCACCCAGCTCCACTTCTTTATCCTCTGTCATGATGGCACCTGTGAGAGCACAAAATAATTTGTATTAAGAAATTGTCTCCCCTCCACTTAGTGCTTACAAATCACTCAACCATTTCCTTTGTCTGAACCTCATCACAAGAAAATTGATACGCCTCAGCCCAGCAGCAGGAGAAAAAAAGATTCCCACTGAGTTGGTCAGAACAAGGTTAACGATTTGGCTTCCCTGATATGGGCAAGACTTCACTGCTTGGAACAACAATACTGTTATGCACAAACTTTGTGCTTCTGTGGTATCTTTCTCTCTCTCTCTTAGCTAATCATAATGACAAAAATTAGTCCCAGAGTCCTGTTGAATTGAAGCAAATGGATTGTTTAATTAAACAATGGATGAGCTCCCCTTTACATGAAAGTAAAGGGATTCCCTCGTGCTCAGTGCTCATCAAAACAACAAAAGAAGTACAAAACAATTAATACCCTTAGGTTAATTATAATAATATTACAATATTCTAATATTTGTTATCTTATTGGCTCGTAGTCTTTGACACAGGTGTCTAGGGTCAGTCTGACTGGAAGATGCAATTTCTGGGTCGGCTACCTACTTGGGGGAATTCCAAATTTTGCAGCCCCTTATCTTGTCCTTGTGCTTGGACATCTTCCCCTTTTGCTACTGTTACCTTCAATGGCGCCATGGAGTCTCAATTTGGCAGCCTTGGGGCCTTCAGATAACTAGGGTCCATGGGCAGAAAGGAATGTTCCCCCACTTCTGCCCTTTCTCCCATTTTTGCAGCCTTGAAAGAGATAATGCCACAGGTGGCCGACCCAGCTTGCTGCATAAATCAGTTTCTACAAAAGGCTCTCTTGTATTGAATCCTATTGGAATCCTATAGGTTAATATAACATGTGTAATATTTCTACAAGTGCATCTCCTACAAGCAATATATTTAGTCCTCAGTTCTTACAGAGTTTCAGCTTACATTCTTCTTTGGTCTTCTTGTTTCAAGTGTCATATTCTTACAGGTTGCATTACAAATGCTACATTGGCTCCTGAGCATAGAAAAAGTGCAAGGCATGTAATACTGAAAGGCACAGAATACTGAAAGGCACAGAAGTGGTATATAAAAGCCCTTTCTTCAAATCCATATTCCTCAATACCACAAAAATTATTATTTTTATTATTATATTTCTCAGTGAGATCTAAGGCAGATTACACAGTGCAAGTGAAAATACAATATAATCAACAGCTCAGAGGGTCATTGAGCAAAGTACAATAATGAACATTGGTTAGGACATTCAGTAAAAGAAATACAATAGGGTATAGTAGCAGAAGGATACCGCAAAGAATTACGCTTTTTATGCTTTAACAAACCTCTCCATGAACTATTGGTGCTGGACTCCAGTTTCTAATATGTTTTATCTATGGGCCAAGCTACACATGACGAATGACACTTGAATGGCAAGTGTATTTCTCCCTGTTCACTTGCCCTCCACTCAATCCACTTGCCGTTCAAGTGTCATTCGTCATGTGTAGCTTGGCCCACTGTTAACATTTTTTTAAACATGCAAGTCCACATAGCAAACCACCTTTGTAGTGGAACTGCAGATGACCATTGTCATTTCCAGGAGTTAGTTAGAAGTACAACAGTTCTCTTTTTTTGTACCCAATTAGCCTTTCAGACCTGGATGCTTTGAGCAGACTGTTACCAGAACTGCTCTTTATTATAGGGGGAAATTAGCTTTAGCAGTCTGTAACTTAAAATAAGCGCGGATCTTAACCTATGTCTACGGAGGTCCCGATTCCAGACACTCTAGTGAAAAAGAGGCAGACTACAAATAAGTTCCAAACACGTGTATTTAGTGTGGCGTAAGCCTAAACTTGCACAAGCATACAAAGAACACACAAGATCTAAGAAATACAGAGTAGGAAATACAGAGACGTTCGCATTAGCTGGTTCCCAATGATGGTGGGGAATACTCACTTATCCTGAAGCGAAGCAGAGACACAACAGCGAGGGTGGCCCAATACCAGCACTGGGACCACAGACGGACAGCGAGGGGTTCTGGATGGGAATGGCCTAAGCCCCGAGTGGTCTGGGAGACCAGCTTAAATACCCCAAAACGTACCCTGGGGCTGGTGCTGTACTTGGTGGTTCTCACAGTTTAAAACAAAGGTTCTAATGGGTTACTGAATGGCTTGGATGGGCCACTTTGGTAATCAGATCGTGATAAGTGACACCTCAGGAAGAGGGGACAAAAGAGGGAGGGGGAAATCCAAGTGGGCTGAAAGGATGTTCCAGCGGACAGGGCTTGTCCTGATGTCATCAGCTCTGGAATGCGGAGGTTTCTTTGAGATGCATTCCCTAAGTGCTTGGGATGGTCGGCACTTAGTTCTTCTCCAGGGCGGCTCCTAAGATATGCAGAGCGGGGCGAGGGGCTCTCGCTGCGGACGTGGTGTGCCCGCTTCGCCGAAATGGCTTCCCAAAGCAGTCTTCTTCCCAGGGTCTTCTGGCTGCCTGAGAGCATGGATGCCGGCTGGGCATAGCTGAGGCTGGTTTGCAGGCTGCCCGGTAGCGAGGGCAAGCTCGGGGGACCGGCCCGCGGGAGGCTCCAGGCGGGAACTGACCAGGGAGCGCCTAGCCAGGCTCGCTGGAGGTTTCCCCGGCAGGCGCCCGGCTGCTAGCAGCGGCTTGGGCCCATATGAGGCAGGCTTCCATGGAGGCAGGGGGAACAGCACTTACAACACAGTCCAAGGCAGGGAACAGGCACGGTCCGTGGCAGATGGCAATTCAGGCACGGGGCACACTTGTAACACAGTCCAAACACACACTGGGAAGTCCGGATACAGGTCAGGGCAGGGCTGCCCAGAAAGAGAGTCCTTTGTGCAGTTATCCAAACATGGAGTCAGGGAACTACACAGTCTATTGCAGCAGTAAGGCAATTGACACGCAGGCAGGAAACTGACACGTGTATTAACACACACACGTGCAAAGCAATCGTTGTGTAGCAATAAAACAGCAATGCAGGAAACTTTAACACAGTCCATGGCAGGCCTTAAAGCAGGGGAGGGGGCCTACTTGGCAACAAGACATTTGTGTTCTTTCCTCCTCTTTCACGTGCTGGGGCTTGGGAGAGTGTGGTATACCTTTAAAGTTACAGGAGTGGAGGGATGATAGCTGGTTACCAAAGCTAATCAACTGACCTTGGGAGGGTCTGTGATGGGTCTTGGGAGGGACGAAGGTCAGCAATTAATAATTAAAACTACATGTGAAATCAATACATGTCAAATATAAGTGTGGGAACAGTCTTAACAGAGAGCCTCACTGTGGCAGAACAGCTCCTAGATGCTTTGGAAGGCTGGATGGAGCAGCACTCATAGGGCAATGGGGCCATTCCACCACTGTTAGCATTGACTGAGACTGGGGAAGGTGCTGTGTGCCAGCCCGTTCCAGGGGGTCTACCTGCTGTCTATTCTCCAAGGGGCTCCTGAGAGCAGAAAGGGCATAAGCTTTGCGGCGTTTTCTTTTCTTCCTGTAAATTGTCTGACCAATAAAGTCTTCTAGTTCCACTCGACTTGTGCGCCTATTGCCTCTGAATCCTTTTAAGGGAAAAAGAACCATTGTATTTTGGCAATACAACCTGTTACTTGCATCTTGCCTGCAAAAAGAGACATGTAAGAGGCTCCTGGCAGCTGTGTCCACAGATGCTGGTCTCAGCTATCCGAGTGCACTTACCATACAGAAGAAAGGGGCTTTGAAGTCACCTTCATCCTCTTCCTGTCTAACTGCATCTGGCTTGCCCCAAACAAAGTCTCTTCTTCTGCTTGTCCTGCCATTTCTTTCTTCTGCCACTTGTTCTCACCAAGATTTCTTTTGTGCTGTATTAACTGCTCCCACTTTGTAAAGCTATTCTGTGCCTCACTATGAACACTGTGCAGGTTCTGCCTAAGTTGGGGATCCATTATCTGGCCTCTCATAAATATCACTGTGTGTTAATCATGCTGCCCATTTGCAGCCAAGCTCTAATGTCCTCTCACCATACTCCACTAAACAATCCAAATATTGTATATTGAGATTAACAGCCCTTTATGATAATAAACATCTTTATTGGAGACTGGAAGCAGACAGACTGAATCAGGCTCAATAGTAACCAATCTGAATCAGGCTCAATAGTAACCAATTTATACTTGAAGAAATCACTCCCACTTTTACAATAACCAATACAATGTAAGCAGCGAGAATCCTTTGTTTGCATGAACTATATACAAGTATCTACTTTTGAGTGCAGCGATTGGACTACAAAGCAATAGTTCTGATTGGCTGTGCCGGCACTCAAACACCAATAGCTTTGTAGGCCTCAGGAGCCTCAGGAGCCTTCGTTCTACTCAAGCAATACATAACATCAAACTTCACCTTATACAAATTTAAGGCACTTCTGCTCTTGCTGCATTGCTTTCTGTGTTTTCCCTGATGTTTCCCCAAGGAGCCAAAGAAGACATAGAAAGAGAGATCTATTTCCCCAGGCCTGTTTCCACCAATGTTGAAAAATGTGAGGGGGAGGCTATTCTCCAGCCTATTGTCTTCTGTTCCCATAGCTGTTTTCTTATTCCCCAGAATATGAGGGACCCAATTCCATACAGTACTGCTGCTTGTTCAGATCTCCCAGTACATGTACCTGGTCTCTCTCTCAGATACTTTCTAACATGATCACTTAAATATATGGCTCAGGCAAATGACTGGAATAGGATAAATGAAATGAAGAAAGGCTTTATAGAAACTTACTTCTTGAGAGAATGACCATGGGGGCGTATTCACATGTGTGTTTGGTATTAAGCAAGAGGAGAACCAATTGATGCCAAGATTGTGCTCCTGTGTGCCACATTTCTTAGACTCACCTTGTACCCTGCAATGGATTATAGAGATGATGGCCATGGTCAAGCCTTGGAAAGTCCACATTGAACAAAGACCCTTCTTTACCTAGGACCCAAAAAAAGATGTACATTATGAATGCACAATCAGTCTGTTTCCTGGTTCAATGCTCTGCCATTTGGGTTTTGAGTATAGCCCAATATGTAATGCAGAAAGAGGATTCTGTAAGAATTCAATTACAGTTTGTTTATTAAAATACATATATCCTTCCTTTGCTTTATGGGTCAAAATTGCTTACTAGGGATCTTCAAACTTGGTCACAGTAGAGCAGAAGACATCTCTTCTCACCTTCTCAAGTGTAACTAAGAACTGATAAATGGAAAGCCATTGTCCACTGTCCTACATCCTTTCTTGCAGATTTCATACATGGACATTTTTCTGTCTGGCTTGTCATGAGTGAGAGATTACCTAGCCTTGATTCACTTCATGTATAAAATCTAAGAAGCCACAACTGAAAAAGGAAGATGAAGTAGAATGAGGAGTGAACCAACAAGCCTAAAATGTGTCCACCTCACAATCCACAACAGGAATCTGAACTGAACACTTTTCCTTCAGGAGATCTTTTTTCAATTGAAATTAATAATCCCCAAAAGGAAGCCCCTCAGAGGTACCTGCAGCAAGCTCTTCCTCTCCCCTACAAAATCAAGTGAGGTAAACAGGAAAGGGAGCTGGACAGTGCTGTGTTAATTTTCATATTTTTGCATAGACTTACAGACTGGTAGCTAATTCATGTAGAAGCTTGGCAACATAGAAGCTCTCTCTATATCTTTACAGTTGTTTTAACTGCCCTGGATGAGTGGACAAAATATTACTATTTGTAATACTCAGAGTGTCACAATTTTTAAAGGTGTGCTATCCTCACAGACTGGATTTACATACTTGTACACGAAGGAAGATGTCGGGGGATTTAAAAGGGGCAAAGTAGGCATGTTTAGGAGAAATCCGAGTTATTTTCAGACAGTAAAATTCCTCAGTTTGGTACATCCAATCCTGAACTGAGTTAGGAGAAGCTATCCAGCACAATTTTTGAACTGTTTGTGGCTTGTAATTATTATTTTTTCCTAATTTTTGTATCTTACCATATATATTTAGACTCACAGTTAGCAATGGAACATGGAGCAAGGACATAACAAAATAAAGACATAACATAACAAAATAAAAACAATGCAAAAATTAAAAACGTATATGCCAGAAAAGTTCACCCTCTTCTAAGTGCCCTCTGAAATAGAACTGTCTTGTATGCATTCCTCAGTCTAGCCTAATAAGGCACCCTCACACCCATCCTGGCAGGCCGTTTCAGAGGACTACTGCTCTCCCTGTGCTCCACGGTGGCAACGTCACTCATCTGAACAGAGCCTTCGGCAGGCTTTGTCCTGCAAACGGGCAAAATTAAGAACACACATTCTCTGTTGTGGCCCCCAACTTGAGGAATGGCCTACCTGATAAGGTTAGGAAGACTCCCTCTCTCTTGGCTTTCTGCAAACTATGCAAAACTGAATTATTCAGGAGGGGCTTTTTTATACAAGTGGGAGGGCTGTACTGTAACAAAATGGTTCAGAAAGATGTTTTGGTAAAGGTTTATAGACTGTACTACTGTGTACAGGTTGTTTCTGTAAGTATGTTCTTACTAGGTAATTTCTACATTTTTTAATGTGTCATGATGAGATTGCTTATGCTTTATTTCAGTTTAGGTCTGTCTCAGATTTCTGCTTGCTTATGCTTTGTTTCTGCAGTATTTCAGCTCTGTACCAGATTTCTGTTTGTTTTCAAATTTTCTGCAATCTGTATCCTACTGTATTGTTTATTGAGTGTCCCAACTATTGCTCATACTGACTTACACTATGTAATCTGCCTTGAGTCTGAGTGAGAAAGGCAGACTATAAATAACATACGTTAAAACTAAAATATAGTCCATAATAGAGATGGGCATGAACCGAAATATGAACCAAATCATTTCATTAATGATTTGGAGTTGGGAGTAAGCTGTGAAGTGGCTAAGTTTGCGGATGACACTAAATTGTTCAGGGTGATGAGAACCAGGGAGGATTGAGGCACTCCAAAGGGATCTGTCGAGGCTGGGCGAGCAGGTGTCAACGTGGCAAATGAGGTTCTACGTGGCCAAGTGCAAAGTAATGCACATTGGGGCCAAAAATCCCAAATATAAATACCCAATGATGGGGTCCAAACTGGTGGAGACTGACCAAGAGAGAGATCTTGGAGTCGTGGTAGATAACTCACTGAAAATGTCGATACAGTGTGTGATGGCAAAAAAAAAAGGGCCAACGCTATGCTGGGGATTATTAGGAAGGGAATTGAAAACAAATCAGCTAGTATCATAATGCCCCTGTATAAATTAACGGGACAGCTTCATTTGGAATACTGTGTACAATTCTAGTCACCACACCTCAAAAAAGATATTATAGCACTGGAAAAAGTGCCGAAAAGGGCAACATTTCCCCTACGAAGAAAGGTTAAAGCGCTTGGGGCTCTTTAGCTTGGAGAAACGATGACTGAGAGGTGACATGATAGAGGTTTACAAGATTATGCATAGGATAGAGAAGGCAGAGAAAGAAGTATTTTTCTCCCTTTCTCACAATACAAGAACTCATGGGCACTCAAAGAAATTGCTGAGCAGTCGGGTTAAAACGGATAAAAGGAAGTACTTCTTTACCCAAAGGATGATTAACACATGGAATTCACTGCCACAGGAGGTGGTGGCAGCTTCAAGCATAGACAGCTTCAAGAGAGGATTGGATAAACAATATTGATTGTAACTTTACCTTTGAAGATTATGAAAAGTAATAGAATTATAGGGAATATTGTATGAATTAAAGGGTTCAAGTGCTGTTGGGGGTCTGAAGGGAGGGGAGGGGAAGGGTGGGTTGGGGCGAATTGGTACTTCGTAGAAAAAAGAGATAGTGAAGTTTATATGTCTTTTTGTTTTCAACCTATCCAATAAAATGTTTTGTTTTTGTTTTTTTTAAAAAAGAGAGGATTGGATAAACATATGGAGCAGAGGTCCATCAGTGGCTATTAGCCACAACGTATAGATGAAACTCTCTGTCTAGGACAGTGATGCTCTGTATTCTTGGTGTTTGGGGGGTGCAATCAGAGGGAGGGCTTCTAGTGGCCCTTCCCTACAGGAAGACCTCCTGATGACACCTGGTTTTTTGGCCACTGTGTAACATAGAGTGTTGGACTGGATGGACCATTGGCCTGATCCAACATGGCTTCTCTTATGTTCTTATGTTCAAAGTTTGTCACGAACCAGGCCGGTTCATGGTTTGTGAACTGGAGGTTAGAGCCCATTTCTGATGAACTGCCATGAACTTTAGGGTGGTTTGTTTGGTTCATTTTTCAGTTAGTCACTGCAGACAGCTTGGCATCGATCGATCAGTTTCCTAGGCAATGGGGGATGGACTTTCTGCAGACCTTCTGCTGACCCGGAAGTGACCTTCTGCTGACTCAGAAGTGGTGATTTACTGGCCCAGAAGTGATGTTTTCATGAACCAAACGAACCGGTTTGCAAACCAGGGCAGGTTCGTGAAAGTTCAAGGTTCGTGAAAGGTGACGAACCACGAACTGCATGGTTCGTTTTTTTCTGGTTCGTGCCCATCTCTAGTTCAAAATTTAGCTGTTGCTTTATGACTAGTTCTAAGAGAGGGCACCACAAGGAGAATGCTGTCTGAGGAATCTAACTACCATATGGGATATATCAGGAGATGCAGTTCAATTGTTAATATCACCACATGCCTGCTTTGTAGCATTCTTTTAAAGAGAATGGTTTCTTAATATGTGCACACCACACTTTTGTACCATGGCCATTTCCACACAGCTTACCTTTTGCTGGGATGCAGCATGTTTTCGTGCGAAATCACACGATAACAGCATCTTCCTGGTGCGATTTCACACGAGAACATGCTGCATCCCGGCAAAAGGTAAGCCATGTGGAAACAGCCCGTGTCTTCTGTGCATGTGGAATAAGCCACATGTGATTCATGCTATGTTGATCCAAACCTTCCCCCACCCATATATGAAACATGGCCCTGATCATATCAAAAGACAATTAATGGATTTGGATGGCATGTGAGAAATGGGTGTCAAATTTGTTCTGGTTGTGGATAAGAGGGAGGTTTTTTTTTATGTAGGCTATGATAAACTTCTATTAAAGGTATCAAAATCCCTGATCTTCTATTTCAACCCCTCTTGAATTCCCATTATGTGGAGCCTGATTGTGGCTTTTGGGAACATAAATTCAGTGGAACTCTTTTTCTGAGCCTTGGAGCTATAATTGAGCTCCAGAAAGCCCCTGTCTCAAAATAAACATGATAACGATTAGGAAACAGATTTCTCATAGAAAGAAAATGAGGAAAAGGTAGAGATTTTCACTACAGAATCAGTGACGGAAGCATCTGGCATAAGAACAACAAGAAACAATAGAGCTTTATAGTATGTCTCAGAAGGAGGAGGGGTCCCGGCGGGGGGAGAGAGAAAGAGAAGTTGGAAATGCCTGCCATAAAGCCAGTGAATGTTTGTAAGTGGCTCAATTAAATAAGTGTTATCCTGGGATACAGCACAGAAAATATGAATACTGGCAGAGAAAAGGAGAGGTTTTTTCCACGGAAGAATTCACAGTGAAGTAAAATGTCTTTCTGCAATCTTGAAGCCCTTGCCTGTGAAGTCTGTAGCTGTACAGTTGCACCAAGTGGTAATTTGTAGCTGTGAATGAGTTACAATTTTAATAATCTCATGCTGGATTTTCATATCAATCAACATTAGTTCAGATACTATGTCACACAATCCATTTATTTCAATGGAATTGTCATCTGTATAATAGTTCTAAACCATGGCTGTGTGAGACAAAATTGTGTACCTGTCTGACTTTTTCCTCTTGTTGTTCCTTCCTAGAGTCTCTTTCAGCCCTCCTCCATTGCTGAGACATTTTTCTGCCTAGAGAAAGTGGACACTGGAATCTGGCATACACAATCTTGTGTGTTGAAATTCATGCCATACTTAAAAATCAAATCCATTGATTTAAATAGAATAATGCATTTAGGATTCAGAGGAGTTAGCCGTGTTAGTCTGTAGTAGCAAAATCAAAAAGATGCCCTCCATGCATCTGACGAAGAGAACTGTGATTCTCGAAAGCTTATGCTACAATAAAATTGGTTAGTCTTAAAGGTGCTACTGGACTCTTTTTGATTTTGCATTTAGGATTATTTATTTTACAGAATTTACATCCTGCCTAACCCTCATAAAGGCCACCAACGCTAACACGTTATGTAAAGATAAAGATTACCATCTCTCTCCCATTTTTCCAGATCTCTTTAGACAGTGGACCATGGTCAAATGAGCAATATAACTGAGAATATTTTTAGGATGCTAAAGAATATTTTTTGGCTTGCTAAATGTTTGTGAATCAACCCTTTTATAAAAGCAAACAGAATTGCGTTGTCTGGATAAAGAGGAGTCTTCTGCCACCTTAAAGACTAACCAGATTTTCCCCCGCCCCTGCATTCATGGACATGACATCTGAGGAAGTGAGTTCTTGTTCATGAAAGCTTCTGCTGGAATAAAATCTTGTTAGCCTCTAAAACGCCCTTAGATGTCTATTTATTTTTGCTGCAACAGATTAATACGGCAATTCCTTTGTTCTTTGAATGTGTTAATACTCTTCAGCAGATGAGCTGGGTCCCAAAACTCACACACAGCCCAACTCGGGGCTCCGCCTGAAATCTTCTGAACCTCCACTTTGGGGATTTTTTTAAAAGGAAAAAAGTAGAGCAGAAAAATGCATAGGATGGACAAAGCAAAGGGGAACACCGAGGCAAGGAAACAGAAGAACAGAATTGAGCATGGACGTTTTTAAAAGATTTTTAAAATACTTTTTCTGAAAGTTAATTTCTGCTTTTACTTTTATTCTGTTTTGCCTTTCGTTTTGGAGTGAGCAGTCCTTTCTCTCTTCATCTTAAAATCATTATCTGAACCTGGCTTTTGAGAATGGAACATCCCTTATATCCTTTTCGATGAATGACCATCAAAATGCCAGTTAGGAGTATCTGACGAAGAGTGCTGCGGTTCTCAAAAGCTTATGCTACAATAAAGTTGGTTAGTCTTAAAGGTTCTACTGGACTTTTTACTATTTTGCAACTACAGAGTAACATGGCTAACTCCTCTAGTGCCAGTTATTCCCACAATATGGTTTAACTATGTACTTTGTGGATAATAATGGGACTTGTTAAAAAGCAATAAAAGATTGGAATTTACTCCTAGATTTCCCAGTCTTAATGGAAATTCTAGTCCATATTAGTGACTATGAATGCAAGCCCAGGAGATTTATAGATGCGGCATATATTTCCGTGGTTTCCTGCTGTGCCTGTGACTAATTTAGTGACTATATCGTTGTATGTTCCAGGCTAGCGTGATATCATCAGTACTGGATGGGAGACCACCAAGGAAGGCCATGGTTGTTACATAGAGGCAGGCAATGGCAAACCACCTCTGATGTCTCTTGCCTTGAAAACCCAAGCAGGGGTTGACAGTAGTTAGCTGCAACTTGATAGCACCCCCCTCCCCCATTTTTTTTTAAATGTTGTAACACCCAGAATAGTATAGCACTAACTAAGAGGGAGCCTATTTAAATAAAGCTTGGAAGTGATGAGAAATTAGGGTCAGTGGATTTAAAAACCACAAACAGCCATATTGTAGCTGCTTAAAATCCAAATTACTTGTGGGTCTACCAAATATCACCATGACATCTATAATATATGTTTTATTTAGTTTTGGTTGTCTTTCATTTTCAATCCCATATAATTAATGTACACAATCGCCTGAGACATTAAAAAAAAAACTTTTACATTTATACTACGCACATTTGTCTGGGAGTAAGCTCTGCTAAACACAATGGGTCTTACTTTTGAGAAGACATCTTCAGCATCAAGTGGCATAGATGTTTTCACATGTGACTAAATTTTTTAAAAAAAATCTCACATCCATATTTCAACAAATACCTCTGCATTTACGGGAAGCTGGGTTCAATCATTCTCCCGCTTCCTGCCTGACATGCATGGCCTTCATACCAAGAGCAGATGAAAGTTTCACTTTTGGTGTAACGTGTGGAAACAGTCCTACAACCAAATCCTATGCATAATGTTAGAAATAAGACTCACAGAGTTTAGTACCACTTACATTGTCGTCCTGAGCATGGTCCCCAGTAGACATGCAACCTGAGACATGACCCTGAAGAGTAATGCCGAGCCTTTCCTGCACTGCTTGAATCCAGACCATGGCAGATAAATGTAAGGTACATTCTTACAGAGCACGCTTGCCAGATGCATTATAGACTGGCTGAAGCAATGCAAATTGAAGCCTTATGACTAAAGATACCTCTCAGTTACCCACCTTTCCCTTCAGACCTGTCTCATCTCCCATCTGCAGGGAGAGAACCAAATAACCAGGACTGTGCCTAGATGGATGTCTGCAAAGCAGGCAGAATATCAGCTCAGTACTTACAGTGGGATGCATGCTACTGCAATGGGAGAAGGAGAGTGCGTCCGAGAGCAGCCACTGGTTCCAGCTAAATAACGGAGGACCAAGAAAGAAAAACAAAACAGGAGTTGGAATGAAAAGCACTGCACAGGGTCTAGCTTTCTGGAGAAATAAAAATCTTCACTGTGCTCCTCCCACAGCAAAGTTGATGGGATAAGGGCTCTCAAGCAGCACTTCCTATTTCAGCGTTCAGTAGAATAATCACACAAGCCTACCAGTTTCTTCATTCTTGTGGGGAGGAGAAAGGCTGAAAAGCATCCTTTTAACATTAATTAACTATTTTATATATTGGAGACATGTAAACATTAAAAAGAAGCCAGAGCATACATGCATATAGTTGGAAACAGTGGTTTTGCATTACTATACTTTTAAAACAGTTTCCATCATAGAGTTGATTGGACGTTCTGGATTCTTTCACCAGGAAGGATTTGGGGTGGGATGGTGTATACAAAGGAAAGGAAAGGACTTTTGAATAAGTCTTGTAAAAAATGCTCAGAAAGATTAATAGGAGTCTTGGAGAGGAGAGTGCCTTTCCAAAAAACATACCTTAAATACAAACCCTAGAGCATCACTACAGTTGTAATACTATTCTGTTTATCATGAAAATCCATGTATTTTTGCCATTTATCAGCAACTCCTAGAGTCCATGAGTACTGGGATGTTATAAAATAAAGTGAACTCTTTCATTTTATGGAGCTAGGATAATAATCCAAGAAAATCCTAGACTCAATGCTGGTAAACTTATAAAGAAAGGAAAGACCTAAATGTAATGAATAGAAAAAGAGAGGGATTTTTTTTGTCTGTGTCCTGAAAACAGGTTTCACAATTACCCATCCACAGTAGAAATGTAATTTAGCCCAGGCTTAGAAAGGGCTCCTTTTTGCTTTCTGCATTTTCTATATCAAGTGATAATTTGCTTGTTTGAAATGACCATCACAGATCAAAGGCAGCAGAGTCATCATAAAAAAGCAAGACCAATCCTTTTTTAATGGCAACAATTCATTCATTTATCTACAAGTCTTGGAGCAATGAACATTTATATGTAGGTTAGCTCTGAAACAACAAAGTAATGAAAAAGAATGACCTTGCCAAATGACTCTTGACGTGTTATTCTTACAATTACCACCAGCATTGATGAAGCTCACTGGGAAACCTTGGGCCAGTAACACACACTCAGCCTAGCCTGACCCACAGGGATGTTATGAATATAAAATGGAGGAGAGGAGAATGATGTAAACCCCTTTCGGTCCCCACTGTGAAGAAAGGCAGGGTATAAATGAAATAACTAAAATAAATACATAAATTGATCAGAATTTTCAGTAACATCTCTAACATTTGCTATTACCAAAGGCTGCGACGATGTCATTAAGACTGTAATCCTTGGAACACTTTTCTGGACGTAAGCCCACTGAATAAAATGGGGCTTACATCTGAGTAGAATATGCTTAGGATAGCTCCCTAAATATCTTGTTCTGGATCATATCTTGGATTAACGTATATTTTAATTTGTAAACTGCTGTTAAAGCTAATGGCTAAACAAAGTAAACCTAAATAATTATTAGAATTGTCATTCTACTAGTACAGTTCTCAAGATTATTCCTTGTTGAGGAATGTAGCCTCCTAATTGCATACAGTGTAGTGCGCACAGTACCTTTTTAAAATCACACTAGCCACCCTGAGGTTCTCTGGCCTAGCAAAGTCAGAAGAAGTGCCAATCAAGCTCATGTTCGGTACCAGAGCCTCTTAACTAAAGCACAGATTCCCATCAGATTTGCCAGTTTTAGCTCAGCAGCACTTAAGTAAAAGGAATTATCTTATTCATAGATCAAATATCTTCAAATAATGGCTTTAAAAGCATATTAATTTGAGTGTGTGTCTAGAATCTGATGAAGGGAGCTCAGACTCTCAAAAACTTTTTCCTCTTTTTCTAGCAGGAGCGCTGAATTTGTAAAACATTCTATGTCGAGATGTTTTGACATTCATTTTGTCCCCGTTCTGTTTGTTTGCTTCAAACGAAGTGCTGTTCATTATGCAAAAAACAATTATTTTAACAATTGCTTTTATAAAAACATTTCATGAATATTTTAGTATTGTCTTTGATAATAAAATTATTTTTTAAAAAAGCTTACACCCTGAAAATCTTGTTGGTCTCTTGAAGTTGGTAACTCTAGACACAGGAGGAAATGGGCAAGCAGTCATTTATCCCTATAAGCAGTAGCAGCCCTCACCTGTGTTCATAAGTGGCACATAAATCATAGAAAAGTTGAATGTTACTGTAAACAAACCTTCCTGCATGATCATTACTTCAAAAACTTAGTGCAGCCATATACATAGGGGGCAGGGGCTCAAAAACATGGATTCAGTTTAATTTTTAATGTGTCACAAGGCTCTCTTGTGCTTTCTTACCTATGCTGTGTTGCAGTTCCCAGAAACACCAGAAGATGGCAGCAGAACAACAGAACTCCAAACTGTCAGCAGCAAAACTAATTACTCTTATCATTCTTCCTAGACCATCTTTCAAACAACGAAAGATAAATTGTCTGATGATACCACTTTTACTAGTCCTGTTTTTTAATGCCATTAATTATCACATACGTGAATGCACAAAGCTACCATACTGAGTCTAACAAAGGGAGCTCTGACTCTCAAAAGCTCATACCCTGGAATTCTAGTTGGCCTTTAAGATGCTACTGGTCCAGAATCTTGCACATCTATCAAGGTCAGCATTGTCCACTTGGACTAGCAGCAGGCCTCTAGGGTCTCAAACTAAGGTCAGATCTATCCTCAAAGAAGCAATGACTGCAGTTATTTTACCTTGCACCGCAGGTCACTGGGACAAATAATAATTTCATTCTTTCTTCCAGCAGCACTTTTTACATGCTGCCTGCTTATGCTTTGCCTTATGCTTTGCCTTGGTTGTCTTCTTTTGGTTTGGAGAGAGAGATTGAATTACATATTTACTATTTATTTAGTTGCATACTTTTATTTATTTTACAAAATTTATACTCTGCCTTTCTGTCCTTATAATAGCCACCAAGGTGGCTAACAAATTAAAAACATACCAAATAAAATCTCATCTTAAGTATTATTAAAACCAACAAAAATACATCGTTAAAACAATTAAAACCAGAGATAAACTTCATATACAACAGCATTAAAAATGTAAACATTTGGCAGGAAAGAAGGATTACACAGCCAAGGTAAATTGGATTACCACTTTTATTGGCCAACACAGACAGCAAAAGAACATAGGCTAGGATCCACATGCAGATGTTCTATCTATGCACAGGAGCTTCACAGGGGTGCCTTGTGCCTCACACCCCCTTCCCAGTTGGAAGACCTTCAGAGTACCATCCTATGAAGCATGAGCAGATGCTGTCAGAAGAAAAAAAAACCTGGCCATGCAGCACCATCAAATGCAGAACTGTTTGGAACCCAGCCATAAGATGGGCAAGTCCTATCCTGTCCACTTTGTAAAAATGTATATCTGGGCAAGAGAAGATATTTACAGATAAAAGAATTTGAAGGGGTATGAGTGCTGCTGCATATTACATTGTCTTCTATTTTGATTGCGTTTCTTTCCCACATTATTACAAGAACTCAGGGTACACCCTAACCATATCTCATTTTCAAAACAACACTGATACATATATATACACACATATATACATATATATATACATATACACCTGAATTTAATTGGTAATATGAAGCTATTTATTTCTTATTTATTTATTCAAAAGGGGAAACAGTATAATCAATAGAACAGCCATAAAATCAAATGAACATAAACAATAAAACAAGTAGGTAACAAGTAGTAATAGTGAATCTTATTGGTATACTCAGCAATCAAAACTCAGTCTCGTTTTTAAGGCCCTCTGACATGAGCTGAGGTGTCTGGATCTCACAATTTATTTCAGCATTTTTGTAACGTGGATACGATCAAATCAAAGACCTTCCAGTCTCTGTCTTAATCTTAAAGTCAAGCTTAGAGATGGGCACGAACAGCAATACGAACAAACAAAAGCCATGAACAGCCCAATCTGCTGTTCACGAACAAGCTGTTCATGAGGCCCCATTCTAAACGAACAGGTGGTCATTGCAAGCCTCGTTTGTTACTGTTCGTCTTGCTGTTCATCAAGCCAGACAGTCTGGCACCTGCAATCAATTCCCTGGCAACTTAGGCAGGAATTGTCTGAACTCTGTCTGCTGCTGCCCTGGAAACCCCAATCTAAGCCCATTTTAGCTTGATAGGCAGGTCTTCCTTTCAAGTGTGGAGCTCCAAATTTGTTACAAGGGAGCAAAGAGCAGGGGGGAGGGGGGTCCCAGCACTAGCTTTGGAAAGGGAGAGACAGTTGCTGTTGGCATTTTGATAGAGAGAGTGCATTGGAACTTGAATTTTCTTTGTGTGTACCTCTTCAAGTTCCAGGGCTGCTGCCAGGCTCTGGGACAAGCTGTTATTTATTATTGGTACCTTTCCTGCTGCCTGCCTCAGGTCAGGTTTCTGGGAGTGGTGCAGTAGGGATCTTAACTTGGATGACGGCTGGAGGAGAGCCTGCTGGCCCCCACGAACAGCCAACCATGAACATGTTCGTGAACAGGGCCATGTTCATGGTTGTTCGTGAGTCCCTCTTCATGGATGGCAATGAACAACCAACACCATGTTCAGTTTTTTTCCTGTTCATGCCCATCTCTAGTCATGCTTTCAAATAATCTAGTACAACAAAAACAAGAACAGTGGCACCTGGCCCAACAAGATTTTTCAGGGTATAAGCTTTTGAGAGTCAAAGCTCCCTTCTTCAGACACCAGGGATGAACAGCTGTTCTACTGCAGACCAACATGGCTCCCTAACTGGAAAGAACAGGAAAATGATTTTTAAATTCTAGTGGCCACAGTGTGGCAGAAAGAAATGTATTCTGTTTTGATTATTCTACATGACTTGAGTACATTTTAAAATAAATAACTACTGAATTTTAATATACAATTTAGCTTATTTATTGCATAAATGCTTATAAATGCAAAGGTCTGAGTGTATTTCATAAAACTGGAGCTCATGTGAAGTTTCATCTCACAAGAAGCTTTTATTCTTTAAATTCTTCATCCACCCAGAAAGTTTTCTTGGTGAAGGGGTTTCACTGGGGCTTGTTTTCTTGTACAGGAATAGCTTCCACATGTTACATTTCCTATACATATTGGAAGAACCTGAAGAAGAGCAGGATAATAATTTCAGGATACAAATAAGTGGAAGATCGCTCCAGAATCAGAATGTGCATGCAAATTGCGCATGCAAATTGCAAATAGAAGTCTTCTAAAGACACGAGAAACCAGCATAATTAATCAGTATGGATGGGAGGACATTCTAAATTAAGGGTCCATCTAGAAGCTCTAGTTCAGAACATCATTTTTAGAGTGATCACCACCCACCAGAAGTCTCTGAGAAGGTTTATATGCATGTAATGAAGGAGACATCTCCCCAATTTGCTCTTTGTCCCTAGCATCTAGTATGAAGACATATTGGCAATGAATGCGGAGGCTGCATTTAGTGATCATGAGTGACTCACAGCCATTGACAGATTCATGACAGTTGAATCTCTGCAAATGATGAGAAGCATCCTTTGTCCTTAATTTCCTTCACTCTTGAAAGGTTGAACCCCATAGCTTTGTGGCTTTGGGGCTAAGTTCCTAATAAGTTTTTGTCCAGCGAATCGCTGCTTCCCACTCTTTTTAAAAATAGTCTTACCATGCGTAGAAGATCTTGCTTTTTGCTCCTGCAGTTGTAGATGGAAAAAGTCAGTAGCCCCAGGATGAACATGACAACCAATATGCAGAAAGAGACAATCAGAGGAATTCTTGGGACTTTCCTTTTTGCTGCAGAGAAAGAAGTACATGAGAGGGGACGGGCAGGAGAGGGGGCAGAAAAAGCCGTGGTGGGAGGAGGGCATTGCTAAAAACATTTTGTTCAATCAGAATCTTAGTGGATGTCTTCACAAATGCATTTTCATGCATTAGACCTGTGCCTGTGATGTGCTGTGAACCAGTGCTTTAGTAGCACGATCAGCCTAGAAAAGATTATCTGCATTATAGACTGATGTGAATAATTGTGGTTTTGGCAGCTGCTTAAAATCAGAAGTTGCTGATAGGCATGTTCTTCCTCAATCTATAAACATACGTGGTTGATTTGAAAACAATTAATCTTTATGAGCAGTACTACTATGGATCCAAAAAACAGAGATTTTTTTTATTGTAGTTCCTCTTCCTTTATATTGGGATTTATTACACATGAGAATGAATTCGCCTTTATTCTACTCACAAAGAAATTTAGCTTCTGCTCTTTAACTGCAAAGATGCTGTGTAGTTGGTCACATCTCCCCCAAGATCCAGAATCAGCTGCTTTTTGTTTTAGCAGAAACTAGGACAATCACGACACAGTGCTTTGGAGACATTGCATCTGTTCTACCCAGCGCTAAAAATATAGACATGTGGCATAAAAAGCACTGGTGTGAGACCTAAAAGACCATCGACCAGAGATGTGCAGTTCAACTTTGCCATGGTTAGAACTTAGGGGCGGGGGGGGGCATGGTTCACTGGCAGAGAATCTGTTTTGTGTGCAGAAGGTTCCCTGTCCAATCCCTGCCTATTCAGTTCAAAGGATCAGTAATAGGCAGCGGAAGGTGTCTCTAGACTCTCTGCCTTGGAGAGCTGCTGGCCTCGATAGTCTAGTCTGATGGTATAAAGCAGCTTAACATGTGCTCAATATTCTGAATATTTCCAGAATTTCAAAGTCCAAATTTTTACAGTTAGAATCCTTTTGATCCATAAAGAAAACAAGCTAGGCTGCCTGATAAATGAAAGTGAAAAATATTTTCCCCAGCAGCTTAGGATGGGTTGCCTGGGAAATGAAAGTGAAGTGTATTTCCCAGACAGCCTGGAAAGAGGGCGAGACGGTCGCTTTGAAAGAACTAGCCCCCCCAGGTTATACGGTCCTCCACCAGTCCCGGACAAGTGGTCGGGGGGGAGGCGTGGCTTTGCTCATTCGGGAGTCTTTCTCCTTCAGACCACTCCCCACCCCAAAAATTACTGGCATTGATTGTGTGGGCCTAGTGTTGGACGCCGAGGAGAGGTTGGCAATATGCGTGGTGTACCGACCGCCTACTGCACCTGCATCTTCCCTGTCTGGTCTCTTGGAGGCGGTGGCCAGCTGGGCCTTGGAATTCCCGAAACTTTTGGTTCTCGGGGATTTCAACGTCCATGCTGACGACGATGCCTCCATGCAGGCCATTGACCTGGTGTCCTCCATGGCGGCCCTAGGACTCTCCCAGTTTGTTTCGGCTCCCACACATCAAGCAGGTCACACGCTGGATTTGATTTTTGGGGCAGGGATGATGGTGGTCTTGGATGCCTATGATGCAGTGCCATGGTCAGATCACTTTGTTCTGAAGGCTCGTCTGAGCATGCCGCTCCTTTCCCGGGTGGGCGGAGAGCGGATTTACGCTCGCCCGCGGAGGCTTATGGATCCAATTGGTTTCCAGGCGGCTCTGCGGGATCCGATGCCCCCTGGCAGTACGTTAGATGAGCTGGTGGATGATTGGCATGGCCGTCTTTCCGAAGCCATCGACGCTATTGCCCCCTGCCGTCCTCTCCGAGCCCGCAAACGGGTAGCTCCTTGGTTTACCGAGGAGCTTCGCCAGATGAAGCAGTCTCTGAGACGACTAGAGCGAGTGTGGAGGCGGGGGCGCGACGAAGAGGCAAGAACATCTTATAGGACGTTTATGAAAGCCTATGAGGTGGCAGTGAAAGCAGCAAAGAGGGATTTCTTTGCTGCTTCCATTGCATCCGCTGGCTCACGCCCGGCTCAATTATTTCAAACAGTTCGGTCCTTGGTCTCCCTCTCTCAGGGAGACCACCAAATTCTTAATTCAACTATTGGCTGCGAGGCTTTTGCGAGCTATTTTGCGGGTAAAATCTTGTCCCTTCGCCGTGGCCTGCCACCCACTGTTGATACAGTGAGGGAACTGGAGACCACTTGGCCGTCTTCTGGGTCCGTATTAGACCATTTCAGCCTGCTCTCTCAGGACGATGTGGACAGGATCCTGCAGGGGATGAGGCCAACCACCTGTCCTCTGGACCCCTGCCCATCCTGGCTGGTGAAGGCCAGCTCGGAGGGGCTACGGGACCATCTGGAGGCCATTGTTAACATCTCCCTGAGCTCTGGGGTTTTTCCAGGAGTGTTAAAGGAGGCGGTAGTGCGGCCCCTCCTGAAAAAACCATCTTTGGACCCCACTGACCCGTCCAGTTACCACCCAGTGTCGAACCTCCCGTTCCTGGGCAAGGTGATTGAGCGGGCGGTGGCGGTACAACTGCAGGAATTCCTGAATGATGCTCTAGTCCTGGACCCATTCCAGTCTGGCTTCCGTCCTGGCCATGGGACGGAGACAGCCTTGGTTGCCCTCACAGACGACCTTCGCAGGCATCTGGACCGAGGCGGGTCAGCGCTGCTTGTGTTACTTGATCTCACAGCAGCGTTTGACACGATTGACTATGATTTGTTGGCCAGCCGCCTTGCCGACGTGGGGATTAGGGGGACAGTCTTACAGTGGCTGGTCTCCTTTCTCCAGGGTCGGGGACAGAGGGTGGCGCTCGGGGGAGATCTATCGGCCCGTCACCCTTTGGTGTGCGGGGTTCCCCAAGGGGCGATACTCTCCCCAATGTTATTTAACATCTATATGCGCCCCCTCGCCCAGTTGGTGCGGAGGTTTGGGCTGGGTTGTCATCAATACGCGGATGACACCCAACTTTTTCTGTTGATGGACGGCCGGCCAGACACGGCCCCAGACAATCTGGCCAGAGCTTTGGAGGCTGTGACGGCATGGTTGAAACAGAGCAGGTTGAAATTGAACCCAGTGAAGACGGAGGTCCTGCAGCTGGGACGGGGGCTGCCAGATGTTGGGATCCAGCTCCCTGCCCTCGATGGGACACCACTGGCAACTTTGCCAGTGGTAAAGAGTCTGGGTGTGCTCCTGGATGCCTCCCTATCGATGGAGGCCCAGGTCACGGCGGTTGCCAAGTCTGCATTTTTCCATCTTCGTCAGATCAGGCAACTTGCCCCCTACCTGACGCCCCAGGACCTGGCTACAGTGATCCATGCAACGGTCACCTCCAGGCTAGATTACTGTAACTCACTCTACGCTGGGCTACCCCTGGGCCTGATCCGGAAACTACAACTGGTCCAGAATGTGGCGGCACGGGTCCTGACTGGTATACCTTACCAGTCACACATCACACCTGTCCTGCGCCAGCTGCACTGGCTTCCAGTTGAATTCCGAATCAGGTTCAAAGTGTTGGTTCTTACCTTTAAAGCCCTGAGTGGGTTGGGACCGGCATATCTTCGGGACCGCCTCTCCCTTTACGTTCCCCGGAGATCGCTCCGATCAGCGAATAAATATTTACTTGTGGTCCCCGGCCCTAAGGAAGCCCGCCTCGCTTCAACCAGGGCCAGGGCTTTTTCAGTCCTGGCCCCAGCCTGGTGGAACGCTCTGTCAATGGAAACCCGGGCCCAGCGGGACATATTATCGTTCCGCCGGGCCTGTAAGACAGAGCTGTTCCGCCAGGCGTTTGGTGATTGAAGGGGGCGGTGCCATGTCGGCCTCCCACCTTTGGGGTGGGGAAGGTTCTCCCCACCACTGCACCTTGTTAATTTGTTTTATTATTTGTATATTGATTTTAGTTTTGTTTTTATCAATTTTAACTGTTCACCGCCCAGAGCCCCTGGGATGGGCGGTATATAAATTGAATAAATAAATAAATAAATAAAATAATAAGTGTAGTGGGAGTGGGGATGACGGAAGAGCCTGTGATTGATATCTGTTTGTACTTAGAGAATGCTGAGACAGATACAAACAAGAGAAAGCACTTTCACATTAGTCCTTTCCAATTTAAAAGTGGGCACAATTGTTTTATTATCCTCCTGCTGCCCCCAATCATTTGCTATTGTTTAACATTCTGCATATGGAAGCAATCTTATTTGTGTCCCTTTCTAAGGTCCTCTCCACTTCTTACTGTATTTATTTACATACTATTTAGGAATAAGATGTAGGATTAGTAGATTCATTGATTAATTAGATTACAGATTAATATAAATATTTTTACATTTGCTGTATGTTCTTTTGAAATTAGCATAAGGGTACAGTTTGTTAGACAGATGTAGATGTTGCTTGTTTTTACTACACCTGATTTCAGTAAAAACTTTGCTTGCAAGGCAGTAATTTGTTATAAAGACATGACAGAGGATATTGGTGACAAGGGAGGGCTACAGAAACATCACCTGTGCTCACTGCAGGCCAAGGCGACTGACCCCAGACTTACTGAGCTCAGAAGAAGTCTGTCTGGAACAGAGTTACCAACTCTGGGTTGGGAAATCCTTGGAGATTTGGGGACAGAGTTTGGGAATGGAGGAGTTTGGAGAGGGAAGGGACTCAGTGGGGATGTGATGCTATAGAGCCTACGTTCCAAAGCTGCCATTTTCTCCAGAGGAGACCAGTAGTAATTGCAAGAGATCTCCAGGCCCCACCTGGACATTTACACACCAGTTGTATATTAAAACAAGAAGCATTTTAAGTTTAAACTCACCTTGTTCTACCCCATTCTCAGGTAAAGTTAACTCATGTGTAGTGTTTAAAGATGGATGTAGGATGACACAGTTGATTGAGTTCTCCCGGATATCTTTGGAGGACATGTAAGTGAAATTGCTAACAACAGTCACTGTTTGGTTTGGGTGGTAGATGACAAATTGCACTGGCTTTATCCGAATGTGTTCTGGGACCTTCCAGGTGATCACTGGAGCTGGTTTCCCTGTTGCTGAGCAGCTTATTTTTAGCATTTCATTTCCTGTGCCATCTGGACTATTAACATGCTCCACATCCAACTTGGGTTCCACTAGAGCTGTAAAACAGAAGCAATTAAACTTGAATAACATAAATAATATGTCACTAGAAATCTAGTAGATGAATTTTCTGCTTCCAAATAGCAAAAAATTGTGTGGTATTTTTCTTCACAAGTTTGCACTGTCTGCTTTCTAAGCCTTCAATCCATCCTGTCTTCCTTGTCTGCTTATGGAAAGGACTTCCACCTGGGCAATAACAGAGAGTAGTTCTTTGTGATTTCTCTCCTCCCACTGCAGATCTCCTTTTTGCCCACATATTTTGTATTGGGTCTTCTGACCTTTGGGCACACTATTCCAGGAGGCACAAAAGGAGCAGGGATGCCGGGAATTTCTCCTCAACTAGAGCAGCTCCACTCATGCTAGGTAGGTTCAAGCCCTATAACTGAACCGGTTTGGTATATGATGAAATGGAACACAGCCTGAATATGGGGAAGCAGGGTGGGAGTCTTTGGGGTCAGCTTTCCAGACAGATGGACCTTTTGCTCCCTTCAAGTTCCATTTATCTGAGGGCTAAGTCTAAGGCTGTAATGTAGTGCTCATTGACCTAGGATCACGTTTCACTGAACTTAATTCCAAGTAAACATGGATTGGATGAGGCAACATAAAATTTAGTCCTGGCACAAACCAAAGCTGCAGTATATACTGCTACAACCTAGACCAAATACTTATTCATTTTATTGTTACAAACTTGGGAGGTGGACTAGGCTGATCAAGGTTGCTGCCTGTGCCACCCAGTGAGTTTACAGGTGATGAGTGATTTGAACAGTGGAAACAGGTCTGTTTGGTCCAAGTCCCCCTCTTCTATCTGCTTACTTTTCCCAGAATAATGGCACCATCATCCAGCCCATTTGGGCCAGGCATGTAATTTTGTCCTAGTCTTTGGAAAGGGACAAGGGGCTCTATATCATATTTAAGACAAGGCTTTTGTGCCAGCTAGTTGGTGAAGCATACTTGTGTCTTCAAGTACATGGGACATTTATTATTTTATTTTTATTTATTTCATTTGTAGCCCATCTTGCTTGCTGAGACTCAAGGAAAATTACAGAATATCAAACAATCAGACAGCAGATTGTGCTAATTAGTGCAGTAGGACTAGGATTACAGACTGATCAATGGGATATGCGTGCTTCGCTGGGCAATCTGTCACTTCCACTGGCTGTCCTGAGCTCCAGCTTCCCTTAAGTCTCCTCCCATAGCCTTGCCTTTCACTTTGTCTCCCCTTCTCCATGTTCCACTCAGACTTTCTCTTGTCCCACCCTCCATTGCCCGCTGAAGTCTGCCTCTACATGGCCTTGTGTGATCACACACACTGCTCCTCTGGTGCAGCCAGACCTTCTGAATGTCAGACAACCACTGCCAGTCCCTCCAGGCTGCCTCCTTGCAGTTGGCTGCCACCTTCCTTCATCCCCATGGTTTCTGAGATGAGTGCTTGGGGATCTGTGGCTTGGTTCCCAGAGCAGCAGGTGGCTACAATTATATATTTTTGTATGCTACCTTAAGTATTTTTTATTTTGAATAAAAAGGCAGAATCGGCAGCCACCAGACTTACCTGGGGCCAGGTTGCCATCGACGGGTGGGGAGGGAGTTGAGGCATGGTGGCCGCCATGTTGGAGGGCCCACCCAGCATTTTCCGGGCGGACCCTCAGCCAAATTCCAGATTCAAATTTCTGGCCAGCCAATCAGGAGTGGCCAGGGGTGGGGCCGGCAGGAGGTGGGGCCTGGCTCTGGACCTCAGAGGCACAGTTTTCACTCAGGTCCGGCAGCTAGGTATTTATCAGGCTGCCAACCCTGCTGCTCCCCACTCCGGCTCTGGCCTGCGAACACCTACCCACTTCTCCCTTGTGCACATCTGTAATTTTCTTTCTTTCTTTGTCACAACTTTGCTGGCGGTTTGTCATTGGATTGGATCCCTTTGGGGGGAGACTGGGCCTGTGTGCCCAGGCTCCCTGGTAAGGGGATTCTCATAAGGAATCTTGGGAGTGAATGATGGAGGTGTATGCCCAGCTTGGGGGCTGCCAGGGCAGACTCACTCCAAGGTGGCAGGGGAATCACTCAGGTGTGTACACCCATGTGCTCTCCACCCTTAATGTCACTCCTTGGTTCCCCCCTTCAGTTGTGGTCTGGGAGGGTCATTGGCTGGCAGGTGGGTCAGGTGATGTTTTGGGGACCTGATCCACATGCATCACCAATGCTCCTTCATGCTGTCTCAATAAAGTTGTGGCCAGTTTTTTTCATTCCAGCCAACATGTGGGTCTGAGTTTGTCGCCGTGCTTCATCTCCCTTCCTGCACTCAGCCCTAGGTGGCAATGTAAATATCCTAAATAAATAACTTTCAAGGGTCAAATGTTTTCTTAACTGAGTTATATGTAGATAGCTATCTGACATTTATGAGATTAAAGAAACAGCTTCAAATGTACAGGAAAAAAATTCCTCACCAGAAATGCAGTTGATGGCTATCATTCCACTAAGGGCTGAGAAAGCTTAGCAACATCCTTTGGTATTTCAGAGGAAGGGGCATGGGTGATATGAAATGGCTACATATCTTGATAGAAAAGTTAAGAAATCTTGATACAAGTCCTTTCTGAAACAACAACTATAATGGTTAGAATTTATGACAGCCTTCTGAGTCGAAATATTATCCCTGTAAAACTAGTAAAGATCAAGCTGAATACAATCTATAAATCCAATCTCGCCCCCAAGTATCCACTGTTTTAAAGGTTGAGTTGGATAAGCAAAGATCTTACGGAGTAATCCAAAATGCCACAGAAATCCAATACATGTTCAGAGTTCTGTGTGAGCTTCTAAATTATTTTGAGCACTGGAGAAATGTTTTCTCTATAACTGGAAACCCTCATTATGCATCTACATCATTCCTGAGTTTGTGGGAAAGAAGACATGCCTCCATGTCACTTGGTACGGTATAAACTTTTCCGTCCCACGCTAAACCATATCAGCTCATGAATAATGATCAGTCTCCTGGATTTGTTAGTACTGAAACTAGGGTGCTAATCACTCACAACTCTTAAACAGGGTCTCTAAAGAATAAGCTAGGGGTGATACCAAAGATTTCTTGAGGTTTGTTTGTGTGTGGTTTTTTTCCAAATTTTTACATGCAGCTGCTTTGAAGATTGAAAACATAGCTTGGGAGGATGTATTTAACCCTTTCCCTCATATCCATAAATTAAACAGCCATGAGGACTATTTATTTGCATCTTCTTCCTCCCACTGAGCTGTTTGCAGTGTCAGGGGGGCTATTTAAATCATGGAAGATGCATGGAAAGAAAGGGTTAAATGCACTGTTCCCTCGTCACCTTTCCTTGTTCTTCAAAGAAACTTCATGCACATGCTTTTTTTTAAAAAAAAAAATGCTGTTAAAATCCTAATCACTGACATCATGCTGACATCATGCCACAGGTAGTTCAGGGATCTCCATTTCTATTCGTGCCTGGGAGCTCTGACTCTTGAAAATTTTGTTGGTCTCTGAGGTGCCACTGTACTCAAAACCTTGGGCCATCCGTGGCCTCTCAGCTCAACCCACCTCACAGGGTTGTTGTGAGAATAAAATGGAGGAGGGGAAAATATTGTAAGCCACTTTGGCTCCCACTGGGAAGAAAAGAGTGGTATGAAGGGAATAACACAAAATCCACCTCACTTTCATCAATAACTTACACTAACTTGAAGATGAAGGACAGAATCTTTTCCATATATTCTATGAATTGCTTACCAAAGGAATGGAAGTAATAAAATCATCATTTCTGAAGTCAAACATATTTATGTTTTTGCATAACATCATTTTATTGAAGTTTAGGGAATGACAGGATAACTGTGAAGCCAAGAGAGGTACATATTTGGCATTGGAGTGACTTACACCCTGCTATCTTGTAACACTGAGATTTGTTCCACACAACTGAGAGCAAGAACTGGGGGGTGTATGTAGATGATGCGGGGAACACTTAAATCACATTTTTACAATGTTTCAATTATTTTTCAATGTCTAAAATATCTCTTTACTTAATGCACTAGTAGTATGGAGAATGTGCAGTTACTTAAGTGTACAGAAAATATATTTCCCTACTACACTTCTTCATTGATTAATGAATCTGATGGACTGAGCTCTGATACACAGAAATTTATGCTGGAATAAGTTTTGTTAGTCTTTAAGATGCCACTGTTCTGCTGCAGCCTAAAATGGCTACCCAGCTGGAATTGATTATTAATGCACTGTTGTGCACATCTCTTCGCATGAAGGAACTGATGGAGTTGGGGGAGGGGGATATTACAGTCTTTCCCAGAGAACATGTCACTTACCATAGACCTTGAGACATGTCCTGCCTGGCATAGATCCCAAGGGAAATGTGTTAAAGATGCAGTTGTAACAGCCTTCATCCTTTAATGTTACAGCATGGAAAGTGATGGTAGAAATACTCAGCCCACTCTGAGAAATGTGCACGTGATTCTGATATTTGCCCAGGACTTTAGAGCCATGAGTCGTGCTGTAAGTAGCTATGTTAGTCTTGTCTTTCCCATGGTCCTTCTGCCAGGTAACCTGAACGACATCATAGCCTTCTGCCAGTTGACAATATAATGTCACATTTTCTCCAGCTATGGCTGTTTGAACTGTCTTGTGAATCACCTGAGATGCACCTTCAAAAAACAATAGAGAGTTGCTAAATTCTTGCAACTTTATTCTTAAGGATGACACTTCATGATAAAACAAGAAAGTTCTCATAATCAGACACACTACCACTCTACAGCCTGCCAGTTTTGTGTTAATTGAAAGTTGCTATAACTCAAGTTTGTCTAGAAATTCTATACTCCAATCTGGAAGACGTTCCCTCCTCTAATCACACATGTGTGGGAACTTCCTGTAGTTATCCATAGGTGAGAGATATGTATCTGCACTATGCTTATTTCATATGTTCCAGTTTGGTATCCTCAAATTTTTTAAAAAACAGACACCGGGGCAAAACCCTGGTGAGCATTGGTATAAATTAAGAACTTTCTTCCAATTGACTGTATTTACATAGCATGCCATATCAGTTTATCAGCTAGTTAGTTCAGTTAGCCACCTTGTCATATTGGAGTTAAATGCTGCCCAAGGAACTGTGGCCACTGTAGCTGCCATCTTTTTACCACCTGGCGGACCGCATCCTTGATCTGCTGTTGCTAGCCTACCATTAAGCAACAAAAGTGTTATGATTTAGGAGGTGGGAACAGACCGTAGAATCTGCACAAACAGGATAACATTTTTACATCTCTGTCAATCAGGTTAATTTTTAAAAATTAAGCTAGTTGGTATAAGACTTACCTGTCACGACTGTCCAGATGCCACAGATGAAAAGAGGTGTGAACATTTTGGCTGGATAGTTTACAATTTACCGATCAATTCACAATCACTGTTCAAGGCTATTAACATATGGCTTTACAGACCAACATGTATTGTGCTATAAGTATGTCCTGTCATTTTCGAGAACTGAAAATATGTACTTCCCCATGAGAAATCACAGTAGTTCCCAGGGGAGTTTGATTTTTATGACAGCTCAGTGCTGGAAAGCGTTGGGGAAAACAAGACCTCCTTGTATTGCTGTCTGAAGGTCAACCCCCTTCAGAATGTTTTATTTTTTTTCAGTGTCCTTAACTATTTACAGTAAAATCATCCAAGCATAACATTTCCCCACACATGGGTTTGAGGAGGTAGTATATGAACATCTAAAAACCCATAAAAGGGGGGGCATGTATAGCAAACATGTTGATAGAGCTGGCATTTTCTTTGGATAATGAGTTACATTCTCCCTGATTTGTTCATCTTACTGGGCTTTCATGGGCAAAAAGAAGCACTTCCATATTAGGGTCCCACTAAACAACGTGCAAAAAATTTGAAGATTAGAAACAAAACATTTTTAGCAGCGAAGAGCACAGCAGGAATAGTTGTATGTATGAAAGATTTCTGTCCCATTCAATATAGTTTACTAATATGTTGTTCCTGGCCTTCCCTTGATAGAAATCCTCACTCCCACCAAAGCTGAAATTCTCTCAACAGGTGAAAGAGTTAGAGCTCTAGCACCTGCATTGTTTCTTCCAAGAAACAGTTGCTACTTTTGAGGAGTAGATTGGCCATTTCATTTGTTCTTTCTCAAGCGATCCTTCTTTGATTTTCAAAATAGTTATATAAGTGCTGCTTTGTGTAATATCATTCCCTGTCTTGGATTTTGGGAAGCAGAACCGCTGTAGGGTCATCATGAGCAAAATGCAGGTGACACTGAGACCTTTTGTCACTCATCTCTTACAAAAGACCTTCAAAGGGAGTATCCAATGGGAATGTACTAAATTAGGAATCATGCAGAGATTCAACACTGTCTCCACAGGCTTTAAATAATGACTTGGGTTTCCTCAATCACTTTATGTGCTAATAGCTCAGCATAACCCAATGTCGACAGATGTCAATTAATTCTGCTTGCCGTGTCTCACACTACACGTTTCTGATTAGATATGGTTTTAGGTTTATATTACTTTATCCGTCTATTAGCAGTTTGGAGTAGTTCTCACTCTCTCTGAATGGACTGAATTTGAATTTTCTTTGATTATTGTTTCTAAGTGATCTTTCTTTGTAAGATCTCCTTGTTCCCTCCTTTCTGTTGCTTGTTACTTTAAGTATTATAAATACATCTCCTATGGATATACGCTTCTTGCATGTGATGTAGAGAGCTCTGACTCACAACTATTTATGCTGGAATGTTCTGAGTCTTTAACGCCCTACTGGACTTTTGTTTTATTTTGTTGGAAGAGACAAACATGAATATCACTGTGGAATTATAACCAGAGACAGGACTTTTTTAGTGGAGGCATCTCACCTTTGGAGGGACAGGAGACAGCAAGGAGTGAAAATGTACGTGTTCAAAATGTTCCCAAATATATTCTGAGAAAGCTCATATTGGTAATAGTAATGTTGTTCTGTTGCTGTTTTAATTAGTGGGCTATTTAAAATGCTTTATAATATTGTGAATACTGCCCATATGGGTGTATTTTTATTTCATTTTTATCGTTAGTTTTCCCCCCTGAGTTTTAATAGTTGTTAAACAGCGGGGCTTGGGGCTCTGAGCAGCAGGGCAATGGCCATTTAAAGAGTGGGTGGGGATTGGCTGGCTAGCCAGGAACTCCTGGCAAGCCAGCCAAGCCTCACCTGCTCTTTAAATGGGCATTTCCCTACCGCTCCAAGTTGCAGGGAAATGGCCATTTAAACAGAGGGGCTTGGCTGGCTGGCCGGGAACTCCTGGCCAGCCAGCCAAGCCTCACTTGCTCTTTAAATGGCCATTTCCCCACCGCTCCCTAGCCGGCTGGGAACTCCTGGCCGGGCAGCCAAGCCCCACTGTTTAAATGATCAGCTGCTTGTCGGGGATCTCCCTGACAAGCAGCTGATCCACGGGTTTAAATGCCTTTTCTCCTGCCGCTTTGCAGCGGCATGGAAAGGGATATTGGTGTTTAAAAAGAACCAAATGAACCAGTAGACTAGTTCGTGGAAGTTTGTGGAAACAAGCTTCCACAAGCCACTGGTTTGCAAACCACAAATCAGCCTGGTTTGTGGGTTTTTTTGGTTCATATTCCAGTTCATGTCCACCTCTACTTGACATCTTGGAATATTTTGAAAAACATAATGAAAAATAAAGCATTTTGATCTTAGATGCTGAGAAAGTATTTGATAAGTTGAACTGTTTAAGGTTCTAGAAGATATGAATTTTGAAGAGAATTTTATAAAATGGGAAAAATCAATTTATACCTTACAGTCAGCAAAAATAATTGTTGATGGAGATTTAGCAAAACCATGTGAAATTCAAAAGGAATGAGACAAGGTTATCCTTTGTCCCCTTTCTTGTTTATTTTAGTCCTTGAAATTTTGAATAGAGATATAAGTCAGGATTAAAAGATTGGTGTAAAGATTTAAAAAGAAAATTATAAATTAAAAGCATTTGTGGATGACTTGGTCTTAATTTAAGAGGATCTGTTAAAAATAATTGACTCTCTGATGTGTAAGTTAAAAGAATTTGGCGTACTAGCTGATTTTAACATTAATAAACAGAAAACAAAGATATTAACAAAAATATGAAACCACAAGAACAAGTTGAATTGATGAATAAGACAAGTTTTAAAGTTGAAAAGAAAGTAAAATATTTGGGAATTACATTGTCAAATATTAATTGTATGTTAGTCCATAATAATTTTAAGACTTGGAAATAAATCAAGAAAGATTTGCTAAGATGTGAAAAATTGCTTCTGTCATTGTAGGGGAGAATATCAGCTCAATCCTAAACCACGAGGCAGTGCTGCCGCTCACATGGTGATGTAAATGTGGGTCCGCTCCACTGCTCCCTATGGACTTTTGCAGGAGTCCCCCGCCGGTGCCTGAGCACAGCAAAGTGAGGCCAGCCCCCACCAGGAGTACTTGCCCGCCGTTCCCCTGACAACCCTGTTCACATCAGCCAATGACCACACCGCTCCCCTGTCAGGCAGGCAAGGGGCAAGCGGCAGCACAGCCAATGGGGACGCCATGATCCCCACTGCCAACCAACAGCCTTCCCAGTCAGGGAGCAGGCATCCCTGCTGGGGAGGGGGGCAGAGGTGACAGTGAAAGTCTGAATCAAACATCTACCCTCTCGCCCATCCAGCCCCCATTTCTGATGAGGGCCAGGCTGGTGGCCGCAGCTTGGTGTGCCTGCAAATCCCCCCCACTGCCACCGCTACCATGAGAAACAGATTCCCCATCCCTGAAAAGTGGACGAGAAAGCCTGCAGAACTTGGGGGCAGCTCCCAGGATCTGGAGAGGCAGGTGAGGGGGGGCAGGTTGTTCAATGAGTGACAGGAATGCCCTTTGGAAATCACACGAGAGGCCAGAAGGGAGTGCAAACCACCCACAGACTTGTGGCAGCACCATTTGAACACATCACTGCATTACAATGATGCGAGAATGTGGTTTGGACCTTGGGAGCCACACCCCAGTCCAGGAGTGACACCCTCCAGTGGACTGACAGTCCGCAGAAGCGGAGAAACTGCTCCGGGGGCCGCCATTCACCTCCTCCCCATGCCAGATTTCCCAAGTCCCTCCCTGCTTCCACAAACAGAAAAATGGAGTGTGGCCCATCCTCCCGGAGGAGGAGCCCTGGAGATCCTAAGATGTTGCTCCACATCCCCCTCCTCCCAGCAGTAACTTCTGCCTTTTCCTCTGCCTGGCTTATCAGATGCCAGCAGCTCAGTCCATCAGAGAATGAATGTCCTCAGTGGAGCCTCCCCCACCCTGCCAGACATTCATGGGCCACACTTCAATTCTCACCCCACTGCCTGAAGTTACATTGAAGGGAGGGGGGAGGGAAGCTGGACAGAGCACCACTTGACACCTGCTCCTCCTGGCAGCAGAGCCCACCCCATCGACCCCAGCCCCAAACTAGGAAAAATTTGCAGGGATATGTGAGAAGACATCCTGACGGGGAGTTGGGGGTGGCGGCAGCTACTGTCAATGTCAAGAGAGTGAGCAAATAGACAGTAGTTTCTTGTTTTTCAACACATATTTTATTAAACTGGAAAAGGTGTAGAGGTTCTCTGGAAGTATTTCTTGCCAATGCGGCCGAGCCGCGAGCTGCCTTGGTAAACTGCTCCCTGGGCAGGACCTGAATGGCACTCACAGAGGCTTACAGGGGGCTCAGACAGCCATGCTCCTTGGTCTCCTGGATGAGTGGCAATATGCCTACAAGGGAAACAGACACATGTGTTGCATGAGACCCAGGCTAGTGCACAGCTGAGGCCAATTCCAATCTGTAACATTTGGGAAGGTGTCCAATGGTTGAGAGCTGTGGCAGCAGCTCCACAGGTGCAGCTCACAACCACATAATACATGACCCTCTGTTCTCCGCCTTGCCCATGAGGGAGAAAGTCAAGTGGCTGTGCACCTTCCAGCAATAGGGTGTTACGATCACCCAACCACTGGCCATACTTCCTCTTCTGCTAGGAGGGACCCCAGCTGACGGAATCTGATCAGAACACCCACATGGGTGCCCACCCCCACCCTGAATAGCGGTGTCATGAGTAGTTTTTTGCCTCTTTAGCAGGCACGGGCTGCCGCCACCGCTGCCTCCCCAACCGAGCCTCACTTGAAGAGGCTAGTGGACTGGCAAGTTCAGGTGAGGGGGTAGCTGGCACAAATTAGCGAGCCAGATTAGCCGCTGCCCCAGCTCCTTCTTACCTATCAGTGCTCCCTCGCTCCTTACCAAACTGGAACTGCCCAAACCCCAGACACCACCCCCCAGCCCCACATTTACCTTGCCCAGCCGCCCTGCGGGCCCCTGGCATCCTCCCTCTCCTCCCGCAAAGGGTGAGAAGGCTGTTTTTGGCCTTTTCTGCTGCTGCGTGGGCCCTCAGGGCGGTGGATAAGGCTGAAAACGGCCTTCCTGCCCCTCAAATGGCCACCCCTTTAAACTGTCATTTGACAGGCCAGCTGATAGTTTAAATGGCCTTGATGCTTGCAAACAGCAGGAAAAGTTTATATGGCCATTTCCCTAGGAAAATGGCCATTTAAACTGCCCCTTTAATACAACCCAAACCAACTAGCAGACCAGTTTGTGTAAGTTCATGGAAATGAGCTTCCATGAACCACTCGTTCACGAACCACAAACTAGCCTAGTTTGTGCATCTTTTGGATCGTAATTCAATTCATGCCCATCTCTAGTTTCTAGCTTGTAGTGCATAAAAGCTCAGAGAAAGGGAGGGCTAGAGGTTGGTTTTTCCTTCACAGGAAGGAAAGTAGAGAGAGGATGGCCCTCTTTTTTACTAGTAAATGTGGGAGACTGTAAAGTTTGCTGCCAGTCTCCCTTCCCGACAAAAACTGTTAATTCAGAGTTAATTGAAGATAACAAAACGGCAAGAAGAACTCAATGAGTCTCCAAAAACTAAAAAACCCTAAAAAATCTAAAATAAATGACTAGATTGGTCCTTCCCAAAGCAGAAGGTTTTCTGGGAAAGATGAAATTTCTCCTAGTGTTCTTTGAACCACTATCTTTGGAGGCCTTCTTAAGCCACAGTGAGTGGCCCTGCTAGAACCTTGGCACCTAAGTGAGGGCAGTAGCAGCAGTTCCAAATACCTCAGAGGGACCTCCTCACTGTGTAGCTCACTATTACTAATAGCCAGGGGTCATTTCCTAGATAAAGAGCTTCAGGAACTCATTAGCATAACTCATTAGCATATTTCTTTAGCATATGCCACACCCCCTGACATCACTAGAAGTGTGTCAGAAGGCAACATCCACCTCTCAGGCCCCTTTCCCCAAAAATCTCCAGGTATTTCCTTAAAGCAGAATGAACTCAAAGCAGCTTGCCCTCCTCTGGAGAGCCAGCCCTGCTTGCACCTATGCACTCACTCTCTCTCACAAGTCACAAATAAAAATGAATTCCAAGCAGCTTACCCTCCTTTGGAGTCCAGCCCCACCTGGCTTGCACTCACTCACTCACTCACTCACTCACTCACTCACTCACTCACTCACTCACTCACTCACTCACTCACTCACTCACTCACTCACTCACTCTCTCAATGAGTGAATGAACCAAGGGTGGGAGATGGGGCCTGCCCCCAGTGTGTTGAAGTGGAGGCTCATGTGCTGGCTGTGTAATTTTGGCTCATTTCCCCCATTATGCATAGACATGGGCACGAACAGCAAAAAAAAATACGAACATGATGTTCGTTGTTCATTGCCATCTATGAACAACGAACAACACACATTGATGAACATGACCCATTCAACGAACGTGTTCGTTGTTCGTGGGGGGCAGAATGGCTCCCTTGGCACTTGGAGAGCCCATATACACAGAGTGTGTTCAGCAGGCTCTCCTACAGCCATCACCCAAGTTTGGTCGAGATTGCAATAGGGATCTTGGAGTTAAACATTCTCAAATCTGATGTCCCCAGGAAACTCCAATTCGATACAATTGGAGCCAGTTGACTTTGACACCATTTACAAGTGGAGGACTCCCATGGTGTGCCACCTCCTGTTCTCAGAGGTGGGGGGGGGTCAGGCCACTCACCGGCAGCACCCCCATGTGCTTGCCCACCAGTTCTCAGAGTACTTTCCGTCACAGGCCAGAAGGTGGGTGATGTTGGCAGCCACCGGGCCTGGTGGGCTTGGGGAGGCAGTGGCGGGTGATCTCCCCTCTAGGGGGTGGGGGTCTGGCCACCCGCTGGTGGCACCCCCCATGTGCCTGGCCACCAGGCCTCAGAGTACTTTCTGGCACAGGCTGGAAGGTGGGTGATGTCGGCGGCTGCCAGGCTTGGTGGGCTCGGGGAGGTGGTGATGGGGTGCCTCCCCTCTAGGGGGTGGGGGGTTGGCCACTCACTGGTGGCACCCCCCATGTGCCTGCCCATGAGGCCTCAGAGTACTTTCCGGCGTAGGCCGGAAGGTGGGTGATGTTGGCGGCTGCCGGGCCTGGTGGACTTGGGATGGCAGTGGCAGGCTACCTCCCCTCTAGGGGGCAGGGGGTCTGGCTGTTCACCAGCAGCACCCCCATGTGCCCACATGCCAGGCCTCAGAGTACTTTCTGTGGCAGGCCGGAAGGTGGGTGATGTTGGCAGCCACTGGGCCTGGCAGGCTCGGGGAGGTGGTGGTGTGCAATCTTCCCTCTAGGGGGTGGGGGTCTGGCTGCCCACTGGTGGCACCCCCCATGTGCCCAGCCACCAGTCCTCAGAGTACTTTCTGGCACAGGCCGGAAGGTGGGTGATGTCGGTGGCTGCCGGGCCTGGCGGGCTTGGGGAGGCAGTGGCAGGCCGTCTCCCCTTGAGGGAGTGGGGGAGGGTAAGGATTAGGGTTAGGGTTCAGGTTAGAGTCAGAGAAACCAAAATACGTCACCAGATGGGGACATCATGGCATCGGGGACGATGTTGTTTTCCGCACCTCGCTTGGTGCAGAGGCTGTTGCTGCCCAAACACACAGGCTGGACATGTAGTGCTGGATGGTTAGGTACATGGGATAGATAGGTTTCTTGATAGACAGGTACATAGATGTATGGGATAGGTGTATAGGATAGAGGGATGCATGAATACATTGAATACCTGTATTGGATTGACAGGAGAGAGAGATACTGTGTGCAGGGATATTGGGGAGACAGGTGTATTGCCCAAATATCTTGGTTGTCCCATCAATAGACAGTTGGAAGGAATGAACCAAGGGTGGGAGGTGGGGCCTGCCCCCAATGTGTTGAAGTGGAGGCTCACATGTTGGCTGTCAAGGCGGTGGACAATGCCTTCCCCCCCGGTTGTGGGGGAAGCATCAGTTCCCCTAGGAAAGGGGATTGTGGGCAGACAGGTAGGTGTGCACATGGGGAGCTGAAGGCTGCCCCCCACATCACCCACTATCCTTCTGTCACTGACGTGGCAGCTGATTCAGCAACCTATACAAGACAGCATTGCCACAAACGCTGATGCCATTGAGGGTCCCTCCAGCCGGACAGCTGATGAGCTGTCCCTCATGCCAAGAAGCTGCAGCAGCTGACATCATCCACCTTCCTGCTTTTGCAGAAAGGATGGGATGGATGAGAGGTCATTGAGTAGGGTCGAAGTGGTTCCAGGGAGGGAGCGGTTGAAAGAGGGACTGGGAACTTATCTGGGAGAGGAGGACAAAGGCTACCTGGCCGCATTGCACAGCATTGCACAGCAGGACCAGGAAGCTGCGAACATTTGCGAGCCATGAGCTGAGAAACACTGAGCTTTGCATCTGTGGCAGTAAACTTCACCCACCTTCCTGCCTTTATGGAAAGGATGGGATGGACAGGACTGTAGAGGTCGTTGGGAGGGGTCTGAGTGGTTCCAGAGTAGGAGATGTTGAAAGAGGGACTATCAGAGAACTTGTCAGGGAGACAAGGACAAAGGGTTACCAGCTGCATTGCGGAGCAAGACCCAGAAGACCCAAAGGCGGCAGCAGTGCCATGATAGTCCCTCATGCCCAACAGTGATGGCTGCACACATGACCCACCTGCCTGCCTTCGTGGAAAGGATGGGATGGACAGGACAGGAGAGGTCATTGGGAAGGGTCGGAGTGGTTCCAGACAGGGAGAGGATGATAGAGGGACCAGCAGCCCCAAGAACTGAGGGGAGCTAGAGCATTTCCACAAAATCCACACCATTCAGTGACACTGCACCTCAGCAGGCAGTATAGACACTACTAATAAGTAGTGTAGGCTGCCGCCAGCATCACCCACCTTCCTGCCTTTGTGGAAAGGACAGGCGTTGTGGGATCCATTCCCCCCTGCTCAGAGGGGACAGCAGGTGCCCATGGACAGGGGGCACCATGCAGCACAACCGTATCTGCAACAGCTTCTGAGCTGCCCCCTGCCCAAAAGCAGCAGCAGCAGACAGCACCCACCTTTCTGCCTTCATGGACAAGGCGGAAGTCGTAGGACCTATTCCCCCCTGCTCAGAGGGGACAGCAGATGCCATGTGTCATGGCCCAGTCTGAGAGTGAGGTCTCCTCTGGAGGAGAGGAGCCTCGTGTAGCCAGCCAGGACTCCTCAGGAGAAGAAGAGTTCTGTGTAGCCAGCTCTAGCCCTGACTCAGCAGAAGCTGGCAATCAGGAGCAGCAGCTGCTGGCTGATCAAAGCTCACAGCTAGCAGCTGAGACACCAGCACCCTCTAGCCCCAATACCACAGGGGAAGCTCAGCCAGGAACTTCCACAGGGGAGGCTCAGTCAGGGACTGCCAGCACCACAGGGGAAGCCCAGCCAGGGGCTTCCACCCCCCCCCCCAGGCTCACCCACGCCTAGAGAGCGCCGCAGACAGCGCCAGAGACTAGAACTGCAGGAGAGACGGCACAGTGCTTGTCTCCTGAGCCAACACCAGCTGCTGGAGAGCGACGATGAGTAGCATCAGGATGGAGCCCCAGCAGCTGGCTGAAAATCACGCCTGGCTATAAAAGCCAGTCAGGAGCAACTGCCAGGTGTGGAAGCAATGTGTCAATTACCTGCAACCACTTCCTGGTACCTTGCATCCTGCTCTTGCCTGCACCTTGCCTTGATACCCTCGTGCTCTGACCTATGGACTGGACTTGGCTTGGCTTTTTGGATCTTGGACACACCCCTGGCATTTACCTTGGGCTCTGACTACAGACTGGACTCGGCTTGTGACTCTTGAACACTCCTTGGCTTTGTGTTAGTACCTGGGCTACCAGCTTGGGCGGGCCCAGCCCATGACACCATGGATAGGGGGCACCATGCTGGGCAACCATATATGCAACAGCTTCTGAGTGGCACCGTGTGCCCAAAAGCAGCAGCAGCAGACAGCACCCACCTTCCTGCCTTCACGGAAAGGGTGGGAGTCATGGGACCATTCCCCCCTGCTCAGAGGGGACAGCAGGTACCATGGAATGGGGGGCACCATGCAGTACAACCGTATCAGCAACGTCTTTTGAGATGCCCCTCGTGCCCAAAAGTTGCGGCTGCAGACATGACCCACCTTCCTGCCTTCACAGAAAGGGTTGGATGGGCAGGAGAAGTTGTTGGGAAAGGTCATAGTGGTTTCCAGAGAGGGCAAGGTTGAAAGAGGGACCAGGAACTTGCCACAGAGAGGACATGATGGGGGGACAAGTCATAGGGAAGGGTCATTTTGGCACCATCCAAAGAGGGAGAGGTTTAAAGAGGGATGGTCAGGGAACTTGTCAGGGAGAGAGTGAGAAAGGGTTACCAGCTGCATCACAGAGCAGGACCGGGAAGACCCCTTCATTGGCAAGCCATGAGCTGAGAAACTCACTGAGTTGTGGGACAGCAGCAGCAGCTGACACGACCCATCTTCCTGCCTTTGCATAAAGGGCGGGATGGGCAGAACAGGAGAGGTTGGGGGGTGTCTGAGTGTTTCCGGAGAGGGAGCAGTTGAAAGAGGGACTGGGAACTTGTCAAGGAGAGGAGGACTCCTGCCTTCGCAGAAAGGACGGGATGGACAGGACAGGAGAGGTTGTTGGGAGGGGTCTGAGCCGTTCCAGAAAGGGGAAGGTTGAAAGAGGGGCCAGGAAATTGTCAGGGAGGGGAGGATAAAGGCTTCCTGGCCGCATTGTGCAGCAGGACTGGGAAGCCCCCATCATTTGCAAGCTATGGGCCAAGAAACCCACTGATTTTGTCAGAGGAGGCAGCAAACATCACTCACCTTCTTGCCTTTGTGGAAAGGACATGACTGGTCACGGCGGGACCCATTCCCCCCTGCCCAGAGGGGACAGCTGATGCTGTTGACAGAGGCCACACAATTGCATGTGCAACAGCTGCTGAGCTCTTCTTTGCACCTGGAAGCCGCTGCAGCTGACATCACCCACCTTCCTGCCTTCACAGAAAGAACGGGATGGGCAGAAGAGGCCGTTGGGAGGGGTCTGAGCATTTCCAGAGTGGGACAGGTCCAAAGAGGGACTGGGAGCTTGACAGGGAGAGAAGGACAAAGGGTTACCAGCTGCATTGTGGAGAAGGACCAGGAAGGAAGACCCCCAACATCCACCATGAAGGATTATGCAGACTGCTCTGGGAGAGGCTTGTCCGCCCCTCCTGTCACCAACATCACTCACCTTCCTGCCTTCGCGGAAATGACAGGATGGACAGGACAGGAGAGGTCGTTGGGAAGGGTTGGAGTGGTTCCAGAGAGGGAGAGATTGAAAGAGGGACTGGGAACTTGTCAGGGAGAGGAGGACAAAGGCTTCCTGGCCACATTGCGCAGAACGATCAGGAAGCCCCCAACATTTGCAAGCCATGAGCTGAGAAACCCACAGAGCTTGGCGCCGGACCTTGGAAGCAGCCCTGAGAACTGAGGGGGGATAGAGCACGACACTACCACTCACAGAAACCTGACCTGAGTAGCCACGGGACAGGTAAGAGCAGTGAGTAGCTTTGGCCCTGGAGCCAGGCAGTGGGCCAGAAATCTTGAGCCCACTGCAGAGGAGCTTGGCCTAGAACCACAGTAGACCAGGGTGGCTCAGAGCCCAGCTACATCCAGGTCCATGGAGGAATATCCCAGCAGGTGGAGGTTGACCTTGATGAAGGTCAACATGTCCACCAGGTCCAGGTGCAGATGAGCACGCCGGGGACGGAGGAGGTCTCCCAGGTGAGATAACACCTGCTTACTCTGCACGCTGGTGGGAGAGCCGGACAGGATGTTGGTTGCCATGATGGACAGGTCCGGACAGGATTTACTCACCCAACACTCCAACAGGTTGGAAGGGGGGGCTCGGTGGACTCCGCAAGGTACTCTCACACCATGGTCCCTGCCGAGTCCTCCAATGCGAAAGACGGGACCCACTGTGCTGCGGCCAACCACACAGCCCACCGACGAGGCCCAGAGATTGAGTGGGCCTGTTTGGATGGGTCTTTCCTGGCGTGGCTCTGTTCCCACCTCCTCCCCCTCCTATTCCTACTCCTCCTTCCCCACCATCTGCCCCTCAGCCCTGCCCGGTTCCCTCCATCCTGCCTTCTCTGCCTGGAAACGAACCACTGCTCTGTGGAGCTCCTTTTTCTAGCATTGCATTTTGCCTGCCCACATGGCGATGCTGCCCTTGATACGGGGGTCACAGAGGGAGGCCCTTTGGTACGACACCTTGTGGCGCACAGGATGCAAGCGCTCGACCTCCTCACAAAGTCACTGAACCTGGGGAGCAGCTCTTCCTTGTGCTCGAGCTTTTGGGCCAGGAACTGGTCGAGCCCATGGATCAGGGGGATGACTTAAACCAGGCTGGCCTTGTACGCGCACAAGAGCTCGGCGGCCTCCTTAAAGAGTTTCAGCAACTGGGACATCTGGGCAAGGACTCTCCATTCCATAGAGTTGAAGCTCAGCTCCTCTCCCTTCCTCAGAAGATCCATCAATGACAGGATGTCCTGCAATTTATTATTATTTATTTATTTATATTATTTGATTTATATCCCGCCCTCCCCACAGATGAGCTCAGGGCAGCTAACAACATTAAAAATACATTAAAAATCACAAAAACATAAAATCAATAATAATTTTTTTAAAATCATTAAAATAGTCCAGGAGCAGACTATTTAAACAAATATTGGGAGTCCGTATACAGGCATAGCAGATGGCCCAGGGCAGCCCCAGAAGAAGTGGTTATTTTAGATGGAAGAAGGAGGACACCCGCTGGCACTCAGCTGAAGGCCCGGTGGAACATCTCCATTTTACAGACCCTGCAAAACTGTAACAGGTCCCGCGGGGCCCAGATCTCCAGAGGGAGAACGTTCCACCAGGCCGGGGCCAGGGCAGAAAAAGCTCTGGCCCTGGTTGAGGCCCGACGGATGTCCTTCAGGCCGGGGACCACCAGAAGTTGCTTGTCTGTAGAGTGCAACACCCTGCAGGGGACGTAATGGAAGAGGCGATCCCGCAGGTATGCAGGTCCCAATCCATGAAGGGCTTTAAACACCAAGGTTAACACCTTGAACCGGATCCGGAACTCCACTGGGAGCCAGTGCAGCTGGCACAGCACAGGATGAATGTGTGCTCGGATTGGCGTTCCAACAAGGATGTGTGCTGCTGCATTCTGGACCAGCTGTAACTTCTGGGTCAGGCCCAAGGGCAGCCCAGCATAGAGTGAGTTGCAGTAGTCTATCCTGGAGGTGACCATTGCATGGATTACTGTGGCCAGGTCCCGGGGCTAAAGATAGGGCACCAGTTGCCTGGCCTGTCGAAGATGAAAAAAGGTAGACCTGACAACAGTTGTGACCTGGGCCTCCATTGAAAGTGTGGCATTGAAGGTCACACCCAGGCTCCTTCTTCTCCACCAGACGACTGGGCCCTTCTGCTCCACCAGACGAATTATCATGTCATAGGGGGAGTTCCAGCAGGTGGGCAGGTCCTGGAAGAGTTGGTGCTCGGGGTCCCCCCCTCCTGCCTCTGGAGCAGCTTGCGGGAAGAGTTGATGCTGCGGGAGAAGTGGGAAGCAATGTGACGGCGGCTGTCCAGCAGATTGTGCATCCACAACATTCCCTTGTCCCAGCTGTTCCTTGGCTTGCTCCCCAGCCCAAGAATTTCCCTCATCACTAGGTGCAGCTTGTGCACCATGCACACCAGGCCCAGGAGGGATGCCTCTTTCAGGGCTGCCAACATGTTGGCTCCCGTGTCCGTCACCATGAAGCCACATACAAACCCTTCCCCCTGGCCATCCACTCCTCAGAGCTGCCTTTATCGTGTTGGCGATGTTCTTCCCAGTATGGACCTTGCCCATCCCCCGGGCCTGGAGAAGAACTACACTGTAGCCCAGTGTCAAGCATGGCACCTGTTTTCAGGTACCTGCTCTTGGCTTGGGGTGGCGGAAGTCCTCTGGTTGCCACCAGTGGGCAGTGATGCTAAGGTAGCCATGATGGCAGCTGCTCCAGAGGTCTGCTGTGAAGTGTACTGTATGGCCTTTGGTGGATGACAGCTCCCTGAGCACCAAGTCTTGCACAGACTAGTAGAGGACAGGAAGGACTCAACGCCCAACGGTGTGCCATGACGGCATAGAGAACCATGGAGCAAAGCTCTGAAGCAGCCTTTGGAAGCCCACGTCCTCCACAATGGAGGGGGGGAATGCTTGTAGGGCAATCATCTCTGCCATGACGTGAATGCCTGCCTCCTGAGCCCTCAATCTCACCCTTTTCAGCGGCATTGTTCCTGACCCAGAGGGAACCACCTCCGCAAGGGCCCTCCCACCAGAAGCACCGTAGCGGCAAGGCTTCTTGCTTGGGGTGGATTCCGGTGACCCTCCCACTGATCCCAGGTCAGAAGAGCTGATAGCCCTCTGTCTCCCTCCGCCAGATGGTTCACTGGCCAAGGACGGAGATTGCAGGCTTGAGTGGTGCATCTTCAGGTGCCTACTCAGGACCATCGAAGACAGGTGCTTCAGGTTATTGCCTCTGCACACCAGGCCATCACTGACACAGCACCGCACCACATTGGGGTCATTAGGAAGGGCTTGAAAGTGCCTCCTTACCAACTGGTTGAAATGTCACCCACTAACTGTTCCAGGGGAAGGAGGATAAAGGGTTACTGGCCATGCTGCGGAACTAGCACCGGAAGATGGAGTAAGGGGTGGACTGCAGGCAGGGACAGCATTGAGAGTTTGGGATGGGGACCATTCCTCCACGTACCCCTGACCCTCCTCCTCAAAAAGTTTAAGGAGATCCTCTTCCCCCGGTGGCAAGAGCTCTTCGGCCTCCTCCACAGCCTCCACAGCTGAATCTTGGAGACCAGGAGGTTCTGCTGCCCCCGAGCCCCACCCAGTACTGCTTCCTGCGTGGCAACTGAGACAATCCTTGCATGTCCCCCCACAACCACCCTTGGCCCCTGCCTGAAGCCTCATTGTGCCAGCAAACAAGAATTAAGGAAGAATGAGAAAGAGAGAACACGGTGAGCCCTCAGCCAAGGTGCCCACTGAGCTGGGCCCCAGGGCCAGGCAGCAGCCATGGAACCAGAGGGAGGAGTAGAGCCCTAGCCCAGCACTCCCAGATACCTGACTAGAATCACATCAGGCAGTAATACTACTCATCACAGTGTGAGTCCTCAGCCGAGGTGCCCACTGAGCTGGGTCCCAGGGCGAGGCAGCAGCCCTGGAACCAGAGGGAAGAGCTAGAGCCCTAGCCCAGCATTTTCAGATACCTGACCAGAATCAGATCAGGCAGTAATAATAATAATCAGTGTGAGCCCTCAGCCGAGGTGCCTGCTGAGCTTGGTCCCAACGCCTGGCAGCAGCCCTGGAACCAGAGGGGATAGATCCCTATCCCACCATACACAAAAAAAATCCCAGCTCCAATGCACGCTCCTTTTCTCTCTCTCAAAATGCTAGCAATACAACAGCTCTCTCCCACTCCACTGCCAGCTAAAACTGAAAGCCAGAACTGGGAGCACAGTGTCCTTTTATAACCAGAGGTCCCATTGATCAAAACAGGAGGTCTGTGGTTGGCAGTCAGAACTGTCTAACAGGGTTTGCAGGGATGAGATTGGAGTGCCTATGGCTACAGAACACCCCCCTCCCTCCCCCCTGGTCTCTGCTCCCATGTTACCAATTGTAACCAATTTGGAGCTCCACACTTGGTGGGAAAACATGCCCATCAAGCTAAGTTGGGCTTAGATTGGGGTTTCCAGGGCAACAGAAGGAGTGCAGACAGAGTTCAGGCAGTCCCTGCCTCTGTTGCCAAGGGAATTGATTGAAGGTGCCTGACTGTCTAGCTTCATGAACTGCAGATGAACACACGAACGAGGCTTGCGACGACCACTTGTTCGTCTAAAATGGGGCCTCACAAACAGCTTATTTGCGAACAGCAGATTGGGATGTTCATGGCTTTTTTTCATTCGTAATGCTGTTCGTGCCCATCTCTAATTATGCTCACCCCTAGTTAGTACCCCATGCAGTGCCCATGTTTCCTTTTTTGCCCCCACTTCCTTCACATCCTAGCACCTTCTCTCCTTGCCCGGCACCACTAAGCTTAAAATGATGATGGGTTATAGGCTGCTCAATGGGGGTGAGAAAGACCCAGCAAAGACAATGATAGTTGCAATGCTTTCCCCTCTCAGCTACTAATTGATGGAGTACTCCAATGGCAGTGACAGGTCTAGATGCATGACATTTAGGCATACTTATGTGTACCTGTTAGTATATACATGGAAAACTTAACAACTTGGCGAACATGATGTTTTTGTGGTTATAAGCCACCTCGAAGCTTGTGTGTATCCAAAGTAGAGCTATATATTTGGCACGCAGGAGAAGCCTCTGAACTAATCTTTAGCTGCAGAAGATATCCTACTTAGAAACCACATGTTTTCCGTTTATAAGATGTACTATAAAAAGAAAAACTTCTTGTTCTCACAAACCACTAGAAAGTATGTAATGGATAAAACTTTCGGTTTGTATTGAGATGAACATCATCATTAAACTAGAACAGTTTTTAAAAACCCCAGCAATTAAAATAAGATCCTTAAAGGTAATGCAATGTAATTCCTGGAAATTTGTTTTTTTTCTAGTATTTTTGTCCACTTATATAGTTTAATTTGGTTTATGACACTAAATGACAACTAGAAGAGGGACTTCACATTGTTCTCAAACAGAAAAAAAGAGAGTGGTATGCTTTTGTTATGATTTGAATAGATTTTTCTTGTGCTGATCTTCAGTCAGACAGAATGTTTAGCCATGGGTTGCATGATTCACATTAGTAAATGAAACTTAAGGACTAAAGTTTCAATTGAATGACCTTGTAGAGTGTCCAAACCACATCAGCTGGGATTTTTTTGTTGCTTTACTAGAAAGCTGGGTTTTGCATAACCATTAGCCAGCTTCCCCCTCCTTTCTAGGAAGTGACATCATTTATCTCTTGGCAGCTACACTCCCATCTGTGATGTAAAAGGGAAATTTCTGTACAGTGTAAATGTATGATACTCTTTGGTGTATGTGTACTCTATCTGCTGACTGGACTTTACTGGAGTGAAATCTTCTTGGTATACATAGCAATTACTATAAACACACTCCAAGAGGAAGAAAAGAACAAGAAGATTTTTTTAAAAAAAAATACCGGAGCCTGACTGGCACAGAATAATTGAAAAGATGGGCAATCAAGTACCAAAAGAAAGGTATGTTATGCAACACTTCAGAAAAAAATACCCTCTAGCAGCATCTCTTTTAGTTTAAGGTGGTTCCCAAACTGTTTTAGTGAGTCTTCAGGTTCCCATGGGGAAATATATATAAGATACTGATTATGTAAGTTCTTAGTTTTTAAAAAAGTGGATTGGAAGAAAAAAAATCAGGCAACAGATAAGATACAGAAGCATCATAAGAATTCGAAGGGGGAAGGAGGTAGGCAAAGAAGAAGCTAAACTGATACTGAGAAAGCAAAATCTGTGTCCCGTACTAAACCTTCCCAGTCAGAAAAAAAGGATATATTTTACTTCAATGTTATAATACCAAAAATATCTAGTCAGAATTATTACACTGATTTTAAAATTTGTAGACATTTTTAAAGATTGAATTCCTCCAATTTGAAAAACTGGTCCTTCGGTATCCTACGTCTACTAGTCAGGTTTAAATTCATTCTGATTTAGATCAATTAAGGTTAGTTGCGCAATTACTAAAATTAACTTGTTGGGTCAAAGCAAAGTATTCTTCAGCTCTTTAGTAAGCTTTACAAATTTTGCAGATTGTGAAAAATTAATTAACTACTAGATCAAACCTATTCATACAATGTACTTAAGGACCTCACATAGTGTTGTTTCTTTACTAGAAAGCCACGTTCTGCTTCACCTTACTAGTTTTGGCAGAGGTTCGGAATTAACTCCTTTGCTTAATTGCCGCCTCACAACGCAATAGATGGCAAGATTAACTTTACATAGATTTGCTTCTAAATGACTGCTAAAAAATGAAAACAGTTCAGATGTTTCATAATACAATACTTAAGCTGAATAAAGTCAAATCACGGTAATATCTAAATTTAAATATCTAAATCAGAACAGTATCTGCCATTTTTTTTCTGGTTTTCCCTTCCATTATAAATGAACACTGGGAACATTGGGATAAAGATTTTGTGATAAAAGACCCTAAAACTATTAAGCAATATACCTAATTAAATATAGTATGTCATACTGCTGAGAAAATACATTTAAGATCGATGCTGTAGAAAGCTCCCTTGGGAAGTTTGCGATTTCCTTGGACTAGATGCTTGTTCAACCGTGCTTTAACTAGAGGCCTTTCTCCCATTACACAATGCAGAGGACTGTAAACTGGCAACTGTAGCTAATCACAGCCTTTCAGCTGAAGAGGCTTTATGATAATCAGTTTCCAAACACTTTTTTTAAAAAAGTGAGAAGTGAAATATTTTAAGTCACATTGATTTCAACAAGCAAACTAACCACATGCTTAAATATCTCTCATAGAAAGCAACGGGACATAAAAACGCTTAATCTTGGCTTGATAAAACCCATTAAGTATAGTGGCCCAGACATCAAACAAAGCCATTCCTTGGTGGCAAGCATCTGCCTGGTTTTTGCTTATAAACATCAAAATGCATCATGTACCGTGATGGTCACCATATTCACAATTATAAGCTGGACCCAAAGATGCTCTGTATGTATGTTCAGAGGTGGTTTGTTATTGCTTGCCTCTGTGGACCAGCTCCAGACTTCCTCGGTGGTTTCCCATCCAAGTACTAATCAGGGCCAACCCTGCTTAGATTACAAGATCTGACCTTATTGGACTAGCCTGGGCCAAAAGTTGTCCTGTCACTTACAAGATTTCTCTGTGACAGAGGGGCACCTATAGGTCCCATTTAATAACAGAAATATGTGCAATTGACCAAAAAGTTGTTCTCTGTGGCCATTGTCACTTAAGGCTGGATCAAATGCAATGGATAGACAGTCCACTTTTTTAAAAAGCTGACATGTAGCTGCTGGAAGGGGCAACTGAACCAGAGCAGGGACAGGGAAGAAGGGGGTTTGACCAGGTGTCGACAGTCCCATTTGCCTCATGCATACTACCACCTATGTCCACTTATTTATTCTATCAGGAAAAGAGGCAGGCAATATACAGGATAGTGACCACATTTCAGAGAAAAGTGTTAAAGATGCTTTCATCCCGTGCCACAGCCATGACCAGAACCTCTATGCTTGATTTTAAGCTTAAACAAAACGCCCTGTAAGAGAAGTCAAAACTGCTTGCCTGTTTTTCTCCCTTTTTCAGTCCCATCAAATAAGAAAAACACAAAGGACATATTAGAAAAGAGCTTGAGGGAACATGCAGAAATGAGATTGGTAACAAATCAGTCATTTAGAGCATAAAGATTTGAATTACAGAAGGTGCCAAAGAAAATTAATGCACATTTTGTTTTGTTTCTGTTTCCAGAAAATGCTTTAATGTGAGTCTGAATATCTTTTAATTATCTGCAAAATGTACACTGAGAATCCTTCTAAAGCCTAAATCATTAGCAACAAATCATGACGTCTGCATTCAGGGGGAGAGAAATGGAACAACCAATAAAATTCATGCATTTAATCTTTCCTGCAGGAGAAGATATGTTTTGATCAAAAGCATAATAAGTAAAATGATGATCCCGAGACACAATGCCATTTGAAGAAGCTTGCTGAATCAGATCAAAGGTCCATCTAGTGCAATACAGTATCCTATTTCCAAGAATGGCTAAAGAGATGCCTATAGCACAAACAGGGCAAAAAAGCAACCACTTTTCTCTACTGTTTCCCATCAGTGAGTGATATTCAGGGGCAGACTCCTTTCAGACAGAGAGGTTCAATTTAGTTATTGTGGCTTAGCAATAGATAGATCTCCCCTTTGTGGATTTTTCTCATCTTCTTTAAAAGCTCTCAAAGCCCATGACTATCACCATTAAACATGCGCACGAATCCAATTACGACCCAAAAAAACGCACAAACCAGGCCAGTTCGTGGGTTGTGAACCATGGATCGTGGAAGCTCCTTTCTATGAACTTTCATGAACTGGTTACTGGCTCGGGTTCGTTTGGGTCATATTGGGAAAGGGAAATGGCCATTTAAACTTTTCCTGCAGCTTGCAAGCGGCAGAGACCTTTAAACTATCAGCTGGCAGGCAGCAGGGGGGATCCCCCCCCATTGCTGCCTGGCAGCTGATAGTTTAAAGAGACCTGCCACTTGCAAGCAGCAGGCCCCTTTAAATGGCCCACAAACCCCAGCCGTTGCCCCCCAAGCCCCAGCCCCACACTTACCTTGAGGACTCCTGTGGCTTGCGGCATCCTCCCCCCTCCTCCTGCGAGGGGTGGCAAGGCCATTTTTGGCCTCCTTTATCTCTCTGAGGATGGAGGAAGCCTAAAACAGCCTCCAGCAGGTCCCTTTAAACTATCAGCTGGCAGGTGGCGAGGGGGGATCCCCCCCACCTGCCAGCTGATAGTTTAAAGGGACCTGCTGCTTGCAAGGCAGGAAAGGGCCCTTTAAACTGTTAAATGTCCCTTTCATTGCCGCTGCTAAGTGGCCGGAAAGGGGTATTTAAACCCCATGAATCACAAACTGGTTTGTAACTGGCCCGTTTCCGTGCCAGTTCATGGTTTTTGGTTCGTCAAAATTCACGAACCACAAACCTCATGGTTCGGGGTTTTTTTTGGTTCAAGGCCATGTCTAATCACCATACAGCATGGCAGCAAATTCCATAAATTAATTATATGTTGAGTGAAAAGAACAACTATCTTTTATATTCCCTGTATCTACTACCAATGTGTTTCATTAGATCACCCTGAGTTCTTGTGCGTGTGTGAGCAAAAGAGAAAGAAAAATTACTCTCTCTCTTTGCTGCTACACTGTTTCCACCTCTTGTAATTTTTTTTTGTAAATTAAAAATTACCCCAAATGCTAGTGTATAGAATCCGTCCATCATTTTGGGATGTCCTGCATCATTATTATATCTGAATCTGAACATGGCTCAATAGTGTGGATCAAAACATCTGTCCAACAAAGCCATGAAGATGGAGGTTACTAAAATCTGGGGGCAGGGGGGGGATACCCAGATTTGCTGAATAATCTGAAAAGTTTTTTCAAAAAAGTGAGAATTTTTTGAAATTCCTCTCTAAATTGCAAGTTAAAGTGTATGTAGAGGAGAGTCTTGCAATATATCAGCTGCTATTTTGGGGAGCTGCCAAACAATCTTGTAAACATTTCTTGCCATCATCAGACAGGTGATGTGTTAGATGGTATGGCTTGGAGCAGAAAACACATCCTGTATGCTTTCTGCTCCTAACCCAGCCCCCTGGATCAGCTGGTAAGTGACTACTGGGGGAGGAATGCTTACAGCAGAAAGAGCATTTAATCCTTTCAAAGTCCACTTTTCCCCATATGAAGCCATGTTTCAGGTCAGATCTTTCTGTCCCTGTAGATAGTGCTCTATGTTGCAACCTTTAGGGTCTCATACCTTCTCTGTTACCATTTCTATCTTATGGAATGATCTACTGGAGGTGTTAGGTAAAAACCTCCAGGCACTCTACTGGCATGTATAACCACGCTTTTCTGTGGGGCTTTTAATGTTCTGTAATACTGAGGCTCAATACATTTTAGGCTTATTCTTTTAATTTTATATATAGTGTGTTTTGTTTGATTTGCTTTATGACTGGTTGTACTAGCTATTTTTCTCTTATTACTTTAAAGTTATTTCAGGATTTTTTTCTAATTTCTGTAGCTCAGTATATATGGCACAAAATAGCTTTTTTCTTATTTTGTTTTTCTCAATAATTGATTCAAACCTGACAAAGTGCCTTTTAGTTTCTGATTTAATTTGTTTAGACCCAGGTTTAGCCTCCTGTCTTTTAATCCAGGTATAACATAATTTATATGTTATATTTTCAGACAAAGAGACATTTCATAGAAGGGATCTTTGCTACTTTCCCTTCCCTCCCCCTGAGCTCCTGTCATGTGATAAGATATGGGGTAATTTTCAATAGTTTCTTAGGGTCTCCTCCTAAATACAGGAGGAACTTTTGGGGAGATGGCAGGATTTGAGTCCAGTGGCACCTTAGAGACCAATAAGATTTTTGGTGTGTAAGCTTTCTAGAGTCAGAGCTTCCTTCTTCAGACACACGGGATGATCACTCACCTGCTAGATTTTTTTCTATTTCTGTAGTATGCATCAAACTCAGTCAGCTCCTATAATTTTTAGTTAATCCAAGCCAGATGTACATACTGTATATCGTTCCTTATCTTTTTAATCATTGAAGTTATTTTTGTCTCCTTGTTCCTATGTGATACAGTATAACAGTTCCACTTAAAAAGCCCACATCCCCAAATCATGTATCAAAGCACACCTTTTGAAATAAAATACTCTGTCAAATTGTTGTGCATCTATTGCTATACTTCTATAGGCTATGACATGACTGACCATTATCATTATTGTATAGTATCTCTGGAAAGATTACAAAAGTTTATGGATTAATGAAAAAATTCTAGGTAAGAGATATATTTTGTGCATTTGTTTTGTCTGTCCTATCTGCAGAAAGATTTAAGTCTGTTAGGAGAACATTGTAAATTGTCTAAGAGAAATAAAAATTTGTACATGTTAAATTCAGATCACATATACAGGCCAAAGTTACTTTTAAGCATAACTCTTCTATTCATATCAACTTTGATAACTTTTCAAATATGATACAAATTGTGTCTTACATATGGAGCCATATCTTTATTTGTCTATTTTGTATGCCTGTAAGATGGATAGAGAATGGTCCTGATTTGGACATATAACTGCCTGTGCCAGTTTTCTTCTTTCACTAATCCTTTTAATGTGCAGAGAAAAAAATGACTTCATATAAAATCAACAAAGTCAAAGCAAAGAAAATTTTATTCACGTGCTTGTTATGTGTTAATTGATTCAGTAAGTATATTCCACTTCATGGGAGGGACTTGACAAAGAGAAGAAAAAATAAATTTCCTTTTCTCCCTGCTACTTCTCTTCTGCAAAATTGTTCTATCTGTCAGCACCATACATCAAGAGACCAAGAAAGAAAAGACGGGCACTGTAGCAAATGAGAGCCTTTTCCCATATCATTCCAGAGAAAAGAAAACCAGAACGATAGAAAGCAAAAATATTAACACCCTGGGTGATCATGTCCTAATCTGAATGCTTTTTTATGTTGCAGTAAAAGGAATTGGACTTGTTTTAGAAGATGCTTTCACCTTGGAAGTAAGTATTTATTCTTCAAATTGGCCAAAACAATGGCTTGAAAGGTACCAGTTGTTTCTTTGGCTATGAAACTCTGATCCATTCCTTATACTAGTACCTTTGATATGAGTGGCAAAGCTACATGCTTTGTGGGAAGTCTCAGGGGAAGTTTCTGGAGTTTTTTAAACCATTAAAGGCAGCTGTTGAGACAGGTCTTTTGGCCATTTCTCACAAGTCACCGCTTTTAGTTTAATTCGGGTGACATCTAAACTGATTTCTCTTTTTCTTTTTAGTGCAGGCTAAAGAAACTTCCTCAGTTCCCAATAAGGTAATGAAAGATTTTCTTGATATTTCTTAAGCTGAAAATAAAAAATGTTCAAGATAAAAAATGTTTTGTACTTATGTTGTCAGACAGGCTCCCCAAGTGTATACACTTTTATTTCCAAGTAAAAAGATATAAATCCAAACTGACACATTTGTTTATTTACGTCATTTATAGTCGACCTTTCTCACTGAGACTCAAGGCTGATTACATAGTGTGAGTCAGTACAATCAATATCACAACATTTCAATATACATGTAATGGATATATACATTCAATTTGTAAGATTAAAAGAGAAAGAAAGAATGAAAAGTTTAAAGATTTAACAGTATTGAAACAGAGCATAGACAAATTCCATTACTGATATATTAAACAACATAAGAACTACTCAGTAAGATAATACTTACAGCAATAGTAGTGAAGTCTATGGTCTCTCACCATTTATAGCAATCGTAGTGAACTTAATGATCCCTCATTTTTTACAGAAATAATAGTGAAGTCTTTGTTCCCTACTTATCCCTTTATTGATGGATCTCTTGAAGCCACCTTCTAAAATGGTGTGCCAGATCATCCGTAGACATGGGCATGAACAGGAAAAAAAATGAACATGGTGTTCGTTGTTCTTTGCCATCCACGAACAACAAACAATGAAGGTTGTTGTGTATTTTCTGGGCTGTATCGCCGTGGTCTTGGCATTGTAGTTCCTGATGTTTCGCCAGCAGCTGTGACTGGCATCTTCAGAGGTGTAGCACTGAAAGACAGAGATCTCTCAGTGTCAAACTCTGAAGATGCCAGTCACAGCTGCTGTCAAAATGTCAGGAACTGCAATGCCAAGACCACAGCGATACAGCCCAGAAAATCCACAACAACCATTGTTCTCTGGTTGTGAAAGCCTTTGACAATATAACAAACAATGAACATTGACGAACATGCCCCGTTCATGAACATGTTTGTTGTTCATGGGGACCAGCAGGCTCTCCTCCAGCCATCAAGATCCCTGCCACACCACTCCCAGAAACCCTACCTGAGCAGGCAGCAGGAAAGGTACCAGTAATAAATAATAGCTTGACCCAGAGACTGGCAGCAGCCCTGGAACTTGGAGGTAGATCCCTATCCCACCATACACAAAGAAAAAACTCCAATGCACTCTCTCTATCAAAATGCCAACAGCAACTGTCTCTCCCTCACTGTCTGCAAAACCAGAGCTGGGAGCCCCCTTCCCCCTGCTCTTTGCTTCCTTGTAACAAATTTGGAGCTCCACACTTGAAAGGAAGACCTGCCTATCAAGCTAAATTGGGCTTAGATTGGGGTTTCCAGGGCAACAGCAGGAGTTCAGACAGAGTTCAGGCAGTCCCTGCCTCTGGTTGCCAAGGGAATTGATTGCAGGTGCCAGACTGTCTGGCTTGATGAACAGCAACAAATGAGGCTTGCAACAAACACCTGTTCATTTAAAGTTTGTCTAGAATGGGGCCTTATGAACAGCTTGTTCACAAACAGCTGAGTGGGCTGTTCGTGGCTTTTTTTAGTTCATATTGCTGTTCGTGCCCATCTCTAATCATCAGTACTCTTGCAAACCTACAATACAGAAGAGAGGCTATTCTCATCAGACGGATTGATTTGCACACCATTTACCTCTTGCTTCTTGGGAGCTGGATCATTTATTTCTGCACTAATTTCTGCACTGACCTAAGTTATAATAAGAGAATGAGGTTACCAGTGTTGTAGACTGTTTACTTTTATACTTACATCCTGGGAACAGGACAGTATTCAGCCATGGTTTCTAGAGAGGAGGAGAAGACAACCTCCCCTCCGGAACTGTGTAGCATGTTTACCTCTGGTGATTAGTACTGCTGGGGACTATAAGGTCTTGTTAAAGTAGTTTGGTAATTATTGTTTATGGCCACCAATATTCTGTATTAATATCAGTGAATCTCTTTGATCATAGGATAGAGTTACTTTGGTAAAGTATATTGCTTTAGAACTGATGACTATTTATTGCACCTCAGCACTTTATTTGAAAATGAGATACATTCCATCAAAATGAAATTCGGTGGGGGGGGGCATGGCATGGGCACCTTCGGGGCCAGATGCATGCTGAGAGAGCTCTGTCCCTCCCAACTGCCAAACCTTCATTAAACAGCATACAATGAAACAGGATTGACAAAAAAAATGCATAATATATCACAAAAAAAAAAGAAAAACAACTCCAAAATGACAAGGAACCTACAGACATTTTTTTCAACAGTTAAAGAACCAGTGCTAGCAGACAGCAGTGGGGAAGAAACATCCAAAATGGCAGACGATTTTCTTAACGACGCCACAGAAAAGGTAAATCAAAACAAAATAGCTTTAAACCCGCAGCTAGCAAAACTGAGACAAGATATTATTCTGCATATAACTTATCTAATCAATCCGTTAACTAGACAGCTTGCTGAAATAAAGCTTGACTTGCAAACTGTTAACCAAAAAGCTGAGAAAGCTTTAGACTCTAGTTTGCAGACTCAGAGGAATATAATTGTTATGCAAAAAGCAATTGAAATTCAGCAGGACAGAATTCTTAACCTTGAGGTTGCAGCCAGGAAAAAATGCCTTAAGCTAAGGGGGCTTGATGAATCAAGTACCCATAATGAAGATCTCATAATGCTCCTTTCAAAGTGGCTTGCAAAATATTTTAAGCTGGAAAATGAAACAGCCCCGCTCATAACCGAGTCGGCAGAGTATTACAAGCTAAAAGTAAAATGATCTCAAGAGACGTTATTATTGAAATACCAAATCAAAGCATAAGAATGAAAATAATGGAAGAAGCAAGAGTAAAAGGATCAATTCCATCTGAAGGCATGCCAGTCTACGTATTTGTGGATCTTCCAAAAGAATCTCTTGCTAAAAAGAAAGAATTAAAGCCTATAAATGAAGTGTTACGAAAGACCAATACTCGCTATAAATGGCTAAAGTACACTAAGCTTTTGGTGATATATCGTGAAAAGCATTATGTTGCTACAGACATAGACACAGGAACGGATCTTTTAAATTCTATTGAGCTGGACATTCCTATGGAAAGAGAAATGAAGAAATCCAATCAGAAAAGGAAATCAGTTGACCTGCTTTCACCACAGAAAGGGAGCAAGATTCCTATCAGACATATTTGATGTTCCTTTTTATGCCTGCAAGAACTTTAGGAGGAATTTTAAGCATACTTTAATATATATATAGTTTGTTGTAATACCTATTGATCGCCTTAAAACAAATGAAGGTTTGGGGGAAGGGAGGTTACAGTCCTCTCAGCATAGCTCCCTCTGTTTTATAGCTCTACCTTTTGGGGGGGGTTCAAGTTGGGTACCCAAAATTGGTGTGTGAAGTAACACACTAATTCAGTAGAGCTATACATATAGCTAATAGACATTAATATATTAAGATTATATACTTTAATTATCAATCAAGATGCAAGGTTTACTTTTATGCAAAGGGGTAGTAAGGGTTAGGGAGGGGGTGGGTAGGTGGCTTAGGAAGTACTTAATTAGTATTATAATTCAATCAATAATCATCTGAATAAAATATATACAAGTTAAGTGTTTAAGTAGATGTAAAAGAGCAAAAAAAAGGTTAAAATATTGGCGTAAATATAAATCATTGTTGGTATTAATAGTTAAGAGCAAAACATTAAATTTCACTATAGTTATTTAGTTTAGTATGTTTATAGCATGTTAACAGTCAAAGAAAACACAGAATTTTACTTTGGAAAAATAAACAATGATTTATATAATAAGGAATATTTTCCAATATTCCATTCATCTATTTGTTAAATCTATTTTCAGATGTAATGTGGAAAATTTCTCTTGTTGTTGTGGTTATAATACTATTGTTATATGTTAGTTTATTTGTTTAATACTAATAAAATTATTTTTTAAAAAAATGAAATTCAGTGTATTGATTTTCTAGAGCATATTAATAATATTTTCCACAGGGTGGGTAGTGGACCCTTGGTTCATCAGTAGGGGTGTGCAAGGAAAAAACTTTCGGCTTTCTTGTTTCGGGATTACCCGAAACAAGATTCTCTACCGTCATTAGCCGAAAGCCGAAACAAGAATCTCTTTCGGGATTCGGGATTCGGCATTATTTCGGCATTATTTCGGCATTCTTTCGGCATTCTTTCGGGGTTTTTTTTTGGGAAAATGCCTCCGTCTTTCAGGACGCCTGGAGGAGGCATTTTCCCACCAAATAAGCCCAAAATTGGTGGGGATCTTCCTCTAACCCTTCTCTAACAACTACCCAAGTTTCAGACAGATTGGACTTTGGGGGGCCATGTTATGGCCCCCCAAAGCAGGTCCCCCCATCCTCCCCATAAGAAAGCAAAGGAGCAGCATATTGTTAGCATGCTGCTGCTGATCTTTCTTCATTATTTCCTATGGGGAAAAAATGAAGAGGCAGGCTTCCTTTGCCAGGGGTGGCATTTTGCATGCAAAATGCCCCCCAGCCCTCAGGGGCCCTTCTCCCACCCCTCCTCCCACCCCCCACCAAGGCTCAGCCTGCTCCCACTTGGGGGGGCCATTTCATGGCCTCCCCAAGTAGGTGCTCTAATCTCTACCACTGACAGCTGGGGGAGGCTTGTGTTGCCAGGGGTGGCATTTTGCATGCAAAATGCCCCCCCCAACCCTCTGGGGCCCTTCTCCCACCCCTCCTCCCACCCCCCACCAAGGCTCAGCCTGCTCCCACTTGGGGGGGCCATTTCATGGCCTCCCCAAGTAGGTGCTCTCAGCCCCTAAAGTCCACCCCTCACAGCCCCACACAAACCCAATTCCCCCCCAGCTGCCACACACAGACCCAAATCCCCCCAGTAGCCCCTCACAGACCCAAATCAACCCCCACCTGCCCCACACCCACCATAACCCCAGGAACAGGCTGGCCTGCCCTCCCCTTTTGGGAACCCCTAAACTCTCTTTCCCAGGGCAGTTCTGCACAGACAAGGGGTGCCACAATGGTGGCAGTGCCAAATCGTCCCTGGGAAAGAGCACCTGCCCTGGCACACAGACAACCACCCCCCTGACCCCCCCACCACCCGCAGAGAAGGCTGGCCAGCCTGCCCCATTGTTCCCTATGCTGGGAACCAACCTCCCATCAAAGAAGGGAACACAGACACACAATCATTAAGTTTAAAAAACCTTTATTTTCTCATTTTCAAATTACAAGTGGTCAACAAATCACAACATATTACACTTATTGTCCCTCATAGCACAACACAACACAATTAACTACACATCAGAGAATCTTAAACACAATTTTTTTTTTGAAATGGACAAACAGTAAAGTTTTGAACATTACAACAGGTTACATAGTGAGCGGGCACAACAGGGCATGGAAACAGAAGATGATCATAATAACTACCAGCCTAATACAACTCTCCCTCCATAACATGACTTAATGGGGGGGAACCACTGCAACAAAATCCCCCCCCAACCCTCTGGGGCCCTTCTCCCACCCTTCCTCCCATCCCCCCACCAAGGCTCAGCCTGCTCCCACTTGGGGGGGCCATTTCATGGCCTCCCCAAGTGGGTGCTCTGCTCTCATCTCTACCACTGACAGCTGGGAGAGGCTTGTCTTGCCAGGGGTGGCATTTTGCATGCCAAATGCCACCCTCACCCTCAGGGGCCCTTCTCCCACCCTTCCCCCCACCCCCCACCACATGCATTCCTTGACAATCAAGAAATCTGGAGTTAAATATAATGTGCATGTAAGTCCCTCAAAGACAGAAGCAATATGGAGGTAATGACCCATTTGATTTCCACAACCTCAGACACAATTAGGGATCCGTTTCCCCTTGGTGGGGGATCCCCCACTCTCACCTATCACCCCGAAGGGGGAAAGTCAGTGAATGAGCCTTCAAGGTACGCTCCAGGGGCTGCTGCCGTGATGTCACTGATGTCATCTGGCTGCCCTGAGAGTATGCCTGTGCTTTGCAGTGGGCTGATTTGGGCCCTACAGGCCAAAGCAGGATCCCTTGTGGCCCAAATCTGCCTGCTGTGAATTGTGCGTGCTCCCCAGCCTTGTGTGATGATCACATCACTTCCTAGAACAGACATCATCATGCCAGAGCATTGCCATTAAATGATCATACGTGTGTGAACAGACCCTAAGTATCCTGTAGGCTTCAGTGATGGTATAGTAATGTTTTCACTCACATTATAGAGAGAGAGAGAGACAGAGAAGGGGGGGAGGCACTGAACCTAGATTATTTCTTCTATTTTACTGTCCCCTTCCAAAGCCAGGGTGGCATTGGCACAATGCCCCCCTCCCCCCGGCCAGAGCCTTAGTACCAGTATGCATTGACAGGCCCATGCATCATAGTCCTTTTTGAGACCCAGCCAAGTTGTGTGCCTTTTGGAGAAAAATGTTCAAGTTGCTGGTGGGGGTATGAACAATTTTTAGATATCCACTGTAGTGCAATGGCTAGAGAGTTGGTCTAGAATCTGGCAGACTCTGATTCTGTGCCTTGTAGGCTTGATGGATGTTCTTGGCTCAGCCTAAGTAAACAATTGTGTTGTGTTTTCCAGAAGCAGTCTAGGTGATTTTGGGGCCCTGGACAAATGTTCTGGACGGGGCCCCAGAACCAGTGCCGCCCCACCACTGGCTCCTTGCCAAGGCCAAGCAATTTGGTCACCTAGGCCCCAGATAGAGTGGGCAGGAGTGCGTTGTTTCCTTCCTCCCCCCCTCCCCCCCCTCATACAACTAAGAAGGCCATCGGTGGAGTCACTCCAATGTGAGGCATGGAGCAGCTGTCTATTGTTAGCCTGGTTGTGATGAAGGTGAAACAAATCAAGGGAGAACAGCAATGTGTAAACCACTCTAGGTTCCCATGGGGGAGAAAACCGGGGCATAAGATAAACCTTTAATTTGGTGGGGAGGGGGTATATACATTTTATGTGTATGTTTCTGTATGTTTTATGCATTCAAATCACTTGTGGTGTACTTTAGAATTATATTGAGCTCCACAGTATCCCAAAAACCTTGTCCATGTATTGCAAACCGAAGTCAATCTACCACAACTAGGGTATTCTTCTTTTCCCTACTGCCTTCAATTTTTCTTAGCATTATTGTCTTTTCTAGTGAACCTTGTCTTCTCATGATGTGACATAAGCACTATCATCAATTGATATCTTCAAGGGAGAAAGCAGGCCTGATTTGGTCTGGATGCCACTTACATGTCTTTTTCGGAGTCCATGGTACATGTAAATTGAAACTTTCTTCCCACTTCACAGTGTGAATGCTTTTTCCTCCTATGAGCTTTGTCTAAATTTTACTGTACTGATACTGCTCATTTGGCCAAAAGGCCTGCCCTTGATCAATGCCACATTAAATACTTCATAATAAAAATATGTTTTTAGAACCATTTAAAAGTGTCCTTAAGTGCCATACGCTGATTTAAAAAAACATAATCTAAATGTTTGGGAACACAACCAGATATGTGAATGACTGAAATGCAGCCCAATCCCACTGCTACTTAAAATCCATTTTTGATGGAGGTCTGGATTGTCTTACATTGGTGTCATTGGGCTTGGAATCAGGAACCTGGAAGCGTTCCATGGGGGCTACAACTTTCATGCCAAGGCTAAGAGGGTGGGAACGGGATCTCTCTGGGGTGGCAAACTCTGGCCTTGGAAGTTACTGGCAATTTGGGGGTGGGACTTGTGGAAAGGAAAATCTGAGTAGGGATCTCCCCCAGAATCCATGGTCCGCATTTGCCCTCTAAAGAGATTGCCCTTGGAAGCAGCCAGTTTCTCTGTAGGGAACTACTCTCTCTAACCTGAACTCAAGCCCAACCAGGAGTTTGGCAGCCCTAGGAAAATTTCAGAAAAAGATGGCAAAGGAGGGCCAGCAACTGATAGAGGCATGGAAGCCCACACCAGGACAGTAGCAGGGGCCTACTTGGGCACAAGGGACGACCAGTGCTCTCATCCCCCATAGTCCACTCCTTACAGCCCCACACAAACCCAGTTCCCCCACCCCAGCTGCCACACACAGACCCAAATCCTCCACTCAGCCCCTCTCAGAACCAAAACCACCCTCAGCTGCCCCACACCGAGTACCCCAGGAACAGGCTGGCCAGCCTGCCCCATTGTTCCCTATGCTGGGAACCAACCTCCCATCAAAGAAGGGAACACAGACACACAATCATTAAGTTTAAAAAACCTTTATTTTCTCATTTTCAAATTACAAGTGGTCAACAAATCACAACATATCACACTTATTGTCCCTCATAGCACAACACAACACAATTAACTACACATCAGAGAATCTTAAACACAATTTTTCTTTTGAAATGGACAAACAGTAAAGTTTTGAACATTACAACAGGTTACATAGTGAGCGGGCACAACAGGGCATGGAAACAGAAGATGATCATAACTACCAGCCTAATACAACTCTCCCTCCATTAAACGACTTAATGGGGGGGAACCACTGCAACAGGGTCCAGCAGAACCTATGTCATTTCCTGTGGCTGTGCTTTCAGTTCAGACACACAAAGCTGAACTGGGCACTTCCAAGGCACTGGACAATGGTATTTCTGGAGCAGTTCTGCAGAGGTCTCCCCCCACCCCCACACCAGCCTCAGAATTTACCTGGGAACGTCTGCGAGAGATCATCATTGGCCGGTGCCCATCCACCACTCTTCCCGCATCCCCCAACCATGCAAACCCAACATTAACATCAATTTTTTTTTTTAAACATGAACATTCAATCAACTTTTAAAAAACATAATCACAACATTTTTTTTTGGTTTTTTTTCCTTTTTTTTACATGAACAGAACATCAACTTTTAAAAAACATAATCACAACATTTTTTTGGGTTTTTTTTTTTTACATGAACATTCAATCAACTTTTAAAAAACATAATCACAACATTTTTTTTTGGTTTTTTTTCCTTTTTTTTACATGAACAGAACATCAACTTTCAAAAAACAGTACAACAATTCTTCCACAATTTTTTTTAACAAGGATTTCATCTGATAAAAACACCTAAGCAATCCCTATCTAACCTGTTTCTCCCTCCAGTAGCAATCCATGTTTCTGGGGCATTATTTTTCATAATAAATTTGGTCCCACAGGGTATGTCTCAGTGATGGGAGATGTTTTGAATACCCTGGGGGGGGGCTTTCAAATTGCTGGGTGTTTTCCCTTTGCCACTGGTTCCTAACCACCCTCCCTCTACTGGCCGGTTTTAACTGTATATACAGGGTTTTATACAGGGGAGAGCGCGATTCCAAAGGATTGGACTCATAGAGGATGCAGGCCACAAGTTGGGCTCACCTCAGTCACTCTCGAAGTCCAGTCCTGAGAAATCGAAGAGGCGAGAGTTGACCTTCAGGAAGGTCAACTGCTCGACTCTCCATGGGAGAAGGCGAGTGCGATGTGGGCCGACAATGTCGCCCGCATGTGAAAAGACGCGCTCGCTCTCCACGCTCGTCGGAGGGCATGAGAGCAGCCGCTGCGCCTCGAGGGAGAGGTCCGGCCAGACCGACTCCTTCCTGGCCCAGTAGCTGAGCGGATCGGTGGAGAGCGACTCGCAGGGCTCCGCGAGGTAGTCCCTGACCATCGCCTCCGCCGGATCCTCTCTCACGGTCCTCACGACCCCAGAGGGGACGAGGGCCCACCGGAGCATCTCCATCTCCATCGGCACTCCGGTGGTGGCCTCGGGGGGGGCCTGCGCAGAGGGGGCGTCAGAGGGACCCGCACGGCAGGGCCCCTCTTGCGTCCCCCCTGTCGACAGGCGTCCCCTCTTGGCCTGCCTGCGCCTCACCCAAGAGCAGAGCCCGTCTCTGGCTTGGGTGAGGTTCCCGTCCCGCTCGGCGAAAGTGCCCTTTATGCGCGGGTCACACATGGTCGTCAACATGTATGACTCTTCCTTAGTGAGAGGAGTTAGCCTGGCAGCTATGCCCTGCTGCAGCCTTCTCACTAATGCGCGCACCGCTGGAACAAGGTCAGCACGGGGCGCGACCCGGTCTGCAAGGGTGGCCAGATTCCTCTGGAGCGTGTGCACCAGGGGAATGACCAGACCGAGGGTCGCCGTGTCTGACGAGACCGCCACAGTGAAGTCCTTGAAGGGCTTCAGGACCTCCACTGTCTGGGTGATGGTGAGCCAATCCTCCCGGTTGAACTCACCCACCTGACTCGCACCGCGGTTCTCGGAGAGCCACGCGTGGAGTGCGGCCTGCTGCTCCACCAAGCGCTCAAGCATGGCGCAGGTGGAGTTCCAGCGAGTGCTGACGTCAGTGATCAGAGCGTGCTCTGGCACACCTGTCCTGACCTGTGTCTGGCGCAGTTCGTGCGTGGCCTTCACGCTGCGCGAGAAGTGACCCGTGAGCCTCCGACATTTCTGGACAAGTAACTGGAGTTCACGGGTCCGGGTATCCACGGGTTCCTTCGAGGAGCCCAACCCCAGCGCATCTCTCACCACTAGGTGAAGCTTGTGAGCAGCACAGTAGACGCTCTCTCGGCTCACTAGATGCGCCGCTGCCCTCATGTTCTTGCCACCGTCCGTCACCATGCATCCCACGGTGGCGGGTCCCTGGCCTATCCACTCGTCCAACTGTCTCCTTAAGGTGGCAGCGATGTTCTCCGCCGTGTGGGACACGTCGAGCACCTCGGCGTGAAGCAAGGCCTTGCAGTAGCCGGCCTGGCGGTCTCGCATCCTTCCCTGTCTAGCTGTGCTAGGCACCTCCCCCCGGCCCCCACCCAGAACCGACTCGGGTTCCCACCAGTGAGCAGTAAGCGAGAGGTACGCTTGCTGCACACTTGGGCAGGTCCAGATGTCCGATGTGAAGTGCACAGTTCTCCCGGCAACCCGGGACAGCTGTGCCTTCACATGATCCCTGGCAGCCCTGTAAAACGAGGGCACCACCGATCTGCTCAACGACGTGCGAGCAGGGACGGCGTACCAGGGAAAGCAATCTTGGAGCAGCCCTGAGAAGCCGAAGTCTTCAACTACGGAATACGGTTGCCCATCCACTGCTATCATGTTGACGATGTGGCGCGTGATGCGCCTGCTCGCCCTCCGGATCCCCTCTCTGGGCACACTAGCGCCCTGCATACCAAGCATCTCCGGGAGAGAGGCTTGGCGTCCCTTTCCTGCAGGTACCCTTGGGGGGAGAGCACCAGAGGAGCCTGCCTCCTTCTGGCTAGCTGGCGGCCGTGCGGCGCCACTCGAACCCTCCTCCCGAAGAAGCACCGCCTGGTGGTGCCTCTTCATATGGTACCTCATCCCAGACGTGGAGAGATGCCACACATCTTTGCCACGGCTGACGCGCTGCCTACAATGCAGGCACAGGGCTGCTCGGGGATCCTCCGTTGCCTGGAAGTGCTTCCAGATTTCGGAGGAAAAGGGCATCCCACGCTTCCCAGGAGAAGCGTGTTCGGGACCACCCTGCGGCACCTCCTGTGAGGTGCTCTGGCCGGACACACCGTGTCCCACTCTCGGCCGGGCAAGTGGGGATGGACGAGGCTGAAGGGGCAGAGATGTGGGCTCTTCCACCACAGTCTCTGCCTCTTCCTCCCGCGTCCTCTCCTCCTGCACAGCCGCGAGAGGCCTGCTGCTGGCCTCAGAGGAAACTGGGGTGGACCGCCCCAGGGGGGGTCTCACGGGCAGTTCCTCCAACATCCTCCGGGTTCCTGGGGTGAGCGGGAGCGCAGGGAAAGTCATGTGCTCCGCGCCCATCCCAGGAGACACCACATGCTGCCCCTCCTCCAGCAGCTGGCTCGCAACCACTGGAGGAGGAGGAGCCTCAGCAGCAGGCCCCTGCCCAGTGCCAGCCCCTGCCTCACGCACCCGGGTTGGGGGTGGCCCTCCAGCAGCTGCCTCAGGAAAGAGAGTCTTGCGAACCCTCTTCCTGTCACCAGAAGCCAGGCTGGTGAACGGCAGCAGCGCAGGGGAGGGCCTCCTCCGCTCAGATGGAGGGGCTGCCGCAGCAGTCCCCCTCCCCCTCCCCTCCTCCCCTCTAGATTTCTCCCTAGCCTTTCCCCCGGGGCCCCTCTCTGCTTTCCTCTCCGACATACTTTCCCCTCCCAAATTCAACCCTAACTAATCAGAAAAGATTTAGAAAACAAAGGTCAACTTTGTTTTCAAGACCTAACTAACCTGCTCTAAATCTGTGCTTCTAGTGGCTCTGTGACTTGGAGATGAACAATCAAGTGCCTTTTTAAGCAACCCTATTTATGTCAGGGAACCTGAGCCTGCCAATCAGCTGAATTCCTCTGGAATTGAGCTGGCCCTAAACCCCAATAACAGGTGACAAAGCCTTAAACACTCACACACTAGTATGCCCGGGCCGGCCTGGCACCACCACGGGTGCCAGAGATGGGCGGTGGAACCCTAGTTATGGGGGCACTAATGGGAAGCCTATTGACAGCTATTACAAATTTTTATATATATATATATATATATATATATATATATAGAATTCAAACCTAACACTCACTCACTAATGCTTTCCCTGCTGAGTCCCTATTTAGTTTTTTAAAAAAAACTAGGCTCGGTTTCCCTAATAATTATGTTGAGGGCAATTATCCACTGATCACCTACCAACTGGCCTACCTACCTAAGAGACACTATTTAGCGGGACCGATGTATCTGTGGTATGTCGGTGTGGGGTGTGGATGTGGTGTTTTGAAGATGAGCCTCCCCCCTCCCAAGCTAGCAAGAACCCACCCCCAAGGCCACCCAAATGTGAACCCGGACTCGCTCACAGTAACACCAGTCCTGCAGTCCAGCGATGTTCAGGCGGTCTTGCAGCTGGTCCTCCTCTCCTCCACGATGCTGTCAAGAAAATTGGAAATGTTAGCAGAGTCAACACCACACGCCGCACACGCAACCCCCAAAATTCAAGGCCCCGTTGCACAAGCCAAGTCAGCCCCCCCCCCTTAAAGGCTAGGGCCAACCAGCAGCAAAACAAAACACATCCACCCAGCAGAGCTTCTGGCCTGTGCAGGCCAAAAGCTGGCACACTCATTTTTTAGTCCTGTGAAACAGTAGTTCAAGCCCACCCCACACTCAAACTTGAAAAATGAAACATGAAAGAAAGCAGGCACTGCGATCAATGCTGGCCCCCCTAACCCCCAAACAATATCCTCTTGCCCAACCAGAAAATGCTCCCCCCAGCCCAAGCCATAAAGACAGAGCCAAAGCATATGCTCGCAGGTAGCCACAGCAGCAGACATAAGCTCAAAAACCAAATTTAACAACAACCCTACCAGTCCACCAGTGCAGATGTCCAGCAATGTTGATCCTCCACGCAGAGATCTGCAGGCCGATGTCCACCAACTGCAGTCCAGTCCAGAAGAGGTCCACCAACGATAAACAACCTGAATGTGAAGCAAAACAGTGAGTGCCAGGCCAGCAAACGGGAAGGGTTACCAAAGCCGGAGCAGCAGGCCTGTGTGTGGGCTGAAGGCTGGCACAGTTGATCAGGACGGAGCCTGTTGGGAATCCTTGCAAGCAGGGGACCAGACACAGAAAAGCAAGCCACACCATTCCAGATTGTGGAGCACAACTGTGAGTGCCAGGCCAGCAACCAAAAAGGGTTACCTTGGCCAAAGCAGCATACCTGTGTGTGGCCCACAGGCTGGCACAGTTGATCAGGACGGAGCCTGTTGGGAATCCTTGCAAGCAGGGGACCAGACACAGAAAAGCAAGCCACACCATTCCAGATTGTGGAGCACAACTGTGAGAGCCAGCCAGAAGAAAGGCTTCTGGCCTGTGTAGGCCCAAAGCTGGCACACTCTGGTTTTAATCTTAAAACAGTGGATCAAGCTTAAAGAAGGCAAGCACAACAACCAATGCTGAACCCCCCCCCCCACCATCAAACATTGTCTGCCCAACCTGTCCCCCAGGCCATACCTGTGTGTGGCCCACAGGCTGGCACAGTTGATCAGGACGGAGCCTGTTGGGAATCCTTGCAAGCAGGGGACCAGACACAGAAAAGCAAGCCACACCATTCCAGATTGTGAAGCACAACTGTGAGAGCCAGCCAGAAGAAAGGCTTCTGGCCTGTGTAGGCCCAAAGCTAGCACACTCTTGTTTTAATCTTAAAACAGTGGATCAAGCTTAAAGAAGGCAAGCACAACAACCAATGCTGAACCCCCCCCCCCCACCATCAAACATTGTCTGCCCAACCTGTCCCCCAGGCCATACCTGTGTGTGGCCCACAGGCTGGCACAGTTGATCAGGGCGGAGCCTGTTGGGAATCCTTGCAAGCAGGGGACCAGACACAGAAAAGCAAGCCACACCATTCCAGATTGTGAAGCACAACTGTGAGAGCCAGCCAGAAGAAAGGCTTCTGGCCTGTGTAGGCCCAAAGCTAGCACACTCTTGTTTTAATCTTAAAACAGTGGATCAAGCTTAAAGAAGGCAAGCACAACAACCAATGCTGAACCCCCCCCCCCACCATCAAACATTGTCTGCCCAACCTGTCCCCCAGGCCATACCTGTGTGTGGCCCACAGGCTGGCACAGTTGATCAGGACGGAGCCTGTTGGGAATCCTTGCAAGCAGGGGACCAGACACAGAAAAGCAAGCCACACCATTCCAGATTGTGGAGCACAACTGTGAGAGCCAGCCAGAAGAAAGGCTTCTGGCCTGTGTAGGCCCAAAGCTGGCACACTCTGGTTTTAATCTTAAAACAGTGGATCAAGCTTAAAGAAGGCAAGCACAACAACCAATGCTGAACCCCCCCCCCCACCATCAAACATTGTCTGCCCAACCTGTCCCCCAGGCCATACCTGTGTGTGGCCCACAGGCTGGCACAGTTGATCAGGACGGAGCCTGTTGGGAATCCTTGCAAGCAGGGGACCAGACACAGAAAAGCAAGCCACACCATTCCAGATTGTGAAGCACAACTGTGAGAGCCAGCCAGAAGAAAGGCTTCTGGCCTGTGTAGGCCCAAAGCTAGCACACTCTTGTTTTAATCTTAAAACAGTGGATCAAGCTTAAAGAAGGCAAGCACAACAACCAATGCTGAACCCCCCCCCCCCACCATCAAACATTGTCTGCCCAACCTGTCCCCCAGGCCATACCTGTGTGTGGCCCACAGGCTGGCACAGTTGATCAGGACGGAGCCTGTTGGGAATCCTTGCAAGCAGGGGACCAGACACAGAAAAGCAAGCCACACCATTCCAGATTGTGAAGCACAACTGTGAGAGCCAGCCAGAAGAAAGGCTTCTGGCCTGTGTAGGCCCAAAGCTGGCACACTCTTGTTTTAATCTTAAAACAGTGGATCAAGCTTAAAGAAGGCAAGCACAACCACCAATGCTGAACCCCCCCCCCCCACCATCAAACATTGTCTGCCCAACCTGTCCCCCAGGCCATACCTGTGTGTGGCCCACAGGCTGGCACAGTTGATCAGGACGGAGCCTGTTGGGAATCCTTGCAAGCAGGGGACCAGACACAGAAAAGCAAGCCACACCATTCCAGATTGTGGAGCACAACTGTGAGTGCCAGGCCAGCAACCAAAAAGGGTTACCTTGGCCAAAGCAGCATACCTGTGTGTGGCCCACAGGCTGGCACAGTTGATCAGGACGGAGCCTGTTGGGAATCCTTGCAAGCAGGGGACCAGACACAGAAAAGCAAGCCACACCATTCCAGATTGAGAAGCACAACTGTGAGAGCCAGCCAGAAGAAAGGCTTCTGGCCTGTGTAGGTCCAAAGCTGGCACACTCTTGTTTTAATCTTAAAACAGTGGATCAAGCTTAAAGAAGGCAAGCACAACAACCAATGCTGAACCCCCCCCCCCCCCACCATCAAACATTGTCTGCCCAACCTGTCCCCCAGGCCATACCTGTGTGTGGCCCACAGGCTGGCACAGTTGATCAGGACGGAGCCTGTTGGGAATCCTTGCAAGCAGGGGACCAGACACAGAAAAGCAAGCCACACCATTCCAGATTGTGAAGCACAACTGTGAGAGCCAGCCAGAAGAAAGGCTTCTGGCCTGTGTAGGCCCAAAGCTGGCACACTCTTGTTTTAATCTTAAAACAGTGGATCAAGCTTAAAGAAGGCAAGCACAACAACCAATGCTGAACCCCCCCCCCCCCACCATCAAACATTGTCTGCCCAACCTGTCCCCCAGGCCATACCTGTGTGTGGCCCACAGGCTGGCACAGTTGATCAGGACGGAGCCTGTTGGGAATCCTTGCAAGCAGGGGACCAGACACAGAAAAGCAAGCCACACCATTCCAGATTGTGAAGCACAACTGTGAGAGCCAGCCAGAAGAAAGGCTTCTGGCCTGTGTAGGCCCAAAGCTAGCACACTCTTGTTTTAATCTTAAAACAGTGGATCAAGCTTAAAGAAGGCAAGCACAACAACCAATGCTGAACCCCCCCCCCCCACCATCAAACATTGTCTGCCCAACCTGTCCCCCAGGCCATACCTGTGTGTGGCCCACAGGCTGGCACAGTTGATCAGGACGGAGCCTGTTGGGAATCCTTGCAAGCAGGGGACCAGACACAGAAAAGCAAGCCACACCATTCCAGATTGTGAAGCACAACTGTGAGAGCCAGCCAGAAGAAAGGCTTCTGGCCTGTGTAGGCCCAAAGCTGGCACACTCTTGTTTTAATCTTAAAACAGTGGATCAAGCTTAAAGAAGGCAAGCACAACAACCAATGCTGAAACCCCCACCCCACCATTAAACATTGTCTGCCCAACCTGTCCCCCAGGCCATGCCAAGAATAAACTGCAACACCTTTTTGCAGAGGCAGGCCACAGCAGCACATTGCCCAGCATCAAAAAAATTTACAAAAATTTTAAAAAGGCCTACCAGGTGTCCTCTCAGGATGTCCAGCACAGTTGATCCTCCAGGCAGATGTCCTCCAGGCTCCAGGTGCAGTCTCTCTTCTTCTCCTCTCTCGGTCACAGCTCAGCAGCAGCAGCAACAGAAGTGTTCCAGACAGTCTTGCTCCAAATTTAAATCCCCTGCTGCAGCCTCAGCCAAAGATTTAAATCTATTGGCTGGCATGAGAATGCAGCAGTGGGATTGGTGACTCCTAAAGTCCCCACTCCCCTGCCTTTCCCCACCCACACTCCAAGAGCCACCCTCCTCCTGCTCCCCCCCCCTACCTGTTAGTTTTGGCGGGAATCTCTGCTGCTTTGCAAATGCAAAGTGCAATGCAATGCTTGCACCTTGCATTTGCAAGGCAAAGCAGGATTCCCTATCCTCCTTTGCAAGAGGGGTGGGGGGTGACAGAAGGAGTGAGTGATTCACTCCTTCTCCCCCCTCCCCTCTTCTAAGAGCCTGCAGGAAGCCTTTGCTTCCAGCAGGATTTTGCTAGCCGCTTGCTAAGGCAAACGGCTAGCAAAAACAAAATGGCGATTCTCGAATGCCGAAAGAATGCCGAAAGAATCCCGAAACGTTTCGGGTTTTTCTTTCGGCAATCCCGAAACGTTTCGGCATTCCCCGAAACGTTTCGGGATTCCTGAAGAATGCCGAAACACTTTTGTTTCGGCATTCTTTCGGCATTCTGAATGCCGAAACGCACATCCCTATTCATCAGTAAAATGGCTGAAAGCAAATTGAAACTGAACCCAGACAGGACAGAAGTGATGCTGGTTGGGAAGGCAGAGATCTTGAAGGAGAGTTTGTGGTGCATTCTGCAGTAATTCCATTGGCAACCCAGTTACTGAGCTCAATTCAAAGTTTTGACTATGACATACAAAGCCCTTCATGGCCTTGGTTCCTCATATGTGCAGGATGGCCTCTCTATGCTCCACCATGGCAGCTTCACTCATCTGAGCAGGGCCTTCTGCAAGTACCACATGGGCAAAATCAATAGCTGCCCATACACATACTTTCTCTGTGATAGCCCCCACCTTATGGAATGGCCTGTCTGAAGAGGTCAGAAAAGCTTCCACTCTCCTGACTTCCTGCAAACTATGCAAGACTGAATTATTCAGGAGGGGTTTTTTTTAGATAAGGGTGTCCTGTAAGACAATGACTCAGAAAAATTCTTTGGAAAAGGGACAGGGATCATATTTCCTGCCGCTGTAAGTATACTCCTACTGGGTATTTCCTGTTGCTGCAAGTATACTCCTACTGGGTAGTTTCCATGTTGTTTAATATGTCATATCAAATTACTAATGTTTTGTTTTAGCATTGTTTGCAGCTCTGGATTCAGATGTATGCTTGTTTTTCAAATGTCTGCAATCCATACCCTTTTATATTTTTTATTGAATGTCCCAGCCACTAATTGTATTAACTTATACTGTGTAATTCACCTTGAATCTCATTGAGAAAGTAGAATGTGTGTGTATGTATATATGCATGTATAAACAAACAAACAAATGAACAAACAAATAAACAAATAAATCCTATACAGAATTACTCCAGTCTTGAAATTAATGGATTCAGATTGAAATAACTCTGCAAATGGTTGCATTTTACGGGACATGAAGATTTGTAACTGACAACTTAAACCACATTGCCAAGATAATGGAGGTTTTAGTTTAAACTTGTATTTTAAAACAATTACCTCCTGCCTTACCTGCTAAGCGCTCAGGATGACTAACAACATATGTGTAAAAACATCTTTCTTTCAAAATCCATTAACCCAAAGAACACAGCAATCAAATAGAACGATTAAAAAAAAAATCCTGTGAAACATAGAGCTCATGTCTACAGCAGTGGAACTCCTACAGAAAAAGCAAGGGAGCAGGTAAGGGCTAGTTACATTCTCAAGGAAGGCACAGTTAGCAGGTTTGAGCCTGAAGAGCACAGTTTATGTCCTTCAACTGAATTACATGTTTCGTTATTAATAAAGCAGCTACATTACTGCTTCAGCGTTTGCTGAACCATAATACATAGATACACTTAACCCACATTCTTAATAAGATAATCTGATGATATGAATTTAACCAAGTCTCATCAGTTTCAATTTTCTTTAGAGATATTTGCAATACACAAAGTCAGACTGATTAACAGGAAGGAGGAATCAGTCAAATATATTCAATGGTGCATTTTACATTCTCTACTGTCTTACACCATCTTTTTCCTCTTTAAAATGTTAGGCAGAATCATGTTTGGAGGTTGAAGAAGTAGGAGTATAAACAGAAGTTTGAGGTTGTCTTGATGACTCATGAATTCTATGTAACCTTAAGATTCTCCATTCCAAAAAGAAACTTCACAGTATAAGGAAGAGACAACCCCTGTTCATTGGCCCATTACAAGAATTTACAGCAAATGTTGCCTATTTTGAGAATTATGTAAACATCCGTGTCGGTTCATGAAGTTCTGCTGCTCTTCAGTGCCTAGCAACTTCAAGAGACTTTCCTTGAATGAAGGCTGTGTAAGAGAGTTCTGAACAGATTACATGTTTAGTGCACATAAGGCCAGCCACAACTGCCACAAAAGCACATAAATTAGGATGGTAAGATGGCTGTGCTTTGCTTGTGAATGTGTTGATTACAATTCATTGTGATATCATTGCAGTGCTGGAAACTTACTTGCAATTTTTTTTGTCTCAAAGTGCATAAATGTTAGCGGTTGATTTCTTTCTTACCAGGACGACACAGAGGACAAAGCCTCTACCTACCCCACTGAAATATGCTATGCCACCATTGACCACACCTACAAAGGAAGCATCCCCAGGATAAAGAAAAGCACTGAGACTGAGTATGCAAGTATTGTCATTTCTCCCAGAACTACAGCTTCTCCCAGCCTTCAGGACAACAGTGACCATGATTATGTGTTCATAAATTAAGAACTGCTTTCCTTCACCACTTTTGTTTTCAGGCCCAGGATGCTAAATGCCCACCATTTCAAATAAACTCGGAATTGTCTCGCTCAGACAAGAAAAACGGTATATTTTTAATATAATAAAATCATTGTACACATAGTTCCCAAATGGCTGCAGCTTTTCCAGAAGTATGCTAGCAAGTTCTTTGTGGGTGTGTGTGGCAATTTCATGTGTGCGTGTTCAAAAACACTTTATGGCCCACAGCCATAGAGCCTTGCACAAAGTGCTAGTTTAAATTAGTGTTAGTGCAGCTCGCAGGGAGCGGCTAGGAAGCAGACACTTGCTGTAGTGATGGTCGCAATATAATCCTGTCAGTAGACTGTAAATCAGGAGAATTAGGCTATTAGTCATTGCTATCTGCTGCAATGGTTCTCAGGGATTATCTCCCTAACAGAGCATATTTGTCCTACATAATTCACATTGTGGGATAAATAATGAGTGAGTAATCTCAAGCAGGTCTGCTCCAAAGATCCCATTTTGTTCAATGAGTCTTATTCCCGGGAAAGTATTCTTAGGATTGCACCTGAAGCATCACAATAACCAATAAATAGCTAAATAGAGCATATCATTTTTAGTAATTTTTTTGTATATAAGATACTAAACATAATGCATTGGATGTCATGTTTGAAAAGTCCATTTCCAACAATACATCTGCATCTTTTAAAAGAATTTTTTAGTATGTTCTCAGTCAGAAGTACACAATTCAGCTATAATAATACCCCATAATAACTACAAACCAAGTTGTCACCAACACGCTGATGACGCCCAGCTTTGTATCTCATTATCCAGGCCTCCAGAATAGGGTTGCTAGCTCCAGTTTAGGAAACTCTCACTGTCAGGGGTTGGAGTTTGGGAAAGAGAGGGAGCTCAGCAGAGCTTATGATGCTATAGATTCCACCCACCCAAGTGGCCATTTCCTCCAGGGGAATCAGTATCTGTAGCCTGGTGATAAGTTTTAATTCTTGGAGAACTCCAGGCTCCCCCTGGAGGTTGCTGCCCACACGGAGAAGCTCCAGGCCATTGTCTCAAGTCTTGATCAAGTAGCTGAGGGTAAACAAATTGAATCTAGAGGCAAGACAAAGGTGATGCTGGTTAGAAAGGCAGAATGTTTGGCTTGTTTCCATGGAGGATCATGAGGAGATTGAACCCAGCCTTGTTAAAGGACAAGCCCATCAGTGCTATTGCTAGGAGTACCTTTTATCAATCACATCTAGCTCATATGGTGGCCCCTTCTCTAAATTCTGCTGGCCTGGCTTCACTGATCTGTGCTACATCCAGATCAGACTATTGTGCATGCTCTACATTTGGCTGCCGTTGAAGATGTCTTAGGGCCAAGCATGTTAGTGCAGGTTTTTAAAGAGTTCCCTGCAGCTAGACAGGAACTTTAGAGAATAGCTGTTAAAAAAATAAAGGAGAGTACAAACAGCCTCAGCCTCAGAATGCCTCAAGCTGTTTCCCCATGTCAAAATAGCAGGGGAGGGAAGTTTTTTTCCCTATTCTGTGCATGTGGAGCAGTAAAAACAGGCAGGGGGCAGGGGCTTCCCTCATGCTATTGTAACTCAGGGAAATGGCTTTGAGAGTGGAGGAGGAGCCTCTCCTCCCCCTTTGGAGGCATTCTGAGGCCATTTGTGCTCTCCTATATTTTTTAACAGCCATTTACTGTGGAAAACCTGCATGTCCAGAGAGACCCTTAGAAGCATCAATTGATACAAAATACTGCAGCGAGGCTTGTCTTTGGGTTAACTGCTCAGAACACTGAACACTGAACTCCAGGGCTGTGGCAATGACACTGGCTAGTAGGGTTGCTAACTCTGGTCTGGAAAATTCCTGGAGATTTGGGAGCAGAGACTGTGAGGACAGAGTACGAGGAAGGACAGGGAGCTCAGCAGGGACATGATGCCATAAAGTCCATCCTCTGAAGCTGCCACTTCCTCCAGGGAATTAATCTCTGTATTCTGAAGATTCCCAAAAAATTCCAGGTCTCACTTGGAGGTTGGCAATCCTACTGACTACTTATTTGCCTCTAGGGCCAATTCAAAGAGCAGTTTATTACCCTTAGAGCCTTTGGCTCCTCATACTTACCAACATGAATCACCTATTAACTTGCATGCTCAAGTTAAGCTTCCTCCTTAAGGGTTGCCTCTGCCAGCTGCTGCCAGCCACCACCTCTTGCCACAGCTCACCTGGCTGGTGGGGGGAGGGTCAGGAACCTGGACAACTCTGTGCGCTCTGCCTGAGATTTACACAGCCCAATTGTGTGCACATGCTCCTGTGTTGCCAGAAAATGATGTCATTTCTTGCACAATGCAGAAGCAGCAGGTTATGTTGGGAGCCAATTTTCTAAAAATCAACTCCAAACACTAAGTTTGGGGCTGATTTTTGAGAATTTGCCCCTGGCACAACCCATCAGAAATGACATTACATTAGATATTACATCATTTTCATTTGCGTGGGAGTGTGCCGTAAATGCCCACCACCACCTTCAATCCCCTGGATTTGCCCCCAGAAGACCTGGCAACCCTGGTAACCTCCCGTATGACTGTCCGCATGGCTACAGGAAGAACTATGGTTGCATTCCTTCAGATGGGGTTTAGAGAATTCTCTTTGGAGAAAATGGCTACTTTAGAGGGTGGGCTCTATGGCATTATACCCCTTTGAGGTCCTTCCCCTCCCCAAATCCTGCTCTTCCAAGGCTTTACCTCCAAATCTCCAGGAATTTCTCAGTTTGGAGCTGGCAACTCTTGCTATTGCCCATGGTGGGCCCAGTGCTTTGAAATGGCCTGCCAGCATGAGGGAGGTGGTTGCCTTCACTTGCTACATTAGGAAGGCATGTGAAGCAGTCTTGTTCCAGAGATCATTCGGTGGAGGATCATCATCAGTTCAGGCTGTGAGTATACTGTTCCTTGCATGTTTTAAATTAGTAATTAGTGAGTTTTAATCTATTTTAATTTTGTTCATTGGCCTTTATAGTTTGTGTCCTTGAAACTTGGTTGCTGATTATTAGCTGCCTTGAGTCTGAGGAGATAAGGCAGAATAGAAATGCTTTAAATCAATAAATAATATCTTGTAAAAAAATTTTAAAATTCTGTCAAGGTATAACAGTAGTTAAGATTGTGAAAGAGTCAGACCTCTAGAAAGTTGCTGCCAGTTAAAATAGATATTGCTGGGCTAAATTAATAGTATTATTATCACTACTCACATTTTTATCCCATTCTTTCTCACCTTTTCACATTTTATGTAACTACTACCCTGTGATGTAGATTAGGCTGAGGTCCAAACTACACATTTGGGTTTTTAATAAGATGGGTCCAGGTTCCCTGCAGCCACACAGCAGCTGTGGAGAAAAGATTTTTTTTTAAATTAAGAAGAGCCTAAAGGGGTTCAGAACACTTGAGGGAGGAAGGGCTCTTGCCTCCTCCCCCAAGCTGTTTTCTCACATAGAAACAACCCTGGGAGGGGGGTATTGCCTTATTTTTGATATTCTATGTATAATACTCCACTTGGAGCAGCAAAAAGAGGAAATAACTCCCCCCCCCCAGCACTTTTTCTGCATGGCAGGAAACCTTCCTTCCCCTGAAGTGGTGTTCTGAGTCCATTCCCAGCAGCTGTAGGAAACTTGAGTTGGATACGGGGAATCAGATCCAACTCATTAAAAGCCTGAACATGTAGTTTGGCCCTCAGATATGATAACTTGCCCAGTATTTTACAGTGTGTTTCCTGGCAGAATGGTCAGATCTCCCAGTCCTAGTAAGGCACTCTACTACGCTGTTACTACCAATAGTCTGACAGAAAATTACTGCATGCTCCATTAGTTATATATAATCATATAAAAACAGTGACATTCAAGAACTTTCTGCATAAACATTTTACTATGCAACAGGTACACATCTTTTTCTTATATACTCTACACTGTTTAGCAGCACAGTGAAAAACTTTGAAACAGCCGATTAACTGAAGCACTAAAAAAGTTCCAATGTATGGACTTTCATTCAGAATAGGCCTCACAGTACTAAGTAATATCTTGACTCTTGTCTGTTTCCTAGAATTCTCCTCTCGTAAAGGTATTGCAAAGATCTTCTAATATCTTTTAGAGTGTAACAAATAACCAGCATTAATTGTGGACTAATAGTTGTACAATGATTCTCTGCACTTAAAGTGATGTCTACCTTGGCAGAATAGCCAAAATGATGGGACCTCAGCTTTTGTTCAGGATGGGAAACAGGAAATACCTCTATACACAGCACATCGTTCATTTATGGAATTCACTGATTCACTGATAATTCATGGCTAGTAGCTTAGATGGTTTTAAAGGAGAATTAAGTTCAAGGAAGAGAAGTATAGGTAAGTACAACATCCATGATAAGAAGCACTATGCCACCAAACACCAGCTAGAGGGTGAGGGCTATTGCTTCTATTTGTTTTACAGGGACATCTAGTTGGCCACTTAATGAAACAGGATTCTGGACTAAATGGGCCATTGATCTGTTCAACCAATGTTCTTCTTAAGTTCTTATTCATACCAGTGACAGCTTGAATTTTCTTTCACATGGCTACCACAGCAGTTTACAGAAAGAGGACTGAGTGCATTTTGTAAATCAGTCAGATGGAACTGTTTCTTAGCATGAAACATTTCAGGCTCCATAGCTGGACATTCTTCCTAGGCTATTCTAGAGTGCCGTAGTTAGTCCATGTACAATTCACCCGTCTGTATTGATAGCCTGTATTGCTTTAGAAACAAATTGGGGGTGGGGGGAAGAAGAGAAAAAGAAAAGTTTATTAAACTAATTAGAATGATTTAAACAAATTCATACTAACAAATTCATACTTAACTAGTAATGAGTTCCTTAAAGATACAAGTGTGTTGTGTTGTGTTGTGTTGTGTGTATATATTGCAATGTGCATAATGCCACAGATTAGGAGAATGTAGGTTCTGCACCATGGAACTGAAATCAACAATTTCTTGTTCATATACAGGATTATGAGGTTTATAGACTTCAATATTTGAGCAAGTTAAATGAGTGATTACTAAGGGCCAAGCTACGAATGACACTTGAACGGCAAGTGTATTTCTCCCTGTTCACTTGCTCTCCACTAAATCCACTTGCTGTTCAAGTGTTATTCGTCACTTGTAGCTTGGCCCTAATTCCATTAAATAACATGAATAAAATTACTGTTGTTCTATTATAGAACAGAAAAGAACCATAATATTCCAAGGATCTACATACAGAAATGAAGTATTTTTAACAGCAAGGGCTTCGTTATATTTCAGTAAATACACTAACGTTTCTTTAAACATGGCTCTTTAACCTTGTCAGGTTCTGCCTTTGGCATCGCCCTGTGAGGCACCTGCATGCTTGACTTTGGACCAAGGGTGCTATCAGGGATTATGCAGGCTCCCACTCTGTGGAAGGAGGGGGGTATACCTCACCCTCGCACTCTCTCAATCCTCTTGCAGGCCTGCTCAATCTGACAGAGTCCTGGCTGCCTTCCATGACAGCTGGCCCCTTCCCTGCTCCAAACTTACTCTTCCTTCTCCCCCTTCATCTTCCTTCTACTGTTCCTCCCTAAACTGCTACACAACCCACCCCGCCCTTTTCTTCCTTCACCCATTCCCTGCTCCACCTGTCAGACACGCCCCCCTCCTGCACCCTAGCCACGTTCCTGGCTGACTCAGGCAGCCACACCTGGTTTTGCTCTGCTGACTGCCCTGGGCAGTCACACCTGTGCCTCCTTGGCTGTCTGCCAAGCTTTTCCTGTAGAGTGCCTCAGGCAGCCCCACCTGGGGTTGTTTTGCTCCCTGCTTCACCTGGACCAGGCTACTGCCTTCTAGCTGGCCTGCAGGCTGGGGTGTGGCTCTGTGCTGCTTTGGCTGCCTCTCTTCCCTGGCTGGTAAGACTGCTGGCTGACTGCTCTTGCTTCCTGCACCTCATCAGGTCTACTCCCCTCCTGGGGGTCCTCACTTTCCCTGCCTGGCTCCCTGGCACTCCACCAGAGGGTGAGGCTAGCTGGCTTCCACCTGCCTCACCTGACTCTCTGAGGCTTGGGTGCTTCTCTGCCCTCCTGTGGCTGGGATGCCTCCTTCCCCCCTTCAGTTGTTGGTCTGTTCTGATCCTGAGTGCCCATTAGGGTGGCTGGGTGACTGTCCCCCAACTGCCTCCCGTCCCCTCCTCCTGTAAGTCCGAGGGCTGAGCCTCAGATCCCGCACAAATCTATTTAAAAATGTTTAATTATTCATTGAATGTGGCACTTACATGAAACTGAAAGAGAAGTTGGATCAAGTGTCAAATGAGTACATCCAGTTACATCTACTCCATAAATTTCCTCCTGGTCATAAATATTTTGCCTTAAAACGTCCTTCACAAATGTCTCACTCATCACATACTTCATGAACTCTTCAGTTTCAGGTGGTACTGAGAACTCCAGCTCAAAGGACACAGTTTTGTTTTCATCACTGAAAGGAAGAATTGAGCATAGCAGCCAAATACAGAGATCCCCCCTTTAAAACTAATGGACTATTTACAGATTTATATATAAATATTTATGTAAGATCTTTTTAAAACATGCACCTAAAATAAGGCTGCAAAGCCATGCCTGGTAACTAATGGGAGGGTTTGGGGGTGAAGGCATGGTGGGGACATCAGCTGCATTTCTATGTCATTTATGAGGAAAACTTAGAAGTGTCTTATGGCAGCTCTAGGAATTGAGGGGAACTCTATGGTATAACCCATAGTTTCTAGAGATTCTTAGAGATACCCTATGGCACTTCTGGGTTTCCCTAAGAAGTCATGTAGAAATGCAGCCAACATTGTTGCCACCACTCAGAGTGGTGCCACCACTCAGAGGTGTGGCAGGCAATGAGGGCTGCAAGTAGAAGGCCTCCTGCTATAATGGGAGGCCTGGCAGCCCTAAATCTAAACTTTGGATATGAAGTTTGGACATGATAAATGTGTTTCTTTGTACAGTTCTGCTTTACTGGGGAACACACATCACATTCAGCAAAGAGGGAATGGGGATTACTTGCTCCAACATCTGGATTGGAAGGAGCAAAAAAGTGGTTCAGAGGAAGCAGGGGGTGGGTAGACAAGAGGTGGAAGAGATGGTGACATTGATGGGAGGGCAGGACAAGAAGTTCTTGCCTCCAAAATCTGCTGCATGAGGCTACACAAGGCTACTGCCTCAGTAGATCTCATTATAGAACCAGCCCCGGTTATTCTGCATACAAGGCAGAGGCTTGAATACTACCACTCCTTTTTTTTCCCTTCCTCTTACAGAAGAAGTTCTTCCATAGTGGAAAGGTCCATAGTGGGAAACTAGATGCCGCTAGGAGAGCTACATGCATGGCAGGAAGAGAGCAGCCTCCTTTGCTGTTATCTGCAGCAAATCATATTCTGAAGTACATGAAGATTATATCATCTTATAGTTCTCTGGGTCTGAAAAGGCAGAGATTCTACGTGCATAAGAAAGATTAGATATATGATCTGAGGCAGCTATTATCTTTCTTCCTAAATGACTTTTTAAGAAATCACTCACATCACATCTCAAATATATTTTAATCAATGCATGGTTCTCCAGCAAAGGACATTTCATAAACAAAGGTTGATTTTCTACAATTTCTTGAAAAAATTTCCTGTACTACTCCCATGTAGGACCTGTGCACCAGGGGGATGTCTGCTAGCATACTGAAGCAACTTTTAAAAAATAAATATTCCACCAGCAGTGTGCTTTCACAGCTGAGATGTGCAGGCAACTAAGCAACCTTAACAGCAATAATTTTGAAAATGTTTAGAAAGGGTCAGGATATGATTATACAAACTAAACAAATAATAATAACAACAACATTTGATTTATATACCGCCCTTCAGGATGTCTTAACACCCACTCAGAGTGGTTTACAAAGTATGTTATTATTATCCCCACAACAAAACACCCTGTGAAGTGGGTGAGGCTGAAAGAGCTCCAAGAAGCTGTGACTGACCCAAGGTCACTCAGCTGGCTTCAAGTGGAGGAGTGGGGAATCAAACCCAGTTCTCCAGATTAGAGTCCCACGCTCTTAACCACTACTCCAAACCACTACACCAAACTGTGACTGAGTGGATGGAACAGGTACCATACCGGGAGAGGGACTGCCTCTCCCCATATGTACCCCAGAGAGCCCTTAGATCTGCAGGCAAATACCTACTGGTGGTCCCTGGCCCCAGGGAGGCTCGGCTGGCCTCGACCAGGGCCAGAATGTTTTCCATCCTGGCCCCAACTTGGTGGAACTCTCAGTTCCACCACTCAGGCCCACCAAGATCTTATATCTTTTTGGCAGGCCTGTAAGACAAAGATGTTCCACCAGGCATATGGCTGAGGCCAGCACTGGATCCATCTAAGTAACCTTCCTGCTGGTCTCCTACCAGTAGGGGGTCTATATGGTCCACCTGCCCCTCCCATGTGTTGGGGAGTTAGACTTCACCAACCCACACCTCTGCCCTCTTTCCCCTTGTGTATGGTGTGCAGGGAAAGGGGTAAGAGCCCCCATCCAGGATACTGAAATTTATGCTCCTATGTCAAGATATGATTTTATTGTCCTACTGTTTTATCTGTTGTAATTTATCCATTGCTGTACCCCGCCCCGAGGCCGCTTTGTGTGGGGGGCAGGCTATAAGTGTAATCAATCAATCAACCAACCGCTGTCACTGCAATCTTAAGAACACTTTTCTGGGAGTAAGCTCTGTTGAGTAAACATAAGTAGAATTCTGAGTACACCCGCTTAGGATTGCTCATAATGACAACTACTGTCCAGTGACAAATTATAGCAACATTTTCTCTGCAAGACTACCAAAATGCAGTTTCTTCCTTTAATATTTTATGTGAGCCAAGTATTCTAAATTACATAAAAAAGCATGAAGCTATTTTCTGTTCTTACCTGAAGGAAATAACTTCAGCAGAAATAAAATAGCGCCTAAGAGCAGGTGAATAATTGTATACATCTGTGAGCTTGAGGGGAAAAAAACACAATTATTCCCACATATTTCACAGCATGAAAACAGCTATCTAGTACACACCGTAGTTATTGTTATAGAAGTTTTACCCTATAGAATTAATTCTAAGCACATCCCAGCCTGCACAAGTGGACCTTTAGTACCTGATATACTGTGCAATTGGCTCCAGTGTTTTATCTTCTTTGGCTGGGATGTTCAAACTATTTTAGCAGAAATTCAAAGCCTTATATACATCAGAGTTTCTTCATAGGTTTTATTGCTGACTGCAAGTCCTTATCTTAAACTACTTCTCAGAAGACAAAAATAGGACTACCCAAGAATCATCTTGTATCCTGCATCAAAATATCAGCTTTTTTCAAAGAGAGAGAGGGAGGGAGGAGAAAGAGAGAGAGATTGGTTTACATCCAGAGAGGGAGCTGTGTCAGTTTATCGCAGCAGAAAGTCCAGTGGCATCTTAAAGATTAACACTGTTTATTCTAGCGCTGGCTTTCGTGAGTCAGAGCTAAGTTCATCAGAAGAAGTTATGAAGAGAGCTCTAAATTACAAAAGCTTTATGCTGAAACATTCTTTATTAGTCTTTAACGTGGTACTATTGGACTTCTGTTTTAAAAGATTGTTTTGTAATATATTTTGTCTAACTAGGGAGAATGGAGTTTTTTCACATGAGTTCCTCCCCCCCACCCCCCCATTGCTTCTAGTCCCATACTGTTTTGGTTTATTCCTTGATTTCCATACACTTTGTTGTGCCTTTAGTTTTTGTTTCATTTTTGGTTTTATTTTTTCCCTGTTTGCCCCTTCCCTGTTTCTTTTGAGACCATTTTACCCCAGTCTTTTTCTGGAAGCTGAGTCTGTCATCTTTGTTCTTCAAGTGTAACGTTTCTTCCAGTTTTCTTTGTCTCACCCATTCCCACCCGCCTCCAATTCATTTTTCAATGTTTTGACTCTCATCATGGTCAAACCACTCTCTCTCCTCCCCACTGCATCCTGAAGATGGGTGGTTCCATTTTTGATTTTTTTAAAAAAAACAACCTTTATATTGATATGGAAATATAAACAGGGACAAAAATTGTTTAGCAGGTTCTCTGAATTCCCAGCTTTCCTTTTTTTCCAAAGTAAGTCTTTAGCACCTTCTCTTGCAGAGATATGCCTTTTTCCTTATATCTCTGTGAGGGAAAGTGTTAGAGACTTTTTAAAAAAATGAAAACTGGGGATGCAAATAACCTGCTAAACATATAATTACAACAGTATGTTGACATAGTAACACTGAAGTGCCTATTTAAATAAAAATGGAAAAGCCCTGGTGACCCAGGAGAGGAGGGTGGCCACTTCTGGCACCAGAAGAACAGTTTGAAAGGGGCATAACTCTTCACATATGGTTCTTAAAGTGATGGGTGTCAGAGTTGCTCCTCTTTTAGGCTTCACTATACAAAGATAGGTAGGCATGAGGGGCTCACATCAACCCTCCCCAACAGCCAGCTGCTGCCCACTGCCTTGAAATGCTATCCTCCCCTCCACACACACCCAGCTGCCTTGTGTGTTTTAATGGCCCTCTTTCTCTCTTTCCCTGATTGTGTGTTCATTTTAAATGTCTTATTTTATTCAACAATTGCATGCACAAATTTTTTTAAAGGGTGTATGTATATGCTGTGATGCCACCAATGACAACAGCACCCAGTCTTGAAAATCCTGATTACAGGAACAAACTTCCTCGAGAGGTGGTGAGCTCTCCCTCTTTGGAGGTTTTTAAGCAGAGGCTAGATGGCCATCTGACAGCAATGCTGATTCTGTGAACCTAGGCAGATCATGAGAGAGAGGGCAGGAAGGGTTACATCAGTGCTTAGTTCTCATGGCCCTTTATTTCATGCCCAGAGTAATGCCAATTGCCACATTGGGGTCAGGAAGCAGTTTTCCCCAGGCCAGTTTAGCTAGAGATCCTGATGATGTTTTGCCACCTTCTGGGCATGGAGCAGGGGTCACTAGGGGTGTGAGGGGAGGGGTTGTGAATTTCCTGCATTGTGCAGGGGATTGAACTAAATGACCCTGGAAATCCCTTCCAACCCTATGATTCTATGATTCTATAAGGGACGTGCAGAAGAAAATAAACTGATTCCACAACTGTAAAAATGAAGAGAGAGAGCAGTCATGTGAAGCAACTGTGCCCAAACTGATTCCATTCTTGTGGATTGACTGTCAAGAAAACAGAAATAAATCAAGCATGTGGAAAAGCCCCAGGTGGTCTCCCTTCAGAGGGAGAATTATTTTGTGACAGAATTATTTTGTGAGTGAAGAACTGGGTGGAAAATCAGTCTTTGTGACTGGGTGTGTGAATGTCCCTTGCAAAATATGTAACTATTCTGAAACCACCAAACTTGTGAACCCATTCCAAAACCACACTTATCAATACTTTGCAACTGTTATGTATATATATTTATAAATAAATTCAGTTTCTGTAAACAAAATGCCTGTTCCATCTGGACTATCGGATCCCTTTTTCACCTTACGCACTGACCACTCTAGCCTACTACCATCCGTAACAAAGCCTTCTCATAATATAGGACAAACAGAAGAAGTCTAAGGAGAAAGCCTTTAGTAGCAGCAAAATCCTTTTGGGAACAATGAGGAAGACAGGGAGGCGGCAATACACAGGTTACATACGGGAGAGGGATGCCAAAGGGAAGGTGTTCTCAGGGTAAAAAAAAACCCTGTGTAAAGTAGAGAGAGAATACCTGAAGTAGGCTGGCAACCTTAACTGTACCATTGAGCCGTGGCCTCTCATCCAATGCTATAGGTGAACGCACCATTTTTAAGGACATGCCAGGCTCTGTTCTGAGAGCATCCAGTAGTGTTGATGGGCTGGTATCACACCATCATACAGGTCTCGTGAACCCACCAATTTGCCTCATAAAACCATTGTGACATAGTAATATATGTTTGCTGGTTGGTTCAGATGCAGCCTTGACTACAAGTATAACACTTAGCATTAGGATTAACTAGGGTTAAACAAGAGTAGATATAAGATGGCCATATATCTCCCTGGATTTTTTTTCTTTCATAAAAAAATAATGGAAGGATTCCAAATTGGATTGAGGTCACAGGGGTAGGTTTCTTGTGTGCCATCAACCCCTTTAGGTGTTGCTATTTGTCCCATGGGGGAGAGGGACATACAGGATCCATGTGGATTTCTCATGAGGCAATTTGCTCTTTAAATCAGAAAATAGCACGGGGAGTTGTTAATCTCCCTCCAGTGTTGTGGTCCTAATCTAGTTCATCTGGAATCCATTAAATATCCTCCCTGTTGGAAGATGATTTGCATATTTCCTTTATCTCTTCTAGGTTGTCCCTTTATACATCTATGATTGGGGAGATTAGCTAAACACTTTGCTGGTATAAATGAAATAAGCCACTCTTCTGGCTTTCTACAAAACTATGCAAAATTGACCAATAGGGCTTTTTATTCGAATAGGAGGGCTGTACTGTAAGGAAGCGGTCTCAAAGAGATGCTTTAGTAGAGAGATGGGGACTCAGGATTTTATTACTGTGTACTTTCTGTTGGAGTGATCCTGCTAGGTGGTTTTTACATTGTTTAATATGTCAGTCTTAGAACTGCTTATACTCTGTTTCAGAGTTTCTTCAAGTCTGTCTTGGATCTCTGCTTGTTTTAAATCTTTACAAATTTGCATTTATGTACCCTATTACATTGTTATTGAAATATTTTTGAAATTGTCTGCACTGACTCACGATATGTAATCTGCCTTGAATCTCTATGAGAAAGGTAGGCTATAAATAATGTAAATAAATAAAATTAAAACCTTAAAACACACACTCACATACATATATATGTTATAGACAAACCTCTCTAAGTAGTTTATGAACTTACCCTTTTACTTAGATTCTCAGAAAGCAAGTGATATGCTGGTTCTGAGAGAATCCAATCAGAACTGACACACTGAATTTTTAAAATTCCAGAGAAATTATGATGATTGCCATTTGCTATTGATTTGAGATCCCAGTATTCATCTTCATCTATATAAATCTCTAAAATAAAAAAGTATTTCATTATTGATGATGTTCTCAGGCTCAGTATATTTTTTCAGCTGCAGGTGATTCTACATACCATGCTTAGTGAACATCTATGACCCTGTGCACCTGGTGCGTCTTTTTTAGCATAGTAAGTAAACATCCAATGCTGTTATTATTATTATTATTTTATCAGATTCATGCACAACACATTTGGACTGCTGACTGTTACAGAATGCAAAATGTCAAATTGAAACTGCTCACAAATGTAACGGTAGAGATGACAGTAAGCAAGTTGTGTATCTTGTGAAAGATTTATATTCCTTTCCCTTGGATGGTCCCTCCCTCCTATTGAGAAAGCAGATCCACAAACTAGGCCTTACTCCTTGAGGCTGAAGTAGCCAATATTGGAAATTTTTCATCTTCTCTATCAGTTGTATCTATTGTTGTCATAACAATGAGCTAATAAAAAACATTAATAATGATAATAACAATAATGAGTGCCAGTATGGTGCAGGGGCTAGAGTGAGTAGAATGGGCAATCCAGGTTCAATTCCTCACTCTGCCATGAAAGCTTGCTGTGTAACCTCTGGTCAATCCAATACTCTTGTGAGGAAAAATGAAGGAGAGGGGGATAATGTAAGCTGATTTGGGTCCCCACTGGGGAGAAAGGCAATGTATAAGTGAAATAAAATAAATACAAATAAGCTCACAGGGTTATTACTACAACATGGTTTACATGTGGTTCCCCTTTAAAAAGTGTTGGGATTTACAGTTAAATGCAAATACTGCTCTGACTTTTCCCCTAAGAAATGGACACTGGATTCACTGGCTGCCTGTTGGTTACCAGGCTCATTTTGTTTTGGCATTTCGTTATAAAGTTGCTTGGGTTCATCATAGCAACCATACCACCACAGATTCTATTTTGCCTGAGTCCAGTGGTGCTCACAGAAGTGAAATGTCTGATTCCCCCTTCCCTCTGCAGCCTGCTGCGCCCCTAAAATCATGTCTGTCAGGGTTGGCACAGAGTTCAACAGACACCAAGCCTCTTTTCTGCCAACAGAAGTGCTTTCATAGAATCATAGAGTTGGAAGGGGCCATACAGACCATCTAGTCCAACCCCCTGCCCAGTGCAGGATCAGCCTAAAGCATCTCTGACAAATATTCATCCAGCCTCTTCTTGAAAACTGTCAGTGAAGGGGAGCTCACCACCTTCCTAGGCAGCTGATTCCACTTTTGAACTACTCTCACTGTGAAAAGGTTCTTCCTAATATCCAGCCGGGACCTTTGTGCATGTAATTTAAGCCCATTGTTTCGGGTCCTACCCTCTGCTGCTAACTGGAACAGCTTCCTGCCCTCCTCCAAATGACAGCCTTTCAAATACTTAAAGAGAGCAATCATGTCCCTCCTCAATCTCCTCTTCTCCAAACTAAACATTCCCAAGGCCCTCAGCCTTTCCTCGTAGGGCTCAGTCTCCAAACCCCTGATCATCCTCGTCGCTCTCCTCTGCACCCTCTCGATTTTGTCCACATCCTCTTTGAAGTGAGGCCTCCAGAACTGCACACAATACTCCAGGTGTGGCCTGACCAAGGCAGTATAGAGAGGGGCTATGACCTCCTGCGATTTCGATGCTATGGCCCCTTTGATACAACCCAGGATTGAATTGGCCTTTTTTGCCACTGCATCACACTGACTGCTCATATTTAGTTTACAGTCCACTCCTACCCCAAGATCTCTTTCACATATACTGTTACCAGAACTGCTCTTTTTGATGGGGAATTAGCTTGCAGTCTAGATTTAATGGGGATCTTAACCAATTTATACCAGGGTCCCTCTCCAGACACTCATGTAATAAAGAGGCAGACTAAATGACAATAAAACGTGTCTTTACTAAATAGTGTTGCGTACGCCTAAGTTAGCACACACATACAAGAAACATACAAGATCTAGGAAATACAGAGTAAGAAAATAGAGACAGTTGCATTAGCAGGGTAGCCCACTTGAGAACGACGGAACTGGGTATACTCACCAAGTCACAGTGTGGAGCAAAGACGTAGCAGTGAGCAATGTTCCCTCTAAGCTTTGCAGTGTTGTGAGCTAAAAATCTACTTTGTGAGCAGAAACAACAACTTTTATTAAAGTTTTGAGTGCACCTCCTTTAAAAAAAATTACAATCAAATTGTTTTGATTACAACCAAAACAATTTAACAATAAAAGCCATTAGGTGAAAGGGCCACAAAAATCAGAGTATGCTTATGTATAAAAATGGATATGTCCATGCTGGTTACAAAGGGGTAGTTGTATTAGTCTATTGCTACAAAATAAAGCAGACACGCAATGGCACCTTAAAGACTAGCACGTTTATTTCAAGATGAGCTTTTGTGAGTCAATGCTTACTTCTTCAGCCTCCTTCTGCACCAAGGCCAAGTTAAATGATGCCTTCACCATGGTGGCGGCTGAGACACTACCTCCTCTCTTCAGCTCTCTGGGGCTGAGGGGATCCTAGCGATTTCAGGCTGCATGGGTCAGGCCAGACCCGATCACTCAGCTCTGCTCTGTTCCCCAGCTAGAGAGCCAGCAGTGGCTGGAGGCGCTCTCTGGCACCACCCTGGGGGCCAAACCAGCCACAGCCAGGAAGGGAGGAGAGAGGTGGGATGAGGCTCCATCCCTGCTCCATCCCTGTAGGGCTCACCTACAGATGCTGGCTGACTGGGAGGGCGGGGATGCCTGAGGGTTAGATTCTGTGAGCTACATCTGAGAAGCTGTGAGCGGAGAAGTCAGAATCTGTGAGCGATTGCTCACGTGCTCACATTAGCGGGAACACTGGCAGTGAGATGAGGTGGTCTAATGCCTGCACTAGATCCACAGAGAGAGTGATGGCAAGGGGTCTGGATAGGAATGGTATGCGCACCGTGTGGCCTGGGAGGCCAGCTTAAATACCCCAAAACGTACCCTTGGGCTGGTGCAGTTCCCAGTGGTTCTCATGGGTGAAACAAAGGTTTTAATGGCTATACAACTACCCTAGATGGGCCACTTTAGAATCTGATTGTTATTGTGACACCTCGGGAAGAGGGGACAAAGGAGGGAGGGGGAATGCCAGGTGGGCTGAATGGATGTTCCAGGACACTGGGGTTGGTCGCAATGTCATCAGGTCTGGAATGCGGAGGCTGCTTTGAGATGCGTCCATTAAGTGCTTAGGATGGCCGGCACTTAGCTTCCGTTCCGGGGTGGCTATCAAGATATGCAGAGCAGGGCGAGGTTGGCCACTGCAGACGTGGTTGGCTCGCTTCTCCGAAATGGCTTCTCGAAGCAGGCTGCTTCAGCTGGTCTTCTGGCTGCCTGGGAACATGGCTGCCGGCTGGGCATGACTGGGGCTTGCTAGCAGGCTGCCCAGTAGAGAGGGCAAGCTTGGTGACCGGCCCATGGGAGGCTCCTAGCGGGAGCTGACCAGGGGGTGCCTGGCCAGGCTCGCTGGGGGTCTCCCCAGCGGGCACCTGGCTGCTAACAGCATGGCTCTGGGCCCAGGTGAGGCAAACGCCCATGGAGGCAGTGAACAGTAGGCAACACAGTCCATAGCAGAGATAGGAGCAGCCCGGTGTAGGTAATCCGTAGCACAGAGTGTAGGCAGGAAACAGACATGTGTAGTAGAGTCCAGACACGCAGGAAAGTCAGGATACAGGCATGGGCAATGCTGCCCAGAAAGAGAGTCTTTAGTGTAGCTTTAAACAGCAACGCAACAAACTGACACAGTTCATTGCAGGCCTCAGAATGGGAGAGAGGGGCTCCTTGGCAACATACTACTGCACAAAAGTGTATCCTCCATCCAGAATTTGTGCTTCCCATTTTTCATCAGTGCAAATCACTCTCAGAATCTGTCTCTCACTTTTATATGTGGTGAAGCCTTGCTCTAAGGGGAGCTAAAAATAGATCTGATTTATCTCAGCTGATTCCAAAAAGGTAATTCACAGATGGTCAAAGATCAGCTTCCATAAGTGAGAATTACAGACATTTAAATGCGAGAGAGAGAATTCAAAGAACATCCCCAGCTGTTAGTGAGGGCATGGGTCAGGGCTTTTTTAAAAAGTGGCGGTACTACAACATTGAATTACTCTCTTAGAGATACCTTCAGCGCTTATACTGGTTTGGATGATATATGAAAACTCCCTTTCAGGCAAACTTTTTGGAACTGACACTGATTTCTTATTTTTTTTAATTGGATTGGATTTTATTTATTTAATTAGTTACTTACTTCATTTATATCCCACCCTTCTCCCTAATGACACCCAAAGTGGCTTACATAATTCTCCTCCATTTTATCATCACAACAACCCTATGAGGTAGATTAGGCTGATAGTGAGTAATGACCTGTGGCAAAGTTGGGACTCAATCCTCTACCTCACATTAATGATGTTGATTTGATATTGTTTTATGCGATTAACTTTAGCTGGATTTAGGTTATAGTGGAAAGCAGTTCTCCCTTTCCTAATATCTCTCTGATATTTTGTTAGACTGGGACCAGCATATGTTCCCCAGAGGGCACTCTCTTTGGCCGAAAAACAACTGCTAGTGATCCCTGGCCCCAAGGATGCTTGTCCAGCCTCAACCAGAACCAGGGCCTTTTCGGTCCTGGCACCAACCTGGTGGAACTCTCTTGTCTGTTGAAGTTAGGGCCCATCGAAATTTGCTATCCTTCCACTGGGCCTGTAAGATCAAGATGTTCTGCCAGGTGTATGGCTGAGGTCAGGGCAGTGGCAGGTTTGATGTTTTCTGCCAGTTCCCACCTAATGGGATATTTTGGCCAGGTTACTGCAATATGGGCTGCCACTTACAGTTCTATGTTCACTGAATTTTATACTCGCAAATGTGATTTTATTGTGATATATGAATATGATATGTGATGTTATCTGCTCTGAGCCCACTTTTGGAGAGAGTGGAATATAAATAAATAAATAAATAAATAAATAAATAAATAAATAAATAAATAAATAAATAAATAAATAAATAAATAAATAAATAAATAAATAAATAAAATATATGAAGTAGAATACATACCTGAATAAAAAATTAAACTTATAATAATCACAAGAATCAACAACAGGAAAGCTGAAGTTATAACCATCCACAGTTTGCATTTCCAAAAAATGATCTCCGAACAAGAGCGTGAGGTAGCTGTCTTTTAATCACACAAAGAATAAAAGAGAAAATCCATTAGTAAGTAATGTGATTGTGTGGAATAGAACAGTATAAGTGAGTGAGTGAGTGAATCTGTTAGAAGTAATAAAACACCATGACATTATGAATCTCACTATTCATGTCACAGGCAACAGCCATTGGGAGAACAAAGAACTTTTCTCTAAAATCATCAAGAGGTAGAGGAAAATGGAGAAAAGACAAAACAACAGGGAAGAAAAAGATGAACTCGGTTTTAGTAAAAGTCATTAAATTTTCCTTGATACTGACTGTACTAATCTCACACTGTGTAATCCGCCTTGAGTCTCAGTGGGAAAGGAGGACAATAAATTTCATAAATAAATTTAAAAAGTGGGAAATGGAGAAAGTGCAGATATAATAGGAATAAATAGGGACAAAAAAATTCAGCTGCTGATTGTCAGCATAAGATTGACAATTTAAAGCATAAATAGGCAAGCAAGAAGGAGAATATAAAGAATGGTCCTTGGCTCTTTGCCTACGGCTCACAGCCTGGAAACCTTTTATAGGCAGCCTAGTGAAGCAACACTGCCAAGGAGATAACTACTTGTTTTGTTTATTTAAATTATACTGTTTAATCTGTTCTGGAACTTTCTGTAAATTTAAATAAATAAAAGTCTGGATCCTAACTGTTACACCTGAGCTAACTGTTACACCTTAGGTAAACATCCTTGTTAAACCAGGGCCCTTTTCACACTGCTTACCTGCTGCCACAACGTCGTGAAATATCACGCCAAAAATACGGAAGATAGTGTCTTCTCACGAGAGTTTTACACGATGTCCTGCAAAACTCTCGCAAGAAGATGCTATCTTCCGTGTTTTTTGCGCTATATTTTGCGACATTGCGGCTGCAAGTAAGCAGTGTGAAAAGGGCCCAAATCAGAAAGGCTGTATAACACATACAGAATTTCTTAAATCAACAACTTCTTTCGTTGATAACGGATGGAATAGATTACATAGTTTCAGGTGAAAGCAGCTGCCGGATCCTCTGAAGTGAAGTTTCTCAGTGGATACTTAAATATGCAACATGAGCTTATGAACTTCAATGAACTTATGTGCTTATGAATGTACCTCCATATTGTGCATTTTTTCTTTAAATCAATAATAATGGGAGGGTACAAAGACTATAGACATTTTAAAGTAATCATAATTCGCCTGAATCTCATTGGCAGAGCGCTCTGAAGAATAGGGGACATATTATAAAAAGGGGATAAGAGGACACAGAGGCAGCCAAATGTTTCTAACAACTGCAATAAGATTGGTGTAGAAACACATTCTTTGAGTAATGATAGACTCTTAAAGTAGTGATTTTCAGACTGGCAAGTCAGGATCAAACATGGGTTTCAACTATCTCACAAATTAAGTTGTGATACTTGGGAAACAGGGTAAATTACAACAGAAAAAGCATTAATAGAAAGCCTAAGAAAACAGGTATGTCTTGAACTGGCACCAAAACTGTAGCATAGTGCCAGCCTATGGGTATGTAAAGTCTTGTCTTGTGTGTGGACATCCCAGAAGTGAATCAGTTGCCAATGTAAATCCTGTAGCATGGGTAAAACATGCACTCTGTAATTTATAGCTGATAGTAATTTTTGCTGCTTCTGTTTGAACAAACGGAAGCTTCTACATTGTCATAAAAGACTGCATAAGGAAGGTCTGCAACCAACAAAAGCTGGCCAAAGTTAGACTACACCACAGTGATCTGAGCCTTCAGAGATAAAAATGTACCTAATAGCACTCCCCAAGCAGGGAACCTGTTTGTTCACAGAGAGTATAGTTTCTCATTTGTATGATATTCTCTGTTATCAAGTACAAGGTACATTCACACTAGTAACTTGGTACAGGTAATGAGAACATACGTATTGTAGATGCTGGTTGTACAGTGCAATCCCTAAGCAGAGTTATACCTTTGAAATTCATTCAAGTCCATAGGCTTAAAACAGTGTGTCTCTGCTTGGGAGGACAGCACTGACAGACAAGCATGCAGGTTCAGTTTCAAGGTGAACATTCTCCAACTAGGTATTTTTGAAACCCAAGCACCTCCAATTAAATCCTTTATTCCAATAAAATTATTTCAATGAAATTAATCATTATCTAACATTATTGTTATACTAACACGCCTTTTTTAAAAAGTGACTTACCTCAGAAATTCTTGTGACTCCATGATTGAGAGGCTCATCAACACCAGGTCCACTTTCTTCCTCTTTTTCTTCCCTTAGATCACATAACTCCATGTTTTCCACTTCTTGTTCAGGAACCTGGCCATTCATTACTTCCAGTTCTCAGAAGAGACGTTTCCAATGCAGGGTCATTTAAGCAGGAAAAAACAACTTCCTCTGTGTTTTCGGTTCCAGTCATGTGTCTGCTGATAACACATAAAGCCAAGGAGTTCCCATTCAGGCAGCTATTCTCATGAATTAGGCAATGTGATGAAATCCTTATAAAAGAAGACGTAGACTTTGAAAGAAAATCAGTCCATAATGTTAGCAAATCCTAGTATGTCTAGAACCGGGAAACACCAAGTCTCATACTCAAATTGGGTAAGGCTTGATTTTCCAGTTTGTTTACCTTACTGTGCCTGCCCTCTGTAGACCTCACCAGGTGACTTAACCTGAGGCAACCCAACCCTTTATGAAGTAATGAAAGCGCATTTCTTCCTTGGCACGGAATAAAAATCTCTGACACAGATAATGGTACTGTATATAAAAGAATTCAATGCATCTAATAAAAAGCAGGGATTACAAATTAAAGCTGGAGAAAGATTAAATTAAAAAGCATCTCTTGTTTAACTATAAGTAATTGTTCAATTAATGGCTGAATTAATCATATCAGCTTTGCCTGTCAGCCAAGAAAATCTTAAAAGTCTTATTAAAGTTTGATGATTAATTCCTCCAAAGAATTTTTTAAATGCAGACTTGGAGCTCTAGTGAACTCATTGAGAAGCGTCAAAACTGAGTTCAGAATGCCATCTAGATTTGAGCTTTTTAATGCTGCAAAAATTTGATATAAACGATTGGAAACACATTGTGTTTATCTGGAAAATGTCATTGATGAGTCCAAAATTTTATGTATTTAACATGCACAACTAAGTACTCCAGCTTGGGGAATATATGCATATATCTCCAGCTAGGTGAGGAACTGGGCACACAAATTATGGTTGAATGAGTGCATTTCCTGATCTTCTTGTCTGTGCACATATTAGAAAATAAACATGAAGACACTAATCAGATATTCAGAAGGAATGGGAAAATGTTGGATTCAGTCTTCTCTCTTCATCCATTCCAAACAGCAGAGAGGCTTGACTTCCAACTGCCTGTTAGTGCTATGCATACATGCATTTGGATCAGAGCAGAACAGGCTGCACAAATCTTGATATTAGAAAATTATTTGTTTTTATTTCGATTTTTGAAAAAGTTGAGATGCATTGTATAGTTTTAGGAACTTACATTGTACATATTTCAGACTACCATTTTAAAAACTCTTTATCTTGATTGTTTACAATGACGTTTCCAAGTATCCTTTGTGAATATGTTCAGGAGTACAAACTCAGATCCCTGAGAGTCTTGTCACCACCTTAAAGTAGAATGTCTCACAATACATGACAGGTGTGCTAGTGAACTGAGTGAATGCATATTTGTTCACTCACTCAGTTATCATGTGCAAATGCACACTGAGATGTAAATCATGCCCAGGGTAATGCCAATCGCCACCTTGGAGTCAGGTAGCAATTTTCCCCAGGCCAGTTCAGCTAGGGATCCTAGCAGCATTTTGCCATCTTCTGGGCATGGAGCAAGGGTCACTGGGTGTGTGTAGGGAAAGGGGAGGTAGTTGTGAATTTCCTGCATTGTGCAGGGGATTGGACTAGATGACCCTGGAGGTCCCTTCTAACCCTATGATTCTATGAAAAGAGAGCTACAGACATATCTTGCTGTAGTCTAAAAGCTTCATAGCCCTGAGTTGTTTGCAGAATTTCTAGCTCCTATACCATGCCCATATCCCAAAGCTGGTCTTTAGAGTTTTGAAAGTAATTTAAAAAAGAAAATGGGAGTCTAAATTGCGTAAGAACAATTTAAAATAAACTTAGATAAAAATAAAGCAATGTAAACTGGCAATGATTTTTCCATGAAGCTGCTCTCATATCAAGTCCCTCAAACTGCTCAAAGTCCGGAGCATTTCAAAAGTGATCTGGAAATCAGAGGAAACATTTTTTGAACAGAAAGAATGAGTGTGAATGGAACAAACATGCCTCCACATCCCTTTGCATGGGACCTTTGATCTTATGCTCTGAGATTCAGCGTGGGAAACAAACATTAGAACTTAAAATATGGCGAATGTAGAAAACAACACTACCTCTAATAAGACCAATAACACACAGCCACTCACCATTAGCAGTTTAAATTGGGTTGACCAAAAAGAAACCCAACACATTCTCATATGAATCAACATGTATTCCTTTTTTAATGCTTTTTTAAAATCAAACGGCACAGAATACCTTTGGCCTTCATTTAAAGGGCATATACCCAAACAGAGAAGAGTTTCAAAAAGGTTTTCTGGTGTTTGTCATCATTCAGTAAGACTAAAATTGCATATGCATTGCAAAGCATAAGATGGTCAAAATGTGGCTGATGGCCATGCAAGACTGCTGATTTCAATTGACTTAGAAACCCAATATAAATTCATCTGAAACGGCAGTGCTGCTTTTCACATGGGAAGAACAAAAGTAGGAGAGGAGCTGTCAACCATTTTAAGTAATGTGTGAATCTGGTATTCCTCTCTGCACACCCTTGCTGATGTAATTTGATGGTCCTGGAAAAGGGGAGGATCTGCTGCCACTGTGGGTAAGCTGATGGAACTGGGTTGGAATGGAAAACACTTCAAGATACCTATCGGCTCCAACAAGAGGCTTGGACATGGGGGGAGGGATAGAAAGAGAAAGCACAGCTACGGGGGACAGGGGTGCATGGACCTTTCCCCCTCCCTAATCTTCCCACACCTCTCCCTTGATGTCACAGTCTCTTTCTCACACTCTCCCTTCCCCCCCATGAGTCTCCTATTTTTCTCTTGGTGGTGTGGTCTCTCTCTTCCTTCCTCCCCCCACTCACCACTTCCTATTTTTTCTTGACAGCACTGTCTTTCTCCCCCCCCCCTTCTTGTCTAGCTGCAACCTCTTCTTATGATGCTGCCATTACATTGTAGAATTGCTTACTGGAGTTGCTAGGCAACCCCTAAAATGGCAGCTGAAATCTCTCAATATTATATTGCAGTATCTCTCTCTTTTTAAAAAACAAAACAAAACTTTTACATCTCAAATCATCTTTTTAATAAAGATCTTTTTCTGCAAAGCTGGGAATTTCCCTGAGTTTGTTGAAAAACTTTCATTCTCTGTACATGACCATAATCTGCAGATTTAATAACCTGCATCTAGGGCCATGTTCAGAATTAGATATAACAAGCTGGATACCTGCAAGGATTTGCAAGGGGCATCTCATTTTCCACTCCTCTACTATTTCTTCTTTCCTTTCCCTAAAAGTCCCCACAGCCTCTCCCTTTTCCTGCCTCCTTCTCTCCATCCCAACCATCAGCCAAACTGAGAGCCAAGCTACAAGTGATGCCTTACACAGGTTGGACACTTGTAAGCTTCCCTCAAGTTTTGATGGGAAATGTAGGCGTCCTGGTTTTACAGCTTGGCTCTCCATTACAGCTGCAAGACCAGGATGCCTACATTTCCCATCAAAACTTGAGGGAAGCTGACAAGTGTCCAACCTGTGTAAGGCGTCACTTGTAGCTTGGCTCTAACTTTATCTTCATCCCTGTCTTCAGCTTTCCCTTCCCCTGGCGTCTTCTACCTGGCCTATTTGCACAGTGCCAGCTGCTAGGTCAGGCCTGGTTGTACAGTGGGGAGCCTACAATGACTTGCAAGGGATACTTAATTTTCCCCTGTGTCCTCTTCACCACACTATTTCCATTTTCCTTCTTCCTGGTAGCCCCCATATCCTCATCTTTTCCTACTTTCTTCCACCAACCTACCTTTGTCTGTACCCTATCCTTGTCTAAATTTATTATTTAGTTCATTTATACCCCACCTTTCCCTACAATGGGATCACAAAGTAGCTTATATCATTGTCCTCTCATGTATTTTATCCTCACAACAACCCTGTGAGGTAAGTTAGGCTGATAATGAGTAACTGGCCCAAGTTACCTTGTGAGCTTCCATGGTAAAGTAGGGATCCAGACTAGGATCTCCCAAATCCTATTCTGAAACACTAACCACTATATAACACTGGCTTTTGGGGGTGGCTGCTGTTGGAAAGTAGCAAGCCGTCAGTACTGGGTGAGCCATGCAAATCAAATGGTAAGTCACCTGGTGGTTGCTGCCAGGCTTGGCCACAATGAGACATGCCAGTGACTGGAAAGGCCCTTTCCCCCTCCACCTGCCTTTTACTGACAGAAACCAAGGCTTGAAGTCAGGCAGTGTTGATATGGTTGCCTGTCACCAGTTACTGAGGACATTCATTTCTTAAATCTACAGGTGCCGTGCTGCTTCTATTATTGGAAGGGGTTAAGGACCCACTGTATTTTTTTTAAAAAAAGATTTCCAGTTTTCTGCAAACCTGGGGCATTTTTTAGCTTTCTAGAAAGATCAGACTTGTTCATGACTAGACATGGGCACGAACCAAAAAAATTTAATGAATCCGCGGTTCGTGGTTTGGTGCTGATGGCGATCCCGAAGTCGCGAACCGCAACGGACATTTCCCGTTGCTGAACCGGTTCGCAGTTTGCGGTTTGTGGTGCTCAGAATGGCCCCCATTGCACTTAGAAAGCCCATATTCACAGGGAGTGTATAGCAGGCTCTCCTCCAGCCAGCACCCAAGTTTGGTCAAGATTGCAATAGGGATCTTGGAGTTATACCCTCTCCAATCCGAGGCCCCCAGGAAACTCCCACAAAAATCCAAGCTCAATTATACTCTCTCTGTCTCTCCCCAAAGGCTAGCAAGTAGCAAGCAACAGCTCTCACACTCCACTGCTCACTGAAAGTGAAAGCCAGCCCAGGAGCGCAGTGGTTTTTATAAGATGAGGTCCCATAGAGCAACACAGGAGGTCTGTGTTTGGCCGTCAGAGCTGCCTATCAGGGTTTGCAGGGATGAGATTGGAGTGCCCGTGGCTACAGAACACCCCTCCCCCCTCCCTCCCCCAGTTGTCTTCTCCCAACTTGTAACCACTTGGCAGCTCTATGGTTGGAAGGAAGACCTGCCGATCAAGGTAAGCTGAGCTTCGATTCGGGTTTCCAGGGTGACAGAAGGAGCACAGACAGAGTTCAGGCATTCCCCTGGCTCGGTTTCCAGGGAAATTGATTGATGGCACCTGACTGTCTGGCTTCCCGAACCACAGCCAAACACACTGAACCAGGCTTCTTCCGAATGCTGGTTCGTTTGCCATGGACAATCACGAACTGCTGGATTGTGATCACGTGATTGCCCATTTCATGGGTTTTTGACGTTTGTAATGCGGTTCGTGCCCATGTCTATTCATGACTCCAGTCTCCAGATTTAAGTATCTTCAGATATGGCCACCTTGAGAATTAGATATATTGATGATGATTTGTTGGAGTCTATTCACCTTGATATCTCTACAGAGAAAGAGAGAGAGGATTGTGTATTATGTGGAGTTCACATTTGGCCTGAATCACAGAAGGTGCTTTCCATGTAAAAGTACCATCAACTGTAATCAAGTAACTCCCTAGTTACATTCTTTCATAAAGGTACACACATTTTCAATCATGAGGATATAAGTAATATTGATACTTGGAAAGGAAGACATTATTACCTTTCATCTTAGTGCTGAAAGTACATCTGAAACTTGATGTTCACTTCAGATCTACCTTCTTTTCAGGCATGCCTGGATCATGAGCTTGTATATTTTAATGAATTTTCTCTTTCTTTTTTTTTAAAGAAGTATTCGTCAGCCTTCTAGACCTACTTGACTACTTTAAGAAAACTCTAGCTATGATTATAACAACACAGTTGTGTTAATAAGGAAGCTACCAAAGACAATCAATCATTAACTAAATTCTTGTGCAAGTCACCCACTAAAGTCCAGAGGTCAGACATTCCCCATATGAAAAAATTCAGACTTGCTTTTTCACATACCTGTGTAGTGTTTTAATCAGTTTCTATTGCTGCTATTGCTCTGAAAACAAACATACAACTCCCCATTTTGCACTTTGCTCTTTCTGAAGCTTAGGAAATTCCAGATACAATCTCTTAAAGGGTTCTTATGGGAAAAGAGTACTGGAGATGCCTGCACCTGCAAGGCATTCTGCAGGAGAAGGCCAGAACACAGCCCCTTTAATCAAGAAGCCACTAGAACTTCAGGAAAACTGTAGTTCTTAACTTGTGTGTATTCCGTCATGGAGCAAATGAGCACATTACTTGAGGGGCTAACAGCTGATAGGCAGAGTATGAAGATTAAAATTAAAAAAGTACCTGGTATGTTTATTTGTACTATCTATTTATTTGAATACTGAAACCCAGCAGACACTCAGACCAACCATGATAGCGCTAATCTTTTGTTCCTCAAAAGTAAGAACACATCCTTCCAGTTCCCACAGGCTGCAGCATTCTGTAACAGGGGAGTTTGCAAGTAACTTTAGAGTGTGTTACCACAGTCTAACCTCGAGATGACTGTAGCATTTTTGCCAGTCATCTAGCACTGAAAACTCAAACAGTAAAAGTGCTGCTTCCAGAATTGATCCTGGCAGGGCAAGACTTGAGAGAACATCAAGTGAGCACCAGTGCTCATTAACCAAACAATTTTACCTAGCAAGTTGCACACAAGCCTAGAACAATGATGATCAACACAATCATGGTTTTTGCAACAATTGTGCCCTGTGTGGCTTGGGACCCATTCCTTTCTGCCTCCAAGAAGTATTTCAACAAACAGATATAGGAGCTATAGACTTTCACTCCTAGCCTCCAGTTGCTCACCTTCCCACTGTCTGGCAATCCCAGGACTCTGCATGTATGCTGCCAGGAGCAAGCTTAATTAAAAAAAATCCTTTTTTTTGTTCACCTTGGAATAATCATAGATAGTCATTTGGGTTGGGATTAGTACTGATAGGACCTAGGGATATTCCTGGAGATCTGGGGATTGGAATCTTGGGAGTTCTCTAGGCCTCATTTGGAAGTTGGCAACCCTATAGCCCGTCTGCCTTTGATCAGCCCTCCTTTCCATTTAATTGGAACAGAAACTCGAGTGTGTGCATGTGTCCTTGTGGAAGTGAGAGTTAAGAGGGTTATCTGTTCTCTGACTGAACCATTCTCAGTTCTCTGACTGAACCATTTTCCCAGTAGAGATGTAAAAACTGAGTGGATGGTCTGTAAACAGGTTTAATCCAAGAGAGATATACCCAAAAGGAAGAGAAGGTAGATGGTATAGCCCTATCTTGTCAGATCATAGAAGCTAAGTGGGGTCAGTACTAGGGCGACTGACCACCAAGTAGAGGAAGGCACTGGCAAACCACCTCTGCTTCTCACTTGCCCTGAAAGCCCCCTGCTAGGGTTGCTATAAGCAGATTGTGACTTGAAGGCACTGGAACACACACTCATTCTCAAAAACCAGAGATCATGTTTTTAAAACTTTATTAGCTAAGCATATTCTAGAAAGCACAGATATTTGGGAAATATCTATAAACAGGTGAAACAATGCATAACACTTGTAGGATTGAAAATGCATTTGCTAAATAGATTTACTTATAATGTCTAAACAGCCTCTAAGAGAGGGATCACTTCTGCCCATCCAAGAACTGCTGATAAGAGCTTTACCCCACTGATGGGTCTTCCCTCTAAGAATATAAGAAAAGCCCTTCTGGATCAGACCAAGTATCCATCTAGTCCAGCATCCTTTTTCACATACTGGGCAACCAGCTGCCCTGGAGGACCAAGCAAGGCAGAGAAGGCAAGTCTTCTACCAGTCGTCTAATGCTGGTTTTCAAAGGTTTTCCACAGTAAATATGGAGATTCCCTAGTTTGGTGTTCTCTTCATAGGACAATCAAAACTTGGAGTTTTAATGATAGTATGTAGTACTTTATAATTTTGATGACAGTTGAATCATGTAACGTGCTTTAAGTTGTATTGTGATCCGCCCTGAGCCCGCTGATGTGGGGAGGGCGGAGTATAAATCCAATAAATTAAATTAAATTAAATTGGAGTACAATTTCAGTTTAGATTAAATGGGTTTGACATCCTTCACCAAAATTAGCGTTGTGGGTAAAACTGAAGTACTGAATGCAGGTGAGTGAAAGCCAGGACTATTTTATCAGGACAATGACAAGATGACCAAATGGGTGGAACTACCAAGTTTATTCTACCTCTTCTGTCCCCTATCCATAAGAGTATCAACTTTCTTCCTGAAATACAGCTTGAGGTTTTCATTTGGCCACTTAAAACAGAGGAGCATGTGTTAATTTAAATTCATATTAATCCATAATTTTAAAATTATATCAAAATCATATTAATCCATCCATATTTTAAAATCATATTAACAACCACCAAACATCCTTGTAAGCATACATAGCTTCTTCCTCTAGCATTGTACATTCCTGTAGGTAAAGTATCATGCAAGAAACAGGATGGTTGGATCCAGACTCCACATGGGCATGAATTGAAATATGAATCAAATTTTGTGACAAATCGGGCTAGTTTGTGTATCATGAAAACACAGTTTGTGGGGCTGCATTTGTCATGAAATCCATGACTTTGGGAGCCAATTAGTTTGATCTGTGAATGCTTTGTGATGCCAGACAGGTTGGCACTGATCCATTTATTCCCTAGGCATCAGAATGTCTGCAGACCTTTTGTTGCCATGGAAACCCCAATCTTAGCCCACATAACCTTGATAGGCAGCTCTCCCTGCCAACCTGAGACTCCCCATTCTGTTTTATGAGAGCGATGAGCAGGGGGGAGATGGGCCTTCTGTAGCCATGGGAACAACAATCTCATTCCTCCAAACCCTGTTAGGCAGGTCTGTCTCCTGCTTTCAGTTCCAGTAGACAGAGGGAGAGGGAGGAACTGTTGCTGGGATTTGGAGTGAGAGAGAGTGGATTTGGAAGCTTTTGGCTAGATTTGCTGCTGCTTCAAAAAAGACTGAGAGCCAAGCTACAAGTGACGCCTGACACAGGTTGGAGACATGTCAGCTTCCCTCAAGTTTTGATGGAAAATGTAGGCATCCTGGTCTTGCAGCTGTAATGGAGAGCCAAGCTGTAAAACCAGGATGCCTACATTTCTCATCAAAACGTGAGGGAAACTGACAAGTGTCCAACCTGTGTAAGGCGTCACGTAGCTTGGCTCTGAAAAGCCTCTTATTTTCTGCTCTTGTCCTTGCTGGGAAGGTTGTTGAGTGAGGGTGCCTTTTTTCCTCCACCCCACCCCAGTCTCAGAGCATTGCCTGGCTCTGGGGCATAGCTTGACAGAGGCCACTCCCTCCCCCAGAGCCCGTAGCACCTCCCAGTCAATGTATTGCAAGCTTCACCAAACTTGGAGGGTGGCTGGAGGAGAGCCTACTGAAGTCTTCCTGTGAGTTTGGCATCTCTGGGTTTGAAGGGAGCCATTGTAGGGCGAATCATGAACCCAACAAATCGTTTCACTGAACAGGACAATTTCATAAAAATTTGTGGTTCATGGTTTGTGGAATGCGATGAACCACGAAACTCAGGGTTCATTTTTTTCCTGTTTTGTGCCCATCTCTAATCCAGAATAAATTTTCCACTGGCGGAATAGAACTTTCCTGCCTCTCCTCTCCCACTACAGCTCACTGCTGTCCACAAGATGCTGTTCCTGGGGGACAAGTGACCAATAAGAAGACAAGGGTGTGGGGGTGGGGGGTTCATCAGCAGCAGTAAGAGGAATGAGTGGGATTTTCCAAATGTAGTCTGGATCTATCCCTATAATGATACTCAGATTTGTACAATAATTTTTAAATGTTTATTTGGATAAATATATCACAATGGCCCACAGTCCCAACAATGGTCCTCTTTTTCCATTACAGCTCAGCACATACAAGTCACCCTTCCCCCTCTCCAAAGGCTTCTCTTTAAATGTAAAAATGTTCTACCCTGACGTTTCATGACTCCTCCAATAGAGGGCTCCTTGTTTTGTACTGTAGCAAAGTTATTGGTATGGGTGTGTATATCAATATATACTTCATGTAATTTTTTTAAAAAATATCCTATCTAAAGAATAGCCCAGAGGCAAGGCAAATGGAAATGTATATGAATAAATTGTATTAAATAGAGGAGAGACAAAACATCTCAAACAAGATATAAATTCAAGAGAGTTTCCCGTTAGCCTGTTGCAGTCAAAAGCTTATGCTACAATAAAAAGTTAGTCTTTGAAGGGCCACAATACGTCTTGTTGTTCAGATCAAAAGAAAATGTAAAGAACAGGTGACAGCTGTTGCATGCATAACTTTGCTTGCCAATTGTTTGCAATTATGTATGTACCAGTGACCAGAGCAGCTGTACTCTATAAAAGCTTTAAAGAAGTCTAAGAGCAACAAATGAATATCCTCAGTAAAACAAATGTGTGTCCAAATGCTAGCAGAACATCCACATTTCCAATTTCATTGCTAAGCTTCTGCACGTAAATATGACAGTATGAATGCTCTGATTTTGGCAGAAGGTATTCATTAAATGTGAAGAATGACTGCTATTGCATAGCTTGTTGTACAACTTCCAAGCTACTGGTGAATGGTGCAGGGTGGCTTGATAGAGATTTGGAAACACTTGGGAAACAGAAAGAATCAAGATGAGAGAATATTAACAGTGCAGTTCTTAAGAGAGATATCTTTCTAAGCCCAATGGACTCAGAGGATATAACTCTGTTTAGGATTTGCACTGTAAATCACATAGGATTTATTATTACACAGGACACTAAAACTTCCAAAGTCCACAGCTCCCACCAAGCACACCCCTCTAGCCTTTATTTTCCATATTTTTGAAACTCTCAAAAAAGATCTTTCTGAATCCTAAAACTGTACAATCTTCAGAGGAAAAGGGGGAAACTGTGAGTATGTAAAGCAGAAGAATGTTCAAAATAGTTTCAGGTAGACAATGATGAAAGTTCTGCCCCATTCCCGAATTTCTGCAGATGGACCATCAAGGAAATCCAGAAAGATGTTACATTAATCTTTGTTTTTCTAATCCACACTATTATTTGGTAGTGCAAAATTCATTAGCATATATTTCCTGTATGTCAACCCAAAAACACCTATAATGTTTCTTCTTAACATCTTCTTTATAACATGATAGTCTGTTTTGTTTGTGAGAATTAAGGGTAAATAAAGATGCGTCTGTGCTTTCAGTTTTTCCCTCAAGCCATTTGTTACTTTGTGTATTGGCGAATCCAGTCATAAACTGCCGTGATCTTGGTATAAACTCCAGGGCGGTTTCTTCGAGCACATCCTTCACCCCAACTGACAATTCCTGTCAGGTACCATCTGTTCCCCTTTCCTAAGCAGGCTAATGGGCCTCCAGAATCACCCTAAAGGAGAAGGACAAAAGTCCAGCTATTAGAACAGAAAAACTTCATTTTTTAATTTCATCAAGGTGCTTAGTCAAATTTAGATTTATCCTCCTATTATGCATCACTATGATATCTCCCTTTAAAATATGGGGTGCTTTATCCATTTCTATACATGATAGTCCAAATCTTAAGGTTCCAATTTTGTACAAATATCTATACATTATCAGTTGATATTATCAGTTTAGGCAGCACCGTATGAATGAGGAAGGAGAGCACTGAATACTAGTGATTGGAATTGTCAAGGCTGATAGTGCTGTTATGTCTCATCCCACCATCAAAACTGTACACGACACCACTGGTGCTTCATATGACAATCCAACAAAGGGGTGCACACAAGCACTGTTGGTGCACAAAGCATCTGGTTCAGAAAGAAACTTCGTGTGGAAAACCATTGCAACATATAAATCTTCTTTACCAGAACAGGAATCATAAGTCTGAAGGTGTTTCTATGTGTCTCAGTTATTACCTCACTTTAGTCTATGGATCTGAACATAACTCCAACATTAGCAACATAAAGAAATGAGGTTCAGTTTGATTAGGCTTAGGAAATCTAGTTAATAACGAAACCAAAATAGAGATATCAGTTGGTTATCATCATAAATATCTTAGATGTAAATGCCACTGAAATCAAAGAAACATGTTTGCAAATGGATGCAGATATGTTTGTGGTAAAAAGACAGCCCAACATTTGCAGGCACCTTTTGCACAAATTATAGCTGTCTTGATATATGCAAAGGCATTCTGCAACTAACTTCAGACTGAACTCAAATGCTGCACAGAAAAATATCCTGGATTGGATCCTACTAGTTTTCTGCTGTCAAGAGTGAGCAGAGGCTCCTTTTGACCACTGAAAAGACCATGATAAGGATCTTGGGATCTACCAGGATAAAAGACATGAGGGACAGGGGATGCAGTGAAGAAACAGTTTGGTGTTTCCTCTTTATGTTTTCTTTTGCCACTCAGCCTGAGGAAAGAGATAGTGAAAGCTTACACACTACATTTTGGATGCCTCTTTTTGATTCTCTGTAGCTGCTGATTGAAGAAATATGCCACCATGTGGCAAAATAAAGGTATAACCACAAGATCCTCCCCCCTCCGCCCTCATCAAAAGGAATAAGACCTAGTTTCCTGCTATGAATGTAAGAACTGTGGAAAGAGGAATGTTAGTTATATTTTGAAAGAACTGTTGAAGCAAATCCTTTTTTAAAAACAGGCATTTGAAAATTGCTCTGTATTGTAGCCTTCTGAGATTTTATTTTCTGCTTTACCTGGCACGCATCAATACCACCGTTAAGATTTCCAGCACACAGCATCCGAGATGTGATCAGATCATCATAAAGCTTATTACAAATACTTTGATTAATTATTTTTACTTTAGCTTCTTGTAGAGCTTTTGCAAGCTGACCTAAATCAATAGAAACACGGAGTTAGTCAAATAAAACTCTTAAAATCACAAAGAGCAAGACTGAAAATCAAAAACTATCAAGATCTGCCTTGACTTACAGATCATTCCTAGTAAATGAATAAATACTTAGGCTTTAAGAAGAACTTAATTACTTTGATTTGCCTATATTTCTGCATAAAAAAAGGTTTGCAAAGCAGTTGGAAAAATTAACACATAAAATATACACTTTATTTCAAATTACTCCTTATCTTGTTACCTTCCTAATGAGCTATGAAAAACACAGCTCCAGACAACACACTGAAATTAAGGGGCTCTCTCTTTCATCACTGGGGATATGTATTTTCAGAACTACAAAAAACATTCCATCAGATCTTATTGACCTTATTTCCTCTAAAACCTTTCAACAAATCTTATTCATGAACCTCTGAATTTTTGGAGGGGCTACAAATTAGTGTCACACTTGCATTTTGCAATAAACATATCCAGAAATGAACATACTATTTTCTTTTACGGCTCCCCAGCCAGTTACATAGCAGACAGTTCCATAAATAAATAGTCTAGGACTGCTTGGTAAACATATGGGCTGTACCAGCTCATTGAAGAATACAGGTGCCTCCATTTCCAACAGGGCAATGTCATAGTCTGAGATATATTGATCATAATGTGGATGGACTATAATCCTTTTGATAGATCGCATGGCTATTTGATTATTGCTGTTTTTGTTAATGATCCTTATACCCATATATGCTGTCCAGCCAGATGCTATAGAGTATCTGAAAAACAGACAAAAAGCAGTTCTCCAAGCACTGTTCTTATGCAGTTCCCATTCATTTCAAAAGGGATTGTGCAAAATCAGTTCTCAGTGGATTGCACCTGAAGTTTATGAATACCATGAAATAATCCATCAGATAGGGCAAAGAAAAACTTCAGAAAAAGTACCATTTTGTATGGTGGTAAACAGTTAGTACTAAATGTTGATCATATCATGATTAGCTATTGATACTAACTTTACAGCACCAAGAGCTTTAAGTGAAATACACATTTTTCTTGGTAGGAATTTTATGGTCAAGGGTTACCAAGGCTACCTGCTGAGCTTATGGCAGTAGTGGCATTCAAACCAGCAGAGTGCTGATTTGCAGCTCAACCACTTAACCACTATGCTACAGCAGCTCTCATTCTTAAACAATATGCTCATTTTAAAAAGCACCCTGGTAAACAGAGGTTCTGAATGAAATGCTGAAGAGTTATGTATGACCATACTCCTTGCATTTTTGTGGTTGGCTCTGCCTATTGTGGAAGCCATTTTGTGAGTGGACCCACCACTAGGTTTGCCAGATTTCCCCTGGAAACCAGTGGGAGGTGGGGGAGTGACAGGATCTTACCAGTGTCCACATAAACAATTGTCATCCCCAGCTGATAACATCACTTCTGGTGCAATTCAGAAGTGACTGTGTTGCACTGAGGCCATTTCTTTAACACTAGGCCAAAAACATAATGTTACAGAATTGGCCCTGGCCTGACACCATGACTTCCAGTTTGTGCCAGAAGTGATGTCATTAGCCAGGGATTATGAGAGCACGCACTCCCATTTTGGCAGTCTGCCTCCTCATGCTACTCAGCAGGGGATTGGCAAGCAGAGGCAGGGATTAGTGAGAGATTCTCTATAAATCTGTGAATCCATGATGGCTACCCAACTGTCAATTTTATATTCTATCATCTCCACTAATCTCATGCAAAAATGTGAGAGAGTTCTTAAATATAATTCTGATTGAAGTTGCAGAAGAAATGTTAACTGATTTCTGCACAGTAACCCAGAGTAGGGGATTAGTTAATTAATAGAATTGACAATGAAACATATTATATATTGGAAAATTGCAGGCAACTTGTACACTTAGAGCATGTACAGATTTGAAAAGAGTTGATCCTCGAGTCAATAACAAAATAGACTTAGACTTCTGCTGGTCACAGCACTGACTGGGAAATCTCTGTGTCAATCACAAAATCAGATATTAAATTGTTATATATATATATAACCATTAAAAATTTTCACAAAATATTTGGTCAGATAAACATCTGGAAAACAAACAAGTGAACAGCTCACATCAATCAGTATTTGAACTGGAAGCTGAACCTTTTCTGGAGCAAAGTGGGGAAGAAGCAGATCTTATCTCACAGCAAAACACCCAGTGTTTGCTCCCATCCACAATTGCAACTATATACAACCTTAGCCTGTATAACTGATATTTTGCACTTCATTTTCAAAAATATGGTTGACAACCAACTACTGTTGGATGTATTCAGGGGGCCGTGGATATTCCATTATTCTGTACAAATGCATGAAAAGCATATAATTTGTTATTGACAGCTAGGACTGTAGCAGATTAATACTTCACATCCCCTCCAGTCTATGGCATGCACACCTTATGATGACTGGACATTGTCTGGTCTCTCTGCATAGTGAAAATAAACTACTTCAGCACAATATTTCAGTGATACTTAGCCATCCAAACAAATCCGTTTCACCCATCTGTGTTGCTTGGTGTAACTAACTTTCTGTGCTATGGTTTAAAAAAATCAAGTTACACTTTTCCTTCAATAAATTTAGTCTAAGTAACCCAGCTTTATAACACAGTCCATAATGTATTAATAAAATGTATACAATATTTATGTTATCTATCACCAACTTATGGAAATAGTGGGTTTTCCTTACTAGTAATAAGGGTGTTATGCTGCATAATGCCTACCTCACAGAATCAGAGTCTAGAAAGCAGTGGGCAGCAGATACTAGCCATGTATTTGAAATAATCGATGCCCCACAGATATGGCCATATGTTCCTAGCTGCAGGCTTGCTTGCCAAGGCCACTTTCCAGATCTGGCATCTTCACCACCAACAATTCTGGTTTTCTTTATCTGACTCCTTCCACATGCTATTAAAAAGGCAATGCACACATATATAATACACTTAGAAGAAGCATGAGAATAATATACAATATTTATCCACCATACTATAGCACATTGCAGTCTTTAAGATACTTACAATTCTTAACAGAGTTATATCTTTCTAAGCCTATTGACTTCAGTGTACTTAGGCAGGTGTAACTCTGCTCAGGTTCATTCTGTTACTTACAAAACTATTCCCAACACGCAAGCTCAGCATGTACCTCAGAGGAATTTAGTTTTCAGATCTGATATAGGTATATACAGACATTTCCTTTCACTTCCTTCATTAATTACATACCACAGTTCATTTCATCAGATCCATCTGCACAATCTCTTATTCCATCACATTCTGGATTCAGCTTCATTGGGCATTTCCCATTTAGGCACTTGTATGCACGCTGTGAGCAACTTTTGTATGCTGAAAGAACACGACGACAGAGAAGGAAAAGGCGAATATGTTTAATGGTGCCATCATATAGGTCATGCAGCATAATTTTACACAATGCATTTAGGAAAAAATGAACAAACTTAATAATATTGTTCACAGGTGTCCTGGCATTATGCTGGATTTTAATTAATGTTGGATTTTAATTAATATATTTTAATATTTTGTTGTTGTTATGTTTTTATTATTATTATTTTGTAAGTTGCCATGGGCAGATTCCTAAGAAGCAGCATTTAAAAAAAAGTATTTTACATAATTTTCAGAGCAATCCTAAATAGAATTATACTATTCTATGCCCAGTGCACATATGTATAACCTGGATATGAAAAAAAAGATACTGGAACCTCAGTTTTGTCACTGGGGTAGCTATATAATAATAATAATATGTTTATTGCTTTTCCGGCCGGAGCCATAAGCCATACAAACACCAACAAAATAAGAACTGTACACTTGAACATACCCAATTCACATAGACATAACTCGTCATTATCACTTTAAACTATCTAAACTCATGAAAATCTTGTTTCTTTATCACCATGGCTAAAAAGGAAGCCACTATAGCAGAGGTTTAATTGTCAGGAAAGTTATCAGACAATAACACTGAGATTGCCCAAGGAAGGAAGGGAAGCTTTTCTTTTAACATAATAGGAATAATAAATCTCTCTCTTTCCTTACTCCACTTAGGGAAAAAACTATTATGTGATCCAAGGTCTCTAACTTTCCTTGTCCACAGTCACAAACTCGTTCAGAATAAGGGAGTCCAGAGAAACGACCAGAAAGCACTCTAGAGGGGAAGGAGTTAAGTTTAGCCAATGTGAAGGCTCTGCGTTGAGCTGGAATCTTTAAAGAATAGCAATAAGATGGAATAGCCTCTGGGGGTGAAAGTCCCAGGAATAAGCCCGAACATGTACATCTGGCTCCCTGGAGAGTACTGCTGTAATAGAGATACTTTAGTTTTAATTGTATAACTCTGAGGGCCTCATTTGTCTGTAAAGATGTTATATCAATATCCAGAATTTTTAGTTTCTGGTTAATTAAATTAGTTCGGCTACTCTTATAGGTATCCTGCGAGATCAAATGTGCAAAACCTACTTTCCCTGAATTGTCCTTGTAAATTTCCTTGTTCAAGAACAGCTTAAAGGCTGTAATCCATGCTCTCTTCTCAATTGAGGGTTGGGCGAATTCCACCCTAAGTGCAGTACCTGCCGCTATCTCCCTCAAAAATGTGTGTAGAGGGGTGTCAAGGTTGTCGGATACACCTTCAATCCACACTCCACACCCATAAAGTATCCGTGGGATAACCTTAGCATTAAAAATCCTAATGGCTGCTGGTCTATGTTTTGCTCCTTTGGAGTAAAAGAATGTTTTAATTGCCATTGATGAAATGTTTGCAGCCTTCAGAGCAGCCTGAATATGTGGTTTTCATGATAGATTGTAATTAAAAGTAATACCAAGATAACTAAAGGAGGGGAGCTATATAAATTGGAAAAGTATGGCTGTTGTCAAAGGTCTTCAGTTGAAGGGCCATGTGCATCATGTACTACTTAAACTTCTTTGTCCATAACTGTACACAAGATATTGGACAATAAAAGATACATAAGGGAAGTAGCCTTATAAAAGAACTTTCATGGGAATTTTGGATTACAATTTGATTTTATTCAAGTGAGGTTCTTGCACAAGCTACTTTAAGGATGAAAATGTCTGTTTCTCATGCAGAAGCCTTTCCCCACATTTACGAATGGGGTGGTGATGGAATGTGGATATTGCTATCCAAAAGTGTCAGCGATGATGCATTGCATGGATTTCAGTGGATCATTTAAATAAGAAATTAAGCATTTCTACTTAATTGGGGAAAGAAATGGCCAGATGGAAACCAGTAAATACTATTCTTTGTATATTTTGTTTAAGGAGCACTAGAAACAGCATGATGCTGTCACATACTGGTCTTGTGAAAATGCATTAATTTAAATTTAAATATACTGTGGGCCAAACAGTAAGAGATGATGAAATTCAGTAATTTGAGCTTCAGATGAAAAAGCATTTGGTGTATATAAGGGGTGTGGTTAACTGTTCACTGCATGCTACAGAAGCACTGACAGGAAAACGGTACTAATTGAACCTGTATATTCTCTGTTGAGGTTGCAGACATATTTTTAATTGGGAAAAAAACATGGGGAGATACAGCCTATTCCAGTTCTACCACCACCACAGCCTCTCTGCAGTGCTTTTTAAAGTCAAATTAATTTCCTTGTATTTCCAGTTCCAAAAAGAAGGAATTACTGGGAGCCAATTAGGCATGTACTTCTTTAGCTTTCCTTAGCATTTGAGCTCAATTTTGGGCAATAAGGTCTTAAAAGTTCGATTCCTACATATTTGGTGTAGATACAAGAATACAGAAAAAACAATAATTCTCACCGTTCATATCCATTGGACTAGTGTATTCAGAAGCTAGAGATGCCAAGCAACTAATTGATTTCCATTATTAAAAACTAATTTGCCTCATACTTACAACAACTGTCTTCTTCGCTGTCATTCTCACAACTATCATCCCCTTTGCAGGACCTGGAATGGTGCCTACACTTCCCATTGCCACAGTTGGTCTCTATTGGATTACAATCTAAAGGGAAGGAGTATACAGTCAAGATCAACTGTTCAACAGCAAGTGTCCCCAAGATCATGTGTACTTAGAGGCATAACTTGTGAATCACTAAATGTAATGGGCCATTTCCCCTACTGCAATGATTCTCCATGTAGTTTTTCATTGCTGTAGAGGCCCTTCTGATATCACAGGATCAACATGGCAATGCTACAGCATTAAATGCATACTGCCACAGAAACTGTGATCCCTGGACAGCCTTACACCACATACTTGCATATCAGAAGGAACAAAAATGTATTTTGATTCTGTACATGGTCTCACCTCATGAACAGATATAAACGCAGGGAAGGGCTGTAGGGAAAAGTATAGTGCTTTATAGGCATGAACTTTCTGTATGACAGACCTGACAGCATGGAACAAACAGACTGCTTCCTGCCTCATTGCCACCCCTCCTTAGCCTTGTGACACTTTTAGGATCTTAGCATCCTGATTATATGTACTTCAATTTGTGACTCCAGTACTATACCTAAATAGAATGTTTGGTCATCTACACAGATTAGTTTTAGAGTTTATTTAAGTTTATTCTAGTTACTTTTCTGTAGTTATATTGCCCTGGACTTAATTGTGTATTTAACCCTTAAAGGGTAAGGAAACTGCAGCAAATCCATCTCCTTTATCCTTGGTGGTTCAGGTTATGGTATCCCACGGGACATGGGCACAAATTGAAACACGAATAAAATTTTGTGACAAATCAGGCCGATTCATGTATTGCAAAAATGCATTTCATGGGACCACATTTTTCACGAAATCCATGACTTTTGGGGCCAATCTGTTTGATTCATGAATGCTTCGTGATGCCAGGCAGGCTGGCACCAATCCATTGATTCCCTAGGCAACATAAACCCGGAATGTCTGCAGACCTTTGTTGCTGTGGAAACCCCAATCTTAGCTCACATAACCTTGATAGGCCGCTCTCCCTGCCAACCTGAGACCTCCCATTCTGTTCTATGAGTGCAATGAGCAGGGGGGAGATGGGCCCTTCCGTAGCCATGGAAACAACAATCTCATCCCTCCAAACCTTGTTAGGCAGGTCTGTCTGCCAACCAGAGAGCTCCTGTCCTGCTCTATGTGAGCGCTTCTTATATAAAGCACAACTCTGTGCTTCTTGCTTTCAGTTCCAGTAGACAGAGGGAGAAGGGGGAGCTGTTGCTGGGATTTGGAGTGAGAGAGAGTGTATTAGTGAGCTTTTGTCTGGATTTGCTGCTGCTTCAAAAGAGACTGAAAAGCCTCTTTCTTATTTTCTGCTCTTGTCCTTGCTGGAAAGGTTGTTGGGTGAGGGTGTCTTTTTTCCTCCACGCCATCCCATCCCGCCCCAGTCTCAGGGCACTGCCTGGCTCTGGGGCCTAGCTTAACTCCCTGAGAGTTTGGCATCTCTGGGTATGAAGGGGGCTGTTGTAGGGCCCCGGGATCTGACGAATCATGAACCTAATGAATCGTTTCATGAAATGGGACAATTTCGTGAAAGTTCGTGGTTCATGGAACATGATGAACCCCAAAACTCAGGGTTCGTTTCGTGCCCATCTCTATATACCACCCAACAAATGCAGTTATGCAAGCTGTGTTTCCTGCAGAGAGTATCTCTGTCACAGATACTTGCCTCTCATTAATCTCCTGGTGCTCATATTCCTTTCTCCCCTTGGATGTTTACCCATCCCCATACATCATCTTACACTCCCTAAATTTCCCACTGTATCCCTAACAGATTCACTGAGATGCATAACAAGTGTTCATAATAATCACCTTTATTAACATCTCATGCATACACATTTTAGTATCAGTAAGACACTCTAACAGATGTTGTGTATGCACAGGATGGAAGATAATAGGGAGAGAGTACATATTCCATTGTGCATTCTCACAAGAAAAAAATCAGTCAGCATGTACCTCTGCCAATCCACACCTGCTGTGAGCTGCTTCCATCATCAAATAGGAAACATTGTCTCCAGGACAGGTCACATCTTTTTATTATCACATCCACATGTACAGATACACTAGGATTTTATGATCATTAGGATAATTTAGGGTAGTGAATATTAGCAATGTTTGTCATGTATGTTTGAGAGCTTGGATCACTCTGATATGGAGTGCATCTCTGTTAACATTCCCCTCTTCTGTCATGTATTCATTATGTGTTTCCTGGTCTGTGTTTTTGCAGCCCTCCCTCTGTTTGTCTATTTTGGGAGTAATAAACCCTATTATCACACACAAGTATTACTTTTCATTCCCCAGAATAGTGTTATAGTCCCCAGTGTTGCCTATCGGACCTTGGTGTATATAGGCAAAGACCCACACTTGTAGTGTTGGTCTGTAATCTGGACATGCTCAGGGGGGACAGTCCTAGGGCCAGAGGATAGACATATGTACCCATTTAGCTAATATGCTTACTGCAGCAATTGAGTATCCACATGGCTTTTTTCTTTCACTTGTTGCCTCAGCAGCCATGGCTGCCATTTCCCCACCCACAGGCGTTCCCCCAGTTGTTTTTTTTTAATTCAGGAATAGCTCTCTGAATGCCTCTGCATTTTCAGAACCACCGAGAGCTGCAAGGAGAAACACTGCCATGTGAAAGCAGCCTTAGTTTATGTGAAATAAACTTCAACTTTTATTGACCTGTTAAACACTTGTTAGGTCTAATGATTTATATGCTAGGTTTTTTTTTTAATCAGTTGAATGGTAACTTGATTTCCTCAGATTCTAATGCCCTGAGCTCATGTTCAATATTTTTAATATTATATGCCCTCTTAAGCCCTTTTTGGACCCTCCTTTCTTGTGGACCAAATGGTGGGATAGACTAGGGTTAGAGCAGCTTTCTACAAGTGACAGGCGATTGAAATGGAGCCTACATGTGTACATGCACTGGGCTCCCTCATATAATTGGGAAAACTGGAGAAAGAAAGAGATGCACATACACATTGTCCAGGGTCTGAGTCCCAGCCCCCAGACTTGCCAGGAGGGAACAGCAGGAGGCAGCAACCCTGCCACCCCAGCCAGCAACCAGGGCCAGAACCTGCCTACTCCAGGGGGAAGGGGCAAAAGGCCAAAGCCTCAGAGGGCTGGAGGGAGCAAGGAGAGACCAACTAGTCCCACCCTCCAGGGGGAGGAGAGGGAGCTAAGCAGGCCAGAGGAAAAGAATCAAGGCAGGGGGAATAGGGGCCCAGCAGCAGCCCAAACAGAGCTCTTACCTGGAAGGAAGGAGAAGCAGCCACAGCAGCTCAGAGCCACACCCCAGCCTCCACCTCAGCTTGAAGACAGCAGCCTGGCTCAGAAGATGCTCACAACCAAACCCCTCCAGGTGGAGCTACTGAAAGCATTCTGTAGGAAGAGCTGGGCAGCCAGCCAAGGGGCCACAGCTGGGCCTACCTTCAATAATCAGCTCAGCCAGAGAGGCCTGGCAGCCAGCCAACATAACGCAGCTGTTGATGATCCAGGCAGCCCAGCCAGCTACCCCAGCTGCAGCAGCTTGAGACATCCCAGGCCAATGCTGGGAGGCCAAGGAGGGGTGTGGCCTGGCAGGCAGGACCTGCAAGGTGGGTGGGGTGCTGAGAGAAGGCCCTATAAAAGCTGGCTGGGAAGAGCCCTGAGGTGGTGGGTGTGAATGAGGAGTGATGGTGTGGAGTGAGAGCAGAGCAGAGCAGAGCAGAGCAGAGCAGAGCAGAGCAGAGCAGAGCAGAGCAGAGCAGAGCAGAGCAGAGCAGAGCAGAGCAGAGCAAGAGTGGAGGCTTGGAGAAGAGTTCTGGGAGGAGGAGATGATGGAGGATGCAAGGGGTAAGCAGGCCAGGTTGAGCAGGCCAGTGAGTGGATTCAGAGGGAGTCAGGGTGATGTATACTGCCCCTCCTTCCACAGAGCAGGGTCCTGCAACATCCCTGGTGCCCCTCTGATGTCAGGGCTGGCCCAGCCGGTGCCCCACCCAGTGGTGGCAGCGACAAGCTCTGACACACATGAACATAAAAATTTTCTGTTTCAAACTTCCAATGAAAAGCTATAGGCTAAGGCATAGAGACACTGCATGCCACCCCTCCCCACCCATACATTTAGGTCCACGGTTATGAAAATTGGAAAGGGGCTTCTCTGTACAATGTTTGAAATACCAGATTAATTAGATAATGTCCATAAACTTACCACAGTCCAATTCATCACTTCCATCTGTGCAGTCTTTCCACCCATCACACTTGCTATTTAAAGGGATGCATGATCTGTCAGGACATGTAAATTGCCTAGGACAAGCTAAGAGAACAAAAGGTTTCAGAGTATCAGTCATGTTACAATGCTGTAATGGAGCCACCTTGTCTTTGAGTCATGCCAGGGAGAAATACAATTGCTCCTAATCCTTCCACTCATGTCAGCAAAGCACATTGCTTATGCCCGTGTTGGGGTTGGAGTGGCTATTTTTATTTATTTATTTAACTTACTGTCTGCTCTACCTGCAAGCAGGCTCAGAGTGGATAACAACATAGTTTGAATCTACATTAAAATTATCATTTAAAACCATAAAAACTTAGCATGGCAGGAGGCAGGACACTTATGTGCACATGAAGCAGAATGGTTCCTGAAGACGCAGGGCCTATGCAACTCCTTAATTTGAATGGGTGATTGTCCTAATGGCCATGTTATCTCCTACCTTAAGAACTACCACTGGTTGAAATGCAGCATGGAAGAGCATGTTTGTCATATTGCCCTTTCTCAGTCAATGAGCATTCTAGAGACATGTTGTAGCTGACCTGGCTTCTGCGCTTCACTCCTCAAGCTCCTCATGTCTTTTTAAAAGGCAACCTACATACAGAGAGCCAATGACATTCCCACCCCCATGGCACACAGACTGTTAAGAAACCTGCAGAAGCAACAGCAATGACTTGTGGGAATCCCTCTATCTCTGTGAAGTTGTCACTTTTGTCCTCCCAGCATACAACAGACAAGAATGTAACTAATGCTATCTTATCCAGCATGCTAATACAGTGAAAGTTGTATATCACACAGCTGTCAAAGAACATAACTCACTGAGAATATTTAATAAACACAGTGATGATTTCAACTGTGCAACTGTTCTTCAGATGGTTAGCAGAGAACATCCCACCTTGTTACTCATAACAGCTCAAACACACAGTTCGAGGGACTCATCTTTTTCACAAATTTTGGTCTGTTTGGGTTGGTCCATTAGTCAGACATCCTGGTGCCAATCTATCAATTCTCTAGACAATGAAGGGGACATCCGCAGACCTTTTGCAGCCCTTAAAAACTTAATAGGTAGCTCTTCCTGCTGAGCAGAGAGCTCCCATTTTGCTCTATGGAGCAAGGAGCAAGAATGAACTCCTCAAGAATGAACCAGAGAGCTCCCATTCTGCAAGGGTGTGGTGGACATTCTGCAGCCAATCTTAGCCCTCAAAACCTTGATAGGCAGCTCTGCCTGCCAACCAGAGAGCTCCCATTCTGCTCTATGGAGCAAGGAGCAAAGATGAATTCCCTAGGCAATGGAGGGGTAGACATTCTGCAGCCAATCTTAGCCCTCAAAACCTTGATAGGCAGCTCTGCCTGCCAACCAGAGAGTCCCATTCTGCTCTATGGAGCAAGGAGCAAGAATGAACTCCCTAGGCAACGGAGGGGTGGACCTTCTGCAGCCAATCTTAGCCCTCAAAACCTTGATAGGCAGCTCTGTGAGCAAGGAGCAAGAATGAAATCCCTAGGCAATGGCTGGGAAGGTGTCTGTGTGTTGAGTGAGGGGGCTCTTTCCTCTATCCTTTTCTGTTTGATTTTGCCTCATTACAACTTTTTGGTGCTGCTTGCCAATGCAAGTCAATTGGCATTTGCGACTCCAGTATCTACTGGAAGTTTCCTGGGGGCAGCTGGTTTGGGGGTCTGTAACTCAGACGTCCAAAATGATATCTTGACCAAACTTGGAGGGTGGCTGGAGGAGAGGCTGCTGAAGATTCTTTGCGAGTTTGGGCTCTCTGGGTATGAAGAGGATGGAGCCAGGGCTGCTTGAAGTGGTGGACCATGGACTGATGAACCGGTCTGCGAACCAGGCTGGTTGCTCTTTTTTGCTTTGGCTCTGAAATGGCTTATAAGAGCTGGAAGACTGCCATGCGTATACATACACATTGTGACAGGCTTTCCAACATTTTATTTATGAGATTTGTAATCTGCTTCTGACAAGTTCCAAAGTGATTTATAACAAAGAAAAATTACTAAAATTGTAAAAAAATAATAATTATAACATCGAACAAAGAGCAGCAGTGAAATAACAGGCCAAGACAAATCAGGAAGATCAACTTTAACCTGTGAGTGAGTGAGTGAGTGAGTGAGTGAGTGAGTGAGTGAGTGAGTGAGTGAGTGAGTGAGTGAGTGAGTGAGTGAGTGAGTGAGTGAGTGAGTGAGTGAGTGAGTGAGTGAGTGAGTGAGTTTCGATACCTTTTTTCCAGGGCTTTTCCAAGACTTGAGTGGAATACTGGTGGAAATTAGCACAAATTTATATGTGAGTACTGGCATCTTTTTTAAACCCCAAAGCTCTGAATTTAACTATTAAAAGATAATAATCAAAAAGGTTTGCACCCCTTTTATGAAATTTATGCAATAAAGAAGCAGATTCCTTGAGGGAGGGCATTCCAGAGTTCCAGGGCAACCACTGAAAAGGCCCTGTCATGGCTCATTCTGACCCGCTTGAATGAAATTTGAAAACAGGGTGTATCCAGCTGATTCTAAATCTTGGTAAGTAGTCTGCAGAGGCAGAATTATTTTTCTAAAAGATAAGGCTCATATAATGATGAACAATTCTTTACATGTTGAAGAGACAGACTATTTACAGCTTTAATTATTAAAACCCAAGCAGTGAATATATAAGAAGTCGGTGCAATTGGTTCAATACTGATATGATTTTGCCTACTAACAGCACACCAAAATCTAGCTACAGAATTTTGAACCAGCTGACGTTTTCAAATTGTTTTTAAAGGCAGCCCCATGTAGAAGTCACTAAAGCAGGGATAACATTGGCAAGATCTTGGTCTTCCAGCATTGTTGGTGAATCAAAACAAAGCTAAAAGAAAGTATTCTAGCGTCTGGGAATTCTCTAGCAAAGCAGGGTCCGAGATCACTTCTGACCTGCAAACCTGATATTTCAGGAAACTTGTAATCCTGTTACTGGGCCTTTCTCCTTTCAGCCTGTGACTGATTCTTTCACCAGCACATCTTCTATTTTGTCTGGAATAAACTAAAGTGGATTTGTTCTCATCTGATCCATTTACATGTTAAATCATGCTAATGACACTTCCTCACCTGGAGAAGATGAAAAGGAGAACTAGTGCTGGGCATCATCTTATGCTTATGTATACAATGCTTATTGTATGCATAACTCCAGCTGACTTTGTACAGCAGTTTCATGTAGAGTGTTAAAGAGCATGGCTTTAAAAAACTGATTCTTGAGGACCATGAGGTAGAACATCACTCTTTCAAAACCATCTTCTAGAATCTTCCCCCTCAAATGAGTAGAACCACACAAAACTGTGCCTGTGACTTCCAATTCTCAGGGGCATTCCAGATACATGCCAGGAGGAATGGCATCAAAATCTCTTGAGAAATCTAGGAAAATCAGTATCCATCTGTTTCTTTTCCAGTTCAGATCATCTATAAGGGGGAAACAAGCCAGTCTCCATCCAAAGATCCAGCATAAAACTATATTAAATGGACCATCAGCTTTCAGTGAATAATATCTGGATGTAGGAAAAGTTGCCCCAAAACAACAAATACATAAATCTGCTTTGCTGTCAGCAATATCACAACTTGTTCCTTTGAGTTCTTCAGACAACTTTTCTCTGAAATTCAGAGTGAGAGTGGAATGGAATGCCTCCTAGATTTTGTCAACCTTTCATTAGTTACAAACACAATTTTTAAAAAACCTTGCATATGATCCACGTTCTCAGCCACCTCAAGAAATCTTAGAGAACTGACATTTGTTAGCATTAGCATCAAAAGCATTGTGCTCAGCAAAAAGGTCAATTATTAGAATAAATCAAATTATTACTTTGAGTAATCGTTTAACAGATCTTTGAAACAGTTCCCCAAAGCTATAGCACTAACCCCACATGAACATTGAACTAAAGTGTGCTTCTGTCCACTTACGGTCTGTGTGGCTGAATGCTCTGAATTCCATATAGAAACCCCTGTATGTGACCAGTTCATCCGAATGGAAACTGATTGCAACTGAATAGCCGTATTCCTTGATCCTGTTGCCCTCTGAAACTGGTTTACAATATCTGATCAAGATACAGAATACAAACTACAGATATATCATACTATATTTTAATAGGTCTAATCATTATGTTTAGATATGCATACATTATAAAGCCATCTCAATAACTTATTACTACCACAGATTCTATTACTTTTACCATCACTGAGATTCAAATGTTTTACTTTGAGAAGAACATAAGAAGACCAGTGGTACATCTAGTTCAGCACCCAGTTTCATACTGTGACAAAACTGTGAAGGACATGGCTTTCCCATCATGTTGCCTCCAAGCATTGGCAACTCAAAGATTCCTTATTTATAATTTTATGTAAAACCAAGAAGTTGAGATTAGAAACCTGATTGTTTATTATATTTTTAAATCTTAACTCATAACTCTCAAGGATTTCTAAATTTCTCCAGTTCATCCAGATACAATATCCCTATTCAATATTATAGGAACACATATATAACTTGTATGTATATACCTACTACATCTGTTTGTAAGAAACAGCCAATAGGCATTCACTTTACAAAGGAAACCAGGGACCAGTACCTGGATAAACGTGGAACTTTATCAAAAGTCAAATGTACATGCATTGAATGTAACATGAGAATTATTCACTGAATGTATAAAGAAAAATCATACTGAAAAATTATATTGTAATCCTCTTGAGCACCTGTGGAGGAAAGGTGGCTAATAAATGTTTTAAATAAATAAATAAAATGAATAAAGAGTACATTGTACATGGTATGTCCATGCTTTCACTGTAAATTGCAAACAGAGCTTTCTTGGTGTTTATTTTTCTGAAAAGAAAGGTGCCTACTGCCTAGCCAATTTGGAAGACAAGAGCCAATTGTGGTATAAACATTCCAATTCGACTTTGGACCAAACAACTATTAAATCATGACAAACTTGTTGACCTCAGAATTCAAGTGTATTTTCGTGTGCACAAGACTATAACCATACTCAACTCATCTACAGCAAGGAGTTCAGGGGGAGAAATCCTACTATTATCAGGTGAGCAGAGAGATTCAGGTAATAAATGAATCTCAAGAAGAGGCCTTTAGAGATTTATCATAGCTGCTCAGTGACTAGAATCACTTTGAGGAAAGAAGCTCTCAATACCATCAAACTGACTTTCAGTACTCATGTTCATATGTTAACATTTTCCTGTGTCTTTCATTTTCATGGTCATCCATGAAAATATCCCCGCCACTGGTCAGGCATAAACTGACAATCCTACACTGTATCCATTTTGTTATTGTTCTGTCTTCCATGAGAGTTATTTTGTAGTAGCACCCACAGGCTCAACACAATTGGGTATCCTTACTTTAGAAATTGTTGTGAGGTTATCCTATCTCATCTAAAGATGCATAATAGTGAGCAGTTCCCTCTTGTAGGACCACGCGTATGTTTTCCCTCCATGCCTCCCTGCACTGGTCATGACATCAGTAGAGCATTACCATAATATAGCCAGTTGCATAACTTTTAATGCCAAGTTAAAAGTTATCAAAATCAAAAACCAACAGCGCCCTTTACCTTTCCTTCCCCAGCAATGCTACAAGGAAAGCCACTGACATATTTAGTGGTTTATATGGAGGCAGAAGGGTTTTGCACAAAGGGGGGGGGAGAACTCTTGATTAACAAAGTGAACAAAATTGCTCACCTGACCCCATCAATTTCCAGCCAATCTTTATCACATTTATTGGATCCTAGAGACTGTTCTTGAACTTGTATTACAAGAAGTTTTAATAGCAATCTGTATCCAGGTAGTGGTGCCTAAGATAAAACAAATTTCTCTTTAAAAAAATAAAAGTGAAAAAAGAAAATTTATTGTAATTTCTGTTTGAATATTTCAAGAGAATCAATTTATTTCCAATTTTTTTTCCAATATTATTTCCAATATTTGTGCCTTATGGGAAATCAGTCCCATTGAACACTATAGACGTAAAATAGGCATACATATCCAAACCAGTTTTATTTATCAAGCGGCCATGAAACAATAACCAAGCAACAATACACTATTCCTTAAATCTGGGTTCACCATTATATGTACACATAGGCCAGGTTAATATTTGCAGAGCATTAGTCCTGACAAAAATTTCAGATCATCTGCATTGCATCAGTGGATGCTTCCAGCCTTGCCAATCTGCATTTGGTGGAGAGGCATAGAAAGAGGAGGCTGGCTCAGCAGGCAGGCCTTCTCTCCCTCCCTCGGATGGGTGGGGCTGAGGCAGGGCAGGCATGCTGCCTCTCCCTCTTAGAGTTGTCAGCTGTCCAGTTTTGACAAGACAACCTGGTATTTATGGTTTCTGTCTGGGAAGTCAGCCCCTTCCCACCCGAAAGCACAGAGGCTAGGGTGGGGGCTGCTTTTGCCGCCGCGGATGAAGGGAAGGCAGTTCCCTTCCCCCCGGCATACGGGTGTTTGGGGAGGGCGGAGCTAAGAGTTTATAAACTGGATCCGCCTCCTCCTCTTGGCAGCAGGACGCTGGGTTGCTCAGCCCACCCACCCTCCCTATTACAGTGCAGGCTTATCCGGTCGCTGTTTGTCAGGGCCAGGTAGGAATTTTTTCTCTTTTCCCAGTTGGCATGAAAGAGGAGAAGGGTTTTTTGCCTACCTTGCACTGTGGGATTTGTTTGGTATAATTGGTTAGTGGAGCTGTACATAGTTCGGCCACTGGCAGGTTAGGATGTTAAAATGAGTGGGCCGGTGACCCCCTTGGCAAATCCTCATTGGTGAGAAATTGGGGTCTGTCCGGAGCAGCTGGTGAGCTGTACAGTAGCCAGTGGCAAGGGCAGACTGCTGCATGGCTCCCCTGTATAAGTAAGGCCCTCCTGCTGTACGGCGAGGTGCTGCAGACTTGGAGGGGGGACCATTTGCCTGGCCACCAGGTACAGCCATTAATCGGATGGCTCACCCCCAGGGCAGTGGGGGCTCGCCCAGACAGGTCAAGGCGGAGGTCCGAGGTGACCCCAGCGCTTGACCTGTACCGCTAGTTAGCTAGATCCTTTGCCGTAGTGACAAGTTATGTTGTAATCAATAAAGTGGCCCAATTTTAATCCCAAGCTTTGTGTCTGCCTTTCATTTCAACTGAGGGGGCAAATAAATTGAGGAACAAACAGACATGCATGGAATTTTCTAATTAAAAGTTCCAAGAAACAGGCAGTTCTAAAGGGACATAATTGGAGGGGGAAGCTTAAGGGTTAAAATAGAAAGGAAATGAAAGTATACAGGAGGAAAACAAGAAGTCAAACTAGAGCTTGGCTGTGGGCTGGTGGAAATCAAACTGTAGCTGATGCTGGCATTTCTATCATTCTCTACCTGGGAGGAGAAAATGAACTCCCAGTTTCTCCTCCTCCCTTAAAAGGTTGGGTACAATTTTATCGTCCAAGTCTCCAGCCAGTCCCCTGTGCTGCAAGCCATGTGGCTCTCTGCCATTCTGCAAAGTGGGCAGTTACTTTTGCTCATTCAGGTTTTGTTTGTCCCCTTTCCCCTTGGGGAACTTCTTTGCCTGCCCTACTTCTCCCACCACCTCCAAGCTGGCTGCCTCTTCTGGCGCCCATCTTTCTCTCACTTTCTCTCTCTCAATGGGATGCAGCTGCAAAAAAGAACTGGGGTGGAGAGTCCAAGCAATCACTGGGAGCAGGTATGATGAAGACCCTAAATTCCCATGGTGCCCTATAACAGCTCAACCATGATAATATTCCTGGCTGACAAAACTGTGGGGGGGAGGGGGGAGGTTCACTACTCCCAAATCAGTATAACAGTTGTCAAAACCCCTTCAGGTGACATTTTTGCCCAGAACTAATCTTATTTTTCCCATTCTGCCCTTATCTCCCTCCCTCCCTTTGCTTTCCCCCTACAGTTTCTGCTGCCCTCCTTCCAGAGGTAATGAGGGTGGCCTGGAGGCTGGGGTCACTTTGGCTTATACGTAAATATGTATTTACTTTGTTTATATCCCAGTTTTCTCCCCAATAAGGAGCCAAAGTGGCTTATAACTAGAGATGGGCACGAACAGCAATACAAACTAAAAAAAACCCACGAACAGCCCAATCTGCTGTTCGTGAACAAGCTGTTCGTGAAGCCCCATTCTAAACAAACAGGTGGTTGTTGCAAACCTCGTTCGTTGCTGTTCGTCAAGCCAGACTGTCTGGCACCTGCAGTCAATTCCCATGGCAACTCAGGCAGGGATTGTCTGAACTCTGTCTGAACTTCTGCTGTTGCCCTGGAAACCCCAATCTAAGCCCAATTTAGCTTGATAGGCAGGTCTTCCTTCCAAGTGTGGACTGGAGCTCCAAATGTGTTACAAGAGGAAAACACCATGGGGGAGGGGGACTCCCAGCTCTGGCTTTCAGGGAGAGACAGCTGCTGTTAAAGAGACAGGGTGAGTGCATTGGAGCTTGAATTTTCTTTGTGTGTGGTGGGATAGGGATCTACCCTTCAGGTTCCAGGGCTTCTGCCAGGCTCTGGGGCCAAGCTATTATTTATTATTGGTACCTTTCCTGCTGCCTGCTCAGGTAGGGTTTCTGGGAGTGGTGCAGTAGGGATCTACCCCTTCAAGTTCCAGGGCTGCTGCCAGGCTCTGGGGCCAAGCTATTATTTAATATTAGTACATTTCCTGCTGCCTGCTCAGGTAGAGTTTCTGGGAGTGGTGCAGTAGGGATCTTGATGGCTGGAGGAGAGCCTGCTGGCCCCCATGAACAACGACCAACGAACATATTTATGACAGGATCACGTTCCTCAGTGTTCATTGTTCGTGGATGGCAATGAACAACGAACACCATGTTTGGGTTTTTTTTCTGTTCATGCCCATGTCTACTTACAACATTCTCCCCTAATCCATCATATCATAATAACTCCATAAGGTAGGTTAAAATTGGGTGGAAACAAAGGAGATGTGGGGAGGCATCTTGATTTTTTGTCCAGAATTACTAGGGGGAGCTGCCTGTCAGCATTGGTGTGGCATGAAGCACAAACAGCAGCACTGAAACATTGTGGCCCGTCTCTTTTTCTGCCTTCTGCTCGGTGGGCTTGTCAAGCCATCTGGTCCCTTCATGGTTGACAAATTTTTATCAATTATGTTCACACTATTTTTGATGAATCCATCTGGTATGAATGCATTTTTTATTAATCCTCCTCCCTGGGGGGTGGGGGCATGGTCAAGGTGGGCTGGTTGGGGCTCTTGGGCTGTTTTTCCATCCCAGTCTGCCTCTGATCTGAATGCTAACAACAATCTGGGCTTCCTGTGTTCATGTTGGCCTGTTACAGGGCCCATTTCCATCTACCTCACTGATGATGATCATATGTGTATAAAACAGATCTTTCATTTTGACTTACACAAAAATTATTCTTTTTCTAGTGTACAATAAGTTATTTCCTTTCTCCGCTGCTACATTTTAGAGTACGTACCCTAATAATCCAGTGGCAGTCAATATTAGGTGGATAGTAGCTTGGATAATAAGGAGAAGTCACAGTCCCATTCCAAGAGATGTAATGGCCACCACATACTAAGAGAAGAAAAAACAATAGCTTTTATTATTTTTTCCCTTGTTCTTTTAGAAATCATGGGCAGAAGAACGGACTGTAACTCTTTCTGTTGTAATTACAGGTATAAGAATATTATCCTTATGTTCCCTTTTATAATTCTCACAGTGCAATCCTAAGCAGAGTTTTATCCTTCTAGATAGGGATTCCAGGTCCACTTGTGGAGGTGGGGGATCCCCTGCTCTCACCCTCCGCCCCCTCCACTACTCACTTGGCCAGCAGGGGGAGGCAGGAGGACAGGCCTCCTACGGTTTGCTCCTAGGCCTTGCGTGGCAACATCATGTCCCAGGAGTGATGTCATAGCGCCTCCCCAGGAGTGCTCCTGCGTTCCTCAGAGGGGCCAATTTGGGGCCCGCTGTAAAGCACAGGAGTGCCCCCATGGCCTGTGCGCCATTCTGGGAGTGTGTGCACATAATGCACACACATGAACATCCCGAGAAAAGTAAGTGCCGAGTCCCTCCCATCTTGCTGGAAGGGTAAAGAGACCTGGCAGCCCTACTTCTAAGTCAACAAAAGTCAGTAGGTTTAGAAGGCTGGTTAGGATTGTAGTGTAAATAGTTTGCATTCATAAATGCCATTTCATTAATTCTGTGTGAAAGAAGCTGTGTCGTAGACCCCACAGCAGAAATAATATGTACTATTTATTTAGAACATTTCAAGTATCAGAGCACTTCATATATATTGTCTCACCAATCCATTCTTCACTCATTGGTGAAACATATTTCTCCTATATATTTCTTTGCACATACAGATTGAACCTGTTAACAGGATCTTCTCTTGTGCTAGCTCTCTGTGAACACATCAGAGTAGACAGGGGACTTTAAATCAGAGCAGACTTGGAACTCTAGAACCCTAAAACTTTTATTCAAGAGCAGCATTTTCCTGTTACTTCCTTATTCAAGTACAATTGAATTGAAGTACACAGTACAATTTTCAGGAAAATAAGTAACACTTTCTAAAAGGTTTAAATGAAAGAGAAAATGTAACATTTCACATATGTGCATTGCCCTGTGCAGTAAAAACTTTGTTATCCGGCACTTGACCTATGCTGACAATATTGTTATAACAATGTCATAGAAATCTGATACTTCTTTTTAAAGAAGTTCCTAAACTGATGTAACATCAGGTCTGAAATCTTGGGAGCATCCCTTCACATCTTACCTTGACACCTATATACAGAAGTGGGCTTCATGACAGGGAGAAGGAAAAAGAAGGCAGATCATTAAACAGAGAGAGGATTCTTGCCATGGAAGTAGCAGGTGGCTGGTCTTTCTCTTGAGCCAGCCCAAGAGGAGAAAATCAAGGCACTATTGGTCAGACCAAAATGATTCCTTGGAACCAGAGCAATGCCTCCTCGTGTGTAAGGGCCTGCTTTTGATTAAAGACCTAGCCATGAGATCTATTTGTCAGTGAGGCAAGAGTGCAGATAGCAGAAGCCACAAGTTAAAAGATAGAGGAAAAGACGGACCAAAGTTCAATAGACAACAAGTATATGGTTACAATTATGCTTGTGTTATTCAGCTGCTGGATTGCAACCCATACCTGCATTAAATCTCTAATATCCTTATATATGTTAAGAAAAAATCAGTGGATGCATACTTTATCTCTGTTTTAATCCAAAAAGATATTCCAAACAGCTCACAACTGCATATGAATTAGCAAAAATAATTCAGCAGCATGAATGCATAAACAATGCCTTTGTCAGTCTAACTACATACCAATTTTAGGAACAGCTTGGAAATAAGCTTTCAGTACACTGCTGTCTTTTCTTCGGTCCAGTGAGAAAGTAACCAACATTACATTGCTCGATGAAGTTAAGTGTATAAATGGGGAGGTCCAGGCCCCAGACATTCCACACCATCTGAAACACATTCGGGCCAATTACAGCTTGTGAGTTATTTGACTGTGCATTTTCATAAACTGCAGATGTTTTTGTTCATTTGCTAAAATTTATATGGTGCTTTTGGATTAGAGCCAGAATGAGATTTTGTACAAGTTTGAAATCTGGAAAATCATAGGGATAATAACAACATATTGTGCTTGAACATGTTGATATTGCATTATACTAGCTCTGTACACATATGCAAAACTATTGTAATTCATGTTTCATAGTGGTGGATGAGTATTGTTAGTTATCAAGCTACTGGATACTTGAACTTACTGTTCTGCCTTGCCTTCTACCCGGAGGAAACCATGATGATCAAACCATTGGAACACCACTGCGACAGCCCCTCTGCCAGAGAGGACCCTTACATTCCCCGTTCCTTAGCCACAGACATTTCCTACATGGCAGGCAGATGAGTGGGCAATGACATCAGCTGTCAGAATCTCCACAGCAGCTGGATGCTTAAAACCTCAAGAGGTAGGAGCTGGGCATGTGTGCCAGAAGAAGAGAGCACATGGTGGTGGGGATGTAGAAGTCTGCCCTCTTGATGATGCCAGTTAACTGAGTTTTTCAGACAGTCAAATGCCAGGTAACAAATTTTTACTGTACAAGGCAATACAGAACTGTGAGTCTGTGACTAGTAGCCCTGCCACAAGCTGCATAGATGTAAAAGCAAGTAACACATCAATTATAAATAGATCTCAAAGGAAATTCATATTATAAGATAGCAGAGGAAAATTCATATTATAAGCACATTATTTTTGAACCTCACAGTATCACCTCTTTTAAATGAAGATGTAGAGTATGAATGTGATTATGTCTTTTACCATTGTGTTATGATGATCAATGAATGTTCAGGATTTAGTATATTCTTTATGTCCCATGCAGTTTACTTTTCTTTATGTCCCTACCTTGTAATTATCTTGTTCTGCAGAGGAAGAAGGAAATCATAGGCAGATAGCCTGTGAGATGCACAGCTCCCAGGAGATATCCCATGCACAGTAACCACGACCAGCCTCACCACATAATCAGCTGGGACTCGCAGCCTCCACTGGTAAAAAGATTTCTTGGGATTCATCAATGTCAATGTTCTGTTATTACCAGGCTTTGCATAAAGGTCAAAAGCCACTGGTAGACAAAACAAAAACAGATCAATGACTGCAAAGTAGTAAAGAGAATAAATTTTTAAAAGAAATTAATCCAGGCCCTGTCAGCCCAGATCCCAGGGAACAAATGTCTACATCACAAAAGACAGGCTTGTCCATCTCATCAGAAAAGGACTGGCTGTGAGCCAGCTCTGTGCTACGTTCTCACCCTATGAAGTTGTCCCCCCTTGGGAGAAGGCAGAGGCATAAAGGCTGTGGAAAAGGAGCTCCTTTATGCAACTGATTTGTGCCTGGAAGACTTGAATTTCTCAGTGTGCAGCCAGCACCTTTCACCAGCTAATTCAATGCAAAACAGCTCTAAGTGAACCAGCTAATGGAGAAAGCAAGTGAACCACATCAGTTTTAAGTGGACATACAATAATACACAGTTTGGGACAATTAATCTTTCATCCAGTGCAGTCCTTAAGACCTTTCTTCAGTAGTGAGTCTCTTTGAGCTCGGTGATTCACAGTGCTGTCCTAAGTAGGTCTACTTAAGGCTATTCAATGGGGCTTATTCCTATGAAATTGTTCATAGGGTTGTGCTGTTACAGTGCATTCCTAAAGTAGAGTTACATCCCTCTAAACCCATTGACTCAAATTGACTCAAAAGGGTATAATTCTGATTCGGTTTCGTTTTCTCGGCCATGTCGGACGCTCCTCTCCGCAGGTCTGGGAGGAAGCGCCTGAGCACCCTGACCGGGAGGCTGATCTGCGAAGATTAGCCCCCAGGACTCCCAGTGAGGGAGGCAGGGTCCGGGACGCTGCGGGAAGAGCCCCCCGAAAATCAATGCGGGGGGTAAATTGCCCGTTTGTCCCTATGGAGGCCGGCAGACGTGCGCGGCGCCTCGAGTGCTGCCGGGCCATGGAAAATGGCAAAGAGCAGAACTAGGCGGAAGCCTGTAAGTAAGCGAATCCCTTCTGTTATTACAAGCGCACGCGAAGGAGTGGTGGGATCTGAAGCTAAGAAGACTCATTCTTCCCCCTCACTGAGTTTCAGAATCCGGCTGGCGGTCCCCCCCCCCTAAAATGGCAGCGAAAAAACAGAGTCCCGCTTTGGGCAAGTCAATCTCGGCTGCCCTGCAGGGGAAAGGAGAGTCACTCGAGGAATTGGTGAAGAGGTCGGTTATCGAAGCCATAAAACCCTTTGTTGACAAGCTGAATGAAACAGATCAAAGGGTGGGCTTAACTGAGAGCGAAGTGAAAACCGTTAAGGAAGTAGTGGGGGGGGGCAGAGAAGTCTGCTCGGGAAAGTGCGTCACTCGTGAAGGCTACGAATAAAGAGTTAAAGCTGGTGGAGAACCAGCGGATCGGGCTACAAGTGGAACGAACACAGACAATTTTGCGCCTCCAGAACGTGAAAGAGGAGGAAAATGAGGATTTATGGGGTCTGGTCTCGGAACTATTGGCGACACCCGCAAAGGCAACTAAAGAAGAGGTTAAAAGCGCCATTTTGGAAGTCTGTCAGGCTTCTTCAAAATATGCAACGAAGCATCAGCTGCCTCGCGAGATCATCATCGATTTTTCATCTAAAAGGACCCGAGACACTATCCTATACAACTCATACAATGCGGATCTGGACTTTTTGGGCAATAAAGTCAAGATACTGAAAGACGTCCCATTTTTAGTTCGGAAAAGAAGATTTAAGTATAAAAAGCTCACAGCTCTTCTGAGGGAACGTGGAATAAAGTACAAATGGCTATTTCCGGAAGGTATCTGGTTCAGTTACAAAGATCAAGCTTACAAGATAATATCAGAAGATCAACTAAGGGATTTTGAGGACAAAAATCCGGAATTTCAGCAAGACACCAAGCAAGAAGAAAAGGCGAAGTCTGAGGGGGGGGGGGGAGGAAACGAGCACTGCGGCTGCAGTTGCTCAGAGAGAATTGCGTCCAGGACCCAGGAGGGGGAGGAAGACTTAATTTGAATTGTAATTTGTATTTTGCAAGGTCAACCACTCCATCAATATTATACAAAGCTTAAATTTTTTTTAATAATGGCAGTATGAAGGGAAAGCATTCTGTGTAGTGTAGTGTTGTTATATGTTGTTGGTTTTTTTTTCCTTTCCTTCCCTTGCTCCCCTTCCTTTCCTCTGTATTGTTAGTTAATGTAGTTAATAAAAAGAATTTTAAAAAGGGGGTATAATTCTGTTTAGAATGGCCAGGTTAGTCTGTACTACAGTAAATTTACTTGGAACTGAAGTCTGGCAGTAATTCTCAAAATTAAACTTTCTGCTTATTCTTAATACTTCTACTGTCTCTGACCAGCATCATTCTCACTACAGCTACATGAACTCAAACTTTACAGATGATGAGCAGAAGCTGACTTATCTAAGGCAGTTCAGGATTGTTTATGGTAAAATGCCCTTCTCACTTCACTAAACACAACCATCTCTCTCAAAGCTTTTATCAAATAATAAACCATGTCAGCCTAAGTGATGTAAATCTAATTTTGTTTAAAGGTCAAAAACAGACTGTAGCCCTGTCTGTGGCATTAAATAATTGCTCTTTCAAGATATTGCCTCGTTTATTATAGCTATCTTGTAGCAAACTGCTCACAAAAGATCCACTGTTAAGATCATGCCCTAATCTTTTAACTACATATCAGAACTACATTTCCACCATAGGAAAACTCTATGCTGCAATGCTTTTCAAAAAGCTTAGATCCTGGGTCAAAGGAAATAATATTCTGGGGAATGAACAGGCTGGTTTTAAGAAAGGAGAGAGTACCATCGATCATTGCCACATACTCCGGAGTTTGGTAGACAAATATACAAGCTCTGGAGAAGGCATGCTGGCAACTGCCTTCATGGATTTTAAATCAGCATTTGACACAATCTCCAGGCCCCTCTTATGGCTGAAGAAGTATAGCATTGAATCACGTCTTCTTTACCTAATGCACTACACAACTATCCTACTGCCCAGGTTAGATAGATCTTGTCTCCTGAGGAATGCTTCCGTACATATCTAAATTCTGATCCTTTTGTATGCTGACGATGCAGTGATAATATCCAGATCAGTTGTGGGGCTCTGCAAATTGATTAAAAACATTGAGGTTTGTCTATTAATGTAGTGAAATCCAAGGTCATGATATTTAGTAAAAGGAAAAGCACAAAAATCTTCAGATGGTATATAGTAGGCCAATCTATGAAACAGGTTAACCAATTTAAATACCTGGGAATCCATTCTGAAGCATCCCTTGCATGGAAAACCCATTTGGATTTGACAAGGAATACTGGTGGACAATTGTAAAATATTTTTATACAGTGGGAGATGAATTTGTCCCCTTGGCCTTAAAGGTATATAATGCCAAGTTTCTAAATCAATTTTTGTATAGTGCAGAAATCTGGATTCAGGCTGTTTCTGAGAGAATGGATTACATCCAGTATGATTTTTTCTGACACTTATTGGTTACTCCCAGATGTGTTTTGGGAGAGCTAAATTGGGTAAAATATCAATGGAAGCTAAGGTCCAGGTGGCGTGGTAACTATCAGATGCAAAGGACTCCGTTACTCTTTCTGTGGTAAAATATATAGGGGCACTAATTAAATATCAGAGACATGATATTAAGTAAGGTTCTTCCCATTTTAATTTCTGCTTAAGGCAATAGCCATAGGAGCAGTATTAGACCGACCGACCGACCGACCGACAGACAGACCGACAGACCGACAGACAGACAGATATTGGAAGACATGACATTGTTTTCCCAGACAGGAGGAGCTTCTGGTTCTTATCTGTGATGAATAATGAGAAGGGAGAATGGTACTTTTGAGCCTTTCATCGCTATGTAGGAAACGGTCATGTTCACAGGAGCAGCATTCCTTGCAGGACTGTGATACATATAAGACAACTGCTAGGTAATTGACAGTCCAGTCCTAAACACCCTTCTAAACCCATGGGTGTAACTCTGCTTGGGTTGCTATGTAACACACGCCAAAGAAAATTAATTGTACCTAACTGAAGTAACTGGAGTGTGCAATTAAAATGCTATTATCAACTACATGGAGGAGGAGGAATTGGATATCTCCCCACAATATTTTTCCTGCCTCCATTGTTTTCCCAACCTGCAATGGTCCCAGGCATGTACTATCTGGCCCTTTGGGGAAACTCCAATATGTATACTGGATCATCTTAGGTCAAGAAAATGGCAGGTGGAGGCTGAAGCCCCTTTCCCATGAGCACCACAGTCACAATCCAAATCAGGCACCACACACAGAGGAATGGAGGAGAACCTGAAAGTCATACACAGGTGTTACCCAGATCCAACCTGGGAGAATTCCCAAATGTTACATTGGGAAAATGGCAGTAGAAGAAAAGGCCAAACCCTATTGCTACAGAGCTGTGACACAATCTGATTTGGATCACTATCCCTCCTTAGGTGTCTGTAAACAGCTGAGTTCTTCAGATCTCACAGATCTCCAGCTAGGGTTGTGAATTGGACTTTGGGAAGAGTGTGGGGAGGGGAGGGAGCTCATCAGGAATGTGATGCCAGAGTTTACCCTTCAAAGTTGGCATTTCCTCCAGGAGAACAAATCTCTGTCATTTGGTGATCAGTTGTAATTCTGGGACAACTCCAGGCCCCACCTGGAGGTTGGCGACTCTATCTCTAGCCATCACATCTAGTTGAGCCATGACCCATTCTCTGAAATGGGCATAGTTGTATACACAGTCATCCCCAATGCAACTAAAGATCACATGCAAGTGGAAAATATTTTCCATGTGTGTATCCCTAGCCGGATGGAAAAATTTCTGTGAAATAGCTACAGTAAAAGTGATTCTAAAGCCCAACCTAGGAATTGAGCTGTGCATGCATAGCCCTAGTAAGGTACTTCTTAGCAACACCTATCAGTTGTTTAGGATGGGAAGGGAAGCTTCATCCCCCCCCTGCCCCCAACTATCCCTGTTCCTCTGAACAGCTGCCAGCATGTTATGTAAGGGTAACAACCGTATGAGTTTGGATCTGCTCACTAGGTCTTGCATACAATAGACTCTATTTGGCAGATTTATACAACTTCTGCCAGGGCTTGTGCTTTCACCATTGCAGCTCCTGTTTCATGCCAAAGGAAGCATGTAAAGGACCAGCATTGACAACCTTCTCTTAGGTTTGTAAGATGATTCTTTTTAAAAGAGCTCTCCAGTATACTTGGGACTGGGTGCTTCTGTTGTTGTTGTTGTGATGCTTAGATTGGATGCTTGGATGTTTCTTGGATCACATTTCAATATGTTTTTTTTATCTCTTGACTAGTGTAAACTGCGTTGAATTTGGGAAAGTCAGGATAGGAACAATAAATAAATAAGCAGACAGAATCTAGAATAGAACGGCTAGGATAAGGCATGGAAGTATTTATCTAACCTGTTAATTCATTGTTTCACTTTTTGTGCTTAAAAAAAAGTAATGTTTGTAGCCTCCTTGTTTGAATATACATTGTACCACCACAAAACCAGAAACAAAGTATCTCTGGATTCAAACATATATTCTTAAATATGAGCACTAAAGAAAGGTGAAATAACTGATTGAAATCAGTTATTTAAATTGCTTGAATCACCAATTATTTAAATTGCTTGATGGAAGCTGTAAAATAATAGTATTTATGTCATTTTTTCCAAAGGCAAGTGATCATTTGTTCATATTCATATAATACAGCTAGTCCCTGACTTGGACAGCCCAGGTAAGCATGATCTCATCAGATCTCAGAAGCTAAGCAAGGTCAGCCTTGGTTAGTAATTGGATGGGAGGCCTCCAGTGAAGACCAGGATTGCAGAGGCAGGCAATGGCAAACCACCTCTGATAGTCTTTTGCCATGAAAACCCCATCAGGGGTCACCATAAGTCAATTCTGACTTGAGGGCTGTCCCCTCCACAACACTGCTGAGAATTGCACTCTCAGGCTTCTCCATCTTCCACCTGATCAGCACCATTCCTTGCCTTCAGAATCTTGCAAAGGAGATCTGAAGCTTTGAGTCTCACTACACAAGACCTCTTACATGAGGATGCTCAAGTGAAGGGAGACGCAATGTTAGCTGGGAAGCATTGTTTAAGAAGAGGCTGTATCAATTTCCCCTCTCTACAGAGCCAGCAAAGATTGCTGCTCAGAGGGTTTGTAATTTCCTTTTTGCTCCCCAAAGGCTCTGCCATCTCCTCTCTGGAAGGCGAAGAGGAAATTAACAAACCTCTAAGAAGTGACCTTTGCCAACACTGTAGGGAGGAGAAATTGACAGAGCCTTCGCCTCTGTCTTTTTAAACTAAGCTTCCCAACTAACATTGCATGTCTCTACGCTTGAATATTCTTGTGTAAGAGGTCTCATGTAGAAAAACAGTTATGAGGCCTTAAAGAAAAACCCACCAGAAATGGATACATTGTGAGCAGAGTTTGCTCACCAAGTTGCACTTAGACTTGCATATAGAAGTTAAATATTTTAGCTGAGAACCAAGGTAAAGGTAAATTAATAGTTTTTTGCTATTGGGACTGAGTTTAACCTTTCTAGATTGGTACTGCCTTGCTTCTTTAAAAAATGGATTCCCAAATTCTTAAACTGACCAAATTTTCCTGTATCTTGGGCCTTTCAACCACACCCTGGGACTTGTGGGTGAAATATGATTGCTGAGTCAGATCAGTGAATCATGAAGATTCCTCCTCATTGCTCTCTATTGGTACCAAAGGAATGCGGAAAATTATTACAGAGACTATTTGATTAGTCTGGAACTTGTGCCTGAGGGGAAAATCATCACAAATCCTCCAGCACAAGCACTGATTATATGTATGCAAGTTTCATAGGGGTGCTTGAGTATTCCATTAATTTCAATTACTCACGATAAGGAGTAGATTTCTGGTACATTGTACCCTTTGGGTGCAGCCTTCAAGTCAATTGGAAAGAATGAAGTAAATGAAGGTTGTATAGGAACATTCTTTGGTATACTGTTGGAGATATAGAAAATAAGTACAATAAAATAAATTAGCTCTTACCTGACTTTAGCATCACATCATAGTCCATAGAATCTGAAACTACAAATGATTAATAGTCAGCAAAGTTGGTTAGATTTGTTTATTAAATTTTGAAACACTGAAAGAATATCAGATCTCCCATTACCAAAAAGTTCCATTGTAATGATATCAATATCTTCTTCAAGAGAAAATGTTTCAGCTGAACTATTAATCTTTTGGGGTGTCCTTTTACTAATAATTTGTTTTTGCTTCACTGAGATTACATTTTTAATAGTAAGAACAATCTCTTGTGGGGCCCAAAAGGTGCTCCAGTAGTATGCTCGAAGGCCAGTTTTTCCTTCACTAGAAGAAGAAAGAATGACAGAATAAGGCTTAGGTATAGTATTAGATTTGATTGTAACTACTTGTATCTATTAGACTATGAACATCAGTAAAATTCATTGTTAAAACTGTTCTGAACGGTCCTCAAAAACAGAAAGAAGTACACCGAGATGATTCACATTTTATGGAGTACAGAGGTTAAGTCTGATGTTCCCACTCCTTTTTCTGTTTAACTGGCAGACAAGTTGTGGTGAATTCGCCTTAGTTCTCCTCCAGGAATGCCAGTTCCCCCCCAAGCCCAAACTGGGGAATCAGAGACATGGGGGCAACAAGTACTCACCTGCACAAATGTGTGAAGCATGTGCATGTTGGTCTGCTTCCCCCTTTCCAGATGCCTTCTCCCCCAGATGGCTGGGCGAGCAGTGGGGGGGGACTGGGGGGGGGACCTGGCAGTCCTGGCTCACATGGGCAGTACCCAGTTGGGATCATAACTGTGGCACACTGCAGAAGAGGCTTCAGCCTTTTGCCCTGTATGATTTTCCTGATTTGAAACACCCCCGGGGGCACTGTTTGACTTGCTGGGTAAATTCTAAGTATACATATAGATTTCTGCAACTGGCCAAATTATGCACACCAAGGACCAGTACAGGTCAGGAAAATTAGCAGGGGAGAAAAATGAAAACTCTTCTCCATGCACAATGCAGTTGCGATCCAGGTTAGGCCCTGTACATGTGGGAACTGACAAGAACCCACATCTGACTTCACATCAAACACAAGGTGGGTTCCCCAGACCAAACCTGTATGCTCCATAATGTAAGAATCAGCATATATTGGAATCTGATCAATCATGAGTTGATTACCACATTCAAACTGCAACTATAAAAATTATTAACTAATGCACAATAATACCCTGATCACAGTAGTCTCTTTTTTCCTTCTCTCCAAGACAGTTCCTATGAATATACTAAACCATGTACAAAATGTACATGTACAAAATGGTCATATACCTGGACCTATGTGAGTGACGAACTGTGGTTGTAACTAATTTGCTCTATTCATTTTATTTATTTAAATTATTTCTAGCTGAACCACTCTTGAGACTGCAGGCAAAAGATAGTTAAAAACAATAAAGCGCATCAAGATAATGGTTCTGTTGCATCTTGGCAGCAGCTCTTTTGAAAGGGATTTTCAGATGTGTCCCAGGCAGCGCCCATGTCAATAAGTGTCAGAACAGTCCAAAGATCTATTTGCTATGCTCATAGTCCTTAAACAGCAAACTCATGGAGGTCTTATTTACTCAGAAGGAGTTATGTGAATTATCCCTTTTAGCAACTCTACTCAGATTATAATCAAGATTCGAAGTATGAAGGGATGACTATAATTATCACATTGCAAAGGTAGCCTTTGAATATATCCTCGCATTTCTATAACACAGTGCTCTTTTAAAATTCTTTTCTCACCCATGTTTTAAAGATTGTTTCATTTCTTCTTCTATGTTGAGGAGGTTTATACTGGTATGTGGAAAACCACAGTTGTAAAAACTTACAATTCCTAAACCTTGTAAGCATCAGCAATAATTTACACACACCGTAAGCTTGGTTTTTTTCATACAAGCACATTTTTTTCTTATCTGATAACCCGTGCAAACCCAAGATAATTAAAACGCAATCCCGATCCGAAACACACTTATTTGGAAGTGTTTCACCACTTTTACTCAGACCTTTTTTTTAAGCTACATTTCTCTGATCCAGCTAAAATTAGAGTTCCACTGAAATCAGTGGAAGAAAAAATTGTGATTAATTTAAGTCTCACTGCCTTCAATGAGAGGGGCTAATTTCATCTGGATAATGAGCATGTTTAGGATTACAGCATATTCAGAAACAAACCTAAAGTACGGGTGAAATTTCTGTTCTCCCTGGAATTTTTTTTCTAATTTGTAACACCAGTGGCAAAATGGGTTGCGAAAATGGACTGGTGCAAGCTGAGCCAAAGATGGTGGCAATGGACATAGGTTTATCCATTGCCCCATAAGGTGGCACACAGCAACTCAGGGGGCATCAGTGGGGTGCAAGGGGCATAGTGGATGAGCCTGTGCCAACCACATCAAATGCTGGTCAGGTCCAAGTGGACTGGTCCTGCAGAGCTACCAGTGCAACTAAGGCTGACCCTGTGCCAGGCTGTCAATGGAACTCTGGGGCAATGGCCCATCAAGAACTTCACCGATTTAGAGGGCTAATCCACCCCAATACAGAACACAAAAAGCCATCAAAAGCTGACAGATAAGACATTGCACTGAGAGCTAGTTTGGTGTAGTGGTTAAGAGAATGGAACTCTAATCTGGAGAACCAGGTTTGATTCCCATCTCTCCCCTTGAAGCCAGCTGGGTGACCTTGGGTCAGTCACAGCTTCTAGGAGCTCTCTCAGCCCCACCCACCTCACAGGGTGTTTTGTTGTGGGGATAGCACTGACATACTTTGTAAACTGCTCTGAGTGGGTGTTAAATCATCCTGAAGGGTGGTGTATAAATCAAATGTTATTATTATGTTATTAAAGAGACTTAATAGAAAATTACTTACCTAAAGGCAGCAATAACTGATTTCATGTAATAATTCCCTAAGGCAGAAGACCCATATAATTCTGCAAACTGATAGTTAAACAATTAGAAAGCTAAATATAAAGAACAGAAAAAAATCCTGTTAAGTTTAAGTGTGGTCATATCATTTTCTGACGTATTACGCTGTATTAAAGATAATATTTGGTTTTGTGTCTAGCTCAAGTAACCTGACAAAGTAAGTGACTCTCTTATCAGTTGAAAGGGTTCAATTTCAATATAACATTTCTCTTAAATCTGATAATATTTTACTAGGCAGCATCACAGTGATTCTTCAGTAAGCAGAAGATGCTGAAAGGAAAAAAAAATCAGTATGAATTTAGGCTACTTAAGATCTCTGTCATTTATGGCTTCCAATCAGATCATATGCAGCTCATGTCAGCCATGCACAAAGCAGCTTTGAGACCCACGAATCATTCACTTGGGAAATGGAAGCGAACAGAGAGATGCTTTGTATTTCCAAGCCTTCTGTTAGCATGCATTAATCTCACAAATGGAACAAACTTTGGAGAGAAGTGCAAGAAAGAAAGGATCGTTAAACTGGATGACACAATCACTCTGCTTTAAATATAAATTAATAATAAAAAACTTTACACATGGAGAAATGCAAAACAATACTAAGTTTCTGGGTCAAAGAAGCTACTGATCCACTTATTTAACAATTCACAGAATCAGACAACTTTTTAATTTGGGACAGGACAAGATATTTTGCTGCCTATGACATAAACCAAAATGGTAAAAACATAATAACACACATTTGCAGCCTTTCAATGGTATCCTAAAGTCTCCTCCTGCCGGAAAGGGACAGCTTTGGCTATGCCCAATGGTAGGGCCAGCCCTGGAAATCTCCCTAAGGATTCTTTCAATTTCCCAGCCATCCCTTCCCCTATTTTACTGAGCATTTGTCTTCAGTAACTAAACACACAGACACAAACAACAACAACAAAAATCCCTCATCATTCTAGTTCTTACAATGTGTCTCAATTACAGTAATAATTAAAGGGAATTTTAGGAAAACTTACATAATTCTGGACAGCTTCAGCTTGCAGCAAAAACCTATGTGACTTGGGATGTGTCAGGTCACTTGTGTAGGTCAGGTTAGGAATATCTACACTTCCACCAATATAGATGAAGCAGAATGCTGGAGCTGAAATTAGCAAACATTTAAAAACAATTTTTCACTGCTCAAATAAGTTTGCTTGAAAACTCATATGGTAACTTGCCTCGTATAGGAAATCCCTTTTTAAAAAATCCTAATTAATACACAACTTTCATTTCAAATTTGATTTTCATTACCAACATTCCTTGGCATGTGGCCATATTTACTATTTCGGTTGAAATAAATATTTCATGTGTGCAGATGAAAATAAGACTATTAATAATCTTCTTGTCATTGGATTTTTCCCACTTTCCCCGTGCAGTTCTCTGTACACCTCAGAAGACCTTCATAAACAAAATCTACTGGTTGCATGAATTCATTCCATTTCAAGAATTTGCTATTCAGCACAATATTATCTGGAAATCAAGGAGCATAAAAATATTTTCCTTAGTTTCATCAAATTGTAAACATTAATCTCTTAATATTATGGATTTTGACTGCATGGTTTCTAGCAGTTCAGAGACTTATAAAGATGTCTGGGGGGGAACAATGAAGAATGGTACTTATTTCTTATATAGCATAGAAAAAACACCACGTGTGTACCCCAGGTTCCAAAGATACCAACTCACCCCACTTCTCAATGCAGCAGCCCTTTGCATTGGTTGCACACCAGATTTTAATGGGAAAGTGTTTCAGCCCCTAGACAGCTGTTACTAGAGGATCAGCTAAGGGAATAAAGTTATGACGTTTGAACAGATCTTTTTTTTTAAAAAAAAGACACTCCATTTGACTTTTTAATAAACACTTATGCTGAACGTTGTAGAGTACTGAAATCTCGGAATTCTAAGTTAAGAAATCTTAAAAAGAAATCAGCTTTTAAATGATCTGTCTGAAAAGCAATCTTCAAATGTTTATTGAAAATCAAGTTCAAGAAATGAAACTTACGTAATGTATAATACAGGACCAACAGAACTACTGTGACAGTCAAGGAAATCACAGGTAAAATGCCTAACAGCCATCTTTTCCATAAACATATGCTCATTTTTTTGGCAAAAGAATGCTTTAGGTAAAGAATTTCTTCTCCTGGAGATAGGCTATGAGGAAGAGACAGACCCTGTTAAACAACAAAAAGGAAAGACAGAAAAATTAGCCGCTCTTGTAAAGCAAAATGAGATGACCGTTGCTCATCTGACCCAACATTTATTATCACATCATTCATAAGCAATTTCCCGATGAGAATGTTTGTGCTCTAGCAAGCGAGCTGCAATTTCTTACCAGTCCAGAGAGATATTCGGAATCATTCGGAGTAGGTATGCTGAATACAGCAGAGACCTGCCTGGTGGGGGAAGGCCTCCTCATGATGCTTTTCTGATTTATTCTGCCCAGTTCTTAACTTCAAAACCCTGAAAGAAACTCAGACATCTTTCTAAGCAACATCAATCAAAACAGATGTCTTTGTTCCCCCTATTGTTGTTCCTGATTCTTTGCCATACAACTAAACTGCCTCCTGACTAACAGTTAGTAGGTGGGAAGGAAATATAAGTCATCCCCCCCTGTAACTCTTTGTTTTCCAAACTGAACTGGTACAATCAGGGAAAAACACAAATGGAATGAAATATCCATTGAGAGCCAGGCTCTCCTTTAAGAATACATACGCAAAACAAACGTTTGACCACTCATTGCAAAAACCATGGAAACAAAACTTATATTCATATCAAAGCTGTTATGGGTAAGATGTGAAACATTTTTTTTTATTAAAAAAGGTATAAGGAGCAAATCATAACAATTATTGAGAAAACCTGAATTACATTTAAAGTAATTTTAAAATGCATAAGCAATGGCAACAAAATCCATTCAAGTCAGTTTCAAGAAGAAGGATTTTGTTACAGCACGCTTGAATGGTCTTGTATAGTTGATTTTTTCAGTCTTAGTTTTTTCTGCTATAGAATGCCTAATTATCTGGCTGTTTGGGATGTATTATATAATACAGGTTAAAAAAAATTTAAAAACCCAAACCCTATCACTTTAAACATGATATCATTTTACAAACAAAAATGAAACATCTCACTACCATTAAAAGTGCATTTTTAACCTTAATCTTGTCAGATCTCAGAAGATAAGCAGGGTTGGCCTTGGTTAGTAATTGGGTACCAACTAAGATTAGGGTCACAGAGGTAGGCAATGGCAAACCACCTCTGTTAGTCTCTTGCCATGAAAACTCTGCCAGGGGTCACCATAAGTCAGCTATGACTTGAGGGCACTCTCCCCTCCACTCCATCATCTTGGATATACAGCACCAATCTTCTGCTGTTAGCACTTTAAAATATGTCTGTGCACACATGCAGCTTTTATAATGGAGGTTTGTTTAATAATGAGTTAAACACTTTCACATACAGATATAATAGTAGTAGTACAACAACAACAACAACAACTGTGCTTATATACCACTCTTCTAGACAGATTAATGCCTCAACCAGAGCGGTGAACAAGTTATTATTATTATTATTATTATCCCTACAATGCATCTGGGGAGTTGGGGCTGAGAGGAGTGATATGTGCCTTGATCCAACAACCTGAATCCAGAATCTTTACCCAAGGACTCCTCCATTAAGTGGCAACTTCAGACACACTTACTGGTTTAGAAGGGAATAGGACAGCCTGCAGATGCAGGACAGTCTGGGTGAGGGCAATAGCATGTGATCCTGTATATGTGCTTGCACGTTCTCGCATATACATTGGGTTCAACCCAAAGACTCCTTTCTTTTCTTCCCCTTTTACTGGAGGAAGATTTCACTTTGCAAAAACTACTTTTGGTCTCACAGAATTTCTTTGCATGCAAGTGAAGGCACAAATTTTGCCAATTCTCCTCTCCTGCAGTGGCCCCAAATGACCCTAGCAGTGCAGCTCCTGAGGATGGAGATGTCCAGGAATAGGGCAAATCAGAAGTTTCCTACAGGAAAGAAGAACTGCCTAAAATGGCTGCTCCTCGCACATGCAAAATTCAAAGCTGGAAACAGGTTCTGAAACCACTATTTAAATGTTTGCCAGTTGGGTTAAGAGTGGCAGGACTCTAATCTGGAGAACCAGGTTTGATTCCCCACTCCTCCGCTTGAAGCCAGCTGGGTGACCTTGGATCAATCACAGCTTCTAGGAGCTCTCTCAGCCCCACCCACCTCACAGGGTGATTGTCGGACTCGTGAGGATAATAAATAACACACTTTGTAAACTGCTCTGAGTGGGCATTACATTGTCCTGATAAATCAAATGTTGTTGCTGTTGTTACCATTATTATTATTAAAAAGCAGTTTGACATACAGTGAAGTGTTAATGCATTAGAAGCTGGGTGCTTCTAATTTCCAAAATGTACTAGATCACCAATTTGAGTAACTCTATAAGTCCTTTGAATTTGACATAGTTTAGGGCTTCAGCATGACCCTTATAAATACCCATGGAAAAAGTAATCTGTCCAAGAAGAACTGACGTTTTACTTTGGGGACCATTTCAGGGACATTTGTCTAAATATTCCGTGTCACTGAAGTTTTCTAATGGCTTTAGCAGGATGAAGTGTCCCAGTTGCTTTGATAGCAAAGCATAATTTATAATCCACAGTGAACTAAAAGATGGATCGAAGGTACACCCATCTTTCCAAACAAAATTCTTCTTTCACTCTGCAGCGATTGTATATTTACTACCAGATATAAACCGATATAGAAATTACACATCATTCTGAGTACCTTTCTGATTAGAATCATGCATTTTGCTGGCCAAGCAGACATTTCCCATCATGCCCTGAGACTTTAAAGATGAACATATAAGCACTAATGTATCTTCTCTATTCTGTTTGGTATCAAAAGCTCACAGTGGTTTACACCATTTTAAAACCAAAAAACTTGTTCCTAATCAATCAAAACAACAGCAACATTCGTTTAGGGCTCATTGGGGCTTTTGTACTCAGTCAATAGGGTTGCGCTGTAAGGAAATGGTTCAGAGAGATGCTTTGGTAAAAGGACAGGGACTAGAGACTACACTACTACTGGGTACAGTCTGTTGATGTAGATATGCTAGATATGCTCCTACTGGGTAGTTTCTATGTTGTTTAATAGGTCACATCAAATTATTTATGTTTTGCTTCAGCATTGTTTCATCTCTGCATTCCTGTATTTGAATTTATGCTTCTTTCCAAATTTCTGCTATGAATACCATATTGTATTTTTAATTGACTTTGCCAGCTGTTGATTGTATTGACTTACACTGTGTAATCCGCCTTGAGTCTTAGTGGAAAAGGTGGACTGTAAACAAATTCACATGTATAACACTGATTTCTTGACACTGTATCACCAACAGTTGAATGAAGTAATTCCATTGGAAAGTATCATTTCTGTCAGTTTTGTTATATATATATATGGTTATTCATTCACACCTTCAGTTATCATTTGATGCTGCAGTCATGTGTCTGCAAACCAGGACCATTAAGCTCTATGGTCAAATGAGTGAATGAGTACCACCGTATCTGAACTGGAATTAAGGCACGATTGAACCTACTGTTGTTTCCAGAATATGTTGTAGAACAGTAATACCCAATGTGTGATGGCATGGGTGACTCATCAAGCCTTGGACATCGGAGGGCACTGAATGTCTCTCTGTGTGCATGTGTTACTCTCTTGTGAAGTAAGCTGCTTCTCGTTGTCTACGGTGGGAAAGCCTCCTGATTCCTCCTCTGTTTCTGGTTTCTCTTAGGATATTCTTTCTTCTTGCCTCATGGGCTTCTAAAGGGGGAGCTCCTGCCAAGAAGGCCACATCCATACACCCACATCCAGCCTCAATTCTGCATAAAGTGCCCATGGTAATAAGGAAAGTGATTTTTTTAGACTAGGACTCTTTCTTTCTACTCCAAGATATTGCTGTGAATGGAATCTACTTCAGTAAACTATAAATCCTATATTTTCTACAATTCAATTGTCTAAGAATTAAGTACTGCATGTTGGTGAAAACGTTTCTGAAAGAGTAACTCTGCTATCACTCTGCTATCAAATGAAATATAATTACTTCTAATAATGTGGACCCCACCAGTGTGTTGCTTGGTACCCACTTGTTTCTTCAAGTTGTGGGGATAAAATCCAAATGGTCTCAGCAAGGAGTTTTAGGTCACTCCCTATTGACTATTAAAGTTGCAGAACTCATGTTGATCAGGAACGTTACCACCACGTACCCTAGAGATGGCTATAGATGCAGACTTTTTATGTCTCTGTAATAGTGGAAGGAGGTATATTCCTGGAGTGGTGCCAGTTTTTAATCTGAAAGTGGCACCCATTATTCTTTATAGCTCACCTATTTGGATTAAAGTTATCTCTGATAATATTGACCAACCCTTAGCACAACTTCTTAGGAAAATTTTGAATATCCTCTATTGTGTGTCTAATGTTGTATTGCAGGCAGAATTTGGACATCTATCCTTGGAAACAAGAGTGTGGCTATATGCCTTTAAACTGATATTAAAATTGCTTTATGCTGAAGATGATTTGTTAGATGCTCTAAATCAGAATTTCTACAAATTGAATTGAATGAAAGCCCTGGATGAGAAATTGATGATAGTTGGAATATTGATAGACTAGCAGCAAAGCCCGTTGTGGGGAAAAATACAATGGGCTCTAGAAAGGGGAGGGTGGGAAGGCAGGCATTCACTCCTCCATCACTTATTCCAGCTGGTGAAGGAGTGGGTGGGCATTGTCATCTGCTCCATGCCTGATCTTCCTGATCTCAGCCATGTGAAGTGGTGGTGGGCTTTGCTACCTGCTCCATGCCTGACACATCCCAGGTAAAGGGGGAGCATTGCCTCCTGTTCTGCACCTGACTACGGCTGGGTGAAAGGGGGCAGGCATTGCCGCCTTCTCTGAGCCTGATCCCAGGTGGGTGAAGAGGGGTGGGAATTACCACCTGCTTCCCACTGGGTGAAGGGAGGAACAGGCATTGCCTCCTGCTCTGCACCTGATCCTGACAGGTGAAGGTGGGTGGCAGGCTTTACTACCTACTCTGCTCCTGATCCCAGACAGGTTAAGGGGGTGCGGGCATTGCCACCTGCTCTGCTCCTGATTCTGGCAGGTTGAAGGGGGGAGAGGCATTGCTGCATGCTTGGCTCCTGACTCCAGCAGGGTGAAGACAGGGTGGGCATTGCTGCCTGCTCAATAGCTAATTCTGATAGGTTGAAAAGGGCAGGCATTGCCACCTGCTCTGTTCCTTATCCCAGCTGGGTGAAGGGAAGAAGGGCATTGCCTCCTGCTCTACACCTCATCCCAGCCAGGTGAAGGCACAAGGTGGGCATTGCCACCTGCTCCACTCCTGATCCCAAATGGGTGATGGTGGGGGGTGGGCATTGTCACCTGCTCCACCACAAATACCAGCTGGGTTAAGGCAGGGGAGGGCATTGCCACCTGCTCCTAATACCAGCTGGGTTAAGGCGGGGGATGGGCATTGCCAGCTGCTCCACTTTTAATACCAGCTGGGTTAAGGCAGGGGGGCATTGTCACCTGCTCCATTCCTGATCTCAGTCAGGTGAAGGAGAGCGGGCATTGCCATCTGATCTGCTCCTGATCCCAGCTGGGTTAAGGTTGGGGTGGGCATTGCCACTTGCTCCACTCCTAATAGCTGCTGGGTTAAGGAAGTGGGTGGGCAAAGCCACCTGCTCTGCTTTTGATCCCAGCTGGGTGAAGCGGAGATGGGCATTGTCAAGTGCTCTGCTCCTAATACCAGCTGTGTTAAGGTTGGGGGTGGCATTGCCACCTGTTCTGTAATTAATATCAGCTATGTTAAGGTGGGATGGGAAATTCCAAGTATAATAACAATGAGGTAAAGTGGTCCCAAATACACACTGAACAAAGGAGGAAATTCCTAAGAGACCACTAATACAATAAAGAAGATTGTCTCAGTATAAATAAATACAATTTATAGGTCAAACCAAGTGTGGCAATATTTTGGTCAAAACATATGTAATAATATAATATCCTTCTACTACAATTGAGCAATGGTTTGTTCATATCACAACCAGAGCCTGTGGAGAAATCACATTACTAATCAATTATCACAATGTCCCTTTCAGGTAAGTATCAATCATCTGTTGATTTCAATAATTGTCTCTTTGATATGTTTTTCTGGTTTTAGGCAGGATTTCCGCTGATATCCAACGATGGGTGAGTATGCTCCAGGAGGAAAAATTCCCAAATCTCCTGGGCAGTTGGCAACGGGTACGCCAGCTCTTTAGACAGCCCATTTCGCAGTTTCTTTTTCAAGCCAAGAATTCTACTGCCTACAATATGATAAATAATCTATTTACAACAGATGTGCTACACAAAATTACAATGAATCATAATAAAGTTACAGTAAATATATAATTCAAAATGCAAGGTTTCCTTTACTTACTCCTTTCTTCCTGGTCTTTTTATGTGAGGCAATGGTGATTCCCTATGCCATTTTCTCTGAGTACTGCCCAACCATATCATAGTCACAAATACAGGTTATCGGCTAATTAGAGGGATGATTAGAATGACAGTGCAAAACCAAGTTAAAGCAACAGTGCATTATATTGTAATTCACAAAAATTAGTTGACAACCTATAAATTGTATTTGTTTAGACTGAGACAATTTTCTTTATTGTATTAGTGGTCTCTTAGGAATTTCCTCCTTTGTTCAGGGATGGGAAATTCCACCTGCTCTGCTCCTAATACCAGTTGGATTAAGGCAGGGGGTGGGCATTGCCATCTGTTCCACTCCTAATACCAGCTGGGTTAAGGTGGGGGTGGGCATTGCCATCTGCTCTGCTCTTAATAAGAGCTGGATTAAGGCAGGGGGCAGGCATTGCCACCTGCTCTACTCCTGATCCCAGCTGGCTGAAGGTGAGTGGGCATTGCTACCTGCTCTGCTCCTACTACCAGCTGGGTTAAGGCAGGGGGTGGGCATTGCCACCTGCTCCCCTCCTAATACTAGCTGGGTTAAGGTGGGGGGCATTGCCAACTGCTGCGGTCCTGATCCCTACTGATTCAAAGGGGGTGAGCATTGCCACCTGCTCCGCTCCTAATACCGGCTGGGTTAAGGTGGGGAGAGTGTATTGCCATCTGCTCTGCTCCTAATACCACCATGCCATGTTTTTTGGAGGGACGTGGTGCCTTGCCTAGGCTTCCCTCCATGGCAGTGCCCACTGGTGGTACACCAGGGTATAAAGTGAGTTGTCTGAAATACACTTACTCAATTATATAGTAAAATGATATTTTTGAGATGGACAAATCCAAAGGATTTTCTCTGATTAAAAACGTGTCCTAGAAATCGATTATAGCAGATTGATTTCGAGAGCCTGCAGAGTTTGTTCACCTGTATCTTTTGGTCTCCCCCCCCCCCCAAATCAATACCCCCTTTATGTACTATCTTACCATCCCATGACACTGTAATGCTGTCTTGTTTGCAATATTGAATATAATACCCACAATGGTTTTGTTGTGGAGATTTCTGAATAGGCCCTATTCCGACAGAATTTGCCCTTGTGGCCTTAATAGGATCCATACATCCTTTCAATCCTTGCTTGAATGTATGCTCTTTAAAAATATAAGGAATTATTATATTAACAGCACAATCCTCTGCAGAGTAACTCCAGTTTAAGCCCATTGAAATCAATGGGCTTAGACTGGCGTAACTCTGCAGAGGATTGCACTGTTAAGTCTTACATTAACCAACCATCCCCTTATACTCCAGAAGCCCTGGCTCTTCTGCTTAGTGATAAGGATCCTAAATTTACCTTAGCAATTGCAAACTATGTCTCAGTCCTTTTCGCCCTTGCATCCAAAGAATAAGGAGTAAATATTTTCCACTGCTCCTCGGGGAATAAAAGGAAAGGAAAAAACCACACCATTGCAAATATGATAGCATTCACTACCATAGCTCAAACTTCCAAAAGTGCACCCAGGATGAACAAGTCTAGAGAGACACCTGCCCTAGGATGCACTGGAAACAGTTGGTACACTTACACCTTGTTGATGATCTACACTGGGGCTCTGCTTCCAAGTTTTGACCTGGAAAATTCAGAATCAGGAAGCTGGTGTGCTTGTGTGGGAACTAACTCTTTCCTCATTCATATGAATATCAATCAGGCAAAGAGCAATTGAACAAGTGAGAGATCCAATATTGAATATTGTTTTAATGTTTTAAATGTTCTAATGCCTGATGTTTGCCACTTTGAGGACTCTATTTGCGTGGAAAGGCAGAATATAAATGCTTTAAATAATAATAAATAAATAAAAATGAGGTTTTCATTCACATTTTTCACGCTACCTCGCTGTTATACTAAGATGCTTTCTCATGAGTAAATTTAGAGCACTGATTACTTTAAATATATTAGAAAACACTACTTATATCCATATTTATTACCTGACTGTTTTTCTTCCTCCAATTGTGGTTTTCCACCCTTTTTTTCTGGTCTTTTGGGATATATCGTGCTCCTTTGCATAAGCAAGTGTACTTGGATGAGTGGAAACAAAACAAGGGGAGACTTGCCCCTTTTCTTTTTATATGTGACCTCTTCTCCTGCATTTTTATCTCATGGCCAAACTACATATTACTTTATAGGATGGGTTGGGTTGGGGTTTCTACAACCTTATCTGTAAGCAGTTAGTCACATATCACACTGATGGGAACTAATTTCCCAAGCTTATAAGGCCTGAATTCAGATTGGGACTGCAGTATAAGGCAAGAAAGGGCTTCAGCCTTTCCCCCATGCCATGTCTCCAATCCAAAAGACGTTCAGGTATTATTTGCCACATATAACTCATTAGTACACAGGCCGTTTCAAAACCTCAGGTTGGAAAATGATGTAGAAGGCTGAATGAGGCCCCTTCCCTCCCCATGCCATGGTCCAGTACAATCTCCAATGTGCTTAGGAAATCAGTTCCTATCAGCTTGACATGATGTAACTGATTGCTTTCAGGTCAGGCTGGGGTAACCCGGACACAGCCCATCAAACAGCATAATGTGTAGTTTGGCCTTCAGTAAACATTGGATTTTTAACCCATAGGGGTTTAAAAAAATATGCAGAGATAATTGTTGCTATGTATGTCTATTTTATCCTGTTTCTATTTCTCCAACGAGTCCATACTGACATGTACAGTTTATCTGTCCTTCTCCAAACCTTCCTATTTTGTTACACCTGTGTTAGATAAGTTAGGCTGAAACACAATGTCTTGTCCAAAGCCACACAATGAGTTTCATGAAAAAGGGGAAATTTGAACATGAGTCTCTCCAGTCTTTGGCTGACAACCTATCCACTAGCTTTCATTTTAATTTCTACTTTTCATTCCAAGATAGTATCTATTTTGGCCTTCATACTGGGACAGATCAGTGTTCTCCCATTGGCTGAAGTTCTCCAAGGTCTGAGTCACAAGCTTTTGCCTGAACTGAATCTTTTAACTGAAAACACAAGGTACCTGGTTATATGTAAAGCATGCTGCATATTGATTATGTCTAACTATATATAATTTGAATAACATAGATAATATTATTCTTTTATCATAAAATTCAATTTATTTCCCAAATATTTTCTGAAATAATCGTGGAAAATATATTGGTTGGATCCTACAAATGGTTTCCACTGATGGAGGGAGGCTGACATTTACCAATTCCCCCTCCTGCAGCAGACTTCCGATTCTCCTTTTATGCTATTTCTGGGGTTCCCCTGGCACACGGGAGCCACATTTGGGAGTCATTTGGGGCTTCAGTGGGCAGGGGAAGGTAAGAAAGTCACACTGCGCTGACAGAAACTTTCTGTCAGCAGATATTTTTGGCCAAAACCGAAGCCACAGAGATTAGATGTCATAAAAAATGTTTGGGTAATATTTTAGGTTAAAAGAGATAGAATCTCAGTCTTTCATAACTTCTTTTTATATGTCATTCACAATAAATACAGAGGCATACAAATTTATTTGCCAGCTGGTGGTGTGACATATGGAATGGCAAATTGAAAACAGAGCCAAATGTTTATTAAAAGTTTGATTTTAATGGAAATATTCCATAGTGGACTTGGTGTTTAATAATTGCTAAATTAAAAAACTGAAGGCACATATTTGTGGATCCATGTAGCAAAATTTGACACCCTTGTGTATACTCCAGGAAAATTTGCTCTTCCGCAGCCATAACCCCAACTCACAATGCCAATCAAAAACCACTTTCCACCACCTTTGCTTCGACATGATAGAGGGCCTCCAGAATCTCCCTTAAAAACAAACAAACAAGCATGATTTTTCAAAAGCCCATTTTGAAAACAAGTTTTAAAACAATTGTATGATTGTAACTGTTTAACGATGTTGATAAAACTACTCCTGAGTAAAAGAATAAAGGAAATGAAACTTTGTATTTGTCTAGAACACTGAGCCCCTTCCTATCAGGGCTGCCACATCTTTTTGGCATGGCTCCTGTGCATCAAATAACAGTTCAGCTGTTCTGGGGTTGAGAAAAGGGCTCACAAATAGAAATCTGCCAGTCACAAAAACTATAGAAACTCTGCTAGTTGCCCAACCTAATTCAGATAACAACTAGCAGTGCAGAAAGACATGTCTTGCAAAATATAAGCTGAAGCTGAAGAAAGGATCTACAAATATAATTGAATAAGAATGTTAACTGAGAATCTAATTCACAAAAGCACAAGCCCTTTTCAGTCATTATAGTTTGGCTAGCCAACTGCACAAAAGGTGATACTATACTACATGTAACACACATAATGCATGTGGTTGTCATTTTCCAGTTTGGGATATGTGTGATCGTAATTAACCAAGATTACTTGTGGGTATGATTTTGCACATATCAAAGATAAAAAATACATATATTTCCCCTGTTCACACAAAATGGCAACTGCACATAATCAGGAAGATTATGGGTAGCCCACATTCCTATTACACAAGGCTGAAGAGCCAAAACTAATGACTGAAAGACATACACTAACAGTACAATTCTAAAAAGACTTACACCCTTCTAAGTCCATTAAATGGCCTAGAAGGGTATACCTCTGCTTAGGATTGCACTGTCAGTGTGGGAATGACCCAAAGAAATGTCAAGGGTTATGAAACATCTGACTTTCTGTACCCTGCATATTAATAATCTCATAATCTTGATTCTGCAAGCAAATCCTCGGCAAGCATTCTGAACTTGGCTCTGGTTCATAAAAACACCAGGCAGCAAACATATGGTGGAGATAAACCACCAGATTAAACATTCTCCCATGCAAACTGAAATCCCTGAATGTAGAAAACTAGTGTCCTTGGGAGAAAGTTAAGCTATAATCAATTTTCCCTAACATCTATTTTTCTAAATATGGCAAATTTTTCTGTATGGAAGAGCCTTTAATCGTGTGTCTCAAAGTTTGGTAAAGTATGCTCAGCTCTACATAAACTTTTCCATTTTATCTACTGTATGTGATAATTAGGTCTTAACATAAACAACATATTACATTGGGCTGGACTGTTATATGCTAACTGCAGTTCATGGCCTTAATACCATTAGGTTTTGTATCAATGTTCCTCAATAGAGAACTGACTTTTTCTGCAATTACGAAATAAGCAATAAGGAATTGCTTGCTAACAAATGCTGTAGATAAGACAGCATGTACTTACTTTGCAACTATCCTTTTTCCCAGACATCACCCCAGCACACAGCATCCGTGCTGTGATAAGCCCATATGTTGAATGACATGATGTTTGGTCCACAATTTCTACTTCTGCTTTTTGTAGAATTGCCGATCCTTCATCATCTGAAAAGTAAACTTAAACTTAATAATGAAGGAAAGAAGATAATTTCTAGTGATTAATCTCCATAGAAAAGGTTTTGTACTTTAGATTACTTAATGAATTATTTAAATCCTCTAGGGAAGATAAATATTGCAAATGAGAAAGGGTGTTAGAAAGTGACCACATACTGAGTTCACAGCAGAATAACGTGTTTCAAGTGGAGTAGCAATTAGTTGAGAGTCATGCAATAATAATATGGAAACGTTTTTTATGAAACATATTCACTTGTAACTTTTAAACTGTTTACCTCTCCTGTAGCTATCCCTGCACTATCTACCTTTTCCCATGTCCTTGAGTTATTCCTCCTATGTTCTTCCCTAACTCACTCAGGCCCACAAACTCCAGGGACATCCTAATTCAAAGTCTTTAATTCGCTCTGTGCTTTAGCTGGGTTTAGGATCAGAACATGTTCACTGTCCACCGATCATCCTACAAACCACTATGCTAATCAAGCAATTTGTAGAAGTGGATATAAGAGCTGTAAGGCAAATGCAAGACTTCAACCAGAGCCTTCATATTGATTCAGAGGCATTTGCCCAATTCTGATGAGCAGCCTCCTGGTGGATCGGACCTTGCTTCTTAACTGACGGGAGAAAGGTGGGAGGCAATAATGACATTGTGTGATGTGTTGCCGTCACTTCTAGGTAAAACCCTGGGTGTGATGCCAGCATGTTAGGCAACACTCTGGACTCCACCCCCTCCCCAAACTCTCTATAGTATGACATCATTTCTCACCTTGCTCTGCCTCCTAAGCTCCCAGGGGTGCCAGACAACAACCTGGCATACCTGTGGTGTCATGAATCATCCTCAGCATAATTATGGTTCCAAGCTTTGATAACTTGGGACTTATGCTTGTTCTTGTTAGTAGGAGCTGCTTGGGGAGGAGGCATCTAGACCATTAGAGAGACAGGAAAGCGTGTTCAACTATATGCTCAGATTTTTCCACTAACAAGAGGCAGGGGTGCACCAGACATTTGAGGAGTTCCCCTCCATTTTACTGATTCCCCTCCCCCCAAAAATCTCTAATAATCCCCATCAATATCCTGTGGTATTCATTTATTTAATATATTTCCTTCATGTAATTTAACATGAAAAAACTAAAAAATGTATTTTAGTATTGGAGAGAAAAATTCTATTTGCTAAACAACATCATTTATTTTATTAGTTAAGTTTTACTGACATTAAAAAAATTACCAAGTGACCAATTCAACATTAACCCGACTACTATTATCTACCCTTTACAAGGCTGACTCAGTTATTTCTTCAAGAGAATTTTTTTTAAAAAAATGTAAATTTGCCAATTTATATCCTCATTTCTAATTTTAGCCAGGACAGATTAAGTCAATGGGATGATCTCCCAGAACCAAGCCATCTCCTCATATCTCCTCATATCTCATGAGCCTGCTTGCGGGGAGGGCGGGTTAAAAATATAATAAATAAATAAATAAAATAAATCATTTCCCATCTCTGCCTCTTGTGGTGCCTTACAGATTATAGATAGTTGATGTGCTTTAGAAAATAAGTATAATTCTGTGTTGAGGAAACCAAAATTTGATGCCCATAGTGGGAAGAAAGCTCACCTGCTTCTTGCTTTTGTCCCCAGCCTGTTACCCAGCACTTCTCCCCAGAGTGCGTTCTATGTGATGTGGGTGGTATACATATCGGCTGAATTAACCATCGCATTGTGTCACGCCATGGTGTGCTTAGCTGTAGCAGGGCAATGTCATAATCATAATTTCTACTGTTATAATATTCATGAACGATTATTCTTCGCACTGTAGAGATAAATTTGGCTTTCCCTTTAGTGCGCATTCCCAAATGAGCTATCCAGGTTCTGGGATCTGATAACCTAATCAAAAACAAATTAATGTTTAAGAATCCATAAATAATTTCTGGAACATGGCAGGAAAGCTCTAATTTTTAATGATTTTTTTAAACATAAGTCAGAGAAATCTGGACAGTAAATGTGGGTCCACCCCACATTAGGTTCCATTTCTGCCTGGCCAGCCAATACTCAAGGGTGATGTGAGGGGGACAATCGCTCATCTCATGGGATTTGTGCTGTGGGTTCTACAACATTCCATCTTGTCCCCCATGCTACTTAACCTCTGTGTGTCAAGAGGTTTGAAGTGAAGCATTGCCAGCTCTGATGATAACCAATGTCTTTTCAGCACAGTCAGGAGAGATGGAGGATGTACTGAACTAACGTCTGGCTGAAGTAATGGGTTGGATAAAGGCCAATTAGTTGAAGTTCAGTCCAGATAACAAGTTGAGGAGGCCAGACTTTTAGAAGTTTTATTCCCTTCCTCTATGCTGATGTGGGGAGGGGACAGTTAGGAGACATGAAATGTACCATTGTTCCTAGGATTTTTCCATTGTTATAAATGATAATTAATTAATTAATTTAGCTACATGGTATTTACTTTTCAGAGCAAGCCAGTCCTTAGTATAGTACTTAGACAGTGCAAGCTAGTCTATTGATTTCTCTGAACTTAGACTATATTAACTTTGCATAGGACTGATGTGCTAATGATACTGTTTTGCTTCACATCATATCATAATTACTTTTGCTGAAATAAACCAGAAGTAGCCATACAGCCATGTGCAGGCAACTGCTATGAACAAATGGTAGCCTTGTGTGTTTAAAAAAAAGAAATGTGGAAAGAAATAATATCTTAAATAAATCAATAGATTTAAGGCACCTGCAAGTATTGCATCAGGAAATATCACAGGCTGACCTATGTGACTATCCCGTTTTGGGCGACCTATCCCTTTTTTTCTGTCTGCAGCAGCTCCCCAGTTCTGTGGGGTGTGGATGGAGCCATGACTTGCAAAAAGAGCAGTTTCTTTACATGCCAGACAAATCAAAGGACCCACGAGGCATGGACAGTAAACTGCTACGGGCAGATGAGAGGAAATCAACCTCCAGGAGCAAAGTAATCTTGTGCATTGGCCCTTAGCATATGCAAAGAAAGACAAACCATTTTCCTAAATGGAGACTGGAAATTGCGTGATTGCATTGCATGGCTGACTGTAACAAATTAATGGAAGAACAGGGGACCCATTGTGCTCCATGTCTATCTCATGGCAATACCATTGATTAATGAAAGGAATGAACCCAGGCTAATGACTCACCTGTTCCCCTGAAAACAATGAGCAGCTGAGAGGAGCCATTCTTTTGATATCACTGACGCACCACAATAAGCAACTCCACCATAAAGGAGGCTGACTTGCCATGGCCATTCACCTTCTTGTGTATCCGAACCTCCAACAATCCGGTGCAGTTTATGACTGTATTTTGTACTGCCACAACCTTTAAAAGAGGAACAACAATTTAACATGTTTCTTGCTGCAGCAATGGACTGCAGTGGGCTACAGATTTTTCAGTAAATCAGAGTCTCTTTAAACAAGATGCCTCGGCACATGTTCATCAAGTGTAGGTAGATGCAATGTTAGCCGAGAAGCATAGTTTTAAAAGACAGAGCCAGCGGAGATCGCTCCTCAGAGGGTTTGTCAGTTTCATCTTTGCCTCCCTGAAGGCTCTGTCAATCACCTCTCCAGTATAAAACTGTGTAGGGTCACAACCAGAGGGCATAGATGCAGAGAAGTTAGCCGTGTTAGTCTGTGGTAGCAAAATCAAAAAGAGTCCAGTAGCACCTTTAAGACTAACCAATTTTATTTTAGCATAAGCTTTCGAGAATCAAGTTCTCTTCTTCAGATGAGGAATGGAAATGAGCTGCAGCTGGGCTTGGACTTGGAAAGGTTATAATGGACTGAAGTTTCCTTCTGGCATTTCACAGAGTCTTCACACAGCCCCAGTATATAGCAAAGTCTTTGTCCTGCCACTGGCTCTGTCTTTTTAAAGTATCCTTCCCTGCTACCATTGCATCTCCCAGCACATGTTCTTCATGTTTCCTATGTCTCGTGCAGAGAGACTTTCAGATGTAAAGTAATAATGCCTTTAAAACGCAACTGAGTATTTTTGGTTCAGTCTCAAGGGTCTAAGATAGCTGTCCCAATCCAGAATTCATGCAAAGTCTGATATCTGTTTGATGGGTGCCTGGACAGTCCCAGCAACTACCCTATCCTGATAAATCTCACCATTTTTCTTTCTGGCTGTGGTGAGTTCCAGTCTGTGTGGAGTATGGATGAAGCTATGGCATGCAAAAATGGTTCCTCTGCTCTGCAATAAAATCAAATGCCCCAAAAGCGATGTACAGAAAGCATAAAGAACTAATGGATGGAATCTCAAATTTTGTAGTGAGCATTGACCAACCAAAGAGGAGAGGAGCCCAAAGAAATAAATTACAATAGGCATGATTCAATAAGTTCATTCAGGTGCATGAGTTTGTACATTAAAATCAAGGCATCTGACTTTTGTTTTCTTTACCCCTCCCTCAAGCTTTACTCCTTTGGAAAAGATCCAGTCAAAATTTCTAAGAGCAATATTCCGTTTCCAAACAGTGCCCCCAATGCCAGCCTATGCTTAGAAACAGGTCTGTTTAGATTAGAAGCCAGGATAACTCCAGCTGCCATAAATGTCTGGCTGGGACTATGTCATAATCCCTCTGATATTACCGCTCTAATTCTCAAAGAAAGCCAGCACTCGTCTTGTCTTAAGGCTGTATACCACAAGATATCCCTGGGTTTCTCTTTCGAGTCATTGCAGATAATGCCACTTAGAAAAGTTAAGGTGATAGTTAAACAAAGAATATATGGCAAAGAAAGGCAGAATGATATTGTATGGGTCCCTAGCTACTGGGCCCCACAGAAAATAAAATATGTAGTAGCCCTGGCAGCGTATTTATCACTGGTAGAGATCCCAACACACTGCAGGGCCTACTCAGTGGCCAGATGTAACATCTTTCCATCAGTGGTAACAGAAGGCCGGTACAAAAAGGTACTATTGATAGAGCAGCTCTGCCCGTGTGGGGCAGGAAACATAGAATCGATTGATCACATATTATTACACTGTCATAGATCCAGAGGAGTTAGCCGTGTTAGTCTGTAGTAGCAAAATCAAAAAGAGTCCAGTAGCACCTTTAAGACTAACCAATTTTATTTTATTGTAGCATAAGCTTTTGAGAATCAAGTTCGGAATCAAGCCTGATCCAGTTCGGATCAGGCATCTGATGAAGAGAACTTGATTCTCGAAAGCTTATGCTACAATAAAATAAAATTGGTTAGTCTTAAAGGTGCTACTGGACTCTTTTTGATTTTATTATTACACTGTAGGTTCTATGAGGACAGCAGAGTAAAGCTTATGGCTTTATGGGCTTACAGATGAGAGAATATGCCAAAAGCTACTTTTCGACCCTAATCCACAATACATATTGAATTCTGCCAAATTTTTAGCTATAGCCCACAAGATTCACAAAGACTAATGTAGTTGGGGGGCTGGGGACTTATGAGAACGAGCATTTTTTCCCACCTTGATTTTAATCTCTCTAGAGAAGGTGGGGAATTTTAAAGTAAATCTTGTAGATAGATTTTAATGTATTTTTATAGCATGTATTTTAGTGTGTTTTTATTTATCCTGTTACTCTGGTTTTATTGTAGAGACCTGTGCTGATTATATACCGAATAAAATATCTATCTGTCTGTCTGTCTGTCTGTCTGTCTGTCTTGTTTTCTTTATATCAGGTCTGTACGTGGCATTACACACTACTTTTAAATCTCTCACCAAGCTTTAAGGGTCTTCTCAAGTGGTGTGCACAGGTGATGTTCACAGGAATGATGCCTCCTGCATGTGCAGAGAATACTACATGACACTATCCTCTGGCCAATGTCCCACTAAAGTTATCATTTTTATGCAAGCTTGTGGCTGGTAGCAATGAGAAAATACACGGGCTTGCTGGAGAAAAGCTTTTTGTGTGTGTGCAACTTTTACAACACAATTCTTAAAGATTTCTCGGGCTGGCGTATGAGAATTGGGTTGTGTGGCTCAGGTGAGTAGACATGGGCATGAACAGCATTACGAATGAAAAAAAAACACAAACAGCCCGTTCGTCCATTTGCGAACGGGCCGTTTGTGAGGTGCCATTCCAGACGAACAAGTGGTCGTCGCAAGCCTCGTTTGTTGCATTCATCCACTGTTCGTGAAGCCAGACACTCAGGCACCTTCAAACAATTGCCTCAGCAACAGAAGGAAGGACTGCCTGAACTCTGTCTGCACTCCCTCTGTCGCTCTGGACACCCCAAAGCCCAATTTAGCTTGATGGGCAGATCTTCCTTCCAAGTGTGGAGCTGGAAATTGATTACAATTGGTAACATGGGAGCAGACACCAGGGGGGAGGGAGGGAGTGTTCTGTGGCCATGGGAACTCCAATCTCATCCCTGCAAACCCTGTTAGGCAGTTCTGACTGCCAACCACAGACCTCCTGCTTTTCTCAATGAGACCTCTGGTTATAAAAGGGTATTGTGCTCCCAGTTCTGGCTTTCACTTTCAAAAAGCAGTGGAGTGGGAGAGAGCTGTTGCTAGCCTTTTGGAAGAGAGACAGGCAGAGTGCATTGGAGCTGGTATTTTTCTGTGTGGTTAGATAGGGATCTATCTCTCCACTGGTTCCAGGGCTGCTGCCAGGTTCTGGGGCCAAGCTCAGTGGGCACCTTGGCTGAGAGCTCACATTGATTATTATTAGTAGTAGTAGTATAAGTGCCTGATCTGGTCAAGCTTCTGGGTGTGCTAGGCTAGGGCTCTAGCCTCTGGTTCCAGGACTGCTGCCAGGCCCTGGGGCCAAGCTCAGTGGGCACCTCGACTGAGGGCTCATAGTGTTGTCTCCTTTTCTTTCCTCCTTCTTGTTTGCTGGCACAATGTGCGGGGGCCAAGGGTGGTTGTGAGGGGAAGTGCAAAGATTGTCCGGGTTGCCCCACAGGAAGCAGTACTGGGCAGGGCTCTGCAGCAGCAGAGACTCCCACTCCCCAAAAAACACCTGTGCAGGTTGTGGAGGAGGCCAAAGAGCTCTTGCCACTGGAGGAAGAGGAACTCTTTAAAACATTTGAGAAGGAAGAGGCTGAGGGATCCATGGAGGAATGGTTTGGGTTCGATGAAACATCCCTTCCATCCACATCCCAAACTCCTGGTGCTGTCCCTGCCTGCAATCCACCCGTGCTGCAGCCGGTAACCCTTCGCCCTCCCTCCCCAGGAACAGTTAGTGGGCCATGGTTCAAATCAGCTGTATGGAGGCACTTTTGGGCCCTTCTGAATGACCTCCATGTGGTGCCGTGTCTGTGATGCTCTGGTGTGCAGGGACAATGACCCGAAGCACCTGTCATCGATGGTCCTGACCAGGCACCTGAAGACGCACCACCCGAGCCTGTGGTCTCCGTCCTCCGAGATCCATACTGCAATCTTGACAAAACTTGGGTCATGGCTGGAGGAAAGCCTGCTGCACATTCCCTGTGAATATGGGCTCTCTAAGTGCTAAGGGGGCCACTCTAGTGCTGACGAACAACGAACAACGAACACATTCGTTAATGGGACATGTTGGTTTCCATTTGTTTGTTCGTGTTCATCGTCAGCAACAAACAACGAACAGCCTGTTCGGTTTTTTCCCCCGTTCATGCTCATGTCTACAGGAGAGCACAAGCTGGGCCTTTTGAAACTTTGGCTAGAGATGCCAGATGTTAGGGGCTGGCCTGGTTGTTAGTGATTCCATATTGGGTAAGGAGCTACCTCAGTGACTAGGGCTACTTTCACACACATTGGATAATGCACTCTCAATGCAATACAGGAATTCTTTGCAACTGGAATTTCCTGTTTCACACAGGAAAGCAACTTTGAAGTCTTGGGATGTATAGAATAATGCAAGCCATTGATAGACTAGTAGGAGTTTTCAGTTATGTTAGGATTTCAGGGCATATCAGAGCACTTGAACTATCTTTGGGTTTTAAGTGATTTGGCTAAGAACATATGCTACTGTGCATCTTCACATGAGTGAGGGAGAAGTCTATGAACTGCCAAGTGTATTGTGGAGAATTTCTACCAGAGCCAGTCCCACACCTGAACAGTCAACTTGGCCTGAAACGAAAAAGTGGCCTGCTTATTTGTCTGCTTGAGCTTTCAAATTACTACTGCTTCATACATGCATTCATATTGTATATGCACAGTTTTCTGGAATTACAGCGCATTGGAGAGCCAGTTTGTGTAGAGGTTAAGAGCAGCGGGACTCTAATTTGGAGAACTGGGTTTGATTCCCCACTCCTCCACTTGAAGCCAGCTGGGTGACCTTGGGTCAGTCACAGCTCTCTGGAGTTCTCTCAGCCCCACACACCTCACAGCATGATTGTCGTGGGGATAATAATAACATATTTTGTAAACCGCTCTAAGTGGGTGTTAAGTTGTCCTGAAGGGTGGTATATAAATCAAATGTTGTTGTTGTTGTTAGTTAGTTAAGATCCTTATTAGCTCTTCCCAGAATGCTATTTAAGTTGACATCCTCAATCATTTTAAACAATGATTTCAAAGCAAAGTAGTAATCCAATTCCACAACTTCTGGTTAATTGACATATCCATTCAAAGAATAAAAAGCTTACTTACGATAGTGAAATGATTAGGACTGTAACATAAGGCAGACTTACTACAATTGCTTTCATCGCTTCTGTCAAGGCAGTCCACTATCCCATCACATTTTGCATTTCTTTTTCTGAAGCAAATATTATTATTGCACTTAAAAGTATTGTTGGTGCAGGGAATGCCTGAAACAAACAGCCCCAAAATTAATATTCTCAGTATTCCTATCTAGTAATTTCCATCAAGTAAATAAAAATGACAATGCTTAGTCATTTCCCTCAGTTATTTGCTCATAGTACTTTCTGACAAATAAGGATGCTCCCAAATGTGACTGAAAGGACTACTGACTTGCTACTGTTACCCTATGAGGTCTCCTTGTAAATGGGGGAATTAGCAACAAGGAGAAGCAGCAAGAGGAGAGGTAACTTAAGGATCTTTTATGCCTATGTATACGATGATCCCTTCCTCTAGAAAATTCTTTTAATAAAGAAGAAGGTGTTCAATCAAAAAGGAGTTTTTATTTAAAATGCATCTCTGGGGTGTGGGGGTGTGGGGCTGCTCACTTCCAGTACTTTTCCATTTCCTGCCTAGCTAGGCAGCTTGTCTGTGTTTTAAACACATAAGGAAAGGGGCTTATCATATTGCTATATTCATAAACCTTCTTAATATCGTGAGGGCAAGTCTGACTACTAACGCTACAGGCATCTAGTGATTAAGGCAAGATTAACCATGATGGAGGGACCAACATGAGATGTGTGGAATTGCTACATATGTTGATTGTGTGTCTCACTTTCAGTGCAGCTTTGTTCATCTTGACCATCTTCGCAATCACTTATTCCATCACAGAAAAGGGAATGTTGCTGTGTTAAGAAGCTGGTGTTACAGTTTTGTTTGGACACGTCTAAAATGAATAAGGAAGGGAACATCAGCAAATCTCAAGTGGAGCCATAACAGACATGAATTTAAAAAATAATTCCATCTTTGTGGGTTTTTTTCTTTTCACATGAGCAAGTACTAACCACAAAAGAGCTCATCACTTTCATCAAAGCAGTCATTGATCCCATCACAGCGCTGAGCCTGGCGAACACACAATCCAGTGTAGCATTCAAAAGATCCAAGTGGACAGGCTAAAGGCAAGACAGGGAAGAGGTGTAAGTTCTAGATTTCCAAGCAATTCTCTCTATTAGGATGTATCACAACTTGCCTAGATGCTGTCCCACATGTCCTTCATTGAAATTAATGTGAGCAATGCAAGATACTCCCATTTACCTCTATGGGACTCACACAAGCAAACTTCTGCAGGTGCTACCTCACACATGGGCAAAACCAACAGTTTGCCCTACACGTGCATTCTCTGTGGTGGTCCCTACCTTATGGAACAGCCTACCTGAAGAGGAAAGCTCCCACTCTCCTGGCTTTCCACAAAATGTGCAATTATTCAAGAGGGCTTTTTACTCCAATAGGAGGGCTGTACTGTAAGGAAGTGGTCCCCAAAGGTAAGCATAAGTAAAGGAACAGGGACTGTAGACTTTATTACTATGCACTGTTTGCTGCTGTAAGTATGATCTTACTGGATAGTTTCTACGTTGTTTAAAATGTCAGTCTTAGAATTGCTTGTGTTCTCTTTTAGCAGTTCGTCAACTTTGTATTGGATTTTAGATCTCTGCAAATTTGCATTTATATACCCTATTACATTATTTATTGAAAGACTTTTGAAATTGACTGTATTAGTGCACATGGAATGATCAGCCTTGAGTCTCAATGAGAAAGGTGGACTACAAATAATGTAAATAAAATAAATACATAAAATATTTAATTAAAATATTATTTCTGGAGTTAGTCAAAAATTGAAATGAAAAATCTATCAACCCTTAACAGTGACCAGGAAAATTCTGTTAAAAGCTGGCACACAGATTTATCAAAGATGATGTGCAAAGGACATAAGGGTTTTTCCCTGCATGAAATATTCTAGAACATGGTGGAAATATGAGGCATTGTCTGCCCTGTGCCCTTAATTACAGTTTTTCTTAATTTCTTACAGGGAAGTCCAAACTTCACTAAAGAAGTATCATTGATCTATTAATGGCTTAGATCATAAAGTGCTGTTCTGTCAGTACAGCAGCAGCTCCTTCAATAGTAAGGCATTTTGCTCCCCACCATGTTCCTTTAGGTCCACTGACCCACAGTTCTGAAGGGTACAGAAGACTGAAGTGGGAGGGAGCAGGTGAAAAAATAGCCTTCCTCTAGTGTACTTCTGCACATACTGCTATGATCCAAGCCACAGACTTTTACAACTTAACATCTGGCTAGATATTGTGAGGAACATAGTTCCTTGCTTTGCAGTAAGAGGGTTCTCAAGTACATTGACCCTTTGAAATTATCTTCAAAACCCCATTGAGTTCCCTGCCTGTAATACAGAAGATGCACCCCTTTTCAGCAATGGTGTTCCACTTATAGAATAGCTCCCCAGAGATACTTCTTACCAAGCACCTTCTTGCTGTTGTTCAGACACCAAAAAATGATGGTTTTATTTGCTCATATTTTAGCAATTGATCTGTTCACTACTGCTTTTGAGATTTCAGTTAATGTTATTTTAGTTTTATCGTAATTTGAGAGTTGGAGCTTTCTTGAAACTGAATGCTAGGATATAAACATTAAAAAACTTTTTAAAGAACTAGATCCAAAGAAGCAGATGATCAGCCCTGTGTCCCAATGAAGATCTGGACCTGTTTCTTGAATCCCCTCCGTGCCACCCACAATGTCACCTGACAAACTTCTTTGGAAAGTAAGGAGTGCTTCATAAGGAATTTGTGACATGATGGGGAATGGATGGTCTGCCAATCCAAAGAAAAGGTTAAAAAATCAACTGAGCATGCCCCAGGCCTTGGGTACATCTAAAGTAACATTTTATATCCAGCTCATCATTTATATTTATTGCTCTGTCAATGTTTGCATGTATAAACATACAAAGTGCAGCACAGGAACAAATGCAGGACAAGAGAAATGACTGATGCATCCAATCAAAATCAAAACAACCTGAACAGCACAACGGAATTTTTATGTGCAGCTAGAAGAGATTTGAGAAATACAAGAATAGATCTCTCAATGACCTTCTTTTAAAAATCAATAGCAGAGGTGTGACAGAAATTTGGATTGGGTCTCAATGCTAAGTGTATGGAAAAATTAACCCCACCATCTTTTCAAGGCTATTAAACAGAACATAGGAAAAGGGAAAAAACTCTGCATTTTTAAAAACAGCCCCCACATACCAAGCAAGGCATTCCTCTACATTTTCATAATAGCTTCTGATGTTTTCATTAAAGCTACATTCAATTTTTTTCATACAATGCAAAGAAAATTAAAACTGATATTACGTTGGCTGATGTTGTAGCTTGCATATTCCACCAGAAATGGCCTCTCGGAAAGCTTGGAACTACATTGGAATTCAACATTAGCCACAAAGCTTGCAACACGGAATATTGTTTGATGATCAATGTAATAGCCACAGTACCTACAAGATGAATGGGAGTTAACATGCAATGTGTAATATCTTTCTCAATATATAACCAAGGTTATCAATCTATCTAATTCTCAACATTGTCCCATTTGTGGATACTGAAATCTGTAAATTGGGACTATGGACAGACAAGACAGATCTTTCTACAAACCTGAAAAGGCAGAAAAATCTGAAACCTAAAAAAACAAATCCCCCAAATGAAAAAGCCTGAAGGTTTTTTTAAAAAAAAAAAACAGATAAACTCAATGGCCATTGCTAGGCAACAACAGTGCTGCAAAGCCTTAGTTTCTGTCAGGAAAAGGCAGAGGGAAGGGTCAGGGCACTTTATAGAGTTGTTTTGGACTTTGAGTGAGAACTCATTGCCTCTTGCTACCATGGGACTTGCAAGAATTGGTCACTGCTGGTTACTGTTCAATTGGTTGCTGGTTGCTGTTCAACAGAAGCCCCCACCCCCCCCACCCCCGAGCCAGTGTGGTATAGTGGTTACAGACTAGGATCTTGGAGATCCAGGTCTGAATCCCCACTCTGCCATGGAAGCTCACTGGGTGACCTTGGGCCAGTCACACACTTTCCGCCTAACCTACCACACAGAGTGGTTGTAAGGGTGAAAAGGAGGAGAGGAGAACAATGTGAGCCTCAGGTTCCTGCTGTGGAAAAAGGTAAATATAAATGAAGTAAATAACAAATAAATACAGCTGGAGATGGAAAGAGATAAAAGGCAGATTGATTAATGGTAAGAAGAGAAGGAAGCAGGGAAAGGTGAGGATATGGAGGCTGGCAGGAGAAGGAAAGATGAAATAGGGGAGGGGATATAGGGGATAGTGAGGTACCCCCACACAAGTCCTTGCCAATTCTTCACTGTACAACTGGGCCAGGTTTAACTGGCATCCTCCAAGGGCCAAAGCAGCACCTCAGGGGCTTGGGGTGGGGATAGCAGGGTATTCAATTTCTGTGCACAAAGTGTTCCCATACTCTGTTATTTTCCAGTGTGATGGGGTAGCTGCAGGTCACACCTAAGCCCAATTCATTAAAAATTGCCCGTTTGGAATTGGGCTTCAGCGTGACTCACAGCTCTCCTGTCACAAAGGAAAAGGGGGAACTGCATGTCGTGCTGAAGCACAATTAATTAAACATCACCTCCAAATGGGCGATCTTAAAATTTAATTTTTTAAAGGAATTGGGCTTCCCGCACCCCGCTCCAGGGGGAGCATGGGAGCGTGCGTGTGCGCTTCATCCCCAAGGGCCTCCCCCCCTGTCATCCAGGTGAATGGGGCCAGGATGCAACAACCCTGCCCTCGATAGGGGGCTGGCAATCACACAATTTGGCAAGAGTTCTCTTAAAATACAGATCATTTGATAAACATAATTATTACCCAATGCTGATTTAGTCTTTCTTTTAAAAATGTCTATCTTCTTATGAATGTCATAAAATTTCCTGGACATGCTGCCTCCTCCACATACTAGGTCCTTCAGAGGGCCACAGCTAGATGCTGGATAAGTTCATACAAAAAAAAAGTCTTGTAGTGTTCCCCAATGACATTCCTGTGGGTGTCATGGTGTTTGCAGTCACTTCCCTAAGTGCTCACCATGTTCTTCGGGAATGTAGGCAGGGCCGTTATGAAGGCAAAACTGGTGACTGATGGCCTTCATAAAAATAAAGGGATGTTCACTTGGATCCTCCCCAATGATCACTGAAGAAGGATCCTAGATCCTGTGCAGAGCTCACACCGATCAGCAGTGAAGCAGTGGGGGCTAGGGATCACCACAGCAGTGAAACATTCCTTTCCCCACTTGGTTATCTTTGGTATGTGTGTGCACACATGTGTGTGTTATGTCCCCATTAGAGCTTCTTCTAAGTGCATGTGTATGTTTAATTCCCCATCCCTCTTCCTCTTGGGGATGCATGTGTGCATGGCTCTGTCTCCATTGGCAGCCATTTTATAGTGAAACCTGAAACCCTTCACAGACTGAAAAGGAACCATGGTAATAGATAAACATTGTTACCCTTTAGAGAACAATCCTGAACATGTGTGTTCGAATCTTACTCAGTTCTGCACAATGGGATTTAATCCCAGAAAACGATTACTAGGGTTAAACTGTTAAATACTTACATATGTTCATTAATTTTCCACCATCCATGCTCACAGCCTTTAATGCTCTTTTCACTGATTGTATAGTTACGAAATTTCAATGCTATACCAAAGTTCTTCTGAGAAGTCTGTTTGGGGAAAATACATTTCATTTTTTGACAACTAAATACTTCTCACTTTTCCTTGGATTGGATCCTTTGATTACTGGGAATCCTACGACACTGTTCCACTGAGATTTCCTTCAACAAATAAAGCCTCCAATGGAGAATGAATATTTCTAGTGAAGAAAGGCTTCCTCTGAAGAGAAAAGTTTTTCTTTGTTGAAGGAAATCTTTCTCTGTTCAAAAAAGTGGTAGAATCATGTCCTAAGATCCATCTTCATGCAAGAGAGCCATCGGATCCAACCCTTTAAGTTCAAGGTAGCTTCCATAAGAAAATGTTCATACTCAGTACCAACAATCATACAATTTGAAATGAGTAGTGGCACTTACTAACACATATTACATGTAATATCTCTTCACAGGGCCAGATCAACAGGGGGCAGGGGGGGTAGTCTGCCCCCGGCGCCGCCAAAGAGGGGGCGCCAGGTGCAGCTGCCAGCCCCAGGAGCGCTGCCAGCCCCAGGAGCGCGCCTGGGGAAAGGCGAACGGCACGGGCGGCCTCCCAGCCACCCGAGCTGCCTTTTGCCTTTCCCACAGGACAAGGGGCGGCCGGCTTGCAGCGCGCCCCTTGTCCTGGGGAAAGGCGAATGGCACGGGCGGCCTCCCAGCCACCCGCACTGCCTTTTGCCTGCCTCGGGAGGCTGGGAGGCTGCCTGCGCTGTTCGCCTTCCCCCCCCACCTCCGCGGCAAGCCGGCTGTCCCGGCGCGCCGCGGAGCTGGCGGCGGCAGCAGCGCGAGTGGCTGGGAGGCCACCCGCGCTGTTCGCCATTCCTCAGGACAAGGGGTGCACAGCAAGCTGGCCGTCCTTTGTCTTGTAGGAAAGGCAAAAGGCAACACGGGTGGCTGGGAGGCCGGCTGCGCCGTTCACCTTTCCTCAGGACAAGGGGCGCGCGGCAAGCCGGCCACCCCTTGTCTTGCGGGGCAGATGAACGGCGCGGGCAGCCTCCAAGCACTCATGCTGCCGCCACCGCCAGCTCTGTGGCGCGCCGGGACAGCCAGCTTGCTGCGGGGGCGGGGGGCTCCCCAGCGTGATGATGTCACGGGAGTGATGTCATCACGCAGCGCCAGGAGCGCGCGTGCACTATGCGCGCGCGCAGCTATCCTGACTACAGTTGCCCTGGGCGGTGGCAACCGTAGATCCGGCCCTGTCTCTTCATTCAACAAAATGTGGAATTCTTTTATTTATTCTGAATTCCTTTATTTATTTTTACTTTATTTGCACCCTACCTTTCTCCCCAGTGGGGACCCAAAGCAACTTTATAAAATGGAGGAGAGAAGAATGATGAAAGGGTAACTGTGTGTGACTGGCCCAAGATCACCCAGCAAGCTTCCATGGCACAGAGTGATTCAAAACTGGTTCTACCAGATCCTAGTCCAACACTCGAACTGCTACACTACACTCAGTCTCAAAATTGTCTTACATACCTTTCTAAAGGCCAGTAATTATGGAGCCTGGTGCACGTCCTCTGATACACTGTTTCAAAATTGTGGAGTGATACAAGAAAATACCCAGTTTTTCACAGGGATTATATGTATTAGGTACAGGGAGGGATATCCCATGGGGCAGATGCAAGAAGGTGCACAGGTTCATATAATGCAAGGGGTCTTTCAAGTACATGAACTGCAGTTTGTGAAGCACCTTAAACTGAACCTGGAAGCATGTAGGCAGCTAGTGATATTGTTTCAGAATAAATAGAATAGTGGTTGGGCTCTGTCAGTGGATGAACCACAACATTTTACCCTAGCAAATGCTCCTCAGAGTTCCTGAGGGGTCCTCCCACAAAGTGTGCATTGCAGTAATCCAGTCTAGGGGTTACAGTGCTGCAGATCGGCATAGCCTGATCAGCCAAGTGCAGAAGAGAAGCAATCTCCCGGAGATGCAACTGAAAGAGAAACTTTTGACAAGTGTGAACTAACCATTTAAAAAGCAAGGATGGCTCTAAAAGTATCCCCAAGTTGATCAACTGATTAATCTGAGATAACCTAACCCGAACTAAAATAGGCAAGCCAATCCCGTCCAGCACATCAACTTCTTCAACTATCATCACCCCAGTCTAGTCTGGATTCAGTTTGAGCATGCCGTCTGTTCTCCACCTGTAACTGCCAGAGTTTAATCAACACGAGGGTTCGCCTGAATTCTGTTTTGGAATTGGAGGGGGCGGGGAGTAACAATAAAGAAGAGGGTGCTTCTGAGCAAACTTACTCAGCTCTGATGCTCATGTCACTACATTGCAGGGAGCAAGAGGAAGACCTTCTAGGTCAGTGCTTTTAGGCAGGCTTGGGCCCCAGCATCTAAGAAACTACCCACAGCTAGCCAGTCCAGGAGCAGTTGCTGGTCTTTATGTGCCAGACCTCAAGGTGCAAGAGTGGCTGCCACAGCTGAGCTGCCAGCACATCGGAGAGCTGGTGAGAAAGGCCGTGCTGATGCAGGCCAACAGCAGGGGCAGCTTTCCATTCCCTGACAAGGAAACCTTTCATTTCCCTCTACAGCTACTTGACCAAAGGGGGAGAGAGAGAAACTCAGGCTTTGTGCTGAGATCAAAGAGCTCAGAGTCTTGCAACTTCATCTCACAGAACTCTGTGTGTGTGTGTATATGTGTGTGTGTGTGAGAGAGAGACCCATTTCTGACTAATGCTGAAGACTCCAAAGTGAAGTTGTGAAATTCTTCTACAACAGGATTTTAAATGCCATAAATAATAATAACAATGAGTATTAACAATGAGTACATTTATTTGTTCCCAGCTACATTCATGTAATAATAATAATAACAACAATATTCAATTTATACATTGTCCTTCAGGACAACTTAATGCCCACTCAGAGTGGTTTACAAAGTGTGTTATTATTATCCTCACGACAATCACCCTGTGTGGTGGGTGGGGCTGAGAGAGCTCTAGAAGAGCTGTGACTGACCCAAGGTCACCTAGCTGGCTTCAAACGGAGGAGTGGGTAATAAAACCCAGTTGTCCAGATTAGAGTCCTGCCACTCTTAACCACTACACCAAACTGAATGGACAATCTATTCCTAGGGATGTGCTTAGGAAGCACTATTCAACTGAATTAAAGTTTTTTTAAAACAAAAACTGAATAAATATGTGAATTTGAGTATTGAGAACTTAATAAATCTTTAATTTATCCCTCCAACTTTTCTCATTCTCACATCCAAAGTATAGGGTCAAATAATTCTTTCATCCACCCTTGCAATGAGGAGAAAGTGTGTCCCACACTAAGGCTAAGCAAGCAGCATAAAGATGCAATAAGAACAACATGCTTGTCTCGTGGAGAGAAGAAATGGCATGGCTGAGGGCCTGTTCACAAGAGCATTTGCAAGCTGGTTCTTCATCTGTAGTGATCTTTTTAAGAAGTCTGCATTGAATATTAAGATGGTGCAGCAGTTGTCAAGGAAATGATAGGCAATATACAAAAGGATACATAATTTAATATTGGAAATCATTGTCACAGTGGCCACTAGATTAAGAACATCAGAAGAGCCCTGCTGGATCATTCCAATGGCCCATCTAGTCCAGCATCCTGTCTTGCTAAGCAGCCAACCAATTATTATTGAGGGCCAACAACAGGGCACAGATGCTGAGGCCTTCCCCTGAAGTTGCCTCCTGGCCCTGGTATCCAGAGGTTCACTGCCTCTGAATGTGGAGATTTCCTAGTCACTGAGAGACCTGCCCTCCATGACTCTGTCTAATCCCCTTTTAAATCTGTCTATGCCAAATCTTTCTATGCCTGTGGCCATCACTACATCCTTTGGTAGTGAATTCCACATCTTCATCACTTGTTGTGTAAAGAAGTATTTCCTTTGGTCTGTCCTGAATCTATTACCCATCAGTTTCATTGCACACCCTTGAGTTCTGGTATTTTGAGAGAGAGAGAGAAAGTTCCCCTTTCTATCCTGTGCATAATTTTATAAACCTTTATCATGCCCCCTTTGTCTCTTTTCTAAACTGAAGAGTCCCAGACTCTTCAGCCTTGACCATACAACTACATTTTCCATTGTCATTAGTGCCAACATGCAACAGATGGCTGACTCCTCCCCAGCACTATCTATCAACCTATCAAGATAGCACGTGATGTCTGCAGCCTTCACACCAGGCAGGCAAGTCATCATGCTGTCAAAACACCTCTCACAGACCTCATTTCTGTACTCCTGGTTAGAAGCCCAGTTTGAAGCACTGGAAGCAAGCCCCAGGGAGCAAGGCTCCAGGAAACCTGTGTGCCTCTTGCAGACGTCTAATGAACTCTGCTTCAGAGATTCATGCATCCCCTTCAGGGAGGCGAAGAGAAAATAAACCCCCTGAGGAGTGATATTTGCAGGCTTTGTAGAGGAGGAAAATTGACAAAGCCTTCCAATCTGTCTTTTAGAACTTGGCTTCCTAGCTAACACTGCGCCTCCCTTCACTTGTGCATCCTCATGTAATTTGTCTCATTTAGAGAGACTCTGAGTCTAAAGCCTGAGCTGATGAAAGGAACAGTATATTCTTTACTTTACTTTACTTTACTTTAATTGAATTTTTATACCGCCCATCTCCCGAAGGATTCAGGGCGGTGTACAGCAAAGATAAAACATACAAATATAAAACAATAAGAATATAAAATATAAACATATTAAATAATTTAACTCAGAAACAGGACAACTCAATTAAAACACATTTAGGCCAACCCCACTTGTTGGAATAATAACGTCTTAAGGGCACAGGGAAAGGTGTGTAGGTCAGGGACCATACGTATCTCCAGGGGCAATTCATTCCAGAGGGCAGGTGCCCTGACAGAGAAGGCTCTCCCCCTGGGGGTCACCAGCCGACATTGTTTGACCGATGGCACCCTGAGGAGGCCCTCTCTGTGGGAGCGTACCGGCCTGTGGGAGGCTATCGGTAGCAGCAGGCGATCTCGTAAAAACCTAGGCCCTAAGCCATGGAACGCTCTAAAGATGGTAACCAGCACCTTGAAGCGCACCCGGAAGACCACCAGAAGCCAGTGTAGCTCACGCAGGAGAGGTGTTACATGGGCGCGCCGTGTCGCTCCCATAATCACCCGCGCAGCCGCATTCTGCACTAATTGCAGCCTCCGGGAGGTCCTCAAGGGGAGCCCCATATAGAGAGCGTTACAGTAGTCCAGACGGGAGGAAACGAGGGCATGGGTGACTGGGCGCAAGGCGTCCCGATCCAGAAAGGGACGCAACTGGTGAACCAGACGAACCTGATAAAAAGCCCCCCTGGCCACGGCCGACACATGGTCTTCTAATGACAGCCGCGCATCCAGGAGGACACCCAAGTTGCGAACCCTCTCTATGGGGGCCAAAATCTCGCCCCTAATACTCAGCGATGGAACCAGCTGGCTATAATGGGGCGCCGGAAACCACAGCCACTCAGTCTTGGAAGGGTTGAGTCTGAGCCTGCTCCTCCCCATCCAGATCCACATGGCCTCCAGGCACCGGGACATCACGTTAAGGGCATCATTGGGGTGATCCAGGGTAGAGATGTACAACTGAGTATCATCAGCATACTGATGGTACTTTACCCCAAAACCACGGATGATCTCACCCAGTGGCTTCACATAGATGTTAAACAGAAGGGGCGAGAGGACCGACCCCTGCGGCACCCCACAAGTGATGTGCCTCCGGGTCGACCTCTGCCCCCCTGTCAGCACAAACTGCGAGCGGTCGGAGAGGAAGGAGGAGAACCATCGCAACACAGTGCCCCCCACTCCCAATCCCTCCAACCGCCGTAGCATGATACCATGGTCAATGGTGTCAAAAGCCGCTGAGAGGTCTAATAGGACCAGGACAGAGGAGCAACCCCTGTCCCGAGCCCTCCAGAGATCATCAACCAATGCGACCAATGCCATTTCCGTACTGTGCCCAGGCCTGAAGCCCGACTGATACGGATCCAGGTAGACATCTTCCTCCAGGTGCTGGGGAAGTTGTTGCGCCACCACACTCTCAACAACCTTCACCACAAAACGAAGGTTGGAGACTGGACGATAGTTTGCTAATACAGCCGGATCCAGGGAAGGCTTCTTGAGGAGGGGCCTCACCAACGCCTCTTTTAGGGCCATTGGGAAGAAACCCTCTCGCAAAGAAGCGTTAATAATTCCCTGGAGCCAGCCTCGTGTGACCTCCCGGGAGGCCACCACCAGCCAGGAGGGACACGGGTCCAATAAACAAGTAGCAGCGCTAAGCCTACCCAGTATCCTATCCTTACATTGGATATGACTCACTACTCAAATCCATACTCATGTACATCTTCATTGGGGTTATCTGATACCTCCTGGGACTGTAACACTTCAGGATGCTGGTGAGAGATTGTAGTTTGAATGTGCCCATTGTGGTGCAGTGATCAGAATGCTGCACTGGAACTAAAAGGCGGGTCCAACACTTCATTCAGCCACTGGGTGACCTCGGGCCAGTCACTCTCTCTCAGCGTAATTTACCTCACAGAATCAAAGCCACCTTATAGGAATATTGGAATAAAATACAATAGATAATAATAAAAGAAGATTTTTTAAAACTTATTGGTCATGAAAAACTGGAACATTGGAAGGGGTCATATGTTTCTAAAATACTGTTTCATGTGCAGGCAGAATATTTTTAAAAAACGGGAGAAGATTCAAATACATGCTTCCCCAGTGGCAGTCCAAAAAAGAATAGAAAGGATTATAAGTGTCGTTATTTCGCATTGAACAGGATCATAGTTTCTATAATAGTTTTGGGAAAAGAGTGTTACCTGAAAATTCCATGAACAAATGCATTTTGGAGGGTAATAGCTTGGGTAATACGGACTTGTGATTCTCCCTTCCAACCCAGTACTTCCTAATGCTTGGATAGCTTTGCCACATTCTAACAACAACAAAAGATATATTATAGTATTACATAGTCCAGAAATAAACCAAGAATCAGCCCTCAAAAGAAAATCTTTTCTGTTGTAAAGTGCCTGGAGTGCCAGACATGGGGGAGAGCTGGTTAATAAGTTGAATAAATAAATAAATTCTGTGCTGTCTGATGATTACAAGCCAATATTATGAAGGAAAAAAAAGAGTAGAACTGGAAAACTGGCATCCAGAACGCAGCACATCTTGGGAAACTAATTAAATTATGAAAACGTGTCTGCAAAAATAACAATTTTTTTTTTGTTAATCTCGTTTTGTCCTCTGAACTTCTAGCTCAGGGCCTGTTTGTATGCATGGTACAGTGGTGGAGGAGGGAGAGTGTGCCTTTCTGCCCATCTGGCACAACAGCCCAACTTCCAACCCAACTGGTGTCCCACATGTCGACAAATTGCCCAATTCAGTATCAGTAGGCAATTTGGGTGGCTCAAATAATGGATTAAATCCAATATTTAACCATGAGTATTAACTCCACCTTTGGCATTTGGATATCTGGAGATACAAACAGCACACTGGATGGTTAGAGAGAGATAGAGAACTTAAAAGGAACCACAAAATGAACATTGATCAATAAAGCAAGTCAATAGAAAAACTGCTTCTTGTCTGCTTCATTACTTTGGGATGCCCTCGTCAGTATATTTAGGGACAGTTTCTTGACATGGATGTAAACAATGCATTTTTAAACCTTTCATACACTACAGACACTGCGTGTACATGCAACAACTGCTCCACCTACTGGCATGATGGAGCATGAGGCATATTTGAGGCATGAGGCACATTTGTTATCTCTGCGATGGTAAACCACTGCAATTACTGCTGTTTTACCATTTTAGTATTGCCAAGACATCTCCCATTCTAAGCATTTGTGTACTGTACTGCTTGGGTTGGAATCTGCAGATCCATTCTGCTAAATGGTGTTTTCCTTGTTTTCCTCTGATGCCAGAAGAAAGTGCCATCACTAGCAGAACGTGGGATCTAACCACTGTACTGTCACTGAAGACACCTCATAGAAGATGTACTTCTAAAAACACAATTCTTCTTAACATAACATAATGTACCCGAGCAACGCTGCTGGCTCAAGTACAGCTCTGAGTACCACAGCCCCTGAAAATCTAAAGAAATGGCTCTAGCAAGGTAGGTAATTGGTGGCAAAGAGGAAGCAGATGGAGACATAGTACACGTTTACCAGAGAAGGTTTTTAAAAACAGTATGAAATGCTTTGATAAATGAAGAATGTGTGTGAATTTCAAGTGTGGAACTCAACCTTTATTTCGCTGCTGCGAGTGTCACTCACTTTCTTGTGGAATCACTTCAAAATAGCCATGGATTTCTTTCACTTTGTGCACGTGTGTGGTCTTCAGGGTGACTAGCATCAGGTTATTTGTAGAAACAAAAGATATAAGGGAGTTGGCTGGCTCACAAATTCTGAAACAAATGGAAGACTATAATTTTTTTAACATATAAGCTGGAAATTACTAGTCATAATTACCTTTGTTAGAACAAAGGTTTTTTTTTTATCCAACTGGATACATGTGACTGTGATTTTGCTAGTAAAATAACCTTGAAGTTTTGTCTTGGAGAGTTTTTAAAAATATATATTAATACATTATTTGTCACTACAATGAAATGGGTCAATTTCTCTGCTTTATCTGCCTGCTTTGTCTATGTTAGTCTATGCATCTCACTAAAAACCCAGTAAATGAGAACCAAAACAAGTGTGATTATAAAAATATTTGTATTGAAAAGTATGCAACAATAATTATAATACAATAACCACCAGCAGCTAATCAAACACACTAAAAATAAATATAAATATAGGGTTCTTGGCTTGGATTCTAAGTTGTTGTATGTTCCATCGGTGTTAACAATAGTTCCAGTGATGGAATAGTATTTCCATTGGCAGAAGAGGGAAAGGGTATTTCTGCCAACCCCCCTCTCCTCGCTAGCCTCCAAAAAGTTCATGTGGATATACTGACCACATGAACACACTTTAGGGGCCACAGAAGTCTGCAGTGGGAGACAAGAGGCAAGGAAGATACCTTCATCTGCTTAGCTAAGCCTTTGTTATCCATTGTCTGCTGTGAATAATTCTGTGCCCAGTTCAAAATCAGCTGCAATGAATCAATGCAATGATCAATGATTTCATCCACTGTGAGCTTCTAGCAGAATCTAGTTCCAATGGGATGCCAGTCCATTTTGATTGTACCATAGTCATGGAACGGCTTCTTTGGTGATCTCCCAGTATAATTATGTTAAATGGGACTCAAGTTATTGAACTCTTGCTATTGAAATTCAAGTCTATATGCCCACCTTTCAAGAAAACAATTAACTTTTGCTATTAGTAAAGAGAAAGTTTTATTAATCATGTTATTAAAATGTGTCTGTGATGAAAAAGGGTAGGAAGGTGCCTAATTCCTGTATATGAAATTATTTTCTTCTATTAAACTGATTGTAGATCTAAAGAAATCTTATTAAAGGGCTTACCTACCGATACAGAATCTTACTTTTGATTGGCAGCAGGGAATCATAAATGGTCAAGGAGTCAGTGATGCAATTGTCTGCTTCAATCTGAATGGATGCTATAGAAAGGCGAATTAGGTGTCCCACTAATGCAATCAATTTGAAATAGCAGATCATCTTTCCTGGTGTTATAGAAAAGTCCACAGGAAAGTGCTGATGAAGACGATCTGCATACAGGTCATATATGCAATTTGTACCTGTGGAAATAGTTCATTTCCAACTCTAGTCAGTAGCACTGAGATGATTGTACTTGCAAGAAAGCCACAAATCTAGTTGTTACAGACAGATGAAAGGATATTTTCCTAAGGTCTGCAATAAAGAAAACTCGTGCTATATATATTTAAACCTTCATTCTGTGTAGTTAAAGAGGCCATGGTTTTACATTAGGGGGTCACATGCTACGAGATCATTTGTTTCTACTAACAGAATCCCACAGATGAAAGGGAGTGTGGCTCAGTAGTAAGGTATGCACTTTGCATGTAAAATATCCAAGGTTCAGTCCTTGGCATCTCCAGTCACACTCACAAGTACATGTACAACTAAATAGTAAATATCCTTCTCTGTCTGCCTCTAGCAGTAAGAACAGACAATACTGAATGTTCATACAAACAAACCATGAAATTGCAAGACATTAAGAAATACACTGTTGAGCAAAGATAAACCCCACATTTGGCATGCAAGAATCACATTGACTTCAACAGAAGGTGATACACAGATAGGAGCAAAATTAAATTTTTGCAGCACAAAATATTAGAAATAAACATTTCCCTTTTAAAGCGAAATTAGAAAACTTTTTTTAAAGATAAGCACAGTAGTATACCTGCTCCTGTTGTTGAAGAGTAGTCTGATCGGAGCCCAGCTACATGGAAGAAGAAAGACAAATGAACCTATCCATACTTTAACAAAGCTACTAATAAATTACTTCAACAGATAACCATGTGAACATAGTATTTTACTGTTTAAACTATTGATTTGGAAGAGGAAAAGAAGAACTGAGTCACATGACACTTTTATGGAAGCACACAAAGCATCTCTAAAATGACTTTTGATGGATTTTAAGCATACTGTGTTTCTTATGAATTCTCTGCAATTTAAAAATATTTTTAAGCAGTCAGGTGGTAGTGAGTCACAGTCAATCGTACTGGTGTCAAAACTTTCACAATTCCCAGTCCCCAAAAAGTGATTCCTAAAAGCTGAAACATAGGAACAGAAATTCCACATAGCATATCCTCTACGGGGCTATATAACCTCAGTCTGAATACCAATTGACTGTACACATACAGACACACATGCATGTCCCCCTCCTTCCAAAATGGCTGAACATATGGTGAGTGTGCTGATACAATGCACTGTAGCCATCATGAAGACAACCCAGATTTTAAGATCCCAATTCTCAGTCCAGTTTTTATATACAATATTTACATTGCAGGGGATACATAAAAGAATAATTGTTAAGGGTTATACTATTCTGGCATAGCAAAACACCATATACTTTGCATTCAAGATTCAGAAGAAATACCAACCACTAAGTACAATGGAGTCCATATCAACAGCCAGGCCTTGAAGGCTCCCAACTGATGTTCGATTGGTGATGCTTGTCTGAACTGAGTCCTTTAAAATAGCAGCTACACATTCTTCACAAAATACTTGTCCTTTTGCCTGTGGCACCACAAACACAATCCAGAAATGGACTAGGAGGCCGCCATGATTGTTATTACTGAAAATAGATTTTTAAAAAACAAATGACATCATAATGTTTCTTAGATCAAGACACAGAGAAAATGTTATTTAAAAGCTTTTGGAGTGCTCAAGATTCTTTACTGGGCCTGGAATTGTTTTCTGTTGGAAATTTTGCCACGTTTGATGAGGACCATATTTTCAACAAAAGAAACTCCTCGCACACAGCTGGCAAAGCCTATTTACATGAGATTACTTGTCTCAAAGAAGCACAGTGAAAAAAGAAACACAAAACATGTCCCACCTGACATCTGAGACAACGGACTGCTTATAAACTTTGGAGAAAGCAGAATGTGTATAAACGAGGTTCATCTGAAAGACAGAAGTCACAGAATGGTTTTGCAGTCCTAGAAAAGATATAATTGGGGGGGGGGAGGGACCCTTAAAGAAGATTGACTGTACAAATAGGTAACTTCATGTATAAGTGATTTAACTGTCTTTACAATCAATAACATTTACTTTAGTCCTTTCGTACAGCATTTTCATAACAGAATGACCAAAGGCAGTGCTTAGTGCAGCAATTCCCTTTTCTGGGTGAGATTTATATCTTGATAATTTAGGATGTGCTTTTTTCTTTACAAATGTCCAGGATGAGAACATTGGCTGAAGGGCTGGGGAGAGGTGAGGGTTTTCCTGTAAGTGAAGCTTCTCATCTGGGTCTAGACTTCCTGTCACTGCTCTGAAAAGAGAATTGAAATCCTTTCAGCAGGAGCAGATTGGTCTTTTAATCTTACAGAAAAGTGGGCCACTGGCCTTGGATATTGCCGGCAGCTAGGAGCAAACCAAGCAAAGCTCTAGGGGGTCTGGTAGTACCACAAGGCCATTCAACTCAGACCAAACCATCAGAGAAACCAACAGGCAAATCTGTGCTTACTGTCTTTGTTGCTGCTGGCTGAATCCAAAGTGAATAGCTTGTATCAAGCTTGTGCCTAGGCCATTTAAGCCAAGCCTTCCGTGCTCACTGGAGGTAGGGAGAGAAGGAGGAGGAGAAGGAACACAGAAGATACACAGCCCCAATTGTACTAAATACTCTATTAATTTGCATCCCTCCTAACCCCAGCTCCTTGCAATTCTAAGCATACTTATTCTAAGGCTGCAATTCTAAGCAGCCTTAGGGAGCGCCTCGCTGAGTTTAAAGGTAAGGGCAAGGCCTCCATGTTGGAACTTCAGCAGCTTGTTGGACATTTGAACTTCACGTGCAAGGCGGTGGCCCCCCAGCAGACCATTTTTGCGCAGGCTGTGTGATGCTATGTCATCACTTTGGTCCTCCCACCATTGCCTGTGCATTGACAGGGGCAGACATTGAGGTCTGGCATGAATTCCTGGGATCATTTAATGGGGTGACCTTCTGAAGGGAAGACCTGCTGATGGGTGCCAAGTTGCAGGTGTCTTCTGATGCCTCAGGGTCCACGGGCTTTGGTGTTTACTTCAGAGGGCACTTATGTGCTGACCAGTGGCCTACTGAGTGGTTGGTTAGTGATTTGGCAAGGGATCTTACATTCCTGAAGTTTTTTCCCATCCTGTTTGGATCTGGGGGACAGAACTGACCAACCATGTGGTGCACTTTTGGTGCGACAACATGGCAGTTGTTCAAGTGGTTATTTCCCTCACTTCCATGTCTGCCAAGGTAATGTGGCTGGTGAGGGCATTCACACTGAAATGCCTTCAATTAAATGTTTTGTTTAAGGCTAGGCATATTCCGGGTATTGACAACAGATTGGCGGATGCTTTGTCTCGCCAACAGATGGACCATTTTTGGAGCCTACCCCCAGGGCCGACAGTCTTCCTGCCAGAATGCCCCCAGAGCTGTGGCACCTTGGGAATCCGAAGTGAACAGAGCAACCCAGCTGGCTATTGCACCCAGCACCCAAAGGGCTTATGTGCGAGCGATAGGACAGTTTCGGGGATACAGGTTTGCAGCAGCTGTGGCCTATCCCAGCTGAGCATTTGCTGCACTTTTGTGTGGCTCAGTGAGCACGTGTGAAGAACCCACTTAAATCCACTTACTGCACAGACTACAGTGAGAAATTATGCAACACCTTATCCAGGAAACTCTTAATTCACCTCATTGGACTGATGTACAGCAAGCAACAATGGGTCAAGCAAGAGATCTCTGAACTAGACTCATCCATGAAAAACAATCCCTCTACACAAACCAGGAACTGGCAGATGTTTACCAAAACCAAGGAAACTGCATCTGACGAAGAGAACTGTGATTCTCGAAAGCTTATGCTACAATAAAGTTGGTTAGTCTTAAAGGTGCTACTGGACTCTTTTTGTTTTGGGTAGTTCCTAGGGATGAGACACAGCCTATTTCCCCTGCCAGTTTTCGGGGTTTGGGATAAGTCTGGGGATTAGTATGCAGTTCAAGTTTTGAGGTGAAACTCTTTCATGCGGCTGCACTGATGGCATTTTTGGGGGCCCTGCATGTAAGTGAGCTGGTAGTGCAGTCGCATGGGGATGTATTGCAGGCCCAGGATATCAAGTTCAGCGAGGAGTTGGTGTCAATCAGGATCAGATGATCCAAGATTGATCAGAGACAGGTTGGACTGAGCTCATTTTAGGGCCCTGCGAGGAGAAGTGTTTGTGCCCAATTAAAGCCCTCCAACGTTACGTTGTGGTGAGAGCTGATGGCCATGGGGTGTTTTTTTTTTGTCATGAGGACTTATCTCCTCTGACACGTTACCAGTTTGGGATGGTGATGACCAAGGCTTTGCACCAGTTAAATTTGGTACCCATTCCTTCCTGATTGGGGCAGCCTCCACAGCTGCGGCTATGGGATATGCGGGCACAGCCATTCAGAGGGTAGGCAGGTGGCAGTCGTCTGCCTATCATTCTTATATTCAGCCTTTGCCTTCCCTGGAGTAGTATCATGATTGATTTCTTTTCCTATGTGCGGCAGGTTGCCTGGAGAGGAAGCGGATTCTCATTGTGGTTCACAGTATGGTGTTCTGGGCGGCCGCCCATGCCAGGAAGTCACTGGTTGGATCTCAGCTTGGGCTGGGTGGCAGTGCCACAGTTGAATGGCACGGCCGGTGGGGCCTTCGGTGGTCTGGGTTACTGCCTCTTCTGTTTGGAGGTAGGGCAGGTCCTCCTCTGCCTATTGTGGTCATCCACTTGGGTGGTAATGACCTAGGGTTAATGAAAGGCAGGGCCCTATCTTTGCAGGTGATTGCTGATTTGAGAGCAATCAAAACCCATTGGCCCAGTGTTTATATATTTTGGTCCGAAATGCTCCCTCGTCGTGTTTGGAGGGAGTCTCTGGACCCCAGAGGCATGGCTCATGCTAGACGCAGGGCCAATAGGGCCATTCAAAAGGCGTTAACAGGGGGGTTAGGAATATATTTTCCTCACCCTAGGATTAAGGCCGCATTTGCCACCCTTTACAGGGATGTCAGGGTTCACCTGTCTGTAACTGGCAACGACATCTTCATAGATGACCTGTGGCAAGGGCTCAGGTTAGCACTAGGCCACCTGTGGAGTGTGGAAGCCTAAGCTGAGGCTTTGCTTTTTGCGGTGGCAAGAGAAGGTTGGGAATAGGGATTGGCCAGGTGGGGTGGGGTTTTTCACCTACCTTATGCTGAAGCAGGGGTTTGAAGCATTTGTTGGGTGGTGCCTAGTAGGTTTCACTGGAAGGAGAAAGTTGGGAATAGGGAGTGGGCCCGTGAGCACCCCTTTGGCATTTCCCCATAGGTGGAGAAAAGGGATCTGTCAGGAAGGAGAGTATGCTTTATGGCTGCCACCACCTGTCCAGACTGTCTCCAAGGAACCCCAGGAGCAAGTCCTTCCCTCATGCTGTATGGCTGAGGCTTTAGGAGCTTGATGGGGGGAACGCTTTGACTGGCCGGCTGGATCCAGGCCATTCTATGAATGGCTCAAGCCCGGGGCAATGGGGCTTGCCCAGGCAGGTCAAGGCGGAGGTCCTGGAGTGACCCTGTGGCTTGACCCGTACTGCCAGTTTGCCTTTGCCACAGTTTAGTGTTGATGTTATATTTAATAAAGCGGCCCATAGTTCCAGCCAGGAGTCATTTTGTAGAAAAAGAGCTGGAGGAACTCATTAGCATAACTCATTAGCATATGCCATGCCTCTTGCCATCGCTGGAAGTGTGTCATTAGTATAACTGATTTGCATATGCCACACCTCCTGACATCACCTATCCTGGCTGTTTTGGACCTAATCCTGGTCATTCAGGGCCGAAATTGGGCCCAAAATGACAAAAAGGGGCTGAAAAGGGGCCCAAAATGGTCAGGATCGGGCTGCTGATGAGCAGGAGAGTGATCCACTACCTGTCAGAGGCCTGATCCAGGCCATTTTGGCCCCAATCCAGTCTGAAACGGGCACCAAATGGCCAAGAGTCAGGTGGGCGGGGCCACCTGACATGTGACCTCTTTGAGGAACTGCCGGAACTGCATTCCTGTGCGTTCCCCCTTGAAATGAGCTCTGGTTCCAGCTACTGTGTCTGTCTCTTTCTTCCGACTGGGGGGGCAATGGGGTTGGCCAGTGTTTTCTAGTGTGTATCAATACATATGGATACTGAGATGTGAAAAAGGAAAAGTAAATCCAAGAAAGACCAAATAATGTATGACTCTGAGAGTGTGGTTGGTTGGTCAGATTAGGGTCCATCCAGTTTACAGACACCTATTGTATTTGGAATGCAGTTAAGACTCACGGGCATATACTAAACAATGGTCAAGTACTTTATGTTCTCTCTTGCTCCATTTTTTGTAACCTCCTGATGAGTTTTAAAAATTATTTAATGGCTGAGAGCCCTGCCTCTCATTCTCCATGTACCATTCTCATTATTGGAAGAAAAAATATCAGCAAGCCAATCTCCCTTCCCCCCATTCCCACAGCAATGCCCTAGCATGTCATAAAAACCTCTCCTAATTCAATTAATACTTTTTAAAAAGCTATGAATTCCTCTTCTCAGTGCTGAATTTTGTAATCTTAGTGCGGGAATAGATCTAGTACAATTATAATTCTAGAGAAAGGTCTATATTTATGCATCACTCACTGTCAAAATGCAAGGGTTTGCTGAATCTATATATCCAATGGATATCCATTTCACATTGTAGCAGATAACACAGCAGATCTTTTTTCTCCCTTACCACTCGCTGCACATTCCTTGCCACAGAGAGAAATTCCCTTGATTCCTTCTGCCGATACTCTGGGAGAAACTCAATATTGGCAATACGAAATAATCCAACAAAGTACAAAGCATCCTTGCTTTCAGCTTGAACTGTAAATCACATGAGGAAAGTTATGCTGTTTTCCTTTTCATAATGGAAATAATAAGTAGACAACTATCTTAAGATAATAGTTATATCCAGAAATTGAGATGATTAAAGATAGACACAGTGTTCTAAATTAAATTTACACCAGTGTTAAACTGCTCACCTGCAATTTGAACCCATCTTTGCAATTAAATTTACATATAAACAAGTCTCACAACTTTAATGCTAGATCAGCTCTTATCCCTGTCCCCATGGCTCAGGCATAGAGATGGGCACGAACCAAAATCCCCCAAACCACGTGATTCGTGGTTTGGAGTATTCCACAAAACCTCAAACCACGAACTTCCGACCTTTCCCCAGTTCGTGGTTCATTGTTCCGTGGCATTTCAACTGCCCTGCACTGGCTGCTGAAGCCAATGGGGGGCATTTGAAACAGACAGCCCCTTTCTTCTGCTGCCTGGGCAACAGGAGAACGGGGTATCAGTTTCACAGACCCCACAGAGTGCGGGGTCTGTAAAACTGACAGCCTCTACCCCATGCTGGAACTGGTGCGGGGTCTGTGAAACTGACAGCCCATTTCTGGAACCGTTTCTGGAACCGGTGCAGGGTCTGTGAAACTGACAGTTCATTTCTCCTGCTGCCTGGGCTGTCTGTTTTACAGACCCCGCACCGGTTCCAGAGTGGGGGCTGTGAAAATGACAGCCCAGGCAGTAGGAAAAGAGGCTGTCAGTTTCACAGATCCCACGCTGGTTTCAGCCCATCGCTGGGTTCAGCTGATAGGTTGAAACTGGCGTGAGGTCTGTGAAACTCCGAACCGGCCATGGAACGGCTGGAAAAATTGGTTTGTTCCAGAAAACGCATTCCCATGGAACGCATTTCGATGCAAACGAACTGGCCATTCCATATGGAATTTTGTTCCATGGTTCATTTCGTGCCCATCTCTACTCAGGCACATTAGCATGTTACCCCCAAACTCATGTACACTTGAAAAACAGTTGGACAATTGTTCCAGAGGAGGCCACAGGTAGCTGCTTTGGTATATAGCAAAATCCAAAAACAAAAGCCATGTAAGGCCATCCTAAATGTGTTATTAACAAAAAATGTTACATAACTTTTGTTTTTATTCCAGGGAATGGGAAGAGAGGGTTGGTGATGTTCCAGGCAATAGCCAATAAGTTCTTGCCTATATCAGGCTTTCTCCCAACAGTTATGATTTTTTAAATGTTACATATCTATCCCAAAGATTATATGGCAGCACTTTGTTCACATGTGATTAGAAGCTGAATTAGAAAAATAGTTCAGTCTTGAAGGAAAAGTAAAAATATATTCAGAAAAAAAATCACACAATCTGTCAACACTGCTGGGCTTTTCTATGGTGGGGCAAGGATCCTTTGGTAAGAAGGATGGGCAGCTGATGGAAAGCAGTTCTCCTTTCTGGAATTGTAGGCCCACCACCTTAAATCTCTTTAAGACTCCTAGTAGTAGAAAGTGTCATCAAGTCACAGCTGACATATGGACACCTAGAAGGGTTTTCAAGGCCAGAGACATTCAGATAATAACATTCGATATAATAACGTTCCGTTTATATACCGCCCTTCAGGATGACTTAACACCCACTCAGAGCAGTTTACAAAGTATACTATTATTATCCCCACAACAAAACACCCTGTGAGGTGGGTGGGGCTGAGAGAGCTAGAAGCTGTGACTGACCCAAAGTCACCCAGCTGGCTTCAAGTGGAGGACTGTGGAATCAAACCCAATTCTCCAGATTACAGTCCTGCGCTCTTAACACTACACCAAACTGGCAGAGATTGATTGCCTTTAGGAGGCCTGACCCTGCTTAGCTTCCATAATATGATGAGATTGAGTTAGCCTGGGCCATCCAGGTCAGGGTCTCGTCAAGTTATAATATGGGTTGTAAAGATCAGGGGAATGTTTCTCAGACTTTACAGTATGCAACGGCTTCTTTTCCCCCAGCAGATTTTTGTAAAAAGAGTTTTTAGACCTTTTTCTATAAAATCTTGTTGTGAACATACATCCAAACTGACAGCACACAGGTATATAAGATGGCCTTGCTCCAGTGTCAAAATTCTTCCTACCAAGGTAACCTGCAGGTCTTTACACATTTCAGCCTGAAATTGGTGATATATGTCATGAGGTTATTCTATAAACAATAAACCCATATTTCTTTATAAGATCACTGCTTCAGTATCTTGCTTCTGTATAAGGTTATTGGCTGAAGGAGGTTTGCATTAAAACACAGAGTACTCTAAAATAAATCCCCCTTTCCATTTTATCCCTCATCTTTAATCCAGGAAGATACAAATTCCAGCAGGATAGCTTTGTTAGTGCGGAGAAAACAAAAGTAGAATCTTTACCAGAGTATAAAGTAGAATACATTTACCAGAGTATAAGGGTTTTGTGTGTGTGTGTGTGTGTGTGTGTGTGTGTGTGTGTGTGTGTGTGTGTGTGAGAGAGAGAGAGAGAGAGAGAGAGAGAGCGCGAGAGAGCGCAAGTCCGTGAAAGATAATGTTATGATGCTGTGAGACTTTGCTTTGGTTTTAACTTTTAACCCAGAAATAGGTTAAGACAGGTGAACCAGCATGGGAGTAAAAAAAAACCTCTACACATATGTAAAACTGAGATCAAATCACTTTTTTCTAAAGCACTGTAGCATAACAGACTTTGGCAAATACTACTTCTATGGCCTTGAAAACAGAAGGTGGCTATGGGGACCCTTAAATATATGTGTAGAATACCCCATAGGAAGCATTGCCTAAACAAATATGCAAAAACTTACCAATAAAGAGCCACAGCAGTGTCCATGTTATAACTCCTATAATGAAGAGGACCACTGTAAACAGTATTATTATATTTTGAAAATTCCAGATAGACTTTCTTTTAGATTTCCTCTTTCCTTTTGTTGTGTTATTGAGTTTTCGTGCAAGCCTTTCCCACTTTGCTTCTGTTTCTGCCATTTGCAGTGATACATTTGAAACCTGATTCAAAGGAGAGAAATTACTACAAATTCACAACATTTTGTAATTCCTCTAATACCATCCTGTGCAGTCCTTCAGGTGTACTTACACTATGTGCATGCAGAGGAGTAGAATTGCTCCTGCTAGCCAGGGCCCCCAAGAGAGTGGGGCTGTGGGGACAAAATCCCCAGGGCCCAGAGGCAGCTTGAAAGCACCGAGTTGGGGCTCTCTGACAACCAACAGCACAATTCAGTTTCCCTGGATTGCTTCTGCTCACCCCTGCCCTTTTGGCTGCTGCTGGAGTGCCATGAGTATATACCTACACAGAATGAGAGACAGATGCGGGGGATTGGCTCAGCTTCCCCTGCCTGCTCCCATCCTGCATCTGCATAGCCAGCCAGCCTCACATGCTGAGCTGTGTGCCAGGAAGGCAGCATGTGCATCATGTGCTCCTTCTGCTTCATACAGTATCTACCCAGCAGCAGCCAGCCCAATTGTGGTCTCCCTACTTCTCCACCTTGCATCTGCCTTGCCAAGCTGCTTGTTCCCTGCCCCGTTTTCTCAGTGGTGTGGAATGGCTTCTCTACCCCAGGAAAAGGATTGCCATCTGGTAAATCAGCCCTGAGCTGGAAGAAGTGGAGGAGGTGGGGAGAGGGAAGAGTTCTGAATTATCTCAGGTCCCGAAGAAGAGTGTGATTAATAGATAAGGGCTGTGTAACCTCAAACTGTGATGCTGAACAGGCAAAAAGGTTTCCGTGCAGTTGCTCAGAAAGCGAATCAAGACCAAAGAAATATAGATAAGCGTTTCAAAAGCAGTAGGAGTTCTAGACAGGGTTGCCAACTGACCAAGAAAGAGGCTTGGTTTTTTCCTCTGCCTTTAATGAAAGCCTAATCTATAGAAATCAGCAAGTGGAACTTTTGACAAAACAGTGCAAACATTTATTACTGCTTCGTTCCTGCAGTTTAAACTGATGTAAAAGGCAAAGTAGGAGCCAGTAAGAAAAAAAACCTGGCAACTCTGAGATCCATTTTTAGGTTGGGGTAATTGCAGGGAGCTGGGAGAAAAGCATTTGATGTTGGCGAATAGAAAGGGGATGGATGCAGGATGGATTTGGGGTGGGAGAATCAGAGAGAGGAAGCAAGGAGGATTTCAGGTTGGAGTCTTTCCATGCATATTTATATGCAAGTAAGCTCCACCATCCTCAGTCATATTTTGAGTAACCAAGGACAGGATCTTGCTAGGCCTAAGAATAGGGAATGAGTTTGATTTTTAAAAATAAAAAATCTCACATTATCTAACTGCAAGAAGAGGATGGGATGCTCTATTACTTTCCTCCTTGGATCTCCTGTCCAAGCAGTATAGGAGGATAAGATGGACTTTTTTTATGTTTCCCCATTAAGTGTCTCTATATCTTGTCTCTCACTATATTCAGTGGGGCTTACTTCCAGCAGAAACTTGTGTCTCACATACATTTGACTTACAGTGCATCACAGTATTCTAGCTAGGTCCTTTGGCTGGGGAGTCTTACCGATTCTTCTTGCTCATTTTTTCCCTGTTGTTTGTTTCTATTGTTCACAGTGTTTAGTATGGGTGCTCCAAATGAGTTCTCCCTGTAGTCACCAAGGAGACATGTCTTGGATTATTTTAAAGCATCTGCTTCTGGAAGTGGAGGAAAGCCAAGACTCATTCTTTGTTTTAGAGAAGAGATACTTTGGGGGAAGCAGAAGGTGGTTGCTAGGCAACACACCTGTGGGTGCTATGGTGCCCATGGATGCCAGTTACAAAGACAATATACCTATTAGGCCTAATCATCTTTTCCTTTTCTGTTCCTAAGCAGAACAGTGAGACAGAGAGAGAGTGAGAGCCTGCAAAACAGATTGAAAGGAAGTTTTAAAAAAGGACCCAAAAGAATTTATCAGAACCACAAATACCTTATTGTGTAAATAAGTAAAATCTGATCTTTAACAATTCTGTAACTTTTCCTCTAATGTTCCTTACCTAATGAAAAATCATTATTCTATTCATGATAGCAGCAAGCCAATGATCAGGGTCATGTGGTAGGGGCAGATGGAATTGTTGTCCAGGGGCCCTGGTGGCTCATGGTAGCCCAGATGCTGTCCTTCCCTCAACCATCACAATTTCAGTTGAATATTTGCATACAGGTCTGCCTACTTACAGACAACGGTTTGTACTCATAGATTTGTACTCGTACGCATAGGTTTGTACTCGTAATTGAGAAGCCTACTCTTTGCAAGGGACTTATTGAATGTATGGTTGGCAACTCCAGCTTGGGAAATTCCTAAAGATTTGGAAGCAGTGGTTGGTAGGGTTGCCAAGTCCCCTTACCTTCCTGGTGGGAAGGCAGGTACCTGGTACTTACTTTCTCTGTGTTCCTCATGCATGCTCTCATGCAACGACATCACATTCGGTGACGGCACTTCCAGGGGATCTCTTCATGCAGGCACAAAAACACATGCATGCTTTGCAGCGGACCAATTTGAGCCTGTTTGAGGCCCAAATCAGCCCGCTGTGAAGCGCAGGAGCATTCCCAGGGTAGCGCAATGATGTCACTCCCAGGAAGTGATGTCACTGTGCCTGGGAGGCCTGTTCCCACACCATTTCCCCCTGCTAGCCAGGTGTGTGGAAGAATAGGGTGGGAGCAGGGAACTGGAAACCCTAGTGGTTAGGGAAAGCAGAGTTTGGGGAGTACAGTGAGTTCAGTATGGTTGCAAACAGGAGTCCCCAATGTGGTGCCCACTGGCACCTTTTCTGGAGCTCACCAAGTGTTTTTAGAAAATGGGCATGGCTGGATGGGTTTTGTGACCTGCAAGGCTTCTGATTGGACACTGGAGGTCTGATTAGCTGAACAGGTTTTTAAACAGTCACTCCAGAAACAGCTGCCACCACTGCACAAGGATTTTCCCTGCATTACTGAGTGTGTGTGCAAGAAAATATTTTTAAACAATGTGTTCATTTTAAAAGGCACCCTCTCAAACAAAGCTTCTGCCTAAAATGTTGAAAAGTTACCATCAGAGTTATGCATAATCTTACTCCCTGACATTTTGTAGTTGATTCTGCCTCCTGCAGCTGCCATTTTGTAGTTGCCCCCACCACTCTGTGTCAAACTTTCCAAAAAATTCGGGAACCATGACATTGAGTCTGATCTCCAAAGCTGCCATTTCCTGTAGGTAGGGTTACCAGGTGTCCAGTTTCTTCCCTGGACAGTCTTTTTGTTGTTGGACTGACCAGGGGAAACAGAGTTTTTAAAAAGGGACACCTGTGCACTGAGGGAGTGGCTGGACCACTACCCGACCATCTGGCTTCCTGTGTGCCAGAGGAGTGGCTGGCTATCCAGCTCACCCAGCCTCTTGCACACTAACAATGATGTAAAGATAAAGTGCCAGGCCCTCCCTGTTTTTGCGGGGGCGGGGGGAGCCATATGGCAACTCTATCAGTAGGGAAACATTTCCTGTAGGGAAACTGACTTCTGTAGTCTAGAAATCAGTTATAACTCTGGAAGAAACTCAAACTGAGTCTGGCAATCCCACACCCAGGGAACGAGTCTAGGAGCTTCAGAGTGTTCTAGAGGACTTCCTTATTGTGCCAGGAATTATGTCATTCCTGTTGTGACAAGAAAATCCTCCAGAATGTGTGTACGCTTCGCATGTGCAAAAGGTAAGTTGCCCCCACGCATGCCCCCACAATCCCTCCATCCCTTGGGTTGGGCTCTAAAGGACCTGACAGAGAGATCAGATCCCCTAGAGAAAATGGCTGCTTTGGATGGGACTCTATGGTATTACACCACTCTAAGTGGGTCTCCCACTTGCCTAGTCCATTAGGGGATAAAGTTTCTATAGGATCTGTTGGTTTTCTTGTGAGGAGAGAGTTCTGGAATGCTACAGTGCTGGGTAATCTGATATATATAAAAGGCAAGCCAAATTGGCATCAACTCACTTTTTATCCTCACGGAGGCACGCTCTGGCTTGAGGCCGCTGCAAAGTGCCCACTTGCCACTAAGTGTGCTGAATTGCAAGATGTGAGGAGAATTGCTTAGGTTGTCGATTCAGCAGGCCCCCTCCCAGCAGCAAGTGGGCGCTTCACAGCGGCCTGGAGGCCAGAGCAGGAGGGCGCTGAAAGGAGGCTTAATCAACAGCCTAAGCACTCCTCCCTGCGCCTCCCTTCAGCGCCCTCCTGCTCTTGTCTCCAGGCCACTGCAAAGCACTGACTTGCTGCTTGAAGGGGGTCCACCGAATCTGTTTGCTAGAGCCCATTGTATTTTTTCACACAACAGGTGTTGTTTCGAGTAGTCAGAATTCTAAATGCAGCTTTTCAGCTACTTGCATGCAGAAACAAAGAAATCTTTTATAATAACCAGTGCAAAGAAATAGAAGACAACAATAAAAAAGGAAAAATGAGAGATCTGTTCCACAGGATCTGAGAAATCAAAGGGAAATTCAAACCACGGCTCATGATGCTAAATGATCAACACAGAAATACAGTATCTGATCAGGAAAAAATAAAGGAAAGATAGAAAAAGTACAATGCAAAACTATACAGAAGAGATGGAAGGATGACAGATACTATTGAAGAAGAATATTTTGACAAAGAACTAGAAATCTTAGAAAGTGAAGTAAAAGCTGCACTCAAACTAATAGGGAGAAACAAAGCACCTAGTGAAGATGGAATGCCAATAGAGCTATTTCAAGCTACAGAAATTGAGTCTATCAAAGTCTTAACAAGAATCTGTCAACAAGTATGGAAAACAAAACAATGGCCACAGACTGGAAACGCTTAGTCCACATTCTAGTTCCAAAAAAGGGGATGCCAAAGCAACTATTGGACTGTGCAAGCAACGTGATGCTCCAAATTCTACAGCAAAGACTCTTACTATATATGGATAATAATAACATACTTTGGAGACTGCTTTGAGTGAATGTTAAGTTGTCCTGAAGGGCTATATTGAAATCAAATGTTTTTTATTATTATTAATAATAATAATGAGATGTTCAAGTTAGATGTTCAAGCCAGATGTTCAAGCCAGATTCAGAAAAGGAAGAGTCACTAGAAATAATGTTGCATAATTTACAATGGCTAATGGAACTTACCAGGGAATTTCAGAAGAAAATCAGACTACGTTTTATAGATTACAGCAAAGCTTTTGACTGTGTGGACATGAAAAGCTATGGACAGTGTTAAAAGAAATGGGGATGTCATAACATCTGATTGTTTTGATGCACAACCTGTACTCTAGACAAGAGAATATGGGGAAACAGAATGGTTTTGAATTGGCAAGAGTGTCAGACAAGGGTGCATGTTATCTCCCTATCTGTTCAACCTATATGCAGAACATATCACAAGGAAAGCTGGATTAGCTCTAGAAGGTGGAGTGAAAATTGGTAAAAGGAGCATTAACCATTTTGAGATACGCCGATGACACCATGTTACTGGAAGAAAATAGCAAAAACTTGAAACAACTACTGATGAAGGTTAAAGGATAAAGTGCCAAAGCAGGATTACAGCTGAACATCAACAAGACAAAAGTAATAATGACTACTGAGGAATTACACAATTGTAAAGGTGACAATGAGGAACTTGAAATGGCTCAAGATTTTCTATTCCTTGACTCAATCATCAACCAAAAGGGAGACTGCAAGCAAGAAATCAAGAAAATTGAGACTTAGAACAGCTGTGAGGGAACTAGAAATGATTCTTACAAATAAAGCTGTCTCTTTGGGGATCACAATCAACATAATCCAAACTATGGTATTTCCCATTACTATGTATGGATGTGAAAGTTGGACAGTGAAGAAAGCTTGATAGAAAGAAAATTGATTCATTTGAAATGTGGTGCTGGAGGAGAGTTTTGTGGATTTCATGGACAGCCAGAAGACAAAGATCAAATCAAGCCTGAATTCTCCCTAGAAGCTAAAATGACAAAACAGAGGCTATCGTACTTTGGCCATGAGAAGAACAGATTCTCTGAAAAAGTCAATAATGCTAGGAAAGGTAGAAGGCAGTAGGAAAAAAGAACAGTAGGAAAACGAGAAGCCATGTCCTCCAGTTTGCAAGATCTGAGTCTGTTAATGATAGGATGTTTTGGAGGTCTTTCTTTCCTAGGGTTGCCATAGGTTGGAGTCAACTTGATAGCACATAACATAACACACACACACACACACACATTTATTAATTAATATACATGCCCAGCATGAGATAACATCTAGATCCCAGATATTTCCTTCCAGAGTAAGCAACATGTTCTCAAAAGGTTTCTTCTTACCAGCCCTCTGCAAATTTCGATCTGTTTCCTTTGCTGGTTATATTTACAACTATTTAACTCCAGTATTCCCTAAGCAGGTCAGATGTGCCTTATCAGTAAGACCAACAAAACCATCAAAAGTCATTTCTGAACATTTATAAAGCTTCTTCTGGCTTTCAGTGCCAATGAAAGAACCCTTTTTAGTGTGACAAAAGCCTAGAGGTCACTGTCCATCTCCAAAAAGGATGGGTATTTAATGTATGTGTAATTGTTTAACTTGGGGCTCCTTCTTGTCAATCTTTTCTTCCTTAAAATGCCCTGTGGACTTTTGGGCCTTGTGTATAAAACCTCTTCAATCTCTTTCTTTACATTATAGAAGACTATTTGTATGAGTACTACTGGCAGAACAATTTTTTACATCACTATGTTCTCTGGAGCATCAGCACATTTAATGACTGACTGTTATGATTTAAATATCCCAAATTATTTTTTATTTCTTAGAACAATGTTTTTTTAATGCTGATTCTAATTATACAATGTAGAATTCATTCCCACTAATAAAGCAATTTAAGTATCACAGAACACTAAATTATTTAAATCCTTCTCTTCCTTTTTATCACGTCAGGTCTCCAGGATAGTTGTAGTTACTATGCCAACTAGCTGCGTGCTGTCTATATTTAGATACACTTCTGCTGTTTTTTGCACATGAGGAAAGAAAATAGTTTAATAGAAATACATCTTAGCTCCTAACAGAGATCAACTGCCATGAACTCATGTATAGTATTGTGTTTTATTCGTTATGTGTGACTAAATAACACATTATTTACACAATAAATAAACAATTCATTGGAAAATACAGTAAAATTTACTTCCATATTTATAGTGGCAGAATTCTCAGAAACAGATTTCACTTTCACATGCCAGATAAATATATGACACACTGAAAAGCATTCATGTGGAATCAGCCACAGCACTTCAATGCATGTTTAAAAAAATGTTTTTTACTTACACTTAATTCATCTTCAGGATTGCCTGTTCTGTCACTGGTTCGTTCATCCATTGTACAAAAATTCAATAAAAAAGACCAAAGGAAATTCACACCAAACACTATAAAAGTCTCAAATAAAGGACCTACTACTAAAGACTATAAGGAACTTTTGCCCAAGAGGGACTGGTAACGCTGCCCAAGCAGACCTCTGGGGATGGCATCGTTTTACACTAAGAATTTCCACTGGTAATTTCATCTGCCCAATCCTTCTGTTGCTGTGAACATTTTTTATATATATACTTGATATATATATCAAGTGGTACTTGATATATATATCCAGTACCACAAGGCCCCAAATTTGAATGCAGGAATTATTTTCATAATGATTGTTTTAATGGTTTACATTTCAAAACACATAGCAGCAATGGAAGTCTATGTGACATTAGTCTCTTGAAGCCTGGCCTTAAGAACATTGATTTGGAAATACATCTCACTGAATTCAGTGAGCTTTAAGGCCAACACAGATGTGCAGAAGGCACATTACAAGTTTACACTGACTGTCCTCAAGGGAGTCTAAACCCTTGTATACAAATCAAGAAAATTCCCCTGCAATGTTACTAGAACTTTAAAGGATAAAAGAGAAGTCATTTAAACACACACACACACACACACACACACTTTTTTAGCCTTAAAGTGCTAATAACAGAATGGGAAGGGTCCATGATCTGTGCTTTTACTTAATGATTTATGCTTCACTTTCTTTCGGCAGCCACACCTATATGGGTTTAATAATAATTTGCTCTCCCTGGTAACTCCCTGGTAAGAAAGGCATAGGGATTCTAAGAAGGAATTGTTCATATTTATTTATTTACTTGCTTCATTTATAACATACTTTCTCCCCAATGGAGATCCAAAGTGGCTAACATTCTTTTCTTCCATTTTATTCTCACAACAACCTTGTGTAGGCTAGAATGAGAGTACCGTAACTATCCCAAAGTCACCCAAAAATTCCACAGCAGAGTGAGGATTCGAACCCGGGTCTCTTAGAACCTAGTCCAGCACTCTGAACACTATACCACATTGGCTCCTTCACCAAACTATAAACTCCAGGATTCTTTGGAGGAAGCCGTGACAGTTTAAATTGTATAAAATTGATTTGCATTTAGAATGTAAACAAGCTGTAAGAAACTCATTTATTGTAAGTAAAACTGCAACATATTCAACAGGTGGACACCCAGTGATATTAACATCCTGTCTGTAACACTAGCTAAGAAAAGCTTGAAATGCTTAAAGACATTTCAAATCCAACCATAAAATAAATGCTACAGGAAAATGTTGCAATGAGGAAAGTGAACCACCTTATCCCATTTAATGCCTAAGCCAGTTATAATTTTCACTGAGAACAACACCTGCAATAGCTGTGTCTAACTTCAGGAGATCTTATTGACTTAAAATCAGTTTAGGCCCTAGCAGAAAAAGGAAGATCTATAAATACTACTATATTAAACTAATTTTGTTGTGCTATTAGCTGCCTTCAGTGTAAGGAAATAAGGCAAGATAGAAATATTGTAGCAAATAAATAATAAACTACACTAGTGGGTCAGTTTGCACAGTAATGTAAGCTTTGTATAGGAGTGAATCCAAGGCATCTGTATGTGTCCCCCATATAGAATACTACATGTGGCAAGAGTTGTGCATATTTATGACACAGACATGTGCATGTACATCTGTATGTGAGCACACCTTATACACAATTCACTTGCCTTACAAGGGTGGACTAATGGTGTGAATAGATAGTACAAACCATGCCCCATGTAACATTATACAATGGGAGTTATATGTATGAGCCAAATAGTAAAGAGTCCAGTAGCACCTTTAAGACTAACCAACTTTATTGTAGCATAAGCTTTTGAGAACCACAGCTCTTTTCATCAGATGCTACAACAAAGTTGGTTAGCCTTAAAGGTGCTACTGGACTCTACTATTTTGCTATTACAGATTAACACGGCTAACTCCTCTGGATGTATGAGCCAGAGACTCATTTTTGTGCCTTCTACAGTTCTATATATTCTATTGATGATATGAGCCCACCCATTAACTGTGAAACAATGCAAACTAACAGAATTGGGCAGCTGCTAAGGTAAAGCCAGGATAATTCTAGTCTTTCTAAAAAATGAGTAAAGATCACACCTTGAAAATTTCTGCTGACAGAAGGATTTCTGTCAGCAGAGCACAGCTTTTCCTTTTCATGCCACTGCCCCTAAATGACTTCCAAAATTCTGCTCCTGGGGGATAGAAGACCATGATGAACAGCATAGGTTGGGGAGTCAGAAGTCTGCTATGGGATAATGGAATTAGGAAAAATCCCACACGCACATGTGCAGAAATGATCAGCAAGATCCAACCCATATTCCTGAAGATGAAAGATGAGAAACCCAGGACCTCGTGGATTTACAAGAATAGTAACTTAGAACTAAGAGAAAAACTATGACACCTATGTATCAAATTGGCAGCAAAGGTAACCTTCATAACTACTTGCCAAGACCAGCTGAAAGACAAGTCTGGATTGTTCCAAAATCAGAAGGGTTACCAAAAGGGCAGAGACAGAATATTAGGCAGACCTGATGGTCAATCTGATCCTTCCATTGTGAAAACTGCCAGTTTATTCCTATCCCCTTACATCCTTCGTTCTAACTCATAAGTGGACTTTTGTCTTTTCCCACTAGATTTCATTTCTCTCCTCCACTCACTTTCAGATATATTAATCTCTCTGATGTATTCTGCATTTATGGCTGTCAAAAGAGTTAAAGATTTTTTTTGCAATTTAAATATTTGACCTTCAATCAGAGTTCATTGATTAATTAAATACAATTTTAAAAAGTGATCCGTTGGAATTATAATCCTTGTGGATCCTGACTCCATATATAACTGTCATTAACAGAACTGCTGCAACACAGCACATTTTCATAACTCAGTTCAATCCACATAATACAGAGCCACTGAACTGATCTTAGGCAGATGGGAAAATGTAGCTTGCCAGTTTCGACATTATTATTTATTTAAAAGGGTAGCTGAGCATATAGCCTGGCTAATCAGCCATTCATTTCCCGGTGGCATTTTAAGGATACAGAAAGGCAAAAATTTCTGTTAGCTAACATTTTTGCCTCATTAGCTTTTAATCAAAGCGAGCAACTAAATACACCCATCAGCCTCTCCTCCTACTAATGTGATTAGCTGCAAACTAGTATGTACAAAAACCAAAATATAACTGCCTAGCAAATAGGAAATGATTCAGCTTAATCAAATGTTACCATTTTCAGCCCTTTCCCTACAGCAACTGAAGTTTGCCATTGTTCCAATAACATTAGTAATTGTTATTTCTTATAAAATTGTTTGGGAGAGAAATCTCAGTTCCTGTCAGGGGAGCTAAATAGAAAAGAGTCCAGTAGCACCTTTAAGACTAACCAATTTTGCTGTAGCATAAGCTTTCCAGAACCACAGTTCTCTTCGTCAGATGCATGTCAGGGGAGATAACACCATAATTTTCAAAATAATGAAATCACAATAATAACACTATGCATACAAGAATAAAATGTACATATCAAGCAAAGCCTGATGGTTTGCTAAAACCAACAAAATAAGAGCATTTTTTTTAAAAAAATGACTAAAAGTAAAAATCATAAAGGGAAAGAGGAAACCAGTTACAAAATACTCCATGAGAATAAATGTTTATCTAGTGCAGGACAGATCAGAAATTTAGTCATAAGTAAACAATTGCCAAAAGGAAAACTAGGGGTGCCAGGGCCTACTTGGCATCCTGCTTGGCATCTCCTGCTCCACTCCTGTTCCATGGAGTTTTGGGAACAAAACGGGGAGGGAGAATTACCAATGCACCAACACCACGATATCACCACAATATCACAAACCTAGAAGTGACATCATTGCACTGGGGCAACACTAGGATTCAATCAAAATTCTATGGTGGTCCTCTGTCCCCACCCCTCCCTACCTCTAGCAGCATTTCAGGGAGATAAATGGGCTACAGTGAGAGGAAGGAAGGAGAAAAGTTTTGTTCTGTTGAGTGAAGTGCCTTCTGTTAATGGAAAATTTAGTCTGAATCCAAGTTGTAAACTTATAGGTCAGAATAAGAAACTAGATACACATCTCTCTCTCTTCAAAATCACTACATAGACACATCCAAATATCAATAGCTGGTTTTCTTCCCAATTATAAGGGGAAGGGGGAGAAAACTAATTACAGTTAGTGTACCTACAGCTGTACAAGCAAATGAATTTATTGTTTAACTGTGATTCAAGACAAGAGAAGGGCAGAGAAAGGAGCCTGAGCAGGGTTGCCAACAACCTATAGAAAAATGTCTTGCATCCTTAACATAAGCTTACCAGGTGACGTTACTTACCTCCATGCCATGAAAATTTTCGGCTGCCCAGCTACACATATTAAGTCTCTATGAAAAGGCTGGGTCTTTTTTTCCCCTCCAGGCCCTACTCAACGTAAAAAGGAAAATGTTTTACCTCCTTGCCTAACAGTACGGCTTGGGTTCACCTTGAATGGATGTAAATTCAGGGTAGTCAAAAGGATTTCATTATACAACATGTACTTAACATGAAACTCACTACCACGAGATGTGGTGATGACCACTAGATGAAAATTAGATCATTCATGAACGCTCTATCAATGGAGCTATTCAATGGGACTTACTCCCACAAAGCAGTTTTTGGACTCCAAACTTAATGACAAAACAGAATATCTATGTTCAGAAGCAATATTCCTTGGAATGCCAGATGCTAGAAACAAACAAATGAGAGATGGTGTCCTTTGTCTGACTCAGCAATGGTCTTCTAAGAGAGCAACCCTAAACTGGTCTACTCAGAATCGTATTCAAGTCTATTCAGCTGGGCTTGCTCAGAAAAGTATTCCTAGGATGGTACTGTAAAATTCTCATTTGCAACCCTAGCCAGAATGAAGAGACAGACACAGGCTTGGAAAAAAAGGGCCGTTTATAAGAATAACAATAACACAAACTGCGGCAAGGGCCAACTAAGCGGTACTGGTCAAGCCATGGGATCAACCCTGGACCGCTGCCGTGACCTGTCTGGGTGAGCCCCAAATCCCCGGGTGTAGGGCATCCCTGGAATGGCTGCAACCTGGCCAGCCAGGCAAATGGATCCCCCCATCAAACTCCTAATGCCCCAGCTGTACAGCATGAGGGAAAGACTTGGCTCTGGGGATCCCTGCAAGCATCTGCCCACATTATGGTAGCCGTCAGCATAACGCATGAATGGCAGACTCTGTTTCCCCACCGATGTGGAAGTGCCACTGGGTGCTCACCGGCCCGCTCCCTATTCCCCGATACACTTCTGCCACCATAAGGGCTAAGCCTCTGCTTAGGCCCTCATGCCCCACAGGTGGCTTAAAGTCAACCAAAGCCCTTGCTGCAAATAGTTGAGAAAAATCTTGTTACCCTCTGTCGACAGGTGTGCACCGTTGCCTCGGTAGAGGTGGGCAAATTCAGCCCTAATCATCGTGTGGGGTAAATATATCCTCAAGCCTTCCCCTAGAGGTTTCTTGATAGCTCTGTTAGCCTTATGTTAGGCCCCTTCAATGGCCCCTGGGTTCAAGGCCTCACGCCATACCCTCCGTTGTAACATTTCTGACCAAAAAATGAGCACGCCCGGCCACTGGCTGCCTATCACATGAAGGTCTACAGCCACCTGCAGAGACAGGGCCTTTACCTGGACCAACCCCAAGTCATTCCCACCGAGGTAGAGGACTAAGATGTGAGGGAGAGGACCCATCCTCCCCCGGAACAACAGTAGCAGGAGGCCCGGCCCCCTAAGGCCATGCCACCCTTGCCACTCAACCATGGCCACAGCACTCAGCCCCAGCTGGGATATTATTGGCATTCTCCTGGCTTAGTGGACAGCCCAGAACATCATACTGTGTCCACAAATCTGGATCCTCCACTTTCCGTGGTCTGTCCCAGCACCTAAGGAAAGAACAATTAGTATGGCCTGTTTGAAACTGTGGCAGGGGGTGGAAGTAACAACAACAACAACAACAACAACATTCAATTTCTATACCACCCTTCAGGACAACTTAATGACCACTCAGAGTGGTTTACAAAGTATGTCATTATTATCCCCACAACAAAACACCCTGTGAGGTGGGTGGGGCTGAGAGAGCTCCAGAGAACTGTGACTAGCCCAAGGTCACCCAGCTGGCTTCAAGTGGAGAAGTGGGGAATCAAACCCGGCTCTCCAGATTAGAGTCCCATGCTCTTAACCGCTACACCAAACTGGCTCTCAGGTTCGAAACGTGCCTGACCGCCACCTGCCTACTCACTGTGTCACCCGTGGGGGGTACCCCATGGCTGCTGCCATCAAGGCAGCCCCAATCCAAAAAGAATGAGTGCCAAATTTGACCCCAGATAAGCCAATCTTGCCAAGAGTCCTCTCTGTCATGGCCCAAAACTGATATTTAGTCAATGGAGTCTGACCCTCATGTCGGAACAAAGCACCCTGGCTATCCCTCCAAAGCTCGACATACTCCCTGAGAGCACTAACAAGGCAAAGCTCAGGATCAGCACAGGGGCCAAGGCGAATAGTGGTCCCCTGCTGCATCTGGTCAGTCTTGGACCATCGAATCCTGATGGCAACCTTATCCCCAACAAATTTAACATCCTGTGCCAGCAAGGCTCTACCAGTTGCATCTCTACGGGACTGGGACACCAGCTCGCTTACCCGCAGGGCCCCAAAGAATGCAATTAATGAAGAAGCATGAAACAAATTTCTTTCATAATTAGAGGAACAAACTTCTCTCCAGATAGCCCCCAACCCTTTAAGTACTGTTAGGGATATTGGCTATCTAACTTCGCCAGGTGCCCCCGCCTCCCTGGACCAGCCTTCCAGCATTTTGCAGAGCTGAAGGAAGGACCCGCGCCTTACTGGCAAAGGCAAGAACAGCCAGCTGTCACCTAATGGACTTAACTGAAAGGCCCCTTCCCCGCTGAACAACACAGAAGTGCATTAAGTGTTCCAGCAGGATAGGCCAGAGCTGCTGAAGGCCCACAAAACTCCTAAACTCGTGATACTGCCCTACCGTGTGGTCGTACGACCTCCATGTACTGGGGGCAATGGCTAGCTGTATTGCTCTGTTTGCTTCTGCCTTCCAAGCTGCCAGAGCTCCCCGGGCATCTGCGCTGGCTGACGATCAGCCTCCGGGGCAAGCTGCCAGAACCATTCCATCTGTTGGTGAGACAAAGTATCTGCCACACCATTATCTATTTCATGAATGTGTCTGACTCTCAACAAGGTGTTCAAGCAAAGGCATTTAAGAGTAAAGGCACGCACTAACTCCTTTACTCTAGGTGACTTTGAAGACAATGAGTTGACCATGTGTACCACAGCTAAGTTGTCGCACCAAAAGTGGACTGTGTGGTTAGCCAACTCCTCACTCCAGAGCCATACTGCCACTAACAAGGAAAAGAACTCCAAAAACATTAGGTCTTTAGCCAATCCCCTGGCCAGCCAGTCAGCCAGCCAATGGTCAACACACCAGTGACCTCGGAAGTATACTTCGAAGCCCAAGGACCCAGAAGCATCAGAAGTAACCTGGAGCTCAGCTTTGAGCAACAGGACCTCCCTCCAAAAAGTCACCCCATTAAATGAGTTTAGGAATTCAAACCATACTGCAAGGTCATACTGCATGCCCTTGTTGATCTTCAACCGATGATGGGGAGATCGTAAGTTCTCCATGGCATCACACAAACATCACAGGAACACCCGACCTGGGATGACTGTCCTACAAGCAAAGTTCAAGTGACCAACCAACTGCTGTAATTCCAGAAGGGTGACTTTACGCCTACCAATGAAGTCGGTCAGCCTGTTCCTAAGGTCCAGGATCTTTTCCAAAGGAAGCCTCAAGGACTGCTGGACCGTATCTAACTCAATGGCCAAAAAGGTTAAAATCTCAGATGGGCCTTCAGTCTTCTCCTGCGCAAGAGGGACATCAAACTCCTCAGCAAGCGCAATGAATCCTGCCAATAACTTGGCGCACTGGCCTGTGCCAGCTGGCCCCACCATCAAAAAGTTGTCCAGATAACGGACAATGTCTGGGCAAGCAAATCTGCTACATAGCTCCCATTCCAGAAAGGAGCTGAAGTGCTCAAATGTGAAACAAGATATGGAATACCCCATCAGAAGTGCCCTGTCCATATAATACTTGCCCTCGAATGAAAACTCCAGGAACTTGAAGTCTCCAGGGTGAACAAGGAGAAGGCGAAAGGCCAACTTAATATTACACTTCGCCATTTCAGCACCAACCCCACAACGGCAAATGACCTTGACTGTCTGGTCAAAGGATGTGTAATGCACTGAACACAAGTGCTCAGGAATAGTGTCATTCACTGAGCCCCTCCCCCCCCCGCCCAGGAAAATATAAATGATGAATGAGGCAGAACTCACCGGCCGCCTTCTTGGGCACAACTCCAAGAGGGGAAACCCTCAAACATGGGACAGGAGGGGAATCAAATGTCCCCAACACCCACCCTTTGGCATATTCTTTCAAAATCTTGGCCCCAGATTGGCCCCAAAATCTTGTCCCTAGCCCCAGTCCAAAAAGAATGGGTGCCGAATTTGACCCCAGATAAGCCAATCTTGCCGAGAGCCCTGTCTGTCACGGTCCCAAACTGATATTTAGTCAATGGACTAAATGTCGGAACAAAACATGAAAGGCGTTCTTTGGCCTTGAAAGGGAATGCGAAAACCAAACTGAAACAGAGAAATCAAATACGTAGCATTTTGATGCCTAGGGTAGACTTGCAGCAACTGCTCAAGTACCTTCAACTTTACTGGGCTGGGCTCTTGTTGGCCACCACCTCCCCCCGAGCGCTTACCACCGCCCCCTTGCTTAGCCTTGAGGCAAGCTGTGTAGGGGTTGGGGCCCGCACAGGAAGGGCACTCATGTTGATATTTACAAGACTTCCTGTTGGCTCCGGCCCTGGCCAAATGCCCATATGCCCGGGAAGGGAGTCTGTCTCTCCTTCCGGGCAGGGCCACAAATGCTGGCCCCCAGCTTAAGCAGCTCTGCTGCTGTCGAGAGTGCCAACATACCTTAAGAGACCCTTCATTTTATTCATTTATTTTTATTCAAGTGAAAATATACTTGGATTATTCTCTGTCCTTTATGCAATAGCAATCCATACGTCATTCTGATGGAGACAAAGATGAGGTAAGCACAGTGCCCTCAGTTTCTTCATACAATCAATAATTTCCTCCACACTCAAAAAAAGTATGTCAGATGATTAAACCTCTTGAAAAAGAGGCTTTAAAAGGACACTTAGTCATTAGTTCAATCATTTATTTTTAGATGTAGAAGTAAACAGTCATTTCATTTACATTAAAATTGTCTAATATTTTATTTATCTACTCCCCCCCCAAAACCCTATATTTTACTAGATGTAGATGTTCATTTGGGAGTAGGTGGTCTTTCAAGTATGCTGTCCCCAAATCATATGGGGCTTTAAAGGTCAATGCCAGCACCCTGAATTGGATCTAGTAACAAACTGGGAGCTAGTGTAGATGGAGCGAGACTGGAGTGATATGGTCCTTATGACCTACTCCAGTCAAGTTGATGTGAGGAAAAAAGATCCTGTGTAATATAGCAGTTTGAGAATCTTTCTAGAATCTAGCAGGCCCTGGCTCAAATTTCCCATTTTTCCATGAAGCTTAATGGGTAACCTTGGAGCAGTCACTCTCTCTCAACCTAATCTACCTCACTAAAGGAGGAGGCTGGTTCAAACTCACACGTTTTGTGTACTTGATGACGAAGTTTTTTGACCTTATGGAAAGATCTTTCTGGAACATTCTGTAGTAACCACAGGAATCTTAAATTTACATGAAGAGGTTGCTTTAAATTGGTACACTGACAGCACACTGAACTATTAAGTTTGAATATTCACCAGGTTTTGTCCCCCAGGTCATTGCAAATATCCAGAAATAAAACTTTAAGGTAGCATGATTTTTAAAAAGTTTCCAGACCTTAATGGGAAGCAAAGAAGTCCCTATGTCATTACCATAACATCTAAAACAGCCTATTTGAACTGAAATAATCAATTCAGAATCTAGAGTAATACATTATGTGTAAAAATCATATAAAGCTGACAGAGAAGTTTGCCAGATTCACAAACCAGATTGGTCAAACTGTAGATACAATTTCAGCAATACTATAGAGTCATACACTAGTTTCCTGTTATAAGAATCTCTGTAACAGCTTTTATTCAGCTGGAGCAAATTAGAGCTCTCATTCATTTAATGAAATGCACTTTTATCTACATCCAAGGATCCAATTTGTCTGCATCAACCCTATTCCTGTGAGAACTCAAGGTACAGAAAACTGTGGGATCAGATTCTTAAGGCACTTCTCATCTTACATTGAGACAGCTCTCACAGCACAGCCTTTTATTAGGAGAGGTACTTATGACATTTACAAGAGTGACTGGGCAACTGAACAATGGCATACAGACCAAATTTTTTTTTTAACTTTCTGTCAGAATTCATGCTTGTTATGGATCATATGTGCACGCATCCATTTAAGATATATCCCTTGTGCCAGAAGAAATGATTACATGATTGCTTTCTGGAAATAGGGAAGCTATATGTCAAAAAGGAGTAGGGTTTATTTCTCTTAAGAAAAAGGCCATATTCAGAAGCTATGTGTTATGTATTGCTTGAGTAGGAGCAAAGGCTCCCGAAGCCGACAAGACTATTGGTCTTTTTGTGCTGGTAACAGCCAATCATAACTGTTGCCTTATAGTCCAATCATTGTGCTGCAAGTAGTTACTTTGTATATAGTTCATGCAAATGAAGGATTCTAGCTGCTTACCTTGTATTGGTTGTTGTTAAAAGTGGTTGTGGTTTCTGCAAGTATAAATTAGTTACTGTTGAGGCTGAGTGTTGTCTGTCTGCTTCCAGTTTCCAATAAAGATGTTTGCTATAATAAAGAGCTGTTAATCTCAATATATAATACTGGCAATGAAGGTGGGATTGAAAGCAGGTAGGCAGCCCCGCAATACTGAGAGCTAAATCACTCCTGTTGCTGGGAACTATCACCTCGGCCGACCCAGAGCTAATACACAACCACCTTGTCACAATTCACTGACAGAGAATTATGGCTGCCAAGGGCCACTTTGAGCCTTTTGACTCAACCTCCAAGGACTGGGCGTCATACATCGCAAGGTTCGAGTTCTACCTCGAGGCAAACAAGGTCACTGATGTGGACCTCCAGAGAGCAATCTTCTTCAGCGTCTGTGGACAGTCTATGTTTGACATAGCCCGGGCACTCATGGCGCCGGCACAGTTCCAAGCTACAGCATTCAACATCATCAAAGACCGGCTCCGAGACCACGTCTTACCACAGCCATCAGAGATCGCCAGCCGGCATGCTTTCTACAAGTAGGACCAAGCCTAGGGCAAGTCAGTGACCATTTTCATTACAGCTCTCCAGCAAGCAGCATGACAATGCAATTTCACTGACCTAGAGATTGCGATCCAAAATCGACTAGTATGTGGTCTGCAGGACGAGAAGCTGCAACATCGGCTGTTCGCCAAGAAGGAACTCATGTTCAAGGAAGCCCTCGAGGAGGCACTAGCAGCGGAAGCGGCTGACCAGTCGACAAAAGAGGTGCACCAGTCGCGGAGTCCTCCCCTAGCAAGAAAGGCAGAACCGGTCCACATGAGATCATTGAGAGCAATTTAGGGGACAATGAAGACGTTCACAGAACTCAAGCGATACAGTCCAAGCAAACCAAACCGCAGCACACTAATGAGTTACCCTGTGCCAGTTATGGAGGAAGCCATGACTGGAAGTCCTGCAAATTCTGAGACGCCGAATGCCGGGCTTGCTGAAAGAAGGGGCAGATTGCAAGTGCATGCAGGGTGCCCAAGAGCAGAGGTTCCCCACCACAGATGCTGCAATGACAATGGCTGGAATGGAAGGCTTCTTTCCGGCCTGAAGAATGCCACTCCATGACCATGTGTTCCAGCCTAACCACAGTCCTGAACACGCGAATACCCACCAGAGAGAAAATCAAAGTAACAGTACACATCGAAGGTACACCATGCAAGATGGAGGTCAACATCAGGTCAGCGCTCTCAATCATCTTGTCGGACACCTTCCACCGAGTGTGTTCCAAAAAAATAGACTGACAACTTAAGCCATGCGACTTACATGTGACAGACTTCCAGGGTCATAGGGTTCTGGTGGTGGGTGTCAGCAAGTTTGAAGTCAGTTTTAAAGATTTTCGTGGTCCCCTCTGCTTGGTCATAATCAAGGGGCACCGCACAAGTTTGCTGGGACTCAATTGGTTTGAGGCATTGGGAATCTACATCATTGGTGCCAACCAATCAGCCAATCGGACATTAAGGCCATCTGTTCTGAATTCCCAACTGTATTCAACAGCTGCTTGGGGCGGTACACTGTATCATTCGACCTGTACCCTACAATGCTGCTGATCCATTTGAAAACTCGATGTGTTCCCTTTGCTCTCAAGCCATGCATTGACAAGGGAGAGTCAAAATTATTACACGCAAATTTATACTTGAAATATTATTTACTATATATCTTATTCATTGTCCACAATGCTTATAGTTCCTATAGCAATTTACACAAAACTCAAAGTCTCCAGACTTGTTCACAAAAGCAGTCCTGTGTCCAATTGGTCCCAAATATGTATTCTCTTGATCATAGGAGTGTTGAACAATGCAATCCGGGCCGTGCGCCCAATCCGGGGCCGGCTGTTCATCGGATTTCGTGAATATCTTCTTCAGGGGCGTGGCCTAATAAAAATAGTAAAGTAATACAAAGCAATCAACACTACCCCCCTTTTTTTTCTTTTTATCTTAACATCATCAAAAACCAGAACCGAACACTTATAGTACTGACCTCTGCGATCAACCTCTCATACACTTCACCACTTTTTACAAATGCTCCAAGGACCAGGCGGCAGTATCTTCATTAGCACGCCCAGAGCAACACATAAGAACCAGTATAAATACAATGCTTCCTTGAACTCTTAAAGGGAAACGCATCCACTTCTCATATTACAAAAAACATTGTAAGGATAAATCAAGATTCAGACCCAACGGATGCTTGGTTTGTAACGTGTGTATCCAAAATGCTTCCTTCTGTAATAACATTTTGTAATCGCCTTTCTGCAAAACGCTTAATACTGCCACCCGAAAATCCGTTTCAGGGTGTTGGTGGGAGAGAAAATGCTGTGTCATAGGAGCCTCCATTACCTTGTTCCTAATGCGGGAAATGTGTTCCAAAATCCGTGTCTTAAGTGATCGTGTGGTACATCCCACATAATACAAAGGACAGGTACATTCAATTACATATACCACATTAGATGTTTGGCACGTGACAAATTGGTTAACTAAAATATTCTTGCCCTTAATAACCAGTTCATGACCCTCCCAGATGTTTTTGCATATCCCACAACGTCCACATTTAAAGATACCCACCGGTAAATGCCTATCAATAGTAATCTCAGTTACTTTCGCCCTAACCAGAAAATCCCTTATGCTTTTATTACGTCGAAGGCCACATAAAGGGTGTAAAGCACAACCCTCAATGTCCCTGACTAACGGCCAATGTCGATTAACAATCTTTTTGATCTCATTAGCTAAAGGGGAAAATTCTAATGCCCACTTAATTCTGTTATCGTTAGTTCGTTCCTGTGTCTGAAAGAGAGAAGCCCTATCCCTAGCCCGTGCACGTGAGAGCGCAGACTGCACCACCCGCGATGGATAATGTCTATTTATAAATTGCTGGCAGAGCGCCTTGCCGTCCCTCTCAAAATCTTGTATAGTTGTGGAATTCCGCTTAATGCGCAACAGCTGTCCATAGGGGATGTTTGCTTTAAGAAAATAAGGGTGAAATTACCCAAATTCTAAATAAGAATTTCTATCCGTGGGTTTGAAAAAGGTTCGTACTTGAACTCTATTATTCACACTCCGGTAGGTAGTAACATCCAAAAAATTAATTTCTTGGGGATGATGGTGCCACTCGAATTTAACATGTTGATCCCTAGTATCCAACCACTCACAAAAAGATTCCACCTTGTCATTTCCCCGAAACAAAATCCCAGGGATTATCTCCCTGGGATAATCCCTCTATTTGTGCTAGCCATTTACGGGAGAGGCCATTCGTTTCTTTTTATGCATTGACAAGGAGCTGGACTGGCTGGTCACACAAGGGTTCCTTGAGCCAGTGTCACATGAACATTGGGAGACTCCCATCGTCAAGCCCATCAAGACCAACAGGGCAGTACACATCTGCGTGGCCTATAAGTGCACCTTAAATAAGGCAGTACAACAGCACACTTATCTGGTGCCGGTAGTAAGTCATCTCCTGATATCGTTAGCAGGAGGCAAGATCTTTGCAAAGATTGACCTGGCACAAGCATACCAGCAGCTTCCAGTAGATGAAGCCACCACAGGAGCACAGACCATCGTGACTCATCGAGGTGAATTCAAGGTGAAGCGACTCCATTTGGGGTCAGTGTGTCATCCGAAATTTTTCAAGGACTTATGAAGGGACTGCTCAAGGGCATCCCTGGTGTCATTCCATACTTTGATGATGTCCTGATTGTAGGAACGTCCTCTACAGAACTCTTTGGCTGTCTGAGACAGGTACTCCGTAGCCTCCAGGATGCTGGACTCAAGGTTAAGAAGGAACAGTGTCAGTTCGGTGCGTCTCATATAGAATTCCTGGGATTCCTGATTGATGCCGACGGCATCCACCCCACAGCCAGTAACGTGCAGGCCATCCGCAGTGCACCAACACCTCACTCCAAGAAAGAACTCCAAGCATTTCTCGGGCTCCTGAATTTCTGCCACTTTTTCCTGCAGCACAAAGCATCACTAGCCGAGCCACTGCATAGACAACTTGAGAAGAAAGTGCCCTGGGTCTGGGGTCGGAAGCACGACCAGGCATTCTCCGCAGTTAAGGAACTCCTGTCGTCAGGCAGCATGCTCACCCATTATGACGAACTCAAGCCACTCGTACTCACCAGCAATCCCTCACCTTACGGAATCGGCACAGTCCTGAGCCATCAAACATCTGAGGGGCGAGGAGGCCCCTATTGCTCACTTATCCAGGACCTTATCACAGCCGGACTGGAACTATGCTCAGATCGACAAAGAAGCTCTTGCTCTTGTTGCTGATGTCAAGAAGTTCCACGACTATGTCTATGGACATCATCCCCTGGCATACCTTAGTGACTTTGTTTGCGATAGGGTAGCCTGAACTTAGGGGGGAGGAGTGTTATGTATTGCTTGAGTAGGAGCAAAGGCTCCTGAGGCCCACAAGACTGTTGGTCTTTTTGTGCTGATAACGGCCAATCATAACTGTTGCCTTATAGTCCAATCATTGTGCTGCAAGTAGTTACTTTGTATATAGTTCATGCAAATGAAGGATTCTAGCTGCTTACCTTGTATTGGTTGTTGTTAAAAGTTGGTGTGGTTTCTGCAAGTATAAATTAGTTACTGTTGAGCCTGACTGTTGTCTGTCTGCTTCAAGCTTCCAATAAAGATGTTTGCTATAATAAAGAGCTGTTAATCTTAATATATAATACTATGGGTTTGGGGGTGTTTTTTTACATTTTTTTTTTTTACATTTTGATATCTGCCCTCGCCTTTTTTACCTCATTCGCTTTTGAATGATTGTCCACACTTCTAATTAATTGGGCTCTAAAAGCTTAGGACATAGTTGTTGTTTTGCTATAACAGACCTTGTTTTTTTTAAAATTCGCATTTCCAGACCCAGAGAAAACAAGAATTCCTTCAGTCAGATCTTCTGCTGTGATGAGAAAAACCATTCCTTGTGAAATATCCTTCCAAACAACTCTTACAGCTAAAGACTCCTGTCAGGACCTGGATATGACAACCTTCATTTTTTTTAAAGAAAAAAGGTAAGTTACAGAAACAAACAAATATATTCTGAATCCATATACACATATTATATCAAAGATGTGCTTACTTTAAACATTCATGAGAACTAAAATTATCTAGTGACAGAATTTAACAGGATATTTAACAGTATTTTGTCCCACAGCATCCATGTATGTATACCACAACACCACTAGTCAAAAAGGGGAAAAGAGCCTCTTTATCTGACAATCTTCTTTAGAATGCTTAAAAAAAGAGAATTTCAGTGATGTATGGGGCAAGTATCTCTTTCTTGAGAAAGACCTCTAGATCCTTACTTCTGTATCTACAATATTCCATTTTCATTTGGAAGACATGCCCGCAAATTGCCCATTTTTTACTGTTACAAGAACAAACCTTCAGAGCAAAAGAGAATTTTAGGGTCATCTTTCTTAGGTAGAAGGAAATGCATAGACTTCATATGAGGGATCTTTGATTTGGCAAAGGCATCGTTCAATCAAGCTGGCCACTTTTTTGGCAGGACTCCTATGCCTTTAACAGCTGCATGGAGAACAGAAATTCAACAGTTGGACCCATTCCAGGCATGCAGATACCAAAGAAGTTGGCAACCACATCTATATAACATACTTCATCTAATTTTTAATGTATCCTTGCAGAAATGCCTATTGCTTTAAGTAAGAGAGATACTAGCTCAGCATTTCATAGAGATCAGATCTTTCAGATGTTTCACCAAGGCTTGCCAACAACATCCAAAAAACCTCCAGACCAACCACCTGGAATTCAACATCAATAATGTCATTTGGTTACTTCCAAACCTTGGCCTAAAAATTCTGTCAGTCCTTCCAGATTCCTTTACTCTTTTAAGAAATCCACTCACATGAATGGACAGTTACGCACAAACTTATAATATTTAACCTTTTCACAAACCATCTTCAGTCTCACAAAACAATACCTTTTTGCTCCAGGCCATCTTAATTCTCACATGAGCAAATGTGATGCCATCTGTATTCTCTCAATATATTTCATACCAAACTGCTTTTATTCTGGTTGAGTCAAATGTGCCCAGGAATCATTCTTGAGCTTCAACATGATGGAAATGAGGGAAGTGATAGGGAGTCGTATCACTCTTCCCATAAAGCACAGAGAGAAACCTTTTTCCATTGTGTTTTTTTTCCAGACTGTGGGTTCCCATTGGCTCTAAGTGCTGTGCAGGTCTCAGGAGAAAAAGTAGTTGCCTAGAGAGTCCCTGTAATTGATGGCACTGCCATAGCTAGAAAATCTGTGTCAACAAAGGGCACCAAGAATAATCACAGAATCCTAGAAAAAGAGTTCCTCCAAACCCATACCACCCAAACCCAACCTAAATATGAAAGTAAATCACATGACTGCCTTGTCTCCATGGAGCCTTAGACTGAACAGGCCTCCTGGAATTTTGATCTCCTAATCCCCCCTTTTGTCATCCCTCTTATCAGAGATGTTGCATATATATTTATTTCTAAAATGACAGAAATACATGTAATAATAAATAACCAATGGACTTGCATGTGAAGCCAAGCCTTCGTAGACCCTCAGGCCCAAGTAAAATATACTTATTCTACTCCCCTCCCGCCATTATTTGGCTCTTGGTGCAGGAGGTCCCTTGAAGTGACCCCTGGGAATGGGAGAAGCAGATTCACAGACATAAGAAGGTGATGAACTGCAGCTCTCCTTCTCTAAAACATCTTTCCAAAATATCAGATTTAACAGGCTATCAGCTAGGTAGTAATGGCAAATGAACTGATGGCACAGCCAAAATGCACACAAGTGCATGTTGGAACCAAGATTTTTTTTCTGCTCAATACTGAGAAATTAACCTGACAAAATCCTGAGAAAAATTATTCCTCCACTTTATCACTCGTCTAATTCTGATACCTAACTGTATCAAAGCATTTGAAATAATTTTAGGCCTACCTAAAATAGTCTATCTCCAAAGGCTTGGATTGATAAACACAAATAAAATTAGCATTTATCAGTTTGCGCCTGCACATTTACCTTTACCCATCAATGGAAAGCATCCATGTGCAAAGCCCTCATGTTTAATGGCATTTCACACATTACCGAACAAACATATCAGCAAGAGACAGTTTAAAGATATGAACAAGTGGCTTTTAGAAAATGGCTGCTACTTTAATTGGTTTATAGTGTACTGTGCCAGTGACAAAAATGCATAAAATCTTATAGATTGTCACGTCCCTTCTGTAAATCCTCAGAAAATTTTGCATTTTCTCATGTTGCAGTTCCTTCCTTGATATACTTTGATTTACTGAATGAAAATCCTCCCTGCAAAGAGATCCACTCGTACCAGAAATACAAATATCTGGTGAAATTTCAGATAATTATTTGTAGTATGGATGAATGTGATGCTTGAGTTTTGTTTTATACCATATATAGTTATTTCATGATCTATGTCTTCACTGTACAATGTTTGTTTACAGAAGTAGGAAAGCAAAAATTATATACCATTTTCCTTAGCAGCCAGTGCATACAAAGACTCGTGTAGACAATATGCTGGTATTCTGGAACAGAAAGAAGATAGATAATTTTATCTACTACCAAGCAGAAAGCTAGCCTGACTAGCTTTGGACATGGCAGCTGAATAAAGATGAAAATACAGGACATGGTCCTCCAGTTCTGGACTCCACAAATACATACTCACTGAGAGTCTGTCTTTTGCAAATAACAACCAGATAACATGGCAATAAAAACTTCTCTAAGTTTATAAAGGTGATGCTAAACAAAAGCTCTGATGTGGTCCTGTTTGAGCAGTTTAAACCTGCAGGAAATAATTTGCTTGTCCCCCTCCTCTACCATGTCCTCTTTCCCTTCCCTGCCTTTCTTTCTTTTCCTGCTTCCTTCTGTCCTTCTCATCTGCCATTGTCTGTCCTGCGTCTTCACCTTTCCCCCTTCCCCTAGCAGCCTCTTCCCTATGGCCCAGTTGCATGGTAAGGATTCTGCAGGGACTTGCTAGTGGTGCTTCACTTTCCCCTGAATCCCAGACCCCACATTGTTTCCTTTTTCTCATTTCCTGCCAGCCTCTTCCCTATGCCTTTCTCGCCTTCAATCCCACAATTTACCTTTTATCTGCCCCCAATCCTCACCTATATTTCTTAATTTGCTTCAATTATATGCTGCCTTTCTCCACAATGGGCACCCAAAGCAGCTTACATTATTCTCGCATCCATATTATCCTCATGACAACCCTGAGAAGGGGGTTAGGCTGAGAGTGCATGACTAGATCAAAGTAATCCCATGAGCTTTCACAGTAGAGTGATGATTCGAACCTGGGTCTCCCACAACCCACTCTTAAACTCTAACCATTTCAATCCAATAAAAACATCATTTGATTTATATACCGCCCTTCAGGACAACTTAACCCCCACTCAGAGTGGTTTACAAAGTGTGTTATTATTATCCCTGTGACAATCACCCTGTGAGGTAGATGGGGCTCAGAGAGCCCCAGAGAGCCGTGACTAACCCAAGGTCACCCAGTTGGCTTCAAGCGGAGGAGTAGGGAATCAAACTCAGTTCTCCAAATCAGAGTCCCACACTCTTAAACATTACATCAAACTGGCTCTCCACTTACTTGGTGGGGTGGAAGGTCTGCTTTTGAACAGTAGCAAGCAGCCAAGCCGGGTTGTATCATGCAAATCATGCGGTATCAAGTAATCTGGTGGTTGCTTTCAGGCCTGGCCCGAATGAGTTCTCCCTCAAAGGCTGAAACAGCTCTGCCCCCCGCCCCCAACCTTTTACTGACAGCAACCAAGCCAGGAATACTGATTAATTGTTATGGTTGCCTAGCAACAGCTACTGAGGACATCTGGTTAAAGCTATAGGTGCTCCTTTTAACATTTTTGGTTTTTTAAACTCCCCTATGCATTTTTTTTTTAAGATTTCAGATTTTTCTGCAAAGCTGCATAGGCTGATCTGTCTTGTTCATTCAGGGCTCTAAACTAGAGATGGGCACGAACCACATTACGAACCTCAAAAACCTACGAAAATGGCGATCGCATGATCGTGACCTGGCGGTTCGTGATTGTCCACGGCCAATGAACCAGCATCCGGGAGAGGCCTGGTTCGTTGCGTTCGGGCGTGATTCGGGAAGCCAGACACTCAGGCGCCAGCAATCTATTCCCCTGGCAACGGAGCCAGGGGAATGCCTGAGCTCTGCCCTCCTTCTGTCGCCCTGGAAACCCAAATGGAAGCCCAGCTTTCCTTGATCAGCAGGGCTTCCTTCCAACCACGGAGCCGCAAAGCTCCCAGGGGAGGGAGGGGGAAAGGGGTGTTCTGTAGCCATGGGCACTCCAATCTCATCCCTGCAAACCCTGATAGGCAGCTCTGACGGCCAAACATAGACCTCCTGTGTTGCTGAATGGGACCCATGCTTATAAATAGCCGTGGTCTCCCAGGCTGGGTTTCACTTTCTGCAAGCAGTGGAGTGGGACAGAGCTCTTGCTTGCCACTTGCTAGCCTTTGGGGAGAGAGACTGAGAGTATAATTGAGCTTGGATTTTTGTGGGAGTTTCCTGGGGGCCTTGGATTGGAGGGGGTCCCTTTTGCAATCTTGTCCAAACTTGGGTGATGGCTGTAGGAGAGCGTGCAAAAGACTCCCCGGGAATATGGGCTGTGTAAGTGCCAGGGGGGGGGCATTCCTTGCCCACAACGAACCACAAATCGCGAACTGGTTCATCAACGGGAAATGTTTGTTGCAGTTCGCGATCTCGGGATCGTCGTCAGCACCGAACCACGAACCGCTGGTTCGTTAAATTTTTTCGGTTCGTGCTCATGTCTACTCTAAACTGCAGATGTAAGTATCCTCAAATCACAGCCACTTGGCTATTAGTATATAAGACATCCATGGCTAAGCATTTGCTTCTCCTTGGTCCTGACTCCTGGTCATGCTGTAGCAGGCCACAATCTGAGACAAAATACTGCAAAGCATGGAAATCTGAGGCATCTTTGGTCATTGAATAGCCGTTAGTATTTGTTGGATTATAGATGTCTGGCTTAGTTGCCACTGCTGCATTTTTTGTATAGGTACAAAATTATAAAATAATATCCTATTTTAAATATGCATATGAGTGCGGAGAGAGATTTTTCTCAGAAAGTATTTTCAGTTCATTTAGATTTTAAAAGCTGAAACATTTATTTACATCCTTCTAATAAATATCGTATTTTATACTAAGAAGCTAATAGTCTATATTATCTGTTCTTCCACTTTCTGAACAAAACATGATGGATTCTCACAAAAATCAAATCTCATTTCAAATTTAGGAAAATATGAGATTCTTGTTTGCATACCAGTCTTTACCAGTCTTGATGAATGCCTCAGGCTTCCAGGGCTGCTGCCATATTATTGTATTTATTTATTTTATTTGATTTGTATTCCGCCCTCCCCACATCAGCAGGCTCAGGGCGGAATTTTGAATATTGCCCATGACACATTCATCTGTAGTCCAAGATGGCAGCAACGAATAGTTATCCTACCTCAAGTGTTGATATATGTCTAGTATTCCTGTAGGATAAAGCTGATCTGAAAGCATAATGTTATATTTTCATTGGAGAAAAAATTCTGCTAATATCAGATAAAAAATTATTGATTTCATTTTAACCCACCATTTTCCATGAGTTGGACAAGGTGAGTTACAATTCAATCAAACTATACACTGAAGCTACAGAAACAATAAATAATGAGTACTATGCTACAACTCTGTTCAGCTTATACCCAGAACTTTCCTCTGAAGTAAAGCAGAACTCTCTACTATCAGCTCCTTGACATCAGAAATATGCTGCTGTCTTAAAACTAAACATTGAATGACACTCAAAAAACTGGAATGGTTACTTAGCTATCAGGATAAAACATACCATATACGCTGAGAGGATAGGCTGGAAAAGGAAGGGGAGGAGGTGATGTACAGTGACTGAGAAATGCCTGGAAATGTTAATTTTAACACTTGTTTTCTCTCACTTGTTCAGTAACAGTGACTGAGAGGAACAACTGAGTTTCACAACCAAGCAGCCACATTTGCTAATGACCAGCTCCTGCTGTGTGGAGCTTTTTCTCTTTGTTTGTCACTTAAAGCTTGTTATAGTGTATTAGCCTAATGTCCCTGAACACTAATTTAATTGTATTGACTAAAATGGATGCCCTGAATTTGTTTTATTATATTTCCTGCTATTAGAAGAGCTAAAGTTGGGCTAATGCATTCATCCCAGAGCAGTCCAAGTGAAGCATAGTCCAAGAAAAGCATTGTCATTGTTTGTTCTTGGTGGAGAATGACCACAGAAAAATTACAGAGCTAATTACTGGACGACATGTGGCTTTCTGTGTAGCATATGCCATCTATTATGGCATATGATTCTATAAGTGATCACTGAAGGACATACTGAAATACTTGTTTCACATGCACATGTGAAATACACCACTTCTAGCTAAAGCCTTCAACTTTTCTTTGCTCTTCTAATTATGACAATGATAGTATCACATAGAAATGTGAATACTTACAAAATTAGACCAAGTGTTGTGTAATATATAGAATATAGGTCCTAGATATGGACGACCTTTGGGCAAATCTCCCAAATCTTCTCTCATACCTATCTGGCTTTATAGATCCATGGAAATAAACATGAAGTAATACCAATGTGGTGGTAATTTCATATCACTTATTTGGGAGTAAGTACTATATGAATTCAGGAGAGCTTACTTGCAGCTAAGTGGACTAGGGAAGTATCACATAGAAATGGTGTATAAAAGTTTTAATATAAGTCCCTGCGTTAAAAAGATACAAACATTAAACAAAAATGTAATCACATACTAAGTTCAGGCTATAGTCTTTTCATCTGGTAGGTATGGATACTTACAACTGGAAAACTATATTCTTCATGGTTGCTGGGGATGGGGAGAGACAAGAACTCTCCAGATCATAGCATGGCCATGAATTCAGCAGCAGGAGCATTTAGGAAACTGTTATTCCCATTGAGATTTAATCATATCTCCCAATTAGGGCTCTCGCTTTAAAAAGTAAGCCTGATTCCCTCCCAGCTCTCTTGAGATACAGCTTAATAACAGTCTTCTATTTATACTCATCCCAGGAGGGAGTGAGAAAGGCTATTCAAAGGGCGTTCTGGTCTCTTGGTTTTATGTATGGTCCCCTTCTCTCACTCTCTTGAGATATTGATTGGTGTGTGGCTCCCTCCAAGTTTTCTTATGACATAACGATGGTCTTCGTTCTTCCTTTCATCTCAGGAGACTGCAATGAGAGAAAGTGCACGAGAGAGCAACTGACTGTATTTGGTCTCACTTCGATGAGTGCGTGTTTGGGTGTTCACGGTTTATCAAGACTAGCAGTGCCATCCTAAGAACATTTTTCGGGGGGGGGGGGGGGCGTAAGCCTGACTGAACAGACTTGAGCAGGATTCTGAGAAACGTTCATGCTTTCTGCCATTCTGCAGGCAGAAGTGGTTCCTTTCTCTCCTGTCTCTTTCTTGCTGTCTCTGGAAAAGGCACCAGTGGGAGAAGGGGGGCCCCCACAGACAAAAAAGTCCTACAAGTTGGTGGCCTGCAAAGAGGAGAAGGGGGAGAGATCACCCCTCCTACCTTAGGAAAATAGTAGTAGTATATAGCCCAATGTGTGCTCTACTTAAATTAAAAATATAAGCTGAAAATTACATTATGTTACAACCATCAAAATGACAGCGAAGATAAAGAGAGTACAGTTCACAAATCGGGGTGCTTCTCTAATTTCCATATGTTGTAATTGTTGTTTATTTCACATTCATTCAAATTAAATATAGCCAGTCAATCCCTATACATGCACTGAGGATGATTAAGAAGCGCTTGATTTTGTCTCATTTGGTTGATTCTAAAAATATAGTGGGGTTTACTCAGATATAAGCTCCATTCAGTTTTGTGGGAGTTATTTAATATTTAGGTTTAGGAATGCAGTCGATCCAATACACTGGAGAAGTCCAAGGACAATCAGTCATATTAGTGGCAAGCTTATAGGAGCTAGTGTGCCATAACTCTGGATAGCATTGGGGGGGCTCACATGTTTCAAAGGAAAATTTGGCTGTATTAGTACAGCATTACATTAAAAAGGAGGTTGACTACACTGTTAAAACTCTCAGTTCGGCTAGGAGATCACCCATGACTACTTAAGTAGTTGAGAATTCCTCTGATATGCCTGCTCTTTCTTGTGAAATTGATTTTTCAAGCATCTATTTTGGAAGAGTTCTTTTCAAGTCCCTATCTATACTCTTGAATACCAGCTGACACTAACTAAACTCACCTTTTCCTGTGATGGGACTAGTAGATTGATTTCTTCTAGGCACAAATCATCCTCAGCATCTGTGTGTTCTCACATGTACACACATGCTCGTGGCTGTGTGTGCATGCATACATATGCATGTGTGCGTGCATGTAAGGAGCAGAAATTAAGTAGAGCATCTTGGCCAGCATCAACCATCCTAAGCAGAAGACTAAATCCTGTATCAAGTCTTCTGTGGCAAGTTATCTTTATTCAGTTTTCCCTTACAGAACAACTCATTCAACTTGTTCTGCACAGCAAGGTTTGTGTACAGAACATACCCTTTTGGTTGTTGTTGTTTTTTAATTGATATTTATTTTAGAAGAACAGGTATCATAATTAGAGTGTAGAACAAGATAACTGAGGAGGCAAGAGCAAGTTCAATAAGACACCAGTACAGAATGTAACAAATTGCAAATAAATACAGAAAAAGAGTGTCTTTGCATAGTTCAAAATTGAACATTGTGTGGCACCAGCGTGCTGTGTGAATTGGCATACGACAAACACACAGATCCACATTTTAGACCAAAAGTTTGCAGCTGCAAAAATATATATCCAAAGATCTCAAAAGGGGAAACTTAGAAGCAGATTTTAGCACATACGGTAACTAGCTATGCCCCCCCCTGCCCCACCCAAGTCAGGCCATGCTGTAGTGTGCCTGTGTTTATGTCTGTGTTTTAAAGGGGAAGATTGAGTTATATGATCTGTCTTGGCATGCCATATCCTGTCATTCCAGACTGGGAGGCTCCCTTGTTGCTCCCCATTTGTAGGCCGATGACATTCTGTCCTTGACGAAGTTGCTCCTCTGAAAACCCTCGTCGGTTCTTTTGTGCTTTTCTGTGAAGATGGATTAGACAAGTAACAAGTGCATTGTTACTTAAAAATTTGTGCATTGCTTTAAGTGCTTAGATAAGTTGGACAAGCAACTAAATTAATATACAAATTAAATAAAGCAAGATACCTCATTTAGTCACAAAAAGATTCCTGACCATTTTCAGGTTATGTATTCCCCTTCCCTGATACGAATTTTTAAGGAAACTGACCAGTAATGCAAATGCTCAAGTACTGTGTTCTGTCTAGTATGTAGTCATGGTTATTTCCACAGTATCCAAATACAAGAAGAAAAATTTCACAGACTTTTTCATAACATTCTGATCTCTTTCAAAAGAGATCAGAATACTAGCAGATCATCTTGGAAAGCTATTTGTAGATGCATTATATGTACCCACAAAATAGGGGGAGAAATGCTCTCTTAGCATTTCTGATAAAAAGTTTTTCCAGTGGCTGAGATCTTAAGTAATCTGGCTATCATCCAGCAAAACACTTAAGTGGATGCCCAAATGATCTGCTAGATTAAGGCAGGAATGTGCAAGACTGAACACCATTGTTCTAGAAATTGATCTTTTACAACAATCATAAAATAACCAGCACTGTCAATAATTCTTTACAAAAGCTGAGCTATATTTCACTTACTCCAGGGTGTGTATTCTTTACTGACAATGTACAACCATATGTCCCACCCACTGAGAAAGGAAGAAACTCTGCTTTTAAAATCACCATATACAGTAACTGTATTGGATACAAAGCTTCTTTGAAGAATCCTAGAAGGTTGTAAATGGCTTGTTGGATTTTGCCTAAGAAAATAGTTTCATTAAACTGTCATCATTTGAATTTCCAGTCTCCTCAGTTTCCAAGTCCGGCCACAGCACTGTACCTTCCTTGGGTTTCATGGTTGTAAAGAAAGGCTTTGAAATTTTCAGACAAGATGCCTCTGAATCCGAAGGATTATGGAGGAGGCCATCCAATGGTTAGAGGTTCTTGCTTTATTTTGAGCTGAAGCTGCAAGGCCTAGTACCATTTATTAGTTCCTGGCCACTTACCCCAATTTCTAAAAAATGTCATATCCCTTGACGAACTTTTAACTTCTCATAACAATTCTGAACCTCTTTAAATGATGAAATTATAGTAGAATATAGGTCAAGCTAGGCAAGATGTTAGAAGACCCATGACTGGACCTCCAGTACACTTTTCTTAATAAGCAGAGGCCACAATAGACTTGTTTCCTGCTTGCTTGAATGGGAAAAAAACAAGGCACCTTGGAGATACCCTGAATGTTTTACACCAAAAGCACCTGGGTCAGGGGGCAGCATTTGAAGCAAGGCAAACCCTTCTCCTCCATGCTATTGCCCCAGCCTAACTGAGGGCCTGCCATGGTTGCTATTTACCGGGGGTGGGGGCGTGCTGAAGTTCTGGTGATGGATTATGAAGTGTCTCATCTAGTTTAACTTGCAGTTATGCAAAAAAGCTATCACACATGATCTGTATGACTTAGACCAACCCTATGAATGTTTATGCAGAAGCTCCAATTAATTCAGTGAGACTTCCTCCCAAGTACATGTCTAGAGGATCAGAACGACCACAAACTTGGAAGCAAGAACAACATGCATTCAGCCCTGAGTACGGCACCCAAAGTCTTTCCACCTCAACAACTATATTGTGTAATGCATATATATTTCTCTCATGTCATTTGTACTTCCCATTTGTACTTCTTTTGCAAGGATACTGCAAAACAGGTTGGGGTGGATCCTACTCCTAACATTCCAGTAAGAAAAGTTTATTTATTTTAAAAAATATATTAATAACCCCCCTTTCCTTTAAACACAAGTTCAAAGTCTTTCTTTAGCCCAATAAGAATTCCTTCAACTTAAGTGGAGGAGGAAGGGAGGAAAGCTAGGGACTGCTTGGTCCCTAGCAGAGACTCCCTTAATTTAGTATAAAGGAAGATATGAAACTGCCCTATACTGAGCGAGGCCATTGGTTTATCATCCAGACTTGTTCTGATTATACTTACTGGTGGTGGCTATCCAAGGACTCAGTGAAACAAAGATCCCTCCCATCACTGCCCACTGAGATCCTGTAAGTAGAGAAACTAAGAACTTAACCTGGGTGGGACCTTCTGCATGAAAATATGTGCTCTGCCACTGAGCCTCCCTTCTCTTTCCATGTTCTCTACTAAAAGAAATTGCCATTATTGTGCAAAGGCTTTGAGTACCTTCAAATACCCTTTAAAACAAGCTTAGGAAATATTCATATGAACAATATGTATATTCATATACATATGTACAGGTTTTACTCGATTAAAATGTTTAGAGAAGACTAAAATCATAAATCTTCCCATTGCTTAGAAGCAGTTTTTCACAAGAGATAAGAACTCTCTAAGTATCTAGCAAAGTCCCTCTACTTTATAGCCATTCTCTGTCAGTTTGGACAACTGATTTGTCTGCAAGAGTGGTGCTTCTTATTCTTGTTTAAATGATAAATGAACACACTGCTTGGTACTGAGAGCCTATTCATAAAGGCATACAGGTTCTAGGTGGGCTACAGGAAATCCAGTAATACTAGGAATGACAGTCCTGGCACTGGTAAATGCTGGGAAAATTAGAGGGCAGCACCTGGGGAGTTTCAGGGGAATGTGGCGTCATTTCCAGGTGATGCTCTAGGAATTTCTCCAATCACTATGGTCTTTACTGTAGTAAATTCCTAGAAAAATCCCCAGTAAATTCCTAAGGGAAATTCCTGGCAGGTCACCCTCAAACCTATTCACCCCCTTCCCCCTGGACACATTTTTCTCCTGCTCCTCAAATTATCAAGGGTAGGGGACTGAGAGAGGGGGTGGGAGACTTCCCACTGCCACCAGGCAAATAGTAAGTCTAGGTGATACGAAAGGATGTAGGGGAGTAGCTAAACATTGGGGACAAATCTTTTCACTACATTTTTAAAAAGTGAATTCTCAACATGATATGTAAAAAGGAAAATCATTAGACAAAATGCTTTCAGAATTGATTTGATTGATTTCACCACCACCACCACCCCCGGCCCATTTTAATCTTGAAAATATCCCGGAACAAACCTTTTAATCTTACTAAAGCAATTGTAAGGAGAGAACCTAGGACAGCAAGGTAACATCTGAAAATATTCTCAGCCAAATGTCCTAAATCCACTTCCAGCCCCAAGGCAGGGAATAGCATTTCTTTAAAATAACATATTTAACTGTGTTCTAAAATTGTTGCCGGGGGATGGGTTAGTATGATCCTTACCTGTGAAACCAAGATGGATCCCCCCTATAACATCCATCATCCCTTGTGACAGCCTCACTGCCCAAAGCCATTAAAGTTCTTTGCACAGCCGCCATGTCTTTTCCTACAAATGAAGAAAGTCACATTATTTACTTGGGAATTATCCAGTTATATATTCAGCAGTAGAGTGGATGCAAATTTAATCCTAAAACTTTTCACTTCATTATTCTCTGTTTCTTGAGATCCAATATCAGGGGGCCCATAGCCCACAGCTACATTTCCCTCCACCTGGGGAAGTGCTCCACTGATTGTCATGAAGTCACACTCTGTCCTTAAGGGCATTTGGGAAACTGAGCCATTCACCACATCTTGCTCTTGGCATTGTGCTCTGAAACATGTTCCTACTTTGTATTAATTTTGTTCGCAAATGTACATCCTGTTGAGAGGCATTGGGGCCTCTGTACTGGGGATCTGGGCCAGTATACCCTTCAGTACCATGCTTGAGCCTTAGGCCTTCAGCTGGCCTGAGAATGTAGAGAGGAGTGGGGGTAAGGTTGCCAGTTCCAAGTTGGGAAATTCCTGGAGAACTCGGGGGTGAAACCTGGAGAAAGTGGAGTTTGGGGAGGGAAAAGACCTTGGCATGGCATAATTCCATAGAGTCCACCCTCCAAAGTAGCCATTTTCTCCAGGTGAACTGATCTCTGTGGCCTGGAGACCAGTTTTAATTCTGGGAGATCTCCAGCCTCTACCTGGAGGCTGACAACCCTAAGTGGAGGTTATCATTCACCTTTGGCCACCACTTTTTTTCTGTCCAGGCTGTCCTTCTGACATTAGGAAACTTAGCCTCTCCCCTGCTTAGCCTGCAGAAACACCTGCCCCAGAGAGCTTGCCTGTTTCTCACAATGGGTAGCAGCCTCTACGAAAGGCCAAATGTGGGCTGGATGCATCCACCTTCCAGTTGACCTCCGAAACATATGCAGCTCCTTAAAGGGCCAAGCCAATGCATGCAGCATCACACTTGCTACTGTGTACAAAAGCAGGCAGGGGCAGAGGGCCACACCCATTGTTGCCATGAGGCTCCAGCCAGCCATTTCCCCCTCCCTGCTGTTAAGTCCAGGGGCACTGTAACTGTCCCCCCTGTACTGTCCACCTGTACTGTCCAAAATATGTCCAATTTAAATTTAAAATTAAAAATGCAACAAACTAATTCAACAATACAATACACAACATTTTGAAAAAGCAGCTAGCTTTTCAATATATTAATGGGGCATAAAGCAACCAGCATAACCCACAGGATGATAACATGCAAGGCGATCAAGGTGAATTAAAATTGCTCAGGTTCATGACTGCCCCTTGCTAAACTTTTCAATGAGCCCTGAATCCTGGTCACAAATAGCTGTTGCTAAAGCTCCTTATCTGCTCCTTCCTCCTGCTTCAGGCCCAATAAACATTGTTCTTCTACTACCTCTAAGACTGCACCTTCCTTTCTGCCATCTATAACATCAGAGTCTCCATTATTTCTTTGTTCCCCTGCTGCTCTGAAATACCAGGGTGATTTCTATCAGCTACCTCAATACAGATGCTAATTTACGCAAAGTTCTGTCAAAGTACTGCCAATTCCATGCTGGGAACTTAAATCCAAGAAAGCACAGACCTGATTTGGATTTGGACCATGGTACACAGGGAGAGGTTGCATACGTTTTCTTCCCTGTGCTGCGTTCCCAATCTTAAACAACTGAGAGGCCAGGGTGGATAAAAACCAATGATTTTTAAAAAAAAAAACAAAAAAATCAGATTGTTTTGATTTAAATCAGATTTTTTTCATAAAATGTTTTTGAGGAAAAATTTATCTAAAGATAGTTTTCTATTTAAGATACATTATAGTCCCAAGATTATCATCATGAAATAAGGATTAGTTTTTAATTATGTAGCATGATGCTGTATATTCATGCAATGTTTAAATTTTTTGGTAAACAAATCCCATTAATCCATTCACAATGTCATGTTCTTCCAGAGGCTTCTGTAAAATCATTGGGCAATTTTTCTGTCTAGAAGATATTATCACTTGGTTTTACCATTCTCAAAACTGTGAATTTGTGTCTGCAGAGATCACATCTCTTCTTCACAGCAAAAAGGTTATAAAATAAACATACACAGTTAAGGAAAAGACCTTAATCCCACTGTTCCTTTGCAAATCTTTGTACACAGAACCAACCCCTTACCTCTTAAATGCTAAGTTTCAAAAAATTCAATGAATAGAAGATTGTTGGGAATAGAATAGATCTGCACAAGAAGCTAAGTGTGAGGAGTCTTTATGCAGAAAAGAATGAGTCTTTATGTAGACAACCATGATTTAAATCTAGTCTTACTGATTAGTGATTTAAATCGTGATTTAAATCAATTTGATTTAAATCAAATCCACCCTGTGAGGGGCTAATTGCCCCACTGGGGACTCCACATGCTTTGATGGGATAAGCTAGATTTCCCCAGTGGGCAATATCATACATGGACCTAGGGAAAATGTAGTTAGCCTTAGAGTCAAAGAAGACTACTAGAAGTCTAATTTGGTTTCACAAGCATTTTTACAGCTAAATAGAGCATCAATTTTGATCAGAAATATGACACAGGAAGGAGACTATTTCCTGATTTCAGAACCACTCCTAAGAGTTGCTATTTTTCCTATTGGGAAAAAGAACACTTCAAGTGCAATGCTAAATAGAATAAAGATCTCAAAATCAAAATACTCCAGCAATACAAACCCAAGCAGAGTTATACTCCTCTTCAATGGGTTCAGGACTGCACAGCACAAGTACTATAGAAATGCTATTGCTAACTATTATTGTTAAAATGAATTCTTAATTACCTGTGTGGAATCCTTTTGCACCTTATGGATGACCTAGCCTTCTCCCTAATACTGACAAAACCGCCTTCCACTGCTACCCAGTATAAGGAGGAAGATAAATTGGGCCCAGTACTGTCTGTGCTGAAGAGTTGTTTGTTAATATCAAAGGCAAAGATATTCAAAATTCTACTTTCCCCGCTCTCCTATATAGCATACAATGCAGCACAATCATCTCTGACAGTTGAAAATGACTATCAACGCCGTTTGTCTTATTCTAATCCATATCAAATATCCCTCATTTCTGTTTCGATAAAAATATAGTTTCATGGGTGTGATAATAAAAAAAAACCTTGTTCTTTTGCATTGAAACATTTCCTCCATGGAGCAAGTTATTGAGCATTGTTTCTTTTTCTCCAATGATTATTGCTTCATCTCTTGCTTTAACCACTCCGTGAGGGAAAAGCAGAAGTGGCTTTTGTGAGGGAGCAGAGGTTGATTCATACCTCCTGAGGCAATGCCTATGGCTAAAACTTCCTAACTGCTCCCTGGCCATCATTAGTATCTACAAAAGTGATTAAATGTACAATGCAGACAAGCTCCCAGGCTGACAGTCTAATTTAAAACACAAAATAGACAGGAACTGTGAAGAAGATGCTAAACTGAACACTGGGTAAAAATAAGAAATAGAAAATAATCACACCTAAGGGATAGACTCGTGTTTGCTATAAAAGCTTGCTTTTGTTTTGTTTTGTGTGGTGGGGTGCAAGTGTTTATCCTGAATGAAGTACATAGATTAGACAGCTGCTGTGCACATGCTTTTCCTCTACATGGAGATTAGCTCCGTGTGAGAAAAATGCCATGCATGAAGAGGGCCTTAATGTGGCTATTTTTCTGGAGGATGTTCATAACTATTCAGTACAGGGTATTTGAAATAATTCACCATGCAGGGGATTAAAATGATCATGTAATTTGACCCTACATAGTGGAGAAGGGAGGGAAAATGCCCAAGCAGGAAACCACATCAAAGATAAAATGAGAGACAATATCATCTGGGTGATTATTCAAATTATGAAAATGGAATATGATACAGACCTGTATTCAGAAAACCAAACAAGGAATGTCAACTGAAATACAAAGTATTCTGAATGTTTACTCTTCCCTCAGTTCAGCATTTCAACATACCCATGCAGCTGCCTTATACTAAGTCAGACCATTGGTCTGTAAAAGTGCAGTATTGTCTACACTGATTGGCCGCAGGTCTCCAGCATCTTAAGCAGAGGCCTTTCACATTACCCACTACCTGATTCTTTTAACTGGAGATGCTGGGACTTGAACCTTGTGAGCCCCGGCCCCACTCAAGCCAAATGGCCAAACATCAAGTTCTATATGAGAATCTGCATTTTGGATATCCTTACATTTTCTTTAACATTAAAAAGTAGCCATCAGGAGGTAGGCTAGTTTAATCAGGGTCATGAAGCTGACTGCATCCCTTTCAGAATAGAAGTCATTGCCTAGAGCATACTGTGGGTACACTACCCACGTTTACCTGTCTTTTCTAATAGCACCAGGAGACAATTCTATCACTGAAAAGGTACGCGTGACATAGGGTTTAAGTGCCTTTTTCATGCCATTACCTTAAACCAAAGAGCCACTGTGGTTAGTGTTGGACTAGTATAGTATCTGGGACAGCAAAGTTAGAATTCCCACTCTGCCATGGAAGCTTGCTGGGACACACACTCTCAGCCTAACCTATCTCACAGGGTTTTTATGAGATAAAATGTAGACAAAAATTATGTAAACCACCTTGGGCTCCCATTGGGGAGAAATGTGGGGTATAAATGAAGTTTTAAAAAATTAAACTATTTTGCAGATGCTTTTTAACATTATAAATATAGGGATATTTGATCAGAGATCTCTCACATAATTATTCTGGCAGCAAAACTACATGTTAATGTCAACAACACTTACGAAACTATAGATCAAAGCCATATACAATTTCCATCCTTTACTGTTCCCTGATGGTTGAGCTAAATGTATGTATACTTATTTACATTTCTGTCTAGTCATGTATAAAGTAGGGGGAGGTCTATTTTTTAACAGAAAATGAAGTGTGCAAGTGAGGGAAAATAAAACCTTTCCTCAGTTCCTCCTTAGCTTAGCTGCATGCTATTACTTTAAGTATTTTTCTTCAAACTTGACTCACTTTCAGTGGTGGAGACAGGCTGGGGGAAAACTGCTTCAAGCAAAAGCATACAATGTAATCTTAAGGAGAGTGACAATCTTCACTGAAGACAACGGGCTTAGAAGGGTTAATGCTGTTTAAGACTGGACTGACAGTAAGGAGGAGGAGGGGATGAGTTCAGCTTACTTTACCTGATGGTACCATTTTAATTTGAAAAATACAGTATCAGCCCCTACTATATAAATCAATGAATAGACTCATGGATAAACATGTCTACCATGTGTCAACCATGTCGAGTTTGGCTATGAATTTCTGAATGCAATCACCTATTGGATAGGTGTTTTTAACCCTCAAAACATTGGATTTAAATCATATGAGGGTACTAATGCTAGCAACTGAGCTAAGTAGTCTATCCAAGGCCTGTATTTTGACAGCGATTATTATTATGTGGATATTTAGTCTTCTGTTCAGGGTTACCTGATGTTAGGGTTGCCAGGTCCCCTTATTGTCCTGGTGGTGGTGAGAAACCTGGCACTCACTTCTAGGATATCGGCCCGGCACGAAGCCTGGGAGCAGTCCTGGGGCCTACGTGATGACGTCACTCCTGGGAGTGACATAGTTGTGCCGTGCCAGGAATGCACCCCCCATCGGCCAGGTGAGTGGTGGCGGGGGGAGGAGGCTGGGAGTGGGGCATTCTCTACTCTCACTGGTGGAGAATGTCCCTACCAGATGTCTCTACAACTGTGACAGATGTCCTTCATGGAATGTGCTTCATTCAATAACATAACACAGACATAAAAATCAATGGATATTATTTATTCCAGAAATATATGGACTAGCTGGAAATACTTCAGAGTGGAGCAGCAAAATGATCAAATGCACTGAAGGCAAATCCTATGAGGTAATGCTGAAGAAATGCATTGGGTTTAGCATAATGAGGAAAATTATCCCTGAAAATGGTTTATCTCAGTATTCCAGTTTATATCAGCATAAGAGGAGTGGACTTAAACTACATAGAAACCAATTTAAGCAACAGAAAAACTTCCTAATTCTAAAATCAGTTCAATAATAGAAGAAGCTGCAAAAGGAGCTTATAGGTTAACTTTTCTTGGAAGTTTTGAGGAACCTGGACATGTATCTGTTGGGGAAGCTAATGCTTTAGACCAATGATTTTAAAGCTCTATCGACAGCCCTGGGAATCCGTGAAAACTTATCACAGGTTACTTATTGAGGGAATCAGTAATGGCAGATGAGCCTGTCGAAGACTGTTGGCCCACCACTACAGATATTTCCTGCAAAGTATAGCTGCAGTAGCCTGTTGTTTGAGTTATAAGATATATTCCCATTTGAATTATATATTCTCACTTCAATGGAGAAACGGTAAGGTAAAACAGCCGCACCATTTTGCTACATAGACAGCATGAGCCAGGTAGTCCTCTACAAACCACTGGGTGCGTTGTTGACCTGGAAAGGTTAACTTGAAATGGAAAATTTGGCATCCATGGCTTCAGGCATGTACACCATTCATAGACAGGATCCAAAGTCTAAATAATGAGGATAAGCCAACATATAATTATGGTTGCCCATAAGTTTTATTAGAAATAGGCGTGTAGACACTGGCAATGGGTTAGAAAAAATGTTCTCGTACAAACTTTCAACACAAAATTTTATGAGGGTGGTGGCATGGAAACACAGATGGAAACCACTAGTTGAACTGGGCTATTTGTCCTTAAATTGACATGACATTTTGATGCCCATGTAAGAAATGGTGAAAGAAATAAGGAAGCCGACACAGAGAACTGGCCATATTGAACATATCTCAAGTTGATTGTACAGTGGCAAGGGCTTAGGCCTAACCTGTTGAGCCCAACAGCTGCAGGGCAGCTTGCACACCATCACAGTTCATCTGCTGGGTAAGTGTGGGTGGAATAATTGGCAACAGAGGCATGACACAGGTGGGTCCCTATCCAAAGCAAAGCATCAGTTGTGACAGCAAACAAGAACATAAAGCAGTGTAAAAACAACACAAGCACAAGCCTCAGTCCCTTTTTTTAAAACCCCAGGTGGGCCAAAGGTATTCCACCCCTACACACCTTCTAACCAGGTAATCCCATGATCATCAAACTGTGATGTAAGCCCACAATGTGAAATAAGGCCAAACAGAGTTGGCACTCAGCCCACAAGACCCAGAGGGCACAAATGGGCTTCCACTTGAGCACAAGCTATTAGCCCTTGGAAACAGACTTTCCATATAATCACATTTTGCTAGTTGTGCCAAAACAACTATTTAAACTATTTAAAGCAGGCATTTTCTTCGGTTTTTGTATATTCCTGTCAGACTGTTCTCATTTAATCATGAATTGGCACAAAAGATTCTATTAAGGACTGGAAAATAAGAAATACCTCAGAGAAGATAACAAATCACTTAGAAAAACATGGTACTGCAGCTCGCAAACAAGAGAGAAAGATAATGACATTAGGGAATTTTTCCCCTCAGAGAAATGCACGATTAACACCCATCTGTGTAGCGTAGGACAAAGAATGCAACTGTCACTTTGGTGACAGCTTATATATACAAAGAGGTGTACCTTCCCATAAATCCACCGTCTGGAAAATATCTGTTGTTCTTACTCCATAAATTTCTGCAGCTTTCAGGAACTGAGAAATTTGCTCCATTTGTTTGAAAGCCATCTTTGATTCTGAGATCTTTGGAATGGGTTCTTTCCCCCTTGGATGTAAACTGTTTATTAACTTGCACAGCAGCTGGGAGATTAAAGATAGAAGCAGAATTGAAAGGGGAAAATAATCAATTAGTTCCAGTTGACAGAAGACGAAATGCATGTGTTGTTTAATTTATGCTAAATGGGCATTCTGGTGCCACTGGTAGCAGTAAATTTTTAATGAAAACAATAAACATAGAAATGTATACATAGTTGAGAATAATTCCAGTAAATATGTTAAAACCTCCCAGCCCAAGCTTTCTTATCCACAACTGGACAAAACATACATGGATGTACTTGAGCATACAAAATCAAATCATTTGCTAAAGGTTATATAACAATTGACAGTTGTGTAGGAAAGCAGAAATTACTCTGAAGATATCAACTTAAGATATCAGTTTAAAAAATCCTAAATGCAAATGTTGGCATCTTTGTGCTAGCTTGGTAAACAGATGTATTATCGCTTAAAGTCTTTGGTTCTCTCCAAAATTAGATCAGGATATGTTACACAGACAATTTTCTTCTTTTCTTTTTTCGATAAATAACAACACTAATTGGTTTCTAAAGAAGATAAGCCTGGTATTTGAAAACTTGGTTTAAAAAAATCTGCCCTAATTGTCAGAGAAATGGTAATCAGTAGTTACCATATTACATAATCATCCATCTGTCTCTGCAAGCATATGTTTACTGCTCCTGTGCAGATCTCCGGATCATAATGCTTCATAGTTTTAAATGTTTTGTTTTAATTGCTATCTGCCTTGAATCTTCATAAGACATACATGGTTAAGACATTAAAATACTAAATTCACAATAATATAGTACAATGTGAGTTTATATCCCCAATCCTAAACACATGATTTACAGTCAGCCCATAAGTGGGGTGTACCATTCTAAGTCCAGTGAAGTCTATGGGCTTAGAAAAGTGTAACTCCGTTTAGGGTTGTACTGCTAATACTGTTTACTTTCAAGCAATGTGTTTTGAAGAAGAGCACCAAAAGAAATTGATTAGCTTGACCCGATGTAAATAAAGATGGGAAAAGTTAAAGACCAATTGTTATTGTATGCATATATTACTATTTGAAGCAGTTGTAACATCAGACGGTTACTTACTGTTCCATCCATTAGCCATTTCTGAAAATGTTGCCTTCCAGGAGGAGGTTGCTCTATATTTTCACCACATTGTACAATAATCCAGTCCACCAAACGACTTTCCAGTTCTGGGTCATATTTTTGTTCAATCTTCTCCTGGACTTCTCGGCTTAAGCCATAGCTTGGTCCCCTGTTGGCCATCTCTAGGAAGAAGAAAAACCACTTTATTTAATTTGTAAGGAGCACATTATGCAGCATCTATTCAGAACACTCAATAAGGATTCTAAAGCTGCCCAAAAAGGTTTCAAAAAGAGTGTTAAAAAATCAAGATTGTGTCTTTTAATATGGTGCCAAATATTTTAAAGATTATATATAAAACCCCCCAAGCTTAGCAGAGGTTGCAAGCGATGTTCCTCCAGTTGCTAGGAAGAGATGTAAGCATTTCAGGTTAATGTTGCATCTGCTGGCAAAATCCAGAGGTATAATTTGGGGGAGGTTAAGCAACAAAAAAAATGACTATACAGGAGGACTTGAGATCCTTTCAGTGATGCAGTGAGCTTCTCTCAGCAGTAATCTAGGTCTGAAAATGCAGGGACCATCGAAGCCAGAAATGTTGGTTAAAATTTAAGATGAGATCAAGGTTGCTGCAATGTTCTGCTGCGCTTGGTACTGCTGCTGTAGAAGCATCGTGATTTGGAGGAGGGTGTATTGATTTGATTTTCCTCACCGATGAGGAGGGTCAAAGCAGGGGCGTTGCTAAGAGCTATTAAAGAGGCCCTCCTACTCTGACATAGCAGTGAGGGAGTCCTATTCATCTCGCTCAGCTGCAGCAGCCTGCTCCTCTGCGCACATTTCCGCTGCTGTCAATCCCCCGTGCCTTCCAGGCTGCACTTCTGTTCTTATGCTGCGTTGTCATAGGGCTCAAGAAGATGATGACAGTTTAAAATACTCTCAGGATAAACAGCTGTTCATCTATTTTTCTTTACAACTAAGAGAGAAAAATCTGCACCTGGGCAACTGTAAACAATGCTCTTTTGTAATCAATGCTGCTTTGCAGCCTTTCATTTTCCAGCAAGGTGACGAGGTGAATTTTAATAGAATGGAAATACAATTTTTTGAAAAAGGAGCATCGTAAGTCTGGGTAGGATTTCTTTCCCCTGATTCCCAAGCACTAGAGAGCTTAGATGCTGGCCATAGTAGCAGCCGTAAATGCTTCTCTGAGCACAACATTCAACCCCCTTTTGCTTGTTTATTTACATCATTTCTGCACCATTTTCTTCCCAGTGGGGACCCAGAGTGGCTTACATCATTCTCCTCTCTTTTATTCTAATGACAACTCTGTGAGGTAGGTTAGGCTGGCCCAAAGTCATCCAGCAAGCTTCCATGGCAGACTGGGGATTTGAACCTGGTTTTCCCACCTCCTACTCTGCTATGCTAACCACTACACTATGCTGTCTTGGGACATGAAGGTGGATATTTTTTCAGTGGTCCTTAATCTATGCATGAATAATCTTTTGCCACTGACTGCATTGCTAACACATCCTGCGGCTGAGAAGGGATACTTCTTTACAAGTGATACCAGCAGAAATTTGTTTTGTTTTGTAAAATGCTTCCTCCAAGGGCATAAAAACACTCTGGTATAACAGGGAGAGCTCTTTAAAAATTAAATTAAATTAAACACTCACAACAACCCCACCTGCATGTTGAAGTGGCATGGCCCAGCAGCACAGCTCTCACACAAACATGGTGATCATGTTTCCTTTTCCCTGAGGAATGTTTCCCATGACAAAGCCAAAGACACCATTGTAAAGGCATCTTTTCTTTTCTTCAAAATCTGCATACAATTGAGACATTTTCCACTGAGTAGCAGTCAAATACTTTCCACATCATATTTCTTTGGCTTTCTACAGCCAAACCACCTCTCTGCAGACTGTCTCTTCTGCCAAGTCATAGGCAACAGAACTTATATAATTCTCAGCATCTTCTGTGGTTGAATACATAAAATATTCAATAGGTGACCTCATTTGACTGCAGACTTTTGGTATTACGTGCTGGTAATTTTTAAAGGCTGAAATACTTTTTTGGTATAATCCAGCTTTCCGATACTCATCCCATTGTATACAGCTGTAGTTAAACAAATGAGCAAACCCATTTACTTAAACCTTGACATAAAGAGAGCCAGTTTGGTGTAGTGGTCAAGAGAGCGGGACTCTAATTTGGAGAGCTGGGCTTGATTCCCCACTCCTCCACTTGAAGCCAGCCGGGTGACCTTGGTGAGTCACAGCTTCTAGGAGTTCTCTCAGCCCCTCACCTCACAGGGTGTTTGTTATGGGGATAATAATAACATACTTTGTAAACCACTCTGAGTGGGCATTAAGTTGTCCTGAAGGGTGGTATATAAATTGAATGTTGTTGTTATTGTTATTATTACTACATATGTTGTATGTAAGGGGGCATACAGCACATTCTGGAATGTGCAGGTATAAAATTCATATGGTCTATGATATCCAAAACAAAATAAAACCCCAAAAGAAAAACAGGTTTTTAATTTATAGTGGTTTTGTTTATTAAATATTATAGCATGGCAATAGAAGAATATGAGTTCCGCATTAAGATTGCTTTCAAAAGGACAGGTCACACTGTAGGAACTATAGTTTGTAAAGGAATGGCAAATCTATTACATTTACTTCTCACTTCTCTTCCTTCGTATGTTAGAACTCAAGGAAACATACATTAAGTTCCCAGGAGGTCCCATACAAGCACTGACTGACCCCAGACTTGCTTAGCTTCACAACAAGGTTGCCAGATCACATGGCTTCCAACCATATTCTGGGTCCGCGCTATCAGCAGTACCTGTATTTCTAAGGAAAATGGAGGACGGATACTGAGGCTCAGGATACCTATTAAGATGCTAACATTGTTTCCTGCAAGATTACGTGTCAAAGCACATCCTTCATCTATGAGACTATCATGAAATGGTAGTTTGAGAATCTGAATTTCAAATTGATACATGGTTTTGCCTGAATTTTCAGATAACTTTTTTTTCTTAAGTGGAGATTCTGAAATTCCAGATACTGCAGTTACCTCCAAAAGCTACATGCCCATGACCTGCCTGGCAGAACACTTTAATCCACACAGGTGGTGTGGATTAGGCCCCTCCATACCTCCTCCCAAGAGATGATCTGCACAAATGCTGATTTTTCTGACAGGACTAGTCATGCATAGCTCCAGCTGCTGTGTGTATGTGTATGTGTGAGAGAGAATAGTTGTGTGAGTGTAAAATGTGATCTGGATTCACTAAGGCTAGGCTAGATTTAACAGTTAACTAATACCCTCAGAATGAGAAGGGACTATTCTATAATATATAACGTTTTTTTAAAAAAAATTCTGGTTCTCCATGTTGCAGTTAAAAGGAATAAAAATAATAAGTATAACAAAGCACCAACAGAAGGCAGTTGTTGATACAGCTCTTTTCTACCCCAGTAACTCCTGAGATCTCTGAAAAGGTCTGTAGGTCATTGTTATGATCTTTACTTTCCTTGGGGTAGATGTTTCTTTTAATCTTTCCCTTACACCCTCTGGGTGTCAGGTCCAGTGTATATCTAAACTGTACTGACTCCATTTTCTAATGCTTCTAGTGTTTAAGTGCTTTCTTCCCAGGTGCACCAGTTCCCAGGCAGCATTCCCACCGGAGGCGACTGTTTTGTCTAACACCGTTCCACCAAGCATTGGCCTTGAAGGAGAGCAGCTTCCCAGGACTGAGAGATGTTGTTTTGAGAACTGTGGGGGGAGGCAAATCCAGATGGGTATTGTTACTTTGTACCTCATGCTTTGCCCTTCATTGGTAACAATGACTGTGTACCATCCTGAGTCTCCTATTCAGGACAGTGGACTATAATGGACCTTTTCTGCAGTAAAGTTTCCTTGTTCAATCAATGGACTCCTGTTTGCTTTTGAAAGGGAACCTGTAGGAAGAGCCTTATCTAGCCACAAGCTGACACTGGGTAGTTTGCTGCCATCAGGAATATATTATTCCAAGATATTTTATTTAAATTTTCCCTTTTGGTAACGTTCCTAAGCGTCAGGCTCCTTCGTGGTTCTATGGGGCCCTGAGGATAGGAATGGTATATAGCAATGACAGCTACACTGAGATATAACAAAACAAAAATAAACTTTTATTTAGTCAAGAAGCGTATCGGTTTCATAAATGTAGTTCTCGGTTCTTAAAGTTATTTCATTTACTCTCATTCACACAGATCTCTTCTAAGGCTTCACACACAGTTAGCCTCTTTCTCTTACTCAATATTTGTCTCACAGAAATGCTTAAACTCCTCAGGCAGCACACAGCTAGCCCGCTTTCCTCTGACTGCTATTCACAGAAATATTAAACCTGCTCAGGCAGCACACAGCTGGCCTCTCTTTCCCTGACTGAGTGTCCTTTCACAAACATGCTCAGTTCGGGTTCCACACAGGTTATATTTCTCTCATAAACACTTCAACATATTCAGGCAACACACAGCTAGCCTGCTTTCTTCTGACTGAAACCTTTCTCTCTCTCTCCCAGTCTAAACTGCATTCACTCCGCCCACAATCTCAGCCAACCAATCATATCGCTCACCCATTTCTCTACTTCACCCCCACTCCTCACCTAGCTCAAACCAAGCATTTAAACATACATGCACCCATTTCTTGAAATCATTACAGTCATGGCCTCCCAGTGGGGGCCACCACTCACCTGGCAGGTGGGGGGAAAGGCAAAAGAACAGGCCTCCCAGGTGCACTCTCGCACTTTGAAGCAGGCCGATTTAGTTACCAAACGTTTGAGCCCTAAATAGGCCCACTGCAAAGTACGGGAGCACTGAGGCCCTTCTTGGAAGTGACATCATCACATTGCCCTTGGACTGTGCAAAGCCAAACAAAGAGGTGAGTGCTGAGTTGCCCCTCCCACCAGGAGATTATGGGGACCTGGCAACTATAGCAAAAAGCCACATGGCCCTGGAGACTGTAATGCACTACAGATGAAATCAACAAACTTCACTTCAATGGATTTTGTTGGAAGAAGAAAATGGGGATGATTTCACCGATTTCCCACCTCTCATTGGAGCATTCCACTGTTTGGCTTTTTGTCTATGCAGATACAATGACTCCAGTATCAGCTGTTAAGAGGTTTCAGTGGGTTGCTGGGAAAAGGGGGAGGATGGGAAAGATCCATGTCCACAAATACCCTTCCACTCAAGATTCATTCAAACCAACAGATTGCATTGGGAAAAATACATGAATACACGAAACTGCTTTATATTGAATCAGACCATTAGTCTATCAAGGTCAGCATTGTCTACCTAAACAGACAGTGGCTCTCTAGGACAGGATTCCCTATGGGCCTATGGGCACCACAGTGTATACCAAGTGTTTTAGAAACTGGGTAGAGCCCAGGCTAGCTTCTTACTGGCCACTAGGGGTGTGCAAAGGCACCTCGATTCGGCTTTCCCGATTCGGGTATACCCGAATCGAGAAGCCGATGTGGGATTAGCCGAATCCTGAATCGCCAAGCCGATTCGGGAATGGCGATTCAGGATGATTCGGGAAAGCTTTTTCAATGGGAAAAAGCCTCCCCAGGCTTCACTGAAGCCTAGGGGAGGCAATTTCCCACCGAATCAACCCAAAATTGGTGGGGGCCTTCCTCTAACTCCCCTCTAACAACCCCCCAAGTTTCAGACCGATTGGACTTTGGGGGGCCATGTTATGGCCCCCCAAACCAGGTCCCCCTATCCTCGCCTAAAAAAACGGCATAGCTTTAGGTTGCTGCTGCTGATCTTCATTCATTTTTTCCTATGGGGAAAATGAAGAGGCAGGCTTCCTTTGCCAGGGGTGGTATTTTGCATGCAAAATGCCCCCCAACCCTCAGGAGCCCTTCTCCCACCTTTCCTCCCACCCCCCACCAAGGCTCAGCCTGCTCCCACTTGGGGGGGCCATTTCATGGCCTCCCCAAGTAGGTGCTCTGTTCTCTACCACTTACAGCTGGAGGAGGCTTGTCTTGCCAGGGGCGGCATTTAGCATGCAAAATGCCCCCCCAACCCTCTGGGGCCCTTCTCCCACCTCTACTCCCACCCCCCACCAAGGCTCAGCCTGCTCCCACTTGGGGGGGGCATTTCATGGCCTCCCCAAGTAGGTGCTCTCAGCCCCCAAAGCCCACCCCCCACTGCCCCACACAAACCCAATTCCCCCCCAGCTGCCATACACAGACCCAAATTCCCACATTAGCCCCTCACTGACCCAAATCCACCCCCATATCCCCACACCCATATCCCCAGGAACAGGCTGACCAGCCCTCCCCCTTTGTTCCCTATGCTGGGAACTTCCAAACTCTCTTTCCCAGGGCAATTCTGCACAGCCCAGGGGTGCCACAATCGTGGGCACACTTCTGAGTGCCAACTTGTCCCTGGGAAAGAGCACCTGACACACAGACAACCACCCCCTGACACCCCCACCACCTACAGAGAAGGCTGGCCAGCCTGCCCCATTGTTCCCTATGCTGGGAACCAACCTCACATCAAAGAATGAAGCACACAAACACACAATGATTCAAGTTTAAAAAACTTTATTTTCTCACTTTCAAAGTGCAATAGGTAAACACATCACGGCAAATCATCACACTAACCGTCCCCTACACAAAAGGACAACACAATTCACTACACATCAGAGAATCTTAAAAAAAAATTATTTTAACAAACTCTAAATTTTTGAACAGATTCAGGTTACATAGTAGGAGGGCACAACAGGACATGGAAAAAGAAGTCCACTAGACAAGATTAACATAACTACTAGCTTCATACAACCATCCCTCCATAACCAAACTTAATGGGGGGAAACCACTGCAACAAGGTCCAGCAGAACCAATGTCATTTCCTGCGGCTATGCTTCCAGTTCAGCCACAAAAAGCTGGACTGGGCACTGCCAAGGCACTGGACAGTGGTATTTCTGGAGCAGTGTTGCAGAGGTTTCCCCCCACCCCCACACCAGCCTCAGCATTTACCCGGAAACATCTGCGAGAGATCATCATTGGCTGGTGCCCAGCCCCAATTCTTCCCGCACCCCCCCCCCCAGCAAACCAAACAGTAACATTTCAATTTGGGGGGAGGGGGTTGTTTTTTTACATGAACATTTCAAATTTGAAAAAACATAATCACACCTCTTTTTTTGGTTTTTTTTTTTATACCTGAACATTTCAACTTTGAAAAAACATTATACAACTTTTTTTTTGGTTTTTTTTTTATACATGAACATTTCAACTTTGAAAAAACATAATCACACTTTTTTTTTTTTTATACCTGAACATTTCAACTTTGAAAAAACATTATTACAACTTTTTTTGGGTTTTTTTTTTTAAACAAAGATTTCAACTGTGAAAAACATTTTAAACATTCCAAACAGCAGGATGTGACATTTTCCCATTCCCTAATCCCCACCTAAGCAATTGCTATCTAACCTATTTCTCCCTCCAGTGGCAATCCATGTTTCTGGGGCATTGTTTTTCAGAATAAATTTGGTCCCACTGGGTCTGTCTCAGTGCTGGGAGATGTTTTGAATTCCCTTGGGGGGGGGGGTTCAAATTGCTGGGTGGATTCCCTTTGCCACTGGTTCCTAACCACCCTCCCTCTACTGGCCAGTTTTAACTGCGTCTACAGGGTTTTATGCAGGGGAGAGCGCGATTCCAAAGGATTGGACTCACAGAGGATGCAGGCCACAAGTTGGGCTCACCTCAGTCACTCTGGAAGTCCAGTCCTGAGAAATCGAAGAGGCGAGAGTTGACCTTCAGGAAGGTCAACTGCTCGATTCTCCATGGGAGAAGGCGAGTGCGATGTGGGCCGACAATGTCGCCCACATGAGAAAAGACGTGCTCGCTCTCCACGCTCGTCGGAGGGCATGAGAGCAGCTGCTGCGCCTTGAGGGAGAGGTCCGGCCAGACCGACTCCTTCTTGGCCCAGTAGCTGAGCGGATCGGTGGAGAGCGACTCGCAGGGCTCCACGAGGTAGTCCCTGACCATTGCCTCCGCCGGATCCTCTCTCACGGACCTCACGACCCCAGAGAGGACGAGGGCCCACCGGAGCATCTCCATCTCCATTGGCACTCCGGTGGTGGCCGCGGGGGGGGGGGGCTGCGCAGAGGGGGCGTCAGAGGGACCCGCACGGCAGGGCCCCTCTCGTGTCCCCCCTGTCAACAGGTGTCCCCCCTCGGCCTGCCTGCGCCTCACCCAAGAGCAGAGGGTGTTTCTGGCTTGGGTGAGGTTCCCGTCCCGCTCGGCGAAATTGCCCTTTATGCGTGGGTCACATATGGTCGCCAACATGTATGACTCGACCTGCGTGAGAGGAGTTAGCCTGGCAGCTATGCCATGCTGCAGCCTTCTCACCACTGCGCGCACCGCTGGAACAAGGTCAGCACGGGGCGTGACCCGGTCTGCAAGGGTGGCCATATTCCTCTGGAGCGTGTGCACCAGGGGAATGACCAGACCGAGGGTCGCCGTGTCTGACGAGACCGCCACAGTGAAGTCCTTGAAGGGCTTCAGGACCTCCACTGTCTGGGTGACGGTGAGCCAATCCTCCCAGCTGAACTCACCCACCTGACTCGCACCGCGGTTCTCGGAGAGCCACGAGTGGAGTGCGGCCTGCTGCTCCACCAAGCGCTCAAGCATGGCGCAGGTGGAGTTCCAGCGAGTGCTTACGTCAGTGATCAGAGCGTGCTCCGGCACACCTGTCCTGACCTGTGTCTGGCGCAGTTCGTGCGTGGCTTTCACGCTGCGCGAGAAGTGACCCGTGAGCCTACGACATTTCTGGATCAGTAACTGGAGTTCACGAGTCCGGGTATCAAGGGGTTCCTTCGAGGAGCCCTACCCCAGCGCATCTCTCACCACTAGGTGAAGTTTGTGAGCCGCACAGTAAACGCACTCTCGGCTCACTAGATGCGCCGCTGCCCTCATGTTCTTGCCACCGTCCGTCACCATGCATCCCACGGTGGCGGGTCCCTGCCCTATCCACTCTTCCAACTGTCTCCTCAAGGTGGCAGCGATGTTCTCCGCCATGTGGGACACGTCGAGCACCTCGGCGTGAAGCAAGGCCTTGCAGTAGCCGGCCCGACGGTCTCCCATCCTTCCCTGGCTAGCTGTGCTAGGCACCTCCCCCTAGCCCCCACCCAGAACCACCAGGTTCCCACCAGTGAGCAGTAAGTGAGAGGTACGCTTGCTGCACACTTGAGCAGGTCCAGATGTCGGATGTGAAGTGCACAGTTCTCCCGGCAACCCGGGACAGCTGTGCCTTCACATGGTCCCTGGCAGCCCTGTAAAACGAGGGCACCACCGATCTGGTCAACGTCGTGCGAGCAGGGACGGCGTACCAGGGAAAGAAATCATGGAGCAGCCCTGAGAAGCCGAAGTCTTCTACTATGGAAAACAGTCTCCCATCCACCGCTACCATGTTGACGATGTGGAGCGTGAGGCGCCGGCTCGCCCTCCGGATCCCCTCTCTGGGCACACTAGGGCCCTGCGTACCAAGCATCTCCGGGAGAGAGGCTTGGCGTCCCTTCCCTGCAGGAACCCTTGGGGGGAGAGCACCAGAGGAGCCTGCCTCCTTCTGGCTAGCTGGCGGCCGTGTGGCGCCACTTGAACTCTCCTCCCGACAAGCACCGCCTGGTGGTGCCTCTTCGTGTGGTTCCTCATCCCAGACATGGTGAGATGCGCAGCATCTCTGCCATGGCTGACGCGCTGCCCACAATGCAGGCACTAGGCTGTTCGGGAATCCTCCATTGTCTGGAAGTGCTTCCAGAATTCGGAGGTAAAGGGCATCCCACGCTTCCCAGGAGAAGCGCTTTTGGGACCACCCCTAGGCACCTCCTGTGAGGTGCTCTGGCCGGACACACCGTGTCCCACTCTCGGCCGGGCAGGTGGGGATGGACGAGGCTGAAGAGGCAGAGATGTGGGCTCTTCCACCACAGTCTCTGCCTCTTCCTCCTGCATCCTCTCCTCCTGCACAGCCGCGAGAGGCCTGCTGCTGGCCTCAGAGGAAACTGGGGTGGACCGCCCCAGGGGGGTCTCATGGGCAGTTCCTCCAACATCCTCCGGGTTCCTGGGGTGATCGTGAGGGATGGAAAAGTCACATGCCCCACGTCCATCCCAGGAGACACCACATGCCGCCCCTCCTCCAGCAGCTGGCTCGCAACCACTGGAGGAGGAGGAGCCTCAGCAGCAGGCCCCCGCCCAGTGCCAGCCCCTGCCTCACACACCCGGGTTGGGGGTGGCCCTCTAGCAGCTGCCTCAGGAAAGAGAGTCTTGCGAACCCTCTTCCTGTCACCAGAAGCCAGGCTGGTGAACAGCAGCAGCGCAGGGGAGGGCCTCCTCCGCTCAGATGGGGGGGCTGCCGCAGCAGTCCCCCTCTCCCTCCCCTCCTCCCATCTAGATTTCTCCCTAGCCTTTCCCCCGGGGCCCCTCTCTGCTTTCCTCTCTGACATACTTTCCCCTCCCGAAATCTACACTAACTACTCAGAAAACCTTGGGAAAACAAAGGTCAACCTAAGGTCGAGACCTAAGTTACCTGCTCTAAATCTGTGCTTCTAGTGGCTCTGTGACTTGGAGATGGACAATCAAGTGCCTTTTTAAGCAACCCTATTTATGTTGGGGAACCTGAGCCTGCCAAACAGCTGAATTCCTCCGGAATTGAGCTGGCCCTAAACCCCAGTAGGTGACAGACAGCCTTAGACACTCACACACTAGTATGCCCGGGCCGGCCTGGCACCACCACGGGTGCCAGAGATGGGCAGTGGAACCCTAGTTAAGGGGGCACTAATGGGAAGCCTATTGACAGCTATTCCAAATGTGTATATATATAGAATTCAAACCTAACTCTCACTCACTAATGCTTTTCCTGCTGAGTCCCTATTCAGTTTTTTTTTTAAAAAACTACACTTGGTTTCCCTGTCGATTACGTTGAGGGCAATTAGCCACTGAATACCTACCAACTGGCCTACCTACCTAAGACACTATTTAGCGGGAACAATGTTTCTGTGGTGTGTCGGTGTGGGGTGTGGATGTGGTGGTCTGAAAATGTGCCTCCCCCCTCCCAAGCTAGGAAGAACCCACCCCTAAGCCCACCCAAATGTAAACCCAGACTCACTCACCAGTCCTGCAGTCCAGCGATGTTCAGGCGGTCGTGCAGCTGGTCCTCCTCTCCTCCGCTATGCTGTCAAGAAAGGTGGAATCATGTTAACAGAGTCAATAACACGCTGAACACACACACAACCCCCAAAAGGCAAGGCCCCGATCTGCTTTGGGCCTAGACAGTCCTGAAGCCATTGTGAGGAAGCGGTGCCATAGTTAAAATTCAGGTCATCAGGACCGCCCCCCCCAGAAAGGCTAGGGCCAACCAGTGGTAAAACACAACACATCCTCCCTGCAGAGCAGGCCTGTGTGTAGGCCCGAAGCTGGCACACTCATTTTTTGGTGGAAACAGTAAATCAAGCCCACCCCACACTCAATCATAACAAAGGAAATATTAAAGAAAGAAAGCACAACAATCAATATTGAACACCCCCCAACCCCCAAACAATGTCCTCTTGCCCAACTAGCAAATGTCCCTCCTAGCCCAAGCCATAAAGACCAAACTAAAGCATATGCTAGCAGATTGCCACAGCAGTAGCAATAAATCCAAAAACCATTTTTTTAAAAAAAACCCTACCAGTTCTCCTCTCCAGATGTCCAGCAGCAAAGTTGATCCTCCACACACGCAGAGGTCTCCAAGCCGATGTCCTCCAAGTGCAGTGCAGTCCAATCCAGAAGAAGTCCACGAACGGTCAGCAACCTGTTTGTGAAGCATGCTTGTGAGTGCCAGGCCAGCCAGCAAACAGGCACCAAAGCCAGAGCAGCAGCCCTGTGTGTAGGCCAGAGGCTGGCACACTTGTTTGAGAGCCGCGTGGGAAGCATTGGAATTGGATGAAGGGGACCAGAAACAGCAAAGCAAGGCACACCAACACAGTTTTGTGAAGCATGCTTGTGAGTGCCAGGCCAGCCAGCAAACAGGCACCAAAGCCAGAGCAGCAGGCCTATGTGTGGGCCAGAGGCTGGCACACTTGTTTGAGAGCCGGGTGGGAAGCACTGGAATTGGATGAAGGGGACCAGAAACAGCAAAGCAAGGCACACCAACACAGTTTTGTGAAGCATGCTTGTGAGTGCCAGGCCAGCCAGCAAACAGGCACCAAAGCCAGAGCAGCAGGCCTATGAGTGGGCCAGAGGCTGGCACACTTGTTTGAGAGCCGCGTGGGAAGCATTGGATGAAGCAAAGCAAGGCACACCAATCCAGTTTGTGAAGCATGCTTGTGAGTGCCAGGCCAGCCAGCAAACAGCCACCCAAAGCCACCCAGCAGAGCTTCTAGCCTGTGTAGGCCCAGAGCTGGCACACTCATTTTTTAAGGCCTGGGAAACAGTAGATCAAGAGTAAGACCACCCCACACTCAAGCATAACAAAGGAGACATTAAAGAAAGAAAGCACAACAACCAATGCTGAACCCCCCCCCCCCAAACATTCTCCTCTTCTGCCCAACCTGAAAATGTTCCCCCAGGCCATGCCAAGACAGACTAAACTGAAACATCATTTTGCATAGGCAGGCCACAGCAGCACATTGCCCAGCCAGCATCCAAAAATTTATAAAAATTTTAAAAAAGGCCTACCAGGTCTCCTATCAGGATGTCCAGACAAGCACAGTTGATCCTCCAGGCAGATGTCCTCCAGGCACAGCCTCTCTCCTCTCTCAGTCAGCACGCAGCAACAGAACTGTTCAGACCACTCTTGCCCCAAATTTAAATCCCCTTCCCCTGCTGCAGCCTCAGCCAAAGATTTGAATCCATTGGCTGGCAGAAGGATGCAGCAGTGGGATTGGTGACTCCTAAATACCCCCTCCCTTGCCTTACCCCCCCCACACTCCAACAGTCACCCTCCTCCTGCTCCCCCTCCCCTACCTGTTAATTTGGGTGGGAATCTCAAAATGCTGGCATTGCTTTGCAAATGCAAAGTGCAGTGCACCTTGCATTTGCAAGGCAAAGCTAAGGATTCCCTTCCCTCCTTTGCAAGAGGGGTAGGGGGTGACAGAAGGAGTGAGTGACTCACTCCTCCCCCCCTTCTAAGAGCAAGCGCCTAGCAAAATGGCGCCAAGAAGAATCCCGAATCATCCCGAATCGATTCGGCGTATGGCGATTCGGGATTCCCGAATCGATTCGGGGTGATTCGGGATTTATTCGGGATTTGGAATCCCGAACTGCACACCCCTACTGGCCACTGGAGATCAGATTGTTTTGGTGGCGGCTACTCCTGTTCTCCCTTGCACTTGGACTTTCTAAATGTGCGTGCATGGCAATTCATGATTTCTACAGGAATGGAGGATGACATCATGTAGAAACAAAAGAAAAGCACACAACTTAGGTGGCTGAAACGGGGAAAATCATCTATGTGAGAATAGCCCTTGTGAGATATGCTGAAAGAGAATAAGCAGCCCAGTAAATTATATAGTTGAATGAAGATTTGAACCTGTGTGTCCCTTCTTCTAGTCCAATGGACCAGTACCCCACACTGGCTCTTTTACCTTACATGCCTTTGGAAGACAACTGAGGCAGGACTGTTAATGATTAAAATAATTTGTGACTAGTAAAACAACATGCATGTTGTGCCATGTCATAGCGATGCTTAGCTCTTTGCTCAATACTGTTACTAGACCATCAATTAATTAGAAGAGCTGCATGCTACAATCTAGTCACAAAGGGAAGGCATAGCAAAAACTAGATCAGTATAAAGAAAACAGAATTATTCTGTCATATAATGCAGTCTACATCATGTTACTATTATTAATCTCTGAGTAGTTCAATCCTAAAGATTTTTCTTTCAAAAACCATTGACTTAAATTGATTTAGAAGGGTGTAACTCTGCTTAATATGTCTTTATGTAAGAACCCAAAGGTGGACTACCTATGACTGGAGGTATGGGGATTGCCAATTCCCCCAAGAAAAAGCTATATACAAAGCTAACTAAATAGGAATATATTAATTTTGACCTATATATATATTATATATATTAATTTTAGTATAAAGTGACTGAGTGCTTACATAAATAATTATGATAAATATTCCTAAAGTTCATACAAAAATCCAATACAGTCCATCAATACATATCAACACCGCATGTATGAATGTTCTGTGCCAGGGTCACCCACCGTCAACAGAAGTAATTCAATCCAATAATACATTAATAGTTGTTCTTTCTTTTAGGTGAGCCTTGGAGGAACTTCTAGGCACAGGTAAATGAAAAACAGCTGGTCTCCAGAAAATAAGTCTATAATCACAATGAAGATTTCTTCTCTTTTAGGTAGGACCCCAATATTGGGAGTTACAGGAAGAATTCCATGAGCCCCCTCCCCAGTGGGGGGCCAGATATTCAGACTGCACGTTTAATGCAATTACTTTTTCAAGGGCATCAATATAAAGGTCCAATCTCTATTCTCATCTTTATCTGCCTCCCTGTCTTCAGCTTCCTTTTCCCTGGTAGCTGGAGACCAGCTGTTTTCCACTTACCTGTGCCTAGAATTCACACACACACACCAATCTAGAAGCAGCCGCTGCAGCTTTAAGATACTAATGCCTTCAGTAACTGGTGTTGGACAACTACAACTGTACTGCTAGTCTTCAAGCCTCCTTCTGTCAGTAAGAGGTAGTGAGAGAGGCTTTTCAGGGCTGCTCTGGACTTTGAAGGAGGACTCATCGGGACAAGGCCATCAGGTGCTTGCTACTAAGCAGCTTCCATAACTCACCTGGGCCCACCTACTTGCTACAAAGGTGGAGTATAAACGAAGTAAATAAATAAGATAGTTGAAGATCAAGCGGAGGGGCAGATAAAAAGTAGGTTACTAATTAATGTTTTAATTAATTAATTAAATAAAGGGGCTGCCAAGAGGGAAGGAGGAAATAGTACGAGGGGATAGAATGGAAAGCAAGGTGCCTCCTACAGGCCCTTGCAAGTTTCCTACTATGCAACTGGGCTTGGCCTGATGGCCAGCGTGCCGTTTTCCCAAGGAGAGGCTACTGGGAGAGGGAAGGAGGGAAAGCTGAAGACAGGGAGGGGAGGGCACATGGCTAAAGTTGGTTGGCTGTGGAGTGGGAAGCAGAAAAGGAGGTAGGAAAAGAGGAGAGGCAAAGGGGGCTTTCAGGGAAGGGAGGGAGGAAATAGTAGGGGAAGAGAAAAGCAGATACCCCCTGCAAATCCTTGCAGGTCTCCCAGTTGTTATTAGAGTTGCCAGACACCACTCACTTCCTGTCGGGAGGGTGGTCTCTCGCACTTTGTGCTAGGCACGAGGTCTTCTTTTGCATGTGCGTACCCTGGAGCGGGTGTGATGACATCACTTCTGCACGAGGCAGGAGACCTTGAACAGTTAGATAGGAGAGGTGATAGCACAGAAAAAAAATAAGGTGGATGGTTGATAGGAAAAAAAAGCACTGGAGGAGAAGTGGGAGGAGGGCCAGCAGGCAGAAGGAATAAAGTTCCCCTTTTCCAGAAACAGAATGGAGATGAGGCCCAAGGGGAAGGGAATGGGATCTCCCACCGCCCCCCCCCCCCCGTTCTGTGCATTGTGGAGTTTTGCAGATATTCTGTAGATGCTGCCTCAGCAACTGCTGCTCTCTATCCTCAGAGCATAGCTGTAGAAGCAGAAACATTCCAACCTCTGCATCCACCCCAGGGGCTTAGACAGCAATGGATAATGGGGCCGTCCCAGCAACTTCATGTTCAAAATTCCAAAGATGCCTAGAAATGTGGGAACAGCCTTCTCTTCCCAGGCATTCTCAGGGAACTCTGGATCTTAGAACCACTCATTTAATGTCCCAGAAGCCATGTTCTCACCATTTCAAAGATATCACAAATATATTTTTACCTTACCACTGATAACTGTAGAAGTGCAATTGCTTATACCTTTGTAGACATCCTTGGGCAACCTAAAAGCAATTTATAACATTTTGAGAGCTATTTTAAACCATGGAGCACTGGGCAATGAAGACTCCCTGTGGCTACTAGTCAGGCGTTTTCAAAGATGTATCATGATAAAGCTCTACACGTATCAGCAGACTACAATCTACCTTCTTTCCATCTGTCCCCTTAGGAACTCCAATGAGATTGAAATAAGTGAACAATGAAATGCTGAATCTGTAGGAAAAGCCTGTTTTCCCCTTATGCTTCCAGATGGGATCATCCAACCATCCAAGTTTTAAGCCAAACTGGTTAACTGTAATCTGGTCCAGTGATAAAACTGTCAGCCAAACTCTTAGCCATAACAGCATAAATACATTCTCTGAGCTTCTCTGTATATTCTGCACAAGTTCTCTTCTATGCTATCATTTGTGCAAGTTAGATTTGCCTTCATTTAAAAAAAAACCTGCAAAACTAGTTGACTATCAGACTAGGATCTAGGAGACCTGGGTTCAACTTTCCACCCCACCACAGAAGCTTGCTGGTGACCTTGGGTCAGTCACACAAAACCCAGCCAAGGTCCTCTCTCTCCTCTTCCAGAGGCTCCACCAGACAGGCAGATGGGTCCCTGTATTTGCTTCCCCTCACCCAGTTACAGCTCAGGGCTATTGGTGAAAAAAGAACTCAGGAGTTACTTTCCTTATATGTATGCTACTATCATTTAGACTAGGCCCTTTCCACATGACCAGAAAATAGGTTTGTAACCAGCTCTCTCTGCTAGTTCCCTCAGCAGAGACAAAACCCTTCTCCTCAGTCTCTCCCAAGAGGCTCCTTTTTGCTCCAATAGATTCTAACTCTGATTGGCCCAGCATTCCATGCACTCCCATTGGCTGTCTCTCATGAGAGGCAGAGCTGGAGCCAGTCCTGTCTGTCACAATACCCTTCTCCTGTGAGTGTGTACATCTACCTTCTGAATTAATATCTCATGCCTCTCACAAAATGGCTTCTGACGTACAAAGACCTAAGCCACAGCAAATATGTTAGTCTTTAAAACTGGTGCTTCTCAAAACATGGGTTACAAAGCCACAAAGGAAGACAAAGATGGTTTACAACCTTTCTCTCAGAGGGGAAGAATGGAGGCTGCTGGTCTGCTTAGTACAACAGCAGGAAAAGAGGGCAGAACTGCCAGTCACTCTTTAATTCCTGCTTATTCCTTCATAAATGCTCAGCCCTCCACATAAGCAGTCGTACAAGATCAGTTCTGGCTCTGTGAGAAAAGACACACACCATAGCCTAAGCATATCACCTGCTGGAGCCATATTACTGGTAGCTAATGCCCAGACAGGTACCCAGCCTTGATCTCTGTTAAGGACTGTGGCAATTTGTATCAGCCTTCCTAACTTACCTCACATAGATAAAATAGGTGTAGGATAAAATGGAACCACATATACCACTCAGCACTTTTGGAGGAAAGATGGGACAAAAATATGGTGGTTAGTGGGATAGAGAACTAGTGAAAGATTCTTACAGATTAGGTTGCGGAGAAGGGTTGCTGTTCCCCCCTGTGGTGGTGAGGGATCTCCCCCTCCCACCCTCCACCCCCTTCCCAACACTCACCTGGCTTGTGGGGGGGGGGAGGTGGTGGTGGAAAAGCCTCTGAAGCGCGCTCCCAGGTTGGCGCGACGTCACTCTCATGAGTGATGTTATTGTGCCACCCCAGGGGGCACTCCCGCATTTCACATGGGGCCAAATCAGGCCCGTTTGGGGCCCAACTTGGTCAGGTGCAAAGCACATGCGTGCAAAAACAAACATTTAGGTGAGTGCTGGGTTTCCCCCTCCTGCTGGGAGGATAAGGGGACCTGGCAATCCTATTGCGGAAGGAGGAAAGAAGCATGGAGTTAGTCTACAGGGTCCTACAAAATACAGTAGGCTTAGAAATGGGTCCCCAAAAGCCTGAGAACCACTTATTTAATGCGCCAGAATGTACACATTAATGTGCCTTACCTACCATCAATGCATCTAGCCTCTTTTTAAGTCACCTTAGCTGGTGGTCACCCTTCCATGGCACACTGACTTTCCCTAATTTATGAGGTATGAACTAGTACTTCCTCTTCTTGCTTCTGAATTTATTTTCTATCAACTTCATTCGGCAAGCTTACATTCTAGAAATATAAGGAAGAAAAATTTCTATCCATTTCCTCAAAGCCACACATTTTATAAATTCCTCAGGCCTTTCTGACACCCCAAGTCACCTTTTCTCACTTTAAAGGGCCACAAAGTTCACCACTTTCCTAAAGTTGGTGCTGTACAATTGCCATTTTTTAATCTAAATACAGACTGTTGATCTTTTAAATTTTCACACTTGGACAGTGCCAGAATAATTATATACCAGTAAATGCACACTTCATAACCTCTTTAATAAGTTATAGTTATAGTATAACATGGTTATAGTATAACATGGTTATAGGAAAAAATGTGAAGTGCTACTCTTTGCTTTCTGTTCAAATTGTAACGCTGCAAAAGCATTTTTCTTTCTTTCATAACTCATGCCATGGCTATGTAAGCCAACTTTGTTACTTTTAAACCACTTATTTTGCTGCTGTTCCTGGTACATTTGTTCAAGTGTCTCAAATAGCATTTGAATGGTACCAATAAGAAAAAGAACAAAGCTAGTTTTAACCCTCAATCTTTGTCCAAGCATAATTTGGTTCTAGGAACCCTGTTTCATATTCTCATGGAAGAATCGCACGTATAAACAGATTAAAATTACATGTAAAATTACCCAATGTGATCATCCAGTAGAAAACAACATAATCATAATGAAGGACACTGGGGAACAAGAAACAGGTTTCTTTCGATACATACCTCGTATCAGCACTATTACAGAAAATCAAATAATTAACCGTATTATAGCCTACTACTAAAGAGTAAACAAGAACCTTCACCATTTTTGCTAGTAATACCAGGTCCATAATAATACAACACAAAGATACTGCTTTTTTATGAAGATATTTTTGTAATGTAAATACAAATTCAGGATTGAAGCATGAAATAGTCTGCTTTCAACAGAAGCAGCACAAATCTACACTTATGCTGTACTGTAGGTTCATGTGCTGATCACTAACATTGTATAAATAGACAAGGTCATGTTCCTCAAAGGTTCTGAACTACATTTGTGACTGTACAATCAAAGCCAATTTTTCCCAGGAGCTAAGAATGCTAAGAATCTACATGCCATTTGATTATACTCCAACTGCTGAAGAGTCTCTGTGGAAATAATACTTACTGAGACCACCACTTTTCCCACATAACAATTTTAGCATCCACAACTAATAGAGTTAACCACAATAAAAATGTACTCTCAACTTGTACGTAATATGGCCTGTCATTTTGAATTTTTACACAAACAATCTTGCATTTCACAGTGGTAAAAATAATTTGCCTTCTGAAGAACTCTTGTGCTCAGGCAAGAAAACAGTGAAAAAATTAAAGGTTTTAAACAGTAGTCATTGGCTCTAACAGAAGAAGTCACAAAATCTTTAGTTTCATGATCTATTAATATCATTCTCACAGCAGAATTAGATAGAGGATTTGGTTTTAAGACTGTAATGCATATTCTAGATTCGCAACATATTCATTATACATTTTTGGTTAAGACATAATGTTTCATACAGGCATTAGCTGTTTTTCCCCATCATGCAAGAAAGCCTGCATTCTGTAATAGAAAACCTTTTAAGAAAACTTGGCGGGGAGGGGAGAGCTAGCCTTAGAATATCGCACTCTCATTGTTTCTTCAAGACTTCATGCAGACAAGTACATTCTAGTAGTATCACTTAACTGACCAGCTGTTCTAGAAAATATTTCTCCCTCAAAATGCCTGTTTGTTGGAAAACCCATAGAACTTCACTATTTACAAATAAAACATTTACAGTCACTAGATGGCTGAACTGATCAGGCTTGCAATACTCAAACTTTGGCAAACAAACGGACAGATGTTTATTTTAAAAATAGCAATACAATGGACTATGACCTGTAGACTACAAAACATGTTCATGATCTGGCCCTACCCTCTGCATACCAATTTTTATACCCAGCCACACACACAATACTTGGAAATAACTCATTGAAAGTAGAAGGGCTGTATTCCATGTAATGTGTTTAGGCTTTGGGTAAGTAAATGTCTAAGTGCAGATATTCCTTCTTTTGTGCACAGACGCATATTAGGCAATTGGCTTGCATTTTATCTCACTGTGGCGACTAGCTGGGTTACAAAATTACAAGGAACAGTTCCAGAAACCTTTAATTCCTTTATAAGCAGCAAATGAGTAATTCAAAGTAATTTTAAATAATATGAAAGACACTTATTCTCCCCATTTGCTTTTACTACCGTGTCCACCGCCAACCCTAAGCAGACTTTTCTTTAATTATACTTGTATAAACTAAAATTAGTGTGCAAGTATTCCAGGTAGTTTTCTTCTGAGTTTGAATTGATAAGTTGCATTTTACAGTTCAAGTGGAAGAACATTAGAATGCATATTTATTTTAAGGTGTAAAAAGGATGAAAAAGTCAAAACATATTATAAGAAAGAAATTATTGGCACAAATATATCTGGGTACAAAAGTATAGGAAATAAGTATTGCAAAAAAGGTGATCTGGGTGTGGTAGAAAGGGTTGAGACAGCAGCATTTTCTTCATATTTTCTGTCATTTGTGCAAATGCAGTATTAAAATATAGATTTACCCCAAAAATGGTGATGCAGAAACAACGGTAAAGCTCTAGGTCCTTCAAGAGGACAGTTCCTATATGAAAACTGCCCCATACACCCAACCAAACTGAGCCACAGAAACAAGTGCAAACCTCTTCTGCTCTTGCCTGTGTTGCAATTCATGTAAGTGTGGTCAGCTTGTCAATCAAGTCTTCAACAGTGTACACAATAAGTTTGATATCATCTTGTTCTTTCATCCGATGTTGACCAGCTTTGCGAAGAATAATATCCACATCTGTACTGACAACACGTTCAGCAATTTTCAAGGAAGTCTGCCAGGGAACATCTTCATCTTTTATGCCATGCAGAAGTCGCACAGGACACTTTATGGGAAGAGGACTACCCAACACACAGTGATTTTCTGCCTCTTGAATGACTTCATATGATACAGTGTAAAAGCCTTCTTCATTGTGCTTGGTTGGCAGCTTCCATTCACCCTTTTCTTCTATTTCTTTCTTCACCTATGAAATTAAAAATATGTGACAGACTCCATGGAAGAGATCTAAAAATTATTTTAATTCAAGTCAGCCCAAGGCAAGTTCACACACATCTGCACATCACTATAATGTCCTTAATGACTGACTTGCATAAGTCTAATGTAACATAAGGAGCAGCAAGCTGAATTAAGCCACACATTTCAGTTTAAGGCTAGTTCCAGAATTACTAGCCATGCTGAAGAGGCAATAAAGCCCTTCATCAAGCTCAAATACGGATACTGAATAAAGAGCATGAAGCAAAACCGAGGAGTTTAAAATTAGTAGTGTAAAACAGATTAAGTTTAAACAGCATAACCTGCATATAGACTACTCTGTAGTAGGGGCAAACACATGTTCTGAATTTTGATAACTGTTCTGAGCAGAGGCTTGTATGCACAGTGGCTAAAAAAATGAGTTATGGATAATCTCCAATTTGAACCCTGTATCTACTGAGAGCTTCTGAGGAAGCCTTATGCAAGCCATTCTGTATTCAGACATCACAAACATAACCAGTTAATTCATGACAAACTCAAGTCACAGCCGTACCCATGCTTTTTAGATATTTTAACCTAGCCTGTACTACTTATGGTGTCATTTAGTATTTTATTGTATTGCACTGAGTTTTAGATATTGTTTTAGATAACTGTTGATAATTTTAATGTAAAATGTTTTTGCTGTTAGCCGTCTGTGGGCAGGGTGGGGTATAAAGATGATAAATAAATAAAGTCTGGTTCATTCAAACATTCACATGTTCCTTTGCCTTCCATTTGAAACTAAGATTGCAGGCTTCTTGATTTAGAAACCACAGCTTAATTCTGATTTACCAACCTGCACCGTGAGTCAAAATGAATCACAAGTTGCTAAACCACCCAAACTTGGACATCACAATAAAATGTAGTTAGACTGAATATTTCCTGATTTAGGAAGTCTTGTGTCTTGCTCTGCACAAAGGGAGGTGGAATGTGCAAGCATGCTAGTATTTATAGTGTAGGTTTTAGCTAGCTTTATTATCTTATCTAACTTTTTGCACACTTTCTGTAATATGACCTTCTGCACACAACTACAATAAACAAAATATTCTTCATAAATTTGTGGTGCCTCTGGTCCTTAGCTTCATGATTTGGCTCACTTATCTTTGTAACTTTCATGGCAGATTCAGCACAGTTGACCCTCAAATAGCATCCAATAAGACCAGAGGCTGGTTCTCCCCAGTCTCTGTGGAGGACTTGTTAAGGGGAAAGGTAGCAGACCACTCCTCTCTGTTCAAGGTTGTTCTGCTAAGACTGGACCTTTAACTCCTGGTCCTACTGACTCCCCCTGACCAGTGGGCTCCCTTTTGTGTTTTCTTTACTGTAGTAAAAAGGATAATATAAAGCAATTTATCTTTGCAAAAACTTTCAACAAAAGAATGTTCTCTGTAGTGCTCCTTTGTCTAACCAATATTCTCTTTATCGCACAGCAACTTCACAGAAGAACCCAGACAAACTTCAAGGACAGAACTGACTAGAAAAGCCAATGTCTCTACTTACCTCTACAGGGAGTTGTTGAAAAGTTGCTATAAGATGGTCTGCAGCTGCAGCTATTCCAACCAGTGCAACCACCTTTTCAGGTCTGGCAATTGCCGCATGAAGCATCAGCCATCCGCCCAAACTGGAACCAACTAAAATCTTAATATCAAAACAAAAGGTATTAGTGTTTTAGTGCTATAGAAATACAATGCATGAATTTACAGCACTTAATTTTGCCACTGTAGCCAACAGAGATTAAGTGGTGTGAGGACTGACTGAGAATGTGACTGCTTGTTGGACTTGCAAACATACACTTGAATCTACTGTATTTAAACAGATTCTTACTTTATTTCTCTCTCACTTCCTAGCTACAATTTCAGAGCAGCACCCCCTCCAAAGATAACACAGCTGCCTAATGAACAGTTACAAACTAATTAATCATATTAGCTGTCTGATACCTATTAAATCTTCAGATAAATAAAACTTTTGCTTCTTTGAAGGCACACAGCAATAGGGCTGTGATAAAATTAGAGTTGTTTAGGAGGACACTTCTACACAATGACAAGGGCTTAGCTTATGGCATTATTTACTGTATGCGTTTCCTGTTATTAATGCATCGTTTTCTAATTTTTATAATCTAGTTTTTGCATTTTTTCACGTTTTGTGCTGTTCTGACTGCACTGCTAATTTCTGTAATCCTCCTTGAGTCTCAGCAAGAAAGGCAGAGTATAAATAAAGTAAATAAGTATCTAACCATTTTTATTCACACTAAAGGGTTATGAAAACTGTATGCTGGGTTTAAAAATAAACCTCACAACCTGTGGTCCGTCTGTGAGTTCATCCAGTACTGAAAGAACATCCTTCCGCCATTTTCCCACTGTAGATTCTTTGACATTACCCTCTGAACTTCCACAGCCAGTGTAATCAAACCTATGAAGTCAAGTCAAAATATTATTCTTTATGAATACACATTCAATAGGATCCCCAAAGAAAGAGAACAATTAAAAGACAATATAACAAGACTATATATATGGCGGAGAGCAGACAACAGAGCAAGGACATCTTTTCTATCTGTTCTCAGCCTCCATTGCCATTGGCAATCCTTGCAACAACATAACCATTTAGTACAGCAAATACAAGGTACATAAAAGTAGATTACATAGTTAACTTCCCATGTTTTTATCTGGAGAAAAAAAATAAGCCAAGCAATCTGAATCTATATGCATTTAATTTTCCCTACTCAAACATTATGCCTCGACATGGACACCTAGTGGGAACTGAAGTGATGAAGATATACTACATGGGTGGGAAGCAATATGTACTCTCTCTCATGTCCCCCAAAAGCTAGACATTTTCAAGGAGTCCACTTGCCTGGGCAACTAAATATTGACTTTTAGTGTCAGATCATAGCTACATGAAGGCATACAGGAACAAACCATTACATCTTCTGTAATGGAAACCACACAGCTATGGTACTTAATTGCTTTTTCCATTGGCCTGTGACCCCATGAAAGCGCAGCTGGCTGGGCTCCAGGTAGAAGGTGTGGCTGGCCAAGTGGATGTCTGGAAAAGGCTGCTTGGAGACTGTTAAGGAGGCAGCCTCTTCCCAACTCCCAATATAGGAATGATTGGGGGAGAGAAAGTGGTGCTGAGTAGCAATCTAGCCTATACCAACTCCTTCCAAAATTGTCTTACTCCACTAGTCCTGGTTCAGCAGCACAAGGCTGTATAGGCCCAGTTCCACACATAGAGGTAAAAGCTATGCAATTAAAAGTAGCCTCTTTTCTTCTACCTCTTCACTTTAAAACCTCTTATTTCCTTGTAGTTCTCCTTTCCTAATTGGGTATTCTTTCTAGCTATATACAAAGCAAAAGAACGCCATTGTGATACTATATTTACTCAAAGAAAAACAATCCCGAATGTAAGATATCTACCACTAAAAAGGTTATACAAAAAACGACCTAACTGTAATTTGTATGAGAATTTTAAGATGACTCCCCACACACACACACACACCCCTCTTTTTATGATATACCTGAAAAACATCCTATTTCTGCATTTGAATAAATACTGTATCTTCCAACTGTTCCTAAGAAGTTACCGTGCATGTGTGTGAATGCTAAATCATCATAAAATGCATGACCTGCCATTTCATTGTGGCCTCCAAGATATTCTGCACTGTTGATAACATATATAACTTTAACAAATACAATAAACACGGTCTTAGCTTTTGAATCAGCGTATAACAAACCACTGCCAAATAAATGAAGTAGAGTTTTCAGCAAATAATGGAGGTTATGGTACAAGCAATGATAAGTTTTACATAACATAAAAGTGTCATAAGTCTTTCCCTACTGTTCTGTATGATGTATTGGAGTTTATTTCATTTCAAAACTGCTCAAGAGAATCAACCAATTGGCTTAAAGTATTTTGAGTTACTGGGACTGGCTCCTAAATTTGGAACAGATTTATCCAGTCTCAGATACATGTGGGGACACACGGACACATGTATTCTCATTATGAGGAAAAACTAGTCACTTACAACAGTAAATTTATGAACACTAATAGCCTCTCAAGACTTACCTTACAAAACCATGACCAATAGACTTGCAGAAGTCTTCAAGTGCAAGTGCCTTCTTGCCATTCATATTTGAATAGAGACCTGAGAGGAAGACAACTCCAGGATTCTTTCCTTTTAGCTTCTGGTAAGCTAGTTTTGGATGATCAGGCCGGCTAAGGAAACTCACTGTTGATTTCTGTCTGCAACCTAAAGAGAAAACACATCCTTTGGAAGCACTTGCTTGCTTAATAGATCAACTATTAGCCTCATTTTCCCAATACTTTTTGAGCAGTGGTGTGCTGCAAAGCATTAGACAAGTCCTGCAACTCAGGTAATAGAAGTATATTGACTGATTTGCTTAGTCCCTTTTCCAAAATATATAGAATCAATTAGTGGAAAAAGATGTTTTACTTTTCTGGTTTCCCCAATGGTGACCCAAAGTGGCTCACCATATTTGTCCTCTCCTTCATTTTATTCTCACAATAACCATGAAAAGTAGATTAGGCTGAGAGTATGCGACTGGCCAAAGGTCCCTCAGCCAGCTTCCATGGCAGAGAGAGGATTTGAACCTGGAATTCCCAAATCCTAGTCCTTGGTATCTGACAAAGGGAGCTTGACTCTTGAAAGCTTACACCTGGAAAATATTGTTGGTCTTTAAGGTGCCACGGGACTTGACTCTTGCTCTTCTTCTGCAGACCAACACAGCTACCCAACTGAAACAGATCCTGGTCCGATAGTCTAACTACACAACACTGGCTTTCATCATGTTGGTATTCATTGTTTTGCCAGATTCTTTTAAAGATTTTTAAAAAGATTTTACAACTTTATTTTACAAAAAAACTTGCAAAACATTACCAAAATCTTGAGTGTATTCCATATAGCACTAGAACATCTTACAGAGTTTAATTTCTCATTCTGATTATTTCTACCACTACCCGAGTTCAGCATTCCATAATTAAAATACTATTTAGAGGAAAACAGCCTGCATAGTTAACATTTTTCTACTTTTCATTCTGAGAAATAGTTCTTTTAACTTGTACCACTGAGATATAAGTGTAAATTTGACGAGAGAAAATGCACTCCAGCCAATACTATTTTCTTAGCCAAAGGAATTTTATACAATAGATAATGCCAATGGAACATTTGTACATAAAATGCTTCAATGGAAGACCCCCAAAAGCCTACAAACAAAGTGAAATGTCCAAAGAACTCTGTGATTGTCAACATTATTGGAACTCCATAAAATAAACCAAGCGGTTCTTAAACAATGAAAAAAACCTGAAGCCTAAGAAACCCTTCAAAGGTATACTGAATTCCAAAATTTCTATACAGAAGCTTTAATATCATACACATCCTTTCAGTTAGGCTACTTTTTATGTTTTTCATATTTATCCATAAATATTATATTCTGCACATATATGTAATGTGCACACAATAATAGTGAGTATATGATACAAGTTCACATGCTAAGGAACTGCAGCTCCAACTGCATGACACACATGGTTTCCATTTCTGCAATCCTGTTGATGTTACAGAAAGAAGAGAGAGATTGCTCCTCTCCCCACTGCAGCCTCCTGACCCACCTGGCTGTTACTCCACACGGTTCCTACAATCCCAGGGAATAAATTTACCTGCTTGGGGGGTGGGTGGGACCAGCATCCAATCCTATGTATTCTCCAAAATGCACTTTGAATGTGACAGTAAATATTACCAAAGAATCTGACAGAGGGGCATGGAATGATGATAAACCCAAATAAGTTCAAGTTCAGCAAAGACAACATTTACAGACCCAATATTCATTTCTGTAAAGCAGTCTTCTAATTAAATCTATGAAAGTTATTAGTCACAGACTTTTCTTTTAACCCTCATGCCCATAAATGTTTATTCTGAAAGACAATTATATTTCAATATCACACCCTTAAAATCCAAAATTAAGTCACCCAGCATTTTAGAACTTGAAAAAAAATCTCAAAGAGAAAAACAGTTGGTTCAGGCCATAACTTTTTCATTCAAGCATGAAGATCATTATCAGATTCTGTAAACTACTGCCACATAGCTGAGTCCGCCATCTATTATATTATTATTATTAACATTATTTATAGTCTACCTTTCTCACTGAAACTCAAGGCAGATTACACAGTGTAAATCAACATGCTCAACAGCTGAGACATTCAATATAATATAACAAAAGAGTGAAGTAGCACAGGAGAAAGGGTTTTTAGTTTCAAAATTTGAAACTAATTTGACCAGTTTCTGTACTATGCATCTGACGAAGAGAACTTGATTCTTGAAAGCTTATGCTACAATAAAATTGGTTAGTCTTAAAGGTGCTACTAGACTCTTTTTGATTTTAGTTTCAAAATGAAACTAAAGTTAAAAATGCCCTTAACATTTAATACTGTTCACTAATTAGGGGATAGGGTGCTTTAAATCAAATGAAACATGCTTAGATTCAGTGTAGATTCAGTGAGGCAGAGACCCAGTTATGGAAGGCAGCATTTCCTATGACTTTACCATATAATGCAAACTAATGAATATTCTTTCTTACCAAACCAAGTCTAGGTCATAATTTAACCACAAAAACAAAAAGACTGCTTTACAAACTCCGCCATACTGGGCGTCTGAAACCATAGCACTTTCTAATTAAAACAACTCAATTGCTAGTTTTACACCTTTTAATACAATTTTGCTAAAGAATAAACATGCAGGGAAATCAATCTTTGAGCCTACCTGTTCGCTTCTGCTGTGCAAGAGTGGAAGATGGGGAACCTACTACATGTGCTTTGGCTAAGCCCTGTGCCAACTAACCTTTCACATCTGTGCCCAATGAACAGAACCCTGATGCTGCCCACTCACACAATAAATTGTGCCCACACAGGGCTGACTTGTCAGGTTGCTTTCTGCACAAAACAGCACCCGTTTAGACTTTTTGCCGCAGAAAACATATATTCTAAGGAAAAATAACTCAGTCCGGATTATTTACTAAAAAAAACTAGCCATGAGCTTACCCAGGTTTTTCCTCATGTAATTCAGAACAAGTAGGACAAATAGTTGTCTGACATGAGCATCCTCTAATCTTCTGCATACTTACTCAACAATAAAAAAGTCTTAACAATGTAATTTGTTCCCAAAGAAGTGTGCAGACTGTAACAGTTAATAAAGCAACCAAACTGAATTATTTTAAGTCCCATAAACGCCAATAGGAGAGCCAGGGTTCTTTCTTCAAAACGGGCAGAATTTTTTTAAAGCTCTTAACTGTACCTGGTCCACTTTAGATGAAGTATTATTCGGTCCCACAGAATGTAGTGATTAAGCAAAATAATGATAATGAGACTGTTGTTATCCTTCAGGATGAGATACAATTTTTAAAAAACGGGGGCGGGGCTTCGTCTCCCACAGCTTCCTCTTAGGACAGCTACAACCAACAACAGATGGGTAGTCTGGGCCCCGCAACGACCTTAAGGACCAAGCCACCGCCCGTACCTACCTAATAACTGAGGGAGATCCACGGCCGGGCCGCAGCTGAACTTCCCCCGCCACAGCACCCTCAACACTCCCGCCGCCATGTCCCTCTTGGGTGGGCGTGGCCTTGAACACCTCAACCACAGAGCAAACCACGCTCCATCCCTTCGGCGGCTCCGCAAAGAACAGCGCATGCGTAATATGAACCGAGGGCGAGGTGGCAGTAGACACGCATGCGTCAAAATACTCCGCTATAATCATAGAGTCGAACATTCTTTTTTCAATCCTCGGTGGTGATATATCTCGGTCGCGTAGAGTTCAAAAACTACTAGAACGGCAACCGGCCTGAACTTCCGATAAAAAGTCGAAAACGACCAGTGCTACATGCGCATAGCGCGTCGTAGTGTGTATCGCCACCACAGAAGTATCAGTGCCTAGAGCGGCGTGTGTTTGTGGCTACAGTATATGTCTGTGCCCGTTAGAGCGGGACGGCTCTTGGAGTCCGAGCCGACAGTCGCAATAAAGCCTGCGAAGGCGTAGGCGTCTAGCTTATTTTTGTCTCTGTGGTGTTGAAGAGCATAGATTTTACAAACAAATGTTACTAGACTGGCATTTGTCTGGAGACGGGATATCCTGGCAATAATTGACTCCATTTTTTTGGGAGGGGCAAGATGGACAATGGCTCATAGGAAACAATGGAGACTTTATCGTTACAGTAATTTGACAGCGTGTACACACGCACATGCACACCCGACAGCAGGATTTTTTTCTCTTTTGATGTCAGGTCTTCTTGCGTCTGGAATAGTTGTTGAGATTTTGAAAAGTTGTCCTACAGAGGCTTCTTGCTTGAGTTTGGTGTTGAGAACTGACTAATATTACAAGGAAGAGTGTTTCTGCACCTCAACACGTCACTTGTTGGATGAAGTTTTAGGAGGAGCTATAAGACTGTTTCATTTCCCAGGATTTTTAGTGGGGTGCAGATTGCATGCATTTGGTGTCTTATTGTACTTCGTTACATTTGTGAACTACAAAGGAAAGACGAGGTATAGATGTTTTAATAAATAAATATCGAGCTTTTCGTACTCTGCATTCAAGAAGCCAGGTTTCCTTTTGGGTAACTGGAGGGAGCAGCATTCCTATGCACTTTTTACTGTGAAGCAGTCCCACTGAACACAGTGCAATTTATAGAGTGGGTAAAAGTCAGATTCAGATTATTGGAAATGACCATGAATTCATATGATTTTTATATTGAAACAAAAACAAAAGACCATCAGATTATAGATCATCTATAGACAGCACGAAAACAATCACGCACTCACCATTTCATGGACCCACCACAGCGCAAAAATGTGGTCCCAAGGCCCAGATCCTCATGGATCTTCTGGATTTTTACCTGGAGTCACCCAAAACTCACTATACAATCCCCATTGCCATAGACTGAACAACAAAAACCACACATCCATTATTTTATTGTGCTGCCACAAAGGAAAACCATGGATCCTCAGGAATTTACATGTGCTCACCCAGAACTCATTATGCAATCATGTATCACATCCATAGCCACAGACTGAACTACAGAAATCAGGGATCTCCCACGTTGTGGTGTCTCCACAGCACAAATAGCTGGATTCAAAGCATGGATCCTGAAGAATCCTCAGGATTAGGGTTGTGCAGCAAAAAAAAAAAAAGTATTCACATGCAGTGATCTGGAATACCATAAATGTTCAGTATTTCTGATATTCAGGTCCCATTCACTCTGGAGCCAATTTTTTCTGTGAATCCCAAATACATTTGGGCGTTATTCTCTATGGGGGAAATTATTTGGGGGGTTGAAGGCGGCCTTTTTCAAGCAAACTCCACTAATATTGCGTAGATCCTAGTCCTCCTTGTCCACTAAAGACTCCCCAAGTTTCAAGAAGATTGAACCCAGAGTCCAATTCTGTGAACTCATGAACAAGCTGCCATAGCCATTCTCTATTGTTTCCTATGGAGGAGTTTTCCAGGGCAAAGATGCTTTAACCAAACACACTGGAGCAGCCCCTTGCCAAAAGCCTGTCCCAATGCAAGCTAAACCAAGAAATCCCAACAGAACCAACATCAAACCAGAGAATCCCATCAGAGCCAATGTCAAACCAAAGAATCTTGCCAGAAGCAAACTGAAGCAAGTGCCAGCATTGCAAGCTCAGTAGAACCAGAGTCACTCAATGATATCAGGAAGAACACAAGGCCACTGTGGGAACGCCACAGAACAGAACCAAATACCAACATCAACCACCAACCTGGCACAAGCTCTGGCAATAGCAAACTAACACGCACAGTAGTATAAGATCCCTCTCAGAGGGAAAGCCTCAGAATGTGAGAGGAAGAGGGATAATTCTGGGTAAACCAAGTTATCCACTCTCTGAAATCTGCACAGCCTACACTGTCAATCACTGGCGCAGAAGAACCTCAGGACAGAGCTGCCCTTCACCACTGACCCTCCTGTTCCCTTCCACCTTGCAAAAAAGAACGTTAACAGTACAGAAGAACAACACAGCAGCATTCACTGGCTTCTTTTGGGTGTTTCCTGTGGGTTTTCTTCTGCTTTTAATTTAACATTTTGGCATGTACATGGTGTCAGATTCTCTACTTTCCCTAATATCTCTCTGAATCTCCCTGTTCCAATGGTAAGAGGACAACATTTTTGGTGCTGCTTTTCTTAATTTTCTGCACAGAATTGTGCCAGGGTCTAAAGAAAGTGCGTGCAGGGCTGGTAGTTTTGTGGTGGGCAAGAGATTCCAAGTTGGGGTGTGCATTTTATAGTGTGTCAACCGGATAAAGTGTCCCTTCTGCTGGTTTTCTACCTAATTTTAATTTTGGGAAAAGTGCTTTTCTCTACCTCCCAGTGCAAAAATGACAGAGGATGCAGGCACAAGGCGTGTGCTCATTTCATTCACTCTGAAAGCCCAGAGTCTGGAAACTGGAGTGGCAAGTTGACCTTTGGGAAGGCCAATGGCTCAATTCTCCACAAGAGCAGGTGAGTGCAATGTCAGCTGCACAGGAAAAGACACACTTGCTCTGCATGCTCGTCAGCAGTCACAAGAGGACCATTTGAGCAGTGAGAGATCGGTCTGGCCAGACTGTCAGAAGAGTAGCATGGTATGCACAGAAATGTGGGGTGTATGCACTTGCATTCAGAGTGTGTGTGGGAGAGAAACTTAAGCTTTAGAAAAGAAATGAGATTAATTGTAGGAGCTCTGTATTGGATAAGAAAGAGGAGATATAGGTCCCAATCACCACATCTAGTCTAAGAATGGCAGTGGATGGTCCTGCACCCATGGTCCAAAATGGAATGCAAGAGGATAGTGTGTAATAAAGAGAGTGAGAAGATGTCACAAAGAGGAAGTCCTGAGAATAGCAATCTGCACATCAAATGAATAATTCCAGGGCAGTAAAGAGCAAAGGATAAACAGATCCCCGAGTCCCTGACCTCTCTACCTTTCTAACTCTTTAGCTCGTACCTCTAAAATCTGAATAAAGGGACAGCACTAATCCTCTTTTTACATGACTGTTTGTGTCCCAAGAACCAGCTTGCAAACTTTCTTGCATTTGGGAGTCTGCCTTAGCTGGGATAGCCTTGACCTCAGTATGTTTCTGCAGCAGGAGTCAATTTTAAATTTTTCCCCATTGGAAACAATGAAGTGGCTGAGGCATCTTATTCAGAGGCTCGTAGAACTGGACCTTGGGGTCCAATACTCATGAAACTTGGGTAATCTTTATAGGGCAATCATGAGTAGGATCCTTGCAAATTTGATGGATTTTTCTTGAAAAATGCGAACCCTAGCCCCCCAGGTAGCCCTCAGATAGTTTTTCCCATAGGGAATGGAGAGTGGCTGAGGGCACCTTCTTTGGGGGCATATAGAACTGGACACCAGAGTCTAATATTCATGAAACTTGGAGTCTCTTTGAAGGACAGTCAGGAGTAGCTTCTCTGCAAATGTTGTGGAGTTTTCTTGAAAAATGACCCACTCAGTCCCTCAGATAGTTTTCCCCATAGGGAATAATGGCCAAATAAATCCACGATTCTCTGATCTGTCTTAACAAGATGAGAGAATCCTGGATTTCAGTAACCTCTGTTTTTTGGGGGATCCTTGAAACCTGGATCTGGATTTCCCAGATTTGGGGGGCACACTTTGTGAATGGAAAACTGCAAATTATGTGCAGCTACGTGATTTTTATATAAAAAAGAAGCCTTGGGAAGTTGAAATTCTAACCAGAGAATCAAAGAGTAGTGAACACTTAACCCTTTGCCTCTGGCCATTTTTCCTCCTCTGAGTGTCTCATCAAGCCACATTACATATATGCAATGAAGCAACATAGTGGTCCTCAATTATATGTTCTCCAGTTTGAATGGGGAAAAGGTTCAACCACACCCCACATTCTGCATGTAAATGGGAGAATGTATTTTCACCGGGTTTCTCCAGTATCCACAACTAACTGTACTTACTTACTTACTACATACTTCATTTATACACCTTTCTCCCCAATGGGGACCCAAAGCAGTTTACATCAATCTCCTGTTCTCCATTTCATCCTCAGAACAACTCTGTGAAGTAGGTTAGGGAGAGAGTGTTTCACTGGACCAACATCATCCAGCAAGCTTCCTTGTAAATGCCATTCCAACCTGCTTGACTCCAGCAGGTAGATAACATTTATTTATTTATTTATTTATTTATTTATCTATTTATATTCCACCTTTCTCACTGAGACTCAAGGCGGATTACATAGTGTGAGATTAGTACAATTAGTGGCAAGGACAAGGGCAGGCATGTCCATACAGTGTCAAGAACATTTCCATAAACAATGTCATGGGGTAAAAGAATACAAGTTTACAAAGATATAGTATTAGAAAGGATCCAGTATGGGGTTGAGGAATTGCTGAAACAGAACAATCAGTTCTAGGACTTACATCGAACAACATAAAGCACAGGCAGGATATAGGAGTACATATTTAAAGCAACAGATAATATGTAAGGCAACATAATGGTGAAATCTATGGTTTCTAACTCATTAGCATAGAAAAGGTGGTTATCCAAGGAAGCCCAGGTTTCTATTGATGGGACATGATGCATGTTGGGTAGGGTGAATTATCTTTGCCACCTATGTGCTATGTGCAGTCTGAGGGTTTGGCAAATAACTCACAGACACCCTCTCTTTGTTGGAATGGCCACAGCTTTATTGATTACAGCTGGATGGAGCATTGGCCAGGCATATGGGCAACAGATCCCATTGGCATCAGCAGGTCTAAGTGCTGTCCGATGCATCACTCACCATCCCTCTTTGCTGGTCTGCCACACTCACTGCTCCTGCAGAAGACTCTTTAATAATGGCACTAGCCACGTTGCAAGCCAGGAAGAGGGCATCAACTCTCCACCTCTTCCATCTCAGCCAAGCCTCCCTCTCTTCCTTGCACCCAGTGACAACACAGCCTGCAGATGAGTCTGCGAGCTTCCTTTCTATTTCACCCAAATCTCTCAATACACTCAAAGTTAGTGCACCTTATCTAGCCTCATATACCAGGACTCTTGCTGAGACTCTGAGCTGAGAGCTAAGTTCTACTTATACATGAATATAAGCAACTTTAGCTCAACATCTGTTTTGAAGAAAAAACCTCCACATACAGGGAGGGGGAGGACCAGTAAAGAAATGCAGCAAGCAGGAACTTATTTCTCAGAGGACTTTACTCCCTTACAGAGGGCTCCCCCAATCTAACAGTGCAATCCTAAGAATCCTTCCAGACCTGAGTAATATTCTGAAAAAACACCACCTACTGTGGACCATATGACGATAATAAAATCTAATTGAGAAATCAGACACATTATTTGAAAATATATTTTTGAACATTTATTTAAACATTACTACAACATGCAAGATACAAAAATTTAGAAAACTTGTAAAATTATATGAAGAAGGAAAATCACAATACATGATAGAAATTCTATAAACCAATACCATTTGTTTCTGGAATTTATCTTTGAACACTGCAAATATTGTTCATTAGATCTTCTTTTAAGCATACAGGCTAGGCTTTGCAGTAACAATTCCTTGTGTTATCATTCACAATTACTTTCTATCTTGTGAATATAATTTGTAATACATTCCTCAAGACATTTACTCCAAAGAAGTCTCAATGAAATGAAGGGAATATTGCCTTAAACGATGATTCTAAGAATGGTTAACTTGGAAGTAAACTTCAGTGCAATTTACTTTCAAGTAAACGTGTTTAGGATTGTGGCATTTTAACTACTGTAATCATGTTACTTGGGTACACCATATCTTACACAATTCATCTTTTCGTGGCAATGGTTTCTACAAGTGTGATTTATTATTTATAATCTGTTTAAACATAAAAAAAACAATTTTATATTATTGCATTGAAAACATGGCACATAAAGTCAATTTAAAAGAACATTACACACAGACTTGAAGTTCAAAATTCAGTCAATCATTTCAAGACTAAAAAGGTATAGAAAAGATCTTTAAGGAATATATAATCTCTAAAAGAGAGGTCTGGTAATCCCATGAGTACATGAATATATAGAGTTCAGACTTTCTTGGGCTCGTGCTAGAAAGTCATTTCTGGCCCACCAAAAATTGTAACTGATCCCCTGGGTCATAGTCAACCATTGGCCATATAATTTCTTCAGTATTAGTATGTTTTATTCACCATACTTAGCTAAGGGGGAAAGTAGGCAATATATTATTTTTTACATTTTTGGTATGTTTCTTTCAGTACAAAGCTTCTTCAGGTACATTTACGGAAAATTCATTTATTTTGATTGAAGATGTATATGCACATGGTAACAGAGGACATAACTAATGTTTGTTAGTGGCCCTGGAGATGGAATCAGGAGTGAAAAAAACAAAGAAAGACAGGGAACTAGCAGCAACTATTTTGTTTACAAAATAATTCCACAGAGTGCACCCTCCAAAGCAGCCATTTTATCCAGAAGAACTGATCTTTGTCACCTGGAGATCAATTGTAATTCCAGTAGATCTCCAGACACCACCTGGAGGCTGGCAACCCTAGGAACCCTAGGACCTTCCTGGCACAACAAGGAAGTGAAAATCATTGATGAAAAATAATTGTTTGGTTTGAATTTTATTAAATCAGCCCCGCATGGGGGACTTTACTTCGTCATACCAGGAATGATGTCGTTCCTAGCACAACAAGGAAGTCCTCTGGAACACGGATGTGAGTGGAAGTTGGACCTAACACATAGGATTCCAGCAAGGATGGCTGAACATTGGTTCAGTGTAGTTCAGTGTACTGAGTGTTTGCAGGCCCAGGCCTAGCTGAAATATGCTGGCTCAACTAATCAACAACACCTGCAAGCAGTCTCTGAGTCCCTACTGAAACGGCCTTGAAGACCAGTCTCCGAGAGTACTATCTGTCCTCCCTGGATGTGTTCTCATAGTAGTAATGCCAATTAGTTGCTTTGCCTTGATTGGCTCCCTTGTCGCTTGGTGATGTGCTGAGGATTAGAAAAGAAGGCTTATAAGTGTATGTTAGACACCTACCTACCTACCACTCTCTATTCTTCATGTTGGCAAGCCTCCATGCTGCACCAAATTATTTGTTTTGTATCTGTTCCGTTTTGTTTGAGAGCTTTCATGCTTTGCCACACTCTCTAAAAACTAATAAAAATATATATTATTCAAGTAGTGTCTGGATTTACTAAGATGCGAGTATGCCCCTAAGATGAACCCAGGGTTTGGAAAATCAGGGTCTCAGTGAAAGCAGAACTCTCAACCCAACTTAAGTAAAGGATCAATCTCTAACCTTACCTGACTGCTGGAGTGGCTGTTTTCAGCACCCAAGTAGGAAGTGAAGGCTTGAACCGTACAGCGCGCCCCCGCCCCACGATTGCCCCCCATCTCCTGGTTTGGGCCCCGGAGGACCTGGCAGTCTTATGAGAGAGAGCCATGAATGTTGCCTTAGAGGAACGGTGGAATAAAATGGCTAGCTTCAAGAGAGAAATGCTCCCACCCTTCTGGATAATTCTTAGCAGATTCGGAGGCTATTGCTGATGACTACTCATCCCGGCACTCACAGAGATCACCCCAATTTACAGTTTTATGTCAGCTGACCCTGGGAGAGTACACAAAAGAGTACCTAAAATTTCATAGCCCTTGTGTGGAAAGCTTGAGTTTTTAAATATTTTTAACAGATTATAGGGTATTGTACTAAAGCTATAAATTCTGTATGATGCTCCAAATTAAGCTTTGTCTAATTTTAATTTTTACCTGGTATTTTGTGGAAATGTAAGTCTTTTGGTATGGTGAAATTGTCAAGACTTAAAACATGACTGTGGTTTCTAGACTGCAGATTCTGACTTGCTGCAATTGAAAAAAAGAAACCATTCTGTGAATTATAAAGAATTTGTTGTAGGTGGGAAACATTAATTTCCACAGATTTCCAGGCTGTTAGTTAAGGGTGCAAAGCAAATGGAAGATATTATCCTCTGAACTTCCTAAAATTAGGATGTTACTTGAAAAAAGTGTTTACATTTGAAGCTAGCATCATGCCTGTAGCATCTGTCCTGAACTTTCAAAATAATAGTTTTCAATGCTCATTAACATTTACAAACAGTTTTAACACTTTTCTATTACATACATCTAAATCTCATTTTACATTGTGTATCTTTGGATCTGAGGTGAACCAACACAAAAATTTCATGCACTGTAATTTTAAAATTTATTATACTACACCTGTAAGGAAAATAACTTTAAAACTGTACAGCAACTCAGTGCAATAAAAAGCATTGCCACTTTTTCCTTCCATTTATTAGTGACGTGCTGTATCAGTTTTTTCACTATAAAGTTTACTTTTATAAGGTAAATCCTGCATGATAGAATTTGTAAGAAATTACCATATAATCTGTGAACCAGATATATGATGTTCTGATTATCCATTTGGGAGCACTGCAGTGTTTTAAGCAGCTTTTCTTCTGCTTGAACAGTGATTAACAAATCTCAATGAATGCTCCCATACACAGCGTGTGTTTTATTTTGGAAAATAAAGGGAGATCACCTGTGAGTTCTTATCTTATGTGGCTTTGTCAAATGTGACTAGATATGGCTTTTCTTTCTCAGATCTGAGGTTATTATTGCATTATGCCCTGTCAATGGACCTTTAGCCAATTTTACTATAACATGAAGTGGGTATAGCCTTCTGCTCCTGTAACTATCACATCCATCCATATCCGCATAGCTTCTGGTGTTGGAGCCACCATGTAATATATTCTGTCATGTGTCTTAACACTGAAAGTAAGCAATGGGTTAGGACTCTGAAAAGAAAGAGAAGGAACATGAAATCAATAGTCTAAATATGAACTTTCTAGCAATATGCTGCAGCCTCATGATGGACTATTTAAAACAAATATGTGGACTTTTCTATTGCTGGTTATCAGTCATAGATTCATTGCCTTCTACACCTGACAAAGTGATTAGGAGGAAAGGTTCCTCCTTTAATAGTTAACAAGTGGATTTCAATAGGCACAGATTTCCTTATTTCTGTAACAAAGTATGCTCTTGTCCAAACTTCTCCACAGTTTTTAAATATATACTTGTATGTGTTCTTTTTTGTATGTGGCTGTCCTATAGGGAAAATATATAATGTATCATAATCTGTGAACAGAACTACTTATTGCTGCCCCTTAAAATACACTGTAGGAGTCAAGCAGCGTATACCTGTCCCTCCCAACCCTGAAGACAACATGGAGAATACTATACAAATATTACTGAACAATTTTTAACATATTTATCATAAGCCTAGAACTGCTTTTTCTTTATACCAAGACCACTACTATATATGTAAACCTATTGCATTTTTTTCAAAGTGCAGTCCTTACTTGAGAGGATTCACATTCCAAATGGAAGATTTACTGCTTCAGTAAGGCTTCCATCTTGGGAGTAGAATGTTTGCTCCTCTTGATTTCATTGTTACTGAGAAGCTGTGATAATCTTGAAGTGGTACTTATGAACATGCTCATAAACTCCAGAGATTTCAATATAACATAATTTATAGCAAGGTTATTCAGAACAGATAACTTTTTCTGTTCAAATGAGATTTCTATATCACAGTTGCTTGACATGAAATGTTTGTTGATAATAAATAATGAGAAACAACACCACTTAAAATTCAGGCATTATGATCCTTTACCTCTCCAAAGGAATTTCCTATTTTCTTTGTTTCTGTCCTTGTATTGTTTACGCAGTGTGACATGCTTTTAATTTTTTAATAAGCATTTTGGCCTGAAAACACCTGGAGACGGACAGTGTTTTCCTAGGGTTATCTTGTAGCCTTCTCTTGTACCTCCAATTAACTATTTATTTACTTTATTTACAGTCCACCTTTTCACTGAGACTCAAGGAAGACTGCAGGATATAAAACAAACCATATAAAATAAACTATGACTACTGGATAAACAAGTCTGTGTGGTGGTGGTTGTGGATTTCCCGGGCTGTATTGCCGTGGTCTTGGCATTGTAGTTTCTGACGTTTCGCCAGCAGCTGTGACTGGCATCTTCAGAGGTCTCAGTGTCAAACTGAGAGATCCCTGTCTTTCGGTGCTACACCTCTGAAGATGCCAGTCACAGCTGCTGGCGAAACGTCAGGAACTACAATGCCAAGACCACGGCAATACAGCCCGGAAAATCCACAACAACCATCGTTCTCCGGCCGTGAAAGCCTTCGACAATAAGTCTGTGTGGGTTTGTTGCTGATTACCTTGTAGGCATTCTTTAAATGATCATAATAGACTTCTTCAATGGCTTGGAAATAAATTACTCCTTTTAATTTAGTTTCATGTTTATCTGCAATAAGACAAAGGAACATAGATAAAAATTAACATATGAATTAAAGGATTAGCTTAAACAACATGTTTATTCTGCAATAATAAAAATGGAAATAACATGTTCATTTATATATTACCTGAAGAAAAACTCTACTTTTCAAGAGTTAATATATTTTTATACCACAAACCAATGTGCATACATCAATAGAGGTAAAGATTCAGTATTTATCTGGAATTTCTTTCTGAAGTAACTTTAAGGATAAGACTCCAACCAACACTAGTTCTTGTATCTAAAGCTGTGAAAATAAGCTTTTAGAGCTAAACAGTGTTCAGATTGTTCCTTGGGCCAGCTATTATTTTGGTACTTTCTGTGGTCTTCAGTTATGATAACAGCCATCTGAAATGGCTGACCCTGTGTCAAGGAGAAGCAGGCTAAATCTACATCCAATCTCAACAGAAGGTGGAGACGGTGGAGAATAAGGTTACAGAATGTGAACAAAAGAAATGGAAATTTTAAAAATGCATTGCTTTTATTACAGAGTTGCCCAAAATTCCTGTTTTATCAGGACGGGGAAGTTTAGGCCTCCCTCAATCATTCCTTTCTGGTCCTGTTTTCCTTTCCAGAATTGCAGAACTGACTGTTACTGCAATACAGGAAATAATGGAAAGTTGCTCCAAAGTAAGTGTGGTCTGGATTGCAGAATTTGATGGTAATCCTAGTCATTTTTTCAGAAATGAAATTTTATTGGACTCACTGAGAAATTCTTTCAAGCAAACATGCTCAGGAATATAGTGAATTTACTAAGAAGTTTATCAGTATGTCTCATAGGGATCGTATTTATTACAGAACTGTTTGTGAGTTACTACAATACAAATGATGAGTTGGCAAGCCTCAGGACAAGTAAACAAATTACAAAATGCAAGCCCCAGCCATTCTGTGTTAGACAGAAGATACAACCCACCTGCATAGTAAGAAAATGTTCTCTTATTTCTGTCAAAGACAAACCACCGTTTTTTCCATGTTTTAATTTTCCCACCCATTTTAATAAGAAAGCCTCGGCAGGTCTTTTCAGTAAGCAAGACATGGTAACAAGTCTCTATGTTGTGACCAGCTGTCTCTATATGGCCTCGTAGATCAAAATCTTCCTTTCTCACCGGCAAATAACGAGTCAATGGACGAGACTGATAGGAAAAACAAACAATGTTACATTTAGACTTATTTTTTCTAGCACAATCTGAAAATTTGTATATAAGCTAAGCACTGAATACACATATACTCTTAATGAAAAAATGTATGTACAATGGCATGGAGATGCTCATATATGAGCAGAACAATATTATAACAGATCACTTACCTGTGACCTTTGCTTCTCTCGTATCTTTACTTCTTTTTCAATTAATTTTTGTCGCTGGCTAGTTTCTTCTTGCAACCTTTTCTCTAACTGCTCTCTGCGACGCTTTTCTTCTTCTAATGCTCTTTTCTTAGCTTCCATTTCTCGTTCCTAAAAGCCGTATCATGCACTGAATTGTGAACAGAACTTTTTGCTAATTTTAAAATACAAATTCATCCCAAAATGGTGCTATTCATCAGTCTGGCACCCTGATCTCAAAAATCTTCACTGATGCCAATGTATGTTTCTTAATGCCAATGTGATATTCTGTTTCTTAAATTAGTGTTCTATTGCTGTATCTCTAGACAAATACCAACAGAACTCAGAAATTGTGCGATGGTGCAACAGTTCTTAATACTTGACCTCAGCAGAGAAAAACACATTTTGAACTTTTATATGTTGTTGGTGCTCTTCTACTCTATGTGCCATTAGTATCTTTAAAAGGCATTAAAATGATACTGGAAAATGGTATTGGAACAATACCAGCAGAAACTAGTATACTAGCTTTTTCTTTCCTGCCTCCTTCTTGCCCACCAGCCAACCTACCTTTATCTGTACCCCCCTCCCTTTTCAATTTTTCCTCCTTCCCTACTTCTTACAGCTTCTACCCAAGAAAACTATGGCCAGTTCCTACTCACCCACTAACCCATCTTCAGCTACATTTATTATTTATTTGTTTATTATTATTTATTATATTTATTTATTATTATTTATTATATTATTATAATTATTATACCCCACCGTTCTCTGCAATGGGAACCCAAAGCAGCTTATATCATTCTCCTCTCATCCATTTTATCCTCAGAACAACCCTGTGAGCAAAAACGGACGAAGTGAAAAATGCTAGGAAGGGGCCCCTACCCCCTACCCGCCCTGGCCCTTCCCCTCCATCCCAAGGAAGAACAGATGAAAAGCAGTCTGCCTGACCCTGCCCCAGCCTCCCAAATGGAAAAGGGAAATAGGGAGGAAGAAAAGGGCAGCCTACCTAATTAATTGGTAGGGCACCATTTCGATCTCCTCATACCGGCTAGATATTGCTTCCCTTATCTTGTGTGAGGTTGGGACAGGGTGGACTGGACACTGCTTCCTTTTCTCATGCAAGACTTGTGTGGGCCAAGCCAGGCACCTCCTCCCTAACCTAACCTTGTCTCAAGCAGGCCAAGCCAGGAGCCAGCACTGCTGTCTCCCTCGCTTCATGAGGGTTTCAGGACAACCAAGCCCAGCACTGCCTTGCCTTGCTCACAGTTCAGCAGGTCACCTTGTGTGGGGATTGGACAGGCCAGGTTCTGACCTTCTATTACAAGCAAGGTTGCCAGGTCCCCCCAAGATAAAACTGGAGGTTGTGTGGGTCAGGGAGCAACAGTGTTACAATTGCCCCCCAATAGCCTGCATCCTGGCTTCCCTCTCCCCATTTCTCCGTCATTTCCTCCAACTAGCTGGGGAAATGGCATTCCTGGTGAAAGGGCTGGCCAGGGGATGGGCTACTGGACCACCAGGATTTGACCTGGTGCTCTTAATGGCCAAGCCACCCCTGCCTGTGAAGTACATTAGGTTGAGTATGTGTGAATGGCCCAAGGTCACTCAATGAATTTGGCAGAATCTAGATTCGTCCTAATCTGAAACTCTAATGACTACACCAATCTGAGTTTTGTAGAGTGGCTGCTGATGAACAGTAGCAAGCAGCCAGGCCTGGATAATTCATGCAAGTGCATTGGTAGCAAGTCTCCCAGTGGCTGCTGCTAGGCTGGGCCCTAATGAGTCCTCCATCAGATGCCAAAACACCCCCTGAAAGCGTCCTCCCCCTTCCTTTCTTGACAGAAACCAAGCCTGGAATGCTGGCAAAATGTTTGTGGGTTGCCTAGCAATGTTATTGAGGGCACCTGTTTCTTAAAGCAACAGGCACTGGGGGAGGGGGGGTTCAGTCCACAATTTTTATTTTTTTAGATTTCAGATTTTTCTGCAAATGTGGGGTGTTTTTTTCAGGTTTGTAAAAAGACCTGTCTTGTCCATTCACAACTCTAATCTCCATATTTAAGTATCCTTAGATTTGGCCAGGTTGAGAATGAGATATATTGACAAGTATGAGCATCAGCAATGAGGCTGTAGCATGGACTGAAATTTGGGGAGAAAGTGGTGCATGAGCAGGAGAAAATGGGGGTTAAAATTCTGGCATGGTGATGCTGTGACACCACTTCTGGTTACCTCTACCAATATCCTAAAACTCTGTGATAAAACCATAGAGCTTTGGGGAACTGCTATAGTATCATGGTGACATATGACACCACTCCTGGTTATGCAATTGGAAGTGACTATCAAAAGCTTTGTTGACAAAAAAAGCAAGCATTCATGCTGGCCCTAGCAAAATCCCAAACCAAAAGGAATGTAATAACCTCAAACTATACTATTTCAGCAAAATATTTGCTATTAATATTTTAAAGTTACCCTTGATTCAAGCAATCGTGTTTTTTCAGCATGAGCTTGTTTCAAAAGTCTTTCCATTTCTTCTATTCTTGCAACATTTGAAGTACTGGCACTGTAAGAAAAATATTTCTTTGAGGAAGTAGTTCAACAGAGGATACGATCTTCATATAGTTTTAAAATGAATAATTTAGAATGTAAGAGAAGGATACATGCCAGTACCCTTAACATGTTTACAGGAGTGGCTGGTGCGGGGGCGGAGGCTGCCCCCAAAGAAGCAATAGAGCAGGAATTGCTCTATTCCCAGCAGAAATTGCTCAGCCAGGCTGGGCTGGGCAGGTATGTCCCTTGCTGTGGTTAACCTTCCTTCTCTACACCTCTGACTTGTGTTTGCCCCTTAGTGGGTGGGCCCTCAGGCCATCAGCCCACTAGAATTCTTCCTGGTGGCCTTAATGGCCAATCCACTCCTGCATGTTCAGATAAACAAAACACCAATAAAAGCAGCAAAACTGTTTCTCCATGGCATACTGAAACAATATATGGTGCATGCACATTCCTGATAAAGAATTATTTTTAACATCACAAGCAATTTATTAAAGCTACATTCTAAACAGAGTGAAGATTTTAGAAACTGAAGGATGGTAATTTAATACCATCCTTCAGTTGTACATAGAATATTTAAAAGCTATATCAGCATCTTGTATTTCTAACTACATTTTACTACGGTAATGAAATATTGCCATAATTTACCTGGAAATATTATCTGGGGAGCAGGCAGATATGCTGGTTTCCATACTGTCAGAACTGTCTAAGCTTAGAGTATCAAATGCATGGTCCTTGTAATTATGATCAGGATAATGGAAGGTGTTCAGATACACATTAGACTCTGAGGCTGTTCTGCTGTAGAACTCAGGAGATTTCTGGCTTTCATCTTCACATATATTTTGGTGATTATATCCTAGAAAGAGAAGCAGAAAATCTATGCTATTTCAAATAGTCTGGAATGGAAGCACAACAAGAATTTTGAACACTATTCCATTCTGAATCCCGTTTACTTCTGAAGCAGTGAACCATTTCCAAGCAGAATTGCTCTTGGGATACTGACAGCTGATTGGATTTTCAAAAATTTCTGATCAGTATTCTCACATGTTGCCCAAGTAGCCCATTGTCCCGCCTTGATCTTCTTTTGTAAAATGGGATTTCTGAGTATAATGAAATATCCTAATTGTTGGCTTTCAAGTGTGGATATAAGCCTGAGAGTTATGTAAGTCAAGTATTTTTATTCTGGGATTGGATATTAGATACTGGCAAAACTTTGTCTTAAGCTCTGCTTTCACTCCTACAACAGCTCCATCTTAGAAAATTTGCAAACACTATTCTTGAAGGATAACGATCAGAGGAGGGGACAAACTGCTGTTGGTGGTCCCTGGCCCCAAGGAGGCCCGCCTAGCCTCGACTAGAGCCAGGGCCTTTTCGGTTCTGGCTCCCACCAGGTGGAACACTCTGTCTGCTGAAATCAGGGTCCGGCAGGACTTACTATCTTTTAGCCAGGCCTGCAAGACAGAGTTGTTCTGCCAGGCATATGGCTGAGGCTGGGCCTCCGCCGGCCTGGAAAAAAGGGGTGTATAAAACCCACCCTGTGAAGGCTGTCCACCATCTTGTTTTAAATGTGTTGTTTTTAATTAATATGAATTTTTAACTGTATTTTAATTGTATTTTAATATGTTGTTATCCGCCCTGAGCCCAATTGCGGGGAGGGTGGAATACAAATTTGAAATAAATAAAATAAATTATTATAGCTGCCTAGGAAGGACTAAAATTTAGATAACTTCTCAGAACATTGCTTCTATTACTGCTATTGCACTCATTTCCTCTGTCCTCGACTTGCTCTCTTCTGCTGTCAAAGCCTTGCCAATTTGGTATTTCTCTTTTTTCTGTCCTTTACAGTTGAACATGACAGAGCTCAAGGCGAACCCAGCTGTCCCCCCATCCCAAGCAGCACAGCCACGGAATCACACATCTACAGATTGAGAACAGTGAATATTGCTCCTCTTCTGTCCAGATGTGCCTTAAGTATACTGAAGTCAACCAGTGGATTCTAAAAATTAAGATTTCAGGTAATCATTCTATTAAGCTATTTATTTATATCCTGCCTTTTCTCCCCAATCAGAATCCAAAGCGGTTTGCATCACTCTCCTATCCTCCATTTTATCCTCACAATAACCCTGTGAGGTAGGTTAGGCTTAAAATATCATTGGCCTAAGGTCACCCAGCAAGCTTCCATGGCCCAGTGCAGATTTGAACTTGGGTCTCCTGTCCCAGATCCTTGTCTGAAACTCTAAACGCTGTACCACAAGGGCTCTCTTAAACTAGTTTATAGTTCACACAGTTTGATACAAAGCCATTTCAATATGACAAACTACAGCTTGTGATGTAAACACCTTTAAAAATAGTTTTTATGGAAAATACCAAGTTGAAAGGAATGAAAGTTACCTTTGATACTTCCACTTTTGGAATGACTAATTGCTCCTTTTTAAAAGGATTTTTGTAAGAGAGAAAAGAGAAAACAAATTACTGTAACTCCATCCTTTTGCATATGTAAAATACAAATGCAAAAGGAAAACACTTTTATGTATATTAGTTCTTAGTTCTTATTCAGTTCTCACCTTAAATGCAATCAGGATTAATCAACCACAAGACAACTTGGAAAATTGAAAAATACAAGCAGTAAAAAACAGCTAACTTCAACATACACACTTGTTATGAGTAAATTTCAAAAATTGTGAGTCAAATTATTTCTTCAATTAAGGACAGAAAATAAATTTAACTAGAAAAGTACTATGTTTTGCATGCTACAGATTCTCACTGGCAAAATACAGAACTCCTTGCTCTTGTCTTTTCATGCACAAATGCATTTCACTTCATTCTCATGCATATAGAGCACAAAATGGCGTGCACATTAAAAATTATACTTCATGTTAGATAGAAGAAGAGAAATTGAGACAATTGCAGGAACTGCAGTACCAAGTCTTTGGACAAAGTGAACCTCTGACTTTGTTGCACTCCGAGGCTGCTCCATTCTTAGAGTGTAAGTAGGGCTGCTAGGTCCAGGCTGGGAAATTCCTGGAGATTTGGGGAGGTGAGGCCTGGAGAGGGCAGGGTTTGGGGAGGGGCCTCAAAATGGTTGAATGCCATCGAGTCCACCCTCCAAAGCAGCCATTTTCTCCAGGGGAACTGATATCCATCACCAGGAGATCAGTTGTAATTCTGGGAGATCTCCAGCCACCACCTGGAGGCTGGCAACCCTAAGTGTAAGGCCCCTCCTTAACTAGGAGAGAGAGACATTTAAATATCAGCATGTGTGGGTGTGGCTGTTTTTGATGCTGAGATTTTTTTTTAAAGGCTTTGAACTGGATCTAGTCCAGAGGAAATGTTCCCTGCTTGAGTCTCTAGATATCAGGGGCGGGGAATTCTGATTTAAGAAAAATGCAGCTTAAATTGCCTGGATTAAAGAAGACTGGGAGATACAGAGCTTGAGGCAAGTTGGAAAATGAGGGTTCTTCTTCCTTCTTCTATGACGGGTAAAAGACTATTTCTGGGGAGGGGGAGGATTCATTTTAGGAGGATCTGGAAGGAAAATAAATGGGGGTGGGCATTTGGGCCAGTGCCAGGCTTCTGAAAGCTTACAAGTCAGTCTCCTGTTATTTGTTTCTAATGCCTGGAATTCTGAAGTTTTACTGAATATGGTGGTTCCATGTAATCATCATGGCTTACCAGTGCTAATGTTCCATGAGCTTAATTCATCATTTAAAAATCCATCTAAGCTAGATCTGCATCTTCTGTATATTCATTATACATTGTCTGAGTAAGTCAAGCATCCAGATACGGTTTTACAAAGTTGCTTTAATTTGTTTTCTTTTAATTTCTACAGAACTGGGACATCTGGGAAGGGAAGGAGGAAGGAGAAATTTAGAACATGGCAATCCATTAGCACCGTAGGACAAGTTGAATCAGAGAAATAACTTGGGAGGGTTTTGTATTTGGTCTCAGATCTGTATGTTGGAGTCAGGCAAGCCATGTGATTTCAGCCATATTAGTTTGATTTCTTTTCAATGGAGATTATGCTGCAGTAGCAGAAAAAAAAACAAAAAAGTGGGTACACTGGTGAGGTTTGGTTTGAGGCACAGCTTCATACTTGGTTTGTCGATAAGGACAAGTCAGTATTTATCTACTTTTTTCCAACAGTGGCCAGCCAATTTCCAGCAGAACATTTATTTTGGCCACCTTTCCAAATCACTGATCTAGGTGGATAAACAAACATCATAAAAGAAGATAATGTATTAAAAACTGAATTTGACCCTATCATCTTGTCTAGGAAAGCAGATACTTAACTAGCAAGAGTATTCTACTACACAGTTAGAAATTATGGTGGAATACCACACATTTTTGTGGGCTGGAGAACAATATTTTTTCATATCCTGCTCAGTTTACCATTAAACTACAGAAACATGCAAAAACCACACCTGTCATAGAAACTGTCAAACTGAATTAAACAGTTTTTAGGGGTAAACACAAAAGCTATTGACAGAAGCAAACAGAAAATTAAAACACTGAAATAAAGCAGCAAAACCAGTTATTTAAATCACTTTAATATTTTTTCTCTACTATCTGATAACATGGAACAATACTGAAGTCAAAGCTATTCTTTTAACATATTTTCTTTGAGGAGGATTTGAAGGAACACAGTCAAGTATATTTATAATATTTAATTTTGGGTTTTTTAAAAAAACAAAAGCAGTTATGCTACCTTTGTACCATGTTAACAATAAATTATAAATTATTTTTACTTTTTTCTTTGATTGGAGTTGCACAGAACATTGTTTGCTCAACTCCCTCTCTGTGCTAATATAAATTAATTATGCCATGCTAAAACTGTCACTCTAACTGCAGCGGCTTGTGAGGTGGGGAGCAGAGAAAGCCCCAGTGCATGCCACTTAGTGCATTCGAAGAGGAGAGGAAAATGTGCATTGGGTGGTCTTCATGCTGCTCAGGCCACATCTGTAGAAATGGGAGTTGCACAGCTACTGAGTGGAACTCAGTGCCAAGAAGTGATGTTATCATGCCATGCTTACACTGGTATTCCACTAGTCACTTAAAGGCTAAGCACGTTGGTGGCCTCAGCAGCTCTTCCTCTTCCTCCTGTTATTAAGGGTATATCACCTTTCCTTTCATGTCATCAGTGCTCAGCGGCAGGGCTGGGATATTCCCTATGCCCCACCCCAGAAACCACTGTTGCACCCCAGAGAGCATGGAGAGAGTGCCCAGCTGTAGGATTTATTACCACATTGATGCTCCTTTACATATGGCTGCCTCAGCCATGTAATCCTTTTCACTCCCAGCACACAAGAACATGAATGCTTTTATGAAGAAAAAAGCAAAAACGAGAGGGAGGGAGGGAGGGAGGGAGAGGGAGGGAGGGAGGGAGGGAGAGAGAGAGAGAGAGAGAGAGAAAGAAAGAAAGAAAGAAAGAAAGAAAGAAAGAAAGAAAGAAAGAAAGAAAGAAAGAAAGAAAGAAAGAAAGAAGCAAGCAGTTACCCACTTTCCATATAGTCTAACATTTATAAGTTACCTGTTGTGCTTAGCAAAATTGGATATTAACTGCTTGTATCACTGGAGAACCTATCTTGTGGTATTGCTACTTAGAGCTCTTATAACAAACAGGAGTCTTATGGAATTTTAAAAATGAATATATTTTTATTCTACCATAAGCTATTGTGGACATGTAAATAACTGTACCACTCTTGGTAGGCGGGGGTGACCCAGCATCACCTCCAGGTGACTAATCAAGGAAATTCTGTAAGTTGTGTATATTTTATATTTCTTTCAGGTCACTGATGTGCCTGAAAGTAATTAAAATGATTATAAAGCTGACTTATACTCAGCGCGCAGATCTAGGGTTGCCCGCGCCTGGGGCAACCCTCGGCTGGCCACCTCACGCATGTGCACAGTGCACGCGCGCGCTCCCCGCGCTGCGTGATGATGTCACTTCGGTGACATCACGCAGGGTGGAACGGAGGCAGCGTGCGAGGCTGGGAAGCCACCCGCACCATTCGTCTCCGGCTTGCTGCGCACCACCTGTCCTGCAGGGCAGGCAAAAGGCAGCGTGGGGGGCTGCGAGGCTGCCCGCGCTGCTGCCTGCGCCCTCTGGCAGCTGCTCCCGACTACCTCCCTGCCTCCCCCTCGATCCGGCCCTGCTTATACTTAATCAGGCAGTTTGGTCAATATAGGTCAACACTGTCTCACCTGACGAGCAGTAGCTATCCAGAAACTCAGGTAAAACAAGGTCATTCCCAGCACGTGCTGTCTGAAGTTTTTAACTGGAGGTGCTGGGGACATCAGTCTGGAACTTTCTGACTGCAAAGTATATGCTCTGCTGCTCCAAACATCTTTCCACTAAAATGGGCCCTTGTGGACAGAATAGGCCACATTTTTGAGGGCTTGAAATTTTTGTAGACATTTTCAAGGTTGCACTTTCAGTTGTTTGGATAGATACCTAGAATTTGTTCCTTTTTATCCTCTTTGCAGACATGGGGATAGTATGGGGGTGAAAAATAAACCTATGAAGCCAAGTGTCTTATGCCACTGGAGAAATTTGTTGGCTAAGCATCAATACTTTTTAACTGGGTGTGTTTCAAGGCTTTACTATCAAGCAGCAGCAATGGTATTTGCTGCTGTAAAGATGAGTTCTTTTAGAAATCTCTATATCTGACAAAAGTTTTACAATGTGGGGGGATTCTTAGAATTTCAACAACTTGATGGTGTTCCTTTTGCACCCTCCATCTCTTCCAGCAAACAGATACAGTCACACAAAGAATATTTCTCATACCTTTTTTGCCTTTTCCTGATTTTAAAAAAGACAAAAATAGTTTTTAAAAAGAAATCCTTTAGGCTTTAGCTTTTTAGAAAAAACCCTGCCCTTTCTAAAACAAGTACATTAAAGTCAAGTTACAATCAAAGAAATCAGGGATGGGAAAAGAGAGTGGGCCAATCTATCTCCTGGAATGCATTTTTTCCTATATTCGCTATGTTCTGGATTTAGAAATCCTGCTTAGAATTCTTGTGATTTCAGTGGACCTTACTTCCATGTAACATTAGGCTCTAATTTAACATAAGAAAGAGCATTCACCTCTCTTGGAAGACCAGATCACAATCTGAAACTCTGAATTACTTTAACATTTCTAATGTTTATTGCATTTTGATTGCTAAGCCCAGTTCATGTCTATGAAGCCTTGAAGTCTGACAATAAGAGGCCACTTGTATGAATACAGACTTCTAAGATTATGTCCCAGATGTCTCTATCAGCAGCCATTCCAAACCCCAGTAGTCTGAACAGTACTTAAGAACTGATCCAAACAAGTAAGCTTTTGTCATTTAAGGAAGAATCAGGGAAGTGCTGCTGATTAAATTATCCTCTCATCTCTTGTACAGTGCTTGTAGGCTCATAATGAGTCTGTGCATGAATAGTGACCATGAAGGACAGATTTAGGTGTGACTGGGAGGGGCAGTTTTTAAAGTAATACTTAAAATCTGTTTCTACCAGTTCAGGTAACCATCAGGAAAAAAATGAAAGCTCAAAACCACTGAAACACAACTGGATTGTGTATTTTCAGATATGGTACCCAACGTATAAAATCAGTCTAAAAGTATTACTCACTGGTTGGAACTATTCATCTTATGCAATAACAAAACACTTGGAGTGTATTTTGTATGTTAAATAAAGTATGTAGAATAATCACATGTCCCATTTTGGTTTAAGAGACCTGTGCAATAAAGGTTAAATTATTATTACAAAAACTAATAAGAAAATTAATTAGCCAGTTTGAAGTAGTGGTTAAGAGTGCGAGACTCGAATCTGGAGAGCCAGGTTTGATTCCCCACTCCTCCACCTGAAGCCAGCTGGGTGACCTTGGGCTAGTCACAGTTCTCTGGAGCTCTCTCAGCCCCACCCACCTCACAGGGTGTTTTGTTGTGGGGATAATAATGACATACTTTGTAAACTGCTCTGAGTGGGAATTAAGTTGTCCTGAAGGGCGGTATATAATGTTGTTGTTGTTGTTGTTGTTGTTGTTGTTGTTGTTATAATTCCATAAAAATGTTGTGGATGAAATTGCTGAAATATTCTACCTCTAACAGTCTATTTACAAATTAAGAGGAAAAACAAAATAACCATTCTGGTGATTACGATAAAGTTGCAATTAGGATTTTGTTCAGTAATGTTTTGTTGCGTAGTAATATTTGTAGATAGTTGTTGAAGAGCCTTACCTTTATGCATCCTCCTTGACTCAGGCTCTTTGGTCAAACAATGGGAAAGAACACTGCCACAGCTATTGCTCTGCCCAAGTGGCAAGTGACCCTGTATGAAATATTGCAAATGCCTAGTTACAGATACTGTACATTAAATGTTTTTCAAATCATTAACACTTTCATGAGTGGCTTTTGCTTCCTGTCATACATTTTTCTTTGCAATGCCTAAAGTGGTACTCGCATATCTCCTGTATCCTTGTTATAAAACTTGCCAGCTGTTTCTGCAATTGGAGAATTAATAATAACATTCGATTTATATACCGCCCTTCAGGACAATTTAATGCCCACTCAGAGCAGTTTACAAAATGTTGTTATTATCCCCACAACAAAACACCCTGTGAGGTGGGTGGGGCTGAGAGAGCTCCTGAGAGCCGTGACTAGCCCAAGGTCACCCAGCTGGCTTCAAGTGGAAGAGTGGGGAATCAATCCTGGCTCTCCAGATTAGAGTCCCATGCTCATAGTTTACACCAAACTGGTTCTCAATTAATTTCAGTATACAAGAGAACCTCAACTTCAGACATTACAGGGTAGCATAGGAGGCTAGAAATACTACCTCCCCTCCCCCATTTAGTAACATCTGAAGCTGCTCAAAAATACTTTATTTAAAACTGTATTGCCCTGTAGTGAGAAAGGAAAATCAGATTATTCAAATCACACTGAGAACCAGCATGGTGTAATGCAACTTTTAGAAGAAGCATTGAACTCTGCTTGGGAGATCCAGGCCCAGTCTTTGCTCAGCTGTGAAGCTACTGGCATTACCCTGGCTTATCAGCCTCTCTCAGGCTAAACTACAAAGGAATGCTTAAGGTTGACAATCCAAGCCTGGAAAGCAGCAGGAGGGTTGGGGGAAGGGACATGAGGAGTGTGACATATCTGCTCACTACGTCACTTCTGGTTACAACCTAGAAGTTACAACAGATAGTTCTAGGAATTGCTGGAAACTATGGTTTCCAGTGATTTCTAGAGCTACCCACTGGTTTCTGGTGTTTCCTAGAGCTACCCACTGGTACTTCTAGGATGTACCTAGAACTGACATGCCAGCACTTCTGATCTAACTTGAAAAATTTGCCCTATTTCTGTTGACTGGCTGTAGTCTAACCATTCTACAACCAGGACTAGTGAACGAGACACTCTTCCTTCTGGGAGATCATAAAGCAGGTGAAAAAACATTACTCCAAAAGTGACCCCCTCAAATTCCTGCTTGGCCCTGTAAGTGACTGACCAATCCAGTGCTATTCCAGGGGAGAGTGAGTGGGCCAGCCACAGCAACAGGAGGCTGCATGGGAGAGGGAATTGCTTCCCTACAAAGCAGCATGCTACTCTCTCTCCAATGATTGGAGCCTCTCCAGCCCTGGCTAGTACTGCCTCGTTCCTCCTTTGAAAAAAGGGGGCCCGGTTAAAATGTCCACAGCATTAATGTCATGAATGGCACACAAAATCAGACATATCTATAACCACCATAAATAAATAAAAAGGTCTATACTATTATATGGATATTAAATGACATGTCTAATTATAGGTACCCAGAAGAATCAAAATTAGTTTGTTCAGCTTTGATTGTGAAGTTGGCATGAATAACACAATATAATCAAAATAAAAAATAAAAATAAGCTGAATGAAAAATTACTGTGACTACATATAGTCATATAGTTGCCTTGTAAAATAAAACAAGTAAAAGTAATTCCATTCCTGACTTTCTCAATTCTCATGAGAACACTTGATACCATAATGCGAAAGCCATGTTGTGCCATGATGCTGCCTACCTTAACACTTCGTCCAAGAGTAGAACTGCTGAAATGGGATGATACTGAGGAGGCGGTTTTCTTACGTGGCAAAGTATCACTCATGTACATGCCTTCTTTGTGCTGCTTCTTTCTCTCTTCCTGATTTCGGAAGTGCTTAAATTACAATTAGTTAAATCTTGTCAAACACAGGTTTTACAAAGCTGACAGATATATAAAATCCCATCAGGCTGTAAAAGAGCCTGCATGCTGGATTAAAAAAAAAAATCACTGTGCTGTTCTGAAAAAATGGAATACTGTATTTTAGCCCCCAAAGGGATAAGCTGGTAAATGATACTTACAATACTTTGCATAGATATTACGGTGTTGGGGGGAAGACAGTTTAAAATCATTTTCACATTTCTCTGATATACAAAAAGCATATGAAAAATGATGATCCTAATTTAAGTGTATTAATCACCAGGATAATTCTCTACTCAAGTTTCAAGGAAAGTAAGGAGATTTGTATTGGACAAGTTTTTAGTTCATATTTATTATCAAATCTCCTCTTTATTATTTCTAAATATAACCAAAGAGACTGCAAAGTTTGTACTATGACAACAAAGATTTCCAAATGAAAAAAGAACTGCAAGCAATTTCAACACAGAAATTGTTTGAACAAATGAACCAAACAACAATTGCAATTGGATTAATGATAGGTTATTTGATATCACAGCTGTTCTTAAAGTAAATGAAAGACATCACATTTAGAGATGGGCACGAACTGAAAGACAACCCAAAATTTGTCACTAATCTGGCTGGTTTGTGGTTCTCAGAGCCCATTTCTGACGAACTGAGACGAACTTTAGGCTGGTTCGTTTGGTTCATTTTCGGTTCATCACTGCAGACAGCCTGGCACCGATCAATCAGTTTCCTAGGCAACTGGAGATGAACTTTCTGCAGTAGAGGTGTGCACCCAGCCGATTTTCAGCTGATGGGTGGGGGATCCCCCCTGAGCTGAAAAAAAGCGCCCATGTTTGAAAGAAGCAACAGTTCTCTTGTGTGCAAGAAAAGTGTTGCTGCTTTCAAATGCCGGCTGAAACTTTAAAGCGTTTCAGTATCTGTTCTGCTTCCCATGTTTGCAGTTTGCTTATTCCCTGCAGGCTTTAAAAGCCAGGAAAGGGCTAAATGGATGGTTTCCCCTTCCTCCTTTGGGGTATGCCCACTCTCTCTCTTTTTTTTCCAAAGGCAAAAAAAAGTGTAGCAATGTTGTAACATTGTAGCATTGCAACATTGTAACATTACTGCACTTTCCTCCTGGCTTTAAAAGCCAGGAATAGATTAAATAGCTGTTTTTCCCTCCCTCCAAGGCATGTTTCAGGCTTTGCAAATAGGAAAAAACCAAGCGTTTGGCACAGCCTTTTGGAAACAAAGTGGCAGGGAAGCTGCTGCTGCTGAAGCAGAACAGCTGGCAGCTTTTTTCAGCTGATGGGGATTCCCCTCCCATAAGCTGAAAAGTGGCTGGCGTTTAAAAGGGGGAAACCTAAAGCTCACACCCCTATTCTGCAGACTTTCTGCTGCCCCAGAAGTGACATTTTCACGAATCACATGAACTGGTTCGGGAACCGGGGCAAGTTCGTGAAAGTTTGTGGTTCGTAAAACTGTAGGAACCTTGAACCTCCCAGTTCATTTGTTTTGGTTTGTGCCCATATCTAATCACATTTACAAAGCCAACACATTTCCTTAAAATGGGTTTGATTTAAATATAACTATTGTAATGTAAAATGTGAGTATATTGTAACGCAAACTTGAATGTTAATATTTCATTAGTTCAATATTGTTCTCTGGCTTTAGTAATATCATTTGAGGCCTGCACCTAGTTATTATTAGTAGCCCATACAAAACATTAAGTGGTGGTAGTGGTGGTGGAAGTATCTATGGAGAATCTGCTGAAAGCATGGTTAAATCTAATATATCACTTGTATTTCTGTTGTTATAAGGTCACACAACACTCCTTAAGAGGGTTGCCAGATAATGTCTGGAATAATACTGCATCCTGGGAAGGTGGGGGGAGGCACTAACAGTTTTTTTATTTGTGCATGCTCCCTCCCTTAGCATGATGACATTACTACCAGAAGAGATGTCATTATGCGGACTCCATTTTTGGACGTCAGGTGGGCTGGCCACTCCCGGGCAGTGCTGTGCAGGAGGCGGGGTGGAGTGGTGATTCCTGGGCAGTACCACACAAGAGGCTGAGTGAGCAGGCAGGCTGACTACTCCGCTGTGGAGCCACAGGAGGCCAAGTGGTAGGGCTGGCCACTCCCGCCAGCACTGCATAGGAGACCAGGCTCCTGGGCTGGTTGGCCACTTCCCTGGGCTAGCAGTGGTGTTCAGGAGACAGGGTGGCCAGGTTACGCAGGCAAGCTGCCTGGAAGCATGGGGTTGGGGGCAGTCCCAGGTGTCTGGTATTTGGAGAACGTTTTCCCCAGATAGTACTAAAAAATACTGGACTGTCTGGGTGAAAACCGTACACCTGGCAACTCAACTCCCTAATGTGTTTTAATTCTTTGTGTTGCAGATGATTCCAATAATTGAGCATCATTTGCAGCAGGTTTTCCAGCCACTCTAGATTGTTTTTTCAAATGTGTCTGTTAATCTTTTACTGTACTTATTAGTGCTACTAAAAAAAACCTCAAGATGACAGTGTTAACTTTTAAAATGTAAGAAAATATTTAAGTATATCACCATATTTAAGTATTGATGTTCATAGATGAACACATTGTAAACATTCTCTCTCTTAAGTGCTGAGTTGTAGTGGATTGTCTTGGGGTCAAACAAGACATGAAGTTTTTTAACAAGTCGGGTCCAGGTTCCCAACAACAGATTCAATTTTTCTGAAACCATATATAAGGTGCGAGGAACTAATTTTTAAGTACAACAGGAGCATGGTGCAGAGGGAGGGAGGAGCCCCCCCCCACACACACACACTGTTTTCCTGAGCCAAAGTAGCCGTGAAGGATATTATTGGCCCCATTTTGGGCTGTCCATGTACTGTAAACAACATTCCCCTCTCCCCCAAAACAAAGAGATGGTGAGACAAATATTCTCACCAGCTAGAGATGGTGAGACAAATATTCTGATCCAGGAAGGGGCACTATGCGTGAGGAAATTATGCTTCCGTATGCTTATCCCTAGCAAGATTGGAAGTCGTGTAGTTCTTTCTGATCTAGTTTATGAATCTGGACATGCAAAACTATTTAAATGCTAGAATTTTACTGATCAGTTCATTGGAGAAGGACAGCAAGGAACTTTCTTCCTTTCCCACTAAATGGCTAATTAGTAGAGTTTTAACTTTTAAAAAGGGCTCCATCCACACAGCCCTGAATGTTCTGTGCATATTCCATAGGATTGAGTAGAAAAGTCCATGCAAGCATAACCTCGTTGCTACTGAGGCTGCCTTCCTACAGGCATGTTACCTGTGGTTGCCTTCGGTGTTTCTTAGCTGGAAGAGGTGGTGGTGTGTCAGGTAAAGGAAAAGGTTCTACATTTGTAGCCCTGACCTCAGACCAGTGGACTGGTGAAAGTTGTGCAAGAGGGCGAGGAGAAAGGGAGTGAGGAAGGACAAATCCAGAACAGTCAGATGATCTTAGCTTTACAGGAAAGAGAGAAATTATATTAAGAGTTTTCTAAATGGAATGATACACAAACTGCACTTTCTAACATTTTTCTGGAGGAAAGAAGCCCTCTGATTTGGGCTTGTGACATTCTAATGGGGGAAAACAGACATGGGGTTACCTACAGAGGCAACAACTACAACTACACATGCACTAGTTTCAGTGATGAAATGAAAACCCCACATGTTCACAAACCTAAAGGTCTCCTTGGGTTTTTTTGTGGTTGAAATATTTGGATAAAAATGAGATGTCCCATGTTTGCCTCCTTCTGCAGCTGGAAACAGCAGCACATTATTCCTAGCCATATGATTATTTATTTAAGTACAGAAGAAAGTGCATCCCATCTTTCACACTCTCAGGTGTGGCAACAGTTATTCTACATACGCTAAAGAAACACAAAGTTAAAAGCACAAAATATACAAATGGGAAATGTCTCTCAAACAAACCTCTTTGTTTTGTAGCTGGCTCGCCAGGCCAGCTGTGGAAGGTTCAGTGGGAACAGCATCAGCAGCAGTGGGGATTTGAATGGAAGGGGATAAATTCGCGGAATTGCCATATGGCTCATTAATGTCATTTATACTCATATAACCCTAAAAGGAGGAATTCAGAGGTTAAACATGTAAAAGAAGCAAAAGCCAAAAGGCATGCAAGAGTATTAAGGTACCCAACGTGTTGCGAAGGTTAGTTTAGAGTGATGCAGCCAATTCTTTGCAGCATTACAAAAAAAGGTCACTAATCTATCAAGACATTAAAGCTACAAAATGAGCAAATTAAAATAGTGTAATTACTACATATGTGATTATAAGGTTTATTTGAAGTGGTTTTCTGTATTGCCATTATAATTGAAGTGGCTAAAGATCTAAATAGTGGATGTTTCCTACTTTACTCTTCTCAGTGCAGTCCCTTGTACTGCCCCCAAAGTGGTTCAGTTCTCAGGAACAGTGTGTGGTGTGATTTGGGGTGGGTGGGTCTGCAGTGGGAAGGGAGAATCAACAAAAATTAACATGAAAAAAGTGAAAATGTTCCTCTGTCCACAGAAGGATATCTTTGGATCCAAGCCAATGTTTTTGGCTTAGCATCCTGAAATTTAAAATTCGCTGCAAGATTTCAAATGTAATTTCCAGTATTTCCTCTTAAAATCAGATCCACAGGTATTTGTAGTTAGGTTACGAATGCAAATTACACTGTGGTAACAGTTTGGTAGCTTCTCACAATACATTGCTTTTCTGAAGTGGTTCCTGTTGAAGTTTTGACTGTTTTCAACTTGGAAGCACAATTTATAAATCTCTTGCCTTGGGAGATGTCTCTGTAGTTGCCCTTTAATCTTTGGCATCCTCCTCTCAATTCCACCCTGGACCAAATTCACTTTTTCATAACATAAAAATTAATTAATGATGAATTGGTATTATTGTTACTGCTTATTGTTTTCAAGAATTCTTTGACAACTGAATGTGTGTTTTGATTAAGGTTGTAAGAGCAACTGCAATTTTCAGTTTGCAACGTGCACAATTTTAGGACTTTACAAGCAGTAGCGGCAGCAGTAGCAGCAGAGAGACTTTAGGGAAAGGCAAGCATCAGAAATATAAACTAGAAATGTGTGTGTTTTTCAGTTCTAACTGAATGAAACTTCAGAACTTCCACAACAATTCTAGGAATGTTGTCAGAATTGATTACAGCAATGTGCTCTATGTGGGGCTGCCCTTAAAATATGTTTGGCAGTTCAGATGCTGCAGCCACATTCAATTGCAACAGAAACGCTGTGCAATAGAGCAGATCACAGGCACCATATCACTGTGGTCTTGGTTCATCTTTACAGGCTCCCAATTTGTTTACAGGTCCAATTCAAGGTGCTGGTGTTGACCTTTAAAGCCGAAGCCAGAATACCTAAGGACCACCAACTCCCATACAAACCTACCCAGTCATCGCCATCATCTTCTGAAGCCCAGTTTTAGATGCCTCTGCCTTCTGAGGTTAGGAGGGTGGCAATCCAAGAGAAAGCATTTTTTGGTTATGGTGCCTGCCAAGACTGAAATTCCCTTCTCAGGGATACTGACTTGTCCCCTTCTATCACTGTCTTTCACCAGTGAGTGAATACCCTTTTTGTTTTGTTTGGTGACCTCTCAATAATCCCTCCTCCTTGTCATGTGTGCGTGTATTTTGGTTCTCTGTTTAAACTCATGTGTTTTTAAACTATGTTGTGTTTTTTGTTCTTGGCCGACTGAAAATGTACATGATATAAATATTCAGAAAGTCACTCAAACATGTATGGTCAAGTAGGAAAAAATTGGACATTTACAGTGCAATCAAAAACAGACTTACACTCTTCTAAATCCATTGAAGGGGGGTTATTTAAGTTTAGGATTGCACTGCAAATCTTTTTGGCAAAAGGCAGCCCTGTTGTGAAATAGAACAGCTTCCTATGCACATAACTACATTGCTTGTTGTTTTCCCAGATGTGATATCCCTGAGCAAGCATACAGGAGCAGTTTTGGGACATAAGGCCACTACAGGGAGATATGCTTATAGGCATGCTGGCAGGGGAAAGATGCATACAAAAACCCAGAATGTGATGGATGGCTATGTCAAATCTTGCAAAAGGACTGCTTATATAAATTGGCAAAATTCTACAGTGTCAACAATTAGCTTTTTGGCATATACAAGAAATTGAAATCACATGTGTATGTTCCTCTGTGAATTATAAACTATGTAACTTTAAATCACCAATTATAATAAAGAATTTAGCAGTAACAAGTCCCTTTCCCCAATTTTCTTTTTTTTTTTACCTCTTTTAAACTGCTGGGACTTATTGGGAACCCTTTTCCTCCTGAAACTGATGAGTATTTCTTTTCTAGATTGCAAAGGTTTTCTTTTTCCTGTTTGGAAATAGATATAATTATATTTGGATACAAATTTTGAAAGTAATCAGTACCCAAGATTTAAACTTAGAAAATCACAGGCATGCTTTGTGCTCACATTCTTTTTACATTTGTGGAGTTCATGTTCACAAGTAAATAGCTCTAGTTTTGTTGTATGCTGTTCACACCTCCTTTCTTGGTCACCTTTCCCACAGAAGATCCTATGATTTCAACCCCGGCTAGAGTTATCTTTTCCATTTATCCAGGGCAACTGCACACTTCACCCAACAAGCTTGTTTCCTATGTGCAAACTGGTATTACACCAGCATTTCCCGCGCTGCAGCAGACACATACAGCGTGGATGATTCTGTATGCTTATTTTTACTTATTTTATCATGATTTTATCTTATTTTATCATGATTCTGATAAAATAAGGTGGGCCAGCTTCCCCAAACGTATGTATGTGGTCCATTTAAAGACCTGTGTGCACCCAAAAATGCCATCCATGTTTTATGTTTGCTATGAAAAACTCTGGTATAAGTAAGATTGTCCCAGTTACCCACTGGAAGACTGGTCTGTTCTTACTATCTTATACCTGTTTTCTCTCTCAACTTCATTGATTCCAGTTATAAAGATTCCACAGATCACCTGTTATAAGAGGATATGTTCAGCATACTATCGAAAGAGGCTTGGTACATGATTAAAATAAGCATTTGAGTAAATTGTGTGAATAAAACCAAAGTAAATAAATGAGAGAAATATAATTTCAGGTAGGTACTTTCATATTAGAGAAAGGTCCCTGTTTTATCATCTAAACAAAAAGAAATATGCTATCTACAGATCCAAAACAAATTTTCCTAATGCTAGTTTGGACATTTTGGCTATTACATGCTGACAGATGTGATTTTATTGTGTTCATTCTGAATGTTTTGTGAAATTATGAAATGTAGAATTCTGTTGAACATCCTATTATACAAAAGCCTGAAACAAAATCTTGCTTTTCTTTTGGCACTTCATCTTGGATAACCAGAGTGGTATAATGATTAAAATGCAGACTTAGACCAGAGACACCAAGGCTCAAATCCATGAATCAAACTAATTTAAAAGCTAAATTTCAGCCTTATGAGAAGACAGCGTTTATCCTTTTCATCCTCCCACTAGGTTTTGCTAACTGAAATACCCCGCTGCTGTAATTTTTATCCCTGTAATAACTGTGAGGATCAGTTTCAATGAGCAAAAAAAAGGAACCAATTCCTTCCCTGTATGGCCCTGATCACCATCACTGTCCTGCACAGCTATAATTTGGCTGTTGAAGACCAGCAGAGATCCATGATCTCTGAGTCATCTAGTTTGACCATCAGCCACAAACTTTATTAGGTGACTATGGGACCGTCATTCTCTCTCAACCTACACTATCATACAAGATTCTTGTGAGAATACGTGGAAGGGAGGATATGGATACGGATCCTGAACTTTGAGGAGAAACAATGGGGAACTGTAAATAAATAAATATTTTAAAATTATTCTATGCAAATGTTCACAACCTGTGAAATGTCAACCCTATTTGATAACAAGGAGCACCTTGACAAGATGAGTCTTTTCTATGTAACTGCACAACTATCATATTGCTGTTTAGGTTTTTTTTAACCCACTTCTTAGAGAATCAGGAAAGATGCTTACCCTTTGCAGCATCATTAGAAGGTTATTTTTCTCTTTGACAAAATGATCTTGTTCTCGTTGAGCTTGCTGGACAATATGATTGGCTTGCTTTTTGAGAGCAGAGATTTTCTCCTGTGATAAAGATAGCATGAGTGTTTATTTCAATATGAACTTGGGGAGACAATGTGTGCGCTGCAAACCCACATTGTCAGAATGGCACTTATGTGGAAGAGATATGTACTAGCTACTCTTTGTTTAGTTCTGATGCAATCTTACTATGTTTTGTTCTCCTGTTTGGCCTCTTTTGAGGCTCTGATATTGGATGTTACATGTTTCAGAAACCATGTCACACATTACATAAAACCAAACAGTGAGCTACCAAGTATACATTCGACAGAGAGGCTACAAAACACCCAGTTATTTGATGGGTATACCTCTGTGACCCATTGTCACATTAACATTTTACATTTCTTAGGTAAACACTTAATAGAATTTAGAAAAGTATTTAAGCAAAACAAACTGTATGAAAAAGGTTCCAGATGGTGCATGATTTTCTACTTAGGAATATAATAAGCACATACCATTTTAGAAGATATTAACTTCTATGCTAAGAAAACTAGAAGTGGAAAATAATAATCAGAATGAAATATAGATTGCACAGATTACAAAGTCAGGTGGTGCAGATGTATCCTATAAAGAAAGGACATCAAGTATTGATGTCAGATGTTCTTAGTAGGTTAAAGTGAACCCAAACTAAAACCAGCTCAAACTTTTACTTTTTCAAAACTGGAACAAAACTATCCATTCAGAATAAGTGTTTGAAAAAAATCTAAACCACTGAATCCTACCAGAATAAAGGCATAAGAATATAAAACCAATAGCTACAGCATTAACTTTCCTATGAGCTTCTCTCTTAAATTTTAACCTGGGGTGGGGTGGGTGGGAAGAGTGTCATTATGACTAGAGAATTCCATATAGTGCAGAGGGTAGTAATTTTGTAGCATCCAGAATCTGAGACAACAGAGACTAGATATCTTAATCCCATTAACTTGCTCCAGCTCATCTTTGTGCATCAGTACTGTAATATGAATGATATCCTGTCTCATATAATTTGAAATATTACTCGGCTTGTGAACCCTTCCTAGACTGATCCAAGACCAAACAAAACCAACTTCATTCTCTCCTAATCTTGAACTATAGGCAGCCAAATGTGCACTGCAATCCTGACAAGAGTCCCAGCATTCTAAGACCAATGATGTCAATGGTTTTTCAGAGGGATGCAAATCTGTTTATGGTTGACTAGTGGTTTAGATTCCTTTACCTTTCTACTGACAATGCTGCGTTGATATTCAGCTACTTCACGCAGGAGCTGCTGCGTTAAATTCTCTTTCTCTTCATCTAGCCTGCTTTCATGTTCAAGCTGCTGAAATTCCAGATCTTCAAAGTGTTTGCTTTCTACCTCCAACAGATCAGCATCCTTTAAAAACAAAACAGTGTAAATCAAAAATTATTGTTAATGAAAATGCATCTGGATGCCAACTTCCCAAGATAAAAACCATCAACAACTTTTTTTTCCACAGCTGTGGAGTAAGGGCAGAAATTCTCATTTCCAATAACTAATTGAATAAATAAAGATACCAATTCACAAGTTAGCTTCTTTGGCAGCCTCTCTTTGTCACACTCTGGCACCGTCAAAAGAGCTAAAGCAAAGCAGGCAGGGATATTATTCGTTTAGCCGTTTATTTTACCCTGCTTTTCTTCCCAATGGGAACCCAAAGCATCTTACAAAGAATACAATTTAAATAAACAATTTATTAAACAAAATGCAATTTAAATAAACAGAAAGGACAAAAGTTATGCTAAAGATATCCTGGACTGATCTCTGAGATCCACAGGACTGGCACACTCAAGGCCACAAGCTGTGAGCCATTGGTGGGCTTCACCCACCCAGTCTTCAAGGCATTTGCCCTATGTCTCTTCCCACTGAGGAGGGAACATCAACAATCTAGATACAGAGAAGGAGTTGGTGATAACCTGGAATTTAGGCTGCAGCTGATGTTGCACAATGCAAGAAAGGAACGGTCTGAAGTCTCTAGGTCCCATTTTTTGCTGACATGAGGGGGCTGGTGAGGATAAATAGATGGGGGAAGGCCACATCTTTGCATCTTTCAGTCCAAACTATTGCATGGCCTTTGCAGTAGAAGAGAAGGGAGGGCATAGCAGTCAATGCTCTGACTTGCTCTTCACTTGTACCACAATAGCAATGGTAACAGCAAATGAACCTGCCTCTCACTTGTCAGTTCAGCACTTCAAGCAGTGTTTTTTTGTTGACTGGCTTTTCACACAAACATGAAATCATGAACTGGCATGCAAATGGGGCATTCCCACATGCATGGAGTATAGCCAGCCCTAAAGTACTAATCCTTTTCAATTGAGATGAGATGGGACTATGAAGGAACTCAAGAGATGCCAAAAAGAAGGTAGACTTCTGTTCTGTGGACTGACATGCTGCTGTGCTACTTTCTAGCAGGAAATTGTTCAATTTGGAGCTGCCTCATATCCTAAAGCTTAAAGCCACACTTTAAGGGTTAAATTACACTTAAGAGTTCTGTTTCATTGTAAAGAAAACTACTGGAGGCTGCAATCAGGAGTGGAGGAAAGGCAGAAGGCTATTTAATCCTTTCCCCCAGTGGCTGTTGTTTATACCAAAATATTCACCATTAAGCTGCTTTTTTACCATGCAGGGAGAAAAGATATGAAAACCTCTATCTTTTCCCCTGCAGCACGTGAGGACATGGTTTTGAGGAAAAAATGGATCAAAGGGGAACACTTTAGCCTCATTTCCCATCTTTCTGTCCCAATTTCAATTACCTCCCCACATGGGAAAACTATATAGAATTCTGTGTAAAAAAATATCGGAAGTAGAAACTTGAACTGCTTGCTTTTCAATAAAACAAATTCCCTCTTTAAAAGAAGCATTAAAACAATGTAAGATACTGTAGAAGAAGACTCAGTTCAGTGTGTATCACAGCCATATTGATCATAATCTGATCATAAATGAGTACTAATAGTAGTAGTAGTAGCAGTAGTAACAGTTCTACGGAGGCAGTGTCAATGCTTTAATGTTACCATATAGTGGTGGCTCAACAATATGCTTCAAATATGCTCATTTCTCTCTTTCTGTGTGTATGCATGTGTTTACACAAATAGAGATACACATTCTATTTATTGTGATTTTCTAGCCACTGTTCTGCTTTCCTACATTCTCAATGGAAGATTTTATCTGTTGCATTAGAATTAATAAGGAACTTGCAAGTCCCTGACGCAGGTGAATCATGGCATGGCTTTAAGGGCTGTTTCCAGACGGCTTACCTGGCTCCAGAACGTTGCGCCATCTTGTGGGGAAAACGCGAAATATCGCATTTTCTCGCACGAGTTTTGCGCGACGTCATGCGACGTCGCGCAAAACTCGTGCGAGAAAACGCGATATTTCGCGTTTTCCCCACAAGATGGCGCAATGTTCCGGAGCCAGGTAAGCCGTCTGGAAACGGCCAAGGTCGTGGTTGTCAATTTTTTTGAAGCAGTACTTCTATTGCCCTGACCTGGTTAGCCCAGGCAAGCCTGAACTCATCAGATCTTGGAAGCTAAGCAGGGTTGGTCTTGGTTAGTAATTGGATGGGAGACCTCCAACAAAGACCAGGGTTGCATAGGCAGGCAATGGCAAACCACCTCTGATAGTCTCTTGCCTTGAAAATCCCAGCAGGGGTTGCCATAAATCAGCTGTGACTTCACAGCACTCTCTACCACCACTTCTGAACTTACTCTTCTGGGGGCCCACTCACTCAAGTATAAAATGCAGGGATCTCACACTAGTTAACTTTGAACAAGCTTATATATTATGTTTAGTGATTGTCAGGTCTTTTTTTCTGGGAAAAGGGGTGGTGGAACTCAGTTGCTCTCAGAGAAAATGGTCACATGGCTGGTGGCCCCGCCCCCTGATCTCCAGACAGAGGGGAGTTTAGTTTGAGTGGCGTGGAGGGCAATCTAAACTCCCCTCTGTCTGGAGATCAGGGGGCGGGGCCACCAGCCATGTGACCATTTTCAAGAGGTTCCGGAACTCTGTTCCACTGCGTTCCTGCTGAAAAAAAGCCGTGGTGATTGTAAATATGTATCGTTATGAATAGGCCTATATCATAGCTATTATCTATGTAATGCAGAGGCAAGCCCAAATTTGCAACAGACCTTCCCAGAGCCTTCCCTTCTTGACAGCTCATACTGTTCTTCCATCTCCTTCCTGATCTTACAAGCTACCAAGAGAAAGCTGACTTCCATTTAGGTCCCAGCCCACCAATTGACAACTATTGCTTTGATGAGAACAAATATTTGCATCTCTTAAACATATAAGCATTCAATCTATCCATCCACCTCCATAATCTCAAATACCACTCCTCCAGTAACAGGCATAATCAGCGATAACAGGATCTGTCACCTGTGGAATGAGATACGGATTATACTAGCTCCTTACATGTTCATCACTGTGAGATTATATGAAAAGAATGCCCTGTGGCTAGAGGTGTGCATAATGGAAAATACGAGCCAAAATTACTCACAGAACTCACTGGTTTGGCTCATTAAAGCAGCTTCCGGAATGCACAACCAAGTCTGGAAAATGAGGCTGTAATGACTCCCCCTGCCAAAATGTTGCTGTGTTTCTTTTCTATACTTACTAAGCAGCAGCCTTGCAGGCAGGCCAGGTAGTGGGATGGGCCATCCAGCAGCATAATGGCGAGTCTATCTGTACTCATCATGCAACCAGTTGGCTCCAAGGGGGAGACACTGAGCATTCACTCCATTGGCAGAAACAGGATGTGTGTGACACACCTTTTTTTCCAGCACTTCCTGAGAAATGGCATTACTCATAGGGATCAATGGTTTGCTTTGCACTGGGGAGGGGAGCAAAATACAGTGTTGCCATCACTATCCCTTTCTATGTGTTTTTATGCACAATGCAAAGAAAGGCTGGCCTGGCAACATCCATATGGGCATGCACACGTGGGTTTGAGGATAGAGAGATCTGCTGCAGCCTCTGAGTCCCTGGCTGCAGCACCAGCTCATGTTATACAGATTAGGGTGAAAATTGGTAAGAAAAAGCAATTATTAAAGGAAAGCCAGGCAGTCACAGGCATGTGGAGCTGGTTCATGACCATCTAGTGGCCTTGTGCTGCTGTTGTTCCTTCACTTAGGTGCCATGGTGACTTAAGAAGTTCTCCAAAGATAGTGAGTTGAGGAGCACCAGGAGGAATTTCATCTTGTCCAAAAATCCTTTCAGCTTTTGGGGCTGTTTTGGTTAAAACTGTTAACCCAGCATTAAATGGGGGGGAGGTAGCAGGTATATATTGCACACTTGCACACACATGCACCTCCAAGTCTTTCCAGAACACTAGTCCACATGAAAAGATGGATGTGGACAGATTTTTACTTGGGGGTATAACAATGGGACTCTCATTCAGTGTCTTCAGTGACGCCATTTTCTCATTTTTCCTTCTCATTCAACTCCGGGTTAATGGTTTTAGTCAGAAAGGGAGACTGGTAGCCAGCAACCTGTCCAGTCTCCCACTTTTAGTAGTACAAAATATGAAAAAAGAGGGCCATCCTCCCTCTATTTCCCTTCCCATGAAGGAAAAACCTTAGCCCTCCCTTTTTGTGTTTTTACACACAGTCCAAGGACAGGCCAGTGGCTGGGAGTCCTGGTCCCGGCTCTTGCAGCAGTTTAGGTAGGAGTATTTGCCCAAATAGTCCCTCACTGTGAAAATGAAACTAGAAGGCATAGCGAAACATGACATAACAGCAGGACTCAGAGGTAAAATTTATTGGCTTTGCCAATAAAACAGGAATTTTAAAAAAGTTTTTGCAGTGCTATGCTAGACCAGTTGACAATGGAATGCAATCCTGCTCGTGTGCTATGCTGGTGCCACTTGTTTCCCACCAAGGTGTGTGGCATGCACCTGGCCACCAACAAAACACTCACCTTCTTTGGGGTCCGTTAGTTTTCATGTGCTTGAGGAGAAACTCATTGGATCGATGGGTTTTGGGACAACGTGAAAAGAACAGTGTGTGCATGTGCATGCAGCTGCCCAACAATCGACTTGGGGTGCACCTTCCCCAAGCATTCCTCGGTGTCCATAAACACAGAACCCCATTGTTGCATGCTCTCAAACACTGTGGGCCAATGGTTTAGAGGGAGGACTGTGTTTTCTGTGCAATTTTGGTTCCATTGCATGCAAAAACAATTGCCCCATAGCCTTGCCCCTTTGAAAAGAAGAGCATGCAGCCAATACATGCATAACACACAACACATGAGCAGCCAATATGTGTGCAAGGAGCCAAAACTCACAAAACAAAAAAACTAAAAGGATCAGTTCTGAGCTGGCACTGCCCCAGCTGGAAAAAATCGGTACTGGGACGTAATCCCTGGAACTGAAATGGAAATGGAAACTTTCCAAATGCACACTCCTATCTGTGGACACTCCAAAGGTTTTTTGATTTGAGATATTTCTTCATGCCACATTTTTTTTCATTATGTTACAAATGTAAAGTCTCAAAAGACTATAAAAAGTTTAACAGAGCAGTCAAAGTACTGAAATGGGTAAGAAACTGCTTCTTAAGACAAAAAACATTTTATAGGCATGTTTAAAATCAAGGTAATTCTTGAAAACCATACACCTGTTAATAGAGGAATTTTATCATTCTGCAAAAGAGAAATTTAAAATTGTATAGTGACTTACTGTAGGAGCAGTTGTTGGAGTAAAGAATTTCCCTTACTCTTTTACAGCAAAATATCCTAAAGTCCAACTAAACATCACAGTTAGAAAAACCTCTGTTAACCACAAGGTGCTAAGCATTAACTGGTTGACAGCTTTTAAACTATGTCCCACAAACCAATTCGTAATCCAGCTCTTTGCATTTTATTCATTTGTCACCATGCAGCACTCATTAGTAATACACAAAACCAGTATTTAAACCCTTAAAACTATGAGCTAGTTATGAAGATGTCCTTTGCACACTTGCGGTTGATCATGTTACAAATAACTAAAAAAAAAAATCCATGCTACTGACCCTGTTTAGTTGCTGTTGCAATTGTTCCCTCATGGACTCAGGGCAATTATCAAGCTGGGTCTTCTGCTCGGAGTAAAGCTCCTGAAGCTTTTCTAGTTTTTCCCTTTCAGCATCAAGCTTTATTTTTTCCTGGAGTTTCAACCAGAAAAATAAAGAACAGAATTACCTTCAAACCCAAGCAGTTGTTAGTGATTCTGATGGCGCCATAAAGCAGGGCAAAGTTAAGAAGGATGGAAAGCGGGTCTTGTTCAATACTGACGGTCACATGGAAAATGGTAAAGGGCTGCAGTTCATCTGCACATCTTTTTTTAATTCACCTGTCAGGTGCTGATTTATTTTTTTTGGTGGGGGAGGTGAAAGGGGGCACATTTCACTTATACTTCAGTATTTTTATTCTGTAATACTAAAGCTTGGTGCGAATAACAGGATTTATCCCTGACAAATCAGATTTGAAAGATGGATTCAGAAGACTGGGAACCACAGTCACTTCACTTCCTTGCAGGGGTAGTGGTGCTGGGTCAAACCACAAAGCTGAAAGTGGTTTGACCCAGTGGTTTATAATGAGAAAGTTACCAGTGATTAGAATAAAAGAAGGACTGCACCCCATTTTAAAATGAAAGAAGGGATAATCAAGGTTATAATACACTTCACTGGGTCTTACAATGGTGAGGTGGGTAGACATGCAACCTGTGGCTCATGTACCACCTATCCCCACTATACAAGAACTTCTTATTAAATGATAGAAGTTGTCTGGGGGAAAGACTGATATTCTTGACTAGAAGGGATTAAAATGATAGGTTTGACATTAAAATACAGAATTCTCTTTCTGAAACAGCACATGCTGTCCTTGATTACTTTAAAGATTGACTGGATGACCCTATTCCCCTTTTTTAATATAATGGTACATTAGGTACTTAGAAGCAAAAGTAAGAGAATGTTAGTCTAAAAATGATAGAAGGATGGGGAAAGATTTTATGAAGTGAACTAAATGAGATATTATCCAGTGTAGTACAAAGTAGACAGGGTGGAGACACAAATGTGATGGTCAGACACAGAGTAATATATTTATAAGCTGTGAAAGGAAGGGCTGTGTAAGCATAGCACAAGGAAGTAATTGGTTTGGAGCAGGAAATTCTGTTGCACTAATACAACATGCTGAATAAATAGTACTGGTTCAATTCGCCCTGAAAGGAATTCTATTCTGATCTTTGGGATAACCTTGGAACTCAAATATACAATCCAAATTTCAACCATAAAGAAGAATGAGCATTTATTTTATACTGAAATCAAAATATGTTTTTAGCTAATTACTCCATTTCTCACAAACATACTACAAGACCTCTGGATTCTTTCAGAACAAAAACTTTTACACACATAAATTTATAGAAGCAACAAATTGTTTGCCAATAACTGTGTGTAGTTAACAGCCATAGACTTGAAGAAAAGGATCATATCTGCTCACCCCCTGCTTCCTGATCCTGATATCAGCAGCAGGCATAGAACTTACTAAAACTGTAAATACTCCAAGGCTATTTACGTATGTGATATATGTACATGACCTGGATAGCCCAGGTGAGCCTGATCTCATCAGATCTCAGAAGATAAGCAGGGTCGGCCTTGGTTAGTAACTGCATGGGAGACCTCCAACAAAGACCAGGGTTACAGAGGCAGGCAATGGCAAACCACCTTTGATAGTCTCTTGCCATGAAAACCCCACCAGGGGTCGCCATAAGTCAACTATGACTTGAGAGCAGGGTTTCATTTTTCATATGCACATGAGCTCTGTGTGGTTAAGTGGTTAAACACGCATAGGTTGGGGTTAGTGCTAGTGCTAGATGTTGCAAACATGGTTCCTCTTCTATGCACATTTTCTGCATACAGTTATGTTGTGTGTGCAGGATTTATGTCTGTTTTTAGCAGGACACTTTTTTACACAGAAGAACTGTAGTCTCCATTAAAAACACACAACATGATGTCTGACTTCAATACCCAGCAAATTTTACTTTATCATACTGAGTCACAAAAATGATGAGTGAAAGAACTCCAAATATAACCTAAACTTCCTGAAAAAAACAAACAAACAGTAATCAAGAATAATATATTTCTCTCTGCTGTTCCTGTACAAATTATTTCTTATGGTGAAAAATTGTTCTGAAACTACCATTGTTATCTCACAAACTATCATACCATCCACTGCTACTAGAATGGTATATGCAAATATGCAAAACAGATTATTTCTTGATGACATTTTTGTCAGTTATACAAGAATATAATGCATCACATCCATCCCAGGAAGAAAATCAGCCTGGCCTCAATAAATTCTTGCTTTTACTATTTCCCCCCTCTATTAACCCTTCCCTCATCTGTCATGTATGTGTCATCAGCCTGAGTATTATTTTTTCCCTTCTGTATTGCACCCATCAGCAGCATTGCATATTGTTTTAATTGTGGTAAGCTGCTTTCGGAAACAATGATTTTTCTAAAAACTGGGGGGGGGGGAATCTATTTACTTTCTAGTTAAAATGTTTATTATCTTATCATAAAATCCATATTTTAAATGAACTTCAACATTTTTCTGGAACATAAGGAGCTTGCATGATTGCACCTTTTCCTTCACTTCCTGAATTTATAAATACATGGAAATATCACATCATACATATAAAGCTGGTCCATCCAGTTTTGTCTACTCAGACTGGTAGCAGCCTTCCAGAGGTGATCTTTCACATCACCTATCTGATCATTAAATACCAAGGATACCAAGGTTCTGCATGCCAAGCAGTTGGTCTGCCACTTTACTACAGAAACTCCCCCATTAACAACTTCAGTACTTTTTAAAGCGACAGTTTCTAGGTTATCCATGAAAGAGAATCTAAGGGTTGATTTAACAGATGTTTTTCTAGCCATTCTGAAGTGTAACATGTGCTTAGCTGCAGAGCACATAGTTTGCATTTCAGCTTCAATCCTTTGCATTTCCAGTTGAGAAAGAGCTTGCTACTTGAGACACAGAGAGTGGCTGCCAGACAGAATAGAAAACATTTAACAAAGAAGCCAATTAACAAATGCATTCACCTAAGCTGCCCCAGGACCTTCAAAGTTAAAAAAACCAAAAAAACCAAACAGCACTCTGAATTGTATCAGAAACATGCTGTCAATAGTATGATCATTCAAGACAGGTGTGGTATGTTCTCTATTGCTCACACCAGTCAATAATCTAGATGCTACATTTTGTACCACTTTCTGAATTATCTTCAAAGGTGGACCCCAAATATAAAGTAATTAGCCAAGATGGTGCCCAATGCCATACTAGCTAATATTAAATAATAGCAGTCATATAGTCCTAGAATATTACACACTTGGTAAGAAAAAAAAATTCTGCTCCCCAAAATGATAATTTCTAAAAAGCAAGGAGAAAGGCTTCCTCCTCATAATTAGAGATGGGCATGAACTGAAATATGAACCAAAATTAAGCACAAACCAGGCCGGTTCGTGGTATGCGAACCAAGGTTCATCAGATCCCATTTCTGACAAACTGCCACGAACTTTTAGGCTGGTTCGTTTGGTTCGTTTTTTGGTTCGTCACCACAGACAGCTTGGTGCTATTCAATAAATTTCCTAGGCAACAGGGGATGGACTTCCTGCAGACCTTCTGCTGACCCAGAAGTGAACTTCTGCTGGCCTGGAAGTTATGATTTTCTGACCTGGATATGATGTTTTCACAAACCAAACGAACCAGTTCACGAACCAGGGGCAGGTTCCTGAAAGTTTGTGGTTCGTGAAATTTGACGAACCACGAACCGCATGGTTCGTTTTTTTCCGGTTCGTGTCCATCTCTAGTCATAATCCAGCTTCAAGCTATTATGCTTATGAATGGGAAAGAAGAACTGTGAAGAAGGCTCTCCGTTCAGTTTTCTCTACTGTAATTCCCATTTGCAGTTACTTCCACTCATACTAATCAGGGCAATGAGGAAATGATGAGATATCAAGCAGCTTCTGATCCAGTCAATTCTACTTTCAAAGGTAACAAAATATGTCCTATAATGGTAAAGCGCTGCTTTGGAAGAGTACTTCAAGTATTAAAAACCGTTATTATATGGCATAAGGGTGTATCAGTACACTCTGTCTACCTAGTGAATCCACTAGGTTGTCACATCTGTTAGTGCTGACCATGTTGATGTTTTACAGTTACTACTTGAAAAGCTATAAAACCTGCAAATGCTGATTTATTCAGACACCTAAAATAAACAAATAAACAAACAAGCAAAGGGAGTTCTAAAATCCCACCTCGAAATCTAAAAAGCTATTGTACGTCCTTAAATACTTCTCTGGATTCTTAGAGCTTCTGTTTCAAACACTTTCCTTGTCTAGGATAATAGGGCAGAAAAAAACTAATGAGGTTTATTAGACACTGATGCTAAATACAAGGCTGTCATTGAGCTCATCTTACAAGGGAAGCCATTAATTTGTGAGACTAACAGCTGCACACTAGGAATGGAAAAGGGAACCTGACACCAAGTGGAAGAGCCATTTCCTTTTCTTTTTAAGACCTGCTATCTTAATACAGAGGCATGCTTTTGGTTATGTCAAAATCAGAATCCTTAGCAGAAAGGGAACAGTAGAAACAGTAGGAAATAACATGAAAATGTAAACACATACCAAGCCACTAAAGTAATTTATTTTTGCCCACAGTTTTCACTCACAATAGTATTTTAGACATATTGATCTGGATCCAAAGAACTACTAGCATAAGGAAAACAACTATTGTTGCTCCTCCACAAGAGTTTGCCCAAGGGGTTGTGCACAAAAATTCATATGACATAGGTAGAATCTATAGCCTCCTCATGAACCTCTTAGTGCAAGATTTTTTAAAAACTCTTGCAAAAGTAAAGGATCCAACAAATTGTGCAACACAAAAATAAAGATAAAGCCCACAGAAGAAATATGACAGCGCTATACAGAACAGGCTAGTACAGGTGAGAACAGGGCAAAGTTGATAACTGATTGCTGACTGTGCGAAGTGTATCTTCCTTGCTCCAATAACTATTCAAAGAATATTATGTCCAGTTTCATGATAAGACATAATATTCTGCTACCACCAACCCTGTTCATCAAACATATTAAATTAGATCATTTGAAAGCATTTTGTCAATGATTTAGTTGTTCATATTTTCTTAGCCAGGATACATTTATCAGTCACTGATGTGAAGTACAAGGCTGTCTTGAGCTCACCTCACTTAACCAATAAATAGTACCTTCATGCATTTACTTTTACTTTATGCAATTCATACTGAAGCTAACGATCTACTGTCTTTTACACAGTTTATATATTCTGTTATTTGAAGAAAAATGAAACAAGCCACAGTTTATCATCCATAAGAAACTAACATCGAAAATTATAAAATAAAAAAGTTCCAAAGACTGAACAGCAGTTTGTGATACTAGCTGGGAATAATTCCCGCCCCCCTCTAGCAGTTAGGAAGTTGTGGGTTGCATATGCATGCGTAGTTTGTTGAGTATGAAACAGCCAATCCCAGTCTGACTACATACCCTTTGATGCCTGGAACGAACCCATACGCTTAGCCAAGAATCCAGCTGGGAACTCGCCCAGATCAAACTTCTGCTTCTTAGTGCTGCTGCCGCCATTCTCCATTTCCTTCCCCTGTCCACAACAGGCCTTTTCCCACCCAGGTGAACATGCATGACAGAGATTTCAGCTCAGTGTTTTTCTTTCCGATTTATCTTTGTTGTTAGGAAGATCTGGGTATTCTGGCCAGGAGATAAGCAGCCAGAGAGGATAGAAATGGAAGCTGCAGAGGTCCAGTGGCAGGGAATGCTAAGAACCACATCCCATCCTGAATACACTTTCCTTCCTTTCTGGCAGCTGTGACCAGGTCAAATATCACTGCTAAGAATCTGTGCTTGGATTCCCAGCTATGGCTGAAGGCTTTGAATATGATATATTCCCCATATATGCATAAACAGGGTATGGCAAGGAACTTCTTCATCCTGGGGGAAATTCCTTTGAAAACACCTGTTTTATACTGGTCTCATCTAACATCAAAGCCTTTTTTCCATTAGGGAAATGGTTTGATAGCACCATCTCAAGCTGCACTGCAGGAAAAGGCATTGCATATATTCACAAGATAGGCACAAAGTATATCATTCCAAACATCCAAATAGAATTTAAGTAAATTCTGCAAAGGTCAGAGTCTCTTCTGAACTGCGAATGATTTGAAGAAATCTATTTAACAAAATTATGTTTTGTTAACTGAGGTTACTGGGTTAAGTAATACATAAAATCTCCTTCCTTACTAAAACTGCAAGACCAGCTAAAATTCCATCTAGTCTTTAGCCTAGAACTAACAGAAAATTTAAAATAAAACAAAACACTAAATAGGCTGACCAGAAAAAAAGCACGCAGCAAATATTGACAGCATTAACTAGTTCTAAGTATTGAATCAATAGGTTGCTGTAGCAATCCAGCTAAGACACAAACAGTTTTTAATGAAAATGCAACTACTATCTGAAGCAGAGACAGACTGAGCAATGAAGCTGCCTCTGTAAAGAACAAGCTCTAACTGACTTGAAGATAGCCTGGAACCAAAATAATGATTTCCTTTCAAATATGAGTATTATCAAGGGCTATTAAAAATTATCATAGTATAGAAAAGAAACGATGCCACGATAAGGCAAAAATAAACAAAATTCCCACCTAAGTACCTTAATGAAACTTAAATTCTTTTGCCTTATCCACACAATACGTCTAAATCATCAATGTAATAACTAATCAAGACCATTCTGCACAAGAACCTTAGCATTCTACATTGCTCAATTCATAACGAAAAATCTAGAACCACCATCAAATTCCTAAGAATAATTTGTTTTGAAGTGTACTGTGATCATTTTATTTTATTTTACTTCATTATATCCCATCTTTCTACCCAGTGGGGACCCAAAGCAGCTTACGTCATTCTTCTGTTCATTTTTTCCCTCACAACAATTCCTGTGATGTAGGTTAGGCTAACAGTATGCAGCTGGCCCAGGTCACCCAGTGAGCTTCCATGACAGAGCAGGGAATCAAACCTGGGTCTCCCATATCTTAGTCTGTTACTCTAGCCACTTCACCACATTGGCTCTCAACTTTTTAACTCTCAACTAGATTCAGCTTTCATCCGTCCAATTATAACACTAGCAAATAGTGCTGTTAGGATTAGAAGTGGGCACGAATCGAATTACAACCCAAAAAATGCACAAACCGGGCTGGTTCGTGGTTCATTAACACACGGTTCATGGAGCTGCGTGTTAACAACCCCCCACGACCTCTTCAGGCCCAGTTTGTGTAGGTCGTGAGCGTTTGTGACCCCAGACACCGGGTCTCTCAATCTGACAGCCCTCTTCTCCTGCCACCCGCTGGCGGCAGGAGAACAGGGCTGTCAATTTCACACACCCCTTAGTGGTGCCACTAAGGGGTGTGTGAAATTGACAGCCCCGTTCTCCTGCCGCCTGAAGAAGGTTATCAGATTGACAGACCCGGTGCCGGGTTCAGCCCATGGGCTGAAGCCAGCATGGGGTCTGTCAAACTAACAGCCCCGGTTCTCTTTCCGCCCAGGGAACCGATTCGTGAACTGGCACAAGTTCGTGGATTTCATGGTACATTTCATGGAACAGCGACGAACCATGAATTAGGTGGTTCAGGGTTTTTTTGGTTCATGCCCATGTCTAGTTAAGATTGCCAACCTGCACGTGGGGCCTGGATTTCTCCCAGAATCACAACTAATTTCCAGACTTCAGAAATCAGTTCCCCTGGAGAAAATGGCTTATTCAGAGGGCAAACTGAATGATATACTATAGATTCTACATGAAATCCCTATCCAAATTCTTCCCTCCACAAGCACTGTCCCCAAAGTCTCCAAGAATTTCCCAGGCTAGAGCTGGCAACCCTAGTGCAGAGAATACAAATTGGTGTAAGCTCTTTTAACATTGCCATTTTACTAATCATGATGAATATAGTTTGTGAGCATAGATGAATTAAACAGATAAACTAGATTTATTTCCTTTTTTTAAACAAATAATTTTTATTTTAGTAATAAGATTAAAAGCCCAATAAAGGGGCAGAGGAAGGAAAAATTAAGGAAAAGGGGAATAAAAAGAGAGAGGAAAAAGAGAAAAAGAAAGAAACAAAAATTAAAGAAAGGAAAAACAAAAATAATACATATTTCATTTTCCATTTTTCTCTACAACACCTATTATAGCTTTACACACATTATACTTGGAGTTTTAATACCTCTAAAATTTACCTTTTCAATACTGCCCCCCTTCTATTTATTTTTCCCAAGTTTATCTTCTTAGAAATCAAATTCACAAATCATCAATTCATTTTTTCCTCTGGGTTTGTTATTTCCATGATGATTAGTATAATTTAATCAGCTTGCTGTGAATGTGCAAAGGACATTTGCCTCTTATTGCAGTAAACAAGATTGTTGAGTACAATAACTGTTCAAAATTCTTCAGTCCTTTATTTTAACATCTTCAGAAATGATGAATAAAATTACAATGAATATGAACATTCTCTGTTCAGGCTATTTTAAGCACCCAGATGGTAAACCTTTCCATTCATGATACTGTTTTTTAAGAATTTCACAAGCTCCTAAAGCAAGTGCTTCTACAGTGGTCAGATAAACTTGTGCAAGACTTCCTGTCCAACAGGTGCCCAGATCAACAACTAATTCCAACACTTAAAATCTTTCCATAAACATCAAGCTATCACCATCACAAACAGAAGTGTCATCATTTACGCTACACTTCTGTGAATGAAGTTGGTTTTATCTTTCATAAGCTGTATAGAGATGATATTTCACAATTTGCAAAAATCCATTCACTTGTAGAACATATCATGGCAGCTGTTTGGGACCAAGTAGTAATGCCAGAAAATGGAATATGAGCAGGAAAATGATACAGCATGTGATTTTACACTGCAGGCAGACATTTAATGACCCAAAAAAGATATCTGCAAAGGCACAGGTGCAAATATTACAACCTTTCCAAACCATTAGTGAACTACTACTGGGAGCTCTAAAGTTATTTATCCAAAGGCTGATTCCACTGCATTAAAAGATTCCACTGCATTAAAAGATCTGCATTATTTATTTTATTTTATTTATTTTATCACATTTCTAGACCGCCCTCCCCATCAGATGGGCTCAGGGCGGTTTAACAACAGTTTAAAACGGTAAAAACATTATAAAAACATTAAAACATTATATCAAAACAATTAAAATTGGCGGGTATAAAATATTAAAATACAGCATTCTCCTGCAGGGGTGGTGGAAGGTACCCATCAAAGAGCCTATAAATGCTCTTCCATGCAGCAACAACATGCTCTTCCAACAACAACAACAACAACAACAACATTTGATTTATATACCGCCGTTCAGGACAACTTAATGCTCACTCAGAGCAGTTTACAAAGTATGCTATTATTATCCCCACAACAAAACACCCTGCGAGGTGGGTGGGGTTGACAGAGCTCCAGAGAACTGTGACTAGTCCAAGGTCACCCACCCGGCTTCAAGTGAAGGAGTGGGGAATCAAACCTGGCTCTCTAGATTAGAGTCCCGTGCTCTTAACCACTACACCAAACTGGCTCTCAATCTTAATCTGTACGTTTAAACAAATAAACATCATAAAAATGCCAAAAAATCTTTTGTAGATATTCATCATTTTAACTTTAAAATATTACCAGTAACTGATATCATTAAACATGAATTTTCTGTGTTTATCACATGTCCTAGCATTTGTAAGACTTTTTAAAGTCCTTGCCCCTCTAGGCTAGATTACTGTAACTCCCTCTACACAGGGCTACCCTTGGGTCTGACCCGGAAACTACAGCGGGTCCAGCATGCTGCTGCTGGGGTCCTGGATGTTCCATTCAGGTCACATATTACACCAGTTTTGCAGCAGCTTCTCCGGCTTCCTGTGTTCTGAGTCTGTTTCAAGGTGTTGGTGTTGACCTTTAAAGCCCTAAACGGACTGGGACCAGCATACTTGAGGGACCGTCTCTCCCCGTATGTACCCCAGAGAGCACTTTGTTCAGCAGATAAGAACTTGCTGGTGATCCCTGGCCCCAGGGAGGCTTGTTTGGCCTCAACTAGGGCCAGGGCTTTTTCGGTCCTGGTCCCAACCTGGTGGAACTCTCTGTCTGAAGACACTCAGGCTCGCCAAGATCTGGTATCATTTCAGCGGGCCTGGAAGATGGAGATGTTCCACCAGGCATATGGTTGAGGCCAGTATTAGGACCATCATTGAGCCCCCCGTCGCCTTCTCCTATCCAATGACATCCCGTCCGTCTGGGTGTCTTCCTCTTTGTATTTGAAGGCCGGAATGTGCAATAGGCTATCTGAGTTATGATTTTATGATATTATTTTAATTGTATTTATATAATTATTTATTTTATTAATGTTGTACCCCATCCTGCGCTCGCTTGTGGGGAGGACAGGCTAAATACCAAATAAAGTAAAGTAAGTAAAGTAATACAAGATAAGTTTGGAAAGTTTTCAGAATAATTCTGAAAGCAAAAAACTACCAACTCAAACCTTAACTGCCCAGTCTGTGCACTATGATCACTTTGATGTATTCTTGCAGAAGCTCTTGTGTTAGTGAGTTTCTATATTAATTTCTATAAACAGAAAACATCTATTTACATAAAACAACACATGGAACTACATTGATATAATTGACAATTCAGGTAAGGGAAGTCTGTATGCATATTAAAGCATCACTCTTCTCTCCATATATAATTGCAGGACTGTTAAGCATGCATTTATATCTTCCGTGGCTAGATACAATTGCAAATGCATATGATCAATCCTCTGTTCCTTTTTTTTCAGCAAGCAGTTTGAGGAGTGTACAATGTGAAACGGAAAAGTGACAGGGAAGGACTTCTTTCTCTGCCTGCCATTCCTCTACTCTCTAATTGCCCAAGCCACTTCCCCTCACAGGGGCTGGCTTTTGTACCATTCCTTGGGATAGGAGAGGTTTGAGTGGAGAGGGAGGAAGAAAGTAGCAAACAGTTACATAATCTTAAGATTTTAAGATCTGGTAGTGGCAGCATCTCCTAAAATTAAAGTGTTATTATATTTATGGCATTGTCTTTCACAAAAAAACTATTGGGCAAGATACTAATTTTGGTAGTAAAAATTAAATAAGTAAAAAAATAAAGATTAAATATTCTGCAATATTTAAGTAATAATATTCTGCATATCAAAGTTATGTTTAGCGAAAATATATCAAATACATGTAAAAATGTATATAGTTAAAATATTTTCTAGCTATGAAAGGTGCATAAAAGTTAAAATTGAGCTGCCAGCCTCCAGTTGGGGCCTGAATATCTCCCAGAATTACAGTTCATCTCCTGACGACAAAGTTCAGTCCCCCTAGAGAAAATGGTGACTTTGGAGGGCAGACTCTACAGCATCTCATACCTGCTGAGGCCCCTCCCGTCTTCAATTGCCACCCCCAAAACTCCAGGAATTTTCCAACCCAGAGTTAGCAACCCTAAGTTAAATTCCTTATCTCACATGAATGTCTAGGAAAACCATTGCAGATAAAGCCATTAATAAAAGTATCATAATGGGGGAAATACTGCAGATACCATATTAATATGCAGACGCCCCCACCGTTTAGTTACCATTCTTCATGTTTTAACATATTATTCTCCCCCCCCCCCAAAAAAAGGTTTCTTCAGTAAACAACTTTCCATTTAAAAACACACTGGACAGTTAAAAATTATCTTGATTTCCATGAACTCCAGAAAGGGTTCAATAAACAGCATCTAATTAGAACACACATTTATTATAAATTAAAACATTTTATTTCTGGGACATTATTTTCAAGTACTGTTTGATGGTGCTCCAGTTCTGTGAAAAAATAAATTGTAGACATCATATTTACCTTGGTCTTCTCACCAATAACATTTCTCTCCAGTTCTGCTATCTTCCTGTTTAAATGATCCAGTATTTCCTTCTCCTTGAGAAGTTCAGCTGTTTCCGATTTCTGCTCTCCATCCAATAAGGCACATTCCATATCCATCTAAGAACACAAAGCAATTCTCAGCCTAAATCCTTCTCACAAGGAAATTCCACCACATAATTTTGAAAAGCTTATTCACGCAATGATGCATTTTTTAAAAAAAGCCAACATAAGCTCTATGGGAAATCTCTTCAGATCTTTTTATATAGACACACAAAAAGAAAACTACTGAGAAATAATGAACAGGAAAATCAAAGTCCAAAACAGATTATTTTCCTAAAGGCTGTCCTTTCCAGTTCTCCTGTGTCTTCTTCCTTGTGATGCTGTAACTTCCTTGTGGTGAATTTTTGCGTTGGCCACAGTTGTAACAGCTGGTTATTTTCCTCCTTATCATTAATAACTATACTCAATAGAAGACCAAAATAATGCATGCAGAGTTTAAAATGCAATTCTAAATTAACCCTCTTACATACCCTGGTACAAGCACTTAGAATGTTCTGCTTTTCACATATGCACAAGTGCAGGATGGGGGAGGGGCTAGTTTTGCAATTGTGTGATCAGAAGCAACAGGAATATGAGAGAAAATATAATAGGAATTTAGAAATGGCCTAACAAATGAAATCATGACCAATGAATTATAAGAGGCAACCATTATTATTTTTTTACACTTCCAGATAATTTTCCTATTCAAAAAGAGGCAAATGCGCCATGTACAAGTATTGTGGTTTCAAATCAATCATGGTAGATAGGCTAAATGTGGGGTATGGAGCGTGTACTGGGGTTTTTCCATGCTTCATATCCCACATTTACCCCATCTGTCATGACCCAACAGCCTTGACAACTAGAAGAACAGAATATATTTACATGTATGTGGTAGAAAATTTTCTGCCCTCTGGATGTGGGAGATGCCACTATATTTTAGATTTCTGAACAAACAGATACAATTAGGAAACTGGATGTCTTTATGATTGCAGACTTTGTCCACTAACTACATTGCCCATGCATTGCAGTGGGGAAAATTAATGAACAGTTAGGCAATAGGGCTTATATTTCTACAGAGCCATATCATGGATATTCATAAACTTCAATCACTTTTTCCACTTCTGCCATAATACAGCTCTGGTGTAGTAGAAATTTGTTTATTTACTTCATTTATTCCCTACCATCCTCTTCAATGAAGGCCCAAAGTGGCTTACCTCATTCTCTTCTCTATTTCATCATCACAACAACCATGTGAGGTAGGCTTGATCTGATAATTATGGAAATGTTAAACAAGGTAATTTAATACATATGAATACTCCATAAACAATGCTACTGAGAGGCAGTGTTGCATAGTGGGTAGAGTGTCACCCTAGGATTTGGGAGAACCAGATTTGAATACCCAGTCTGCCATGAATGCTTGCTAGGTTGCCTGTAATCCACAGGGTTGCTGTAAGGATAAAATGGACGAAAAAAGAATTATGTAAGCTACTTTGGGTCCCTATTGGGGAAGAAGATGGTATATAAATTAGGTAAGTAAGTAAATAAATGTCAGCTGTTCATAGAAAACAAATCCAAAATTCCACTGAGCTAGGTCAGGCTTCAGCAGCTGTCTTGATCTTGGTGTAGTGCCAAGAATTTGCAAAAAACAAGTGTTAGAAGGGAGTTTCGTAGGCTATAGAAATATCCGTGCAGCTTGATTAGGACAGTCATAAAATTAATAACTTGCCTCAATAACAAATACAACATGTTATGCCACAACAGAAGGAAAGCAAGTACAACAAATAAATATATTAAAAAAATTATGACACTTCATCTCAAGGCAGACATTTCACCACAAAGTCCAGTTTTTCATAGAAAACCAATCCTTAAGTCAGTGCATTTGAATGAAAGCAAATTAGTTCAGTTTTCAGAGATTATAACCATATTCAGATGTCACAATAATCCACTGTTCTTTTAAACACTAATTTATGTTACAGACTGAACCAGTTAACTTATTAGTTGCAAGTCACAAACCCCAATTTCTAGTAAATTTCTATTTCTCTTTCTGCCTTTCTCTTGCTTCTTTTCACCTCACATCAGCTGCAATCAGGAATGCTACTCAAACTGGGTCTTTGTTTGTTTCAGACATCGTAAACCACAACTAGGACCAATAACAAGCCAGCTAGAAACTAGTTTAAAATCCCAGTTTGATGTCACCTAGCAAACCCTAGTCTACATTTAAGTGTCACAAGTAACCACGGTTTTATTAAAGCAGTTATAAACCAGACTTTACCATGAGGGCTTTACATGTTTGCACTGTATTCAGGTTTCATTTGAAACTGTTTTTTTTTTTAAAGAGACACTTTACAAAGTTTAAAAATCCAATTTAAATTTCCATTACAAAACTTACTTTTATCTTTTTCCTATCAGTAATTGCTGTTTTCAAATGGACAAAACAAAAGGTCTGTAGCCTTTTTTTCTAGCCTGAGAAAAGCCCAAAGTTTGGATATCTATTGTTATATGTCTTCAGTGTTGATAAACTTGTCCTGTGAGAGCACAGTAAACTAGGCAATCTCCCATCCTCCTGTGTTGCACTACACAAAATGCTCTCAGGGCTCTGGTATGCTCCTATATTTTACTGTCTTTCAGTATGCAATCATAAATGTCTCATAAATGTCTTAAATATATGCATCTTCATATAGTAAACTAGATTATTAAATAAGATAAAATAATATTACAATAGCAAACGATGTTTTTATACCTCTCTGGAGGATTCATCCATCTGATCATTTAAATCTTTGATCTTTTGTTCAAATTCTTCCAAGTTATTCAGTATTATAATGCGCTGTTCTTCCATCTGAGTAAGCTCCAGTGCTCGTTGTTCATCACTTACACATTCTGTAGTCTACAATAAATCAATATTAAGTTCTTTTTAAATAAAATGTTCAAATTGTGCATTACTTAATTTGTACTTTTCCTGCATATTAACTAGATGTTGCTAAAAACAAACCTTTGCTTATATCAGTGAGGTTTTAGCAATGGCAACAATCACAGAGTAAATGGAATTGCTTTCCTTATCCATGTGGCTTTGATATTCTTCAAGAACATTCATTTTCCCTGCCTTCTTTATTTTACAGTATTATAAACCTTTTTCTATTCTCAGATTGAACAATGCAATTTTGTAGATGAAATCCTACAAACTTAGAACAGATTTTATTTATGGTGACTACTATCTAAAATAACAGAAGCTCCAGTCCAATGAATTGTTTTCTTTATTACCTCTAGTAATCCTAGCAGGAAAGCCTCCTTTTCACTAGTATCCTGCTTGGATAACACCAACACTGAGTCTTGGATTTCATCTTCCTAAAGGAGGATCAGAAACAGGATCTCTCACTTACAAGCAGCAAAGAATAATCTTCAGGATATGCTACAGGCTACAGTATGTGAATTCCTTACTCTGTAGATGTGCTAGTAAGGACAAATGGGTTATTCTGTAATAAAACATATCATGCACTCACCATTTTAGAAGAGGTAAAAACTGGGGAAGAAAAGGACATTTATTTTTATTTTAAATAATTTTAGCTCTTACAAGCTTTAGAAATAAGTTATAGAACTTATATATTTCTTTTCCTGTAAGAAAGTTGTAAATCCCTTTGTACTAAAAATGCAAAATAAGATGAAACAAAACCATCTTTCCCCTCCTAATTATTTTATTCTCAATGAAGCCTACTACCAAAGAAATAGGCAAAGAACTGCAAAACTATGGGCCAAGCTACAAGTGACGAATGACACTTGAACAGCAAGTGTATTTCTCCCTGTTCACTTGCCCTCCACTCAATCCACTTGCCATTCAAGTGTCATTTGTCATGTGTAGCTTGGCCCTATTAGAAGCTGTTAAAGTATAAAGGGAGAAACTCCAGCTATTAGGCTATCGGTCTAACAACCAAGCTGATGACATTACCAAGAATGTTTGCACAGTCCGTGTTAAACATCCCTTAGGGATGTCTCTTTGAAGACTTTTAATGAAACTTTTACTAATTTCAATGACCTTCAGCTTTCAGATATAAAGGTTCCATATTTGTCACAGAATAAAGCACAAGGATTTTTCCCCAGTGTGTCTTTAGGAGAACAAGGGTGCCGAAACTGCAGAGGCCCAGAGAACGACCAAAATTCTTGCATAGATACTTGTTTTAAGAACTCTGGTCAGCTCCAACCAGAGACTCAAACAAAATATGGAAGAGGGTGATGGAAGCAAAGGAGGGGAGTGACTTTAAAAGTTTACCTGCAATTATTATAAATGTAGTTTAACCCAATTCAGGAAAACTAGAGATTAATTAAACAGAACAATTAAATAAAAGCTCATTATTCTGAAGTATAATTCACTCATAATCTATGAAAAGAAACACTTTCCCTCACATATTAGGGTAAACTAAGGACAATATGGCCAATATGTTAACAGAAAATGCCAAAATTGACTGTTAATAGTTTGGAATAATTTCACATGGCATGTGGATCAACAGACTAACCAGAGAACACTTTGGGAATCACACTGTCTTGGTCATAGATCCAGAGGAGTTAGCTGTGTTAGTCTGTAGTAGCAAAACAGAAAAGAGTCCAGTAGCACCTTTAAGACTAACCAACTTTACTATAGCATAAGCTTTCGAGAATCACAGTTCTCTTCGTCAGATGCATGGCTATCTTGGGATATCTTGGGAATTCACATTTTTTTCTGTATAATCGCCAGAAGTAGAGGTGGGCACAGACCGAAAAATGGACGAAAATTTGACATGGACTGGCCCGGTTCAGCATTTGTGAACAGGCGGCTCATGGGACACGTTTTTCAAAGACGTGATGACTTTTTGGGTGGTCTGGCGGTCCATGAATTCAGACTTCCTGGCAGTGATCAATCAGTTCTCTAGGCTACGGAGGGGACATCCACAGACCTTCTCTGGCTGTCAGCTCACAATCTATGAGAGCAGAAGGAGTAAATTCCTCCCCCCACACACATCTTTCAGGCACACACCTTTCAGTTTCCAGCAGGCAGTAAGACCAGGAGAAACTGCAGGTGGATTTTTCAGTCACAGAGCTTTTGCTTGAGATTCTGGCTGCTTCTGTTATATATATTATACTTATTAACAGTATCATTATTATTTAGAGCACTTGTCCTGGCTGAAAAGGTGCCTGGGTGGGTCAGGGCTCTGGACCACCCCCTGTCCTTGCCAAGTGCAAATGCATCTCCAACAAGGGGAATTTTAACCTCCTTCCCCATGGGTCCCCTCTCCCCTAGTCCACCAGTGCCTGCCACCCTCTGGCTGCATCCCAGCAGAGGGACTTGTTGTCCAAAGCTGGGTTCATTCCAGGAGGATCTGAACCCACCCCCCCTTTGGGAATTCCTTGCCACTAGACCATGAGGATACATGGTTCTGAAGCATGTTTTTGCACCATAGTGGTATAACGAAGTGGTGAGTGCATGGTTTTTGGGGTGCAATTTGTGGAAATAGACATGATAAGGGATTGTGTGGTGGATTTTGGGTGGCCCCATGTGAAAAGCAAGAGGATCCATGAGGATCCATGCTTTTAAGGATCGGTGGGTACATGATTGTTTCAGTGCTGTCTGTAGACTAGGACATGATCTATAATATGACAGCCTCTTTGTTTTGTTTCAATATAAAAATCATATGAATTCATGAGGATCTGTTTAAAATCATCTGGATCTGACTTTTACCCACTCCCTTTGTCTTGTTCCTAGAGACCGTAATTCCAACCTGTTGGCTGTCATTCCAGCCCCAGAGCAGTTTAGCTGCTCTCAAGGACTGTCATTTCTCTCTGGGGGCCTTCATTCCTGGCCCAGATAGGGTTTCTAGCTCCAATTTAGGAAATTCCTGGAGAATTTTGGGGTGGAGCCTGAAGAAGGTAGGGTTTGGGGAGGGGAGGAACCTCAGCAGGGTATAATACCATAGAGATCTCCCTCCAGAGAAGCCGTTTTCTCCAGATGAACTCATCTCTGTGGGCTGGAGATCAGGGAGATCTCCAGCTCCCACCTAGATGCTGGCAACCCTAGGCCCAGAGCACAGCTGTGCCTCTAAGCTTGTATAGAAATAACAGAAAACAGCGCCTCTTCATAGCACTTTCTGTTCTCAGAGGAAGATTCTCTAACTCCATTCCATGTTTTCATTGCAACTTTTTGGTGCTGCAATGTATCTCAATGGAGCCAATGCAAATGCTGCAAGGCATTTGCAGCTCCTATTATATCTAATGGAACTTTCCTGGGGTAAACCACTTAGGGTGTCTATAACTTAGACATCCAAAATCCAATCTTCACCAAACTCGGAGGGTGGCTGGAAGAAAGCCTGCTGAAGACTCCCTGTGAGTGTGAAGGGGGCCATCCTAGGGCCCCCAGAAGTGATGGACCACGGACCGATGAACTGGTCTGTGAATGGGGCAGGTCCATGAAACGTTCATGGTCTGTGAAATGGTCCATGCCTGCCTCTAACCAGGAGTGTAAAATGATCTTATTTAAGATTATTTTCTTCCTGATTTGAACCAAATGTCTACATTGAGAAAAGCTGGCCATGGCTCCTCCCCAACCCCACTTTTATTTTTGTCTATTGTCCTTGTTGTGATTTGTTAAGGGGGGGGGTGGATGTTGCTCTTCCCATCTGTCATATCAGATGAGGCTGAGGGCCTGTCTAGATCCTGGACACCACTGCAGTGTAGAAGCAAAGGGAAAGCCTGGTTCCACCTGCCCTGTACTTAGCCTGCAATACATGAAATAGGGCTTTATCTTTGATCACCATTCAGTGTGGGAGCTGGAAAGTTCTTCCTTTTGCTCCTTTGCAGAGACAGCCAGTCACAAAAGACTCCAGAACTCCCTTTCTAGAGGAATTCAAGAAAGAGGAAATGGTGTAACTGGGCACTTTTCTAGAATGTGTTCACAAAACTGATAGCTCCAAGTGTGGGCTTTAAAAAAAACACCCAAATATGCACTTGCAATCCGATCTAAACATATTAACTATTTCCTTTAAGAGTCCCAATCATTTTATTCCCAACAGAATATTTTGCCATTACCTTTGGCACGATGCTTAAATAAGAAGATTCATTGACATTCTTCAGGAAGGCACAAGGAGGTAATGGTGAAGATGTCCTGTTTTCATTTAAATGTTTATTCATTCTGATCCCTCTAGAGGAAATGAACCCCATAACGTTATGACCAAGATCATCGAATTCCAAGAAGTCTGAATCACCTGCCGGTAGTTGCAAATGGTTTCTGATTCTTGTTTCTGGAGTCATCTGGGAATCTTCAAATACAGAATCTTCATCAGAAAACTGAAGCTTTTCAAGTTCTTTATTAATTTTTTGAACATCAGCAACAGTTGTTCCAGTTACAGAGTCACTATCACGTTTAGAATATTCCGCACACAGGTTAAGAATGGTCTCCAACCGTTGACGCTCCTAATGTTGGAAAAAAGGATGAAAAATAATATTGAGGGAAAGAATGCATACACATGTCAACATTGGTACAGCAAAAGTTCAGGATCTGATGATAAATATACTAAAACTGGAGCACTGATCCTAAATACATTATAAAATATAAATTAAATTAAAGATGCACAAGATGGAAAAGGCATACAACGTAACTACAACTGACGTTTGAATTCCAAATTATTTTTCTGATACAAACATGAATATCAAAATAATGTTATATATGCAACACGTCTTTAATGTTGGACTGGAATTTTATAAAATACACTGTTGGCAGTACAGATAGTCTCAGTACTGCCAGTAAAACCATTAAACTACGATACTATAAAAGATTAAAATCAAGGACTTTCCCAGTTTACTGATTGTACGGAAGTTATCAGTCATATTACATATCATCACCACTGAAAGTGCATCATTTCTGATAAGAAATCAAGAACACCAACAGAAAATTATGAATTCTGTAAAAAGAATATAAAATCTGCATAAGTTAGGATTCTCTCTCTCTTCCTCATGCTGCTTCTTAACTTACTAGTTTTAAGCTGACTACTAAAATATAAAAACATTTAAATGGTTGTGAAAATCAATCATAAGCACATAAAATTTCACAACTGAAAGAGTGATGGGTTATCTGATGGGTGATGGGTTTTATTATCTTCTAATAAAAGAGGTAATGTCTCCATATGATCTATATCTTGGAGCAAAGGAAAAATTAAAAGATTCCTAGTCTCATAAAAATAGCTGCATTCAAAAGTCAGGTGATATAGAGTCTCCCCAGTACCTATAGCACAGTCACATAGTTTGTCAGAGTATGGTACCCTACAATACATTTAGGCATGCCAACATAAAGGAACAGTCATATATGAACAATAGTCAGGAAACTGACCAGATGGAAGAATGGCAACAAACAGAGATAAGCTGGAAGTGACACCACATGTGTTTTTTAATGTGTTGGGGATGCAATTTTACCAGGGAACTGTAACTGAAAACAACATTATATTCCTAGCGCAGGGAAGCAGGAGAGGGGAAGAGCTTTTCAAAGACAGTTTTCAAAGACAGAGCCATATGAGATTGCTGGGTGGAGAGGAACTTTGCAACTTGTTTTCTTGCAGTCTCAACAGAGAGATGAACGATCAACTCCCCTGCCTTCCTGCGCTAGGGACAGTGACCTGTATTCCTCTCTCCATTGAGATTGCGTTTAAGAACATACACAATGATAATCTTCACTCAGCAGTCCACAACTGTACAGAACTTCGGTGCATGATAGCAGGTAAGTCTTTTATTGTATTTATCAATGTCTGATTCTTTTTCTTTTTACAGGTACGCCATAGATGAATCCTCATTCAGTCTTCCTTAGAACAACTGTAAGTAGACTCTAGATATAGACTCCACAGCAATAGTCTAAAATAACATTCTTATATTTCTTTTTCAGAATGGACCGTTGTATCGTTAGGGGGCATGAGATAAGGACTCAGTGGTCCCCATCCCAAATGAGAAGCCAGCTAATATGTTCATCTCATTTCAGAATATTTCTTTATCAAGGGCCCCAAGATGGTCCTTTATGTTTCTAAACCATGTCCAGGAGAATGCAACACATGAATTGGCAGAACACCAAAGGATGGCTGTGTACTGTACCACACGTCATCAATTACCACAATTTGTTATTGGGACATAGTTGGGACCATTTCCAGGACTGAGCATTCTGTGGTCAGATTTGCTTGAGCATTGCTTCTGGTATGGGGCCTCTTCCCCTAGGAAGAGCGATCTGGCAAAGAAGAAGGTGGCCAAGGTGCTGGCAAATTTGTTGAAGCAGCTGGGGGTCTGGTTTTTCATCACCTGGTCATCTCCTTTCAGCTGGAGGCCTTGTTATATCCTGATGGGGTACACCTGCCCAGCTAGGGACAAGACACTTGGGTTCAAGACATCCAGAACAGATTGAGGGTTTAGTTGCAGCTCTAGAAACTTAGGCAGGAGCTGTCTTGCAGCTCTTGTGGTTTCGGCATTGGGCACGTATCCCTTGGAGGGAAACAGCCTGTGCTTAAGGAATCTGAGATGAGGTGTAGTGGGGTCTACGCCCATGTGGAATCCCAGTTACTATTATCCCATGGTACCTCCCCGCAGCTAGCAGGCAGGCCAGCCGATGTTTGGATCTGTGCCCTATGCTACGCCAATTCTCCTTTCTGCTGTAACCAATAAAGTTGTGGTCTTTTTTCTCCAGCCTTTGCCTCTGTGTCTTTGCCTTGCTCCCATCCCTTGTCCTCAAGCTGGTCCCGCAACATCAGAGTTCTACATAAAGTGTAGTTTCCAGATTTCCATTTTAATGGTCCCAATTTGTTTTGATCTTGACAAATGGGTATTGAATGACTATTTTGGATGTAGAGATTATTAGGCAAACTTATTACTAGAAGTAAGGGCATATGATCACTGGCAATACTCTTCCCCACTTCAACACAATTTACCAAATTAAATTAGCCAAAATTAGAAAATAGTCTATAAAACTTGCCCCAAAACTGTTCAAACAAGTAAACTCCCCATAGCCTACTTTCTTCTTAAAGCCATTTAAACTAATCAGTTTTCTACTATCTAGAATTTAGGATTCCACAGGACAGTTTTATGATAGAAACCTATGCTAAATGTAGGTAATTCCACTAAAGCCAAGAATGAAAACAAGCAGAACTGGAATACAGAGCTGAAACACTGTTGAAACAAAATGTTGCATGACATAATAAATGACAGTAACAGACAGTGCACAGTAGTATAGTCTACAATCCCTATCCCTTTTTTGGCTCTCTGAACCATTTCCTTACAGCAAAGTCCTATTACCTGTGTAAAAAAGCCCTCTTGAATAATTTGGTTTTGCAGTTTGTGGAAGGTCAGGATAGTGGTTGCTTTTCTGATTTCTTCAGGCAGACCATTCCATAAGGTGGATTCCACTACAGGGAATGTGTATGTATGGGCAGCTGTTGATTTTGCCTATTTGCATGGTGGCAGCTGCAGAAGGCCCTGTTCAGATTTGATAAACTGCCATGCTGGAGCACAGGGAGAGAGGTACTCCCATAGATATGAGGGGCAAAGGCCTAGAAGGGCTTTGATTATAACTGCCAAAACCTTGAACTGATCTCGATCAGATTTCTGCAATTATACCCTATTGTACTGTTTACTGAATGTGTAATCCCCCTTAAGTCTGAGAGAAAGGTAGTCTATAAATGAAATTATGCAATCAGTGAACCACATCTTTTGAGAAATTCTGCAAATATTTCCGTACTTACTTCTTCAAATATTAATTATAACTTTTACAGTGCACATAATTGCAAAACTGAAACATTGCACATAATTGCAAAACTGAAGAAACAAACTAACAAAATGCTTTATGCACCTTCAATTACTGTATAAAGTTACATTAACTCTCAAAGGATGGTGGGGTCAGAATACAAGAGAAACATCACATTATCTTTTGTGCTAAGAAGCTGCAGCAATGAATATATTCTTTGCCACCTCTCTTAATGACAAATAGGGAAAAAAGCTTTACCTGTTAGCTGCTTAATATTTATAGTATCCTTTTAATCTAATACTTATCATGACAACCACAGAGCTGTATTTCTTGGAAACCTACCTAACCCAAATTCAAAAGTAAGACTATGGAAAAACATGGAAGTATCACATAATCTTGCTCAAAAGTAAGGCCAGTGGGGCTTACGTCCAAAGAAATGCATAAGGACTACAGCCCCAATCTCAGTACAAACAGCCATGAATATTTTGGAATCTTATAGAAAGGATAGGCAGACTTTTAGTCTGTTGGAAAAAAGAAAAACCTCTTTCAATCTTAACAAACTAATTATGCTGCATGTTCATGAAAAATATAAACAAATGTACTTGATAAGAGCTCAGTGTATTTCCCCAAAGCTAAATTTTTAGTATTATCACCAGATCTACACTTTCTTCTGCCTGTTTGTTACAGACAAATATTAATCTAGTTGAGCTACATCTGTGGTTCTATTGGTCATAATGCATTCTTTTAAAATTATCTTCTATATGAACTTTACCTCTTTCCTCTCCCCTCAAGTTAGGAAAGACAGTAAACTATAAAGACAGCACGACAATGAAATTGTTGCACCTCAAAACTCCTTTGTTCCCTCCAAGCACTTTCTCCACAAGCCTCCAGTTCCCTCTTCATGTGGTTAGCTCGTATTTGCTTTCTTCCTCTTAAGCCTTTATCCTTTGTGCAGGCCGCCCATTTCTGAAAACACCGCCTGACTGCTTGCCAGGAACTCCAGCGTTTATCCATCTGTTGATGCTGCAATGAAGCCCGTTGCTGGCACTTTTGCTACCTTAACTGCTGAAATAAACAATACTAGATTGCCCAGTCCACCCCCACAGACAGCGACAGGATGTGTTTTATTTCGGCATCTCTCCTCACCCACTCTTTGGAACATACAGGACATATCAAATTGTAGCCCACACAACTACAGTTTACCTTCTAGCTTAGCTCCAGCACAGGAGCACAAGTTTCGCAGTTAACAAGTTCTGATAATAAAGTATGTACCAACCTATTGTGCTCTGAAGTTTTAAAGCTGATTACATCATTAGAAAATCTTGAGAAGGTCAGATTTTAAAAATTAATTTCCATCTATCCATGAATGTGGAGTAAGTTATTCAAACATAACTGCGTACCATTTAAATCCAAAATGCCAATATCCTAATGTCACACAATTTAAGGCACATGTATGAATTTTAAATTTGAGATTGGGAAGCATGGACACATACAAAATCACAAGTTGTTAAATGTCCATGTGTACAACAATGTGTCTCTGTCTAGAAACAAATATAGCTTCCTTTGCTATAGTGCTCCTGCACTAGTAATAGGAGAATATGTTGCCTCATTTCTATTTCAATAAGTGCAACGTGGTATTAGGGAGCTTATGCACAGGAAGCTCTGTCGGCTGCTATTTTGTGCTGTCTCTTCTCATTACTCTTTTGGCAGTCAGTCCCAGTTTCACTGCACCTGCATTCCGCAGTTCAGTCCATAATTTAAAGATTGTTCTGCAAGTTAGGAAAATACGGTAGAAACAGAAAATGATAACTGGAATATTTGCTGGAAATAATAGGTGCACACAGTCCAAAGGTTATTTTTAAGGTCTAGAAGTGTGTACAGAACTAAGTACAAAGCAGGTCAAATTACAGATTTGTTGTGTGGAAATTTAAGAATCAAAAGGTACAATATATCAATAGCTCCTCCTCTATAAGACTCACTGAGTAGGAGGCGCACAAGACCTTCAGTAAGTTCTAAATACTTCTCAATAGACTGGAACTTATGCAATTGTGCCATATGCAATACATTTCTTTTACTGGGAGGAGCCTGGACCTACAAAATTACTTGGTACCGTAAGATGGAATTTAATGTTAAATGACTGCTCATAAACAAATGTGTTTGTGCTCTTAATCCCAGACACTTCCCAGGTTCTTAGCTCTATACTAAGATCTCCACAAAATTCTGCTTCCAAAGGAATTTGAGGTAAAATGTATAGTTAAATTGGAATTTTGTTAAATTGAAAGTAAATAGGAACTGTATACCAAAACCAGAAAGTAAACTTGTACACCTGTAACTATAGGTAAGAGCTGGAGTAGTATAGGTTAATCAGTGGCTACTAGCCCTGTTGAATAAAGCAAACTTCCTCATTCAGAAACTGTAAACCTCTGAAGACCAGTACTAAGAGGCAAAACAGGATGGAAGGGGGGGAAAGCCTTAGCCTCTATATCTACAAATAACTGGTTGATTGCTGTGTGAGACAGGATGCTGGACTCAATGGACTACTGGTCTGATTCAGCAAGGCTCTTTTTATGTTCTTCTGATTTAAGAATATGAGCTTGAAAGGCCTGATCCAAATCCCACCTTGATTGTGAATTCACCGGGTGCCTCTAAGGTAGTGATTCCGCACACGTTGGATAATGCACTTCTAATCCTCTTTATAGATCATTTGGAATGGATTCTTTTGTGTGCGGAACAAAAAATCCACCTCAAACGATTGATAAAGTGCATTGAAAGTGCATTATCCAACGTGTGCGGAATCAGCCTATATTGGACTCAGTTCATGTGAAATATGATTAGTCTATCTTATGTGAAGCTATCTAAACACTCAAAATGTCTTAATGGCACATAGCACATACTGGGAAGTGACAACATAAAACTAAATGTCACTGAAACCACACGTTTATTACATGGTGGAGTTTTTTAAAAGTCACACAGTTACATGGAAATCTGGTTGTTTGTAACCTCTGACTACATGATCATCAAGTATTACTTTGCTTCCTTATACAGTTATTGGAACATGCTGACTATGTGTCCAGAGCTATGATTGACTGGCCTTACACATGACTGGAGACTCCATACTCAGTCCTCTTTCATCGCCGTACCCAAGGTAAGTACCAAGAGTGTTAGCGGGGAAGGAGGGAGGGTATGTGTGCCTGCACGGAAGACCTAGATGAACAACAGTTACAGGTAAGTGCAACACTGTTTTTCATCGATGGTCTTCCTGTACAGTCCCACACGGGAGATTACAAAGCTTAAATACCTGGGTGGTGGTCATGAACTGCAGTCACAGAAAAATAGATTGTAGAACCACCATGCCCACTGCTGTCTCCTTTCTGTCTAGGATGTCCAAGGCATAGCGCTTGACAAACGTGTCAGCTGAGGCCCACGTCGCCGCTTTGCAGATGTCTTGGATTGGGACTCCTCTCAGGAGAGCTGAAGATGACACCTGGGACCTAGTGGAGTGAGCACGCACTTCCAACAGACACAGTAAGTTGGCAGTCTTATAGCATAACAAAATAGTCTGAACCACCCACCTAGCCAAGGTCTGGGGACTAGCCTTTCTACCTTTTTTTGGCCCCCAAACATACAAACAAATGAGAATCTACTCTAAAAGGCTTAACACGGTCTAAATAAAAAAAGGATTGCCCTACGTACATCCAGGGAGTGAAGGGCTTTTTCAGCATCCGAGCCTTGATTACGGAAAAAAAATGGTAAAGAGATTTCCTGAGAAAGGTGGAAACTAGAAACTATCTTTGGTAAAAATTCTACCTTAGTTCTAAGAACCACTTTTTCAGCATGATCCTTTAAATAAGGGGGTTCACAACATAATGCGGCCAATTCCCCCACCCTTCTCTGGCCGACGTAATGGCCACCAGGAATGCAACCTTCATAGACAGAAAACATAATGGACACATAGCTAATGGTTCAAAGGGTTTGGACATCAATCTGGTCAGCACTAAAGGTAATGATCATTGAGGGACTATAGCCCTGGACGAGAGAAACAAATTATTCAGACACTTAAGAAACATTTTTGATGTATAATGAGAGAACACCGTCCTCCGATCTATTAGAGGATGGAAGGCAGAAATGGCCGCTAAGTAAACCTTTATGGATGAATTGGACAGACCCCCCCTTTGTATACAGGACCTCCAGTAGGGAAGAGGTTAAGGGATCTAAGCAGCGTCCTTAGCACCAAACACTAAATCTATTCCATTTAAGGGCATAAGACTGATGAGTGGACAAGTGTCTTGCATTCTGTAAAACATGGGTCACTCCTTCAGAAAAGGAGTGTCCGACTGGATCAGCCGGGCTGTCAGTTTGAGTTTCTTTATTCTGAGATGGAACACTCTGTTCCAAGATAGGAGACCTGGAACTGTCAGAAAATGGTACAGTCCAGACTGCAACTGTAGGACAGATAACAAGGATGTGATGACATCTGTATTTATGGATTAAGAAATAGGAACAATAGAAAAAAGACGGGTTTTGTGACTAACTTAGACTAAGTGGGACTCTAGAAATGATATATACTTGTGGCGGAAAAAATCGGAACTCAACTTGTAGTGTAATCTAGGTGTTTTTTTTATTTTTTTTCCCTTTTCCTCTTAATTTTATAGATATATGTATCGTTAGTGTGTTATGTTTAGAAATGTGAATTTTTTCTTGTTCTCTATGTTTATTGTTTATTGTCTTGTGAAGTGTAGTTTAGTTTAAATAAAGAAAATTTTAGAACGAGACTGCAACTGTAGGACAGAGTGAAACCAGGGCTGGCAATGCCAGTACAGGGCTATGAGAATGGCTCATGTCCCATCCACCTGAATTTTGCTGATCACCCTGGCCAGAAGTGGAAATGGGAGAAACAGGTAAAAAAGGTGACTGGACCACCTGAATTGAAACGCATCCCCAAGTGACTCTCGGCCTATGCCGCCTCTGGAACAATAGCGGGGAGCTTTGTAATTTTCTTCAGAGGTGAACAGATCTATATCTGGAGAGCCCCATTCGACAAAAACAGGGTATAAATAAGTGTCTTGCAGGGACCACTCATGGTTGTCCCCCTGTAGCCTGCTTAAGTGATCTGTTATCGTATTATCTATGCCCGGAATATGGACCGCTTGCAGCCACACCACATTGTCTGTGGCCCAAGTCCAGAGCTTCACTGCTTCTTTGCACAGAGACACTGACGCTGTGCCCCCATTTGTTTATATAAAACATCGTTGTGGTATTGTCCGTAAGAATCTGGATGGTCTTGTTCCTTACGGAATCTGCAAATGAGATCAACGCATATAACACTGCCCTTAATTCCAACAGATTAATATGCTCCTTCCATTCAGAGTCATCCCATATACCATGAGTGTAATACCCCTCGCAATGAGCCCCCCAACCAAGGGTGAATGCATCCGTCATGACAGCAACATCTGGTTGTCTGCAACCAAATCACACCCCTTCAAGGAGATGGGAATCAGACATCCACCAATCTAAAGTACTCAGGATACGTCTGGGCACACTGAATTTCTTGAACTGACGGTCCCGGTCAGGAGAAAAGACGGAGTTAAACCAAAACTGCAATGGGCACATGTGTAACCTCGCTAAAGGTATCACAGCAGTAGTGGAGGCCATACAACCCAGTAAGGTCTGAATGAGCCAGGCAGACTGGAACCTATGTCTCTTGAATCTCCTAATCAAAGCCTTTATCTTTAAGGCCCTCTATAAAGGCAAGAAGCCTGCATCTCACACACCATCAATGACAGTTCCAATAAATTGAATAATCCTAGAAGGGTCAAGTTTACACTTCTTGTGATTAACAAACAGACCCAATTTTAGGTAGACAATGTAAGGGCAACTTGTCTGGCCACATCATCAGATGACTGACCAACAATCAATCAATTATCTAAATAAGGAAAGATACAACACCCCTGTATCCTCAAAAAGCCTATTACCACCGCCACACATTTGGTGAAGACTCGTGGGGTCGTTGACAACCCAAAAGGGAGAACTCTATACTGGAAGATACGTTCCCCGTAGGTAAAACGTAGCAACTTCTTATGGTCTGGGAAAACTGAAATGTGAAAGTAAGCATCTTTCAAATCTGCAACCGCAAACCAAGTCTGTGATGGTAGCAGTGTCAACACTGCTTGCAAGGTCACCATCTTAAACTTACGAACTCGAATAGAACAAGTTTATTCGAGTTCATAAGTTTAAGATGGTTGAACAACTTGTGGAGGTCCAGAATAGGACGGAGGCCTCCATCCTTTTTCTCTACTACAAAGAGATTTCAGTAAAAAACCCAGACATGAGGATTGGTCTGTAACCTCCTCGATTGCTCCCGTTTCCAGAAGGGATGATAACTTGGCCAACACCCCGGGTTGAGCCCCTTTATTAGTAAAGACAGGGAGCCATAGGTAAGATAACTGCAAAAACTCAACTTTATAACCAACTTGAACAATTTTTAAGACCCAAGCATCAGAGGTGACATTACATCATTCCTCATAAAACGCACTTAGCCTGACCCCAAAAATAGGGTCAGGTCCCTGTAATTGTCAGAATTGTTTGTGGGAATGTGTCTGCTCCTTAGGATGGTGCTGCTGAGCACCCTGCTTGCCCTTATGATTCTGCTTCCTCCTAGGGAAGGACGACTGAGGGTTCTGGTACAATTGTTGAGGATGGTAAGCATACCCTTCGTAAGGGTGGAAGCGGTGCTGTCGGCTTAGAGAGAACGATTTATACTGGTATCTCCCCGACAACTGCTGATGCTGATGTTGAGGGAGGACACCATAGGAGCATGCTGTGAACTGATCATTTTGCTTCTTTGAAAGGTAATCATCCTTCTTTTCTGAAAAGAGGGTAGGGCCCTTGAAAGGGAGGTCTTCCACCTTAGTCCTTGCATCCGCCAGTAACACCTTAGATCTCAGCCAGGAGAACCTCCACAGGACAACTGCTGAGAGTAGAGACCTTGCTGCAGTGTCAGTCATGTTTCTGCTGGCGTTAATTTGGTGGTGGGACAAACTGACTGTCTCCTCTTGAATGACCCTCAGGAAGAGCCTCTGGTAGCTTATGAACGAAGGTAGCCACTTCGGTCCACAGAAGCAACTGATAGGCTGCCATCATGGCCGACTAGTTGGCTATTTTTATATTAAAGGCAGCTGAGGTATATATTTTGCGCCCCATGGCATCTATCTTCCGACTCTCCTTGTCAGAAGGGACTGAAAGGGATCCCTGCTTAGGTTTAGCCTGCATCTCCTCAGTGACGAGTGAAGAAGGAGGGGGATGCAGAGATAGAAATGAGCAAGGATCATCCTTGGTTCTATATAAATTCTTGATTTTCTTATTGGTGGTGGGAGTGGAAGCTTGTTTCAGGAGCAGACCATTAAAGAGATCCACAAAGCCCTCAATTATGGGGAAAGCAACTGCACGGATGGACCCCAAAGAAATATACTGTAGGATCTTATCCTTTGATTTTGGTTCTGAGGATGTCACATCCACCTCCAAGGCTTTAGCCATACACTGTAGAAGTGCAGTGTAGGTGCGGAAATGGTCTGTCGGTGAGACATCCTCCGTAGGACCAATCATGCCCTCAGGCGAATCAGACAGTGGTGAGTCATAGGGCCGGGGTTGCCAGGTGTCCTCCTCAAGACCCAAGTCAGAACCATATGGGGTCCGACTAGAGCCAGAATAAGAATATGCCCTCACCGAAGGCGATCTGGAGCGGTGTCTGGTCAGACGTTCCGAGTAATAGGAACCCTCTCTGTGGTGATGGTACAGGGCTGCTTCCGGAGTACTCCCCTCATGGAGAATGGGGATCGCTCGATGTCTGGAGCACCCCCTCTCCTCACAAGAGGAGCACAAAGACCAAGAGCCGTGGTCCGGTGATCTAGACCTCCCCGATGGAATAGGGGGCTTTTCAACCAGGATCACGTCTTCTTCCAGCCACCTCTTGGAGCGAGAGGTGCTGCAAGAGGACAGATAATCACCCGATCCCCAGTGCCTCTTGTTCGGATCCAATCTCCCCTTGGGACTCACTGGGCAGGTGGGAAGAGAGAACACTCTCTAAAACTGTTTTCTCTCATTTAGAAGAGCAGTGTTTCATCTTCTTCTTCTCTAGATCTTTGGTCGGATCTGGAACGACGGTCAGAACCGAAGGCTTCGGAACCAATGAAGGATCACCCTGCTGGTTTTGAGGCAACCGCCAGTCTGAGAGGCAATTGGACGGTGTTCTACTCCGTGGAGTCTTGGAACCTGAAGCCCTTGAAGTGGAATCACCACATTGGGCCCGAGGTGAGCATTCCAAGGTTGCAGGTTGTATTGAAGGCATTCCACTCCGAGGAGTTCTCCACTCCAAAAGTGTCGGATCCAAAACGGCCATTGCCAGTCATTGATTCAATTGGATCCGATGGCGGGCGTGACTCTGTATGGGCTGGAGATGAGTAGGAGCAGGGTGTCTTTGCTCCCGAGGATCCAGGGCCAGGCAGGGCAGAGAAACCTGTCGAGGTAGAGACCTTAGACACAGCTGGTGGGCCTGTAGCGGCCATGGCCTGTTGCCACAATGAAGTCTGCAGTCTCTGCACCCGCTCTGTTGTGGCGTTCGAGGTGAAGGCATGGCAGTGTTTACAAGCCTACGTGTTGTGGGTCTCCCCCAAGCAGCACAGGCAACTAGAGAGACCATTGGATTTGGTCATCTTTCTATCGCAGGAGACGCACCTCTGGAACAGGGCTTTCTCTGACATCTTCACACTGAGCAACGAGAAGTAGAACCTCCAATGTCGGCGGCAAAAGAGGAACTGAGGGTACATTGGGGGCATCCCGCCTCTTAGAGGCTGTTTTTAGCAGGAAAAGGGGCTGTGCATGCACACTAAGAGGTGAGGGTGCCCCCTACTGTCTCTGAGCTATAGAAATCTCCGGTCAGCAGGCCTGCACGTGTGCAGTCCCATGTGGGACTGCACAGGAAGACCGTTGATAACACAATGTTATCTTTATATAAAATAAGCAGTAATACCAGGCACAGTGACTGGTACCATTTTATGATTTACATTTAAAAATAGTAGGAACTGCTTAAGAGAAGGCCCCATCTTCATTCTCAAATAACTTTACTCTGTGAGTCATCAGAGACAAGCCTTCCCCAGAAGGTCAGACCAGAACCAACAGCTTGAAATTAAATCAAAGGAGCTTTCGGCTAGACATTAGGAAGAAGTTCCTGACAGTTAGAGTGGTCTTTCAGTGGAACAGGCTTCTTTGGAAGGTGGTGGGCTCTCCCTCTTTAGAGGTTTTTAACCCCAGCCAGAAGACCAGGATATTTCCCCTCTCCACCCAGCACCATCAGTCCAGACTCAGCCAGCTTCCCTGTCCCCTCCAGTATCCCCAGATCCACAAGAGCAATGTCAACGCAGGCACAGAGGAGACTTACAGGCCCAAAATAGGTCAGCATGGCTCCAAGCTTTGAACCAGCAGGCCTTTCCAGAGGAAGGAGCAGCCTTATCGGATGATACTTGAAACAGCTGTTGCCAGCTGATGTAACACTCACAAAGCATAAAAGCATGAGGGAGGGGTCCTTCAGCGTGGCTTCAATTAGTTTCCTGAACTACTGTCTTGTTGCTTGTGCTTGCTTCTTGGACTGTTTCTCTGACCTCCAACCCTGGCCTGTCTCTGATGACTCTCTTGATTTACAGACTTACAGACTTTGCTTTTGCCTTGCCAGCCGGCTTTCATTGTCAGCAGTACTCTGCAGACAGCAGCTCCTGCCTGAAGCAGAACATACTGTTCCCAGAGCCCTGTTCCAGATCCAGGGTGGGGGCATGGGCTGCCAGTCTGACACTTCACCTCTGTTGTATTGCCTTGGCCCGGGCCTTCCACTGACTCCACTCTTGTGGCATGGGAGTGGGGTACTGAGGGTATATGGGCCCATGTTTATGCCCTGCCTGTGGAGTCCTTGTGGCTATCTCATAGACCATCACAAGGTCTCCCTTGCAGGTTCTGGCAGGATGGCCTCAGCCAATGCTGGAGCATGGTCAGCAGTGCCTCTGCAGTGTCAGGCCCCTCCTGATCATTCTGGCCCTCCTGGTTCCCTTGGAGCCTTCCGAGTCAGAGTCACCAGACTGGTCAGAAGGATTCATGACCCATACAAATGTAGTGCTACATGAATTAAAAACTCATTATTGAAAAATACTGAGAAAATTAGGCTACAAGAATTCTAACCAGTACCTATCCTAGAAAGCATGGGTTCTGTGCTACCCCTCTGCTGAGCTAAGGGCATAGCTTTTCTCCAGTGCAAGGAGCCTTCAACTGAAGGAAGGCTCCATACTTACTGAGTGGAGCAGTAGGGTGCAATTCCATATTACCCAGTGTCATGTCAATTGCACTGGCTGCTAGTTGGTTTCTGAGCCCAATTCATATACCTCCATCAGCTCTTTAATGCACTGAACAGCTAAGGATCAGGATATCCCAGTAACACTTCCACTCATATGAACCTTTCCACGCTTACTTTCTCCATGTGCCTTGTTAACAAAGATAAGATTGTCAAGCACATGTGAGAGGGTCTCTCTCTCATAGAGACAGGACTGCAAGAACCTGTCTCTCAGCACCTTTTTGTTTTTTGGGGGGTGGATTTTTTGTATATGTTTAAATGATTTTATTTTGGTGTGTTTATTCCTGAAGCGCTGCTGCTTTTAGAAGGGACTTTTCCCTTGAATCTTTTGCCTCTGTTGTACTGCTTTGTATTACTTTTAATCATTGCTTCTATTCTGCTGCCAACTACTGATTTAGAATTTTTTAAAATCTGTTTAACAATTATTGTAATTTCATATTGTGAGCCATCTCATGAGCCGTTTGTGTGACACAGAAGTGAGATGTCTTCAAATTAAAATAAATGAACTGCGGACAATCATATGTGTGTATGTGCCTTTAGCTACAAAAATGCAGATTTATATACTGCATCTTTAGAAAAAGTATGTGTGTTACGTGCAGAAGCACATTATACAGGACTCTGCAGGATCACCTCACAATAATAGGATCTTATTTGAACTGTAGCACCATGCTGACCCTTATGCTTTCTTATTTTGATGTTCAAATTACCAGGGATCAGAACACAAATTTGCACAATCCAGTGCTCTGTCCTAACTGCTTCTTTTTGGAATTCAAGGGTTCTTAATAGTGTTAAGATATAAGATGTGAAAAATCGGAGACCACCATATTTTAGCTTTTTTAAAACCAACAGGGCATTTCTAATTATACAGCACCATCTACAGGTAAGACTGTGCAACCCCTTTAATTTTTAAACATATTAAGTAATTTAACACAGCTTGAACACTGGAGGCAGAGTTGTCGATTTCTCCTTATTCCTCTTTTGACTAACAGTAAATGCTGAAACTTCAACATCTAAGTAGTGTGAACAATCCAGACCAAATATTTCTAACAAAAAGCTAAAATGTTTTTCATATATAGGTGCCACAGAAACAATGGCTAACATACTGGATAGATCCTTCAAAAAAATAACAATGCGACTGTAATTAAAACAATTCACACTGCTGCTAAAACTGTAGATTCAAGATTCAAAGACAACAATATTATTGTTGATCCCACTGTGAATGTCTTTGACATGAATACTAAATATTTTGGTGTTTGAAAAGTACCTTGAGAAGTTACACAGGATGTAACTCATCTCCTTCTATGATTGAGTGACAGGCTTGGGAATGCTGTCAATGTAGTTTATCTGGATTTCAATAAAGCTTTTGACAAGGTTCCTCATGATGGTCTGATGGGTAAATTGGTGGACTGTGGACTGGACTATTTGATGGTTCAATGGATAGGGACCTGGCTGGATAACCGCACCCAAAGAGCAGTTGTCAATAGCATCATGTTTGATTAGAGGGAGGTGTCCGGTGGAGTGACACAAAGCTTGGTCCTGGACCAAGTGCTTTTCAGTATTTTTACAAATGATCTGGACATGAAGGGATTACTCATTAAATCTGCAGAGGACACTAAACTGGGAGTAGTAATAAACACCCTTGAAGACAGGAATAGAAATCAACAAGATCTGAACATACTGGGAAAGTGGGAAGATTTGGATAAGATGCAATTTAACATGGATAAGTGCAGAATTCTAGACTGGAGTAACAAAAATGCAAAGCATGTATACTGGATGAGGGATACACTTCTGGGTAGCAGTGTGTGTGAACAAAATCTTGAGATACAGGTAGATGGGAAGCTAAATATGAGCAGTCACTGTGATGCAGCAGCAGCAGCAACAAAGGCAAACAAAATCTTGGGGAGTATTAACAAAGGCATAACATCCAAATCACAGGATGTCATTGTCCTACTATATACCATGTTGGTTAGGTCCCACCTGGAGTATTGTGTGCAGTTCTAGAGGCCACACCTCAAAAAAGATGTAGAGAAACAGGAACGGGCAGAGGAGAGCAACCTGGTTGATCAGGGGCTTGGAGACCAAGCCCTATGAGGAAAGGCTGAGGGACCTGGGAATGTTTAGTTCCTCTCTTTAAGTATTTTTGCTTGCTCCCTTTAAGTATTGCTTAAAAATTGCTCTCTTTAAGTATTTAAAAGGCTGTCACTTAGAGGAGGGAAGGGAGCTGTTCCAGTTGGCAATAGGGGATAGGACTCAAAACAATGGTTTTAAACTACAGGAGGGAAGGTACCGACTGGACGTTAGGAAAAACTTCTTCATGTTAAGAATAATTCAGCAGGGCATTGGGTACCTAGGAATGTGGTGGGTTCCCCCTTATTGGCAGTCTTCAAGGAGTGGCTGGTCAAATATTTGTTGGGGATACTTTAGGCAGTTGCTGCATTGGGCAAAAGTTTGGATTAGATGGTCTATAAAGTCCCTTCCAACTGTACAATTCTATGATTCAATGTACTGGGTTTAAACCAGGCATATGCAAAGCATACTGCTCCTGCAGCACTCTAGACAACTCTTTGTATACCAGAGCTTCTTACTTCTCTATTTTCGCAGACATCTCAATCTGCATCAAGTGAGCTAAACTGATTAATGCTACGAAGCAGACGCAAGCAAGGGACTGCTATGTGAAAGAGGCTGAAAAACTTCTATTTTTATGATACCCAGAAAGTTACAAATGAAATCAAAATCAGAAGCTATGGATCTTAAAGATATTCACTCTGATATGAACATTTGTACTTGTATTTTCAAGAATTGAGGGGGAGATATATAAAATAAGCCAAGTTCAAGATATTGAATTGTTTATAGTCAGTATTAGAGATGGGCACGAAATGGGGAAAAAGAACCCTGAATTTCGTGGTTTGTCGCATTCCATGAACCACGAACTTTCATGAAATTGTCCCATTTTGCAAAACGATTCATTAGGTTCATGATTCATCAGATTCCGGGGCCCTACAATGGCCCCCTTCATACTCAGGGATGCTGAACCCGCAGGGAGACTTCAGCAGGCTCTCCTCCAGCCACCCTCCAAGTTTGGTGAAGATTGCAATATGTTGACCAGGAGACCGCCTCCCTTCTGTCCCTCCAGGTGCCATGGGCTCAAGCTAGGCCCCAGAGTCAGGCAACGCCCTGAGACTGGGGTGGGGTGGAGGAAAAAGGCACCCTCACCCAACAACCTTCCCAGCAAGGACAAGAGCAGAAAATAAGAGGCTTTTCAGTCTCTTTTGAAGCAGCAGCAAATCCAGCCAAAAGCTCCCAAATCCACTCTCTCTCACTCCAAATCCCAGCAACAGCTCCTCCCTCTCCCTCTGTCTACTGGAACTGAAAGCAGGAGGTACAGAGCTGTGCCTTATATAAGAAATGCTCACATAGAGCAGAACAGGAGCTCTCTGGTTGGCAGACAGACCTGCCTAACAGAGTTTGGAGGGATGAGATTGGTGTTCCCATGGCTACAGAAGGCTCATCTCCCTCCTGCTCATTGCTCTTATAGAACAGAATGGGAGGTCTCAGGTTGGCAGGGAGAGCTGCCTATCAAGGTTATGTGTGCCAAGTTTGGGGTTTCCTCAGCAAAAGGTCTGCAGACATTCCAGGCCTATGTTGTCTAGGGAATCAATGGATTGGCGCCAGCCTGTCTGGCATCAGTAAGAATTCATGAATCAAATGAATCGGCCCCAAAAGTGATAGATTTTGTGAAAAATGTGGCCCCACGAAACACGTTTTCGTGATACATGAATTGGCCCAATTCGTTACAAAATTTGATTTGTGTTTCGATTCATGCCCATGTCTAGTCAGTATGACACTCAGCCTGATCCCAAGCAGATTTATTTAAATCCCACTGAATACAATGAAGCTTACTTCTAGGTATAAGACTGCAGCCTTATATTAAACGAAGCTTGTTGAAGATTTCAATAATATTATAAAGTTTCATCGAAAGTCCAAATTTACTGCTAGTAAATATTACAAGAATATTTACTTGAAAAGTTTTTCTCTAAATCATGTTTTTATGTCTCTTTACATGATAATGCTAAAGTATATAGTCTATGCAATAAAATATTCCTTACTGGCATGATGGTGGCTTCTATTTTCAACCTTTAGTTTTTCTCATTTTCCAAAGTGGCAAAAAAATAATAATAATGATATGCTTAGGTACCTTTCAAGAGAAAGGGTTTCAATGGGAGCTATATCTGAGTAAATGGGAATGAGCTGAGTCCAACTGCTTAAAGCTCTCTCTCTCTCTCTCTCTCTCTCTCTCTCTCTCTCTCTCTCTCTCTCTCTCTCTCTCTCTGAGTGTATTTACAATTAATTTATGAATAAAATTAAGGCATTTATGCTTTTACAGCTCATAAATGCACCAAATAGCATAGCTTTATGGGTTAAGTTACACATAGTACATTTTATGTTTTCAATGCAGTAAAGTAAGAGGCTTGATAAGAAAGTATATTCCCTACATTTTAAAAACTTTATTAACAAGGGTTCTTAGATGTCTCCAGAATTTCCAGAAATTTTACAAGTTGGCTGGAATTACCCCTCAAGTGAATAAATATCTGTTCTCTAATATTCATTCTACTCAAATTAAAGCCTTTAAAAAAAAACCTTGCCCAAATAAATGACTTGTTTATTCTCTAGAAAGAGCTCTGGACTGTTGTTTGCTTTGATATAGTTCTGTTTAGAAAACAGAATGTGTTTTACATCACAGCCTGCACTTCAAGCAGAGCGTAAAACGAAGAGCCTTTGCTGAGTGACAGTGGTATTACAGTTGCAGAAAAGTTGACCTTTTGAAGAAGAAAAGCATCAGCAGTCTCTCTTACAAACACGAACTTCCTTCCAGGGCTGCCCTCATCAGTTATTCCAGTTTGTAATTATTTGAAATAATCTAAACACAGAGTCCTCAACATCCATCCTTTGAACCAAATAGCCTGAAAGACAATTACCCTTGCAGACAGCTAAAAATGGAAAATTAAATTGAGGGAGGAAATTCCTTCACACATTAAGTATTCAGTCTCTTTGACATCTTGTAATGCCAGCAGGCCAATCCATCTCATTACAGAATTATAGCTGTTTTTAAAAAGTGATGGTGCAAGGGAAACAACAGCCAAATCAATCAGAAAAAAAGTCTTCTTATATTTAAGATGAGAATAATTCCTTAGACTTTCATAAATATATAATTAATGGTTCCTCCAAATACTTCATTATAGGTTTCCTTTTTCTGCTATATGTACATCAGCAATTTCCAAGTATGCTTTACAATTTGAGGGTCCTGTGATGCCCAATATGATTATTTGATGTCCCACTCTCCATCAGGCCCTCCTACCAGCAAATTGCTTTCAAGAATGGATATGAGTACAGTGCTTGTTGACAACAGAACAGAACAGCCAAGACAAGAAGTTTAAAGACAATTCACTTGTACGTGCACACTGCATGATTTCTCGTCACATAATTGCTCATCCACTGATACATCAGAGCTGAATGTAACAGATGCAAGAAAAGTACTATCTATTATGCTTTGTTCAAGTCCAAAATCCACTTGTTTGGGATACTTTTCAGTTTATTCAGTCCAAGATGTGGACAGGATCCTTGGATGTTTGAGGCCTACCACCAGTATATATAACCGTGCCCTTCATAACTACTTAAATCTGCTGGGGGCGGGACTGTGAGGTAGTTACAGTCTTCTGAAGAGAAGGGGAGGTTTCTCCAGCCTTCGGGCTGTGGTTCAGGCACAATTAAAGAAACCTATCCTAGACCCAGGAGATAAATACCAACCAATCTCAAATGTATCATTTTTGAATAAGGTGATTGATGGGTGGTGGCTTGATAACTCCAAGATTTCCTAGATGAAGTGAATTATCTAGATCCTTTCCAATCTGGCCTCAGGCCTGATCTGGTCACCCTGGTGGATGATCTGTGCTGGGAGGTGGATAGGGAGCATGGAACTCTACTGCTAAGCAGGAGTGCCTTTTACCAGATTTTACTGGTTAGCCCACTGTGGCCTTACATAGGCAAAAAAGATCCGGTCAATACAATGCATGCCCAGGTAAACAACTAAATTAAATTTATTGCAATGTGATCTATGTAGAACTACCCTTGAAAAGCATTTGGAAACTTCAACTGGTGCAGAATGCTGCAGCCAGGATGCTGACTGGCGTGAATTGTAGGGACCACATCACTACCATTTGGATCTATTTATGCTGGCTCCCAATTTGTTTCTGGCCCAATTCAAAGTGCCGGTGCTAACGTTTAAGGCTCTACATGGCTTGGGCCCAGTATTCCTAAAGGACAGCCTATCTCCACACAAACTTACCCAACTGCTACAGTCATCTTTGGAAGCTCTGCTTCAGATGCCCCTACCTTCTGGGTTGCCACTTTCCAATATCATTTTTAAACATGAGTGTCATTTCTGTATAATGAACAATTTTAAACTGTAGCCAACACAATGATGCAATAGTAATATTATTGTTTAAATAAATGGAAAGCAAAAAAACCTCATTAGGATAACAATACACACCACTTAAGTATCAGTGATCTCAGAACAGTTAGGACCTATTTACACAGTAAAACAGCATCATTTTTATACCAGTTTAACTGTCAAGGCTTCCACAAAATTAGAGCTCCAAATGACCTTGAGAATAGAGGTGCTAATATATTCATAAGGAAACCCAAACTAAATATCTGTATGAAAAAAGGTCAAGTTGGGGGCAAAGGCCAGGTTTGCTTTGATATCTGTCATCACTTGGGATACAAAAGTATCTATGCCCCATTCATTTATCTGAAACAATTTAAGGCTCTGCATCCTTTTACTGGGGTGACCAAAACTGAACCCACTGAAGTTGAGAGTTTATTAATGTATCTGTAAAAAAAGTGTAAAGATACTGAGATGGGAGGCATGTTTTCCAGTCAAACTGTTTTTTGTTTCCTAAGGAATTTTGTAATTTTACGTTTCCCCCTTCTTTATCGTACTCAGCTATGAATAATAATTTAGCACTTGCTGAATATTAAGTGCTCATACTTGCTACCACAACTCATTGCTATTGCACTACATGGTCAGTTTCTCCATTCCCAGAAAACATCAACTTGAGCTTGATGAAGAGGCAAAAACTTAACCAAAAATGGAAAGATGTTCTGGTTCAGCAATTTAATATGCACACAGTCCGAGAATTTTCTGATCGGTTTTCTTCCGCAAAACACATACAAATATATCCCCAAAGAGCTTAGCATGGAGACATGGGCTAGTTACTCAGCTACCACAAAACAATGACATCAACTTTTTTCTTTCAGTCCTGAATCCCTGCAGTACAAAATTTGTGGCTTTTAAATATGGGGTCATTTTAGCAGAATGTACAGGATAAATGGTTGCAATTTCTATCAATTTTCTATCTTCTAGAGATGGTTTCATTATACTGGCTATTTTTTAAAGCAGCACATTGTGCAACCAATGAACTTTAAACAGGCATAATGAACGTTCTTTCAATTCTGTACAAGGTTCAAACACTCAGACACACAGAGAAGCAGCAGATTTGCCCACTACATATACAGTTAACTATTTTTAGTTTAGCAAAGTTAACTTCAGGAACAGCAAACAGCATTAAAAATTAACAAGAAAAATGGAATTACCAGCCGCTCCATCTCCTGCTCTTTAAGTCTTTCTTCCCGCTGCCTTCTGTGATAGTCCATTAGATCATCCCTTCCAGAAAGTGAGCTAATGCTATTCTTTCTCTCTCGTATGGATGGAGTTTGCCTAAAGCTTTCCAGCTCTGTTTCATCAAACTCCATTGAACTGTTTGAAACTTTCCTTATGAGAGGAGATGCTCTCTCAGAATTCACAGGAGAAAAAGAATTACTGGGGGTCATTCCTGAGAGTGCAGCTCTATCAAAGTCATCAGACACACATGAAGAAGAAGAGGCCAGAAGCATTTTCCGAGCTATACGAGGGCTTGCAGGAACGCTAAGAGTTGAATTCACATAGGAGTTTGTTTCAGTTGCAAAATTTGTAAATGGCAAAGCCCCTGAGGTGTAAGAAGAAAAATTAAGGTAATTGTCAGCATCCAGTATGCTTTGAGGTAGATCTTTCTCAATCATTTTTTTTCTTCTGGAATTTCCAAGAGAGTTTCTTGGGGGTAAGCTTAGTGGCACGAGCTGACTTTCTGACGATTTGTACAGCCTGGGTAACGAGCGGCTATAAACTCCCATATGACCCAGTGAGCCACCAGAATACTTTCTGGTTCTAGATCCCAGAGTTTCTACTGTTATGTCCTTCTGTTTAGCTTGTCTGGGCCGAAATGATGTGATATCCTGAATATTCATCCTCCTGCCTTGCTTTGGACTAGAGGGCATGCTGGCAGCTCCAGAACTGCCAACTGGTGAAAGGATTATCTCACTCCCTGAGCTTCCATTCCATATTGCAATAAGAGATCCAGAGTTTTTCCGCCCTTCCAGTGCTCCTGGGAAGTAGACATTATCATGAGATTTATTTTTCTGGCTGTATTTTGAATACAGACACTTATCCAGATGTCCAAACTCTTTTTCATTTTCTCTATTGGGATAAATATCAGAGTCTCTTTTTACAGGACTGTACCCACTTAAGGATGGAGATGTGCCTGAAATGGAGCCCATATGCTTTGCAGAGACAGTCTTGTCTAACAGATAAGAGCCCTCACAAGACATTGGCTTGCTTCCTTGAATTTTGGTGAGAGATGGCATACTTTTTACACTAGATGCTGGGCTGGATTTAGGTGGCAAAGACTGTGAAAGAGTCAAATAAGAACCAGGGCTGTCACAATTTGTTTTGAATTTCAGACTTGATGAATATTTTTTTTGGTTGAGTCTGTCCATTAGATCCTGAAGATCATTTTCAAGGGATTTCACCACTGAATCCTTTCCTAAGTTAGTATTTTGTAATTCCACCTGGCTTTGCTTGTAGTCTTCCATCATCTTACTTGAATCTGAGAAAAAATAAGAAATGAGAGTGAGAAAAGAAGAAGAAAGGGCTCGACAAGTCACTTAAGGTATGTTCAACATCTCATAACATGAAAACCATAGTACTTTTCTAGCAATGCTGCTTTTATTTTAGAAATTATTCATTACATAGTAGAAATTAATGAAAATCAATTTCCTAGAGTTTCAAATCTGTAAGTTTTCAAATATGCATGTTATAGAAAGACTCAAAAAGATCAAGTAATAGTCTACTTTGGAAGCAAAATCAGTATAGGGTTTGCACAGCTAATAATCCCCTCAAATTATAAGCACCATGGTAGCTCACTAACACCTTCCTGTTTTAGTTGCCTGACAAGCACCACAATAAAAAGGAGAATGTTGAGAATCTGAGGGACCATGAATCTGAGGGACAAAGCTTAGCTACATTTGGCCTAGTGGATCACAGATTGTATCTGCCTCATCTTAACCTTTAAGAATACACTACATAGTTCTGTAGATCTGAACGCAGTACCTGCTCACCCTAACAATCTCTCCCAAGTCTTCCTTAGTAAGAAGTGAGCACTGGAATTTATAACAAGGGAAACTCAGCCAGTTGGACTAGATTGTCTGTATGGCCCCTTCCAACTCCATGATTCTATGATTCTATGATTACTATTTATTTATTTTAATGTATAGTCTGCTCTCCCTGTGAGTGGGCTCAGAGCAGATTTGCACCATAAATACACAGATACAAAAGTCAGTTAAAACAATTAAAAACACTGGGAGCAATCGTGAAAGTACACCATTTGAACAGAAACACGGCAGCTCATATTTGCACCCTACATAGCACCTTGAGCCCACAGGGCAGGAAGGCTGAAACTCAGCCAGTGTAGGGTTGGGCACATAGCTCCCTCCCACTGGGAGGGGGCAGTTGGATGATTTGTCTGCCCCAACCACCATAAGCCTGGTGGAACATCTCTGTTTGGCAGAACCAATAAAATGATAGCAAATCTTGTTGAGACTGGGCCTCCTCAGAGAGTTCCACCAGGTAGGTGCCAAGACCGAAAAAGCCCTGGCCCTTGTTGAGGCAGGGCAAACCTAGAGGTGGGCACGAACAGCAATACGAACCAAAAAAAGCCACGAACAACCCAAGCTGTTCGCTAGGCTCCATTTCCCGGTGAACATGTGTTCGTTCCAAGCCCTCTTCATGGTGTTCATCAGCCGTTCATAAAACCAGACAGTCTGGCACCTTTCAATCAATTCCCCTAGCAACCTAGGCATGGACTGTCTGAACTCCTTCTGGCTTTCCTTCTGGCTTGTAACCCTTCAAAGTAGCTTCCAGCAGACAATCCAGTTTTTGCCACTGTGAAAAGAAAATGACAGGAAAGGGAGGGACCCATGGATCATGGCTTTCTCAGGGTCTAATCTCTCTGAAATTTGGGGGGTCTTCAGAGGACAGTGAGGACTATGTCCCCTGCAAATTTGGTGGGTATTGGACATTGGGAAGGTCAGTTCGTAACGCCTCAAAGTAGCTTCCAGGGGACAGTCCAGTTTTTGCCACTCTGAAGAGAAAATGACATGAAAGGATCCATGAATCATGTCTTTCCCCGGGTGCAATCTCTCTGAAACTTGGGGATCTTCAGAGGACAGTGAGGACTATGTCCCCTGCAAATTTGGTAGGTATTAGACATTGGGAAGGTCAGTTTGTAACTTCTCAATTAGCTTCCAGCAGACAGTCCAGTTTTTGCCACTGTGAAGAGAAAATGACATGAAAGAGGGAGACCCATGGACTTTCCTTTCCCCGGCTCAAGTTCAGCTAAGTCCCAAGGGGGCCGTTCTGGCTCCCACGAACCTCCAACTATGAACATGTTCGTGAACATGTCATGTCCGTCGATGTTCATGAATCCCTGTTCATGGATGGCAACAAACAACGAACATTGTGTTCGGTTGTTTTTTTTTGTTCGTGCCCATCTATAGGCAAACCTCCTTGGGCCCAGGGATCACCAGTAGTTGTTTATCTGCTGATTGAAGCAGCCTCCAGGGAGTATAGGGGGAGAGGTGGTCCCATAGGTATGTTGGTCTCTGTCTGCTAAAGGCCTCAAAAGTCAAAACTAGAACTTTGAACCTGACCCGGAACTCCACTCGGAGCCAGTATAGCAGGTGCAGGACAGGTGTAATATGTGACTGGAATTGAGTTCTGGTCAAAATACACGTCGCTGCATTCTGGACCAGTTTTAATTTCCAGAACAGATGCAAGGGCAGCCTAGCATAGAGTGAGTTACCATAATCCAGCCTGGAGGTAACCATTACATGGATCACTGTCGCTAGATCACAGATTGATAGGTAGGAAGCAAGTTGCCTGGCCTGATAAAGATAAAAGAATGAAGATTTGGCAACTGCTGTAACCTGGGCCTCCATTGACAAGAAGGCATCCAGAATTATGCCCAGACTCCTTACTGTCGGTGCCAGCTCAAGAAATGCCTCGTCAAGGGCTGGGAGCTGGATTCCCACAGTCCAGATGCAGGACCTCCATCTTCACAGGGTTCAACTTCAGTCAACTCTACTTTAATCACCCAGTCACGGCCTCCAAAGCCCTGGACAAATTATCCAGGGCAGAGCCCAGCCGGCTGTCCGCAACAGATAAAGCTGGGTGTCATCAATGTACTAACGGCAACCCAGCCTGAAACTCCACACCAGGTCACAGCAGTATTGGTCAAAATCATGCCTAGAATCCACGATCTCTGGAGTTAATGAGATGTAGAGCAAGCTCTGCTTGTATGAACAAAAACATCTATTCCAACCTCTGAACGCACTTGTAGACAAAACGCTTATGAAAAGCATCTTAATTTCCTTCTTGCCTGTTAAGAAGCACCATCTATCCAGAAAGGATGTCATTTAGTGCAGCTCAATTATGCCGTTATTAGGGATGGGAGAAGTGTTGCAAATATGAGGAAATGGGAATTAGGTGATCAATTAGGGGATACACCAGAATAAAGCTGAGAATAAAACTGTTCTACGTACAGTTACCTGGTGACTGACTTACAAGTGCATTTGCTTAGGATCTGGATGCATGTTTAAGATAAAATAGAGAGCTTTTAAATCTACTACCCTAAGCAAGATAGATCTCTGGAGAGATTTCATACTTGGCTAGAGAGTCCCATGAGACTTTGACCTCACAGGTTTTTCCTTAATGCAGTCCATGTGAAAAACCTGTAACTTCTCTGGAATCTCTCTCTGGAATTTTGAGTGAATAAACCTTTAGATATATTTATGCATCCAGATATTCTACTAGAAGAATACGTAAGGACAAAAGCCATTACTATAACCGTTTGGGCAAGGAGCTATGGCCATGTGCTATGTTGATACCATTTCCATATGAACATCATTTCTGTCTTACACCAGCACAATTAACATCTTCAAGCAGTTTATGTTTTGCTCTTAGTGAAGCTCAAATGTCACCTGTCTACTGAGGTTTGGCCTACTTATCCCCATTATCCAAAATATTATGTAATGAACTTTGAGGAGACGTCCTCTATGAATGTTTATATATGCTCTGAAAATTTCAGAATTCTTAAACTAGTCCTTAAATTAAAAGGTTGAACAAGGAAAAAGAAATTCAACAGACTTCATAGGCAAACAATTTAGTGACTTACTGGTTCCTAGCAAGGAAACAATCTGATCCCAGTCTTAGCAGCTTTTACACAAGCAATGCTACAGTGCCCAGAGCTGCACCATACGCAAGGCCCTCTTGCCATTAAAACACCTCCACTGCATACACACAGACCTGCATTCCTCTCACTTCTGATGTAAAAAAAAGTGACAGCCACCTCCATATTTAGATGGTTCTACTTATTTCAGCATTCAAATAAAATAATCTTTTTCCTCAGTCAAATATTTTCTTTTCAATGATGGATTGTAACATTAGAGAGAATAACTCCAATGTGCATTCATTTAACAAAAAAGATAGCATCCCTCCCTCAGCTAATTATTACAACACATTTTAGATTTAGCAACAGTGATGTGAAACTCTATTAATGAGCAGTAGGGAGCACATGGAAAGTATTATGCATTGGCAGAAATCCTTCATTAGTCTATCTCACATGCACAAGAAAATCTGATCCAATTGCTAGAGTTATTACCTCCAGCTTCAGAACAATGTCCTTCAAACACAGCCTCTAATTGATTATTATAGCATAAAGAGTAAGTTAAATAAAGATTTTCATTTCTAGCAGGAAGAGCTAGAATCAGCACTGAGAAAGATATAAAAATATCTGGTAGAAGCTAATCAAAAGCATAAATTTGAAAGAATGTTGTTACTCAGGCAGGTACACCTATAGGGCCCTTAGAGATCTGAGTGTCTAATGCATGCCACCAGAGAAATGAATTTATCAGGGCCAAACTGCCTAGTTTACACCAGAGTCCCAATTTGGGGCAGCACACCAAAGAAGGAGCAAAGAAAAAATAGTTCTTAAATGAGAAAAATCTTCATTTCCCTAACAAGAAACCGAAGTGGAAACAAAACAGAATGACAAGAATAGCAAAATGAGACAGTATTGCAAAGCAGTAATACAATTTAAAAAAATCCTTTATGCAAGTCTACTTGCTGCCTATTCATAAAACACTTGAGAAGAAGGGAAGTCTTGCCAGCAGTAGGGAAAACCAAGGAAAAATAAAACAGATTCCTGATCCTAAAGAGAAGGGATGATTGAGAGTCCAGTCCAGGGAGCAGATCCAGGGATGAAGCCAACTGTGAGGTTGGGATTGATGGCTTGGGAACCAAACCAGAAACAAGAGTATGGGTCTGAGAGGTAGATTTTATGTACCTTTAATTATATTGGGCAGTGGCTTTGCTGAGATGGGACTGGCCTCAAGGACGGAATTGAAATGTACAGTCTTAGGGAAGAATTTTAAAATAACTGCTGAGAGAGAAGCTTGGATGACGGGGCTAGTGATTAACATATGAAATGAAGTTGAGATTATCCAGGCTAACAATGGCTGGGGCAGGGCTGGAGCTTGACTGAGTCTTAAGATCTTGATTCAGTCTCACCTCTTACCTGCACGACTCAGTCAAACTCCAGCCCTGCCCCAGCCATTGTTAGCCTGAATAATCTCAACTTCATTTCACAGATATTGTGCTAGCATCCTAGTCATTAATCATGATCAGAAGGGAGAATCTGCACAAAGACCTTTGATTGATTAACTCCATGGAGCATTCAGGCAGATGGGCCACTCCTAATTTGAGAGTGCCCAGGAAGGACTTGCCATTCTCAGGATCCACCTTTAATATTAACCTGGATATTTTATCCAGGCGCTACTGGTGTGCGCATAGCATAACAATTTAAACACAGATAAAGTCACCTGGTAGCAGTTTGCTCACATACTATACACCGTAAAAAAACTAGTAAACTGTGTAAAAGGTAAAGGTAGTCCCCTGTACAAGAACCAAGTCATTACTGACCCATAGGGGGACGTCACATCATGACATTTTCTTGCCAGACTTTTTAAGGGGTGGTTGGCCATTGCCTTCTCCAGTCATCTACACTTTACAGCCAGGAAACTGGGTACTCATTTTTCCTTGGAAGGATGGAAGGCTGAGTCAACCTTGAAGCTGGCTACCTGAACCTGGCTTCCGCAGGGATTGAACTCAGGTTGTGAGTAGAGCTTTGACTGAAGTACTGCAGCTTACAACTCTGCGCCATGGGGCTCCTCAGTAAACTGTGTAACCAATAATAATTTATTATGGCTTGAATATTTCCCAGTGGTATTTCCGTTTTCAGTGATGGATGCAATGGTAAAAAAGAGTGAGGTATATACTTCACTTACTATTCCTAAAATATCAGCTTATCTCCTAATAATATGCAATTTTTATGATAACGATGTGTTCTTAGTAGCAGTCAAAAATCCTTATAGGATCCCACCATACACTTCCTGTATCCCATATAATTGAACAATAGGCTTCGAACATTTGGATAAGGATGTGTTAGATTTTACTCCTGCACAATGCATACTGCAGATACTTTAATTATGATAATGACAGCCATCCTTATTTTTTGTCCTTTTCCTATCCGTTTCCAATTACCAACAAGGTAATGATTTATCCTACTGCATGACTATTTAACTCTTTAATTCAATAGCACTGTGACTGTATCTGAAGAAATGCAATTTTCTGTGTTGATATATATCCAGGTTTATTTTTAACTTAAGATATTCAATCTGTTTTCAATAGTTTCTCCAGCTGCACTATGATTTAGGAAGGTTTTATTGGCACTTCTTACTTAGCATAGTTGAAACAGTTTGTTTCCATAGGTGTTTGAAGAACTTGCTCCACCTGGAGGTCACCCAGAGTTTAAACTGATTAGTTTTCATTGTGGAGTGCATGCCTCATCTGTATAGGAAAAGATTTGCTACTTAAAGCTATAATGAAACATTGTCTTTTGCCTTCTTGTCTGGTTTCTTAAAATAAGCAATTAATTGCAGACCAAGTGTTATTAGATTGACAGAGCCAACAGTGGATCTATTCTTAAATAGAATTCATTCAGGTAGCACAGCTATACACCAAACTACTAAAGTAACTTAGATTACAGCATACACCTGCACCTAGAATATTTAAAAGAACCACTAAATTATAAGACATTCTCTTTATGTAAATAACACAACTTGTACCTGTCACAACACTCTGGTAGGCAAAATTATTTCTATTTGACATCATTTTTCTTTTTGCTAAGAGGACAGACGGTTACCACCAAGTCAGACTCAACCATAAGAATTCTAACACCTGTAAATAAAACAAAAATATTACTTTAATACATATGTTTGAAGGCATAAATATATCAGTCATGAATATATAGTGACTCAGATTCCAGACATAAATGAACAACAACATGATTTATGACATTCTTGTAACATAATCAGTCTTTCCAAAGAAAGTTATTTCAATGAAATGTTGAGATAACTGGGTTTTAGAGTTCATATGTACTCTGATGTTCACATGTATTTTAACAGAAGGGAATGTTTTATTTGGCATATGCTATTAGGTTCTGTCTGTTGAAATGAATCAGGACACAATTATAGGTAACAGAACTCCACCTGTGTATCACAGGTTCAACATCTAGAAGAGATGTTTTGGCTTACAGCATATATTACTAGACTCCCCCGCCCATCCCATTTTGGAATGAATCCATACATACAGATACTGAACAAGCTCCTTCTTTACGAAATAAGTCATTAACTAATCTCTTTTTTAATTCATTTGGGTTTTTAGTGGAATTATACCCTAAGGGCTCAGGGTGGATGACAATAATTTAAAGCACATATAAATAATTAAAAAAACACAATAAGAACGATACACATGCTCAATACATAGGAGAAAGCTCTGACTCTCAAAAAAGCTTATACCCTGAAAATCTTGTTGGTCTCTAAGGTATCACTGGACTCAAATCCTGATGTCCCATACAGATTATCCCAGACAATCATTAATGTTTCTGATTAAAACATATACTGCTTACAAAAAATATTTCAGTTGAGTATGGAAGAGGAAGAGGAGTATGGGAGGAGCGCACAACACAGATCATAATTAAGGAGAGAGAACTCTTTGTTTATTTCCATCACTATATTTTGTTGGCATGCCATATAATCTCAGTACAGGCATTTTTCAAAACTATTTTTATTCCAGCATGAAATGTTGTGTGTAGGATTTAAGACATGAATGTTTGAAGAACATTCAAGAAAGATCAAAGGTGATATATAAATGTTATTAATGTAAAAAAATGAGAACAAACTGCATTCCAAAAGGTTTGACAGTCCAAACAATTCTTTACCAACATAATACATGAGCCAACTGTAGAAAACATGATAGAATGTAATTGTTACTTGAAGTTTCTAAGAAAGCTGTCTTAACAGAAAAGCTTATCACTTTTTTCTTTTTGCATACTATTGAAATAAAAATTAAAATCTACAAATAGAAAAGTAAATTAGAAACTAGCTAAAATAAACATGACAAATACAAAGCCGTCTGAAGAACAAAGTTAAAATCTGTTTTATATTACCCTGTAGTTGCTGTACAGAAACAGAGTCAATAAACAGTTAAAAGGGGAACACCAATATTATTACATGACTACAGAAAACAAGACATACAACTTGGCATGGGTTGTCCATTTATTAAATATAAATTTAAGATTAGCAAGAGCTGGGAATAGAGATGCAAGGTCCCCTTAACCTCCAAGTGGAAGGGGGAGACCCGGTGCTTTATCTTTCGTTGCTTCCTGGGTGTTCCAAAACCAACACAATGACATCATTTCTGGCCCACTGGGTGCCAAAACCAGCCTGTTGAGAAGCGTGGGAGCACTCTCGGGGGTGGCATGATAATGTCACTCCTGGAGGTGACATCGTCACACAGCCCTAGGGTCATGTCCAGAAGGCCTGTTCCGCCAACTCCCCACCCTCGCTGACAGGGAGCAGAGGGTGGGACTGAGGGATCCCCTACCTCTACTGGGAGAATGGCATCCCTAGCTGAGAAGGAACTTAATAGTAACAAAGAGTCAAGTGATTTAACTAAAAAACCTCTGCTTTTTCCAGCATAACTTGAGTTCAGTTTGCAGCCAAACATTTGTGTTAAGTGTTATGCATACTACCTGTGATTTTGATTTTGATTTATTTTAAAGCATTTGTATGCTGCCTTCTACCCAAATAAAGCCCCCAAGGCAACAAAAACTTAAAAACATTAAAACATTTTAAAATAATTTAAATATATAACATTTAAAATACTATAAAAGCAATTCAATAAAAATGCACGTGCACATGAACACACAACACCTGGTAGCAGAAGACAGCAATAGAGGGGAACAGACAAATCACCCTGGGAAGGGAGTTCCAAAGTTTAGGTGACAGATGGAGAAGGCCCTTTCTTGAGTTGCAACCCATCTAGCCTTGGATGGCAGAAGCACTCAATGCAGGCCCTCTGAAGATGACCAGAGTAGACAGGTAGGTTCATATGGAAGAAGGCAGCCCTTAAGGTATGCTGGCCTGACACCATATAGGACTCTAAAAGTCAATACTAGCATTCTGAATTGGACCTAGAAGCAAATTAGAAGCCAGTGCAGATGGAACAAGAGTGAATATTGTGCCTATGACTCCGTTCAGTCAGCATTCTGTACCAACTGTAGCTTCCAGACAGTTTTCAAAGGCAGCCCTTAGTGTGTGTTGCAGTAACCTCTATTCATTAGTTCTTGTGTTTATGCCCAAGGAATCAACTAGGGATCCAGAATTTCAGTTGTTACACAATAGTTCCACCAACTGATCTACCAATAATAATCAGAGGCAGTGTTTGCAGATACTAAACCTTAAAAAAGTTATTAGAGCGGAACTACAAGTGACAAAAGGCACAGGTTGGACACTTGTCAGCTTCCCTCAAGTTTTGATGGGAAATGTAGGCATCCTAGTCTTGCAGCTTGGCTCTCTGACTGCTGTCCAATGGACTTTTCAACTGTTCCTTGTACAACATTCCGCCAAGCTGCCTACATTTCCCATCAAAACTTGAGGGAACCTGACAAGTGTCCAACCTGTGCCTTTTGTCACTTGTAGTTCCGCTCTTAGACTCAGGGCTACATTTGTGCTAATATTCACATAGGGCTTCAGATGCCCAGAAACAAACTGGGCTTATGGGGCGGGGCAGGGGGAGAGCTATTTTTTTTTAAACATACGCATGAACATCACCCCACTCTGCAGTCACTTCATCTGCTTCTTATCAGGTATCATGCTCAGTTCAAGGTATTGGTTATCACATACAAAGCTCTTCATGGCCTTGGTCCAACATACCTATGGGACCACTGTTGCCAAGTAGGCCCCCTCCCCTGCTTTAAGGCCTGCCATGAACTGTGTTAAAGTTTCCTGCGTTACTGTTTCACTGCTGCACAAAGATTGCTTTGCACGTGTGTGCTCTGATACACGTGTCAGTTTCCTGCCTGCGTGTCAATTACCCTGCTGCTGTAATAGACTGTGTAGTTTACTGACTCCATGTTTGGATAACTGCACAAAGGACTCTCTTTCTGGGCAGCCCTGCCCTGACCTGTATCTGGAATTCCCAGTGTGTGTTTGGACTCTGTTACAAGTGTGCCCCGTGCCTGCATTGCCATCTGCCACGGACCGTGCCTGTTCCCTGCTTTGGACTGTGTTTTAAAGTGTTGTTCCCCCTGCCTCCATGGAAGCCTGCCTCATATGGGCCCAAGCCGCTGCTAGCAGCCGGGCGCCTGCCGGGGAAACCTCCAGCGAGCCTGGCTAGGCGCTCCCTGGTCAGTTCCCGCCTGGAGCCTCCCGCGAGCCGGCCGCCGAGCTTGCCCCCGCTACCGGGCAACCTGCAAACCAGCCACAGCTATGCCCAGCCGGCATCCATGTTCTCAGGCAGCCAGAAGACCCTGAGAGGAAGACTGCTTTGGGAAGCCATTTCGGCGAAGCGGGCACACCACGTCCGCAGCGAGAGCACCTCGCCCCGCTCTGCATATCTTAGGAGCCGCCCCGGAGAAGAACTAAGTGCCGACCATCCCAAGCACTTAGAGAATGCATCTCAAAGAAACCTCCGCATTCCAGAGCTGATGACATCAGGACAAGCCCTGTCCGCTGGAACATCCTTTCAGCCCACTTGGATTTCCCCCTCCCTCTTTTGTCCCCTCTTCCTGAGGTGTCACTTATCACAATCTGATTACTAAAGTGGCCCATCTAAGCCATTCAGTAGCCCATTAGAACCTTTGTTTTAATCTGTGAGAACCACCAAGTACAGCACCAGCCCCAGGGTACGTTTTGGGGTATTTAAGCTGGTCTCCCAGACCACTCGGTGCTTAGGCCATTCCTATCCAGACTTCCTTGCTGTCCGTCTGTGGTCCCAGTGCTGGCATTGGGCCACCCTCGCTGTTGTGTCTCTGCTTCGCTCCAGGATAAGTGAGTATTCCCCCTATCATCGTTGGGAACCAGCTAATGCGAACGTCTCTGTATTTCATACTCTGTACTTCCTAGATCTTGTGTGTTTCTTGTATGCTTGTGCAAGTTCAGGCTTATGCCACATTGTTAGACAATACACGTGTTTGAACCTATTTGTAGTCTGCCTCTTTTTCACTAGAGTGTCTGGGATCGGGACCTCCGTAGACATAGGTTAAGATCCGCGCTAATTTTAAAGTTACAGACTGCTACAGCTAATTCCCCATTATAATAAAGAGCAGTTCTGGTAACACCACCTCCCTCCCTATGTTCCTCCACAGCAAATTCGCTCATCTGAACATGGTCTCTTCTAGGTATCACCCTGCCCATGGGTGAAATCAACAGCAGCCTGTACATGGGCTTTCTCTGTGATGGCCCCTACTCTGTGGAACAGTCTGCCTGAGGTCAGGAGAACCCCCAGTCTCTTAGCTTTCTGCAAACGACGGAAAACCAAATTATTCAAAAAGGCTTTTGTGTTGTAAGGAGGGGGTCTCAGATGCTCCGCTAATGAGTTAAGGACCATAGACTTCACCACTATGTTGCTTTATGTACTATCTGTTGCTTTTATTATGTGCTCCTATGTCAGCCCTAGAATTGCTTATGTTCTGTTTCAGCATTTCTTCAACTCTGTATTGGATTCTTGCTAATGTTATGCCTTTGTAAACTTGAGTTTATTTACCCTATGGCATTGTTTATGAAATTGTCCTTGATACTGACTGTACTAATCTCACATTATGTAATCCACCTTGAGTCTCAGTGAGAATGGCAGACCATAAATGACATAAATAAAATAAATAAATAAATTATAGTACATAGGTTTCTGTGTTAGATAATTTAAGTAATTTACTCAAAGTAACTTCTTCATTTGTAGGTGTTAACAGTGAAGAGGGAATATAATTAGTTTGGTTGGGGAGCTGCCATCATAAACATCATAAACATAAACTGTCAAAGTCATTCTTCACTTTATTTCAATTTCTGGATTCCAAAATGACAGGTGAAAATCTTCTAAATGTGGGACAAAACAATTGAACACATGGAACTTAAGGGAAATCAAGTTAAATAAAAGCACAATAGCATTATTTCCACCACCCATGCAGGATAATGCCCATGCAGGACAATGCTGCATTTTAATATTTAATATTCTACACCCGCCAATTTTAATGGTTTTTTATACGATGTTTTAATGTTTTTATAATGTTTTTACTGTTTTTAATTTGTTGTCAAACCGCCCTGAGCCCGTCTGATGGGGAGGGCGGTCTAAAAATGTAATCAAATAAATAAATAAATAAATAAATAAATAAATAAATAAATAAATATTTCAAAAAAACCTGTATTTCATCACAGTCCTTGTTCTTATCTATAAAGAGCCTTGTCATCGCATAACAAGTGATATATATTTATACAGTACATCAGAAAAGAAAATTCTTTATCTAAAATGTGGTGAACATAGCAAGCACCATGCCAAAGAGAGATGATAGTGATGGAAAGACCAAAAAATTCCCATATGGCACACATCTGAAACCTTCCCAAGCATCAGAGCAATATGTGTGCCTCTCAATATGCATTTAATCATCATGTAACAGTCAAACAGTTGCCTTTTATACAAAAATTAATCTTTTGGTCAGAATAATTAAAAAAGACATGGGTTCTAAATGGGATAAGGAAGGCTGAGCCGGGACCAGAGCCATACATCTGGAAATTCAATTGCTCTACAGAACCACACCAAGGCTTGATTTGGAATGTTCTGGAAGAAGAGAGTTTAGGGCCAGATTTGTAATATATATTCTATTGCTTATTTGTTATGATGCATTGGACAGCTACTGCTAGATTAATATTAATATGAATTTTGATTATAAATATTAATATTTAATATTAATACATTATAAATCTTAATACTGATGTTTAATATTAATATACATTTCTTAATATGAGGGAATTTACAATTCATTTATGGAACCAGAGTTAGCCTAGTACCTGGGAGACCCAGGTTCAAATCCCCATTCTGCCTTGAAGCTGACTGAGCCAGTCCGTGTCTAAGCCTAATGTAATGCACATGATTATTTCAAGAACAGAAAGAGAAGGAAGAACCGTGCCCATCACCTTAACTCCTTGAAAGAAGGTTTCAAAATATACTAGATAGATAGATAATTGCAGCACAAAAATTTCAGAATTTCAGACACTACAGACCTAATAAAAAACCAGATGGTGAAATTATTATTATCTGATCCTTTTGAAAATACACATTTAAAACAGTCTGTCTGAATTATGTTTTATGTACTCTGTGAAGATTTTATTCACAACCATACAATGTATTATTAAAGTTATTGATTTATTTATTGCACTGATATGTATCTATTCTTTTCTAAGCTCACAAACTTGCCAAAAAAAAAATTATATGTTGCACAAATGACCTTCAGGAAGGAAATGAACAACAAAAAGGGAAGGCCAAGGATATTAGCTGCCATAAATATGTATGAACTGCAGGTGATATATCTGGAATCCCACTACAATCATATAAGACCTTATTCAACAATGAAATACCATGATCACATAAAAACATAAAATAGCTGGATGAGACGAATGGTCTATCTAGTTTAGCATCCTGTTTCGCACAGTTGCCAACCAGTGCCACTGTAGGCCTGCAAGCCATGAAAATTTTACTATTTGTATCTCTTACATATCAGTATATTGTTATGTAACATCCATTAACATTTTGTATTTTATCCTTTGTAATGGTAATGTATCATTTGCAGCAGGCTGATTTGGGTCCCTACCAGGCCTGCAGTGAAGTGTGCATGCACTCTCCAGCCTTGTGCAGTCATTTCCCAGAAGTGACATCATCAAACCAAGTGCTGAGAAGGTAAGCACTGGGTCCCCCCTCTCCTACCGGGAGGGTAAGAGAACCTGGCAACCCTGGGCTAATGCCACAGAGAGAATTTTAGAGATAACATTTAACTCTCCAAAACAGGCTATTTAATATTAAAAATCATAAATGAATGCCATTTAAATCCTCCTGACATTGCAGATTTTCTGGCCCAGAGAAAAAAAATTAGCAGAGGAAGTACATATGACTTAATCTTTTCCTCAAAGGAAATCATGAACACTGGGAGAACAGCACCTTTTAACAACAAAAAAGTAACATTGTTCATTTTGTTAGATGAACTTCCTAACATATTTGAAGACATTTGTTGCAACCCGCAAGAAGGATTTCATCTTCCTTAATAAAGAAAATACCTTTAAAATTCCAGTGTTATCTGCAGGTTTTAAAAAGGGAAAAACTTTAGACAAGCTACATTGGATTGCTAGATATAAAAGCAACCAAAAACCACCTTTCAAAAAGGAGGATACATAGTTTTTTAAGCTTTCGTATCATGATACACATATTTTGAAGTTCATTTAGAAACTTATTATTATAAGACCACTGAAGTTCTTGGGAAAAATTAGAAATTTAGTCTTTTCATTCAGGTCAACACTCAAAGAATTCTTTTCAAAATATTATATGCTTCAAATATTAAATTCAAACAAGGTATAAGGTCCTTTTTGCACTGGGACTTTAAAGTGTTTTAGTATTTGTTCTGCTTCCCATGTTTGCATGAGTTTCACGCTTGCACGGTAGTCATGGGGTGTAGTACCAATATCAGTCCATGGTATCCTTGATTCCCCACCACCCCAGGACATACTGCAATTGTATTCTAAAGCCGCTACCAAGTCATGTCTGGCCCGATTAATGTCAATGCAAACACTATAAAACTCTTCTGCATCTCTTCTATCCCCTCTCCTTTCCCCAGGAGCTAATTGGTCTGTGCAGAATTAACCACTCCCATCCTCCTCAGCTCTCTGAATTCCCTTTCTGCCATTTTTATCAGTAAAGCGAGGTAAGGGACATAAGCTACCTCTCCTTTAGCTTTCTTCCTCTCTTATTTTTTTTTCCAAAGCCAGGAACAATTCCTAATGATGCTGCTTATTCCCTGCTGGCTTTAAAAGCCAGGAAAGGATTAAACGGCTGCTTTTCCCTCCCTCCCTCCCAGGCATGTTTCAGGCTTTGCCAAAGACAAAAAAAAAAAACTGTTTTCCACAGCCTTTTAGAAACAAAGTGGCAGGGAAGCTGCTGCAAGGGGATGAAGCAGCAGCATTTTAACCCTTTCCTGGCTTCATTAAAAAAAAAATAACACACGACAGTGGAATAAACACAAAAAGTACATGTTTCCCCCCAGAACTCCTACACCAATTGCCTCTCCAGTGGGCACAGGACAGCCCAAACAGCAAATACAGGGAGGGGGAGGATGGGTTCCAACATTGAAACATTACCACACATGCTCAAAGTTTTTTAAAAAGTGTGATGTGAATTGCAAAGCCCCGAAAGCTCGAAACTGCACCGAGGCTTCAAAGACTCTCCAAAATGAAAAACAAGATGCCAAATTGAAACTGCCTCGGACAGTGTGGAATGTGAGTGTGCCACACAGAAGCCATTGCGATCACAACAAATGCAGTTTAAACTGTAAGTGCAAAAAGGCCCTAAGATAATGAACTAAAAGCAGCTGATGCCTACAATAATCATTAGAGTAGACTACAATCCCATTCCGTTATAAAGATGCCTTACTGGACTGTTCTATTCTACTATAGTTCTAATCTCTTTTCAAAATGCCCATTTGAACATACAAGATTTTGCACATTCTATGGAATGACATAAGGGTAAAGGAACCTGTTAAACCTATAACATGCATTTCCCACCTAGTGCCCAAGAGTAATTGGGCCATGGCATTCTTTACTGACTGGAGTTTCAGAGTTGTCTTTAAGGGAAGACCCACGTAAAGTGCATCATAACAGTCCAACCCTGAGGTAACCGCAACACTGATCCACGTGGCCAGACCAGCTGAGTCAGGGCAGGAGGCCCTCTTCTCGGTTAAATGAAGCTGGTAGGCCTTTTTTGCAGCTGATATAACTTCCTTCTTCAGTAATAGTGCTGTATCTAGTATAACCTCTAGACTCTTAAATGAGCCAGTTAACATCAGCTGGACCCCATCAAAGGTGGGAAGCACAATGTCCCTCAAGAACTCAGTCCTCTCAACCAGTTCAGTTCTTTGGACTCAAAGATCATTGTTCTAAAAAAAACAATGGGGAGGGAGGGGAATAAATAATAGTGAAATCACACACACACACATACGCCAGTACAATAAAGTGACACTTCACTCTGAATCTACATGAGAAGTTTTCTGCTCACTTAATCTTGAATGTCTGCATTCTAGCTTTGTAGTGCAATTGCTCCAAATGCTAGGAAGTTCGTATTTGAACTTATTTCTCCCTTCTGAATTCATAGTCTCTGCCCCAAGGATAAGGATAAGGTTTAAGCAGGACTTGTCTTTAACTGAGAGTCAACTGCCCTCAATTCTGTAATTCCTGTAGAGCAATAAGTTGGTATGTTGGAGAAATGTCTTCATTAAAAAAAATTACAAACTATTATTTTCCTTGGAAATCCCCAGAAAATACAAAAACCATTACCTTGTCTGTGAGTAGTCTGATTTCACTGTCTTACTAACAGGTATAAAACCAGCTACAACCTCCCTTCCCCAGTACAAATTCAAAGACAAAAGAAGGGTTTGAAAGTTGTGGTGGCTGTGACATTTTGTCATGAGAGTAGTGCTGACTGGGAATTTAAAATATGCAAAAGATTAGCTCTTTTTTCTCTTTAAAAATCTTCTATCTGTGTTATGAATATCTGAAGTGGTCATATAATAATTGTAAGCACTGTTGGATATTTTAACAGAACTGAGCCTTCCTAGACTGAGCTGGTTTGTTAGATGGAATGAAATGGCAGTAGACTCATAAAAGTATCACACAACTGAACAGTCACAACAACTCCCACAATTATGGGATTTGGAAGAAGAATTTCTGATCAGATTTCCAGGCCTGTTTTTGTCCCAGAATTCCTAACTTTAAAAGATAAAGCATTATGTAATAGGAATTCCTATAAAATGTTCCCAATACATAGAAATAAAGTGTGAATGCTTGTGGACAAAATGTGGGGAAATAAACCCACAGAAATGGCTTCAGTTTTTCTTTAGTCTCTTTAAAAGTGGAAAAGGAATTGTTTCTGATATATGTATGGTGGCAATGAAGGAAAGAAAATCCAAATAGCCTGAGGTAAAGTGATTTAAAGGAGCAGCTGGAAAGAATGAAACGGGGAAAAAGCAACGATAGCTTTGGAAAATGAAGACAACACAAATACTAGTGCAAACGAGGAAAGAGGGAGAACATAAAAGCCCTGGAGCTGTTGTGTCTGGCATAGACAGACAGATATTCTAGAATTCTTACCTGTTTTTGTTGGAGAAGCTAACTAAACCTCATAAATACATGTCTTATAAGGGATGAGTCCAGCTTTTAAAGGAGATATGTGCTATAAATTGTATAAGACAGCGACATAACTCATTTGATCTTTCAGTAGCTAAAAGTACTTCATTATTTAGACAACAAATTTGCTTTTTCTGTTTGAAAAGAAAGGTGGGATAAAACATTCCACTTAGCATTTGTACAATGCTTCACACACACAGGGACTTTTATTGACAGAAGACACTTGTGCAGAAGGGATGGAGCAAATTTAACATATTCTTGCCTCCTTTGTTCACCGTTATGTATTGGTCGAGCTTCTATCACAAACAAGGCTCCTGAAGTCTGCATTGTCAATGGTTGTTTAGTGCTGGCAGCAGCTAATCATAACAGCACAATAAAGACCAATCGCTGTGCTGTAAATAAGTTACAATGTATATAGTTGATGAAAACAAGGGCTTCTAGTTAGGTGATTCTTATTGGGTGTTAACAAAGCTGGGGCGTGGTTTGGGGGTTGAAGTTGTGTATAAATATTTGCAGCTTGCTGCCTGTGTTTCAGAGATGTTCCTGCTGAATAAAGAGCTTGTTGAAATCACTTCAGAGGCTGAACCCACTACTTAACACTGGCAACGATGGGATTTCGGAGTGGGTATGCAGCCCCAAGACCAGAACTGAACTACTAAGTTTTGGTAAGCAGCCCCAAGAAGCATAGCGGAATCACTTGCTGGGGAGAAATTGTTGCCTCGACCACCCAGCACCCGTTCACTCCGTCCCAGTGGGTAGACATGGCTACCAAGGGCCAATTGGAGCTGTTTGACTCCAACGCTGAGGACTGGGAGTCCTACATTACTCAGTTTGAGTTCTACCTCAAAGCGAACAAAGTAGAAGACGCAGATCTCGTGAGAGTGATGTTCTTTAGCATCTGTGGGAGGTCCACATTTGACATTGCCCGGGCTCTAATGGCACCTGCCCAGCTGGAAAGTACGGCATTGGACACAATAAAAAACAAGCTCAGAGAACACTTCTCACCACAGCCTTCAGAGATAACAAGCAGGCATGCGTTCTATAAGAGAGACCAAGCAGAAGGTGAGTCTGTAGCAGCATTCGTCACAGCTCTCTGACAAGCAGCCAGACTATGCAAGTTCACCTCGAGATGGCACTTCGAGACAGACTGGTATGCGGTCTCCGGGATGAAAAGCTCCAGAGGCGTCTGTTTGCCAAGAAAGATCTGAGCTTCAAGACTGCATACAATGAGGCCATCGCCGCTGAAGCCACGGAACAGTCTGCAAAAGAGGTCCAGCAGTCACACACTCCACTGCAGTCCCACAAGTCTGAGCTCGTCCACCAGGGGTGCATCAGGGACGTATCCTCATTTGAAGATGAAGATGAGGAGGTGCTGCGGACCAAGGTCGCCAGTAAGAAACTAAAAGAGCCACAAGCATTTCAGGGGACCCCTTGTGCCACCTGTGTGGGGGGGTCCCACTTGCAAAAACGTTGTCAGTTCCCAGACGCTCATTGCCGGAACTATGGAAAATTGGGACACATTGCTCGTGTTTGCCCATCTGCCAAAAACCAAAACAGATCGCCCAAGTCAGGCCGCAAGTCATCGCCGGTCTACAAAAAGATGCACAGCTGCAAGAATGACTGCCACACGCTCGAGCTACGTGGCGCCAAGGTAGTACAGACCAGTGACTCATCCGTCCTTCCATTACAATCACCAACATGAGAAAAAATAAAAGTGACAGTGAGAATCCAAGATGTGCCCTGTGAGATGGAAGTCGACTCCGGGACTGTGTTGTTCATCATCTCCTCTCACACACTCCGGAGGATCTACCCCAAGGCATCCAGCCGCCTGTCACCTTAAAACCAGTAGACCTACTACTTAAAGACTTTCAGGGCCATCAAGTGCCTGTAGTGGGCATCGGCACATTCCAAATTAAGTACGAAGACTTTGCTGGCCCGCTGTGGCTGGTGGTGGTTCAGGGCTGCCAGCCAAGCTTACTTGGCCTAGACTGGTTCCAACTCCTGGGAATCCTGGTCTCTGGCATACAATAGATCCATCACAACAATGTCACATCCGTGTGCAGCGAGTTTCCAGAGGTCTCTGATGGCTCCCTAGGAACATACACTGGTCCTCCAGTGTCTTTTGACTTCAACCCAGCTGTGGCGCCCATCTGCTTTAAGCATTGCTGTGTCCCCTTCGCACTCAAGCTTAAGATAGATGAGGAACTGAACCGTCTGATCGAGCAGGGAGTCCTGGAGCTGGTTTCCCATGCAAAATGGGAAACTCCTATAGTAACGCCGCTCAAGCCAAACAGAGCAGTCAGAATTTGTGCAGATTATAAATGCACAGTGAACAAAACCGTGCAGCAACATGCCTACCCAGTGCCTGTCGTGAGCCATCTCCTAGCATCCCTCCAGGAGGGGAAGGTCTTCACAAAACCTGACCTTGCCCAAGCTTACGAGCAGCTACCTGTGGATGATGCCACGGCAGAAGTCCAAACAATCACAGGGGTGCATTCAAAGTCAAGTGGCTGCAGTTCGGCATCAACGTGGCACCAGGGATCGTCCAAAGCATCATGGAAGGTCTTCTCCGGGGAATCCCAGGCATCATCCCATATTTTGATGACGTCTTGATCACGGGAGGCTCTGAGAGCGAACTTACAGAGCGCCTCTGAACTGTCCTCAGCAAACTACAGAGCGCAGGCTTAAAAGTGAAGCGAGAAAAATACCAGTTTGGGTTTCCACAAGTGGAGTTCCTGGGGTTCCTCATCGACGCAGCCTGCATCCATCCCACACCAGCTAAGGTCCAGGCTATCCGCAGCACACCACCTCCTGGATCAAAGAAGGAACTGCAATCATTCCTGGACCTTCTCAACTTCTACCATGCCTTCTTACCACACAAAGCATCAGTCGCAGAACTGCTGCACCGACTCCTCGATTCCTCCGCCCCCTGGGTCTGGGGCCAAAAAGAAGACGCAGCATTCGAAGCAGTAAAAGACCTGCTGTCATCTGGGAGTATCCTAACACACTATGATGAAAGGAAGCCGCTTGTTCTTGCCTGCGACTCCTCACCATATGGCATTGGGGCTGTCCTCAGCCACAGGATGACCAATGGGTGAGAACTTTAACTTTAACTTTAATTGAATTTTTATACCACCCATCTCCCGAAGGACTCAGGGCGGTGTACAGCAAAAATAAAACATACAAATATAAAACAATAAGAATATAAAATATAAACATATTGAATAATTTAACTCAGAACAGGACAACTCAAAACACATTTAGGCCAGCCCCGCTTGTTGGAATAATAACGTCTTAAGGGCATGGCGAAAGGTGTGTAGGTCAGGGACCATACGTATCTCCGGGGGCAATTCATTCCAGAGGGCAGGTACCCTCTGGAAGTATCACCTACTTCTCTAGAACATTGTCATCTGCAGAGCACAACTATGCCCAGATAGACAAGGAAGCCCTGGCCATCATAGCAGGCATAAAGAAGTTCCACAATTACCTCTACAGCCGGAACTTCCTCATCGCTACAGACCACAAGCCGTTGCTAGATCTGTTCGTTCCTGACAAACAAACACCACAAACCCTTTCACCCTGGATGCTGTGCTGGACTGTGTTCATGTCAGCCTACTCATATGAACTGCAGCACTGGCAGGGTAAAGCGACTGGACACGCTGACGCCCTTAGCCACCTGCCGCTGCCCAACACAGGGGCTGACCCATCAACAGCACACCACAATCTGCTGCTCGAGGACCTGCTGAGTCCACCGATATGAGCCTCTGATGTAGCAGCTCACTCTGCCAAAGACCGCACCCTCGCCCGTGTGCTCAACTGGGTGTGGAGGGGGTGGCCAGAGGGCCGTTTGGCCGAAGAGTTCCAGCCATACTCTAACAGGCAACATGAACTCTCCATAAACAAGGGTTGCCTGCTGTGGATGAACCAAGTCATCATCCCTCCTAAGCTGCAACATCAAGTACTCAAGGCACTACACAGTGGACATCCGGACATCATGAGCATGAAGACACTCGCCCGCAGTTACGTTTGGTGGCCGGGCATGGACAAGGCTATTGAGGAGTGGGTCCACACCTGCAAGCCACGCCAAGAGACTTGCCCAGCCCCAGCACAAGCTCCAGTGCACTCATGGGAGTCAGCAAGGGCACCATGGTCCAGACTCCACCTAGATTTTGCCAGGCCGTTCCAGGGACAAACATTACTCATTATCGTGAACTCATAATTGAAGTGACTAGAGGTTGGTCCTGTCTCCGCCATGACCACTGCCATAGTTATTCGAGCCCTCCGTCGGCTGTTTACAACAAACGGGTTACCTGACACTGGTGTCCAACAATGGGGCGCAGTTCACAGAGGCAGAATTCTGGCAGTTCCCGGTTGACAATGTCATCAGGCAAGTCACATCAGCCCCGTTCCATCCATCCACCAATGGGCAAGTGGAATGGATGGTAAGGACAACCAAGGACAGACTCCGGAGAATCAGTCAAGGTGACTGGCACACGCAATTGGTTGCTTTCCTACTACAGCAGCACGTCACACCTAGCTCTGTCACAGGCTGCAGCCCAGCCGAGCTTCTCATGAATAGAAGGCTCACAATCACACTGGACAGGCTGCACCCCAACCTATCCCCCGAGGAGCAATCTTCGCCAGATGGAGAGGTGAGGATCTTCCAGCCAGGAGATCTGGTCTATGCCCGCAACTATAGTGAGGGCCCAGTGTGGGTGCCGACATCCATAGAAGCAGCAACTGGACTGGTGTCGTACGCTGTCATCACGGCCAATGGCAAGAGGCTACAGCGCCACTTGGACCAGCTCTGATGCAAATGACCAGCAAGGACAATGGAGCGCGAAGGCGTGCCTACGGCCAGCGTCCGAGGAAACACTGCGGCACAGGAGACAGACAACAAAATTGCACCACTGACTCCTCAGACACCAACCCTACAGTGTCCAGAGGCAAGCGCTACTCCTGAGAGCCACTCAGAACTGTGTGATGGGCCAACCATGGTACCGTAGCTGGCACAACCACTGTCCTTGAGCTCTCCCCTACCTCCAGCGGACTTGCGACATTCCCAGCAGGTTCAGGTTCCTCCCCGCCACCTAAGGGACTATATTTGCTGAGGGGTCAACTCTGACTTAGGGGGGAGGAGCTTCTATCACAAACAAGACTCCTGAAGTCTGCATTGTCATTGGTTGTTTGGTGCTGGCAGCAGCCAATCATAACAGCACAATAAAGACCAATCGCTGTGCTGTAAATAAGTTACAATGTATATAGTTGATGCAAACAAGGGCTTCTAGTTAGGTGATTCTTATTGGGTGTTAACAAAGCTGGGGCGTGGTTTGGGGGTTGAAGTTGTGTATAAATATTTGCAGCTTGCTGCCTGTGTTTCAGAGATGTTCCTGCTGAATAAAGAGCTTGTTGAAATCACTTCAGAGGCTGAACCCACTACTTAACATTCACCATGCCGTTCTGAGAGATCCCCTGTCTCCTAGGAGCAAGAATTGGGGGGACTCTGTGAGCTGCAACTGGAGGGAAGGAGCTCCTTTCAGTCAATTTAGCTCTTCTGATGATATTAGAGATCCAATTATTATCTTTGTGTAATTTAACAGCAGCCACGTCCGTTTTCTTTTTATTATTTGTAGTTTGAGGAGGACAAGCTAACAGTGGTTGACCTAGGAATACCTACTAAGCATAGAGGTTACAGTGTCTGATTAGGATTTGGGAGTGTAAATAGCACTTATATTCTATATCATACGTGAAATGCCATGGGTTCCACCTCAGATGAATATGTAACATGGCTGGTTCTGTATGGATGGTGCTCTTTACAGCACCACACGTTTTATATTTGTGCCATGATGCCAAGTAGAGAGGCGTTCCTAACAGCTCTTTTCCAGCTGTGGAACACGTACCCTGGAAATATGTGAAAGTCAAAGCAGCTTTTTCACAGATGCTTTTTAAATGTTTCCTCCATCTGTAATGGAAATGTACAGAATGTCATTCTTTGGATCTGGATCATTAAGGATTTCAGCATACTGAATTGGACTAGAAAGTAAAAATTATCTGCATATGTTACTTCCTCCCTTTCCCTGGTACTAGGATTGCTATCCAATGCTGCAGTTGCTGAAGCTTCCAAAAAGTCTTCAAGGGTAGACCTGTGGGTAGCCTACTGCAATAGCAGCTCTAAAGACTGACAACGTATAGAAAAGCATAAATGCAAGAGTGCTTTCAGATACAGATGCCCCTTTATCTTCAGGTAGTCATGCCAGATGACAAACATGGTCATTCAGTGGTCAATGTACATTCATTTACTCACCATCCTGTTTTAATCAGTGTCCAGCCAGATACTTGCTGGACATCCACAAGCTGTGCATGAAGGCAGTAACTTTCCACTGATATGCAGAAGTATGCTGCCTCTGAAAATGGATATTTAGCTATTGTGGCTAATACTCACTGGTACTCTGATCCTCCATAAATCAGTGTAACTATGTTTTACAGCCATTTTAGCTATGGAATGCTAGCACACCCTGTAGCAGAGAATTGTACAAATTAACTGTGTTATGTCTACCCAGTCCTGAATCTATTTTACTGGATGACTAAATTCTAGTATTATGAGAGAGGGCCAAAACGAAGGCCTGAATCCAGCCATACTTTCCAAAGACTTAATTACAGTTTTCTTAAGAAGGGCCATTAATTTTTGCCAATTCCACCTCCCACTGCAACCCTCCCTCCCCACCCCCATTCGTGAGGATCCAGTGATCCCCAAGGAATAAACTGGGGGAAGGAGACTCAGAGGGCTGCAGCAGGACAGCAAAATCAGCAGAAATCTGTGTTCCAACTTAACAAAACTTAAATGCTCTTAAGTCTTTGAACTAGCTAAGGGTTGGATCTAGTGCAGAGTTTTTGCAGGCATGACTTCCACCCACAGAACATGACTTTCTCAGCTCCCTGCTCCTGTGATAGCCCAGAGTACCCTCCAAAATCCTGTTTCTGGGGGAACAGCGCCGCTTCAGTAACAGGACATTTTGGGTTGCAATGGGAGCCAAGTACACTCTTCAGGCAGAAGTTCTAGCACCTGCAGAAATGCTGTGGTGGATCCAGTCTGCGATCTCTTTACTTTTCTCAGCTTTGTCCATGCCATTCATAATTTTACCCCCTTTTACCCAATCCTTGTATTATTTCACCAGATCTCATTTTGAATTTTTGTTGCTAATTTAGCCAGTTTGACTTGGTCCTTTTGGGGCTCTTCATATTCTGAATAATTTGATGTCATACACAAACTTTATTATGGCTCACCTTGGGCTCTAGATCACTGATGAATAACTCGAACATTATTCATTACAGGTATCTTAGGGTCCAACTACAGATTACACTAGTTCACCATGGAGATGTGCTGCCATATTGTAGATGTAAGTCCCCAAAGGCAACTCCTGGTGGCACATGCTGCTCCCCAACGGGGCAAACAACACTCCCTCTAGCCCCTAAGACAGTTTCAGCTCCTGAAAATGACACAAGTAAGAAGGCTGGAGCCCCCCCCCCCCATGACACAATCGTGATTCAAATGAGGCCCCCGATGTGCTTTCCCAGGAGTTTCATCACAGACTCATAGCTGCAATGTGACCACCAGTCCCAACTGGCAACCTGTGTAAAGTGTAATGTAGTTTGAATTCAGTTTCTTAATTCTCATCTACTTGCTCATGGCCACCGGCTACTGATTCAGAAAAAAAGGCTTCTTCCCTGTGAGGCTGTACAGTAAAAACAAACAAAAGATATTATTTGTATTGTTACCATAATGATATGTTACTTCAAACCTTTGGACAATCTTTAACAGGAGACATACATTAAAGCATCACTTTTGAAATACCATGGGTTATCTTCTAAAAAAGTTGCATGTGCTCTCTTAATATTTTTTCCATGTGTGGTCTCCAATAACCATGCAAGGACCAGCACTTAAAGGCCACTGAATGTTGAATTTATCAATAAGACTTGATATTTAGATTAAGCAGCAACAGGGCAAGGGGATAACTTGAACACTAAAAGAATTCCCTGTCTGTCTCAGATTCCCAAAAAAGGCATACAAACTCAAAGCAGTGATGTTTTGATCTGGGTAGCTAAAAAAGGGTAGAAATAATTGCAACAGCAATTCATGGGTCTTCATGCAAGATCAAGTTATACTTAGTATCTGGCTAGAACTAACTAACTACAGTCACCCTGCACATACACGCTTTAGTGCCCTCCAACAAGAATCCAACGATACTTACCAAGCCAGCAGTTCAAGGCTGAAGCCATCCATGATCCAGCATCTCCTGCACTGGGAAAGGAAGTATTCCTGCTTCCTTCTCATTTTAAATCTCTCTTCCTGTAAGTCCCCCCTTATACTAAGATAGTCCTGTCCTGAGTCCAAAGCTTTCTTGGGTGTGTCCACGTCACTCTTTCTAAACCCAGAAAATAAAAACATCCTTTGGGTTCCTTCATTGTTAATGGTTTTTGATTTCCACATTTTTTATTCCTATTTATCCCAATTGGCAAAAGCTAAGATATAGCTTGCTTTTCCATCTGTAACACTGCATTATCAATTAGTGTGACTTAAATTTAAGCAATTTCTAGTTTTAAAGTTTTAAAGTTCATAAGTATGCCAAGCACCCACCTTTGCCTATGAAATGTTTGATACGTTGTGCATGTGATGTTTTCCAGGATTTTTAATCTCCATCGCTTCCCACCCAAAAACCACTGTTTAAAAAAAAGGTTTGGATAAGTTTTTCCTCCCCTTTAATCAATTTCATTAAAAATGGCTAAAATTATCTTGGGACATGTAGGACTTCATTTGCTATTTCAACTGTACAACTAACAAATTGGCAGAAAAAAGGGACAGAAAATATGTTTACATTCATAGAGCATTTTACATCAGACTAAACAAAAAGCCATTGTAAACTCCCTTGGCCTTTATCCTCTTTTTAGTAGCAAATAAGAATTTACGTTTTTAAAAATATAATCTGTTCCTCTAGTTTCAAAATAGACATCATTAAATCTTAACTCTTAGTGGTGAAGAGAGGGAAGTTGTTATAAATGCAGCAGATTGTTCTACAAGAACAGAGGCCAGCAATTAACATGTTACTGGTCTGGGGGCCCAGGAAGGCAGAACAAGGGCACTCAGACTGGACTTTGTAGCAACTTATATTTCTAGGACAAATGAATTGTGTGATAAAATGAAAGACACATCTATGTCAGCAGATTAGAGTGGATGATGCCCTGCAATTATCAACAAGGCACTTGTACAACCATGCAAGTGGAAAGTGGGAAAATAAGCCTATTTGAACTCATAGGCTGAAATCATGCAAATGTAGCATTTCTTTTACCAGACTGTCTCAACTTACATAAACAGGGGATCCTATGTTGAATCATACCCTACAAGCCATTTTAACCTCTTACAGCATTCACAAAACTACCTTTCCCCTATTCCTGTTCTACCTTTGAAATCGCCTACTATTTAGTCAGCATTGTTATTCTCACCTTGGGCAAGCTACAAATATTTTTTTCCACCTAAGAATAGTTCTTCAAGTTTCTGCTTTGTGATAAAACTGACCTTTGAGCTTCAGGATATTTAAAGCAGCCCAGTCCAAGTAGTGGGCATGCTTTCAGCCTCCCATATAACTGCATCAGAAAGAGGGCCAAAATCTAGCTGTGGCAGGACTCTGCCAATTACTTGGCATAATGGTTAACCCAATTCTGCCAGACTATCAATGATTACATTTAAATTCTAGGCTCTGGTCCTTGCAGGTAACATGCTTCACTAAATTAATCACCACCCATAGGTCTGCCACACTGGAGTAAACTTTCAAGAACTTCCTGCTTACACAACTCCAACATATGTATATAGTTCTACAACTCTGTAAATGAATTAATGTCTTTATTCTGTGAAACGGTTCACCATTTTTCCTGTTTTACAGATTGTGAGAAATTTCCACATACTGTGAAAGTCTAGGCTGACAGAAGCACGAGTGCTTAAACTTTCTGCCTTCTATTCTAATGTTTTGAGTGAGGAAAATGAACAAATGGTGCAAGCATCTTAATATTGTGCATCTCTCTTGTGAGAGATTCTTTTCAGACACTGCAATGAAAGAGAAAAAGCAGATGCAACACATGTCCATGTATCTGCTAAAATACAGATGCATCCCAAAGCCATTCTGAGTTACTGGCACAACACTTGAATTGCACTCTCCAACTTTTTGGTCCGACATTCTGTCTCCTGGACTAAAATGGCTTTACCATTGCAGGTAAGCTAAGAAGTCTGTGTTCTTTATTCAGAATCCAAAATAACTACCACTTCCTGTTTCTACATACTACTAATAAAGATTAGGTGCCAGTTGTAATCCTAAGAACGCTTTCTTAGGAATATGCCCCATTGTATAAAATGGGACTTATTTCTGAATTGATCTGCTTAGGATTGCTCCCCCTAACTATGCAACGGAGGCAGGGAGCGGGGGGATAAACTTCTTTTGAGTTCAATATTTTTGAGTTCAATATTATTAAGGGATAATTAATCTGCATTATAGGACCTGGAGCAGGAACTTTAACTCCTGCACTATTTACTCAGCAGCCAGTGTGCTTGTGCTTAAACCACAAAGAGCAATAAATAAGTAAATAAATAAATAAATCACAGCTTCATTTGTTTTGGCTTCCGGCTGCTAAAAATGAAGAGAGCATCACCAGCCAGTTCCTTCCTATTTGAGAACACACAGATGCAGCGTTTGGGCTTCCCAGAGGGAGAAACAATAGACCACAAAAAAAAGCTTTGTTTAGCAGACTTTAAAAAAAAATCTATTAATAACGTGAAATAACATACAAAAGAGGGAAACTATATAGGAAGGCCATTAAGAAAAAAAACAGTAAAGCGAGTGAGAGGAAATTGCTTCGCTGTGTTTTCATCAAAACCTTTATTCAAGGCTACCGCTAATCCTCCTGTTCCAGCGGGTTTCTAACCAAACACTCAGAAACAAGTTGCAGCGGAAGGGAACCGCTGCACTCAGACTTAAAAACAGCTCTCGGGCTTTTTTTTTAAAAAAAAAAACCTCTCCCTCAGTTTCTAACAGAGACTTTGTCCATATTCTCTGCTCAGAAATGCGAAGAGTTGAAAAGCACATGGTAGCTTAAATTCTTTAAAAAGAGGAGGGAGGCGTCAAGGCGCTGGAAGAAAGCGGTGACCAAATCGTCACCCTGTGAAAGACGAAAACCCAACCCGTTTGCCAAAACAGGGAATTAAAAGAACCACAGGAAACTGAGATGGGATTGAGGTTTTGCGTATTCTCCAGAGATGCCTTTTCTTTCTTTCCCTCCACACTTCCTTCCCTTAAATACTTCGGGTGGGGAGTTAAATTCTTTCCTCATTTTAAGCGCTCTCCGTTGAAGAAAGTCGGGGAATACAACCCCTTTTCTTAGGCAGCAGGATTTCCGCACGCCCTCTAGCTCGCTCCTTCCATCCTGTTTTCCCCACCGAGCCCTCGCTCCCTGTTGCGCGGTCGACAAAGACACAGAGCCGCGCAGCGCCTCACTCACCTCTCGCCTTTCCTGCATCCTCCTTCTTCCACAGCCACCCCACGGATTCGCTTCGGGCACTTGCTAGGCAAGCCCCTCCCCCATCCTAAAGGACCCACCTCCACCATCTTCTCCTCCTCTTCCCCGGGCTGCGGAGGCAATAATCAGTCCCGCCCATTCCAGCGACCAGCCCCTCCAGGGTATCCGACCACCGTCGTCTGAGAGATGCCACTAATATCCCCCCTTTTGGCAACAATGGTTTCTCTCCCCCCCCCCCACCCCCAAGGAAAAGGCTTAGTGGGTCGAAATCATAGAGACAAAGGCGGCGCGGGGGGGGGGGGGGGCGGGGGACAGAAAACTTGCTCTCTGAGGAAGAGGTCTTGGTAGAACGTCAAATCTTCCCACTTTGACTTAATGTCAAAGTTTCTGTGATACTTTTTGCTTGCTACGACCCTATCATTGCTCGTCCTTCGCCCTGGTTCCTTCACCTTAACCGCTATTGGTGAAAGAAGCTAGTAACTAGTTTGCATTGTCAAGTCCAGCACTGCAATAAATTCCATCCCCTCAGGGCTCTGGATGACGTCATGCAGTTCCTTGCTCAAACAATGTATCCAGAGGGCTTTAACAGTTTGTGAAATTTCAGGCTGAGAAACCTCATAAACTTTGGATATTTAAAGAGGAGGCTGTCGGTTCTCAACAAATAGTTAGGCATCATGAGTCAGCTTCCTATCAGTGACATCAGCAAAAGAAAAAGTTAAGTTTTGAAGGAGAAAGAAACCCATAACTCAGCCTTAGAAGGACTGTTCTCTCAACCTCCTCTCTAGAACTTGGCTTGGAGTCAAACTCTCAGGAAAAGGATGTCTGTGTCTTGCAAGCCAAGCCTTTTCAGGAATCCAACTGTTTATATGCCCCCTTTTCACAGTGACTTGAAGACATTGTGGAAGGAGAACACTTAGGATGCACATTAGGTTCAAGGGAAGGTGCTTAAAATTCTGTCTCGGGCAACCATCAATAGCACAAGTTGGCATTCATCTTTGGGACAGAGTAAAAGCCAGAACGAGACGGAACAGGCCGGAATGGGCACTAAAGAAATGCCAGTGCCACAAAAAAGAGGGGGATGTGTTAGAGACACTCGAGAACAATATTTTAGAAATGAAAACTCTGGACTGCCCTGCTTTTATTAACCCTTTCTATGCCCAAAAGCTCCCGGAACAGCACAAAACAGCCCGGAACGGGCACTAAAGAAACGCCAGTGGTACAAAAAACAGTGGGATGTGTTCGAGACACTCCAGAACAATATTTTAGAAATGAAAACTCTGGACTGGCACCCTTCAATTAACCCTTTATAAGTTGGTGGAAACTATTATCAAAAATAAAATTAGTGGGCACATTGATGACCAAAAGCTGATGAGGAAAACTCAGCATGGGTTCTGTAAGGGAAGATCTTGTCTCACCAATCTGTTAGAGTTCTTTGAGGGAGTGAACAAACAAGTGGACAAGGGAGACCCGATAGATATTGTTTATCTTGACTTCCAGAAAGCTTTTGACAAAGTTCCTCATCAAAGGCTCCTAAGTAAGCTCAGTAGCTATGGGATAAAGGGCCAAGTCCTCTTGTGGATCGAAAACTGGCTAATTAATAGGAAACAGAGAGTGAGCATAAACGGGCACTTCTCACAGTGGAGGGTGGTGAGCAGTGGGGTGCCACAGGGGTCGGTATTGGGTCCAATGCTTTTTAACTTGTTTATTAATGATTTGGAATTGGGATTAAGCAGTGAAGTGGCTAAATTTGCAGATGACACGAAATTGTTCAGGGTGGTGAAAGCCAGAGAGGATTGTGAGGCACTCCAAAGGGATCTGTCGAGGCTAGAAGAGTGGGCATCCATGTGGCAAATGAGGTTCAATGTAGCCAAGTGCAAAGTAATGCACATTGGAACCAAAAATCCAAAATATAAATACAAGTTGATGGGGTCTGAACTGGCGGAGACTGACCAAGAGAGAGATCTTGGAGTCATGATAGATAAAAACTAAAAACTAAAAACGTCAGCACAGTGTGCGACTGCCATAAAAAAAGCTAATGCTATGCTAGGGGTTATTAGGAAAGGGATTGAAAACAAATCAGCCGGTATCATAATGCCTCTGTATAAATCGATGGTGAGGCCTCATTTGGAGTACTGTGTACAGTTCTGGTCGCCACACCTTAAAAAAGATATCATAGCACTGGAAAAAGTACAGAGAAGGGCAACTAAAATGATTAAAGGGTTGGAACACTTTCCCTATGAGGAAAGATTGAGGCGCTTGGGGCTCTTTAGCCTGGAGAAAAGACGACTGAGGGGAGACATGATAGAGGTTTACAAGATAATGCACGGGTTAGAGAAGGTCGAGAAAGATGTGTTTTTCTCCCTTTCTCACAATACAAGAACTCGTGGGCACTCTATGAAATTATTGAGCAGTCGGGTTAGAACAGATAGAAGAAAATACTACTTTACACAAAGGGTGATAAACACATGGAATTCGTTGCCACAGGAGGTGGTGGCAGCTACAAGCATTGCCAGCTTCAAGAGGGGACTGGACAAATATATGGAGCAGAGGTCCATCAGTGGCTATTAGCCACAGGAGATAGATGGTATTCTCTTTGTGGGGAGGTGGTGCTCTGTTGTCTTGGTGCTGGAAGGAAGGCAGTGGGAGGGCTTCTGGTGTCCTGGCCTCACTGACAGTCCTTTAGATGGCACTGGATTTCTAGCCACTGTGTGTGACAGAATGTTGGACTGGATGGGCCACTGGCCTGATCCAACATGGCTTTGCTTATGTTCTTATGTTCTTATGCCAATATGCTCACGGAACAGCACAAAACAGACTGCAGTTTTCTGCAGACTCGGGACTGAAAGCAAACCCAGACCATGTTTTTCGCTTCCCTCCACCCCAACAATTATCTGTTGGTAGCCTGGGACTTAGCCTCAGGCGAAGAGGAGTTACCTGGCTGGATGTTTCAAGTAATGTTTCTATCTCTATTTGGGACACAGCCACAGATGACCAAAGATGAGGCAAGTGAGGCAAAGACGAGCCGAGGGAGACAGGCAGCAATAGTCCTTGGCTTCACTGTGGTGGCTTGTACTTGCATATTAGCCCATTATCTATTGGATCTCCTCCAGATGAGGCAGTGTTGATGGAAGAGGAATGGGACCAATGGTGAAGAACCATTTTCCATGGCTTCTTTGGCAACCCTGTCCACCCCCGTTGCCACGTCATAAAGATGATCCATTTCAGTCTGATTGTTGCCCTCATCATGGCAGACTAAGACCGGAGGCGGGGCGGGGGGCGTCGGGGGGAGCGGCGCAGCCGCGACCCCCGGGGGCCGGTCCTTGGTCCTTGGTCCTTGGTCCTTGGTCCTTGGGTCTTCGTCTTGGGTCTTGGGTCTTGGGTCTTGGGTCTTGGGTCTTGGGTCTTGGGTCTTGGGTCTTGGGTCTTGGGTCTTGGGTCTTGGGTCTTGGGTCTTGGGTCTTGGGTCTTGGGTCTTCGTCTTCGTCTTCGTCTTCGTCTTCGTCTTCGTCTTCGTCTGGGGGTGGGGGTGGGGGTGGGGGTGGGGGTGGGGGTGGGGGTGGGGGTGGGGGTGGGGGTGGGGGTGGGGGATTTTATTTTTGGCAACCTCTTCTACATGCAAAACTTTTTTGGTACAAAGTTGTAATGTTATAAAATGGTAAAAATTTCATAAAATTGTAATTTTACTAACAATCCAACTCCAATAATTTTATAGATAATTCAAACAGTATTGCTTCTATAATCATATTAGGCATAAATATTAAACATAACTTTTAAACATTAAGTAAAAAGTATTAAATACTCGGTAGAGATGGGTTGAAGGTTTTATCTTAAATCCTGAGCAGTTTGAAACCTTCAAGTGAGAACTGAAAACACGTTTCTCTGTTTTAGAGAAACTGCTTTTCAGCACAAAATAAACGGTATGTATGTTTTTGTTGCACTCTCCCAACCAGGAGACAGACTCCTCCTAAGAGTTTAATGGCTTCTTTCATTAACAAACGCTAGTCGTTTTCATTACGTGAGGTATCAAAATATAAATGTTTATTTAAATAAAACATAGAAAAATAGAACAGATGAACACAACAAGAATTAAGTTTCCTAACATTTCTTAATGAAATCTAACTCAGTCAGATTAACGATGAAATGCATTCAAGTTACCGTAGCACATATTACAAGGGTAAGTTTCCTGCCTAGATCTTCATGAGATTTTTTTTGGCCAAAACCCTGATCTGCTATTTGGATTACCATTTTTATATATTATCTTATGCAGAAATCTAAGATCTTTTCATATGATAACAAAGATAAATATCAAACCAATCATAATTTAATTGTTTTTTACTATTTCCAATCATGTGACATTCTACCTAGCCAAAAGTACCACTATGCCCAGCTGCAAGATAAGAGAGATGGATAGTAAAAATGACAAGAAAAGTTACATGACCAGATCATCCTTGGTCTCTGCTAACAATTACAGAACATGTATCTGATAGTGTTCACTATTTTTAATTGGCTGTCAAAGATAAAGCACCAGTTATACACCATACTAGAAAAAGAACTACAGTGATGTTCATACAGCGTTATTTAGAATGCATATGTTTCACAAAGTATGTGTTCTAAACCATAATCAGCAGTCTACTGGTTTGAATCCCACTACTGACATGGGCTCAGTAGGTGGCCTTGGGTCAGCCACTCCTCTCAGCCCCAGCTCCATTGTGGGGATAAGAATAAAACTAACTTGTTCACTGCTCTGGGTGAGGCACTAATATGTGTAGAAGAGCAGTATATAAGCACAGTTATTATTATTATTTATATTTCCATGACACCATCCCTTGACCTGTGAAATTAAGTATTTTGATCAATATGAAAGTGATACAAAATATAAATGCATTGCATAATGTGTGAGTGTACATATACAAACTTTAAAAATTATATTGGATAATACCACAAAGCATGATTACTGAGAAAGCTGCTTTCACTGCTGTCAGTGTGGAGAGCTGCTTGTAGATCAAAACAACCTGACGAGCTGTCTTCATGCAGAGTACACTTGATTCTCTTGGCTTTCAATTCTGCTTTCGTTCAGCATGGGTAAATCAATGTGTCAGCAGTAAACATTTGTATCACTCCTCTCTGAATGACCTTTTAAATTTTACTGCCTATCGTGTCAAAGCAATTAAAATTAACAATACAGTTACTAAGCTGCTAAGATCAATTAATGGCTCTTAGGCTTTATCTATTGATCTAGTGACATCTTCAAAACCCACTGGTAACAGACTATACATACTTCTCTTCTATCCACAATATATACACAAGGATTGATTACATATTCTTATCTTCTAAATTACATATTTAAATGGCATATTCTTATCTCCTAAATTAATTAGTCAAACTCTTACATCAAGGATTGGTGACAAGTTGTGGACAGACTATGCTTGGACAGAATGTACACTGAGAATAAATGACATCAAACAAATTGGAAACTAAATAAATCACTTTTATTTAACAAATAAGTTTCTTCTGAAGTCTCTTTAGAAATTAAACAATAGAAACAAACTATGTGGCATTCCTCAAATCCACGTGTAGGATGCTATGGAAGTGGTACTTAGAGGGAAATTAATCTCCGTTGCCTCCTGTCATGAAGAGCAAAAAGAAAACATTAGAAATGAAATGATATCTAGAATAAGAAAACTAGAAGATGAACACAAAAAAGGCCACCCAATCTATAAACTTGCTTGCATGAAAATTAGAGGAAAAAACCTCCTCACATTCTACACAAGCTATTAAAGGCACCCAGGAAAAACTCAAACTAATTCTGTAAAATTAGCCGATGTATTTGCTGAATACTACCAAACCATTTGTACATCAGACAATCCTGACACTAATCATATTTTAAATTATTTATCATCACAGGAAATTTGGAAAAAAACCTCACAAGAACATAAACAATATCTGGACCAACCAGTCACAACAGAAGATGTTACAGTCACTATCAGATCCTTGAAAAAAATAACAAAGCTTCAGACAGGGATGGATTCCCTGCCAAATTTTTACAAAAAAATACATTCACCTACTTTCAACTCCACTGACTGCCACATGCAACTCTGTTATGTTAGGAGGTAGCATCCCTCTATCTTGGTCAGAGGCTGAAATAGTAGTTACTCCAAAAAAGGACAACCATATTACAAATACTAAATCTTCTCAACCAATACCCTTACTGAATCAAGACCAAAAGATCTTTACAAGCATATTTGCCAAAACATTGTCTAAATTTAAATAACCAACTACATTCACCTTGACCAGACAATACACATAACACTTTAACTATAATTAATTTCTGTGAAGCATACAAAACCCCTGCATTACTTCTGGCCTTTGATATAGAGAAGGCATTTGATTAAGTGGAAATACCGTATCTAAAACTTTTACTTCAAAAAATGGGTTTTGGCGACCAATTCTAAAATGCCATTAATGCTCTTTATCTTTCTCCAAAAGCTACAGTTAGGACTAACAATGTACATTCAATAGATATCCATATAGCAAGGGGAACTAGACAAGGCTGTCCCCTTTCCCCATTTCTGTTTGCCATAACTATAGACAGGGCCAATGCTACCATTAGACCAACTAGGCAGCCGCCTTGGGCACAGACCTCAAGAGGGGCATAGTTTTAAACAGATTACTTTCTTGAAAAAAATGCAACTGAGAAAACCTATTGAGCACCCCCTAAATGGTCCTGTCCACAGACATCAAGCAGCTCAAAAGCTCACCGTAACTTATTTATTTATTTATTTATTTGATGTACACCCTGCCCTCCTCACAGATGGGCTAAGGGTGGCTAACAACATTAAAAAATACATTAAAATCACAGAAACATAAAATCAATCATATTTTTTTTAAATAATTAAAATAGTCCAGGAGCAGGCTATTTAAACAAATATTGGGAGTCCGTATACAGGCATGGCAGATGGCTGAGGGCAGCTCCAGAAGAAATGGTGGTCTTAGATGGAAGAAGAAGGACACTCGCTGGCACTCAGCCAAAGTCCCAGCAGAACATCTCCGTTTTACAAGCCCTGCAAAACTGTAACAGGTCCCACAGGGCCCAGATCTCCAGCGGGGAGAACATTCCACCAGGCCAGGGCCAGGGCAGAAAAAGCCCTCGCCCTGGTTGAGGCCAGATGGATGTCCTTTGGGCCAGGGACCACCAGGAGTTGCATGTCTGCAGAGCGCAACACCCTGCAGGGGACGTAATGGAAGAGGCGGTCCCGCAGGTATGGAGGTCCCAGTCCATGAAGGGCTTTAAATACCAAGGTTAACACCTTGAACCAGATCTGGAACTCCACTGGAAGCCAGTGCAGCTGGCACAGCACATGATGAATGTGCGCTTGGATGGGCGTTCCGGTAAGGATGTGTGCCGCTGCATTCTGGATCAGCTGTAACTTCCGGATCAGACCCAAGGGCAGTCCACGATAGAGTGAGTTGCAGTAGTCTAGCCTGGAGGTGACCGTTGCATGGATTACTGTGGTCAGGTCCTGGGGTGAAAGATAGGGCGCCAGTTGCCTGCCCTGTCGAAGATGAAAAAAGGCAGACCTGGCAACAGTCGTGACCTGGGCCTCCATTGAAAGTGTAGCATCCAAGGTCACACCCAGACTCCTCACCATCAGGGAAGGTTTCAATTGTACCCCATCAACAGCTGGGAGCCGGTTCCCAGCTCGATTGCCCCATGATCCAGACACAGAACCTCTGTCTTCAGGGAATTCAATTTCAGGCAACTCTGATGTAACCATACTGTCACAGCCTCAAGACCCTTGACCAAGGAATCCAAAGCAAGATCGGACTGGCCATCTGTAATGATTCCAAGTAAATGTGTGCATGTATCTTTAAATGCTTGATGAGATAGGTGAAGAGTGGGGGGTGAAGGAGATGGATGTGTAAGGCTATGGATGTGTCAGGCTATGGCATTCCAGACTTGATAGTCTGTTTCACTCCCTTCTGCAAGAAGACGAGGTCTTTTGATTTCAAAAGGTTTATTGTGAAAGACAGCATTCAAGCCCAGATGTGCATATTCCAGGATTAGAGATCCTGGCCGAGCAATGCGTTGCTAGGAATGAATCATAGAGCAAAGGTTGTTACATTTCACACTCCCGGAGCCCAGCCTCCCCCCCCCGAGTTCATACAGCAAAACTTCTCAGAGGTGCGCTGAGCTGGCCAAGGTCGAAACAGCAGATAAGACAGGATCCTTTCCCATGGAATCGGCTCCTTGCAGGTGTTGCCTGGAGGGAAAGAAGTCTAAACACTACACGATTAAATATGGCGTTACTTAGGTTAAAACAGTTTCTGACAATATGATTGGTTGAGGACTGAGAGGGTGGGTGGAGTGAATGCAGTTTGAGACTGAGAGTAGAGAGAAAATTTTTAGTCAGAAGAAAGCAGGCTAGCTGTGTGCTGCCTGAATATGTTGAAGTGTTTATGAGAGAAATATAACCTGTGTGGAACCCGAACTGAGCATGTTTGTGAAAGGACACTCAGTCAGGGAAAGAGAGGCCAGCTGTGTGAATGAGAGTAAATGAAGTAACTTTAAGAACCGAGAACTACGTTTATGAAACCGATACGCTTCTCGAATAAATAAAAGCTTATTTTTGTTTTGCTATATCCCAGTGTAGCTGTCATTGCTATATCCCATTCCTATCTTCAGGGCCACATAGAACCACGAAGGAGCCTGACGCTTAGGAACGTTACCAAAGGGAAAATTTAAATAAAATATCTTGGAATAAAATATTCCGGGTGGCAGCAGACTACCCAGAGCTAATCTACCCAGGGATAGATTAAAAGAAAAATCTACCCTAAAGAAAGTAAAGGTCATAACACCATCCATCAGCAGATAGAGCTGAGTGTCATCCGCATACCAGTGACAACCTAGCCCAAAGCTGCGGGCTAACGGGGCAAGGGGGCACATATAGATGTTAAATAGCATTGGGGAAAGAATCGCCCCCTGAGGGATGCCACATACCAAAGAATGGTAAGCAGACATCTGTTCCCTGAGTGCCACCCTCTGTCCTAGATTGTGAAGGAAGGAGTTCAGCCATTGCAGGGATGTTCCACGAATCCCCACATCGGCAAGGCAATGGGTCAGAAGATTATGATTGACCATGTCAAATGCTGCTGTAAGATCTAAAAGTATCAGCAGTGCCGACCCACTCCGGTCCAGGTGTCGCCGCAGATCATCTGTGAGGGCAACCAGAGCCGTCTCTGTACCATGGCCAGGCCTGAAGCTGGACTGGAATGGATCCAGGATAGAGGCATCACCCAGGTATACCTGCAGCTGTTCTGCTACCGCCCTCTCAATTACTCAAAGTTATCTCAGAAGTCTCAGTCAACTTGAGAGGAACAATCCTTAGTGAAACTACTCCTTTTTAGCTCTCCAGAGAGCCAGCTAAAAAGAAGAAAGCAAACAAATTAAGTAACTGCAGACAAAAGTATCTCCTTTTCAAGTACAACACAATTCTCTCTCTCATTGTCTCACAGCAAACATGAGAAGGGGGTGGGAGTAGAAGACACTCTGTTGTGCCAGCCAGGAAAAAGGTGGGGAAATAGCTTCCAATGCTAGAAAAAGAAACGTTTCAGCAACTTGAGGAAGCCAAGCAAGAAGTGAGAAGGAAAACAAAAGGGAAAAGGTGGGAAACTGGCTCCAGAGCTAAGAAAAAAACCCACTTCTTAGAGCAAACTGTATCCCAGCAACACCAAGAGAAGAGGCAGAGTGGAAAACACTAAAATCTTCACAGCTATTCTGCTGTGTCTGGAAAGAAATGGGCAGAAAGTCAGCTTCATGGCTGCAATAAAAGGGAGGAAAGGGTGGCGTCAGCGCCGACAGGAATGGACGCCTAAAGAGAGAGCTCCGTCCCAACCCCACCACGAAGCCTATAAGCTCACCTTCCAAAACGTTTTGATCCATCTACTATGAAGGGTAAGCAGGACCAGAATAATAAGAAACAATCTCAAAAGGCGGCAAAGTGTTTACAAACGTATTTTGCAGCCTCGCAGCAAGAGCCTGCTCTGGAAGCTGAAGCAGACGCGGGAGCAAACATGGCGACCGCGGGAAATAGCGATGACGCACAGATTGCTCTAGTATCAAACTCAATGCTTAAACTAATGCTGAAAGAGCTTGAATCAAATATATTAATTCAAATGTCTACCCTGATGAAACCTTTAACAGAACAAGTTACTGGACTTAAAGTGGCTATAGACAGTGTAGCAAAAAAAACGGATCGTGCTTTGGAACTCAACACAGTAATGCAGGACGACATTAAATCATTACAAGCTGAAAATGATCGGGTGCAAAGCAGAATTACGAGTTTGGAGCTCCAAGTACGCAGTAATAATTTAAAATTTAGGGGGGTGGAAGAGGAGGCGACGAACAAAGTAGAGCTCCCTAACTTCTTATCTGCTTGGCTGTCTGAGCTATTACAACTGGACAGTATAGCCTTGATAACATCAAAGGCATACAGAGCTGGTCCCCCTAACTTGGATAAACGGAGAGGCCCAAGAGATATTATAGCAACTTTCTCGGTCTGGAGAATGCGAAAGAAAGTCCTTGAACTGGCCCGAAAGCAGAAATCTCTTATGCTCGAAAATACCCACATCGCCGTATTTACTGACATCCCGAAGGAGATCTTGGAGAAACGGAGACAATACAAGCAAGTAACTGAGGAACTACAAAGAGCGCAGCTAGAATACCGTTGGATAAATCTCAGCACCTTAAAAATTCATTTTAATGGCAAATTCTACTATGCATCAGATTTGGACACCGGACTTAAAATTCTCCAATCATTAGGTATAACAGCTCAAATGGAAACAGACCCAGCCTCACAAAGCAGGAAACGAAGCCTACCATTCTCTCCACAGAAGAACAGTAAAATTCCCGTCCGAAATTAAAGAAAAACGTATGGAAACTACTTGCAATGAAAAAAAATTAATTACTGCCTGTCTTTAAAGCATGTTTTTGGAATGTGACTAAGCTTTTATGTCTTTCAGGAATTAAGGCAGGAGGGTGGGGTTGGAACGATAAAGGTTCTCCAACAGCCCTACATAGTTTAGACAGTCCTTTCTAGTGTAAATTCACGGTGGTCCCAAGATCAAGATCTATTGGGGCCACTGAGGACTGTTTAGCAATTATATTCAAGTTGATCATTAGTATATACAATAGTAAATAGTAGATTGTAGAGATAGTAAAATTTATTAAGAGTTAGACAATATAGAATTTAGTAAGTGTATTAGATTTGAATTGTAGTGTTTTAAGTTTATTTGTGAACTTTATTATATACACAAAAATAAATACAAAAAAATATATATAAAATAAATAAAAAATTAAATAAAAAAAAATCAGCTCATTATAGGGTAAGGTAGAACTCTAGACAAAAGTTGCTTAAGATAATCTATTAGTAAGTTTAGAATTTATTGCACTAAATTTTAGAAATATTGATAAGTAGTTGTATTAGGAATTTGACTTAGTCAGTTGCAATAATAAGCAGGTTAGATATTGACATAGGGTTATCACGAAAGTTTGTGTATTATTATAGTATTGGCATATTAGTCTAAACAAAAAAACAAACAAACAAAAAACAAACAAAAAACAAACAAAAAACAAACAAACAAACAAACAAACAAAATTGATAATACTTTTAAAAAGATTGCTGTTTTGTGATTTAATACTCAATAATTCTATATACAAATCATTAAGTGGTAGTTGATTAATATATACATATTATTATAAGGTTGGTATTATTCATCGACAAATATAGCAGAAGAAGGAGGTTTATAAGTTTGTTTGATTATATACACTAGAGTGTTGATCTATATATAATTAAGTATATCGGTGCTAAGTTACAATGCCTCTTCAAGATGGAGTGAACATACTTTCCCAAAATGTGCGTGGTCTTAATAATATGCTCAAACGAAAAAGAATTTTGTCTAAATTAGCAAAGCTTAATATAGATATTGCAATACTGCAAGAAACACATCTTCATGCAGTACATGAGGCAGAACTTAAAGCCTCTTGGATGTTAGGCCAATTTCATGCAAAAGGGTCTTCTAAATCTAGAGGGGTGGCAATTTTACTGTCAAAAAAGGTGCAATTCTCACTGAAGGCTGTAATGAGAGATCCAAGGGGAAGATATCTATTTGTTAAGGGGCATCTTAACGGTAATATGTACACTTTGGCTTCATTATATGCTCCCAACTCTGATCAATTGGGTTTTATAGAGGAAGTGATGCAAAAACTTAAAAATTTCCAAGAAGGTTCGGTGGTAATTGGAGGAGATTTGAATTACATAGCTAATTACAAATTGGACAAATCTAATTTCTGCAGCAATAAAAAAGCTAAAAAATCTAAATATGATACCAAATTACCAACAATATTTGAACAATTTCACCTAATAGATATCTGGAGAGAGAAAAATGGAAACACTAAAGACTATACATATTTTTCATCACGCCATCACACATACACAAGAATTGATTACATCTTAGTATCCAACAATTTAATTGATCACATACAACAAGCTACAACTGGAAATATAGAATATTCGGATCATGCCTGGGTTAAATGTGCATTAACAGTAGATTCAGAGGGCTTAAAGGAAAGACACTGGACACTCAATAAGAATCTGTTATTTAATGAAAACAACGTTAAGATTATAGAGCAGCATATCAAACAATATCTCACAGAAAATCAAACAGAGTCAACCTCCACCTTGATGATTTGGGATGCATTAAAGGCAGTCTTAAGGGGCCAGTTAATAGCTTTGTCAGCTTTTTTAATTAAGCAGAAAAATACTCAGAAACAGAATATTCAGGATAAAATCAAAGTCTTAGAACGTCAGCACAAAGAAAAAGGAGGCAAAAAAATCTATAGGCAACTTCTTAATGAACGTAAATTATTAGAGTCTTTAGAAACCCACAAAATCCAAAAAAATCTCCTTTTTATAAAACAAAAATATTGGAATCACTCTCCCAGGACATTGCGCAATATCTCCTGGAAAGTAAAAGAAAAAAAAATTAATAAACATATCAGAATCATACAAGATACAAATGGGAAAACTTACACTAAAACAGCTGAAATTCTTCAAGCATTTAAAACCTTCTATTCTAATCTATATTCCTCCAACAACCCTGACAAACAAAAAATCTTGGAATATATTCAAAACCATAAAGGAATTAAAACACTTACAGACGCACACCGCCAATTAATGGACAGCCCAATTACGACCTCTGAAATCACAGCTTCTATTAAAAATCTTAAAAATAATAAGGCATCAGGCCCAGATGGGTACCCAGCGGAATTCTATAAGAAATTTGCCACCTCTGTAACCCCGCCTCTTTTGGAAGCATGTAACAGCATCTCAGAGTCAGGGACTCTCCCACCATCCTGGGTGGAAGCAGCAATAACCGTAATTCCAAAGCCAGGAAAAAACACATCTAACTCAGGCTCTTACAGGCCGATCTCTCTACTGAATGTAGACTACAAAATCTTCACATCTATTTTGGCCAGACGTCTTAGTTCATTTATAGGTAGCTACATCCACTCAGACCAAGTAGGTTTCATACCTAATAGAGACCTGTCAGATAATATATATAAGGCTTTAAATATAATAGCTCTTAGCAAAAACCAACACTCACAAGCAGTGTTTTTATCACTGGACATTGAAAAAGCCTTTGATTCGTTAGAAACTTCTTTTTTACAAACGCTTCTCAGCAGGATGAACTTTGGCAACAATTTCATGCAGGTCATGATGGCATTATATGCGGGGCCAAAAGCCAAAATTAAAATCAACAACATGCTATCAGGTTATATAGACCTCAAGCGGGGCACGCGTCAAGGCTGTCCCCTTTCACCAATTCTTTTCGCAATCGCCATAGAGCCACTAGCTGAAGCTATACGAAATAATGCCCAAATTCAAGGCATAGTAGTTAACAAAAAAGTATTTAAGTTAAGTCTCTTTGCAGACGACATTTTGTTATATGTCACACACCCAGAAACTTCTCTACAACCCCTTCAAGAGGAACTCACAAAATTTGGCCAAGTATCAGGGTTACGGATTAATCAAAGCAAATTGAAATTACTACCTATTAATGTGTCAAGTACGACATCCAAAATTATAAAGCAGAAACACAAGTATCATTGGGTTTCAAACTTACTGTATTTAGGCATAACATTATCACCCAAATTAGCTGAATTACTTCAGCTTAATCATTTACAGAAAATAAAAGAGATTGAAAATATGCTTTACAAATGGAATAAATTGCAGTTGTCCTGGTACGAAAGATATAACTTAATCAAAGCATTTATTCTCCCTAAATTAGTCTTTTTATTTAGGACAATTCCGATCACTGTCCCTCCAAAAATCTTAAGACAATAGCAATCATTTGTAACAAGTTCCTATGGCAATATAAACGACCCAGAATTGCCTTCAAGATACTGAGGAAACAATCACAATATGGAGGTCTTAAATACCCCGATTTAGAACTTTACAACATCGCCTCTAGATTGTCAAATGTCATTCAAATATTATGCAATAAAAACCAAACAGCCTGGATTGAATTATTTAGCCCATTCCAGTCTTCAAAAACAACTAAAGAGATATTTTGGTCCCCACGGGAACTGCGCCCGCATTTAACGGCTCAAAACTTATTTTTAAAGACCCTGCTTAAGACGTGGGATAGATATAAGATTTTATTACTTCTTGAAATATCCAGATATTCAGTGATTTCAGCCCATAAAAACTTCCCGCATCACTATAACACGATGGACCCTGAAGCATGGGAACAAATAAAAGACCTAAGGTTACTGGACATTGCATCATGGAAAGGCATACTGGAAAAAGCTATTATAGAACAAAGAATAGATCAGAAAGTACCTTGGTTTTTTTATTTCCAACTGACATATCTCTTAAATAGGCTAAAAATTAAAGAAATAATGAATAATTCTAGAACAGAATTTGAACTGATATTGGACTCACCTACCTATGTCCGTAAAGGCCTTATAGCGAAAATTTACAACATCATTTTGAACACTAAGGAGCTACAGAATACCAAAATAAAAAACAAATGGCAACAGGATTGTGAATTAGATTTAACTGATAAGGACTGGGAACATGTATGGCGATCCAAAATGATCAGATCCCCTGTAATTAACATTAGACTGCAATCTTATAAAATAATCCAGCGATAGTATCTCACACCCCAAAGACTAGCACAGATCTACCCTACCAGAACACCCCTCTGCTGGAAAAAATGTGGGGAGCAAGCCTCTTACTCGCATTGCTGGTGGAAGTGCGAACGTATAGTAAAGTTTTGGCAAACAATTCTGCGTCAAATTCAGGTAATCACAACATATATTATACCTTTAAGACCCGAAATAATTTTTCTGGACATCTGGAAAGATCAAAATATACCCTGCCATAGCAAAGAGTTGATAGTGTCACTCTTAGCAGCTGCAAAAAATGCTATAGCCTCAAAGTGGAAATCGCACCTCCCCCCAAATCTAGATATGTGGTATTCTAAAGTGTGGGAACAACTGATCATGGAAAAGATCACAGAGAGGATACAAATGTCATCAGATTCCGGTAAACCAAGTAACTTTTATGAAAAATGGCACCCTTTCCTAGAATTTCTAACAAAAAATGATTTCCTAACCACAAAACTACCGCACTACATGATCATTAACCCAGAAATCTGAATCTTTGTATTTAAATACTCAGCCATAAAGAAATTTCTAGTAGTTGTACTTAATGAGTAACTTTAATCTCATGATATTGCATGACCATATTATGTACTCAGCTGTAAACATTTATTGGCATTATTGTACCTTACTTGATGTTACTGCTATGTTGCTGGTTGAATGTTATGTTATTTTTGTTTGGAAAAGTTTAATAAAAAAAAAAAGGGAGGAAAGTAGGGAAATTCTGCTGTAGCAATGCGCATAGCATACTTGCTGCAGAGGAACAAGTGCAGGGTGTTTTTCAGAACTGGAAACCATGCTCTGTTCATTCTTAAGGTTTCTTCTTTCCTGTTGAAGTTTTGCTTATGCTTGTGAATTTCAATGGCTTCCCTGTGCAGTCTGACAAAGTAGTTGGAAGTGTTGTCCAGTATTTTGGTGTCCTGGAATAAGATACTGTGTCCTGTTTGAGTTAGGCTATGTTCAGCCACTGCTGATTTTTCAGGTTGTCCAAGTTTGCAGTGTCTTTCATGTTCTTTTATTCTTGTCTGGATGCTACGCTTTAACTGTACCAATCCATATGAAAAAGAACCTCCTCAGGATACAGTGAAGCCTCCCACCATTAGCATTCCACACCCTGGGAAACTCTTACAGGATGACTCAGCTCAACCCCACCCCTCCTGAGTAGATACAAATGACCTGCCCACATCTTTCCCACACTGTGACACTGAGAGATCTCTGTCTTTTGGTGCTACACCTCTGAAGATGCCAGCCACAGCTGCTGGCGAAACGTCAGGAACTACAATGCCAAGACCACAGCAATACAGCCCGGAAAACCCACAACAACCATCAAGATGCATATCGTTCTCTTTCATTTTTAAAAAAGAAGTATAAATCACTGGTTGCCCGCTGTAAGAAAGAACATACCAGAAAACTGTGGGCCAATATAACTGAAGCAGCTACGAGCAAAAACTCAGTGGTGTTCTGGAAACTAGTGTCAAACCGCGCCTCCACAGCCGCCTCCCCCTTGGCTTCCGCTATCCCCCCAGATAAATGGACTTCTTTTTTCCAAAAAATGTATGATGATCCTATTCAACCCCCTCCTGCCCTAACAATAGAAAATCTGGCCAAATGCCCCCCCCCGTTCATGCCGAAGAGGTAAAAGCTTATATTAGCCAGTTAAAGAATGCAAAAGCCCCTGGGCTTGATGGAATATCTCCAGAATTACTAAAAACAAATAAGGACTGGTGGGAAACTTTCCTAGCCTCCCTATTTACTTATATTGATGAAACCGGCTACATCCCCAATGATTGGGGAATGGCTATAGTAGTCCCCTTCCATAAGAAGGGAAAGAAGGAGCATCCATCCAATTATAGACCAATCAGCTTACTAAGCATTGTAAGCAAGTTGTCTACTAAACATCTGCTGAAGAAATTTTTAGACTGGCTAGAACAGGAGGATATAATTGCTGATGAGCAAGCTGGGTTTAGAGCTGGCAGGTCAACAGTAGATCACTGCCTAGTAATGCAACACCTTGTAGAGAAATACGCTACAGGAGACCAAGCATCACTTTACCAGGCATTTGTTGATTTAAAAGCAGCTTTTGACACAGTCTCTAGAAATAGACTTTGGAGGAAACTGCAGGCCTCCTCTATTGATAGGCGACTGCTGTCCCTTTTGGGGGCTATGCACAAGCAAACTGCCCTGAGTAAGGTGCAGCCGAATTGGGCATTTGACTGACCCCATTCAAACTTACAGGCAGGTGTGCCTTCTAGCCCCCTTTCTGTTTATCTTCTACATCAACAATTTGGTAAACCTTTTGAATGACCCTGGATTGCACCCTCCCAAATTAGCAAATAGGCACATTCATGTACTGCTCTATGCAGATGATGCTGTATTACTTTCTAGGACCCCCATAGGGCTGAAACGAGCCCTAAAAAAATTCTCCCAATTCTGTGATACTGAGCACCTTCTAACTAATTACCAAAAAACTAAGATCCTGGCTTTCGGTAAAAATCCAAAGATCAGACGATGGGAGCTTCAGGGGCATCAGTTAGAACAACTTACCAGCTTCAAATATTTGGGTGTAGTTTTGCAAGCCTCAGGTACCAAAACAACACATAGCAGCTTCATTGCTGATGTGGGAGAAAAAACAGCACACGGTATACTGAAATTCTATCGATCACAAGGGGGGGCAGTATGTACTGGCTGCACTCAGTTTGTTTAAAGCCAAACCATTGGCCCAATTAGTATACGGATCATTCTTGGGGCTGCCATCCTCCTCTTTCTCTCAACTTGAGAGAGTGCACTCCAAATTCCTTAGAGCTCTATTACAAGTGCCCAAATGCATGCCTAACTCATGGGTTAGACTGGAAACAGGAATGTTTAGGGTAGAGGCCAGAATCACCATCCTTTCAATTTTCAAATGGCTGTCAGGACGTCTAAACCCGCAAGGTCTGCTCCCTCTGTTATTCCAAGACAATCTAATTGGCAAAAGGCGACTCTGAAATCCCTGGGAAAATTGGGTCTTTCCCCTCAAAGTTTGCTAGTCATGGGGTTTGACCGAGCAAAATCACTCATTAAGCAGAGAGTGACAGACATTGAAAGACAAACATTTTCTTAGAGCACCAGGTTTTATTTCTTCAGATACTACTAAATATATTGCCGCTCCTGCAGCCTATTTTTACTTTCTTGAATCCAGTAACTCCAGAAGGGCATTTGCTTTAGCTAGAAGTTCAACTCTACCCTCTGCCGTTCTGGAAGGAAAGTTTAAAGCTGTCCATTACTCTCTTAGGCTTTGCTCCTATCCCCTAAGAGAAATTGACTCAATGGAGCACATCTTCTTCAACTGCCCAAGTCATAGTAAAATTAGAGCAGAAACCATCAGTCCATTAGTAGAAAGATTCCCTGGAAGTTCAAATAAAATCAAACTTGATTATCTTTTGTCTGATCGGAATCACCAGACACCATGTCAAGTAGCAAGATTCTGTGCCCAGGTCTACAAGCAACGTAAATCACATAAGGCAGCTTAAACAACTAATTTATGATGATCTTATTTTTTTACTCTTATATTTATTCATCGTTCTTCCCCGGTATCCAGCCTCAACTGCTTTTAAACTGATTTGCAAATGGTTTTATATGTACAGGTCGCAGACTGTAATAATAAACTTGACTTGACTACCTCTGCACTAAGAACAGCAGAAATACCTGAACCTACTTCATGGGGTGAAATATCCTAGCTACCACCAGAAGAAGCTGAGAAATGGAGAAAAGCGGAGGGTGTGGTGTCGGTGTTGAAGAGAATGATAGCACTTTGAAAGAGCTCCGTCTCTCCCATGCCTGAAATTTAAAATTTATGTTGAAAAGGTAAAGTAAAAATATTTACCCTTCCAACGTAAAGATACGCTAAGAGATCCGAAAGGCAGATTCATATTTATTAAAGGCACTATAGAAAACCAAACCTACACATTTGGCTCAATTTATGCCCCAAACCAAGACAGCCTAATGAAATTCTAAAACAAAGTTCATTAGAATACACATGTATCACTTAGTATAATTTGCTCTAAACCATATTTTCATGACAAACCCACAGAAACAGCAGCAACATAATCTAAGAGTATAATGGAGAGCAACAAATAGAAACAGAAGGATGAAAAGTATCCTGCTCACTAAGTTGGAGGCAAGTTCTGACAGCAACAGGGCAAACAACAAAGATTCTCAGGTCAAACTCCATGGTCAAGTAACAGATTCCAAAATCAAAGACTGTGACCCGGCAAGGCTCAGGCAGCCAGAACCGAAGAGCTCACCAACAGCCAGGTCCAGAATACCACAATTGTGACTAGCTAATCCCATGCTAGCTGCAGCCTTATAAAGGGAGTTTCTCCTACAGGTGAGGCTGGGTTCATTAAGCTTCTTTCTCCAAGCTGGCTCATCTCTGCGACTCAGGAGGAGTACTGGCTCTCCTGTACTGGCTCTCCTGACATTTCCTCAGCAGGGGGAAGGCCGTGGGCTGCCAGGCATGCACTCCTGTGCTTGGTCCATGCCTCTGCCCTTACCCTCAGCCTTCGCTGCTCCTGGGGTTCTGTCACAGGCTGGGCCAGCCCAAGCAGGGTGGTTCAAGTCCAAACCTTAAGGCCAAAGTCAAAGGGGAGTTCCAAGAGCAAAAGCCAAGTCAAACCAGTGGTCAGAGCACAAGATAAAGCCAGGAGTGAGTCCAGAGTCCAAAAGCAAGGTCAGGCACAGTCCAAGGTCAGTCACCAATAGTGTCAGGTCCAAAAGCAGGCATGGGAAAGGTTCACAAAACACGGTGGTTGCAGGCAGTAGACACATTGCTTCCACGCCCAGCAGTTCCTCCAGACTGGCTCTTATAGTCAGGCGTGGTTTTCAGCCAGCTGCTGGGGCTCTATCCTGCCACTACTCATCATCACTCTCCAGCAGCTGGCATTGGCTTAAGAGGCGAGCACTGCGCCGTCTCTCCTGCAGTTCCAGTCTCTGGCGCTGCCTGCGGCATTCCTTGGGCGTGGGTGAACCTGGGGGGGTGGAGGCTCTTGGCTGCGCTGCACCTGTAGAAATCCCTGGCTGAGCTTCCTCTGTAGTATTGGAGCTAGAGGGTGCTGGTGCCTCAGCTGCTGGCTGTAAGCTCTGATCAGCCAGCAGCTGTTGCTCCTGATTGCTGGCTTCTGCTGAATCAGGGCTAGGGCTGGCTACACAGGGCTCCTCTTCTCCTGAGGAGTCCTGGCTGGCTACACGAGGCTTCTCTCCTCCAGAGGAGACCTCACTCTCAGACTGGGCCATGACAGGTTCTTTGGGAGACAGTGGCCGTTCTGGCAGCAGGCAGGTCCATGCTAAGGCCGCCTGGCTTGATGACACTGTGGTTGTCAACCCTCCTGGAGATCCCCACAAATTACAACTGATCTCCAAATGACAGGTTTTAACATTCTCCGAAACATGGAGGCTTCTTAGGCTGGCCTATGTGGAATTATACCCCACATAGGTACTACCTGACAATTGATGCCAACCCACCTAGAGAACTCCAAGAGTTACAAATTACACCACACTGAGGACCCTCCATATTATGATTGCTGTACCTGGAGATCTACTTCCATTTCAGCTGAACTCCATATGTCCTATTTTACCTAAATTGGAGACAATGGTGGTATTGGGTATTGGCAACTGGGTGTCTGAAGCACCTCCTTACAGTAGTTGCCAACTTGGGGTTTCAGGGAGCTTATATTTTCACCACTTCCTTATTCAAAGCCAAGTCTAATATAGGGTGCTGGGAGGGAGGCCACATTCGAGGCCTTAGGTCCAGAACCAGAGACTGGATCAGCACCAGCACATGTCCTCTTTTAGATTGTGGCCTGACACCAAGCACATGTGCTGGTGCCAATACCAGCATTGTCTCCAATTTAGGTAAAATAGGCCAACCCCCTGCTGAGGAAATGTCAGGGGAGCCAGTACAGGATCTGATCTACTCCTCCTGAGTAGCAGAGATGAGCCAGCTTGGAGAAAGAAGCTTAATGAACCCAGCCTCACCTGTAGGAGAAACTCCCTTTATAAGGCCGCAGCTAGCATGGGATTAGCTAGTCACAATTGTGGTATTCTGGACCTGGCTGTTGGTGAGCTCTTCGGTTCTGGCTGCCTGAGCCTTGGTGGGTCACAGTCTTTGATTTTGGAATCTGTTACTTGACCATGGAGTTTGACCTGAGAATCTTTGTTGTTGGCCCTGTTGTCGTCCTCCTTCTTTCCCTTCTTATGGAAGGGGACTACTATAGCCATTCCCCAATCATTGGGGATGTAGCCGGTTTCATCAATATAAGTAAATAGGGAGGCTAGGAAAGTTTCCCACCAGTCCTTATTTGTTTTTAGTAATTCTGGAGATATTCCATCAAGCCCAGGGGCTTTTGCATTCTTTAACTGGCCAATATAAGCTTTTACCTCTTCGGCATGAACTGGGGGGTATTTGGCCAGATTTTCTATTGTTAGGGCAGGAGGGGGTTGAATAGGATCATCATACATTTTTTGGAAAAAAGAAGTCCATTTATCTGGGGGGATAGAGGAAGCCAAGGGGGAGGCGGCTGTGGAGGCGCGGTTTGACACTAGTTTCCAGAACACCACTGAGTTTTTGCTCGTAGCTGGTTCAGTTATATTGGCCCACAGTTTTCTGGTATGTTCTTTCTTACAGCGGGCAACCAGTGATTTATACTTCTTTTTAAAAAATGAAAGAGAACGATATGCATCTTGTCTGGTCTTTTCATCAGCTCTCAGTGCTAGCATATAGGCATAGATTAAAGCATTTTTAGCACAAATACAGCTTTGATCAAACCAAGGTTTAGATGATAAATTGTTCTTGACCAGTTTTCCCTCTCGAGCACCTACCAAAAGTGGCCTTAAGGATTGGACGAGGTCATCATAACTCTTTAAAGGATTTTCAGATTTTGAGGAAACCTTAAAAGCTTGGCTATATAGTTGTAGGTTCTAGTGCAGAGGTATTTTTCCCTGCACTTGTTCCTCTGCAGCAAGTATGCTATGCGCTTTGCTACAGCAGAATTTCCCTACTTTCCTCCCTTTGATTGCAGCCATGAAGCTGACTTTCTGCCCATTTCTTTCCAGACACAGCAGAATAGCTGTGAAGATTTTAGTGTTTTCCACTCTGCCTCTTCTCTTGGTGTTGCTGGGATACAGTTTGCTCTAAGAAGTGGGGTTTTTTCTTAGCTCTGGAGGCAGTTTCCCACCTTTTCCCTTTTGTTTTCCTTCTCACTTCTTGCTTGGCTTCCTCAAGTTGCTGAAAAGTTTCTTTTTCTAGCATTGGAAGCTATTTCCCCACCTTTTTCCTGGCTGGCACAACAGAGTGTCTTCTACTCCCACCCCCTTCTCATGTTTGCTGTGAGACAATGAGAGAGAGAACTGTGTTGTACTTGAAAAGGAGATACTTTTGTCTGCAGTTACTTAATTTGTTTGCTTTCTTCTTTTTAGCTGGCTCTCTGGAGAGCTAAAAAGGAGTAGTTTCACTAAGGATTGTTCCTCTCAAGTTGACTGAGACTTCTGAGATAACTTTGAGTAATTGAGAGGGCGGTAGCAGAACAGCTGCAGGTATACCTGGGTGATGCCTCTATCCTGGATCCATTCCAGTCCAGCTTCAGGCCTGGCCATGGTACAGAGACGGCTCTGGTTGCCCTCACAGATGATCTGCGGCGACACCTGGACCAGAGTGGGTCGGCACTGCTGGTACTTTTAGATCTTACAGCAGCATTTGACATGGTCAATCATAATCTTCTGACCCATTGCCTTGCCGATGTGGGGATTTGTGGAACAGCCCTGCAATGGCTGAACTCCTTCCTTCACAATCTAGGACAGAGGGTGGCACTCAGGGAACAGATGTCTGCTTACCATTCTTTGGTATGTGGCATCCCTCAGGGGGCGATTCTTTCCCCGATGCTATTTAACATCTATATGTGCCCCCTTGCCCTGTTAGCCCGCAGCTTTGGGCTAGGTTGTCACTGGTATGCGGATGACACTCAGCTCTATCTGCTGATGGATGGTGTTATGACCTTTACTTTCTTTAGGGTAGATTTTTCTTTTAATCTATCCCTTAACCCTCTGGGTAGTCTGCTGCCACCCGGAATATTTTATTCCAAGATATTTTATTTAAATTTTCCCTTTGGTAACGTTCCTAAGCGTCAGGCTCCTTCATGGTTCTATGTGGCCCTGAAGATAGGAATGGGATATAGCAATGACAGCTACACTGGGATATAGCAAAACAAAAATAAGCTTTTATTTATTCGAGAAGCGTATCGGTTTCATAAACGTAGTTCTCGGTTCTTAAAGTTACTTCATTTACTCTCATTCACACAGCTGGCCTCTCTTTCCCTGACTGAGTGTCCTTTCACAAACATGCTCAGTTCGGGTTCCACACAGGTTATATTTCTCTCATAAACACTTCAACATATTCAGGCAGCACACAGCTAGCCTGCTTTCTTCTGACTAAAAATTTTCTCTCTACTCTCAGTCTCAAACTGCATTCACTCCACCCACCCTCTCAGTCCTCAACCAATCATATTGTCAGAAACTGTTTTAACCTAAGTAACGCCATATTTAATCGTGTAGTGTTTAGACTTCTTTCCCTCCAGGCAACACCTGCAAGGAGCCGATTCCATGGGAAAGGATCCTGTCTTATCTGCTGTTTCGACCTTGGCCAGCTCAGCGCACCTCTGAGAAGTTTTGCTGTATGAACTCGGGGGGGGGGAGGCTGGGCTCCGGGAGTGTGAAATGTAACAACCTTTGCTCTATGATTCATTCCTAGCAACGCTTTGCTCGGCCAGGATCTCTAATCCTGGAATATGCACATCTGGGCTTGAATGCTGTCTTTCACAATAAACCTTTTGAAATCAAAAGACCTCGTCTTCTTGCAGAAGGGAGTGAAACAGACTATCAAGTCTGGAATGCCATAGCCTGACACATATCACTCACTCATCCATCTCCTTCACCCCCCACTCTTCACCTATCTCATCAAGCATTTAAAGATACATGCACACATTTACTTGGAATCATTACAGATGGCCAGTCCGATCTTGCTTTGGATTCCTTGGTCAAGGGTCTTGAGGCTGTGACGGTATGGTTACATCAGAGTCGCCTGAAATTGAATCCCCTGAAGACAGAGGTTCTGTGTCTGGATCATGGGGCAATCGAGCTGGGAACCGGCTCCCAGCTGTTGATGGGGTACAATTGAAACTTTCCCTGATGGTGAGGAGTCTGGGTGTGACCTTGGATGCTACACTTTCAATGGAGGCCCAGGTCACGACTGTTGCCAGGTCTGCCTTTTTTCATCTTCAACAGGGCAGGCAACTGGCGCCCTATCTTTCACCACAGGACCTGGCCACAGTAATCCACGCAACGGTCACCTCCAGGCTAGACTACTGCAACTCACTCTATCGTGGACTGCCCTTGGGTCTGACCTGGAAGTTACAGCTGATCCAGAATGCAGCGGCACGCATCCTTACCGGAACACCCATCCAAGCGCACATTCATCATGTGCTGTGCCAGCTGCACTGGCTTCCAGTGGAGTTCCAGATCTGGTTCAAGGTGTTAACCTTGGTATTTAAAGCCCTTCATGGACTGGGACCTCCATACCTGCGAGACCGCCTCTTCCATTACGTCCCCTGCAGGGTGTTGCGCTCTGCAGACATGCAACTCCTGGTGGTCCCTGGCCCAAAGGACATCCATCTGGCCTCAACCAGGGCGAGGGCTTTTTCTGCCCTGGCCCTGGCCTGGTGGAATGCTCTCCCGCTGGAGATCTGGGCCCTGTGGGACCTGTTACAGTTTTGCAGGGCTTGTAAAACGGAGATGTTCTGCTGGGCCTTTGGCTGAGTGCCAGCGAGTGTCCTTCTACTTCCATCTAAGACCTCAATTTCTTCCGGAGCTGCCCTCAGCCATCTGCCATGCCTGTATACGGACTCCCAATATTTGTTTAAATAGCCTGCTCCTGGACTATTTTAATTATTTTTTAAAAAATATGATTGATTTTATGTTTCTGTGATTTTAATGTATTTTTTAATGTTGTTTGCCACCCTCAGCCCATCTGTGAGGAGGGCAGGGTATACATCAAATAAATAAATAAATAAATAAGTTACGGTGAGCTTTTGAGCTGCTTGATGTCTGTGGACAGGACCATTTAGGGGGTGCTCAATAGGTTTTCTCAGTTGCATTTTTTTCAAGAAAGTAATCTGTTTAAAACTATGCCCCTCTTGAGGTCTGTGCCCAAGGCGGCTGCCTAGTTGGTCTAATGGTAGCATTGGCCCTGTCTATAGTTATGGCAAACAGAAATGGGGAAAGGGGACAGCCTTGTCTAATTCCCCTTGCTATATGGATATCTATTGAATGTACATTGTTAGTCCTAACTGTAGCTTTTGGAGAAAGATAAAGAGCATTAATGGCATTTTAGAATTGGTCGCCAAAACCCATTTTTTGAAGTAAAAGTTTTAGATACGGTATTTCCACTTAATCAAATGCCTTCTCTATATCAAAGGCCAGAAGTAATGCAGGGGTTTTATATGCTTCACAGAAATTAATTATAGTTAAAGTGTTACGTGTATTGTCTGGTCAAGGTGAATGTAGTTGGTTATTTAAATTTAGACAATGTTTTGGCAAATATGCTTGTAAAGATCTTTTGGTCTTGATTCAGTAAGGGTATTGGTTGAGAAGATTTAGTATTTGTAATATGGTTGTCCTTTTTTGGAGTAACTACTATTTCAGCCTCTGACCAAGATAGAGGGATGCTACCTCCTAACATAACAGAGTTGCATGTGGCAGTTAGTGGAGTTGAAAGTAGGTGAATGTATTTTTTTGTAAAAATTTGGCAGGGAATCCATCCCTGTCTGAAGCTTTGTTATTTTTTTCAAGGATCTGATAGTGACTGTAACATCTTCTGTTGTGACTGGTTGGTCCAGATATTGTTTATGTTCTTGTGAGTTTTTTTTCCAAATTTCCTGTGATGATAAATAATTTAAAATATGATTAGTGTCAGGATTGTCTGATGTACAAATGGTTTGGTAGTATTCAGCAAATACATCGGCTAATTTTACAGAATTAGTTTGAGTTTTTCCTGGGTGCCTTTAATAGCTTGTATAGAATGTGAGGAGGTTTTTTCCTCTAATTTTCATGCAAGCAAGTTTATAGATTGGGTGGCCTTTTTTGTGTTCATCTTCTAGTTTTCTTATTCTAGATATCATTTCATTTCTAAAGTTTTCTTTTTGCTCTTCATGACAGGAGGCAACGGAGATTAATTTCCCTCTAAGTACCACTTCCATAGCATCCTACATGTGGATTTGAGGAATACCACATAGTTTGTTTCTATTGTTTAATTTCTAAAGAGACTTCAGAAGAAATTTATTTGTTAAATAAAAGTGATTTATTTAGTTTCCAATTTGTTTGATGTCATTTATTCTCAGTGTACATTCTGTCCAAGCATAGTCTGTCCACAATTTGTCACCAATCCTTGATGTAAGAGTTTGACTAATTAATTTAGGAGATAAGAATATGCCATTTAAATATGTAGTTTAGAAGATAAGAATATGTAATCAATCCTTGTGTATATATTGTGGATAGAAGAGAAGTATGTATAGTCTGTTACCAGTGGGTTTTGAAGATGTCACTAGATCAATAGATAAAGCCTAAGAGCCATTAATTGATCTTAGCAGCTTAGTAACTGTATTGTTAATTTTAATTGCTTTGACACGATAGGCAGTAAAATTTAAAAGGTCATTCAGAGAGGAGTGATACAAATGTTTACTGCTGACACATTGATTTACCCATGCTGAACGAAAGCAGAATTGAAAGCCAAGAGAATCAAGTGTACTCTGCATGAAGACAGCTCGTCAGGTTGTTTTGATCTACAAGCAGCTCTCCACACTGACAGCAGTGAAAGCAGCTTTCTCAGTAATCATGCTTTGCGGTATTATCCAATACAATTTTTAAAGTTTGTATATGTACACTCACACATTATGCAATGCATTTATATTTTTTATCACTTTCATATTGATCAAAATACTTAATTTCACAGGTCAAGGGATGGTGTCATGGAAATATAAATAATAATAATAATAACTGTGCTTATATACCGCTCTTCTACACATATTAGTGCCTCACCCAGAGCAGTGAACAAGTTAGTGTTATTCTTATCCCCACAATGGAGCTGGGGCTGAGAGGAGTGGCTGACCCAAGGCCACCTACTGAGCTCATGTCAGTAGTGGGATTCAAACCAGTAGACTGCTGATTATGGTTTAGAACACATACTTTGTGAAACATATGCATTCTAAATAACGCTGTATGAACATCACTGTAGTTCTTTTTCTAGTATGGTGTATAACTGGTGCTTTATCTTTGACAGCCAATTAAAAATAGTGAACACTATCAGATACATGTTCTGTAATTGTTAGCAGAGACCAAGGATGATCTGGTCATGTAACTTTTCTTGTCATTTTTACTATCCATCTCTCTTATCTTGCAGCTGGGCATAGTGGTACTTTTGGCTAGGTAGAATGTCACATGATTGGAAATAGTAAAAAACAATTAAATTATGATTGGTTTGATATTTATCTTTGTTATCATATGAAAAGCTCTTAGATTTCTGCATAAGATAATATATAAAAATGGTAATCCAAATAGCAGATCAGGGTTTTGGCCAAAAGAAATCTCATGCAGATCTAGGCAGGAAACTTACCCTTGTAATATGTGCTACGGTAACTTGAATGCATTTCATCGTTAATCTGACTGAGTTAGATTTCATTAAGAAATGTTAGGAAACTTAATTCTTGTTGTGTTCATCTGTTCTATTTTTCTATGTTTTATTTAAATAAACATTTATATTTTGATACCTCACGTAATGAAAACGACTAGCGTTTGTTAATGAAAGAAGCCATTAAACTCTTAGGAGGAGTCTGTCTCCTGGTTGGGAGAGTGCAACAAAAACATACATCCCGTTTATTTTGTAGTGAAAAGCAGTCTCTCTAAAACAGAGAAACGTGTTTTCAGTTCTCACTTGAAGGTTGCAAGCTGCTCAGGATTTAAGATAAAACCTTCAACCCATCTCTACCGAGTATTTAATACTTTTTACTTAATGTTTAAAAGTTATGTTTAATATTTATGCCTAATGTGATTATAGAAGCAATACTGTTTGAATTATCTATAAATGTATTTGAGTTGGATTGTTAGTAAAATTACATTTTTATGAAATTTTTACCATTTTATAACATTACAACTTTGTACCAAAAAAGTTTTGCATGTAGAAGAGGTTGCCAAAAATAAAATTCCCCATCCCCATCCCCATCCCCATCCCCATACGAAGACAAAGACACCTCCAATCCTTGCCTTTTGAGTGCTGACATCTGCAATGGATGCCCTGGCTCCATTTTTGGGGGTTCACCAACCCACACTTTACAAACCAGTGGGTGAAGAAGACATCATTTGTGCATTTTATCTACCTACCTCTTTGTGGCTGCATGGCAGACAGATGTTTGGGATATAAACTTCCCTGTGTCCCAAATACCTGGTTCCAGGTCACAGTGTTAGCAAATATGAATGCTGTGCTGTCACAGGATGGCATTGTCAACGATATCAAAAGGCACTAAGAAGTACAGGAAAACAAACAAGGATGCAGTTTCCAAATAAGAGGATCAGTGTAGGGCATTCATCAGGGCAACAAATGATCTTAGTCTGCCATGATGAGGGCAACAATCAGACTGAAATGGATCATCTTTATGACGTGGCAACGGGGGTGGACAGGGTTGCCAAAGAAGCCATGGAAAATGGTTCTTCACCATTGGTCCCATCCTTCTTCCATCAACACTGCCTCATCTGGAGAAGATCCAACAGATAATGGGCTAATATGCAAGTACAAGCCACCACAGTGAAGCCAAGGACTATTGCTGCCTGTCTCCCTCGGCTCGTCTTTGCCTCACTTGCCTCATCATTGGTCATCTGTGGCTGTGTCCCAAATAGAGATAGAAACATTACTTGGAACATACAGCCAGGTAACTCCTCTTCGCCTGAGGCTAAGTCCCAGGCTACCAATAGATAATTGTTGGGGTGGAGGGAAGCGAAAAACATGGTCTGGGTGTGCTTTCAGTCCCGAGTCTGCAGAAAACTGCAGTCTGTTTTGTGCTGTTCCGTGAGCATAATTGGCATTTCTTTAGTGCCCGTTCCGGCCTGTTCCGTCTCGTTCCGGCTTGTACCCTGTCCCTTCATCTTCATGAAATTCTTGCTCTCTACAGAATCAGAAGTGATCCAGTTGTAATGTCCTGCAATATTATAGGCTATAAACAAAGAAATGGGTTGCTTTTGTTTCATTGTGGATCTGTGTGGGCTTACAAAAAAAATTACAAGGATTTTTCCTGAAGTTTTGTGTTTTTTGGGACAGGACTTCAAGTCAAGGATGTGCTTTTGCTATGAACACACAACAGAATTAAATAAACAATACAAAGCACACTATATGGCACCTGAGAAAATGGAGTGTCCCCAGATAATACAACTGCTAATTCTCAAAGTAGGACTGCCAACCTCCAGATGGGGCTTGGAGATCTTCCAAAATTACAACTGATCTCCAGACTACAGAAGTCAGTGCTCTTGGAGAAAATGGCTGCTTTGGAGAGAGGACTCTATGGCACTTGCTAAGGTCCTTCCCTTTCCTAAACCCCACCCTCCCTGAATTCCACCCTCAAAATCTCCAGGAACTTCCAATCCAGAATTGGCAAACCTCAAGTTTGAAAGGGGATTTGAATTAAAACCCTTGGGGGGGGGGGCAGCTGCATTTGATATGTGTCACAACATGTCTTTATTTGCATTGCTATTATACCAAATAGAGATGCTCATTCTTGCCTCAAGTCTGCTAATTTAAACAAATAAGACATGTGATTTGATAAAGGGTGTCACTTTTTGTTAATTGATACAGAGTTTGTCATTGCCTTTTTGGTGCCTTATTTTACTTTCATGTGTTATCATTTTATATATATTTTATTAGTGCCAGGGGCATCAAAGGCTAGAATTGGCTTGAGCCTCTCAGGACCTCTGAGAAGACCTGCTCCTGCCTGATCATTTTGGTCACACAAATAGTAACAATGAACATTTAATTCCATGCCTACAATAAATAACAACAACAACATTTGACTTATATACCACCCTTCAGGACAACTTAATGCTCACTCAGAGTGGTTTACAAAGTATGCCATTATTATCCCCATAACAAAACACCCTGTGAGATGGGTGGAGCTGAGAGAGCTCCAGAGAGTTGTGACTAGCCCAAGGTCACCCAGCTGGCTTCAAGTGGAGGAGTGGGGAATCAAACCCAGCTCTCCAGATTAGAATCCCGCACTCTTAACCACTACACCAAACTGGCTCTCTTGTTTTAAGTTTCTAAATATTTTTTAAAAATGGATGCTGTGTGATTTCCCATTGACCACCTTCAGTGCACCTCAGGAACATTTAAGAGGCAAATATCAACAAAACTTTCTTCAGATTATTTGTGTACACAGTTAATGAGATTTTTAAAGGGGCTAAAGAATTATGGAGAGAGTTATCAACCGCAAGTAGTGCCTGGAGCTCCTAGAATTACAGCTCCAGACTACAGAAATCAGTTCCCCAGATAAAATGGCAACTTTGTACAAGTTCACGGTACAAATCAGCTACTCTAGGACCTACTTCTTTTCAGGTATACTAACTGATTGATTGTAAAGTCACTAAAGGCCAGAGGCTGGTTTAGAGAAGGCTGGAATTGCTGTTGTCTGGTGTTCTCCTACGGTCCTTGAGGGTGGATCTTTCTCCTTAACACAGAGAAAAACCTCAATAGGATTTTAAGAAGATTTTTTTAGGATGAGTGGAACAAAATGGGATAGCAATCAATGATACCATCACAGTTTTTTGGGATCTAAAGAGTAGTATGACATAAAGATCACATGCAAACAGAAACTTACAAGTTGATATACGGTAAGAATAAAAAAGTGAATGAAAGAGATATAAGACTGGAAGTGTACAAGTTTTGTGGGAGGAAGTAATGTCACAGGAAGGGGAAGGAGGAGCTGACATTTGACCTCAATATGACACCATAGGCTGCCAAGTTCCTGGCATCCTGCCAGGTTCTCTCCTTGAACTCCTGGCTTCCCAGGCTTTGCTCCCAAATCTCAAGCCAAATTTGGCAGTCCTAGGTGTATACAATCAAGCCGCAGCAAAGTCATCCATGCTATTTTGCATAGGCTCTTGATATCACTGCAAAAGCACTTTTAAATTCATTGTATAAATGTAATAATGTGGCTGACATTGGCTTTCGCTGCTTGTATGGAAGGAGTGTTCAGAACAGTAAATATGTGCATGGCAGTGAAATCCTGAATAGAGATACACCTCTCGAAGACTGTTGACTTTTATGGACTTAGACGGGTGGCTGTGTAACTGCTTAGGATTTCCTCTTAAATACAGTACTGGCAGCCAGAAACTTCTGTTTTGCCAAGGATTACTTTTATACCCTTGTCCTTTCATTTTTTCCACCTGTATTAAACATGATTATCTCTCACACAGTAACTCACTGATTACCATTTATCAGAAGTTAAGTGTTTTATTAAATGCATAACTCTATGTAAAAAAAGTCTTGCATGTAACTTCTAGGAATTTTGCTATTGTATTCTGGTTAGTGTAATTCAAGAATGATATTTAATTTGGCTAGAAGCAATAATTGAACATTAAAACCACTCATAAAATTCCTACTGTCTAGACTGTATCAAATAGGAGTCAAAAGAACCACAGTGATCGTAACTTTTGCTGTAATAAGGTGATAAATCCCTGCTGGCAGGAGTGCAAATATCTTGTTCTTTTCTTAATGATTCCTTAACTATGCTGCTATTTAATATTCATAATAATAAAATGAATCGTTGTTTTTTAAAGTAGCACACATGTGAATTAGTGACATTGTTTGGCTGTGTTCTGTTCATCTTCGTTTTTTTAAACAAAATAAAACTTTTTAGTTTTTGGCTAGAATTCAAACCCTAAAGAGTCACTAGTCTTGCCAGTTCTTGGAAATCCAGTGTTCTCTGTAGAAACTATACTGGAATTTGCCCAGATTTTGTAATAATGCACGCAACAGCTTTCTGAATAATTGCCAGGTTTACAATAGTATGTAAACACAAGAGGTTTTCTTTTTTGACTGTTTTAAGTAGCAGAGTGCTTAGAGTATCAGATGGCTCGGTAGCTTTTGTATAACCTCTTTAAAATGTTTGTCATACATTATCTAGCCTTTTCAACAAGCCTATAATGTAGATCACTAGTTTTCACCAATGTGTATGTGACTTGAACACAAGACACTACATCAAAAGGCTGGTTACTCTGAAGAGGAAGGGAGGGCTCAGTAATCAAGTGGGAAGGATCTGCCAGGTAACTATGCAGCAGTCATTTCCTTTAACAAACATGTTTACTCCCTCCTTCATCTTTTGCAGCCAGGGATAATCTGGCACACCAAAGTGTGCATGCATAACCTACACCAAAACCAATCTGGAGGATAGTTGTTGGCAAGGGAGCCCTTTCAACAACCCAGGGCTCATTTCAAGGGGGAACGCACAGGAATGCAGTTCCGGCAGTTCCCCAAAGAGGTCACATGTCAGGTGGCACCGCCCACCTGACTCTCAGCCATTTTGAGCCCATTTTGGCATGGATTGGGGCCGAAACAGCCTGGATCGGGCCTCTGACAGGTGGTGGATCACTCTCCACTCAGCAGCGGCCCGATCCTGACCATTTTGGGCCCCTTTTCAGCCATTTTCAGCCACCTTTTGCCATTTTGGGCCCAATTTCGGCCCTGAATGGCCAGGATTGGGTCCAAAACAGCTGGAATAGGTGATGTCAGGGGGTGTGGCATATGCTAATGAATTATGCTAATGAGTTCCTCCAGCTCTTTTTCTACGAATTGACCCCTGCAACAACCTAATATTTTCTATATTGTCTACATTGGATAAACAGGTCAGTCCCAATGCAAAACAATACATGGTCACAAATCTGCATTAACAATCACAACACTAATAAAACAGTGTGAGAATATTTTAATCTTCCAGGACGTTCCATTGTTGACCTAAAAGTGCTGCCCTCAAGCAAAGAAGCTTCAAGGTCAAATTACAACATGAGATTGCTGAACTTGTGTTCATTTACAAGTTCAGAACAATGAAACACCCCCCCCAGGGGGAGGGGCTGAATAGAGACATAGGATTCTTATCTCACTATAAATGCTAATTTCTGCCCTAATCAGTTGTACCTTTACCTCCTGGCTGCCTTCTTTGCTTCAGCCCACCCATCTCTTGACTGGGATATAAAGGCTCAGGGATCTCTCTCTACTCCTACTTGTATCTGAAGAAGGAACTTTGATTCTCAAAAGCACATACCCTGAAAATCTTGTTGGTCTCTAAGGTGCTATTGAATTCAAATCCTGCTGTTCTACTGCAGACCAACATGGCTACCTACCTGAAACTAATATTTTCTAACAATGTTTTCTAATGGTAAACACTCTTCTCCTTCTCTCCCTTGATCTGCAAAAATATCCATACCCAAGAGTAGCTATGTATTAGGTAGATCGAGGTGGGTAGGGGCTCTCTGTTAGTGATTCTCAGGCCCTGGGCAAAAGTCAGGGATGTCCCTCCCACATCCCCTTCATTCCCACCATCACATACCTCATCACTGGTGAGGTATTTGCTGTGCCACTGGGCGACACACAGTGTGAGGGCAGCTGTTGTGCAGGTCATGGGCAATGGAAGTGAATTGGGAACACTGAGGGAGAGGAAGCACTGCACTGTGCTTGCTCACTCATCCACCAGCCAGGGCTGCCAATCATGCAGGCATCCAGCATCCTCTCTCCCTTTTCCCCTTGCCTTGAATCAACCGCCACATGGCAAGGCAGCTTCACAGCAGCCCACTCACCCCCAGCCCCTGTCCCCTGCTGCATCTCAAGTCACTGCTGGGACTGCATCAGCAGCAAAGAGGGCAGCCAGGGCAGCTGCATGGTGGTCAGCCCAAATGGAAGGAGCCCCCATTGTGGGTGCCTGAGGCAGATGCCCTGGTTGTTCCATAGTTAAGACCTCCATGGTAGGGATTGAGAGAGTTGAGCTAACATCAAGAAAGCTTGCCAAAGGCCATGAGAAAGTAGAAGATTCCTACAGATCATAAGCATTAGCACTGAAAATCCTCTCAGCATGCACAGGATAGTAGTTCAACATGTATGTATGTATGTATGTATGTATGTATGTATGTATGTATGTATGTATGTATGTATGTATGTATGTATGTCCTGCCTTTCTCCCCAGTGGGGACCCAAAGTAGTTCATATAGTTCTCCTTTCCTCCATTTATCCTCACAGCAACCTTGTGAGGTAGGTTAGGCTGAGCGGGTGTGACTGGCCCAAAATCATTCATCAGTCTTCCATGGCAGAGTGGGGATTTGAATTTGGGCCTCTCAGATGCTAGTCCAACACTCTAAGCACTACACCATGCTGGCTCCCAGTTCTGAAACAAACAGTGTAATCCTGAATAACGTTGCATCCTTCTAAGTTGATTGAAATCTTGATTGAATTGAAACTCTGAATAAGTTAGACAATGGCTTCTGTGTGTGTCTGTGTATGTCTGTGTGTGAGAGTGAGGTGAGAGTGAGAGCATGAGCGTGCATGCACAGGTTGCTTAAGACCACTTGATGACTTTCTGGTATGCTTCTGTTTATAGGATAAAAACAATTCCTAAAATGATCTCCTGAATACTACTCTTGGCTAAACAGATAGTTTAACCATTAACTTGGAACTGATTAAGCAGGCTGTTGCCTAGGAAAGACTGCAGCCGCAACAAACCAGTTTGTTCATACTTTTTTTTTGTTTGCCATTCATTTATAAACTTCCTGCTAACAGAATAAAAATATTACCATGAACAGGAGAAACTTCTGGCAATTTAAGTGACTAACATAGTGATCCTAAACCATTAAGTATAGTAAATCCAACTGAATTAAGCGGAAATGTGCACTGGCACATTTATTTAGTCACTGGTTTTCTCCCAAACGGAGACTCAAAGCAGGCTACAACATAATTTTCTCCTCCATTTTGTCCTCCCAACAACAACCCTGTAAAGTAGATTTGGCTGTGTGGATTCAAGCCTGGTTTTTTTTCATATCATAGTCTAGCATTCTGACTTCTGTACCACTCCGGCTCATATAAAAGAATAATTATTAATTATGGCATACACATTTGGACTAGAGCTCATTTCTTGAGAAATTATGAGAGAGTCCTCACTTTGCATTCATTTTATATAAGGGGTTGCAGGAAGGAGCAGGATCAAGGAATCAAGAAATACAAGAAGTAGAGAATGAAGTGTAATTATGTAAAATTGATGAGGAAGAAAAACAGAGACCACTCACTTCGGTTTGCCATTTGCCCACCTGTGACAGGTAAACTCCTGCCCTCAGCCCCAATCTTCCATCCTGGAAACATTTATCAGTGCGAGAACAAATAGCTGGAAAATGCCCTCCATAGTGAGACACTAGCAGTTTCCCAGTGCTTCTATAGTCTTTACCATAGACACTATTGGGGATTCTTAAAACATCACCCTGGTGTAATGTCACATCCTTCTCACCCGTCTCAGGAACTACTCTCAACATCCCCCAGTATTTGCAGAGGCCGTGCTGGCAAGCCTGATCTCACTAATTTTGCTAAGCTAATTAATGCATGTTATGGGTGGAAGTCACAAGTTTTGAGAAGATAGTCACAATGAGATAAGAATCCTTAATCTCACTTCAAGGGGTGGCGAAGTAATATGAAACCTTTAAATAAATCTGAATTCAGTTGTTTCAAGATGCAGTTTTCCTCTGATGTTATTTTGGTGAAGAACTGTGACTCTGTCAAGTAAGAAACAGTGCCCAGGGAGACTGACATCCTCCCACTGGTTTCTGAATACTGTGATTTCAGATGTGTCCATTTATTCTTTTATGAAGGGACAGACAAAGGAAAGTGAGGTTATAGTCCACAAAAGTTTATGCTGGAGTAACATGCTGGAGTCTTTAAGATGCCACATGACTCCTATTGAATTTTGCAGCAGCAGATGAACATGGCTGCTACACACACACACACACTTTTGAAAAAAGTGTGTAGTAGCTAAAGTGTTGAATTTCAATTGGGTTGAACAAAGTCCTGCTCAACAAAACTTTTGTGCTTTCTTAATTCAGCCTTCCTCACTTAATCCAATTTTCCTCTCAAGGTTGTCAGGATAAAATGGGAGAGGCCTGTACAGTATCCCATAATCCTTGGTGATAGGATAAAAATATAATTAATTAAATCTTTGCAGCATTGATTTTTGAAATATTCAGATTTAATAATTATGTTGTCAGGCTTTGTACACAAACACAAAAATGAGCTGCAGGATTTTTTTGGTAGGTGTAGCAGTGAATTTTAGTCTGGTACTCTCCAAACCTTAATGGTTTGCCTTGTGGTTTCTTTATTCATCAAAACTGGAGGTTAGGATATTCTAAATAAGTGAGAGTTTTATTAAGCGTTGGATATTTAGTTTTTCTGAAAGTGCTGAAAGTATTCCACTGTTGCAAAAATAGCACTCCTGTCTGTTAATGGAACCAGTAAATATTCTAGATAATTGAAGGTACTTATATATGAATAGTTTAATTCAAGAGAGAAGAAAACATCCTATGGGTACATCCAAAATAGCCTGCACAAAAATATTTATAAAGATGTTGGTCAAACTACATCAATTTATGTTTAACCGCTTTCTAATTTTTTAATCCCCGTTCTTCCTTTGCAAAGCCTAAACAAATAGTTAAGGTAGGTTGCCAGAACTAGCATGCAGATCTACTGAAATAAAGTGAAGAAAGTTATTAATGGTAAAGTCAACTTTGGAAACCAATCCAATCATGAAATTGTAATTTTTACATCTCCCTAACGTTTGGTCTGCCAGCTGGGAGGGAAAGTTCAACGTAGGCTAGACCCATGTGTAGAGATAAAAATGGATTGTTTTATTTGCTTTTGGTCACACTGTTTCCCCAACCCAACCCTCTGTTTGTGAGATTTTCTTCTCATACTTTCCCATCTTATCTCTATCATTAATAGGTTCTCCATGCTTTTCCCTTCTCTATCTGGCTTTCCAAGCATGATCATTAGACATTTTTGTGCCCTGAGAAGATTTTAATATGCACACACTTTCCAGTAAAGGTTGAGCATTTCACTTTAACCATGATATTTTGGTTATATATTAACAAGACATTGTGAAAATTCTGTTATTTCATCCAATGTAGCAGTGGGAACACATAGTGTGTTGGGTGTCTATCAAGCGTTTTCCTCTGTAGCAGAGGTAAACTATGTATTAAATATAACAAAGCCTTATTTTGCAGTGAAAAGCAGCTTTGGAGAGATGAGTGTTGACTGGAGGAACAGTCAAATGGAAAAGAGTGCTTAATGTTTTCTTTTCCTTCCTGCTCAAAATGGCTGGTTCACAATTTGCTCTAGCTAAACTGTGCCTTTAGTTGTGGTCCTGATTTTGACTCACACTATACAGCTCAATTGGATTTTCAGTTACAGTCCATTTTCATCATTGGCTTTTCAACCTTGAAGTGTTCTTTGATCCTTTTTCCCTGAAATTTCTTTTAGCTGATGGTGATGCATTAAAAAAACATAATTTGTGAATTATGCAGGTCACAGTTCAGAGCAGAGCAGAGAAATAGGTCCTAAGATACATTTTTTCTAGTCAATTGGCAAAACTGAGGTCTAAACATCTGAAGCCGGTGTGGGGTGTTTGAAACTGACAGCTCCTTTCTCTTGTCACCCCAAAGGAGCAGGAGAAGTCTGTCAGTTTCAAAACACCCCTCACAGGCTTCATCCGATCGGGTAAAGCCGGTGCGGGGCATGTAAAAACTGACAGCCCTGTTTTGTCCCTCGACTGGCAGGAGAATGGGGCTGTCAGCTTCACTCACCCCACACCAGCTTCAGCCTATTGGCTGAACCCAGTGCAGGTTGTGTGAAACTGACAGCCCCGTTCCCTTCCGCCCAGGCGGCAGGAGAACAGGGCTGTCAGGTTCACTCACCCTGCGCTGGGTTCAGCCCGTTGGCTGAGACTGGCATGGGGTGAGTAAAACTGACAGCCCCTGTTCTGCTTCTGCATGGGGCTGAACAATTGTACATTTTCATTATGCATTTTGTGTCTATTTTGTGTCTAATTCTTTATTTGTTTCTTTCTGGGACTAGCCTACTTTAAACTTTAAAACACCATCTCAAATCCAGGAACCTGGAATACATCAGGCAAAAAGATCTCAATAAGAAAAGTTATTCAGGTTTGCATCTGTATTAGGGGTGTGCGATTCAGGTTTCTGATTCGAGTAAAGTACCCGAATCAAACCCGATTCGCAATTATTCAGGATTTCCAAATCAGCCCCAGCATGCTGGCCCTGATTCTCTCCCCCTCACTTCAGTATGCTCCAATTTCCTCCCCCTCACTTCAGTATGCTCCGAACCTTTATGGAGCATCCCAAGCGAGCTAAATACCAGAATCCCTAAGCGGCTTGCCACTTCGGAATTCTGGTAATTCTGGATTTCCCCCCCACTTTGAGTAAACCCAAAGTGGGAAACCCAAATCTTTTGGGGGTGCACACCCCTAATCTGTATGCACTCTTAATAGAGGAGGAGGAGGAAACTTCCTGATGTCAGAGGGTAGACATGTACTTTAACCCAAATTCCTACAAGTAAAACCCATGAATAGATGAAGACACAGTGACCTATAGGGAGAAATAAATAAACAGCTTCTAGGAATTATTTTGATTCATGTCAAGCAGTGAGACAAAGGAATTTAGAATCTGGAATGAAACTAAGTGCTCTGATATTGAGCTTTGTTATTTTTTAAAAAAATTAAATATTAGCAGTGATGAGCATGCTGAAATAGTGGCCTAAACATTGGCTACAATTTTGTATATGCATTCATATACGCATGCAAAGATGCCATTGAAATCAGTAAAGATTTGCATAACTGTAGGACTTCAGCCCAGCTGGTTGTGAAATATATAGAGGAAGAGGATTAGTCTGAGAAACCATGGAAAATTTCACCCATGAGTGTCATTATATAACTAGCTGGGATTCAAAGTGACAAAATTTAATAGAGAACAAGGGTATGTTTAATACATGTATTTTATAGATTTCCATTTCCTCCAATGGATATTTTAGCCACATAATACATTCCAGTCATATGTTCATATTTAAAAAAGAGAAACTTCCTTTATGCTCCTGGTATTAATCTAAGATGTCTAACTAGGAAGGAAGGGGGGAAGTAACATAAGCCGATTTTGTTGCATGAGTGGAGAAAATCCTCAGCAAACTCAAGCTTTAGTTTAAAATCTGCTTTATGAATAAAGAACCATTTGTTCTGTAACACTTTGAGCCTTCTGATCTATTGGAAAGTGGTAGCTGTTCTATCAGCACGTGCATTCTCCCTGGTGTGCCCATTCCGGGGAGATGCCATGGTGTTCTCTCATGATCAAGGTTGTCTTTCCCAAATCCATGGCCCAGAATGAAATCAAAAGATTTTAGTGCAACATTCAGTACTGGGCATCTCCACAGGTTTGGGTAATGAAGTGCATATTGACAGTGCAGTTCAGTGATTTCAATGCAATAATTGTACATTCTGGGATTGCACTGTAAAGAACATAGATGCACAAATAGTTTCTTGTATACATCACCGTTCATATCTTTAAAAAAGTTAACAGGACTTTATATAGGCAATGTGTGAAAAATCTGTGGTTTTACTTTCAAACATAGCAAACATCACAGATTTTTTTTAAAAAAAATTAGTTATGCAGCCTTGAATGTAAGTAGTACACAAAAGCTACTTTTCCACTTGACCCCACAAACTAACAGAATAAATAGACTAACTGGATTCGGTTTCTTTTTCCCGGCCATGTCGGATGCTCCTCTCCGCAGGTCCGAGAGGAAGTGGCCGAGCAGCCTGACTGGGTGGTTGACCTGCGAGTGTTAACCCCCAGGACTCCCAGGTAGGGGGTCAGGGTCCGGAGCGCTGCGGGAAGAGCCCCCTGAAGTCGATCCAGGGGGTAAATAGCCCGTCTGCTCCTATGGAGGCCGGCAGACTTGCACAGCACATTGCATGCTGCCGGGCCATGGAGAACGGCAACAAGCAGATTTAAGGTGAAAGCCTGTAAGTAAGCGGATCCCTTCTGTTACTTTAAGCGAATGCGAAGGATTGGTGAGAGTTGAAGCTTAAGAAGGTTCGGATATCTTCCCCTTCATTGAGTTTTGGAACTTAGTTGGCAGACTCCCCCCCCCCTAAGATGGCGACGAAAAAGCAGAGCCCTGCTGTGGGCAAATCGGTTTCGGCTGCGTTGCAGGGGAAGGGAGAGACTCTTGAAGAGGTGGTTAAATGGTCGGTCATTGAAGCTGTGAAGCCCTTTGTTGATAGGCTAAATGAAATCGGACAAAGGGTTGGTTCAGTTGAAAACGAAGTGAAAACCACTAAAGATGTAGCATTCGAGGCAGAGAAATCTGCTCGTGAAAATGCAACACTCATGAGAGCTACAAACAAAGAAGTAAAGCTTTTGGAGAATCAATTGATAGGACTACAAGTGGATCGTGCTCAGACGGTATTGCGTTTACAGAATGTGAAGGAGGAGGAAAGTGAAAATTTAAAGGATCTGGTGTCGGAACTTTTGGCGTCATTTGCAAAGGCAACTAAAGAAGAGTTAAAAAGCGATATTCTGGAAGTCCGTCGGACATCTTCAAAATATGCAACGAAGCGTCAGCTGCCTCGTGAGATTATTATTGACTTTTCATCTAAGAAGACTCGGGACACCATTTTATATAATTCGACTAATGTGGACTTGGACTTTCTTGGCAACAAGGTTAAGATATTGAAGGACGTTCCATTTCTAGCTCGGAAAAGAAGATTCAAATACAAAAGGTTTGCAGCTCTTCTGAGAAAGCGTGATATAAAATACAAATGGTTATTTCCGGAAGGCATCTGGTTTAGATATAAAGACCAAGCCTATAAGATAATATCGGAAGTACAGCTGAGGGATTTTGTGCTTAATCATCAAGAGTTCGAGCAAGAAGAAGATCCAGAATCTGAAGGGGGGAGTGGGGAGGAGGGAGTGAGCGCAGCTATTGTAGCTGTTCAAAGAGAACTGAGACCAAGACGCAGGGGAGGGGGGGAAGAAGACCTGATCCTGACTGTAGTTCGTATCTTATAAGATCTACCAATCTAATAGCATATTAGAAAGTTTAACTTTAAATAATTGTATTATGAAGGGAATTCAATACTTGTAATTGTAGTCTGTGTTCTTATGTTGTTTTTTCCCTCCTCCCTTGTTTCCTTTTTCCTTTTTCTGTTTGTAGTTTTGATGTTAGTAATTAAAATAAAAATTTATAATAATAATAATAATAAAAGAATAAATAGACTAACTCATAGGCTTACCAAGTTTGCAAGAGCAATTAACTGCTAGGACTGAGATAACAATGTATTCAAGTAACTATATTGACCCTAAATAGATTTGTTTGCAGCATTTTGGGCTGTTCTTTTTGGTTAAACTATGAGTTTTCTGGATTTTTGAGTAGAGAACTTGGGTAAAGGTCAGCAATCTGCAATCTTGATCCATGCTTACATGATACTCAAGACAGAGATACTTTTTGCAGTTGAAGTACCAACAGTAATAGAAGAAAGCAGAAGTACAGAACAAAATAAAATACCACTATAAAGTATTTGAAAACCAAGAAAATTATAACCACGTATTATTGAGTGATTGTGGCTGATTCCACACTCGTTGGATAATGCACTTTCAAAGCACTTTATCAATCATTTGAGGTGGATTATTTGTTCCGCACACAAAAAAATCCATTCCAAATGATCTATAAAGAGGATTGGAAGTGCATTATCCAACGTGTGCGGAATTACTCTGTATTAAATTGAAAAAATTATGGAAATCCACTCTAGTTCTTTCTGCTTCAGGTGCTGTTAGTTTGGGTTCTTTCTGCCAATTTAACTCAATGGGCTTAAACTTGAGTAACTTTGCATAGGATTGCACTGTAAATCTACTAAACCAAAATTCAGCTCTAACTTTTGTGCCTAGTCCTAGTCAAAGCTTAATAATAATCTGATCAAATATGACTGACCATTATCCCTTTTGCTAGGTCACCTTCCTATGGTGCTAAAAACATGATACTTCATCTAAAATGATTAGCACTTAATTCAATGGAACTTCCCAATAAGTCAAGTACCATATTTGAACTTCCCAATAAGTCAAGTACCATATTCGCATCCTTTAAAATCAATGACTTGCATCACTGTTAACATGTTTAATGCTAGTATGTATTCTGACTATTTAAAATAGAAATGGATACAGATCAAGGTTTTCAAGTGGAGAATTAAGCACTTTTAAGTTAGTATAAATGGTTAATTGCAGAACACTGTTTATACTGTTTTTTGGCCTTTTGGAATTTCATATTCTTCACACATTTTAACCAGCTTTCCCCCACCTGTTTTTAAAACAGCATATGGTTCAAATCATGCCATGGTGTACCCTAGCCAAGATTCTTGGGTGATGATGCACAGAAAGAGAAAAAGGCACATATGCTTTTAATTGAACTTTAGTTTTTCATAAGTAGAACACTAATGCATATTGTTGGCTTCCAGTTTTTTGATTCAATGAGATTTAGAGCCTTTCTGAATAATCAGCTTTATGGTGTAATAAAAGTACATTTGTTTCTCATTTGTTGCACTGAATTCCTCACATTAGTCCTTGAAATTGCAGTTGAATAGCATCGATTTTCTAAGCATACAGAGAACTTGTCTGGTGCAACAGATAAGAGCAAAAAATTCCTGCAACTATTAAGCTTTCTGGGTGATTCTGGACTAGTCACAGTCTTTTAGCTGGGCTAAGCAGATATTCATTTCTCTTCCATTGGTTCATCCTACTGTATTCTGGTTTTGCTGGGAGGAAAACAAGTTAAATCGATTCCAGAACTAGAAAATATACCATTTTCTTCAGCCTTCAAAGTGTTAGTTCATTTATACCTCTTTCCTTCTTTGTTTTACCCACGAGCACATGCACCTTGCTAAAACACTGCAAAAAAGCAATCTCAAAATATTTGTATGTACAATTGCAACAAGATTCTTCTTTCTGATATTTTACTATTAATGTGCACATAAACACCTGAGCCTTTAAAAACATGCATTTTCCCTTTAAAAGGCTAACAATAAAGTGGAAGTATTGTTTCAATTAGGAAAACAAAGTGAAGATTAAAGGATCCCCAGCTCCCCAACCTACACACACACATAGCCTGAAGCAAACAGACTGCAAGAGCCTGCAATTTGCACCCTACAGACATCTTTTTAAAGGTCTGTTTCCCCCCACATTTCACAGAAAGAATACTGATACAAACCATAATGCATATGTAATGTAATGCACTGTACATAGGTCTCTCCTCTAAGCTAACAGAATGCTGCAGCTTAGTTATTATCGGGTGTTAGGACAAGAATGAATATTCCATTCAGCAGACACTCCACTGACTACGTATAAGTTTCCAGGCTTGTACAAACTATTCATGGCCTTGGTCCAGCATATCTATGGGACTGCCTCTCTCTAATTCCACCATGCAGCTTTGCTCATCTGAACAGAGCCTTCTGCATGTTCCACCCTGCTGTTGGTCAAAATCAACAGCTGTCCAACATGTATTCTCCCTGGTGGCACCCATCTTATGGAACATCCTACATTTGCTTTTTGCTTTTACTTCTCTTGTTATTTTTCACTAATGCCTTAGTGCTGGATGCCTTTGGTCATTGTAACATTATAACTTCGTTCCAGAATAACACAATAATGCAATTGGAAATTAAAATTAAATTTTAAAAGGGCGTGATGGTGACGTGACAGCACCAGCGATTCTGACAGTGATGGCAATGATGATGTTCACACCTTACCACATAACCCTCTTTATTTCATGGCAGTGTGGGAAAAAAATATAGCACCCACACCAGGATTAAAAGCAGTGTGCAGAAAGGTTGGTGGCCAAAATGAATCTGATCCTTGTCAGATGCTGCAGGGGGGCATTGGAACCGGGGGTGGGTGGGCTTGCCCTCCAAGATGGCCTGCATGTCTGAGCTGGCCACAGATCAGGCTTCGGAAATGGAGAAGAGGGGGTTTATAGCACCCTGTTGATTGGCTCCCAAGTGCCTCCTCCATACTCTCTCTTGCTCGCTCGCTCATTATCATCTGCTCACAGCCTACACAGCCTTTTCCTCTCTGGAATTCCTGACAAGCCCACTTTTATAGTGCCATTCTGGAGGAGTTCCCTTGCCTCCTTCAGGTTCCATTTGGTTCCCTGACTTTATCCTCCTCCACCTTGAGCCGATTGATGGGGCCAACAGCCTGCCCTGGGTCTCCCTGGGGGCTCCCCACCCTCAGCCCCACTCTGGCCCTTTAGGGCAGCCCTGTAGGGTGGGTCTGGCTGGCCTCTGCCAGCTGCTGTGACCAGGCCGCCGCATCAGCACATCCCTTGGCAGCCCTGCCCCGGCCAACTCTGGCGTCACTGCCCTTGGGGCCTCTCCAAGAGCTGGGCCGCACCTGTCGCCACTGGGAGGGGCAGCCGCCTGCTCTGTTGGCAGCAGGGAGGTGTCTGTGTCACTGTTGAGCTGCTGCAATGCCTGGGGCCTTGTCCACCAGCTGGGCCTCCTGCTGCTTGCTCCTGCTGAGACCTCTGCTTGGTGGCGACACAGCTGCAGCCATTGGGGTATGCTCATTGACTGCCTCTGCCATGGTCACCTCTGCCTCCACCGCTGCTCCTGCTGTGTGGGGCCTGGCTCCTTTGCATCATCCCACAGCATCTCCATGGTGGCCCTGGCTCCAGGTAAGTCCCTTCCTTAAGGAGTAAACATCAAAAAGAGAGGAGTAAATCACCTGTGCAAAAAAGGTCTTTGTATTGGATTTCTGCTAGTCTTTGCAAATTTGCATTTATAGACCATATTATGTTGTTTACTGAAATGTTCTTGAAACTGACTGTACTAACTCATACTGTAATCCACACTGAGTCTCAGAGAGAAAGGTAAACTGTAAATAATATAAAATAAATAAATGCTTTTATACACGTTTGCCACATTGATAACATAAAAGACAGAAGGAAATAGCCGTATACATATCTGTATAACCGTACACATATCTGGCATGAAATAATTCAGCTCTTTTTCTGGATATAATAATAATCAATAGAGATTCTAATTTCCTGCAGTAGGGTGTGCAATATTGTATTTGAGCCTCACATTAACCAAATATTGGATCACTCAGTTACTTTTTGAGACTTTTCTTTGGGAGAAAGTTTCTGCAGATGCTTTTTCATGTCCATGTGTACACAGAGACAACATTTCAGGAAGACTTGTTTAGGGTGGCAAAAAGACTTTAGCTCTGCCCAAGAAGAATACAGGATAGCACAACTTAGAGGAGCAACAACAACTGCCCTCCAATTTGGCAGCTCTTTCATTTATTGAGAGAGGCACCTTAGAAGGGGGTCGCAGTCAGAAAGGCCTCCAGTTTCATTTGTTTACAGACTGAATGTTCTTTATGCCATTCCTCACTCTTTAATTTTGTGGTCATCTTGTAATCATCCATCTTAACCACCCTGCTGAACAAATGCTGGTGGCAGTTTCTATGTGAGAACCGGACAGAATGGAAAGCTTTGTTAATGTCTAGGGCTTCAATAAAAGCTGATGGCAACCAATGGAGTTAAACCAGCAAGTAATGCAAAGGAGACAGCAGAGTGACACAATTGTGCAACCACACAAAATCAGAAGCAAATATACACATTCTATGTTTTTGGAATGCAAATGATTGATACAGAAGGTGATCAGTAATAGCCCAGTGGAGAGAGCGCTGTCCAATTTTCTTGTGTGAACTTAACCATTCAGCTGTCTCTCAAGTTCAGCCCATCCCTGCTTCTGTATAGTGTGCATTATGGGATGGATCCAACCAGGTTTTTCACTCAATTCCCTCCTTACTTTATTCATTCATGTATTTGTTTAAATCATTTATATGCTGCCTTCCCACACAGTCCAGGGTCCCCAAGGCAGTGAACATGAAAACACTTCAAACATTAAAAAAAATCTGAGAGGTTAGTCTCAGAAGGTGGTGCCCGGGGGTTCTTGGTCTGTGGGGTTCCGCACAGTTCGATCTTGTCCCCTATGCTATTTCATATCTATATGAAGCCACCCGGAGAGGTCATTGGAAGGTGTGGTCTTCAGTGTCACTAATATGCTGATGATGCCCAGCTCTACCTTTCTTTTCCACCTAATTCCAAGGATGGTGTTGATGTTTTGAACCAGTCCTTGGAGTCAGCAATGGGCTGGGTGAGGGTGAACAAGCTTAAATTCAGTCCTGACAAGACAGAAGTTCTCTGGGCCAGAAAGGCAGACCAAGAACTAGCAAGCTCCTCTATCTTGGCCAGGGTTATACTTCCCTTGAAAAACCAGGTCCACAGCTTGGAAGTACTGCTAAACATAGGAGTCACCTTAGAAAACAAGAAGCTGTAGTGGTTTAGAGTGCTTTTGCCAAGTTTCTGTTCATGTGCCAGCTACACCCATTCCTGGCTCAGTCAGATATGGCCACAGCAATCCATGCCTTAGTTAGATCTAGATTGAGCTATTGCAATACCTTCCGCTTGGGGCTACCCTTGAAGACAATTCAGAAGCTGCAGCTAGCGCAGAATGCTGCAGTTTGGTTGGGGTCAGCTATCGGGACCATGAGACCCCTGTATTACTGCAATTACACTGGCTACCAATCCACTCCCCAAGCACAATTCAAGGTGTTGGTTTTGGCCTTTAAAGCCCTACATGGCTTGAGACTGGGGTATCTGAAGGATCTCTTCTCCCATATGTTCCCCTCTGGGAATTAAGATCATGGGGAGAGGCCCTTCTGCCTCTACCATCAGCTAAAGAAGCTTACCTGGTGAGTAACAAGAGAGGGCCTTTTTGGTGGCAGTCCCATGACTATGGAACAGTATCTCCAGAGAAGTGCACATGGTCCCTTCACTGCCAGTCTTCAGGAGGCAGCTAAAGACATTTTTATTTAGGACTGCTTTAAATTTTTTTTGTGGTCACAGGTTGGTCCTTTATAGAAGGCACTATATTGTGAGGAGGGGGCAGTATACAAGGCATATAGTCATTTATTTAACAGTACTGTAACCAACTGAGGGATTTCTTTTTATTTGGAAGCCCCACTGTAGAAAGGTGCTGAAACAATGAGGGGTGGAGGGAGCACAGATAAGGAAAGAGTGTAATTCCTTCCCCATTTACTCACTAGTGTTTTAAAGCTCACATACCTCTACCTTAGTTTGTCAGCAGTGACATGGGTCTACAACTGCCACTTGAAGCTCAGTATTGCTATTGATAGGTAGACCTCCCATTCAATGGGGGACCTGCAATGACACGTACAAGGAACTGGAAATGCATCTCAAGGATACAGAACAGAAAACTAAGGGAACAGTTTGAAAAACACTATTAAAATCTTTTCTCAGTGCCAGACTATGTGGTATGTGGGAGTTCTTTGATCCATCTTATAAAAGGTCAGGAAGCTCTAAAAGGCATATACAGCTTGATCCATTTGTTTAAAGGTGCTTAGGGAATGTGGGGAAAGGAACTTTACCTGCTCTAGCTTTAGAGGAGGGATGGAAACGAGGGTGGTAAGAATGAGTTGATAGCAGCAGTGGAGAAGAAAGAGGGACTAGTTACCTCCCTACAACATCCCACCTGAGGCCACTAACTCACATGGCTCTGAACTTGAGATGGCCCTGAACTTGAGGAAGTGGCTTGTTTATGAGAAGAGATGTCATTTCAAGGTTACTGCCCAAGATAAGGATCTAATTTCCCTGAAAGTGAAGAAAGTTTTGCTTATATGGATTGATAAACATATGGATCAATTCCTCTTTATGATCATCTAAATATCTGTTTAAAAAGGGTGGAGGGCTGGGCATATCTAGTCCTCTGCTGCAGTAAAGGCAGCCTTTCAGTGACCCAGTTGGCATGACAAATTCATTGGCATTCCTGAAATTTAGAACACATACTTGGCAAGCATTTAGGATTTTTCCACTCAAAATAAAGTCAGAAACTTGTTTGGATGTTGTTGCCAAGACATCTCTTTGCATACAGGAGCCAGTTACCATGTTGTTAAGAAAAATATTCCTCTACATGAAGACGTCAGTTGCAGGCAGCTCTCTTCTACTAGCCACTAGGGTTCCAATAACATGGAATACCTGGTGATATAAGCTGCCACTTTGAGAAACATCAGAGTTCTACCATTACTTTGCATTCCTTCTACACTGTATGTCTGTTTTATATGCACAGAAGATTGTGTTCCGAGTCCAAGTCTGATTGTGTACAACCAAAAAGAAAACATCACTTAGAATAAATAAGTTTCTCCGGAACTTCAGAAGTTCAGTTGAGCAGTTATTCAGTTGAGTTGAGCAGTTACTTTAGTTGAGCAGTTACTTCAGAGTAACTGCTCAATATCCTTTGCTTCACTGCTTACATGGATTTTACCTCAGTAAAAGCTATAATAATACTGAGTAGGCTTTTAAATTTCAAACTGAGTCTGCAGCTATGAGACTGCAGCTGCTTGGTGCTGAATTATAAACAAAAGTTACACTGAACATACATAAGTACAACTGGAAACTGGCCTCAGCTAATGCATGAAAAGAATAACAGGATTACAGTTTTAAAAAACCCATGCGATAGAAGTCAGAACTCCTTGGCTTTGCTCTATTCCTACATCATGATGAAAACATTCAACTCAAAACGAAAGCAGATATCCAACAGCTCTCAGGCAATTGACTTTACATTGGCCAAGACAGATTTTAAAATGCTGCAAGGCAAACAGTTTTTTCAACGTTCTCAGCAGAGTAACTTGTATGTTTTAAACTGATTTTTAAAAAAATAGCATTTTGCTTTCTAACCTTTGCAACAACAAAGTGCCTATGAAAAAGAATGTTGCGTTGATTTTTTGCTTGCTTTAGATTTTTAATTTTATTACTTTTTTTGCAGTCATGGCTTGTGGTACCACTATGGGACTTTGCTGATTATGGTTGGACAATGCATTACAACTTTTTTAATGAAAAGTTTTTCTAAGTCGTGCATACAAGTATCAGAAACAAATACCGATCAGTCTCACACATGAGTTCCATTTGATAGTTGTTTATACAGGAAACTTGGAAGTTGTTGCCAGCTAGTGGCTATATATGGTTTGTCCCATCCCCTCCCTTCCACAGTTTTTCTTTGTCATATTCAGCCCTACACAAATGAGCTGAGATTCTAACAGCAATCATTCAACAACCTTCCATGAGACATATGATACAAGACTTTCTCCGGTTACCAGCATCTGGAGGCCTTGTAGCACAGCAGTATGCTAGGCAAAATGCTTATTATTCAGATATACATCACTAGCTTTAGTTTCTTGGTGGCAGAAGGCATCTAGAGATGATTCTGAGAAAGAAGGCATCACTTTTAGGGAGGCATTTGAATTATTATGTCTCTATTGTAAATTTTCATATTTCAGGAGACAGTGAAAATCTTACAGAGAAGGGATTACACCAAACTCCTTCACAAAAAAGGCTAGAAATATGATAAAGAGAAGGATGTAACATTGAACCGGGACAGAGATGGGAGGTGACCAGAACTTCAAAGAGTTTTTTCCTCCCAATGTGAATAAGAGCCAGATTTGAGATTCACTTGAGGGAACATCCTGGACATAAATTCAAGCAGGGGAGGACTAATTTCTTCCTACTCTGACTCTTACCCCTTCTTCCTATCCATGACTTATATAGCATTAATTACTTTTTAAAAACTTCCCAGTAATCGATCAGCTCCAAAAAATATCTGTTCTGACAGGCGGTTCAATGGATTTGTGCCTGTATGGGTGCTGTCCTGAACATTTTATAAAATGTAGGTTGCAGACAGATCACACTGCTTGGATCAACTCTTAGGAAAAGAAAAAAAACCCATCATAACCAAACATTTATCTAAGTGACGGCTGTTGTATGTGTTGGTGTTTATCAGAGTTTTTATTTGTTTTGATTTTAAGAATGCTTGAGCATATCTTTAATATATCAAAGGGTTCAATCAACCTCTAGTTAATATATAATGAAAAGCCCTGTTCGCATCATGTTACAGTTAATGCACTTATATCTTGTATGTACATGTGTGTGTCTGTTTGTAAGAAAGAACCAAGGTACATTCACTTTGCAATGAAAACTAGGGAATAGAACCCTAGGTACTAGGTTTGTTTCACATGTTCAGCAATACAAGTGTTGAATGTAACCTGAGAATTACTCAATGTGTGTATTTGTTAAAAAATTAAAAATACACTAAACACAGATTGTACATGCATTCACTAGTGAACAGGAGTGAGGGTTGTTCATCATCACTAATATCACAGATACTAGCCAACAGGTGCATGTATCTAGAAAATGTTTGTTGTCATTTTGAATCCATGGCTGTTGATTGGGATGTTTAATATGATTGAGTAGTTTTTCTTTGGGGCATTGCTGGGTCAGGGTGAAAATGTATCAGTTTTTTTTCCAGTTCTCATGATTTTCATGGCTGTTCTTTTCAATGGGGAGGGGGTACTGATTAGTAGTTTGGGGCAGCTGTTTTTGCACTTAATGATACCAAAATTGCCCAGAAACACAGTCCTCCTATGATGTTCCCTTATCCTTAAACAACAAAAATTGCATCAGATTCCAAAAATAATTAACTAGTTTATTTACGTTAGAAGGGAAAGGTCAGGTGAAATCAGGGGTTGAAATATATATCTGAGGTAAAATCAGTACACGCACAGAATTCAGTTCTTATGCTGTTCATAGATAATTAAAGGCTTAAGTTTTGAGGCTTTGTTTCCCTTGTTTCCCCCCAAGCACTCCAGTATAATTTCTTTTAGTATTCTCTTTCTCTTCTAGAGTTAGGAATGCTGGTACCCACCTTTTAGTACCCCCAATCCCCTTCTCTTTATACAGCAGTGCTTTCCTTCAGTCATTAACTGAATCTGGAGGTCTCCACAGGCAGTTTCCAGCCACACCTAACCAGAGACCTCTTCACTCTCCAGAGCTACCTCCCTGTTTAACTGGGATAGGGAAAATATCCTCTCCTTAGAAGATCTATCCCCTTACTTTGGCCCCTTTGGGAGTCTGCACCTACTTCTCAAACCTCCTTGCCAACTTTCTCAAGTTCTCCTGCTAGTGTTAAAACTGCTCTCCATTAGAACTTCATCTCCTAACTCTCCACAGTAGATTCTTCTCTGTGCTAGTACTGAAAAAGACCCTCCTCTTTCCAGCTCAAGCTAGCCAATCAGATCCCTTGGAATAGCCTATCACTCAAAGCTTTCTGATTCTGTCAGGGATTAACCCTTAACAGTCCTGCAGATGCATGTGCAACCCTTTCAGGCTTTTAAAAATGTGCAATCTGTCACACCTCCCTCAAATTCTAAAGAACCTCTAAGTTTCAAAATGATAGAACAAGGGAGGGTGATTTTACAGACCCCCTCAAAGTAGGCTCCTGTCTGCACAGCAATGCTAAATTCCCTCATTTCCTAATCTGGCCACCAAGTAGCAGCCAGTCAGGAGGAGAACATCAGCCAGTCAGCAGCATTAAAAAAGAACAAAGCTCTCTTTGCATTAATTTCATTTCCCTACTCTTACTGACAATATTTTTTAACCTTTCCACTGAAAACTCTGCATTGCTTTCCTTCTTTGTTGTGGGTTGTCTGTCTTTCAAAGAACCGCAAATTTCAAGCAAGTTGGGCAAAGTATTTGAATTCTACCGGTCCCTGAGCGAGCCCCCATCTGCTATTAGGCTTTTCTACTTTTCTACTAAGAAAAAAAGTCTCTCTCCAGACCAGAGGGAGGAGTGAAGGGAAATTGGGGTGGGGGAGAGAATGGGATTGGTTGGGAATGCTCTTTGCTCTTTCCTTGCAACAATCTGATTGGAAGGAAGAAATTCAGTACAGAAGATCAAAGTGAAATGCGATCCCATGCTGCATTTCTGGTAAACCTCAGAATTTGAAGGAAAAAAAATTTCCAAGAAGGGGTTTGTGAGTACCAAGCAGCCAGTACTAGCATCTCCATTCCAGAGAGTCACAAGTAAGACCTAGCAACAGTTGTTTTCATGATTTTTATGGGTTGTGATTTTCATTATGCATATCCCTGCTATCCAACAGGCATCCTAAGAGACAGTGTAGTGTAGTGGTTAGTTTAGGATCTGGAAGATCTAAGTTCAAATCTCCACTCTGCCATGGAATCTCACTGAGTGACCTTGGGCGAGTCACACTCTCTTAGCCTAACGTAGGAGAACGATGTAAGTCACTTAGTCCCCAATGGGGGGAAAGGTGGGGTAGATATAAAGTAAACAAAATAAATAAATTGAAGACACTCATGCAATTATATTGCAGAGAGCACTCCAGGTAACAAAATTTGTGCTAGGAGGATACAGAAGTTGCATTTTTCCTAGGCATAAAAGACTGCACTTTGAATTCTGGGAAAATGTTATTTTCTCCAACAGAAAAGATAGCTATTTAGATATCCCAAATTAACAAGATCAAAACAAATAGTGAGCTATAAAACAATTATCTGAAAAGGCACTGAACAAGGCTAAGTCTCATTGTAAATGAGTGATAAGCTTGCTAAACCTGTACCAATGACCTATCTAATAACAGATGTCAAACAAAAGCATAAATAGTTGTCACTATTTGCTTTGTTTTAATTATCGCAGTTGCATTAATTCCCAGGTTTATTCCCAGGACATTAATTAGAAACATGCAGATAATCAATGTTCAGTCTGGCTGCTTACTGTTTTTCATTCATGATGAATTTACCAAATAATAGCCCAAGCATTTATCTGTAGGTAGAAATTACTGAAAGAATTATGCTATAACTAACAACACTATGTGAGCCAGTTTGGTGTAGTGGTTAAGAGTGTGGGACTCTAATCTGGAGAACCAGGTTTGATTCCTCACTCCTCCACATGAAGCCAGCTGGGTGACCTTGGGTCACCTAGGAGCTCTCTTAGCCCTACGCACCTCACAGGGTGTTTTGTTGTGGGGATAATAATAACATACTTTGTAAACCACTCTGAGTGGGTGTTAAGTCATCCTGAAGGGCAGTATATAAATTGAATGTTGTTGTTGTTATTGTTGTTGTTGTTGTGATGTATCCAAGGAGATCCAGTAACAAAATATAAGCCTTTTTGCTGGGAGATCTGGGGTTGGACTCAATTTTGAGGTCTTGGCTGTCTGTAGGGTTAATGTCTTTTTTCCTGATTGGCTGTATGCCTTTCACAGTCAATGAAATGCAAGAATGAACCAGGACTAGGATTTTTTTAGTTTGGTGGTCTAGATAATTTCAAATATTACCATGTAATATTGCTATCTATACTATAATAATATACTTTGAAGAAAATTAGGCACAGTGTATGGCATATATAAATTATAAATAAAGCATTCCAAAGTTAAAAAAAATGTTACTAGTTTAGTATTTCTCAGTTTTTTAAAAACTTGGGCCTGCTTTCTGAACTTAATATACTTTCTCCTGTGTAGTTAGGGACACCTCCAGAACCTCTGCCCCTTCTGCCCATCCGGGTGGCAGGTGGAAATCACCAGGAAAATGGGGTGGGGATTGATTAAATCATAGCATTTTGGGTGAATGGTAGAGCATTGCCTCAGCACAATAACATCACTTCTAGATTGTGCCAGAAGTGATGTCATGGTGGTGGAGTGACTCTGAAAAGGGGTCCCTGCCTCCATCATCTCCTACAGATTGCCATCCATGGGCTTTCAACCTATTTGTAGACTGGAATACTAATCAAAAACTGACTTTAAAAAAGAAATAGAACAGGTAAATTGTTCATAAGAAACATAAATTACTTAAGCATTTCCAGCTTGCACTCCTCTTTGTCCACTGTGGAGACAGCCCTCCACTACACAATGAATTCCCCTTGTAGTAGGTACATTTGTCTTATGTGAGCAGAAGTAAGTAGCATCCAAGGAATGCACATTCTGTAGAGGATGAAGGAAGCATGAATGGAAACAAACCCTTGTATTATTCTATGACTATACTATATATCTGATACTTCTTTTGCATTGTTTGTTATTTTGGTGGGTCTGAATTAGACATGGGCACGAACGGGAAAACCCCCCAAACAGGCTGTTTGGTGTTCGTTCCCGATGATGAACACGAACAGCAGACCAGAACCAAACATGTCCCGTTACCGAATGTGTTTGGTGTCCGGTGTTCATTGGAGCCCGAGCAGCCCCCTTAGCACTTAGAGAGCCCATATTCACAGGGAATGTGCAGCAGGCTCTTCTCCAGCCATTACCCAAGTTTGGTCAAGATTGCAGTATGGATCTCGGAGTGGTGCCAGAGACAGGGAGCCAGCAGAGGCTAGACAATGTAATCCTCAATAGGGAAAAATATAAGGTTGTCGTGGTGGACATCACAATTAGAGATGGGCACGAATAGAAAAAAAAATGAACATGATGTTCGTTGCCATCCACGAACAGGGACTCACGAATAACAATGAGCATAGCCCTGTTCATGAACATGTTCGTGGTTAGCTGTTTGTGGGGGCCAGCAGGCTCTCCTGCAGCCATCATCCAAGTCAAGATCCCTACTGCACCACTCCCAGAAATCTGACCTGAGCAGGCACCAGGAAAGGTACCAATAATAAATAATAGCTTGGCCCCAGAGCCTGGCAGCAGCCCTGGAGCTTGAATGGGTAGATCCCTACCGCAGCAGTTCAGACAGAGTTCAGACAATCCCTGCCTAAGTTGCCAAGGGAATTGATTGCAGGTGCCAGACTGTCTGGCTTGATGAACAGCAACGACTATCTGTTCGTTTAGAATGGGGCCTCACAAAGAGTTCGTTCGTGAACAGCAGATTGGGCTGTTTGTGGCTTTTTTTGTTCGTATTGCTGTTTGTGTCCATCTCTAATCACAATCTCCTTTTAGAACTGAAAGACCGCCATAGAAGAAACCAGGGAACATAAATACTAAAAACATGCTTCCCTGGCAGATGCACTTAGATGGAAGGGGTGCAAGGTGTCTGTCCATGCCTTGTTTGTTGGAGCTGTAGGCAGTTGGGATCCTAAGAAAGAGTCTGTACTGCAAGCCTGCAGCATGAGGAAGTGCTATGCCGAACTAATGCACAGGCTTGTGGTGTCTGACACCATATGGTGGTCCCAGGGTTGGTGCCAGAGTTTCTAGTGCCTGAGGCTGGGGAGGGGGGCAGCTTCAGGACTGCTCCTGCCCCCTCGCTTGCACACACAGCACACATGTACACCCAGACTGCGGGGCAGTGGGTAGCTGGGTGGGAGGGCTGAGAGGCTGCTAGCCCAGCCAGGCACGGCGGGTGGCTGGGGAGGCGCATGTGCATCCTCCCAGCCCTCCTGCTCCGTTGCTCCATGTGCTGCCCTGGATGCCTGCCACGGCTGGCCTGCAGCTTCTGCTCCCAGCCAGGGGTGTGTGTTGGTGGCAGCAGCAGCGTGGGAGAGCTGGGAGGCTGCAGTAGCTGCAGGCCAGGCATGGCAGGCGGCCGGGGCAGCGTGTGGGTAGCTTTCCATCCCTCCTGGTCAGCCGCCCGCATGCTGCCACCACTAGTTCCATGGTGCACACCTCCACCCTTTGCCCTGGGCCCCCCTCCAGTGCCTCAGCGCTGGAAGCAATCGCCGGAGTTGCGTCAATAGAGGCGCCGGCCCTGGGTAGTCCCAAGACATCTACATAGAACACATCTCAGGACACTTCCAGTATGAGGAACTGGCTTGCTCTCCTATCCCCTTCAGCAACTTTACTCCCCTTCAGCAACTTCCACAATCGGAGCAACTGTGAGAATCAGCCATCAGTGAAAACAGAAGAAAAGGAAGGTAACATTAAAAACATGACCGTTGTTAAATTAAGATTAACTGCTGTCATTAGTCTGTATGCTCGTCCTTCAAATGGTAGTTTGTATACTGGTGGAACAAAAGAAGCAACTGTGAATGAAGCCACCATCATGGTGTCAATTTCTACCCCACCGCTCCCACCCTGAGTTGTGCAGCCTTGTGGCCTTGTCTGGTCTTAATCAACTGTCTGAGGTAAACTTTCTTGGTTGTCCTCCTCCCAGTTTTCAATTTTCACTAGTGCCTTTTTTACCCCCCCTCCCCAACATTATATTACAAGAGAAAACAAGGTCTCAGACCCAACAAATTAATAGACAAGGTTTCTGGAACAAATTTAAAAGCCCAGCTCTTGGCTGGTGAATGGATAAACTTCACTACAGAATGTAAGAACAGAGAAATAAGAACTAAAGGAGCAGCTAAAGAAGACCAAGCAGGCTAATAAAGAGGAAAAGCTTAGTTTAAATATTATCTTAATCCAGTTTTCAGGGAATATTAAATTCTTCAGATTAAAGAATCACTAAATCACAACATGATCAAAGTCTCTCTCTCTCTCACAGAAAACTTGCCAGAGATTTCTTTTAGGATCTTTGTTCTACATTCCTTCACCGTGTTATGATTATTTAAAAATTGTGTGGTTACTCTTATGTGCCATGCTTTGATGAAAAACTACATGTCAGTAGTTAATTTGTCTTTTGATTGAACTTCTTAACAATGCAGCAGAAAACCTTGAGCAGAAGGAGTCAAGTAAGAAATGTTTTGTGGCCTGATGGGAGTCTATAACTTGTGCAGTAGTTATCTAAAACCACCAGACATCTGGACATTTTATAGATGTGTTTTGACCTTTGCTGAAAATGGAGTCATCTAGATACTGGAAATTGTGGGGTGTAGTGAAGAAGGCCCCAACCTTTTAACATTAGACAGTATTGTAGAAAATTTGTGGTTGTTTTGCTCTCTGGGCAGTACTGGAAGAATAATTTAATATAGATTTCTGTGAAAAAGAATTTCCTGAGTCATAAAACATTGCATGTGAAAAAATCCATAGTTTCTATAAAATAAATATTGTGACTTTAATATGATTAGAATGAGAGGGAAAATTTACATGGATATTTTTTTAAATGGAAGGTCATCAGTTACCTGATTATGTACATAGGTACAATATATGTACATTCTGTTCTTATGAATGATTCATATCCTAATCCATATTCAGACTTTGCAAAAATGGATAAATATTTCTTCCTCTAAGCCCTAGTGATAAGGCAGACCATTAGTAATCTTGAAATGTAATCTTTGTAATGAAATGGAAACTACCATCCAGTTCATACAGCTGGTTTCCTTCATGTGGTAGAGAAATGGGCTTCTTTTTCAGCATCACACATCACTACTCAGTACAAAATACCTAATTTATGTTTTTCTTTCTCTTCAAAGATGGGGGTGAGATTGTGTAGGTTAGGCATATATTCATGTCATCTGTGGTGCAGAGACAGGATGTGTCCAGTCCTCCATCAAAGAAAAAGGATCTCTAGCATAATGTGACTTTCCTGGGAGTAAGTTTCATTAATTTACATGAGACTTACTTCCAAGTAGCCATAGGATTTTTCCCTGAATATATGAGCTGGGCCTAAGATTCTAATACTACTGTGGGTTTCAACAGTTATCCTGCCTGGAGGGAAACTTGCTTCATTTTCTGAGATATGCCAGGCACACCAAACCCCTCCAAAAAAATCCTTAATCATAAAATCTTGAAAGCAAACTAAAAACAGAGAACAGAAATAAATTAGGTGACACAGAGGGTAATTTGGCCTATAGTTTTGTTTATTTTAAGTTTTTGAACAGGAATATACAAGAATTTCTGGGCTTTTCAGAGGTATACAGGTCACATACAAATGATTTTTAACACAGCCTGAGAAGAAGTTCACATGCATTTGACTTTTGAACTCCTGATAAAGACTGGCGAAGAGCGGTCATTGTGAAGAATCATCTCACAGATCCTGTTCAGTGCATAAAGTTCAGCTGGACAGAGCAAAAAAGCCAGGTGCTGCAGAGGCCTGGATTGGGCCCATTTTGGCCTGGATCAGGCCCGGATTGGGACCGCTGCAGAGTGCAGAAGTGCTTCTGCCCTCCATAGTGGCCCAAAACTCGCCTGTTTCAGCCCAGATCAGGCTCATTTTGGGCCCATTTTTGTGTGGATCGGACCCATTTTGACCCACTGCGGAGCGCGGGAACACTTCTGCACTCTGCAGCAGCCTGAAACAGGTCCGGTTTGGTCTGGAAGTGACATCATCATGCTTGAGGGAGTGTGAATCAAAAGTCGTTTGAAGGTGCAAATAAACCTGGGAAATATTTGGCATGGCAACTGAAGAAGAGAAAAGAAAAAAAGATAATAAATAAAATATGTGAGGACAATAAAGTGCATTTGGAACAGTCTGCCATTAGTAGAGCCTTTTACAAATTTTACGCCAAATTGTATGGGAAAAAAGAAGTGAAAAAAGATTCAATAGTGACATATTTGGGAAAAGTAAAACTCCCAATAATCTCGGAAGACTGGAGAGTTAAATTAAATTGTGAAATAACAGAGGAAGAAATAAAGAAAGCAATACAGTCAACAAATTTGGGAAAAGCGCCAGGGCCTGATGGACTTACAGCAAAATTTTATAAGGTAATGGCCAATGAGCTGGCGCCATTTTTAAAAGAGGTGATCAATGGTGTCTTGAGAGACCAAAGAACTCCAGATACTTGGAGTGAAGCTAACATATCATTGATCCCTAAAGAGGGACAGGACTTGACAAACGTTAAAAATTACAGACCTATTTCCTTACTTAATAATGATTACAAGATCTTTGTGAAGATCTTGGCAGAGAGGCTAAAGGGATGGCTAGCTGAGGCTATTGGGGAAGAACAAGCAGGTTTTCTTCCAAATAGACAAATCAGAGACAATTTAAGGACAGTCATAAATGCCATTTAATACTATGATAGGCGTTGTGATAAAGAGGTTGGGTTCTTCTTTGTAGACGCTGAAAAAGCATTTGACAATTTGAACTGGGACTTTATGTTTGCAACTATGGAACAGCTACAAATGGGAGAAAGATTCATAAGAGCAGTTAAAGAAATTTACAGAGACCAAAGTGCAGCAATTGTGGTGAACGATGAGGTGACTAAGAAACTGACTATAGGGAAAGGTACAAGACAAGGTTGCCCGTTGTCTCCACTGTTGTTTATTTTGGTATTGGAAATTCTGATGATACAGATCCAAGAAGATAATGCAATCCGTGGAATAAAGATAAAGGACTTTTCTTATAAGGTCAGAGCATTCGCAGATGATATAATGTTAATCGTGGAAGATCCAATTGAAAACATGTCTAAGGTAATAGATAAAATCAAGGAGTTTGGAGACTTGGCAGGTTTTTACGTAAATAAAAAGAAATCAAAGATATTATGCAAAAATATGACTAAACAAAAAGAACAGTTATTAACGGAAATAACTGACTGTGAAGTAACAAGCAAGGTAAAATATTTGGGAATCGAACTGACTGCAAAAAATATAGATCTATTTAAGAACAATTATGAGAAATTATGAACTCAAATAGAGCAGGACTTGATTAAGTGGAATAGATTGAACTTGTCATGGTTGGGAAGAATTGCAGCAGTCAAGATGAATGTTTTGCCAAGAGTGATGTTTTTGTTACAGACAATACCAATTATTCGGGACTCTAAACAATTTGAAAAATGGCAGAGGAAAATATCGGAGTTTGTGTGGGCAGGCAGGAAGCCTAGGGTGAAAATGAAAGTGTTGCAGGATGCAAAAGAAAGGGGTGGAATGCAACTGCCCAACTTGAGACTTTATTATGATGCAATCTGTCTGGTATGGTTGAAAGATTGGATGACGCTGAAAAATTGCAAATTGCTGGCCTTAGAGGGATACAAAAAATTGTTTGGATGGCATGCATATCTATGGTATGACAAAGTGAAAGCAGATTCTATGTTTCTACACCACTATATTCGGAGAAGCCTCTTCACAGTTTGGAAGAAATATAAAGGTTACCTACAGGAAGGAACTCCCTCTTGGGTGGTTCCATATGAAGTAATTGATCCAAGAACGGTTGATAATGAGCAACAGTGTTTAACGTATAAGGAGATAACTCAAATAGAGCTTTCTAAAACTAGAATAAAGACACAACAAGAGTTGTCCCCAAACTATGATTGGTTTCAATATAGACAAATCAGAGATCTTTACTATTCGGACTGTGCGAAGGGAGGAATAAGAATGGAGAATTCAGAATTAGAGAAAGTAATTTTACAAGGAGATAAAAAGGAAATTTCAAAGGTTTACAAAGTGTTGTTAAAATGGTATACTGAGGATGAGGTAGTTAAAGTGCAAATGGTGAAGTGGGCTATAAACTTTAATAAAGAAATAACAATGGAGGCGTGGGAATACTTGTGGAAAAATACGTTGAAGACTACGACATGCACTAATATTAAAGAGAATGTTTATAAAATGATTTATCGTTGGTATCTGACACCAAAGAAAATAGCGCTAGGGAATTTGAACATGTCTAACAAATGCTGGAAATGTAGAAAACATGAGGGTTCTTTGTACCATATGTGGTGGACTTGCGAGGTAGCTAGGCAGTACTGGGGGGAAATAATAAAAGTAATGAGTGAGATTTTACAATTTCAAGTGAATAAGAACCCAGAACTCCTGCTACTGAACTTGGGAATGCAAGATATACCAGCACAATACAGGACATTGTTATTCTATATGACAGCAGCAGCTAGACTCTTGTATGCGCAGAAGTGGAAAGTACAAGAGGTGCCAACCATTGAGGATTGGATCTACAAATTGCTGTACATGGCGGAGATGGATAAAATGACAAGAAAATTGAGAGACCTTGACCCAGGGCAGTTTAACAAGGACTGGGAGAAGCTGAAACAATATCTGGTGAAAAAATGGGAGGTGGGTGGAGAACTGTGGCAGTTTGAAAATTACTGAAATACAATGAAAGAAGAGGGAAGTGACTATACCGAGGGGGGGGAGAGTTAACTGAATAATTCTAAGCAAATATCATATTGGATTATTATATAGGGTATTAGTAGTGCTATTATTAGAAGAAATGTAAGGATTAAAATTAAACTAAATATCTTTCTGACGTAAATAATAGTTGTAAAAGGATGAATGGATACACATTAGCAGGTGAAATGTGGATATAACAGACTGACTTATGTTAAACGAATATATGAATGGATTATTCTGGTTAAATAGCTTTATAACGGAGAAGTTAGATAATAATATTGGATAAGACATGTAAAAGGAAGTAAGGAGCAACATATATATAGAATATAAGTCAAATTGATTGATTTATTATGAATGTAAGTAAAGTTTATAGAAGTATTAGAAAATATGTATAAAATGGGGCAAATTGCTTGTCCCATAATGAAGAGAGCAGAAAGAGTAAGATAGAGTATAAGTGATTAGAATGAATATTACTGAAAGGAATCAGAAATAGCACAATTATGATAGATAAGCTTAGAAGAACTTGAAAGTATATTATAATAAATATAGTAAAGTTCATATAAGTAAAGGGAAAATAGATGAGGGGTTGGAAAACTGTTGGAAGTCAACAAAAAGGGGGGGGAATGGGAGGGGGTTAGAATTGGAAATTTAAAGGAATGTCAATGTAAATGATATGATATGATATGTTTCTAATCCAATAATTTTTTTTTTTTTTTAAAATCATGCTTGAGGGAGTGCACGCACGCTTTGTGTGTGCTCTCCCCCCACCCCTGCAGGTAAGTGCCAGGCCCCAATCCCCTGCCGGGAAGTTGAGGGAGGCCTGGCAACCCTAGGTGCACCTATTAAAGGGACCTTACTAATAGTGTAATGATTAGAGTGTCAGAATAGGATTTGGGAGGCCCAGATTCAAATCTCCACTCTCCATGGAAGCTTTCTGGGTGACCTTGGGCCAGTCATACAATCTTGTCCTAACCTTCCTCACACAAGTGCTGTAAGGATAAAAATGGAGGAGCAGAGAATGATGTAATATAAGTGTCACAAACTCTTTGCTTTCTCTAGCTGGTGCTATCCTTCCCCTACTTTGTGGTAAAGCATATGAAGCTGTCTCCTGGGCTGGAAAGTCTTCAGCAGCATTTGTGTCTTAAGTTAACTTAACTTTCTTCTTTTTCCCACCCTTAAGGAACGTATAGGTTGCAATGCTATCCAGCCAAGTTTAAGTAGAGGGGGAAACGGGAGTTTATGTTTCCCTTAGAAATTAAACTGGCACACGAGGCTTATGGAAGTTTAAAAGGTAACAGAAGGTTTATTCACAGGTATGTTGGATAGGTAGAAATATAGGCAGGTATTCAAAAGCTTCAGTAATTAGATGGTTTTTGCACAGTAATTAGATGGTTTTGTGCCTCACTCATGTGAGGCACGAAACAGTCAATATGGTTGATTTTCTTATGATTGCTGACTTAGGTGAGAACAGGGATGGATTGAGGGGGGCAGGGGGTAGCCTGCCCCCGGCACCTCCAAAGAGGGGGTGCCAGGCACAGCTGCCAGCCGCCGGAAGGCTGAGTGCAGGGTTGGGAGCCCTCGCCTGCCCCGCTGATGGGGTGGCTGGCTTGCTGCATGCGTAGGACCTCCCAGCCCTGCATTCAGCCACCTGTGCGGCAAGCCAGCCACCCCAACACACGCCCATGCAGCTGCCGCCAGCTCTGCGGCACACTGGGCGCAGGGGCAGGGCAGCATGGGGTAGCGGGGCAGGTAAACTGCACAGAGGGCCTCCTAGCCCTGCGGTCAGCCGCCCGCACAGCAAGCTAACCGCCCCAGCACATGCACGCACTGCTGCCAGCTCTGCGGTGCTCCGAGCACTTGGGTGGCCAGCTTGCCACATGGGCAGCACACCTCCCACCCCTGCGTGATGACATCACAGAAGTGACGTCATCACGCAGCACCAGGAGCGTGCGCACTGCATGCACGTGCAGAGGCCAAAGCAAGGGTTGCACTGGGTGCTGGCAACCCTAGATCCGGCCCTGGGTGAGAGAGGTTGATGTTATCAGACTTGATCTCTTTAAAGTGCAGTTCCTCCTTTGTTACCCCTTTTCAGATCAAGTGCTCCAATTTATGCACACACAGCATAAATTTTACTTCTGACATTAGGGTACTCCACTGAGTTAAAACCCTCTCCAGATACTGGGTAGGAGTTATATCAAAGCTATAACCCTGTACCTTTCGCTGAAGGGGAGACTCCTTTCTATGCACTTCCTGGGTCAACTACAAGTGTCCAGATCTCTTGAGTCTCAGTAAAATTTAAGGCTGGCTGTCCCACTCTAATAATAATAAATAACATTTGATTTATACACCTCCCTTCATGACAACTTAATGCCCACTCAGAGCAGTTTACAAAGTATGTTATTATTATCCCCACAACAATCACCCTGTGAGGTGGGTGGGGTGAGAGAGCTCTGGAAGTTCTGTGACTGACCTAAGGTCCCCCAGCTAGCTTTAAGTGGAGGAGTGGGGAATCAAACCTGGTTCTCCGGACAGAGTCCTGCCACTCTTAACTACTATACCAAATTGGCTGTCAGTACTTGGACTAAAAGTGTTTCATAAACTTTGTGTTTTCACAGTAAGGGTACACCTTTCCCTTTCTTCCTCAGAAAGAGAACTTTCAATCTGTCCCTCTCTGGTCAGATGCCAGGCTCCAATTCCCCACTCTTCAGTTTTCTGCAACTGTCAACCTCCCATTTTTGTTAGCACCAACTGTCAGCTCATCATTCTATTGCCAACTGCCATTCTCTCTCTGGGCAGCCACAGAAGGGGGATGGGACATGTCAATCATCCTCTCTTCCTCCTACTGTTTCAAGTCTTTTTCCTGCCTCTTGCTGGATCCAGCACTTGGCAATCCTGACATTTTTTACCAGTTCCATAACAGTAAGCTACTTTGGGTACCCACTAAGGAGAAAGATGGAGTATAAATAAACTAAACAAATAAACCTCAAGAAAATCAGCTGAAGATGAATAAGTTATGTTTGGATACTATGATGGTTATGATTTCTTTAATATCATCAAAATATCAGTAGTTTTTTAGAGCTCAATCCTGCAAAGATATTTCTGGACCAGTACTACAAGTCTGTAACCTATGGGCAAGGCAGCTTTTCATTGAATTTAGCAGAGAATGGGCAAGGAAATGCTAAAATGAGGTACCAAGTAAGTAACTATAAATTGATTCATGGATCATAAATATATTACATAACAACCCAGTTCTCTCTCTCTTTGTTCCTCTCTCTCTCACTCTCACACACACGATTCTGAATTGGCTATTTATTTATTTCATTATATCCTACATTCTTCCATCATGGAGTTTCAGGCAATAACTACCTCTCCCCTCTTCAGATGACATCCACACTTTGAAATCAGTGGAGCACAAACGATGTGCTGGCCCCACTCCTAATCTTTTTGCAATTGCTAGAATATGTATGTAGATGTGCAGGTTCCATCCCCATAACAATAAACACTTTAAAAAACAGCTGGGCCAGTAACAAGGATGGAGCCTACATGCTTACATTTTGTATGTCCATATATGTTCTATGTATTGTCGAAGGCTTTCACGGCCGGAGAACGATGGTTGTTGGGGGTTTTCCGGGCTGTATTGCCGTGGTCTTGGCATTGTAGTTCCTGACTGAAGCACAGCCACCTAGACTATATGGACTCCCCAAAATACATAAAGATTCAGTCCCACTCCGACCCATTGTGAGTGCCATTGGTTCACCGACATATGAATTAGCTAGACATCTGGCAGATTTCCTGCAGGACCACATCGGGAAAACCTCGTCTTACATCAAAGATTCAGCAGATTTCATCAACAAAATCAGTTCTCTGAAACTCAATCCACAAGACATACTTGTCAGTTTTGATGTTGTATCCCTGTTTACCAAGGTTCCAGTAAAAGACACTATTGCACTGATTAATCAGATTTTCCCAGAGGATCTAACAGCCTTATTCCATCATTGTCTGACAACCAGTTACTTCCAATGGGACAACGAATTCTATGAACAGATGGATGGGGTGGCCATGGGGAGCCCACTCAGCCCAGTTATAGCAAACTTCTACATGGAACATTTTGAAAAAACAGCTCTAGAATCAGCACCCCACAAACCCAGTGTATGGTTCCGGTTTGTGGATGATACATTCATCATTTGGAGCCATGGGGAGGAAGAATTGAGGGAGTTTTTGAATCATCTCAACAACATCCACCTGAACATACAATTCACAATGGAGAAAGAAAGTGAGGGAAAACTCTCATTCCTGGATACCTTGGTCATCCGCAAAGCAAACTTTCAGTTAGGTCACAAGGTCTACAGGAAACCAACTCACACTGATCAGTACTTACACAAAAACTCCAATCACCACCCCCGACAGAAAAGAGGCATAATGAAAACATTAGTGGATCGTGCAAGACGGATATGTGAGCCGCGCTTTCTCAATGAGGAAATTAATCATCTAAACCACGCACTTCAGGCAAATGGCTACTCCAGAAATGAAACCCGAAGAGCAATCAAACCCAGGATGAATCAAACAACCAAGGAAAAACAGTCACCTACAGGAAAAGTGTTTTTGCCATATATCAAAGGAATTACTGATCAGATGGGAAAGCTTATGGAAAAGCATAACCTTCAAGCAGTATTCAGACCCACCCGAAAAATACAACAGATGCTACGATCAGCAAAAGACAGCAGAAACCCCCTCACCTCTGCAGGAGTATACCGTATACCCTGAAGCTGTGGACAAGTTTACATCGGGACCACAAAGCGTAGCATCCAGACAAGAATAAAAGAACATGAAAGACACTGCAGACTTGGACAACCTGAAAAATCAGCAGTGGCTGAACATAGCCTAACTCAAACAGGGCACAGTATCTTATTCCAGGACACCAAAATACTGGACAACACTTCCAACTACTTTGTCAGACTGCACAGGGAAGCCATTGAAATTCACAAGCATAAGCAAAACTTCAACAGGAAAGAAGAAACCTTAAGAATGAACAGAGCATGGGCTCCAGTTCTGAAAAACACCAGGCCAACAAAACACTCCACACCCGACAATAGCCCTGCAGAGAAGATTAGCACATCAAGCACCAATCCATATGCAAAAGAACCTCCTCAGGATACAGTGAAGCCTCCCGCCATTAGCATTCCACACCCTGGGAAACTCTTACAGAATTACTCAGCTAAACCCCACCCCTCCTGAGTAGATACAAATGACCTACATCTTTTCCACACTGTGACACTGAGAGATCTCTGTCTTTTGGTGCTACACCTCTGAAGATGCCAGCCACAGCTGCTGGCGAGACGTCAGGAACTACAATGCCAAGACCACGGCAATACAGCCCGGAAAACCCCCAACAACCATCATATATGTTCTGTTCATATTGACCTGGATGGCTAATCCAGTCAGATCTTGGAGGCTAAGTAGGATCTGCACTGGTTAGTACTTGGATAAGAGACCACCAAGGAAGACCAGAGTCACCACACAGAGGTAGGCAATGACAAACCACCTCTTGCTTTAAAATCCCCAGCAGGGGTCAGCTACAATTTGACAGCACTTTACACACACACACACATGTGATCACATTACAGCAATCACATGTCAGTAAGGGTAGGGACACCACATTTATTCCTGCAAATATCACCTGATCTTGGAATCATGAATCACAGTGAGAAATTTCACAAAAAACATCAACTCAGCATTCAATGACCATGAACAGGGCAACTTTTGCCAATTCCCCTACCCACTACAGACTTGCACTTGGGTCCTTTTTGCACTTGGATTTTAAAGTGTGCCCATACCTGTTCCGCATCCCATGTTTGCAGGGGTTTCACATTTGCAAGCTAGTCATGGGTGCTGCTCTTTATCCTCATTACCTCGATTTTTCTTCCTGCGGCCATACCGCGATGTTAATTTTTAATCAGCTGCCCAGTCGGGGCTGACCTGATTAATGCCAGTGTGAATATTTTGCAGTGCTCCCCCCTCTCCTTTTCCCTGGGAGCTGATTGGTTTATGTGAAATTAACCACACCCACCAAAGTCAGCTCTCTGAACTCCTTTTCTGCCATTTTTTGGCTCTGCAGCCCTCCCATGGAAGCAGAGTGGGCTCACAGCAGCTCAGCTGGGGCAGCTGCTCTCCTCTGCAGCCCTCCTGTCAACCATCCACCCCACCCCACTTTTCCTAGTTGTAAGGCAGGACTTCAATTTGCACGGCACTTTTTAAAAACTTTGAGCATGTATAGTAACGTTTCTACATTACTACACCCACCCCCACCTCACTCTTCCCAGGGGTAAGGCAAGACTTCCCTTCCCAGGGGTAAAGCACAGTGGGGGAGAGCAGACTTATATCCACCCCCAGCTGAGATGAGACACATCGAGCCACGGCTTGGCTGGGGTGCCCAATCTCCTGCTCCGCAGCTCAGCTGCAGAGCAGGAGAGCTGCACACTCAACTGAGATGCGCCAAATCGTGGCTTGGCTGGGGCACCCGCTCTCCTGCTCTGCAGCTGGGCTCTGCAGCCAGGTCTCAGCTGAGCTGGGGGTGGGTATGAGTCTGCTCCCCCCATGCCTTACCCCTGGGAAGTCCTGCCTTACCTCTGGGAAGGGTGGGGTGGGTGGTTGAAGGGGGGCATGAGGGTGCCTTGTCAGTCAGAAGATGTACTATCCTAGAAACATTACTACACATGCTCAAAGTTAAAAAATAATTTAAAAAAACAGTGACGTGCATTGCAATGCCCCGAAAGCCCAAAACCACTTATTGGTCTTTTTCGCTGTCCGTGGTATCCACAAAACTCTCCTCCAGCACCACAATTCAATGAATAAATTTTCTTCCTGTCAGCTTTCTTCATTGTCCAACTTTCACTTCCATACATAGTAATGGGAAATACCATACTTTGGATTTTCTTGATCATGGTCCTCAAAGAAACATCTTTATCTTTAAGGATCTTTTCTAGTTCCTTCATAGCTGTTCTCCCAAGGCTCAGTCTTCTAATTTCTTGGTTGCAGTCTCCCTTTTGATTGATGATTGAGCCAAGGAATAGAAAATCTTGAACAATTTCCTTATTGTCAACTTTAAAATTGTGTAATTCCTCAGTAGTCATTCCTTTTGTCTTGTTGATGTTCAGCTGTAATCCTGCTTTGGCGCTTTCTCCTTTAACCATCAGTAGTCAAAATGCCAGTAACATGGTGTCATCTCATATCTCTGCTTTTTAATGTTCCTTCCATCAATTTTCACTCAACTTTCTTCTTGATCTAATCCAGCTTTCCTCATGATATGCTCTGCATAGAGGTTGAACAGGTAGGGAGATAATATGCATGCTTGTCTGACAAGTTTGCCAACTGAAAACCATTCTGAGGAGTTAGCCGTGTTAGTCTGTAGTAGCAAAATCAAAAAGAGTCCAGTAGCACCTTTAAGACTAACCAATTTTATTATAGCATAAGCTTTCGAGAATCAAGTTCTCTTCATCAGATGCCTGATCAAAACTGGGCAGATACAGAAGAGGAGGGGGGAAGAGAGAGAAAAGGGAGGGGGCATAAATCACAAGAAGGCAGAATGCAATTAGCATAGAGGCAATCAAAACATTCCTTTGCTTGGAAATATACCCTCATGTGCCAACAATGTCCTTCTGCTCTGTACATTGGACAAACCAGCCAACCTCTACGCAAAAGAATAAATGGACACAAATCTGACATTAGAAATGGAAACGTCCAAAAACCAGTGGGAGAACACTTCAATCTACCAGGACATTCCACCAAAGACTTAAAGGTCGCTGTGGTTCAACAGAAACCTTTCAAAAACAAAATCCAACGGGAGGCTGCTGAATTGGAATTCATATGCAAATTTGACTCTGTCAAGCGGGGACTAAATAGAGACTATGAATGGTTATCACATTACCACAGGTAACAGATTCTCTTTACAGAGGCGTGATCTGGGGGAGCCCAGTGACGCCTGGTGTGGGCTTTCGGGGACCACAGTTCTCTCTGTCAGATGCAACTGGCAGGGAGAGCTGTGGTTACCGAAGGCTTATACTACATAGGAATTGGACACCTTCATTGCTACAAACTGACTGCACACCAAAAGGAGATGTTTACATTTCCAAGCAAAGGAATGTTTTGATTGCCTCTATGCTAATTGCATTCTGCCTTCTTGTGATTTATGCCCCCTCCCTTTTCTCTCTCTTCCCCCCTCCTCTTCTGTATCTGCCCAGTTTTGATCAGGCATCTGATGAAGAGAACTTGATTCTCGAAAGCTTATGCTATAATAAAATTGGTTAGTCTTAAAGGTGCTACTGGACTCTTTTTGATTTTGAAAACCATTCTGTTTCCCCATATTCTGTCCTAACACTAGCTTCTTGTCCAGAGTACAGAATACAAGTTACTGCTGAGAATTATTACAAAAGGGACTGAAAATAAAACCTCCATATCATAATGCTTTCTACAATTTATTAAGTAAGGAATGTGGGCAATGTGTGTCTGAGGCCATACTGCTTGTCTCTGGCCTCCACTTGATTGTCAGTTTGTTCTTATTTCACCTTGAGGCCCTGATCCCACACTTATTTGGTGAAGTGGTCCCCAACACGTTTGACAGACCCCTGCAAGGAAAGGCTAAAACTTTGAAGGCTTTGGGTTTTGAAAGGCCTAATATGGGACCATGACAAGGTTTTATAAAATGATGAATAATATGAAGAGTTTAGATGGAGACAATTGTTTTCTCCCTTACTCATAATACTACAGTTCAAGATCACCCAATAAATTGATCAATAGTAGATTCAGGACAGATAAAAAAGACTTTTTCACACAATACAGGAATTCATTGCCACAGGTTATGGAGGGGTTCACTAGTTTAGATGGCTTTTGATAGTGTTAAAATGTGCTCATGGAGAATAGGTCTACTAGTATCTGTAAACCATGATGGCTAAATGAAACTTATATTGAACACACATGAAGCTGCCCTATCCATTAAGGTCAGTATTGTCTACTCAGACTGGCAGTGGCTTTCCAAAGTCTCAGGCAATGGCTTTCCAGAGTCTTTTACATCACCTACTACCTGATCCTTTTTACCTGGAAATGCTGGGAATTGAACCTGGGACCTTCTGCATGCAAAACAGAGGCTCTTCCACTGAGCCACAATCCCTCACATATTCAGAGCCTTGGTTCTGAACTTCCTTCATCTTGGCTTTTGGGAACATGTGGCTGACCACTTTTGGAAACAGGACATCAACCTGATTTGTCCTGCAGGGTCCTTCTCATTCTCTTGCTGGACTGACCACTAACAGCTGTGCTTGCAAATTCAGTTTAGATTATTTTGCTAGAAAACAGGCTTCTCTAAAGTGCTCCATTTGAGGTTGAATTAAATTGATGTTGTGATGGAAAATGGCTTTTTCTACAGTCTTTTGCTTAGCAAGCTAATTCTACCCACTGATCCCTTAAATACTACATTGTTTGTTCATCAAACATTAGATCCCTATACACTGCTCAACACATATATTAAATGCAGTTTCCTTTGAATAGCCAGGCTTGGGGTACTGCTTTTAATCAAACAAAACATAGCAATGCACAATACTAATCACATCTAAAAGGTCTATTGTTTGCTTGACTGAATGTAAACATCCACTGGGAGGAGAAGTGTATATCAGAGAACTCCAGATGTTTCTCTCTGCTTTGAGCATACACACACATTTCAAACTGAAAAAAAAACGTGTATATTATAAAGGCTGAAATTGAGTTCACACATTAAACATTTTGCAACACTTAGGAAAGCTATGATTAAGCAGATGTAAGAAGACATGAGCAGCATGCCAGAGGTTAGATAAGAGGTAATAACCCTTCATTTTTGCACACAGCAGATAATTGGGGCTTGTTATTTATGAACAACTTAAATAGCACTAGTCCCTTTACTGAACATTCAGTGCCCTTGCTGTTTGTTTCTTTTCCTAGCAAAATCTTCCCATTTAGTTCTACCTTCTGCTTTCTGTTTTTTTAGTCAATGGATGAAAGGAGCTTGACTCCTGAAAGCTTATACCTTGGAAATCTTGTTGGTCTTTAAGATGCTACTGGTCTCATTTTTTAATCAGTTATTGATATATAAGAGATTTCATGATGTTTATGTTAAAAGAATGCAATGTGTCAGGGCTCGCTGCAGACACCGCTGGGTGGGGCGCCGGCGTGCCTGGCTCCGACTTCAGGGGGGTGTCAGGGATGCTGCAGGACCCTGCTCTGTGGAAGTGTTATGCACAAACTTGTGCCTTAGGTGTCCCAATCACAATAAGAGACACACACACCACAGAGTCCTGTAGAATGAAGCAATATATGATTGTTTAATTTAAACAACGGAGGAGCCCATTTTCACAGGAGTAGGTGGTCTCCTTGTGTCCAGAGCTCATCAAAATTACAATAGAAGCACAGGCAATTAATACTTTCAGATAATCATAACAATATTACAATATTCTAATATTTGATATCTTACTGGCTCGTAACATATCTAGGGTCAGTTCTGATTTGAAGATGCAATTCTGGGCTGGCTCCTCTATTTGGGGGAATTCCAGTCTTCACAGTTTTTTTTTCTCTGCCCTCATTTTGGAAGGACACTGTCTAACCTTTTACCTACTTTCTTCTTGGCATAATACTTTCAATGGCGCCAATGAGTCTCAATCTGGTGGATAGGAAGGGATGTTTTCCTATTCGTGCCCTTTTCCCCAGTTTCTTCTCAGCTTTAAGGAAGATAATACCACTGGTGGCCAAAACCAGCTTGCTGCATCAAATCAGTTTTCTACAAAAGGCTCTCTGGTACTGATTTCTATTAGAATCTATAGAATAATATAACATATAATATAAGTGCAGCCCTAAAAGCAGTATATCAGTTCTTACAGAGTTTCAAGTCTTCTTGTTTCAAGTGTCAAATTCTTACAGGTTACATTACAAGCACTACTTTGGCTCCTGAGCATAGAAAAAGTGCAATACTGAAAAAGCATAGGTTTAGTATATAAAAATAAGTATATAAAAAAACCTCCAAATCTATATCCATCAGAAGGAGGGGCAGTATACCTCACCCTGGCTCCCTCTCAGTCCACTTGCTGGCCTGCTCAACCTGACCCCGTCCCCACTCTTACTCTCCTCCATCTCTTCCTTTGTCAACTTTCCTCCTCGCACTTCCTTGCTCCACTCTGCCCCCACTCCATAACCCACCATGCCTGGTGGGTGGACTTCCCTTATATTCTGCCCCTCATCCCAGGCTCCACCTGCCAGGCCACATCCCCCTTTTGCCTTCCAGCATTGGCCTGGGCTGCCTCAACCAGTTGCACCTGGGGTAGCTAGTTTGGCTGTGTTGGACAGCTACAGCAGTGCTTTCTTGGCTGGCTGACAAGCTTCCTCTGTTCTGAGCTTCCAGCAGCCTCAGCTGGTTATTATTACTGTTTGCAGGTTGGGGTGTGGCCCTGTGCTGTTTCTGCTGTCCTGCTGGTAAGGTAGCTGTCTGGCTGGCTGCCCCTATTTCTTGTACTTTCTCCCTCTGCCCTGGCCTCCTCCTGGCTGTCCTTACTTCCTGCCAGGGCCCTTAAGTCTCCCACTGGAGGGTGGGGCTGGCTGGCTGGCTGGCTTCCACCTGCTCCTTCTGATCCTCTGGGGCTTGGGAGCTGCTCCACCTTCCTGTGGCTGGGTTGCCTCTTTCTCCCCTAGGGCTTGGGCAGGGGCTTCCAGTACCTCTACCCTCTTGTTGGCACTCTGGACAGGTGTGGGTGTCTGATGCCCTTTGGGGTGGGGTTGGGCAGCATGCCCCTGGCTGATCTCTCCCTCTGGCTCCCTTTTCCCTTCCCTTTCTTCTGGCTGGAGCTGCACCCCCTCCCAGGGGCTTCCTGCACCTGCTGCTGGCGTCCCATCAGCTTTCAGGTAGGAGGGCTGGGGCAAGTCCGGGGTGCTCAACCCCGGATATGATGTACAGAGGAATCAATCCCCCCATTATTACCCAAGTATGTTTCTGTTAAACAAAACTCTGGTTACATCTTCTATAGTTACTATGATGCTAATGCTAACAGGAAAAAAACTACTGATAAAATTTAAAGAAAGTTACCAAAGCAGGATTGCAGCTGCACATCAATAAGACAAGACTAATAACTACTGAGGAATTACTCAATTTAAAAGTAGGCAATTAAGAAATTGAAATTGTTAGAATCTGGAATTTACACAAAGAGAGATGAAGGGTTTTTTTCAATTTAACATGGGCCAAGAAGTGTCAACAAGTACGGTTTGGGATGCCTATAAAGCAGTGATGCGAGGAAATTTGATTACCTTGAACAACAAAGAAAAGAAGAGAAGAAAAAAAAAGATTGAGATTCAGGACAAAATAAAACAAAAGGAACAAGAATTTTAAAAGAGACCAGGAGAGAAAAAAACTGATACAAGAAATAAAGATATTACAGGAACAGCTGAAGGCTTTTATGAACAAAGAATTGGAATGGAATTTAAAGAGTTTGCAACAAAATATTTTGAAGGATCTAATAAGCCAGGAAAGTACTTAGCTTGGCAATTGAAGAAAAAAAGGGAGAAAAAAAATAATTGCTAAAATTATGGAACAGGGGAAAGAAGTAATAGACCACAGAGGCATAAAAAGAGCATTCTATAAATACTATGCTTTATTATTCCAGAAAAAGACAATAAACTCAGAGGCAATAGATGAATATCTACAGAAGTTAAAACTACCTAAAATTTCAGAGACAATGAGAGAAGTACTAAATGCTTCAATTACATAAAAGGAAATTTTAGATGCTATAGATTCAACGAAGGTGGAGAAAGCACCAGGTACAGATGGAATATCAGCAAAATTTTATAAAATAATGAAAAAATAAGCTGGTGCAAGTACTACTAAAGTTGATGAATGAGATAATGAAGAAAAAGGAAATGCCAAAAACGTGGAATGAAGCAAATATTTCATTGATCCCGAAGGAGGTTCAGGATTTAATGGATGTTAAAAACTATAGACCTATAGCTCTGTTGTGTTGAATAATGACTATAAAATTTTTGCCAAAATTTTGGCGGAAAGGCTGAAAAGATTTTTGATAGAGTTTGTGGGCAAAGAGCAAGTAGGTTTCTTACCTAACAGGCAAATTAGAGACAGTCTGAGAGTTATGTTAGATGCTATTGAATATTATGACAAACGTATAGATAAGGAAGTAGGGTTCTTCTTTGCGGATGCAGAGAAGGCCTTTGATAATTTGAATTGGGATTTTATGTTCCAGACAATGGAGAAAATGGAATTAGGACAAGAATTTATAAATGCTGTTAAAGCAATATACAAGGATCAAAAAGCGACATTATGCATAAACAGCGACCTGACAGAAAACTTTGAAGTAAGAAAAGGCACGAGACAAGGATGTCCGCTGTCACCTTTACTGTTTGTTATGGTGTTGGAGATATTGTTAAGACAAATAAGAGAAGATGAAAGTATTAGAGGTATAAGGCTGAGAGGCTTCTCTTTTAAAATCAGAGCATTTGCAGACGATGTGATGTTTATAGTGGAAGATCCAATCCAGATTTTACCAGTATTATTAGAAAAAATTAAAGAATATGGAGAACTGGCAGGATTTTATATTAACAAATCAAAGTCGAAACTCCTCTGCAAGAATATGACCAAGAAAAGACAGAAGGAACTAATGGATACTGTAAAGTGTGCGGTAGTCCAAAAAACAAAATATTTGGGAATAGACCTTACAATGAAAAATATAGACTTGTTTAAAAATAATTATGAAAAGTTATGGACACAATTAGAAAAGGATATGATGAAATGGAATAGACTAAATCTATCATTGATGGGACGAATATCAGTTGTCAAGATGAATGTGCTACCTAGGGTGATGTTTTTGTTACAAACTATCCCAATTGTAAAAGATAAGAAACAATTTGATAAGTGGCAAAAGATGATTTCAGACTTTGTCTGGGCGGGGAAAAAACCAAGAGTGAAGATGAAGGTTCTGTGTGATGCTAAAGAAAGAGGGGGACTACAGCTACCAAATCTGAAGCTTTACCATGATGCAGTATGTTTAATGTGGATGAAAGATTGGGCTAATCTAGCTAATCAAAAACTGTTAGCTCTGGAGGGTTTTAATAATGTATATGGGTGGCATGCATACTTATGGTATGATAAGCATAAAATAGATGGTATGTTTCAACATCATTATGTAAGAAAGAATGTATTCATGATTTGGCAAAATTATAAAAAATTTGTAGGGGAGAAAAGGCCAATGTGGATAGCCCTGGCAGAAGTGATAAACCCACGAACAGAATATAAGGGAGAAGAATGGATAACTTACAAAGACTTATTGATGATGGATGGAAATACTTATAAAATGAAGAGACAAGAAGACCTTCCATTTAAATACGGTTGGTTGCAATATAGACAAATTAATGACTTATTTGAAGTTGATAAAAGAAAGGTGGGGTTTAGGAACAAGAACTCAGAATCAGAAGATCTTCTGTTTGGAGGTGGAGAGAAAATGATATCTAAGTTGTATAAACTATTACTGAAATGGTATACAGAAGATGAAATAGTTAAGACTCAGATGGTGAAATGAGTGATAAATGTCAATAGAGAAATTACAATGGAGGCCTGGGAATATATGTGGAAAAATACACTGAAAATATCAACATGTGTCAATTTAAAGGAAAATTGTTAAAAAATGTTATATAGATGGTACTTAACACCGAAGAAAATAGCCAATATGGGTAAAGATATGTCAAACAAATGTTGGAAATGTAAACAACATGAAGGTTCTTTTTATCATATGTGGTGGACGTGTGAGAAAGCTAAATCTTTTGGGGCTGAGATATATGAGAAAATGTTGCAAATCTTGAAGGGCAATTTGACTAAAAGTCCGGAGCTGTTACTGTTAGGATTAAACACGGAAAAGATTAATGCAAGAGACAGAACATTGCTATTTTATATGATAGTGACAGCAAGAATGTTATATGTACAATACTGGAAGCAAGAGAAGATACCGGGAATCGATGAATGGATACAAAAACTGTTGTACATGGCAGAGATGGATAAAATGACGAGGAAATTGAGAGAGCAAAACTTAAAAGAATTTAAAGAAGACTGGCAGAAATTGAAAGATTATCTAGAAAATAAATTGGATGTAAAAGGAAAATTGCTGATTTTTCATAATTGTTAAAAAAGATAGATATGTAGAGACTTTACCTTTGATGATAGGGATGAGAAGTAAAATTAGAGTTAATGATAAGAAATAGAATGGTTCTAGCGCTGTTGGAAGTCGATATAAGAAAGGGGAGGGGGTAAGGACATATAACAAATATTTAAGGGAACGAAAAAATTGGAATGTATTAATGTATATATATGTACAAGACTGCAACAAAGAAATCAGAAGGAGATTGAGACCTGGAAGAGCAGCCATTAAGGAACTAGAAAAGATTCTAAAGTATAAGGAAGTGTTGCTGGAGGCAAAGATAAAGATTATTCTTACCATGATATTCTATGGATACAAAAGTTGAATAATGAAGAAAGCTGACAGGAAGAAAATCGACAGGAAGAAAAGATGTGTTGGAGGACAGTTTTATGGATAGCATGGACTGCCAAAAAGAGAAATGTGGTTACAAAATCAAAAGAAATCTGAATTCTCCCTAGAAGCTAAAATGATGAAACTGAGAGTGGAACTACAAGTGACAAAAGGCACAGATTGGACACTTGTCAGCTTCCCTCAAGTTTTGATGGGAAATGTAGGCAGCTTGGCGGAATGTTGGACAAGTGACAGTTGAAAAGTCCATTGGACAGCAGTCAGAGAGCCAAGCTGCAAGACTAGGATGCCTACATTTCCCATCAAAACTTGAGGGAAGCTGACAAGTGTCCAACCTGTGCCTTTTGTCACTTGTAGTTCCGCTCTGAGGCTATCATACTTTGGTCATATCATGAGAAGACAAGATTCACTGAAAAAAGACAATAATACTGAGAAAAGTAGAAGGGAGTAGGAAAAGAAGAAAACGCAACATGAAATGCATTGACTCAATAAAAGAAGTCATGGACTTAATGTCAATCCTGTTAATGATAGGATGTTTTGGAGCTCATTAATTCATGGGGTCCTCATAAGTCACACAGGGATAATGTATTATCTGATTAGGCCCTATGTGTTACATGCCACATACAAAAACCTAAGGGTGTATCAAAACATTGTGATGGCTTATGAAAAATGCTTTGCAGAAGGGTTTGCAAAAAGAAAAACATTTTCCGTGTTTAGGATTGAGCCTACATAGCATCATTGGGAGTGGTATTCAGCCCTCCCCCATGCTCGGCTGGAAATGATGAGTCATCTGCCACAGCCTAGGCATGGAAACCACTTAATTATTTCGCTTAAATGCCTGCTGGAAATGGCAACGTTTCTTAAAGCAATCATTAGTTGCTGTAGGTTGATCTGATATAAAGGAATTCAGGAAGAGATTTAAGGCTCATTATTCTATGGCTTCTGAACATTTTGCTCACTCATTTTGCTCACTTCTCTGTTGGAGTGCCAGTGTTATGGATTGTTAAAACCATCTTTTTTGAAACAAGTTTCTTGTTGTTGTTATTTTTAATTTTTATATTATATTTTATTGTAATATGATTTTTTCTTTTTAAAATGTTTTAAGTTTGACAAGAAAGATAGCACATAAATATATCCAATAATTAAAATGGCAGAGATGCCCAGTGTCAGCTTAAACAGAAACTTAACTTGGACATAAAGCTCTTCAAAATACAATAGCTACTTTCCCTTTGAACCTTATCAGTGAAAGAAGCACACACACCTTCTCTGGATGGCATTCAATAACTCTGGTAGCACCACTAAAAAGCTCTTGCCCATGTCACCCATTGCTCCCATTAAGAGTACACAGAACAAGGCCTCAGAAGATGAGCCCTGAGCACTGGGTTGCTGTAATCTAGTGACACTGGTAGTGAAAAATTTGCCACAGGACTCAAATGCTGTTGTTCTATAGCAGACCAACACAGCTACCCACCTAAAACTAGATGAAAATTATGTTTATGCAATATATTTGCTTACCAAATCTCTTCACTGTTTCCTTACTCTGTTTCCCTATTACCCTCAATTGCTTCTTGTGGAGATAATGGTTAATATGCAAACACAGAATGCTATTTTTCTTATTGGCTCTTCCTGTTCAAACCCACAGCTGTCCTCTTGCACAGAGTATATTATTAAACCTTCTAGGAAAGTTGAAGTTAACAACCAGTTTCTTTAAAGGAATGTTTTTCCCTCCTCCAAAGGGAGTTATTATCTGAAGTCACACAGACAGCAAACTTTGTGACCATAAAATAAATAAGCCTGCTGTCATGTTAAAATAGTTAAGCCAAACCTTTGGCAAATGTGATGGTTCATTAAATGACAAATGAATTCATACTGAAACCACTCCAGGGTCATATGTACAAAGCCTGGAGAGTTTTAACTTGCCTTGCCAGCTCCTGGCCCAAAGAGGGCTCAGTTCCTGTGACTTTTATTGCTATTTGGCAGATTTCTACCAACCCAGCAACAAAAGCCATACATGCCAAATCTTTCTCTGCCATTTAGTAACTTAAAGCACAGCACTTCCTCCTGAACTGCAAACATTTGCAGTTCTTACTGTCCCCATTTATTGGTTTTGTTTACATGATTTACACGTTTGTGGCTCAAACTGGTTTGTAGTAGTGGGATTTAATATTGTGGGGTAAGGAACTTCAAGGCCTACAACATGTTCAGCTTTCCTACCAAAGGCAAGGAAACTGCATAGAAATTCTAAGTTTTGTACCTTGCAATTTTATGACTGAATTTTCAACCTACAGAAGTCCTGGGCAACTTAGGACTTTCCAAGTAAAACACAACTCAGGTATGATGATGACTCATCAGGTTGGAACTGAAAAAAACACAGAGCTGTCAATCACAATATACGGTTATGTGGGTCTCAAATTGGGGAGGCCTGTCCAAAAAGAATTATGGCTATTATCAAAAGGGACCAAAAGCAAAACACTGTAAAAATGTAATAGAAAAAAGTATCTAATTCATATTCACCATGACAAGAGTGGTTTAAAAAAAAAGAAGAACTAGAATGATGCTTCAGCCTAATGGCAGATTTCCACAATAGTCAGAGATAATTTTGGATTCCCAAGCAGACTAGCTGCACTTAGGAAAATATCAAATATGTTTTATTCATATTTAATGTTAAAATGTCTTTGCCACATTATCATCATATTCAAAGTAGTCTACAGACAAAAATCACAGAAGTATACATCAAACATCAGTCTGTAATGAATTTTCAAAATGGCTCAGCTCACCATTGGTGCCCTCCATAACAGTCTTAATTTTCAAAGACTCTCTTAAAGAGAATACTCCTCTACATATACAGGATTAAAGCTGAACATCAAGAAGATAAAAGTAATAACTACTGAAGAATTACACAATTTTTAAGGTTGATAATGTAGAAACTGAAATTGATGAAGATTTTCTGTTCCATGGCTTAATCAACCAAAAAGTAAACTGCAACCAAGAAATCAGGAGATTGATAGTCATAAAGGAACTAGGAAAGATCCTTAAATGTAAGGACATGTTGCTGGAGACCAAGATAAAGATAATTAACACTGTGGTATTCCTCATTACTATGCATGGATGTGGAAGTTGGACAGTAAGAACATAAGCAAAGCCATGTTGGATCAGGCCAGTGGCCCATCCAGTCCAACATTCTGTCACACACAGTGGCTAGAAATCCAGTGGCATCTAAAGGACTGTCAGTGAGGCCAGGACACCAGAAGCCCTCCCACTGCCTTCCTTCCAGCACCAAGACAACAGAGCACCACCTCCCCACAAAGAGAATACCATCTACTAGTGAATACCATCTACCAGTGAATACCAGTGAAGAATGGTGACAGAAAGAAAATTGATTTATTTGAAGTGTGGTGCTGGAGGAAAGTTTTATGAATACCATGGATCACCAAAAAGACAGATAAGTGGGTTTTAGATCAAATCAGGTCTGAATTCTTCCTAGAAACTAAAATGACAAAACTGAGGCTATTATATTTTGGTCACATCATGGAAGATAAGACTCACTGGGAAAAAACAGTAGTTCGAGGAAAGGTGGAAGGCAGTAGGAAAAGAGGAAGACCCAAAAGGAAATGGCTGTACTCAATAAAGAAAGCCACAGCCTCCAGTTTTCAAGATCTGAACAAATCTGTAAACGATACAACATTTTGGAGGATGTTAATTCATAGGGTCATCATAAGATGAAAGCCACTTGATGGTTCCTCTTCCAGCAGACTATGCTATAATATTGGCAGTACTACAGAGAAGACATGTGCTAGGTATTGAGAACCATACCTACCTAAATAAAGGCACCAGACCTACCTAAAGGTACCATACCTACCTTAATAAATAAAGGCACCAGACCTACCTAAATAAAGGCACTAGAAGGAAGTGCTATGTCTTTTCCTTTATATCACCACAATGAAAGAAGCAAAGTACTTACTTTTTTTTTTTAATGAAAGCTGGGAATGCATAGAACATGGTACACAAATTGCTATATTGTTATACTGCTATTAGATTGCAATTTAAAAAATTAAAAGCTCCCGTTAGCAGGGGAGGAAATGGCTGCTGAAACAGCTAAGCTTTGTGGGAGACCAGGAGCCTGCCAGCCTACCCATCATTTTCTCCACAACAACTATATAGCAACCCTCACAAGAACTGAACCTACCAATATAATACAAGGGCAGACAATGTAACAATATACCAAATATAACAAAATTTAATATATCAATGGTGAATAAAGGTTCAAAATTGAACCAAACAAAGTGAAGCCCCCAAACACAAGGGAGACACAGGCAGCAATAGTCAGTGCAACACAGCAACGTTCTAAGGTGCAAGGTAAGTGCAGTGGAAATCTTTGAAGATCTTGTTTGAAGACAAAGCCTTTAGATCTTAATGTTGCTTGACTTGTGTGTTTTCTCTGCAGGTGTCCACGACCAAACAAGGGGTACAAAGACCCCAACGACTCTGCAAGGAGCCAGCAAAGAACTTGTTTCAATTTCTTTTCCTCAGGAGTTGAAAAAGGAGAGGAACACCTTGAACACAATAAAGCACCTAGAATCTCTGTTGTGGCAACATGCTGCCTACAAAGCCCAAAAGCCATGATGCCTACAAAGCCCAGGCTTTTGGCCAACTGATAGACTTGGGGGTTGCTGGATTTGGTGGAAGAATGGCTAGGAGGTCTGCTAGTTAGGCAGGGAGTCCATTGGACTTTAGGCATTTTGAGGATAAGGAGGGTTTGAGAACTGCTCCTGTTAAAACCAGTTAAAAGCCTTTCTGTTTCATGTTATAAATCTGACTTTGTCAAAAAAGAAACCTACTTTGTAACTGTTACACTTTCTCAGGCCTGGCTGTCCAGTAACTTTGTGAGTATAAAACTGAAAGATCTGGAGAAAAGGAAAAAACAAACAACCAAGCCACATACCACTGAAATAAACCTGTTGTTTTCATCAAGCCTACTGTGTGGCTCCTTCAATCTTATAATCCCGTCATAATAGCCCAAGTGAATGCTGGGTGGCATGCCAAGTCCAAGCAGTGTCCCCATTGAGGATTAGAAGATTAAGGTTGCAGTCTTAAGCATACTTACCAGTGAGTCAGTCCAATTCAGACTTCTGGGTATACATGCTTATGATTGCACTGTTTCTGGTCCCAAAGGCCCCTCAATTATTAAAAAAGAAAAAGTATAGATGGGAAAAAAATCAACAAGTTTGTAGGATATCAAATTTAAATCCCTAATTTCTATGTCTGGAAATGGTCTGTCATCACAGCCCCATGTATAGTGCATTAAAATAATCCAACCCAAGGTTATAGAAACATGGATCAGTGTAGCTAGGTCGGTAGTTAGGTTGCCAACCTCCAGGTGGTGGCTGGGGATCTCCTGGAATCACAACTGATCTCCAGGTTACAGAAATCAGTTGGAGAAAATGACAAAAGAAAAAGAAAATGACAAAAGAAGCCACCTGGAGAAAATGGTGGCTTTGGAGGGTGGACTCTATGGCATTATATTCTGCTGAGGTCCCTTCTCTCTCCAAATCCTGCCCTCTCCATGCTCCACCCCCCAAATCTCCAGGAATTTTCCGAACTGGAGCTTGCAATCCCAGTTGGTTGAGTCCAGTGGGAGGAAAAGCCTGCAGACTAAGCACAGATGATAAAATGTAGTAGACTGTTTTTCCTGTTCATTGGATTGGATTCAGACAGCTTTTCTACTGGCTAAAAAGGGAGGATGAAGTTCCCTATGACTGCCAAAAAGGCTATGCTGGGAATCATGTGACCTGCACAGAAAAAAGCCACATGGGACAAGGGCTATAATTGTTCAATATTAAGCAAAATTGCTGGCTGAATCCAAATAGTTGTTTTGCAACAGTCAAATTGGGCTGATGTCCTGCAACTGAATATTATATTAAGCATATAGTTTTTTAAAAATTATATGTGATCTAAAGAGAAACATTTTATCTTTGGCATCAATGTTATCTGGATGAGTGTATTTTATTGGCATTTTTTCCAGCTACCAACAATCAGTAAATGAGATGATATCATGGGACAAGAAGAATTTATATTTTACCAGGGTTCATTTTACTATTAGGATTTTTTTCATCTAATTCAATTGTTTTGTTTGGCAAACACTGATAAGCTTTGATGGCTGTGAACCACTAACACCTGGTTCTAATAATAAAGAGCAGTTTGACTTTGGTACTTAAAAATCTAGAAATTGACTGCAATGTAGCTGGTTTTGTTTTCTTGTACCTTCTGAAACAAATGTATATTTGCATGGGTTACAATTTCATAGGCCAGATCTACCAGTGACGTGGAATATAGGGTCAAATAACAGAATTTCAGGATTGGAAGGAGATTTAGTAAACAGAGGTCTAGCCTATGTTAGAGCAAAATTGAATACAATTCTATTATAGTTCCATATGTCATTAGTAGTTTACCACTTCTAGTGGTGCTATAAACACTGACAATTGCCCTGTTGCAGTTATAGGACAGAACTTAATACTTCTGTCTAGTGATTCTATCAGCATTGGAAGGAGATGATGTTGCGGCACCGGTGTGCATATGAATGGTTGCTTGTGGATAGTGATTGGCAATGTGTGGGTTGCCTGACAGAATGGAAAGATGGGAAGAAATAGTTGCATGTGGGCAATTTGACTTTGTGTGAATTGCCTGATAGTGTTCATTTATTTATTTCATTTATACCTCACCTTTCTCTTCCAAGGACACCCAAAGTGTCTTACATCATTTTCTTCTCCTCCGTTTTATCCTCACAACAACATAGTGACTAGGGTCATACATACCCTAGTCCAGCATGCTAACCACTACACTACACTGCCTCACCAAGGTGAGAGGTAATGTGTAAGAGGGGCATGAGTTCTAATTATAATAAACTGAGAACAGTAAGTTTTAGTATATATGGGGGGCCAGCAGTATAGAGATTGAATTCTTGGTTGGAACAATAGGCATTCATTTGAAAAACACAAACATTTTTAGCTGTCGCAGATTGTAAAAAGCACATTGGAAAACAAGATGCTGAGGAAATTTTGAGCTCTCACATTGAGATTATGCCTGTTTCTTCTGTGTCCCTCTTTACTGGTGCTTTCCTCATATTTTAGTCAAACCTGTAAAGCGTGCCCTCCTGCCTGCCTGTTCCAGCCCTTGATAATGGTAATCACATTTCATGCTTCATGGTATAAGCCGATCAGCAAGGAGTTAGAAGGGAAATTACTTTGCCTTCTCAATATGTACAGTACAGGAAAGCACTTTTCTACTTCTCAGAGAACTCTTATGTTTGTTGCTGGAGACAGACTAATAGCACAGATAGACTAAATGAAGTATTCTGAGTTAGAAAAATAGCAGTATGACTTGTTCACAAGTTTGAGGCATAGAATCATAGAAAAATAGAATCATAAGTTTGGAAGGGATCTCTAGGATCGTCTCCAGGAATTCTTATCCTTGGGGTTGAAAACTACTCAGAGGGCATTCATTTCTTAAAGGTACAGGTGCTACTCCTATTATCTTGGGGTTTTTAAACTCCCAATGTTGTTATTATTATTTATTATATTTCTAATCCACTCTCCCGGCGAGTGGGCTCAGAGCAGAGTACAACATATACGAAATAATATACACATAGTAATTTAAAACCAGATAAAAGCATCAATAAACTCAGAAATATAATTTTAAATGACAGTAGCACACACATTGCACAGCCCAGGAATAACAGCAATCTGTGAGATATTTCACACTCAAGGGTTAACGTGCCATTTCCGAGGAGTCGTCACGATCGCAACAGATTCAGCTCGGCACTCGTGCATTTCACACTGTCCAAGGAGTTTTGAATTGGTGTCCTGCATTTTGTTTCACAAGCCCTGGTTTTGTTGTGTGCTTTGTGGGCTTTGGAATTCACGTCACCTTTTAAAAAAAAAAAGTTTGCGCATGCGTTGTAACTTTGTGACGTCACCACTTGAAACCCCACCCCTCCCTATGCACATCAATACTGCAACTCTGTGTAGCCATTTTCGCACCCTAACTTTTCACATTTGAAAATAGCGCTGAGGGGTGTTGAGAGCCCAGCAAATTTTCCGGCCACCATTGGTCTCACGTTATCATGTGAACCCTGAATGGATGGGGTGTGGTGATCTTTTTGGAGAAAGACTCCCCATGTTTGTTTGAATGCCATTTTAATGCTGGAACATTACTGTCCTTTAGAAATATTTTTAAAAATTACAGAAAAAGCTGACGGGGTGCTGAGGAGGGTGGGTTTTATTAGATCCACACAGACTAATCAGCTTAAGGAAAAGGAGAGGGTGGTGTGGAGAAGCAAACAGCTCAAATGTGATGACAGAAGCTTAAGAGGAAGCCATGGCAGCAGGATGCAGGGGTGGAGGTGGACGCAAGGATAGGAGCCAGAAGAGAGGAGAGGCTGAGCAGAGGCCTTGCCAGAGGGAAAGTCTTCCACGCCCCTTGCTCATTCCGAGCCTTCCGCCCTCCTTCACTCTGGGCCGCATATAATCCCCAGTTCACAAACTCGCCGGCACTGGCAAGAGCAAGAGGTAGCTGAGCGAAGATTAAAGTCAGCTCAGCCCCAGACTGCACACCAAGCACCTCGTGTTTTGCACAGCTGAAGCTCCCCGCCCCTGCTAAGCCAAGCCTGAGTTCTTTGGGGGCATTGCTCAGACAGAGGCTCTGGGGCACAGAGAGCAAGTGCATGCACTTGCACCCCGCAACCCCGGCCCTGCTTGCTTCCCTCCCGCTCTGCACTCTGCTTTCTCTGCTCAGGCCAGGCCAGGCGGGTGTCCGGCTCCCTGCTGCCAGCCAGCCAAATGCTGAAACGTTAAAAAAGGGGCGGACAAAGTGGTCCAGGAGCTGAGGAGAGAGGGTGTGGTCAGATCCATACAGACCAAGCAGCTCCTGAGGGAAAGGAGAAGGGGGGGAGAGAAGCAAAAAGAGGACAAAAGTCTTCACACTGGCATTAATTGGGCCAGCTGCGAGTCGGCAGTGGGTTCAAAATAACTTTGCGGTATGTCCGCAGGGGGAAGAATCGGGGATACTGCCAACTAAGACTGGCACTGCATCCCATGACGAGCTTTCAAGTGTGAAACCTCTGCAAACATGGGACATGAAACAGGTGTGGAAACGCTGTAAAGTACGAGAGTGAAAAGTCTCTGTGTTACTGTTGTCTCTGTGTTACTGTTAGATTCCAGATTTTTCTGCAAGCTGGGGCATTATTCAGATTTTTTTTTAAAAAGATCAGTTATGTCTGTCTATTACTCTAGTCTTTGAATTTAAGTATCCACAGATCTGGCCATGTTGAGTGTTAGATATATTGATTGTGAATTTTGAGGACTACAGAGGTTTTGGTTGTCATCCTGAATAACCCCATGTGTAACTCTTTCTTATGATGAGTGAAGAATCCTACAGGTTTATGTTGTTGAATTCCAAAGCTGAGTATCTACCTTCACAAATTACCACAGAATGTGGGGCAGTCATTGAGCTCAGAGCTATACTATTGAAGATGCCACCTGACACCATTTTCAACTTACTTCAGCATTATGCTTTACCTTTTGATATGCCTCACTAGTCTCCTGCCTTATTTCATATTCTGACATAAACACATGAAGCTGCTATACCAAGTCATGTCATTAGTCCTTTTAACTCAGCATTCTCACTTCTGACAGGCAATTCTTTCTTAATCAATGGTACTAGAAGACATTTATTGGAGATACCAAGGATTGAACCTATGCCCTACCACAAAACCATGTCCTTTCTCCAGGTACATGATCCAAATGATACCTAAATTTCTGCTAGAATGTATAAATTTCCCTCCTTCTTTACTGGTTGTTCTTAGTAAATTGGGATTGAATTTTGAGAACAATTTATCGAGTCTTCAAAGATAGATATGGTCCCTTTTCTCACATAGGCTTTTGACTTACTCTGGGTAGTTATGGCTAATGGATTTTATGGATACTCCATCACAGGCTAAGCAGCTGGTTCCTCTTTAACATACTGATATGCTGGTGGGAGGGAAAACTAACAGGATAAGATGTGTTACTAACTTGCTGCCCTGCAGCAGAATGAGAGAAAAAGCTTTTGTTCACTTCCCTTTCATGAGCACAGCTGCTGTGGTGGTTTCATGTGTCTCAGCTAGAACTGATTCTGGGGCAAGATGCTGGCAAAGAAGTGGAGGAGCCATGGACCACTACAGCCATCACTGTCTGTGATGGCCTATGGTGTATAGTGGCAGGTCAGATGACAAATGTGTATAGAGGTGGCAACTCCAGGATCCTGACCATGCCAACCCTGATTTCAGAGGCATAAAAAGCTTCTGAGAACAAACTCCCACAATGCAGCAGTTCTATTGCGTGGACACGTTGATGACTACATGTATTAATTATGATTCATACCAAGTCTCAAGACCTGCTGTGCCAGCCATCATCAGACATATGAGGTACTGAGTCTTCCTTGAAAACAAGTGTTTCAGAATGCAGCAGATATGCGCTCGGTCACTTCTGTTATATCTACCATCTAATTGCAAGTTTCTAGGGGCAATAGGCAAACATTTTCTTTTAAGTTAACTGCATTCTTGCTTTCATTGTACATAATTAAAGGAATAACTATTGCCATGAAGAGGCAGTCTACTTTCCCCAATTAATCCTTCTTGGCATACAAGGAGAAGATTGCATTTGCAAACACGACAAGAAAATTATTTGATTCTGATGAACTCTGTCATTACATTTATTCATTTTTGCAATGCGTGTGGCATATGTTTTGCTCCCCTCCTCCATTTTATCTTCACAAGAATCCAGTGATGTAGGCTAGGCTGAGAAGAGAGAGAGAGAATGCTTTATATTTGCTCTTGAACTGTAGTCAATCACATGTGTTGATGATGAACACAAGCCACCCAATGGGTGGCCAGGACAACGCAGGCTGCTTCCATAACTAAAGCAGCAACTGGTAGGACAATGTCCACATTCCCATCCCAATGCTGCTCACTGCTGCTGACCCCCCTTCTCCTCCATGAGGTCAGACTGAAGAACTAACACAATGATCATCCTTTCAGGCCCTCCCACAGTCCAGCTACCCCCTTTCATCTCCCCTTCCCTCCTTTCAGCTGAGAAACATGGCATAGCTACACTGCAGTTCGGCTGTGAAAAAAGTCTGGGGGTATGGAGCTTAGTTCTTCCGTTTTTAAGGCGGAGCTCACCTCCTCACAGCCAGAGAGAGTATGGTCATATTAGAATACACTGCCTGGAGCTATTCTGCCAGGGGCCACCCAGAAGTTGCTCCTTTAAGCCAGAGGAAAGGAGGAGGTTTTCCTTCAATCTGGCTCAGAAAAAGCTCCTGGAGGCCCAGAAGTCATGTCTGAATTGAGAACATAGTATGCATGGTCCCAAAAAATGGAGGCATCCCACTGTACAAATGGGGAAAATCTCCATATGAAAGCAGCCATAGAAGCTCTGCAAGCCAGTGATGTTTCCCAGGAAAACATCTCTTTCTCCTTCCTGCAAGGACATTATCACTCATTTCAGCCAAGAGTGGCAGTTTGTTCATGCAAACAATTTGCAAGTAGAGATGCCCCTTGTGGTAAAGTAAACGTGCCAAGCCACCTGTACAAGAGCTGTTTGGACATACCAGCCACAGGGGTTCTGAACTGAGATGAAGGCCCACACGTTATGTTAACATCAATTCAAGACAGCTGACAGGCACAGCAGTGGCTTTGCTTTTTATGGCTGTACGTAGACAGATCCTGTATGCACGTGAAAGGACTTGTGGTACATACATTGCAGCTTTTGACATTTTCTCGAAAGCAGCCCCCCCATAGCACTGAAAGCTGCCTTTCGAGTTTCAAAAGCAATTTGCAGTGTGTGGGCATGCCACGGCTTGCGGTATGTGTGTGTGTGTGGGGGGGGGCTGTAAAGGTATGTTTTTATTGAATCGTAGCCTAATTGGAAGAGGAAAAAAATAGGGAAAGGGCCCACATTTGCATTTTAAACCCTAGAACATTTTATTAATAAATGACACATACTAGCAATTAAATAGAATAACTTCATGGCAGTTTTGTTTGCATTCTGCACTCTTTTTAACATTAAGCCTTTTTTTGTTGCTACTGTAGTTTCAATCAGCAATAGACTATAATTAAGAAGCTTATACTGGGCTAAGCACTTTCTATTTATTTATTTATTTAATTAATTTATTTAACATGTTGGTAGCAAAGTCATTGTTTCCTGGGAAGGGTCAAAGTAAGAAAACATTTCTGACTTCAGAAGTGTTTCCATTCATGTTCATAGTCCAAGTTTTCCTTAAAGAATGGTTTTCAACTCTAGCTTATCCTATGGTGCAAAATACAGGTCAGGCATTAAGAAATCCAAAGACTGGCTCCAGTTAAAGCATTTTTAAAACATTGAACAAGATTACAATGCAAAGGCTAATGTTTGTTCTGCTGAAGAAAAATTCCTTTTTCTCATCAGCCCTTGTATTTTCTCACGCACACATGCATGCACGCACACATACACACTTTTTTCTTTTGGCTTCTGGAGGTCTGTGAGAAGAGCTCTGAGCACCACCAAAGATCTCCTACAGTCTACATCAACTGGATCAGTCTAGGGGATGCTCCAACCATTTGGATCTTGCATGCCATTCTTGTGAAGGGTGCTTTCAAGGTGCCATTGCTGAGCCCTCTTCCTGGGTGCATTCAAAGCAATATTTCCCAAACTTCTAATAGCCAGCTTGTTTCTGAATGAAAAATTGGAATTCTGGTTCATTCTTACAGCCCCAAAGAGATATTTTTAGAAGGCATAAGCATAATAATCACCCACCGTCAAATGAACCCACCCACCATGTTTCTACATGAGTCACTCACAGATCTGCAAAGCTTCCTGCCTGGACTTAATTTCTTCATGATTCAAGGCACACTAAAAGTCCTCTTCCAGCTTAAGGATTACTGAGGACCAAACTAGATGAGAAGCTAGGAGTTCTGTGTCTATTTCTTTTCTTTTAAAATAAGTAAGGTGCGTCGATATGAATTGAGACCATTCAAGGGAGAGAGGGGTATTTTAACCTCCCCACGCCATTTCCCTAACCTGAAACAATTTCATGAGTCTCTTTGCTTCTTGGGTCTTGTTGTAAAATTGGAGCTCCGTTTGGTGTGTGTGTGTGGGGGGTCATTTCTCGAAAATGGTGCAGAAGGCAAAACTAACCCCTCTCACATTTAGAACTGCTAACTCCAACCTGGGGAATTCCTGGAGATTTGGAAGGGGAAATTTGAGGAAGAATGTCACCTAGAACCTATGGTATACCACAGATTCTTCCCTCTGGAGTAGACATTTTCTGCAGGAGAACAGATCTGTGCAGTCTGGAGATCACTTGTAATTCTGGGAGATTTCCAGGCCCCGCCTGGTTGGCAAGTCTACCCGTGCTACAGTTCTGATCCAAATATGTATCCCACACCAACAAGAAAATGCTAGGGTTTCTGTACAAGGAACTCCCAGCATCTCATCTGCTTTGACCTGATGGAAGTCTGTAAAGGTGCGAATCTACTTTGTGCATCAAATCTGCAGTGATGCATAAATAAGGCCTAGGAAACAACAACAAGAAGAAGTATGTATGCAGCACTTTTAGCAACTGAAGTCCTTCATATACATTCCTAATCCTTATGACAGCCCTGCAGAGGATGCCAGTATTATCCCCATGTTGCAAATGGGGGCCTGAGGGAGAATGGATTACCTAAATCTCCCTGGTGAGCTTGTGGCACAGGAGAGATGGAGCAGGGGATTTCTGAACCCCGGCTCATTCCTTCAGTTATACATGACAACACTAATTCCCAACAGGTAGAAGTGATTGCTAGTTATCCCCTTGAATTTAGCACACTGGTGATAATGTGTGTTGTCTGAATAGAACTTTTAGATATGCCTTATTGAATGGATATGTGCACTGTTATTATTATCCTGCTCCCAATGTATTGTTTTCAGATATTGCTGCCTTGATGATCTTATTCCTGCCTGTCACTATCATCCCTAGACTGCCATTGATGAGTTCCAGGAAACTGTATTTCTGTAACAGGAAAGAAAGACAATAGATTCCTTCCACTGGAGTCTCTCAAACAGAAATGAATTAAGGACATTGATGTCAGAAGATTTTTTGCACACCAGAACCAGTATTCTATTAATAAATATTTAAAGACACTTCAGTGTTGTTATAAAGGCCCATTGAAAATGCTCCATAGTTGGCTGTCTAGGCCATGTACAGCTATGCAACACTATTCCTTCATTAAACAATGCTTCCATCAGAATTTTTTGTCATAGCTCAGATACTGAAAGGAAAGTGCATTCCGCCCCATGAATATTTTAGACTGTAACAATTAGCTTACATGCATATCAGAGGCAGGGAAGGGCCCTTCAAGCTACAAGTGCTTTCTCCAAACAAGCTCAGAGTGGGAGTGGGATGGATGGTATGCCGAAACATTCCAGTTATGAAACCAGGCATTGTCTCATCTCAATGTGTGGGCATGGCTCTGTTTAAATAGGTGAACCCTGGCTAAGTTTCTCCAGACGGATGTGGAGGACATCTAAAAGATGCCAATGGCAGAGAGAAGGAATAAATCAGATTTATAAATTTGTATAAATCTACCAGAGCAAACTGTCCAATACCATCACGGTGCTTCCCTTGTCTCTGGAAACAGGCCATCCATCCTGTCTTGTAAGACTCCTGTGATACCTGTGTGAAAACAAGATTTGGAAAGCAGCTTTTGCCAACTGTGTAATGTGCTCCTTTCATAGCACATTTCCAGTGTACAAATATTCCAGCCAGTAATGTAAATCTTCTAAGTATATTCTTAGTATCCCCCTGAGTCCATTTTCTAGTTCTAGCTTTTCTAATTCACAAGGAACTTAGAAAACAGTTTGCTGAGAAACTTCTTCGGCATACTCTATGAACAAAATATTGAGGCATATTTTGAGACCTCTTTCCAAGTGACACATTGGTTCGATTTGTCATTGCAACTTGAACGAAGACTCTATATTGGCTAGAAGGTGCTTTTCATTTTACCATGACTCTTTTTGCACACCAGATTAGCATTTTCCTATTCAGAACTTATACTGTGTTAGACAGAATGCATGCAAAGTGGACAGCAGGATCACTTGTACTGGTCCCACTTCGGCCCATACAGATCAAAGCCTAAATGAGCTTTCGGAGGAAACTCTGTGCAAGCTCTTGAGATCTCCAGCACTCTTCAGTTTCAAGCCCTGTTTTTTATATTTTCATTTCAAAGACATTTTTTCCTTCTTTCCAGAAGGATAAAGGTACAGTATGAAACCAGCATCATCCTGCACTGCTAGCCATTCTTTACAGAATGCAGTCAAGAAATATTAAAATCAGGGCTTGAAACATTTCTCCTGCCCCTCTTGATTTTAAATATCCAGCCTGATGAAAAGTTATAAAGAACTCATAAACTTGCACAGTTATTTGTGTTATTTTGATTGGTTTTAATAAAGACCATTGCTTGAATTTTTGCTCCTGCTCCCCTTTTAACCAATGCAGCTACCTAAAATCTCTGGTTTTAAACAGAACTCCCATTTATCTTATGGGTTTTTTGGGGAGCGGAGAAGTCACATTCCAGAGAGATTACTCATCATAGTTTATTGCAGTCAAAACAAAGAGAGCTGCAGCACCTTGAAGAGCTTTATGGTTTCACAAGCGTTTGTGAGTCAGAGCCCCACATCAACAGGGCCAAGAATGGTTAGTTTCAGTAATCAATGTGCATGACACAGGCAGAAGGAGGATGGGTGGGGGATGTTATTACAAACTAAGGCCAGCAAACCTGAGATAGGTGAGCAGTGAAAGGAAGGTCCAGTGAAAACATTAAACTTTCCAGTTACGGTAAGTGTTTGGACCATTCTCAACTGGTGATAAATTGACAAAGCAAGTGTAATAGCATACATAAAGGCCAACAATTACTGGCTGTAATGGACTAGCTGCTTGCAGTATCTATGATGCTGTCAAATCTGCATATGAATACCAGCTGAGCAGCTCCTTGCTTGAATCTCTCTTTGAACTCTTTTGTTGATTTGGCAATTTTTAATTTGTGGATACTGAAAGGCTCATTCACTGGTTTCTGAGGATCTCATTTACATTTATTACTTGTACACTGCCCTTCCACTAAGAGACTCAGTTTGGTGTTAACTTTATTTCAACACTGATAGACTTTCTTTTGTCATGAAAGACTGACAGACTGATCAGAGGCCAAACCTGAAGCAACAGATTAGGCTGTGAGGAAGCATCCCCAAGGCCACCCAGACAGTTCTATCTGAACAAGGATTTGAACCCACTCTTCTTTTTTCCAGTTCCAGCTATTAGTTGCTACAATTTGCTGGCTCTGAGTTTAACATTTTCCAAATACTTTTTGTGTACTTCATACCAGCTGAGCACATTCCAGCCATTTTTATTTGCTTTCTCCGATTCCTATCTTCTCTACTGCCTGCTGGGTTCAGGAATTCATCATATTCATTATCTAGCTTTCCTGAAGGCACAGCTAAACCCACAGTTAGCTTCAAGATAGGCTGAGGGTGACTGGTGCAAGGTCATTCAGTGAACATTATAGCTGAGTGGAAGGTTTCCGCTCTTTCTTACACAGCAGCAATAGTGTCATTTGTTCATAATCAGGTATTTACAACAAGGCTTTCCACAATGCAACAGTCTGGGAGGAAAGGAGGAAGAGAAAGTGCCTATTAAAATCTCTCTTGGGCATGTTTCATTTGATTACAACACCTGAACAGATCACTGGCAGTCACTCCTAAACTCAGTTCTGGAGCACACCAGTGAGACATGAGAGAACCACTTAAAATGAGAGAGGGAGAGGGAGGGGGGAGATTCCAGGGAAGCTCTGAGTAAGCCTCCATCCCTCAGCCTGTTCTGGGGGCAATTCTGCTTTGTCTCACTAATTGTAGTGCTTGAATGTTCTAATCACACCCACTGCAGACATGCTTCAGAATCACCAACAGAGATCATCACCTAGTCATCACCTCTATACGAGTCATAGCTCTGAGTATGCTCCTTTTACCTATTCACTGCAGGTGTTAGTCTAACCTGCACCTTCATGAACTTGTGGCAGGTTGTGATCTGCATCATGGTTAGAGAATCATGCGTCACAACAGCAAGGGGCTGACTATTGGCCCTAGGCTTCCATCTGATACAGAAATTCTGTTGTTATAAATGCAGAGAGATTCTACCACATCTCTGCTTTCTATTTTATTATTTATTTCACATGTACCCCACTTTTCTCCCCAAAGGGGATCCAAAGCAGCTTACAGAGAGTAACTGGTCCAAGGTTACCTAGCAAGCTTCCATGGCAGAGCAAGGATTCAAACCCGGGTCTCCCAGCTGTGATTCCTTCACTGGAACAACAGATATCCTACATGCACCTATAAATGGTACTGCAGATTAATATTTCTTAATGATCTGGTTCAGAGCATTTTTGGAATGCAATTTGTGGGCATTCCAAATATAAAGAACTTTGCAAATGCATTAAGGACTTTCTCAGTTTCATTTCCTGCTCTGTGTTAGGTACCTGAAGACCATTTATTTATCTGCCAAATTCTAAAAACAAACCAGTCAGAAGTTCACATTAAAAACAAGGTTCTTTAGCTTAGTTCCATTAGTTGAAAATGCAGCTTTACAAATCTTGCCACCAAACTTTTGTTCTGGGCACTTGATAAGTAGCTTGTGCATTAAGAAGTCTTAATAGGTACCACATACCCCTAATACCGCTACTTCAAGTCTGGAGGTAGTAGAAGTTGGAGAAATTTTGCTCAGCTCTGCCAGAAAACTGATGCATTTGTTATTAGTGCAAGCCATATTTAGCAACGTGTCTATGGTTTAAAAGGCATCTACTTTCATCTCAGTTACTCGCTTCACCCCTCCCCCCTATCCCGCCATTCAGCTGAATCCCCAAAGACCTCTGGATTCTATTTTCAATGCCCAAATAAGGTAAACCAAAAATTTAAAAAATGCAAACATAGTCTAAAAATATCCCCCTTCTGAGCCTCTGAAGAATTATTTTTAGCTTTTATAAAGGCTTTTGTTATACGTCTCAGGATGTTACCTACATCTGATTTTATCATTTGTCTGAAGTACCAAAACAAACAAACAAAAAACCCCTTCTCCAGCATGTGAGTTTTAAACAAGTATGAAGTTAGGGGCATAAGTACAGTGATAAACAAAGCCAATAAAAACCTTACAGTAGGATAGTCTGATGAAAAACACTGTGTTTCAAAACAGATGTCTGTTCTCTGCTGCAACAAGAGGAGGAAATTTGAGATGTGTCCAGCTTCAAAGCTGTACTCATTTTCTAATTTAGGACTGAGAAAGACAATTCCCAGCTGAATTTATTTAATGTATTCATTTTATTTAACAAAATTTATATCCTGCCTTGATGTCCCCTCAAGATTAATGTTTTTGTAATATAGTTTTGCAATAACAACCGAAGGCCGACGTGTGTTTCTTTACATCTTTGATAAGATAGATCAACATTGGTCTATTGTGGGGTTGCTGACCCCCTGGTGGGGGCAGGAGATCCCCCGCTCACAGCCGCCATGTCCCGCCACCACTTACCTGGCTGGCAGCATGAAAAGGTGGGGGAACAGGCCTCCCGGAGCATGCTCTCATCACGGCAAGATGATGTCACTCCCAGGAGTGACTGGGAGCTCTCCTACACTTCACCCCAACGAAGCACAGGAATGCTCTCAGGGCCTGTGGAATGAAGGCGAGTGCCAGTTCCCCCTTCCCACTGGGAGGGTAAGAGGACCTGATGACCCTTGTCTATTGAGACTAGTTTCACAAGATGCTGGAAGAGCCACATCTTTAAACATTTATTTATTTAACAAAATTAATATCCGGCCTTTCTTCTTCCATAAGAGCCATGAAATATCAATGTCCCCCATTCATGTTTAAAACAAGTTGAGGTTCTCCTTTCATCTGCTGCTCTTGTTCACACTGTTCAACCTTTTGGGTACTTTTCTGTGCATTTACTTAATTTTTATCCATGTTTTCCTCCAAGTAGTTCAAGGTAGTGTCCAACCCATCCTAATTTGTTCTCAACAACCTAGGTTTGGCTAAAAGAAAGCAAAATAAAAGTCCAGTGGCACCTTAAAGATTAATAACTTTTTAAAAATGTATGTATTACTCTTTAAGGTGCCACTGGACTTTTATTTTATTTTACAATCATAAAAGAAAGTGTCCAGCTCAAGATCACAGTGTGAGTTTAGGGGTGCCAACAGGTCTAGAGGAAAAATGTCATTCCTTTAATAGAAATATAAGATGTGGAAATGGGCAGCTGAAGTTTTTCATCATGTCATGTATGCTAGCATCCATGCCACTGTTGTGTTATATGCCATTGTTGTGTTCTGCATTGTTGTGTTCTGCACACTGCCAGCACCAGGGTTTCTGGCACCTGCAGCCACCCCCCCCCCCATGCGTGCGCGCAGCACACACACGCCACGGACTGCGCGATGACATCATCACACAACGACGTCATCATGCAGCACAAGCCATGGGCATTGGCCGGTGGATGGCTGGGGTGGTGGGCGAAGGCTGCTCCGCGCTCCACATGCCACCCTGGCAGTGGCTTGCAGTTGCTGTGCCAGGCTGGCACGGCATGGGGCTGGCTGGCTGCAGCAGCTGCGGCCCAGCCATGCCAGCTCTGTGGCGCACGTCTCCGCCCCCAACACCCCCTCCGGCGCCCCTCCGGTGCCCTCACGCCCTGAGGCCACCGCCTACCTGGCCTCAATGGGCGCGCCGGCCCTGGTTCTGCAAGCATCCATGTTATGTTCTGCATCCATGCCATTATTGTGTTCTGCATCTCACACTGCATCTTAAACTCATACTGATATAATGCCAAAGTTAAATACTGTATCTTATGCATTTTATATAAGTCTCCTGATGGTCGCTAGATTGCTAATACTAATTTATAGAGGAGCAAGTGGTCTCTTTGTTATCTCTAAGAAATATGCGCTTTCACTTCTGAGTGTCCTTGGGCAGCTGTGTACTGAAATGTATGTTTTCACAGGAGGGAATGATTCCACTCTGTACTTTGTCTAGACCAAACTACTTTGTTCCCATGTAACTTTTTGAGTTTTCATGCCTAAATGCAAACAGGCCAGTGGGCGGGAGAATGTCCCCTATAATTAGTAGTCCTATTGTTTGAATAATCACTTCTGCCAACTTCTGAGTGCATACCTGAACTGAATAGATATCTAAATAAAGTTTCTTCAACCAATGCACCTGCCTGTTTGCTGTGAGGGACTTGGGGATCTAACTGACAGGGACTGCCACCCTAGGACTGACACACAGAGATAAGTAACATCCCATCAAGCCTCTGTTAAAGGGGCATATTTGGTTTTCAGGCTGTTGGCAACCTTATGTGGGATTTGTGGCAGAGTGGAAATTTGGAGATTGGTGTTCCCAGTCTTTGTGTGAAAATCTAACCACTATACATATTTATTCTTCCCCTTTTCCCAGTTGTGATCCAGAATCAGAAGTGATATGAAAAATGGCTGGCCACAGGCTGTTGGGGGAAAGTTGTGGGCAGCCCCTCTTTCGGCCTTTTAACGTGCACTCAGCTCTCCCTATAGAGGGGAAGGAGTATACCCAGATCTGTTGCTGTCACGAACAGTTAAAGCCTCAAAGAACTTGGAGCTCACAGTAGCAGCAGAGGCAAACTCTTGTAGAATCTTCATACCACTTTGAAAGCAACCCTATCCTACTGAGGCCTGCTCAATGGGACTTGCTTCCAGAAAAATGTTCTTGGAATTTCAGCCCTAGTGCATCTTGCTTTTTATGGAGAGGTTTTATCAGTACAGGAAAAGAAGTCTTGTGTGAAAGACTCTAGGAAAAATCACTGAAGGTGAACAAGTTCAGAAGTTAAAGATATGAATAACAGAACACCTTGCGCTGTTACTAGAATTTAGAAAAGTTTTTTTTCTTTTTTGCATTTTTAAATTCATATCTCTAAACTCTATTTAAAATACACCCCAAACATATTTTTGAGTGAAACAGTCCTAGTATGTTACAACTTGCACACTCTTATGTTCTGTAGGCACCATTTTCTAGATGCTATTTTTAACTTGGATCAGTCTGAGTGTGGTAAATCTTTGCCCTAAAGGCAGCACAACAAAGGCAGCCCTTCACTTTGTTAATGCAATCCAGAATTCAAAGACCCTTGCTCGTGATGACATAAGCTTTTGTTTAAATGTAAAGATAAAGAAAGCGGAGAGCCTTCTGTATCTCATGAGGTCTGCTGTTTCAAGTTTGAAATATATTACCTGAGGAATTTTTGTTGGCCACGATAACAACTCTCTCTTTCTCTCTCTCTCTCTGAAGAATGATTGTCTTTCCTTAACATGCCCTCTCCCCCAGTTGCTAAGATGACAAGGCCATCTGTACAATTGGGATGTGCATTCAGAAGGTAACTCATCAAAATCTAATCCTAAAATGTCCATTAACTTTGGAAACATAGCTAATTTGAAAGATATTGATCAGGGGTGGGGCCATGGCTCAGTAGGAGAGCATTTAGAAGAGCATTTGCATGTAGAAGGTCCAAGTTTGATCTCCAGCATCTCCAATTAAAAGGACCAGGTAGTAGGTGACATGAAAGACCTTTAACTTGAGCTTCTGAAGAACCGCTGTCAGTCTGAGTAGACAATACTGACTCTTGATGGACCAATTCTCTAATTTTCTATAATGCAACTTCATGTGCGTTCATGTATGTGTTCACTTCTGATTTGCCATAAGGGACTAAGTAAGCCATATCCAAATGTTTTTTTTGGCAGTACTGCAATGAGTCAGGAGAGTAAAGGCAGCAACTGAGTTAGACAAGGGCTTGAGAGATTCAGGTTAAAATCCCCATTTGGCTCATGAGGTGACCTTGGCCAGTCAGTTTCTCTAACCTACTTCACAAAATTGTTGTGAAGATAAAAAAAGAATAGGAATAGCATATATGCCTCCAATGAATTGGAGGCTCACTGTATACATTCCTACCATAAAACAGAGCATTCTAGTACTGAGAGGCATGATGGCACTGTTTGCATTGTGGATGAATAAACAGCCTGTCAGTTTCAGCCTAAGGTTAGCAGCAGGGGCAGAATGGAGAAAGAACAATTGACTGAGTGAAGGTGGGAAGTGGCAAAAAGGCATCGATTCATCCTCAGACTATGAGGCTAATAAGAAGTGGACAAGTAGAGAGCCCTAGGCTGGCTCACTGGAAAGGAGACAAGGGGACTCTGCTAGATGATCTGGGAAGGCACAATACAAACTGGGTCTGAAAGACAATACCAGAACTGGGTCAGAGAGAAATCATGAGGGTGGGAGCATCAAGGTAAGGTGAGATGAGTAGAGTACAGGCATCAAGTCCAGAAATTCCCATGTTAATCCAAAGCTCCCGTCCTTTTGGAGTTCTTTTGTAGTACTCACTTTATTAAATTCAGTTTCTTAAGAAAGGTGTGCATGTGTGCATGCTGAGAATATACACATGAACCCATGAAGCTGCCTTATACCTAGTCAGACCATCGGTCCATCAGTTACTGGGTCGATTCAAGGTATTGGCTATCACATACGGCCTTTGTCCAGCATACCTATCAGATCGCCTTTCTCCCTATGTTCCTCCATGGAAGCTTTGCTCACCTGAACAGGGTCTCCTGCAGATGCCACCCTGTTCATGGGCAAAGTCAACAGCTGCCTGTACATGTGCATTCTCTGTGGAGGCCCTGCCCAGTGCAATGGCCTACCTAAAGAGGTCAGGAAAGCCCCTGCTCTCCCGGCTTTCTGCAAGTGATTCAAAACTGAGTTATTCAAGAGGGCTTTCAACTCAGATAGAAGGGCTGTACTATAAGAAGGTGGTCTCAAAGAGATGCTTCTCTAAAGTCATAGGGTCCATAGACTTCACTACTATGTACTCTCTGTTGTCTTATGTACTATCTGTTGCTTTAAGTATGATTCTCTTGGGTATTCTACGTTGTTTAATATTTCAGTCTTAGAATTGCTGGTGCTCTGATTCAACATTTCTTCTACTCTGCATTGGATTTTTGCTGACATTAGCTCTTTGTAAATTTGCATTTATATACCCTATGACATTGTTTATTGAAATCTCTTTGATATTGGCTGTACTAATCTCACACTATAATTTGCCTTGAGTCTCAATAAGAAAGGGAACAATAGATAAATAAATAATATTGTCCACTCGGACCGGCAGTAACTGCAGGATTTCATTTTTTTTTTTATAAAAATTTTTATTGGATTAGAAATCTCTATAATATCTATTACAATCAATTTCCTTTAAATATTACAGTTCTAACCCCCTCCCTTCCCCCCTTTTGTTGACTTCCAACAGTTTTCCAACCCCTTATCCGTTTTTCCCCCTACTCATTTCAAACTTATTTTATTCTTTTAAACATATACTTTCACTCTCTTCTAAGCTTCTATTATAACACAGTGCTATCTCTATTCCCTTTCCCACTTAACTTATCGACTAAATGTTACATTCCTGGCATATATTCTTTAATAATAACAGTCATTTGTCTACTTTTGTACTCCATATTCTATCTTATTTCATTCTTGTCTCGTCAATATGGGGCAAACAATTTGTCCCTTATTCTGCATAACTTTAAGTACTTCTATAAGCATTGTATACATTCATTGTAAGTCAATCAATTTAACTCATACTCTATATGTTGCTCTTTACTCCCTTCTATCTTATATTCATTCTATCTTAGTTATATAATTTCTCCATTATACAATTATCTGCCAGAAATAAAATTAGTTAATTTCTATCCTTATAATTCTTATAGTAACACCTCTATTACTCAGTACTATGTATAGTAGTCAAATAAAATATTTGCTTAGAATTTCTCATTTAACTCTCCTCCCCTCGGTAAAGTCACTTCCCTCTTCTTTTGTTGTGTTTCAGTAATTTTCAGACTGCCACAGTTCTCCTCCCACCTCCCATTTTTTCACCAAATATTGCTTCAACTTTTCCCAATCCATGTTGAACTGTCCTGGATCAAGGTCTCTCAGTTTCCTTGTCATTTTGTCCATTTCCGCCATGTACAGCAATTTGTAAATCCAGTCCTCGATAGTTGGCACTTCTTGTACTTTCCACTTTTGCGCATACAACAGTCTAGCCGCTGCTGTCATGTAAAATAACAATGTCCTGTATTGTGCCGGAATATCCTCCATTCCCAAGTTCAGTAGCAGGAGTTCTGGGTTCTTATTAACTTGAAATTGTAAAATCTCACATCACTCTTATTATTTCCCCCCAGTACTGCCTAGCTACCTCACAAGTCCACCACATGTGGTACAACGATCCTTCATGCTTTTTACATTTCCAGCATTTATTAGACATGTTCAAATTCCCTAACGCAATTTTCTTTGGTGTCAAATACCAACGATAAATCATTTTATAAACGTTCTCTTTAATGTTAGTGCATGTCGTGATCTTCAATGTATTCTTCCACAAGTATTCCCACGCCTCCATTGTTATTTCTTTATTAAAGTTTATAGCCCACTTCACCATTTGCACTTTAACTGTCTCATCTTCTGTGTACCATTTTAGCAACACTTTATAAGTCTTAGGGATTTCCTTTTTATCCTCTTGTAAAATTACCTCCTCTAATTCCGAATTCTCCATTCTTACCCCTCCTTTCGCACAGTCCGAGTTATAAAGATCTCTAATCTGTCTATATTGAAACCAATCGTAGCTTGGAGACAACTCATCTTGCGTCTTTATTCTTAGTTTAGAAAATTCTATTCGTGTTATCTCCTTGTACGTTAAACACTGTTGTTCATTATCGACAGTTCTCGGATCTATTACTTCATAAGGAACCACCCAGGAGGGAATTCCTTCTTGTAGGTAATCTCTATACTTCTTCCAAATTGTGAAGAGGCTTCTCTGAATGTAATGGTGTAAAAACATAGAGTCTGCTTTTACTTTGTCATACCACAGATATGCATGCCATCCAAATATTTTTTATATCCTTCTAAGGCCAGTAGTTTGCGGTTTTTAAGCGTCATCCAGTCTTTCAGCCACACCAAACAGATTGCATCGTAGTAGAGTCTTAGATTGGGCAGTTGCATTCCCCCTCTCTCTTTTGCGTCTTGTAATACTTTCATTTTCACTCGAGGCTTCTTGCCTGCCCAAACAAAGTCCGATATTTTCCTCTGCCATTTTTCAAACTGCTTAGAGTCCCGAATAATTGGTATTGTTTGTAACAGAAACATCAATCTTGGCAGCACATTCATCTTAACTACTGCAATTCATCCCAACCATGACAAATTCAATCTATTCCATTTAATCAAATCTTGCTCTATCTGAGTCCACAGTTTCTCATAATTATTCTTGAATAGATCTATATTCTTTGCAGTCAGTTCAATTCCCAAATATTTCACCTTACTTGTTACTTCACAATCTGTTATTTCCGTTAATAACTGTTGTTTTTGTTTGGTCATATTTTTGCATATCTTGGACTTCTTTTTATTTACATAGAATCCTGCCAAATCTCCAAATTCCTTAATTTTCTCTATTACCTTTGGCATATTCTCAATTGGATCTTCCACAATTAACATTATGTCGTCCGCAAATGCTCTGACCTTGTAGGAAAAGTCTTTTATTTTTATTCCACGGATTGCATTATCTTCTCGAATCTGTATCATCAATATTTCCAAAACCAAAATAAACAACAGTGGAGACAACGGGCAACCTTGTCTTGTACCTTTACCTATAGTCAGTTTCTTAGTCACCTCATCATTCACCACAATTGCTGCACTCTGGTCTCTGTAGATTTCTTTCACTGCTCTTATGAATATTTCCCCCATTTGTAGCTGTTCCATAGTGGCAAACATAAAATCCCAGTTCAAATTGTCAAATGCTTTTTCAGCGTCCACAAAGAAGAAACCAACCTCCTTATCACAATGCTTGTCATAGTATTCAATAGCATTTATAACTGTCCTTAAATTGTCTTTAATTTGTCTGTTTGGTAAAAAACCAGCTTGTTCCTCCTCAATAACTTCGGAAAGCCATCCCTTTACTCTTTCCGCCAATATCTTCGCAAAGATTTTATAGTCATTATTAAGTAGTGAAATAGGTCTGTAATTTTTAACATTAGTCAAATCTTGTCCTTCTTTGGGGATCAATGATATATTAGCTTCACTCCAAGTGTCAGGAATCCTTTGATCCCTCAAGACACCATTGATGACTTCTTTTAGGAATGGCACCAGTTCATTGACCATTACCTTGTAAAATTTGGCTGTAAGTCCATTAGGTCCTGGCGCCTTTCCCAGATTTGTTGACTGTATTGCCTTCCTTATATCTTCCTCCGTTACTTCACTGTTCAGTTTGTCTCTCCATCTTTCCGAAATTACTGGGAGCTTCATTTTCCCCAAGTACGTCGCTATTGAGTCTTTATTCACTTCTTTTTTGTTGTACAGTTTAGCATAAAATTTATAAAAGGCTCTGCTAATAGCCGTCTGTTCCAGATATACTTTATTGTCCTCACATATTTTATTTATTGTCTTCTTCTCCTTTCTCTTCTTCAATTGCCACGCCAAATATTTCCCAGGTTTATTTGCACCTTCAAACGACTTTTGGTTCATTCTCTTAAGATTCCATTCCAGTTCTTTATTATTCATTGCCGTCAACTGCTCTTGAAGGATTTTAATATCCTGGTATATTTTCTTTTTCCCTGGCCTTTTCTTTAATTGTATTTCTTTGGCTTTTATTTTCTCCATAATCTCCTGTCTCTTCTCCTCTTTTTTTCCCCTAGCTCTTCCATTTAAGTCCATTAGTATACCTCTAATTACTGCCTTATAGGTATCCCATACCTTATTAGTTGGTACTTCTCTATTAATGTTATGTTGTATGAAGAACTTAGTTTCCCTTCTCAACATCTCCATATTTTCTCCCTCTTGTAACAAGTCCTCATTTATTCTCCATCCTTTCCTTTTGGTTCTTTTTCCAAACTTCCACATAATTGGATTATGATCTGAGCCTACCATGGGCATTATTTCTACGTCCTTAGTCCAAAGCGCTAAGTCTTTTGAGGCGCAGATCATATCAATTCGTGATAACGTACAGTGTCTCGCAGAATAAAACATATATTGTCTGCCTTTAGGATTCTGTCTTCTCCATACATCAGTAACTGCAGGATTTCAGATGGAGGACTTTCACATCTCCTTCTACCTGATCTTTTTAACTGGAGATGCCAGGGATTGAAACTGGGATCTTTTGCATGCAAGCAGATGCTCTCCCAATATGCCGCAGCCCCTCCCCTATGCTTTGTTATGTGCTATCATTAATTGACATTCTATTTATCCCAGAGTTATTTTTACTGAAGCATCGATTGATTATTCGTTGCCTTTATTGTACTATATTACTACATGTAATTACAGCTGTTAGAAAGGCTTTTGTGAAACACTGGAAGGAGGATTTTCAAATAGATACCAGAGAGTGGATAGAAACAGTGAAAGACATTCTTATAATTGTATAAAATTATTTGTCATTTAAAAAACATTCGGCTCATGAGCCAACTCTTATTTTTCCTCCAAATATGAGGGTGACCTACACTGGCCAAAAACTGGCCTGAATTGATCATAATTCCCTGGTTTGATGATTTGAATCTAGAAAAGGAGCGCCCTGTCTGATTACCATTTTATGCACCCTGCCTATGCCACAATCTTTCTAGCTTTGGTTTGATGCAGAAGCACAGCAATGCTGATACTGACACTATTCATTTTGAAAAATCTCCCACATATGCTCAGTTGTTTCAGCTTCATGAATCACATACAGACTAACTTGAGCAAAATTGCTGCCATGTTGCAATTTCAGACAAAGAAACCCCTTGTTTAATGAGGGTCCTTTTTGCATTTTAAACCTCAACTGAGAATGTAGCTTTCCAAGAGTAGCCGAGCTGACAAGGAAAAGAATGCAGAAGATAAGAGTGGCACAGTAGCTTGTAACTAAAAGTGTAACCAACTAATTTTCAAATATTCAGAATTTATAAGAACATTGATGCAGTTTGTCGATACGTTACAGTGGGAGATCGACTGGCTCACGCTCCCATTTATCTCTCAAGGTCAAGATTGTCTATTCTGACTAACTCACCAAGCTCTCAGATAGTGGTCTTTCACATCACCTACCACTTGATCCTTTTAATTGGATATACCTGGACATAATGATCCCAAGACCTTCTGCATGCAGAGGAACTGGACTACCACTGAGCCAAGACCCTTCTCAAAGCCCGTGCTTTTGGGTTATGTCATAGGGTTAAACCAAAATGTAGCAAAATTTATTTGAATGGTAAATAGGAATATATGACATGAGTTATTAAACTTTCATTAGTATTTGCACACTGAGAACCCATGAGTGATTGTAGGAGGGGGAAATCTCAGAATATGCCCTTCTGAGATTTTCTAAGCTATTAGCCCTACAGCCATCAAAGAGAGATGTAGTGCCAGGCCCAGGTTTCTCCTACTGTTCACTTACTATAACTCATTAGCATAACTTATTAGCGTGACTCATTAGCATTTGCCACACCTCTTGACATCACCATAAGTGTGTCATTGGCATGACAAATTTGCATATGCCACACCTTCTGACATCACCGGAAGTGTGTCAGAAGGCAACACTGTACATCTGGCTGGGGAGGATGTAACATTCAAGAATAGTGTGTTTCTATGCTTTTCTAGACAGGTTAGAGCAGCTCAACAGAAAGACAGCAAAGCACAGATTTTTATATAAAAAATTCCAGTCCACACTGTATATCTGGCTGGGGAGGGAGGGCATACAGTAACATTCAAGAACAGTGTCAGACAACAAAGCCAGCAGAATACCCCCCTCCCCCTGGAGATATATTCACTCACCCCTTGCAGGAAGACAGGCAGCATAGGTCGCGGCGGCACCGGCTGGCTGCGGGGCAGCTCCGGAGGCTGCCGCTGGGTGCGCACCACCTTGACCAGCATGCAGGCCGGGAGGACAGGCAGCACAGGCCGCGGCATCACCGGCTGGCTGCGGGATGGCTCCAGAGGCTGCTGCTGGGCACGCGCTGCCTCAACTGGCCTGCAGGCCGGGAGGACGGGCAGCGCAAGCTGTGGTGGTGCAGGCTGGCCATGAGGCTAGTTCTGGAGGCCGTTGCTGGGTGCGTGCCACCTCAATCAGCCTGCAGGCCGGGAGGATGGGCAGCACAGGCCGCAGCGGTGCCAGCTGGCTGTGGGGCGACTCAGGAGGCTTCCACTGGGCGCATGCCGTCTTGACCAGCTTGCAAGCCAGGAGGCTGGGCCGCGCAGGCACGAGTGGCCTGGCTGGCCACAGGGCTGGCTCTGGAGGCCGCCACCCCCACCCCGACCCCCACCCACTGCCCTCCTGCTTCCTAACTAACCAGGAGGTAATCCAGGTGTGTGCTCTCTCACTGCTGCTACTGCTGCTACTACTGCTGCTGCTGCAGGGAGGAAAAGGAATCATGTGGGCAGGGCCACCGCCCATGTGGGGGCCACCACCCACGTGATTTCTTTTCAGAGCTACTGGAACGGTGTTCCGGCAAGTTCCACCCCCCCCCAACGGAGCCCTGATTACATATATGATTAAACTGCATAAGTGTTAGAATAGAGCCAGCACCATAATTTTAAAAGATATTTACAGTACAATCCTAAGAAGAGTTGCTCCAATTTCAAATGAAATTTCCATGGGCTTAGACTGACGTAACTATTCTTAGGATTGCATTGTTAATTGGAAAAAGTATCATTGGGTTTCAGTGGATCTTTGACTTAAAACTGTAGAATAGCTCAGGTAGCAGGGTTCTTACAAGTCCTCTCTGGAGATCCTAGGTAACTAGATTCAAGATCTTTCAAGGGAGCTAACTGTACTTGATTGGAATTATTCAGATATGACTTGGCAAAAAAACACTTCTTTGTGTCCCTGCTCTCTCAGTCTAGCAAGAGGCACACCCTGGATTAGGTAGTATATGGTCAGGATTAGTGTCTGACATGAGGCTCTGTCATACAGTTTCCTTTCTGAGAGTTTTACCGACTGATTAAAAATATGTTACTAATGTACCCTTAAGGCTTGTTTGTCAGCTCTCTGCTTTTTAAGTGAGTAATTTTTATTTTACAATATTCTTACCTAATATCTCAACAATGCTATTTCATAATAGTTTTTTTTAAAAAAAAAATTATATTGCTACGAGATAAATCAAATGCAAATATTTAAGGCCCAACCCACTGGGAACCTTTTGTGGGCAAGTTTCATTAGAAGAAATGGGTGGGAAAGGAAGAGGAGTCCTGTTTGACCACCCCAAACAGCCCTGCTAGGTCATAGGACCAGCATGTACAAAAGTCATGTGGGACTGGTGGGTGGGTACTGGGTAAGACTGAATGAAAATGCTGGCTGGATCTAATACAAGTGTCTCTGTACCACTTTCATTCCAGTAGCTTATACAGAAGAAATGTTCAAAAATCTATGTCATTTAGAAATCAATAGGGCTATTATATCCAAAAAGTTATTTAAAAACATTACATTGAGCCTTAGAGTACAATATTAAACCATGCTATTTTATCATAGGAATTTTTTTGCCACATTCTCATTTTGAAATTTGAACATGCTGCATTGAAGTAGAAAACTCTTTTACATAACAAACAAGCCATCCTAAATTCATTGATTTAATTTCGGTGTACTTTCATATAATTCCTTGTGGCTAATTCCTCTATAGCTCTAGATTGTCAGCAATGGGAAGACCATATGGGAATGATATATGATCTCATTACTTCCCTGCATCAGCACCACAAGTCCCTTGGTAATATTGTATGGGTCATATGCCTCTCTGATCATTACCAAAGCAGCACAAGGAACAATCTTGGAGAAGTGACAACTGCATGCCAACAAACTTGTAGAAGAGGATGCTGTGACATTTAAAGAGGGAAAACATGATTTGTGAATGGTAAGAATGTACACTAACTGAACTGCAGGAGAAATCCCAAATGAGCATGAGTATGCTTGAACATGTGTGTGTGTGAGGTCATCCTTGATCTCAACAGTCATACTTCTGGCTAGCACTTGCCTTAAATTCCTGAACAAAGCCAGGAGATTCTGTTGTTTATTTTTCTACATAGCAGATACCACCCTATTGCTGAACTGTGATTTTAATCTCAAGGTCAGTAGCAGAGCATTTTAATCTCAAGGTCAGTAGCAGAGCATCTATAGGAAATGAGAAAAACATCCCTTTACATCTCCATGCACAAATAGACTTAGTTCAGGGATGGCTGATTTTATTTTCTGGTAGGGCACCAAGACCTTTAACAACTACACCTTAGGTCAAAATTTAGAAGGTAAAGCTTTCCTTGCTGGGAGGATAACCAACGTAAAGAAATATAGGACATGATGCTTTCCCTATCATTCAGCTGTTCAAAGCAAGGAAGCCCTGCTAGGAAACAACAGGTAATCCAACTTGAAATTATATCTTTGTATTCAACCATCTCTAGTAACAAATGAATCCAATTTCCATTCTTGTGACTAAGTAGATTAATAAAGCTACCTGTAATTACATGACCAGTCACTTAATTAATCAGTTTGAATGGTTTGAGACTTGATGTGCTAGGAAGCAATGACAAGATTGGGCCTTGACCTCCATGCCCTGTTTGTTGGCCCTCCAAGGCCGACTGATTGGCCACTGTGTACACCAGGATGCTGGACTAGATTGGCTACAGGCTTATCCAGCAGGGCTCTTCTTGTATTCTTATGATGTTATATCTGACTTTGTGGAAGTTCTTGTAAGCATAACTAAGGGGGGGGGGAATGGAAAACAAGCCAAACATTCCCACAAGAAGACAACTATATTGAAACTAGCAACAAAGCCCGTTGTGAGAAAAAAATACAACAGGATCTAGAAAGGGGAGGGTTGACAGGCAGGCATTTGCTCCTCCTCCGTCACTGATTCCAGCTGGTGAAGGAGGGGGGTGGGCATTGTCATCTGCTCCATGCCTGATCTGCCTTATCTTGGCCATGTGAAGGGGTGGTGGGCTTTGCTTCCTGCTCCATGCCTGATACACGCTGGGCAAAGGGGGGGGGCATTGCCTCCTGTTCTGCACCTGACTATGGCTGGGTGAAAGGGGGCAGGCATTGCCACCTGCTCTGAGCCTGATCCCAGCTGGGTGAAGGGGGTGGGCATTGCCACCTACTCCCCACTGGGTGAAGACAGGCATTACCTCCTGCTTGGCACCTGATCCTGACAGGTGAAGGGGGTAGCGGGCTTTACTACCTACTGTGCTCCTTATCCCAGCTGGGTGAATGGAGTACGGGCATTGCCACCTGCTCTGCTCCTTATCCCTTGTAAAAAAAAAGGGGGAGGGAACAGAGTCCCTCATGGGAGAAAAATGCACTTGACATTCCGGAGGGGAACGATGGGAAGATGGTAATACAATGTTTGAGAACAAACCACCATTCTCTGTAGTGTGGGGAACTTGTGGATCATACTATGTGGATTAACACGCCCCTGAGGAGGTGATGTACGAAATCTTAGTCAATAATAGCCGGCCCCGGATTGGGCGTGAGACATTGTATCTTCCCTTCAGTTTGACCACACAACGCTTGGAAATTAACAAAGTTAAAGAAAACATAAGAAGAAACAGACAAAAACTAATTGCTTCCATCTAATGGACTTTACTGTTCTCCTCTGGAATCATCCCAATCTATAAGGTTGTAGCAAATGCACACAGGAAGAATTTTGTACTTTGTGTATTGGGTATATTGTATATGAGATTTATAATATAAAATGTATTAGCATTTTTGCACTTTAAATTGATTAATAGCCTGCACAGTGTCAAGTGCATTTTTCTCCCATGAGGGACTCTGCCCCCCCTTTTTTGCAAGTGTTTGTAACCGGGAGAGCCACCGCTGCTTTGTTTATCCTGCTCCTTACCTGGCTGGGTGAAAGGAAGAAGGGCATTGCCTCCTGCTCTGCGCCTGATCCCAGCCAGGTGAAGGCACGAAGTGGGCATTGCCATCTGCTCCACTCCTGATCCCCAAAGGGTGATGGTGGGGGGGTGGGCATTGCCACCTGCTCTGCCACTAATACCAGCTGGGTTAAGGCAGGGAGGACATTGTCACCTGCTCCACTCCTGCTCACAGTTGGGTGAAGGAGGGTGGGCATTGCCATCTGATCTGCTCATGATCCCAGCTGGGTTAAGGTGGGGGGGTGGGCATTGCTACTTGCTTTGCTCCTAATACAGTGGGTTAAGACAGTGGGTGGGCAAAGCCACCTGTTCTGCTTCTGATCCCAGCTGGGTGAAGGGGGGTGGGCATAGCCAAGTGTTCTGCTCCTAATACCAGCTGAGTTAAGGTAGGGGGTGGCATTGCCACCTGCTCTGCTCCTAATAACAGCTATGTTAAGGTGGGAGGGGAAATTCCACCTGCTTCACTCCTAATACCAGCTGGGTTAAGGCGGGTGGACATTGCCATTTGTTCTGCTCCTAATACCAGCTGGGTTAAGGCAGGGGGAGGGCATTCCACCTACTCTGCTCATAGTACCAGCTGGGTTAAGGCCGGGGGTGGGCATTACCACCTGCTCCACTCCTTATACCAGCTGGGTTATGGTGGAAGTGGGTATTGCCATCTGCTTTGCTCTAGTAAGAGCTGTGTTAAGGCAGGGGGCAGGCATTGCTCCACTCCTGATCCCAGCTGGATGAAGGGGGGTAGCCTTTGCCTCCTGCTCCACTCCAAATACCAGCTGGGTTAAGGCAGGGGGGCATTGCCATCTACTCCGCTCCTAACACCAGCTGGGTTAAGATGGATGTGGGCATTGCCATTTGCTCCATTCCTAATACCAGCTGGGTTAAGGCGGGGGGCAAGCATTGCCATCTGCTCCGCTCCTGATCCCAACTGGTTCAAAGGGAGCAAGCATTGCCACCTGCTCCGCTCCTAATAGCAACTGCGTTAAGGCGAGGGGTGGGCATTGCCACCTGCTCTGCTCCTAATACCAGGTGTTAAGGTGTGAGTGTGCATTGCCACCTGCTCTGCTCATAATACCAGGTGGGTGAAGGCAGGGGGTGGGCATTCCCACCTGCTCCCATCCTGGGCTTCCCACCATGGCATGTTTTCTGGAAAGATATGGTGCCTTGCCTAGGCTTCCCTCCTAGGGGAAGCCTCTGGTGGTACACCATGGTATAAAGTGAGTTGTCTGAAATACGCTTACTCCGTTATATAGTAAGATACAATTTCTTGTTTGTTGTTTGCTCTTAGAAGCCCATATTGCATGATGCCTCACAACAGGATGAAAAAGGGGGGGGGGGAATGGGCAGGGGATGTGGCACAAATATATAACAGATTAATATTTTTGGAGGTACTTGATAATTACTATGATCTCAAATATCCTCCCATTTTATTAATCACAATTATGGTATTCTATCAGAGCCAAGACAGGTTTCATTTAGGGATATATTTTTATGAACAGTGGGAAGTATCCTATCATCTCTGTGGAGAAGACACATGGATCCCCCCCACATTCCTCTACACTGCAGCAGCTATTTCTGATCCTCAGAAAGATCTAGAATTGCAAGATAGAATTCATGCAGCTATGAGGGCTGATAGGCTGGAAGGAAGAGGGACAAGGGGATGAAATTGTCCCCTTGTCTCAGCAGAATTGTGCTTGTGGAAGAGCGAGGGGAAATTGTTCCAGCTCTTTGTCCTTCCTTATTCCTACCTTCAACCGCCCACAGGGCCTCCATGAAGGCCCTGTGACCCCAGGAATGATCTTTCTGGGGGTCAAAAGGGGAAGAGGAACACAGAAAACCTACACTTTCTGCTCATGGAGTGGCAAGATACTATCCAACGTTTCCACTGATTTTTTTAATTTATCAATTATTCTAAACAATCATAATAGTGCCATCCTATGCAAAGTCACTGTAGTCTAAGCCCATGAAACAAGCTTGGGCATAGAATTCTGCTGGGTCCTGACCTCCAGCTGGATGTTCAGGTCTTCTCCATGGCATTAGCACTTTTAACCTGCTTAAGCTGATACAGCACCTATGGCCATTCCCTGAAAAGTATAATGGTGGTCTGGATGATGATCCAAGCTCTGATTACATCCAGGTTAGATTACTATAATGTGTTCTACGTGGGGCTGCCTTTCAAAATGGCCCAGAAACTTCACCTTAGCCGAAATGTGGCAGCCAGGCCACTCTCAGAGCAGGAATCATGTTACTCCACTGCTAAAAGATCTGCACTGACTGCCTACTTGTTTCCAGGCAAAATTCATATGGCTGGTTCTTGCTTTTAAAGACATGGATGGCTTAAGGTCAGGGCACTTGAAGGACTGCCTCCTCTCACATGGTCCAGCCTGCCCTGCCTCACAAGTCCTGCCCTCCATGCCCCTGCCTTCAGGGCTGAGGTGGGTAGCAACCACAGATGGGTCTTTTTTAGTAGTGGAATACCTTCCCTCTTGATGCTCACCTGGCACCCACATTATTCTATTTAAGGTGCCAGGCCCAAACATTTCTGTTTTCCCAGGCTTTTAATGAAGAGATAATTTTTAACACCATCTTTATTGTACGCTTTGGTCTGAAAATTGTTATTTCTTTAAGTTGTTTAGTGATCCATTGTTTTATGTTCTGACTAGTTATTTTAATGCTGGATTTTAATTAATAGTTTTTAATGTTTTATTTTTTATGATGTTTTATTTTGTAAGCTGCCTTGGATATGTTCCCTGGAGAGGTGGCATAACTTTTTTCTAAATAAATAAAATTGCACTGTAGCTCAAACAACCTTCTCTCAAACCAAGATCATGAAAATAACATGCCAGTTTAGTTACAGTATTTTAGTTCACCTGATTTGCTTTTCTGTTTCAAATACATTACTTTGACACAGGGCTCATTTTGAGGGGGAAGGCGCAGGAAAGCAGTTCCAAAAGTTCCCCAAAGAGGTCACATGACAGGTGGCCCGGCCCACCCGACTCAGCCATTTGGGACCCGTTTCGGCCTGGATTGGGGCCGAAACAACCCAGATCAGCCCTCTGATGGGTGGTGGATCATTCTCCCGCTCAGCAGCGGCCCAATCCTGACCATTTTGGGCCCCTTTTCAGCCATTTTCAGCCCCTTTTTGCCATTTTGGGCCCAATTTCGGCCCTGAATGGCCAGGATTGCTTCCAAAACAGCCAGGATAGGTGATGTCAGGGTGTGTGGCATATGCAAATTAGCTATGCTAATGACAGTTCTGGTGATGTCAGGGGGCGTGGCATATGCTAATGAGTCATGCTAATGAGTTCCTCCAGCTCTTTTCCTATGAAATAACCCCTGCTTCGACAACACTTGCTCAAAATGAAATATTAATTTGTGAGTGTAAGCAGGTTTGAGTAGAGGTATACCAGTTTAAATGCATTTGAAATCACACCCCAGTTTAGTTTCTCTAGTGAAAAGGGACCTCTTGTCTCTCATGAACGATAGATCTTTTCTTCAATGGTCTGTAATTGGAACACAAAGCTAAAAGAACAGCACCACATCCAAATGCCTTCCGTACCTTCAGGGCAAAACATAGACACCCAGCACAGCTGGCAAACCCTGCAAAGGCTCCCTTGGCTTACCTTCAAAAGACATGAGAGTGTTTTCCATCCCTAGTGAAAGGCTGTGTAATGTGGTTTATCTTAACAGGCAAGCACTCTGCTGTGTGTCATTCAGGAATGTGGCTGTGTTGAGAATCTTCCACTCTGCCAAAAGACCTTTCCTGATGGTAAATTAATGAGCCATAACAGAAAGCAATGTAACCATTGGCTGCTCTGTCATGAAGCTGAAGGTTAATCACCTTTTTCAGAATCTAGTGGACGATCTTCAGATACAGAAAGTCAAAGAACTGTACAGTTTTCTGTATTCTGCTGTGATTTTATTCTTTCCTATATCTTAAAGACAGCAAAGCGAAGGAAAACATCAGACGTTGCTTGTGTCTAGGGCACAGTAACTTCTTTTTTTTAAAATAGATTTTTATTGGATGGGTCAATATATAATCAATTTCAAATACAAATACATTCCATTTCAATTCCCCTGTGTATATTTCCCCACCCCCTCCCCTCCCCCCTTTTCAATAATGACTTCCAACAGCACTCCAATCCCCCGTTATTAATAATACCTTATTTTTATACTAAAGTTGTTCTTTTAGTAAAGATCTTAATTATATCTTATCTTACTTAATTTCTTTAAAACCCCTCGAAAGACCATAATTGTCCCTTAACATCCCATTTCTTTTCCATGTATTTTTTCAACTTTTTCCAATCTTCCAAAAATGCTTCTGGATCTTGCTCCTTCAAATTTCTTGTTAGTTTGTCCATTTCAGCCATGTACAACAATTTCCTTGTCCGTTCTTCAATTTCAGGTATTTCTTCTCCCAGTATTGAGCATATATTATTCTAGCTGCTGATATCATATAATATAACAATACCTTATCTTTTCTATTAACATCTTCCAAATGCAATGATAATAACAACATTTCTGGATTTTTTGCAACATTATAACAAAGTATCAAAGACATCTCAGTACATATTTTGGTCCAAAAGTCTCTAGCCTTACGACAAGTCCAACACATATGAAATAGAGAACCTCCATGCTCCTTAGATTTCCAACACTTATTAGATAACTGTTTGTTGGCTATGGCTAATTTTTTCGGTGTTAAGTACCATCTATATAACATTTTATAGCCATTCTCTCTAATACTGGTACATGTTGATATTTTTAAAGTATTTTTCCATAATTGTTCCCATGCTTCCATCGTTATTTCATTATTACAATTTATAGCCCACTTTACCATTTGCACCTTGACTGTTTCATCTTCTGTAAACCACTTCAATAACAATTTGTACATTTTAGAAATTATTTTACTATTATCTCCCAACAGTAATTCTTTTAGCTCTGAATTCTTGGTTCTAAGGCCTGTTTTCCTTTGGTCTGAATCAAATAAGTCTTTGATTTGTCTGTATTGCAACCAACCATATTTGAATGCCAACTCCTCATTTGGTTTAAGGTTCAACTCATTATCTGTTACTTCTGTTAAGTCTTTGAAAGTAAGCCATTCTTTTCCTTTATATTCTAAGTTTGGGTTGATCACCTCAGCTGGTATAATCCAAATTGGTTTCTTATGGTCTATAAATTTTTTATACTTTAGCCAAGTCAACAATAAATTTCTTCTCAAATAGTGGTGCTGAAACATTGCGTCCATTTTATACTTATCGTACCACATATATGCATGCCATCCAAATAGTTTATTATAACCTTCCAAAGTTAGTAGTTTATGAGTGGTTAAAGACACCCATTCTTTTAGCCAGACTAAACATATCGCTTCATGGTAAAGTCAAAGATCAGGTAACTGCATTCCACCTCTTTCCTTAGCATCACAAAGAACTTTCATCTTTACTCTTGGTTTCTTTCCTGCCCACACAAACTCCGATATCTTCTTCTGCCATTTTTCAAATTGTTTTTTATCTTTTACAATTGGTATTGTTTGCATTAGGAACATCATTCTAGGCAACACGTTCATTTTAACTGTGGCAATCCAACCTAACCACGACAAGTTTAGTTTATTCCATTTTATCATATCTCTTTCAATTTGTGTCCAGAGCTTTCCATAGTTATTCTTAAATAAATCAATATTTTTAGCTGTCAGCTCTATTCCCAAATATTTAGTCTTGTGTACCACTTCACAGTTTATTATTTCACTTAGTTCTTGTTGTTTCTTCTTGGTCATGTTCTTAGTTATTATTTTTGACTTCTTTTTATTTATATAGAAGCCTGCCAAATCTCCAAATTCCTTAATTTTTTCCAGTAGTCTTGGCAGAGTTTGTAGTGGATCTTCTACTATAAACATCACATCGTCTGCAAACGCTCTTAATTTATAGGAAGATCCCTTTATTTTTATTTCTCTTATGTCATCATCTTCTCTGATCTGCCTTAGTAATATTTCTAAGACCATCACAAATAACAACGGTGATAGTGGACATCCTTGTCTTGTACCTTTTCTTATTTCAAACTTCTCTGTCAGGTTGTCATTGACACAGATTGTTGCTCTTTGTTCCTTGTATATTAAGAACATAAGAACATAAGCAAAGCCATGTTGGATCAGGCCAGTGGCCCATCCAGTCCAACATTCTGTCACACACAGTGGCTAGAAATCCAGTGCCATCTAAAGGACTGTCAGTGAGGCCAGGACACCAGATGCCCTCCCACTGCCTTCCTTCCAGCACCAAGACAACAGAGCACCACCTCCCCACAAAGAGAATACCATCTATCTCCTGTGGCTAATAGCCACTGATGGACCTCTGCTCCATATATTTGTCCAGTCCCCTCTTGAAGCTGGCAATGCTTGTAGCTGCCACCACCTCCTGTGGCAACGAATTCCATGTGTTTATCACCCTTTGTGTAAAGTAGTATTTTCTTCTATCTGTTCTAACCCGACTGCTCAATAATTTCATAGAGTGCCCACGAGTTCTTGAATTGTGAGAAAGGGAGAAAAACACATCTTTCTCTACCTTCTCTAACCCATGCATTATCTTGTAAACCTCTATCATGTCTCCCCTCAGTCGTCTTTTCTCCAGGCTAAAGAGCCCCAAGCGCCTCAATCTTTCCTCATAGGGAAAGTGTTCCAACCCTTTAATCATTTTAGTTGCCCTTCTCTGTACTTTTTCCAGTGCTATGATATCTTTTTTAAGGTGTGGCGACCAGAACTGTACACAGTACTCCAAATGAGGCCTCACCATCGATTTATACAGAGGCATTATGATACCGGCTGATTTGTTTTCAATCCCTTTCCTAATAACCCCTAGCATAGCATTAGCTTTTTTTATGGCAGTCGCACACTGTGCTGACGTTTTTAGTGAGTTATCTATCATGACTCCAAGATCTCTCTCTTGGTCAGTCTCCGCCAGTTCAGACCCCATCAACTTGTATTTATATTTTGGATTTTTGGTTCCAATGTGCATTACTTTGCACTTGGCTACATTGAACCTCATTTGCCACATGGATGCCCACTCTTCTAGCCTCGACAGATCCCTTTGGAGTGCCTCACAATCCTCTCTGGCTTTCACCACCCTGAACAATTTCGTGTCCTCTGCAAATTTAGCCACTTCACTGCTTAATCCCAATTCCAAATCATTAATAAACAAGTTAAAAAGCATTGGACCCAATACCGACCCCTGTGGCACCCCACTGCTCACCACCCTCCACTGTGAGAAGTGCCCGTTTATGCTCACTCTCTGTTTCCTATTAATTAGCCAGTTTTCGATCCACAAGAGGACTTGGCCCTTTATCCCATAGCTACTGAGCTTACTTAGGAGCCTTTGATGAGGAACTTTGTCAAAAGCTTTCTGGAAGTCAAGATAAACAATATCTATCGGGTCTCCCTTGTCCACTTGTTTGTTCACTCCCTCAAAGAACTCTAACAGATTGGTGAGACAAGATCTTCCCTTACAGAACCCATGCTGAGTTTTCCTCATCAGCTTTTGGTCATCAATGTGCCCACTAATTTTATTTTTGATAATAGTTTCCACCAACTTACCCGGTATTGACGTCAGGCTGACTGGCCTGTAATTTCCCGGATCTCCCCTGGAACCTTTTTTAAAGATGGGGACAACATTAGCTACCTTCCAGTCCTCAGGAACAGATGCAGAGTTTAATGACAGATTACATATTTTTGTGAGGAGATCTACAAGTTCACACTTGAGTTCTTTCAGAACTCTTGGATGTATGCCATCTGGGCCCGGTGATTTATCAGTTTTTAAATTATCTAGCAGTCGCATAACCTCCTCTCTCGTCACCTCAATGTGACTCAGGTCTTTCAAAACCCCTCCCAAAGTCAGTGCTTCTGGAGTGGGCATGCACTTCTTATCTTCCACAGTGAAGACAGAAGCAAAGAACGCATTCAGCTTCTCGGCCATTTCCCTATCACCCTTTAGTAATCCTTTTACGCCTTGGTCATCCAAGGGCCCCACTGCCTCCCTAGCTGGTTTCCTACTTCTAATATATTTAAAGAATTGTTTATTGTTTTTCTTTATGTTCTTTGCAATATGCTCCTCATATTCCCTTTTTGCCTGTCTGATCACAGACTTGCACTTTTTTTGCCACAGCTTATGCTCCTTTTTATCAACCTCCCTCCGACTAGTTTTCCACTGCCTAAAAGAATCCTTTTTACCTTTTACAGCTTCTATTACATTGCTTGTTAACCATGCTGGCCTTTTCCTAAACCTATTTGTGCCTTTCCTAACCAGCGGTATATATTTAATTTGAGCTTCCAGGATTGTAGTTTTAAATAGTCTCCAAGATTCCCCAAGTGTTTTGACCTTTTTTACTTTCCCTTTCAGTTTCTTCTTCACGTACCCCCTCATCTCAGAAAAGTTACCCCTTTTGAAGTTAAACATGGCTGTGTTGGTCTTATTTGGCAATTTCCTATTTATACATATGTTGTACTCAATAACATTATGGTCACTGTTCCCAAGTGGTGCAATCACATTTACATCTCTCACCAGGTCTTCAGCATTACTGAGGACCAAATCCAGGATCACCTCCCCCCTAGTAGGTTCTGTAACCATCTGTTCCATAGCACAGTCATTGAGACAGTCTAGAAACTCACTTTCTCTCCCCCGATTCGAACACCCATTGGCCCAGTCAATGTGTGGGTAGTTAAAATCACCCATTACAACACAGTTTTTTTGTTTAGCAGCCATCTTTAATCCTGTCATCATTTTATAATCCTCCTCTATTTTCTGATCTGGAGGGCGATAACAAACTCCCACAGTTAAGTTTCCATTTGGGCCCGTAATTTCAACCCATAGCATTTCCAGAAGCGAATCTAATTCAGTTACCTTCTCAATCTTACTGGAATGTATACCTTCTCTGACATATAGAGCCACCCCACCACCAACCCTTCCCTCCCTATCCTTCCGATATAATTTATATCCAGGAATCACCGTGTCCCACTGATTTTCCTCATCCCACCAAGTTTCTGATATGCCCACAATGTCTATGGATTCGCCCAACACTAAACATTCCAGCTCCCCAATTTTACCTCGGACACTTCTAGCATTTGTATATAAACACCTGTAACTTCCCCGGCACACTTTGCCTCGAGACGTAGTTAGGTCATCTGCACTGTTTGTCTCCATCTCAGTTGACAACTCTAATCTATCTCCCTGTAGAAGTGTTATACTTAGCCCTTCATCTCTCTGAGATGAACCATCCTGAACCAGAGACACTTTATCTCTTGTCGGCTTTCCCCTAGCATTTAGTTTAAAAACTGCTCTGCCACCTTTTTGATTTTAAGTGCCAGCAGCTGGGTTCCTTCTCGGGACAAGTGGAGACCGTCTCTCTTGTACAGCTCCCGCTTGTCCCAAAAAGAATCCCAGTGCCTAACAAACTTGAACCCTTCCTCCCTACACCATCGTCTCATCCACGCATTGAGACTCCTGATCTGCGTTTGTCTCTCTGGCCCTGCGCGTGGAACAGGTAGCACTTCTGAGAAGGCTACCTTGGAGGTCCTGGCCTTGAGTCTCCTGCCTAACAGCCTAAATTTTTGTTCCAAGACCTCACGACTGCATTTCCCAACATCGTTGGTTCCAACATGGACCACGACCGCTGACTCTTCCCCAGCACTATCTACCAGCCTATCTATAACACGCGTAATGTCCGCTACCTTCGCACCAGGCAGGCAAGTCACCATACGGTCAGAACGCGGTTGTGCCACCCAGCTATCTACTTGTCTAAGGATCGAATCACCAACTACCAAGAGCCTCCCTCCCGCCCCACCCAGGGATGGTTCCTTGATGCGAAAGGAAACCTGCTCACCAACTGAAGAAGAGGTCCCTTCTGAGGGCATGTTCCCCTTATCCTCAGTACGGTGCCCTGATTCCACAAGATCCTCATTCTCCTTGACAACAAGAACGCTGCCATTTTTAGAGTGGGACACATCTATCCTGTCCCTGAGAATCTTGTCCTCGTGCCTATCTAACTGTCTCCGCTTCTCCAGGTCAGCCACCTTGGCCTCAAGGGTACGTACTCGTTCCCTAAGAACCAGGAGCTCCTTGCAGCGAGCACACATCCAGGACTTCTGACCAGAAGGCAGATAGTCATACATGTGACACTCAGTGCAATACACTGGAAAGCCCCCAACCCCCTGCTGGCATTCTGACTTCATTATTCTGTTTTAGGAACAACACACTAAGAGGAAAGAAAACGGCTATGATCCCCCGGCTAAGAGCCACAGGCCAAGAGCCCTTTAGCTCTCGCCCTTCGGCTCGCGCCAAAGGCTCGCGCCCCTGCCCAGCAGTTGCCTTTTCAATGCAAAAGGTCACTTCCTGCTAAGCACAGGAGGTGAGCACAAAGGGGGTGTGTGGCTTGTACTCCAGCAACCCCCAGCAGCCTTACAAACACACTCACCCTCAAACACAATCAAGCCCAAACACACTTAGCCTCAAAACTACACTCAAATCAACACAAAACTACACACAAAAAGCCCCAAAGCTAGAGAGGACCACCCTTAGCTTCTCAGCTTAACCCACCACAGCCAAGAAAGGCAAAAAGCCCTTACCTCCTCTAGCAGCTGCAGACCATGTGCTCCTGAGCCCAGGTGACTCTGCTCTTCTATAAATTCTTTGCCTAGGTCCATCTTTTCCATTGATGCGTACATAAAGTCCCAGTTCAAGTTGTCAAAGGCCTTCTCTGCATCTGCAAAGAAAAAGCCAACTTCTTTGTCTGGTCGCTTATCAAAATATTCAGTGGCATTTATAACCACTCTCAAGTTGTCCTTTAGTTGTCTGTTAGGGCACAGTAACTTCTGAATAGGCTTATTCAACCTGATTGATGCCTGTTTGGGCTGGAACCCTGTGCAGATTCTGTCAAATGCCTCCTGCGTATTTCATCCCAGGTGGAATTTTAACATGTGGGCCAAATGTTTTGTGAAGAGTCATATGCACCTGCTATTTCTGCAAGGTCATTCTTCAAGAACCTATATTCACTACCCCATCTTCAGATGTTAGGTGTTTGGCAACTAGAGAATGGACCTTTTCCATAGTGGCATCCTGATTGTAGAACATCACTGCCAGAAGGCCCTATCATGTTTTTGGTTAGTTTTATTCAACTAAGCATTTGATTGGTATTTTTGTTTTGCTTTTTTTATGTTGGTTCATTTAGGAAACTGGTTTCTATGTACCCTTGTTGTGGTGGAGAGTGCCTTCAAGTCATAGCTGACTTATGGTGACACCTGGTGGGGTTTTCATGGCAAAAGACTATCAGAGGTGGTTTGCCATTGCTGGCCTCTGCAACCCTGGTCTTCGTTGGAGGTCTCTCATTGAAGTACTAACCAAGGCCAAACCTGGTTAGCATCTGAGATCTGACACGATCAGGCTCACCTAGGCTATCCAGGTCAGGGATATACCCTTGTTAGAGGTATGTAAACTGCCTTTGAATGTTCAGGAAAAAAAGTTATATTTCAAATACCATGAGCAACAACTGTAAATTTCACAAGCCATTTCACACCACCTGAGCCATTAACCTGCAGGTTGGTATAGCGTTAGGAGCAGGTGCAGATGCAGATTTGACTGCCAGGTAGCTCTTATAGGTGGCAGGGGGAACCCGCAGAGCCTATTTAACCACATTATAGCCAATATGCAAGTGTGGCCATTTAGGGCACATGATAAAATTAGAAGCAGTATGAATCTCTTTTACATCCTATCCAAACTTCCTAGAGGTCTCACAGACAATCCTTATCACAAAGGCAAGGTGATGCTAGGAGGAGCGACCCCAGGACTCTCAGCTGTGGTACCTTGCCCCTCACACATGGTGAGTCTTGCGAGAAACCTTGACCGAACAGTTGACCATGACAAGACTGACAACAGTAGATAGACAATGGTAAGGCAAGCATACTAATATCAGATATATACTCCATCATGGAAGTTAGGGATGGTTTTCCAGATGAACTTTTTAGCTGTGTAGGCGCAAAGGAGTTCTCTGAAGTGAAGGAAGTGTCAACAAAGGCCTGAATGATGTGGATAAAAGCCCACCTAAGAATTCTGGAGTCTTGGCTACTAGTGCTTCCAGAAACACCACACTCTGTTCCCAAGCACCCATCAAAGCACTGTAATTCTGAATAGGATTTCACTGTTGAGTGTTTACACTCAAATCAGATTGACATATTTGCTTAAGTCAAGGAATTTAGACTCTAGAGTTTGTAATGTGGGGATACATCTAGAATGAAGACTGCACCTCCTCCTGAATACAGCCCATCCAGCTATGCTGAGCCATGCTATTGTAACATAAAGGCAAGATTTAGTATGGAACTGCCTTTAAAGGAACTTGGAAACTTCAATTAGTACACAACTGTCTGGTTGCTGAGAGAAGCTAGCAAATTCATCTGTACTACCGAGAGCTTGAAACATCTAATCATCTACATACTTGCTTTATCACCTCTCCTGGTATGAGCCAAGACCATTGCACTCATCACAAGAGGGGCTGCTTGAGGGCAGTTAGAATGGTCTTGGCCTGTACTCAAGACTTTCCAATGGCAACCCCAGTCTTTTGGAATGAGTTATCTAAAGAAGTGAATAATGTGTCATTCCTGGAAATCTTCAGAAACAAGTATAAGGCTGAATTAATCAAAAGGGACTTTGTAAACTGACTTGCTGTTGTGCTGATTTTTTTAAAAAATCTGTTGTTAGTTCTAATGTTTATGGTTTTTTTCAGTATATTTGGTAACTACTTGTCAGAAACGAAATAAATACTTCCAAATTGTTGCAAAGGGTAGAAGTAGGCATATTACATTTTCATTTTGCATGATTTGATTTGTTCCTCCTGAGGTCCTATAACCCTTCTAGAAAAATACAGGATTGCTTTATTCATGGTCAGTCAGACATATGTGGCTGTAAAAGAGTTCCTGTATCAAACTCTAGCAAGAATGAATTTAGAACTGGGTTATAACAAAGCTGTGGAACCTATTGGAAAACAATACTGCCAAATATTTTCCACCTATCTCTTAAGAACAGGCTGCTTGCATTTGCACTGGACAACCACAGTCCAGATCACTGAAATCCAAAAATAAGTATTCTTGCCCAAAGGTTGCTGTAACGTATGAACTGGAACAAATGTTAATCTTCAATTATATTCTAAAGATAAGGATATGTTGTCATTTCCTATCACTTTGTAACTAGGCCTTTGTAATGTTTACTATTAACATTAACAACACTGCTAATATTGATAGCGTAATGCTTTTTTCAGTTAAATTCTCAACTATGTTGTTAGACTGGACATCTCATTATTCCTATGGTGGGCAGGGGCATGGCTCAGTGGCAGAGAAGGTTCAGTCTCTGCCACAGCCAGTTAAAAAGGTAGGTGGTACTGGGGAAACTCCTCTCTGCCTGGAACTCAGGAGAACTGCTGCCAGTCACAAGAGACAGCTAGGTGAACCAGTGGTCTCTCTCTGTATAAGGCAGCTTAATATGCACTTTACAAATGGGACTGAGAGAGCCCCTGGCAATGTGGGATTTGTATAACTTGTCTTCCAGTCTGAATGAAGATCTATATAGTCTGACATGGGCAAATATACCCAAATACACAAAGGATACATCTTCCAGCTACAAACTTGTTTCATTCATAAATTTTATCAATGAAATTCTTAACCCATTGTACTATATGTACTGAGCTGCTCTTTGATCTAGCAACACCTGCTTATATTAGAGGATCTCATAAGATTAATAAGAGTGAAAATAAGACCACATTCCCCAAGATTCTGAGACATATAGAATGATAGTATTGTTATTATACACACATTTTCTAAAGAGAAGCATTGCTGTCCGCTAACAAACCTTGTCAGTGTAAATATTTTTAAAAGCGCAGCGTAACATTGTTACCTCTAATATGAAGTTACCTGTTTTTAGTATTGCAGTATTTGAACTAAATAATCCAAGGAAGATTGTATATCCTTAATTATTCTGCACAAACGGAAAAGCAAATAACAAAAACCATCGTTTTGTGTATCAAAATAATTTTATTACACTAAAAAATAACAAGATTTCTATCATATACACACAGGTTGCACATGTGTGCAGTTAGCAATCTCAGAGTGACTCAGTCGAGTACTAAGTTAATGTGAATGACAGATGTAAGCCCCACATTTTATTTGCACAATTAAAATGAGGTATTCTAGTTTTATAACACTCAAGGGTTGAAACAGAACATGGAACATGTTCTGTGAACCAATGAACTGCGAAGGATACACATTCTGAAGAAAAATGAAATGTAAACTTCAAGAAAAAAGTATCAAAAACTATAAAAACAAGACATCTGACTTTTACTTAAAGTGAAGCCAGATACCAGGTGTTTACATGAAATAAACAGACATAATGAATAGACACGTAATTTTACTCATTTATATATTCTTTTAACACATTTAATTATTTGCAAACTGAATCAACAATATTAAGAGTAGACTGCTCACAGTACATATGATGGATTAGACTCAAAAACAAAACAGAAATTCAAATGAACTAATGAAACTCAAATGCTTTCCTTGGTTATAGCTTGGGTTCTTAGTTTGCCAGGCATAACTGTGAGCTATTTTGATTAGCATGAACTGGCCCAACCTAAAAAAAACCCAACATCATTGTTTATTGCTGGCAGTAGCAGTTCCTAAATTTGAGCTAACAGCTATGGCCTACTGTGATAGGCACAGAACAATTTAATTTAATTTAATTTCTTACATTTATATTCCATCCTCCCCACTTTCTCAGGCTCATTAAACTCATTAAAAATATCCCACATAATCCATAATGTCCCAGAATAATGATGTATGTAGCAGCCCATGTTAACACAGTAAGTAAGTAGTTCAAAAATATCCAGTCCTTTTTTGCCACAGGATCTCTCCTTCCTAGTTATTACATTGTACATGGAATGGAAGATCCCAGCCCTCCCTGAAAACAGTTTGATAGAATTGGCATAGTTAAAGGTGCATGACATCTTTGATACCTTTGCTTCTGAAATGTCTTCCTGATTCCCAGCACGAAACCACATACCATCAGGCACAACTTATACATGCTACACATCATGTGAGAAGTCACTCATTGTACGAATCTGTCAGTGCAGAGGCACACGGTAAGCCATTAATGCGTGCTCTCCACAAACGCAACTGAAATAGATGTTAATAATAATAATAAACGCTCTCAAACGGTCATGGTCAGAGGCAAAAGCATGTATCTGCGATGACTTAGGAATGAGGGATTGTACAAACAATGCCTCATTCCAAAATTTGCACTAATGGTTTCCCCATTAAGAAAACAATAGAGTTACTAGGAACAAGCCTCCAAGTCTGAGCACATGTTGAGGTCATCAGTTATTTTTCTTTTTTCCAATGACAATCTCCCTGAATAAATATTTCATAATCATAAATATTTCAGAAACATATATTACAGCAATGTTCCCATACCTGCACCAAATACTTTAATTGCTACACTGCATGAGCTACAATCAGTAGAAATAATCAAAGTTTATTACACTGGGGCGGCGGGGGGGGGGGGGGAATAAACCAGAAAATCATGTCTTCTCCTCACATGCTATTCTGTTCAAATAAATATAGATACAGAAGACTGGACATTTCCACCCCCAGCTGATAAGCAGAAAACACTTGAAACACTAGGCATCCAAGCCTAGTGATTCTATCTTGAGGTAGGTTCATAGCTTAACTTATTCTAGGGTTTGCAGAGACCTTTGTAAGCCAGTCCTTTAGCTAGTCATGCCAACATTTTCTTCATTTCCAGTTCAAGTTTTTTCACACTGGCTGAAGTGGTTTCCAACATTAGGAATGAACTTAAGAAACAAATGCTTAAAGCGTTGGATTAGGATTTGGGAGACTCGCGTTGAAACTGCCACTCTGCCATGGGAGATCTGGCTGCCTCATCACTCTCTAACCTACCTCATGGGTTCCTGCAAGTATGAAATGGTGGAGGGATAAGCAGTGCTATAAACTGCACCAGGTCCCCAATAGGGAGAAACATGGTGTATAAATACTCAAATATAAATAAATAAAACTAAAATCATCAAGTTTAGAACTTGGAATTTGGGGTACTCACTGCAAGACTAAGGTCTGAAGCTCAAATTCTGCTCAGCAAGTTCCAGTAAAAACATTTTCATGCGAGACTGATGTTCTGATTTGTCCATTTACAAATGGATAAATGAAGATGCCTTATACTGAGTCAGGTAATTACTCATTACCTGACCCTTTCAAACTGATTATGCCAGGGATTGACCCTAGGACCTTCTGTATGCAAAGCCGATGCTTTGCCATTAAGCACACACCCTTTAATGTCAAGTGAGGAACTTCCAAAAAGGAAGTATAATAAATGTTCTTTTCCTGAATAAAAAAGTAGATGCAATTTACAAATCTAAATTAAACTTTTTAAAAGCCCTAATCTGGATAGTCCAGGAGAGCCAAATCTCCTCAGATCTTGGAAGCTAAGTCAGTCTTGATTAGTAACTGAATGGGAGACCTCCAAAAAAGACAAGGGTTACTATGCAGAGGCAGGCAATGGCAAATCACCCGTTAGTCCCTTGCCTTGAAAACCCCAGCAGGGGTCGCCACAAGTTGGCTATGATTTGACAGCATTTTACACCATCAAGAAAACTAAAGATAAAACAAGCTGCTACTGGATTATCAAAGCACCACTGGCACAATTTGGATTTAAATTCTAGAGGAGTGACTGACTTCACTGTTTGTCCATAGAACCTAGACAAATACAACAGAGGTGCCTTCACTACTGCACAAGAAAGAGCGAAGTAGAGTAAACTACATGTGAAGGGGAAAAGACTAATTAACAAGTGTTATAAGCTAATTAATACCATAGATTTTAGAAAAAGTCAACAATTGTAATTTACGCAATGAAAAAGTTAGATGAAAAGTAAACATCAATAAGTCAATTAGCAAACAGTAGTAAGTCAAACAGCAAACAGTGCAAACTAAAGCCGCTGTCATATATCAACGTATTAGTCCATGTAAATTGATATAATCCATAGGGTACAACCCCCACGTAAGTCTCCAAGGTAAGTACTCAGATGATTCTTGAATAAATCTTTATTTCCTTTCAGATGCCCACCAAGGGTCCAGACGCCCATCCGCCTGACAACCAGGGCTGGCAAGACGCTGCCTGTTGTTTTGTCCGAAGACCTCCTCTGGGGCGGTTGCAAATCCACCAGTTTCCGTGTATTCTCTTAGAGTACTCTAAATAGCCATCAGTTATACAGTCAAGTATTCAAAAACTACTTCACATGTAGTTTACTCTACTTCGTTCTTTTTTCTCTGTAGAACCTGTCACCATCTATCTGAATTAGCTAGTTTGCACTATTCTAGACTTTCATTTTGCCTTGGAATTAAAATATAAAAGAAACAAACTTCTCAAAACAAATGGCCAGTTTCTCCTGGCAAGCATACATCTATTACATTGGAATTCAAAATTCACATGCATTCTGTAGGAAAAGTCTATGAACAAGAGGCTTAGTTTCTATTTTCTAGCCGAAACGTGTTATAGTAAAATCACACAAAGGGCTTAACAAATATACTTTGCCTGGGTATGTACCTGGATCCTGTAAACTACCAATTGCAGGGAGCTCTGTGCTTCCCAGGTGGATGCAGGCCTGACTTGATTCAGGACCACAGTACGTAAGGAGAGGAGACTTACACCTTCCTTGCTGTGCCATTTTCCTGACCTAGAACAGTGCTTGGGAGCTACTATTTGCATCACAGAGGGAACTTAACATGTACCAATTGGCTACATGCTAAGTTTCCCCATCAGGGCAAACAGCATTTCCTAGGCACCACTTGCATTTGGGAAAATGGCATAGCAAGGAAGACTTAATCTCTTCTTCCTAGCACACACCACTGTCCTGATCCAAATCAGGCATCTGGGAAGTACAGAACTTCCATAACACACCCATTGACGAGATGTATCTTCAATGTAATTCAGGGCAAAACGACACAATAATCTTTTGATTATTGTGTCGTTTTGCCCTGAATTACATTGAAGATACACACTGCTCTTCCATCCCAAAAGGTTTACATTTAGAGTAGACTACAATGTGCAGTGGTCAGAAATGACACACCTACACAGAAGTCTATCTTCCATGTTTCTATTTGAGCTAGGCTTGCCTTTTGATTGGAATGATACAAGCACAGTGGCGACACATAATGCCACAACTTGTGCACTCGTCAGAGGGTAAAAATTGCTGCATCTCTGCATTGGAAACTACTAAATAATTCAATTACTTGTTTAATTTATTTTAAATATTTATAACCTGTCTTTTAACTCAAGACGCAAAAGCAGCTCATGCTTGATATAGACACATTACTTCCGAGAGAAGCTGATTGGAAGGAGACAAGGAGAAAAATCCAAATTTTATAGGAATGCTTGACTTAAGCATTTGCTTGTGGCACACCAGTTGTTTTCTCATAGGTTGCCAGAGTACCCTGGTACACAATTTGGAAATGGTTGCATTCATCTTTCCTACAGCAATGCACAAGAATTTTTCTTTCATTCTAATGAATAATTTTCATAGATACTTGAATTTGCTTAGGAAAAGTATGTCAGAGAATAGAGCAGAGCTGCAACACAACTTCCAATTTCTCAGCATTATTTCTTCAGTATTTAATACAACCTCCACAAAAGGTATACTTTTCTATTTAAAATAGCCATCTCTTTGAACATATCACCTCCCATTAAAAATACAATTTGAATTCATGTAGGAAAAAAAAGCCTGGGAGATTTAAAAAACATTTCACAATGAATTCTAAAAAGTCACAAACAATATACAGAAAAGGTCGTACTGAACAACAGGGGTGCTGTTTTTGTAAAGAGTGACTGAGGTAGCATAATACAGTTCATTGAAAGGGAAAAGTGCAGCACATTGGTCTGACGGATGTAGCCAGCCTAGTAAAATTGTGCTTAGAGGTCAATAATTATCTGGCATCCTGGGTTTCACAATGTGCAGGATCCACATATTCAACAAATCCAGAGAGAGGCCTCTGCTAATTATTTACATGTGTACAAGTGTCCAGACTCCAAGCTGGCTGGCCTTCAGCACATCCTGTATTTTAGTAAACACAGGCAGAGAACCCACAAAGAAAAACCCACAGTATCCTATTTAGAACTGTGCAGCCCATCAGCATGTGCAGTTTTGTGCCTATTTCCTTGTGTAAAACAGCAACAGGGTAGGGCAGTTTGAAACAGTTATCCATATGCCTGGGCCATATTAAATGAAGGAAAAATAATCTCTGAAAATGACAGAAAGATTTTTTTTTAAAAGTCAGGATTTATTTAGCTCTTTCCTTCTTCTAACAGGAGATCATTTAATGCAATCACAGAAGCTGCAAAGTCAACCAGCTCCACGAAGTCTGATGTAATTATGTTAACACCCATGATGCCTGGTTTCTGTGACTTCACCCAGTTCAGTATCAAAGGGAGATTCCTAAAGGGAAAAGAAAGGAAAATGTAACACAATCCTTCCGTTTGCACACCATCAACATGTTGGTATCATATCACACAACTTTAAACATCTGGAAAAATTAACTCAGATAGGTGTTCTGACAAATCAAGCACACATTACATTGATGGAGAGTGGCCACTTTGGGGGATGACAGTACTAGGCAATCACCTAATATACTAATATAATACACTTTGCTGTGCTTCTATTCATAAGGAAAAATCAACAGCCACACTAGATGACCTCAGCCATTACAAACATACTTTAGATTGCACCAGGATAATCTCAACAAGTGTCTGTGTGTCTGGGAACAAAGAAGAAAACAAGCCAGTATTTTCTCATTTGTGCAATTTTTCATTAAAAAAGGACTTTAGCAGCATATGGTTACGTGGAGGATGATCTCTAGTATTTATGACTCTTGAGTTATTTACAAGCTAAACTGAAAAGGACAGAAAATTAGAGGGTAAAATTGTTCATTTTTATTTTTAGCAATACATTTTTACTAAAATAAATAACAGTTAATATTTTAAATGCAGAATTCAATGCAAAAAAATGATGTGTTTTTATTCCCAAATGGATGAAAAAATCAGCTAGAAAAGCCCCATTTGATTCATTTGTCTGGATAACAGAAGGAGGTGTGGAAAATAATGAATGATTGACATTTGTTTGTTCATGGTTTAGAATGTTCAGAGAAGTCAGAGGGAGGCAAGGAAACTCCACTCCCTCTCCTCTCTGCATTCTACACATACTGCGCACAGCACTGCTTTTGCCCATTGAAGCACTCAGCCTTCTAGCTTTTAGATGAATGGGAAGAGAATCAGACTGTTTTTCAGGTGTTGCAAACAAACAGGTTTATCTGTGATTAGCACAAATATGGCTTGTTGCCAGGCTCCTATGCTACCTCCTTCCTCCTCCTGCATGGCATCAGGGAGATTGAACTCTTCCTTCTTCTGTTAACTCCATTTAGCTATGACATCCTTAATTTAGCTATGACGTTCAGTAAACTCCATTTAGCTATGCAGGAATCTGGACTAACTGAAATAGGTTTATTCTTCAAGATGGATTTTCTAAACCTGGATTAATCTATGGTTTACAATTCCCATCTTCAGGGAATAAACCAGCTCCAACTTGAAAGGTTCAGGCATCGTGACAAATTGGGACCATCATTAAATGTTTTACATACTAAGATACTTCCAATCATACTCCCAGAAAAGAGAAGAATGCATGAACATGACACCACATTTTCACCCATTATGAAAACCAGAGATTTTTCATGATATCTGAGCACAGCCCTCCCCCCTCCCCATTTTCCCTGGTACCCTAACCAGCATCCCAACAGACAGAGTAATGGGGTAAGAGAGATTCTCTTAGCCTAACCAACCTAACCAGCTACTGCACTAAGCTTTGTATCTGAGCAGCTCAAACACCTTACAACAAATTAGAAAGTGTGATTATTTATGTACTATTTAACTCCCCAAAACTCAATTAGAAAAAAATTCTAATATACAGTAAATAGATTTAAATGACACATTCAGACAATTGAGGTACCCAAAAAGCCATACCCTGCCAAAGGGCCTTTGAAACAGTTCTGCCTTACAGATTTTTAAAAGGGAAGATGCAGTCCTCACTTCGCTGGACAACCCATTCAATAATCACAGGGGTGCCACAGGGAAAGAGAAGAAGACTAAATCTTTTTGAATGGAAATACATGTGTGTATTTTCTATTATTACATACAACAATGAATGTAAATACAAATGAAGGAAGCTTTTTAAATAGTTTCTGGCACATCTATACATACAAAGTCTGAATAATATTTGTCTTGCAGTGCTATTTTGTGAGTGCTACTTTGAACAGACTGTTTGTGCCTATTTTCTGCTTTCACAATATGCCACACCTTTAGAACTCTATAAAAATAAAATGGGAAACTGTGCTTTAATGCTGGATAGAACAGTCTGACCCTTTAAAAATGTCCGTGACAAGGTCTTACAAAGACTGTATGTTTTATATTGAGATTATCTAGTTCTATTTAAAAAGCCACCATAAATGTCATGAGAAAATTTGCTTGTTGATCAATTTGCTTGTAAAATGTTACCTTTCTATTAAATGCTGACCATGAAATATATTGTAGAGAATCACGTTCTACATTAAAGATGCCGTTAACTTGCATTTTTTACCATCAGAGCTGCTTCCTCATTCCAACAATGCTTGCCGAACAAGAGAAGCAGCATTATGCCTAAGTGGCTGTCCTCTCATTGGACTGCCTCTTCTGCAGTCCACTGGGACACTTAAGCCACTATTTTGAACAACACTGGGAGTGACCTAAGTAGGGCTGCCAGACCCCCGGTGGGGGAGGGGGATCCCCCGCCCCCACCCTGCCACCCCTGCCCCTCCCTACCTGGCCAGCGGGGGGGGGGCACCTTCCATGCACGCCCCCCTGCGGTGCTGCACGCCCCCGCGCACAGCAACCGCCAGGATCAGGCCTGTTTTGGCCTGGATCGGGGCCCCTGTGGAGCGCGGGAGCGTTCCTGCGCTCCGCAGGGGCCCACAACGGGCCCAATCCGCGCCAAAACAGGCCCGATCCGCACCCATTTTGGTGCGGATTGGGCCCGTTTTGGCACGGATTGGGCCCATTGTGGGCCCCTGCAGAGCACAGGAATGCTCCCGCGCTCCACAGGGTCCTAAAACGGGCCCAATCCACGCCGAAACGGACCCGATCCATGCCAAAATGGGCACGGATCAGGCCCGTTAACGCACAGAGCGCAAGCGTGATGACGTCACTGCTGGGAAGTGACGTCACCATGCAGCCTGTTTGGATGCGGATCGGGCCCGTTGTGGGCCCCTGTGGAGCACAGGAGCATTTGCGCCTTAACGGGCCTGATCCGCGCCCATTTTGGTGCGGATTGGGCCCGTTTTGGCACAGATTGGGCCCATTGTGGGCCCCTGCAGAGCACAGGAATGCTCCCGCGCTCCACAGGGTCCTAAAACAGGCCCAATCCACGCCAAAACGGACCCGATCCATGCCAAAATGGGCACGGATCAGGCCCGTTAAGGCGCAAATGCTCCTGTGCTCCACAGGGGCCCACAACGGGCCCGATCCGCATCCAAACAGGCTGCATGGTGACGTCACTTCCCAGCAGTGATGTCATCACGCTTGCGCTCTGTGCGTGCACCCCCCCCTCCAGGTAACAGCCAGGTCTCAATCTCCCGCTGGGAGATCGAGGGGGCCTGGCAACCCTAGACCTAAGGCTACTGGGTTAGGCAGGCTCCTAGTACAACAGTGTTCCATTTCAATATGCCAAGAATGCTGGGGAAGATAAAAGAATTTGGAGAGTTGGCAGGATTCTATATAAATAGAAAGAAATCTAAACTGCTTTGTAAGAATATGTCTAAACAACAACAGCAAGAGTTAATGAAGATAACAGATTGTGAAGTGGTTCATAAAACAAGGTACCTAGGTATTGAGTTGACTGCAAAAAATATTGATTTATTCAAGAATAATTATGAAAAGTTATGGCAGCAAATAGATAAAGACATGATGGTTTGGAAAAGGTTAAATTTGTCATGGTTGGGTCGTATTGCCGCAATTAAGATGAATGTCCTACCAAGGATAATCTTTTTAATGCAGACAATTCCAACAGTGAAAGACAATAAGCAATTTGAAAAATGGCAAAGGAAAATGTTAACATTTGTGTGGGCAGGGAAAAAGCCTAGAGTTAAGATGAAGGTGTTATATGATGCAAAGGAGAGAGGTGGACTACAGCTACCAAATCTGAAATTATATTATGAAGCCATATGCTTAGTTTGGGTGAAGGATTGGATGCTGTTGGAAAACCATAAACCATTGACATTGGAAGGGTACAATAAAACCTTTGGATGGCATGCATATCTACGGTATGAAAAGACTAAGGCTGATACGATGTTTTTGCATCATTTTGTGAGGCGAAGTCTATTTGCTGTATGGGCTAAATATGAGAGATATTTGAATGAAAAAACACCAATGTGGATTGTACCAGCGGAGGTTGTCAATCCAAGGACTGAATATGAAGGAGAGGAGTTGACGACATATCAGAATATTCTTAGTGTGGACCAGAATTTATATAGTATTAAAAATAATGAAGAATTGCCATTTCGATATGGTTGGTTTCAATACATGCAGATAAAAGATCTGTATGATTCTCATCAGAGGAAAGCAGGTTTTAGGGCAGAAAAGTCAGAGCTGGAACAGTGTTTACTTCAAGGGGGGGGGAATTGATATCTAAAGTGTATAAAATTTTGTTGAAATGGTTTACAGAAGACGAGATAGTTAAGGTTCAAATGGTAAAATGGGCAATAAATTGCAATAAGGATATATTGATGGAAGCTTGGGAGAAATTGTGGAAGGATACCATAAAGATATCAACACATACCACGAAAAGAGAAAATGTGTATAAAATGATTTATAGATGGTATCTTACGCTAAAAAAGTTAGCTAAGGGAAACAGTCAGATGTCAGATAAATGTTGGAAATGTGGGAAACATGAAGGTTCTTTTTACCATATGCGGTGGACGCGCGAAAAAGCTAAACAGTTCTGGGGGGAAATAGTAGACGCTATGTCAGATATATTGCAGAAAAATGTTGTTAAAAACCCAGAATTGCTATTGTTATGTATGAACCTTGAAGAATTTGATAAAATGGACAGGATAATGGTGTTTTATATGACTACAGTGGCTAGGATACTATATGCACAGTTGTGGAAGACAAAGGAGATACCATCGGTGGAAGATTGGATCTTGAAGACATTGAATTTGGTGGAAATGGACAAACTTATGAGGAAATTACGAGAAGAAGTTGCGGAAGAATATATAATAAGTTGGGAGAAATTTAAGAATTATATGGAGAAAAAGTGGGACATTAAAGGGAAGGTGTGGTCTTTGGATACTTTTTAAGGGGAGGATAGTGATCTGTTACTTTAACTGAATATAGAGATAGAAATTTTAATATTATATTGGAAAAGAATAATATAGTTTGTGATAATATACCATGTTATAGTGATGTATTTTGTTATAATACATTTTGTTATAATGTAAGACAGGATCTATAGGGTAGGATTATACGATACACCAGATTATGATATCTTGAAGGACATTATAATAAACGCCTAATTTAAGTTGTAAGAGGAAAAAATGAGACAATATATATTAAAGTAATATTGAAAATAACAATAATTTTGAATGTTATAAACATGGTATAGTAGATATATATTATTTTGGACATGGAATATTATAGATTATACTATTATAGATTATGATTGTAGAGAGTGTATATGTAACAGAATATATGATTTATTACTAGAATATACTAGATACTATATAGTATTAAATATATGGTATATATTGTTAGAATATATTATATGTTATTAGATAACTATGTTATATAGGGTCTAGGATGGTTAAGGATTATGTACTAAAAGGTACTAATGTAAATTAGATGAAGGGAATGGAAAACTGTCGGAAGTCAACGGAAAAGGGGGGGAAAGGGTGGGGATATTATTATATGGGGGAGACAAAATAATGTGTTGTATGTGTGAATTGATATAATGACCCATCCAATAAATTTTTTTTAAAAAAAACACCAGTGTTCCATTTCTTTGTAACCCCAGCCGGAAGGAAGAGACAGACACAGGCTTGGAATAAAGGGCCGTTTATTAAATGACCATAACGTAATGCACGGCAAGAGCTAACTAAGCGGTACAGGTCAAGCCCTGGGGTCATACCACTGACCACCGCCTTGCCTGTCTGGGCGAGCCCCCCTGCCCCGGGTATAGGCCATCTCATGAATGGCTGGAACCCGGCAGCCAGGCCTTGGATCCCCCCTCAAGCACCCTTTACGCCCCAGCCGTCAAGCATGAGGTTAGGCCTTGCTCCTGGGGATCCCCTCAGGCGCCTGCCCTCCTAGCAAGGAGCCGTCAAAAGCATCCCGCCGTCCTGGCAGACCCTGCACCCCACGCATGGGGAAAATGCCAGAGGGGCTCACCGGCCCGCACCCTATTCCCAAAATCTCCTGCCACCGCAAGGGTCAAGCCTCTGCTTAGACCCTCGCGCCCCACAGGTGGCCTAGAGCCACCCAAAGCCCTTGCCGCAGGTCATCTAGGAAAATATCATTGCCCTCAGGTGCCAGGTGGATACCATCTCCTCTGTAGAGGTGGGCAAACTCGGCCCTAATCTTGGGGTGTGGCAAATAAATACCCAAGCCTTGCCCCAAGGACCTCTTAATGGCGTGGTTAGCCTTGCGTCGGGCCCTATCTATTGCCCTCGTGTCAAAGGCCTCCCGCCAAACCCTCCGCTGTAGCATCTCCGACCATACTATAAGCACACCCAGCCACCGGCTGCTTATGTATTCAAGGTCCTCAGCTACCTGCATCGACAGGGCCCTGCCCTGTACCAGCCCCAGGTCATTACCACCCAGGTGAATGACCACAATGTGTGGGGGAGGACCTTTCCGTCCCCTAAACAGGAGAGGCAGCAGGCCAGGCCATCTGAGACCACGCCTGCTCTGCCAATCCACCGTGGCCACAGCGCTCAGGCCCAGCTGGGATCCAAACTGTGTTCTCTTGGCTTGATTGGCCGCCCAGAACACCATGCTGTGGCCACAAATCAGGATTCTCTTCCTCTCCTGGCCCGACACGGCACCTGAGGAAAGAACAAGTAGTTTGCTATTTAAAACTGCGGCAGGGGCTGGACATAGGACTGAAACGCCCTTGACCGCCACCTGCCCACTCTCTGAATCGCCTGCTGAGGGTATCCCATAGCAGCTGCTGTGGAGGCCGCACCAATCCGGAAGGAGTGGGTTCCGAATTTGACCCCCGACAAGCCAATAGTCTTAAGTGCCCTCTCTGTCACCGCCCAAAACTGATATTTAGTCAGTGGGGCCTGATCTTCGTGGTGGAATAAGACCCCTTGGTCATCCCCACGAAGCGTGACATATTCCTTGAGGGCCTTAACAGGGCACAGCTCCTGCTCAGAGCAGGGGCCCAAAAGCAAGGTGCTCCCCCGCTGCCGCTGGTCAGTCTGGGTTCCAAACATGACTCCTGACAAGCCAAGATTCTTAAGTGCCCTCTCTGTCACCGCCCAAACTGATATTTAGTCAGTGGGGCCCCATCTTCGTGGCGGAATAAAACCTCTTGGTCATCCCCACGAAGCATGACATATTCCTTGAGGGCCTTAACAGGGCACAGCTCGTACTCAGAGCAGGGGTCCAAAAGCAAGGGGCTCCCCTGCTGTCGCTGGTCAGTCTTGGACCGTCTGATCCCAATGGAGACTTCATCCCCAACAAATTTAATGTCCCGGGCATTCAGTGCCTGGCCAGACGCGTCTGTACGCGATGAGGCCATCAGCTCACTAACTCGCAGAGCTCCAAAAATGCCATTAAGGCAGAAGCGTGGAAAAGCTTCCGTTCAAACGCTGATCAACAGACTTCCGCCCATGCGGTCCCCAGTCCCTTAAGAACTGATGGGGAGATGGGCTGCCTCGGGTCACGTGGCATTTTTAACTCCCTGGCCCAGCCTTCCAGCATCTTTCTAATCCTGAAGACATCCGTGAATTCAGGTAAGCCACGTGCTTTGCTGGCGAAGGCTAAAGCGGCCAACTGACCCCTGATGGACCTCAATGCAAGGCCCCGGCCCCGCTGCACTACACAAAGTGCATCAAGTGCTTAGGTGGGATGAGCCACTACTGCTGGAGCCCCGCCAACACCCTGAACTGGTGAAGCTGCCTGACCACCCGGTCGTAGGCCTGGCGTGTACTGGGGGCAATGGACAGCTGGATTGCTCTATTTACTTCCGCCGTCCAAGCTCGCAGAGCTCCTGGGGCATCCTCACTGGTTGCCTGTCGACCCAGGGAGCAAGCTGCCAGAATCGTTCCATCTGTTGGCAAGACAAAGCATCTGCCACACCGTTATTAACACCTGGAACATGCCTGGCCCTGAACAAAATGTTCATCTGCACACATTTCAATGTAAGGGCCCTTACCAGCCTCATCACCCTGGGGGATCTAGATGCCATGGTTTTGACCACGTGCATGACAGCCAAGTTGTCAGACCAAAAGTGTGTGATCCCCAAAGCCACACAGCCACTAACAAGGGAAAGGACTCCAAAAACGTAAGTTCTGCGGACAATCCCTGGGCTACACAATTAGCGGGCCATTGGTCAGCACACCAATGCCCCCTAAAAAAGACTCCAAAGCCTGTAGACCAGGAGGCATCAGAGGTGACTTGAAGTTCAGCTTCTAGCAAAAGCTCCTCCCTCCAAAAAGTCACCTCATTAACGGTGTAAAGGAATTCCTTCCACACCAAAAGGTCATCCCGCCTGCCCTTATTAATTCTTAAACACTGATGGGGCAACCGTAAGGCCCTCATAGCATCATACAGCCACCTGAGGAAAGCCCTCCCAGGCGCAACTGCCTTACAGGCAAAGTTTAAATGGCCAACTAATTGCCGCAACTCAAGGAGAGATATCTAGGCTCCACTCAAGCAGCCCTCCAATCGAGCCCAAGATCTAACACCGTCTCTAGGGGCAACCTTAAGGTCTGTTGTACTGTGTCCAGTTCTATTCCCAAGAATGCTATGACAACAAATGGTCTCTCGGTTTTCTCATAAGCTAAAGGAACCTCCAGTTCCTCTGAACACTCCATGACCCCTGCCAAAAGCCTGGCACACTGCCCCATGCCAGCTGGCCCAGACATCAAAAAGTCATTTAAACAATGGACGAATAGTCAGCACCCTGCGCCGTGGGTAGACCTGAAGAAACCGTTCAAGTACCCTCAGCTTTACTGGGCTGGGCCCCTTTGCCAGGCCCTTGTTGGCCACCACTGCCCCCAAAGCATTTCCCACCCTGTCTTCCTTTGGGGCAGGCAGATTATGGGTGGGTTCCCATGCATGCAGGGCAGTCATGCATATACTTGCCCACTTTTTTGTTGCAAAGTTCCTCGGACATGAAGTCCCAACAAAGCAGCCATATTTAAACCTGCTGCCCCGCAGAAGTGCGGGAACCTGAACCCTGAGAGGGCAGAATAATCATATGATCACTCTCGCTCCTATTTTTGAGGTTGGACTTGGTAAGGGCCATGACCTGCACCAATCTGCCTACAGCGGATCTTCTCCTTATCCCTATCATACAGATCATCTATATCCTTCTTCTCCAGTTCCCTGAAGAGAAGGGTAAAGTCATCCATGTACTAACCCTTTGTATATTCTCCCCGCCCCCGCAGGCAATGCCATGTCTCCTGGGGGAAGTGTCCTATAAGGAACCATGCCATATCCCTGGGGTCCATAAGGGGCCAGGCCCATCTGCTTGCCATAACCAAAAGGCCATCCAGTCACAGACAGAGGGAAGGCCTATCCATCCCAACTGGTAGCACAGCCCGGTACAGGCAGTACTTGCACCTGCTGGAGGTGCAAGGAGCGTCTGGCATAACTAGGCCAAATAGTTAGGCCTGCAGAAGGCCAACCAAGCATGTCTCCAGAACAGAAGATGCAGGAGCGCCGGTAGCAGCTACCTGCCCCAAAGAGCCCCAGGGCCAAGTGGCACTCTGCTTGGGCAAAGGATCCGTACCGTCAGGCATGGGTCGTTCCACTGCTATGGCAACTTGCCCACTGTCAGCTGACCATTCCTGGTCAATGTCAGCCACACTCTCAGTTGATGTTGGATGGTCCTGGCTGCTGCCTCCATCACTTGCCACCACTCCTGATACTCCATCCAGGGCAGAAAGACAAGAGGCAAAATCCTTATTAAAGGCAGCAATTGTAATTCTTTTAGCACCCTTGTGTGGCTGAACAGGTGCAATAGCTGATGCTGTACCACTCCTAGCCCTCTCAAGAGCAACAATGCGCTCCATAAGTTCCTGCCTGCCTGGGCCATCATCCTCGTCTGAGGGAGACAGAGCCCGAGTAGGGTTCTGCGGCACTGGCCGTTTACGGGCCACTTCCCCATTGATGGGTCACCCCCTTTTCTGGGCAGCATAAACATTCCCAAATGATGACATGGCAGCCGTTAATAATGTGTTGGACTGGCTCACAGCTTTACCCCTTAACCAACTGTTGACGCTAGCCCTGACAGGTAGCACTAAGCCCCAGCAAAAGTAGCAATTGCCAGGAGCAGTACCAAGCTGCCACACAAGATGGTGCCGAGCACAGTCCTGAGCAAATCCGCCTGCCAACAGAATGGCTGTCAGGCAGAAACAGGCCACCAGTAATTCTCCACCTCAAGATGGCGCCGAGCACAGCCCTGAGCAAATCTGCCTGCCAACAGAATGGCTGTCAGGCAGAAACAGGCCACCAGTAATTCTCCACCACAAGATGGCGCCGAGCACAGCCCTGAGCAAATCTGCCTGCCAACAGAATGGCTGCCAGGCAGAAACAGGCCACCAGCACTTCTCCACCAAAAGATGGCGCTGAGCACAGCCCTGAGCAAATCTGCCTGCTAACAGAATGGCTATCAGGCAGAGATAGGCCCTCTTTTATGGCCCACAAGAATATAGGCTTAGGTGCTGCTTTACCAGTAAGCCAAAGTGAAGAACACTGGCTCTGTTTTTTAAATTACCTTATTTTACTTCTTGCCGGGGGGGGGGGGGAGGCTAAATGGAAACAAACAGGCTTATGGCAGGAAGAGGGATTTATGTGTGAGTGGGGGGGGAGAGGGCTCTCACCACCCACTCTCTCCAAGACAACTATTAAGGGGAACGACCACACCCAAGTTGGGCCAAAGTCCCTCCAATACAGCCCTGCTGCCTGCCACCCCAGTGCCCCACCAGCCTGCTCAATTAAACTGCTCAATTACTCTAGCCCCAACAGGCCCTGAAGCCCTGGCCTGTATTGTGCGCTGCAGCCGCCAGCCGCCTCCGACAGCCTCCAAGAGCTGACTGCTTTCGCTGCTCCAAGGCCCTCCTGACGAGCAGCTGTTGCTGCAGTGGGCCTACCCTTCGATGCTCGGGGAAGCCTGGAGCAAAAAGCCTCCTGCCTCTCCGAGCGATCGAAGAGACTGAGGCTGGGTAAGGGCGGAGCAGCCAGTAACGGCTCAAGGCTCCGCCCCCCCCCAGCAAAGCCCTGGATGCCCGGGAAGGGAGACTGTCTCCTTTCCACCGGGCGGGGCTCCAAAGGACGGCTCCCAGCTTAAGCGGCGTTCTGCCGCGCTGGGAGAGCCGCATTCTCAGTATTGCGGCTAACAAATGTCAATAGTCCAAAGGTTTTGTCTTCATTCCCCCTTACAAGTCTATCTCCACATGAAGTAAACAATTTGTGGGTCACCATGTTCAAATATGGCTTGTATTTATATTCAACATATTTTCAGCAAAAAATAGAACTAGGATAGGAAGGAAGAGCTACAGAAAAAGGTAAGGAGAAGGAATTGTTATTGTTGGTACAATAGTGTACATTTTTGTGAAGGTTTTAGAAAAAAATATTTTTACATACTCATGCCTTGGGATTGATGATGGGCTTTATGTGTAGTGACTAGATAAGCAATTTTTAGATTGATGAGTGACACTCAAAAATTCATTTGTTTATTAGGGAAAAATAACATTTTGGTGCCATCTAGTGTCTAAAGCTGCCAAGCTAGTCAACTTTGGAAAGCAGCAGTGAATTGTGGCAGATTAATTGCAGATTATGTGTAACAGCCAGAGATATTCTGAACACTCTAAACCTTTTCTTGAGTTTGCTATTAAATTCTTCCTGTTGCAAAAGCTTTAGCTAGCTAGTTGTTAGATTAGCACAACTAAGGCTGAAGGCTTTAATCTAGTAATATCTGTAATGAAAGAATTCATTGGTTATTGTAAAGTGTATCAAATTATTTATATCTGAAACATTTCAATCCTGACTTTCTCTGTAGTTAACCTATGCGTAAAATGTAAGCCAAAACAATATAAAAATTATTACCTCTTAAAATAACGCCTTTAGTATGTAATGTTTTAAGATAAAGTAACTACAGTACTTATTTTGGTCTTTAGGTGGCAGCAACATGGTGCATTAATGATTTTGGTGCTCTGGTCAGCACCTTGCTTGCTCTACTGCCACAACACATTTGTTCATCTTGAAGAATTCTTTTTGTAAGCATGTTCGCTTGCTTAAGCTCACCAAATTCAGCAACATTAGGCAAATGTAATGTGACACAGAATTACCAGTACATCTTTAGATATTTCGTTCTAATGATGAAACACGTTGATTGGATTTAAAATCCAGACATGAAATTGGAGTGAAATATTGAGTTGGATCCAAACTTTCCCTTCAGCTCATGAAACAGACGACAGAAATTCCTGCTGATTTGCCCTTTCTTATCCTGTATCTAATGACAACTTTCAAGGGTCCTCCATACTCAGGAGTAGCTTTTCAAAGAGTGCAAAGTACTTCAGCAGGATAGGCAAGGCAGGAGAGAGAAGGGGAGTTTACACACTAAATTGTGATGGGGAGAAATGGTGGTAGCTAGTGTTCCCGCTAAGGTGCCCTTGTGCGCAATCACGCACAAATTTCCACTACTCAGCACACAGCTGAGAAGCGCAGCGCACGGCAGGCCCACCTGGAAGGCTGGTGCAGCTCCGGCGCCAAGAAATTCCCTCTCTGCCATGCCCACTGAGCGACCTCTCAGTCCTGGTGCTGGGATCCACAGAAGGAGGCAGTGGTGGGTGGACAGCCGAGTGGCCCCTCCTCCAGGCCCACCCAGCAGCCTATCTGGCAACGGGAGCTGGAGGAGACATAGGTAATTGTGGCCACAGCAGCCACAGTGGCAGGTGGGTTGGCAGGTGCCCGCATGGCTTCTCTGTCCTGGCAGCAGGAGCTGGAGGAGGCCACGGTGGCGAGTGGGCACTTGCGTTGTCTCTCCATCCCAGCACCAGGATTTGTGATACAGAGCAGATCTCTACCTTTCACCATTCAAAGTACATTTCCTGTGAGTGGAAAAGGCTAAAATAAATCTTTTCTCCCTGATTGTACTTTTTAAAAAAAATTGCCAGGAGTTCTTCTGTAGTGGATAATTAAAACGGTGACTCTCCCCATTAACAGAAGTCCTGCCCATTCTGCCATCACATTCTGCCTCATGTGAAGATCAGTGTGGTATAATGTTTAGAATTCCTAGCCATGAAGCTCACCAAGTGACCCTGGGCCAGTCATACTCTTTCAGCCTAACCCTTCTCTATGGAGTATTATGAGGATAGCATGGGGAAGGGAGAATTGTGTATGCCATCCTGAGGAAGTGCTTTGAAGGAAGCCCAAGTCCAAAAACTTCCAAGTCCAAAAACAGGCCTATTTTAGCTCTTGGTAGCTTGCAGCAGAATGTATGAAATTCCATCTGAGATGATAAAGCAAATTCTGTATGTGGTGTTTGATCTCATTGAAGTCACCACTTGATGTTGTAGCCATCCACTGAGGAATATGTGAGCCAGTCCTAAAGCAGCCATGCAAGATAATGCTGTATTCCCAAGACAGGAAGCAGGGCACCTTCCCCCCAGTAATCTTGCTGGGATCAGTAATATCCAGGAAATATGGTTACCAACTTTTAAACTGGTCTCTTTAATTTCAGTTTGATCTGCAGCAAGCACAAGGTGATGTTATTTCCCTCCATGCTATTTACATATATTAAGCCTCTATTAAAGGGCAAGAGCACTGTCCTCTAGTTCTCTTTTTAAATAGAAATATGGGTAAACTGTCATTTTCATAGAAAAACTGCACCATGGGGTGAGAAAAGCTGGCAGTTTTTCTGAGGCTCCCTGATCTCATCAGTGCACACTAGTGGTGCATTCCCGTGTCTTTGCGTTCTTCCTTTCCCCCCCTAGGAAATAGCCTTCATATAAGATGTAGCCTGCTCTATGCAAGAAACAATACAAATTATTTTCTGGTGATTTGTATGTTTGTTGACTGAAATACATTTAAAAGAGGGGGGTGCTCACAACTTTAATGCACGTTATTGAAGTAGATTTTTTGCTCACAGCACTGCACAGTTTAGAGGGAACATTGTGGCTGAAAATGATGGAAGATGAAAAGGTAACAAGTGATGCAAATGAATGCAATTGCTTGGGCTTTGCTTCTGTTGGACACAAAGCGTGTGGAACTTAAGTTTTTTATATATATTGATAAAATGAGCAAGTCAACAAGATCTCACTGAAATCTAAGGAGACACTAACCTGTGAACAAGTGTGTTTTTCAGGCCCCGGATGAGATTCCGTGCAATAGTTTTGACCCTTGGAGTAAGAATAGCTTGAGAAACATGAAAAGTTCCATGTTTTGCTCTCTCACCAAGGGTGGTCTCTAAGAACTGTAACAGTTTATGTACATTGGTTGTATTTGCCCATGGTGCTGGCATTTTATTCCCTGGCCACAGAAAGGGGTATTCTTCATAGAGAGGATGATGGTAGAAAATAAGCACCTGAAAAAAATCAAGAAAAAAATGTGCAAAACATCAGAACCATTGTCCCAAACATATTTCTGTTTTCATATATTCCTCACTGGCATTTCTTTCTATAATTGGGCAAGAAAAAGGCCTTATTGCCTTGGTGTCTACATGGAAATAAGAGGGGAAGCATAAAGATTAAAGGCAAGGGGCCAGAAGAATGAATCTCACTGCTGCCATGATTGCCCAAGGTGGCTTTAAGAACATCACTGTTTCCCAGTCTACGTAACAGTTACAAAATTGCAGATGTAATTTGAGCAATGAGAAAAAGTGTTAAGAGTTAATAATCATATTATTTTTACATGCTCCCACTAATTAAGATTTAAAGTGTTTAAAGCAAATACTATTAAAAATGTTAGATGGCATTTGCAGATGAGAGTAGCTTTCCTAAAAGGCCACCTTGTGAGTTCATTTCTAAGATAACATTTAAGCTAGGCACTTCTGGATTGGTTGTTCACAGGACAATGGGCTAAACGAGTGCAACAGAATCAGTTTCTAACCGTGCAATCCTATGCAGTTACTCTAAAATAAGCAAATTGATCTATGATGGGCTTGCAAAGGATTGCACTGCCAGCCTCTGTGGTTGGTGAAACATGAGAAACAAAACAACTCGCTACAACTAGCAGTTTATGAATATCTGTATTTTGCTGGGATACACTTTGGTTGATCATGTATAAAGGGAAACAAAATCATGTAATACCTTTGGGAGGGGGGAAACCCAAATGGCATAAAACATTGTGCAAGTTTTCAAGTTCTATAGTGCCCTTCATCAGGCAGACATTACAAAAAATCACACAATGAGAAAAAAGCCATTTTTCCAGGTCCGGATCTTAAGACCCTGTCATGCTAGCCTCTGATGTTGGATACAGGGAGGGTCATAGCTTGATGGCTGTAGATGTTAGACTGCAGCACTTGCATTCTGAGAAGAAGAAAAATAATGTGATGTGATTTTGTTTCTTTTTCTGGATTTGTGAGTATATGTGCCATCAAGTCACACTCACAATCAACTTGGGGTGACCCCAGCAAAGGGCTGTCAAGGCAAGTGAAAAGCAGAGGTGGTTTGCCAGTGCCGTCCTCTGCAGTCTTCTCCTTGGTGTAATCCATTGAAGTACTGACCCTGCTTAGGTTCTGAGACCAGGCTATACCATGTCACCATCCTTCTCTTTCTGTATTTAGTATGAGTCAATTTTTAAGCAGCTGTGTCCAACTACTGCCACTAAGTAGGGCCTCTTTAGCACATGCTTCTAATACCCTGACCTGCCTTAGGAACACAACCCCCCCCCCAAAAAAAACCTTAAGTGCAAGGAGAAGAGTGATATTCTATACTTGTAAAGTGTGGGAGGAAAGCAGCTGACTGGAGCTTATGGAAATGAAAAATAGCATTCACAGATGACAAGTTTATAGGGTTTTACAGGATGTAAAACAGCGAGATGGATAGGTCAAGCAGAAACAGTCTGTCAGAGGAACTATAAAACAGCATTGGATGTAGGGGTGTGCACCCCCAAAATATTTTTGAAAAAAAATCGGGAAAACCTGAATCCCAAAGCAAAGCCATTTTCTTCCCTAATAATCCCAAATTTGCAGGAGACCCTCTCATAACTCTTCTCTCACAACCACCCAAGTTTCAGGGAGATTGAACTTCGGGGGATCATGTTATGCCCCCCCAAAGAAGATGCCCTTATTCACTGCCAACCTCTATTGTTTCTTATAGGGAAACTAGGGGGAGTCATAGGCATTTTGCAAGCAAAATGACCAAACCTGCAGGGGTCCCTTTCCTTACCCTCCTCCCATGACTACTCAAGTTTCAGAAAGATTGACTTCAGGGATCCATGTTATGACCCCTCCCCCAAGAGGGGGCCATTATCCACCACCAATCTCCATTGTTCCCTATGAGGAACAACCTTCCCATCAGAGAATCACACTAAGAAAAATTTAATTTACTTTACTTTAATTTAAAATACACAAAACCATATGAAGCTGGGACACTCTTGCCACTAGAAGTAAACAGCCCCCCCCCCATATAACCAAACTGATGCAAGGGGAACAGTTTCACACCAGAAAATCACACTAAGAAAAATTACTCCTCCCCCCACAAGAGAAAAAAAAAGTTGTTCGCCTTCCATCAGTTTGGTTATATTGAGGGGGAAGGCCTTCAGTTTACTGGTAAGGATAATTTAGACGTTATAGTCAGTGTATTCCAGGTAATACACCATGTTCAAAGTTAAGCTTCATTTTCTCTTTGATAAACAGAGAAAATAAGGATCCTGACATGAATTCACTAATGCACATTTAAGGTGGAGTCATATTTATTTATAATTATGTATTGAATCATCTCCATTTGTTACAGTGTGTGACACTAAACAGTTCACTTTGTCTTGAAAAAATAGGAAAAGTCATTGTTCATGATTATTGTTCATTGTTCATGTTCCCTACAATACAAAAAGGCTTTTGTATTGTAGGGAGGGGCTCTCAGATGCTTCGCTAATGAATTAAGGACCATAGATTTCACCACTGTGTTGCCTTATGTACTGCTGCCTGTTGTCTTAAATATGTACTCCTATGAGCTACCTGTGCTTCATGCAGTCTAATTTCAGCCCTAGAATTGCCTATGTTCTGTTTCAGCATTTCTTCAACTCTGTATTGGATTCTTACTAATGCTATGTCTTTGTAAAATTGTGTTTATTTACCCGATGGAATTGTTTATGGAAATGTACTTGAAACTGACTGTACTAATCTCACACTTTGTAATCTGCCTTGACTCTCAATGAGAAAGGCAGACTGTAAATGACATAAATAAGTAAATAAATAAAGTCCACATAGGATGAAATGCGTATGTTATATTTTAATGAGAAATGAAGTCACTGAGTACCTTTGTTCGATGATTAGCTGCATTTAAGAGAAATCAAGAATCTTCACTTCCAAAACAAATTTTGCCACTTTAACAGACACTGTAACACTAAAAAATGGGGTATTTGAAGGTTTTGTAATCAATTCTCTGAACAACATATTACCACAAACAAAACCCTTCTTACAATTGTAATAGCCATCTAAATTACTGGATTTCCACTGATCCCCTCTTCCTGCTGTAGATCCTCTTCATGTCATTCTTTAGGGCCTCTTACCCCACAGGATTTTAGAGAGATTAGTTGGCTGCAGTGAGAAGGGGAGGCATGAAAGCTTCCATGCAGCTGATGGAAAATACAGTCTGGATACAACCCACTTTATAGAATTTTGGTTCTAAACCCAATTAAACATAAGCTACTTTCTACCTGCTGTTTCTTTTCCCAGAGGTAGTTCAATGTCACATTTTCTACACACTCCTTTGTGCAAAGCCTTAATCCAAATACTTCTTGGATCCTGCTGACCAGGTACACGTGATGGGCATTATCCATAGCATAGAAATGGTTGAAATCCAGGAAGATCACTTCCGTTGGGTGATACGTTAAGAAGGTGTTTATCTCCATCAGCCCATCCCATACTCTGATTCCAAACAGGCCATGTATGAAGTAGATCTCCTGTCCAGCTTCACCTGGTTTGGAAGATACACGAAGGTCAAAGTAGCGGATTCCACTTTCAAGCTGCTCCTTGAATGTCAGGTTTTGTGTCACTGACCACTTCTTCATTAGCTTCTTTACTAAAGAAATTTTAGCTAACCGTTTAATGGTTGTGGCTTGATCTGGCCCCACAGGGGATTTCTCATCAACCCAGTAGCTGAAAGAGTCATGTGATCCTATAAAAAAGAAAGGCAATATTATTTTATTATATAAAAGTAAGGCAATACTATTTTATTAGATGAGCCAGTGGTTTGGTTGATTCATTTACATTGCTTGGTTCTGTGTGTGAGTTGCTGTTGTAAGCCACTTTGGTAAACAGTACCACTAATATATATTATTGGTTGCTATATATTTTTATATTGCTTTCACTACATTGTATCTCTACTTATGTAAAACCATTTCTTGCGCTGTTTAATATGACATGTTTAATATATATATGCCTTGTTTCAGATTTCTGAAATGCTAGCTCTATTATATTGTTTATTAGATGTCTCCTCATCTAATCCTGTTGATTTGAACTGACTTAACATTATGTTATCTGCCTTAAATCTCAGTGAGAAAGGTGGATTATAACTAAATAAATAAACAAAACAACCCATCTTGGGGAAATCACACAGTGCAATCAGATGCATTTATTCCAATCTAATGGCTTATTCACATGTTACAAAGTCTTCCTGTCTTCTATGTGTCACCAGAAATGTCCTGAGATTTCTGTGCGTGGAACTTCCAAAGTATGATTCAAACTGAGACCCTGGTGTGAGGGGAGAGCAACTTGTTCTACAGCAACTTGCTTTTCTCTGGTTGAACTCATGGGGTGTTGTAATCATTGAAACAAAACACGTTAGTGTCTCTTTTTGTTTGGCTTTATGCACTTGGGCATGCTCTTGGGTTACAAGACAACGTAACAACAACTTAGTTTTTTTTAGGTTTTACATTTTTGTAAACCTAGTCCTGAAGTACCTGGCATTCCAAAAATGCTACCGTATGAATCCCATTGCTACACTGAGTAGGATTCTGGAAAGGAAGAACAAAAACTTCCTAAATAAATTGATTGCCTTTCTGCTTCTTTTTTTTATCAGCCTGATCAGAAGTATGCTATGTTCAGGGGAATGATGGAAATATCTGTACACACAGTGCAGCAATACAACTTTTCATTCTCCCAGTGCATGGGTCCACCATGAAGTTAACAGCCCCATGGTCTTCAAGTTACACTTTCCTATAAAATGAGAGTCTGTGATATTCCAGTGCAACATTGTCCAAGAATAAAATCCCACATGGCATTAGGAGTCTAACAAGCAATGATTTTTTAAAATTTAAAACATTAGCCGTTTTTCCTCCAAAGGTGCTCAAGGCAGCTTACAGCTTAAAATATAAACAATGTAAATATATTAAAAAACAACAAAAACAGAATTAAAGACAGTTAAAATACATTAAAAAGCTGTCCTAAATAAAGCAGTCTTCATTTTCCTCCTGAAGCTAGAGACTAAGGGTGGTCAGGGATCCTTCCTGGAAAGAGAGTTCCACTATCATGGGACTGCCACAAAAAAGGCCTTCTCCCATGTACTCATCAACTGAGCTTCTTTGGTAGATGAGACAGTCAGGAGAGTCTCTCAATGTGATCTTAACTTCCGCACAGAAACATACAAGAGAAGATGCTCCTTCAGATACCCAGGTCCCAAGCCATGTAGGGCTTTAAAATACAGAACCGGCAGCTTGAATGAGCTTGGGATTGAAACAGTAGCCAGTGCAGTTGCTGTAATATCAGGGTCACATACTCCTGATAGCTGGATCCAATCAGCAATCTAGCAGCAACATTCTACCCACTCCAAGCATCGGTTCAGAACATCAACATTGTCGTTAGAATTAGGTGGAAAAGAATGGTAGATTCATTTTCTGTGATGCTGAAACTGTAATACAAATAGGAAAGATTCAAGCCTGTTCTTTAAGAGTTCTCTTTGTAAATGTAAATTTACCCTAAAGTAAAACTATTCATCCTGTTCTGTCATTCTAGCCTATCCCTGAGAAGGCCATGCCCTATGGATCCTTCGTGATTCTATAAGACAACAGAAGTTTTGAGCTCTAACCCTAGTTTAGTGCCTTTAGACTTAGGATAGGTTTTCTGCTAACCTAAAAGCGGACCTGCATTGCTAAGAAAGAAGAGGATTGTGAATTAGAAAGCAATGGGTTAAATTACTAGTTCTTCTCAATCTTACTTTCTCTAAACTGCTCAGTGAAAGCACACATTGATCATTTATCTTTTATGCATTACCATTTGATTCCTTAATACTGAGATTCATTACACATTTATTTATTGCATTCTTTTTATCTTTCCAAGAAGCTCCTTTTCTGCATTTAACCCTCACAGCAACTCTGAGATGCAGGTTAGGGTGAGAGGGAGTGACTAGCTCAAGATCACCTAGTGAACTTCATGGCTGAGAATCTCTCTACATAAGATGCCTTGGTGCGTGTTCATTAAGTGTAGGGAGATGCAGTGTTTGCCAGGAAGGGTAGTTTAAAAAGATAGCTGGTGGAAATCGCTCCTCAGAGGGTTTGTTAATTTTTTCCTCCTGAAGGCTCTGTCAATTTCTCCTCTCCAGTTTAAAACTGTGTGGGATCTTAACCAGAGGGCAGTGAGGAGTGGAAATGGGCTGGAGCTGCCTTTCAGAGCCGGGCTTGGACCTAGAGACGTTATAATGGGTGGAAGCTTTCCTTCTGGCATTTCACAGCCCCTTCACACAGCTCCAGTGTATAGCAAAGCCTTTGCCCTGCCGCTGGCTCTGTCTTTTTAAACTATCCTTCCCAGCTAACACTGCATCTCTCGACATGTGTTCTTCACATGTCAAATGTCTCATGTAGAGAGACTCTCAGTGGAGATTTGAACTTGTGTCTTCCTGAACCTAGTAAATAGCTTAATACAGCACACTGGCTCCCACTACAGTGTACTTGTTGTTACAAACTTGATACTGGTTTAACCTCATTACTATTTCTTCCCTCCTTCATTCGCTATTTTTTTTGCAGATGTTTATTAACACCTACAAAGGTTCCTTATTATCAAGAGAAAAGAGTAAGACTCCAGTAGGACCTATAAGAGTAACAAAATTTGTAGGAGGATATGAGCTTTCGTGAGTCACAGCTCACTTCTTTATATCTTAATCTGAAGACTCATGAAAGCTCATTCCCTACCACAAATTTTGTTAGACTTATAGGTCCTACTGGACTCTTGCTCTTTTCTACTGTTACAGAGACTAACACGGCTACCCATCTTTATTATCAAGAAGTTAGACACATTATGGTTGGGTTTTTTTCAGTATCTAGCTCAAGTGTGCTCGCACATATACTCACTGAAAGCAATACATTTCCTACTTCTAGCAGCTGCAAATGCGAATAAGATCTTACATGGATTATGTTGGTGGGACTACTAAATCTACCTGGATGACCATGTACTAGTCAAAATAAAATATCAACATGCCTCATTCTGAGAATATCAGCATGAAGGATTAGTCTTGTGTATGTATGACATTTAAATCATGAACTGGTAAAAATAAACGGATAGTTTTCAGACTCATTCAAATTTCTTTATGCATATGAGCCTCTGGGACTGAACAATTTGAAGAAAAAATAAGAGGTAAGGGCTTCTTTAGCCTTCAGCCAAAACTGTAAACAAAGAATTTTTCTTTCACAAGGCTGAACATGAGCTGGCTAAGAATAGTTGGGGGGGGGGGGAGCCCAGTGGAAGCTAGACACATTGTGATCATTCAGGAGAAACCAAACAGCTTGTGACTTGCAAGTAGTTCAAGTGCAGCTGCCAGGCAATTTAAGGAAGCAAACCAAAGTTTACAAAGCCATTAATGCACACATACACTAGGAGAACCAATGAGTAGGGTAAGGCAACTTGTTCAGCACAGAGTGCCACAATCAGTTTGCATAATGTAAACACCTTATTAACATATCACTATCATACCACTGGAAAAGACAACAGATAATCTACTGTACTAAGCTACAGTACAAACCTAAACAGAATTCTACCCTTCTAAACCGACTGAATTCAATGGGCACAAAACAGAATAACTCTGCCTAAGTATGCTCTGCTAATATGCCAAGGCAAATGTCTTGTCTCCAAGCTCTAAAACTATATTTCCTGTCTTTACAACTAAATTTCTCCACATTTCTTATTAAGAGATCCTACAGAGTTGCATTATGTCTTTAATCTATTATATCCACTGCATATTGCCCATAGACATAATTTAACAAGTTGCTAGGAGCAGGATTCAGATTAAAATGTTAATAGGTTTCCTGAACATAAGAATAAAAGAAGAGCACTGCTGGATCAGATCATATAGTTCAGCATCCTGTTTCACACAGTGGCCAAACCAGTTGCTTTGGAAGGGCCAACAAACAGAGACTAGAGGTCTCAGATATATAACATCCTTCTGAGATACAGCAGGCAGAGCTGAAGGCAGTATCCCTTCACTGTAAATTCCTTTAACCCAGATTTTGATAAATTTTCTTGGGTTTTATAAGCCACCCCAAAATGTTAGGAACTGGACTTGTTTTTCAGTCTCCAGGATTTTATATTTTAATGACCATACTTTCTAATATTGCTACCACAAAACCTAATCCTAAACTCTTCAGAGTTTTTGTCTTTTTAGCCTTTTTAGGCTACAACAAAAGTGTTGTAGCATATAAATAAGTATGGGGTAACCCTAGTTTTCATCACAACAAAAACCTAATTTCTATCCCTCACCTAAATAAGCTTTGTACTTCTACTAAGAATCAACAAGAGGTGCTTACAATAAATGATGGTTGAAAATACTAGGAGCCACAATTAAATTTCTAGGTGCCATGGCAACCTGGCACCTGGGATTGTTGAGCCTTGCTTTAACCCCTTTTTGAAGGTAGTCTCTTTGCCAGCTGGGTGGAATGTAATCATCTGTCTTTAGGCTAAAGAAGGTATTGAGCTGCAGTTTGACCCTGATTACAAAAGGTTGTTTACTTCAGAACCACAGGGTAAAGATTTTAATTACTACATAATAATTACAAGGTATAGATCATGCTATGACACTGTGGGGAAAACCTAATTGCGAGTCTTGTTTGCATTAGGTTCTGTCTATGAAAAAAGAAACAAATGTTCAAATGCATTAAGGAAAGGCCAGCTATGAAAGGAAGCTACCAAAGTACTCTTTAGGATATACTACTCCCCCCCACTTAAGTTTCCAGAAATTTATTACAGGAAGTAATTGCAGATGGAAAATTTCCTTTTTAAAAATTCTCTGCCATTGTGTGTGTGTAATTAATTTAACACCCTAAATAGATAAAAATATAATGTTCTCTAATTAAGAAACTGTACTGTTACACTATCTGAAATTGTTTTTAATTTGTGAACTGCTGTTTTATATCATCCCACTTAAGAGTACGTTCACCATTTTCTCCAATACTACAAGACTATTTTAAAAAGCTGATCTATGATCTGATATATGATACTTTATGAAATCAGAATTGAAAAAAGAACCCATCCTTAAAATGGAGTTACAATCCCTATAACAGTGTGGCAACAATGGATAATGTGAATGGGTTCAGGCTCATCACAACTTGCTCTACGGACCTACGATTATATAATCAAATTCAGAGTCATTCTACTTGATATATTAGAAGTCAAAGGAATTGCCAAAACTCTGAAATTCATATAGTGAAGAAGTGAGAGCAATATGTATTCTTCTGCTATAGGTATTATCAATAGAATAATCACTGTTTCTGGGCTGGGTTCACTGTGCTGAATATTTCACAATTGTTGTACTACAACAATAATTTACAACTGGATTCTCCTGTGTTGGCAAGGCAATCTACTTGGAAATGATTGCTATGGTACAATGTTAACATAATATCCAACAATAAATGGATACAGTTCCATTTCTCCTTTGTAAAAACTTCAGAGTGATAATTTATTTATTTATTTATTTTGACTTATATCCTGTCCTCCCCATGAATGGGCTCAGGGCAGCTAATGAAATGAGACAAGTATTAGCTGCCAATCAGAGCACAGACTTAAGTATCTCCAGTGCAAAATGAGGCTAATCCTATGTCTGCATGTCTATAAACTGCCTAATCCATTCCACTAGCAAAAAGATAAATATTCTAAATCCACGAACACATTCTATAGTCACTCTATCCCCATCAATCATAGAAAACTCTCAGCATAACTGGACAGATCTATAAAAAATATCAATTTTTCAGCATGTCCTGTAAGTGAGCATGCTTTTTACTTTCTCCTACTATATACTAAGTAGGAGAAAGGTACAGTGGCTCAGTGACAGAACATCTGCATTGCATTGCAGGCAGAAGGTCCATGATTCAATCCTGGCATCTCCAGCTAAACGGATCATGTAGTAAGTTGATGTCAAAGACCTCATCTTGAGAATCTGGAATACTGCTGCCAGTCAGAGTAGACACTGACAGTACTACCTATGGGTGATTCCCCACTAGTGGTTTTCTGCAGTTCAGCTTACAAACGACCTCAATTTTTTTTTGCGTTTCCACACATGGGAAGGCGATCCTAGCAGCAGCTTCGAAGTCACTGCAGGTTTTGTCCGGTTTTTTTTCCTTCCTGCTTTTCCTCCTGACTTATTTGTGCATTTGCTGCAGATTAGGGATTTTAATCGTGCGAAATTCTTTTTCCGATGTTCTCCCCACCCTTGCCCTTTTCTCTCACCCTTTGAATCAACTAAATTTGATTGGTTGATCATGTTTTCCAAGCCACATCCACTACCCTTTCCTTTCTCCTTTTGATTCTCTCTCTTTTAAAAAAAATATATTAAAAAGTTGCAACGTTTCTACATGTCTATGCAGAAACATATCCTGTGTCACGTGATGACAGCTGCCCAATAACGGGTCCATTTTTCAATGTGCCAAATTTGTTACATGTTGCTCACTGACAGCTGACAGCTTCTGAGGCAGAGGGAAAGCGGGGTCATCAGTAACAATTTTCCCTCCAAATGTCAATAACCAATACTAATTCCACGATATCAGCAGGAAATGCTCTGACCTATCAGATGTGTTTGTTTGATGCAACGTTTATACGTAGTAATGTGTGTTTTGAGAAAAATTTTGTTTTGCTTGTTTGATGCAACGTTTATACGTAGCGTTTTTTTGAAATAAAAATTAAAAATGAAGAAGATGCACGTCTGTTGACACTTCCCCCTAAAAAAGCAATGGGGAATCGATTTTTATACTGGCAAATTCCGCACAATAGACTTTGAGCATGATGAAATGAAATGTCAACGGAATTGGGGAGCGGTGGATTCGTACGACTCCACTGAAGCACAACTGCTCAGAAAGTCCGACCAAAGTCGATCATGCAGAATCCCCCTATGACAGATCAATGTTCTAACTCAGCATAAAGAAGCTTCATGTGTTTAAGAAAGCATGGTGATGACATTCCTTTAACTTGACAATTTAGAGAGTACAAAATCCTAAAACACCGTACTTGACATTGTTAAGTGTGAGAAGACAATTATATTTCTCAGCATTTAAAAATCATTCTGAAATCATAGACTTCAATGAACTTAGGTGTACCTCCGCATTGCCAGTCTATTTAAAGTGTTATAGAGGTTATAACTGCAAAACTAAATTCAGGTTCAGACAGAAGATAAGGCAGTACTTACCCTGAATATCAGTAGCTCTACAAGGTCACAGGCAAAGGTGACCAGCGGTCTGTTTTATCTGGATATGCCAGGAAGTAAACCTTGGATCTCCTACATGCAATAGAAGAGCTACAGCCTCTCTCTGGGTTCACACTTCATCAAATAAAAATATTTCTTAGCTGCATAAGATTTAAGTATGCATCTGTAAGTTTTCACACAGCACTAAGGCATCACAAAATAATCCCAAAGAAAAGTACAGCTATACTGAACATCTCAGCCAGGTAGTAATCCAAATTATATGGGCATTTATTTTGGTAGAAAGGTGAGTGGGAGAGGATTCTCATTTCAACACAAGGTTTGCTGTACTGGAGAAACCTGTTTTGCCTAATACAAGAAAAACTGGGAGGGAACCAGGCTCCCAATAGATTCACCTAGGTCTGGGATAGGCAGTTTGTGCCAGTACGGCAGCATTTGAGTCCATTTTGCCAGTATGTGGCTGCTTTGCTCTATCCCAAAATCAGGGGTATTGTTGACCGACTTCCAGGATTTGTTTTGAACCTGAAGCAATGATGTCTCCAACTGGAGTGCTTTTTGTCCGTTCCCAATAAGGGCCGGCAGCCCTGCCCCAAGTGGTTGACATTCAGAACTGCTGCTCAGTGTACTTAAGAGTATGAGGCAGGCATGACAGGATGTCAGCGGTCTCTAAATAGCACAAGATACCACTGCTGCCACTCTACCTGCCACTGAAGCCATCTCTGAGAACAACACAAACCTTATAATTCGGCTCCTGTTGCCTGTGGATACTACATGCATGCAACATGCCATCAAGTCACAGCTGACTTATGGTGAGCCCATTGGGTTTTCAAAGCAAGAGACAAACAAAGGTGGGTTGCCATTGCCTGCCTCTACATTGCAATCCTGGACTTTCCTGGTGATCTCTCATCCAAATACATAACCAGGGCTAACCTTGCTTAGCTTTTGAGATCTGACAAGCCTTGGCCACCTAGGTCAGGGCCTGTGGATACTACCACACTTAATATATTGTATTTTCATAATTACACTACAATGGTATCATCATATTGAAGGTTAATAAAGATTTATACCATGTGTGAAATACAAAACAACTTCTAAAGAACACCATATGTTTTCAGAATAACATGGTATAAATATAAAGATTGTCTAGAAAATATCCTTGCTGGTTCTCCAACAGTAGATGTTCCACTATATATCTTAAAAAGATACCTCAGGTCAGGATACAATTCTCTTCATTTACCAAGTGCCCGATTTGTGAATAAAGCTGGCTGACAAAACCTTTTGAGGCTTGAAGATTCAGGTCCTTAACAGGACAGATAATCTAATTAAAGATTAACATCTCAAATCTGGTTTTCAAATATATACTAACAGAATCATTCTTTTTGTGTTTATTAGAAGGCTATAACATTAGAGGGCCCCAAACTGGATAGCTCAGGTGAGCCTGATTTTATCAGATCTCAGAAGCTAAACAAGGTCAGCCTTGGTTAGAAATTGGATGGGAGACGACCAACAAAGACCAGGGTTGCAGAGGCAGGCAATGGCAAACCACCTCTGTTAGTCTCTTGCCATGAAAACACCACCAAGGCTCACCATAAGTCAGTTATGACTTGAGGGCACTCTGCATCACCATAGCATTGGAAGCTGTGATCATTGGGATTTTGACAAAATGAACAGTGAATAACCCAATCAGACTATAAACAAGCATGCTCATTTATAGTTCTATATTGAACAAATCTTGCAAAGAGACCATCTAGGTCAGTAACACATTTTCTCTTAGGACCAGACTAACATTGCATAATATGGTGCTTCCCCCGTCCCCACTGTTGAACTCAAGCCTCAGAGGATGCAACTGAGAACAGAAGCAGAATTTAAATTACAGGAGGGGGCAAAAGGTGCAATGACTCCCCATAGCTACTATTTTAGAAGGCCCCTTTCTACCTCTATTCAAGGGCCATGGCCCCTGCCTGGATTTCTTGACCATGTCTTTCAGTGGCCATGTGCTTGGCTGTGAAGAATATCCTGCTCTTCAGCTGTGGATTGCTATATCCCTTCTCTCCAGATTCAACCATGTTATGACTCCAGGTAGACTTTAGTCAGATGACAAGTTAGCTGCCCATCCCCCCATGAACTCCACTTGGTTCTCCTATCCATCAGGATATCTTGCCATATCCTAAAGTTACACACACTGATTGATATCAGTGGTATTTTAAGCTATTTTAGAACCATGTATAGTTCTTTTAAAAATGCCACGAGGCCCTAATCCAGGGAGAACTTCGGTGGACCCAGGAGCTCTCTCCCCCTTTTAGGAGCTGAAACAGTCAATGGGATACTGTTCCGCACCTGAAGGGAGACAGCAAGGGGGAGAGCTTCTGGGACTGCCATGCTGCGCATACTTCCCACATCAGGGTCTTGTGGCAATTAAAAAAAACCCTACAAATGCTTCTAAAATGGTGTCAGAAGCCACAAAAAGGACCTGTGGCCACTATCACTAGAAGGCAAGATTTAAAACAGTTCAATGAGGCACAAAACTTTCATCAGCTGGATGGGCCCATGACCTCTGTCACTTTAGTTTGGCCAGGGCCCCTTATCATCCTAGTAGGAGTGGGGGGGGGGGGTTGACCTTTCTGTTCTGCTCATGCATGTACAAAGTGCATGCTCTCCCTGCAGGCATGATGACGTCACTTCCAGAAATGCTTGGTGGCAGGCATGCTCCCACCCTTCACAAGGGCCAATTTGGGCCCCTGTGAAGCACAGGAACGTGCCTGCTGTTGGGTGCACACCCACTGCGTGCTGACATGGAAGGTTTTTTGCCTCCCAGGCCTGTTCCCCAGGGCCTTTCCTCCTGCTGGTCAGGTGAGTAGTGACAGGGGGCAGAGTTTGGGAGTGGGGGAGCCCCCACTGGGAGACCTGGCAGCCATAAGTTTGGCTCTGGTGGGGCAATGTCAGAATACAAAAGAACACTGACCCACCTCAAAAACTACATTACTGCATCCTGTGCTATTCATCCTGTTATCTCATTTTATACTTGGGTGAGCCAAACACTAGGTAATATTTTCCTTTCTGTATCCCAGAAAACTGAAGAGGAATTTATTGTTACAGCTAAATCCCACCCTGTTTTCCTCTTTTGAACATGCTCTATATGAATCATTTGTACAGCACTCTGTAGGAACACAGCTGGGAATGTGGCTTAATAGGATTCCATTGGTGGGGCTAAATTTGAGGGGAGTCTGAAATTTCATTAGGGGGTATCCTTACCCCCCCCCCCTTCAGTTTAAGCACTGAGCTAAAATACAGTTAGGGAGGAGTGCTGAAACTCTTTTCTTTCTGCCACAGAAAGCAGCTGAAAGGAATGTGCTATTTTGATCTAAGCAACTGCAAAAAGAATTAAGCAGGCACTGCCATCACTGCTCTTCATCTCACAATTGCCATTTCTAAGGCTGCAATTCAACAAATTAAGAGGGAGATTAAAGTACGTAAAATGTATTTTCAGCATAACTTAAAACCAAATGGGCAGGGCGGAAAAACCTAGTGGTCACCACTAAAAGTGAGGGATACAGAAATCTGTAACAAAGCTTAAATGTTGTAAGTGACAGCATGTGAATATTCAGTACTTCTGCTGAACTTATTAGGTTGTGTTCTCATGGCCATTTTGGAAGTCATGAAACAGAAAGAAGCCTACTCTTTTTGACTTCCAGTTATACCCAGCATGCACTATGCCAGCCACGTGCCTAATTCTGCTATTATCACCAACCTACACCAGAGTAAGTTTCATAGAAGTACTCCAATGTCCGAGTTCAGCTTGTTGCAAGACATACATACAACAAGATCAACATGTGGGCATGGCTGAGAGATCTGATTTCCTGGGCCAGACCTTCCACTGAAGTAGCTCTATGAATGTTTTAAAATCCTAATCAAAAACAGTCCTGGCTAATTGTTTACATTCAAAAGATTATTTGGATGGTTGCTATATCAAGCCACAAACTTTGTTTTTGAAATGGAAAGATCATCATGAGATAACTTTTCCTCAGGTGGTAAAATGGCCTTGCAAAAAGTACCAACATATAGTAATCAATCACAAGTTACTACAAAATTTTATATGACAGCAGCAGCTAGACTTTTGTATGCGCAAAAATGGAAAGTACAAGAAGTGCCAACTATTGAAGATTGGACTTACAAATTGCTGTATATGGCTGAAATGGACAAGATGACAAGAAAATTGAGAGATCTGGACTCAGGGCAGTTCAACACAGACTGGGAGAAGCTGAAACAATACCTGGAGAAGAAATGGGAGGTGGGAGGAAAACTGTGGCAGTTTGAGAACTACTGAAGTATTGAAGTAGAGGGGGGAGACTTTACCGGGGGGAGAAGAGATAAATGTGAATTAATAAGCAGTCAGATTAATAGATTGACATATATATAGATATATATAGGTTAACAAACAGAACATAGAGAAAATAATTAATTATAAGGACTAAATATAAGGAGCGATTAACTAACAATATTTCCTTTTTTTTCTGACAAGTTTTGTACCAAACTGAATGTCTGAAGATATAGATGGGTCAAATTGATTGACTACGTGAGGAGAGATATATAGAACTATTATAAAAAGATAGAATGAGTAATATATATAGAGAATAAGTCAAATTGTTTGACATAAACGAATGTATGATCTATACGGTTTATGATATATAGAAATACCTGAAATTGAAAAATTGGGATAAATTGTTTATCTAAGATGGAAACAAAGGCTTACAGTTTGGGCATATAATGTTAAAAATAGTTAAGGATGTACTGCTTAGAATAATGGAGAATATATATTTGTTTTAGATAGAGGAAGCTAATAAAAGTAAGGGAAAGGGGACAAAGGGTTGGAAAGCTGTTGGAAGTCAACAAAAAGGGGGGGGAAAGGGAGGGGGTTAGAGATGAAAAAATTGGGGAAAATTGAATGTAAATGTGGAAATAATGGATTCTAACCCAATAAAAATTTTTCAAAAAAAAAAAAAAAACAAGTTACTACAAAATGATAGAAAATGAGAAGTGCTCAAGACATAGTAATGTATGATTTTTGTCACTGGGAGGGAGGCAGCACGTCCACAAAATGTAGTAACTAGTTCTCTCAAAATGGTATAGGATGCTAGACTCAGGTCTCGTCTGGGTACACATTCTCTGTCACATTCTCATCTCACTTTTCTTCCAGAGAGTTATCCCTAGGGTGACCACATCTCCAGCTCTCTTACAATGAGAATAAAATTGGAGGGAAAACTGAAGCATTTCACTGTTCTTCCAGCATCTCCCTCCAGGTAACAGCACTCAGCTGGCACCCCTATATCTCATCTTTATCTTCACCAGAAATCTGTGAAGTGGGCAAAACTGAGAGTGCTGGACCACATCTGGATGACTTGAGTTCAAATCACCATGTATACTTTATTTTTACAAATTTAATCGTCAGGAAAGCTGTATCAAAGAAGAGGATAACTCAGTGGGAAGGGGACTTTAATCCTTTCCTCCTTGCAATTTTTTGCTAGAAAAAGCCACCCTAAGCTTCTTTCTGCCAAGAGGGGAAAATATGGGTACCACTACTGGAACAGAGGTTTAAGTCTTCATTTTTAGTGCAACATTCTAAACACTAGAACATACTTTTAGACACTGTGTCCTTACAGGGCACATAACTTCATTTGCTTCTCCACTTTCTCTTTATTTTATGCAGAAGTTTCAAGGTTTTCAAAATAGTTTCCAAAAATATAGGAATTTTGTACTTTAGAACATGGCTAATATTAGCTTCAGTAGAGGTAAGTTTACCCTTGCATAAGGAAAATTTATTTATTCATTCATTGAAAATATTTGTATACCTACCCCCGCCCCCAAGACCCAAAGCAGAATGATGGACTGATCCAACTTTTTTGTCCACATATTTGCCTAGATTTCAATGTCATATCTTGGGAACTTACAGCCATACTGGTAAAGGGATTAAAGAATTGAGTATTGTGTGTGTGTGTGTGGGGGGGGGGGTCTTTTTCTCCCTTCTAATTTCACATTTCTGCATTTTCTCATGGCCATGACCTCAAAGAAAACAGATGGCCAGCTTAGCTGCTTTTTCTCTAATACAGCAAATCCTTTCATCAATTTGTTCCTCATTGACTTCCCTGGAGTGGTAGAGGAAAAGAGCTCCACACACCTCATCCAAGCTTTTGAAGAAAGAATCTATTTCCTAGATAGTTTATCTCATGATAGAGAGGAAACTACAGCAAAGCTATCAACTGATTTTACAGGTAGAAAATGAAACTAGAAATCAAACGTAAATCAATTTGTCCTGAAAGTAACATATGGGTTATATCACTCACCCAAAGTCTCATAAGCTGGCCAGCCACAAAAATCTTGTCCCAGACGGGGACATGGGTTCTTCCATATGGGGATTTCTCTCTCACTTGAAGAGCAAGTTTTAAAAAATTTATTTATTTCAAATTTCTATTCTGCCCTCCCCGAGAGCGGGGTCAGGGCAGATAACAACATATTAAAATACAATAAAAATTCATCTACATTAAAACATTAAAACAAAAGTGTATTAATACACATTTAAAACAGGAACCCACTGTTGAACCCACTGTTTTATTTATTTATTTTATTTAATGGATTTATAGTCTGCTCTTCCCACAAACGTGGTCAGAGTGGAAAACAAGCAAAATACATAAGGGATGAAACAATAATAGCATAAAACAAGATAAAAACCATCAATAATACAGTTTATTAAACAACATTCTTGATGCACCGCATATATTGCGCAACCCAATCCTTAGTCATCAGAACTGTGGGGAGGTGAACAACAAAACCAACATGAACAACAAAAGCAGGAGGGTACAGGCCCCCCTCAGCAGGAGACCACTTGGATGATTTGCCCGCCTCAACCACCATACACCTGCTAGAATAGGTCCATCTTACAGGTCAGGTGGAACAATAATAGGTCCCGGGCTCGAGTTAAACTTAAAGGGATTAAAGAAATGAGTATTGTGTGTGTGTGGGGGGGGGTCCACAGATAGAGATGGGAGTTCCAACAGGAACTTCTGAAGAAGTGAGCTGTGGTTCACGAAATCTCATAGCCCACCACAAACTTTGTTAGTCTTATAGGTGCTACTGGACTCTTATTCTTTTCTACTGCTACAGACAGACTAACACGGCTACCCATCTTGATCTATCTCCTAGAAAAACGTCTCTTCATATAATCAAGGGTTAATTCTGCACAAAAGGCTGCAGGGCTCAGTTACCTGAACGACATATTTGCAGACAAAATTAAAATATTTTGTGATATGGATCAAGATGGGCAGTCGTGTTAGTCTGTCCACAGCAGTAGAAAAGAGCAACAGTCCAGATGCATCTATAAGACTAACAAGATCGAACCCCATGGTCAGTAATGCTGCTTTATAAACATTCCCAAGCATGGGAGTTGTTCAGCTTACATAAGTATAAGTGCTGTGTCCACATGAAGTGAGCATGTGCGACTGGGTAGGCAGCACTAGTCCATTCACCCACACTTACTCTACACACTCTGGCCCTGTACACAGATATATCCTGAGTGCAAAGCACATTATTAATCGAAATGAAACAAAGGTCTGTGGACAGGGGGACCTCTGTATGCTGTTGATTAGATGGAATGAAGAGACATGAAGCAAATTTTAAAAATGCAGAATAAAATTATTATAATAAAACTTTCTATTTTTTTTATCAATAATTAGTACAACTACTCTTAGATCTCTGTTGGTGCTTGTTGAATAATAAATGAGAGTTTTATGGATTATGTATCAGTTGCAGAACAAATATTTTGCCTCTAAAACTGAAAATTGTTTACTAAAATCATGGATAGAAAAAAACAACACTTTGATGAAATTAAATTATTTACATTTCCTCTCTGGAGACATTTCTCAGACGGTTCAGTAGAGCAGAAAGCAAGAGTGACTTGCTTTTAATTATTGTTTCTATTGTTCCTAGCCACATGCAGAAGTAATTACTATGGTAGTAAGCAATGTTAAAATTATTTCTATTGGTTATATTCATCATTACAAATGCATGTCTTAAAAAAACAAGATAATATAGGAACTAGGCTGTCTGCACTGAATGGGAATGAAACTAAGAGGAAACTGACAGTCATCTAACTTAGTCTGAATGTTATTAGTGCACCACATGTATATATATATATATATATATATATATATATATATATATATATATATATATATATATAAAAGCCATGATGTAAAATAAACATTGTGCTGCACCCTATATACCTTACATAATTGATCATGCCTAAATTGCACGTTACACTGGGAAGGAGTCATAGATACACATGGCAAGCGTGCATGAAACATTTTTTTCCTAAATAATTACTGTGTGTCCTTTCCTGCCTCATAATAGAAAACGGTTGTATCATTTATTCGATAACGGTTGATGAATCATGGCAATTAGTTCCCCGTGACTTGGAATACTGATGGCAAGATAAAGGCAAGAAATATCAAAGTTGACATAGCAGACTTCTCTCCGAACTACCACCTGTTGTGTGGCATAACTCTAGCATAGGTGATTGATTAACAAAACACCCTTTAAGAGATTATGTGCTCTGACAATGGTATGATGTATGAGTCACATCAATCATAAATCTTTTCATAGCGACTACCAGGTTCATTAAATAGGCTTTCAAGTGTTATCTTTTGCAGTCCCCATAATGAAGGTAGGTTAATGACAGTGTACTAAGATGAATTAAAGTTTACTGGAAACTGTTTTTAATTCTTCTAAGTTTTAAGCATCTGATGATAATCTTAAACCTATTCATACTGCATGATCCTAAGCCATAGTCCACAGCCCAGATGATACTGTATGATAGCACATAGGACCTTTTAAGTCCAGGAAGGGGCTTCAAAAATAAGCTCACCTAGTCTAGGTTCTTTAGCTATGCTATTTCTCCTTTAATTTTGGTGCATACTGGTATTAAAAAAATATTGTTGATTCCATGAAACCAGCATGATATTTTTAGGCACTAGCTCCACATATTTAAATACAATAGCACTGTTAGCAGTCAGACTTGCTCCCCATAATATTAGAAGGCTTATGAATATGGTTATGCCATAAGCACCTTCTCTGAATGTGCTTCGAGCACTAAAACTGCTGCCCAAGCAGGCAGAAATATGGAAGCCAGATTCCAGCCGAGAAATAGAATGGGCAAGCATGGGGAATGACAGGCAAAGCCAGCTCACCCCCCCCCCCCCACAATGCCCTGAAGATGAGCTAAGGATCCTGATACAATAGGGCCTTCCCACAGTTCCTGAATTAATCAACGCAGCACACCTTATTCATCGCCCCTTAACCACTTTCCTATTCTTAGGTGATTCAGGAAACTGATAGCCTTACCCATCCACTTTGCAAATCATCAATCATTATGAATAAGTTTAGTTCCACCTGGGAAGACCTAAGCAAACCTTCCTAGTTCAAACCTTCATTGTCACACCCTGGAGATGGTTTGTTGGTTCACTGTCCCACTTCCGAGACAGTTCACCAGCTCTTTATCTCGCCCTGGAAACAACTTCTGTCCTTTGTCCCACCCTGGGAACAACCATTAAGTCTTTGTTTTGGGGGCAGTAGACACAATCTTGCCGCCAGGTAGGAGCCACAGTATAATTGGACTGCTACGCTACCATAACTGTGTGCACGCTCTTGGATCCAGCATCCACTCTCAAACCTCCATTCGAGTCCATCCGCCTTGATGCGCAGGTCACTCAATGCTCTCTCTTGGATGCCTTCTTCTGGATAGTAAGTATCACTCAATCCCTTAAACTCTATCCAACTTTCACCACTGCTTTCCAGTTAGCTCTGAGTGTTTTGTGTGCTGTTGATCTTTTTTATTTTCAATAAAATCCCCTTTTTGGTTGAAACCTCTGTCTGGTCATTGAAAGAGTTCTCTAGCTGGGACAATCCTCAGATACACTGGTGGAGATCATTAAAGTTACCCCCTCTTGCTGCCCTCCTTGCATGCTAATTCCTCCAACTCACAAGGAGATCTTCCCTTTGAGTAACAGCACCAGCATGTACAATGATTCTGCGTTAACTTTCTATGCACCCAATTGATACCTGGCATGCTTCAAGACATCACAGTAAGCAAATATACTAATTAACAGGTTGGAAGGGCCAGAGCAAGCAGTTTAGACTGATCAACTGCATCTAAGATGGCGGATTTCTTACTCTGATTATGCAGATGATCCTGAGTGGACACTATGAAGATTTTTCTTTCCCTTCTCACCACCCCCCATCTCATGTTTATATACATTTGTGCATGCCTACATACAGGTGTGTCTCAGCACTTTGAACAGATACCTAAATGGCAAGTGAACTCGACAAAGTTGTGCCACAGTTGCATGTGGAGATGGAGAACCCAAGAACATCAGCTGCCATACAATTGCTCCAAAATGATTTAAACCAGTTTAAACTATTTTAAGCTTCAATAATGTTGTGTTAGCTTTGATATGCATGTCTTCTGTTCTAATTCAATAAATAATATATAACGTGCTTCATTATTCTTCACACTCTGGAAAACAATAGAAAGAACAGTTTCATTTGGACCAAGGTTCCATAACTGTTTTTCTCCCTCCTCAGCTGTTTTTTTTAATATTTATTTTACTTCATTGATATCCCACCTTTTTCCCCAGTGGGGACCCAGAGTGGCTTACATAATTCTCTCCTCCATTTTAGCCTCCCAACAACTCTGTGAGGTAAGTTAAGCTGAGCGTGTGACCAGCCCAGGGTCATTCATTGAGCTTCCATGGCAGAGTGGAGATTCAAACCTGGCCCTCCCAGATCCTAGTATAACATTGACCACTACATCACACTGGCTACACCACAGTACACCAAACTAATCCACAGAGAAGTAATGGCAACCTTTAGACCCTGACGGACAGATACATTGAACCTCTCTCTTTTTCTACTTCTTTCTCTCTCTCTTCCTGTCCCCCTACCACAGTTTTACTGGGCTTTATCACATTTCTTACTACGGGCTTAGGCTCTTGGAGATTTATATAGGCAAGTGCTATTGACCTGTTTTGTTTAAAGATGAGAGGTACTGTTTTCTGGTTCCAACAAGCCCTCCCCAGATTTGCTTGACTATCTAAAATACTGCATACAGTTTTAAAAAAAATTCTAAATACTTCCTAAGGGGCACTTTCTACCAGAATGGTTAGTTGTCTAATGTACACCCTGGTGTCTCTTTAAGCACCTACAAATGTTATTCTTACCCACCTATGAATGTTTTTCTTACCCAGAGGTACGAATTATACCTATCAGTTTCTTAAAATAACATAAGGGTTATTATACTGCATTACTGTAAATGAGTCTAGCTAACTAGGATAAAATGTTCACTTCAGTACTACCTCCAGCTTTAGGATGTAGGCTGATCACTAGCTGAGGTCAAGTAACATTCCCAACCACAGCCCACGGTGTGGGTATATTAATGCAAGCACAAGTTAATTATTGAGGAGGAAGCGAGCTTTTCTCTGAAACACCCAGGACTGCTTTCTGCTAGAGACAGGATACCAGACTAGATGAATCATGGTTTTGCTGTAGGAATGTTTGCGTGGTCTTCTTCCAAAATGGGCATATCCCCAGGTTGGCACAAGCGGGCATGCCTTGCCATATAATTGAACCAGAAATGTGGCTGTTCAGCAGAACAGCAGCTTTAGTCTTATCGTTAAGGTGTTGATTCTGCTACTATATTTTCCAAAACAGTCCACATATGAAACTGTCTGTAAACCTAATATTTACAATCCTTAAGAATATAACCTTTTATCACAACTATTTAAAATATTTATACATAATATGTATGTATGTAAGGGAGTATGTTTCACAATAACCTCTGTCCTATTACCTTTTTACTAAGCTTTTGGCAGTGGTCCCAAGACTGTGAATCCTCTGTGCACAAAGATGAATTTTTGAGCATATCAACTCATCAAATCATAGAACATAGAGTTGGAAGGGACCTCCAGGGTCATCTAGTCCAACTCCTGCACCATGAAGAAAATTTCACAACTACCTATCCCCTGTACACCACCAGTGACCTTGCTCCATGGCCAGAAGATGGCAAAAAACCCTCCAGGATCCCTGGCCAAATTGGCCTGGAAAAAATTGCTTCCTGACTCCAAAGTGGCAATCAGTGTTACCCTGTGCATGCAAGCAAGGGCCACAAGAACTAAGCACTGATGTAACCCTTCCTGCCCTCTCTCTCATAATCTGCCCAGGTTTACAGAATCAGCATTGCTGTCAGATGGCCATCTAGCCTCTGCTTAAAAACCTCCAAAGAAGGAGAGCCCACCACCTCCCGAAGAAGCTTGTTCCACTGAGAGGTAACAAACAGAATTTTAAACATCTCCAGCTTCCATTGAGGCATTGGTATGAGATCTATTTAAAGAACAGAAATCCAGGGATCAATGTTAATGGCACACCTGATGTAGTTTCAGTGTAAGCATTCATGAGAATTAAAAATACATGTAAGAATTCAGAAAACTTATGGTAATGTTGTGTTCCACAGTTCAACATCTCTTTGCTTATTTCTTATTTGCTTATTTCTTATATCCTCAAAACCAAATTAACTTCATTTCAGCCAATGAAAATAATTATAGAACTAATTCTAAACCATAGTATAGAGGATATGACCAACAGATCTACAAAAGGGAGGAAGAGATGGATGAAGGGATTTCTCTACAAACCTGAAGGACGTTACAGGTTTATAGACAAATCTGAAATCTAATACACCCCCAAACAATAGAAAACATGCCTGTTGCTTTAAGGAAAGAACAACCACTTAGAGCTCAACAATTTTGCTAAGCCCTCCAAAAAATGGTTTCTCTAAAGCATGGGTGTAAAACAGCCCTGGAAAAAGGTCCCTTTATGATCCCCTTTATTTCTTCAATTAGATTTTGCATTTAACCCTCATCGTACACCCTCCAGGTAGATTGCTGCCACCAGGAATTATATTCCAAAATAGTTAATTTAAATTTCCCCTTTAATAATGTGTCTAAGCGTAAGGCTCCTTTGTGGGACTATGTAGCCTTGAGGAAAGGAATGGGATACAGGAATAACATACACTCTGGTACGAACAAAAAAAACCCTTTTATTTTTACAAGAAGCGTATCAGTTTCATTCTAGTACTTAAGCTTGATAGTTTCAAAGATAGTTCTCAGTTCTTAAAGTTTCTTTACATAGGTGCAGTCACACAGATCTTTATAAACTTTCTCTCTCAGGTACACATACAGTTTGCCTGTCTAAACCCAAATCAATATTTCTCTCAGAAACGCATAGACACTCCCAGGCTGCACACAGCTTGCCTGCTTTGCCCAGACTCAATGTTCTCTCCCTGCTCAGTAACTAAAAAACAGCCGTTCACTCCACCCACACACTCAGTCATCAGCCAATCTTCTCATTCACTCATCCCTCTCTTTCACCCCGTCTTCACCAGTACCATACCAAGCATTTAAAGACACACACACACACAATCATTACAGTCCCACTTCCCTCCCTTGTTATGACCCTGATGGAAAAGACTGCTCCCAGTGTTAGCAACCATGCCATTGGACTCACCCAGCAACAGCCATCACACCACTAGGCCAGGCTTTTCCAACAGAAGAGATGTTGAGAGGAAAGAAGGAGGGAAAATTGACGACAGAGGGGACATATAAAGACAGGCTGAATGGTGGGTAGGGAGAGAAGGAAGTATGAAAAAGGGAGAGGCTATGGGGCTTCCTAGGGAAGGGAAAGAGGGAATAGCGAGTAAAGAGATACTAGGGTAGATGAGATCTCCTGCTAGCCCTTGTGGGCCCATTGCTTGTTTAATTCTTAAATGCAGAGTCAGCTGTCATTCCACTGAAAAGCTTCAAGCACTGTGAGACCCGATGTGGTGTGTGGAAGTCAGTGTGGTCGAGTGGTTAGAGTGCTGGACTAGAATCTGGGTCAACTATGTTTGAATCCCCGCTCTGCCATGGAATCTCAGTGGTTACTCTTGGGCCAGGCACACACACTCAGCTGTGAGGATAAAAAGGAGGAAAGATGAATGACATAAGCCACTTTGAGTCCCCATCGGGGGAAAGTGGGGTATAAATGAAGTAAATAAATAAAACCAAAAAAAGTACTAAGTCAGGGATTCCCAAATCTTTCTCCAAGATATCATCCTTCATATGAATTGAACAAATTGTTACTGTATACACAAGATGAACACCTCTTCATGTTATACTGTACTAGATAATAACATACTAATCTCCTGACAGGTTTCTGATGTGGAAAAGTGAGACCCATCTAATTACCTTTCCCCCACCGATTTTCATACCAGTTCTTAACCAGGTATCTAAACATATGAACCCTACTTATACTGAGTTAGACAATTTGTGCATCTATCTCAGTATCATCTACACTAACTGGCAGTAGTAGGTCTCCAGATAAAGATATTTTCCAACACCTGCTACCCAAGAACCTTAAACTGGAGATGCCAGAACCCGTGACGTGAAGAATGAATTCTATCATTGAGCCACAGCCTGTCCTAATCAGACTACTTAAAAAATAATTAAGTCTGCGTAATAAAATGCAATTTCTTACCAAGCAAAAACAAAACAAAACAACCACCCATCACAACACTGAAAATATGGAGCCTATGAATAATGTATACTGGTCCAAATATTCCAACATTGTTTACTTCAATTGGCAAAGACTAAATTCAGTCTCATGCAGAAACTTTTCTTATCCCTGCTACTTTAGCTGAAGATGCCCAGGACTGGGCATGTGCTATTAGGCATTCCAGTCATTTGTTCTTAGCTGAGAACTTCTCATGCATGAAATATATAAGTATTTTATACACAAACATGAGGAGTCACAGGAGATGGGCTCATTCTTATGGGAAAAATCTTTCACCCTATGAGGTCTGAACATTTTATATTAATTTTAACTGACATGTGAAGGATGCCACTTTGTGGATAATTTGTCTTTTTTACTGTCAAGCAAAAAAAATTGCAAGTTAACACAAGTGTCAAACAAGAATGGAAAATAATTTTTTTTATAAAGGCAGCCAAAATGAGAGTAACATACATTTGACACTGGGCCAATCCTACACAGACAATTCAAAACCTTTTCTGAATGTGTCAATCATCCAATAACATGAGGATCAAGACAATGAATTTTAAAGAAATGAAAACACAGAACTAGCTTAACTATAAACCTGTTAGTATATTTTGCTTTTTCAAGAATGTTTAAAATATCCTTGACATAGTGAGAATCTGAAGCAGTTCTGGTGAATCAGAATCAACGTATCTAATAATATTTTTATCCAGCCCTGCCTCCAGGTAGTTCAGGGTGGTATACATAGTGTTCCTTCACCACATTTTATCCTCATAATAACCTTTGAGGAAGATTAGTCCAATAGAAAATGACTGGCCTAAGCTTAGCCAATGAGCTTCACAGCTGAGTGGAAATTTCAGCCTCCACGGCCTTCTGATGTTTAGCTATGCCTTGGAGAAACTATGTCACTGCATTATTGTACTGCAATGGACAGCTATATGAGTTGTTATATAAGCCATCACTTTAAAGAATGAATTAAGGGCTGGTTCTACCGTTTGACAGAGTGACCTACCTCAGATAATTTGGGAGTACTATTAGTAATTCATGGAGGACAGGTAGATCAACAGCTTTTAGCCATAATGGCTTAATGGAACCTTGATTTTCAAAGGCAATATGTTATTGAATACCAGTTGCTGTAGGTAACAGCAAATGGTGCCTCCTGCCTTCTTGACCTGCTCGTGAATTTTTTGGATGCATTGTGTTAGCCAGCAAAGGGAAAAGGATATATAAAACTTTATACAGCTATACAGAATTTGGGCTGATCCTGCAAACCTATGTGTATGTCTGGTGAATTTAAAAAGAAATTCTCTAAAGAGGGGTGGACATTGGAAGAACATGAAATGGATATATTACAAACTTATTCTGAACTACGTTGATGCTAAATTATCTTCAAGAGTTTAAGAGTATGGACTATGAGTTGGAAGCCTCTGACAGAAAGCTATGTCAGCTATGAGTCACTGGTTGACCTTAAATAAGGCCCTGTTGCTTTTACCGTCCTCTTCTCCTGTATCTGTAATATGAAAAAAAATTACTTGCATACTGCCTCCTTGCAAAAAAAAATTACTTGCATAATTTGAACGTGACACAGGAGTTCCATGACTGTAATTCCAGAAATGACATCTGCCTCTGAAAAGCTTCCGTAGAAGGACTTGATATGAACTGGAGCCACATCACCAGGAAAATGCCAACCTGGCTACTTTAACCCAGTACAGAAGAGAATAAGGTAGTTATTTACTTGTCACTATTCCCTACTGGGACTTAAGGCACATGGGGAAGGAATTTGAGAAATTTATTTTGGGGCAATAACGCAGATATTAAGAGCCTTTTCCCATACTTGTGTTCCATTCTAGATCAAGCCACCCTGAAATTATGTTTTAGACCCAAATTGCACATTAGAAGTTCTAATCATGCAGTTTCTGTATGCAGTTTGGCCAAAATTGATTTTTACAGCAATTACTGGGATAACACCTGTGGATCATTCCAGCAAGTTAGGGAACACACACTAAATAAAACAATAAAAAAGAGATAAATAAAGAGAGAATTTCTCAGGAATTGTGTAATCAGTTCCTTTTCTTTCACTAGTTTAAACCAATGCCATAATAACCACAGGGCCAAACTAGGTGTGAAGGAGGAATTTTTGGAAGTATAACAATAGCAGTTGCAGGGACACCAAATTTGGATCAGTGTCACTGGTGGGGAGAGGGCTTAACTCTTGTTTTCTTGCATAAAGACTCCTTGATCCGTTCTCTGTCTTGGTCCCCCCCCCCCCCCCGGAATGGCCAGCCTAAGAAGATCAAGACAGCCTCCATACTTCTATCATTTCACAGACAGTACAAAAAAGAAATGTTCAGGAGGACATTTTTATAAAGAGATTAGAATTGGAGTATAATGGAACAGTCCAAAAGGGCACTTTTATAAGGGAATAGTACTATAGTCTATTGCAATGTTTATAGTATGTATCACTGTACTTTTACTACACTGTCTTCTACATTTATAATCTACTGTCTACATGGTTTATGGAATGTTTTGCCTTAGTATTCTGCTTGCACTGTTTTCTAAATCTTTTAATCACAACCCTACTGCCAATCTTAAAAATAATTCAATCTGACAGTTTTAAATTGACCGATTGGATTTTTTTAATATTTTGTAATCTGCCTTGAGTCTCCACGAAAAAGCCAAGCTATAAGTAAGCCAATAAATAAATATGTTGTCTGAAGAAAAATGTACCCATAAACGACAGACAGCAGCTTGATGGTTGTGGGGATTTGTGCCAAGAAAATGGCTCCTAGTTTGGTCCCAAATACACCCTCTTCCACAACTGCCTCTCAGTAACTGTTTTGTAAATGTTTCTCTTCTTTCGTTAATGGATCAGGGCCTACAAGAGGGTCATTCACAGGCCTAAGGAGGACAAACCAAAGACTACACCATTATTTCAGTTGTAGAGAAATAAAAAAGAGAGAAAGAAGACAGTGTGAGAAAAAGGGGACCAGATGCGTACCAGGACTTCAGTAGTCATGTAGAAGCAGATATGGCTTTTTCACCCCTGCATGATAAGCTGCACTTTCCAAATATCAGTCTTCTAACAACTATTAAAAATATAGGAAACCTACCCTCCTCTGCATCAGGTCACTCCAGAGGTACAAAATGGTCATATGCTGTAAAAAGAACTGAGTCCCACAAAAAAGTCCATGATTAAAAACTACTGTTCCACTGGACTTTTAAAAAATAATGCCCATTGTTAAACACTGCAGCTTGTGCTGCCGTTTGTTATTACACAGACAGATACGTTCATGTGCACATACAAGGAATTCTGGCGAAAAGTCATTAAAAATAAATTTCCCTAAATTTTGGGATTACTATTATACTTTAATTGTTATTTAATATGTTAATCTTAGAATTACTTTTGCTCTGTTTCAGCATTTCATCACCTGTATTGGATTTCTGCTGGATTTAAATCTTGGCAAATTTGCATTTATATACCCTACTACATGTGTATTGAAATATCTTTTGACTGTACTGACCCACATTGTGTGATCCACCTTGAGTCTCAGTGAGAAAGGTGGACTATAAATAAAATTAAAAAAATAATAAATAATTTGCAGAAAGCCTCCAAACAGTAATTTTAGATTCATATTATCTGAAGATAATATAAGTCGCAACCAGCATAATATTCTGGTTAGAGTAGGGTCTGAGAGATCCCAATTTGAATTCCCATTCTGCTGTGGAAGCTCATTGAGTAAGGAAGCTCACTGGATGATGCTGGGCCAGTCACAGACTCACAGAGCATTGGGAGGATAAAACTGAGGGAGGGAGGGAAATGTTATCCACATTGTGTCTTCATTGAGGAGGGAAAATGAGTATAAATATCTAAATAAGAAAGAAACCTAAACTTTCTGTATTCCCTTTCTCCAGGTGACTGGAGAAAAGCAGCAGAACTCTGACATTGTTTCCATATTTTCAGTATGTACTTTTCAATGCCTTACAGTATAAAATGAAATGCCTATGAAATCCCCAAAACCAATTGTGAAACCCTGAAATTTAGAAACTAAAACCATAAACTGACTGTGGAGGGGAATAGTTACTTCCAGCCGCGAGCAGCTGTTTGGCACTCGAACTTCACGGAAGGAGCCAAAGGCGCGCCTTACCTGGGATCGCCAGGTTGGAAAGGGGCAGAGCACTGAGGGCGGGCGGCAGGGAGCCCATCCAGTCGGCGTTGCTGCCTTCTCCGGCCATCCTCTCTCCGCCCTGGGGCCGCGAATACCGCTGCTGCCGCTGGACCGCCTAGCAGCCGGCCAGCCCCTCACAGTCAGTGGCCGAGACGTGTCCACCTGCAGAGCGCCGGGACAGACGCTCTCGCCTCAGGCTGCCCCTTTCCTGCCATGCTCCGGCAGAGAGGAGCGCCCGCGCGAATGACCACCCCGCTGCCCGCTCTTCAGGCGCTAAGCCGACTCCGCCTCCTGCTTGCTTCCGCGGGGAGCCGCCTAGGGACACCTGGCCCCGCACGGAAGGTCACCACTACCTCTCTACCGCGGGCCGCTTCGCCCTCTCCTTTTATGTAACAAGAGGCTGGCTGACCCGGTCCCGGAGCGCACCTGGCAGGCCGAGGAAGCGCCCCGCCTTTGTGTCGGCAACCGCGGAGACAGCTCCAGAGAGGGCAGGGCGCGAGGCAAAAAGAAAACAGCACTCGGGACACAAGCCTCAGCGCGGGGATTGGCTGCTGGTACAGCAGGCGGGCACGAAGTATTGCCCTCGTGGCGGAGCAGCTGGACAAGGAGGATGTAATTTGCGTCGCACGACAGTTCTCGGATGCCGGTTGGTTAAGGACCGGCTTAGCTCCGATTGGCCAGATGGCTTCCTGAAATTTCAACTCCTCCAGCCGCCTCAGAGGCTTCTTGAGTAGAAAGGAAAAGCGAGTCGCCTTATGGGGAAAGTAATCCCCTAAAAGCACGAGACAGTGTGAAGCTTTGGTGTCTGCCGTGGAAGAAGCAGTGTAATGGCTTCACTGTTTGGTGCCCCCCCCCCCGCCCCTAAATAGAACAACGGCTGCATTTATTTTTTACTGACCGTCGTTGGTTTTTGATATTAAGCATAAGATGTTCGAAGGAGTGTACTCCTCTAAAATAACCATAAACCCTTAACATTGATGATGAAACAGTCGAGGAAACACATAGTTGCCGCATTTCCTAAGTTCAGTTTTTTTGTGCTTTTAAGTTTGTTTGAAATGCTTGTTTTGGCACAAAGGAAAAAAGAAAGAAAATCCACACACACACCAAGAGGCAATCTACTTTTATACCATGTTATTATGTTAAATCTCCTGTTTCTGTAACTTCTCTTTTTATGGGTTCTATGGGGCTTAGGAAGCAACTTTCACAACATTTTAAGAAATAACTTTTTTTCTTTTAAGCTTTTTAACAATAAAATACAACTTTTAAAAAAATTAACTCTTAAGTGCAACCATACAAAAAACTCCAACAATGTCCTTGAAAAGGCAAACAGTTCAACATTCAAGAAGTGATGAGTCCTCTCTCATCCATTCGAAGCAGCTGTACCCCAGGCTTCCTTCTTCTTGTTGGGAATTATAGCCCTGCAAAAATAATACCAGTAACGCCAACTAAACACAATACACAAACACCGCTTTAAATCATATTTTACATACAACATTTGATTACCTTATTCAAGGTGATAAGAGCTTATAACTTATTAAGCTCCCCAGCAAACAGCCTCCACCTCAACAGCCTGTCACTAGCTTCTGACTCCACCCCACTGGGCTAAACCAATTAACCTCACAGGGGTTACATTTCCTCAAGATTCAAAGAACATTTTCAGCTTTTCTGGTTCAGTAGTATAATACCACTGCAAAGTGCAGGGATGCCTGTAATAACTCAGCAGTACTTTCCTGCTTATCTGGGAATAACCCTGAGCAAACCCTTTGGAATATACTTCCTAAGAAATGTGGGGCTGTACAGTAGCCTAGAAATCTGACAGCAAACTATTCTCTTCTTTGCTGTGTCAGGGAAAATAAAACTGAAGCCATCTTCCTCAGTTATGGCAAACCTTTGCTATTGCCCCCATTCCCTCCATGATTGTATTTACTTATTGTTTATTCATTTATTATCTGCCTTTCTCACTGAGACTCAAGGTGGATTCAGTGCAATAAAGACCAGATTGCACTGTAACAATGCTTGGTTTTTAAGATGAAAAAAATGGCAAAAATAGTTTTTGAAATAATTCATTTTTATTGTGACATGAAACTATAAAAAAGAAAACAAGATTTAACCATTTCTACAATAATCTCATTGTAACAGTCTGTTATTTTAAAAGCTTTAATTATTTTTCTTTATTTCAAAGTACCTCAGATTGGAGCAGGGCGAATGCAGTCCCATTCTACATCTAAGTCCTTTAAGCTATTCTTAGCAACTGTGACTATATGTTTGCTTTGAAAGTAATGCTGCGCTCCAGCAAGGCCAGACAGCAAAGGTATTCAGTTATGTCTGTTGCATCTTCCTGCAGCTTTGCTGGTGAGTGTGATTATGATATCTAATTCTGAAGCATTCCCATTCTGGATAGCAGCATCCATGTCAGCAGCCAAATTTGAGAGGATACTGCATACGAAAATATGACTTCTCCCTTAACACCCATACTGGGATACCACAGAAGAATAAGGCTGCAAAGACAGCCAATACAGCCTTTAGCAAACTGGCCACACGTGAGGCTTTCCATGACCCTTGTGTAGGCTGTCATCCAAGGACTGGGGATACTTGATGATGGTCTGAGAGCTATGCATTCTGCAAATAGGCCTTGTGGCATGACAAGAGACAGCCACACACACCAGCATTTTTGGGCTGTTATAGCCATCCCAAAAGCCACGCAAAAAGACTGGGTGCCATCTTGAGTTGTGGCAACCATAACAGACACTATGGTCTTGCATCTCAAAACACAGAAGGAGAACAAGAATGCCAATGACAACATAGTGACTGCATGGTAGACTTTGCTCTAGGCCCGTGGGTCCAAGTTTGAGGAGTATAACACTCAGGAAAACAGCTGTCTCCAGTCCAGGCAGACTGAGCTGTGACTGTGCTGTCTCTTTAAAAGCAATGTGGCTTAAGTTTGTTGTGTTTCATTAGCTTCAATGGAACTTAGTCAAACTAACTTTCAATGAACTGTGCTCTGTATTTTTTAGTTCCATGTCAGACATTTCTATTTTTTAAGAAAATAAATTCAAAATAAAGAATGCCTTAGATTTAAGAAAATTCTCACATGCATATACTTATATAGAAATAATTCTCTCTTGTTTTTTTCCTGGGCTCAAAAACCCTAGGCATAAACTTTTTCCCCCCAAAGGCTGAATATAGTCACTAGTGATTTATAGCTTAAGTTAAACTTTAACGGATAATGTACAGTTCATGCAAGTTTTGATTTTGAACAAAATGTCAGGCTTAGAGCCATGAACTTTCCATTACAGACTGTGACATGGACCGCACCTCTTGAATTGTTTTTCATTGAGCCATGGTAATGAAGCCATTGCTACACAAACCTTATAGGAACATTTGAAAAATGTGAAGCTTTTACATATGATCTGTATTGAATTCTGATATGCCCATACAATTCTCCATTGGTGTTAGCCAGGGCTTTTTTTCTGGGAAACGAGGTGGTGGAACTCAGTGGGTTGCCCTCGGAGAAAATGGTCACATGGCTAGTGGCCCCACCCCCCTGATCTCCAGACAGAGGGGAGTTTAGATTGCCCTCCGCGCCGCTCAGCCTGGTCTCTGTCTGGAGATCAGGGGGCAGGGCCACCAGCTATGTGACCATTTTCAAGAGGTTCCGGAACTCCGTTCCACTGTGTTCCCACTGAAAAAAAGCCCTGGTGTTAGCTATCTTAGATATATTATTTTTAATCATAGAATATAATTGATATGTTCATAGTTACTTTCAGAAAATATCTTCAGTAACCTGATCGTAAAGAGCCATTTTTAAATAAGCAATAAGCATGGGGTTTCGGAAGGAAGCCCAGTTTACTATACTTTGCCAAAACATTTGAGAGTATTGTTTTCACTTAGACATGAATGATAGTTATGTCCACTGTACAGACAAAGAAGATGCCTGTTTCACAACTAAGTTCCATTGAAAGGAAATATCTGCCGCACTTTGCAAAACGCTCAGAACCTTCTCTGGAGTCTGCATGTCTGACAATTCTAGAGCAGTTTTTGTAGAAGCAGAGCCAACTATTTCCTGGCAGCTTTCAAAGCATGAGTAAGGAGATGTAACTTTAGAAGAGGCCCTCATTTAATCCTGTCAACAATTCTGTGGCAAGATTAAGGTGAGAGAAAATGGTACACTCACTGTTAGCCAATGAACTTCAGGGTAGAGCAAGGGCTTGAAATTGGATCACTCACATCCACAGCACCATGTCATGATAAAATGATGTGGTCATGTAACAGTTTCATTCTTGAAATAAAGAGCCAAACCTTTAAAAATAACACATGGTTGGCTATAAAGGGCAGCTGTACTGTTAACCATTTGGGAAGATGTGACTTTGACAGCTGTAGCTGCTGTGCCCCAGAATCCTTTGGGCCATCGTTTGCTTTTAAAAACTGGACTGATGCTAACTGGACTGATGCTAGCCAGGCTTGCTTCTGCTGACCATTCCAGTCATTCAGCTTCTAGCTTCCAGTGAGCAAGTATCTTGAAAAGAGGCAGGCAAAGGGAGGCATATGTTTGTGGTATAATTCTAGACAACCTAATTCTGGTATGAGAGTAACCCACTACGTTTTTTGAGAAGGTTGGCACCAAAGTGGCTCACCATTACAATCTGTCACATTTTAAAATTAAAGACAGTTGCTGAGATGCATGGCTCTATTGTTGGGTCTTCCTTTTTTTCAGTTAGTAGAGATTACTAAGTCAGCCAGTCATTTGGATCCTCCCCACACAAGCTTGTAGCATGTGTTATGGCATCAGCCCCCCCCCCCCCCAATCCAGGAGTACAAGTGAAAACCTCAACATTGGTGTACATCATTGGGGTTCCTGGTAAAATCTGAACAGTTATTAGGCACTCCTGCATATGAACAGACAAAGCCATTTCACTGCAAAAAGGGGTACTCAGAGGCAATCTTATCAAACTCCCTCCCCATTCAAGATTACAGAGTCAATCCCATCAGCCATTTTCCCATTCAGAGGTATCTCCTGGATTGGCAATAACAATAGCCCCAAATGAATGGAAGAATCCACCAGACACCAAATGGAATCCCATTAACTACCCCAGACTAAGTCATTAATCCCAACGGGCTTTGGTTCCCTAAAAATAGCTTGTGAAATGTCTTCCCATTTGTCTGGACCACCTAAATTGTTGTAATATTCCTAAAACCTTCCTACATGAATTTGGAAGCAGTTCACTTTGAATCATCCAGTAAAATTCAAAGTTTGTCCCATAGTCCAATCCCAATAAAAACAGCCCTAATTTCCCGGCAACTTTTAACAGGATTATCCTACCTACTGCCCCATAAAACTGCACAGGATTCTCCAAGGGGAATTCAAGCAGGCCTTGGTCCCCATATCGCTTCCTTTTTCAGCCTCTGCACCCCAAGTGCCACCTGAGATCACTTGACATGCGCTATTGCATCTTCTGCTGCTCTCAAACTCTCATGGAGTCTCACCAGTATCAGGTTCCTATGTTTTCTTTATGTCCGTTGTTGTTCCTTTAGCAATCCTCTCCAAGGTATTATTAAGTAGCTTACCTATTGGTTTTATATGTGTGTGCACGCACATGCATGTGTGTGGTTTATTTTATCCTGTATCTTGATTTTTCTACTTTCTGTATTTTTTCCGATACAGATTTGAATTGTTCTATTTTCTGCCTGCTTTATTTCTGTGAATTGCTGCTGAAATTGGAACTCCAGTATACACCAGAAAGTGATCCTAAATATAGATTGTCCAAGTGGTGCAGATGTTTAACCCAACATGCAATGGGGATGCTCCAAAGTGAAGGGCCTTACACTTGTACCCCATTTGGGTAACAAGATGATGGTGGGGGAAGTATCCCAGCCTAAATTTTCTTGCGAGTTGTAAAATACTTCCATAATTTCTATGAGCACATAATACAGTTGAATTGAAACTCTCTCTCAGGACATAACTGCATGATATGCCTGAACATGTAAGTTAATGGATGTGAACACTGGAGCCAGAGAAAAGGGGCAAAAAGACCCCATCCACCATTTCCATTGGCAAAACTGGGCAAGAGGGAAACTGTAAGCTCATACCCACTCCCTGCAATGCTCTTTTGCAGTATTGAGAGAACAAGCTCTTTTAAATGTGAGCTCTTCCAATATGCATCTATCTGTGAGTCCCATTGCTCCCCTGTGACCCAACACGTGTCAGGTGTATTGTGTAGTTATATCCTCACTCTTTCTCTATGAATAAGAGTGAGAGAGAGCATCACAAGTGCAAGTAGGCACTCTGTTGGATGGCAGGTGTCCATCAGATGAAATATTACTCACCACATCTCAAAAAGATTTCTATTTCTTGTGACATGTGATTTAACTTTGGCTGAGTTAGCCTGTTCGTATCCTCCCTACTTCTTCCTTCTGTGCCAGCTGCCAATATACCATTAAAAATGACTTTTATGAAATTCATCCATGTATATTCTGCTTCCTGACTATGAAAGAAGAATAGAAATTGGGGTTTAAGTAGGTCAACAAATATTTACCAAATACACAGTAGGCTAAATATTATTATGAATTAATACTCAATTGTTCTGTTCTATTGGTTTTGCCTAAAACTGTGTACTTCCAAAAGTTAGTACCTATGAAAGAAGAATGGTAATGTTTTTTAATGAATATAGATACATGGGAATTAAGCATAAAACTCCAGGTCTATGTCTGATTGTCAGGACCTGTGGCAGCCACGTGGGAGACAGGACCACTTTATAGCATGTGAATTGGCCCTCATGATGGGGGGGGGGCAGGGGGAACAGATCTTTGTCTCTACACAATGCAGTTTACATGGGGACACTCAAGTGATTTACTTTCTGTGTGGTCTGTGTATTCTGTCTCCCTAGAAGTGCATGTGTACCACAGTGGAAGAACAAGTATAAGATCTTTCACTTGAGTGTCCCTACGTAATATGTCTTGTGTAAAGAGACTCTGTATTAAGAAACAATTGTTTAGATTCTGGAAGAGACAGAAAAAGAAGCAGGCAGAAACTGCTGTGAATTGGCTAAAGCACTTTAGGGTGTAAGATCTCTCTCTTTTTCTTCCTTTTGGTCTCTGAGGATTTGATTTGATATAGCTGATATACTGTTCTATCAGACTTCGTCTTTGCTTCCAAATACAGCAAAAATGTTACAAGTCTCTAGTGTTTTCTCCTTCAACAGAAACCAATCCAGGTAACTATGTAAGTAGTTGGTGATGCAGGGGGTATGTAACCAATTTTTATATTATCACAAAGATCAAGAACATTTCAGCTTTAGACTGTCAGACCTTATATCTCAAACAGCCAAGGGAGTCACTCAATTATAAAAAACATTTCACAACCATAATGTCTGTATTTAACTAACTACACAGGCAACAGTTTCAACAGTTGTGTGTGTTAAAGCATTGTGATTAGAGGAAAAAGGTCACCCCAATGCAGCTAAAATTAGTTGAGATTAACTCAAATCCCATTTCTTTCTATGGGACTTAGTCCTGATTAACTGTTTTTTCTGGTTTCAATGGGATCTATTTCTAAACTATACCTGGCAAATACACGGGATTTGCTGTAGTTAATTGGGACCATTTCATGTTCCAGAATGGTGTCTTGGCATTGGAAACAGGTGATTTGTATAATCAGCACACCACATCACTGAAATGCCACTTCAGGCACAAGAAGCTGTGGACAAAATAATGCCTGTCAACTCCATTTATAAGCTATGTTGCTGTACCTTGGCTCTTTGCTCTTAGTTCTGCTGAGGTCAGCTGGAGGACAGCTCAAATGCCTGGAGCAGGAGCAGGTGCAGGCTCCATTAACCCAGAGCAAATCCATAATTATACAGTTCTGAAAGTCAGTACTGTACAGCCAGATGTGCCTTGTTGTATAATGCTGTAAACTGTAGTACCAGTGTTCTAATAAATGTTGGAAGAAAAGCTGACAGGGATGTATGTAACAGGCTTTAGGAAAACATGCCTTCTCTAAGCCAATGAAGCTAATGTCTGCATATTCAGCTTGTTAGCTCTTATCCAACCCCAAACTGGAAGTGGAGGAAGTGCTGCTGGTGGAGGAGACGATATTGGTATGGGGGAAGGTTCAACACAAGCATGGAGATATCTGTGGTTCCAGAGGAGGTTGCACTCCCCCTAAAAGAGCAGATTTGTAGTGCTGCAGGACCCAGGCCTCTTCTTGGAGGCAGTGGTTGCCAGCGGCACATTTCACCAGCTCCAGCTGGTGAGCCAGCTGTGGCCTTTCTTTGACAAGAAAGATTTTACCACTGCGGTGCAATGTGCTCTACATGGAGCTGCCCTTGAAGACTGTCCAGAAGCTGTGGTTGGTACAAATGCTGCTGCCAGAATGTTGACTGGAGAGGGTCACACAGAACATATTACTCCAATCCTGGCTCATCTTCACTGGCTCCCAATCTGCTTCAGGGCCCAATTCAAGGTGGCTGCTGCTGACCTTCAAAGCCCTATACAGTTTGGGACCAACATACATGAAGGACTGCTTACTCCCTTATGAACATACATAACTACTGCAGTCATCTTCAAAGGCCTTGCTTCTTGTGTTCCTGCCAGAGCTGGTGATTTCCAGTGGACATATGTCATTATAGGAGAGGGTTTTTTTGGCATTCTGGTGCCCTGTCTCAAGTGATTACCATGACTAATGGATGTTACTCAGTTTCATAGGGCCCACCACTATCTTTCCAAATGGTATGTATTAGGATAAAGGGAAATCATTGGAATATCAGGTGATTGGGGAACTATACACAGATGGTAAAACTCTGTGAATCTTTTGAATGATGAGATGGCTGTCTTGATCAACTAGTATAAATAATGGAATTCCCATTATGGGGATTGGATGCCCGAAAAACAGGGAGCCCAGCCTCATAAACCCTCTTGTTATAGCACTAAAGATGAAAGAGAGAGAAACTTGATGGAAGGATATCCATGATCCTCCGTCATGAGAGTAGACCTGAGAGATTCTGGCTTGAGGTAAGGATAGTCAATATCTTCCAGTGGCCTACCCACGAGATAGAGAAGTCATTCAAGAATTGGTAGATATACCCACTTTGTATAATAATCAGGATACTGTGGAGGCCAGGATATTTACTGAAGATTTTGTTTTGAAGTTGAAGATTGTGAATACATTTAGTATCTATTGTTTCTATGAGTGTCTTTCATTTTTTTGCTTGATCAGAAGTAGAATTTATTTATAAGTACATAAGTGTGATGGTTGCAGTCTTTTTATAATTATACATTTTTATTTCAGTTAATAAACTCACAAACATAAAACATGAACTACAATCGTGCAGTCATCTAAATAATATATCTACAATTATCCATTACTACAATTGTCTACAATCTAAGTAATACATAAAACATAAACACAATAATCTAAATCATATGAAGGAAACAAAACATAAAACTACTATTATTTAAATAATATAGTCATCAATGAATGATATATCTATATAGAACTTGCTTATCTATGTTTTTAATTTTTCACTTCTATTTAAATATCTTTATTCTATCTTTTCCATCTATTTTCATATCTAATAATAATTTTATTACAAATATATATTGCCAATCTCTTCTCTTCCTCCCTTTTCTTCTACCATTTTAATTTAAATTTAACACAATGTTTTAATTTTAATTTATTCTTAATTATTCTTAATTTTCAGCTATATAATACTTTCTATTTTTCTTGAAATTCTGAGATTGGCCTGTTGTGTATATAAAATATTAATTTTGGCATTGTTATATATTTGTATAATTTATTCTTCCATTCCTTCAGATCTGAACATCTTTCTGCCTTCCATTTTGCTGCAAATATTACTCTTGTTGCTGTCACCATGTACTATGCATTTTTGTGACATTACTTGGTAAAATATTTAATAACATAGTTTTGGGATTCATCACAGATTTAAATTTTAATATCTTCAGCATTTCTTCATATATTTCTAGCCAATATTTTCTTGACTTCTTGCATGTCCACCATAGGTGGTAAAATATTGCAACTTGCAGGCTGCAGTTGTACCACAAGGCCACAGATTTTACACCACAACCTGGTACAGTTGTCAACCTCCAGGTGGAGTCTAGAGATCTTCCAGAATTACAATAGAACTCCAGGCTACAGATATCAGTTCCCCTGAAGAAAATGGCTGCTTTGGCATTATACTCTACTGAGGTCCCTCCCCTCCCTGAGCCTCATACACTCCAGGCACCTCCCCCACCAAATCTCTAGGAATTTCCCAACCTGGATATGGCAACCCTAGAACCAGGTCTTCATGACTGGGGCAGTTGTATGAAGTGATACTACTATGTCTAATTTGGCCCTAATAGTCATTTCTGGGATGAATATAATTGCGTCTTTTTAAAATTAAGTGCTATCAAGTCACAACAACCGACCTATGGCAACCCCTCAAGAGGTTTTCAAGGCAAAAGATAACCAGAGGTGGTTTGTAATTGCCTTCCTCTGCATAGCAACTATAGATCCCCCACCCAAGTATTAGCCATGGCCAAAATTGCTTACTTCTGAGCACTGACAAGTTTGGGCTTCTCTGTGCTACTCGGGCTGCTGTTGTGTCTGTACACCGTATTTAAAAAAAAACCTCAAAGAAATACGAAGTAAACAGAGTGTACAAGGAAGATTTAATTTGAAATACAGTGAAATCAATGTAAGGATTGCCACTGACTTCTTGTTTTGGAATAAGTCCTTAAAGAAATAATGTTCAGGTCTGTGCTTCTATCTTATTTTGTATATATTTTCACATGATTCAGTGAAGAGCTTTACCCTGCAGTGCTTATTAGACAATGTCTTGACTTGCTGCCAATAAACCTCTTGGGAGTCTTGCAAGGGAACAGTAAGTCACTTCTTATTCATCAGGGGAAAGATCTCAGTTAAAAACCAATCTGGTATTTTAATTCCACGTGCCTTCTCCAGAGGCTTTGATTGCATATGGATCACAAATGCTTGGATGTAACAACAGAATATTCCCAGGATACTCCAAATCCTTTAGTAATCCCATTTTACCCATATGAGTATTCAAGACAGCATGATTTACACAACATTTTTACGAGGGTAAATTATACATTTTGCTGCTTGCTTTTAAACTTCCCACCCTGCCATTTTTTCCCCCGGATGGGAGGGGGAAGAGAGTTCCCTTGCAAGTGGCATGAAAAGGGGCTCTTTCAAACACCGTGCCGCTTGCTTCACTCGATGGGAGGGGGAGCCTCTTTCCCCTCCCATCGGGCGATGCAAGCAGTGCGGTGTTTGAAACTTAAAGTGCCCCTTTTTCAGCTACTTGTATGTGGCACAAAAAAGGGCTCTTTCAAACACTGTGCCTCTTGCTTCCCATCAGGGGAAGCAAGTGGCAGGGCAGGAAGTTTAAAGCAACCCTTTTCTTGTCTCTTGCAAGTTGCATAAAAAGGGTTGCTTTGAGCTTCGGGATTTGGGTTATCCCGAATTGTTTTCCCGATTTGGGTAAACCCGAAGCAGTATACCTGAATCTTTTTCGGGTGCACACAGCTAGTTGTAATCTCCACAACCTTCCTTAAAGATGAAGCCATTTTTGGGCTACCACTTTGGTTCTAACATGGGCTTAGGGCTAGAAAATGGAGTCTGCATCCTGCGAAAGTGAAGCTAACAACAGTGGCAGTGAGCCATGCAAGATGGTGAGTCATTAATGGAATGTAGACCCCCTCCTCCCTAGAGCCCACCTCAGCCTGATTAAATCAGAGGGCCAGTCTCCCCAATGAATTTGGAGCCTCTTTCCTGAATAATATGACCCTAATGAACATCCCAGTCTCCAAAACAATGAGCAATGGCCTGGCCCCAACTAGTTCCTCCTTTTAGCTTGGTAACTGTATAGGAAGATTCCTGCCCTCTCCTTAATCTTGTTATTCATCCCCCCCCCCCAGGGCTGTGTTTCTCCAAACCTCCTCTAGGAAGCATTTTTAACTTTTATGCAAACTAGGAAAACTGATTCTCCAGCATTCTGATTCTCTAGAATTAGGTTTTCTGATAGCCCTAATGCAGAACAGGATCTAGCAGGTGATCACCCTCATCATAGACCTATCATCTTCCCAGAGACAGCCATTTATCATTTCCTGTTCTTTTGTTCACTTATCATTACCTCACCTTATGACCAGCACATTCCAGATCATGAAGATCTGTACTATAAGTATAGCCCACAAATTGCCAATATTTTGCGCCAGTTTTTCCAGCTAATGTCCCTGTGTGGCACAGGCACCTTGGAGACACGAGCTGGTCTCTGTCTCTGCACTCCACTCTTCTGCTCTTCACATCAGGACTCTACAGTGTTTCCACACTCTGCAGGACAGGTTGTATGCCCCCCCCCCTGCTTTTGTTTTCCCTTATAGACAGATATCTGTTAGGGAAAGGTTTTTGGTTTGCTGCTCTACAATCTCTCTCTCTTTCGTATTTTTGTAATACTTGTTTAATTAGGCTTATGGTATCTCATTTCATTTTAAAGAGAGTTTATTCCCCCTAGTTATTCTGAACTCTGGGCTGGATCTGGACCTTGGCATACACAGGTTAAAGATCTCAAAATATTGTTTTAAATATCCTGCAATACATGTATTTGTTCTGGGCCAGCACGGGGACTCTTTTGCTTGTTACAGGGCGTCCACATGTATAGCAATTCAGGTAACACAGTGGACGATGCCCAAATACAGTGAAATATTTTTGATCCCTGCACTGAATCCTTGAACTTTAAATGTATTGTTTATTTTTATTATTTATGTTATTTATAGTCTGCCTTCCCCACTGAGACTCAAGGCGGATAGGTGTATCTGTTGCTCTCAAATTTTGATTAGCCCAATGGCTCCTGAGAGCTCTTCCTACCAAATAGGTTTGCCATTCTCAGCCCTTAAAGTTGAAAACTTAAGAAGACACTGTTTGAAACTAGGATACAACTACATACTATTTAATTGTCTGCCTTGGATCCTAACAGTGCAATGCTAAACAGAATTATGCTTTTCTATGTCCAAGAACCAAACTAGGTGAGACTGTGTTCTAAAGTCCACTATGGGGACATCTTCACCATTTTCGAGATTAAATTCCCTCTATTTACAAAAGCCTAGAGTGCCCGATCCTGATTGGGGCCATGGGGGAGGGGCTTCTGTCCCCCCCCTCCACTCATGCACTGTTTTCAGGACCCCAGTTGCAAGGGTGGAGATAGGAGTCCCTCCTTTCCTTACATCTAGAGACCGCGGTCATTTGGAAACATCAAAGCTTTTTACTGCAAACACTGTCAAACCACTTACTGAGATAACATGAATTAAAATGGTAGCTACACAATTCGTTATTTTAGGTCCCTTCAATAGACTTTAAACTCACTTTGGCTTCTGAAGGGAAATGAGTTTTTTAAAAGGATTTACAAGTATAACAACAACAACAACAAAAGAATCAAAAAAGGTTTTGGAAACCCCGGATTAAAGCTTCATTAACAGTGGAAGGATATTTTATTTTTGAAATGCGTGAAACTTTAAGAACATTGCCTTCAGAAGCCAAAGAGAGTTGAAGAGCCAGTATGAAAGGGACCTTAAAAATCCACTTTTCCTAAAAACATGCATTCCTTTTTCAGAGAAACTTCATCCCAAGTCTACAAAATGAAATCACTGGATGCATCTACAATTTAAATAATGAATTATTTATTTATTTAATATAAACTGTTCCTCATGGAGTGTAGAAAGCCTATCCCTGACATTACCAAACATTTAATATTCTTAAAATATATCATCTCAAAAATATGCAGCACAACAGACAGGAGATTTGGCATTTGGCAGTCATTGTTTTGTACTTCCTGTTAACAAATTACAGTGTACACTTGTTCTTTTCACATGTATTGAGTAATTCTCATGTTACAGTTAACATATGTACAATGCAATGTGTGATACAAGCTCTATATTTATCCGAGCATTGGTACTAGTTTCATTCTTAAACTGAATATGCTTTGGCTCTTCCTTACAAACAGATGTAACACTTGTACAGGCAGGATAAACATGCGTTCATTGAGATGTGTGAACAGGGCTAGAATCTTTCGGATATGTTGCCATTACATTTTCAAGCTGATTACGTCCTTCAAAGTGATAGATGAGATTTTCTGAAATCTAGCTGTGGTTGATAGATCATGTCTCTTACTCTTCTTTGGCCCAAATCTATAGTTTTTTAAAATAAATATCACAAAACTAATTTCAGTTCGACTATTCAGCTTACTTATCTGTATTTGACAACAGCATTTCAATATATTTGATAATCAGCAAATTTACCTGGTCCAGGTGAAACATTTTAACAGCAAAAGTAAATTTAAAACTATAGAGCCACCACCTGGTGCAATGTGACCACTACACTTTCTCTCATATTTGTGTGTGTATTTTAAATTATGTTTTTTCTACATCAATGAGGCTTGTAGAAAGAAGAAATCAATCATTGCCAAAGCTCAGAGGTGTTTTTTTAATTAAAAAAAGGAAATGTGAAATTATGAAGCAAAGGTTGCAATCATGAGATGAGAGAACTGCACCCCTCCCACTGCTGCTATGAGCAATTTGTATTATCATCTTCTGCTCACAAGGTAACAACACATTTTGTGGTAGTGTACCAGGCTGGAAACACTGATCCAATTAGGGGGGTATGTTGTCAATGTGATTTCTAACCTCATATTTCATCCTATGAGGAGAGAAGATAATACATATTAACCCTGATAATACATATTAACCCATACTCCCAAGAGTATGGGAGCAACCACAGGATGGAGTCCAACCACACAGGTGAACACAAAGACAGTGCTTTTCTGTTTAAAAAGGTGCTGGTATTCATATATAGGGCTGCACTGATTCCTGCCAATTTCCCCCTCAGAGGTTAGGAGAGCCTCCCCAACAGGTATTAGTACTCAATACCAGTGAGAGCTACTACCACCCACACACAAAAAAAGCCTTGTATAAAGATAAACCAGGTTTCAGAATTGCACAAAGTGGAACCTATGCATTTGATGGCCATAAACATAATTACTCCATGTTGTTCTAGTATAAGGATGGCCTATCGCCTGGATTTAGTCCCAAGGAATTTTTTTCAGGATCCTAATGCCTTACTAAATTTAAATCAAAGTATGGTGCAAAAAAAGGTTTGTAGTTTCACTGATAAGGAATAAGAAAATGAAAACATTGCACTCTGTTAATATTAATTTTCAGCTCTTTGATTTTATGGGTAATATATCAATGCACATATTTGGATATTTTGCTATCTGTAGAACAGTATGTGCTCCATCAATAAAGGCGCCAGCTTTATTATGGATCCCAACAACTCACACGCACATAAATAAACTTCTGCCCCCCTTACCCTAGATTATATTCTCAAGGAGCATTCTGTTTTTCAGACAATAAAAGTTGTCTATTGCTACTGTGATAGAGAAAAGAAAATAAGGATGTTGTATTTAGTACATTTCTGTCCTATCCCTCCTCCATTTTATTCTCACAGCAATTCTGTGAGGTAGGTTGTGCTGAGAGAGCTGATACTTTACGCATCAAAGATGCCTGTTATAAACAGACAACACTTTTATGCTTTTCACGAGAAATAAATACTGTGAATTCCTTGTTGATCTTGCAACTCAGGATGACTAACTTGTATTTTGTTTGGTTTCAGAGCATTAATTGAATGCACAAAGGTAAATTGCACTGGGTAAGAGTACTTAGGGAATATTGTGCTCTTGTCATTAATGTGAGATTAGATAGTCACAATTGGAATCTGGGTCACCACCAGTGAACTCTTGCAATTCATTTTGAAAACAATAGAAGAAGCCATTATCCTGCTGGAGCACTTCAGGCCCATTACAAATTTTCCAGTTCATGGCAGGATAGATAAGCTCCATCAGTTTCTTGCATAGAAGTGTACTTAATTGGAGGAGGCGGTGGCTTGAAAGATGGTGGTCTGTTCATACTGAAAATGAATACAGGGTCTTTAAACATAAGCAGCCAATAAAACTTAAGGGATAAAACAGTAGACAAGGATAAAACAGTAGACAAGGCAGGCAAAATTAAGACTCACATTCACCATTTTGTAAAGATGATGTGACCGTCTCAGACAAAACCAATTTTCTGTATCATGATTTGTGCCAAATTCTCATTCCATTACTATCAAATTCTTTTCCACATAAATATATCTGAATGGCAATTAATGGAGATAATGGCCAAAAATCACACAAACACAACTCCATTAACTGATTGGACTGCAGTATGCAATAATATGTGCAGGATTGCAGTCAGTGACATTACTGATACATGAAAAAAGAATAGTTATGGATATTGAATTTCTTTTCTAAAATCTTTCTAATGTTGCTGTCAGATTTGAACTGGTTTCCACATGTTACAGAATTTAAGAGTTTTCACACGTTAGGGTTCATTGGTTTTTGCAAAAACTGGCCAAAGAATTAAGAGTGTTAAAATCTAAAACTGGCAACCTTGGGAGGTTCAGATAGTTGCCTATATTGGGATGAGCTTTACCATCATTCATGTCCTTGAACAATAGCAAGTGGGGTGCAAGTTTTATTTGAGTGTTGGCAGTAGAGATGGGCACATCAAATTACAACCCCAAAAAAACGCATGAACCGGGCCGGTTCATGGGAGCTTGTTTCCACGAAGTTGTCTACTGGTTCGTTTGGGTCATATTAATGGGGCACTTTTCCTGCCACTTGCAAGCGGCAGGTCCCCTTAAACTATCAGCTGGCAGGTGGCAGGAGGGAATCCCCCCTCACCCCCTGCTAGCTGATAGTTTAAAGGGACCTGCCACTTGCAAGTGGCAGGGCCCTTTAAAAGGCCCTTTAAATGTGCCAGTGCGGAAGAGGAGGAGGACGAAAACAGCCTTCCCACCCCTCGCAGGAGGAGGGGGGACACTGCGGGCCTGCAGGGTGGCTGGGCAAGGTAAGTGTGGGACTGGGGCTGGGGTTTGGGCCATTTAAAGGGCCCTGCTGCTTACAAGCAGGTACCTTTAAACTATCAGCTGGCAGGCGGTGGGAGGACTCCCCCCCCTGCCTGCCAGCAGATAGTTTAAAGGGACCTGCCACTTGCAAGCGGCAGGGAAGGGCCCTTTAAATGATTAAATGCCCCTCTCACTGCTGCTAAGCAACCGTAAAGGGGCATTTAAATCCCATGAACCACGAACTGGTTCGGGAACTTGCCCCAGTTCGTGGGAGTTCGTGGTTCTTGGTTTGTGGAAACTCACGAACCACATGGTTTGGGTTTTTTGTGGTTCGTGCCCATCTCTAGTTGGCAGTGAATTACTGAGCAATGTCCCTTTGTGTAGAACTTATTGATAATTTGGGAAGGCAGCAGGAGAGCTTGCAAGACTAGATAGGTCAGTTTCCATATACTTCTCTTTGTTTGCTCTGCAGTGTTTGTTTGCTGCAGTGTTTTTGTTACCCCAGAGTGCTACTCTTTGGGGTTCCTTCTGGCTAACTCCTCTTTCTGTTTCTCTTTAAGTCACATCAAGCCTTGCCCTGCCTCATACACTTTCCCATAGGATTTCCTAGTACTATTTCTTTTCACATATCTATCTGAAGGAGTGAGCTCTGTCTCATGAAAGCTCCTATTGAAATAAATGTTGTTAGTTTTTAAGATACTAGTAGGCTTTGTTTTATTTTGCTATGACAAACTAACACCCTTTTGCTAACTCTTTCTAAGCTCCATGAAGGCAAGATTTGCTTTTTGCAATCCTTCTCCACCCCAGCATAGAGAATGACTATTCTTCCTTTCCTATCAAGGTATGCAGTTCCTCTAAATGAAAGACTTCTTTCTCTTTCCTAAAGCAACAAGCCTCATGTGAACTGTATTTCTTATGCAGCATCTCCCTTATGCAGAACAAACACAGCTCTATGCTAACAGAATTAGTTAGTTTGGTCACTAAAAATTGTTTGCAGGTTGGTCACAGACTCCAGTTGTTCATGAGGTACAAATGCAGATGTGCAAATTAACAGGACTTCTCCACTGACTAAGATCCTAAACTAGGGTTTAATCCAATTTTAGTTAGTGGAAAGAAAACTAAAACTTCATTTAACACCATGCCTGCATTCATACCTTGCAGATCTAGGGTTGCCAGTCCCTTTTAACCTCCAGCAGGGGGACTGGCTCCCTGCACTTACCTCTTGGAGTGGGGGGTACACGTGTGTGCGCTCCCACAAGCACGATGACATCACTTCCGGGAAGTGATGTCATCACGCAGCCCCCTGGGAGCAAGCCCACACTCTGCAGGGGCATGAATTGGGGCCACTGTGGAGCACATGAGCACTCCTGTGTGCAGCATCCCCCAACGGACCTGTTTTGGCCCAAATCAGGCTCTTTTTGGTGCAGATCGGGCCCATTTTGGCATGGATTGGGGCTGCTGCAGAGCGCAGGAACTCATCCCCCCACTGGCCAGGTAAGTGGGGGTGGGGTGTGTGGGGTGGGGGCAGGGATCCGCCGCCCCCACCGGGGGTCTGGCATCCTTATGCAGATCACAGGTAGAAGCCCTTCTGACTGTCCCATCAACCAAGGAACCTTGGTTAGTGACTACACAGGAGAGAGCCTTTTCGGTGGTAGTCCCATGATTGTGAAATGATCTCCCCAGGGAGGTGTGCCTGGCCTTTTCATTCTGTAGCTTCTGTGGAAGACTCCTTTATTTAGGATAGCTTTAAAATATATTTTATACTCTATTTTTAACCTTTGTTTTTCACTGTTTGGGTTGTTTATATTTTAATAGTTATTTGTTTCATAGGCCATTTTCACACAGCCAGGCGCCCGGAAGATTGCACGAAACTCACAGCATAAAAGCATCTTCCTAGCACAATTTTCTGACGTCATCGGGCCATTAAAGGAGATCGTGCTGGGAGATCATGCTAGGAAGACGCTTCATGCCGTGAGTTTGTGCGATCTCCCGGGTGCATGTGAAAACAGCCATATTGTAAAAACTGTTGCTTTGTTTATATTTTATACTGTAATCCACCTTTAGTTCTTTTTTTGTACAAAGGTGGCTAATAACAAACAAACAAACAAACAAACAAACAAACAAACAAACAAACAAACAAACAAACAAACAAACAAATAAGCAGCGTCATTTGTGAAAAGGAAGAGGGAACTTGTAAGGTGCATTCACAAACCAACAGTTACTGTGCTCATTTCCCTAAAATATTTGAAATATGAATATAGCTTGAGAGAGGGCATCATAAAGGGACAAAGTTATGCATGGAGTGGAGCAATATATGGACAGAAGGTTGTTCCTGTCTCATTACCCTAGTGTGTGAGGGTCAGCCAGTGACTTATAGTAGATTCAGGATAAGAGTGGTAAAATGTATTTGTTCACAAAGTATATAATTAATTTGCGGAGTTCACTGCCACAGTATATGGCTAGTGGCTCAGGTGGCTTTAGGAGGAGACCAAACACATTCATGGAGGATAGGTCCATCAGTATGTAGCTTAGTCTATTAGTTCAGAGCAGTACGGCAGTTTGGGAAGCAAACAATGGTGGGGTGCTATTGCTTTCATTTCCTGCTGGTGAGTTTCCCAGAAGAATCTGGTTGACCACTTTCGGATACTAAAATATGTGGACATTTAGTCTGATCTCCCTACAACCATACTAGAGAACAAAATACTACATGGGACTCAATATACTTACATCTCTTTTTGATAATGGCACCATTTTCTGATTCCCAAAACTATTAAGAAACTGCAGATGAGAAGTAATGCTGCTACAAATGCTGGCCAGGAGAAACGTTGGGGTCCTGGCCTTGTTGTGGCACCTGCAAAAAACACAGAACACCACAACTGTTGTAACTCAGTACAATAAACATTGAAAAATCACATTGTCCACATTTCTAAACTAGGGGCTAATTCAGACAATGCTTTTTTTTTAATGCAAGGTTCCTAAGGTAGCTACATCCAAGCAGAATTGAATTTTGTAAAGTGGTATTTACATATACAGCAGCAATTCCTGTGATAACAGCAACTGCAAAAATATGGCTAAGGTGCTGGAAATTGTGGTGGGTCACATCTGTGTTCCACTGGTTTCCACAATGTATTTCTCCAAATGGGAATGTGACAGAGGAAACATTGAGGCTGTGTGTGTCTTGCCTGCACATCAGATCCTAACCTGCACATCAGTCTATCTGTGCATCCATGTAGCTCATGACAGGGTATCTGAAAGTTTCAACTATCTCTATAAGAGATGAAATTTTGGGCCTCTCTTGAAGGAGAGCATGATAGGCTTGATATGAACAATCATTCCCCAAGTGTGTGGTGATCCAATTCAGAACTGCCACCAACCCACCCACAGAAACATCCTGTACAATCAACAGTGCAATCCTAAGCAGTTACACCCTAAGTCCATTAACATCCATAGGCTTAGAATGGTATAATTCTGCTTAGAATCTACTATAATCGTTTTAAGGGCTGTCCCATGTAGAACAGATTTTCAAGTCAGTACCATCTACAAAAAGCTATCCAAACTTCTCACCCCCAGGTCTTCCACAATTTTTGCCCCCTCAGGAATTCTCTGAATGTTCTAAATGTACTTCCCTAGAAAACCAAAGAGAAGAGACTACATGGACTATTATTTTGGCAAGCATAATTATTTTCCTGTGACTGCTGCCATGGTTTTAAATGTTATTGTGTAATAAATGTACACATATAACAGTGAATGATGATGATTACTAAAATGAGACATGAAGATCTCAGGAAGGCCTACCATGGTATAAGACAGAATAGAGAATTCTTCCAAGGAAAAAAATTAGTGCAAAGTGTTGTTATATACATTGAATTGTGCAATGGATAGCCAGCATTCATCACTCCTGTTCCACGTGCGTGTTGCTAAAGATATAGTCAGTGCTGGTGGATTGGGCAGCATTGCTCACCATCACCACCCTGACCAAAGTTGCCTGAGCTGACAACATTGGTCATTCTTGCAGGTGCTATATCAAGGTCAGAACCAAAATGAAATAGTTCAACAAGAAAATTCCTTTTGGGGCAATAAAAAAAATGATTTACCAGTAATATTAAGCCCATCCTTTACGGTGGAGAAATTACCAGTTCTACTTAATGAGGCTTGTTCAGTCACTCCTCTGGCAGACAGACTGTCTAAAAACAAAAACAAAAGTATACATATATCCTTGACTTGATTATAGTATTCTTAATTTTTTAAAAAATGTTATCACTTGTGAGGTTCCCTCTTTCCTGATCCCAATGGCTGCCCCTCAGCCATCCTGCTAACATGCGTGGAGGCATCTCAAGTCTCAGAATGAGTTGCATCAATGTATTCCTCACTCTTCCCAAGGCTTCTGTTCTCTTATCTTGAGAGCAGTGTTTTCTCTTTCCTCCCTGGCTGGATTCTGGAGTCCACTTTTTATAGGACATGCCATGCTCTGCCCCCTTCTAAAGTCGCCCCTTCCCTTCCCCCTCCTGTCACTTCTGCCTGTTGTGTTAGAGGGAAGGGAAATTATTCCCTTCCTTTGCCTCAGGACAAGCAGTCCCTCTGGCCCCTGCTGTCCTTTGTGTGTCTGCTGCTGAAGACTACCTAGAATGGGCTGCCTTGCCTACAAGCCCTGTCCCACTCTCCCCCAGAATTTTGCCATTGAGGTCATGGCTGTGTCAGCCTGGGATTGCAGCACTGGCCCTTGTTGGAAGTCCTGAGATGCTTCTTCCTTGGCCTGGCCACATCCCTGAATCTTTGAGAGGCACCTGGTTGAGTCCATGGCTGCTGCTGGCTGGACCTGGTTGGATACCTTAATGTTGGGTTGGGTGCCAGGGTCTCAGGCCAGGCTGCCTCCTGCAGGTGGAGCCATGTTGAATCTGTCTATGGCTGGCACCGTCCCCAGACATCTCTCCTATATAGAATTACTTTTTAGAACCTCTGTGCACATTGTATATGGCCTTGTGTGACTTTGTCCTTAGCTTTTTCTTTTTCTTTTTTTGCTGCATCCATTTCCTTCCTTTTATTATGTGATTCTCCCACCCACTCCTAAATCAATGAGGTCAGAGCTAGTGGCACCAGCCATATTTTCAGATGCTACATAGGAAAATATCAAGAGCAGGAAAAGAAATAAACTGATTGGACAAGGATAGATTTGAGAGAAAAACAATGACTCACCAGTAATATCAAATGCAACCTTTGTCGTGGGCGAAGAGCCAGGGCTAGTCAATGAGGTCAGTTCAGTCACTTTTTTTGTAGATAGATGGTCTTTAAAAATGTAATATATACAATGACTTTTAATATTCTGAAGTTAAATGCTATCACTGCTAAGTATGCTCAAGCATCTACCAGTTTAGCTGATACTTTTATTAATTTAGATTAAATATTTATACCCTGTGTTTCTCCATTATGGATTCCAAATGCACCTATGACATCATTCTCTTCTCCATTTTATCCTGACAACCCCCATCCTGAAGGCAGAGCTAGACATGATGTCTGGCACAGGTTTGTACCTATGTCCGTTTTTAATTGATTTGTAGTTTTTTATCACAGAGCGTGTGGGCCCCATCCAGAACATGCACAGAGTGAGGCAGCCTTAGTATGTGGACTCTCTGGCTCAGACGTGCAGCCTTACCACCTTGCCCTGGCATGCCAGGTTGGTGGAGGGGGAGAGATTTCCCCTCAGCTCTCCACCTGGCCATGAGAGCAGGAAGAAGACAGCAGCAGTAGGCTGTGCAGACTCTCTGGCCAGGATGCCATTTTTCTACTGTGAAAAGAGGTAACAGCCAGAAGAAAACAATGGTGGAACATCACTGCTTCTCCCTCCCTTCCAGGAATAATAACAGTCCAGGATAGTAGATGTAATGATTTTACGTAAATGCGTGTATGTGCCTTTAAATCCTTGGTGTGGCATAGATGAAGAGTGGGGGTGAAAGAGAGGGATGAGTGAGTGATATGATTGGTTGATGACTGAGAGTGTGGACAGAATGAATGCAGTGAGAGAGTGGAGAAAAAAGATTCAGTCAGGGCAAGAGATGCAAGCTTTGTGCAGCCTTAGCATGTGTATGTTGTCTGAAAGAAATATAACCTATGTGGAAACTGTGTGTTTGTGAAAGAACATTCAGTCAGGGAAAAGCAGGCAAACTATGTGCGCCTGAGAAAAGGTCTTACTTGTAATTGAGAGAGAAATTAATATCAAAAGCAGGCCAGCTGTGTGCAGCCTGAGCTCGTGTATGTTGTCTGAAAGAAATATAATCTGTGTGGTAGCCTGAACTGTGTGTTTGTGAAAGAACATTCAGTCAGGGAAAAGCAGGCGAACTGTGTGTGCGCCTGAGAAGAAGTCTTACTTCTAATTGAGAAATTAATATCAAAAGCAGGCAAACTGTGTGTGCGCCTGAGAGAAGATCTATGTGACTGAGTTTAAGTAAAGTAACTTTAAGAATTGAGAACTACTCTTTTGAAACCATCAAGTTTTAGAAATAATATGAGGTGATAGACCCGAGAGCTGTTGATAATGAACAACAATGTTTAACGTATAAAGAAATAACTAAAACTGAAGCATCCAAACTTAGAATAAAGACACAAGAGGAACTATCACCTAACTACGATTGGTTCCAGTATAGACAGATCAGAGACTTATATAATTCGGACTCTGTAAAGGGAGGTATACGAATAGAGAATTCGGAACTAGAGCAGACCCTTCTTAAAGAAGATAAGAAAAGAATATCCAAGGTATACCAAGTACTGTTGAAGTGGTATACCGAGGATGAGATAGTTAAAACACAAATGGTGAAATGGGCTATAAACTTTAATAAAGAAATAACAATGGAGGCATGGGAATACTTGTGGAAAACTACAATGAAGACAACGACATGTATTAATATCAAAGAGAACATTCATAAAATGATCTATCGTTGGTACATGACACCAAAGAAGATTGCGCTAGGGAATTTGAATACTTCTAATAAATGCTGGAAATGTAAGAAGCATGAGGGCTCCCTCTATCATATGTGGTGGTCGTGTGAGGTAGCCAGGCAGTACTGGGGGGAAATAATAAGAGAAATGAGTGAAATTTTACAATTTCAAATTAATAAGAACCCAGAACTCCTGCTACTGAACTTGGGAATGGAGGGAATTCCAGCCCAACACAGGACGTTGATATTTTATATGACAGCAGCAGCTAGACTTTTGTATGCGCAAAAATGGAAAGTACAAGAAGTGCCAACTATTGAAGATTGGACTTACAAATTGCTGTATATGGCTGAAATGGACAAGATGACAAGAAAATTGAGAGATCTGGACTCAGGGCAGTTCAACACAGACTGGGAGAAGCTGAAACAATACCTGGAGAAGAAATGGGAGGTGGGAGGAAAACTGTGGCAGTTTGAGAACTACTGAAGTATTGAAGTAGAGGGGGGAGACTTTACCGGGGGGAGAAGAGATAAATGTGAATTAATAAGCAGTCAGATTAATAGATTGACATATATATAGATATATATAGGTTAACAAACAGAACATAGAGAAAATAATTAATTATAAGGACTAAATATAAGGAGCGATTAACTAACAATATTTCCTTTTTTTTCTGACAAGTTTTGTACCAAACTGAATGTCTGAAGATATAGATGGGTCAAATTGATTGACTACGTGAGGAGAGATATATAGAACTATTATAAAAAGATAGAATGAGTAATATATATAGAGAATAAGTCAAATTGTTTGATATAAACGAATGTATGATCTATATGGTTTATGATATATAGAAATACCTGAAATTGAAAAATTGAGATAAATTGTTTATCTAAGATAGAAACAAAGGCTTACAGTTTGGGCATATAATGTTAAAAATAGTTAAGGATGTACTGCTTAGAATAATGGAGAATATATATTTGTTTTAGATAGAGGAAGCTAATAAAATTAAGGGAAAGGGGACAAAGGGTTGGAAAGCTGTTGGAAGTCAACAAAAAGGGGGGGGAAAGGGAGGGGGTTAGAGATGAAAAAATTGGGGAAAATTGAATGTAAATGTGGAAATAATGGATTCTAACCCAATAAAAATTTTTCAAAAAAAAAAAAGTTTTAGAAATAATATGAAACCAATACGCTTCTTATAAAAAATAAAAGTTTACTTTGTTTTTTTATATCCCAGAGTATCTGTCATTCCTATATCCCATTCATATCCTCAGGGGCACATAGTATCACAAAAAAGCCTGACCCTTGGGCACGTTACTAAAGGGGAAATTTAAATAAAATATCTTGGAATATAATATTCCTGGTGGCAGCAATCTACCAAGAGGATGTAAGAGAAAGATTAAAGGCAAATTCTACCCAAGAGAAAGAAAGGACCATAACAGTAGACCTCACTGCCATGCCCCCTCTTTCTTCCTGCCATTGCCTCCTTTTGCAGGAGAAAGATGGTGGCCTGGCCAGTGAATCTACATGGCTCACCACCATCTTCCTCCTGCTCTCACTTGGCTTTCTGCTCTCCTGGCAAGGCAGAGGGTTGAGGGACAATCCCTCCCCCCGCAACCTGGCACTCCAGGTCAAAGTGGCAAGGCCACACCATTAAGTGACCTGGCTGGCCAGTAAGTCCATGTGCTAAGGCTGCCTTACTCTGCACCTGTTCCGGACGGGGCCTCATGGCTCTGCTAAAAAACAAATCAATTAAAAATGGCATCAGCGGACACAAGTACAAACCTGAGCCAAACATCAAATCTAGCTCTATCCTGAGACGTAGGTATGATGAGAAAGAATAACTAGTAGGCTTCTATAGCAGAGTGGGGATTTGAACCTGGGTCTCCCGGATCTTAGGCTGGTACTCTACCCACTATACCACAGTCATCATTTTAAAGCAGCAAACTGATTTTTCAGTGAGCTATTTGAATGTGTCCATTTTGTATGATTATACTGATTTCTCCCAGGATTGCAATGCTTTTTTGCACTAAATCCATCCCCTTGGACATTTATCTGCCACACTGCCTCCAGTTTTAAAAGGCACATATCAAGCTATCAAGACCCAGAACAAAATCTAATGGTTGAGTAAGAATAGATTTGAGAGAGAAACAATGACTCACCAGTAAGATTAAACCCACCCTTTACACTGGGTGAAGAGCTAGGGATAGTCTGTGAGGTCAGGTCAGTCACTCTTTTGGTAGGTAGATTGTCTTAAAGAACATACACAACACATCAGAACAGTTTTATTTTAACATTTTGAAATTTTGAAAAAAATGTTACTCCTATTAAATATACTCAAGCACCTGATGATTTGACTCATGCCCTGTTTGACATTTGCAAGCAGAAATCTGATTGTTAAGAGGAAAAAATCCAGTTACCGTTTATAGATCCAGAGGATCTATAATAACTCAATAAAATATTAAAAAAACTCCCCATGGACATACAAGAATGCATCCATACGGACACACCCCAGGAACCACGACCAGGAAGATTCTACCTACTACCCAAAATCCACAAAGCGGGTAACCCAGGACCCCCAATTGTTGCAGGAAAATGCACCATCACAGTAGGAGTCTCGGGATACATGGACTCTATCCTCAGGCCCTATGCCACCAGAACACGCAGCTTCTTACGGGACACCACTGACTTCCTCAGGAAAATACAGTCCATTGACAACCTACCAGATGACACCATCCTAGCAACCATGGATGTGGAGGCCTTGTACACCAATATCCCACATGCAGATGGATTGCAAGCCATACGGAATATTATCCCGGACAAAACCACAGCAAACCTCGCCACTGAACTTTGTCACTTCGTACTCACTCACAATTACTTCGAATTTGGTGACAACTTATATCTACAGGTTAATGGCACAGCCATGGGCACACGCATGGCACCACAATATGCTAACATATTCATGGCGGACTTAGAGCAACGCTTCCTCAGCTCCCATCCACTGGAACCACTACTATACTTAAGATTCCGGGATGACATCTTCATCATTTGGACCCATGGGAAGGAAGCCCTTGAGAGATTTCATCAGGACTTCAATAACTTTCACCCTACTATCAACCTAAGCCTGGACCACTCTACACAACAGGTACACTTCCTGGACACCACTGTACAACTACATAATGGACGAATAAATACCACCCTATACCGGAAACCAACAGACCGATACTCATATCTACATGCCTCCAGCTTCCACCCTAAACATACCACTCGGTCTATTGTCTACAGCCAAGCCTTACGTTACAACCGTATCTGCTCCAATGCTCTCGACCGAGACTCATACTTAAGAGATTTACAACAAGCATTTTTGAGACTACAGTACCCACCAAATGAAGTGAAGAAACAAATCAACAGGGCCAGACTAGTACCCAGAAACAGTCTGCTCCAGGACAAACCTAAAGGAACTAACAACAGAACACCACTTGTTGTCACCTATAGCTCCCAGCTCAAACCCATCCAACGTATCATCAGTGAGCTACAACCCATCCTGGAAAATGATACCTCTCTCTCAGAAGTCCTGGGTGGAAGACCTTTCCTTGCCTACAGACAGCCCCCCAATCTTAAACGACTTCTCACTTACAATCATGAATCGGCCAGCAGAGTCACCAGCACAGGTACCAGGCCCTGCAACAGACCCAGATGCCAGCTCTGCCCCTATATCTACCCAGGGAATACAATTACAGGACCCAATGGCATCAACTACACTGTCTCTGGCTCTTACAGCTGCTCATCCTCCAATCTGATATATGCCCTCATGTGCCAACAATGTCCTTCTGCTCTGTACATTGGACAAACCAGCCAACCTCTACGCAAAAGAATAAATGGACACAAATCTGACATTAGAAATGGAAACGTCCAAAAACCAGTGGGAGAACACTTCAATCTACCAGGACATTCCACCAAAGACTTAAAGGTCGCTGTGGTTCAACAGAAACCTTTCAAAAACAAAATCCAACGGGAGGCTGCTGAATTGGAATTCATATGCAAATTTGACTCTGTCAAGCTGGGACTGAATAGAGACTATGAATGGTTATCACATTATCACAGGTAACAGATTCTCTTTACAGAGGCGTGATCTGGGGGAGCCCAGTGATGCCTGGTGTGGGCTTTCGGGGACCACAGTTCTCTTTGTCAGATGCAGCTGACGGGGAGAGCTGTGGTTATCGAAGGCTTATACTACATAGGAATTGGATACCTTCACTGCTACAAACTAATATGGCAAACTGACTGCACACCAAAAGGAGATGTTTACATTTCCAAGCAAAGGGATGTTTTGATTGCCTCCACGCTAATTGCATTCTGTCTCTTTGTGATATACGTTCTTTCCTCTCTCTCTCTCTTCTCCCCTCCTCTTCTGTATCTGCCCAGTTTTGATCAGGCATCTGATGAAGAGAACTTGATTCTCGAAAGCTTATGCTACAATAAAATTGGTTAGTCTTAAAGGTGCTACTGGACTCTTTTTGAAATTACCGTTTAGGCATCTCTGTATGCAGAAGAATTCCTCCATGATTTTTTTTTTCACTTTGAGCCAATTAACATTGCCATACCATGAATGTTAAAAAAAAAATAATGCACTGGTATAATAGCATCATTTTCACTTTTTTTAAAAGATGACCTCACAAGCATTTCACAGGCTGACAACCAGAACTGCAACAACAGAAGCTGCAATGGCCTGGTGCTATAGAGCAGGTAGCTTGTCAGAGCTGGTTGATACAAATTTTGACAACAACCATCAGGGTCATCTGATCAAGAGCTTGCCTCATGTCTAATCAAGGAAGTCAAGCAACATAAATTCCCTTGACAATTGTATTTGTCCAGGGACTGAAGAATCTCATTGGCTCACCTTCCCTATTGTCAGCTAATCTGATTAGCTGTGGCTTCTCAGGTGCATTCTTTGATCTGTTCCTTGAGACCAAGGGAACCTGGGATCTGGGGAGCATGTGCTGTAATACTGAGTATCCCCATAGCATCCCATTACTAAGGCTGCAATATGACGATGAGAGAGGCCACTTCTCATTTTAAAAAAGCACAATAAGATCTTAAAAATACATTTCAACACATAAAAAGCTGAAGCTCTATATGTGAAACATCAAGTTAAATAAAACAAGCATTACTTGATATGAATATTCCTGGCACACTTATAACCGTTTTTTTGCTTTCCAAATTTCTAATTACAATATTCATATTTATCAAACTATAACAGTGATCTACATCCAAACAGTGCTGTATACTTACATCCTGGTAGTGTTAAGATCCGATGGTGGGTGATATGTACAGAGGCCTTTGAGGCTACAGTGCTGGAATCCAGCAGTCCTGCATAAAAGTTAATTTATATATTTAAAGCCCTAATACCCTACCAATATATTTTTTTTATTTAAAATTTCTATTCTGCCCTCCCCATGGTTGGGCTCAGGATGGATAACAACATATTGGCACTTGAGGCTGCTTCTAAAATTTTGACAATAATTTAACACAAAAAGAATTACAGTGAAAATTAAACAAACAAATAAAGACAAGAAAACAGATACTGCGACCAACTCAGTGTTTCCCTCTTCCTTGATGCAGAGCCATGGCAAGACAAAGTAGACAACTGTTTTCACCTATGCCCTCAGTTCTCACCTCAGCCCTCCTGTGGCTGCCTCTTTAGGGACTACAGACAAAGAGAAGATGAAAGGTACAAAATTCTGAGCCCCTCATCAGCCTGAAGGCCTGCAAGACTGGGGAAGTAATGTGATTTACTTTTATATGATATTCAGGTTAGGAGTGAGGGGGACCCACAGAGATTCTTTGGGGGGGCCATAGTGGCTCTCTATAACTGTGGCTGTAGTGAACCTGGTGGATATATTGTCTTCCCAAGTAGCTGCTGAGTGACCTCAACAGCAGCTCTCCTTTCCTACGCCACAATTCTTAAAGTAGCCCATACTCGTCTTCTTTCTTTCTTTTGCAGTGCTGTGCAGTGCTGCAAGACTAGAAGAACAAAGTCCAATGTATGGTCTGAAGGCACAAACTTCAGCAAATGCTGATGCTAAACAAGGCTGAATCCACACGGCTCAAGTTTGCTGCTATTTTCCTGCCATTTATGCACTTCTCAGAGGGCTGTTCACATACTCTTACCTCAATCCTGCCATTCTATCGTATCTGTTGTACTGCGCCTCTGACGAGGTTGTCACGCTTTCAAACGCTTCTCTTGGGCAGTTCTCACTATGGATGTGAACAAATAGAAGCGGTTCCCAAAGAGACCGCCCCCTCTTAACCACCCCCACTTCCTTGTTTCTTGCCTTTCCAGAACACCGTCCCTCTTTGCCAAGCAATTCTTATGGTCCCAACTCTGTCCAAGGCATGCCTGCACCTATGCCCTGTTTATTTATTTTTTTAAAAGGGAGGGGGCATTCCTAGTGCTATTGTGCAATCCCATTCATGAAGATCACCCACAAGCAGTTTGGGAAGTGGCGTTGTAAAAAGTCCGTGGAGGCATCAAGGGGGACTCTGCCATTTTTTTTACAGTAAATAATGTTTCACTGCCGAAGGAGAGCCTAGGTAATTTCTGATAAGCGGACTGTGCCTGCAAAGGTTGACTCTTTCTGTGTTTTTTTTTTAAATTAAAATGATCAGTATAGTGAAAAATTGCTATCCTATAATTATAGTTGAGCGGTAACATTAACCAATTGCAGGCATCAATAGAGGTGTGGCCCTGCCATTGCAATTGAACAGAAAATCGATATAGTGAAAATCTAGCATTAAATTTTTTTAAAAGGCTACGTGATGTTATCATCAGTGATGGCAGATCTAAACCCACCCTGTATTGCGTGATTCTCCCAGGGATGTGAACGGAGTATAGCACAACGCTGGCACAGTAAAAGAGGGGATGTGAACACAGACTGGGACATTGCGGGATAGAATCCAGCGCAGTTATTGCGTATGAAAAGCAGAAGGTAGGGAAGTGTGGATTCGGCCCAAGTGTGGTTCTGGTCGGTGCCTTCATAGGACAGGTGGACAGCTCTTGGGACTCACACACAAACGTGTATGTTTCTAATTACTCACACACAAACGTGTATGTTTCCCCCCTGTTCACACACAATGGAGGATATACATATTGAGAGGATCACATGTAGTGCACTCTCCCAGCACTAAAATTTTAATGACTGAAAGAGGCTTAATTCTGGAGCTGATGTAGTCACTCTCATTGGAGTGAGGAAGGGAGATGTGCAGGTTTCCATTCCTCTAATCTTGTAAAGTGAACATACGGGTGAAGAAAAAAAAATTCTTGTCAGGAAAAAATCTTTTGAGCTTCAATCAACACTTGCAATGCTCAGGAAACATGTGCCAGAAACAGTCTGGAAGTGAGCAATCAATATTAGTTTGTTTGAACCTAATTTTGTGTGTTATGTTATGTGTGTGAGCCATTACAAGCAGAATGGCTTGCTACTGGGAATAGTATTTCACAGCTTATAAATCAAGTAAGACTCCTCTAACTTTAAGAGCAGCAGCCATGCTAGACATGGAGAATTATTGTGTTAAAAGAATTGTAACGGTGAATGGACAAGATTAACCCATAGGTTAGATTCTTCCCAGAATAATGACTGAAAGCCTCCAGCAATAAAGAACACATTTTCAGTCTAAATACTAAGATACTACTCGACAAGACAGAGCGTTGTAAGTATGGGATAGAGACGCACCTTGCTAGACTGTTGGCAGAACTAAGCTTCTGGGGAAAGCCTGTTTGTCACTCAAATGTAAAAAGTATTGTGTGTTCCAATGATGGGTGAACAAAACGAAAAGACTAGATTAACGTGTAATAATGAGTAATGCAGCATTGCTTGTGTTCACCCAGTTTTGGTCCTAAATTATAAGAAAGATAAGGTCTTCTATGACAGTTATAAAGCATGGTGCCAAATCAGATACTAGAAAAACAGAATTAACGTAAAAATTCAAATACTTTCTAAACAGTTGTCGAAAATGGCAAAGCGAAGAGAGAATGTGAGTTGTGCATCACCAGTGACCTTATTTTTATTTTATTTATTTACAGAATGTATAGTCTTACACAGTGTCGGTCAGTTATAGAGGCAGTGGGCAACCCCCCACCCCACCCCACTTAATTGCAATCAAGGTTGCCAACTTCTAGATGAGTCTTGGAGCTCTCCTGGAAATACACAGATCTCCAGGCTGCAGAGACCAGTTACCTCGGAGGAAATGGCAACTTCAGAGTTCTGGTTGTGGGAGACCCCGAGACAGGGACATGGAGTACCGTCATTGGCGATGGTGTGACATCACTTTTAGGAAAAATCCAGAAGTGACATCACACCTCTGTGGGAATTACTGGAAACACTGTGGTTAAACCTGGAATGATATCATGACATAGACGATGTCCATTTCTTAATTTTTCTCTGGGGATAGGCAATCCTATTCAGAGGGTGGAGTCTATGGCATCAAATAACAACAACAACAACAACATTTGATTTATATACCACTTTTTAGAGTGGTTTACAAGTATGTTATTATTATCCCCACAACAACAATCATCCTGTGAGGTGGGTGGGGCTAAGAGAGCTCCTAGAAGCTGTGACTAACCCAAGGTCACCCATCTGACTTCAAGCAGAGGAGTGGGGAATCAAAACTGGCTCTCCAGATTAGAGTCCTGCGCTCTTAACCACTACACCAAACTAGCTCTCCCCACTCAGCTCCCTCCCCTCCCCAAACTCCACTGTCTCTAGGCAAAGCCCCTCAAACTCCATGTATTTCCCAAGACAAAGATAATAACAAGTTCCCTCATAGAAGCACAAGCAGATGAATCTTTTATATTATTGCATTTATTAGTACTTCTAAACTATCATCTTTCATTACCTTGGGATATTAGCAAAATTCATAATTTGAAAAAGCATTCATTAATTACTTACTTGGTGGCACTGTGGTGTAACTGGAGATGTTCGTAATGGTGATCTCTTGCAGGTTTGTAGTAGTAGGCAAGTGTCCTGAGGAAATCCAATAGTTTTTTTTAACTTCAGTGTTTAAAGGACTGCTTTGTTGAGGGACAAGCTCTTATTCAATTAGGAGGAAATGACTGAGTTCATTTTGGGGTTTAGAAAGCAGAAAAAACCCTCCTCACATGCTGGGGATCCAATCTGAATTGGGCCCCTGCATGTCTGAAAATTGTCTAAAATATTGCTGGGATCTGCAAACATGGAACTCCCAGCACAGTGGTAAGGCCCTTCATTGTCAGGTACCTCTATTGTCAGTTCCACCTCCCTTTCCAGTTCCTAGCTGGCTTTAAGCCCTTCCCCTCCCTGCTTCCTTAAAACTTCTGGTCTTCTTGCCATACCTTCACTGCCCCCCCTACTTCTTTTCTAATCTCTTCACAACTTCTTAATCCTTGGCCTCTTCTTTCTCAATACTTCTTAGTCCAGAGTTTCGTGAAGCCATGTTTGAAAGGGTATGATGACATATTTCTCTTATGAAAATCTGTTTCCAATTCTTCACTTACTCATCAATTTAAAATGAATGGGAAATGTCAAAGATTTCAAAACTGCGGTTAGTTCTTTGTCAGATGTCCAAGCTTAGACATTAAAAAAGAAAGAAAACCTCATTTTTTTATTGATTCAAAGGCCTTGTTTCAGAAATTCTATGGGAATAGGTCAATCATCCTTGACACCTATCCGGATCTGGGACGAGCAGAAGTCAGTCATCTGATGGCTTTATGATTGTGAAGATGAGATACAGAGTGATTAGCATTCAGTAGCAAAGTGTCTCTTTGTGGTGCAACCACAAAGGATGTTCCTCAGGAAGCTAAGTGCTGAACGCTTATCTCACTGAGTAAAACTGAATAGAAATCTTTTGCAGTCAAAGGGGAAAATGTCAAAGGGAAATTACTCTTTCATTAATTCCACTGTTTCTTCTCAGGCGGGATTTGTTAAGTAGCATGAATAACAAGACCACTAGGCAACCAATGTGACATCTATAAAGCTCTAGGATACACACAGAGCATCTGAGCTAGCACACTGCACTATTCAATTAAATACTACTGGAGAAATTCTGCACATGCAGGCTTGGATCAGACCATATTTTCTACTTGTGAAAAAAAGAAGAGGGAGTTCCTTTTGACCACTAAAAAGGTTATGTGGGAGGTCATGGGAATTGCATGGACAAAAGCCATGTTTGATTCATGTTGTAATAAAAAGAAATGGGTGAGACTGAGCAAAAAAGTTAGCAGGATCCAACCTGTTTGTTGGACACCAACTATTGTGTGCAATAAGGAAGACTATTGCATGGAATAAGACATGGTATTGGGCAAGCTAATAATCCATTATAAACCAGAGTGAATGGTTCCAATCAAATAGACCTTTTCTCTGCTTTGTTTGACTGTATTCCAAGATACATACAAAAATTTTGTTCATTTTCATTTTCTCTTTACTTTTGTTTTACTTTCTTATTCTTTGTCTTTTTATTATGTTTACTGCATGTGTTCATTCTTGTTATCATATTTATTTTTGGTGCTTCAGAAGCACAATGAGATCAGGTTTGGCAGGGTGCATGGTCTGATCCCTGCAACTCCATTTTTGATTTACATTTTCTTTATATGTGAATGAGCAAATACATGAGGATCACTGTAGACTAAGCCAGTATTATTCCTATATTCCAAACATGGACATAATTTGCCTAAGACTACTTGGAGGTCTCCTCACTAAATGGAAGACCTCCCAGAGGTCTCTTAGCCACTATGCCACATCAGCTCCCAGCTAGAGTTGCTAATAGAGATGGGAACGAACCACACAAAAAAATGAACCATGAGGTTCATGGGTTTTCATGAATCAGGAACCATGAACTGGCATGAACTGGAGCAAGTTCACGAACCAGTTCGTAGTTCATGGGGTTTAAATGCCCCTTTCTGGCCACTTAGCAGCAGAAGGGAAAGGGGCATTTGACAGTTTAAAGAGCTGAATCGGGTTTGAACCATTTAAAGAGCCCTGCTGCTTGTAAGCAGCAAGTTCCTTTAAACTATCAGCTGCCAGCTGATAGTTTAAAGGGACCTGCTGCTTGCAAGTGGCAGGAAAAGTTTATAAGGCCATTTCCCTGGGGAAATGGCCATTTAAACTGCCCCTTTAATATGAACCAAACAAACCAGTAGATCAGTTTGTGGAAGTTTGTGGAAACAAGCTTCCATGAACCACTGGTTCACGAACCATGAACTGGGGTGGTTTGTGGGGTTTTTTTGGTTGATATTTGGGTTTGTGCCCATCTCTAGTTGCTAACTCAGTCTTGAGAGATCCCTTGAGATTTAGGTGCGGTGCCTGGAGATGGTGGGTTTTGGGGGATGGGGGGGGCGGAGCTCAGCAGGAATGTGGTGCCATATACAGTCTATGTGAATATGCCGTTTCTTCCAGAGGAACTGAACTATGGAGATCACTTGTAATTCCAGGAGAACTCCTGACCCACATGGGGACTGGTAACTTTACTCCCAGCATGAGTCTTTCATATCCACAGCACTACTTTTAGTTTCTATTTTCCACATTGTTCACATTTTCCATACTTCACTGTAGGTGAAGTTCTCCACACACAGATCTATGAACATTTCTGGGGCAATTTATTAATGCCAAGGTTCCCAATAAAATTGTAACACATTACTGGTAATATGCATTAACACTACATATTAAGCATAGGGTAAGGAGTGCTGTTAACACAGAATGCGGTACTCCCGGCTGCCACACAGTGGCTTGAGCTGGGGACCGTACTTTGCCACTTCGGAAGGAGAAGCAGGCAGAGACATCTCCCAGGCATATGGGGATATAGCTGGGGGGGCGGAGACAAAGCCTTCAGAAGACGGCTCCGCCCTCCCTGCTGGCAGTTGCTCTGCGTGCTCGGCCTGAGCAGAGCACATCTCAAGCTCTCTCAGCCGAGCTCCTCTGAGGCTGGTTTTACTAAAGGCCCTCAGGGCTAGGCAGCAGTAGCTGCCTTGGAGAGCTGTGAATTTCTCATGCTTGCTACCTTCAGACTTCAAGAGGAGAGCCAGGGCCCAGCGCCAGGCTCACTGGTTTGGCAGAGTCTTTTTTCTTATTTACATTTGGGGCCTGTTGTCTATCAGTCAGGAGGGCTAAAGCAGGGTGAGGCCCAGCCCTTGCAGGCCTCTGGCCTACCTAGGCTCCTCTCCCTCCAACACTGTTTTACTTTGTTGGGAGAGAGTACTTCAGCAGCAGCAATAGATAGGCTTTGCTGTAGGCCAGAAGGGTGAGTTGCAGCCCTCTGAGGGATAGATTAATTCATACTTTATTACTACTGGCCTAGCAGGGTGGATGCTGGTAGCCCCCCCTTCCTCCCATCTAGGCTTTTCCCTCCCTCGCCATTTACACTTACTTGGGAGGGAGTAATTCTAGCAGCAATAGCTTGGCCTAAGGCCTTCAGGCAGCAGTGGCCATTTTGCAGTTTATTCAGTTGGGTTCAGCCATTTTGTGAGTGGCACCCAGTGACCTTAGTTTCCTGGCAGTGCAGCCATGTTGTGAAGGCATCTACAACATGCACTGCTCCAAGAGCGGCCATTTTGAGTGTGCCATTTGTGTGGCCTGATTTGCCTCCTACTTACTGGCATTAGCAGTCATTTTGGTGGGGCTTGTGCAGCTACCTGCAGACTCATTCTTTGAGGATGATGATGAGGCCAAAGGGATGAAGAAAATATTGGGTTATCACTGTCTATCAGTCAGGAGGGCTGAAGCAGGCTTAGGCCCAGCCCCCGCAGGCCTCCATCCTGCCTAGACTTCCCCCACCCCATTGTTCTACTTTGTCTGGAGACAGTACTTACAGCAACAGCAGAGAAGGCTTGTCTGAGGCTAGTGGGGGCGGGGGAGGAGGCTTGCAGTCATCTGAATGGTGAATTGCCTCACATATTATTTCTGCCAGCTTAGCAAGGTTCTACAATCCCAGGGTCGTGGCTAGTTAAACCACCTGCTGCCCCACCTTCCCCTGCTCAATTTTGCAGCCTTTGTAGGCCTAAAGGGTTGTTTTTAGGTTTCGTCATTCATGTCACTCATGCCACCTAAAGGCATGCTGTGTTGTTGCATCTGCAGAGCTGTCATGCAGAGCACAGTAGTCTAAGATGTGGTCTGATCTTTCTACCAGATTCGCACAATTGACAGCCAGTAGTGGATCTGGCCTAGGCTGCTGTAATCCAGTCATGCAGAGGAGACAGTGGATCTGATTGACAAGATTACTGTAAGTGATGGGCAGCAGCTGAGATGCGCTAGTCTGCCATAAGCCGGTCCTGGGACTGTTGCAGTGGATTGATGAAGTCAAGTCTATCTGGCAGAAGGGGATTGTCCAGCGCCCTCGGTGGCAACCAGTCTGGCACACAGCCTCTTGTGAGATGATGAGGGAAGATGACATTGATATGGCTGAAGGAGATTTATAGTTGGAGCTTGTGCTGGTAACAGTAGAGTGCAACCACCAGTTAAGGAGATAATGGGGGCATTTGTTATGTTTTGCATGGGAAGTGTATCCCAGACCATAGGGTGTGGGACTGCCGTGCGAATGTGCTGTCAGGTACCGAGTTTGTGGAGTAAACTGGGCTGGTATCTGTAGCAGGGAGCCTGTGGGCAATGAGGGTGGGCCCATGGGCCCTGGCTGGGGTATGTCTTGCCATGGAGCCTTGCTGATCAGGCCTGGTCCCCTCACCCCTGGCACGTTATGCCCAGTTACACTTTTTAAACTCTCTCAGTGGGCAGTGTGTGTCCTGGAGGGCAGTATATGAATCAACTGTTAATTTTGTGACATTATTAACATGTTTAGGCTATACATGCCAGGGCTTCCTACCCATTGGTGAGGCATCTGAGCCTATGTGGTCAGAAGCTCAAGTGCTGTCCTCTCATGGGACAGAAGCATGATCCCCAACAGGCCTGTTTGGCATAGGAACCTCCCAGTGCAGTCTTGCCCTACACGCTCACACTCTTGACTGGCCATGAGGTCTGGGTGGGTACAGCGGTTGGTAAGGCCTCCAGCAGCTCTGGGTTGGCATTTTGCCTCCTCCTAGCCCCGCCTGGGGCTCTTTGCTGTGGGGTTTTCATTCTGGGGCCAATCTAATACAGGCTGGGCTCTTCCAACTGGGCACCCTGCCTCTGGTTTTGCCTTGATCTGAACCAGATCTTTTCCTCAATGAGCAAGTAACACCCAGCTTTCATACATCTCTATTTCCATTGTCTGCTCAGTTTTCCTATGGCTAATCCCTTATGGAGTGGTCAAGGGTTGCCTTTCTGGCGCATGGCGTGAAGTTGGTAGGTCTCAGTGACAACTGGGTCAAACCCAAAGGGTGGTCATGAAGGCCATGGGGCCCAGGGGGGCTGGGGCCATGTCCCCCTTGGGTAGCAAAGGGAGACCCTGCAACAAGGTGTGGCCACTTCCCTGACATGTAGGACACTCCCTCACCACCCCTGGCTGGTGTTTCAGAGATAGTGATACCCCACATGGCCTGGCAGCTCTCTCTCAGTACCCAGTTTGTATGGGGCAGCCTCTAGGGCCACAGCCATGGACCTCAGGCTGTTAATCAGCAGGTTGTCTGGTGCCAGCCAACAGTGATTGTTCAGAGTTAGGCTGAGGCTGGTGTTGTAGAATGTCTTATCATGTCTTTTGGTGGGTGCGGTGTATTGCCACAGGAGGGTGAAGTCCCTCATCTGCTGGCCCAGCATGGGGTTGTTCGGGCAGTCATTCGAGCCTAGAGGATGCCAGTTGGGAATTAGCTTGGTTTTGTTAATGGCAGTTATCAAGTCACGGGACCAACTAGAACTGTGTTGGCCGGGCTGCTGCCACTGTGGTGAGATAACTGCTCCCCTCTGCATATCTAGTCATGCACCTGAGGAGGTGTAGGCTACGGCAGATGATGGCCTGGCCCCTCTTTCTTTACTGGATCCCACAGACTTGCAGTGCCCGGACAAGGAGTGGCCTAATGGCTCGAGGGGAGGTGTGGTCCTCTGCCTCACGTCCAGGTCAGTCACCTGGTGAGTGATGACCATGGCTCACAGGGCATACCGTTTTCCTTACAGGCTCACAGACTTGCAGCGCCCAGGCAAGGAGTGGCCTAATGGCTCGAGGAGAGGTGTGGTCCTCTGCCTCACGTCCAGGTCAGTCACCTGGTGAGTGATGACCATGGCTCACAGGGCATACCGTTTTCCTTACAGGCTCACAGACTTGCAGCGCCCAGGCAAGGAGTGGCCTAATGGCTCGAGGAGAGGTGTGGTCCTCTGCCTCACGTCCAGGTCAGTCACCTGGTGAGTGATGACCATGGCTCACAGGGCATACCGTTTTCCTTACAGGCTCACAGACTTGCAGCGCCCAGGCAAGGAGTGGCCTGATGGTTCGAGGGGAGGTCGGCCTCCGCCTCACGTACCGGTCATTCACCCTGGGTAATGACCTTGGCTCACAGGGCATGGCCCTTTCCTTTCAGGCTCACATGGACTCGCAACGCACAGGCAAGTAGTGGTCTGATGGTTTGAGGGGAGGTCGGCCTCCGCCTCATTTTAGTCATTTACTGCATGGTGGTGATCTGACTGGGCAGTATGCTCCCCTTTTGTTACAGGCTTGTGTGGGCAAGTGGGGGCCTGGCGGGTTGATGTTTGGTCTGCAGTGCTCCCACAGCGGGGAAGGGTCTGTGCATTTATTTGCCACGCCTCCACATAAGGCTGAATTTGCCAACCTCTACAGAGGTGTGGGGGTTCACTAGTCAAATTACTTCATCTTAGGATAAGGGCTGGATTTCCCAACCTCTACAGAGGTGACAGGGTTCACTGGCAATGACATCATCATAAACCAGCGGCAAGGGCTCCGGTGGGCACTAGGCCACCTGTGGGGCGCTTGGGCCTAAGCAGAGGCTTGGCCCCAGCGGTGGCAGGAGAGAGTTTGGGGATAGGGAGCGGGCCAGTGAGCACCCCTTGGCAATTCCCCATTGGTGGGGAAATGGGGTCTACCAGGAGCGGATGGTATGCTTGTGACAGCTACCACCACCTGGAGACTGCCTGCAGTGAACCCCATGTGTAAGTCCTTCCCTCATGCTGTACGGCTGAGGCTTTAGGAGCTTGAAGGGGGGAACCATTTTGCCTGGCTGGCCGGGGAAAAGCCATTGCATGGATGGCTCCTACCCGGGGCTGTGGGGCTCGCCCAGACAGGTCAAGGCGGTGGTCCAGGGGTGACCCCGTGGCTTGACCTGTACCGCTAGTTTGCCCTTGCCGTATTTAATGGTTGATGTTATATTAATAAAGTGGCCCTTTAGTTCCAACTCCTGTGTCTGCCTCTTCATTCCGACTGGGGTGGCAATGCGGTACTCCTGGCTGCCACACAGTGGCTTGAGCTGGGGACCGTACTTTGCCACTTCGGAAGGAGAAGCAGGCAGAGACATCTCCCAGGCATATGGGGATATAGCTGGGGGGGCGGAGACAAAGCCTTCAGAAGACGGCTCCGCCCTCCCTGCTGGCAGTTGCTCTGCGTGCTCGGCCCACCCACCTCACCCTGTAGTAGTGCAGGATTAGCCGGCTGCTGTTCCCAGAGCCAGGTAGGAATTTTTTCTCCTCTCCCCATATTGGCAAGGTGGGAGAGGTGGTTTTTCGCCTACCTTGCACTGCAGGCAGAGGTTTGAGGTAATTGGCAGTGGTGGTGCATCGTTGTAAGTCACTGGCAGGAGAGAGTTTGGGGATAGGGAGCGGGCCGGTGAGCACCCCTTGGCAATTCCCCATTGGTGGGGAAATGGGGTCTACCAGGAGCGGATGGTATGCTTGTGACGGCTACCACCACCTGGAGACTGCCTGCAGTGAACCCCATGTGTAAGTCCTTCCCTCATGCTGTACGGCTGAGGCTTTAGGAGCTTGAAGGGGGGAACCATTTTGCCTGGCTGGCCGGGGAAAAGCCATTGCATGGATGGCTCCTACCCGGGGCTGTGGGGCTCGCCCAGACAGGTCAAGGCGGTGGTCCAGGGGTGACCCCGTGGCTTGACCTGTACCGCTAGTTTGCCCTTGCCGTATTTAATGGTTGATGTTATATTAATAAAGTGGCCCTTTAGTTCCAACTCCTGTGTCTGCCTCTTCATTCCGACTGGGGTGGCAATTATATTTTGCTATTGAAGATAGCATCAGAAAATAAACCCTATTTTTTTTTAAAAAAAACCCTCTCTTCTCCAAGGAAAACTAAAAGAGGCTTATCTACTGCCTTGAAATTATCCCATTAAAATAGTGAACAGTAATTGTTAACTCATTACTGTTCACTATTTTAATGGCATAATTTCAAGGCAGTAGATAAGCCTCTTCTAGTTTTCCTTGGAGAAGAGAGGTAGGGTTTATTTTCTGATGCATCTATATACAAAGCCAAACAAGCCCACATATCATTTTGGTATTTCCCTGGTGGCAATGAACTTTTGATAAATATGAAGGAGCTTTAAAATCAATATGTTTGGCAACAACACCAAAAATAAATACACTGCAAGAAAACAAGCCAGGACTATCTGAATCTATTTCTTAAATCAGTAACAGCAAAATAGTCTCCATTGTCAAATGTACTACACCCCATCATTATGATATGCTATGTCTGTCCTACAACGAAATCTGAGCCAGCTCAAAACAAATGTTTAGCAAACAGCTGACTCTGAGCTCCATCTGCAGCTTCAAATGTAGTTTCACATGTGTGTAGTAACTCCCAGGAGAGAGAGATTCAGAACTATGATATATCCTCTCCAATTGCATTCCCTTTGGTCTAAAGCATATAGCTGTGATAGCCTCACATTCTTGTTATTGTCTTTATGGATTTCTTCTGCATCATTGTTAGAAAATACATATTTAAGATTTTTCAAAACTTAATGCAGACAAACAGAGGAGGATTGCTGTTTCTCATTCTATGAACTGTCAGAGAAGGAAATGAAGATTAACCTAGAATAGGGTGAATTGTCCTTAGTTAAAATTATGTTTGGGATTCTAATTACAGGCTTCATCCATGAAAAAAAATTAAAGGTGTAGTTCAACCCACTGTTCTTGCAGTCCTGCTGGGGAACTGTATTGCAAGAATTGTGCAGGCAGCAGCTTATCACTAAAGCAAATAATATGATGATGCCATGAGGACAATTAGACTGTTGTACTGCAGGTGGCGCTGGACCATTGTTCTGTAAATTACAGTGCCCCTTAAAAAGATATCAAGTCAGTTGCAGCTCACAGGAAGCAAGGACAAAAAGGAGTTAAAATAATCAGTTATGAACATGTGCTACCAGCTACCTTGTCAGCTGCCTGATGCAAAAACAGCATATCAGTTAAACAATGTTTCATTATTATGGACTGAGTAAGAGTTCCAGGATAAGGGTGCCAAATTCAAGACCTGAAAAATGTATAATAAGCCAATTATTTAAGAACTTACTCAGCATCATAGGTGTAAACTATGGTGGGGGGGAAGCTGAGGGGCTCAAGCCCCCCCACAGATTTGGCCCGGGGAGGGGGCGGGTTGAAGAAATGACAAACTCACATGAAGGAATCGGTTACAATGGCAGTTGAAGCACAGGACTGTCCACCCTTCCTGTTGTATCATATTACAATTTCCATGATTCTTTGGAGCTTTGTTCCCATTTTTTGCTTGTATGTATTTGTGTGTTTATTAAGAATTCATAATTTTAAAAAGGAACTGCGGTTTATATAAACAATTTACAAATAAATGTTACAGAATTAAGACACTCTGGTGGAAGATATATGATTTTGAAAATCAGGCTCCTAGAAGGCAAGATTTACACACTAGCAACAATATATGCACCAAACAATGCAAGAGAAAAATTTTACAAAAATGTTTTCCAATCCATTTTCGATTTTCAAGAAGATAATGATCTTTGGAGACATGAATGGGGTAATGGATCTTAAAAAAAAGATAGATGAAGAAAACCAAAGAAGGCAAATTTCCCCAAAAATGTGTTTTAATTATATGGAAATGTTACAGTGGGAAGATGCTTGGAGGATCAAAAATCTGAATACTGGAGACTGTACTTTCTTTTCTGACAGACACCAAACACATTCAAGGACTGATATGTGCTGGATATAAAAAACATGAGTTATTTATAATTATCTATTGCAAAAGGGATAATTCCTAAAATAATATAATAACAACATTCGATTTATATACCGCCCTTCAGGATGACATAACATCCACCCAGAGCAGTTTACAAAGTATGTTACCATTATCCCCACAACAACAATCACCCTGTGAGGTGGGTGGGGCTGAGAGAGCTCCAGGAAGCTGTGACTGACCCAAGGTCACCCAGCTGGCTTCAAGTGGAGGAGCAGGGAATCAAACCTGGTTCTCCAGATTAGAGTCCCACACTCTTAACCACTACACCAAACTGGCTCTCAAATTGAGTGCTGTCTCTCTGAAGCAATGAGAAAGACCATCTGCGTGAACAAGATTGGGGGCATGGGGGATGCAGATTAGAGGCCTTTTAAAAATTTCCTTTTTCCCTGTGTGCAGCCCAATGAGAACATTGGCAAGGAATGTGCACTCTCTACATGTTCAAGCTTTGCATTTTTCTGGTACCTAAAATGGTGTGGTACAGTTTCAAAGGGGTGACCAACTAGCTAATGCTTTGAGAAGAAATGTAAAAAAAACAGCTGAGTAGCACTTTGTATAGCAAATGTAGGATTTGGGGATATAGGATTTGGGGATTCTTTCAGTAGACAGATATTTTGTGTCTTCTTCAAGCCTGTGATTTTCTATGTTTGCTGAAGTGGATGCAGAACCAGATCCTTTTTAAAGTTAACTAATGGCCCCAGAAAACCTGTTAAATATTCTTTTGAAAATGTCTACACTCTAAAGACATTTTCAAAAGAATATTTAACAGGTTTTCTGGGGCCATTAGTTAACTTTAAAAAGGATCTGGTTCTGCATCCACTTCAGCAAACATAGAAAATCACAGGCTTGAAAATGTCTACACTCTAAAGCCCCTTCTTGGACACACACCTTAACGCGGTGAGGGGGTTTGAGTGTGTCAGTGAAGCTGAGAGTAACACTGCCAGGAGCACAGGCTTGGTCAAGAGTCTAAACTTCTGGAAGAGTCACTCAAGGCAGAATGGTCAAAGCTGAGACACCAGACTAAGCTGTATCCACCCCCTTCAAGATTCAATGGTCACATCAGCAGAAGAGAACTGAATGTTCCAATGGTGATGGGAGTGGAAGAATCCTTGAAGGTTAGCTACTGGGCAGCAGCAGTAGTGGAAGGTGACACTGACAGAGGATCTCCCACAGACAATGGCAGTGTTACTTCAACTAACCCTGGTTAGTACTGTGAAGCGGAAGAAGGCAATGGTAAACCACTTCTGCTAATCTCTTACTTTGAAAACCCTATGACGAGACAGACCAAAATGAAAAAAAGATATAGTGCTAGAAGACAGGACCCCCAGGTCGGACGGCACTCAACTGGCTACTGGGGAAGAGCTGAGGACAAGTACGAATAGCGCTAAGAAAAGTGGAAGGCAGCAGGAAAAGAGGGAGACCTAAAACGAGGTGGCTTGACTCAGTAAAAGAAGCCACATCCTCCAGTTTGCAGGATCTGAGTAGGTCTGTTAGAGATAGAACGTTTTGAAGGTCTTTCATTCATAGGGTCGCCATAGGTCGGAAACGACTTGACGGCACATAACACACACACACACACACACACTAAAGAGTTGGTCAAGTAGGTGTGTATTAACAGTTGTTCACCAGCTAGGCAGGTACAGCTAACATGAACTGGTTTCAAGCATATAACAATATTATTGCACTGTGGCTTACTTTGCATGGTGGTTGTTTGAATAAAAAGCTATAAAACACTTTGGTAAATTTGAAATGCTATTACAAAAAGTTAGAAGCTGCAGGGATTACACCCTGCCTGCACAACCCAGGCAAGCCTGTCCCAGCAGATGTTTGCACATATTTGCCATGGACCAAAATATAACACCTAATGTGTACAGGGCATAATATTCAGACTGTGTCCAAGATTCTTTTTTATTATACTTTTAGAGAGGTTTGCTTTAGTATTATTTCAACTCTTGGCCTCATTCAGGATCAGGATATAACTCTCTGTGTTTTGAACATGGCTACCCCTCAGTACTAAGTAACCCTTATGAATGAGGCAGAATCAAGACTCCTGTAAATATATGTCCAGGAAAACTTTTAAAATGTTCCCCTACAGGGTTTTCTGTGTTGCCTTTCTTAGTGTCAAATTTGTGACCATTAGTTTGTTCAATATACATGGTATGTATATTTGTAGATCTTAAAGTGACTATCCTAAAAGTGAATTTCAAAAACAGGACTCAGCAGGAGGTCGCTGAAATGGTACTATAACTACTGGCCAACTCCCACCTTTTCCTAGGTTGGCCCAGCCCAGGGGCATTGTTAGGGGTCCCCCTAAATTTGTGGGGAGCCCCTCCCTAAATCCTCCATGGCCCCACCTCCGTAGATGATGGCAATAGAAGCCCCTCCCTGTGATGTCATTGACTCCTCCCTGTGAGGTCCGTGGCCCCCGGTTCTTTTAAGGACCTGATAATAGCAATGCCTCTAGCCCAGCCCCAGCCCTCCCCCATGGAAACTGGAAAGTCTACACCCCTGCTCATCATCACTAAATAGAATAAAAATGCAACAGGACCTGTTACAGCTACTTCCGTTCTACCTTGCAAATACCACTTCTGTGGCAAAGTGCACATGTTGGGGAGAGGAGGCACCAATGGCTTGTAAAACACATTCACACTGGTCTGTGTTCCCTTTTTTCCTTTACTCCCTAGGACTGATTATGCTGTCCAGATGAGCACTGGGGTAACATAAGTGTGGGAATCTACAAGTGTTTTTGTTTCAGTCATGAAAGAGCTAAACTATTTGTGTTACTTACTTAATTAGTAAACTTACTTTGCATGTAACCATTAGGGCTTTGAGTGAGTTTCCCACCTCTCTCTCTCTCTCTCTCTCTCTCTCTCTCTCTCAAAGTCAGTATTCTCTCAGTTACTTTCTAGCAAGATGTAGCCAGTTTAGCAATTTATTATTTTCTCCAAATGAAACCCTATTTTTATCCTTTAGTAAAGTATTCTTACAGAGCTACACTCGAGTGTGTGTGTCTATTCTCATTACTTTCAATGCACAATCTTTGCGCCAACTGTGCTATATTTTCCTACAAAAAGGAGAAAGGAGACAGGAAAGCTGATGGTAGTAACGGTAGTGAGTGTGGAGTGGGACAGCCTTCCTTACATCCTGAGACCCAGGAGTTCCATGTGAGAATTTCCTTCCCTACGGATTCCAGAAAGATACTACAAAGCTTTATGCCTGCTCAGTTTGTGGAGCTATGGAGTAGGCATTTGATTCTACTTGCTTGATTCTACCTAGAATATGGCATAGGGGCCAGAGAGGGAGTTGGAAAGATTAGAATTTCTGAAAGCTTTTTCCTCATAAGCAGAGTATGTGGTTGTATTATCTCCAATTGTTCCATTCCAGCACTACCAAGGCTTGGGAGGGATAAAATTGCTGCTAATTGCCACTTTAGAATGTGATTCGCATTTTATGATTTTATTGATGAAGCTTGATAATGCTTTAAAAACATATAGATGCACATATTTTATTACTTAAATAAACAAACATACAGTGAAATATTTTGCTGCTGCAGTAGAATAGTGGTTAAGTGGTTGGACTGCAAATAGCACTCTGCAGGTTTGACTCTTAATACTGTCATGAGCTCAGCAGGTGGCCTTGGTAAGCCACTCCTCTCAGTCCCAGCTCCCCAACTGTATTGTGGGGATAATAATAACACTGACCTTGTTCACTGCTCTGAGTGGGTGCTAATCTGTCTAGAAGAGCAGTATATAAGCACATTGTTGTTATTATTTGTCACGTCCTCCAACAAACACACTCAAAATGCACTAGAAATCCTTCTTTCAATTATTAGTTTTGTGCTTAGAAATACAGTGCAAGGATTTAACAACTTTGTGGTTCTTTAACCAGGGAAGAAAACAACACGGGAAGAAAACAATTGGCCTCAGGAGTTACCAGAATACCATATCACCACCAAATTCTTTCTCAAAATGGTCACTTGTGTTATTTTCCCCCCAATTTTTGAAAAAAGCACAGAAAATAGTAAATAGGCATACATAAGCAGAAACTTACTTCCTCTGGGGGAATCCGAAACTGGAGTGACTTGAGTAATGGTTTCTGGGGATGCCAAAGATGTAGTCTGAAACCCTGTTGAAATAACCATGGCCTGAAATGTTGTAGTAAAGAATCCAGTAACTGCTTAAGGACTATAGTACTATATTCCTAGTACCACCTTTTTGATGGTCACAAATGGTTGCTTGAGGAAGAGGAAGAAGGGGAAAATCCACTTTTTGCTGGCACTCATAGGATCCAACCCAATGGAAGTAATTCTGAGAAGCCCTCTATTGATCTAGGTTTGGGTCCAGTAGCACTTCAAAGACCAACTAGATTTCCCTGGTATGAGCTTTGACTCTCAAAAGCTGATGCCCTGGAAATCTTGTTGGTCTTTAAAGTGCTACTGGACCCAAATCTTGTTCTTCCACTACAGACCAACATTGCTACCCATCTGAAATTATTTATTGATCTAGGTAGGAGTGTGCATCCAAAGGAAAAAAATATGGGAAATCCAGATATTGGATTTAGTGCTTCTCCCCCCAAAATCCAGGATTCGCAAAATCTGGGAAAGATTCTTTGATCCAGTTCAGACAGATGAGAGAAATTCAGTTTTTTTGGCTATTATTCCCTATGAGGAAAACTATCCTGGGGTTGTTTGAAGGTCTTAGTGTGTGCGTCATTTTCCCAAGAAAACTTCACCAAATTTGCAGGGGACCTACTCCTGCCTGTCCTCTAAAGATCTCCAAAGTTTAGGAAAGATTAAACCCAGGGATCCTATTCTATTAGCCCCTGAACAAGGTGCCCCCAGCTGTACCATTGTTTCTAATGGGGGGGAATCAAAGCTGACTCCCACTGTAGAGACACACTGGGGCGAGGCTGCCATTGCCAAGGCACACTCCCAAATACAAGCTCTAGACACAGAAAGCCCAATAGAACCAAAGTGAAGGCCCCCCAAATCCACATGGACAAGCTGCACAGACTCTTCGTTGTTTCCTGTCGGACAAACCTTTTCAAACAGGGTCTCAGGCAGAAACACACAGAGACGAAGCTTCCAGTGGCCGGATTTGGGATTCTCTAATGTGGTCCTGGAAAGCTGGATTTTGCCAAATCAGCAAAAATCCATCTTCCCCCCCCCATATCTCAATACCAGATTGCACACCCCTAAATATAAGCACTATAGAAATATGCCATTATAGTATATGCAGTGAAGAATTTCTGTATTAAGAAAATATGCAATGAACAGGAATAACAATCTAAAAGATGAACAGTGTAATCCTAAGAATACTTTCCTGGTAATAAACTCAATTGTATAGTGGTGAGTAGGATTTTGAGTAGATCAGTTTAGCTGTCTGGGTGACTAAGCGGTATATGCCTGGGTGTCCAAATCCTTAAAAACAAGCATTTCCCACCTTCAGGAAAAAGTCTTTTCTTATCACCATGCAATATTCAGGGACAGGATAATTTAGTGGATTAAGTGATTGACATGTTATTATTGTAATAGCTATAGGACATCTCTTATCATTTGGATTCAAAATAACTTAGTACTCTTATGAGATGGGAAAACTGGAAAGGCTTTCCTGGGCTATATATTGTTCCCTAGTTACTAGCCAGTGTAATACTATTACAAACTTTATTAGTTAATGGCTGCAGTTGGGACCTACTTGCAAATCTGTCTGAACTGCAGCAGAAAGCCTCTGTGAGTCCATCCTGTTTTTGAGAATGGGGGTGGGGATGGTTTCCTGTCCTTGATTGCTGGCTGTTCCAAGGGGAAGAGGCTGTCAGCTATTTGGGCAACTAACCTGGTGACACTAACCTTTGAAAAGGTGCCACATCAGATGGATGGAACAGCCAACAGGCAGGTGAGGAATCAGTGCCTGGCATAGCTGTTGCCATAGTCAAGATGACTCCCAATGGCTCATCATGACAAGTGGCAATTTTGCAACAAGCTTGGAGAGGAGTGGGAGCACGTGTACTTTGTTGACTTGCTTCAAAAGGGGCTGTAAGGTAGATGAGGAGGGCAAGGCTGATAACTGGACTCAGGCAGCACAGGAGGTATCCAAAAACCCCTCCTCCCCCAGTCTGAGGTCAGGAGAATGAGGGTTGTAATGGGATCACACTTCTGAGGACAGAGTCTTGAGCAACAGGCCAGGCCTGGTAATACCAAACCCCCATACTCTTAGGGCTGCCCACTCCAGTTTGGGAAATTCCTAGAGATTTGGGGGTGGAGCCTGAGAGCAGCAGGGTTTGGGGGAGGGCATTATACCTCAGCATAATGCTATAGAATCCACCTTCTAAAGCAGCCATTTGCTCCAGATGAACTGATCACTGTCATCTGGAGATCCGTTGTAATTCCAGGAGATCTCTAGCCCCACCCCCTGGTTGACATCCTACTTATCCTGGCACTGAGAAAGTCTTTATTACTGTCGTCCAGTGATCCTGAGTTCTTTTGTTAGCCACAGTGGGAAGGGGGCAGAATGAAAGTTCACAGTACAAGAACAGTATGAAGAAATGGTCCCAGTAGATAGAATTTGCTATGGGAAAAGTATTTTTCTGGCATCACCATAATGACTATGAAGCATATTACAGTAATTCATACTCCTCTTCTAGGGACTTACGGTTCTCAGAGAGAAAAATGCAGTGGCAGTAAATGTTTATCAAGGATCTGAATATCTGTGGGTGTGAGTGGGCAGGATACAGGGTAAAACTCATTCCCCCACCCCACAATTGGTGCTGTCTGGCGCTATATGTGCCTGGTTCTAGTTTTCAGTGCACAGTGAATGCATGCTCAAAGGGCATCAAAATACAATTGTAGAAGGAATATATAACCTTTTGAATGTGCATCAGTGCTGAATATATTTGTATCATTGACTGTTCCCTGAGCAAAACTGAGCTCATACTTTGAAAACTTGTGTACAATGGTTCATGAAACACTTATGAAGATTTTTGTGTGTGTGGAATTCTATTGTCAAAGTGTGTTTAGTTAGGCTGAGTTCCTGTGCATGATTGCACCCTTTGGATTTTGGATGGCTGATAACTTAATCTTACTCACCAGGAGGAAGATATATTTCTCCAGATGAAACATTCCGCAGTTCATTTCCTGGGACAGGGTACACAGCCATGCATCTGAAAATCTGAGGAATGGGTGGCTGAGATGGATCCGATATTATCAATAGTGATCTCATTTCATAAAAACCTTCTTCATCTTTTATATCTTCATTTGCAAAAAACATCCCTTTGAAAAGAAACAAAGATCACTCTTCTCTATGGCTGTATATCAGTTAAGTTTGAAAAAACTATTCTCAAAACATATTCTTAGCTTAAACGTTGTGATTTTTTTTTATCACTCTATTTCCCTTAGTGCCTTCAGCTCCGGCATAAAATAGCAAGACTAGGGTCCAGTGGCTTTTAAGGTGCTACTGGACCTGAATCTTGCTCTTCTATTACACAACTACCCACCTGAAACTACATAAAATAAAGATTCCTAACCTCTCACACCCACAGTTACAGTGTTATACCCTGTTCTTACAGCCATACAAGGTTAGAAATGTTATTTTTGAATGCTGTTTTAGAAAAATTTGCATTACCTTCAGGTTTGTTCTTCAGAATCTTTCTGTCCATGTACCACAGGAGGTTTGGCTTGGGAAATGCCTTTCTTACAACACAAGTAAGAGCAGCCTGTGGGGTGGGGGCAAGGAAACTATGTCAATGATTTTTAAACTTGGTGGTTTGAGTCTAAGACTGTAATTCTAAACATACTTCCACTGAATTCAGTAGAGCTTACTTTCGGATAAGACTGGACCATAAATATAACAGAAGCACCATTACTATAGAATAGTAATATTAGCCAAATAGAACCCTTTACTTCTTTAAGTAATAATAGTGATAATCCATGTTTTCCTAGTCCTGTATGTGATACATTCAGTTCTTGAATCTATTAAGTGCAGCAGAAGTACATTTTTGTACAGCCACTGAGTGCAATAATTGCATGGTTTTGAATGCCAAGTTGAAAAGCGGAGGAATAGACAAGGGCACGGACCAGGAAAAAAACCACAGAGCCAGTTTGTTGTAGTGGTTAAGAGCGTGGGACTCTAATCTGGAGAGCCGGGTTTGATTCCCCACTCCTCCACCTGAAGCCAGCTGGGTGACCTTGGGCTAGTCACAGTTCTCTGGAGCTCTCTCAGCCCCACGCACCTTACAGGGTGATTATTGTTGTGGGGATAATAATGACATACTTTGTAAACTGCTGAGTGGGCATTAAGTTGTTCTGAAGGGCGGTATATAAATCGAATGTTATTATTATTATTGGTCCGTGGTCCATCATGTTTCATGGACTGCAGACCATGAACTTTTCATGGACCTGCTCCTGTTCACAGACCAGTTTGTTGGTCCATGGTCCATCACTTCCGGGGGGGACATAGGACTGCCCCCTTCACACCCAGAGATGCAAAACTTACTGTCTTCAGCAATCTTTCCTCCAGCCACCCTCCAAGTTTGGCCAAGATTGCATTTCAGAGGTCTGAGTTACAGACCCCCAAAGTGGTCACCCCCAGGAAACTTCCAGTAGATAGAGTAGGAGCCACAAACAACAATTGACTTGCATTGGCTTGCAGCAATTAGCAGAGCTTTAGGCTAGCCCAACACCCCACAATCAAATAAGAATTGAAAAGAAAAAATGAAACAAAAGAGTGAGCCCTCAAGGAGCCTAATAAGCTTGGTCCCAAAGCCTGACTGCAGCCCTGAGACTGGGTTGGGGCAGTGCCCTAGACTAGCGCACCACCCCACAAGTGAATAAGAATTGAAATTAAAAAATATTAAACAGAAGAGTGAGTCCTCAGCTGAGGAAACCCAATAAGTTTGCTCCCACTCAGAGCCTTGCTGCAGCACAACCCCAAGCCTCCCTCTGGCGCAATAATTAAAAAAAAACCTCCCTCAACAAGCAGTTCCTCCCTTGGTAACCAGCTGGAAAGTGAAACTGTGGCTCAGCACTGGGTGTTATATATACTGCTTACTCTCATAAAGAACAATGAGAGGTCTCTGGTTGGCAGCCGGAGCTGCCTATCAGGAGTGGTGAGACATGAAGAACACTTAACTTATTTACTCCCTTGTTTCTTCATTGAAGGTCTTTGCTGAAATTTTGCATAATTTCTAGTTCTTTGTTCAAGAATTGAGTGGAAGGAACAAGAACAGCCCTTCGAAACAAGAAGTACTCTTTGAGTTAGGGTTTATATGAAGTTTGGGACAGAGTTTTAGGAAAATGGGATTAACTTCACCTATAAATTCTGACCCCTATCTTTCAATAAGTGCAGTGAAACTAAAGGTGATACCATTCTGTAAATAGACTGTGCTCAAGAACGTACCAGAAAGCAAATGCCCTTCTTTTGTCACATAAAGGTTGAAGTACAAAGCCATTGAATCTAGCTTTGGTGCTGTACAATAGGAAATCTAAAAAAGCTCTATTCGCATGGGATTTCTGGATAGCTTGGCTTAACTGCAGCTTACTAACATTTAAATGCCCCTTGTTATTGACTTCTGGATTGTTGATTCTAATATCCTCTCATTATTCACATTGTCAAACTGGATACCATTGATTTACACATTTTCTGGCTGTTAATTTCAGATAAATAGCTAAAACCTGGTTCTCCTGGCCCATAAGGAGTCTGTACATTTTCTACAGAGTCATATGTGAAATGAAGGCTCTCAAATATTAGCACTGAAACAGTTGTTAAAAGACAACGAAGTGGCTTTGTCTGACATGTGGTTTGTATGAAAGCAGGGAGGATGTGGTTTGGGCCCCTGCTCCCCCGGCTGACAGCTCAAGAGTAATTAGATCACAGGATTCTTATTCTCGATGCACATACATAAAATGGTAAACTGCCTAGGCCAAAATGAGGTATTGGGAAAATTGTCAGCATAAGAGACGTCCTTATGCTACTGAAATATTGTACTGCCTTTAGGGTTTAAACTTAATATGGGTTGAGATACAAAATACAGCTATTGTAATGATTTCTAACATTCTAGATAGGTTAAGTCTTCGATTTTTAAGGATTCCTTTTGTGAATATTTTATTTAACTTTTTCTGTATGGGCAGAAAATAAAAGGGAAGGGAAGATAGATACAAACAATATATATGTAATACAAAGGGACTCTTACTTAGGTTACCAAAGTATTTATTTACATTTTAGGACCCTATTTTCAAGCGCAACTAATTTACCAAAACTCCCTCATCACATGCCTAGCTACTCTGAGCAGAGTTTTGGCTACCCCCCCCCCACAAGCTCAAGTTTAGGGTGAACTTGAATTGTTCACCTGAAACTTCTTCCATGTTTTTCTTTGTCTCTTTGGAGTCTGGTAGGATTCCTGGACCCAGATACAGTAATTTCCCCTAGACTAGTAAAAAAATGTAGATGTCCAGTGTCTCCTTGAAGATGAATAAAATTTTATTCCAATAAAAGCATACTTCTTAATAATCAATATAGTGAGTCTTCACTTGACAGGTATTTCTAGGGAGACAGACAGACAGACAGACAGACAGACAAACAAACAAACAAACAAACAAACAGTACTAAGGGTCATGAAATATACAGAATGAAATGTAATTATATAAAATTCAGAAAAAGTGAGCAATCACAACTCCCTGTTCAGCACTTAAAATGCATAGAGGAAAAAAGACTGCATCAAACCTCTTGATGAAATCTAGTTCAGCGGTTTTACACTGGGTGTCTCCCTTTTAAGTTTTGTTGTTATTAAAACTAAAGAATGGTGACTTTTAAATCAGCAACAGTGTATTCTTGGAGGTTGAAATGGTTTCTGAATATTGCCATTTTTATAGTTACTGTAGATTTGTATCTTTTGTGTATGGACTGACATGTTTGTCCTATGTAGAGATCAGAAACGTAATGTTAACATACAACAACATACGCTGGAGGAGGGGAAAATGAACATGAAATACAATAGCTGACATTAGTAAAACCTAAATCTACTAATCTGCATCTGAAAAAGTGGATTCTTGTTAGGGTTGCCAGGCTACAGCTGGCAACTTCAGGAGGAAATTGGGGATGGACACTGGAACACTTATATCACTTCCAGTTAAAATCAGACGTGACATGGTGGATGCATTTAACCTTAGAGGTTTTTTGCAAAATGCTGGAACAGTTACCATGTTGCTTCTGGTTTTAACTGGAAGTGATGTAAGCGTCCTCGTGCAACACCAGCACACATTTCTCTCCCAGCCATTTCCTCCTGCCGGCACCTGAGACATTAGCAGGCAACGATTCTGGGAGGCCTCCCACTATAGCAGGAGGCCTGTTATTCCTCGCTATAGTCCATGAAATCTTATGCTGAAATAAAATCTTGTTAGTATTTAAATTGCCACTGGAGTCCCATTTGCTTTTACTGTAAAAGATCAACATCTTTAACTCTCTTCAATTATCCCCTAAAGTTGTATACTGTATAAAGCCAGGTCTGCAAGCGTAGTTTTTCTCTCAAACAGAGGAAAATTATCCTACTTGCTTTACTACTCAGAGGAGATTTCTGGCAGGCTAATTCCTAACTTAAAAAAAACACCCCCCCCCAACTCTTTATTTGCACAGTTTTTCCTGACTACATACTTGTTTTTGCCCCATATAACTGGATGACAAGAGGAAATATAACTGCACACAAAACCATGCATTCATAAGCAAATTGACTCACCTTTCCTGTTACACTTTTGTGGGGGACAATAGAGATTTCTGGTTTCACTTAAGGACAGAAAGAAAACATACATTTTAATTAAATAGGCAGCAATTATTACAGCATTGTAAGTTTTTTCTGCAAGGCTCAGTAGTCTGTTGATAAAACAGACACGTTAAAATGTATATTTATAATAACAGCACATGGATAAGTTCCCATCTCATGAGCAGTACTTTGTGATATCAAGATTCTTTTAACAGCTGTCTGCATATTTGATTTGGGTACAACAGCACTTTAATCTAGTTGGTCTTTAAGGTGTTATAGGTCGGGCCCAGATCTTGCATATATGGTATGATACTGGCAAATAGAAATGTATTTGTAGTGTTCAGTCATACTTGCAGGATTTCCCACTTAAGATGCCTTGCAGGGTTATTTCTATTTCTTTCTTTCTTTGCCCAGATCTGAGGGCTGATTGTCCCAGTTACTTTGAGGGGTCTGTTTCTATCTCTGCTGACTTTTTTTATAGGCCTACCTTGGATGTGGGGGGTGAAACAGTGATTCGCTGGCCACCCAGACACAGGCCTGGATGCTAACCTAGTACACTGATAGAAAGGACTGAAGCCTGATTCATACATGCCGCATAATGAGATGGGAATTAATGGTAGAATCCTGAGTTAATAGAATGGATTCAACTACATCAGGATGTGGATGGACATAGCATTTGAGGATTACATTTTGGAATTCTCCTCTTATGTTACACTTTTCCTACATACACAAAAACCAGCATACCAAGCAAAGAGAGGGACTAGAAGTGTTCTGCCTACTGTGGTAATTTGTATGGCATTTGATATGAGAAGAGTATTTCATACCTGGAATCTGCCATTTGCAGTCTGAAATGCTATAGGGTCATCAGTTAAAGGATCTGCCTATGGTTGCTAGAGTTGCCACTTGCCCACTGCCGGTGGGGAACACCTGCTTGCACTCCCCCATTACCCACCTGCACTCAGTGGGATAACAGGGAGGGAAACACGGGGGAGGAGGGGTGCTGTGCAATGCAGTGATTTTGTTTTCAGCCCAAACACTTTGGTTTCCAGCTGGATATGTCATTATGGTGCTGTACACTGCTGTTGATGCCTGTATCCATCCCCAGTCCTCCTGCCAGTTATTAACCAAGGGCTAGCCACCCTAAGGGATGCCAGGTCCATCTTGGGAATTTCTTGAGATTTGGGGGAGGTGCTTGGGGAGGGAGCTCAGCGGGGGAGTGATATCATTCTAGAACTTCTGCTTCTACTTTTCTTATTCACTATAGTATACCATAAAGACCCTGTCCAAAGCTGCCATTTCTTTCTCAGGGCCAAGCTACAAGTGACGAATGACACTTGAATGGCAAGTGGATTGAGTGGAGTGCAAGTGAACAGGGAGAAATACACTTGCCGTTCAAGTGTCATTCATCACTTGTAGCTTCGCCCATAGTTACTGATCTCTGTAGTGTAAAGATCAGGAGAATTCCAAGTCCAATCTTGAGGTCGGTAAACCTAGCTCTGCCATGTTATTACTGTATCAGTCTCCTGCCTGCATGAACAAGATTATAATGATGCAAATATTATAAGCACAGTTTCTAGTGCAGAAGAAAATGGAAAGAAGCCATGTTACATATGGCACTTTTCAGATGCTTCACTGAACTTGGAATCATACTAAATATGTCCAGAGTTGTGATGCTGTAAAGCAGAGCCATCTAAGAGTATGCTTCTGAGGCTTTAAAACGCTGGCTGTGCTTTCACCCATGCCACACCACTGTACTGATTTTTTCACAATAATCCACTAGTAAAAAATCTATATGATGAAACAGATTGCAGCGCAGTCACTCTGTATTAATCTCCTGAGGGAGAAGGAAAATGAGAACCTTCTGTCAATATATAAACTCAAAAGCAACTTCTGTGTTAGATAAACAAAGGGAATCTCAGCCCATTTGTTTCTGGTTTTGTTTCTTTTTCAGTAGGGAATGACAAGTATGTACTTCCCCACAATCGCTCTCATCTGTCCTTTAAAAATCTTTGTACGCTTATGTGAATGGATGAGTCACTGGCTACTGAAAGTAGGAGGTTCTGTGATGAAAATTATCTGTTCTGTATTCATTCATTTTAACAGAATTAAATGTGCATCTTTCAAGATTCACCATTATATTATAATCAGAGTTCCCTAAACTTATGACAGCTAAGGCACATGTTGTGAATTACCTGAGGATACTCCCCTTTGGGGAGGTGAAGAAGACATAAACCCCCTCAGGAGCAATCATTTGCTCTAGAGAGGTGAAACTGACAGAGCCGTTGGCTTTGTCTTTTTAACTACCCTTCCCAGCTAACATTGCTTCTCCATTCACTTCATGTAATTCATCTCATGTAGAGAGACTCTGAGTCCCTCACTGTGAGAACAAGTTCTGTACGCTTCTTTGACTTGCCAGACTGCATTTCTTTAAGGTGTGAGAAAGTATCAAAATCTGCATTTCAGTGAATGGATGTGGTGGTGGTGGTGAACTGGGATACTTTTAGCAATTTAGGAGAAACTGATATCGAACATGTGAATGTATTCACACAGAGCAAATTGAAGCATGACTGTGCAAGTAAGTTGGAGGGGAGACATGTGAAATGAAGTTCACTTGAGCATTCCTAGGTATTTAGTATCATGTATTTCCACTCTGACAAAAGCACACTCTCTGTGTCACAATTGTACATTTGACTCTTTTTTGGAAGGAGACATATCAAGGGCAGTAGGGTTTAAGTCCAGTGGCACCTTAGAGTCCAGCTTACATCTTAAAGTGTAAGCTTTCGAGACTCAGAGCTCTCTTCTTCAGGCACAAGGGAACTGACTCTTGAAAACTTACATTCTGAAAATCTTGTTGGCCTTTAAGGTACCACTGGACTCAAATCCTGATGAACAACCTTATATGGGATGGTAATTCTGCTGCATTCAGAATGATTGAATGATCCAATCACATCCCATTAAGTATATAAAAACAGAATCACCTACTTATATTGGAGATTAATTGGAGGAAGGCAAGGTTGAAGAGTAACTTGTGTAATGGACAGCCTTTTCTGTGGGTTTGTAGGCTGAACTCATAACAACTTTTAATTATTTTCATTAATTATTATTTCTCTCAATGCACTAGTGGTTCTCTAACATCATACTCATGTGCCATGTCATACCATTTAGGAATTATTGTGCTGTACATAAACAAATATACACAAGCTATTTATTGGCTTTGAAAAATGGACCTCGATGCTTTTTCAGCACGCTTTTTAAAAAAGAAAAAGGAATGTGGTGAATATTTTCAGCAGTGCCATAAGTTGAGTGGCTGCCACCACAGTCAACATGATTTTCAGTCTCAGCCCAGCACAATAATCTGCATCCTTGATATAACCACAGTTTTGTCAGTGGAAACAGCTGACCTACTACAGAGAACAGCATTAAAACATGGGGTGGGGCAGGATGTTGTTCTGATGAAGCTGACCTAGAAAACATTTTATTTAGAGCAGATTTTCAACTCAATCATCTCAGTTCAATTGCAACCAGAGGAATAAGTCAGCCTGTACTGAAATGTAGCATATGAGCCTACAGTGAAACTGTTGTGAGAAGGTTGTGAATGTGTAGGATTCAGTATGAATTTGGGCAAGGTTAAGAAGCATTTCTTCTGAGCATCTTGTGGGTGAATTGCAAAGTCAGCATGCTTTACTGTATTTTGGACAGGTGGAGCCACTTGGAGCAGAAATTGGGCCCTCTGTGCCCACGCACTGTAAACACCTTCCAAAGGAAGCAATGAAGGCTAGTTTGAGTGTGGGTGGGTGGGGGGAATCTTCAGCTGGCAGTCATTGGCTGGAGTTTGTTTGATTTATGCTGTTTCTAGGTTGGATCCTCTGTACCCTTCGACCAATGACGGTGCTTTCTTAAAGCGCGAGTGGCTTTTCCTCAGGCAAGAGGCTTTTTTGCCAGAGGAAAATCTCTTGCCTTGGAAGAGGTCACCTTGAATCAGAGGAAAGTGTCACTGTTCATGGACAAGAGTTTTTATTATGATTGTTTTAATGGTTTTTAAAATATGTTTGTCACAATGGTGGGTTTTAATTTTATGTGCCAGAATTTGGCAGTTGCTGTAACTCACTTTGAATTAGTGGCAAAGCAGTTTTTAAAATAAATGCAATAAGCAATAAATAAAGGTCAGTAATAATTGCGGGGAGAGGGTGGGTTTTTTTTACAATATTGCAAAAAAATATTGTACAATATTGTACAATCACCACAGGGACTTGCAGCAGGATGGGAACACAATTTGGAAGTGCTGCAGAGGCCTGTTTCAGAGCTAAGCTACAAGTGACGCTTTACACAGGTTGGACACTTGTCAGCTTCCCTCAAGTTTTGATGGGAAATGTAGGCATCCTGGTCTTGCAGCTGTAATGAAGAGCCAAGCTGTAAAACCAGAATGCCTACATTTCCCATCAAAACTTGAGGGAAGCTGACAAGGGTCCAACCTATGTAAGGCATCACTTGTAGCTTGGCTCTCAGAGGGGAACCACGGAACAGGAGGAGGAGATACTGCCTTCCCCTGACCTGAAATGGCCCTGTCGGGGAGCCTTCATTTGCACCATGGGGCTTGCATGTGCAAGCATTCATTGCACGGGACAGCCCATAGCAGTGCAAATTACTCCTCCTGGGGCTGTCTTAGGTTATGAAAATTATGTGGGGGAGAAAGTAGGAGTCCCTGCTCCCATTTTGTTGTCCTGATTTGAATTGGGGGCCTGTGGGATTTCCAAATTGAGTTCCCACAGGAAACTCACAGCTGCAAGTCCCCATGGCAAGTGTGTAGCATATATAATGTGAAGTTTCAACTTTAGCACTTAAAAAACAAAAAATAACTTATATAAAATAACTGCTAAAAACAGTATTACCCACTGCACACTTTACAGCTAAGTTATTCTTACTAGTATTATTTCTCCTTACCAAATACTTTCACTTCAGTGATGCTCTTCATTCCAGGGTGGTAAGTGAGAGAACAGATAAATTTCTTGCCATCATCAAGAATGGAGACAGGTGAAATCCTTAATGTGTTCTCTGGACCCACATGAATTCTTTCCTTATATATTGTGTGATTGGTTCTATATCCAGGATGATGAAAGGGCTGTTTGGTTAGAATAATCTCTTCGTTTCCGATTTCTTTCTGCTTAAAACAAGAATCATGTCAAAAACCAATTCCCTTTCTAACATCCCTATGAATTTTATTTTGTTATTAAAACAACACTACTAGTCTATGGCTGAATCCACACTACCTCGGCACGTCCCGTTGTTGCACTAAATGTTCGCTAAACACCCAGAAGTATAGTGTCTTTCTAGCATGATTCAGAAATTCAGAAAGACGCTATACTTCCGGGTGTTTAGCGAACATTTAGCACAATGCCAGGGTGCTCCGAGGTAGTGTGGATTCAGCCTACGTTTGGAATAATTCGTAATAGCATCAGCATTCATAAATTGGACAGATAATGAGCTTCATCAATCTCCTTCCTCCGTAAGAACAACAGAGAGCTGCCTTACAGCTGTGGAAATGAATTGTGACACAGGCATGCTTTGCACATTTGCCTGGAGTCCACAATAAATCCTCTCCTCTCACTCCCAGGTTTTCCATGGAAGTGATGTAGCAACATTGCTAAGGTTGCATGCCCACACATGTCCCACCACCAGACCTCTGGTTCAGCCTGGCAAATCTAATATCACTTCAGTCTTATTTCTACACTGACTATTAATTTGTTTCCAGGCCCAGTTCAAGGTGCTGGTAGGGTAAAGGCAGTCCCTTGTGCAAGCACCGAGTCATTACTGACCTATCACAACGTTTTCTTGGCAGACTTTTTGTTATGGGGTGGTTTGCCATTGCCTTCCCCAGTCATCTACATTCTACCCCCAAGAAACTGGGTACTCATTTTACCAACCTTGGAAGGATGAAAGGCTGAGTCAACCTTGAGTTGGCTACCTGAACCTGGCTTCCACTAAGATCGAACTCACGTGAGCAGAGTTTAGGCTGCAATACTGCAGCTTACCGCTCTGTGCTACAGGGCTCTTCCCCCACAGGGCTGGCATTGACTTTTTAAGCCCTATATGGCTTTCGGCCAACATATCTTAAGAACCACCTTCTGCCATATGAAACAACCACTCCAGTCACCTTCAGAGGCCCTGCTTCAGTTGAGCTTTGCCACCTGCTCCATTCTTGATCTCAGCTGGGTGAAGGCAGGGGGTGGGCATTGCCACCTGCTCTGCTCCTGATTGCAGCTGGGTAAAGGTGGGGCGGGCATTGCCACCTGCTCCGTGCCTGCTCCTGGCCTGAGCTTCTTGCCATGGTGCACTCTCAGAGGGACAGGCTGCCTCTTCTGGGATTCCTTCCATGGCAGTGCCCTCTGGAGGTGCACCAAAGTAGGAAGTGAGTTGTCTGGAACATGCTTAGCCTTTTATATAGTAGGATATAATTTATTTTAAATGTTTCTACTGTTGAAATGTTTTAATATTTGATGTTTGCCACCGTTAGGACCGTATTTGGATGGGAAAGTAGTAGAGAAATGTTTTAAATAATTAAATAGAAAGGTGATGCTTCCTTTGCCCTTCTGAGTCACCTGCTACCAATACAGAGGAAAGCCAGGGCTTGATGTTTGTTTTAGAGAAGAAACAAATGGGCACCAGGAAACTGGTGATCACTGCCCTACAGTTTCTGTGATGCTGGGCTTTAGGCAGCCATAGAGAGCTAGCAGGGTAGAAAGCAGGGAGGCTTGAGGGAAAATTTAGCAGAAGTTCAGGGAAATAGAGAATGGTGGTGGGGAGAGAACCAATTGTAACACCAAGGTTTTATAACCAGGAAAACTCAGTTAAGGCTGACTGTTGACCAAGCCAAAACAAAGACTAACCTCTGGAAGCCTTAATAATCCTGTGAGATCAGGGTAGGTACCGGAGAGGATTTCATAGGCAAAGAAACAATCCCCAGTATCATAGGATTGCAGGAACAGATCTAGGCCGACAATTCCTTGCCATCATCAAGAAGAGAGACTGGTAAAACTTTTAGCTCCATCATTTCAATTGCCCACAGAGCAACTTACTTCCCACTTTTGTATCATTTTTATTTCTACAAGCAAGCCTGGGGATTTTTTTGGTCTGTATTTGTTGGATTTGATTATTGTCACAAGTTCTGCTGAAAGATATAGTAGAAAACAACAACATTTAACATTTGAGAATTTTGCTGCTTTATTCAGGAATTTGCTTCCTGTTACCATGTATCATTGATTCATCGGTGGTTTGACTATGGAGGTGGTAGGAATTGCAGCTGGAGCCCCCCTCCACCTCACATCCATCTCTAAGGATGAAGAAAGACATCAAAGATTCTGATGCAGAGTTGTCGGTGTGAATTTGAATATTTATAAGAAAATATAAGACATTTATAAATTATAAATGAACACAGTTGTGCTGTTTTCTACTATCTTTTCTAATATTTACATTTTTATACTGTATCAGTAGCCTATGGTGGCAGAGGTAGAATGCTGTAGCTTTGTGACAAGAGTACCTCTGAAAAGCCATGTTTAACAGCAAAGTAATTAAAGCAGAGAAGAGCGATCCCATGTTGGAGTAATTTTAAACTTCTGCTGCTGTTCCAAAGAAGGGAAACAGTTTGAGCAACAATAGGTGCACCAATCCTTTGCACCAATCTAATGGGTCTTTAGTATATGCCAAGGGAGGGGGATTATTATATAACTTTATTAATTCTAGGAGGCTGACAATTGCTACAACATGAACAGTGCAATCTTAAACAGGGCCGCTCAGAATCCTACTTAAGGATTAAGCATTGGGGCTTACTTCTAGGAAAGTGTGCTTGTATGGCACTGTAAAATATCACAATAACGTAGGCTATTGTCCAGCAAATCCCATGCCACAAGAAGACAACTAATTTCCAAGATATCACAGGAGTGCTTTTACTCTTCACCTTCTTCCTCCCTAAATCCCATAGCTACAGTTCCAGGTATTGTATTGCTGGGCCACAGTTGGTTCTCTGACAGTCCTTCAAGGCTATTATCATGGGTACTTCTCTTCAGTTATCTGGCTCGTGTGGCAGCTCTTAGTTGTTTCTGGGGTGTTCCTACTGTCTGATAAAAAAAATGTATCCTGGAATTAAAAACAGATCCATCCCTTTTCATAAAATTATGTTTTGGAATTTAAGTCACGCAGTTCAAGTTGAATATTTCTATTTGTGTCCGATCATATATAATTTCCTTTTGCTGTCACAGCTTGAGAAAATGTTACTTACCACTAGCCACTTCAAAGTAGCATTTGCCAGGATTGAAGAATTCATGCCTTTAAAGCATGGAATTTCCAGCGTCTGATTCAATAATATTTCTACCACAGAACTTTTCTCATCTTCTGTAATGGAACAAAATCAAGAAATAAAACTATGATTAAAATCACAGTGTAGAGCATATTTAAAACACACTATATCCTAATCTGCCAAGCCTATAAAATGCTGACTGAATTCTACAAGTACACTATGGTTGGAACTTTCATTGGGATATCAAATACAGAGGGAGAAAATGAACTTAAGAAAAGGAGTAGATCACAGGATATAGTATGATAGAGAATAATCAGGGATATAAATGAAAAAGCATATTAATGTGTTCTTTGTTTTTTCAACAGGCTCTGTCATGAGGTAAAATGAAACACTGGATTTTAGAGGGGCTGCAACCTCCCACCCCACCTATTGCTTGCTTCCTTTCATGTCAACTCTGCCTCACGAGTCCCATTTCTGTCTCTACCTGGGAGTTGGAGTAGCAAATACTCCACATCCTCTTTCCCCCAGGTTTCTTTTAAAATACCACAACAAGACACAGAGGGCTTCACAAACTCTTGCAAACTTTTTGCCATCATTTTAGTCACCTAAAATGACTAAATAGTCCAGCTCAAGGACTATGTGAAGCTCATGTAAGGATCCCTGATGTTCCTGGCTTTCTTCTTTCCTACATCAATTTCTGACCTTGGGAAAGTTTAGGGTAGTCCATATGGACTAACAGCCATGAGTTGAGAGTCTATAAGTGAGGAGGCAGACATGATGAAATTTCCTCACTTAAGTGGAACTTCCCTCATGCAAGCACGGCCCCTTTTTCCTCCACACTGTAGTCTTCTGATTCCCACGGCTGTTGATCCATACAGGTCCAGTGTGTCCAGGAATAAACTTCCATGGAATTGGAAATGGCTGTGATCGGAGGGGAACACTTCTGCTGATGATCATGGGATCTAATCCACTACGTACAGCCCTGGTCATTCTGTCTCCCAAAGAATATTATAGAGTTCAAAAAGATGCAGAAAAGGGCAATATAAATGATTAAAGAGCTAGAGCACATTTGCTAGAGTTTGTTGCTGTCAAAAAGGAAGGATGTGTCAGAATTGTATTATATTAGGCATGATGTGGAGAAAATATTTAGGACAAAGGAAAGTACCTTGCACAACACATAAATAACTTTTTGAACTCATTGCCTTTGAATGTAGTGACTGTTAGTGAAAGTTGCTTTAAAAAGGAGAGCTCCATCAATAGCTGAATGGAACTTCCATGTTCAGAGGTACTATACCTCAGAATGGCAGTTGCTATGGGACAACAAAAGGGGCTTTTTGGCCCTCCAACTTGTGGACTAATGAGACATCAGATGGATTACTGGGCTGAAAGACTGAGCAAAATGGTTGTTACTAAGTTCTTATGTGGACTGAGGGCCAAGCTAAAAGTGACGAATGACACTTGAACAGCAAGTGGATTGAATGGAAGGCAAGTGAACAGGGAGAAATACACTTGCTGTTCAAGTGTCATTCATCACTTGTAGCTTGGCCCTATATCTTTGTCACACGAGAGGTTGTCTAAAGGCAAGCAGAACTTTTTCCTCTGCATCCAAGTAATAAGAATGTCCCTGCCTCCCTTGTATTAGAATAGTGTTTTGTTGGAGAAACAGTAGACCAGGTGGTTTAAATAATATCTGGAGACAAACAGGAAGAGGATGGCTAAGTAGCAGGATTCTTTACAGCTTTCTAAGATGCTTTTCACGTTCTCACAATGCTGCATCAATAACTATTTTGTCATACTTCCTTTGATCCAATTCTACAGTAACCCTCATTGCCTCCACTTTGCCAGTTATCCATCCCTAGTGATTTAGAGTGGGTTTATTCCATGTGGATGAGTTTGTTTGACTTTGATGTATAGTTATGCTTCCTTAGTGACTAATGTCCCACATCCTCTCACTCACAGTTTCTGTGCATGTTCTATCCGGTGAGTTGAAAGATAAAACTAAAATGTGCATTTTGCTAACTATTTTTGGAACTCTGTCTAGCAGGCAGCACAACAGAGATTAAGAGGCAAGGGTGTCAGGGTGGAGAGAAGAAGAGTAAAACAAATGGATTGTGAACAAGGGTTGTTTGACTTTTGTCCTATTACAAGGTTGTGATAACATTAAACAGGTTGTTGGCATCAGGGCTGGTGTGTCCATGGAGGCAGATCTAGCGGCTGCCTCACATGCTGAGGCACCGGAAAGGGCACTGGGTTGAGGGAGCACACCATGTGGTGGTGGTGGCAGTGCTGGTGGCTGAATAGGAGGGCTAGGAAACCACCCACATGCCTCCCCAACCACCTGCCGCACTGGGCCGCAGCTGCTGCAGCCTCCCAGCCCTTCCACTCAGTTGCCCTGTGCTGCTGCTGCTGCTGCTGCGTGCACACAGCTGCAGGCCATGCGCAGCAAGCGGTCAAGGCGGCACAGAGCAACTGAGCAGGAGGGCTGGGAGGCTACCCACACACCATCCCAGCTGCCTGCCGTGCCAATGGGGCCGGCTCGCAGCAGCATGCTGCGTGATGATGTCACACGCAGTGATGTCATCATGCAGTCCGGGTGCGAACGCGTGCTTTGCACGCGCATGTGGGGTGGCAACAGCCCTGAAGCTGCCCCTGGCCTCAAGCGCCAGAAACTCTGGCACCGGCCCTGGTTGGCATTGTAAATCACACTTCCGTGAAGAGCAAGGCTTGGAACAGATGAATTCAGCCCAAAAAACAAGAATAAAAATAAATTTCAAATGTTATATCCAGTAGAAATTGTGTCCTCTTCACGAGGATCATGTGGCTGGGATCATGAGGCTGAGAGCCTGTTTGGTGTAGTGGTTAAGAGCGGCAGGACTCTAATCTGGAGAACCAGGTTTGATTCCCCACTCCTCCACTTGAAGCCAGCTGGGTGACCTTGGGTCAGTCACAGCTTCCTGGAGCTCTCTCAGCCCCACCCACCTCACAGGGTGATTGTTGTTGTGGGGATAATGATAACATACTTTGTAAACTGCTCTGAGTGGGTGTTAAGTCATCCTGAAGGGCGGTATATACATTGAATGTTGTTGTTGTTGTTAGTCATATGCTTTGACAGCTGTCCTTAGCTGAAGTGTCTGAAAAAATCCTGAACTAAGAATGATCAGGGAGAATATGATGATGATGATGATGATGATGATGATGATGATGATGATGATGATGATGATGATGATGATGAACAACAAGAAGAAGAAATCAGTCCAGTTCACCTCATTTCTAAGGCTATGACTGCACCTGGATGAGATTCATAACCAGCTCAAATGATCTGTCTTATTTATTTGAAACATTTACAAGCCTGCCTGTCTCCGAGATAGCTGTGGAGGTTCACAAAAGTAAAAACAGGATATCACACAAACAGGATATCACACACACACAAAACATAGAACACAAAGTTAAAAACCTTAACAATAATGTCTATAAGAGCTGCCAGCCCTCTGACAAAACAAAAATCATCTGTGGATACCAAATGCTTTTCTTTAAAAATTGCATTTTGCAACCCCCACAGAACTCCAACAGAGACAACAATCTCCTAATTCTTAGCTGACTGTTCCATAATGTTGGGATGGCTACAGAAAAACACAGATGGGCAACTATGGACCACACCTTTTGAATAGTGCCCAGAAATAGATGGGCAAGCAGAGCAGATGTTTCACCACAAAGATGATAACAATCCCTGTATCCTGCTCCCAACAGTAGCCTGACTGCTGCATTTTGGACAGAATTCTAGTTTGTGTGGCTGGAAACTGTGATCATATGTTTTGAGCACACTGTGGGGGACCTTGTATTCCTGACAGATGCATCTGGCATTGCATGAATGGAATGCCAATGTATAATCTGCAGAATATTATAACGATGAAGCACATCCATTGCCACAGCAAATAGTTGCAAAAGGAACACAGTTGGCCATGTTGGTAATAACAGTACTTATATAAATAAGTTCCCATCTGGAGCCATGGATAGGACTCACACTCTGTTGGATATTGTGCTAATATCCCAAACCTCCTGTCTGGCCAGGAGAACCAAGGAGATCCATGATTACAATTGCACAAGATCCAACAACGTTGATCTTGTCAATGCTGATCCATTTCTATTGGAAAAGATAGCTTTATACAGACTCACACACGTTTCTCATTAAATAATAGTAACATGTTCACTATTACTTACCATGCTTCTTAATAATGAGGTTAATTTCTGAGCTTCTTATTCCAGCTGGATAGGTAGCAAAGCTGCATTCATACTGTCCTGTCAGTTCCAAAGTAACATTATTCAGCTGTAAACTCCATTGGTTGCATTCTGTGTAGTTTGCTGTGAAATCACTGTGACTGGAAGTTCTGTTCAGGTCTGGCTGGTAATGGTGGCATTGTTGACTGAAGTCTACAGAATGGCTATATCCCATTGTAGCAAAATGCAAGTATTCAACACCATATACAGGATTATATACAGCTATCCTGGATGGCGGAGTGTTATCTACTTTTGACCACTGAGTTTGTGTAACATATATCCCATCTCGTTTCAGAATGCAGCACTGAAGGGTCACATTGCTGCCAGATGTGGCATAGACAGTTTTCTTGTTCTTAATGGTGATTTCTGGCTGGGCTAAAAAGAAAAAAACAAATGCATGAAATATGACAATCACTTGAGGGATTTTTTTTGCTCCCCCTTCCTTTGTATTTAAAATAGATAATTTCAATATATGTTAAATATTTTGGCCAAATCCAGAGAAGCTGGAAGCACAACAGGAGCAGTTTTTTGGGAGTGCTGCTGCTGCTGCTGCTGCTACTACTATTCAATTTTTAGCCCTCCCTCCCCACGAATAGGCTCAGGGCAGGTTACATCAATAGCTTGTCCCTTCCTTTCCACTTTGTTAGAAGCAGGACTCTGAGAAGGAGACCAAGAGGAAAGGTGCTGGTTGGAACCTTGGCAAGGAAATCACAGTTCCCAGGCTTCATAAGAGTATTAAAAGAAGAGCAAAGCGGAAAAGAAGTGGCAGGAGACTTAGGGGTGGAGCAGGGGTAAGCCAGTCAGCGGGAGGCAGAGTAAATGAAGGGCTCAAGATCATGTTATGCGTGCCCATCTGAGGGCAGTGAAAACTGTGAGGGGGAGGGACAGGGAAAGGAATCTTGGCTTACATTCTAGAGGGTTGCTTGAAAGAGACAGAAAGTTGATAGCATTGGATTTGGAGATCAGAACAGCAATAGGGTGTCAATGTGTAAGCTTTTAAGTCCACCAGAGCACTTCATCAAATTGCACAGTCAAGTTTATTTATTTATTTAGAAAATGTATATACCATCTCCACAGAGACTTGCTTTTGGGGGAAGAAGCATATAAAAAGTTGATGAAGAAGACATTTCAGGGCATGATGGAAAAGTTCCCAAGTGTGTAAGTTATAGAAGTCATTAAAAAAGAGTACAGGAAGTGCTACAGGTTTACTTTAGTTCAGTATTTTGCATTCAGGAAGCTGTTTTGCTTTTGACAGACTGTTATACAGGAAATTCTTTCTGAGAAAAAATTCTTAAGAGCATGCATGAAGATCAAAGGCCAACATCAGCAGGGTATCAGAAATAAATATTTTAATAGTTAACTTTTATTAATAGCCCTTTTATCTCTAAATGTGTTGCAACTTGGAATTTCTGTATCTTTCAAGTTGTCATGAGAGGTCTTATTATCAGGCCAAAGTTTTTAAGCTCATCTTCCTAAAGTTGAGCTGTTCTGTCTGAGTATAATCTTTTACAGAGTCTTAGCTGATTACATTATCTGTTAGGATCAAGCCTACTCATCATGAAACTTTGAGGTGTGCAATTGCTTAGAGATAACAAGAGCTGCTACAGCATCACAAACCATGTACTTGTATTGACTTCCAGCACATTCCATCAGGAAGTTCATCAGGAAATCCCATTGAAATGAACAACACCTTTTAAGACTACTAAGATTCAGCATTATAGATATCCCATTAGTCCTCGTGTTTGTGAGATTTTATCTATACCGAGAATGCCTCAGAAGCCACTCTCTTTATTTTCTAGCCCTTGTCCCTGTGAAGTCACTGTTTTTGCCCTTCAGAGATCCCTTGTTACAATTTTCAGGAGTGAACTAGTACTGTAATTTACTGGGAAAGTTCTCAGTGAGCCTCTGCCCTGGGGGGCCACTAGCTGCAAGGAGAAATCAAAGCCAAGTCAAAGTGTCACCATTCCTGCAGCCTGGATCTGAGCCAAGTAGACCCTGAGGTACTGCTAGCACTGCAGTGGCCCTTGGCTCAAGTTCCTCCAGGTCTGTTTTAACATCCTGCTCTGCCCCTGATCATTTTCTTAACATGAGCTGCTACAATTGCCGTTTCTCAAAGTTCAGCTCTCTTCCTGGCTGCTGCCTATGTCCAGCCTGCTGGAGTAGGTTTTGAACTCTTGATATTTTAGGACAGTGACGGTTTTCCAATATATTTTTCATCAACATTACCCTCTTGGCTTTCAGAGCAATGGAAGAAAAAAAGGGTCCCACAGCAACAGGTGGAGTGGAGCCTTTGGTTACATGTAAAAGTGGGAGATGGGGTGGAGAAGAAGGGTTCAGGCAGCAGTCCTTTTTAACAAGTACACTCCTATTTTCATCCTTGAAATGTGGGAAGTGTTATACCAATGCTCTTCCATAATAGTAAAATAAAACCCAGCACTCTCCTTTTAGAGAAAAGAACTTTGAAGTTTCTCACTTTATATACACTGTAAGAACTTGTTCTAGAAATCTCCATTTGAAAATGAAAGTCATCAATACTTTTTTCAGAAGAATGTAAGAATTACTGGCTAGCCCAGAACGAAGGCCAATTTAGTCAAACTCCTTCCCTCCAACAGTAAGCCAGAACTACAATCTTGTATTTATTAAAAAGAGATAATTAAATAGACATCACCACATGGCTTGGATTCTGATTCTTAGTTAAGGCATAAAACAGGTTCACCAACATAACACATATAGCTTTGTTAAAAGAAAACACTTACCTTTGATAAAATGTGGCAGGAGAATGAGAAAGTAATGTGCCTGAAATGACCATGTTACCTTCATCTTGTGCTGCTGAGAAAGGTTTTTAAAAAATCAAATCACACCCCGGTTCTCAAAGAAGTCAAAACATTCTGTCTTGTGGAGTCAGACCAACCACCAAATGATTATCTCTTTCTCTACAAATGGTGAATTATAATTTGCATATTCTCTTTTTTCATTTGACTGAGAGGAAACGTATGCTACAGGAAACCACGGCTAGAACAGGTTTTAATATGTATGCTTATATGTGAAACAGTTTGCCTTAAGATCTCATAGAAAAATGAAAAGGAAAATTGTAACACAATGCACTTATTACCTGCAATCTTTTTTACCTTGAGATGTCAAGGGTTGAAGATGGATCCTTCTGCATGTAAAACATATGCTCTACCATCACCCCTGCCCAAATACAACATGGGGAAAGGTGGCATGAGTGTGTATTAAAACTCTGCCTGTTCATCATCCACTCTCCCTTATGGCTGGGAAGAAATTGGAGCTAGAGCTACCCAAGAGGGTTCCACTTTCCAGGGTACCTATCACCCATCATGCCAAAAGCGCAATTCAGGCAAATGAGCAAATTTGATTCCCTATCTGCAGGAATCCCAGGAATGTGACAGGTTGTGTGCTGTCAGAGTATTTCATAAAGTAGGCAGCTGACTCTGGAGGTACTCATCAAAGTCCATCATATGGTTCTCTGTGAGAAAGAGTTGCATCAGAGCATAAGAAACATTGGCAGGTGAATCAGCCCAGTGATCCATCTAGTCCAGCAATTTACCTTACACAGTAAGCAACCAGTTATTCTGGAGGGCCAACAACAGGGCATACAAGCCCAAACCTTCCCCTGATGATGTCTCCTGGCACTCTACAAATGATGTCTCCTGGCACTCATATTCACAGGTTTACTGCCTCTGAATGTGGAGGTTCCCTTTAGACAGCAATGGCTGAGAAAGGGAGTAACTGTTGAAACTTCTATGAAGATTGTTTTAAAAGACATAAAATTGTTACAGATTCTTTAAAAAACACTGTTTTACAGTAATTTGCAGGTTTGTAAGCAATGTGAGACTTTTGGGGGGGAAGCAGCATACCATCAGTAAAATACAGATTACTATTAGAATCTTCACATTTCACTCTGCCATGTTTGAAACTTTCCTCAAACTTAAATGTGTCTGAAAGCTTACAACTTTGCTGAGTAGAGTAGTAGTATACAGGCCAATATGATGGATTTAAATATAGCATTTTATTTTAATTTGTCTATAATGTTTGAATATTAACTGATCACTCCTCTTTAGGGTTGCCACACGCCTGCTGGGGGTGGGAAATCACCTGCCCCAACAGGAATTGCCCAGTCATGCTCCAAGGGCTGGCAGGAGAGGGAAAAAAGACTGCAGAGTTTCCAGCAATTCCTAAAGACGCGTTTTTTCCCAGAAGTGTCATCACGCCATCGCCAACAGCCCCCGCAATCTCCTACTATTTGCCAGCCAGGTCTGGCAACCATATTCCTTTTCATTGATTTAAGTAGTAAATTGCTATGAATACTATTGTTTTCAAAATAATTTAAAATTATATTATTAATTTTAATATTATTTGATTTGCATGTTAATAATTTATAAATTCTGCGAACCTCAGCTTTGAATTCTCAGTCTGCCATGGAAGCTTACTGGGTGATCTGAGGCCAAATATTCAGCCTCAGTCTAACTTACCTAACAGGATTGTTATTCTAAAGATAAAGTAGAAGAAGGGAGGATGATGTTTAAGTTGTTTTGAGTCCCTGTGATGGGGAAATGAGGTATGAATATCTAAAACAATAGAAGTATTTAAAAGTAAGCTTTGGGTAGCTGCTGTTTCCTCCCCTTGACCACTGAAGTCTGAAATGAGACCACTGCATGTACAGTAAACTGCAAGGGAGCTTAAAGCCTAGGGAAATGGTGGTATTAATTTCAGCTCCCATCTCCCAGTTCCTTCCTGGGGCACTGTTCTATAAGCAGACTGCTCTATTTTTTGGTCTTGTTTCCTTCAGATTATTCTCTACCTTCCTTTGCTAGAGGAGGAGAGACAAGGGCAAGAAGTCAGCAGATGTAGCTCTGTTTGTGTGACATACTAGAAAAATTGCTGGTAGCCGTTTTATTGATCCTATAACTATTCATCACAATTGAATAGGAAGGCACAAGCACAGCATGATATATGTCATGTCCACAAGAGGGTCACTCTTTAGTCCTCAGTAGATCCTAGGTTACTAGGTCCTATCTAAGAGTGACATACTAATAGCCATTATTCTTTGGCCTTGACTTTCATTGGACCATATTTGTTGGCACTTGTCATTCCGCTGAGAACACAGAAGACAGTGAAGATAAGAAAAGTAAATTAATTTGTCCATCAGTAGCTCAGGCACACAGGATTGGTATTTATTAACACATGAGAGGAAATAGGCAGGGGGAAAATATGAAATCTTAAATTATTCCTCTGGTGCAGTGCTTGTCTTGGCTTGCCAGATGTATCCTTATGTACCAAGTACTCACTTGCGATATTCATGAAAGTGCTGCAGTATCTCCCTCAGAAGATAATCAGGAAGCTGTCAAAGACAGAGCACTGTATATGTGTTTTCATTACCTATCGTTGCAATCCCTTCAGATCTGCTATGCAAGAGGCTGCACAAGGATTCCTAAAGGAAGGCTCTCATTGGCCTGATGAATCAGCATGTGATAACGTTCCTCTGAATGTTACATTTGCGGTTTCCCCCAAGCCTCCCACCTCCACACTGTTGCATAAATTGTGTGCAGAATACCAATGAAACAAGCTGATGCACTGGGCCATATACATACAAAAACCAGCGAGATCTGTATAATAAAGGTTTCCTCCTTTAATTTGTCTGTCTGATCTTATTGTGGATATGTTAATGCAGCAAAATTACCCAATCTATAAAGTGAAGAATCATGTAGGGGTGTGCACTTAAAAAAATTCTGTTTCAGTTTTGGATCCACTACTTCCGAACCAACTGTGCAACATTATTGGTTTTTTCTGGCTGAGGAGTGGCTAGCTTAGATATCATCTATTTGAGTTTTTTCCCGTTAATATGAGTTTTGACCCTGATGTTTACGAGTGCTTCCAAGTCTACTCATATGTAATCCCCATGTTATTAAATAGTTCTTACTCCCAGGGAAGTGTCTTTTGAATTGCAACCTATGATTCAAGTCTGCACATTCCTGTTTTCAAATGTTTCCAAATCTGATAGGGGGAGGAGTCTCTTTGTGAGGACCCAATTGGCAGGGAGACAATGCCATTGGCCAGGCAACAACATGAAAAAAGATGCACTAATGTGCATTGTGCCCATTCCCCCCTTCCTGCCAACAAAGTTAATTAATATCATAAGAGCTCTCTCCTCTTGGGATCAGATTGCTGTATGCTGTAAAGGAAAACAAGATGCAGCTCTGTCAGCCCAGTGCTTGCCTCTTGCTTCTCTTCTGAGGTATGAACTGATACAAAACACACACACTTTTTGGTGGGAGGGACTAATTACAATTTGGTTTCCCAGATTTGTTTCAGAGTTCTGGGAGCTGCTTTAACAAAACAGAACAGTGATTTCTGGTTGTATTTCTGGCTCATTTGTTTTGTTTTGCACACTCTTAGAATCACATGTAGTGAAACACTCCCCAAGCAACAGATAAAATATACTTTTATTAAAGCTAATTCACAATCTCTTGTATTTTTTCAGTTGCAGATAGACATGGGCACGAACCACAAAAAAAATGAACCGTGGGGTTCGTAGTTCGTGGGATTTAAGTGCCCCTTTCTGGCTGCTTAGAAGCAGGGAAAGGGGCATTTAATCATTTAAAGGGTCCTTTCCTGCTGCTTGCAAGGGGCAGGTCCCTTTAAACTAGCAGCTGGTAGGGGGGAATCCTTTAAACAGCCCAAACCCCAGCCTCCAGCCCCAGCCCCACACTTACCTTGCAGCTGGGGTGGTGGAGGCCATGGTCCAGCTGACCTGTGGGCCCACGGCCTCCTCCTGCGAGGGGCGGGAAGGCTGTTTTTGGCCTCTTCTGCCGCTGCGTGGGCCCGCAGAATGGCAGAGGAGGCAGACCTTCTGCCCCTCAAATGGCTGCCATGGGCTCACAGGGTGGCAAAGGAGGCCAAAAATTTAATATGAGCCAAATGAACCAGTAGACCAGTTCATGGAAGTTCATGGATAGATATGGGCATGAACCAAAAAAAATTAACGAACTTGCAGTTCATGGTTTGGTGCCACCGACGAACCCGAACAAATGAACCATAACAAACATTTCCCATTACCAAACCGGTTCGTAGTTCATGGGTGTCAGAATGGCCTCCATTGCACTTAGAGAAGCCGTATTCACAGGGAGTGTTTAGCAGGCTCTCCTAAAGCCAGCACCCAAGTTTGGTCAAGATTGCAATAGGGATCTTGGTGTTATACCCTCTCCAATCTGAGGCAAAAACACTTTTCCTGTAGGAGACTGTTTTTCCTTGGTTGTTTGATTCATCCTGGGTTTGATTGCTCTTTGGATTTCATTTCTGGAGTAGCCATTTGCCTGAAGTGCGTGGTTTAGATGATGAGATTGCCATATATCAAAGGAATTACTGATCAGATGGGAAAGCTTATGAAAAAGCATAACCTCCAAGCAGTATTCAGACCCACCCGAAAAATACAACAGATGCTATGATCAGCAAAAGACAGTAGAGACCCCCTCACCTCTGCAGGAGTATACCGTATACCCTGCAGCTGTGGACAAGTTTACATCGGGACCACAAAGCCTAGCATCCAGGCAAGAATAAAAGAACATGAAAGACACTGCAGACTTGGACAACCTGAAAAATCAGCAGTGGCTGAACATAGCCTAACGCAAACAGGGCACAGTATCTTATTCCAGGACACCAAAATACTGGACAACACTTCCAACTACTTTGTCAGACTGCACAGGGAAGCCATTGAAATTCACAAGCCTAAGCAAAACTTCAACAGGAAAGAAGAAACCTTAAGAATGAACAGAGCATGGTTGCCAGTTCTGAAAAACACCAGGCTAACAAAACATTCTATCCCCGACAATAGCCCTGCAGAGAAGATTAGCACATCAAGTACCAATCCATATGCAAAAGAACCTCCTCAGGATACAGTGAAGCCTCCCGCCATTAGCATTCCACACCCTGGGAAACTCTTACAGGATGACTCAGCTCAACCCCACCCCTCCTGAGTAGATACAAATGACCTACATCTTTTCCACACTGTGACACTGAGAGATCTCTGTCTTTTGGTGCTACACCTCTGAAGATGCCAGCCACAGCTGCTGGCGAAACGTCAGGAACTACAATGCCAAGACCACGGCAATACAGCCCGGAAAACCCACAACAACCATCGTTCTCCGGCCGTGAAAGCCTTCGACAATACAAATGCTGGTTCATTGGCCATTGACCCTCATGAACCGCTGGATCGCGAACAGATGATCAGGTGGTTCGTGGGTTTTTTTGGTTCATAATGCGGTTCGTGCCCATGTCTATTCATGGAAATGAGCTTCCACGAACCACTGTTTCACAAACCATGAACTGGCCTGGTTCATGCGTTTTTTTTGGTTCATATTTAGGTTCGTGCCCATCTCTAGTTGCAGAAAGAAAAATAGAAAGCTAATCTAAATAACACTATGGACAGCTAATCTGACAGCATGTTGGTGGAGGTTTGGGGTGTGCCTCTTGCAAGCTTGCACAAGAAAGCTCTGCAGAACCATGATGCCTCTTGCCAGACCAGCAGAAGAGAGAGAACAAAGGGCACAAGGATAAAAGGAGTCAGAAGCTTCCAGAACAGACAAAAAGAGGCATCACACAAATACAGTCCGTTTCTAATGTAAAGAAAATGCTGAACTTAGCATGCTGACTAAACTCTATTCCAGCAGATCTAACATGTATGAAGAGGGCTGTACATTGGCATTAAGCCAAAATATTGGGCAGAAATTTGTATATTTCTTATAGAACAATTCTCAATCTTTAGTATGCTGAGTCTACCCTCCAAATCAGACATTTTCTTCAGGAAAAATTATCTTTGTCACCTGGAGATCAGTTGTAATACTGGGAGATCTCCAGGCATCACCTGGAGGTTGCAAATCTTGGTTTCCCTTTGGCTTCCATTTGTACAGCCTATGGAGTTGTGGGATAATGTTGCTTTTCTAGATTCTACCTGAGGGCAATTCAATTTAACAGTTTTCGCATTAAATATATCTCTTTTCAGTTCCTTACTATTTTTAATAATATTGGGATTCTTTGAGGGAAGCAGAGCTGCAAAACAGTTTTACAAAATGTATTTGCCATCATTCCCTAGAGATCAGTATCAAGGAACTGTCAGTAGGTGGCACTGAAATCTCATATGCAAGTTCCATTGTATCAACACTAAAAACAAATCTCCTGGCACACATTAACTTTGCCCACATATAGAGGGTAGCGACGGGACTCCTCCAATTATCTTCTATTGATGCTTTTACTTCCAGAAAAGGCATTCTGAATGATAAAAAATTTACTTTTCCAGCAGAAGGCACAACAGTTCCATTATCCCTTCCATTAAGGGGGTGGGTGGAGAAAAAACATCAATTGCAATACAATTCTTCTTCCACAATTACTGTTAAGAAGAATACAGGAGTTCAGGCAGTCCCACAGCAAAAGAAATCTTGAACTCCAGGGACAGTTTCAATTATTCACAAAGAGAGCTTTTTCAGAGAGTTGGCGCAAGAACTGTTCCTGCTAGAGGCGAGGAATGATTCCCCTTGCAGACGGGTATCCTCTAACTATTGCTTAAAGGAAGCACAGCTCCCTACTGGAAAAAAGAGGACACTTTGAAGAGGGAATGTCATTAAATGATAAACCAACCTTTTAAAAGAAGGAATGTTTGAAGAACTGGATATTCCTTCATTGTCTTATTTTCTTTTTTTTCTTCTTTTTTTGTGTGATTAGGCAGCAAGTTAGTTTCTACAGAATTTTTTTTAAAGGCCTGTTTCACTTTAGCTGAAGAGGTAGAATAGCCTAATGGGTGTTCATTGAGAAAATGTAGAGGAAACTTTTCCTCCCACATTTATGAATTGTTTTGTTGGCTCTTTAAAGAAAAAATTCTATAGTACTGATTCTCTGTTGAGCTTAAACCTTCACCTCCACAGATAGTAATCATCTCAAGGTCAAGGTTATCTCTCATGGCGTGTTAGTGTGATGTGATACCCACTACTAATACAAAGTAATCCATAAAAAAAAACTTTACAGAAACACACAACCTCTTCAAGTACCATTTTCCCCAGGAATGTTTCCTAAATGTATCAATAAATGACATACAGTTGAGGTATGAGAAACCTTTAAAAAATCTTTTTGCTTCCCAAAGCCAAAGCCGGTTAAAGAGCCCATAAGAAAGAGACCCCACACTGCAATCCTAAGAAGAGTTACATCCTCCGAAACCCATTAAATTCAAAAGACTCAGAAGGTTGTAGCTCTGTTTAGGAGTGTGCTGTCAGTTTCCCTGTGGATACAAATATGAAGTAGTGACAGAAGAAAGGTAGAAATAATGTGCAAACAGCCCACAGAATCAAAGTCCTAAAGCCCCCCTCCCCCCCCCAAAGCATAGCCAAGACTAATCAATCACCAGCTCACTTCTGATCACAGGAACATAAACAGAACAGGAGAAAGATTCAGATGTCCAATGACATGTTGCAAACAGAGGAGGACAAAAAACTGCAGTACTTTTTTTGACTCCAAATATGTTATCCAATCAGCTTCTGTTCATGAGCAAACTCAATTTACAAGGGCTGCCTTTTCAAGGAATTCAAGGAATAATGTAACTTTGGAGTAATCAAGCGTGGAAATTTTCACTGAATGGTATTCATAGGTCACACAAGACATCAGAGGAAGATAAGTCCACTCACTTTAACCTCTTGAATCACCCACTAAATTGTTCCTTGCCTTTCTCACAATGTTACAAAGGGAAATTTGTACTGGATTTTAACTGCTTTTGCTTAACTGCTAACTAATAAAGATCTTTATATTTCTAAACAGTAGTTTTTATTCCAAGACTACCTTAGAATCCAGCAAGGGTTTTCTGGCAGCTTTGTCAGGTTAAAGAATGGGCTTGTCTGGGTTCCAGGCTTTGGAACCAAACAAAAGACGACCACCTTGCCCCTCCGAAGAGTCTAGGCTTGGCAAGGGGGGAAGGGAACAACACAGAAGATATAATTATTTTTGAAACTGCCAAGCTTAAGAACTCTTCTGAATCAAATATGCTTATCAAAACTCTACAGCCTTTATGCTTATGTTCTTATAAATAAATTCTACTTTTGTTTAAACAGAAAAGATCACTCCCCCCGCCACTACCCTCATGCACTGACCATTCGGTAGAACTACCATCTATAACAAAACTTCCTATATTATCAGTTAAACTGTGGAAGCCTAAGGTGGCAGTGAAAACTTTTTGAAGGAGTCAGGGAGACAGCAATATAAAAGTCACACTAACACAAAAGGGAAGGTGTTCTTGAGGTAAAAGCCTAGGTAAAGTAGGAAACACCTGATGTTCTGTGTGAATGGAAATTAAGAGTGTTATAAGTTTAAAGTAAAGTAAGGAGGAGATTGATTAAAGATCCAAAGGCAAATGTTTAAAAAAGAACACAGCAAATGATTACAAGGATAAAGGAGGTTTTCTTCTCATATGTGGAGCTCAAATAATTGCTAAGTCTCTCTCATGCTATTCACATGAATGTCTGATTGTCCAAACAGTGTACATTAGAAGTAAAGCAACAATCAATAATAATTTCATAAAAGAGCTGCTCAGAAGTCTAGATCTTAAGAATGTTTGAGATACTGGCCATTTCCACACACGTTGAATAATGCACTTTCAATGCACTTTAGCAATCCTTTGTAAGTGGATTTTTTGTTCCACACATGGAAAATCAGTTTCAAATCTTCACTAAAGACTATTGAAAGTGGATTATCCAACGTGTGTGGAAGCAGCCACTAAATAAATTTCATGTTGCATTTCAAAAAGGCAACACCAAGGATTCAGTTGAAAATGTAAAAGTTTATTTTTTTTCTCCCCCCACACCCCAAAATATGAAAACAGATTTGTCATTTTGGTTTTGAACCATAGCAGAATTTTTTAAAAATATATTCAACATCCCTGTTTCTTATCGGTTCTTATTATCAACGTCTTTTTCATCAGAACTTCCACAAAGCTTAGAACAATTGGCAGAATTGGTCTTTCTTGGCAGAAGGAAACAAGACAGCCCTTTGCTCACTAAGATCTCCACCGCCACCCTACATTACATGAGTCATATATGTTTCGAAAAAAATTAAGGCTTGCAAATACCTTCTTATTTATACAAAATAATCTGAGGTGTTTTTCTGTTAGTTATCACGAGCTGAGGTTAGGCTTTGTGCAAGCCAATGTGTGTAGCATATTCAAATAATTCCTTACTTTTTCAATTGCCCCAGCTAAGCACCAAATGCTACCTTTGTATGAAGTTTCAAAGAGCCCCATCCAGTTACAGAAATCTGATACATAGTGGCAAATGGGAATTCCATGTGCATCTGAAAGCTTGGATCCTCCAGAAGGGATTTCCATTAACAGAGCACAACTTTGTTGTCTCCTCCTTCCACTCCAGCCCAAAGTGACCCCTGAACAGGAACCCCAGGAACAGCATAAGGGGATGATAGGAGAATAATAGTAAGAGGGGGTACAGAAAGAAAAAAGGGATTGTGTAACATGATTGTGTAAATCAGAGATAGTTATATATAACAGAATATATGTGTTTTATATATTTCACCCCACCATCCCCTTCATTAAATTTGTAAGACTCTTTCTATTAGATACAATGATATTTAATTATATTCAACATTTTAAATTACAATTTTCATAACGAATCTATTTTACTAATACTTGTTCTGAGATATTCTTAGTTTTCAGCTACATAATCAAAAAAAGCTTTCCATTTTCCTGAAATTCTAGGATTGGCCTATTATATATATAAGTTGTTAATTTTGTCACTGATGCATATTTGCATAGCTTATTCATCCATTCTGTCAAATCTAGACAGCATTCTGCCTTCCATTTTGCTGTATATACTACTCTTGCCGCTGTCACCATTTATTTAAATAGTTCACTATGTATATTTATAATATTACTTGGTAAGATATTTAATATATTTTTAGGGTTCAGCACAAAGTGAAACTTAGGTATCTTTTGCATTTCTTAGTGTATTTCTATCCAATATTTCTTCACTTTCTTGCACGTCTATCACATGTGAGAGATTGCCCCCCCCCAGTCGAAATAAAGAGGCAGACACAAAGCTTGGGTAATAAACAGCCACTTTTTATTTATGGCAACAACATGAACTGCAACAACTGAAACCTGGCAAGGGCCTAACCAGCGGTACAGGTCAAGCCCTGGGGTCACTCCCCTGGACCCCACCTTGACCTGTCTGGGTGAGACCTGCTGCCCCGGATGTGAGCCATCCAACTGCATGGCTGGGATCCGGCCGGCCTGGTGAATGGTTTCCCCCTTAAAGCTCCAAGCACCCCCACCACAGAGCATGAGGGCAGGACTTTTCTAGGAGCTCCCACCAGGCAGCCTGCCCTCTCAACTGGCTGCCTCCAAGCATGCCAGCTGATCCTGACAGGCCTCCAATATCCCCACCAATGGGGATGTGCCAAGGGTACTCACCGTCCTGCAAACATCCCCCCAACTAAATCCTGCCAGTGATAGCCTGTACAGCACCACCGTAGCCAATAGCCACAGCTCCAGCAAGCAGTACAAGGTAGGCAAAAAACATAGTTCCCCAGGCCAATCAGGGAAAAAAGTAAAAATTCCTACTTGGCCCCCATAAGGTCACCTGTCAAAAACCTGCACTGCCACTGAGCGGGCAGGTGGGCCGAGCACGAGGTGGCAAGTGCAGGAACGGGGGCAGGGCTGCGCTGTTAAGGCGCCTAGCCCCGCCCCTTTCCCCCGTGGCCCTACGAGGCCAGGGGAAATGCTGCTGCTTATTCTCCACAGCGGCAAATGCGGCCCCCGGCCTCAAGCCCTTGGCTGCCAGCTGGGTGGGGGCCAGAATATTGCATCTGTATTTTGACATTTCCAGCACTTTCCACTGTAATCATTATTAGCTTTTGCTATGTCCTTAGGAGTAATATACCATCTGAAAAACATTTTATACCAACTCTCCCTTAATATTTGACACTTTGTAAATTTGATTTTTTTAGTCTATAAATCTCCCTAGTGGCTCATACATATATTTTCTCCAAAATCTTGCATCCATTTTATCATACAGTTCTTTACTTTTTCTGATTCCATGGCATGTTGCACTAAAATGTATATACTTGTATTAGCAGATGTTTTGAATCTCCAGTGATTAGTTGTTCAAACACTGTTTTCTCTCTTAACCAGCCTCCTTCTTTGGACACCATTTGATAATATATCAGTTATGAAATGTTTTTTCCTTGAACTTGAATTTCTTGCCATGTTTATATTTTCCCTTGTTTAGCCATCATATATTCATAATCAATATAATCAGTTTTATTTCTTCTAATAATATCACAATAGGCATGAATTGGGGAAGTTAATTTATTTCTGAACTGAAACCATATTCTTAATAGGCAATCCCTTAAAATATGAGTTCCATCTTGTCTTTGAATTGTTTTTAATGATTTCTTAATCTATAAATAATTATGAATTCCTTCTTTGGTATAAATTATCTCTAATTTTATATTTCTTCTGTTTGGGTTTATAATCCAATCTGATATCCAAATTAGTGAGCTGCTTGATGATACAGTTTAGTATTTGGTACTGCTGCTAACCCTCCTTGATTTTTTCCCTTTTGTAATATTTTAAACCTTATTCTAGATTTCTTCCCATTTCATTCAAAATCATTTATCTTTTTCTTCCATTTTTAAGATCTTCTCATCTATATGGATTGATAAAATTTGGAACAGGAAGTTCAGTTTTGGTAATAAATTCATTTTAAAAGGAGAGATCCTTCCTATCCTCTCCACCACTAAATGGTCTCTTAGCCTGCACATAAAGAAAAGTTGCTCCAGGCAGAAAAAATGGCTACTCTTTGGGATTTGTGATGTAGAACGTGGGACTCCATGACTCTCCCGAAGAGTTGAAGACCATGGGATGACAACCACTGGTCAGAACCATCCCAAGGATTTTTGGTGCCTAAGATTAATGACTTTGTAGACTCCTCCCAAACACATTACAGGAAAGCCACCACTGCCCTCCTCCTCTCCCTGTGCTGCAGGGAACCTGTTGTTGCCAAGTAGGCCCCCTCTCCTGCTTTAAAGCCTGCCATGAACTGTGTTAAAGTTTCCTGCGTTGCTGTTTTACTGCTACACAAAGACTGCCCTGCACGTGTGTGTTCTGGTACACGTGTCAGTTTCCTGTCTGCTGTTTTATTACCTTGCTACTGCAATAGACTGTGTAGTTCCCTGACTCCATGCTTGGATAACTGCACAAAGGACTCTTTTCCTGGGCAAGCCCTGCCCTGACCTATATCTGGATTTCCCAGTGTGTGTTTGGACTGTGTTACAAGTATGCCCCGTGCCTGCATTGCCATCTGCCACGGACCGTGCCTGTTCCCTGCCTTGGACTGTGTTTTAAAGTGCTGTTCCCCCTGCCTCCATGGAAGCCTGCCTCATATGGGCCCAAGCCGCTGCTAGCAGCCAGGCGCCTGCCGGGGAAACCTCCAGCGAGCCTGGCTAGGCGCTCCCTGGTCAGTTCCCGCCTGGAGCCTCCCGCGGGTAGGTCCCCAAGCTCGCCCTCGCTATCGGGCAGCCTGCTATCCAGCCCCAGCCATGCCCAGCCGGCATCCATGTTCCTAGGCAGCCAGAAGACCCTGAGGAAGAGACTGCTTTGAGAAGCCATTTCGGCGAAGCGGGCACACCACGTCCGCAGCGAGAGTACCTCGCCCCGCTCTGCATATCTTAGGAGCCGCCCCGGGGAAGGAACTAAGTGCCGACCATCCCAAGCACTTAGAGAATGCATCTCAAAGAAACCTCCGCATTCCAGAGCTGATGACATCAGGACAAGCCCTGTCCGCTGGAACATCCTTTCAGCCCACTTGGATTTCCCCCTCCCTCTTTTGTCCCCTCTTCCTGAGGTGTCACTTATCCCAATCTGATTACCTAAGTGGCCCATCCAAGCCATTCAGTAACCCATTAGAACCTTTGTTTTAATCTGTGAGAACCACCAAGTACAGCACCAGCCCCAGGGTACGTTTTGGGGTATTTAAGCCGGTCTCGCAGACCGCATGGTGCTCGTGCCATTCCCGTCCTGTCCCAGCCAGGCGCGTGCCATCCTATCCAGAACCCCTCGCTGTCCGTCTGTGGTCCCAGTGCTGGCATTGGGCCACCCCTCGCTGTCGTGTCTCTGCTTCGCTCCAGGATAAGTGAGTATTCCCCCTATCATCGTTGGGAACCAGCTAATGCGAACGTCTCTGTATTTCATACTCTGTATTTCCTAGATCTTGTGTGTTTCTTGTGTGCTTGTGCAAGTTTAGGCTTACGCCACATTGATAGCAAATACACGTGTTTGGAACCTATTTGTAGTCTGCCTCTTTGTCACTAGAGTGTCTGGGATCGGGACCTCCATAGACATAGGTTAAGATCCGCGCTAATTTTAAGTTACAGACTGCTACAGCTAATTCCCCATTATAATAAAGAGCAGTTCTGGTAACACTGTCCCCACTCACACCACCCTCGTTGAAGCTATTTTGATTGGCAGCAGTTCTCCAGCATCTTACACAGACAGTAGGGCTGCCAATTACAGGTCAGGAAATTCCTGGAGATTTGGAAGTGGGGCCTGAGGAGGGCTTAGTTTGGAGAGGGAAGGGGCCTCATGGGGAAAATGCCATAGACTCCACTCTTCATAGCAGCCTCTAGGGGAACTGATCTCTATTGTCAGGAGATCAATTGTAATTCTAGTATACCTTTCTTCTAGGAGGCAAACCTTGAAAAGACAGGTCCTCTACCAGCACCTACTAAATATGCTTTAACTGGAGATGCCAAGAATTGAAGATGGGACCTTTGGCCACCAAAGATGTGCTCTACTCCTAGACTGTGGCTTTCCCCCCAATTCCTGGTTCTATATATTTACTAAACTTTACAGTGTGAAGAGAGGGATCTTTGTATCAGGTTATCCAACCTACGCACCTTCACATGCGTAGTTTTGAATCAAGAGCCTCAAACATTCCAACCAGAGCCTCAATCCTGAAGGGGGGAGGGTGTCTCTGTTTGTAAAACATTACCTCCCTGTAGCTGGCCCAGCAGAATCCAGACTCACCATCAGTAGTTTTCCATCAAACAGTTTTCACCTGGCTACTCTGCACAACATGATTGGTACTGAATAAATATTTGGCAGAAAACAGTATAAGATGTAACAGTATTCATTTGTTAGCCCCTCTGTTCAGTCATTTTCTGTTTGTTGCATAGATTTAGCATGTTTTTCTATACTATCTCTAGCCACTATTCATGTATGAGTCAATAATAAAATCTCTGACTTTCTGGGTTCAGAATAGCACCGTTATCTCTGACTGTTCACTCCACAGGAAGGAGGTCATTATATAAAATCTATCCTGGAAAACTACCTGTGAGGATCAAACATCAGAATGAGCTATGAGGATAACACTCAAACTCAGTAAGATTTTTTTTTAAATTTCATTTCTACTTTTGTCCCAAGCATTGTTGGCAGTGTAAGATGTTAGGCTATGTCATACTATTATCCTGATATTGAGTGGCTAGTGGGCTCAATTAATCTAACAAATTGTTTCTCAGCACCTCAAAAATAAACCATGCCAGGAGCATCTAGGCTGATTAATTCAATATTTTCATGAAAACCTGCAAAGTTGGTATGAGATTATTTTGGTTTAGTACTCTTTTGTGAAAATCTATTGGGTTATAACACAACAATTTACCACAGTAACCCCTCCCCTTTTTCATTTAACCAGCTTCTTATAAACATCTTTATATGTTATGGGTTTTGTCTATACAAGTTAGCCTAGTCTTTCAAAAATGTAGACTGTAATCTAATGGCTACTGCTACTGTGGTTCCTTCTTATATAATGTATTTTTAAGCCGTCCTATCTGTTCTGAATGGAATCACTAGAGGAAGGAATAGCATTCCTTATGCAGTGGTTCATAGCAAAACATGTGGCTTCAATTTTGCAATTAGATCTATTTCTTTATTAGCAATTCAAAAGAAAAATTGCATTTGTAAAATTTAAAAAAGACCTCTCTCTTCCCTACCCTTAAAGTTTAATTTCTTCAGACTTTTGCTTTTATAGAAGGTCTTGCAAGCTGCAGTTTTCAAAATCCAATTATAGGAACAGGCTAAAATTAATTTACTGTATCATTGATTTTTCAAGGGGCAGGAGGTGGCTTCAGCAATTGGGAACAATTAAATAATTATAAACTACCACATCGTCTAAACAACATTAATGTATAAAGGGCTGGAAGAATGCAAAATCTGAATATCAGTTACTAATCTACTGATTGGCATTGGGGAAGACTTTGCTAGCTTCAGCTGCTTATTTTTCTAGACAAAATGGGAGGATAGCAGATAATTATATAAGATATTTTTAGGTGTTATTGGACAGTGAAAACTATTTCTCTCATGAAAGGTTACTTTTCTTTTAGAAATGTGTGTGTCATGAGAACTCATAGCAGATCTGAGAGATGGGACAAACCAAGTAAACTAAAGCTTCTCATTACTAGATCGTATCAATGAATTTGGTTCCCATTCTATAACTATGATACTGGATGCAGTATAGTGGTTAAAGAGTCCAATAAGGATCTGGGAGACTCAAGTTTGAATGTCCACTCTGCCATGGGAACTTGCGTCATGATCTTGGGTGATTCATTCCCTCTCACCCTAACCTGAGGAAAGTTGTTGCAAGTATAAAATGTAAAAGAGGGAGACCAGTGTTGTAGGCCACTTTGTGTCCCTATTGAGGAGAAAAAATGTCATCAGGGCCTCCAGAGTACGCATGTGCACCATTTTACCATGAGCTCTGATGGCTCCCGGTCTGCCTCTCCCTCCTTTTCCCCTGCTGGCCAAGTGAGCAGAGCCAGAAGTGAAAGATTGGGGATCCCCACCCTTCACTGGGGGGGCTGGCATCCCTAGAGTTACAACATCACAGCAAGCCACAGCCTCTTGTGAATGAAAGCTCTTGCAAGATGTTAGATTTAGGAGACCTCTCAGACTTGCTCTCCTCTGCTCACTGCCACTTGGTGGAGAAGCAAGGGGGAAATGCCTCCCCAAATGTCCAGGAGTGATGTCACCTTGCCAATGCAATGCTCTAGGATTCACCTCAAATTCTACAGTTTTGCCATTCCCTCGTCACCTGTTTACCATTTCTTCTCTGTTCATCCTTCCCTCTCCTGCTGCTGGCCAGCCAATAACTGCCAATTCTAATTGGGGTCCTTGCTGGATCTGGCTGTATTGCTGGTCCCATCCTGTTGCTCTTCCACCAACTAGGGTTGCCATCCTCCAAGTGGACCTGCAGCACCCCTGGAAATGAAGTGATCTCCAGACTAAAGAGATCGATTCCCCTGGGAGAAATTTTGGAGGGTAGACTCTACAGAATCACATCTCCACCAAGATCAAACTCCACCCTCCCCAGGCTGTGCCCCAAATCACCAAATCTCCAGGAATTTCCCAAGCCAGAGTTGGCAACCCTACCACCAACTGACTCCCCCACTGAAGGGGCCACCAGTAAAGGACAGGTAAGTTCCTTGTCTTAGTTAGAAGGGATTTGATGAAGCTAGAGAATGTTTAAAGGTCCACTAAAGGACCTATCAGAACAAGGAAAAGAGTGCTGCCAAAGTTATATACTCCAGGTGCTATCTTAAGTTTTACTCTTTCTGCTCCCCCTTGCTAAATAGGAGGTAATGGAAGATCTTAGGATTTGACTTTTGAGGTCCACTAGCATCCTATGTAAAACCAAACCTTCCTGTCTATGTAAAGATGGCAACAGCTTGTGAATGCTGCTACCATGTCCACTTAGCTTGCTATGCAGAATTAACTTGCTACAGTTTCATAGAAACAAACTAATTATTTGGTTTGCTCCATTATGTTTTTCATTTTGGCTGGCTATTCTATGCCTGTCCTTGTCAGATACTGAGCAAAGGGAGAACTCTACTAATTATGTTCAAATTCAGCTATTTGTAGCTGTTTCAATTGTACTGAGGGCAGGCCTAGGAGATAACAGTGCATATGCTCAACTTTGCTAGCAGGCTCTAGTTGGCACCAAATATTGAGACACAAGGAAGTTGTTTTGTCTGGTTTCACCAGCCATGCCACTGGAGTATGATGTACTTTGTTTGAGAAAAAGTCCCTGGAGGTTGTTATTTCATTTCCAGAGAACAAAATCAATCAATCAGTCCTTGCTTGGTGGTTCTGGAATGGAAGATTAAGACTCTCAAAGCAGCTTATAAACACAAACCTCTCAATTAACTTCTACAGGATCCGCTAGAGCCTGTTAGATCCTCATTAAGTCAATTATTAACACAGATGGTCAATGTGCATATTTTGTATGACAGTACTTATTACTGTTATGATTAAGGCAGTAAAATGAGGAAAAAGTAAGAAATGATGTAAATGAACGTGAAGCCTCTCTGGCCAGTGAAAAGAACATGTTATTCTCTTCTTTCACATTTAAGGGTGAAAGCCTTCACAAAGAAGGTAATATGAGGGAGTAGCTACCATAAACTCAGCATCCTTTAACTTTCCATAATGCAGCATGCATAGAAGCTGTATTAGTTTTCCTATCTGTGTTAGAATTACAGAGCACTTTAACAATACTGGTGAGAAAGAAATTCCCACTAGGAACTTGCTATTTTTGTTGCTTTGTTATTTTCATTGTAAAAAATAATTGCTAGCAGGACACTGTATAAGTTTTCCTACTCATATCTAAGATATGGATGTGGGTATGGATGTGTTGCATGTTCATAGGCTCTAATAGAAGTGAGCCTGGCAGGAGAAAAATACTGGGAAAATGCATCACAGCAAAGCAAGAGTTCACTCATCCAAACGCCCCATTATTAGCTTTAAAACAGGCACTTCTACTTTGTTTTGGCCATAAAGAAGATGTTGCCTGTCTTTTTTCCCTACAGGGTCTAAAAGCAACTGAAGAGGATTTCCCTTGGGCGAGGGGGAGGAAGGGAGGCTTAACCCTCCTGTTCCACAAAGATAATTTCAAAATTTTATAAATTGTTATTGAAATGGTACACGGAAGATGAAGTGGTTAAGATTCAAATGGTGAAATGGGCTTTAAATTTTAACAAAGAGATTACAATGGAGGCATGGGAATACCTGTGGAAAAATGCTATGACAATATCTACATGTGTTAATTTAAAAGAAAATGGATATAAGATGATGTATAGATGGCATTTAAAACCGAAAAAACTAGCAAATATGAGCAATGCTATGTCAAACAAATGTTGGAAATGTAAACAACATGAAGGCTCTTTCTACCACATGTGGTGGACTTGTGATGAGGCAAAACAGTTTTGGTCTAAGATGTCCACAGAAATGTTGAAAATTATGAAGGGTAACCTGCTAAAAAATCCCGAAATGTTCTTGTTAGGACTTAATATGGAAAATGTAAATGCAGGAGATAGAACATTACTATGGTACATGATTGTAGCAGCTAGATTACTGTACGCACAATATTGGAAGCAAGAGGAGATACCAGAAGTTGAAGAATGGATACAAAAACTGTTATATATGGTGGAAATTGATAAGTTGACCAGAAAACTGAGGGAGCAAGGTCCAAATGAATTTTTAAGAGATTGGGAAAAACTTAAAGAATATTTGGAAAACAATTGGGATGTAAAAGGTCAATTGTGGTCTATGGATAACTTTTGATATGAGTAGAATAATGGGGTAAGCTTTATGTATGAACTTTACCTTTGAAAATAAGGAGAAGTAATAGAATAGAAGGAATATTATAAGAGTTAAAGGGGTTTTAGTGCTGTTGAGGGTCAAGGGAGAGGGAGGGAGGGAAGGTGGGGAATGCATATATTAGTTTGTAATTGTAAGGTAAATGAGATGTAGAAAAGAAAATGAAGTTGATTTCATATGTAATACTTATGTTAACCTACCCAATAAAATCTTTATAAATGAACCCTCCTGTTCCAGTGCTCAGGCATTGATGCTTCCTGCAGCGGCTTTTAAATAATTAAAGACATCAAGTGATAACAAACTGCACTGATTTGCTCTGTCCCTACATTAAACACTGTACATGAAGACAGTAGGCTTTGCTTATCACTGCATGTATAGTATTCAGCAGGCTCTATTCCTCCCTTCTACAGCAGCTAAAGTGCTGCCTGCCCATAGGGTTGCCAACTCCAAGTTGGGAAATTCCTGGATATTTGGGGTACAGATTGGGATGGACATGGTTTGTGGGAGGAGAAGGACTGGAGTGGGGTATACTCCCATAGAGTCTACCCTCCAAAGCAGCCATTTCCTCCAGGATCTCTGTTATAATTCAGGGAGATCTCCAGGCCCTTCCTGCCTGTATGCCTGTATGCCAGAGTGTGCTGGCAAAATGTTTCCTTCTGTCTTGAGAGGCATTTCTGTCTGTTGCCAGGAGACAGGCAAGTCTGTCTTTTCCTATCTCCCCCCACAGTCTGCAGCATGGCCTGTATGCCAATATGCGCTAGCACAACCTTTGTGCCTAGCAGGTGCAGCACCAGAGAGAACAAAACAGAAGCATATAGGAATCACTGTGCTTTGACAGAATCAAATGGAACTCTTCTGCAAGCTAATGTGCCACCAAACCATTTTCAAAAGAGAGACCTCAGCACAGTTCGCTTCAGTTGCAAGAGCTGTAATAACTCTGTTAACTGGAAAATGTCCCTGTCACATTCATTATCAACTGAGCACTCTGTTCTTCATTTGACCTTGAACTCAAAGGCAGACAGCCAGGCAAAGGAATAATGGCCATATCCAGATATTACTGACTATCATTAATTTTTCAATTTAGAGTAGTTGTTGTAACAACACAATTAAAAGCCAGAGTATTTGCAATTTTAATTATTTTGGTTAATTAGTCTGAATACATTTTCCTACTTCCTACTGCTTACGTTTATGCCTTGGGATTTGCTGTTTGCCTGTCTTGCCCATATTAACTGCCCCCCCCCCACACACACACAGCCAAATACTAACAGTGAGTGAGTAAACTAATCTTACTGACCAAGAAGCGAGACCAGAGGCAAGCAACATGGTCACTGTCAGACAAGAGGACAAATCTGAAATAGTAAGCAATAATTTCTGAGGGCTAGAAGCAAAGGTGGGCAAAGGTCAAGCCAAAAAAAGCAGACAATAGTGCCAAGGCTGGAAATGTAATGTAGGCAGGCAGGAGATCAAGTAGTCCACATTAGCAAGAGGTTCAAGATGCTAACAGAACAGAGCTGGATTCTTCCACAATAAATTAATAGGACGGAGTAGCAAAGTCTGAGGAAGAGCTTTATAAAGCCCTCACTCTGTTCTGATTAGTTCCCCCAGTGACACACTTCTGCTGGACTGACCCAGGCTGCCTATCCCATAGTGGACTCTTACAGGAATGCTTATTTGAGGCCTAAGTTGTTCAAGTTGCTTGTGGATGTGGGGGTATAGCAAGAGTCCTGCACCTGTGTTTGAGAACCTTGGCTGGCAAATTACAAATATTGAATGAACTAGTCAGGTGTCAGATTAAAAGGGAGACAGATATTACTGAGGTGTTAGTAACACTGGATTGCTATCTAGACTGATATTTTAATCTTTTCCTGGCTGATTCTGCTGTGCCTGAGATTAAGCCTTTTACCTTCTGCAAGACTACAAAACACGCCCTACCATTGAACATCCTAATACCCTATTGTTAAAGCCAATTCCTGATTAGGAGACAACTCATAACAAATTATTGTCTGGGTATGGTACTCAAGTGAAAATCAGTGTTTGAAAACAGTCTTTATTCCTAGTAATTTCAAACACTGTGTATCTTTTATAAACTTGAAGGATAGTGCTCTGTGAAGTGAATGCAAAACTTACCTTGCAGACATATGGAATCTGCTTAGCTGTTGGAAGTAGAATAGGCAAGTTGCATGTTCTTATTAGAAGCCCAAAACAATGAGGTAAATTTCATATGCAGCACATATTGTGCCTCAAGGGCTATGTGTCTTCTAGTGACTTATGGGACAGGTTTTCTGTCTGAGAAAAATGAAGGTAGAGAAAGGCTTGTCAAAGGGGGGAGACTCAAAACCATAATGCTGCATGCAAATTTAACTTGAAATTGGAAATCAGTATAAATATTCTGATACTTTTCTTTCCATTAAAAATATTAAGTAAAGTTTCAAGAATCTGGAAGTAAGGTACTTCAAGGTCCTACTGGTTACCAATTTAAAAGGGTCATATGCTTTTAAGTAATTCATCGTGTCTTTATACAACGCATAGATGATGCAACTAGGCTTTTTAGAATGAAATATTTTAAATGGTCTCTTGGTGAAAGTTACCAGCTGGATAGCATTATTCCCTGAGATAGTAGTGAAATAAACAGATGACATAGACAGATGAATGGATGGAAGAAACACAATGGGTAAAAGAAAGAGAGCAGACAATCAGAAAAAATAATCATTGTGAAGCCTCGGCCAAGGAAAATGGCATGTCATAGGAGAACTGCAGAGTGAAATATGGGCCACCTTTACTGATAACAGTTTAGGGCCCAAGCTTTTTTTCAATCTACATCCATCTTCAAAGGTGTTCAGTGCAGTCATAATCTACCTCTCCAGGAAAAAAAAATGAGTAAATGAAGGATTATTTAGGCCAATAGTCACGCATTCTCTCACAATCTAATCTCAAAGTCCCCTTTTCAGGATCGATGTCACTACTGGAAACAATGTAGTCCAATGTGAATAGGGACCCAGGAAATCAAGATTCAAACTTATCTCAGGCAGAGCACAGTAAATAGCCATTGGTAAATCACTATCTGTCAGTTTCCCTATCTGTAAAATGGAAATGATTACAGGATAGTTGAGAGAAATGGAAGAGGTAAAGATTGTAAAATGCAGATCACTTCTCCAGCCACAAAGTCTAGCTCTGCTGGAATTCCTTACAGCGCAGCATAGGGCACTCTTTACTTGCTATAAATGCATCTGCTGCATGCCAGATTGGAAGTGTATGGCTTTTGCAACAGTTGCTATCATCTTCCAATGCCTTATCCTAAGACATAAAAGACTAAGCATGTTGCCGACAACTCACGGGGATAAAAAGCGAGCAGGGGCAAAACAATTTGCCTCCCCGCTGCCTCCTCGAAGCCTCCACAGGCTTGGAAAGACCCAATGTGGCAGCAGGAAGGCCCAGCACGATGGCGCTGGGCCTTCCCACTGTCTTGGGGCTTTCAGAAGCCCAGGAAGACCTGGCCCAGTGATGGGTAGACCCAGCGCCACAGCGCCGAGCCTTCCCACTGCTGAGGAGCCTGCCACCATCGCCCACTACTGTCTGTCACCACCATGGAGCCCGCTGCTGCCCGACACTGCTGAGGAGCCCAACCCCCCACCACCAAGGAGCCTGCCCACCCGCCACTCAGCTGGGCAGGGAGAAAGCGGGGTGAACCTGCTTTCTCCCTGCCCAGCTGATCTGCATGCAACAGGGGTGGGGGTGGTCTTGGGAAAGCACAGTGTGGCTCTCAGGAGGCTCAGGAAGGCCCAGCACAATGGGCCAGGAGCATGATGAGCAGCTGCAGCTATACCTCAGGCCCTCAAGCCGGCAGGGGCCAGACGGAGAGTGGGAGGGTGGGAGGGAAGAGCCTGGGGCTGAGCCCACCCCATCTGATGCCTGGAGCATAGCACCTGGACTGTGGTGAGACCGGTGAAGTCCAGTCCCTCCCAGCCCTCCTCTGTCCCCGCAGGCATCCTGGTGGTTCCCAGGAGAGTTTCGCTGAGGCTGGGTTGGGGGGAAACCTAGCACAGCTTCTGAAATAGGCCCAGGAGGAGTCAGTGGGGCAGTGGCAGCCAGCCATGAATGTACAAAGCAGAATGACAGGATTGACCACTGAAAATAACGGGAGAGGCTTGAAAGCCCATTGAAGAAAATGGGAGCCCAGAATGCCAATTTACTTGCATGGGCTCCACTGAAATGCATTACAGTACAAAAAAAGTTGTAAAGAAAATGCAGAATGGATTTTCCATAAAGATCTCTGGGCCAAGATAGACTACTCTGGTACTGGCAGTAGTAGAAGCATTCTTGGACTTGGATGGCAGGTCCTCAATGGAATGACAGCCCCTGGGAGTAGCAGAAATGCTCTTGGACTGGAATGACAGGTCGCAGAGTAGAATGACTGCTCCTGGGAACAGGCGGTCCCCTAAATCCACAGCGAGTACAGCACTGAAGCATTTTGTTTCACTTTTCTATTGGCCTGCCTGGTGTCATTGTTGCATTGCTATGGCAGTGACCTGCACATCTTTGTCAGCCCTGCCAATCATTGGGGACTATGTAAGAAAATGGGCTCTTACCACTACACCCAAAGGTGGAGGGAGGAGAAATGGGAAGGAGGGAAGGAGCCAGCCAGAGGGGGAGGCGAGCAGAGCCTCCCCCTCTTGGTGAGTGCAGGTGCATGCCGGTGTGCATTTCTCTGTATGTTAATCTTTAAAACTCCTCATCTTGGCTCCTCTCCTCATCTCTGCCCCCCAGCAATAACTCTCGCCATTCCCCTTTCTGAACGCATGGTCAGAAAATGAGCAAGGCGCTGCACATCTATTTTGGCCAGGATGTAAAATGGGACGAGGCCATGTGCTGCTGAGAGGGGGCCTACCGAATCCGATTTCTAGATCCCATTGTATTTGTTCACACAAGGGCCATTGTTTCTAGATTTCAAATATTGTGCATATACAATTATGATAACCATGCTGATTCTTTAAGGCTTCTATACATCCTTTCATTATGAAGCATCACTGAGTTATCACAAGCCCTATTCATGTTTTGCCATATACTCATCCCTCTTTCTCTGTCTAACTACTGCTGTAGCACAGTGGTTAAGTGGTTCAGCTGCAAATCAGCACTCTGCTGGTTTGAATCCCAATACTGCCATGAGCTGAGCAGGTGGCCTTGGGTAAGCCACTCCTGTCAGCCCCAGCTCTCCTGCTGTATTGTGGGGATAATAATAACACTAACTTGTTTATCGCTCTGGGTGGGGCACTAATCTGTCTAGAAGAGTGGTATATAAGTGCCATTGTTGTTGTTGTTGTGCTTTAATATTTGTTCTGGCAGCTGTCCCACCAGGAACACTTGCTGTAGCATACACTGTGGCAATGGTACAACTTGGTTCCTGGTACACTGTGGCACCTGGATTGATTTGAGACATAACTAATGCTGCAGATGGATTGAAAGATCACTTGAAAGATTTATTAGTACATTCAACTATGGATGGGGACTCAAATGTTAATATCTTACCAAAGGGGCACCTCCCTTGTGGAAGCTGTAACATTTGCCCTCTTGCCTTTAGAATACCAGAAATACAGAATCCAAATGCAGGCAAACCTCTGTACCCCTCAGCCTTTTCTACGTGTAAAACTGTATTTGTCGTATATGTAATACAGTGTAGCTGCAATTTATTATACATTGGTAGCACTACCCGTCCTTGGAAAACTCAGGTGCAGGAACACATTTCAAGAATAAGACATAAGACATTAGAAGCACCTTTGGTAGAGCATTTTATTCAGCTTCATAATACAAGAGAAGAATTAAAAGTGCCTGTTTTGGAGGTTATAGACGTAGAAAATTTTGGAATGAGGTCTGAAAATGCTAAACAAAAACTCTTACAAATGGAATCTTGTTGAATCTTCCATTTGAACACACTGACTCCATATGGGCTAAATAATGAATTAAATTTTACCTGCTTTCTGTGAAATTGCTTAGTCATGGCAACGTGTAATGTCCCTTTAAGAAATTTGTACTTAAATTACATTGGATTGTGAAGCCACATGAGGTGTCAGACCAACAGACCACAGAATATTAAGATGGTGATGTGAAAATTTTTTTGTTTGGAAGCTTGTGCTGTAAGTAAGAGCCGAAACAGACGTGACGAGTTACCTAAATTCAACCTGGGTTTCCTCAAGGTTTGACGGGCAATGTAGGCGTCCTTGCAGGTGCATTGCTGGATTTCTCCTTCCCCTGCTTGCGTGGCCCGGAGCTACATAGCCCCACGTGCTCTGCCCCCCCCATCGCACTGAGCGTCGCTTCATCTCCCCCCCTTCCCTCATCTGGCCCAGTCCCCGCAATTCTGGGCTGCGCAGCTTCTGGTGGGAGCCGGGCGAGTGAGGGGGAGATGCAGCATGCTCCGGGAGCCTTTCCTCCCACTCTCCCGGTGCAGCCCGGTGTCGCTCTGTGGGGGCTGGGCCAGGCGAGGGGGGGAGATGAAGCGACGCTCAGTGCGATGGGGGGGGGAGGCAGAGCACGTGGGGCTATGTAGCTCTGGGCCACACAAGCAGGGGAAGGAGAAATCCAGCAATGTACCTGCAAGGACGCCTACATTTCCCGTCAAACCTTGAGGTAAGGAAACCCAGGTTGAATTTAGGTAACTCGTCACGTCTGTTTCGGGTCTAATATATTGAAATAATTGCATTCAAAGTATTTTAAGATGGATTATTGTGGATTGGCTATTTGTATTGTTATTCAACAGAAAATATGCCTGTGATGAAGCAATAATGTGAAATGGGAGGTGATAAAATTTGCTAGCTGAACCCATAGGTGTAACCTTCCACAGCTTCACAGCCTTGGCGTGACAACCTGAACAACTTGAACTTTACAGTCTCTCTGCTCCATAGAGTTGGCTTCTGAGCTATTTCTAGCTTCAATGTTATTAGAAGAGTGCTTGTGCACCGCTGAAAAGGAACTCCTTGTGAATGAATTAACTTGTGTTGAATAATTCTTTCCACCATTGGTTATAGATTGTATATGAATTTTGTATAGATATTGTATTATGAGTGATTTGTAATATTTTGTAAACATTTTGATACACTTTTGCACTTTATAAAATTGTTAAAAATTTGTTACAAAAAACTATTTTGTTGACATAACTAATGCTGCAGATGGATTGAAAGATCACTTCAACGCTAAGGGAATGTAGCCAGTTTTGTTGACTGTAGGGCTTTTTGCCTGTTTTGTTTCCCCTGGGAATAGTTTGTTGGTTTTTCAGTCTGTAATCCCAGGGAGAGCCCTCTTGGTTTCTGGTAGCATGAACTATGGCAATGGTACAACTTGGTGCCTGGTACACTGTGGCACCTGGATTGATTTGAGACATAACTAATGCTGCAGATGGATTGAAATATCACTTTAACGCTAAGGGAATGTAGCCAATTTTCTAAGCAAGACACTGTTTCAGGATCCTTAAGTGCAAGCTAAATAAGTCAAACCTATGTTGGCAATTGCAAGCACACAAAATAAGCTCAGGATTGGCTCATAAGCATCTCACCTCACTATTCTTCCCACAACACTTTTTATGTAAAAGGAACTGCAGGAAATCATTCCAACCCTGGAGAGCTGCTTCCTGTCAGAACAGACAATACTGACTTTGATAGACCAATGCCCTGGCTCAGTACTAGCCAGCGTCATGTGCATGTTTTCATCCTTTCAGATTTTCCCTTAGTTCCCCCTATTTCTCTTCATTTCTTCTTGGCCACTTGCAATCCTGTCTTTATCAGATTTTCTCATCTGCAGCTTCAGACATGACCCTCACTATTTTGTTTAAAAAATATTATGTGCAAATTTCACTGAATATATTGACTGGAGGCAGGCACAAACTGAAATACAAACTGAAGTTTGTTGCGAATCAAGCCAGTTCATGCTTTACGAACTGGCGGATCGTGGGAGCTCATTTTCCACAAACCATGATGAATTTTAGCCTGGTTCATTTGGTTCATATTTTGGTTTGTCGCTGCAGACAGCCTGGTGCAGATCAATCAGTTTCCTAGGCAAGAGAGGGGGATGAACTCTCTGCAGACTTTCTGCTGAAAGTGATGTTTTCACAAACCGAATGAACAGGTTCATGAACTGGGGCAAGTTCGTGAACAGTTCAGAATTTTTCAGGTTCATGCCCATCTCTAATGCTGACTACCATCTTGAAGGCCTATAGAAGTTTATTTTAGGCAACACATACAAGGTCATTTTAGACATTTAATTAAGTAGACGTTGGCCTTTGAATATCATAATGAACCAGTTGGTTTACAAGGCACTAGAACCATTTTTTAAAGACAGTGTCATGCTCAGTAAAATAGAGCTGCTACAGACTAGCACAATTTTTGTTCTTAAATGATAGGATCTTAAATGATAGTTTCTTTGAGCCCACATTTAATCTCCAGTCCTGAACACTGGCCTCTAAAGCAGATGGTCATCATAATACATTTCCAACAGGTACTGGTGTCCTGTTCTTCTCTTGTATCAGTTCAGCTTTTTGAACTGATGGCTGCAATATGTTAACATTCTATTGCTATAAATTCAATTATTTGCAAAATTCTCTCTCAATTTTCCACCCTCTCACTACAAAGCTACATTTAAAGTGACTTGTCTTTAGCAATTGCTTTGATTGATGCAAGTAAAAGAAGTTGGTGGATAGACTAATCCAGAAATCAGAGACTATTTTAAGTTAAACTAGTTTTGTCCCATTGGCTTTAAGGTGGCATTAATACTGTTAAAACAAAAATTTAGGAAGATTCTCCAGGTTCCCCAAAGAATTCCCAACTACTTCTGAAGAAACTCAGTAAGTTTTATTTACATATGTACAACTTGGGTCTAGAGGCTCTAACTGCAACAACTCCAGCAACCATCTTAACATCAACACAGTTTCTTCCCAGACACCACCAAGAAGCAGATTGCCTCTCTTCAGAGTTGCCTCTCTTCAGAGTTGCGAGATCCCCCCCTAGCAACTGGCAGGGGATGGAATTGCTGAGAAACGGAAGGGCTAAGCTGGCTGGTGGGAAAAAAGAAACAAGGGAATGGGGGGCAAATGTCATCAGTGTCCTAATCCACTGATGTCATTCCTCGTGCACCTGGAAATGACATCAGTGCATCACCAGGGGAAGCCAGGAACGCTCTCATATTTGGGGGAAACTCTGTGGTTAAATTATAGTTATTCCCGAATGTGAATGTGTTCTCAGAGTTTCCTGTGATACACTGATGTCACTTGATTTGAGTTGAGTTGATTTATTAGACTTTTAACCCACCCTCTGCATATGAGGGCTCAGGGCATGTCACAACATCAAATCCATAATACAGTAAAAGATAAAAGCATAGAGACATATGATAAATATGAGTAAAATAGTCAGGTACAATACAAAATAATTAAAAACAGATCATTCCAAGATGTGGCATTTGTTTAATAACAACAACATTCAATTTATATACCGCCCTTCAGGACAACTTAACACCCATTCAGAGCAGTTTACAAAGTGTGTTATTATTATCCCCACAACTATCACCCTGTGAGGTGGGTGGCACTGAGAGAGCTCTGGAATACCTGTGATTGACTCAAGGTCACCCATCTGGCTTCAAGTGGAGGGGTGGGGAATCAAGTGGAGGGGTGGGTATTCTCCAGATTAGAATCCAGTCACTCTTAACCACTACACCAAACTGATAGTTCAGTACACTCAAGCACTCAAATACTGTGGGGTGCAACACAGCAGGTTGCCAAGATCAAACCAGCAAAGTAGGTCAGCCTAAAAGGCCACGGCAGGAAGGCCAGCCAGATAGTTCCCTCACACCCTAACCTCAACAATAGGCTTGGAGTAGCATCTCTGTCTTACAAGCTGACTTCCAGGCATATGAGGAGTGACATCAGCATGTTGGGACACTGACTATTCCTCCCCGTTCCCACCCCAACTCACCTCTGCTTCCAGCTGCGCAGTGGTGGGAATCCCAAGTGAAGAGTCCCTCAACTGGGGGAACAGCAAACCTCACCTCCAAACATTAACTGTTTCTTAATTGTTTCATCTTTTGTAACTCTTTCCCACTTAATTGCATGCAAATTGTGATATAAGTGCAACTCTGAGCCCATTGTTACAGCTATTCATACCAGTAAAGTTTAAATGATTTAAAACCCCACAAGGGGGTACATGACAAAGATCTTATCACATTCTTATTTGCTTTGGTGTAATCTAATGTGATGTGATCATTTTTAGCCTTCTTAATCTTGAAGGCTGAGGATGTGTGTCAATTGTCAGAACTGTGGCTAGATAAAATCCTTACTCCAATCGGCCTTCTGCAATTAGACAAAAGTCCATTGTTTCCAAAAAGCATTTAATGAAGAAAAAGATTATTATAGTCCACTGGCCTGAATGCAAGATCCAGGTTGGTACATATGCATTGTTACCAATGCCAGGCCAAGCAAGAGATACATATTAAATATCATAGCTGACCCATCCTCCCCCCACAGTTCTCAAAATATTCCCTTTGAAGCTGCAAAAGCGAAAGCTTCCCCAAGGCCGGTTCTTGGTGGAACGTCGGTAGCCAAAACAATGCTGGTCTGTGAGATAGCTGCCTGGGAACCTCTGCACCTGGGGAAGAAAGCACTGCACACTGAAAGGATTAAATATGGAGTCGGTTAAGCATAGGTATACAAAAGAGCATTCTGATCCTGACAACAATATACTAAAACATGGACCATAAAGGACACCTAAAGGGCTCATGAGTAGACATGGGCATGAACCTAAATACAACTCAAAAAAACCTATGAACCAGGCCAGTTTGGGGTTCGCGAACCAGCGTTTATAGAAGCTCCTTTTCACGGAAAATCCACGAACTGTATACTGGTTCGTTGGGTCGTATTTACAGGGTTAGTTTAAATGGCCATTTCCCCAGGGAAATGGCCATTTAATCTGCCCCTTTAAGGGACTTGCAAGGGCAAGTCCCTTTTAAACTATCAGCTGGCAGGCGGTGGTGGGATCCGCCTGCCAGCTGATTTGAGGGGCAAGGAGGCTGTTTTTGTCCTCTTCCGCTGCCCTATGGGTTCCCAAGGCAGAAGAAGAGGCCAAAAACAGCCTTCCTGCCTATCCCGGGAGGAGAAGAAGGACGTCGTGCCACAGGGAAAGGTAAGTATAGGGCTGGGGCTGGGGTGTGTGGGTGCTGGGTAGGGGGGGTAGGGGGGCTGGGGTTTGGGCAGTTTAAAGGGACCAGCAGGTCCCTTTAAATTATCAGCTGGCAGGCAGTGAGGGGGGATACCCCCTGCCACCTGCCAGCTGATAGTTTAAAGGGACCTGCCGCTTGCAAGGCAAGAAAGGGCCCTTTAAACTCTTAAATGCCCCTTTCCCTGCCACTGTTAAGGCCAGAAAGGGGCATTTAAACTCCACGAACCATGAACTGGTTCGTAACTGGTCCAGTTCCATGGTTCGTGGTTCATGAAACCCACAAACCATGAACCTCCTGGTTCATTTTTTTGTTTTGTTCCAAATGAAATATAACTATTCCTAATAGAAACAAGCTGGGAAACTGCAGGGGTAAAACTGTTGTCCTGGGGAATCTATAGCTCGCTGCATTATTATTACAATATACAATATTGCAGTAAATCTACAGTATTATGTCTTCTCACCAAGGTGAACCTTGTAGACTTCTCAGCAGGGAGGAAAGTAAGGGATCACTTATGAATATCTTGTGTTTTTTACTTATTATATAACCAAATGTTATACTGATACGTACTTTCTGATTAAACAAAAGAGGAGAAATTAATCTGGAGTTGTCAACTAACCATTATTGGTTTAACATTGAGAGATCACTCAGGATGCAGTAAGGGTGACATTAAAGTTTTCAGAGTTGGATTCCCAAAGAGTAGAGAGAAGATGCTAAGGATCATACTAATGGATATGGATGGAAGACACTTGTACAAAGTATTTTCTCCCTTTAATATTAATAGTACCATTGCCATTGGTAGCATTTCACCTGTTCCTTTCAAGTGAAATTGCTTTGCTTCTGGTGAATGGTCCCTACTTAACTTGTAAATATCTTTGGCAGGTTTTCTTTTCCAGATCATTGTGATGTACCATGAATACCAGAGCCTAAATAGTATGACTTATAGGCCATTTTATAGGATTCTATCAATTTCTATAAAAATCTGGAAAAGTGTTAAATATAAAGGTAAAGGTAGACCCCTGTGTGGATCATGATGAACATATGGTACCAGGCACTTCTGTCTAATGCTCAACAGTAAGTTCTTCCAAAACTGTATACAGTTTGACTGTTGAAAAACGGAGAGGTGTGTGTACTTTATGGCAGTCACCAATGAAGGATTCTTTTATTACTGGTTTTTGCCTGGAGGCTTTGTGACAGTATATGTGCATAGACAGCCATGGATTTGTATGCCTTGGTGTGGATAATAGCCTAAAAGAAATAGCTTCCACAATGTCATCCTTGAGCAACATTTTTGGCTGAAGTAAACCTGTGCAAGGGAATGAAGCTATTTTACTTTCTCTATTTCCATTTTGTTGCAGTAAGAAACTATTCTATCTAAGCTGGAATCAAAGTATCCCTGTCCTTTTCCTCTGCAGCTCTGTGGCTCCCATAATATTACTGAATCTTGCCCAATCTTATCCAATACTGTTGTGCAGATAAGAATAAATGAAATTTAAATATGTTTGTGCTCTGCTATATCAGCGCTTACATTTCACTGCTATAATATCTAGGAAGGCATTATGCTTGTGAATGTACTTTCAAGGGGACAAAGCTTTTCCAATTGCATTTTTCCAATAAGTTGTTAATTTGCCTTGCTCTATAAGGTTTCATATTGTCATTTAATATAGCAATAAAAGCCAGTGAAGCAGTTAAAAGTCCTCAGTTTTATCCTTAGTCTTGATTTATCTAATGGTTGCCATAATGTCATTGGCCTGTATAATTGAAAGTCATCCAGTTTTTAGAATTAACTTCCACAAAGCAGCTTTGAAGTATCTGCTCTATTTATGGATAAACAATCATCATATTTGAACAAGAAATGAAAAAAGAGGAAATGGAAATGCCATGATGGTATTCCCTAGGAACTGGCTTAGTAGTGGCAAGAGGTATAAAGGTTGTATATTTCTAATATGGTTTCCACATACTTAGCATGATAAGCAAATGGGGAGCAGGCATGTGTATACCAAGGATGCATGGTAATGTGAGCTGTGGATTGTAGCACACACAGATTTATGCAATCCCTCTTCCTTTTTTCAGATAGCTGGATTGAACATACTTGCATATCAGCCAGTACGTCAAATATGCCTTGTGTGAATATGCTTATTTCTCCTTTACACATATAGTATTCCCATCTGTAGAGACTGTGAAATGAATTTCATTTTTTACAACAAAACATAAATGCTTATGGTAAATATTAAGACTACACATGAGGATAGGTCTGGGGTCTCATAGCTACTGTAAAGGAAGGTCACCCCTGTTGCTATGAGCAACTACTGGTAATGCTCCATTAATCTTGCTACTGCCTGCCCCATGACCTTTGATTGCTACAGCCACCAGCTGCTAAATCCACCATCATTCCATGCTATCATTGAAATATTGATTTTTTTATATATATGAAGGAAAGCCGGGCTGGGGGCAGGGGGGGGGGGATGGCTTAATGTGAGTGCACTAAAATGACTTTGAAACAATTTTTTTAAAAAGCACATGTGCACATGCACACACATACACACAAGGGCATTTTTTCATGCTATTCTCGTGGATGTGAAAACAGCAGCAATTCATAAAGATCTAAAGAACACTGGTCTACTTCCATACACTTTGCATTTGGGCACAAGATATGTGCCTTGTGTCAGCTGAGTATGTGCGTTTAAATTGAGTGTGTGTGAGTGCGAAATGTATAAATGGGGGAGGACACATTTCATTACCCACATTTTAAACATCTTGAGGGCCTCCTAAGAGCCAGAATGGCATGAAATACATTATCACAACTTCCATATATTTTACCGTGAAAAATGGTGATCTCTGTGCACAAACGTCATGCACAAATTGCTTCTATTTTGTACTGAGAGATAAACTAATCAAAGTAGCTTAATGGAATACTCAACAACAAGGGACTTACCACCTCCTAGCTTACATGATATACAAAGTACTCAAATTATCAGGTTTTAAAAAATGGCTGCAAATTTCCTCAGGTTTATAGACATGGGGAATGAAGAATTTTATTTATTTATTTCATTTATAGTCCAACTTTCTCACTGAAACTCAAGGCGGATTATATAGTGTGAGATTAGTACAATCAGTATCAAGGACATTTCCATACAGTGACAAGGACATTTCCATAATCAATGCCATAGAGTAAATAAATACAAGTTTACAAAGACAGCATTATCAAGGATCCAATATAAAGTTGAAGAAATGCTGAAACAGAACATAATCAGTTCTAGAACTGACATTAGACAACATGAAGCAGAGGTAGTATATAGGAGTACATATTTAAAGCAACACATTATATGTAATGCAATATAGTGGTGGAGTCTATTGTCCCTAACTCATTAGCGAAGCATCTGAAACCTTCTCCCTACAATACAGCCCTCCTATCTGAGTAAAAAGTCTTTTTGAATAATTCGGTTTTGCATCATTTGCAGAAAGCCAGGAGAGTGAGGACTCTCCTGACCTCCTCAGGCAGGGCGTTCCACAGAGTAGGGGCCACCATAGAGAATGCCTGTGTACAGGCCACTGTTGATTTCGCCCATGTGCAGGCTGACACCTGCAGGAGACCATGTTCAGATGAGTGAACCTGCTGTGAAGGAACATAGGGAGAGAGACGGTCCTGTAGGTATGCCGGGCCAAGGCCGTGAAGAGCTTTATATGTAATAACCAATACCTTGAACTGAGCACCGTAACTGATAGGTAGCCAATGGAGTGACTGTAGGATGGGAGTGATGTTCAAGCTCCTGTTCGCTTCTGGTAACAGTCAAGCCGCAGCATTTTGCACCAATTGGAGCCTCCTAGTTAATTTAGAGGGGAGACTTATGTAGTGCAAATCAGTGGGTTGATTTTTAAAAGGCAGTATGTTTTTTACATTGCTGTTTGTTCAGTGATTATCCTTGGCCATGTCATCGCTTGAGACATGATACAGTTACAAGCACATCCTTTCCTTATCTGTTTCACTGCATAACTATGTTTTCCCTCTTAGGACAAAACATTAATGATGGCGGCCTTGTCGATCTTGGGGGTCAGAATGGCACACTTGCAAAGCCAGTCCATGGACTTGTCTGTGATAGTGATGATATCAGGATATATCATGACTGTTAGGTCTGCTAGGGTCATCACTACTGTGCCCAGACCTGCAGGGATAGTCACCTTTCCTTTGGACTGGGGATACACTCCATCCCCTATTTTTAGTAGGAGTTCAGAGAATTCCCCAGTGGACACCTCACCTCTCAAGTGGACCCTCATGTTCTTTCTTAGTGAGCGTTTCCTGATGAGGGGCCACAGATAAGACACCTTGACACATATGGTAACCTCATCAGCTCAATTTCCCCTTGGGACTACTGGCAGAGTCTGCCAGAAGTCTCCAGCCAGCAGCACTGTGACTCCCCCCATCACTCTCTCGTTGCCCCTGACATCTTTGAGCATTATGCTCAGTGCCTCAAAACACCCCTTAAGCACCATGGTGCTCTCATTCCAAACAATGGGCTTATAGAGCAGAACCACAAGTGACAAAAGGCACAGATTGGACACTTGTCTGCTTCCCTCAAGTTTTGATGGGAAATGTAGGCATCCTGGTCTCGCAGCTTCGCTCTCTGACTGCTGTCCAATGGACTTTTCAACTGTCACTTGTCCAACATTCCGCCAAGCTGCCTACATTTCCCATCAAAACTTGAGGGAAGCAGACAAGTGTCCAATCTGTGCCTTTTGTCACTTGTGGTTCTGTTCATAGTTCCACAGCACTTGGGACATGTTGCTTTGTTCTGAGGTGCTGAACAGGGGTGTTTCTGCATGGATGAGGTTAAGAGGCAGCTTGAAGGTAGCGAAGGATCATATGCCATGCCTGAGTGAGCCTTGACTTTCCATGGAAGTGAGCACCTCTCTACTCCTCTTCCAGGATTGCTTTGCTCATACAGAGACTCTGCCGCTCTGTGCACCTTGGGGTGATCTTGCTGGTACTTGGCCATTGCAGCTCAGTGCACCACAGGAGCAGGACATGCATATTTCCTTGCCACATCTCTAAGTTGCTTACTCTTTTTAGCGTGGCAGTAAGAAGTGATGGCTGCAAGAGGTGTGAGGTGGAGTTGGACTGAGGGAGGGATGGTGTGGTGGGCACTTTGGCAGGTTCATGTGAGAAGTTTGCATTGAAATGGCACCTAGAAAGGTCGTGTACCATCTCCCAATGAACATTTAAAAACTCAGTTGCCATACTGGCTTTTATATAAAATCCCTATTCAGGAGGAGTCTTGTACTGTCTTTCTTCAACTGTCTGCAATTTCCTTTTCCTGATTTTTACCTCAGAACACAAGAGTTACACCAATCAGGCCACATATGCAAATGACCTCAGAGCAGAGTGGCTGAGTTGACAGTTGGCAGGGGGAGGGGGATGAGCAGCCTCCCAGCCACACAAGGAAGCTGTACCCCTATGGGGAAACATATTTGACCCCTTTTTACCCCCTTAGAGGATGAATTTCTTAAAACCCCTTCTTAATGAGCCTCTACATCATGAAAGGAACATCCTCCCCAAATTTCACGTTTCTAGGTCCAGGGGTTTGGGCTGGGCGTTGATGAGTCAGTCAGGACACTTGTCTTTATATATATATATAAAAATTTTATATATATTTTATATATATATATATATATATATATATATATATATATATATATATAATTTTAGACTCACTGAGCTTTTAAAATGTTACACTCCTACATTTATCAACAGTTCTAAACTGGATTGCAAATAGTTTGCACATGCACATTTTTGTGTGGAGGAAAGCATTATGTTGTCAAGTCAACTGTGTGAGGCTCTTTGTAGGTCAATATAGTGTGCCCTGTCTTACAGCACTGGCTTAGCTTTTGAGGGAGGATTCATTGGGGCCAGGTCCAGAAGCAACCACCGGGCAACTTGATACCACATGTCTTGCATGACTCACCCAGAACTTACTGCCTGCTATTGTTCAATAGCAACCCCCCTCACAACAAAAGCCAGCGTAGGTAGTGGTTAGAGTTTCAGAGGAGGAGTGGGAGATCCAGGCTCAAATCATTCTGCTGTGGAAGCTCACCGGGTGACTTTGATCTAGTCACACAGCATAACCTACCTCTTAGGGTTGTTGTGAGAATAATGTGGAGGCAAGGAGAATGGTGTAAGCTACTTTAGGCCTCTATTGTGGAAAAAGGCAGTATATAAATGAAATAAATTAAGAAATATAGGTGAAGATGCGAGGTAGATAAAAGGTAAGTTTTTTAGTGGGTTTGAAGGAGAGAAGGATGTAGGGAAAGGTGAGCATATGTTGGCTTCCTGGAGTAGGGAAAGGGGAAATAGTGTGGGGAAGGGGAAATAGAGAAAAGTATGGCATGCAACTGGGACATAGGGAAGAGGTTGCTGGGGGGGAGGGGTAAAGGTGAAGACAGAGTGGCAAGCAAGGTGCGTGGGAATTAGAGATCAAAGCAGGAAAAGGGTAGAGGCTGTGGGGGCAAGGAAAGGACATGGTGGAGGGGGATGAGATGCCCCCACAAGTCCTTGTGGAGCCCCACTGCTGGCACTATCTGGGTTCTTTGGCAATGTAGCTGAAGCAAGACAGAGTATCTGTAGTTCATTGCTAACCTCCTCTAATGCATTAGGAAATATGAAGGCAGAATTCCAATTATATTAGTCAAAATTCAGTTTCATTGAATTTAATGATACAATGTCATGAGAAACATTTATCTACTTATTTTTATTTCAGTTACTGCACATAAACCCTGCCTCTCTCCCAGTAGGGATTCAAAGCTACTTACATCACTCTCATCTCCCTTTATTTATCCTCATAACAACTCTGTGAGGTAGGTTAGGCTGAAAGTGTATAACTAGTATAAGTCACTCAATGAATTTCCATGACAGAGTAGGGAGTCAAACTGTTGAAGAAATTGTTATTGCCATTCATTTCAATAAGATTTAAGTATGACTAATTTTTCTCAAGATCAGGGCCACAGTATATTACTATAAATTCTTTTGAAACATATAGACTTCAAAACAGGAGAAATATTGTCTGCTGAAATAGGATACATGTGACGTCCATAAATGGTTTGTACTATTCCTGCACAATGGAACAAACAACTTTTGGCTTAGCAAACTCAGTAATTTAAATGTAATTTTGTCAGTGTTCTAGACAATAAATCAAGATAAACCTAATCCAGTCACTCTAATTTAAACTGTTCATCTTAACTAGCATTGCTAATAACACGAATCAGAAAGCAGATGGAATCTGAGAGACATAGCAGCATGACTGATTCCAACTGAAATCACACAGGCTAATCTGGTCAGGAGATCACCTAGAAGTAAGTCTCATTGACCAGACATCAAGAAGGTAATCTCTTGACTTTGAGTCTTGAAAAGATGCCTCTTTAAAGAAATAAGCCATGATGTGCAAGACTCCTTCAGTTTTCTTTATTTCATTTTAAAAATTATTGGCTGCAAACAGTGGTCATTTTGTAGAAAAAGAGCTGCTGGAACTCATTAGCATAACTTATTAGCATACCTCATAAGCATATGCCACGCCCCTTGGCATCACTGGAAGTGTTTCATAAGCATAATTTATTTGATCGGGTCTGAAATGGCTGGGATTCAGCTGTTGCCAGAAGGGGAAGCGTTCCCCCACCTGGCAGTGGCCCAATCACAGCCATTGTGGCCCCAATCCAAGACGAAAAGGGCCCAAAATGGCTCAAAATGGTCATTTGGGGCACGTTTTGGCCTGGATCAGGCCTGAAACAGCCCAGATTGGGTTGGTGCCGGGCAGGGGAGGGGTCCTCCATCAGGCAACAACCCAATCCTGGTGGTTTTGGCCCTGATCCCGGCCGAAATGGGACCCAAATGGCCAAAAATGGCCATTTGGGGCCCATTTGGGCCAGGACCAGGGCTGAATCAGCCTGGACTAGGTCAGTGCCAGGCAGAGGAGGGGTCCCCCACCCGGCACCAACCCGATCCCAGCCGTTCTGGCCCCAATCCTAGTAGAAATGGGCCCAAAATGGCAGAACGTGGCCATGGCCCAGATCGAGTTGGTGCTGGGCAGGGGAGGGTTCCCCCACCTGGCACTGACCCGATCCGGGCCGTTTCAGCCCCAGTCCTGGCTGTTTCAGCCTCAATCAAGGCTGAAATAGCCCAAAATGGCTGAAAGTCAGGTGGGCAGGGCCACCAGACACATGACCTGTTGGGGGAACTGCCGGAACTGCGTTCCAGAGCATTCCCCCTCAAAATGAGCCCTGCCTGCAAAAGATCTTCCAAAGGAAATACTAATTTTTAGTTTCTCCTGTTATTTAAACAGAATTATCATCATGAATATTCTTATGGGCTATCAAATGAACTCCATTTACATTCATTCAGACAGAGAGACTGAGAGAGAAACCCATGGTCAGAAATGTTTTCTTACAGCCCTGAATTTAATAGAACTGCCACGTGGTGGTAGGGATTGCATGCTCCTGTGAGACAAAAGACAGTTCTGGCAGTAGCAAGGATGATGACTGGTACACTTAAGCCAAACTGGCTTTTGCTGAGGATCCAAACTAAAAGTGTCCAGAACTAATTCAATATGGTGAAGGGTTCGAAAAGGAAATCCATACTGAATCAGTTCTCAGTCAAATCAACTAGGATTGTATTGAATGTTGGAGCTCCTGGACATAAGGCGATAAGTGGGCTACATGACTCAGGGCCAAATTACATGAGACAACTTATTCGGGTTGGTGTGAGTGTTTAGAAGTACATGTGCTCCAACATGCCTGTGTTGATTTTTATCTCAAGCTAAGCTGTATCTTCAGTCCATGCACATATCCCATAATTTTGTGTAGCTGCATTTGTGAGCGTCCATGGTCATAATCAGTGAGTTGCCAGTGCAGAGTGCCAATTTTGGTCAGCATGGGGGGAGATGAGGGATGGTATCCAATGATGCACCTTCTCTTTGAACATGCCAAAATCTTCCTCAGCAATACAGATCAAATTCGGTAAAATTCAGCCACTTTTTTTTTCGAATGGGAAATGTGATTTGGGGGTTTATGGAGGCCTGGAGGAGCCATTTTTGGACTGAATTTTACCAAATTTGCTGGAGACCTACTCCTAACTAATGACTTCCCAAGTTTCAGGGAGATTGGATCCTGGGGTGCCCACTGCCATTGCCTTCCAGTCTCAATACATATTACTTGGGTGCCCCCAGCCACCACATTTGGTTCTATTGTGGGAAAAAACTGACTTCCACTGCAGAAACACATGGATTATGGCAACCATGGCCACAGGTACACTCTTAATTATGATCTATATGGCCACTGGCTGGTTACCCTGCTCAGGGGAAGGAGGAGCTGGGGATTTTGGTGGGATACAGTTTGATTCTATTGGGCTGTCTGGTGTATGGATTGTAACAATCCTTAGTCACCATTAATTCATGGTGCAAAAAATAAATTGAATTAATTCATCAACAATGTCAACTCAGTAATGTCAACCACCACAACCCAGCAAACAAACTAGTTACTATACAGTTCAGCCATGGTCATAATGAGTACTGCGCTGGAACTGTAAATTGGATACATACAGAATTGGATGCACTAGACTGCAAAACAAGGATAATCATGACAGCCAATCATGCCCTACTTCCTTGAAGCAATGTAGATCGACTTTATTTGCCATGAATTAATGGTGACTGAAGATAGTTTAATCATTCATGATTAAATTGAGTGCAAGAAAGAGAAAATGGTGGCTGACATTTACAGATAAGGAATAATTACAGTTAAAGGTACCAAAGATGAATATAGGAAAGAACCATTGGAGGAATGGCAGAGTAAACTACTGCATGGCTAATATATGAAGAATACTGAGGATAGAGTTGATAGGAGTAACAACTGGAAATGACTAATGCAAGAGATAGCAAAAAAGAGAGAGAGATGGACTTATATTAGTTGCACAAAAACAGGCATTTTGCTATATGAAAGCAAAAATTGAAAAGACCATGAGTGACAGTAAGTGTAGACTATGTAAAAAGGAGGATGAAACTATTAACCATTTCATCAGTTGGTCACACAAACTGATTATAAAAACTGCCATCATAAAGTAGCTGCAGTGCTGGATTAGAATTTATGCAAAATGTATGTACTACCATCCATGAAATATTGGTGGGAATTTAAGCCTAAGTAAGTTGTTGAATATAAGAAAGTTAAGATCTTGTAGAATTTCAAAATCCAAACAGATAAGAAATTAGAACATAATAACTGGATATTACTGTGGTTGAAAGTAAGGTCAAACTGATTGATGTGGCAATCCCAGGTGACAATCAAACTGAAGAAAAAGAGATGTACGGTAGTGATGGAAACAGTAGATGTGGTTCCAAAAGGACTAACTAAATATTTAGGCAATATTAACATAGACAGGATAACAACTAAATGGTTGCAAACAGCCATACTGCTTGGACCATGCCACATACTAAAGTGATACTCAATGAGTCCTAGATTCTTGGATAAAATCTGAGTCAGTGAAGGACCAAAATATTCCAGCCCAAACATCTGATCAACTGTGGAAAATAGAGATTACAACAAACACAACACTGCTCATAATAAAAGGTATTTTGCAGCTCTCCTTTTTACCAACTTACTGCATTTCCTCTGTAACACAGAAATACGAATCTGAGAGCATGGAAAGATGCTTAGATTTGTATTGACTCTTTTAAACAACATTAGGCAGGTAATAGTGCCATAGTATTGCCTGACCATTCCTTTAAGTTGATGAATCAGAATGGCTGGCAAATGTTTCTTCATTGAGTGCTAATTATTCAAAGATAGTCCCCAATACTATTGGAAGGGGTCATACAGACCATCTAGTCCAACCCCCTGCCCAGTGCAGGATCAGCCTAAAGCATCTCTGACAAATATTCATCCAGCCGCTTCTTGAAAACTGTCAGTGAAGGGGAGCTCACCACCTCTCTAGGCAGCTGATTCCACTTTTGAACTACTCTGACAGTGAAAAAGTTCTTCCTAATATCCAGCCGGTACCTTTGTGTATGTAATTTAAGCCCATTGTTTCGGGTCTTACCCTCTGCTGCCAACTGGAACAGCTCCCTGCCTTCCTCCAAATGAAAGCCTTTCAAATACTTAAAGAGAGCAATCAGGTCCCCCCTCAATCTCCTCTTCTCCAAACTAAACATTCCCAAGGCCCTCAGCCTTTCCTCGTAGGGCTCAGTCTCCAGACCCCTGATCATCCTCGTAGCTCTCCTCTGCACCCTCTCAATTTTGTCCACATCCTTTTTGAAGTGAGACCTCTAGAACCACACACAATACTCTAGGTGTGGCCTGACCAAGGCAGTATAGAGAGGAGCTAGGACATCCTGCGATTTCAACGCAATGGCCCCTTTGATACAACCCAGGATTGAATTGGCCTTTTTTGCCACCGCATCACGTTGACTGCTCATATTTAGTTTACAGTCCACTCTTACCCCAAGATCTCTTTCACATATACTACTGCCCAGAAGTGTATCCCCCATCCAGTATTTGTGCTTCCCATTTTTGTGGCCCAGATGTAATACTGTGCATTTGTCTTTGTTGAATTGCATCCTATTCACAGCTGCCCACTTCTCCAGAGTATTCAGGTCTTGTTGAATTTTAATTCTCCTCCCAATTTGGTATCATCAGCAAATTTAATGAGCAGCCCTTCCACTCCTTCATCCAGATCATTGATAACAATATTGAAAAGTACAGGGCCCAAAACCGAGCCCTGTGGCACCCCACTGGACACCTCCCTCCAATCTGATGAAATGCTGTTGACCACTCTTTGAGTGCGGTCCACTAACCAGTTCCCTATCCACCAAACTGTCCTATAGTCCAGCCCACAGTCTTTCAGTTTGCCCATCAGAATGTCATGGGGGACCTTATCAAAAGCTTTACTGAAATCCAGATAAATCACATCAACAGAGTTCCCCCGATCCAGTAAGCTGGTCACTTGATCAAAGAAGGAAACCAGGTTGGTTTGGCAAGATCTGTTAGGGACAAAACCATGCTGACTTCCCTGGATCACTGAGCGGTCCTTCAGATGCTTACAGATTGATCCCTTTAAAATCTGTTCTAATACCCTCCCAGCAACAGAAGTCAGACTGACCGGCCTGTAGTTTCCTGGATCATCCTTCTTCCCTTTCTTAAATATTGGGATAACATTCGCTCTTCTCCAATCTTGTGGCACATCCCCAGTCCTCCAGGAAGCCTTGAAGATGATGGACAGGGGTTCTGCAAGTTCTCTAGAAAGTTCTTTCAGCACTCTTGGGTACACCTCATCCGGCCCAGGGGATTTGTATTCATCCAGTGTAGCCAGATGCCTCTCCACAACCTCTCGGTCAATGTTAACTAGCCACTCAGGTATCCTGTCACATTTTCTACTATCTAGATGTGACTGAGTTCTTCAGGGAGAAAACAGAGGCAAAAAAGTCATTAAGCCTGTCTGCTTTTTCCCTGCATCAGAATTTCTCCATCTACTCCCAACAACGGTCCAATTGCCTCTTTTACCTTGTGTTTGCCTCTCACATATCTGTAGAAGTTTTTCTTATTGTAGCAAGCCCTCCTGGCCAGACCCAGTTCGTACTGAGCTTTGGCCTCTCTGATGGCTGATCTGCAATACCTAGTAACCCTTGTATACTCCTCTTTTGAGGTCTGTCCTTCTCTCCATTTCCTGAACATTTCCTTTTTCTCCCTGATCTTTCCTTGTTTAACCACAATATATCTATGTGTTTTGAAATAATTCACTCTTATGCTCTCTAAAAGTTATTCTTTATTCTGTTTCCATCCCTGGCTATATTGAAGTTGTTAGCTGAGAGTAAGTTAGACATACAGACATACATAAACCAAAAACTCTAGTCACAACAAATAGGACAAAATTAAATAAGTGATGGCAACATATTAAGGAAAGTAAAACACTTAAGTTCCCCCCCCCACCAGTAGCCTTGAGTAGTAGCTGGGTGATGGGAAGTAAATATCAGGAATGGGCTGCCTGTCTGGTGGACTCTCTGGGAAGAGGAGAGAGGGGACCCTGTGTGGTTTTCAGTCAGTGTTCTTCGCCTGAAAATTAGAGGTTAGACAGATAGCATGTTATGAGTGCCCTTAACTGTCTATGAAGTCCCAAATCTGTGAAGGAAGGTTTATGTTGCATAGCTGTGTGTAAGGGGGGGGGGGGTCAAAACCAGATACACTGTGTTCACCCTTGCAAACAGAACTGATGCAGGTAGGGTTGCTCTCTGAACTTCCCACTACTCAGAGGAGTGGAGAGCATATAAGTAGATTGAATCAATTCATGATCAGTGACAATTAGGTTTGCCAGCTCTGGGTTTGGAAATTTCTGAAGATTTGTGGGTAAAACCTGGACAGGGTGAGGTTTGGGAGGGGAAGGGCAGACCTCAGCAGGGTATAATGCCATAGAGTCCATCTTCCAAAGCCGCTGTTTCCTCCAAGGGAATTGACCCATGCAGTTTGGAGATCAGTTAATTCCAGGAGATCTCCAGGCCCCATCTTGAGATTGGCAAACCTAGTGATTATGTTTTCCAATGAGAAGGACTAAATGATAACCATAATGGATAAAATATAAGCTGTCTGGTTTGTGAATAATTTCACAAAAAATAGTATTCATTAATTGTCAGTCATGTTTATTTGGTTAGTCGCAAGTTTCATAAAATTACTAAGTATATGTCAATATGTTAGTAAATCTCCAAGCTTCATAGATTTTAAACCATTCCATATGTTATTTCCCCCTGTCATCTAGTCAAGAATCAAGCCTTAATACCCTGACAGCTATTTGTACAACTTAGCTCAAGCAGTGAATGTAAGATTACTGAAGCAGTGAGCTTAGGCAAATTCTAAAGTAGTTTGTCTACTCAGCCAGTCAACAAACATACATTTACATTCAAACTCATGACTTGGTGATATTCTATCATGTGTGAAGTTTCAATAGACATTACAAGGAAGATATTACAAAGAAGAGCAGGATATGGGGATACCACTCCTGGTGGCAGCAACGTCCTGACTCTATATCTATTTCTGTCTTGAGAATATTGTAAATAGAGGTGGGCATGAACAGCAATACAAACCAAAAAAAAGCCACGAAGAGCCCAATCCGCTGTTCGCGAGCAAGCTGTTTGTGAGGCCTCATTTCCTGGCGAACATGTGTTCGTTCCAAGCCCTCTTCGTGGTGTCCGTCAGCAGTTCGTAAAGCCAGACAGTTTGGCGCCTTTCAATCAATTCCCCTGGCAACATAGGCATGGACTGTCTGAACCCTGTCTGAACTCCTTCTGGATTTCCTTCTGGCTTGTAACCCCTCAAAGTAGCTTCCAGCACAGTCCAGCTTTTGCCACTGTGAAAAAAAAATGACAGGAAAGGGAGGGACCCATAGATCATGGCTTTCCCAGGGTCCAATCTCTCTGAAACTCGGGGGGTCTTCAGAGGACAGTGAGGACTATGTCCCCTGCAAATTTGGTGGGTATTGGACATTGGGAAGGTCAGTTTGTAACCCCTCAAAGTAGCTTCCAGCAGACAGTCAAGTTTTTGCCACTGTGAAGAGAAAATGACATGAAAGGGAATGGAATCTCCTTTCCCTGTCTCAAGTTCAGCTACGTCCCAAGGGGGCCATTCTGGCTCCCACGAACCTCCAACTATGAACATGTTTGTGAACATGTCATGTCCGTCGACGTTCGTGGATCCCTGTTCATAGATGGCAACGAACAATGAACATTATGTTCGGGTTTTTTTCCTGTTCATGCCCATCTGTAGTTGTAAACACCAGTTTTGGAGCCAATATTAGATAGCTAATATTACGAGTCCCAGCCCAGAAAGCAATGTGTGGAGAATACCAAATTTTATCCTAAACTTGTATCAAAATGGCACGCACAAGTGCAAGTTGGGGAATGAATGGTGACGGAGACCAATCATGATTTTTCAGTGAGAACCAATATAGTATAATGGTGAAGTATTGGAGTAGGACCTAGGAGGCTCAGGTTCAAATTCTCACTCTGCCATGGAAACTTGTTGGGTGATATTAGGCCAGTCACATCAGCTTAACCTACCTTGCAGGATTGTTTAACTGGAGAATTATTTGGAGGAGATGAGAATGATGTAAGCCAATTTGGGTCCTCAACTAGAGAGAAAGGTGGGTGCAACCCCCTTGCACACTGCCACCCACAGGCAGTTAAAGTCACAACCCACCACCTGTCTAACTTCTAATTTTCAGGAAGAGAGCCCTGACATAAATCCACATCAGGTCCTCTCTCTCTTCTTCCCAGAGGATCCACCAGACAGCCAGTTCCCTATATTTATTTCCTGTCACCCAGCTACTCCTCAGGGCTATTGGAGAAAAAGGAACTCAGAGTTAACTTCCCTAATATACATTGCCACCATTTAGATTGAATATATTGGCCCATTTGTCATGACCAGAGTGTTTGAGTTTTGGGTCTGTGTTTTATTTTCTCTCAGCCAACAATTTCACATCAGCCAGGGTTAAAACAGACGGGAAAAAATAACGTATTTACAATATGGGTCACTGGAGTGAATGATTTAAAAACTCAAAGATAAATTATGGTTAAACAAGGAATGTTACAGTGTATAAGAACAGATTAACCACCATCTATCTCTCTGCAGCCTTTCTTTAGCAGCCTCAAAGCCTCCTCTCTCAGTAACTACCTTCTAACAGACTTTCAACTGTCACTGACCCAGCAGTCTGCCAGCTCTCATTAGCTGTTTCCTGTGAGAGGCGGAGATAGAACCAGCCGTGTCCATCACAGCGGGATATAAACAAAGTAAAAAAAAAATTAAACTGAAATTTTAAATGTGGTGGTGTTCAGTATCTTGTACCTGGAAATGGGCAACCAGTTTGGCATACTTTCCTCCAGAGAGTGAAACATCTTCTCGGGTGTTGTGTGAGTCATCATTGAACTTTGTGTATTCTGTAATCAAACTGAAGTATGAAAAGGACATGAGGGCACTGTTCCTAGAGTTCCCCTGTATCTGACTATCATGTTGAGATTTTATCACTAGAGCAGATACCTACCCTTCCACACACAGATGATAGTTCAAGAAATAATTCATACATGTTATTCTTCCTTTTGTTGTCAGTGTAGACAGGTACAGAATATATAGGCCAAATCCACACATCTCAAGTTTTCCGCTTCTTTCCCACCCATTATTTGCTTCTCAGAGGGCTGTTCACATACTCTTACCTCCCTCCCGCCATTCTCTCGCATCTTTCACGTTGCGCCTCAGATGAATTTGTCATCTCTTGAGTGGATGTGGACAAATAGAAGCATTTCACAAGGAGACCATCCCCTTCAAACCACCCCACTTCTGTGTTTGCAGCCTTTCCAGAACACCATCCCTCTTTGTCGTGCAATTATCAAGCTTTTCCACTCTCTCCGCAGCATGCCTGCCTGCCCGCCCTTTCCCTTTTTTTGAAAAAAAGGGGACTTTCCCAGCATTGTTGCACAATCCCGGCCATAAATTTTAATCGGGGTGCTCCAAAATCCCCGCGGAGACATCAAGGGGTGGCATCATTTCCATTTCCATGTCATTTTTAGGATGCCGAACAGACAGAAATATCGGTGGCTGTTAAAATTAATTTTTTTTAACTATTGAAATTACCGTTATAGCGGAAATCTGTCATTCTAACATTACATTCACGCATCAAATAATTAGTCTGCCCGTTTGGAGAGTTTGAATCACCCCCACCTTAAATATCAGTTCAAATTAGCCCACCAGAATAATGGTCCAATGGATTTCAAAGAATAAGGCATAGGATAACATTAACCAATCACAGGCATCATAGGGGTGTGGCCTTGCCATTGCAATTTAGCAAAAAAACACTATAGCGGAAATCTGATGAAAAAATGAAAAAAAAAAGAACATGATGTTGTCATCAGTGACGTCGGATCTAACCCCCCCCCCCCATATTGCGCGATTCTACCAGGGATGTGGACAAAGTATAGCGTGATGCAGCAGCAGTAAGAGAAGGGATGTGAACAGACTGGGACATTGCAGGATAGAATCCAGCGCGATTAATGCACATGAAAAGCGGAAGGTAGGGAAGTGTGGATTCGGCCATAGTTTGTAAATGTACTAGGTTCAGATTATGAATTTGGACTGTTTGTAACATTTGACTTTATTCTTACAATCCACTCACTCATCCACTCCTCTGGCTGCTATATGAGAGAAAGAAGTCTTTACATCCTAGTGCCTCAAATTCTGCAAATGCAACATTCCAGGTAACAGAAACCCTAGGAAATGTAGTTTCTCCAAAGCATTTGGCATCCTTAAAGTTGATTTTAGATGTCCTGGAAATTACATACCTGGAGCACATTAATAAAAATACCAGTGCACATTAAGTATAAAGTCAAAATGGATATTTGGCTCATCTCAAGATGAATTTATCTAATTCAGGACTGGCTTTGTGTACTCTTACACTGAAGATCACACCATCTCCTCCTCCCTCCTTGCTGCCCCTTTCCTCTTCTTTCAAATATACTCCGGGCTTTTTTTTAATAGTAGTGGTAGTTCCCAGTACTGAGAACTGGCACCTTTTGGGGAAGTTTTCATGAATCCTGAGGAGGGAATTGGTGGGAATCAGTGAAAACATATTTATGAGTACTGGCACCTCCTGTTCTCCTAAGATCTGAATTTACTTGTCAGCCGGGTCAGTGGCAAAGTCCCCTTCCTTTTCCTTCTGTTTCTGGGTTCCAAGAAAAACTACAACAGTAGCCTATCAGGCACAGGGAATCCTGGGGAATGTAGTTCTCAGGGGTTCCTGATTCCATTCCATTGGTTGTACACTGGGAGCTGTCCTTACCCAGCCCGTAGTAATCTATAGAGAGCACCAAAATCATTGAGCTGGCCTTGGTAACTTATATATAGTCATACAAATTTATATCTATATTTATCGACTAAATCTTTTACAAAGTCCATTTAGAAACTCATTAAGAAGTCCCATTTGCAAACAGGGCTCTCAGATGTCCTATATCGACATTCCTGGATCAAAGTACTTGCCCCATCCAGGAACCTCTGAAGTGGGTCACTCCAAACAATCAATTATGTGCTGAAAATAATATGCAGTACGAGTTTAGAGAAGAATTATGAAACCTTAAATACAGACTAATTTGTTATTCATATTAGAACATTTTCATCTGTATTCCTGAGCTGACATCCTGTAGCAGATTAAATCTCACTCAGTATATAGTCTCTGGAGGTTAAAGCAGGCAAGGTTTTTCCTATTCCAAGAACTTATTTTAATGTATATTAAAGTCAAAGGAAATTGTTTATGCTAAGCACCTAATTTTTTTTGACATAATCTAAAGCACAAAGCATACAAAATTAATAAGGAAATCAGCATCCCATCCTAGTGTGAATAAAACTAGGCCAGCAATAAGAAAGCAGAAGTTGAAGCCCATGAGAAGTCTAAGGAGGAGATAAAATTGAGCAGACAAAGGAAATAGTTTTTACTCCCCCACCCCTTAAATTCCTCAGTTATGAAAAAGGGTCCCTGAGGAGTTTCATGCTGCATCTGTGGGTCTCATGCTCGATCTCTTACCTTGTGCTTGTGATAAGTTTGAGGCTTAAGAGTGGGGGACAATTGAGATGAAATTTGGGTTCAGGGAATGACTACAATCAGTTGCATTAATCTAATCTTTCACATTATATGAATCCAACGTTATAACTCGGGGATCATTTTGGAAGTTCTAGTGCAAGAAGTTGATTCAAAATAATAGTTAAAACTTACAAAAACCAGTGTATTTCCTTATTCTTTCTGGTGTCTGATCATCCCTTATCTGCCCCTTGTCATCTTCTGTGAAATTGAGACAAAAGGGGTAGCAGGCTAGGAAAGAAGAAAGAACAACTACATGGGCTTTTTCCTTTCGTCATATCTTATACAGCAGATCTCCCTTGACAGATGGGAAAGAGAAATGCAACAAAGATCAGTCATCTTACAGGCAAGAAAAAGGTCTGGATAGCTATCATTTCTTTCTCTAGTAAGGAGCTTCTCTCATTGAGGGTAGGTATACAGTGGTTGCAAGGGCTCTATCCTCATCAGAAATATGGGAAGACAGGTTAATACTTTAGCTTCTACTGCCCTTTTATAGTTAGCAGATATGGGAGGGGGAGATGAGTGGACCTTTTCCCCTGTGTGTAGATGCTGAATGTATGCTTCTTAAATGGATGGCAATGCCTGATAGTTTGACCTCATAGGTGCTATAGTTCTTTTGCAGGCCTAAATCTGGGATGTATTGCTGAATGCCCTTCTACCTTTCATGGAAAAACATGACTCTCTCTGCTATCTGTGTGAGGTAGTTTGTCCTTTCCTTCAGGATTCCAAATAGTCAGAAGGGTTAATTTTGGGGTGATAGTTTATTAAGATAGGTAAACCATGCATCTATGAAACTCTTCCTCAACTGGACACAAACATTTGACTCTTTGATGGCATATGTTAAGACAATATCCTAAAGACCTTTATAAAGGCTATTAATACTCTATTTTTGTTTCCTTTGTTATTAAATGTCTTGTACTTGTACAATTCTTCTATCAGAATTATCAAGGAATGTTTAGTCCTGAAACTAGGTCAGAAGAAGCCATACTGAAATGGGCCTAGATAACCAGCTTCATTTAGTAATCTCTGTATTTGCATCATCGCTAGCTGCTACAGCACCTTCCCCCAAAAGGCTTCTCTGTATTTTGAGCCTTTCTCAAAGGTGCTATTGCTAGTCCTTTTTCCTTGATGCTATGTCCCAAAGATATGGGGTGGGACAAATGGCCGGACATGATTTGTCCATAAAAGGTAAAGCAACAGAGGAAACATAGATGGTTTAGTAATTGAATGGTGCAACCTAGTGAGTAGGAGCCCCAACTACCTGGAATGTGCTACTCAAGTGCAGAAGTATCCAAGGCTCACCTTTCACCATTTTAGAATAAAGCAGGCCTTTTCTGCCCCCCCCCCCCACTCCCATACTGGACCAACTATTTTCTGAGTTTTGCACCAGCCCTAGTAACCTGTGTGGATCATTTGCAAAACTTTTTCCTGAGTTTAGATCTTTTGCCAAACATATTCAATTTGTTATTAGTTACTTACAGTAATGATATACTGGTACTATAACTAGTCAATGCATTTATGACTAATCAGTACAAATAAGTTATTTTTTGAAAATAGAATTTCTTTAAAATAGACTCCAAACTCCAGTGTGTGATACTGAGCAGCACAGCTTCCCAATTATAGGAGCATATTAAGGTTCTGTTGTTCTGTTGCACCTGATTCAGATATAGGCATGCACTTAAGAATCCCTAAGAATCTGGTTAGTTTTCCTTTGTCCAATAGTTTAACTCCTGGCGAGAAGTACACCTCAGTAACATTCTAGGTTCTTTACTGGGTATCATATACAAGTAAATACAATTATAGAATCTCTGCTTCCATTCTCTTTATTAAAACGTAATTATTCAGCATTCTTAATATTATTTAAATCAACAGAAAACCATACCATCCATTATAACTACATAGATCATAAAAGGAGAGTAATTACATGAGTCCAGGAAATATCTTACCCCAGAGATAAGCAGGTCACAAGCAAGATGCCCCTTCTAAGAACCAGCTCCAGTTCAATTCAATTTTGCATATTTATAAGGTTTCAGACACTGAGAGATCTCTGTCTTTTGGTGCTACACCTCTGAAGATGCCAGCCACAGCTGCTGGCGAAACGTCAGGAACTACAATGCCAAGACCACGGCAATACAGCCCGGAAAACCCACAACAACCATCGTTCTCCGGCCGTGAAAGCCTTCGACAATACAGTAAAAAATTCATCTACATTAAAACAACAGTGTATTAATACATATTTAAAACAGGATGGTGGACAGCCTTCACAGAAAGGGTTAAGATTTTATACACCCTCTTTTCCAGGCCAGCGGAGGCCCAGCCTCAGCCATATGCCTGGCAGAATAACTCTGTATTGCAGGCCCGGCGAAAGGATAGTAGGTCCTGCCAGGCCCTGATTTCAGCAGACAGAGCGTTCCACCAGGTAGGAGCCAGGACCGAAAAGGCCCTGGCTCTAATCAAGGCTAGGCGGGCCTCCTTGGGGCCAAGGACCACCAACAGCTGTTTGTCCCCTGATCAGAGTGTCCTCCAGGGAATATATGGGGAGAGATGGTCCCGTAGATACACTGGTCCCAGTCGCACAGGGCCTTATAGGTCAATACCAGAAACTTGAATCTGATCCGGTACTCCACTGGCAACCAATGTAGCTCACATAAGAAGGGTGTTATATGTGCCTTATTTGGCACTCTTATAATAACATGCATCGCTGCATTTTGTACCAGCTGTAATCTCCGGATCAGGCTCAAGGGCAGCCCTGCATACAGAGAATTACAGCAATCTAGCCTAGAGATGACCGTTGCTTGGATCACTGTAGTTAAGTCACTGGTTGACAGGTAAGGGACAAGTTGCCTGGTCTGCCGCAGATGGAAAAAAGAGGACCTGACTACTGCTGTAACCTGTGGCTCCATTTTCAGGGAGGCATCCAAGATCATGTCCCAGTTACTGACTCAGACTGCAGGCAGGGGAAGTCCTGAACCTAATCCCCCATGGCTCAAGTACAGGACCTCCATCTTTATTGGGTTCAGTTTCAGCCGACTCTGCTTCAACCAACCAGTCACAGCTGCAAAAGCATGTTCCAGGACATCTGGGGCTGAGTTGGGCTGGCTGTCCATCATCAGATACAACTGGGTGTCATCTGCATATTGATGACACCAAGTCCAAAACTTCCCACCAATTGGGCAAGGGGGCGCATATAGATGTTAAACAACAATGGGGAGAGTATTGCTTCCTGTGGGACCCCGCACACCAAAGGGTGGCAGGATGACAATTTCTCCCCAAGCCCCACCATCTGTCCCCAACCATGGAGAAAAGAGACAAGCTACTGTAAGGCAGTCCCTTGTATCCCCACATCGGTGAGGCAGTGAGTCAAAAGATCATAATCGACTGTATCGAACACTGCTGACAGATCCAATACAATCAGCAGTGCCGAGCCACCTCGATCCAGATGTCTACAAAGATCGTCTGTGAGGGTGTCCAATGTCCCAGATGGAATCCGGATTGGAAAGGATCTAGGGCCAAGACATCCTTCAGGAAACCCTGCAGCTGTTCTACCACTGCCTGTACATCCATCCTTGAATCATATCTTTGCTTCTCTGAAGTTAGACATTCCCACCATTCTCAGACAGTGCCGAGCCACCTCGATCCAGATGTCTACAAAGATCGTCTGTGAGGGTGTCCAATGTCCCAGATGGAACCCGGATTGGAAAGGATCTAGGGCCGAGACATCCTTCAGGAAACCCTGCAGCTGTTCTACCACTGCCTGAACATCCATCCTTGAATCATATCTTTGCTTCTCTGAAGTTAGACATTCCCACCATTCTCAGACACTCTCTGCACCTGGGCCTCGACACAGTATCTTTCAATATGGGTTAGACCACTCTTCTAATCTGCACAAGGCCATACAATTGTTTTATTCCTCTGTTTCATGGACCTTTCCAAGGTTGTTCTATTCTGGGCCTCCAGGCTCCCTCCGTGGCATAACTAGTGGGGCCAGGCTAGTTCTGTTTTTGCACGCAGAGATATCTTCTATGATTTTCTAGTCAAATCCAGCAACAGTTTCACTATATTTCTGCTTCTATCTGTGATATTATATTCTTAATTTACTGCTTTTAGCCTGAAATCTTTTTAGAAATATTAGTCTTTTTAGAAACATTAATTTACTTTTTTTGTTTGCTGCCACATTTATTTAAGAAAACTGTACCTGATTCTCAGTATGACGAGCCAGTCACTTGCCTATTGAACACAAAGCCTGGTGGATGAGTCTAATTTTTGCACTTTGAAAAGCTAGAATAAAAACCAAGTTAGAGATGTTAGGCTCCAACTTCTCTTTATCAGTTTTTGCTCATCAGTTTTCAATTTTTAAAAATGATAGTATAAATAGCAGCTGAAAGCAGAATAAAGGTTTCCCATTATGGATTGATGAATAACACATTAGTCTTACACAGTTGGCAAAAGAATTCACGTTCCTGTTCAGTTCATTGTGTTTTGCCAACATCTTCATTAGCCAGTTTCAAGAAACCCAACTGTTAGCCATGACTTTAGTAAGGCTCATCTGTTCACCTGCAACACATAAGGTGATCTGAAATCTGTTGTCAGCATCTTTAAAAATTGGCAGCCAAGAGGTAGAGTGTGATCAGATCCCTTGAAGCCCCTTGTCTTCATTCCTTGAAAGGAAAGTTGTCTTGTCTATATAGGTGCTGTGACTCAGACAATCTACACAAATGTGCCTATATGTGCTCTCCACGTGTCTAGGTTAGGAGATTATAAATCTAATTCTTCAGCATGTTTGCCCTCATACAAAAATATGTAAACAACTACTGCAAAGCCAATAAAGTATACCAGCACCTGTCTTCCACAGCCAAAAACCATCATTCTTGTTGCATAGTTATTAGCATGCTGGTACAGCTCAGATGTAGGAATTCCATTTTCTTCCTGTTAACTGGTACCCAGGGAGGTCCAATTCTTATCCTTATGTACAGTTCTATACTGTACAGGTTTTTGGATCAGTTTCAAAAACCATGTGTCTATGATCCAACTGGTATTTCATATTGTCCATCAAGTATGTCTGTGTGTGTGTGTGTGTGTGTGTGTGTGTGAGAGAGAGAGAGAGAGAGAGAGAGATTATGCAGACTATACACACACCTGTGTGCACACACACAAACATATTCATTACACAGGATACTGTAACCTTATTATTTTAAAGGATTATTTGAGTCCTTTCTTGCTGCAGTTTCATGGAGTTATTGAAAGAGTGGTTTATTTGGGGGTAAAATATGCAGCATTTAGTGTGAATAACATAATTTGACAATATAAAGGGCACATCTCACACATTAAGCCATCAGTTTAGGATTATTGGAATCTCCCCAGTAGACATGCAACATGATGCTCTAGCCATTATCAAGAACAGGAGGCTGGTCTATTTCTCATTTCCTAATCAAAAACTGATCTTTTGAACCCAAGATTCACTCAAAATTTGCCTCATGCACATGCTAAGAGAAATGAGGGGATGGTCCCGCATTGAACTCTGTAGTAATCTTTCCTCATCTGTACTACAAAAAATTGTTTGTGATATTAGTATTTTGTTGAAGACACTGTTCTGTTTATCCTGAACTCCAGCTTTCAATAAAGCAGCATTTCTTATAGCATTCCTGAAGATATAAACACTCTGTAGTTGTAGTTTGGAAACGAACAGGGGAAGCTATATTTATGTGGACATATTAAATATTCACTTTTCTAGTGATACCTCATTATACATTAAAACATATAGCTGGTGTAATCTTTCTTTAACATATCAACAATAGCCATCAGCCATAGAATAAGCCAGCTACTCAGTGAAACAATACACTGTGATAAGCAAAGCCCCTCTGCTTCTCATTATTGGATTTTCTGCTGTATCATAACTAAAAACATCATTCCCCTCTAATAACTACACATAAAGGACAAAGGAACAAAGTCCATTCCTGCCAGATACACTTTCATATTGAGATCAGTGGTCATAGGCCATCACTGAATCATACCTCATGGTGTATCTAATGATACACACATTTATTTAAAAACAAGAAAATCCCAATTATTATTGACTCACATATTGATTTGCCAGGTGGAATCAGGAAATCATAATTACTGACAAAATAAAAAGTTAAAGTGAGCAACTACTTGAATGAAGTTATTACATTGAGGCAATCTTTAATTTCTTAAAGAGCATTTCATGCACAGAAGAAGATTCTTCTGACTCCCACAGAAAACAAGATTCCCATGAGATGATTTAACACTACAGAAGCTGAAAAAAGCACTTAGTTCCAAGAAAGACTTCTATCAAATACTGACTTCTGAAGACTTTGCTTTGCTTTTCAAAAACCTTCATCTGTCAAAATGCACTTTACAGACCTAAGGCTTACATCCTATTTAAAAGTCTCAAATTAATAATAGCTGATATTATTATTCATCCTCTTCAAGCAGCATTTACTTGATTAAGTAAACCACGGTTTGTGCTGTTTTGAGAAAAATCACATGAACATAATTGTCACAGTTTGTGATAATTAGAAATTTATAATGCTACCCCAAAGATCAAAGTGGCAAAAATACTTAACATCATTTCAAAGATCAGATGAAACAACACAGAAACATGCTTTGCACAATTCTCTCATACTGTTATGTCATCAGCATTGGAAACTTGGGGGCTCATAATGATAGACTTAAGTATCTGACCACACTGCCAGCAGATACAAAAAGTCCACCAAAGTTTGGGCCTGGCTTAAATGTGTTTACATTAATATCATAGCAAACTTTGGTCCCCAAAACTTCCCTGGTGTCTGGTTGTATAGCCCTGCCGGCCTTACCTCTTGACCTGACTCCCTTCATTTAAAACTGGGTTAACAGAAGAAAAGCCCAGAAAAGACCAAAATTTTTCCAGGCAGAATGAGGTTTCTTCTGGTTCTTCTTAACCCATTATCTTAGGAGGATTTTTTTAATCACAGTGGCACTTCAGGGAAGGACAGCAGCAATACTGAATGGGCAACCTGGTCCACCTGCCTGGATCCTCCTCAATGTGACTCCTTGAATAACTATTTATTATTTCCAATTTTAACCCTAATCTGCATAACATGAGCCTTTGCTGCAGCCCAGGACTCAGATCTTCCTCCCTCCTCATATCCATGTGATGGCATGTCTGCATAGATGTTGGTTGCTGGCCTTTACTTGCACTGTGTGTAAAAGTGTACAGAAAGAGATGGTGGTCGATGACTAGAGATGGGCATGAACCAAAATACGAACCAAAATTCATGACTAACCAGGCCGGTTCATCAGATCCCATTTCTAACGAACCGCCACGAACTTTAGGCTGGTTCATTTGCTTCATCACTGTAGACAGCCTGGGGCCAATCAATCAGTTTCCTAGGAAACAGGGGATGGACTTCTTGCAGACCTTCTGCTGACCCGGAAGTGACCTTCTGCTGACCTGGAAGTGACAATTTTCTGACCTGGAGGTGACATTTTCATGAACCAAATGAACTGGTTTGCGAACCGGGGGCAGGTATGATGTTCCCTCATTCTTAAACAACAGAAATGGCACCAGAAACATTTTTAAAATTCAAAAAATAACTAACTAGTTTATCTACTTTAGAGGGAAAAGGTCAGGAGATATCAGTGGTTGAAAAATTCTGAGGTAATTCAACATACATACATACATACATACATACATACATACATACATACATACATACGTATGAGGTAACAGGAAGACATACATGTGTGTGTGTGTGTGTGCATGCATGCATACATACGTACATACATACATATACACACATATATACATATACATACATATATATGTATATGTATGTATGTATATATGAATGAGGTAAAATCAGAACATACACAGACTTCAGTTCTTATGCTGTTCACAGATACTTAAAGGCGTCTGGTTTGAGGCTTTGGTCTCCTTGGTTTAGCATGCTATGATACTTTCTTTAAGTATTCTCGTTCTCTTCTGCAATTAGGAATGCTGGTACCCACTTTCTAGTACCCCAGCCCACACACCAGCGCTTTCCTTCAGTCGGTAACTGAATCTGAAGGTCTCCACAGGCAGTTTCCAACCACACCCGGCCAGGGATCACTCTCCAGAGCTACCTCCCTGTTTGACTAAGGAAAATCTCCTCTCTTTAGAAGATCTATCCTCTTTCTTTTGCGTGTTTGGAAGTCTGCACCTACTTCCCAAACCTCCTTGTCAATTCTCTCCAGTTCTTCTGTAGTTGTTAAAACTGATCTCTGTTAGGACTCCAGATTAGAGATGGGCATGAACCAAAATACGAACCAAAATTAAGCACGAACCAGGCCGGTTTGTGTTTCACGAACCGGCAGTTCATCAGATCCCATTTCTGATGAACCGCCATGAACATTAGGTTGGTTCGTTTTTCGGTTCATCACTGCAGACAGCCTGGTGCCAATCAATCAGTTTCCTAGGCAACAGGGGATGGACTTCCTGCAGACCTTCTGCTGACCCGGAAGTGACCATCTGCTGACCCGGAAGTGACCTTGTGCTGACCCGGAAGTGGTTATTTTCTGACCTGGATGTGACGTTTTCACGAACCAAATGAACCAGTTCACGAACCAGGGGCAGGTTCGTGAAAGTTCGTGGTTCATGAAATTTGAAGAACCACATGGTTCTTTTTTTTCCGGTTCGTGCCCATCTCTATGAGTTCAGATCCCCACTCCCAACACTTGATTCCTCTCTCTGCTAGGACTGAAAAACAGACCTTCCTCTTTCCAGCTCATGCTACCCAGTCAGATGCCTTGTAGTAGCTTGTCACTCAAAGCTCTCTGATTCTGCAGTTGTGTGTACAGCATTTCCAGGGTTTTTTTTTTTAAATGCACAAGCCATCACATCTGGCTTCCTAAATTGGGCTCTCCATTCTGGAAGCCACTTTAATGAAACAAAACAGCAGTTTCCATGTGTATTTCCACCCTTAAGAACTAATATGTAATGCTATTAACTAATGGACTGGAGTGATATTTCATGGTATGACCTAGTGGTTTTCAAACTTTCTGTATTCAGAAAACGTTTTCCACATTGACTTCTACCACACAATTCAATTATTTTGCCTAGTAACAGCATAAGGTGCACGCTAGGGCTGACAGGTCCCCTTCCCTCTCGGCGGGAGGGGTGACCCAGCGCTTACCTTCCAGGTGCTCCTGGCCCCGCGCAAACATGATGACATCACTTCCAGAAAATGGCATCATCACACAAGGATGAAGAGTGTGCACTTTGCAGTGGACTGATTTGGGACCTAAACGAGCCCAATTTGGCCTGTTTGGGGCCCAAACTGGCCCACTGCAAAGCAAAGGAGTGCTCTTGGAGCAGTGCAATGACATCAGTTTTTTTAAAAAAAACAATTTTTATTGGATGGGTTGACATACAATTTATTCATATCTTACAAATACATTTCCCCCTTTGTCCCTAAGTGCATCCCAACCCCTCCCCCACCCCCCTTTTCTGTGCAGACTCCCGACAGCACTACGGTCCCGTATTTTCTTATCATTTGTTCTATATTACTTTTCCTTTATCCCTACTAACTAGAGGTAAAATCCTAACTTACCATTACTTAATACAATTCTATAACTATTAATAAGCTATTAAAAAGCCATCAGAACATATTTCTTTTGCTCATATACATTCCTTCAAACCATTCATTTATAATTCCCATTTTTTAAAATCTAAATACATTTAGCTCAATATTTTCCCAAATAACACTATAGATTAAAATTAACAATTTAACCTTTCTCTTTCCATTACTTTTCCCAATTTTTCCATTTGTCTTAATTTGCTAATTTCTTCATTTAGCTCACAACATTTCATTTGCATCATACATCCCAATTCTACAAATAGACAAACAAACAAAAACACTATTAACAATTTTGCCTTCCTCTTAATTCCTTCTACCGTTTTATATATAAATTTATTTAATATCAATTACCTAGTTAACTATACATTACATTTCCCTTATTCACTTTAACCTAATTTACTAATTCTTCAACTGACTTTTAACCTTAAAAACCCCATACATCCTACTTCTAAGAAATGAAAAATAAACTCTTCAGACTTTAAACTGTGGCCTTAGTCTTTTAAGTAACTCCCACTTGTAACTTGATTCTTGTATTCGTATTGCTTTTCTCGGCTTTCTTCTTCACTTGAATTCTTCTATCACTTGGTAGCTTCTTCCACTTGAAGTAACTGGGGATGACTCTCTCTTTCATGTTTGTTGTTAATCCTTGCACTTGATTCTTTAGAAATGCTGATACATCTTCATTCAGATCTTCTTGCAAGTACTGCTCCGTTTCTCCTCGCCCCTCGCATTTTTGTTGTTTACGTCCTGCTGTTTTGTAATCAATTTCTGCCGCCTGCTCGTCTCCTTGAGTTGTCTGCCTAGTTGCTTGCTCTTCATCTTTCAATTCCACAACGGTTTTAAACATATCCTTAGTGCTTTTAATTAAACTTTCGTTCATTTCCCGAATAAGTTGTATCAACGCTTTATGTCCCTCTGCAACTTTTTCTCCCAACGATTTTATAGCTGATCGCATAGCAGCCTGCCATTTCTTCTCCACTCTCTTCAAATTTACACTAGATTTCTCCCCCCCCCCCCCGACATCTTCTTTATCTTTTGCTTTAAATATTCGTATTATTTTAATCTCACCAGATATTGGGGGGAGAGTCTCTATGGCAACTTTAAGGTAGTTCAAAGTGATGAATATCCCCTTCCTCTTGCCTTCTCGCTGCTATATCTCGCGTTGCTTCTTCAGGGACTTCTTTGCTGCTTTACTTCCTTCTTCCTGTTTTCCAAATCAAGCCTCTCTAGGCAGTTCCGCTCGATGTTCTTCTTGCTCCGTTCTCTCGCGATGTTTACTCAGCCGTTCCTCCACCTCCTCCCCTTTTCTCATAGCCAGCTATCTCTCTCCAAACCGCAAGTATGCATAAACAAAAGTTATTTTCTCTTCTTTTACGCTTTATAATCTTTCAAATTTCAAATCTTCCTTCAAGATGTCTTGCTCCTGTCTTATTTTATCATCTCAGTCCACAATTTTCATTTTTAGAAAAGATTTTCCTTCTCTTTTTAAATCCGAAAGCCAAATAAAATTCTTTTACCTTGATTTGTTCCGTTTGGGTCTTTCGTGCTGCCTCATTCGTTACCCATTAGCCAAATCTGGTTCTGAAGCTTGGGTCCTGGTGGGCTTATGCCAAACAACGACTCAAAGAGTGCTGCAGAGATGTTAGCTCGTCCTTCTTCGAGAGTACCTCAAAGCGGTGTGGGAGATCCATCGTCCTGGACCCTCCCCCCCGCTGAGATCTCGCTCTCTCTGGAACTTGTAGCATTCTGGCTCCTCTCCTGCCTGGAGAGAAGTGGCAGCCAGTGATCTGAGCACCTGGCCTGCCCCAAACAGTCACTCTTGATGGTCCAGCTCCCTGGACCGCTTCAGCCTGCCATTAGCCAAACTGGAAGTCCAGAGCAGTGCAATGACATCAGTGATGTCACCGCAACACCCTAGGAATGCATCCAAGAGGCCGTTCCCTGCCTTTCCCACCCCTGCCCAGGAAAGCAGCGGCAGGGGTGAAAGGTGGGAATGGGGATCCCCTGCCCTCATGGGAGAATGGGATCCACACTCTGTTCCCACAGGGCTGAGCCTCACTGCTACACATTGTTTTCAGAGAGTATATTCTAGAACACATTGTAAATTCATTGATTGCCATGCACTTTAGAGTAGGTGGATAAGCAGCTTTCAGGGTTTTTTTCCATTGAGAAACTCAGAATCTCACTTCTTTTATTTCACTGTATTTTATGTCTAATATGAAACTGTTTAAAAAACATCTTAAAACATTTTACAGAAAACCTTTAATTGGTAAGTTATATTTGGCTTCTCATGGAAGTTCATATTTGAGGCCTCCTAAAATCAAAACGTTTGGGGACATGTTAAGAAGTCTACAGTCTTCAAATTAAAGTGTTTACACTGCAAAGCAAAAATGCTTTCTGGTTCATTCAAGAATATGCAAGATTTCAAATATTTCCTGTGATTCTCTTCAGCTCTATTGTACTCAGGTATAAAAAAAGAACAGATTTGCCCTCACTTGGTGCTCAGCAGCTACTTCAAAGGCAGAACTTCATCTCAAGTTCTAAACAATGAGATCGGTATGGAATATCTATGGAATTTCAGTGTGGATTTATTAAAGGTAACATTAAACCCAGAGAATGTGCTACACATCCTCCTTCATCCGTGCTTGATGGCAATGTTAAAAATATCAACAGCTGCTTATGAAGCAACTAAGTTTGAAGCTCTTTCTTCCCATTCTTTGAGGAGTAGGTTTCAGCATTTTGAGAGCTAAGCTCTTAGAAAGGACAGCTGGTAGATGCCTTCACTCAACAAAAATGTCAGTGTACAGAATTCTTTTTAAAAAATCAATAGTAACACGTATACATTCACAATTTCAATAGCAAACGTTTATGGGATACTCTCTCCCATCAAGTTTCCCAGTGCTTGCAGTTTTTAAGTAGAAGGCTACCATCTGATATTGTGGATAGCTTCATTACATGGCATCTGTTTAAACAGTAGGCTCATTTGAGGTTAGGCAGGGAAAATAGCTAAAAAGGGCAGAAGCCTAAGTAATTCCCATATGAAGGTGGGTCACATGACTGGGATCAAGCTGAAATGTTCATGATTTGCCCATGGCTTTTCACATGATGGGACCAGATATCACCATTGCCTGTTAACACAGTGGCAAGAAAATGCACTTCTGACACAGCACTTGCAGTAAGAAGTGTGGAATGCATTAGGCATTATGGGTGTGTGCCAAGAAAAAAAATGTTACAATTTCATATCTGGGATATGGGGGAAAATCTTTTCCATGATTGCTTCTGTTTGGTATGACATTACTGGTTAAGGATTCAAAATCATTTGATTTGTTCATGTTCCAGTGGGTTGGAATCATTACTCTCAATAGAGAATGTATTGGGTAGTCTAGGGAGCTGTTTATGCAGATAATGGCACCAAATTTGCATAAAACATAGCCCTCCCTCTAGTCTAGAGACCCTCCCTGTGATGGAAAGGGCTTTTAAATGAAAGGTTTACTAAGTGCAGCACCCAGAGAGTGGAAGGGAAAGGGTTAAAAATGCCTGAAGGGAAAATGATTGACAGACTACTCTCCCCTCTCTGTTACTGGCCAGTGAGAAGGTAACAATTGGTGCTGACAGAATTGTTGAAGGAGTTGAAGTTTGGAGTCTGATAAAGACAGTCAGACTAGTAACCCTCTGTGTGAGAAAAAGGGAAAGTTTGCCTTAACTGGGACAGCTTTATGTTTATGGAAAACGTTTAGTTAAAGTAGTTAAGTATGAAAGCCAGCACTAATTTACACAGACTAGATAGAACTGGAGGTGTGTTTCTGGCAGAGGAAGGGGGTAATGTCTTTTGGAGAAGAATAATTCTTGCCCAATGTCTAAAAAGGGAGTTTTTACTCTGAGAAGGACCCAGGTCTAGTATAAAAGGAAAAGAGTGCTGTATTGAAGTCAGAACACCTAAGCTGTAAAGTGAATTCTATGAAGAAGCCTTGTTTAAATAACCTAAGTCTGAAACTACCAACCTCTCACTTTTATGATCTGTGACTATTGAAACTAAGCTTTAAGAAGATTATTATGCCTAATGCTTGTGAAGTATTCTGTTCTACAATCAAACTTTACCTCAGCTTTACTTTTCCTGCCTACCTATATACCAACCCTGCCTGTTTAATAAACCTGCTGTTTCCCTTTTGAACATTAACCTCTAGTGTCATTTCATTTGAAGAAGATGTGGGCTCTTGCTTCTCCACTACCAAATATTTGGGCTGGGATATAAGCCATAAATACATATGTATTAAAGTGTGGGACAAAAATACTGTTACATCACACCCAGAAACATGCTACCATAGGCTGCCAAGCCACAGCAAGCAATCTTGACAGTTTTGGACGGAAAATCTGCCTCACAGTGGGGGGTGAGTGGGGCTTACATCATACTCCCCCAAGTTTCAAGTAAATTGATCCAAGGAATGAGGAAGTCTTCCTTTGCAGAAAACCTCCCTCTTTCCCATCCTGCATCTCCTTCATTATTCCCTATAGGAGCATTTTTCAGGAGAAGGGGCTAGAGTGTTTATTTTTCAACCAAAAGACCCTCACATTGTAGCAGAGCTAGAGCTGCCTGTTTAATAAATAATTTCCAAGTTGCAAGTAGATTGAACAAAGGAGTCATCTATGGGCTCCTGAACAAAGTGTTCTCAACACCATCCTTGTAAAAAACAATAGGGCTCTGACCCAACAAAACAGCAAGCCAGAATTGTATCTTCCATTATTCCCTATGGGGGAGTTTGTGGGGGGGGGAGTGGCTGGAGTGGCTGTTTTTCAATCAAATGACACCAAAATTGTGGCAGAGATAGTGCCACTTGTCCACTAAAGATCCCCCAAGTTTCAAGCGCATTGGACCACAGACTCTAATTCAACAGACCCCTGATCAAGGTGCTCACATCTAAGAACAAAAGGGTTCTGTCCCCGCAAAGGAGTTAGGGAAGAAGAATTAATGCTCTCCATGGCTTGTCTGTAAATGTGATTGGCTGGAAGCTCTCTGTGCTCCTCCCTTTCAAGGATATGGTTTGAAGGGAGAAATGCCATAGCCTGGGAAATCAGAAGAATCAAAAATAAACACAAGCACATGGTGAATTGAACTAAGGGGGAGGGGATTGTTGTTGGGAGGATATATCCTGTATTTGTATTCCCATTCCAGGAAATCACAGTAACAACTCCAACCAGCAATTTCCATGTATATCTTTGGCTCGTTAATTTTGTATTGTACACCTTAATGAGCACAGCATCTGCACAAACTCATTCCCACTGTGTTCATTGCTACCTCTCCTGCCTCTACCCCCTGCTGGCATGTGCAAAAACACAGAACAGTGGTGACTTTCTTCCCCCATCCACATTCCTATTCCTTCCCTGTTGAGCTTTACAGCAATGATATAGTGCTATTACTTTGAAATCTGGGGGTACATTCCTTCACAAATTCACCTCCAGATTCCTGGTGCAAGAGAATTGTTCTCAAGATAGCATGCATAGAATTGCAGTCTGCAGCTTTTATCAGTAAACTCTATTATTATTATGTGTAGACAAGAAATTAAGTACCAACTTTACAGAGAAGGTTAACTGGGTGGTATGACGTAATCTTTGGAGGGCTGGTGTCCTGTCACCTTTTTCCAACCAAGGAATATGGGATTGTGGTTGGAGGAGGTTGGGATCTTTCAAAGATGTTTTGGCCTCCTGGCCCATCTTTAAGTAGGTCTACTTGGAAGAAGGAACCAGCCTCATTTTACTTGTGTAGACCATATTAAATCCATTTTCTTATCCAAATACATTTCTGTTTTTAAGGGTGACTGTAACCTCTATGCTGAGCTCCTATGCAAAGCAGCTAAACTGTAAGCAGGCAAGTGCAATGTGAGCAGACATTGTCACCCACACATAAGAGAACAAACTGCAAAATACACACTAAATCTCTTAAGTAAAAACCAAACCAAAGCATCCCCCCTTCACACTGTAAAAACCATCTTTAAAAAGGCAGTGAAAAAAATTCTTTACCCCCAACCCTATCCTTCCCAGACACCAGGTCAAACCCCTCCCCCAAAACAGGGAAAAAATCCCAGTGAGTTGGCCTCTCAAACCAGGCAGATGGCAGAAGTGCAGGTGCAGCAGTCTCTTTCTTCTTCCTCAGCAGGTACAGGGCAGGCAGACAGCAGAAATCCACTGGATAGCAGGATCAGGAATCCACTCCAAAGCAAAACAGAGAGAGCCAACTGCCAGCAGCAGGCAGGCAGGGTCTCAATCTCCAAGGCCAGACCAAACACACCACACAAAATGGAGGCTGCTCTCAGGCAAGCCTCCTTATTTAACTCATCGCAAGGCAGTTTTAAAAAGGCACTCTCCTTCTAGAGAACCTCATTCGCCAGAGAAGGAGACCTCCTGCAAGGATTGGCCACTCACTTCCCCCTCCCTTTCTCATTCCCCCTCCTTTCTGCCTCTGCCTCACTCCCCCCTCCATTCTCCCCCCTCCCATCTGGGAAAAAAGGGCAGGAAACAGTTTCTTTGCTGTTCTTTAGCAGTTCAGTTCAGTTAACCTTTATTGGCATCAGTTGGCACAATATTCAAAATACAAGAAACATAGAAAGACAAAGTTACTTATGGAACCACTCCTGACGGAATTTTATAGCTATATAGAGAAACATTGCTACATTCTCAGTGGTTTTAGGTAGTAAGTCATTCAGAAGGTGAAAGACCTTTAAGGAATCTGGGAAGCCCCTCATATTAACTAATTCTGCTTCTAAATTTTAAGATGCAAGTCTGCATATAGCTGGCAATAAAGCTGGACGTGAGAAACTGTCTCAATACTATTGTGATCACAGTGACAAACTCTATCTATGTATGGGATGTTATTATATCTGCTGAATAAGATTGAAGATGGCATTGCATTGAATCTTGCAAGGGAGAAAGCTCTGTGAAGATGTGGTGCCTGTAGGGAAGAAAAATAAGAAGCCATGCCACCAATCTTAAGGGGGATCTCAAAGCTTAGAGGGGAACAGGTTCTATTGGCTTGGCTAGATAACTCCTGATATTCGATATCCAGTATTCTATGTTTAATTACCCTGTGTGCCTCTAGAAAGGAAAATGAGTATAATGAATCAATGGATATGCTTATGGTAGTTATTTTTTTTTCAATATAGGCTAGCCAATTAGACATGTTGGACTCTGAGAGCATTTGTTGTATAAAGCTCCCCGCCTCTGCGGTATAATTCAAACGTAGCCAGTATTTTAGCAAAGGAACAGCGTAGCTGAGGATTTTGAAGTTTACTGAATTAAACTGAATTAATTCTGTAAACTTCAGTTTACCTTTTCAATTTGGTAATCCCAAATTTCACCAAATCAGGTGAGATTTGGTATTTTATAGGGATTACCAAACCGAATTGCACATCCCTAATGTTCTCACATTTTCTTTATATCCTTGCTCAGCTTATCCAAAGCTCAGTAAAGGAGAGTGGCAGATAGTGAACTTGCCATCCCTTAGGTGAAATTGATCAAAATTGCAAAGGTGCTATTGATCGTCCCTGCAATAGCTAGCACGAGCAAATTGGCAGCAGCTAGGCAAACAGCAATGTGGATACAGATTGCTGGATGTGCAAATCCATCCATCAAGGGATGCTCTTCCAGATTTATTGTTTCAGTTACTATCCAGAGACAAGTTTAGTAATCCCCCCAGCTGCCACCTCAGGAGCAATAGAAAGGGGCAGCATCACTAAGCAGAGGCCATGGGACTTTTCCAAGCTTCAAGGACCTGAAGGAAAAGAGCTTGTGAGTCCATTCCTTCACAGATCCAAACTTTGATGCATGTTGACACCAGCTAGTAGTTTACCAATTCTTGGGGTGAGTCAGTCCACCCTCACTCAACTCTGCCTGTCCTCAGTTGGATCGTATATGACTACACTAGCCGGTTCTATTTAAATAAATTTAAGCTCCATGGTGCAGTATGAAGCAGGCAAAAAAATACACTCACACAGCCATTTGTAGACAGCCTCAAAAAGCTCCTGTGTGGCCTCAAAGCAACCAGTTAATCCCATACCACAAATAGCCTAATATTTATTTATTATTTAAAAAAAAAACATTTGTATGTCATCTTTTCACAAAGAGTCATCCTACATGAATAACAAGTAGCTCAGTTCTACCATGATGGAATTATGCTTCATGGAATTCTTGTTAAATGCTGGTTAAGGCCTGAAGGATGTTGCAGAAATAAATGCCCACGGCTTTTCTAACCACTCATTGTCCTCTGGAGGCCTTTTAAGGCTTCAGGATACAGATGAATCTTCTGCCTGTCATCAAGTTCTGTTAATATGCCTGGAATTTTCCTGTTGAACAGTATATTATTTACTCTCATTCTCATCTGGATTTTTCTTTCAGAATAATATCTGTAAGACAAATTGGCAGCCTCTCAGTTTATGGCGTATTTCATCTTGCCCACTAAGAGTGGCAGCTTTATTATAATGCAATTACATCTTTTTAAAGTGTAGCTTGTACCTAATTTTATCTCCAGGTGGGTATATGTTGCTTGCATTTAAGCTCATCATGAAAGAACTCTGCTTTGCAAAAAGGCAAGAAAACTTAAAAAAAATTAAGGTGATCATTACAAGGAGGGAGTAAAGGTATTACAATATCTGATATTAGCCTCTTCAACAAAAGATGAGCCTTTTATAGCTGAACATGCAGATGACTTGGAGAGCTGTTTTAAGACATTTATATGGAAATTGCAAGATAAATGTTTCAATTTCAGCACTTGGTATAATGTACATGCTAATATACTGAATACCTTTATTGTCCAAGGATGGTATAACTACAGAGAGAAGAATAAGGATGAAGTACATAGCAAGATATTAGCCTGTATATGTTCTAGTTAAGTAAAATGATGCTTACTTGATCAAGGGAAGATGGGAAAATACCTAGGTCTTTACCGATTTAATAGTTTCACATAAAGTCATATCTGTTGAATGGTACTCAGTGCTTCAAAGATTTTATTTAAAGCACGGGAAATAAAATTCCATGAAAGCCATCTGAGCTGAGAATCTATTTGAAATATGAAGATATGGGCATACCCCAGCGGCATGTCAACACTATTACGCACTCCTTGGTGTAGCTATACCCCTAGACAGCTGCTCAGGCACAAGAGGAGATCCCTAGCTAAGGGGGGGGGATATCCAGGGGTGGTGGCACTGTATGAGGAGAGTCTAGCCTGGAAGATGTCCCACTACCAATCTGGCCACTTGAATTCATGCCCTGGTAACAAGACCAGACTACCGTAACACACTCTACAGTGGTGTCCCTTCAAAGTCAACTTGGAGACTCCAGATGGAGCAGAATGCCACAGCCTCTTACAGCAGAGAGGAATCTACTTTGGGGGTCTGTAAAATTGAACCCCTTTGATCAAATTCACTTGAAACTTGTGGGGGGGTCAATTGATTAGAGGGAAGACTATATTCTGAGCAAATTTGGCATCACAATCAATTCAATTCAAATACTTTTAATGGCATACAAAGATCTAAGACAGCAAACAGGTCACTATAAAATTACATAAAATATCAGAAGTCATTATATTTATACAAAACTTGTATGAATCTTAAGCACACCCACTAAAAACTCTGCAACCACTTTAGAAATTGCTGTATCATTATCCTTTAACAGAAAACGACAAAAAGATAGATTGTTCTGGTGTTCAATACGTTTTGGCAACCTCTCAAACAGCATTCTCCGCAACTTATCATATAAATGGCATTCCAAAATTATATGCTGGATGGTATCTGGGCAGTTGGCTCCACACAAACAACGTCTTTCTGAAAAGGGGACTCGCTGGTATCTCCCCTGAAGGACATCGGAGGGAAAGGCATTTAGTCTGGTCAACATAAAGGCCCTATGACAGCCTGGGGTCTCAAGATCATAAAAGTACTGCGGAAATCTGCCAAATTAGTCAATCCTAATGCAGCTGAGGAGCAAACAAAAGGTTGGGCTGGAAATAACTTCTGTTGCTCGGAATCTAGTAGATGCTGCTTAACACCATTCAGGATATAGGCCTCATCAGACATAAATAGGTCCTCCACTGCTAGCATCACAATCATTATAAACAGCAGCCCTATACCATCCAATTGAAAGTAATGGTCCCAAACCTTCAGAACTTGAAAAACCACATCAATTTGAATCCCAAACCAGTAATGTTCTACCCAGAAATAAGCAATCACAGTAAAAATCTTCCCCTGGATCCTGGATCCAAAATTATAATGATTTTTTTTCTTGGCGCTTGCCTCTATTCAGAACAGACAAAGGAAAATACTTCTTTACTCAACAAGTAATTGAACTGTGGAATTCACTGCCAATGGAGGTAGTGATGACTAAGAGCACTGATAGCTTTAAAAGTGGTTATTTGATCCATGGATGATGAGTCCATCAGTGGCTATGAACCTTGGTGACCTAAAGGAACCTTCGTCTACAGAGGCAGCAAAACTGAACCAGTGATGGGAGAAAGCAGCAGGAGAGGGCCTCAGTCTCTATGCCCTGTTTTTTGGGCCTCTGGGGCCTCTGGTTGGCTGGTGTGTGAAACAATATGTTGGATAAGATGGACCACGAGTGTGATCCAGCAAGCTATTCTTATGTTCTCATGTTCCAGTTACATGGCCAGAAATGACATTGTGATGTCATGGGCACTCCCCCCTCCCCAGCCTCCCCCTCCCCAAGGGCTGGCAACACTATGTGGGCTGCAGTTTCAGGCCCATCTGGGTGAAGAGTGACTGTGGTGGCACTGGAGGGCCTTAATGAGGCATGAGAAAGCCTCCTGGGAAGAGCAAGGCTACAAGCCAGAGCAGCACCAGGCCAAGTGGAAGAAGACAACAAGAGGTGGAGCAGGAAAAGAGCGCCAGAACAGGGAGAAACAGGAAGAGGTGAGAGTAAAAGTTGAAGCACTGGAGAAAGGAGGCAAGAGTACAGTCCTGAGTAGAGACGGGCACGAACAGCAATACGAACTAAAAAAAACCCACGAACAGCCCAATCTGCTGTTCGCGGACAAGCTGTTCATGAGATCCCATTTTAAATGAACAGGTGGTCATCGCAAGCTTCGTTCATTGCTGTTCGTCAAGCCAGACAGTCTGGCACCTGCAATCAATTCCCATGGCAACTCAGACAGGGATTGTTTGAACTCTGTCTGAATTCCTGCTGTTGCCCTGGAAATCCCAATCTAAGCCCAATTTAGCTTGATAGGCAGGTCTTCCTTCCGAGTGTGGACTGGAGCTCCAAATTTGCTACAAGAGGAAAAGACCAGGGGGGAGGGGGGCTCCCAGCTCTGGCTTTCAGGGAGAGGCAGCTGCTGTTCGAGAGACAGGGTGAGTGCATTGGAGCTTGATTTTTCTTTGTGTGTGGTGGGATAGGGATCTACCCCTTCAGGTTCCAGGGCTTCTGCCAGGCTCTGGGGCCAAGCTATTATTTATTATTGGTACCTTTCCTGCTGCCTGCTCAGGTAGGGTTTCTGGGAGTGGTGTGGTAGGGATCTTGATGGCTGGAGGCTCCCACAAACAATGAACAACGAGCATGTTTGTGACAAGATCATGTTCATCAGTGTTCGTTGTTCATTGTTCGTGGATGGCAACGAACAATGAACACCATGTTCCTTTTTTCCCTGTCCCTGCCCATGTCTAGTCCTGAGCAAGAATGCCCAGGAGGAGTGGATTAGAGCCAAAGTGAAGGAAACTACAGGCAGCTGTACTTTATGTAAACCAAATATTCTCTTTTCTAATTATAGCTATATAATGAGGGAAACCCCAGGAACCTCACATTTGACAAAAATATATCAAACAACTTTAATCACAGATATCCATCTCATTCTATAAGAATACAAATTTAGCTCATACAAAAATACAAATTCAATTCATGTGATAATATGCAATTCATACAATATTGCCTATAGCCCACACTATATATGAACACAGCTGAAGTCCATACAATAGGACTAGGCTCGAGACCCGTGTAAGTCCAGTATATAAATATCAATAAGTAGCTAATGCACCAATAGCGAGTCCCAAGTAGCTGTAATTCCTGTGTAAATTTCAAAACGACTGCTGCCACGCTACGTGTGTAGGAGCCCCGGTCGGGACTCTCAACGAATGGTGCGTAAATTTCAAAGCGGCTGGATCCGCGCTGAAGGTGCCAGAGCCCCCTCTGGGTCTCCCGGCAGATGGCAACGAGCCCGCCAGCTACAAATGCTCGTTTTGGTGGGAAAACTGAGCTTTTGACTGTTATGATTATAAGGTGGCCAAGAAGAAGGGTTTCCGAAACGCGCATTTGTAGCTGGCGGGCTCGTTGCCATCTGCCGGGAGACCCAGAGGGGGCTCTGGCACCTTCAGCGCGGATCCAGCCGCTTTGAAATTTATGCACCATTCGTTGAGAGTCCCGACCGGGGCTCCTACACACGTAGCGTGGCAGCAGTCGTTTTGAAATTTACACAGGAATTACAGCTACTTGGGACTCGCTATTGGTGCATTAGCTACTTATTGATATTTATATACTGGACTTACACGGGTCTCGAGCCTAGTCCTATTGTATGGACTTCAGCTGTGTTCATATATAGTGTGGGCTATAGGCAATATTGTATGAATTGCATATTATCACATGAATTGAATTTGTATTTTTGTATGAGCTAAATTTGTATTCTTATAGAATGAGATGGATATCTGTGATTAAAGTTGTTTGATATATTTTTGTCAAATGTGAGGTTCCTGGGGTTTCCCTCATTATATAGCTTTGATTGGAACCTGTCCCGTCTTATATGTACTTTTCTAATTATAGCCCGCCCTGAGCCCGCTTGCGGGATTTTTAACCCCGCAAGTGGGCTCACAGTGGGCTATAATTAAAAAGATAATATACAGGAATACAATAAAATCACAGATTTCACAACATAACACAACACAACATTTCAAGAAATTCACCTGCTCACCATACATAGAAGGGTGAGGGTCTGGATCAATATCTTGTGGCTGCTCGTGTGGAGGGGGGGAGGTGGCCATATAGCCCCCCCCCCCGGTAAGAGACCAGCAGGGAGACTCATTTGATGGATTTAATGTTGCCCTCAACCATATGCCTGGTGGAACACCAGGAGTGTCCTGATTTCTGTGTTTGAACAAAGCATGAACTTGCTTAACCAGTTATTTTTGGTTATACATTTTGTAGTATTTCTTTCTGTCATGCATTCCACATGCAAAATAGAGGTGAAAAAATATGCCATTCAAAAGCCTTAAAAGATACGTATTAATAAAATTTGAAAATCAGAAAGTCAAAAAGTGTCAGGCTTACAAAAAAAATCACCAGGAAAAAAATAATGCAATCAATAAATTTTTCTATCACAGTTTCTATGATTCATCAATGCTTTGGCTGTAGATTCTTTGAAAAGATCTCATAGAGCCTGTCAATTGGGTTTCCTTTGTAAAGTGATGTGAAATTAAGATAGAACTGATTTTTACTCAAGATAACCTGTTCCCAAAATAGTACACAGACTAAACATAGATGGACAGAACATCACCATTCTTATCAAGACCACCTTTGTCTAAAGAGAATTAACTGCAGGAGTCATGCTAAGTTCAAACATCCATAATGGTTTTAAATACCTTCTGAAGCATTGTAATAATTAGATTAGATAAGCTTCATTGGTTACCTCTTGATACGGCATTGCTCATGAATGTTTTTTTAAATTTAGTGTACTTGTTCAAACCAGATGTATAGCTGTGTCACAATTTTAAGTTTAAGGAGATGATAAGGATCAAGGTCTAAAATTGGTAAAATATTTTAGATTAGAACACAAAATGCTTCACCTGTGCTGATGTAGATGCCAGCTAATAATTTATCAGTGATTCAAAGGTATGAGGCTCTTTCTATGGCACTCTCTTTATCTCCTTTCCTTCCTCTGACCTTGACAATTGGCAACCAGGAGTTAGCTGGGAGCACCATTTTGGAAATCTAACTGTAAACCACAAAAGGAGATCAGCTTAGATGGATAGATTTTGAACTTCTGAGTAAGAACAGGGTTGCACCTACCTGTAACTTGTTCATCAAGTGCTCTTCTATGCAGGCCCACAGAAAACACGATGATGAACTGTACTCTCAAATTCTGTGCAGATGATGTACCTCCTCCTCACCTAAGGAGCCTGGAGGATATAAAAGCATGAGAAAGAAAAGGCAACCAAGAGTGTGCAGATATCTTTTGGAGTACCCAATAGTTTTTAGTTTACCTGAGAAGCCTCTTCCACCAGCAAGAATGGCCATGGACATGCTGGTGTGAGAGCCATTGCAAATAATATTGTTTCCAATTCTAGTTTATATGGCTCTTTTTGATACAGAAACATGAATTTAAAGATGTGTATATTAAATAGTAAATTGAGAAGTAATTTAAATTTCAGTGAAATCTGTAAATGTGTTTAAGATGAAGTTCTAGTTATAGGGAGTTGGGATCCAGTGATCCATTTGCACAAGAATCTTACATTTTCTGTATGCCCCACCCCATACATATGTCTGAACCTGGGAAATTTGATTGACATGGTTGTGTGAGACTCACAAGAAATAATAGCCATGCAAGTGGGTGGGCTGCTGCAAGGAGGGGGAAGGGGATGAAATCACTTTTTTATTCCATGAGCAGAACTCCACAGAAGAGGTAGGGCAGTTGTGTCTCCTTGCTCTTCCTTATAGCAACCCAACTCACATGGCTATCACAGGGAGGATCCACAACCACCAACACATAGGCTAATAAATTGTCCAACTCACAGGCTGTTGAATTACAACAAGGAAAGAAGAAGCATAACTGCATTTTTAAAAAATGTTTTAGTAAATGAGCATCTATGAAATTTTGTACATTACCTAATTGACATATCAGATAAGCAAGACATGCCAGTTAGATAATTATTGCAATCGTACCTGTTAAACGTTCAGGCAAGGTGGAAAACCATTGTTTTCATTTTGTCCCATTATTGTCATTCTTGTTAAAACTTTCAGAGCAATTTACAAAGATGCCTAGACTATTCCAATTATTACTATGGAAGTCACACAGATTAAGTAGTCTACTTTGCAAACATGAAAGCTGACATATTCCGATTCAGTCAATGACAGCCAGGAGAACTATAAAGAACCTATTTCCAGTTGCTGTGTACTCTGCACTTTAATCACTTAATCACATTTGTTTCATTTACCTGGTATAACGTGATCCAAGCCCAAAGAACAAAGCATATATCAGAAGATAAAACTTGATAAATAGGTACTGAAATGTAAAGTAATTACATTCATTTTGGTTTGAGAAAAAACTGACACAATTTTCCATACATAGATGCAGAGGAGTTAGCCGTGTTAGTCTGTGGTAGCAAAATCAAAAAGAGTCCAGTAGCACCTTTAAGACTAACCAATTTTATTGTAGCATAAGCTTTCGAGAATCAAGTTCTCTTCGTCAGATGCCTGATACAGATACTGGCCAAATACAGAAGAGCAGGAGAGAGAAGAGAGGCGGCAATTAGGGGGGAAGGGGGAGGGAGCAATCAAAACATTCCTTTGCTAGTATATGTAAACATCTCCTTTTGGTGTGTGTATCAGTTGGCTTCAAAGGAGTTTGCCCTGTTAGTTTGTAGCAGCCAAACAGCTAGACCATCCAATTCCAATGTAGTATGGGCCTTCGACAACCACAGCTCTCCCTGCCAGATGCATCTGACAAAGAGATCTGTGGTTCCCGAAAGCCCACACCAGGTGCCACTGAGCTCCCCCAGACCCCACCTCTGTAAAGGAAATCTGTTACCTGTGGTAATGTGATAACCATTCATAGTCCCTATTCAGTCCCAGCTTGACAGAGTCAAATTTGCATATGAATTCCAGTTCAGCAGCCTCCCGTTGGATTTTGTTTTTGAAAGGTTTCTGTTGAACCACAGCGACCTTTAAGTCTTTGGTGGAATGTCCTGGTAGATTGAAGTGTTCTCCCACTGGTTTCTGGACGTTTCCATTTCTAATGTCAGATTTGTGTCCATTTATTCTTTTGCGTAGAGGTTGGCTGGTTTGTCCAATGTACAGAGCAGAAGGACATTGTTGGCACATGAGGGCATATATCAGATTGGAGGATGAGCAGCTGTAAGAGCCAGAGACAGTGTAGTTGATGCCATTGGGTCCTGTAATTGTATTCCCTGGGTAGATATAGGGGCAGAGCTGGCATCTGGGTCTGTTGCAGGGCCTGGTACCTGTGCTGGTGATTCTGCTGGCCGATTCATGATTGTAAGTGAGAAGTCGTTTAAGATTGGGGGGCTGTCTGTAGGCAAGGAAAGGTCTTCCACCCAGGGCTTCTGAGAGAGAGGTATCATTTTCCAGGATGGGTTGTAGCTCACTGATGATACGTTGGATGGGTTTGATCTGGGAGCTATAGGTGACAACCAGTGGTGTTCTGTTGTTAGTTCCTTTAGGTTTGTCCTGGAGTAGGCTGTTTCTGGGTACTAGTCTGGCCCTGTTGATTTGTTTCTTCACTTCATTTGGTGGGTACTGTAGTCCCAAAAATGCTTGTTGTAAATCTCTTAAGTGTGAGTCTCGGTCGAGAGCACTGGAGCAGATACGGTTGTAACGTAAGGCTTGGCTGTAGACAATAGACCGAGTGGTATGTTTAGGGTGGTAGCTGGAGACATGTAGATATGAGTATCGGTCTGTTGGTTTCCGGTATAAGGTGGTATTTATTCGTCCATTATGTAGTTGTACAGTGGTGTCCAGGAAGTGTACCTGTTGTGTAGAGTGGTCCAGGCTTAGGTTGATAGTAGGGTGAAAGTTATTGAAGTCTTGATGAAATCTCTCAAGAGCTTCCTTCCCATGGGTCCAAATGATGAAGATGTCATCCAGGAATCTTAAGTATAGTAGTGGTTCCAGTGGATGGGAGCTGAGGAAGCGTTGTTCCAAGTCCGCCATGAATATGTTAGCATATTGTGGTGCCATGCGTGTGCCCATGGCTGTGCCATTAATCTGTAGATATAAGTTGTCACCAAATTCGAAGTAATTGTGAGTGAGTACGAAGTGACAAAGTTCAGTGGCGAGGTGTGCTGTGGTTTTGTCCAGGATAATATTCCGTATGGTTTGTAGTCCATCCGCATGTGGGATATTGGTGTATAAAGCCTCCACATCCATGGTTGCTAGGATGGTGTCATCAGGTAGGTTGTCAATGGACTGTATTTTCCTGAGGAAGTCAGTGGTGTCCCGTAAATAGCTGGGTGTGCTGGTGGCATAGGGCCTGAGGATAGAGTCCATGTATCCTGAGACTCCTACCGTGATAGTGTCTCTTCCTGAGACGATGGGGCGTCCTGTGTTACCCGGTTTATGGATTTTGGGTAGTAGGTAGAATTTTCCTGGCCGTGGTTCCTGGGGTGTGTCCGTATGGATGCATTCTTGTATGTCCACGGGAAGAGTCTTCAATATTTTATTGAGTTCTCTTTTATATTGCTCCGTAGGATCAGCAGGTAGTATTTTATAGAATGTTGTGTTGGAGAGTTGTCTTTCTGCTTCCTGTATATAATTCTCTTTGTCCATGATGACCACTGCTCCGCCTTTGTCGGCTTCCTTGATTACGATGCCAGAATTGTTTTGGAGGCTGTTTATGGCATCTCTTTCTGCATGGCTGAGGTTCTGCTTTAGGTGTTGTTGTTTGTCAATTATTTCAGCCTGGGTGCGACGACGGAAGCATTCAATGTAAAAGTCCAATGAAGAGTTCCGGCCCTCAGGGGGTGTCCATGTGGAATTCTTTTTTCTGGAGTTTTGTAATGATGATTGTGTATTGCTGGGTTGGGAGGGTGATGGCTGCTGTGATGGTGTCTGTTCAGTGCTTCGTTCCTCATTTTGTTCAGCAGAGTAGTTGAAGAATTCTTTCAGTCTTAGGCGTCTGAAATAGGCCTCCAGGTCTCCACAAAGTTGTATGGTTTGTGTGGGTCTGGCTGGGCAAAAAGATAGTCCACGTGAGAGGACAGATTCCTCTGCCGGGGTCAGTTTATGACTGGAGAGATTGATGATGTTGCTGGGTGGATCCAAAGTGTTCTTGTTCTCTGTTGCATGCAGGATTTTTGAGAATTTCTTCTCCTTTTTTTTCTGTAGTTCAGTAAATAGTGTACAATAAATAGTTCCTCTGGTTTTGGTAAACATCTGCCAGTTCCTGGTCTGTGCAGAGGGGTTGTTTTTAATGGAAGAGTCTAGTTCAGAGATCTCTTGTTTGATCCATTCTTGCTTGCTGTACATCAGTCCAATGAGGTGAATTAAGAGTTTTCTGGATAAGGTGTTACATAGTTTCTCACTGTAGTCTGTGTGGTAAGTGGATTTCAATGGGTTCTTCACACACAGTCCTTTGGGTAGAATGACCAGTTTTTTGCATTTAGAAAGGAACATGATGTCTGTTTGTATTTGTGCCAGTTTCTTCATGAGGTTGATGGATTTCCTCTCCATTCGGCTGAATGCGGTGCTTTCCATGGTCATAGATGCAGAGGAGTTAGCCGTGTTAGTCTGTGGTAGCAAAATCAAAAAGAGTCCAGTAGCACCTTTAAGACTAACCAATTTTATTGTAGCATAAGCTTTCGAGAATCAAGTTCTCTTCGTCAGATGCCTGATGCTCTCGACCGAGACTCACACTTAAGAGATTTACAACAAGCATTTTTGGGACTACAGTACCCACCAAATGAAGTGAAGAAACAAATCAACAGGGCCAGACTAGTACCCAGAAACAGCCTACTCCAGGACAAACCTAAAGGAACTAACAACAGAACACCACTGGTTGTCACCTATAGCTCCCAGATCAAACCCATCCAACGTATCATCAGTGAGCTACAACCCATCCTGGAAAATGATACCTCTCTCTCAGAAGCCCTGGGTGGAAGACCTTTCCTTGCCTACAGACAGCCCCCCAATCTTAAATGACTTCTCACTTACAATCATGAATCGGCCAGCAGAATCACCAGCACAGGTACCAGGCCCTGCAACAGACCCAGATGCCAGCTCTGCCCCTATATCTACCCAGGGAATACAATTACAGGACCCAATGGCATCAACTACACTGTCTCTGGCTCTTACAGCTGCTCATCCTCCAATCTGATATATGCCCTCATGTGCCAACAATGTCCTTCTGCTCTGTACATTGGACAAACCAGCCAACCTCTACGCAAAAGAATAAATGGACACAAATCTGACATTAGAAATGGAAACGTCCAGAAACCAGTGGGAGAACACTTCAATCTACCAGGACATTCCACCAAAGACTTAAAGGTCGCTGTGGTTCAACAGAAACCTTTCAAAAACAAAATCCAACGGGAGGCTGCTGAACTGGAATTCATATGCAAATTTGACTCTGTCAAGCTGGGACTGAATAGGGACTATGAATGGTTATCACATTACCACAGGTAACAGATTTCCTTTACAGAGGTGGGGTCTGGGGGAGCTCAGTGGCACCTGGTGTGGGCTTTCGGGAACCACAGATCTCTTTGTCAGATGCATCTGGCAGGGAGAGCTGTGGTTGTCGAAGGCCCATACTACATTGGAATTGGATGGTCTAGCTGTTTGGCTGCTACAAACTAACAGGGCAAACTCCTTTGAAGCCAACTGATACACACACCAAAAGGAGATGTTTACATATACTAGCAAAGGAATGTTTTGATTGCTCCCTCCCCCTCCCCCCCTAATTGCCGCCTCTCTTCTCTCTCCTGCTCTTCTGTATTTGGCCAGTATCTGTATCAGGCATCTGACGAAGAGAACTTGATTCTCGAAAGCTTATGCTACAATAAAATTGGTTAGTCTTAAAGGTGCTACTGGACTCTTTTTGAGTTTTCCATACATCATCCTTATAAACGGTTTTTCAAAAATCAAATGGAAATACGATGATTTCTTCCACTGGAAAAAAATAGTCCCCTCCCCCCCTCTTCTAACAGTACTTCTAATCACATGAGAGCATATTTATAAGAACAATAAACTAGTGCTTTTTAAAAAACTTGTAGTGTAAAGATATCAGGCTTTAGTCCATAAAAGATAAATAATATTGTGTTAGTCTCTTAGGTGGACTGAAAGAAATGTAAGCAATGGAAAGCGGCACACAATCAGATTCTGGAATAATTTTTTAAAATTCTTCTAGAAGTAAAGAAGAGTGGAAGGAAAAGAGCAATTCTAGAGCATTAAAGGGATGGAAAGGGGCAATCTGCTCTTTGCTGTCTTGATGGGAGTGTGAAAGACAGCTGGGCCTTGTGTCACTATCATGGTTATTTCCCTCCTCAGTATTCCTCCCTTGCATCAGTCATTCTTTCTCACTCATTCAACTTCACATAATTGTTAGGAAGACAAGAGGGGGAAGTGGGGGATATGAAATGCCATTGTGTATTCCTTGGTGGAGAGGTAAGAGAAAAGTAAAGAAGTATATGTTTTTTATCTTTGTAACTCAATGACATATTCCTTGGCAAAAATCAATTTAAAAGACTAGTTCCTAAAGTCAATTTCTCTCTCTCAAGTCAATTTCTCTCCCCCAAGTATAAATTGTACTTTAAATCTTCAAATGTTAATCTCTTAACCTTTAAGAGTTCATTAGTTATAAAAACACATCTTTGTCACAGAGGTGAACTGCTGTGCTGAGTCTTCCTGCTAAGATGAAATCTTCTTTGTTTATTTTCCTCTACAGGTATCACATTGCCCTTCATGTTTGATTAAAAGCCCACAGTAACACATTTTTGTTTAAAAATATCTACAGTGGATCATGTGTCTAAGGTATCTTGATTCCTGTTTTTCGTCAACACATCTAGTTGTTTTAATTGATTTAAAAATGGGCTTTTGTGAGGGGAGCACATAAATGTGCTAGCAATTGCCTGACTGGTGAACAAAACATGTTTACATGTTTGTTTGTTTGTTTGTTTGTTTAAATCATTTATAGCCTGCCTTTCCTCACTGAGACTCAAAGCAGATTACACAGTGTAAGTCAACAAAATCAACTGGACGTCATATTGGAACCTCTGTCTTTAATTTCTGAAAATGCTTGGGAAATGGGGGAGGTACCAGGGAATTAGAAAAAGGCTAACATTGTGCTTGTTTTAAGAAAGGGGGGGGGGAGCTAAACCAGGAAATTATCAACCAGTTAGCTTGACAATGATTCCAGGAAATTTTTTAGAGCAGATTATTAAGGGGTCTGTTTGTGAACATTTGGAGAGACAGGATGTGATTGCTAGATCTCAGCACTTCTTTCTTAGGAATAATTCACATCAGACCAATCTTATCTCTTTTTTCAATGGAGTTATTACTTTGGTGGATCAGGGGGAAAGCCATTGATGTAGTCTACTGTCTAGCAGAGCCACATTGAGCCCAACTGAGTACATTGGTTCAGGCTTCCACAGGCCCAGTTTTGGCTTGTCACCCTGGGAGTGGAATGTGCAGCTCAGTTAATTAATTGTACCTGTAAGCTGCTGCCCAAGCAAGGTGTCCTTGAGACACAATGGAGTCTTGGCTCCGCCCACCCTCCTTCTTGGTTCTCAGGCGAGCAACACTCATTGCAACTGTACCTCTGATTGGCTGACACTAGTAGAAAAGATGGCTCCTCACTGCTCTCATCGTCATGCTACACACTCTCACTGAGACTTCATTGGATCATTCTATACTATCTTATTCCATCAGCATGTGAGAGACTTTGCTCCATGCCAGGCCTGAAATGACCAGACCTGCCTGACATAGTTTATGGACTTTGTTCATGAGTATGAGCCTCAAGCCTCTTCAGAGAAATGCAAGTTTGCAAGCTTATGTTTTTAGACCGATAGGTTTAGTAAAAAATATACATGTTGATTGTTATTTTATTGCCTTTTTGCTTGTGCCTTAATAGAGTTGTTCCTGCAACCCTGCATACATTCTTCTAAACTAATAAACAACCTTTACATATAAGCCTATGTCTTGAGTTACTGACCAGCTGTGTGCAAATCCACCCAAAGAAAGAACCCGGAGACTGGTATGTCTCAAGTGAAAACAGGTAATTCATACTAGACATGAGCACGAACCAAAAAAATTTAACGACTCTGCAGTTTGTGGTTCGGTGCCAACAACTATCCCGAGGTCGTGAACCGCAACGAACACTTTCTGTTGCCGAATTGGTTCATGGTTCGCGGTTCGTGGGGTGCAGAACGGCCCCCGTGGCATTTAGAGAGCCCATATTCCCCGGGAATCTTTTGCAGGCTCTCCTACAGCCATCACCCAAGTTTGGACAAGATTGCAAAAGGGATCCAAGCTCCAATTAAACTCTCTGTGTCTCTCTCCCCAAAGGCTAGCAAGTAGCAAGCAGCAGCTCTGTCATACTCCACTGCTCGCTGAAAGTGAAACCCAGCCTTGGAGCCCACAGCTATTTATAAGCACAGGTCCCATTGAGCAATGCAGGAGGTCTGTGTTTGGCCGTCAGAGCTGCCTACCAGGGTTTGCCGGGATGAGATTGGAGTGCCCATGGGTACAGAACAACCCCTTCTCCCTCCCTCCCCTGGGTGTCTTCTCTCAACTTGTAACCGCTTTGCAGCTCCGTGGTTGGAAGGAAGACCTGCTGATCAAGGTAAGCTGGGCTTCCATTAGGGTTTCCAGGGCGACAGAAGGAGTGCAGGCAGAGTTCAGGCATTCCCCCGGCTCTATTTCCAGGGGAATTGATTGCTGGCGCCTGACTCTCTGGCTTCCCAAACTGCGGCCAAACACACGAAACCAGGCCTCTCCTGAACGCTGGTTCATTTGCTGTGGACAATCATGAACCGCCGGATCGCGATCGCACGATCGCCAATTTCGTGGGTTTTTGAAGTTTGTAATGTGGTTCGTGCCCATCTCTAGTTCATACCTCTCAGGAGGGCTGCTAGGGGTCTTAGAGGCTGTGAGCAGTGCTTGGAACGGTGGCCAGGGGTTTTAACTCCTAGACATCTACTTGGATTTTATTAAATAAATAAATAAACCCAATAAGGTTTGGACTACAGAATTCTGACAACAAGCAGAAACCTGAGACAAACTTGAAAACAACACTTGAGACAAAGCATAAGCTTTAATATAAAGGCAGTCCTGCATATATGAGGGATCAAAGGCAGTCCTGCATATATGAGGGATCAAAACCATGAAGGACTTTGTATGTGATAGCCAATAGCTTGTGCCTGGCAACTAATGGACAACCAATGGAATGACTGCATAATGGGAATAATATACATGCTCCACCTAGGCCTGATAATAACTGAACTGCGGTATTCAGTGCCAACTGGATTCTTCAAGCTGACATCAACGGAAAATCTATGTAGAGTGCATTGCAGTAGTCTAATCTTGCTCTTACCATGGTATGGAACCAGGTGGCCAGACTGTGTCAAGGTAGGGAGCCATCTTCTAGGCTAGACTGAGTTGGAAGAAAAAAAATTGTAGCTGCATTAACATGCTTCTTCAGCAGTAATGCTGGATCCAGTATGACCCCCTAGACTCTTAAGTGAGCCAGCATCACCTAAACCCTGATGAAAGTGGGGAGCATAATGTAATTCAAGATCCACCAAACAAGCATTGCTTATGTCCTGTCTAGGCTCAGTATCAGTTTGTTCACATTTAGCCATTTAATCACAACAGTTGGACAATGGCTCAAAACCTGTACTACATCACTAGAGGATATGGATAGAGAGTTGGATGTCATCTGCATATTAATGACATCCAGTTCCAGAGCTACAAATGATTTCTCCTAGAGGCTTGACATAGTCATTTATAAAGATATTAAATAGAACACTGAGGCACCCCACTTGTCACTTCCCTCCAGGCTGATGGGGAACCGCAGACTCTCATCTTTGGGGTATGATCTACCAACCAGGCATTAATCCACCTAACAGTAATAGGGTCAATTCCATATCTCACCAACTTCTCAATAAGAACATCATGCAGAGCCATGTCAAAAGCTAACACACATTGTATATAATGCAATATTATTTGCCTTTTTGTGGACTAAAGCCCACAGCCATTTTCACACGGCCACTCGTCCAGAAGATTGCATGAAACTCATGGCATAAAAGTTTCTCCCTAGCACGATTTTCTGGCACAAACCTATTTAATGGTGCATTTTCTGATGTCATCAGGTAATTAAAAGGGATTGTGCCGGGAGATTGTGCTAGGAAGATACTTCATGCAGTGAGTTTGCGCGGTCTCCCATGGCATGTGTGAAAACGGCCCACTTCTTCAGATGCAGTGAGTGGTTCCTCACTACATACGTAATCATTTTATGTAGGGGGATGAATATGTAAAAAAACTCCTAGGTCAATAGCTATCCTTCTGGAATTATTATGATCAAAGTATACACGGTATGGTATGCAGACAATGCGCAACATTTTGCATTTCCTTAAATTAAGGAGAACAGTTTTTCTTCAATTCTACAGTCCATGAAAGTCATGCATGAACCTCCTCTTCATCTGCAGGGTCTACTTTACATGCATAGTACTTGGCAATTACATGTTAAAATGAAAAATGGGAAAGGGCTGTCAACCAAACCAAGATAGCTAGATTGAACTGTGCATGTTGGCAAACAGCCAGATGGTTCAAATTTAAACCCCATTGAGCAGTGGCCAAATTACCATCTCTTGACAGATTATTAAATGGCCAAACCATTTGACAATAAATATCGCTATTAAAGAGCTAGACAAGAATGGTGTAACAGAATGATTAAACAGCAGGCAGCAATAACCATTCCAATCAATCTTACGATATGAAGACAAAGCTTTAAACTACTAAACAATCCATCATTAGTGTTCAGGGAAATCTGAACCAAAAATCAATTTTAACCAAGTTTTGATGCCATAGCGATAAATCAGTCACAAGAAATTCTGTATCCCTGGATTGCATTTGGATGAGTGTAGTAACTATGCTTTAATTATAGGATATAGAACTGCGGATACTAACTTTGTGTGTTATGTGCTATCAAGAAACTTCCGACTTATGGTGACCCTGTGAATCAATGCCCTCTGAAATGTCTATCATTAACAGCCTGGCTCAGGTCTTGCAAACTGGAAGTAGTGGCTTCCTTTATTGAGACAATCCAACTTATTTTGAGTCATCCTCCTTCCATCTTTCCTAGCATTATTGTCTTTTCCAGTGAGTCTTGTCTTTTCATGATGTGACCAAAGTTCAATAGCCTCGGTTTTGTCATTTTAGCTTCTAGGGAAAATTCAGGCTTGATTTGATCTAGAATCTTCATTTGTCTTTTTGGCCATCTATGGTATCTATAAAACTCTCCTCCAGCACTACATTTCAAATCAATCAATCTTCTTCACATCAGCAATACTTCAAAAGGAAGAGGGATATTTTAATAAGCATTGGCATAAGTGCTAATTTAAAGAAGCTTGTTGCCAAATATGCCCAACAACAAATATTATATAATTACGGCAACAACAACAAAAAAGTTTTGTGGAACCTTAAAGATTAAAATCGAGTATGGCATAAACTTTCATGCACTAGAGCCTACTTCATTGCAATAATGTATGGCCTAATAAATCTGTTAGTATTTAAGGTGCCTCAACTTCTTTTGAGTTTTATGGTATGTACTAACATATCTACCCTTGTGATAAGTAATTGTGAAAGAATCCAGATGTTCAAAGAGTGCTATGAGATTATTGTTTCCAAAACTAAAACATATCGATCTCTATTAAGTTAATAAAATGCGAGCCAAGGATTTAACTATACATGGTGCACAAGTTTCATGCTATTCTTTCGTGATCATGATTGCAGAAGATCAATGAGGCTTTCTTTTTACAAAAAGTTAATTTTCCATCTAGGTACTTCTCTAAAATTCAACAGATTTACACATACCTTTTCATGTTATAGAGTTTCCTTCCCCTGAAAACTCAGAAATGTTGATGGCTGAACATGTAGAATCAATGAAAGGTCTGCTTGGGATGAATTTTAATTATTAAGGCTAAGATGGCAAAGAAATAATGTTTTTTGTAATGTTTTATTCAGAATTGATTTTAAAAAATGTTACATTTCTTGAGTTTTCAGTCATGGTCCAATATTGTGACATCATAAGAAAACAGAAACTTGGGTGTGTCAGAATATTGCCAGGACCTTGTTAGAATCTTCTGTCCTTGTAATTATTATATTAACATTGCTTTCTGCAATTACAGCACATTTCTTCTTTTCCAGACACATATCTGAAATAAACAAACAACAGTTCCTTGAAATAAGAGCCAAGCTAGAAGTGACTTATTACACAGAGAGAACACTTGATTGGTCCCGGAAGTTTACCTGGGAAGTGAAGTCAGAGTGTCCTTCCCCTCTCTGTGAGAATCACTGGCTGAAGAGCCAGAGAAAGTCACAAGCCTGCCAGACACGAGGTCCCCCAAAGACCATTCAGGGGTGCACAGCTGCTCCTCTCTCCCAGGGTACCCTGCATCCAGCAGGCTGCATGCTCCTGGGGAGCTGCTCTGGAGAAAGCTGCCGTGTCGGTGAAGCTCAAGCCGTAGGGACAGCAGAGGGATCTGCTGCTGCTGCTCTAACATGCCCTGACTCTGGTTTTCCTCCAGGAGCTCAGGAGCAGGGGAAGGGCATGTTAGAGCAGCAGCAGCCAATCCTTCTGCTGCTGGAACTTCACCGACGCAGGGGCTTTTTCCAGAGCAACTCCCCAGGAACAGGCAGCCTACAGAGAGCTCTGGGAAAGAGCAGCAGCTGCTCACTCCTGAACGGACTTTGGGGGCCCTCACATCTGATGGGCTTGTGCCTGGAGGAATGATTTGCAATAGTTGCTGCTGCTGCTGGCTTTCTCTGGCTCTTCAGCCAGTGATTCTCACAGAAAGGTGAAGGCGTCTCCAACTTTCCAGGTAAACTTGCGGGACCAATCAAGTGTTCTCCATGTGTGATAAGTCACTTCTAGGAACAACTAGCAAGTCTACCTCAGGATAGGGGATGGCTGTAGCAAGAAAAAAGAAAGGGAATAAATAAGTGCAGGGGTCATTTAGTAGAAAATGAGCTGGAGGAACTCATTAGCATAACTCATTAGCATATGCCACACCCCCTGACATCACCTATCCTGGCTGTTTTGGACCCAATTTTGGCCATTCAGGGCTGAAATTGGGCCCAAAATGGCAAAAAGGGGCTGAAAATGGCCAAAAAGGGGCCCAAAAAGGTCAGAATCGGGCCGCTGCTGAGCGGGAGAGTGATCCACCATCCATCAGATGCCCGATTCTGGCCATTTTGGGACCAATCCTGGCTGTTTTAGGCCCAATCCTGGCCATTTTGGGCCCAATCCAGGCCGAAACAGGCCCAAAATGGCCGAGAGTCAGGTGGGTGGGGCCACCTATCATGTGACCTCTTTGGGAAAATACCAGAACTGCGTTCCTGCGCGTTCCCCCTCAAAATGAGCCCTGAATAAGTGCCTGAAAATCTAAAACAAATCCATATCCTTTGGGTGGTATACTATCTTAGGCTGGAGGTAATTCTTCCAGCATAAATAGGTTTCCTACCAACTTAAGTAGCAATAAATGACACTTAAATTAGAGGAAGTCTTTTTAGGTTTAAGGAAAAATCCAGACTTTGCTTAGTGGAGTAGTAGGATACATGTCACAATCTGTAAAAATGAAATTGCTGTATCATATATTGTAATAACCCTATATAGAGGAATCCACACTTGAAAAAATATGCAGTTTGTCCTTGGATAGATCACTACACAGAAATACCAAGAACCTCAGCATAAGATTTAGCTACGATCAATAGCTAAACTCTAGTTGGCTCATTTCCTCCTAAATCTTGAATGGAAACAGGAGGACCTTTTATGGCTAAACATTCCCTTAGAACTATTATCATCCCAATTGCAATGTGTCCCAGCAGCAGAACAGGAGCAGAAAAAACAGATAATGATAGAGATGTCCTTAGAACACATAATAAAAAGTACAAATTAAAACTTTCCATGGCCAACACACCACTCAGATTTCCAGAATCCTGAGGTTCCAAAGTGTCCAAACACAATCAGTGATTCAAATGTCCCTCAGCCAATTCCAAGAAGAGACAGACACAGAGTCCTGTGAATGAAGCAAGTCTACTACATTTATTAAACATGGAGGTGCATCAGTTACACAGACAGTAAAAGGTTCCCTTGTGTCCAACGCTCATCAAAGCTACAATAGCTTTGGAAGACATTTTATACTCTTTGGTTCATTACAATGTTGGGGGTCCCATTGGCTCAAACATAACTGTGACCCCCATTGGTTTCTGCAGGTGACCACCTCCAATGATCTATTGGTCTCCTTTTGGAAGAATAATTCTGGTCAGCAACACAATTACAATATTTCCCAATTAGCATTGCTTATCACCTTAGTACGTTGTTTTATCTCTTCAAGGAACATCTCTTTCCTTTCTCACACTTTCCCATTCATAGAGTCCTCATTATTTCCTGCCCCCTTGACAGTGTAACATTTGCCAAGGGCATCTAAGTGTCACTTCAGCAACCTTGTACTTTATAGGCAGAGATTGTTCCTTTTGGGTACTGTGGGAGGGGAGCAATCTCCCCTCCTTTGGAATGTAGTTGAAGCTACGTTAGGCACCCCGTTTCTGTTGCTTGGGGCTCTTCATAACCTTGGAAGGTTCTGCTAATCTAATTAACTTGAAGCAAGATTATTTCTTTCGGCTGAGTAGTTTACCACCCACTCCTCTTCTGTACTCCTTCTTTCATCAGCTCCCTTCTCCTCTCTCTTGTTATCCAGACCAAGGTTCAACAAGTGCTCTTTGTCTTTCTGAGAGTAACTATTCAGATTCTCCCATTTGCAGCTGGCTTTTCTTATCTATTCTGTTCTATTCTATGGCTACATTTGGCATGAACAGTTCAGAAAGAGATTTCCCTTATCAACCTATAAGTGTGGCATAGCGCATAATGATTATAGGTGCATCCTTCTGGCAGCAAGCTTGCTCAGTAAGCATATAGTAACCTGGGTTATCCTTTTACCCAACTACAAACAACAGGCACTTCACAATGATTGGCCTCAGCATTCACAGCAACTAGCATGTATTCACGTGTCTTTTGCTTGACTATTTTGCTCCGGTGTTCATCCTTTGCATAATACTGTAAACAGGGCTGGTGCCACCATTGAGGCCATGAGGCAGGGGCTGTGGGCGCCGCGGGGCCAGACAGGGTGCTGGGGTTGGAGGCACACACAGCACCACCGCTGGCTAGCCCCGCGCCGCCGCCACTGCCACACACCTCCGGGCAGGCACAGCAGCCGTGGGCCAGGGATGGAAGGAGTCCGGGCCAGCGTGTGGAACAAGGGCGGCCTCCTCGCGCCACCCCAGCCACCCGCCGGCGAATGGCCCCAGTGTCTCTGCGTGGTGATGTCATCACATGATGATGTCATCGCGCAGCCCAGGGGGTGCGCACGCAGAGCACGCGCACAAGGATTGCCTCAGGCGCCAGTAACCCTGGCACCGGGGCTGACTGTAAAAATACTATAATGGCACCTGAGAGTAAAGTAAAGTTACATAGAAATAGTAAAGGCACATAAAATATTCTAGTCCATTAAATTCACTTCCATCAAAAGTAATCAGCTCAAATGACTTGTAATTTATTTCCCAATCTTAAACCTGGTCAGTACCCAACACACACTGTGAAGCTTCGATCAGCACTTGTACCAGAAATCATCATTGTTCAAATCTGGAAGTTTAGGTTTAAATTGAGGACCAACCTTTGATTCCATTTTTAAAAAGTGATTATTACAACAGCAGGATCACATGAAAAAGGTGACAGTGCAATACTGTAAAATGACCACATCTTAACCCTCATTAAAAATTTCACATGGAACTTTCAAGGGAGAACTGGAAGAAGCTGAGCTGTTTTAAACCCTTGCCCCAAAATATTTAATGACCATCACCAAGGGTGATGGAAATTTATAGAGCAAAATAATGATTTAAAAAATGATCAGAGTAGTGAAAAAGTTGAAACCAAAACACCAGAAGCAGAAAAATCCTCAGATCAGGTTTTGAGGTGTAATTTTGCTAACTATTTCACATGCTGAGAAAAAAAAGAAGTAGCACTAAAAGCCACCATAATTAGAGCATCCATGTGCAGCCAGGCAACTGAACAAGAGAGAGGATCTAATGACAAATTAAAATATTCCTAAGCAGTATGATGCCTGGAGAAAGAAAAGTTAGTTACTATATTTTTCCGCTACTCTGTTGAGTGGCTGAGGAATCTTGGGCAAGATTTTGATGATAATAAAGTTGTTGACAATTTCAGCTGAAGTGCAACAAGTTGGTCACGTTTGCATATTATTGGCTTATTATGCTCCAATCAATAATATGCTGTTTGAATGAGGGAGCCCAGAGCATAGTAATTTGCTTTGCCAGATTCAATCCCGGACATCTGTTGCTAAAGGATCTCCAGTAGCAGGGCTGGGAAGGAACTCTGCCAGAGACTTTGGAAAACCACTAGTGTAGCAATGGAGTGAACAGAGGGAAATCACAATGAGTGATTAAAATGTTGAATTCACTGAGATTAGACAGATCAGGGTTAGGATTCTTGCAGTAAGCCACCTTGAATCCATATTGGAAAATGTAGGGTCTGTAAAATACACATAAGGAGCAACTGGAAAAAGATTGGAACTTTTGTGTAGTAAGGAACATCACTGGGGGGACTGCCTACCCTTAAGGATGTTCAGGCTCCTTCCTGCATTTTTAGTTTTCATTTTAAAAAATATGATATGACTTTATTTCAAAAGGAATGTCTACTTCAGTCTTGGAAAGTCTACACCTAATACACAGAAGCACCTAATATAGAGACGATCTTCTGGACCTTGCCGCAAAATTAAAGAAGCAACGTTTGCCTATCGAGCAATAGACCAAAAATATGGAGACCTGGAACTTTATGAATAGTAAAGCAGCAGAGAATGACTACCATGAATACTCACTTTTTCTCTCTCACATGCTTTTCTAAAAGTTTTCTCAATATAAAATTTGAAAAAACTCCGAAACTGAATAAAAATACTAGCCTATTTACTTGCAGAAATATGCAGAAAAGTATGCAAACAATGTTGTAATCAAAACATCTGTATGAACTTATTCCTGTTTTGTGTGTGTTCTAGCCAGTGGATGCAAAGGCAGAGCAGCAATTGCTTTGTACAGATAATTATTTCATGATAAAGCAATCTTTTATAGAATATGCCGACTTATTTATAGACTTATAGTCTTATGAGGTTCAATTTTTTTTAAAATGTAACAATTATAAGACAAATACATTTGCTAGGCTGGACAAGAACTGACAAAAGAAAATCTTCTGAACTAAGTTGTTGCCATTGAGATTCCATTTACATTGAGAGTACCTTAAACTAATAGAAAGTTGGAGATCAATGTTCTGGCAATATTTTAATGTTCATGATAAGAAGAGGCCTAGAGGCTTGTTCATACATGAATATTCAACATTCAGAGTATATGAACAAGTGTTAATTTGCATGTATGAATCAGCCATCACAGAGTAATTCATGCAAAAGGGGAACATGATCAATGTTTATGATCAGGGCTTTTTTTCAGCGGGAACACGGTGGAACAGAGTTCTAGCACCTCTTAAAAATGGTCACATGGCCTGTGGCCCCACCCCCTTATCTCCAGACAGAAGGGAGTTTAGATTGCCCTCTAAATGGCAGTGCAGCACGGAGGGCAATCTAAACTCCCCTCTGTCTGGAGATCAGGGGGTGGGGCCACAGGCCATGTGACCATTTTTGCCGAGGGCAATTTAAACTTTAAAAAACTCCCCCCTTGTTCCAGCTGACCCAAAGTGACGTCATTGTGCGGTCTTAAGTTCCACCACTGAGTTCCACCACCTCTTTTCCCAGAAAAAAAGCCCTGTTTATGATGTTATGAATTTTGTAAAGAGAAACGAAATAAATGTCTGTTTCATAATTATAGAATTTTGGGCCAGGAGTTCCTGGTGAAATTGATTTCTCACAATAAGATTATGAGAAAAGGGAAGCATTTTTTAAAAACTCATAACAAAATCTTATTACATGGCATAGTGATGGCTACAAACTAGGGTTGCCAGGTACCCATAGGTACTCACCAGAAGCATCGTCTTCCTGGGCCCCGACACAATCACATCACTTCCAGAAGTGACATCATTGTGTTGGCTACGGGGGTGCTCCTGCGCTTTGCACAGGGCTGATTCTTTCAGAATCAGACTATTTGGGGCCAAAATCAGCCCCCACGAAATGTGGGAACGCTCCCACAGCTGGGGCAATAACATCGCTTTAGGAAGTGACATCATCGCACCACGCTGAAAGCGCACCTGCTGCACTCTTGCCTGGGTTGCCTATCAGTGGTGAGTAATCACCAGGCAGCTTGCCACTTCCCATTGATCACCAATGATCAGCAGGCAATGGGGCAAACTTCCAGAGTTTCTGAGAACTCTACTACAAAGCTATTTGTTAATTTACAAAGTTATTATGGACAGGTCTATTCATGGGTATTAACTAAATGGAGCTTCATATCTAGAGGCAATAGGCATCTAAATTACTGACTCAAGTCACCCAGTGAGCTTTATGGCTCAAGCAAAGATTTGACCCCCTGCTTTATCATCCCAGGTTCAATACTCAGTACTTACATCTGCAAAAACTAAGGCTATCATGAACCTAGAAGATCACAAGTCATAGCTGGAGAGCTATATTCAGCATGGTAGGCCTCAAGTTTCACAAAAATACACATTTTAGACAAAACTACATAAAACAATACAGCTGAAGTTATTTAAAAAATATAAGGATTAAAAATGTTATTACAGAAAATTCAGTCTGATTAATTTGAATAAGTAAATATGAAGTACAATGCCTTTCTGGGCTATTATAGCAAAAGAGAAGCAAGCAATAAAAGTGAGACACTTCTTTTTTAGTTACATTTTTGGGGTGTGACTTTTACAGTTTTCAAAGCAGCAACTTTCTGGTTCTTACACTTTCTGAGAAGAATTCTTAGGGAACTGTAGACAGCAAGAACAGAAACCTTGTTATCCTTTGGGGAAAATGCCAAGCCATGTCCTTTAAGTGAAAAGAAACTGCTGTGCAATCATTTGCATTAAACCTATCAGTTCAAGTGTGAGTCTGTGTGACAGTCTGTATATAAATTGCAAAAAAGAACCTTTAAATGTTGAAGGAGTTCCATGGAGATTTGCTTGGAAGTGTGTGTGTATTAAAAGAAGCAAGTCTCTGTAGCCATATTAAAATCTTTTAAAAGATGTGTTTTTCACAGAACATAGTTAGTGAAACAGAAAGGTTTGTATTAACCAGCAGAGAATTGCTTACTTTGACAAACTGCAAGACCATGTAATCAACACTTAATGCATATGGATATTAGGGCACTAGGTATTTTAGAAGTGATTCAAGGTGACCAATTCATATGGGAGTTAAGGCTGCACAGAGTATTCTCCAGTTTTGATTTTTGGATCAAAAATAGTTATTTTGGTGGAATAGAAATTTCTTCACACCTTGGCTGTACAAATATTTATTTTGTTTTAAACCTTGTGTTATTATTTCCTATGATTATTAATGGTTTGTCATAATTATCCACTGATTGATTTTCTCTCCTTATGAGATCAACAATAATGCTGATCCTAGCCTGTCAGGGATCACAGAATAGGAAGTATGATGCTACGTTACCAGTCAGGTTTGATTACTTGTTTTGAAAGCAATTCAAGGCAATGTAGGTGAATATTTTGAAAGCAATTCAAGGCAATGTAGGCCAATATTTCTCAAGGAATAAAAAAGTTATAAAAGGAGGCAAAAAGGAAGATACTGCCAATATTAAATGAAAGAACTCCCAACAATTTTTAAATCATGATGCTCCCTCTCTTAAATAGCATCAAATGTTTTTAGTAAACTTGCTAGAGGTATTTGTAGAGGGGAAAAATGTTGCCCACCCAAATGCTGGATGGAGGGGCGAAGCAAAAGATGTACCCAGCTTTGATTCAAGACTCTACACATGTCCTTTGAGTAGTGAAGGAAGGGGGATCCGAGAGAAAAATCTATACCTGCTTCTTCTCGAAGAGACACCTACACATAGCCACACAGATTATTTCCATTTCTGCTTGCTGTATAATACACTCACCCTCGTTCCCTCATTTCTTTTGTGTGTAGAGTGCTAGTGTGGTATAGTGGTCAAAGTGTCAGACCAGGATCTGGGAAAGCCACATGCAAATGCCCACTCTGCCATGGAAGTTTCCTGGGTGACACTGGGCTACTCATACACTTTCAGTTTAACCTAGTATTGTAACTCCTTCCTACAGTCTCCCAACATAAACTTCTCTTCCTAAGGATCAGGGATTCAGGCAGGTAAGTCAGTCACAATTCACCACCTGTCAAGGTAGAGAGCCATGGCCCCTTTTCACACTGGGCCCCTTCTCCCTTCTTCCCAGAAACTTTGGGAGTCATGGAGGCCAGTTCTCTACATTAACCACTCCTCACCCAGCTACTGCCCAGGATGGTTGGGGAAGGAATTCCACACCGCTTTACTTTTTGGTTGCCTCCTATATCCACAGATCTGTATTTGTAGAGCAACTGTGGCAGTATAGGTGTGTATGAATATGTAGGTGTTTCTTTTTCCAAACACAGATCACCTTCAGCCAACGGGGATTAACTATAAACAAGGAGTGAAATATTATTAAAGGTTTAACAACATAGAAGCGGTTCATACACATACACACAATTTGTTCACTCTCTTGAACTTTTGACCTTTGACAGGCTCAACTGCTGACTCTTTCTGGCTTAGAGACCTTCCTCTTTTCTACACAATTTTCCCTGAACTGTTTTTTCCAGCTGTCACAGAACTCAACATTCCTACATCTCCCATTGGTTATTTCTAGGGAGAAGCAGAACTCAGGCTGTCTCCCAGATTATAGTTTCCTCATTACACTATTGTGGGAGCTGGATGCTTAACCTACATTTTATATTGCCTCAGGGTAGACACACACACACAAACACAGAGAGAGAGAGAGAGAGAGAGAGAGAGAGAGAGAGAGAGAGAGAGAGAGAGAGAGAGAGAGAGAGAGAGAGAGAGAGAGAGAGAGAACTGAGTTGTCAAGTGCTTCTTTATGTAGAAAAGGTAAAGAGACACAACCAAGACTCCTCTCATTGGCCTTCTTCCACCAATTTGTATGAGGTATTTGTACATTATTTGTTAGCCACCTCGAGCTTTTCTTTTGGGAAAAAGTAGAATAGAAGAATAAAACAATTTCCCCCTCACCAATCCTCTCTTGAAAATAACCATCCTCGATTATTTTAAAATACAGTTTCCTAAGGTAGTTTGAGTGACTGGAGAAAAATACTTAGCTGTGGTGGTGAAGTTGGCATAGGGCATTTGCTGGGGAGAAGTGCTGGAGAAAGTTTGCATGGAAGAATGCCTCCGTATTTATATCTCAGAAAAAGTGAAGTAACATTTAGCTTGAGGCCACTTATGCTTCCGTCATAAGCCTATCAATTCTACTTCATGCATCTGATGACATAGGCTCTAGCCTATGACAATATATATCACATCAAATTGTAATCTTTAAATTGCAAGAAAATTGTAAAACACTGTGATTTTGGAGCTATAACTGAGATTAACAGGAGACCATGAAAAATGCAGGCACACTTATTTGATGAGAATTATAGAATACAATTGGGGAATTTGCGAGGGCTTGTGGGGAGCATCTCATTTTCCCCTCCCCCACATTCTCTTTCCCTTCCCTGTCCTCCACAGGATCTTCCCCTTTCTTGTTTCTCTCTTTCCCACCCACCTTTGTCTGCCTCTCTGTCTTCACCTTTTCCCTTTATCACCCTGGCAGCCTATGGCTCTGTTGCGTGGTGCCAGCTAAGCCGAGCCCAGTTGCATGATGGGGAACTGCAAGAAATTGCAGGTGGGTACTTTATTTTTCCCTTTGCCCTCTTTCCTACACTATTTCTCTTTCCATCCTCTTGGCAGTCTCCATATTCTCACCTTACCCTATATTCCTTTCTCATTCAAACACACTAAACAACTTACCTTTTATCTGCCCCCATCTTCATCATTATTTATTAATTTACTTCATTTATATACTGTCTTTCTCCACAATGGGGACCCAAAGGAGTTTACATTGTTCTCTATGCCTCCATATTATCCCCACAACAACTCTGAGAAGTAGGTTAGTCTGAGAGTATGTGGTTGAATCTAAGTCTCTCAGTCAGCTTCCATAGCAGAGTTGTGATTCGAACCTGGGTTTCCCATATCCTGTTATGAAACTTTAACCACTACACTACACTGGATATTGGGTGGTGGTGGGGGTGGTGATGTTGAACAGTAGCATGTAGCCAGTCCTGGGAGAGTCATGCAAGTCATGTGGTATCAAGTCACCTGGTTGTTGCTTCTGGGTCTGGCCTCAGTGAGTTCTTCCTCAAAGGCCAAAACAGCCCTGGAAAGGGCCCTGCTCACCTTGTCTTTTCTTGACAGTAACTAAGCCTGCTATTCTGGCTGAGCTGTTATAGTCACCTAGCAACAGCCACTGAGGGCATCTGGTTAAAACTACAGGCACTGCTTTTATCATTTATCATGTTGTTGTTTTAGATTTCAGATTTTTCTGCAGACCACAAAAGCTTGTACTTGGACCATTAAATAGTTTATGAATGTTCAGCAAACAAATTATGATTTTGGTAACTTGATTAATCAATACTTTTTGGTACCTAAAAGTTGTTGTATCTAAATGACATGATGTACATCTGATCATCTTTCCTATGAAGAAAGGTCAAAGAGCTTTGGACTTTTCAGTTTAGAAAAAAATGACTAAGTGGAGACATGACCAAGGTCTATAAAATTATGCAAGCTGTGGAATAAGTGGATAGAAAAGTTTTTCTCCCTCTCACATAATACTAGCACTATCCCATAAATGAAGTTTTTGGGCAAGAGATTCAGTACAAATTAAAGGAAATACTTCTTTACTCAGTGAATAATTAAATCAAGGAATTCACTGTAGTGGATGTACGGATAGCGTTAAACATGATTTAGTAAGATTTAAAAGGGGATTAGACAGATTCATGTAGGATAGAGCCATGAATAGCTACTAGCCATGGTAACTAAAGGGAACTTCCAAATCCAGATGGAATAACCTTCCAATTCCAGTGTCAGGAGGCAACATCAGGGGAAGGCTTTCACCTCTGTGTGAAACAAGACACTGGACTAGAAGGGCTACTGCTCCAACAAGGTACTTCTTCTTATGTTCTTGTGTTCACATCAGCTGAAACTGCTGTTGCTGCAACCACAACCTTTCCAGTCCTGCCTCTCTGTCCTGCAGACAGTTCAGAGCCAGTTTAACTCACCATGGCAAGCATAATGATTGGGCAGTCACTGGCCAGAGAATCCCTGAAATGCAGTGTAGGGGGTGAGTAATATATCCACAGAAACCATTACGATGACTACTCTGTGTGTGTGTGTGTGTTTGGTGTCCACAAGTCATAGCTGACTTCTGGTGACCCCTGGTGGAGTTCTCATCGCAAGAGACTATCAGAGGTGGTTTGCCTTTGCCTGCCTCTGCAACCTTCATCATCATTGGAGGTCTCCCATCCAATTACTAATCAAGACCAACACTGCTTAGCTTCTGAGATCTGATGAGATCAGGTTCACCTGGGCTATATAGGTCAGAGCACTATGACTACTATTGAATATTTTTGTACAGGCAAACACTTCCCTCCATCCAAGGGCCCATGCATGCTCAACACCTCCATGCACCCAAAAAGTAATGCACAAACAGACAAACAGTGAATGGGAGAATATGGCCCCTCTTCTATTCCCCTTACTGTAAACTAAATTTTTTATCTGGCAATTGTCTAGCACAATGATTTATTTATTTATTTATTTATTTATTTATTTATTTATATCATATTTGTATTCCGCCCTCCCCACAAGTGGGCTCAGGGTGGGTAACAACCTTAAAATCATTTAAAAAACATTCCATATTAAAACATCATATAAAAATAGCTGCACTCCTTGCCCAGTGGCAGCAAAACAACTATTAACAAACAGTACAGTAGTACAACTAGCTATAGCAGCACAGTAATAGCAGCTGAAAAACAAACAGTGGTGGGCAGCTTTCACAGGGAGGGGGATAGATGTTGCATCCTCCGGCCAGCGGAGGCCCAACCTCAGCCATGAGCCTGGTAGAACAACTCTGTCTTACAGGCCCGGCAGAAAGATAGTAAATCCTGCTGGGCCCTGGTCTCAGTAGACAGAGTGTTCCACCTGGTAGGAGCCAGGACTGAGAAAGCCCTGGCTCAAGTTGAGGCGAGGCGGGCCTCCTTGGGGCCAGGGACCGATAACAATTGTTTTTTTCCTGATCAGAGGGTCCTCCGGGGAATATACGAAGAGAGACGGTCCCTCAAGTACGCTGGCCCCAGTCCGCACAAAGCCTTATAGGTCAATACCAGAACCTTGAACCTGATCCGGTTCTCCACTGGTAACCAGTGCAGCTCACACAGTATTGGTGTAATATGCACCCTATTTGGTGCTTTCATAATGATGCGCGCCACTGCATTTTGCACCAGCTTCAATCTCTGGGTCAGGCTCAAGGGTAGGCCCGTGTAGAGCGAGTTACAGTAATGTAACCTAGACATGACCGTTGCCTGGATCACTGTAGTTAAGTCACAGGTCTAGTTGGTGGAAAACTCTTGTTTTTCTCTCACACCCACTTTAACACTTCTTCCACCAAATCCCTATTCATTACATTGACAGAAAACCACACATACACAGAATCCATATTTAAACTGAGCTATATAAATGGTAGTTGACTTCTCTGTAATGGTACCTCTGGTCTGTGGCCCAAGCTATCTGCTCCATGTTACCGCACACTAGGGCCTTCTGGGTTATATATACCACTTAATTTACTGCACCTATTATCAGGTGAAGCTTTTTTTCTTCCTTGGTGTTGTGAGCTGGTTCTGCCTACCAACTACGATATTCTGAGAACAGGCAGATAATGACATATCAGCAAGAATGGATGAACGACTGCTCCCCCCTCCCCTGAGAGAGTTTCTAGTTCCTGAAATTGTCATTAGATGATTTACCCCATCTATGAATGCCTGAGTAGAGTGCCCAGAAACAGTATTTAATTAGTGTTTCAAATCTTTTAAATATTTGCACATCAAGTTCAATAAAGAGCAGACAGCTGAGTTTTGAGACAAGTAGCTATGGCATTAGCTATTTCCCAAGGGATGGCTTATTTGAAGGTTAACAATTCAAGCAAAAGCAGTTAATCAGCGTAAATACTTTTAGCTGGAGACATCCACACTGCGAACAAATGTCTGGTTCCTTTGATCTTAATGAACTAAGATGTATTTCACACATCACAGCAGCTGGCTGGTCCTAAATTGCAGCAGTTGCCAAAGAGTCATGTGATTGCAATCAGCATGCTGTTTAAACAGCACATTTGCTAGATGTGTGTATTTCAGCAACATAAAAGCAGGAGATTGTTGTCAGTGGTCTTAACACCAACAAGATCACTTTTGCAAAAGAATGGGCTGTGTCCACCATCCATTCAGACCTTGTGACATTGAATTCTTTGGTGTCGTATCTGCTGAGCACAGCAATAGAAGTTACTAGCATATTGACCTCACCCTCAGAAAATGGAAGAAAGAAATAACAACAGTGCACTTATATACCACTCTTCTACACAGATTGGTACACAACTCAAAGTGGTGATGAACAAAGTCAGTGTTATCATTATACCCACAATACAGCTGGGTAGCTGGGGCTGAGAGGAGTGACTGATATCTTATCCAAATAGTTCAAAGATCTATTGGTTTTCTATCAGATAATTCTTGTGGATTCCAGAAAAGACTGGAGAAGTAAAAGCCCAGGAAAAGGGATGGAGGGAGGCAGAAAAGTTTAAGAAAATAGTTCTTCCTCCCCTCATTTTTTTCTCATGTAAAAATTGGAAACTTTAGGGAACTCTGGAAAAGTATCTTATGAAATATTTTCCTGATTGGAATGAGTGAAATGCTTTAAAACAAGGAATTAATATGTACAGCACAACAAACTGCAGCATTAGACAATGATCATTCCTAAGTATGGTGGATTTCGCACTCACAGTTTAAAGCGCCATTTTTTAGCAACCGCAGTGGCATCAGCTTGGCACTGATCTTTTCACACTTCCCAGCAGTTCTGATTTGGCCTCTCGTGATTCTGCCTGGAAGCCTCTGTTCAGTTTCGGACTTTCAGGGCATCGCAGTGCATGTCAGCTTTTTTTTTTTAACTTTGAGAATGCGTGGTAATACCCTGTGTTACATCTTTGGACAGACAAGCCTCCCCCCATACCTCCCTTCAACCACCCACTCCCACTTCACTCTTCTCGGGGTAAGGCAGGACTTGCGTCCCCAGGGGTTGGGCATGGTGTGGGGGGGAGTAGACTCATACCCGCCTCTGGCTCTGCTGAGATGCGCTGAGACGGGGCTTGGCGTGCTTTCTGAGGGGCTGCGAAATTCTCTCTTGTGTGGAAATTCTCTCTTGTGTAGGGATGGCACATGCGGACTCCAGAGAGGAGAGGCTGCAGCAGCTCTTGAACCTGGCACAATTTGGCTGAGCTTAGCAAGTTGGCTGTGTGAAGTGGAGAGCCAGTTGAGAGCCTCTGTGTGTGTGTGTACGCCTCTCTCTCTTTCCCTCTCCCTCACACCAGTAATGTAACTTTAACATCCTCCCCACCCACTCCTCCACCCCCACTTTGCACTCTCGCTCGCTGGCTTGAAAGGGTGGAGGGGGGGAGATGAAAGAGAAGTCCTGCCACTCTGACTGACAGCATTTTGAGAGACGCTCTTGAGGGAGGGAAAGAAAAGGAAATGGATCCACACTGAGGAGAAGGGGAGGAAAACAACCCAACCCAGCTTAAAGAATAAACAGGCAGTGCTCACATGAAACATGCCGGGGCGCACGGATAGCACATAAAGCGGAGAAAGGGGAATCAAGTTAAAACAACCCCCCGTCCCTTGCAGGTCCCACCCAAAGGAAAAGTATATGTCAGAGTCATAAAGTAAGAGAGACTGTATGTGCAGCCAAAAAAATGGCGGAAAAGAGTTCAGAGAGCTGAGTTATGAGGGTGTGGTTAATTTCACACAATCCAATCAGCAACCAGGGAAAAGAAGAGGGGGGGGCACCACAAAACGTTCACATTGGCATTAATTGCGTCTGCCCCAACTGGGCAGCTGATTAAAAATTAACATCGGGCTATATCAGCAGAGAGAAATCGGGGTAATGGGGGAAAAGAGCGGCACTGCGTCCTATGACCAGCTTGCAAATGTGAAACCCCTGAAAACATGGGATGTGGAACAGGTACAGACATGCTTTAAAACCCGAGTGCGAAAAGTACCTATGTAGACATATACAATCTATTTTCAAAGTACAATCATTGTTTAAATGAGCTGAAATTTTAACATGGGTTTCATAATTTATAGGCTGACATTTTATCCAATGAGAAATGCACCAATTTTATTGAATAGGGCTTTCAAAATTTACATGAGGAAAACCAACTGGATCCTTCAGACACCTTTAAAAGGGCTAGTTTGGAGAAAGCTTGGCATCTCCATTGTTGCTTCTTCAACCATTTGCAACTCTAACTAAAAAAACTTCCATAAAAATGAGGTTAAACTTGCTAATTGATCTATTTTTAATGAGTCATTCTGGGAAATCTGGATATTGATTTTTCTGAGATATAATCATACACAAAATGGCTATTGCATCCTTAATTGAAAGAACTTTCATAATCTGTAACTGTTGCCTTCTGAGGCAGAACACTTGGCTCATCTGGGTGAGCCTTGGTGACATTTGGGCAGCATTTTACGAATGTGCAACTAGAGTTCTATAGGAAGAGGCAATTAAGCTATAAGAGTTATTATCTGAATTTCATCAGTCTTAAGGAGGCTTATAATAATGTTTATGCAAGTCATTTTTTGGTAGATGGTAATTCAAAAAAGATGACTTTGCTTAAATGACAATAAGCAATAGAAAGTTTGATACCGAAACCTGGTTTTAGATTGAGCAGAGGAGGATGGTTCCCATCTCCATTACCTTTAAAGCCCTTCACAACCTGAGCTCACATTACTGAAGGACAGTTTCTCCTCATACAAATCCATGTGGTAACTTTGCTCACCACAGAAGACCTGCTGGTTATCCTGAACCCTCCATGTGCATGTGTCAGGTCTGTTGCCCACAGTCCCTCCATCTTCACTTGATTTGCAATCATCCTCTGTATGTGTGTGTATGTGTGTGTAGTTTTTCACACAGGCCTTCCAGCTCCTGGGAAGACAGCATGCTTAACTCGGATGGCTTGCCACAGAGGCCTTGAGATGGTTCCTGCCTACTCACCCACTGACTATGCCCAGCTGGTTGGGCACTGAGGGTGGGGGGCTCACAGGGAGGGACTGGAACTTTGTAGCAAACATTCCGTACATCATTCTCAGCAAGAGTTCTGTGTACAGCCAGATGTTTTATTTTGCTTCTGTGTAATCTATGGACATGTATACACTTTAGTTATGGTTTCCCAATAAAAAACCTTGATTCAAGAGAGCTTGGATTTCTTGCTGCAAGGGGGGAATCGGCTTCAACGTATCCTGTTTTCCATAGCCTGACAGCATGGTAAAATGAAACAAGTGTAAAAGGCTATATGTAATGTCTGCATTCTCTTATGGTCTTAACTTACCAAACCTCTATCTCTTGGATTGACTAGGAACTGGGTGAGGCTGTCCATTGGGATGGGCCATACAACCTTCAGTCCTGCCTTGCACATAAACTCCGTGGGACTGGTGCTGTAAATTGCTCTTTTGGTGGGAGCTACAGTCAGATGCCTCTATGATGAGGCACCCAAAGCACCTGCAGCTCTCCTTCTGTCTTCAAGTTTGATATCAAAGCATGGCCTTAGAATGCTCTTCCCAAAGGAAGATAGGGCATTAGCAATTCACTTACTCAACCCTGGCTTATGAGTCATAAAATGTATGTTGTGTTTGAAGCACTGCTATACAAAAAAGAGAGTGCTCAAAGTTTGCTCAGGCCAGGAGTACCTTGAGACCTCCTACCATCTGCCTAGGCAATGCCAACAGGGACTGAGGCAAGAGTGTCATGGCCTTTTCTCTAATCTCAGACTACTGTTTAGGCATCTTGTTACTCAGTGTGATCCTGCTGCTGACACTGCAGTTATGCTTTGCTGTGTTTAGGGGGAGCAGGCTTAAATATAGAGCTTGCAGCTTTCCAGTTTGTGCTGCACAAGGGGAAAGAGTTGGTGAATCTACAAAATCATAGTTCTCATAATTGTCTCAATTAAGACAACAGCCTGGTTGTCTGAAATGATTACATTACATCTTAGCTGTCCCCTATAATAGGCTTCTGAACATTTGCAGACTGTAGCCATCCATGGTCGAATGCATCACCTGTGATGAAGTGATCAACAGCAAAGGGGTTTATCCCAAAGAGTGGGAGGGAAATGACATTTCTGATTTAAATTCCTATCAGAACTATCTGCATACTCTCCAAATATAGCCCCACCACTGCATGAAACGTGAGCTTCTGTTAACCTAGCTCTGCTGTCTATCAGAACTGGTAGCTTAACTAGAAAATATAAATCCTCCTTCAGAGCAGCATTTCTCAAATTGTGGGTCATGCCTTTGACAGGAGTCTTGGGAGAATTGGTGTGCCTGTGGCTCACAGTGTGGAGGCGGATAAAGAGATAAACACTGAGGAAAAATGCTAACTATTTTAAAATCTTGTGCCCTTCTAGGATGTTGTAGGTGTTTAGGAAAAGCAAGCACACTGATCTCATAGGGTAAGGTAGTTTGAAGTAAGCATGCAAGCCACTCTATTAAATACCATCTATTATGGTAAATAAAAATATATAATGTTAAAGACAGACTGAAGCGACATGTATGCCTTATAATCCAACTTGCAGCCCCCGTTCACAGGTCATATAACTGTGGATGCTAGTTTTAAGCTGGCTTCATGGATTAAGCAATCACATTTTGGTTGATTAATCGGTGGGGAAGCATATTTTGAATGAAGGGTGTGGGAGGTCAGGGTACATTAAATTCAAGCTTATTTTCTCTCAGATGTGTCTTAGTAATAGAACATTAAAAAGAAAATAATATTGGCCTTTACATCCATGATGGACTGCACTTAACAGCAGATTTCTGAAGTGCAACAAAATCAGAGAGCTGGGAGGGGAAAGTTAGCTATTCCCTAGAATGGAGAGTTTGAGTGACAGGTTACTCCCTCTTCTTTGATTGGTCAGTTAGAACAAGTCTGAAGGCAGTCAGTTGGTTTCTGAGAGGATTTGGAGTGAAAGAGTCTGACAAGAAAAGTCAGACAGGTTCACCTTTAGAGTGAAGGGAGAAGACTCCTTTGCCTTAACTGTAGTATTATTGTTCTGAGGAAGTGTGTTTTGCAGGAGTGTTTGGGTAGTGTGCTGAGACTCCCTTTCAAATAAAAAAGAAGAGGGGTTATATCTTTTGAGTAGAAGATTAATTCCAGCCCAGTTTCAAATGAGGTTTGGCTCTGAGGAGAACCTTGGGTCTGTTGTGAAGGGAGAATGGTTTTAGACTACTCAGAAGATAGAAATATCCTCTTGTTTCATGAAAAGAGTGAATTAGGTGCACAAAGAGACTAACTCCAGAAAACCTGAACTGTCATAGGAAACTTCCTGAAGAAACATTGGGCCTTTCTGCATAGTCATTTTGCAGCAGTTCAGATTCCATTCTGTTTCCCATGATCTCCAGAGTTCCACACCTCCAAGGGACTGATAGGACGTAGAATAGAGTTTTGTCTGTATCCCCCCCCCCCGAGTTTTCCCCCTGTGGATATACCGTGACTTTTCCTTGAAGTCACTGCTGAGTTTTTGCTGATGCATCTTATGTCTGTGCAAAATTCTTAGTACCTAATTGTGTCTCTCCCCCGCCCCTTTTCCTTTCCCCGGGTGCTGATTGGTTGGCTGCCTTCCTCAGCTCTCTGAACTCCTTTTCTGCCATTTTTTTAAAGCATGGAAAGAGTTGTAACACTGCTTCTTTGTTCATTCTCTCCCTTCCAGATAACCACACACTCTCTTATTAATTTTTTTTAAGTGATGCAAAGGTCATAATGCTGCTGGTTTGTTTACTCCCTCCTTCTTTGGCTATTCACACACATCTTTATTTTTTCCCCTCTTTGCCATTAGGAGAAGCCTGAAACAACCTCAAGTGACTGAACATACATTCCACTTCCCCCTTTTTAAATTAAGGGATAGTTGCAAGACTGTGACTCCTTTAACCACAATGTCTGCCCCATTTCCTAATGGCAATCCATATTCCCCACTGATCAGTTGTTGGGCTTACTTAGTGGAACAAACATGAAATGTCTGTATTTTCCTTAGAATACCTCTCCAGAATACCAAAAATTTGGTCAGTGCAGGGCAGCCCAATAGGCAAATATAGGGACAGGGAGATGGGGTGGGGGAATGCGCTCTAACATTGCAATGTTACAATACATACACAATTTTTTAAAAAGTGATGTCAGCTTCAGCCCCCACAAAAGGTGGCTTCAAACAGACACATCTCAACTCATCAGCAGACACCAAATCACCTTGAGGTCATTCAGTGCAGAATACCAGGAGCCCAAGCCAATTCAGCACAGATCAGCGTGAATATGCAGAGAAGCCAGCTTAAAGTGTGCCATGCAGAAGGACCAATGTTGCTGTAACTAAATTACTAAGTAAAACACCTCTCACTGTTAAGAACCAAGAATATATGAAAATAAGCTATTCTGGAATATCAACAAAATTTTGCCTCCACATTTCCATCTCCTGACTACATTTACTCAATCCTTGCCTGTTGAATAAATTTGTTATTTCTTTTTGAATGTTATACAATCTCTAGTGCCATTTCCAACAAAAAGAAAGAGGACTCCTGCTTTTCCCCATCAAGCTCCTGGGATGGGCTAAAAACCCAGAATTATATCTGTGTGTTAGCGTGAGACAAACAGATTTTCAAAACCACGAATATGAACATGCTATTAGGGGCTGCTCAATCAAAGCAGGCAAACTGAATTTTGGCAGGAAAATTTGCCTCACAGTTGGGAAAAGGAAGAGAGGGGTCTGTTATAATATCTAATAATGAGTGCTCAGCAATTATAATCCTGAAAATTGTCACTCTTCAATACATCGAAATGTAACCTATATTGAAGTTTCAATAATACTTCAATATAGCTAAAAATACTTGAGGAAGCAACAAAGGTGAATGATTAGTCAACTAAATGTTTGGCATCATTATAGTGAGTGGACCTGTTAACTATCAGAAGATTTTCAGTGCCGTCCTATGCAGGGTTATTCCAGTCTAAGTCCACTGAAGTCAGTAGGTTTAGACTGGAGTATTTTATTTATTTATTTTATTTACTTTGGATTTCTATTCCACCTTCTCCACAAAGGGCTCAGGGTGGGTTACAACAGTTTAAAAACATATTAGAATTAATTTATACAATTAAAACCATAAATAGATTTTAAACAAATTTAAAAGAGAAATTCACTCATAAAATATACACTAATTACAATCAGATGGCAGCAATTGATAGGCAGCAAGCACAGCTCGACAAGATAAGGTGGTGGACAGCCCTAGTAGGGAGGGATTCAGGTTTTACATTCTTCTCTGTTTTTTTGGCTGCTGAAGGCCAAGTCTTACCTCAACCATATGCCTGGTGGAACATCTCTGTCTTACAGGCCCAGCGAAATGAGAACAAATCCTGCCGGGCCCTGGTCTCAATTGACTGAGAGTTCCACCAGGCTGGAGCTAGGACCAAAAATGCCCTGGCTCTGGTTGAGGTCAGGCGGGCCTCCTTGGGGCCAGGGACCACCAATAGATGTTTCTCTTCCGATCGGAGCATCCGTTGGGGCACATATGGGGAGAGGTGGTCTTGCAGATATGCTGGTCCCAGTCTGCATAGAGCTCTGTAGGTTAATACCAAAATCTTGAACCTGATCCAGTACTCCACTGGCAGCCAATGCAGCTGGTGCAATATCGGTGTTATATGCTCTCCAGTTGGCACTCCTACAATTACACACGCTGCTGCATTTTGAACCAGCTGCAGTCTCCAGGTCAAGCTCAAGGGAAGCCCCACGTAGACCGAGTTACAGTAGTCCAACCTAGAGATGACCATTGCCTGAATCACTGTAGTTAAGTCGCTGGTTGAAAAGTATGGGACAAGCTGCCTGGTCCGACATAGACAGAAAAAAGAGGACCTGGCAACCGCTGCGACCTGTGCCTCCATTTTCAAGGAGGCATCCAGAATCACCCCCAGACTCCTAACTGATGACATTGGCATAAGTAATGCCCCATCGAGGGTCGGGAGTCAGAGTCCGGCACCTAACCCCCCATGACTCAAATACAGGACTTCTGTCTTCATAGGGTTTCATTTCAGTCGACTCTGTTTCAACCAACCAGTCATGGCTTCAAAAGCATGCTCCAGGACAACCGGGGCTGAGCTAGGCTGTCCGTCCATTATCAGATATAACTGGGTGTCATCTGCATATTGATGACACCCAAGTCTGAAACTCCACACCAACTGGTCAAGGGGCCGCATATAGATGTTAAAAAACAATGGGGAGAGAATTGCCCCTTGTGGGACCCTGCACACCATAGGTTGGCGGGATGACAGTATCTTTCCAAGTGCCACCCTTTGGAGAAAGGAGACCAGCCACTGCAAGGCAACCCCTTGTATTCTCACATCGGTGGTGGGTCAAAAGTTCATAATCTGCATATGATTAGAGTAACTCTGCATAGGATTGCAATGATTGAATATCAGGCTTTGGGGAGATTCCAGGAGAGAATTTCCCACAATTTTTTGGATACCCACTGAGAGACTTGTCAGGCATGTGTGCCAGAGACCTGGACAAGAACAGTATTAGTTGGATTGATTTAACTGCATTTCAGGTATTCATTTCCATACTTGATGTTTAGGATAAAACAAAGACCTCAGTTAGAGCCTCAGTTCTATTAAAAGCAGATCAGCCTCTCATTGGTAGTGGTCCAAAAGATGGATAATATCCAGGTATAAGTGATCAGCTGCTTTTATTCTGTTACCGAAAACAGAAACAGTAGCTGATCAACATCAGGGCTTGATTATGTGTGTGACTTATTTCTTTATTTTGCAGGGGTTTATCTGCTGCTTTGAAGTTGTCACCAGCAAGACCTATCTTCTTAAGCTCCTTGCACCTCATTTACCCTTGCTTTGTTCCTTTTCTACCTCTTATAGAAATTCTAAATATTCTCAGAGTCTTGCAAAGACCAACTATAATGTAGACCAAGGCAAGCTAAGCTACTTGATGATAAACTGATTTATGGTCCAGTTTCATGAATAAATGCTACCTAAAGTAAGTTACATTAGAAGCAGTGATTTGAGTCTAGGAGCTAGTTACCACAAGGTACCTACCCATGTTATTATTTTGCTGTCTCCTTTCTCAATAGGTAATTACAGTAACGGGGAAAGAATCAGCTCATTAGAGGCCTATGACTCTTAGCCTGAGGCTTGCAGCCCAAGGTCCAGGTGTTTAACACTGTAGATGGTAAGAAGCTCCACCAGTTAGGGAGAGAGACACCAGTCTTATACCTAGAACAACACCTCCCTATAAATGGAAAAAAACAATGCCCTATGGTCTGGACACCTATAGCTTTGGCATATATCTGACCTATAGCCTGCTCTGACCTGGATAGCCCAGGCAAGTCTGATCTCATCAGATCACGGAAGCTAAGCAGGGTCAGCCTTAATTAGTACTTAGATGGGAGACCTCCAAAGAAGAACAGAGCTGCAGAACCAGGCAATGACAAACCTCCTCTGTTAGTCTCTTGCCATGAAAACCCCACCAGGGGTTGCCATAAGTCAACTATGAATTGATGGCATTCTCCACAATCAATTTAGCCCTGGACTGCTTTATGGCTTCACTGTGGTTGGTATGATGCTGCATTTGGTGGGTTACTTAGTTGTTCTAGTGGCAGCTTTTACATGGGGTAGGATATTTGATGAACAGTCTATTTCAATGCAGATGGGAGTTGGTAGATATAAGGGGTGGGAGATTTCAAAGATGGCCATCATCTTATCACTAATCTAAAATCTGTCCCATCCTGAGAGATGCCCATACAAAGAACCCTATTTCACCTGCCTCTTCTTTAATATGGTACAATACCAGATCGTTGAGGAACAAAATTGCACACCTGTCTGAGTTGTTGGAGGAAAAAACTAGATGTGGCTTGCATAAATAAGACTGGATTCAGGTAAAAATAATCTGGCGTGTTGTGTCCACTTGGTTCAGCAGTCCTTCATCATCCTGCCCTAGAGGCCAAGGAGGGGTGTGGCTACCATCCTCAAGTCTTTCCCCCTTTGCAGTCTCCCAGTGCAAACTATTAATTGTCTCCTCCTTATGTCAGGTTTCAAGGAGAGGACTGGCATTCTGCTTGTTAACTGGCTCCCTAGTTCTCTAGCAGGCACCCTATTTAAGCAGGTAAAAGTGATCTTAGACTTTGTACTGGAGATATCTAGAGTGATGGATCTGGGCGGACTTCAAAACTCATGCCAAAGACACCTTGCTTGGGCTGGCTCAGGTTTTTGTAGCCCTTGGCTGCCATGGACCTCTCTGGTTGTGATAAGCCCAACTCATGAAAAAGAACATATCTTGGACTTAATTCTTAGCACTGACTCTTTGGGGGAAGGCCTGATCCAGAGGTTGGAAATTCAGCCCATGCACTACACCAAATTCTTTCAACTTTGTCATTAAAGTTTTAATTCCCTTCAAAGGGTCCTCCAAAACCAACACCAAGTCATCATCTGCAAAGGCCCTCTGTGTCAGGCCCAGACTGCTTTCTTGTGTGCCTTTGCTTAACCGACTCCATTTTTAATCCTTTCAGTGTTTAAGTGCTCTCTTCCAGGTGCCAAGGTTCCCAGGCAGCTATCTCACAGAAACGGGTTGTTTTGGCTACCGACGTCCCACCAAGAACCGGCCTTGGGAAGTTTCCGCGCTTCTGGCTTCAAAGGGGTTGTTTTGAGAACTGTGGGGGGAGGTTGGGCCTACTGTGATCTGTTACTCTGTTCCTCATGCTTTGCCTTTCATTGGTAACAATGCATATGTACCATCCTGGATTTTGTATTCAGGCTCGTGGACTATAATGAACTAATTCTTCAGTAAAAGCCTTTTGGAAACAATGGACTGTTGTCTAATTGCAGGAGGTAGTCTGGAGTAAGAACGTTATCTAGCCACAAGTCTGACATTTTGTTACCAATCAAATTTTCCAATGCCTAAGCCGGATCAGACGGAATCCAAAGCTGTCCCGGTTAGGGATCCTTTGTTTGACCCGTATGCCTCCCCCGGCTCTCAAGGCTCGGACTCTCAAATACCTGCACCGAGGGAGAATAACTCCTCGGTTACAACGATCTATACCCTTGCTCCAAGCAGGGCTGATACTCAGCCTCGGGCCACAGCTCTCCCACTGCTGTTGCTGCCTACCCCAACACAGTGGGGTGCGAGACCAAGGGAAACGAGGGATAGGAGGGCCAGCGCGATGTTCACGCATTTACAGCTGGATAGTCGGCGTAGCCTGGAATCCATCCCCGAGCAAACGGGTGATCAACCTTGGCTATATTGGAATAGGTCGACCGAACAATCGGAGTGGGACACGTCCCGCCGTGGCACCCTGAGTTGGGATTATGCGGAAGTCGCCCCGTGGTCGGGGCAACAAGAAGTAAGTGAGCACCAGTGGGTGCAACTGCAGAGCAGAACAATAGCCATTGACTCAGGGATTTCGGCAATCACCGGCCTGACAAAAGGAGTTTTAGCCGCGAGATCCCAAGAGGAGCGAGGAGACGAGACACCCTTGCCTTGGCAGCAAACGCTCACCACGGGATCGCGGACTGAAACTAGGCAAACCTCGCAGACTGCCGGAGCTGCTGAGGGAGAAGAAACTATGGATAGAGTGCAGCTTTTGGAAAACAGACTCATAAATATGGAAGAAAGTTTGGCTAGTGCCGTCCACCTGCTGTCAGTGCTAGTTGCGGGGGACAGCGGTCGTGATCGGCCCGCTGGATTACCAGACATCAGCCAGAGTTTGGCCAACCTTCAAACGCTTCTACCTCGGCCGGGGGGTCCTGTTCAACCCTGGCCGCAGCAGCCACCAGAGACGGGAGATGATGACTCGGTTACCGGAGAAGGACCCGGCCCAGATAACCCGTGTCCAGATGATTCCCATCCTGACCAACCGGTCAGACCAGGTGACGATGGGACCAGTGGAGGGGGTGACGGGCCGCAGCCGGGAGATCCCCGTCCCACCACTCCTACCAACGGCGGGGGAGAACCGCTACAGCCGGCGGCCCCGCTTCTCCCTCCAACCACGACGCAAGCGGACCAGCCGGTAGCCCCTCCACCTACAACGCAAGCGAACCAACCGCCAAGCATACCAGGGACGGGACCAACGCCAGGGCCTCGAGGGGATACGGTACCTCTCCAACCCATTTCTCCCCATCCGCTACCATTACGGCCGGCCCCTCATCAGCCGCTGCCTAGAGGGGAACCAGCACCCGTTCGGCCAACGCGACCTAGGCCGAGAGGACTCCCCCAGCCGCTTCCGGGAGTGCCTCCACCGCGCCAGCCGCAACCGTACCAGCCGCAACCGCACCCGCAGCAACCTCTACCACAGCTGCCGCCAGCTCCACGACAACCCCCTTTACAACTCGGCCCACTCGATGTCTATCCAATGCCGGCACCGGCCCCTCGACAAGACCTTCCAATGGGTTGGGTCAAGTTGGATGCTACGTTCGATGGGGACCCTTCCAAATTGGGATTTTTTCTAGTACAAGTAGTGCAATTTTTTAATTGTTGGGGGCATCTTTTCGGAAGTGAAGCTAGTCAAATCGAACATCTGGGGTCACGTCTTCAAGGCAAAGCAGCTGACTGGTATGTAGGACTGTATAACGTGGGGGCCCCTGAGTTAGATACACTCCAAGGGCTGGTAGACGCAATCCGAGCTCAATATGAGGATCCCCTAGAAGAAACCAGAGCCCGAACAGATTTGCAGGCTATCAGGCAAGGCAGCATGTCGGCTAGAGACTATGCCGCAAAATTCCGACAACTCGCTGCCAAATGCCCAAGGTGTGAGGAATCCACCAAGATTATTATGTTTAAACAGGGTTTAAACCCTAGATTGCTGGACAGAGCTTTAATGCAAGATAATCCTCCTACGCTGTTAGGGTGGATACAATTGACCTGTGAAGTAGAAAACCGTCTGATGGAAGTTCGTTTGGTGGAGCAACACCAACAACCTCCGGGCCAAAGACGCTCCTCCACTCCTGCTCGAGGGAGCCGGGGGGCTGGCTACGCTATCCGTGGAGCGAGAGATGCTAGATGGCAACAAGGATTGTGTTTGCAGTGTGGACAAAGTGGTCATTTTGCAGCGCAATGTCCTTATCGGCCTGTGCAAAGACCTCTGCTCCAACTCAGACGCCCAGCCCCCGCTGCCTACCCGGCGCCACCGCGCCCTACCCCAGCCCCCAGAACGGCAAGAGGTAGGGGAGCGCCGAGAAGAAATCCCCCTGAGAGGGGGCTAGAACTGGAAGAAGTTATGGAATATGATCCAACGGCGATGGCGGGAGGGGAGAATCCAGAAAGCCCCTCCTCGGGAAACGAAATGGATCTGTCGTGAAAGGACCCAAACGGCAGATCAAACCTCAGTCAGTTCCGGTTCCGAACCGACCGTATGGGTCCATACTCTTCATACCAGTGACTTTAGTGAATTCTGACAGAAAGATGCACATCCGGGTACAAGCCCTCATTGATTCGGGCTGCTCTAGAGACATTATTGCACCAGCCTTGGTAAACGGACTAGTACTCCCTGTCAAAGAATTAGACATACCGGTCATTTTCGAGCAAATGGATGGCACTAACATGAATCCAGTGACTACAGAAACCATGCCAATCATCACAGGCATGGGGCAACATTGGGAAAAAAGATCTTTCGTTATTAGTGCCACCGCAAAGTACCCCTTGATCCTGGGGAGCCGGTGGTTATGCGATCATAACCCCTACATCAACTGGGCAGAGGGAAGCATCACATTCACCCATGAGTCATGCAAAAGTCATCGGTGGGATCAAAATTGGGGAAAAGATCCGACCACAACCGAACCGGCTCTCCTCTCCCAGGAAGAAATCAACCTAATACCCAAACAATACAGGGCGTACACCCAAGCCTTCACAGAAGAAGAAGCCAACTCGTTACCTCCTCACAGGAGGACAGACTGTGCTGTGGAAATTTTACCTGGCGCCTCGCTGCCCAAAGGCCGCCTATACCCTATGAGTCCCAACGAAAGAGAGGAGCTCCGCAAATTCATCGACCTCAACCTTCAAAGAGGATTTATTCGGCCAGCTAACAGTCCCCATGCAGCGCCAGTACTTTTTGTAAAAAAGAAAGATGGGGGCTTGAGATTATGCACGGACTTTCGAGGTCTTAATGCGGTCTCTTCCAGCAATGCCTACCCTATTCCGCTCATAAGAGATCTACTCAACGTCGTGGCTCAAGGTAAGATCTTTACGAAATTAGATTTGAAAGATGCTTACTTTCACGTTCGTATTCGAGAGGGGGATGAATGGAAAACGGCCTTCAACACATCACTCGGCCAATATGAATACTTAGTTATGCCTTTCGGCCTGGCCGGAGCCCCCTCAGTTTTCATGTCCATGATTAATGAGGTACTGCATGAATTCCTCTATAAAGGTGTAGTGGTGTATCTGGATGATGTGTTAATTTATTCAGAAACTGAAGAGGAACACGTAGAACTGGTAAAGAGAGTCTTAACCACCCTCATGAATAACCAGTTACCTATTAAACTCTCCAAATGTGAATTTCACAAAACGGAACTCACTTACTTGGGCTATTGTATTTCTAGGGAGGGTTTGAAAATGGATCCAAGTAAAATACAAGCAGTACTAAATTGGCAAACCCCCACAACCCGCAAAGAATTACAATCCTTCTTGGGCTTTGCCAACTTCTATAGAGAGTTCATTGCAAATTTCGCCCAAATCACACTCCCCCTAACTGAACTGTTGAAAACCAAAGATAAGGGGGACCAAGCCAAAAAACCAAGTGCAAAACTGGCTTGGACGGCGGAATGCCAAACGGCGTTCGATCACCTTAAAACGCAGTTTGTATCAGAGCCCGTTCTACAACACCCCGACGAAAATCGCCCGTTCATAGTACAGGTCGATGCCAGCGACACGGCAATTGGGGGTGTACTGCTACAGCGGGGGGCGGATGAAAAGCTCAAACCCTGCGCCTTCCTTTCCAGGAAATTTTCAGAATCGGAAAGGAATTGGAATGTATGGGAGAAAGAAGCCTTTGCTGTAAAAGCGGCTCTCACTACCTGGAGACATTGGTTAGAAGGAGCCCGCCATCCGTTCGAAGTCTGGACGGATCATAAAAATTTAGAAGCCCTGCGCAGCCCTCGCAGGCTAAACGCCAAACAACTGAGATGGGCGGAGTTTTTCTCTAAATTTGATTTCACATTGAACTTCCTCCCTGGGAAAACCAACTTCTTGGCGGACGCTCTATCACGCATGCCCCAGCACAAAAGCGAAAGGGAAGAGACAATAGACACAGTCTTCTCACCTACGCAATTAGGGGGCGTGGTGACAACACGCAGCCGCACCACCCGCTTTCCCAAACCCGACCAGGGATGGAGAGAAAAATTAAAAGCTGAAGTGGAAAAGGAGGGGGAAGATGTGCCCAAAGACAAACTGCAACAATCCGATCAGGGGGAATGGCTCTGGGGAGATCGCTTCTATGTACCCAAAAGCTTAAGGAAAGAAGTGTTACAACGCTGTCACGATGCTCCCACAGCGGGACATTATGGGTACTTAAAAACACTTCATTTGGTTCAACGCCAATTTTGGTGGCCGGGCATGCGCAAGGACATTTCACAATATGTAGCGTCTTGCCCCATCTGTCTCAGCGCCAAATCCCGAAAAGGAAAACCTCCGGGACTCCTACAACCCCTAGAAACGCCAAACCGACCGTGGGAAATAATTTCCATGGACTTTATCACAGACTTGCCCCCCTCCAAGGGACACAATTGTATCTTAGTCGTGGTCCATTTATTCTCCAAGCAAGCCCATTTTATACCCTGTACTACAATTCCTTCGGCTAGAAAGCTAGCCGACATCTTTATAAAAAACATTGTAAAAATACATTCTTTTCCATCCAAGGTGATCTCGGATCGCGGCGGACAGTTTGTTGCCAACTTCTGGCGGGAGCTTTTACAACTACTGGGTATTGAACAAGGTCTGAGTTCAAGCCATCACCCAGAAACAGACGGACAGTCAGAAAAAACAAATCAGATATTAGAACAATTTCTGCGCTGTTATATTAATTTCCAACAGGATAATTGGTTTGATTTGCTCCCCTTGGCAGAATTCTCGTATAATAACAGCGTGCACGCCTCTACGGGAGAAACTCCCTTCAAAATCGTCTATGGCTTCCACTTCAAGCCCTTCCCATTCGAGGCGCTTCCTCCCCCTACTACAGCCTCCAACGACGTCACCGAATGGTGGGGGGAAGCAGCCCAACAGTGGACGCAGATTAAGAAACATCTCATCAAAGCCAAACAGGATTACAAAAAATACGCTGACCGCCACCGCGCGGCAGAATGGGAATTACAGCCGGGTGATCTGGTTTACCTTTCCACAAAGAATTTGAAAACAACCCAAACCAGCCGCAAGCTAGCGTTGAAATTTTTAGGACCGTTTCCTGTTCGCAAAGTAATCAACAAAGTGACTGTTGCTCTAAATCTGCCAAAGAATCTTCGTCATGTACATGATACCTTCCATGCAAGTTTGTTGAAAAAAGCCCCTCCTGCTGATCAATGGCACACCCGTGCACCTCCAATCCCCACTCTGATCGATGATCAAACCCACTATGAAGTTCAACAAATACTGGACTCTAAAATACAAAGAAATCAGTTGTTTTATCTCATTAGGTGGAAGGACTTTGACTCTGGGTTTGATGAATGGGTGAACTCTGTACATGTTCATGCCCCTAGATTAGTTAAGGCATTCCACTCCCGCTACCCACAGAAACCTGGAGGGGGAGCATCTTAGGGGGGGCAGAATGTCAGGCCCAGACTGCTTTCTTGTGTGCCTTTGCTTAACCGACTCCATTTTTAATCCTTTCAGTGTTTAAGTGCTCTCTTCCAGGTGCCAAGGTTCCCAGGCAGCTATCTCACAGAAACGGGTTGTTTTGGCTACCGACGTCCCACCAAGAACCGGCCTTGGGAAGTTTCCGCGCTTCTGGCTTCAAAGGGGTTGTTTTGAGAACTGTGGGGGGAGGTTGGGCCTACTGTGATCTGTTACTCTGTTCCTCATGCTTTGCCTTTCATTGGTAACAATGCATATGTACCATCCTGGATTTTGTATTCAGGCTCGTGGACTATAATGAACTAATTCTTCAGTAAAAGCCTTTTGGAAACAATGGACTGTTGTCTAATTGCAGGAGGTAGTCTGGAGTAAGAACGTTATCTAGCCACAAGTCTGACATTCTGTAAGGCAGAAAAGAGTGTTGTGCTGATTGAACAGCCAAAGCAGAGACCAGTTCTGATCCTATTTACAGATACAGCATGAGTGCACATGAATACATTTCTTTAGCAAAATATAACATGCCCGGAAAGGGAGGCTAAATCCATGCCCTCTGTGCCTTAATGCATTGAATAAAGCATTCAGTTTTTCCAAGCAAGCTAAGCATCACCTGAATTAATAGAGGGAAGTTAAATTAGGCAGGAGCTGGAATAAAAAATGCTGGCATTAATAAATCTAGCATGGGGCTTGTGTGTGTGTGTGTGTGCATGTATGCGTGTGCAAAGATTAGGAGGGCTTTCCTATATGGCTGAATTTGAGAGGGGGACCCAGCCCTTGAACAATTCCATCCCAGTCTGGAAGGTACAGAAGTGGAAATGGGAAAGTACTTTCTATTGACATGAATGGAAATGGCTACTCAATGTATTAGCAGCCAAGAAGATACCAAATGCTAAATCCTTTTTTCAATGTTTTTGGGATGTCATTGAAATGTACCTAGTGGAAAAAAGGTAATCTCCCAGCTGCAACATTTCAATGCATCTGTTCTATGTTGCTGAAGCATTGCAAGATGACATTTGTAATGCAGGAATATTTATTAACCTATTTCCAGCAACCAGCAAAAATGGTCGGTTTTATTTTAATGCATCAGGTTAATGAAGCAGTACGTTTGAATTTCTAACCCCAAATTAGCATACCCTATTGTGAAGGCAGAGAGCTGAACAGAGGAGAAAATATACCAACATCATGACAGGAATGGAACCATGATGAATTCAGAACTGGGTAGATTTCTGGTCCACTAAATCTGAGGCTGATTTTGAAGCAACACAATTAACTCCAGCCTTTTCCTTTTGTGGCCCTGGCTGACTTGTGGATCACAGAGATGACCTGGGCTTTGGACATGATTGCTCCTGTCCTGAGTTCCCTCTCTCCTTCTATGGGTCCCAGATGTCACTTGGTTTACTAAGGAGCTTTGGATAATGAAATAGCTAGGCAGATGGTTAGAGAGCAAGTAGAGAAAAACTCCAAGTGAACATGACTGAAAACAGGTGAAAGCACATTATCATGCCAACTCTGTGGCTGGGATGGCAGCAAAGCTAGTTCACTTTTCTGCCACTATTGCATCTGTAAAATGTTATCTGATAGAGTCCTTTCAAGCCCTACTGGACCTGGAAAATGTACAAGCCCACTGTGATTCCTTTGCAATGCATTTGCAGATAAAATTCTTGTGCCCACCACGTCTTCAGCACCACAGCTGGTCTTTTTCAATTTCAGAATGTTATTGGAGTGCAAATATGGTCTTAGTTCTATGGATGGATTTCAGTGAGGCCTGACGAAGTGGACAAAGTGATTCAAACTGCGTGGCCCATCACATTCAGTTTTGCCCCTTGCCCTCATGGCCAGAATAATATCTGGCCAGGAATTTTTTTAAAATCAATTTTATTGAATGGGTTAACATACATTCCATAGTACATAAAATAACTACATTTACCCTTTAAGTCAATATATATGCCCTCATCCCTTCCCCCTCCCCCTTTCCCTTTTTGACTTCCAACAGCACTATAACCCCTTTATTTCTATTATCTCTATTCAAATATTTGTCCCTATTATTAAAGGTAAAGCTTTTACTTATCCTCTGTATATCTTAATAATTGTCCAGAGACCACAACTGTCCTTTCACGTCCCACTTAGTTTCAAGGTACTCCTTAAGTTTCCCCCAGTCACTTAAAAATTCACTTGGATTTTGTTCTTTCAGCTTTCTTGTCATTTTGTCCATCTCTGCCATGTACAACAGTTTTTGAATCCAATCTTCGACTTCTGGTATCTCTTCTTGCTTCCAATACTGTGCATATAGTAATCTTGCTGCCACCGTCATATAGAATAACAATGTCCTATCCTTCACATTAACTTTTTGGATATTTAATCCTAACAACAGCATTTCAGGGCTCTTTAACAAATTGCATTTCATAATTAATAGCATTTCCGTATATATCTTTGACCAAAAAAGCTTGGCCTTATCACACGTCCACCACATATGATAAAAAGAACCCTCATGTTTTTTACATTTCCAGCATTTGTTTGACATATTACTATTAGCATTTGCTATTTTTTTCGGTTTTAAATACCACCTATACATCATCTTGTATCCTTTTTCTTTCAAATTATTACATGTAGATGTCTTCAATGTATTCTTCCATAAAAATTCCCATGTCTCCATTGTGATTTCTTTATTAAGATTTCTTGCCCACTTCACCATTTGAGTTTTAACCATCTCATCTTCCGTATACCATTTCAATAGAAGTTTATACACCTTAGAAATCCATTTTTCCCCCTCCAAATAATAACTCCTCTAATTCTGTATTTTTTGTTCTAAAACCCACTTTTCTTTTGTCAAATTCAAATAAGTCTTTAATCTGTCGATATTGCAACCAACCATATTCAAATGATAATTCCTCATTTTCCTTTATTTTAAAAGAGTCTCTATCCATCCATAATAGTTCTTTATAAGTTATCCAGTCTTCTCCCTTGTATTCCATATTTGGGTTTACAACTTCTGCTGGAACAATCCACATGGGTCTTTTTCCCCTAATATTCTTATTGTGCTTTTGCCAAATCATGAAGACATTCCTTCTCACAAAATGATGCTGAAACATCCCATCCATTTTATGCTTTTCATACCATAAATATGCATGCCAACCAAACAGGATTATTGTGCCCCTCCAGAGCTAACAATTTAAGATTAGATAATTCTGCCCAATCCCTTAACCATATTAGACATACCGCCTCATGGTACAATCTCAAATTTGGTAATTGCAAGCCACCCCTCTCTTTTGCATCACACAGTACCTTCATCTTAATTCTTGTTTTTTTCCCCACCCACACAAATTCTGATATCTTCCTTTGCCATTTATCAAAATGTTTCTTATCTTTTACAATTGGAATCGTTTGTAACAAAAACATCATTCTAGGTAGCACATTCATTTTGACAACTGAAATACATCCCAACAGTGACATATTCATTTTATTCCATTTCAACATGTCCCTTTCTATTTGCGACCACAATTTTTCATAATTGTTCTTAAATAGATCTATATTTTTAACTGTTAACTCCATTCCCAGGTATTTTGTTTTCTGAACCACTTCACACTTTGTAACACTCATTAATTCCTCTTGTTTCTTTTTTGTCATATTTTTACAGAGCAATTTCAATTTTGTTTTGTTAATATTGAACCCTGCCAGATCTCCAAATTCTTTAATTTTATCTAACAATAGTGGTAATGTCTGGACCGGTTCTTCCACTATAAACATCACATCATCTGCAAACGCTCTGAACTTATATGAGAAGCCTTTAAGTCTTATACCTTTAATGCTGTTATCTTCTCTTATCTGCCTTAAAAGTATTTCCAACACCATAACAAACAGCAAAGGTGAAAGTGGACATCCTTGTCTTGTGCCTTTTCTTACCTCGAATTTTTCTGTCAGGTCACTGTTTATACATAATGACACCTTTTGGTCTTTATATATAGCTTTCACGGCTTCTATAAATTCTTGCCCCAATTCCATCTTTTCCATTGTCAGAAACATAAAATCCCAATTTAAATTGTCAAAGGCCTTCTCCGCGTCCGCAAAGAAAAAGCCTACCTCCTTTTCGGGGTGCTTATCGTAATATTCAATGGCATCCAACACAACTCTCAGATTGTCCTTAATTTGCCTATTTGGTAAAAATCCAGCCTATTCTTCTCCCACAAAATCGGTTAAAAATCTCTTAAGCCTTTCCTCTATAATTCTTGCAAAGATTTTATAATCATTATTCAATAGAGAAATAGGCCTATAATTCTTAACATCTGTTAAATCTTGTGACTCCTTTGGGATCAATGAAATATTTGCATCATTCCAGGTGTTCGGGAGACCTTTTTTCTTCATAATCTCATTCATCAACATTTGTAGGATCTGCACCAGGTCTTTTTTCATTACTTTGTAAAATTTTGCTGAAATTCCGTCTGGACCCGGTGCTTTCCCTATCTTAGTTGACTCTATAGCTTCCACAATTTCTTCTTCTGTAATTGGAGCATTTAATGTCTCTTTCATTGTATTTGAAATCTTAGGTAATCTTGCTTTTTCTAAGTACCTATCTTCATATCTGGCCAGGATTGTTGGCTGGGTCCAGGAGGTAATAAATGCCTCCATGTTGAAAGATACAGTTGTGAGATCCCTCCTGAAGAAGGCATCCCTGGACCCAAATGACCTAAACAACTACTGACCAGTGACTAATATGCCATTCTTGAGAGAAACTTTGGTGTAGTGGTTAAGAGCGGCAGGACTCTGGAGAACCGTGTTTGATTCCCCACTCCTCCACTTAAAACCAGCTGGGTGACCTTGGGTCAGTCACAGCTCTTCCAGAGCTCTCTCGGCTCCATCCACCTCACAGGGTGATTGTTGTGGGGATAATAATAACAAACTTTGTAAACTGCTCTAAGTGGATGTTAAGTTGTTCTGAAGGGCAGTATATAAATCGAATGTTATTATTGTTATTAAAGTGCTCAAGCGCATGGTGACTACACAACTTCACATGGTCTTGTAGGAGACAGAGTATCTAGACCTATTTCAATCTGGATTTATGCTTGGTTTTGGGATGGAAACAGCCTTGCCACCCCGACCTTTGCTAGGAAAATGACAGGGGAGTGGGTCCATGGTGATAATAGTAAAAAGTCCAGTAGCACCTTTAAGACTAACTAATCTTATTGTAGCATAAGCTTTTGAGAACTACAGTTCTCTTCGTCAGATGCATGACGAAGATGCATCTGACAAAGAGAGCTGTAGTTCTCAAAAGCTTATGCTACAATAAAGTTGGTTAGTCTTAAAGGTGCTACTAGACTCTTTACTATTTTGCAACAACAGACTAACATGGCTAACTCCTCTGGATCTATGACCATGATGATAATGGAGTTCTCAGCAGCTTTTACTACCATTAACCATGACCTTCTGGAGAGGTTGGTTGGGCTGGAAGTAGGGGTCATTGTGATTTAGTGATGCCACTCTTACTTGGCCAACTGATTCCAAACAGTGGTGCTCGGGGGTTGCTGGTTTTATACATTTTTGCTATGGGGTCCTGCAGGTTCCATCTTATCCTTCATGCTATTTAACCTGTACATGAAACCATTGGGAGAGGTTATCCAGGGATATGGAATGAAGTGCCACCAATATGTGGATGATGCCTTGTCCTTTTTCTGCTTAACAGCTAAACCAGATGCATCTGTGGAAGTCCTGAATAGGTGCCTGGATAGGGTAAAGGGATGGATGAGGGCCAATAAACTGTAGCTCAGTCCAGACAAGACTGAAGTATGGATGATCAATGGAAAAGCTGCTTAGGGACTGCAGAGCCAGTCTCAGTTAGCCTTACCCTATGGTCCTTAGTTCTGCTTGTGTAAGTTAATCAGTACATGATCTTTGACCAGCAGCAACTCACAGACCCTGAAACCCATTCTCCTCTGCCCCACTCCAAAGCTGAGATAAAATGAACGCCCATGCATTCTGTGGCAACCGCAAACCTCCTCCAGTTACACCACCGTTCCTGGATGACTCCTCTACCACTTGTTCAGAGAAAGCACCAATTAAAATACATCAATGTAAATCATAAAATGCTGGCACCACTTAGTCTGTCCCATGCCAATGTTACACCTGCTCTAAGAGTATTCAATAAGCATCAAAGTTTTCCTTTTCTACTTGAACTCTAAAGGTCAATTACCTATAGATCAATGCAGCTCTTGAAATTAGGAGGCCCAAATTGAAATTTTCTCTCCTAATTAATAGGGTTAATTCCCTTTGCACACTCATCTATATTTTATCTGTCCCAAACAATTAACATTATGTGTCCATGCTTCACACTTTAAATGGGAAAGGACACAAATAGAATGCGGAACAATGGGCCAAGCTACACATGATGAATGACACTTGAACGGCAAGTGGATTGAGTGGAGGGCAAGTGAACAGGGAGAAATACACTTGCTGTTCAAGTGTCATTCGTCATGTGTAGCTTGGCCCAATAAAACAGATGTCCAATGGCACCTTAAAGACTAACTATATTGATTCCAGTATGAATTTTTGTGAGTCAGAGCTCACTTCTTCAGATGCTATGAAGAGAAAATCATACTGAAAATTACAGAAGGGGAAGAGTTGGGGAGCAGAGAGAGGCGTGGTGTGAATTCCATCATAATCTTTCAAGAATGATTCCTTGTATAAGAGACTGGAATGAATTAGGTGGGATGATGAGAGAGGTCAGAGGTTCTTGCCTCTCTCTCACAGTGTGCAGATAAACAAAAGTGGGAGAAACTGAGACTGACATCTCCATGGAATTAGACTTTCATTCACTACAACCATGAACACTTATTTTGGTCATCAGGCAAATCACAATAAGATATGGAATGTGATTCAACTTATTAAGCAATATGCTTCAACTGTAGCATGACATTATTTACACCATCTTTCAAGGTCTTCACAAGGACCTTTGGACCTTTGAACATGTTGCTCAATGTGGAAATAGCTATCCAGTTCATTTTAACTCACCCTTTCTTTAAGGATTTCTGGATAGAATTCAGAACTCTCACAACTACTCTATGAGGTAGGTTAGGGTGAGAGAGTGTGATTGGTTCAATGTCATCCACTGAAGATTTAAGACATGTCTGTGCCACCTTCGCACCCAATAGGGTCCTCAGGGCAGCAACATCAAAACATCAAATATTTCAACATTAAAACAGCATTTAAAATACAGTATATTAAATTGTTAAATAATTCACTAAACATATAAACATAAACACATATAACACAACCAGGGAGGAGGGCTAATAACATTTATTTACTTATTTATCTAAACATTTTTACCCCATATTTTCTTGTGGTTCAAGGCATCTTACATATTAGATTAAAAACATTTACAGTTAAATCTAAAATAAAATAGCTTTTAAATCCCTCCCCTCCCCCTCCTTAAAAGATGCTTACCATTACAGCCCCTCAAAAGCCCTTGGAAACAAGCAAGCCTTGCAGTGCCTTCTGAAGATCTCCAAGTTGGGAGCTCTCCTCTCCTCTTCAGATTTAAATACACATAACCCAGAATATCTCATTTTGTACCTCTGACTGCAACTTTATAATAGACATTTCATCTTTCAAAATGAGTTGAAAGACTAGAGATGCTTCAATAAGAGTGGCAAGCAGAACAAGTCTCTGTCTATTGGTGGAGGACAATAATAAAGGGAGACAGATTAATTTTCCTCAGGAGAGAGTTCTAAAGTTCTGGTGCCATGACTAGGCCTTTCTCAGGTTGCCACCTATCAGATGGCAGGGTCACCAAAAGCAGGGCTTCCCACTGGAGTGGATGGGTAGGTTCATATGGAAGTGATAGTCCTACTAGATGATATGGTGTCCCTGGGGACACATATTGTCTAGTTTGGCTCAAAGTTTCATGATGAAGTGGGGATTTCAAAATGGGCTTCCCAGATCCTAGTCCAACATTCAAATCGTTATATCATACTGGCACTAGCCGTAAACTATGCTAGTCAAAAGAACTCTACTTGAAGCCTTGGAGAGCTGCTGTGAGTTGGAGTAGTTAATCCAAGTCTAGATGGGCCAATGGGATTGTCTCAGAGCCAAGCAGCTTAATTTGGTAATTTGGTATTCTTAGGGCCCATAACTCAGAAGCAGAGCGCAGATTGCATACTTAAAGTTCAGTCCTTGCATATTTAGCTAGCATTGCTCTTCTATAGAATATTTATGGATAAACTGTTCGGTGTTGTAATGCTCTTCAGTCACTGTTAATTTAATCTAGCAGTTTGCATCCTGAAGTTCAGAACAGACCAGCTGTATTCATTTCACATATGCTACCAGGTTATACAGAGATGCTCTATACATTTGCTACTCTTCACTTGTCTGCTGAAAAATGGGCTAAGTGTTGGTCTTGAACAGAAAGGCAAAAAGTAGGTCATGAATATAATTCTTGTTTTTAGTGGCAGACTGAATGGATTGCCAGTATAAAATTCACTGCAATAGTCCAGAGTTTCAGTTTGTGTGACTTTGATTTGTCCAGTGTGTGGAGAGAGAAATGGCAGTCAAGATTTGCTGTCAGCTTTCAATTGTGAAGACACTAACATGAGATGGATCTAAAATTAAATGGCAGGTTTCATAGTTTGTTCTCAATCAAATGGAATTAAGGAGACCAATTCTTCCTTTAATTAAAAGAGGCATTAAAATAAGCAAATCAGAAAGAGATAATCCTTAAAACATATATGAAACTAGAAACTCCTAAAAATTAAATATTTGGCATAATCCATTTCTCTGTTGTTTGATCAGCCTCATACAGAGGATCCTCAGGTTCTGAGAACTTTCTCAAAATTTCCTTTCTATTGCTAGATATGATGGATCCCTCCCTCACTCCCCCACTATGATGCAGATTTTCTTCCAAAAATTCAGTTTGCCTGTTTTTGCTGAGCAGCCCCAAGTAGCGTGTTAATCTCTGTGGTTTGAAAATCTGTTTGTCTCACCCTGATAGATATAATTTTGACTTTTTAGCCCAGCACAGGAACCTGATGGAGAGAAGCAGGAGCCCTCTTCCTTTTTGCTGGAAATAGCACTGGAGACTGTATAATGTTCAAAAGGAAAAAACTTTATTTAACAGGCAGGGATTGTGTAAGTGTAGTCAGGGAATGCAAGTGCTATGGTAAAACTTTGTTGGTAAAGCTTATATTCTTATATCCTTGGTTCTTAACAGTGAGAGGTGTTTTACTTAATAATTTAGTTACAGCAACAATGCGGCACTTACCTGGCTGGCTGCAAAGCAGCTCCAGCCGGGTGCCGAAAATTGCCTCACTGGAAGGAGGGAGGCGGCACCAACTCCGCCCTCCTTCCATGTTAGGGCTGTCTGGGCGGGGCAGAGCTGGAGCCGTTGAGGCTGCTCTGCCCTTGCCCAGCTGCAGCTGCCTTTGTCGCTCGGTGGGTGAACACCCGTGCAAGCGACGGAAAGGCGCGGCGGAGCGGCTCATCGAGGGAGAGGCCTTCGGCTGCGGCGGCACTGGGAGGCCTTCAGGCAGCAGCGGGACGGCCTCAGGAGGTGGCGCGGCAGCGTGAAGGAGTTCTCAGCGGCGGCGGCCAGAGGCCTCGTTCGGCGGCGAGGAGGCGTTTGGGCGGTTGCGCACCTGCGCGTCGGAGCTTGCGGCTGTGTCTGTGGCTCCGGTCACGGCTTTTGCGCCGGCGGGGAGGGCTTCCCGCAGCAGCGCGGCTGCCCTGTGGGGGGGAGGCTTTCTTTTGTGGGGCGAAGGGTGGACGGCAGAGCCTCCCGCTTGAGGGCACGTTTCAGAACCGGGGAGCGAGGGAGCACGCAGGCCCAGTTGAGGGCGGGCTGCAGCATGATACCCCCCCTTTTTGGGTGGTGCCTTTGGGGCATCATTGCTGCGCTGCTGCCCCAGCTTTAGGGCCGTTTATCCAGCCGTTGGCCTAATAAAAAAGGGGGTTTAGCAGCCCAGTCGTAGGGGGGGATTAAGGTGGCTCAGCAGGCTGGTGGGCCTTAGGCTGCAGAGGGCTCAAGAAAGGAAGATTTCTTGTGACTGGCCCCTTTGTTTTGTGCCCCTTGGGGTCAGGCAGGAACTTCGTTTTAACATTGCATTTGCAAGCTTGTGCTGCACTGGGCTGCCATTTTGTGACACAGTTAGGGGTGGCCATTTTGTGCAGCTTCTGGGGCCCTTATTTTTGCAGTGGGCATTGATATGCTTCCCAAGAAAGGTAAGGGAGCCCCTAAGGGGAAGCAGCCTGCTTCCAAGGAGCCTGCTAAGCGCCCTCATGCTGCTGGGTCTTCTGATGAGGGTGAACCCATTGATCAGAGGGACATAATTAAATTATTGGTGGCTTTGGAACAAGCACAAGGATCCCTGGGGTCAGAGCCACAGGTATCTTGTGCGGTTCGGCCCATAAGGAGTGCTGCTAGGGACGCTACTAATAGGGACATTTTGCGTCGATTATCTCTTTTAGAAGGTGCAGCCCGGCAGGCGGCTGGTGAAAGCAGCAGTGGGATGGGCGTCAGCATTGTGGAACATCAAGAAGCAGCAGCAGAACTGGAGCAGGATTGGCATGACGACACACCTCCTGTAGCGGTTGCAGTGGAGCCAGTGGATGTCGGGGGTAAGAACAGTACACCACAGTTCCCCCCCCCCGGCCTTGGGGGCCATGGGGTCAGGCAGCAGCCAGTATGGTTCCATCAGTGTCACAGGGGGCATATGCTCCCTTGTCGGGGGCGGCCCCAGGGGGAGGCCAGGTAGCATGGACAGGGCCAGGACTGGGGTTTCCATCCCATCAGCTGTCTCCAGCTGGTTCATCATGGGGTGGTAGCGGTGTAGGTAGCTTCTCAGGTGTCCTGGCAAGCTGGGCCAGTTTTGCAGGGGGTCCTGGGGGTTTTTACCCCCACCCTACTATGGCCTATGGCCATGTGCCATTTAATACTTTGCCTTTTAGTGAAACTGCCTTACCATTAGGCGATCACTTAACCCAAGCTGCCAAGGATAAAATTTTGAAAGGGGAATATGTGGATGTGTTTTCTCTGCTCTTTCGAGAGCTAGAGAAAAAAGACAAGAAGGAGATGGATGATAGGGATAAGGAGCGCCTTAAGCGGTGGCGCGTTGACAGGACCTGGAATAACTGGTTGCCTGGTTTTTTGATATATGCTGGGGTCATTGCTAGGGCACAGCCCAATCGGGCTGCACAGTTGTTTCAATATTTGGATATTGTGTTTAAGGTGTATATGGGCTTCTTGGGTGCTGCATGGATGCAGTATGATGAGGAGTTCCGTATGCGGGCGGCCATGAACACATCCCTTGGGATAGGGTTCATCAGGAGTTGTGGCTACATCTTATGTCCCCAGCCAAGCCGAACACGGCCGATAGATCACATAGCGGGCATGTGGTTTACCACTCTTCTCGTGCAGCGGGTCAGCCGGTTCAACCCCGGCTATTGTGCTGGGAGTTTGCATACAAAGGTTCATGTGTTAGGAAACCATGTCAGTTCAGGCATGAGTGCCCCACATGCGGAGGGGCTCACCCTTATAACTCCTGTAACCGGGCCAAGCAAGGTTGGAGCGGCAGGAAGTCAGGTGGTGCTGGGGGCCAGCACCCTCCTAGTAAAGGGCCCCAGCCCAGTAAAACTGAGGGTCCTTAAGCACCTGTTGGGTAGTTATCCCAAACGGGATGATGCAGTTTATTTGTTGCAAGGTTTTAGGGAAGGTTTCAGGATCCCGGCGTTGGGTACTCGAGCCCTGTTTATGTCTGATAATTTGCGTTCGCTTGCGGGAAAGGAGGACATTGTTCAGAAAAAGATTGACAAGGAATGTGCTGAGGGCTGGGTGTTGGGGCCATTTTTGGCCCCTCCTACCCCAAATTTCAGGGTTTCCCCCCTTGGGATAGTGCCGAAGAAGGCGGCAGGTGAGTTCCGCCTTATCCATCACTTGTCGTATCCCAGAGGAGAGTCCGTGAATGATGCCATACTGGAGCACCTGTGCTCGGTAAAGTACACCACATTTGACCAGGCGGTCAGGGTCGTGCGCATGTGCGGGGTTGGGGCGGAGATGGCGAAATGCAACATTAAGTTGGCCTTTCGTCTTCTACCGGTCCACCCTGATGATTTTGAGCTATTGGGGTTCATGTTTAAGGGTAGGTACTATATGGATAGGGCCCTACCGATGGGCTGTTCCATTTCTTGCGCCACCTTTGAGCGCTTTAGTACCTTTCTAGAATGGGAGGTGAGGCGACGGGCGGCCAGCCGCGATACCGCCCAGTATTTAGATGACTTCCTGTTCATTGGGAGGGCGGGGTCTGGACAGTGCGCCAGGCTCATGGCCATCTTCACGGTGCTTGCCAAGGAGCTTGGGGTCCCGCTGGTGCATGAGAAGACTGAAGGGCCTTCTAGGGTGCTTCCTTTCCTTCTAGGGTGCTTACTTTACTTGCCAATGGATAAACTGGAGGAGATCAAGGAGCGGGTGAGGAATTTCAGAGGTCAACATAAAGTGTCCCTCATGGAGCTTCAGCAGCTGGTAGGTTACCTTAATTTTGCCTGTAAGGCGGTGGCGCCAGGGCGCCCCCTTCTGCGCAGGTTGTGCGATGCTATGTCCCACCTGCGGGCCCCTCATCACCGGCTAAGGGTGACCAGGGGCGTGCGGGAGGATTTGGCTGTATGGGAGAGCTTCCTTGCCGACTTTAATGGGGTTACCCTGTGGCGGAAAGAATTGCTGTTAGAGGCAGAATTGCAGGTGACATCGGATGCTTCTGGATCCACTGGCTTTGGGGTTTATTTCCGGAGGGATTGGTGCACGGAGCAATGGCCGCCGGATTGGCAGGCAGACGCACTGGTTCGGGACCTGACCTTTTGGGAATTTTCCCCCATTTTGGTGGCAGTGCACCTCTGGGGTCGGGAACTGGCTAACCACACTGTCCACTTCTGGTGCGACAACCAGGCAGTGGTGCAGGTAGTCAATTCCTTGACTTCTAAATCCCCCAGGGTGATGAGGTTGGTCAGGGAATTTACTCTTATTTGTCTGCGGCTGAATATTTTGTTTCGGGCGAGGCATGTGCCGGGGGTGGACAATGGTGTGGCAGACGCTTTGTCTCACCTACAGATGGAGCGTTTTTGGATGCTCGCCCCGGACGCGGATCGGCAACTGGCATGGAGCTGTGGCGGCTTGGGAGGCCGAAGCATACCGGGCCATCCAGTTAGCCATCGCACCTAGCACGAGGAGAGCATACCGGAGAGCAGTAGGACAGTTTGGGGACTTTAGGAAAGCCACAGGGCTGGGTGACAGTTGGCCTGTGCCGGTCAAGCATCTCATGCAATTTTGCATTTGGCAGAAAGATAGAGGGATGGCAGTGAAGTCCATTCGGGGTCGATTGGCAGCTATCGCCTTCATTAGCAAAGCCTGGGGGTTTCCTGAGGCCACGGGAGACTTCCGGGTGAGGAAGATGTTTGAAGGCTGGACCAGAGAGGGTGTGAGTCGGAGGGACTTGTATGAGCCCATCTCCCCGGCTGTCCTTCGGGGGCTTAAGGCTACATGGAAGGAGGTCTGCAGTTCGCAGTATGAGGCTGTGCTTTTTTACGCAGCAGCCTTGACGGCATTTTTTGGGGCGCTTCGGGTTAGTGAGCTCGTGGCCCAATCAGGAAAGGACACTTCTGGTCGGGCTCTGGGTGCTGGGGACCTGAGTTTTATTGGGGATGGTGTCACCCTTACCATTCGGTGGTCTAAGACAGACCAACGTAGGAAGGGGTTGGTGGTCCAGCTGGGCCCGTGTGCTGATCGCGATTTATGCCCTGTTAGGGCCTTATGTAGGTATTGGAAGGTCAGAGGGTCCCGGAGCGGTTGTTTGTTTTTACATCAAGGTGGCGCGCCATTGACTCATTACCAGTTTTGGACGGTGACGAAGCACGCGTTGTCCAAATTAGGTCTGTGCGGAGTGAATTTTGGCACTCATTCATTTAGAATTGGGGCTGCATCCACTGCAGCAGCTATGGGATACCCGACGCACGTGATTCAGTGGGTGGGACGGTGGAAATCCACAGCCTACCATTCTTTTTTTTTTTTTTTTATAAAATTTTTTATTGGGTTAGAACATTAATATTTTTACATTACATTACATTCAATTTTTCCCTAATTTTTCGTTTCTAACCCCCTCCCTTTCCCCCCCTTTTGTTGACTTCCAACAGCTTTCCCACCCTCTGTCCCTTTTCCCTTACTTCTATTAATTTCCTCTGTCTAAAACAAATCTATATTCTCCATTATTCTAAGCAGTACATCTTTAACTCTTTTACTTATTATACATCCAAACTATACTTCTTTAGATAAACAATTTATCCCATTTTCCAATTTTGAATATTTCTATATATCATAAACCATAAAAATTTCCCACATTTAAATCAAACAATTTGATTTGTTCTCTATATATTAATCATTTCTTCTTTTTATAGTATTTCTATATAACTCATCACATAGTCAGTCGTTTTAACTCTTCTCTAGATTCAGTTTGGTGCATATAAGTCTTATCAAGTAAAAAAAAAAAAAAAAATATTGTTAATTACTCAATCCTTATGTTTAAACCGTTAATTATTCTCTATCAATATTCTATCAATTAACCTTTACATATCTATGTATATATCTCAATCAATTAATTAATCTAACTGCTTATAAATTCGCATTTCTCTTCCTCCCCCGGTAAAGTCACCCCTCTCTTTTATACTTTTATTGTACTTCAGTAGTTCTCAAACTGCCACAGTTTTCCTCCCACCTCCCACTTCTTCTCCAGATATTGTTTCAGCTTCTCCCAGTCTGTGTTAAACTGCCCTGAGTCCAGATCTCTCAGTTTTCTTGTCATCTTATCCATTTCAGCCATATACAGCAATTTGTAGATCCAATCTTCAATAGTTGGCACTTCTTGTATTTTCCATTTCTGCGCATACAAAAGTCTAGCTGCTGCAGTCATATAAAATATCAACGTCCTATGATGGGCTGGAATTCCCTCCATTCCCAGGTTTAGCAGCAGGAGTTCTGGGTTCTTATTTATTTGAAACTGTAAAATTTCACTCATTTCTCTTATTATTTCCCCCCAGAACTGCCTAGCTACCTCACACGACCACCACATATGATAGAGGGAGCCCTCATGCTTCCTACATTTCCAGCATTTATTAGAAGTGTTCAAGTTCCCTAGCGCAATCTTCTTTGGTGTCATGTACCAACGATAGATCATTTTGAAAATGTTCTCTTTAATATTAATACATGTCGTTGTCTTGATTGTAGTTTTCCACAAGTATTCCCATGCCTCCATTGTTATTTCTTTATTGAAATTTATAGCCCATTTCACCATCTGTGTTTTAACTATCTCATCCTCAGTGTACCATTTCAACAATACTTGGTATACCTTGGATATTCTTTTCTTGTCTTCTTTAAAAAGGGTCTGCTCTAGTTCCGAGTTCTCTGTTCGTATGCCCCCTTTTGCAGAGTCCGAATTATATAAGTCTCTAATCTGTCTGTACTGGAACCAATCATAGTTAGGTGATAGTTCCTCTTGCGTCTTTATTCTAAGTTTAGATACTTCAGTTTTAGTTATTTCTTTGTACGTTAAACATTGTTGTTCATTATCAACGGCTCTCGGATCTATCACCTCATATGGAACCACCCACAAGGGGGTTCCTTCTTGTAGGTAAATTCTGTACTTCTTCCAGATTATATATAAACTTCTCCTTACAAAATGATGCAGGAACATCGAGTTGACCTTTACTTTGTCATGCCATAGGTATGCGTGCCATCCAAAAAATTTTTTATATCCCTCTAGGGCTAATAGTTTCTTATTCTTTAATGTCATCCACTCTTTTAACCAAACTAGGCAGATTGCATCATGGTAAAGTCTCAGGTTCGGCAGTTGCATTCCGCCTCTTTCCTTTGCATCTTGTAGAACTTTTACTTTCACTCGAGGCTTCTTGCCTGCCCAAACAAAATCTGATATTTTCCTCTGCCATTTTTCAAATTGCTTAGAGTCTCTGATGATTGGTATTGTCTGTAGCAAAAACATTACTCTTGGTAACACATTCATCTTAACTGCTGCAATCCTGCCCAACCATGACAAATTCAGTCTATTCCATTTGATCAAGTCTCTCTCTATCTGAGTCCATAATTTTTCATAATTATTCTTGAACAAATCTATATTTTTTGCAGTCAGCTCAACTCCCAAATATTTCACCTTACTAGTTACTTCACAGTCCGTTGTTTCCATTAACAATTGTTGTTTCTGCTTAGTCATGTTTTTACATAATATCTTTGACTTCTTTTTGTTAATGAAGAAACCTGCCAAGTCACCAAACTCCTTGATCTTATCTATCACTTTTGGCATGTTCTCCAATGGATCTTCTACAATTAACATTATGTCATCTGCAAATGCTCTAACCTTGTACGAATAGTCCTTTATTTTTATTCCTCGTATTTCCTCATCTTGTCGTATTTGTATCATCAGAATCTCCAATACTAAAATGAACAACAATGGAGATAACGGGCAACCTTGTCTTGTTCCTTTACTAATCGTCAATTTCTTGGTCAATTCATCATTCACTACAATTGCTGCAGTCTGGTCTCTATAAATTTCTTTAATTGCTCTGATGAATCTTTCTCCCAATTGTAGCTTTTCCATAGTGGCAAACAAAAAATCCCAGTTTAAATTGTCAAACGCTTTTTCAGCGTCAACAAAGAAGAAACCAACCTCTTTGTCACAACGCTTGTCATAATATTCAATAGCATTGATCACTGTCCTTAAGTTGTCTCTTATTTGTCTGTCTGGCCTACCATTCTTATGTTCGTTCTTTTTCACACTGAGAGCGTTGCTAACTGGTTGTTTTCTTAGGTTCGGCGGAGCGCGGTGGACGGCAGAGAATCCTGATCTGTGGTCACAGTTATGTGTTTTGGGTGGCCCATCAAGCGAGATGAACAGCTATTGGGTCCCAGTTGGGACTGAGTGCAAGAGCTGTGGTTGAATGGCGAGGGCGCCGGGGCCTGAGATGGCCGGGCCTGTTGCCCCTGTTGTTTGGTATGGGGGGGGAAGCACCCCCTCACATTTTGGTGATTCATTTGGGTGGCAATGACCTCAGGCTGATGCAGGGCAAGGCCCTTTCGGCACAGGCACAATCCAACTTGCGCATTGTCGCAGAGTGTTGGCCTGGGGTGCTGATCATGTGGTCGGCTATGATTCTGCGCATGATCTGGAGGGAGGCCGGGAGCCGACAGGCTATCGAGAGGGCTAGAATTAAGGCTAATCGGGCTATCCAGAAGGCATTGGAGGGGGGGCTGGGTGTTTATTTGCCTCACCCCCGGATCAGGGCCACCAGTCCTGGCCTCTACAGAGGTGTTGGGGTGCACTTATCTGAAGAGGGCAATCAATTATTTTTGGATGACTTGCGGCAAGGGCTCCAGCTAGCCTTAGGCTACCAGTGGGGCACCAATGTCTAAGCAGAGGCTTGGCCTTGGCGTTGGCAGGTTTGGGGTCAGATAGGGTGCGGGCCAGTGAGCACCCTTGGTGCTTCCCCATTAGTGGGGAAGAGGGGCCTGCCTGAGGGCCTGGTACTGCTTTGACGGCTGCCAGGCAGGGCAGGCTGCCTTTGGAAACCCCCGCTTGCGAGTCCTTCCCTCACTGCTATACGGCTGAGGTGTTAGGAGCTTAAAAGGGGGGTGACCACATTGCCTGGCTGGTCGGGTCCGCCCCATCTACTAGATGGGTCGCACCTGGAGCTTCGGGGCTCACCCAGGGGGTCCAGGGGGATCCCGTGTCTTGACCTGTACCAATTTAGGCCCTTGCTGCTTGTGTTATCTTTGTATATAGTTAATAAAGTGGCCCTTAGATCCAACTTGGTGTCTGCCTCTTCATTCCGACTAGTGTGGCAATGTTTCTTCACAGAATTTCCTATGACAGCTCAGGTTTCCTGAAGTTAGTTTAAAATTTTTTCCCTTCACAACACACCTGGAGTCCTCATCAGAGCCAAACCCCATTTAGAAACCGGACAGGAATTAATCATCTTCTCCTAAGTAGATATAACTAGGGGTGTGCAATTCGGGTATATGATACCTGAAAAAAACCTGAAACAACCTGTTTCGGGTTGTTTCGGGTTCTCCCAAAACGTTTCAGAAAACCTGAAATGTTTCGGGTAATCCGAAACAGTGATTTCCGAAACGTTTCGGGTTGTTTCGGGTTGTTTTGGGTTTTTCAATGGGAAAATGCCTCCGTCTGGGGAGGCATTTTCCCACCGAATCAAGCCAAAATTGGTGGGGACCTAACTCTAACTCCTCTCTAACAACCCCCCACGTTTCAGACCGATTGGACTTTGGGGGCCATGTTATGGCCCCCCAAACCAGGTCTCCTATCCTTGCTTAAAAAAGGGAAACGTGAATGTATTTTTAGCTTGCTGCTGCTAATCTTCTTCATTATTTCCTATGGGGAAAAAATGAAGAGGCAGGCTTGTCTTGCCAGGGGTGGCATTTTGCATGCAAAATGCCCCCCAACCCTCAGGGGCCCTTCTCCCACCTTTCCTCCCACCCCCCACCAAGGCACAGCCTGCTCCCACTTGGGGGGGCATTTCATGGCCTCCCCAAGTAGGTGCTCTTTTCTCTACTACTTACAGCTGGGGGAGGCTTGTCTTGCCAGGGGTGGCATTTTGCATGCAAAATGCCCCCCAACCCTCAGGGGCCCTTCTCCCACCTCTACTCCCACCCCCCACCAAGGATCAGCCAGCTCCCACTTGGGAGGGGCATTTCATGGCCTCCCAAAGTAGGTGCTCTCAGCCCCCAAAGTCCACCCCCTTCAGCCCCACACAAACCCAATTCCCCCCAGCTGCCACACACAGACCCAAATCCCCACATTAGCCCCTCACAGACCCAAATCCACCCCCAGCAGCCCTACACCCATAACCCTAGGAACAGGCTGGCCAGCCCTCCCCTTTTGTTCCCTATGCTGGGAACTTCTAAACTCTCTTTCCCAGGGCAATTCCGCACAGCCTAGGGGTGCCACAATGGTGGGCAAACTTCTGAGTGCCAACTTGTCTCTGGGAAAGAGCACCTGACCTGACACACAGACAACCACCCCCTGACACCCCCACCACCTACAGAGGCGGCTGGCCAGCCTCCCCATTGTTCCCTATGATGGGAACCAACTGCACAACAAAGAATAAAACACGAACAACACAAAATAGAGTTTTTTAAAAAAATATTTTCTCCCTTTCAAAGTACAAGTAGGCAAAGCATTATGACACATTACACCAGCAGTCCCCCACACAGCAGTTCCTACTGTGTAACCTAAAGCAGTTAAAGAAATAAAGTGCTTTTGACAGCAATTTTTTGGGGTGATTCTTTAATGTGAAGTGAGTGGTGTTATTTTTGTGTAAGATACTGCTGCCATGCCCTTTGGTGTGCCCCCCTACTGTGTAACCTAAAGCTGTTCAAGAAATAAAGTGTTTTTGACAGGAATTGTGTTTTTGTGATTCTCTGATGTTAAGTGAGTTGTGTTATTTTTGTGAGGTGGAATGCTGGAATGCCCTTTGTTGTCCCCCCCCCCTGCTGTGTAACCTAAAGCTGTTCAAGAAATAAAGTGTTTTTGACAGGAATTGTGTTTTTGTGATTCTCTGATGTTAAGTGAGTTGTGTTAATTTTTCTGTGTGGGGGACTGCTGGTGTAATGTGTCATAATGCTTTGCCTACTTGTACTTTGAAAGGGAGAAAATAATTTTTAAAAAACTTTATTTTGTGTTGTTCGTGTTTTATTCTTTGTTGTGCAGTTGGTTCCCATCACAGGGAACAATGGGGCTGGCTGGCCAGCCATTTCTGTAGGTGGTGGGGGAATTTGAGGGAGGGTGTCTGTGGTTCAGGTGCTCTTTCACAGGGACCAGCTGGCACTCAGAAGTGTGCCCACCATTGTGGCACCCCTGGGCTGTGCAGAATTGCCCAGGGAAAGAGAATTTAGAAGTTCCCAGCATAGGGAACAAAGGGAGAGGGCTGGCCTTTGCCAGCCTGTTCCTGGGGTTATGGGTGTGGGGCTGCTGGGGGTGGATTTGGGTCTGTGAGGGGCTAATGTGGGGATTTGGGTCTGTGTGTGGCAGCTGGGGGGGAATTGGGTTTGTGTGGGGCTGAAGGGGGTGGACTTTGGGGGCTGAGAGCACCTACTTGGGGAGGCCATGAAATGCCCCCCCCAAGCGGGAGCTGGCTGATCCTTGGTGGGGGGTGGGAGTAGAGGTGGGAGAAGGGCCCCTGAGGGTTGGGGGGCATTTTGAAAAATGCCACCCCTGGCAAGACAAGCCTCCCCCAGCTGTAAGTGGGAGCAGGCTGTGCCTTGGTGGGGGTGGGAGGACAGGTGGGAGAAAATGCCACCCCTGGCAAGACAAGCCTCCCCCAGGTGGAATTGGTGGAGAAAAGAGCACCTACTTGGGGAGGCCATGAAATGCCCCCCCCAAGTGGGAGCAGGCTGAGCCTTGGTGGGGGGTGGGAGGAAAGGTGGGAGAAGGGCCCCTGATGGTTGGGGGGCATTTTGCATGCAAAATGCCACCCCTGGCAAGACAAGCCTGCCTCTTCATTTTTTCCCCATAGGAAATAATGAAGAAGATTAGCAGCAGCAAGCTAAAAATACGTTCACGTTTCCCTTTTTTAGGCGAGGATAGGGGACCTGGTTTGGGGGGCTATAACATGGCCCCCAAAGTCCAATCGGTCTGAAACGTGGGAGGTTGTTAGAGAGGAGTTAGTGGAAGGTCCCCACCAATTTTGGCTTGATTTGGTGGGAAAATGCCTCCCCCAGGCGTCCGGGAAGACGGAGGCATTTTCCCATAGGAAAACCCGAAACAACCCGAAACAACCCGAAACAATACCAGAACTGCTAAACCCGAAACGGTTTGCCGTTTCGGAATTAGCTGTTGCCGAAACAGATTCTCGTTTTGGGTATACCCGAAACGAGAATCCCGAAACAGTGTGCCTTTGCACTCCCCTGGATATAACCCTTCTTATTTTGGCTTGAAAGGGAGTCTAACCTACTACCCAATCACTTTTGCCAAAACACATTCCCAGTTCTATGGTGTCTGTGACAAGTGAGCTTCAGCTTCTGCTGATTCTTATACTAAGAATTCTTAAATAGAATTCCTCAGGACAGTGATGTTACAAGGGAAAAGTTTCCTCTTTCCTGACTCCAGAGGGGAACCTGTCTCACTTTCCCTGTCAGACTTACTTACAAACTCTCTAAACAATCCTATCAGAAAACAACTGTCAGCTCTTCAGCTGGGTTCTAACTGACCAATCAGAGAAGAGGGAGCAGCCTTTCACTCAAGCTTTCTATTCCAAGCAAGAGTTAACTCCCTCCAAGTCACTGATTGCTGCACTTAGAAATCTTGCTTTCAAGTGCAGTCCATCATACTAGTTCTTACCTATAATTGAGCTAATGAAACATTAACATCTTAAAGAAAAACTTAAACTGTTTACTTTAAGGTGTGAAGAATTCATGCCTTTGTTTCTAAGTGTTGAATGGTGAATTCTAGAGTAGGTTTCCCTCTTGTTAGCCATATCTCATCAGTGAAAAGTCTGTTTTGTATGTAGAAGACCTCATGCTCAGCCACTGACTGATGTCAAGTCATATAATTACAAATAAATTAATATAGTTGATATCTACAGGGTGGGAAGCCATTAGCTCCCTTTCACATTTTAGTATCCAAGAGAAAGCCAAAGGTCCCTACTAGATCCTATCCTATACTCATTGAAAGCCAGTGAAGTATACTGGTTAGAGAGTCAGACTAGGGGCTTTCCTGCACAGTGTTACTGTGTCGGTTGTGGCACCTTACTGCTACAGTTTATCCTTTGTCTTCTGCATGATCTCTGGAACCATTAGTCCCACCCACCCTATATTTTCCCCATTTTTTCCTTGCTCTTTTGGGACCTCTTTAACCCTGATCTTTACTAGCAATAAAACTTGAGTCATACTTGTTTTGGTGTAAAATTTCTCCTGCACTTTTGTTGATTCCTCCTACTTACCGCCTGTGACTGTAGGCCAATCCTGTCCTGAGCTCTCCTGTCGGCAATTTTTTTTGCCACAGCCATTTGCTTTCTTGCATTTTCAGAAGGCAGAGCACTCACTGATCTTTTCAACCACTCAGCCTTCACTCTGCATTTGTGGTTGGCTCTCTTGATATGTCATGAATGATGATTCCTGACTTCCGGTTTGGGATCCATGGAGGTCTAACGCAGCTCTAAGTGCTGAGCTGACCGGGCTGCCGTTTCATCAGCCGGCGGGGCAAAAAGATCCCCGCGGCCAACTGTTCTCAGGTGGAGAACAGGCATAGAATGTTCAAGTACCTCAGGGCGCGTTGATCTCGGGCGAGGGGGGGTCCTGCGCAACAGACTCTCTCCCGACCCTTGAGGTCCCACCCGAAGACAGGGCGGCTAAAATCTCTGCAGCAGTTCTGGAGCCAATGCGGTTGGAATAAGACCTACATGCCCAAGCTTCAACAGGGATAAGAAGAATTGATGGGAATCTGAGATTGAAACAGCGATTACAACCCAGGAAAAGTGTTTGAGAAGGTAAAGATCACTATCTCTGGAAACGGGACAGATTACTTAGAGTAACGAAGCATTAAAGTAGACTTTTAAACTGCAACAGATTGATCAAAAGGAGGGGAGGACCCGGCAAGAACTATTTTAGAAAAAGGACTAAGTTAAACGGAGTAATTAAAGAAATTGGACTATTGTTTTACATACCTGTGGTTTCAAAGAGATATCAGGCTGTGAGAAAGTTTTACCATCGTGAGAACTGCTGTGGGAAGTCGGGAAACAGGAAGTACATAACAGTGATAGAGTTGCTGGAGAGGAGCGGCACTTGCCGGATGACAGGAAGAAGGGAATTGCCATCTTTGAAAGGGGAAGAGCTGCGGCTTCAGCGGGAGAGGAAGTAAGCCATATTGGATTACAAAAACCATAGAGGCACCATAGAGAAAATACGCCCAACATTTTGGACTCTTTAAACGATTTTTTTTGCAAAAAGACCAGGACATTTAAATTAAAAGGACACTAAGCCAAGCGCCACGGAGTTAAGGAAGCGAGCAGACTCGTGGGAGCGAGGCAAAGCAAGCCCCACAATGTCGAAAAAAGAGTGGCAAACGGCGATAGAGAACTTGGACAAAAAACTGTCAGAAGCGATTAAGGAGCTCAAGGATATGAAGCCTGAGTTGGTGAAAGAGGTTAAAGAGACAGTAAAGAATGAACTGGCAGAAGTGAAGAAGGGTATGGAAACAATACAAAATGACTTGCAGGTGACACAGCAAAGAGTCAATGTAGTGGAAAACGCAGTGGAGAACCTAGCTGACACGCAACGAACAGAGATGAGGGTGATGAGGGGAAGAATGGCAGTTGCGGAGAGCAAGCATATGGAGAAGCAGCTGAGGTTTCGTGGTTTGTCGGAAGTGGAAGGAAAGACGACCCAAGAACATATTACTGAGGTGTTAGCTGAATACCTGGGGAAGGAGGAGGAGGAAATTGTGGCTATCCTAGATGTGGTGTACCATATAAATTCAAGATTTGCGACCCAGAGGAAATTACCAAGAGATGTGATTGTACAATTTACGACTAGAAATATAAGAGAAATGATTGTGAGTAAACAGTTTCAAGATCCATTGGAGACTGATGGCAAGAGGGTTATTATTTTGAAGGAATTACCCAGATCAGTGTTGTTAGATCGGAAAAAATATAAAGCTCTAGTCCAGATTCTGAAGGACTTGAAAATAAGGTATAGATGGGAATTACCGGAAGGAGTGTCCTTTGAATTTGGAGGAGTGAAAAAGCGCATCAGATCTGAACTAGAAATGGAAAAATTTATAAGGGACAATGAAAAGGACTTACCAACAACAAGACTACGAATATGGAGTGTAAAGTTTTATCTTGGAATGTAAATGGACTTAATTCACCGAATAAGAGAAAAAGTATTTTCCACTGGCTATTAAAACAAAAATGTGATAGTGTGTTTGCAAGAGACTCATATTAGAAAGCAGGATGTAAAATATCTTAAAATGAACAAACTGGGCAATGACTTTGTAGCGGCCTCAAAAAAGAAAAAAAGGGGAGTGGTATTGTATATAAAAGAGGAGCTACAGCCAAAACTAGTGGTGAGGGATGTGGAAGCCAGATTTTTAGCAGTGGAATGTACATGGAACTTAAAGAGAGTGTTGGTGATTGGAATTTATGCACTTAATGGAGCAAAAGAAAGCTTCTTTGAGGATTTGAGGAAGCAATTAGATGGACTTTCTTATGACCAGATAATTCTTGCAGGAGACTTCAATGGAGTTACAAACTTGGAACAGGACAAAAAATCAGTAACTGTACAAAAGAAAAGAGGACTATTACCAAAGACTTTCTTTGCATTAACACAACAGGAAACCTTAGAAGATGTATGGAGAAGACAGAATCCTAAAGGCAGACAATATACGTTTTTCTCCGCGAGACATTCTATGTTATCAAGAATTGATATGATCTGGGCCTCAAAAGACTTAGCGCTTTGGACTAAGGATGTGGAAATAATGGCTATGGTAGGCTCAGATCATAATCCAATTATGTGGAAGTTTGGGAAAAGAACTAAAAGGAAAGGATGGAGAATAAATGAGGATTTGCTGCAAGAGGGAGAAAATATGGAGACGTTGAGAAGGGAAACTAAGTTCTTCATACAATACAACATGAATAGAGAAGTACCAACCAATAAGGTATGGGATACTTATAAGGCAGTAATTAGAGGCATATTAATGGACTTAAATGGAAGAGCCAGGAAGAAAAGAGAGGAGAAGAGACAGGAGATTATGGAGAAAATAAAAGCCAAAGAAATACAGCTAAAGAAAAGACCAGGGAAAAAGAAAATATATCAGGACATTAAAATCCTTCAAGAGCAGTTGACAGCAATGAATAATAAAGAATTGGAATGGAATCTTAAGAGGATGAACCAAAAGTCGTTTGAAGGTGCAAATAAACCTGGGAAATATCTGGCGTGGCAATTGAAGAAGAGAAAGGAGAAGAAGATAATAAATAAAATATGTGAGGACAATAAAGTATACCTGGAACAGACGGCTATTAGCAGAGCCTTTTACAAATTTTATGCTAAGCTGTACAATAAAAAAGAAGTGAACAAAGACTCAATAGCGACATATTTGGGGAAAATGAAGCTCCCAGTAATTTCGGAGGGATGGAGAGATAAATTGAATAGTGAAGTAACGGAGGAAGAGATAAGGACGGCAATACAGTCAACAAATTTGGGGAAGGCGCCAGGACCTGACGGACTTACAGCCAAATTTTATAAGGTAATGGTTAATGAACTGGTGCCATTCCTAAAAGAAGTGATCAATGGTGTTTTGAAGGATCAAAGGATTCCAGATACCTGGAGTGAAGCTAATATATCATTGATCCCCAAAGAAGGACAGGATTTGACTAATGTTAAAAACTATAGACCTATTTCGTTACTTAATAATGACTATAAAATTTTTGCGAAGATATTGGCGGAAAGAGTAAAGGGATGGCTTTCTGAAGTTATTGAGGAGGAACAAGCTGGTTTTTTACCAAATAGACAAATCAAAGATAACTTAAGGACAGTTATAAATGCTATTGAATATTATGACAAGCGTTGTGACAAGGAGGTTGGTTTCTTCTTTGTGGATGCTGAAAAGGCATTTGACAATTTGAACTGGGACTTTATGTTTGCCACCATGGAACAGCTACAAATGGGGGAAAGATTCATAAGAGCAGTGAAAGAAATTTACAGAGACCAGAGTGCAGCAATTGTGGTGAATGACGAGGTGACTAAGAAACTGACTATAGGTAAAGGTACAAGACAAGGTTGCCCGTTGTCTCCACTGTTGTTTATTTTGGTTTTGGAAATATTGATGATACAGATTCGAGAAGATAATGCAATCCGTGGAATAAAAATAAAAGACTTTTCCTATAAGGTCAGAGCATTTGCGGATGATATAATGTTAATTGTGGAAGATCCAATTGAGAACATGCCAAAGGTAATAGAGAAAATTAAGGAATTTGGAGATTTGGCAGGATTCTATATAAACAAAAAGAAGATTTTATGTAAGAATATGACTAAACAAAAACAACAGTTATTAATGGAAATAACAGACTGTGAAGTAACAAGCAAGGTGAAATATTTGGGAATTGAACTGACTGCAAAGAATATAGATCTATTCAAGAACAACTATGAAAAATTGTGGACTCAGATAGAGCAAGACTTGATTAAATGGAATAGACTGAATTTGTCATGGTTGGGAAGAATTGCAGTAGTTAAGATGAATGTGTTGCCAAGAGTGATGTTTCTGTTACAGACAATACCAATTATTCGGGACTCTAAGCAGTTTGAAAAATGGCAGAGGAAAATATCGGACTTTGTTTGGGCAGGCAAGAAGCCTCGGGTGAAAATGAAAGTATTACAGGATGCAAAAGAGAGAGGTGGAATGCAACTGCCCAATCTAAGACTTTATTATGATGCAATCTGTTTGGTGTGGCTGAAAGACTGGATGACGCTGAAAAACCGCAAATTACTGGCCTTAGAGGGATATAAAAAAATATTTGGATGGCATGCATATCTGTGGTATGACAAAGTAAAAGCAGATTCTATGTTTTTACACCATTATATTCGGAGAAACCTCTTCACAATTTGGAAGAAGTACAGAGATTACCTACAGGAAGGAATTCCCTCCTGGGTGGTTCCATACGAAGTAATAGATCCGAGAACTGTTGATAATGAACAACAGTGCTTAACGTACAAGGAGATAATACGAATAGAATTTTCTAAATTAAGAATAAAGACGCAAGATGAGCTGTCTCCAAGTTACGATTGGTTTCAATATAGACAGATTAGAGATCTTTACAACTCGGATTGTGCGAAGGGAGGGGTAAGAATGGAGAATTCGGAATTAGAGGAGGTAATTCTACAAGAGGATAAAAAGGAAATCTCTAAGACTTACAAAGTGTTGTTAAAATGGTACACAGAAGATGAGATAGTCAAAGTGCAAATGGTGAAGTGGGCCATAAATTTTAATAAAGAAATAACAATGGAGGCGTGGGAATATTTGTGGAAAAAAAGTTGAAGATTACGACATGCACTAATATTAAAGAGAACGTTTATAAAATGATTTATCGTTGGTACCTGACACCGAAGAAAATTGCGCTAGGGAATTTGAACATGTCTAATAAATGCTGGAAATGTAAAAAGCATGAAGGATCTTTGTATCACATGTGGTGGACTTGCGAGGTAGCTAGGCAGTACTGGGGGGAAATAACTAGAGTGATAAGTGAGATTTTACAATTTCAAGTTAATAAGAACCCAGAACTGCTGCTACTGAACTTGTGAATGGAAGACATCCCAGCACAATATAGGACATTGTTATTCTACATGACAGCAGCAGCTAGACTTTTGTATGCGCAAAAGTGGAAAGTACAAGAAGTGCCAACTATCGAGGATTGGATTTATAAATTGCTGTACATGGCGGAAATGGACAGAATGACAAGGAAACTGAGAGACCTTGATCCAGGACAATTTAATATGGATTGGGAGAAGCTGAAACAATATTTGGTGAAAAAATGGGAGGTATTTTAAAAAGTCTTGATATCCAGCACCCTCCCCCCTTACTTTTTTTATTTTTTGTGGGAATTTGATTTTTTCAGGACGTGGCGGGGGGGGGGTGTATTTGTTAACACTTTCAATTCGGGTGACATCTATTAAAGAGCAGCCCTACTGGTCCACTTCGTTATTCTTGGCCGACTAGAAACATTTTCATGACTAAACTAACTACTGGCCACCTGGAAACTGTTGGGGAAAAGTGGGTTAAAATAGTTAAATTCAGAGTTGCAATGGATCTTGATCAATAGAGAGTCAGATGCTTGTTTGCTTTTAAGAAAACATTTACTCTAAAAGAAAAAAGGTACATGAGATTCCTACAAAACAAAGAACTCTATTTCCTACATCTTTACTGTACAAAGTCCACACAAGCAAGATGGAGAATCTGCTTCTTCTTGACTCCAGGAGAGGAAATCTCCTGGATTTCCTCTCCAGGAGAGGAAATCACCTGACCTGTTAACCAATAGTAGTTTCTCCTTGAATTGCTGCTATATGCCAATAAAGGCTAACTTGACTTGACTTAGTAGTTTCTCAGTTTCCCAGGCTTTCAGATAGATAAGGCTATTGGCTCTCTGTCACGTTTCCTTCCAGGTCAATACAAACAGGGAGTACACTGGTTATACACATTAACCTCATAATGACTGAATGTCAGACCTTGCAGCCTATATTCCAACCCCTTCTCATGGAAGTCATTATGCATCCATAGCTAAACAAACATTATTCATCCTTTATCTCAGCATTAGGATTAACCATATTCAACATTTCATGAAGGTATTCAAGCTTTGTCTTAGACAGTCAGGATATCAGCCACCATTTCTCCTGTGCGACAATGTTCAATCTTGATTTGTCCCTTCTGGTACATATCTCTAACAAGTTCACATTTAAGTCCAATAGATCTGCTTCTTGCTTTGGTACTTTCTCAGTTGCATATGGCGATGCAAGCATGAGTATCCTCAAACATAACTACAGGTTTTCTGCCTAGAGGTAACTTTGTAAGGGTCCATACCTGTTTTACATTTATGGATCGCAGTTCTGCTTCCATTGCTTCAATCCATTTCTTCTGCAGGCACTTTAGAGATTTCTTTCCAGTTCTTGGGTTCTTTTATAAGTTGCACAGTTTCACAAAATCCATATTTCTTTGGTGGGTTTCCTTTTTGCTTCTTTCTCATCGTCTCACGGTAGTTGCAGAATCTGTCTCCTCCAGTTCCTGCTTCCTCTTCTGTTTGAGTAGTCTCTTGAGAAGTTGGACTTGCCTGTTTCCCAGGTGTCTCTACAGGTAACCAAATGACAAATTCTTCAAGAACAGTCTCTATATCCTTTGGATCAGTTGTCATTGTGGATTCAGCTGTGTTAGAAGCATGTGGCAAGTGGTTCTCATCCACATATACAACATTGCATTCCCTCACTCTGTGTTCTTGAGCACTGAAAATTCTATATCCTTTTCCACCAATGGGATATCCCACAATTAATCCAACTTCAGCTTGAGGATCTAGCTTTCCTCTTTTCTCATTTGGTATCTGGGCATAGGCTTTGGAACCAAAAGTTTTGATGTGCTTCAGAGCTGGCTTCTTGCCAAACCAAGCTTCAAATGGAGTGATGCTCATCAACTTTGAAGGTACTCTGTTATGTAGCTAGACAGCTGTATTTACAGCTTCGGCCCATAATCCACTGAGCAGTCCAGAATGTATAAGCATAGACCTGCACATATCTTGTATAGTCCTGTTCAATTTCTCAGAAAATCCATTTTGTTGTGGTGATTGAGGCATAGTTACTTTATGCTCAATGCCCTCAAATTCCAAAAATCTTTTGAATTCTGCATTGCAATATTCTCCACCACCATCAGTACATAGACTCTGGGATGCTTTGCCAAATTTATTCTTAACTGTGGCAACAATGAATTTTTCAAATGTTTCATCTTTGCTCTTCATCGGGTATACAAAGCTGTATTTTGTTTTGCTTTCAGTAAATGTTGCAAAATACTTGTTCCTGCCAAAAGATGGTGCTAGTGGGCCAAAGAGGTCAGAGTATACAGTCTGTAGAAACTCCTCATCATGAGTAGTGGCCCAGTTCCCTTTGCTTTAAGACATGTGTCACATTTTTCTTTTGCCTTGTTACAAGTTAACCAGGAACAGAAATTCCACAAGTTAACCAGGAACAGAAATTCCACAGTCTTTTAACAACTTCTCAACACTTTGCACACTATGGTGTCCTAATTTGACCCACCATGAATACAGACATCTGTGATGATCACAAACACCTTGACTAGTTTGACAAACTTGTCCTTCACTATTGTCAACAACTTCTGAGTCTTCACTAACATCCACAAGATAATGAAATCCATTTCTCTCTTCCATCACAATCTTAATGCCAGATTTTTCACCAACAATAATACTTCCACTCAGTTTATCTTGAGAATCACCATATGATTATTTTCTACAAGTCTCTTAGTTGAAATTAAATTCTCTGCTGCTTCAGGAATAAGGGCCACATTCTGTAATTTAGCAGTCACTATATATCCAGTAGTGGTAAGGATTTTGATTGCCACTGTTCCAATCCCTTCTACATGAAGTGGTTCTTTATTAGTTTGTAGAAGTCTGGGCCTGTTCTTAGTAACAAGTTCACAAAAAGTTTCATGATATTTGCAAATGTGCATGCATGATCCACTGGCCAACAATAACAATTTCTTACTTTCAGCATCCTGATTATCACATATTCTTAGCATATCATCACTTCCAACATTCTGCGTATATCTGCCGTTGCCTCTCATTGCATTAAAGTTGCCTCTGGTATGAGGTCTGGGATTCTTTCTGGTGTTAACATTTCCTTTGCTGTTAATTTTTGCTACTGTTAAAATTTTCTCTGCTGGCAGGTGACGCTCTTTCATACTGAGCATGTGAACCACTAGGCTTTTGCGTCTCTGGAGAAATCATTTCCCCCACATGAGAAGCAATTAATTCTTCTATTTTTGTATCCATGCTTCAAACTCAAAACAGCCATTAGACACAGTCCGGATCATCAGCTTCATGCAAATCTGTTTCCTTTCTTAAGACTGACAACAAATCATCAAGTGATAAACCTTTTGATATCTCAGATAAAGCACAAGACCCTTGTAACTGGAAGGGAGACCTTTTAAAATTGTCGCAATAACATCTTTGTCTTCAAGCACTTTCCCCAAATCTTTCAATTGATTATAGATTTCCATGAGCCTTTTCAATTGATCAGGCAACGAATCACTTTCTCTCATTTTAAAATCATATAGTTGAATTTAAGTATAGAACTTTACTTGATGTCTGCCCTTCATACTTTTTCCTTAAAAGTTCAAGCATAGTTTTTGCTGTTTCCAGGGTATGCAAGTTAGGCACCTCATGGCGAGTTACTGAGCTCATAATTAAGGATATTGCCAAGCCAACTTGCTTAAGAAAGTCAATCCTTTCTTGCCCATCTGCTGGGATTTCCTTGGTTAACACTAGACATGGGCACGAATCAAAATATGAATCAAATTTCATGACAAACTGGGCCAATTTGTGTATTATAAAAATGCATTTCATGGGGCCATGTTTTTCATGAAATCCACAACTTTTGGGGCTGATTTGTTTGATTCATGAATGCTTTGTGATGCCAGACAGGCTGGTGCGGATCCATTGATTGCCTAGGCAACATAGACCCTGAATGTCAGCAGACCTTTGGTTGCCATGGAAACCCCAGTCTTAGCTCACATAACCTTGATAGACAGCTCTCCCTGCTAACCTTAGAGCTGAGAAGTGCAGGTCTGTGCAAGTTTACCTGGGAACTGTAGTCAGAGACTCCTTCCCTTCTCTGTTTTCCTTGTCCATTTTTAAGAATGGAATGGTGGAGTAGCAGCAGTGGTGGCAGCCTCAGCAGCTCCTTCTGCCGCTGCTTGCTGCTTTCCAGCTTCAAGAACGCTTCCCTGACTCTCTACCTCCTGTCCTCCTGCTGTTCTGACATGCCTTCTCACCCAGTCCCATCCCCAAGCTCCCTGGAGTGGATCCTGAGCAGATCCGCTCTCCTCCGTTTTTCCTTCGAGAACTTGGAGGCAGAGGATATTGAATGCTTTTGACCCTTGTATATTGTGTTTCACAGATACTGTTATATGCTCACCTTATTAGTGCTAATCGATGCACTTGCACTTTAATATGAACATGCAAAATTGGATATAATAATGTTTGTAATAGCACTTTAGCAGCAGCACTTTATGTATACATAGGTATGAGGTCCTTTAAAGGCAGCACCTATATGAATGATTGTTCCAACTGTGTTCTGAGAATCATATTAACCTGCTAGCCTTCATTGTCTATAAAACAAGTATATAATTGTTCATTAAATTACTGTATTGCTAAGTTTCATCTCGTACAAATACATTTATTAGTAAGTGTAGATGGGTTTTTTGTTTGCTTTTGTGGGTTTGTACCGCATTACTCTCTGTGCTTTGATATCCGTGCTGGGAGCCTGCGGCACTTTGTGCACACACAAGGAACTTCAATAGGTATGTGCCAGATCCCCTCCCCCATCAGGAGGGTAAGGGGACCAGGCAACCCTCGTGACACCACCAATAATAATTGCACTCTTACTAAAATCTTCACTTTTTAAGGCACATCTGTAAAAAAACAACAACAATGCAGCAACAGAAAAAATGTGGCGGGAGAGAAGATGCGTGGAACCCCTGTGCTCAAGGTGATTCTATTGCTAGTAGATTGACTTCTACGAAAAGCAGGAATAGATTGTGAGTGTGGAACAGCTCTAGGATCCAGGAGGCCCAGATATGAAGCCTCAGTGCCATGGAAGCTTGCTGGGTGACCCACTCACTCAGCCCAACACACCTAGCCAATCCCACACACAGCCTAACCTAACTCACAGGATGTGGTGAGAATAAAATAGGGAAGAGGAAAATGATACAAGCCACTTTGGGTCCCCACTGGGGGAAAAGGCAGGCTATAAATGATATAAATAAGTAAAATGGGAGCATGATGTGTCTTGGAGGCCAGTAAGATTGCTGGGTTCTCCCCCACTACTCCCATGGAGAGGTTTCAGGGAGGACGTGATTCAGTAGGTGTATAGTAAATTCAGTGGACTGCAGGCCCCATGTTACTACTAACAGCATTATTGGGTCCCTAACTGGCTCATCATGTAGTTGCAGGATTTGGTCCGGCAAAACTTGGACTTGGAGTGCTACTACTAGTCAGAGAATACATTACCATGCTAGACAGCCCAATGATATAACTCAGTCTATACGGACATTTCTTCTATCCATAGGCAAATGTAAAGGGAAGATCATCTTTCCCCTTTGCATAAGAAAAGCATAGTTGTCAGGACCTACCAGATCTACACCTTTAGGGAACAATTTAATATGTCTCACCTTCTTCATTTTGATTCAAAAGCTAAGCTTGGTTCCATTTATATTTTAAATGCTGTGCATTTGACATCTATCAGCCACTAAGCAGGTCTGAATGGGTAGCATGCACTTCAAAGGGAAACATGGAAATGACTTTTCTAAAGGGATGATATTAAAGCCTGTAGTGGAGATACAAAGATTTCATTTTGTCTGATGCACAGGGCAAAAACTGCTGATCTGTTTAAAAAAGGGTTCTTACATTTAAATCTTTTCTAGATTAGGCATATATTTTCAAGAGTGGTTTTATTTAAAGATTAAGGATTGGATAAAAAAACTGGATCTAAATCCAAAAAATCCCTTCTGTAAGTGAAAGAGAGGAGTCTTCAATTAGACCAATGGCCCAATTGGATCCAGCACATAAATCATAGGAATGGAGCTAGTGAACTGGGGGAGGGAGGTATTTAATGCTGTTGCTTCAGGCTATTGTTTACTCCCTGGATGATGGTGAACAGCAGTGCTGTAGCCAAGTCTGTCTGCATTGTGATCTACTTGACAATGGCTTGGGTCAATGCAGCAATCCATTTAATTACAAATCCTCTTGTGCTATCCAGGGTTCGGCACTTTAAGGAAATGAGGCTGGGCTCTTCTCCAGATCATTGCTTTTGCTTTTCTCTGCTTAATGAAATAAGTTGCGAATGGATACAGGGATTCTGGAGCATGTAGGACTCTGCATCCTCCTGTGGGAACTTTATCAACAGGGAGAATGTGGATTTGTACATGCACATTTCTCCAACTACAAAGAGGCCAGACATAGCTTGAACTTTTGTTAGACACACACCATGCCTTGCATAGTTATCTCTAAACAAAGAAAGGGAGACAAATTTAACATGTTAACCACTCAATAGCAAAAGGAGGTAATTATTGAACATTAAAGAGCCATGACATCTTTTCAGAACACGTCTACTAGTCCCTGTCTGGACAAATTTAGCATTCTGCTAGCTTGTTGCTGTTGCTTTTAAGCTACAATGACTTTTGTTTAGATCTTGAAGGTCACATCTTCAAAGCAGTGAGCTACAATCACAGTAAGACGTAGGCTTAAGCAATACAAATACTGAAAGGGCAGATATAAGGGGGATGGGGGAGGAAGTTTGTGCTGCCCTGTGTTTTATTTTATCCTTTGTAGAAATGTATTCAAACTCTTTGAACGAAAGGCACTAGAGAAATTCAACATGCTTCTATAACTCTTAATGAGCCATGACACTCTTGAGGTATTGATGCTTATTATCTATATGCAACACTTTGGCCGGAATCCAAAGCTGCATGATGAAGGCAAAGGTTTGTGTGTTCCAAGTCTGAAGAATCCCACCCCCCATCTGACCCCCATGCCATTATGCACATCATCCCAGAGGGTTCCTTTCTCAACAGTAGCCATTGGAGGGGATGGGGGGGGGAGAATGGCTGTGGGAAGGAGGCAACAGAAAAATCCAGCATGTGAGCATATCATTGTTCATGATAGTCTGAATTTAAACCTTTGTGGCTACTATCATGATCACTAAAATGGGGCACTTGTATAATGCTTTATTAAGTAATCATAATGATTAGACTAGCCAGAGATCAAGTCACAGATGCTAGAAGGTGTTGTAGGAAATTAACAAGATGGCCCATCAGTCATCATATGTGATTATAGGAAATACCCCCTCCTCCCAATAAGAAATATTTGGTTGAGATGACATGACATAACAAATGGGACCCCATGTATAATTGGGGTTTGACTTTTGCGGCATGATACCAGCTTTTGAGTTTATTCCTCGTTCATATACTCCCCCTCTCTTAACAGGGACTGACACTTCTCAGTTTAACAAGGACTAACACTTCCCATGCTGCTGACATCCTTCCTGCTGAACCTACCAACAACACTTGATCCATTCTTGGTCTAGTTCTTGAGCAATACCATTTAAAAACCTTTTTGAACAGGTGGAATATTCATAAATAGTATTACTATACAAACTTAAGCAGCGTCCTTATATCAAGACATTCTATATTTAAGTCATCAATATTTGTCTTGCTCATAATAAGTCACTCCATAACAAAGATTCAAACTTCCTGATGTTCCTTGAGGATTCATAGAAAGGATGTAAGAAATAAGTCACCTTGTATTTTGCAAAGGCACACGAACACCTTCATTTATCTTGCAGAATCTCAAAGGAACATCTCTGAAGGTTGTTCACTTACTTCAGTGAATTCAGTTGCTACAGCTTGATCTTTGAAGACCATATCAGGTATGGGCTTTTTGCTCTTTAAGTACTCTTCAATATGCAATATTTCTATGGCAACTGACAAGATTTGACACAGAGACTAACATGGGGTGAAATAAATCCTCTCACATTCTGTAGCTAGTATTCCATCTTCTACAAGCACATAGAGCTTTTCTGATTCTTCAGATTATTTACCTCACAACTTTGGACAAGGTCACCTGGAGGATGTGAAATCCCTCAACAGGATGAAGAATTTCTAAAGTTGTATATTCAAGGCCAGTTTTATAGTTATAATGTCATGTATGACCATTATGTGCATCTGAGCACACTCTGATATGTCGCACTGCCCCAGTTTCATTGTTTCTTCAACTACTGCCAATGATGTTGAGCTGAGGCAGGTACCAGATGACCTGCTGGGATAGATTGCCAATGTGTTTTAGATTCTCTTCTATATGAATCAGTGATTCATTAATCTGAAGTGCCAATGAAGATATCCAAAGCACATCAACTTCATATATCATCCAGGGGAATTAGATTTATGAAAAAGGGTGCTTAGGGGGACCTTATAAAATACTGATATTTTTATATGTTAGTTCACATTTCTGTACAATTAGCATTGTCTGCCATATACTTTATGGCACAGTATTTGGGATGACAGCATGTTGAAAGTGTGTGATTTTGCGCGTCCAACTAAATTTGTGTCAGCTTTTGTATTTCTACAGGAGATATCATGGGTTTTTAATAATGTACCATATGATGTAAATCAGAGGTATCTTTGGGATATTCTGCAGCCTAAATAACCAGTCATTGATTAATTTGGCTCACATTTCTTGAAGAAATGCAAAAATATCTATGTATTGCAAAAGCTGGCCTTTGTCATGTATGAGGAAGGCAAAGTCTAAAAAGATCAAAAGTCAATATAAAAATGAAAAAATTACAATCTTCTACGCCAAATCACCAAACAGTGAAACAAAAAGATGGAACGCTACATGCATAAAAATATTTTGTGTGTGTTTTTTTTAATAAATGAAAGTTCAATAATCTTTGCAATCATCCTGCTTGGGTATCAAAATAATTTAGTACCAAATGCTTTTTAATCTCCTTTTCATATTATCTCCTTTGAGGTCATTGTGAGATCACAACCCTTAATTTTGTATCCTTATTTCTGGGCAACAAAAATATTCTTCGCTTTACTCAGTATTCAAAATGTCTAGACTGTGAAATGATTTTCTGATACACTCTTTTCTAACCAAGATGGTGTGCAGAAGCACTAATAAGGTATAAGATGCACAATGTTGCTTTAATATACTATCAATTTCATTCTGATGGAAGAAATAATGCCACCTGATTATTGCTGGCAAGTCATTTTGATTTCAGCCATCAGTATCAAAAGGCACTTTCTACTTCTGCTTAGTAATGAGGTTTTAAACTACTCTGGACAGGCACGCAATTTGAAACTCAGTTACTGCATTCAAATTCATAAGTTATTTTATAGATTTAGATGTTATGTTGATTGTCTGGCATCAGGATGTCAGAGCTGTAGAAAGGGAAACAAAAACAATGTTTGTTGTTTGGAGGGGGTCAAGAAAATTTTGTTTAAAAAGTCATGGAAATATCCAAAGTGCTGACAGACATTCTGCAAAAAAAAATCTGCAAGAAAATCAATCAATACTAACATTTCAGCATAGAGCTGGGAGTACCAGTCCCCAAGCCAAACACAGCTCACAGCAAGTATCACCTGCTCATTCTTGTTGCTAATCAATAAGTACTGTGTAGAGAAAGGGTCAGCTGTGACGATGAGATTTACCTATGGGCTAGTTTGGGAGTTATTCGTCCAAGAAGAAAATTGATTAATGTGAAATATGGTGCTGGAGGATACCATGGATGGCCAAAAAGACAAATAAATGGGTTCCAAATCAAATCAAGACTGAATTCTTCTTAGAATCTAAAATGAAGAAACTGAGGCTACTTTGGTCACATCGTGAGAAGACCTCATTGAAAAAAAATAATGTTGGGAAAGGTGGAAGGCAGTAGAAAAGGAGGAAGATACAAAACGAGGAGGCTTGATTCAATAAAAGAAACAACAGCCTCTAGTTTGCAAGATCTGAGCAAGGCTGCCAATGATAGGGCGCTTTGGAGGTCATTAATTCATAGGGTTTCCAAAAGTCAGAAATGACTTGATGGCACATAACCACATACACTCCTGGTAGGTCTTTTGCCTTCCACTTCAAGTTGTCCTTCAAAAAACAATTGCTAATCATGGAATTAGGTTTGACCGAGGTTCAGCCTAGAGACTGAGACCACTGAGATCCTCATAACTGAGAAGTATAACTGTTCTTTAAGGTACTATTGGACCCAGATCTTGCTCTTAACTGCAGACTGACACTGCTACCCACCTGAAGCTACTTCCCAGTGCAATAGCTGAATTAGTGCTATGCAATTCATTTAGCCTAAAACTAGAAAAGTTTCTTCAGTAACCATTAGTATAGCATGGCCTGCACTCTCTTCTGTTTTTTCCTGGTTCCCAGAAATAACCACACTAATAAACTAATGTTGCTGATTACTGTCAAATTGGGTTAGGTCACAAAATGAGAAAGTTTGTTATAAGGCAAACTAACAACGTAGTCTTTTTGTGGCATATAATATCAGTGCTATATTAGCATATATATGCCTTCTTCATTATATATCTAAGGTTTCACAATTTTTGAGACATATGTTCCCTTGCACTCACACATAAATTATGTAGTCACAACAAACAGAGACCAACAAACATCCGTACCTCCCTCTAGTCTGCATCTAGTCAGTCTTAGTCAGCTCTCTCCATCTATTCTTCAAAGTTTATAGAAACTGGGCACATGGCCACATAGTGTGGAAATATATACTAAGCTCCAAGCTTGTGGAATTTGTAAAAAGCAAAACTTTATAACAGAATGAACACTTTTTAATTGTTCTGTGAGTGAAATTTCAAAAGTCACATATTAAAGAGTCAAAATTCAAGAAGTCCAATTTCAAATCTCAGGTTCTACTATTCATCAGGCTAGCTCATACACATCCATACTTATACATCTTGATTTAATTTGGAGCTACCGGCACCTACAGTATACATGCTTGGTCATTGCCTTTGCAGATGTACCCAATATTTCCTTTCAGTGGTTTTATCTGCACCCTCTTCTCTGCTTTCATAGCCAGCTTTGCTTAGTTCTTCTTTGACAGATGAAGATACTTCCAATCACCTGTGATGACCACTTTTTGTATTAATTATACAAAGCTTTTGGTCCAGCAGGTCATCAACTAGGATTTCAAAACTAGCTGACATGAAACAACACTAAACTTAGCTTATGAGGCACACCAGGAGAGTATGCTATACACAGTCACCATGTTTTCTGAAAAAGGCAACATGGATATTTTGCAGCTTCAACATGCAGTCAACAAAATATATGTGCATTGGGAATCGTGTACTGAGATGATTGCATGTAGCACACTCTCTCGGTATGTGCAATAAGAATGCCTGAAAGGGGTTACTTTGGTAACAAGAAGCAAGTTACAAATTTACAATATATTAACACCAGTGGACTAAAAAGAGTCAGCAAGAAATCTCTCAGATCAGTCAGAATCCACTAATTAGCACCATTCTAAGATCTGAAGAAAAGGCCTTCAAGGCAATAATGCCTTTGCAAAATTCTGAAGATGTTTTCCTCCTTTATAGCTGGGGAGTTTGAGCGGAAATGGTACATCGAAGGTTCAGGCTTCAAAGCCTAACTGTGCATTAATTACAGCAAATGAAAACATCTCCCAAAATTATGCCAATTTATTGACCACATTAAGAGGGAAAGAGAAAGATGCAGCTAGACATTTCATTTTCATTTGGTGTTGGAAAAAATCAGCAACAAAACCCTGTATTGCAGTTTTGCTGTGCTCAAGTTTGCCTTAAGACTTCCTTTTAAAAGTAGAACAACTTAATAAGCATTGAAACTGAAATTTGTATTCTGCATGGGAAATTATCAAAGGCATCATTACAAAATGGTCATAGATCCAGAGGAGTTAGCCGTGTTAGTCTGTAATAGCGAAATCAAAAAGAGTCCAGTAGCACCTTTAAGACTAACCAATTTTATTGTAGCATAAGCTTTTGAGAATCACAGTTCTCGAAAGCTTATGCTACAATAAAATTGGTTAGTCTTAAAGGTGCTACTGGACTCTTTTTGATTTCATTACAAAATGGGGATAACTGACTTTATAACAGCAGGACTTACAGCTGAATCCTATTGATGTGCCCAACAGTGATAAAACACAGTGTAGCAGTCTTTGAGTCTCTTGGTACCTTAGAGACCAACAAGATTTTCAGAGTGTGAGCTTTTGAGAGTCAGAGCTCCCTTCTTCAGGCACATGAAAATCTTATCGGCCTCTAAGGTGCCACTGGACTCAGATCCTGCTGTTCTACTACAGAGTGCAGACCAATACGGCTGCCCACCAAACATCCTTAGAATTTAAGAAGTGTCCTGCTGGATCAAAGCAGTAGTCTAGTCATCCTGTTTAACCTTTGGAGGGCCAATAAACCCTGAAAAGATGGCTTCTCAGTTCACTCAGTTAACATGATGATGCTAGAAGCAAGAGAAAAGATGGAGGAAGCTACATGCTGGATGTTGAAAACTGCTTGCTATTTTATCACCTTTAGCATGCTGAATCGACTGAGTATGAGAGAGATGGCTCACTATATGATGGCTGGGTGAGATATGCAGCTATGGAAACCACTTCAAGATGCTTAGTTAGCTAGCTTTCAAGTTCAGATGGACAACTTTCAGTATTTAGCAACAGTAAGGATTTCTTGTTTTATTGCATGTTGTCTGAATGGAGTGCTTCGTGGTTTTGGAGATACTTGTTGATTAATAAACTTATATTTTATTAAGCTGAAGTCTGGAATTCATGTCTTGCGTGTGGGTACATCCCAGAAATGGACCGGAGATTGGGAAGCCTGGCCTTTGAGAAAGGGAGAGCTTCCAGTCTCTGCTTGCCCGGGCTCTGGAGTGGCTGTGGGTCAGGGCTCAGAATGAGGAGGTCTGAGTCATGAGCTCATGTAGGGAGGCAGCGGCTAAATGGCAGATAATAACAACACCATGGTGATAATACATAGAGAGGATAGTAGTACAAAATAATACTGAGACAATCTACAACACGGGCATTTAATTGCTTGTCACTTTTTATACTCTGTAAAACAATCACTAAATCAAGGCAGTATTGGCAAGACACTTTTTGTTATTGGGGGGGGGGGAAGCTGTTGAGATCCAACCGTGTCTTTTCTTCTCACAAAAGTGAAGACGACGAGACAAATTCAGGGCACCAAGTTAAGTGGATTCTATTGTAATTTGTCTAAAATTAGTAGCAAACAGAGCAGCAATTGACTCCTGGATCTCAAGTGTCAGTTTATAAAACTTCACATGAAAATGAATTACACAAAGCGTTTAACTAAAGAAAGAAAGAAGAGAGCAGATAACTTATTCAGCCCAATCCTGAGGTTAGATATGGGGTAACCATTTTGGTACTTAGTGAAATAATACATTTCAGTCAAAACCTAATTCTGCTGCTTCTCAGAACAAATTGCACAGCACTGTTCTTTCCTGGAGGTTACATAACTTGCCCATTTAATTGTTTTACTCTTCAAGAATACCCTCCACAAATTACACAAAATTTAAAGCAGCCAGCAACCTATTGTCTGAAGGGCTCATCCACAGAGTATGGGTTTTGATTAGCCCATGATCAAGCCCTCTCACTTTATATTCATGCGATGAAAGTGTTGTGAGAAACCTCTTTGGCACAGGGCATAAGCTGATTTGGTTCAGGTTGGCTGCCTGTGCTCAAACACAACTGTGGCTTTTACATGCTCTTGTGAGCCAGTACTTACAAGAATTGGTGTGACTGGTGTGGGGACATGTGCTAGCATGGTAGCTGGGCATAGTAGACTTAGCAGCAGCCACACATCTGTTGCAGTCTTTTTCTCAGACCCTCTTACCACAAACCGTTATGAGATGGCTGAGTGTACAGCAAAGTCTGTCTCTTATTTCCAGTCAACGTCCATCTCTGGGGGTTGTGATACAGAGCAGCCCTCCTGGGAAGAGCTATGCATAGATTTTCTTCACTCCCCTTCTATGCCATGTCAACCTTTTGAGATCCCTCCCGGACATGCACAATAGACCCTACCAGATTGGTTCCACATTCTGTATCCATCCCATTGACTACATCCCCTTTACACTGGCCAAGGACTTTCCTCACCATCTCAGATAGCATGCTCTAAACTAGCCAGCCTCCCTCTAGGCATCTCAGCCATAGCTAGACTCACCTGCCATAGCTGGCCCTTTGTCCTGAGAGTAGCCCTCAGTGTTTCTCTTCCTCCTGTCCCCACCATATGCTGACCTCACCTCCAGATTGGCGTCAAACTGACCCTGAGATGCGAAAGGTTCCTGGCCACCCAAATTGCCCTTCTTGCCACACCTTCCCTCACACTCCAGAAGGAGCTGGTCATCCTGCAGAAGGAGAAAGGAAAAAGTGTTACTTGCCGAGTAGCAACACATGTATACATAAATGCCTTGTGTTGCTAAATCTTCACAATGCTTATTTATTCTTTATTGATATAAATTGCCTCATGAGTTTTTAAACTGTGGGATAAAATCTTTTAAATTAATAATAAGCAGAGCTAGAACACGGGTTAAGTATAAATCAGTTCACATTAGTTTGAGGAGTCTTCATTATAAAAAGGGAAACATGCCTATTTCCAAAAGTAATGGCTTTGATCTAGACAAAGCTAAGCATTTTCTGATTGGTTTCAACAGGCAAGAATTAGCCACGTACCCTTGCTGTTATTTTAATCATTAATAAAACTATGATGGGTTTTGTAGGACTGGTTCTGTATAACTCATTTGGTTCCATTTTACAGTTACTCTGACTTGTCATCTATGTATAAGTTTAATAATGTTTTGATTACATAATCATTACAGATAGTTCCTTTTAAATAAGCCGAGAAAGATATTTTATTTACTTATTTCCTTTGCCACCTGTCTTTCTTACTGAGACTCACAGCTAGTGAAAACTCAGTTATCCTACTATTGTTCACATAGGCCCTTTAATTTATATGGCACTTTGATTAAAAGACAGGTTACTGTGCTTAGGAGGAGGTGGAAACAATAGAGGGATGGGATGTAAGACAGAGCTAAGAGCAGAGGGTTATAGCTGAGCTGAGAATCTGAAACCAGACCTTTCTCATGGAGAGTTCCAAACACATTTTTTTTAAAAAAAAATCATATCCAGCAGCTTTCAGATTCTCCTTCACAGAGCCTCTGGAGGTGCAAGGAGGGCTACAAAGGCACTTCTTCATATTGCCTTGGAACATGGGTCAGAAAAGGCATGTTTTTTCTCAGGTACTGCTGCTGTCCACGCAGAATCTAGTAAAGTATGCCCCTTCTCTGTTGTGCCTATCCAGGGATCCTCCATCCCAGGTGGGCTGCAGAGGTATTTCCTCTGCATGCTGCTTCGGGGACTGGCCAGGTTAGCATGGAGGAGGATGTTTGGGGTGATTCGTTACCTTAAACCACCCCTGACTTCCCCAGGTCTGGTGAGAATGCCGAGCAATGAACATGAGACTGTGAAATCCAAGGTATTTTAGCCCCCACACCCACAAGGTTTTCCAGCAATTTGAAAGAATCTTAATGCATAGCTATGATGCTGTTTCATGACAACTTCCAGTTTTATTCAGGGAGAGGCTTTATTGTTAGATAAATCACAACACCTGAAAACGCATTAGCTGTAATGCATCAATTTGACCAAAAAATGAGCAAATGAGGCTCAAGTCTTTTTATTGTCAGGTATGCAATAGCATGGACTGGTTCAGTGCCAGCCTCCTACACACAGCCTACACAACGTGTCATCTTTCACAATGTGTCAGTAAATTATCTTTTATGTTAGACATTTTAGGTAGTCATAAAGGATGGTTTCAAATAATTATGGCATTTTTCTTCAAAATCCTCCATCAACATTGAATTATACAAAATATTAAAATGGAGAGACATCCCAAACTATGGATTTTGATTTTGTAAAACAAGGTGACCCTGAATGAGATACCAACATGGCCAGATGCCTGGAAAAATAATGTCCTACCCAGGGCTTCTAGAGAACTGTCTATCAATGCCAGTGGGATAAGGTTAAGAAAGGGAGGACACACAGCTGCGGCACAGACTGTATCTACCCTGCTGCTTCCCACTATGTCTCTGCTAAACATTTCCAGAGACTTAGGACAAAATATATTCCCCTTCTTCATACCAGTTTAAAGTTCTCTTCCAGAATTTCAGCCTAGAAGTTTTAATATTGGCCACATGAATGAGTGAATTCTGGAGCACTACCAAGAATTTAAGAGGGCTACTAGATGAGGAACCTGGAAAGTCATTGCCTTCTCCTCACACATAAAGAGTTAATGGTTGCTGGAGACCATTCTTAATGGCTCAGAGTGGATTTCTGCCTTTCATACTACTGGCTCAGGCAAGGCAAGGCTCTACCAAAGCCTGGCACATTTGGATAGAGGCAAAGTTTGGAGAGATTAATATGAATTTACATTTATTGTACTACAGCCCTTGTGCTTTTGCAATTTGCTTTAAATCTTCAGGGTTGCTTTTTTTTACTTCACAATAATCTTGTGAGATAAATGCTTAGAATATTTTTACAGACAAGAACCTAAAGCTCCAAATCCAGCTCTCAAATCCATTGAATCAGAGAGGCCATCCTGCTCACCATAATGTATCTTAAACTTACTAGAAACAAGCAAAAGAGGAACTTCTAAAACAGACTGGAGCAGATGTGGCTGGCAAGACTGATAATCCTTCTTGGTGGGAATTAAACAACAGAGGCCAACAGCTGTTTAATAAGGACACAAGGCAACAAGGAGGATTAATTTGTGTCTTTAATTGCCTTAGCATCTTTCTTTACTTTCTGGAAGAGTGGAACATATTTAAATTAAACTTTGGGGGAAATAGAGTAGTTATTAACTTCTCTGGCTACATGTACGGAACCAGCTCTATAGGTTACACCTATAGAATGAATTTGGTAACAAAACTCCTGTTCATTAATTCAGTCTGACTTTGGCCGTTTCCACACTGTTTACTTTCATCCGGAATGCCATGGAACATTGTGAAAAAAACGCGGAAGATAGCGTTTTCTCGCGCGAGTTTTGAGTGACATCACACAAAACTAGCGCAAGAAGACTCTATCTTCCGTGGGTATTTTTACAATGTTCCGCGGCGTTCCGAATGAAAGTAAGCAGTGTGGAAATGGCCTTCTTGAAAGCTCTTCAACATGTCTTTGGAGTTCTTCTGCAGTTTTCTACTCCATCATCTATCTTCTGAGGACATCATTCCTGGGAAACAGGCACCGTTAAATCTAACTCCAAAACAAATGCTAAAAGAGGTGTTTCCTGGTGGCGGCAATCTTCTGACTTCTTTCCAGCTAGCAAATAACAGCCACAAAATATTTAAGACCAGATTAGGATACTTAACAGATTCATTGTAACATTGTAATCTTCATGGATTATATTTTCCCCCAAAACTGAAACAGATAAATGAGGTGCAGCTTGAATGCTTATTTCATCAGGAGAACAACAATGTCTGCAGCACCTGCTTGACTCATGTCCTTATGGTAAAATATAATAATGTATTTTTATTTTTAAAATAGGTAAATGGTTACAGAAGAGGGGAAGCGAAACAAAGATTTTTTTTAAAGAGAAAAAGATTACACACTGTGTTACCAGGATTATCAAAATACAATAATCATATAACATTTAAAATGTTTTTTTCAAATAAACAACACAAACTTATTTCCTGTCCTCATCCTAGAGAACCTCGTTATTAAATGAGCCTATGATTATATATATTTTAAAAATACTATTACACCAATGTATATTTAAAATACCATTACACCAATATTAGTTCTTGTACTTATCTCTACCTTTATATGTACGTATAGATTTAAAGTATACATCCTAGCAAAATTTCAGTACTGACTATAATAACTTATATTCTACTAGTTATTTTTAAGTAGAATTTTATCATGCCTTTCCCCAAAATAAAGGCTCAGGATAGCCCACAAATAGATATGTTCCCAAAGGCATAAGAATCAGAACCATAATAAAACAATAGTAGAATACTAAAACATAACATAAACCCAGATGGAAAACTTATATCTAGGTTTCTACTTATTATTACCTTAGAAAAGGCTGGATATGGACAAAAAGCACTTGCGTCCTACTTCATAGATGTTGGTACCCACGACAAGTCCTGAAACTTTGGAAAGGGGAGAGGGTCCAACCAGTGTATGCACATGTGTGAATACTAGGGCTTTGATGGTGAGCTGCTGTCACTAGAGGCAGCAGCTGGAGATTATTCCCTTTCTCACTTTTGCCATGATTTGTAGTGGTAACTCAACGTGCAGCATCTGGCATAAGGAGCTGTCCATGTTCAGGCCCTTGTATATTCTGCAGTTGTCTAACACCATGCCAGGGCAGGAGAGTGAGAGTCTTGCTGTAGTGATCTTTCATATTTCTTCACATTCCTTCTCAGGTTCTTGAGTGCCTGAAACTGTGAGAGAGATTTCTACACCTTCACAAACATTTGAAAAATGTTGGTGGTTATCTTCATGAGGGTAGAATAAAGTTTGAAGTACCCAAGGTCGGAGAACTGAGAAGACTTAGCCAATTACTTACAAGTTGAGAAGTATCAAAAACAGCTCCATCAGATACTGCTGAACTTATATTTGAGTTGGGCTGTTCCAATGCTTCTCATGAATTTGTATTTTGGGTTCTATTGTCACTGTCTGAGGGAGAGAAACATTAATCTCCTCAAGGTGGCTAGATTTTCTTTATGGAACTGAAAGATACTTGAAGATCAGTAAAGGTGGGTAGATGGAGTTGCCATCTCCAATTTGGGAAATTTCTGGTGATTTGAGGGCTGAAGCCTGGAGATGGCAGGATTTGGAGAGGGAAAGGACCTCAGCATGGTATAATTCCATAGAGTCCATCCTCCAAAGTAGCCATTTTCTCCAGAGGAACTGATCTCTGTGGCCTGGAGATCCATTGTAATTCCGGGAGATCTCCAGCCGCTACCTGGAGGCTCACAGTATAGGTTCATGGGAGGTAAAGACACTTAAAGATACAGTGTAGCCACTTTCAAAAAATAAGTTTTAACAATGAAATTCTCATAAACCAATTCAGTCAATACAAAAGTATCTGTTTCACAAAACAATTTCATACACAATCAAGCACCTTTCATTAAACAACTGTTAAGACCATATGATCATAAAACCCCTCTCAGTGTTCATAGTCCATAGTCTCTGAAGAAATAATCACTTAGCAGTGATCAGTTCCAACAGAACACTGGAGACGTTGACCCAAACAGAAGTGAAGAAAACACTGTCAGGGAACGCAATTCCTCTTCCCTCCTCCTGTGTGAGGTGCTGAGAGTAGATAAATGTATTTGCATTGTCCCAAACGTTGTTTCTTGTGAATTATTGAATTATGTCTTTAATCTTTAAGGTGGAACACAGAAGAGGAGTCCCCGGAGGGGTCTCCCTTGCCCTACAAGCATCCGGCAATTATTAATCGGTTTGTTTCATGAGTAGATCACTTCCTCAGGGGCCGATAAACAGTCCACCCTCAAAATAAATTATCCAATGAATCAAGCAACTTCAGTCAAATTTTTACATGCATGCAGTTCTGCACATTTCAACCGGTCATTCTAACAGCAACCCCCCCTTTTTTTTTTACACTGAAATGTCCCTAGAGAAAGGACATTTGTGGCCCCTTTCACCTTGCTGAGTGTCACTTGGTTCAGATTCCCATCAACTTCTGAAAACTCACATGAGTAATGCAAAGATGGAGAACCACCACACAGCTTCTGTGCTGAATATGTACAAACCTACTTTTGGAAACATGCAACCACCTCCTTCATATACTCTGCATCCTTGTAATCTCTAGCAGAAGTTGCTGATGAGGTTACTCTTTGCACTGAGCTTTGTTCCAGCCATTGACACATTGGTTTCTGTCCAATACCTGATGACATGAAGTCCAGTCATATGCTGCTTGTTCTGAAGCCTAATATGCTTGCGTTTAACTCATTCCATGAATCATCAACATGCTTTTGCCAAAATCTGATAAGAATTACTCATAGGCACCTATTATTTTATGGAAGTATAGTCTGGATAACTGCTAGGCCAATTTGTTGTCCCTCCCCCCTTTACGTTTGAATTTCTTTCATTTTATGGAACTCCAGTAAAATTTTAAACATCTTCAATCAGTTTGCAAACAATATCAAAACAGTATCAAACACCCAACTTGCACCTTGGCTTGAATAGAGGATTTAGTTAAAAAAAAAGCTGTTGAAAATGAGTCACTCCCTTTTAATGTGTGCTTGGAGCTTGAAAGCATTTGTTAGAGTTTCCATAACATTATTTACACAAAGTCTACCCCTGCCCCAGTTTTAAAGACAACCCACTTTCCTATGTAGCATTCCAAAATGTGATCTGGACTTGCAAATCACATATGAGTAAATACTCTGAACAATTTTGTATTGAGTTGCTAACAAATGTAAAAGCCAAGTTCAGCTTTAGTTCCATCATTCTGGCTCTGATTGAAGCAGCTGATTTTCAGTTCCCAAACTGTGTATTTGATCTCACTATGAGAAGACAACTGGTAATCTGCAATAGACAAACACACCCATAAACAAAAGCTCTTATTAGCCCAAAAGACTCACTTACAGATACAGCTGCCTGTCAAATATTGACATGAGTCACTTGTTCAGCCTTGCATCCTGGAAATCAGCTAAAGAGTGCTAATTTAACTGTATCAGTACATCAGTTCAGCTGAATGAGCCAATCAGTCCCAAACCAGAGATACAGCTGGTTTACTTGCTCTCAGGAGGAAGCTGCCCATTGCATTGCTGCTGAACCATTGCTCTAAACTTGCCTCTTTTTACATTAGGACACAACAAGGTTAGTGAGTTATGTAGAAATATGGACCTCCTCTGATGGCAGGTTATATCTTCTCCTATGTATACCAAAACAACACTCTTCAACTTTAGGAGAGAAATTTTCCAATGTTTTCTGAAGGCAAAGAGTGTTCCACAAGTCTGGGAAACATTGTGCCAGTTGTCTGTTTATACCATGTTTCCAAAACTGGCACTAGGGGAGCAGGAAGTGGGAAGGCTATACATTTCCTTTCTTATGAATCAAAAAGCTGGAAGGAAAGCCAGGAGACCTGAGATCCCAAGGAAGAAATATATGGGAGTAAACAGCAAGCAGCACATGGTGTTAACAGATATGTACAACAGCTGGACAGCCAGGTATGCAGCATGTTTAGTTGAGAGTCAGCAACCAGCACTAGAGGCAGAAAAAAGCATGGATAGAAAAAACTGACAGGTGGCTTCAACAGATGGTGGGTGTGAAGGGGTGCTAAGAGTCCCTTGATGATTAACAGGGATTCAGACATCAGCATGTTCACACAAGACATTGAGCAAGGAATCCAACAATGGAGGAGAAGGGCCAAAAGACTGTAGAGACAGATAACATGGACAGACTGTTGGGATTCTGAATTGTATGCAATTTTGAGTGATTTAAAGACTGTGGGTCTGTCTTAGAGTTTGGAGGCAGGAATTTTTTTTAAACCAGCATTTCTTTTATCGAGGTTTTTCCACTGAAAAATTACCATCACTCAAAAGGTACTTCATGTTTCACTGAAGTACCTTTTGAAATGGCTTTTTTCCTTCAGAAGAAATGGTATCGATATCTAGGGGGTGGAAGGAAGCAGCTGGGGGTAGAATTCAGTGGAAAGTTATTGAAGATAGAAGTTTAAATAAGGTCCTTTCCACACAGATCCTCTCCAAGGCAGTTTTCGCCTTTAGTGGCAGCATTTGTGTTGCTTAAAATGTTAGGGTTCCCCCCTTCCATTCTTTTAAAAAAAGAAAAAACCTTCATGCAACTTAGCATCATTTTTTTTCATTCTGTTGTTCTCCCTAGATAGGATCTCAAGTCTAGATAACTAGTAATGCAATTTGGAGCAGAGAAGACATAATCATGGTGAGAAAGTAGGGTTGTCAGCCTCCAGGTGGTGGCTGGAGATCTCCTGGAATTACAACTGATCTCCAGGTAACAAAGATCAGTTCCCCTGGAGAAAATGGCTGCTTTGGAGGGTGCACTCTATGGAATTATACCCCATTGAGAACCCTCCCCTCCCTAAACCATGCCCTCTCCAGGCTCCACCCCCCAAATCTCCAGGAATTTCCCAACCTGGACCTGGCAACCCTATGAGAAAGGTAGGATACATGCAGAGCTTTAATGTCTCTTATGGCATCTACAGAGTTCTGGGCTAGCTCTGTTGTTTTTTGTTCAAAACTGTCTTACTTAGACCACATTTCTCAATTCTACAACATGAGAACTGGAAACATGAATTTTGAAATGAAAACAGAGATTCACATAAAACTCCTTTCTCAATTAGTGAAATCCTAGGGAACCATGAAATTACACGCAACACCAAATTAAAAGGAAGAGAAACAGCTACCTTTCATGGTGTGCATGTGTGATTTAAACATGCTGCTGGCAATCAAGTACTTACCTATGTTTACCCTGCATGACATTCAAAATGGGCTGCTATGTGTGCATCATTAACGTGCCGGCATAACATTGCTGTTGATTGTGGGCCTCCGCTACTTGCCAGTGTCACATTTAAATTAAATCACAGACAAGGTCAAAGAGGTGTATGCATGCATGAGGGTGAATCAGATACCTTGGTATTCCCACAGAAGAAAAAACCTGTTAATGGAATCCTTGCTGTTGTTCTGTACATGGGACATCACAGACAACCCAAAACTGAATAAGAAGTTAATGGCAAGGAGAAATGCATTTCTTGGCTTCTGTAACATAACAATTCACGTCAGCCAGAAATATCAGGTTTTTTATATCAGAAAAAGCTACAATAAACTAGTTGGTTCATAACAAATTAAAGATCCAACTCGAGGAACCAGATTTTAGTGGTTGTGCATTTGGTTTTCATAGATAAGGAAACATGTGAAATCTCTGGCAACCCCAGTTAAAAGTAGACATAAACGATCTCCACGAGATCTTACAGAAGTACTGCAAGAGTAGACCAAGCATTTGAGAGAGGGAAATTTGTCTCATTTCTGCTCCACTAAATTGACTAAGTGCAATCCTATGCCAGTCTAAATTGCAGAATAAGACCAGTTTAAGCCCATGGGCTTAGATTGGATTAACTCTACATAGGATTGCATTTAGCCAACTAAAACTGGTCGGCAGTATGTTCAGAACTAAAAAGAAAATACCTCCTCAGAAAAATTGAGGCACACAAATTCAACCCAAATAAGTAAAGGCCTTCACCTTGAAGCTTTTTTGTGAGTTACTTGGAATGGCTGACTGGTTAGATCAGACAGACCTTTGTCTGTACAAGCAAGGCAATAACAGGCAGGGATTCATCAGTGTATGTAAGAAACACAGGAGTCCTGGCAGAAAAAGGGTAGCCATTATTATAGATTTGCCTCTTGCCTGGTTGTTGGCAATGAATTTGGTCTATACACAGGAATAAGAAATATACCAACTAAGCTATTTTCAAGGCCCTTTCCTTTCAATAAAAAAGAAAAATTACATACACATCAGCTGAAGAGTCAGAGGTTTTATAAACTAAACAATGAAGGCTATTTCCTCGATAAACAGAGGATAACATGGCATTTCAAATGAGGAAATAAAGATGGAGGTAAATAAATAATTCAGTGGCAAAGACTGCACAGAAGTGCAGGTTGGTCAAGATTTATATTGCTATGAACGAGCAGCAAGGAAGCCACAGAAGACCGGGGGAGAGCTGCGAGCATAGTTCTACCACCTTGGGATGTTCTGTGAAGCAAGGGCAGTTCGTGTTTAATAGATACTGTGTTCAACAGTGTTAATGGACACCAAAAGAACACACCGACAATTTCCCACACTGAGCTGCTTGTTAGTGTTTACAAGGAATTATATAGTCATTATGAACAAGACCCAGGGAGTTCTTTGTTACGGACAGCAAGTGCATACCAAGTTATCAGAGATTCTTGAAAAGAAAAATGTTTGCGGTAGAGATGATGACAGTGACATGCTCTAGCCTTTGAAAAACAGTTTCATTCATCACCTGGCCAGGGTGCAGGGGGAGGACACCAAGTGAGCTGCATTTTCTGATTTCACACAGCAAGCATAATACCTTTAAAAGACCTCGAGTGGGAGAAATATATATGTCAATCCTGCATTTGGATTAGATGCATCTGCAACAGAATTTACAGGCTTCTAGAAAAATGCAGAGCGTTTTCCAGTCTAAATGCCTTTATTTCCAGCCCAGTTCTCCATAACCCAGCCAAAGGTCTTAGACCCCTTAAAACCTTAATAAACTGAACCAACTTAAACTTTTCAACAAGTAAGTTGAATACATTCAACTTCACCACTTTAGATGTTCAAAAATGCTTACTTAAGAGAGAGAACCCTAATATTAACAAAAAAACAAATACTGATATCATGGCTAGAGCAGTCTGAACATAGAACAGGCAGAGTATTATAATAAAAAATCCAGGTGCCCACTTATAATTAATTTTTTTAAGTATTATACAAAGAAGTAAGAATGCATTTGGCTTTAAGGTATAAAACAGACCACTTCTAAAGAACATGAAAAAGTTATACAAATACTATAATAAAACATCCCTTTTACTGTCTTTCCTCTTACTGCCTGATGGCAGGTCTTAAGACTTAGCAGAGGCCTACTTCCTTCTTCATGATGATGATGATGATGATAAACATCATCAACAACATCATTCAATTTATATACCACCCTTCAGGACAACTTAATACCAACTCAGAGCGGTTTACAAAGTATATTATTATTATTCTCGCAACAATCACCCTGTGAGGTGAGTGGGGCTGAGAGAGCTCTGGAAGAGCTGAAACTGACCCAAGGTCACCCAACTGGCTTCAAGTGAAGGAATGGGGAATCAAACCGGGTTCTCCGGATCAGAGTCCTGCTACTCTTAACCACTACACCAAGGCATGGCTCTGAACAGAGAAGCAGCAGGGTCAGCCATATTAGCTGAATATGCCTGAAAATTCATGAGTAGATATGGGCACGAATGGGGAAAAAAAAACCCGAACAAGCTGTTCATTGTTCGATGTATTGTCGAAGGCTTTCACGGCCGGAGAACGATGGTTGTTGTGGGTTTTCCGGGCTGTATTGCCGTGGTCTTGGCATTGTGCCAGACACAGCTGCTGGCGAAACATCAGGAACTACAATGCCAAGACCACGGCCACAACAACCATGTTAATTGTTCGTTGCCATCCACAAACAACGAACAACGAACAGTAACGAACGTGTCCCTGTTCAAAAACATGTTCATTGTTCATTGTTTGTGGCCCCTTAAAGATCCCTTTAAACTATCAGCTGGCAGGTGGCAGGGGGAATTTCCCCCCTGCTGCCTGCCAGCTGATAGTTTAAAGGGCCCTTTCCTGCCATGTGCAAGGGACAGGGCCCTTCAAACACCCCACAAACTGACCTTCCTAATGTTCAATACCCACCAAATTTGCAGGGGACATAGTCCTCACTATCCTCCGAAGACCCCCCAAGTTTCAGAGAGATTGCACCCCGGGAAAGGCATGATGCATGGGTCTCCCCCTTTGTTGTCATTTTCTCTTCACAGTGGTAAAAATGAGACTCTCTGGTGGAAGCTACTTTGAGGGTTACAAACGGATCTCAATGTCCAATACCCACCAAATTTACAGGGGACATAGTCCTCACTGTCCTCCAAAGACCCCCCAAGTTTCAGAGCGATTGCTCCCCGGGAAAGACATGATGCACAGGTCTCCCCCTTTGTTGTCATTTTCTCTTCACAGTGGCAAAAATGGGACTCTCTGCTGGAAGTCCTTTGAAGGGTTAAAGCCAGAAGGAAAGCTAGAAGGAGTTCAGACAGAGTTCAGTCCCTGCCGTTGCCAGGGGAATTGATTGAAAGGCCCCAGACTGTCTGGCTTGACAAACGGCTGATGAAGGCAACGAACAAGGCTTGCAACAACCACTTGTTCATTTAGAATGGAGCCTCACGAATGGCTTGTTCACAAACAGACGAACGGGCTGTTCGTGGGTTTTTTCCATTCTTAATGCTGTTTGTGCCCATATCTATTCATGAGTACTTATTACCACAGTCTACAGATGACCAGGAAGGAAGCTAAATTTTAATTTGTAAACTATGTTTCAGGAACAATTGCAGCCAACAATCTGATTGGAATGTGACCCTCAATGACTAAGCTACAATCAGTATGCCACATAATTTTACTAACAGTTAAATGTGAAGAAAAGAGAATCTGAGGATTCAGCAAGGGGTTTCAAGGGAATCAAAGAGAGGTTTAATAAGATAAGCAGGGTTTCTCAACAGTATTATAGGTAGGTAGCAACTACATTTTGCTTTGAAGTAAAAGCTCATGCAGATCTGGGGATTCATCCCCATGAGAAACATATGAAGAATTTCAGGGGAAGAAGAAGAGTTTTCAGGCAACCAGCAAAAATCTCTTTGGTGTCAAGGGTTTGTTTATTTCTAGCTACAGTAACTTTTTTCAGTGGGAAAGAAGAACAAGGATTGGAATACACAGATATTCCATAACGTAGTAAAAGAGATTTTGTGTTAAGGGTAAGATAAGTGTACACACTCTGGGGCAACACAAAATCCTTACTTAAATATACAGTGGTGAGGTCTGAACCAATGGTGATTGACCAAGGAATCACAGTTGAGAGCTCAGTGAAACTTTTGACACCGTATGCAGCAATAGAGAAGGCAAATTTTATGTTTGAGACTGTTGAGACATTACAGCCAGTATCAATGCTCTTTATTGGTGAAGCCTGTCTTAGAATACTGCATATGGTTTGGGTTTTATTTCAAAATAGTTACTACAGAGCTAGAAAAAATGTGGAAAAGTGCAACCAAAATGATAGTGAGGTTGAAGCACCTTCTTTATGATGAAAGGATATATGGGCTTTTCAGTTCAAAGAAACAGCAACTAACTAAGTGAGAAAATGATAGAACATAGGGGTGCCCAATGAAGTTGATACTAGATTTAGAACAGACAAAAGGATGAACCTGCACAATAACAAATTGCAGCCCTCTGAAAACCAGTGCAACAAGCCTGGGAAGCCCTGGCCTCAGCACCTTTGCTTGTAGGCCTTCTTGGGCATCTGTTTGGTTAGTATACCATCTATATGGGCTAGATGGACCATTGGTCTGATCCAACAGAGCTGTACTGAAAATAATGACTGCCTGTTTCAGAATATTGCAGTGAGAGGAATATAGCAAGTGCTGTTTTAGAGAGAGTTTGTGTTGCCCAGCCTTTTTGAAACAATATTAATTGATCTTCCTTGGGTTTGGGGGACAGCAAGGGGGATGACACCATAGCTATATAAAGCTCAAAACATGCTGCAGCATGACATGATAGGACATCAAAATGAGGAAGGAAAGTCACACATATAATACTCCCCAACAGAAAAACTCCCTTGAACATCTTGAACAGGTCACCAAATTTTAGAAGGAAAATCAGAAACGGTTATCATCAGGAAAGCAATTTTTAAAACTTAGATTAAAGGCAACCTTCATGTGCAGGAAGTCATCCGTTGTCATCCATTTCACCTCTTAACACCAATTGTGGGTACACCAGCTTGTGTATTTTACTGGTATTTGTCACTAGCAGTAAATAAATAAAATCATGACAGTTGTCAGTTCCTTACCCCTGCATGGATTACACTGCCCTAGTAATATTTAAATCCAGTATAATTACTGTCAAGAAGCCTCCCAGATCTTAGGGATATAACAGAAAAGGAAGTGAAGAAAGTTGCAGGATTTGAAGTAATTTCATATGCTTTCCCTGGCAGTTGGCCAGCATGAATGGGATGATGTGGAAAGAAGTGGCTTGACTAAAGCCATCCATCCCATGTCACCATATTTGTAGACTATATACAAGAATACTGCATGCCCATTGGGGAACATGATTCACATTTGGGATAGTCATTCCTCAGTATGAAAGACAGTGCAGAAGAAATCACTGCAACTGGTAAAGAAATTACATGAAGATTAATTACATCCCATGAATAAGACAGAAGCAAAGCAAAGTAATTAAAGTTACCACAAAACTAAGATCAGATGTAGTGACTCAAGGGGGTAAAACAGCAAGTATGAAAAGGCCCAGTATTTATGTTTATGAGACAATTGGCTCAGTTACTGACTATCAAGCAAGCAAGGTCTGAGGGACACATGCCGCGCAAGTCATCACAGCGGCAAGAAAAACAGAGTTCTTCCCAGCAGGGTACCTCTGGTCATTCTGGTGGAATTAATTTAATCTTAATGCCTGAGTGTTTTAATTACATAGTCTCCCTGTGCAAACAGCTATTCCATGTAATTAGAGCCAGGTTAATTATAGTACCAGTCAGTGGGAAGACATACAGAATCACCACATGTTGTGAAGGGAACATTTCACTTGTGCATAGATGGGGGGACAAATGTATACTCTGCTAAAAAGTGATTGTGGGTAAAAACATTTTAGACATTTATACCCCATGATATCCACTCAATTGGCTTTCAACATAGCTTAAGAAGAAATGTAAAAAAACCCCAACAATATAAAAAACCATCATGGAGTCTGAAAAGACAGCAATCTATATATATAAAAACAAGTGTCCTGACTGACTCATCAATGCCCAGCCTAAACCCCTGGACCTAGAAACATGAAATTTGGGCAGGATGTTCCTTTTGTGATGTAGGGGCTCACTAACAAGGGATTCTAAGAAATTCGTCCCCTAAGGGGGTAAAAAAGGGTAAAATGTGTTTTCCCGTAGGGATACAGCTTCCCTGTGTGGCTGGCAGGGTCCTCCCCCCACTCCGCCAACTGCCACTCTTCCCTGAGGTCATTTGCATATGCAGCCTTGGTTGGTCATCTCTCCAACATTCTAAAGAGTATATACTTGCTATTGGGAGTCACTGAATGTGTCCTGAGGTAAAAATACACCTCCCAGTCTAGGGTTGCCAATCTCCCTGTGGGGCCTGGCTTTCCTATGTGGCTGGCAGGCTGGTGGGTCAGCTGTGGAACTCTGTGTTCTGAGGTAAAAATTAGGTAAAGGAAATTGCAGACAGTTGAAGAAAGACAGTACAAGACTCCTGAAAAGGGATTTTATATAAAAGTCAGTATGGCAACAGTATGTTCATAGGAAGATGGTGCACGGCCTTTCTAGGAGCCATTTCAATGTGAACTACTCACATGAACCTGCCAAAGTGCCCACCACACCATCCCTCTCTCAGTCCAACTCCATCTCACACCTCTTGCAGCCATCACCTCTTACTGCCCCCAAGAAACCTCCTGGCAGATGTTGTGCAAGATATACCAATGCAAAAAGGCAGAAGCAACATAGAGATGCGGCAAAAAATATGCACATTGTACTCCTGCGGTGCACTGAGTAGCAGTGGCCAAGTACGTGCAAGTCCCAAGTTCAAAGGAAAGGTGACCATCCCTGCAGGACTGGGCACAGCAGTGACGACCCTAGCAGACCTAACAGCCATGATATTCCCTAATATCGGCACTATCAGGGAGTAGTCCATGAACGGGCTGTGCAAGCGTGCTATTCTGACCCCCAAGAACAACAAGGCTGCCATCATTAATGAAACACAACAACTCCCTCAAAGGGGCAGAAATGGAGTACAGATCTGTGGACTCAGTGGTGCAAATGGATGATGCAGTCCACTACCCTGTGGAGTTCCTCAACATGCTCAACCCTCCTGGCTTCCCAGCCCACAAGCTTCTCCTCAAAGTGAGGGCTCCAGTGATGCTGGTCCAGAACTGCAGCTCACCCAAACTTTGCAATGGTACCAGACTACGTGTGAAAGCCCTCCACAGGAACATCATTGAGGCCACATTGTTCACCAGCAGTGCTTGGGGGGAGTCAGTGTTCATACCACACATTCCATTCATACCATCAGATAACCTGTTCGAGTTCAAGAGACTGCAATTCCACCTCAAGGTCTGCTTTGCTATGATGATCAACAAGTCCCAGGGGCAGATACTGAAGGTGGCAGGAATTGACTTGAGGGAGGACTGCTTCTCACATGGGCAGTTCTACGTGGCCTGCTCCAGAGTGAGCTCACCAAGCAGCCTGGTGATCCTGAGGGGAAAATCACCAATGAGGTCTACAAAGAGGTCCTTCAGTAGGAAAAAAAAAGGTTGTACATATTTTTCACTTTATTTATTGCATTACAATCTTTTCCTTTTAAAAATCTCTTCAATAAATGTTACATTTTGAAATTTCCTTCATCAGTTTTAGGCATCAACATGCTTCGCTTTATTCAAACACTTTTGTGAAGCTCAGGTACTATGCTATTATACTACAAAACCAACTCAACCCCCCCCCCCCAACCAAAAAATGTTACATACCCATAAATATTATGACTGGATTTAAAGTAGTTAAATGAAGCACGGGCATCAAGCTAGTTCTATATATATAAAGACAAGTGTCCTGACAGACTCATCAATGCCCAGCCCAAATCCCTGGGGCTAGAAACATGAAATTTGGAGAGAACAATCCTTTCATGATGTAAACACCCACTAAGAAGGGATTTTTAAGAAATTCGCCCCCTAAGGGGGTAAAATCTGTCTTCCCAAAGGGATACAGCTTCCCTGTGTGACTGGCAAGCTGCACTCCTGCCCACTTCCTGCTTGGCCACTCTTCCATGATTGGGCCAGCTTTCAAGGTCATTTGCATATGCAGGCTGATTGGGGCTCACAACATTCCACATCTCATTCCCCTCCTCCATAGACAGTTGGAACATGGAGGTAATTTGCGTATGGAGCCTGATTGATCCTCACCCCCCACATTCTAAACAGTATGCAGTTGCTATTGAGAGTCACTGAATGTGTCCTGAGGTAAAATTCACCTCTCACTCTTCCCCAAAAAGTTCACTAGATTGTCAATCTCCCTGTGGGGCCTGGCTTTCCTGTGTGGCTGGCAGGCTCCTGCCTGCTTGCACCCCCTCTCTCTGATCGGTCAGTTGTGGACTCATATGGGCAGTTCTATGTGGCCTGCTCCAGAGTGAGCTCACCCAGCAGCCTGGTGATCCTAGCACCTGAGGGGAAAACCACCAATGTGGTCTACAAAGAGGTCCTTCAGTAGGAAAAAATGATTGTACATATTTTTCACTTTAATGTTATATACCCGTAAGTATTATAACCGAATTTAAAGTAGTTAAATACCTTAGCAAAGCACATGTATCAAGCTAGTCAAACAATAACTAAAAACAAAAGTATAAAATTGCTGGTTTTTTAACACCAGGAATGTTGATGTTTTTTATATGGGACAATTTTTTTATATGCAGATATTTATATAGGACAAATATTTTAAATAACTAACCTAAAAATTAAAACAAAAATTAAATAGCATAAAAATCAACAGCATGCAAAATGTATCTAGTGTCATCGGAGTGTGAAAATGGCAGGGAGATAAGCATCATATCACATCAGTTGTGGTAAAACATTAAAAAATAGGATTCCTCAGCAAACAGGAACTCCTCCCACCCCACATACACAATATCTAAATGACGAGTTTTAAAATTTGATACCAGGTAGATAGATATAGAGAGCGTATTCCAAATCTTAGTTGCTTGCTTCAAAGGATGACCCTGTTCCTCACTGCTATACATTTACTCCTACTGCCTGAAGACAAACAGAGCAAGGCCTACAACAATGTCCTCAATTGAAAGACAGTTTGCATGAAAAGAGACTGCCCTCTAAGCATCTTGGGCCCAAGCTGTTATAAGTGTTGATGACCGTGTGTATTGTCTATGTCACCGTTATTGCATGAACTCAGCTCTCCAAGCAGAGGAAGAGGATGGGGGTGAGATGAAGGGATTGACAATGGGGAATTGGATCTGTCCTTTAGTTATGAGAATTGCCTGGTTGTGAAAGTCTCAATTATCTGTCTTCAGAAACTGCGACAGGGAAACCCTAATGTCAAAAATTACATACCAAGTCCCTATTGTCTCCCCCATTTCACTCTAGGAACCCCAGTCAAGTGACTCTTTAAAATAACCAGTGGTTCAAATGCTAGCATAAGAATACATATGCAGGACTTATTTGGATGGCTACCAATACATTTAGAATCACATTTAGGTAAAAATTACTATTAGGGTTCCAAATGAATCAGAGAATTGGAAAGAGTCTTAGCAGACATCTAGTCCAACCCCCTGCTCAAAGGAGAAAATAGAAAACTAAAGCATTTCTTACAAATAACTGTCCAGCTTGAAAATCTCCAATAAAAGAGAGGGGGCCCCAACCCTGTTAATTTTCATTGTCAAACTTCTCTTACCATGAGGAAGTTTCTCCTAATTTTTTGGAGGAGAATAGAAACTATCTTTGCCCTCTTCTTCACAACAGTTGTTCAGGTATTTGAAGAATGCACAAAGTTCCTTTCACCCTTCTTCATACGACTTGCTTTCCATCCAGACCCCTGATTGTCATCCTTGCAGTCCTGTGAATGAGATCCGTTTGCTTACGTAGACATGCATTTGACAAAAATATCTGAAGAAATAATTCTAGAGATCTAACCCACGTTGAGGTCATTTTAATACATATGACTACACCACAGTAGAAGATAGGTATCCTTTGCATATAGAACCTATATACAATAAGGTGATATTAATCCATGCTCCAGTATTTAGTACAAACATGGAAACCCCAGATAAGATGCAGAAATGAGATCCTTATCTAATAATTCAAAAGATAACGTGATTGGTGAAGGTTGCACAGGACATTAGTGGCATTAACAACCGCTGAATGCTTCTCAGAGTCTACACCTGTCATAAGATCAGCTGTTAAATATGAAGATGAATATTAGCAAACAAATTATATAAAGATACATACAAAAGGTGAAAAATACAGGCTAGTGTTGCTATAATGACAATTTAAGTCTCAACTGAAGGAACTTCAGGACATGAAAAAGCCAACTGTTTACATGATAACAAGGAAGAGAGATTGTTCTCCCCCTTAGAGGTGTTTTACTTTAGTAAAGGTGCTTCTGCCATCATTTATTTAATTAAAAAACAGTGATTGTGTGCAAATTATACTTTTGATTTACTGTCAATAAAAGCTCTAATCACCCTATGGGAAGTAGAGAGACTACACAATAATGTTGTTGTTCTGCAAGATGGCTTGTTAAAATGCTTAGCATGAATACCTCAAGTGGTTATTCAGAGTTTAGCTTCTTCTTTTTAAATTTCTGAGTGGAATCTGGAAACATGTATTTCCCATTTTCTATACATGCAAGTTTAAGCATATGAACACTAATACTCAAGTCATGCACAGCCTTCTATTTTACAAAGCAGAGGTATATTTTGAGCCATTAAATAATATATTATAGGGCAGTTATTTTACAGCTGTGCCTGTAACCAAAACACTTCATGGCCTCAGTTATTACATTTGTGGAGGACAGGGTATTATATACTGTAATTGTTCATTTGGTAACAGGCAATGTGCAGTAGCAAAAAAAGTTGGACCTCATCAGTAAATCTTAGTATGAGAACTGATGTGTGGCAATATGTAATGTGTTAAATGTTGAAGGGTATTGTGACATGCCAAATCTGTCCGTTTCATTGGAGTTCAATGACTGAGTTCAATGAACTCAGAGGCTTGATGAGAGTTATTCCATGGGGGAGTGTGCTGGAAGGGAAAGGAACAAGTGAAGGGTGGGCCCTTCTCAAACATGAGCTTTGCAAGCTCAAGCCCTCACTGTCCCAGCAAGATGGAAACGTGGTAAGGGCGCCAAGAAACCAATGTGGATGTACAGAGAGCTCCAGAATAAGCTAAGGGAGAAAAAGGAAATGTTCAGGAAATAGAGAGAAGGACAGATCTTTAAAGAGGAGTATGACAGTTACTAGGTACTGCAGATCAGCCATCAGAGAGGCCAAAGCTCAGTACGAGCTGGGTCTGGCCAGGGGGGCTTGCTACAATAAGAAAATCTTCTACAGATAAGTGAGAGGCAAACGCAAGGTAAAAGAGGCAATTGGACCACTGTTGGGAGTAGATGGAGAAACTCTGATACAGGACAGAGAAAAAGCAGACAGGCTTAATGACTTTTTTGCCTCTGTTTTCTCCCTGAAGAACTCAGGCACATCTAGAGATAGCAGAAAATGTGACAGGATACCTAAGTGGCTAGTTGACATTGACAGAGAGGTTGTGGAGAGGCATCTGGCTGCACTGAATGAATACAAATCCCCTGGGCCGGATGGGGTGCACCCAAGAGTGCTGAAAGAACTTTCTAGAGAACTTGCAGAACCCCTGTCCATCATCTTCAAGGCCTCCTGGAGGACTGGGGATGTGCCACAAGATTGGAGAAGAGCGAATTTTATTCCAATCTTTAAGAAAGGGAAGAAGGATGACCTGGGAAACTACAGGCCGGTCAATCTGACTTCTGTTGCTGGGAAGATATTAGAACAGATTTTAAAGGGATCAATCTGTAAGCATCTGAAGGATCGCTCAGTGATCCGGGGAAGTCAGCATGGTTTTGTCCCGAACAGATCTTGCCAGACCAACCTGGTTTCCTTCTTTGATCGAGTGACCAGCTTACTGGATCGGGGGAACTCTGTTGATGTGATTTATCTGGATTTCAGTAAAGCTTTTGATAAGGTCCCCCATGACATTCTGATGGGCAAACTGGAAGACTGTGGAGTGGACTATAGGACAGTTCGGTGGATAGGGAACTGGTTAGAGGACCGCACCCAAAGAGTGGTGGTCAGCAGCGTTTCATCAGATGGGAGGGAGGTGTCCAGTAGGGTGCCGCAGGGCTCAGTTTTGGGCCCTGTACTTTTCAATATTTTTATCAATGATATGGATGAAGGAGTGGAAGGGCTGCTCATTAAATTTGCTGATGATACCAAATTGGGAGGAGTAGCAAACACCCAAGAAGATAGAATTAAAATTCAACAAGACCTGAATACTCTGGAGAAGTGGGCAGCTGTGAATAGGATGCAATTCAACAAAGACAAGTGCACAGTATTACATCTGGGCCACAAAAATGGGAAGCACAAATACTGGATGGGGGATACACTTCTGGGCAGTAGTATATGTGAAAGAGATCTTGGGGTAAGAGTGGACTGTAAACTAAATATGAGCAGTCAGTGTGATGCGGTGGCAAAAAAGCCCAATTCAATCCTGGGTTGTATCAAAGGGGCTATAGCGTCGAAATCGCAGGAGGTCATTGTCCCTCTCTATACTGCCTTGGTCAGGCCGCACCTGGAGTATTGTGTGCGGTTCTGGAGGCCTCACTTCAAAAAGAATGTGGACAAAATCGAGAGGATGCAGAGGAGAGTGATGAGGATGATCAGGGGTCTGGAGATTGAGCCCTACGAGGAAAGGCTGAGGGCTTGGGAATGTTTAGTTTGGAGAAGAGGAGATTGAGGCGGGACATGATTGCTCTCTTTAAGTATTTGAAAGGCTGTCATTTGGAGGAGGGCAAGGAGCTGTTCCAGTTGGCAGCAGAGGGTAGGACCCGAAATAATGGGCTTAAATTACATGCACAAAGGTACCGGCTGGATATTAGGAAAAACTTTTTCACGGTCAGAGTAGTTCAAAAGTGGAATCAGCTGCCTAGGGAGGCGGTGAGCTCCCCTTCACTGACAGTTTTCAAGAAGAGGCTGGATGAATACTTGTCAGAGATACTTTAGGCTGATCCTGCACCGGGCAGGGGGTTCAACTAGATAGTCTATATGGCCCCTTCCAACTCTATGATTCTATGTTTCTATGATTCTATGACTGGATTCTCCAATTTGCATTTTAGCTGCATGGAACTACTGTGGTGCTGGTGGGGAATGTTAGGGGTTGAAGTTATTGTGTGGTTAGGTAAGCTGAAGGAGAATTAACTCTCACCCTCTACCATGTCATTTTCCTGATTGAAAATAGCCCTCCTGGATATTTTTAAGCCCTAGATTTAAAAAAGACTAGTATTGGGTCACTCACCCACTGGACCTTAAAGCAACCAAGGAACGATGTATTGTCGAAGGCTTTCACGGCCGGAGAACGATGGTTGTTGGGGGTTTTCCGGGCTGTATTGCCGTGGTCTTGGCATTGTAGTTCCTGACGTTTCGCCAGCAGCTGTGGCTGGCATCTTCAGAGGTGTAGCACCAAAAGACAGAGATCTCTCAGTGTCGACACTGAGAGATCTCTGTCTTTTGGTGCTACACCTCTGAAGATGCCAGCCACAGCTGCTGGCGAAACGTCAGGAACTACAATGCCAAGACCACGGCAATACAGCCCGGAAAACCCCCAACAACCAACCAAGGAACGTTTTGGGTTTTGCAAGTGTCATCCAGTCATGAAAGGGTTAAGCTGAAGTTTCTGCAAGCTAATGATAGCAAGTTCAGCATAGAGCCAATTAGGAGTAGAGTAGACTTTTCCCTCCAAAAGGGGCAGAGCTTTGGGGAAAACTTCTGGTTTCTTCTTCTTAGAGAGAGAAAGACAAAGAAGCAATATGGAGTTTAGTTAGGTTGTTGTTTTCTTTTCTATGTAACCTTTTCTCTTATTCTGGAAATAAACTTTTTCTTAGAAGCTAAAAACACACATGTCTGAGCTCCGTTATTTGGCTGTGCTTTATTCACTCTGCTAAACATTTCCAACAGAGACATTTTAATAGCTCAAACAGCACAAGAGTTAAAACCTACCTTCTGCACTAACATAGGCCCACTGGTTGATTTTTGAAGCAAAATGACACATGGGGGGTGTAGTTTCACCCTAAGGTTACCCTGGGAGACTGCCTCTCCCCATATGTACCTCGGAGAGCTCTTAGATCTGCAAGTAAACACCTACTGGTGGTCCCTGGCCCCAGGGAGGCTCGGCTGGCCTCGACCAGGGCCAGGGCATTTTCTGTCCTGGCCCCAACCTGGTCTCTGTCAGAAGACACTTGGGCCCACCAAGATCTTGTATCTTTTCGGTGGGCCTGTAAGACAGAGATGTTCTGCCAGGCATATGGTTGAGGCCAAAACTGGATCCATTTAATTAGCCTCGCTGCCGGTCTCCTGTCAGTGGGGGGGAGCATATGGTTCATCTGCCTCCCCATGCTTGAAGAGTTAGAGGTTCATCAACCCACACCTCCACCCTTTTCTTCCCTTGTGTATGGTGGGAAGGGTGTCCCATTTGGAATGTGGATATCCATGAGATATTTTATTGGTTTTACTTATTGTAATTTATGATTGTAACCCGCCCTGTGCCTGCTTGCAGGGAGGGAGGGCTAAAAATCCAATAAATAAATAAATAAATAAATAAATAAATAAATAAATAAATAAATAAATAAATAAATAAATAAATAAATAAATAAATAAAATCATTAGGACCCAAGTCACATACTACCATGGCCACCTGCTGTAGTTACCTTAATAATACATCCTCTTCTAGTTGTGGATGTTCCACGGTAGGTATAACAAGTGCTCCTAGAGAAACCTTACCCTCTCTGCATTTCTCCATTTACTGCCACTGGCAGTAGTTGCAAGTATTCTGGAGTGAATAACATTTCATCTCACTATCCACCTCTAAGAATACTAACAACTATCACTGTTACCAAAAAAGGAGAAAGATTAGATCTCTCGCTTTAGTCTCTCTTTTTATCTTAAGCTGATTTATCTAATTTTTTCTGGTTTATCAAAATAAAGAGGAATAATATGTTTATAACAACCTGATAATCTTGTTTCTCTTTGGTCACTCTAAGGCTGCCTAGATGACATCTACAAGACTTACTACATACATTTGGCACATTGAGTTGAAAGCCTGCCGCCTCTGGAATCCACCTCAACAATTCTCTGATAGTTTCCAATCATCTTTCTGGCCCATGGCATTTTTAGCATTTGCATTATATGCCCAGGTAGGAAGCTTTCAGTACAGATTGACTATAGAATTCTGATTCCAAACCATCCAAAAGAACAGGAACTATCTAGCTATGTTTATTGCTCTTCTTTCAAAATGCTGGCTTTTACAACTTCCTTTAGGAAGCACATAATACCTTAAGGAATAAAGAAACATGCAGAGCTCTGAGGAAAGATTTTTATTTTTAAAGTCTGTTACACCACCTTCAACAATCAGCACTCATGGCAAGACCTCTTGCCAGATGCAGCATCACCAAACAAGAACATGGCAAGAATATTGTTGACACAAGTTCTGAGTCAACAGTGGACACCATGAACATATTTTTTTAAAGAAAACATATCCATTTCCTCCACCAAGCACTTGAAAACTACCAGCAGCTGATTTCATTAGAAGATGGGCTTTATATTGTTAATTGGAAGAGTAGAATAGATTGTTCTTGCTTGATCTACTGCTTTCATACATGTTGAATAATGCACTTTCAATGCACTTTAGCAATTGTCAGCCATTTCATACTACCTTAAAAAAGTGGCAGGCTCCCGAAACACTGGTGGCTTCTTTGCGTGATGTTTACTTTAAAACGGATGCGGGCCATTTTTTCAGCTCATATCGCACAAAGAAGCTGCCCATGTTCCAGGAGCCTGTCGCTATTTTAAGGCAGTGTGGAAACAGCTGTCAAGTGGATTTTTCCATTTCATACATTAAAAACCAGTTGTAAAATGTACTGAAAGTGGGTTGAAAGTGCAGTATTCAGGGGTGTGGCATTGGACCCCTAGGGAATGGCTAAATGTTAATAGAGCTCTGTTCCCTCAGACCCCCAAACCCCATTTTACAAGTGAGTAATGGCAAACCTGAACAGCATATGATGGAGAAACGAGAACCAGACAAGAAAAAACATTATATGAAGTCTTCAGAAAACCTACAGGTCTTCTTCAGCGTGCCAAAACAATCAAGGCCACAGGACAATGCTGAGGCAACAGGCTCCAAAATGGCCAACACTCAGGAAAACAAGACAATAAATGCCACACAATATGATGACATCTCTCTGGATCTGCAATTAGCAAAATTGCAAGGAAATATTTTACAAAAATGTCTCAACTAATGAAACCTCTAGTGGAACAGCTTAATAAAGTTAAGCTGGAAATAAATAAAATGAACCAAAAAGTGGAGCACACGCTGGAAGCTGGCAGAGAAACAAAAGAAGCTGTAAGCAATTTGAAAAAGATTATTGAAACTCAACAAGAAAAAATACTGAGCCTTGAAAATGGAGCTCGCCAGAAGAATTTGAAGCTTCGTGGGATAGACGAAGGGCACACGCATAATAAGGTTCTTCACAACTGTATAGCAGCTTGGCTTGCAGAACAGATTAATCTAGAAGATGGCATAGCCCCATATATTTCAAGGGCATATCACATTGGCTCAGTCAGGAAATATAACAGCAAGAAAATGCCAAGAGATATAATAATAGAGGTTCCAGATTTCAGAGCATGGAAAAGGATACTAGAGGAAGTGAGGAAAAAAAGGATGCCTGATATTCAAAGGTTCTCCAGTACAAGTCTTCACTGATCTCCCTAACGAGGTTCTACTTAGAAGAAAAGAACTAAAACCGATAATGGAATCGCTGATAAATGCAAACATTCCATACAAATGGATTAATCAAACCTAAATACTGGTCATCCATCAAGGCATACATCACATAGCATCAGATCAAGAATCAAGAGAAAGTCTTTTACTGAACCTGAATGTAGAAACGCCAATGGAAATTAACAAAGCAAATCAAAAAAGGAAACTGCCTTACTCTTCATTGTCTCAAAAGGGAAGCAAAATACCGATTAGACCCACATAATTGTATAATGCTATTGTCTGTTGAACAGAAGGGTAATGTTATTGTTCAAATATACATGCTTAGTTTAATAGCAGGGGGTTTGAGGGAAGAAGGAATGCAAGTTCTTTGACACTGCTCCTTGTATTTTTATTTTTTTCAATTCAGGTTTATTTAGTGTTTAATAACAGCTCATCTGTACTGGTATTACCAGTAACTAGTGGGTGTTTTCCACACTAGTTCAAGTGAGCGGCGTATAGATCTTTGTTTGGCATAATTAAAGTTTTGAAAGCGGGAGGGGAATTAGGGGTTGGAAAGGGAGGACAGGGGGGTATGGTTGGGTGATTTAAAGGGTCTGTGATAGGTTATAGAGCTCATAAAAGAGTCTAAACTTTATAGAAGAAACTCTAGATAAATTATCAAACTTTCAAGAAGGAATTACAATTATAGGAGGAGACCTGAAACATATAATCGATCATAAACTTGACAGGTCACACTTTAACAAGGTATCACTTAATAAGAACCCACATAAAACCAGACTAGCAACAATTCTGGAAAATAATCATCTCCTTGATGTATGGAGATTCTTGCATGGCAAGGAAAAAGGCTATACTTACTTTTCAACTAGACACCATATACATATACATTTCAACTAGACACCATATACAAGGATAGATTTTATTTTGATATCAGACTCATTGAGCAATAAAATAAATCAATCAGAAATACGTAACATCACATTATCGGACCACGCTTGGGTCAACTGTATAATATCAGGTGACTCTGAATCAAACCAAGTAATGCATTGGACATTCAATAAAACACTACTCAGTAATGATAGCTCAGTTAAAGAAATAGAGAAAATGTTAGAGACTGCAATCAAAGATGATAAATCTCAGGAAATCAAACCAAATATACTCTGGGATATGATAAAAGTGGTAGCAAGAGGCCACATTATGGCAATTTCCTCCAGACTAAACAGACAAAAGAGACTACAAAAACAGGAATTGGAAAATAAAATACATTTCCTAGAGGAACGACACAAAAAACCGGAAAGCAAAAAAGTATATCAGGATTTGTTTTGCCAACATAAATTATTGGAATCCTTGGAAGTGAATAAAATCCAGAAAGATCTTTTGTTTGTAAAACAAAAATACTGGTTCAATACTCCTAAATCATTGAAGTTGCTCTCGCATAAGGTTAAAGAGAAGAAATCAGCTAACACTATGAAACAAATATATGGAGGCAAAGGGAAATGCTTTACAAAAGCAAAAGAAATAATAAAAACATTTGTGGACTATTACAGTAATTTATATACAACAAGAACCCTTAGACATGATAAAATCACTAAATTACTCTCTTCATTGGGCAAGATTAAAAAACTAACAGATGAACATCACAACTTATTAGACAGCCCCATCATCCAACAAGAAATTCTATTAACCATTAGGAAATTGAAAAACAACAAATCACCAGGACCAAACGGATACCCGTCTGAATTTTATAAAAAATTCGCACATATACTTTCACAAGCACTTCAGGACGCATGCAACACATTGTTAGAAGCAGGTCCAATGCCCCCAACATGGGATATGGCTTCAATTATTGTCATTCCTAAGCAAGGAAAGGACATGACTAAAACTTCCTCATACCGTCCAATATCTCTCCTCAACCAGGATTACAAAATTTTTACAGCAATCCTAGCACATAGAATCAACTCTTTTATAAGTGATTACATACACCCAAATCAAACAGGGTTTATTCCAACGAGAGACATAACAGACAACATCTATAAAACCTTAAATTTAATATCATATTGTAAGCAACAGAAAAAAGAAGCATTTTACTTTCTTTAGATATCGAAAAGGCTTTCGATTCATTGGAAGTCTCTTACATATACAAAACACTGCAACTTATGGGATTTGGGAACAACTTTCTATGAATAATAAGATCAATCTACACAAACTCTTCAGCAAACCTGAAAATTAATGGTTTAACTTCAGAGAGTATGAAAATTTCAAGGGGTACTAGGCAAGGATGCCCCTTGTCTCCAACTTTATTTGCACTCGCAATTGAACCCTTAGCAATAATGATTAGAGAAAATGACAATATCGCAGGTATTAAAATTAGGGCAGAAGATTACAAAGTTAGTCTTTTTGCAGATGATATGATTCTGTACATCACGGACCCTCATAATTCATTGCATCACTTGCAAAAAGTTTTAACAGGATTTAGTTAGATCTCAGGTCTATAGTTCAATCCTACAAAATCTCAGATTTTGCTGTTTAATGTCACAAAGCAAAAACTGGAAGAAATCAAACATTATTTTCACTTTCAGTGGTCAGATAAAGACTTACCCTATTTAGGGATTACAATCCCAAAGGATAATAAAAACATACTACAAACAAACCATTTGAAATTAATATCACAAATCAAGAACTCTATAAACAATTGGAATAAGATTAATCTCACGTGGTTTGACCAATTCCATTTGATTAAGTCATTTATTCTACCTAAATTGATATTTATTTTCAGAGCCATCCCTATAACAATCCCTAAGAATTTACTCAAACAATGGCAAAACATGTTAAATACTTTTTTGTGGCACAACAAAAAACTCAGAATCACGTTTAAAATTTTAAAATTAAAGAGATCTCAGGGCGGGTTCAATTACCCTGATATAGCATTCTATCACACAGCAATATGGCTTTTGAATTTTCTCCAATTACAACTAACAACAGACACTTCAGATTGGATTGTAATACTGCAATCAATGACAACCAGATACAGCATACTAGAATTAAGATGGACTAAGCCCAGCACTAGACCTCCTGAAATAAAAAACAGTATGATCCTAGATGCAATACTGACTGTATGGGATCAATATAAGAATAAGCTTGTACCAATTATATCTAGATTTTCCCCTTTTGTCTCCCAGCAATGGCTATCTCCTGAATTAAAACAACAATTCAATAAAAATTGGGGAAACTCTGAACACATCAGAATAAAAGATTTAGTGTCAGACAAAGGGCTACTTGAGAAGGCATAGAACAGAAAGTACAAAAATCAATACCATAATCCACAAAAATCCACAAAAATCAATACCAAAATCAAACCATAATCAAACCATAATCCAACAACCAAATGTAAAAAAAATTAATGAAACTACCCAAAACAGAATTTGAAAACCTGATGGATACTACCAAATTTACTAGGAAGGGTATGATAGCTAAGATATACAAAATCCTTTTATCAAGTAACAAAGCTGAAAAATTTAGCTATCAGACAAAGTGGCAAGTAGATTGCAATAAAGAAATTTCATTAGATGACTGGAAAAGAATATGATCTTCAAGTACATATAATTCTATAGCAATAGTTACTAAGCTTCAAACCTACAAAATCTTAAATAGGTGGTACTTAACGCCAAAGAAAATATCATTAATATCCTCATCCGTGTCAGCATTGTGTTGGAAAGGCTGTAAAGTTGAAGGCGCATATGCACATTGCTGGTGGAAATGTTCACGGATCGAAAAATTCTGGAAAGAGGTTCTAATCTCTATTAAAGATATCACCGGATACGTGTTCCTAAGCTACCAGAAATTCTCTTTCTAAATCTATGGGAAAATACTTCAATCCCCTTAATTAGAAGAGACCTTATTAACACACTCTTAATTGCGGCTAAAAGTGCAATCGCAACCAAATGGAAAAATAAATTGGCACCAACATTAGATCTCTGGATGACAAAAATCTGGAATCATTTAATTATGGAAAAAATCAATGACAGGCTCTTTCAGATGGATCACTATCCTCAGGACACAGGCTTCTAGGAGAAATGGCTCCCATTTTATGAATATATTGAGAACAATAGCTTATATCCTACCTCCACCCATTTTTACTCGTTACTGTTGTAATTACTGGAATTAAAGAATTGTTATATTGTTGTTATTGTTACAGAAATTAAGAAACCGTTCTGTAAACTGTTCTTTCTACTTGAGACTGCTTACCTATTGTATTTTGTATTTAACTATTTTATTGTTATTATATTTCTTTGATAATTCTCAATAAAACTCATTAAAAATAAAATAAAAAGAGAAAGTGCAGTATTTAGTGTGTGTGAAAGCAGCATAGAGTATAGTGCAATAAAACCCCAGACACTACTTTTCCAATTGTATCCCTTCCCCAAAAGTAAGATACATATCTTCCCTTGCCTCCCATATTGACTTTTTTTAAAAGAGAGATCTGACCATAGACCTCAGCTATTTCTCCTTTGGTCCAAGGGTAGTTGATGGGCTTGTTAATGCATGTTAAAAGCACACAATCATTGGAACAAGCAGTGTATCCTTGCATATGTGAATGGGCTATTTGCACAACACATACTGCAGACAGAATTTCTAGTACAGCTAAGCATTTCAGTGGATTCAGTTCATACATTCAGTTGCCCGGATACAACTCACAAATTACGTGATGCAAGTACATATACAGGCAAGTTTGAAAGAATAAAGGTTATAAATAAACGGACAGGATAAACACCAGGTTATAACCCAACAATCATACTTTTAATTCCTAATCAGTTTTTCTAGAAACAAAAATTCAATTACTTTAATAAGCCTGACTATTTAAAATATTAACTGAGTCCTGCTTTCAATATTGCCTGGAAAACTGAAAAATATTCTGCCAGGTCATATTGTTTATAATGTTTGGACAACATTAAGATTAAAATATTGTCAAACATAGTTTTCCATTGACTGAATGAAGAATCAATATACCTGCTACATATTAAATGCAGAATCCTTAGTGGAAACTGGTAGACAAGTTCTCAGAATAAGTTCCATGCATTTGTTTCAGATGTAAACAATGTTTTTCATACTTGACCATTTCTATTGTTTGTGTTGGTTTAGGACAGATATTTCCTTTATTTGATATTTGAGGTACCCTTAATTTTAAAGGGCTTTTAGCTTCCTGATTCATCTTTGGGCTGTGTGAAATTGCTGCAGCAAAATGCCCAAACTCTGGCAACTAACTTAGTTCTAAAGTGTCAGATGCCATTTTTACTTTGCTATGGCAGAAAATGTTTACAGATCGTATCTGATAAAATTCTACATTTCCTATTTTTTCTTTATTTAACTTTTAGTCTAACATGTTTACAACTCATACTATCCAAATGTGCCTTTTCAAAATGCCAGAGTATCTTTAGATCTCCTAGTTATAGGTAAGGGTGCACACTCCCCAAGAATCTGGGTAATCTGGATCCAGGGTTCAGCAATAAAAAAACATCTTAAATTCATGAAATCCAGATCAGATGCTCTGATCTGGTTTGGAGAATCCCAGATTTAGCAGACCATTATTTCCTGTGTGGGATAATATCCGGGGGGAGGGGACATTTTAAAAGAAATCTCCACCAATTTTTTAGGGAACCTACCCCTGACTGACCATTAAAGACCCTCATATTTTAGGAGTATCGGACCCTGGGGTCCAATTCTATGGCCTACTGAAAAAGCTGCCTCCAGCCACTCTCCATTGTTTCCTAGAGAGGAAACATTTCCAAGCCTTTTAAACTGTGTGCACCACCCTATAATGTAAAATCCCCACTCATTAGCCCACAGTGAGGTTGATTTTCCCTCCAAAACCAACAAGGTTTTTTTTTTTTACTGGGGCTGGGAAGCCTTAGGTAGTGTATATTTAGGTGTAACTTAGAATCCCTTTTGTCCCACACTTCAAATACTTATATATAGTTGGTTTATTACCCAGCTCAAGTTTAGGTAGAGGAAAAGCAGAGCCCCATGTCTCCTTTAAAGTGAAATGGCACCAGAGGCTTAGAAAATTTTAAAAGATAACAGCAGATTTATTCAACAGGCAGGGTTGGTAAAAAGATAGGCAGGGAAAGGAGAGCTGAGATAAATTTTGGTTTGCTGATAAGGACATTTCACTAGCATGAGGCACAATAGACTTCTTCAAGCTTGAAACTAAGCTTGTATTTACAGATCTTAGATGTGATAGGTTGGTACAGGCTTAAGTTACTTAAAGCAAAGTTCCTCCAGAGATTTCACTTCACAGCTTAAGTGTACAGACTTCCACACACACCACTCTTTTCCTTTTACTCCAGGTCCAGGGTACTCCCAGGGTACTCCACAGAGTCCAAACCCTCATTCCAGACACTGCGTAGTAATTATTCTTCCACTAAAAACATAAGCCTGTTCTTTTGGCTGAAGAGAAGTCTCCTTTTACTACCTACTTCCTCTTTCAACCACATACTCCCAGTTTTAGCTTGTCTGAGTAATATTAGTGCTGGCTTTCCCACTTCAGTTCTTCAGATAGAAACTTTTTATCAACCATAAGCTGTAGCAGTAAGGGCAAACTTTTTCCTTTTCCTCACACAGAAGAATCTTAGTTTGATCCTCCCAGGTCAGATTCCAAATTTCAACTCCCTCCTGAGAAGCCTGTTAGCTCCAATTTGTTACCTTCTTGCTGGCCAATCACAGTGAGGAGGAAGCAGCATGCCAATCATCCTCCCTTCAGGAAGTTGTTTTAACACTCTCTCTCTCACACACACACACACACACAGAGAGAGAGAGAGACAGAGACAGAGCGCTCGGGATTCTCTGGTTCAACATAACTTCCTTGCAAGCTTATTGTTGTTGAACAATAGAATTCCAAGATCGAATCAGAGAATCTCAATGTCAACCAGCAAATCACATAGAGAATCATGATGGTTGTTGTGGGTTTTCCGGGCTGTATTGCCGTGGTCTTGGCATTGTAGTTCCTGACGTTTCGCCAGCAGCTGTGGCTGGCATCTTCAGAGGTGTAGCACCAAAAGACAGAGATCTCTCTGAATCCCTTGACTGAAGCGGGGTGGGGGGTAGGGGTGGAGGGCTTGCCAGCTGGAGAATTTAAAAGACAGCCAGTGGCAGTGGCTTGAAGGAACTTTTTTGGAGCTCAGGTGGGGAAGGGCAGAATGGGATGGGAATGCCCTCTGCCTGCTACCTCCTCCCCAGCCTCATGCTCCTATCACCAGTGTTACTGCTCTGCCTCTGCTGCAGCTGCCTGCAGTGGCTGCCTAAGGCTGGATAATTTGTCCCAGTGAACAAGGGTGCCTGGATGGGTCCAGGGTTCACCCTGGAGAAAAGCTAGCTTTTTTACTGATTTCCCCAGACCCAGGTCACACATCCCTACTTATGGGGCAGGCTAGAAAAGAAGGTGATTGATCTGTTATCAGGCTGTGTGTGTTATAAGATGCTGTCACCCAGAATCCTATGAGGAATAAAAAAAGTTAAAAGCCTCTCTCATTCTATTGTTTTATTTATGACTAGCAACAAAGCCCATTGTGGGAAAAAAATACAACGGGCTCTAGAAAGGGGAGGGTGGGCAGGCAGGCATTTGCTCCTCCTCCATCACTGATTCCAGCTGGTGAAAGAGGGGGGTGGGCATTGTCATCTGTTCCATGCCTGATCTGCCTGATCTTGGCCATGTGAAGGGGTGGTGGGCTTTGCTACCTGCTCCATGCCTGATACATGCCAGGTAAAGGGGGGCATTGCCTCCTGTGCCTGACTATGGCTGAGTGAAGGGGGGCAGGCATTGCCACCTTCTCCCCGCTGGGTGAAGGGAGGAACAGGCATTGCCTCCTGCTCCACACCTGATCCTGACAGGTGAAGGTGGGCGGCAGGATTTGCTACCTACTCTGCTCCTGATCCCAGCTGGGTGAAGTGGGTGCAGGGATTGCCACCTGCTCTGCTCCTGATTCTGGCAGGTTGAAGGGGGGGGGAGGCATTGCTGCATGCTTGGCTCCTGACTCCAGCAGGGTGAAGACAGGGTGGGCATTGCTGCCTGCTTAGTAGCTAATTCCAGTAGATTGAATAGGGCGGGCATTGCCACCTGCTCTGTTCCTTATCCCGGCTGGGTGAAGGGAAGAAGGGCATTGCCTCCTGCTCTGCACCTGATCCTAGCCAGTTGAAGGCATGAGGTGGGCATTGCCACCTGCTCCACTCCTGATACCAAATGGGTGATGGTGGGGAATGGGCATTGCCACCTGCTCTGCCACTAATACCAGCTGGGTTATGGAGGGGAGGGCATTGCCACCTGCTCTAACCTGATCCCAGTCAGGTGAAGGAGTGTGGGCATTGCTATCTGATCTGCTCCTGATCCCAGCTGGGTGAAGGGGGTGGGTATTGTTACCTGCTCTTCTCCTGATCCAAGCTGGGTTAAGGTGGTGGTGGGCATTGCCACTTGCTCCACTCCTAATACCTGCTGGGTTAAGGCAGTGGGTGGGCAAAGCCACCCGCTCTGCTTCTGATCCCAGGTGGGTGAAGGGGAGGTGGGCATTGCCAAGTGCTCCACTCCTAATACCAGCTGGTGGCATTGCCACCTGCTCTGCTCCTAATACCAGCTGGGTTAAGGCAGGGGGAGGGCATTGCCACCTACTTCACTCCTAATACCAGCTGGGTTAAGGCAGGGGGTAGATATTGCCACCTTCTCCGCTCCTAATACCAACTGGGTTAAGGTGGGGGTGGCATTGCCACCTGCTCTGCTCCTAATACCAGCTGGGTTAAGGCGGGGGGAGGGCATTGCCACCTACTTCACTCCTAATACCAGCTGGGTTAAGGCAGGGGGTAGATATTGCCACCTTCTCCGCTCCTAATACCAACTGTGTTAAGGTGTGTGGGGGGGGGGTGGGCATTGCCACCTGCTCCACTCCTAATATCAGCTGGGTTAAGTTGGGTGGTGGGCATTGCCAACTGACTTACATACCAGCTGGGTGAAGGCAGAAAGTGGGCATTGCTACCTGTTCCCATCCTGCTCCCGGCATGGGCTTCCCACCATGGCACATTTTCTGGAGGGACATGGTGCTTTGCCTAGGCTTCCCTCCATGGCAGTGCCCTCTGGTGGTACACCAGGATATAAAATGAGTTGTCTGAAATATGCTTACTCAATTATATAGTAAGATGAAAGCACCTTTTTCAGTTAGAGTTCTGTTAAATCATAATAAGGGAATAATACGTGACAAATATCACACAGGCAAACAAGCTGATCATTTTACAAAAGATATGGATCCCTGAACAAAGTCTTCAGATTATAAGATCCAAAATGGTTATTGTGGTTATAAAGTACTTAATTAATTGTACAATGAAACAGTTGGATTTGAGTCCAGTGGCGCCTTAGAGACCAACAAGATTTACAGGGTATAAAGTTTCAAGAGTGAAAGCTCCCTTCTTCAAATACAGAGAGGAGTGGAGACCCCTGACCCTTTATATCTCAGTGAGGAGGTGGGAGGGGTGAGACAAAGAAGGAACTCAGGATATAAAGCTCCAGTGCTGCTTGATTATAGCAGAAATTAGCATATGTAGTAAAATACAAATCCTGTATCTTTATTCAGCCCTGGGGGTTCCATTGTTCTGAATCTGTGAATAAACTCAAATGCAACAATCTCAGGTTGTAATCTGCCCTTGAAGCTTCCTTGAGAACAGCCACTTTTAGGCCAGCAATGGAATGTCCAGAAAGATTTAAATGTTCTCCCACTGTTTTTTGAGTGATAGAAAAGAGCAAGAGTCCAGTAGCACCTATAAAACTAACAAAATTTGTGGTACCGTATGAGCTTTTTTGTGTGTTGTGATTTTTTAATGTCAGATTTATTTTCATTTATTCTTTTGCATAGGGACTGACCTGTTTGTCCAATGTAGATAGTAGAAGGGCATTGCTGACCTTTGATATTATATATAACATTGGAAGATGATCAAGTGAATAAACCTTAGATAATTTGTGACCACTAGTGGTGTTCTATTGCTGTTTCATTTAGACATACCTTGTAGCAAATAATCCCTTCATAAACTTCTGTCTTTGCCAATCCCTGTCCTTAATACTTCATGTGAGTATTGTATCTCCAAAACATCTGTAGTAGATCTGTATAATAAAATAATGAATGAATAAAAGAAATCTGAAATTTACAACAAAGATCTCTCTCTGTCTCTCTCTCACACACACGCACACACCAGAGGGGAGTAAAAAGCAACTAATGTAGGAAGTTACTTAGATCAGGGAATACAGTGTACTAGGAATAATTTGACTGTTACGGAGAATTGGAGTATGAGGAGAAACTGGAAAATGGAGAATCTCTTTAGAAAGTTTGTAGTCTCTTTGTACAAGCTATTTTCCTTGTGGAAGAATAAGTAAAGTCTAAACAAAATTCTGCTTACCAAAGGAAAGCTTTGAATATTTGGAACACCATAGCATGTGAATACCCAGTGCTGGCCTGCTTCTGCTTCCTGAACAGACAGCAGTAGCAAATCCAATCAGGGATCACATTGAGTGACCATCTGGCTTCCCTGCTGTGACATTGGCTCCAAGCTGCAGATGCATGTGGCTCACATGGGGTGATTATGAAGTTGATCCAAAATAAAATTGTTAGTATCAATTCGAGAAAGCGGAAATGTTACCCTACCCTACCCTTCTATATTCAATGATATTCTCTAATTATTTGTTAATAATGTCTGTAAGTAAGAAGCATTATTTCAAAGGCAGGGTTATAGACTTTTTAATGGAATCGTCTAAGATAGTAAGCAGTTCTTTGGTTCTGCAATATATCCCACTATGAAACTGAAAACAGCATTCTTAGGGTTCACAAGAGGTATTGCGATCTTGCACCAATGAGATACATGCATGCTTGGTTTCTGTGAGGCTGGTGAATCATTCACTTTCCACACATGACTTGGAACCAATGTGGATTGGAACCCGAAGTTTGCTTTATGCTTCTAAATCTGTCATGTCCTTTATGTAATTCCACTTCCCCTATAGTGCACACCTAGAATTCTGCTCATTAGGTACAAACAAGAAGGTGGGCAGACAAAAGAAGCATGTGCGGTGGGTAGAGATGGGCATGAACAGCAATATGAACTTTAAAAAGCCATGAACAGCCCAATCAGCTGTTCGCAATTGGGTTGTTCATGAGGCCCCATTTTAAATGAACAGGTGGTCGTTGCCTCATTTGTTGCTGTTTGTCAGGCCAGACAATCTGGCACCTGCAATCAATTCCTTTGGCAACTGGAGGCAGGGACTGCCTGAACTCTGTCTGAACTCCTGCTGTTGCCCTGGAAACCCCAATCTAAGCCCAATTCAGCTTGATAGGCAGGTCTTCCTTTCAAGCGTGAAGCTCCAAATTTGTTACAAGGAAGCAAAGAGCAGCGGGGAGGGGGGCTCCCAGCTCAGGTTTTGTAGACAGTGAGGGAGAGTTGCTGTTGACATTTTGTGAGAGAGGCAGGGAGAGTGCATTGGCGCTTAAATTTCGGGTTTTTTTTCTGTTCGTGCCCATGTCTAGTGGTGGGATAGAAGGGAAATAAGAAAAAAAAACATTGCAGCATAATTTGTGGAGGAAGCTGCAGGTTCAGCAGTGTAAAGAGATGGTCCCTTTGTAATCATGTAAAACCCCAAGGAAAACTTCTATAACACCTCTTCATATTTTGGGATTTACTCTTGCTTTAACATTCCACAGGTGAAGTTTCTTCTATTAGTTAAGAAAATGTGAAACCTGCTGCATCCTGTTGAGCTTCATTGAATTTTAAAAGCTCAAAAGTCACATCCATTTTGGAATATGGTCATCTTATTCATGCAGCATTACATGTTAGAAATTAAGCAGGTGACTGTGTCAGAGAGATCATTTATTTGAAATGAACTGGTGGCCAACTTGTACGTTGAGGGTTGGGGGCCTCTGCTTATTTATTTAAAACATGTATATGCTATCTTTCGACCCCAAGTTGGGTCCCCAAGCCTGCAAAAAAACAAACATTAAAATATTTAAAATAATATTTAAAATTTATATATCAATACAATAAAATCATGCACACATACTTGAAAAATACACATTATGTGATTCTGCTTAGCCATGTGCCAGAGTATACCTATACACCTTGTGTTTATGGGGTGTGGAAGTAGGAGATCATATTGGTGTGTCAGTGAGCTGAACACATAGGAACAATAGCCATTAGCAACCTCATGTTCTTCCCAGTAAGTGGCTTGTTAGCTAGTCTTCATCCGTGAGTACAGAAATGCCCCCTCCATCCCATTAGCTCCATGATATTTACTTAATCATAAAAGTCAATGAGTGTGTGTGGTACACTATTTCAAGTATCTGGGGGGATAAGCACCCCATCAGTGGTTTTCCTGCTCTTTCTGCCTCTGTTGTACCCTTTCCCCACCATCTTCCAGTAACTACATTTGAAAAGTTGTATTCTAGGGTTAAGGTAACAGTGATGGATTAATGCACACTTCAGAGTGTGTGTTCTTCCAGGGTAAAATGGCTTTCATTTACAAAAAGTCCACTCTATGCTCTATTGATCCTTGAATCTACTGTGATACAAAATAGTCTTGCTCTCATGCAGATCAAACCCAAATATTTTAAATATTTATACAAATGAATTCACAATTACTGTTAAATTTTACTGTTGTAAGGCAGTAGTAATATACCCGAAGATTTAATCATGTCAAGAGTGGGAGACCCATGTATAACATTCTGAATTTACAGCCAGTGTGGTGTAATGGTTAAACTGTCCGTGGGAGACTAGGGTTGAACTTCCCACTTTGCCACCAGTTGGTCACAAATTATCAATCTAATTTACCTCACAGGGATGTTGTGAGGATAAACTGGAGGAGAGGAAAATGATGTAAGCCATTTTCCAACTCATTGTCTACCTTCAGAGACAGCTATTAAGCTACTGTTTTGGGGGCAGGAGACGCAATCTTGCCCCAGGGTACATTTTGCACCTCAGACATAACAGCACGTGTGTGTGTTGAACCCATGCGTGGATCCTCAGATACATCTGAGCCCTGTCCTCTTCTTTCTGTGAAGTACTGGTCGTCTTTACTGCTGCTGCCTTCATGAAACCTTCTTCTTCAAAACTGATATAGACCTCCTTGAAACTGCTTTCCCATTTCCTCACCGTTATCTTAGTTAGCCCTGTGTGTATGCGGTGTGCATTTTCTGTATGCTTGCCTTTTATTTCTCTGTTAATAAAGAAACCTTTCCTGTTAAACACCTGCCTGTTTACTTGACAGTTCTCTAAGGGAATGAGCCTGATATATATTGGTGGAGATCCTGCAGTTACCCTCTCTTGCTGTGTCTCCTTGAATGCTAATTCCCTCAACTCACAAGGAGACCTCCCCCCTTTTAGAGCAACACATTGCCCATGGGAAGCATCATAATCTATTTTGAAACTCCTAGGTCAGAATACCACAATAAAGAACTGCTATTAATGGGACTGAAAGAACAACTGCTAGAAATTAGGGATGTTATTTCTGGTTGAATTACCCCAAGATTGTGTTGAAGTTTTACTTTATAGGATTCTTGGCTACTGATCTTGGAAACTAAATTACTGCTTGTAGCCTCTTAAATCTTTTTTTGTGTAACAGAATGCAGTTAATTTACCCATAGGACTCATGCATAGCATGAATCTGAGCAAGCAGATGGTGAAAGTTGGGTGGTATTTCATAGTAGCATGTGTTTGAATTGCATGACTATAAACCTGTCATGTTCCTTTTTAAAAATGTTGCTTCTAGATGCTACCCTTTGCATTGCTGAACTTCACAGGCTAGTATTTTTATGACTATTTTGGGGATTTATTTTGTTGTTAAACCAGCACTTGCTTTACAGTGGAATCCTAAGAACAGTTAAGCTGGTTGAAACCCATTAAAATCAATGAGCTTAGACTGGAGTAACTCCGCTTGGGATTGCACTGTTAGTCTTCATGTCTGCAATGAACACGGATAACTAGAAATCTAAATAAGCTTACAACCTAGTCCAGAGACAGGAGGAGGGGAAATACCCAAGCCTCTTCTATTGCCTATATTATTTCATTTAAAATGTGAGATGTCAAGTTATCAATAACATTAGAAGTATGAAGAACTCATTTTGGTGTCTGCTTCTACTAAGATCCTTTAGCCATGTTGTATTAAATATACCTATATATATATGTGTGTGTTCTAAAAATTGAGTACTTATACAGTATCCATCGCACTGTAATCAGGACATAAATCTTGTACTGTGCTATGACAACCGCCCTCCCCTTCCCGGCCTGGCCAAACGCCACCTATCCTCCAGGGCTCTGAATCAATCCTTGTGATTTCAGCCTCATGCAAATCTGATTGACAACCAGTCAGAGCCCATGGAACTCCTCTGCATGGCAGGGGGTGAAGCCAGCTTCAGCTTAAAGGAGAAACTTTCCCCCTCAGACTGGGTACTTCAAACTCTGCATAAGAGCATCAGCTTAGCCAGGATTTTTATGTGGCTTCTAGATAAGATTTTGGGTAGGCTTTGGGAAGCTTATTTTGGCATGATTAAATAAGTACCCTAGTAAAAGGTCAAAAGTGAGTGGGAAGATAGCATGGTATAGCTCGATCTCATCAGATCTGGGAAGCTAAGCAGGGCAAGTATTTGGTTGGGACACCACTAAGGAAAGCTTTGCAGAGAAAGGCACTGGCAACCACCTCTGCTTCTCCCTTGCCTTGAAAGCCCCTTGCTGGGGTCACCGTAAGTCAGTTGTGACTTGACAGTGTTTTACACACACACAAAAGCCAGAAGTACCAAATCTACCTGGGCAGTTTCTGAGAACCAGAATATTAGGTGAAAGGGTAAACCTACATCTTTTAGATTACCTGACCGGGGAAAAGTAAATTAAATCTCCCTTCAGTGTTTGTATATGTTAACTGAGGCTCAGTTTCCACATCTTATCCCATATTATGAAAACTTACCACCTTTGGAAAGTGAAGTTGAGAACCAGTTGTGCCGAAGTATATACCGAAGTATTCCCCACAAAACTTTTACCTTGTTACACATCTTATTTTCTGTAAACTAATCCGTTATTCATCGTGTCTTTTATGTCCAGTCAAAATAGCTGTGAAAAGAGGTGTATACTTACCTCACAATTAAGTACATTATTCTAGTAGGGTTCCAAATGAGAGCCCTTTATGGAGTATAAAGCTTCCAAACTACCCTTTATAACAGATTGTGAGCTGCTGGGATTTAAGCAAAAGGTGGGGCCAGAGAGTGTGGGGGTGAACTGCAGTAGGTTCAGAGGGCAGTTACCTCAGAAACTTTTCTCACTCCTCTCTCATTCCGCCCCCATCTTTAGCTACTGAAATGCTCAGGATTTTGAAGCATTGTTTAAAGAGGGCTAATTAGCATGGATTCTGGTATCTGAGATGGAAATCCTAGATTCTGACGTTAGGATCTCAAGTCCATTTCTAGGAGAGAAGGGAAGAAGAGGTGCAACACTGAGCCCTGTGAGTGGGTGGCAGTACAAATAATCTGAATTGATTAGCCTTTGTATAAGTATTAGGGGTCTCACCTTCTATCTTCTTGGTCAACAGACCTATATTTTCCACATAATGCGTTTCAGGTTACCATTTCCCCAGCTCAAGCTACTGAATTCAGTGACCTTGTGCTAGTGACCACTCCTGCTCTAGACAGCCACCCACACTTGATAAGGTGCTTGACTATTAGTAAATACAATGTTGACAACTTTAATAATACTCATAAAAACAAAAAAGGCTAAGAACATTTGTGGTAAAACAAGTTCAAAAGCAAGAGGATGGCACACACTTAAGTTAATAACATATTGAAGATCTTTCGTTTTCAAACTCTGAGACATCTTTTTTGCATATCCAATTAGAGACCAAGCAGATAGTACCAGAACTGAACTTGTAAAGTTATATGAAGACACACTTCTGAGTTACTCTTTCTCCATGAACATAGCACAGCCACATGCTTTGTTCAGGTCAAAGATGGTATCATGAGGCCAACATTCTACATTCAGAATTATCTGTTGAGTGCCAACGATTGTGAAGTTCGAAAACAATAGGCTCATAATGTGAAGGTTTTCTGTTCATAATTCCTGTTTCATTACAAGTTGATCCCCATTGGCAACATACTACCCTGTGTGCAATGTAAAGTAAGATGCATTTCAAATTTATATATTGTTGTATATTCCAACATTCAGACTAAGCCACTGTTGGAGCATGTTCAGAAGTTGATTACTTTAACCCCTTACTTGATCTCAATGAAGCCATGTTCACTTGGTGAAATTGACTTATTTTCATAAATGTAAATACAGCTAGAGCTTTTGTCACTGTCACTAGTTTCCTGAGGGGATACTTGCTGGATACTTTGTTGATGCTCAACATACATGTAAGGGAGCACTGCACAGTTGCCTAAGCAACTTACTGCCTCTCCTCCCAAATTTGTACCATTGTGAGAATATTCATGCACACAGAAAACAGGTGAGTCAATTTAGAATGCATGATAAACAGACGTACCAGTTGTGTGATAATCTGTGGGGAGTCCACACATTACCATGTGCAACTTTCACAATTCCCAGTTATACCAATTACACTTCTCTGACTGAAAGGCAAATTTAAACAAAGTCACCTCAGGTTTGACTGAGGACTAGAATATCTTTTTACTTTATCTCCATTGCCAGCACTTTGTCTTCCAAAATAGCCTAAGATATGGACAGCATATGGTATGTTTAGGGATTGTAGCAGGTACATTATTATTGACAATAGTGTATATTGGTGTTATGTATGAAAGACTGGTGTCATGTATGAAAAAACAAAGGCACCCCCCAAAATATGAATATAGTACATGTATGTTAATTACTTGGAAGATGTCCCTCCACTTGTATAGGTTGGACTAAAAAAGCCCAGTACCTATGTCAGATTGCATTTTCACGGGCCTCGATTTTTTAACAGAACACTTAGGTTAAATTATCAAAATGTGTTGAAGGAGCAGAAGAAAGCCTGCCCCAAAGCCTGAGATAGAAAAAGCCTCAACACCTATTTCAATTTTTCCAAAGTGCATCATATTCACTTGAAAAACTTACTTTTAGACTGCTTTATGCATGTAAGTTTAACTATGTGCTTGACAGATAAACAATGAAATGAAAAAGGACTCTAGATATAGCACTAACTTTTGGGAAAGCCTAGGAATAAGAATGCTCCATTATAAAAAACAATTTAGCTTACCAGTAGGAGCTATATGTGAGGTCCTTTAGTTTTTTCTAAGACACGGTTGAAAGCGAGTCACTGAATCACTATCTAGTCTCTATCATAATTTCATTTTGCCTTTTATCATCTAACATTAAGCAAGCTCCATTTCCCCAGATAGGTTGCTATGCACCTTATAGTCAAACAGCAGAATATTTCCTATTTGTCTATAAATATTTCATGAAACCAAGCTATGCAATCCCATAGATGGACCATGCAATTAATAAAAGCTAGCTCTGTGAGAGTCAAAACCTGCAGTTGAGAGGAGGTTAAGGTAATTTTTTGTGTATGGTTGTCTTCTTTTGATGATACAATCTATATTTCTAATTTGTAAATCAAATAAAGATATTCTTTTGAATAGAGCTTCTTAAATTTTACCCAGTCCCTTTTCAAAAACTCAAGTTCATATAAGCCCTGAAGAAAAAAAATCATTAAATGAAGAAAGCTGTATGTCTTTTCCCCCAAAGTATATTATCTTCACAATGTAATTACAAAATAATGGGACTACCAATGACCCACCTCAAGTATTAAATACACTTTACCTTAGGAGAGAGTAATTTCCAAAGCAAGGAACTTTTACTCAATATGGTAAAGCAGACTACAAAACCAGCTCATTTTGAATACCTAACATTTTAAAGCCAGATTTAAACAGTCCAGTTGTAACTTTGTTTGAAATATTGCAATTCTTACTGTTCAAATAGCTTTTTTTCTACATAAGCTTCATTTTGCATTTGATTTCATAACTGGAAAGGCACAAGCTGTTTTGCACTCACATTTACTGCTGAAGGAAATTTCTTCTGGGATTTACACCTGTGCACTCATGAAAAGAGCATTCAAGATTGTGTGCATCTTGCCAAGAGGCACAGAGAATGACTGAAGCAGAATCTTACCATTAAAAAAGGACTAGATATATCTAGTCAAATGTGAATAATGTAGAGCTACAATAATCAAGTTTAAGTGTAAATATACCCATATAAGATACATTTATAAATTAAAGTGAAAAATTATTTCCAGATAACATAAATGTATTCACAGACTTTAAATGTGATCCCCATAGACTATCACAAGGCGAGACAGAGATTTTGAATACAAGTCTGTCATAATCACTAGCAAGTATATGGGTCAGAGTCAGAGAGAGCTCACAGAAACCCCCTATTGGAGTGCTTATGGTCCTTTTCGCACTGGGACTTTAAAGCATTTCAGCATCTGTTCTGCTTCCCATGTTTGCAGGAGTTTCACACTTGCAAGGTGGTCTATGTCATGGGATGCAGTACCAATGCTTGTCCACGGTATCCCTGATTTTTCCCACTGCGGACACACCGCAATTTTATTTTGAAGCCACTGCCAAGTCACATCTGTCCCGATTAATGTCAGTGCAAACTCTATACTCCCCTTCTGCTTCTCTTCTCCCCCCTCCCTTTGTCCTGGGAGCTGATTGGTCTGTGCGGAATTAACCACTCCCACCCTCCTCAGCTCTCTGAAATCCCTTTTCACCATTTTTATCAGTAAAGCGAGATAAGGATCATAAGGCTGCTTCTCCATTGACTTCCTTCCTCCCGGGTATGCACACACACTTTTTTTTTTCTTCCAAAGCCAGGAACTATTCCTAATGTTGCTGCTTATTCCCTGCTGGCTTTAAAAGCCGGGAAAGGGTTAAATGGCTGCTTTCCCCATCCTCCCTTGAAGGTATGCGCACACTCCCCCCCCCCCCAAAGCCAGGAATGAGTTAAATGGCTGCTTTCCCCTCCCTCCTGGTGTCTTCTGCTAATACCAAAACTCCACCAAGTGTCTTTGTTTGCAAAACAAAGTGGCAGGGAAGCTGCTGGGAGGGGCAGGGGGGGGTCAAAGCAGCATTTTAACCCTTTCCTGCCTTGGCTTTTTAAAAAATAAATGAGAGTGGAACAAGCACGAAAAGTACGTTTTCCCCCAGAACTCCACCACCAATCGTCTCTCCAGTGGGCACAGGACAGCCCAATCAGCAAATACGAGGGGGGATGGGTTGCAACATTACTACGCATGCTCAAAGGTTTTTTTAAAAGTGTGACGGGAAGTGCAAAGCCCCAAAAACCCGAAACTGCACTGAGGCTTCAAAGCCCATCTAAAATGAAATACAAGACACCAAATCTAAACTGCCTTGGACAGTGTGGAACATGGGGGTGCCATGCCGAAGCCATTGTGATTGTGGCAAATGCTCATAAATGGCGGTTTAAACTGTAAGTGCAAAAAGGGCTTATGTCAGGCCCGAGATGCTGCTGCAAGTATGCTTGTCAGCATCCAGGACACAAACTATGGGAACAGCAGCTCACCATTCCTGACCTGAATAGTGTTACACAGACTCAAAACAGCTCCTAAACATTACTGCTTGCTATTACAGACAGGGAGGGAAAGGAGGACATGCCTGAAAAGGATTCATTTTGGGACATCTTCCAATTTCCTGCCAGGAACCTGAACTATTGTTAGTTTTGCTTACAGCACAATAAGACAAAATGAATCCTCCTGCTTACACACATACACAATAGTTGAAGTAAAACTGTAATCTTCCATACAATGTTTTCAGTTTTGAACATGACAAAATTAAAATAAAAAAGCTACATTCTTTATTTTTTGTTTATTTAGAACCAATATTACACACCCAAGCTACAAAATATGAACTTACATTTCAATGTAACACTAGCCATTTAACAACTGCATTTTAAAATATAGATATCAAATTATTTTTGATACTTTTTATTCTGCTCCAGATTATCTCCCTTATTCTAAAAACCCACCTATTTGTACAAGCTGTACACTCATACTTACAAACACATTAAGCAAATGTACAAGTAAAGCAAGCTACATCTATCACCAAAATCCCATTCTGCTTTATACAGCTGGTTATTAATGTATCTACCCACTTTACATAAAAGCTAAATATTAGTTCATAATTTGCATTTCTGTTTCTTGCAATCTATTCTTCTACTTACCTTGAGAAATATACTTGATAAATACTCTTTCCTAAGACCTATTTACATTTCTATAACCCACATGAAACATTTAACACAGTGCCACTCATTAAGGCAGGAAATCAAATGGAATGTAGGCTGGTAGAACAATCCACATTTCTCCAACCACTACCCTTCCCCTGTTATTGGCAGCATGATGGAACTCTCCATTTATGTTTGCAGGTCTAAAAATTAAGAGGCACAATAGGTTACGGTAAGCTGCACTCCGGAAGAAAAAGCAAATGTTTGATGCATCTTGCAGGGCATGTGTAAAGGCTCGATATAGGAGATCTTTATGACTAGAAGATTACACATAATTGGGCCAAAGGAATTAATGAAAAGTACACTGTATGGAAAATACAGTGCAATCCTATGCAGAGTTACTCCAGTCTAAGCCCATTGAAGTCAATGGCCTTAGACTGGAGTAACTCTCCATAGGATTGCACTGTTTATCCCACTGAACTGCCCATTAAATTGTTTCCCAGCCTCATCCACAGAACAGAGTAAAAACAAAAATATATATTACAGCTGTCCATTATTTTTGGTACTGTATGTTGATTTTATTCTTTTTCTTGTAGCATAAAGCCACACTCTTTTTTCAGCAGTCAAGCTGGTATTTCTGGCACATCTAAGCAAATGACTAAGAAAACAAGGTTTAAGTAAAAGAGCATTTATATCAAAGTTAAACCTGAAAGCAATGTTCCATTAAGTGACGCTGTTGCCATTGTGCATGAATGGTTATTCTACCAATTATCTTGAGCAAATGCTAATCAACGAGGGGACACATATTGCCACTTCATTAAGTAGACTATATGTCAGCATTTGGTAAAAAGAAACAAAACAGTTATTGAAAACAAGTATGTAAGGCTGCTGGTAAAATCAGCAGCATATATTTTGCTTTGTTCTCTCTGTCAGTAACATCAACTGCTACAAAATGCATGATGCAACATCATGCACTACTTCCAAGTTAAGCAGGTATACAGAAGACTTACACACAATAGAACCGATGAGATCTGTGACACACTATCCCACCTCTACCTCTCATTTCAGCCCAATTATGTTCCTGGGGGGTAGGTGGTCTTCATGAATAGCACTGTAATGTGAAGATCTGCAGCTGAGGAGGGGGGTAGTGGAAATTGCCTTCCCTCCCTTGTAGTATACAAAACAATGATATTTTTTAGTTGTAGACATTAGGGTGGATTCAAAGATGCTGTCTTATGAGCAGGAGAATGATACAGGGCCTCAATTTTCAGAAGCAATTACATGTGATTGTTAATTCTCTATGTTTAGAAAAGAAAGAATTCAGAACAATGGCTAGGGATTCTAAACTCATTTGTATATTTGAACTACAAATGAATAAATTAACACGTATTCAGAATCCTGTGGGTTTAAATAGATGACTGTGGCCAACACACTTACACAGTTGTCAAGTATCAAAAAACTCTGGTATCAACATTTTTGATCTTTGCCACTATTCCTATCTTCAATTTGTTTCAAAAAGAAAAAAATAGGCAAGTAAAAATATTTACTGAACCTAAAATAAATGGAAATCAACATGGTATACAACAGTGATTAGATTGTAAGTTGTTACGTTAATCACACATAATGTTCCCGGGGATTGATGTAAACTCTTCCACTTTCTGGATTTTGATGCTTCTTATTGCTCCAGTCTTTGCAATTCATCTGCTTGTAAGTTGGGTACATTTGCTGATGGCTGTCTTGAGCCAAGGGATTTTCATCATCATAATTAAATTGCCTGCAGTTTACCATCTTCTAAAGAAAAAAAAAAGTCTGTTACACTTAGTTTTTAATCTGTATTGATTTCTCCTTAAAATGCTGTTCTTATAATATTCAAATTTTTAAAATATACTTATTCATGTTGTGAATAACTTTAATTAATATCACATAAATAGGGATCTTAATTTATTAAAATATTTATACTCGTCTTTCACATGGCTCAAGGTAGCTTATAATTCTAAATTAAAACCACCCATAATACTATAAAACTCATTTCAATCCCCTGCCCCTGCACACAAATGGATGCAGTTCAGATTGTATTAAAAGCTCTGTCAAATAAAATTAGTCTTATAGAGCCTCCTATAATGCTTAAGAATTGTGGCCTCCTCACTGAGCCTGTTCTACAAGGAGGAAGCCCCTACAGAAAAGGACTGGGCTCTGGTAGATGCCAACCAGGGAACGTTAAGCAGGGGAACAACTATAAAGTGCCAGCAAAAGGACCAAAATCAGAACAGAAGGGACATATGGGGAACAATGGTTCTTTAAAAATATGGTTTCTAGCATCCTGAACTTAACTAGGAAGAAAACTGGCGGCCACTGTAGCTGTCATCTTCTTGTTGTTGTTATTTATTTATAGCCTGCCTTTCTCACTGAGATCCAAGGTGAATTACACACTGTAAGTGAAATATAATCAATAGCTAGGACATTCACTGAGCAAAGTACAGTAGTGGACAGATAGGACATTAAAAAACAGAATAGGGTATGTAGCAGAACATTTGATAACAAGCATAAAGCTGAGCACAGGGATGAAATCTTTCTGAATCAGAGTATCACTAATTTATATGGTATGTTTGGCAACATGGAAACTCCCTACTACGAACACATCTACATCAGCAGAAAGTACCCAATAGTGTATTGGGTAGTCCCTGTCCCTACCAAGGCATCCCTCTGAGCTACTTCTTATGACACAGCCCTCTAATCTGGGTAGAAAGCCCTCCTGAGTTTGCAGAAAGCCAGGAGAGTGGGAACTCTCCTGAACTCTTCAGGCAGGTAATTCCACAAGATGGGATCTGCCACAGAGAATGCATGCGACAGGCAGCAACTTATTTTGCTCAGTTGCAGGGTGGTATCTGCAGAAGGCCCTGTCCAGATAACCAAAGCTGCCACGATGGTGCATAAGAAGAGAGGCAGTCCTACAGATATAAGGGGTCAATGTCATGGAGGGTTTTGTAAGTGATAGACAAAACCCTGAATTGAGCCGAGTAACTGATGGGTAGCCCATGGAGTGACTGCAGAACCGAGTAATATAAACACACCCTTTGTCTACATTCAGACAGACTTCATCAACTAAAGCCACCAGAACCACCTCCATCTCATAGCCAGTCCTGAGTGCCATGGTCAATTGTGTCAAAGGCTGCCACAGACCTAACAATAGATCAAGGGCTGATGGGTCATCCAGAAAGGCATGGAGTTGCTCTACCTCCACATGCTCTATCACTTTCCCCCAGAAATGGCAGATTAGAAGACTGCCTATAATGAGACACTTCATCTTTAGCTAATTAAAGTTGTTTTTAAGTCAAGATGCAATAACTTCAGAAGTCTGAGTAAAATCCCCTCATTCAATGAGGTGTTATTTTATTTTAACCCAAAGCTCCATAGCCTTTTCCCAACATGATTTAAAAAACCAGGACAGACATGGAGCAACAGCACCAGTGGTGGATCTCATAACTCCAAGAAGACTGTCAACATCCACTGGCAAGATCAAGCTATCCACATATAAAGGATGCTTCTTACATTACCATTACCACCACTTCATATGCCTGAAAATGGGCTGTATGTTATGCTCTGTCTGATTATGGAAGAGCTCTATGCAACAGAATATAAATTCAGCCTTATGGATATTCTGGACAACAAAACTAAAAGGATGGAGTTAAAGCATATCAGTTTTAAAAGGATGATATTTGTGTCCTGGCCTACTAGCCTTTACACTGGAGTATTTTTCAAATTAGAGAATTATTTAAGAGCTGGAGAACTTCATTTTGAGGCATATATTTACTGTGCCATACAAATAGTAATTTTCCAAACTGTGAATTTGTATAGAGAAATAATTTTTAAGCCGTGGAAAATTTGGAGCAGAAAAACCATTGGTAAGGAATGTGTGGGAAACTATCAAATCCATTTTGTACCACACATGACTTCTCCTCCCAATAATATTGGTTTCACAGGGTTTCACAGGGTGTTAAACTGCACGTATTTAATAACAAAATGTGGCAAAGTAGCTTTTAAATTAACCCCAGCAGGGGGAAGCCAACAGGAGCTGGGGAGTCTCTGGTTCAGGACATGTCAGTCCAAAGGGACTGACATGTGTGAACAGGGTAATGTTGGCAGAAGCACAATAGACCTTGGGAGTGAGAGTAGGATGGCTAAGGAAGGCCATATGAGGAGACAAGGGGTCTGAGGGAGGTGCAGGGTTTTGGAGAAGGAAATGCATTATAGGTTTCTATATGCCAATGCTAGTAGCCTCTGAGTTAAGGGGGAGGAGGACAGCTTGGTGCAAAATGAAATTTAGATATAGTGGGTGTCTCAGAAACATGGTAGAATGGGAAAAAATCAATGGGATAAGGGCATCCCTGAGTATAAACTTCTATAGGCAGGACAGGAAGAGGAGTGTCAGAAGTGCTGCATTGTATATCAAAGAGGGCACAGAATCAAATAGGTTAGAAAATATTCGGGGAATTAACTCAACAGAAGCAATATGAGTGGAAATACTGGGCCCTAGGGGTTACTTAAAAGTGGGGGTGTACTATCACTCACTTGAACAAAACCTTGAGGCGGATCTTGAGATGGACAAGGAAATAAGGGAGGTGAATAAACCAAATAATGTTACTGGGTGACTTCGACTATCCTCACATTGACTGAGTAAACATGTACTCAAATCATATTGTAGAAATGAGATTCCTAAACATTATAAATGACTGTGCACTGGAACAGTTGATCACAGAGCCAGCCAGAAGGGTAGTGATTTTGGACTTAGATCTAAGTGGAGCTCATGACCTAGTGAGAGATGTACATGCTGTTGCATGAGTTGGGAGCAGTGGCCACTAGGGGTGTGCACAGGAAAAAGATTCGGTATTATTGAAGTGGGGAAAAATTTTGGAAAACCCGAATCTCAAATCAGTTTCTCACTTTGGCTTTGCATTTCCAAAGCCACTTTGGTATTAATCTGTAAGCTTCGGCCATTCTTTCCAATGAGAAACACCATTCCCATCTATCCGGGGGCCTGGGGGCATTTTTTTACTGAATAATACCAAATTTGCTGAGGACCTACTCCTAACTGTTCTCTCATGACCATCCAACTTTCATGAACTTCAGGGGGCCATGTTATGCCCCCTCAAAGAAGGTGCCCCTATCCACCTCCTATCTCCATTATTTCCTATGGGGAAAACTTGGAGCTATCCAAGGGGATGGCAGTGGCATTTTACACAATCAAAATTTTCAGGAGACATATCTCTGACTGTTGTCTCAAGACTCCCCAAGTCTCATGAAGAATGAACTTTGGGGAGGCGCTTTTAAAGCTCTCCAAATAAGGTGCCTCATCCACCTCCAATCTCCATTACTCCCTACTAGCAACAAAGCCTGTGGTAAAAAATATAAGGGGCTCTAGAAAGGGGAGGGCAGGCAGGAGGGCATTGCCTCCTGCTCCGTGTCTGATTCCAGCCGGGTGAAGGGGGGTGGGCATTGCTGCCCGATCCGCTCCTGATCCCAGCCAGGTGAAGAGGGGGACAGGGCATTGCTTGATCTCCACCAGGTGAAGGTGGGGGACAGGAATTGCCACGTGCTCCACTTCTGATCCCAGTTGGGTGAAAGCAGAGGGTGGGCATTGCCACCTGCTCCATGCCTGATCCAGGTCGCATGAAGGGAGGGTGGGCATTGCCACCTGCTCTGTGCCTGATTCCAACGGGCTGAAGAGGGAGTGGGGCATTGCCACCTGCTTCGCTCCTGATACCAGCTGGGTGAAGGGGGGAGCAAGCATTGCTTCCTGCTCTGCGTCTGATCCCCGCTGGGCAAAGGCAGGGGGGAGGGAATTGCAACCTGCTCTGCTCCTGATTCCAGCTGGGTGAAGGCGGGGGGCGGGTACTGCCACCCGCTCTGCACTTGATCCCAGCTGGGTGAAGAGGGGTGGGCATTGCCACTAAGCGAGTTTGGAAGGGATTGCAGCAGGAGGTCGGGACAAAGCCCAACCCCTGATTCAGTATCCGTAGCTCAAGGGGTGTTATCGGGCAGGAGGATAAGTTTACTACTACGTCTTCCTGCATCTCCTCATTATGCCTCCCCGTAAAAAATTGCCCCGTTTATTTCCAGTAGTATGATTTCCTCTACTGGCTCTATAGGAGCCTTCTTCTATTGAAGTGTCAGTCTCATCCCCTTCGGAAGTATCCAGTTTGGAGGGGATCTCTATGGGGTCTGACCAGGAAACTTATGATTTTTATTGTTATTTTGTTCTCCCCACCATGAATAGACTCTGCCAGTCATATGATCTCTTGCATCACGATGGAAGATTTTGATTTTGGTCTCTTTTGTTTTCTTTTCAAATTCTGCTATGAATGTTTTCACTTCCTCTAATTTCGTATCAAAATTAGTTAATACAGAATGCCCCTTAATAGATTCCTCTAGGGCCTCTATTTCCTTTCTAACATTTTCAGCCTCCACTTTAGTTTGTTCTATTAAGAGAATCATTAGGTCTGTCGAACATTTATTCAGAACTGCCGCCCATTTACTTTTAAATTCCTCCGAATCCTGAAACATCCCAGGTGGTTTGAATATGTGTAACCCCCTCGGGATCCTGTTAACTCATAAGTAATTGGTGAGGGAGGAGGCATTTAAGTCGTAGCACACTGCCTTCTTTCTAGCAAATTGTAATTGGCTCCATTCATCTCCCAAACTACTCTCATGCTCCTGATCCCAACTAGGTGAAGGCGGGGGGGGGGGGGGTACTGCCACCTGCTCTGCACTTGATCCCAGCTGGGTGAAGAGGGGTGAGCATTGTCACCTGTTCCCTTCCTGATCCCCGTCAGGTAGAGTGGGGTGGGCTTTTCCACCTGCTCCACTCCTGATCCAGGCTGGGTGAAGGGGGGATGGGCATTGCCGCCTGCTCTGCACCTGATCCTAGCCTGGGCTTCCTGCCGCAGTACACTTTCTGGAGGGATAGGCTGCCTTGTCTGGGCTTCACTCCACAGCAAAGCCCTCTGGAGGTGCACCAGTGTAGGTGGTGAGTTGTCAGGAATACAGTTTGCCTTTCATATAGTAGGATGGGGAAGACTAGGGGAACTAACCAAGGGAGCTATGTTGGGGGCATAAACCTGGACCTAAGGTGGCATTTTGCAAGCAAAATTCACCCAATTTGCAGGGAACCTAGTCCTTACCATCCTCTAAAGACCTCCCTTCACATTTTGCAAAAGAAATCTACAAAAATAGATTTACACTGTCCTCTAAAGACCCCCCAAGATTAATGAAGATTTGGCTTCAGGGGGCCTTTTATGGCCATCCAAAGAAGTTGCACCCAGACATTCCATTTTTTCTATTTTGGGAAAAAACTGACTCCAACTGCAGAAACACATGTATCATGGCTGCCATGGCCACAGGCACACTCGTAAATACAATCTCTACACTAGAGAACCCAACCGAACCAAAATGACCCCCCCCAAAAAAACCTAGGACCCTATGAGCAGGCTGACTAGCCACTCTCTATTCTATAGTGGGGGAAAATGAACCCCACTGCAGAAACACATGGATCATGCCCCCCCCCCCCCAGTCTACTATCCGTGAAACTTGGGGGGGGGTTAGGGGAGTCAGGCGTATGTCCACTGAAAAAAAATGGTTTCTTTTGCAAAATGCCAACCCCTTCCCCCTGGATTGCCCCCATAGTATTCCCCGCTACGGAATAATGAAAATTGGAAGTCACTAGAGGCACCTCCTTGGGGGGGGGGCATAAAATGGCTCCCCAAGGTCCAAGAGCCACCAAATTTGCAGGGCACCTATTCCTAACTGTCCACGAAAGACACCCCCCCCCCCCAAGTTTCAGGGAGATTGGACCCTGGGGAAGCCATGATCCATGTGTTTCTGCAGTTGTTCTGCATCCACCTAACAGGTTTTCGTGGAATAACAACACATTTTGTAAACTGCTCTGAGTGGTGTTAAGTTGTCCTGAAGGGCGGTATATAAATTGAAAAAAAATGTCAATGGGAAGTTATCCCTGCAGTCCAAAACAGTAACATTTGATTTCAAAAGAGGAACCTTTGTAAAAATGAGGGGAATAGTTAAAAGGAAGCTGAAAGGGAAACAAAAGAGAGTCAAATACCTAGAGGATACTTGCAAGCTATTTAAAACCACACCAATTGAAGCCCAGATAGAATGCATTCCTAGGTTAGAAAAAGGTACTGCCAAGTCTAAAAGAATGCCTGCTTGGTTAATGACCCAAGTTAAGAAAGCCATATATAAGCAAAATAGCTTCTTTAAAGAAGTGGAGGGTCTGCCTCATGAAGTGAACAGAAGGAAGGATAGGATCTGACAAAAGAAGCAAGTTAATAGACGTGTGAAAAGAGAATTTGAGGAGCAGAACACTAAAAGCATCAAGACAAACAATACACTTTTCTTTCAATATATCTAGAGCAGAAAACCAGCCAGAGAAGTGGTTTGGACCTTGGATGAGCAAGGAATAAAAGGTTTGCTAAAGGAAGACGGGGAAATGGCAGAGAAGCTAAATTAATTCTTTGCATCTGTATTCACTGTGGCAAGCGAGGGGATGTACCCAACCAACAGCCATTATTTTCAGGAAAGGAGTCTGAAGAACTGAGTCAAATTACGGTACTGAGAGAAGTTCTAAACCTATTAGGAAAATATGGCTGCCCCAGGCAAATTAGTGGAAATTGTAATCAAAAGCAACATTATTAGGCACATAGAAGAACAAAGCCTGCTGAGGAAAAATCAACATGGCTTCTGCAAAGGCGAGTTCTGCCTCGTCAATTCTTTGGAGTTCTTTGCGAATGTCAACAAAACATGTAGATAATGGTGACCCAGTAGACATTATATATTTGGGTTTCTGAAAGTCCTTTGACATGGCATCTCACCAAAACTTCTGGGTAAGCTTAGCAGTCATGGAATAAGAGGAAAGGTCCACTTATGGATTAAAAATTGGATAAACAACAAGTAGCATAAAGTAGCAATAAATGGACAGTTCTTGCAATAGAGGGATTTAAGCAGCAAAGTCTCAAAATTATCCACATCGGAGAGCTATTTATTTAAAATTATTTGGAATTGGGGGTTAAAGTGTAGCTGCTATGTCTGCAGATGACAGAATATTCAGGATAGTGAAATCCAAAACAGACTGTGAAAAGCTTCAGGAAGATCTCCACAAATTGGGTGAGTGGGCAACAACAATGTGGCAAATGATGTTCAAAGTTGGCAAGTGTAAGTTGATGGCACATTGAACAAAAAATCCCAGCTTCAAGTATATGCTTGAACTTGCTAAATTCTGAACTTACTGAAACTAAGAGGGAGAGAGACCTTAGGTTTGTACTAGACAGCTTAATGAAGATATCAAACCAGTGTGCCACAGCACTAAAAGCACTAAAAAAAAGGCAAAAGCAAAAAAATCAAAAGGGATTGAAAAGGGGGGGGGGGGAGGAGACCAATATTATAATACCCTGCAGAGAGCTATAGTACAGCCTCATTTGGAACGCTGTGTGCAGTTCCAGTCACTTTATCTCAAAAAGGACACTGTAGAGCTAGAAGTATAAAAGAGGTAATGATTAGGGGGTTGGAGCACCTTTCCTATGAGGAAAAAAAATGAAAAGATCAGGAACGCTTCAGTTTAGAAGAGACACAACTAAGGGGCGGACGGAGGTTTATAAAATTATGCACGGGGTAGAGAAAGTAAAATTCTTCTCCCTCTTCCAAAACATTACAACTCAAGGGCATCCAATGAAGCTGATAGGCAGTAGATTTGGGACAGAAAAAGGAAACAATTCTTTACATAATGATTAAAATGTGGAATTCATTGCCAGAGGATATCCATAGGCACAGGCAACTTTAAAAGGGGATTAGACAGATACAGTAGGTACTAGCCATGATCATACCAATGCCAGGAGGCAATATTAGAGGAGAGCCTTGTCCTCTATGCCCTGTTATTGGCCCTCCAGAGTGACTGGTAGGCCACTCTGTGAGACAGGGTGCTGGATTAGATGGACCACTGGTCTGATCCAGCAAGGCTCTTCTTATGTTCTTATGTAACAACATATTGCTTTTCTGTAATTGGTATTATTCAACGACAGTCATCCTATGTATTTTATGTCCTCATAGATCATGGAAATCTTCTACAGCTAAGCTCAACCATTTGCTAATCACTTCAAAGAGTAGTGTTCTAGTGAATGTCTGGATGTTCCCTTCCTGCTCAATTGCTCTCTAGTCCACCACAACAGGATCTGAACACCTGTTGTGGGAAATGAGGTCTAATTGCACGGCAGCAGACGAGACCACTTTAAGAACATTAGTTACAGTTAGTTTCTTCTTTGCAGTCTCTGTACAGGCACATAATGGGAGATTAGCAAGCTGCTCGACCTAGAGGTGGGAGAAGTAACAAGAAGAGGACATTTACCACTGCCCTGCGAAAACCCCATCTCTGTGCTGGCTCTTATCTCAACCTAGATACCTCAGGCAAACTCAATCTCCTCTGATCTTAGAAGCTAAGCACAGGCAGCCTTGGTTAGTAATTGGATGAGAGACCTCCAAAGAAGATGAGGGTCACTATGCAGAGGCAGGCAATGGCAAACCATCTCTGCTAGCCTTTTGCTTAAAAACCCCAGCAGGGGCTGCCGTAAGTTGGCTAAGGCATGATGGCACTTTCCATTACCACCACTCTCACAATTTGAGGGCATAGTGCTTCATGATAGATACCGGAGGCAAAATTTTAGAATTATTTTGTAAGGTCTGATATGATATCATCCAAGTCTGAACCATACCTCTAAGTTGAGTGGAGTTGTGTCTGACTTACATGGTAAATGTGCACAGGTTTCAACTTTATGTCCCTCCCCTGAAAGAAAAAATTCTACGATAAGGGCCATCTGAAGGGGACAGTTTGCCTCCATGCTGCAAGCTCTTTTAAAAAGGTGTTCCACTGGATCAAAAGTGTATGAAACAGCAGGAAAGCACAAATACGTCTGCTGAAAAAAGGGGGGAAACTGGAGAAAACAGAAAAAGAGAGACAATAGTAGAAATTAAGCTAGACTTTCTTCAGCAATGTCACCTTAAGTTCCTAAATGCTGCTGCTTTTGCAGCAGCCAAAAGTGACCAAAATGGGAAGGCCTGACTCCACTCCTTTAGGCGTGTGTTATAGCACTACTTCTCCAGGTGTGTAGAGCCAGTCAACAAACTCTTGAGCTTAACTCTAAAACAGGGATGGGCAGAAGGTCACTTGAAAGTGACCAGTCACTGTCCAAACAAAAAGTAGTAGCTCTCCATCCCTTTGCTAATGCTGAAATCATGTTCTTATTCTTCCCTTAAAAAGCTACCACAGCAGCTTTTCTCTTCTTTCTTTTGTACAAAGGAGATGTTCATACACACCCCTGCTCTGGATGGGAAAACAGCGCCAACATTCTTCCATGCACTTTTACCTTTGCTTTGAACAGGAAACTAACATGCTATTTACTTTGTCTTTTTGCATCAAAGCTTTTATTTGCCTCTTCCAAGAAAACCTGTCTCTCTGCAGGGCACATTACAATTTAGGGTAAGGTGGTGGTTTGCTTTGGGAAAATAGCAGAAGAAAGGGTTCTTCACCCAAGCAATGCAGATCTGCTCTAAAATGCTGTAATTTTTGTACCTACTGCCACTGTGCAACCACTCTACCCACTAAGGCATTGTTTTGTGCCTGGTCACTACCCTGGTCTGGGGGGAGGGGGAGTAGCTCTCAGAAATATCTCTACACCCTCCTGCTCTAGAATATTCTGAAAGATGTTCTGTGTAGGTACACAACCCACAGCGTGCCTGTATGAAGACCATTATTTATTTATTTAATCACATTTCTAGACCGCCCTCCCCGTCAGACGGGCTCAGGGCGGTTTAACAACAGCTTAAAACAATAAAAACATTATAAAAACATTAAAACATCATATCAAACAATTAAAATTGGTGGGTATAAAATATTAAAATACAGCTTTGTCCTGCATGGGTGGTGGAAGGTCTTCAGTGGTATGGCCGGCGAGAGGACAGCCTAGCCCCCACCAAATGCCTGGTGGAACATCTCCGTCTTGCAGACCCGGCGGAAAGATAACAAATCCTGACGGGCCCTAGTTTCCTCAGACAGAGAGTTCCACCAGGTTGGAGCCAGAACTGAGAAGGCCCTGGCTCTGGTAGACGCCAGGCGGACCTCCCTGGGGCCAGGGACCATCAGCAAGTTCTTAGTGGCTGATCGAAGCGACTTCCGGGGAACATATGGGGAGAGGCGGTCCCGAAGGTATGCTGGGCCCAGTCCGCATAGGGCTTTATAGGTCAACACCAAAACCTTGAACCGGACCCGGTACTCAACCGGTAACCAGTGCAGCTGATGGAGGACAGGTGTTATATGAGCCATGATTGGTGCTCTGGCAACCACCCGTGCAGATGCATTCTGAACCAGCTGCAGTTTCCGGATCGAGCCTAAGGGAAGCCCTGAGTAGAGTGAGTTGCAGTAGTCTAATCTGGAGGTGACCGTTGCCTGGATCACTGTTGTAAGGTCATGGGTCGATAGGTAGGGGACAAGTTGTCGAGCCTGTCTTAGATAGAAGAAAGAGGATCTAACAACCGCTGCGACCTGTGCCTCCATAGACAAGGACGCATCCAGGACCACCCCCAGGCTCCTCACTCTCGACACCGGTGTAAGTGGTGCTCTGTCTAGAGCAGGGAGCTGGAGTCCCACACCCATGGACCCTAGACCCACATGCAGGACCTCCGTCTTCAAGGGATTCAATCTCAGCCAACTCTGCTTCAACCATCCAGTCACAGCTCCAAAGGCACGTTCCAGGACATCTGGGGCAGAGCCAGGCCGGCCGTCCATCATCAGATACAGTTGAATGTCATCTGCGTATTGATGGCACCCAAGTCCGAAACTCCGTACCAGCTGGGCGAGGGGGCGCATACATACGTTAAATAGCAGGGGGGAGAGTATTGCCCCTTGAGGGACACCGCACACTAACGGGTGGTGGGATGACAACTTCTCCCCTAGTGCCACCCTCTGTCCCCGACTGTGGAGAAAAGAAACAAACCACTGCAGAGCTGTCCCTCGAATCCCCACATCGGCAAGGCAGTGGACCAACAGGTCATGATTGACCATGTCGAATGCTGCTGATAGATCTAACAATATCAGCAGCGCCGACCCGCCTTGATCCAGCTGTCTATGGAGATCGTCCATCAGGGCGACCAGCAATGTCTCCGTCCCATGTCCCGGATGGAAGCCCGACTGGAAAGGATCTAGGGATGAGGAATCATTCAGGAAGACCTGCAGCTGCTCTACCACCGCCCGCTCAATCACCTTACCCAGGAACAGGAGGTTCGAAACTGGGCGGTAACTGACCGGGTCGGTAGGGTCCAAAGATGGTTTTTTCAGGAGAGGCCTAACCACAGCTTCCTTCAACGCTTCCGGGAAGATCCCGGAGCTCAGAGACATGTTGACAATGGCCTCCAGGGCATCCCATAGCCCATCTACGCTGGCCTTCACCAGCCACGAAGGGTACGGATCCAAGGAGCATGTGGTAGGCCTAACTGCTCGCAGGATCCTGTCAATCTCATCCCCAGAGAGTGGACTGAAATGGTCTAATATCATACCAGAAGGCGGCCAAGGGGCCTCCAGTTCGCACACTGTATCAACTGTGGCTGGGAGATCACGGCGGAGAGACAAGATTTTATCAGCAAAAAAGCTCCCAAAAGCCTCACAGTTAATATCCGAATTTGAATTTTGATGGTCCCCTCCTGATAAGGGAGTTTCGGACTTGGGTGCCATCCATACAGTTTTGCTGGGCGTGAGCTAGCTGCTGCAATGGAGGCTGCATAGAACTCTTTCTTTGTAGCCTTCACTGCCATCTCATAGGCCTTCATAAACGTCCTATAAGATGCTCTTGCCTCTTCGTCACGAGTTCGCCGCCACACTCGCTCTAGCCATCTCAGCTCCTGCTTCTTCCGACGTAGCTCCTCTGTATACCAGGGAGCTAGTTTAGTACGGGGGCGGAGAGGAAGAACAACATCTTGTTCGGTTTTTAGGCTGCATTCTTCGCTACATTTAGAAGCAACAAAGCACGTTACTTACTCTATGCTGCATATTTCCAATATCCGTGTCTCTACATTGATTTTGCACTGAGAAGTGCTTTTTCTGGAGAGAAAAAAGAAAGTTATTTTGGAACTATTTTAAGAACTACTGCAGAACAGTGATACATTTTTGGCAAAGATGATGAAGTGAAAAGTGCCTTTAGATCCTGCAGCAGTCAGAGTGAGCTGGTGTCTCTGCAATAAATATGCAAAATGTGTTCCTATCCTCATCTAAGGATATGCATGATTAAGGGCACTGCTGCCAGTGAGTTCTCTACCCATCCCCCCCACATTAAACTTTCTCTTCACCCTTTACGTGTTTACAGTGGAAAATACTTAAGGAAGCCTGCTACAATAAAGTGTGAGCTAACCCTCAGTTAACAGTCAGAAATCCCTATTTACATTTTGATTTTTGTATCTGATATCCTCTGTCAGGGCTCATTTACACTGAAACGTTGCCCACAAAAATACACACCTTTTCACCAAAGTGATTGTATTACGCAGGATGTTTACTACATTTTCTTAAATAATGATTTTTTTCTTTTCAATTCAGAAGCAGCATGATCTAAAAATCACCTGCTTACCTGCTAAGTTCCATTGACACAAGGCATTGCTGTTTGAATTTCAGTAACTAACAGGGTTTCTTGACAAGCATTTTTAAAGAAGATAAAGAAAAGATACCTCAGTTAAATATTCTTTAAATGCTCCCATATAACCTTCTAATTCATAATGTTAGCTGGTTACTTGTTGCATATGCATGCAGCAACCTTTTCCTTCCCTACTGAACCAGGGTTCAACAAGTTCACCATGTAGGCTCATGGTTTAAGCCCAGTATTTCCATTTTAACACAAGCTGCCCGAATCATTCTGGGGAAACGGTCTATTTTTTAATAATTAAATTGACTAAAGTAGAATTAATATAGTTCAAGCCAGTTTCTAAAAAAAACTCTAGAGAGCTCCAAGTGTACATTTTTTCTATAATAAGCCTTTTTGAATTACATTTTTGGCTTAATTTAGTATAATATAGTATTTGTGATATTTCTCTTAATCTCTTCTCTGTGTACTAAACTGCACGGATACTACATAGTTTGCTATAAAGTACTGTCCACCCTGTTATTTATACACTGGCTTAGTACTAAGTGAGAAGGGTACCTTCTTTGCAGGTCAGTCTAGATGTTCTCAGGAGATCCCTGAGTGGTGGCAGCTAGAGGTGGGCATGAACCGAAATACAAACCAAAGTTTGTGATGAACCGGGATGGTTTGTGGTTCACGAACCAGTGGTTTGTGGGAGTGCATTTCTGATGATCCGTGACGAACTGTAAGGCGGTTCATTTGGTTTGTGGTTCGTCACTTCCGGGGACCATAGAACACCCCCCTTGTCAGTCAGAGATGCCAAACTCACAGGGAGTCTTCAACAGGCTCTGCTCCAGCCACTCTCCAAGTCTGGCAAAGATTGGATTTCGAATGTCCAAGTTATACACCCAGAACGGCTGCCCCCAGGAAAGTTCCATTGCCAATTGACTTGCATTAGCTCCCTTGAAATGCTATGCAGCACCAAAAAGTTGCAATGAAAACGTGGGATGGAGTTACAGAATCTTCCTCTGAGAACCAGAGGAGTTAGTCGTGTTAGTCTGTAGTTGCAAATAGTAAAGAGTCCAGTAGCACCTTTAAGACTAACCAACTTTATTGTAGCATAAGCTTTCGAGAACCACAGCTCTCTTCATCAAATGCATTGTCAGGCTGTTCTAAGAGGAAGACTGTAATTCCATCTCACATTTTCATTTGCAATTTATTGGTGCTGCAATGTATTTCAATGGAGCCAATGCAAGTCAATTGGCAATGGAACTTTCCTGGGGGCAGCCCTTTGGGGGTGTACAACTCAGACATCCGAAATCCAATCTTCACCAAACTTGGTGAGTGGCTGCAGGAGAGCCTGCTGAAGACCCCCTGTGAGTTTGGCATCTCTGACTGTCAAGGGGGCTGTTCTACAGTCCCTGAAAGTGACAAACCAAATGAACTGCTTCGCAAACCAGGGCAAGTTTGTGAATGTTCATGGTTCGTTTTCCCGGTTCGTGCCCATCTCTAGCGTCAGCTGGTTACCAGGGTGTTCTCCATGGAGACTTTAGTCTAAGGGAGTTTTCTAGCAAGGAAAGACACTTTTCCCTCCCCCTTCCTTCTGTAACATCAGTACACAAGGAAACTCTACAAACCAGAAAGATGAACCCACACATTCAATTCCAGACTTTTTGCTGAACTTTCAAAAGAGACAGAAAATTTTGCTGTAGCAAACATTTTTGCTGGGATGCAGATCCATGACTTTGGGGCATCAACTAAGAATATCCGTCACTGAACCACTGACCTTTGCATAACAGTACCCCAAACTTTGTTACAGATGACATAGGAGGTCCTAGTGGTTAACTATAGTCAAGTGGGACATAAACACTGAAGAATATATCTAAGCAGTTCAGGACCATGAAGATCAAAACAAACACCATGCATATATTCCAAAATTAAGATGATGTTTCATGCTCATGTATGAGTTTAATTTTATGAAGCTGCTATAAGATTACTAATTGTTGTTTAGAATGCAATGGATTTTCAATGGTTAATTCCTAAAATTGTTCAAGCAGTTGTTTTTCATAGATATCAAAAACATACCTCTTTCTCTGTTTACTAACTAGACACTGCTGATTCACTGTCATGTCTCTATTTTTCAACTGTTAAGCATATTTTGTCTGAGTCCATTCTACGTCCTTTGTTATTTTACAACAATGTAAACCAAGTAATTTGTTTCATAATCACTACATAAATACTGTCACTTCTGTGATTCTGCATGATTACTTCTGAATGGTGTATGAAGAACTTGCTTGGACTGCACATTTGCTATTAGATCATATCCAGAAATTTTAACCAGGCATGACTACACAAACCTAACTATGTTAAAGTTTAGCCTATTTATAACATTCAGTGGGACTTAAATGGTTTAAATATGTACTACTCATATTACCTTTCTGGTTTGGCTTGTGCTTCTTTTAGATAGATGCCACAGAACTGAAATATCCTTTTTTTTCATTTACTAAGAAAATAGTGATTTAGAGCCTGCACAAAGATATCCGTATTATAGTACCTATACAAAAACTTCTAGAAATAATTCATAATAAGGTGTTTAAAGGGATATTCTCTCTATAGAAATTATGGACAAAACATTATAGACCTCTAAATATATGCTACAGAAAGCATGCAATGATGGTTAGAATTCAGTAGTGTATGGCTGAAAACAACTGATACAGAGCTTAAGTCACCCTCTAATGATTTAAGCGGTTGCAGCTGGCCCAAAATGTGGCGGTGCGTGTTATCACCGGTGTTCCTGGTAATGCATATATAACACCATTATTGCGCCAGATGCATTGGTTGCCAGTAGAGTACTGAATAAGGTTCAAGGTTTTGGTACTAACCTATAAAGCCCTATGCGGACTGGGACCAGCATATCTGTGGCACCGCCTCACCCTATAAGTGCCCCAGAGGACACTTAGATCAGGTGACAAACAACTATTAGTGATTCTTGGTCCCAGGGAGGCCTGCCTGGCCTCAACCAGAGCCAGGGCCTTTTCAGTTCTGGCTCCAACCTGGTGGAACGCACCATCTAATGAGACCAGGGCCCGGCAGGATTTGTTATCCTTCCTCCAGGCCTGTAAGATGGAGCTGTTCCACCAGGTGTATGGTTGAGGCTGAGCTGGGCCCCCACTGGCCGAAGAAATGAGAACGAGTCCCTCCCTACTAGAAGCATCCACCATCTAACTTTCCACTTCGGATTTCGGAGTTTTTCTCAAAACTTTTTCCTGCGGTGAAGGAGCTTTGCGATGTTGAGATAAATTTAAATGGGAGAGATCCTATTTATGGGAATCTGGGGGAATAACAAAGTACAGGAAAATAGACAGCACTTGTTAAAAGCCATGATTATAACTGCCCATGCTGTAATAGCGTATGGATGGAAAGATGCCTCTAAATGGACTTTGGAAAGATGGAATTGGTATCTATATGAATGGATCCAATCAGACATTTTATCAATATTAAAACAGGGTAAGACATGGGAAAGTAAGACATTAACGATAAGGAAGAAATGGTCTAGATACATAAGATGGGTAAGAGGAGAGACCAACCAAATTATATTAACGAAACTCCAAAGAGTGTGCTCATGGTTAAAGATATAAAGCAGATGATTCTTATGGTCGTTCCTCTTGGGGGAGGGGGAGAAAAGGGGGAAAACAAGCTTGTATTGGATGTATGGATTGTTAAATTTATTCTATATGTAAATGTACATGAAGTATAGACTGTATGTGGAGGTAATATTAATGCATACATCGGTACAATTTTTTAAAAACAAAAACAAAAACTTTTTCCCGCTTCGGGGAAACCTGAATATTTTTCAGGTTCACACCCCTAATACATTCCATATGGATACACTTTTGAGGTTTGACAGGAAACTTATTTTTGGACTCAGATATCCTTATAAACACAGGATATAAAGAATGATAAGAGCTCTTAAACAAGACCTAGGGAAAAAACAAACCAAATTTCTCAGAAGGCATTACCTAATGTTAATTTGTTTGCTTGGAGCTAAGACTAGCCAAACATCAAATTATAACAGAGTATATGAAGCATGAATTTAGTCAACTAGGAAGAAATTGTTAACTGAAACAGAATCAGTTAATTTATGAGACATTGCCTGTTTCTAAACATGAAGTGCAGCATGAAAGAAACAAGCAGGGTCTGCTCCTCAATGAAACATTTGTTGATTCGTGCACGATTGGATCTTCTGCTGCCTTTGTTATCTGGTCTCTCTTGTTTTTTTTAGAGGGTTGGATGGCTCTTTAAAGGGATGTTGCCTTCACTCTTGCCTTCTAGCAGGCAAGAAAGAAACTTGAGGAAAGATATGTACTTTGGCATGAGCCAAAGAATGTCCTTGAACTAATATTACAATTACTTTGTGAGAGTAATTGACTTGGTAAATGTTTGAAAGCTATCTTGAATAAAAGTGTATATACATGGAATAGAGAGGGTAGACTACACTAAACTCACCTAACATTCTCTTTGACATTGACAACCTTAGCAACTTGTAAGATACCGAAATACAAAACCTCAGTATTTGAATATGCTTTCAGAATTCAATGGACTAGTGCATATTAGGCCTACCATGAGTCGTTTGCTAGAACAGTAAAAGAAAAGCCATACTTAGGGACCCTTCTGTTAGACTAAACTACCTAAACAGGAACTTACTTTACAGTCAGGGGTGGCTCCTATTCTTTGTAATCTGTTCTACTCCCGAGACTTACCTTAATTTGAACCTGTTAGTATTCTAAAATCTGCATATTGGAATCCAGCCAATACCTTAATAACTTTAGTATTTGATATATATATATTTTTTCTTATCCATTAAAAATTCTTGGTGACTGAGAAAAAAAGATTATAAAGAATGGACTGCATTGTGACTATCAGGCACCTGTACAAAATGTTCTGTAAACAAATGTTGTATTTTATAAGCATGTATCTTTTTGAAACACATTATCCTTTTGAAGCACAAGTTTTGTTTAGTAACTTACTGGAAGAATGACTTCTTTCTGAGGCAAGGAATGAACTCTTTCTTCATACAAAGATGAAGGTTTGTGTGTTGGGGGGAGATCAATCCTGCAAGAAAAAAGTAAACTTTAATCATTACCACTAGTGAGATGAAATTAAGTTTATATTAATAAACTGTAAAACTAATTATTTGATACTTCATACAAAAGTTAGCACAATTTCATACTGATGGTTTTATATAAACATTTATCCAAGTAATCTAACAGTTATCAGTCCTGTCTATAGCCTGAAGAAAGGAGGATAAAGCACATTACATGAAAAATCATCAATATAATTTGGACGTCATTTTTATGTCATTTATTCGTATCAGTGTAAAATGGCATCAAATCACAACTGACTTTTAGAAACCACATAGGAATACCTATGAAAGACATAACAAAGAAAGAATACCGCCAAGGTTATTTTCTAGATCATATTTGCTCTGTCCTGATTCATATAGGAGTCCATGAATTATTTATTTATTAAATTTATAGTTCGTTCTCCCTGCAAGTGGGCTCAGAGCAAAACAAAACAATTAAGATACATAAAAGATCGAACATTGGTAGCTTAAAAATAAATTAGTTTGTTAAAACATCCTATGTGCAGAGCATATATTGCACAATCTCATCTTCAGTCATTTGGGCCTGTGGGACAGGGTGGCCAACTATCAAATGAACATCAGAATCAAGGGGAGCACAGCCCCCCCTCCCCTTGGTAGGAGGCCGGTTGTGTAATGTGCCTGGGCATGACTGTTGCATGGATCATTGACACAGATAAAATAATGCTGACTTGGCAACCGTCATCAATAAGGAGGCATCCAAGACCATACCCAGACTCCCTCATTCAAAGGAGGTTCACTATATATGGCTGTATCAGCTGTCCATCTTGCTACTACACCTGAAGTCTTCTCATAATGCAAAGCTTCTTTCATTTTTGTATGAACTAGTTATACGGTTATGTTCTTTGGACTGGACTGTGTTCATGCACAGATTTGGGTTACATGATAAATAAATTCTTTTGCTGTTCTTCATGTTCTTCATAAGCATTATTTCTTTTACATCTGAAGCATAAGATGAATTAAAGAGACAAACTAACAGAATCTATTGGATGATTGGAAGGAAACATTCTGACAGCTTAAGCCTAACTGCACTGATTATGCCTCTACATGTGGGGTGTACAGAAACATATGCAAACTATTTAAATACTTCAAGGACTGTGTAAATGCGTATCGGTACAATACAAACCCAGGAGAGAGAGCAATGATTTCAACTGGTTTAAAGAAACATAACTTACACTTTGTCCAGGTATGAGGGCCTTTTCTTCCTGGGAGTCAGTAATACCGTCACAAAAATGGTAATGATAAATAGAGCAAGTACTGCTCCTATAACTGCCCCAGCTACAGCTACAGATGACGACTGCTTAAATGGAACATCTGAAACGTAATTGATCATGCATTATGCTTTTCAAGCAGTATGTCACATTAATCAAAACCCGTCTCAAAATCTGGAAACAGAAATATGGCTGACTGCTTCTGAAAACACAGTTAAACATTTTGTACAAATTCTACAAATTGCTATTTTCAGAGCATATGAGTCATCAACAGCTCCTCAAAATACTGGGAAAAAATGACTGCAAGGAATACATTTTGAATATATAGATTTAAAAGTTTAGAACAAGAATAAAATAGGGAAGATGATACATGGTGACATGCTTTCAGTTCCTAAGACATTAACTATTCTTTAAAAAATTGAACTGCTTAATTTTTGGAAAAGTAATTTTTAGAACACATCTGTAAATCGCATAGCAAAATAACTATTATTTCATTAGGTGGGGCATAGGGCAGGGCATAAAAATGAATACAAGTTATACTGCAAGCCAGTCTGTTTAGAAACTGTTGCCTAAACCATACAAAAGCAAAAAACATATGCTTTACTTACCAAAGCAACCTGACATTATTTTATGTCTCTGAGATAGTGTACATTATGTTCAGTGCATTGATCTAGTTTTACTATCCAATTTCTGTACAAACTGTGTAAGAAATATTAAGCTTTTCTGTAAATATATAAAGAGATGCAATTTTTTTCAACCAAGTATAAACAGGAATGGCTATACCGTTTTCAATTTGGTACAACTGGACCTTATTTTAATACTAATTACTTGACATTAGAAAACTTGGCCTAATTACACACATTTGTATCAGAAATGCTTGAACGTTTTTGCTATTCATTAGTTTTTCCTCTATGCTACATCTATGGATGTGCTCATTTTGCTTCACGGATATTGTCCACATGCAAAACTTTCTACTGTAAGAATGAATGGAAGCAGAACATACAGATAATAATATACTTTAAGAAGATAAGAACGAAGATGAATTTTACAATGCAAGTGTCTTTCAAGGATTATAGACCAAAGTTCAATTCAAAGGTTCAATTAAATTCAAAATTAAACATGATATAGTGTCTATGCTATGAAGTGTGTCCCCAAATATAAATACAAAAATGCAGCCATATAGAATGCAATTTGAACAACAGAAGTGGCATGGACAGCTTTGTTTTGTTTTTACTTCTTTTCTTCTCCTTTCCATTTACGATAAAAATGGGGCAATTTTCACAGAAGTAACACTTGAAGAGTAACACTCCCCTTTCAGCATTAGACCAGTCTTTACAGCTGTAAAAAATATTTGGGACAAAATACATGTAATTCATTATCACTTGCACTTTTACCCTTAAGCCCCACTGGCATCAACAGAAAAAAAAACCGAGTCAGGACTAACTGAAGCTTCTGTTACTTTCTATCGGACACACTTGCAACTTGAAACTCATTTACACTAGAGCTTGCATTCACATTTTCATTTTTGCCAGAAAAGCCTATCAGCTAAATTTTGGCCTACCCTTTTTCTGGCCCAAACTGATCCACAGCTACAGTTCTAAGTTGTTTGTTCAGTGATGCTCAGACACCTTTTATTTGTTCAAAAGCTTAGCATGTGTACTTTATTACTACACAAAGATTGATTTTGCAAACTTTGATATTGCAAACGAATACTGAGCAGTCCAGAGAAGAATCTGCAGGCATAATTTATTTATTTAAATATTACTAATTATACCCTCCCCAAAAACACAAAGGAGCCTAATTGCATCATACGATGCAGCATCCAATGATGCTTGATGGGATGAAGGTTAATAAACTGGAACATAATCCCAGCAAGATGGAGGTGCTACTGGTGGCAGGGGGAAGTTCTGAGTTATCTCCTATTCTAGATGGGGTTGTGCTCCCTCTAAAGGAGCAGGTTTATAGCTTGAGAGTGCTCCTGGATCTGGGCCTCTTGTTGGATAAACAGATGGGTTGCCAGGGATACCTTTCACAAACTTTAGCTGGTGAGCCAGCTGCAGCCTTGTGGCTTAGTAACATCTAGAATAGATTACTGCAATGTGCTTTACTGGGGGCTGCTCTCGAACACTGTCTGGAAGCTTCTGTTGGCACAGAACGCTGTGTCCAGAATGCTAATTGGAGTGGGTTGTACAGACCATATCATTCCAGTCTTGTTCCATTTGCATTGGCACCCAATTTGCTTCAAGGTGCTTGTATTGACCTTTAAAGCCCTATATGGCTTGAGACGAGCACATCTTAAGGACTGCCTTCTTCCACATGGACCTACCCATCCACTCTGGTCATCTTTGGAAGCCCTAGTTTGTGTACCCCAGCCATCTTAAGCTAGACAGGTGGCAACCGAAGAAAAGGCCTTCTCAATCATGGCACAAACATTTTGGAACTCCCTCTTCAGTGAGATTCATGTGTTCTCCTCTACTGTTGTCGTCTGTCAGTGAGTGATGACTTCTTTGTTTTGTCTGGCATACCCCGAATAATGGTAATTGGCCCTCCTCCCTATTTATTGAACTGTTTACATACTATTTTTTTTAAAAAAACCTTTTAAAAATTTTATAGAGTTTTAAAATCTTGTTTTGTTTGTTAGTGTTTTAATGTTCACTATCTTGGGGACTCTAGTTTCTGTAGACAGGAGGCAAAGGAATGTTCTAAATAAAAAATTAATAAATAGTGAAGCTAAACAGATCTGACTGGAAGCTGGCTGGATATGGCATCATATGGAAAGCTGCTCTGAGTTCCACAGAAGAAGAATGGATTACAAATAACTAGTAAATATGACTATCAGGAAGTTTATGACTGCATTAGTCTCAAATCATTAATCCCAATATATCAGGAGGTGAAATGTGCTTTATAAGTAGTGTGTAGGAAACTATGACATACCTTTACACACAAGAATGTACATTTGCTTCCTGATTTGCTACATGTACAACTGACAAAACAGACAAAATTGCATACATTACATGACTGTAAATGCAGTTCATTTAGCATACAAGCTAGCTACTCTCATCTCATGCAAAATTAGCAGCTTAATCCCAGGCATGTTGAACCATTGTGAAAGTACTTAAATAGTTTTCAACCTAGAGCACTATTGTTGCTCTACAAAATAATGTAGTAAACAAGGATTGGGAGGTTTCTCCTGTTCTGTGCATTCACCTTCCATTTGACTTAATTTGGAGAATATCTCAAATTAACTGATGAAATTGCACAATTGTTCTGTTTACTTTTTCTTGTTGTTCTCTTACTGGTTACCAATGACCTACTGCCCAGATTTGCACCAAAACACAGAATAAAAGAGGAATCTTGATGTGATGCAATCACATTAATATTTCTTTTTTACTTTGATTTAATCAAAGTGATTCTGGGATGGAAACCAGTAAATTGTAAGAAAAAAACTGCGAACATGAAACTGCTATGCTCTGAAGTTTGAACCAACCATAGGAATAAAAAATAGAAAAACAGATCTATAATGCGCTGCTGCCATTTTGGAAACAAATAGGCACAAGTATCCAGAGGAGTTAGCCGTGTTAGTCTGTAGTAGCAAAATCAAAAAGAGTGCAGTAGCACCTTTAAGACTACAATAAAGTTGGTTAGTCTTAAAGGTGCTACTGGACTCTTTTTGAAATAGGCACATGTGTAACCCCAACAGCAATTCAGAGAATTTCATATGCTTCCGTAATTGTTAAAACCTGCTGCTGTTTAAATATTCCTCTCTTAACACGGAAACCATACTGTTAGCTACAACAGCTTAGAATGTTCTAGACAGATTTAGAAGTATTAAGTACTTATAGTCTTGATTTTGATCCTGTGGATTTATTCCACCACTGGTGGCACTTCCCTCTAGTGTAAGTAGCATTCCTCTGATGCTGGCAGAAAAGCTGAGCCTCTTCCATCAGAAAGCTCCTTATGCCAGTAGAAAGCACTATGGTTAGAAGAATGGATCTATGGGATCCAATCCCTTAGAGTCTATCCATTTTTCACATATGGCTGGATTCTGTTTTTTGGGGAACTCTGACAGCAACACCAGCTTAAGTCCTGGTGCTTTTTTTTATAGACTTTCTTCTATGGTTGACAAACTAAAACATTTAACCACTTCACTGAATAAAATAGTAGTCTAAACTTTGTATAGCTGAACAACAAAAATGTTATAGCGTTTTCTGCCCTTAGGGTGTGGGTTATATAAACAGTCAGAGGGTGAGTGGTTGCTAGAATGGTTTAAAGTTTACTATACAATCTTTCCCAATGGCAGTCTGCCAGACTGACCAGTCATCAGTTTGTGAAATGCTTTCCAGTGCAACAATACATTCAAATATAATGCACAGAAATACTAATTTGATGCTTTTCAGCTATGTTTATAGTCTAGTTTGCTAGCCTGTTTTAGCATACAACTTTGTGTCTTTAAATTATTTGTGCATAGGACCTGCATTCAAGAAATTAATTTAACAAAAGATTTATTTCACACAACAGCTAATTCATACTTACAATCATTTCTCTATTTACACCAAACATACATTAGGTAAGAAACACTGCAACACTTAACATCTTAACCCTATTATGAACCTCTTCATATTTAACTGTGAAATTCTTGATAAATTTTAACAAACTTAAGATAAAGAACAAAGAGCATTAGGTACTCACTTCCAAATTTGAGTGTTACAAGAAAGTGTTTGGGGGCTTACATGAAGTATGCCACTATTGTTTACAATGGAGATGTTCCTAAGACCACGAGCTATCTTTTAAAAAGATAATAAAAAACAAACACACACAAGAGTTAGGACCTGCTGTTAGCTTAAGGCCTGGCCGTAAGTTCACTGAAGTAAGTTTACATTAGCTAGGGATGGACTAGATCCATAAAGTAATTATAGTAACTCGTTCGAGTTCACAGGCAAGCATGGTTTGATAATTTCACTTCCTAATGTATTGAAAAGAGACTTTGGTCAAGTAAAGTAATGTTACCACTTGAATTATCAATGTGATAGAGATGTATAGAAAACTAGTTTCATATATTTATAAATACTAAACTGCAGTCACATGTTTGAAGACATAGCAACCAAGTCACAGTGTACTGTCAAACTGCACCTTAATACAGATACTGTATTCACTGAAAAGCTCAAAAATACTGTAATCATTTTGTAATGATTTTATATTACTCACAGATATATACTTGGAAATAGTTGCTACAAAGCATTACCCAAGAATGCACATCACCAATTAGACTGCCAAATTAATATAATATTCCATTTGCAAAGATTCTGAATTTGGATAATTTATTGAAACCAAACTATTTTTAGTTTTGAGCATGTTTGCCAAGCCCACTCATGTCAATGGGGCTTGCTTCTAAACTTCAAACTATAATGTCCACGGAGTTCCTCTAATGATGCTGAAGTCTCTGTACAAACTGCATTTTTTCACAACTTTCAAGTGTTGTTAAACAGCAGAATTGTCCCATATCCTATGCCAGATTTCAGAGAAAGCAACACCCTTTCTTACAAACAGTTGTTGCTTCTGTCTCCAATTCAATTCCTTCCTTCTGCAGTAAGTTGTTCTCTGTACACTATTATATTTCTTTTCAAACAGCATTATTTTTTTCAAAAACCCTCTCTATACATTACATAGAATTAGCTGGTATTGCTTCACTTTAAGCTGACATTTGTGTGTCTTGCCACACCTTTTCATGCTTTCACCTCAAAATAGGCAGTTTTTTCAGAATTATACATGCTTTTAAAAAAACAGCGAACGTAAGGTTGCCTTTGCATTTAAAACTTTTATACTCCTTGGTTAATGTTTCTTTATACAGCCCACACACTCCTTGTAATTCCACAAAGGTCTGTGAAAAGCTGATTTTATTCTCTTAAAATGCATCTTCACTCAAATATAGAAGTTGCATCTGTGTTTTAACTGAATGTATTTATAGCTTTGTGCTTAATTAACATTCTGAAGAGTGCATAGGGAAACCTAACATTTTCTGAATATTACTTCTTTATTTTAGTTAAGATGAGCCATTTTTATTGAAGCAACATTTAATCAACCTTTTGGAAAGAATTCTTCCGAAATGCAGCTGAAGTGTTTGGAATCTAATATTCCAGTGTTTGGAATTAAAATGCAGTGTACAAATATAGATAGTGATAATGTTGCAAGACTGTTCATTGAAAGTCTATTTGCAACAGGTTCAGTGCAACAAGTAACCTGTAAGAGGTATCACACCCACTACAGAATCTAATTATGGCAAGTCTCAAAAATGTAGAGGTATTCAATTCTGTGCAGAAAGCCTAAAAATAAAGCTTTGAAAAAACTGTGCCATCAGAATATTTCATATTGTAAAAATTACCTTATGTAAACAAAATGTGCCTTAGATCAGCTCTATATGAGAATCAGTTTCATGTTGCTTTTTACTCAAATATATAGCTCAAAATGATGCATCAAGATAATTCTTGATCACAAGCTTGTAGTCACAAGGAAAGACAGTTGCTTCATTTCAAATTCTTTATAACAATTTCATGGGTTTTTTTCCACTTAGCACTTTGATCTTTAACTTGTGCTATAGGCCAAATAAAGCACTATTTTAAAATTCAGATCTTTTGAAAGACAGTAGTACAGCATTGAAAAAAATCATAAAGCAGCTTCAATACATTTAAACGAGGTTTTACATTTCATTTGTCAAGTTAGAATATAAAAAGCTTGAAAATCAACTTCAAAAAGCTTATTCTTCAAGAAAAAAGTATAAACAATCTGAAAGTGATCAGCTAATGAAAGGGCTTTTATGTACTGTCAAGATTTGAAAGTGGCCCTTACACATACCACTCCTTTCGAGATATTACAGAACCATCTACATGTGAAACTAAGTCATCTTCATTTTCATCGTAACATTCGTCACTCAAGTATTTCATTCCTAGTGTTCCACCTTCATAGTAATCCATAGGTCTTTCATACCTTTCCTGGTACCTGTTTATAGTGTCTACATTATTCCAGTCTGTTTTTTCAGGTTCTCCCAAGTAGTCTTTAGTTATGAGACTGTTCACTGGATGTTTTGTTTCTTTTTTCACACTGTCAGGGTAAGAATCCACATCATCTACCTGGAGAGTATCTATCTGAGATTCCTTTTGCATATCAGATGGTGGAATGTAGTTCTTTGCGAAGTAGTCACCACGGAACGTCCTCCTTCTCCTATACCAGACAGCGCCAACCAAGACACTTACAAGTATCAGGAAAAGAGCCCCGCCCACTGCACTACCGATGATGGTGCCCCAATTGTCTTCCTGCATTTCTGGCCATGGTGATGTTGAAAAAAATATTAGTTTTGGTTGTGTTGTTAAACCTGTGATGCCATCAGTTGGAGAAAGCCATGGAATCGTGGGTGGTGATGTGGTAGTAGGAGGAGGATCTAATGGAAGAGCAAAGAGATACACAAGACACAGAAAAGGCAAAGAATGTCAATGCAAACTAAACCAGTTAAGAGCTGATAAGAAAGCACAGTTGATGGGAAAGTAAGTGTATTTAACATAGTTTTTCATTCTTCTTGTATCTCCATGATATTCATTAATTTTGATAGAAGTACAAACTTGAAACAGTCACACAGCATCTGGACAACTCACTGAAGTATAAAAACTTCTTATTGTCTGCAATTGTTTCCATGCTTTTTTAGAGCAAACAGAAGATTATTTCCATCAGCAAAAAAGTGAAAATTTGTCCTATTCTCTGAAGTCAAGAGCTAAAAGCTAAGTGAAAGAAACACACACAAAACTTATTTTGGGGTGAACTGGAACTTTAACAGTAGTGTCAACATTAGAATAAAGAATGAAAAACTATAGATTACATGCCAAAGTTAGCTAGATATGATTTTAACTCTTGTCCCAAACATGTGGAATTATTAAATTTCATAGCTATAAAAGTGGCAAACGCATACTTAACACATTATGCAAGTCAATGCTTCTGAAATTCTTAACTAGTACTGGAAGGTGCCCAGAAACACTTAAACTGCCTGATTTCTGGAGATAGGTGCAGTGCATACAATGATGCTTCAAGTTCTAATATTTGCCACTGTAAGGTTACATTATTTCCATTACGGAGGGTGTGTACATTTACAGACTGAATAATACACACCATCTTTATTAGACTGGCTTTGCAAGTCAGGTGTAAATTTAGCATATGGGTACTGCAAAGCTTCAGTTTTTGTAGAGTATGCCAACAGCCTGGGTCCAGAGAATTGTGCAATTTGATTAATGTGCCCAAGAACAATCTGCAGTTGTCTACAAGGACAGTATCATAAAACAGTTTGTAATGCAGGATAGGAATCTGCTAGTAAAAAGAAAAAAAGTCTAAAATTTCACTGAGCATGCCCAAGGGCTTTGGATATGCTTATCCTAACTCCAGGGTCCCACCCATAATGTGTAACATTCAAAGATTTTTAACACTTACACAGGACACATCCAAAATGTTGGAGCAATCAATGAAATTTTTTCCCAGAACACTACAAAAAATTAGTGTTAGGAGAAACTCAACAGTTTAGAATTTAAAATCAAAAGGTACCTAATTTAAAGTAGCATGTAGTCCCCTGAAATATAATCAACTGGAGGAAACTGTTAATACAATATTAGTCTAAGACTACTTCTTCTAAGATAGTACCAACTGAGTAGGCAAGACAACAATTTAGAAGGATTCATAAGCCTAGTATTTTTTTTACAGAATCATAACTTAACAAGTTCAGCCACTGATTTGATTACATTTGAACTGTCTATATTTCAAGTAATTCAATGAACCATAATTATCTTCAAAATTTAGTTTTGTTTTATGATCTTTGAAGTATTTTCATGGTGTCTTGCTTACAGAGTTAGAATACAGTTTATTGAACATTATTACTGTTAGATCTGGATACTATCTGTCACTACAGGAACTGTTTATTCACATAAATTAGGTGATTTGTTAACACACATTCTTTGTGAATATATTAAAGCACACTAAACGAAAAAAGGGGAGACAGATGAACATAAATAGAGATACTGCATAGAGGAGATCATGGATCTTAGGCAATGATAGTTTAAACGTAGTTGTTAAAGGCCACTGATTCCTCTACCATCTTATAGTAGTTATATTTCTGGAAAAAAAGCATCACTATGGTACAAACATCTGGAGAACATTTGAAAATTGTGACTATTGTGACCAGATTAAAGTTCATGTCCAGGAATCAAGTCAGGAAACAGGGTTCTCCACCTGCTGCCCAGCCAAGTGACAAAGGCTTAATGAACAGCCACCTGCTAGGCTCAGCTTGGAAGTTGAAGGGTATTTTCCTCACAAATCTCAGAAACTGGTAGAATTGGTTGATAGCAGGTGCTTAATGTTTTCAGGCTCTCAGGCTGAGGCCAACAGAACTCAACTGACCATTAGGCTAGCTGGCTTTGTGTAATCCTACCTTCCTTCTCTACCACACTAAGCATAGATGGAAGACAGAGGGCAGAGCACCTGAAGTGGTTTGGATTGCTTCAAAGGCAGACAACTTGAAAGTGGAAGAAAAAATGGGATGTGAACCATTTTGAAAATTTCCTCTTTGCTTTCTACAATGACCTTTCACCCACAAAGTTTACAATAAATGGAAAGTACCCTGGTCTCCCAAAAGATGTTAGCACCGTGACCACTGCACCACACTGGCTTATGGGGAAAGAATCTGGAAGGCATATAGTCTTTTAGTCTGGTTACCCCAATTTAGGATTATGTCAGGAGCAAAGGCTGGCTCAGGTCCCATTCTTCAGTCAACAACTCCAAGAAACAGGCAGATAACAGGGTGGGGAGGGGGACTGCATCCTGGGACAGGGGAATGGGCTTGCTAGGACTGCCCCATCTAGGGGCTTTGTGTGTTGGCTGAAGGGAAACAAGCTGAGTTTGCTTTCTTTCAGCCCACATCTTTCCCCATCCTGTGCAGCAGGGTTGGTCTCTTTGATCCCAGGAATACTCCCCATTGTGATGGGAGACAGCTCTTAAATGAATAACTCAGGCAAGGCCAACCTCATCAGTTCTCAGAAGCTAGGGTCAGCCTAGGTTAGTAATTGGATGGGAGACCTCCAAAGAAGACGAGGGTTGCAGAAGCAGGCAATGGCAAACCACCTCTGTTAGACTCTTGCCTTGAAAACCCCAACAGGGGTCGCCATAAGTAAGCTATGACTTGATGACACTTTTCTCTTCTACCATCACCACCATCACCCAACCTATATGAAATCTTAAGCCTTTGGAAGAGAAGGCAGTGATTTCTTTCAATCTCTCTCCCATTGCAGACCTCACTTTCCCCCCTCAATACTGTTCCTAACAGTGTAATGACCCACAGAAATAACTGAGGGAGGGGGTGCCAGTGGACTGCAAGATAAGGGGGAAATGGAAAAGTCCTACTCTATGAAGTTAAGCGGAGGGATACACCCCACTAAATACAAAGCCACCTGTGAGTAACAATGGTTGGTTCTAGTCCACAAATGTTTATGCCGCACAAAAAAACTTTGTCTTTGTAAGTGCCCAAGAAACTCCCTCTCTTATTTTAGTAACATACTACTTCAACCATCCTTCCTTTGAAACTTATCCAAAACTGTCTTCACTTTCTTAACATACACTTCCTAAAACATTGTCCAGTATGTGTGTGTCAAGTTCTTCATACCTTTATTGTACTGATTTTGGTTCAAATACTGAGGCAAATGAATCTAATATTTGATGCATTTTATAGGTAAGCAAAATTCTAGATAATAGAATCCTCAAATATATAGTGCCATATAAACTGGAATAGGTAGATAAAGAGAAAGGAAAGAATGTTAAGATATCAGCAAGATGTAAATATGTAATGCATGTCTTCTTTTCACACCATAATATCTATTTTATCACTTCTCAAATAAAATTTAATCTTGCCTTAATAGCCAATTGAAGTAGCACCTTAATACATGTGTAAACAACTAGACTAGAAAAAATGTCCCACAAGACATTTATTTACAAAGAAAGTTACTGCACAGCAAAGTGACAGCAGGCCATTTAAAGTGAGCTGCTTCTTAGAGTGCATTACAAAGAAACATGTTTTATTTAAGAAAAAAGCTGACCTAAAAAGATTAATGAAGTAGGACTTGAAAAAGTTCCAGGCACTTAGGGTGCCATGGCCTAGAAATTTCATTGTGGCGCCTACTATTTTCAGCAATGGTGATCCTCAGAAGAACTACAAAACTATTGTTTATCATTTCACATCAAAATATGTTGTGCCATATGACATAAAAATGTGTATGTATGAAGTTCATGACATTGCTTATTTGTATGTTAATTTACACAATTCAGTGGCGGTGGATGAAATCTTTTCTTAACCAGTTGCTTTCTGTACTGGCTTCAATATTCAGTTACATGGAGCTTTTAAAAACAGCAATATAATATGAGAAATGGGGAAGAAATTAGTTTAGGGCTTAGCTTTTTGTTGTGGTGGTGACAACCAAGATTACCTCATATTTATTTATACACTACAACACTTTTGTCATAGTTTTTTTTTAAATATGAGAAACTGTGGAGAGTTTAGGATTAGGTTTTGTGGCAACAATAATGGTAAAATATGGTCCTTTGGGAATAAAACCCTGAAAGGCTGAAAAGTAAGCCTGGCTCCTGAATTATTGGGTTGAATCCTAAAGCCAAGGACATTTTTGTCAAGTATCTTCATGTAGAGAGTGAGTAGGCAAAGCACATCACATTTTTAATCTCAGTATCAGTTTTCAAGTCTGAATTGTATAGATGAATCCACCCACAATGAACTGACCCATACCTCAAGCTGGTCTACTATATCACAAATATAACAGCTACTTGTGTTGTGGGCAGATACATTCACAAAAATATACAGGTATGCAACACAGATGCCATGCAATAAGAATCAAGTTAATTCACTGAGTTTGTAAGCAACCAATAGATTTCTCAATGTACTTCAGTTAAGAGGAAGTAACAACATACATCCATTTTGACAATTATATTTTTGATAGAATCTTTCTAGAAATCTATGCCTTAAAACATCAGGGAAAGAACTCACCTAGTATGTAGATAGTCTTTTGATCACTTCTTTGGCCAAGAGAATTGGCTACTTTACAAACATAAGTTCCAGTATAATTGTAAGTCAATGGGCTGAGAAAATGCAGTGTATTGTTTAAAGGCTGTAAACCTTCAGGCCATTGCCCATCCAACCTAAATTACAAAACGTTTAGAGGCAGTTTGAATATTCTGAAAATTAAGCTAATAGAATTTCATTTAAATTAGAACAACTGTGAGTTTTTATGCTCTAGAAAACTAAAAGAGGTATGATTACACATCAATACTGCATTTTTCATTTTTTCAGGAATACAGAATATAGACTAAATATGACTTTAAAATGTTGACTTTGTTAATAGCACCCTTGTGAATTTCAGGTAGACAACTTACTTGTTATAATTCTTAATTGCTTTGTCTTGGACAAGTATCTAACATGCATTTGAGTACTTTTTAAGAAGAGTTTTGGCAGTTACTAGAACCTTCTCCTTTAAGGCAGCCACACCAAAAGCAGGAGGCTAGTATAAGCTTCTCCATGAAAATACTAATGTCACTTACAAAAACTAGCATTCTTTTCCACTGTATCCAATAAACTATCAGGGGAAAGTGTTCTGAGTTTTCCCACATTCTTCTTTGCTTTTGATCCCCCAAAAGATTAATCCTGGGTTGTGGAAACCATATGAATGAACAGCTGCATGGTCAGGGATAGAGATGACACAAATTTCTCAAGAAGCTTGTTCGGCAGATGAAGTTACCTTGTTCACTCACAATCAGACTGTGAATTTATCAAAGATATGTTCAGATTGCATCAAGCAACTTGAACAGCTTCCTGTTGATCAGAAGCCAATCACAGCTCACTAGTTCCCTCAGGAAAATAGCTATATAATGGAACTGCAAAAGGGAGCTCTTCCTTCCCCTTCAAGCTGGATTAGGATAGCAACGTAACTACTGACCGCTGCACTGCAAAAGAGAAAGAAAGAGAACATTTCTCTTCCCTCCCTTCCAAGCTGGGTGAGGAAAGATGCAATGCTTTTAAACTCTGCAATTCAACAAGGGAGAGGAGAGCTTGTCTGTCTCCTTTTCTCTGCAAGCCAAGCTGATAGTTTGGAGCGGGGAGAAAAGAAGCAAAATCAGTTGGGTTTATGATCAGCCTCTCCTTCCCACCCACCCACTCCAAGTCTTGTATCTAAACAAGGCTGGGAGATAGCACAATTTCCAAGAGCTTAGACCAACTCCAGATCAGCTGGGACTCATGATTCCCCGATTTACCCCCGAAGCAGGGGGGGAGCAAAATTTCCCCAGCAGGAGATCAGAAACCAACTCTTACCTAATCCCTTCTTAGCTGGGAGTTGGCTTCTGATGGCTGTAAGTAGCCTGCTCCTGCAAAAGGAACAAGGTTGCAAACAGCCTGTCAGTTAACTGGCTGTCTGATCACCACTGGCCAACATGAAATAAGTTGAACTGGCAGATATTCTAGCATCTCTGGTCAGAAATCTGCAAAGGGGAAGAGGGGTGGATACTGCCCTTCCTCCATCATGCATCAGCACAGCTCCACAGAAGGGACAGCAAGGAGAAAGGGAAATTTTCCTCTACTCCACTGCAACTGTTAATCCACAAGGGTCCTAAAATGCCAAGAGTAATCTTTTAAGGGTTAAATGATCCTGCAGGGAAGAGAAGAACACAGCTTCAGTTTCCCCCAACTGAGTAACAACAAAGCTATTTTCCATAGGAAGTTACTTTTTTCTTGTTACTCACAACAAATAACTTCTGCCTCCTGTAACACTAAGAACAGCTGATGGAGGTTACAGCAGTATTCCAGCAAACAATAATGTTTGTTTGACTATTAAATATGCTTGTTACTTTATGGTTCTGGATTTTGAAACCCACCTCTAAACACAGAATGAGATGTGGCAGAAGTATTAAAAATCAATTATTAGTTTGAAACAGTTAAATTAATACCACTCAAGCTGTCTTGATAATCAGTTAGTAGACATACCATTGGCAATAGTCAGGTCCACATATTTCCACCTCCCAGAGGTTTCCCACACCATCCAATAAAGGCTTGCTTGGCTAAGAATTGGGAAGAAGGTGAAAGGGAATGCCTACCATGTGCATACATGCATGATAAGACGTAGGGAAAAGCCAAAAGAAAACAGATACAGGGAAGGCAGAGTTCACCAACAAGATCTTCCATTATCAGTGATTGAAATCAGAGATTTCTGTCATTTCAAAGTCACAGTGTAGTTATGAACAGTGTTTTTCAAATCAAAAGCTCTTTAAATTTTAAACTCATTTGTTAAACTGCGCTCAGCTGTTAAAATAGTTCCAGTAATATGGAGAGAATAGAAGTGCATACATTAATCCTGCAATTCGCTAATATTTTCCCTACCTCTAGGATACCTTGTTCAAAGCAATTTTTTTATGTTTAGCATTGCATTTGTATATCAGTTTCTTTACTACATGCATGACTATATATACAAAGGTATGGAAAGCACTTCTCTTCAAAAAAAGTTGCAAACAAATTACTTCAAACCCGAACAATTACACTGAAAATGAATTTTTAAATTGTTGTAAACAAAATGTCACTACAATACTTCCAAAAGTAAACAGAAGTGTCCTTAGGAGAAACTTCAACCCCAAGAGTGAAAAACTACACCTAAGGGACCCGGAGGAACATACAAAGTATGATCAAACACTGGCAATTTTTAAGTATATTTTTTTGGAATTTAAAGTGACCTAGTGCATATATTGAGAATAAATATAAATTACAATCACATACAAAAATACTTTAAAAATTCTCTGTATACAAAATGCAGGGATATACAACGAAACAATATTCAATAAATAGGCAAACGGCCAAGTGGCAACATATTCATATAAACATTATACAATCTTCTTGCTTGTTAAAGTGTAGTGAAAACAATTCTCTTCTCTTACAGGTGCGGTGTTGACAGGGCATTCCCCAGGGAATCCCCGACAATTAACGGTAAGTATTAACAATAATTGTTGAGAAGAGTCATTAACATTATTCTTTTTCTTATGCAGGTGGAGATGGCTAAAATGGAAATACCAAGGAACCATAGACCCGACAAGGGACTGGTTATCAAGAAGCTTGTTTCCAAGTGCTTCGCTTCATCCGGGGTCAATAGACCTTGCCACCATGCATCTGTAATGAAATTTACAGTCTAATAAATTTTGTAAACCAATTGCGCCTCTCCTTCTTAGAATCTTACAGACTCAAAGAGCTTACCAAAATTGGCGCATGGCATCTCTCTTGCATCAGGAAGGCACACCTCATACACTGGCCATGCACAATGAATTAACTCTAAAGCAAACTTTTAAATGAACTAATTAAAGGTGCACGTCCCCTATTCATTCAAGATACAGACACTACTTCCACGGTTATCTACAGAAAACACGATAAATTCACGGTTAAGACCTAATGGTTTTATACGTCTTAAGAGTATGTATCCAAAGTCTCTCTTTCTGTAACAAAGTTTGTACTTTCTTCTGAGGGGAATCTTTGGGAGCCACAAACAGAACCGTGTATTTAAAGTCATTTTCTCTCTGATGACAATTAAGAAAATGTTCCACTAAAGGGCATCAATTACCCGGTTCCTACTTCTAGAAATGTGCTCCAAAATAGATGTTTTTACTGAATGGCTGCTATTACCAACATATATTTTATTATATGAACATATTATAAGATACACTACCCCTTCCGTCTGGCAGGTGGAGAAAGCAGATCAAAAATGGTAGTCTGTCCGTTGTTAACTATCACTGTGGGTCCTTGCAACACTAGCTGACAAACCTGGCACCTGCAGCAGGGAAAGTGACCTACGGTGTGAGAAATGGGTGCTGCTGAAACCTGTTGATCTGAATGTACCAAAAAATCTTTTAAACTCCTCATTTTCCTAAAACCTACGGTGGGGGGGGGGTCTTTCACAGCCCAGGATGTCCTGTAATATCTGCCAATATTTAAAAATGATCTTGAAAAGATCATTTCAAGGTCTATTGACCTCTGATGAAGCGAAGCACTTGGAGACAAGTGTCTTGATAACCAGTCCCCTGTCGGGTCTATGGTTCCTTGGCATTTCCATTTCAGCCATCTCCACCTGCATAAGAAAAATAATACTGTTAATGACTGTTTTCAACAATTATTGTTAATACTTACCGATAATTGTCGGGGATTCCCTGGGGAATGCCCTGTCAACACTGCACCTGTAAAAGAAGAGAATGGAAGATTTAAATCTCACTTACCATAAAGCTTCCTTTCTCAGTGGTCTGGGAGTGGGTCAGTTCTCATTAATGGGTATAGCTCCTCCTCCAGCGTAGGGTCAATCGACTTTGATTGATCCCGGATGGGGAGGGGCTCTTCCACAGCTCTGCAGTTCATCTTCAAGCCTTGAATCCTATAGAGTTGCTATTACAGAAAGAAATTTTTCCCCTTCCCCCTTCATGCAAGTTCTATACTTAGTGTGCTGGAATGCAGGCAGGGAGTCTGCCACGAGCCTCTCTGAACATCCGGAGTTCAACCAAGCCGACGGGGGAGCAGGCAGGAAGCGTAGTCCAAGGAGCCGAATGCAAGGGTCAGAGCCAAAGAGCAGTCAGAGCAGAACTGAGTTGCAGTAGAACCAGGCGGGTCTGTGCACAGGTGCTTCTGCAACGAGGGAAAGGGCGTCCTGGCTTAAGAGCTCTCACCTGCAGGGCAGTGCTGCACCCTGTTACAACTCAAGGTCGTTACGTCGTTGTTTGAGTGCCTGAAGCCTTGCACTTTGCCTCCTTTCCTGTGCAACAAGACGCTGTCTCCCTCTGCGCTGCCTATCAGGTTCAGGGGAGCTGGGTGGAGATTCTGCCCTGGACTCAGGAGCTGGTGCAGGTAAGGGAACAGCCTCTGTCCCTGAGTCTGCCCTGGATTCCTCAACCAGATCTGGCAAGGGTTCCTGCTGCTCCATTCCCTGCTGGTCTTCCAAGCAGCTGCCTCTGGAGGGGCTTGGAATAGTCCCACTCCTGTCGTCCTCCCCGAGGTCTTCATCCTCTGAAGACTCAGAGGCCACAACACTTAGAAAACCAACTATAATAGAACCTTCTTTTTTGTATATGGGAAAAAGTTACCTGCTGACTAAAGGAAAAACATATTTACAAGAGTTAGACTGTAACACACCCTCCTTCTGTTGGGTGGGTAGGACTGACCCACTTCGGGACTACCAAGAAAAAAAGATTCAAATCTTCCATTCTCCAGTGGTCCTAGGGAGTGGGTCAGTCCTCACTAATGGGACATAGAACAGCAGATTGCCCCAGGGAGGGTTACTTAATGATCACATTCAGATTTGTGTTGCAGAACTCTCCTGCCAAAAGCAGCTTCTGCCGAAGCTATTTTGTCAGTTCTATAATGCTTTGTAAAGGAATGTACAGACCTCCATGAGGCTGCCCTACAAATAGTCTCCATGGATAGGAAAGATCTGTAAGTAGCCAAGGTAGCTGCCCCTCTTAGGGAGTGGGCAGTAACACCTTCAGGAGGTTCCATTTCCCTAGCCTTGTATGCCAGAATGATACATCCCCTTATCCATCTGCTAAGGGTGGATGTTGACACCCTTCCGCCCATAGAAGACTTCCTAAATGAAATGAACATAGACTTACAAATGTGCTTTGTCCTTTCTATGTAGAAGCTTAAGGCTCGTCACACATCTAGACAGTGCCATTCCTTTTCTTTGCAGTGCTTAGGATTGCTACAAAAGGATGGCAGATTTATCTCTTCACCTCTATGAAAGGTGGAATTAACTTTAGGGATGAAAGTTGGATCTGGTCTTAGCACAACTCTGTCCCTATGAAAAATACTAAGTTCCTTATCCACTGACAGGGCATTAAGCTCAGCGACCCTTCTTGCTGATGTAATCCCCACCAAGAACAGTGTCTTAAACACTAACTCCTTTAAGGAGCACGTAGCCATAGGTTCAAAGGGCTCTTTAGTCAACGCCTTTAGTACTAGATTGAGGTTCTATGTAGGGAATCTGTGGACCTGAGGCGGATTTATTAGAGACGTCCCTCTAAGAAACCTTTTGACATGTGAGTACTGAGTTAAGGATCTGCCTTTTCTACACCCACAAAGGGCTGAAATAGCTGCCATTTGGCATTTCAAGGTGCTGGTGCTAAGCCCCTTGTCTAACCCCTCCTGTAACAAAAGTAAAATTTCTTTTACTGACACAGATAAAGGGTTCTTTTGCCTATCCGAACATCAATTATGAAAAACCTGTCAGGTGATATTGTAAATCCTGCTTGTAGATTTTTTCCTAGATGCAAGCATCGTAGAAATCTCCTGCTCAGAATAACCTAACTCTGTAAGTTGGTTGTATTCAATTTCCAGGCAGTGAGGCTTAGAATCTCCGGTTGTGGATGAAGAAGAGGGCCTTGTGTCAGAAGACATTTCTTGATGGGTAATTGCCATGGTTTCATGCTTGATAGTCTCACAAGTCCTGAAACCACGCGATCCTTGGCCAGTGCGGAGCTATCAGAATCACCTCCGTGCGCTGCTGTATGATCTTTTGTACTACTCTGCTGATTAGCTGAATTGAAAGGAATGCATACAGCAGAAGGTTTGGCCAGTTGCAGTTTAGTGCGTCTGGATCTATGGCCTGAGGGTCTTTCCGTCTGGACACGAACCTCTGAACTTGTCAATTTTGACTGGTTGCAAAGAGGTCTATGTCCGGCACGCTGAACTTGTTGCAGACCAGTTGGAAGACATCCTTGTTCAGCATCCACATCGTGTGGTCTATCAGAACGTTGCTTTGGCCTGCCATGTGCACTGCCTTCAACGATAGGACCTTGTTTTCTGCCTATCTCAAGATGGCCCTGGCTTTCCCATACAACATTCTGAACTTGGTCCCCTTTGCCTGTTCAGGTTCGCTTTCGCTGTCATGTTGTCTGTTTGTATCAGAACATGATTTCCGGCTAAGTGGCAGGAGAACTTCTGTAGTCCCTTTCGGATGGCCCTTAATTCCAACAGAGTCATGCTTTTGTACTTCTCTTCCAGTGAACAGGTGCCTTGAGGCGTCCTGCCCTGGGTATGGGCTCCCCAACCCCAGCGGTTGGCATCTGTGGTTAACACCACCCTTCTTGGTTCCCGAAGAGGAACCCTGTCCAGTGTCAGGACTGACTATGTTTCTTATGTGATCTAACCAAAGATACTCCATTTTAATCCTGTCAGTGTTTCAAGTGCTTCTTTTGCAGGTGGCAAGCAGTCCAGTAGCAGTTATCTCAAAGAAGAGGAATGTTATGACTACAACCTTTCCAGCCTTGGGAAAGTTTCACTCTCTCAGCTTCAAGCCGCTTGTTTTGAGAACTATGGGGGGAGGATGGGACCTACTGGGTTATGCTATTCTATACCTTAACCTTTGCCTGTCATTCGTAACAAAATGTCAGACAGTGGCTTACTAAAAGTTGCAATCCAGCCTATCTCTTGCAATTAGACATGAGTCCATTGGTTTCAAAAGATTTTACTGAATATAAACAACCATTATAGTCCACTAACCAAGATGCAATGTTTTGGCTGGTACACGAGTACTGTTATGAATGACAGGCAAAGGTTAAGGTATAGAATAGCATAACCCAGCAGGTCCCATCCTCCCCCCATAGTTCTCAAAACAAGCGGCTTGAAGCTGAGAGAGTGAAACTTTCCCAAGGCTGGAAAGGTTGTAGTCATAACATTCCTCTTCTTTGAGATAACTGCTACTGGACTGCTTGCCACCTGCAAAAGAAGCACTTAAAACACTGACAGGATTAAAATGGAGTCTCTTTGGTTAGATCACATAAGAAACATAGTCAGTCCTGACATCCAGGAACAGGGATGGATTCATCCACCATCTGAGCTCTTGTTGAAGGCTGTCCGGTATTGTTATCAACATGTGCCTCTTGTACGCAATGCCTCTCTGGTAGGGAAGAAGGAACCATTGGAGTGGTCGCATGTGGAAATGTGCCCATTGGAGTACGTCCTGACATGAAACCAATACACCTGCTAGTTGGGTCAGGATCATCAGATCCTGTTGTTGGTTCTTGTAGAATTCAGACATCATAGATTGTAGCTTTTGTTGCCTTTCTAGAGAAATAAGCATCCTGTCTTTTGATATATCTATTAGGACCCCGATATGGACAATCTGCTGGACTGGTAGTAGGCTGCTCTTGCTTAAGTTGATAATAAAGCCGTATTTTTGCAAACACTCCTTTGTCTTCTTCACCGCTTCTAGACTCTGAGAGAAGGAAGGTGCCTTGATTAGGATGTCGTCGAGATAAGGAAACAAAGAGACTCCTTGCACCCTGAGAAGAGCCATCAGGGTCACTAACACTTTGGTGAACACTCTGGGTGAAGACTTGAGACCAAAGGGGAGTGCACGGTACTGAAAATGATCTCCGCCATAGGCGAAACGGAGAAATCTTCTGTGTGCTACCGTGATCGGGATGTGTAGATAAGCCACCGACAGGTCTATGGAGGCCAGGAAATCTCCCTCTTGAATGGTGGTGACAATGGATCACAATGTCTCCATCCAGTATTTGCGGGTCCTGACGTGTTTGTTCAACCACTGCAGATTTAGAATAGCCCTCATGTCCCCGTTCTTCTTTGGTACAAGAAAAAAAATTGAATAAACTCCAGGGTGCTCTTATCTTGAGAAGATGTTGGATGGCTTGTATCATCAACAGGTGCCGCTGGATAGATCTGACTCCTTGCAACCTGCACTACGTGCCTCCTTGGGAAGGTCTTGAATTTCAAAGAGTATCCATTTCTTACGGTGTCCAGGACCCATTTGTCTGAAATATTTTGATGCCAAATGCTTGCAAATTTCTGAAGCCTGCCCCCTATCACCATGGAGTCCCTTGTGGCATCGTAGTCATGCGGAAGACTACATCTTCTGGGTTTTGCTGAACTGGCCGAACTTTGAGAAGGATGCTGATCTGTTGTATGACCGGGACCGGGGTTGCCAGCGCCCCTTGGTGTGTGTGGCACTTCTAAAATGTGGTGTTCTCTTAGAGTCACGAAAGGACTGAAATCGCTTTCTTGGAAGATTTTTCTTCTTCTTTGATGGTAAAACTTTCTTCTTTTCTTTGTCTTCCACCAGATACTTTCCCAATGCCTCACCAAACAGATTTGTGCCATTGAAGGGAATTGCCGCAACTCTTGCTTGTGCCGTCCTATCCACGTCCCATTTTCTCAACCAGTTGTTTCTCCTGGCCACTACATTGAAACCCATAGCTCTGGAAGAAAATTGAAGAGTGTCCATGGAGGCATCCGCTGCGAAGGCTGTTGCAAGCGCTATTTTCTTGACCTCATTTTTGATTTCTTTTGGGACACTACATTCTGCTGCAGCCAAATCAGACGCCAAGAGAAGGCTGACCTAGCAAATGAGCCATTCACTGATGCTCTGAGCGAAGTTGAAGATGCCTCGACTTTCTACGGAGGGCTTGCTCAATCCGTCTGTCGTATGGGTTTTTTTGGTAAACCATCTGCTCCATAGGAAGAACTGAAGTGGTCGCGAGACTAGACACTGGGTCGTCCACTACAGGTAATTTTATTTTATTTGATGCATCTGCCATCAATGAATAACGCTTGTTGACAATAGGACGGCTGGCTTTAGATTTTGCTGGAGCCTCCCATTCAGCCTTCAAGATATCGTGAAAAACCTCAGGCAGGGGGATGTCGGTCTGTACGGGGCCTTTTTTGGGTACGAACCACTCTGATCCCTGGGGAATGGCAGGGTCTGCCTACTTCTTGTCAACAGCCATAGGAGTAATTTCTAGTACTCTCAGAACTTTTGGCAGCAACCTGGCATAGACATCCTGAGGAAAAAGCCTCACCTGCGTTTGTGTCAGAGTCCTCCTCTTCTTCCGATAATTCTCATTCTTCCACAACCAAGGCAAGTTCTGACCTGTCTGAGACTGAGACATCCTCGTACCCTGAAGGGCTAGGGTCCCTTTGAGAGGTTTCTTCCTCCCCCCTCCTTTTTTTAGACTTAGGTGGGGATGGTGAGGACCTACGCCCCTTGCCCCTCTTGGTTGGGCACCCCCGTTTGCACTGCCCTTGTTTAAGGAAAGAACTAGAGTGCTTCTTAAGTAATCCATGTTCTTTTAGGACTTTATTAAACTCCTTCCGAAGTTCTGTACTGAGCCATGATAATAAACCAGCTTTGGTTCCTGGCCCTGTAAGATCTGGTTCATTATTACATTCTCCTTCATCCTTTGGTGACTGATGGGGAGAGAGGGAGGCCGGAGAACTGGGCAGACTGCATAAGGCACTCCCAGCACTGGTAGTGGGGGGGGGGGTTAAACCTGCCTTGGAAACCGTAGTTGGTCACTGGGGTTGGCCCTTGTTCTGAGAAAGAAAAAATGGCCCACGAAGGAAGATAGGGAATCCCGAAAAAAGAGCGGGGGGAAATAGAAGGGAGGGAGGAGGGGCAATGGTGCACGGGAAAATTATCCCAGGGGTCCTTTTACCGGCCTTTTTGCTGCTGCAGCATCTTCTCTTTGTGCAAGGCCAGGTAGGCTGGAAAAACTGTGAAGCCGAGCAGGGTTCAAAAAAGGCACCTCTTGCAGCCTCGACGTTGCTCTGCTGGCGCTCGCTGCCCTGAGGGAGAAAGCCTCTGACCAAGCCACACAGAATGGGAAGAAGGCTTGCCAGCCTGACATCACTCTGCTGGCATCCTCGGCTCAACCGTGCACTCTGCGGCAGCCGCAACACCAACAGGGAGAGTCCCTCAGCCCGGAGGCAGGAGAGACATGTGGGATGTGGGAGCCTATGCGGCAGCCATGGTAACTAGGCAAGCCTAGCGCCACTGGTTCCGCAGCTTGCTCTCTTCTCGACGCATTGTGGGGATGGGGGGCAAAAAGGACTACCCTTCCCTGCGGGACTTTCTCTGCTCAATCCTGTCATTGTTGGAGCTGGGATCAAGGCTCCCATGGAGCTCTAAAGCCAACATCCTGCACCAAAACAGGGTCAGAAAAAAATGCAGAGCCCCTCCCCATCCGGGATCAATCAAAGTCAACTGACCCTGCGCTGGAGGAGGAACTATACCCATTAGTGAGGACTGACCCACTCCCTAAGACCACCAAAGAATTGTTTTCACTACACTTTGACAAGCAAGAAGATTGTATAATGTTTGTGTGAATATGTTGCCACTTGGCAGTTTGCCTATCTAGTGAATGTTGTTTCATCGTATATCCCTGCATTTTGTATAGAGTATGAATTTTTAAAGTATTTTTGTATGTGATTGTGATTTATATATTTATTCTCAATATATGCACTAGGTCACTTTAAATTCCCAAAAAATATACTTAAAAATTGCCAATGTTTGATCATACTTTGTATGTTCTTCCGGGTCCCTTGGGTGTGGTTTTTCACTCTTGGGTTTACTACAATACTTCCAGTAGATAGAGGAGGTAGAGGAGGCTTGTGTCGTACCACTTCTTTCAAATGATAAAAGGTACTTCAACTGTTGGAACGGGAAGTATTTCAACCAACTTCTCCCTAAAAAGTCCAACTTTGCAATCTAAGTTGCTCATGAAGATCCACTGACATCAAGGAACAAAATGGGAGAGGGTGGGCAGTAAGTGGGAAAATCCCATTCTGAGCTCTGCTAGCAGGTTTTGGATACGTTACTATTCACAGTCACTGTTCCATCAAGATACTATGGCTACGTAATCATCCAACCTCCAAGAATCTGTCTCATCTTTTGTTTTTTAAAAGGACAGTATAAGTATCATTATGCCATTAATATCATTATGCTAACAAATTACTAATTTAGGACTAGGGTAATTTACAACTCTGTGCAAAGATTATTCTTTATCACCATTTAAGAAACTGAAATTTAAGAAACAGTTTAACATGTTTTTATGAACATTAATTACAAAGGAGCATTAGATTTAAAGTATCAGATTTATTTGAACAAGAGCTTACCGACTCCATGTGAACTCCATTGGGAGAGGATTTGCATCAGCGTTACACCTGAGTAAAACATTCTCTCGTCCAATATACCAGTTTCCATCATACCCAGTAACTGTAACTTCAGGGGAGTCTACAAATATAATTACAATAAGGAGGTAACAAAAGCATATCAGATGTTCAACCAAAAAAATTATTGTGGAATCCGGCAACTTAAAACGGGTTCCCTTTTAAATGTTTTCCGATCTTCATGTTAGAAATGTTTTTTTCCTGCGTTTGAGAGTCTTCTTTGTGTCAGTCTATATAACAAGTTTCTACAGAATTTATAACCCTAATCACAACACTCTTATTACTATACTGCAAGGCAGAACAAGTTATATGAATCTGGGTAGAACAGGTAAACTATCTCAGGTTTGCAACTCATTTGAGAAAGTGGCGGCTACAAAAAAAAAGGACCCTGATTCCACACACGTATCGACAGATCATGGTTTAGGAGTATAACTCAAACATATCTGAAAGTTGGTGGATTAATGATGGTCCCCTTGTCATGAAGAGTTCATTACTTGCTAGGGTTTAGACTTACAGGGATACCAAGACTCAGTAGGGATTGGGGATCAATGAAGATGATCCACCACTCCCCTCCCCATATCCTAATGGATCTGACTGGTTAACAGAGAGCATTAGGGGATTTTCCTGTTGATATGGTCAGTTCTCATGTTGATGACCTGGTTGGCCTCTGGAATGAGAAAATGACCTGCACAGTTGGCATAATCACTCCTAGGTATCCTCTCTTAAATGTTTACTGAGGAGCTGTGGACAAGTAAGATGGCTATAGTGACAGTGGAGAAAGACTCAGGATGAATCAAACAAGACACAGACTAGAGCTTATTTTAAAGCCTACTCCATGGTAGTGATGGCAGAGAAGAAACAATTATTTCTCTGCCACCACTGCATCTGTACAGTGTAGATCTATGGAACTCTTCTGGGCGGTCAGGGGAATATTGGCTTCTGTCCTACAGGAGGAGGTGAACTGCTCTGTGGCCTGCTGAAATCATTTTGCCAAGTATTTTGCAGATAAAATCTCTCACATCCACTCCAACCTCAACTCTACATTAGCAGTGACAGGACTGGGCGCTCCCAGGGTACTGCTTCCCAGTTGTGTGGGATACCTCAAAAGTAGATTTCAGAGTGAGGTGCTGGAGGACTGTTGCTCTGCCCTGGCTATAGTGTCCTATAGGGTTCTACCCTGTCGCCCATGCTTTTAAACATCTATGTAAAGCCACCAGGAGAGGTCATCCAGAGATTTGGGCTGAATTGACAACTATATGCGGATGACACTCAGTTCTATCTTGCACTTCCAACAAAACAGAGGTATCACTGATGGGCAGAAGGTTTAACCCAGGAATTGGGATTTCTCCTCTTCTGGAAAGGGCTGCACATAAAGCTGTTAGGAAAACAGGTTTGTAACTTGGGGTTGCTGTTGGACATGGGCCTCCTGCTGGATAAAAAGGGAACCACTGTGGCCATGGAAGCCTCTCACCAGCTCCGGCCCTTCTTTTTTGGGAAATATTTTCTATGCACCCTGGTAAAATCTAGATTAGATTACTACAATGTGCTCTATGTGGAGCTACAGCTGGAACAGAATGCAGCTGCCAGAATGATGACTGGAGTAGGTCACAGGGATCATAGCACTCCAGTTTTGTACCATCTACACAGGCTCCTAATTTACTTCTCAGCCCAATACACCGTGCTGGTATTGACCTTTAAAGCCCTATATTGCATGAGGCAAGGACTGCCTTCTCCAATATAAGCCATCCACTCCAGCCATCTTCAGAGACCATGCTTCTGGTGTTTCTACCATCTGAGGTTAGATGGGTGGCAATCCAAGAAAGGGCCTTCCCCATTGTGGTGCCAAAACTCTGAAACTCCCTCCCCAAACTCTGTCTATCACTGTCTCTCACCACTAGGTGAAGACTTTTTTGTTTGGTGTAACACTAGTATTTGCCCCCATCCCTTATTGTGTTAAATGTGTTTATGTTTTTACTGGATTATTTAATATAGACTTTATTTTAAACTCTGTTTTAATACTGAAATGTATTAATGTTTTTATGTTTACCACCTTGCAAACTCTATTTGGGTGGACAGGCAGCACAGAAGTGTTTTAAATTAAAATACCAGCAGTGGTTGTATGTTTCTATCTACTGGATATTTTTTAACTGAACAAGAGTGCCTCTTCAGCATGCCTTTACTATTCCCTTCAAACTTGAAGACTGCGGCTCAGTTATGCAAAACCATAGTTTAATTCACCTAACCATTGTTTGTTCATCATCCAAACCCATGGAACCACACCAATTAGGTTTAGTTTGGGCATCTTAAACCAGGACCCAAAGTAAGGCCATGAAACTGGTTTATTAACCAAAATTAGACTCAACTATGTTCTTGTGTTTTATACATATACTTGATATCCTGATGCCACCCCATCTACATAAAGTGGCCCTGCAATAGCAGCTCAACAGCACAACCGCTCTTGCCTTCAAACCATTTTCATCAGCACTGGGCTCCTCCCTGCACTCATCTCCAAGTCTGTTTAGCATCAACCTCGTATCAACTCACAACCTCTGTTTTCTTAAAAAAAACAGAAGCAGAAGCTTATTCCCAGTATCCTTACAGGGAAAGATGCCTATGGAGCCCAGCTTGTTTATGTTCCACCTACAAAATGGATTATACAAGCACTCTATTCGTATTTATTATACTGGGATACTGGAGGTGGGAGGGGAGAAGTTAAACAAATGCTCTATCACAGTGTTGGTTGTTGTGGATTTTCCAGGCTGTACAGCCGTGGTCTTGGCATTGGAGTTCCTGCCGTTTCGCCAGCAGCTGTGACTGGCATCTTCAGAGGTGTAGCACCAAAAGACAGAAATCTCTCAGTGTCACAGTGTGGAAAGGAGTCATCCTCTAAGAGTTTCCCAGGGTGTGGAATGCTAATGGAGGGAGGCTTCACTGTATTCTGAGGAGGTTCTTTTGCATATGGAATGGTGATTGATATGCTAATTTTCTCTGCAGGGCTATTGTCGGGTATAGAGTATTTTGTTAGCCTGGTGTTTTTCAGGACAGGAAACCATGCTCTGTTCATTCTTAAGGTTTCTTCTTTCCTGTTGAAATTGTGTTTATGCTATAAGCATATACATTATAAAATATATAAATTACCTGCCAACTTCTTTTCCACGCTGTGACACTGAGAGATCTCTGTCTTTTGACACCTCTGAAGATGCCAGTCACAGCTGCTGGCGAAACATCAGGAACTACAATGCCAAGACCACGGCTATACAGCCCAGAAAATCCACAACAACCATCGTTCTCCAGCCGTGAAAGCCTTCGACAATATATCACAGTGTTGTCTGAAGCAATCCCCTTCCCAGGGAATCTAAGTTAGCAGTTACAACTAGGGCTGTGCGCTTCGTTATTTGCTTCGGGTAAAAATACCAGAAGCAGAGCCGATCCAGAAAGATTCTGGATATCCGAATCAAAGCATTCCCAAGCTTTTGGAAATCTTCGGGGCATCATATCACCACCATTGCACAAGGCTGCTGCGATGGCCTGAAGCCTCCAGGCCATCGCAGCCTTGTGCCGCTGCTGCTGCTGCAGCAGCAGCCCACAGCACAGCTGACCCTTCCACCAGGTAAAGTAAGTGGATGGGGGTGGAGGGGTTCCCCAGGGAGGTGGGGGATGGAAGGGTTGCCCTGGGGGGTGGGGAGTAGGGGTGGGGGAGTTGCCCCCCTCGCTTTAGTATGCTCTGAATATTTACGGAGCATACCAAAGCGGGTTTTCCCCGCTTCGGGTAAACCCAAAGCAGGAAACCCAAATCAACCCCCTCCTGCACACCCCTAGTTACAACAGGCACTGCTTAGTACTTGGCTTTCTCTGTTCAGTAAAATACATTTAACCCAATTCTCTTGTGTGTTTATGGTGCAAGCGTAAACAGTAAGAGCATGCTCCTTTCATGGGATTTTGTAGGGCAGGAGACTCCAATACTGAGCATCCTTTCTACATTGTAACTAAGCATGTGAGTAATTTCAATTCAAGTAGTTCAGAAATCACCGAGAGCTTTACATTAATTGTCTTTAATTTTTTTTACTGACATTAAAATTAAATAATGTGATAAAATTACAGTATAAGTTACATAGTATCCTCATAATATGGCATTTTGCTTTGTTTATATTTAAAAGACTGGGCATGAATTTGCAACCGAGATCCATGGATTGGTAAACATTGAAGTAGCTGACTTGAAACATAGAAGGGAAACATGATTGTGTACAATCTTTTATTCTGACAATAATGTAAGTTTCAGGCCCACCCAGAATACAGGAAAGCTTCCACTGCTAGACTGCATTTTCACAACACAGAAACATAAAACTATAATTATTTTTCAACATCACTTCATGAGATTGGTTCTTTAAAAGTGAAGAAACAGTCCTATAAGAAGAAAATGACAAAGGAAGGATCATGCCGTGCCTGCTTCTGGGATTATCATGTTTAAGATTCTGTTAGATCATTTTTCACACAAATGTGAGAAGCAGGTATGATTTTTTTGTTAGTTTCCCTCACAGGAGTATACCTCCCACATTTTTATCCCTCAAAGGAGCTAAAGCCAACATGCATGGCTTTGCTCTCAGTTTTATTTTTGCAGTGATCCTGCATGGCAGGCTCAGAGTGTTCACTGGACAAGATTCACTTAAGCAAATTAATGCCAGAATGAGGATTTGAACTTGAGTCTCTGCAGTCTCAGGGCACACACAAGAGATACTAGGCAATTTTCTAGATGCTCTGTAAATAGGTTTGTTTGCTTTCTCTCATCTAAAAAGCAGATGCTGATATGGGTACTGTATTTTTTCCAGTGGGGCAAGCAGCAGCTCCTATGACCACTTCAGGCTGGAAAAATAACATCGGTGAGGGAGTTAAAACTCCATCACTAAAATTTTGGTCCCTATGGGCCTGATTTTTAAAGAAAATCACTGGAAGCTATGTTCACAGTGTCCAATTACTTTTCTCTTTGAGCACTATTCGAGCATTCTAATCACTACAACAATCCAGCCCCCTCTTGCCTCTCCAATGAGAAAAATAGGTTTATGCATGTATCAGATGGTTAGACATAGGGATACTTACATAGTATAGCCTATAACTGTGCTAGAAACTATTCTCCCACACCAATCAGTCTCAAATGCTGGCAACAAGATGGTTGTGGAACAAATTCTAGAAACTGCTCTAGATTCCATAATTCACTATGAGTTTTAGAAGAACAGAACAAATTCTCTCTCTACCAAACTCAGCAGAGCTATACTGAGTGCTTCTATCCATCACTAGTAATTAGAACTACAAGGCTGAACCGGTAGATTAATCAACTATAGCTTTGGTTAATTAATTGATGCAAATTAATGTTAAATATCAAAGCTGATATTTGTTCATTCTTTCACACTATTTTTGGGATTGGTGAGTTGCTGTAATAGGTAGACAACATTTCCTTCCAGCAGTGAGGAGGCAAACAGATTTGCTCTCTCACACATATATACCTCACAAAGTGGTACTGTCAGTCCTAGGGAGGCAGTTCCTGGCAGTTAGATCCCCAAGTCCCTCACAGCAAGCAGGCAGATGCATTGGTTGAAGAAACTTTATTTAGAGATCTATTTAGTTCAGGCATGCACTCATAGGTAGAAGTTGGCAGAAGTGATTATTCAAACAATAGGACTACTAATTATAGGGGACATTCTCCCACCCACTGGCCCGTTCGCATTCAGGCGCTAAAACCCAAAGTTACATGGGAACTGTGAGGCCCCGCCCTACCCGCCGCCGGCCCCCCCTGCTCTGCCGTACCCTTGGACCCCGGTTGGGGTGGTGGCAAAGGAGTTCCCTCGGCCTCAGACTGGGCAGGGGCAGCAGTTGAGCCACTGGCTTCTGCCTCCTACCAGCTGCCTGGAGAGCCTATGGCCGTTTCCCCTCTCTCTCTCGCTTCCTCGCTCTGGCCGTATGCGCTCTCCCCGCCAACTTCTCCTCCTCGGCGTCCTAGGGCTCTTCCCTTTTGTGCCACCGCCTCAACCCGCTTCTCCCCTCTCCCCCAATCCGCCACCGTGCTCCCTCCTTTCCCCGCCCCGTGCTCTGCTGTCCGTCCTGTCACTGGTGCCTTCCCTTGTCTGTTCCAACCCCTTTCCTCTCAGCTCGCCTGCCTCCTCCGTCTTCCTCCCTTCCCTGCGCTCCGCCGACCCCCTCTCCTTCCCCCTTCTCGTGCCAGTCTCTTCATACTGGGGAGCCCTCCCAACCTTCTGCTCCCCAATCTGGCTCCGCGCTGCCCCGGGTGCCCGCCTCCCTTCCGCTGCTCGCACCCATGCCCTCCCCCTGCCTGGCCCGCCCGGCCGCCATGTCTCCACCCAGCCGCCTCCTCGGCGGAGGCCTCTCCAGGTTTTCAACGCCCGCTGCCGCCCGTGTTGTCGGGGGCGCCGGTCTGGTGCCCATCTGCGGGGGTTGCGGCGGTGGCGGCGGCGGCCTGGCATTCCCCGGCCCGGCCGCTTCCTCTGGCCTGCGCCGCGCCCGGGCGCCGCTCTGCCGCCGCGCCCGTCGGCGCTCCTTCGAGCCAGCTTCCCTCAGGTCTTGAGGTGAGCGCTGGGGGTCTGGCGAGCGGGGGGGCATTGGCGGGGCCTGGCCTCGGTCCGGGGGGGGCCCTGGGTGGGCCCAGTCCGGGGCGGGAAGGTCCCGCTCCGGACAGGAACAAAGTAGTTTAGTCTAGACAAAGTATAGAGTGGAATCATTCCCTCCTGTGAAAACATACATTTCAGTACACAGCTGCAACTTCGGCCCAAGGACACTCAGAAGTGAAAGCGCATATTTCTTAGAGATAACAAAGAGGCCACTTGCTCCTCTGGAAATTAGTATTAGCAGTCTAGACACCCTCAGGTGACTTAAATAAAATGCATAAGATACAGTATTTAACTTTAACATTATATCAGTATGAGTTTAAGATGCAGTATAAGATGCAGAACACAATAATGGCATGGATGCTTGCAGAACACAAGACAGAACACAACAATGGCATGGATGTTGGCATACATAACATACTGCCCCTCTCAAGAGTGCCATCCCCCTTAAATCGGGCCAGGCTTGCCAGGATAGAATCTATGGAATCTAGGAATAAGCCTTGGGGCATTCATATGTGAGCTTTCTATCCATTCCCTGCGGGATTCAGCAAAATATTTCCAGCGAACCCAGTAATACAGCTTGACATGTTTAATTTTAGAATACAAGATATCTTCTATTTCATGGTACACTTGTCCATCTACTAGAATGGGGCGAGGAGCCCCTCGTTCTGGGTGCCACTTGTCAGGTGGGGGAGCTTTTTTTAAGAGGCTGAAGGGGAATACTGGGTGGACTTGTCTTGAGTTCTTTGGTAGAGGCACCTCTACAGTTACTTCATTTATCACTTTCTTTACAGGAAAGGGTCCCAAAAATTTCCATCTGAGTTTTTTACTGGGTTGCTCCCCTCTTAAGTGTTTGGTGGAGATGTACACATAATCTCCTGCTTGCAGTTTCCATTGGACAGATCATTTTCTGTCTGCGAACTTTTTGTAGTCCTCTTTAGCTTTGTCCAAAGTTTTTTGTATGACCTCCCATTGGGTCGTTAAATTAGTCCACCACTCTCCTAGATCTCCTGGTTGCTGAGATTTCGGGGTTTGAGCAAAAGGCATTGCTGTTACCTCGTAGCCTTGTGCTACTTTAGAGGGGGAGGCACCTGCGGAACTGTGTACGGAGTTGTTATAAGCATATTCTTTCTGTTTGCCCAGTCTCTGGACGATGGGCAGAGCTAAGACCTTGTTCGATTCCAGCTACTTTCATTAAACCCCACCAGCAGTTGGCAATGAATTGTGTCCTCCTGTCAGAGATCACCTTTTCTGGAAATGATGGAGTCTGACCACGTGTTTCATGAAAAGGGTGGCCAGTTTCTTTGCTGTAGGAATAGAAGTACACGGACCAGGGGCATATTCATCATTTCTTGCACTCCATGCACTACTTGTCCCATATCTCGCTGAAGGGATTCCATTTGGGCTTCAACAGACCACATTTCTTCGGATTAAAAAGTTACTTGTTCCCCTCTCAGGCTGGCTGCTGGGATTCCCAGGTGGCTTTCCCGACAGGGCATTTTCTAGTCCCAATAATATCCTCTGCGCAGGCAGTTGTGGCGTCTGGCCCCACAACAGGTCTATTGGCCCGGCCGCTGCTGTGCCAAGCTCACACAGTCCTAGGGGATCTTTGCCCATGGCCCCCATCATCAGCAGAAGTTTTTCTTCCTCCCTGATATATTCTTCCATTTCAAGGGAACAGCAGCAGTACGTTGCTCTTCTCCATCGTAGTTTCTCCTTGGTGGTTATCAACCGGCGGGGCGCCCATTCCCTGGTGGTAAGCAGATTCCAGGGGTAGCAGACAACTCCATCCTTAGGGATTGCTCTTAGCTCCCTGTACCTTGGGAGGACGTCCGCTGCTCTGAGTCCACGCACTTCTGCTATGTTTACGTCCTTTAGAACTAGCAAATGCATCAAAGCACAGATCAGGAGTTCTTTTGCAAACATGTTATAGAAATTGGTCACTGGTGGCATAAATATCAACGTTAATGCCAAGTACAGAGAAAGAAGCATTAGCATTTGTTTCCGCTTGTAAAATAATTGTGCATTTTTGTTTGAAAGGCCATTCATTGGAAAGAAAGCCACTATTATTTTAAAGAGAAAATGGTGAGACACATTTACAACAGTTACAATGTTTTTCCTACTGAACTTATGATTTTAAATTATTCCAGGGAGGTCACTGGTTGTTGCAGATACATTATCTAGGTCTTATGTTGAAGTAAAGTAAAAATTAGACAGAACTAGATAACGTGCATGTAAATTTATTGTAAAAGAATTAATGTGGGTTTTGCTAAACCAACACATCACAATGTCATATTGTAACAAGGGAATGGTGATTGTCTAGATTAGAGATGGGCACGAACCAAAATACGAAACAAAGTTCAGCATGAACCACGCCAGTTCGTGGTTCGCGAACCGGTGGTTCACCAGAGCCCATTTCTGACAAATCTTTAAGACAGTTCGTTTGGTTCATTTTTCAGTTCATCACTGCAGACAGCTTGGTGCTGATCAATCAGTTTCCTAGGCAATAGGGGTAGGCTTTCTGCAGACTTTCTGTTGACCTGGAAGTGACCTTCTGCTGATACAGAAGTGACATTTACATGAACCAAACGAACCAGTTCGCGAACTGGGGCAGGTTCGTGAAAGTTTGTGGTTTGTGAAACATGACAAAGCACGAACCGCATGGTTTGTTTTTTTCTGGTTCGTGTCCATCTCTAGTCTAGATATAACAGATTCAGTTGCACTGTGGGAATTTCGACAATGAACTAAGAAATAAGATGGGGTTAAGAACAAATGGAGTGCTGGCTGGATTAGGCCAGTGGGTCATCTAGTCTAGCATCCAGTCTCACTCAGCAGCCACCAATTTCCCTGAGAGCACCATCAAACAAGGCACAGAGGCCAAGGCATTACACTGATGTTGTCTAGTAGCACTGAAGTTTTGGGTGTTTTAAATATAAAAGGATAGTGGTGCACATTAGTCTAAAGAGAGAGATGCTGGAACAGAAAAGTGAAGGTAACTTGGGAATGGAGAAATGTAAAAAGAGATATTATATATTATGGCCACAAATTTATACGTAGAGAATAGTTAAAAACTTATAAAGTATGTCAAATATCAAAACTGTAGTAGGAGGCTATATGATGTATGATTTATAAATAATGCCCTAAAATGTTGTGATGTGTAAATAGTTCTTAACAAGGAGGTTTAAGAAAACTATGGCTTCCAGTTTGCAAGGCTGTTAATGAAAGGACATTTTAGACGTCTTTCATTCATAAGGTTGCCATGTCAGAAGTGACTGGTCAGCACATAACACACATTCATATGCGCACACACACACACACACACACTCATGGTCAAACGTAGGAATAAAAGGAATAGCTATGACTTGATGATAATAGACTGAATTCTGCAGAGTTCCCCCCACCCCGCAACTAAACAGCAGAAAATATCAATTTAACAACTGAGTTTAATCCTAAGCACGTCTACTCAGAAACCTATTCCAGTCGCCAATAGAGTTTAAAACCAGCAGTGTTCTTAGAATTGCACTGCCAATCTCTTTTTGTTAGACATGATACTTTCAAAGGTGGTAAATGATAATGGACTAAGACACAGAGAGAGATAGGCTACATACATCACTCTGCCACAGAAACTCTCTGAATGGCCTTGGGTCAGTTAGTCACACATACCTCTCTAACTAACCTACCTTACAGGGTTATTGTGAGGATAAAATGAAGAGGAGAACTATTTATTGCTAGGGAGAAGAGAATAAAAATCTAAATAAAATTTAACCTAACCTACTTCACATGGAATAAGGACAAAATGGGATACCAGTCTCCTTGAGCTCTTTGATGGAATGGTTGGATGTAAATGTGAGGAGAAAAAAAATTACAACTCTTCCTGCTTAGTGTCCATAAACTGTACACCTTGCTCATATAAGGTAGTCATTACAAGGCGTCAGCTAAGTCTTCCATTTAACAATCCTTTGATCTACTCTGTTGCTGAGACAGCACAAATTATCATCATGTATACATTTACACTGTTATCCTGAAATATGAGTTGAAATAAAAAAGGTTGACCTGTATCCTCACATCCATGTCCCATAGCAAAGACAGCAGACACCACCATACAAACTGTACTTTCAGACAGCCAAACCCATACCTCTGCTCTCAAAGAACTTTCATAGCCATCTGAAAGTATCTAAAGGCTAAAATTATAAGTTTTGTACTAGAAAGATAGCATTTGTAAACTGATTTTTGTGGCAAGTAATACAGAATAAGGACATACATCAGCTACTTACATTGAATATCTAGCACGTAAGAATGTCTTATCTCCTTTTCCAAAGCTGGATGTCGCACAACACAAGAGATACGTCTTCCTCTAGCAAACCTGGTGGGGACAAGCTTGTACTGACTCTCAACTGTCACTGTTTCATTTGGATATGAAGTTGAAGTGGATTCCATTTCACCAAGACCTCCCTCCCAGGTAACATCTGCAGCTGGTTTTCCAGTAGCTGCTGTGCAAATGGCTGCAACTGTCTGATTGCCACCATCTATTAAAGCATTTGGTCCCTTCATTAGGCTCACAACTGGTTCAACTATAGAAAAAATACAGATAAATGTTATTGACACTCGCATTAAGCATATTTTTCTAAAAGTTTCAGAACAATTTCCAGCATCAGCGAGTTTATAGAAATATGATGCTTATCTTCAAATACTTAGAAAACTATATGAACTTTTATCTCTTAAGAAATTATTGCAGTAATTCCTCACTGTGAAACTAAACTCAGTATGGGACATTATTTTCCTGATATCAACCACTTAACTATATACATTTTATGAGTTGATGAGTTAACCAGATAACATAAAAGTTAAATATCATAAAAAGCTTAATTCTAAACAAATCTGAACAGCATCTGACTTGTATAAATACAGGTTTATAAAAAATATTAAATAAACTGAATTTACAGTAGACTGTTATGAGACTAAGAACAAACTGATAAGAATAAAAAAGTTCAAAAGTGTTTTTTTTATTAGATACTTTTCAACAAAAAAAAAGTTCCCAGTGACTTACAAAATGGAAGAATAACGTATCAGTCCACCAAGGGCTGATATTCAGGGTGACTTGACCCTCATAAGCTTTTCTGGGAGGTGGCAGAACCCTCAAGAGGTATCTACAGTCTAATTAAAGCTGCTGCTAGAGTAAAGATTTTCAAGAAGTTTGTTACTACAAACGTAAAATTTATGGAACTTTTGCAACCATGGTGGCAGGGGAGAAAGTTGGCTGGGATTCTGGAAAACACTTTAACCTTTGATGGAATCAATGTACGCTTCCAGAGACACCTTAAAATAATTATGGCAAAAATGAAAACAATTTAGAAGCAAAACATGTCTACAAATGAACACAGAACTTTAAAAATACCTTCTGCCTGACACTAATTTTTTTAAAAAATAAATATGACGTGATATTTTTTACAAACACATTGCACATAATGGAACAGTCTTGTTGGACCACTCTAGTATGTCCAGCTCCCTTAGTGTTCTGTCTTCAACATCTGCCAACCATATGTTATAAGCAGAATCATGTTCAGTTAAACAGGGTTAACTGTGAGGCATGTTAGGACTTCTGTGATCTTAAATAATTTTGAGGTAGAAATTATCATTTGAGTTTCTACATTAGGAAACAGGATACATTATTACTCAATTGCAAACCTTGACGTGCTATAAACAAGTTTATTCAAATATAACGTAATCAAAAAGAAAATAGGGTTTGTTCAAACTGTAACAAATTCTCATGGTTTATTAGTAACCAAACTGTTATACCGATCACTGTACAATACCATCGTTCAGGATTAAATGGTAGGAGAGTGGAGTGAGGCTGACAAGGCAGAAGCAGAGGCAGCAGGGAGAGTAGATTCCCACCCTGCCCCTCCACCCTATCCTGAGCTCCAAAAAAACCCTGCAAACCACCACTGCTGGCAACCTTTTAAACCATGGGGCTCCAGCAAGCCTCAACCTCCAACTTCAATTCAGGGTTCTCTGCTTCACTTTGATTCTGCTGGGTTTTGCTGGTTAACCTTACATGAGAGTGGGACTTGCACTGGGACTGGCTTTTGGCCAGAGGTTGCCTTTGCTTAAGGTTTCCCTTTGCCTACAGAGCCTTGGAAATGTTTCCCCCATAGCAAACTCAAGGGTCCAATCTTCCTGTAATTTGGAGGTTCTTTAGTGGACAGTCAGGAGCAAGTTCTTGGCAAATTTGGCACAGTTTGCTTGAAACATGCCCCCCTCCCATCCCCCAGATATTTTCCCTCATAGGAAATAATGGCTAGATAAATTTGGGATTCTCAGATTCCCAGATTTTTTTCTTCTTTGGTGCACACCCCTACTGAGATCTCTCTAACAAGTAGCCACAGCAGGAAGAAAACAGCATCTAGCTGTGCAAATGTTATTGCTGAAAGGTAATAGTTCCAATGTATTGTTAATTTAATTATTGTTAATTCCTTTATCTTAAGGCAAAAATATTAAATTTACAGATTGTCAGTTATTAAAAGAGAATTAGTATAAAATGATTTCAATATAAAACTATTCATAGCTTAATTACTGTAGTTTGATAATATATTTTATGTAATTTATTTCTGCTACTCTAATACTTTCTGCAGATACCAGAAAAAAGGGCTGCACTAAGTACAGAGTGAGCAACAACAACAAAACCCCCTAATACTTTTTGAACAAATCACTCCTTAACTTTAGCACCCGGGTCTGAGAGGAGGGGTTTGCAGTCAATCTTACTGGGGAGACAGCTATTACAAAAGCTTTGACATGTTGCATCAGTTCATGTGTACATTACATCATTAAATATCCTTTTTTCTCTCTTTCTCAGAAAAACAGAGTGGCCCTCATCTAACGTGTGGAAGCATTTCCACTCTTCAAATCCTTCTGAAAAAAAGCTGTGTTGTGCAAATACTGCTAAATGAAATATGTATTTTTAAATGCTGCAAGGATGACCAAACACATGTAGAAAATGCCCTGCAAACATTAACAAATCTTTCACGAACATAAATGAAGTGGATGACAATTGAAGTAGCACACAAATGTCACTGTGTTAGAAGATAGCCACAGATCTATAGAAGTAAAAGAGAAATGATAAAATATGTGAAATACTGTAGTTGTAATTTTTAAGAAGCAAGAAGAAAATAATGGTAAGAACAGAATAGTGATACACAAGCTCTGTAATAAAACCAGATGAAGTGATGTTGTAATTCCATTTGAAAGTTCACTAAAAAACAAAGAAGTTTTTCAAGAAAGTTATAAGTGAAGAGCTTAAAGTAGCTAGGAGTGTACAGAACACTTTCTTGATGAAGGTATCATCTGGGTTCAGCTGAAGAACTCTGAAGATTCTACATCCAATTTCTTCAGCAATCACTATATCTGAATCAGACAGTGCACTGTTGTCAGACTTTCCTCACTTATTGCACAGAAAAAAAACATTGTATTTGATAGTCTAAGCATATCACCACCACATAAAAGTTTGGAAAAAAAGAAAGATGAAAGTTTAAATTTAAAAACATGAGAAGAATTTTGTTCCCAGCCAATTCATGCAGCTGTAAATTTCTTGGAAATGAGATTTAAAAGTAGTAATGTCAGTGTTGATAGTATTCTTGCTGCATTTGACTGGATTAGTAAACAAGTAACAATACTCTTAGAACTTGGTTGGCAAGGTTCTCTCAAAGACTGCAGAATACAAGACATCATCATGAGTTTCAGCAAAACAAACTGGGACTCTGCGAGACATATTCCTTGTGTAACATGGTGGCAAAGCCTGCATACAACACATTCTCTGACTCTTCTGGCTTCACATCTGGTTCATATTCCCCCCATCTTCTGTAGTGTGTGAAAGCTGCTGCTTTGGAAACAAACAAATCAAGAAACAAACTAGTATGTGGATGAATAGACAAGCTTCTTTTAATTTGTGCAAACCTGTTGTTTTCCAAAGAGCTGCACGAGGATAATGAAGGCCCAGAAGTTCAGAAACTGATTCTGAGTAGAGAATGGAAGATTTGTATCCACTTACCGTGAATCTTCCTTTCTCGGTGGTCCAGGAGTGGGGCAGTCAGCACTAGTGGGTAGCTCCTCCTCCGTCTCTTGCGCAGGGCCGGACAAACTTGCGATCCTCGGGGGAGGGGCTCCCAGGATAACTCAGTTCCTTTCCAAGCCCGTATCAACCCCTTTGAAGTCTCAGTCCAGCTCATTCCTGTTCTGGATCACAACTAACGACAACAGTCAATTAAAACAATCAATCCAACTGGCAAATTACAGGTTAACTCCAGGGACTCTCCACGGTCCATAGACCTTACTGATTTCTTGTTCCCCAACTAAAACCCTTCAGCACTGTTTATATATTTCCAGTCTACCTTTCCTTCCTTGTACGTATGTGTCTTCCCTTATGTCCCCCCCCCTTTTTTTTTGTAAGGGTGGGGTCTGACTGCCCCACTCCTGGACCACCGAGAAAGGAAGATTCACGGTAAGTGGATACAAATCTTCCATTCTCCTGTGGTCCGGAGTGGGGCAGTCAGCACTAGTGGGATATACTCCTAGCAGTGTACCCTTGGGCGGGTATTCTAGGAATCCAGGACGTGCTGTAGCACTCTCCTGCCGAAGGCTGCCTCAGAGGAGGCCATCCGGTCTATCCTATAGTGTTTCGTGAACGTGTGAACTGACCTCCATGTAGCTGCCTTGCATATCCTTTCCAGGGACGGGACCTGTACGCCGCCGAAGTGGCTGCCCCTCTTAGAGAATGAGCCGTGATCCCAGCCGGGGGAGGAACATTCCTAGATTTGTATGCTAGCACAATGCATTCCCTAATCCATCTACTTAGTGTGGGCAGAGAGACTTTCATCCCCAGGGAGCTATTCCTGAAGGATACAAACAAGCTCTCCACCTTCCGTACCTGACTAGTCCTGTCTATGTAGAAACTTAGTGCTCTACGAACGTCTAGTTTGTGCCATTCCCTTTCCTTCTCATGTTTGGGGTTAGCACAGAAGGAGGGCAGGATGATGTCTTCCCCCCTATGAAATGACGTGTTGACCTTAGGGATAAAGGCAGGGTCTGTTCATAGTAGTACTTTATCCTGGTGGAAAATGCACAGCTCCTTACTTATGGATAGTGCCCCTAATTCTGAAACCCTCCTAGCCGAGGTCAGGCCCACTAGGAAGATTGTCTTAAGAGTCAGATTTTTGAGGGAACAAGTCGCCATCGGTTCAAACGGCTCTCTAGTAAGGGCCTTCAAGACTAAGTTCAGGTTCCATGTGGGAAAACGGTGCACTTGAGGTGGGTTCAGCAGCATTGTTCCCCTCAGGAACCTCTTAATATGCGGATGCGAGGTAAGCGATGCCCCCGACTGAGATCCCCTGATTGCAGAGATCGCCGCTACCTGCCGTTTAAGCGTACTAGTGCTGAGCCCTTTGTCTAGACCGTCCTGGAGGAAAACAAGGATCTGCTTCACCGATGCCAACATGGGATCCCGTCCTTTCTCCGCGCACCATTGTGAGAATCGCTGCCACATCCTGTTGTAGCTCTTGTTGGTCGAGCCTTTCCGCGAGGCTAGTATTGTCTCCACTACCTTCTCGGGATATCCTAGTCCCTTGAGCTGTTCACGCTCAACCGCCAAGCCGTCAGATGCAGAGAGCCCGGGTTCGGATGTCGAATTTCCCCTTGTGTTAATAGGTTCTCCTTGCACGGAAGGGTCCACGGATTCGAGTGAGACAGTCTCTTGACGTCTTGGAACCACGGCCTCCTGAGCCAAAATGGTGTAATTAGGACCACGTCCGCTTTCTGATCTATGATCCTCTGTATGACTCTGTGGATGATCTTCGTTGGGGGAAACGCATACAGTAGGCGGCGCGGCCACACCTGACTCAACGCATCCACCCCCATCGCCTCTGGTTCCCTGTACCTTGAAAAGAACTTGGGTACCTGCCTGTTCTTCAGAGATGCAAAAATATCTACCTCCGGAGTGCCAAACCTCATGCACAACTCCCGAAAGGTTTGTCTGTCCAGTGCCCATTCCGAGTGGTCCACTTTGTTCCGACTCAGCCAATCCGCCAGGGTGTTCTGTTGTCCTGCTATATGGCTGGCCCTTATTGATTTCAAGTTCCTTTCCGCCCAGAGAAAGAGTTCCTCCGCTTCCTTGCTCAGTTGCCTGGATCTTGTGCCTCCTTGTCTGTTTATGTAGGCCTTGGCCGTCATGTTGTCTGTGTGTACCATGACGTGATTTCCTTGAAGGGCATCCCTGAACTCCAAGAGCCCGTTCCTGATGGCCTTGAGCTCTAGAAGGTTTATGCTGGCCTCCCATTCTTCCGGGAGCCATTCCCCTTGTGTTATCCTGTCCTTCATGTGGGCTCCCCATCCAGACAGGCTGGCGTCCGTCGTCACCGCTAGTCGGATTGGCTCCCTGAGGGGAGACCCCTCTTCGAATCTGTTCGGTTTCAGCCACCAGCTCAGTTCCTTGTGCAGCGCCTCGGGAATCTCCACCAGTTTGTGCCACCTGTGTGTTATTACCCGCTGATATGGCCGTAGGAATCTCAGCAGGGGTCGGGTATGGAACCTGGCCCATTGAAGGGTATCCTGACAGGATACCATCATGCCTAGCAGTTTGGCCAGCTGCATGACCTCCACCACCCTTCTCAATTGAATGTTCTGAATGAGCGACCTGATTTTCTGCTGTCTCTCCAGAGACACAAAGGTCCTGTCTAGTGCTGCGTCCACGATCACTCCCAGGTGTACAATCCTCTGCGCTGGGGCCAACATGCTCTTCCGTCTGTTGACAATGAAACCGTGGCTCTCCAGGCATTGTATTGTCAGAGACACTGCTGTTTGTGCAGCCGGCAGGGAGGGTGCCTTTATAAGAATGTCGTCCAGATAGGGCGACAGCGCCACCCCCTGGATCCTGAGGAAAGCCACCAACGTGACCAGGACTTTGGTGAAGACCCTCGGGGCGGACTTCAGGCCGAAGGGGAGGGCTCTGTATTGATAGTGGCGTCCGTTGTAGGCGAAACGCAGGTATTTTCTGTGCACTGGACGGATGGGGATATGTAAGTAGGCCTCCGATAGATCTATGGAGGCCAGAAAGTCCCCGTGTTGAATGGCTTCCGTGGTTGACTTCATCGTCTCCATCTTGAATTTCCTGGACCTGATGTGGAGATTTAGCCATTTGAGGTCCAGAATGGCCCTGATCTCTCCGTTCTTCTTCGGTACAGTGAAGAAGATCGAGTACACTCCCAGCTTGCTGGAGTGTTTGGGCACTGGCTCTATAGCCCTGATTTGCAACAGGTGCTTGATTGCCTTCGTGAGTTGAAGATGTTTCAGCCGGGAGCAGTTCCGAGCCATCGGAATAAAGCATCTCTTTGGGATTTTTTCGAATTCCAATGAGTAACCCCTGGAGACTGTCTCCAGCACCCATTCGTCCGAAACTGTCTTTTTCCATTCGGGCACAAATTCCTGCAGGCGCCCCCCTATATGACGAGGTGTGCTGCAATAGTCATGCTTGGTTGGTCTTCTTCTGAGCCTTGGATTGGGAGGCTGGCTTTCTGTAGGCGAAGGGTCTACTGTCGGATCTGGTCTTGGACTGCCATCTACCCTTGAATGGCCTGTCTGAATTTTGCCTAGCTGATCTCTTGAAGTCACGAAAGGAGTGCCTTCCTATGTATTTCGTCTTTTTTTTCTTTGACGGTAGCACCCTCTTCTTGTCTGAGTTTTCTACGAGATACCTGTCCAGTGCTTCTCCAAAGAGTTTGCCTCCTGAGTATGGAATTGCCGCCACTTTGCTGCGGGCTGGTGGGTCTACATCCCAGTTCCGTAGCCAGGTGTTCCTTCTCGCAGCAACGTTGAAACCCATGGCTCTCGAGGACATCTGAAAGGAGTCTAGGGTGGCATCTGCTGCAAAGGCTGCCGCCAGGGCAATCTTTTTTACTTCATTCTTGACCTCTTTGGGCACCTCTCTGCCTGCGGCTGCCAGGTCTGAGGCCCATGTGTAGGCTGCCCTCGCGAACAGTGATCCCACTGAGGAAGACCTCAGAGACGCCGCAGATGCCTCGAAATCTCTACGCAGGGCCTGCTCGATTTTCTTGTCCGATGGGTCCTTGGGCATGCCCTCCGCGTCCATGGGTAGGACTGAGGTCGTTGCCAGACTGGAGACAGGGTCGTCCACTGCAGGGAGTTTGATCTTCTTGGTGTCATCTGGTCCCAGAGAGTAGAATTTGTGGAATACAGACTGGTAGGGTTTAGGCTTGGCCGGGTTATCCCATTCCACTCTCAGTACATCGTGGAAGATGGCTAGCAAGGGCACCCGTGTGCTTCTGGCCCACCTTGGGCAAGGCTCTCTCCAGACCTTGTGGGTAGGCAGATACCGTCTCAGCTTTACTCGCTGAGGACTGGGAAATTTCCAGGGTTCTCAATACTTTTGCAAGCAACTTAGAGTACATTTCCTGCGGAAAGAGCCTGGACTGCGCCTGATCAGCCTCCATCTCCTCTTCCTCTGACAATTCCCCTTCCTCACTTCCTGAGGACTGCGAGGATGAGTCTGGATCTTCCTTAGACTCCTCAGAGGCGCTGGAGTCCACCTCTATCCACTTATCCAGCTTCCTTTTCTTTGGTTTGGACAGTGTGGAGGACCCAGCTTTCTTTTTTCCTTTGGAGGTAATTGGGGTTTTCCTCTTGGAGCCAGGCTGCTCCTTAAGCTCTTTGACTGCACTATCTATTCCTTTCCTAATTTCTTCCTGCAGCCAGGCCAATATATTGGCTTTAGCTTCTGGGCCTGTGAGATCGGGTTCACCGTTCCCTGAGCTCTTCCCTTGGCTAGAGTGGGAGTGATTTGGCCTTTCTGATGCATCCATGCTTTCAGAGGCTTTTTGTTCGGAAGTGCTGGCCTGTGATGTCATTCCCGCCAAAAACGTGTTGCCTAAAGTGGGAGCAAGCATGAGCATGCATTATCCAGATGGCAAATAATTTCCCAAAGCTCACAGTGTCTGAATGGAACAAAATTACAGGGTAGTGCATTAGGGAGATTTTCCCTCTAGCCACCCCCAAAAACGGAGCCGCAATGCCCAGAGAGGAAGGTGCATTAAGAGGCTGCTTTTAACTCCCCTTCCTCTTGAAGCGTTCCGAGGCCGCTCTTGCTCTCTGCGCTCCCAAACGAGGGCCGGGGCCCGTTCTCCCCCCCCCCCGCTTCGCGGAGAGCAAGGGCCTCTCGGCGGGGTTGCATAGTACTCACTGTTTTTGGCGCGCTCTCGGAGGCTTCTGCCGTTTGGAGCCTTTTAAGCTTCCTCTCAGCTCGGCGGCCACCGGAGTTTCCCGCCGCTTTCCACGCCTCCTCTGCAGCAGCCGGGTCCTAGTCAGCTAGGAACGTCGGCTGTGCACTCGCCTCCGCGGCTCCCGTGCCGCTCAGAAAACACTCGGCCAGGAGTGTGGGGGGGGGGGTGGAGGAACACGTCCTTCCTTTCCCCGGTGAGTCAGCGCCTCTAGAAGTCTTTGAAGATCGCCGCTCTCTTAAGAGCTCCGAATTCGCGTCCGCTCTGCTGAGCAGGGCCGGAAAAACTGAGTTATCCTGGGAGCCCCTCCCCCGAGGATCGCAAGTTTGTCCGGCCCTGCGCAAGAGACGGAGGAGGAGCTACCCACTAGTGCTGACTGCCCCACTCCGGACCACAGGAGAATTGAGATGCTCATACTTTTATTTTTAAATGAGACTAGTTTTGTTTATAATTAAAATACTATAATACACTGTTGAATAGCTAAATGCTTTAATGTTATACATATCAAAATATGCAACTAGTTCTATTGTGAGAATGTGACCCTGTTTTCTGACCAAATAATATATATATTATATTATTTACTACAAAGCTTGTGTTTCCTGTTTAACTCCTATTTTTTTCTACTTCTCAGATAGCAAAAATTGAGGTGCATATGCTAAGGTAGCATATGGTGCAGTTTTCTCACAAGTATTGGATATATTTGCAATTTTATTATAGAAAGCTAAGGTGTTCATAGCTTTTACATTCCATAAATATGCCAAATACTGCAGTTTTATGTAAGTTATAAATGATGCACGTTATATTGTTAAAGCAGTAAAATTAGTTTAAGTTTGATAGGACAGTAAATATTGCATATTGGAAAACTGTACTTACTATTAAGGTTTCTTTTGTTTGAGGAGGACATCTTGTCATGCTTGGGTATACTCTTCCCATCATTCGAGGAGGCAAGAATTAGCCTGCTCTTTCTGTCCCCCACGGGGAGAGGAGTTCTTGCCCTTCTCAGTTCAGAGGCTTCCACAGCTCCTAAAAAGACCACTCTGTGTGCCCTGAACATTCCGCCATCTGAAACAACTTGGTCAGTAAAACAACACTTAAACCCTAACATTAACTAGTAAACAGAGGAACAAGCAGTAATAGTTTCACAAATTCACATCCCAGTCAGCAGATGGTTCTCTCACCACTGGAAACATTAATTCCAAAGAGATTGGGTGGGTCCAGGATGACCTCCTCATTCTCAAACAAAAGGAATCTTCACAGTGGATCCAATGCTCCATTTTCATTTGAGTTGAGGAGGGCATTCAGTCATGCTTGGGATGTTACAAAGCTAAGCATCCAATCGGAGGGTCTCAACTGCCAACCACAGACATAGGTCTGTTTACACTCCCTACACACCTTTCAACTAAAGGCTGCATCTGCTGCTGACATTTTGTAATGCCTGACAAATGTTACCTTAGATACTCAAGTAGCTGCTTTGCTATGTCCTCCGCTGTATAAAAGGCTGTCATGGTAGATGCACTTCTGGTAGAATGTGTCATGATTCCTTTTGACAGGCTAGTGCCTTGTGATGAGCAAGTTATTGATATGCACTCTTTCAGCCACCTGCTAACTAACTCTAGAAACGTTTTTGCCTTGCACTACTGAGTGATATGCTACAAACAAGGTCTCTGACCTTCTGGTTGGCTTAGTCCTTCTAACGTATATACGCAATATCCTGCATAGATCCAGCAAAAGCCAGGGTTTTTTTCCTTTGCATGTGATGGATTCGGACAGAAGGATGGTAAGAACAGTTCTTGAGTCCTGTGAAATACTAAATTCATTTTAGGCACAAATGTGGGATCTGGATGTAGGACCACCACATCTTTATAGAAGATGGATAATCCCTTGGAAATCAATAGTGCTCCAAATTCAGATATTCTTCTTGCTGAAGTGACTGTCCCCAGAAACAGTACTTTAAGTGCCAGGAATGTGAGAGACACCTCTTGCAGTGGCTCAAATGGTGGTTTAGTCAGAGCCTGCAGTACTACATGAAGTCTCCACATTGGAAACCTTGGGATTGCTGATGAATTTGATGGGTGCTTGGAAATGGAAAACCTGTCTATATTTGGAATGATAGAAACCAGTGCTGCTACTTGTCTACATATAGCATTTGGCCTAAGGCCTTCAGTCAAACCCTTTTGCAGGAATCAAAATATATGGGGAAGATTTACTGATTGTGATTGGCACTGCTTCCCCCTACACCATTCTCACATATACCTTACATGTGTAGTCATATAAATGTGATGTAGATAGTCAATGTGCAGTTAATATTATCCTCGCTCGAGAGTCTCTCCTTCAAGCCGCTCCCCACCCCTGAGATCTCTAGCATTGAATGTGTAGGCCTGGTGTGGGGTGCCGAGGAGAGTTTGGCCATCTGTCTGGTGTACCGGCCGCCTAGCGCACCAGCAGATACCCTGTCACACCTGCTAGAGGTGGTAGCGGGGTGGGCCTTGGAGTTCTCCAGAGTGTTGGTCTTGGGGGACTTCAACGTCCATGCTGAAGACGCCTCCTCTGCACAGGTTGCGGACCTAGTAGCTTCCATGGCGGCACTGGGACTCTCCCAATTTGTATCGACCCCCCCACACAGAGCGGGCCTCATGTTAGACTTGATCTTTGGGATGGGCCTTGATGTGGCTCTACAGGCAATAGAACCAGTGCCATGGTCAGACCACTCGGTTTTGAGGGCTCGACTGGAGATGCCAACCCCCCTTGCAAGGGCGGTGAGCTGATTTATGCTCACCCGTGGAGACTTATGGATCCAATTGGTTTCCAGAATGCTCTGCGGGATCCTATGCTCCATGGCGGTTCATTAGATGAGCTGATGGAGGACTGGCAATGTCGGCTCTCCGAAGCCATCGATGAAATCGCTCCCGGTCGCCCTCTTTGCCCCCATGTAAGACAGGATCCCTGGTATACAGAGGAGCTTCGAGAAAAGAAGCAGGAGCTAACATGGCTTGAGCGAGTGTGGCGGCGATCTTGCGACGAAGAGGCAAGATCATCTTATAGGACATTTATGAAAGCCTATGAGATAGCTGTAAAGGCTGTGAAGGAGGAGTTTTATACAGACTCCATCACATCAGCTAGCTCACGCCCAGCAAAATTGTTCAATGTGGTTCGGTCACTAGTCTCCCTCCCAGGGGGAGACTGCCAAATTCAGAATTCGGACATCAGCTGTGAGGCCCTTGGGAGCTTTTTTGCTGAAAAAATTTTGCCTCTCCACCACAGTTGATACAGTGAAGGAACTAGAGACCCCTTGGCCGTCTTTAGGGTCAATATTTGATCAGTCCAGTCCACTCTCCGGGGAAGAGATTGACAGGACCTTGTAATCAGTTAGGCCCACCGCGTGCCCCCTGGACCCATGCCCATCGTGGCTGGTAAAGGCCAGTGCCGATGGTCTGCGGTCCTCGTTGGAGGCCATTGTTAACACATCCTTGGGCACTGGGTTTTCCCCGGGCCACTAAAGGAAGCCGTGGTGAGACCGCTCCTGAAGAGACCATCACTGGACCCCACTTACATGGTCAATTATCGCCCAGTCTCGAACCTCCAGTTTCTGGTAAAGTTGATTGAGCAGGCGGCGGTGGGACAGATACAGGGTTTTCTGAATGATGTCTCGGCCCTAGATCCCTTTCAGTCCGGGTTCCAGCCAGGACATGGGACGGAGACATTGCTGGTCGCCCTCACGGATGACCTTCGCAGACATCTGGACCGAGGTGGTTCAGCGCTGCTGATATTATTGGATTTGTCAGCAGCGTTTGACAGTCGATTATGATCTTCTGACTCACCGCCTCACCAATGTGGGGATACGAGAGACTGCCTTACAGTGGCTTGTCTCTTTTCTCCACAGTCGGGGACAGAGGGTGGCGCTTGGGGAGAAATTGTCACCCCGTCACCCACTGGTGTGCAGGGTCCTGCAGGAGGCAATACTCTCCCCTTTACTGTTTAACATCTATATGCGCCCCCTTGCCCAGCTGGTGCAAAGTTTCTGACTTGGGTGCCATCAATATGCAGATGACACCCAGCTGTATCTGATGATGGACGGCCAGCCCGGCTCAGCCCCAGATGTCCTGGAACATGCGTTTGCAGCCATGACCGATTGGTTGAAACAGAATTGACTGAAACTGAACCCAACAAAGACGGAGGTCCTATACTTGAGCCATGGGGGACTGGATTCGGGACTCCAGCTCCCGACCCTCGATGGGGTACAGCTTGTGCCAGTTCCAAGGGTTAAGAGTCTGGGGGTGATCCTAGATGCCTCCCTGAAAATGGAGGCACAGGTCACAGTGGTTGTCAGGTCTTTCTTTTTTCCACCTGCGGCAGACCAGGCAACTTGTCCCTTACCTGTCTACCTGTGACTTAACTACAGTGATCCAGGCAACGGTCATCTCTAGGTTAGATTACTGTAACTCGCTCTACGCGGGCCTGACCCGAAGATTACAGCTGGTGCAAAATGCAGTGGCGCACATCATTATGAAAGCACCAAATAGGGCACATATTACACCAATATTGCACAAGCTGCATTGGTTGCCAGTGGAGTATCGGATCAGGTTCAAGGTTTTGGTATTGACCTATAAGGCCCTGTGCGGACTGGGGCCAGCGTACCTGAGGGACCGTCTCTCCCCGTATATTCCCTAGAGGACCCTCCGATCAGGAGAAAAGAAACTGTTATCAGTCCCTGGCTCCAAGGAGGCCCGCCTGGCCTCGACTAGAGCCAGAGCTTTCTCAGTCCTGGCTCCTACCTGGTGGAATGCTCTGTCTACTGAGACCAGGGATCCCGCCAGGCCCAGCCAGGCTTATGGCTGAGGCTGGGCCTCCACTGGCTGGAGGATATAACATCTACTCCCCTCTCTATGAGAGCTGCCCACTACTGTTCTTAAGCTGCTGCTATGTTCAACTGCACTGTTGCACTATTTGTAATTAATGGTATTGCCGCCATCAAGAAAAAGAGTACTGCTATTTTTTTTACTATTTTTGTACAATGCTTTTAAATGTTTTATATGAAATGTTTCAAATGTTTTTAATGCTGTTATCTGCCCTGAGCCTGCTTGCGGGGAGGGCGGAATATAAATACGATAAAATAAATAAATAAATAAATAAATAAAATACATTAGTATGTTTGGTTCTACTGGTATTTCCCATGGTAGTTGAGTGGACAGGCTACTATACTGGAGAACCAAGGCCTCCTGGGCTACTTTCAAGCCACACTTTTGATTTCCATTTTCTCCTGTTTGATTTTGTGCTACATTTTGAGAATGACTGGAATAGGAGAAAAAACATACAGTAGACTTGTTGGCCACGGGGCCATCAGGGCATTTGCTTGTTCTGCTTAAGGACATATGAATCGGGAGGAGAATCTTGCTACCTTAGTGTTGTCCTTTGACACAGAAGTCTACTTGTGGGTGACCAAAGTGACTCATTGTCTGTTGAAACACGTCTGGGTTTAACGCCCATTCTCCCAGTCTAGCTGGCTTCTGCTTACCCAGTCTACTTGTATATTTAGAGCCGTGAATGTGTTCTGCTCTTATGGAAGCAATATGGGTTTCAGCTCACATTATGCATGCCACTTCCTGCTATAGTGATCTTTATTTGTCCCCTCCTTGGTGATTTATATGCACTTTGGCTGTGTTGCTGTCTGTTCTTATGCAGACATCCATGTTCTTTATTTTCTCTTGAAAATGATGTAGGGGCTAGGTGATCACTCTTAACTCCAAGAAGTTTATGCTGTGTCTGGATCCCATTTTAGGCCATATGTCCTGTACATGTCCAAGTGGGCAATGGGCTCCCCAACCCACCAGGCTTGCTTCTGTAGTAATCTGTATGATTGCTGACAGCGAAATGGCTTTCCCTTGAAGAGATTGTTATTGATTGTCCACCAAATTAAATCCTTCTTCAATGGGCTGGGTATGTTCAGTCTGATGTGTTGAGGGTAATGTCTTCAATATGGTGATATCAGCCACTGTAATTTTCAAGACTGGGCCTTGGCACACAGCACAGAATTGACTGCTGCAATAATTGAGCCCTGTAACTGCGTTAATATCATAAGGACCATTTTCTTTACCACTTGAACTGTCTTGACTTCCTTCATTGCCTTCTGTGGCCTTTCTGGAGATAAAAATACTTTGCCCTGTTGAGAATCTGTAATTGCCTCCAGGTGAAGTACCGACCGCGATGGATGCATCTGGAGCTTCTGGATGTTGATTAGGAACCTGCAATTCATATGGCACTGTATGGTGATCTCTAGATCCTTGACTGCTTTTTTTGTGGGAGGGTGACTTGATTAGAAGGCCATCCAAGTATGGATGTTCACAGATCCTCTGGGTCCTTAGGCAAGCTATTAATTGAACGATTATGTTTGTGAATATTCTTCGAGTTAGCACCAAACAAAAGGCATGGTTTTGTACTGGAAATGGAGCTTACCAAAGGTGAATCTGAGAAAGCACTGTGCTGGGAAAATCAGTACATGGAGATATGCTTGTGTTAAGTCTATCGATGTCATAAGCTCACCTTTCTGTAAAGCCTCTCCGATGGTTCTGGAATTGGGGAAAAAACATACAGTAGACCTGTTGGCCACAGGGTCATCAGGGCATTTGCTTGTTCTGCTTGTTTCTGTGAGTATATAATCTGTCTCTGAAGAGCTTGCTTCTGATGAATGGTCATGTGGCCACATCTGATTGATTTGAGTGTATTCACTGCCCTGCACTTCAGACGGAGGTGCCTCCGCACCGTTACACTGCATGCATAGCCCTTGCTGAGAATTTCATGGAGTCCAGGCTGGCATCTGCCATAAAAGCAGCTGCTCTCTCTCCAGCCTTTTAAGATAAGCTAGGACCTTCTTGTTCAAGTCTGGAAACTCTCCGAGTAATTTTCAGAGCCACATGATAGATGCCCTAGCTGTAACACCAATTTGCAGCTGCTGCTTTAATAGAACCATGGCTTCATGTGATTTGTGTAGAAATGCTTCACTCCTATCACTGGCATCTTTTAGTTTGCCTTCCCCATGAGCGCTATTCCAGATGCCAGGTTAGCTACAGGTACATCCATTGTTGGAATTTTTAGGAGTTTAGATATGCTGGGAGAGAAAGTATACATTCTTTTAGCTTGTCCCACATGCGAGTACAAATATACAGGAGAGACCCACTCCTCCTCGATTTCCTGCTTTAAAATTCTAGAGAAAGGAAAGGCACATCCTAACTCCCTGGGACTAGAGAAAACTGCAGGGGCCCCATCTTTCTCCTCCTCAGACTGTTGTATTTTTGCGGGAGAAAGCTGAAGAATTATGAGAGCCTTGTAGAGAAGTGGGGATAACTCCTGTGTGAAAAACCTTTTAGACTGCTGGCTTGGTTGAGAAGGTTTATCCCCCGATAATTCTCCATCCTCTCTATCCAATTCATTATCAAGATCTCAGAATTTGTGAATGACAATCCTCCTTCTGATCGGTATGAGGGAGAGATGATGTATCTACCTGAAGCAGAAGAAAGTCCCCTTGCATGCTGCTTTGATGGGCCAGACAGTGTCTTTGCTGGTACCCAATATTCCTGTAGTCAGAGTGGCATGTTTTAAAGGCTGGGAGTTTGGGGGGCGGGGGGGGGGGGGAAGAGGTTATTGACTATCCTCATATTGCCTCTTCCTGGAGGTTTGCTTAGGCTTGGGAGTTTTTCCCCCCGTTTCTCTCTATCTGAATATTAAATTCCTCCAAGCCAAGATTAGGAGGAGGAAGGGACTCTAATTGTCTCCGTTTCATTTTCTACTTGAGAGCACTCCACAGGAATCAAAGCTTCCTGCTCACTCTTCCCATCATCCTATGAGATGTCCTAGGTGCCCTCCAGGCAATGTCTGCCTGGCTGCAGAGGTCTGTTCTGGTGAGTTCGAACTTCTCTACAGTGGGGAAGACAAGCAGTCAACAGAATGAGTTTTTTTAAAAAAAAACCCACAGAAACAAGGAAGCTTAGGCACATGAAAGTAAGAGATCCTGCAATCTAGCTGCTCTGTGAGAAACTGGTGTCCCATGGATCTCGAAGAATCCATGCATTCTCTAAGAAGGCAGAAAAGGAACTAAGAAGAGTGGTAATTCCCCTACCTATGTGTGTGTGTGGGGAGGGGGGAGAAGTCTAATTCCTGCCTCCAGGGATGATGGGAAGATGAGTACGCGAGAGTGACATTCTCCATAGCTGTAAAATTTCTGGAAATTTTACATCTGTATCAGAAGCCGTTTAAGACTTCAGTCCTTGTTTTATAAACTCAAAGTACAAAATATACATTGTTATTATACATATACTAGTCAACTAAAACAGAGTTTCGCTTACCGTAACTGCTGTTCATTGACGTCTTCTGTGCAGGCACACATGGGACTGCGCATGCGCAGGCCTGCCAACCGGATCTTTTTTCTCTAGCCAAACGTCCACTAGGGGGCACCCAACAGGATAGTGCGCGTGCATGGCCTTTCCCACCAAGATCGCATCCGGTGGGTGCCCCCCACCCTCCAGTTTCTCCTGTGCCGCCGACCCCCAGAATTTTTTTTTTGACAACTGGAGGAAGCATAGCGGGGCAGGAGGGAGGGTATGTGTGCCTGCACAGAAGACATCAATGAACAGCAGTTACGGTAAGCGAAACTCTGTTTTCACTGTCCGTCTTCTGTGCAGTCCCACATGGGAGACTAGCAAGCTGCTTACCTTGGAGGAGAATATGCTTCTTATGCAAAAAGCGATTGCAGGACAGCCTGACCAACAGCCACTTCCTTACGCTCCAACATATCCAAGGCGTAGTGCTTGGCGAAGGTCTCCAAAGAGGACCACGTAGCCTCTCTGCAAATGTCCCGGATAGGAATACCTCTCAAGAAGGCTGCAGACGATTCTTGAGCCCCAGTGGAATACGCTCGAACCTCTAAAGGACAGTCAACATTAGAGTGTGCATAACAAGTCTTCACAGCCATCGTAACCCACCTAGAAATAGACTGAGGGGTGGCTGACATCCCTTTGCGAGAACCCGAATAACAAACAAAAAGACTATCAACTTTCCTGAATGACCTAGTTCTCTGGAGGTAGAAAAAGATTGCTCTACGCGCATCCAATGAATGCAAGGCCCTTTCCGAGCTATCCGAAGGAGAAGGATAGAACACAGGTAAAATAATGTCCTGAGAAGTGTGAAACTGTGAAGCAACTTTAGGTCGGAATCTAAGATCCGGCCGAAGAACCACCTTATTAGGGTGCACCTTAAGAAAAGGGGGGTCCTGTCTAAGGGCCGCCAGTTCACTGACACGACAGGCCAAAGTAATGGCCACCAAAAAGGAAACCTTTAATGATAAGAACTTCAAAGCACAAGAGGCCAGAGGTTCAAAGGGCACCCTCATCAGAGCAACCAACACTAATTTAAGTGACCATTGAGGCACAATCTCCCTCACTGGGGGGGGGGAACATATTCTGTAAACCTTTAAGGAAGGACCTGGACACACTATGGGAGAAAACAGTCTGACCATCAACCTTGGCGTGAAAGGCGGATATGGCAGCCAAATATACTTTTACTGAAGAATTAGAAAGACCACCATCCTTAAGTGTCAAAAGAAAATCAAAAATGGCCCCCAACTGGCAATTCCAAACATCTACCCCCGTCTCAGCAGCCCAACATTTGAAACGTTTCCATTTCGCTGCATAGGACTTATGAGTGCTATCCTGCCTTGCGTTAACTAAAATTTCCGCAACTCTGTCAGACAATCCCGGGAACCCTGAATTAACCAAGCTGTCAGCTTCAGTTTGGGTAAATCGTGATACAGCACTCCCTTGTAGGAAAGGAGACTGGGAACCAGACCGAAATGATAATATACACCCTGAGATAGCTGCATCACTAGCTGAAACCATGGCTGACGAGGCCAAAAGGGAGTGACTAGAATTACACCGGAACCATCTCGGAGGATCTTGCTGACTGTCCTGGCAATCAGCGAAAAAGGAGGGAAGGCATAGAAGAGAACTCCTGTCCAAGCGATCTGGAAAGCGTCCCCCAAGGAGTTCCGACCCAGACCTCCCCGGGAACAAAACTGCGAGGCCTTTCTGTTGCTCTCCGATGCAAACAGATCCACCTCGGGGAAACCCCAAGTCTCGAACAAGCCTCTCAACTCGAAGTCCGCTATCGTCCACTCGTGGTTGTCAGACGTGAGACGGCTTAGCATGTCTGCGATCACGTTCGAGGTTCCTGGAATGTGAACTGCTTGTAACGAAATGCCCCTGTCTAACGCCCACTCCCAAATCCGCAATGTTTCTTCGCAGAGGAGTCGGGAAGTGGTGCCCCCTTGTTTGTTCAGATAGAACATGGCCGTGCAATTGTCTGTAAGAATTTGCACTGTCTTGTTTCGGAGCATATCTGTAAATGCGATAAGGGCAAAGTGGACAGCCAGCAGCTCTAACATGTTAATATGGAAACACCTCCCCTGGTCAGACCAAGTCCCATGTGCCCTGAGATGTCCACACTGAGCGGCCCAACCAATAGTGCTGGCATCCGTAGAAATGGTGACCTGACACTGCACTGTTCCAAAGGCAATACCCTTAAGGAGGTTATCTTCAGGGAGCCACCACCTCAGGGAGCGAAGGACTCTACGAGGAATGGAGTACTTCCTGGCCTGAGGGGCCGAAAGGAAGTCATGGAAGGAGAGAAACCACAATTGAAGTGGTCGCATGTTTAATCTAGCCATAGGAGTCACAGCCGTGGCAGACGCCATAAGGCCTAACAACGTCTGAATAGCTGCGGCCGATTGGAAGCGGCACCTGGAAAAAAACGCTACTAAGCGCTTAATACGGGAGACACGTTCTGTAGGAAGGAACCCTTTATTGAGCGTCCCGTCCAATACCATGCCTATGAAGGACGCCCTCTGGGAGGGAACTAAGACTGATTTCTGAAAATTAACTAAGAGGCCCAGGCGCGCACAAGTGCGTACCACCAGGTTCACATGTTCGGAAAGGAGGTCCGAGGATGGGGCAGCCAGGAGCCAATCGTCCAAGTATGGAAAAATAGAACATCCCTGACGTATCAGGAAAGCTACCACCGGAGCCATGCACTTAGTGAAGACTCTAGGTGCAGAGGACAGCCCAAAGGGCAGGACCTGATACTGAAAAACCTTACCATTACACAGAAACCTCAGGAACTTCCTATGTTCCGGGTGAATGGAAACATGGAAGTACGCATCCTTGAGGTCCAGTACAGCAAACCACATGTTATCAGGCATCAGCTGCAGGACCATCTGCAAGGTTAGCATTCTAAACTCCCTAGGTCTCACCGATTTATTGAGCCCCCTAAGGTCCAAAATGGGGCGTACTCCCCCATCTTTCTTGTCAACTACGAACATCCTGGAGTAGAACCCAAGGAGAGATTCAACCTGAGGAACCTCCGTAATTGCCCCTTTCTGACGTAGGGCCTGAACAGCCGTCTGGAGCTTCTGTGAATCGGAATCAAACGAGAAATCAGGGAGAGACAACTCCGGATAAACTTCAAATTCAATTTTATAACCAAACTTTATAACATCAAGAACCCAACTGTCAGATTGGATCTCCACCCAGGACACACTAAACTCAGCCAAACGGTCTCCAAAGACCGCAGCCTGATTCACGGCTAGTCAGAACTGCTTAGGTTGGGGAGCCGGTTCTTTCTCAGCCGGACTCCAACGATTCTGTCGCGGACGGTAAGTGGATCTGCGCCGCTGGAAGGATCCCGACTGTTGATGGGGCTGTCTGAAGGAGCCATAAGGAGGATACGGTTGGTACCTCTGGTTCCGGTTCCGGTAGTAGTACGAGGAACGATAAGGAGGACGGTTGAACTGAGAAGGCCTAGTGTGGGCGATGCCATAGGACCGAGCTGTTAAACGGTCCTTTCGCTTCTGGGACAGATATTCATCTGTCTTGCTCGCGAAGAGAGTCTTCCCTTCAAAAGGCATATCCTCGACTTTGCTCTTAGTTTGTGGAGGTAACGCAGTTGTACGCAGCCAGGCATGCCTCCGAAGAATGACAGCTGAAGCCAAAGCTCTTGATGAGGTCTCCAGGGTGTTGCGACCAGTGCTAATTTGCTGCTTTGAGAGGCGTAGAGCCTCATCCATAATAACCTTGGCCAAAACTTTCTGGTCGTCAGGAAGCTTATCAAGGAACACCGCGACACGGTTCCACAGGAATATCTGATAGGCTCCCATTATGGAGGAATAATTCGCAATCTTCACCGACAGGGCCGCCGAGGAGTAGATCTTCTTCCCTAGAGAATCTAACTTCCTACTCTCCTTGTCAGCAGGTACAGCATGCACACTTTGTCTCTGATTGGACTGCATCTCCTCGGCAATCAGCGAAGATGGAGGAGGATGGGTGAAGAGGTATGTGCAGACATTGTCCCGAGTCTTGTATAAAGCCTCCAGACGCCGAGAGGTAGGGTGAACGGAAGCAGGCTTCTCACATATTGAAGTAATGACCTCCTCTAAACCTTCCACAATAGGAAAAGCAATTGAAGCTGGGTTGCCAGAGTATATATGGTGCAAAATCTTATCTTTGGGCTTCGGATTAACTGCAGACACCTCCAGTTCCAACAAGCGAGCCATTCTAAGCATCTGCTCCACATATAGACAAAAGTCCTCTGTAGGGGAGATCCTGCCGGAACCAATAATAACCTCATCAGGAGATGGATCCGACGGAGGGCTCGGGCTCTGGTCACGGCCAAATTCAGAATGATGGTAGCCCTGTTCCCGTCGAGGCGAATCGAAACGGGAATATTCACTAAGAGGCAGCTCCCAGTCATCCCGGACCGATGAGGTGGAATAGGCCTGACGGGGCCGGAGGAGGTCGGAGCCAAGAGTCTCCGAACGGCGACGATGATGTTGAGGGGAGGTCTATTCCGAAGGCCGACAGCGTCCCTCTCGGAACGGGGAACCAGACCAACGATCTCCACGGGGATCCCAATCGCCATCCGACAAATGGTACGATGGCGATCGAATTCGAGAGGGGATTACAGGAGTCTCCCACTCGGTCTCTGTCTGGACTGACGCAGTGTGCTTCTGTTTGCTCTTCTTCTTAGCTTTCTTGGGTGCCGGTCCAGTCTGGTCTTCAACCCTGGAACGTTTCCTCTGAGTCAGATCGGAGCGTCTTGGAACCAACGAACTTGGTGGCTTCGACGGATCCGAACACCTCGACTCCAATCATGCGGTCTCGCTAGGAGGTCACTCAGATCGCACCGGTTCCGAACTCCACGACTCCGACGGCTTCGGTTCCACATTCCTCGGCTCCGATCTTGACGCCGTCGGATCCGGAGCACTTCTCGGACTCGGGGTCGGAGTCCTGGGAGACTTGGACGGCTGGTGGATCTGACCCAACGCCCCGCTCGGATCCGAGGGGGGGGTTGCTCTAGGGTGTCCCGGGGAAGGAGATTTCGCCATAGACGAGGCGCTCCGGGACGACTTTCCACTCACCGAGGGAGGTTTGGGGGGCATCTCCGCGCCATTAGTAGCCCACATTGCCCTCTTCCATAACATTGCCTCTAGCCTGGCTTTTCTTTCGGCCCTGGCTTTGGGCGTAAACTTCTGGAAATGAGCACATTTAGCCACAATATGCGTCTCCCCCAGGCATTCCAGGCAGACAGAATGGCCATCCATCCTGGTCATCTTAGTGGAGCACGTCGTACATTTCTTGAATAAAGCTTTCTCAGACATCGCGGTCGAGAAAAACAAGCTCTCACCGATACTGTTTTTGAGATCTTCCAACACTTTTGCTTTCTTCTTCAGGTCAACGGACGAGCTACATCTTCACCGGTCGGCGGCAAAGAAGAAACTGGAGGGTGGGGGGCGCCCACCGGATGCTATATTGGCGGGAAAGGCCGCGCAGGCACACTATCCAGTTGGGCGCCCCCTAGTGGACATTTGGCTAGAGAAAAAAGATCCGGTCGGCAGGCCTGCACATGCGCAGTCCCATGTGGGACTACACAGAAGATGGACAATGAACACAGGCTTACAGTCTGAACACTGAACAACTGCCTGGGTGATCTGCCAGTCATGCTAATACCAAGTATTTCTTCCATTTCAATTCTGTACACACATCTTAAAACAAATAATGATGATAAAGTCAGATAACGGTGTCTGGCATACACCCAGTAAATATACTCTGTATTCTTCAAAGGCTATATTCAACATGAAATTAAACTTTAACTTTCTTTAAACTTATTTTAAAATGTTTACTAGTAAGTTTTCTTTAGTTAATACTGAACTTCTATTTAAATCAAACAGTTCAAATAAAAGCCAGTATATTCAATGGCCACTAACAAAGTTTCTGCAAACGATGCAAAACCAAACTATTCAAAAAGGCTTTTTACTCAAATTGGAAAGCTGTATTGTAGGGATGGGGTCTCAGATGCTTCGCTAATGAGTTAGTGACCGTAGACTTCATCACTATATTGCCTTACATATTATCTGTTGCTTTAAATATGTGCTCCTATATACCATCTGTACTCCATGTTGTCTAATGTCAGTCCTAGAATTGATTATATTCTGTTTCACTATTTTTTCTACTCTATATTACTATGTCTTTTAAACTTGTATCTATTGACCCTATGGCATTGTTTATGGAAATGTCCTTGATACTGTAGTGAAATGTACTTGACAACTGATTGTGCTAATCTCATACTGTGTAATCCACCTTGAGTCTCAGTGAGAAAGGCGGACCATAAATGACACAAATAAGTAAAATTTATGTATCTAAAAGTAAATCAATTAAGCTGCAAATAGTGATGTCTTTATAAAATGATAAACTTCATATTATGTTAGGGAACCATAACTGGATCTCCTGACACATACTTTAATGTTAAGTACACTGAAGGAAGACTGGAACAATAGGTAAAAAAAATGGAAACTTTTTTTTAAAAAAACCTACCCCGAGGAGTTTTAGTATTTATAATAAAAAAAAAATAGAAGTTTAATGGACCACTAAAAAATGTCCATGAAATGTTTTCTGTTTTGAAATAAGTGAAATACTTAATAAGATTTTACTTACTCAGAAAACAAAGCAACAGGATTGACATTCTTTTATAAATAAAGAGCCAAACAAAGTCAAAATTCAGAACAAAAGATCAAAGACCCAGTATAAAAAAGCCCATTTGCACAACTAAAAAAGTATATATTCCTGATAATTAACAGGTTTCTGCAGCCCATACATTGTCCTTTATTAGGAACTGGCACACATGACATTTTACAATAAGGAATAAATACACAAGACCGCTTTGCACATTTGTTTTAGTGCACCACTATACATTTGTGCATGGCTCACACTTAGATTATTGGAAAGTGTTCACTTCTATCATTACCTTTGTGTAAAGCATCTCTAAGAAGCCCTTTTATCTCATAAAAATCTTGGCCCATTCCCTTTACATCTGGTTATTCTTGCATCCTACCTAGACTTCTGATGGATCTTAAAGATTTCATTTTCTTCTTACAAGTCTACGAACGGAACTAAAAGTGACAAAAGGCACAGATTGGACACTTGTTAGCTTCCCTCAAGCTTTGATGGGAAATGTGGGCATCCTAGTCTTGCAGCTTGGCTCTCTGACTGCTGTCCAATGGACTTTTCAACTGTCACTTGTCCAACATTCCACCAAGCTGCCTACATTTCCCATCAAAACTTGAGGGAAGCTGACAAGTGTCCAATCTGTGCCTTTTGTCACTTGTAGTTCCGCTCTAAGAGTGAAACAGGTAACAGCAACAAGACCAGTGCGAGTAAAGAAAAGAAAAGATGGAGGATTCTCATCATTATAACCTAATGTCCACCACTCTCTTCTGAGAAACAGCCTTCATCTTCAGAAGGCTCAGGAATTAAAATGTTTTAGTGTTTAAAAGAATATAAAACAACAGCTTCTAAGGCTTAATTAACTGCTATATTGCAATATTTGAAATACAGCACAGAACTGAAGCCTTGTTGCTATATCAATGCAAACAGCAGTGAAACAGCCCTTTAAACTCCATCTGGGTCATGTGGGGAATCCATATGCTGCACAGCGGCATGGAAAGGGGCATTTAAAACCCCATGTCCCGAAGCAATACAAATTGCTTCGGGAAGCTTAGATTCAAGATTTCCAAATCGGGTCCAGGATGCCAGGCCTGATCCAGAAATCCCAAATCTTTGCAAATCGGTTCCAATTTGGGTGTTTTACCCAAATTGGAAACCCGATTCGCACATCCCTAATCAGTAATAAAACCAAATATTTCTTCGAAATATATAATGGAACAAATAGGTTAGGAATTTATTCTGAATACAAACTGAATACAAAGGCAATGTTAATAACGACAATCAAAACAGAACAAGGATAGAAAAAATAACAGAAAACACTGTCATTAAAAAACAATCAAATATTTGGGCATATATGTAAAGGGGCAAAATGATAATTTATATAAAGATAACTATTAAAAAGTTTGGACAAGTATTATTGAAAATTTGCAAAGATGGGAAAAGACTGAAAATTTCAGGGCTAGGAAGAATTTCTGCTGTCAAAATGATTACCAAAGATGAACTTTGTTTCAAATGTTACCAATCCATATAGATTTTAAAAGGGCAGAAAAGGAATGTATGGAATGGGAATGGGAAGAAACCAAGAATAAGATTTTAAATACTGCAAGCTAAAAAAAGGAGGAGGTTTAGTGGTATCAAATATTAAACTGTACTGCCAAGCAGCTGCACTAGTTTGGATATCAGATTGGATTATAAACCCAAATAGAAGAAACATCAAATTGGAGACAATTGATACTAAAGAAGGAATTCATAACTATTTATGGATTAAGAAATCATTAAAAACTATTCAAAAACAAGACAACACCCATATTTTGAGGAATGGACTATTAAGAATATGATTGCAGCGCAGAAATAGAGTGAGTCTGCCAATTTTGCCACTGATAACTCCACTTCATGCCTACTGTAACATCAGTATAAGAAATAAAATTGATTATATAAATTATAAATATATAGTGGATAAACGGGGAAAATAAAAACATGGCAAGAAATTCAACATGAAGGAAAAACATTCGTTAGTTGTATTATCAAATGGTGTCTAAATTCAAAGAACAAATCATCAAAGAAGAAAGCTGGTTAAGAGAGAAAATGGTTTTTGAACAACTAATCATTGAAGGTTCAAAACAACTATTAGAGGAAGTATATAAAGTATTATTTCAATATAATACAGAATCAGAGCAAGTAAAAAACTATATGATAAAACTGATGCAAAACTTGGATGCAAAACTTGAAGAAAATATATTCATGAGCCAGTGGAAAAATCTATGGACTAAAGAAATTAAATTTAGAGAATGTCAAATGTTAAGAGCTAATTGGTATAAAATATTCTTCATATGGTATATTACTCCCAAAGACATTGCAAAAGCCATTAAGGGCTATAATGGAAAGTGCTGGAAATGCCAAAACAAGGATGCAACGTATTAGCACATGTGGCAGACATGCAAGAAAGCAAGAACATATTGGATAGAAGTACATAAAGAAATGCAAAAGATATTAAAGTTCAAGTTTGTGATGAACCCCAAAAATATGTTATTGCATTTTTTGCCAAGTAATATTACAAATATACAAAGTTAACTATTTAAGGATATGGTAACGGTAGGAAGAGTAGTATTAGTAGCAAAACAGAAGGCAGAAAGATGTCCAGATCTGACAGTATAGAAGAATAAGCTATACAAATATGCCAATGGCAAAATTAACATATACACAATAGGTCAATTTCAGAATTTTAAGAAAAATGGAAAGTATTTTTGATTATATATTTGAAAATTAAGAATTAAGAACAATTATTATTAGATATAGACGGATATTTAAATAGTACTGAAAAATTAAGAACATGTATAAGCAAGTTTTATATAGATATGATTCAACTGATGACGTGATTTAAATGATACTAGTCTATTCATTATACTTTTTCTTATATGATCTAGATGATGTATTTATGTTTATGTATGATCTAGATGAATACTGATGACTGTAGTAGTGAATGATTGTAGAGGTATGATTTAGATGATTGTAGCTTATGTCTTATGCGTCTGAGTTTATTAACGGAAATAAAAATTCTTAAAATAAAAAAGAGTACTGAAGCAGAAAGCACATCCTTTACACTTTCAGGTCTAAGTCTCCTCCCTGTTATGGCCAGATAAACAGGGGGGGGGGGGCTTGGAAAGAAAGCAACTCCTGACTGCTTTCCACTCCAAGACCAGGCCTTCCCCATCACTGGAACAGTAGTGGAAGAGAAGGCTTGTAACTGAAATGGCATCAGACACACTTTCAGACCCAAACTGCCATTTATCATGGGGTGGAGGGTAAGCAAAGGGATGGGATCTCCCCTACTCCGCAAGTCCTCACAGATCCATTTGTCTAATTATAGCATTTAGGGGGGAAAGCATAAATATAATTAACTGGTTTTCCTCTACCCAAAAAATATTGGAAATTCACCATTAACTCTTGTATACTTGAAAACACTAACAATTAAGCACAACACCAATCTTAAACAATTGTATTACATAAATAGTTTCCAAATACTACAAAAGTTACATATTATCAACAGAGGGAGCTCCTGTAATGGCAGCAGTTTACTCAGCAAAGAATTATGATAGCATGGCAATTTTGCCTTAAATGTGCACCTACAAAAATGTAATAAAGGTGATAAAGAACATGAGCATAACCCCGGAAGGCATGCCTCTCCTCTCTGCAACGTTACCACAGCAAAACAGGAAGGTTGCGTATCACCATTCTGTATGTTTGGATATTGCTGTGAAAAACAATAAGGGCGAAATTTAAGTTGTAAAGTAACGATTAGAGTGATGGAATTTTAGGGAATATCCAGAATATTGCATGTGCCAAGTTCAAAGTAACAAAGGGGTATTCTTAAGGGGGGGGGGAAGGTAAAAGGTAAAGGTAGTCCCCCGTGCAAGCACTGAGTCATTACTGATCCATGGGGGACATCGCATCACGACGTTTTTTTGGCAGACTTTTTTACAGGGTGGTTTGCCATTGCCTTCCCAAGTCATCTACACTTTACTCCCAGGACATTTTACTGACCTCGGAAGGATGGAAGGCTGAGTCAACCTTGAGCCAGCTACCTGAACCCGGCTTCTGCCAGGATCAAACTCAGGTCATGAGCAGAGCTTGGGCTGCAGTACTGCAGCTTACCACTCTGTGCCACGGGGCTCCTTAAGAAAAAAAGGTGGCAATTTCAACAAGTACCTGCTAACAGTGGTGTCTAAAGCTTTAAGAGAAGCTTGATTTTTAAGGCTGTAATTTAGGACTTCAGTTTAGGACTTCATAGGATGCACAGGATCAGTTTCTTCAGTCAAGTATTTGGAAGAAGTTACAATGCCAAAGTTATAGTCCTACACCACTCAGCAGTTCACAGTATAGTTATTCTAAAAGCTCCATTATTTACACAATAGCATGCAGCCCTGATTCAGGCACCTTTGGATTTCTGACAAAGCACAGTGGGCGCAGGCACAAAATGGATGCCACAAAACAGCTGCCATAGGAGGTGGAGCCAGCCATACAATGGCTGTCACAGCATACCTTTAGTCATACAGTAAGATTCTTGTGAATGGCAAAGCAACATTTTTAAAAACCTGCACAGCCAATCAAATCTCCAGTTGCCCATCTGGTTCCACCTGCTTTCTAAAAACACTTGGTGGGTACCAGGAAAAGTGTCAGTGAGCAGCTTGGTGCCCATAGTTAAATTTTATCATAACATCAGTTTCACAACTCTGGAATAACTGCTTCTGTATCCAATCTCAACTAAATGTAGGAAAAAAAACCCTTCCCCACCCCCCTGGCAAAAAATCTGGGGTCTTTTTGAGGCTCCCTGTCACAAGCTGTCAATTTTAAAAAAGAATACATTGGGGGATTTTCTCAAGTATTTCACAAGGTGACTCAGAAAAACCTAAATGGGTAAAATGTGTCCATCCAATTAACCCCCTTTTTCTTAACAAAAGCAAACCAGGGAGGAGGGAGGCTTACTACACACAAACTCAATAGGACTGTGGATCTCTTCAAGAAGGTAGATACACTGTAAACCCTGTGATCCCAGAAGGAAATGATGCTCCTATGTAAAACCAGAATTTTCCAAAAGTCAGGCAATGTTGGATTTGTGTGTAGCAAGCTCCTCCGCTTTGTCAAAGTAAAGTTTTTTTGTGCTGGAAAATAAGAGGGGTGTAAGTACAAACAGGGCAAAAGCATTTCAATAATAAAAAATTTCAAAAAAGCATGTGAGTGAGCCAGTCTCACTCAAAATAAAATTAAGAATTTGAGTTGGTGGATGAGTTCATGTTATGAGGTCCTCAATTCAAGATCAGTTGGCATCACTACTTTTAATTTCAATTTGTAAGCTGTATGCTTGGAAATCTTCATGAAATATTGTATGCTTAAATTGGTCTGATGTTATTCAAAGCATGACACAACAGGAAACCAGACATGACCATATATGTTGAACCTAGAGAAGGAAAGTATTGGTGGTATACAGCAATAAGGTGAACTGTATGCTCTACAACACACCTAACATTTTCTTGCAGCTACATATTAGTGGACCAACTGTCTTTCAGGGAAGTTTGGTGGCCCTTACTGGTTCTCAGTGAAAAACTCAAGGTAATCTGCCAAGAAACCAGAGTTCCCAATACAGAGTACAAAATCTATTTTGTCAAAAGTATCAGAAGTGATGCAAACAGGATTTTCAACAGATACTGAAACAAAAGTGAAACATGAAATAGTACTTTTATCAGAAACCTCACTGTAAGCCACCAGCTTTAATTTGATCTACAGACATTTTACATGAAAACATATGCAAAACAGATACTGAAATAAGCATACCCAATACAGCTACAGTTGTTGATGACTGGGAGTTTCCTAGAGGGAATGTAACTGCTTTGCATACATATTCTCCAGAATCAGAGAAAGTAACATTTGTTAAGATGATTGATGCATCTGTAAGCGAGTTATTTTTAAGTGATACTCTTCCTTGATATTCTCCTTGAACGGAAAATCCATATTCAGGATGATGAACAGCAATAGTCTGTGCACTCTTTCCATGTATCTTCTCCCATGTAATTTGTGTTAATGTTTCATTTATATCAATTATGCATTTCAGTGTAACATCCTTCCCATATACTGCTTTCACATGTGGATCAACGATTGGTCCAGCTAAGGCACCTTGAAAACATAAAAGATAAAAAAGAGGGGGGGGGGAAGAGAAACTGTTAGCTGAGTATGCCACACAGATATTACTGCTTTAGGAAACCTTGTTTGGCATACCACATGCAATTTGTTTAGCTGTTGTACACATAATGACCAACTCGCTTAGGAGTATGTGATTCTCAGATTCACTTACAGCTTTACTAAAGAAATGTTAAACGATAGAAATTCTCAGACATTTCTATCAAAAAAGCCATAAATAGCAGCACTCTAGAAGTTCAGAATTGTTTGGTACAGTGTGAGTAAACTTATTACCAACTGTGCATGTGTCCTCTGGTCCACAAGTTTACATGGCTAAGACATCAAGAGTACTAAAATACCAATAATCAATTGTCACAACACTGTATGCTACAGTGGATTCCAGACAAATTTAGCAATCAAGAATTCAGTACATGTACTGTTAGAAAACACACCAAGAGGTAGCACTAAATCAATGAAACTGGACTGCATGTTTAAAGTATAAGATTTTAAAGTAGTTTAAGTATGTATCAAGTGGACAAAACTATTCAGATCTTGAAAGTAACACAGAAAAATAAAGGGCATCTAAACATAAAGTCAACCTACACTGCTAATAAAGTCTCCAGGACCCCAATCTTCCCAGTAATATTTTCGACTTTGACTTTTTAAAAGGTATATTTTGGGCTTACAAGTGGTTTACCAGTGCAGGTGAAATCGCTGTGAAAGAGATCAAAACATGGTAGTTAGCTCTAAAAATATGAAGGCCTGGAAAAAGAATAAATACAATTCTTTCCTTCATTTCCCTCCTGAAGGTCTTTTTTTAATTTCTCCAGTGGTAAAAATGGAAAATTTTGGAGAACACTGGGACAAAAGTTTCCTATCTCTTCTGGAATGAGTGGACAACGTTTTACTCAGTCAAAATGTGATAGTATTTTTATGTAAGACTATAGCAATAGCTAATGATTATTTCTATGTATACGGAAGCCATCCACAACATATTTTCAATAATATATTATTTAAGTATGAATAATTTTGGCAACAATGTATTATAACAGTTTGCAAGTTTGATGTAACGGTTGAGAGCGGTAGGACTCTAATCTGAAGAACTGGGTTTGATTCCCTACTCCTCTGCTTGAAGCCAGCTCAGTGACCTTGGGTCAGTCACAGCTGTTCCAGAGCTCTCTCAGGCCCACCCACCTCACAGGATGATTGTTGTGAGTATAATAACAACACACTTTATAAACTGCTCTGAGTGGGTGTTAAGTTGTCCTGAAGGCCGGTATGTAAATCAAATGTTGTTGTTATTATTGATATTTACTAAAGAGATCAGTGGTTTCAGTGACAAAGTATAGCATGATATCCAAGTATATTATTGTGGTTGTATGAGACAGTTTCTACCCAAATCATATACTTTTGTTTACTAATTTCATAATTAATTAGCATCTAAGAGATAGGAAAAATAAAGATAAATGTGCTATGGTAGCAAAGGATGCAGTGCTTTGGAGTTCTCTCTCAAATACTGGCTATATTTGCCATTTTACTTTTGGAAATCTAAGGTTTTTACACTTTTAAACTTCATAAATGTCAAATAGTACTTTTTTAAAAAAATGCCAAGTTATAAATAGTACCCATGTAAGAAAACAAATGCTACAAATATTTCATTTCACCCCAAAGCATGTGGCAAAGGTAGACTGCACTCATCCAAACATCCAGTGCTGCAATAAAGGATAAGAGGAAACAAATATTTGGACTCAAACTGAATTGATAAGCAGCTGTCCTAGAATGGAAGCAAGAGGTCTACAGAGAGTAAGGGGCTTTAGAGGGTTTTTTGGCACAGCATCATCAGGCCATATGGCACCATACTCCTAGCCCATCACTATTCTTCCACTTTTATATACAAAAAACAGGTTGTTCAGCTTGACTATTAAAAGCTTGTACGTTGGAAAACTTGTTCTGAGACAAAATCTGTTTCTTAAGCAAGACCAACTTTACCTGGTCAGCAGGTAAAATGATGAAAGTTCAAATAGTGCATCTAAAAGTTAGGGGGAACAGCAAAGCATACAAACTTCAACAATACAGATGAATTTGGACGCCATGTCCAAACTTTAGCAGAGATAGGATAATTTCCTTACAGTGATCAGATGAAACAAAGTTTTAGCATGAACTCTGGCCATTCTATAGCCACTGCGTTATCACTTGAAGAATGGGGCAATATCACAAAACAAGGGTCTTCCCATGTACGTTAAATGGTAAGTTATGTTGCCATCCTGACATCACATTCAATCAGTTCATCAACTTTAATTCCAACATCCTTGGCAACTCAACAGAACCATAAGTCCATGGAATGAGGAAAAACAGAAAGTAATAGTTGTGATCTGTAACTGAGTCTCTCTACACAAGCCCTCTTACACGAGGACGTTCAAGTGAAGGGAGACACAACATTAGCCAGGAAATGTCAGAGTTTAAAAGACAGAGCCAAAGACTTTGTCACTTTCACCTCTCTACAAAGAGCCAGAGATTGCTCCTCCAAGGGTTTGTGAAGGCTATGTTAATTTCACCTCACACTCAGGGAGGCAAAGAAGAAATAAACAAATCTTCCAAGGAGCGATTTCCAGCTCTTTGTAGAGAGGTGAAAGTGAGGAAGCCTTCTGCTCCTTCTTAAACTCCTACGTTTTCCAGTTAACATTATGTCTCCCTTCACTTGAGCATTGTTGGATAAGAGATCTCATGCAGAGAGACTCCAGAGTGCATCCACAGACAACACTAAAATTGGAATGTTTACCATTTGCCCAAGACAAGGAACTTATGTAAACACAAGACCAGAAAGTCTGCAGAAAGACTCATCTGTGTTTACTACAGATTTATAGACAGTTTTCTTGCTAGCATTCAATGAACATGGACAAACACAGCTCCTTAACAGTCCTAGGATGTAGAATCATCCAAAAAATGGTTACATAATTGTCATGGGCTTGGTGATGTTCCAGATGCAGCTGCTTGTACCATTCAGGAGACACCCCAGCCCACAGAAGCTGTACAAGTTGCTCTGGTCATGTAACATCAAGTAATACGTTAATATATTTAATACATTAAAGCAGTAACTTTATCATTTTTAATAATTTGAAAAGTTTGATACTTGTGTTAATTAAAACATCCATTTAATTATAAACTTGGAAAACTAAGTAGGTCTGATACTCAGATGGGAGACCCCTGCCCCCAAGGAAGGCTGGGGCTGCTCTGCAGAGGAAGGCAATAGTAAACCACCTCTTTCCTTGGAAATTCTACAGTAATTAAAACAGTGTATAATTTAAACAAAAACAGTTTCATATTGTCACAATATGACTAGTCATGTTTGGATACAGAGATAAAGTTTATGACACTGAAAACATTGGCCTAATTAGTGGCACATTGTATTCATACATATTAAATGTGAACAAAATTAGTCACATTTAAACAAACAGATTTTTGAAAATGTATATTGTAAACACAGGAATTATCTGTCTCTAGTGATGTGATTTTGTCTTACATTAAAATCTTCATACTACACATTCTGAATAAAACCTTGTCTTAAAAACATTTCATTTATTAGAAAAAAAAATATATAGTTTTCTCCACTGGTCTCCAAAATTCCCAATATTTACAAAGTGAGGGGGGAAATAGTTTTTTTTTCTTTCTTTCATGGTTTCATCTCACCACCCCAAGCTTTCCATCTTCATTTCCATATGAAGGATCCAAATCCAAATCCTTTCCCCAAAGCAAAATGGACTGAATAGTATAAAGAAGTAGAAGTAATACTGGTCATTTCTCCTTCCCACAACAGACCCTCCCACCATATCCCTTAATAATTGAGGATCCCTCAGCTCTTAGGAGTGGCACTTTGGAAGGTATAATGAGCTGCAGCAGGAATGAGGTGGGAAAGATCCATTTCATGAACTCATAGCTCTTTGGATCCAATCCTGAGAATGTTCTGAAGTCATAACAAGCCCTATACCCAATGCATACACTTTGTCATACAATACATTGAATGACACCTGCTGTCTGTTTTTCCAAGCAAAAATTGACAGTTCTGAAAACAAGTAATATGAGCCACAACCTCACACCAAAATTCAATAAACAGGTAGTTTCCCTCAAAACCTACCCCAATCCAGCCACCAAGGCTCTATCAAGTTTGAAAAAGACAGGCATAATCACAAGGGGGGAGGGGGAGAATGCGAAGATGAAAGAAATATGTCTTAAGAAAATTCTGTGGTGCTGTCCTTCTTTAGCTCCTAACCTTCAGTCTTAATTCTCAACATTCCACCTACAGTCCCAGAACAAGTAAGTTCTGTGCTCAGATTCAGTATATTAAATTGTACTAAGTTACTGATCCCCAGTGTGGTATTAATGGCCACCATAGTACTGTTACTGTGTTTTCTTCTTCCCCACAACAAACAGCCAATTCTGCCATTCCTCTATCTCACTCAAATAGGAGGTATTTCAAGCAGGCATCAAATTGGTGACTACAGGAAGCACCCATGGGGAAACAACTGCCATATTTGCATGAAAGGAAGACACACACCCCCTCATGTTTGGCTTTACACAAAAAGGGAGTGTGTTTTCCTTTGGGGTATATACTTGAGAGAGGGGCATTCTCCTTTCACAGATGAGCTTTCTCCAGAAGCCAAAGAGAGAGAGAGGGAGGGAGGGAGGGAGAGAAGGGTGTGCCACCCCCACTTCTCAGACTGACTTGTTGGGATGCTCCAGCTGAGGAGGAGGCAAGTTCTGCTCTGTGCTCCTGCGTTTTCTGGTTCAAGCTTCTTTTCAAGTAGATACAGTATCTTCATCACAGGACCATGCTTAGCTTGGAACTTCCAAGTAGTCTGTGAATGGTCCCAGCCCCCATGGAAGCCATTTTATGGATGTGTTTGCAATGGAAGCCATTTTGTGGTGGCAACCAACTCAATGTTTCAAAAAATCATACTGCTCAAAGGCTCATCAAGGTTGTAGGCCCCTCTTCAAAGCCATTTTCTAAAAAATGAGCCTGCAATACACCAGATGCAGGTCACCAGGACTTAATAAATATCCTATTTTTCTGCGTTCCTGTTTCTGCAAATTCCAGAAGGTTTATTATACTCCTGCAGGGCGATGAGTTGCACAGGTTTGCTGCATGACTATTCAAGTACAAACAGAGACTTATCAGGAAAAAATTACGGAACATTCACATATTAACTGAATGGGATGGAACACTAAATTGTCCACAGAAACTAAGGGCAACAACTCAAGGCTATTCCTGAAATAAAAGGGATAGCCAACAGTTGTGGTCCAGTTATACCGCACAGGTGGGGGAGTAGCCACCTTTGGTGTTCATTTACTCCTGCTATTATAATAAACGTAATAAATAACTTAATAAAATATTAAATAAACTGAATTAATTTTTTATTATGATAATAAACATCAAAGAATTCATACAGGGGAAAATACTCAGAGTGTAGGAAATGCTTCAGCCAGATTGTTTTGCTCTAAAGAAGCCATCCAAAGGCATGAACAACATCAATGAATACCAGACAGTGAGTCATGAATGTCACAAAAATGACAACAGTTTGGTTCAGAAATAACAGGGACATGACAACAGTTTACAAAATTACACTTGGGGAGGTGAACAGACAATATATGTAATGTGTTTGGCAAGCTTGTTGCTTTTAACCATGTTTAAATGTGATTTTATTATGTATATTTTAATTTGCTAGCTGCCTTTGTGGCCCTTGTGAAGGCAGAAAAGTGGGGTAGAAATTCTGTAAAATAATACAATAAAATAACGTATATTAACAGTTTTGATCTCTGTTCATCTCTTTTTTTATAATATAGTTTTTATTAGTTTTAGGTCCAACTTACTTTAACATCAGGTTTAAACAAAGATCTTGCATTTTTTGCTGCATGTTATATAACATGTATTTCATTCTGTCTCTACAATTTCATTATACTTATATTATCTATTCACAAGCTATTGCTACTATAAGTCTACCTTCTTTAGTTCTAATACTTCTTGCTTTTCCTCATTCATTTAGCTGTGTTTTGCTACTGTGCAATTAAGTCCCTATTTTATAGTTTCGTTCAATTCATCTGTAAAGCGAGGTCCATTTTTGCTTCTCATTATGTCTATTTTTTTCTTTCATTAATTCTGTCAGTGTATCCAGTTCAGCCGTCTCTAAAATTTTCTCTATCAATTCTTCTTTTGTTGGTATCTCTGTATTTTTCCAATATCTGGCATATACTATTCTTGCTGCTATTATGTGAAGTATCAAATATCTCTTTCCCCTCATTATCTCATCTGGCAGTATTTTTAACAGGAGCATTTCCGGTTTGAAAGGTATATTCGTTTCTAACACCTCTTGCAACAGTTCATGTATCCCTTTCCAAAATTTGCTTTTGCTTTTTTACATAACCCCCATATATGAAAAAGGTGTCTGTTTTCTCTTTACACTTCCAACACGTATTGGGTACTTCGGGATACATCTTTGCTAATTTTTCTGATGTCACATACCACCTGTAGAACATTTTATATAGGTTTTCTTTGAAGGTGATTGATTTTGTTATTTTAATATTCGTTCTCCATATCTGTAGCCATTTCTCCAAATCTATGCCATATCCCAGATTTTGTTCCCACTTTGCCATATAATCTTTTAGAGCGTCCTCTTCTGTCTTCAATTGTTTTATATAGACATACAATTTTCTAATTAATTTTCCATTTGTTTCTAGCAGCAGCTTATCAAAAGGGCATTGTTCCATGTAGAATCCCTGTGTTTTATCTTTGGTAATTCTGGATACTATTTGCATTCTCAGCCACCATCCTGTCTCTATATTCTGTTCTTTTACCTCTTCTGTTGACTTTAACTTTCCATCATTTCTTAACAGCTGTTCATAGGTATACACAATCTCCCATTTTAATAAGTTTGGTTAGGTAAATGCTTCCACTGGTGATACCCATCTTGGTGCTTTTGTATATATTTGGTTTTTTGTTTTCTCCCAGACATTCATCAGAGATTTTCTTATTATATGGTCCTTAAAGTACTTCTCATAAGGCTATCTTTCAGAGCTGGAGCATAGCAACATTTGATCCATTACAAATTAGACATGACTGGATGATTCCAGGTGGGAGTCTGAGAGTCCTAGCAAAGAAGTCCTTAATCTGCATGGATCTAAAAAAGACTAGTAGTACAAGAAGTGGTGTTTTGCACTAGTAAAGCAACAGAATACAGGCCTTGACAAGGTTTCTTTCACTCTAGTAGCCAGCTCAAAACCTGAGGCACAAGACTCATTTTTCAGTCTTCAGGACTGTGTATTTTAATGACCATATTATTGCAACTACAAAACCTATGACTAAGAACTTTGCAGTTTCTTATAATTTTTTTCAAGTTAAACAACAACACAGTGCTGTGGTATATAAACATAAAAGGAGGAGACATACAAGAACTTGTGGACCATCTCATTTCCCCCTTCCTTATTACTTCCTCTTTCCCTTTCCTGAAAGTGCCTTTCCCCTCATTCCTTCTCTGTTTCCTGCTCACCAGGCAACCTGCCTCTGCCCAGTCTTCAGCTTTTCCTCCTTCCCTACTCCAGGCAACTTCTACTTGATAAAAACTATGGCCCAATTGTGTAGTGCCAGCCACTAGGCTGGGCTCAGGTGGATGATGGAGAACACACAAGGACTTGCAAGGAGTCATCTCAGTTTCCCCTGTACCCCCCCCAATACTTTTTTCTCTTTCCCTCCTCCTAGGTACTTCATCTTTCCCTGCTTTTGTCTCTCCATACCACCAACCAGCTAGCCTTTTATCTGTCCCTCATTTTCAGCTATATTTATTATCTATTTACTTCCTAACCTGCCTTTCTTCACAGAAGCAATACAAAAGCAACTAACATAATTTTCCTATCCTTACAATAACTCTGTGAAGTAAGATCCAGAGGAGTTAGCCATGTTAGTCTGTAGTAGCAAAATCAAAAAGAGTCCAGTAGCACCTTTAAGACCAACCAATTTTATTGTAGCATAAGCTTTCAAGAATCAAGTTCTCTTCGTCAGATGCATAGTACAGAAACTGGTCAAATATAGAAGAGGAGGGGAGGAGAGAGAAGATGCAGTTACGGGGGGAGAGGGAGGGTGCAACCAAAACATTCCTTTGCTAGTAAATGTAAACATCTCCTTTTGGTGTCCTTTCGGGGTCAGTTGGCTTGGGTGAGGCTTCAAGGGAGTTTGCCCTGTTAGTTTGCAGCAGTAAAACAGCTAGACCATCCAATTCCTATGTAGTATAAGCCTTCGATAACCACAGCTCTCCCCATCAGATGCATCTGACAAAGAGAACTGTGGTCCCTGAAGGGGAAACTGTGGTCTTTGGAGAAGTAGGGGAGATAGAAACTTACTTAAGGTTAAAAAGGGGTATATTTTACTGTATTTTATTGGATTCGTATAGTATATTCACAGGGGAGTATAATTATGAATAATAAGGTTATAGGGAGTATATGTGAAATATAGATAATATAGTTAATTGGTATGTAAGGAATAGTATGTTACAGATATATATGTAGTTTTTTTTCTTTTAGTTATTCTTTAGTTTTTCTTTTAGTTATTATTACTTATATAATTTTTATATTTTTAACTAAGATAAGCAATATAGTTAGTGTAGATTGTTAAGATAATTAAAGAGATTTGATAGGTATAATATAGATATATATTACATTATTACATTATTATTATAGACTTTAAGAATTTATATGATATACTTTTTAGATTAAGTTGGGTATGGAAAACTTCTGGGAGTCACCAGAAAAAGGGGGGGGGGAGGATGGGGAAAATGAAATGCAATGGGGTGAATAATGATAATGATTTTTATGTGTATGTTTGTAAACCCATCCAATAAAAATTCTTTTTTAAAAAAAGAGAGAGAACTGTGGTCCCCAAAAGCCCATGCCAGGCGCCACTGGGCTCCCCCAGACCCCGCCTCTGTAAAGGAAATCTGTTACATTATCACATTATCACAGGTAACAGATTTCCTTTACAGAGGCGGGGTCTGGGGGAGCCCAGTGGCGCCTGGCATGGGCTTTCGGGGACCACAGTTCTCTTTGTCAGATGCATCTGATGGGGAGAGCTGTGGTTATCGAAGGCTTATACTACATAGGAATTGGATGGTCTAGCTGGTTTACTGCTGCAAACTAACAGGGCAAACTCCCTTGAAGCCTCACCCAAGCCAACTGACCCCAAAAGGACACCAAAAGGAGATGTTTACATTTACTAGCAAAGGAATGTTTTGGTTGCACCCTCCCTCTCCCCCCGTAACTGCATCTTCTCTCTCCTCCCCTCCTCTTCTATATTTGACCAGTTTCTGTACTATGCATCTGACGAAGAGAACTTGATTCTTGAAAGCTTATGCTACAATAAAATTGGTTGGTCTTAAAGGTGCTACTGGACTCTTTTTGATCTGTGAAGTAAATTAGTCTGAGAAGTTGTGAATGACCCAAGATCACCTAGTGGACTTCCACAGCAGAGTGGGGATTTGAGCTGGACCTCCCAAATCCTACTCTTAAACTCTAACCGCTATACAACACAGATTTTTGTGAGGTGGCTTCTGTTAAATGGCAGCAAGTAGCCCGTCCTGAGTCACACAAGTTGCATTGTATCAAATTGCCAGGTGGTTGCTGGCCCCAATTACTCCTCCCTCAAAGGTACAGACAGTCCTGAAAAGAATCCTGCCCTTCCCCCTTTCTGCTTTCTACTGACATAAACCAAAGCTGGAAGGCTAGCAATACTATTGTGGTTGCCTAGCAACCCCCACCAATGCAACATAGTGCTGCATGTAAAGCTATAGGTATTGCTTCTATTTTGGGGGGTGTCAGCCCCCACTTTTTAAAGATTTCAGATTTTTCTACAAATCTAGAGTTTTTTCAAGTTTGTAGAAAGTTCTGTCTTGTCTGTTCATGGTTCTAGTCTCTGGGTTTAAGTCGCCACAGATTCAACCATGTTGAGAATTAGATATATTAACAAGTGTGGACATGAGGGGGCATCCCATTCTCCATCTCTGCTTCCCCCATCCCTTCTTTTTTTGCTCTTCCCCCTCTTTCTCCCCTCCAACCCTTCTGTCACTCTTTCCCTCCTTCTCCACTCACTCCTTTTCTTTCATTCATCCCTACTCTTCCCCCCACCACTTCTGTCACTACTTCCCCTTTTTTTCTCCTGTTGCACTTTCTCCCTCTCTCTTTCTCACCACACTCATTCTCTGTCACACCCACTCACTGGCTACTCACATGGTGGTTTCTGCTCCTCTTTTCCCTGCACTCCAGTGCTGCCACTGGGGCAGCAAAAACTACAATGTCTCCTCCTCACCCACCTCCAGTGTCACTACCTGGGTGGAAGCCAGAAGAAAGAAACAATGCTGTTTCAGCAGCAGGGACAACTGGGGAGTCTCACACATCTTCCCTCACCCATCTGAAATGTCACCATCTCAGTGGGGGAGAGTATTGCCATCTTAGTGACTGTGAAGGCTGGTGCACCTCCTCCCCCACTGCTCTCCAGCTTTGCCACTTCAGCAGCAGGGGGCAAGGGCAGCGGCATCTGCTCATTCTCCCACACCCTCCTGCTCCCTGCGCATCTCCTACCTCTGAAGAACAGTGGTTTGTGCTGCACTTGCACACAGAAATATTCGTTGGGATTTCTGTAAAAAAAAAAGTTTTTTCTACTTTTAGGATATTTCTGCAAACTCAGGTCTCTCCCCAGTTTCTAGAAACATCTGTTGTGTTTATATGCCCCCAATCTGCAGATTTAAGGATCTGCAGATGAAGACATCATAACAAAAACTTCATCAAAAAAATCACTGCTGAAAATACTAGATGACACAATGAAATTTCTAGTCATGAGAGTGACCTGGTGCCTAGGATTTGTTGAGTCCTGGTAGAATATGCTCAACTTGGGTATTATATGAGTTGTTGCTGGGGTGTTTGATATTTTATTCTTCATCTATTTATATATCTGTGCTTCCACTCCAGAGAGGCTGCTCAAGGCAGCTTACAAAGCAAAATAAAATAAAAATACAACACCATAAAAGCTATTAACAATTAACCTATTAAAACCCAGCCAGAGCATAAAAACATCATAAAACTTTTAGCAGCTTAAAAAGAGCATCATGAATTATTTTCAGGGTAGTTAGTTTAACAATTTAAAAAGATGAACCTCTTCATTAAAAGCCTGAGTAAAAAGTATGTTTTAGTCTTGCATCAAAAGAACAGAGGCTAGGCCCCAAGTGAGCCTCTAGGAAAAGAGCATTCCACAGGTGAGGTTGCTGCTTCCTAAAAAGCTCCAGCTCTGGTCATCACCCACCTTACCTCAGAAGGCAGGGAACAAAGAGTAGGGCTTTAGAGATAGATATTAATTGGCAGGTTAGACAGTATAGAATGAGACAGTCCTTAAAGCACCATGCCCAAGGCATTTAGAGCATGAGAGATAAGAATCAGAGCCCAGAACTGCGCCCAGAAATGAAGAAACAGCCAACGCAGATCTTTCAGCACAAAGGCAATATGGTCCCCGTATTCCACTCCAGACAAGTAGTCTAGCTGCCATTCTGAATCAGTTGGATTTTCCAGAGTTTTCAAATGCAAAAGCACATAGAAAGCGTTACAGTAATCTAACCTGAATGAGTGCATGAATCACCACCATGCCAGATCACAAACTGATAAAGGATGCCACAGATAAATATGAGCCTTTAACAACCCAGAATCCAGCAGCACCTCCAAACTATGGACCTGCTTATTCATGGGGAGGGCAACCTCCTCTAGGACATGTCAACTCAGTTCTCAAACTGCTTTGGTCAATGACAACAACAACTCAAGTCTTATTGGGATTCAGCTTCAGTTTACTGGTCTCATCCATCCCATTACCTTCTCCAGGCACCGGTTAAGGACTTCCACAGACCTGCCCAATTCAGCTATTAAAGAGAAACAAAGCTTAATGTCATCTACTTACTGGTAGCACCTTACTCTGTATCTCCTGATGATCTCTCCCTGTAATTTCTTGCAGACATTAAACAGCATGGATATAGATAGAGAATAAATGCTACAGGGCCTCTGTGATGGTTAGCACTTGGTTGTCATATTTGTTGTATATTGTGACTGCATGACTCAGACTGCCACTGATTTTATTTGTGGCGCAGCCGTGATATGATGGGAAAGGAGAAAGAGGGAGAGCTGAGGGAGAAAACTTTAAAATAAAGGTGCCCTGAACTGAATGCTGTCCTATCACCTCACATTGGCCTCTACTTTCCTTCTGTTCAATCCCCAGCCACCACAATATCAATAAAATGTGGTGGCACACAAGCTGTGTGTTCCCTAAAGGGCTTTTATTTATGACCCTAATAACAGAATCCTTGATAGTGAGGAAGTGCTACACACTATGGAAGAGACTTAAGCCTCCAACTGTAGGCCATGATCCAGTAGCACCTACAAGCTATGAACCTACACCTTCCGGGGGAATGCAACTCAACCAAGGATGGGCTGGCTCTGCAGTTTCTAAGCAGCTCCTCCATTGACCAACAGCACCTTAGTATTGCCTGGATTGGCTTCAATTTATTGGCTCTCATCCATCCCATTACCTTAATCAGGCATCTATTCAGGACTTCCACAGAGCCTTCTTCCAATGATTTCATGTAGATGTTATACAGCATGGGAGATAAGAAGGAACCACGTAGGACCACCAGGGTGGATTTGATTTAAATCACTAGTCATTAAGGCTTGATTTAAATCATAGTTTTCTACATAAAGACTAATTCTTGCTGGTATAAGTTTAATATGCAAGTAGATGCCTGCCTTACCGATAGGTAAAGGAACTTCATTAAAGTATTCCCAAACTGGGTCTCTTTTACGGCCTGCTGCCATTATAGGTTTTTTCCCCCAAGGAAAGAATGTGATAAACCTCAGGTCAAACACACAAAAGATCCAAAGACTTGTGCAGTATTGTGCTCAAAAAGTTTCACTTTCATTTTGTACTGCTTGCCCCTCCCTCCTCACACTTAGTTTCTTCTTGTGCAGATCTATTCCACTCCAAACAATCAGAAAAATATTGTTTCTATTCACTGAACTTCTTGAAACTTAGCACTGGAGGGGTTGATTCTGTCTTCATAGGTTTGTAGAACAACAGGATTAAGGTCTTTTTCTCAACTCTGTTCATGTTATAACATTTTTGCTGTGAAGAAGAGGCATGTGATCTCTGCCGAGCTGACGCAAATTCAGTTTTGAGAACTGCAAAACCAAGCATCTGTGATAATATCTTGTAGGCAGAGAAACTGCCCAATAATCTTACAAAAACCTCTGGAAGAGCATGACATTGTGAATGGATTAATGGAATTTATTTACCAAAAAAATTAAACATACACAGCCTTATTCTACATAATTAAAAACTAATCTTTATTTCATGATGGAATAACCTTTGGATGGTAATATATTTTCCTCAAAAAGCATTTTATTAAAAAAAAAATCCGATTTAAATCAAAAAATCCGATTTTTTTGATTTTTTAAAAAAATCATTGATTTTTATCCACCCTGCGGACAACATAGCATAAATACCATGGAGCCAAGCAACAGTACCCCAGTAGCATCTTCTGGAATTAGTTGGTCTAGTGAGAGCAGAACTACTGAAGCACAGTGCCCCCCGTTATCACAGGAAAATGTAAGATGCCTTGAGTTATACCCAGGAGACACAAATCTATGGGAAAAACAGGAAGGGACTAATGAACTGCTTAAATTGCCAGCTAAATGGAGATGAGTTTCCTGCAAAGAGATAACCAATTGTCCAATTACCAGGAAGGAGCAAGATGGATTGCGCTTTGGGTAACTTGAATGGGGCAATGAAGGCAGGAGACATGCGCTCTCAGCGGATTGAAGAAAGGGGAGCTGAGTATCCCAAAGGAGCATAACTTCCCAAACTTAGGATTGGGTTAAGGGAAACCCACCCAGCTTGAGTAGAAAGGGTTAGAAGATCTGGGTATCCTATTAAAGCTCCTCAAGCAGGACCAGGAATGAGCAAGGGAATAGAGGGGTGTTTGTCTTCATTTTCTAAGTTCTAGCAGACTTGTGCTCATCCCAGGAGGGGATGCCAAGATAACATCTCTGTCTCTAAGTTTAAATTAACATCAAGTGCTATTGTTTCCTTTTCTTAGTTCTGCAATATTCCCTACATAAGTGTGCTCTACAGTGTAAGCTATGTTATAATGAATAAAGTTATTTCTATTTTAAGAACTCAGAATGTTTTCAAAGAGCCTCACCTACATGTTTAATCCACTCTCTCATGCACATGCTGCAAACTCCTGGTTCGGGTGGGTTGAACAGCAAACAGGAGAAAAGGGAGCAAGGAACATCCAGCTCCTTGCATGCACACAAAGATTTACCAGTGCCCCCAAAACAATGGTAAATGAGGAAGTCAGACTTAGCTTGGGTAGTGGCAGGCCTGAAATACCCAGTGGGAAGGTGGAAAGAAGAGTCAAGAATGCCCTCATTCAGCTACTCACACAGCTCCCTGCCTGCAGTAATACCCCCTACTCCTAGCCTAACAAGCTCCTCCAGAAGGATACCATGGTTGATGGTATCAAAAGCTGTTGAGAAGTCCAACAGAATCAACAGGGATGCACTCCCCTATCACTCTTCCAACAAAGTTTGTTAGACAGAGTGACTGTAACGGACAGGAGTGGCCTCAGCTCTGCCTCTCCTGAGGGAATGCCAATGGGAGCTGGTAAAATGCTTGGCCAAACAGACTTAGAGCCCATTGGAGGAAAAAGAGGGCTTTGGAGAGACTGAGAGGGAGAAGGATTTGAGATACTGCTCAGAGAGGCAGCAGAAAAATAGCTGGCTGTTAATCTGTTCTTTTCTTTTCTTTTATTTTCCTGTTTAACCCTGGTATGTGTTTTAGTTCAAATACTATTCACTCCTATGTTCCTTTTTATAAATAAAGTTTATTTTTCTTTGGTTTAACCCTGGCTGGCCTGAAGTTCTTACCTGAGGTGGAAATAAGACACATAGCACAAACGCTCTCGTCACATGGAAAGGGCCTAGTGCATTAAATGATAGAAGTGTATTATTAAGGGAAAATAACCTTCGAGTTCCCTTTACTCCAACAGCCCTGGGCTGTAGGTGGGTGAGGGGAGGTAAGCGCAAGGAACTGGCTGCCTGTCTGGTGGAGCCTCTGGAAGAGGAGACCCTGTGAAGATTTGGGCCAGGGCTCTTTGCCTGATGTAGGAGAGGCTAGACAGGTGGCATATGGCAGGGGACTCCTGGTCTTTACCTGCCTGTGTGGCTGCAGTGTGAAAGGAGAGAGGGGAGGGGGCTACCCACCAATTTCTATCCCAAAGACAGCGTGGAATACAGATTGATACTGATCTAGATAAATCTATCTCCTTCAAGACCACCTGAAGCTATGTAGCCACTATTTGCTCAAGCATCTTGCTCAATTATGGAACCTTAGCCACCAGGCAGTAGTTGCTGAGGTCATTTGGATCCACAGATGCCTTCTTCAGGATGGGTCTCACAATCTCATCGTTCAAAGTGGTCAGAACTACATCCTCCCACAGAGAGTCATTTATTTCCTCCTGGACCCAGTTAATCAATCCAGTCCAATATGATACTATTAGCTACAAAGGGAAATGGTCAAGGCTGCACATGGCAGGTCACACAATTCAAAGCACCTTCTCCACTTCATCAGGCCTTAACAACTGAAAGCCATCCATATATTAAGACCAGACTGTGCTCCAATAACATCCTAAGATTAAACAATTCCAACTATGGCATCTAAACCATGACAGACACAAACAACTTTATCTGAAAAATACTTTTCAAAGGAATGACAGTGGGCTTTTATGTTTTCTGGGTCAAAATCCTTTAAGCCTTGAGATAAAAGCCCTACAAAACAGCATTGTGCAGATGCAACAGTGGCAGAAAAGTGGCAACAGTGGCAGAAAAGTGAGTTCACTTTGCAACCATCACTCACAGAGTTGGCATGCTAATGTGCTCTCACTTGTGTTCAGTCACCTTCACTGAGTTTTCTTCCACTTGCACTCCAATGATCTGCCCAACCATTTCAACATCTGAAGCTCCTCAATAAACCAAGCTTGCATTCCAGACCCTAAGAAGAGGAGACAAAGCACAGGGGCAATCATGTTCATAGCCTGGGTCATCTCCATATTCCACAGGTCAACCAGGGTTGCGACAGGAGTACCAACTTGGTGGCAGAAAAATCCCCAAGAGATATCAGGAATGCCTCTCTCATATGAGACTGAAGGGTAAGTAGAAGTGATGGAAGAAGAGAACTGTGATTCTCGAAAGCTTATGCTACAGTAAAGTTGGTTAGTCTTAAAGGTGCTACTGGACTCTTTTCTAGTGATGGATATGAAATTCTTAATTGTTCGGTGGGTGCACCAGTATCTACCAGCCATCTTAACTCTACCAGTAGTCTTCCATGAGTATGAAGTCATCAGTGGACACAAGACTGCATGCATGAACTACAAACTTTATTATCTCAACCAGAAGATATGGAGAGCAGGCAGCACCATGTAGGCCATAACTTACCTAGAAACCCAGAATGCTACAGAAGCATTCATCTCAATACATTTTCCATCAGCATGACCCTGGAATCTCCTACATATGCATAAAAGCATCCAGGCAGGCCACACAGCAAATATACAGCGCCGTCTCCCTTCTCTCCCTCAGATGATTCCATGAGGACAGCAGAAATGGTTCAGTCCTCATGACACAAGCCGAATGCTGCATGCCTTCAAATGCAGCAGGATGAAGTAATCAGGCTTGAAAGACTTAATATGAACCATGGACAATTGAGGGGCCTGCCAGAACTTAAAGAAGCCCGGCAAGTCTCTCCAAGCTTCCAAGGCAGAATTTGTTTGAGCAAAATCCAACATTATCCTCTAATATCATTGTGATTTTGGCAACAATTACAGTTCAAAATAACTTCAGTCTCCGATGGTTGTTGTGGGTTTTCCGGGCTGTATTGCCGTGGTCTCGGCATTGTAGTTCCTGACGTCAGTCTCCCTTTCTGACAAGATAACCTAGTTACAGAACTATGAGAAGATACTGTTAGTGCAGCATTAACTGAACTTCAATAAAGTTTATTTAATGCAGAAAAAAAATCCAAAAAAAACGGGAAAAAATAGATGCGGGCAATGTTATCATCTACTTCATGCTTTTTCAAGTCTGGGCCATGGAAAAATAAGAACAGGAATTCATCATCTATGCTTATCCTGTGCCCAGGACTTGCATGTACTATGCATTGTCCAGTTATGTACAAAGCAGAACAAGGGGCCAACTATTCAGAGATGGAAATAAAATGTCAAATGTCTTTCTAAAGAAAGAGGGGAAATGATCACTAAATTTTAATTCTAGCTTCATCATTCTTGGGACAAATTTCTATAATGTTCAGAGCATTTCAGGTCTGTGCTGCAAAGAATATGGAGCACCTCCACAGGTCACATTTGTATGACAGAACAAACTTGTCCATGACAGCATGAACAAAGTCTTTGCCATGCTTATGCACTACACTCTCTTCCTCCTCAAACTTGCAACATGGAACATTTTGAAATCTAACCTACAGTTTAACCCCACCTTAGAGTCATTGTTTGTGGAGAGGAAGCAACTTCCAATTTGTTGAGGCACCTGCATTAGGACAGTGACACAGCCAACTGGACTTTGACTCAAGGCTTCCGAAACAAGGAAGCTTCTGACTGTGCACTAATACAGCAAACCACCCAGGTCTGTGTCTGTCAGGCAGAAAAATATATGAATGTGACATTATTACCTGAAATAAGAATTTAACTGGGAAAGCCGTGACTGAATCTTCATATCAGTTTTAAAAGGCAAACAGCAGCTGCCCAGCTTTTAACTAAGATCAGGATGATGGGTATATCTCTTCTACTCTGTGCAGTTTTGTCAACAGAATCTGTGCAAAGAGGTTGCAAAAAATCACAACTGACATTTAAACTTATCTTTCTCAGAATACCTGCTTTTTGTTAAATCAAGCCATCTTGAATATTTGCTCACCATAAGATACTTAAAGAATGCAATAAACATTAGTCCTGGAGGACTGGGGATGTGCCACAAGATTGGAGAAGAGCGACTGCTATCCCAATCTTTAAGAAAGGGAAGAAGGATGACCCGGGAAACTACAGGCCGGTCAGTCTGACTTCTGTTGCTGGGAAGGTATTAGAACAGATTTTAAAGGGATCAATCTGTAAGCATCTGAAGGACCACTCAGTGATCCGGGGAAGTCAGCATGGTTTTGTTCCTAACAGATCTTGCCAGACCAACCTGGTTTCCTTCTTTGATCGAGTGACCAGCTTACTGGATCAGGGGAACTCTGTTGACGTGATTTATCTGGATTTCAGTAAAGCTTTTGATAAGGTCCCCCCATGACATTCTGATGGGCAAACTGGAAGACTGTGGAGTGGACTATAGGACAGTTCGGTGGATAGGGAACTGGTCAGAGGACCACACTCAAAGAGTGGTGGTCAACGGCATTTCATCAGATTGGAGGGGGGTGTCCAGTCGGGTGCCGCAGGGCTCAGTTTTGGGCCCAGTACTTTTCAATATTTTTATCAATGATATGGATGAAGGAGTGGAAGGGCTGCTCATTAAATTTGCTGATGATACCAAATTGGGAGGAGTAGCAAATACCCAAGAAGATAGAATTAAAATTCAACAAGACCTGAATACTCTGGAGAAGTGGGCAGCTGTGAACAGGATGCAATTCAACAAAGACAAGTGCACAAATACTGGATGGGGGATACACTTCTGGGCAGTAGTATATATGAAAGAGATCTTGGGGTAAGAGTGGACTGTAAACTAAAAGGAGCAGTCAGTGTGATGCGGTGGCAAAAAAGGCTAATTCAATCTTGGGTTGTATCAAAGGGGCCATAGCGATGAAATCGCAGGAGGTCATACCCCCTCTCTATACTGCCTTGGTCAGGCCACACCTGGAGTGTTGTGTGCAGTTCTGGAGGCCTCACTTCAAAAAGAATGTGGCCAAAATCGAGAGGGTGCAGAGGAGAGCGACGAGAATGATCAGGGGTCTGGAGACTGAGCCCTACGATGTAAGGCTGAGGGCCTTGGGAATGTTTAGTTTGGAGAAGAGGAGGTTGAGGGGGGACATGATTTCTCTCTCTAAATATTTGAAAGGCTGTCATTTGGAGGAGGGCAAGGAGCTGTTCCAGTTGGCAGCAGAGGGTAGGACCCGAAGCAATGGGCTTAAATTACATGCACAAAGATACCAGCTGGATATTAGGAAAAACTTTTTCATGGTCAGAGTAGTTCGAAAGTGGAATCAGCTGCCTAGGGAGGTGGTGAGCTCCCCCTCACTGGCAGTTTTCAAGAAGAGGCTCGATGAATACTTGTCAGAGATGCTTTAGGCTGATCCTGCACTGGATGGGGGGTTGGACTAGATGGTCTGTATGGCCCCTTCCAACTCTATGATATGATTCTATGTTTAGACAGAGATGGGAGAAAGTAGAAAGGAAACAATTCAAGAGTGTACATGAGTATTCAGCTTTCTGGCACAGTCAAGAACACTTATTTGAAATTTGACCACACTGGTCACAACTTGTAGATTGCTTATGAACTTAACTGGCAATGATAGAGCACTTCTGACAGAAACCCATATATGAACAATTGCACTTAGCTCTGAAAGGGGAGAAAAAAAGGCAGCCTCACTTTGCATGTAATTTTTTAGTTGTGAAATCATGCAAAGATAGAACAGTTAAACATTTCAACCCCCAATGGACACTGAGAACCAAACAAGTGCTATTTACATCTTAAAAGCACTGTGAAGAATAATCACATACCTTCTAGCATCTCATTTAAACACACCCTAAGAAGCACTGAATGACTTGACTCTAGAAGCACCCTGAAGACCAGCAAGTTTTCAAGAGTCAGGCTCCCTTGACTCTCAAGGAGAGAACTGGTTTTTACGGTGCTAGTGGACTTGAATGTTGCTGTTGTACTGCAGACCAGCACAGCTACCTACCTACTACCCTAAGAATCAGGCACTAACAAGTGAAGTTCAATAATAAGAAATCAAAGTTACAAAGCAATCTATGCCAAGAGTACTATAAAGAGGCAGGCATTTTATAATGATTTAAGTTACTTGGAAGATGTATTTATTCATTATAAGTATGTCTGTTCAATGGTGGAAATAGCAAAATACTCTTTCCCTTGGTGACTTAATTTTTTCCTGCATAGAAATTCTAATGTATTAAGAGAAACTTCACTTGAAGAGAGATAAAAAATTGTTTTGGATTGGCAGTTGAATACTATATTTTAAATAGCTATCAACTGCAGCAGAGGTTTTGATGAAGAAATCACATCAATATATATTTAGCAGCAGACTATGCATTCCTTGGGAGCATCCACTTCTGAATGAGCCTACACAGAATCCAGCTGTACAAGAATGAAGAAGCAACATTAAAATGAGACGATACTGAGCCAACAAGCAGAAGCTGATGAGACCAAGGGCGAGATTCGCAATGTCCAGTCCATAGCCAACACACTTTCTCAGCTCTTCCATAAAGAGCTGCAGCATTTCAGGTTTCCAAAAGCTCTCCTTGGCACCCCCCAATATGGTAATAACCACTTAAGTTATTAAGAGTCTCTCTACACAAGACATTTTACATGGGATGCTCAAGTGAAAGATCTTACACTGGTTCTCCCATTGTGGATACACATACACTGCTAGAGAGAGTACAAATGAATATAAGACCACACAGAAAGTAGTCAGTGTAAGATGTCTTGTGTAGAGTGACTCTAAGGGAGCAAACACAAGCAGGTCTACTCAAAAGGAAATCCCATGGTATTCATTAGAGTTTACTCCCATGAAAGTGTTATCAGAATTGCAAATATAATTTAGCAGATTCTTGGGCAGGGGAAGAATAAAACAGACAACGAATTGTAAAGACCAAGAAGACCTGATGAAGATTGTGCCATACACAGATACTTGCATGGGCTTCAGCACCTGCTGCTCCACATCAGACTGGCTATCGGCCAATTCTAGCAAGACGCACCAGTTGTTTTTGGAGTCAGGAGTCAAGTCGAAGGTGCCCCCTCCCCGAAAACGGCGCTTGAGACAGGGAGGGGAGATGCATAAAAGGGCTGCGGCCAGCTGCATAATGCCACCCGCCTGTCCTCCCCACAAATCACCGCCGCCCCATCACCAATCGAGACGGCGCGGAGACAGCAACGCCGCCTCCAGCCGGCCCTGCCCATCCCCGCCGGCAGAATGCTGGACGTAACGGTCTCGGCAGCGGCTCCAGTGACAAGTGGAATCCCAACAGCTCCAACTCCCAGCAACAGCGCCCACAACAAAACACAGCGCGGCGGCGGGACACCCACCGCGCCTCCGCCCGCACGCCCGCAAAAGGCGCTCCCTACAGACGCGCAAGCGACGCCCCAAGCATACAAAAGCAGCCCGAGAGCCGCGTACCTGCACTCGAGGCGCCTGCCATGCGGCCCGTCCCTCAGCCACAGCCACGACAACCGCGGCGGCCCCGCTCTGAGGCGCAGTTTGGATTCCTCCTCTCCGCTGCCTTCCCGGCCGAGTCCAGAGTTCTGTTAGTTTCCGATTCACACAAGCGAAGCCTCACGGACACGCGCACGCCCCCTAACCCGGGGCCTCCCCACCTCCGCAAAGCGCCTCCCTCTCAAGCCCTTCGACCCCTCAGAAGCCACCCAAAAAAGGCCACAGCCCCGCCGAGAAGCTGCCCCCAGCCAGCCACCCCCTCCCCACAAACGGCCACCCCACGCACTCTTACCGGAGAACAAGCCCCGCTGACACCTCCCAGCCTTACCCCCGAGGAGCCGCTCGGGATCGCGCTCCACGCCCAGTAACAAGCCACAAATGGAGAAGCCTTCGCTGCATGGATGAGGGGGGGGGGGGAACGACGACGAGAAAGCCCTTCTCCCCCACCCGGGTCCAAGTCTTCCCTCCCGGCGCCTCGTGGAGCGAAGGGGGGCGCTCTGGCCTTCGGCGGGCCCACCCCGCCCCCTTTCAAACCGCGAACTTCCCTCACCGAGCGCCGCAAAACTTTCCCCGAAGTCCCGCCCGCCTCCCGCCCCCTCCCTCGCTCCCACCCACGGCTGCGGCCCCTTCCATACGCTCCGGGAACTGGTTCGCTCCGGAGAGCCGCCGCCCCAGAAAGTTTCCCAGCGACTCACCGCAGCAGACGCGGGAGAGGAGCAAGCCCAGCGACAGCAAGCCCGGCAAGGCGGGCATGGCCAGGCGGCGGCAGCAGCAGCAGCGGCGCCGGCGACGCCAGGCGAGCGAGGAGGGAAAGGGGCGACCGGGCGGCGCGGGGAGTGGCGGAGTGGCCGCCTCAGGGACCCCGGCCATGCTAGAGGCTCCGCTGCCGGCCAGCCGCCGCCACGACTCCCGAGCGCAGCCTCCGCCGCCGCGTCTCGCCAGCGCCGGGTGCGTGTGTCACTGAGCGGGGAGGTGCCGCGCCCGCCGCCCCTCCCTCCCAAGGAACGGGACGCACCATCCCGCCCGGGGAGGAGGGGGCGGACAGGCGCTCCCCCTCCTCTCCCCGAACCGCCGCTCAGGCCGCCTCGCTTCGCAGGAACCTTCCCTGAAGAACTGAGTGAGCATGCCTGGGGGGGATACGGCCCCTCCCAGCAAGGCGGGCGGCTGGAGGGAGACGGATGCCACCATGTCCTTTCCCTTCTCCCCCTCCTCCGAGAGTTCTTGGTACGTCCCGCTCCTCCCCCGCCCCTTCCCCACTCGCAGCAGTCCAAAGGCGGGGGGGGGGGCCGGAATCAATGTTCCTCACTCTCTGGCTCTCGCTCTTTAAATTTCTTTTCTTTCTGTCTGCGGGTTCGCTTTTGTTCGCAGTCGTTTTCGATTTGCCTTTCCTCTTCCATCACTTCCCTTCTCCATCTTTCCTTCCCAACTCCCGAAGTTATTGGCTCTTCACCTTCTTTCTGACTGACTCTGGATACTCTTAACCATCCCCACCTCCCAGCTTGCTCTTAGTAAAAAGTGAGACTTCGCTTGTCGCCCCGCACGTTTCCTAAGGCCTCTGTTTCTCCTGCCATACCCGGACCTTTCGAGAACCCTCATGCTCTCCCCCGACGAGGCGAAAGAGGCGCGTTCGTACCAGAAACACAGCAAGCAAGCAAGGGAGGGAGACGCGCGGCGAGGGGCTTTCGCCTTCCAGTCACAGCAAAGACCTTCTTCGTCATCTAGTCGTGACATTGGCTTCGAATAAGCACCGTAGAAGTGCTTAATAATGCAGCAAGGGACCGTTTAACACTACCTAGGACTTCTCTCTCTCCCCTTCCCCCTCCCCCCCCCCGCAAAGTGGTGCTAGAAACTGACGGGGTGTGTGTGCTATAATGACTAGAATGGAATTACCATGTTTGGGGTCCTGGCCGAACTGGACCAGCGCTCTGGAAGGAAGGAAGAGGAAAGGATACACTCACGCTGACCAAGTTAGACGAGGCACCCAAATAGTGGACTATTAAAGAATTGATGGCCAGCCGCGTTCGTGGGGAAGATGCCGACTTGCCAACTGCACATTCTGTATCCGTCACAGAGGGAGTGACGGCGCAAGCTGCTCAGTATGCAATTTGCAACCTTGGTGGGCAAGAAAGAAAAGGTTGAACTTGTGGGCCAGGTCGCACCCCTTGCTCTGGTTGTTTTGTGCTGTAGGTGTTTTTTCTGTGCCAGCAGGACTGCAACAAAATTCCTTTTGCACGGTCTGTTAAAGATGTGGGGTGGCACCCAGGCTCCATCGCAATTGCATTGGCATGAGTGAAAAGCTGGATCTCATGTTTCTAATCCTCTTAGCCAATCAGATCTCTTTAGCAAATAATGGGCTTGGAGATGAAGGAAGGATGTTTATGAACGAGTAATGTGTGTAGTACAAAGCAGCCAGCACATATTACTAGCCTGATCCCAACCATCCCCTGAGGACCGTTTGACGTGGCAAGAAATAATAAAGGCTTCAGCACCTTGTTCAGACACTTCGAAGTGTCAATATAACACACTTGTAGGAGCTCTGACTTTAAATACAGACTCAAAGAAGCTTGAGGATGTAGCACAAAAAAAATATATCAAACAGTATCATAGTGAAACTTCTGACCACAGAGTTTTATCATGTAAGAAGTAAGTTTCCAGTTATGTGAACAGGCTTAGCTTAATTATCAAGAACTAACTATATGTTGAATTTTGAGTTGCATTTCATCGTAGATACTAATTTTAACTACTTCCGCACAATACATATCTGTTTCACTGGATCTGCTGAGACTTGAACATTTTAGCATATATTATGTAGAAACACTTGCCTCCTAGATTTGCTGAGAGTGAGAAAGATGCAAAATAAGTGTGTTTGAGAAATGTGTCTTCCAGACTGGATCATTTGTCTGTACAGCACTATGTCACTTTCATACTTTGGTGATCTTATTATCAAGTGCCTGTACAGCTTGGCAAGCTCATTTTTCAAAGGTGCAAATACAAGATAAAAAATACCTCAATTTCATTTGCCGTCTTAACTCTAAACATGTTTACTCAGAACTTGGGTCCTGCTAATTTCAGTTATACGTCCTAATAAGTGTGTTTGGATTTGCAGCCTTAAAATCTGGTGTTAGATAAATTCATGGATGATAAGGGTCTGTCAAAACCTGCTAGGCATGGTAGCTAGATGAAACCTAAAGCATCAGCAGAACAGAACTTTCCTACCCTCTGCAACCCTGGTCTTCATTGGAAGTTCCCCATCCAATTACTAAACAAGGCCAACCCTGCTTAGCTTCTGAGATCTGACAAGATGAGGCTCACCTGGGTTAACCTAGTTAGGGCATCCTCCCACTGATCTCCACAAAAATACTGCTCCTGTGGGATAGGGGACCCTGAGCAATGGCATGAGCAATGTCTGCGGTGATAAGTGGGAATCAGTGGAAATGGTCCATTTAGTCTGGCTCCAAACTATAGGCATTGTATCACTAAATTCCAGCTGCAGGAGGACTGTTGCTTTCATGCTCTGCGTGTATGCTACCCAGAGGCATTTGTGAATAGCTCTGTAGCAGAGCATCCATGCTTTGCAGAAGGTTCCAGGTCCAAACCTTGATTTGGAGACAGTGTTATGTAGTGGTTAGAGTGCTGGACTAGGATCTGGGAGAACCAAGTTTGAATCCCCACTCTGCCATGGAAGCTCGCTTGGTGATCTTGGGCCACACACAAAATCTCAGCCTAACCTACCTCACAGGGTTGTGAAGATAAAATGGAGCAGAATGATGCAAGTCACTTTGAGCCCCCACTGATGAGAAAGATGGGGTATAAATAAAGTAAAGAAATAGATTGATTTCTCTAGTTTATGGATTTCAAGTAGCAGGGAAAGATCAAGTGTCTCTTCCTGAGATCTTGAAGAGCTTCTGCTAGTCAGAGTAGGCAATACTGAGCAAGAGAGATGAATCATCTGACTCAGAATAAGGCCATTTCACACACACACATGTTCATCATGCTGAATACTGTCAGAAACTGGATGCTAGATCAGATAGGCACTTGGTCTGTTACAGCAGGCCACCTCTTACGTTTTTAAAACGTAAGACTAGGCAATTTTGTCAAAATTCTGACTCGGGATTGAGCAAAGGAACCATCGGTAGACAAGAGGAAAATGCCTTGTAACAGAAGCCGCTTGATGTCAGACTGCATCATTCTTTCCTGTCTGTTTGGAACATGCTGTGCTTGAAGGGCAAGAGGTGGAATGTTAAGATCTTGAAGAGGAGTCTCTGGTGAGAAGAGCCAGGGAGATTCCCCATAATTTCAAGATGTAGCAAAAGCTACAGATCAAATCGTGAGATGACTACAAACTGAGTTACTATTAGCTTCCTTTGTCTTTGCTGTCCTTTGCATCCTGTTGTGACCCAAATCCTATTGACAGGCAAGTATGGATTCTCAGTCAGGTTCAAAGAAAATCTGGTTCAGAATTATGAACTAAATAGTGCAATCCTAAAAACAATTACACCAGTCTAAGACAACTGATTTCAATGGGCTTAGACTGGAGTAACTCTGCATAAGGTTGCAATAGAAATAACCGTAGATAGCCATAGATAGGTACCCAGAAGCAGTGTTGGACAAAAGAATTTTTTTCCCAAAAAAGCCATGTAATAAGGACAACCAAAATCATACAAAACAGTATGAACTTGAAAGCCTGCACACTCGTTTTGATTGCTCTTAATAAAAGTTCTTGCCATGGCTTTTTGTGGGGGTTAACTAGATTTATTCTCTTAGATAAACTATTATTTTCAGAGCTGATTTCTGCAATCATAATAACTACAAAGCACACAAAGCATTTTATGGTTCCAGAGAAAAGCAAAAGATAATTGATAAGAACCCCAGGAAAATCCCAACCTTACAGACTGGTGCCATGTATGTTTTCTGGGAAGAAAGTTCCTTTATGATTAATGGGCCTTGCAAGTAAGTGTGCAAGGAGATGCAACTTAGGGCCAAGTAAATGTGCATGGAACAGCAACTGCATATTTACTTAAGCTGTTTTGACCTCAGGAGACCAGAGTTAAATATAAATTTTAGTTAAAATACTGCTACACCACTTTTTCTAGCATTCTCAATAACTTATAAAATACATGTAAAAATCATAACATTATGTTAAAATAATTAATGATTTAAATTTGCGACAATAGAGGAAGTTTTAACTCCAGATCTACAGCAGCAGTTTAAATCTTTCACACCAGCATGAAGTGACCATGCTGCTTATGGAACTTCTGGTTAATATCTGATATCAGGTTGGCGTCATGGATTGCTTGATCCTACAAAGGGAAACTACAATCCACTTACTATGAAATGAGTCCTGGTGAAATCAGTGGGATCTGCTCCTGGGAGCACATTCTTAGGATTGCACTGGCAATTGATCACTGCTATGTCCTGCTTCCTCTAATGATCAGCTAATGCAGAGCAGTGTGATGTAGTAATTAGAACGGTGAACCCGAGGCCGGGCAGAGTAGGGTTCCTCATCCCATGCAGAAGCTCATTGGGTGGTCTTGAGCTAGTCACTATCTTTCAGTCTAGTCTATTTCATTGGGTTGTTATGATACAAATGGAAAGAGAAGAACAGTCTTGGATGAACTAATATTTTTAGAGCTGATATCTGCAATAATAATAATTACGAAGCATGCAAAGTCTTTTATGCTTCCAGAAAAAGCAAATATCAAAGGAAAACCAGCTGTCCCAAACTCCTTAATTTTTATTTTATTTATTTCATTTATACCCACCTTTCTCCTCCATGGTGCTTACATCATTTTCTTCTCCATATTATCCTCACAAGAACCCTGTGAGGTAGGTTAGGCTTAGAATGTGTGAATGGTCCAAGGTCACCCAGCAAGTTTCCATGGCAGAGTGGGGATTTGAACTGATGTCTCCCAGGTGATGATCTTAGTCTGACACTTAACTACTACACCACACAAGCTCTCCAAGTGATAGGGTGATATTTAAAATAATAAAATGAACAGATCAATCTGAGACTGTAATTGAGCTATCAATCAGTATTGTATGGCCCCTGTAGAACTGTTAAACTACAACTAAATTTTCAAACACAACATGTCCTCTGTCCAAGGAACTCACTTTATGAATGTACTTGATACTGACTCATCATTTTGAGACTCTATACCAGTCAATCTTTGTAAAATCAGAGTGTTCGCTTTATTTAATCTCATATCAAAAAGATCTTTTGGATTCAAACCGATCATTCTAGTTTTATCATCTATCCTTGTGGACCATAAGGGATAGGGGTCTGAGGTTAAGAGAAGGGGAATTAGACCCTTCAAGTTAAGATGCATCTTTAACCAATATCGAATCGTGTATTCCTAAATTTTAAGTTCTACTCTGGGTAAACCAGCTTCTTGCCTAAGAATGATTGGGAAGCAAAAATGTGACCTCTCATCAAGGAACCAGAGCATTTGGACACTGCTATCTCTCACTTTTAGAATTAGGTTATATTGCAGTGAAGAATCAATATAGCCATCCTGTCTATAACTATTATTGAGAGTCTCCAATTAGCTACTATTGGGCAGTGAGTAACATGCTCCTGAGGAGTCATTGAACATCTTTCCACCTTGCCCACTCTGGAAAAGCTGGGCATCATCCAGTAAGGTCCTGCGGTTTCCTAGGCAAATGACTGTCACCTGCTGGTTTGGTATGGAACAGTAATAATGTAACAGTTCTTCACCAGTGATTGCAAGTAGAGAAAGTGTGCCCTTATTCTTAGCCCTGTCTATGATTATTTCAAAAATCTCCTGTTACAAGAGTTGTGTTCAATTGGGGCTCTGCCTTTGCTAATGCTTTGGAGATCACAGCCTTAGTTATGTATTTCATTAAAATATTTTGTGTTTGTTAATTTCCATTTAAGCAAGTCAACACCACATCTTCTGGGATCAACACAGCAGTAGTTGTTGTGTAATAGTGTGTATAATTTTAATTCCGTATATCCACGTCCACCCCCCAAGCATCTGGTGTTTATTTTCTTTCCCTGTGAATTCAAGTTAGAGCATCAGCCTTAACTGATTTTCTCACTTTGATGGCTTTAGAGTGATGGTTAAATATTGCTTCAAAATGACTTTGGTGCTCACTTCAGCTTTGTAATATAAGTGACTTATTAAAAAGAAAAAGGAAGAACTTATAACTTCCTTTTGCCTCTGGCGGGCTCCGTGAGTATATAGAATTAAGACTGTGAAAGACGTGTAACAGACTGTAACACAATAATTCATACCTTGTATGTGAAAAAGGGTCATATCTAGTTGAAGGAGAGAAAAACAATAAGAATGGAGGAAAATGCTTTGTACTGAGAAAGCAGAAACATAGTGTTTGATTTTACTTGTTTATACAGGTAAGACAGTGCTAGATGATATGGATTAACCTTTTTCACCATTTGTCATAATCAAAAAGGTCACAGACAAAAAGGTCATAAACAACTTTTTAAAAAAGAGCAATTAACATGGTTTTTCCGATCTCTTCTCAGATGACTTGTTTGCTCATGTAAAGAAGATCAGAACAGAACTAATGAGAAAGAGAGGACAGATGAATACAATGTTTAAAACAGTGGCTAGAGTGCCCATGAACAAAGAGACCTACCTGCTCCCACCTGCCAAAGGTAGTGCTAAATAGTGCCTTAAATGCTTGTCATTTAGGAAGGTGAAATATACATTGTCTATGTAAAGCAGTGGCCCTAAAACAAGAAAAAAGCCCTGTTAAATTTGAGGTTAATTATCCTTCTTTACAGTCTGAATATGACTGACTGGAGCTCCTGTTCCTAGGGTTCAGCAACTGTTGTCAAGTCAGGAAGTCCTGGATCAAGGCCTATATCTGTTGGGAGTAGGTTTTAGCTCTTCCTCCCTGATATACAGTTAAAGAGAGATGAGCTGTTATGCCCAAAGCATTTCTCTTCCATCGCCAACCACTATGGAGTGAGACAGGTAAGTCTGGAATTCCACTCATTTACCGCTAAATGCCCTCTGTGTGATTGTGCTTGAACATCCCATCCCTTGGTACAGGTACAGGTACAGGTATGGACTGAAACAACTTGAATGGTCCTTTTTTTTAAGGCACTGAAATTACAGGAATTGCTGCAATCCCACATAAACATGTCTGGACATTTTTTTTTTATGTTCACACAGGTCCCTGTGCATAGGAATACTCAGATCTCATGATGGTTGCATGGAGTGGTGTGGTTTACTTTTAATATCTCTGTTTAGTTTTAGATGAATGTATAGATTTTTAAAAATTATTTTCATGTATCTCATTTTGAGAACTTTGCTGAAAAAGTCAGTCAGGAAGTTTCTAAATTGAACAGATCCCACATCAGCTCAACCCTTTGGGGTTTATTAATTGAGGACAGTGTTGTCTTTTACATAGGTAGATAACAGAAAAGAACAGTTTTGTTGGGGCAAGTGCTTGAATGCTGCCTTAAGTTACAGCCTAGGAAAATGACATGCCTTGTAGTTGTAGAAGCTAAGTAGTTAAACTAGAAAACGCTACCTCACACTGCTGTTGTCTGCAGCCCAATGGCCTCCCAGGGCTGAACAGAAGATGTGAAGTAGGTAGAAAGCTTCGTATGGATGCACTGCCTGGTTATATATGAAAAGGCCACAGGCATTCATTTCAGTTAATGATATGCAGCTATTTATACAAAACTATTGAATATGTAGATGTCTTTTTCTGTTCATGTATATGCATATCTTGCAGGAGTTGAGAGCAAAGATATAAAGACAAGATGGTAAGTTTTGGAAGGAAATCTTATTAGATTATTATACCTATTTGGAATTTGAAAAATGTTATAACTATAACCTAACAGTGGTCCTTAGAAGAAACTGTAACCCAGCTGAGGTTATTATATTCCTCCGCAAAGTCTTACAGATCTACAATATTGTGGTGACATACGCAGCAGATGAAAGATTTGCAGACTATGCTTTATTTGCTAAGTATGAGGCGGACTGTGCTGTGATTAACACACCACAGGAGCTCTGACAGTATATTTCTGCTGTTCTGGAATAAAAGGCTTAAAGATTTCAACTATCATGTTTAAATGTACTACTGTTTTGAACAAATCTCATATTGCTTGATCATCACATTATGGATTGGTGACAGAGTGCAGATGAATTTGCATGATGTCTCCCTCCCTCTTCTTTGCACAGCTTTCCCCTTCTCCTGAGTTTCTCAAATCATACTTTGCTCTGATATTAACCAGGATTGCCTCCAAATTATGGGTTGCAAACCATGGACTTAAGTCATAGTTCAGAGATTATTCTTGGTTAATGCTATCCAACGTGTGCCTAATATGCACATCATAACAAAGGATGGTTCAAGCAAACCAGGCATGTGTGTCTAGAGGGGAGGGCAATCCATGTACAAGAGGAACAAGTGAAACAAAGCAAGCTCGCAGATTCACTGCAGGCAATGTTGCCACCAAGGGCCAGGCTGCAGTGGAAGCAGGCGTGGTCTGCAGGAGGAAGAGGATGAGCATAGGGAGTTCTCTTCCATGAGGACTACGTGCTGGCACCATTCCAGTGCAGCACTGGCAGGAGCAGGATGCTTTCCCACCCACCCACTGTGCTCCAGGGGGCTAGTGGGCCAGGAACAACTTTAGGGGTTCCGTGGGCGGTTTTGAGGCATTGGGCCAGATCCTCAAGGGGTGAGCAGGGCATATCGGGTGGCTCATCCCTGCGGAATCAGGAGGCAAGGGCTGTACAGCATGGCTGGGGCCAAACACCGCTTGCTCCCATGGGGCTAGCATTGGGCTGGGGTGTCTTGCATCGAAGAGCACCGGGTCTTCAATGCCAGAGGATCCACTTCCCAGATACCTGGCTAATGCTCCAACCTGGCTGTAATCAATAAAGTTGTGGCCATTCCAACCAAAATGGATGTGTCTGTGTATCATTGCTGGAACCCAGCCGAAACCTAGCACATAGGTGGCAACAGGAGGAAGAGCGAGAATGTGTGTAAGACTTCTGATCATCATTATGTGTGACAGTCCAGCAGCACCATGACACCCGAAACAGGTTTTTGTGAGAGGGAAGAGCAAATGTTAGAGTCATCAAATCACAAAGCAAAGACATATATGCTAAATCAGATTTTCGCCATGCTCCTATGAGGTGATTGCTAGACTCTGTGAAGTAAATAAAATAGCAGTTTGTGTCTTTGCTTCTCACCTGGAGAATATGCCTTTTTTAAAATGAGTTTTTAAAATCTAATATATATACAGTACTAGCTAGGACATAATTTTCCAAATACTCATTTGTCTGCAGCTCTTTCTCACTCTGGAAATCTTTACAGCTGACCTACCCAATTTCATGAAAAGAGGTTATGGGAGAATGCCTGCTACACTACTCCTGCTCTGGTTCTCCTCTTGCTGGATTCAAAAGTGGATAGTGGAGTTGGCACCATTTTTTAAGGCCTGTTACAGCTTCCCAGCCATACTGCATGACCTGCTGAGCTAGACTCCCTGTTAATTGTTCAGTTGCCACTGGGATGTTGCCACTGAACTCAGTGAAGAGGAGGAGAGATAAGGGAAGAAAGAAACAGAGCAAAAAAAGCGAGGAGGGAACTGGAGAATGGAGATGAGTGGGTGAGACAATGGGAGTAGGGTTGCAAAGAACCTGGAGAGAAAAATGTCCTGCACTTTGCACTGATGTGTGCATGTAAAGTGCTGTAACAGTCCACTTATGGTGAGACCATAGTGTTTTCAAGGCAAGAGATAGACTGAGATGGTAATAGTAACTTCTATTACCATCTCAGTCGATCTCTTGCCTTAAAAACACTATGGGCTCGCCATGAGTGGGATTCTATTTATTAGGTGATGTTACTTCTCTCTAAGCCATGAAAATCTTCAACTGCCTATTTCCACACATTAAGGCTTATTAAAGGAGCAGGGCATTATTTCCCTCCAGATTTTTAGCACCCCTAAACGTGTGTGTGTGTGTGTGTGTGTATGTGATGGAGATGGATCCATAGAGAGCTGTGGTGCAGAGACAAAAGAAAACTCTATGGCCGTGCAGGGTAGGGTAGGGTAGAGTGAGGAGGCTAACTGAGAGATTGGGCCATGGAGGGACATGTGAATGATGAAATCTGCATCACTAGAAGTAATCTCCACGATTGATTCTTGTATGTATCTAATCACACAGTTCCGAAAACGACACTCTCCAGAAGAGGAGGCAGTGATTTCCCCTGATTCTTCCCTCCTACTGCAGACCCCTACTTCGTCCCTTATGCTGTTCCTGAGCATCTACTGGTCCACAGGAACAAAAGATGGAGGCTGCAATGGGAAAGGGAATTGGGAAAGTCCTGCTCTGTGAAATCCATGGGTGGTTCGTTATATGTAATTAGATTTGCACTTGTTTTTCACAAAGGAAAACTTATTTATTAAAATATACCCCATATTTCCTCTTGATTCAGAGAAACTTGACATGTTGCCTTGTAGCAAACCTACTAGGGGTCCATCTGGCACAAGATAGACTGCTCTGACAGGCTGTGGCTTTCTAAGACCAGACAGAAGTCTGGCACAATCTGCTATATGATGAGATCACTTTTTGAAATAAGATGGGTTAACAAATACAAATCTATAACTGGGGATGCTATAGTGATGGATGAATTTCAATTTGAAGTTCCTAAATGAAGTCCTTGCAAGTCAAAAATAGGGGACTCACACAGGTTCCTCAGGATCACACGGTAGAGAGAAGTGTGTGGAAAGAACATCCATAGTAAAGATACAAGGATGGGAGCACCCGGTTTCAGGACAAGGGAGCTCATATAGCCTATAGTTCTAATTAGCAAACAGAATTAAGGCGCAGAGAGTCTGCCCCATGTGACTAAACCAATGCACACAGATTAACAGAAGGGGGAGCAGACCATTCAATTGTAATATATGCAATAAATACACCACACAACCACTGAGCTATAGGGGACAATGGCATGATATGGCTTAAAGAAGTTTGATACGATCATAGAAGAAAGTTCACATCTTTGGGAACTGATTTGCATCTCATTTGCTAAAAACTTTCTACTAAACTAGTTTGTTGAAAGTAAATATGTTGTTAGGATTTACAAACTATATGTTATATGCTTATTTTTCATCCACCAACCTCACCATATTCTTATCACTAAAGTATATTACTGGAGAAGTCTTCACACTGAACCTATAATCATTGTATGGCCAGGTGCTCTTATAAAAGCTCAAATGAGGAATGATCAAGCAAAGGTTTTTAAAGTAGTTAATGCTACTGAAAATGGGGTAATATAGGAGCAGAGAAGCAGTGATTGCATGTTAGAACTGAGCTAAAGCACTAATTATAAAAAATGAAGAGTTATAGAACAATACTCTGATTACCATTTAACCATTTAATGTTTGTATGCATTGCAACGGCTGCCCATTTCAATACATTTTAGCAAAAAATGACATAGGTAAACTATATAATTTCTCTACAATTAAAAAAATGGAATTAGAAATAGGAAACCTATGAGTTTTTCCAGCAGGCTTATTAGGAACTTGCCACTAGAGTTCTACTCATGTAATCTGAAGGCCACATCACTAATAATTCCAACACCTGTCTTGGATGCTTAAGCTATGAACAGTAAACTTTTTTTTGCTGAATAGCAAGATTTGAGTCCAGTAGCACCTTAAAGACCAACTAGATTTCCAGGGAAATAACATCACCTGTTAAATAACATCCCATTAAGCCTCTGTTAAAGGAACAGGATCCTTTTCTCTCCAGGCTGTTGATGGCCCTGGTTATATCTCAGCTCTATTTTGTGTTACATCTTATACCTTGCTTTTTCGACACACACAAAATACAGAATGAAAGGCATATTGCTGTCCTCTGTCACTCAGACACTAAAGGTAAAGGTAAAGGTAGTCCCCTGTGCAAGCACCGAGTCATTACTGACCTATGGGGGACGTCATCACGACATTTTCTTGGCAGACTTTTTGTTACAGACACTATAAGGAAATAATTGCATTCTCTCCACTATTTGTTACAGGAAAATACTGGAACACACAAGTGAAAGAGGGATTCTCATTCATAGCATGGAAGTGAATAAGTTATCTTCTCTCTTTTCCACCTGCAGTCCCAGTCTGTGGCATTGGTCTCTTTCTTAATACTTTACCTTGCATTTCTTCTCTCTATTTCCCCTATCCCTTTGTCTCTTAAAAAAGAGAAAAAAGAAAGAAAATGATGACAGTGCCATATAAAAGATAGCAGTGTGACCCAGTTAAAGGTCCTGATTCACCAGTGCAAAATATTTATTGTTGTAGCTGTGGGCCATAACTTGTCTAACTTGTACTTGATTTACTAGTTGGTCATCATGACTGAAGAAGCTACCCTTGAGTTGCCAGGTCATATTTTTCTACATATCTGATAATTCATAGTTGGCAGCGACCTTGACCATGTCTATGGGCAGCCTGTTTTTTACAGCTTCATCCATACAGGATCCAGTCAGCTTACTATTAGCTATAACAAGTGAGGAATCTGTGAGGAGCTCATGGGGAAGGAGGATTCCTGGTTCAGCAGCAGTGCCTGCTACTGCCCCGTTCAACTGGCCACCTCCTTTCTGTTGCCTCTGCCACTCTGTCCACCAGCCCCCTCCTCTTTGCTTCTCCTCCCTAGCCTGCTTACTGCCAGCACCACCAGATTGGCCATGGAGGGGGGTGGGGGATCCAATGGCTCTTGTTACATGCCTTCTTCTCTCCTGCCCACCTGCAGCTTTGCCACCTTAGCAGGGGGAGGTGGCAGCGCTGGCTCCAGCAGTGCCCACCTCCATCAGCATCACAGCCTCAGCAGTGGGCATGGGGAGCAAAGACTCCTCCTCCTCCCCCTCCCACTTGTACCTTCATCCCACAGCATTGAGGCAGTGCCATGGCCTCAGCTGCAGAAAGGCAAGCCATAACTCTTGAGCTCCTCTCCTGTCCATTTGCCTGCTGCAATGGTTGGGTCAGTTTTCTACACTTTTGCAGGGAAACCTTGAGTGTAGAGGAGTTTTTTTGTAACACCTTACTTTTTTAAAGTTTTGGGAGGTTTTTTTTGGGAAACCTTGGTGTTGTCCTCCTTTTGTAGAAATATCTCTCTTCTCTGTAAATGTCCGAATCCAAAGATGGAGCCATGTTGCAAATAAGATATATTATGATACATTGTACATTATTTATTTTGTTAGTTACTTCATTTATATCCTACTTTTCTCCCCAGTGAGGACACAAAGTGGATTACAACATTCTTCCTTTCTCTGTTTTATTCCTACAACAACTGCGTGAGTTAGGTTAGGGTGAGCGAGTGATTGACTCAAGCCAAGTATGGATTTGAACCTGGGTCTCCAAGATCCTGGTTTGACACTCTAACCACTATGCCAGGCTAAGGTGTAATTCTTCAATTATTATAGTTATTTAAATATTTTTATCCCACTTTCCCCCCACATTAGGGGACTCAAGTAGTTTGCAAAGTAACATAACTATAAATGTAAACACAAATATAGAAGCCAACAGACATCTGATCACATTTAAAAGGTGATGAGCCATGAGGACATCCTGGACTGGTGCTGCTTCTGCTGGCAAGAGCTTCTGGCCAAGCTAATACCTGCTAAAAAGGGAGAGGCAAATGCTCAGCCCAGAATCAGCAAGCTCTGATCTTCCTAATGTCCTTTTTCCTTTCTGAATATTTTCAGATTTTCAATAGTAAGGGCTCACTAGCAAGGATCTGGAATCCAGCGCCAAGAGAAGATAAATAGCATTGTACCATTCAAATAGACAGCAGAGCCATAATAAGTTAACCACTAGAGACACACGTGTGCTTTAGAGGGGTTGGAGACTGACTGCATAGTGAAGTGTTGAGGGAATACAGAAGTCTGAACTTGCAGCTTGCTGTCAAGAAACATACTTTTGAAGAGACTGATGTTCGTTTACGGATTGGCACAGTCTGTTTGGGTGCTTGCCTCCCCCACATCCTCAACATGTATATTGTAATTAAATAGATACTAAAAAAAAACCTCTAACGCACAATAAGTCTTTGCTCTCACACTGCCCCTGAAATTCCTGCTGTTCAAGGAAGTATCAGTGCGTGAAATGTTCTTTTTCTTTGTGCTTACTGAGGCAGACATCTGAAACCTCAAGCTTCTTTTTGTAAAGAATGGCAGTCGTTGTTTAGAAATTTCCTGTTATATATGGTGTTTTCCATTCACTCATTAATAATAACTGCTCTTATATACCACCCTTCTAGACAGATTAGTGCCCCACTCAGAGCAGTGAACAAGTTAGTGTTATTATTATCCCCCCAATACAGCTGGGGAGCTGGGGCTGAGAGGAGTGGCTTACCCAAGGCTACTTATTGAGCTCATGGCAGTAGTGGGATTCGAACCAGCAGAGTACTGATTCGTGGCCAAACCACTTAACCACTGTGCTACAGAAGCTCATTCATTCATTTATTCATTCATTCATGATCGATTGATCGATCAATCAATCCTTGCTATGTTTCTTCCATCAAAGGGAAAGTTTGTTTTAGAGTTTGCATCAGAACCAACCACCCTCTGAGTAAGCTTGCCAACCTCCAGGTGGGGCCTGGAGATCATTTAGATTTGTAGCTGCTCTCTCAACTACAGAGATCTGTTCCCGTGGAGAAAATGGCAGCTTCAGAGGGTGGAATGTATAACACTATATTCCACTGAGGTCCCTCCTCTCCCCAAATCTCATCCTCCAGAGGCTCTGCTCCTAAATATCCAGGAAATTCACAACCGGAATTGGCAACCCTACCTCTGAGATGTGACCTTTGTAGGCTGTGTGCAGATGATGCCAGCATTTTGCTTATACTTGTTCTTTAAGTACAGGTGATATGTTTTCAATTGTATTGTTTTAAGAATGCAGGAGCATGGAGGCCTCCAAAAGGCATACTGACTTTCCATGAACAGTGTGAAAAGGGCTGCCTGGCATGTGGTCTCAGTGAGGGAGGAGAGGAGGGCAGTGGGGTCCTCAAAACAATTTGAATCAAAAAGGGATCTTCCTTGAGTTGCTAATGTTTGAGAACTACTGGCAATGTTTAATGTATATGGCCAATGGTGGTGGTAGAGAGTGCCAGCAAGTTATAGCTGACTTATGGAGATCCTTGGTGGGGTTTTCATGGCAAGAGACTAACAGGTGGTTTGATATATGGCCAATACTGGGTCTAAAAATGGGATCGATGTGAAATTGTTGCCTAAAAGACATGCCAAGAAAGTTTTCTTCCATGTAAATAACTCTGCTTAGACTGGAGCATGTGTCCTTTTGGGAATTATTTGGTTGTTATTTGTTGGGTCTAGCTAGCTTATTGCAATAACTTGCTAATCCAAATTTGCTGAAACAAGCACATATTCCACACGCAAAAATCTTCATGCATGCTTAAGCATTGAATTGTAATGTGGAAAGATGAAGTAAATCTCTTACTACAATAAATCTCCCCCCCCCTCCCCACCCAAAACATACAACTCAAAAGTGGGAGTGAGAAAGTTTCCATAGCCATTGCTTTTTCAAGGGCAAAGGAAAGGGGCCAGCAGATCTGCTTCCTCAATACTGATTTTACTTCCCTTCCCTAGAATATACTTTCAGTTTTTAGGTAGATGTAACCAGTCACACACAAATGCAAGGCGCCCAGTCTCTTTGTTCTTTCTGTCCCCTTGAATCTATAGGAGAATGTTTTGCCAAAAATAGCGAGACATGTCATATGTAAGGTTTTGCATAAATTAGCACTCACTATTCTGAGGGGAAAGCAACAAAGTGAATGGCAAATAAGTATACATTTGGGTGGCAAATATTGTCCACAAGCAAAATTAGAGCTTACAGTGTGCACAGAGTTCACCATAGAACTGCAACTGATGCCTGCTTTGTCAGTGTTTCTACTTCATTCTGTCCTTCAGCTTTAGAGGGCAAGACATGTGTGCAAAACTCAACATGATGACAATCCCACATCATGCCCTTCCTTTTCTGCAATGTACAACATGATGTCATCACATGCAATTCTGCGTGCCCTTTGTTACTGACTGCCACTGCACAGTGAAGAAATGCCTGTTGTATAACATCATGTCATACATTTCCATAGATACCTTCTACACAGAGGTAAAGAAATATGCCTGAGATTTGGACTTTTCAGAGGGAAACCAGTCTTTGACATCCATCACATCCCACTCAAATATGTAGGACATTAGCAGACTTTTGATTCAATCTATCAGTTTGTTTCAAAATAAAAAAAGAACTCTAATTCCATACTCTGGAAGCTTAATTTTTTTCTTTGCAAAGCATAAAACTGAGTTGCTATAAAATAAGAAATGTGGACAGTGAATTTGGGGAGGGGAGACTGGAAATGCACTACCTGCTACATAAATTCCACCCTTTTGCAGGCAACACACGTGGGGTTAGATTCCAGTTCTTTAAGCACACAGAGCTGCCGCTCTCCAAAATTCTATGGTAATTGCAGACAAAAGCAAAGAATCACTATTATGTGCATGACACCAGCCATCCCCTGCTGTGCCTGATTAAGGAGTAGGCATAACTCCTCTTGCCAATTACTATAGGCATTTCCCCACATGTTTGAAACTTCTATTAAAGGGCCACAAGCGCCTTGGTGAGCAATCTTTAAAACACAGAAATATCAAATAAAGGAAATGTAATAGTAATTGGTCTTTTCAGAAACAGCTGCTTCACAGAGATTAGCTCTGTATGGGTTCCTTTTACATTAGATATTGATATTATATTACAGTAGTGAAAAGGAGATTTATAAACTAGAAATACATTATTTCTTTTAATACAGGGAATCATGTTCTGGGGCAATGGCAGATAGATATGGGTCATTTATTTTTTAATTCTCCTAGAAGGAAGCAAGTATTTTTTTTTCCAGTATGAGATACTATTGAGGGTGGGTGAACTATGGACAGAAGAAGAGTTGCTCCTATAGAGCAAGATTTGTCATACATTTCCCTCCCTCCTCCCTCTCTCTGTGCTGCTCTGTATATTCTTCAACAAACCACCCAGGGTCCCTTGTGGAGAAAGGTGGGATACAAATGTTCTACATCGATCAAATAAAGCTGGCTTCCTTTTTTCAAGGGATTTGCATTTGTGATCCAGTTATCACCTATCAGCAAGCGGTTTTCTAAGTTTGTGCCTTAATGCTTTTATCTGCCTGCCTGCCTGCCTGCCTGTCCTGCCCTTCCTCCAAGTAACTAAGGGTTCCCTGTCCTCACAACAACCATGAGAGGTAGGCTAGACTGAGAGAGAGAGACTTGACCAAAAGCTCCTTTGAGCGCCATGAGTGGAGATATGAACCCAGGTCTTCCCATTTCTATACCACACTGGCCATAGCAAACTAGCTGTTTAATGCTTGAAATATTTGGAGTACGTCTTAATTTAAACTCAATATGAACTTTGTATTAGGGAAGTGTATTTGTTACTGAATTAAGGGGGTGGGGAAAACCCTAATGGAAGAAGACTAGCTTGTTTCTTTCTGTGCAATGAAAATAAAGGGGGAAAACAACAAATGAGCAAACACCATTTGTTCATTCGTTGCCCTTCCTTCCCTCTTTGGTCTTCCAGTACTATCAGAGTACTGGCCAATCTTCCTAAAATGATGGCACTGGGGAAGATGGCCAGCCAGCCAGTTCACAGGTGGCTGAGAGAGAGGAATCACTCCCCCCTCCCTGCCTGATGTGTCCAACTGGGGGAATATTGTTATCAGGAAGCCTGAAATAATGCACTCTCTACCCATTTGCCTATCTACTGACTGTTAGTTGCCTGTATACCATTGCTATCACCACCACCAAAAAGGGCTGGAAAGCTGCAGCTGCAGTCATCAATACAGTAAGGAGGAAGGGAGAGAATTAGCATCCTCCTTACTCTCATATATGACAACAGTGTCTGAAAGGGGAAAGGGGAGCTCGCTGGGCCAATTTTATTATTGGTTGGCAACGCTTCTTTACTCACTTTGCCAGGGCTGGCAATAAGTGTTTCTTCATGGGTCAAAGTTTATCCAAAAACTTTCACTGCTCCTTGTTTCTTCCACTTCCTCCTGTTTGAGTGGGTTCGTAGAGGCCTATATCCAATATATGTATTCAGTCACATTTCTTTTTCCAATTGTGTGAGACTTCTACCTCATAACAGCATTTTGCTTGAGTGATGGTGCAAGAGCTCATCTTTGCCACACCAGGGAGCTGCTCCCATCTTCACACTATCACCAAATCAGGCAATCCTCCATGTTTGCAAGTGAGTAAGTACTAGAGATGGGCACGAATGAAAAAAAACCTCGAACCACATTGTTCGTGGTTCATCAAATTCCACGAACCACGAACTTTCACGAACTTGCCCCTGGTTTGTGAACTGTTTTGTTTGGTTCGTGAAAATGGCACGGTCAGGTCAGAAAACAATCAGTTCTGGGTCAGCAAAAGGTCAGTTCCGGGCTAGCAGAAGTTCAATTCCAGGTCAGCAGAAGGTCTGCAGGAAGTCCATACCCTGTTGCCTAGGAAACTGATTGATTGACACCAGGCTGTCTGCAGTGATGAACCAAAAAATGAACCAAAAGAACCAGCCTAAAGGTTGTGGCAGTTTGTCAGAAATGTGATCTGACAAACCACTGGTTCGTGAACCACGCACCGACCTGGTTCGTGCTTAATTTTGGTTCGTATTTCAGTTCGTGCCCATCTCTAGTAAGTACATCCTTGAAGTAATGAAATAGAAAACTGAATGGTGCCATGTTTGGCTAAATGTCGATTAGAATCCTTGCTCTGAGCAGAGATTTGGACTAAACGATCTTCTGGTGCTCTCAAGCCTCTTCTATGATAAAATTCTGCAGTCACTAATATTGCAATTCATTATTTCTACAACAGAAAATCATATCCATCAATAGAACTCATCACTGTGAGGAAAACATTTGCTGAAACTATAGCTACCTCCTTTATGACTGGCTCACAAAATGTAGGACTTTGAATTTATTAATTCCTGTAGGGCTCACAAAGTCTCCAATAACCATTGTTATGGTACACTGAAAGATTATTAAGAGCCCAAAAGCATAACATTTTGTAGTAAATTAATTAAAGGATTTCATTCTCTACAAAACCCAAAAATCTATATTGTCTGATGCTATAATCTTCTTTATTATAACGAGAGTGTTGTGCATTCAGAATAATCTACTGCTTTCCATAATGTGCAGACTAAAGTATTCATTTTTAATTCCCAAGTCAGCTAAACTGATTAGAATCATTAGGAGAATCAGTAGAACTAGTCAGTGGCAGAAGGCCCTCTAAATCAGAATGGTATGGATGAAAAATATGTGAAAACTGGGCCAAGGAGGTAAACAGATACCATGTGCAGAATCCATCATGCAATTAAATACATATGAACAGGATCTCACTACTTTACTACTATGTACAATCTGTTGTTTTAAGTATGCTATCTGTTGTTTTAAGAACTACTAGGTAGTTCTGTGTTGTTTAATATGTCAGAATTGCCCATGCTGTCTTTCAGCATTTCTTCAACTATCTATTGGATTTCTGTTGGTTTTAAATCTTGCAAATTTGCTTTTATATACCTTATTACATTGTTTATTGAAATTCCCCTGAAATTGTCTGTACTAACGCAAACTATGTAACCCGCCTTGAGTCTCAGTGAAAAAAGCAGACTATAAATAACATTAAATAAATACATACATAAATGGCTTTGTCCCATTGAATTAATTTTGTAAATTAATTTTGAAATAGGTAAAAGAGCAGGAGGAATGCCAGTTATTATTATTATACAAAACAACTTACATGAGGCAGCTGAGGCATGGGACCTAACACAAGTCCACCAGGTTGTACTGTTCCTAGACTGGTGCACATCCAACCTGTTCAGGATCATCAATACTATTGTGGAAAACATTTCCATGAATCAGATTCCTTACAGAAACTCATTTTTTTCACGTTATATGCTGACTGCATTGCCGAACTCCCGACCTCAAGCGATCCGCCGGCCTCAGCCTCCCGTGCTTAGAAGGGAAGATGTTCTACCCTATTGGCATAGAATAGTCATTATCTTAATCTCAGTTACCTGAAACACCTATTAAATTCATATTGTGTGCACATTAACTCCCTATCTGTGTAGCCCTCTCTCCTGGATTTCACATTCTCTGATGGTTTGGGATATTCTTCCAAACATTTGCATAAAAGAAGTGTACCATATCTTTTTAAATCAAGTAAGTAGTAAAAATATTGTGTCTGGTAGTCTTCTAAATGGTAACTGACCAAGAATGATCCAAGGAGATATTGAAGGACATTTTTGACACATTGGCTGTACAGCTTTGGGAAAAATTGAATACTAAAAATATCAATTTTAAAGCATCCAGAAATGTGGGTGCATGGAAGAGGCAAGATGCATTAAATGCCAAGCAGAATATTGAAAATAACATTTTTCTCAGTAATTGTCCCAGTTACAATGGGGTTTGGAAAATAGAATCTGAGGGTATGTATTTCCTTTCAATATCTGTTGGAGGTGGAAATGAAAACCCTGTGACACATGTCTGTGAGTGAGAGAGAGAGTTATTGATAGCACAGTTGGGAATGTGAAGATGTTTGATAATCCAGAAGTCTTTCATCTTGAAACAGACCTTGGAAGAAATGTTTGTGTAACTACAGTAGCCAAGGGGAGCTTTCAGGCATAATGACAATCAAAGTGGTAGCCAAGAACTTAATCCAAAGCCAGATCTAGATCTAAAATAAAAAGACTTTGCTAAAATCATGGGGTGGGGGTGGGGGTTGGAGAGAGAATTACTGAGTAAAAGAAAACATACTTAACATCTTACTGCTAAAGATAAACAAAGCACAAACTTTGAGTGAGATTATCAGTCAGCACTGAGTATAACTGGCTTATCTGGAAAAATCATTTGAGAATAAAGATACAGAGAGATCTGCCATCCTATCAAAAAGCAGTGATGAATATGTCCTTCGCTCCTAAGATCTCCTTTTTAATGTATTAAAAGCAGGGGTCATTTCGTAGAAAAAGAACTGCAGGGACTCATTAGCATAACTCATTAGCATATCTCATTAGCATTTGCCACACTTCCTGACATCACCAGAAGTGTGTCAGAAGGCAACACCCACCCCTCAGGCCCCTTTCCCCCAAAATCTCCAGGTATTTCCTTAAAATAAAGCAGAATGAACTCAAAGCAGCTTACCCACCTCTGGAGAGCCAGCCCCAGCAGTCCTACTTGCACGGACGCACTTACTCACTCACTAGTCACGATAAAGCAGCTTACCCTTCTTTGGCGATCCAGGCCCAGCAGCCGAGCTTGCTTGCTTGCTTGCTTGCTTGCTTGCTTGCACTCACTCACTCACTCACTCACTCACTCACTCACTCACTCACTCACTCACTCACTCACTCACTCACTCTTAGAGCCAAGCTACAAGTGACGCCTTACACAGGTTGGACACTTGTCAGCTTACCTCAAGTTTTGATGGGAAATGTAGGCGTCCTGGTTTTACAGCTTGGCTCTCCATTACAGCTGCAAGGCCAGGATGCCTACATTTCCCATCAAAACTTGAGGGAAGCTGACAAGTGTCCAACCTGCATCAGGCATCACTTGTAGTTTGGCTCTTACTCATGAGTCACAAATGAAAATAAAGCAGCAGAATGAATTGAAGCAGCTTACCCTCCTTTGGAGATCAAGGCCCAGTAGCCCAGCTTGCACTCTCTCTCTCTCTCTCTCTCTCTCTCTCTTTTTCTCTCACTCAGGAGTCACAAATGAAAATAAAGCAGCAGAATGAATTGAAGCAGCTTACCCTCTTTTGGAGGGGAGGCAGAGGGGAGGAAAAGGAATCCCGTAGGTAGGACCAAAACCCATGTGACCACTTTTCAGCTCTACAGGAATGCTCTTCCGGCGCGTTCCCCCTCTAAATGAGCCCTGATTAAGAGTCATATGAAAAAGTAACATTCTCTAGTGAAACAATGTAATGTGTTACACAGAGATAATCTTTCCCCACACTCTTTCACATATGTGATTCTACCTGTAATCACTGGGATTAGTTTACATGTAATTAGGCAGGACTGCAGTCTCAAGAATAAACATTTGGATATGGTTAAACCTGCAAGAATAGACATTTGAATATGGTTCCATCCTTCCGAGGTCAGTAAAATGAGTACCCAGTTTCCTGGAGGTAAAGTGTAGATGACTGGGGAAGGCAATGGCAAACTACCCCATAACAAAAAGTCTGCCAAGAAAATGTCGTGATGTGCTGTTCCCCCATGGGTCAGTAATGACTCGGTGCTTGCACAGGGGACTGCATTTACTTTTAAAGGTAATCAAATTTAATTTCAGCTTAATGTGAAATTTATGTGGCTGTAACAGATGGATATGGATATGGATATATAACCAAATGATGCCTACTGCATTTTGATAAAACTGAACTTTGATCTCACATAAACGTTGGTTTAAAGGAACCGTGTGCTATGTACATCTAATAAAATAAGGGTTTTTTAAAGATTCTATATGGGAAACAGTTCATAAACAGCAGGATTTGTGTTTAGTAGCACCTTAGAGATCAACAAGATTTTCAGGGTATAAACTTTTGAGTGTCAAAGCTCTCTTCTTCAGAAGAGAGTCAGAACTCTGACTCTCTAAAGCTTATGCCCTGAAAATCTTGTTGGTCTCTAAGTTGCCTTGGACCCAAATTCTGCTGTTCTATTGCAGACCAAAACGGCTACCCACTTAAAACAGTTCATAAACGTGCATTCTGTGGGTCTTGTTCAAGTGTATCCTTCATATGCATTTGTAATACTAAAATCATTTTGACTTAGATTTAGAAGAACCTTCTATCAGTTGAATAAAGTGGTCCCCTAGGAGGAAAGGGTCTTTCAATTGCCAGGTAAAGGGCAAAACAGGGCAAGCTACTTGATTTTGCTCTATTCATACTTCCAAGTCTCACTCAAAGTGACAAAGCTACCTCTTTGTGCCCCAAGTCCCTTTTTTTTTTTTGTAAAGTCTTTTGGTTTATTCTCAGCAATCTAGTTATAAGGATAAAGATTGAGCAATCATGACATTCTATCAATGTTTAAATATGTAATTCCATAAAGTTAATTTCCTTTATTGCATATTGTGTTATTCAGTATCTTTATCTGTTTTCAGTATAACAACTGCTTTCTAGTGGTTATTCTCACTTATTCCCACAACTATGCTTAAAGGAGTAGATGTCTCCCTCATCTCCCGCTTGCATGCACTCTAATCTAAATGGACCAATAAGATTTTTCAGACTGGATTTCCCATAACAAATGCTAGCACTCTGTGCACTGCATGGCACTGGATTCCTTTAGCTATATGCAGATATGTACAGCTCTGAGAAAGCATAATACTGATTACTTTAAGCTTTGGAAGTATCCGTTTGTTGTTTTCATTCTTATAGAGAACAATGTAAGTGACGGGCTTTTAGATTAACTGAAAGCAATGACCATATTCTAACAGTAGTTTAAGGATTCTTTGCACAAATGTGATTCTACCTCTAACACAGTTCAGAGGTTGGAATAAACATCTTGAACGCTTTAGGAATTGATGTGGCTTCCTGCTTTAGCTTATCTTATCTTACTTTCTCTGCTACATTACATTTTTATAGTTGTATTTCTTGTGCAGTTGTTCCTTAATCAACATTACAACACTGTCTTGCATGCCTATGGTACCTTTGCTTCACGGTCATAAAGGAAGGAATATATGCCATGGACCCATCAAAAGATTATATCCTTATCAGTCTCCGCCCTGTCGTATTAAGGTCCAGTCAAAAGGAAACCTGTTTTGTAGCTAGCTATCTGTTTATCCAGTATGTTTCCCCCCCCCCCTTTGGCTGGTTTTAACTCCTGATGACATTTGTGTTGCTAATTCCATTTCCAGGATCTAGTATATATCCTGATCCAAATGGCCTGTTCTGTGGTAGTGGACTGACATGAATTCATGTGGAACATGCCCATATTGTGTGATGTTCACATGGGTGCCATGTCTGAGTTATTTAATCTGTGCAGACCAGTCTATGTAGAGAGCTTTACTATCATATTATCACAGTAGTGGAAGGATAGCACATCTGCCAGCAGCAGGATTTTGATCTAGCGGCACCTTACAAACCAAGAAGATTTTTAGAGTGTAAGCTTTCAAGAGTCAGAGCTCCCTTCTTTCAGACACCTGATCCTTGAAAGCTTACACTCTGAAAATCTTGGTCCAATAGAATTTGAGTCCAGGTGCCCCTGGACTCAAATCCTATTGTTCTACTACAGACCAACATGGCTACCTATCCAAACATATCTGCAAAGTCCTCCATCATGTTAAAAATATCATCTCCAGACTGAGTAAGTATGGAAACCAGGTCATAGAATAAAGCCTACATGCTGGTTTAAATACGATTGCCTGATAACACATTCTAATATACAAATTGTCTATCTGTATTACTTAGCTTTTATGCTAAACAACTGGTGTCCTGCTTTTTTTTTCTTTTTAATTTTCATTTTATTGAATATGAGCAAGTAATATACATAAGTCAACAATATAAACGATTAACAATAGTTTAACAACAATATAAACATTTGAACAAGTATTATTACAACTCTTCCAGTATAGTGGTAACATCGATATAGAAAGAGGAATCAAGACAATACAGTTTGTCATATTTTGAAATTACAGAATAAAGTTTCCATATTGAGTTATTGCTTGAGATATTTTTGATTTGGGTTGAATATTATGCATATCTACGTAATCAAAGAAAGGTAGCCATTTTTCCATAAAATTAGAGTTCTTAGGGAACTGTTCTGCTACAATGAGGTCATTGTAAGTTTTTTTTACTATAAAATGATTCCAAATTTCTTCAAACCAGGAGTCAACCAAGGGTACCCTTTCTTTTTTCCATTCTAGTGCTATTGCATTCTTTGCTACCACAAAGAGTGTCGCTATTAGTTCTCTCCTGATCTTTGTTTAATAGTTTTATTTGTTTGGGGCTTTCTGAAAGGACTTTATGTTTTTAAAATATGACTCCTATTAAAATAATTTCATAATGGATTGAGATCCAGTTTGGTATAGTGGTTAAGAGTGCTGGGGCTCTAATCTGGAGAACCAGGTTTGATTCCCATCTCTTCCCCTTGAAGCCAGCTGGGTGATCTTGGGTCAGTCACAGCTCTTCTAGAGCTCTCTCAAACCCACCCACCTCACGGGTTGATTGTTGCAGGGATAATAATAACATACTTTGTAAACATCTCTGAGTGGGTGTTAAGTTGTACTGAAGGGCAACTTATTGTTGTTATTATTACTCTAGTATCAAATGTTGTTCTATTAGTGTTAGGAAACTCAATAAAATATCCCAAGCAGTACACATCACCCCTAACAAGAAAGTACATGTCTTGTCACACCTGTGAAACAAGGTCTCTGTCCATCTCATTCCACAGCATGTAAATCATTGGGTCAGAAATTTCTTTACCTTTACAAATTACAGAAATAGACAAAATTGTTTAAAAACTTTAACTGGACTGAGGGCACCCAGAATGTCCCAGAAGAAATTCTGAATGCTCACAGGGAAAGAGATGCATTATGCATTAGAGTCTCTCAACTTCTTTAAAAGGGCCAGTGGCAGTCATGTATGATTGACTTCTGTTCCCTATTCAGAAATGATGAGTCCTGGCAGCTATTTAGGCCCAAGACTGAGTTCACTGTGACGTGACATGCCATGCTTCGATGACTTCTATAGGACGTTTCAAAGATGTAGGATTATCAAGCACCTGACTATTCTGGTCTCTCCTCTTAACAACCAGGATACACGCCAGGATACAAACAGGCAAGGTTTCATTACTATTAGGTCCCTGTTCTATAATACATCAGGCATGATTTTTTTAAAAAAAACTATTCCACTTCTTCAAGACAATTTGAAAATGCAACAAGCCAACTAAAATGAGAGTAATAAAATGAGAGTAAACAACAAAATCAAATCCAAATTCAAAGAGACAAAAGCTGCTCTGGATTAGTACTATGCAGTCAAATGATACATGAACTTATGCAGCTGCCTTATACTGAGCCAGGCCATAGGTCTCTCAAGGTCAGTATTGTCTACTCTGATGCATAGCAGCTCTCCAGTATCAGAGGGAGAGGTCTCTCCCATCACTTGCTACCTGATACTTTTGTTACCAGTGTCTAAACCTGGGACCTTCTTCATGCAGATGCTCTGCCAGTGAGTCATATAGCCCCTTCTTATGAAAGAGTACAACTGCACATGCCCTATGAAATAAGAAAAGTTAGGGACGGAGTATGTCAGACTTTTTCTGGAAGGCTGTTTCATCATGGAAAACAGCAAAGGAACACGCCCTCTCTGAAACTAACCAAGGAGGCAGGAAACAATAGCAAGAAGAATTATTAGATTATCTGTATTAGTGAGAGGGCATACACAGAGAGGCACCATTTCAGCAAAGTGAGTCCCTTTGTGAAGGACTATATAGATAAGAACCAGACCCTGAACTGAACATGAAAATAAGCAGCCAGTGGATCCAATACCAGCACAATGTGCTCATGGCATGAGTTTCTTCAGAGTGGCCATTATATTTTGCACCAAATGAAGTTTCTGAGATACCTTTGATGGAAATAGTTTGAAAAATGCTGCCAATTGCATGGTACAAGAATGTTTATTTTAAAAGACTATTTTACACCATTACAGTTGAGGACAACAACATAATAACAGATGTAATATAGGAGACTGATTAGTAGATTTCATGATACTTTCCCCCCCCTAAAAGCAGGCCTGAAATTGGATGTGAGCATCAGTACTATAGGGGTAACTCTTTTCCTTAGCATTGTTTCCCTAAAAGGAAAAACCTGTATCATACCTGTCCTCATTTCTCCTCCAGGCTAGCAAAAGTTTTCAGAGGGGCAGTTCAGATCGGGGAAATGGCATGGGAAGAAAAGTTTTAAACCCTTCAACCGTCCTCTGATCCATCTTTGGCTCCTCACTGGCTTCCTGCTTTTAAATAAAATTTTAAAAATTAGGCTGGATCCAACCAGCTTTTACACTGATTAAAAAATCCAGGACGGGGTCCTCTCTTGCCAGCAAAAAAGACTATGCTGGGAATCATGGGATCTGCAGGGGCAAAGTCCATGTGGAACTGAGTTATAGTAAGAAAACCACAATGAGTGATAAAGCTGGCTGGATTCAGTGCACTGAACAAATCAACCACAGATTCTCCCAAATCATGTTTGGTTTGTTCCAAGGTGACATGACTATGTAGAAAAGCAAGAGCTTCCATAAAATGATTGCTTACTTCAACAGTTGGTAGAGTAGAAATGTGTGCTGCAAGTTAAAGAAATCTGTTCTGGAATGTTTATACTTAATCTTCCTCAATGTTTACCTACAGTATGAACTATACTTTGGAAAGTTCAGGGCACAAAATCAGAAGTGCTTTTATTATTTTGAATAATATTCTAAGAAGTAATAATCCCTGTTAACTCCTGACAGACACAACTAAATTTTGAATAAATTGCTACTCTCACATTCCATACATCTACCAGAACTGATTTTCTTGAAGATGTGTATGCTAGTTGGAGTTCAAGAAGGTAGAATTTTCACTAATATTTTTGGGAGGCGGTATTATTATATCAAATGTATGTCCATTCATTTTTTCCCTCTCAAAGATAGCTTACTCTGGCTGCTAATCCATTTTTTTAAAATAAATTTTTATTTTTAATTACTAACATCAAAAACTACAAAATACTACAAAAAACTACAAAAAAGGGGGGGGGGAAGGGAACAGGGGGAGAGGGGAAAGACAACATATAAAAAACACACACTACATCTACAAGTATTGCATTCCCTTCATAATACCATTATTAAAGTTAAACTTTCTAATATGGCTGCTAATCCATTTTTTAGCACACATGCAGGAGTCAGCCCTACAGGAGTAGATGATTCTGTATATTCCTAGTGTTAAAAGGGTGCAGCTGGTACTTGTGTGTACTGTATGGTCTTGTGCTGTGCTGTGAATCTGTTATGGGTGAGCTTTGCTTTCACTTAAAGAGTGCCTTTATATAAGCATTGGTCTATCTCCACTACCTTTCTGATGCTTGAGTCTGTCACAGATAGGGTTGCCAGTAGAGATGGGCACGATCCCCAAAAAATTAACGATCCAGCTGATCGTGGATCGGCACTGGCGACGATCCCGAATTAACAATCCACACCGATCATCTCCCGTTTATGAACCGTGGATTGTGGATTGTGGATGCCAAAGCGGGGCACGCTGGTATTTTCAGCTATGTGGGAAGGTGGGTTGTGGCGGCAGCCGACTCTCTCAGTCTCTCTCTCTCTCTCCAAAGGCTAGCAAGTAGCAAGCAAGAGCTCTGTCCCATTCCACTGCTCGCAGAAAGTGAAACCCAGCCTGGGAGCCCATGGCATGGGTACCATTCAGCAACACAGGAGGTCTGTGTTTGGCCATCAGAGCTGCCTATCAGGGTTTTCAGGGATGCGATTGGAGTGCCCATGGCTACAGAACACCCCCTTCCCCCTCCCTCCCCTGGGTGTCTTCTCCCAACTTGTGACTGCTTTGCTGCTCCATGGTTGGAAGGAAGTCCTGCTGATCAAGGAAAGCTGGGCTTCCATTTGGGTTTCCAGGGTGACAGAAGGAGGGCAAACAGAGCTCAGGCATTTCCCTGGCTCCGTTGCCAGGGGAATAGATTGCTGGCGACTGAGGGTCTGGATTCCCGAACTGAGCCCGATCACCCCGATCCAGGCCTCTCCTGACCGCTGGATCGTTGGCCGTGGACGATCACGATCCGCCGGGTCATGATCGCATGATTGCCATTATTGTGGGTTTTTTCCGATCGTAATGCGGATCGTGCCCATCTCTAGTTGCCAGGTCCCATTATCCTCCTGGTAGAGAAAGGGGAACCTGGCACTTACCCGGATGATTCCTGGGTGCACGCTCCTGGGCAGGCACGATAATGTCACTTCCAGAAGTGATGCCATAGCGCCTGGCAGGAGCGTACTTAAAGAGGCAAGAATTTGTTCTTCTCTTTTGTGAATTGGGCAGGATTTTCACCATTTTTAAATTTTAAATTATTTTTCTCTTTCTAATTGGGCAAGATGGTGAAGTTCTTAAATTGTTAATGTGTCAGCTAAGTGCCATCTCATGAATCATAGTCTATATCTGCTTTGAGAGGACTCTTCCCTCTATTTCAGAAATTTGCATTTAGTATCTCTTTAGGTTCTTGATTAGGGAATTTAATTCAGATTAAAAAATGGGGAACCATTCAAGTTGGTGATCCAGAAATGGCACAATGTGTAAAGTCACTTTGGCTATTTAGATCAATTTCAAAGGCTTTTTATGCTGAAGAGCCCTTTCCTGTGTTACCAGAAAAGGTGCCAAAAAAATGGAATCCAAACAGCCTGCAACCATTTTGAAAATGTACACATCTGGAGTGAAGTGGAAATGCCACTTGCATTCAATGAGTGGCCAAGCCCTTTAAGGATGTGCGAAAATGACCATAGTCAACAGGGTGAGTACCATGTCCCTGCCCACTACACCAGGAGGGTATAGGGACCTGGCAACCCTATTGACTGACCTAGATAGAATGAGACCTTTTCAAGCTCCCACACAGTTTGCTTGACTTAGAATAAATACATTCTCTGACATACACACAGCTCAGATTACCTGATTTGACCAGAATCACTTGACTGATTAATTCGCAGAAACACACAAACACACTCCACACAGTTTGACTGTTTTGATTAGAATGAACACTTTCTCTCAGCTCACTGACTAAAAACTACAGTTCACTCTGGCCTGTAGGAGTGACTAAAAATTACAGTTCACTGACTAAAAACTACGGTTCACTCCGCTACCATCCAGTCTCAGCACACTCCATTCACCCATCCAGCCCTCCTTCATTCCTCAGAGGCCAGTACTTAAACTCACAGGACAAATATTTTAAAACCCACATTAAACAGAAGAAATGAAATACTCAAACTTCTTTACATGCAAAATATTGCAGGTGATTCTCCAGAAATGTGTTGTCGAGATGAACTGTAATACTCTCTTGTTTGGGAGATCAGAGATGCTCTATTGTTTTTGTTATTTAAATTGCACTGTAGTAATTGCGCCCTAGGTATGTTGTGCGGTTAGGTTGTTCACTATCTTACACTTGATTCTTAGGTTTAGGAATGCTTGCCTTAACAGTTTCAAACATTGACACAGTCTTGGGGATCAGAACAGACACAGGTGTAATGAATAGCTCTGTTGGAAAATACCAAATTTTGTATATGTTGTGAATTACAGATAATTACATGGAGAGAATATGTACAATCATCAGTGAAACATGTCAAATGAAGATTAACTTGGCTAAAATCACTGATGATTCTTCATCTTGGAAAATATTAATCTATCTGAGCCATCTCTGCTCACAACCTCATCCCATTCCAAAAAAAGACACATTGGAGAAGGAACAACATTGTCTAGTGTAGCATGGAAGCACATAACATTTAGCAAACAATAAGCAAAAAACCCAAATGTGCTCTAGTATAAGTCTCAGCTTCAATGATAATGTAATCAGGGATGCCATCTTGTCTTGTTTATTGGGGGGCGGGGGAGAAATTGGTAGGAAGTCTCATAGACAGGTGCAAAGGTCTATTCTTTTATTAAACTGCCTCCCCACCCAAAAGGAGCTGTGTTTGTTAAGAGTGTGGGTTGTGCTTAATTTTGGGCATCATAATAACCAGTTATAGGTGCTCTTAAGAAATACTTGTATGTAGTATGAAAGGGTGGGGAGATGCTCCCCATACTGTTGTTAAATGGCAACCTGGAATATAATGGTCTATTATTTTTCCCTTGGAAGATTTTAATCTTGTTCATGTAAGCAATAAACTCTTTTGCCAAGGTTATCTCAGGTTTTTTTCTGAGTCATTTCCTGGTGTCCTGTAACTGAAAATAAGAGATTCATTAACTTGAATATTTTTAAATCAGTCTCATAATCAAAAGTGCAAAGTTCAACACTTTGAGTGTTTGCCCCGAAAGGTGGGATATCAAGTTTTAAATAAACATGTACAGATGATTTCCTGACTAATTTTTGATTGAGATAATATGTTTACTGTAGTTCACTTTACATCAGTTTCTTAGGGGCTAGTGTGATATTTATTTCTTAAGAGAATTTATATCCTGTCTGTCAATAAACATTTGTTCCAAGACACCTTACAAAGCTGCAGAAACTCATTTATAAGATATGTTGCTATGGCCTCAGAAATAGCTCCATATGTGCTCCAGTGCATACATGCAGCTCTGGTGTGAAGAGGCTACTCTTTGTTTAACCCTTGGAAGATGTTTACTGTATGTTTATGTAAGAATGGGGGTTGTGCCTGTTGCCCATGCTTTTGAGGTCTGAATAAAGCCCATGTATGTATGTACCAGGCATGCGGGAGGGAGTGGGGACAGTGGTTGCAATCACATGTCCTCCTTCCATGTGTCCATTGAATGTCTATATAATCCTTATAATAGCAAGGAAAGTTCCACAGATGCCTTCCTTTGCCCATGCAGCTATTGAAGCACACACACAAAAAACCCAACCCCCACCCTCCTTCTGGGCAAAGGAGATCAGAGTGTGTGTTTAAGTTCCAATTCTTGCTGCATCAAGGTGACAAAGTATTTTCTTAACCACAGCTAGCTCTCTGAATGTAAAACTAATATAGCATTCCATAAATATAGCAAGGAGTAGGCTGGGGGAAAATAACATTACCCTCAAGATGTCATGGTGGAATAAAACTACCATGCAACTATAATCATTCAGAATAAGCATCACTGTAGATATACATTTTATCTAATATTAAAAAGTCCATCATAGTGTTTTGTATGTACAATGTAGGCATTTGGAAGATAAAGTAAAATCCTGCCAAAAAGAAAAACAAAAAGAAAGAATGTCAGTTTTGCAACATTGCAGCACTATAGGAGATCATCTATGTACAGAAGTCACATTTGCAAACACAACACGCAGGGACAATCCAATAGCATTAAATTCAGGGAGAATGTTACCATTGATTTCAGTGGGATGTTGCCTGCTAACTTAGGGTTGGAAGTTCATCTAGCTCAAATGGAGCTTTACAATATAAACAGAGCATTTCCACCCTCTTTCCATTGGAGCCTGCTTTGCCATTCAAAATCATGCCCCATGGGCCGGTGGACCCCCAGAAACAAGGTGGGATGGTGAAATGGGCATCTACCATGGAAAGTTGGAATAGGTGGAAACTGCCCTTTCCTTCTAACACAGGCAGAAATGCCTTCTGCAAGCAGAAAAAAGGTCCCGCTTATGGTCCAAGCTTGCCAAACTTAACATCGATAAGCGACTGCTGTTTCTGCTCCATGAGCTGCACAAAGATACCTTTGCTCAAATTAGGGTGGGAACCTCTGGATCATTAAATAACAGAATGCCTATTAGTAGAGGCGTGAAACAGGGTTGTGTGCTGGCCCCTCTACTATTTAACCTGTACGTTAATGATATCAATGGGACTCTGTCAAGTCCCCAATTTATGCCACCTTCTCTGGGACAACAGAAGATTTCAGTTCTCCTTTACGCTGATGACATGGTCCTAACCTCCCTGACCAAGATCGGCTTGAGGAGACTCTTAGATCAGTTAGGCCATTATTGTAACGAAGAAGCCCTCAATGTCAACTACACAAAGACAAAAGTAATGGTTTTCAGGAGAAAGCCAAAAATCTCCCGCTGGAGCATCCTTGGCAACCCAATCCACCAATGCAGCTCATTTAAATATCTAGGGGTAACCTTTAAAGAGACTCTGAATTGGAAGATACACCTTGCGATGGTTAAATCCTCAGCATCAGGGATTGTAGGCTCAATCGTACATTTTTTTCATACAAAGGGGGGGGGGGGTTGACTGATAGATCCAGCACTGAAATTATTTAAGAGCAGCTCCTCCTATATGGAGCTGAAGTGTGGGGTTGGAAGGAAGATATTCTAACCAGTCTTGAGGTAATCTAAAACCAGTTCTTGAGACGAATTTTGGCTTTACCCAAAGGTGCTCCTGCCTCCCTGATGAGGGCCAAAACAGGACTCCCCTTTCTTAGGGTGCGGGTACACCTTGCAGTTTTAAAATACTGGAAAAGGATCAAATTTTCCAGTTCTGACTCCTTAAACTGCTGATCAGTAAATTACTTACTATCCAAAGACCCCACATGCGCTGGCTTTCTATCCACCATTTGCCAAAGGTATACCATCCTGGACGACCTGTTAGGGGTCTCGGCCAACAACCTCCCACTTAAGGAGTGGATCTACAAGTCAGAGGCAGTGATGGATCGGTTATCAATATAAAAATCTAAGGCAGCTCCTTGGTATAAACTAATCAAATTTGACCATTTAAGATCTCCCTACCTAGCCAGTATTTCTCATTATAACCTCAGAGTGTCTTTCACTTTCAGATGATGCAAACAGCTCTTTTGGCAGGGTGTTATTCTCACATCCCTATGGAACATCATACCTGTATTTGTGGATTACCTACAGTGGAGAACCTTCCCCACCACCTACTTTATTGTCTATTATATAGTGTACCCAGAGCTAAATTCTTGGCCAGAATCCTATCAGTCACAAACCCATATTCTGAAATCGAGAAGATTGTTTTTGTTATCTGACACTGATAATCATGTGTCCTACAGAGTCTCTCAGTTTGCACTCGTAGCCAAAAAGAGAAGATCTAAGGTGGTACTGAATGAGGCTGTTTTGTGATTCCTGGGAAAGTTTGGCATACTGTACTGTTTTAATTAATTTTAATTAACCTTTACAAACTGTGATAATGGATTTAACTGTTTATTAGTTGATGTTTGGTAAATTGTGATGGCCTATGGCTATAGACAATGCACTCTTTGGAACATTGGAACTTTGGCAAACAGAAAAGGGAAGATAGAATCTAAGCAATAGTTTTTGATGGTCTTTGTCCATTTTGCCATATTAATTTGTTCCCCAAGTTCCTCTCTTTCAAAAGTATAAGCCCTTTTGTCTTGTGATAACTTTCTTAATAAGAAAATAGTAAAGAGTCCAGCAGCACCTTTAAGACTAACCAACTTGTAGCATAAGCTTTTGAGAGCCACAGCTCTCTTTGTCAGATCTGACAAAGAGAAATGTGGCTCTTGAAAGCTTATACTACAATAAAGTTGGTTAGTCTTAAAGGTTTGACTGGACTCTACTATTTTGCTACTAACACAGCTAACTCCTCTGGATCTCTTTCTTAATTAGGTTAGGTAAGCCTGGGGTAATTTTAGCTCAGTGTCATACTGTAGCTCTTTCAAGGGTTATTTCCTTCATTTGGCTTTTAATTCATTATTTTTAGACGCATCACGCTTTCTGAGCTCATTGGATGGCAAGAATGGAGCAGAAATATTAATTAATTAATTTTTTGCAACAGTCTTTCTGGCAGTTTTATTAGAACTGCTAAAACTGGAGTAAATATGGAAACTAAATTATACCATCTCCCTTGAAAACAGCCTCTGCCAGTCAGGATTCAGGCACCTGGTGGGTAGTGTGGGAGAAAATTGAACTGTTGTTATATTTGTGGTGCCTGAAACAGTGAGTGTATATGGCCGATTCATTTATAGAGCTTTGAATATGACACCTTTTGGCACCATTTATTTCTCCCACATGCTCACACATGTACATAACAGAAGACAGATACTGAGAATTAAAATTTGCTAAATAAAATGCTGCTTAACAAAAACCAAGAACACTTTGACAATAATTATGGCATTATCCTAGTGATTCAAACATCGACTTGGGACTTCAGATTTGCACCTGGAACAGGATTATGCACTACATAGAGCTGCCATCTTCTCCATGCTCTCTTGTCTCTTGACACTCTGTCCTTCCCCTACCACTGGCACCCAGTAATGTGGAACTAAGTCATCACAATGGCTATTCTTGAAGTTCACTGGGAAATCTTGTTCAGAAACTACCTTACTTTCATGGGCAGGGGGTAGTCATTGTTTGCACTCTAGAACTCCTTCAAGAAAGAGTGGGATAGAATTTAAATCGGTAGATAAGGATAAGCCCTTTGCTCTGATTGTGTCTGAAAAATGCTGTACGTTTGTACAACATCTCTTCTATTTTTTGTTGCCCACAGTTATAGTAAATGTCCACTCAGATACCAAGTAGTGCTATTAACAGAACATATTTCATATCTAAGAAGATGTTTACTAGGCTACCTCTGAGAAACTTACGATGGAAATAAAAGCTATTAACTTGCAGCCAACCCATGAAATTATTACTGCAAACATTCATTATTTTATGAAGCAGCCTATTGACAGTCTTTAGCCTGAGGAAAGAATTATGTACTCATAGTAGAGCAGAACACCATAAATGGGGTTTAGCTTCTAAATTCATCATTGTACTTGTAAACTCTCAGTAATGCTTCAGTTTTTTAGGAATAAAATCTGTATTATTTTTCTGGTTCTACAGCAGTTACAGATAGAAAATCCAGTGTTTGAGAAGATAAATTATAAGAATACTCATAAGTCGTATATTATGTCATTGATCTAAATGAGGTGCAACTTCATGTAGCATGTGTGGGTCAAACCACAAAGACCTCTTCTACGTTTGCTCGCGCACATTTGCATTTGTGTTTATAAGTTATCATCTAGCTAGTCTAAGGTATGTACAATAAATCATATTTTCTTCAGCCAACTTTCTGATCATCAATGTTTTCTTCCAAATTCTGATCTCAGGAGGTAGCATCTTAACATAGTTGCTACTATGGGTTGTGTCCACTAAGCTTTTCTACTGGTGAAAAAGGGAGGACAGAATCCCTGCTGACCACCCAAATGGCTATGCTGGGGATTATGGGACCTGCATGGACAAAAGCCATGTAAGACAGAGGTTGTGGTAAGGTCAGGAACTGGGTGAAAGGGAGTGAAAAAGTTGGCTGGATCCAATCCAACAGAAGCTACATTTGTCATTCTGCTTCCACAGACCCCAAGTTGATGCAGTTGTGCTAGTGCTACCTCCAACTGGTACAGGCTACAAACAGGCCATCTTTAAAATGCAGTGCAGATCATAAAATTGCTCTTGGTTGGAAAATGTTTGTTCTCAGAATCTTTGTACAGTTTTGGAAAGTATTTGAAAGACATGTTGTATTGGCTAAACTATTAAATAACATTTCTTTCTTGATTTTTAAAAACTCATTACTTTGTTCATCTCTTTGGAAACGTAACAGACTGTTCATCGGTGACATATTATAGTCAAGAGTTTTTGAGGGGATTTTTTGCATCCCATGTTGGAAATTCTGTTGTACAGGGCATATTTTTATGTTGTTAAGATGAAAACATCTGTACTGCACTAAAGTGTATTGGAGACTTCCCTGAAGTGAACTGATAAATCAGTTGTAATTACAACAAAGTGATTTTGAACCTAAACGGAGATATCCACTTTCATGTGATTTCCATTTGCCAATACACTCTGGCAAATACATTTGACATGTTAGCCCAACTAGAAAATGGAATTTGACACTACTTACAAGATAATCACCATGAATGGGTTTTAGATTTGTATTTTACACATAGTGGGTCAATACAAACATTGTAATTTCTTTTATCTTTGTCTGGGAAGGACATTTATATTGCATTTTTAAGACTTTTCATTCATATAAATATGGAGAATTTATAGGTACAGTTATTTCAGGTGGTACTAAAAGAAGATTTATGTACAGATAAAAGCTTAATCTATATACATATGAAGATATCCTAAAATATAGAATTAAAAGTTATTACTAGACTTGCACTGTTTATCTAATAAAGCCAGCTATTATTTTTCATGTCCTGTGATACTTCTATCTGTAGCATGCAAATCAGTTTTTGTAAGATAACAGGTGTTTGCAGCTTTATGGCTCAGTTCAGACCTCATGGGGTTGGATTCAGGGCAAATACCTTGTGAGGACCATACAAGTATTGCTCCTCTCCTCCCTCCCACCCGCATGAATTCCCAGGGTCATGAGGCCAATTGGCTAGGCAGCTTGGAAGGGTGCAGTGGGATGGAGAAGGGGGTGAAATCACTCCCTTCTTCTTGCCCAGTGGCCTCCCTCTACCCTCTACTCCCTCTGACCTTCAGGCAGTTGTCTGTCAAAGGGCCAGCTGACATTGATCAGTTAGTTAGTCCGCAGCTCTTTATAAGGTGCACCAGTCACCCCACTGGGCCTGGTGGCTGCTGGGGCGGGGGGGGGGGGGAGGCTGAAAGGAAGGGAACATGGTGTTGTTTTATCAGAATGAAGTAAAAATAATTGGTTTTATTTGAACAAGGGAAAAGAAAAACAAATTGGGATCAAAACTGTATTAATCAGAAAAATTTTAAATGATCTCTGCTGCCATCTCTGAAAACTGGCGCAAACAGGTAGGCCTTTCAATATTTTATATGTCTTTACAATATTGTAAATTTTCTGTTTGCTTTGGCCAAAAAATTATCATAAAAAGTACCCATGTTGCAATCTTATTTTAATCTTATTTGTACATCAATAATACTTATTCCAAAAAGATAGCTATGTTTGTCACTTGCCATAAAAATAAACAGGACACCTTAAAGACTAATAATATTTCAGTAAAAGTGTCCACGAGTTAGACTTCACTTGGATGGTTGGGCTTTCCTTGCTTACAGCCTAAATCAGTTCCTTACCAGCAACAATGGACCACCCAGGAGTGGTGTTAGCCACAGGGCATCTAGGGCAGCTGCCCCAGGTCCTAGGCTAGGCAGGGATCTGGCCATCCATGGCCACACAAACCCCAACAGAGGGGGAAATAACAGGGATCAGGTTCTTGTTGCCATGCATGCCCACCCCCTCTAGGGTTAGTGCTGGTGCAATGGTGGCCGTGTGACCCCCATTCCCTGGCTGCCTTTTCCCTGATGCATGGATCTAGAAGCAGAGAGTTGCCTGTCTGCTTACCTACCAGAGATGTCTGGCCAGAGCCGTAGCACTGCCTCCAATCTCCCTCTTCTCTCTTTAAGCTCAGGGGTTGGGAGGAGGCAGGGCAAGACAGGGACTGGGGTGGGGGAATGAGGCTTAAATCCAGCCCTCTTACTGTCTTCCACTGACAGGGCTCTGCAGCTCTTGCTTCTGAAACTTTGCAGCCTGCTTGATGCATTGACAGTGGGCAAAGAAACCCACCACCTAGGCAGCCAGCTCAGAGTTGGCAGCTGTGCACATAACCCCAGGCAGCCAGCATGGTGGCTCAAGGGCTGCCCTTTGTTGTGGGCCTGGAGTGGCCCCAACAGGGGATCATAGAGGGAGCGGGGGTACAGTGATTCTGGGGCCACATCCTAGACTTTTGCTCACCTAACAGAGATAGAGAGACAAACGAAGAATGTCAAATTTGCTCCCATATTTACCTGGGCAATGCTATTACAGGATCTTAGCTACACCATCAGGTGCTAACAATGCCCTTCTGCTCTCTATATAGGACAAATAAGGTATTCCCAGGGAGAACCCCAAAGTGTTTTTTCCCCCTTTTGCTTCATGGTGAAAGGAGGCCATTGTCCTCCCGCCACCGTTTAGTGCACGCTGTCCCTCAGGGGGCAATTCTCTCCCCATTATTGTTTAACATCTATATGCGCCCCCTTGCCCAGCGGGTGCAAAGTTTCAGACTCGGGTGCCATCAATATGCAGATAATACCCAGTTGTATCTGATGATGGATGGCTGGCCCAACTCAGACCCGGATGTCCTGGTGCATGCTTTTGAAACTAAGAGTGGATGGTTGAAGCAGAGTTGACTGAAATTGAATCCTATGAAGACGGATGTCCTGTATGTGAGTCGTAGTAGGTGCTTGGGCTTGGGACTCTGGCTCCTGATCCTTGATGGGGCGCCACTCACGCTGGTTCCAAGGGTTAGGAGCCTGGGGATGATCCTAGATGCCTCCCTGACAATGGAGGCACAGGTCGCAGTGGTTGCCCGGTCTTTGTTTTTTCACCTATGACAGACCAGGCAGCTTGTCCCTTACCTTTCAACCTGTGACTTAACTACACTGATCCAGGCAACAGTTACCTCTAGATTGGATTACTGTAACTCGCTCTATGCAGGGCTTCCCTTGAGTCTGGCCTGAAATTTACAGCTGGTTCAAAATGCAGCTGTGCATGTTATTGTGGGAGTGCCAAATGGGGCTCATATAACACCTATATTGTGCCAGCTGCACTGGCTGCTAGTGGAGTATCGGATCAGGTTCAAGGTTAGGGCTATAAATCCCTATGCAGACTGAGAACAGCATATCTGTGGGACTGCCTTTCCCTATATGTATCCTGGAGGACGCTTCAATCAGTGGAAAAAGAACTATTGGTGGTTCCTAGCCCCAGGGAGTGCCACCTGTCCTTGACCAGAGCCAGGGCCTTTTCGGTCCTGGCCCCAACCTTTTGGAACATTCTGTCTATTGAAACCAGGGCCCGGCAGGATTTGTTATCCTTCAGTTGGGCCTGTAAGATGGAGATATTCTACCAGTCATATGGTTGAAGCTGAGCCAGGCCTCCGCCAGCCATGTACGAGGAGGAGGTAAAAGATTCAAACCTCCCTATAAGATCTGTCCACCACCCTGTATATGTTTTTTAATTAGCTAAGCAGTGACTGCTGCCACCGGGGGGAACTATTTATTATAACTTTGTATCACACTGGCTGATTTTATAATTTTTATGTGTTTTTATGGAAATTGTATTTAATTATGTATTGTGTCTTAAACGATGTGATCTGCCCTGAGCCTGCTTGTGGGGAAGGCAGAATAGAAGCTTAACAAAATAAATAAATAAATAAATAAATAAAATACATAGTGGAAGCAAAATACCATCTAACACTTAAGATTCAATATATTAAGATCAAACACATGATCCCTCCCTCCTCCTTATATGCCTGGGATCCAAATGATGTTGTATGTGAGTGAGTAGTGCTTCTGCTTCCAGGGAGTGGAAAAGAGAGAAAAGTGGCCATTTCCCCTCCAGCTGCAGTCCTTTGAGTGATGTTGACTCCCTCTCTGATGCAACAGTTTTGGGGAAGAACAGAAGGCTGCAGTGGGACCATTGGGTTTCAGCAAAATTTCATTGCCTATGCAGAACTTGATGCACAGCCCTTTGGACCGGGCCAGTGATTGCTTTCAAAAATGTGTTCTTTTCAATTAACAAATGCTTTTCCATAGTTTTGCAGGTCAAGAAGTCAGAGAGTTCCATTAGGCTATGATCTGACCTCCTGCATTCACAGGGCATCCATGTGTCATGTTTGAACTGAAACATAATCTTAAATCTAAAATGCTAAACAATGGTAATGTGATTATTTTTAAGAAGATTAAGTGTTTAGTTAACTTTACTGCCAGCAGGGAAATTTTTACTATATTGAAGTTGCCTGTGTCTCTCCGCAGTATTTCCCTCCAGCCTTGTACAGCCACTGAAGAAAACTCAGCATGGTAAGTCATCACAAAGGCCAGTTTTGTCCCATCATTGCTAGCAGCTAGAGTTTTTTTTACTAGAAAAATACTTATCTATTTATATAAAAGTATAACACTTCTTATACTGAAGGCTTGATGTTAGAAAATGTAGTTTACAAATCATTTCCTTATTAACCTTAACTTTTTTTATCCTTTTTCTCCCACACTAAGAACTGAAATATTCAAAACAAAATACAATGTAAATAAAAATATACATCCCAACGGAGCACCAACAGATCCTTGAAGTGGATAAAGCTCAAGAGCTATGCAAGACTGAAGGTGGTTCTTAGCCTTCAGCTTGTGCCAAAGGTTGTGCCACTGGTGGCCATTTCTAGGCTATAAGGAAGGGACAAATGCTAAGCCTACGTCTTATTCAGTTGCTGAGATATTCCCAATTCTTTTCTTTCTGTAAACAATGCAGTTAAACCAAAATGATAAACAAAATGGCTAAAATCCATTTTATTTTATTTTTGCTTTGCTCCATCTCTGAGCCAGCTCAGATAAACTGTTTTCCTCTATTTCTTTATGGTCAGGTTTCAGCAAGTTTCAGCAGGAAGACAGTCAATATATGTTGAGCAGCCACTAAGAGAGAACCCTTTTCTCTGCAGATCTCAGCAAAGCTGATTTGGTATATATATAATTCAGCTTAGGAGGATGCTGCCCTTTGGTCTGTGATGGGACAACACAATTAGAATAAAATACAAAGGCTTATGATGGCTAGCTAGCACACACAGCTAGCAATGTTGATCTGTGCTTGTTCTTGAGAATTAGTAATTCCAGGTAATGAGACTGTTTCAAATATTAACATATTAATTCCTACACTTGAAGCTACATTATTCCGTCTGACCATTGGTATACCCCATGGTCACTATTGTCTGCACTGCCAGACTACAGTTGTCCAATGTCTCAGCTATATAACCTTTACCTCACCCATTACCTGACCCTTTTAACTAGAGATTCGGAAGGCTGAACCTGGGGCCCTCTGCATGCAAAGCAGCTGTTTTAGCACAGAGACACAGCTCCTTCCCCCAAGACAGCTGTTTCCTAACCTAAGAGATGGTGATATTAATCTCCACACTTTATAGTTGAATATCATTATCAAAAGAAGGCTGGCATTTTGATAGCTAATATCTGTGTGTCACCATGAAAATCCTGCAGCCTCGATGCAGCTCACAGTTATGTTTATATAGAGATTTTTGCCATTTGGAAGCAATTCAGTCCAAATTCCTTAGATCTGCATTTGGGGTTCCTTGTTGCATACTCAATGTGTCCTTCTCAGAGTAGAGTCTGGGCTTCTCGGAGTAGAGTCAGGGTTGGCGCCATTCAAAGCACGCAGTTGGTTCCAAGCAATATGTTGATGGCTCAAGTTAAACTTCAACCCCTCTGGGTTGACTTCATTAATTTTCTTATAGAATTACTGCTCGAGGTGGGTGATAGCTGTTGAAAAGCAATTATAACTGTATGTGTTTAACCCCTTAGCCCTATTGCACATTGGGCTTTGGGAAGCTAAAGAAATAATTAAACAACAAATATGGGATACAGCCCTTCAAGTTGATAGAGCATGAGCTCAATTTGCTGTGGTCGTTGGGAACTGTGGCAAAGTATTTGCCCAAGCAAAACTACCTTTATATATTAGAATTCCCTAAATAGTGAAAAGCATTTACTTGGCTTCTTTCAATGTACTACCACCAGCCCTTCTGAAACGGAGATATTCACGTATTTCTTACTCCCCACATATTTACCCTTGCCAGTCAGGCATACTTGAAACAGTTGAACATGTGCATAAGGACATTTGGCACATATATGTTACCTCAAATTATATTCAAATATCCAGGCAGATCTGACAAATTATATACCTATCTGTTCCTTGCTGACTGTTCTAATGAAATCACCCTTAAGGTGACTAAATTCTATGCTTCAGCATGCTCAATAAGGAAACACTTTGTTCATTATTTTTAATATCTTATCAGTGTTAAAGAGTTATGCAATTCTCATTGTGTGTGTGTATGTTTGTGTGTGTGCGTGCGTGTGTGCACACTGATGGCTTGTGTGCTGTGCTGGGCTGATTGATGATTGTAACAAATAGGCTGAAACTGAAGTAGCACCAATGCAATGCCATATTTGTACATCTGCTGGTGCAGCATTTGGTAAATCCCATGCAAAGTGCTCCATTGGTGATTTGGAAGACTGCAGTGTCCAAACTGATATCACTAGGTACTTATTTCAATAGCTCTTTCTTGGTGGAATTGTTTGTGAATGGGCCAATCTTTTGGAACAATGAGTTTTCAAGGTAGGGTTTTTTTTTGTAATTATCTTAATAGCCTTACTCTTTGTATCATAAAACCAACACTCATTGCTGTAATTAGTTATGTTCTCCTCAAAGGCATTCCTTATCATGAAAAATAGATTTTAACAGTAAAGTAACAATGGACAAATGTAAAAATGAATACCATTGCCCAGAAGGGTAATCATTATATTACATAAAAATATGTGCATAAGGTGTGTGTACTATGTGTGTTTATCTTTTCTGGCTCAGTATATAATGGAAACAATTTTAAAGCAATTCTGTTTTGTTCATGGGCTGTGTGAGTTGAAATGAGACTACAGAATTTAGTTCAGCTCCATATTAGAATAGTAGCTTCTAACTTCTGCCTTGAGAGATCCATTTCCATTTCTCCTTGTCTAGAAGAAAATTCCTGCATGTTGAAGAAGACCCATAATAATGTTTTAGAATGTGTATACTCAGTTCTTGCCAGGTGCTGGTCTGATGTTTTAAGTCTTACTTCATGTGACTAGAAAGTGTGCCCTAGAACACTTTGCATATCTCTGTGGCTTCATGTTTCTGGGTAAAAACAGCACGCAGTAAGGAATCAGGATGCTGCTTCAGGAAAGCTTGTGCAGCCTTAAAGTTTTGATAAACCTTGCCCCCCCAAGGTGACCTTGAATACAGCTTGGAAGCCGCTCCTCAGAAACTTAGTTTATAGTTTTCATTCATTTTTATCTATTCTAACAGAACTGATATGCATATTTTGGCCTCACATGAGGAAATCTTTAGCTTTTGCTTTTTAAAGTAAACCACATCTCAATAAAAGAAGGGACAGAATGAATTTTGTGCTCTGAACTTTATAAATTGAGTACAAAGAATTCTGAACAGTTAAATAGGCATTCATGGTGGTAGTCATGACTATTTTGCTGACACAAATGTCTGTGAATATAGCAAAAGTCACAAGACCCGATAATACATCTTACTCCTAATGCATTTAAAATACCTTCTTATCTAGTGTAAATCTCCCTTCAGAACAGCAGCATGAGTTCAAAGAGATCTCTCTGTGTTTGAAGACATATTTTGAATAGAACAAGATTTACTCTTTGATAGCAGACACAGTAGGCAGTAATTATTAGAAATAATTCCCAGAATGATAATAATAATAATAAGGTCAGACCTGTTTCAGCATTGTCAGCAAGCTGGTGCAAAGCAAACATGATTCTTCTGCAGAATAAGGCCTGTGGGAGGAGTACGAGCAAGTAGGACTAGTAGTCCAAAGGAAAGGTCATTATTGATTAGGTATTTCAAACCTGCTATTCTCCCCAATGGGGAGAAAGCTTTCAATAGAATTCTCTCCTACTTCTGTTTTTATCCTCACAACAACCCTATGAGGTAGGTTAGGCTGAGAGAAGTGGCTGGTCTAAAGTCACCTAGTGAGTTTCTATGACAAAGTGGGGATTTGAACTTGGGTCTTCCAGATTCTAGGTCAACATTGTAACTGCTGTACTACATTTACTCTCAGTAGGGCAACAGTTGAGGTTTTAGGTTGAAAAAAGCCAGCGCCACTCAGGGTCAGAAGAGTGCCATTCCACTTACACAAGGCAGCCAACTCCATAGACCTGCAAGGACCCACTGAAATCAACAAATCATACTGTTCAGGATGTGGGAGATCAAGGCTGTAAATACATTTTCTTCTACCCTACCTTAATACAAAAGAAGTCCAATAAAGTTTTGGAGAACTCTTTGGGGGATTTTGCTGTAGACCAAATGGCTACTTACTATTTGTGGTAAACTTTGGACATACCAGAATTTAGTTGTTGATGAAATAGACACTTCAGCGGGAGAAATAAGAATCTGGGAAACTTTATGAGGTCATAGTACCACCATTTTGCTTATATTGACGTTTTAATTTAAAGTAGTGCAGTCAGTAACCAGTCAATGTAAGCCAAACTGTGGTAGTTTTATCTTGTGACATTTTACATACTAATTTATCTCCCACATTGTTAATATCAAGGCTACTATGATTTTCCTATGATCTCAGTCTTTTAAGGGACTTGTGTATTCCATTTGGCATCACAGAGCCAGTTTGGTGTAGTGGTTAAGAGTGTGGGACTCTAATCTGGAGAACCGGGTTGGATTCCCTGCTCCTCCACTTGTAGCCCGCTGGATGATCTTGAGTCAGTCACAGCTTCCAGGAGCTCTCTCAGCCTCACCCACCTCACAGGATGTTTTGTTGTGAGGATAATAATATCATACTTTGTAAACTGCTCTGAGTGGGTGATAAGTTGTCCTGAAGGGCGATATACTAATTGAATGTTGTTGTTGTTGTTGTTAGATCAGTATTGGTTGTTATATTTTCAACTGGTTTTATTTTTCTATCCTTAGCATATCCTGGATGCACTGATACTTGGTAGTCACATCCTGTGCCTCTTGAAATCAGTAACATATCCTGACCAAGACAAAGAAGCCTCAAGATCATGGCCTAAAGATCTCCTCACCCCCCACTTGACATCCTTCCTGATGAAGAATTTCAGAGAACCTGAAAGTTTACATGCGTTGTGCTATTTTGGTTGGTCTAGCTATGGACGAACATGGCTACATTTTTTTTGGCCTGTTTACTGTGGGAACAATGCTTCTACTTGTATTGTACAGATATTCCACTTAACATCCATATATTGTTATTTATAGGAGAGGGAAAATAATTTTTCAAGGGAGAGGACCACATGACCAAGGACAAATGGATGTTGCAACATCTGTCTCACAGCAGATAGTGCTAGTAAAGGGTATTACAGTGGAAGACAGGAAACGAAGGCACAAATCCTTCATTGGTGATGGTGATATATTGTAGTGACCTCCAACATTTGCCAACAATGATGGTTTGAAGGGGTGGGGAGAGGAGGGGGAAAACAGCTACTTCTTAATCAAAGAGCTACAGGAAAAGACAGGAGCCAGTTCAGAGCTAGTTTGGTGTAGTGGTTAAGAGCAGCGAGACTCTAATCTGGAGAACTGGGTTTGATTCCCCACTCCTTCACTTGAAGCCAGCTGGGTGACCTTGGGTTAGTCACAGCTTCCTGGAGCTCTCTCAGCTCCACGCACCTCACAGGGTGTTTGTTATGGGGATAATAATAACATACTTTGTAAATTGCTCTGAGTGTGTTAAGTGTGTGTACAGAGCAACTGTATTAAGTTGCTCTGAAGGGTGGAACATAAATCAAGTTGTTGTTGTTGTTGTTATAGGATGAGTACACATGATGGGGCTTTTGCAGTCTCCAACAAATGCTATGCCCCTTCTCCTTCCCCTAATTCTATATGGAGCTAGCCATGTAGATCAGAACTGAAGGGAAGTCATATGAAACTGTAGCACAATGAATCAATGTAGGGTCCAGGTCCAAAAGTTGGGTGTAATCTATTAGAATATGCTGGGAAGATCCAACATCATAGCCAAACGGAGAATGTGGCACAGTAGCCCCATTCAGCTAATTGTTTGGCCCTTGCATGCCTCAGGCATGTCTGCCATTTTCACCAGCCCTCTTCATCCCATTCAAAGCCCCATCTGTGCCCAATAGTTATAATGCCAGCTATAACTATGCAATGTTACAATCTACTTCTTGGTTTATTAATATACATATAATAAACAAAAGGAAATAAGAAAGGAAGCTAAGACCCCTAGCAGATGTCTGTATCAAAGTCCTAGGCTGGAGTACCTGTGAAGGTCCAAAAATACAAGAGTTAGCAATATGTTCTTCTGTCTTTGCTGAATGATGGTTGTGTAAAGTGGCCTTTCAGCAGAATTCCCAGCACCCAAACTTCCATGTGTATCTTATATTATTTAAACAAGAGTTGCATGCCATACATTGTCTGGAGTGTTAATTGAATCCAATTCTTGTTTCTTGCTGTGGTAGAAGAGGTAGACATCATGTTGGATCTCCATTGACTTCAATGGGAGCATTTTATTTCACATACCTCTTTTGCAGTTGTAACATTATGTGATATTTGGAGGGCTGGACCAACTTCTGGGCAAGCATAGGATTCTGAGCCAGTCCCATTCATCTCCTGACATCCATGTCCCCTCACACCAACTATATCACAGGGTGGCAATGGTTATATAACATGATTCTGATGCAATCGAATTGTAACCCGGGTGAGTCCAGTACACTGGTGAATTTTAAGGCATTTCCAGCAATTAGTAGCCATTGTATCAAATGCTTGCTGAGTAACAAGTACATTTGAAATAATCTTATCCATATCTAGGAAGCAGGGAGAGAATTGGGCTGTTAACCAACGTCTACTTTTTCATTGCAGCTGATAACAGTAGTGTCTGGTTTGTAACCGAATGGCAGCATTCCTGGAATAACAGGGAGCTATCATTCCGGAAAGGTTAAACAAACAAATTTGTGACAGTGATCAAGTGACTAGACTGACTCTGGTAGTCTTATAAAAGGTGATGCTCTTTTGTAAAGCTGATGTACAATGGAGAAAAGGCAACTGAATAAAAAGGTTATCTGAAGTCCACTGTCTTTTTTTGTTAATTTAGGATTAAGTAGGATGTATGAACCTGATCTTTCTGCTGAAGTCATTATCCAGGAATTCCCTTAGGGCTCATACTTACTGTCACTCTAGGACATGCTGATACCAGCTGTATAGCTTTTTCACTGGTAATATAGTTTGATAAAATGTGGAATAGCTAATATCCACTTTTGCTTCTGAAAGTTTTATGTTGCTCAAGTTTCCAGAAGGCAGGGCTTGAATCATATATTGTTTTCATCATTCAGAGTTTTGTTCTTCACATCATGGCAGCCATGCCAAAATACCTTATAAGTCTGTCACATGTTCCTTTTGGACAACCAAGTTTTAGTTGCTTACATTAACGAGAATTATATATTTTTGTAACATACATGTTCATGCAATACTTTATCTGTTATGTGACAAACCATTCTTGCAATTTCTACATTGCCGTCTCCTGCAGCAAATAATAATTTCTATTATATCCTGGACCTATCTAATTGGCAGTGAGCCACCTAGCCATCTCGAGTTCCATATATCATAAGCACTACCAATCCCATGATGCAGTAACTCTTGAAATTGTTTGCTTGCTGCTTGCTGCTTACAGATGTGTTTAATTCCAACACAGATTTTAAAATTCACTTTCATATTTCAGAATTTTATCAGGAGATGGAAGATTTGGATTGGAGGGATTTATAGTAGCTTAGCCTTTCTACACAAGAGCTTCCTCAGAGGTCCAGCCATGAGGAATTTTGATAAAATACTATAATTCTCTGACAAGGCAAAGCTCTGCAGTTACCTTTAATATATGTGCATGTGCTTTGGACAAAAGGAAGGACAAAAAAGTGAACCTTTGCAACTGAAAGAACACTTTACAAAGACCATTTGCTTGTCATACTTTTAATTTGCATGCAAATGAAAGAAAGCAGAGAAAGAACTGCTTATCTGTATTATACTGATATAAATTTGCAAGGTAAAAAATCAAACTCAGTCAGATATGAATGTATTCAGTGCCAAAATTAACCTAACTACATTTCAGCAGCAAGACAAGTAAAAACTTGTATATAGGAAACTAAAAATTTATAATATGAATAAACGGATATAAACTAAATAACCATTTGTGTTTTCCCTCATTTCCTAGCAATTGCTCAGCCTCTTCTCTATTTTCTCCACCTCATGCTTCTAGCCCTCTATCAGGGCTAGAAGCATGTGTAATAAAGGAAATTTGCATTTGTAAGGCTTCAGGTTGGAAAGTGAATGTTTGTAGTAATCCTGCTGATAGGCTTACCAGTTGCCTGTCGGTGGTGGGCAATCTCCTAGAGGTTTGCCCTGTTGCTAGCCGATCGCTGGTGATTGGCAGGAGGTGACACGCCCCTCCCCAGCAATCTCCCACCACCAGCAGCCAACCCGGGAAAGTGTGTACCAGGCATGTTTCTGGCAAGTGGCACTCTCTCAGGTGGGGCTCTGGCTCAGTGGTAGAGCATCTACGTTGCATGCAGACGACCATCTCCTGTTAAAGAAATTAGGAAAGATCTTTACATGAGACCGTGGAGATCTGCTGCTAATGACAATACTGACTTTGATACATAAATGATCCAATCCAGTATAAGGCAGCTCCATGTGTTTATGTCCCCACCAGTTTAACCTTAGACAATGTAGAAGGTTCAGCCACTGATTTTATGGCTAGGCAGGCTGGTGTAAGAGAAGGCACCCCTTTTGGTACTTTGTGCCTTGGACCCAAGCTATTTTGGACTTTAAAGGTCCAGCATCTTCAACTGAGTCCAAAAGCGGTCAGATTTGAAGTAACAGTATAAGAACCAGAGTTCTATGTTCATTTTGATGGAATCCAATAAGGACCCCAGTTATGAATGTTCTAGCTGAATTTTCTGGATCCTATTCTAGGGCAGTGCCACATGTTGCAATGGTTTAATATGGATGGCATATGACCATGGTTAGATTGGCTTTCTATAGAAACTGCCAGAGTTGGCAAACCACCAGCCCGAGTTGTAAAAAAGCCCTTCAATTGACTTCCATTATCTGCTTCTTTAAGGACAGTGAGAATCAAGAAGCACCCCCAACCTGCATAATTGATCCATTAAGGGAGTATAAAAAAAAAGGTCACATATTAAACTACAGTTTTGTTTGTGTTGTTTAATCCAGGGACAAATTCACTCTTCCACATTTATCAATACAGCTAATTATCAACATGGCCAAATCTGAGAATACTTAAATCCAGAGACTGGAGCCATAAACAGACCAGAAAGATCTTTCTAGAAACCTGAGATGAGCTCCAGATGAGCTTCAACAGCAGCCACCTCATAAAAGCCAGTGTTGTGTACTGATTAGAGTTTTGAACTAGTATCTAGGAGAGTTAAGTTTGAATCGCCAGTCTGCCATGGAAGCTTTGGGCCAGTAACACATTCCCAGCCTAACCCACCTCAGAGAGTTGTTGCAACGATAAAATGCAGGACAGAAGAGTGATGTAATCTGTTTGGGGTTTCCATTTTGGTGAAATACAAAGGGAAGTAAATAAATTTCCATATAGCCAAAGACTGTGTGTGTGTTGATAAAAGAAAGATTGGCTGGTGGGTGGGAATAAGAAAAAGAAACAAGGAAAGTTGAGACTATGGTAATTGCAAAGAGGAGAGCAAGAGGAAATAGTGTGGGGAGGTGGATACAGAGGAAAGTGAGCTCTCCCTGCAACTCCTTGCAGGTGACGTGCTATGCAACTTGGCCAACAGCCACTACTGTACAACAGGTCCATAGTTTTTGGGAGGAGAGGCTACCAGGGGGAGGGAAAGAATAAAAGCGGAATACAGGAGGCAGATAAAGGTAGGTTGGCAGGTCAGTGAGAAGGGGGAAAGGAAGCAGGAAAAGAGGAGAGGCTATGGGGGCTCTTACCACTCATGTAAAGTATGGTAGAGAGAAAAATAATCCATTCACTATTTTGATAAACTGATGGGAAATATTAATTTGACTGTTGATAATATTACTAGAGATTTGCTGTTCACAATATTTTTTCTGTTCATAATATGAAGTAAGTTGTATTATTAAGTATTATTAGCTGGCCGTCTGTGGTAAAGATGAGAAGAAATGAGACCGAGACTTCAAAATAAGGGTGGGTTTTTAACTTGTCCCAGCACTGGTGTGGTTGATGGGCTTAGCAGCATCTTAGGATAGGCAAATGTTTGCCTCAGCCTCACTGTAGAAACCTTTGATAACTTGACAAGCATGGTTTGTTCCTGCTTCTCTACAGCATAGTGGTGTATTTGTGTGCCTCCCATAGTTTTGCTGGCCTTTCTAGAATCTTAGACTTGCTTTGCTCCAGTAAAGATCGCCGTAAAGGCTGGATGGCTGCTGTGTAGGTGGGTGAATTTGTATTTTCTGGTTCACATGGCAGCCATTTTCCTTGAGATTTTCCCAGCAGCAGACATTTCCTCCATTCAGTGTAAAGGTAAAAATGGAGGGAGGGATGCAGGGACCAGGGGACAATTGTTACCCACCTGTGCATGCACAACAAGTACACACGCTACATTGATTGTGTCATTTCTGGTGCAAACCAGAAGTGACAACTTGTACCAGGGCCAATCCCATCGCCTTTGGGTTACACTGGAAATGACATAAGAATCCGAGGATGTGGGTGTGATACATGTGGCCCTCTGGAATTTTTTCTCCCCTGTCTCCTCCCTCTCTGCAGCCCTGTGAAGGACTCCATGTGTCAATGGCCAAGGAGCTATCTGAAATCCCTCGCTACTACTTCTGGGGCTTGCCTTGCAGAAAAACTAATAACTATATATAACGGCAGGATATGCTTAGTTTGGATTTTGATTAATCAACATCTGAATATGTGTTCTTTTTCTACCAGCTCAAGGGGCACATGATCAACCGACTAGGTAGTGATCTTTCACAAAGGATTAACAAGTACAGATTCCAAAGATATTGAACTGATATTTCATCAGGCAATCCAATCCCTGTTATTCAAATATCTTACTCTGGAATTTATCTTTGCAGATTTTATTTGCAATGAGACCTTTACATTTATTTCAGCATTAATCATAGATATGTCCTCAACGTTTGTCTATTCTAGTGAAATCTTCCCCTGTGACAAGAACCAAGGGAGGTCAGGGTCTGGCTTCCTGCAAAACAGAAGTGTAAATGGTGTCACATTGCCAGCAGGCTTAACCTCAAGCAAATGCCTGCCTCATACGCATATCTCATACAGACAGAATACATTCCACCTGGGATTCAGGGTTCATGACAAGGTTACAACCACATAACACTTAGCCAACCATTTGGCTGGAAAACAAAAGTGGTCTTCTAAAATTTGATTTGTGGTTTTATCTTGATCTCTCAAAACTTGAGAATAGTACTGGATTTATTGGTCCAGAACCATGGTGTTTCTCTTCTAGTGGGGCTTTGTTAGCAAGAAAATTTCCTTCAGGATTAGCAAGTATAATGTAGCTAGTGACTCCTTCCCTATAAAGGATGTTCAGTCAGACAATAACTATAAACACAAACCCAATAACTCTACACTTTCATATAGTTATAACTATTTTAAATTTAAAAACTGATTATTGTGAGTAATATTGGGAAGTATTTTGATCTAGCCATTATTCTGATACTTAACTTCTAGAGTTCAAGGAGACCAGAGAGATGGAATCAGCTGGCATGTAAATGATAGGGACATTTACCAACTAGCAGTGTTGCACACTAAATTTGTAACCAAAGAAGATTTAGCTGATATGTCTGTCTTTCTGAAGTATTATTTACCCTAGTCTATTGTTTGTTCACTGGTTTGTTGGAAGGGCTATGATTTAATGAACAGCAGTGGTACTTGTTTGCTTCCTAACCTCTATTTTCTCTGGACTATGCATGTTAGGCACAAAGGCAAATCTTAAAACTTTACAAGTTGTGCCTATGCATGTATAGATATTACAATGAAAAAAAACTGCAAAATGACAACCAAGATCTTGTGAGACTGTCTTGCAATATCTTAGTAGCCATTTTGGATTTCATAGGCAACCACTGACACTGTCGTCTTGGGAGAAGTAGTCTTGTGAGAATTCAATGATCATTTCTGCCAGTATGAAACTGAAGGAAAATGGGGTGAGGGCAGCTATTGAAAAGGAGTTGGCAGACAAGAAAAGTAGGAAGATGGCAACAAGCATAGATGGCTTTAAAAAGGGATTAGACAGGTTGATGATGAATTTTATCCCAATTGGATAAGGAAAGAAAGTTATGCTCAGAAATATTTTTCTAATTCAGATCAATAAACAAACAATTTAATGATTGTAATAAAATCACAAACATTTTAAAACTAAAATACCCAACTATGAAAAAGTGCACATGCCTCGTTCTAAATTTATTTACTTCAAATTAATGGTGAAATAAGTGATGCTTACTTCTGGGTAAATGTAAAAAAGACAGTAGTATTTTAGATTTTAAATGTCCTAGTATTATAGATCTTCAATTTTTCATAAATCAATTTTGGTCACAAAAGTTAATGTTTAGCTACATGGCACAACATTTATCACAAACATTAAAATGATCTGGCTGTGATCCACTGACAAACACTTCTATTATAAAGGAATGTTCTACTTGTACTCCTTCCTTCCTTTCCTTCCTTCCTTCCTTCCTTCCTTGCCACAGGTTTAATTTCAAGGCATGTTTCTAGAGGCAATGCAATCACACACAGTGAAAGCTCATCACAGAAAAAAGTGACGTTAAGTACTCTCAAGGCTTGATCTAAATAAGGCAATGTATACTAAAATACATCTATTTAACAGTAATCAAGATCTAAGAAGCAATGTGCCACATAAGCAGCAGTCAGCCAAATTGCGATTTCACAGATGGAAGGCAGAGCTTCAGCCAAATGATGTCAGTGCAGGACAAATAGGCAATAACATACTTAAAAAGCATTAAATTCTTCTTCCACTAGAAGGACAGTGACCCATTGTTCACACTCCAATGGGGCAATAAACAAGAAGCCGAGTCCTGCATCTGACTGGTATCTTTGCAAAGGCAGTAAAATGTATGGTATCCCAGCTTGTTAGACCGAATTTGTCAGATGCTATTTAAAAGGGGGGGGGCAGGGCTATAATTAATATATACCTTCATAGCAGATTTATTATCCTCACCCTACTGTGTCCCTCGTCCCTCAGAAACACTGAATCTTTGCCTTTATTTCATAAACTAATTAATTCCTGAATAATTAAAAGAGAGCCACTGAATTCATGATTATAATTAAAATGTCTCTTTGTAATACACTTCTTATCCTCTCCTTCACTTCTATTCAGATCTCTTTGTATTTCATGTACTACTGACTGATTCCTGGATATTTTTCTTGACTGAAATAGTCCCTTGATAGGTGATGAGATTTTGTGTTGACTATACTCTTCAATGTTTGTGAATGAGGCTGTATACATATAGATTTTAATATTGGCCTACCATCAAACAATGTTCACCACTGGATTTTCCTACCTGGAAAACAACCCAGGAGGCAGCAAAGCCCCAGTGAGCTACAAGCATGTGATCATCAAAGCTGGCATCAGAGTCATGTGACAGGAAGAGAAGGAGCCAGAATCTCTGAACCTCCTAGTGCTATAAGGGAATCATGTCTGCCACTGAGTGATCTTGCTTTGCTGTCCTGATATTCCTCTCAGCATGCATGCAAAGAGAAGCAGGCAGGTTAATGTCCTTTTCCTCTTCACATGTGCCTTTGCAATGTGTCCTTCCAATAAGCAAAACAAAAAAATATTACGGTTATGATGACCCACATGAGGGTCCTTCCTCGCACATGGACTGACTGGCAGGCTGAGAAATGTTTCACCCAGCACATTTTTGGGACAGGCGGGTATTTGACCAGGATCTTCATGGTCCCATTCTGACATTTTATCCACTGTAATACACCAGCTCTCACCATACTTCTAATTTCCATTGCTGGTGGCCCTTAATGAATTTAAAGCAGCCATCAATTCTACCAAAACTGCTGCCACTTCAAAACAACGAAAAAGGCTTCAGTGCAATGAAAGTGACCAAAATAAACTGAAGATGTTTAATTGCAGACTAGTGCTTTAGTGAAAATTGGTTTTAAATATTCATTTATAAGGCTATTATCAGAAAAAATACTGGCTGCATAGAGTGATTTCCAACAGTTATAACCAAACATGCACATGTACATAACTATAGTAAATTTGAAATGTGCCCCTAATGCTTGCTTATCCATAAATGCCAAGACAGATTTAAAGTCAGTCTCCGGCTTGCTGCCCCCCTTGCTGGCAGGACAGTGGGAGTTGAACTTTAAAAAACATTTGGGGAGATTTTGGCACAATTCCCAAGTTTTTTTTAAAAAAATACAGTCATTGTAAAAAAATTGAATTTAGAAACTGGCAGTCATTAACGTGAGCTAAGAAGCTTATGACCCGCTCTCTTATTCCACTGGATTTGCAGTTCTCCTTGAGCAGGAAAATGGTGAGGAACCAGTCAAGACATTGTACTGAGTCATGGAGAGACTGATGGGGAGAATTCTTCTGGTTAATTTACAAAATAATATTTTCCTAAATACCTGAGGAGTCTCCCTACTTTGTCTGTGGATGACCCTGTTGTGCAACTTTTCTCACCACAGAGGAGTCAAACAGTTTACTCTTAGACAATCTGGGAGGCTGTGTGGGTGGAGGAACACTTTAGAAAATCCTCTCCATTGCACAAAATATCCTCTTTCAGGGTTCAATGTGCTTGTAGAGACCTGAGAAGGTGGATTTCATCCTTACACCTCACTGTTACTCTTCAACTGACACTCAACTGTTCTCAATATTCCATTCCTTCCAGGGCCTATTTAATTATCATCAGATGTTTTTAAGGCGTTTCTCCCTTCTAGATCCAGAGGAGTTAGCCGTGTTAGTCTGTAGTAGCAAAATCAAAAAGAGTCCAGTAGCACCTTTAAGACTAACCAATTTTATTGTAGCATAAGCCCTCCATGCATCTGATGAAGAGAACTGTGATTCTCGAAAGCTTATGCTACAATAAAATTGGTTATTCTAGCACATGGTAGTTTACGGATGTCAAAGAAAGTGCAAGAAGGAGGGGATAATGTAACATGCATGCTTTCATTCTCCCCTCCACTTACTGCGCTGGTTGGCCTGGTGATACTGCAGCTGTGCCCAGGCCAGGAGTTGGGATGCAGCTCCCCTAATGAAGCCAAGCAGGGAGCTGAGGAAGGCTGGCAAGAAAACAGTCTCTCTTTCTTTCTTTCCTACGGGGCCACAACAACCTTGTGAGGTGGGTTGGACTAGGATAATAAGGGACGTGGGTTTGAATCCCTATTTCTACCATAGAAACCCACGGGGTGACCTTGGGCCAGTCACATTTTCTCAGCCTAACCTACCTCACAAGGTTGTTGTTATGAGGAAATGGAGGAGGGAAGAATGATGTTTTCAGCTGCTTTGAGTCCCAATTGGGTGTAAAGCTGAATAAATAACAAGTGGGAAATCCACAAGGACTCGTAGAGGGCATCTCATTTTCCTTTCCCCCACTATTTTCTTTTCCCCTTCCCTGAAAGCCTCCTTAGCCTCTACCCTTTTCCTGTTTCCTTCTTTCCTTCCCACTCACCAGCCAACCTACATTTATCTGCCCCCTAATCTTCACTTTCTCTGCTCCCCTCTGACTGGCAGATGGGAAAACTGGCCAAATTGACTGTACTGACCGCCAGCCCTGGGTCCAGTTGCACAATGGGGAACCAGCAGGGACTTGTGGTGGGCACTTCATTTCCCCCTGTATCTCCTTTCCCACACTATTTCCTCTTTCTCTCCTCCTGGCAGCCCCCTTATCCTTTTCCCTTTCCCTGCTTCCTTCTCTCTGCCCCACCCACCAACCTTTTATCTTCTTCCATCTTCAACTATATTTATTATGTATTTACTTCATCTATACTGTCTTTATTTACAGCTTACATAATTCTTCTCCATATTATTTTTACAACAACCCTGTGAGGTAGGTTAAGTTGTGTGTGTGTGACTAGCCCAAGGTTGCAGTGTGAGTTTCCATGGCAAACTAGGGATTCAAATTTGGGACTCCTAGACCCTCATCTGAAACCCTAACTTCTGTACCACACTGGCTTTCATTTGGACACTGTTGTTGAGGCTATTGTGAGTGGCCAGACCGGTTGAATCATGGCAGTTAGGTGGTGGCAAGTTATCTAGTGGTTGCTGCCATGGGATGTGGAACAGGTGTCTGTACCTGTTCCACATCCCATGTTTTCAGGGGTTTCACATTTGCAAGCTGGTCATGGGACGCAGTGCCGCTCTTTCCCCCCATTACCCTGATTTTTCTCTCTGCTGATATAGCCCAATGTTAATTTTTAATCAGCTGCCCAGTCGGGGCAGACACAATTAATGCCAATGTGAACGTTTTGCGGTGCTCCCCCCACCTTCTTTTCCCTGGTTGCTGATTGGATTGGGTGAAATTAACCACACCCACATAACTCAGCTCTCTGAACTCCTCTTTTCCGCCATTTTTTTGGCTGCACATACAGTCTCTCTTACTTTATGACTCTGACATATACTTTTCCTTTGGGTGGGACCTGCAAGGGAGGGGGGGTTGTTTTAACTTCATTCCCTTTTCTCCGCTTTTCATGCTGTTGTGTACTGGGCCGAGCAAGGCCTCTAAAGTAGTTACTGTATTGATTGTAATGCACTATACTGTGTTGAGCTTGAGGTTCAGTCAAGGCTCCCAAAGCCTGCATTCTCATTGGTCCATAATCCCTGCAATATCACTGGTTACTTTCTCATGACAGCAGCCAATCGGTCCTCTATAATAAAGACCAATCAGTGGCCTGTCTACTTCAAACATTGTATATAGTTTATGCAGATGATGGTATTCTAAAATATGTATTCTCATTGGCTATCAGTTATTCTGGGGGTGGAGCTGCTGTATATATATTGAGGACTTCTGTTCAGTCTGTCAGTGTGTGTTGTGTTCCTGCTAAATAAAGAGCTATTGAATCACCTCGTGTCTGAACCCACTATTTAACACATGCTATCCCTGCGCCCCTGCGCATTTCATGAGAGCGCTGCCTGTTTACTCTTTAAGCCGGGTTGGGTTGTTTTCCTCCCCTTCTCCTCAGCGTGGATCCATTTCCTTTTCTCTCCCTCCCTCAAAAAGTCTCTCAAAACGCTGTCAGTCAGAGTGGCAGGGCTTCTCTTTCATCTCCCCCCCCTTTCAAGCCAGCGAGCGAGAGCGTGAGGTGGGGGCAGAGGAGTGGGTGGTGGGGATGTTAAAGTTACATTACTGGTATGAGGGAGAGGGAAAGAGAGAGAGGTGTACACACACACACACACACACACACACACACACACACAGGCTCTCCACTGGCTCTCCACTTCATGCAGCCAACTTGCTAAGCTCAGCCAAATTGTGCCAGGTTCAAGAGCTGCTGCAGCCTCTCCTCTCTGGTGTGCACGCGTGCAATCCCCACACAAGAGAGAATTTCCACACAAGAGAGAATTTCGCAGCCCCTCAGAAAGCACGCCAAGCCCCGGCTCGGCACGTCTCAGCAGAGCCAGAGGCGGGTATGAGTCTGCTCCCCACCACACCGTGGCCAACCCTTGGGGAGGCAAGTCCTGCCTTACCCCGGGAAGAGTGAGGTGGGAGTGGGTGGTTGAAGGGGCGGCATGGGGGGAGGCTTGTCTGTCCGAAGATGTAACACAGGGTATTACCACGCATGCTCAAAGTTAAAAAAAAAAAAAAGCTGACGTGCACTGCGATGCCCCGAAAGTCTGAAACTGAACAGAGGCTTCCAGGCAGAATCACGAGAGGCCAAATCAGAACTGCTGGGAAGTGTGAAAAGATCAGTGCCAAGCCAACGCCACTGCGGTTGCTAAAAAATGGCGCTTTAAACTGTGAGTGCGAAATCTACCCAACTCAAAATAAAAGGCAGACACAAAGCTTGGGTATAAAATTGGGCCGCTCTATTACAACATAAACTGTCAATACGGCAAGGAATCTAACTAACTATCGGTACAAGTCAAGCCCTGGGGTTACCCATGACTTCCACTGTGACCTGTCTGGGCGAGCCCAGCAGCCAGGCAAATGGTTCCCCCCTCCAAGCCTGCAGCATCTTGCCGTAAAGCAGGAGGGCCTTACTTGTACAGGGGGAGCCACGCAGCACTCTGCCCTCACAACTGACAGCCATACAGCCTACCAGCTGCACCTAACATACCCCAATTCCCCACCAATGGGGATGTGCCAAGGGGTCCACTGGCCTGCTCATTTTCCCATCCTAATCTGCCAGTGGCCTAACTATTTATAGCTCCACCGTACCAATTACCATGACTTCATCTGGCAATACAAGGTAAGCAAAAGACACCTCTCCTTATGCCAATTGGGAGATTCTTTCCTGGCCCTGGTAAACAATGACCGGCTAATCCTGCGCTGCTATAGGGAGGGTGGGTAGGCTGAGCAACAAAGACAACTGTTTGCTGGGAAACGGTGGGGCAGGTTTATATGCCTTTGGCTCTGCCTACCCAGCAAAGGCCCTGAACGCTCGGAGAAAGCCCAGCTGCCTTTCCTTCTTCTGGGGCTACAAATGTGGCCCCCATCCAAGCTGCGGTGCTGCCAGCTGGGAGGGCCAAATTCTTCAAGCATTTAAGCATAGGCTTCATCAGACTGACAGAAAAATCTTAAAGTTAGCATCTATATCAACTTCAGTAGAACATTGTGTGGTATAGTCTTGCATTTAAGAGCTTCGTTCTTTGCTAATCTTCATCTGCAAGCAAAAGAAAATCTAACATCTTGAGGCAGTGACCTTCAAGCTGCCTTGAACACTGGAAGATGATATGAATGTTCACACCGTCATGACATGATCAATTGTCTGGCAAAGAGCAGGGGGCTTGCACTCTGAACCAACTCCTTTCATGGCTGAAACAATGATCCACATCAGAAATTTTGAATTGACTTCTCAAATTCCAGTTCACTCCCTGCACAGGATATGGAAACAGGTTCTTGTTTTATTTGAAAAGAAATCCTTTGGTGTTCCATTTTTTCCTTAGAAAAATGAGTCACTTGCTTAGCAACTTTATGATTTTCATTGCAACTTGATGTCTCTGAGTTTCTCAAAGTCTTTTCCCTTTGTACAATTTCCAGTCTTTTGGTACAGAAATGAAAAACAGATTATGGATGAGGCAGTTTTCATGTGAAATCCTCTATGCAAGGTACAGGGGATAATGCCTAAATAAAATGGCATCTATGCAAGCCACAAGGGCTGTATCGTGGAGTAAAAGCATTTCTGACGTTTTATTTTGAGGGTGGGAGGAACCCTCTGCCTCATTTGAGCAATTTGCTTTAGTTTGGAACAAGCTCCTCAACAGCACTTTAGATAGATTGTTAAAACTGCAAAGAGCTGCAGTGCTCTTACATTAAGAAAGTAATTAGATGCTATTTAGAACATTAGGTATCAGCAGCACTACCACCAGCTCTCTCTCCTGCTAAAGCCTTGTTCCAAGGACCTCAGCCTCGTGTACTATTCAGCCATTCAGTTAAGATCCTCTTCTCATATCCTGACCTCTTTGGCCCCGCCTGAAAAATAGTAGCAGGGTCATGACCTTTTCCGTGGTGGCACCTTACCTGTGGAATGGCATCTATCCTTTAGGCTTGCCTGGTGCCTACCTTACTTTCCCCGACTTTTAAATGAGGATGTAGTGGTTAAGTGGTTGGGCTGTGAATCAGCAATCTATTTGAATCCCACTACTGCCATGAGCTCAATAGATAGCCTTGGGCCAGGCACTCCTCTCAGCCCCAGCTCCCCAGCTGTATCATGAGGATAATGACACCGACTCTGTTCACAGCTCTGAGTGGGGCACTATTCTGTCTAGAAGAGTGGTATATAAGCACAGTTAGTATTATCTTTTTACTTGTTTTTATAGTCTGCTTCTAAACAGAGGATTGTTCTGTTCTATGAATATTAATTTAGGCTACTCGGTATTACTTTGTGCTATTTTTATTTCCCTGGCTTGTGCTTAATGGCTTGGTTTTTTGCTGTTGTTTTTTGTTGTATTGCTTTAGTTTGTGAGCCAGGTCTAGCAGGTCTCTAGAGAAGTTACATATAAAGTTTAAAAAGTATATATTTCTTCAACAGAAGTTCCACTGAAATCATTGGAAATGGTGCACAGTTACCTGAATATGAACTGCCTACAATTATTTGGCTTTGATAATTATTTTATATCTCATTGAATCTGGCAATATTATATGCATATTCATTTTACTTTACTTTACTATATTCCAGAACTACCCAGGGAGTATAAGGTCATAAAGAAACTGCTTGGATTTAATTTTCTCTTTTTTCCCTGACCAAGGTACATGATCTGCAGTCAGTTTTACTAGAATGCTTTGAATTACTAAGTTTCTTCTTTGCTTTTGCTACTTTAGGATGGGTATAATCAATTCTACAATAGCTTCTGTTTTTTCACACTCCTGACTACAGACAACTTGTTAGCTACTGATTCCAGCGGTGATGATGACCTTACCATATGGGAGCTTTCTTTTCATTGGAAATTACTGCTCTTAAGAGATGAAAAGGCTCTTACAGTGCGTCACCTTTTGACAAAAACCTTTGTTGGCCAGACAATCGCTTGATAACAGCAATTATGTACCACTAACTCTTATCTTCAAGGTTGCTGAGTGGCATGTAGTAGCCAATAGGACTGGAAGGGCCAGTCCTGGTCTCATGTGCCTTCTCACAGCATATGCAGAACTTTTAATGTGAATCAAATCTAAATTCCTACCTGAATAAGCCCTGTTCATGTGATCCATCTGCTGCATGAACTAAGAGATAACTCCACATTTAATGCCTGCTCTGAGTCCCACCACCATACGGAAAGGCTACCATGTCAGGGTCTGAGATCAGCATTCATCTTTTTTACATCTCTGTAGGGAAGCTGTGAATTTTGCTGTGAACATGATTGACAGTTGAACTTGGCCATGTTCAAAGACATCGATCAGCTATGAGTTGATCACCTGCTCTGTTGAGTTTGTGCTAATGTCTACTCAACAGCTTTGCATCCTTTTTTTGCAAAACTGCCCATGCACAAAAATGCTGCTGATTCAAACCAATCAGTAGCCACTACTGTCACTACTTAGACAAATATTGAAGAGTAGGCTTTTATTAAAACACAGAATTTATTTAGGATTGATTTTATAGGATTTGTGACTGATTTAATTATCTAAATAACTGTCTACTGGGTAGAGCAAATCATACAGCAACGATGAGGTGGGGGAGTTGAACTTAATTAGACCATGTGAGAACATACATTCAAGGAATATAGTGAAACAACGTGATGAACAGTCACAAACAGTAGAAAAGAGCAAATGTCCAGTAGCACCTATAAGACTAACAAAATTTGTGGTAGGGTATGATAGAAGAAGTGATCTGCCTGTGACTCATGAAAGCTCATACCCTACCACGAATTTTGTTAGCCTTATAGGTGCTACTGGACTCCTGCTTTTTTCTACTGCTACAGACAGACTAACACAGCTACTCATTTTGATCTAGACTTAACTAGACCTGCCTGCAGGACATATCCCAAGATCTTGTGATCTAGTCACAAACAGATTAACACTCAGTTAATCATTAAAAATTGGCTCCCTGGGGGTGAGGGTAAATGCTGTTTCTGTCAAATCCATATTCAGAGTTAGCAGCTACCAAGTATAATACTGGGTAATTTGAAAAAGAGAGTATATATCCCTCCTTGGCAGTATCCACATTCACACTGCATCATTGGCATCAACAACTGGAGGCTCACTTAACAATTTAATAGACACGGGGCGCCACCAGTTATTCTGCTTCCTTTGAGGAGAAATGTGCATACACAGATTCCATGGACAAGGAGAAACAGGGAAAAGCAGAAGATGCCCCTGTAGTTCCCCCCATCACAGTGGCCTGAGGCAAGAGCTCTAAATCCACAGTTGCAAATATGGCTTTACTGAAGTCTGAGAACACAAAAGTGGACTTGCTGAGCTAAGCAATTATCTGACTTGCATTTGAACCACACTGAGAAAACATCAGCGGAGCGGTCATGATGAAAAGCTTGGAACTGTTCCCTATGACTGGCCAAAGGGAGGGGAGACTCAAATATCGGACTAATCTGACTAGATTAACATTAATGCCACTCAGTGTTTGGCTCATGCAGAGCGCTGCACTTAGTGAAGCTGGCACAAAGCAACATTTGCTAAACATTAATATGAACACATTTGCCTGCTCCCCCCTCCCCCTAAAAAAACTGTACAGAAGCCGAATTCCCACTAACTGACCTTTGACAAGATGGCTTGACCCTTGATAAGAATGGCTTATGGCACATTGCCCAAGAGAGCTTTAAACCCAAATTGCACATCATAAACATTTTGAAGAAAACGTAGGGATACAAAGAAAATTTGGGGTCATTTGCTATAGAATGATTTTCCCACAAAGAGTCACCAAAATATTTCCTTCTAGAATTGACTGCAATTTGTTCATGAGGTTATATTTAGCAGTAAAGGACCTCTTGCTGCTTAATGAAGATGCTGGCCATAATCCAGTAATCTCCTTTATAAGCATTCAAGGATTCAAAACACATGCGCAGCATAGTATGAGGACCAACTAGAGGAGAAATCACAAGCATTACAAATAGAGTGAATGCAGTGTTTTGAACACTAGTATATATACGAATTGCAACGTCGTTAATTACGGGACAGATGAGAGTGTATGCATGTGAGAACATCTTTAGCTACTCTGAGGCAACATTTGTGCTTGTGATCACCATGAAGCTGAAAGAGAACATCGAAGGAAGGTATTTGAAATGTGAATGAGCATTCTGGCCAATGTATACTTTATCTCTGCGCTACAGCAACAGAAAGACGAGCTACTTTAAACCTGATATGTGAAAAGTCACTTTTCATATGACTTGCTGGTTACAATTTCCAATGGAATCATTCCATATTGGACATTAAGTACTGTGGACCAAAATGAGCATGGGCTTGTTAGTGAAGTTTGTGCGAACAAAAGGAAATCTGTAGACATTTTGGCTTGATTAAAATGGGCAGAAACCCATTCCAATTTCATTTCATAAGGAAATAATTAGAGGAATAAACACAGGCCACTCTGTTGCAGGTTGAAGGATGGCTTTTAATATGAGCATTTCAGATTGGTCCTTTTATTTGTACCAGCAAGAGTTATTGTATCTATAAAGACAAATACAGGATTGATTATTGCGATTAATTGGTTTCAATTGGTGTTCTCAATTACTGAACAAACACTTGAGTTTACATTTCTGGTACTAACATGCCTTCATGTTAACATGCCCCCTTTGTGTCAAGCTCTTCACTTACTCAAATAAAATAAGTACATATAATATGGATGTCAAGAGATGGATGCATAGAGTGCAAAAGTAGCCAAGCTTTGCTATTAGCACTGGTAATGGGCAACCTGAGCTTGGCCGTTTCCACGCGGCTTACCTTCTTCCAGAAAACAGCGTCTTCATGCACGAAATCACGCTAGAAGACACTGTTATCGCGCAAGAAGACATTGTTATTGCGGAAAACAGCATCTTCTCATGTGATTTCGCGTGATAACAGCATCTTCTCGTGTGATTTCGTGCATGAAGACGCTGTTTTCTGGAAGAAGGTAAGCTGTGTGGAAATGGCCCTTGTCTAAAATGGTTTCAGTATGAGAGGACTTCACCTTATTCAGAGTATACTAGGGATTCAGACTTCCAGGCCCTGTGAATTCAACAAAAATCCTGACAGTAAGAAATAAGCCAGAAACTATAACAGCAAACTTGTTCATTCTAATCAAAGACCTTCCAATGATCAATTATTCCATTATTTGTGGTCCTATTAAAGTGGCACTTGTTTTCCCCATTAGGACCCCCCCCCCATGACTGCAGATTATCTGTCTCAAAAACTCTGTTGAGCAAGTTACAATGAATGCACATACAATCTGTGTACACCGTACACTTGGTATTTCTTTATATGAGTATTGAATAATCCTTATTACATTCAATGTGTACAGTTGAACGTGTGATTGATTTGAAACCACACGTTTGGTACTGGTCACAGATTTCATTTGCAAAGTGAATGCAAATTGGCTCTTCCTTACAAATAGATGTGTGCTTACACATGCAGGGTGTACAAGTATTCACTTATGTGAACAGGGTTAGAGTTTGGTCAGTATGGAGGCCATCCACAATTGAAGAGATACAGGGCCAAACAGTTGACCATTTAAAAATACCAAAAGTGCCCACCCATAGTGCAGCAGTCTTAGGGGCTCTTGTCATCTTCCCACACGTTGTCAAGTATTAAAACAACTCCTGGGGGTTGTTTCAGTGACTGAAAAAGTGCAGGGGAGGGAATGAGAGCACCAGGTCCTTCCATGCTGTGGCAGTGGCAGCATCTCCAGGTTGGATCTAGGGATGTTGTGACATCTAGTTTGGCCTTGGTTTACACATGCAGCAGAATAAGGCAACTTAATTCTGAGGTACCAGAATGAGCTGTACCACCTCAGAAGGCAGGCGAGAAGAGTCAAATTCTTAATGCTCCTCATGTTAAGACTCCCTAACCCCCGCCCCCCAAATTGGCCTGTTGTGCTTGTTTTTCACATACAGAAAATTATTAATGTAGGGGAATTCTGAAAAATATAATTCCTCCCCTGAAGTCTGAGTTGATAGTCAGTCCACCTCAGCATTACCGCCACCTTATTACCTCCAGAAGTCAAGATCCACTCTGTGCTGCTACATATCCTGTAGATGGGTGAGGCTGAGAGAGCTCCAAATAGCTCCCAGCTGGCTTCAAGTGGAGGAGTGGGGAATCAAACCTGGTTCTCCAGATTAGAGTCCTGCCGCTCTTAACCACTACACCAAACTGTGTGTACCTTAGAAACTTGCCTTTAGGCTATAGAGAAATCTAGAAAGGGTCACGGGAGGCACACACGGGGCTCCCATTTCCAGTCTTGACTCAGTGTGTAATCTATCGAATCCTATGTCTCCTGCTCCTAAATCCCATACATAATTATCTTGGGATCCTTAATAGGCTTCCAAATAAACATTTATGAAATTGGTCTGCCTAGTGAATAGTACCATAAACAGCTAATTTTGGGGTATAGAAAATATCAGTCACTCATAGTGGACTTCTAGATTAATATTTTTTGTCAGATATTTTACTTCTTACAAATCGCTGGGAGATTAACAGCCATACTTAAGTGGAATATTTCACATTTGCAAGAATGCATCAAGTACAACCAATTAAATTTGCTTAATCAAGCTTAGCAATGCTACATGCTGGTACTCATCAGAAAGCAAGCAATCTGAAAAATTTCTAAGCTACTTTTCCATAATACTAAAGATCTATTGTTCTTTTATCAGAATCTGCATTTCCGTTTGTGAGTTGACTTCAGAATAGTATATTCCTTCCAAGAGATTATTAACTATTTGGTTAAGGCAGTGCGGTACATCTGAAGCATAGATTACTCAGTCTAAACTAGTCCATTGTGCTGTTATGAGGTTAAATGAAACAGGAATTGCAATGCCTGCCCTGTACAATGAAAAGTATTATAACAATAATATATAAAATTAAGGACAATCAAATTCAGTCATTGGTTTTAATGGGATGGGAGAGTCAAGCAGGTGCTAAACTACTTGTTGAAATCAGTAGCATGGACCATGCTGTTATTTTTCTTAAGTCTAGTAATTTTAAAGCCACATCAAAGTAGCTACCCCATGCATAATACACATAATTTCAGCATGCTTAGTTTCCTGTCTGCCAAATAGTCTTACTGAAGTCAGTGAGCTTCTTTTGACTGAGAGGTTTGAGCAAGCAGCATTTCTAAGCTTGAGTAAGCAAATTTAATTGGCTGTACTTAACACATTTACCTTCCTGTAGGGACCACAACTGTAAAGTTTATGTTGAACACCTCTACCCTTTGCCCAAAGAAGGCTCCGAGGGCCAAGCCCTCCAAATTCATTTTTAGGCAAAGACTTAAAACTTCCTAGTTTAAGTTCTAGAATCTGTATACTCAAGGGGAGAGGCCATGGGTCAGTGGTAGAATATCTGCTTTGCAAGCATAAGATCCCAGATCCAATCCTTGGCATCTCCAGCAAGAAAAAAAAGGATCAGGTAGTAGATAATGTGAAAGACCTTTACTTGGGAACATGGAGAGCCATTGCTAGTCAGAATAGACAGCACTGATCTTTCTTGATAGACTTATGGTCTGACTCAGTATAAGGCAGCTTCATATGTTCACATTAGACTTGCCATTTGCCCACTGACAGCAGACAAACCTCCGTCCACAATGATTTGAGAAGCAGGAGAAAAGGGAGGGGGGAATAACTTTAATGATGACCCTCTAGGATTTGCTTCAGTCTCTATGGTAAGAACATAGAGATAGGAAGGATTCCAAGAACATCATCTTAGATCCAGAGGAGTTAGCCGTGTTAGGCTGTAGTAGCAAAATCAAAAAGAGCCCAGTAACACCTTTAAGACTAACCAATTTTATTGTAGCATAAGCTTTCGAGAATCACGTTCTCTTCGTCAGATGCATGGAGGGCAGAAGGAAACTGGCCAAATATAGAGGAGGAGAGGGGGGGGGAAGGGGGGAAGGAGGAGAGGGGGGGGATGTAAACAACTCCTTTGATATGGAGATGCAGACAGCTCCTTTTGGTGTGGGGATCATTTTGCTTGTGTAAAGATTCAAAGGAGTTTGCCGTGTTAGTCTGTAGTAGCAAAATCAAAAAGAGTTCAGCAGCACTGCAGCACAAGCCCTTGATAACCACAGTCCTCCCCGTCAGATGCATCTGACAAAGAGAACCGCGGTCCTCGAAAGCCCACGCCAGGTGCCACTGGACTCCCCCTGACCCCGCCTCTGTAAAGGACATCATCTGGAAGTGAAGTAACAGTTCCCACCTTCCAAACCTCTATCCAGAAGTGATGTCACTTCCTCTATGTCAGTCCATAACACATGGGGCTGGCAAACTTTGTTTACTGATGAGGAATATCTTTGATTGCTTCAGCTACAATCTAACAGGAATTTCCTGAGAGTATGCCCCACTGAATGAAATAGGATATATTTCTGTGAAGATTTTTACGACTAACATCAAGGTTAGGTTTGTAGTAATGCAGCTCTTGTACTCATTATCCAAATTTCTAGGTAATGCAGTAGAGGTCCTGAGTGGCTTTTTGACAGCTGTGGTCAAATGGCTGGAAGGAAACAAATTGTAATTGAACCCAGACAAGACAGAAGTGACACTGGTTGGGAAAGTGGGTAACTTCATAGAATCATAGAATCACAGAAAGGGCCTTACAGACCATCTAGTCCAAACCCTTGCCCAATGCAGGGACAACCTAAAGCATCCCTGACAAGCATTCATCCAGCCACTCCTTGAAGACTGCCAATGAGGGGGAACTCACCACATCCCTAGGCAGCCGATTCCACTGCTGAATTATTCTTAATACGAAGTTTTTCCTAATGTCCAGCCAGTATCTTTTCTCCTGTAGTTTAAACCAATTGCTTCAAGCTTTATCCTCTGTTGCCAACATGAACAGCTCCCTTCCCTCCTCTAAGTGACAGCCTTTCAAATACTTAAAGAGAGTAATCATGTCTCCCATCCTCTTCCTCTTCTCCAAACTGAACATTCCCAGGTCCCTCAGTCTTTCCTTATAGGGCTTGGTGTCCAGGCCCCTGATCATCCTGGTTGCTCTCCTCTGTACCCATTCCCATTTGTCAACATCCTTTATGACATGTGGCCTCCAGAACTACACATAATTCTCCATGTGGGGCCTGACCAACATGATATATAGTTGGACAATGACATTGTGTGATTTGTTTGTTATGCCTTTGTTGATACACCCAAAGATTGTATTTGCCTTTTTTGATGCTGTATCACATTAACAGCTATTTAGTTTCTCATCCACTCATATTCCCACTGTAGATGGAGTTCGGTGGACCATGGCTGACTCAGTTAAGAGCTTTGGGGTTCTACTGGATCCAGCACTGCTGCCATAAAAACAAGTAAATGCAGAAAAACAAAACAAAACACCCTTCTCCCAACTTAGTCTAGCCTAGAAAATGGTCCCCTACCTTGAAACGGCTGATCCGACCACCTGGATCCATGCTATGGTAACTAGACATGGGCACGAATGGAAAAAAAAAACCCCGAACACCCTGTTTGTCGCTCGTTGCCATCCACGAACAACGAACATGGATGAACATGAACCATGAACTGTTCCCAGACATGTTCGTTGTTCATGGGAGCCAGAACCACCCCCACCCCAAACCCCTTCACTTAGCTCCCCTCCCCTCAAACCAACTTACCTGGCCCTTTAAAGATCCCTTTAAACTATCAACTAGCAGGTGGCAGGGGGGGATTCCCCCCCTGCCGCTTGCCAGCTGATAGTTTAAAGGGCCCTGTCCTGGCAAAAACAGCAGTGTCTGCTGGCAGCTACTTTGAGGGGTTACCAACTGACCTTCCCAATGTCCAATACCCACCATATTTGCAGGGGACATAGTCCTCACTGTCCTCTGAAGACCTCCCAAGTTTCAGAGAGATCGCACCCCGGGAAAGGCATGATCCATGGGTCTCCCCGTTGGCTGTCATTTTCTCTTCACAGTGGCAAAAACGGGACTCTCTGCTGGAAGTACTTTGAAGGGTTAAAGCCAGAAGGAAAGGCAGATGGAGTTCAGACAGAGTTCAGTCCCTGCCTCCGGTTGCCAAGGGGATTGATTGTAGGTGCCAGACTGTCTGGCTTGACTAACCGCTGAAGGCAAGTAACAAGGCTTGCAACGACCACCTGTTCGTTTAGGATGGGGCCTCACGAATAGCTTGTTCACAAACAGCATATTGGGCTGTTTGTGGTTTTTTTCTGTTCGTAATGCTGTTTGTGCCCATGTCTAATGGTAACATAGAGACTAGACTAGTGTAATGCACTCTACATAGGTCTCTCCTCAAAGTCACTTCAGAGAGTCCAGCTGGTGCAAAATATCACAGCTTGTTTACTATCAGGAGCCAGAGCAGCATGCATATTACTCTCATTCTGCAGTCACTCCATTAGCTACCCATTAGTTACCAGGGTCAGTTCAAGGTTTTTACTATCACATACAAAGCCCTCATAGCCTTGGCTGCTCATATCTGCAGGACTGCCTCTCCCCCTATGTTCTGCCACAGCAGCGTTGCTCATAAGAACAAGGCCTTCTACAGATACCATCCTACAGCTGGGCAAAATCAGGTACCCATACACGTACTTTCTCTACAGAATGGCTTGCCTGAAGAGGTCAGGAAATTTCCCATTCTCCTGGCTTTCCACAAACTGCAAAGCTGAATTATTCAGGAGGGCTTTTCTGCTCATGTGACAGATCTGTGCTATAAGGATTGGCTCAGAGAGATACCTTTTAGAGGGACAGAGACTGTAGACTGTTCTGCTGGGTACTACCAGTTGATGCAGACATGCTCCTTCTGGGTAGTTTTCACATTGTTAAAGATGTCATGTTTAATTACTTATGCTTTGTTTTGGCAGTATTTTATCTTTGTATTCAGATTTATGCTTGTTTTCAAATTTCTGTAACCCATACCCTATTGGTCCATTGAATATCATATCAGTTGATTGTATTGACTTACACTATGTGATCAGCCTTGAATCTCAGAGAGAAAGATAGACTAAAAATAAAATAAATACATAAATAAAAGAAATTGTCCTTATATGAATTGCCTTAAAGATATTTGGAACAACACTTCTGTCTGTACTAACTATATTTCAAGGCTCTAAATATGCTTTTACTCACCTTCACAGCAACCTCATCTAATTGCAATTGCCTAGTAAAATTTACACTAAAGTGTTTTAAGAAAAAAAAATGGCTATTTTATCCCAGCTCCCTACATGTGTCAAAACTGAATTCACTAAAGTATTTTGACCCACCTCAAGCTAAACCAGCATAAAAGGGTTTCTGCTGATACAACTGCAACTATGCCAAGCAATTGTAGAGCTATAATAGTAAGTTTCTCTGCAGACATAATTATGTTGGTACAAAAGTTAAATGCAGCCCTAGTCTCAGTAACTATTTTAGAGGAAACAAAGAGTAGGAATAAGTCAAATAATTAGTGTAACTTACCTTATTCATATGAAAATCAAGTACATTGTACTTTTTAGAGACTCCATTTTCCAGCCACGAACCTTTGCTGTTTGATTTATGGTGACTGTCTTGGTTCCAAGTTTATGCAGGACAACAATATCCATGCATATTAAGTAGGATCATTAGCAAGGGTGTAAGAACAGGGGGAATGCGCGTTGTGATCTCTGCCAAAAGCTGTATGAATAGGACTACCGCTCCAAATGAGATACCTCCTACCTCTGATCCAACTCGTGTTCCCATCAATTAAACCAAAATTAAAGTGCTTCAAAATTCATGCAAAATTCACAGGTTATTGATACTAGACTTCCCTATGTAACTTCATTCCTTCCAAAGACAGCACTGCATGTTACACACTTCCTGTGTATAGGAGGCACTTCCTATGTGATGTATGAACCTTTGGAGAAATGTCAAAGTTCCAATGCAGCCAGAGAACAAGAATCTCACTTTGGAGGAGATGTGTGATTTCTCCGTTTGGATTCCTCAGTGCCCACTTTTTACAGTATGAAAAACTACACTTCATTTTCTGAGCTCTTTAATTCCTCAGGATCATGAGCAGCGCTTTCTGACATTGCCCTTGGCCCTTGTGCAAGAGCCATTGCAGCAGCGTCCTTACCATTGCTCAAATTGCAGGATGCCCAGCGGCTGGAACCTGGGTGTCCAGCCTTTGCCATGACAGCCATAGCGAGTGTTTTTAGAAAGCTAAAGGGGGTTGAATTTGTGGGACCCCTGACATCACTTTATGGATGCCATGAAGGGCTTCTTCCAGAAACTGAGTCAGGGCCAGACCTAGAGTTGCCAGCGCCCAGGGCAACCCAAGCCCACCCACCCCTGCGCATGTTCTCCTGGCGCTGCGTGATGATGTCACTTCCATGACGTCATCACGCAGGGTGGAGCGCACCGCCTGTGCGGCAAGCTGGCTGCCCCAGCATGCCGCGGAGTTGGCGGTGGCAGCATGGGTGGCTGGGAGGCCGCCCGTGCCATTTGCCTGCCCCACTGAGGGGGCAGCTGGCTTGCTGAGCAGGTGGCATGCTGACAGGGCAGCAGACTTGCTGGGTGCCCCCTGCCCTTGGGGCAGGCGAATAGCGCAGGCAGGCTCCCAGCCCTCTGCTCAGCCGCCCGCGTGCTCCCGGCGGCTGGCAGCTGTGCCCGGCACCCTCTTTGACGGTGCCGGGGGCAGACTACCCCCCTTCCCCCCCGTCGATCCGGCCCTGAACTGAGTAATGCTTGCATGGGAAGGAGCATGAGCTTTTCACATGTGCCCTAGATCTTCAGGCATCACCTCAGCAGTGAAGAAAGGATAAATATTGCATCAGCCCCATGAAGGAAATGACAGAAAGGAATCTACATTTCCAAATCTTACTTTCTAGAATTAAATGGAAATCTCTCTAAAGAGTTCTATTGCTATTTCTCTCCCTCTGGTTGGCTTTCTACTCTTAGTAGCCCTTAATGCTTGCTTGGGCAGGTAAGTGAAAAATGCATAGCCACATGGAACAGCCACTGGACTATCTGGTGGAGAGAGAAGCCTTTGCCACGATTGGTGGTGGTGATGTGCATGCAAAGGGAGGAAGGCAGGCAGGTAGGTTGAGTCTTTCCAGGGGAGCTCAATGCCGCCACTGTCCTCAGCCTAAGAGAAAATGATGTTACTTGCAGTGCCAGGCCTTCCTAAGGTCATGGAGTCATAGTAATTTCCCAATTGTATCTATCCTTTGCACAGAGGCTGCCTGGATATCTTCTAATGTTCATACAAAATACATGAGCCTTGAAGTTACTTCCTACTTGTTATACTGTAATGAGGCCAAGATTAGTAATAGTGCTTTCACCTACCCCTTGTTTAGATTTGGCTCAGATAGTCGGGTTTATAATCTTCATCAGCAAAGGTTCTGATTTGTTGTTTTGATTTAGTTTTTGCTGTTCATTCATCGTGGGCTGCAGTAGCAAACTCCAGCAGGAAAGCTGCTTGCAGGCATAAGGACTGGCTTATTTGGATTGAATACTCCATTTCTGGGTGATTAACAATCATTGATAACTCAGCTTAATTGGTTTTAATAAGCTATTGCTCATTAGTACTTAAGGGAAAATATTAGTGAAATACATTCTGTATAGCCTGATTCTTAAGGGATCGAGGAAAGGAAGAGCAAGCTCTTCTGTTACCACCAGTGTCTTTATATTTGGATAAGGCTTGGGGCTCAGATTGCCACCAGCTCCACACCTACTCTTTCAATTGTCCAGTTTGTCATCTCTGTGGTTTACTATATTTAACTCACAAATGGGAACGGGGGCAGAGAGAAAGGAAAGGGCAGAACAGCAGTGTCTTATTTCTCCCTCTTCCATTCCTCAGTGACTCTAAGACTGTATCTTAGACAGCACTCATAAAAAGCATCTACATATCCCACATGGCATCATATTTAAAGAGTCCTCTAACCCATGCAGGCTCTTTTGCACGCAATATTTGCTTTCCAACTTAGCCAACGGTTTCTCATATGTGAACACAGCACCTGAAGCCACATGCACATTGGTTAAGAACATTTTTAACTAGATTCTGGGTTGCAGGAACTCTGCCTGGGTATTTTTCATTTTACATATAAATATGCCTTATGTACAAATTATCATCCATAAAAATTTCTTCACATTAAATGTGTTTAGGATTGGGCTAGAAATGACAATGCTGATTAAACATGCCAAGCCATTCTTCTTCAGTATAGTTGCCACATTCACATGCAAGAAAGTCACCATGAGTTTAGGTTGCTTTCTTTCATGCATGCAATCAACCAACGTGAGCAGTATTTACTTATTTATTGCCCACCTTTCTCACTGAGGCTCAAGGCAGATTACATAGTGTAAGTCAATACAATCAACAGCTGGGACATTCAATAAACAGGACAATAGGATATAGGTTGCAGAACTTTGAAAACAAGCAGAAATCAGACAGAGCAAAGAAATAAGGTTGCCAATCTTTATGTGGGACCTGGAGATCTCCCAGAATTTCAAATAAACTACAGACAACAGAGATTAGTTCTCTTGGAGAAAATGCAGCTTTGGAGGGTGGACTCCACGGCATTATACCCTGCTGAGCTCCCTCCCCTTGCGAAACAACACCCACTCCAGGCTCCACCCCCCAAATCTCCAGAAATTTCCCAACTCAGAGTTGGCAACCATACATTGAAACAATGTTGAAACATAAGATTGCCAACTTTTGGACAAAGATTTCAAAACTGCTAATACTCCAAAGAATCCACTGGATAGGACACAGTGGTTTATGGCAGGTCAGAAGTAGGATCCAGTGATTTATGGGAGAGTGATGTAGTGAGATCTGGCAGTTTCTAGCAGATAAGATGGCAAGGCTAACAGCACAAACTTTCTGATCACATAAGCCACACAACTACTGTACGTTTTTAAAAGTCCCATGTTTATGAAGCTGCAAATTATGATAGACAGCTGAAAATCAAACTATTGTAAACCAGATTCCAAATGTTCCATAATGTTCTACAGGCAGATCTAGTCAAATCTCCCTTAGAGTAGGGCCTCAGGCTGGCTGACAAGACTTGGGAGCATAAGCTAGAACTGGAAGCAAGAAGGTGGAGGCTTAAAGCATGCAGCTTACCCCTGATGGACTGGTTGATTCAGCAAAACAGACTTCCCAAGCCACAGCCTAAACAGGTTCTGAGATGATCTGGCTCACCAAAACTTGCTGGCAGGTATCAAAGCTCCTGAGGCTGCACTGTGCTTTGGCCAGGGTGCTGTGAGGAAGTACTACCATCAGCATTCTGCTCTGGATCTACAGGGAAGTGGCAGTCAGCTGGAACTTTGCCTCCTTTGTGCTACTTCAGCCTAGGCCTTCTGCTGCCACCATTCCTGCAGAGAGGGAGAAGGTCCTGGTGGCATTCAGGTTCAGTTCCTGCTGGAGACCTAGCAGCTGCCTCATGTGCTGGTGGCATAGTTTCTTTTGCAGGTTCTGGCAGGGTGGCCTCTGGTGCAGCTGATTCATCCTCAACAAGTACGTCTGCAGTGCTAGGCCCTCCCTGGCCCCTCTGGTCTTCCTTGGCCTTTGGACCTGGCTCCTCCAGCTCTTCCTTTGAGTGCTCTGATTCAGTCACTAGGCTGGTTACAGGGGGTCATGATACATAAATAGAAAGCAAGAATAAATTACATGCCAGCAGATAACTCAACCTGAACTATTATACCAATTGCAAATCAAATCATGGAAATTTGACTAGTGGTACTCCACGGCTCACAGACAGCCACATTTGCAATTATTATGAACCCAAAGAGCCACATGGCTCTGTATACTCTGTCCACCACATCATCAAACACACATATCAATATATCTAATTTTCAATGTGGACAAGTCTATTGTTACTTAAACCCAGAGACTGGAGCCACGAACAGACAAAACTGCTCTTTCTAAAAGCCTGAGAAAAGCTCCAGGCTTGCAGAAAAATCTAATATATTAGATGGGTGAGTGATGTAGTGAGATCTGGCAGTTTCTAGCAGATAAGATGACAAGGCTAACAGCACAAACTTTCTGATCACATAAGCCACATAACTACTGTATGTTTTTAAAAGTCCCGTGTTTATGAAGCTGCAAATTATATAAATAAATAAATAAATAAATAAATAAATAAATAAATAAATAAATAAATAAATAAATAAATAAATAAATAAATAAATAAATAAATAAAAATACACTGAAGGGTTACCCCCCCCCAGTAATAAAAGCACTGACTGTGGCTTTAAGAAACAACCTCAGTTGCTGTTGCTAGGCAATCACAACAGTATTATCAGCCTTCAAGCCTTAACTTTTTTTATTAAAAGGCAAAGGGGAAAGGGCCTGACTCTTTTGGCTTTTGAGGAAGGACTCATTGGGACCAGGCTCAGCAGCAATAAGTGGCTGGCTTGCTAGCACCAGCCTTGCATGACTCACTTAGGTTCAGCTGCTCACCACTGTTCAACAGCAGCCCCCCACCCCGTGAAAATTAATGTGATTTCAGAATAGGATCAGGAAGACCCAAGTTTGAATCTCCACTTTGTGAGGATGCTCACTGAGTGACTTTGGGCTAGTCACACACTCTCAGCCTAACTTATCTCATAAGGTGGAGAGGAGAGGAGAACAATGTAAACTGCTTTGGATCCCCATTAGGGAGAAAGGCAGGGCATAAATAAAGTAAATAAATAAAAAATATAACTGAAGATGGGGGGCAGATAAAAGGTAGGTTGGTGTGTAAGCTGCCCTCTGAAGTCATTTCAGGTTCCCCATTGTGTAAGTGGGCACAGCTCAGTCTGGCAGCCAGAACCACACAGAGTTTTCCCAGGGAGAAGCTGCTGGGAAGAGGGAGGGAGAGTGGGAAAACTGGAGAAGGCAGCAGATAAAAGGTAGGCTGACTAATGGGTGGGAGGGAGAGAAGGAATCAGAAAAAGGGAATAGGGCCTTCCAGAAAGGGAAAATGAGATGCCTCCCACAAGTCCTTGTACAATAATATAAGACTATTGATATAAAAGATATAACTATATACCAATTTTAATTACCAGAGTACCTCTGCATATACAGGGTTCTCTCTCTCTACCACTGTTAGCCAGCCCTTGTTTATCTGGAGTGAGGGTAAGGGCTTCCCTCTTGGCTGTCCCATTGTCTCCCCAGTGTGAGGCACAGCAGCTGAGGCAAAAGAATGAGACTGTCAAGGGACCCAGAGGAAAGTAATTTGGCTGTGCAGAAAGGGGAGAGACAAACCACACCACTGACCAGCTTGATCTTTCCTGGGTGGCTGCTGTGGTGGTGATGGTTTTACTCTCACTTATTGGCAGACAGCTTGTCTTCCCACCAGCAGCCACCTGGAACATGGGAGTGGTGCCACATTGGATAAGCCACGTGTAGCTTCTGAGTATTAGACACAGAGATGGAAAATATTATTACAAATATAAATAGATAAAATTCTGGAAAATTTTGGGTGACTAGTGACCATAGTAGGTGCTAGTAACATACATGTTTGCACGGAGCTATAAATAGTATGTATGCATTTTTAAAAGTTCAAATCTCAAACATAACAATTCAATAGAAACCAGTCTCGGAAAAGATCAAATTACAGTTTTTAAAGATCTATCGAAAGCCAGGCTTCTCCAGAAAATGAAAACTCTAATTTCGTATCACACTGGGTGCATACAAAAGATATGTTCTCTATGCTAACATAAGATTTGTAGTACAATCCTATGAAGAGTTACTCTATTATAAATCCATTGAGATAAATAGGCTCTAAGATATCCTTAGCAGATCTCACAAGAAGTCAGTTCCATGTTATTCAATGGGACTTACTCCCAGAAAAGTGTCCTTAGGATTGCAGCCTTAGACTGCAGTACCTCTGCCTAGCATCATAGCTGTAGTCAGCGGTCATTTCGTAGAAAAGGAGCTGGAGGAACTTATTAGCATAACTCATTAGCATAACTCATTAGCATATGTCACGCCTCTTGCCATCGCTGGAAGTGTGTCATTAGTCTAATTGGTTTGCATATGCCACACCTCCTGACATCACCTATTCTGGCTGTTTTGGACCCAATCCTGGCCATTCAGGGCCAAAATTGGGCCCAAAATGGCAAAAAGGGGCTGAAAATGGCTGGAAAAGGGCCCAAAATGGTCAGGATCAGGCCAGTGATGAGCGAGAGAGCAACCCTCCACCCGTCAGAGGCCCAATCCAGGCTGTTTTGGCCCCAATCCAGGCCAAAATGGGCCCCAAATTGCCGAGTCAGGTGGATGGGGCCACCTGACATGTGACCTCTTTGGGGAACTGCGTTCCTGTGCATTCCCCTTCAAAATGAGCCCTGGCTGTAGTGATTTTATCACTTCAAAGGTGAATGTTAGAATTGAACCATAATTATGAAATTCTTTTTCTTTATTAAGTTGTTTCTTTTTGACAAAGTCTGAGTATCATTGCACTACTTCATTTGAATGCACACCTCATAGCTTAAATTTTCATGTCATTTACAACATATTTGATGCCTCTCTGTGTTCTGCAATAGTTAGCATTTTAGCCCGTCTCCATTAGTATTGTCTGCTCCTCTTGTAAAAACATTGCCTGTGCCTGCGTTCACAAATCACATTAAAGGCTAGAGACATTTTGCTATGTTCTCAGTCTGACATATGATTTGTACAAGATTTCATGTCCTGCATGTAGTGTTTCAACATATTGTGTTTGAACCAATGTTTGACCCCCAAACACTCTCAGGACAAAATCCTCAACTTTCTGAGAAATCTATGCATCAGTGTCTTAGGGTTACTTTCTATATACCATGTATGAATGAAGCTCTCCTGCCCAGAACTTTTATCATATTCCTATCAATGGAGGGAGTTAATTCATGAACTTGGCTTTACAAAGTACAAATGAAACAGAAATATGACTTAACGTTTTTCTGTTGGTACACTCTGCAATGAAACTGAGCTTCACCCAAGACAGGTGTTTTGTGTGTGTGTGTGTGTGTTTGTGTGTGTTCACATATTTCTGTCTCCCTACTCCCCTTGGGTATGGATCTTGATTAAAGTCTTCCTGGTTTTACAAAGCCCCTCTTTGTTGTGCTGTCCAAATGCATGTATGATTTGGCAAAGTGGACTGAAGTGAAGCCAGGCCCTTTCAGATAATCTACCCCTACTGCATCCAGAAGTACTAGTTTTTTCCACTAGATTTTTAAAAAAAGTTTCTAAAAAATTGATATTCAAATAGTACTACCATATGCACACACAGTATCTCTTCTACCTGTCATATCTTAACTCTTTTGATGACATGATAGTATGTATCTTCTTCAACTTTCAGGGTGTTAAATGCCATTCTGGAAATACTTGAAAATAGTTCTTCTCACAAATTAATACAAGGTAATAATCTCATGTGCCAAATGTACTTACAGAATGCTTTGGCAGTTCTTTATCAAGATTCTTATTTCATTTATTACAACCACATTCTTCTCAATACACAATATCTTTATTTGATATCTTTCTGCAACCTTTTACTCACACCGTCAATTATTTTCTCAGTTCCATCTCATTTCTTGATCTTTCTGTAAGTGATTCTTGTTATACCCAATCTCCTCAAAAATACGGGAAAAGGAAATAATTGTCCATTCTTGCTCCTCTAGCAATTTTTCATAAAATGTTCAACAATCAAAGAAAACAGACAGTATAGCTGGATTCTGACAGAATGAATACATTTCTTTAAAGAGTAGACTATATAAATCTTTTGATTCAAAACCTGTTGGTTTATCTTCTATGAGCATTCTTTTTTACCTACCTCTTTGTTACACATCTCCTCGGAAGAAATAATGCAGACCACCAATAGGGATAAATTGAGGGGCATCTAAAAAAAAAAGGCCTCAGTGGTGAACGTATGTTATGTTCTATTGTTTTTGAAACCATCTCTTCCTCCTCACTGGCCTACTGATAGATAAAGAGCTGTCAAAGCATTAGACTTCATCAGTATGCATCCTTTCTGTTCACAAAGACTGACCATGCTGCTTAATGAACCCAGAAAGTGGAAAATTGGTCATTCATATCTCAAATGTTACATGTACTATAATATATACCACGAACCAATCTTAAATGTTTTAAAATGTTTAAATTAGAGATGAGTTTGAGTGGCAGAATTTTATTCCAGATTTGAGCATTACTGGAGCCAGTATTTCTGTCTTCCTCTAATAGCTCTTATATATTTCCTTTGAATAAAGCAATGTTTAAGTGCTTTTATATTTCTAAAAGCCATGTTACAGACTGTCCAAGCATACTATGAGCCAATGAACACATGTAATTTCCACCATGCTCTTTTTATTGAATTTCTCATGGATTTTTGTAATTTAAACACTGAAAACCTAATCTTGTGCTTTGATGCAACCAATGCAAGATGCATTTAATCTATTGCCATCCAGCAGAGTTAATATTGATTGGATATGAAAATCAACTTAAAATGTAAGATGTGATGATAATCTGAAATCTAAACACAAATGCATATAAATAATTTTTAAAATACTTAGCAAATAGAGACCTACAAAAGTTCACGGCTATATGTAAAATGTGATGGCTTCAGTATTTGTCTACCTTGCTTACCAGTCAGGATCTACTTTACATTACTTTTTTCTTGTGTCTTCTCCAGCTCCTTCCAAGCAAATATGGGCTGCAAATTCCATGCTGGTACTCAGTTCCCTGAGGTGTAGATCTAATTCAGACTGAGACCACAACATGTGGGTAGAGGGGGCTTAAGCCATGCACTATGCTACTTTCCTACCCTAAACAGCTCCAAGGAGCTTCTATTTGCCCTACTGATGAATAAAATACAATGTTCACAGGCTCGGCTTAGGTTTTCTCTGTCTAAGCCATAGCAATCTGTTGACGATTTATGACAAAATGTTGCCGAAGACCTTGAAATGGAATGAAGAATCTCTGTTTTTATTTCATCCTTCTGAAGAGTGGATCTGGAAAGAAAAATGTGCATTTTTCAAAACACAAATTGGAGGGTGTTATCAAGCATATGCCACTGTGTACAAACTTTAATTTCCTGTGGGATACTTATTTCTTCAAATCATTTTTCATTCCGTTTTGCTAAACATTTAATATCCTGGAGCCACCTGCTTCATTTGTAAATAAGTTTGAGAAAGGCAAGAGAGGCAACCCAGTTTTCAAAGAAGCAATGCTTTGTGAAAAACTTCTTTCTGAATAACAGGGTCAGTATGCATAAATGTATGTTTAAAAATTTGTAGAGTAATTGCAAAATAATAAGATGAAACTTATTTGCAAATCTGGAAGTAGAATGAGCAATAATTCTTGCAGCATTACGCAGATATCTAGATGCCATAAACAAACTTTAGTTTGTTCTTTCCAAGGTCAAGCTTACTTTGTCTTGGATTTGTACACACACACACACACATCTGTATTGGTACAAAATTGAAAACTTCATGGTTTAGGAAGTCTTTAATCTAACCACTGTTCATTGAGATAACTATGTTTCGGTGTATCAATAAACTGGGATTTATTTCTTGTCCACAAACCACAATAACATTTGAAATCCTAAGCAGAGTTACTCTAGTATAAGCCCTTTGATTTCAATGGACTCTGGGCCAAGCTACACATGACGAATGACACTTGAATGGCAAGTGGATTGAGTGGAGGGCAAGTGAACAGGGAGAAATACACTTGCTGTTCAAGTGTCATTCGTCATGTGTAGCTTGGCCCTTAGACTGGAGTAACTCTGCTTTGGATTTCACTGTTGGAATCCTAGTTTGTGGATGAGCAACCTCCAATTTGTTGATGCACCCAAATTCAAATGTCATAAGCTGTGATTATATCAGAGTCTTCTTAATGCAGGAAGTCTTCAGTTTCATCTCTGTACATCAGAGAAGAGGAGAAGGAATGGAGTTCATGAGCCCAAGACTAAACTTGACCCAATCTTGTCCAAATACAATTTAAGTAGCTACAGTGATAGGTAGCCCTTACCTTTTAATAAATCCTGATAAATTGAAGTCTGTAAGCCTGCTAACAAAGGTTGAGTTCATAAGTAATCTTGATGGCAAGGTCACTGCTACAACACCATTGTACAATATAGCCCCCATAGTCGGCAATCATGCCATATAACTAATGCATTAATGTTCCACATTATACAGTTAGCTCAGATCAGCACTGATAGCTTCTATACCAGTTTCTGCTTTCTATTAAGCCCACTGATATGGGAAGAGTGATCAAGGATGATACCATACACTACGGTTGTAGACTAGGAACCAACCACTAGTTTTATATGCATTCACGCTACAAAGCTGAAGCCAGAGTAGTGAGAAAAGTATAATTTGTGGGATTTGGATGGGATGCAAACTTGACTTTCAGTTGAAATCACTGACAGCCCAATGAATAGTTTCAGGGAAATAGTCACTGCTGGGTCATTCATGGCAGCTGCTGAGTAAAATAAGTTACCCCTCATACCAGATAGTGTCAAATCCTATGGCCCACTATCCACACTCAGCAGCACATTGGAATAGTCCATTGATTATTTAACTTACTAGTATCCATCCATTAAAGGTAAGTGTGTCTAGTCTTTTACTGGCATCATAAAGGAAGGGATTCATTGGGTTCAACTCCTGCACTTCCATTGAGGGTAGAACATCAGCCATGGCTGGAAAAATTCAGGGGGTTGTAGCCTACCAGCTTTCCTGCTGACACAAGCGAGGGGGGGGGGGGGAGTGATCTCATTCAATTCCCTTCCTTACAGCAGCCCCGCCATGGATTTCTTTTTGTTCACGCAGGTCTCAGAATCCTTTGGGGCACTCAAAAGGGAGGTAGTATTTTAGTATGTGTTTAAATAGAGAAAATGAATATCAGAGTCTATTGGCCATAGTCTTTTATAGGAAGACTGTTAAAATGTCATATTTTGTTGGGAAGGCTTATCTATCAGTGAAGGTGTTCTCTACATAGTGATATTACCCAGAGTAAATCTCCTGAGCTCCCTCTGTGTAACAGTTATTGAAAAACCCATTAAATGGAGGCAGAATAACAAATATGTCAAGGAGACTAGTATTACAGCTGTGATTTAATCAGTGCTGTCTATGCAAACTTCTGACTTCCACAGAAATTGCCACATTTATATTCTACCACCTTTAGCTGAGATGCATCATTCATTTGGTTATCAAGTTTGGACACGCAGGGGAGATAAGTCATGTGACTGAATGCTAGGAACAACAAGAACTTGTGCATCATTGTATGGCAAGCCGGGAACATATTGGAACATATGGGAAACATATTGGAATAAAGTTTCAGGTGGGTATCTGACAAAGGAAGCCTTGAGTCTTGAAAGCTTATACCCTGAAAATGTTGTTGGTCTTTAAAGTGCTACTGGACTCAAATACTGAAATACACCACGACATGTACATCATTAATGATCCAATTAGGAAGGTAGTGAATGATGGGGACTGTGAAACTTTGACTTGTAATGGTGTCCTGATGTCCCTGAGTAACCCAATGTGACTCAGGATAAGAAATTAACAAGCAGAAGAAATCGTTGTATTTCATTTGCTAGTAGAGTTACTCAATCAAAAACATTTTCCCAACTTGCAGTAATAAATCTTTAGGCAATTAAATTGTAGAAACGATGGCATGTACAGTTTATTGATTCCATTCACAGTATTTTCTTGCAGCAGAAAGAATCCTGGTGTAAAGCATTACTTTTCCTATAGCACAGCCAGCTAGTTCAGCATCATGGCTGTATGAATATAAGAGGGAAATTCCTCATCGCAGGGGGACATACTCAAGATACTCAGCTACAGCACAGGAGAGTTTCTAAATTAGGAACCAGCATTATCCTACCCACAAAGGTAGAAAGGTACAGCCAGATGGTTTTCGGAGTGGTAACTGAGGGCCAAGCTACACATGACGAATGACACTTGAATGGCAAGTGTATTTCTCCCTGTTCACTTGCCCTCCACTCAATCCACTTGCCGTTCAAGTGTCATTCGTCATGTGTAGCTTGGCCCTGACTCAGGGCGAAGCTACAAGTGACGAATGACACTTGAACAGCAAGTGGATTGAGTGGAGGGCAAGTGAATAGGGAGAAATACACTTGCCGTTCAAGTGTCATTCATCACTTGTAGCTTCGCCCTCAGGCTGGGGTTTGGATTGTCCACTATTTTTAAAGCAATTTTCTTGTTAATACTCTACAAGATGATGGCCTGAAGTAAATCACGGTGTGGTTCTATTTTTGATAAGCCATTTTCTTTCTGATGCTAATGTGAAGTGGCATTTTATTCCATAATTCAAAATACAAGTAGTTGTGAAAACATTCTCTGTCAGTAACTGTTATTGCTGTTGTTAGACAGCATCAGACTTCCTATACAACCGTATAGTAGCATGGAGTAGCATGTCACTTTCAAAGGATTAAAGCTACCAAACTTACAACTACTTAAAGCTGTAAATGCTAATTTTCCACATGCTGTCACATTGTAGTAAAAGGAAGTACCTGTCACTGCTACTGCACTGTGGCCATTTAGCCTCTCTGCTTTGTCAGTGATTGTTGAAAAAATAAATATAGGTACTCCTTATAGAGTACTTCGCTGGGGGCTTATCTAACAATTCTATTGAACCACAATATGCATATTGACAAAATAGCCTAGCCTCTTGTGGCATAACTTTACAGAATTATCTTTCTTAATGTTTGCAAAACATTATATTTGGGACTTCATAAACACTTCTGAAAAATTACAATTTAAAATCACAACAAATTATTTGTTACATCTGAAAATTAATTCATTGTATGTGGAATAGTGATTAGAACATTGGACTAGAATGTGGCCGAGGCCCATTTGAATCTCCCCGCTCCCTCGTGGGAGCTTGCTGGGGGATCCTGGGCCAGTCACACTTTTCCAGCCTAACCTGTTGTTGTCCTAAGGACAATGCAGCAGGGGCTGGGGTGATAGCATAAGTTCCTTTGGGTCCTCACTGGGGAGAAAACAGGGTATAAGTGAATTTTAAAATATTATTTTATGTACTCCTCATATCAATGGTATGTGCAAAATTTAATAAAGAGGTGCCATGAAATAACAGGCACATTATTGAACATTAATCTATAGAAAAGCCACATGGCCTAAGTCGCAGATAGAAAGTTACTCTTTTTTAAAAAAATTGAATGCTGAAGCATCAATCCCAGGAATGTTTTTAGTATGTGAAGCAGTATGTTGTTTCATTAATATTATTGGGAGACTCTGTGCAATAAATTTCAGTCAATGAGGCCACAATGCTTCACCTGTTTGCATGTATTAAAACTGTGTTGATTTTAGTGGGCTTGTCATGACTTGCCTCAGCTCATAATGACATCTTGGACAAAGAAGAGCCCCTCACAGGCCCTGAGATGCTCCTCTGAACTCTTCACAGGTAGATCCTGTGATCCTTCCTCAGCAACTAGGCCCATCCCCATCTCCAGGGATTCAACCAACCAGGAACATCCTGAGGAGATCTGTACTCTATGGATACATCCATCTGAGCTGGAGCCCAGCCAAGACTCTGCACCCCCAGAGTCTCCCCCCAGACCACTGGGAATGGAGAAGGAAGAGAACCAGGGCAGTGGCATAGACATTGTAAGGGAATTCATGAGAGGTAGCCTGGGGCTTAGCACCTTCTAGCCTTTCTTAGGAGAAGGCAAGGCTGGGCTGTCATAAGTCTTGGCAGGAGGCAAGATCTTAACCAGGCTACCAGGAAAGGCAGAGATTCCAGTTTCCTATACAAACCTGAAGATCACTAGACAGCTTGCTGGTTCAACAGCTCCCCCTAGTCACTTGTGCCTAGCCAGTAAAAAACTGGTACTTCTACTGCCTTCCTGATGCTCACAAGGCTTCTACTCCCTTCCCGTGAGGAGGCCACTGCAACCCCAGCTGATGTTGTCAGCTAGACCAGGACGGGGGTTAGGTCCAGTCTTGCACTTGGAGACCTTTGGGGTATTGAGTTCGGCCAAAAAACTACTTGCCTTTCAGACATAGAAAAAATTCTCCTTCCAAGAGAAAAATGGAGAAGATCCATAGTTCAGTGTTACTGCACATGCCTTCCATGCAAAAGCTTCTCAATTCAGTCTTGGCATCTCCAGTTAAAGGAAGATGCAAGTATGGGGAAGAGCTATGACCAATCAGAGCATACAATACTGACAGCCCAATAGTGTGTTTGAGTCGTATAAGGCAGCATCTTATGTTCATAGTATGCTTTTCCCAGTATGCCTGCAAATAAAAGTAGAATCAAACTTGATTAGAAGTTCTAGGATCTCAAGTTTTTAGGGAAGACATTTTTGTTTCTCTTATCCACCAGCCAGCCAATACATCAAATACTTACTCATACCTTGAAAATTACCTCCCACAAAATTGCAAATTCACCATGGAAATTCATGTTATAACAACAGCTTGATTGGTGCCTGTGGCCACTACCCCTGAGGTTCTTATCCAGTTTCCCCAGTTGTGCCTGAGTGGGTAGAGAACTCCAGATGATTGTGTTACATATTCTATACACTTGAAACTTAAAAAAAAAAAAAACAGATTCTGAAGATCCTCAATATCACATTTGCAAAATAATATTTTTTTCTAAATTCACTGTGGCGAGTGCAATGCTTACGTACATTTTGTTGGTAATAGATCCCATGGAATTCAGTGTGATTTTCATCTGTGTATACATGTTTATTTAGGTTCACAGTTCTTTAAGCATATTATCATGTGTGCATGTTTATTTTCAATTTTTTTTAGAGTGCATCCAAATTGCAAGAATGGCACCACGGGTATTAATAATGATGGTTTCTTCTAGGAACAAACAATTGTATTCTGTAATGAATTTCCTAGTACAATAGATTTTAATTTGGACTTGAAAAAATCCAAACTGTGCCACCCCATTGAAGCCAACTTGTGCTTAGGATCACAGTGCACGTTATTTGTCTGATGCCTTTTTAATACTTATTTTTATTTAATTCCACATTCAGATGAAATTACATTTCTATTTATTTCCATGTGTTTTCATGAATTCAGACAATTAATAAAATCTTAGTTTGCCAAAGAAGCTACACATTTTATATTTCTTCACGTTTATGTCTTCCTTTTATAATACTCTAATTAACAGTGAAGGACTTTGGTTCGTCTTCTGCTGAAATAAAGGAAAACACTTTGAATTTCAGTTCCTTGGCATGTAAAACATGGTTCGTCTTCTGCTGAAATAAAGGAAAACACTTTGAATTTCAGTTCCTTGGCATGTAAAACATAAACTGTAGTATCATAAGGAGTATGGCAAATTGCCCTGAAGTTTTGTCATTCTGCATAATCTTCAGCATCAGTTTTCACCATTTATAACTTCTCTATTAAGATAGTTAACAAAGATGTTGATTCACTAATTATTTCTGTGGAGGATTAACAGTCTTACTTGCCTCAGAGCCGTCTCTTCCTCTGATATCCCTCAGCCCCTGCGTAGGAGAGGAAGGAGTTTTGGCATCACCTGAATCCTACTCTTCCTTCTTAAATCTCTTTCTTGGCTGGCTGTCTTTTCTGCCTTCAAACAAGGCACTGCAATCCACACATTTCATTCCAAATGTTGTGGAATGTCACAAGATTTCCAGGTCTTGTCCTAGTCCTGTCAAGCTTCACAAGGCTGCAGCCCCAAGAGTACATTTCTGGAAGTAAACCTATTTAGGATTGCTTTCAAGATCACTTTTCTCTCATAATCTTGTGAGCTACTTCATAATAACATCAGTATGGGTTGCATGTTGCTGTGGGATAATCCAAACATGATTTTATGGTTGATTCAGGACCTGCTTCGATCAGGACCACCTCTGCAAAGGGTGAGAAGCAGAAATCACCAGGTCCCAGACATTCTGCCTCATAATGGGGACACCGATACACCAAAACCTTAACACTGAGGCCTGATATATTCTAGAACTAAGTGCAAGTGATTTACGGCTGTTTAAAAATCAGGACTAACTCAGGGAACTAGCAAGGAGAAAGGAATCATATACCTTAGGATGGTACTAGACATTGGGAGAAAACATGTTGTTCTCTCACAAATGAAGAGGTTAAAGGTACTTGCATAGGGAAATAGTACACATCTCTTTTCTCATTATCTAATTCTCCCCTTTTCTCATTGTCTGAATCCTTCCCCTGAACATTTTAACTTTCTTTTCCTCATATAGGTTCTGAAGTCAGGAAGTAGTCTAACTCTGCGCTTCAACTATAAGTAAAATAGTAAGGACCCTTCAATGAAATCTACATGCTCCACTCCCTTTCCTCCCTCATTTGTAGCCCTTCCTGCTGGTCTGCATATGGCACACTCCATGTTTCAGGGAGTGTTGTGCCAATTATTTTTATAATTTCGTGACCATTTTCAATCAAGTTTGTGAGGGCACATTGCAACAATCAGGAAAGTATTGGGGGATTTTATGCCCCTTCAGTTCAGATTACAAATTGTACCAAGACTAGCAACCTCCTACTACTGGTAAAGCTCACTAAAATGAGAAAACCAGGTCCATCTTCTTGTTTGCATTACTTTCTAGTACCTGTTAATAAACATGGTATTCCCCATTACTACGTATGGATGCAAAAGTTGGACATTGAAGAATGCTGACAAGAAGAAAATTGACTCATTTGAAATGTGCTGTTGGAGGATGGCTTTACAGATACTATGAACTATCAAAAAAAGAGTGGGTTTTAGATCAAATCAAGCCTTTATTCTCTGAAAAAGCTAAAATGACTAAACTGAGGCTATTGGACTGGTCACATCATGAGGAGATTAGATTCACTGGAAGTCAATAATGGTAGGGAAAGCTGAATGCAGTAGGAAAAGCAGAAGACAACATGGGAAGTGTTGGATAAGAATTGTTGCAGAGTGGAATATGCACAGCAGATAAGGAATCACAGACAAATGTATGTTTTAGCTTCTAAAATAAAGGTTTACTACATACAGGGAAAAACAAAGTACATTGGAGATAAAATAAAGAATACCTAATTTATGGTTGTTGTGGGTTTTCCAGGCTGTATTGCCGTGGTCTTGGCACTGTAGTTCCTGACGTTTCGCCAGCAGCTGTGGCTGGCATCTTCAGAGGTGTAGCATCAAAAGACAGAGATCTCTCAGTGTCACAGTGTCATCCCCAAGCTTACATTCCTTAACCACCAATGTGGAAGTAGGTGAATATCTTGGGGGAGATCACCTCCCTTTGATTCTCAAATTCACACCTCAGCAGATGGATATGCCCACCTATATCACTATGGCCCCCCAAGATCGGGCCCTTTTCAAGAAATCTATCAAATGGTCCCATGAGATCGAGTCCCAGATAGCTGAATTGCTTAATCAAGGAAAGCCTGATATATGCTGGGTACAACACTGCCATTCAGATGAAACGCAAGGAGGCTTGGAATATTATAGAATGTTGATGAGGAGTTTGTCATCTTTCTTCTCTGTAGATAAGAGGGTTATTAAGCAAGAAAATGTTGCACCTAATTTAAGGGGTAATAATTGGTATGATGAGGAATGTAGAAAGCTGAAGAGATTAATCAGAACACAGTTTAGAGTCGCTAAAATCACAGGTCTTCAGAAGGAAGTTGTAAAGATCAGACTTCTTAAACAAGAATACAGGAAGACCATTAAAAGGAAGAAAGAGTTGGCAGCCTTGAAAGACTGGGAATCCCTTCATCTAGCGACAGTAAAAAATGATCATAAGCTTTTCTGGAAGCTAGTCAAAAATTCATCTACTTACTCACATGAAAACTCAGATATTACCACACACCAGTGGATTTCTCATTTTAGTGCCCTTTTTCAGAGTACAAAAGAACCTATACAAACCACTATCACAGTACCTTGCTTTTCAAATGAGAACACTGGAACTTGGCCAATGGTCTCTCCAAGCCAAATAACTAATATAATAAAACGTCTGAAACGGGGCAAAGCACCCGGACCAGATTTTATCCCTCCTGAATTGTTCCTAATGAACCCTGACTGGTGGGGGGCTTGTTTAGCTCCCATATTTTCATCAATAAATAGTTCAGGTTCCATGCCATCTGACTGGAAGCGTTCAATTATAATCCCAATTTATAAGAAAGGTAATAGGTCCGACCCTCATAACTATCGTCCTATAAGCCTACTTTCTATTCCAGGGAAAATCTTTGCGGCACAACTTCTTGATAGGTTAACGGATTGGATGGATCAAGAAGCAGTACTCTACCCTGAACAAACAGGCTTCCGTACAGGGGCCTCGACTATGGATCATTGTTTGGTTTTACACCATCTAGCAAGCAAATATTTGGCACCCCCCGGCGGTAAACTCTATGCGGCCTTCATGGATTTGAAGACCGCATTTGACTCTATTAATCGTTGTAGATTGTGGCGTAAATTGTCAGAATCTACAATAGATAAAAGACTTTTATATTTAATAACAAATTTATATACTGACACTTCCGCCCAAATTAGGTACAACCGGCAGGGTCAATTAACTCCAAGTTTTCAAACCGATAAAGGTGTGAAACAAGGTTGTTTGCTGGCTCCATCCTTATTTAATCTATTCATTAATGACATGATTCCATTTGTGAAATCACATACCAGACACCCCCCTTATCTAGCAAATACTCCAATTTCGATTCTTTTATACGCAGACGATGCTCTCCTTATCTCCAAAACAGAACTAGGTTTAAAATCACTAATTAACGCATTTATTACATATTGTAATAATGAGGAACTTAAAGTTAATTATGCTAAATCAAAAGTCCTGAGATTTTCCAGGTCCTTCCATAACGGCCCCAAATCGATAAGAGTACTGGGAGGGGCTTTGGAGAGAGTCCCCTCCTTTAGTTATCTTGGTATCACTTTTAACTACAATCTATCATGGAAACCACATATTCAGGCTGCTCTGAAGGCTGCAAACATCTCATCAATGGCAATTAAAAAATTCTTTTACTCCAAAGGAGCAAAACATATACCAGCAGCCATTAGGATTTTTAATGCTAAGGTTATCCCACAGATACTTTATGGGTGTGGAGTGTGGATTGAAGGTGTATCCGACAACCTTGACACCCCTCTACACACATTTTTGAGGGAGATAGCGGCAGTCCCGAGATGCGTAGCAGGTACTGCACTTAGAGTCGAATTCGCCCAACCCTCAATTGAGAAGAGAGCATGGATTACAGCCTTTAAGTTGTTCTTGAACAAGGAAATTTACAAGGACAATTCAGGGAAAGTAGGTTTTGCACACTTGATCCCGCAGGATACCTATAAGAGTAGCCGAACTAATTTAATTAACCAGAAACTAAAAATTCTGGATATTGATATAACATCTTTACAATCAAATGAGGCCCTAAGAGTTATAAAATTAAAACTAAAGGATCTCGATTACAGCAGTACTCTCCAGAGAGCCAGGCGTACATGTTCGGGCTTATCCCTGGGACTTTCACCCCCAGAGGCTATTCCATCTTATTGCTATTCTTTAAAGATTCCAGCTCAACGCAGAGCCTTCACATTGGCTAGACTTAACTCCTTCCCCTCTAAAGTGCTTTCTGGTCGTTTCTCTGGACTCCCTTATTCTGAACGAGTTTGTGACTGTGGACAAGGAAAGTTAGAGACCTTGGATCATATAATAGTTTTTTGCCCTAAGTGGAGTAAGGAAAGAGAGAGAGTTATTATTCCTATTATGTTAAAAGAAAAGCTTCCCTTCCTTCCTTGGGCAATCTCAGTGCTACTGTCTGATAACTTTCCTGACAATCAAACCTCTGCTATAGTGGCTTCCTTTTTAGCCACGGTGATAAAGAAACAAAATCTTCATGAGCTTAGATAGTTTAAAGTGATAATGACGAGTTATGTCTGTGTGAATTGGGTCTGTTCAAGTGTACAGTGTAATTCCCCTTTTACTCTGGTGGGAAGAACAACTTGACATCTAACTGGTTTCATACAAACTAGTTGTCTCTAACTAAACACAAACAATTTAACTCTTTCATGACTGAAGAGAATGACACTTGTAAAAATCCCAACAGGAAGCCACTGCCTCCAGTTTGCAAGATCTGAGCAAGACTGTTAGGATATTTTGAAGGTCATTAATTCACAGGGTCACCATAATTCAGAAACGACTTGATGGTGCATAACATTATGCCACAATGGATATCCCCAGCAACCTTCTATAAAAATGAGAACACAAGAACTTTCTGTGTAACAGCCACCGCTCCTGTTGCGTATATAAATCAGGCCTGATGGATTCACACTTATATGCATCTGATGAGGTGAGCTCTGACTCACAAAAGCTTATGCTGGAATAAATGTTGTTCGTCTTTAAAGTGCCACTGGACTTCTGTTTTATTTTGCTGCTGAAGTTAAACATGGCTACCCCTCTGCTCTTCTAGATGTTTGTCTCACTTCTCTGAAGTGCACATGGTTCAATTAGTAGGCAAGCTTTATTTGAGCCAAGACTCACTGGGGCACAGGTAGGGAGACCAGCTCTCCTGCTTTGATGAGAGACCTCCTGCCATCCAGCAACTCTGCCCACCACTGCCCAACTGGGCAGTAAGAAGAAAATGCCAGGGAAATGGGGGGGGGGAAGGAAACTGGTGTTGTACCAACTCCATGATGCCACTTACAGCATAAATTTGCGGTGAATGGTAGAGCATCACCCCAGCATGATGATGTCACTTCTTGGCAATGCTGGAACTAACTTCATGGCATTGGCATGATGCCAAAAAGGTAAGTCCCCACCCTAGACAGAGCATGTTTTCAGTGCTATGACTTAAATAGTAGTGAAAAATAAAAATACATCTTTGAGCATGTTGAGAAAATCTTTCTCTGTATGAGTAACCACCACATCCACCACAGCCTTTTGGAAGGCTGCCACACGCCCATATTTGCAGTATAAACAATACTGTTGCCCTGCAGTGATAGCTATGAAATGAATGCCTTTCTATGACTCCTGGGATTTTACAATATTTACTATGATGGTGTCAGAAGAGGGAAATAGTTCTGCATAGCAACTTGATCCGTTTTGTCAGGGACTGGTGCTGCTTTTCCTCTAGAGATGCAGTTCTTTAAAAAGGGGAAAAACAAGGCTAAGAAGGCATAAAGAAAACAAACTTAAATTATAGCTGGCACTTGCAAATTGTTCATAAGTATCTGGGAACTGCATGCTGACATTTAACTACTCTGTCAGTATTAGGCAATTTGCATTTGTAAAATTTCTGCATAATGAGTTTAAGATGTGAATTGATCCTGTTTTCATCTTATATGGAGTGCAACAAAGCACTCTAACCACCTACACGCCCATAAATCAAGCACAATAGACAAAATGACTTGGAAAGCAAATGATGTCATTAAGGGGAGTCTTATGAAAAGCTGCAGCCACAGTCAGAGTTCCCTGCTATTGCCATTGTAGTATGCTAGTCTATACTGCTTTGCACTATCTTTAATTCAAAGGTTAAGTGCTAATTCAGAACTTACTCTGCAGCCTTTTGAGAGAACGAACAATGCAGTATCAAGTTTATATAATGTTCTAACTGCACCTACTATAAACCTTTTAAAAAACCATTGAATTCCACAAAACAAGGACTAACACACACATTAGAACATCTTCATGTTTGTAGGCGATGGCACTTTGAGTCAGACGTGATGGGGATGTTTTTGCCTCCAAGATGCGTACTGGGTCATTTCCTGCTCATCATGACTATGGCACACAGAAAGAAGAATCTTTTGCCTGTGTTCCAATTGTGTGTCCTCAAACAGCTCAGTGTACCTGCTATTGACTCCATTATGAAAACTGCGTAAAGCCATATAAGTAAAGTGATTATTGTAATGGAGCCAATAGCAGCTCCACGGAACAGCTGTGGATAAAAATAGGCATGGAGAGGAAGGCTGAAGCTGATTCTTCATCCTTGTCACAGTCATGAGTAGAAAAGGGTTGATGTGCATCTGGGAGATATGAAATTACCATTGTATTTATGATGCAAAGTCCTTGTGTTGTCCCATAACTAACAACAGGATGTTGATACATGCAGATTAGTCCCAAGTCTTCTATGCCTCTCTCTGATTTCATTTTCCAAAGCAGCTCCAAAATGATGAAGCATATTGCATTGTTTAATTGAAATGTTAATTGTTAAGTTTGCAGGTGGCACAGCTATCTGTCAAGAAGCTTTCGAATCTTGGTTTGCAATGAAATTCATTTGAATTTCCTTTAACCACTTCAAATGAGTTTGTTTGCAAGTAGCTAGACATAAACAGAAACAAGGATGAAAAAGTAATACATGCATACTCTCTTTGCTAGTATTGACAGAGACGCATTTGTAATTATGCAGGAAGGCATTTATGATTCCTCAGGAAGGTTATAACTGCCTTTCATTAATGCATGCTATTTGACTAATTTCTACCTTATAAAGTACCAAGAATGGAACAGGCTGTAAAGCCCTTAGATGTGATGTGTCATACTATCTTCAAATTCTAATGAAACATGTAAGCATTTTTATACCATGAGTGGAGTGGGTCAATAGCCTTTAAAACTACTTATCCCAAGATTGTATAAGTAGCTTAAAGCTAGGGTTGCTAGTCCCCCACTGGGACGGAGAATTCCCTGCTCCCACCCTCAAATCCCCACCCCCACTTACCGGCCAGTGGGGGGAATGTACTTCCATAGGTACACTCCCAAGCCATTTGGTACACTCCTGGGCACCACAGCAGCCCAATCCAGGCCCGATTCAGGGCCGAATCAACCCAGATTTGGTCCATATCAGCCCACTGCAGAATGCAGGAGAGCTCCTATGCTCCCCAGCAGCCCAATCCAGGCAGATTCAGCCCCGATTTGGGCTTATTCAGCCCAGATTGTGCCACTAGGGAGTGCAGCAGCACTCCCACACTCCCCAGTGGCCTGATCCAGGGCAAATCAGTCCAATCTGGGTCTGATTTGGCCTGAATCAGGCCCCTGCAGAGCGTGGGAGAGCTCCCAGGGTGGCCCGTAGCCCACGCGATAATGTCACTTCCTGGAAGTGACATCATCACACAGCCCAGAAGCACGCGCATGCACTTTGTGCATGTGCAGCCAGAGAAGACAAGGTAGGTGCCGGGCCTCCCACCTCTTGCCTGGGGGGGGGGGCGGTAGGGGGGACCTGGCAACACTACTTGAAGCATTCTGAAAAATAAAATGAAATAAATAATAAAAAATAAAAAATGAAATAATATTTCAGGTTAAACGATAAAACCTCTCTGTTTTACAGTGCCATACTAAGCAAGGCCTGTTCAGAATCCTACTGAAGTCTATTCACTGGGGTCTACTAGCAGGAAAATGCTCTTAAGATTTCATGGTTAGAGACTTGTTTTTCTCTCTGTAAGTGGCTTTTGTATGGCACATAGCTCAGGAGGGATAATAGACACAAGAATGAAATAAGGTAGTAGTTTGGGGTGTGCTTTTGTTTTTAAATTAAAAAAAAATAGTAAAAAGAAAGCTGGATACAGAACTTTACAATTCATCCACAACTCTATAAACAAGTCATATAGGTATTATTAAATTCAATTTACCATCCTAATTAAAATATAATAGATTTTTTTAAAAAAAATTCTGCTTCAAAGTTCTTGCAGACATAATTGCTCATATAGAAAATTGGAAGAGTCTGTCCTAGACAGTGCACAACACACAGCAGGAAGGGAGCATTTGGACACAACTTTTAACCCACACAGTTTTCCAAGCTTTGCACAGGAAGTGTTAAATATATACTTTTTGCCATTTTTGAACAAATGCGTCCATGGCATATGGTAATGCTTACCAAAGGAAAAATGTATAATCTTACTCTTGTGTTATTGTATTGTTCAGTTGTCTAGTGTCCACTTGCCATTGATTGAGAGTTTGTTTTCTTCTCGTGTTGTGCTCATATTGACAGAATTGGATTAGATGATTACTGCAGACTTCTCTAGGAGATAATATATTTTATGTGTTTCTACAAATGCATTGCTTATTGAGTTAGACTAGCACCTTGATGCCCTTTTACTGACCATAAGGGAACATAAGATCCCCCCATTGCTCAAACCAATTTAAAATAAGGTTTTCAGCATCTGTTTTATGACCTCCAAAAACAACAGTTAATTAGAGGGAAGGTATTCACTCTGCCCTCTGTTTTGATTCCTTAAAGAACTGAGCATGCAAAAGATGGGTTCTTAGTTTTATAGCCCATCAGTTATGCATTCAGTCCTTCACTACTATCTAATTTACACCAGCCTACCTCCACTGAGAGCCTACACAGATGTTTACTTTCCTCAGAAAACCTGTGCTGGAACTGTGGTCTTCAGCTTGGGGGAGGGGGTCACCATAACACTGTGGCTGCTGCCACAAGGAACTTTAGCTCTGTTTCCTCCCCCTCCTCCAAAACTGCTGTTTATTTTTAGATTCCACATGACATTATCATGCAGTCGTCCACTTTCCAGGTTCTACTCGGCCTCACAACGTATTCTCTAAAACCTGCTTTGGTACGATCTTTCTGGGAAGGCAGTACTCAGCATAGCTTTGGTCACAAGATGGATGGAAAAGTGCAGATTCTCAAGTCTCCCATTCATATTCAGCACCCTTTTTCTCCATTTCCTTTCACACCAGCCATTTTTTCCTGTCACCGGTAGGCTTTTTGCTTTTGTTTTTTAAAATCAGTAGTAATTATATTGCTATAGCATCATAATGCTACAGTGATACTGTATATTTAAAAAGCTGGCAAACACACTTCAGCAATAAGGGAGGAGAAAGAGTGGGTCTAAGAGGAAATGGAACAAAAGCACAAGAAAATCCCAGTATGGAAGCTTAGTGTAATGAGAACAATGTGGGGAATAACCGCTGCATGTAAGCAACATGCTGCTGTTCCTTTAACAGCTCTAGAGCAGCAAGATGTTATGCATCTTTTTCTCTCAATCCAGAGGGGAACCTGTCTGACCTTCCATGTCAGATTCTCACACATACCAGGCCACTGTGCCATTACAGGAGGGGTTACGGCATGTAAGTCTGGGATACGCCAATGTAACCCTAGAGGACTTCTAGGGTGCTTTTGCCCCCCAGGATTGCACTGCCCATGAAGCACATGGTATGAAAACTGAACAGACCACCATGGCTGAGTTTGTAACATTCTGTAGTTATTGTTACCATCCCTGGCACTGTTTCTATGGAGTGAAAATCTTGGTTCTACCTAGAGATGCCACAGCTATCAAAGATACCTTGTTTTACAGCCACAGTCACCTGTAAGTTGAACATCTGAGCTCTTCACCTGTTCATCAAAAAAAAAGAGAGAGATCAAAAAGTTTCTGAACAGCTTCGTAGCTGCACAATAGCCATGGTGCTTGAGTCTTTCCCCACTTGTGAAAGAGCACTTTCATTCCCTTGCCTTGCTTTTGCATCTGCTCAGTAGGTGAGGTTGATTCTGCCAGGGGTTGTGGATGGTCAGTTCAGGTCATTAAATAACAAGAGAGGAAAATTGTATGTTCCATAAAACTGGGTGAAAATGTGTATGTGTAAAATAATGTCATGGATTTGAATCCAAATTGTAAGAATTTTAAAACATTTTTAGTGTTTATTTATAATCATTGGGTGGCTGATTGGATTGTTCACTCTTTATATCATTTGGCAGTGTGCAGCACCAACAAATATGTGGGGAGGGTTAAATGAGTCTACCATCAGGTTTTCTAAGAATGTGCATGTGTGAAATACTGCTGCTTGCTCTGTACTGAACAGCGCTGCTTGAATATCTAAGTGGTAACCTGTTGAAGAGGCTTCAGCTGCTTGTAAACAGTGGACTGACTGATAGATATTTGGCTCCTTGTTCACAACTGGCAAACGGTGAGGTAAACCACGTCATGCTTCTCATGGATCTCCTCTTCAAAGCTGCCATTTCCTCCTGGTGAACTGATCAGTTTTAATAGTGGGAGAACTCTAGGCCCCGCCTGGAAGTTGCTAAACTTAGGGTCATGTATGGTACAGAGTTACTCTTCCCAGTTAATAGCGAATGACAGTTTTTATTTTTTAAAAAATAATTACGTCTTTACAGGGGCATAGACTTTCCAATTTCCCAGGTGGGGGGCTGGGGCTAGGGCTGGGTCAGAGGCATTGCTATATCTGGTCCTTAAAAGAGCCGGGGCCCAGTGACATAATAGGGAGGAGCCAATGACATCACATGGAGCGGCTTCCATTGCCACCATCTATGGAGGTGAGGCCATGGAGGATTTAGGGAGGGGCTCCCCACAAATTTAGGGGGACCCAGGCACCCATGGGGACCCCCCTAACAATGCCCCTGGGCTGAGCCAAACCTAGGGAAAGATGGGAGTTGGCCAGTGGTTATAGTGCTATCTCAGCAATCTCCTGCTGTGTCCTGTTTTTGAAATTCACTTTTAGGTTAGTCACTTTAAGATCTACAAATATACATACTATGCGTATAGGACAACTAATGGTCACAAATTTGACACTAAGAAAGTCAATATAGAAAAGCCTGTAGGGGAATATTTTTTAAGTTTTCTTGGACGTTCATTTACAGGAGTCTTGATTCTGCCTTATTCATAAGGGTGATTTAGTACTGAAATTTACTAAATTGTGGCATCACAGATGAACCAGGGCAGAATACAAAACAGTTGCTATGCGCTCGATTTCTGAGTAATATGCAGAGTTCAGAGTAGTAGCAATCTCTTCATTTCAAACTCATATCCTATAAGTGAGTACAAGCACAGTTTGAGGCAATTCAGAACAGTGCTAGTCACGACCCCAAAGAAAACTCACAGTTATACTACCTAGGATGGTATATACCTTGCTTTCTTAGCACACTGCTTAAAACTCCATCTTAAACACACAGACATTCAGAACACATTATTAACAAAATCACAAAATTAAGTTCACGTTCCTTGCCAATGTTCTCTCTGGGCTGCATACAGAGCAAAAGGAAATTTTAAGAAGGCCTCTGATCTGCACCCCATCCCCAGTCTTGTTCGTGCAGATGGGCTTTCTCATTGTTTCAGAGAGACAGAACTCAGGCTGCCATTTTAGGAATTGTCCTTTTCTGTAATAGATACCACCTCTCCATTTAAAAATGGAATGGAAATTGAAAGAGGGGCTTCGGAGGGGCTGAAGCACACCCCCACTACCATGAAACAAGCTAACTGTTCTCCCATACCCAGCCCCCCCCCAAAAAACAGCAGGCAAGCAAACAAACAAAGCTATTTCAACAAGGAAACAGAGGGTCTACCCTTTCCCAGTGTTCCATTTCCAAAGTACAATGTAATGATAAAGTAACTGAAAAGTAAAATAAAACAGAGACTCGTTTTTCCCCTATTAAAAGGAACATAAACTGTTCCTTAACAGAGTAGCATTGATTGCAGAGAAAATGTGATGATGGGTGGTTGGAGCGTGATGGCTGGTGTGAGAGTGAAAACAAAAGAGAATATAAACTTATATTTGCCTTAGTTTTAGAAAAGTAAGAGTTCCTTATTATAGGAATTCCATACTTTGATAGGAAAGTGGAGAGATAGATTCCTATCTACCAATCTATTCCTGAGGAGGAAGTCCTGAGATTAGCAATCTACACATCAAAGGATAGTTCAGGGCAGTAAAGGAGTAAACAGTAAACAGATGCCCTGACCTGTCTGTCTTTCTAACTCCCTGGTTTCTCCGCCTCTAAAACCTGAGGAAAGGGACAGCCTTAGGAGTGGAGTTTTGTTCTTGTTGTTATGTGCCATCAAGTTACTCCAACCTATGACACCCCTATGAATGAAATGCCTCCAAAACATCCTATCATTTACAGACTTGCTCAGATCCTGCAAACTGGAGGACATGGCTTCTTTTATTGAATCAAGTCATCTCGTTTTAGGTCTTCCTTTTTTCCTACTGCCTTCTACTTTCCCTAGCATTATTGACTTTTCCAGAGAATCTTGTCTTCTCTGATGTGACCAAAGTACAATAGCCTCAGTTTTGTCATTTTAGCTTCTAGGGAAAATTCATGCTTGATTTGATGTAGTACCCACTTATTTGTCTTTCTGGCTGTCCATGGTATCCACAAAACTCTCCTCCAGCACCACATTTCAAATGAATCCATTTTTCTTCCTGCTAGCTTTCTTCACTCTCCAGCTTTCACATCCATAATGGGGAAAACCACAGTTTGTATTATCTTGATCTTGGTTTCCAGAGAGACATTGGCTGATTTCACACACGTTGGATAATGCACTTTCAATGCACTTTATCAATCGTTTGAGGTGGATTTTTTGTTCCGCAAACAAAAAAATCCGTTCCAAATGATCTATAAAGAGGATTGGAAGTGCATTATCCAACGTGTGCAGAATCACTCATCTTTGTCTTTAGGGATCTTCTCTAGCTCCATCACAGCTGCTCTTCCAAGTCTCAATCTTCTTCTGATTTCTTCATTGCAGTCTCCCTTTTGGTTGATGACTGAGCCAAGGAATAGAAAATCTTGGACAATTTCTGTTTACTCATTCTTAACTTTAAAATGGTATAATTCCTCAGTTGTCATTACTTTTGTCTTCTTGATGTTCAGTTGTAATCCTGCTTTGGTGCTTTCCCCTTTAACCTTCATCAGTAGTTTAACATTCAAGTCTTCACTGTTTTCTGCCAGTATGTGGTGTCACCTGCATATCTAAAATTGTTAATGTTCCTTCCACTAATTTTCACTCCATCTTCTTCTAGATCTAATCCAGCTTTCCTTATGATATGCTCTGCATAGAGGTTGAACAGGTAGGGAAATAATATGCATCCTTGTTTGACACCTTTGCCAATTGGAAACCATTCTGTTTCCCTATGTTCTGTCCTCACAGTACCCTCTTGTCCAGAGTACAGGTTGCACATCAAAACAATCAGATGTTGGGGCACCCCCATTTCTTTTAACAGTCCCCATAGCTTTTCATGATCCACATAGACAAAAGCTTTGCTGTAATCTATAAAGCACAGGATGATTTTTTCCTGAAATTCCCTAGTATGTTCCATTAGCCATCATAAATTTGCAGTGTGATCTCTGGTGCATCTTCCTTTTCTGAATCCAGCTTGAAATCTGGCATTTCTCATTCCATATATGGTAAGAGTCTTTGCTTTAGAATTTTGAGCATCACTTTGCTTGCATGGGAAATTAACACAATAGTTCGATAGTTGTTGCACTCTGGCATCCCCTTTTTGGGGAATTGGAATGTAGACTGAGCATTTTCAGTCTATGGCCCATTGTTTTGTTTTCCAAATGTAAATTGAAGCCAAGCAATTACATTGCAATTATGTCCAACAGAGACTTTGCAATCTGACTGTTGCTACATTGAAAGTGGGTGCAGCCAGCCAGGGTTAAGGACTAAGCTCCTTAGTGTGGACCATAGCCATAGGTATTTTAAGGCAGTTTATATGTTCTTTTTAATATAAAATTTATTTTTATAAATATAAGCAGAATAGAGAAAATAAAATTAAAAAGTACAATTGTAATTACATCAAAAGAAAAAGAAAAGAAAGAGTAAACATATAATAAACAATGTAAATAACTTTTTATATCCAGCATATATCAATCCTTGAATGTGTTTGGTGTCTATCAGAAAAGAAAGTATAGTCTCCAATATTCAAATTTTTGATCCTCCAAGCATCTTCCAAGTGTAACATTTCTGTATAATTAAACACATTTTTGGGAAGTTTCCCTTCTTTGGGTTTTTTCACCTATCTTTTTTTTTAGATCCATTACCCCATTCATGTCTCCAAAGATCATTATCTTATTGAAAATGGATTAGAAAACATTTTCATAATTTTTTTTCTCTTGCATTGTTTGGTGCATATATTGTTGCTAGTGTGTAAATCTTGCCTTCCAGGAGACTGATTTTCAAAATCATACATCTTCCATCAGAGTCTCTTAATTCTTCTGTAACATTTATTTGTAAACTGTTTATATAAACTACAACTCTTTTTTAAAATTATAAATTTTTAATAAACACAGAAATATATAAGAGCAAAAAACAGGAACAAAGCTCCAAAGACTCATGGAAATTGCAATATGATACAATAGGAATGGTGGACAGACCTGTGCTTCATCTGTCATTATAACTGAGTCCCTCATGTGAGTTTGTCATTGCTTGCCCCCCTGGCCAAATCTAAGGAGGCTTGGGCCCCTCAGCCCCCAAGGAGGCTTGGGCCCCTCAGCCCCCAGTTCACCGGTTGCCCGGAGGGCTTAGTCCCCCCTGACCAAATCCAGGGTGGGGGCCTTGAGCCCCTCAGTCCCCCTGTAGTTTACACCTATGCATCTCTAGCCCCTTCCATTGAGAAGATATGCCCGTCTCCACAAGGGAAGGGGCTAGAGACTTACTTTAGAAAAAAAGAAAAGCTCAGAATTCAGAGAACCTGTTATACCTATTGTTATTGCAATATATCAATACAACTATATGCTTTGTGTAAAGTGCCATCAAGTCACAGCCAATTTATGGCAATCCCTTCTGAGGTTTTTAAGGCAGGAGACAAACAGAGGTGGCTTGCCATTGCCAACCCTGCTCAGATTTCAAGAGCTGACAAAATTTGGCTACCCTGGGCTGTCCAGGTCAGGAATGCCAGTGGTGAATTTTTAAAAAGGAGTGAAAGTAGGTTCGAATTTTGTAAGTATGGGTTTATTTGAAAATATATATCTTAAATGCTCTAAGATTTTTGTCCTCTGATAGCCCTTGTAACACATAGTTCTGTTTTTTGTTCCTTTTTTTCTTTAAATTTTTGTCCCCTTTTGGCATTGTGAAATCTAAAAATGATGGAAACAAACGGAAGACAAAATACTACTTACAAAATACTTTAGGTATTAAACTCTAGCTTGTGGAACACCTTTCCTATTCACTGTTATTAACCATGGATTACTAATGTAAGCAATGATCTAACTACAGAGGAAATAAGCCTTACTATTTGATAAAGGCCTCAAACTTTATCATAGATAATCATGTGTGGCAGAAAAAAGTTACACAGCATTTGTTGTAACATCAATGACCAAGCAATCTTCTGGCAGAAAACACTACCATGTGGCAAAGTGGTTGTCTCTGACCTCATTTATGTAAAGAGCATCTATAAGAGCACCTTGGTAATGGGTTTTCACTGCATGTGCTTACAAATGCATACATACACATACACATATAACACTTGAGCAATAACCTTAGCACCTGTGAGCGAACCATTTGGTAGAGCAACCCTGACTGATGACTGTGCATTTATTAACTGGGAAGAGTAACTCTGCACCATACATGACACTAAGTTTAGCAACTTCCAGGCAGGGCCTAGAGTTCTCCCACTATTAAAACTGATCAGTTCACCAGGAGGAAATGGCAGCTTTGAAAAGGAGATTCATGAGGAGCATTAGGGAATAAGCTGTTTAAGTCTCCCTTCAAACCTTTTTCCCAATGAAAATTAGCACCCTCAACTTCTTTCATCCCATTGGGAAGGGATGGCCAGGTCCCCCCAGCAACTAGTGGGGAGTAGGGGAACATACCAGATGTTGGATGTGCTTGCCAGTGATGTTGTCATGTCACCAATAATACACTGATATTACTCTTGGAAATGATGTCATCATATCTCCGGGTCTGCCAGAAGTGCTCTAATATTTGGGCAAAACTGTTTTGTTGCAGAAAAACCAAGTGTACTAGCCTGGTCTTCCCAGGAGCCCAGGGCAGGGGTTCAGGAGCCAATCACAGCAAAGTTGAAAAGAGTAGTCAAAGTCCAGTCCAAAAGTCAGGAGTTCCAGAAAGCAGGTATGCCAAATCTAGTCAAGGGTAAAGGGATCCAGGCAGCAGGTCCAGGGTCAGGGGTCCCAGCAAAGCCAATAGTCACTCACATCCAGTCCAGGGGTCAAGGTTCCAGAAGTTTGGTAACAGCAAGATCAGTGGAGCAGTCGTAAAGCATACTTGCTGCATCCACAACCCATTGCTTCTTCCTGTTGATTTTATGGCTAAGTTTTAATGAACTAATCTCCCAGCCAATTACTTGGCAGCCATCCCAAAACTACTTATCCATTTTGGTGTTTGACAGTTGCTGACGGCCCATGAGTCTCACACTCCTCGTCCATTCCTGCAACTCTGGGCGCCCTGACAGCATTGGCGTTGTAATGGTGTGGGTGAGCTAGGTGGGCTGGAAGTGGCCTCCGAACACTCATTGACTGTTTTAAAGCAACATGGTGTTGGCTCGGTTTCAGTTATAGGCTGTGATTGGTAACTTGATCTCTTGTTGCTCTCCTCCTGGCTCAGGATCAGCTGTAGCTGGTTGTTCAGTTACTGGCTGAGGGCTAGCTGCAGGCAGCTCTTTGTCTGATGAATCCATGCCATCGCTGGGCACAGACTGACACCAAGGTCTCACCCTGGTGACATTGCTTCGAGGCATAAAGAGAGTGAAGTCAGCACATCGCCACACTGCCTAGGTTCCTCACAGTTTCCCCACTCTTTTTTCTCCTGCTGGTCAGCTGAGCACTAGCTGAGGGTGCCGGTTGGCAGGAAGCCCTAGCTGAGGGTGGGGACCCAGCAACCCTGCACTGGGAGTAAAAGCAGATTGTGATTTTTTGTGTGTGTGGGAATGTGGCAGAAAGAGAAAGAGTTAAATAGCCTCCACTACTGTTCCTCGTTAAACTATTTCAAATCTGTTAAAATATCAGGAAAAATATTTACAGAACTCTCTGCACTTAATGAGATTAGTCATTAGAGTTTAGAGCAGACTAAAATGGAGATAGATAGAAATCTTATAGTCAGATCAATTAAATAGATCATAACATTTAAAAACAAACATGTCCTTGCTATTCATTGAATTTTTAAAGAAATGATCATCAGCAGCAAACACAGGGCCAAGCTACAAGTAACGAATGACACTTGAACAGCAAGTGAACAGACTAAGAGCGGAACTACAAGTGACAAAAGGCACAGGTACCCAGGTACACAAACAGTTTGCCTGACTGAGGGCCAAACTACAAGTGATGCCTGACACTAGTTGGACACTTGTCAGCTTCCCTCAAGTTTTGATGGGAAATGTAGGCAGCTTGGCGGAATGTTAGACAAGTGACAGTTGAAAAGTCCATTGGACAGCAGTCAGAGAGCCAAGCTGCAAGACCAAGACATCTACATTTCCCATCAAAACTTGAGGGAAGCTGACAAGTGTCCAACCTGTGCCTTTTGTCACTTGTAGTTCCGCTCTCACGTGAACAAGTGGAGCGCAAGTGAACAGGGAGGAATACATGTGAGTGGTCACTTGCCATTCAAGTGTTATTCGTCACTTGTAGCTTGGCCCACAGAAAGATAACACTTGGCTGTTTATATTTTTCCTGGTAAAGTGTCAATCAAATGCCTATTAACTCTGATAGCTAAATAGAACCTTCATTTTCACAGGCAATATCTAGCAGGACCTTTGCCTTCATGCCCTGATTGTAAACTTCTCAGAAGTTTCTGGATGGTATTCACTACGAACAGACTATATGACTATGGGCTCTTGATCTGACCCAGCAGAGTACATGCTTAGGAAAAAGCAAAAATTTTCCCATGCAAGTTCTAAACAAGCAGGTTTACCCACCGCCATCAAATATCTGAGGAAGCAATTTGATATACAGGATATAATTTCTAATGTATGGGAATGTCTTAACCCAAGTGCATTTCGTACAATACATTCATGTCTGGAGCAACAGGAAACATAATGAAGGGAAACTTTTGAATAAATACAGAAAGAAAACCCCCACCCCCACCCCTAACCTGCACAGAGAACGTGGTCTTTTTAATGCAGCAGAACAATACAGTGAACAGGCTAGTAAACATTACAGTACTTAATCCTCCTTGGAAGGCTGAAGGGCTCAGCAGGCAACAAAAGCGGTACAGCTTTTTGTGTTGAAGTGTTTTGCACAAAACAGCATCACCAATAGCTGCTAGAAGGGCTAACTCTTGGCACTGCTCCAAATAAGCTCTGTAAAATCACCTTGTTGAGAAGGACACCGCAGGACACTGACAGAAGGTGACACAAAAAAAATGACAGACAAGACACTTCTAGGTAGACTTGTACAGAAGTAGCAGGATCAACATGTAACGTTTACAACACAAACTACAGCCTGGGTCAGCAGCGCAGTCACCTGATCCTATGCAAATGTGCACTGAGTTAAATGGGGCTTCCTCTTGTGCAATTCTAAATAGGATTGTGGCCTGAAACTGATTTCGTAATATCCTGAATCTAATTTACGGTGTTGCCTTTGAATGACTGTGCCACATTGGAGCTTGGTGGTGGCTCATTGGGGAGGACTTTTTGTGAAAGAATTAAGAAACTGGGCAAAATCAGCCACATGAGAAATACACAGAAGTCTTATACAACCATCTTTATGAGATTTTAATAACTGGCTCAATTTTATGTTAAACTAATTTACCCAAGTCTTGTTTTCAGAATCCCCGAAGTCTGTCGCAATATATAAAACACGTCTATTACTATGAATTTTCTACCAATTTAATTTGTTGTTGTGTGTGCTGCTGCTTTCTTTTGAATTAAGGAATTGTAAAATGAAAAAGCCAGCTGGCTCCCAATGCTTTCACTTTCTTTGATTTGTCTTAATCCCCTTCCTGATTCTTTTTCAAACCAGACTCCTTGTTCTACTGAAACACAGTTGGAGGCTTTTGAATTAACTTCTACTGTCTTCTTGAATTATCATTGCCATCAACTCGCTCCTATTTTCTACTTAAACACTGAGAGAGATAACTTTACACATACCTTGCTCTGCTTTTCCTCCTCCCTCTGCTGTGTGACAGCCTTCCAGTTCCTGAACCCTTTAATGTTATTCAGTCCATTAGCTCAAGATTCCCCCCCCACCCCCGTTAGAATGCACCTTGATCCATGTGCAATTTTTATTTATCTTTTATTGAGGGTTAGGGCTTAATTTAGAAAATTGTGGAAGGACTTCTAAAATAGTCCTGGATACATTTTTTCATGCAACACCTTATTTCATGTGTTAAATCTTGTAGCCTTGATCCTATTTTAAAACAAATCTGCTGATTGTGATAGAACTACCTTTCTGAAACCTAGCCATTGCATGTTTACTGCTAGTGACCCAGCCAATAGCTTAACTGCAGTCATGAAATGTTCATGAACATTCTAACTTCTGGGTAGAATGACAGGCTGCTAATGAGAGGGAAACAAATGTTTGGGTTCATTGGAGGAAACTCTCACATAATTTATTTTACAATATTTATGCCCTGCCTAAGCCTTTGGGCCCTCATTAGGGTCACCAAAGTGCATAACAAATTAAAACGTACATTATAAAATCACATCTTAAAACCTGTAAAAATAACATTGTTAAAAACAATTGAAAGAAGACAGAAGAATCACTGTCTAAATTACAGTATAAAACATCTCTAACAACCTGATCCTGTATTCCAGCTATGCAAGCTACTGTTGTCATCAGTAAAACAAGCTTTGAATTGTAGCTCCCCCAGCAGCACAGTGAAAAGGCACAATGTGTTTCCCACCTTTCTTCCATCATGGTACTCAAGGTGCTATAAATGGGGTTCTCGGGAAGTTTATTTTTCCAAGAACTGAACATAAACTTACCAGTTCAGCATCAGCAAGTTTGCTGTCTCGTGTCTTATACCACAGGACTTACAACATCCATAGCAACAATGAGAGGTGTTCTCACAGAATCTCTTACACTGTTGTCACTCTGATCACAATGATACTAATTGACAATGCCTCCAAATTAGCCATGCATGAAAGGCACAAATAACTCCCAGAGAAAGCAGGAATGCCAAGATGACATCACTAAATCCCTTTCATACTCTTCTCACATACCATGTGCAAGTAAGCTGCTAAGAAAAGCCCTACTGCAAATTCTCCCATCACATGCTCCCCTAACCCAGTGTTCAGGAAGCTTGCACACAGAACGCAATGGTATAGGCTTCCAAGGAGAAAGAATTAATCATCAATGCTTCTGTATATGCAATGTTCATAAAACTGCACAAAATATGTTTCTATCAGTGGCTGAGTGATGGAAACAATATTTTTTAAAGAGAGGAGAATGAGAGCATCATGGTCAAGGAAGAACAGAACACTGCAATAACAAGGGCATAGGAGGTAATACTGCCAGCTTTCTGGCAAGTTATTGGTGTAAAGGATAGTCCTAGAACAAAGAGTGTACATTCACACAAGCCTAGCAAGTATTCAGGAAATTGCTTAAAAGCAAAGGATGGGTTTGTGGTGTCCTACACCCCAAGGGACCATTGGACCAGAATCTATACCCCATTCCAGAGAGCAACAGTTTAACTGCATAGCTATTGGAGCAAACAGAAGAAAGATCCATGATGAAGGCCTTGTAGTCATTTAGGGTATTGGACAGGATCCGAAATGTCAGTTTGGAAGAGCTGTTTTAATACTAAAGTTTTACACTTTCTTGACAGTGGTGGGAAATTTAAGCTTAAGGTCTATGTAGGGAATGTTAATGCCCTGACCAGGATCACAGAAGCTAAGCAGGATCGGCCCTGGTTAGTAATTGGATGGGAGACCTCCCATGAAGACCAGGGTTGCAGAGGCAGGCAATGGCAAACCAGCTCTGTTAGCTTCCTACCATGGAAACCCCACTGGGGGTTGCCATAAGTCAGCTATGACTTGAGGGCATTCTCTACCGCTAGGGAATGTTAATAGGGCAGGTGATTAAGTTACTGTCCTGAAGAATGACTTGATTGGGTTACAGGCAGACCTATGTAACAGGGTGCTCTTGAGTAAGGTGGGATGGGAGATTATTGTCCTATAAACAGTGGTTGATCATCAGGAATTGAGCGCCTGAAGATTCCCGAGAGTCACAGAACTAGGTGTGTGACAGTTTTCCCATAGGAGCTGGTTGTATTATTTGAGGATGACCTTAATTGCACAAAGGTCTGATTATGGTACTCTAATTTGATACAAGATGGAGCCTCTCACTTCACAGGCTGTTGGGTTCATGGGGAGCTCTGGTGGAGGGTGCGTCTCATGGCTCTTGACAAGGAGGTGAGGTCAGCAGATAACACACCTCCCAATTCCTTACCTAGCACACAGCGCTCATAGTTACATTGCGTAGTGCTGAAAGGTTCCTTTGTGGAACTAGACATCAACAGAATAGTTTAGAATGCAAATGCTTCCACATTTGATCGCCAGCCACATTCTCCCAGGATAAAGGAATGAGAAAATCATGCCCCCCCTCCATGTTCTTACATGTATGTGTGTACACCAATACACAAACTAAGGCAGGGCAAAACTATGGCCCTGGTAACTTTCTGCATTATTTAGGCATGAGAATACATTTCATTTCTTTTAGTCCAGGCCCTTTTGGCTGATTCAGCCTCACTTCCATCATGTTCATTTAGTTGCTTTACAGTATCCTCTGATTATTACCTCAGGACACTTTGTTTTTTACTCCTGTCCCATTCATGGCAGCATGTCTACCTATGGCTTATCATAAAGGAAGTCACCATGGGAAATGTTAGCAGGACACTGGCCTATTTGACTTGCTGGTGCTCAAGTGGTAAGACTGTGGGCAAGCTAACTTTAATGATAACGAGGATGAAGATGAACCCTCTGCCCCCATCTTACTTTGAAGATAAGCAATGGGAGGGAAGGCTCAACTAACAACTATGAGAACAGACAGCTGAAACTGATTTTACTGAACAGTATCAGATGTGGAGTGAGTTCTGACAGCACTCTTCAGAAGTGGAATAGCCAGCCTTTCTGTTCTTGCAAGGCCCCAGTGCTTTTGAAAGCAGCTTGACACACTGGGGTCTAACTCGTACAACTGTCTTTACCACTACAGAACATGGTAGTAGTGTTCTTGGGTATAGCACCATTTTACTAAGTGCATCATAAATGCAAAGGATGGCATCATTCCTGGCTTAGTGGATATGATCTGATATAGACCAGCCATTTCTGTGCTGTAAATAGAGGTGGGCACGATCCAAAAAAAATTACCGATTAAGCTGATCGGGTATCGGTGCTGGCAACGACCCCAAATCACCGATCCACACTGGTCATCTCCCGTTTCCGATCCGTGGATCGGGGATCGGGGAGGCCAAAGTGGAGGGGCGCCCCGCTGTTCCCAGCTATGTGGGAAGGTGGGTGGGGGTGGCGACCGCTGGGCCCAGTGGGCACAGGGAGGCAGCAACGAGCCGCCTCCCCTCAGGGAGGGGACGTTCACACACACACACACACACACACACACACACACTTAGAGCAGGGGGGGGAAAGTTTTTAACCCAGCGACGAGCCGCCTTCGCTCAGGGAGGGGACGGACGTTCACACACACACACACACACTTAGAGCAGAGGGGGGAAAAGTTTTTAACCCGTCCCTGCCTCTCCAAATAGAGAGAGACACCCCGTCAACATGTTTCAGCCAGCTTCTAAAAAAAAGCAGGGACAGAATCTTCCATTCTTCCCCACCCGATTTTAAAAGCAAGCAGCCAGTCTTCCAAAAGCATATTTTAAACACACACACAGAGCCGTGAATGAGGTTTTCCCACAAAATACAGTGTTTTAAAAGCAGGTTAAAAACAGAGAGAGACAGACAGAAAAACAGCCATTCCTCCTACAAAGCCCCATTTTTTAAAAAAGCAAAAAACGTTTGGAGTGCCCATGGCTACAGAACACCCCCTTCCCCCTCCCTCCCCTGGGTCTCTTCTCCCAACTGGTGAGTGTGTTGCTGCTCCATGGTTGGAAGGAAGCCCTGCTAATCAAGGAAAGCTGGGCTTCCATTTGGGTTTCCAGGGCAACAGAAGGAGGGCAAACTCAGCTCAGGCATTCCCCTGGCTCTGTTGCCCTGGGAATAGATTACTGGTGCCTGATTGTCTGGATCCCTGATCAGATCCCGATGGCCCGATCAAGCCCCGATGAAGGCCTCCCCTCCCCGAACACTGGATCGGTCACCGTGGACGGCACCGATCCGCCGGGTCCTGGTCGCGCGAATGCCATTATCGTGGGTATTTTTCTATCGTAATGCCGACCGTGCCCATCTCTAGCTGTAAACTTCACAGCAACTAGGTTCTGCAGGTGAACATACTAGACCTGTGCAAAGGAGTTCGTTCATTTCTTTCATTATTATAAAATATTATAAAATATTATAAAATAATATTATAAAATCCCAAAGGGACTGTTTCATTATTGAGTTGTTTTGTATGGTTTTGTTTAATTATTTAATGTTTTGTTAATGTTGTTTCATTTTCATAATTCTGTTTTGTTATTATTTCCCATTGTTTTCAATAGAACACACACACACACACACACCAATCTTTCTTGGGTCTGTACCTTCCTAGTTTTCTATCTAAACTTGGTAAAACTCTGGGAGATTACAGCAGTCCACTAGGACATCTACAAAGCCAAATATTAGATGAATAGAATAAAGCAGGGCCTTTTTTTAAGGCTATGAGATGTGCCCATGTTCAACAGTAGTCTATGGGAGCATTGGGAGCAAACAGTAATGCATAAAGCTGCTTGAGGAATTGACACTGCAACTGCTTAGTCTGAAGAACAGTAGCTTGGGCTTGCAGGGGGCAATTTCCAGTGCCAGGTAGACTGCTACTACTGTTGGGTGCTTCTTTTTCAAAATCACCCCTTCCTCTCCCTCTTCCAGATCTGCCCCCGCCATGCTGCACATTCTTCTCACCAGAGCAGGAAGATCCCCTGCCAGTTATGATGCACTCAACAGATGTCAAATAAGATACTGTGTTATGTGTATGAAATGCATGTAATGTTATTACTGGACTTTGTGTGATAAAATAAATAAATAAAAGTGTTGTGGTTGGGTTACACTTGGGACACCCAGATATACAATGCAGACTGAGTTACACAAGACAGACAATCTCAAATTAATTGTAATTCCCAAAGAACTTCAACAGCTTAAGGAAAGGGCAATTAAAAATCAAAACATGCTCAGGCACTCTCAGGCAACACAGCCAGTCACACACTAATAAAGAATTAATGAAGAATATAAGGCTGAGGGGAGAATCATCCCACCAAGTCTCAGTAATTCCTACTATATCATAGCCCTCTGTTTGCAAGAGAAGCTCAAGCTCTTCCTTCTTATTACCCATACTTCGGGCATTGGTATATAGGCACTTGTAGCCTTGTACCTTTGTTTGATCTGTCCTACCCAGGTGGGCCCCTGCTGTTATCACTTCTTTGTTGAAACCCCATGTTGAGGTCTCCTTCCACTTGCAGCATCAGTTTAAAGCTTTCTTGATGAAGCTCTCTAGGTTCTTTCCAAACATTTTCTTCCCTGACCCTCATGTGCTAGAAGGCCTTCGCTAAGAAAACTTATCCCATGGTCCCAGAACCCAAAGCGCTCCTGCTGGCACAACCACCTCAGCCAATGATTCACCTCGAGCATGGTCTGCTCCCTTTGCATTCCTCTTCCTTTGACAGGAAGGATAGAAGAGAATACCACCTGTGCCCCCATTGTCTTCAACTGCCTTCCAAGAGCTTCACAGTCCTTGTTAATTCTTGTGATGGTATTTGTGGCCATGTCATTCGTTCTCACATGAACCAGCACAAATGGGTACTGATCAGTTGGTCTGATTAGTTTCAGCAGTCGGTCTGTAATATCCTGAATTCTGGCTCCTGGCAAGCAACACATCTCTCGGAGTAGGGGATCTGGCCTGGATGTTCCATACCCCTGAGCAGAGAGTCCCCAATGACCACCATCTTCTGTTTTCTTCCACTTCTGTGTGGCCCCATGCCCTCTTCACTCCCTCCTCCAGGTTTTTGTGGTTCTCCTTCCACTCTTGTCTCCATCACCATCTCAAGCATCTCAAAACGATTCTTGACCTCCAGTGGACCGGAGCATCACATTAGTCCATGTTTGGACTAGTTAGATGATGATATACAAGCCTGATGTCCTTCTACTACTAAGGCAAGGTTTCCTGGTAGGCCTGGTCTTGACTTTTCCTTAACTGCATGATAGGTACAAAAAAAGAGTCATCTGTAAGGGTTTGACAAGTTTTTAACCTGAATAACTCATTCCTAAACTCAGAAGAGTAGCTGTGAGGGAGCTAGAAAAGATCCTTAAAGATCCTTAAAGATAAAGATGTCTCTCTGGGAACCAAGATCTAGATAATCCAAACTATGGTATTCCCCATTACTATTTATGGATGTGAAAGTTGGATGGTGAAGAAAGATGACAGGAAGAAAATAGATTAATTTGAAATGTGGTGCTGGAGGAGAGTTTTACAGATACCATGGACAGCCAAAAAGACAAATAAGTCGGTAATAGATCAAATCAAGCCTGATTTCTCCCTAGAAGCTAAAATAACAAAACTGAGGCTATCATTACTTTGGTCACATCATGAGAAGACAAAATTCTCTGGAAAAATCAATAATACTAGGAAAAGTGGAAGGCAGTAGGAAAAGCGGAAGACCTAAAACAAGATGGTTTGACTCAATAAAAGAAGCCATATCTTCCACTTTGCAGGATCTGAGCAAGTCTATTAATGATAGGATTTTTGGAGGCATTTCATTCATAGGGCTGCCATAAGTCGGAGGTGACTTGACGGCACATAATACACAAACATTCCTAAACAGAGCTACACCCTTCTACGTTCATGCCCTTAAAAGGGTGTAATTGCTTAGAATTGTACCCTTTGACCCACAGAGACCTCCTCTATTATCCCAAGATTATTCACCTGATATTTCATATTATCCAAATACAACATGACCCTATTTAAATAAACATGACTCCCATAGCACACACTTTTGTCCTTAGTCCCTTTGGGTGAAAGAAGGTTGCACTGTACTTGTGAAGTAGGTTGCATTTTTATCCCAGGATAAAAAACTTTATACCTGCTGGTTTATTTTGCTCCTTCATGCTACCACACTGCAACATTGTGCATTCACGAGTTTGAAGCTGATAAGATCTGCTAGCATATGTTGGCCTGATCTAAAGCTTCAGGTTTATCCCCAAGAATGTATTCTTCTGGGACTTGAGATCATATATAAATAGTGGCAGCATACCCGGGATGTTTCTAACATTTCTCCCATAATAGTAATGGAGACACATTTTTTTTAAAAGAAAGAAAGAGAACAGCTGTTGCAGATTTTTCAGCTGAACAAACTTACATTCCCAGTTTTGGTTCCTGAGCAGCCTCTTTCCCTGGATGTCTTTAGCAGATAAGAAAACCATCTTGAACTTCTCTTTGTAGAAATGCTGTCACTTATCATAAGGATGTAAACAAACCACTTACAAGCCTCACTGCACATGTCAAGGAAACAGTCATTGAGACTATTAAGTGGGATGCAAGTAATACAAGACAACATGCATACACCTGTTTTTTCCCCCTCCAGTGTCTGTGAACAGAGTATAGGCCCAACTATTTACAATTATTAAAGAAAATCAAACTTCAGACCTGGACTTACTAACATGTAATTTTGGAGCTTCTGTAAGAAGCTCCAAAATTCTTCTTCTGTCCCAGAAGAATCCAATGTAAGATTCTATTTATTTATTTACAATATTTGTATTCCACTTTCTGCCCAATCAGGGCTGCCAAAATAAACTTTCTACCCATATCCTCTACATCTCAATTTGTTCTCTGGGGATATACTGGAGGGTCTGTAATTCCACAGCATCTGGCACTTAGTTTATCTGATTACACTAGTTTATGAAGTTGTTGAAGTTGAATAAACCTACCATAGAACAGCAATTACAGCAGTGACATTTTAAAAATATTTAGGGTTGAAAATTGATTAAAATATAAATGAAACCTTCAAATCCTGTAAGTAGAACAAATTTGTCATGTCAGTACCCCTACATCCATGTCATAGTTCTAGGTGGTGAACCATTGCTAATGCTGTACCTTAATTTCATTTTGCAAATGCTCTAACCATCACTTTCATTTCTCTAGCAGCCTGAGAAGCTGAGAACACAGCTGTCCTATCTCTTTTCTTTGAAGCTCACAGAAGTGACCTTGTACTGTCTGAAATGTTACAGTTTACTCTTATGCCTTTTGTCCTGTCTAGGCTGATGTATAAACTCTAGAAGAAATTCCTAGACCCTTTCCCGCACAAACCTGTGGTCTAAGGGCCAAGCTACACATGACGAATGACACTTGAACGGCAAGTGGATTGAGTGGAGGGCAAGTGAACAGGGAGAAATACACTTGCTGTTCAAGTGTCATTCGTCATGTGTAGCTTGGCCCTCAGTGGGAGGGGGGAAATGATTGGGTATTTAGAACTGTATTTTCTTCAAGTTTCTATTCCTATCAAGGAAGCGTGTACTGCTTGGATGCTTTCTTGCCTCTGAGTAAACCTATATATATGGAAAGAACTGGATTTCTGAATAAAAACCATTTAACCAAGAACCCGTGTCTTGCTGCAATGGTCCAGGGATCTGTCTACCATATCCTGTCACCCATAGCCTGACAAAATTGCTGGAGAATATTTGAATGATCCTCAAAATAGGGATCTGTGGAGTTGTCCTTGATTTCTGAGAAGTCTGCCAGTGGCAATGAGTTCCAATGTTATGCTGGTTGGGTGGCATAAGAGTAGGGATACTTGAACACGTGTATATTTTTTGCTATAGGTATCAGATCCCCCAAGGGCCAAACTGTAGGGGCAGAGGACAGAGTGAACTTCCCTCCCACTTGTGCCAACCTGGCGCACCCAGAAATGATGTCATTTTCTGGCATGGCACAGAAGCTACAGGTTGCACCAGGGTGTGTGTGATTAGCTAAAAATCTCCTCAACTTAGTGTTTGGGGGCATTTTTAGTGCATTACTCCCTGGTGCAACCTGTAGTTTCAATATGCCAGAAAATGACATTTCCCAGCATGTCATGGAAGTGTGCATGTGTGTGTGTGCTCCCTTCATGTGCCTTCCCCCAGCCAGCCAGGGAAGTGAGAGGTGACCCCCAGCAGGGGATTGCATTCCTAGTTTTTTGGACAGCTTCATGTGAGCTGTATGACTGGAATGTGGTAGTGGATGGGTACGAGTTGTTCAAGAAAATCTGGAATGGTAGAAGAGGAGGAGGAGTGGCATTGTATGTGAGGAGAGGGCTTGATTGTCAGCAAGTTCTCGAGAATGTGGTTGACAACCCAGTGGAAAGTATATGGGTGGAAATAAGGAGAGGAAGGACAAAGGGTATTGTTGCTGGAGTCTGCTACAGACTGTCTGACCATGGAGAGAAAATGGATGCTGTCCTCCTTGAACTGATTGGTAGAGTATCCAAACATCAGAACCTTACAATTATGGGTGACTTCAGCTTCCCCGATGTGTGCTGGGAACAAGCTCAGTAAAGCGACAAGATTCACGCAACTTCCTGACCTGCCTGGCCGATAACTTCCTTTTTCAAATGGTGGAGGAAGCTACAAGGGGCTCAGCCATACTAGACAATATTAACCAACAGGGAAGAATTGGCAGATGGGGCAAAGGTGGTGGGGACCTTAGGGGGAAGTGACCATGTCCTTCTTAAATTCCAGGTGCTGTGGGGGGCCAAGAAAGTTCATAGCCAAACTCGTAGGTTATATTTTCGTAGGGCTGACTTCAATGAACTCAGAGGCTTGATGAGAGTCATTCAGTGGGGGAGTGTGCTGGAAGGGAAAGGAGCAACGAAAGGGTGGGCTCTTCTCAAACATGAGCTTTTGCAAGCTCAAGCCCTCACTATTCCAGCAAGACGGAAACATGGTAAGGGCTCAAAAAAACCGATGTGGATGAACAGAGAGCTCCGGAATAAGCTAAGGGAGAAAAATGAAATTTTCAGGCAATGGAGAGAAGGACAGACCTCTAAAGAGGAATATATGAGGGTTACTAGATACTGAAGATCAGCCATCAGAGAAGCCAAAACTCAGTATGAGCTGGGTCTGGCCAGGGGGGCTCACTATGAAAAACTGCTACTGATATGTGAGAAGCAAATGTAAGGTAAAAGAGGCAATTGGACCACTGTTGGGAGTGGAAGGGGAAACTCTGATGGAGGACAGAGAAAAAGCAGACAGGCTTAATGACTTTTTGCCTCTGTTTTCTCCCTGAAGAACTTGAGCCCATCTAGAGATGGTAGTAGATACGACAGGACACCTGAATGGCTAGTTGACATTGACAGAGAGGTTGTGGAGAGGCACCTGGCTGCACTGGACAAATACAAATCCCCTGGGCCTGATAGTATGCACCCAAGAGTGCTCAAAGAACTTTCTAGAGAACTTGCAAAGCCTCTGTCTATCATCTTCAAGGCCTCCTGGAGGACTGGGGATTTGCTGCAAGATTGGAGAAGAGCGAATGTTACCCCAATCTTTAAGAAAGGAAAGAAGGATGACCCGGGAAACTACAGGCTGGTCAGTCTGACTTCTGTTGCTGGGAAGGTATTAGAGCAGATTTTAAAGGGATCTATCTGTAAACATCTGAAGAACCACTTAGTGATCTGGGGAAATCAACATGGTTTTGTCCCCAACAGATCTTGTCAGACCAACCTGGTTTCCTTCTTTGATCGAGTGACGAGCTTACTGGACCGTGGGAACTCTGTCGAAGTGATTTACTTGGATTTCAGTAAAACTTTTGATAAGGTTCCCCATGACATTCTAATGGGTAAACTGGAAGACTGCAGACTGGACTATAGAACAGTTTGGTGGGTAGGGAACTGGTTAGAGGACCACACCCAAAGTGTGGTGGTCAATGGTGTTTCATCAGATTGGAGGAAAGTGTCCAGTGGGATGCTGCAGGGCTCGGTTTTAGGCCCAGTACTTTTCAATATGTTTATCAATGATCTGGATGAAGGGGTAAACGGGCTACTCATTACCTTTGCTGATGATACCAAATTGGGAGGAGTGACAAACACCCAAGAAGTTAGAATTAAATTTCAACAAGACCTGAAAACTCTGTAGAAGTGGGCTATTGTGAACAGGATGCAATTCAACATAGATAAGTGCACAGTATTACATCTGGGCCACAAAAATGTGAAACACAAATGCAGGATGGGGAATACACTTCTGGGCAGTAGTATATGCAAAAGAGATCTTGGGGTAAGAGTGGACTCTAAATATGAGCAGTCAGTGTGATGCGGTGGCAAAAAAAGGCAAACTCAGTCTTGGGTTGTATCAAAGGGGCCATAGCGTCAAAATCACAGGAGGTCATAGCCCCTCTCTTTACTACCTTGGTCAGGCTGCACCTAGAGTACTGTGTGCAGTTCTGGAGGCCCCACTTTAAAAAGGATGTGAACAAAATTGAGAGGGTGCAGAAGAGAGCGACGAGAATGATCAGAGGTCTGGAGACTGAGCTCTACGAGGAAAGGCTGAGGGCCTTGGGAATGTTTAGTTTGGGGAAGAGGAGATTGAAGGGGGACATGATTGTTCTCTTTAAATATTTGAAAGGCTGTCATTTGGAGGAGGGCAAGGAGCTGTTCCAGTTGGCAGCAGAGGATAGAACTTGAAACAACGGGCTTAAATTACATGCAGAAAGGTACCGGCTGGATATTAGGAAAACTTTTTTATGGTCAGAGTAGTTCAAAGGTGGAATCAGCTGCCTAGGGAGGTGGTAAAGGAACCTATAATGCCCTAAACGGACTGGGACCAGCATACCTAAGGGACCGTCTCTCCCTGTATGTGCCCCAGAGAGCACTTTGTTCAACTGGAAAACATCTACTGGTGGTCTCTGGCCCTAGGGAGGCTTGGCTGGCCTCTACCAGGGCCAGGGCTTTTTTGGTTCTGGCCCCAACCTGGTGGAAGTCTCTGTCTGAGGACACTTGGGCCTGCAAGGATCTTGTGTCATTTAGGTGGGCCTGTAAGACAGAGATGTTCCTCCAGGCATATGGTGGAGTCTAATTTTAGCCCCTCATTGCCGAGCCGTCCACCTGTCTCCCTCTACAAAGGGTATGGAGAGTCCACTGATGCTGGTTGCCCTGAAAGGGGTACAATATTTTATCTGTTGCTGCTTTTATGATTGATTTTAAGTTGTATTTTAATCAATGTTGTACCCCGCCCTGAGCCCACTTGTGGGGAGAGTGGGTTAAAAATAAATAAATAAATAAATAAATAAGCTCCCCTTCACTGGCAGTTTTCAAGAAGAGGCTGGATGAATATTTGTCAAAGATGCTTTAGGCTTATCCTGCATTGGGCAGGGGATTGGACTAGAAGGTCTGTATGGCCCTTTCCAGTTCTGTGATTCTGTGAACTCTGACCAAAGAAGAGAGGTGCATGGAGAGCAGCACAGCAGGAAAGAACCAATAACTTGCAGCTTTTCAGCTGGCATTGTCTGATCCCTATCCAAGAGTCTGGGTCAGGTTTTCTTGTTGGCCTAATCAACTGGGAATCTATTTTGCCTATCTTAACATGAGCTGAGTAGTAAGAGAATCCATATTGCTGCCATCTCCAGTGAACAGCAAGAGGAGTGTTTGGTTTAGTACTGCCTCTAGCAATGAATGCTGACATAAATCTATGATAACCTAGGCAGGACTTGGACAGAAAGGTGGGCAATGAATGCCCAGCCCCACCTCCATGACTGCCTGCCACTTAGCAGCGCAGCCGGCAGATCTACATAAGCCACTGCTGGCTTTTTAAAAACATACACCATCTATTGAACAAGAAAGTTCTCGATGCAAAATATACACCTTGGGAGGAATGTGAACAAAAGCTACAATAGATGTTCACTTTCAGCATTTTAAGGGTTAGTTGTAGAGATGGGCACGGACCACATTATGAACTTCAAAAACCCACGAAATTGGCGACTGTGCGATCGCGATCCGGCGGTTTGTGATTGTCCTCGTCCAACAAACCAGCATTCGGAAGAAGCCTGGTTCGGTGCTTTTGGCTGTGGTTTGGGAAGCCAGACAGTCAGGCGCCAGCAATCAATTCCCCTGGCAACGGAGCCGGGGGAATGCCTGAACTCTGTCTGTGCTCCTTCTGTCGCCCTGGAAACCTGAATGGAAGCCCAGCTTACCTTGATTGGCAGGTCTTCCTTCCAACCACGGAGCTGCAAAGCGGTTACAAGTTGGGAGAAGACACCAAGGGGAGGGAGGGTGAATGGGGTGTTCTGTAGCCACGGGCACTCCAATCTCATCCCTGCAAACCCTAATAGGCAGCTCTGATGGCCAAACACAGACCTCCTGTGTTGTTCAATGGGACCTGTGCTTATAAATAGCTGTGGGCTCCCAGGCTGGCTTTCACTTTCAGCGAGCAGTAGAGTGGGACAGAGCTCTTGCTTGCCACTTGCTAGCCTTTGGGGAGAGAGACTGAGAGTATAATTCAGCTTGGATTTGGGGGATAGGGATCTATCTCCTCTGGTTCCAGGGTTGCTGCCAGGCCCTGGGGCCAAGCTTAGTGGGCACCTTGGCTGAGGGCTCACAGTATTATCACTGCCTGATCTGGTGGTCAGGCTTGTGGATGTGCTGCTGGGCTAGGGCTCTAGCCTCAGCCTCTGGTGCCAGGGCTGCTGCAAGGCCCTGGGGCTAAGCTCAGTGGGTACCTCAGCTGAGGGCTCACATTAGTGCCTGATCTGTTCAGGTCTGTGGGAGTGGTGGGCTAGGGCTCTAGTCCCTCCCTCTCTCTGGTGCCAGGGCTGCTGCCAGGCCCTGGGGCCAAGCTCAGTGGGCACCTGGCCTGAGGGCTCACCAAATGATTCTTATTATTATCACAATCATTATCATTTTAATTCTTATTCTTATTATTACTATTATTATTCTTAGTCTCTGTGCCTGTTCTGTCCAGGCATCTTGGTGTGCTGGGCTACGGCTCTAGCCTCAGCCTCTAGTTCCAGTGCGGCTTCCAGGCCCTGGGGCCAAACTCAGTGGGCACCTCAGCTGAGGGTTCACACAGTATTATTAGTGCCTGATCTGTTCAGATCTGTGGGAGTGGTGGGCTAGGGCTCTAGTCCCTCCCTCCCTCTGGTGCCAGGGCTGCTGCCAGGCCCTGGGGCCAAGTTCGGTGGGCACCTCGGCTGAGGGCTCAGTGCCTGATCTGGTGGTCAGGCATCTTGGTGTGCTGGGCTAGGGGTCTACCCTCAGCCTCTGGTTCCAGGGCTGCTGCCAGGCCCTAGGGCCATGCTCAGTGGGCACTGAGGTGGAGGGCGCACAGAGTCATCTCCTTTCCTGTCCTCCTTAATTCTAGTTTGGTGGCACAATGAGTCTTTCTGTTGTGTTGGCCACCAAGAGTGGTTGTGGGGTGAAGTGTGATGGCAGTCCTCCTGGTTCAGTTGTGGAGAGCAGTATTGGGTGTGGCTCGGGGGCCACAGAGAGTCCTCCCGCTCCCCCCAATTTACCTGTGTGGGCTGTGGAGGAGGTCAAAGAGGTCTTTGTGCAGGGGGGAGAGAATCTCTCTCCACATTTTGAGGAGCGGTGGGTGGGTGATGGATACCTGGAGGAATGGTATGTGTGTTATTAAAGATCCCTCCTGTCCCCATCCCAAACTCTCGGTGGTGTCCCCACCTGCAGTCCACCCCTCACCCTGTCATCTGTGTCCAGCCCCACAGCGCAGCCTGTAACCGTTCGTCCTCCTTCCCCTGGGACAGTTAGCGGTTGACATTACAATGCCTCCGTATGGAGGCACTTTCGGGCCCTTCCTGATGACTCCCATGTGGTGCAGTGCCGTGCCTGTGATGTCCTGGTGCGCAGGGGCAAAAACCCGAAGCACCTGTCTTTGACGGCCCTGACTCGGCACCTGAAGAAGCACCACCCGAGCCTGTCTCCCACCTCACCCAGTGAAACACCCATTGGGGGGAGAAAGAGGGTGAACAGCTCTTCTGAGAGGGGGTCAGTGGGAGGGTCACTTTGCACTGAGGGTGATACTGGTGGGAGCAGAGAGCTCCGGCAGGCTGCGCTCGTGGAGTTTGTCCCCTCGGGGTCCAGGACAGCGCCGCTTAGAACCTTGAGGCTGATGGCTTAGGAGCCGGCTGCTGCCGCACTGTTCCTCAATGGGACCCTTGGGTGAAGACTCGCGGTGGCTGGGGGATCAGGCCCCCGGTTTGAATGACATGTCCTCTCCCTCCCACGCCGGGAATACCAGCGTGCTCCTCTTTGGCCTGGTGGTTCCAGGGGGATTTTCCCACTTACCCCCCACAATTCAGATCCTCTCCCTCCCATCCTTTCCAGCAAGGCAGCAAGGTGGGTGATGCTGATGGTAGCCTCCTTTGGGCACTTGCGCAGCAGCTCAGAAACTGTTGCTCACATAGTTAAGCCACACGGTACCCCTATCCATTGCAAACACTGAGCCCTCTGAGCAGGGGGGAATGAGTCCCTCGACTCATGTTCGTCCCACAAAGGCAGGAAAGTGGCCGATGTCAGCTGTTGCTGCTGCTGTCACGTTTCCGTCTCCCCCTCTCAGGAACTGCTCTGACCCATCCAAACAATGCATCCTGTCCTGCCCATCCCCAACTTTCCACAAAGGCAGGATGGCGGGTCATGTCAGCCACTGCTTCACAAGGTACTATCCTGTTACTGTTCCCTCCTTGGTTACACAGCTCGGTTGCGATCGTGCGGCTGATTGTATCGTGTATGGATAGAGTCGGTTGCACAGCGTGGCAGCTCCCCTGTCAATGGGACTGACGGGACCCCTTTCAGCTGGGTGGGAATGTATCCTGCAACTCCCATCCTTTCCATCAAGGCAGGAAGGTGGGTACTGTTGGCTGCCACCATATTACTCCTCAGTGGGACCCTCGGGTGAGGACCAATGGCTGCTGGGAGATCTTTCCCCTCCCCCTCCTCATGTCAGACAGAACAAGACAGAGAGACAGATAGAAAGATGTATTGAAAAACAAAAACAAAACCATTGGAAAAAAATGGACACACAAGCCTACATATGGATGATGATAGAGAAAGGAATGTATAAAACAATATAGCTAGTGAAAGAAAAAAAGACAGCTAGAGATGGAAAGAAATAATAAAGGGCAGATATATGTGGAAAGAGATAGATTCAGATAAATAGTGGTGGAATCACATAGGAAGAGACAGAGAGAGATAGAAAGTTGCAAATAGACAGTGAGAGGGAGAAACAGAGAAACAGATAGAATGGGGCACACAGACATCAACCGTTCTAGAAGTAGAAATAGAATGCGAATGCATCAAAGTGATATAGAATCAAACAGAACACGCCACATCCATGGAGAAAAGGATTGAAAACCAAAACCAGAGAAAGAGACAAACAGTACAGAATGTATCAGTATAATGAAAAAGACTCTAGAATGTATGCACAAACATTAGAGTATGTATGTTAACAGTTAGAGAATGGTATATGGTCAGAGAACTGTATGTAGAGACAGATAGAGATTGAAATAGAAAGAGAGGGGATATCACCCGCCCTCCACGCAGGGAATATCAGCACGCTCCTCTTTGGCCTGGTGGTTGCAGGGGGATCTTCCCACTTACCCTCCACATGACAGGATCTCTCCCACCCATCCTTTCTGGCAAGGCAGGAAGGTGGGTACTGTTGGCTGCTGCCGCCACAGCACTATTCCTCAGTGGGACCCTCGGATGAGGACCCATGGATGCTGGGGGATCAGGCCCCCATCCAAATGTCATGTCCTCTCCCACCCACGCCGTGAATACCAGTGCTCTCATCTTTGCTTAGGTTGCTGAGGGATCTTCCCCCTCCCCCTTCTCATGATGACATGTCCTCTCTGAGAATACCAGCGCGCTCCTCCTTGGCCTGGCGGGTGGGCACATGGGGGGTGCTGCCGGTAAGTAGCCAGACCCCCCCACCCCCTGAGGGGAGGCAGCTCATCACCGCCTCCCCTTGCCCACCAGGCCCGGTGGCCACCACCAGTACCCGCCTTCCGGCCTGCGCCGGGAATACCAGTGCACTCCTACTTGGCCTGGCCAGTGGGCACATGGGGGGTGCCGCTGGCAAGCAGCCAGACCCCCTGTCCCCTGAGGGGAGGCAGCTCACCGCCACCTTCCCATGCCCACCAGGCCCAGCCGCCACCCCCAGTATCCACCTTCTGGCCTGCACTGGGAATACCAGCGTGCTCCTCCTTGGCTTGGTGGGTGGGCATATGGGGGATGCCACCAGTGAGCAGCCAGACCCCCACCCCCTGAGGGGAGGCGGCTCATCACCGCCTCCCCTTGCCCAGCAGGCCTGGTGGCCGCCGCCAGTACCCGCCTTCCGGCCTGCGCCGGGAATACCAGGCTCAGCGGCCACTGGCACTACCCACCGTTCCTACATTGCTGGAAATACCAGTGCACTCCTCCTTGGCCTGGCGGGCAGGCACATGGGGAGGTGCTGGTGAGTGGCCAGACTCCCCTGCCCCCTGAGAGGAGGTGGCTCATCGCTGCCTCCCCGTGCCCAACAGGCCCGGCAGCCACCGTCAACACCCACCTTCTGTACACGTCAACCAGTGGCTCTAATTGTATCAAGTAGGAGTTTCTTGGGGGACTTGGATTGGAGTGGGTATAACTCCAAGATCTCTTTTGCAATCTTATCCAAACTTGGGTGATGGCTGTAGGAGAGCCTGCAAAACACTCCCTGGGAATATGGGCTCTCTAAGTGCCACAGGGGCTGTTCCGTGCCCAATGAACACTGAACTGCAAACTGGTTTGGCAATGGAAAATGTTCGTTGCGGTTCGCGACCTTGGGATCGTCATCAGCACCGAACCACGAACCGCAGAGTCGATAATTTTTTTGGGTTCATGCCCATGTCTAGTTAGTTGGTCCAATAAAGCAAATTATCTTATTTTTTCAATGCAACTACTGCTCTGTTATAGAATAAGCAAAGAAAGTTGTGTCCATTGTGGCATTTTTTTAAAAAAAAAATTCATGTAAATGGTTAGTCCTGAATAATGTGAATGCTTGAAATTCTAGCATCATTGTGAAATTACTCAAGAGTGTTCAGTATTGCTCTGGTCAATTGCTGTATCATTTTAGTTGTGAGCTGTCTCAAGTGGGGTTCTGGAATGGTGACATACAAATTTTCTAAATAAATATAGAAATTTTACTGCTGCAATATTTTAAGGGTTTGGATTATACTTGGGATACAAATGCATGCTAATGAGCCTGGATGGTAGGTGCGAAAAAGTTAATTTGTTTAGAGAGGAAATCACTGGAAGAGAGAGCATTTAAACCTTCCACTGTTAAAAACTGGCCCCCAAAGCCTTCCTCTATTGGGTTTCCATGTGCATCTGCTCAGTCATTACACTCTAGCATTGTTGTGTATTACCATGACTTGGCCCTCCCCTCCAGTAGAGCTAGGACTGATTTACAGACTTGTGAATCTCTTGCAGTTGAACTCTCAAATAACTTCAATGCCAATGTAATACTTTTCAAACAATACTTTTGTTGATTAAAAGCAAGAAGGTTTTACTATCACTATCATCTCCTGCTACTTATGACTTTCCCAGATGTATCTGGTGACCACCACTGAAGAAAGAAAGCTGAAACAGAGGAGCCATGGATCTCATCTCACCAAGCTGGGCTTATATTCCTATTGGTAAATATTATCAGTTGAAAACAATCCAAGTAAAAATGACATGGCTGCACTTCTGAAATTTCAAACTGAGTGTGCACTGGAATGGATCACTTTTATAGAAGCAAGTTTGTCTGCAAAGTAGATTAATAACAGCTCAACCCCAGAGTGGATTCACTCTGGTTTTCTCTGGTCATTTATGACACTGAAAGACATTTCTGAATGACAATTTCCATATACAATGGCAGCTGAGAAGGATTTCTGCACAGCTGCCACTTACTTGGCTCTGTCTTTTAAAAACATGATTTATATTGCAACCCACTTCAGCAACTATCCAAGGCCACCTGTGCTCTCATTATCTTCCTTCCTGCTTCATCTGCATCAAGTCCTTATAAATCAGACATCTTGGGCCAATAAATCAGTGGGAAAAGATCTCTTGAAGCAACTGTCTTAATGACCCAGGCTAGCCTGCTGTTTTACAGACCAATCAGATCAGAGTGATGTAACTACTCATGTCAGAGGTTAGATGCCAAAAACAGTTCTAAAATTCAATAGACTGGAGAACTGTGTAGCAAATCACTATTTTAAAAAAGTGTACTTGGTATATAAATTGCCCTTTCGAAATCTAAGAAAGTCTTTCACTTTGGAATTTGGCCACATTACTTACATTTTTCCTTTTGATTACCAACAACAAAAAAGGCAATTTCCCATGGTTGCAAATAGCCAGGTTGAACAAAAGCTAATTATGGCCTGAATATATGCCATTGTCCTTTTTTCTTTTTGTTTAAGTTTGGAGGTGTGCCTGTACCTGGTCTCTACGTACCTGTTGTTGGAATGCTTTGTTTTGTATAAGGAAAGGTCAAAGAAGAGGAGAAAAGAGAACAAATACAAAGTGGGTAGTAGAGATGATCTGGAAGACAGAAACAGAGCTTGTTTTTTAAGAGCATTGGGGATTTGACAATAGAGAATGTGTTTGACAGACACTGTGTTGACTTTGCTGTTTTTAACCTGAGCATTTGATAGTGCACATTTAACAACATATAAGTGACATTTGTTGAATCCCTAAAACAAATGTATCTTGATTCTACCCCGGTGGGAAACTGGGAACCTGGCACTCACCCTCCATGCTTGTCAGTGTCTCTTGTTGTGCACGTGCATAGCACACATGTGCTCCCAGCGTGCACGATGATGTCACTCTTGGGAACTAACATTATCACTTGGGTCAAAAGGCGGCCCGGCATGCACTCCCATGCCTGCCAAAGTGCTGAATCACTCCCCTGGCCTGATTTGGCCCCAAATGGGCCCATTGTGGGGCATGGGGGTGTGCCGCGCCACCCAGGGGCATGCAGCTCTGCCAATGGGTGCCCTGGTGGGCGCACACCCCACTGGCCAGGTAAGTAGGGTCAAGGGGAGGAGGTGAGAACAGGGGATCCCCTGGGGGATTGGCAGTCCTGTTCTACTGTGTATTTAAAGGTTATGGGCTCAGCAGCCCTGAGCGCATCTATGGGGAGGGCGGGGTATAAATCAAATAAATAAATAAATAAATAATGCAATATAATGTTGATTACCAATTCTGGTTTTGAGCCCCTCTGGTGTATTATGAATCAAGCTGTATCATATAAGTATCAGAAAGGAAGGAATCTCAGGGGAAAAAAAGTTGCTTTTCATTTACTTTAATTTTAAAAATGAAAATATGATCTACAGAACTTTTCAGTGGGTGATTTTTCCAAACTGTAAATGCATTGAATTGGATTTGTTGTGCAAGTGACCATCATCAACCCCCCAGACTTCAATTTTCTGTAGTACTGTAGGCTGCAGTGGGACAGAGGAGGCTAGAAAGTTCTGTTCCATTAATGGAACATTATTAAGTTGGTATACACAATTTCAACTGCATGGATATTTTTGTTCTTATTTTAATTAAATGCAGTATTGTTTTATACTGTGGCCGTCGTCACACGGGCATCTCTTCTGTTAAATTTGCAGCATATAGCGTCCTACCTGTTATCAGCACAGTAACGTTTCTTTGGGTCACCTAACGGCTCTTCGCGCCACCAGCTGTCCACACCGAAGTACTCTGTTCTGTTCTCTCTAACCGCGCAGAAGCAGCCCCCCCCTTTTTTTATTATTCTGGCGTTTAATTCCGCTATAACGGAATAACAGCATATAAACATTCCGTTAGAGCAAAACATTACGCCCCTTTTGTTTTCCCAACTTTGAAATTATATAATAGCCCTTTGCCCGCAGAAAACTCCCTGTCTGACGTGATCCCCATCGCTGAAGACTCTGCCGTGGCGACTGAGTCATTTTTACTTCAGCAGAAAGTTTGCATTGTGGTATGTCGTTATGGCGTTATAAGGACATAATAAAATAAAAAAAGGGGAGTCGCAGGAAGAAATGGATTCTGGAATTGAAAGGAGGGCATAGGACGTTGCGAGGCGAAATACATCGATGTGAGGCATTCACACTGAGGCACAAAATAGCGCAACTATCAAGCACAAAGCAGAAGAGAGAAAATCGCTACATTGTTGGGATAAGGTGGGTGTTTGCCGGGAAATAGCGCCATTTTAGCGCTAAATAAAAGCCCGTGTGATGACGGCCCGAATATGATTTCATAATAGCTATGCAGTCCTGATCTGAGGATACTTAGATTCAGAGATTGAAGCCATGAACAGACAAGACAGATCTTTCTACACTACTGAAAAATGCCCCAGGTTTGCAGGAAAACCTGAAATCTAAAAAAAATTGTTTTTTTTTAAAGAATCCAAAATGAAGGAAGGAGCAACTGTAGTTTTAACCAGATGCCCTCAGTGGCTGTTGCGAGGCAACTATAATAGTTCAGACAGTATTCCAGACTTGGTTATTATCTGTAAAGATGGACAAGGCCTATGTTGGTCTTTGAGGGAGTCATGGGGGCCAGGCCCAGAAGCAACTGCCAGGTGACTTGATACTACATGATTTCATGACTCAGCCTGGCCTGGCTGGTTGCTACTGTTCAACAGCAGCACCCCCCTCCAAAGCCTGTGTAGTGTAGTAGGTAGTGTTTCAGAGCAGGATCTAGGAAATCCAGGTTCAAATCGCCACTCTGCTGTGGAAGCTCACTGGGTGACTTCGATCCAGTCACTCATTCTCAGCCTCAGGGTTATTGTGAGGATAATATGGAGGCAATTAATTTAATTTATTAAATCTCTAACCTCCCCCCACCATGAAGGGGCTCAGGGTGGGTAATAACTTTATCAAATAACAACAATAAATACAGTATAAATACAGGTATAAAACTCAGTTTAAAAGCCATAAAAACATCCAACTGTACACCTCTTCAGAAACCAGAGGGGAGTAGGACGGACAGGTACTAGATGTTTCAGATAGCACCAGACCAAGGCCACAGCAGAGAGGCAGACCAGATAGCCTGCCCAGACCTCAACCACTGCCATAGGCCTGTCTTACAGGCTCAGCAGAACTGTAATAAGTCCCACAGGGCCCTGGTCTCAATGGAGAGAGAGTTCCACCAGGTTGTGCCAGGGTCGAAAAGTCGCTGGCCCTAGTTGAGGCTAGGCAAATGTTCTTGGTGCCAGGGATCACCAGAAGATGTTGCTCGGCTGAACGTAGAGCCTCCAAAGAACATATGGCGAAAGGCAATCCTGCAGGTATGTAGGAACCTGTCTATTTAAGGCTTTGAAAATCAAAATCAATACCTTGAACTTTACCCGGAACTCAACTGGAAGCCAGTGCAGCTGGCACAAAATAGGTCTGTGTGTCATAACTGGAGTCCCGGCAAGGATACATACTGCTGCATTCTGGACCAGCTGTAACTTCTGAATCAACCTCAATGGCAGTCCTGTGTAGAGGGAGTTATGGTCGTCCAGTCTGGAGATAACTATTGCTTGGATCACTGTTGCCAGGTCACTAGTTGAGAGGTTAGGAACAAATTGCCTGATCTGCCAAAGATAATAAAATGTATGATGCAAGAAGCATGATGTAAGTTGTTTTGGGTTCCCACTGTGGAGAAAGGCAGTATATAAATAAAGTAAATTAGTAAATATAGATGAAGATGGGGCAGCAGATGAAAGGTGAGTTGTTTAATGGGTTCTAAGGAGGGTAGGATGAAGGGGAAAATGAGCTAATGGGGGCTGCCAGGAGGAGGGAAAGAGGAAATAGTGTGAGGAAGGGGATACAGTGAAAAGTGAGTTCTCCCCCAAGTCCTTGAAGGTTCCTCACTAGGGTTGCAATTCCCCTGCTCCCAGCCTCCTCCCTCCACCGCCACTCACCTGGCCAGTGGGGGGAAAGGTGCAGGAATGAGCTTTCCAGGGTGCACTCTTGGTGTGGTGTAATGACATCACTCCCATCATTGTGACATCATTGTGTAGGCCCCAGGAGGGCACCCAGTCTTCATGCCAAATGATATGGCCCATTTGGGGACCCAAATCGGCCCTGCATGAAGCCTGGGAGCACTCCCAGACCCTGTACGATGACTTCACTCCCAGAAGTGAAGTCATCATGCTGTGCTGGAAGTACGCACCTGAAGACATCAACAAGGTAAGTGCCGCATCCCCCCCCCACTCAGGCCAGAAGAGTAAGGGGACCTGGTAACCAAATTCCCCAGCATGCAACTGGGCCTGGCTCAGTCCACATCATGCAACAGGGCCATAGGCGAGAGACTGCCAGGGGTGGAAGGGAGAAAGATGAAGACAGAGGGGCAGACAAAGAAGAGTGGGAAGGAAGAAGAAAACAGAAAAGGAAGAAATTCTATGGGGGAGAGGAAAATGAAATGCTTCCCACAAGTCACTGGAGGAAACCTTTTGCTTTCCTGCACAGGTATGCACAAACAGAGAGCGGATAGCTTTCTTTTTTGTAGAACTATGCAATCCCACCCACCATTTTTTTAAAAAATGCTTTCCTTCCTGTTTCATTCTGATATTGCAGTATCTCCCATTGGTTTAAAAAGGAAACACATTTCCAGCTGCAGTTTTTTTGTTTGTGTTCTATCAAATTGGGATTGTATTTTTATGCACTGTACTGCTCACAGAAGTGATCTCCCTACTCTATTTCAGGCAGACAAAAGAAAGGATCCTATTTTGATGGGTCATCAGAGGCAGATGTTTGGCACCCCCAGAAGGCAGACAAAATTATACAGCAGGCACATATGCCTTAGAAGCAGAGTTATAGAAGCAGTAGAGGGAGGTATTGGGGTGCCCCTATGAAAAATGGTAGCATCTTGCAGGTGGAGAGGGAAAAGCATATGATTGGTAGACAGGTAGTGTTGTATGATAAGCAATTGGCGGCACTGGCCCCCACCAAGACAGGTAGCTTGGTAAAGCAGACAAAGAGGCTTGCTTGTTCATAGAGTAGAAAGCAAACAAAAACTGAAATAATTCTACTGGTGGACAACGTTTGTCTGCTATGTGTGACATTCAGAAAGGCAAACTGATTATTTGCTGTGTGCCATTAGTAAGTGACACACAAGAATGGAAAATTTGTGTTCACAGCAAATAATCACAACATCAGAAACAGACTTACAGACCATGTAGAGAATTATCAGACAAACTGATGCTTGAACCCGACAATCTGCACAGACTAGTTAAATATAGCAATACTCACACTCACTAGCAGAAAAAGCAAATGAATCACTCTCTCTCACACACAGGTCAATCACAGAGCAGTCATACTATTTCCAAAAAGTGCTAGAAAGAATCTGAAAACTCCCAGTCTCAAAGTTCAGGCAAAGAGCTGGAGGCTGAGATGCTGCTGCTTATAAAGAACCAAACCCTTCCCCAGGCCAGCAGTGATTGGTGGGCACATGATGGAAAGAAATACCTATCAGGAAAAATTGCCTCTGTTCCAAAAACCATTTTACTTTGCTTATTGTAAATATTCCCTTTCAGCTTAATCATCTCCTGATTTACTTTCCTCCCTCTGAACTCTGCTTGAACTTACTAAAACAGAAAGAGTGATTAGTGAATATTAACTAATAATACTAACAAATCTATAGTTACCTTAATTCATTTTTGTTACAACTATAATAATAAATATGACTTTGTATTATTTAATTAATAAACATATATCCCTCATAAACATATTAATAAACATATATCCCTCATTTTTTGCTCCAATAGAGGTAGACGCTCTGAAAGCAGAGAAGAGCTCAGTGGCCAATATTTTTAAATCGGGGGTGCAATGTTGGTTAGTTAGTGCAAATTTTTTGATTATTTATTCACATCCCATTGGTTTATATGAAGTTCCAATTCTCCATCAATGCTATAATTTATTATTTAGACCAGCCGTTTGGAGATCTGAACTAGTAAGTTCTTAAAATGCAAGTTTTGTTTTCAGGTGGTTTAAAGAAGATTTTCGGTTTAATGCAAATTTTGATATATATGATGTGTGTTTATTTGGAGTTTGTAATAATTAAGATAAAAATATTCCCAATATAATCAACAGACTAACAACTAGTAAGAATTACTTCACACTGGCCAAGAGATGATTTTCATTTATTTATTTTATATCTGACCATTGCCTTTAGAAACTGCTAAAGATGAAATCTGCAAGGCACATGTAAGAAATTCTGGCAACTATTGGCGACACCCGCGAGGGCAACTAAAGAAGAGGTAAAAAGCGCCATTTTGGAAGTCCGTCGGGCTTCTTCAAAATATGCAACAAAGCGTCAGTTGCCTCGCGAGATCATCATCGATTTTTCATCTAAGAGGATCCGAGACACTATCCTATACAACTCATACAATGCGGATCTGGACTTTCTGGGTAATAAAGTTAAGATACTGAAGGATGTCCCATTTTTAGTTCGGAAAAGAAGATTTAAGTATAAAAAGTTCGCAGCTCTTCTGAGGGAACGTGGAATAAAGTATAAATGGCTATTTCTGGAAGGTATCTGGTTTAGTTACAAAGATCAAGCTTACAAGATAACATCAGAAGATCAACTAAGGGATTTTGAGGACAAAAATCAAGAATTTCAGCAAGACACCAAGCAAGAAGAAAAGGATTTGAAGTCTGAAGGGGGGGGGGGAACAAGCACTGCGGTTGCAGTTGCTCAGAGCGAACTGCGTCCGAGACCCTCTGTATTGTTAGTCAATGTAGGTAATAAAAAAATAAAAAAATTTCAAAAAAAAATACATATTTTGCAAAATAAGATGTTCAGAAACACATGAAAGATCATTTATGAACTGTCAGTTACTGTCAACAATGTATTCCTACAATGGTATGGCATTTCCTTCCACAAAGCGGGCAACAATTTCAACCAATTCCCCCCTCCCTTTGCAGAACCCCACGAATCCTCAGTACTCTTATTGAGAGTCTGTAGAATCCCAGGAATAAAATGGGGGGGGGTGTCAGCAGGCTGCAGAATGGAGTTGAGAAGTCCCACTCCATGAAGACTGTGGATGATTGGATACATATTATTATTTCACTGATTTTGTGTCCTACTAACCCACAAGTAAGCCTACATTTTCTGACAAATCTGAAATGGACTGATGACAGCCTTAGTACTGAATATAAATGATCGTTTTTCTTGACCTTTTGGCTAAGATTAAAAGTAGTACTATATCTGATATTGCTGCTAGGCCTAATTCTCACTGAGGCAGTAAACTGTGACAGGCTGTACCATTTCAAACTGCAGATGGGGACATAGTTTGGATCCCCATGCATGTGAAGAAGGGAGGGGTATAAATAAAGTAAACAAGCAATGTCCCTACACACTCTCTCTCTCTCTCTCTCACACACACACACTGTAACAGAAAATATTCTGTCAAGGAGAGAAGTTCCAGTTTTCTCTTGATGATTCTAGTTTCCAGTATGTGCTGTTTCTTTCTTTTTTGGAAGTAACTGCTTTTGGAAGTAACTGCTTTTTGGAAGTAACTGCCCTCAAATCACTGACCTGATAGTAAGTGGAATAAAATGTGACTTATTTCAGCGTACACCTACTTAGGATTCTCCCTTAATTATGTGCGATGCTGCTCAAGACACAAACTTACCACTTCAGTTAAAACTAGACCCCAGACTTTCCTGGTCAGCATGGAATACAACTGGAGTTTTGGAACTATTCCTGTCCCTGGTGCTCTCAATTCTCCCTATTGCTATTATTGGTACAAGAGTAGAGCATTTGCTAAGATTTGGAATATTCCCCTTCATCCCTCTTTGCTTTTGGAAGAGGAAGCTGCAAATTGCTCACCTAAGGCAATGGAGAGAAGAGTGGGAGAAAGGTTTCATTACCATGGAGATATGAGCAACCTTGGTAAACTGTGTCATATTACATGAAGAAAGTAAAAAGCTAGTACATCAAAAGGTTTCAGCAGCCAGGCGATCTCTCCAGACAAGCTACAGAGAGATTCAGTCAATCTGGGTTGTTTTGGAGGAGGAGGGTTATTTTTGTGCAATGAGGTCTCTGAGGGAGTTAAAGAACTTACAGGTCACACCTGTTGCTTCTGGACATGTTGCAATATTTATGTTCCTGTATCTCCTGGGACTGAATGGCAGAGATACTAGAGCCCCACAGGAGAGGGGGGGGGACACCTTTAATCTGAACAGTTGTCAGCACCCTTTATGTCAGCTGGACCGTTTTAGCAAAGAACTGTCTAATGGAGCAAGCAGAGAGGACAAGGTAACATTATCATGGGTTGTATACAGACTTCATAGTTTGTGTAATCCATACTGTGCAGGAAATACATTCAGGCAGGAAATACATCTGACTATTCCATTTTTATGCCACCCTTTCCCCAAGGATCTCAAATCTGTGTACACCCCCTCTCTTCCTCAGCAGATCAGGAGATGCCTGTCAGGGAATATGAGACATTGAATAGGGTTCAGTAGGATTCTGAATAGACCTGGTTAGAATTGAATTGAAAGTGTCATCTTAAAGATCAATGTATTTTTCATGGTATAAGCATTTGTAAACTGCATGACCTGGCAACCAGGAGGAAATGGGGGGGCAGGAGTTTCTGGATCACTGGGATACATTATTGGTATTCATGGCGTGATGACGTCACTTCTGCTCAGCCCAGAATTGAAATCATTGTGCCAAGCTGATGCTCTAACATTCACCCCAAACTCTATGGTTTAACTGTAGAATTTGGGGCGAATGCTCAAGTGGAACTCAGGGCAAATCCACACTCACTCATCTTGTGCTTATCTTGCACTGTCGTGGCAATCGCCTTTATTCAGCTACCAGACTGTGCATCCTCACATCCACCCTTCCGGTGTGTCTTCATGGCGCAATCAGTTCTCCACATGCCACCAAGTACAGCGTTACCATGGGCAGTTCCATCCTCTGCCGTCAGAATTGACGGCGCATGTCACTTCCCTTTTTTTAAAAAAAGGGATCAATTATCCGGTATACCGATATCTTGAATTTTGAGAAGTGGCAATGTACCCTCCCCCTTATCTTTGATTGGCTCCGGTGACTATTTCTTTTCCTGCACAAACTGCTGCTCACTGCGGTTGGTTTACCGGTATACCGACCATTATGCACTGTTAAAAAAAAGGGAAGAAAACGGATTTCTGCGAATATCACGTGGTTTGGAGGGAAGACGCAATAGTGGTGCGGTGATGGCGGGGAACACGTGGATTGGGAAAGCGTGTATCTGCGTGAATAGCGCACCGCTTGCGAAAAAGCCGTGGAATCAAATAGGTAGTGTGGATTCGGCCTCAGAGTGATGACATCACTTCCAGGTCATACCAAAAATGATGTCATAACAGCAGGGATGCTGATCTCACTCCCCTATGTTGCTGGGCATTTGCTCCTGCCGCACAGCTGAGTGGTAGCTGGCAATGGGAGCTAGGAGCAGGAAAGAAAAGGGTAAGCCTAGCTGCAAAAGGCATGGAGAAAAAATGCCCTGTTTCTTAACAGAGAATTAATATTTGAAAATAGGCAGATGAAACTTTTCATGACATGGAGGGAAATAATGACACCTGGTAAATGAGCCTCTATTAAAGAGGGAGGACTTTTTTTCCATCTAGGCTGTTGGCAGTCCTGTATATGAGAGCTATTAGTTACAAGGTTCTCAGCCTGGCTAAGAGTGTTCCATTGCCAATCTCAATTATGCCTAGCTATTTTCTAGCTTCAGGAACTTTTTGGGATAGCCACAGTATATTAAAAGACTTGAACATTCTACATGAATAAAGGTGCAACTTTGCAGCAAACCATCCATGTGATCACCATGGGGACTTCTATCAGTATCCAGCCATAAGTTCCAGTTGCAAACTCTAGTTCATAATTTATTATTTAGACCAGCCGTTTGGAGATCTGAACTAGTAAGTTCTTAAAATGCAAGTTTTGTTTTCAGGTGGTTTAAAGAAGATTTTCGGTTTAATGCAAATTTTGATATATATGATGTGTGTTTATTTGGAGTTTGTAATAATTAAGATAAAAATATTCCCAATATAATCAACAGACTAACAACTAGTAAGAATTACTTCACACTGGCCAAGAGATGATTTTCATTTATTTATTTTATATCTGACCATTGCCTTTAGAAACTGCTAAAGATGAAATCTGCAAGGCACATGTAAGAAATTCTGGCAACTATTGGCGACACCCGCGAGGGCAACTAAAGAAGAGGTAAAAAGCGCCATTTTGGAAGTCCGTCGGGCTTCTTCAAAATATGCAACAAAGCGTCAGTTGCCTCGCGAGATCATCATCGATTTTTCATCTAAGAGGATCCGAGACACTATCCTATACAACTCATACAATGCGGATCTGGACTTTCTGGGTAATAAAGTTGGGATAGCCACAGTATATTAAAAGACTTGAACATTCTACATGAATAAAGGTGCAACTTTGCAGCAAACCATCCATGTGATCACCATGGGGACTTCTATCAGTATCCAGCCATAAGTTCCAGTTGCAAACTCTAGTTCATAATCACTGCACTTGGACAGATTTGGATTGCAGTGCCCCTGCAGTGCTTCTCATTTGTTTCCACAGGGAAATTAAAGCTGTCATATGGGTGCAAGCCCCCATGGTGATCATGTGGTAGATTTAACATGTGGTAGATTTAACATGTAGTTTGGACTTGGCATTAATGAATTTGACCATTTTCCAGTCAAATGCTTTTAACATTTAGACGTACGTAAATGAAAGAAAGCAAAAGAATCAAAGCAGTATTGTACAAGAATGATATGATCATTGTATTGTCAAACTATATATCCCCTGGTTCCATACATTTTCTGTGCATTCCTAAGTGAGTGCATTCTTGGTAAGGATTGAATTGAAAGTGTCTTGTGGCATCTTAAAGACTAATGCATTTTTTATGCGTTCATAAGCCACGATAAATTGATTTATCTTTAAGGTGCAACAGTATTCTTTGTTGTTCTGGCTGCAGTGGATTAACACAGCTACCCCTCTGGAATGATACATTTTAAAAATGAAGACACCCCCCACACACACACTTTATCTAAAAATCCTTGCTGTATGTGAAAGGAAATTTTGCTTTTGAATGATATCTCACCTGGCAAGTAGAAATCTAAGGATTTAAAGCACACAGTGTTATTTCTTTATGGAATTTGCACTGTATACTTCTGTTATACACGCTTCCAGTTTCTAGATTTGCAAACAGCATGAAAAAGTGCCCTGCTTCTTTAACAGAGGCTTAATGTGTGGGAATGGATAACTGAAAGTTTGCATTGTACGGAGATAAATAACAATACTTGGAGAATTTCTCTCTGTAAATAAGTCGTTTTCACACGGTTCTAATAATCACCAGGAACCACTCATTTTTTTTTTAAAGTCACATGTTGATACAGAACTGAAACAGAAGATGCTCATAATATATAGTGTGGCCTATTGAAATGTCTCAACTCTGTGGATAAAAAAACTGTAATAAAAATGTAAATTAAGCTCATCATACAGCTAACAATCTGAAGCTCAGCTTTTAAAGCAGGGTGCCATAAGGGATGACATTGCAGGTGAAACATCCGTGCCTTTTTCAAGGGAACAAAAGAACCAAGCGTGGCTGTGTCAGATCAGAGAGACAGGAGTCTAGGTAACTAAACACTGTTCCTTCTTGTTACTAGTCTTGAATGAAGCTTCTGTCTTCAATTCAGAACTTAATTTTCTCAGACTATTAATAATCCATCCTTTGTTTGTTAGCTGAATATGTATTTCTCTCAACTGATGCCTGTGCTTTTTTATACATTCTCAAACAAGTGGTTAAGTTCTATAAAACAGTTCTAAATCATGATGCTGTGTGTGTACCCTTAAACCATCCAGCACAGAGATAGCATGTGCTTTAATGTCCACATTGTACACAGTTGTTTACTCATTTGAATAGATCAGATCATATGAATATTGATGAGTCTTGTGTTGCTCATGGCTAATTTTGTAATTGGGGGGGGCATATTTTAGAAATGTGTCAGTTTACACGCATCTTGCTTTTAGCTAGCCTAGCTGACCACAAAGAAAACATCAATACAAGTTGTTTTAGAAGTGGCGGGAGGCAGCCTCTGTTGTTGGCTTGATTCACAGTGGTATTGCTGCAATCAGCAGAACTCAGGAAGGAACCTTCACTGAATATCTAATTAGTTCTGTGGAAATCTTCATTCAGCTGTGGAATAGTTCAAATGGGTCATTTTACCCACTGGCAGTGCAATCTTAAGAACATTGTTTCAGGAGTAAGTCCCATTGAACAGACCTGAGTAGGATTCTGAGTAGACCTCGTTAGGATTGGTCTACAACAGTGGCCTACAGGTGTGGGCTTGGATAGACAATCCATTTCTATTGTTTATACAATACACCTTTTTGAGAAGAACAGATTCTGTGTCAGAAGACGACCCAGATTTTACCAGTTATTTTTAATTCTTTCCATTTTACCTGTGATGCCTCTATTAAATGTGTGAACAAATTGTTTGAGACTGATGCCAGTTATCTAACGATGATTTTTTATGCAATCAACCCTGTGTCCTTCTTGGCTAAGATATAGAGAGGATGCCTATAGGCATTTTAGTAAAACAATATCAAGTAATGAATTTTGAAGAAAAAAATATCCTGCCTAATGAAGCACATAGAGCACACACTACATCATACAGTGGGAACTCTTCAGTTCAATAAGAAGGGAGTTTATTGGGCTTAATAAAGTCACCAGTTGTGATAGAGAAGCAATATTTAGATTGTTATAGACCATTGCACACAATACAGAGCATCATATTGCACTACCCATACTCATTAAAATCCACTGAAAAGAAATTCAGCATGGCGAGGTAAACCGGAGTGGGAATAAGGTTCAGAACTGAATCATAAAATCACAACTTAGGTGAGGATGTTAAAATTAAAAAGAGATACACAGAACAAGAATTTAAACTATGTAAAATTTTCTATGGCAAACTTTAATAATGGTATTTAAGCATAGAACAACTTGACACTGTAGAATCTCAAATGTCTTCTGCCCTAGGTTTCAGTTCACTGATAGTATTCCCCAGAACTGCTTTCCTCCAGAAATTGGCAAATAAAATCAGAGAAAGTTTTAGTACTATCAAACTCATAATTTATTTTTTCTTCTTCTCCATGTATATACTTGAACAGCTGGATTCCAGTGACCCACTGTCTCTCAAAGATAGAGGGTATTAAAAAAAACTGTTTATCCCACTCTCGCCCATTGGGTAGTTTGAGGTAGGTAGCCATGTTGATTTGCAGTTGAAGAGCAAGATCTGGGTCCAATAGCACCTTAAAGACCAACTATATTTCCAACGTATGAGCTTTTGAGAGTAAAAACTCCCTTCATCAGATACCTGATAAAGTCATACCTTAGAAATCTAATTGGTGTTAAAGGTGCTATTGGACCTGGATCTTGCTCTTCTCCTGGACTGCAGGCTCATTTGCCAAGGCAAATTCTCCTTAGATATTAGAAACAGGGACTAAATAGGACTTGGCAACTACATATGGTCCTGTGAGGTCTATGTCCAAAGTCTATAGTTGCTGGGGGAGATCTTGTCATGTTTCTCCTCCTGGCTGCCGGTAAAGGCTCCATTTAAGTATCCCAACATCCCCATAGCAACTGGCTGAGTTACTTCTTTCTTGATGAGAGCCAGTTTGGTGTAGTGGTTTAGTGCGGCAGGACTCTAATCTGAAGAACTGCTTTTGATTCCCCACTCCTCCTGGCTTGAAGCCAGCTGGGTGACCTTGGTCAGTCACAGCTCTTCTAGAGTTCTTTCAGCCACACCCACCTCACAGGGTGATTGTTGTGGGGATAATAGCATACTTTATAAAGTGCTCTGTGTGGGTGTTAAGTTGTCCTGAAGGGCGGTATATAAATCGAATGTTATTATTATTGAATGTTATTATATTATTGTTCTTGTGGAATGAGCATATGCTTTCCTAGCCCTCTACACCATCCAGGACAAATTCATACTTTTTATAATCTATATACTAGATACTTTATATATCTGTAGTATAAGTAGCCATTTTAGGAACACTGAAGGTGCTTAAACCAAAGATTTTTGAAAACTGCCTGCAGGGTCATCATTTTTCCATAGACTAATTGATGGAATCTTAAGCATATTCAGCATAATTCTGTTGGGAAATTTTCCTGTTTTGGAAGAATCTGAAACAACACCAGCATGGAAACTACTGACGCAGTTACTGTGGCTTCAGGTAAAGTTCTTTCATTTTCTTGTATGCTGCTGTGACGGACTGCACTTAACAGCAGGTTTCTGAAGGGCAACAAAATCAGAGAGCTGGGAGGGGAAGGGTTAACTTTTCCTAGAATGAAGAGCTTAAGTGACAGGATGCTCCCTCTTCTCTGACTGGTCAGTTAGAACCAGTCTGAAGGCAGTCAGTTGGTTTTCTTACAAGATTTGGAATCAGAGAGTCTGACAAGAAAAACCAGATACGTTCACCCTTAGTGTGAAGGAAGAAGACTCCTTTGCCTTAACTGTAGTATTATTGTCCTGAGGAAGACTTCTATCTAAGAATTCAAAGTCTAAGTGTCAGCATAAGCTGAAGTACACTTTACACAGACACCAGAGAACTGGGAGTGTGTTTTGGCAAGAGTGACTGGTTAATGGGTTGAGACTGCCTTTCAAAGAAGACGGGTTATATTTTCTGAGGAAAAGAACATTAATTCCGGCCCAATTTTTGAAGGAGGTTTGGCTCAGAGGAGAACCTGGATCTGTTGTGAAGGGGAAATGGTTTTAGCCTACTCAGGAGAAATACTCTCTAGTTTCAAGAAATGAGAAAGTTAGGGGCACAAAGAAAGTTACCAACTCCAGAAAACATGAACTGTCATAGGAAATGTTCTGAAGAAACATTGTTGCTGTACCCAAATTACTAAGTAAAACACCTCTCAATATTAAGAACTAAGTATATATGAAAATAAGCTTCAAGTATACTATTTTGCCTGTTATACAAAGTGTATTCTTTAATATCAACAATTTTTACCTCCTCATTTCCATCCCCTAATACACTTGCACAATCCCTGCCTGTTAAATAAAGTTATTTCTTTTTGAGTGTTATACAGTCCCTAGTGCCATTTCCAACAAAAAGGAAGAGGGCTCCTGCTTTTCTCCATCAAGCTTCTGGGCTGGGCAAAAAAGCCAAAATTATATCTGCATGTCAGGGTGGGACAAACAGACTTTCAAAACCACAAATATTAACACACTACTTGGGACTGCTCAGTCAGGCAACTGACTGCAGGCAAATTGAATTTTGGTTGGAAAATCTGCCTCAGTACATGGGTACAGAGTACATGGGGATTTGTGTACATGGGGATCCATCATAGCTGCTTCATGGATCGGCATCCAGTAAAGCTCAGTATCTTGAGCCAAAGTTTCTTTGAATGGTGTTTTTACTACTGATATATTTGAAATAAACTTTGCTAGATAGGGGACCATTCCTAGGAACCTTTGTAACATACCTCTGTTTTTTGTACTCTTTTAGTTCCTTAAAGTTTTAATTAAGTTATGTTCTGGAATTATTCTTTTCTTTCATGGAAATTTGCATGTTCTTTTATTCAGCTTCAAGTTCTTCTCTCAACACCTGCTTAAAACCCCACCTGTTGTTACCACCCAGCACTGGTCTTCAGAAGATTACTGCCTCTGAACATGAAGATTCCATTTAGTTATCGTGGCTAATACCCACTAATGGACTTCTCCATTAATTTGTTTGATCTTGTTTAAGAGCCATCTAAACTAGTGATCATCGCTTGGCAGGTTTCTTCATTAACAAAAAGAAGTCAAAGATATTATGCAAAAATATGACTAAGCAGAAACAACAATTGTTAATGGAAACAACGGATTGTGAAGTAACAAGTAAAGTGAAATATTTGGGAGTCGAATTAACTGCAAAGAACATAGATCTATTCAAAAACAATTATGAAAAACTATGGACTCAGATAGAGAGAGACTTGATTAAATGGAATAGATTGAATTTGTCATGGTTGGGCAGGATTGCAGCAGTTAAGATGAATGTGTTACCAAGAGTAATGTTTTTGCTACAGACAATACCAATCATCAGAGACTCCAAACAATTTGAAAAATGGCAGAGGAAAATATCAGATTTTGTTTGGGCAGGCAAGAAGCCTCGAGTGAAAGTGAAAGTTTTACAAGATGCAAAGGAAAGAGGCGGAATGCAACTGCCCAATCTGAGACTTTATCATGATGCAATCTGCCTAGTTTGGTTGAAAGAATGGATGACATTAAAGAACAAGAAACTATTAGCCCTAGAGGGATATAAAAAAATATTTGGATGGCACGCATATTTATGGCATGACAAAGTAAAGGTCAACTCGATGTTCCTGCATCACTTTGTTCGGAGAAGTCTATACATAATCTGGAAGAAGTACAGAATTTATCTACAAGAAGGAACCCCTTTGTGGGTGGTTCCATATGAGGTGATAGACCCGAGAGCTGTTGATAATGAACAACAATGTTTAACGTATAAAGAAATAACTAAAACTGAAGCATCCAAACTTAGAATAAAGACACAAGAGGAACTATCACCTAACTACGATTGGTTCCAGTATAGACAGATCAGAGACTTATATAATTCGGACTCTGTAAAGGGAGGTATACGAATAGAGAATTCGGAACTAGAGCAGACCCTTCTTAAAGAAGATAAGAAAAGAATATCCAAGGTATACCAAGTACTGTTGAAGTGGTATACCGAGGATGAGATAGTTAAAACACAAATGGTGAAATGGGCTATAAACTTTAATAAAGAAATAACAATGGAGGCATGGGAATACTTGTGGAAAACTACAATGAAGACAACGACATGTATTAACATCAAAGAGAACATTTATAAAATGATCTATCGTTGGTACATGACACCAAAGAAGATTGCGCTAGGGAATTTGAATACTTCTAATAAATGCTGGAAATGTAAGAAGCATGAGGGCTCCCTCTATCATATGTGGTGGTCGTGTGAGGTAGCCAGGCAGTACTGGGGGGAAATAATAAGAGAAATGAGTGAAATTTTACAATTTCAAATTAATAAGAACCCAGAACTCCTGCTACTGAACTTGGGAATGGAGGGAATTCCAGCCCAACACAGGACGTTGATATTTTATATGACAGCAGCAGCTAGACTTTTGTATGCGCAAAAATGGAAAGTACAAGAAGTGCCAACTATTGAAGATTGGACTTACAAATTGCTGTATATGGCTGAAATGGACAAGATGACAAGAAAATTGAGAGATCTGGACTCAGGGCAGTTCAACACAGACTGGGAGAAGCTGAAACAATACCTGGAGAAGAAATGGGAGGTGGGAGGAAAACTGTGGCAGTTTGAGAACTACTGAAGTATTGAAGTAGAGGGGGGAGACTTTACCGGGGGGAGAAGAGATAAATGTGAATTAATAAGCAGTCAGATTAATAGATTGACATATATACAGATATATATAGGTTAACAAACAGAACATAGAGAAAATAATTAATTATAAGGACTAAATATAAGGAGCGATTAACTAACAATATTTTCTTTTTTTTCTGACAAGTTTTGTACCAAACTGAATGTCTGAAGATATAGATGGGTCAAATTGATTGACTACGTGAGGAGAGATATATAGAACTATTATAAAAAGATAGAATGAGTAATATATATAGAGAATAAGTCAAATTGTTTGATATAAACGAATGTATGATCTATATGGTTTATGATATATAGAAATACCTGAAATTGAAAAATTGGGATAAATTGTTTATCTAAGATGGAAACAAAGGCTTACAGTTTGGGCATATAATGTTAAAAATAGTTAAGGATGTACTGCTTAGAATAATGGAGAATATATATTTGTTTTAGATAGAGGAAGCTAATAAAAGTAAGGGAAAGGGGACAAAGGGTTGGAAAGCTGTTGGAAGTCAACAAAAAGGGGGGGGAAAGGGAGGGGGTTAGAGATGAAAAAATTGGGGAAAATTGAATGTAAATGTGGAAATAATGGAGTCTAACCCAATAAAAATTTTTCAAAAAAAAAAAAATAAACTAGTGATCATCGAACATGCTGCAGCAATGAATTCCACAAGTTAATTATGGTCCTGTCATTTGCTTTGTAGCTACTTCCTCTATCCTGTAAACATTTACTGCATGCTCTAGGTTTACATCAATCTGTCTCAATGATATGGATTTATCTGTTCTCCCCCCATATACATTATGCAATCTTTACTAAGTAATTCACAGCTTACAAGTTTGTGCAAACAGTGTTAACCTAATCACATATGGCCTTATGTTTCCTCTTTTACTCTTGAGAAAATTTTATGTCTATGTAATATTTCCTCTGGGTGCTTAGGAAACTTCACACTTACAAATCAACTCTGGATCCCCTCCCCAAGTTGAGATGTATTAAATCCCCTCGTGCTTCTTCAACTACTACAGGAAAGTGCTGACTAAAGTCTCTCATCATTCTCATCTACTCCACTTGCAATGCAATGTAATTCAAACTCTTGTTGCTCTGTTTGTTCCATTGCCTGCAGCATTACTCTCCCCCCACCCCCACCCCCAAATATTCTGTAGGCTGTTATTGGTCCTTTTTGCTTCATTTGTTTTCATTTCAGTTTCTCTTCTGACACCATGCTGTATTTGCTGATGCAAACAGGCCTCAAGAAACTGAACATGAAACCAACTTATTTTGCTTAACAAACTGACATTGCTTAATGGTGTGCATATCATTGTCTCCTTTGGAGAGTTCCAACGTTAATGCACTGTGGAATTGTTGATTTTTCTCAAGCTTGGATGTTGCCCAGAGGTCTTATTTCAAGAACTCAGCCCAGTTTAAGACATCTTGGCTGATGGACAAAATAAACAATACTTTATAATACCTTGATACCAATCCCAGTTTGTCAGGCCTTCTATTGAAGATTTTTGTCTCATGGAAATACTGCATTTTCTATAATATATGATATCATGAAGTTGTCAGACAGCAACTAACAGCCTCATTCGCTGAAGAATCACGAAGTAGCTAGAGACAGATTTTTTTAAAAATGAAAAGTGTTAGAAAGACTTAGGCCATTAACAATGCTCAATGGTTGCTAAGTATTTGGTGCAAGGATTTTTGATACAACCCTAAGCAGAGTTACGCCCTCCTATATCCACTGATATCAGCCCTGTTTAGGATTGCACTGTTGGTATCCTTTACAGTGTCTCAGAGTGCACACTGAATTTGGCCTACAAATTAGCAGTTAACACCTCTTATCCCAGGATCTTAAAAACAATTTGCAAGATGGAATTCATGTTTATTGCCTTACATTCAATAACATCAAATGATCTTTCTTTTGCAAAATGTTTTTCAGTTTGCCACAACTAGCTCCAAAACGCCAGTAGTTCGTTCAGTATTTTGGTTTCATTTTTTTCTGGACAGCATAAGTTAAAGGGCAGAAAGGGAGGTGAGTAACATGACCAAAGGTATCTGATAAGGATATTGTTCCCCTTCCCAACAAACAGGATACTTCGGTGCAGTGTTTCCACATTTTGCCAACATTTTGGGATTCTATGTGATTTCATTCTTTGTTGCTATGTTCACCAATTCTAGGTAGGGGCAAAGGCTTTTCTTGCATATGTCATATGTCAGGGTAGAGAGGCAAGGCTTATATTCTCCTCCCTCCCAGGGGTAGGAATTGGATTGCCAACTTGAGGCTGGCAACTGGCAGTAGACTTAGCAGTGGTGGGAGGCTCTCTGGAGAAATTCTGATCTTGCTGGCAATGAGAGGGAGAGCGTAGCCTACTTGCTAGGCTTTTTTCTTCAGGTGTTGCTGACCAGGGGTGGTGGTGGCCCAAGCCCACATGGCCCCTTTGTGGCTGCTAACTCCAGGAGGCCCTCTGAGCTGTTGTAGCTGCCAAAGCCAGCCACTTTGGCACTGGCTATGGCCTTTCCCCAGGTGCTGATGAAGCCATAAGATGCTCCATGGCTGCTGCCAACATAGGGAGAAGCTTTCTCCAGGCTGGGGCTATAGAAGCCCATGCTGAGGGCAGGCAAAGAGTCATTACCACCCGTGCTGCCATTCAACTGGCAAAGCTACAGGTAGGTAGTTGGCAGGAAAGGGAGTCCCCTTCAACATTCAGGGGTAAGTGGGGGAGGGGGTAAGTGGGAGGGGGTGAGAGTAACAGAAAAGAGGTAGGGTTAGGGTTGCCATCACTGGGTGGGGGCAGGGGATTCTCCACTCCCACCCCCTACCCCCTGCCACCATTCACCTGGCTGGTGGGGGGAAGGGTGGGAACGCCCTAATGTTGTTTAGGACTGCGCTGATCTAATGCTGCTTTTTTCCTTTTTACAACTCCTTATGTGCTCAAGGAATCAGTGATGTTACTGACTGTAGCATCTTATGAATTAACTCAAGTAACATGAGATAGCAATCCAGTCTTTAGCAAAATTGGATTTAAATACTTTCTTGGGCTTTAGAGCAGCAGCATTTTTTAAAAAGTCAACTTTGATCTGAAAATTTCCACATGAATGCTGGGAAGATATGTCACAATGCAACATCAATACATTGAATTTATTTAGTACCTTTACTGGTATGTCCAAGTGGTTCTCCAAAAAGCAGACCTAAGAAAAATGACATACAATTCATTATCGCTTACTCTTGAACATTGATTCCTTAATGGGCTGTATTTACTGGCAAGAACCATTTGGCTGTTACTTAAAATAGAAAACCAAGGTGTTAGTTCCTAAGTGATGTACACAAAGAAAGGGGAAAATAAGATATTTGGGGAATTGGGTTAGAAACTTCTACTTTACTAAACACACGAAATCAGTTTAAAAGAAGTATAGCAGAATTTATTGTGTGAATAATGTTTAATTTTGTTCAAGTCTGAACATTTGTATTTTAGAAATATATATAAATATGTAAAACACCATTTGTGTTTTAGAAATATACATTCTACATCTCAGTTGTCTCACTAGTGATTTAACACACTTGATATGCAAATTCATAATTTTATAAAAGTTATGGAAATGATAGAGGTTGATTATGGAAAGTCAAGAATTGCAACGCCTCTAGTTGTCAAGTAGCAGCATCTCTCCAGGGCCTCAGGGAGAAGTTTTTCCCAACTCAGGTATCTGAAATCTATTCACTAGGGTGGGCTCTAGGGTGGACTTAAAACCATGCTTTTACTTACAAGCCATGAGCTCTACCACTGAGCTACAAGCTTCCCTAGCCATGTTGACTCTATAGGCCAGGACTCTGTGTTTGCAACTAGGGCTCAAGACCAGATGTGAGATACAGATGTTGTTGCACTGATTGAAACAGTTAATTCTTGTTGTCTTTCTTTCACCATATTTTTACATAATATCTTAGATTTTCTTTTGTTAACATAAAATCCAGCCAAATCACCAAATTCTTTTATCTTATCCAACAATCTTGGCATATTTTGGATTGGATCTTCTACAATAACCATTACATCATCCGCAAAGGCTCTGTCTTTGTATGTAAATCCCTTGATCTTCATACCTCTTATGGCGTCGTCTTCTCGTATCTGCATCAATAAGATTTCCAATATCAAGACAAACAACAGTGGAGACAATGGGCAACCTTGCCTTGTGCCCTTCCGTATTTCCAATCTCTTAGTTAGTCCGTCATTTACTACAATTGCTGCACACTGGTCTTTATATATAGTTCTTACTGCTTGAATGAACTCTTTTCCCATCTGTAACTTCTCCATTGTGGCGAACATAAAATTCCAGTTTAAATTGTCAAAAGCCTTCTCTGCATCCACAAAAAAGAAACCAACTTCTTTTTCACAGTGTCTGTCATAGTATTCTATTGCATTTATTACAGTCCTTAGATTATCTTTGATATGTCTATTTGGTAAAAATCCTGCTTGCTCTTCTGCAATGAATTCAGCCAGCCATTCTTTCAGCCTCTCCGCCAATATTTTTGCAAAAATATTGTAGTCATTATTTAACTGTGATATAGGTTGATCATTTTTTACATTACATGGGTCCTGCTCTTCTTTTGGAATCAATGATATATTAGCCTCATTCTAGGTTTCCAGAATCTTTTGTGCCTTTAAGATCCCATTCATCACTTTTTTCAGGAAAGGCACCACCTCTTTTGCCATTACTTTATAAAATTTAGCCGTTATTCCATCAGGTCCTTGTGCCATCCCCAATTTAGTCGAATGTATTGCATCCATAATTTCTGTTTCTGTTATTTCAGCGTTTAATTTTCCCTTCCACTTCTCAGATAGCTTTGGTAAATCGATTTTGCTCAAATATTGATCGATACTATCCTCATTTACCACTTTACTCTGATATAATTTGGCATAAAATTTATAAAATGCTCTACTTATGGCTGATTGATCCATTAACGTCTTATCTTCTTCTATAATCTTAGTTATCACTCTTTTTTCCCTCCTCCTCCTCTTCTTCTTCTTCTTCTTTTTTTTATAAATTTTTTTTATTGGTGAGTACATAATTAATACACACATTCCCCATCTTACCTAATTTATATCAACCTCCACCCTTTCCCTCCCCCCTCCTTGTAGACTTCCAACAGCTTTCCAACCCTTAACCTATCTTATTACTTAACTTATTTTCAACTATATTCTTCTAAATCATATGCATATTATATCTCTTACTCTAAACATATTCAAATTCTTTTATATATACTATATCAAATCCATTAATATATCCATCTCTACGTTGCTATTTAAACTGTAAATTTTTAATAAAGTCTCAATAATAATACTAGCTTAGATTAATTAATAGCTAAAATTTTCACATTAATGGTAAAGTTACTTCTCTCTTCTATTTTTAAAATCACAAATTAATAGTTCTCAAACTGCCACAGTCTGTACTGCCCATGGTTCAGATAGATTCCAACAAGCAATAATATTTAACAAAAGGAAGCAGCTTTATTCAGCAATAACAGCAATCCTCCACCCACCCAGTAACCTTGGTCTTCTAGGCAATGAGGTCAGTTCTTCAGCTGGTTACTCAGCAGCTGGGGTCTCTCTCCTGAAGATGCCAGCTCTCTCTCACGTCGCTCTCTCCCTCATGTCTCTCTCTCGCTCTCATGCGTCCCTCTCAAGTTTTTCCCCTCTTATGTAGCCACACCTTATCACCACCAGGTGCTTGCTATTTACAGTGCTGTAGGTTAACTCCTTGCTACCCTGAGGCTGCTATTTACATGGAGAAGGGCTGTGTGGCTCACCACCTATCTCCTCGTGTTTACAATGGTCTTCTGGTATTTCCACTACACAGTCCTCCCTTCACATCCCATTTTTTTTCTAAATATTGTTTCAATTTCCCCCAATCTGCAATGTATTCTCCTGGATCAAGATATTTCAATTTTCTTGTCATTTTGTCCATTTCTGCCATGTACAGCAATTTGTAAATCCAACCTTCTATAGTTTGTATTTCTTGCACTTTCCATTTCTGCGCATATAAAAGTCTTGCTGCTGTAATCATATAAAATAATGTTCTGTACTGCATTGGAACATCTTCCATTCCCAAGTTCAGTAGCAACATTTCTGGGTTCTTATTTATTTGGGTTTGCAAAACCTCATTAATTACTTCAATTATATCTCCCCAGTATTGCTTAGCTACCTCACAACACCACATGTGATATAATGATCCTTCATGCTTTTTACATTTCTAGCATCTGTCTGACATATTAGCATTTCCTAGCGCAATTTTCTTCAGTGTTAAATACCACCTATACATCATTTTATATACATTCTCTTTAATATTAGTACAAGTTGAAATCTTCAGTGTATTTTTCCACAAATGCTCCCAGGATTCCATTGTTATTTCTTTGTGAAAGTTTATTGCCCATTTCACCATCTGGACTTTAACTGTTTCATCTTCCGTGTGCCATTTTAGAAGTATTTTATAAATTTTTGAGATTTCTTTTTTACCTTCTTGTAAAATCACTTCTTCTAGTTCTGAATTTTTCAGTCTTATTCCTCCTTTTAAACAGTCCAAGTTGTAAAGATCTCTGATTTGCCTATATTGAAACTATCCATAGTGGGGAGATAACTCTTCTTCCGTTTTTATTTTTAACATTTTATGTTCCATTAATATTATCTCTTTGTAAGTTAAACATTGTTGTTCATTATAGACAGCTCTCGGATCTATTACTTCATATGGTACCACCCATGAGGGGATACCATCTTCCATATAGTCCTTATATTTCTTCCAATTTTCCCTCCTCTTCTTCAATTGCCAAGCTAAATATTTCCCTGGCTTGTCGGCACCCTCAAATGTTTTTTTGTTTTAATTTCTTCAATTCCCATTCCAATTCTTTGTTCTCCATTGCTTTTAATTGTTCTTGTAAAATCTTTATCTCCAAATGTAATTTCTTTCCCCCCCGGTCTTTTCTTTAGTTGAGTCTCTTTGGTTTTTATCTTTTCCTGAATTTCTTTCCCTTTTTCTTCTTTTCTTTTTTTATCTCTCGCATTTAAGTCCATTAAGACACCTCTCATAACAGCTTTGTACGTATCCCATACTTTATATGTTGATACAGATTTATCCAAATTGTATTGTGTAAAAAATATGGTTTCTTTCTGTAACAAATCTAAATTGCCCTCCTGTTGCAGTAAGTCTTCGTTAATTCTCCATCTAAATTTTTTAGTACATTTCCCAAATCTCCACATAACTGGATTGTGATCTGAGCTTACTTTGGACATAATTTCAACCTCTTTAGTCCATATTGCTAATTCCTTAGAGGCCCAGATCATATCAATTCTCGATAGTGATGAGTGCCTTGCCGAGTAATAAGTAAATTGCTTAACTTTGGAATTATTTCTTCTCCAGACATCCTCCAAATTTTCTGGTTTTGTATTTCAAAAAAAGATTTTGGCAATAATCCCCGTTTCTTTTGAGTTCCCTTTGTTTTTTTGTCTTCCTGTAGATTTACCACTCCATTAAAATCACCTGCCAGGATTATTTGTGAATAAGTCACTCCATCTAATTGTTTCTGTAATTCTTTGAAAAAAATGTCTTTAGCTCCATTTGGTGCATAAATCCCTACTATTATTGTCTTTTGGGAGTTCCAAATAATTTCCACCACAAGATATCTGACTTCAGATTCACTAAATATCATTTTAGGTTGCAGCTCCTCCTTGATATATAACACAACTCCCCTTTTTTCTGTTTTGCTGCAGCAACAAATTCTTTTCCTAGTTTGTTATTTTTTAAGTACTTTTGGTCTTGTTTTTTAACATGGGTCTCTTGTAAACAAATTATATTACAACGTTGCTTGGATAACCAATGAAAAATAGTTTTACACTTGGAAGGTGAGTTAAGTCCGTTTACATTCCATGATATTACTTTACACTCCATAATCAAATTCTGGGTCTTTTAGGTAAGTCTTTATCATTGTCCAACAAGAACATCTCCATCTCATGCCGCGATCTGATAGTTCTCCTAGTTGCTTGAAATTCAAAACTCAGGCCCTCTGGAATCTTCCATCTGTATCTTATATTCAATTCTCTCAAGATCTGAGTCAGATCTCTCTATTTTTTCCTTTCTATCAGGATTGTTTTAGGTAACTCCTTCATTATTCTCACCTTTTTTCCTTCCATTACCAGTGGGTTTTGGAATTGCTTGCTCACAATATCTTCTTTCATTTTTTTGGTAGTAAACTGCACAATCATATCTCTAGGCAGGTTTTTTTGAGCTGCATATCTTGAATTAATTCTGTACGTCACGTCCACATGTCTTACAATCTCTTCCATAGTTTCATTCAGGAATTCTGCTAGTATTTCCGATATCTGTTCTTGGGCTACCTTCCCCTCCTCCTCCGGAACGTCACGAAATCTAAGTTGTCTCTCCATATATTTACATTCCATCACCGCCACTCTTTCATTCAAACCTGTGGTTTCTGCTTTAAATGTAGTGGTTAGCTTCTCCGTCTTTTCTTCCACCTCATTAACTTTTTGCTGCATCATCTGTAGTTCCTTCTTAACCTCGTCGATACTCTTTGTTAACTCCACCACTTCAGATTTAATTGTCTCCTTGAGATCCTTCATCATCTCTTGTATTACATCTTTTAATTCTTTGTTGCCTTCTGCCACTTTCTTATCCAAATTATCAAATACCGACTGCCAGTCCTTTTTCGACATCATGGGGCTTGATTTGCTCCACTCCCACGAGTCTGCTCTCTTCCGCAATTCCGTGGCTTAAATATTTTAGTTCCCAAATTAAATTTCTTGTTTTACTAGTATTTTGTCCAAATGTTAGCGCTTTAATTGTCCAAAATGGCGGGCGTCTTTTCTCTATGGTTTTAAGTCAAAGCTTTGCCCTTACCCTTCTCCAAAATGGCCCACTTCTGGTTGCAATGAGGGCTTGCCCTTGCCCTCTTTCAAAATGGTGCACTTCCTCTTCCGCCTTTCCCTTCACAGCCGCTCTAACCTTGCAGCTTGATGTTTGTGACACACTTCCTGTTCCTTTCCCGTCGTCACACCGCTACTTTCACTATCTCTTTAAACCACAGGTATCTAAATAATAATCCTTTCTTTGCCTCTAATTCTTTTCTAAAAGCTTCTTTTCATACAATTCTTTTACTGGGGTGAACTTAATTAGTCGTTTTAAACTTTCTAGTCTGAATTTTCTGCTTTAATTTAAATCTTCTAATCCAATTTCAAACTTGTAGAAGAGATAACAATCTTTACCTTGCTGGGTCTTTTCTGGGTTGTAATCACTGTTTCAGATGTTCAAATTAGTCCAAATTAGTTACTGAAGCTTGGGTATGGCGATCCTATGCCAGCTCAATGACTCCAAAGCTGCTGCAGAGATTTCTGCCACCCTTCTTAGAGCAGGACCTCAAGGCTGGGAGAGAATCCTTTACACAGAACCCCCCCCTCAGCCGAGATCTACACACCCTCAGGGTCTCAAGCATTCTTGCCTGCTCTCCGCCTGAGAGCAGGGGGGCATGGGCGATCTAGCACCCCACCAGCCCTTACAAACAACAACTTGGATAGCTCAGCTCCCCGAGCTGCATCAGACCACCATGATTCCCAAGCCGGAAGTCTCATGAGTTGGTCAATAAATTTCTTCAAGAGCTGTTTATATAGCTCCAAGAACATATTAGTCCATCATTTCCAGTGTAGAATTTTAAGATCCCAGAGAGTTTGATTCTAGGTTAACAAGAGTAATAAACCATTATGAAGAGTTGAGTCACCATATGCCCAACACACTGGCAAGTTTTCCTGTTCAAGTTTCACTGAAATGTTTATTTATTTAAATTTAAAGTTTGATCTCCCTGCAGGCAGGCTCAGAGCGGATTCACAACATATAACTATATATAATAAAAATATATAATAAAACATTGGTAGCAATCATATGATACTGCATTAAAATACTCCACTAAAAGCATCCCAGGTTGCTTGCATTGCACCCTACATCTCAAAAACATCCCCAAGGACTACAGGCAGGATGGCCAAGATTTAATAAGTACAGGTTGGGGGACATTTTCCCTCACTGGGAGGGGTGGGTTGAGTGATTTGTCTGCCTCAACCATCATAAGCCTGGTGGAACATCTCTTGTCTTACTGATCCAGTGAAATGATAAAAAGTCTTGTTGAGACCTGGCCTCCACAGACAGAGAGTTCCACTAAGTAGGTGCCAGGACTGAAAAAGCCCCGGCCTTAGTTGAGGCAAGGCAAACGTCCCTGGGGCCAGGGGTCACCAGTACAGTGCTCGTGTAATTCAAGTGTATTTTGTCTTGTGTGGTGAGACCCTTAGATGCAACTACCAGGGGTCTGTACTTGGGTTTCCAATTTGGGGAAAATACCTGAATCAGACCCAATTTGCAAAGATTCAGGATTTCCAAAACGGCCCCAGCATACCAGGCCATTTTGGAAACCCCGAATCAAAGATTCCCAAAGCTATTTGTGTAGCTTCGGGAAGCTTCAGGTCAAGGGGTTGAAATGTCCCTCTCCATGCCACTGGGCAGCGGGACGGAGAGGGACATTTAAACTACCAATCAGCTTTTCGTCGAGGGCTTCCCGGACAAATGGCAGAGTGCAGCCTGTTGGGGTTTAAATTTCCCTCTCCGTGCTGCAGCCCAGCAGCACGAATTGGGACATTTAAATTCCCAACTCATCTGCTTGTCAGGGGTTTCCCTAACGAGCAGCTGAGTGCTGCCAGGGTGAAATGCCCCCCTTCCTGCCGCTGCACAGTGGCAGGGAGAGGTGCATTTCACCCCTGAATCAGCCACTTATTGGAGGTTTCCCTGACAAGCAGCTGAGTGCAGCCTGTTGGAGGTTTAAATTTCCCTCTCCCTGCCTCTGCACAGCAGCATGGAAAGGAGCATTTAAACCCTGGGATCAGCTGTTTGGTGGGGAAATTCCCACCAAGCAGCTGCTGGTGAGGGTCTAAATAACCCTTTCCAGGGCCAGGTAAGTGGGGTGGAGTGGGTGTTGGCGGTGGGAGGGCTGGAAGCTTCTCCCCTCACTTCGGTATGCTCCAAATCTTTATGGAGCATACTGAAGTGATTTAAATACCCGAATCCGAAGCAGCTTGCCCCTTAGTGTTTCAGGTAATTATGAAGCTTTTTCCCTCTTTGGATAAACGAAAGCAGGAAACCCAATTTTTTTTCTGCACACCCCTAGCAACTACACGGATTAGACAGTCAGTGGAGTGGATATGGATGTTATCAGTTCTCTGCTAAATCCTTGTCCTAATGTAAAACAAATATATTGTACTCCACTTTATATATGTCAGCAGGTATAGTTTTATTTGCACAGAGTTATCTTAGACGAAGAAAAAATAATATATACAAGATATAATAATGACCAAATATGAATTAGATTTTATCAGTTTTTTTTTTGTTAACCTGTATTTTTAAAGGGTTCAGAGTAATCTGTTATTTCAGAGAGACACAACATTCATTTTGGCTCTAGATAATTATTAATATAGTAAAGTGACCATAATTTTTCAGAACAATAGTTTTATCTGGTACAGAGAGATATTCATGCTTTAGTTTCCTTGGCGTCTGGTGATGGAATATAAAGCAATGTAAAAGAAATCCATGGAAAAATTAGTCTGCTGAGATTACCTTGATTTTAGAAAGTCTTGCAAAATCAAGCCCATGTATCATGCTATAAATGTTCCATCTATGCCACCCATTTGGATAATGACAAGATAATAGCTATATATGTGCATTTTACATACTTATAGACTACAGTCTTGCATCAAAGACTTGAAAGCATTTTTCCTGTCCTTATTAGAATATAAAATTGTTCCTCATCAGTGACTGAATGACATAAGACATCAGACATTTTCTAGTATTGATGTATATTACCCGAGGAGTATGATTACAGGACCACACCCACCCAACAATAAGAAACTTCAGTTGGCCATGCTATTGTTCTGCTAGTAACTATGAGGATATCTGTGCTTTCATACAAATATACAATGTAAAAGTACTATAGACTTTTACATAGATCATATAGGAGAGGTTGACAACATTGTGGTTGTTCACCATGCCAGCACTTCCCTGGGAAAGGGAAACACTGGATAACAACCCCAACCATATTGTCAGCCCATACCACAATCTCCTCAGTCCAAGCATTTCTGTGATGGTGTCACAATTAGACATAGGTACAAATGGGGAAAGAACCCGAACAGGCTGTTCGGTGTCCATTCCCGACGATGAACATGAACAGCCGACCGGACCCGAACATGTCCCATTCCTGAACGTGTTCATTGGTGTCAGGGCAGCCCCCTTAGCACTTACAGAGCCCATATTCACAGGTAATGTACAGTAGGCTCTTCTACAGCCACCACCCAAGTTTGGTCAAGATTGCAGTATGGATCTCGGAGCTATACATTCCCAAATTCAACACCCCCAGGAAACTCCCAATCAACACAAATGGAGCCACACTTCCCAGTTCACTTGTGCCCCATGTGGTTGTCCTGAAGGTGTGCGGCCTCCCCTCTCAGGGACAGGGGGTCTGGCTGTTCACCGGCAGTACCCCCATATGCCCGTCGGCCAGGCCGCTGGGTGGGAGGTGGACAATGCATCCGCTGGTGCAGCAAGGTGGGTGAAGACTGTGGCCGCCGGGCCTGGTGGGCATGGTGAGGTGGTGGCATGCCGCCTCCCCTCACGGGTCTGGGGGTCTGGCTGCTGGCTGGCAGCATCCCCTATGTGCCTGCCTGCCAGGCCTTTGGGTGAGAGGTGGACAACGCATCTGCTGGTGCAGCAAGGTGGGTGAAGACTGCGGCCACCAGTGTCAGATCTGTGGCTAAATAATAGTTGTATCCAGACTACCTTCTGTAATCAGACAAGAGTCCGTTGTTTTCAAAAGATTTACTGAAAAAGGCAACCATTATAGTCCACTGGCCCAGATGCAATATCTGGGCTGGTACACGTGTATTGTTACGAATGATAGGCAAAGGACAAGGTACAGAGTATCAAACCCCAGCAGGCCCCAACCTCCCCCCATAGTTCTCAAAACAAGCCGCTTGAGGCTGAGAAAGTGAAAGTTTCCCAAGGCTGGAAAAGCTGTAGTCAAAACATTCCTCTTCTGTGAGATAGCTGCTAGGGAACGTCTTGGCACCTGTGAAGAAAGCACTCAGAATACTAAAAGAATTAAAATGGAGTCTCTTTGGTTATAACATAGAGGAAAGCATTCTGAACCTGACATTTCTGCCCCCTCTAAAATGCTCCTCTCCCTGGTTTATGCGGATAACGGGTATGGAATGCTTTAACTAATTTAGGAGCATGAACATGTACAGAGTGCACCCATTCATCAAACCCAGAGTCAAAGTCCTTCCATCTGATATGATAAAATAACTGATTTCTTTTAAGTTTAGAGTCCAAAATGTGTTGTACTTCATAATGGGTTTGATCATCAATTAAGGTTGGAATGGGAGGGGCACGGGTGTACCATTGATTTGCTGGGGGAACCGGATTTCGGTTTCGTTTTCTCAGCCATGCCGGACGCTCCTCTCGGCTGGTCCGGGAGGAAACGACTGGGCACCCTGACCGGGCGGCTGATCCGCAAGGATTAGCCCCCAGGACTCCCAGGGAGGGAGCCAGGGTCCGGGATGCGGCGGGAAGAACTCCCCGAAATCAATGTGGGGGGGGGGGGAATTGCCCGTTTGTCCCTATGGAGGCCGGCAGATGTGCGCGGCGCCTCGAGTGCCGCCGGGCAACGAGAAACGGCAAGTAAAAGAAACAGGCGGAACCCTGTAAACAAGCGAATCCCTTCTGTTCTACAAGCGTTTGTGAAGGAGAGGTTGATCTGAAGAAGACTCGCTCTTCCCCTTCGTTGAGTTCCAGAATTTTGTTGGCGCCCCCCCCCCCAAATGGCAGCAAAGAAGCAAAGTCCCGCTCTCGGTAAGTCAATCTCGGCTACCTTGAAGGGGGAGTAGCTCGAAGAGTTGGTGCGCAGGGCGGTGGTGGAAGCCATAAAACCCTTTGTTGACAAGCTGAACGAAACTGATCAAAGGGTGGGCTTAATTGAAAGCGAGGTGAAAACCATTAAGGCAGCAGCGGGGGGGGCAGAAAAGTCTGCTCTGGAAAGTGCGTCACTTGTGAAGGCTACAAAAAAGGAGCTGAAGTTGGTGGAGAACCAGCTGATCGGGTTACAGGTGGAACGAACGCAGACAATTTTGCGTCTCCAAAACGTGAAAGAGGAGGAAAATGAGGATCTGTGAGATTTGGTCTCGGAACTACTGGCGACACCCGCGAGGACGACTAAAGAAGAGGTTAAAAGCGCCATTTTGGAGGTCCGTCGGGCTTCTTCAAAATATGCAACAAAGCGACAGTTGCCTCGTGAGATCATTATTGACTTTTCATCTAAAAAGATTCGGGACACCATCCTATATAACTCATACAATGCGGATTTGGACTTTATGGGTTTGAAAGTCAAGATTTTGAAGGACGTTCCATTTCTAGTCCGGAAACGGCGTTTTAAATATAAAAAGTTTGCAGCTCTTCTGAGGGACCATGGAATAAAGTACAAATGGTTATTCCCGGAAGGAATATGGTTCAGATATAAAGATCAGGCCTATAAGATATTATCAGAAGATCAACTAAAGGATTTTGAGAATAAAAACCCAGAACTCTGCTGCACCAAGAACGAAGAAAAGGAGGAGCCGGAGGGGGGGGAGGAGGAGGAGAGCATCGCAACAGCAGTTGCACAGAGAGAATTGCGTCCGGGACCTAGAAGGGGGAGGAAAGTTTAATCAGATTTTGAAATGTTTATTCTCTGTATGATTAACCACTCCATCATTATTCTATGGAGCTATTTTTGTATTATGACAGTATGAAGGGAAACATTGAAGTGTAGTGTTTAGTGTTTGTAGTTCATTCCCCCCCTTTTCTTTTTCCACCCCCCTTTGTCCCTTCCCTCTCCCCTTTCCTTGTGATAGTCTGTAGTGTTTTGTAGTTATGAAAAATAAAAAAAATTATAAAAAAAAAAAGATTTGCTGGGGGAACCTTTTTCAAGAGGCTGACATGGAACGTATCATGCCCGTGGCGCAGATTTTTTGGTAAATCTAGGGCTACAGTCACTTTATTGATCACTTTACGAACAGGAAAAGGTCCTAGAAATTTCAATGCTAATTTTCGGCTGGTTTGAGTGACTTTTAAATTTTTTGTAGACAGATAAACTAAGTCTCCAGGTTGTAAGTCCCATTTGGCCACACGATGGCGATCAGCGTATTTTTTGTAATCCTGTTTGGCCTTGTCGAGATGTTTTTTAATTAAAGTCCATTGCTGAGCTGCTTCCCCCCACCATTCTGAAATATCTCTGGAGGCTGAAGTAGGAGGGGGGAGCGCTTCAAACGGGAAGGGCTTAAAGTGGAAGCCATATACCACTTTGAAGGGGGTTTCTCCTGGGGAGGCATGCACGCTGTTATTATATGAGAATTCTGCTAAGGGTAGCAAATCAATCCAGTTGTCTTGTTGGAAGTTAATATAACAGCGGAGGAATTGTTCTAATATTTGATTAGTTTTTTCGGATTGTCCATCGGTTTGAGGATGATGGCTGGAACTCAAACCTTGCTCAATTCCCATAATGTGTAGAAGGTCCCGCCAGAAGTTGGCAACAAATTGCCCGCCGCGGTCCGAAATCACCTTTGACTGAAAAGAATGCAGTTTAACAATGTGTTTTAGGAAGATATCTGCTAGTTTTCGGGCCGAAGGTATAGTGGTGCAGGGTATGAAATGTGCTTGTTTGGAGAACAAATCCACAACGACCAAAATGCAAGTGTGGCCCTTGGAGGGGGGAAGGTCTGTGATAAAATCCATGGATATGATTTCCCATGGTCTGCTTGGCATTTCTAAAGGTTGTAAAAGTCCAGGTGGCTTGCCTTTGCGTGACTTGGCACTGAGACAAATGGGGCATGACGCTATATATTGTGAAATGTCCTTGCGCATGCCTGGCCACCAAAATTGTCGTTGCACTAAATGGAGTGTTTTTAAGTACCCGTAGTGGCCAGCCATGGGGGCGTCATGACAACGTTGTAGCACTTCTTTTCTTAAACTGTTGGGTACATAGAATCGGTCCCCCCATAGCCACTCTCCTTGCTTGGATTGTTGCAATTTTTCCCTCGGTACTTTCTCCCCCTCCTTTTCCACTTCAGCTTTTAGTTTTAGTCTCCACCCTTGATCTGGTTGAGGAGGCTGGACTGCGCGACTGCACATTGTGACTACTCCTCCAAATTGCTTAGGTGAAAAGACAGTGTCTATCGTCTCCTTCCTTTTGCTTTTGTGTTGAGGCATGCGCGATAGGGCGTTGGCAAGAAAGTTAGTTTTGCCAGGCAAAAAGTTCAAAGTGAAATTGAATTTAGAAAAATATTCTGCCCATCTAAGCTGCTTGGCGTTTAACCTTCTGGGGCTGCATAAAGCTTCTAAATTTTTGTGATCCGTCCATACTTCAAACGGATGGCGGGCTCCCTCTAATCAATGTCTCCAGGTGGAGAGTGCCGCTTTTACAGCAAAAGCCTCCTTTTCCCAAACGTTCCAATTTCTTTCAGGTTCAGAAAATTTTCGGGACGGGAAGGCACAGGGTTTAAGTACACCGTCCTCCCCATGCTGCAATAGGACGCCTCCAATCGCAGTATCGCTGGCGTCCACCTGTACTACAAATGGGCGATTTTCGTCAGTGGGTTGCAGCACTGGTTCGGAAATAAATTGTTGTTTGAGTTGATCGAATGCTGCTTGGCACTGTGGCGTCCAAGACAATTTAGCACTTGATTTTTTAATTTGCTCCCCTTTCTCTTTGGTTTTTAATAGTTCAGTAAGGAGAAGCGTTATTTGAGCAAAGTTTGCTATAAATTCTCTATAAAAGTTGGCAAACCCCAGAAAGGATTGTAGTTCTTTACGAGTACTGGGCGTTTGCCATTCATGGACAGCTTGCACTTTGCGATATATCACATGAACACTTGGAAAACAATTGGTGCTCGTTTTCGGGTGGGGATTTAAAAAATCAATAAAAAGGGAAGGGTTTAGGAAAAAACTCTTTGTGGGTGTTAGTGGATGATCGGTTTGGTTGGTGTCGGTGCTTTGTGTGATGGTCATGGATCCCATAATTGCTATCATTGCTCATGTTATGTGGATCTTAATGGAGTGGCAGACACAGATGCTGCTGGCCTACCAGTGGTACTCTGTTCAAAGGCGGCGGGCCGCCGCCAGGATTTTTTCCAGAGTTCTGGAACCACCGTTGCCTGGGCGCGTTCAAGAAGATGGCGGCTCCAGCGGTTTCTGCAGTGGTTCCTGCTTGCTGAGATGGAGGAGCCAAGGCAGCACTGGGTGTACCCACGCAGCACGGACTGGTGGGAAAACATTGTGATGGTGCACTGGGATGACCGTCGCTGGATGCGCCGCTTCCGAATGTCCAAGAGCACGTTCATCAAGCTGGTGGAGGCTCATTTAAGCTGCAATTTTTTTGATCGAATCTTTGGCATAATGATATTATGCTAAATAGAAACCAATGCCTTATTTCGTCGGGGCGAAATAAGACGTGTGTTACCCCATTGTTGTTGCAACCACCAATCAACTCAAGCACCGTCAATAATTTAGGATATTTAATTTTGCGATATCGATAGGAAGAATTTTGCAAGAAATAAATAAAAATTTATTTTTTTATTCATCAGTACTGCATAAAAGCTATGCTTTAATAAGAATAAATTAATATTTTTAAAAAGACGTGCCAAATGTTAGAACATCATCCCAGGCAATATTCGAGCTAATGTGAAGTGTCATAGGGGACTGAGTATATGTGGGGAAAGCTGGGAAGCCTGATAGCTGTGCTGCTATGTGATCTTTATTGCGCAGGAATATATGCCGTAATTTCGCTATTACATTGATCTAGAGAAAAATAAAAAATAGAAAAAAAACAGGGAGTTGCACAAGGCCGGTATTAGGCTACATTGCCAAAAAAAGTTTTACACTCAACCAGAAATGATTTCGAAGACATCTGAGTTATAATTCCCAGACAATGAAAGAAAAAATGAAAAACAGGCATTAACAGACTACAGAGCACTTGATAATAGAATCAGCCAATGGGAATGCAGGGAACAGCCAGAAATACTTGAATGGGGGTGGTTTAAAAAAAAGGCGCGTAAATTGCGCTTGTAGGCATTCACGTCCACCATGAAATTCCCGCAAGAAAACAGTGACTGAAGATCCAAGAGGAATGCAGAAGAGATGGGTGTGATTTATCAGGTAATGTGACCAGCACTCGGGAATGCGGGGGAAAGGTGGGGAAAATGTGTTAAAAAAGGAGTAATGTGGATTCGGCCCTTCTGAGCCTTTTCCCACTCCCAAATGAACAACAGAATTAGCCTGCTGATCAGAGGAACTTGACTATTAATATCTTGATAAAGATTCAAAAGATACAGCCAGCAGATCTCACTATGCAATACAGCTGGAGGTTTAAATGAAATTAATCCCAGCATAATATAATGTTCTCTAACTGGCCACTGCTTGATCTGGGCATTTTTATTTCAACTTCTGTACAAAAAAAGCATCTTAGAGCAATGAATTAGTCCCATCACCTTGGGGACCTTATTTTGGGTGGAAAGGTAGCAAATAAGTGTTTAAATAAAATAAAGAAATCCTATGCAAAGAACAGATATTGATGACATTCATTTTAAATAACTTTATTTTATTTTTAAAATTTAAAATATCAACTCAGTAAACAAAATTAAAATCCAATGTTAACTTAAGTATGGTAAAGCATATATCCCCTCATACAGAACTGTCATTGTTGAATACTGAAATTGTTATTAGGATGATATTCTTAATGATAACTACATATTACATTCCATTAGCAAAAGAATGGAAGAAAGCCTTCTCGGTGGCTGCCCTCCAGTTATGGTCGCCTTCATATGACAAACTTACCACAGTACAGGCCTGTCATGTGCACCTAGAATTATTAATGAAACAATAAGGAATTTCAGTGAAACTAATAATGTTCTATTCTGTTTTTCTAATATGCATATGTTGCTTTTGGGATGTATCTTGGTCTATATATTTAAATAAATAAAACTCATGACTGGATTACTGTAATGCATGCAAGAGGGATTGCTCTTGAAGACAACTGAGAAGGTACAATTAGTGCAAAATATAGTGACCTGTTTTTTAAAAAGAGTTTTCATTGTGCTTACAGGTTCCATTTCAGTGTGCTGATTCTTACCTATAAATCTGTTCATGACTTGAAATTCTCTCTCCCCATGTGACTCTGCACACGGCATCCACTAGAACTTGTTACCTTTGCAGCTCTGCCACAAAGTACTCATGTTGATATTGTCGAGCTTGTAAGATTGTCCTGTCTTGTTGTGGTACACTCTCTGTGTGTGCCTCCCTCTTTTTCTTTCTTTCTTTCTTTCTTTCTTTCTTTCTTTCTTTCTTTCTTTCTTTCTTTCTTTCTTTCTTTCTTTCTTTCTTTCTTTCTTTCTTTCTTTCTTTCATCTATCTATCTATCTATCTATCTATCTATCTATCTATCTATCTATCTATCTATCTATCTATCTATCTATCTATCTATCTATCTATCTATCTATCTATCTATCTATCTATCTATCTATACACACACACACACAGACAAAGAGAGGGAGACTAAAGCACATACTACAGGCCATAGATAAGATAGTTGTGAAATCAGGAAGATTCATAGAGTCTATAGAAACGTGTCTCCTTTTCCCAGCTTCTCTTTAGAAAGCCAGTGTGGTGTTATGGTAGAAACAGACAATTACGGACTCCAATCCCAACTCAGCTGAGAAGGGTCTGTCACTGTCTCTTAGCCTTGCCTACCTCTCATGGCTGTTGTAAAGATTAAATGGATGACAAAAGAACAAGTACATTGTCCTAAGCATTCTGAAAGAAGGATAAGATTACTGCTAAAATTTATATAGATCACTCATTTCATTTAATTGTTTTTCTCTGGAAATTGCTGATCAAAAATGATGTAATACTATTCTTTGTATGGGAAATAGGAAAAAACATTTTGAGTAATAAAGAAGTATTACTTTTTCATTCTGAAGAGCAAGGTCAACATCTGGCTTTTCAGAGACACCAGAAAACTGCTCTAAGATTTTTCAGCTGCTCTTAACACAAGGGGCAGGCAGGTCACATTCAATGCAGCACACAGGATACACACTTGACCTGATGTAGGTACATTTAAAAACAAAAATTGAGACAGTCTTCTGTAGTCAATCATTCTTGTTCCTTATTCTCATGAGCAATAAAGCCAGTCTCAGTGTTTTGACCCTTCCCTGCAAAACAGTCACAAAGACTCTCAGAATCTCTCAGCAAAATAGCTTTAGGATTTGTCCATCTCCTATTCAGAACTTAATCTTGCCTTTCCACTATTCTTGCACTGCAGCATTCATTATTGTGACTTAACACCTTGGGGATTGGAGGGAATAAAATAGTAAGTCATCCAGAATGTGTTTTTAATAAACCCCAGCTCACCGGTCACCTGGAACGGTGCCAGCCTGCTGAACCTAAGTGACTTTCCACGCAGATCTAGCAGCTTTTAAAAGCCTGACTACAATAGGGGGAAAAACACAAAGTGGTGATGCAAAGTCAATATCCACTGTGAAAGCTTTAAGCTTTCGTCCCATCCCTCCTGTGATGAAGTACTAGCCTTCATTTCCCAAGTTACATGTAATCCCATTAATGAACAGGAAGACATTTTGTCCACTGTGCTTCCCCGCTAACCCTTTGGATTTTTTAATTTAAAATAGAAAAATTCTCACTGAGTCAAGTGCAATGTAAAAGGTTCTTGACGGTGGAACTGTTTCCAGCAAGCAAAAGAAATTCCCTTGTTGAATTGGATATGCTGTAGCTAATTACAGCAATTCTGCTTCTGGCTGCCACCTTTATTGCAGAGCGATATACTATGATTTGCTCAGTCGTTCGGCCACCGCAGTCAAAGGCTTGGAGAATTTGATTCTTTGAATAATTTATTCCGTTAAGAGCGGTTTAATTAAGATAGCTTCATTGTGTTAATAGAATTTATAGCAAAACATAACATATTGGGCCCCCCACTAGCACCTTGTGTAGCAAATCTGTCAGCATTTCCATTACAGCCCTTGTGTTTCAAAGGGTTACAACTTGACCATAAAAATTAGCTGCAGGTGTGCAATAGCTTTGTCCAAAAGCCATGTTTTTTTTTTAAAAAAAGCACTTTAGTTGATAATCCATTTGACCTTTTAAAGCACTAAAAGTTTAAAAATAGCGTATGTTTCGTAGCTGTAAAGGTTGTCTTTTTAACATTTTTTAATTTTAAAAATTGTTCCAGTTTGTGTGTTGAAGGTCACAGAATCAAACTGATCTTTAAATAGCATATCAGTGTCAGATAAATCTTATTGTATCCGAGACACAGAAGGATAGAATTGGAAACAATAGACAGCTCAGTTCTAAAACCTGAAGGTGGTATGTCCTGGTGTAGCTGGTCAGTATCCTATTCCCTCAACAGAGACTCTCACTTGGATGATGTTACCCTGATTGTGCTGCACTGTTTTAATTGGTGACCAGAGACCCTCTTGTGGGTTAGTGAGACAGTCTGGTCCATGAAAGGGTTTGGTTTGTCTTTGCCATGTTCGCTTTTCACAGCGTGGGCCATGGACCTACATCTCCAGTTGTCATCACTGCTAGCATAATCAAACAGAGATGACAGCCTAGTGCTGCTTGCCCCAGCCACACCACTATGGGGAGCAGCTTGGCATCCAATGAGGTATCAGGTCTACCATGATTGCTTCTGCTGATCATTTGCCTTAGAATGCCTTCTGTGAGTGAGAAGTTGAGACAATCTGTGCCCATTACCTCCTTCTACTTCATGTCCTCACATTATGCCCAGCACTGGTCCTGGTGGTCCCTTGAACCCACATTCCAGGGTAGCAAAGTGGAGTGGAGTGGAAGACTATGGGCAGGTTTCCCACTATACTCCCTTTCTGCAAGTGAAATTCCACTAATAGTTGCTTGGACATAACCCAATAAGTGCAAGAGAGAGTCATTCCGAGAAATTCAGCAGCCCAAGATCAAAACTGGAACTACTCAACATGGCCATGAGAACCCCATAGGGTGATCCTGGAAGACCTTTCACAAGTGCATAATTTGCTCTTGTTCCAAAAAGTATGCTGATGCCTCATTTATTCAGTTATGCTTTTTGTGTAGTGAGATATCATTTTGTGGGATCATAATAAGTAATAGTGACTGCATGATTACCAAAGGCAATGTTGGCCTTATGTAGCTACTCCTCTAGTGAAAGGGCAAGCTGTCCAATATCCCAAGCTCAACAGTCCTTAAACCTAAATCCAATACGAAAATTGTGTTGTCTTAAACAAGAAGGGGAGCCTATTAACTTCCCACTGTCCTACACAGAATATAGTATGAATAATCTCTTTCTCTTAGAAGATATGTCCATTCAATACAAGTTGTTCCTAGTTCACAGAGCTAGATTAATTCATGCTCACAAAACAGCTGATCTTTTTGAGGTATAAACACCCTGAGAGAGTTTGATGGTCTTATGAGGGTGCTATCTTGTTCTTCTACTACAGACCAACACAACTACCCACCTGAAACTATCTTCATAGTACCAATTATCTACTTACTGCCTATTCTCACTGGCAGTGATTCTTATGCAAATAAAGATCTTAGCCAACATATAATGCAACTTGAGATACTCTAGATGGGAATTCCAGAGATGAACTTGGGTCCTCTGAAGGCAAAACATGTGCTCAGTCACAAAGGAGCATCCTGTTCTCCACTGTTCCTCTGTTTTTAGAAACATAGTACAGTAATACAACCCCTAATCTGTAAATGAGTTATTTCCCCCTTACCTATATCCTGACCAGACCTTCAGCAACCATCTTTCTTGTATCTATCTTCTTTACTATTTCTATACAGCTAAATTGTTTTGACTTTGAGGGCCAAGCTACAAGTGATGAATGACACTTGAACAGCAAGTGGATCGAGTGGAGAGCAAGTGGAGGGCAAGTGAACAGGGAGGAATACACTTGCCGTTCAAGTGTCATTTGTCACTTGTAGTTTGGCCCTGTCTAAAGGCACCTTATAGCTGACATGGTTATAACTACGCATTCACCATTACACACACTGCAGGAAGCTGTGTCCACTTTCAAGTCCCTAACTCATAAACTAATTTGATTACACATGACAAAAAACCCACATATTTACCATGTGCATATTTTTTCAAGTAAGTAAAATGTTTTTGTCTCTAAAAAGCACAGTGTGTGAGATAGCCCTAAAGCCAGAGAGGTTGTCCAGTCATTGCGAGCAATCTGTCTGACTTGCATATTTGAATTGGTCCTTGGTGTGGGGGCAAAAATATAAAAGAGTAGAGAATGACAAAATGTAAAAAGGTGAGATTTATTACTTAATTTAAACCAGGAAAGGATGCCCAGGAGAGCTAAGAAAGGAATAAGGATGCTGCTGATGCTATACTTAAAATTGGCAAGAAGAAAGATATATTTCTGAAGAGACAGGAGTAGAAGTTGCTTTAAAAAAAGGATAAGAGTCTTAGCAAGATCCAGTGAAATTTATGGAACAGAAATTATTGTTAGTTCTTGAGAGAAAATAATAGGCCTAAAAAAGAAGGGGAGGAGAAAACCAGATACCAAATACCAACATGACAGCTGTGGAAACTAATAATTTTACATATAAATCAACTAATATAAATTAGTATCTAAAAATATGAAAAATGTCTGTTTTCTGTTTGGAGAGCATATTTGAACACAGAAGCAATAATTCTGCTTTAATAAACAAAGTCAGTTTTCAGTTAAAATGGGAGCCTGCCTCTGAATTCTGAGCCGCAACTGACTGAGAAAACCTCATATTCTGAACATTGGTACATTTCGCACTCAGTTTTTAGAGCGCGTTTGTACCTGTTCCACATGCCATGTTTGCAAGGTTTTCACACTTAAAAGCAGTCATGGGATGCAGTCCCGCTTTTTGTCCGCTGTATCCCTGATTTTTCCCCCTGCGGACATACCCCGATGTTTGTTTAAGTTCGCTGCTGACTGGCAGCTGGCCCGCATTTTGCTAATGTGAACACTTTTGCCCCCTTTTTGCTTCTCTCCCCCCCTCTCCTTTTCCCTGGGAGCTGATTGGTTTGTGCAGAATTAACCACTCCCACCCTCCTCAGCTCTCTGAACTCCTTGTCTATCATTTTTTTTAGTAAAGCAAGATGAGGGTCATAAGGCTGCTTCTTCGTTGGTTTCCTTCCTCCCGGTATGCATGCTCTTTTATTTTTTTTCAAAGCCAGGAATGATTCCTAAGCTTGCTGCTAATTCCCTGCTAGCTTTAAAAGCAAGGAAAGTGTTAAATAGCTGCTTTCTCCTTCCTCCCTTAGGGTATGCACACACATTCTTTTTTTTTTTTAAAGACAAGAATGGGTTGCAACATTGTAATGTTCCTGCACTTTCTTCCTGGCTTTAAAAGCCAGGAAAGGATTAAATGGCTGCTTTTCCCTCCCTCCCAGGCATGTTTCAGACTTTGCCAAAGAGGGGGAAAAACCCAAGCATTTTGTTTTTTGTTTTTTTTATAAATTTTTTTATTGGATTAGATTATATAATCATAAAATACAAACATTCCCCCTTTATTAATATCTGTTTCTAACCCCTCCCTTTCCTCCCCCCTTTTATTTGACTTCCAACAGTTTTCCAACCCTTTATCTATCTTATTACTTACTTACATAATACCTCATGTAATCTATTAAACATGCACTTAAACTCTCTTCTAAGCTTGTTATTCTTTTTTTTTAAACACAGAACTACCATTAACCCCTCCTTTACTAAATCTTATATTCTAAATAACACATTGCCAGCATTTTGATAACCTTTATATTATTAGTATAACATTTTATCCATTTTCTATTCCCTTACTTAATCTCTTTACTCTCCCTCATATAAGTTAATCAATTTAACTTATAGTCTATATATTTCTTTAAACATTTCTTATTCTTATTCTCAATCTATTTTAGTTATATAAAATACCTGTTATACTAAGAATTTAACTACAGTAAAAAATACCCAGCTAGCATGCTCATATATATTCATAATATCTATTCATAATAATACGTCTGCTATTTAATACTGTGTGTAATAAAACAGAATTTTCATCTTAACCCTGATAATAGCTTAGAATTTAATATTTAAATCCCCCTTTCCCGGTAAAGCCACTTCTCTCTTCTTTTATAAAGTCTCAGTAATTTTCAAACTGCCACAGTTTCCCTTCCACATCCCATTTTTTCTCCAAATATTGCTTCAGTTTCTCCCAATCCATATTAAACTGTCCTGGATAGAGGTCTCTGAGCTTCCTTGTCATTTTGTCCATCTCAGCCATGTACAGCAATTTATAAATCCAATCTTCAATAGTTGGTACTTCTTGCAATTTCCATTTCTGCGCATATAAAAGTCTAGCCGCTGTTGTCATGTAAAATAACAATGTTCTATGTTGTGCTGGAATATCTTCCATTCCCAAGTTCAGTAGCAGCAATTCTGGGTTTCTATTAACTTGAAATTATAAAATCTCATTAATCACTTCTATTATTCCTCCCCAGTATTGCTTAGCTACCTCGCAAGTCCACCACATATGATACAAAGATCCTTCATGTTTTTTACACTTCCAGCATTTATTTGACATGTTAGTATTCCCTAATGCAATTTTCTTTGGTGTCAAATACCAGCGATATATCATTTTATAAACGTTCTCTTTGATATTTGTGCAAGTCGTTATCTTCAAAGTCGTTTTCCACAGGTATTCCCACGCCTCCATTGTTATCTCTTTATGAAAGTTTATTGCCCACTTCACCATTTGAACTTTAACTGTCTCATCTTCTGTATACCATTTTAAAAGTACTTTGTAGATCCTTGAAATTTCCTTTTTGCCCTCCTGGAGTATCACCTCTTCTAATTCTGAATTCTCCATTCTCAGTCCTCCTTTCACACAGTCCGAATTATAGAGATCTCTTATCTGTCTATATTGAAACCATCTATAACTTGAGGACAGTTCCTCTTGCGTCTTTATTCTTAATTTAGAGAATTACAATAATGTTATCTCCTTATATGTTAAACACTGTTGTTCATTTCCAACAGTTCTTGGGTCTATTACTTCGAACGGAACCACCCACAAGGGGATTCTGTCCTTCATATAGTTTTTGTATTTCTTCCAAACAGCAAAAAGGCTTCTCCGAATATAGTGGTGCAAAAACATAGAGTCAGCTTTAACTTTATCATACCACAGGTATGCATGCCATCCGAATGTTTTTTTATATCCCTCCAAAGCCAGTAGCTTGCAGTCCTTCAACGTCATCCACTCTTTTATCCAAGACAGGCAAATTGCTTCATGATATAATCTTAAATTGGGCAGCTGCATTCCACCTCTTTCTTTAGCATCCTGTAATACTTTCATTTTCACCCTAGGTTTCTTGCCTGCCCACACAAAGTCCGATAATTTCCTTTGCCATTTTTCAAATTGTTTAGTGTCACACATGATTGGAATTGTTTGTAACAGGAACATCACTCTCGGCAATACATTCATCTTTACTGCTGCAATTCTTCCCAACCATGACAAATTCAGCCTATTCTATTTAATCAGATCTTGCTCTATTTGAGTCCACAATTTCTCATAATTATTCTTAAATAGGTCTATATTCTTCGCAGTCAGTTCAATTCCCAAATATTTTACCTTATTTGTTACTTCACAGTCTGTTATCTCCTCTAGTTCCTGTTGTTTCTGTTTAGTCATATTCTTGCATAGTATCTTGGACTTCTTTTTGTTTACATAAAATCCAGCCAAATCTCCAAATTCCTTAATTTTCTCCATCACCTTTGGCATATTCTCAATTGGATCGTCCACAATTAGCATTATATCGTCCGCAAACGCTCTGACCTTATTTTTATTCCTCGGATTGCATCGTCTTCTCGAATTTGAATCATCAATATTTCCAATACTAAGATGAACAACAATGGTGACAACGGGCAACCCTGTCTCGTACCTTTACCTATTGTCAATTTCTTAGTTACATCTTCATTCACCACAATTGCTGCACTCTGGTCTCTGTAGATTTCTTTCACAGCACGAATGAACTTTTCTCCCATTTGCAGCTTCTCCATAGTGGCAAACATAAAGTCCCAGTTCAAATTGTTAAAAGCTTTTTCAGCATCCACAAAGAAAAAACCAACTTCTCTATCACAACGTTTATCATAATATTCAATAGCATTTATAACTGTCCTTAGGTTATCTCTAATCTGTCTGTCTGGCAAAAATCCGGCTTGCTCCTCTGCAATAAATTCAGACATCCATCCTTTTATTCTCTCCGCCAAAATCTTCGCAAAGATTTTATAGTAATTATTCAGCAACGAAATTGGCCTATAATTTTTTACATTGGTCAAGTCTTGTCCCTCTTTAGGAATCAATGAAATATTGGCTTCACTCCAAGTAACTGGAGTCCTTTGATCTTGCATAACTCCATTGATCACCTCTTTCAGAAAAGGCGCCAGTTCATTTGCCAGTGCTTTATAAAATTTAGCTGTAAGTCCATCCGGGCCTGGTGCCTTTCCTAATTTTGTCGACCATATTGCCTCTTTTATTTCTTCCTCCGTCACTTCTCTATTCAATTTTTCTCTCCATCCCTCAGAGATTGCAGGGAGCCTCATCTTTCCCAGATAATTTGCTATTGAATCTTTATTAACTTCTTTTTTTTTGGTACAACTTTGCGTAGAATTTATAAAAGGCTCTACTAATGGCTGACTGCTCCAGATAAGTTTTATTCTCCTCACAAATTTTGTTTATGGTTCTTTTCTCCTTTCTTTTCTTCAATTGCCATGCCAAATATTTCCCAGGTTTATTTGCACCCTCAAACGACTTTTGATTCAGTCTCTTAAGATTCCATTCCATTTCTTTATTATTCATTGCCATCAGCTGTTCTTGAAGGATTTTAATATCCTGATATAGCTTCTTTTTCCCTGGTCTCTTCTTTAATTGACTCTCCTTGGCTTTTATTTTCTCCATAATCTCCAATCTCTTCTCCTCTCTTTTCTTCCTAGCTCTAGCATTTAAGTCCATTAGTATGCCTGTAGTCACCGCCTTATATGTGTCCCATACCTTATTTGTTGATACTTCATTGTTCATGTTATGCTGTATAAGAAGTCAACCACTTTTTGTCTTTGTCTTGGAAGTTGAAAAATTGGTTAATTTGGAAAAATTTGGAAAAAATTGTATAAGTAACAAACATGATTTCAACCATCTCACACTTTGTAATTTAAATTTTATGTAGTAAAAATGAGACATTTAGAAGCAAAACAATCCAGTAACTTGCACTGCATATGTAGGAATGTTATGTAATCTCTGAGGCAAAGGGATTTTTGCTAGTCTGGGATGTGGTGAAGAGTCTCAGAGGTCCAGGGCTCAAATCAGCACCTTGGAGGGATGCTGAACCACCCAATCTACCACAATAGATGGCTGTAGTTTTATCAAAACCCAATTTTTTGCTTCTGTTATGATTTTTCAGATGTTTCACCTTAGAACCCAACATTTACTTCAGTTCTCAGTTTAGGAGAAGTTTTTGCCCTGGCTTAACACAACTGGGAGAGGAACAATAATTCCCTTTCAGAGAACAAACCAACAGCTGGAGCTGTTGTTCACTATGTAGGAAGGCTGGCTTCGTTCCTCCACAACTCTATTATCCTGCTAATTTCCTGGCTTATATAGTATAATCGGCTTTCTACCCCAACTGATACATTTTTTTCTTGTATTCTGTCCAAAGCAGAGCTGCAAAAAAGATTTCCTTTCTATCAGATTAAATAACATCACTTTACTCAGGAAGTATGTGATTCTTTGAAGTGCATCATTTTGACAGGGAGGCAGACTTCCTTAACTTGCAGCAAATGGAGCTATATTTAGTTTTAGGAATATCTTAAAAGATTTCAAAAGCCATATGTCATCTGGAATTTGCTGATCTTAATCAGGAATGTTAGTTTCCAAATGACACTAATAATGTAATCTTTTCATATCTGCGTGAGTGATTTGGCTTACCTTTGGCATGGATGTACAGTATTTTTTTTCTCTCAACAGAGCAGGATCAGCATTTTTCTGATGACACTCTTCAAGTTAATATTTTGTAAAATGACATACTTGGAGGCTTTCACTTTCACAGCGCTTTTGCTTGCTGTTCATCTAGAAAAGCTCAGATGCTGTCGAAGTTTAACTTTCAATGCGGCTGCTCATTTAGGGTTGTATCTTATCAAAAAGATCTGCACATGCAAGAAAAGGAGTAAATTCCCGCTCCTGAGGCAGCATTTCAACTACCCCACCCCTATCTAGCTTCTGGTGTGTGGGAAGTTCCCTGTCCTCCAGGAGCAGCATTTCAAGAAGATATTGCTCACAAATCATTCTCTAAAAACCTGCAATTAGACAAGGGAAGTTGATAGCTACAATGAAGGGATGATCAACTTTCCAAATCTTAAGGCAGGGAGAACCATTTAGATGAGGCAAAGGGAGCCCCCATGCTCACACACACTATGTTCAAGAAGACCGTATGTGATGATTCCTCAGGAATTCCTAAGGCATCTATCAATAGTTTATCTTTAATATAATGAATATTATGACAATTGAATGAGTTTATCTGTTAGGTGTGTACCCCAACAGGACAAATACCAATCCTATTACTTAAAACCAACAATTAAAATGTTGTCTGTTTTACCAGTGTTGATAACATTGCTATAGTTATTATGATGTACTTAAAGTAACCCCACAAATGTTCTAAAATTATCCTTTAAAAATAATATTAAATATATCCAAGAATATGCTTTTGGTCTTTATTAGAATCTTAACCTGGCTTGGAGAAGATGGAAGATGACAAGATCTCGTTGCTGCATTTTTGATGTAGTTGGTACAGTTCTCTTTTGGTCAAGGACATAAAACTTGCCATGATTAGTATTGCCAGCTTTCAGGTGGGACCTGGAGTTTTTCATGTATTATAACTGATCTCCAGACTACAGAGATCTGCTCCCCTAGACAAAATGGCAGCTTCGGAGGGCAGACTCTATGCTGAGTTCCCCCTTCCCCCATACAGTCAATTACATTCTCCCCAGGCTCCCCTTTCCAAACAACCGGGTATTTCCCAAGCTGGAGATAGCAATCCTATGTATGACCTGTATATATTCTTGCAGAACTTAAAATCACTTTGCTGTAACAAAACAGTTAAAAGTGAACATGTAGAAAGAGAGACTTCAAATGACCTGGGACAAGATCACATATCTTTAAGTAAGAGTTGATTTCCAGTGGGCATGGCATAGGCTTCAGGACCACACAGGTCTCTTTGTCTAGAGGCCATGCCATCATGCCCCCCTCCTCTGGGGATTCCTTCAAGCACAATTGTTTGAACACTTTGCAACCAGTAATCTATACAAAAGGGTCTGTACTGCTGCTGATGGGGACTTTTGCAGGTGGGCTTTCTTATGAATCATACCCTAATTCTCAATTTACTCATAATTTACAATCAGTTCAGTCTTCATCTTAGTTTTTTAAAGATATTTACTTTACCTTTCTCTCCAGGGGACCTGGGTGCCTTACTTCTTCTCCTTTCCTCCACATTGTTCTCCCAATGACCCATGGGGTGGGCTGTGCTACTGGGCCTGGGTCACCACAGGTGGCTCCTCCCAGCTTTCAAAGGCCAAGAATCTCCCTCAACAAGCCTTGGGCTGTTCCCAACACACAAAAACTGATGCTAGGATTCTATTATGTGAGTCAACTTCTACCAAAATCTGCAACTGAAAAATTCTTAAGGCTGCATTGTATTGAACTAAGTAAATCTGGTTGCCCCCTCCAGATGGAATGATGACACGGACATGGATATTGGGAACTAAGGGACAATTTTATTCTGGCAACAACAGAACATTAAACATAACATGGCAAGGGCTTAACTAGTGGTACAGGTCACGCCCTGGGATCCCTGGACCTCTGCCTTGACCTGTCTGGGTGAGTCCCTCTGCCCCGGGCCTGAGCCATCCAAAGACATGACTGGGACCTGGTCGGCCAGGCATGTGGAACCTTGACCAAGCCTATTAACCCCCACCCCCTGCTGTCAAACATGAGGGGGCGTACTTGTACAGGAGGCCCCACGCGGCAGTCTCCTATCTCAGCTGGCAGCTGTCAAACAATACCAGTGATCCTGGCAGACCCTGCATTCCCCTCAAATGGGGACATGCCAAGGGGTGCTCACTGGTCCACTCATTTCTCCCAAACCCTATCCTGCCACTGCTAGGGCCAAGCCTCTGCTTAGGCCCTTGTGCCCCACAGGTGCCCCACCAACCTGAGCCCTTGCCACAGATCATTAAGAAAAATGTTGTTGCCCTTCACTGAGAAGTGAACCCCATCTCCTCTGTAGAGGTCAGCAAATTGGGCCCATATTTGTGGATGGGGGAGATAAATCCCGAGCCCGCCTTCCAAGGCTCAAAACAGAGCTCTATTGGCCTTGTGCCTAGCCTGCTCCATGGCAGCTGGGTCCCTGCCTTCCCACCACACATGGCGCGGAAGCATTGCTGACCACACGATCAAGACTCTGGACCACTGTTTGCCAATGAATTGCAAATCTGCCTGTGTGTGAATGGAAAGGGCCCTTCCTTGTGCCAGTCCTAGATCATTACTGCCAAGGTGTATAACCAACACCTGAGGTGGAGGACAACTCCTCCCCTCAAACAAGAGTGGCAAGAGGCCAGGCCATCTGAGGCCTCTACGCCCCTGCCATTCCACCATAGCTTGATCACTTAAACCAAGCTGGGACCCGATCTCTGTTCTCTTCACCTGATGGGTGGCCCAGAAAATTATGCTGTGCCCGCAGATGAGGATCTTCAGCCTCTCCTGGTGAAACACAGCTCCTACAAGAAAACAGAATCAGAAGAGGTTACAACCCAGGCAAAGGGTGTATGTAGGAATGGTAAGCAGAGGACCGCCACTTGCCCAACCTCTAAATGGCAGGCCTGGGGTAACCCATTCCCACTGCCATAGAGGCAGCCCCAATCCTAAAGGAATGGGTTCCAAACTTTACTCCTGACAAACCTAATTTTGACAGCGCATGATTGGTCACTGCCCAAACTTGATATTTGGTAAGCAGTGACCCATCGCTGTGGTGAAAAAGCACCCCAGTGTCATCACCACAGGCCTGTACATAACACTTCAGTGCCTGCACAGGGCATAACTCCTCATTCGCACAGGGGCCAAGCACAATTACCGCCCCCTTCTGCTTTTGGTCAGTTTTAGACTGTCGTAGCTTAAGAATGACTTTGTCCCCTGCAAACTTAATATCCGGTGCCAATAAGGCCCTCCCCAATGCATCCCTGCAGGACTGGGTGATCAATTCACTCACCCGCAAGGCACCCAAAAATGCAATCAAAGAAGCAGCATAAAAAAGAGTCTCTTCGCATGGAGAGCTACAAACTTTGCTCCAGACAAACTTTAGCCCATGAAGGACTGCAGGGGAAATAAGCTGTCTCTCATCTTGGTGGGGGGCAGCCTCCCGAGACCAGCCCTCCAGCATTTTCTGAATCCTGAAATCTCTGGTGTATTCAGGATGTCCACGGGCTTTGCTGGAAAATGCAAGTGCTGCCAGTTGCTCTCTAATAGACTTAACTGCTAATCCCCTACCTCTCCAATTTACACAAAACTGCATCAAGTGTTCCACAGGAACTGGCCAAGCCTGCTGCAGTCCAGCCTCATGCCTAAACCCAACAAACTGGCATACCAACCGGTTGTATGCCATCTGAGTGCTGGGTGCCATGGCTAGGTGAATAGCTCTGTATGCCTCCACCTTCCAAGATCCCACAGCCCCAGAGGCATTTGGGGCGGCTGAAAGTCAGCCCCAGGGACAAGCTGCCGAAAATGCTCCATCTGCAGGTGCGACAGAGCATCTGCCACACTATTGTTGAGACCTGGAACATGCTTGGCCATGAACAAAATGTTCAATGTCAAACAATGGAGCGTAAGCAGCCGAACCAATCGTATGATTAAGGGAGACTTGGATGAGAGGTGTCAGGCCTGCTATCCACAGCGACTCCATACTGTATTCAGATATTGTATTCAGATGTTTTCTCACATTGTAGCTTTCCAGTGTTTTCCTGCCCACAGGTTGCAGCTGTGTTCCCAGAGAAGCAGGAGGACCTTATCTACTAAACCTAGACGTTGACCTTGGAGGAGGATCTCTCACCTTCCCAGGCTCCAACTCTGGCCAGGCAGTGGGGGGGGGGGGGCGGGGCAGTTCAGAGGGACGTTTTGATATATTGCCTTTTGTAACTAACAAGTCATTCTCAACAAAGCTTCATGGTCAGCCAGAAGCTTTGATGCCTTTGGACTAATTATGGACACTTGTACTATGGATGTAATCTTTCAATAAAGAACTTTTTGACTCAAGACCTTGGATTTCTTGCAGCAAGGGGTTGGGAGATGAATTCAGAGTAACTTGTATTCCATACACTGACAAGAGGGAGTTAACAATGTGTACTACAGCCTGGTTGCCACACCAGAAATGCACTGTGTGATTGGTCAGGTCACCGTCCCACAGGTAAACTGCTATTAAGATCGGGAATAATTCTAAAAAGGTGAGGTCCCTATTTAGACCCGTTTCAACCCAATCAAGGGGTCATTGCTCAGCACACCAGTGGCCTTGGAAGTATTCTCCAAAACCAGTGGATCCTGAGGCATCAGTAGCAACCTGGAGCTCGTCTTCCAACAGCAAGTCCTCCCTCCAAAAGGTTACACCATTGAAGAAACCAAGAAAACTCTCTCAAACTTCCAAGTCCTCTTGCATGCCCCTATTAACCCTAAATCTATGATGGGAAAGCCGAAAGGTTCCCACTGCATCGCATAGGTGTTGAAAAATGTTCTCCCAGGTGCCATTACTCGAGATGCAAAGTTTAAGTAACCTACCTGCTGCTGGAGCTCCAAAAGGGAGACTTTACTCTGCCCCCGAAAGGATGCCAGATGAGCACACAGGTCCAACAGCTTGTCATGAGGCAAAAACAACATTTGCCGCACAGTATCAAGTTCAATCCCCAAGAAGGTCAAGACAGTGGAAGGACCCTCAGTCTTCTCATGGGCCAAAGGGACCCCCCCGTCCCCTAGCTAAACTAACAAACCCCTCCAGAAGCCTGGCACATTGTCCAGTTCCCACGGGCCCCACAAAAAGGAAGTCATCAAGATAGTGCAGCGTGACATGGCTTTGAAGCTGGTGATGCACTGCCCACTCGAGGAAAGAGCTAAAGTGTTCAAAGGCAGCACAGAAAATGGAACAGCCCATGGGGAGAGCCCTATCCATGCAAAACTGCCCTTCCAAAGAGAAACCAAACAGCTCAAAATCTTCAGGATGAACTGGAAGAAGGCAAAATGCTGACTTAATGTCGCATTTGGCCATCTTTGCACCGACCCCACATCGACGCACAACCTTAACCACCTGATCAAAGGAGGTGTACCATACAGAGCACAGGTGCTCAGGGATAGCGTCATTGACGGAATCCCCCCTTGGGTAAGAGAGGTGGTGAATAATTCTAAACTCACTCGCTGACTTTTTGGGCACCACCCCCAGTGGGAAGACCCACAAATTTGGAACAAGGGGGGCTGGGAATGGGGCCAACACCCTGCCCTCTGCACATTCCTTAGCCAACTTTTCCCTCACTATCCCTTCCATGCCAACGACTGAGCGTAAGTTAGCTGACATGAAAGGGGTCCTGGGGCCCTGAAACAGGATGTGAAACCCTTCTGTAAAGCCCTCCAAGTGATACCAGGCATCCTTCCGCCTAGCGTAAGTGGCCAGCAGCTGCCTAAGTGCCCTCAGATTTATGGGGCTGGGACCCTTTTCCAGCCTGCTGCTGCTGGTTGCTCCCTCACCCCTTCTGCCATGCTTACTGCCTGGACTCTGGCGTTTACATGCCGTAAAGGCATGGGAGCCCCCACAAATTGGGCACTTGTGTCCGAATTTACAAAATTTTCTATTACAAACTCCCTGGTAAGTGAATTCCCAACAGAGCAGCCAGGGTTGAACTGGCTGCCCCGCAGCAGTGTGAGTATTGTTGCTGACATTTGACCTATGAACTAGATGACCGCTGTCTGAACGATCACCCATATTGGGCTTAGCTGGTGACATCACCTACAACCACAGTTGCTGGTTAATCCAGTCCCAGGGCATATTAGGATTGAGGGCCGCCCTCATCCGAAATTCCTCATCATACTGGAGCCATGTGGCCCTGGCAAAGTCATTGTATCCTTTGTATATTATATCAAGGTACTGTAACAATAAAGCCGCCCTCCAAGACTGAGCCCTGGCTATAACCCTGGCATATATCAAGAAACCGAGCAGCCAATTAGTCCAAGCCCTGTCAACCTTTCTACGTTTCAGCCTCTCTTTATCCTTTCATCCATCTCATCTTTATCCTTCTTCTCAAGATCTCTGAAGAGAAGGGTAAAGAAGTCAGCATATTCATCCCGTAAAATCTTATCTCTGGTGGCCTGCATGAGGTGGTCACCCAAAGGAAGTGCCACATCCCCAAAGGGCAAGGCATTAAAGGGGACTGAACCATAAAAGGATGGGCCATACATAGAACCAGCCCAAGGGGTGCACGGAAAGGCCTGCCACATGGCAGCAGTGTGTGGATTGCTAAACGCAATCCCCCATACTGGCTGGGGAATGTTTGCTGAAGCCAAAAGGGGCATGAACCAGACCAACCCCCACCTTGAGATGTGCTAGGCTGCGAACCAGCAGAATGAGAGGTGCCCATAGGGGTAGGTGGTGTGGCTGGACCCCAAGGCCCCCAAGGCCAGGCATTTGTGTGCTGTGGTGCAGTAGTCTTACCTTCCCCTTCAACTGGGTCCACAGCCACAGCTACCAAGCAGGGTTCAGCCATCACATCTGGTATATCAGGCTCCACAGTCGCAGCAGTGCCCTCAACCACTGGAACTGCGCCTCCTCCACTGCTGCCTGCACCAGGGGTTCCTTCTAAAGCAGAGAGATGGGCGAGAATCTCACATTGAAATATGGCCTTAGATGTTGTCTTAATTGCTCTCTGACTTTTAGCTCTAACGGGCCCAGCCTCCTGGACTCCCCTGGCCTGCTCAAGCACAGCTATGCTTTCAAGGATCTCCTGCCAGTAGTGTCATCCTCTTCTGATGATGAGGAAGCATGTGCAGTAGTTTGAGGTGCCAGCTTCTTAGCTGGCTGCTTCCCTTTAGACTTACCCCCACCCTTCTTTGGAGGCATGCTGACCCACAATCAGAACCAACGTAGGCTCAAGGAATCAAACTAAAGTGTCCTACTTGGAAAATAGTTGCACCACGTGCCCTGCAAACTCCCACAAAATGGCCACCCTGAGGGAGGCACCAAAATGGCTGCCTTAAGGAGGGCCAAAATGGCTGCCCAGAGGAAGGAGCAAAATGGCCGTTGCACCTGTGTGTGAGCCTGTAAACCAAATGGCCAACTAGCAGGGCCCTACGCCAGGATTAGGCCCCAGGGGAAGAAAAGAAGGGCCACTCAAGCATCCAATAGCCAGGCACTCAACCAGGCTGCAGCTAGAAAAGGAGTTTAATAACTCCTACTGTTCCCAACACCTATTGCCCTCAGAGCCCTATTACCCAGTGCCCACCCCAAATGCAGCCAAGCCCAGGCCCAAACCAGGGTGTGACAATGACCCACAAAGCCTACAAGAGGAAGAGTGGGAAGGATGAGAAAGGGGCAACAGCCTCACCTCCCCCGCTCAGTAGCATGCCAGCGGCGCGAGACCACCAAAACCCTCCAAGAGAGCCTTAGGCAGGCAAAGGGGAGAAGGGGCTAAATGCTGTCTCTCCCCTCGCTCCATAGGACGCTGGCGGCCACAAGCTACACAAGCCCTCCGAAGAGGGCATTAGCTAAGAGCTGTCAGCTTGTGGCTAGATAAGGCTCTTCCTACAGGTTCCCTTTCAAAAGCAAACAAGAGTCCATTGATTGAATAAGGAAACTTTACTGCAGAAAAGGTCCATTATAGTCCACTGTCCTGAATAGGAGACTCAGGATGGTACACAGTCATTGTTACCAATGAAGGGCAAAGCATGAGGTACAGAGTAACAGTTCCCATCTGCATCAGCCTCCCCCCACAGTTCTCAAAACAACATCTTTCAGTCTTGGGAAGCTGCTCTCTGTCAAGGCCAATGCCTGGTGGAACGGTGTTAGACAAAACAGTCTCCTCCGGTGGGAAAGCTGCCTGGGAACTGGTGCACCTGCGGGGAAAGCACTTAGATACTAGAAACATTAGAAAATGGAGTCAGTACAGTTTAAATATACACTGGACCTGACATTCTGCCCCCCTTAAAATAGATCCCCCCCTGGCTTATATGGGTAACGAGTATGAAAAGCTTTGGTTAATCTAGGAGCATGAACATGTACAGAGTTCACCCACTCATCGTATCCAGAATCAAAGTCCTTCCATCTAATGAGGTAAAAAAGCTGATTCCGTTTGATTTTAGAGTCCAAAATTTGTTGCACTTCGTAGTGTATTTGGTCGTCTATCAAAGTAGGAATGGGTGGAGCTTTGATGTGCCACTTGTCGTCTGTGGGAGCTCTTTTAAGGAGACTGACATGAAATGTATCATGAACATGGCGCAAGTTCTTGGGTAGATTTACAGCAACAGTCACTTTATTAATTACTTTGCGGACAGGGAAAGGCCCAAGGAACTTTAATGCTAGTTTGCGGCTCGTCTGAGCTAATTTCAGGTTCTTGGTGGAAATATAAACATGATCTCCAGGTTGTAAATCCCATTCGGCCACACGATGGCGATCTGCGTACTTTTTGTAATCCAGTTTGGCTTTCTCGAGGTGTTTTTTAATGAGAGTCCATTGCTGCTTGGCCTCCCCCCACCAGGAAGATACATCAGGCAAATTAGAGGAATGGCGGGGGGGAGTGTCCAACGGGAAGGGATTGAAGTGAGTTCCATATACAATTTTGAAAGGGGCTTCCCCAGTGGAAGCATGCACACTGTTGTTGTATGAGAACTCGGCTAAAGGAAGAAGGTCCACCCAATTATCTTGTTGGAAATTAATGTAGCAACGAAGGAACTGTTCTAAAATTTGATTAGTTTTTTCGGATTGTCCGTCGGTTTGTGGGTGGTGACTTGAACTGATTCCCTGCTCAATATTCAACATTCGCAAAAGCTCCCGCCAGAAGTTGGCAACGAACTGTCCGCCGCGATCCGAAATCACCTTGGACGGAAAAGAATGTAATTTTACGATGTGTTTTAAGAATAAATCTGCTAGTTTTCGAGCAGTGGGTATAGCAGTACATGGAATAAAATGAGCTTGTTTGGAGAACAGATCTACCACGACTAAAATGCAATTATGTCCTTTCGAAAGAGGTAAATCAGTGATAAAGTCCATAGATATTATTTCCCACGGTCTGTCAGGCGTCTCCAATGGTTGTAGGAGGCCTGGAGGTTTCCCTTTCCGGGATTTGGCGCTGAGGCAAATGGGGCAGGAGCTAACGTATTGGGAAATGTCTTTGCGCATGCCCGGCCACCAGAATTGCTGTTGTATTAGATGCAACGTTTTCAGATACCCATAATGACCAGCAGTGGGGGCATCGTGACATCGTTGTAATACCTCCCGTCGGAGGCTGTCTGGGACATAAAATTTGCTTCCAGCTAGCCAGTCCCCCTGTGGGGATTGAGCCAGTTTGCTTTTAGGCGCTTTACCACCCTCCTTTTCCACCTCAGCTTTAAGTTTCGATTTCCACTCCTGGTTATGCGGGAGGGGCTGTCTTGCGCGGCTGCGTGTAGTTACCACGCCTCCCGATTGCGTAGGGGAGAAGACCGTGTCTACAGTCTCCTCCCGTTTGCTCTTGTGTTGGGGCATGCGCGATAGGGCGTCTGCAAGAAAGTTAGTTTTGCCCGGGAGGTAATTTAAAGTGAAGTTGAATTTGGAAAAGAATTCTGCCCATCGCAATTGTTTGGCGTTCAGTCTGCGAGGGCTGCGAAGGGCCTCCAAATTTTTATGATCTGTCCAGACCTCGAAGGGATATCGCGCCCCCTCCAGCCAATGTCTCCAGTTAGTGAGGGCCGCTTTTACTGCAAAAGCTTCCTTCTCCCACACATTCCAATTCCTTTCTGCTTCTGAAAATTTCCTTGACAGGAATGCACAAGGCCGTAGTTTCCCATCCTCCCCCTTCTGCAATAATACCCCTCCTATCGCCGTATCGCTGGCGTCGACTTGCACTATGAAAGGGTAATTTTCGTTGGGGTGGCAGAGGATGGGTTCCGTTACAAATTGTTCTTTTAGGCATTCGAAAGCAGTTTGGCAATCGGATGTCCACTGTATTTTGGAGGAGGGTTTTTTAGCCTGGTCCCCTTTATTTTTTGTCCTTAACAATTCGGTTAAGGGGAGCGTGATTTGAGCAAAGTTTGCTATAAAGTCTCTATAGAAGTTGGCAAAGCCCAGGAAGGACTGCACTTCTTTGCGGGTGGTGGGAGTTTGCCATTCTTGGATCGCTTGTATTTTGGCTGGATCCATTTTTAACCCCTCTTGGGAGATACAGTACCCAAGGTACGTGAGCTCAGTTTTGTGGAATTCACATTTGGACAGCTTAATGGGAAGTTTATTGTTCATCAAAGTGGACAGGACTTTTTGCACCATTTGAACGTGTTCCTCCTCCGAGTCTGAATAAATTAATACATCATCAAGGTACACCACTACACCTTTATAGAGGAATTCGTGTAGAACTTCATTTATCATGGACATGAATACAGACGGGGCTCCCGCCAATCCAAAGGGCATAACTAAATATTCATACTGTCCGAGGGGTGTATTAAATGCGGTTTTCCACTCATCCCCTGCCTTGATACGGACATGGAAGTAAGCATCTTTTAAGTCTAATTTTGTAAAGATCTTACCTTGGGCCACGACGTTGAGAAGCTCTCGGATGAGTGGGATGGGATAGGCGTTGTTGGTAGACACAGCATTAAGTCCTCTAAAGTCCGTGCACAGTCGAAGTCCCCCATCTTTTTTCTTCACGAAGAGCACCGGAGCGGCATGGGGGCTATTGGCTGGACGGATGAACCCTCTTTGAAGATTGGTGTCGATGAATTTTCGGAGCTCCTCTCGTTCATGGAGACTCATGGGATAGAGTCGTCCTTTGGGCAATGAGGCTCCAGGTACAATTTCCACCGCGCAGTCAGTTCGTCGGTGCGGGGGTAGAGTATCAGCTTCTTCTTCGGAGAAGGCATTCAGAAAGGGCCAGTATGGTTCGGGAATTTGGTTTATTTCTTCTTGGGTGAGAAGAGCCTTTTCGGTGTGAGTTGGATCACTACCCCAGTTTTGGTTCCAGCGATGTTTTTTACAGTTGGAGTGAGTGAAGGTGATGCACCCCTCTGCCCAATTTATGTAGGGATTGTGATCACATAGCCACTTGCTGCCTAAAATTAACGGGTATTTTGCAGTGGCGCTGATGACAAAAGACCTTTTCTCCCAGTGTTGGCCCACGCCGGTGATTATTGGGATGGTTTCAGTAGTAACAGGGTTCATATTGGTGCCATCCATTTGTTCAAAAATCACTGGGTTTTGCAATTCACGAGTTGGTAGAACTAGTCCGTTGACTAGGGCCGGGGCGATAATGTCTCTCGAGCAACCCGAGTCGATGAGGGCTTGCACTCGGATGTGCATCTTCCTCTCCGGGTTAAGTAAAGTCACTGGCATGAATAAGATGGACCCAGGTGGCCGGTTCCGTGCAGGGACGGGCTTGGGGCGGATCTGTCGTTTGGGCCCTTTTACGACAGATCCATCTCGTTTCCCGACTGGGGGCTTTCTGGATTGACTTCTGTGTTTGGGGAAGCAGGGTTGTATTCCATAACTTCTTCCGCTTCCAGTCCTCTCTCTGAGGCGGGCCTTTGGGAAGCGCCGCGGCCTCTGTTCGCGCGTGGCGCGGGAATCGGGCGTTGGAGAGTAGGAAATGGAGCAAGGGTTGGACGCCGTAGTTGAAGCGGAGGTCTTTGCACAGGCCGGTAGGGGCATTGTGCTGCAAAGTGACCGGCTTGTCCGCATTGCAAACACAGCCCTTGTTGCCATCTAGCATCTCTCGCTCCACGGGTGGCATACCCAGCTCCCTGTCCTCCCTTCTGTAAAGTCAAGGGTCTTCTTTGTCCCGTTTGTTGTTGTTGTTCAACCAAACGGACTTCCAAAATGCGATTCTCAACTTCGCATGCAAGTTGGATCCAACCTAATAACGTAGGGGGATTGTCCTGCATAAGGGCTCTGTCCAGAAGTCTCGGGTTTAGCCCTTGCTTGAACAGAATGATTTTGGTGGACTCCTCACACCTAGGGCATTTGGCAGCCAATTGTCGGAATTTCGTGATATAGTCTCTCGCCGACATGCTGCCCTGTTTAATGGCTTGCAATTCTGTTCGGGCCCTGGTTTCCTCTAAGGGGTCTTCATATTGCGCTCGAATAGCATCCACCAACCCATGGAGAGTATTGAGTTCCGGGGCCCCGATATTGTATAGTCCTACATACCAGTCCGCTGCTTTGCCTTGTAAGCGGGAGCCGAGATGTTCAATTTGACTGGCCTCGCTGCCGAAGAGGTGTCCCCACCGGTTGAAGAATTGCACGACTTGCACTAAGAAAAATCCCAGTTTGGAGGGATCCCCATCAAAAGTAGCTTCCAGTTTCACCCAGCCCATCGGGAGGTCTTGCCTCGGAGCCGGTGCTGGGTAGAAGTCCGTCGGAAGCATCAATGGCACTTGAGGTACGGGGGGACCCGGTTGTGGTAGCGGCGCTGGTTGCGCTGGCGGCGGCATCACCGGCTGAGCCGGGGGTGGCGGCCTCGGCTGGGCTGGCGGTGGCGCCCTCGGCTGGGCTGGCGGTGGTGCCCTCGGCTGGGCCGGTGGCTGCAGCCGTGGTCGGGCAGGCGGCTGCAATCTTGGTCGGGCTGGTGGTGGCAATACCGGAGGTGCTGGCAGTAGCGGTTGAGGTGGAGGTGGCCGGTGCAGCTGAGTAATGACCGGCCGCTGAGGGGCAGGTTGGTGGGGTCGTAGTGGTGTAGGCCCCACCGGTTGGTTCGGAGGTGGTATTACGGGCTGCTCAAGTGGCAAACGTATCGGTTGCTGCAAAGGGGTTAGTTGCGGTCGAAGCGGAAGGGGCCGCAGCGGCGAAGGCCTGATGGGTGGTGGGCCGCGCGGGCTTGCCCCTCCCAGCGTCGTGTCTCTGGGACGCAAAGGCTGGTCTTGTGGCGCCGGTAGACCGTCCCTCGGGGTTTGCTGAATGGGAACCACTTCTAGCGGTCGTTGCGGTAATTCCTCCCCAGAAGGGGCCGGAGGCTCTTCCGTCTGATCCGGCCGAACTGTTGTTGGAGAAGCGGGAGGGGGTATCACCGTCGTCTCGGTTGGACGGGTTGGCCCTTCTTCCCCTTCTCTAGGCTCCTCCGCTGGAGTCTCCTCGGGAGATGGATCCCCGTCCGATTTAGGGGGTTCCGTCGGAGTCTCTCCAGGTACCTCAGCTGGAGTATCCCCGCTCGGCGGAGTTTCGTCTATTCTAGGGAGTTCCGCGGGCGATTCTCCCGGTTCTCCAGGGTAGGATTCCTCCTCTCCCGAAGGCAGCGGCTGCTGCGGGGCGTCCTCCACTGGATAGGACATAACACTTTGGAGGGTGGCGATTTGTACCGCCATTTCTTCAGGTGAGATTCTCTCTCCTGCCCCCATCGCTGAGATTAGGTGAATGGCATGAGCCAAACTTTCCTCCATATCGATCAGCCTAGCTTCCAACTGTTGCATTCGGCTAGGACCCGGTTGCCCCATCACGGAACCTCCCTCGGTTGTACTCACCGGGGAAAACGGCCCCCAAGGCGGAGGATCTCCTTGATCGACTCGTGATCTCGCTGCTAGAATTCCTTTGGCTAGGCCCGTCACTGCCGAGATGCCGGAATCTACAGCATGGGTGCGACTTTGCATTTGCACCCAACTTTGTTCAGGAACTTCCGTTGGCTCTTTCCATGGGGCAAGTTCCGAATAATCCCAACTCAGGGCGCCGCGGCGAGATGTGTTCCCGTCCGTCTGTTCGGCCGTCCTGTTCCAAAACAGCCACGGTTGGCTGCTATCCAGCTCAGGGACAGTCTCTAGGCTTCGGCGTCCGTCCATCGAAACTCTTGGATGTAGCCCTCCGGCCCGGCGCTCTCGCGTTTCTCGGGGTCTGGCTCCCCACTCCGACGGGGTGGGTAGCGAGATCAAGGGGAGAGCGGTAGCCGTCGGCCTTGTCCCCTCACTGCCGAGGTCGATGAGAGGCGGTGTAGACGTCGAAGCTCCAGCCCCGGCTGGCACCTGAGATTCTTGGGGTTGCGCTGTTTGACTGTCGGGGGACGCATACGGATCAAACAAAGGATCCCTGTCCGGGACTACCTTGGATTCCGCTGGGCCCGACTCAGGCATGATTGGTAACAAAATGTCAGCTTGTGGCTAGATAAGGCTCTTCCTACAGGTTCCCTTTCAAAAGCAAACAAGAGTCCATTGATTGAATAAGGAAACTTTACTGCAGAAAAGGTCCATTATAGTCCACTGTCCTGAATAGGAGACTCAGGATGGTACACAGTCATTGTTACCAATGAAGGGCAAAGCATGAGGTACAGAGTAACAGTTCCCATCTGCATCAGCCTCCCCCCACAGTTCTCAAAACAACATCTTTCAGTCTTGGGAAGCTGCTCTCCGTCAAGGCCAATGCCTGGTGGAACGGTGTTAGACAAAACAGTCTCCTCCGGTGGGAAAGCTGCCTGGGAACTGGTGCACCTGCGGGGAAAGCACTTAGATACTAGAAACATTAGAAAATGGAGTCAGTACAGTTTAAATATACACTGGACCTGACAAGAGCCGCCTTCCCCTGCTTTGCTCCTGCTCTTCGTTCACACCACTGCACCACCATGCCACTGCGCTGCCATGCCGCCACGCCTCAATTGGCTGCTGCCCTCATGGTGCAGCTGTGCTCTATGCCACCTCTTCCCCACCACTCGCTTGGCTGCTGACTCTCCTTACTGTCGACTTGCTGCCGCAAGCCTCGGGGAGTGCTCAGAAGAGAGCCGCAACTGCGTCTCTCCCCTTTACCGAGCAAAAGGCAACTGCTGGGGAATGCTGGGCTGGAGCTGCTTTATATGCTTTTTGCTCCACCCCTCCCCAGATCCACGGCTGGCCAGGAAGAGCACGCCGTGGCTCTTCCTCCACCAGGGGAGCAATCAACAGCCCCCAGCTTATAGCAGCTTCGCTGCCAGCTGGGACTGCCGCATTAGTTTCCTGGCAAATTTTCACTTGTAATATTTATGATTTCAAGTGCAACTGAAAAATTATACAAGACAGCAAATAGAGATGGAAAGCATTCTGGAAGTCTGGGGTTCTTTGGCTAAGACCTCGTCCAGGATCCCAGCTGATAGCATCTGGGGAAGAACATGTATTCATCTTCCAGCAAGAAATGAGAAAGATTTGTAGGGGAATGAGGTACTGGTTAACCTACTAACAGGAAAATTTCTGTTGACTCTCACAGGATTGAGTCTGGGGCAGGTAAAACTGAAGAATTGCATTCTTTTATAAATGAATGTAAATAAAGGAGGGACAAGTATGCACCTTTTAATCAGCTTAAAGTGTCTAGATGCATAGAAGCATTGGATTCTTATAAGCACTCTGTCCTGAAATGTTCATAAGGATCTATAAGGCTTAGCACTGAGCAGCTGAAGAGTTCTACATGTGCAGCGGTTGTCCTGCTCTTCTTGACCTGAAGAAATTCTCTACCAGTACAACAATTATGGTCAATGTTGTATTTATATGAATTCATGTATCCATTCCATTGTCATCACGCCTTTCCTCCAAGGAGCTCAGGGTGGCATATGCCATTCTCCCCATCTCCATTTTATCCTCACAAAACAGGGTTTCTAGGTCCCCCTGCCTTCAAACCAGGGGGCAGGGAGGCACCAGTTCTTCTTATGTGTGCACATGCAAAGTGCACATACATTCCATGGGGGTTCCAATAATGTCAATTCTTGTTCAAACCATGAATTGTGTTTTTGCTATGGTTGGGGCCAGTTCTTAAAGAACTGACCTTGCTGAAATCCCATTGCTTTTGATTTGAACTGGAAATGACATCATTGGAAGCCCCACTGAGAGTGTGTCATTTTGCCATGTGCTCTGGTCAGCCTCCACACACCTTTCCCCCCATCAGCCAAGTAAGTTTTGGTGGGGTATGGCAGCTCAGGGCAAGGGTGGCAGCCCTATCACAAAAACACTAGGAGGTAGCTTAGACTTAAAGACAGGGACTATCCCAAGGTCATCTACAATCCCTACTGAATAGAGCTTAATAGTGTGGTAAGTAGATTTAATGAAGGAGATTTTATGTACCTTTATGTGCCTTTTACTATTGTCATACACTTTTATTATTCTCAGGAGCTAATGTAGTATTTGTAACACAACTTGCAAGAAAATGAGACTTGAAACAAAAGACTAAAGCAGAATGTATGTTATACATGTGAGTCACTGTGAGACGTGAGATCAGACACTGTGAAGCTTGCTACAAGGTAGATTGTGCTTGCCAGACACCTGTTTATGACTTGATACAGAAACTTCTTTGTAAAACTGCTTATGCAAAATGTTGCAATGAAAGAATGGGAAAGAAGAATGTGTTACTGAGAGGGGAAAGCTAGCTGCAAGTTAATTAGATTACAAGAACCTTTCAAGGCTGGGAGGAAACTACAAAGCAGAGGAATGGGTGCTGAATGTAACTTTAAGCACATTCCTAGGGAAGGGAGAGCGTTCCCCTCCCACAGAACCCAGAGAAGTATTCTCTGCTTGAAACCCACAAGGTTGCCGAAAGCGACATCAATACGCCTTTGCTAAATGTTACATGGACCAGAGGAATGGACAAGAATGAAAAGCCTATGAAAAAGATGTGTGGGAAAGGAAGGGAGATGTTCTTTCTAGAGATAGAACAATGACAGATAAGATAAGCTAACTAACAGGAAGGTCTTCCTAATGTTTAGCCAAAAATTCTTCTAATTTAATTTCAACCTGTTGGTTCTGGTCCAACCTTCTGGGGCAGCAGAAAACAACTCTGCACCATTGTCTATTAGAGATGGGCATGAACAGAAAAAAACCCCGAACATGATGTTCGTTGTTCGTTGCCATCCATGAACAGGGACTCACGAACAACCACAAACATGGCCCTGTTCATGAACATGTTCGTGGTTGGCTGTTCGTGGGGGCCAGCAGGCTCTCCTCCAGCCATCATCCAAGTCAAGATCCCTACTGCACCACTCCCAGAAACCTGACCTGAGCAGGTACCAGGAAAGGCACCCATAATAAATAATAGCAGCCCTGGAACTTGAAGGGGTAGATCCCTATCCCACCACACACAAAGAAAATTCAAGCTCCAATGCACTCTCTCTATCAAAATGCCAACAGGAAGGGTTGCAATGAGGTAGGATCCTTCTCTCATTGTTGGTGGGGTTGTTCACGGATAGCCACATTTTGGAAAGAAATATTGGAAGTAATAAAACAGATAACGAATTACGATATTCCATTATCACCTTCAATTATATTTCTAGACCAATGGAATATTCCACAGATCCCAAAAGCTATCAGGAATCTTATAGCAATATTTTTAGTTGCAGCGAAATCAGCGATAGCTTCAGTCTGGAATCTGAAGAAAGTGCCAACTAAAGAGATGTGGCTCTCTAAGATATGGGACCATTTCATCCTGGATAAAATTAATGATAATATTCTCAATACTGAACGCTTTCCCGCCAGTTCCAATTTCTATGAGAAATGGTTCCCTTTTCTTGAATTTATAGACATGCATGATCTACATCCCAAAATAAGAATTGCTCAGACGTTGACTCAGTTTTCTGATATTTGGTAATATTATGTATGCTTTGTTGAAAAGTTATTGTAATGTTCATATTCTTCAAAACTTGTAAACTATTATTGATTAGTTGTTGTGTTACAGTTGATGTTCATTGTTGATTTCTATTTGTTGTATGTTATAAAGCTTAATTAAAAAGTAAATTAATTTTAAAAAAAATGCCAACAGCAACTCTCTCTCCACTGTCTGCAAAGTCAGAGTTGGGAGCCCCCTTCTATACTTCTGTTGATCTAGGTGTTGAAGTATTGATAACACATGTTTAATTTTAGTTGTTTATAAACTTAATCATTAGCAAAGTTACAGTGAGAGTAAAAAGCTGGAAAAGATGATGATTCATTTAACTTTCTATCAAGCCAAACAGAATTAACTGAAACCATTAATGAATAAACCAGCACCAGCAAAAGAGCTTAGTCAAATCTCTTTGCTTAAAAAAAAAAGTCACAAGCAATTGTGCTTTTGCCCTTGATACCTAGTAGCCAACTCCATCATTTAGCCATAATACAATGAGTTGCTTCAATTGCTCTGGCAAACACAGCAGCCATAATTTTACTCAGCAGTAGGTCACACAGAGTCACGGACTTTACAAGCTGTTTTTCTGAGACAGGCAAAGTTTGCCAGGACCCTGGGGATAGTTCTATTGAAATGGAGACAGCAGCAAACTATTAAAATCTTTGTTTGGGGTCACATAGCTCTCTATCTTCACACCATGTACTGTCTCAGACCTCCTCCACAACCTTTCTGCATTTGTTTGTGCACCTGTCCCGAACCTGTAAGCTTGTTAATGAATATAGGATCTCATGACAACTCTGGACTGAGCAGAAAATTCAGGCTTTAGGAACAACACTATGCACATTCTTTTCCCTGAGTATATTAATAAACTGTGATAGGAAAATCTCCATGAAGACTATTAATGCCTTTAGGGGGAACATTTTTTGTGAATAAACAGCATATAAATTCAATTGTCATGAATCGCATAAAATGACATATAACATTAAATGGTATAGAAATGATGTAAGATACAAACAAAAACAGGAAATTTGCTGAGAGACAAAAATTATCTTGTAAAACATGCATGAATAAAAGAAAAGAAATAGGAAAAATGCATTTCCATAAATTTCTGAGATTTTTTTTTTTAAACTAATGTGCCCTCTCTGGTATTTTGAACAGTGTTTATTCTACTTGATTATTTTCCAAACCAGTATTAGAATGGCTTCGGGAAATTGTGAAGCTACTGGATGTTTTTCATTGCCAGCTAAGATGAACTAAGTAGTTACAAAAACAAATTTTCCATATTGCTTAGAAGATTGTGAAGATAAAATCCCTTAATCAGTTAAGTAGTTAAAAAACGCTTCCCATCAAGCCTGCCTTCATTTTATTTCAGTTGTAATTTCTTGGTTGAACCTCAGTTTAATAAGGTTGCTTTACAGCCAGGCTATGTTCTAATACTTGATTTTTACTGATCAGATCTTTTACAGGGCAATACATTGCTTAGCTATCAGTTTTTGTGATATAGAACAAATTTCACTATTGCCATCTGCACACCTTTGTTTGCAATGTTTTAAAAGCCATCCTATACTTTGATGGCAACAGCAATAAAATAATGAGCTTAAGCTGGTATGGGGGCTAATTGTACCATCTTGTTAAAAGTATTGGAAAGAAACCATAGATACTAAATGAAGAGGGTGGGAATCACCAGGCTGGGAAATTTGGGGTAGAGTTGGGAAGGGGAGATTTTGGGGAGGGGAGGAACCTCAATGGAACATTATGTCATACAGTCTACCATCCAAAGCAGCCATTTTCTTCAGATGAACCAATTTATGTATTTTGGAGATCATTTTTAATTTTGGGAGATCTCCAGGCCCCACCCAGAGGCTTGCAACCCTATCACACGTTGATTCAAATGCCCAGTTAAGACTGGTTAGGCTGTACTAGGATTGCCTGAAACAGTGTGGGCTTTTGCTTAAGTTAAGGGCCTATGGTGAGCACCTTGAAGCATTTTATATCAACAGCATTCAATTTATATACCACCCTTCAAGACAACTTAACACCCACTCAGAGTAATTTACAAAGTATGTTATTATTATCCTCACAACATAATCGGGAGGAAGGCTCACCAGTCAAGGAGTTGAGACAGGGTCCTCTCAGGGCTGGGGCTTCACCTATTTGAACCCTAGTGTTTGCCAGCAAGTGTGTGGGGGGGAGGTGGTGGAGTAACACACTCTCTTGGCATACATTAGTATGCAGGCCATGAAAAGTGATTGGTGGATTAAGGCCGCCTTGCACTTGGAGCCATGGTGGGTTGCCCGTTAATGCTGGCATACAACTGGCAGCCCATTAGGTAGGTGCCCACACTGAGCATTAGGTATCAAGAGGGTTCTGGTCAGTTTAATAAATAAATACCAGCTAAACCCAATTTTGTGTGTGGCATCTTTATTTTGGGGATGTTGGGGCAACAGGGGAGTTTCCAGAATCTTTAATAGACAGAAGAAGAGGTCAACTTTGGCAGGAGCAGGTGAGAGTAACATATGTGGGATGAGTGGAATCATAAGCCATTCCATGCATTAAGAACCAACAACATCTGAACATCTGAAAAGAGATTTTACATTCCCAACTTAACCAGGGCCTGATCCTGTCTTCAGAGCACTGGTACAGGATGACATTTTGATCTGTCCTTTTGTTCTCTTTTGATTTCTCCAGGTTGGAAGGGCAACTCATTTCAAGAATCTGAAGTGTTTCTGTTCTTCCCACTTCTGATCTCGGATAGCAGATAGCCCAGGGAGTTTTGTCTTTAACTCTGGTCCAGTACTTTCTGAACCTCTTGGAGGTGAAAAATTTCCTGCTGTTATCTTGAATGACAGGAATTCATGAATAAAATACCTGTTTCTTCAACAGAAAATATTGGAGAAATGTACTCCTAATCTTACTATAATCCAATGAGTCCTTATGATAGGGGGTTTGCACTTGTATGCAGGTGTGCATGTGTGAGCTCTTCTAGCACTGCTGATGTCTAAGGATTCAGTAAAATAAGCTGCTCTGTAGGCAGCTACAGCCTTCTGGAATTGAACAACCCCAGCAGAATGAAAACAACCTTTTGCTTCCTATTACCAAATAAATATACTCTTAAAACCCAATTATCAAATCAATATTTTATTTAAAGATTTCATGGCCTGGGGCTGCCATAGCTCTTGAACCATATCTCCTGCTACACGTCAGTTATGCTCCTCACACAGTCATTCCCTAGATGTTTCCTGAAAGAAATTGGAAAAGTACATCAAGCTTGTCTCAACTGCTACTAGTCCTATGCAATACATATAACAATAATCCTATGCACACAATTATACACGCGCTCTCGGGCCAGCACCATGATGTCACTCCTGGGAGTGATGACATTGCGTTGCCCCGAGAGCGTGCCAGGGAGGCCCATTCCCACACCTTTCTCCCCTGCTGCTCAAGTGAGTGGAGGGTGAAAGTGGGGGATCCTCCCCACCAAGGGAATGGTATCCCTAACTACGTTGGCTTTTGGAGAGGGGTTGCTGTTGAACAGTAGCAAGTAGACAGCCTTGGTTGAGTCATGCAAGTTATGTGGTATCCAGTCATTTGGTGGTTGCTTCTGTGCCTAGCCCTAATGAGTCCTCCCTCAAGGGCCAAAACAGGCTTAGAAAGGGCACTACACCTCCCCTCCCTTTTTACTGACAGAAACCAAACCTAGAATACTCACTAAACTGTTATGATTGCCTAGCAACAGCCACTGAGGGCATCTGGATAAAGCTACAGGTATTCCTTTTATCATTTTGGGGTTTTTTAACACCCCAATGTGTGTGTGTGTGTGTTAGATTTCAAATTTTTCCACAAACCTGCAGCATTTTTCAGATGTGTAGGAAGATATGACTTTTCCATTCATGGCTCCCATCTCCGGATCTAAGTATCCACAGATCAGGACCACTTGGCTATTAGTATATAAGGTATGGTTTGTCTTCAAATGCTTTTTCAAACTGTTAAAGCCATGAGAAGTGAATCAGAACCTAATATTTAATAAGTAGATACATTAAAAAGTAAGCTAAACTGATTATATAAGTTGTAAGGGGTGAAAACTGTCTGAAGTCTAGGTTACTGTATACAGAATGTGGTCTATTGTGTTAACAATGCAATCCTAAGCAGTGTTTCATCCTTCTGTTTAAATCAATTGACTTAGAAGGATGTAAGTCTGCTTAAGAAGGCTCTGTTAAGAAGTGGGTCTACTCAGAAGTAAGTTCCACTAGTCATTGGGGCTTATTTCCAAGAAGCATTGTTAGGATTGAGCAAGAGGGGTTGTACTTTGGGAGGAAAATGGGCAATGTTAATAAAGAAAGTTATGCTGATTTCTTTAAAGTCATAATGATCATTTCACAGCACAAGGCACATTAGTCTTTGTATGTGTGCAGAGCAGCATACAAGCAATTATGAGCCACATAATAAGATTTGGTTTAAATTGTAAAAGTCACGATTAGTCTAGATAACATCCTTTCACAGAGTGCATTTTTGCTTCTTCTCTTTGAATTTCTACTTTACAGCTTCAAAATTTTACAAGAGAGACAACTGTATTTAGAATGGAAATGAATTAAAGTTCCAGTGTGATCTAATTGCTGGCCAAGTCATTACATGAATGTATTAAATCAGTAAATTGATCCATTTCACTAACAACCTGAGGTCTGGTATCTAAGGAAGCGCCTCCAATATAACTGTTAAAATGATGAATAGGAATGCATCACTTGTTGAAATTGAGCACAGATGTTATAACGAATGTATCAGATTTTGAAAGGCTGTTACTATTGCATTTTGAAATATACTAAATTAAGTATTTTTCATATTGAAATTAGTTTGTTACTTTTTTCTTTACCTTTTAGAAAAGGATGATAATTGTATAACAATAATTAAAGATTATTAATATATTTCAAACATAGCTTGTTACAGGGTTTATACGATTCATAGTCAAAAAACTTCTGCACAATAATTTTTTTAGTGCAATGGCAACAATTGACTTCCATGGTAAGATCACGTTCAGTGAAGTATGATATTAGGTATTTTTCTAGTGTAGCCAAATCTTAGCTCCCTGATCATGTTTAAATCTAACTGAAATTACTGGAACATGTTTGTCATGATTAATTGAAATCTTATTGATTTTGAAGGAATTTATGCATGAATAACTTGAACTGGATTAGAGCCTCCTTTATTATATCACATTTATTACAATTAAATCCCACTGTTCCTACAAGGAGTTCAAAGTGGCATATATCAGTTACCCTGCCTCCACAACAACCCTATAAAATAGGTTAGGCTGAGGGGGCTCAAGGTCACCTTGCAAGCTTTAGTGGTAGCGTGGGGATTTGTATCTGGGTTTCCCTGATCCTAACTACTATATCATATTGACTCTCTGAACTTCTCACTGAAAAAGTTTGCTTAAAATTGTGTTATAGCTGAATAGATCAGTAGTAGTTTGACACTAAAATGGTCTTTCAATGGTATCTTCCTGCATCCATGCCAGAGGGACAACTAGAGTGTGCAAATACAGAAAAACATGCAGCAGAGGCAAGACTGGACTATTCAGACTCAACCAAAACATTATGTTAAAACCAGCATTGGTTCCTGATTTTCATGGGCCCTGGGTGGCCCATGAGTATAATTTGACTCCCTTTCCCTTTATACAGCCCCCTTTTCCTCTAAGCATACCCCCTTCCATTTGGCCCTTCCTCTTTTTCTCTACTTTTTCTTCTATAACAAAATCTTTTTTCATTTCAATTTGTGTACTCTGGTAAAGAAAAATCATACACAATTTTGCATTCTTGGAAGCAAGAAAGCAACATAGGGCCAAGCTAGAAGTGACGAATTACACTTGAATGGCAAGTGAACAGATTCACATGTATTCCTCCCTGTTCACTTGCACTCCACTTGCACTCCACTTGATCGAGTGGAGGGCAAGTGGAGCACAAGTGAACAGGGAGGAATACATGTGAGGGCCAAGCTACAAGTGACAAATGACACTTGAAACAGCAAGTGGATTGAGTGGAGGGCAAGTGAACAGGGAGAAATACACTTGCTGTTCAAGTGTCCTTCATCACTTGTAGCTTGGCCCTGAGTCTGTTCACTTGCTATTCAAGTGTAATTCATCACTTCTAGCTTGGCCCACAGAAAACCATCACGCTGTGGATGCACACCCTCATTCTGTGAGTTTTGCGCTAGGTAAAGATGTGTGGAAACGGCCATAGTGCCCATATTGAGCTAAGAGTCATCAAGTTATACACTTTGATACCACAAGTGATGTACAGGAAAATATCAGTCTGTCCTGAAATGGAAAATTGTAGCAGGTCAGTACACATTCTGCAGAACTGATAAAACATACTTCCATGTTTCATCTATCCATTGTTGGGTGGGATATCACTGCACTGCGCCAACTCAAGACTTGTGACAGTTTCAGGAATAGCTTCACGTAGAGTATACTGCAGTAGGCAACTTCTAGAAGCTACTAGAGCAATAGCTGTGTAGTATTGTTTTTGTATGTTTAATTTTTCAGGTCTTTCTGGAATGATAGCCAGCCAGCAGGAGGGAGGGCATGGGGGGGACTTCTGGTTTGGGATTCATGAAGGTCTAATGCAGCTCGGGGAGCTGAGCTGTCCGTGTCGCTGTTTGTAAGGGCTGGAGGGACGCAAACTGCCCGTAGCCCCCTGTTCTCAGGCGGAGAACAGGCAAGTACGCTCAAGACCTTGAGGGCACATTGATCTCGGGTGTGAAGGGGGTTCTACCCAACGAGCCCCCATCCACCCTTGAGGTCCCACCCGAAGAAAGGTTGCCAAGATCTCTGCAGCAGCTCTGGAGTCATTTTTTTTGGCATAAGACCTACATGCCCAAGCTTCAGCAAATTAAGAAGGGAACCTAAATCGATTGGATAATCGAAGCAGCGATTACAACCCAAGAGAAACATCTAAGAAGGTAAAGATTGCTATCTCTCAATACGGGACAGATTACAATAAGGAATAAAGTGACAAAGAGAATTAGAAAACTGCAAAAGATTTGGTATATAATTGAGAAAACTCCGGCAAATAAATTACTAAAAAGTGAAATTGTAAAGAAAAGTTAGCATGGAAAAATGATTATTGTTTACATACCTGCAGCTAGGAAGAGATAGCGGACTGTGAGGAAGTTTAAATATCGCGAGAACTGCTGTGAAACGGAGAGGAACAGGAAGTGCGTCAGAACCATAAAAAGTCTAATGAGGAGTGGCTTGTAAACAACGGAAGTGGAATATCGCCATTTTGAAGCAGGGCAAAGCTGCGGCTTCAAGGAAAACGGAAGTAGGCCATCTTTGATAAGGGTAAGGGTGGCTACCTCAAACAAAAACCATAGAGAAAAGATGCCCGACATTTTGGATTCCGTAAATATTAGCTTTCAGAAAAATAACCTAAATTTTGACTTTTAAAAACAAAAGAAAATAATAAAGTAGCGCCACGGAGTTAAGGAAAAGAGCAGACTCGTGGGAGTGAAGTAAAGCTAGCCCCACGATGTCGAAGAAGGAATGGCAAACAGCGCTGGAAAATTTAGACAAAAAAGTTTCGGAAGGAAACAAAGAACTTAAAGATATGATGCAAGAGATGGCGAAAAATTTGAAAGACTCTAAAGAGGCACTTAAATCGGAGATGGCAGAACTTGCTAAGAATATGGATCAAGTTCAAAAAGATATGCAAGTCACACAGCAGAGAGTTAACACAGTAGAAAATGCAGCTGACACCTTGGCAGATGTGCAGAGAATGGAGTTGAGAGGCGTGAAGGGAAGAATGGCCGTAGCTGAATGTAAACAAACGGACAAGTCAGATTTCGTGGAATCCCAGAAGTTTTGGAAAAAACAGCCCAAGAGCAGATTACTGAAATTTTGGCGGGATACCTGGGAAAAGAAGAAGAGGAGATTGCAGCGCTTCTGGACGTGGCATACAGAATTAATTCAAAATTTGCAGCTCAAAAGAAGTTACCAAGAGATATGATTGTGCAATTTACAACTAGAAATACAAGAGAGTCAATTGTGAGTAAACAATTTCAGGATCCATTAGAAGTTGATGGGAAAGTGGTGAGAATCATGAAAGAGCTGCCCAGATTGGTGTTGTTGGAGAGGAAAAAGTATAGAGAGTTGGTCCAGATGTTAAAAGACTTGAAAATTAGATACAGATGGGAAATACCTGAAGGACTGGCTTTCGAATTCGGTGGAGTAAGGAGAAACATCAGATCTGGCCAGGAGATGGAAAAGTTTATTAAGGACAATGAAAAAGACTTACCAAAAGGAGCTAAAATTTGACCATGGAGTGTAAAATTATATCTTGGAATGTAAATGGACTAAACTCACCTTTTAAATGTAAGACTATTTTCCACTGGCTTTTAAAACAAAAATGTAATATAGTGTGTTTGCAAGAGACACATATTAAAAAGCAGGATGTAAAATATTTGAAACTTGCAAAACTTGGAAATGAATTTGCAGCAGCTTCCAAAAAGAAAAAGAGAGGAGTTGTATTGTATATAAAGGAGGAGCTGCAGCCAAAATTAGTTTTAAGCGATACAGAAGCCAGATATATAGCAGTGGAAATAATCTGGAATTTTAAGAAGATTTTGGTGATTGGAATTTATGCGCCTAATGGGGCAAAAGAAAACTTTTTCAAGGATTTACAGAAACAATTAGATGAACTGATCTATGATCAAATAATTTTGACAGGTGACTTCAATGGAGTCACAAACTTGGAAGAGGACAAGAAATCTAAAAGTGCACAGAAGAAAAGAGAACTTTTGCCAAAATCGTTTTTTGCGATTAAGGAACAAGAATGTCTGGAAGATGTATGGAGGAGACAAAATCCTAAAAATCGACAATATACATTTTACTCTGCAAGACACTTTACACTATCAAGAATTGACATGATCTGGGCCTCCAAAGAATTGGTGGTATGGACTAGAGATGTGGAGATAATGCCGAAGGTAGGCTCAGACCATAACCCAATTTTTTAAATTTTATGCAAAACTGTATCAAAAAAAGGAAGTGAATAGAGATTCAATAGCGGAATATTTGGAGAAAGTGAAGCTTCCAGTAATTTCAGAGGAATGGAAAGAGAAGTTAAATAGGGAGGTGACAGAGGAAGAAACAAAAGAAGCCATACAATCAACAAAATTAGGGAAAGCGCCGGGACTGGATGGAATAACAGCAAAGTTTTATAGAATGATGGCCAATGATCTGACACCGTTTCTAAGGGAGGTAATTAATGGAATATTACAAGGCCAAAAGATTCCTGATTCATGGAACAAAGCTAATATATCATTGATTCCGAAAGATGGACAGGACTTGACTAACGTTAAGAACTATCGGCCAATTTCGTTGCTGAACAATGATTATAAAATATTGGCGAAAATTATGGCAGAAAGATTAAAGGGATGGATGTCGGAATTTATTGCAGAAGAACAAGCTGGATTCCTACCTAATAGACAAATTAAGGACAATTTAAGGACAGTAATAAACACTATTGAATACTATGACAAGCACTGTGATAGGGAAGTTGGTTTCTTTTTTGTGGACGCGGAAAAAGCTTTTGACAATTTGAACTGGGACTTTATGTTTGCCACTATGGAAAAGCTGCAAATGGGAGAAAAGTTCATACAAGCAGTTAAAGGAATTTATAAAGACCAGTGTGCAGCGATTGTAGTTAATGATGATTTGACTAAAAAATTGAAAATAAGTAAAGGTACAAGACAAGGCTGCCCATTGTCTCCATTGTTGTTTATTTTGGTTTTGGAAATTTTGCTGATTCAGATTCGAGAGAACAACACAATTCATGGCATAAAAATAAAGGAATTTTCCTACAATGTCAGGGCATTTGTGGATGATGTAATGTTGATAGTGGAAGATCCAATAGACAACATGCCAAAAATAATGGATAAAATAAAGGAATTCGGTGATCTGGCGGGATTTTATGTGAATAAAAAGAAGTCGAAGATATTGTGTAAGAATATGACGAAGCAAAAACAGCAAGAATTAATGGAGACAACAGACTGTGAGGTAACTAATAAAGTGAAATATTTAGGAATTGAGCTGACTGCGAAAAATATAGACTTATTTAAGAATAACTATGAGAAACTGTGGCAACAAATAGAAAGAGATTTGATAAAATGGAATAAATTAAATTTGTCATGGTTGGGAAGAATAGCAGCAGTGAAGATGAATGTGTTACCACAAGTGATGTTTTTGCTGCAAACAATTCCAATTATCCGAGACTTCAAACAATTTGACAAATGGCAAAGAAAAATTTCAGACTTTGTGTGGGCAGGCAGGAAACCCCAAGTGAAAATGAAAGTATTACAAGATTCGAAAGAAAGGGGGGGGGACTGCAACTGCCAAACATAAGATTATATTATGAAGCAATTTGTCTGGCCTGGTTAAAAGATTGGATAACGTTAAAAGACCGTAAATTGCTGGCTTTGGAGGGGCACAAAAAATTGTTTGGATGGCATGCCTACTTGTGGTACGATAAAGTTAAAGCGGACTCTATGTTTTTGCATCACTATATTAGAAGAAGCCTTTTCACAATCTGGAAGAAATACAAGAATTATATGGAAAGTGGTATCCCGTCGTGAGTGGTACCATATGAGGTAATAGACCCGAGAGCTGTTCATAATGAACAACAGTGTTTAACTTATAAAGAGATAACGTCGATGGAAAATAGAATATTAAAAATAAAGACGCAAGAAGAGTTATCTCCTCAATATGGATGGTTTCAATATAGGCAAATTAGGGATCTTTACAACTCGGACTGTTCAAGTGGAGGAATAAGACTGAAAAACTCGGAGCTAGAAGAAGTGATTTTGCAAGAAGGTAAAAAAGACATTTCGAAAATATATAAAATACTTCTAAAATGGCATACGGAAGATGAGACAGTCAAAGTCCAGATGGTGAAATGGGCAATAAATGTTCATAAAGAAATAACAATGGAATCATGGGAATATTTGTGGAAAAATACTTTGAAGACTTCAACTTGTACCAATATTAAAGAGAATGTCTACAAAATGATGTATAGGTGGCATTTAACGCCTAAGAAGATTGCGCTTGGAAATGCAAATATGTCAGATAAATGCTGGAAATGTAAAAAACACGAAGGATCATTGTATCATATGTGGTGGACTTGTGAGGTAGCTAAGCAATACTGGGGAGATATAATTAAAATAATTAATGAGGTGTTGCAAACCCAAATAAATAAGAACCCAGAATTGCTGCTACTGAACTTGGGAATGGAAGATGTTCCAGAGCAGCATACAAAATTGTTATTTTACATGATTACAGCAGCAAGACTTTTGTACGCGCAAAAATGGAAAGTGCAAGAAATACCAACTATAGAAGATTGGATTTACAAATTGTTGTACATGGCAGAAATGGACAAAATGACAAGAAAATTGAAAGATCTTGATCCAGGAGAATACATTGCAGACTGAGAGAAGCTGAAACAATATTTAGAAAAAAAATGGGATGTGAAAGGAGAACTGTGGCAGTTTGAAAATTATTAATATGTGACTTTATAAAGGGGAGAGAGAAGTAACTTTATCATTAATGGGGAAATTTAGTTATTAATTAATCTAAGCTAACATTAGTAATAAAAATTGTATTAAAAATAGATAGTTTAAACAGTGAAATGTAGATTGACATATGAGAAAATTGGAGATATAGAAGAATTTGAATATGCTTAGAATAAGAGATATAATATATATAAGATTTAGAAAAATTATAGATAAGAGTAATTTAAATAATAAGATGGGTTAGAGGTTGGAAAGCTGTTGGAAGTCATTAAGGAGGGGGGGAAAGGGTGGGGGCTGATATAATTTAGATAAGATGGGGAATTTGTGTATTTAATAATACTTTATGTACTCACCAATAAATTTTTTTTAAAGGAGGGGGAGGCATGGGGGCAGGAGGGCCATTTAACCTTTGTGTCAAAGGGGCTTCAAATTTTATGCACCTTTTTTCACCTTTTGTGTTTTCCAACTTGTTTTTTTATGCACATCATGTGCTGTCATTTTTGTTTTTATTATGGCTGTGGCCCACAAAGCTAGAAGTGGCCCTGGCTTCTCAGAAAGGTGCTGTCTGGAAAATAAACTTCCCTTAAAATACTTTGTCCTTTGAGCAGTACAGTGCAAAGCATGTCTGACAGGATCAGCCATTTAATTAACTCCTTCTGTTACCCAGCATTTTCTGTAGAGATCATGCTAACACTTCAAAGGTGTCCTCTGAATTAATGCGCAAAAGCATATTGCTACCCAAAGCAGAAGATGCTGAGCCTTGAGGGCATCAGTGTATGCTTTTAGAAATTTACACTGTTGTTTTCTCTTGGCATCATTTTCAGCATCTCATAACATTGTGGCAGCTCTGACATAAAGTGTGTCTGATCCCTTTTACCCTTCAGCTCTGGAAAAGTTCAATTTATATCTTTGCACTTTCCCTTCTCCCTGATTGCTTTGCTGTCTTTTCATTCACCTGCACACAAAAATGACCCTTTCAAACACATTTTTTGTAACATTCTTGGCTATCACAGCTGTAGCTTTAGCTGCTGTGACTTAGAAGAGATTAGTAACTGATTTATTTACACTACATACTGCAGACAACAGAAGGCAACAATATTGTAAGTCTACTTTTGCTGTTGATGTGCTGAATTATTTGTACACATGGCAGCACTTATGAAAGTTAACACATTCTGGATTCTGAAGGCTGCTTTGTGTTCCCTGATGCTCTTCTACTGCCCCCTTCTTTCATCCTCTGCTACCAGGTTCCACGAGGAAGTTATTCTTTACTGTTGAAGTACTAGCAGATGAGCCCTGTGGTGGTGGTGTGGTTAGTGCTGAACGATGACCTGGGAAAACTGATCAAATCCCCACTCTGTTATAAAGCTCATGAGGTGACCCTCTGCCTGTCATTCTCTCTTGGCCTAACCTACTTCACAGAGTTGTGATGATCATCACCCTTGGAAGAACTACAGAAAATAAGGTCTGCTGGCCTGTCTGCTATTCCCTAAACCTATGTGGCAATTAGTATTCATTTCTATGAAGTTCTTTGGATACCTGGGTCAATGGAATAGGGGCTTTTTTCTTCTGACTGTTTATCTGGCTCTAACATCTCTCCAGTGCAGTTTCTGCCTAAAGCTCAAATTAATATTATCATCTATATTATCATATAACCAGATTTAATGGTTCATCTTCTGAAGTGATACTAATATCCCAAATTTAGAATAACAGCAGTCGCAATCGGTGTATTTTTTCCTGTATAATTTCAGGTGGGTAGTCATGTTGATCTGTAGTAAAAGAGCAAGATTTGGGTCTTGCTCTTCTACTGGACTTGAATCTTAGTTGTTTTGCTGTATGGCCCAGGAGAGCCTGATCTCATCAGATCTCAGAAGCTAAGGAGGGTCGGCCTTGGTTAGTAAAATTGGATGGAAGACCTCCAACAAAAACCAGGGTTGCAGAGGCAGGCAACGGCAAACCACCTCTGTTAGTCTTTTGCCATGAAAAATCCCCAGGGGTCACCATAAATTAGCTATGACTTGAGGGCAGTCTCCACCACACCATGCTGGGTTTACTTATTTTGGAAGACAACTTTTGTAAGACAGATAAAGGAACATATTTTTAAATCACAGAACCAGCAGTGTGTATTGGGTGGTGCAGGCACCCAGACTGAAGATCCTAGGTATAGGCATAGAACAACTCTTTGCACACATTCACGTACCCTAGATATTCAGCAATTCCCTGTTTTTCCCAACTCCCTCCACCCCTCCCATTTGGTAATTTCCCTTGTAAAACATAGAATATTATTTCCTTTGCATAGCATCTGAAGAAGTGAGATCTGATTCAAGAAAACTCATACTGGGATAAGTACTGTTACGTTTTCAGGTGCTATCAGACTTCAGGTTTATTTTCCTTTTTTCCTTGCCAGGCTGAGCATCCTAATTGGCTGCAAAAGGGCATAGCATTTTGTCTACAGCCTTTGTATAAGTCTCCTGTTCACAAAACAATCCTCTTTCCTGCAGTAGGTGACAAAACAAACGGGTAGGGGTGATCTGTGTGGCTTCAAATATCTTGTTCGAATTCAGCAGCAGTTATTATAAACTTCACCTTCTCTGTCCCAGTGAACTGGAAGGTAGAGAATAGACAGCACTTTTAGCCTTTCTGTGCCAGGCTGTAGTGTCACTTCACCCACAGGAATTCCTGGCAGTCAAGAAAGAAGGATCTGTGGTGCATGGGGAATGCTCAGCTGACAGTTCCTACTTGAAGGCATGCCTGTTCCTGTGAAGCAGGTAATAAACCTAGAATTGAACAGTTTTGGATTCATCCACAAGCTCATATTTACTCAGGCAACCTTGAGTTGAAAGGCATACAGTCTGGTTTTCCATGTGATGGGAGCTACTCATCTAACTCAATTAAAAGCATTCTGACTCACATATAAGGGCCCTGCAATATGTGATTTGACAGGTACTGGGAAGAAAATGAAATCCCTTCCCAAGTTTAATATTGTAGCACCTACCTTCCTCCTACTTTAATCCTATCTTTATTCAATTCCTGACTCATGCATAAAGCCAGCTACCATACAATTGTCTTGGGAGCTGTGGGGTCCCATGCAAGCTTCTAGCCAGGCTTGAATGCACTGCTGCCTCTCTGGCTAGTATGTATGTGGCTGTCCCAGTCCATATGAGCCATTGCCTTTGCAGGAAATGGAGTGGAAGCAGTTATGCCACCCATCTAGATTTATCAGTTTTATCCAATTGCTCACCCATGTCAGGTTGTCCTGTCCAAAAACCTGGCAGCCCTCCCCAGTGCTTGGAAAGATATGCTCAAAGATAAAGGCACTGTAATTTCAGGCCTTCCATTAATAAAACCATTAATCTCAGCTAATGTTTTCTGGGCTGTTTAATTAAAAAAAACTGAGGAGGACTTACACAGGATTTTAAACATATTTTCTCTTTTATTTTAAGGACTCACAGAAATCTTTCCTAGGTGGGCTATTTTGCCCTGCAGAGATTAACATCTTTATAGTACAGAATTAGGGCAGTTCAAATTTCAGTTTACTCACAGTGACAGAAGAAAAATGTGCCTGCTGTAAAATGCAGTGTGAGTACTTTATATGTTGTAAGTAAGTGAAGTGAATCATGTAAGGGAAGTATTAGAATAAAACAACAATTTTTCTCAAATCAGGCTTGGAAAATAAGGCAGTGATAGAACAGTTAGTTTCCAATTATCCCCACATTTCTTATGTGCAGCAATAAAATCCTGTGCTGGGGGAAATCTGTCCAGTCTCCCACTTTTACTAGTAAAAAATAGAGAAAAGAAAGGTCTCCCATGAAGGAAACTAAAGAGCTATTCCCTCCCTTTCTGTGCACTTTTACATACAATGCCAGGAAATGCTGGTCTGGTTAAAGACTGGACTCCCTTCATTTTCTTTACTGGGAATGTGGCTTTGGTTTCAGTTTAACTTCTCCTTCAACTCTCGGTTATTGGTTTTAGTCAGAAAATGGAAACCTTTATTGGCAAAAAAGAGAGAAAAGAGTCATCCCTCATTCTCTCAATGTCCCATTAACAAAACCAAAGGAACCCCTCCCATACTCCCAATCTCACTGTGGTGGACTGTTTAGGAACGAGAAGAATCAACGGTGTAGGAGGCTGTGAGGGCCAAGCTACAAGTGACAAATGACACTTGAACGGCAAGTGGATCTAGTGGAGAGCAAGTGGAGGGCAAGTGAACAGGGAGGAATATACTTGCTGTTCAAGTGTCATTCGTCACTTGTAGTTTGGCCCTGAGAAAAACATAACACTGACTCCTGTGTTCACCCCCCAACATTTCTCTTCCAGTGCTCTATCACGTTTTGGGTATGGCATGAAACAACATTATGGCCCAGTGTAAAGTCATACTAAATCGAGGGCCAAATGCAAAGAATCATGGCGATGTGGTTTGCATCATCTACTCTGGTCAAAACACAGTAACTTTCAAAGAACAACAGGTGCTCAGAAGTAGAGGGTATTGAATTAAATGCTCCAGCAGGTCTCTCCACTGTGACAACAGGTCAACTGTGACAAGAAATCTGATGCTGAGATGAAAGCCTTTATTGGGAATGCTTTGCTCTTAATTTTGAAGCCTAAGAAATGCTCTACAACAATTTCTGAGGCTTGATTCGGTTTCGTTTTCTCAGCCATGCCGGACGCTCCTCTCGGCTGGTCCGGGAGGAAACGACCGGGCACCCTGACCGGGCGGCTGATCCGCAAGGATTAGCCCCCAGGACTCCCAGGGAGGGAGCCAGGGTCCGGGACGCGGCGGGAAGAACTCCCCGAAATCAATGCGGGGGGGAATTGCCCGTTTGTCCCTATGGAGGCCGGCAGATGTGCGCGGCGCCTCGAGTGCCGCCGGGCAACGAGAAACGGCAAGTAAAAGAAACAGGCGGAAGCCTGTAAACAAGCGAATCCCTTCTGTTTTACAAGCGTTTGTGAAGGAGAGGTTGATCTGAAGAAGACTCGCTCTTCCCCTTCGTTGAGTTCCAGAATTTTGTTGGCGCCCCCCCCCCCCAAAATGGCAGCAAAGAAGCAAAGTCCCGCTCTCGGTAAGTCAATCTCGGCTACTTTGAAGGGGGAGTCGCTCGAAGAGTTGGTGCGCAGGGCGGTGGTGGAAGCCATAAAACCCTTTGTTGACAAGCTGAACGAAACTGATCAAAGGGTGGGCTTAATTGAAAGCGAGGTGAAAACCATTAAGGCAGCAGCGGGGGGGGGCAGAAAAGTCTGCTCTGGAAAGTGCGTCACTTGTGAAGGCTACAAAAAAGGAGCTGAAGTTGGTGGAGAACCAGCTGATCGGGCTACAGGTGGAACGAACGCAGACAATTTTGCGTCTCCAAAACGTGAAAGAGGAGGAAAATGAGGATCTGTGGGATTTGGTCTCGGAACTACTGGCGACACCCGCGAGGACGACTAAAGAAGAGGTTAAAAGCGCCATTTTGGAGGTCCGTTGGGCTTCTTCAAAATATGCAACAAAGCGACAGTTGCCTCGTGAGATCATTATTGACTTTTCATCTAAAAAGATTCGGGACATCATCCTATATAACTCATACAATGCGGATTTGGACTTTATGGGTTTGAAAGTCAAGATTTTGAAGGACGTTCCATTTCTAGTCCGGAAACGGCGTTTTAAATATAAAAAGTTTGCAGCTCTTCTGAGGGACCATGGAATAAAGTACAAATGGTTATTCCCAGAAGGAATATGGTTCAGATATAAAGATCAGGCCTATAAGATATTATCAGAAGATCAACTAAAGGATTTTGAGAATAAAAACCCAGAACTCTGCTGCACCAAGAACGAAGAAAAGGAGGAGCCAGAGGGGGGGGAGGAGGAGGAGAGCATCGCAACAGCAGTTGCACAGAGAGAACTGCGTCCGGGACCTAGAAGGGGGAGGAAAGTTTAATCAGAATTTGAAATGTTTATTCTCTGTATGATTAACCACTCCATCATTACTCTATGGAGCTATTTTTGTATTATGACAGTATGAAGGGAAACATTGAAGTGTAGTGTTTAGTGTTTGTAGTTCATTCCCCCCCCCTTTTCTTTTTCCACTCCCCTTTGTCCCTTCCCTCTCCCCTTTCCTTGTGATAGTCTGGTGTAGTGTCTTGTAGTTATGAAAATAAAAAAAAATTATTAAAAAAAAAAAACAAGTTCTGAGGCTTTTTGGTTCCGGAGTTCAAAGATCAGAGTCGAGGATGGAGCTTGGTCAGATCCATTATTGGCTCTGGTGGGCAGCTCCTGAGTGTCAAAAGGAAGGGGACGCCACTACAAAGTGCAGGGAAACGTATCAAGAGGCAACAGCAGGACACAAAGGTAATTTAGTGGCACTATCACTATAATTTTGCTGTGCTGTGCCGTTTGGAAATGGAGTGATCTCCTACTTGGGTGCTGGCTTCCAACTATTGATGGGCATGAACCACAAAAAAACCTAACCATGAACCAAATGAACCAATAGACCAATTCGTGGAAGTTCATGGAAACAAGCTTCCATGAACTACTGGTTCGTGAACCACGAACTGGGCTGGTTCATGGGGTTTTTTGGTTTGTATTTGAGTTCGTGCCCATCTCTACTTCCAACTACTGCTTTGCCAGCCAGTTTCCCACCATTGTGTGTGCTCACCAACACTTGGCTTCTTCAGAGTCTATCAAAAATCTATCAAAAGTCTATCAAAAATAATCAAAAAGAGTCCAGTATCAAAAATAAGTTCTAGTTTTTGCTGTTAATTGCAAGGAGTTGAGTAGAATAGTATCGGGGTTTCTATTGTTGTTAGCAAGATCAGATTCTTTCACTGGTGTTTGTTGCTGGCATGATTTGACTCCCCTCTCAGCTACATAGTTAGTGTCCGCTTCAAGATTCATGAGGGGAGTGAAATGATTAGAAGTTGGAAAGACAAAAGTCAGTGGAGATGAGTTCAGCATGAAAAAATTATCCATTTTAGTCTGTTTACATGCCAGGAGAGGAGGTAAGTCCTCTACGTCAGGTATCCTTTTAGATGCTCCCATTAGTTGGAGAAAACAACCCCCCTCCAACTCCAAATGCACAGAGACAGGGGGAAAGCTGCAAATCACCGAACTAGGCTCAAAAAGAATTTTCAGTTCAGTTGGAAGTCCAGACAGTAGTTCCCCGTTGTATTCAGCAGAGCCTCCCAGTTCTCTGTCTGGGCTGTCGGCACTGACTATCAGATAAGGTACACACAAGATGGCGAACTATCTAAGAAAATCTCTGTCCAGAACGATGTTAGACAAGGTTGCTTATTAGCACCCTTCTTATTCAACATCTATGTAAACACATTGATTCAATGTTTACATAAGACAGATGTCCATTCCCCGAGTCTTGTAGGAAGGTACCGATTCTCATGTATGCTGACGATGCAGTCCTCCTGTCCCAAACAAAAATTGGTCTAAAGCGTGCCTTAAAAAATTTTTTAGCGATCAATGTGATACTGAGTTTCTGACAATGAATTACTCGACATCTAAAATTATACATTTTAGTAGACACTTTAAAAAAAACTAACTGGGAAATACATGGGAACACTATAGATCAAGTTAAAAATTTCCAATATCTAGGAGTCATTTTTACATTCAATGCTAACTTCAAAGCCCATACGATTTCATCAGCAAATGCTGCAGAAAAGAGTGCTAATGCCATCCTTAGATTCTTCAGAAGAGAAGGTGCAGGCTTTATACCTGCAGCCCTGAAACTATTCCAAACAAAATCATTAGCACAACTCTTATACGGATCACAAATGGGACTAACTGCTAATGTTAAGATCTTAGAAACAGTTCAATCTAAATTTCTCAGATCTCTAATGCACCTAGATGTACTCCTAATGTCATTCTTAGGCAAGAAGCTGGTTTGTCCAGAGTCGAAATAAAAATCTGGGAACATGTCATCTGTTACTGGCTAAGAATTCATCTTGAGCCAAAGGGCTTAACTCCCTTGTTAGCTTCTGACCCTTATCCTACATGGTGCTCAAAGATAGCTGATAAAATTAAACTGATTGGCTTGGACCTGGTAGCCCTGTTTGATATGGGACTCAACAAAGCTTTAATCACCCAAAGACTAATTAATATAGAATCCCAAAATGATGAGGCAATACTCCCTCTAAGCTATAAGAGTTTTAAAAAAGGACTGAGTTACACCATATCCCCATATCTATCAGGCATTACAAACGAAAGATGTAGATGGGCCTCCTCTAGAGCACGATTTGATGCATTCCCCTCTGCAGTTTTGTATGGGAGATGCTCTCACTGGCATCTCTTTGCAGCAGCGTTGTTGTCCCTGTTCAAATAAAGTGGTCGAAAATATCACACACATACTTTTGCACTGCGAATTCTATCAAGAGGAAAGGATACAATTAATTATTCCACTACTCTATAGATTTAAACCATTACAGTATTATATGTATACTGTATACAGTATACAGTATATATACATATATGTATATGTGTGTGTGTGTGTGTATGTATATATATGTATATATATGTGTGTGTGTGTGTATATATATATATATGATTTTATGATATATATATATGATTTTATCTTTTATGTATTTATCCATTTTAAATATTTAAAAACTTCTCTTTTTATCAGTACTTAACTTGGCTGGTCTTGTGACTTGACATGGGCACGATCGGAATTACAGACTGAAAATTGCCCTGATTTTGGCGTTTTCGCCATCGGGAGCGGGCTGATCAGTTCCATCCACGGCTCCCGGTTCAGCGCTTGGGTGGGGTGCTCTATCAGGTCTCGATCGGATCAATCGGTTTACGTTCGGGATTGCAGTCTGCAGACAGTCTGGCACCAGGGAATGGAGCCCCGTGGAAATGGAGCCTGGGGAATGCCAGAGCTCTTTGCCCTCCTTCTGTCACCCTGGAAACGTGAATGGAAGCCCAGCTTTCCTTGATCAGCAGGGCTTCCTTCCAACCATGGAGCAGCTAGAAAAGCACGCGCCCGTCTTGTCCATTTGGGAGAAGAGAGGGGAGGGCAAGGGAAAGGGGTGTTCTTCTGTAGCCATGGGCAATCGAATCTCATCCCTGCAAAGCCTGAGAGGCAGCTCTTATGGCCAAACACAGCCCTCCTGCGTAGCAGACCCAGGCTTTATAAATAGCCACGTGCTGCACAACAAAGTTTCACTTTCCACTCGCAGGTGGAGTGGGACAGAGTCGAGCTCTCACTTGCCACTTTTGGAGAGAGAAAGCACAAGAGAGAGGGGGGAGCTTTAGCTTTGGGCTTCAGCAGATAGGGAATTAGGGAATAGGGAGCTATCTCCTCTGGTTCCCCCCCCGTGACAGTACCAGCACAGACCCCCCCCCACTCCCGTGGGGACAGGCTCGCCGCCGCCTCCACGGGCCTGCCGGGCCCGGCGGCTGCCATCCTCCTCACCCACCATTCCTTTAGCGCTGGAAACCACGGGGCGCCCTCCCGCGTCGGCCTTCCCAATTCCCGATTCTGTATCGGAAACGGGACTTGATCAATGAGGTTCGGGTACCTGGTTTCGGCGGCGCCGCGGAATCACGATCAGCTAAATCGGGATTATTTTTTGGATCGTGCCCATGTCTACTTGTGACCATAATAAACCTTTGATTGATTGCTTCTTCAGGGTCCATTGTTGTGTTGTGTGTATTTTGTGCTTGAGGAGAAACATGTTAGAGTGATGGATTGTTGCATTAGGAGGGTGGGGGAGGACTAATGGTTGGTAACAAATTTGCAGTTTTGGATTAAGTGCGAATAAGACCTCATTCTGTCCCCCTCCAAGAATAAAATGTGCATGCACATCTGCTCAACACTTGCCTTGATGCCTTTTCACAAGCATTCTTCAGGGTCCATAGATGCCAAACCCCATTGATATTTTTGTGCTCAAATTTGATGGGTCAATAATTTGGAGGAAGGACTGTTTTGCCATTAAATGAAAATCCATCTGCCTCAGAACCTCATTTCCCCACCCCCCTTGAAAAGAATAGTGTCTGGATGTGCATGCACACCCAACACCCTCCTTGAACATGCTCGATGGGCCTAAACTCATGATGACAAAAAAACCCCACACAGACGGATTATATCCCAACCAGCCTACCTGAAACAAACCAATAATGGAACAGAGTTCATTCGGAAGCCCTGGATCAGAAACTGAAACAGAAATTTCCTTAGTGCACATATCTACTAATAATTAAAGTGGGATGTATTGTCGAAGGCTTTCACGGCCAGAGAATGATGGTTGTTGTGGGTTTTCCGGGCTGTATTGCCGTGGTCTTGGCATTGTAGTTCCTGACGTTTCGCCAGCAGCTGTGGCTGGCATCTTCAGAGGTGTAGCACCAAAAGACAGAGATCTCTCAGTGTCACAGTGTGGAAAAGATGTTGGCAGGTCATTTGTATCTACTCAGGAGGGGTGGGGTTGAGCTGAGTCATCCTGTAAGAGTTTCCCAGGGTGTGGAATGCTAATGGCGGGAGGCTTCACTGTATCCTGAGGAGGTTCTTTTGCATATGGATTGGTGCTTGATGTGCTAATCTTCTCTGCAGGGCTATTGTCGGGTGTAGAGTGTTTTGTTAGCCTGGTGTTTTTCAGAACTGGAAACCATGCTCTGTTCATTCTTAAGGTTTCTTCTTTCCTGTTGAAGTTTTGCTTATGCTTGTGAATTTCAATGGCTTCCCTGTGCAGTCTGACAAAGTAGTTGGAAGTGTTGTCTAGTATTTTGGTGTCCTGGAATAAGATATTGTGCCTTGTTTGAGTTAGGCTATGTTCAGCCACTGCTGATTTTTCAGGTTGTCCAAGTCTGCAGTGTCTTTCATGTTCTTTTATTCTTGTCTGGATGCTACGCTTTGTGGTCCCGATGTAAACTTGTCCACAGCTGCAGGGTATACGGTATACTCCTGCAGAGGTGAGGGGGTATTTGGAATGCCCTTGTGCCACCAAGGTGGTGAAATATTGCAAGAAAGATAAATAGTAACATCAAGTGTCTTCCCTGGCCTCAGATGTGGCAGTCCACCTTTACCGGCAGTGGAAGCATGTTATGTCTCCCTTGGCCTTCCTCCTGTGCACCCATCACCATAGGTGCTGCTGCCTCTGCTTCTTCACCTGTGCCCCTGCTGGCCTGCCTGTTGATTTAACATGGTTCCCCATGACTCCTCACTGCCTCACATGGGTCATTCAGCCCTGGGGGATGTTTCTCCCACCCTCCTTCCTGATGAGGGAGGTCCCTTGTCTCCCCTGTGGCTTTCTGCTCTGGCGGCCCCAACTGGGCATCATCCTCTGGATTTTCCCTCTGCCTTCTGGGCCTGCTGCTGGTGTCCTTTGCCTTGGCTGCAAGAGTGTCCTCTGCCTGGCCCTCTCAGCCGCTGTCTCCTCCGCCACTGTTGCCATGGTCATTGTCCATCTCTGCCTCTGTGGTCCCCGCTCATACAGGACTCCGTTCCAGCTGATTCCCAGCATGCTTTCCCTCCTGCAGCCTTTTCTGCCTCTTCTAAATCTCCAGCGGGCCAACCTTGGCCCCACCCTGCCATCAGTGTCCCCTTGCCCTTTCTGGCTCACTTGAGTTTACGTCCAAGTGGGCCATTAGGAGCCCGAAGTTGCTGTGTGCCTCCTACGGAGCCAGCCAGGGCATCAGAGCTACCACAGGAAGGAATATACTATAAAACAATGTTTTATCCTTTGCTCTCAGTTGATTTTTATTGTGATATCAAGACTGTTGTTGTTGTTATTTATTTGTAGTTCATATTTCTCACTGAGACTGAAGGCAGATTACACAGTGCAGACCTAGCTGCTGTCCTAGCTGCAATCAACAGCTAGGGCATTCACTGAGCAAAAGACGATATGATCTACCTTTAGGATATTCAATGAATGGATACAATAGGGTATGGTTGCAGAAAATTTGAAAACATAAATCCAAACACAGTGATGAAAACTTCCTGAAACAAAATGTAACTAATTAACACAACATCTTTAACAACATGGCAATTACCAAGTAGTAGGAGCATCAGCAGATAGTACCGAATAGCATAATCTATAGTCTCTGTCCCTCACCAAAGCATCTGAGTCATATAATATGAACAGAAAGCCCTCCTGAATAATTCAGTTTCACATAGTTTGTAGAAAGCCAAGAGAGTGGGAGCTTTCCTGACCTCCTCAGGCAGGCCGTTCCATAAGGTGGGGGCTACCAGTCGAGTTCCACCAGCCAAGATGGTTCACAGGTTTTAAAGGATGCTGTTTTCCTCTTGGAAAGGCAATTAATATGTACAATGCCTGCTGTTCCCTTTATATTGCCTTTCCAGTTGCTTGTAGTACATAAACATGGATGTCAGAAGATTTTTTTTGGCTATTAGTCAGAGTGTTTAAAACTGCTGAAAAAGCAGCCTGTGAAACTGTATTTATCTGCCTGACTGCCCAACTCCAGTTTATAAGGTGTGGGTTGTATCAAAGCAATCTCTGTCAGCATCTTGAGTATTTTAAATGTAATTTAGGGTGCCAGTTAATTAATTGACATAATACACCTTCATTATGTAATTATTCACAACTGTCCCTTGAGTAGGATAAGGGCAGACTCTACTCATTTCAATACCAGACTGAGTGGGGAAGGGTGGGGAAACAGAAAGGTCAAACTGCTTTGTATTAAAACAAAATGAAAGAGGGAGTGGGGGGAGCTTGTTGGCATGTTTCCATGAGAAAGTGTGGGTTGAGATGGCCAAGGAAAGTAGATTTTGCTTGAATTTTTCAGGTTCTCATGATGCTGACTAGAAATTGATAGTCTAGTCCATTATGGGATTTTGCTTTTCGTACACAGAACTCTTGGTACATAAATGTATACATGAAGACTAGGGTTGGTTTTAGATTTTCATCTCTGCTATTTCAATCCTTAAATCTCCATTTCTCATGTAAATTGAATCCAATTCTTCATTTTTGTGTCATTTTCCATGGTCTCTTATTGCTTTTTCCCGTAAAATGTATGCATTTTCCCACATTATTTGTGCATCCCTAAATCATCCTTATACCTTATACTAATTAATGGTATAGTTTATAGTTAGAAATACCATATACATTGCAGATAGAAACTACATCCCTACACAATACAAGAAAATCTGCAAAACCAACAGCAAAAAAGTAGAGAATTGAATCTGTCATTCTAAAATCAGAAGAAACAGTTTCAGATATAATTAGAAATCAGAAAATGTTGAAGTAGAAAAGAATGATTAAACGTCATTTTAAAGTTTGAGTTTATATTAACATATCAAACAATCTCATAAATGGAAAATATAAGTTCAAAGTATCATCATGACATTAAGAATTAAGCATGTTATTTATTAAGTTAAATTATAATAGATTACATTTTTGTTCTGTAAATGTTTGCTAATTGCTATCGCTTTAAATTGCAATTCAAAAATATTTTATACATGGAATAATAAAAAATGAGTACCCAGTTTCCTGGGGGTAAAGTGTAAATGACTGGGGAAGGCAATGGCAAACCACCCCATAAAAAAAGTCTGCCAAGAAAACGCCATTATGCAACGTCCCCCCATAGGTCAGTAATGACTCAGAGCTTGCACAGGGTCACCTTTACCTTACACAGAAATTAATAAATATATAATTAAGAGTGGCAACAGATTATTTAAAATATCCATTGATGAGGTTAATAATGTAGTTATTTTGAATTGGGTGGAATGGTTAAAATGCAGATTGAATTCTTTTCTTTTTGTTTGCTCCAAACACAGGTACCAGGGTTTTCCTCCTGATATTAATTCTAAATGTAAGGGAAAGACATTCATTGCTTTGCAAGCACAAAAATTAGAACTTTGGAAATACTAGCAAAGTTTTAAATCTTTGTTTAGAGAAACTGAGATGAGCTGCTGTTGAAACATTTGGTCAGTTTGGGGCCTCCGTTTTATCAGTTTATGACAGAATTGTGAAGAAAATCTTAGACTTTAAAGACAGATTTTAAACTGAAAACTTAAACAGCCAAATCAAACTAATAACTTCAGTTTGGGGAAAGTTTTCTATGTAGTTTATCTTCTGTCTGTGTGCCAATAACTTTATAGTGAAAGAAGAACTCAATATTGCAAAGCCCTTTTCAGACTCAGATTCATCATGAGTATTTTTTGCCCTTTCAAAAATATCTTGTTGAACTGATCTAATGTAGACAGTGTTTAATCATCAAGACTGACAGGCATGGCTGTGCCCTAAAGTTTGGAGCAGAGAGATTGATAAAATCCAATAAAGAGCAAGGTTCTTCTTTTTTAAAAGCTAAAATGAAGTCCAAAATGCAGTTGCTTTCAGCTATGTTTGCTGTTGGTCTGATGTCACTTCCCGTGAGGCATCTCTTCACATTTTTTTTAAATTTCACACTCAGCTTCTGCAGCTGGCTTGACTGACTTCTTGGGTGGCAGAGGACTGCTGGCTGCTCAGAGGAAGCTTGGATCTTTTGATCAGGGCCTCATAGACACTTTCCAGCCAAAGTGAAGAAATTAAAGTCCTTCAAATTTCGGTTAAGCAACTAATCCACCAGAAAAAATGATCCCATTAAGATCACAAGTATTTAACCAATTGATGGATTAATTAAAGAACTTAAAAGATATTTTTGAGTTTATTTGCTACCATTGGGTTGGAGTCACTCAAAGAGGCTGGATGGATATTTGTTAGAGGTGCTTTAGGCTCATCCTGCATCGGGCAGGGGGTTGGACTAGAAGGTCTGTATGGCCCCTTCCGACTCTGTGATTCTGTGAGTTCATGAGATATTTTTCTCTACTTTTGTCTTCCTGAAGAAACCTGCCATTTGTCCTGAAATTCTTCTCTGAGGCTGCAGTTCTAAAAATACTTTGGGAGTAAATGCCGTTCACTTACTTCTAAGTAGACCTACTTAAGACGGCTTCCAAACATTTCCAAAAGCCAACAATGTTTGTCTTCTTCACTTGTGTAGGTTAGAAATGGAAGGCAAGGGGAGTTTTGTTACTTGATTCCTGATCTTCACTACAGCCATCCATCCTGTGTTTGTGAGGTTCTCCCAAACTTCAGAGAAGAGTTTTGGGTCAAACAGCAGACTACTTGAGAAAGGTCTTTCAATGGCTTATTATTGATAATTCTTATACTGTTGAATTTTATTTGTTTATTGCCTGCCTTTCTTACTGAGACTCGAGGATTACACAATGCAAATTAATACAATCAATGGCTGGAACTTTCAATAAAACAGACCACAAAAAACAGGAAAGCCTTCCTCTAACGAGTTACAGAACAAAAGAGAGCCAAAGGGCTCGAGGAAGTACACCAAAAAAGAGACACCAGGATATGAACCGTGCGAATTATATTATCAGTGAATAGACAAGTGCTGCATATATCATATATCATATCATATATATTGTATTGTTTCAATAAACAATACAATAAGGTGTGGATTGCAGAAATTTGAAAACAAGCATAATCCTGAACACGAGATGAAACATTGCTAAAAGAAAATATAAGTGATTTGACATGACATATTAAATGAAGTAGAAAATACCCAGTAGCAGAACATCTACATCAACAGATAGTACCCAGTAGTATAGGCTACAGTTCCTTTCCCTTTACCAACGTGATAATCTCTTTGAGTGGCCAAGGGAAGGTGCCCTGAATTATTGACTGATTTATGGAAACTATCAAGGTCTCATTTATGCAGTCTTTACAAGATTTTAGCAGCCAAGATGGGCAAGGATCCATTGTATAACAGTGGCCTTAACAGATGTATATGGGTCAAAAATGTTCAGAAGTGGACCAAATGGTGTATTAAACATTATCTCACCTGTATCACTGCCAGCATACAGATCAAAATGTATTTATGCTATTTTATCAGCAAGAAAATTTGCAAAGGTATCACAGCAACGTGTTCTTGAGCCATTAAACGATCAGATTTAGGAGTCAAAAATATTAAGATACCTTAAACAATTGGGATGGTTGTGAGACAGCTGATGCAATGGTTGCAGAGAAATAATGTTTCTTTACCACTATCACTACTGCTTCATAGGTCTTCCAAAGGGCTCTGTAGCTTACTCTATTTGCCAGCATCTTTTTAGACTTCTTCTAGCTCTCCTTAAATCACTCAGTTCCATGGTAAACTAGGGAGATGACTTCCTTCATAAGGATGGGAGAGGTAGTTTTTACACTGTTGTGGAGTATATGGGTATATGCTACATTTATTTACTCCGTCCTCTGTTTTCTCTGTGTCTGTTTAGGCTGTTTCCTGTGCCTATTGTCTCATCTGCATTATTTCAACAGGCCTTTATATATTTTAATCTCATTCAGTGAAATATGTTTAATGTGTGCACTAAAATTTAGCCAATGAAATGAGTGTATCTGACAGGGTGAATCAATAGCTGCCCCATACCTGTTGGCTTTGCTTCACCTTTCTTTCCCCATAATCTCTACTTCCTGTTTGCCACTGTTGTTCCCAAGGGTGTTGTAGTCCTTTGAAGGCTGACTCTCAGGCCAAACAACAACAGCAGCACCTGTCCTGAAATTTGTAGAATAGCTCCACGCTTGGTGGTCAGCTTTGGATAAACAAATTGGGCAAAGAACCAGCTGTCATCTACCCTTAGTCAATGTCCAGCTGCTAATCTCTTGATGGCTTCATCACTCAAGACAAAGTGTGTCCAAAATCCATTGGCTGAAATAAAGTTGTCTTCAAAAGACAGTAAAAATCAGAAGGGAAAATACAGCTGCTGCTTAGACACTAAACTAGCAATACAATACATTCTGAACTGTAGGCCTTCCTGAAATAGGGTTCCCAGGTCTCCTCTATTAATTAAAGTAGTCTTCAGCAGGTGACTAACACTCACTGCTGTTTATATGTGTGTTTTCACTATGTTTTGGGCTGATTTCTATATAATTGGACCTGATGTGTTGCAGTTGGTTTCAGAATTGATGTCATCAGCTGAGGATGTAAGGGTGAGTTCGTACCCGTTTCCCTAGCCTCCATGCCAAGTTCCCACAGATAAAACAATAAGAAGAACCACTGTGAAATACAGCACTTCCCAAATGAACAGGAAATGAAAATGGTATTGTATTCAAAATATTATCAGTTGTATGTTATTTTTATCAGTACAAAAATATAACACTTTCAATCCAGTATCCAGAGATAATTAATGAAGAATTATCAATTGATTAATAAAAACTTCTGAGTTGAATTAATCAAAGTCTGCACAGTACTGCAAGCAAGTGGAGAAAGATGGTTGACAATTCACTCCCTTTCTCAGTAAAGTGGCCCATCGTGCCACCCCAGCAGCACTCCTGCGCTCTGCGGTGGGCCAATTTCAACCCCAAACAGGCCAAAATCAGCCCATCACTCTGCCCTGGCAGTGCTCCCATGCTCCACAGTGGACTGATTTTGGCCTCAAACAGGCCAAAATCAGCCCACTGTGGAGCGCAAGAGTGCTCCCCTGGGCAGCATGAGGCCTGCACAATGACTTCACTTCCTGGAAGTGACGTTGTAGTGCAGCCCAGGAGCACGCGCCCACGATGTCCATGAGGACATCTAAACACGTGAGTGCCAGGTCTCCCATCTCCTGCCCAGATGATAAGTGGACCTGGCAACCCTATCTGGAGGCCAGCCATTTCCCCAGCATGCCGGAAGATACCAGGTGAGCGGGCTGGCCACTTCCTTGGTGTGCAGGAGGCTGAGCAGGCCAGCCAACCACTCCCCCACTGCTGGAAGCAGAGGGAAAGGGAAGCAGGTAGAGGCATCAGGAAGGTCTTTATGGATGCCAGTGGCCAGCTGTTCTTCCCCCACATACAAAAATACTGGGCATGTGTATGTCTGATATTTTAACCCTGTTTCCCTCAGCTGGTCCCAGAAGAAAATGGACTGTCCAGGGGAAAACCAGACACCAGGCAACCCTATGTACCAGGGAAAGGTTTTTGAAAGGGGGTGGAAAGGGAAAGAGTCTTTGTGAGGAAGGGAAGAAGAATCTTTGGAAAATAATAAGTGGAACAGAGAAGGATCACTGCATTGTGGAGAGGACACAGAAGGATCCTTTGTGAAAGGAGAGGGGAACAGGGAAGGATCTTTGAGAAGAGGGGGGAGAACAAACAGAGAAAAGGACTTTTGGGGTGAGGAAAAATGGAGAAAAATCTTTTGAAGAGGAAAAACGGAGGCAAGTGGAATAGGATTCCTCTTCCCTGTAAGTGCTCTGCCCCTGTGTCACCACCACTGCCACAGACACACATACCTGGGACTACTGCCAGATCTGGTGCAGCTCCTTCACCCCCCACTGTCACCTTAACACAATCCTGAACATTTGTTGCAGGCCCCCACTCATAAATGTCTAACATGTGGATGTCCAATTGTAACATAGTTATCAAATTCCAAATATATTTAATCACTTAGGTCAGATATTAACTACTGATTTATCTTCCAAGTCATTTGTTCATTCTTAATATACATCAAATCATTTCTGCTAGATACAGAGCACAAAAAATGTCAAGCTTTAATGTTAGTGAATACATTCTTCAAACAATCCACCACAAATAGAAGCTGAAATAATAATTTCAAGTACAACAGGTTTGACAAGATTGGCCAAATTAAAGTTAATTATATTTCAGCAATCCTTATCCAGTTTTATCATATACTAACCAAGAATACTTGATTTACTGTCCAGGTAAATAAAAGGGGGAACACGTCATCATAACCTACTTAACCATTTTTTCTAACTCTTCCATACATTTTCCTTCAGGTTTACACCAAAGAGCTTTAAGTAAATGTCTGTGTTCACCTATGAATCTAGTAATTCAGATTCATTACATGGCTGCCAACTGCCATGTTGTTAAATTTCCCTACCAGGAAGTGAGACAGAGATTCTGTTTAAAACTGCAGGAGGAGGAATCTCTGAGACTTTTTAATAGCAGGATCATCACAAAAAGGCCAATTTTGAAAATAATCCAATACCAGATATCACACCTGTGAAGAACAATTCAATAGGTACTTTCCACAGTTTTTAAACATCAGCGGGTATTTGCTACCATGATTCTCCAGCCATCCACATGATAGATTTGTGGGATGCTGGGAATAACATTGGTGATGCTGTCTGCTCACCAGAGGTGAACAATCATCACTTGCACAAGTTGCAGGACACAAGAGGACAGGAATAACTTCACTATATAATGAACTGCTTCTGGGAAGGTTGCAACACCTGATGGACACTGCTTCCTTAAATATACCATGATTGTAGCCCTAGACTGTTGTCTGAGAGCCAAGCTACAAGTGACGCCAAACACAGGTTGGACACTTGTCAGTTTCCCTCAAGTTTTGATGGGAAATATAGGCGGCATGTAAATGCCAGGGAGATGAGTGTTGTCGGCGGCCACTGGGCCTGATGGTCTTGGGGAGGTGGTGGCGGGCCGCCTCCACTTTAGGGGGTGGGGGGTTTGGCTGCTCGCTGGTGGCACCCCCCATGTGCCCGCCCACCAGGCCTCAGAGAGTCTACTTTCCAGACGCCAGGGAGATGGGAGATGTTGGTGGCCACTGGGCCTGGCGGGCTCAGGGAGGCAGTGGCGGGTCACTTCCCCTCTAGGGGGTGGGGGGTTGGTCACTTGTTGGCAGCACCCTCATGTGCCTGCCCACCAGGCCTCAGAGAGGCCACCTTTCGAGAGCCAGGGAGATGGATGATGTCAGTGGCTGCCGGGCCTGGCGGGCTCAGGTAGGTGGTGGCAGGCCACCTCCCCTCTAGGAGGTGGGGGGTTTGGCCACTCACTGGTGGTACCCCCCATGTGCCCAACAGGCCTCAGAGAGGCCACCTTCCGGGAGCCAGGGAGATGGACAATGTCAGCGGCCACGGCATTACAAAGTGACCTAGCAACAATCTGCTAAGAAAACCCTCCAGCAAGACATAGCGGCATACGTGGAGGCCTTGCACACACAAACACGCACCTTGGTGGGTCAGAGACATCAACATACGTCCACCAGATGGGGACTTCATGCCATTGGGGCCGATGCTGTTGTCTAAACCTCATGTGGTGCAGAGGCTGTTGCTTCCAAAACACACGGGCTGGACATGGAGCACTGGACAGTTAAGTACATGGGATAGATAGGTTTCTCAATAGACAGATGCATAGCTGTATAGGATAAGTGTATAGGGTAGAGGGATGCATGGATACATTGAATACCTGTATTGGATTGACAGGAGAGACAGATACCATGTACAGGGATATTGGGGAGACAGGTGTATTGCATAAATATCTTCGTTGTCCTGGAATTAGACAGTTGGAAGGAAAGAACCAAGGGTGGGAGGTGGGGCCCGCCCCTAACATGTAGAAGCAGAGGTTCACGTGCTGGTCATTGAGGTGGTGAGGATGCCTTCCCCCCGGTCATGGGGGAGCCATCAGTTTCCCTAGGAAAGGGGATTGTGGGAAGACAGGTAGGTGCCCACGTGGGGAGCTGTGGCCTGCCATCATGGACGTGGCAGCCTATTCAACACTCTAAAGAAGACGGCATTGCAGCAAAGGCTGGTGCTGTTGAGAGACCCTCCAGCCAGACACGGTGGAGCCAGAAGGACAGTCAGCCCAAATTGAGAACTCCAGGTGACGGGATCCACCTTGAAGGAATGCGTAAACTGCTGCTGGAGACAATTGTCTGCCCCTCCTGTGTCAAAGTAGAGGCTGCTGCCAACATCACCCACCTTCCTGCCTTCATGGAATGGACGAGAGTCGCAGGACCCATTCCTCCCTGCTCAGAGGGGACAGCAGGTGCTGTTGATAGGGAGCATCGTGCTGTACAACCATATGTGCAACAGTTCCTGAGCTGTCCTTCAGACCCAAAAGCGGCAGCTGCAGACATCACCCACCTTCCTACCTTCGCAGAAAGGACGGGAGTCACGGGACCCATTCCCCCGTGCTCAGAGGGGACACCAGGTGCCACAGATAGGGGGCACCATTCTGTACAATCATATGTGCAACAGAAGCTGAGCTGTCCCTCGTGCCCAAAAACAGCGGCTGCAGACATCACCCACCTCCCTGCCTTTGTGGAAAGGACAGGATGGGCAGGACAAGTCATTGGGAAGGGTTGTAGTGGTTCCAGAGAGGGAGAGGTTGAAAGAGGGACCGGCAACTTGTCAAGGAGAAGAGGACAAAGGGTTACCAGCCACATTGCACAGCACAACCGGGAAGACCCAAACATTTGTGAGCTGTCATCCAAGAAACCCACTGAGCTTGGCACCGGACCATGGAAGCAGCCCTGGGAACTGAGGGGGACAAGAGAACGATACCACCACTCACGAAAACCTGACCTGAGCAGCCGCAGGACAGGTAATAGCAGTAAGTAGCTTTGCCCTGGAGCCAGTCAGTGGGCCAGAGATCTTGAGGCTGCTGCAGAGGAGCTTTGCCTAGAACCACAGTAGACTTGGGGAGGCTCAGAGCCCAGGCAGGTCCAGGGAGGGATATCCAAGCTGGTGGAGGTTGACCTTAATGAAGGTCAACATATCCACCAGGTTCTGGTGCAGACATGGACGGAGGGGACGGAGGAGGTCTCCCAGGTGGGAGAACACCACTCGCTCTGCATGCTGGTGGGAGGGCAGGAGAGGATGTTGGTTGCCATGATGGACAGGTTGTATGGCAGATTTACTTACCCAATACTCCAACGGGTTGGACTGGGGGGGCTTGGTGTGCTTCGCAAGGTACTCTCATACCATGGCCCCGCTGAGTCCTCCACTGCAAGAGATGCATCCTCTGTGCTGCGGCCAACCATACAGCCCACCGACGAGGCCCAGAGATTGAGTGGTCCCATTTCAGTGGGTTTCTCCTGGAGGGGCTCTCTTCCCACCTCCTTCCCCTCCTCCTCTTCCTCCTTCTCTGCCACCTGCCCCTTGCCCCTCTCTCGTTCCCTCCGTCCTGTCTTCTCTGCCTGGAAACGGAGCATCGCTCTGCGGAGCTCCTTTTTCCAGGGCTGCATCTCGTCCTCCCACATGGCGATGCTGCCCTTGATACTGGGGTCACAGGGGGAGGCCATTTGGTACGGCACCTCGTGGCACAGAGGATGCAAGTGCTCGGCCACACATGCCTGCATCTTCCTCACAAAGTCCCTGACCCTGGGGAGCAGCTCTTTCTTGTGCTCGAGCTTTTGGGCCAGGAATTGGTTGAGCCCGTGGATCAGGGGGATGACCTGACCCAGGCTGGCCTCATACAAGCACAGGAGCTCAGTGACCTCCTTAAAGGGTTTCAGCAACTGGGACATCTGGGCAAGGACTCTCCATTCCATGGAGATGAGGCTGTCTAGCAGTTTGCGTGTCCACAAAGTTCCCTCCTCCCAGCTGTCCCTCAGCTTGCTCCCTAGCCTGAGAACATCCCTCATGATCAGGTGCAGCTTGTGCGCCATGCACACCAGGCCTGGGAGGGATGCCTCTTTCAGGGCTGCCAACATGTTGCTTCCCGCGTCCGTCACCATGAAGCCATGGACAAACCCCCGCCCCCGGCCATGCGCTCCCTCAGAACTGCCTTTATGGTAGTGGTGATGTTCTTCCCAGTATGAACATTGTCCGTCCCCCGGGCCTGGAGAAGAACTACCCTGTAGCCTGGTGTCAAGAATAGCACCTTTTTTCGGGTGCCAGTTCTTGGTCTAGGGGGGCGGAGATCCTCTAGTTGCCACCAGTGGGCGGTAATGCCAAGATAGAGGTCTAGCCCAGCACTCCCAGATACCTGACCAGATCAGGCACTAATACCTGACCAGATCAGGCACTAATAATAATCAATGTGAGCCCTCAGCTGAGGTGCTCACTGAGCTTGGCCCCAGGGCCTGGCAGCAGCCCTGGAACCAGAGGGAAGAGCTAGAGCCCTAGCCCAGCACTCCCATATACCTGACCAGATCAGAAAATAGTCCAGTGGCACCTTTAAGACTAACCAACTGTACTGTAGCATAAGCTTTCAAGAATCACAGTTCTCTTAATCAGATGCATGGAGGGTAAGAAGAAACTGGTCAGATATATAGGTGGAGAGGGCAGGGGGGAGTAAATGCAATCAGAAGCTTCTGATAATGGGATCAGTTTGCTTCTGATAATAAAATCAGTTACTTCTGATAATGAGATAACCATTCATAGTCCCTATTCAATCCAAGCCTGACTGAGTCAAATTTACATATGAATTCCAATTCAGCAGCTTCCCATTGGATTCTGTTTTTGAAAGGTTTCTGTTGAACTACAGTGACCTTTAAGTCCTTGATGGAATGTCCTGATAGATTGAAGTGTTCTCCCACTGGTTTCTGGATGTGGCCTTTTTAATGTCAGATTTGTGTCTATTTATTCTTTTGTGCAGAGGTTGGCTGGTTTGTCCAATGTACAGATCAGATGGACATTGTTGGCACATGAGGGCATATATCACATTGGAGGATGAGCAGCTGTAAGAGCCGGATATAGTGTAGTTAACGCCATTGGGTCCTGTAATTATATTTCCTGGGTAGATATGACGGCAGAGCTGGCATCTGGGTCTGTTGCAGGGCCTGGTGCCTGTGTTGGTGACTCTGCTAGCCAGTTCATGGCTGTAGGTGAGGAGTTGTTTAAGGTTGGGGGGCTGTCTGTAGGCAAGGAGAGGTCTTCCACCCAGGGCTTGTGAGAGTGAGGCATCATTTTCCAGGATAGATTGTAGGTCACTGATGATGCATTGGATGGGTTTGAGTTGGGAACTGTAGGTGACAACCAGTGGTGTTCTGTTTTTAGTTCCTTTAGGTTTGTCCTGGAGCAGGCTGTTTCTGGGTACTAGTCTGGCCCTGTCAATTTCTTTCCTCACTTCATTAGGTGGGTACCGTAGCCCCAAAAATGCTTGTTGTAAATCTCTTAAGTGGGACTCCCAGTCAAAAAACTGACCAGATCAGGCACTAACAATAATCAATGTGAGCCCTCAGTCGAGGTGCCCACTTAGCTTGGCCCCAGGGCCTGGCAGCAACCCTGGAACCAGAGGAGATAGATCCCTATCCCACCACACACAAAAAAATTGAAGCTCCAATGCACTCTCCTTGTCTCTCTCCCAGAATGCTAGCTACAGCTCTCCCTGTCTCTACCCCAAAATGCTAGCAACAGCTCTCTCCCACTCCACTGCCTGCTGAAACTGCCTAACAGGGTTTGCAGGGATGAGATTGGAGTTCCCATGTCTACAGAACACCCCCTTTCCCCCTGGTCTTTGCTCCCATGTAACCAATTTGGAGCTCCACACTTGGAAGGAAGACCTGCCCATCAAGATAAGTTGGTCTTAGATTAGGGTTTCCAGAGCAACAGGAGGAGTGCAGACAGAGTTCAGGCAGTCCCTGCCTCTGTTGCCAAGGGAATTGATTGAAGGCACCTGACTGTCTGGCTTCAAGAACAGTGGACGAACACACGAATGAGGCTTGTGATGACCACTTGTTCATTTAAAATTGCGCCTCGCGAACAGCTTCCTTGTGAACAGCCGATCGGGCTGTTCGTGGCTTTTTTTTCCATTCATGTTGCTGTTCGTGCCCACTTCTAGTTACAAGCACAGTATTGTTTGGGAACAACTCATTGAGAGAAGTTCTATAGTTAATAGTTTAGCATTAAGGGGAAATAGGGGGTAACAGAGACGGGGAAGGCGGGAAATGGGAAGGAGGGATTTATTGCAGCAGATAAGAGTTTTGTTAATTGTTACAAAATCATTGTTTATTTTATTACTATTTGAGTCTAAAGCTATCAAGATTTGACATTATAACAACATCAGTACAGAAAATCATTTCCACTATTGATAAAAGAATTGAAATTAAAAACACCTTGATAGAAAATCAACACTAATACCATTATTTATATATCTAATTATATCCATAAAAGCATTTACTTTAGTAATAATGTCAAACCTTTAGAAAACATACGGAGAAAAATATTTTCTTTTTGAGGATTTATACTAATACTAACCCTTAATTAAAATATGGAGATTGTATGATGATAGTTAACTTACATAAGGAATATGAATTTGTAATATATATAGCAGTATGAATAATACCATTGTATATACAAAAATATTTTTATTATAATTGTAACTGTTTATTAAGCATAACTTAATAAAATAAAAAGATATATTAAAAATTGAACTTTAAGATAATATCTGCACACTGAATCTGCATGAGGGCATTTGGCAGGACTTTTTGAAAGCAAATCCATTTCAGTTACTGTTTTATCCTGACATCTATAGTCAATTTCCTTGTTTGTGTTTAGAAGTTTGACACTTGAGAGTTTCTGAAAGTTGTCTCTGGATTTCCAAAATGACCAGGTAAAAAGCTGAGGAGAAGATCAGAAAGATGGACAGCAACACTACAGAAAAGGAGCAAATAACTAAAGGGTTTTTGTCTGTTTTGCATTTAAGATCCTCGTGAGTGTCCTCAGTACAGGAACAAGCTACATTTCTGTGTAAAATGGTCATTTTTTACAAATAATGTATCAATTTTTGTGTTTCTAGATAACTATATTGTCTCTAAGACAGTCCTTTATACATTGGCAGGTTGAATCTCAGTCACTGCATGTGACAGTATTTGTGCTGTTTCTTGCTATTTAACCAAGCAATGAGGAGAGGCAATTGCTCCAATCCTGTCAATTAGTAAATATGTTATTTCAGTAAAAGTCATTAAATGCTCATTTTCTTCTTTTAAAAAGGCAAGATTACTTTAAATGTATTTTCCAGCCTCTTTAATTGCCTCCTCTGAGAACACTGATTAGCCTCTCCTGACAGTTTAAATGGTAGGTGGGTAAAATGTGTCACAGACAGTTGTGACACAGCTTAACTGAGGGGTGTTATTTGGTGTTCATGGGGATGCTTTCACATGAGCGTATTTCTCCCTTGTGCCCTTTGAATATTCTACTAAATATTGTGCAAGGGTTCAGCAGCTTGGAAAGCAAAATCCTGAAGGAATTAGTTAAAATTTGGCTAGCGGAAGACACATTCAATTACCAGTTGCTTTCAAGTGGCAAGGCAGCTTATTCTAGCAAATCCATGTTTATGGCTGCTTTGCTTCACAAGAGTCAAAAAAGTATAAATGCCATCAAGCAGCTTCTGTTTCCTACGAGACAAGACCTTTTCCTGAAGAGTTTGTAATGAAGATAATGAGGAGGTTTTTACCTACTTTAGCTGTGATTTTATCATCAGGAGTCGAATTGGACCCTTAAATAAAAGATCCTGAACTATTTCTACTTTGGTTGTTGTGGATTTTTCGGGCTGTATAGCCGTGGTCTTGGCATTGTATTTCCTGATGTTTCGCCAGCAGCTGTGACTGGCATCTTCAGAGGTGTAGCACCAAAAGACAGTGACACTGAGAGATCTCTGTCTTTTGGTGCTACACCTCTGAAGATGCCAGTCACAGCTGCTGGTGAAACGTCAGGAACTAAAATGCCAAGACCACGGCTATACAGCCTGGAAAATCCACAACAACCATCGTTCTCCGGCCGTGAAAGCCTTCGACAATATATTTCTACTTTGTATGGATGTTACTATATTTAAGATGCAAAAGCTCTGAGGCAAAAAGAAGAGGACGGAAGACTCAATAAGGCCTAATAAGTTATTTTCCAGAACTAGGAATTATTTACTTATTTAAATATTGATATAACAACAATAACAATAACAATAGCAACTGATTTCTATACCTCACCTTCCCTCATATACAGAATAAAATAAAACCTCAAGAACGGATGGGATAAGGATCAAGTCTCAGAATTAGACCTGATCATAATGGGAAGATCTCAGATCAAGAAAGGTTGATGCAGTTGGGGTTTTTTTACCAATCAAAGATAGTTCTATTTTTTTAAAAAATCTCAAAACCTCAAGTATAGCAATTATAATGCTAGTACTATAAGGCAGAGATTGGCATAAAACGGGGGAAAAAAGAAATGAGAGTTTTGTATTTCATCACATTCCACGAATCATGAAACACAAACCTCCACGAAATTATCCCTTTTCATGATACAATTAATTAGTTTCATGATTCGTCAGAACCCAGGGCACTTCAACGGCCCCCTTCATACCCAAAGATGCCAAATTCGCAGGGAGACTTCAGCAGGCTCTCTTCCACCCACTCTCGCAGTTTGGCCAATATTGCAAAACATTGACCGGAACTCACAAAGCTGAGCCCCAGAGTCAGAAAGTGGCCCTGAGACTGGGCTTGGGGGGAGCCCCCCAAAACCACCATGCAGACTCCTGCCCAGGCGGAAGAGGTGCACAAAATAAAAACAAAGGAAACAATAAGAATGTGAGCCGTCAAAAGAGCAGAGAAAGAATTAAGAAGAAACAAAGACAAGAAAGGGAAAAATAAGAGAGGCATCAGTCAAGCTAGGCCCCAGAGTCAGGCAAAGGCCAGAGACTAGGGTGGGGTGGGTGGAGGAAAAAAGGCACCCTACTCAAAGACCTTCCCAGCAAGGACAAATGAGGAAAATAAGAAAGAGGCTTTTCAGTCTATTTTGAAGCAGCAGCAAATCGAGCCAGAAGTTCCCATTCCCAACTCCACTCTCTCTCACTCCAAATCCCAGCAACAGATCCTCCCCCTCTCTCTGTCTACTGGAACTAAAAGCATGAGGCGGAGAGAGGTGCCTTATATAACAAACTGTGAGTCTCTGGCAGTTAGGTCTCTTCAAGTTCTCCACAGTTAACACACAGGTGTTCCAGTTGAAGCAACTTTATTAGAGATCCATTCAGTTCAGGGTGTTCACAAAAAGGTAGCAATTGGCAGAAGTGACTATTCAAACAGGGCACTACAAATTATAGGGAAACGTCCTGCCTTTGGGTCCGTTAACGTTCTGGTGCAAAACCCCAAAGAGATACATGGGAACTGATTAGTTTAGGCTAGACAGAATACAGAATGAAATCATCCCAGTCTCTGAGAAAAGATACATTGCTCGCTGCCTGCAGCTTGCATCCAAGGACACTTGCTACAAAAGTGAAAGTAAATATTTTCAACAGATTACAGAGATGACCCACTGGCTATCCTGTACATTTCATGTTAGCAGTTTACACACTCTCAGATGATATAACTGAATACATCTTTAGCAAACAGTTACGATTAGCACAAAATACAATATAAAATATTGGCAGGTATGCTGGGATACATGACACAAATGCTCGTATAGAGCAGAACAGGAGGTCTGTGGTTGGCAGACAGACCTGCCTAACAGGGTTTGGAGGGATGAGATTGGTGTTCCCATGGCTACAGAAGGCCCATCTCCTCAGTTGCCTAGGGGATTAACCCTCCTGCTCCTTGCTGTATAGGGCAGAATGGAAGCTCTCCAGTTGGCAAGGAGAGCTGCCTGTCAAGGTTATGTGGGCTAAGATTGGGGTTTCCAATGACAACAAAAGGTCTGCAGACATTCTGGGCCTATGTTGCCTAGGGAATCAATGGATTGGCACCAGCCTGTCTGGCATCACAAATGGTTCATGAATCGAACAAATTGGACCAAAAGGTCGTGAATTTCATGAAAACCACAGCCCCATAAAACATGTTTTGTGAAACACGAATTGGCTCGATTTGTCATGAAATTTGATTCATATTTCAATTCGTGCCCATGTCTACTATAAGGTAGAGCTGCCAGACTGAGCATGGCAACTAGTGGGAAAGCATGAAATGGGGATAAGTGTTGTGTGTAACATCAGTGACATTGCTGATATCACTATGGCACTTCTGGGTACAACCCAGACAAAGGGTAGCTCTAAGAATTGCTAGTTTCCAGTGATTCCTAAAGCTACCCTTTGCCACTGTCAGGTTGTACTTTGCCACTGTCAGGTTGTACACTGATGCAGTGATGTCAGTGATGTCACTGTTTTTTTATTTTATTTTTCTTTTCACTGCGAGCAGCAGGCAACTGGGCTTCCCATTTGGAGGCCTCCCACCATAATGGGAGTTCTAGCAAGCCTACTATAGGGACAGCTTCTGTGTGGAATGTAGTTGCATTCTATAAAATGTACTGAGGCTTTTGGGAGCAGTACTGTTAGCTCTCGATAAGACAAAGAAGAAAAAGATTCATGTAATATTTTTATTAGGACTAAGCAAAATAACACAAAACAGTGTGCAAGCTTTTGAGTTCCCCAGATTACTTCATAATCAGGCTGGATGTTACAAAGTTAGAGGTAGGAGGCAAATGTGTCTCAGGTCTTTGTCTGGGAAGTAAAATGCTTTGTAATGCTTTGCTTGCTTTGTAAAATGCTTGCTTTGTAAAATGCTGACCAGGCACAAGGGTTGCCAAATGGTTTCAACAAAAATACTGGACACTTGATAAAAAGTGACAGGGACCATATGGCTTGGCAAAGTGGTCTGTTAGGCAGGAGGCAGAGAAAGAGGGTGACCACAAAGTGCCACTGCTGCTGTGTGTGCTTCAAGTATACCAACACTGTGAGGTAAATCTCCTGCCAGACAGGTAGTGGTGTTTCTGGGGCTAGGGCAAAAGTCAGTGATGTGTCCTCCACACCTCCTTTATTCCCATTCAACTAACTGATTTTAACCCACTCAATAGGGTTATTGTGAGGATAAAATGTATTCGGTGAGAATGTTGTAAGTCACTTTGGATTGCCATTAGGGAGAAAATTGGGGTATAAATGAAGTAGATAAATATTTGTATTGCTTGCAAAGCAGTCCTAAGTAAATTCACACCTTCCGATTCCACTGAAATCAATGGGCTTAGAAGGGAGTAACTCTGTTTAGGATTGCACTGTAAGACAAATAAGACAAAGCAACCTCCCTATCCAACCCTAGCTACCTCTGGAGTCTGTGTGATAGGAGCTTCAGGGGAAAAGCTACCACTGGTTGACAAGGAAAGGAGGAAGGCAAGGGGAGGAATGGGAATAATAAGACTAGTTCTCTGGGTAAAAATGCCCTCTGAAGTTATTTTGGGAACTCCTGGAGCGCTGGATTTTGGAGCGCTGAAAAAAAAAACCTCCACTCTTGATTTGAGCATATGAAGGACTGCAATAATTTTCTTTTTATACTATCTTATTACCAAGGCACTCGTGCCCCTTTGAAGATCCATAACGTACCACACAACATCAATATAACACTGTCTACAACCACACCAACTTAGCTTTTTGCAGTTGTTTTATAAAAACATGTATGTGGATTGGTAATGTGGAGGGGACAGGAAAGACATGAAGAACAAATGAAAGTAGCTAAAATATGGTAAATTATTCACACATAAAACCTCATATGAAAAAAAATTATCTGAAAAATGGGATATAAATCTGTAAAATAAATATATGAATTCTGAAATAAAAATGCAACACTGGAAAAGTCAATTATATTTTGGAAACCAGACCAAATAATTCAGAAAACCCAAATCCTGGTGAAAATCAAGCTGAGGAAAATTTTAGAAGCATCACTATGTTCTCTTGAACAGGTAAGTATGTGAACAACAGTGAGAAAGGATGGGTGCTCATCAACATAAATCACAGAACAATCAGCAAGTTACTTAACAACATTAGCACACAAGCGAAAGAAACCTTGATATTCTTTATTTGTGCAACTATGGTTTGTTATATCAGGATAATATGGGCCTACCTCTCAGAGTTATGGGAAAGGTAATAACCATCCTCCAAGTTGTATTGAAAAAGGGAATAATCTGCCAATTATGGTGTACTTGGCACTATATTAAACTTTCAGGCAAACAGTCCAATCTCTCCAGGCCAGAGCAAACCTCACTAATATGCACTAAGGGGGCAACCTGCAGATGGATTTTATACTTGAAGGCAAGAAATAATAATAACAACATTCAATTTATATACCGTCCTTCAGGTGAACAATGGGATGATGCAAGCTCCCAACATCTTGTTTAAAATGAGTCATCAGACTGGAAAATCCTGCCTGTGCAACAGCCACCCATGCAGCACTGCAGATCTCTGCCATTCTAATATTGTATGTGAAGCTGTCAAGAGCCCATTTTTCATGAGTTGCCATATGCAAAGAAGCAAAGAGAAGTTCTTCTGTACTGCTTAAATCAGGTCTCTCATAAGCAAGTCACGTAGGTAGACAAAGGTAGAAACAGATGACCAGGAACCAAAGTTATTTCTCAGCAATTGCAGTCTTAGCCAATGGGCAACAAGGGCAGATGCCCCCGGCTCCACCCTTAAGGGCCCCAATTGCCCACAGTCTCACCTCCCTGAAGGAGGGGGCAAAGAAGATCACACTTCTACCACTTCTTGTACCTGCCCCAGCTGAGTCTTGGGCAGCTGGCTTTTGGCAGCAGAGGCAGATTACACCCACATGGGATGAGAGCCATCTCATACTTGGTGCCAGCATGGGCAGGGTAATTCTGGGGCCCCATCCTGGACTTTTGCCCAGGGCCACACAATCTATCCCTGGTGTGAAGAAAAAGTTATCTATAACTAGAGATGGGCACGATCCCAAAAAAATTAACGATCAAGCTGATCGTGGATCGGCGCCGGTGACAATCCCGATTCAACAACCCGCACCGAGCATCTCCCATTCCCAATCTGTGGATCGTGGAGGCAAAAGCGGAGGGGCACCCTGCTGTTCCCAGTGATATAGGAACGGTGGGTGATGCTGGCGGCATCTGTTTGTGTTTGGCCGTCTGTGTTTGGCCGTCAGAGCTGCCTATCAGGGTTTGCAGGGATGAGATTGGAGTGCCCATGGCTACAGAACACCCTTCCCCCTCCCTCCCCTGGGTGTCTTCTCCCAACTGGTGACTGCTTTGCTGCTCCATGGTTGGAAGGAAGCCCTGCTGATCAAGGAAAGCTGGGCTTCCATTGGGGTTTCCAGGGCGACAGAAGGAGGGCAAACAGAGCTCAGGCATCCCCCTGGCTCCATTGCCAGGGGAATAGATTGCTGGTGCCTGAGTGTCTGGATCCCTGATTTGAGCCCGATTGCCTCAATCCAGGCCCCTCCTGATCGCTGGATCATTGGCCGTGGACGATCACGATCTGCTGGGTCACGATTGCGCGATCGCCATTATCGTAGGGTTTTTTCGATCATAATGCAGATCATGCCCATCTCTATCTATAACTCCCAACCATGTTACAAATGCACACACTCAGAAATTTGAGGAAACAGGATTTTATGGGTGATACTGCACTTATTACATGTCTGGATGCTATAGACAGTCACTTCCTCATACTGCTACAGCTACTACATCATATAATTTTAAGAGGCTACTCTATGAATCCCAGACATGTATCACAGAATATTCTAGAACAGGAGATTAAAAAAAAATTCTAGGAGATTAAAAACATTCTGGCGGGATTTTTTATTGTTCTGCTTGTTGGAAATAATCTAGAATAAGACAATCCATTAGACAATCCTAAACAGAGGTGCGCCTTTCAAAAATCATTGGCTTCAATGGATTTAGAAAGGTCTGATTCTGCTTAGGATGGTGGCACTGTAACAATCTGAAATACAGAATATTAGGTAGCTTTGGAGTTTTGGGTTACATTAAAAGATGAATGTTATGAACCATGATCCTTTTTTTCTGCACAAGTAGTTTAAGTAACAAACTACCACAGCCCCTTACAGCGTTCTGTCATTCACTTATTAGCCATGCAGTTTTCTGGGTGAGATCAAGCGTGGCAACCATTATGAATTCTATGCATGTGTATTCTACATTAAAAAAAACCCAACCCCAAACTGTTTAGAAATTGATTCATTTATTTAATATTGACTTCATTCATCATCTTGGGCTAGGGAGGGGGAAGCAATTTTAAGCTCCAAATTATGCAGTTGTTTATAAAACAAACATAAAAATATGATTGTTTAAGAGGAAGGGGAAAAGGGAACAAACCAAATGAAAGGCCCCTGAAAAGAGATGATGCAGAGGAAATGATGCACTTCTAGAGAGGGATGTTGTTCAATTTTGCAACCCCACCTTTTCAACTCAAATAAGCCTGTTTTAATTTTGTTTCTCTCTTGAGCAAATCAATTTTGTTTCTTTCTTGAGCAAATCATTTTTCTTGCTTCTCATATTGATGTGTCCCATAAAAAATAACACCTTTCCTACTTTTATATATAAATAGCCTACAACATAGAAGTTGTGCAAAAATATCATAAAAGTGCTGTTAATGCGCCATAAAAGAAAGAAACTGATTGGTAATACCAGCAGCTAAAACAGGCAAAATTGAAAGGTTCAAAACCGCAACATACAAAAGCAAATAAAAATGAAAAGGACATACTAGTACACCCCTATGTTCCATTGGTTTCAGTGACAGAGCTAAGTGTGAGTTTAAAGTTTTGTCCTTTTCAACAACCATCATCACTCCTAAATACACACATTCAAAAGTAGAAGACGTTTGATAGGAATGGATGGTAATATAACAGCCAAATAGTATGTAGAAGCAGCAGATTCTATTTTTTTTAAGGGATAGGCTTCAATGCAGATTCTTAGTTTATAAAGACTTGACTCAGTGATATCATGATCTGAAGAAAGATAATGTGAATTTTGGTATGGAAGGGTTTTTCCCCAAGAGTTCCATCTTTCTGTGGTGCCAGTCAGCCTAGAAGAGGTCTGTCATGTGGGAGAATACAGAAAAATGAAGACAACGCTGAAAAGAATGGGTGGGAAGGACTTTACATGCTTGATTATACTGGAAACAAAAGTGCAAAACTGTGCTCTGCTTTATGAATTAAAAAGCTGCCTGTTTTAATGCAAAGTGTGAGTACATGAATGCTCAGATAGATGTAGGTTGCAAGGAAATTGTTTCTCAGCAGAATGTATTGTTGGTGCTCTCCCTGGGACATCAGCAGGTTGCTTAATGCTCAGTGTTAACTGAAGAACTGCTTGCTAATCCTGCTATATTGAATTGTAGTGAGGAGGTTTTTCCTAAATCACTTTGGGACTTTGATTGTTTCACATTAAAATCACAGGACAATGGTGTCTTGCATTTGAGGCTGAGGCTAGAGTGTTTATTTATCTGGAAGGATCATTTGTAATTGTGAGCCACACTGGAATTTTGGCAAACTGAAGAGCAAGCTGGAAGCCTTGGCTTAACAGAGACACGTTTGTATGTAATCCCCTTGCCCTGCTGCTATACAACAAATTTTCAAGCTGTGGATCAGAGCAGTGATGTGATTTGGGGTCTCTCTTGTATGAGTTGCAGCCTTCTGAAAATTGCTCCTGAAAGATCTTTTTGAGTTTACAGCCTGAAAAGCTGACCGGATGTCTCTTGAAATTGTCTGGAAGACAAAGGGGGAGACAGCTGAGATGCACTCTGTGCCTTTATCCCTGAATTACAGAGTTTAGCAAAGTCATTTTGCTTTCAAAAACTGTTACATCAAATCCTTAAAATATACAGTGAGCAAAAGAGGACTAAACAGACTTCAATAGACTTTAGAGGGAAGACTATCAGCCTTGGGAGGGTGCATATGGTACTGCTTTATCTGTGAGTCTTGAAAGAAGTGCCATTGAGAGCATCTGATTGTTAGAAGTAGACATTTCTGTAAGTAGTAGCATATTCCATTATATGTACTGATGGTTAGTTAACATGAGTTCATATTGCCCCCCCCAGTCGAAATAAAAGGAATAAACCAAGTTGGGATATAAAAAGGGGCCACTTTATTAATTACAACATATCATAACCTGTCATTGCAGCAAGGGATCTAACTGTGGTACAGATCAAGCCCTGGGGTCACCCTGGACCTTCACCTTGACCTGTCTGGGTGAGCCCCCGCTGCCCCAGGGGTGTTCCATACATAAGATGGCTGGGACTTGGTGGCCAGGCAAGTGGTTCCCCTTTGAAGCTCCATCCCCCACAGCCGTGGAGCCTGGGGGCGGCCTTGTCCAGGGTTCTCTACCAGGCAGTCTGCCCTTGGAGCTGGCAGCCATAAAGCCTCACGAACCGCTCCTGAGAGACCCCCAATTCCCAACTAATGGAAATGTGCCAAGGGGGTCACCGGCCCACTCATTTTATCCTATCCTGCTACCACTAGGGCCAAGCCTCTGCTTAGGCCTTGCTCTCCACAGGTGGCTTATGGCCATCCTGAGCCCTTGCCGCAAATCAAGAAAATGTTATTACCTGTCACAGAGAGGTGGACCCCATTGCTATGATAGAGGTCAGCCACCTTGGCCCTTATATTGGGATGTGGGAGAAAAATTCCCAAACCTTCACCTAAGGCCTTCTCTAGGGCCCTGTTCAATCCCTGCTAGATCCAATGCTTCCTGCCACACCCAGCATGGAAGGATTGCAGACCATATAAGCAGGGTACTGAGCCATCACTCGGCTATAAGCCGCAAATCAGCCACTGCTTGCAAGGAAAGGGTCTTACCCTTTACCAGGCCAAGATCATTGCCACCAAGGTGGATGACCAGGATGTCTGGCTGCAGACCACTCCTCTCCTCAAAGAGCAGTGGCAGGAGACCTGGCCATCTCAGGCCCTGGCAGCCCTACCACTCCACCATGGCCTATCGGCTGAGGCCTAGCTGTGAGCCGATCTGCATCTTCTTTGCCTGGTGAGCACCCCAAAAGATCATGCTATGGCTGCATATAAAGACAGACATCCTCCTGCAGCAAGCCACAGCTCTTGAAAAGAGAGCAAAATCAAGAAGGGCTTACAAACCTGTCTAAGGGACGTACATAGGACTGGAAGGCCTCAGACCGCCAAAGCCCAAGTTTTTGTATGACCGGCCCTGGGTAACCTATCGCCTCCGCCATGGAGGCAGCCCCAATTCTAAATGAATGGGTTCCAACTTTATACCGACCAGCCCCAATGGAGCCAGGGCCTTCCCAGTAATTGCCCCAAACTGATATTTGGTCAGCGGGGAGCCATCCATATGGAGGAACAGTGGCCCATTGCCTTCCCCCCACATGGCAACATAGCGCCACAGGGCACTAACCGGGCACAAGCCCGGTTCTGCACATGGGCCCAACTGAATCATGGACCCTCTTCCTCTTTGGTCGGTCTTAGACTGCCATACCTTAAGGGTCACCGTGTCATCCACAAATTTGAGATCTTGTGCCATTAAGGCATGATCTGATCAATCAGCCTGGGACTGCACTACTAGCTCACTTACCCTAAATGGCCCAAAGGAAGCAGTAAGGGCTGCTGCATGAAACAGGGCGTGCTCAAAGTCTGAGTGGCACACCCTTGCCCACATAGCCCCCAAAACTCAGAGAACAGCAGGGGAAATAGGTTGTCTATCGTCCCGGTGTACACCCCGGGACCAACCCTCTAGCATTTTCCGCAACCAGAAATCTCCAGTGGCTTCCACCATTCCCCGAGCCTTACTGGCAAAAGCTAGTGCTGCCAGTTGTCCCCTAATAGACTTGACAGCCAAACCCTTACCTTTCTACTCCACACAGAAATGCATAAGGTGCCTGACCAGAATGGGCCATACTTGCTGAAGTCCTGCTTCCCTTCTAAAGCACGCAAACTGGTGCACTGCCCGATCATATGATCACTGCGTGCTGGTGGCAATTGGCAATTGTATGGCCCTTTCTGCTTCTAGCAGCCATGGTTCCACAGCTCCTGGGGCATTGTAGTTGGCAAAGCGTCGGCCTTGGGGGCAAGCTGATGAAACCGGCCCATCTGAAAGCGAGACAGAGCACCTGCCACGCTATTGCCCACCCCCGGAACATGCCTAACCATAAACAGCATATTTAACTGCAAGCACCGGAGCGTTAAGGACCGGACCAGTCTCATTACCCTCGTGGACCTGGATGAAAGGGATCGAAGGACATGAACCACTGCTTGATTGTCACACCAAAAGTGGACAGAGTAGTTTGCAAGTTTGTTTCCCCACAAACATACTGCTACCAGTATCGGAAACAGTTCCAAAAAGGTAAGGTCCTTGCCAGGCCTCTTCTGACCCAATGTGCTGGCCACCACTCAGTGCACCAGTAACCGCAGAAATAAACCCTAAAACCAATGGAACCTTAAGCATCTGAGGACACCTGCATGTCTTCCTCCAACAGCATGATCTCCCTCCAAAAGGATATCCCATTGAAATCCCAGGGGACTTCCTCCCAGACTTCCAGGTCTGCCCTCATTCTCCTACTGATTTTAAGTCTATGATGGGGAAGCCGAAGTCCCCCCATAGCATCACACAGACATCTGATAAATGCCCTACCTGGCACCACCACCCTGCAGGCAAAATTTAAATGCCCAACAAGCTGTTGAAGTTCCCGCAACGTAACCTTCCACTTTTCCTTAAAGGAGGCAAGCCGTGCCCGGAGCTCCCCCAGCTTCTAGCAGGCAACCGTGAAGTCTGCCTGACCGAGTCAAGCTCTATGCCCAAAAAGGTGAGAGTGGTTGTTGGGCCATCCATCTTCTCATGGGCAAGAGGTACCCCAGCTCCTCAGCTAGACTAACAAAGCCAGCCAACAGGTGGGCACACAGTCCCCCTCTTGCAGGCCCCATGAAAAGAAAGTCATCTAAATAATGGGCCATATCCTGGCACTGAAGCCGCGATCTGAGGGCCCACTTGAGGAATGAGCTGAAACGCTCAAAGGCAGAACAGGAAATCAAGCAACCCATAGGAAGGGCTCTATCCATATAAAATTGGCCTTCAAATGAGAAGCCCAGCAGCTCAAAGTCCTCTGGGTGAACTGGCAAAAGGTGAAATGCACACTCAATGTCGCATTTTGCCATTTCCGCACCTACCCCACAGCGACGCACAATCCTGATCGCCTGGTCAAAGGAAGTGTATCTGACTGAGCACAAGTGCTCAGGGATGGTGTCGTTCACCGATCCCTCTTTGGGGTAGGACAGGTGATGGATAAGTCTAAACTCCCCAGGCGCTTTTTTCCGCACTACACCCAACAGGGAAACTCTCAAACATGGGACAGGGGGGACAGAGAAAGGGCCCAGAACTTGCCCCTCAGAACATTCCTTAACTATCTTACTCCAAACCACATCCTCCATGCCCACAACCAAACGCAAATTGTTGGACATGAAGGGGGCCCGAGGACCCTGGAATGGTATCCTAAAGCCGAACTGGAAATGTTCCAACAGAAAATGTGCCTCACGGTGCTTGGGATAGCCTAACAAGAGCTGCTCAAGAACCCTCAGGTTTATGGGGCTGGGGCCCTTTTCCAGCCGAAGACTGGGAACCCCTCCCCCTCGCCTGCCACCCTTTCTCAACTGGCAGGGGCAAGACGTAAATGGGTGGAGGCTGCTACAGATTAGGCATTGGTGCCTGAAGCTGCATGCCTTTCTGGAGCAGACCCCTTGGGAGCTGCAATCCCAACACAGGAGCTGGGGTTGAACCGGCTGCCCCGCAGAAGTGCGGGGGCTCTGAGCACTCTGACTTATCTGAAACAGGTGGCCACTATCGGAGCGGTCCCCCATATTTGGTTTGGTGGGGGACATCACCTGGTTGCTGGTGAATCTTATTCCACTGCCACGATGGGTTAAGGGCAGCATGCATAGGGAATTCTTCGTTGTATTGCAGCCAAGCTGCACCAACGAAGTCCATGTGGCCCCCTTAAATAATGTCTATGTATTGGAAAAGCTGGGCAGCCCTCCAAGGCTGAGCCCTGGCAATCACACACGCATAAATCAACATGCCGGGCAGCCAGTTATGCCAGTTGTGTGCAATATTTCTCCTTTTTAAGCGCTTTTTGTCCTGATCGTCTAAGTCCTCCTTCTCCTTTTTCTCCAGATCCCTGAAGAGGAGAGTGAAGACGTCAACATTCTCACCGTGCAAAATCTTCTCTCTAGTAGCCGGGGTTAAATGATTGCCTAGTGGTATCACTGTGTCCCCAAAGGGTAGGGCCCTGAAGGGGATGGACCCATAGCTAGGCGTACCAGCCATGGAGAAACCCCAGGAATAATATTCCCAAGGAGGGAACTGACCCATGGAAGGCTGAGCCTCTCCTCCCTGCCATGGTACAGGCCCAGTGGGAGCTGGCATAGACGAAGTACTTGCTGCTTCCCTGTGTTGTGCCAGTCATGACGGCCAAATCCCGGATGACCAAACTAAATTGGGGCCCTGCAGTTGTGGGGTGACCCCCGGTGTATGCGATAAGTGCTCTGGAGTTGTGGGAGAGGGGGAAGAGACCTGTCCCCACTGCCTCCAATGCCAAGAGCCAGCTGGCAAAGGCATGGATGACTTACCATCTTCTTCTGGCTGTTGCACTGCCAATGCCACCTGTCCAGAATCTGCTGTCCAGTTTGGCTCCGCCAGGCTCTTGGGCTCCAACACCACAACCTCCGCTGCTTGCGTTCCACCACTTGGATCATTTGTTTCCACTCCACCAGAACCTTCAAGAGTAGACAGCCTTTTTAGAACCTCTCTTTGAAAAGTGGATACTGATGCAGATTTCATCAACTGTACCCGCTTTGCCCTGGTTGAGGAGATGCTCGTGCCACCTTTGGCCTGTTCTAAGGCCGCTAAGTGGTCTGGGATCTACTGCCTGCTCTGGGCCTTGTCCTCATCTTCTGATGAGGATAATGCAGGGTCTGGCCTTTTTGCTGGGGGGTGCTTTGCCGGTTGCTTGCCCTTAGAGGGCCCCTTCCCTTTGCCTGGCATCACTAGTGTCTGTTCAAAATGGCCACCACAGCCACACAAGATGTCCACCCCTTGCAGCAACTGTAGGCCGACTTATAGCCTTAATCCTTAATAACCTGCACTCCTTAAAAGTGGACACTAGGGGTGGGGATGGGAACAACAATGCTAGCTGAGGTGTTTTGTCTTTGCCAACCACAGTGCCTTCACCCTGGTCTTCTCTGGAGGACTCCCCTCCAATTATTAACCAAGGTAGACCCTGCTCAATAGCCCAGACCTGGCAAACAGGCTCCTTTGGGCATACAAGTCATAGAGCAGGGAATTAAATAACACCTTGCTATCCCCTTGTCAATACCCACACCTGAAGAATATGCTAGGCCCCAATCCAACAGGGCTGCCTCACCACTAGCAGGCCTTACAATAAGCTGCACTGCCTAATCCCCTCTTAACACCCAGGGGGGCACCCCAACACCCCCCCACACACAATGGCCTGGAGGCTGCCTTCGTTCCAGTGTGTGGGGGGGTGCTTATATGTCCAGTAAGCTCACCAATCAGAAAAACCACTCCCCACTACCTAGCTCCCGCAGCCACAAAGGCCAGGTCTCAAGGAACACTACCAATCGCTATGTAAAAACCTCTGCCCCTTTACACCATGCCATTAAGCCTGGGCATGTGCACCTGGTGCCCATGGAGGGGTGGTAAAAGATTTTTTAAAAAACCATGCTGACAGAGCACAGCCACGCCACATGTCGGCAAGCCAACTGGTCAACAACTAGCATGGCATGGCTGCAGCTGAATGCTCGGGGAAACCGAGCTGGCCGAAAGCAGCCGGGCCATGGCCTCACATGGGCCATGCAGAGGAGGGCATGCCAGCTGGGAAAGGGTGCAGCTCAGCCGAAGCTGCTCCCTTCAAGACGCCCACTCCTCTTCGCTACTGCCTCCGATGCTTCCAAGGGGCTCAGTCAAGCAAGCCCTGAATGCTACCACTTCATCTCCACAGAGAGGAGGGATGCAACCATACTCCTCTCTGTGCCGAGCACAAAGCGATGACTGAAGGCCAGGAAGGGCGTAGCAGGCTTGTTGTCAGTCTATGGAAAACAGGATATGTTGAAGTTGACTCCCACCCCCTTGCAGCAAGAAATCCAAGCTCTCTTGAGTCAAAGGTTCTTTAATGAGATATCCTAGCTTCAGCATATATATGTCCATAAGTTACACAGAGGCAAGTAAAAGCATCTGGCTGTACACAGGTCTCTTGTTGAGAATGACGAACTGAGTGCTTGTTACTATTCCTCTACACAGCCCCCCCCCCCCATCCTCGGTGCCCATCCAGCTGGGTATAGTCAGTGGGAGAGCAGGAAGGAGCTGTCCCAAGGCCGCTGTGGTGAGCCATCCCAGATAAGAGCTCAGCTGTCCCGGGAACTAGACAGCCACTGTGGAAAACAGACATGAGAACATACTGCAATACACTCAGAGTAGGCAATATGGAGGGACTGTGGGTAACAGACCTGACAAGCCTTTGGCTCCACCCCCACCCCCCCAGGTAATGCCCGGATGGCCGGGAAAGCAGCTGCCTTTTCCCCATCTGGTGAGGCAAACCCGGCCCCCACTCTAAGCAGCTTTTGCTGCAGACTGGGAAGGGGCCGCATTAGCATCAGTGAATATCTGATATTCTAGCTTCATTGAAACTAAGGTGGCGTTGTCCTGAACAGTTACTAGGTAGACTGCAAGGAACCACACTTTAGCTGCTCTGGAGCATAGTAAATAAAAAATGAAGCATTGTGAAGGGTAATTTTAAGCAAAATCCCCATATTCAATCTGAAGCCACTTAAGTTTCTGCAAACATCACTGCAGAATGTTCAGAAATGTCTGCTGGGCATTTGCAAGGGTTTGGAGACACTCACAAAATGTGCATGGGTACAGGTAACTCTTGTTTCTGCCAGTTCCCCCTTTCCAAGCCACAAACCAAACCACTCCAAAGGGGATGGGGGAGGGGTTAACCAGCAAATGGGAATAACAACAATAGTAGTCCATTTGTATACCACTCTTCCGGACAGATTAGTGTCTGCACAGAACAGTGAACAAAGTCAGTGTTATTATCCCCATAATCTAGCTGAGAAGCTGGGACTGAGGGCCAAGCTACACATGACGAATGACACTTGAACAGCAAGTGTATTTCTCCCTGTTCACTTGCCCTCCACTCAATCCACTTGCCGTTCAAGTGTCATTCGTCATGTGTAGCTTGGCCCTGAGACAAGTGGCTTACCCAAGGCCACCTGGTGAGTTCAGGGCAGTAGTGACATTCAAACCAGCAAAGTGCTACATCGCATCCCAACTAGCTAACCACTACTCTATATCAGGAATGTCCCTAATTAAGGCTCTGCAGACCTCTCCAGTATGACATCCACCTAAGGCTGAATAGTATTTTCACAGCTTCTTGATATCAATAATTTTAATGAAAGTTATAGAGGCACCATTTTAAAACACCTTCCTTTATGTACCCCCGGGAGGATAGGCAAGAGGTTATAAGAACCTGTCATTTGGCATCCTCTTTCAAGTTTCTAAACCAGGCTGTCAGATGCCAAGATCATGGAACAATATTTGTTTTAAACAGTATCACTTTTCCTTGAAGCAATGCCCTGGGAAAGAACTTTTAGGTGGCATTTGCATTTGGGTAGCAACATCGAACCAGCCCTGCCCCCAGCCAATGACCTCAAAATGGTCATAGGTGGCTGAAAGCCCTTCTTCAGTTTGTCACAGGAGACTGGGAGCTCCTACGTTTATCTTGTAGGTGAACACACACACACACACACACACCCCAGAACCTAGATATTTTGTCACTGGCCTGTTGTTTTCTTATCATATTAAACTGTGGATATAATAGATATAAATTAAATTATAAACATTGAACTGCAGCTATTAAAGTATGTGGTGGCCTTTAGGGAACTGTTTTTTTTTAAAAAAAATCTTGTTTGTGTCTGAATCACAGCCAGAACACCAGCTTGTGCTCATTTATTCAATTTTCAGCCCTTTCCCATTGGCAAGAAGTATTTTTAGAAAATGCTGATTGAACTTCAGAGGCACAAACTGTGTCTGTTTAAGGCTTATCATCCCTACTGACAAGTAGGACCCTTAAATCAGATTGATCCAGGCAGCATCGGGCTGAAGTATTACTAGGTATTGAGTCAAAGGTGGTAGGAAGGAACTGTGTAAACTCCAAGTACAAGGATGGCCTGGGTTTCCCTGTAGGGCGAGGCATTCTCAGCTAACTCCTTCTGTTCCCCAGTAGACAGCTGGAGTTTGGTAGGTCTGGGTTCTGAACAGGAATGCTTTTGTACTCTTTCTGAAAGGAATTGTCTGTCTTTTATAATATAGACATATTAGTCTGCCTGCTCCTGGGGCTTAATACTGTCTGGTAAATAGGTCTCCTTTAACACAAGCTTTTATTTAAGCTGGGCCAAGCATTTTTGCGGGATGGGAAGCTGCAGCATACGATCTTGGCAATTGTCTGGAGAGAGTGAGAGAGAGAGACATCTGAGAGGGCTGGTCTTTTCCTTTCCACTGGGTCTTTGAAATACCAAATAGTAAATATCATAGCACGAAAAGGTGCTCTTCAGCAGTTGTCACCAGACATTTTTTTCAAGCTGTCTGAAGCTGAAATGAAAGGATGGTGATTTATTACCTGCTAAAAATACAGAAATGAATCTTCACCCTCCCAGTGAGGTTCTTGTCACAATTCCATTTATATATTATTTGTGATGGTTATTTTTCTCCCTGTTGCTTTTTTATTGGTTTTCACGTTGGGTGCTGTATCAGCCAAATCTTAAATTGTGCTCAGTGTGCTGAATTCATGTTTAAATAATTATGAGCACATGAAAAAGAAAGGTTTAAAACTCTTTACTATAACAAAGAGAAATGTGGATATCTATTTACGTAGATTTTTATACCGTTTGCTGATACCCAAAAGAGATTGCAGCAGGATTCTCCCTTCTTCCATTTTAAATCTACAACAACCCTGTGACTTAGAATCTCTCTGCACGGGACATCTTACACCAGAATGCTCAAATGTAGAGAGATGTTAGCCAGGAAGCATAGTTTAAAGCGATTGAGCCTTCAGCTCCATCAATTTTACTACTCTACAGAGCCAGCCAAGATCACTCCTCAGGGGGTTTGTTAATTTCCTCTTCACCTCCTTGAAGACTATCAAATTCACCTCCTCTTCTGGGAAGTGAAGAGGAAATTAATAAACCCTCTAAGGAGCAATCTTTTCAGGCTCTGTAAACAAGTGAAATTGACAGAGCCTTTGGACCAGTCTTTTTAAACTACACTTCCCAGCTAACATTGCACCTCTCTGCACTTGAGCATTCTCATGTAAGATGTGTCATGTAGAGAATCTCTTATTTTAGGTTGAAAGAGTGGCTGAGATTGCCCATTGAGCTTACATGTCAGAGTAAGAATTTAAATATTGGTTTCTTAGTACCTAATCTGACACTGTAATCACTACACTATGATATTTTTCAAATTTTGTAGGAAGGTAGCTGGACTGCATTAAAAAGCCAGGAGATTTTAATAATCCATAGTTCTATATCAGTTATCAGTTTACAATGCAACAACGTTGTGAGGTTGGCAAAAACCAACTGGTCCAAATTTTATGTATAACACATGCTCTGACCTAGATCTTGCCATGTCTAAGAGTTTGCCAGTGTGCTAGCCAGGTGAAACAGCTTCCCAAAGGGTTTTTTTAAAAAAAAATGTCTTGGCATGGAAAATAATACTTCCAGGGAGAAAAGAATTAGTCATGAAACAATATGTACATTTTATGATACTTTATTGATGCATAAGCTTAACAAGAGTTTCCTCCCACCAGTCACATGAAAAAGCTACCATAACCCACCGTTCTCCCCTTTCCAGAAAGAAATTTCAAGAATACATCTTTACTACTACTAGTCCTATGCAATACGTATAGTTATAATCTGATGCACTACACAATTATAATACCATGAACTTACCAATCATGCGCCCGACGGGCCAGAGCAGTGGCTGGAGTGACGGCGCCACATCACCACATTCAGATTATGAGAAGCTGATTACAACAGTATGTCCCGGATGACTGTAAAGTATGAAAACCTTGTAAACACAGAAGGGAGAGTGTGTTCTCTTATGCAATCTCAGATTCCATTCAGAAACAGTTACTATTCCACTCAAGTTGTGACGATATCTTTCTGAAACCTCAGACACCAGAATGAGAAATCTCTACCAATTCTGCTTTTTAGTTCTTCTAATTCTTAGCTCGATTTCAGTCAATCATAGGGTTGCCAGGTCCTCTTACCCTCCCAGTGGGAGTGGGGACCTGGCACTCACCTTTGGGAATGTATTTGTTTGTGAGTTACATCATTGAGCAGGGAGTGTAAGCACTCCTGCACTTCGCAGTGGGCTGATTCTGGCCCCAAACAGGTCTGATTCAGCCCGTTTGGGGTCCAAATAAGCCTGCTATGAGGCATGGGAGGGGCCAGGAGCACTCTTGTGCTTCACAGCAGGCCTATTTGGACCCCAAATGGGCAAGATTCAGCCCCTTTGGGGCCCAAATTAGCCTGCTGTAAAACACAGGAGGACTCCCAGGTAGCACAATGACGTCACTCCCAGGAGTGACATCATCGTGTCCCTCCAGGAGCACACAAGGGAGGCCTATTCCCATGATTCCCCAGGTGAGTGGTCGTGGGAGGTGGAGGGTCCCAAGGCACTGGGATCCTGAGTCTACCAATATCACATCACCTCACCCAAACAGCCATACAAAACAGGATTTTATAACTTTAAAAGTAGCATTTAATGAAAAGGAGATTCCAACCCCTCCCCCCAAGACATGAATTTTAAAACATCTCTGTGTGATAGAGTTGCCAGTCCCCTGATGGGGGTGGGGGATTCTGAGTTCCCACCCTCCAATCCTACCCCCACTCACCTGGCTGGTGGGGGAAAAAGGCATGTGAATGGGTCTCCCAGGGAGTGCTCCAAGCATGGCCCAATGATGCCACTTTCATGAGGGATGTCATTGCTCAGGTTGTGGGAGTGCTCTGGCACTTTGCGCTGGGTTGATTTTGATTCTTTAAGAATTGGGCCAGTGCAAAGTGCAGGAGCACTCTCATGGTCTGAGCAATGGCATCACTTCCAGAAGTGGTGTCTTATCATTAAAGATTATCTTATCTTAACACTTATCATTAATGATTAATTACTGAGGCTAGTGATTCTTATTAAGATTCCTAATATTCATGTAAAGTAAATAATCAAAATTAAGTTTCTTTTCTGGTTTGCTCTCCTTCCTTCTGTTCAAACATTTTTAGGAAATGCATTCCCTAGGATACAGCACTGTTTCTCTGTATCCATGGCCTGCAAAGACGGAGAACCTTCCTGACAGGCCTCAACAGCCAGGGAGCAACTGGCAAGGTATGTTCTGACAATTCTGATTTCATCTACACCTTGGCCAGTACTACGTTGTCTAGCAGATTTTTTTGTCATCTGCACATTGTCTTTAAGCAGTGGAGTTACTTCAATGGACTGCCTGAGCCAGCACATCTGCTTTAGTACTGGGGCACAAACTGGACTGCATCACTGAAGCTAAAATGTCATCATATGCTTGTCAACAGCCAAAGCAAGCCTGCCTAGCTGTAGCTTAGGCAATTACTGCAAAATAAATAATACACTTACTACTTCAGAATAACATGCCAGCCTAAGGAACACATAGAACCAAGTGCTTCTTTTTCTATTCTTGTGCACCATCAGTTGCCACCTTTCTTGAATATATCACAGTGGTGCCTCATAAGGACATTGCTTCTATTCTGCAAGCTGGGTGAGTGAACAAGATGTCATCTGTTCGTAAGGGCCAGTGGAGCTGTGGTTTGCACTGTTTTGGTATTGTGCCAAAACTTTGATAATAGCAGCCAATCCTTGGTACTTAGTAGGATATTATAGACTGGGAAAGTGATGTTGCCCATATTCACACATATTAAGACAACAAGTGATAATTAATAGGAATCACCCACAACTTTTTTTCCCTTCCTTCAAAAGGCTTTAGGCAAAGCATTTTGTTATGTTGCCATTCTCTGTGCCACTGAGATCTCTTAATTTTTTTTTTACTAATTATCATTTTTGTTTCTATTTGTTGTCTATTTTATTTACAGTTTCCCTTTCTCAGAGAGACTAATATATACACAATAATATTGGAAAGGGAGGATAATTACCATTCATTCAGAGAAATACGGATCAGGAACATTTAAATTATGCTATAAACAAGGAGATTTCATGAGTGACAATATCAGGAAAACATATGTAAGCTGTTGTGATCTCTTCTGAGGTAGAACAGAATGTAAGCTAGAAAGGGAGAGCTATAAGAAGACAAAAAAGAACATAAAAAGTAAAGGGCTTGTGAAGCTTTGTATTTGAGTTTGTATTTTGTGTGGAATCAATTGATTGTGACAGAAAAGATCTTAGTTAACAAAACCTGTGGGAAGATTGGGCACAATCAGATACAGGAGATGTTAGATAAAATTACAGGGTAAAAATGAGATCAGTTGAGATAATTTGGCAGTAGAAATAGCCCAGGCTCCCTTGTATATAGGCTTTGTTTAGTGACAAGGATATGTCAGGAGGTGCATTTCCCAGTTTTTATAATGTTAATATTTAAATGCACTAGCCAGAATCTAGAATTCAAATATGTGCAGTATAAAACCACCTATTATTGGAATACATGCTCAAAGTATTAAAATTAGTTTATAATGCCCAATTCACATTCATTTGGAATTCATTCACCCAATTTTTCCATTTACACAGTGATTCCACCCTCATGGAAGGGTTGGAGAAAGTATCGAATTCAGATTTGTATTCCTAATCTATGTATTGCTGCATTCTGGAGTCAGGCTTAGGGTTGCCAGTTCCAGGTGAAGAAGTTCCTGGAGATACGGAGATGGAACATGGGAAGGATGAAGTTTGGGAAGAGGCAAGGTATCAGTGGGGTATTATTTATTTGGTTTTTAAAAATTTATATCCCATCTTTCTACCCTCACAAGGGCTACCAAGGCAGCTAACAAATTAACACAGATATAACAAAATCACATAATTAAAACCAAACAAAAAGAACAACAATGCATCATGAAAGTAATTAAAACCAGAGCTAAAACATATACAAAGATTTAGAAACAACAAACATTGGGAAGGAAGGAGGAATCAACAAGGGAATACCAAATGGAACAAACAAACAAGAAGTCTTCACCTACTGGCAGAAGATGGCAACAGAAGGACAGTTATAATGTTCCACCCCTCCCTTCCCGGAAGATCACCTAGGGAAATTGATGGCTGAGCATGACCTTGAATCCAGGCTTCTCTGGTATCCTAACTACCAGTTTCTGTGGTGCTACATAAAATCAAGGCAAAGCCTTTTGACAGCTCCAGATTTTCATTCTTTAATAGATACTATCAGGTATATTTTCTTCATGTGAGAGAGATTTACATTTTCCCTACTGCTTCTCCAACATTTATGACATTGGAAATTATCCTAAAGGTTTTTTTCCCTATAAGATGGGAAGATGGAGGGGAACTTGGCAGCAGCTGTTAACCCACCTGCAGAGACAGCTTCTGTTTCATTTCATATGCTGAATTCTTCAGCCATCAGACTAATGTTTACTTGTTCACAATTAAAGGCACCACATGGTCTCCTGAGATCCATGGAAAAAGGAATGCCAGAGCTTTTCAGCAGGAAGCCCCAGCACTGTTCCTTGTTCAAATATTGGATCACCGTTTAGCCTATGTATGTCCTGGAATGCTGAATTGGCTAATAGCAGGGCAGCAATAAGCCTTTGACTCGGTATACATGCATCCACTCAATAGTAACACCTGCTTCTGCACCAGGAGCACGGAGCAGCATATGGAGCCACATCCCATTTCCTTCACATCTTGGCAGGAAACTACCATCATAAAAGCTACTTAGGAATATTTTTTAAAATCAGCAGATTAACCTAAAACACACTTGGTAATAGCAACAATTACAGCAACCGAGAGAAAATAAAACCATCTTCTAAAATAAAAAAAAAGATTAATACATTATAAAACCGCTCTAAGGAGAAATCTGAAAGGTCTGTTAGAGAGGAAGGCTTTGTAGCTCTTCTAGTAAATGTACAAAGAGGAAAGATTGCTCATTTTCAAAGGCAGATTATTTCACAGCCTTGGGGCCATATCTGTAAAGGCCTTGATTCTGAGAGCAGATATTTGTATTTCATCAATAGATAGTAAAAGAAGCAGGAACACCACCTCATGCCTTTCTGCTTCTTCTCTGGCCACCATGGACCAGGAGGATATAACCCTCCCTAACACCTTGTTGCCAAAGCTCTTTTTAAAATCTTCCAACAATACAAGCATGCCCTGTAAAGCTTCCTACACTCTCAAGACATTGTTTCTTCTCATGAGAGTTCAGACATTGTTTTGTCTGCCCAGACGACAAGAGTCAGAAATGGTGACTGAACTACGGCAAAAAGAAACAGCCTCATGAGAGTCTGGGAAGTGGCACACCACCCAGCCTTTAAAGAGAATAGAGGTAATGAGGATTAGCTCTTCCAGCTGCCACAGGGGAGCAAGAGTTGGACAGGAGGCAGCCACGAAGCTGGATGGTGATGGGCAGGACTAGGGTTGCCAACAATAAGTTGGGAAATTCCTGGAGATTTGGGGGAGGAACCTGGGGAGGGCAGGGTTTGAGGAGAGAAAGGACCTCAGTGGGGTACAACATCATACAGTCTAGTTTCCAAAGCAACCATTTTCTCCAAGGAACTGATCTCTGTGGACTGATCAGTTGTAATTCCAGGAGATCTCCAGGACCTACCTGGAGGATGGCAACCTAGTTCCCAACCCCCTGAATGTACTACCTGAAGCAATTGCCTCTGAAGGAAATGGCAGTTTGGAGAGTGGACTTTATGGCATTATACCACTCTAAGGTCCCTACCCTGTTCAAACCCCACCCTCTCCAGGCTCCATCCCTAAAATCTCCAGGACTTTTCCAATCCAGAGTATAAAATCCTAACTGAGGTCTATTCAGTGGGGCTTACTGCCAAGAAAGCATTCTTGGGATGGCACCATAAAAAGAACAAACAGCTCCTTGAACTGCATTCTGAAACAAACTAGCACCCGTCCCTATATATTTGGGAAAGCAAACACTCCCTGACATTACAAGAGACAGTCTATGGGACTTTATACTAAGTACCTCTTCAAGGGTTTAAAACACATTAATCCAGTTCATCCAAATACTATGGTTACATAACACACAGGCAACTCCAAGTGCATTGGCACTTGACAGACATACCACTTGCATGTAGAGCATCAGGATGAAGCGCTTTGGAAGACTCTCTTGCAAGCACCCGCTCAGACTCAGACCAGAGCAACCACAGAAGCAATAGCAGCAACCTGAGTTAGTCATAACACTAAGATTCATAACTGTTACATTCAACAGCATAAAAAGTATCAGGGATTGTGTGAATTGTAGTTCCCATGGATATGAGAAGTCCTGCTTTTGACACGTAATAAGAGATGGGCTTCAGGTGTTTGCACCAGCTGAAACTTCTGAGTCTACTTCACGGAAGTCCCACATAAAGCACATTAAAGCACGTTCATCTTATTGCTACTTTGAGATACTCCTTTCAGAGGCAAGTCACTTGTGGGTTAAATTGTATGTAGAAATATATGGGAATTAATTTCTACAAGCATTAACATTTCTTCAAAAAGCCAGAAACAGAGCTGTTTTGTGAAGCCAAAGTCTCATGGGAGAACATAGGAAAGGGTGGAACTGAGAGTGAATTGAAGGTAACATCCCCTGTGAAGCACCTATGAGAAGAGGGGGCAAGAAATTTGGACAATAGAATATTCAAACTGTAACTGCTAGGAAAGCTTCTAAAACAGCCTCAAATGTTAGCTGCACTGAACTGAAACCATCTTTCCTCTGTGGCATTCCTGAATCAAATGGCAAGTGAAATGTGCCCTATACAAATAAAAAGAACTTTCAGTATACGTTTATTTGTGATAAATGGTAAAGGCTATCAGACCTGCCTGAAGGCAGAGGCTAAACCTCTGATGACCCTTTAGCATGAAATATTTCAGACTGTATGTGGCACTGTAGAATTTTAGTATATTATGGAAGGTTTTAACCCCTCTGGCACTGATGATATACAAAAAGTATCATATAATACACAATGACTGTACTATGGGACAATAAGTCTTGCAATAAGAACGCGTCCCTTTCAAGTTGACCTGAATACACACCATAACTTTTCTGCAGACTCTTATACAGATGTTCTGAATTTGTATTTCATTTGAGTATTTGCAAATTTCACGACATTTTAAAAGACATCACTTAAAGAAAAGTAGCTGATTAACATGGTTAATCATATCTCTTCCATGATTCCAGGTGCCCCATTAGAAACTTAAGTTTCAAACACTGTGCAGTTCTTTTCCATACTTCTGAGCTAAGTGAAACATGAGAGGGGTGTTTAAAATCATCAGAAAGATATAAGAATCTCCCCTGAGATCATTCTCTGATCTGTAGGGAAGTTGCATAGGATTGCTAATTAGCTTTTCAAAAATGTAAGAAATCCTACCTGATCTCTCATTTCATGCCTAGTTTGATCATTAGCTGCTAGAGATTTCATCCACATAGAATTCAGATAATGTGAAATGCACCATTAGATACCGGATACTAAGAAGAAGAAAAAGCGCTGTTGGGCCAATTAAAAAGATTTATCTGTATGTTGAAAGTGTAGTCGTTTGTGTAGTGGAATTCTCCCAGTCAGTAATAAGTTTTTTCAGCATTTTTGATGAGACATTTTGAATGAAGTATGAGGTGAAACGTGTGTAAAATTGTCATTACACAACTTAACCCCCTGAGGTCACAATTTGCCATTCATGGGGAATGAGATAGAAAATAGTAGCATATTGTACTTTTTAATTTTTTTACATTATTACTTCATTTATACCCTAGCTTTCTCCCTATGAGAACCCAAAGCAGCTTACATTGTTCTCTTCATCTCCATTTTATCTTTACAACAACGCTGTGAGGTAGGTTAGGCTGAAAGTATATGACAGGCAGAGAGTATATGACACCCAGCAAGCTTCCATGGCAGAGCAGGGATCCAAACTGATACCTCCCAGACGCTCTAACTACTACACTGTGCTAGTTTATGATGTTTTAGAACTGTAACATGTTTGATAGTACACCCTGCTGGAAAAGGAGGACTCAGCACTGTCCCTTTCCTCAGGTCTCAGAGGAGGACAAACCAAAGAATTAGAAAGACAGAGAGGTCAGGGCATCCTGTTTATTGTTTACTGCTCTGACTATCCCTTTGATATGTAGATTGCTATTCTCAAGACTTCCTCCTCATGACATCCTCCTTCTCATTCCTCTCTTCCTGGCTTTGTTCCAGGCACCATCTCTCTCCTTCTCCTCCCTCCATCTTGGAACCATGGATGCAGGACTTGTCCTAACATCCATGCCCAGCCTTAGCCTAGATAGGTAGATAGGATCTGTCTCTCCTCCTTTCCTATCAGACTATGGAGTTCCTACAATAAAGAACTCTTATTTCCTTTCTAAATATAAACAAGTGGATGCTTTGTTATTTTCTCTCCTGTACATACACCAGCCAGTTTATCACACCCAAATACCCTATTTAATGTTTGTTAATTTTTATTAACATAATTAGACACTGCCACTTTATACTTATGGTTGAACACGATTCAAATCTGGCTCTCTCATGTTCAAAACCTAACACAATCTATTGCATATACAGAGAGAGAGAGAGAGAGAGAGAGAGAGAGAGAGAGAGAGAGAGAGAGACCTGATCATCAATGTGATGTTTATTTATTAAGGCATTTCTGTGGTCCTTTTCGCACTGGGACTTTAAAACATTTCAGTATCTGTTTTGCTTCCCATGTTGCAGGGTAGTCATGGGACACAGTACCGAGGTTTGTCCATGGTATCTCCGATTTCCCCCCCTGCGGACATACTGTGCTGTTATTTTGAAGCCACTGCCGAGTCACATCTGGCCCAATTAATATCAGTGTGAACTTTATACTCCCCTTCTGCTTCTCTTCTCCTCCCTCTCTTTTTCTCTGGGAGCTGATTGGTCTGTGTGGAATTAGCCACTCCCACTCAACTCAGCTCTCTGAATTCCTTTTCCACCATTTTTATCAGTAAACAAGGTAAGGGTCATAAGGCTGCTTTTCCATTGGCTTCCTTCCTCCTGGGTATGCAAGCACTCTCTTACTTTTTTTTCAAAGCTAGGAATGATACCTAATGTTGCTGCTTATTCCCTGCTGGCTTTAAAAGTCAGGAAAGGGTTAAATGGCTGCTTTCTGCTTCCTCCCTTGGAATATGCGCAGACTCTCTCTTTATTTTAAAGCCAGCAATGAGCTGTAAGGTTGTAACATTACTGCACATTCTTCCTGGCTTTAAAAGCCAGGAAAAGATTAAATGGCTGCTTTTATTCCCTCGCAAGCATGTTTCGAGCTTTGCCAAAGAGAAAAAAAACCCAAGCATTTTACACAGCCCTTTGGAAACAAAGTGGCAGGGAAGCTGCTGGGAGGGGATGAAGCAACAGCATTTTAACCCTTTCCTGGCTTGGCTTTAAAAAAATGGTAGTGGAACAAGCACAAAAAGTATGTTTTTCCCCCAGAACTCCTCCACCAATTGCCTCTCCAGTGGGCATGGGACAGCCCAATCAACAAATACAAGGAGGGGGAGGATGGGTTCCAACACTGCAACATTACTAAGCCTGCTTAAAGTTTTTTTTTTAAAGTGTGACATGAATTGCAAAGCCCTGAAAGCCCAAAACTGCACCAAGGCTTCAAAGCCTGTCAAAAATGAAAAAAAAGGACACGGAATCAAAATTGCCTCAGACAGTGTGGGAGTCGCATGAAGGTGCCATGCCGAAGCCATTATGATTGCGGCAAATGCTCATAAATGGTGGTTTAAATTGTAAGTACGAAAAGGACCTATGTAGCTTTTCTCTCCAAAGGAACCCAAAATGACTTGCAGAAATTTCCAAAATATAAAGCAACTGATTTAAACAATACAGTTCAAATAAGCAAAACTAAACAAAGAAAGAAAAAATCTGGGCAGCTTCTGATTAATTGGGGCCCTGAGCTGCAAGTTGTGACTCATGGATTGCGTCAAGGCCCAAATCTGTACCTCTGGCACACCCAGGCTATGTACCTGCATGTACCGGGGGAAAGGAACAGCTCAAAAGATCTTCAGCATTTTCAAGAAACCTAGCAAGATCTTCCCAATCTCCTCCTACTGCCAGGAATGCCTATGGTCAAAGGACTTATCTAAATCCTACAAGTGTCAACACTTATAGGCACACGTACATGAGGGGACTCACTGTTTCACCGCACACTGGAACTCAGCGTAGTTATGAGCACTGCAAAGGTGGATGAGGATTTTCAGGCTTCCCTTCCACACTCATCACCAGCAGAAATGGAAATTAGGGTGTCCTGTTTGAGCCTCTGGCTCCACATTTTGAGTTTCATGTGACTGAAGATACATCGAGCCTGAGGAGAGGGGGAAATGGGGCTCCTTGTGGCCATTTCCCCTAAAGAAAATGGAGGGGCAGGGAAGCCTGAAGCCTCTCCTCTCCCATCTCTGTGCTCAAAGCCACACTGAAACCCCTATATACATGTGGCTGGCAGTCATATTAGCCCGCCCCCCCGATGCAAATCATGTTACTTGTAATATTTAGATAAGCCTCAAGATAGGCCAAAGTTTGTATTAAAATGTGTTTACAGTATGATAATGTCCAGAGACTCCAGTAACTTTTAGAAGGAACGTTGATGCTAAGTGTGGCTTTTAGCATCATGTAGTATAGTGGTTTAGTGTCAGACTGAGACATGGGAGAACCATATTCAAATCCCTATTCTGCCATGGAACTTTGTAGGTGACGTTGGGCCAATCATTTTCTCTCAACTTAACCTATCTCAGAGGATTGTTGTGAGGATAAAACGAAGGGAGGGAGGGCTATGTACTCCATCCTGAGCCCCCTGGAAAAAGGGCAGGTTTAAAATATATTAACCTAACCTTCCCAAGCTGGCAACCCTAAGGAGCTTCAGGGTTGGGGCTAGGCATCACACAGTGTTATGTGGCTACTGCACAGAGCTGTGACATCACTTCCAGTCACATAACTGGAACTGACATCATGGCATTACCATGACACTATAGCAATCTCCCAAATAGTATGGTTTTACCACTCCCCTCTCTTGCTTTCATTGCTGCACTTATTTGGACATGTCACAACTGCATAAATCATCCTCTAAAGAGAAAAAAAATGGCTTTCTGAATCGATTTAGCACTTGAATCAGCTTTTGCACTACAATCTCTATGGATCCAATAAAAGACTTTCACCTTCACTCCATTCCCCTGCTTTTATTTTTTTCCCTATATTTAAATCAGAAATATACTTCTTTTTTTCTGGTCAACTATTAGAATGAAGTAATTAATGGGAAACCAAGTATACATAAAAATTATACCATCTGGCACAATTAGTCTGCTTGAAGGGTGGTTAATGAACTGTATCATGCACAATCAAATGTGTATATATACATTTTTAAAAGTAAAATACACACATAGATTGGTCCATAAGAAGCAGCTTAACTCTCCCTTATGCATGCTGGTTTGCTCTTGAAAACTTTTTTTACCCATACTAGTTGTGTGTTTGTTGCTAACAAATACACAGAAGAATGCATTTCTAAATGTCATGAATGAGTCTTATAACTGACATGAGGGAGCATTAAAAATAAGCCCTATCAAACTCCAATTGGTTTGTAGTCTTTTTTGTGCATGCATAACATACTGAAGCAGGAAAACCCTTATTAACATTCAACTATTCAAATCTAATTTGAATGTGGCAGTTCTGTGCTATGCATCAACTATGACAGATGCCACCATTTCCTTAAACTCATTCTTTTACATCTACTCATTAGGGGTGCCAGAGGAATTCATCTTAATCTGTTTGTCCACTGAGAGAAATGAGCAGCTGTTAACTTTCCCTCATAGACATCTTTGTAGTTAGTGTTCCACGTAGCCAATTGCCAGAGAGAAAATGAGCACCTAACATATGTAATTTTATAGTATCTTCTGCTATCATTGCAACAGTATTATTTTCCAACCACACTCTTTATGGGGTTACTCATGGAAAGCATTGAGCAAACAATTAAAATGTATTTCTTTGTAAAAGGTGAAGAGGAGATAAGTTTAAACTATCTAATTTCTAGACTATTGATTTTAACCTATAACACCCTAAATCGCTTGGAACCCACATACCTTAGCAAAATCCTCCTCCCATTGTGATATTTCAAGCCACAAGCATCATATTCATGAATGCATCTGTGTAACAAATTCAGATTCCAAAAAACATTGTTGGCACTGTAATTTCTTTTCCCTGAGATGCTTGAAACCTGAACCCAAACATGTTTTGGAAGCACTTATTAGACCTGATAATCACTTGAAGAATTTTCTTGTACACTTTGACACTGCACATATATTACTCTTTGCGATAATTTTGTCTGTAAACTGTGCATATGATGAAACATTGTACTTCACTGACATTTATCAGTCGTGCTCTCTCTCTCTCTCTCTCAACCTAGTGGAATCTGAAGATACTTAAATCTGGAGATTGGCAATCTGGGAGAGGCTCTTCTCAGTTGTGGTACCAAAACTCTTGAACTCTCTCCTCCAGTACATTTGTCTATCCCTTTCTGTTGCCATCTTCTGCCAGCAGGTGAAGACTTTTCTGTTTTGTTTGGTGTTCCCTCAGTGATGATCCCTCCTTTTTGCCCAACATTTTAATCGTTTTAAATGTTTTAATTGTTTTTATGTCTTTCTATGTTTTTAACATCTGGTTTTAACTGATTAAATAATAATAACTGTGCTCTTCTAGACAGATTACTGCCTCACTCAGAGCAGTGAACAAAGTCAGTGTTGTTATTATCTCCACAATACATCTGGGGAGCTGGGGCTGAGAAGAGTGGCTTACCCAAGGGCACCTGTGAGTGCATGGTAGTAGTGGGATTCAAACCAGCAGAGTGCTAACTCTCAACACAACCACTTAATCACTATGCCACATCAGCTCTCTGTAGATGGTTGCGTTTCCCGCTTTAGGAGAAATTGCAGGGGTCAGTGCAACTTGCTCCCAGATGTGTCTGACAGGCTGCTAGCTTTCCAAAAATGGGAAAGTAACGCTGGAGAACACAGCATATTTATGACTTGAACCAGAATATTATTGCATTGAAAAAGAACGCACAAAACAGGATCTGAGCTAGCAGCCTGTGGGACACATCTGGGAGCAAGTTACACCCCATTCCATCTCAGAGGTTTGGACAGTGCGAGCATAGCCGTAGAACGGAGCCTTCAGATAGGTTCTAGAAGAAAAGTACAAATAGAATAATTTTGGAGGCAATGTACTTACCTTGAACTTACCTGGGATAGCACTCCTATTATCTACCCACATTGCTACAATAGTGTAAATTTATTTCTGTCTATTTACACCACAGGAATAGATGGACCAAGGTCTGCATGCAATTATATTTGAGGATTTGTAGCACAAACTGTATACTATTTATATTATTTATACTATTTACACTATTTATTCTGAATTATTTATTGACTTTTTATTGACTATTTATTCATGAAGTCTATATCTATTTAATCTGTGTATATTCATGAGTATATTTGGGTATGATACGTTGTATTGGTATTTTGGCGATACGTAAGTGATTGATGGCATATAAATGTAAAAGAGTAGATGTTTATTGATTACAATTATTATTTACAGATGATTATGCATGCTGCAAACCACAGGCACACACCCATGCCTGTGCCATGACGTCACTTCTCCAAAGTGACATCATAGTACAGGTGCGAGGGGGCACATGCACAAGGAGCATGATGCAAGCAGTGAAAAGGTGAGCAACTGGCTCCCCCCTCCCACCAGTAGTTTTCCTGGACCCTGTGCTTGGCTCACATCAACCAGGACTTGTTTTCCCTTGGCCAGGTGAGACTCAATCTATCTGGGAACCAACTTCTCGGGGCCAGGAGAGATTTCTCCGTTCCCTCTCCCTTCCATTGCCATTGAGAAATACACTAAAAGGAAAAAGAACAGGCCTTGCACCCACCTTTTTTGGCCCACTGAGGGAGACAGAGGAGTACAGAGAGATGCTGCAGGTGTCCGTGAAGAACAGGAGCTTCCTCCAGCCCACTGCTGGGGAAGGGGACAGATAGGCAGAACAAGAGGAGGATCAAAAGGCACAGAACAATAGAGAGGGAGAAGGTGGAGAAGGGAGCAGGACAGCTGTAACTAAATATAAACCACAAAGAGGTGGCAGGAGGTCTGGTAGGGGAGGAGCAGTAGGTGCTACTATCACCCATCTGTCACTCAGTGTGGGCAAAGAGCAGACTTGAGAATGGGAGGGGGATAGCATTTCTCCATGCCAGGAATGGCTTATGGTAGAGAAACAGCCATGGGAAAAACCCAGCCTACCTTGGAGTTGTCTCTATCCCACCCTGGCCCTGACCCCCAAAGGAGGGAGGGAGCACCTGCCTGGCAAGACCTGAGCAGGAGGTGTTCAGCCAGGCTGGGCAGGTGGAGCTGGGTGGCCTGGGTGGGCACGTCCTGTCCTTCACTGCAACCACTAGGTGGGCCCATCCTGCCCATTAGGGTTGCCAGCCTCCAAGTAGTGGCTGGAGATCTCCTGGAATTACAACTGGTCTCCAGACCACAGAGATCAGTTCACCTGGAGAAAATGGCTACTTTGGGGGGTGGACTGTATGGAATTATGCCATGCCAAGGTGCTTTCCCTCCCCAAACCCCACTTTCACCAGGTTTCTCCAGGTTTCACCCTCCAGATCTCCAGGAATTTCCCAACTTGGAGCTGGCAACCCTACTGCCCACTGCCACAGCAAGGCTGAGCTGGGTGGGACCATCCCCTCCCTGGCTGTAGTAAGGTTGAGTAAGGGTTCATCCCTTGCACCTCCAGTTTGCACCCACCCCTCTCTTTGGTCTGGGGTGGGCCTGGTGAGAGAGGGGGGCTAGGTTTAATTGGACCCAGTGGGGGTGGTCCCCCAGACAATTGCTTCCCCAGGACTTCCCAGTGCCCTTAATGGCCAATCTGCCCTGCTCCTTGTGAGTCTTTAAGTCCCCATTTGTAATATAATATTGCTGAGCTCAGAGTCTAGAAGGTCAGTTTCTTGGTCACTAAGGATTGAACCCAGACTATTGCAAGGCTCAGCAGCTCTCCTCTAGCCCTGAACCTGAATGGTGCAACGCAGGAACATGCTTACCTTTCTCTCCCTGCGCTGTGTAGGAGAGTTTTGGAGAGAAATTGCAGTTGAGGAATACAGAATATTCCTCAACTACAGAATATAACTGTTACAGGCTCTATTCATTTCACAGTAAGTAGTTGGTGATAATCATGGTAATATTAATTAGAATCAGAGGCCTCTATATATTTCTGCCTCTATATTTTTATCTCCCCTTTCCTACAAGGAGCTCAGAGTAGCATAACTGTTCCATTCCAAAATGTAAGAATAAACCAATTTCCCCCTCCTCCTTTTGTATACCCCCGTTTTTTCTTTAACTTTTGCTCAACTGCCTGCAATACTTTGTGCCTTCTGGAGAGCAAGGAAAATGCTGAGTCTTTATGAAGCCATTCGGGGAAGGGGAGAGGTGTTTTTTAATCAAAACAATATTTTTCTATTCTCCCAAGTGAGACTAAACCTGAGTTTTGTCTGGTGGGCTCCAAACACAAAGTTCGCTATTACAGAAAATAAGTTGATGCGGCATGAAAGACTACAGGAAGCATTAATAAAGACTAGCTTTAATACTGAAGATTTGCATGCAAGTGGATCAAGTGATTTTGCATTCCTAGCCGTTGCTTTATAAAAAGTGCTTGAGTCGGTGTAGCAGTAGCTTCTACTGTAAACATACCAAAAAGGAATTGGGTTAGAAAGAACTTTCCTTGCATTGTGCAGCCTTCCCCCTTAATCTGAATAGCAATTAACTATTCCATGCTACATATTTTTCTATCACAAAAGGTACCTAGCAGTCTTGACATCCCTCTCGAAACTGTACAATATATTTTGGAACACGTAAGTCTGGGTAACTAATTGTATTTTTAAAATGTCATTTGGAGTTGTATGCTTTGGAAGTTGATGTGCCTGTTGCTAGGTTTGCCTCTCACTGCTATGGCAACAGTAGTGTAGCGAGGCTCGGTGGGAGATAGTCATGTGATTTACTGCAGAAGACATGACGTCCTTGGGGTTAACAGGCCAAGGTTGTCAATTTTACACCAAAGGGTCTGTGTACAGTCAAAGACTGCCTTAGAAGTTTACTTTTTTGTCAGAACCACCTGTCTGTTTATTTCAGTGTTCTCACTGGGGATTGGATTGCTAGCTGCATGTATTAGCAAGGCTGATTGGGGGGAGCAAAGTCCATAACAGACTAAGAATGTTGAATGGGTTAAAAATTGACACCCTTTTCTTCTTTCAGTAGCTTGTCATTTAAGACAAAGTTTGCCTAGCTCACATGCATAATGACAGCTGTTTCCAGAACCACTCTGATATCCTCACACAAACATAACTCACATCACTCCATATTTTTTTAACTTCAGTTTGGTAATATTCCTTTTAAAAGAAAACTTGTTTCTAAAGCCCTTGCTTGCCCCATAAAATCAGTGTCTGAATGGCAATGGGAAGTGTTCTGCAAACTTCATGGGTAACTATTAATTGCTGACGGTTCACCCAAGAAGGATGGAATGCTCACAGCTTAATTATACTCTGCAGGCTGAAGACTATTTTTAATGAATGGACCAAAATAGATGGCTATTTGCAGATTAACTCTCTGGGTTGCTATGGGTTCTTTCAAAAATATGTGAAGTTTTACTGTAAGATCTTTTCTGTCTTCTCAGTGAAAGAATGTGAGAGCATTCACATGTATAGCTAATCCATGCTATTATTGATCACAGTGTTATGATGTTGCCCAAAAGGCATAATAAAGAAAATCAATAATTTGGTCTTTCAGTTCAATAGAGGGCACTTGCTCCTTCAATACCAGTAGCCAGTTTGGGCTACTTTCTCCATTCATATCTCCTTCTCTCCAGCCACAGCTTGCCCACCATGCTAGTTAACCCATTCCTCCACTATACCTCCAAGTATGCTGCCCACCTTCTTTTCCTCAGTATCATAAGAATATAAGAGCCCTGCTAGATCAGAACAAAAGTCTAGCAAGTTCAGTGTCCTGTTTTCCTTACAGTCACCAACTGGATGGATCCAGAAATCCTTCAGCTGAGACTTCCCTAGAAATTGGTAGTCAGTCTTCCTCTGATCATAATAGTTCAGCTTACCCAACACAACTAATAGCTATCCCTGTTATCTTCAGTTGGATCAAATAACTGATGATGTGAAAGTCTTCCATCTGGTTGATCTGTTGCCATTCAGAGTAGATAGAAATTAAAAACAGGCATCTCCTTAAATCAAAGCATGTTTTTAATTCCTCAGATGTCCACCTCATTTATGTTCTTCAACCTAATGGCTATATCTACTTCTTCACCAGACATCAAATGAAGTGTGCTGTTGTCTGTAATAGGTCATGGCAGGAAAAAACCCAACTATTCTTTGAAATTCCTAGACAGTTGATATACTATCATTCTGAAAATTAGTTTTTTTTAAATGCTGTCTTTCTTCCATTACAGAATTCAAGACAACGTATTGATGGAGGTATTCCATCCAGGCATTGACAAGACCCCAGTCTGCTTAGCTCCAATAAAATTGCTGTCAGTGCCATCCTATGACTAATTACACCTGTCTAAGCTAATTGATTTTAATGGGCTTAGACTGGAGTAACACTGCAAAGGATTGCACTATATGTCATGTGCACACCACTAAATCCTAGGAAAACTTTAATGTCTTCAACAAACCCACTGTTTCCAGTTCATTTACTAAGCACCAGTTTCCAGTTTGTTTATTTCCAGTTGCTTCCAGTTGTTGCCCTTTCCAGTTCATTTCTTAAGTACCAGCCCCTACCCCACACACACGAAGAGAAGATTCCATTGCCAATTTCATTCTGTTGTGAGTGATATTTAGTCCACAAGAGGCTCCTTCTTGATGGTCAGGGCTTTGCTGTTGGTTTCTTTTGACGGCTTTGGCAAAGGAGGACTTCGTCAATTTTTTTCTGAATCTCTAAGTACACTCAACACACTCTGTACTACTCTAAGTCCAGGAAGCCTTTTTTAAACATCAATAATACACAGCCTGGAACAGGAACAATAGCTTGTTAATTAAAATGTACAGAGGCAGCTGCTCTAGAATCTCTGTGCAACAAGTACGCACACATCATCTCAGCCTGACAGTTGTCATACTGGGGATCACAGTGTGGCTTACCCTCAAGGTTTACTGGATTCCTAACTGCAATGCTTGCTTGCCTGCTTACTTGTTCTAAAACTATATCCTTTGGACTTGGCCTTATAAGCAAGTGAGAGATTGTTTATTTATTGTCTTTGAAGAGGTGTGACAGTGTCATAAGTGTTGATGTGGCTTTCCCTCGGTCTCTTTTCCCAGCTGCTGAACAACCGAACCTCTCAGTGCCTGCAACAAGCAAACTGTCAGTGTCTTGCCCCTAATCTGTATTCTGACATTTGTTTGGACCTTGGCATCTAGTGTTCATGTTTTTAACTTAGTAATCATGTTTTGGTTGCAATGGATGGGATCCAAAGAGACATGCCGTTAGGGAGCACTGGCCTTGTGTTCCTTGAACAGCAGCCATTCATGCTGCATGGCAATTCCTAATGGAATCCAGAGGGGTTTCAAAAGGAGTTTCAGATGTGTCCTAAGGCTATACTGTTCAAAAAAAAAAATCCTGAAAAATTCCCCATGTCCATTCCAAGAGTAGCCCTTGGGATTCCAGTCATAGCTGCAACAATTCAATAGAGATGCACAAACAAAACTTTTGTTTCTCTGTGCATTTTGATTTAATTAAAAAACAAATTCATTATATTTATTATTAATCCAATTCATATTCATCATTATTACCTCTCCTCCTTTCCTTCCACCATCTACTGGCAGAGAGTGCCAAGGCCAGGACTACTTATGATGGTATGCCAGCCAAGCCTGGCAGGAGGTGGTGTGGGCCAGCAGGCAAACAATCTCTGCTGCCCCATATGTCTGGTAGTCTTTCTGATGCATTTAAGGTGCCACGTTTCTGGAAACTTTGGTAAATGTAGTCCCAGCCAGTGGAAGCACCCCCGCCAGCATAATAAGATGGGAAAGTGGAGGACGAAAGCTTCCGTGGCACTTAGATTATCTCCTCTTCCCTTCCCTCTCTCCCTCTCCATTGGACCTCTGTGGACACTAACCAGACAGCCAGGTACCAGAATCACAAAGAGAATAATATTGACCAATATTATCAGATGTTATTAATTTTTAATTAATTTTAAATAGAATAATGACATAAACCAAAAAGGGCATTTTTCATCTAATTGTGTGATTAGTTGACATTCAAATGCAGATCCCTACAGTTCAAGAAGTGTCCTTGAATGGCTGGTGTGATTATTTGCAACCCCCTTTTCTTTCTATGCTGTATGCACTACTTACATCCAACTCTACAGACAGCTGTCTCCCCAGCATAATTGCACTGTCCTGCTGCCCTTGTAAGACATTCTGAAAATAAAGCAAAAAATAAAATTGGGCATCCTAAACTGTACTAAAAATATTAATATTTGAATTGTATTCCAAATGCATCTTAAAATGTACATTGTGAACTTGAAGTGGAGGTGAAAGGGGGCTGTGAATTTTGATAATGAAATCCATTATTTATTGCATCCTGGTAGAATATGCTGAAAGTATATTTGTGAGGGCAGACTCCTTTTCTTTGAAATACTCAGTGTCTTGTCTATAGTCCTCTGCCTGACTGATTTTTTCATGCTCTTTTGGGCATTACGGGGCCAGATGTCTCAGCTTACAGAACAGAGAACAAAGCAAAAGTGTATCTAATGCTTCAAATATGAGCTCCTGAACTGCATCATCTTTGTATTCAGGTATATATCTTTACACCCAACATAAATTAAATAACAGGAACTCATTTACATTTTATATTTTAAATGGTTCTCAAATAAAATATTTATAATTTGTTTATGAATGTTTACTAGGCCTCTGCCTCCCACCACCACTCATCTGGCTGGTGGGGAGGGGAAGGTCCTGAGGAAAAAGCCAGGGAGGCAAGAAAACTCCCGGGCCAGCCCGCAGCAGGCATGCTCCCCATGGACATGATGGCATCACTTCTGGAAGTGACATCATCGTGCCTCCTGGTGGCACACATATATGGAACAACAAGGTGAGTACCAGAATGCTCCCCCACCCTCCACTTCTGCTGGGAGGTCAAGGGGACCTAGAAAGTCTAATGTTGGCCTGATCTGATTATAACACGGTCACAAAATATTACTTAAATATTTTTTGACAATCTGGCTTGACACTTTCAGAACAGAATATAATCAGACCTTATCTTCTATAGATATAAAGACAAGTGTCCTGACTGTCTGATCAATGCCCAGCCCAAAGCCCTGGACCTAGAAATGTGAAATTTGGGGAGAACGTTCCTTTTGTGATGTAGAGGCTCACTAAGAAGGGATTTTAAGAAATTTGCCCCCTAAGGGGGTAAAAGGGGATAAAATGTGTTTTCCCATAGAGAAAATTTTCCTGTGTGGCTGACAGGCTTCTCCTCCCTGCCCCTGCCAACTGCCAACTCAGCTACTCTTCCCTGAGGTCATTTGCATATGCAGCCTGATTGGTGATCACCCCAACATTCTAAAGAGTATGCAGTTGCTGTTGGACTTCACTGAATGTGTCCTGACTGAGGTAAAAATACACCTCACAGTCTTCCCCTCTAGGGTTGCCAATCTCCCTGTGGGGCCTGGCTTTCCTGTGTGGCTGGGAGGCTGTTGGGTCAGCTGTAGAACTCTGTGTTCTGAGGTAAAAATCAGGTCAAGGAAACTGCAGACAGTTGAAGAAAGACAGTACAAGACTCCTGAAAAGGGATTTTATATAAAAGTCAGTATGGCAACTGAGTTTTTAAATGTTCATGGGAAGATGGTGCACAAGCTTTCTAGGGGACATTTTAATGTGAACTTCTCACATAAACCTGCTCACCCCACCACCCCTCCCTCAGTCCAACACCTCACACCTCTTGCAGCCATCTCCTCTTACTGCTGCCAAGAAGCCTCCTGGTGGACGTTGTGCAGGGTATACCAATGCTAAAAGGAGGAAGCAACTTAGAAATGCAGCAAAAAATTATGTGCATCATACTCCCGTGGAGCACTCAAAAAGAGTCCAGTAGCACCTTTAAGACTAACCAATTTTATTGTAGCATAAGCTTTCGAGAATCACAGTTCTCTTCATCAGATGCATGGAGGGCCAACAGAAACTGGTCAAATATAGAGGAGGAGAGGGGAGGGGGGGGAGAGGGGAGATGCAAACAACTCCTTTGATATGGAGATGCAAACAGCTCCTTTTGATGTGGGGATGAGTTTGCTTCTGTAAAGGTTCAAAGGAGTTTGCCATGTTAGTCTGTAGTAGCAAAATCAAAAAGAGTCCAGCAGCACCTCCAAGACCAACCAATTCCACTGCAGCACAAGCCCTCAAGAACCACAGCCCTCCCCGCCAGATGCATCTGACAAAGAGAACTGTGATCCCCGAAAGCCCATGCCAGGTGCCACTGGACTCTCCCCGACCCCGCCTATGCAAAGGAAATCAGTTACCTGTGATAATGAGATAACCATTCATAGTCCCTATTCAGTCCCAACTTGACAGAGTCAAATTTACATATGAATTCCAATTCAGCAGCTTCCCGTTGGATTTTGTTTTTGAAAGGTTTCTGTTGAACTACAGAGACCTTTAAGTCTTTGATGGAATGTCCTGGTAGATTGAAGTGTTCTCCCACTGGTTTCTGGACGTTTCCATTTCTAATGTCAGATTTGTGTCCATTTATTCTTTTGCGTAGAGGTTGGCTGGTTTGTCCAATGTACAGAGCAGAAGGACATTGTTGGCACATTGTCCGTCCATTATGTAGTTGTACAGTGGTGTCCAGGAAGTGTACCTGTTGTATAGAGTGGTCCATGCTCAGATTGATAGTAGGGTAAAAGTTGTTGAAGTCCTGATGAAATCTCTCAAGGGCTTCCTTCCCATGGGTCCAAATGATGAATATGTCATCCAAGAATCTTAAGTATAGTAGTGGTTTCAGTGGATGGGAGCTGAGGAAGCATTGCTCCAAGTCTGCCATGAATAGGTTAGCATATTGTGGTGCCATGTGTATGCCCATGGCTGTGCCATTAACCTGTAGATATATCTTATACAATTACAGGACCCAATGGTGTCAACTACACTGTCTCTGGCTCTTACAACTGCTCATCCTCCAATGTGATATATGCCCTCATGTGCCAACAATGTCCTTCTGCTCTGTACATTGGACAAACCAGCCAACCTCTACGCAAAAGAATAAATGGACACAAATCTGACATTAGAAATGGAAACGTCCAGAAACCAGTGGGAGAACACTTCAATCTACCAGGACATTCCATCAAAGACTTAAAGGTCTCTGTAGTTCAACAGAAACCTTTCAAAAACAAAATCCAACGGGAAGCTGCTGAATTGGAATTCATATGTAAATTTGACTCTGTCAAGTTGGGACTGAATAGGGACTATGAATGGTTATCTCATTATCACAGGTAACTGATTTCCTTTGCATAGGCGGGGTCGGGGAGAGTCCAGTGGCACCTGGCATGGGCTTTCGGGGATCACAGTTCTCTTTGTCAGATGCATCTGGCGGGGAGGGCTGTGGTTCTTGAGGGCTTGTGCTGCAGTGGAATTGGTTGGTCTTGGAGGTGCTGCTGGACTCTTTTTGATTTTGCTACTACAGACTAACATGGCAAACTCCTTTGAACCTTTACAGAAGCAAACTCATCCCCACATCAAAAGGAGCTGTTTGCATTTCCGTATCAAAGGAGTTGTTTGCATCTCCTCCCCCCCTCCCCTCTCCTCCTCTATATTTGACCAGTTTCTGTTGGCCCTCCATGCATCTGACGAAGAGAACTGTGATTCTTGAAAGCTTATGCTACAATAAAATTGGTTAGTCTTAAAGGTGCTACTGGACTCTTTTTGATTTTACTACTACAGACTAACACGGCTAACTCCTCTGGATCTGTGGAGCACTGAGCAGCAGTGGCCAAGTACCAGCAAGTCCCAAGTCCAAGGGAAAGGTGACCATTTCTGCAGGCCTGGGCACAGTAGTGATGACCCTAGCAGACCTAACAGACAAAATATACCCTGATATCACCACTATCATGAAGAAGTCAATGGACTGGCTGTGCAAGGGTGCCATTCTGACCCCCAAGAATGACAAGGCTGCCATCATTAATAAAACACAACTTAACTCCCTTGAACGGGCAGAAATGGAGTACAGATCTGTGGACTCAGTGGTGCAAATGGATGATGTGGTCCACTACCCCATGGAGTTCCTCAACACGTTCAGCCCTCCTGGCTTCCCAGCCCACAAGCTTCTCCTCAAAGTGAGGGCTCCAGTGATGATGCTCCAGAACCTCAACCCACCCAAACTCTGCAATGGCACCACACTACGAGTGAAAGCCCTCCACAGGAATGTCATCGAGGCCACATTGTTCACCAGCAGTGTTTGGGGGTGTGTGTGTGTCAGTGTTCATACCACGCATACCACTCATACCATCAAAGAACCCCTTCATATCCAACAGACTGCATTTCACCCTCAAGGCCTGCTTTGTTATGACAATCAACAAGTCCCAGAGTCAGACACTGAAGGTGGCAGGAATTGACTTGAGGGAGGATTGCTTCTCACATGGGCAGATCTACTTGGCCTGCTCCAGAGTGAACTCACCCAGCAGCCTGGTGATCCTAATACCTGAGGGAAAACCACCAACGTGGTCTACAAAGAGGTCCTTCAGTAGAAAAAAAACTGTTGTATGTATTTTTCATTTTATTTCTTGTACTACAATCTTTTCCTTTTAAAATCTCTTCAATAAATGTTAAATTTTGAAATTCACTTCATCAGTTTTCAGCATCAACACGCTTCACACCTTTGTGAAGCTCGGGAACTAGGCTATTGTACTACAAAACCAACTCAAATAAAAACCCCACAAGCCAAAAAATGTTACATACCCTTAAATATTACAACTAGACATGGGAACGAACAAAAAAAATTAACGAACCAGCTGTTCGCGGTCCGGTGCTGATGACAATCCCGAAGTCGCAAACCGCAATGAACATTTTCCATTGCCAAACCGGTTCGCGGTTCATGGGGCATGGAATAGCTCCCGTGGCACTTAGAGAGCCCATATTCCCGGGAAGTGTTTTGCAGGCTCTCCTACAGCCATCACCCAAGTTTGGACAAGATTGCAAAAGGGATCTTGGAGTTATACCCTCTCCAATCCAAGGCCCCCAGGAAACTCCCACAAAAATCCAAGCTCAATTATACTCTCACTCTCAATCCCCAAAGGCTAGCAAGTGGCAAGCAAGAGCTCTGTTCCACTCCACTGCTGGGCTCCAGCCTGGGAGCCCATGGCTATTTATAAGCACAGGTCCCACTGAGCAACGCAGGAGGTCTGTGTTTGGCCGTCAGAGCTGCCTATCAGGGTTTTCAGGGATGAGATTGGAGTGCTCATGGCTACAGAACACCCCCTTCCCCCTCCCTCCCCTGAGTGTCTTCTCCCAACTTGTAACCGCTTTGCAGTTCCATGGTTGGAAGGAAGACCTGCCGATCAAGGTAAGCTGGGCTTCCATTCGGGTTTCTAGGGCGACAGAAGGAGCGCAGACAGAGCTCAGGCATTCCCCCGGCTCCGTTGCCAGGGGAATTGATTGCTGGCACCTGAGTGTCTGGCTTCCCGAACCACGGCTAAACGCACCGAACTAGGCCTCTCCCGAACGCTGGTTCATTGGCCATGGACAATCACGAACCGCTGGATCACGATCACGCGATCGCCAAGTTCGTGGGTTTTTGAAGTTCATAATGCGGTTCATGCCCATCTCTAATTACAACTGGATTTAAAGTAGTTAAATACCATAGCGAAGCATGGGGATCAAGCTAGTTATAGGGAATAAAGCTGAACTGGTTTCTTACCATAGAAAACAAGTTTGTTCCTGATAAGCATCACAACTTGCCTCAATTGCATGAATGAACAACTTCAGGTGCATATTCAGGTGCACTGTTTCAACTGTTTCTAATGCAAAATAAGTGTGTTCAAGAAGACTGTCTTTGTGTTTGCATGGATGAATGCAATGCTGCATACATATGCAGGGTGGATTGTTTGTGTTTGCCTTTCTTTACTTGTGGCACTGTATGAAATAAAAAACTAGGACAATGAATCTTACAGTCTGCCAATGTGTTTATTTTAAATTAACTTGTCCCTGAATAAATTAGGACAACAGCCAACTCTGAAACCTTTTCGACCCTTTGAACTTTTATTTTTATGCACCTCACAGTTAGGGGAAGTTAAATGCAACCATGTTCTTTGAGCTCTTTCCTCTTTACCCAGTTTCAGGCCTCATAGTTCCCTCTCCCCTGCTGTTCTTGCGCTTAAAACAATGTATGAAAAGAAATGAAATAATTCTTTTAAGCTTTCCTATGGTAACCTTCTACCCATGTTTATCTTTGTACCACTGTAGTTTCTGTCTTCTATGTTTGGAGTACCCATGGCAATAGATTACAAAGCACTTATATTGAAATGCTATATTCTTGTGCTACAAGGAAGTCCATACAAAACTTGTTCTATGCAAGTTAAGAGAAAATCAGTTTTTGAATATTGCATGTTATTTTATTTTGTTCTTTCACTTCTGTCTAAGAATCCCAAACTGTGTTTATCTGAGAAATTACAATAAATCAAGAAATATAAAAAACACAATAGGTAATTTCTTCATGTCCAAAATGTAAGGGATATCTTAAAATGAATTAATACATCTGTAAAAAGAAAGGTACCTATCAATTGCTTCCCAAGACCTGAAGCCCCTCTTTCCTAAACTGACATTTTCCAATCATCTGAATGAAGGAGGGGACACTCTATACACATTTATACATATTCTTTATTCCTGCATATATTCCCGGACTAATTCCTGGTGAATCCTGTTTCAGATGAAGTGCTGAATGGGCAAGTCAGCCCATTTGAATATTATTCCTTCCTGTTATAGTTTGCTATAAGAAGAATGAAATGAAAACTTTATGTGAAACTAATAATGAAGTTATAACTGTTTATTTTTATGGTCATGACCCAAAAGCTACTTTAGATACACCTTGTGTGGACCTGGTGGGATTTGATTTTTTTCCACTTTGGCGTTCAGATGATGCCCTTCTGCTATCCAGAGGAGTTAGCCGTGTTAGTCTGTAGTAGCAAAATCAAAAAGAGTCCAGTAGCACCTTTAAGACTAACCAACTTTATTGTAGCATAAGCTTTCGAGAATCACAGTTCTCCTCGTCAGATGCATGGAGGGCAAGAAGAAACTGGTCAGATGTATAGGTGGAGAGGTGAGGGAGGAGTAGATGCAAACAGTAGCTTCTGATATGGAGATCAGTTTGCTTCTGTTAAGGAAGTCAGTTACTTCTGATAATGAGATAACCATTCATAGTCTCTATTCAATCCCAGCTTGACTGAGTCAAATTTACATATGAATTCCAATTCAGCAGCTTCCTGTTGGATTTTGTCTTTGAAAGGTTTCTGTTGAACTACAGTGACCTTTAAGTCCTTGATGGAATGTCCTGGTAGATTGAAGTGTTCTCCCACTGGTTTCTGGATGTTGCCATTTTTAATGTCAGATTTGTGTCTATTTATTCTTTTGTGCAGAGGTTGGCTGGTTTGTCCAATGTACAGAGCAGATGGACATTGTTGGCACATGAGGGCATATATCACATTGGAGGATGAGCAGTTGTAAGAGCCAGAGACAGTGTAGTTGACACCATTGGGTCCTGTAATTGTATAAGATATATCTACAGGTTAATGGCACAGCCATGGGCATACACATGGCACCACAATATGCTAACCTATTCATGGCAGACTTGGAGCAATGCTTCCTCAGCTCCCATCCACTGAAACCACTACTATACTTAAGATTCTTGGATGACATATTCATCATTTGGACCCATGGGAAGGAAGCCCTTGAGAGATTTCATCAGGACTTCAACAACTTTTACCCTACTATCAATCTGAGCATGGACCACTCTATACAACAGGTACACTTCCTGGACACCACTGTACAACTACATAATGGACGGATAAATACCACCTTATACCGGAAACCCACAGACCAATACTCATATCTACATGCCTCCAGCTACCACCCTAAACATACCACTCAGTCAATTGTCTACAGCCAAGCCTTACGTTACAATCGTATCTGCTCCAATGCTCTTGATCAGGACTCCCACTTAAGAGATTTACAACAAGCATTTTTGGGACTACAGTACCCACCAAATGAAGTGAGGAAACAAATTGACAGGGCCGGACTAGTACCCAGAAACAGCCTGCTCCAGGACTGTCAGACTATGGAATCCCCGTTATCTAGAGTTCGTCTCCTCCTTCTGCAAGAAGCACAAGTTTCTTGATTTCAAAAGGTTTATTGAAAGACTAGGCTCTGATACAAGTATCCATATTCCAAGGCCTAAAAAGGATCTTGACTGAACATAGGCACTATTGAGAATGAGAGGCAAAACGAAACTGGCAATACGTCAAACCCATCATTCCCAGCCTCCCCCCACAGTCCTGTATGCTGAGAACGTGGACGTGGGAAGGCTCGGGCCGTCAAGGTCTTCAGCTGAAGAGACAGATAAGAAGTATTCTCTCCCATGGAAAACGCGGTCAAAACAACATCTGGACCTGGAGGGAGAAAAGCTTAACAACTACATTTTAAACATGGCATAACTCTGGTTAAGAACATGAGCCCTGAAAGAGATCCTGACAGATCCGTGCCTGGAGAGGAGGGTGCCGGGTCGAATGAATTACCTGCCAGTGGTACTGTCGCGCACAGGGCTGGGCACAGCAGGCAGAAGGCTCACTGGTACTGCAGGGCTGAACACAGCAGGCAGGAGTTCAGTATTGCAAGACAGCAAACCAGGGTCCAGGAGTCAGGCCAGGTGCCAGGGTCAGGCTATCAGTCAGGGAGTGAGAGAGCGGCAGGCAGAAGAGTAGTCAATAGGCAGGCCAAGGTCAAGTCCAAACAAGCAGTAGAGCAAGGTACACGAACGTCCAGGTAGCAGGGAGTGGCGAGCTGAGTTGCTTCCACGCTTGGTCTTCTCAGCGTCTTCCTTTATTGCTGTTCTAATGAGGGCCAGCTGTTGCCTCTCCCTCGAACAGCTCCACCCGGTGTTGTGCTAGTAGCCGGCTACTCCTCTGCCTTTCCAGAAACGCTGCCTTATCTCTAAGTTTCCTCCTTTCGGCTGGCCCCAGAGGCTCGGATTTCGCTCTAGCCCTGGGGGAGTCTTTGTCTCTTACAGCCTCTGTGGAGGTTTCTGGCTGTTCCTCGTCCCTGACAGTCTCTGCAGAAGCTCCAGGCTGTTCCTGCTGAATTCCCTCTGGAGCAGCAGCAGTAGTTTCTGACTGCTCCTCCTCTCCCATAGCTTCTGCAGGGGCTTCCGACTCCAGAGGAGATTCTGCTGGCCCTTCCTGCTCATCTTCTGAGGAGGACTCTGAGGCAGTAGGTAAGGTGGCCAGTCGGGGCTGGGGCTGACTCATGACAGGTACTGAGCAGGAGGACAGAGTGCTCATTGAGGGAGCACGACCAAAGACGAGTGGGACTTGGGGAAGTGACCAGCTGATTTCGTTGCCAACTCCGCAGCAGTGGGGCTCTCGACCCCGGGAAACCAGGGAGTGGCATGCTGGCACTATGCTCTCCCACTCGATGATCGATCTAAGCAGAACCGTCGGGTCGATGGATCAGGGAGCCACAGGAGGACCTGTTTGGGAAACAGGTCACCTGTCCACTCTCTCTGCGGGCGCTATGCGAATCAGTTCCCGACCGTGGTTCCGGTGGGATGCAGAGGCCGGGCACCTGGTGGAGTGTGGTGTGCAAGAGGAGGCCAGCGGGCCTCAGAACTGGGATGCACCGCGAAATGAACTTTTGAGTTGGGATTACACAGATGTGGGCTCAGCTGGAACTTGGGACACTGGCGCAGGAGCCCAGGTGCAGATTTACGTTGGAATCGCTTGCAAAATCAAGCCCATGTGGTGCAGTATGGAATACTTGCAGTGATGGGAATAGCCAAGGGCTGGATGGCCAGTGCCGTGGAAGAGGAAGAACACCCTGGGGAAACAGCGGTGGTGACTCTGGCAGGTGAGGTCTAGGTGCCGGGGATTTCGGATGATGCGGTGGAAGAAGCAGACAGACAGCAGCGAGGCTGGGAACAGACCCTGCTCCAGCCAGACCAGACGGTGCCAGCTGAGCAGGAGAAGGAGGCAGAACTCGATACTCTTGCCCATTACCAACGGCTGGAGGACAGGATGGGTGCGATGGAGGAAGAGTTGGCTCAAGCTGTCTATCTCATTGGCCTGTTGGTGCAGGGTGAGGGTTCCTCCCAGCCGGCTTCACGAGGACGAGAGGCAGGAGGTGCACACGCTCGAGGTCAGCCGCCCCCTGCTCTACCCGCCCCAGGACCCCGGCCACAGGTTCAGGTCCAGCCTGGGCCCCAACAGCCAATACCACCGCCAGCACCCCGAGCTACTCATGTTCTGCAGCCACAACAACCGCTGCCGCCACCAACTCCTGCCCTGCAGCCGCTACAACAGCCACCGCCGCTGCAACCTACTCCAGCCCCGTGACCTCTACCGCCACCGCCATTACCTGCCCCGGGCCTGCCACCACCACCGCAACTGCCGCCGCCGCCGATCCCGGTGCCACTGCCGCTGGGGCCTGTCGGTCCAGGAGCGACTGGAGGGGCCCAAATTCCACCAGCGGGCCAACTGGTGCAGCCACGCGGCCCCACTCCAAGGTGACAGGCTGGACAGGCCGGACAGGCTGGAGCGGTGCCGTGGGGACCAGCGAGGCCAGCACCTAGACCTCAACAGCCGAGATGCTAAATGGGTAACTAATGGATAACCTAAAGGAACTAACAACAGAACACCACTGGTTGTCACCTATAGTTCCAAGCTCAAATCCATCCAACATATCATCAGTGATCTACAACCCATCCTGGAAAATGATGCCTCTCTCTCAGAAGCCCTGGGTGGAAGACCTCTCCCTGCCTACAGACAGCCCCCCAACCTGAAACAACTTCTCACTTACAATCATGAATCGGCTAGCAGAGTCACCAGCACAGGTACCAGGCCCTGCAACAGACCCAGATGCCAGCTCTGCCCTTATATCTACCCAGGAAATACAATTACAGGACCCAATGGCATCAACTACACTGTCTCTGGCTCTTACAGCTGCTCATCCTCCAATCTGATATATGCCCTCATGTACTAACAATGTCCATCTGCTCTGTACATTGGACAAACCAGCCAACCTCTGCACAAAACAATAAATGGACACAAATCTGACATTAAAAATGGCAACATCCAGAAACCAGTGGGAGAACACTTCAATCTACCAGGACATTCCATCAAGGACTTAAAGGTCACTGTAGTTCAACAGAAACCTTTCAAAGACAAAATCCAACAGGAAGCTGCTGAATTGGAATTCATATGTAAATTTGACTCAGTCAAGCTGGGACTGAATAGAGACTATGAATGGTTATCTCATTATCAGAAGTAACTGACTTCCTTAACAGAAGCAAACTGATCTCCATATCAGAAGCTACTGTTTGCATCTACTCCTCCCTCCCCTCTCCACCTATATATCTGACCAGTTTCTTCTTGCCCTCCATGCATCTGACGAGGAGAACTGTGATTCTCGAAAGCTTATGCTACAATAAAGTTGGTTAGTCTTAAAGGTGCTACTGGACTCTTTTTGATTTTTCTTCTAATATCATTACCCTGCATTTCAAAAAAGTGCTACTTATGGAACCAATGCCCAGAGTGCCTTTTGGTTAAAGTGACTATGGCTTAGCGGTAGAACATTAGGTTTGTATGAAGAAGGCCCAGTTCAGTCCATGGTGTCTCTAGTTAACGAATATCAGGTAACAGATACTGGCCTAGATATTTTTGTGCTTGAGACCTGCTGCCAATCAGAGTGGACAGCTCTGAGCTGAACAAATAAATACTGTGACATGATATAAGGCAGTTACATATGGTCATAAATTGTTGTGTGGCTCTTTGAACCCTGGTTCACATTTGTATTCTGATTTTTCAAGCTAATAATAATTGTGGGAGGTAGTGACATGCATGGCAACCTAGAAAAATTTATGACTGAGCTGTGATTCAAGCCAGGGTTTCCGGTGCTTGAGACCTACTTTCTGTCCACAACATTACAGTGCTCTGACTTCACCCTAGGTTCATGCGAGCAAAAGAATGATTCTCTGAGGGGGAAAGGGAAACGGCGTTTCTTATTTTGGTGTCACCATGTCTTAGAACATCTAGGTAATTAGATTAGTCTTCTCACAAAAGCCACAATAACCTTGTTATTTTCTAAAGCAATGAACATTTACTCTGTTCTCCATCTGGTGATAAAAGCATTATGAACCAAATGAGGGTTTTTTGCTCTGAAGTTTCTGTGTGTATTATTCAGTGGCACAGACTGAATATTTCACAGGATTCAGATAAGGGTCACTTAAGGCTCAGACATAATTTTTTAGAGGCAAGAAGAAATCATGATATGAATTACTAAGGTATCAAAAGGTTTCCAATGAGAACTGCAAGTCTCAGTTTATGAACAGTATTTGTTGATAAACAGACTTGGACTTGAAATGCATGTCACATTGGAAAGTCATGAACAGATTTTTCAAAAGCAGCTATGAGGAATAGGATTATTTCAGTTGAGATTGCAGTTTATAGGGGAAGGAGTGCACTTTCTGCCATGCTGTTTTCGAGATAGAATTTCCTAACAGCAGGAAGTCTAGTGGCACTTTAGAGACCAACAGGATTTTCAGGGTGCCACTGGACTCAAAACTTGCTGTTCTACTGCAGACCAGCTCAGCTACCCACCTAAAAATACAATATGGGTGCTTGTCTCGCTCCCTACTGCAGCTAATAGCAGTTTGGAGAAGAATTATTTGTGTGTGTGTGTTGGGAGGTGATGAAAATCTTCCCCCAATTTTATTATTTTAGTTTTCTTACATGATATAAAACAGCAAACAATATTTAAACAATAGAAGATAATTCCTTGCAAACCTCAGTTTTATCAGGATCAGTCCTCAGCTTATGCAGTGCAGGAGCGGCAGGAATCTCATCTGGAGAGCCAGGTTTGATTCCCTACTCCTCCACTTGAAGCCAGCTGGGTGACCTTGGGTCAGTCACAGCTCTTTCAGAGCTCTTTCAGCACCATCTATCTCACAGGGTGTCTGCTGTGGATAGAGATTCCAGGTTCCCCCAACCACCTGCTTTTTCCTTGTGTGCACGCTGAGCACACACATGGTCCCAGCCCATTGCAATGATGTCACTTCTGGGAAGTGATGTCATTGCATGGGTCACATTGAGGTGACGAGAGAGGAGGTTATGCGACTGCTAGATAATTTAAAAACTGATAAATCACCGGGCCCAGATGGCATACATCCAAGAGTTCTGAAAGAACTCAAGTGTGAACTTGTAGATCTCCTCACAAAAATATGTAATCTGTCATTAAACTCTGCATCTGTTCCTGAGGACTGGAAGGTAGCTAATGTTGTCCCCATCTTTAAAAAAGGTTCCAGGGGAGATCCGGGAAATTACAGGCCAGTCAGCCTGACGTCAATACCGGGTAAGTTGGTGGAAACTATTATCAAAAATAAAATTAGTGGGCACATTGAGGACCAAAAGCTGATGAGGAAAACTCAGCATGGGTTCTGTAAGGGAAGATCTTGTCTCACCAATCTGTTAGAGTTCTTTGAGGGAGTGAACAAACAAGTGGACAAGGGAGACCCGATAGATATTGTTTATCTTGACTTCCAGAAAGCTTTTGACAAAGTTCCTCATCAAAGGCTCCTAAGTAAGCTCAGTAGCTATGGGATAAAGGGCCAAGTCCTCTTGTGGATCGAAAACTGGCTAATTAATAGGAAACAGAGAGTGAGTATAAACGGGCACTTCTCACAGTGGAGGGTGGTGAGCAGTGGGGTGCCACAGGGGTCGGTATTGGGTCCAATGCTTTTTAACTTGTTTATTAATGATTTGAAATTGGGATTAAGCAGTGAAGTGGCTAAATTTGCAGATGACACGAAATTGTTCAGGGTGGTGAAAGCCAGAGAGGATTGTGAGGCACTCCAAAGGGATCTGTCGAGGCTAGAAGAGTGGGCATCCATTTGGCAAATGAGGTTCAATGTAGCCAAGTGCAAAGTAATGCACATTGGAACCAAAAATCCAAAATATAAATACAAGTTGATGGGGTCTGAACTGGCGGAGACTGACCAAGAGAGAGATCTTGGAGTCATGATAGATAACTCACTAAAAACGTCAGCACAGTGTGCGACTGCCATAAAAAAAGCTAATGCTATGCTAGGGGTTATTAGGAAAGGGATTGAAAACAAATCAGCCGGTATCATAATGCCTCTGTATAAATCGATGGTGAGGCCTCATTTGGAGTACTGTGTACAGTTCTGGTCGCCACACCTTAAAAAAGATATCATAGCACTGGAAAAAGTACAGAGAAGGGCAACTAAAATGATTAAAGGGTTGGAACACTTTCCCTATGAGGAAAGATTGAGGCGCTTGGGGCTCTTTAGCCTGGAGAAAAGACGACTGAGGGGAGACATGATAGAGGTTTACAAGATAATGCACGGGTTAGAGAAGGTAGAGAAAGATGTGTTTTTCTCCCTTTCTCACAATACAGGAACTCGTGGGCACTCTATGAAATTATTGAGCAGTCGGGTTAGAACAGATAGAAGAAAATACTACTTTACACAAAGGGTGATAAACACATGGAATTCGTTGCCACAGGAGGTGGTGGCAGCTACAAGCATTGCCAGCTTCAAGAGGGGACTGGACAAATATATGGAGCAGAGGTCCATCAGTGGCTATTAGCCACAGGAGATAGATGGTATTCTCTTTGTGGGGAGGTGGTGCTCTGTTGTCTTGGTGCTGGAAGGAAGGCAGTGGGAGGGCATCTGGTGTCCTGGCCTCACTGACAGTCCTTTAGATGGCACTGGATTTCTAGCCACTGTGTGTGACAGAATGTTGGACTGGATGGGCCACTGGCCTGATCCAACATGGCTTTGCTTATGTTCTTATGTTCTTATGCCTCCCTGGTAGCACTCCTGTGCTCTGCGTGGGCTGAATCGGGTCCAATTCAGCTCAAATCCAGCCACTGTGGAGCGCAGGAGCACTGCTGCACTCTGCAGTGGCCTAATTTGGGCAAAATTGGGCCTAAATCCACCCAAATCTGGTTGCTGTTGAGCACGGGAGCACTCCTGCACTCTGCAGGGGCCCAATTTGGGCTAAATTCAGCCCAAATCTGGCCAAACCCAGAGCAAATTCAATCACCGTGGCATGCAGGAGCATGCAGTACTGTCCAGGAGCATGCCACATTCCTCCCCCACTGGCCAGGCAAACAAGGTGGAGAGTGGGAGCAGGGAATCCCCCGCCCCTAGCGGGAGACTAGTAACCCTAATTGTGGAGATAATAATGACACTAACCTGGGGCAATGAGTATGGCACTAATCTGTCCATAAAAGCAGTATATAAGCAAAGGTTATTATAATCAATTGTTATAATCAGTTGAGAGTCAGTTTGGTGTAGCGGTTAGGAGTGGTGGGACTTTAAACTGGAGAACCAGGTTTGAGTCCCCACTCCTCCTCTTGAAACCTGCTGGGTGACCTTGGGTCAGTCACAGCTCTCTCAGAGCTTTCTCAGTTCCACCCACCTCAAAGGGTGATTGTTTTGGGGATAATAATAACAACCGTTCTGAGTGGGCTTTAAGTTGTCCTGAAGGGCAGTGTATAAATCAAATGTTGTAATTATTATTATTATTCATGCCCTACTCAATTTTTTAATTGTGGGTGCTGGGAACATTTTTACCATCCTTTGCATTCAATGGAAAACTGAAATGAGCATGGGACAATGAAAGTGACAACATTATATACACATAAGAGAAATACTTAATAGAGGATCAGGGTTCACTTTCTTTATAGCTGATGTCATGCTCAGTGTGAACTCATAGTTTTTTTTTTTAATTATATGACTTACATTGAGGGTCTATTCAGTAGACCAGATTACAAAAGTATATTTTAGAAAGGTGACATTTTTGTTAGATCTTGAGGTAAATGACAAAACACATTTTTTTCAAGTTTGCAACTGTTTTTGTTTTATTTTTTTTCTAAACAACAAAGGGGATACAGAAAGAAATGAGGAAAAACAGAAATACCCATTACACTAGCGGAAGATTAAGATACTCTTTACACAGATTATCTAGAGCATAATCACCATACATCAATTGAATATCATGTTCAAGCCCACAACAACCATTCTTAGAGACATTTTATCTCTCTTCCAATATGTCTTGCTATTAAACACTAAAAATATTATTATAAATTGAAACACATTTCATTCTCAAAGCCTTAACTTTGTACATTACAATTTTTAAGTGTATCTGGAAAGATTTTTCAAGTATATACCTAAAAAGGAAGTGTCTATATGACAAGCAGGAGTTTGACTTTTTAGAGAACTAGAAATGACTGCTGTTGCACTATGTTTGGTAAGAAGCCAAGGTGGACCAGCCACAACTGGAGGTGCGGGGGTTCCCAATTCCCCAATGGAATGATTCTTTGTAACACTGACCAATTAGGAATATATGAATTTTACCTTTTCCAAAATAGCTTATGACAATGTGTAAAGTGACTAAGTGCTTACATCAATAACATAATAAATATTCCCCAAATTCATACAAAATTCAGTTCATTCCATTAATACATGTCAACCCCGCTTAGACAATTACAAGTTCTATATACAAAAATCAGTGGCCGTCAACAGAATATTGTATTTCAATCCAATGATACATTGATATTTGTTTTTCTTTCCCTTTATTTTAGGTGTGCCATGGAGGAACCTCTGTGTAACCATCCAAGAAGCACAGGTAAGTTGAAAACAGCTGGTCTCTGGTGAGTAAGTCTATATTTCCAGTGATGCAGAGGAGTTAGCCGTGTTAGTCTGTAGTAGCAAAATCAAAAAGAGTCCAGTAGCACCTTTAAGACTAACCAACTTTATTGTAGCATAAGCTTTCGGGAATCACAGTTCTCTTTGTCAGATGCATGGAGGGCAAGAAGAAACTGGTCAGATGTATAGGTGGAGAGGGGAGGGCCTCCACCTATATATCTGACCAGTTTCTTCTTGCCCTCCATGCATCTGACGAAGAGAACTGTGATTCTCGAAAGCTTATGCTACAATAAAGTTGGTTAGTCTTAAAGGTGCTACTGGACTCTTTTTCCAATGATGTTTCTTCTTTTTCAGGTAGGACTCCAATCTGAGAGACGGCATGTAAAAAATTAACAAATTGCCCACATTTTTTGAAAATATTTTGAAAAAAGTAAAATTCATATATTCCTAATTGGTCGGTGTTACATAGAGTCATTCCATTGGAGAATTGGGAACCATACACCTCCAGTTGTGGTTGGTCCACCTTGACTTCTTACTTTCAGAACCAGAGGAGCCTTTCTTTTGTTATCAGAACTATGTTTGGTGGCAAACCCACAGGGTAGTTGTGTTGGTCTGCAGTGGAACAGCAAGATGAAAATGGCTGCTTTAAAGGGTGAGGTCTCTTCCCTCCCCAAACTCTGTCCTCTCCAGGCTCAACCCTCAAGTCTCAGGAATTTCCTAATCCAGAGTTGGCAATTCTAACTCCATCCTACTAATATCCGATGGGGGGATAGACTAACCCCACACACAAATATCAGATGGGGGGACATAATGTTCTCTTGTATTATATGCAATAAATATAGCACAGTGGCAGAGCAGGGATTTAAAGCAGATTTTTTTAAAGTCTTAGTATGCTACACTCGTTTGCAAATATCAGTATAATACAGGAAATTATCAGAACACAAAGCATATCCAGTACCTACATAGATCATTATTATTTTGTGTTATGTTAGTTGGTCTTAAGATTGTGGCTTGTTTTGGACTTTGATTTTGAACCCTCATAGCTGCAAACCAGTTTTCTCTGCTCAAACAATTTACCTGTTAATTTTATTTTCTTTTTCTTGCTAGTTCCTTTTACATGCTAGCTTTGACAAGAATTCAGCTGTCAGATATTGAGATATTCAGGGCCAAGCTATCTCTATGCTTCCTTTGCATAATGATCAGCAAGAAGGCAGCAAATTGGATATGGATATGATATGGAATAAACAGTAACAATAATGCCACTGTGTGAGGACTAGACATGGGCACGAATGGAAAAAAAATGAAAAAGCTGTTCGTTGTTCATTGCCATCCATGAACAACGAACAATGAACAGTAACGAACATGACCCTGTTCACAAACATGTTAGTTGTTCATGGCCCATTAAAGATCCCTTTAAACTATCAGCTGGCAGGTGGCAGGGGGAATTCCCTGCTGCCGCCTGCCAGCTGGTAGTTTAAAGGGCCCTTTCCTGCCATGCGCAAGGGGCAGGGCCCTTTAAACACCCCACAAACTGACCTTCCCAATGTCCAATACCCACCAAGTTTGCAGGGGACATAGTCCTCACTGTCCTCTGAAGACCCCCCAAGTTTGAGAGAGATTGCACCCCGGGAAAGGCATGATCCATGGGTCCTTCCCTTTGTTGTCATTTTCTGTTCACAGTGTCAAAAACGGGACTCTGTGCTAGAAGTACTTTGAAGAGTTAAAGCCAGAAGGAGTTCAGACAGAGTTCAGTCCCTGCCGTTGCCAGGGGAATTGATTAAAAGGCCTCATACTGTCTGGCTTGAGGAACAGCTGATGAAGGCAATGAATGAGGCTTGCAACGACCACTTGTTCATTTAGAATGGAGTCTCATGAATTGCTTGTTCACGAACAGACGAACAGGCTGATTGTGGGTTTTTTTTCCGTTCGTAATGCTGTTCGTGCCCATGTCTAGTGAGGACACTTAAAGAAAAAAAAAATGGTTCAACTATATGAGAAATCACCTTTTGTTCTGATAATAATAGCTCAGAAGAGTCACATATTTGAGATAAATGGATGAAGTCAAACCAGTGTATGAAGTCTTTAGATTTTTAATACTTATTTGCAGGCAGGCTGGAATATTTCATAACTAGAAAATTTCTTAGGATGGTAATTTTGGGATATAATTTGAGCAAGGGATCAAAAATTTACCCTTTCACATCAGCTTCATTGGCATTAACAAATCATTGACTGCATGTGCATCAATTTGAACTTTTCATGAGATTTATTTGGGACTGTTTTGTCAGGAAAGTGTGTTTGTCTAATAGGCCTGGCTTCCAGGTTTGAACTCCATCACCGCTCAGTGGTAATCATTTAAGCACCAGGTGCCCCTGGTTCTAGATAAAAGCAGAATTAAGTATTCTGATTGTATAGATAAGTAAGAAACTTGATGGCTGCAAAACTTTGCTTTTTATCTTGTAAACATGAGTTTTGATTTTGTGTTAAAGATGCATGGTAGGAATTTATTTAATCTGGATTCATACATTAGGAAGGCTTTGGCACAATGCAACCCTTTTATTTCTATGCTTTAGGTGTATAAATTGATTAAGCATACTCATATATCTCCAGGCTGGGAAATCTCGGGATATTTGGGAGTTGAGCCTGGGGAGGGCAGGGTTTGGAGAGAGACCTCAGCGGAAGTATAATACCATTGAGTCCACCTTCCAAAGCAGCCATTTTCTTCAGGGGAACTGGCGTCTGTAGTCTGGAGATAAGTTATTATTTTGGGAGATCTCCAGGCCCCACCTGGAGGTTGACTGCCCTAGAGTTTTTTAATTTGATTAGTGAAACTTTATCAATAAATACAGCAGATGTTCTGCAATCATAGGTGCTATACAATTCTTGCTACTGGGGAAAAAATCTTCCCTAACTGGAGAACCGTTAAAACATGTAAAAAGTAAAAATTTGTCCCAGCCACTGTGTTATGCCATTTTTCCCATTAATTTGTAGCTACTTATGGCAACCCCATAGGGTTTTCAAAGCAAGAGACATTCAGGGGCATTTGCCATTGTCTGCCTCTGCATAGCAGCTCAATGTTGGAAGGAGGAGGATCCAGTGTTGTCCCTCCCCTCAGGTTTCAGAGGGGGACATACCAAAGAGTTAGAAAGATAGAGAGGTCAGGGCATTCTGTTTACTGTTTACTGCTCTTACTGTCCTTTAATATGCAGGTTGCTATTCTCAGGACTTCTTCCTCCTGACTTCCTCCCTCTCACTTCTTCAGGCAACACCTCTCTCCTTCTCCTCCCTCCATCTTGGCAGCATGGATACAGGCCTTGCCCTGCCATCCATGTCCATCCTTAGACTAGATAAGTAGTTAGGATCTGTCTCGCCTCGTTTCCTATCAGAGTATGGAGCTCCTGCAATAAAGAACTCTAATTTCTTTTCTAAATATAAAGCAAGTATATGCTTTTCTTATTTTCATTCCTGCACACACACCAGCCAGCAGAACCAGCTCACAACAACCACCTATAATCATGCTTCCTATGCCACACAATAGACTCTGCTAACGGCCCAAACATAGCAAACATATTGCCTACATAGCAATTTATTTATCACCCAGAACTTCCTCATCAGTCTTCTGTCCAAACACTAACTAGGGTTGATTCTGCTTAGCGTCTGAGATCTTACAAAGTCAGGCTAACCTGGGCTATTCAGGTCAGAGTAGAGTTTTCATTCCCCAACATTAAATCTGGTCCATGCTTTCACTTCCTTTGCGCTGGTTACCATTTTAAGGCAAAATGTATGTTCTATATTTTAAGGAACACACTTCAAAATGTTTTATTCTCAGATTTTTTTGGCACACAGGGTTTTTAGATTACCTATGTACAAATAACAGCTTTTTATCTGTTATTGAAGTTCCTTGATCATTTTGAAACCCTAATAGCAGGTTGATGAGTTTCAAGTATCTATACATCTGCAGATGACCCTAGCATTTCTTTAACTCTCTCTCTTTGCATTCATCTGTAAAATATATCTGTTAGAGTTTATTCTCTAACTAAATAAAACGGATAGTGAAGAAAGAATAAAATTACCAGAAAACTAAATAAATATAACCTTTTGGTGATAGATTGTAACAGCATTTTTTTTTTTAAAAGTTAGATGCTATGAGCTTTTCTACTATCCCAAGAAGAAGAAAGATCCATTTAGATTCCCTTAAAATGCTATGCTAGGACCTATGAGATCTGCATGGAAAATACACATAGAAAGGAAGCCTCAATGAGGAAGGGGCTTGGGTGATATTGTCTCTCTTGTGTCAGTGGGCAAGTTTGTAAGATCAACACTATACTTAAACGTTGTTTTTTAAAAAGAATTATTGCTTATATCATATCAAGGCACTCCATGTTATAATAACTATTTATAATTTAAGCAATGATGTACCACTGGAACTGGAAAGGGCAGAGGCTGAAGCACTAGGCACCTTAAAGACAAAGTATGTCAACAACCAAAGATTTATGAACACTTTCCTATATGAAGAAATGGTAGAGATGGCAATCTATCCTAATTACAAATAGGTGAGTCATGGCACTGTTGTCAAGAAATAAATAATTTACTACCAGCTTTGTAACACCCTTGAAAACCCATTAGATATCGATCATGTTGGTAATATACAAGAGAGGTGGGAATGACAGCATTTCACTTTATTATCTTCTTTTCTGAGTTAGTTGTCAGATTGTACTCTGGCATAACTGGACACAGCATACTGCATCCTTTAAATCATTTTTACAAATGATGCATTATTTTATATTCACAGAAAACTGATTTTCTATACAATTTCTCTCAGAAACCTGCATAATATATAGACAAAAGACATTGTTAAACACATTTTTTTTTCTTCAGCCCTAGGCACTTTCCAGCTGGCAACTCATACACCATGGAACAATCACTGATATTTGTTCACATGAGAGAATCGTGCAAGAGATCAGGAGGAGTGATACCTCTGACTGTTCCACTGTAGGGAAATATATTTTATTTTAGATACCTTCAAACTAGATGATTACAGATAAAAATAGGATTATAAAGCGAGGGATGCGGAAATTAGCAAGAGAGTTTATGGCATGGGTGCAGAATGTCATGCGAAAGGGAAGAAATGAGCAAAACATTGCCTTTGCCCCCCCAGTTGGAAGAAAGAGACATACACAGGTTTTGGTATAAATGGCTGCTTTATTAAACATAACATCAACACTAAACTGTGGCAAGGGCAAACTATGCGGTACAGGTCAAGCCACGGGGTCACCCCCGACCACCGCCTTGACCTGTATGGGCGAGCCCTGCTGCCCCAGGCGTAATCCATTCATAGAATGGCCTCAGCCCGGCCGGCCAGGCAAAGGGTTCCCCCTCAAGCTCCTAAAGCCTCAGCCATACAGCATGAGGGAAGGACTTGCACCTGGAGTTCCCTGGAGGCAGTCTGCCCAGGTGGTGGTAGCCATGAAGCATTACCATCCCTCCTGAGAGACCCCATTCCCCACCGATGGGGAATTGCCAAAGGGGTGCTCACCAGCCTGCTCCCTATTTCCCAACTTTCTCCTGCCAGGGGGAAGCCAACAGATCGCCACCCCTAAAACACCTCAAACCTCTGCTTCAGTACAAGGTAGGCGAAAAAAACTGCCCCCCGCATAAGCCAATCAGGGGGAGCAGGGAAAAATTCCTACCTGGCTCTAAACCAGCAACCGGCTAATCCTGAACTGAAACAGGGAGAGGAGGGTGGGCTGATCGCTCGGAGCAACTGCGACTGAAGGGGGCGGAGATCCAAACGGCTCTCTCTCCGCCCGCCTCCAAAAGGTCCCGGATGGCCGGGAAAAACAGTCTCCTCCTCCATCCGAGGAGGCAAACTCCGGCCCTACGGCCAAAGCCACTTGTGGCTGCCGTGGGTGGCCACATTATTAAGTGTAAATCTGAAGTAGCGTCCCTAAAGTGCATCACATTAGCATTAAAACAGGACAGGAATTTACTAATGTAATTTTACTGAAGGAATATAAAAAAGATTAATGTTAAATAAAACCAAGGCAAAAGTTACTCTGAAATGGCAGCAAAAACTGTTTTTGTTTGTCACACATCTCCTAAAACATGAATCAATTTGCTAGGAATTTAAGAAATATAAGAAAGCACTTACTGATTCTATAACTCTATTAGCCTGCTAGATGTAGTAGCCAATCTCTATGGAATGTGCCTTTTATCCAAACATGACTCCTGGGCTTTAGAATATGATATCTTCGCTGAATGGGAAGGAGGCTTTGGGACCAGGTGTTTTACTACACATTACTGCTTTGTCCTTTGTCATTTTTTCCATATTCTAGACTATATACAGCTTCTTTTTATTTAAAAACAGCTTTTAATACTATCTGTTGCAACTTTATGATTCTGCTCAGGATTGCTGGTATTTAGAACTGATTTGTGTATTCTACACCATCTCTGTTCTCCAAGCCAGAATTTTGCCAATGTCATTCGGATTGGGTCTTAGGGTCAAATGAAATGTGCAGGTTTTTGAAGAGTGAGGGCCAAGCTACACATGACGAATGACACTTGAACAGCAAGTGTATTTCTCCCTGTTCACTTGCCCTCCACTCAATCCACTTGCCGTTCAAGTGTCATTCGTCATGTGTAGCTTGGCCCTTAGGTTTGGGTTTCCCTGACCCAACTTGGGTTCTTGCTAGGGATTCCATTCCCCCAATGAGGGCAGGAGATCCTCTGCTTTCACCCTCCGCCACCCCTGCCATCACTCACCTGCTCGGCCAGGGGAAAAGGCACGGGAGCGTTCCTCCTGGGTGCACTCCCAGGGCAGCACAATGGTGTCACTCCTGGAAGTGATGTCATTGCACAGGTGCAGGCACGTGCGTGTGAGGAACATGCTGGGAATAAAGAGCAAGTACCCTTAGTCCTGGCAGCCCTAGTTCCTGCAGCCATATAGCAGCTGTCAGAAAATAGCTGTTAAGAAATAAAGGAGAGCCAAATTACCTCAGAATGCCATCACAGTGGGAGGAAGGGCTTCTGCCTTCCCACCAAGCCACTTTGTCACATCAAAATAGCCCAGGAGAAGGGTATTTCTCTGTTTTTACTGCTCCATGTGCACAGAATACTCCATGTGGAGCAGCAAAAACAGAGACACCCCCCCCCCATTCACTATTTTGAAAAACAGCTTGAGCAGGGAGGCAGGGGCCTTTTCTCCCCCTGTGAATGCCTTCTGAGGCCTTTTGGGTTCTCTTTTATTTATTTTTTACAACAATTCTCCACCGTTGCTGTGTTGCTATGGGGAACCCAGGCCCAACTTTTTAAAAACCTTCAGGTCTACTTTGAACCTTAGTCATAAGAGGTGTGAAGCAGTGTTGTGTTTGTGCAGTTTTCTTTATATTATTTTATAAATGATATGGTGAGAGAAATAATGGGAAGTAAATTCTTTCTTTCTGTGGACTGTGATAGAAAAATATCCATTGTATTCTGTGTTGATGATATGCCAGAAATTGAATCACAGAAATTACTTGCAGCTTTGAGCCTTTTTTTCAACCAAAATCAATTAACAAGTAAGCTATGATAAAGTGAAAACAGTCATCTTTGGGCCAATACTCCTTAAGCAAAGATGGTAGATCATTTTCATAACATTGAACAAGCAGTGAACATATCTGCCTTTCTGGGGATCTTCTGTTCTTTCCCAATGTATTTTTCACTGAAACCACAGAAAATGATTATCAGACTGATTTTCTAATATGATTAGCGTTCATACAGATAGAAAATCTGATTCAACTTTTAAAAACAACAAAATAACCAATTATGTTTTTTTTTCTTTTTGCACCCCCTATTACACATTACTTTCCCATTAAGCTGTTCTTCCATTGACCTGCCTTCAGTTTGCTACTCTCTTTAATACTGATCCTGCTCAGCACCTTCCCTGCAGGAGACTTTCACAATTGTCCTCTGGCTTAAGGAGAGTTGTTGTGTGCCTGGTTTCTTCAGTCCTGGGGCTAAACAAATGAAGTCTGTATCCTCATTTTGGTCTCATAGGTCATTTGCTACCTTTGCATTCATATTCTAAATGCTAATTTAGTTCAATTATCTTGTCTGCATTGGACCAGTGCTTAGTTTAGTAGTTATTCGCTTGAATGAGAAGCAATCTGTCTTGCTTTCTTAAGATGGAGAGCTGGTGAAGGTACAGAATTACAATGGAAGCAGGACCAGAAGGGAAGTGTCAAGTGCATAGTTCTGTTTCATTATTATTCGTCTCTAGTTTTGAGTTTAATTATTGACTGAGCTTAGGCAGCAAGACCTCCTTCCCCCATCTCTTAAACATTTATCTTTGAATATCATCTGGTTATATCATATAATCAAATGCAGAATAAATTATTATCAATATGTCAGACTGCAGCTACAGTCTAAGACCAGTTTCCTGGGAGTAAGCTCCAGGGCATAATATGGGACCTACTTCTGAGTAGATCTGCTTAGACTGTTGCCTGACATACTTCTCTTTGATTCTTACTGTGAGAACGGGATGCATTTTGCAGTATAATTTTAAGTGGTGTCACTCCATCAATGAATGCAAAAAGATGTTTCTCAATTAAGGACTGGACTGTAGGTAAGGTTGGTATGTCACATTCTATTTCTCTGGAATTCCTGGCTGTCAGCCAAGAATGTATGGATAGCAGACAATGGCTAAAACCCTTCCAATCAACTTTTTCATAAAAGAAGGGTGAGTAGGAGAATTGTATTGAGTTCCTTGCTATGCCCCATACCATCCTCAAATAACAGATGGATGGGGTTTCAACTTTTTTGAAGAACTATAAGTAGATTTGGATGGAGCCTCAGAAGGAGTTGTGAAAAATTGTGCACTATTCAGGTGCAAGGCGAGTCCAGCTGTGTGGCTAGTCCCTAAAAGGACAGGACAACTGCCTTTGTATCCTACCCTCATCCTTATATCACTGAAAGTTACTTCAGGCAAGCATGGTGAGGAAATTAATAAGAGTGGATGAGGGACTCGAGCTGCGTCTCTGGCAGGTGTTACTTGAAACAACTACTATGCTGTGCCCAGGGCTGGCACAAGGGTTTCTGGTGCCTGAGGCCAGGGGCAGCTTCAGGTCTGCTCTTGCCCCCGTGCACGCACACCTGGACTGCAGGGTGGTGGGTGGCTGGGTGGGAGGGCTGCCCACTCAGACTGCCCCGCGCTCTCAGCCAGGCACAGCGGGTGGCTGGGGAGGCATGTGTGTGTCCTCCCAGCCCTCCTGCTCCATTGCTCTGCTTGCCACCTTAGACACCTGCTGTGCCTGGCCCGCGGCTGCTGTTCCTAGCCAGAGGTGTGCTGGTGGCAGTGGCAGCACAGGAAGGCTGGGAGGCTGCAGTAGCTGCAGGCCAGGCATGGCAGGCGGCCAGGGAAGCACGTGGGTGGCTTCCCATCCCTGCTCAGCTGCCTGCATGCTGCTGCCACCAGCTCCGCAGCATGCACCCTTACCCCTGGTGCCCCCTCCAATGCCTCAGCATTGGAGGCGGTTGCCATACCTGCCTCAATGGAGGTGCCGGCCCTGGCTGTGCCTTGCTGCTGCCCAAATATATCCTGCTTCTCTCCATGACATTCTTCTGCCTGGCATGGAGAGTTTCCATATTTAGGGATGAATGGATGTTCCCTGTTTTGTATCTCCTTATATTCAGGTTTTCTTTTCCTCAACAGTTTTCTTCACTTTCTAGCTTTGGTGTCATGGAATTGTTTGCATTGCAGGTGCATGTGGTGTGGCAAATGAAGTTCAGTGTAGGTAAGTGTAAGGTGATGCACAATGGAACAAAAAAATCCTATTGTTAAATATATGCTGATGGGGGGGGGCGGGGTCTGAACCACCTGAGATTAAAACTGAAAGAGAATTTGGGGGGTTTAGTGGATAGCTTAACTCACTGTCAACTCAGTGTGCAGCTGCAATAAAAAAGACAAACTGAATGGTGGAGATTATTAAGAAAAAAATAAAAATAAAATGTCCAATATTGTAATGCACCTGTATAGAGTTATGGTGAGGCCTCAGTTGGAATACTATGTACAGTTCTGATCACTACATTTCAAAAAAGGTATTGCAGAGCTTGACAAAATATAGAAGTAGGCAACCAAGATGATTAAAGAACTGGAGGACCTTTCTGATGAGGAAAAGCTGAAGAGTCTGGGACTTCTCAGTTTAGGGGGGAAAGGACTGAGGGAGGACACAACAAAAGTTCATAAAATTATGCATGAGGTGGAGAAAGTGGATAGAGGAAGCAGCATCAAGGGAAGGCCTTGGCCCTGTTTGTTGGCCCTCTAACAAACTGGTCTCCAGCTGTGTGAAAGATGATGCTGGACTACTAGATGGGCCACTGGTCTGATCCAGCAGGGCTATTTTATATTCTTAGGGTTTTATACACAACTTATACATATAATGTGTGTTGTGTAGATATATAATAATAAATAAATGAAACTGGGAAATTTATATGTTTTATGGAGGGGAAACACTGCAGACAAACAGAAAATGCAGGAAAATCATTTGTTTAATTATTTAAATATTTATGTATTCCCTCTCTTTATACATAGTGATTCATAGAATCAATATACATAAGGGAGAAACAAAGTTGAAATAGGTATTTGGGTGATGAAACAACATGGATTAAAAATTCAGAATCATCACTACATACCAAGCCAAGGTCTAATGCAGTTTTAGACATGAGTTGAAACTTGAATGTTCATTTTGCTTGGAATATATCTGGGTAGTCTTGTTCTTGTAACATCTCTTTAGATAATGTTTTGATTTTGAAGGCCAGATAACTGATGATTAACAGCCTGCCAGTTGGCAAGTGCTAATATATTGATTGCAAATCTGATGGTCTGTGGCTTTTTAGTTACTATTCCAGCCTTCTTGTTATTCTGGAGAGGTGTATTACTTACCCTGTGTGCCCATCAGTATATGCTTCATACTTCAACAAGTGGGCAAAATTCCACCAATATAGTCTTACACTCACACAAACATATATGCAGAGGTCTGATCCTTATACAGTACTTGCAACAGAGTTGCTCAGCCACCATGCAACCTGATGATAAGGTAAGGTTGCCAACCTCCAGGTGGTGGCTGGAGATTAGAGATGGGCATGAACAACAATACAAACAAAAAAAAGCCACGAACACCCCAATCTGCTGTTCACAAACAAGCTGTTCATGAGGGCCCATTCTAAACGAACAGGTGGTCATTGCAAACATTGTTTGTTACTGTTCGTCAAGACAGACAGTCTGGCACTTGCAATCCTTGGCAACTTAGGCAGGGATTGTCTGACCTCTGTCTGAACTCCTGCTGTTGCCCTGGAAACCCCAATATAAGCCCAATTTAGCTTGATAGGCAGGTCTTCCTTTCAAGTGTGGAGCTCCAAATTTGTTACAAGGGAGCAAAGACCAGGGAGGAGGGGGGCTCCCAGCTCTGGCTTTGCAGACAGTGGAGAGGGAGAGAGACAGCTGCTGTTGGCATTTTGATAGAGAGAGCGCATTGGAACTTGAATTTTCTTTTTGTGTGGTGGGATAGGGATCTACCCCTTCAAGTTACAGGGCTGCTGCCAGGCTCTGGGGCCAAGCTATTATTTATTATTGGTACCTTTCCTGGTGCCTGCTCAGGTCAGGTTTCTGGAAGTAGTGCAGTAGGGATCTTGACCAAACTTGGATGATGGCTGGAAGAGAGCCTGCTGATAATGAGATAACCATTCATAGTCCCTATTCAATCCAAGCCTGACTGAGTCAAATTTACATATGAATTCCAATTCAGCAGCTTCCCGTTGGATTCTGTTTTTGAAAGGTTTCTGTTGAATTACAGTGACCTTTAAGTCCTTGATGGAATGTCCTGATAGATTGAAGTGTTCTCCCACTGGTTTCTGGATGTTGCCATTTTTAATGTCAGATTTGTGTCCATTTATTCTTTCGCGCAGAGATTGGCTGGTTTATCCAATATACAGAGCAGATGGACATTGTTGGCACATGAGGGCATATATCACGTTGGAGGGTGAGCAGCTGTAAGAGCCAGAGATAGTGTAGTTGACGCCATTGGGTCCTGTAATTGTATTTCATGGGTAGATATGAGGGCAGAGCTGGCATCTGGATCTGTTGCAGGGTCTGGTGCCTGTGTTGGTGACTTGGCTAGCCAGTTCATGGTTGTAGGTGAGAAGTCATTTAAGGTAGGGGGGCTGTCTGTAGGCAAGGAGAGGTCTTCCACCCAGGGCTTGTGAGAGTGAGGCATCATTATCTAGGATGGGTTGTAGGTCACTGGTGATACATTGGATGGATTTGAGCTGGGAACTGTAGGTGACAACCAGTGGTGTTCTGTTGTTAGTTCCTTTAGGTTTGTCTGTTTCTGGATACTAGTCTGGCCCTGTCAATTTGTTTCCTCACTTCATTATGCTTGTAGTAAATTGGGAGTTCCAATCAAGAGTATTGGAGCAGATACGATTGTAACGTAAGGTTTGGCTGTAGACAATCGACCAGTTGGTATGTTTAAGGTGGTAGCTGGAGGCATGTAGATATGAATATCGGTTGGTAGGTATTTATCTGTCCATTATGTAGTTGTACAGTAGTATCCAGGAAGTGTACCTGTGGTGTAGAGTGGTCCAGGCTCAGGTTGATAGTAGGGTGAAAGTTGTTGAAGTCCTGATGCCACTGGACTCTTTTCTGTTTTGCTACTACAGACTAACTCGGCTAACTCCTCTAGATCTATCTCCAAGCATTAACCTCCTTCTTTGCTTTTATTTGATGCTTTACTTTGTGGAAAAACTGGAGGAATATTCAAGCTATGCCTTCCTGTATCCTTTAAGCCCTTTCTATCTTTTTTATGTCTGAGAAGGATATTGTTTTGGGCTTGCTATATTTTCTTGGAAACTATCCTAAACTTTATCTTTTGAATCATGAGTGCTCCTAGGTGTGATTCAGATACTATTATTACTGAGAGGATATAAAATGCCTTCCCATTATTTACCTTCATATTATATTATGCATATTTGCAAAATGCCAAGCTTCCATCAGATGTATCCATCAGCTCTACAAGACATTGGGAAAGTCCCTAATAAATTTGACATCTTCTAGACCACTTTCCCAACCATAGTCCTCAAGGTCTTCATATTATCTATAGTAACTCAGGCCCAGTTCTCAAGTGCCATTTCAGTGGCTGCCTTATAAGCCAACTACCAGCCCATCTTAACAGCTTGCAGTCATTTTGCCACCCACAGAACAATGTGAAATTGCAGTTAAGGGCATGTTAGGGTGTTATAACATACATTATGATACAACAGGTCTACTTTTAGTCAATAGGAGTTAAACCCTGGAAAGTTTTCTTAGGGCTGTAGTTGTAGTTCTTGAAGCCTTGGGTAAAAGTTCCAGTGTTTTTTTTAAAGAAAGAAAAGAAAAGAAAAGAAAAGAAAAGAAAAGAAAAGAAAAGAAAAGAAAAGGAGCCATTTATGAGTCACTATCCTGGTTTCAGATGAGTTTTAAATTATTTCTTCCTCCCAGTACATCATTGTACAAATGAAATGTTTCAGACAAAAGATGACACCTACAAAACTCCATTATCTTCAGTGGGGTTTGTACAAATGTATGTGATTATTTACATTTTGAGTGCTGCTGATAAACAATTGAGGGAAAATGCAGCCCATTACTAAGGTTCACAAAAAAAATACTTAAAAATCTGAGCTCATTTAAGTACAACCCCCTTTCAGATTTTGAGCAGAAATGTCACTCAGTTGAAAATATTTTGCTCAATAAATCATTTGAATTTCAGTAAATTAGTTAAACAATGTACGGATTACATACATTAATCCATACATTTCTCTAGGTGAAAGCATACTTTGTTTTTAACTGATGTACGCATTTATCAAAACATGTATCTTCTTAGAAGAGTTGTTGTGAGAATATTTCTTGGGGGACCCCCTCTCCGTGACTCCCCGTTGCCACCTCGGTTCTTTGTTCTGGGATTGCCCCTTACCAAGGCTTGGATAGATGTAAAGCTAAACTCGCTTTCCCTGGTGCTAATCTGAGCTACTGACACAGATAGGCACCTTTGTACAGACAAGATCTTAACCAATACTGAAGGTTTATTTTAAAAACAAAAGAGATACAATAGTAGCAGAACAAGGCTCCAAAGCTGGGCCCATCTGCCCTTGAATGTTTTCAATGGTTAGCAAGACTGATAATGATACAGACATACAAGCATGCAACAATAATAGTACTATAATATAAATCCCTATCCCCACTAGAGCGCTCTTGGACCACCTGTTGAAAATTCCAGGACCAAACAGGTCTCTGTGAGTTCCCAAGAGGCAGTGCAGAGTGTCTTTTGCCTAGTACTTTTATAGACCAGTTCTCTGGGTCTCTGACGTTGTTTGACACTTCATCAATTACGTAGGCTTTGTTTATTATTAAAGGTATTCCTGATATAAGAATGTTATAGGAACATAATTAGAACATTCTCTTCTCGCATGATAGACAGTTTACTTGAAATACATAGAGGCTAAAGCTGTAAATAACAAAGGAATGTATACATTCTTTCTCGTCACTGGCAGGGTCAAATTGTTCCAGGGGATGATAAGGTGCCCCTCTCTTGTCTTGTTGTAATTTACATGTAGAGGCCAGAAGGCCTTTTCCCAGTTAGTCCTCATTTTATGGTCCACCATGGTTCCTGTCATGGGAGGGTACTGTGACCTTCAGCCAGGAAATGAAACTTACATACAATGAAACTTTAAATGCAGAGAGAGGCTTAGGAAGGTGCTATCAAGCCAGGCCACGCTGAACCTCATTTGCCACGTTAACACCCACTTGCCCAGCCTCAACAGATCCATTTGGAGTGCCTCACAATCCTCCCTGGTTCTCAACATCCTGAACAATTTATATTATTATATTTGCTACTATATCTACTATATATCTACTGTATCTACTATATCTGCTACTAGGGGTGTGCACAGGAAAAAAATCCAGTTGGTTCAGTTTGGAATTTCCAGTTCCTGGAATTGCCGGCGTCATTCTCGGAGGTGGGTTGAGAAGCCCTGTGCTTACGTGTGCGGCGCATGCCCCTGAGGAAGTGGAAGACGAAAAGGCGATTTGAACATCTGGCCAACGTCGTCCCTTCAGGCACGCTTGGGAAGCTCGCTTACAACGTGTGAGAGACTATCCAATGAAATACCTTTAGGCATTGTCCTCTTTTGAATGTTTGTTAAGGACGCTCTCATCTGGACTCAACTCTCCCGGTCCCCACTGGGGAACTCGTCATTACACTCTGCAAAGTTTATAATGTATAGAACAGTGTTTCATGAATTATTGTCTGTATGCAACATTGTATGATTGAATAATTGAAGACAATTGCTTTTGGAAAAGGTTTCATCCTGTATTGATTGATTAGGTTTTTACTCCTGTATATTTATCATAGAGCTTGTGGTGGGTTTTTCAACCCCTCCCCCCATTTTTTTCAGACCCCCCCAAAGATCAAGCAGCAAAATAAACAGTAAATTTCACCAGCTTCAAATGCCAGAAATCAAAGCCCCCCTACTCAAAAGCTCAACCAAAGCCCATCCCCACATCCACAGCAAAAAGGCAGTCTTTAAAATTCAAACTAAAAAAACCTTTTCCCTTCCCCTCACCCCATATCTCCCAGACACCAGGCCAACTCCCTCCCACTAAAGAGAGAAAAAATCCAGTGAGTCTACAACTCAAACCTTGCTGCAGCTGGGAATCCATATCACTTACTGGGCAACAGGATCCAGTCACAGTCCAAAGCAGGCCAGGAGAGAAAGCCAACAGCCAGCAGCAGCAAACAGGCAGTGTCTTTCAATCTCTAGACCAGAGAAAAATGGAGGCTGACTGAGGCAAACCTCCTAATTTAACTCATTGCAGTAGTTGAAAAAAGGCACTCTCCTTCTTGAGAATCTCATTGGCCATAGAAGGAGAGCTGCTGCAAGGACTGGCCCCTCACACTCCCTCCTCTCTTCTGCTGCTGTGCTTTCCAAATTTTACCAAATTTATTTGGTAATACCAATTTAAATTCAGTAATACTGAATTTTACCAAATCAGGTAAAATTTGGTAATTTTTACCAAATACCAAAATTACACATCCCTATTTGCTACCCCTCCCAATTTAGTATCATCTGCAAATTTAATAAGCACCCACTCTGTTCCTTCATCCAAGTCATTTATAAAGATATTGATCAACACAGGGCCCAAAACAGAACACTGAGGCACTCCTCTCCAAGAGGATGTGGAACCATTTACAAGCACTTCTTGGATGTGATTGGTCAACCAGTTACAAATCCCCCTAACAGTAGTAGAATCCAAATCAACTTGTCAATAAGAATATCATCCGGAACTTTATCAAAAGACTTACTGAAATCAAGATAAACTATGTCCCCAGCATTCCCCCAATCCAACAAATTAGTAATGCTCTCATAAAAGGAGATAAGGTTAGTCTAATATGACTTGTTCTTAAGGAACCTGTGCTGGCTGTTAGTAATCACAAATATCTTTTCTAAATGCTCAAGGACTGACTGATGATTTTTCAAAAACCTTTCCAGGTACGGACATCACGCTGACAGATGGGTAGTTGCCTGAATCCTCCTTTTTCCCCTTCTTGAATACAGGGACATTTCCCCTTATCAATCTTCTGGCACCTCACTTGTTCTCCAAGAATCCCCACCACAACTGTTTTGTTCATCTAAGCAGGGCCTTCTGTAGGTGAAAAAGTCTGCTAATTAGGGTGATAGCAACAACAGTTGAGAGCTAGTGTGGGGTGGTGGTTAGAGTGTTGGACTAGGATCTGAGAGACCCAGGTTCAAATTCCCATTCTGCCATGGAAGCTCTCTGTGTGACCTTGGGCAAGTCACACACTCTCAACCTGACCTACCTCACTTGGTTGTTATGAGGATAAAATGGAGTAGAGCAGAACAATGAGAACTACTTTGGGTCACCACTGTGGAGAAAGGCAGGGTATAAAGTAAATAAATAAAATAGCCCATGTTGTGGCCCTTATCTTGTGGAATGGTCTGCTTGAGAAAGTCAAGAAGGCTCCCACACTTCTGGCATTCCACACATTAATTGTTCAGGGGGGTATTTCTATAAAGGCAATAAGACTATATTATGATGCAGTGGTTCAAAAAGGAGATTTAATAAAGGGAATGGGACTGTGTATATTATATATTAACTGTTTGCCATATGTATTATCTTGCTCTCACTACTGTTATCAGCCTATGTAATCCTACCTTCTGGCATTGCTAATGCTTCTTCTAATACTTACGCTTTTGTTTTCAGATTTCTGTAATCACAGTCCTATTATTTTGCTTATCAGATGTCTTATTTTACTGTCTACACTGACTTACTCTGTATAATCCACTTGGAATCTCAATGAGAAAGGTGGACTATAAATAACACAAATAAATAAAGTCTAGAACAGTGTGGTTTGGTTTTGTTCTCACACACCAAGTTCAAGACATTTAGAAAACCTTGCATTTGTTGGTACTGAAAGCCATGGAGTATAGCCAATTTCCTCATGATCAGTCACAACCACAAACAACTTTATTAACTGCCGCTGCAACCACAGTGGCTGCCCCTGTCTGTCACCCTATTCTAGCTTCAGTCCTGCTTAGCTGTATAAGCTCTGTATGGCTAAATGGAACATTACAGGGAATGTCTATAGATACAAAAAAATTATTTTCCATTAGTAAAATAATGGAAATGTGACTTTAAAATCTACAGGGGATAGATATGAATGTGGAGGTTACTAATGTGATGCTTAACAGAGGTTCGACTCTTAAGAGCAACTAATGATAGCTTCCTATGGTGAGGTGAAAAACTGTGTGGAATTCTATATTATACACCCATTGAGAAAGGTTAGTAATTGGAGTAAATTACTGTTATTACACATTTAATTTCCTTCACAGCTAGGACGATATCAGCTGACACCTTAGGGATGGCTTCCATGAAATCATATGTGCATCACAATAAACATGAAAGATTTAAAAGAAAGGCTTTAAAAAAAAATCATGAAGGCTCTTCTACAATGCCAGTGTCAATGTTATGTGAAACACCACCATTATGAGACTCATTTAAATGTTTTACATTAATATTAGCACTGAGATATGAAATAAAAGGCTTGTTGGCTCTTAATAAAATTGCGCTTTACAGCCTTTGTATCTCACTCCCAAGAAGTGTTATTGTGACACCTGGTAGTTAAAGTATTTGAATACTAAGTACTCCATAGAATCTATACTGAGATATATCCCGGAGCATGGTAACAGAAGGACTGTATGGGTGGAATGTACTGATTATTCACCAATGCAACATAACACATCTTGGAAGAAAAAAAGCAGGAAAAAAAGATTGCAATGAGAAGGAATGTTTAAGCGAATTGAATATAATTATATGTTAGGCTTTAAAAGCTAAATTTTATACATGGGCATCATTATTAACAATGGGTAACTTGAGGCACCTTTCTTTTGCAATGCTTCTGAAAATTGTCTTTGAAAACTCAGCTTCATGACACCACAGGTATATATTAATTGACAATATTTTACCTGTAATCTATGTTTGGTTTAACCAAAGCCTCATCTTCACCTGGAACTGCAAACTGTGTCTGGTAAAACCTACTGAAACAATGCAGGATTCATTTGGAATTCTTGACATTCAGTGAAGCTGTGACGATCCCTACCACCCTGTAAAGATTAGTTCTATTTAAAAGCGTACATTTGGGAAGACCATGACCTTGCACAGTTAATTTGTTCTTGCTATTAATTGATGATTATGCTGAAATTAGTAGCTCACTTTCCATCTTGTTGGGAATAAATAACTGATAGCAGTTCATCCATACTTAAGTATCCTTGGTTGCTATGGAGGAACTTTCCCAGTTCTTTTGCCACTTGCTCCGGGAGTGGTGTAAATTAGATATTTCATGCTTCTTGGTCTCACTAATGGATCCACATCTAGAATGCTTGATTAAAATCAACCCTTGTTAAAATGAAAAATGTAAAATTAATCTTAGAATAAATGTCCACAGTTGGGTTTTCACAAGTCCTGACTCTTGCTGTTTCTGTGGATGGCTTTCACTATGAACCCAATAGCATATCCATACAATCCTAGAGGCAACTGCGTGAGTGCTAGAGTTGCAATGTGGCTGTAGTACTAATATGGAGAGTCCCCGTTTCAAATCTCCATTCATTCATGAAGCTCACTGGGGGTCTTTGGGCCAATCAGAATCTCTCAGCCCTACCCTATCTCACCGGATTTTGTAAAAATAAAGCAGGAGGGTTAATCCATGTGTACCACCATGAGTTCCTTGGAGGAAAAGCAGGATAACAATGTGGTAAATAGTCACAGCACACATGTTAAGAAATTGATTTATTTGGGTATCCCAGTGGGTACCCCAATGGGTACCCAAAAGTGGTTTAGAGTGTTACTTTGGGTATCCCAGTGATGGGTACCCAAAGTGGTTTAGAGTGTTATTCTGTTCTCCATTAGCCTCACAACAACCCTGTGCTGTAGATTAGGTGAACAGTCAGCCCAAGGTGATCCAGTCAGCTTCCATGGCAGAGCAGGGATTCTAGTCTGATACTCTAACCACTATGCAACAATTTTAGAACATATTTTAGAGTATAGTCAACAAATATATTACTAATGGAAAAGAAGATGTTTCAACTTAGCAGAACGATGATCTAACTTTGGGAGATTCTTTTTATCCATTTTTTTAGCTCTAAAAGGAATTTCTAAATGAGTTTGTAAGAGGCACCTGGCTGACCTCTGGACTTGAGGGTTATAGTTTGATATAGCAAGTCAAATCTTATATTTGTATCTTCTTATCAAATCCAAACCTTTTAGTCCTTATTGAACCGGATAGGTAGTGATTATTCTGCAAATGGGAACATTCACATTAGCATCAAAGCAAGACTATACTTTATTCATCATTGTAAGAAGGATAGATATTTGCCCAGTAATTAATGCTAGGAGCATTTGCATTGTGAGGTGTACGATGCCTTTTTGCTTATGGATGGAATGCTAAACAAATGTTGTCTATTTCTGTAGCATATTGTTGTCACCATTCCTCTACAGGAATAAATTTCATCAATGAATTCCTACATGGTCTTCCCAATTGCAGACAGCAGAAACTTAGCACTGTGTACATCTTAATCCATCATCTGATTTGCTTGCTGGCACATAATGCACTTTGCTTTATAAAAGATTATTATGACTTGTAAATTCTATTGCGCTACTGCAAGGTAGTGCCTTAAAATAAAATGCATATGCAAGTCAATCTTTTGTCATCATGCTAAGAAGGTGGGAAAGGGAGGGAGAGGGAGGAAACCAGTTTAATCATCTGAGGCTTCTTTTATCAGACACCTCAGCAAAGTTTTTAAATAGCTGTATCAATAACTAGAACAATAGGATTGGAATACACCACCTATATCTAATCTGATTCTCTAGAGCCATGGATGCTGAGTGGCACACAGTGAGATCTGTGGGAAGGAGAGAAACTGGAACAGTAGCCATCTGCTATGTTGGCCATTTTGCACTAGGTGTGTGTTGTGTGCGTGCGTGCTGTGCCCTGCCTAGACAGTGTTTCTCAAGAGACTAGTCTGATTAATTTATTTTTACTACTCTTTCCCTGCCCTCCAGGGAAGGGTTAGTAAAGGTGGGGCACATTTGGTTACTGGGAGGGAGTTCGGGAGAGGTATTATTTTCATCATTGTTCTGGGTTCTGTGTGGTTTAATATTTGGTTTGTTTGGATCTTCCGCCTTTCTTTTTTATACTTCTGAGGTGTTTGTTTCTTGATTATCACTGTGGGTTTTTTCTTGGTTTGTTGCCTTTTCTTGTTTGCCTTTTTTCCGTGTTGCATATTAATTACTGATTTGTGGTAATGTCACATTTTCCATTGCTTAGGTTTGGATAGGTAGGCTCCCTTTCCTCCACAATATGATCAGTGGGGCTCATAGGCACCTCAGTTGCACTACCTTTATTCACAGTTACTAACAATGCAATCCTAAGCAGAGATACTCCAGTCGAAGCCTATTGATTTCAGCATTACAGTCTAAGCTTTGTTTCAGCATTTCTTCAACTCAGTATTGGATTTCTGCTAATGTTACATCTTTGTAAATTTGCTTTTATATACCCTATGACATTGTTTATTGAAATATCCTTGATATAGACTATACTAATCTCACACTATTTAATCCATCTTGAGTCTCAGTAAGAAAGGAGAACTATAAATGACATAAATAAATAAAAAAATTAAAAGCATTACTCCAGCAAACCAGCAACAATTTCCATGCCCTTTTCCTCTATGCAGAGAGGATGACGAATGGGACCTTATTCAAAATTGGACCCCTTTGTCCAATTCACTTGAAACATGGGGAATCTTTAGGCAGAGTAGGTAGGTTCCCTGATATTATGATGGGAAAATATCCACTCATTTTTCACACATGGAAAACAATAGTCAGACATCTGATCGTATCTTAATGAAAATGTAAATGGAACTACTCAACAAGTCTTCATGATAAGACAAGAACATTCCTGAGAATTATTAAAATCAATACACCTTCCCTTTCTTAATTACAATACAGAATTAAAACTAATTTTTCCAGTGCACGCCTCTACAGAAAATATTGTAAAACAAGTGGCTAACAGTGGAGTTCTGTGTAGACTTACTCTGGTTTAAGCTTACTGATTTCAATTAGTTTGGACTAGAATAACTCTGCATAGGACACCACTTTACATTTCTTAATTGCTGGAGTATGCTATGTTTAGTTAATGAAATGTTTTTTGAAAGTGCTCAAATATTAATGGGAGAAAAGTCTCTATGCTTTCAGGAAAAAGGTATTCATGCATTAAATTAATTTTCCCCCTAAAAATAACTCTTAGATATTAATACACCAAACATTAATGGAATGTTAAGACTGAACTGTTGAATTCCAAAATGATAAAACATATTAAAATGATAGTTGTGTTAGGTTCACTGTTTTGCAGATCTGTCTCTCTTCCTCAGATGTAATATGTAATTGATTATGCTCTGATCAATGAAAAAAACATTCTGTTTAAGGAGTACCTCAGTAAGTGCAAACTTTAATAAATTGGCTAAGTGTATAGTAAATCAATACCTGAACAATTGAACTTAATCATGAGTAGTGATTCACAACAACAATGCTGATTTGTTTCTTTGTGGTAGTAATAAAAGGACTCCAGTCCTTTAAATGGGCTTTATCTGCTATCTAAGAGTGGTATCTTACATATTGCAAGTGGGGTAATGCCTTTGTCTGTCTCACTTGCCACTGATTCATCTTCACTATCTAAGAAAAACAGTAGAGGCTTTCCATACTCTTTCCATTTCTCCAGCCTGAAAACAGAGTGAGGAATAGTTAATAAGAATTGTTGCTTTCTTTCTGCTCCCACTGGAACTAGGAAAGAGAGAAAGGAAATTGGAAAGTACAGACACAGCAGCATCAGTGGGCATCATTACACTCCCCATTAGGGCAGGGTTCCAGAAAACTCCTGTTTCACTACAGTCACTTATAGGTAAAGTCATAAGGTTCACATGATCAGCTCAGTAACAGAAAATGCACTATAGATGTTAAATAGTCAATCCACCTGGCATTATCTTTTAAGGAGCCACAAGGATAAAGTATTATTGCTGTCATGACACTCCAAGCCCTGACATATTTGTTGTTGATTGGAATTATTTTATAGTTTACTGCATCACAGATACACTGCCCAATAAATGCTGCTTCCATGTGGTGACTATTCTCTGTGTAGCTCTCCTTGCAGCTGTGAATACAGAGGCCTCTCTTCTCAAAGGAGGAGCTATAGCCAAGATCTCACTAGACTAGAGCAGGAAAACCATCTAACCGGCAGGGAAAGAACATAAGAAACAACTGCGATATCAGACCTCTAGCCCAACATCCTGTTTCCAACAGTGGTCACAGGATGCTTCTGAGAAGTTCACAAGAAAGACAGAAAGACATCAATCCCATTCCCCACCCACTGTAAGGGAGCATCAATCATAACAGTTTTACCTTTTGATGTGTGTTAATCATTATATGGTATGATCTCCTATGTCTCTAAATGTCACTAAGATTAATATAAGAAAAACTGGTATAATGATGAGGTTTGTATTGCATCAATAAAATAAGTTTGACTGGAGATTCTGGTATGTAATATCTCAGCCAACTCCTGTATACAGCTGCTGTGACAGTAGACAAAAACCCAAATCTAGGCATCCCTGTAATCTTCTATCACAAGAATTAAAACTAGAAAATGAGACCTGGCATTTAAGACCAGTAAGAGTGATGAGGTTGGAGTTACATGTAGCAGAGCAACACTAGATAAAGTCTGCATGTAGTTTTGTTTTTATTTTAGTTGCCAAATGAAAGCAAACTGGAGGATAAAAGTAATCTATTTTCAAGTACAAAGACAAATTGTTGTCTGATTATGTAGATACCACTTCAAACTAGCTTAGGTGATTTTTGACCTTGAATATTTAAAAATAAAATAAATGGAATAATTTTTCTGAGTGTCATTTATATAGAATGAACAACTGGATCCTTCTTTTTTATAGGAACTTTTTAATGGAAGAGATAAAGGAAATGAAGCACTCTTTTCTGAAGTCGACAAAATGAATTATAAATTGTAAATTAGATTTACAAATAAAAAATGTGCCGTGAGAAAAACAGATTATAAACAAATCTATATCCAACACTGAATTCAATTGTGCTTTTTAACAGATCTGAAATCAGAGTGAAACCAAACTCCCAGTTATCTAATTGGGTGGGGTTTTTTTTAATAGCACGGATCAAATTTTAGCCAAAACATTCTTATAATCCCCAGACATATTAATTCAGATTTTGACATTGACTTTAAAACCAGAGTCTAAAACAAATAAGCACATATAAGTTTATGACTTCTCTAACTTATCCCATCAGTTTAGTCTGTGTTAAAGCTATGTCATCTGAGTACAGACAGATTTTAGACTCCTGTTTTCCACATAATACCATACATAATACCTGTTTTCCATACATAATACATAATGCTATGTTTTCCATACATAAAAACAAATAAGAACTGTTTGATATGGTTTGATAGTAAAACCAAATTTTAATGGATAAAGTATACATTCTGGAGGAGTCTCATAAGACAAAGAAAATCAGTCTGAAAAACTACCATTCACAGAGATTTTAGCCACAGATTGATCGTTAATGATACCCGTTGTTTAAATTTTCCTCCAAGATTAAAACAATCCAAGATATCAAACAAATAATTATATTCTGTTTTATCAAAAGCCTTTTTGGCATCTTGAAAAATCAGCTTTACATCCTCCTCAATATTAGCTTTATGAATTACACTAAGGATTTTTTATTACTAGATTTCATCTCCCTGTTTTCAAGGAAACTTTTCTGAATGGGATCTATATATAAAGATATAATTCTGTTTAACCTTTAATGAATTAATAAGTGAGGAAATTGGTCAATATAAACCTAAGCATATATAATCCGTCTCTGGATTACTATTATTTTAGCTTATTTCCATGATTTTTGTGAGTTTATGATCTCATTAATTACTATCATTAAAGAGTTTGTCTTTGGAGAGTTGTTTTTTCTCTGTGGGGTTTCCCATATATGCTTCACCCTGACCCTGAGGAAAAACTCTTGAAGCAAAAAATCTGAAGCCACAGCTTTGTTACTCGTCAGTTACAAATGTTCCTGCCATCTTGTAAAGTTCAGCTTACTTTAAGAGTATCTGTGCCCAGTAAAGGCACCCAAAGTGGATCACAAAAAATAACATCAACATAAAAATATATTAAATATATTAAAACTAGAGATGGGCATGAACTGGGAAAATGGCAGTTCGTTGCAGTTCATGGTTTGTCGTGTTTCATGAACAATGAACCACAAACCAGCATGAAATTGTTTGGTTTGCGAACCAGTTTGTTTGGTTCATGAAAACATCACTTCCAGGGCAGCAGAAGGTCTGTAGAAAGCTCATTCCCCCCATTGCCTAGGAAAGTGATTGATCGGTGCAGTGACAAACTGAAAAATGAACCAAATGAACCAGGCTAAAAATCATAGCAGTTAATCACGGGTTGTCAGAAATGCTCTCTGACAAACCGCCGGTTCGTGAACTGAAAAACAGCCCAGTTCGTATTTCGGTTCATGCCCATCTTTAATTATAAGTTTTTTTAAAAAAATCTGCAAAAAATATGAAAAACAGTACAATTCTAAGTCACTTACTGCACTGTCAATAAAGTATGAGAAGTACATCAAAACAGAAAAAAATCAATAAAAACAGTCATTAAAACTAAAACAACAAAAACATCATATGGTAAAACAGTCATCTATTAAAAGAGAGAAGCATTATAACAGTCATAGTATATCCTCCTGGCAGCAGTGACTTAAGCAAGTCGACAACATGAATCTTATGTCTGCCCCTTTTCACTGCTATTGCTCTTAGCTAAAGTATCAAGCTTGGCCACTCAGTGAATCAGTTTGGTTTAGATGTTAGAAGACAACATGTCTAGACAAGGAGTGTTTTGTAAAAATACCACGGTTCATTGCGTTTCACAAACCGTGAACCATGAACTGGCTTGCAATTGCCCACTTCACAAACCAGTTCATTTGGTTCATGAAAACATCACTTCTGGCACAGCAGAAGGTCTGCAAAAAGCCCCCTCTGTTGCCTAGAAAACTGATTGATCGGTGCCAGGCTGTCTGCAGTGACAAACTGAAAAATGAACCAAATGAACCAGGTGAAAAATCGCAGCGGTTCATCGCAGGTCTTCAGAAATGCCCTTCGATGAACCACTGGTTCGTGAACTGAAAAATGGCTCAAAAACGGAACTTTGGTTCATATTTTGGTTCATGCCCATCTCTAGTATAGGTTGAGACCACAAATAAACCAATTGAATATGAGCATTTCCAGGGTTTGCTCAAAGCCCATGTAACCCAAGTGGTCACTTGGGACAGCGTGATGATGGAGGAGAGGGTGCTGGAGTTAATGCTGTTTGGCAAGATGTATACTGGGGAGAAGATTGTGCTACCTGTGTTGGATGTGTTTCCTTAATACTTTTTATTTTTTTCATTTTGTTTCATTTGTCAATCAGGACCCAGAGTGGTTTACAGCATTCTCCATTTTATTCTCACAACCACCTTGTGTGGTAGGTTAGGCTGAGTGTGTGTGACAGGCCCAAGATCACCCAGCAAACTTCCATGGCAGAGCAGGGACTCAAACCCGGGTCTTCCAAATCATTGTCCTTTATTGTAACCACTACACCACACTGGCTCTCAAAAATTGTAACCCATCTCTGAGTCTAGGGTTGCTGTGGCACCAGGGGCTAAAGAAAGGGTGCAAGGGGCTGGGAGCAGTGGGAAACTTACCTCCAATGATCCCCTGTCCCACTGAACTGGCTTCAGCAAGCCTGGCATTTCCTCCCTTATACTGAAAATTGATGCAGTTTTCCAGCACAAAGGAAGAACCACATGTTATGCTGAAACCAAAAATTGTTCCCAGCACAAGGGAGGTGCACTGAAGCCAGCACAGTGGGATGGGGGAGTGAATGCATGCACTTCCCCCACCCATGTCTCCCCATTACTTGCCAAGTGAACTGGGCTGGGGGGTGACAGGTGGGGGTAGGGAAATGACAAGCCTACCTGATTCACACTATGAGGAGCTTGGGAGTGTTATGAGACCTGGCTGTATTGTTGGAGAATAGTTGTCTTTAATTAATTATTTTTTAAAAATTCTATGCTGTCTTTACACCCAAATAGGCTGTTACAATTTTGTAAGGGCTGTAATTCAAACCTTTATAGGGGTCACTTAGCTACAACATATTTATAGCTTTTTAAGGATGAAGATTTTTTAAAGGCATATTCTTTATCAAGTTTGGTGGCTGTTTTCAAATTGCTTAATGTTTTTATATTAACAAATCAGAAGTGTGAAACCACACGATTAGGGTGCAATTCCAAACCAAAAGAATAATAAACAAATATGAAAATTTAAATATAAAATGTTGTTTTAACTCAGTCAAAGTAGTACATTGGCAGTAAATCGATATGTTACAAAGTATCACATACAGAGGTGCTACACCATAGGTAATCGCCAGGTAAATATGAAATCGCCAGGTAAGTATGAAATTCCAGTAATTAATTAATCAATTTCAAAGTCCATGTAATGAAAAGTCTACAAAAACGCAGATGTTGACTGTGTTGACTGTAACCTGGATGGTGCTTACTGTTGATTGCCTGATTGCTACATGACTTCTTAACTATATGGTGAGGTGGAGGCATTTCACCCCTGAGGAGGTCCTTTGTGACGAAACAGCGGAACAAGCCGGTGCTCTATGTAGGACGTTGTGGCTCTGCCTTCTGCATCCCCTTCTACATCAGCTCCACCTGCAACAGCACAAACTTTTCATTACATGGACTTTGAAATTGATTAATTAATTACTGGAATTTCATACTTACCTGGTCATTGAATTCCTATGGTGTAGCGCCTCTGTATGTGATACCTTGTAACATATTGATTTACTGCAAACTTACTACTTTGACTGAGTTAAAACAACATTTTGTATTTAAATTTTCATATTTGTTTATTATTCTTTTGGTTTGGCATTGCACCCTACTTGTGTGGTTTCACGCTTCTGATTTGTTATTACTTTAGAGTGGGGTTCCTCCCTTGCTTTTGCTCTGATGTTTTTATACTGTCATGATTTTAAAAGAATTTATTATTGCTGTCTGACTTGGGTCCAATTTATTTGAGAAAAAGATGAAGCTAAACATATTTTTAAAAGAAATAAAATTATGTCATGGGCAGCACTTTCATACACACACACACGGTTCCCTAGCTTCTCAGTTACCATGCCTGATTCTTGGTGGCTGACCAACAATCCTTCCACCCTCCCTTCCTCCTATTATAATTTGGGGATCCCCAGGCCAGCTGAAGCCTGGAAACGGCCACACAAGCAGCAGGGAAAGGGCCCTTTAGACTTCAGCTGGCCTGCAGAGGGGGGGGGGGATCCTGGAAAGGGCCATTTCCCTGACTCACAAGCAGGAATGGGAAGTTTTGATGTGCTCCAAATATTCATGCAACATACCGAAGCAGGGCAATAAGTGGTTTCCAAAGCAGCTTGCCGCTTCGAAAATTACTTATTTCTGATTCTTTTTCCTGCTTTGGAAATTCCGAAGTGGGAAAACTGAATCTTTCTGTCCCTGCAAACTCCTTGCCAGGAACGCTTTAACATTTAAATCCCCCCCTTTCTCCAGCTGACTGGCAGCTGCTGTCATCTGGAGCAAGGGGGGGGGGGGTTAGAGCATTCCTGGCACCATGGGCAAGCTGCTCCAGGAGCGCGTTAACATTTAAATTCTCCTCTTGCTCCAGCTGAGTGGCGGGTCCACCATTCAGCTGGAGTAAGGGGAAGTTAAAGCTCTCCCAGAGCCAGCTCAGACATACGAACTGGTCGGTTTGTGAACTGGTGCTGGACTGTGAAAAGTTTGTGGTCCGTGATCCGTGAAACACCAAAGACTACGAACCCATGGCCCATGGGTTTTTCAAGGTCCATGCCCATCTGTACTTGTAAGCCATACGAACTTAGATTGGAATGGGAACCAATAGCTTGCTTGATGAGAAAATCTGAGTGCCTGGCTTAAATATTGTGGATGCAGCATAGTCCTGTTTGGACAGGATGGAGAAGTTGTGTTTGCTGAAGCTGTACTTGCAGCAGACCTGAGTCCACATAAGAGTGCCTCAGAGCATCACATCTTCCATTAAAATGGCAACCTTCTAAAGTCTAGCACCAGCAATGTATTTTAATATTGTTGAACTGATGTTCATGCAAAATAAGAAGCATTTAAATAGAAGATGCTATGCAGAAATAATACAAATTGTAAATTGCAATCTTGGGCACTGTATCCCAAAGCTATTAAGATGCAAATTCATATTTGCCTATATTTCTGTTTGTATACCATATTTTTAATTTGGCTTTTTCCTTCCCTAGTGACTTGCAGTTCTCACGAAGGAAGATAAGAACCCTTAAAATGCAATAGAAATGTTCATAATGTGATCCATAATCTAAATTTCTTGTAGTATCAACTTTTGAAAAAACTAATGTTTTCTTTTCTTCTTAATAAAACCAATTGTGAGGCTTGTGTAAAATAAAGCAGGAAATAAAATCAGGTAAAGCTACTAAACTGAACAAAAGGGGATCTATTTTCTATTTCTTTACATGAGTAAGAGGTTCACCCCTCCTGATATTCAGCCCATGTTTGCAATGTTAAATATCATCATTTCATTAAATGACTAAACAATTACCTATGTGAGATCAGATGAGGTGGGGAATAGAATCACAGGTATTTGGGGCTTCCTTGAATTCACTAGGCTCTTGGACAAAAGCCTCCATATGTACAACCATGTGTGAAGAGAACTTTCTCTATATAGTTGGGAGTTAGTTCTTGATGTATCAAAAGAGCTATATGCACACAGAGTTTTATGCATGAAGCTGTATTTTGACAATCTAGTGAACACATGTAGGGTGGGGGGTGGAGCTTGCCATCACTGTCCTAAGTAACTGTCTGAAAGGGGCTATTTCCTCATTGATTTTAACCCTGTATCTGCTGATTCCAAATTGCAGCTGGCAATTCCCTAAGCATGACTTTTGCTCAAGAGTTCTAAATAGGAATGTAAAGTTTTGGAATGTGCATGGCTCCATAAGCCATTTTTGTACCTGGAGTCTGAAAGCAGACAGCGCTAGTGTACTGTTGTCTAAGCAACTGTGAGACATTCACAAGATACTATTTGTTTATGAATTAAAATCTTTATATCCTGCCTCTCCTCACGGCTCAAGGAACCATACACATTACAATTAAAACATCACAATTTAAACCCGATAGAATAAAACCCTAGATACCACCACAAAGATGTGCCTGCAGTTTATACCCCATTACAAATTCTAGCAAGTAAAATGACCTTGCAGCACTTCCTGAAGATTTCTAAAGATGGCACTCCCCTCACCTCCCTAAGGAGCCCATTCCACAAAGTGGAAACTACAATGGAAAAACACAAACAGTGAGCAACCTTAAATGGGGAAACAGCCAATAGGTGGCAGTTTGAGGACCATAATTGGTACATGGAAATGTATAGAGGAGACAGTACTTTAGATACTGTGGTTTGGGGCTGTGAAGTGCTTTAAAGATCCAGTACCCTGAATTGAACTCAGAAACATATCTGCAGTGAATGAAACTGATTTTGAATGAATGAGATTTGCTCTCATCAGCTAGTCCCTGACAATAATAATGCTGCCTCATTCTGAACCAGCAGCAGTCCATGTTGACTTCAAGGGCAATCCAATGTCGAGAGCATTACAGTAATACAACCACAGGGTTAGAAAAACATGGATCAATGTGGCCAGCTCAGCTGAGTCTAAGAAAGGAGAGAATTGGCGAACTAGATGCAGCTGATAGAAGGCACTCTTGGCCACAAATCCATGCTACTTTTCAAAGAACAAGGCTCAGATGATGATGATGATGATGATGATGATGATGATGATGATGATGATGATGATGATGATGATGATGATGAGATTGTTGGTCTGAAGATGGTACTGCTCTGTGAATTAAAATGCCATTTTAAAATCTTGAGCTAGTTTCAACTATCAGCAAGGACAGTTTCTCATCAAGAGTTAGTAAGGTATTAAAGTGATCAAGTCTTGAGCATGCACTGATTGCAGCTAAGGGCACCCACTGGCTGCTTGGCCTGATGCATGCTGACTCACAGGCAGAAAAGTAGGACATCAGCTCAAAATGCATCTGATTATTAATTATGAGCAGATTAATACTTTTAGGTCTTTCAGGTGAAGTTGTTGGACATAAAGTAAACAAATATTAATTTACGAGCAGTGAGAATTTTAATAATGAGCTCTATTTGCAAACTTGGTCAGTGTGACTAATTCTTCTCACAGTGTCGGCACTCTCAGAGTATCTAATCACACTGATTCTATAATATCAGGTGGAGACTCAGGGCAGACCTCTATGCACAAGAATGGCTCAAGAGAGGTGGAAATAGTTAATGTGGGCACAGCAGATTAGATAAATGGTTGTTGGTTAATGCCTGAGAAGGCTAGTTGGCAGGAAAAAAGCAGTTCATAAATTCTTTATTTGTTAGCTGGGAACAATTCAGGAAGCATTTGTAATGAGCATTTTTTCCATATTGATGGAGACAGTGGTTAATAATCACAATGCTTTCACATGTAATATCCTTTCCTGACACAAAATTGGTCAAGTGCATTATTTATGAAGATTAGCTGGCTAGATGTCTTCCCGGAAATGACTTGTCATAAATTTGGTTCCTGAGAGAGTTAAGAAAATTCTGCTGGAAGATACCAAAACTGCAATCTGAGATGCCCAGTAATTTTTTTTAGTGTTGTGTTCTTTCATATTATATAGGTTTATCGTATTATCTGATTTATGCCCAATTGCTCAAGTACTTTAAAGCACATCTTGAAAAGCCATTGCAGTTTGGGCCATTGATTTAATATAAGGCATGACTTCAAACATGTTTGTGTGGTGGACATACCTTCTTCAACCAAAATACTTCACCAGTCGAGCCTCAGATTGCATAGTTTCACGCCCACTATTTGCCACCCAACTCAAGCACCAATCAAGGCAGATTTGTGGCTGCCCCAGTAGTAGTAGTAGTAGTAGTAGTAGTAGTAGTAGATGTTTCCTTTCTTTTTCCTTGTACAGTATGCTTTTGAATTTGTACTGTAAGAGAAATTCATGATTGAGTCAATATTATTGCAGTGGGCAGATCACTTTGTTCACTCCCTCTCGGCACCTGCTATGTCAGACAGACACCAAATGGCAAGAGACAGATTTGCCCCCTCAGTTAGAATGAAAGGCAGACACAGTATTTGGGTTCTATAATGGGCTGCTTTATTAAAATTACAACAACTAAACATAAACTATGGCAAGAGCCTAACCAGCAGTACAGGTCAGGCCCTGGGGTCACTCCTGGACCTCTGCCCTGACCTGTCTGGGCAAGACACCCGCTGCCTCGGGTGCAAGCCATCCATCATATGTGTGGGACCCGAACTGGCCAGGTGAAGTGGTTCACCCCTTTAACACTCCCCCACCCAGCCGTACAGCAGCAGGAGGAGACTGGTTTGTCCAGGGGTTCCCCACCAGGGCGTCTGTCCTCACAACTGGGCCATACAGCAGCCAGCTGCTCCTGACAGACCTCTATTCCCCACCAATGAGGAGGTGCCAAGGGTACTCACCAGCCCGCTCAAATTTTTCCCCTAACTTCAATCCTGCCCCCAGGGAATAACTCAGCCCCACCGTGCCAATTACCTCCCTCTTCTAACAGTGCAAGGTAGGCAAAAAACCTCCCTTCCCAAGTGCCAATCAGGGACAAGGAGAGAAAAATTCCTACCTGGCCTCAAAAGGCGACCGGCTAATCCTGCACTGCAATAGGGTGAGGTGGGTGGGATGAGCATGAGGCGCAACTGAGTGCTGAGGGGGCATAGAAGCTTAATAAGGCTGACAACTCCACCCCCAAGCAAAAGGCCCAGATGCCCGGGTGTGTGCTTTCTGCCTTCCTCCTTCTGAGGAGGCAAAATGTGGCCCTCAGCCTGAGTGGCTGTTGCCACACGCCGAGAAGGCCAGATTCTCTTGACAGTGTATATGGTTGCCATTCTTAATTTAAACAATTGCAGCAACTTATGTTGGTGGTGGGAGTGAGGAGAAAATTACTTCACAAACAGAAGCTGCTGGGCATATAGAAAGCAAGCAGGTAAACAAACTCATGGTGTTCATGACCTGAGCTGCCCGCTAAATGACGAGCACTGTAATCATGACACAAAATTGGAACACAAGCTGAACCAGAAGGAGATCAAGCATGCCTGGTTAATTTCCCACGTATAAATCAAGAAGTGCACTCCTTCAACATAAGGTCCATTAATAATTTTAAGGTTTATTTTTAAAACCTCAATGGAGCATTAGAACCAACAAAAATAGAACCAACGGTATACAAAATTTGAAGCTATAACCGAGTCAAACAAAATGTCCACATAATCATTTGTTTATTTCTATTTCTAATCAAGGAAAAGATGCAACAAAGTCACACAACTGCGCACAATAGCTCTTCTATTTGAGACCTGCCCACAGACCTGGGGGGGAGCCTGCCCAGGCCAGGTCTGCCAGCAAGGGGCCCTCCTACTGCCTGGCCAGGCCACTGCTGATTGGCCAGCCAGGCAGTTTGAATCCATTGGCTCTCATCTCACGATGGCCAGGAAATCATGGCAGCTGCATTGTCCCAGGCCATGCAAACCCCACAGTCTGCAATCAGTGCCCCCCTCGGTGATTCCAGGAGCTTTGACTTCTAAGCAAAGAAAGAATGCAACAAAGTCTTTTGCAGAATGCTGGAACTTCTTCCTTTTTAAGAATAATATTTATAAACAGTACAATATGTAACGTAAATAAAACATTTTAATTCATTAATTGGATCTTCTACTTACTCATCTAATTTAAAGGTTTTAATTCATTAAATTGATCTGCTGCTTAGTCCCAAAATTGTTATTCAGAAACTTCTAAATAATGCTACCAGAAAACATAGAAAAATCATTTGTTAAGTAAGTCATTGAGGAAGTCAAATTTCATAATTTTCTTTTTTTTTCTTTTTTTTCTTTTTTTTTAATATAATAAATTTATTCCACATTAACTTAAAACATAACCATTCAAACCCCATAATTTTCTTACATTTTTACTTGTTGCTAATGGCACTAAAATTAATAAATCCCAGTCTTAGAGTATAGTCCTAGTTAGCCTTACACCCTTCTGCATGCATTGAAGTCCAACGGGTTTAGATAGGGTTCCCAGGTGCCTACCGGTGGCGGGCAAACTCCCTGGGGTTTGCCCCCTTGTCTACCAATTGCTGCTGTAAGCACATTCTTCATGACTTCTTGGAATGTTGGTACAATTATTAAAAAAGGTATTAGGTCAAATTAGCTTCATGACATGTGCTGCCCTACATTCTTAAACTGCAACAGGCCGAGCTCTCTCTGCTCCTGTTTCATCCTTATTTTAATCTTTACTGTTATTTGCCAAAGAGTAAAAGGGAAGTCTAGATCCATTCTTACCCATGAAGAAAATTTCAAGAAGTAAAATTTCCCAATTCAAGTCAATATTTTTACTCAAAGCTAGAAATCTAATATAGGATTCTTAGTGCTCTCACTAAGCTACAGGTCTCCATATTATGTGGAGTAAGTCTGGAATTAAACTGGTACAGAATGCTATAAACATGTTGTATGATGTTGATGGCAGTAATCAAATCATTCAACAGCTTCTCAGCAGCAACTATGGACCACTAAAAGGAAAATTTTTCATTAAGTGAACCAAACATCACATCCAGCTCTCCGAGTAAAAGAAAAAAATACACTTTTGCTCTGGTCATCAAAAGCTGTTATATTTTGCATGGCTTCACTCAGCTGTAAATCATAAATGAAAGCATGTATCAGAGATATTGTTTTCAAAGAGTTAAAATTAGAGGTGGGCACGGACCGGGAAACCCCCATGGACTCTCGGACCACGGACCAACAGACTGGTCCAAACAGACCAAAATTCGTGAAAAAGGTGAGTACCATGAACAGGTGTTCACAAACTATGAACTGGGTCGGACCGTGTCTAATTTAGGTCCGTTTTTCGGACCGTGCCCACCTCTAGTTAAAATATGTATGCAAAAAGTCATTTTTCTAATTCATTGTTAAAATGTATATACTGCTTTTTCTTTAGAGAACATTCAAAGTAGCTCTCACTAAAATTCCAAATTGATTGACAACCGTAATAATAGTAATAATAAAATTGAATCAAATAAAATAATAATATGCAAGGCTGTGGTATCATCAAATAGCTACATAGATCAGCCCAACATGAAGGGAGGACAGAATAATTAATGGGTGTCATTTATTCCCGTTCTTGTTAATTCAGTTTAATATTTCATTCTGACTATTCCATCTGTGGCTCACAGTACTCAATACTATCACATATATTTGATATTTTGATCTCAGACTTTCTAGTTTATCATAAACATGTGGCATGAGAGTTCTTTGAACTGCAAATGCCCAGTTTATAAAGACGCCATAACCTAAAGATAGTTTAAGTAACACAGTTTCTGCCTCTGGAAATGTAAAAATCTATTTCCATTGTTTCTCTGCATGCCTAAAATGAATGTTCTGCTGACAATGAAATATGAGTTTCATGTGATATGTTTTTACCCCTTCCCCTTCAAATGCTCCAATCTTCTACTTCTGTTGCTAAGAGAAAAGTGATTGTTGCCAAGTAACAAGAAATAGTGTCCAGCACATACCAATGTGTTCTGTGTTGCATATCAAATGCAACCCCCCCACACACACACCAATTCTCAGCAATAAGAACATCACTTCACACACGGGAAAGGAAGAAACATTGAGTTGGGCCTTTCTGATTCACTAAGACACAGCAAAATCTAACCTGTAGTATTGTTTCTGAGAGGTGAGTGTGATTAATTTTACATTTAGTGGACAACTAAAGGCCATTTAGTAGACAAACAAATTACCATTGTTTATCTGATTGCCTTAGGGGGCTACTGAGCTTCATTTTGCCTCTCTGCATGGCAACAGCTGACCAAATTCACTGTTGGGCACTACAGTATGCAACTGAAAAAAGAACAGGAAATCTTTTTATCAGGGATGATGGGAAACCAACAATGTTTATCATTGCAGGTTGCCAACTGCCCATTATTTTACAAGTTCAGAGATTTTTCTTCCTGTTGACCCATCCCCAACTCTAATAGATTACACCTCATGTACAATATTTTCTGCCATTTCAGATAGAAATAATTTGACTGCTGGTATGGCAGCGCACAAAAAAAAAGAAAAGAAAAAAGGGGGTGTGATCTGGATCTGGGTTGCACTTTAAAAATAAAATCCAGGTTTCGTGAAATCTGGGTCAGAATCTCTGATCCAGGTTAGAGAATCTCTAATTTAATGGCCATTATTCTCTTAGGAGAATAATGTCCAAATGGCTGCAGGGGGGCATTTTTGATCTAACTCCAACAAATTTGGAGGGAACTCACTCCTGACCGCCCCCTAAAACCCCCCAAATTTCAGGCAAATAAGATCCCAGGATCCAATTTTATGGGGCCCTGAACAAGCTGCCCCCAGCCACTCTCCATTATTTCCTGTGGAAACAATAAAGAATCCCTTTTTTGGTGCCAAGCCATGGAGTTTAAAGGGCACCCAGAGGTGGAAAGCTAGGGCTAATTTGGAGTTTGGGCAAGGGAGGGAAGAGGCAAAATGGGATGGGAAACCATTCTGCCTCCTCCCCTGCTGCACTAGCCCTACAGAGCTATCCTGCAGCAGAAGTGAGGGGCTTTGCTCAATGCCTGCCCTCTCACTTGCTGCCTGCGACTCCCTGCAGTGGCTGTATAATCCAGCCCAGCAGAGTTCAGCCCCAAGATCCTATCCAAGAGGCAACCTTGGGAACTGGCAATGCCAGATTATGCCAAATCTGCAAAAATCCAGCTTTAAAAGCCAACTCCCAGAGTCAGATCTCACACCCTTAGCTACTGGCTGATAACGGTTTTTTTTAACCTTTTCAGATAAAGCCAATTGTCTCCTGTGTGCAATGCAGAATTAAGCTGGGTTTTAAAAAACTTTTTTTACATTTTCAAAAGTTTTTAATGCACTTCGCATTTGCTACAGAGTACTATTTGAAATCTCCATAACACTTCTGACAGTGTTGCCTTTTTAATTTTCCCACACAATTCAAGCATGTTTTTAATGCATGCTATAGTGCTATAGCATTGTAATGTTGTGTGTAGCAGACGCTGAATTCCCAGCTTTCATTTTTTTTAAAAAAAGTAAGTAGCTTGCCTCTTCTATTGTAGAGATATGCCTTTCCCCTTATATCTCTGTAATGGAAGGAAGTAGAGACTTTTAAAAAATGAAAGTGTCAGGCTCTCCTTGGGTGGGGTCTGATCCTGCAGTATCTGCTACCCCCAGCCTTGTCCCTTTCAAAGGGTCCGTGAAAAAACAAGCCTCATAAATAGGGGAGGAGGGGATTGGGTAGCACTCCAGTCCCTCTCTAACATGTCAGCTGCCTCTCCCCTTGCTGCTCCTGAGAGGTCTAACCCTTCTTCTCTGGCAGTTCTTCTAGCAGCCTTTTAAATGTCCTGCTGCGGTTGGCCCCACTCCAGCCCCAATCAGCTCCCTCCTTCCCTCCTGAGGGACTTGCCTCTCCTCTAGTAGGAAGCCTTGCTTCTTCTGACCCCCTGCCACCTTCTCTGTCTTCCTCAGCATGCCTCCTCTTGTGGATCTCCATGTGGATTCGCCAACCACCCCCAGCTGACCACTCACATGGGCAGGCTGAGAGACACAGTCCAGCTGAACAGCACTGTCCTACCTATCTTTCCCAGGGTCATTGGCCGATCTGGCTCTTTCCTGGGTAGCTTCAGGGACTGGCTCCCAGGGGCTGGCCCACTTCATGTCTCTGCCCCCTGCCCCCAGGCTTCTCCATGTGGCATGGGATCTGCTGACTTGGGGGAGATACATGCTGCAGCTTGGATGAGTATGGGGCCAGAGTGCTGGACAGAAGCTGGGAATTGTATTTATTTATTTATTTAAATTTGTATTCTGCCCTCCCCACACTGGCATGCTCATAGTGGATCATGTTTATATACATTAAAATTACAACCACAATTTAAAACATAATAAATACATAATGTAGTATAAATATTTTAAAACAAACATAAGCAGCACAAACAGTTCATTAATCCATTCCCAACCATCTCTGAAAAATAATTAAAGACGGAAACTTCTTTTTTGGAGGTGGATGTTCTAATAGGGAGGGCCCCATCCTACCCTGTCTTACAGGCCCAGCAGAATGATAGCAAATCCCGCTGCACCCTGGTCTCGTTAGACCAGAACGTTCCACCAGGTTGGAGCAAGGATCGAAAAGGTCCTGGCTCCGGTCAATGCTAGGTGGGCTTCCCTGGGGCCAGGGATCATTAGTAGCTGTTTATCACTAGATCGAAGCATCCTCTGGGGCACATCCTCTGGGGAGAGATGGTCCCAAAGATATGCAGGTCCCAGTCCACATAGGGCTTTATAGGTTAATACCAAAACCTTGAATTTGATTTAGTACTCTACTGGTAACCAATGCAGCTGACGCAATAGTAGTGTAATGTGTGCACTTCTCGGCACTCCAGTGATGACACGTGCTGCTGCATTTTGGATCAGCTGCAACCACTGAATCAGATTCAAGGGAAGTCCTGCATAGAGCACATTACAGTAGCCTAACCTAGAGGTGACTGTTGCCTGAATCACTGTAGTTAAGTCGCGAGTCAAAAGATAAGGGGCAAGTTACCTGGTCTGTTGAAGATGGAAGAAAGACAAATGGGCAACTGCAGCTACCTGAGCCTCCATATTCAAGCAGACATCCAGGATCACTCCCAGGCTTCTGACTTTTGGGGCCAGTACAAGTACTACCCCATTGAGAACAGGAAGCTGGGGTCCCAAATCCACGCGCCCGTGACTCAAATACATCATCTCCGTCTTTGTGGGATTTAATTTCAGCCAACTCTGTTTCAACCATCCAGCCACGGCTTCAAAGGCATGCTCCAGGACATCTAGGGCCAAGCCAGGCTTGCTGCCCATCAACAGATATAACTGGGTGTCATCAGCGTACTGGTGACACCTAAGACTGAAGCTTCACACCAGCTGGGCGAGGGGGCGCATATAGATGTTAAACAATAATGGGGAGAGTATTACCCCCTGTGGCACACCACATACCAGCGGGTGGTGAGAGGACAATTTTTCCCCAGCACCACCCTCTGTCCTTGACCTTGGAGAAAAGAGACCAGCCACTTTAGTGCCATCCCCTGTAACCCAAAACAGTGAGGCAGTGGGTCAAAAGCTCATAATATCAAACGCTGCTGAAAGGTCTAATAATATCAGCGGTGCCAGTACACCTCGATCCAGGTGTCTGAGAAGATTGTCTGTGAGGGCAACCAGCAGTGACTCTGTCCTGTGTCCCGGGCAAAACCCCAACTGGAAGAGATCCAGGGCCGAGGTCTCCTTGAGGAAACTCTGCAGCTGTGTCTCCGCTGCCCGCTCAATCACCTTACCCAGAAACGGAAAATTCAAAACCGGGTGGTAACTGACCAGGTCGGCAGAATCCAATGATGGTATCTTTAAGAGAGGCCTCACCACTGCCTCCTTTAGTGTCCCGGGAAAAACTCCGGAGCTCAAGGACAAGTTGATAATAGCCTTCAAGGAATCCCGTAGTCCATCCCTACTGGCTTTCACCAGCCACGACGGACATGGATCCAGAATGTATGTGGTAGGCTTCATTACCTGCAGAATCCTGTCCACCTCCTCCCCCGAGAGTGGGCTGAAATGCTCGAATATCGGACCAGAAGATGGCCAAGGGGCCTCTAGTTCACGTACCATATCAACTGTGGCCAGAAAGTCGTGGCAGAGAGACAAGATTTTGTCAGCAAAAAAGCTCGCAAAAGCCTCACAGCTAATGTCCAAATTCAAATTTGTATGGTCTTCCCTCGACAGGGAGACCAATAAGCGTACCACATTAAACAGTTTTGCTGGGCGTGAGCTACAGTAGCTGATGCAATGGAAGCTGAGTAAAATTCCTTTTTCACAGCTTTCACTGCCACCTCATAGGATTTCATAAACAGCCTATACAATGTTCTTGCCTCTTTGTCCCGAGATCATCTCCACATGCGCTCAAGCCATCTTAGCTCCCATTTTTTCTGCCTCAGCTTCTCCGTATACTAAGGGTCTCAGTGACTATGGGACCAAAAAGGGTGATGGGGGTGATTTTGTCAATGGCTTCAGAGAGCTGGACTTGCCAGTCCTCCACCAGCTCATCCAATGAACCGCCAGGGAGAAACAGTTCCCACAGAGTGTTCTGGAAGTCAATCGTATCCATAAGTCTCTGCGGGCGAGCATAAATTTGCTCGCAGCCCTTGCAGAGAGGGGGTGCCATACCTAAACAAGCCTTCACAACACAGTGGTCTGACCATGGCACCGGCTCTTGCAGGGAGGGGGTGCCATACCTAAACAAGCCTTCACAACACAGTGGTCTGACCATAGCACTGGCTCTATCACATCCAGAACCACATCCAACCCCGCCCCGAAGATCAGATCCAGCGTGTGGCCTGCATTATGTGTAGGGGCCCAGACAAACTGGAAAAGTCCTAGTACTGCCATGGCTGACACCAGGTACGCAGCCTGCACAGAGGCAACATCATCAACTTGGACATTTAAGTTCCCCAGCATAATCAACCTTCAGTACTCCAAGGCCCACCCCACCACCACCTCCAACAGGTGTGATAGGGTATCTGCTGTTGCGTTGGGCATTTGGTACATCAAGCAGGTAGCCAAATTTTCCTCGGCACTCCACACAGTCCCACACAATCAACACCAGGGATCTCAGGGGTGGACAGCAGCCTGAGGCAGAAAGCCTCTCAAGTAAGGATTTCCACCCCTCCCTCCAACCTCCCATTCAAGACTGATGGAAGACTGAGTACTCTGGGGTGGGGAGGTCAGCTCTCACAAAGCAACCATTTCACCTTCCCTCACCAAGGTCTCAGTCACACACACCAGGTCCATATCAGCTGCTGCAAAAATATCTTGCAGAGTTTCAATCTTATTATTTATGGACCTGGCATTGCACAACATCAGTGTCGAAGAGGGGCTTAATTTCCTAGCCCCAGTGCCTGCCTGTCTCAGGAAGGGACATAGGTTAGAAAGGCACCGAGCCTCTCCATATCTCCGTGACTTTCTCCTCTTAAATTTAAACCGCATCCCACCGCTATATCTCCTGTGGCTCCAGAGGACTGGGATCCCTGGCACCCTCCTGGCTGCCCTCCCTAATTCCACCGCCATCCTACTACAGCATCCCAGCAGCAACAAGGAGATATTTCAGCAGCACTGGCTCTGAACCAATATACTCCATATGGTGACAGACAGATAATGTTCTCTGCTCCATATAAGGAGTGTCCTATAAAACAGAGGTGGGTACGATTTCCATAGTCCAAAAAATTTAATTCCATATAAATTTGACCCAAACACGCCACCCCTCCCTTATAGTTCCAATCCTCAATCCTGACACTACCATTCGATTTATAATAATCCAATTTGTAGCAACCAATTTCATTTTTATTTAACTTTTCCTATTATTATTTATTTTCAGGAGAATCTTTCTAAAGATTCTCTATATTCAGGCCACAACATTTGGTATAGTCAGCAGATTCTCAGTTTTAGGACAATACTCTTTCCAATTCATAAACTATAATTTATGAGATAAATCAATTCTCTCACCTATCAATTACATCCCCAGATGAAAACATACAAATCCTATCTCCTATTGCATTTAATTAAATTTCCAATTAATTGATTTAAATATCCAGATTCTCAGTGCTGTTTACAATCAGGCACCTTCTTAATTTAAGGCCATCCTCTCTAGTGATTTCAGTGCCGGCTAAATAGAGTTTAATGCCAGCTCACTTCATCCAACGCCACACTATGACCAGAAGAACTCCGACTCTTAATCATTAGTTCAATTTAAGATCTACTATATTTCACTCAGGCTAGCTCAGGGTCTCTTGGGCCTTGTAATGATTCCAAGTAAATGTGTGCATGTCTTTAAATGCTTGGTTTGAGCTAGGTGAAGAGCGGGGGTGAGAGAGAGAAGAGTGAGTGATGTGATTGGTTGATGACTGAGAGTGTGGGTGGAGTGAATGCAGTTTAGACTGACAGGGTGGAGAGAAAGGTTTCAGTCAGAAGAAAGCAGGCTAGCTGTGTGCTGCCTGAATATGTTGAAGTATTTATGACAGAAATATAACCTGTGTGGAACCTGAACTGAGCATGTTTGTGAAAAGACACTCAGAGCCAAGCTACACATGACGAATGACACTTGAATGGCAAGTGGATTGAGTGGAGGGCAAGTGAACAGAGAGAAATACACTTGCCGGTCAAGTGTCATTCGTCATGTGTAGCTTGGCCCTCAGTCAGGGAAAGAGAGGCCAGCTGTGTGCTGCCTGTATTTGAAGTATTTGTGAGAGAACTATTGAGTCTAGCGAAGGAGGCTAACTGTGTGTGAAGCCTTAGAAGAGATCTGTGTGAATGAGTTTATAGGAAGTAACTTTAAGAACTAAGAACTACTTTTATGAAACCAGTACGCTTCTTGAAAAATAAACATTTATTTTGTTTTGTTATATCCCAGTGTAGCTGTCATTGCTATATCCCATTCATATCCTCAGGGCCACATAGAACCACGAAGGAGCCTGACGCTTAAACATGTTACCAAAGGGGAAATTTGAATAAAATATTTTGGAATAATATATTCCTGGTGGCAGCAAACTACCCAGAGGGTGTAAGGGGAAGATTAAAAGAAAAATCTACCCCAAAGAAAGTACAGGTCATAACAGGCCTCTTTGGCTCTCAAACCTTTCTCGGAGACTCTGCCCTCAGCTGTCTCTTGGAGGCCTTCAGCATCCTCCAGAGGCCACCTCCGAAGGCCACCACCCAACTCTGGAAGACCTCAGGCAATTCCAGCAATTGTCCCTGAAAATCTCCGTCTTCCGAGATGAGCTGACCCACACGGAGACCATATAATAAAATGCTTGTCTACCAAATGGTACAGAGCCTCAGACCCTCGGCTTCCACCTTCCTCATTTACAACCAGCCTTTCCCAGTCAGATCCCCTGGAAGTGGGGTCTGTGCAGGCCGCAGCTCCAGTCCTCTCCACAGCCAGCTCACACAGTACTCCAGTGGCTCGCTCCAGAGGCTCTCCTCCTCACCCCTTCTTCACCCGTTCTCATCAGCACTCAAACCTCCACGTGGTCTTCCCCACTGGGCAATTGGGTAGCTGGCTCAGGTCTAGATTGAGATTAAGGGGTTAGGGCAGCCTTCGTCAATTCCTTCTTCAGCCCAAAAAGCAGCAGTAAGTTAACTCACCCGCTCGTTATTCACTCATTGCAGGCTGCTTCCGCTGCTGCTGCTTCCTGATGTTTCTGTTGATTTAATTTAATTCTTCAGTCATTCTTTCATACTATAGTTGTCCCATTTCAGTAGATGGTAGACAATGGTAATGGAGAAATAAGCAGTAATTCACATTTGTAGGAAGGTGGTAAAATTAATTTTATCAGTTTTCAACAGCGGAGCTCAAAATGCAGCTCTTGCCTGTGCCGCCATCTTGCTTATCTTGTTTCGCCCTGCTAAGCTGTCATTTTCATCACATTAGTATGGCACCTGCTACACCTATTGTTACCTATGGCACCGGTTACACCTATTGTTACCTATTGTTACAATGCTAGTATTTTGTGCCGATTTTTTTTTAAATGCAAAAGTTCTGTTGGCCAAGGGGAGAGAAGTAGCCACTTTCTGCACCATAGAAAGCTGCACTGTCTGAAATGGCCTCAACCATTCATGTACAGTTCACAAACAGATGGAAATGATTTTTGAAACTATCACATTGCTTTATATGAAATTGTGGCAGCAACAGATAACAACTGGGTTAAAATGGAAATGTAAAAGGGCCCTTAGATTCTACCAGGCTCTGTTTCATATCCATTGGATCCCAACCCCCCATGTTCTGTCCTTTACTTGCACAACAGCTGTTACCATTCTCAACCTGGTGTCTGTATTATTGACACCATGATTGTGATACCACAACCAGTGTGTCATACTGTGTGAGGAAAGCATCGCTGGTGATTTGCATGAGTGCATCAAACTTAAATGGGTATTCCAGGAGATATCAACTGTATCTGCTGAATGCAATAATAATGTTACCTGCTAGCAACAGAAGAGGAACAGAAATTCTTTCCAGATGTCATTCAGCTTCCATGGATATGTTGGATGTTTCCAAACTGGCCAAAGACCAGTTTTTGACTGGTTTAAGGACTTTGCCATATGGATATTACTCGCTGCACTGCAAGAGATGACCTATCTTCCATTCTCAAGAAACCCATATTTACAACTCATGATTTATACAATCATCCTGAGTAATAAAAGCTTTTGCCTATGGCTAAAGGCCATTACAATCTCAAGTTAAATAAAAAAAATACATAAAACACAAGGCTTACTGAGAGAACAACAATAAAAACAGATTAGATGAAAATTAACAAGGAGCAAAAAGACAGCCTGGCCCCCAAACAAATCAGGCTGCACAAAATTAGACCCTAAGCATAACTTTAACTCAGATTTTCATAGCAGCCGATGCAAACAATGAAACGATATGAGTGGCATGAGGGTCTACGTCAACTACATGAAAAATAATGTTCTCAGCTGCTGGACCCAGGTCAAGGCTGGCTAAAATGGCTGCAAGACTTTTATATCTAGGGTCCTGAAAGAGAGGGCAGGAAAACCCCATAGTGAGGAAGATCCTCCACTGCTGGGACTCCACAGGGACACAGGCACTGGGCAACAGGGTTTAGGTCTAACAACCCACTAACATGGCTATTGGAACAGTCTGAAAGTGGGTAAGCGTTAAAACTATTCAAAATTTGTGAAAGATGATGTACGTTAAAAAGGTGATATGCTCTGTTTTGATCACTTTTGATCAGTCCAGACCATGGGGGGATTCATCAGGATGTAACACTGGAAACGATTTTGAATTTGTCTTCCGTTCTGTTTCAGACCCCAGATTTCTGTGTCTTCTCCTTAGTGCCAGCTGAATCCATGATCTTTATTTTTCTGTCATTTTCTCTTTCCTCATAATTTTCCTCCAAAGTATATATTTTTCAAAAATAAACAACAATAAATTTTACTTATACACACACACAATAAGAAAAACTCTGTGTGTGTGAGAGAGAGAGAGAGAGAGAGAGAAAGAGAGAGAGAGAGAGAGAGAGAGAGTGGGGGAGGATGGATGGATGGATGGATGGACGGATGGATGGAGCAGTGAGTTTCATCATTCCCTCCCCATGTCATTGGATATCAGAGGTCAGGATGGAGAAACTCACAATACTGGACTGTCGGAACGTAAGGCAAGGTGCTCTATTTATTACAAAGGTATGTAACAGAAAGAAACACACAATGAAACTAATGCTTCATTTGACATTTTGGATACCTGAGTTCACTATGTGGGAATGTATCAGCATGCTTCTGGAGGAACCTGCCTGTCAGTTATTAAGACACTCCTCAGAAGTCCTGCAGTGTGTTTCTTCAGACACATTCAAAGTTAAGGCATATGATTGACTACCAGATAGCAGGACCTGCTTTTCTCTGCTGTGGCATCGTATCTTTAGAACTCTATTCCTGCACTGTTCACCTGTGCGAAACTCGTTAAATTTTTTAGGTATAAGATGAAAACATTATCATTTCCCCAAGCTCCTGTAGATTGGTTAACTTATGATGGTTTAAAATTCCTCTTTTGCTGTTTTTACAGTTGCTATGTTCCTACAATTGTTATGGTGTTTTGCTCTGGGTTTTTTCTCCAGTTTGTAATGTGAATTTTAATTGACTTACACTTTTACAGTCTTTTACTGTTTTCATTTATTTTAAGCCTTTGAATGAAGTAAGCTACCTAAGCTTTTAGCTGAGAGCACATTTTATAAATAAATAGTTGTAAAATACAGTTTTTGTATTCTAAAAAAATTCCTTGGAGTGGTACTCTTTAACAAAGGAACAATTAAGGTGACAATTTTAAAAATGATATTGAAAATGTATATAACCCTGGGCAGGAAAAAGTCTCCTCATTATGATGTTTCTCTCTACTTTGATTTTAATTTTCAATATGTTTTATGTATTGGGCTCAGATATATTTAGTTAGATATGTCACAAATAATAGAGAGGGAGTTATCTGACCCTTATTCATTTAACAGTCCTTTCTTTTGGTTTCTTTAGAAAACAGAAAATCTTGGCTTTCTACAGCTTGCTTTTGCTTTTCATCTCAACAGTCCACCTGTTCAGTCCAGATGGTATACCCTCTGTCATTTCCTGTTAATTAATAAATGCTTTTAGTTTGTAAAAATAGCAAAAGTAACCAAAATTGGGTATGAAAATTCAGACAGTCATATTATTTTAGTATTTCTTTTTTCCAGAGACCTTTCTGCTTACAGACATAATGATATACGGTAGATTCAGCTAAATTGGCTTCCTATAAATAGTGGGAAAGTTTCTGCCTTTTCAGCCACTCACTTTCTTCACTATCGTCAAACAATGACTTTTCTAACCTGCATGACAAAAAATGACCTTAAGACTAGAGAATTTGGAATAACGACATGATGATAAATGTATGACTGTTGATAAAAATGACAAATGTGTGGCTTCTCTATGCTCCTCTGAAACATGTTGCAGAACTTACCACATACTACGAGCCATTACTATGATATCACAAGTTTCTGAGTTGCCCAGTCAAAACCAATTACTAAACCGGTTTCTGCCATCTGGGAACCATGGCTCAAAATGCCCATAGGTCAGAGATTAGACATCCCTGTGGCTGGGGGCTCTGTATGCCAGTCAGGATAGCAGACTCTTAGGCTACTTATAGCCTTCCCATCTAATTCTAGTCTGCCTTTCACTGGCATAGCCAATCCTCCCTCCCTCTCTTCATAAACCCTCCCTCCCTCTCTTCATAAATCATAACTGGCTGTTTGCAACTGAATTAGAATTTGTTGGGTTCTTCTCAAATTTACAGGGCTTTACAAGGCTGCAAAGGAGCTTGTGAAGGCACAGTTCTCCTGGCTCAAACATCAAGGCAGCAGCTGAGCTCAAGTACATTTATTGTGTGGACTGCAAACTTCACCTTGTGGTGAAGGACACTCTGGGTCTGGGTTCTGAAGAACACAGACTGGACATTGCAACTCATGAGTTTCAGTCTCATCCTGAGATACCAGAGCATCATGAGTCACTTCATGTGCATCATGAAAGCAACTCAGTAACTGCACCAGAAACAGATCAGGACAGGCCTACCAGAGCATCACCTTATCAGAGATGTTAATATTTGCTGGAACTCCACCAGTGCTATGCTTGAAAGCAACAATTAATGAGGGGAGGGTCAGTTCAGCCAAGAGAACTGGCTAATCCAGAGAGTGGAGGCTCTCAGGGCCGGCTCCAGAGTCGCGGGCACCTGAGGCAGCTTAAGGCTGCCACTGTGTACGCGTGCACACGCGCATGCTGCCAGACTGCATGATGACGTCACTCCATTTTACATCATCACGCAGGGCTGGGCGTGCGCACGTGGGGCCTTCAGCCGTCCCGTTCAGTTGCTCTGTGGACCAGGCACAGCCAGCCACCCTGGCCGCCGGCTGCACCTGGCCCACAGAGCAACTGAACAGGAGGCTGCCCACTAAGCTGCCGCATGCTGCTGCCATCAGCATGCGCTCCTGGCCAGGTGCAGCAGCTGCAGTCCAGGCACAGCAGGTGGTCGGGGCAGTGTGCTGCAGCGTACATCCTTCCAGCGCTCCGGCTCAGATGCTCTGCACACCGCCCTGGCCACCTACCACTCCTGGCCCGCAGATGTGTGCCAGTGGTGGCGGTGGCAGCACAGAGCAACTGGCAGGAGGGCTGGGAGGCTGCCCACTCAGTGCCCCCACGCTGCTACCACCAGCATGCATTCCTGGCCGGGCGCAGCAGCCCAGGGCAATTAAGCTCTGTGGCATGCACCCCCACCCCCGCCCCCACCCCCAGGACGGCACCCCCTCCGGCACCTTAGTGCCTGAGGCAGCTGCCAGCTCAGCCTCAATGGGCGGGCCAGCCCTGGAGGCCCTTAGGCTCTCTAAGAACTTTGCCATCACAGTCTCATCTGACATGGTACCCCAGGATTTGGTCATTCCTTTGGTGCAGACACTTCAGAGGAAGATGGCCTCCTTCCTGGACCCAGACACAGGACATGCATATCTTGATCCAACAGAGCATACATTTGTGGTAAAACTGCAAGAGGGCATCAAGTCCCAACTGCTACCTCTCACTGAGAAGATCCATACAACTATGTGTGACCCACTCATCAAGGGAAGCATTGCCAAGTGGGACAGGAACCTCACCAGCTTGAGAGATGAGCACTCTCAGTAGCTGCAGTGTACAAAGGCTAGGAGGGACACCTTGTCAGAAGAAAGGGAGGAGGGAGAGGCCATCTCTGCTGTTCCCTGCATCACCTCTTCTCAGCAGGTTCCCTTCCAGCAACGCTTGAGATGTTCCTGAAGATGCAGGCCATCCAGGGTGTGCTCAGCCCCTCTGGGAACATGAGGCACATGAGCCAGGATATGTTAGAGGCAGTAGGCAGGGACTACATTACAGAGCCCTGTAAGTTGCTTTCTAGTGATTCTGGTAGGAAACCAACAGGAGGGACACTGGATCCAGTTGACACACCATAAAATGTACACTCCAAGTTGAAATTCTCTCCACCAGAAAATTCCAGCCCAGCTGGCACACTCTTGGACCTTGGCACAACTTGGTGCAATTTTTTTTTTTAGAAAAGCAGCACCAGAAATGTCCTCTTGCCACTGCAACAGGAAGATTCAGAGAGAGAGATGGTAAGGAAAGTAGAAAATTTGCCACACCATGTAAGTGCCACAAATAAGCAGAGGCAGACCTGCTGAAACATCCAAAATGAAGCTAGAGAATGCAGTTCTGTTGTTTGTACGTGTAAATGTTAAGTTTCTTCATTGCAAAGGTTGAAGGGAACAGGATGGCTAGTGATGGGGGGCTGCTGCAGCCTGCAGCTCTGTCTTTAGGCTCTTCTGAGCCAGTGAGAATGGCAGTGTAGGCTGCAGAGCAGATTGCAGAGACTAGAGAGAGGAGAACCTGCATTTCGCAAAACTTCCCCTCCCTCTCACTTTCTGAGAACAAGAGGGATCCCTCTTATGCCAAATTTGCTTGCTATTGCCTTGTGCCTGATAGTTCCGGTGCTGTGCAGCTGATGGTGGGGGTACTTGTTTTGTTTCGTTCTGTGGTGTTCCCCCAGTGGCCCTGGATTCTGCCTGGCTTCTGTGAGTGACACTGATTCTGTGGGGCTTGCAACAGTGTCCCTTGCTTCAGTTTGGTTTTGGTGGAATTAGCTAGGTTGACATGATTCTCTGGTTAGATGTTGGTTCCTTTGAGTCACTTTGATTCTGGGGAGATTCCATTCCCTTGCTTCAGTTTGATTCTGTTGGGCTTTCTCTGGCTTGAGCTTGCATTTGGGACCATGCCTTTGGCCAGTGGCTACTTTGCTGCTCTGTGTTTCTGCCTGAGAGCCAACTTGGCATTTTTTCCACCATAGGAAACAATGGAGAGTGGGTGGGTATAGCTTGTTCAGGGGGCACTTTGGTTCCGAGTAGATTCATTTTGGTTCTTTTGGGCATTTTCTTGGTTTAGTTTGCAATGGAACTGTGTCTTTGGCCAGTGGCTGCCTTGCTCCTGTGCATATTTTTGCCTGAGAGTCAGCTTGGAAATTTTCCTACCATAGGAAACAACAGAGAGTAGCTGAGAACACTTTTTTCAGGGGCCCATAGAATTAGACCCTGGGGTCCAATCTTCCTGAAACTTGGGGGAGGGGTCTTAGAAGACCGGGTGCACGACTAGCTACATGCTGGGTGCATGACTAGCTAAGGCTTTGCAGGATGCTGCACACAGACTAGCTCCAAGTGCCTGCAGATTCCAGCTGCTGCTACAGCTAGGGGTACTCATGCCGTGCCTTGTCTGCCTCAGGTCATTTCTGCTAATATCATTGGGACACATGACAGGAGCATGCAAATGCAAGGAGAGGGCCATTAAGTGCCCACTCTCACCCACCCCACCTCTTGCCTGTCAACCCTATTTCCTACTGAGCTGGCAGTAATCCGATGCCTCTTAAAAGCCCACAGGTATATCATGAAGACAACAGCCATCTCTTGGCAACTGGTGCCTCAAGGTACACACATATTCTGAGCATGGAAGTTTCATATAGCTGTCATAGCTAACGTCAATTCATAGACTGATCTTCTGTACATTTGGCCTCTATCATGTTCTTTTAAAACATTTTAGCTATTCTGCACATCTACTCTTCTAAGCTTGAAAGAAAATTCTACAATTCATTACAAAAATTAACTGAATTAATTTATCTATACTATGCTCAAGCAGAAGGATCTTATTGAGTACTGAGCCTGGAGCTCAGAATGATTTCAGCCCAGAGTGATTTCAGCCAAAACAAGGTTCTTTATTGCAAGCCAGAACAGACAGGCGACAGCAGACTACTGCTACACACACTAGACAATGCACAAGATGAACAGAAGCCCTCAATATATACACAGAAACCCCGCCCCAAAAATAGCCAGCAACCAATAAGAATGTGTACTTTCATTTGCATTAACACCATCATTTGAATGAACTAAATACAATGTAGTGTGCAGGCAGGCTGCTGATTGGTCTTTATTTGAGAGGACCGATTGGCTGCTGCCCCCGGAAGGTAACCAATGAAGATGCATATGAATGTACCCAATGAGGATTAAGTGCAGGCAATGTAACCAATGAGAATGAAGTGCATCAGGAACCTTGACATGTTATGGAGCTCAGTGCATAACAGTAAATACATTCCATATAGCAATTACCTTAGAGGCCTTGTTTGGCCTAACTCAGCCCAATACACAACAGATCTCTTATGTTGGATCATACTGTCCATGTAGAAATTTTGGTAACATGAAATTTCTTTTGCTCTCTTGCTGCCTTTTTTCCCCTTTGACAGCCAGCATAGTCTAACAGTAAACCATTCTATGGAACTTTCTGATATATTTTATGCTTCTCTGAACATGACTTCATGTTAAGTGATTCCTTGTATAAAAAAGAATATTACAGAGACTCTGATTTTCATTGGTTCTAAGTAAATTCCCAGCTGGAGATAACAGTAGTTTTAACATGCAAAAGGAAAATGGGGAAGCCAGTGACATTCTCTGTATCACAGCCCTACTTTAGATGTGTTCAATTTACATGCAGCCAATTTAGACCTCAAATGACTGAACAGTGAACATATGACAGGTTGAAAAGTCTTCTACATTGACAGGACTTTAAATTTTAAAAAAGGCTTTAGATAAATCTTGGTTTTGGTTAATCTGCTAGGCACACATCTTCTTTCTTATTTCTTTAGGCAGTATTTTGAGGATGAATCAAATCAATCTGATGGAGATGTTACTGCAATTGGCTGTCAGTGATGAGCTATTATTATTTGAATTGACCAATTTTATTGTTAATTGAATAGGCACTCCATTAACTATTATGCAAATTGTAGGTTTTAAAGCTTGGAATGAAATAATATTTTAAGTAATCTGAAACGATCACATTATCATGTTTAGTACAGGGAGAAAAATGATGAACATCTCTTTTACTTCAAGCATTCAAGAGATGATTACCAAGATGTATTTTCTACACAAAGGTAAATAACAGGAATATATGGATCCACTCTTAGTCTGTAAGGTACCACTGTTTTTTGTTTGTTTGGTTTGGTTTCTGTATTCTAAGAGCTGCCTCATATGTAACATTTTTCTTTCAGATATAATTTTAGTAGGAGAAAGTACTATCATGTATGAGGAGTTTTATGTTGCCATAATCAGGAAATCATTACACCCACACACGTGGCATCAATAGCAAGCTTTGAATGGATCTAAGGATCTTTTATGTGACATTTCCAATAGTGACAGGGCTCTGTGAGCTCCTTCTGCTTCTGGAAGTAGCATCCAGATGTGCTGTGAAGTTGGTCATCATCCTTCTGACCCCCCGCCCCCCGCTGACTCTTAGTACTGCCTTAGTATTGCCTTTCCTTAGTACTGCATCTAGCAATGTTATAGCTGTGACATAATGCTTGGCTAGAAAATTTTGATATGCAGTATTAGGGGTATGCACTGAAAACATTTTTGTAATAATTTCTGATTTGGACATGGGGGGATGATATTTTTACCATGATTGCTTATTTTCGGGCAGGATATTACAGGTTTAGGAGTAAAATCTATGGGGTTTTTTTCCTTTGGGATTATTATTTTCAATTGAGAGGGTCTGGGACAACTGGTTATAAAGATATTGACAACAAATTAGCATAATCTCCCATCTAATCTAAAGACGGTCTAAATTTCTTTCTTTTTTATAGCAAAAAACAATAATACGTTTCATTTTCCATTTTTCTCTACAATACCAATCATATTTTAACAAATATTATACTTCTAGTTTTGATATCTCCAAAATTTACCTTTTCCAATACTGCTCCCCTTCTATTTATTTTTCCCAAATTTATCTTCTTAAAAATCAAATCCACAAATCATCAGTTCATTTTTCCTTGTCTCATGCATAAAGTTAATAAAGAGTTTCCAATTAACCATAAAACAGAATCTCTGATCAGAGCTGTAAGTTTAGCCATCTCTGCTAACTCTGTCATTTTCATAATCCAGTCCTTGATTGAAGGCTGTACTTTTCCATTTTTGCGCATATAAAAGCCTAGCCGCTGTGGTCATATATAGGAATAAATACCATGTTGATTTTCCAACTGTTTATCCATTAATCCCAGTGAAAAGGCTTCTGGTTTAAATTGTATATTGATCTTCAACATTTTTTGTATTATCATATGAATTTGGGACCAACATTTTTTAGCTTTAAGGCAAGTCCACCAAAGATGATAAAATGTTTCTTCATGTTGCTTATATTTTGAACATTTGTTCGACATACCTTTACTCATTTTTGCTAATTTATCAGGAGACATATACCCCAATACATCATTCTATAAACATTTTCTTTAAGTGTGGAACTCAAAATGAATTTGAGCCCCTTTACCCACATATTTTCCCACTGGTCCCTCGGTATATTATATCCAAAATTTTTAGCCCATTTTACCATATAGTCTTTCACAGATTCTTCTTCTGTTTCAAATTTCAATAAAAATGTATAGATTTTGGAAATAACATGTTCGTCATTTGTACAGAGCTCTTTTTCAAACTCTGTCTTTTCATAATCCAAGCCCCATAATTTTTATCTGATTTGAACCTTTCTAGAAGTGGAGCATAGAAAAACCATTGACGTTTATAACCTTTAGCTATTAAATCCTCCTTTGTCTTCAATTTACAATCTCCTTGTGAGAATTCTAGTAAAATGGCCTAAATTTCAAGCAGATTGAACAAAGGGGATCAATTTTATAGACTCCCAAATTAGGTCCCTTTCCACACAGCCATACCTCTCTCTCGCTACCGATTCCCAGCAGAAGAGCTCCAGACAGTCATCAGCATTTTAAAAAAGTCTGCATTCATTTGATTTTTCTAATCTTACAGTGGGTGACAATAAAAAACTTTTACCTTTCCTCTGAAAACTATCCATTTTCCACACCCCTTTTAACAACAACAACAACAACAACAACAACATTTGATTTATATACCGCCCTTCAGGACAACTTAATACCCACTCAGAGCAATTTACAAAGTATGTCATTATTATCCCCACAACAAAACACCCTGTGAGGGGGGCGGGGGGCTGAGAGAGTTCTGGAGAGCTGTGACTAGCCCAAGGTCACCCAGCTGGTTTCAAGTGGAGGAGAGGGGAATCAAACCCAGCTCTCTAGATTAGAGTTTTGTTGTAGCAACTTTTGGCAACTTTTTCATTATCCATATGAAGGACTTTGGGGGGTTGCTGGGGAGGCTGTTTTTAAACCAAATGATACCAAAATTGCTAGGGAGCAACTACTACCTGTCCACTAAAGACAAGTTTCAAGCAAATTGGGCCAAGCATTCCAATTCTACAGACACTGGATTTTATACTTTCAGATAGAAAACCCCACAAAAGGTGGGAGGGAGAGAAGACAGCTCTCTGCTGCTTGGGATTGGCTGGGAGTGGTCTGTGCTTCTCCCTTGCAATGCCATTGTCCGGGAAATCAATAGATTCAAAGATAAATCTTTGTTCATGCTTCATGGATGGTAAGCAACAGCACTTGTAAAAAAGATAGGGGCAGGGAGTTCTGTCATTCCCAAGTATCTTGTATTTATGTTTACCATTCCAGAAAATCAAAGCAATAGGATTGAAGCTTCCCCCACCCCGTCTTCTACTGCACTGAATGAACTTTAAATTTATACATCAAAGTTGTTAAGAAGTCTGAAGCCTGGTAGCATAAGACTGCTGAGTGCTATTAAGTCTGGCTAGCCATGTTAATGCCTTTTTCCTCTACCAGCCACATTCATTCTTGATCTCTGCCAGTGTCAGTCCAGTCCGTAGACTTTTATGTGGTTGCTGAGGCAAAGGTGGCTTTATCAAAAATCCTGCTTTGCTTTTTGCCAAAGCCAAGTTCTGGAGGTGGTGTGATTTAATGGAGACCTTGATGTAGAATTGCATTATGCTCTAGGATTTTCCTCCCTCTGATAGGCTTTACCTCAGATTACCTATTATTACAATTTAACCCTCAGCAGATAAGAGAAGCTTAGGTGTTCATGCACTGGATTTCACTGTAGTTCATTCCTCCCCTCACTCAACTTCTTCTGATTATATTATTTCACTTCATTTCCTCCAATCCATTATGAAACTATATATTTGCTTTATCTCTTGCTCCCTTCACAGAGATGCTCAGCAGAATGACAGCTAGTTCCTCCTCATGCAGTTCCATGTGTCTGATGTGCATGCACATTTACAATCAAGGGGATGGAGCACCTTCCTTATGAAAAGGGGTGAAGGGTTTGAGATTTTACATTATAATAAAAGCAGCTAAAGCATAAGAGAATGGAGGTTTCTAAAAGTCAGCAAAGGATGGAGAAAATGGATAGAGGGAACATTTTCTCCCTTTCCCATAGAACTCATGGACACTCAGTAAAGTTGATGGGCAGTACAATCAGGGCAGACAACAGGAAGTACTTGTTAACATGTAAAACTCATCGTCACAGCATGTAGCAATTTCCTCTAACTTGAATGGCACAAAAAGAAATTTACAGAAAATAGTTTCAGCCCTGATCCCCTGGCTGAATAATCAGGGGCTTCTTTCCAAGATGAAGGAGGCTCAGCATCCCTGCTTCATATTATTCTGGTTTTACACATATGCCGTGCTCCAAATTATTTACTGGGGCGGAGGGCAATGCAGCTTGCTGAGAAAAAGGCTCTACCACCTAATTATTAAAACAAACCAGTTTTAAAACCCAATAAATCTTCATACCTAAGAAAGCCATCTGATATCAATACTACTATGGGTGAAGTGTTCCATATGGACATCTTTACTTGCGAACAGCATCATTCTTTCCCCCTGTCCTCAAATTCCTTTTCAGATGCAATAAACAGATAACATAAATACCAATCCATCTTACTCATGTGGAGACCAATTGGGCCATTAAAGAGAGGTTTCCGTTCACGATGGTTTGAAATAAGATGAAACACTGTACACATCCTCTTTTTGATATAATAATAACAACAACAACATTCAATTTATATACTTCCCTTCATGTCAACTAAATGCCCACTCAGAGCAGTTTACAAAGTATGTTATTATTATCCTCACAACAATCACCCTGTAGAGTGAATGAGGCTGAGAAAGTTCCAAAGAGCTGTGACTGACCCAAGGACACCCAGCTGGCTACAAGCAGAGAAGTGGGGAATCAAACACGGTTCTCCAGATTAGAGTCTGCCACTCTTAACCACGGCACCAAACTGGCTCTTTATGCCAAAAATGTCTGTTCCTCAAATGTCGATGCATGTTTCCTACTCTCTCTTCTCTGCATGAAAAATTGTGTGTCCAGTAAGTGATCAGTCTCCTTCACTAAAGGGGTAATAGAATTTCTCAGTCTCTCTTTAAGAATCGTTTTCTTCATAACACATCATAACACACACAGAAAACCAGATATAGGTTCCTCCTCAACTGTAACAGTTGTAAAAATCATTGCTATAATTTTAAGAAAGAGAAGTCAGTGCCACTCAGAATACCGAGTTAGTGTAGGAGGCTGTTTGTTGTGTTGTGCAAGGACAGGAGTCTCCATCCTTACTGAGCTCGCAGGTACTTTTAAAATTTCGAGAAAGGTAAAGTGGCTGCCATGGGGGTGAGGCCAACATGAAACAATGGGAGATCGCATGAAACTTCCAGTGTTTCCAAGCCAAGTATCAGAGACAATTATTTCAACCTTACAAGAGCCAGTGTGGTGTAGTGGCTAGAGTGAAGGACTAGGATCTGGGCAACCCAGATTCAATTCTCTGTTCTGCCATAGAAGCTTGCTGGGAGAGCTTGGGCCAGTTACATACTCTCATCCTAAACTACCTCCCAGGGTTGTTGGGCGGGAAAGGGGGAGGTGAGGAGAATAATGTAAGCTGCTTTGGGTCCTCATTGAGGAGAAAGACAGGGTACAAATGAAATAAAATAATTTTTTTAAATAACCTAAGACTCTCCCTGCAGACCACATTAGGACATCAGTTTCTGTGGCAGATCTCACGTCTGATCCTTGGACTAGTACCTGGAAAGTAGAGGGATACCCAGAAGTTGCCAATATCTTAGTTAGCATACATCTTTTTGTATACCTTGACCTAGTAGCTGCAGCCAGAAGGAGAGTTATAAGAAACCATCTTATATTGCAATATTTTTCTCCCTCTATTCTAGAGCAGCAGAAAAATATGATCCAGAGGAGTTAGCCGTGTTAGTCTGTAGTAGCAAAATCAAAAAGAGTCCAGTAGCACCTTTAAGACTAACCAGCTTTATTGTAGCATAAGCTTTTGAGAATCATAGTTCTCTTCCTCAGATGCATGGAGGGCAAGAAGAAACTGGTCAGATATATAGGTGGAGAGGGGAGGGAGAAGTAGATGCAAACAGTAGCTTCTGATATGGAGATCAGTTTGCTTCTGTTAAGGCAGTCAGTTACTCATTATCATATTCTCATTATCAGAAGTAACCAGTTTCTTCCTGCCCTCCATGCATCTGATGAAAAGAACTGTGATTCTCGAAAGCTTATGCTACAATAAAGTTGGTTAGTCTTAAAGGTGCTACTGGACTCTTTTTGATTAGAAAAATATGAGTTTGACTGATTGGTTTACATACAGACCAAGATCTGCAATCAGATTTTGCTGGCATGATGTCTGGGATTTCTGTTCTGAAGATTCTCCTATTGCTCTACTAAAGCTGAATTTAAGTGGAATGGAAGGAAACCCTGTGGTCCTTGAAGCTTTGTGTAGAACATGCTAATACGCATGTCAGTGTCTATCAGAAAGTTGGCCTTCCTTTAACTAATTAAAGAAGACTATATTTATATATTCACCCCATCTTTCTCCACAGTGAGAACTCAAAGAGGCTTCTATTGTTCTCCTCCGTTTTAGCTTCACAACAATCTTGTGAGGTAGGTTCGGTTGAGAGTGTTTGACTTGCTCAAGGATATCCAGCAAGTGGAAATTCAAGCCTGGATCGCTCAGCACTCTAACTTCTACAGCACGTTCTGAGTGGGAAAGTGTATGTGGGAATATAACAATAAAATAAAAAGGCAAATAGAAGAGGTATTTGCCACAATTACCGTAAGCATACTGCCGTGTGCAGGTGCAAATTTCCAGTCTTGATTAAATATTTATTTTATGTATTTATTAAACTTTTTTACCCCACCTTTCCAGATAATTCAAAAATTGTATGTAACATAAGCTTTACAATAACCAGTTTAAACTAAATGTATCCAAATTTGAATGTGCACTTTTTGAAAAGTCCAACCAACTTGATTGGATAGGTTTACCCTTTGCCGCCACATTTCATTTTCTTGTTGTATTACAAATCAAGCCCTTGCTATATAGCCATTGTTCAACACTTAAAGTAAACTGTGGAACATTATACTGAGAAAGCCGTATTTCAATGCAAATCAAATTTATATTCAGTTGATGATGTTGCCCTTTTACAACACTGGAAAGCCTTGACAAATAGACAATTGTGTCAATTATTCCATCTAAATTGAAAAACAAGCTAGTTTTTCTTGGATTCGTGCATTGTGGTGACTGTGCTAGCACTGAAATGGCTCATTCCCTCTTCAGACACACAATAGAAAGATGCACCAACAAATGTATGTTTGCAGTCATGTAGCCAGCTAATTATCTTCCCACTCATTCCTCAGCCCTTTCAGTCATCAACCTGCCTACCAGCACTGATGTGCATGGTGCTTTATGCATTTAAAGAAGGAAATTAAGAGTCTCTCCATCCTAAAATCCCTGTTACCTGTTAGCTATAAAACCCAACTTTAGAAAGATTCTTCCGACATAAAGTTTAGCAATCAATGTAACTTAAAGGCCTTTCATAAACATTTGGCAGGTGGCTATTAGCCATGGCTATTATCTATGACAGTTAAGTTGAAGTTCTGTACATTTAAAGCAGACACTGGTATAGTTTTGAATATTAGCACCTGGGAATAAACGACAGGGAACAGCTACAATCTTCCTGCCAAGAAGCATCATAGGCTATCTGCAGGCCACTATTACCATACTAGTCCAGATAGGTCTTTTTTCTAGCAAAAATTATGCTTCTTATGTTCCGTTCTAGACAGCCTGAAATTAATGCATATGTGGAACCTGGAAATGAGGAACAAAAGAGGGGGGGGATCCACAACCCAATAAGACTTCTAAACCAATACAAAACTTAAGCCTTTACTTGCTCTTCCTGCTGCAGGGTCCTTTTCCCCTTTCTGTCACCTTCTCCCAAAGTCTTGGCTGGATTGACACTTTGAGTACTGCCAGTTTGGGACATTTTTATTTTCAGTCTTCACCTTTGGGAAGGTGACAAGAAGACATTCTGATTGCTTCTTGCTGATACTTTTGAGTTACAACACACCAGTTACTGTTGCAGAGTGAGACAAACAGTTGATAAAAGGCAATAAAACATGAATGGATGGCAGGAGAACTTCAGCCATAATAGGTGGCCAGGGTTAAATTAAGGGCATGGCCTAAGTCATTCTTGACATTTTAGAAAAGGTTATTATTTTTTCTCACTGCCGTAAACAAACAGACCAATCACCCACATGCCTCAAGCTGCAGTACACAGCGCCAATCCCAATTCCATAATGGAACAGAATTTGTGTGTCTAACTTTTCTAGGCAATTTTCATTTATGTTTAAGCTAGGGGTGTGCACTTCAAAAATATTCTAATTTTGGTTTGATTTTTTTTAAAAGAGCATGGCCCAGTTGTTTTTGTAATTATTTTTGGGCATGGTTGGGCTGACATTTTTGTACCCAAAACCATGCCTTTTTGAAAAATTAATCCAATTTTTTAAAGAAGTGCATTTTTCCCAACAGGTGGTGAGAGTGTGGAGGGAGTACCTGGTCCCTCTAAATTTTAGGGATTTTTTATCTGCTTTGGAAAGACTTGTCCTCCAAAGTTCCAGAAGCCAGGTCTTCTACTACAGAAAATAACAATCCCTTAACATTTTAAGGCACACAGATGCTGACTAACTGCTAAGCAGCAACAGGACCCTGCCATGACGATGTGGCAGATGCATGTCCTGTTGTCCTAGGCAACAGGAGCATGCACCTCCACACCCTGGAGGTGACATAGTTCCATGGGAGGGGCAAGAATGCACATGCACTTTGTGCTAGAGCCAAGTCCTTAAGAATAAGTTGTAAATATAATATTTGAGTAAGATTCTTACAGAATTAGCCCTGGAGTGCTCACGCCCCACCCACCCCCACCCCAGCACAGAACATTGTCACCTTGGGAAGTGATGTCATCATGGAACAGTGTGGAGGAGCACATACACTTTAAGTGCTGTGCCCCTCCCCTCCCAATCTCCAAGAGGTTGTGAGGGCAACCTGACAAGTGTTCTGGGAAAGGGAAAATTGAGGAAAGATCTGCCATTCCAAATCTATCCATAAATTATTCCTCTGACTCCAAGACAAGACATATCTATATATCAATGTCTGAACAGTGCCCCCATGTGAGCATCAGGGATTTTTGCTCTAGGTTATCTCTAGGTCTGTGGGGGGGGAGAGAATAAAAGTGAGGGGAGTTTATTTTAAAAGCCTGAACTGCTAAAAGAACGTAACTACTTGTGCAGATGTTAGAATTTACAGGGAAAAAAATAACATTTCACAATACTATATTAAGAGATTTTGACAACCATTTTGAGGTGCCTAAAAATCCCAATTAACATTGTTAAAATGGTATCAGTGACGGGAAGGATGTCATCACTCTGACCACTGAAGTGTTCCCGCATTTTGTGGGGGGCCGATTCTTTAAGAATCAGCCTGTTTGGAGCTGAAATTGGCCATTCGTGAAGCACAGGAGCACTCCCATGGCCAGCACAATGACTTCATGAAGTATCATCATGACCCCCTCTAACCAGCCCTCTGACCAGGCCAGTGGCTCAGACCTGGAAGGTTCAAAAGAAAAGCCTGAGGACCAACAGGGTAAGGATGGGCCAGATGCTGCAGAAGCACTGACTGACCATGCAACAGAGACCTCTCCACCAGCACCAGCAAACAAGACCCTGGCTGATCCTGCCCCAGCAGCACCCAAGACCACTCCACCAGAACCAGCAAGCGAGCCATTGCTGCCTGTAAGCGCATCTGTGCCACGTGCGTCAGAGACCATCACTAGGACCCCACCAGGCAGAACATGAGCCAGGGCTAATAATAATCCCTCCCAATTGCCTCCCACGCCGAGGGAACAGCGACAGTCAAAGACCCAGGCGGAAGCAGCACAGAGAAGGCAAAGTGCAAGGCCTGCCATCTCCTTGCAGACTTAGGTTAGGACTTTGAGGGCAATACTTCCTTGCAGGACCATGGACAGAGCAGAGCAGGGCCTCCTGAGCCGCAGTACCTGCCAGCAGATGCAGCTGAGCCAGATCACCACTCAGCCAATTTAGGCTGAGACTTGGCTGACCTTCAGTGTTGGATCAACCAGTTCACGTTATACAAGCCCTGTGTTCCAGCCCCAACTCCCCCATTTCACCACAGGCCAATTGGCTAAGCAACTGACTCCTGAGGAGACCATCCACCCAGATGCAGGACAAGAAGTAATGTCATGTCTGTCTGGGAGCACATACATCACGCATTAGCCCAGAATGCCAGCCGAAGGTGTGTGATCTCTGGGCAGTTTGCTACCTCCCACCAATTGCCAGTGATCAGCAGGCAAAGGAGCAAACCACCAGAGTTTGCCCCCCACCAGTGGCCACCTAGGAACCCTAGTCTCCAGACTGGGAAATTCCTGGAGATTTTAGGGATGGAGCCTGGGGGGGGGGTTGGGAAGGGGAGAGCAGATTGCTATAGAGTCCACACTCCAAAGCAGTCATTTTCTCCAGGGGAATCTCTGTCTTCTGGAGTTCAGTTGAAATTCCAGGAAATCTTCAGCCACCACCTGAAGGTTAGCAACCCTATCTCTGAGTATATTTCCTTATATCTATGTATCTATTGTCCTGATCTTGTGAGATTTGTTGGACCAATCAGAAGCAGTGTTAGAGCAGTAATCTCAAGCAACATTCTGAATGGATGGGCCTCTGGAGTCTATCATACCAAGATCTACCAGTCCCAGAGTTCCTTTTAAACAGGCAGAAGGGCTGGGCAAAGCAAAGCACCATGAGATCATTAATCAGTGCTCCTGCTACTTCTACTAGGATTTGCAGCCCCAAAATGTATGTGTCTAATACAAACACAGTCACAAACACACACACTGCCACATCTGGTGGTGACTATAAATACAAATCCCTCAGCCAGAAATGTAAGGAAGTAAAAGAAAGGGAACAAAAAGAAGCTAAAGGACACCAAGCTCTCCCTCAGTTTTTCAGATCAGAAGGCTTTTATGCAGTTAGACAACAATACAGACATAGAGAAGCAGATGAACAAATGATTTCAATATGCAGACTGAGTTCTGTGGCAACTAATGTCCAGTGAAGTGTGCATAGCTCCATGTAGACTTGCCAATCCCCAGAGGGGTGGGGTAGGCTCACCAGTGGAGGTGGCATGAGTGTGCTCCAAGGTGAGTTCCCTCATGGCACAAATCCCCCCATGACCCCCCCATCCCTGTCTTTCACCCCCAGGGGACCTGGCAACTGTAGCCTTATGGATTCTTTGAACACTGCCCTTGACTGTGGAAGAAGCTGAGAGAAATTTCAGCTAAGCTAGCACTCAACAGGAACTGCAGGCATTCTAATGGAGCAAGAACTGTTAAGCCACCTAGCCATTTTGTCTATTGAGTGTGAACTTGCAAGAGAAATAGACTTTGGGGGCTAGTTCATGATTTTGTATTAAAAAGGGCCAGAAAAACGAAGCTTTAAGTTAATTGACCTAATCTTTGCAGCCATGTAGGTCCACTAGAATTTTTTAAAGAAAAAACATTGACAGAGAATGGTATTATTCTCAGTGCGATGAGAGAATATTCCAGCCCAATTCTACCTCCCCCTGCCTCCCCAGCTGGTTGAGAGGTGGCAGGTGGTGGAGACTGGGAGCAGGAGGTCCTCTGCACCCACCAGAGGGTTGATACCAAGCCCCTCCCCAAATAATGCTTGGCCATTGATTAGAAAGGGATGAGGAAGGAGGAAGCGGGAGGGTGGGTAAAGAACGAAGGAGGTGACAGCAGTTTGCGAGCAGGAGAGAAGGAAGGAGGAAGTGGGAAGCTAGAATGTAGGTATCAACAGGACAGGGGAAGAAAGGAGGTAAACAGTGAAAACAGTGGATGAGTGAGAAAGGGAACAACAGGAGGGCAGGACCAGTGGCAATGTAACTGCTCCTTCCCCATGAGTACTTTGCAGATACCCTATTTGTAAATGGCCTTTTTGTATGAAGCTGGTGGCTTATACTGACTATATGACTTAGTTATGACAAATTTTTTTCTAATCTGATTTTTTTGTTCTGTTGCCTGCTGCTGTTAATTGTATAATACCCAACCAATAATTACATGCTATCTCAACAGGGCCAGAGTTGACCCTCCTGAGTCTTTTCCTATTCAATAATATTTTGGATCATGTCACTGGGTAGCCTCACTGTCCATCTTTCAATCACTTAACAGTGAATTAGCTTGCTGAGCTAGAAAGTGTCGGCCAACAACACACTGATACATTAATCTGTGATGGGTGCTTTGGCATATTGCCTTTTGCAGTTATTTAATTAAGGTATAATTATAAGTCAGCAGCATATTAAAACATTCAGATGAATGAACAATTTGCAGCATCTGGACTCAACTGTGCAAAAATAAAAGAGCACAGTGAAAAAACCTTGAGCTATTCAAAGGGGGGGGGGAAACCCTTATCTGCATTTACAACCTGAGCATATTTGGCTAAGCAGTCCCCTTCAGAGGTTTCATCATTAGGTACACATATTGCAAATCTCCAGTACGATACTTACTCTATGTATACAATTCTAGCTTTCCATTCCAAGCACTGCTGCCTTAAATACAGCAACAATTAAATGGCTGATGTTCTTTAACAACAAAGTTTAAATTTAGATCCTTCTGGCAAGTTCCACATGCCCAAGTGGTATTTGGTCTTGTCTTTTTCGAACAGCTGCTCCCCCTGCTTGGCATGCTGCTTTGGAAACCAAAAGGGAGTTTCAGAAGCAATTTGCAATATAGTACAAGAGTTTGTTGTTCAAAGAAAAATGACAAATCTTATTTGGGGATACCTAAAATAGCTCTTTGGATCCTAGCCTGTGTTTCCAGTATTTGTAGCAGTGAAGGGGCTGAGGTGGGAATAAATGTAAAATGACTAAAATAGTAGGTAGGTATAGTTCTTTTATTTTACCTATACCAAAGGTCCTCCTGGGAACTACCTGTTCAGTACTTTAGTGGAATTCTGGGCTCTATGGGCTTTGTCCTTGCAGTGTCTGATGAAAATTAAGGATCATACTAAATGTGACAGCAAGCATTGCTCCTGTTTGGCTGCAGCTCTGAGCAGCAGCCAGTTCAGCAGCAACAAGGCAGCTTGGGTCCAATAAAGCAGAACCACAAGAGGTGAGTGGCAAATATTCAGTCAGCTGCTGAGAGGCACCAACATCTGGGATTCTCCCCCCCCCCCACCCCCATAAATGCTAGCAATAAAGCACAGAGCTTGGTTTCAAATAGTGAAACACAGTGAAGATGTGGGGGCAAACCAAGACTATGCAAATGTGTGATTTATTTACAGAGTATGAGGGTGGCAAGTGTTGCCGCATCCCCAGCATGCCAAGTACTCAGATTCACTGGGCAGGGCCTGGTAATATCATACTTTCTCAACATGGCTTGCTTAGTTCCTGTCAAGGTTTATTCTGGTCCATTCAATTGTTTTTGATCATTCATGCCTTCCTGCATTGATATATCTGCTGGGGAAATCTCTGCATCCTTGCAGTACAGTATCCCACACCCATGCAGAGTGGGCTGGCACCATTTACCTGTAAGATAAGATTTAATAGTGCTCACAAGTGGCACACCTGATTCTTTACAGCAGACCAGTCTATGGATTGGGACTTTTCAGGTGAGTTGTGGAGTCTCACTTGCTGTACCATTTTTAGTTGCCATATTGTTGCTTCTTTCTGGGGAACAAAATCATTTTGCTAATATTTACAGAGAACAAGAGTGCCATGCCTCCTGCCTGTCTTTGCACCTGCGCTGAGAGGAGGAGCAGGATGGCAAGGCACTCTCACTCAGCAGTGGAAAGACACACCATTTCCCACACCACACTCAAGTTCTCCCTTGCTGCCCTCTCTTTCCCCCACCCTTCCCAGACAGGCCATTCCCCTCCCCTCCATATCAGTTGTTCCCCAAATGCTTTGCGCATGGAATTGCAGTGCAGAACATTTTATCTCCAAGAAAGCTGATCTTTTCTGTGCATAGTGGTACAGGAAGTATTGGATGACTGACAGGGGATAGCTGCAGCAGAGGAGAAAGCAGAAAAGGAAAGAGAGACTTTACACAAGGAGAGTGAGTCCCATCTCCCTCAAGCAGCCTAGCAAGCCCTATTCTTTAAATATGCAATCCTATCCACCCTTACACAGGAGCAAGATCTAGTAAACTCTGCAGAGTTTAGTTCTGAGTAAACATATACCTAGACAGATTAAGTGATGCATGCACTGGTCACCAAGTTGGAGAATGCAAGGCAGGGACAATTGTGGCAGGGTAAGAAAGCAAAGGTTACAAAAAGGGAGGATTGTGGGAAGGGAATAAAGGTAAAGGATGAAAAGAGAGCCAGAAGGTAAAGGTAACAGCTGAAGGTGACAAGAAAGGATTGCAAATGATAAGAGAAGGTGAACAAAGGAATGGAAGACAGAATTCAGGTAACAACAAAAATGCAAAAATGATGATGTTGAGATACCTGCTACTCAGCATTAAATACCAATATCCTAGGAGGAAAAAAGACAACAAACCCATTAACAACTTCACTGAATTTGATAAAAAATTAGAGTCATCCATGTATTGATGAGTCTTCACTCCTACTTCCTGAATAATGTCTCACCATGCTTGTTAAATAGAATCTTGCCCCCCGCCAAACCCCCAAAGTACACTGTTGCTTAAAAACCATGGTGCCAAGAGGAACTCTCCCAGCATCTCCTTCTGGAACCAGCAAACCACGTAGGAATTGAGCACTCAGGGCATGGTACCTCCAGTCAGAATCCCAGAAATCCAGTCCAGAAGGGTGCAAACTGTATTTAAAGCAATTAAAATCCAGAGGAACAAGTAAGGTTACATTCCCACTGCCCTGGTTGCCTCAAGGATGATCATAAATAACAACAAATATTTGATGGACAATATAGATTGAAAACTGTTTTTAAAAAACAGAAAGAAATATTGTAATTCATTTTGTAAGTCTTTGTATTCCTGTACATGATTGTATGTAAGTATTTTCTATGGATTTATGTATTCTGGCAAGATGTAAGGTTTGTCTCTTTAAGACAAGTGATTGATGTTATATAAAATGAAATGATGTAAGACATAAGCTATGGTAATGTCCATCGCATATCACACCCACTGGAAGCTGATTGACATGCTTTTGTAAGTAAGTATATTGGATGAGATTCTCTAAGAGTACATTGACACATATGAAATTCTTTAAAAGTACATTGTCTGATATGAATTTTATTTCTTCTAGTGAAGTTTGTTGAATTATTAAGCCTTTGAAAAAGTGATTAGTACAAAACGGGATTACAATGCTGGCACACGCCCATCAGGCTCCGCCCATCTGTGAATGCGCAGGCTTTGTCCAGTTTTGAAAGACCACATATCCTATATTTGGCTTGAGTCAAAAGCTTTATTGAAGTATGGATATTGACTAGAAGAATAATTTGAACTTCCTGTGAAGACCCTCCAAGGAAATAGCCTTCCACCATCTGAAAAAGAAAATAGAGAAAAGTCATTAGACTATACGTTCCATAAGGATTATATACTTACCTGTATCCAACCAGTAGTGTATGTTAGTTCTGATCTCTACTATGCATTGTTTATACAATTGCTGTAAACTTATTGAATTTCTGTAAATCATTGAACTCATATATCAAGATTTGCACTTGGAGCACTTTGCACTTCATGAGTACATCAGCAATAAATTGTATAAATTATATTGTTAGCTGTCTCCTATAGGCTTGCCTTCTATTCCTTGATTTTTTGGAGAAGTCCCCTATTGGTTGGTACCCTGCCTTCACACAGCTGGGATCAGGAACAGAGCATGTGGCAATGCCTGCCTGCCCTTCACCAGCTGGGATAAGGAGGGGAGAAGGTGGAAGTGCTCGCCCCCCACATTCACACAGCTGGGATCAGGAGCGGAGCAGGTGGTAATGCCTCCCCCCCCTTCACCAAGTCGGGATCAAGTGTGTAGCAGAAGGCAATGCCCCCCACCCCCCATTTACCCGGCCAGGATCAGGCACAGAGCAGTTGGCAATGCCCACCTCCCCCTTTCACTCAGCCAGGATCAGGCACAGAGGAGATGGCCATGCCTGCCTCCCCTGCCTTCATCCAGCCGGGATCAGTGATGGAGGAGGAGGTAATGCCTGCCTGCCCACCCTCCCCTTTCTAGAGCCCGTTGTATTTTTCCCCACAATGGGCTTTGTTGTTAGTAATAACATCCTTTGTAAACTGCTCTGAGTGGGCATTAAGTTGTCCTGAAGGGCAGTATATAAATCAAATATTATTATTATTATTCAACGTCTCATTTACTCTATGTTAAACGTAAGAGCCCTCTTTTTTCTATTGTTAATGATTCTTAATCCTTAAATCCAGATATAATCAAGTCATTATTATATATTTATTTATTTTATTTATTTCAAATTTGTATTCCGCCCTCCCCGCAAGCTGGCTCACGGCAGATACCAACATGTAAAGTCATGTAAAGTCTATAAATGGTTTTCATTCAACCAAAAATGTAGATCAGCGATCAATGATCTGATCATTGAAGTAAGTTTTGCCATTGATGCAAACTGCAAAACTTTTATCCACTATTCCTCCACTGTTTGTTTATTTGCTGTTTTCTAAGATGATCTGTAAGGTGCTTTGTCTGCCTTTTGGGGAGAAAAGAGGAATAAAAGTGCCTAAATAAATATATAAATAAGTTGAAAAATAATGAGTTTGCTTTGTTTATACTACATTCCCTGATATTTCTGTAACTCACTGCATAATCCAGAAAGTCTAATGTCATTGTGCCTGCTTGCTCTGTTCCTTTTTAAACAAAAATATAAATAAAATTTCTAATGTAGCCAATATAATGCTGAATATGAAATGCTATATGGTTGGCATAAGAATATCTAAGACAAAGAAGTTGTGTTACAGACCGTTGCAATGAAATCAAATGTGTAAATAGCTGATGTTTATTTAATAGGCAAATGAAAGGAATGCCATATACAGAAATGATACAAATGCAAAGTGCATTACAAGTTAATTCCAGATGCTGTATTAGATTCCTTAGAAATGCATATGATAATGATGACTTTCCCTGCATGATGCTGATAGCTGCTGACACACTTGGAATTACCTGAAAAGAGCTGGGCCACCTCACCCAAATGTTAAGACACTGATTAAGAACCTGATATAAGAACCCTTCATGGATTCAGTGAAGAAATACATGCAAAGCAGAGTCATATATGAGCTAACGTTGAGGATTATGGAAGCGCCTGAAAGCTGTTACCATGATTCATCCTTCCATTAATCTATCAAATGCAATATTCTTGCACTAGCGCTGGAAAACAACTGATGTATCAGTCTCAGTAGGAATAAAATCCACAGAGGCAGCTGGATGTGAGTGGGATTTAGTAGGTTAGAATGAATTAATGAACTCATGGGAAGTTATCCTCCCCTCAACTCTGCAAAAAGGGAGAGAAGTGAAGCATATGTTGGAGTCTTCCTATTAAGGAAGTCCCCCTCCCCAGTCTTTCTAAGGCAGCTGAAATAAAGCTGAGGCTTCTTGTACAACTCACTGTAGCCTAAACTCAAGTCATTTGACTAAAGAATAAGTCTTTCAGATTCCAAATTGAACTGCTGTCCTCAACTTTTCTATGTAGTAGGGCACAGTCTTAGAGCAATTTATCCCACTTTTGTCTGATTCTGACATCAAATGCTGTTAGGCTCAACATCTGAATTCCCTGTTGGTAGAAATGGGGCTAGAATAGCGTGTCTAAATGCAGGCTAGTTCAGAGAGTTTCATTGCTGAATTCTATGAAACTTGACGGAGTGGCATGTCCCAAGTGGAAATGGCTGCCAGTCCTTACTGATAGGCTTTCTCTACCTATGTAGTTGTGTGATTGCAACACAAATAGTGGTCCATAAATTTCTTATTAAACTATTTTACTGCTGGTTTCTTCTCCTTAAATTTGCAAGCATGATAATGGTGATAGCAAGTGGAGATCTGAGAAAGTTCACAGAGGTGTCATTTGTTTGCATACTTTGTTCCTGCATGTTACAAGCATACATGCCACCCACACATCCTAAAGATACATATGCCATTCACACATTTCATTAATGTTCTCTATGATACCTCATGCAGAGACAGACAAATCAGCCGGGCTTACAGACCAAACTCACAGAAGCCAAGCTATCCTGAGATGTGCTATCTCAGATAGCTGAAACAGTAGCTTGGTGACCTTGCATTATTCCACCAAAGTTTAAGGATAAGTTTGCCACACTGTGTTCAGAAAGTTTTTGGTTGTGCCTTGGCATATTTCCAGTGAGGGATGAAAATTTAAACAAACAAAAAGTGTATAGCTGCTTAATGAATATCAAAAAGTCACATCATGAGAAACTGCTAGTCAATTAATGCTAATATCTTCTGCCTGGAGAGCATGATTTTTTAAAAACTCTCTCATCCTGCAACAGCCCCAAATGCTTCCTCTCATTGGGAGACTCCTCCCTCTTGGTGGCTGTTTTTGGTTACCACAGAGGGGGGAACTGAGAAAATTACACTCTGAGGATGCTCATAGAAATGATGCACTACATCCTACCCAAAATGTCTGGTGCTCACATAATTGTCATCACATTTAAAGGGAAAACAGTAAGGGGTGGGTGGGGAATCCCTGAAATCAGTAACACAATACACAAATCATTCAGCTTCTTAAATGCATTCAAATTTGGTAGCTTCCCTCATACTAATTTCTGATCATATTCGCAGCCACACATTGAACCAAATAGAATTCAAGACTGAGGTCCAGGCAACTAAACCAGTTTATTTTCCAAGAGTTTAAGCACCTGAGAAGCTATTTCTTCTCTAATGTATAAACTGCAAACAACATCGACCTCCATGAAAGAAATAAAGCCATTGTCAGTCTTGCAGAAAATAGCCTTATCAGAGCAATTAGATTCCTGAATGACTATCTGGATGGCTTTTGTCAAAGATCAGTGCATGTCACTAAGTTGTTATTAAGAAACTTTCATGTGGGCTTTGTTAGAAAATATTTTCAAGAAGCAACAGTTACTTTATAACCAACAGAATGAGAAAAACTGAATTAAGAGGAAAAGGAGAAAAGAGGCTTTAAAATGAGATGAGGAATTGATATTCCTTGAGATGCAGCTTTGTCCAAACATTCTATTTATTTTTCCCCCCTCATGGTTGTCATGAGTGGATAGATTCTGGTGATGAGCATCTATACATGCATTCATTGCACTTTACAGGGGGAACAGAAAGGATACAAGGATGCTATTTTCATCCTTGTATTCAGCAGAAGCCCTGAGTCAATAATTTATAGCTCTGCACTCCAACGAAGATGCAAAATAATGATAAAATGAGCTAATGGCTGGAAGTTGCAGATGATAGGATTCCCATAGGGTTACAGGTGATCAAGAAACATTTGATTAACTGCTAGGGGAGCGATTATTTTTTCTTCTGAATTTCAGTAATCTTCAATTAGAGTTGCCAGGCACAAAGAGCAGAGGCAGAGAGTCATAGGTTTGGGGGGGGGGAGGTTTGCAATGCCCTCTGTGGGAGGGGTGATGCTCAAGTATTCTCCCCAAAACTCTATGGTCATAACTGGAGCATCGCTTGGTGTGATGACATCACTTCTAGGTTGCACAGTAAGGAACATCATTGTGCCAGGGAGATCAATCATACAACACATTTTTCCAGGCATTTTCAGCTCCCCAGCTTAGTGGCAGCAGGCAATGGGAGCTGCGGGCAGGAGATTCCCTGCCCTAAGAGAGAAGATGGGAATCCTGTCTTCAGCATATCTTTATACCTGTTTTTTCACAGAACACTAAGCAATCCAGCAATTATACTCTGAAATTATCCATATTGTGAATATGTTCCAGGGAATTTTCACACAATACATTTTTTAAAATATGCACCAGCATCCTTAACTATTCTGGTTCTGATTCTATTCATGTGGTTTATATAACAAGTGAATTAAGTAAAAACAGATATTCAGTCAATAGCAACATTTGTAGCCCCATTGAGTACAAAGGTACCAAGAGAATTTCTGCTGTATCATTCAGTTCAGGACATCACCTATGCTATCATTCTATGGTCCTTCTTTCTAGCCTCTTCAGAACAGTACCTTCAGGCATAGGATCATGGTCATAATTCAAATATCACCACCCTCAGATCTACCTTTTTAATAATATGAAAGGGGTTTTTTAAAAAAAGGCAATGGGATAAACTATGGTGAACAGTGAATTTGGTGTAAAGGTCTCTGATGACTGGTTGACTTGCATTGCCTGAAATTGCTTGTCTCAATCCACAATTTCATCAATTCCACAGTTTTAATCTTTGGATTATTTCCTTTGTTGAAGGAAGCTTTTATTGCTCCTTGTGAGAAGCTTTTCCTCCTCCCACCATAATTACTTTGTCCAATATAACTGTAGATGTTGAGCTGTCATGCTTTGGGATTAATGCATTTGCCAAGCTGGGAAGGAATTGGCAGCATTCACACATCATGTTGAGAAGTGACGCTTGATAAGAGAAATGAGTGATAGTAACTTATCTGCTTTTTGTACAAACAAAAAATTGTCAGTCAGAATTATTATGCATTCTGTTTGTGAGCCATTGAGATTAGTTTGTCCCATTTTTTTCTCTTGTCTGGAGCCACACATTTTTAAAAAGTGACTGCTTGAAATTATGAAATTGCGGACCAGTTTTGTTCTGTGCTCTTGCCCTTAATCATTGTGACATCTGCAAAATGCGTTCCTGGTAAATGTTTCTTAGCACATGTTTCAAAAGTCATTAATGATTCATTGGTGTTTTCCTTGAGCTCCTGGTGTGCAATGATTTCATAGAAATAGTTCCTACATGCTCAGTGCTAAATATATCCTGGTTTGAACATAAATGGAACTAGTTGACAAAAATATCTCTATCCAGATTGTCATAATACCATTTCAAGTGTCTTCATGAGCCTCATGTTTGGATCCAAAATAGGCAGGTGATGGAGAAACTATGTAACGTGACTGAAAGTATGACTGAAAGTGCCAACGCTACATTGAATTCTCTCTTTTTCTCTCTCTGTATTATATAATGTAATGAAACTTAACATCATATTATATGTCCCTACCCTACTTCATATTTTATTTATTATATAAAAAGTATAAAAACATCAATAAAGAATTCTGTTGACGTGATCTACCTGGATTTCAGCAAAGCTTTTGATAAGGTTCTCCATGACATTCTAATGGGTAAACTGGAAGACTGCAGACTGGACTACGGGACAGTTCGGTGGGTAGGGAACTGGTTAGAGGACCGCACCCAAAGAGTGGTGGTCAGTGGTGTTTCATCAGATTGGAAGGAGGTGTCCAGTGGGGTGCCTCAGGGCTCAGTTTTGGGCCCAGCACTTTTCAATATTTTTATCAATGATCTGGATGAAGGGGTAAATGGGCTACTCATTAAATTTACCAAACTGGGATGAGTGGCAAACACACAAGAAGATAGAGTAAAAATTCAACAAGACCTGAATACTCTGGAGAAGTGGGAGGCTGTGAACAGGATGCAGTTCAACATAGATAAGTGCACAGTATTACATCTGGGCCACAAAAATGTGAAGCACAAATACTGGATGGGGGATACACTTCTGGATAGTAGTGTATGCAAAAGAGATCTTGGGGTAAGAGTGGACTATAAACTAAATATGAGCAGTCAGTGTGATGCAGTGGCAAAAAAGATAAACTCAGTCTTGGGTTGTATCAAAAGGGCCATTGTATTGAAATTGCAGGCGGTCATAGTCCCTCTCTATACTGCCCTGGTCAGGCCGCACCTGGAGTACTGTGTGCAGTTCTAGAGGCCTTGCTTCAAAAAGGATGTGAACAAAATTGCAGGGCTGCAGAAGAGAGCAACGAGGATGATCAGGGATCTGGAGACTGAGCCCTACGAGGAAAAGCTGAGGGCCTTGGTAATGTTTAGTTTGGAGAAGAGGAGATTGAGGGGGGACATGATTGCTCTCTTTAAATATTTGAAAGGCTGTCATTTGGAGGAGGGAAAGGAGCTGTTCCAGTTGGCAGCAGAGGATAGAACCCAAAGCAATGGGCTTAAATTACATGCAGAAAGGTACCAGCTGGATATTAGGAAAAACTTTTTCACAGTCAGAGTAGTTCAAAAGTGGAATCAGCTGCCTAGGGAGGTGGTGAGCTCCCCTTCACTGGCGGTTTTCAAAAAGAGGCTGGATGAATATTTGTCAGGGATGCTTTAGGCTCATCCTGCATTGGGCAATGGGTTGGACTAGAAGGTCTATATGACCCCTTCCAACTCTGTGATTCTGTGAAGACAAATTAAAACTCAATTCATTAACATTCCAATCCCCACAACTTTCCTTTAAAGACCCTCTATAACAAATGTGTTATAAGTGTCTCTAGAAGGTCTGTAAAGATAACAGATACACTTTCTAAGGAGGGGGCCCTACAGTTCAAGGTCAGTAGCCAGGGGTCAAAAAACCTTTTCACTCATTTATATCACTAGTTTTCACTTTACCTTTCTGCTGAAATCTCTGTGTTTGCCATCTTTCCTTGTTGTGGTCTGTTTTTTGTTTCCTTTCACAAAATAAATAAGATTTCCTTTGCAGAAAAACTTCCCCCTACTCTACCCCATCCCTGCAATCTTTGAAAATAGTTCACTTAAAAAAATAAAGAATGTGTGTGATTGATTACACATGATGAATCAATCATCCAATTGCTATGAGACACACAGCTCTTCACACTGGATATCCACTGTAGGGGTACCTTAATTAGTAATGAGTACTGTTACTGTATAAGGAGTTCTACCCCAGGCACCTCTCCTTTTGGATTTTTGGGAAGACTGTTGCATCAAGGTCTTGCAAGTTTCACATGAGATATATCACAAAAGAGTCCGTGCCATCCCAGAATCAGATGTTCTGGCACACCCATTACTTTTAACACCATCTATAGTTTTTTTTATGATCCACAAACACTTTGCTGTAATCTATAAAACACAGTTTGATTTTCTTCTGAAATTCCCTGATATATTCCACTAGCCATCATACATTTGCAATGTGATCTCTAGTACCTCTTCCTTTTCTGAATCCATCTTGAACATCTGGCATTTCTCATTTCATACATGATAACAATTCTACAACAATTCTTTGTTGTAGAATTGTAACTATCACTCTGCTTGCATGGGAAATTAATGCAATGGTCCTGTAGTTGCCATCTCATTTTTTAGAACTGGGATGTACATTGAGAATTTCCAGTCTGTGGGCCATTGTTTCATTTTCCATATTTGTTAACAAATTCTTGTTAAGATTTTGATGGACTCAGTTTCTGTAGCTTGAAATACCTTTATTGGTATACCATCTTCTGCTGCCCCCCCCCCCTCCAATTGCTTTAAGTGCTGCTTTCACTTCACTTTTTAGGATTTCAGGATCTTCATCAAAAGATGCTTCTTTGAAGGAACCTCTTCAGTGTATTATTTCCATTTCTTTATTTTGTCCTGATCAGATACTCTATTTCCATGTTGATCTTGCAGCATCCCTGCCTGTGGTTTGAATTTCCCTTTGAATTCCTGGATTTTGAGGAACTGGTCTCTTGTTCTTCCTTTTTTGTTATTCTCTTCTATTTCTTTGCACTGCTGATTATAATACTTTTCTTTGTATCTGCATTCAAGTTGCAGAAAAGCTGCAGTTAGAATTCTGATTCTATTTCTGTCACCTTTTATTTTTGCTTCTCATCTATCTTTAGCAATTTTAAGAGTTTCATCAGTCATCTATCAAGGCTTCTCCTTTCTTTTGGCTACAGGAGTATTCTTTGCACATTCCTCTTTGATAACGTCTCTGGTTTCAGCCCACAGTTCTCCCAGTTCATGATCAATTAAATTTAGTAATGCAAATATGTGCTTTTAAATTGTCTTTAAATTCTTCAGGAATATTATTTAGATTATATTTTGGCCTTATGATTATTTTAGTGTTTTATTCATCTTTATTCTAATTTTTTATATTAACAGTTCATGGACTATACCATAATCAGATCCTGATCTTGTTTTAGCAGATGAATATAGCTTCTCCATCTTCTCCTTCTGATTATGTAATCTATTTGGCTCTTGCATTTGCCACCCAGTGACTTCCACATATACATTTGGTTGTCTGAAGCATGTGAATGCAGTGAATAAGCTGTTGGCTTTGCAGACATCTATGAGTCACTCTCCTAGTCCAAATTTCCCAACAATGTTTGATTCTCCTACTTTTGCAGTCACTTATGATTATCATCTCATGTTTTTTAGATGTATGATCAGTTTCTTCTTGGACCCTTGTGTAAAAGCTTTTAATTCCATTGTCTTCAGCATATGTAGTTGGGGCATAAACTTGAATGGTGGTAATGTTGATAGGCCTTCAATGAAGTCTGATTGATATAATCAGTCAGACTTTGCATTATACCTCTTAATTACCTGTGCTACATCTCATCTTACTATTAGAGCAATGCACTTACTTCTGAGTTTGTCATTTCTGGAGTAAAACACTTTGTAATTTCCTGACTGAAAAATTCCTAATCCAATCCATTTTAGCTCACTCACACCTAAGATTACAATGATTAAATGTTCTATTTCTCATTTTATGATTTCAAGTTTATCTTAATTCACACTTCTCACATTCCACGTTCCAATTGTATGTGTTGCAAGTTTTGGACTTCCCTTTTGCATCTGTTGATATCAGCAACCAGACGTCCTTTTGGCTTTAATTCCATCCCACCATTAAAAGCAGCATCATTTGTACTTGTCCTCTGCTCTTCCCCAATAGCCAATTGAGTGCGATTCATCCCGGGGAGGTCTTCTCTTCCAACACTGTTTTGGATTGCCTTCTTCTAAGGCAATGGTATGTTAGTACTAAGGTTAGTACTAACCAGGGTTAGTTGAAATGTCAGTGGTATGGTCTGTGAAAGATCATCTGCCAGAGTCACCTTCCACGACTGTTGTTGCCCAGTTATCTATGTGCAATCTATAAAAATATAAAGTATGTATCACAGAAAATGATCCTGCATAAGTATGACTTACATGAATTTAGACTCTGTGAAGAAGAGCTGATCATTGTGTGAAGGTTAGGGACATGATCCTGTTTGCTTCCCCAAATATTGATTATCCCTACATGAATTATCTGCACAGGGCAAATCTGATTTAGGGATCTATATACTATCAAGCCTTTATATTCAGGATGTGATGTTGCTCATCAGAGTCTGAACAGAATGTAATTGTATTTGTTGAACTAGATTTTTTTTTGCCTCATTTTCTGTGAAACCCACACTGTGCCACATAATGTTAATCCATAATGAAAGCAATCATTGGGGAAAGACTGGTGTAAATAATTGTGTTTTATTAGGTTTTCATTTTTCTACAGTTGTATTGTTTTCCTCTTTCTTGGAAGCTGCCTAAAGTTTCAAGGAGTGGGATATAAACCTTATAAATGAAATAAATATTAATATCTGACTGACCAGCCAAATGAGATTGTCTCACTTCCTCCCTATAGATCTTAGTATGAAAATCGACTCTTTTGGACGACTTGGGTGAATTGGGTGAGAAGCTTCAGTAGTTTCTAAGTAAAGAGATAAACGTTCAGCTTACAAAATTCAGTGCAGAAAGCCAAGATAAACTAAGTGTAATGGCTTTTTAACAACAAAAGGAGCAAGCTGCAACAATGTGTCTGACTTCTAGGATTATGACATAAAATTGCATTCAGTGGGAAACTGTTGAACTGTACTATTCATTGCAGAATGCCTCTTACATGTCACATTCAGAGGACTGTATTTCTGTCTCAAATTTTGTAGGAGACAAAACCAACTTCAGGAGGTTTCAGCCTTGAACAGATGACCAATGGTGAAAGAGATACACCTTAGCTTATCTCCTTTAACAATTTGCTCAAAATCACTCCTCCTCAAAGTAGCTCCCCACATCAGATGAGAAAGGACCCATTTTTTCACAGTGGGAATGAGGTAAAGCACGTTGGAAGAAGCAGCTTTGGGTGGAAAAATAACTTATCTTTGACTTGTGATGATTAGATATGAGCCAATCACCATGTCTCTTTTGTTTGGCACTAAATGACACAAATGGCTGTTCCATATGTGTGAAAATACTACAGCTGCAAACAGATCGGCAGCCATTGTCATCACAGAGGACAACTTAAATTAACAAGGAATGATGCTTAGCATTTGCACCCCCAGTCAGGAATAAAGAGGCAGACACAAGGTATTTTGGGAATTTAAAGGGCCACTTTATTTAAACAATTAACAAACTGTAAATACGGCAAGGGATCTAACTGCGGTACAGGTCAGGCCCGGTGTCCGCGCCAGGACTGCCGCCCTGACCTGTCTGGGCGAGCCCCGCTGCCCCGGGTGCAAGCCAGCCATACACATGGTTGCAACCCGGCCAGACAGGCAAATGGTTCCCCCCTTGAAGTTCCGACCACTCCGCCATACAGCCCGAGTGAAGGATGTTTACAGGGGGGGTCCCTGCAGCAGTCTGCCCTCTCAGCTGATTGCCATAAAGCCCACCAGCCAATCCGACAGATCCCCTAGTGGGGATATGCCAAGGGTGCTCTCCGGCCCGCTCCCTCTTTTCCAACTCTATCCTGCCAAGTGACCACCTCATTACAGCTCCACCGATAAGGACTACCACAACCCAGTACACAGTGCAAGGTAGGCGAAAAACTCCCCTCCCCATTGCCAATACGGAGAAAGGAGAAAAAATTCCTACTTGGCCCTGACAACCAGCGACCAGCTCTCCTGCACTGGTAAAGGGAGGGTGGGTGGGTTGAGCGCGTGAAGCAGACTGCAGGGCTGAGGAGGCGTAGCCGCCTTGCAAGGCTTGGCTCCACCCCCCAAAAGCCCGCGCTTGGGAGAGAGGCAAAGCTGCTGCTTTCTCCCTCCGAGGCTGCAAAAGCGGCCCCCAGCCTCAACAGCCTTGGCTGCCGGCTGGGCGGGCCGTCTTATTAGCATTTATATACTATAATATTTATGACCAGTATTTATTACTGGTTTGTGGCTAATTTAGTTGTCTGTTTAAACAATTGCCTGCCAAGCAGAGCAGTTGTGAATAAGGGATGAAACTCCAGCATGCACGATTACATGCATGCATGAAAGCCAGTTGCATTGTACTGCACTGTTAGGATGAAATATGATGAAGCAACCTGTCAAACAGCTATGAGTAGGCTTATGAACAGATGAATAGTCCACCAAAAATTGGCTCTCTGTTCACAGCTGGTGAACAGGGTGTGATCTGAACCAATGAGAATTCAAGTATCCCTGAATTCGGTTTCGTTTTCTCGGCCATGTCGGATGCTCCTCTCCGCAGGTCCGGGAGGAAGCGCCTGAGCAGCCTGACCGGGCGGCTGATCTGCGAAGATTAGCCCCCAGGACTCCCAGTGAGGGAGGCAGGGTCCGGAACGCGGCGGGAAGAGCCCCCTGAAATCGATGCAGGGGGTAAATTGCCCGTTTGTTCCTATGGAGGCCAGCAGACGTGCGCGGCACCTTGAGTGCTGCCGGGCCATGGAAAACGGCAAAGAGCAGAACTAGGCGGAAGCCTGTAAGTAAGCGAATCCCTTCTGTTATTACAAGCGCACACGAAGCAGTGGTGGGATCTGAAGTTAAGAAGGCTCGGTCTCTTCCCCCTCGCTGAGTTTCAGAACTTGGTCGGCGGTCCCCGCCCTAAAATGGCAGCGAAAAAGCAGATTCCCGCTTTGGGCAAGTCAATTTCGGCTGCCCTGCAGGGGAAAGGAGAGTCGCTCGAGGACTTGGTGAAGAGGTTGGTTATCGAAGCCATAAAGCCCTTTGTTGACAAGCTGAATGAAACAGATCAAAGGGTGGGCTTAATTGAGAGCGAAGTGAAAACCATTAAGGAAGTAGCGGGGGGGGGGCAGAGAAGTCTGCTCGGGAAAATGCGTCACTCGTGAGGGCAACGAATAGAGTTAAAGCTGGTGGAGAACCAGCTGATCGGGCTACAAGTGGAACGAACACAGTCAATTTTGCGTCTCCAGGATGTGAAAGAGGAGGAAAATGAGGATTTAAGGGATCTGGCCTCAGAATTATTGGTGACACCCGCGAGGGCAACTAAAGAAGAGGTAAAAAGCGCCATTTTGGAAGTCCGCCGGGCTTCTTCAAAATATGCAACGAAGCGTCAGATGCCTCGCGAGATCATCATCGATTTTTCATCTAAGAGGATCCGAGACACTATCCTATATAACTCATACAATGCGGATCTGGACTTTCTGGGTAATAAAGTTAAGATACTGAAGGACATTCCATTCCCACTTCGGAAAAGGAGATTTAAGTATAAAAGGTTTGCAGCTCTTCTGAGGGAACGTGGAATAAAGTATAAATGGCTATTTCTGGAAGGTATCTGGTTTAGTTACAAAGATCAAGCTTACAAGATAACATCAGAAGATCAACTAAGGGATTTTTAGGACAAAAACCAAGAATTTCAGCAAGACACCAAGCAAGAAGAAAAGGATTTGAAGTCTGAAGGGGGGGGAGGTAACGAGCACTGCGGTTGCAGCTGCTCAGAGAGAACTGCGTCCGAGGCCCAGGGGGGGGGGGGAGGAAGACTTAATTTGGATTGTAATCTGTATTTTGCAAGGCCAACCACTCCATCAATATTTTACAAAGTTTAAATTTTTTAATAATGGCAGTATGAAGGGAAAGCATTATTTGTAGTGTAGTGTTGTTATATGTTGCTGCTTTTTTTTCTTTCCTTCCCCTGCCCCCCTTCTTTCCCTCTGTATTGTTAGTTAATGTAAGTAATAAAAAATAAAAAAAATTCAAAAAAAAATAGAATTCAAGTATCCCTAAGGGTTACACAACCTCTTCTTCCACCCATCCTCAGTTCAAGATTTCAGGTGGAGGAAAGATACCTATAATTTATTATTTATTTATCAAAAATATTTATATGGATTTGAAGAGGTTTACAATATGACAAAGCAATAAAACCATATAAAATTAAATGTATATAATTACATGTATATAAAATCTACAGGGAAACTTTTCTTTCCTTCATCAAAAGTCTTGAAAACAAAGCTTAATATATAGCCCAAGACCTACAAGCCAATTATATAAACAGCCCTGAAAAGAGCTCCACTCGCACATTTTCTGAAACTTAATAAAGAAGAAACCTTCTACACATGTTCAGCCAAGCAATTCCTTAAAGCAGTGGAGAGGGACTGGGCTCAAAGAGTGGCCAACTGAATAAGTCAATGGAAAGAGATTAAGAGGAAGCAGAGATCAGATTTGTACACCTAATAGAAGTGTATGCCAGGAAATGTGATCCTAAAGATACGTGGGCCCCAGGCTCTGAAGGGCTTTTTAAGTAAACACCAGCACCTTAAGTTGTGCTAACAACCAGTAAAGATACTGTGAAAGCAGCTGACTCCCCATAAAAGGTGAGCAGTCACCAATTAAAGTTTTTAGACAAATGTCAAGGAAATCCACATATGAAGTATTTATACAGTCTACAGGTTACTATAGCATGGATCAGCATGTTAAGGTCTAGTGAGGGGGACAATTATAACTGAAATGTAAGGTGCTCCTGACACCTGTACCAATCTACAAGGCTGGGCCCAGTTGGGCCATCAGACTCTTCACATGACCAATCAGTGATAAACTAACTTCTTTAAGGGTAGGCAGAATGGATAATACCAAAACAATCAGCAAAGATGGAATTCCTTTAACCAACTGAAGAAGGAAGTCATCCATCAGACCTACAAAGACTGTTTCTGTCAAAATACTAAAGCCAGATGGAAAGTATTCAGGGACAGATATCTAAGAATGTCTGTACTTGGGCTACTACCATAAATTTATCATCTTGCCTAGAAAAGCAAGAGGCCAGTCTGTAATTGGCCACCTCATCAATTTCCAAAGAAACTTTCTGAAGCAAAGGTCCAGTCACCAAGTCTTTCAAGCACTAGAGGAACACTCTGTTATGCAAAGAAGTGTTAATAATACTAACAAACAGAGCTATCAATTTCTTCTGAGTAATTAACCATAAAGAGCAGGGATTGAATGTGTGTCAGGTATACTGGGTTCTAGTAGAATATTTAAGAAGGTTAGGAGATCTTCATTCTCCAATAATTCCTAACCCAAACAGATTGCCTCCTACCCAAACAGATTAACATGGGGGGAGGGTAGATCTGAGTTATCAGATTAGATGTTTGTTTGTTTTTTCATCTTAAAAAAGCACAAAAGACAACTTCATGTTGGGGAGACCTGGGATACCAGCCTTGATGGTGCACTCTCTGTCTTTCATGGCGGGAGACACTATCAATAGTGTCATTTTTCCTGCTGTTTCTAAAAACATAACATTCAACTTTGAAGCATGTTGTGTGACAGCAGCTAATCTTTGAAATATTTTATATCCTTTAATCGCATTGCCATTTTCAAAATGTATATCTCTATAAGATTTTCCTTTGTTTCTCAGAACAGCTAGGCAGAGAGAGTCCCCTATGAACTTCACTGAATTGTGTAAAGAAAGGAATTTGGGTTTACCACATACAAAGCACAAATATTCTGCACTGTACCAAAAAAATAAGTTTTTCCCACTGTTGCTGCCACTAATGTGCAATAAATTTACTATGATTTTTCAGTATGCTGATGGTTCTAGTGTCACTTCTTTCTTCCTCAAAACTGGCTCCCACCCACCACCACCCCCAGAGCCTAGCTTCACCATCCTCTGCTGTGATTTTAATAGAGAGGTGAAATACTGTATATTGGTTTTACAAGAGTTTTATTCTGGAGTGGCTTGTTGATGCCTTTACTTTGTTTGCAAGTAAATCTGTAACCCGTCTTCATCTTGCAAAACCGTTAATCAAAGATAGTAGCAATGCACAAAAGATATACATTTTGCAACTGTAACCTATACTTGTGAAAACTAAGAGTGACAATATCATGCCCTGCCTCTTTGTTGCTTACACTGGTGCAACAAGCTGTTGGAAGCAAGCTGCTCTTCTTCAGGATGGATTAAAACACATACATGCAGAGTTACCATTGAAAACAGCAGCTATCTTTCAAGTTCTCCCTCTCTTTTCAAAAAGTCTAGATCTCTCTATAACGCATCATGAAATTTCAGACCCTAATCAAACCAGATGTTTGTGCATGTGTGACACTGAAGATGTAGCAGATACAAATAAGGAAAAGACTAATCCCTCCCCCCATCATCCATCCCTGACTCCAAGCCCAGGTGTAGTTTAGGATATTAACTAAGTCTGCAGCCAATCTCAGTTTCTAAGAACTATATAAAAAACACTGGCCAGGACATTTATACCACAGAATCTGTGACAAGGGAGTATTTTTCATCATTAACTGTAACCCGCCTTCCTGTAACTTTCCTATTATTTGTTTACTTACTTCATTTATACCCCATTTTTCTCTTCAATGAGCACTCAAAACAGCTGAAAATATGTGACTAGTCCAAGATCAATCAGCAAGTCACTCTGTGGGGAGGGGATGTGGCTTGGTGGTAGAGCATCTCCTTGGCATGCAGAAGGTCTCAGGTTCAATCTGTGGCATGGCAGCTAAAAGGACCAAGTGGTAGGGTTATGGGAAAGACCTCTGCATGAGGTCCTAGAAAGCCATTGCCATTCTGAGTAGATAATACTGTCCTTCATGGACCAATGGTCTGATTCAGTATAAGGCAGCTTCATGTGATGATGTGTTCAAATTTTCATGGCAGAGTGCGGAATTTGGACTGACTCTCCCAGATGCTAGTTCAACACTCAAACCATTAAACCACACTGGTAGGGATGTGCGTTTCGGCTTTCTGAATGCCGAAAGAAAGCCGAAACAAAAGTGTTTCGGCTTCTTTCGGGTTAGCCGAAACATTTCGGAGAAAGCCAAAATGTTTCGGCTTATCCGGAAGAAAAAAAGCCGAAACGTTTCGGCTTCTTTCGGCTTTCTTTCAGCTTTTTCTAAGGGAAAATGCCTCCGTCTTCCCGGATGCCTGGGGGAGGCATTTTCCCACCGAATCAGCCCAAAATTAGTGGGGACCTTCCTCTAACCCCTCTCTAACAACCCCCCAAGTTTCAGACCGATTGGACTTTGGGGGGGGCATGTTATGGCCCCACAAAGCAGGTCCCCATATCCTCCCATAAGAAAGCGAAGGGTGAGCATATTGTTAGCATGCTGCTGCTCATCTTTCTTCATTATTTCCTATGGGGAAAAAATGAAGAGGCAGGCTTCCTTTGCCAGGGGTGGAATTTTGCATGCAAAATGCCCCCCAACCCTCAGGGGCCCTTCTCCCACCTCTACTCCCACCCCCCACCAAGGCTCAGCCTGCTCCCACTTAGGGGGGGGCATTTCATGGCCTCCCCAAGTAGGTGCTCTCAGCCCCCAAAGTCCACCCCGTACAGCCCCACAGAAACCCAATTCCCCCCCCAGCTGCCACACACAGACCCAAATCCCCACATTAGCCCCTCACAGACCCAAATCCACCCCCAGCAGCCCCACACCCATAACCCCAGGAACAGGCTGGCAAAGGCCAGCCCTCTCCCTTTGTTCCCTATGCTGGGAACTTCTAAATTCTCTTTCCCTGGCCAATTCTGCACAGTCCAGGGGTGCCACAATGGTGGGCACACTTCTGAGTGCCAGCTGGTCCCTGTGAAAGAGCACCTGAACCACAGACACCCTTCCTCAAGTTCCCCCACCACCTACAGAGATGGCTGGCCAGCCAGCCCCATTGTTCCCTATGATGGGAACCAACTGCACAACAAAGAATAAAACACGAACAACACAAAATAAAGTTTTTTAAAAATTATTTTCTCCCTTTCAAAGTACAAGTAGCAAAGCATTATGACCAAAGGGCATGGCAGCAGTATCTTACAAAAAAAATAACACAACTCGCTTCACATTAAAGAATCACCCGCAAAAAATTGCTGTCAAAAGCACTTTATTTCTTTAACTGCTTTAGGTTACACAGTAGGAAGGCACAACAGGGCATGAAAGCAGTGTACTACACAAAAATAACACAACTCACTTCACATCAGAGAATCACCCAAACACAATTGCTGTCAAAAACGGTGAAGTGGGTTGTATTATTTTGTGTAGTACACTGCTATCATGCCCTGTTGTGCCCTCCTACTGTGTAACCTAAAGCTGTTCAAGAAATAAAGTGTTTTTGAAAGGAATTGTGCTTTTGTGATTCTCTGATGTTAAGTGAGTTGTGTTATTTTTGTGTAAGATACTGCTGCCATGTCCTTTGGTGTGCCCCCTGCTGTGTAACCTAAAGCTGTTCAAGAAATAAAGTGTTTTTGACAGGAATTGTGCTTTGTGATTCTCTGGTGTTAAGTGAGTTGTGTTATTTTTCTGTGTGGGGGACTGCTGGTGTAATGTGTCATAATGCTTTGCCTACTTGTACTTTGAAAGGGAGAAAATAATTTTTAAAAAACTTTATTTTGTGTTGTTCATGTTTTATTCTTTGTTGTGCAGTTGGTTCCCATCATAGGGAACAATGGGGCTGGCTGGCCAGCCATCTCTGTAGGTGGTGGGGGGATTTGAGGGAGGGTGTCTGTGGTTCAGGTGCTCTTTCACAGGGACCAGCTGGCACTCAGAAGTGTGCCCACCATTGTGGCACCCTGGGCTGTGCAGAATTGGCCAGGGAAAGAGAGTTTAGAAGTTCCCAGCATAGGGAACAAAGGGAGAAGGCTGGCCTTTGCTAGCCTGTTCCTGGGGTTATGGGTGTGGGGCTGCTGGGAGTGGATTTGGGTCTGTGAGGGGCTAATGTGGGGATTTGGGTCTGTGAGGGGCTAATGTGGGGATTTGGGTCTGTGTGTGGCAGCTGGGGGGGGAATTGGGTTTGTGTGGGGCTGTAAGGGGTGGACTTTGGGGGCTGAGAGCACCTACTTGGGGAGGCCATGAAATGCCCCCCCAAGTGGGAGCAGGCTGAGCCTTGGTGGGGGGTGGAAGGTAAGGTGGGAGAAGGGCCCCTGAGGGTAGGGGGGCATTTTGCATGCAAAATGCCAACTCTGGCAAGACAAGCCTCCCCCAGCTGTAGTAGAAAAAAGAGCACCTACTTGGGGAGGCCATGAAATGCCCCCCCCAAGTGGGAGCAGGCTGTGCCTTGGTGGGAGGTGGGAGGAAAGGTGGGAGAAGGGCCCCTGAGGGTACGGGGGCATTTTGCATGCAAAATGCCAACCCTGGCAAGACAAGCCTCCCCCAGATGTCAGTGGTAGAGAACAGAGCACCTACTTGGGGAGGCCATGAAATGGCCCCCACAAGTGGGAGCAGACTGAGCCTTGGTGGCGGGTGGGAGGAAGGGTGGGAGAAGGGCCCCAGAGGGTTGGGGGGCATTTTGCATGCAAAATTCCACCCCTGGCAAGACAAGCCTCCCCCAGCTGTAGTAGAAAAAAGAGCACCTACTTGGGGAGGCCATGAAATGCCCCCCCCAAGTGGGAGCAGGCTGTGCCTTGGTGGGAGGTGGGAGGAAAGGTGGGAGAAGGGCCCCTGAGGGTACGGGGGCATTTTGCATGCAAAATGCCAACCCTGGCAAGACAAGCCTCCCCCAGCTGTAGTAGAAAAAAGAGCACCTACTTGGGGAGGCCATGAAATGCCCCCCCCCAAGTGGGAGCAGGCTGTGCCTTGGTGGGAGGTGGGAGGAAAGGTGGGAGAAGGGCCCCTGAGGGTACGGGGGCATTTTGCATGCAAAATGCCAACCCTGGCAAGACAAGCCTCCCCCAGATGTCAGTGGTAGAGAACAGAGCACCTACTTGGGGAGGCCATGAAATGGCCCCCACAAGTGGGAGCAGACTGAGCCTTGGTGGGGGGTGGGAGTAAGGGTGGGAGAAGGGCCCCTGAGGATAGGGGTGGCATTTTGCATGCAAAATGCCACCCCTGGCAAGACAAGCCTCCCCCAGCTGTCAGTGGTAGAGAACAGAGCACCTACTTGGGGAGGCCATGAAATGGCCCCCCCAAGTGGGAGCAGGCTGAGCCTTGGTGGCGGGTGGGAGGAAGGGTGGGAGAAGGGCCCCAGAGGGTTGGGGGGCATTTTGCATGCAAAATTCCACCCCTGGCAAAGGAAGCCTGCCTCTTCATTTTTTCCCCTTAGGAAATAATGAAGAAAGATGAGCAGCAGCATGCTAACAATATGCTCACCCTTCACTTTCTTATGGGAGGATAGGGGGACCTGCTTTGGGGGGCCATAACATGGCCCCTCAAAGTCCAATCTGTCTGAAACTTGGGGGTTTGTTAGAGAGTGGTTAGAGGAAGGTCCCCACTAATTGTGGGCTGATTCGGTGAGAAAATGCCTCCCCCAGGCGTCCGGGAAGACGGAGGCATTTTCCCATTGAAAAAAGCCGAAAGAAAGCCGAAAGAAAGCCGAAACAAAGCTGAAAGCCGAAAGCCGAAACGGCTAGCTGTTTCGGCTTTCAGCTTTATCCGAAAGAGATTCTTGCTAAAGCTGAAACAAGAATGCCGAAATTTTTTTCCTTCCACACCCCTACACACTGGTTTTCAAAAGAAAAGAAAAATGGTGAGAGAGCTCCAAACTCAGCTACAGAAACAACTAGGAAGAATAATAGAAGTGTGTGCGTGCATACGTGCATGTGTGTGTGTGTGTGTGAGAGAGAGAGAGAGAGAGAGAGAGAGAGAGAGAGAGAGAGAGAGAGCATCATATAAGTTGTGTTAAATGGAAAAAAACAGAGAATGGAAGTCAAAGAAAATAATTAGATGAGGATTAAAAACAGGGAAGAGCATTGAATCACCAAAATGAATATGGCCTATTTTGTTCAGCTGCTTTGATTGTGCAAGGCCATAGCTATTAATATATATCCTTTTTTCATTTTTTGTTTGAGTATGCAAAGTAATGAAAAGTTCCATTAACGTCTCGAAAATACTTTTGTGGACTACTATTCTTCTACGCCTTCTCTCTAAGTTTACACTGCTACTGATACAATTAGTAGTAGTGGGAAAGTTCCACATCAAACTTAGAACTTCAAAATTTGCATTTAATTATGCAGGGAACAGGAATAGCTTATAGTTGTGGTGTGTATGTATGTGCCATTAAGTCGCTTCTAATCTACGATGACCCTATGAAAACATCCAACCATTAATAGACATGGGCACGAACCACAAAAAAAGTGAACCATGTGGTTCGTGGTTCATGGGTTTCCATGAACCAGGAACCACGACCTCCCACGAACAGGGGCAAGTTCCCAAACCAGTTTGTGGTTCATGGGGTTTAAATGCCCCTTTCTGGCTGCTTAGCAGCAGGGAAAGGGGCATTTAATCATTTAAAGGGCCCTTTCCTCCCACTTGCAAGCGGCAGGGCCCTTTAAACAGCCCAAACCCCACAAACCCCAGCCCCAGCCCCCCCAGCCCCACACTTACCTTGTCTTCTCCACAGCCGCGTCCTCCTCCCCCTCCTCCTGCGAGGAGCAGGAAGGCCATTTTCAGCCTCCTTCACCGCCACACAGGCCTGCAGGGCAGCGAAGGAGGTCAAAAGGGCCTTCCTGCCCCTCAAATGGCTGCCGTGGCAGCCATTTGAGGGGTGGGAAGGCTGTTTTTGGCCTCCTCTGCCACTCAGCGGGCCTGCGCAGTGGCGGAGGAGGCCGAAAACAGCCTTCCTGACCCTTGCTGGAAGAGGGGGAGGAGGCCACGGCCACGGAGAAGAGAAGTGTGGGGCTGGGGCTGGGGGGGGCTGGGGTTGGGGCTGGAGCTGGGGGCTGGGACTCGGGTTTGTAGGATTTGGGCATTTAAAGGGCCCTGCCACTTGCGAGCAGCAAGTTCCTTTAAACTATTAGCTGGCAGGGGGCAAGGGGGGGATCTGGGGAAATGGCCATTTAAAATGCCCTTTATATGAACCAAATGAACCAGTAGACTCGTTCATGGAAGTTCGTGAAAACGAGCTTCCATGAACCACTGGTTCACGAACCACAAATTAAGCTGGTTCATGGGGGGTTTTTTGGTTCATATTCAGGTTCGTGCCTATCTCTAATCATTAACAGATTTGCTCAGCTGTGGTAGCAACATTTTTTTAATCTGAAGTTTTTTATTATTTCACCAAATAGCCTTCTTTTTATACAGAATTAACAGGAAAATTAACCACTTAGGGTTTTCAGATGGTTTCAACAAAAATACTAGGCACTCTTGATAAAAGTGTGTCAACCATGTGGGAACCAGGTAGCTTGGCAAGGTGGCCTGCTGAGCAGTAGGCAAAGAAAGATGCAGGCTGCAGGCCTCAAATGGCTATCACTTCTGTGTGTGCTTCATGCCACACCAACAGTGGCAGGCAGATACCCCACCAATAAGATTGCCAGCCCCTGCTTGAAGCCGAGGACTCCTCACCCCCACCTGCCAGCCCCTGCCCCTGCTCACCTCTTGGGGGAATTGTCAGGAGGAACTTTTTCGAAGCATGCAAAAAAAGGTGCGTTTACTCTCCAGGGGCCTTCCACTGATGTCACTTCTGTTTTAAAATGAAAGCACTGGGGGCTCAGTGTGGCCAAATTAGCCCCAAACATAGTTTTGGGCCAGTTTGGCCCCATTGAGCCACCACTGCTTCCTTTTAAACCAGATGTGATGACAATGAAAGGCCTCCAGAGTACATGCACAAGGAAGTAGGAGAAGCACCCCCAACCAGCACCCCACACCCTACTCTGAAAGTAAGGGGGTGGAAACGCTACCCATGAGACATGGGTGGTGTAATTATTCTGGAGCCCCACATCCAACTCACTGATTTAACTTAACTTATAGAGTTATTGTGAGAATAAAATGGATTAAGGGAGACTGTTGTAAGTAGAGATGGGCACGATCAGCGTTACGATAGAAAAATACCCACGATAATGGTGTTCGCACGATCAGGACCAAGTGGATCAGTGCCGTCCATGGCGACCGATCCAGCATTCGGGGGGGGGGGGCTTCATCGGGGCTTGATTCGGGCCATCGGGATCTGATTGGGGATGCAGACAATCAGGCGCCAGTAATCTATTCCCTAGGCAACAGAGCCAGGGGAATGCCTGAGCTGTGTTTGCCCTCCTTCTGTCACCCTGGAAACCCGAATGGAAGCCCAGCTTTCCTTGATCAGCAGGGCTTCCTTCCAACCACGGAGCAGGAACGCACTCACCACCCGTTGGGAGAAGAGACACAGGGGAAGGAGGGGGAAGGGGGTATTCTGTAGCCATGGGCATTCCAAACGTTTTTTGCTTTATAAAAAAACAGGGCTTTGTAAGAGGAATGGCTGTTTTTCTGTCTGTCACTCTCTGTTTTTAACCTGCTTTTAAAACACTGTATTTTGTGGGAAAACCTCATTCACGGCTCTGTGTGTGTGTTTAAAATATGCTTTTGGAAGACTGGCTGCTTGCTTTTAAAATCGGGTGGGGAGGAATGGAGCATTCTGTTCCTGCTTTTTTTTAAAAACTGGCTGAAACATGTTGACGGGGTGTCTCTCTCTCTCTCTATTTGGAGAGGCAGGGACAGGTTAAAAACTTTTTCCCTCTCTGCTCTAAGTGTGTGTGTGTGTGTGAGAGAGAGAGAGAGAACGTCCCCTCCCTGAGGGGAGGCGGCTCATTGCCGGGTTAAAAATTTTCCCCCCCTCTGCTCTAAGTGTCTGTGTGTGTGTGTGTGTGAACATCCCCTCCCTGTGCCCGCAGCGCCCAGCGGTCGCCGCCACCACCCACCTTCCCACATAGCTGGGAACAGCGGGGCACCCCTCCACTTTGGCCACCCCGATCCGATCCACAGATCGGAAACGGGAGAGGATCAGTGTGGATTGGTGATTTGGGGTTGTGGCCGATGTGGATCCAGGATCAGCTTGATCGGTAATTTTTTTTGGATTGTGCCCACCTCTAGTTGTAAGCCACTTGGGGTCCCCATTAGGGAGAAAACTGGGATATGAGATAAATAAATATTCATACCATTAAGACATAATTCAGAGTGACATCTTCCCTCCATCTCACCCTTATCACCTCTGGAGTCAGGGAAGCAGGGGCTTCAGAGGAAAAGCTGCTGCCATTGATTGCCAAGGGAGGGAGGGAAGCAAAAGGAGAAATCATAAAACTAAGACTAGTTCTCCAGGGCAAAAATGATCTCTGAAGTGTTTTATGGAATGGCTCCATAGGTTGTGGAACAGTGATGACCTCTGCCCCCATCATCCACTCAGCCAGGAATGTCACTATGATTGGACTAACAGTTATAGGGAACCATGGGAATTTAAATTCTTCATCATGCCTGCTCCCAGCACTACATGGACTGTGCCCCCCTGCTCTTTTTTTTGCATCTACTGAGAGGGGGGTGGTATCTTGCATCTACTGAGAGAGGGGGGGTATCTGCTTTTTCCCAGGTGGGAACCAGAAGAGGCAGGAAGCTTGTGGGGGTGGGGGGGATGAGGCAGGGCAGGCAGGACAGCTCCACAGGTAAGAAGGGAAAGAAAAAAAGCAGACAACACAAATGAGCAAAAGTTAACTCTCCATCTTGCAGCACGGAGGAAAACCAGAACCAGTGCTCCTCAACACGTGTACAATAAAACGGTGCCTGCTCCTTTTAGGGTAAAGGGGAAGCACCCTATTGCTTGAGAAGGGGGAGTGTCATCTTCTTCTCCAAGGTAGAGTAGAACCAGCTACAAGGTGGAGAAGTACCAGCTACAATTTGCCTTCCATCGCCGCTGCGCCCCCCCCCCCCCAGCCAGGCCCTAGAATTCAATGATTTTTTTTTTGCTCCTTTATTTTTTCACCTGCCTTTTATTTTAACCCTTGAGTTCTCTTTCACTACTCTGTCCCTTTGGAACTGCCTGCTTCTTGAAACTTTTAAAATACCAGAATTGTATATGTCTGGGTTTTTTCTCAATTTATGTCCTAGGCAGAAGGCACAAATAGTGGACTGTATGGTTCAAAATTGGACACTTGGGAAACTTACACATTCATTAGGCATGTGTGAGCTTATAGAAATGATGAACATATTGAATAAAAGTTATTTTAATTAACAGGAATTCGGTGAATGAGGGCTGTATCCTCCTCAGGCCTTGTTCTACAAGAGCCTCCTGGTTATTAGCAGGACACCACAGATAGTTGCTGTAGCATAGTGGTTAAGTGCTTGAGCTGTGAATCAGCATTCTCCTAGTTCCAATCCCACTGCTGCCATAAGCTCAGCAGATGGCCTCGGGTAAGCCACTCTTCTCAGTCCCAGCTGTATTGTGGGAATAATAATAACACTGTACATCACTCTCTGAGTGGGGCACTAATCTGCCTAGAATAGTGGTACATAAGTCAAACTTGTTGAAGAAAGTATAGTAAATTGATGATCTTCTATGGAACACCATTCTTTCCCACCAATATTTCACACAAAGATACAAGGCATCAAGAATGTTGTTCTTGGCTTTGTGTGACTCAAGTATTCATATTTAAAGGGACTTTGGTCAAGTTAAGGAAATTGTTCTAGCTACCAGGGGAGGAGCTGTGGTTCAGTGGGCAGAGCATCTGCACAGCATGCAGAAGGTCCCAGGTTCAATCTATGGCATCTCCAGTCAAAAGACTCAATCATTTCTTTATGCCTTGTAGCTGATTTTGCACCTGCACAGTAGGATAAACCTGTTTCTCTGCAGGGATATGGTTTAGTCACATCATTAAAAAGTACAGATCAGAAGTTTGCCCCTTCTTTGTGTATGTGTAAGCTGCAGTATGGCCACAAGATCAACAGCCATTAATGTAGCTTTCAGACAGACTCAGACAAATGCCAAACTTTAAGATATTTTCCCTTTAAATTGTTTATTTCTAAATCTATATGCTTTCAGTCACCATCAAAAACACACCACACAATTTTATTATCTACAGCCAAACCCTAAGATATAACGATAACTGCTACATGTTTGCAAGGTATATCTTCTTTGTAAGCTGAGCCTTAACCACAATGAACTCACAAAAGAATGAGCTCACAAATATTAATCAGAGCCTTTCTTTTCTTTTACAAGATAAGGACCCATATCTAATCAGGTCACTGGCATCTTACCTTTTAGTAATCCAGCCTAAAATTAGGAAATTTTTGTGACTGGAGTTAGATTCTTTTATCACTATATTGGCAATAGTAGTTTTAGTATTCTGGTCTTTGTTTGTTAACGCGGGATCAGGCTTAAGGCTATGGCCAAAAGAGCTGTACCAAGAAAGGAAAGGGAAAGGAAATTAATTCTATTTGATGGTACTCTTCCTTTAAACAAACTGTGGTGGTATGAAGGGGGCAGGGATTCATGTCACAAATGCATGTCCTTGAATGTGTGTGCATATGATGATGTGAATGGCAATCTGGTGAACAGGCTTGACTTGTTTGTCAGCTATCTAAGCTGCACATCAAATGATAAACTTGATCACCATATAAAATCATGAATCAGTGGCTACTTAAGCATGCCCAGTTATCATCTAGAACATTTTCATAGATCTGCAGCCTGCCTTGAAAGATAATCTTTCCTTACACCAGAAAGCATGTCCCTGCTTACATACAGGCCTCTTCTCAATCTAAAACAGCTAAATAGAAGCCTATGACAAAAGATTACCCAATTGAGATACAAAACCAGCGATTAGGCCTTGTAAGAAACCTAAGTGCCAGCTCTGCTCCCATGTCTACTTGAGCCACATTTATCACACAACCCAACATTAGCTCTCATTCACTAGCATATACTCTAATTTGCTACTATGTGCCAGCAATACTTACCTACCATTAGCACTGGTCAAACTGCAGTGTGTTTATGCAATAATAAAAACCAACACAAATCAGACATATAAATACTCAGTGAGGGAGCATTTCATTCTCTCTAGACTTTAAAAACAAAATGATTGCCATGCTTCAGAAAAAAAGGTGTGAAAGGGAAGCTCCAGTCTGAAGCTGATCATATTTGGCACTATCATACTTGGACCCCAAAATGATTGGCAGTGGTTAGTAGGAGTCTCACTTTGCAAGGTTATGTACACTGTTTCATTAACAGAGCAAGATTCAAGTCCAATAGCACCTTAGACCAACAAGCTCCCTTCCCACGATTCTCAAAAGCTTGTGCACCAGAAATCTTTTTGGTTTTTAAGGTACTACCAATCTTACTCTTACTTTTCATTAGAGATGGGCATGATCGGCATTATGATAGAAAAATACCCACGATAATGGCGTTTGTGCGATCGGGACCCGGCGGATCGGTGCCATCCACGGCGACCGATCCAGCATTCGGGGGGGGACCTTGATTGGGGCTTGATCGGGGCGATCGGTATCTGATCGGAGATCCAGTCACTCCGGTGCCAGTAATCTATTCCCCTGGCAACGGAGCCAGGGGAATGCCTGAGCTGAGTTTGCCCTCCTTCTGTCACCCTGGAAACCCGAATGGAAGCCCAGCTTTCCTTGATCAGCAGGGCTTCCTTCCAACCACGGAGCAGGAACGCACTCACCACCCGTTGGGAGAAGAGACACAGGGGAAGGAGGGGGAAGGGGGTATTCTGTAGCCATGGGCATTCCAAACGTTTTTTGCTTTATAAAAAAACAGGGCTTTGTAAGAGGAATGGCTGTTTTTCTGTCTGTCACTCTCTGTTTTTAACCTGCTTTTAAAACACTGTATTTTGTGGGAAAACCTCATTCACGGCTCTGTGTGTGTGTTTAAAATATGCTTTTGGAAGACTGGCTGCTTGCTTTTAAAATCGGGTGGGGAGGAATGGAGCATTCTGTCCCTGCTTTTTTTAAAAAGCTGGCTGAAACATGTTGACGGGGTGTCTCTCTCTCTCTCTATTTGGAGAGGCAGGGACGGGTTAAAAACTTTCCCCCCTCTGTTCTAAGTGTGTGTGTGTGTGTGTGTGTGTAGTCTCCTCCCTGAGAGGAGGCGGCTTGTCGCCGGGTTAAAAACTCCCCCCCCTGCTCTAAGTGTGTGTGTGTGTGTGTGTGTGTGTGTGTGTGTGTGTGTGTGTGCGAACGTCGTCTCCCTGAGGGGAGGCGGCTCGTTGCAGGGTTAAAAACTTCCCCCCCTCTGCTCTAAGTGTATGTGTGTGAACGTCCCCTCCCTGAGGGAAGGTGGCTCGTTGCCGCCTCCCCGTGCCTGCCGGACCCAGCGGTCGCCGCCACCATCCACATTCCCACATAGCTGGGAACAGCGGGGCGCCCCTCCGCTTTGGCCTCCCCGATCCCCGATCCATGGATCGGAAACAGGAGATGACCAGTGTGGATCAGTGATTTGGGGTCATCGCCAGCGCTGATCCCCGATCAGCTTGATCAGTAATTTTTTTGGGATCGTGCCCACCTCTCCTCTTCATACCCACAGAGCTACCCACCTGAAACTATATCATTAGTCTACACTCTGCTTGGATTGTGCACTTTGGGGGCATGTCCTGCTTTCATCTATGCCCTACAATGTAAAGTAATATGCTGATGACCTGAATGCTGGACTTTATGGTTTTTCTTTGCAATAACTCCTCTCACCACTGTCCATACAACCCATTCTGTTTGTTCCCTTGTTTATGCATACCTGCTATCTGAAAGCAACAATTCATGCATCTGATAAAGTAAACTGTGGTCCAGGAAAGTATGCTTTAAATAGTCTTTCAGGTTTTGCAAGACTGGTTATTGTTTTGGATGAAATAAACTAACACTCTTCTAGAATTTACCATACAAGGAAATCTACAGTATATAATAACTTTTAAAAAATGAGTTCAAGTATTATCCTTTAAAATGCAGCACAGAATTTGTACATCTAGTATTTTTTTCTAATATATTGGGATGGAATGGTTTCCCTATTAGATTTTCTGAATGTTGGTGGTTGTTTGGATTAAAATGTTGCTCATTTTTTAAAAAAAATAACAAAGCAATGTAATGCCTGCGATAACTATCTCCAGAATATATGGGAAAGCCAGGAGGATCAATAGAGAAAATTCTTTGTTTCTCTCCTTATACTGGGTTATTATGGGTCCCTTCCTTTAAATACCTGTTAAATTAGTTTTCTAAATTACAGAGATAACAACTCATATGATCCTCATTAGTCTTTGGTGCAACATGCAAGGTTGGTTTTTGGATTGGCAGGCAATGCTGGGAAACTGCCATGAGCCGCCATCCTTTCCTGCACCGGTCTTGGGCTGGTGGACTGGATTTATTGATGTTTCTGCCCAGCTGTCTTTCCTTTTTTGTGTCAGAAACATGAAATTGCTAGTGAAAGAGAAATCCACAGTGATCATCAAACATCCATCACTGTGGATTCTAAAATGCCAAGAACACTGAAGGTCATTGTGTTTCTAGGCCTGGACTACATACAGCACTGTTGCAGTGTCACTGTTTTGTTCACCCTTTCATTTTTATGCGCTGTCTAGACTTCATGAAAAGCCTATTAGGTAGGAATTCTCTCCAAAAGCCTTTCAAGACAAACCGATGAGTGGTGGTTTTGCTAATTCCTTTTCAATATTTTAGAATGTTCTTCAATAAGGTATCTTTGCTTCAGAGTATTGGTTTTATTTACGCATCAGATAGCTGAAGTTATACTCTTGTATTTGTGACTTCAGAACATTTTATCATAGATGGTTTTAAGACCAAAGAAAATAAGATAATATCCTTAGCATTTGATTTTCTGTAAAAATAATAATAATTTGAAAGGCTGATACCATCAGTCAAAAAAGTAGAAAATCATATTTTTGTCATTTGAGCAAGCTATAACATGTGTATTTAATAATTATTTTTAGAAGAATAAGTACAATTAATTGTGTAATCATCTTTACTGTAAAATCTACTAGGTGTTATGGCTGTTATAATATATATTGGAAATTTTTCGATATTTCTCAGCACTGATCCTTCCTGAATACAGTCAAAGGTACTATCCTCACACTGTATTGGTGGCATGATTGGCCCCAAGAATATAACTTAAATAAGCACCTTAAATGTTTTTGCTGATTCTAACTAAGCAAACTGTTTTGCTTTTTGAGGTGATTCCATTGCCTTCAGTATGAGCATGTAGGGCGATTCTGTTGAAATATGCACAGAAGATGGTAAGACTGTTTTGCTAATTTAATGGACAGCAAAATAAAGCCTCTGGTTAAGAATCTTATCAGTTACTGTGTACCTTTGAAATTCTTCAATATTTGTGATATTCTGAAAGGAAGTCACACTATGAAAAATTGCATTGTGGAACATTACACAAATCTGAGCGAGTTATTTGGTAGCAAAGCTATTAGAGCAAAATAAAAATATTGATTGTTGAGTGAAATCCAAAATTGGTTTTTGCTGGTAACTTCAGAGCTCAAATACATAATGAGGACCCTGTATATTAGAAAATCTTAAGGCATAATTGCTTCTAGTCTCGCTACTATAAAGGAGACATTCGGTAATGGAATGAACAGTTTAATAATGGACCCTGAGATACAATGCCACAGTACATTTCATTATCATGGGTGATTAGAGACCAGGATTAAAACACTTTGAACATAATGGAAAAGTGATATGTTTTAAGGGCATCCTGCCAATTTTGCAAATAGACAGAATGCATTGTCTGCAGAAAGAATGGGCCCAGCTCTTCCACAACTTTTACATTTTTGTTAGTGCTTTTAAACCAGGAGAACTGGTGATTCTTCAAGTACAGGGACATACTAAGGCAAGAAAAACAATTAATATTATCATGCCATGAAATGTCAGTCTTAATTATAGGACTGATGCATATGTAAATGAAAATCCTAATACTCTTTTTGTGGCTCACTCCTAAAACCCCATTCCTGAAATTTTGCAAGGATATTACAGTAATACTGTAAGGAAATGATACTCCATAGTAATAAGTACCTTTTACCTATTACTATGGAGTATCATTCCCTTACAGTATCATTGTCCAGTGTTGTTATTATCTTGCACTCTCTTTGCCCATGCTTCTCTTGGACAGCATGTCAGCTAGAGATAGATGGATCTACCTTTGTTGCTGGCATTTTTTATCTTTACCTCCACTTTCCACCTTTATCTGTGAGTGATTTACATACAAAAATAGTGGAACATTTTGATTTTTATGTAATCTAATACAATTTATTAGTTAATTATTTCACTTATATCCCACCCTTTTTCTATCTTGAAACTCAGAATTTCCAAGAGGTTTCTTATCCACAGATCCTCAGATAGTCTGGAAGTTAAGAGAAATGGCAAAGGAAATGGGTGTGATCAACTGATACAAACATGACCATCTTAGTCTCCACACAGTTGCATCATGTGCCTTTCAGTCGTGCCCTGCTGGGACCAAGATGATGTCTGAACTGTGATCTTAAGGGAGACTGCATTGTGAAGGGTGATGATGACATTCCGGCCGGCTGAAGGAGCTCATTGTCTATAGTGAAATTTTCCTCCCTTTAGAAAGCATCACTCCAAGACACAATTCTCATCTCTTCATGACCAATAGTACCTGCAAAATGACTTAAGAAAGATGCATAAATCCTTTCTGTCTTCCTCAGTCTTTTATCGATAGAAGTAAAATATATCTCTGTCTCCCCAAGATTCCCTTCTTCCACCCAGGCTGACCAGAATGCAAATGCCCATAAATTTTCAATGGATGGAATTCAGAAAGTACAGCCACAGCATAACAAATTTTCTCATTTACAAAACTAAGGGTCCAGATCAGTCCTTCTATATGTCTGGCTATCCTGTGCATGAGCTTATGGACAGAATATTCAGTGATGTGCCTGTTTGACAGTAGGCAAAGTTTCCTTTAACACTATTGGCCTACTCTTAGGAAGCTTAAAATCTAAACAGACAAGACACTCAGTCGCTCCACTGTAGCCTTACAGTAGATTATCCTGGGGCTAATTGGGGCCACCAAATGTTGCCATAATTATAATCAAATTGTCCTTCCACAGAAGATAATGTTTAGAAAAAAACAAAAGGAGTATGGCTAATGGCTCTGAGAGAGCCCCAAAGGTTTAAGAATAATCTACCAGTTGAGAAAAACAGTAAAAGCAGCGGGTATGACAATTATAGACTGATAGTTACTTAACAGGCGATCTTAATAGAGTTAATGACACTGACTACTTAGTAAAACCCATCTGTGGCTCATCCTCTGAATGTCGGTTGGCAAGCAAACAGGAGTACCAGCTGAAACATCAATGTGACAGATAAAGGGCACACATGTCACTTTCTAATTGTTCAGTACAGACTCAAGATGGATGTCTTATTTAAGCAGACCTGAAATTATAGTGTTGGAGTCCTTGCAAGAAGGCGACAGTCAAATACCGAAAGATATTTCTGCATCAGGGTCCTTTGATACCCTGAGATAAGCTACATATAGTTTTCATGTGCCAGGGAATAGTTTGCCATATACAGGTTTCTACCTAAACACTGAATAACAGAACACCAAGAATTGTACTAACCTGCTGTGTTTGCACATTCTATTTTAGAAAAGCATTCACCTTCATAAGTATCCTTGAGAGGTGAATAGCATCGTCACTATTGATTTATCATCAGAAGGGGGACTGAAGGCATAGGGGTAAAGATGAGTTGCCCAAAGCCACAAAGTAAGTACAATCTCTTGGCTCATGGCAAGCCTAATTATATTACTATCATTAATTAAATTTGCATGGCTGCTTCCTACCATGCAATAAATACAGAGAAGGTCAGTTGGGGGACTGCAACAATACCCTTTGGAACTGTGTAAATTTACTACAGACAGTTTCTTATAAGAGACTACAATGGTAATGATGTCATAGCAATTTATAATTACCAGGTTCAGGACAGTTAGGTTGTATGGTCTTTGTAGCACTCCACCAGGGACAGGGGTGAACCCAACATGGCTAATCTGAGGATCACACTAATCATTCAATCAACTGTATTGGTGGGTAGTGTGTAGCAAGAGCACAAAGAAAGCGTATGACCCACATTTACTGGAAACAATGTCGTGTTTTTCCATCAGTACTCAGCTCCCAGGCCCATGTTTGTTGCAGGCATTTTAGCCAAGCTCACATCATGCCCAGTGGTAGATAAAACAATTTCTTTTTGACATTGATCAGCATATTACTTATATGATGTCTCTATATGCACTAGCTGCTAAGAAAATCTGTATGAAATTTTTGTTCAACATTTAATATCCTGCAATTTATGTTACGTTTTTGGTCTATACATTTTAAAATTACTTTCAATTTTATTGTGCTTTTGTTGTCATTACTTGGGCAGTTGTTTTTGTTACATTGTAATGGCCTTTGGCCATATACAATACATTTTTACTTACTACCTATCTATCTACCGGACTGCCTGCCTACCTACCTATATACCTAGTTCAAAAAACAATCTTTCTCAGCTTATAATGTTCACTTGCACTTTGAGCATTCCTTCTCCAAGAACTCTTCTCTGACTTTGATATAGGAATTTCAAAAACCTTGCACAATTAAAATACCATAAATTCATGTGTGATGAAATACAGTTTAAAGAGAGACAGGGAAGGTCAGACAAGTTCCTCGCTGATGTGAGGGGAAAGTGATCTTTTGCCCTAACTATAATACCAGTGTTTTGAGGAGGAATTCTTGATAAGAGTTCTAAGTATTAAAGCCAGACAAGCTGAAACTTGTTTACACAGCCATGATAGAATTGGGGATGTGGTATTGGCAAAAAGGGTTTGAGTAGTAAGTGGAAACTCCCATCCCAGCCAAGTGAAAAGAATCAATTCTTCTTAGGAAAAAAGAGGATTAATTCCTACCCAGTGTCTAAAGAGGGCTTGGCTCTGAGGAGGACCCCGGGTGTATTGTAAAAGGAAACAATAGTGAACCAAGGTCTAAAAAGTTAAATTGAAATGGGAAATCAAAGTATTAAACCAACAACCTCTCACTATTAAGAACTAAGAACATAGAAACTAAACTTAAAGGAAACTGTTTCACCTGAAACTTCAAGAGTATTCCATTCTACCAAAAAATTTTACCTCAGTAACTTCATTCCCCAACAGTCTTTATTCTATCCCTTCCTGTTCAATAAAGTTGTTGTTTATTTTTTAACTTTACATCGTCTCCAGTGTCATTTCCCACATAGAAGAAGAGGGCTTCTGCTCCCCACCCTCTCTACCCAGCTTATCAGGGTGGGGCAACTTTAAAATCAATTACAGAGACATGCTACTTGAGGCTGCTCAGCCACCCCTGCTGCCAGCCTCCATCCCCCGCAACCGCTTGCCTGGCTGGCAGGGGGGAAAGGAGGAAGTAACAGGTTCAGGAGGCAAGAAACTTCTTAGGCTGGTGGGTGTGACAACATCACTTCCTGAAGAGATGTTATCATGCCTGGTGGCAGGCAGACTCCTGCATATTGCAGGGGCCAATTTTGGCCCCCATCAGGCTGAATTGGCCCTGTGCAAAGTGCAGGAGCATGCCCACTGCCGGCACAATGACATCATTTCCTGGAAGTGGCATTATCATGTTAGCACCAGGAGTGCATGTGCACTTTGCACACTCGCAGGATTAAGCCTCCCAGTAAGTGTTGGTTCCTCCTGCTCCTACCAGGAGGGTATATGGACATGGCAACCCTAAACGAAGCCCAGGATATCATTGTCAGGGTAGTAATTATCCACTCAATGGGGATGGTCTGTGCAGTCTTTATAATCACCACCACCCAAACTAACATTTGCCTTTTGCTGCTGGTCTACCAACCTCTTTATGAGACATTATGGGATTAGCTAAACACATCAAGACTGAGCAGGAATTTTTGGGTTTTTCTATGTTAGTAGGATCACTATTCACTTGCTTTATGATGTTTTTAGGTGGTATAATTAGAACTAGTGTAACACTTTGCATGTAAATAAGTTTGTGTGTTTTATTTCTGTTTATCAATGGAGCTTTTGAATATATATTTACTGTAATCAGAAGTGCAGCCCTCTCATGTGAGAAGGAAGAGGTCTCGATGGGTGAGTGGAATGTGTTGTGATTAGATGGTAGCTGTACCCTAGGGGGACAAGTGGACTGCAGTTTTTAGTCTGTTCTTGAGGAAAGTATTCATTCTGTCTAAGTCAGGCCAATTGTTTGGAAGCCTGAGTCAGTCTGTGTGTATCTTAGAGAAAGGTTATTCTGTCTAGTTCAGCGATTCTGTCTAGGTCCAGCAATCTGTATGAAGCCTGAGAGAGTTTGTGTCTGTGTGGATTAAAGAATTAATTTGTGAGCGAAGAACTAGGTGGAAAATTAATCTTCATGACTGGGTCTTTGTATCTTTATATATGTGAGGCTGTGCCAGTGAAATTCTAAATAGCTTGCATTTTGTTCTTATGTCACTGAATTCCACTGTGCATTACTGAAAATTTGTCTTGTGTGCTTTGAATTTGTTTAGTTTTTACCACAGCACAAATTTAAGATTGTGTATTATTTCCCCAAAAGTTTTAATGTTCATGCCCTATTGAAATGAATAACAGCTATGCACAGCTTAGGCTTGACATTCCCCCATCGGGGGTGGGGGATCCCTACTCCCATGTCCTCTCCCCCACTCCCACTTACCTGGCCAGCGGGGGGCACACCCCCAGGGTGCCTCCCTGGTGGTGCAGGTGCAACCCTGGGCAGCATGGCACACTCCCATGCCCCACCACAGGCATGGGTAAGTGTCCGCGTCCCAGTCTCCCACAAGGGGACTTAAGGGACCTAGCAACCCTAGTGCTGCTCCCATTCATTTCAGTGAGATGTATGAATATTATTCCCATTCTGCAGTCACTCCACTGGCTACTTATCATTTACCAGCCTCAATTCAAGGTATGAGCTATCACATATAAAGCTCTTCACAGCCGTTGTCCATTATATCTTTGAGACTACGTCTCTATATGTTTCACCATGGCAGCTTCATTCATCTGAATAGGGCCTTCTGCAAGTGCCACCTTGCATATGGGCAAAATCAACAGCAGCTCATACACGTTCATTCTCTGTGGTGGTCCCCACCTTATGTAATGGCCTACATGAAGAGGTCAGGAAACCTCCCACCCTCCTGGCTTTCCACAAACTATGCAAAACTGAAATATTCAAGAGGACTTTTTACTCAGATAGAAGGGCTGTACTGTAAGGAAGTACTCTCAGAAGAGGTGCATAAGTAAGGGAATAGGGACTATAGACCTAGTCTGCTGCTGTAAGTATGATCCTACTAGGTAGCCTCTGTGTTGTTTAATATGTCAGGCTTAGAAGTGCTTATGCTCTGTTTAGCCTTTCTTCATGTCTGTATTAGATTCCTGCTAGTTTTAAAGCTTTGCAAATTTGCATTCATTTACCCATTCACATAGTTTATTGAAATATCTTTGAAACTGATTGTATTGACTCACACTATATAATCTGCCCTGAGTCTCAGTGAGAAAGGCATATAAATGATGATGATGATGATGATGATGATATAACTTCTTGAGGGACTGTGTCCATAGAAAATACAAAGATATATGGACATTCTCAAATATATCTTCCTTTTCCTTTAAACAAATCTTACTTTCTTGGGAAATAGTCAATAATGTATTTGAGGCTGACATTAACATACCTTCAAAGATAATTTTGTACTAATAGCATGATTTGGGCAGCACTTTATTCTCTAAATTTCAGTCTCCATTATGTATTTTCCATTTTAATGTCAGAAAGGTGACACAGAGAGAGATTATGAAAAATGGCATGGTGCCTGTTATTTAGAAGCAGAGCAAAGAGAAATGTCCCTACCCCAAATGACTTTATACTTACCTTGCTGTTCTCATTTCAACATTGTGTAATAATGAACACTCTGGATGATGATTTTAAATGCAGTGAAATCCTACTTCTGTCACTCAGTCTAAAAGAGTTTCATGAACTTAACATCTTACTGTTATTTACTTTTTTTAATCAAGAAAACCCCAAAATGGAGAAAAAATCCTGCAAGTAACTCCCAAAAAACCTGAAAACAAGAGATATTGAAGTATATTGAGAGCCAGCATCACATAGGGGTTGGAATGTTGGACTAGGATCTGGGCAACCCAGGTTTGAATCTGTACTCTGCCATGGAAGCTCGCTGGGTGACTTTAGGCCAGTGATACACTCTCAGCCTAACTTACCTCACAGGGTTGTAGTGAAGATAAATGAAGGAGAGGACAATGATGTGAACCACTTTGGGTACCATTTGAGTAGGGTGGCAGATAAATAAAAAATAAGTAGGTAAGCTAAAAAAGTAATGTATGGAAGCACTAATTTATAAAGTCTGAAAGTTCTAAACTAAATACCTAAATATCCTTTAATAAATATACAACACTGTAACAACATAGCAATTCTAAGATAAAAGCCCAATCACATTGCAACAAAGCTACTTTTATCAGTGGTCAGTCATACAAAAAACCAGCAGAACTTTCTGCTAAAAATTCGTGTAAATGATACAAACTATTGGTTTGTTGAACCAAGGTTATATAGACATATAGATATTCCCAAAATACACAAGTTAATAAATAAAAATATTTGACATCAGATAACAGGACAAGTGAAGCAATGGCTACATGAACAGGTTGTGTTTGTGACCATGCATCTCTCTGCAGGAACAAGTATTCCTATTAAAATCCTGCACGTCACCCAGCTGTTAAAAGCTGTTACAAGGAGCCATCAAAGAAAAAAATGGCAACCATGTTCACAGTTAAGCCTGAGGAAAAGATTGATTAGGAACACAAGCAGCCAAGCCAAAAGGGTTTCCCTTCAATTAATGTACAATCTATCTCCGATTAAAGAAGCTATACAAATAATACATATGACCTTGGCTGACACAGTAGAAGAAAGAACCATAGCAGAGGAAAGAATTAATAAAGCCAATCTAAACAATTATTGGCTACAGAATGCAGCTAGTGCCAGGGAAAAACAATCCCTCCTCCTCAACCAAATAAGATAATCCTGAAAATAGTTGCACAAGACAGAATCTTGTCTCCTTCTGGAAATCCCACAATTAGGAGAAGTTGTACATAATGGACATTTTGGATCAAACCAGCCATTCCTGAACACAATTGTTTAGCTCATAGAAATATCATAGGGGAAAACACAGAGAAAAAACAATGAATGTTGTGACTGAATTTCAAACATTGAGTCCATGTAAGAAATAACTCCATGATGGAGAATGGCAAAAGATGATAAGCAGTGTCAGCGGTCACTTGCCTTTTACCATGTCTCCTGTGTTGCTGTTCATTAAATAGAAATCTTTCTATTAAGCAATATCACTCTAAGGGATATACGGCACATATGGGTTGGTAGGGATACTGCATGAAAAATAATTGGGCAAGCAAACCAATGACAAAGTGTATTCTGAAAGGGCATACACATTTTTGCACACCCAAATTATTAGAGGAATAGTTAGTAAAATTGGAGAAAGGTTATTTTTCAAGGGGAGCCCTTCCCCTCCATCCCCCTAGATCTGTAACAGTGTCCCTTAATTAGATTTAGTTGAAAAATATTGACTTACAGACAAAAGAGATTACAATGAGGAGTTACATACATCAGGGATTCCATTCAGCCAAAGGAGGAAATGATCCAACTGAGTGGGCTTTTCCCCTTCCCAGCAACATGGAAAACCCCACCACACCTGAGGTTCTTTAGTCTACTACATGATCACTGATTGGCTCAGAAAAGTCTTTAAAAGACAAAGAAGCCCTAACCAACAGGAAATATTGCCAAAGTAGTAAGAGATCCATGGAATAATGTGCAAAAACAGTATCAGCATGGGGAGGGGATATTTAGGTAATATTTTAGAATCCTCAAAAGCATACCAGCTTGGACCCCAGGACATCATTCCACACATGCTTTTCTTTGGCTGCTGAGGAGGTTTTCCTCTGTTTAGATGCTCGCTTACTCTGCTGCTAGCAGTTCTCTTTGTATAAGGGCTTCTTGGGCTTGTGGAATGACATGCACAGTATAGCCCAGTCTTGTAAGATCTTGGAAGCTTAACAGGGTCAATATTGGGATGGGGGACTACCAAGGAAGACTAGGGTTGCTCTGCACAGAAAGGCAATGGCAAACCACTGAAAAACATTGATGTTGTGTATGTGGAAGTGCCGATGGTAAACTACATGAGTGCTGCAGCAGAAAAAAAAGCCTCCACAGTGGCCAGAGAGAAGCACAAAAGGAACAATGTCCCAGGATCAAAGCCTTTGAATGGCCAGGGATGCTCAGTTAACCAGGGGCTGATTCATGTCCTAAAACTCACAAGAGGTGAATGTGTGATAAGCCGTTGCTCTGCATCTGAGCAGCTTGAACATGTTTGATTGTGGGGACGACTGCACATGCATAATTACATAGTGTTTCCTCACTCCTCTTCATTTGCACTGCATCTGGCAGCAGTGGCATCTTTAAATTAAAAAGCAAATTGCTGAGTGGGGAGGAAACATACACTGTGACATGGGGTGTTGAGACTTGTCCCTTTGTTAACTCTGTTTGCCTTAATACAGCCATAAATGATGAATTTGCAATGTCACCATCTGTGCAGGTACAAAAAAAGCAGGCAATAAATTCACTATAGATGATTTAAACAATGCATTCTGTTGCACAGGTGTACAAAATGGCCAGACTGTGAGAGATCTTTGCTTGTGGGAAGAATGAATTTGTCAGCTGTGTAGATGCAAGCTGGGTTGCAAGCTGCAATGCAGAGTAAATGAAACCCTTCTGTCACAGACCTTTGGCTTACTCACGCTTGGGCTGACCTTCCTCTACTCTGAGGTAAAATTTTCATCCCAAAGCATATGAAGCTGTTTACTGGGTCAGGAAGCCTTTAGTAGCATGGTTGTGTTTGTAGCTTCAACTTTATTATCCCACCCTTAAGAAACATATAGATTGTGCAGTTACCCAGCCAAGTTTACATAGAGGGAAGATCGGGGTTTATGTTTCACTTAGAAATGAAACTGGCACACTAGGCTTATTGATGTTTATAAGATAATAACAGTAGTAGTAGTAGTAGTAGTAGTAGTAGTAGTAGTAGTAGTAGTAGTAGTAGTAGTAGATTTATATACCGCCCTTCAGGAGGACAACTTAATGCCCACTCAGAGTGGTTTACAGAGTATGTCATTATCCCCACAACAAAACACCCTGTGAGGTGGGTGGGGCTGAGAGAGCTCCAGAGAGCCATGACTAGCCCAAGGTCACCCAGCTGGCTTCAAGTGGAGGAGTGCGGAATCAAACCTAGCTCTCCACATTAGAATCCAGCGCTCTTAACTACTACACCACTACTAACTGGTAGGATGGATAGGTAGAAGTGTAGGCAGGTACTTAAAAGCTTCAGTAAGTAGGTGGGTTTTACACAGATTACTTCACTTGTGTGAGGCACAAAACATGTGGTCTGGTTGAGTTTATTGTGTTGGCTGACTTAGATGAGAGAGGTTGGTGTTCTCAGACTTGAACTCTTTAAAGGAAAGTTATTTCTTTGGTGGACACCCGTTCAACCGTTAGGTGTTCCAATTTATGTACACACACAGCATGCCTTCCTTTTTACTGCAAACCTCAGAGCACTAAGTTATAACAATCTCTCCAGATAGTGGGCAGGAGTTACACAAAAGCTATAACCCTTTTCCTTTGGCCAAAGGGGGGACTCCTTTCTACCCACCTCCTTGGACCACTACAAATTCCCAGAGCTCTTGTCTCTCAGTAGAATTTAGTGCTACTTGTCGCAATTCAGCATAAGGACTAAAAGTGCTTCATAAACTTAATGTTTTTACTCTAAAGGTACACTTTTCCCTTTCTTCTTCACACAGAGGACTCTCTGGCTGACCCTCTCTGGTCAAATGCCAGGCTCCAACTCTCCTAACTCTTCAGTTAACTCCATCTGTCAACCCCTCATTCTGTTAGCACCGTCAGCTCATCATTCTAGTACCAACTGCCATTCTCTTTCAGGCTAGCCACAGAAGGAGGGAAGGGCCCTGTCAATCATCCTCCCTTCCTGCTGCTGTTTCAAGCCTTTGCCTGCCACTTGCTGGAAGCAGCACTTGGCAATCATGACATTTTTATGCTGATTCCATCATACTGTCTAACACAACAAAACCTGGTGGTGGCCATGTAGCATAAGTGGCCATTACATGGCTTAAAGCTGCTTGTCATGTGTTTAAGTCACAAATTCCAAGATGGTGAAGATATATATAGATATCTCTGTTGTGCTTAGCTGTATCTGGATCAGGGCCATTGTAGTGAAAATAAACACATTTCTAGTATTCTGGTGGGCTTTGCCATTTGAAATGTAATTTTTCCAGCCTGCTGTGTGGACTAGAGAGAGACAGTTCATTGGTCAACAGCATTTCCTATCTACCTTGCACAGACCACATGCAGAGAGATATGTGACTAAACCATGACCCATGAATAAGCATTGCTGAGGGGGAAAGTAGTGTGGAGATATAATGACATTACCAAAGACAAAAGAGAACATTACCTGGCAATGCTAAGGAAACATGTTGTTTTATTGTAAATAAAATAGATCTGGTTCTTCAGACACAGGAAAATTGAATTACTTATGGGGTCTAGTTTGATTTAAACTTCTGTGCTGCAGATGTACCTTTTTGAATGGCAGCTTATTGGAAGTCTAAAATTGCCCAAAGAAAAGTGGAGACCTGTTACAGAAAGGTAAACATCTGCTTAAGAAGCAGGGTTGAAAATGCCATTCATATAGGGTTCATATCAAAAATATCACTAGTTTCCAGATGTGATGAGTACTGAAATCAAGAAATAAAGATAAAACATCACAGGCGGCACTGTAAGAATCATGGCAGACATAAAACTGTCAGCACTAGACACAGTACAATTGCTTTCTGCCTCCATGATCTGACACTGCTTAAAATTTGATCCACAGTAACAAGCAACATTTCCGGAAGAGCAGATTCTGTGTGCTGAACATATGACCATATCACTGAAGGTTTGCAGCTCTGTTCTTTCCCAAAAAAGATTGCCCTCTTCTCAGAATCATTCCAGAAGGCTTTTGAGGAACAGTAAAAATGGCCTTTTTCATCCTCTGAGGGCTATTCCTCACATTAGGCCACAGATATGCCTGCCAATTTGATTTTGCTCCCAAGAGTACAACTGATTTGCCTGGATCCAAATCAGAAGAAGTATACATGCCAAGAGGGAAATGTGTATGGGATGCCCAGCTCCAGTCTGTTCGAGTTCAGTATTGCCAATCATATGTTTGAAGGTCAGTTTATATCACTTCAGAAATAAAACATTTTTTTTCATGGCTCATGAAATTGTGATATGGCATGGGATTGTTGCAGCTGTGTGGGAAGGAGCATTTCAAAAACTAGCTTTGGGCATTTTCTTCAAAATACCTTTAGGTGAAGACCTTTTGAAGAAGTGAGCTGTGACTCATGAAAGCTCATACCCTACCACAAATTTTGTTAGTCTTGTAGGTAGACATGGGCACAGACTGGGAAAAAACCATGGGCCATTGGTCTGTGGTCTGTTGCATATCATGGACCACAGACCATGAACTTTTCATGGACCCGCCCCTGTTCGCAGACTGGTTTGTTGGTCCATGGTCTATCATTTCCAGGGGCCCTAGAACCACCCCCGTTGCAGTCAGAGATGCCAAACTCGCAGCACATCTTCAACAGGCTCTTCTCCAGCCACCCTCCAAGATTGGCCAAGATTGCATTTTGGAGGTCCGAGTTACAGACCCCCAAAGCGATCACCCCAGGAAACTTCTACTAGATAGAATAGAAGGCACAAATGCCATTTGACTTGCATTGGCTTGCAGCACCAAAAACTTGCAATGAAAAGGTTGAATTGAGTTGGAGAATCTTCCTCCGAGAATAGAATGATGGCCCCAGAGTGGAATGACGGTTCCTGGGAGCAGAAAACCTGCTCTGGGGCTGGAATTGGGAGGGAGAGACATACTCTTTGAGTGGACAGTCCAGGAGATGTTTCTGGGAAGACGAGGAATATTCTTTTAAAGGACATGAGGACAGAGACAATCTATGAGAGGAGGTTAAATTTGGGGGAAGGAGTGGATGTTCTTTGGGGAGACAGGAAAATCCCTGTACAGGATAAGACAGAGGCAATCCATGAGGGGAGGTTAATCCTGGGGGGAAGGAGAGTCTCCTTGGGGGAATAGAAATCTCCCCAATGGGCTGGCCGAGGGGAGGCTGGAAGCGCCGACTCTGGGAGGGAGAAAAATCATCATGAGGAGGCAGACCTTGGCATGGGAAGACTAAAAGACAGGACTTGGGGGGGGGAGACATCTTGAGGGGACAGGTGTGGAAAGGAGGATGAAAGTGCGGATTTTGTGGGGGATAGACAAAAATTGTGAGGCAGCTGATGTGAACAGCCATCAGCTGGTCTCCATTGCATGTCAGCACTGCATTCCATTATAATGAACTCCACCACTGAAGGAAACAGGACCTCTGCAAGGAGGTATGGAGGCTGCACTGATGCGGGGGGGGGGCAGCAGCTGTCTCTAGGAGCAAGAGGCCCTTAGAAGACTTTCAAGAGGGGAAGCAAGCTGTGCATTGCCCTAGTCCAACACCCCACATGCAAATAAGAATTGAAAGGAAAAAAATGAAACAGAAGAGTGAGCCCTCAGCTGAGGAAACTCAATAAGCTTGCTCTCACCCAGAGCTTTGCTGCAGCACAAGCCCCAAGCCTCCCTCTCGCGCAATCCAAAAAAACTCCTGCAACAAGCAGTTCCTCAATAACTGCCAGCTGGAAAGTGAACACGTGGCTCAGTGCTGGGTGTTACATATACTGCTTACTCTCATACAGAATGCTGGAATTTTCATCAGGGTGTTAAACATCTTTGATAAACATACAGAAACAGGACCCTCCATACAAACCGGTCAGCCCATTAGATGGTCTAATTCAACCTGCCCGTATTTGGACCTATACTTGAATGAAGATCCCATGAACTGTTTTGAGACTCCTAAAGGACTTATGAACTTAAGAGGTGTTGTACTGTTCATGGGAAATATCATCATTGTTATTACATATTAGCACTTTATGTTTAGGTCTGTATATGAAGACTGTGTGTACTGATATGAATTGAATGGCAATTTGAATTACAAAACAACAATATAAATAGCCTTGCTTTTTTCAAATATTTATTTTGATAGTATATCACGATTATTTTTCTTCTGCTAGTGTTCTTGTGATCTCTGTATTGTGATAGCTCATACAGAATAATGGCAACTCTCTGGTTGGCAGCCAGAACTTCCTCTCAAGGTTTTCAGGGCTAAGATTGGTGTGTTCCAAAGGCAGCAGAAAGTCTGCAGGTGCCTCCACTACAGTGCCTAGGGAATTGATTGCTCAGCACCGGGATGTCTGGATTCATGGACCAACTGACAAATGGACTGCCCCCAAAGTCATTGCATCCATGAAAAACACGCATCCTATGACCCACCTGTTCATGAACACCAAACTGGGATGGTCCATGTCAAGTTTTGGTCCATTTTTCAGTCTGTGCCCACCTCTACTTGTAGGTGCGACTGGACTCTTGCTCTTACCTTGTTAAATTGTTAATATGTTCCTCTAATTAGTTGGAAACCAACAATGAGCAAAGTAAGAGGCTTCAGAAAGGGTGGAGTCCTTCTCTTTTGCCATGCAGATTGCTTTTGCCATCTGACTCTGCCACCATGTAATACCATGTTTGGCCCTGTTAGACATGTGTGCATAATGCGGCCCCTTCCTAGTCGGCAGCTAAAGCTGCTAAGACTGGGGCCCAGGTTTGCTGCCTCTGAAGGAGCAAAGACAGCCCGCCCTTTCCCGGCCATCCGGGTATTGGCCTGGGGGTGAAGGAAAGGCTTATTAGCCAGCTCTGCCCTTCAGGCCCCCTTCAGTCGCTGCGTTTCACTTGGAGGGAGAGACGTGCTTGCTCAGCTCTTCAGAGAGCCAAGGCAGTGGTGGTTGGGCTCGCTGTTGCTGAGCCCCAGGAGCATCGGGGGACAGCAAGGAAGCATTGGCGGCATTGGCAGGATTGGCGGTGGAAGCTAAGGCACAGGGAGTACCGGCCGTGGCTTTGCTGCACAGTGCCATTTCTTGGAGCCACCAGGCCACTCTGCTTGGGCAAGGAGCATTTGCCCGGCACAGCAGTGGCGCAGCAAGGCCAGCCTCCCCAGTGCTGTTCTGCCAATTGGGTGGGCTGGGCGCTTCAGACTTGTGGCGGGGTGCATGGCCCAGCTCTGAGCGGCATTTTTGTCGCGGCTCCCTCTCCTTCCCCTTTTCGGCCCTGGGTCATCTGGAGTTTTGGGTGGCCTGGGGGAGTGAGCATTTTCATTAGGGTTTATTGACCCCCCCCATCCTTCGCTTGTGGTACAGTTGGTTGAGGGAGGGCTTTTTGCTTGCAGGTTGCATAATCGCAGCCGTGCTTCTATCAGGTGGCTGGGGCCAGGTGCACTAGCTCGTGGGGGAGTTGTTTAGTGCACAGTGGGGAGCTTGTGTTTGTGCAGCCCCCCCCCCCAATAATATTTGCTGACCCTGCCAGTAGGGCCATTACATTGGCCTTGGACAAGTAGCCTCTGGAGTTGCCCTTGGTGGGAGTTGTTGGGCCCTGGTGTTATTGGGGCTTTGGTAAGCAAAAGCCCTGCATTTCTATAAGTTTGCTGGGCCTGTGCCGGCACCCTCCCCCTCCCCCTGGTGGCTGTGGATGTGTACTGCAATTCTGTTTGGCAGTTGTATTTGTGTGGCAGCCATTTTCTGCTCCAGGCGGCCATTTTGCAAGATGATGAGGGTTCTTATTTGTGGCCACAGCATGGTTTTCTGGGCTGCTCACCAGGCAAAGACCCAGATTGGCTCGCAATTGGGCCTCAGCCAGTGGGCCACAGTCGAGTGGCAGGGCCATCGGGGTCTGAGGTGGCCAGGTCTCCTGTCTCTACTCTTTGAGGGGAGGAGCGGTCCACAGCTGGACATCCTGGTCATCCACCTCAGTGGCAATGACCTCAGCCTGGTTAAGGGTAAGGCCCTCTCTTTGCAGGTGGAGGCCAACTTGCTGCTTATCAACTAGCATTGGCCTGGCACACTGATCATGTGGTCAGCAATACTTTCGCGCCATGTGTGATGGGAAGCCTTGGACCCAGCTGGGAAGAAAAGCACACAACATAGGGCCAATAGAGCCTTAGGGAAGGCTTTGGCCCAAGGATTGGGAATTTACTTGCCACATCCTGAAATTAAGGCCAAGGTGGCTGATAAATTGAGTGGGCTGGTGACTCCCTTGGCATATTCCCATTAGTCAGGAATTGGGGGTCTGTCAGGAGCAGCTGGAGAGGCTGTACGGCTGCCAGCTGTGAGGGCAGACTGTCTGGTGGGACCTCTGGACAAGGCCGCCCCCAGGCTCCATGGGACCTGGGACATGGGTTTCCCTCCCTGCCAGTCCAGTTCTTACAAGGGGAGATCCCTCTTCTCCTCATAACAGCTTTGGAAATATTTGAAAGGAATAGGCTGCACTGCAATTTAAAAAACACTTCCATGGGAGCAAGCACTATTGAATAACATGGGGCTTACATCTGAGTAGACCTAGTGGTGTGCATCTTGGTTTGTTTTGCATTGCTACTGTTGCACAAAAGTGCCTCCCCTTTGCCCCTCCGATTAGCTGAGCAAAAGAGATGAGACAGACAAGGGCTGATGTAGAAGAACAAAGTGTATTTGCAAATATAGGGTACCAGCTACAAGGTGAGCTCAGAGTGTACCCCAGAACAAAGGAGCACATGGTATTTTTAAGGGCATATGGCATCATTTTGGAGAAACGAAAGTCACATTCAAAATAAAGCATCTGATCTCTTTTACACCTTTAGATTGGCTATTGTCCATTTTTCAGTCTCACGACAGCATCATTTGCCATCCTATCTTTGTCTCCGTAGTAGCATCTTTCTTCATTCCACAACTTGTTACTTTTCTACACACACTCTCTTCTCCAAGGGGAGGGGGAGGAAAACTCATAATTCTCCCTTTGTCTCTGCCTCTGCAGATGCGCCTCAGGAATGTCCAGTTATCTATCTGCAAGGCCAGACATTCTCTCTTTCCATGTACAGCCAGGGAGAAAAAGGCGGGTGGTGGTCAAAGAACAGGGACTAGTTATTTTAAAACATAAAGAATCCATCTTGCTAGTTTAATATCATGGCTACATGATTACTCCAAAGTCCTTACTAATATAAATTTACTAATATAAATTTACTAATATAATATAAATTTGCTAATCCCACACTACCCAGGCACTGAGCTGTATCCCCCTGCCCCAAGCAGGGCCTTTGGTATCACTGGGAAGAATAGTGCTATGGGGAGTGGGCATTGGCTCAATCAATCAAACTTAATAAAAGCCATAGAAGACTTCAATCATATGCTGCAATGGGAGTAAGCACTATTGAATCACATGGGACTTACATCTGAGTAGATCTGTTTAGGATTGCTTCCATAGTTTTTCAGGGCTTTTTCTTTTTTTGAGTCACTTGGCAAACGTGTAACTCCTCCCTTTCAAAAACAATCCTGCCTGCCCCCACAGCAACAGGGAAACTTAGATCTGCTTGGGTGGGGGAGGGGGGGATTCAGCCAATCATTCTGCCTGCCTGCAAGAAAGACGATTGGCAGTGAGAATGCCCCATTTTGCTGTGGAATGCTGAACATCAAGAGGGATTTGGATTCATCTCTCATTATGGAAGCAAAGCATAAGGAAACATGAAACCAACAGGCAACAGCAGAATGTGAAGGTAATAAGTTATTGGCACTATAAAGAAAGAAAAAAGTTAACATGAAGCAGACTTGTTTTTTGAACTTGTTGCAGCACTCTCCTACTTGGGAAAGCCCCCTTGCTCCACCCCTCAACACTCACCTTCTGCAGGTCTGTTGTTGTTGTTGCTGTGTGTGTGGGTTATTGTGCTTGGGAAAAAACTCAATGGATCAATCATTTAGACTAGGAGGGGGATTAATGGTTGATGCTGTTTTTGGTTAAGCACGAAAACAGCTGCACTAGAGCCTCATTTATCCACCCACCCCTGAGAAGAACAGCATGAATTTGCTCATGTGCACACACATCAGATCAGTTCTGAACCCTGACCGACTGAACTGAAACAAACTAGTAATGAAATGGGTTGATTCTGGAACTCCTGGAACCAAAACTGAAATGGAAACTTTCTCGATGCATACCCTGGTTAGATGATCTATGCCAGTCAACTGATAGGGGGAGTATTCTGTGTTGATCCTCCTGAATTTCTCAATGGTTTTCTGCCTGGCTAGACTGAATCTGGGAGGTTCAATATTGACTGTACTAGTTTCACTCCCTCCTAGGTGCAGGTACTGGTTAACATCAAATTGAAGCAGTTAGGGAAGGTCACCTGTTGATTTTGAGCACAAAATTCTTAGTATGCAGATTGCAACACTCTCTTTTTTTATTAATATGCAGGGAGGTGATTGTGGTGTTAACCCAACATCTGGAAACAGTGAAGCAGCATATGAAGGTTAATCCATTTTAATCCAAAAAAGACAGACATGTTACAGGTGGGAACTAAGGTCGATATAGGATACAGGAGGTTCTTCTAATGTTGGAAGGGGTTATTCTTCCCCTGGGAAGAATGTGTTAAACCTAGGACTGTCTTCAGAATATCAGATATTGGAACTACCTGGGATTCCTTTTACCAATAGAGTCTTGTTCACCAGCTGCAGCCTTTCCTGGAGAAAATGATCTCTATCCACTTTCTCTCTCTGTATAGTTTTATAAACCTCTATCATATTTCCGTCATGTACATTGCTTTCCTGTATCATTCTCATCAGACCTCAGAAGCTAAGCAGATTCAGCTCTGGTTAATATTTGGATGGGAGACCACCAATGAAGTCCAGGGATGTTTCTCAGAGGCAGGCAATGGCAAACAAGCTCAGGAACCCCTATGGGGTCCCAGGGCCGGCGCGCCCATTGAGGCCAGGTAGGCGGTGGCCTCAGGCACGGGGTGCCAGAGGGAACGCTGGAGGAGGTGCCGGGGGGGCAGGAGTATGCACCACAAAGCAGCAGCACCGCCAGCACGAGCCCCCGGCCAGGCGTAGCCACCGCGGGCAGGCATCTGCGGCAGCGCAGGCAACTGAGCGGGAGAGCTCGGAGGCCACCTGCCACAGCACGCACTCCCATGATGATGTTCTTTTATTCTTGAACATGAAAGACACTGCAGACTTGGACAACCTGAAAAATCAGCAGTGGCTGAACATAGCCTAACTCAAACAGGGCACAGTATCTTATTCCAGGACACCAAAATACTGGACAACACTTCCAACTACTTTGTCAGACTGCACAGGGAAGCCATTGAAATTCACAAGCATAAGCAAAACTTCAACAGGAAAGAAGAAACCTTAAGAATGAACAGAGCATGGTTTCCAGTTCTGAAAAACACCAGGCTAACAAAACATTCTATCCCCGACAATAGCCCTGCAGAGAAGATTAGCACATCAAGTACCAATCCATATGCAAAAGAACCTCCTCAGGATACAGTGAAGCCTCCCGCCATTAGCATTCCACACCCTGGGAAACTCTTACAGGATGACTCAGCTCAACCCCACCCCTCCTGAGTAGATACAAATGACCTACATCTTTTCCACACTGTGACACTGAGAGATCTCTGTCTTTTGGTGCTACACCTCTGAAGATGCCAGCCACAGCTGCTGGCGAAACGTCAGGAACTACAATGCCAAGACCATGGCAATACAGCCCGGAAAACCCACAACAGCCATCGTTCTCCGGCCGTGAAAGCCTTCGACAATATAAAGAAAAAAACCTTTTTCAGAAACCCAACTTGAATAAATGATGGAAAATTTTTTAAAGTAATGTGCCAACAAATTGCAACCAACTTATGGATACCCCAGCAAGGGCTTTCAAGCCAAGTAAAAAGCAGAGGTGGTTTACCATTGCCTTCCTCTGCAGAGCAACCCTAGTCTTCCCTGGTGGTCTCCCATCTAGGTTCTGACTGAGGCAAAGCATGCTTTGGTTCTAAGATCTGGATGGTTCAGGCTATACCATGCCACCTTCCCTATCTGAAACTAACTTTTAAAAGTAAAAATCAAAGATTACTGTACTTCAGGACCTGAACATTGATTGTTTCTGTCCGGGGTCTGAGCCCCAGCCCCCAGACTTGACAAGAGGGAACAGCAGGTCAACCGGGCTGATGGGCAAACAGAGGGGGCAGCCAGCAGCCAGCAGGTCAACCGGTCACCCAGCAGGCAGTAGGTCAACCGGTTTGACTGGCAAGCAGAGGGGGCAGCCTGGGGACAGCAGGTCATCCCCTCCCACGGGCAAATGGAGCCAGAACCTGCCGGCGCCAGGGGCAAGAGGCAAAGGCCCAGGGCCTCAGGAGTCAGGGGGAGACAGAGAGAAGCCAGCGAGTCCCACACCCCTGGGGAAGGAAAGGGGACTAAGCAAGGCAGAAGGGGGCAAGGGCAGAGGGATTGGGGGCCCAGCAGTCACCCACCCAAAGACCTTACCTAAGGAGGAGAAGCAGCAGCAGCCCCAACAGCCCAAAGCCACGCCCCAGCTAGAAAATAGTAGCCTGGCCCAGGAGTTGCCAGAAGCCAAGCCACTCCAGGTGGGGCTATTGGAGGCACTCTGCAGGAAGCCCTGGGCAACCAGCCAAGGAGCCGCAGCTGGACCCACCTTCAGCCATCAGCTCAGCCAGGGAGGCCGAGCTGCTAGCCAGGGGACTGCAGCTGGACAGGCCTTCAGCAATCAGCCAAGGCAGGGAGGCTGGGCAGCCAGGGAACAAGGCACAGCTGGTGCTGGTCAGTGGGGCCAGATCAGCTACCCCAGCTGCAACTGCTTGGTGCAGCCCAAGACTGGGCTGGAAGAGGGGTGGGGCAGTAGAAGGAAGCCCTATAAAAGCTGGCTGGGAAGAGCCCTGTGGTGGTGGATGTGAGTAAGGAGTGATAATGTGGAGTGAGAGCGGTGCAATGCAAGAGTGGAGGTTTGGAGGAGAGTTCTGGAAGGAGGGGATGAAGAAGGACACAGGGGGCAAGCAGGCCAGGTTGAGCAGGCCAGCGAGTGGACAGAGGGAGTCTGGGTGAGGTATACCGCCCCTCCTTTCACAGAGCAGGGTCCTGCAGCATCCCTGGCCCCCCTATGATGTCAGGAGCAGACCGCCCAATGCCACGCCCAGCGGCAGCGGCGGCAAGCCCTGACAGTTTCAAATACTACTTTCATGAACGTTTCATCCAACATTTAATTCAAAAATATAAGCCAAATGCTCCAATTCACTGCAGATTAGTTTTTGTCAATATAATGTATATGAAATGTTTAGTGTGAAATAGACATTACTTGGAGTTTGCATAGATGTCAGCGCCTGCATGGTTTAATGAGTTTCACTTTATGTGTGAATTTCTTTGGAGTGTAATCAATGACTTTCACTTAAAAGACAGGAAAGGTTAGGAAGTTCATGCTTTCCCTTGGGGGGTCCATGTTGGCTAAAATACACTATTTGTCTGTCAGAGGAAAATAATGGTCTAATGAAGATTCACGTGGATTTCTTGTATACCTAATATGAGCTTAGTGCTGGCTCATGATTCCGGGAGTCAAGACAGAGTCCTCCTCGGAATAAAACCCTGCAACCACTGCCTACTTTTTAATTCTGTGTTTCCAAATTGTTCGTTTTAATACAAATCAATTATGGAATTGCAAAATTAAGACTACACAAACATTCACAAGTCAAAAGGTCACCATTCAGTGACATTTCAGTCAATCATTTTGTCAGTACATTTTGCATTATGACAAGACTTTTCCATAATCAAAGCAAACTGCCATGTTTACCTTAAAAATTACCTTTAAAATTACCATGTTGCACACTGCCCCAATAAATAGAAATATTCTGTCTCACTTGAACAACCTAAAATTGTCGTTTAGTGTACATAAGAAGCAGGGCCCACTTAGTGTGAATGCTGATCAGTTAGCTTATTAAACCAAAGGCTTCTTTACATACAATGGGAAGAACATTTGAATTCACTAGCACCTTAAAATCCAGCAAAATTTTCCAGGATACAAGCTTCCATGAGTCAAAGCTCGCTTCATCTGATATTAGTAATAGAAAAAAATGAGTCCAGTAGTACCTTAAAGATGAACAACAGTTTCCAGGGATTTTGTGAATCAAAGCTTATTTCATCTGCTACTATAGACTAACACGGCTACCTGTCTGAAACTATCTCCACACATTATGGAACAGCATGCCTGTTAGACATGGCCTAGCAACCAGCAGAAGACCAGGAGACAATTACATGGGGATGGCCATAACAGTCGCTCATAACTCTACAGTTTTACCATAGTTTCTGGCAGTTGTTGAAAAGTCTCATAATTTCCAGGTTTTCTCTAGAAGTGACATAATGCCATTGGCCCAAAGGCCATTCTTAAAAAAAATTATTCTGTTGTTGGTTTGTGGTAAGAAATGGGAGCTGGGAGTGGGGAATATCTCGCAAGAGGCCTGGCAACCCTGATACATGCATATGTGGTCCTATGTGGACATGCAGCCAAGCCCAGTTTACTGGTGCATGTGCCTGCTTAATACATTTTGGAAATATTCATTACCTTCTTAGGTGTAGGTATAAAACATGCTATGGAGACAATTATGTTACTGTACTACAGCTTTAAAGATTGAGCATTTTATTATGGCATAAATTTATGGGCCAGAATGTACATTTGCATGAAGTGTACATATTGTCCACAGAGACACACACATGTACAAACTATGGGATGAAATGATTGCTATTATAAAATGAAGCCTGAACATCCAGCAAGAGAGAGGTATGCTAAATTACTATGCATATCACAACTGAAAATGAGAACTAGATATAAAACAGCTAATCAGAATGGGTGTTTTCCCTGTTCAATTGGTAATAAAATTGTCATGGCAAGATGAATTGTATCCTTCTCTAAAGTAGAAGTAATTGCCAACTAACCACTCCCAATATCTGTGGAGACCAAGCCCATTACTGTTAAAACTGCATATGAATATCAGATCTTCAACTTTATGTTGATCATTTCAGGTAGATAACCATATTGGGCTGCAACAGAACAGCAGGATTTGAGTCACTTTAGAGTCACCACTCCCTTCAGCTTTATGGTGGAATCTTCTGTCAGGGCTCATCCCAGGCACTGCTGCATTGGGCACTGTGGTGCCTGACTCTGGGGGGTCATCAGGGTACTGCAGGACCTTGATCTGTGGCAGGAGGGGCAGTCTACATCACCCTGACTCCCTCTCAGTCTACTTGCTGGCCCACTCAACCTGACCCAGCCATCACTCACTTCTCTCCTTCACCAACCTTCCTTTTCCTCCTTGCACACGCCTATTTCTTTACTTCCAGCCACTCCCACACCATCACTCCTCCTGCACATCCCACACCAACCTCTCTCCTAAGCCAGATTTTATAGGGTTTTCTCCACCTTCCCCCACCCTTCCTCCCAGGCTCCTTCCCTCTCCTGATGCTGCCCAGCTGTGTCCACCCTCAGTTTTTTTCCCTTTCACTAGCTTCTCCTTGCATTCCTCTCCCTTCTTGTTGGGTGGGGCTGAATGTACCCCAGCTGGGGCTTCTCTCAGGTGTGCCTCCTTTCCCTCTTCCCTTCTCCCTCATTCTTTCCTGCAGGACAGGGCTGGCAGGGCCCTTCCAGGTAATGCACCACAGCCTCCTCTGTCTTTGCTCACAAGGTGCTGTGCTGGTCTCCTGGAGTTTAGCTGGCTCCCTTAGGTGGCTGGGGTTGCTGGTTCCCCCTAGGACTTGTGCAGGGGCTTCCAGTACCTCTATCCCCTCGTTGGTACTTTGGGCAGGTGTGGGTACCTCTTGCCCTTTGGGGTGGGGTTGGGTGGCATGCCCCTGGCTGGTCTCTCTCTCTGGCTCCATTTTTCCTTCCCTTGCTGCAGTCTGGAGCTGCACCCCCTCCCTGGGGCCTCCTGTGCTTGCTGCTGGCATTCCATCAGCTTTCAGGTAAGGGGGCTGTGGCAAGTCCGGGGTGCTCAACCCCGGACACCTTCCTAGGAAAATGTGTAAGATGGTCTTATTTCAAAGGGTATTTGGTGGAGGATTGTTTTTGCAAATCTGGCTGTGCTGTTTTTGTCTTGGATGTTCCTTTTATCTTGTTGTTTAATTTTTGTATCTGTAACTTGTTGCTTTTTTAACTGTTTTAGGATGGATTGAGTTGGCCCTAGAACCTGGAAAATGAAAGAAATGCAAATGACAACCCCTTTGCCCTTCCACTATTCTGCCATTTTTTCAAGTCCATGCACTTAACAGTACAATCACGTGCAGAATTACCCCTCTTTAAATCCATTGATTTCCATGGGATTGGACTGGAGTAACTCTGTATTGCCCTGTAAATGTCTAGTTTTTTAATGAATGTGACTTGTGCGAGTCTAATTGGCTACTTTAGATGACTGTAGTGCTTCTTGCATAAGCTACATTTCCTGGAAAACTGAAATGCATGTCCCTAAAGTAATGTTTGTTAATTATTAACAAAGCTAAGTGTTTTAAAAACCATATTAATGTACAACCCATTTCCACACACTCCAGTATCTTTCCATCAATTCATAAACAGGGATGCAACCTCACCTTTTGCCAGATTTAAATGGCTCTTGTCTGAGTGATCAGAAAAAATGGTGAAAAGTGATTTTGTGCCATAATGTTCATTTGTCTTTGGTCACGTGAATGTTTTGATGGGGATGTTTTTGCTGGCTGACATATGGTATTAGACTAACATCTTGATTCGTGTCCCTTAAATTGTTTGATTTGGAATACCTAATAGAAAAAAATAGAGCCAGTGTCATTCAGTTAATGGTTTGCTGGAACTGAACCAGGTGATTATCTCATTTTCCCTGCTTGTAAAATGGGAATAGTGACCGATCTTGCAGGGCTTTTGTGAAGATGTGTGAGATAATGACATTTTCCCCCATTAGACTTAGCATACAGAAACAAAATAAAATAAAAAGCTAAAACTCAATTACCACTCACTTTACAAACCCAATCTCCTTAAGGAGCTCCTACGGGAATATATTTTACTTATGAACAAGTGACAAAGTAGGATCCACATTCTGTTTGATACTGCACTATTAATTCACCACCTGAATCTTCCAATGCATAGAGAAAAATTGGTCTGGTGGGATCATTAGAGTAGTTCGATATCCAGTGCTATGTGGCTCTAGCCATACTACCTTGCAAGACTAAAACCATAATACACACCACCATCACAACAGCAATCCTCACCCATATCCAGCACAACCATCAGAAAAATCGGGGGAGGGGGATTCTTCCTAAACAATTCAGTTCTCCATGTTCTCCTAAAAGCAAGGAGGAAAGAAGAAATTCTTATTATAGTGGCATTCCTTTCCAAACAGGTAGAGCAACCACTGAAAACACTCTAAAACAAGTTGGTCCCTATTGGTACCTGTCTGGTGGAAGTCACTGAGAGAATAAGCAGGTGGTAGGAACAAAATTGGTTTACTTTCTCCCCCCCCCTCTAAATTGCAGGTTTGTACAAGGACATTAATAAAACAAAAACAATGTTATGATGACATATGTGATCACATCACTTAGAGTCATTCATGCATGTGCAAAACCGTTCCTACACAAAAGAATTTTGATATATCTGTACATATAATTGCATGAAAGTACTTTTTGCATGGTAACACTGGAGGGCATATGAACTGAAGAAAGTGAAAGGCAATGACCTGTACAAAATTTTGAAAGAAAACAGTGGAAGAGTAGAGTATTCCTGCTTCTACTTTCTATACAAGGTATGATAATAAGGAATTCAAAAATCAAGGAAAAAGGAAACTCTCAAAAGCATTTCTAGAGTAAAGGCACATCACTTGCATCTAATATACTAATAGCCAATTGGCCCTGATCTGTGGATACTTAAATCCAGAGACTGGAACATGAATGGACAATAAAAATCTGTCTACCCACCTGAAAAATGCCCTAAGCTTGCATAAAAATCTGAAATAAAAAAACAACAACCCACATTTGGAATTTAAAAATAAAATGATAAAAAGGAGCGCCTGTAGATTTAATCAGATGCCCTTTGTGGCTGTTGCTAGGCAACCATATAGTTTAGCCAAAATTCCAGGCTTAGTTTTTGTCAGTAAAAGGCAGAGGGAGGGGCAGGGCCTTTGAGGGAGGGCTTACTGGGCTAGCCCAAAAGCAACCACCGGATAATTAGATACCATATAACATGCATGACTGACCCACGCTTGGCTGCCTCCTATTGTTAACAGCAGCCCCACCACCCAAGCTAGTGTAGTGTAGTAGGTAGAATTTCAGAATAGGATCCAGGAGACCCAGGTCTGAATCTCTACTCTTCTGTGGAAGCTCACCGGATGACTTTGATTCAGTCATACACTCTCAGCCTAATGTATCTCACAGTGTTGTTATGAGGATAAAAAGGAGGAGAGGAGAATGATGTAAGCTGGTTTTTGTCCCCACTGGGAAAAGAGGCACTATATAAATGAAATAAATTACTAATTATAGATAAAGATGGGGGCAGATAAAAAGTAAGTTGTTTAGTGGGTTTGAAGGAGAGAAGGACATAGGGAAAGATGAGAATATGGAGGATGCCAGAAGGAGGGAAAGAGATGAAAAGGGAAGTACCCCCCCCCAAGTCCTTGCAGATTCCCCACCATGTAGCTCGGTCTGGATCAGCTGGCATCACAAAACTGGGCCATAAGGGAGGGGGGGTGGCAAGTTGAGAAGGAAGCATGAAAAGGGGGAGAAGCTATAGGGGACAAGGAAGGGAAAGAGGGAGGGAGGGAAAATGAGATGTCCTCCACAAGTGCTTGCAGGTTCCCACTTGTATTTATATAACATGCAAGCGATGGTTATCCTCTATGGAAGTGTGATGTTGTGTAAACACATTGGGAAGGCAATCTACATGTGTAGATGGTATTTGGACAACCATGATACTGTGGAGTTAGCAGCCATTACATCAGTAAGTGTAAAGATGGTCTTACTTGTTTCCAAGGGACTAGGATTTGCCTGAAGCCAACCCGTGAGCAGAACCAGATTTTTTCAAGTCCAGCAATGCCCATTACTATTTCCATTGTCTCATCTTCTTCATTCCTGGTCTGTCAGGTGAATAATAATTGCTGGGCAGGTTCAGGAACAAATCCAATCTTCCCCTGCAAATCCCTTTGCCTTTCCCCCTGCTACTATCAAAACTCCCAGAAGTACCTAGTGGTGTGGATTCATTATGGATGGTTATGACTTCAGACCAGAGATTCCTGTCCAGAGTAGCTGGATGCAACTATGCTGCTCGGTTCAGGGAAATTTCCTTTTCCTGCACCACCTTTTTTGTGTATCTGATCCAGAAAAATGATCCAGGCATATAAATCTGTTCTGTGTGCAAATTGTCCTTGCTAGATTGGGGGGAATGTGCTTTCCCTGAGAGGTGGGGACCCTTTTCTAGCGTGTCATAATTGAAAATACTAATTGAGAAATAACTGTAGACAAACTTCATCTTTCAGTGTGGCAGCCATGCAAATGAGGTAGAGAACAGGAAAAGTAATCTCTTTCTTGACAATGAACTCATCATTGGAAAAACTCTCAACTGGAGATTAGTCTGGGAGAAAATTAGACATCAGGCTTGACTATAATCTTTAATAGAAATATAATCAGTAATGTATCTTTATGAAATGCACACTGTCATCACATAGTACGCAATTAGAGTTGAAGAGCAAGCTATAGGCAAAAGTCCAAATGCATTAATATCCCCCAGGTGGACTTAATAAGATGATAAATGCATACAGGGAATAGATTCATTTTCATTTTCAAATGGTTTTGAAAGTAAAACAAAGTCGATGTATTTTATACCAATTTGGTCAGTTCAGTAATCTAATTCTGTAATGAAAGGCTTTGCTACAATCCACCCAGAATGTATTTGCAGTGCCATAATTACAGAAAGTCAAGGTTTCCATTAATACAATGGAAGAGGGCAGCAAAGGGAAGAAGATTTAATTTAAGTGGTAACAAGGACGGATTCAATTCCTAACCCATGGCATGAATTGGTCAAGTGTTTTCATTACAATGGAATGAAAATGTTTAACCGTGGGTGAGCAGAAGGTTTTCATTCAAAGCTTAGCAGAGCTGCTTCCATTTCAATAGTGGACTATCCTAAGGCTTTCTCTAGAGATTCATTTGTTCTCACGAGTGTCAGTTTTTGAGCAATTAAAAATAGTGTCGGCCTTTGTATTTCTACAGCTATAGAAACAATGCTCTGTTGATGCCTCGGGACTTTGCATATTTTTTTTTAAATTACATGGCACCCATTCTGTCTAGTAGTGCCTAGGGATATGCGCTTTAAAAAATGCCATTTTTTAATTTGAGAATTGGGAATCCAATAAATATTGGTATTCCAAATATTCAGGTCCAAAAATACCAGCATAGTATTTGGGTAAGGAGGGAAGGCAGTATAGTATAGCCTGATTCTCTCAGATCTTGGAAGCTAAGCGGGGTTGATACTTGGATGGGAGACCATCAAGGAAGACACTGAGAGGACATCAACGGCAAACCATGTTTGCTTCTCTCTTGCCTTGAAAGCCCCTTGCTGGGTTTGCTATCAATCAGTTTTGACTTGATGGACTTTACACATTAGAGTATACAGATCCAGGTTTTATTTAGAAATAAATATATTTGGCTCTATTATTCCTTACGGTGAAGTCTTTCCAGGTGGCTGGAGGGGGCATTTTTTAAACAAAATTGCACCAAAATTACAACAGAATGAGGGCTGGCTGTCCTCTCAAGATCCCCCATGTTTCATGACAATTATCTCAGAGACCATTTGTCTGTCTATAAATCCAATCATGGTGATTCTCTCATAGACCATCTATGAGAGAATCATCATATTGGACAGACAGAGCTCTCTTTCCTTACCTTGCTCCATGAGAGTTGCTTCCCTTCCTTGCCCCATTTTTTCCTCAAGCTTCCAAAAATCAAAAGGGTAAAAAGTTGCTGTAAATGGCTGCCAGCAAGTATGTGCCTTCCTTCTGCTGACAGGCAGATTCTGCTGTGATTCTCTGGTTCTGCTGGACTTTTAAAGTTATTTTTAGGACACTAGTTGCTCTTTGTGTGTTTGGCTTCTCTGTCCTGAAAAAGCATTGGATTTCCCCCCATAGGGAACAATGAAGAGTGGCTGGGGTGACCTTGTCCAGGGGCCTGTAGAATCAGACCCCTTTAGTCAATAATCTAGAAATATGGGGTGGGGTCTAGAGAGGACAGCCATTTCTTACTCTGCTGCTATTTTGGTGACTTTTGTTCAAAAATGGCCCCCTGAGCCCCCTGGAGATATTCCCCCATAAGGAATAATGGACCCAGTTATTTACAAATGTAATTGGAATTAACTGGGAAGCCAATACCAGCCTATCTGGGAATACTAATTTTTATTGGGAATCCTGAAAATACTGAAAAATACCTTAAGGGTTTTTCAGACCAGGTTGCACCCCCCCTAGTAGTGGCTGCCTGGACTTCTCTTATTTGCTAATTAATGGCATTATATTGATTTGTGGCATTATTGTTGTACACAGCCTCACAGAAATAAATATCCCATTTGGGTCACACGTAGAACCAGCATAAAACAGGATCAGTCAGTACGGCAATTTTTGTACCTTAGCGGGTTTGTTTAATTATTGTCACACGAGAGCAATTTTCAGGTACATTTGCTTTGATAATGTTGCAACTAATTTGATGCCATTTTCTCAGTGATTGTTTTATGTCAAAGTTGAAACAAATTTTTTTTGAATGACGGTAAATCAAATCCTCCTAAGTAATATGTGTCCAGGTTGATAGTCAAACCAGAAGCAAGAAAACAAAATGACTTTCTCATAGGAACATGGATGACTCAGTAGGCAGATGACGCCTAACTATTATTCTCACAGTTGATTCAAATGAATCTCCGAAAGTCCTGAACAAATGCTTAGAGAAGATAATAATATGGATGAGGACCAGAAAACTGAAGTTCAATCCAGGCAAGCTCAAACTCCTGCCAATTCAGTTCACATCCTGTTCTCCAGCTGAGTCAGTTTTTGATGGACTGCTCATCCATTCTTTGACTTGTGCATGGCTGTTCAGCCATGAATTCTCTCCTAACAGTAGAATCATAGAATCATAGAGTTGGAAGGGGCTATACAAACCATCTAGTCCAACCCCCTGCCCAGTGCAGGATCAGCCTAAAGTATCTCTGACAACTATTCATCCAGCCTCTTGAAAACTGCCAGTGAAGGGGAGCTCACCACCTCCCTAGGCAGCTGATTCCACTTTTGAACTACTCTGACCGTGAAAAAGTTTTTCCTAATATCCAGCCGGTACCTTTGTGCATGTAGTTTTAGCCCATTGCTTCGCGTCCTACCCTCTGCTGCCAACTGGAACAGCTCTTTGCCCTCCTCCAAATGACAGCCTTTCAAATATTTAAAGAGAGCAATCATGTCCCCCCTCAACCTCCTCTTCTCCAAACTAAACATTCCCAAGGCCCTCAGCCTTTCCTCGTAGGGCTCAATCTCCAGACCCCTGATCATTCTTGTCGCTCTCCTCTACACCCTCTCAATTTTGTCCACATCCTTTTTTGAAGTGAGGCCTCCAGAACTGCACACAATACTCCAGGTGTGGCCTGACCAAGGCAGTATAGAGAGGAACTATGACCTCCTGCGATTTCGATGCTATGGCCCCTTTGATACAACCCAGGATTGGATTAACCTTTTTTGCCACCGCATCACACTGACTGCTCATATTCAGTTTACAGTCCACTCTTACCCCAAGATCCCTTTCACATATACTACTGCCCAGAAGTGTATCCCCCATCCAGTATTTGTGCTTCCCATTTTTGTGGCCCAGATGTAATACTGTGCACTTGTCTTTGTTGAATTGCATCCTATTCACAGCTGCCCACTTCTCCATAGTATTCAGGTCTTGTTGAATTTTAATTCTATCTTCTTGGGTGTTTGCTACTCCTCCCAATTTGGTATCATCAACAAATTTAATGAGCAGCCCTTCCACTCCTTCATCCAGATCATTGATAAAAATATTGAAAAGTACCGAGCCCAAAACCGAGCCCTGTGGCACCCCACTGGACACCTCCCTCCAATCTGATGAAATGCCGTTGACCACCACTCTTTGAGTGTGGTCCTCCAACCAGTTCCCTATCCACCGAACTGTCCTATAGTCTATTCCACAGTCTTCCAGTTTGCCCATCAGAATGTCATGGGGGACCTTATCAAAAGCTTTACTGAAATCCAGATAAATCACGTCAACAGAGTTCCCCCGATCCAGTAAGCTGGTCACTCGATCAAAGAAGGAAACGAGGTTGGTCTGGCAACATCTGTTAGGAACAAAACCATGCTGACTTCCCCGGATCACTGAGTGGTCCTTCAGATGCTTACCGATTGATCCCTTTAAAATCTGTTCTAATATCTTCCCAGCAATAGAAGTCAGACTGACCGGCCTGTAGTTTCCCGGGTCATCCTTCCTCCCTTTCTTAAAGATTGGGATAACATTCACTCTTCTCCAATCTTGTGGCACATCCCCAGTCCTCCAGGAGGCCTTGTAGATGATGGACAGGGGTTCTGCAAGTTCTCTGGAAAGTTCTTTCAGCACTCTTGGGTGCACCCCATCCGGCCCAGGGGATTTGTATTCATCCAGTGCAGCCAGATGCCTCTCCAATACCTCTCTGTCAATGTCAATTAGCCACTCAGGTGTCCTGCCACATTTTCTACTATCTCTAGATGTGCCTGAGTTCTTCAGGGAGAAAACAGAGGCAAAAAAGGTCATTAAGCCTGTCTGCTTTTTCTCTGTCCTGCACCAGAGTTTCTCCAGCTACTCCCAACAGCGGTCCAGTTGCCTCTTTTACCTTGTGTTTGCTTCTCACATATCTGTAGAAGTTTTTCTTATTGTAGTGAGCCCTCCTGGCCAGACCCAGCTTGTACTGAGCTTTGGCCTCTCTGATGGCTGATCTGCAGTACCTAGTAACCCTCATATACTCCTCTTTAGAGGTCTGTCCTTCTCTCCATGTCCTGAACATTTCCTTTTTCTCCCTTAGCTTATTCTGGAGCTCTCTGTGCATCCACATCGGTTTCTTGGAGCCCTTACCATGTTTCCGTCTTGCTGGGATAGTGAGGGCTTGAGCTTGCAAAAGCTCGTGTTTGAGAATGGCCCACCTTTCACTCGCTCCTTTCCCTTCCAGCACACTCCCCCACGGAATGACTCTCATCAAGCCTCTGAGTTCATCGAAGTTGGCCCTACGAAAATCTAACCTACGTGTCTGGCTATGAACTTCCTTGGCTCCCTACAGCAACTGGAATTCAAGAAGGACATGGTCACTTTTCCCTAAGGTCCCCACCACCTTCATCTCATCTACCAATTCTTCCCTGTTGGTTAATATCAAGTCTAGTATGGTCGAACACCTTGTAGCTTCCTCCACCTTTTGAAAAAGGAAGTTATCGGCCAGGCAGGTTGAAAATTGCATGATTCATGACGCTTTGCTGAGCCTGTCTCCCAGCACACATGGGGAAGTTGAAGTCACACATAATTACAAGGTTCTGATGTCTGGATACTCTGCCAATCTGTTCAAAGAGGGCAGCATCCATTTCTTCTCACTGGTCAGGTGGTCTGTAGCAGACTCCAACAATAATACTCTTTGTCCTTCCTCCCCTTATTTCTACCCATATACTTTCCACCGGGCTGTCCGCCCCATTCTCCATAACTTCTTGACAATCAAGCCCTCTCCTCCCATACAACGCCACTCCACCTTCTCTTCTACACTTCCAGTTTTTCTTGAACAACTCATACCCATCCACTAGCACATTCCAGTCATGGGAATCATCCCACCAAGTCTCAGTAATTCCTACTATATCATAGCCCTCTGTTTGCAATAGAAGTTCAAGCTCTTCTTTCTTATTGCCCATACTTTGGGCATTGGTATATAGACACTTGTAGCCTTGTACCTTTGTTTGACCTTTCCTACCCAGGTGGGTCCCCACTGTGTTCACTTCATCATTGAAGTCACAGTACAGTGCATTGCAGTTGCTGCCCAGTGGATTCTAATCCTCCCTTGTTTAGCACTGCTCATCAGACAATTGTTTATATTCTTGTTTTTGATAGGGTTTAATCTTTCTACATAATATAATTCTTAACTGTATTGTGGCTCAGCTGATTTGTGACACCTGGTTACAAAATTATTAGAACTAAGGCATAGTCTGACTGCTTAAGCAACCAAGCTGCTCCTTGTGACATGCAACTCAGGTGGGGTGTTCCTTTGTATACTTGTTGAAGTAGCAAAATTTCTTAATCCAATTTTACCTCCCTTCCAGATTGAAGTCCATAGGGGATGCTTCATGTCTCTGGGTATTTGTGATGAAGCACTACAGTTCTTCTATTCTACAAAGCAGGATGGCCCTCCAATGACAATATGAATAAGGAAACAGATTGGGCATCAAAAGCCATAGGTTCTCATTCTGACCCTGCCAATAACTGGCAGTAATACGTTTGACAAGTGTTGTCATTTCCCATCTGTTGCTGTTTGTCTCAAACATCTCTCATACTAATTAGTAGAAGTGAGGGTGGCTTTAATCTGTCTTTTATCCAAACCAAGCCCTGCTTGGAATAATTCATCACATTTTGGGAGCAATCTAGAACTAGTTTGGAACAGATATGTGATTAATCAAGGGATGTACATAGTGGAAATCTGTGAACCACATATTCTGCTCCTGTACTCAGCACATGTACATGTGGCTAAACACAGAGGCTTACATCCTCCAGAGTTTTTCCACGGGCAGAAAGTATTCAACTTACGTAGTACAACTGTTTTGCCTCCTGCAGCAGTCTGAAATACCCCACAAAATCTTGTTCCTGGGAGACAGGAGATCCCAATGCACAGGACTGGGGCATTTCAGATTGCTATTGGAGCAGAAAGGTGACTAAGTTGATCTAAGGCACTTGCTGTCTATTCAAGCAGCCTCCCACCCACTCATATTCACCCTGCCTTATTTGTCCTTGCAATACTTTGTAACACTTCATTGTACTAGTGTTACCTGAATGACTACCCATGGTTGTCCCCCCAGCCTCTAGAGTTGTTCCTCTGAGCATGACAGAAGTGCAAACTAACTTAACACCAGTGACTGAACATTTATAGCAGGATATTTTCCTGTGTATACCAAGGTCTAGTGGAAGGGCTGTTCCTAGGAGTTGGGGGTAAAAACACCACTTACAAAGGAAAGAAAGATCTTATAGCTCTCCCAAGTTACAGCTTTCTATTGGGGAATTAACATTATCTGACCAACTTCAAAAGAACCACTTAAACAACTCATGAGCTTCTGGTATAAAATTTTTTACTAATGTAAGATACATATACAAGGATAACAATGGCTGAATCCACACGTCCTGGTGTTGTGGTAAACGTTTGCTAAATTTCCGGAAGTATAGCGTCTTTCTAGCGCAATTTCTGACTCCATGCAATGAGTCAGAAATCGTGCTAGAAAGACGCTATACTTCTGGAAGTTTAGCAAATGTTTACCACAATGCTGGGACACACTGGGACATGTGGATTTGCCCAATGAAGACAATGACCAAACAAGACTAGCCTACAGTACAGTACAGTAGAGTTTTCCATTCACCAGACAGACGTAAGATCTATGCTCAACCTCTAAGATCTAATATGAGGCTTAGTTAAAATAATGTACAACATTAAAGGAACGGTCAGTAAGGCAAAAATTAATAAAAATATTATGATGAAAATGTAAGCTAAGCTAAAAATGTTGACCTGCATGCATCCCGTAAGACTGAGTAGGTTTTTCCCACCATATACTAAACAAATGAGCCTAGATAATTCTTTAGGTGATGTGAATATGCTTTCCCCTTGTGTGTAAATATGAATGCAAAATAAGGCCAGATGACAATTGGAAGATCTTCCTCCACTATTCTTGATGATGATAATCCAAATATGGTGATGCACAGTGAAAAGGAAAGTTCATCATTTCAGATGCCGGATAGGAAAGGATGGCATCAGGCATGACAAAATGTAAAGCAGAATACACACAGAAAGAGAAACCAAAGATTACAGAGTCACTGGAGGTAGCCAAAATTTGCATACCCACTTGTAACAGAAAATGAATCAGGAGCAAAGGTAGATAAGCAAATTAGAAAGTGAAGAAAGTAATTCCCAGAAAAGAAGACAGAGAAGGGAAGTGGGAAAAGAACATGAAAAGAGGATGCACAGAAGGAAGGAAGGAAGGAAGGCTCCAAAAGGCCTGACCAGATAAACCAGATCCAGAAGAGATCAAGATTCAAAATGGATAAAGAACCATTAAAAAAAAACTTCACCCCAAAAAGACAAAAAGCACATCAGTCCAAATGGACAAAGAACAATTCTTTGGGGGGTTACCTTTATAGCTTTACAGTTAAAGTGTAATGTAAATTAGGCTAATTAATATGGCTATTTTGCACTGTCCTCTTTCCCTATTGGGTACCTTTACTTAATTCAGAGCAAGATTGGATATAGCCATACTTAATATGTAGCAAAAAAAGTCAGAGTCTCTGAGTCATAACTCCTGCTGTTTTGGTGTAAGGTGTTTTGAAGTCTCTTATCGGTAATATCTAATGCATTTATAATACACCTTTCTTATTGAGACCCAAGGCAGATTACACAATGCAAATCAATACAATATAACCAACAGCTAAGACATTCACTGAGCAAAATACAATATGATCAACAGGACATTCAATGAACAGATACAATAGAATATGGTTGCAGAAAATTTGAGAACGAGCATAGATCCTAACACAGAGATGAATCCTCTCTGAAACAAAACACAACTAATTTACATGGCATCTTTAACAATGTGGCAACTACCCAGTAGGAGCATATCCTACCCATTAGTATAATCTATAAGTCCCTGTTCCAGTGAAAACCTTCCCCACATGCTGGGGGAGGGGGTTCACGGTACATATGTATCTTATTTTCCCCTTCTCCCTTGCAAGTGTTGTTGGACTACACTATCCTCTATGGAAGCAAACATTATAAATGTCATTCATGCTTGGGAACATAAAAAAAGCAAATAAAATAGTGGCTATGATGTCACACTGGCCAGGTGCTAAAGTGCCAAATTTCTCTGCACCTGAAATCATTCGCATAACATATGAACTTCAGGGAGGAAGCACAAAAGAGATGGAAATGAGACATTACTGAAGAACAGGAGACAATAAATGGCATCACAGATCTTTTGATGCCTGAGGCAGAAAATCTTAACAGGGTCTCTGACTGAAATATGAACTGAATTATTGAAAAAATGTTGCCCACAAATGGAACTCTAATGATAGGCCCAGCCCTGAACAGTACAAAATACATAGAAGAGGAATACATAATGAATTAAAGGCTTTGGGGGACAATTAAGCTTCAAGGAAAACTTGAGGTAACTGACAACAGCAAAAACATTTCTTTAAAAGTTCACATTGATTAATATCTTGTAATTACTACTGTGGAGAAGAATAAATGTACAAGCAAATCAGCTTAATAAATCTACATACTCTTGTCAGGCTTAGCAAATTTGGGCTAATTTTCTACTAATGATTCTTTACAGGTGTGAGTGAACAATGTGTTCCTCCTTGGGAATAATTTATTAGTTTATGTAAACATATGTATAATGGTTGTTGTGGGTTTTCCGGGCTGTATTGCCATGGTCTTGGCATTGTAGTTCCTGACGTTTCGCCAGCACCTGTGGCTGGCATCTTCAGAGGTGTAGCACCAAAAGACAGAGATCTCTCAGTGTCACAGTGTGGAAAAGATGTTGGCAGGTCATTTGTATCTACTCAGGAGGGGTGGGGTTGAGCTGAGTCATCCTGTAAGAGTTTCCCAGGGTGTGGAATGCTAATGGCGGGAGGCTTCACTGTATCCTGAGGAGGTTTTTTTTGCATATGGATTGGGGCTTGATGTGCTAATCTTCTCTGCAGGGCTATTGTTGAGTATAGAGTGTTTTGTTAGCCTGGTGTTTTTCAGAACTGGAAACCATGCTCTGTTCATTCTTAAGGTTTCTTCTTTCCTGTTGAAGTTTTGCTTATGCTTGTGAATTTCAATGGCTTCCCTATGCAGTCTGACAAAGTAGTTGGAAGTGTTGTCCAGTGTTTTGGTGTCCTGGAATAAGATACTGTGCCCTGTTTGAGTTAGGCTATGTTCAGCCACTGCTGTTTTTTCAGGTTGTCCAAGTCTGCAGTGTCTTTCATGTTCTTTTATTCTTGTCTGGATGCTACGCTTTGTGGTCCCGATGTAAACTTGTCCACAGCTGCAGGGTATACGGTATACTCCTGCAGAGGTGAGGGGGTCTCTACTGTCTTTTGCTGATCGTAGCATCTGTTGTATTTTTCTGGTGGGTCTGAATACTGCTTGAAGGTTATGCTTTTTCATAAGCTTTCCCATCTGATCAGTAATTCCTTTGAATTACTGACTGCACAGGGAAGCCATTGAAATTCACAAGCATAAGCAAAACTTCAACAGGAAAGAAGAAACCTTAAGAATGAACAGGGCATGGTTTCCAGTTCTGAAAAACACCAGGCTAACAAAACACTCTATACTCAACAATAGCCCTGCAGAGAAGATTAGCACATCAAGCACCAATCCATATGCAAAAGAACCTCCTCAGGATACAGTGAAGCCTCCCGCCATTAGCATTCCACACCCTGGGAAACTCTTACAGGATGACTCAGTTCAACCCCACCCCTCCTGAGTAGATACAAATGACCTGCCAACATCTTTTCCACACTGTGACACTGAGAGATCTCTGTCTTTTGGTGCTACACCTCTGAAGATGCCAGCCACAGGTGCTGGTGAAACGTCAGGAACTACAATGCCAAGACCACGGCAATACAGCCCAGAAAACCCACAACAACCATCGTTCTCCGGCCGTGAAAGCCTTCGACAATACATCATATGTATAATATTTTCTATTCTGAAATGGACAAAATCTATTAAATAATTGGGATACATATTTATAATAATAATATAAAGCAATATGAAATAGACCATTAAAACAGCAGCGCAAGTCCTATGACATTAGACAGTTGATTTGTCCAAGATATCATTAAGAGAAATTCTCTTAATTCCTCTTTACCCAGTTTCTCCCTAAAATCCAACCATTCCTTTGTTTTCCTCTTTTTAGGAATCTGGAGTCAATTTCTAATAAATTCTGTTTTGATCAAAAAGAAATTAAAAGAGAAGAAGGACAAGAACTGAAGTTCTGTAAAATTTCAGAATTTCATTCTGTGTATGCTTAGAGGCAAGCAATGTCTTCACAACTTTCCTGTCCTCTTGCTAGAACACCACCTCGTGGTGTGTAACCGAAAACAGCTGCAAGGGCTAAAGTTACAAAGAGTTGGATACAAAGAACCACAAGTGGATCTTCATGTGACAAAGGGATCTTTCCCGCCTGCCTTGTTTTCTGCAGCCATCCATACCACCTAAAAATCTGCTCCACAAGGTTTATGAACCTGCAGTATGAGATGCAGCCCAGAGGATTGCACATCAAGTGAGAGATCTTCAGAAACTGCAAAGCTTTTAAGGTGTCTCCTGGGCCATTCCTTCACTTGGCCTCTGCGCTTGGGGAACCTTCTGCTATGGTTTGCACCTTCCTGTTTGTCCTCAGACTGGGGAGGGTTTTTGCTAGCACTGTATGCTGCCAATTGGGTACTCTTCAACCTCCTCCCAACTTGGTTTAAAGCAAATACAGTAAGTTGTATATATTTTCCTCCTGTTTCTGATATCTCATAAGATTACTAGCTCTGATGAAGCATCCATTTTCCCACCCCCAGTGGTGGCTGATTGATACACCCATCAGGTATGGTCCTCGTTGCTCCTGCCTGGCTGTTGTAATTGCATTTCAAAGGTAGATAGCAACTTCACCCCTTTTCCACAGCACTTCCCAGGCATAGTTGGGAAAGGAACACACCCCAAATACTTTTCTCCCATATATACATGAAAGTGCCTTCCAGTCATGCAAAAGCATCTTTGGATCCAAGCATGAGGTTTCTTATGCTTAGTTCATACTGGGTTTTTTTTTCGTATGACAAGTGTTGAATTATTATTGTTTAGCATGGTATATTAGAATGGTTTAGTAACTATTAGTAAGATGGCAACATACCAAGCTAGCTAGTTTTTAATCTTTATTCTGGTTCAAAATGAAGCCTATTACCAGAAATTAATAATAATAGCATCAGGATATATATCCTGAACCAAAACCTACTTAGCCAAAAGTAAATCTCAAAGGAGTTCAATGGAACTTACTTCCTAGTAGGTGTGCTTAAGAGAGCTCTAAGCAATGTACCAGCCAAAGTTAAGCCCTTTTCAGTTTCATTGATTTAAAAGGAACTTGCTTAATCTGCTCTCACTAAAATCAATGGACAGGAAATTACTTATCTTTGACTGGTGAATATCCAAGAATTTAAGACATAGACATCTTCTAAAGCCATCACCATCTTTCATAAGTGTTGCAGTCTCACATAAAGAAAAGACTCTGAAGAATATGAGGATGGAAAGAAACAGAAAGAGAGACAAAAGGAGATTGAGTAGATATGCCTGGCTTTTTAAAAGCACAATTACAAAGTGTACTTAGTCTCATATTAGAAGAGATAATAGGCTCAATCTATGTAATTGAAATATTATCTAAATTACACTAATTACAGACCCTTTGCATAAAAGAAAACAAGGGTCTCACTAAAGCGAACAGCTAATTACAGCCTCGTGGAATATTGACAGCATAATTGCTTCCTTTTTTTGCATATCTTTAGGTACATGTCAATTTAGGAATAAATCATAATTGGCCTATTACACATTAAAAGATAGGTTGAGCTGATCAAATTTTGCTTAATTAATTAAAGGTAATTTATTTGCTTGATGCCCAATTAACAAATTGAGCCAGCTTCATTCTTTTTATGTTTTGCAGTTGCTGTTGCTTTGCACATACATCAATGTTACATATATACCATAAAATCATTCTGTTCATAAAGTAAACCATGAGATTTGATTGATTGATTAGATTTTTAGCCCACCTTCACCGCAAGCAGGCTCGGGGCAGGTTATAATCATAAATAAGGTACAATAGATAAAACCAATAAAATAACATCTCAGTGCAAACATGAATATCAGCATTCCAGATGGGGCACCTTTCCCCCTTTCCCTGCCCACCATACACAAGGTAAGAAAGGGGTGGAAGTGTGGGTTGGTGAAATGCTAACTCCTCAGGCATGGTGGGGGGGGCAGATGGACCATATGCTCCCCACTCACACACACACTGGCAGGAGACCAGCAGGGAAGCTAATTAGATGGATCCAGTTCTGGCCTCAACCATATGCCTGATGGAACAGCTCTGTCTTACAGGCCTGCCAAAAAGATACAAGATCTTGGCAGACCCGAGTGTCTTCCGACAGAGTTCCACCAGGTTGGGGCCAGGACAGAAAACACCCTGGCCCTGGTCGAGGCCAGCTGAGCCTCCCTGGGGCCAGGGACCAACAGTAGGTATTTACCTGCAGCTCTAAGAGCTCTATGAGGTACATACAGAGAGAGGCGGTCCTTCGGGTATGCTGGTCCCAGTCTGTTTAGGGCTTTATAGGTCAGAACCAGAACCTCGAACCTGATCCGGAACTCCACGGGAAGCCAATGCAGCTGCTGCAGAGTTGGAGTCACATGTGCCCTGAATGAAATTCCTGTCGGGACACAAGCAGAAGCATTTTGGACCCACTGCAGTTTCCGGGTCAGACCCAAGGGAAGCCCTGCATAGAGCAAGTTACAGTAATCTAATCTGGAGGTGACCATTGCATGGATCACTGTCATTAGGTCATGGGTTGAGAGTATACTGTTAAGCAGTATACTCTGGCTATAACTACTGAGTACAAAGCAAATGTAGGTGGACCAAGATCTTATTTAAATATTCTCTATTACCCCAGAATTCATCCTTGCTAGAGCAGAATTTCAGGCCCATATTCAAAGGACCATCTGTGTAAGGTTGTTAAGTGGAACTGCTTAATTCCTTTTTGCAGAATTTCTCCCCAAAATACAACAATCTGTTTCTATTCCTCTTTTTAGGAATTTGAGTTAGTTTTGAATCAATTCCTCTTTCATGAAGAGTAAAATTCAATTAGATCTCAAAGAAGTCATGCATTCTTACTACTACACATACTGTTTCTGATAGCTCAGGGAAGTTCTTAAACCACCATCATCCAGGTTATGTAAAGGATGGGATATTTTCCACCCTCCTTCCCACTGCTGCCTTTCCTCAAGCAGCTTATATTGATCTCTTCTCCCATTTTATCTTTACAACAACCCCATGAGGTTGGTAAGGCTGAAAACGCTGAAGTTACAAAAGGATGCATGGAGCACTATTATGTGGTATAAACAGAAAATAACACACGGAAAAAAAACACCAAAAAACCCTTCAAGATAAATTAATGAGAAATCAAAGAGAATTCCTCTTTTGGAAGAGGAAAAGAGAATAAGAAGACACAATTGCTAAATTTTAAAAAAAAGGAAATTTCCGTCAAAGAAATTCCACCCCCTGTAACAACCTACATCTGTGCCTATATCAACAGGCAAAGTTCAAACACCTGCCAGGTTCATTACCTCTTCCCCAGTAGTGATCAGGCAGCCAATTAATCAATCCGCTGTTCAGGTATTCTCAACTTGTTTGCAGGAACAGGCTATTTGCAGTCAGTGACAGCCATCAGCTGGGAGCCAGCTTCTGATCTGCTGGGGAAATTTTCTCTGTACCCAACGAAGGTGTCTTTTCCCCCCATCTCAAGCTGCCCACTTGGGCTGTAGAGGAAAGGAGAGAAGTGAACACTTTCTCTTCTCCCTTTGCAATGTGGAACTCAGAGACATTTTTACTGTCCCTGCCCTACATGAAAGGGAGGGAAGAAAAACAAGAGCATCCTCCTTTACCTTTTAAAACTTCATTGTGTAGTTATTTTGCTGGTGCGGGGGGGGGGGGAGTGAACTTCAGTTCCCTGATCAGCTTTGAGTCAATTTCTGACCAGCAAACAGTTACAAACTAATGTGGCAGCTGTTCGAGTTGCTTGGTGCAATTTGAACATATCATGTGCATTCAGCAAGGTAAGTGTGACTGTCAAACAGGTCCACTGAGAAATTTGTTATGTTGCTAACATGGACCCACATAGCAAGTCTATTCCTCTAATCAGTCTCAGTTCTCCTTCCCTTTTTGAAATCAGGTGCAGATGGCAACATGTTGGTTGTCTTTCTCTGGGGTGGGCCTCCACTGATTCCCAAGAATGTGGGAATGTAGGTTACCTTTCTCCTTGTTTCTAGAAAGCTATGTCAATCTGAACTCTTTGGAGGGGCTTTGGGGGACACTTGATCAGGCACCATACTCTAAAGACTGGCAGAATCTTTCTTTTAGGTTGTTATTCTTTATTGTTTTATCAGTTGTTCACCCACTTTGGATACTGCTAAAAATGTATTTTAACTCATGCACAACTTCATTAACAATATTTTAATGCTCTGCCTTTTGTCAGCTTTTTAATATTCTAATTTTGTAATTATGGCAAGTGAAATTGCTCATCCCATTCCACTTAGATTTCCCCCCTTCAGGCATTGCTGATCTATTATATGCTTACTGTGCTCATACTCAACTAATTTAAGATTTACAGATAATTGAATTTTTCTGTATTTATGTTTTTAATATTGGAATAGCAGAGTCAAAATAAATTTGTACATTTGTAATAAACTAATTCAGTCCAACCCAGAACAGAAAAATAACCCCCTACTAACTATGTTCCAGCAGAAGGAGGAAATGTTTTTGTCAGATCCAAAAGCTTATCCAGATGACCCATGTCCAGTAGATGCCTCTGATATCTGTGTGGTCACATTCCAGGCATTAAGAGCCATAATGACTTGGATAGCTGAAGGGAGAAGGGCATTCACCCAGCACAAAACAGCTTGTACTCAAGGCTCCAAAATACAACATCCTCTACACACAAGGTTACAAATGTACATTAAGTTATCTGAGGAAAATATCATCTTTTGTTAAGTTTGTGTCTGCATGAGTGAGATTCTTTTCCTTCCTAAGCAGCTACGCAGCAAGTATGCTCCTAACTGGTGGTCTAATTTCCCCCGGCACAAGCAGTCCTTGCAAGCGTGTCTCTCTCTACTATGACAAGCGTGAACATGCCGTCTCCTATGTTCCGTATGGGATAGTTTAGGAAATACCTGTGGAAACTGGTCACTTTTAAGATGAACTGTTTCTTCCTGACCTGACTTGAAAAAAATGGTATGATAATTCATGAAGGGAATGGTTAGATATTGAAAACAGGCAGAAAAATAACTGGGTGATCCAGGTGTATCTGTAAATCAAAATGTATTACGAGCACATGAGGAGTTGATTCCTCAGTCTAGCTATGAACTCAGGGCCAAGCTACACATGACGAATGACACTTGAACGGCAAGTGTATTTCTCCCTGTTCACTTGCCCTCCACTCAATCCACTTGCCAGGCAAGTGTCTTTTGTCATGTGTAGCTTGGCCCTCAGTTACCAGTTCTGCTGTTTTTCCAGTGTTCCATACTCTTTCCTCCAGACCAGTTACATATGACACAGTAATGCTGGAACCACTCGAGAAGAGGGCAAGCTTCCAAAGGTTAGCACCTGATGATAGAACAAAGGATAAACACCTGGAACAGAAGAGGAATGGAAGCTCAGCCCTGAGCTCATACAACAAGCCCAATTAAATTTCTAACTTGTACTTTTTATCCCAGCATCCAAGGTTCTACTAGTAATGTGGATAAGATTCAGGGTCAGTTACTCCAGCTTCCACCGGCACTAAATCCACTCTTAACATAGTAGCACTGCCACCACCACATATTCAATAAGACTCTTAAAAGAGATCATATGCAGCACAGATGTACCGAGTCAAGCTGAATCAGGACCCCTTGCTGGCTATTTAAGAGATGGGGGGGGTTTCCTCCTGAGGAGTTGCGTGCATAGAAATCACAGCATGATGTTTGTTTTTGGACCACAGTGGCTGCTTCCACACAGACAATTTTCTGTACTGCACTCATTGCAGCTGCAAATGCAGAAGTATTCAGCGTAGCAAGGTATCATCTACCCAAAAACTTTCCCTTCATTGGCCTTGGCTCAGCCTTCCATGGCTACCATTTCCTCCCTTGACAGCATAGGGCTTTTTTCAAATAAAAAATGGCAGTAGATATAGTGCTTCTAGCACTTTTGGTTGTAGTATTAGATGGAGAAATGTGCTGCCTGTATACTTCCCGCTATAGCTCTGCAACCAGTATGGCTAGATATTGTTTTTTAAAAAATGAAAGCTGGGAACTAGTACGTTGGTGCAATAGATTGTTATAATGTTATAATTCTATAACACTATAGCTATTATAATTTTTTTTCACCTATGATGAAAACTGGGGGAACTGGTAGCCATGTGGGGCTAGGGAAAATGGCAGTGATGTATGTAGAACCTGAAAAAGGACACACCTTTCTATCCACAAGTTGTCTAAAGACATTTGGGCCGTGACCTTTCCAAAAAGATCATATTGTTCCGGATGATTCTGGTCAGGCATAATTTAGATATAGGTGTGTAGTTAAGAAACCCTGAGCATTTAGTTAGCTTTCCTGTATCAAACTGTTAACTGCTGGCAAGAGGTTCACAATAGATGACATTTTTGGTTCATTATTGGGTATAGTGTACAAGTAATACAATTATGGAGTCTCTGCTTCCATTTTAAGCCTTTATTATTACAAAATAATTATGTGGAATTCTTGATTAGAGATGGGCACGAACCGCATTACGAACTTCAAAAACCCACGAAAATGGTGATCGCGTGATCGCGATCCGGCGGCTCGTGATCGGCCACGGCCAATGAACCAGCGTTCGGAAGAAGGCTGGTTTGGTGCATTCAGCCGCGGTTCGGGAAGCCAGAGAGTCAAGCGCCAGCAATCAATTCCCCTGGCAACGGAGCCGGGGGAATGCTTGAACTCTGTCTGCGCTCCTTCTGTTGCCCTGGAAACCCAAATGGAAGCCCAGCTTACCTTGATCAGCAGGTCTTCCTTCCAACCACGGAGCTGCAAAGCAGTTACAAGTTGGGAGAAGACACCCAGGGGAGGGAGGGGGAAGGAGGTGTCCTGTAGCCACGGGCACTCCAATCTCATCCCTGCAAACCCTGATAGGCAGCTCTGACAGCCAAATACAGACCTCCTGCGTTGCTCAATGGGGCCTGTGCTTATAAATAGCTGTGGGCTCCCAGGCTGGGTTTCACTTTCAGTGAGCAGTGGAGTGGGACAGAGCTCTTGCTTGCCACTTGCTAGCCTTTGGGGAGAGAGACTAATTCAGCTTGGATTTGGGGGATAAGGATCTATCTCCTTTGGATCGAGGGCTGCTGCCTGGCTCTGGGGCCAAGCTCAGTGGGCACCTCGGCTGAGGGCTCACATTGATTATTGATCAGTGCCTGATTGGGTCAGGTTTGTGGGAGTGGTGGGCTAGGGCTCTAGTCCCTCCTTCCGTCTGGTGCCAGGGCTGCTGCCAGACCCTGGGGCCAAGCTCAGTGGGCGCCTAATCATTTTAATTATGATGATTATTATTACTATTATTATTCTTAGTCTCTGTGCCTGTTCTGCCCAGGCATCTTGGTGTGCTGGGCTGCGGCTGTAGCCCCAGCCTCTGGTTCCAGTGCTGCTGCCAGGCCCTGGGGCCAAGCTCAGTGGGCACATCAGCTGAGGGCTCACACAGTGTTATTAGTGGCTGATCTGTTCAGATCTATGGGAGTGGTGGGCTAGGGCTCTAGTCCCTCCCTCCCTCTGGTGCCAGGGCTGCTACCAGGCCCTGGGGCCAAGTTCAGTGGGCACCTCGGCTGAGGGCTCACATTGATTATTATTAATCAGTGCCTGATTGGGTCAGGTCTGTGGGCGTGGTGGGCTAGGGCTCTAGTCCCTCCCTCTGGTGCCAGGGCTGCTGCCGGGCCCTGGGGCCAAGCTCAGTGGGCACCGCAGCGGAGGGCACACAGAATCATCTCCTTTCCTGTCCTCCTTAATTCTAGTTTTGTGGCATAATGAGTCTTCCTCTTGTGTTAGCTGTCAAGGGTGGTTGTGGGGTGAAGTGCGATGGCAGTCCTCCTGGTTCAGTTGTGGAAAGCAGTACTGGGTGTGGTTCGGGGGCCACAGAGAGAGTCCTCCTGCTCCCCCCAATTCACCTGTGTGGGCTGTGGAGGAGGCCAAAGAGGTCTTTTCACAGGGGGGAGAGAATCTCTCTCAACATTTTGAGGAGGGGTGGGCAAGCGATGGATCCCTGGAGGAATGGTATGTGTGTTATGAAAGATCCCTCATGTCCCCATCCCAGACTCTTGGTGGTGTCCATGCCTGCAGTCCACCCCTCACCCCATCGTCCATGTCCAGCCCCGCAGCGCAGCCTGTAACCATTCATCCTCCTTCCCCTGGGACAGTTAGCAGCCTATGTTACAATGCCTCCATATGGAGGCACTTTTGGGCCCTTCCTGTTGACCTCCATGTGGTGCGGTGCCATGCCTGTGATGTCCCGGTGTGCAGGGGCAAAAACCCGAAGCACCTGTCTTCGTCGGCCCTGACTCGGCACCTGAAGAGGCACCACCCGAGCCTGTCTCCCTCCTCCCCCAGTGAAACATCCATTGGGGGGAGAAAGGGGGCCACCAGCTCTTTTGAGTGGGGAACAGAGGGAGGATCACTTTGCCCTGAGGGTGATGCTGGTGAGAGCAGAGCACTCCAGCAGCCCGTGCTCGTGGAGGTTGTCCTCTCGGGGTCTGGGACAGCACTGCTTACACCTTGAGGCTGATGGCTCAGGAGGTGGCTGCCACTGCACTGTTCCTCAGTGGGACCCTCGGGTGAGGACCTGCGGTGGCTGGGGGATCAGGCCCCCGGTCTGAATGACACGTCCTCTCCCTCCCACGCCAGGAATACCAGCGCACTCCACTTTGTCCTGGTGGTTGCGGGGGGATCTTCCCACTTACCCCCCACATGACAGGTCCTCTCCCATCCTTTCCGGCAAGGCAGGAAGCTGGGTGATGCTGCTGATGGCAGCCTCCTTTGGGCACTTGCTCAGCAGCTCAGGAACTGTTCAGCCACACGGTGCCCCCATCCATCGCAAACGCAGAGCCCTCTGAGCAGGGGGGAATGGGTCGCTCAACTCATGTCCTTCCTGCAAAGGCAGGAAGGTGGCCAATGTCAGCTGCTGCTGCTGTCACGTTTCCGTCTCCCCCTCTCAGGAACCACTCTGACCCATCCAAACAATGCATCCTGTCCTGCCCATCCCCAACTTTCCACAAAGGCAGGATGGCGGATCAGATAAGCCCCTGCTTCATGAGGGACTATCCTATTACTGCTCCCTCCTTGGTTACACAACTCAGTTGCGATCACGCAGCCAATTGTATGGTGTACGGATACAGTCGGTTGACAACGTGGGGGCTCCCCTGTTAACGGGACTGACGGGACCCCTTTCAGCTGGGTGGGAATGTGTCCCGCAACTCCCGTCCTTTCCATCAAGGCAGGAAGGTGGGTACTGTCGGCTGCCACTGTATTACTCCTCAGTGGGACCCTCGGGTGAGGACCCACGGCTGCTGGGGTATCTTCCCCCTCCCTCTCCTCATGTCAGACAGAACAGGACGGAGAGACAGATAGAAAGATGTATTGAAAAACAAAAACAAACCATTGGAAAAAAATGGACACACAAGCCTACAGAAGTATGATGATAGAGAAAGGAAATTAGAAAACAACATAGTTATTGAAAGAGAAAAAAAGACAGCTAGAGATGAAAAAGAAATAATAAAGGACAGATAGATATGTAGAAAGAGATAGATTCAGATAAATAGTGGTGGAATCACATAGGAAGAGACAGAGAGAGATAGAAAGTTGCAAATAGACAGTGAGAGGGAGAAACAGAGAAACAAATAGAAAGGGGCACACAGATATCAACCGTTCTAGAAGTAGAAATAGAATGCAAATCCATCAAGGAGATATAGAATCGAACAGAACATGCCACATCCATGGAGAAAAGGATTGAAAATCAAAAACAGAGAAAGAGACAAACAGTACAGAATGTATCAGTATAATGCAAAAGACACTAGAATGTATGCCAAACATTAGAGAATGAATGTTAACAGAGAATGATATATGGTTCGAGAACTGTATGTAGAGACAGAGATTCCCAGCCCCTCCACACCAGGAATACTAGCGCGCTCCTCTTTGGCCTGGAGGTTGGGGGGGGATCTTCCCCCTCCCCCTCCTCATGATGACATGTCCTCTCCCACCCACTCCACGAATACCAGCGTGCTCATGATGACATGTCCTCACCCTCCCATCCTTTCCGGCACGGCAGGAAGGTGTGCACTGTTGGCTGCCGCCGCCGCACTATTCCTCTGTGGGACCCTCAGGTGAGGACCCACAGATGCTGGGGGATCTTCCCCCTCCCCTCCTCATGATGACATGTCCTCTCCCTCCCACCCACTCCGCGAATACCAGCGTGCTCCTCTTTGGCCTGGAGGTTCGGGGGAGAACTTCCCCCTCCCCCTCCTCATGATGACACGTCCTCTCCCTCCCATCCTTTCCAGCAAGGCAGGAAGGTGTGTACTGTTGGCTGCTGCCACCACACTGTTCCTCAGTGGGACCCTCAAGTGAGGACCTGCAGATGCTGAGGGATATTCCCCCTCCCCCTCCTCATGATGACATGTCCTTTCCCTCCCATCCACTCCAGCAAGGCAGGAAGGTGGGTACTGTCGGTTGCTGTCAAAATTTTCCTTAGTGGGACCCCAAGTTGAGGACCCGCAGTTGCTGGGGGATCAGGCCCCCATCCGAATGTCATATCTCCCACCCACGCCAAGAATACCAGTGCTCTCCTTTTCGGCCTGGTGGGTTGGGCACATGGGGAATGCCGCCGGTGAGCGGCCAGACCCCCCGCCCCCTGAGGGGAGGCGGCTCATCACCATCTCCCCGTGCCCACCAGGCCCGGTGGCCACCGCCAGTACCCACCTTCCTACATAGCTGGGAATACCAGTGCACTCCTTTTCGGCCTGGCGGGTGGGCACATGGGGGTGCTGCCAGCAAGCGGCCAGACACCCCACCCCCTGAGGGGAGGTGGCTCGCCACTGCCTCCCCGTGCCCGCCAGGCCTGGAGGCTGCCGCCAATACATAAATTACGGCCTGTGCTGGGAATACCAGCACACTCCTCTTTGGACTGGGGGGCGGGCACATGGGGGGTGCTGCCGGCGAGCAGCCAGACCTCCCGCCCCCTGAGGGGAGGTGGCTCGCCACTGCCTCCCCGTGCCCGCCAGGCCTGGAGGCTGCCGCCAATACATAAATTACGGCCTGTGCTGGGAATACCAGCACACTCCTCTTTGGACTGGGGGGCGGGCACATGGGGGGTGCTGCTGGCGAGCGGCCAGACCTCCTGCCCCCTGAGGGGATGCAGCTCATCACCATCTCCTTGTACCCGCCAGGCCCGGTGGCTGCCAGCATCAACCACGTTCCTGCCCTCGCTGGGAATACCTGCACTCTCCTCTCTGGCATAGCGGGCGGGCACATGAGGGGTGCCACCAGCGACTGGCCAGACCCCCTGCCCTCTGAGGGGAGGCAGCTTGTCACCACTTCCCCGTGCCCACTAGGCCTGGTGGCCGCCGTCAACACCCACCTTCTGTACACTGGGCCAATGTCAACCGGTAGCTCTAATTGTATCGAGTGGGAGTTTCCTGGGGGCCTTCGATTGGAGACGGTATAACTCCAAGATCCCTTTTGCAATCTTGTCCAAACTTGGGTGATGGCTGTAGGAGAGCCTGCAAAAGACTCCCCGGGAACATGGGCTCTGTAAGCACCACGGGGGCCATTCCACACCCCACAAACCGTGAACCAGTTTGGCAACAGAAAATGTTTGTTGCGGTTCATGATCTCGGGATTGTTGTCGGCACCGAACCATGAACCACTGGTTTGTTAAATTTTTTGGGTTTGCGCCCATGTCTATTCTTGATATCAACTCAATCAACAGATAATCATATCAGGCATTATAACTACATAAATCATTAAAGGAGAGCAATTACAGGAGTCCAATAAAGTATCTTACCCAAAGGTACAAAGGTCACAGGCAAGGAGCCCTTCTAAAGAGGATGTTTGTGATTAGTTTAGTTTGTCATATTCATAGGATTTCAGAACCTTTTCTTAACAATAGCTGCGTAAGAGACTAAAATTCTTGGCTAATTTATTATCTGTATGATTTCATACCCCAAACAAGATTATCCATATTTGAAACATATTCTTGAAAGATAAAACAATAGCAAGTTCATTCTTACTACTTTTTGTGTTAACAAAGTTTATGTAGAATAAGTGATTATAAATTACTCATAATCTGACTATCTTTTGGCCCTCCACCGGTATGTCTGTAATATTGAAAGCATCTACGAAGTTAGACATTCCTGTCATTCTTACAGAGTGGGCATTCTTGCAGGAACGCCTACTTGAGCGCATATCCATCCTGTGCTGTGCCAGCTGCTCTGGCTTCTAGTGGAGTTCCAGATCCTGTTCAAGGTGTAAAATTTAGTGTTTAAAGCCCTCCACGGACTGGGACCAGCATACTTGTGGAACCGCCTTTCCCATTACGTCCCTTGCAGGGTGTTGTGCTCTGCGGACAAATAACTCCTGGTGGTCCCCGGCTCGAGGGACATCCATCTGGCATCCACCAGGCTTTTTCTGCCCTGGCCCCAGCCTGGTGGAACGCTCTCCTGCTGGAAATCTGGGCCCTGAGGGACCTATTACAGTTCCACAGGGCCTGTAAAACATAGATGTTCCACTGGGCCTTTGGTTGAGGATCAGTGGGGTGTCCCCCCCTTAATCCACCTAAGATCACCACCTCTTCTATGACTGCCCTCAGCTATGCGTTCTGCTCACAGCTACGACCTATGCAGGTTTCTGATCAGTATCTCAAGTAGCCAATGTATAATGGCGCCTGGAGTATTTTAGTGTAAGTTTTAAGTGTGTTTTTAAAGTTTATTATTAACTTATTGTATTTTATTAATAATGTGAGCCATCCTGAGCCCATTCGTGGGGAGGGTGGGATATAAGTCAAATAAAATAAATAATAGATAAATAAATTCTCAGTTACTTCCTGAACCTTAGTATGAGTTAGGTGGCTCTTCTAATCTACACATGGCAATACAACTGTGTAACCATTGTTTTATGCTCCTCTCCAAGGTTATTTTATTCTAGGCTTTAGACACTCTTAGTGGCCTATCTAGTTATGGGGCAGGCCTAGCCCTGTTTCTGTGTGCATAGTTGTCTTGAATAATTTCCAGGAATTGTTCCCCTATAGTTTTAGATATGCCCATGAAAGTATCAAACCAGGTTTGGGACAGATTACGACAAAACTGTAGAAAACATCAAGGACTAACAGAGGTTGACAATGGATGTTCCTGAAAACAGCACTATTGAAAGGAAGCAAAGGTGGAGCAAAATCTGTGTCTGGAAACAGCCAGTAGCCACTAAAAAACTCTACCTGAAATCAAGCTGAATTGCCTTCTTTTCCCATGGCCAGTTCAGTTTTTAGAAATAGCATTTATTGCTTTTCATTTCTTCATAATATGGTATGCTATAAAGTGATGCCACACTTTTTCTATTTGAAATATTTATATTTCTGTGATGATATATCACCTGATGTTTCTTTATTAATGTGTCCAAAATCTGTTATTTAAGCTGCACAATATGTAAATGTTCACATTCATCACTTGAAATAGTGTAAGTGTGAATATTTTGTGTTTCCCTTCTTATGACAGAGATGCAAAGAACTAATTCAGTTTCTTTGGGGATAGCTCAATCATCTTTGATGTTCCCATTAAATTTCCTAGGACCAATGTTTTTATCATTTTCCAGGCAGGTTTCCAGTTATCTGAACTTAGAACTCATCTTTATTTATTTATTTTTACTTCCACCAGGGTTTAAATAAAATTTTGCAGACCACAGAACATCACGCAGTTAAATAATCTTGCCTTTGCTTGTAAGCTTCATTTCCTATGATAGGTACAACTTGAACATTAATGGTCAAAATCCACCCCAAAATAAATGCTCTTAAAGGCCATTGATGTCAAATGGGAATAATGTAAATGCTTGTTCAACTCTTCTATTAAAATCAAGGAGAACTGAAAGCACTTAATTTTGCTTGGATCATATCCAATGTTTTTTCTTTCACGTTTTTATAGAACAGGTATATTCAGACACTTATTTTCTGACTGCAAAATAAATGAAAAGATGTCTTTTCAAATGTCACTCTGCTGAGGTAAATATGAATTACTTTTACATTAAGTTAAATATTGTACTTTTATTATACTGTCACATATCTAAGCAGAATAATTAAAACATACTTAAATGGTTTTCTCATTTAACCCTATTGTGGAACTGATCTTTTTTATTTCTAATTCTAGTAACAGCAATTCTTTGAATATAAAATGTAAACACTTATAAATGAAGGGATGGATCGGTAATTAACTGTTCCTGGGAAGAAATGTGTTCAAATAATGTATACAAGCCATTTAAGTTTTGAATAAGGTTAATGGATCTTTCCTTTAATAGCTTTGACCTAAGTTGGAGGAAACTGCAGTCTTAATTACTCAACCCAACTATTAGTATAAATAGATGAGGTTGCACATGGAACTATGCAAGGAAGGCGTGTCTATAACTGGGGCTGAATCAAAACAATTAATCTTGTTTTATGTGAAAAAGCCTGTTTTCTGAATTCAACACTTGCTGCAAACACATTTGTGTTTTCTGAAGCTGTTTTCTCCATGTAATTATCCACCCTCCCCACCCAATCGTAGGCCTCATTTGTCAAATAATGGATGCATTTATTTATTTATTATTTATTTACATAATTTATAGTCCATCTTTCTCACTAATACTCAAGGTAGAGCGTGGGACTCTAATTTGGAGAGCCGCATTTGATTCCCCACTCCTTCACTTGATGCCAGCTGGGGGACCGTGGGCTAGTCACGGCTCTCTGGAGCTCTCTCAGCCTCACCCACCTCACAGGGTGTTTTGTTGTGGGGATAATAATGACATACTTTGTAAACTGCTCTGAGTGGGCATTAAATTGTCCTGAAGGGCGGTATATAAATTGAATGTTATTATTATTAATATTATTATTATTATTACACAATGAAAGTCAATACAGTCAACAGAATGGAACATTGCTATGCAATAGGATCTGGACTGCAAAAATCTGAAAAGAGCAGATAGCTGAAATACATTAAACAATGCAGAAATTACAGAGTAGGTTCATACATAGAACAACAAGCAGTATGTGCTGTACACAGTAGTATGATTCACAGTGCCTATCTCTTTACTAAAGCGTCTTTCTGAAATGCTGGGTTAGAGAACAGCCCTATTACCTGCATAAAAAGCCCTCCTGAATAATTCAGTTTTGCATAGTTTGCAAAAAGCCAAGAGACTTTGAGCATTTCAGGCAGGCCATTCCTAAAGAGCCAGTTTGGTGTAGTGGTTAAGAGTGTGGGACTCTAATCTAGAGAACCGGGTTTGATTCCTCACTCCTCCACTTCAGCTGGGTGACCTTGTGTCAGTCACAGCTTCTAGCTCTCTCAGCCCCACCCACTTCACAGGGTGTTTTGTTGTGGGGATAATAATAACATACTTTGTAAACTGCTCTGAATGGGTGTTAAGTCACCTGAAGGGTGGTATATAAATTGAATGTTATAATACAAGAAATTCACAACTAACCCCCCCCCCCCCAACTGCCCCAGTGACCCCTCCACTCCATGATCAGAAGATGGCAAAACACCTCCAGGATCCCTAGCCAAAATGGCCTGTGGAAAACTGCTACCTGACTCGAAGGTGGCAATCGACATTACCCTGGGCATGTAAGATGGCCACGAGAACTAAGCACTGATGTAACACATTCTGCCCTCCTCCTCATTATTTTCCCAAGTTCACAGAATCAGCATTGCTGTCAGATGGCCATCTGGCCTCTGCTTTAAAGCCTCCAAAGAAGGAGAACCCACCACCTCCCAAGGAAACCTGTTCCACTGAGGGACCACTCTAACTGTCAGGAAGTTCTTCCTAAAGTTTAGCCAAAAACTATTTTGATTTAATTTCAAGCCATTGGTTCTGGTCCAGCCTTCTGGGGCAGCGGAAAACAACTGCGTCATCCTCTATATGATTGAGAGAGAAGTAGCTGACGAACTCCAGACCTTCTTGGATAACTCTAGCGCTCTGGACCCTTTCCGGTCAGGTTTCAGACCAGGGCATGGGACAGGCACAGCACTAGTAGCATTAATGGATGACCTCTGTCTGAATATAGACAAAGGCCATGCTTCTATTGGATCTATCTGCAGCCCTTGATACAGTAGACCATGCCATCTCATTGAGGCGTTTAGAAACAGAAGTGGGCATCAAAGGATGTGGCCTGGACTGGTTTAAATAGTTTCTCTCGGAGCGGATCAAAGGGTTGCTGTTGGAGATCAGCTATCTCCAGAATGGGAACTATCTTGCGGGGTTCCGCAGGGCACAATCTTATTGCCTATGTTATTCAACCTCTACGTAAAGCCTTTAGGAGAACTCATTCACAGCTATGGACTTGCATGTAATCAATATGCAGATGACACCCAACTCTATATCTCACTATCCAGGCCCCCACAGGATGCAGCAGAAATCTTAGATCGCTTCCTTTTTTTTTTTTTTTGAAAATTTTTTTATTGGGTTAGAACATTTTTATTTTTACATTACAATCAATTTTCCCCTAATTTTTCGTTTCTAACCCCCTCCCTTTCCCCCCCCTTTATTGACTTCCAACAGCTTTCCCACCCTATGTCCCTTTTCCCTTACTTCTATTAAATTCCTCTGTCTAAAACAGATATATATTCTCCATTATATTAAGCAGTACATCTTTAACTCCTTTACTTATTATACACCCAAACTATACGTCTTTAGATAAACAATTTATCCCATTTTCCAGTTTTGAATATTTCTATATAAACCTATATATCATAAACCATAAAAATTTCCCACATTTAAATCAAACAATTTGATTTGTTCTCTATATATTACTCAATTCAACTTTTTATGGCAATTCTATATAACTCCTCACATAATCAATCAATTTAACTCTTCTGTACATTCAGTTTGGTGCATATAATTCTTATCAAAGAAAGAAAATATTGTTATTTACTCAATCCTCATATTTAAATCTTATCATTAATTATTCTCTATCAATGTTCTATCAGTTAACCTATACATATCTATATATATCTCAATCAATTAATTTAACTGCTTAAATTCATATTTCTCTTCCTCCCCCGGTAAAGTCACCCCTCTCTTTTATACTTTTATTATATTTCAGTAGTTCTCAAACTGCCACAGTTGTCCTCCCACCTCCCATTTCTTCTCCAGATATTGTTTCAGCTTCTCCCAGTCTGTGTTAAACTGCCCTGAGTCCAGATCTCTCAGTTTTCTTGTCATCTTGTCCATTTCAGCCATATACAGCAATTTGTAGATCCAATCTTCAGTAGTTGGCACTTCTTGTACTTTCCATTTCTGCGCATACAAAAGTCTAGCTGCTGCAGTCATATAGAAAATCAACGTCCTATGATGGGCTGGAATTCCCTCCATTCCCAAGTTTAGCAGCAGGAGTTCTGGGTTCTTATTTATTTGAAACTGTAAAATTTCACTCATTTCTCTTATTATTTCCCCCCAGAACTGCCTAGCTACCTCACACGACCACCACATATGATAGAGGGAGCCCTCATGTTTCTTACATTTCCAGCATTTATTAGAAGTATTCAAGTTCCCTAGCGCAATCTTCTTTGGTGTCATGTACCAACGATAAATCATTTTAAAAATGTTCTCTTTAATATTAATGCATGTCGTTGTCTTCATTGTTGTTTTCCACAAGTATTCCCATGCCTCCATTGTTATTTCTTTGTTGAAATTTATAGCCCATTTCACCATCTGTGTTTTAACTGTCTCATCCTCAGTATACCATTTCAACAGTACTTGGTATACCTTAGATATTCTTTTCTTGTCTTCTTTAAGAAGGGTCTGCTCTAGTTCCGAGTTCTCTGTTCGTATGCCCCCTTTTGCAAAGTCCGAGTTGTATAAGTCTCTAATCTGTCTATACTGGAACCAATCATAGTTAGGTGATAGTTCCTCTTGCGTCTTTATTCTAAGTTTAGATACTTCAATCTTAGTTATTTCTTTGTACGTTAAACATTGTTGTTCATTATCCACAGCTCTCGGGTCTATCACCTCATATGGAACCACCCACAAGGGGGTTCCATCTTGTAAGTAAGTTCTATACTTCTTCCAGATTGTATATAGACTTCTCCTTACAAAATGATGCAGGAACATCGAGTTGACCTTTACTTTGTCATGCCATAGGTATGCGTGCCATCCAAAAATTTTTTTATATCCCTCTAGGGCTAATAGTTTCTTATTCTTTAATGTCATCCACTCTTTTAGCCAAACTAGGCAGATTGCATCATGGTAAAGTCTCAGATTGGGCAGTTGCATTCCGCCTCTCTCCTTTGCATCTTGTAGAACTTTTACTTTCACTCGAGGCTTCTTGCCTGCCCAAACAAAATCTGATATTTTCCTCTGCCATTTTTCAAATTGTTTAGAGTCTCTGATGATTGGTATTGTCTGTAACAAAAACATTACTCTTGGTAACACATTCATCTTAACTGCTGCAATCCTGCCCAGCCATGACAAGTTCAGTCTGTTCCACTTGATCAAGTCTCTCTCTATCTGAGTCCATAATTTTTCATAATTATTCTTGAACAAATCTATATTTTTTGCAGTCAGCTCAACTCCCAGGTATTTCACCTTACTAGTTACTTCACAATCCGTTGTTTCCATCAACAATTGTTGTTTCTGCTTAGTGATATTTTTGCACAATATCTTTGACTTCTTTTTGTTAATGAAGAAACCTGCCAAGTCTCCAAACTCCTTAATCTTATCTATCACTTTTGGCATGTTCTCCAGTGGGTCTTCTACAATTAACATTATGTCATCTGCAAATGCTCTGACCTTATATGAATAGTCCTTTATTTTTATTCCTCGTATTTCCTCATCTTGTCGTATTTGTATCATCAGAATCTCCAATACTAAAATGAACAACAATGGAGATAACGGGCAACCTTGTCTTGTTCCTTTACTGATCGTCAATTTCTTAGTCAGTTCATCATTCACTACAATTGCTGCAGTCTGGTCTCTGTAAATTTCTTTAATTGCTCTGATGAATCTTTCTCCCAGTTGTAGCTTTTCCATAGTGGCAAGCATAAAATCCCAGTTTAAATTGTCAAACGCTTTTTCGGCGTCCACGAAGAAGAAACCAACCTCTTTATCACAACGCTTGTCATAGTATTCAATAGCATTGATCACTGTCCTTAAATTGTCTCTTATTTGTCTGTCTGGCAAAAAGCCTGCTTGTTCCTCCTCTATAGCTTCCGAGAGCCACCCCTTCAGTCTCTCCGCCAGTATCTTCGCAAAAATTTTATAATCGTTGTTAAGTAATGATATAGGTCTGTAATTTTTCACGTTAGTCAGGTCTTGGCCCTCTTTTGGGATCAATGATATATTCGCTTCATTCCAAGTATCTGGAATCCTTTGATCCCTGAAAACTCCATTCATCACCTCTTTTAAGAATGGTGCCAGTTCATTGGCCATTGTCTTATAAAATTTAGCCGTAAGTCCGTCTGGCCCTGGCGCCTTTCCTAGATTTGTGGATTGTATTGCCATATTTATTTCCTCGTCAGTTACTTCACTGTTCAACTTATTTCTCCAAGCTTCCAAGATCTCTGGAAGTTTGGTTTTCTCCAAGTATGATGCTATTGATTCTTTGTTTACCTCTTTTTTATTATACAGCTTAGCGTAAAATTTATAAAAGGCTCTGCTAATGGTAGTCTGCTCCAAATACGTTTTGTTTTCTTCACAAATTTTATTTATTATTTTCTTTTCCCTTTTCTTCTTTAATTGCCATGCCAAATATTTCCCAGGTTTATTAGCACCCTCAAAAGCTTTTTGATTCAGTCTTTTAAGGTTCCACTCCAATTCTTTATTACTCATTGCTGTTAACTGTTCTTGAAGAATTTTGATTTCCTGATGTATTTTCTTTTTCCCTGGTCTCTTTTTTAACTGTACTTCTTTGGCCTTTATTTTCTCCTCAATCTCTTGTCTTTTCTCCTCTTTCTTTTTCCTTGCTCTACCATTTAAGTCCATTAGTATGCCCCTTACAACCGCCTTATACGCGTCCCAAACTTTACTGGTTGGTACTTCTTTATTCACGTTGTATTGTATAAAAAACTTAGTCTCTCTTCTCAATGTTTCCATATTCTCACTTTCCTGTAACAAGTCCTCATTTATTCTCCAGGCTTTCCTTTTTCTCCTTTTTCCAAATTTCCACATAATTGGGTTGTGATCTGAGCCTACCATCGGCATTATTTCTACCTCCTTAGTCCATAACGCTAAGTCCTTTGAGGCCCAGATCATATCAATTCTTGATAATGTAAGATGCCTTGCAGAATAAAAAGTAAACTGTCTGGTTTTAGGATATTCTCTCCTCCATACGTCTTCGAGAGTCTCTTGTTGAATCAACTCAAAAAAAAGCTTTGGTAATAGTCCTCTTTTCTTTTGTGCTTTTATAGTCTTTTTATCTAGTTCCAAATCTGTCACTCCATTGAAATCTCCAGCAAGAATTATCTGGTCATATACAAGATCGTCTAAGTGCTTCCTTAAGTCCTCAAAGAAGCTTTCCTTTGCACCGTTAGGTGCGTAAAGTCCGACTACCAACACTCTCTTTAAGTTCCAATTACATTCCACTGCTACAAATCTAGCTTCCACATCTCTCATAACAAATTTTGGCTGCAGCTCCTCTTTTATATACAACACCACTCCTCTTTTTTTCTTGTTGGAAGCCGCTACAAATTCTTTGCCCAATTTTCCAGATTTTAAATATTTTACATCCTGTTTTCTAATATGGGTCTCCTGCAAACAAACAATATCACATTTTTGTTTTAGTAGCCAATGAAAAACATTTTTTCTCTTATTCGGTGAGTTTAGTCCATTTACATTCCAAGATAATACTTTACACTCCATATTCATGGTTTTGTTGGTAAGTCTTTTTCATTGTCCTTAATAAATCTCTCCATCTCCCGCTCAGATCTGATACGCTTTTTTGCCCCTCCAAACTCAAAGGACACTCCTTCCGGTAACTCCCATCTGTACCTAATGTTCATGTCCTTCAAAGTCTGAATTAACACTCTATATTTTTTCCTGTCCAGTAACACTGATCTGGGCAATTCCTTCATTATGATAATCGTCTTGCCATCAATCTCCAATGGATCTTGAAATTGTTTTGTCACAATCCTCTCTTTCATATTTCTAGTTGTAAACTGCACGATCACATCCCTTGGTAGTTTCCTCTGGGTTGCAATTCTCGAGTTCACACGATACGCCACATCTAGGATAGCCACAATTTCCTCCTCCTCCTTCCCCAGGTATTCAGCCAACACCTCAGTCATCTGTTCTTGCGCTGACTTCCCTTCAACTTCTGGCAGACCACGAAAACGGAGCTGCTTCTCCATGTGTTTAGTTTCTGCAACTGACATCCTCCCCTTTACCAATCTCATCTCTGTTTGTTGCGTTTCTATTAAATTCTCCATCGCGTCTTCTACTGTTTTGACTCTCTGTTTCGTTCCTTGTAATTCACTGCTAATCGTTTCCACGCCTTTTTTCACTTCTGACAGCTCCGACTTTACTGTCTGTGTAACTTCTTTGACCTCTTTAATAAGCTCCAATTTCGTGTCCTTAAGTTCTTTCATCATGTCTATAAGTTTTTTGTCCAAATTTTCTATTGCCGATTGCCACTCTTTTTTCGACATCGTGGGGCTTGCTTTAGCTCGCTCCCACGTATCTGCTCTCTTCCTCAGCTCCGTGGCGTATAATTAAACGTTTTCCTTTTTTTCAAATGTCCCAATCTTTGCCAAAATTAATTTTTTATATCCAAAATGTCGGGCGTCTTTTCTCTATGGTTTCTCTATGTTATTATAATCCAAGATGGCCTACTTCCTCTTCCGCTGAAGCCACGACCCTTCCACTTTCAAAAATGGCGATTCCCCACTTCCTGTCCCTTGGCAAGGGCCGCTTCCCTCCAGCCACTCTATTGTTGTTACGCACTTCCTGTCTCCCGTCTTCCCACAGCAGGTCTCGCGATGGTGTCTTTTTCCCACAGCTCCAAAACCACAGGTATTCAAAACAATAGTCCGATTTTTGTAATAACTTCTTTAAACTTAGTCTCTTTTAAATTACAACTCCTGCCGAGTCTTCACCTCCTTTTCACTAGTCTGTTGCAGTTTAAAAATCTACTTTCTTTCCTCTCTGATTTTGTCAATCTGTCCCGTTTCAAGAGATAGCGATCTTTACCTTCTCTTCAACTTTCTCGGGTTGTAATCGCTGTTTCGATCTTAAATTCTCCTCTCGACTTCCCTCCCCGATCGAAGCTTGGGTATGTAGGTCTTATGCCAGCCGAATTGGCCCCAAAATTGCCGCAGAGATTATAGCCGACCCGTCGCAAGGTGGGACCTCAAGGATCGGGGGGGAGACTCCTTGTGTAGAGCCCCCCCTCGTCCGAGATCTAGCTCACCCTAGGGTCTTGAGCGTTCTTTGCCTGCTCCCCGCCTGAGAGCAGTCGGCCGCGGGTTATTTTCACCCCTCCGGCCGGTTAAAACGGCAATCCGGTCAGCTCCGCAAATGGAGCTGCGTTAGACCTCCATGAATCCCAAACCGGAAGTCATCTTAGATCGCTTCCTGACAGCCATAGTGAAATGGTTGAAAAACAACAAATTGAAATTGAATCCAGGCAGGACTGAAGTGATGCTTATTGTGAAGGCAGACATCTTGAATGAGATTGTACTCCCTACTTTTGATGGAGTTCATCTGACCCTTGCAGACTCAGTTAAGAGCCTAGGGGTTATACTGGATCCAGTGTTATTACTAGAAAAACAAGTTAAGGCAGCGGCAAAAAAATGCTTTCTACAACCTCACTGTAGTCTAGAAGATGGCTTCTTATCTTGACATGGTTGACCTGGCCACTTGGATCCACGCTATGGTAACATCAAGGCTTGACTATTGTAATGCTCTATACATAGGTCTCCCATCACCACAAGAACCACAAGTGACAAAAAGCACAGATTGGACACTTGTCTGCTTCCCTCAAGTTTTGATGGGAAATGTAGGCATCCTGGTCTCGCAGCTTTGCTCTCTGACTGCTGTCCAATGGACTTTTCAACTGTCACTTGTCCAACATTCCGCCAAGCTGCCTACATTTCCCATCAAAACTTTAAAAAGTTAACTAGGAGGCTCCAATTGGTGCAAAATGCTGCAGCTCAACTGTTATCAGGCACGAGCAGGAGCATGAACATCACTCCCATCCTACAGTCACTCCACTGGCTACCCATCATTTACCGTGCTCAGTTCAAGGTATTAGTTATTACATAAAAAAGTTCTTCACAGCTTTGGTCCGGCATACCTACGGGACCGCCTCCCTCCCTATGTTCCTCCACAGCAGCTTCGCTCATCTGAACAGTCTACTGCAGGTGCCAGGCTGCAAACAGGTGAAGTCAGCAGCAGCCTGTACATGGGCTTTCTCTGTGGTGGCCCCTATCCTGTGGAATGACCTGCCTGAGGAATCCAGAAGAGCTCCCACTCTCCTGGCTTTTCGTAAACAATGCAGAACCAAACTATTTAAATAGGCTTTTTACTCAAATGAGAGGGCTGTTTTGTAGGGATAGGGACTCAGATACTTCGCTAATGAGTTAGGGACCATAGACTCATCACTATGTTGCATTACATATTATCTGCTGCTTTAAATATGTACTCTTATGTACCACCAGTGTTCCATGTTGTCTAATGTTAGTCCTAGAACTGATTACGTTCTGCTTCAGTTTTTTTACTACTCTGTATTGGATTCTTGCTAATTACTCTGTCTTTTAAACTTGGATCTATTGACCCTGTGGCATTGTTTATGGAAATGTCCTTGATACTGTATTGAAATGTACTTGATACTGATTGTACTAATCTCATACTATGTAATCCGCCTCGAGTCTCAGTGAGAAAGGTGGACTATAAATGACATAAATAAACAAATGACATAAATAAATGACAGCCTTTCAAGTACTTGAAGATGGTTATCATATCACCTTAAAGTCATTTCCTCTGCAGGCTAAATGTTCCGAACTTCTTCAATCTTTCCTCATAGGACTTGGTCTCCAGACCCCTCACCATCTTTGTTGCCCTCCTATAGACACATTCCAGCTTGTCTATATCCTTCTTAAACTGTGGTGCCCAAAACTGAACACAATACCCTAGGTGAGGTACAACCAGAGCAGAGTAGAGTGATACCATCACTTCTCATGATCTGGACACTATGTTTCTGTTGATACAGTCCCAAACCGCATTTGCCTTTTTAGCTACCATATCACACTGCTGAATCATGTTCAGTGTTTATTTGTCGTATGGCATTGTTTATGGAAATCTCCTTGAAATTGACTGTACTAATCTCACACTGTGTAATCCGCCTTGAGTCTCAGTGAGAAAAGTGGACTATAAATGACAAATAAACTGTATTTTATTAACAGAACATGATGCTTGATCTTCATCTTGTGTGTCTGAGCCCTAAACCAAGATTTTTCGAAGGAGGGGGAACTTAATTCCAGTAACCATTGTTTGCATCAATACATTGTGGATAAATGTAAATATTTTTAACTGTGATTCTCATGCAAAAGGGAGGTGGGACACATGCATACAAGCTCAACAACAAGCAGGGTTTGTACATAGTTTTGCACTTAACTGCAGCTAAACAGGACTTACTAACACAGCCTGTGCTGCAATCATATTGGCCTTGGCAACTCACATAATTTTGATGACATGAGCAATATCTGCTGTGATGACACTCAGGCAGATGCTTGTAAACTGAATCTCATGAGTCACCACATCCTGTGGGATTATATGGCAGTGTGAGCAATAACTGGGAGGCTGAAGAAGAAGAAAAAGAAGGAAAGTGTCACCGAGAACAAGCAGCAACTGGGGTAGTAGAAAGCTCAATGAAAATATGCAGTGGCAAGCTCCCTGCTAGGGATTATTGGGATATAAATTAAAATGGCTAACATTGTAATGCCCTGGTATAGAGCTGTGGTGCAACTTCATGTGGCATGACCTCATGTTTTTGTTTGTTTGTTGCTGTTGTTAGGAATTCTTTATACAGTTCTGATCACTGGAAAAATATAGAAGAGGGCATCCAAGATGATTAAGGGATTAGAGCACCTTTCCTATGATGAAAGACTGGAGAGCCTGAGACTTTTTGGTCCAGAAAAAAAATGCCTTAGGAGGGACATGATAAAGGTTTATAAAATGAGGGTGTGGAAAAGGAAAGAGAGATCCCCCTCCCCATAGTATTGGCCATCAATGAAGCTGATGGTCAATAAGTTTAGGACAAACAAAAGAAAATGCTTCTTTACTCAATGAAGAATTAAATTGTGGGATTCACTGCCAGTTGAGGTGGTGATAACCACATGAGAAGATCAGTTTAAGAGGGAGTTAGACAGATTCATGGAAGATAAATCCATCACCAGCCATATGTGGAGGCAGCAAACTTCTGAATACCAATGCTGGGACACAGCATCATGGGAAGGCCTTGGCCTCTGTGCCCTGGTTGTTGGCCCTCCAGGGCAAATGGTTGTATAAAACATGATGCTGGACTAGATGGACCACTGATCCAATAGGGCTCTTCTTAAATTCTGAGATACAAAAAGGCACCAAAAGGAAGCGTGTGAATGTCATGGGATTTCATATGTAAATGTTTTACTCTCTTCTTCTTAGGGTCACCCTATGAAACTGATTAGTAGATTCAAGACAGACTGTCAGGTCTGTTGCTCACTGTCCCTCCATATTGTTATTTCTTGTATAGTATGTTGCAATAGCCGCTTGCACCTGCTTCCTGTTGCTTTCCAGATCCTGAGACGATTGAGCCCTTATCTCGGATAGCTCGCTGCAGCGGCCTTGGGACAGCTCCTTCCATCCTGCTACTGATTGTGTTCGGCCGGGAGAGCCGGAGGCGTGGGGGGAACATGCAAAAGGGTTGATATAATGTAACCTGTGCCCACCAGATCATTCTTAACAAGAGACCTGTGTACCGCCAAACGCCTTTAATTGCTTCTGTGTAACCTATGGACATATGTACTGAGAAGCCTGTGATATCTCAATAAAGACCTATTTACTCAAGAGAGCTTAGATTTCTTGCTGCAAGGGTTGGGAGTCACCTTCAATGTATCCTGTCTTCCATAGACTGACATATTGTTAAGAATCCCACTTTATCTCCAACTCCATACCCCGGGGGGATGGCTACCGGCTTTTCGTCGACTGAGGCACCCAACCTGGGAGAGATGGAGGAGGAGAGTCTTTCACTTCAACCGGTCTGGCCCCCGGACTCAGGACCAATGACCGGACGCCCTTCTGTGGAGAAAGGGGCAATTCCCAGGAGTGGGGTGACCCACCTATTGTGGTCCTCCCTGCCCACCCTGAGACAATGGGCCCCTCGGCTGAGGGAAAAGAAGGAGCGGCGCCGCGGGACTTTGTTTGCGCGCTACTCCTCGGGCATGGGACTCGGCAGTGGTTTGGACCCGCAGTTATCAGCTATCCCAGAGACCCAGCTAGGGCGAGAGACCGGCAGGGATTATACCTGGGAGACGTTCCAACTCTCCATGGAAGCAGAGGGCCAAATGATAACCAGCGGCGGCCAAGAATTCTGGTGGGACGAGGCGGTGGGCCATTACGTGGAGGCGCCCTGCCCACACGCGAGCTCAGCCGCCAGTGGCCTGGAGCCCCCATTCCAACCCTTGACTGGCACAAGCTGGGTACCATTGCAGGAGCTCTGGCGGTGGGCACAAGTGGAGCTGGAACACGGAGCACCTGAACCAACCAAGGGCATAGAGCCGCGAGGGGGGACCGTTTGGATACCCTCATGGAACAAGCCCAGGTGATGCACTATGACCTGCTCACAGTCCTTAGACAGCCTTTCAAGAACACATCAAATGCACATTCTCAGGATAGAAATACCTCTTGTCTCCTTTTACAGGGAGAACAGAAAAGAAGTTACTGTTGGTTTGTTAACACAGTTACCATTTACTCCCCTCATAATGCCAACTAATGCTATTTATTTATTAACTGGGAAGAAGAGTCAAATGATTAAACGACAGCTTTGTAGAACTCAGTGTTTGGATTGCGGGGGGGGGGTTGCATAAGCATCTATCAAAGATCTGATACTTTCCTTTTATGCAATGATGCCAGGAGGCAAAGGAGCTGGAGAAAACCTCCTCCTGCAACTTCTCATAATTCAAGCCCTTGAAGTGACCCATGACAGAAGTAGTCCCCAATGACAGATATATTCTGATCTCATTACAGGGGCACAATAGACTTGTAGCCTCAGGAAATTCTGACTTCATTTTTAGACAAAATGGGACTGGCTTGACATTTGATTGCAGCATTACACAACCTTTGGAGTTGTTACTTCATCTAGTTAGATGAAAAGTGAATAGCTATACAAATGCCCCAGAGAGAAGTCCAAGTATCCTATTGCGGGGATATATTAAACAGGAAAAAACACAATAATTCCCCTCTAATTGTGAATTTTGCTGATTTAATGGGGACCTAGAGGTGAGACACACATGGAACACTTTGGAACTAATTAGGCAAATTACTTATGACACCATGCTGTGCATTATTTTGCAACAATGAGGCTTTCATTTAACCTCAGCATTGCAGATGAGCCAGTGATGCTTAAGCAGTCTGATTCAAATTATTAGCAGCCCTGCCTCTGATATGCTGCATGCTTGACTCTGAAAGGTTTTAGTACTTGATAATTATTTGTAATCAAGTGTAGAAAAATTCCTAATTGGTATTCAACAATTCTTACCACCTCAGCCTAAAAGCCATCTTTTTGCTCAAAAGAAACACTCCTCTTGCAGAAGTGCTCTGTGTAGATGCCCACATAATCACTTTTTATAAATATGCCCTTTATATGTGTACTGATTTCTTAAAATAATTCCAGAAATCAACTATTTGGGGAAAGCTTTCTTCTCTTTCAGTTGCTACTTTTACAATATCAAACTGCACTTCATCAGTTTTGAATTCCACAAAAATCCCTGCATTGATCCCTATTGACTTCATTTGCTTTAACTCGTTAAGCATTTTTAATATATTGTGTTCCCCTTTTAAATGTTTTATATTTTAAAATTTGGATTGCATTGCATTAAAGCCACAACTTCAATAATTTTTGACACCAAATGATTTTTGTCCCATATTTTAAAAGTGTACTATGGCCTTGCAATGGTTATTATGGATGCCTCCCCATCAAAAAATTTCCATATCCAAATATATCAAGAGGGGGTGAAAAAACAGACAACTTGCTATGGAAATTTCTGTTGGCTGCAAAGGTTTCTGTTGTTTATCATATTTTGATGCTGTTGCCCCTGATGCCAAGGTTGGTAGCTGCTTAAAGGGGATTAATCAACTTCCTAGAGAATAGGTCCATTAATGGCCATTGGACATGAAGAATCAATTGAACTTCCATATTCAGAGACAGTAACCCTCTGAATATCAATGCAACAATAGGAGTAGTTTGTGCCCGGTTTGTCAGCCTTCTAGGTCATCTAGTTGGTCAACTTGTGAAGCAGTATGTTAGACAGGATGGACCATTGGTTTGACCCAACATGGCTGCCCTTGTGTTCATATACTTTAGCCAGAACCAAGCATGTGGAGAAAGGTACACCTTACCAGGGCTTAGAGATCCATACAGTCTGACTGGAGCACTGTAACATCACTCCATGTAGATCATGGTCGACTATATTGATAGGAACTAATTTTTCTGTATCTATGACATGGCTAGATGGGGAGTTCAATTCTTATGTGACTTGCACACAAATTTGCTAGAGTCGATGAGAAGCAGAACAAGCAGCATTCTGAACAGAAAGAACACAACTAGATGTGATGCTTGGAATATGAGAAATTGAGATTCCAGCTGTTTTTCCAATTATTGGGCACATGGTTAAATGTGACAGGAGGACTTCATCATTTCCCACTGTAATATTTTCCCAAGCTGAAATGTCCCTAAATAGCAGCTATTTGCCCCATTGAAGAAACTTCTTGGCTTGGAATTATGCCCTGTGACCTGACAACTGAACTTAAAAACACACACTACTGGAAACTCTATCCAATGAATTTTATTTTATTTTATGGTATACTGACAATGCCTGTGGCAGAAGCTGAAAGCTGTCAGCAGGCCAGCACTCACCAAAAACTGCAGGCATTCTGTGATGGAGCAAGAATGGATAAACTAGGTTTGCTAGTGATTCTGACTTATGATTTCACAATAAAACCATCAGCAAAATGGAAAAAATGGCCTATTCATGGAATAGTAAAGAAAAGAGTCCAGTAGCACTTTTAAGACTAACCAACTTGGTTGTAGCATAAGCTTTTGAGAATCACAGTTCTCTTCATCTGGTGTGGTTCTCGAAAACTTATGCTACAATAAAGTTGATTAGTCTTAAAGGTACTTCTGGACTGTACTATTTTGTGACTACAGACTAATACGGCTAACTCCGCTGGACCTATTCATGGAATGTTTGCAGTTTTGATGGTCCATAAGAATTTTTAAAAATCCAAAACCAAAATCAAGCAAAACTTTACAGAATAAGCAGCAAGCAAGATAGATGTTTTTAAAATGGTAAAAGGGGGACATGGAAGTAAAGCCCAGCATGGGCCATGCTCTAGAAAACTAGAACAAGTAATTAAAAGAGAAACCTTTTTTGTTTTTGTTTTTTGTTTTTTGAAAAATTTTTATTGGGTTAGAATTCATTATTTTTTACATTACATTCAATTTTCCCCAAATTTTTCATTCCTAACCCCCCTCCCTTTCCCCCCCGTTTTGTTGACTTCCAACAGCTTTCCCACCCTTTGTCCTTTTTCCCTTACTTCTGTTACATTCCTCTATCTAAAACAAATATATATTCTCTATTATATTAAGCAGTAAATCCTTAACTACTTTTCTTCTTATATACCCAAACTGTAAATTTTTGTTTCCATCTTAGATAAACAATTTATCCCATTTTCTGATTTTAAATATTTCTATATATCATAAACCATAAAAATCTTACATTTAAATCAAACAATTTGACTTATTCTCTATATATTCCTCATTCTATCTTTTTATGGTAATTCTATACAGCACATCACATAGTCAATCAATTTGACTCTCTATACAATCAGTTTGGTATATATAAATCTTATCAAAGAAAGAAAATATTATTGATTATTCGATCCTTATATTTAAACCTCATCATTAATTATTTTCTGTCATTATTCTATCTATTAACCCATATATATCTCTTTATATATCAACCTGTTAACTGCTTATTGCTCCACATTTATCCCCTCCTCCCTCGGTAAAGTCGCCCCCCTCCATTACATTTTTATTTTGCTTCAGTAGTTCTCAAACTGCCACAGTTTTCCTCCCACCTCCCATTTCTTCTCCAGATATTGTTTCAGCTTCTCCCAGTCTGTGTTGAACTGCCCTGAGTCCAGATTTCTCAGTTTTCTTGTCATCTTGTCCATTTCTGCCATATACAGCAATTTGTAAATCCAATCTTCAATAGTTGGCACTTCTTGTACTTTCCATTTTTGCGCATACAAAAGTCTGGCTGCTGCTGTCATATAAAATATCAACGTCCTATGATGGGCTGGAATTCCCTCCATTCCCAAGTTTAGTAGCAGGAGTTCTGGGTTCTTATTTATCTGAAATTGTAAAATTTCACTCATTTCTCTTATTATTTCCCCCCAGTACTGCCTAGCTACATCACACGACCACCACATATGATAGAGGGAGCCCTCATGCTTCCTACATTTCCAGCATTTATTGGAAGTGTTCAAATTCCCTAGCGCAATCTTCTTTGGTGTCATGTACCAACGATAGATCATTTTGTAAATATTCTCTTTAATATTTGTACATGTCGTTATCTTCATTGTAGTTTTCCACAAGTATTCCCATGCCTCCATTGTTATCTCTTTGTTAAAATTTATAGCCCATTTCACCATTTGTGTTTTAACAGTCTCATCCTCAGTATACCATTTCAACAGTACTTGGTATACCTTGGATATTCTTTTCTTGTCCTCTTTAAGAAGGGTCTGCTCTAGTTCCGAGCTCTCCATTCGTATACCTCCCTTTGCAAAGTCTGAGTTGTACAAATCTCTGATCTGCCTGTACTGGAACCAATCGTAGTTCGGTGATAGTTCCTCTTGCGTCTTTATTCTAAGTTTAGATGCTTCAGTTTTAGTTATTTCTTTGTATGTTAAACATTGTTGTTCATTATCAACAGCTCTCGGGTCTATCACCTCATATGGAACCACCCACCAAGGGGTTCCTTCTTGTAGGTAAATTCTATACTTCTTCCAGATTGTATATAAACTTCTCCGTACAAAATGGTGCAGGAACATCGAGTTGACCTTTACTTTATCATGCCATAGGTATGCATGCCATCCAAATATTTTTTTGTATCCCTCTAGGGCTAATAGTTTCTTGTTCTTTAATGTCATCCACTCTTTCAGCCAATCTAGGCAGATTGCATCATAATAAAGTCTCAGGTTGGGCAGTTGCAGTCCGCCTCTTTCCTTTGCATCTTGTAAAACTTTCATTTTCACTCGAGGCTTCTTGCCTGCCCATACAAAATCTGATATTTTCCTCTGCCATTTTTCAAATTGTTTAGAGTCTCTGATGATTGGTATTGTCTGTAGCAAAAACATCACTCTTGGTAACACATTCATTTTAACCGCTGCAATCCTACCTAGCCATGACAGGTTGAGCCTGTTCCATTTAATCAAGTCTCTCTCAATCTGAATCCACAATTTTTCATAATTATTCTTGAACAAATCAATATTCTTTGCAGTCAGTTCAATTCCCAAATATTTCACCTTACTTGTTACCTCGCAGTCCGTTATTTCCATTAACGATTGTTGTTTCTGCTTAGTCACGTTTTTGCATAGTATCTTTGACTTCTTTTTGTTAATGAAGAAACCTGCCAAATCCCCAAACTCCTTAATCTTATCTATCACTTTTGGCATATTCTCCAGTGGGTCCTCTACTATTAACATTATGTCATCCGCAAATGCTCTGACCTTATATGTATAGTCCTTTATTTTTATTCCTCGAATTTCCTCATCTTGTCGTATTTGTATCATCAGAATCTCCAATACTAAAATGAACAACAGTGGAGACAACGGGCAACCTTGTCTTGTTCCTTTGCTTATAGTCAATTTCTTGGTCAATTCATCATTCACCACAATTGCTGCAGTCTGGTCTCTGTAAATTTCCTTAATTGCTCTGATGAATCTTTCTCCTAATTGTAGCTTTTCCATAGTGGCAAACATAAAGTCCCAGTTTAAATTGTCAAATGCCTTTTCAGCGTCAACAAAGAAGAAACCAACCTCTTTATCTCAACGCTTATCATAATATTCAATAGCATCAATCACTGTCCTTAAATTGTCTCTTATTTGCCTGTCTGGCAGAAAGCCTGCTTGCTCCTCCTCTATAACCTCCGAAAGCCACCCCTTCAGTCTCTCCGCCAGTATCTTCGCAAAGATTTTATAGTCATTGTTAAGTAACGATATAGGTCTGTAATTTTTCACACTAGTCAAGTCTTGGCCCTCTTTTGGGATCAATGATATGTTCGCTTCAGACCAAGTGTCTGGAATCCTTTGATCCCTTAAAACTCCATTGATCACCTCCTTTAGGAATGGTGCCAGCTCATTGGCCATAGTCTTATAAAATTTGGCTGTAAGTCCATCTGGCCCTGGCGCCTTTCCTAAGTTTGCAGATTGTATTGCCTTACTTATTTCCTCATCTGTTACTTCACTGTTCAATTTATTTCTCCAAGCTTCCGAAATTTCTGGAAATTTGATTTTCTCCAAATATGACGCTTTTGATTCTTTATTCACTTCTTTCTTATTATACAACTTAGCGTAGAATTTATAAAAGGCTCTACTAATGGTAGTCTGCTCCAAATACGTTTTGTCATCTTCACAAATTTTATTTATTGTTTTCTTTTCCCTTTTCTTCTTCAATTGCCATGCCAGGTACTTCCCAGGTTTATTAGCACCCTCAAACGCTTTTTGGTTCAGTCTTTTAAGATTCCATTCCAATTCTTTATTGCTCATTGCTGTTAGCTGTTCTTGAAGTATTTTAATTTCCTGGTATACTTTCTTTTTCCCTGGTCTCTTTTTTAGCTGTAATTCTTTGGCTTTTATTTTCTCCTCAATCTCTTGTCTTTTCTCCTCTTTCTTTTTTCTTGCTCTACCGTTTAAATCCATTAGTATGCCCCTTACAACCGCCTTGTAAGCATCCCAAACTTTGTTGGTTGGTACTTCTTTATTCACGTTATACTGTATGAAAAAGTTTGTCTCTCTTCTCAATATTTCCATATTCTCATTTTCCTGTAACAAATCCTCATTTATTCTCCATGCTTTCCTTTTTCTCCTTTTTCCTAATTTCCACATAATTGGGTTATGATCTGAGCCTACCATCGGCATTATTTCCGCCTCTTTAGTCCATAACGCTAAGTCTTTTGAGGCCCAGATCATATCAATTCTTGATAGTGTAGAATGCCTTGCGGAATAAAAAGTAAACTGTCTACTTTTAGGATATTCTCTCCTCCATACATCTTCAAGAGTCTCTTGTTGAATCAACTCAAAGAAGAGCTTTGGTAAAAGTCCTTTTTTTTTTGTGCTGTTGTAGTTTTTTTGTCTAGTTCCAAATCTGTCACTCCATTGAAGTCTCCAGCAAGAATTATCTGATCATATACAAAGTCGTCTAATTGCTTCCTCAAGTCCTCAAAGAAGCTTTCTTTTGCCCCATTAGGTGCATAAATTCCGACTACCAACACTTTCTTTAAATTCCAAATACATTCCACTGCTACAAATCTAGCTTCCACATCTCTCATAACAAATTTTGGCTGTAGCTCCTCTTTTATATACAACACCACTCCTCTTTTTTTCTTGCTAGAGGCCGCTACAAATTCTTTACCCAATTTTCCAGATTTTAAATATTTTACATCCTGTTTTCTAATATGGGTCTCTTGCAAGCACACAATGTCACATTTCTGTTTTAGTAGCCAGTGGAAAATGTTTTTCCTCTTATTCGGTGAGTTTAGTCCATTTACATTCCAAGATAATACCTTACACTCCATACTCATTGTCTTGTTGGTAAGTCTTTTTCATTGTCCTTAATAAATCGCTCCATCTCTCACTCAGATCTGATGCGTTTTTTGGCCCCTCCAAATTCAAAGGACACTCCTTCCGGTAACTCCCATCTGTACCTGATTTTCATGTCCTTCAAAATCTGAATTAGCACTCTATATTTTTTCCGGTCCAATAACACTGATCTGGGCAATTCCTTCATTATGATAATCGTCTTGCCATCAATCTCCAATGGGTCTTGAAACTGTTTTGTCACAATCATCTCTTTCATATTTCGTGTTGTAAACTGCACAATCACATCTCTTGGTAATTTCCTCTGGGTTGCGATCCTCGAGTTCACACGGTATGCCACGTCTAGGATAGCCACAATTTCCTCTTCCTCCTTCCCCAGGTATTCAGCCAACACCTCGGTCATCTGTTCTTGCGCTGACTTTCCATCCACTTCTGGCAGACCACGAAAACGTAGCTGCTTCTCCATATGTTTAGTTTCTGCAACTGACATTCTCCCCTTCACCAGTCTCATCTCTGTTTGTTGCGTGTCTATTAAGTTCTCCATCGCGTCTTCTACTGTTTTAACTCTCTGCTGCGTCCCTTGTAATTCACTTCGTATCGTTTCCATACCTTTTTTCACTTCTGACAGCTCCGACTTTACTGTCTGAGTAACCTCTTTAACCTCTTTAATCAGCTCTAATTTGGTATCCTTGAGCTCTTTAATCATATCTAAAAGTTTTTTGTCCAAATTTTTATCCAAGTTTTCTATCGCCGATTGCCACTCTTTTTTCGACATCGTGGGGCTTGCTTTGGCTCGCTCCCACGAATCTGCTCTCTTCCTTACCTCCGTGGCGTAAAATTAAACGTTTCCTTATTCAAATGTCCCAATCTTCTTTCCAAAATTAAGTTTTAAGTTTTTAAAGTGTCCAAAATGTCGGGCGTCTTTTCTCTATGGTTTCTCTATGATTTTGTAATCCAAGATGGCCTACTTCCTTTTCCGCTGAAGCCGCGACCCTTCCCTTTTCAAAAATGGCGATTCCCTACTTCCTGCCCTTCAGCAAGGGCCGCTTCTCTCCAGCCGCTCTATTGTTGTTACGCACTTCCTGTCTCCCGTCTTCCCACAGCAGGTCTCGCGATGGTATCTTTTTCTCACAGCTCCAAAGCCACAGGTATTCAAAACAATAATCCGTTTTCTTTAATAACTTCTTTAAACTTAGTCTCTTTTCAAATACAACTCCTGCCGAGTCTTCCCCTCCTTTTCACTAGTCTGTTGCAGTTTAAAAATCTACTTTTTTCCTCTCTGTTTTTATCGATCTGTCCCGTATTGAAAGATAACGATCTTTACCTTCTCTTCACTTTTCTCGGGTTGTAATCACTGTTTCGATTTTAAGTTCTCCTCTCAGCTTCTTCCCCCAATCGAAGCTTGGGTATGAAGGTCTTGTGCCAGCCGAATTGGCCCCAAAACTGCCGCAGAGATTATAGCCGACCCGTCGCAAGGTGGGACCTCAAGGACCGGGAGGGGGCTCGTTGTGTAGAGCCCCCCCTCGTCCGAGATCTAGCTCACCCTAGGGTCTTGAGCGTTCTTAGCCTGCTCCCCGCCTGAGAGCAGTCGGCCGCGGGCTATTTTCACCCCTCCGGCCGGTTGAAACGGCAGTCCGGTCAGCTCCGTAAATGGAGCTGCGTTAGACCTCCATGGATCCCAAACCGGAAGACAAAAGAGAAACCTTTTTTGGATGGACAGAACATAGTGGTGTGTACGGAAGAGGCAGATTGTGTTACAAGTTTGTACAGCTCCCCCAAATGACGCTTGGGACCAGTGCTTTGGAGCTGCAATAGTTTATGTGAGGACATCTCTGCATCTTCTATAACATTGCAAGAGATTCTAGGATGACAATTCTTGGATTGCATCATACTTCTGTTAGGCAAATCATTTGGGACAATCCTGAGTGATTCCCAGCAGCAAGCACAAGAAAATTATGGTAACTCCCAATTAGATGGGGATAGTACACTGCGATGTTTAACTCTTTCTTCCAGCACAATTTCTCTGATATAAACTTCTATGGAAAAGGATCCAGCACCATTTTCCAATGAAATCAACAGCTCCATTTGATAATTTTGAAGCTTTAGTAGGGGGTAATCGCAATCATGATTTATCTAGTGCAGCTTTTGAATAACATCACAAACTTTCTTTCTGAGAGATGCAACTTGAGTCATAGAATATGAAAACTCTTTTTTCTTTTATGATGTGCTATGGGGTTGTATGTAACTACAAGCCTTTATTTCCCAGCTGCATAATTTCCCACAGGAGAAATATTTGCCTCCTGTTCTATTACTAACCAGTTAAAAACAGCACTCCAGAGTTTGCACCACTGAATAACTTTTCATATTATTATAACAGGGCAGGTTTATAAAGATCAACATTTGCACAGAGATTTGTGGTTATTTGTGCCTTAAAAGGCCAAAAAGGGGCTGCTCAGTTCTCAGAAGTCACTCTTCTCTCTTTAAGCCTCCTTTAGCACAGTAATTTATTTTTACACTAATGAGACTAAAGTGGTTTAAGCAAGTACCTGTGCAACTTTAAAACCATTTAAAGGAACCATATATTGTAAGGTAGGGCAGTTTTGCCAATACATTAGTAGAAATCAGATAGGCCATAGGTAAGCCTATGGATAGCAAATAATTGGTGAATGGAAGTGTCAGTCTCTCTCCTATGGGACTTCTTTTTCCTCCATTGCTTACTATTCATTACTGATCTAGCAGCAGGTGGCTACATAGCACAATGCCAACTCTGCCATCTTGCTCTTCCCTCTAGGGATTAGGGGCCATTTAGATTGTGCAAATTTTCCCAGATGCATGTAATTTTAGCACCTGCTCATATCAAGCATTAAATTACCTTCTCCGAGAGCTATTTATAACTATCAAGTCTTGACTGACAGCTATAATATGTTAGATTGCTTTACAGAGTATGGGAGGAATGAGATAAAGGAAGAAAAACTATCACTTGGGAGAGGCTCCCTCACACAATGTGATTTTCATATTGTGGGAGCTACTGTTACATTGAATGCATTCAGTGTGAACTCTGTGCTAAATAACCATTTAACCTGTTGCATGAAGATCCACTGTCATTTCAGCCAATTGAAATTGCTTCCTAAGCAACTGTGGATAAAACTCAACAACTGTCCCCACCTTTTCAGAAATCATGGCGGGGACAAGATAGGCATCAAAGGCCTTGCCAGACAATCCAAACTCACCAAAAAATCCAGCAACATCTTCAAAGTACTGAATGTGAAGCTCCTCCTGCTCTGCCTCGACCGGTGCCAATCAGCCACCCTGACAACTGTGGAGGGGAGAGGTTTCCCCAAGCCTCAGAAGGATTGTGCAGATGGGTGGGTTAGCTGCACCCGAGTCCACTTGTAGCCCCAGTTGCTTCCTCCATCAAGGAGAATGACCTGACTTCCAACTTCCTCCCTGGCCTGGCTCCAGAAAACCCTTTTTATAGGGTACAACTTTGCCTCCCCTCCCAGCCCAGCACTCAATCCCTGGTTGAGGCTTAACAGCCCCTTATGCAGGATGGAGGTCAGGTCACTCTATTGGACTCTGCCACAGAGCTCCTAGATTGGCCCAGTTTGCATCATGGCCTCATAGTTTGGGCAGCAGCCATTTGTGTTCCTATAGTGGGTCTCCCCCAACTGCCTCAGTGAGTTGTTTGAGGAGGATGGAGGGTCAGTGACATGTCCGTGTGGTGTGGGGGCAGTATCCTTGGACACTGAAGTTTTCATTGAGTAAATATTGGGGAAATGTAAGCAGAGCTAGATTTAGGTTCAAGCTAAATAAACTACAGTTTAGGATCTGAAAATTACAAGAGGCATCAATTTTTTTAAAATTACTATTTTTTTAAAGTAATGCTCTAGGTCCTCTTCAACTTGACATAGTTTAGGGCGTCAGCATGACTTAATCTGGTCCTGAATACAAGACTTGGCGGGGCTTGGTCTGGGCTTGGTCTTTCTGAGCATTCTTATCTAAGAATTCTTCCAAACTGCTCAGGAGAAACCTAGGCAAGCTCCTTCATCACTTCCTGGCTCAGCTTTAAAGCACATTTTTCTCAAATTGCTCTCCAAAACTCTACTAACTCTTGAGCACAACAGAAATGTCACATTTTACTTCAGTAGATCTTAGTGGGGAATGCATTGTGGAATTACTGAGCCAAAAATAGACACAAATATTAGATAAGTCTGGTGATTTTCCTTAGTGGTTACACAAATCCAGCATTCTTAGGCATGACAAAAACAGACACACCCAAAAAATCTATGTAGTTTTTTGTGTGTGGATGCTTACTATCAACAGCAACAGGTGTCTACATTTTCTTTGATTCTCTGAAGTTCTCAAGCAGTGGACTGCGGAAAGCAGCTCCCAGCCAGGTTCAGGGCTGGGCAAAGCTGCAGTTCTGACTCATTCCTTCTCCTTCTTTCTCTCTATTGTGGTGATCCAACCCTTTTTGGATGGCTGGGAGCCCTTTTTGGGTGTTCGGGGGGGGCATAGAATTAGACCTGTTGGTCCAATTTGCTTGAAACCTGGACATCTTTAGTGGACAGGAAGCACTAGCCCCCTGCAAATTTGACGCCATATGGTTGAAAAACTTCCACTCCTGCCACCCTGCCAAAATTCCTCCATAGAGAATAATGACAGAGCTGTGATTCTCCTTCCCTTTCTCTGTCCTTAAAAACAACAGACAACAATGAAAGATGACAAATGCAGAGCTTTCAGTGAAAAAGTTAAAAAAATATTGTCAGTCATTCCCTATGAGTAGGAAAATGAAATGAATGCAGACAATATTTTTTAATGCTGGTGGCTGGCAGGTTCTCTCTTGCTATGCTGCTGCTTGACCATCATTTTATAGAGAGAAGCAACCTGCGTCAAAAGGCACCTACTTTGGGGATCTGTAAAACTGACCCTCACACACACCTTTGTTCAATCTGCTTGAAACTTAGGAGGTCTTTAGGACAGAGGGAGGACTGTGTTCTGTACAAAGGCAGCCCTTCCTGGCAGCTGCACAGTGGCTTTAGCTGGAGGGCGAGGTTTGCCTCCTCAGAAGGAGGATGAGGCAGACGGCTCCTCCCGGGTATGCAGGCTTCAAGCTGGGGGCAGAGACAAGTGCGGTAGGAAGTGTCTCCGCCCCTGAGGCTTCAGTTGCTCCATGTGATCGGCTGGAGCAAGAGGCACTTTTGAGCTCCTACACTTTCCCTGATCCTCGGAGGAATGCCCAGGTGAGCGGGACAGTCGTTGTTTTTCCCTGCTCATGGAGCATCTTGCTCGGCCTTCTGCCGCCTTTTTCATCATCTTAGGCAGCAGCATCGGAGCAGCGGAGGCAGGGAGCCACAGAGGCAGCAGAGCGTGGTTGCTCGGCTTCGGGATTTCACCCAGCTCCCTGCTCACCTTCTTCATCTGTGGTGGTGGAAGAGTGCCAGAGGCAGTAGAGCGCAGTTTCCCTGCCCTCCTCAGCTTCAGGCCCCCCTGGGAATGGTTTGTTTGCTGCAGTAGTGCTGAGTGTGTTGCCACAGAAGCTTTGGGGGCACTAGTTGGGCAAAGGGCTTCCTTTTGCTTTCTCACTCCTCCCTTCCCTCTCTTGGCTTGGTCCTAAGGGTTGGGGTGGTAAGCCCACATAGTCCATACAGCCAGCGGGGCAGCAACGTAGGGGCCAGCAGCCCAGGGGGTCAGTAGTAGCTGTGGTCCCAGCTAAGGCGGTCTTGGAATGCGTGGAAGGCCTAGTGGGCCTAGTGGCTTTGGTGCCTTCAGGCATGCGGCCCGCCATTTTGTGAGTGGCCACCATTTTGTGAGTGGAAGCCATTTTAGCTAGGACTTTTTTCAGTGCTGGGGAGCATACACATGTTGGGTAGTAAAGAGCCCATATTAAGGCCCAGTGCTTCTTTATGGTGGTTTAATATCTGATTCTCAGAGTCTATTCCAAGCTTGGCACAATTAAACTACTATATTAAAAATAAATAAATAAATAAATAAAAGTAAAATAAAGAAATTGCAATTAAAGTATTTGATCTATTCGATAGATGGCTTCCAGGAAAGGCAAGGGCCAATCCAAGGGCAAGCAGCCCACCAAGAAGCAGCCTCCTAAGAGGCCCCTACCCGTTCTCTCCTCTTCTGAGGACTAAGATGATGTTAATTTTGGCCTGTACATATTGAAGCGACTTGAAGTTTTAGAAAAGGTCACGGGAGCCTCTACCTTGGTAGGAGGTGGGAAACAGTGGGTTATGCTGGTTAGGGCTGCTTCCAAGTTGGCCTTTTGGAAGGAAATTCTTAAATGTCTTTCTGCCCTTGAGTCTGCAGCAGATTCCACAGAGGTGGTGGCTAGTACTAGTCATGAAGCACGTGAAGCTGGTAAGGATGTTGTGTTTGAAGAAGGGGCTGAAGGACAGTCCAACAGTGGTCAATTCGCTGTGGCTGTTGAACCTAGCATGCTGAATGGTAAGTCTGCCTTGCCACAGCAGGCATACACCTGGCCATGGTGGCCCTGGGGTCAGGCTGCTGCCTTTGGGTCCTCGGGTCCGGCTGCAGCTTCCTAGTCTTATGACACCTCATCTTGGAAGATGCCTGGGCAAATAGGTTGGCCAGGTCATGTTTCGAATGTGTCAGGCTCCCAGGCAGCAGTTGGGAGCCCTCAGCCATTGTGGGGAACGGGCAATAGTCAGGCTCTTGCCATACAAGCAGTGGGGTGGTAATATGGAGCGTATCTACCATGGGACTTTCCGCCCTATGGAGCATACGAACAGGTCCTGTATAGGTAACTTCCCATTGATGATATGGCCCTTGGGGCCCCTTGGGACCATCTTACCCAGGCTACCATGGATAAGATAGTAAAAGGGGAGTATGTCAACATCTTTACCCTTCTCTTCAGGGAGCTGGCGAAGAAGGATAAGGACGATCTAGATGAGTGGGACAAAGAAATAATTAGGAGGTTTGCCCAGAGTTGAAATAAAAATCTGGGAACATGTCATCTATTACTGGCTAAGAATTCATCTTGAGCCAAAGGGTTTAATTCCCTTGTTGTTAGCTTCTGACACTTATCCTACATGGTGTTCAAGGATAGCTGATAAAATTAAACTGATTGGCTTGGACCCGGTAGCCCTGTTTGATATGGGACTCAACAAAGCAAAAGCTTTAATCACCCAAAGACTAATTAATATAGAGTCCCAAAATGATGAGGCAATGCTTCCTCTAAGCTATAAGAGCTTTAAAAAAGGACTGAGTTACACCATATCCTCATATCTTTTGGACATTACAAATGAAAGATGTAGATGGGCCTCCTCTAGAGCACGATTTGATGCATTCCCCTCTGCAGTTTTGTATGGGAGATTCTCCCGCCTGCCTTTGCAGCAGTGTTGTTGTCCCTGTTCAAATAAAGAAAAGATACAATTAATTATCCCACTACTCTATAGATTTAAACCAATAGAGTATTACATGGATTTTAGTCCCGAAACCCTTCGGGTATATCTTTTAGAGGATAGCCAGAGAACTGTATCTTACACAGTTGCAAAATTCTGTGTGATAGCACTCAGAAAGTGGTATAATTTGATGAAGGAAACGTCAATTGCTGGGAAGTGAATTAACGAAGTGAGTTATTACTGTTAGATATATATACATATATATGATTTTATCTTTTATGTATTTACCCATTTTAAGTATTTAAAAACTGTTCTTTTTATCTGTATTTTACTTGGATGGTCTTGTGACCATAATAAACCCTTTGATTGATTGATTGATTGATTGATTGATTGATTGATTGATTGATTGATTGATTGATTGATTGATTGATTGATTGAATTAAGAGGAGGAAGGTGGACCGCAATTGGCACAATTGGCTTCTGGGATTTTTTATTTATGCGGGGGTGTTGGGTAGAGCCCAGCCTTTATGGGCTGTTTCTCTATTTCAGTATCTGAATATAATTTACAGGGGATACACTGACTTCGTTGGTGCTGCATGGCTGCAGTACGATGAAGAGTTCAGGATGCAGGCTGCTCTCAATCCACAACTTCCCTGGGACCAAATTCACCAGCAGGTAATGTCCTACCTGAAAATCAGTAAAAATTTCCACCCAATCCAAAATTATAATAAATTCTTTCTCAGAGCACACCCCTAGATCCTGGTTCACTCTAACATGGGGAAAGAGTGATATACTATTATGACATTTGTAGGCTTGAGTTGATCATTCTTGTCTAGGTATTCATTCAACTCCATATACTACCAGAAAGATTTATAATGCCATGCAACATTCTGCTTGACACAACAATTTTGTGCTTGTCTTTCTCATTTTATATATGATGTGGAACTGTCTCTTCAATAGCTGGAACAATGAAATTTACTATTGGTGATGTGTTGTTTAAAATGTTTCAGCAGAGTAAGTGGTAGCTGTCAACACACCATTCCTGTCAAGTCTTACATTTCTAGAGATGATGTTTCTTTATCCTCACTATCACTATCCTTCATAACTATATATTTTCTGTTAAGGTTAGGAGAAGAAAGCCAACTAGTGACATTTTTTATGATATACTCATTTTCACTGGGATGTCATATCTATTTGGGGTTATTCAAAAAGTATATCACCAGTGAAGCATCTGAGAAGCTAAGTTTCACAGCAAAATTCTACACAGATCTATGCCATAAAAAGATTTCTGTGGCTTGAATGGCTTAATATTTACATTTAGCATTTGGCATAATGTTTTAAAGACTGCCTCTGTCATTGTGATTAAATAAGATACTTTGTAGTTGACTTCCAAATGTTTGCATGTAAGAAGTAGATTTTCAGCCTCTTGATCACTTTGACATTCTTTAAAAAATTATGATTAGCTGAGACATTAAAAAATTGTAGCAAAGCTGCTTAAGACCTTGCATCACAGAAGTTATAAGCTATCATTCTATATCTCTTTGTAGAAATAATGGGGGAAATCTATTTGAATAGCATCTGGCTCTTTATGATATTTGTGATGACATCAGTGAGACAAAGCTACATTGTTTAGAAACATGTTAACGTGTGTGTGTTAACATGTGGGAGTGATAATTACAAAAAATATTTAAAATATGGTAGGGGTAAATTTCAAATTAACATGGAAAAAATAGTAAAAAGATTAAAACAATGGGAGAAAAAACATTTAAGTATATTGGGGAAGATAAGGGCAGTTAAAATGTTTATAATACCCCAGATGTTATATTTATTTCAGGTACTCCCGGAAGAGAGTAAATTTATTCTATATGTATATGTACATGAAGTATAGATTGTACGTGGAGGCAATATAAGGCATACATCAGTACAATAAAAAAATTAAAATAAAAAATAAAAAAATAAAAAAGAGAAACTTTTTGTTCTTTCAGAACGTGTGTTAAATTCATGATTAAAACGTTTCACACTGTTAAACATGTATTCTCAGATTAGCACATACTAATTTGCAACTGATCAGATAAAGCTTGAATTTAAGGAAATTCTTTAAGATCAATCTTCTCTTTCATTCCTAGACTTTGGGTATTTCATTTCTAGACTTTGCAGAAATACATACCGCTCATTATCCAAATTTCAAACTTGGAATGAAAAAGATACGTCTCAAAATCTGAATTCTGAAATTCTGTTCTAAGGTGTCAGAATCAGATATTTAAGATTTCTACTGTGCTAGAAGTTGATCTTTGTGGCATGAATATTAAAAAAAAAATTACTGTCCCATGTCCCCATCTTGTCTGGAAATGGCAGGTAGCATCTGGCATTGAGTAAGGTTGACAGAACTTTACCATCCAGTGGACCGATTGGCTCAGGCTTCAGACTGAATCCTGCATTCATGGTAGGGGAAGATGTGTAAGTGATAAAGTGGTGGGCTTTTCCACCCACCCACCAACATTTGCTTTCCAGCTACACAGCCTGAATTGCAGGATGGGGTGACAGAACTTTGCTGTAGATCAGCAGACTTTCCTTACTATTCTGACTGGGTGTCTTAGAGAAAAGGTGAAAACAAAAGCTTGTTCTTACTCCCAGACTAGTACAGTGATACTGTCAAAGACAAATAGCAGGTTTGGACAGCACCATGCTACTGTGAGCACCAGTAGGCAAGGCAGAGAATGATGCTACAACCAAACATTGCCAAGGTTGGATAAGAAAGAAGCTCCCCTTATCTGGTCAAGAGTGCAGCGGAGCTCATTGGGGCTTGACATCTGCTCCGGACTGCCATTCCTTAGGGTTTGCTTAAATGCAACCAGACCCCAACACTGTTCAATCAAAGCATGGACTAACATGGCTCAAGAATGCAGTGATCACAAAGAGGCAGAAAGCAGCAAGGAGAAAAGTCACATAGCCAAAGTACTTGGAGTGCAGGAGCGTATTTTAAACATTCATATTGCTCACAGCCATCATTTTTCTTCCCTTTTCAGTGAAAATTAGCAAATCAGCCTGGATTAAAAAAATAGTAACAAAAAGACATCCATTTTTTTCTGCCGTATGTAATTTTTTTTTCAAAGGGACTGGCTGGTATCCAAAGACTTGAACAGAACTTGGCTGTTGAAAGATATAGACAAAACCTACTAAATCAAATTAACTTTTCCCCTCTTGTTATTATTAATTTATAAATCCTTCTTATTATGTTCTGCAGACCAGCAGAATATTGTGCCCCAAGAGCCTCTTTCTGGGAATGAAACTATTAAAATAAGCAATCCATAATGAATTTGTTGTAATTGGATTATTTGTTCAAGATCCTGTGGGTCTTTTCAGTGACTTTATCGAGAGCTGGTAAAGCTGATTTTTCTCTACTACATTAAGCACAGTGGTTATTTAAAATTATATGGCTCCTGAAGTAGGTGCTAGCTGTACTTTGTTTTTATAGAGAGAGGACTCTCTGCCCTTTAACATACTGTGTGTTCAGTGTCTTCTGATAATGATGGTTTGCATTCTCTGCGGGACAAAAGAAGTGACAAGGGCAATGACACTGGTACCATCAACTTTTTTCAGAACATCTAGATTCTAACTTCTGTCTGGTTTAGAAACTTCCTTTTTTTAAGAGTACATTTTCATCCTTCACAGTTGCAAGGACAAACCAAGGAAAATACGTAGGAGGTATTAATATTATTTCTCACATACACCCCTTCCAGGAACTCTGTGAGAAATGCATGAGGTTTATTACAACATTTTATCATAACAAGCATCTTGTGACGTAGGCTAGATGGAAAGGGGGTAACTGGCCCAAGATTGCCTAGTGGATAACATAAAGAGTGGGACTCTGGACCCAGATATCTCCTGATCCAAGTCTAGCCTTCTAACAACTACAACAGACTAGCTCTTTCCAAAATTTCTTCACATTGAAATCTTTTAAGGTCCACAGTACACACTAAAGTTGCTGCAGGTTGTTCCCAGAATATGATTTCCTGTGGCATGTAATCCCCAGTGTTTACTGAATGATCAAAGACCAGGATATTGAATCTCCCATATTGTACTCTGAATCTCTATAGAATCATAGAGCTGGAAGGGGCCCTACAGACCATCTAGATCTTGCTGAATTCTATCTCTCTCTTCAAGGATGTTTGCTACTACTCCCAGTTTGGTGTCATCTGCAAATTTAATGAGGAATCCCTTCACACCTCCAACTAGATCATTTACAAAAATATCAAAAAGCACTGGGCCCAAAACCAAGTCCTGTGACACTCCACTGGACACCTCCCTCCAATCAAATATGATGCCCTTGACAGCTACACTTTTGGTGCTATTATCCAGCCAGTTCCCTATCCAGCTAACCATCCTAGATTCCAGTCCAGTCCCCAGTCCTCCAGTTTATCCATCAGAACATCACAAAGAACCTTGTTAAAAGCTTTATTGAAATCCAGATAAACTACATTGATTGCATTCCCACAATCTATCGATCATAGAAGGAGATGAGATTGGTCTGGCAGGACCTGTTGGGGACAAATCCATGCGGACTTCCCCATATCTGTCAGACAGGGGTTAACCTATCTGTCACAGAAGGTAGGGAAGTTACATTGTTGCAGTTTAGTTTTCTAGTGTTGACAGGCTGTCAAAGCCAACGGTTCCATTCTGTAGGAAAAGGGGAGGGGCAAGGAGTATATAGTCAGCATTGTTACAGTTAAACAGTCATTCTCGGTAATTGCCTTATGTTAGTTGGTTGTACTGATCTTCCTGAATAAAATTGTTTACCGAACCTGTCTGTGCCTGGTCTGATCAGGGCGGATATTTTAAGAAGATCCATTGAACAGAAACTGACAATATCACCATGTTGTCCATCAAATGCTTGCAGATTGATGCCTTTAATATTTGTTCCGGTATCTTCCCTGGGACAGAGGTCAGGCTAACTGTCCTGTAGTTCTCAGTATTGTCAATCAGCAACTCCAAGACCATGCTTCTTTTGGTGGGCCTGTTATCTCCTTTCCACATCAGCAATCATTAGGAGTTATGCCATGAAGGGAAGAAAAGACTTGCAACTTTCCCTGCTGGCCATTATAGTAGTGATTTAGCATGTAGGCCCAATCCAGGCTGTACTTGAGACCAGTGACCCAGGCAATTGCCTGAGATTCCAGGCTTGGGAGGAGAAACAAGCTCTGGACTCAGAGTTTGTTTTTTTAGGCTATATTTATAAGTTAAGCCAATGATGGGGTTGATGAAGGTGTTCCTAGCCTAGGATGTCATTTGAATTGGATCTGTTATTTGAATTGGATCATGTTATATGAGTCCTACTGAGAAGGAAAACTGCATGGGTACCTTCTCTGTGCAGTTCCTATTAGGATATTCAATTGGGACTTTCCTAATTGTAATCCAATCTGGAAAGTCTCCCATTTGTGAATGTGCCAAATCCAAAACAACCTGTTCCTGATGTTCAGACAGAACATCAGAATCATTCTGATCTGATATTTATTCTAGAACGTTGCTGTCCGGTTTTGATTTGTTGGACAGTGGGAGCTGAGAGGGAAGAGAATGGCTCAGCACCAGCAAATATGTGTGTGAGAAGAACACTACTAAAACAAAATATTTTCTGCTGAACAGAATCATCCGCATTGGCCTTTTGTACTTTGGCAGACCACATCTGGTAGTCTGAGGTAATCCATTGTTGAGAGCTAAGCACAGATTATTATAGAAAAATTATTGTAGAAAAACATTTCATTTCTATCTGCTGCTGGCATACAAGCAAGACAGGTTAAGTGAACAGAGGTACAGAAGCTGTGGCTTATACCCCCATAATAAGTAGGAAGTACTAGTCAGCCCACATCAGAGCTTTTTTTGTGTGATGGTACTCATTGGTACGGAATACCAGCATCCTGAGGGAGGGACTCTCCCAAATCCTGATCCTCATGTGGACCCTCAAGAACAGCATAATGGGGATCTGCAGAGGGAGGGAGGAATTAATGGATGGCGCAACCTTATATAAGAGTACTGGCATCTTTTTAAAACAAAAACACAAAAGCAGTGACTCAAATTATGTTGTGGTCAAAAGGAAATGTTTTGCTCGTATTAACTGGCAGATCTGTGGCAAGAGGGCATCTAACATGTTACTCTTTCCAGAGCCAGGGTCAGCACACAGTGAGGTGGGGCAGCTGCCAGGGCTCATGGCTTCAGGTGGAGACAATGGCTGTTGACTCCCTACTCACGCATCTCCTCTGATGCCTGCACTCACACCCTTCCATTGCCTGTTTGTGAGTGTTTTGTCACCTCTGCTGCAAGCTGCATATGCTGCCTAGTGCTGCCGAAGAAGGGCATGTGTGTGGTGCACAAAGCAGTAGCATTCCTGGTGGCCATAGCAGTAGCACTCGTAGCTGTACCCACCATCCAGCACCATCAGGAAAGGGCATGCAGGCAATGTGGGCATCTGTGACTTCAGGCAGTGGGAGAGCTTGCAAGTGGGCAAAGGAAGGATGCACAGGTAGGTGGGGGCATGTAGGTGGGAGGGCAAGAAGTGTTACTTGAATTGATCTCCTTACAAATAATAGAATTGTGGGGGGGGGATTAGCAGCTAGGAAGATGGCTATGCGAGAGGGGTAACACTGGGATCTTTCACCAATTTTTACGGAGTCCCTTCCCCAAGATAACAGATGAGGCTGATGCTATTAAGTTCAAAGAGTAGTATTTTATGAAAAGAGAAAAATGCCCCCCCACACAGGAGTAAATAACAAAATGGTGGCACACACACAGAGTCCTAGGAAGCTAGCCAGAAGGTGGAATAGAGGGAGGGGAAGTATATCTACCTATCCTGGAAAGTAGAACAATCCACAGAGAAAGAGTAGCTTTAAACGTCCAGCGTTCTCAGCCAGGAGAGCAAGAGGCTTAGGGTAACTTCAAGGAAGCAGCACTTCAGATCCAATAAGCATGCACAGTTTTAATGGGGCAAGGGTCCCTATTCTTATAGAACAATGAAAACAAGAGAAGTACCCTTAGTAACAGCAAGTAGAATACATAGTGGAAACCCACAGCTAAGGGATTTAAAGAAATACGTACTGTATATAAAGAAATCCTTTCTGTTTCAGAAAGGATTTCTTTATATACAGTATGTGTTTCTTTAAATCCCTTAGCTGTGGGTTTCCGCTATGTATTCTGGTCCCTATTCTTATAGGGAAAAACATGCCCTGAGGTGGAAGACCCCTCCCAACCGTTGGAACAAAGACCCCAATGGTCAGTTCCAGGGAGTAACAAAGGTTTGATTACCTCGATTGGTTTCTGCCGGGGTGGGACAAAAGGGTAAGGTATGCTCTCCTGTTGAATTATAAAGGAATGTTTGCAAATTGATGTCCTCGGGGCTGAGTTGATGAATTTTCCCAGGAATGAATTACAAAAACTTATGGGTGCTAATTGATTTCTCCTCAATCTTGGGCTGGGGATCTCATCACCGAAGGGGGGAAAGGAATGTGCTAAGTGGGATGACACTGAGAGACCTTTCTTGCTTTGGCTCCACCCAGAGCTGAGAGGAAAGTAAAGTAATCACCTCTGGTCACTCTGCATTTACATTTAGCATTCCATTCATGCCTGGATCTCCCGGGCGGGACTCAGCAACTGCTAGCTGGAATTCCCCTGTTTGCAAACCAAACCGCATTTAATCCAGGGGCCTTGTGATTCTTATATCACAGGTAGCTATTAAATAGCTATTAAGCATGGTGGAGGCTGGGCCAATTGCTTACAGAAGGGAAGCATAGTAGTGGACATGGAGGTTTGTGAAAGCTCTCTGCCAATGGCCCCCAAAATCTGGAACTGGTCCTGACTCTGATGCTTAAAGCTTGTTTTCCTGATCAGGCTCTGATACAGAATTAAGTTGAGCTAAGAGAAAAGTGCTGAGAAAAAATAGAACTCAGCTGTGGTGAGACAAGGGAAAGGGTAAAGTTTAGCTTGCATTGCCCACACACTCTATTTACCACTACCAGAAAGGGAGGGGAAAGTTTTCTTCTTAGTGCCTCTTCTGATTGCTTAACAGGGTAAAAAAAATTGCCTATGCAATAGGGACAGTTTCTGATATCTGCTTGAAATTTGTGAGAGAAGAGAGTAATTCCCATGTCAGTTGGGAGAAGGGTTGCAATTACAAAGCCATTTGCCACTGAGACCAATGGCAACTACAATCTGATTTCCTAGTATTTATATTCAATATTTTAAAAAATCTGATTCATGTTTTGATATATGTTTTTCCTCTAAATGCAACTGTTTTTACATTCCACCCTCTCATGTGATTTGACAGCAATTATGCATTGTTGTTTGAATGCCCCAAAGCCTATCATGAAATACAGAAGTACAATTTAAAGAACTGTTGCAAAACAGTTATCCAAACTGTACATGTACATTCTCATACTGTTACCCATCTCTGTCCCCCTCTTTTTATCTTAGTAATATGTTTTTTAAAATGATTTTTTTTTAAGTGGAGAGAGTTGAGCAATGCGGCTCTTCTCTGTTGTCTAGCTATGCCAATTTTGCCTGGCTTACTCAGTGTTCATTGAAGTTTGATAACAAATGCTTTAAGTTGGTCATCTCAGTGGTCATCCAGATTACAAATACTTCCTATGACTGCGTCGATCCCTTATCCATTTGCCCAATATATCCAACAGGGGAAAAGTCCTTAACTTGAAAAATGGGGTTGTTTCCTTGGTCATGTTGGTCTGGCTGGATGAGGGAGTTGGAAAACTACATGACTTGTCTCTAAACATTGCTTGTCTCCATTTTTCCTCCCTGTGATAGCCCAAAGCTAGGCATGATTGATTGTATTAACTGAGTTGATACGTTCTCGCACTGCTGCCTGGAAACTGCAGTTTTGTCATAGCACTCACTGGTACTGAGTACCGGCACCTTTGGAAGGGGGGCTCTCCCAAGTGCTAGCATATATGACAACTGTCAACTGATCAGGCACAAAAGCAGCACATACATATTTGTTCTCCATGTAGGAATCATTAGGTAAGCAGAGGGAAGCTGCTTTGTTTCAGCCCCAGTTCCATCCCCTCCAATCTGCGATATGTGGATTGTAACATTAACTTATTTTTCATGATTATTGTCAATATGACTAAGAAAATACACATAAACTGCTTTAATGCTCTAAGTATAATACAAATGCTAAGTATTACTGTTCAGTCATAGAAAAAATTGGGCTAACCAAACAATTAGGAACAAAGACAATAAAATCCTGTTTCAAGATCCTTCCATTACTGGAGCAATAAATGCAAATGAAGGGGAAAATGCACGTAGACTGAGATTAAACACTCAGTTTCTAAAACAATGGATAAACAATAATGTCAGTGGATATAATGAAAAATGTAAAAATCCAAATAGAAAAAAAGCACAACAAGGACTGGAATAATTATTTCTTTTGTGAAAGGGAGGAAAGATAGACTTAGGGCCAAGCTACACATGACGAATGACACTTGAACGGCAAGTGTATTTCTCCCTGTTCACTTGCCCTCCACTCAATCCACTTGCCATTCAAGTGTCATTCGTCATGTGTAGCTTGGCCCTCAAAAAACCAAAAATAATGGCCTGCAGTCCAAGACTTGGCAGATCATTTATTTATTTATTTTATTTATACCCCACCCTCCCCACAAATGGGCTCAAGGCAGCTTCATAAAACATGGTGAATTAATCACAAAACCATAAAATCAATAATAATCTTTTAAAAGTCATTAAAATAGTCCAGGCACAGGTACTTAAATAAATATTTGGGAGTTCGTATATGGGTATAGTAGATGGCCAAGGGCAGCCCCAGAAAAAGTGGTGGTCTTAGAGCGGAACTACAAGTGACAAAAGGCACAGGTTGGACACTTGTCAGCTTCCCTCAAGTTTTGATGGGAAATGTAGGCATCCTAGTCTTGCAGCTTGGCTCTCTGACTGCTGTCCAATGGACTTTTTAACTGTCACTTGTCCAACATTCCGCCAAGCTGCCTACATTTCCCATCAAAACTTGAGGGAAGCTGACAAGTGTCCAATTTGTGCCTTTTGTCACTTGTGGTTCCGCTCTTAGATGGATCAAGGGGGACACCCGCTGGCACTCAGCCAAAGGCCTGGTAGAACATCTCCATTTTACAGGCCCTGCGGAACTGTAACAGGTCCCGCAGGGCCTGGATCTCCAGCAGGAGAGTGTTCCACCAGGCTGGGGCCAGGGCAGAAAAAGCCCCGGCCCTGGTTGAGGCCAGATGGATGTCCTTTGGGCTGGGGACTACCAGGAGTTGCTTGTCTGCAGAATGCAATGTCCTGCAGGGGATGTAATGGTAATATGTAAAATTCAACGTCCCAATCACTTAGTCTCATTAACCTTGGTTCTGGGGTACGTTGCAGGCCCAAATAGTCATAAATCCTTTGTCTGTTTACTCCCTTTTTTAAAAAAATGATAAGAACCTCTTCTGTCCCCAGGCCCTATAGAAAAGTTTTTCACAGGCTCCTTTCCTCCTGTTTTCAGTCTACTGCCTGCTTTGCCCCATTTTTTTTTTTTGCTGCTCTGATACAGGATGATTTCCCCATTCCGTTTCTATATTGTTGAGGAGTGAACAAGTTTCTGTTTCAAAGGACATTTCATGCTGGCTTGATGGATGTATTTCTAGTCTTTTCATCTCTTCTTCCCAATAGCACGTCCAACAGGATATCTTTCCTTTAGACCCTGTGATAATTTTCTCTCATCCCTCTTTTCCACAATTTCCTGAATCTTTTGATAAAAGTCTCCTTATTCCTTAACTTTCCTGTCTGTGTCATGTTTCCAGCACCACATTTTCCTATCCTATCCAATACCCCTATCCTGTCTCCATTGTCATTCCCCTCTGGTATGGAGGTGTGAGCCTTTTCATCTCACCTATTTTTGATGTGGGTTCTCCTAAATTATTTGTATCTTTTATGCCATTTTTGCCAGTTTTACAACAGTCTTACATTATACACAGTTGGCACAAATGTAACACAAAAATTGTATGAATAAGACAATTTGGTCAAAGGAAACAGAAAATGGCACAAAAGTAACATCTTAGAAGCTAAGTAGGGTTGGCACTACTTACTTTGACATGAGGATTTGAGTCCAGTGGCACCTTAGAGATCAACAAGATTTTCAGAGTGTAGGAGTTTATGAGTCAGAGCTCCCTTCTTCAGATACCTGAAGAAAAGAGCTTTGACTTTTGAAAGCTTGCACTCTGGAAATCTTGTTGATCTCTAAGGTACCACTGACTGGACTCAAATATTCCCATCCAAGCTGTTCTACTGCAGACCAACATGGCTACCCACCTGAAACTATTATTGGATAGGAGACTACCAAGGAAGACTAGAGTCACTATGCAGAGGCAGACAATGGCAAACCACCTCTTTTAGTCTCTTGCCTTGAAAACCCAGCAGGGATAGTTATAAGTCAGCTATGATTTGATGGCACTGTATTGTACACACAACAAATTGGTAGATTCATACTATAGAAGGAAGCCAAAATACAGATGCAAACACTTGAGCAGGTGTTTATGAGATGTCACTTGAGCAGGTGTTTATTCTATTATAGACATCTTTGATACATCTTTATTATACTTTTTGTATGATCACAGGTACAGAATTCATTCATTCATTCATGTCATTTATAGTCTGCCTTTCTCACTGAGACTCAAGGCGGATTACATAGCATCAGATTAATACAATCAGTATTGAGGACATTTCCATACAGTATCAAGGACATTTCCATACAGTGTCAAGGACATTTCCACAAACAGTGTCATAGGATTTTACAAAGACATAGCATTAGCAAGGATCCAATACAAAGTTGAAGAATTGCTAAAACAGAACATAATCAATTCTAGGACTGACATTAGATAACATGAAGCAAAGGTAGTACAGAAATACATATTCAAGTAACAGAATATGCAAGGCCACACAGTGGTGAAGTCTATGGTCCCTAATTCATTTTTTTCTAATTTTTTTTATTAATGCATCACATATTATTACATTTCAATACAGTCACAGTTCTCCTATGATACATCTTTTAGCCCTTTTGTAACCCTCCCCCCCCGCAAGGTGGCCATCCTATAACTACAAATTAAATTTTTAGCCACGAGCACATTTTTTCCAATTTTCCAAATATAGTTGTATTGGCTTCTCCATTATATACCCATTGAAAATATACAGACCATTTCTCTTTTATCTCCTCCATTTTTCCATCCCATGCCTTATCTTTTTTTAAACATTCCAACATATCCGATTGAATATATTCATACAAGTAATCATTCCATCTTTCTAAGGTCCATTTTAACTTCTCCTTCCAACCGTATGCAATCACTGCATGAGCAGCTAGTATCATTGCTTTGAAAATATCCTGGTTTTGTTTCTCAATTCTAGTGTTTCCCAATACACCCATGAATAATAGATCTACATCTATATTGAGGTTGACCTTACATACCAATGCTATTTTTCCCCGTACCTTGTCCCAAAAATCTATGACCTTTGGACACTCCCACCATAAGTGGGAGTACCACCCCCTCCCTACAATACTTCCCTCCTATCTGAGTAAAAACCCTTTTTGAATAATAAGGTTTTACATCATTTGCAGAAAGCCAGGAGAGTGGGGGCTCTCCTGAAATCCTCAGGCAGCCCATTCCATAGGGTAGGGGCCACAACAGAGAAATCCTGTGTGCAGACTGCTGTTCATTTCGCCCACGTGCAGGCTGGCACCTGCAAGAGACCATGTTCAGATGAGCGAAGCTGCTGTGGAGGGACATAAGGAGTGAGGCAATCTCGTAGGTATGCTGGGCCAAGGCTGTGAAGAGCTTTGTATGTAATAACCAATACCTTGAACTGAGCACGGTAACTGATAGGTAGCCAATAGAGTGTCTGTATGATGGGAGTTATGTTCATGCTCCTGCTGCTAACAGTCGAGCCACAGCATTTTGCACCAATTGGAGCCTCCTAGTTAACTTAGATGCATTACAATAGTTAAGTTTTGATGTTACCATAGCATGGATCCAGGTGGACAGGTCGGCTGTGTCGAGGTAAGAAGCCATCTTCCAGGCCTGAGTGAGATTGTAGTAAGCATTTTTTACAGCTGCCTTAATTTGTTTTTCTAGTATTAGTGCTGGATCCAGTATAACCCCTAGGTTCTTAACCAAGTCTGCAAGGATCAGATGAACTCCATCAAAAGTGGGGAGTACAATGTCTGTCAAGATTTCAAGAAAATACACATGCAAAGGACAGGTTTTACCTCACTAACAGTGATCATGATTCTTATCATGAGCTATTACTCTATCCCCCTAAAAAGAATTCAAATATGTATTTTCACCGTTTCAAATGGACTGAAACAAAAGTGCAGTGCAGTTTGGACTTCAACATGTTGACCAAGCCTGTTGTATCTAATTAACATAAGTACTGACATAAACTCAGGCGCACAAATGAAAGAGGGTCCTTGTATAAGGTTAACAAAGCACAGTAGTTTGCCTGCCTTCGTATAATTATGAGGGAAAGGGAAACAGCTGTGTGCCTTACCTGTGTTAGTCTGGGGAAATGAATCGATTAGATCCTTATAATGGATTCTTTAATGGTAAAAATTTGGCCACATGGCATTATCACCTCAGTTATACAAGAGAAAACTAAAAATAAAGTCATTAACCAAGTAAACCTAAAGCCATTTTAATTTGCTTTATTCCAAGCATTTGTCAAATCACACCTTTCTTGAAGCAGAGCAGTATCCATAAGTAATCTCTAGATCCATAATGTCTGAGGAGCATTTGTCCATGGCTGTTCATTGCAATGTGATCTACTTTGTATACCATTACAATCCCTCTGTCTTGTTCTCAAGCAGAATTCCAGCTATGATATTTCATTTACATTGCCGTTTACACACATCTCCACTAAATTAATTTCCTCATTATATCCATATGTCTCATCCATATGAACCCTACAAGTAGAATATATTGTATGACCATAACCATGATGAAGATCATTGGAAACACATGAGTTCCACTGGACCTCAGTGGAACCATATCAGCTTAAATTCTAGTAAACTGTGATTTAACACAATTGTGAGTTGAGCTCTCTTTGTGTATATTTTGGTACCAGAACAAGGCATCATTGATCATCATCCATCAGTTCCACTACTATGATGTAAACAGTGATTGCTCCACAATGGTTCAGGCAAACAAAAAATTAAAGAGGTGAAATTTCTTGTATCATCTATAGATTAAAAACCAGGAATTTCTTTCCAGCAGTGCTTGACTAAGCACACTAAATGATGTAAGCATCACAAATGCCGTGTATTTTTAAGTAAACATTTCTTTAGATATTGTGCACCACAGATGCTTATTTTTTATTATTCTCTTCCAACTAACCCAAGTAAACAATGTCCCCCTTTATTATTGTTTAATCCTTCCCTGCCATTTCCTTGCTGCTACCCTTTCCTGTTGTATCCCTTCAATTATTTTTTGCACAATGGATTAAACATCACCACAATAAAATGGTCATCCAAGTAGGAGTGTGCACTTTAAAAAATGCTTTAATTTCAGACTGGGATTTTTTAAAAAGTAATGACTTTCAAGATGCCAAAATTTCAGGAGCTTTGATACCATTTTTGTAATGGGGGGGGGTGCTGTTCCCAGCTGCTTAGTGATGTATGCCCTTTACATTTTAAAGGGCTATTATTTTCTATGGGGGTATAGGGCCTTCAGCTTTGGGTATGTTTTTCCATTGGAAAGAATGGTCCTTTAAAATGCATAGGGCAGATCGATGCACCACCAAAAAGCTGTTTGCAGGGAATACTTCCTCTTTTTCCTTCCTTGCTTCTGTGCCGACCAAAATCCAAAACACTCCCAAAATTCTGAGGTATAAATAATAATTTTTCCTGGAATTTTGGGAGTGTTTGGGGTCATTATAGTTATCCTTGAGCTGACCTCAGTACAGCTAATTTGGGGGTTAATTTCAGTTGAGGCTTATTCAAATGCACACCCCTGTACTCAAGTGCTGGTGAGCAACAAAACAACTGGTCGACACATGACTTAGCCCAGTTCATACATCATACTGGATTCTGAGAGCAGATAATGGTGCTGAACGGCATACCCCTTCCACCATGCTCCAGTGTAAACAACAACCCTCTTCAGTCACTACATTGAAACCAAACTCATACTATTTCTCCCTCAAAAGATGGCACAGAAATACCATGTGAAGTTGCTGTATTCGTGCATTTCCATATTTGTATACATCCTGACTTTCGGTATTCATTTTGGATATGCCCACCACGCTACAGATTTGTCAGAATATAGAGAGGTTAAGCAAGGACTTGCAGCACATGGAAAGGAAAACTATATTCAGCTTAGGTTAACAGCATACAAAACAGCGTGTCATTTAATTAACCTTAAAGATTCATTTGAAAATGTCACCATTATAAATTTGTACTTGAAGGTCACAAATTCTAATCCTTGTGCTTGGTGTTTAGCTGTTGTTGATGCATGTGTTTAATTCTAAAATCAAGAGGTTACAACTTTGGCTGGGGTCCACAGACTACAGCAGGACTACAAATCACATTAGAAAAGGTATTGTTTTGCATAGAAAGGAAAAGAAATCAATGTTTCTTATCATTTGTATCCTTTAAGTGGATAATACTGAATGCTTGAGTGGATAATACTTTTGGCATCATATATTATGTATATCAACTATAAATTGCCAGATAACAAAAGACTGAGTAGCATCTGGGATTCCATTTTCAGAAACACCCACTCCCCCCTCTTATTGCAATCCCAAAAGCTATAGACACTAATCACCACTACACCATGCCATGCCCTGACTGATTCTGTACTCCCCCTTTTCTACATGATTCGAGTTGATGACTGTCGGTCTGCCCTAATGCACAGTAATAAAATGTTATTGCATACATTCCTGTTGTTTAGTTTCCAGATGATATTACAAAGGGTATTGTTTACTTTCTAGAGAAGAACATTTGCAAAAACTTTCAAATGTTATCTATGGAGGTTGCTAATTTTCCAACCTGTGACATTTAACACACTCGGTTTACGTGCTATATTTTCTTTTTATAAACCAAGACTGCAAATGGCAACAACTTGACCTTGTATCCTCTATAAAATCTACAAATATGTTGTACTTAATATCACATTCCTGAACTGCTCTTAAAGCATATTTTTCACTCTCCTTGTTCTAGAATGCAATGCATATTTGCACCTTGCTGCTGTGTAATGACATTAGATAATCCAATCACTCCAGGATCTCTTTTGTTTCCCTTTACAGTTTGTGCTGCCTCTTTGTGAATGTAGAAGTTATCTACAATAATCTAGTATGTGTTTAATTCTCACAAATACAAGTGATCAGCCTTTAGAAGAGGCAAAAAATGTTAGCTGTGGTTTTCTAATCAGGAATGTATTTCACTAGACAAAGGGCAAACTTGACAACTATTTCTTAGATTAGAGAGACATTCAGTGAGAACTTTCTGTGGAGAACACAAATAAATGTGAAATACAGAAACCTTGCCCTTTCTTCATAATAATATCTAATTATTACCTCTTTTTTAAGATCTATGCTGAATTCATATGCTACCTTTATCACAAGATCTTATACCATATCAACCTTGGAAAATCATTCTATAATTATGTCTGTGCTCTGACCTGGATTGCCCAGGTGAGCCTAATCTCATCAGATCTCAGAAGCAAGGCAGGGTCAGCCATGGTTAGTAATTGGATGGGAGACCTTCAATGAAGACCAGAGCTGCAGAAGCAGGCAATGCTGCCAGCCTTGCCAATGGCATAGCCATTTAGGCAGGTGGCAGTCCTTTGCCTCACTGGCAGGATTGAGGCAGAGTGCTAGCCCTACATACGGGGCTCAGCCTTGGAGGTGGAGTCTCGCAGCATTTGCTGGCTCCTCCGTCCCCGTGGCTTCAGTCTTGCCTCGTGCTCGGCCCACCCACCTCACCCTATTTCAGTGCGGGACTAGCCGGTCGCCATTGTTGGGGCCAGGCAGGAATTTTTTTCTCTCACAGTCCCTGATTGGCCCTAGGGCTGGAGTTTTTTCACCTACCTCGCACTGTAAGAGTGGGGGGTTAATTGGCTTGGTGGGTCTGAGTTAATGCCACGGGGGGCAGGATGTTAGTTAGGGAGGAATCTGTAGCGGGCCGGTGAGCACCCTTGGCACCTCCCCATTGGTGGGGAATTGGGGTCTGCCAGGAGCGGCTGGCTGCCGTATGGCCCAGTTGCGTGGTTAGACACCCTGGGTGGGGAACCTCTGGACAAGCCAGTCTCCCCCCACTGCCATACAGCCAGGTGGGGGAGCTTTACAGGGGTGAACCACTTCGCCTGGCCAGGCTGGGTCCCAGCCATTGGATGGATGGCTTGCACCCGGGGCAGCGGGTGTCTCGCCCAGACAGGTCAGGGCGGGGTATAGAGTGACCCCAGGGCCTGACCTGTACCGCTAGTTAGGCCCTTGCCATAGTTGATGTTTTCTTGTTGTTAATTTAAATAAAGCGGCCCATTTTAGAACCCAAAATACTGTGTCTGTCTCTCATTCCGACTAGTGGGGCAATGGCAAACCACCTCTGTTAGTCTCTTGCCATGAAAACCCCACCAGGGAGGTCACCATAAGTCAGCTATGACTTGAGGGCACTCTCCACCAACATTATGTCTGCATTGTATTTGCCTTCACTTAGGTAATATATAGTGGATTTGTTTAGAGTAGTTTAATCCTTCCAATACTCTTTTATTAGAAAACCACATAGTTCCATTCATATGCTTCCAGTTAACTTACAAGGGAGACCTATGTACAGTGCATTACAGTAGTCAAATCTCAATGTTACAATGGCATGGATCCAGGTGGACAGATCAGCCATATTTTGCATCATTTATGGAAGGCCAGGAGAGTGGGAGCTTTCCTAATTTCCTCAGGTAGACCATTCCATAAAGTGAGGGCCACCACCGAGAATACCTGTGTATGGGCAGTCGCTGATTTTGCCCATGTGAAGGTTGGCAACTGCAGAAGGCCATGTTTGGATGAGCAGAGTTGCCATGGTGGAATATAGGGAGAGAAGCGGTCATGTAGATATGATGGACCAAGACCATGAAAAGCTTTGTAAGTGATAGCCAATATCTTGAAGTAGGCTTGGTAACTGATAGGAATCCAATGGAGTGACTATAAAATGGAAGTAATATTCATGATCCTCCTAGATCCCTATAGTAGCCAAGCCACAGTGTTCTGCACCAACTGGAGTCTCCAAGTTAACTGAAAGGAGACACCAATGTATAGTGCATTGCAGTAGCCGAGTCTTCATACTACCACGGCATGGATCCAGGTGGCCAGATCGGCCATGTCATGGTAAGGGCCATCTTCCAGGCTAGGCTGAGTTTCTGGAAAGCCTTTTTTTGCAGCTGCCTTGCTTTTCTAGCAGTAGTGCTGGATCTAATAACCCCTAGGCTCTTAACAGAAGCTGCAAGGTTCAGACAAACTCCATCAAAAGTGGAGAGTACAATGTCCTTCAAGATTTCTGCCTTCTCAACCAGCATACTTTCCATCTTGTTTAGGTTTTGTTTCAATTTGTTTTCTTCCAGCCATTTGACAGCAACTGTAGTGATTTGGATAGTGAGATATAGTTTGTGTCACCTGCATATTGATGGCATCCAATTTCATACCTACAAATGAGTTCTGAAGACTTTTTTACATAGAAGTTGAATAACATGGAGGATAAGATTGTGCCCTGTGGAATCCCACAGGATAATTCTCACTCTGGAGATGGCTGGTCTCCAACAGAAATCCTTTGAGTTTCAACCTACCATTGTAATAATAGGTGCAGAATGCTGCAGCTCAGTTATTATTGGGAGCTAGTAGAAGCATGAATATTACTCACATTCTGCAGTGTCTCCATTGGCTACCTATCAGTGGCTACCAGGCTCAATTCAAGATATCACATATAAAGCTCGTCATGGCCATAGTCCATTATATTTATGGGACTGCCTGTTATGACCTGTACTTTCTTTAGGGTGGATTTTGCTTTAAATCTCCCCCTTACACCCTCTGGATAGTTTGCTGCCACCAGGAATATATTATTCCAAAATGTTTTATTTAAATTTTCCCTTTTGTAACGTGTTTGAGCGTCAGGCTCCTTCGTGATTCTATGTGGCCCTGAGGATAGGAATGGGAGATAACAATGACTGCTACTCTGGGATATAACAAAACAAAATAAAAGTTTATTTTTTAAGAAGCGTATTGGTTACATAAAAGTAGTTCTTAGTTCTTCTAGTTGCTTCATCCAGACTCATTCACACAGATCTCTTGTAAGGCTTCACACACAGTTAGCCTCTTTCTCTAGGCTCTATATTTCTCTTACAGAGAACTCCTCAGACAGCACACAGCTAGCCTGTTTTCTTTTCACTCTCAATCCTTTCTCTCTCAGGTGCACACACAGTTTGCCTGCTTCAAATAGAATGAATATATAGTCTCACAGACACACTCAGTTCAGGCTTCCACTCAGGTTGCCTTTCCTTCACAAATACATGAACACCCTCAGGCTGCACACAGCTCGCCTCTCTTGCCCTAACTGAATCTTTTTCTCTCCCTCAGTAACTGAAAACTGCCTTCACTCCACCCACTCTCTGTCATCAACCAATCATATCACTCACTCATCTCTCTCTTTCACCCCCACTCTTCACCTATCTCACCAAACATTTAAAGACACATGCACCCATTTCTTGAAATCATTACAAATCCCCCCCCCTTCTCCTTAAGCGGAACACATCTCTTTTCCAGAAGAGTTATGTGCAGCTTTCTCCGGCTTAGGGAATGTTTTATTGCCACACGAGTCAGAAAAGAGATGGACACCAAGTTGGATCTAAGGGCCACTTTATTAACTTTATACAGACAAAACAAGCCAAACAGTGGCAAGGACCTAAAGCGGTACAGGTCAAGCCACGGTGTCCCACACTGGACCACTGCCTTGACCTGTCTGGGTGAGCCCCGAAGCCCCAGGTGGGACCCATCCAGTGGATGGGGCGGACCCAGCCGGCCAGGCAAATTTGGTCACCCCCCCCTTTAAGCTCCTGACACCTCAGCCGTATAGCAGTGAGGGAAAGGACTCGCAGGCTTGGGTTCCCGAAGGCAGCCTGCCTGTGGGCCTGGCAGCCGTCACAGCAGTACCAGCCCTTTAGGCAGGCCCCTCTTCCCACATAGGGAAGCGCCAAGGGTGCTCACCGTCCCGCACCCTACTCCTACAAACCAGCCAACGCCAGGACCAAGCCTCTGCTTAGGCCCTGGTGCCCCACTGGTGGCCTAAAGCCAACTGAAGTCCTTGCCGCAAATCATCAAGGAATATCTGGTTGCCTGTCTGAGACAAGTGCACCCCATCACCCCTGTAGAGGTCGGGGAATTCGGCCCTGATCCTGGGGTGAGGCAAATAAATGCCTAACCCCTCCCCCAAACCCTTTTGGATAGCCCTATTGGCCTTCATCCTGGCCCGCTCAATGGCCTGGCGATCTTCAGCCTCCCTCCAAACTCGCCGAGGGATCATAGCTGACCACATGATCAGCACTCCCGGCCAACGCGCCGCAATAAGGCGCATATCAGATAGCGCCTGGGAAGATAATGCCTTACCCTGCATCAAACCCAAATCATTTCCCCCTAAATGGATAACAAGGATGTGGGGTGGCGTGTCACACCCAACTCCAAACAGCAATGGCAACAGGCCCGGCCACCGAAGGCCTCGCCGGCCCCTCCATTCAACCGTGGCCCGGTCGCTTAGCCCGAGCTGGGACCCAACTGGCGTCCTGCGTGCTTGATGGGCAGCCCAGAAGACAAAACTGTGCCCACATATCAAGATGCGTTGATGTCCAACCCGTGACGCAGGACCTAAGAAAAACAACAATTAGTAACATTCACACATGCTTCAGTGGACGCACATAGGAGCGGTAGGCCGCAGACCGCCACCTACCAACCTTTTGAATAGCCTGACCTGAATACCCCATGGCAGCGGCCGTCGAAGCCGCCCCAATCCGAAAGGAATGAGTTCCAAAACTCATGCCTTGCAGCCCCAGCGCCGCCAGAGCTCGCTTAGTCATTGCCCAGAACTGGTAGCGAGTTAAGGGGAAGCCATCCAGGTGCCGAAAAAGGCACCCTTGCTCACTACCCCGCACCTGCCAATACCTCTTCAATGCACGGACTGGGCACAGCTCCGCCTCAGAGCAAGAGCCCAACCTAATGCAAGCCCCTTTGTTGGACACAGACTTGTGCCTCTGTGGTTCGTTCTCTTTTTTCCCAACCAACCACAATAAAAATTAAAATAAAATCCAGGAGTCCTTCTTGAATTGAAGCAAAACAGATGGTTCTTTATTAACCCGGGGGATGAGCCTCTTCCCTTACACAGAAGTAGACGGTCTCCTTGTGCGTAAAAAGCTCACCCCCTTACAATAGAAGTGTAGAGTAATTAATACTTTCAGATAATCATAACAATATTACAATATTCTAATATTTGCTATCTTATTGGCTCATAAGGTATCTAGGGTTAGTTCTGATTTGAAGATGCAATTCTGGGTTGGCTCTTCCTCTGGGGAGAATTCCAAATCCTGCAAAATCCCTTATCTTGTCCTCAATTCAGAAGGACATAGGCCAACCTCTCACCCACTTTCCTCTGGGCACAACACCTTCAACAGCGCCAATGCGTCTCGATCTAGCAACCTTGATACCCTCTGATAACTGAATTCTGCTGGTAAGAAGGGATGTTTTATTTTCTCTGTGTCCTTTCCTCCAGTTCCTTCTCTGCCTTAAGGAAAGTAGGCCACAGGTGGCCAAAACCAGCTTGCTGCATCAAATCAGTTTTCTACAAAAGGCTCTCTGGTACTGATTTCTTTTGGAATCTTATAGAATAATATAACATATGCATAATATTTTATAAGTGCATCTCTAAAAGCAGTATATCAGTTCTTACACAGTTTCAAGTCTTCTTGTTTCCAGTGTCATATTCTTACAGGTTGCATTACAAGTACTACATTGGCTCCTGAGCATAGGAAGAAAGTGCAAGGCATATATGTGTTGTATGAAAGTAATATATAAAATCCTTTTCTTCAATTCTATATCCATCACCTTTATGCATCTGGTCTGTTTTGGACCAGCGTATCGTCAGTGAAACCGTATCACCATCAAAAGCTAGGTCACTTGCCATAAGAGCACAGCCAGAGTTATCCTTACAGGATGAAACCACCAGCTCCCCAACCCGGAGGGCCCCAAAAAAGGCAGTCAATGCAGCCACGTGAAAGAGCCTTGCCTCATAGCCTGATGTACAAACCGTTTTCCAGACCGCACTAAGGCCCTTAAGGACGGACGGGGAAATGGGCTGATGTGGATCCTTGCGGACCGCACACTCCCTGGACCATCCCTCGAGCATCTTCCGCACCCAGAAATCACCCGTGGCCTCAGGAAATCCCCGAGCTTTGCTAACAAAGGCCAGGGCGGCCAGTTGCCCCTTAATGGACTTCACTGCCAGCCCCCGAACCTTCTGGTGGACACAAAACTGAAGGATGTGCTCGACCGGAATGGGCCAGGTACTACCAATCCCAGCTTCCCGTCTGAACCCCTCCAACTGTCCTACCGCTCTCCAATACGCCCTCCGTGTACTGGGTGCGATGGCTAGCTGGATGGTGCTACATGCCTCGACCTCCCAAGCAGCCAAAGCTCTGGAGGCATCGCTGCTGGACGAGGATCCGCCTCCGGGGCAAGTTGCCAGAAACGCTCCATCTGTTGGCGAAACAAAGCGTCCACCACACCGTTGCACACGCCAGGAACGTGTCTAGCTTTAAACAATATATTGCGCCGCAGGCACAATAATGTAAACGCCCTCACCAACCACATGACCCTGGGGGACTTAGAGGTTAAGGAGTTGACGACGTGAACCACAGCCAAATTGTCACACCAAAAGTGGACAGTGTGGTTCGCCAGCTCCTCACCCCATAGATGGACTGCTACCAGAATGGGAAAAAACTCTAAAAAAGTCAAGTCCTTAACCACGTCTGATGCCAGCCAATCAGCAGGCCACTGCTCAGCACACCAGTGCCTCCGGAAATAAACTCCGAAGCCAGTGGATCCCGAGGCGTCAGATGTAACTTGCAACTCCGCCTCAAGCAACAAGTCCTCCCGCCAAAAGGTAATACCATTGAAGTCACTCAAAAATTCCATCCACACCTCTAAGTCAGCGTGCATGCCACCCATCACTCGCAAACTGTGATGGGGTGCACGCAGGCGAGCCATGGCATCGCAAAAACGACGCAAAAACGGCCTCCCAGGCGCGACAGCTTTGCACGCAAAAGTAAGGTGCCCCACGAGCTGTTGCAGCTCGACCAAGGAAGCCTTGTGCTTACCCTTGAAGTCCCGCAGACGGGCCCTAAGGTCCTCGACTTTATCCGAAGGCAATCGCAAAGATTGCCGAACAGTGTCCAACTCAATACCTAAGAAGGTGAGTACCGTAGAGGGACCTTCCATCTTCTCGTGAACCAATGGAACCCCCAGATCATCTGCCAGCTCCATAAAGGTGGCCAAAAGCCTGGCACATTGAGACAACTGTGCCTGCCCAACGAACAAAAAAACATCTAAATAGTGGGCGGAGTCACTGCTAACAGCGCGCCGCCTCAGTTCCCACTCCATGAATGAGCTGAAGCGCTCAAAGGCTGCACAAGACACAGAGCAACCCATCGGTAGGGCACGGTCCATGTAATACTCACCTTCAAAGGCAAACCCCAAGAGCTCAAAATCCAACGGGTGGACCGGGAGAAGACGAAATGCAGACTTAATATCGCATTTCGCCAGCTCCGCACCCACCCCACACCTGCGCACTACCTGCACAGCCTGGTCAAAAGAGGTGTACCGTACTGAGCATAAATGCCCTGGGATGGCATCGTTAACTGAACCCCCTTTAGGATAGGAAAGGTGGTGGATGAGGTGATACTCGCCCGCCACCTTCTTTGGCACCACTCCCAAAGGAGATACCCAAAAATTGGGGGTTGGAGGGGCCGCAAACGGCCCCAAAACTCTGCCCTCTGCACATTCTTTTTGGATTTTATGCCTAACTATATCCTCCCTGCCTTGAACTGAACATAAATTCTCGGCCATAAACGGGGCCCTTGGACCCTGAACTGGGATTCTGAAACCATCCCTGAAACCTTCCAACAAATAAACTGCATCCTCCTCAAGAGGATAAGAACGTAACAGGCGTTCAAGGACCCTCAGCTTTACCGGGCTGGGGCCCTTTTCCAGAAGGCTGTTGGCTGGCGGAGCCGCCGCCCCCCTGCTTCCTGCCTCCCCACCCTTGTCGGGCTTTACCACACGCATTGTAGGGATGCTGGCCCGCACAAGATGGGCATTCATGCCGGAATCGGCAAGGTTTTCTAGGGCAAGTTCCTTTATACGCATACTCCCAGCAGAGCAGCCGGGATTGAACCTGCTGCCCCGCTCCACCGCGGGTATTGGTCGATTGGGCATTGCAAGAAACTACATGGCTGCTGTCCGACCGATCCCCCAAGTTAGGCTTGGCAGGGGACATCACCGATAACCACAGCTGTTGGTGAATGCGGTCCCACGGTAGGCTGGGGTTCATAGCCGCCCACATACGGAACTCCTCATCGTACTGCATCCATGCAGCACCTGAGAAGCCCGTATAACCTTTCAGAATGATGTTGAGATACTGAAACAGAGACGCAGCCCGACTGGGCTGTGCCCTGGCAATTACCCCGGCGTAAATCAGGAAGCCAGGCAGCCAATTGTTCCAGGTCCTATCGACTCGTCTCCTTTTCAAACGTTCCTTGTCTCTATCGTCCATCTCATCTTTATCCTTCTTCTCTAACTCACGGTAGAGAAGGGAAAAGACGTCGACATACTCCCCACGAAGAATTTTATCCCTCGTGGCCTGCGCCAGATGGTCGCCTAAAGGAAGGGCCGTATCGCCAAAAGGTAGAGCGTGAAAAGGAACCTGGCCATAGTTCAGTGCTGGATAAGGATGGTAGCCCCAAGGGCTGGCCGGAAAGCCTGGCCAACCAAAGGGCGGACCCCCCCAAACCTGAAAGGGAACCGCCTGCTGTTGCTGAGCACCGTGTGGAATGCCCTGATTGAAAATGGGCTGCACCCCACCCGCAAGAGCAGCCGCAGTATTGGAGGGGGCATCCTGCACACCACTAATCGACCCACTGGCGGTGCCTTGCGCCCACGGGCCCCAAGGCCACAGGTAAGTGTAGTGTGGTGCATGATCCTTACCAGTTGCCTCCACTGGGTCCACAGCCACTGCAACAGGCGGTAACTCCACAGGAGAGTCCACCACTTCTACCGCCGGTTCCTAATCGCTCAAGCGATTAGTTGCGTCCCTAGCTGCACGCCGCACAGGCCGTACTGCACGCACCCCCTGCTGTGCAGAGACCATGTCCCCTTTTGACTGCTCAAGAGCCTCCAGGCGCCTTAAAATATCCTGCTGATCTCCCAAGGAGTCATCCTCCTCAGAAGACGAAAGAGCTGGGGGAGGGGGCCGCTTAGATGGTGCCCTCTTAGCAGGCTGCTTCCCCTTGGAAGTCCCCTTACCTTTCTTGGGAGCCATACTCAAGGCTTACCCACACATATAATACCACAGCACCCAATACCAGAATCCCCCAGGCCTTAATGCCGGGTCCAGCCCCCAACCCACCAAGCAAGGCTAATCCTGCTTAGCTTCCAAGATCTGATGAGGACGGATAAGTCGCCTATAACAGGGAACAAAGATGTTCCTTGCTCCGGTCCCACTAACTACTAGGCAAGGCTGCCCTAGCCACGCGTTAATCTAAAGGAAGGGGCCCCCACTAACTAGGCAAGCAATGAGAATCCAGCCCCTCAGAGTAGCCCAATGAGACCAGGCCAATGCCCAATGTATAGTAACAGCCCTTCCCACTAGGCAACACTGCCCCCTGATAAAACAGGAGCAGCCAAAATGGCCGACCCCGCAGGGCCGCACACAAAATGGCCGCTGTCCACTATACAAGAGAAAATGGTGGCCGGCACACAGAGGGCTAGGCCAATAGGTGCAGCCCTCTAGGCTCCTTTAACAGGGACAACTCCCTGGCAGGGAAGCCGAACTAGGGCTTCCTCCCCCAATACCAAGGCTGCGCAGCTGAAAAATGGGTGACCACCGAGGGCACGCTGATACCCCCACACCCCGATAATAGCCACCCCAATCCCAGGCCAGCCCCGCACGCCTCCACGTGCACCCAGCAAAGGAAGGGAGGAGGCCGCACAGCCGCGCCTCTGCCGGCCGGCGCACTCCCGGGCCGCGGAAAACGACCCTCAAAACCTCCCAATGCCGCTCCGGAGCCGCTCAGCCTCGCTTCGCCTCAGCCTGGGACGCATGCCTCCACGTGCACCCTGCCAACAGGGAAGAAGGAGGCCGCACAGCCGCGCCGTGCCTCCGCCGGCCGCCGCACTCCCAGGCCGCAGAAAACGACCCTCGACGCCTCCCGATGCTGCTCTGAAGCCGCTCCGCCACGCCTCGCCTCGCTCCTACCCACAGGCAAGCCTCTAGGCCACCCAGCCCGGCGCGCCTGTGCACAAAGCCCCAGTCGCTCGCTGGAGACGTCCGACTCTACCGAGCGACTGAGCCGCACTGAGCTGGGAGGGCAGAGCTGCGTAACTAACGCTCGTTCAGCCCTCCCAGCAACTCCTTATAAGGAGGGAGGGGTCGTGCCGTCCATCCCTCCGGTGCAGCAATGAACGGCCCCTGGCTGAGCAGCGTAGCTGCTTGCCAGGAAGGGGCCGAATTGTCTCTGTAGTTCCAGTTAAGTCCACTTCTCACTCTTCTGTGGTTTTTGGTTTAAAGTCTTGGGTTTCTTTAACATGCGTTCCTCCTCTGCTGGGATGTCATCTCGCTCTCTGGGATGCTCCACTGCTGGGCTGAGGTCATCTCGGCTTTGGCCTTCTCTACTAGGTCGTTGTTTGCTTCTTCTGGTTATTTCTCTATCAATATTCTGTTCTTTCCTAAACAGTCTATTTCTTTCTTGCGGACAGGGTTTGAGCTCAGTTCTTTACATACTCTCTTCATGTTTGATGCACTGGGTGACTCATTTAAAAGGCTAGCATCCTTCAAGAAGTTTCCTAACTCTTTATACTGTTTTTTGCACAAGCTGAGCTTTTCTAGTACTTTCCATTTGTCTTCAATCAGTTCAGCAACTTTACTATCAAGTTGCTTCTCTCCTCCAACATAAAGTCTGTTTCTAATTGACTGATAGCTTCTGTACGTTAGTAGAAAGACAATTAAAAAGGCAACAACGGCAAAATAAATCACCATTTCTAAATGCTGCATTTTTTGTTGCTGTTTTCTAGGGCTTTCTGCAACCTTTGGTTTTCTATATCCAAACCTTGGTAACTGACTTCTAAACGTTTAGCCTTCTTAAAAGAGGTTTTCATAAGCTCTAGACTTTTCTGAAGCTGTTGTTTCTCACTTTCCAGTTCTTTGTTTTCTAATTGTAACTGAGCCATCTTGAGGTTCATACTCTTCAAAGATTCAACTGTTTTGAGTTCTAAATTCTCTTCATCAATTTGTGTATTCTGTTTCTCTAAGGACTCTAGCTGAAATCTGGGGTTTGTCTGGCTATCTAAAGTCTTTTTCAGTTTTATATTTTCCATATGCAGGTTGGAGTTTTCTTGCTCTAAAGTATTTATTTTTCCACAAGTTATCTTTAGGTTAGTAACCCTTTTCTGTAACAACTCATTTTCCCATGCAAAAATGTTTGTTTCTGCATTCATCACATTCTGCCTGGCCTCCTTTCTTATGTCCTTTAACTCAGGATCCTTCATAATTTCTTTTTTAAACTCCTCAGAGTTTTTATTTATGTCTCCTGCTTTTTCTTGGGACATTTCAGCAGTACTACTAACAGGAGTTTGTCTCTCTCTCTTTCCTTCCTGCAATATATCAATTGTGTCTGTTGCTAGGATACCTAGGGGCTTGTCTTCTGCTCCCCTAGCTTCAGCTTGTAGCAAATCATTGGAGTCAGTGCATATTTGAATTCTTGCCTTTGCTCCCATTACATCTCTTCCCAATACTACTGGTGTTTTCTGTTCTTTAATAACAGCTACAGGAAAATCTTCTTCTTTTCCTCGCCATTTAATTTTTAGCTGTGCTAGTGGCACTCTTTTAGAATTTCCCCACACACCTTGTAAGGATATTTGCTTATCTGGAATCAGGTTTTTCTTATCAACAAAATCCTCCCTGACCAGTATTACTGAGGCTCCTGTGTCTAGAATGGCTAAAGTATCTCTCCCATTTTTTTGTACCACCTCTCTCAGTTCAGTACCCTGAGCAACCTTATCTGTTTTTACCCCACACAAGTAGACTGTCTCTTCAGTTTTTATGGGTAAGGCAGTGTTCTTACTGGGAGTTTCATTTGTGTTTGTTGAGCCTTTGGAGTTTCTATCATCTTCATCACTCTGATCATCTAAGTCAGTTCTAGTGACCCTCCTTACATGCTCAAGCGTTGTTTGCTTGGGTTGGTTCTTTCGACATCATTACACCGCCTCTCCCTACATTTCACCACAAATATTTTACTCATCTGAACAGGTCCTTCTGCAGGTGCCACTTTGCACATAGCCAAAAATTAACAGCTGCCAGTACACATGAATTCTCTGTGATGGCTCCTACTTTATGGAATCATCTGCCTGAAGAGTCTAGGACATCTTGCACTCTTCTGCTTTCCACAAACCATGCAAAACTTATGTAAGAAGACTATTTACTCAGATTTTAGGGCTGTACTATAAGGAAGGGGTCTCAACCAGATGCATTAGTAAAAGGATAGGGATTATAGAATTTACTAGTATGTACTGTCTGTTGCTGTAAGTATGATCATACTGGGTAGTTTCTGTGTTGTTTAAAAAGTCAGTCTTAGAATTGCTTATGGTCCGTTTCAGCATTTCTTCAACTCTGCATTGGATTTCTGCTCATTTTAAATCTTTGCAAATTTGCATGTATATACGCTATGTCAGCGGGGGTGATGACATCCTACTACATTTTTTATTGAAATGTCATTGAAATTGACTGTACTGTACTGTACTGACATACTGTGTAATCTGACTTGAGCCTCAGTGAGAAAAGTGGACTAAATAATATACATAAAATAAATATCAATATGAAATTGATGGTTTAAAAAAGGTTGAAAGTTTGAAAACAAAATCAGGAGGGAGAATGATGGCAGAGGGAGGAGTGGTTTCATGATGACAAATATGATAGCCAATCATTGAAAGTAAGAAATACAGAAACATAGAGCTGAAAGCTACCCCAAAGATCATCTAGTCCAGCTCCCTGCACAAAGCAGGAAATTCACAGCTATCCTTCAGTGATCCCTGCCCTATGCCCAGAGGAAGGCAAAAAACCCTCCAGGATCCCTGGCCAATCTGGCAAAATTTCTTCCTGAACCCAAAGTGATGATATAAGAAAGGGCCATGAGAGCCAAGTACTGGTTCATCCCTTCATGCCCTCCCGCTCTTGATTTGTGTACATTCATATTAAGTTAGAGAATCATCATGGCTGTCAGATGACCATCTAGCACCTTCATAAATGCCTCCAAGAAAAGAGTGCCCCCACCTCCCAAAGAAGCCTGTGCCACTGAGGAACTGCTCTAACTGTCATGAAGTTCTTCCTAATATTTAGCCAAAAACTCTTTTGCTTTAATTTTACCCCATTGTTTCTGGATCAACCCATTGGAGCAAAAGAAAACAACTCCACTCTGTCCTCTATGTGACAGCCCATCAAATACTTGAAGAGGGCTATCCAGGCTAAACATACCCAGCTCCTTCAACCTTTCCTCATAAGACTTGGTCTCCAGTCCCCTCACCATCTTTGCTGCCCTCCTCTGGAAGTGTTTCAGCTTGTCTATATCCTTCTTAAATTGTGGTGCCCAAAACTGTAACAGAGCTCCAAACGACGTCTAAACAGAGCAGAATAAAGGGATACTATCACCTCATGTGATCTGGACATTATACTTCTGTTGATACAACCTAAAATTGCATTTGCCATTTTAGCTACAGCATCACATTGCTGACTCGTGTTCAGTGTATGGTCTACTAAGACCCCTAGATCCTTTTTGCACATACTACTGCCAAGACAAGACTTCCCCATTCTATATGTTTGCTACCTAATGCAGAACTTTACATTTATCTCTGCTGAAATTAATTTTGTTAGTGTTAACCCAGTTTTCCAGCTTGTCAAGATCACCTTGAATCTTGCTTCTGTCTTCTACTGTTTGAACCCCTCCCAATTTAGTATAATCTGCAAATTTAATGAGCATCCCCTCTACTCCTTCATCCAAGTCTTTTATAAAGACGTTGAAGAACACAGGGCCCAGGACAGATCCCTGAGGCAATCCACTTGTCCTTCCTCTCCAAGAAGGTAAGGAACCATTTACAAGCACTCTTTGGGTACATTCTGTCAATTAGTTACAAATCCACCTAACAGTAATAGGACCCAAACCACATGTTACCAACTTGTCAAATAGGGTATCGTGTGGAATCTTATCAAAAACCTTACAGAAATCAAGATAAACAATATCAACAGCATTCCCCTAATCCACCAAAGTAGTAACTCTCTCAAAAAAGGAGATAAGGTTAGTCTGACATGACTTGTTCTTTAGGGACTCATGCAGGCTCATAGCAATCACAGCGGTCTTTTCTAAATGCTCAAGAACTGACTGATGATTTGTTCCAGGACCTTTCCAGGTATGGGCATCAAGCTGACAGGTCAATAGTTACCTGGCTTCTTTTTCTCCCTTCTTGTGTTTATGTTTATTGGATTTGTAGCCCTCCCTCCCTGCAAGCAGGTTCAGGGCAGGTAACAACAATAGTAAAAGATACAAGAATATAAAAACAATAATATATAAACAGTAATCAATAAATATAAAATACAAAATATAAACTACACAATATAACTGGACAATACCTGCCAAAGTATAGCATCCAAGAGACATCTTGATTGAAGATGTCTCTTCTTTTCCTGCTTCCAGTCTTCTGGCACCTCACCTGTACTCCAGAAATTCTCAAAGATGATAGACAGAGGCTCCGCAATTACATCAGTGAGTTCCTTTAGTACCCTGGGGTGCAATTCATCTGGTCCTGAGGACTTGATTTCATTTAATGAAGCTAAGTGTTTACATACTATATTATGCCAGGTGGGGGGGGGAGACTCAAAATTAGTTTCCACAAAAAGTTCAGGGTAAAAGCGGTTTCAAAAGAATTGGGGGGAAAGGAGGAAGGACAGAAAAAGAGACGAAAACTGAAGGCAAAAAATGCATGTGTGAATCATAGGATAGACTGAAGTAGCATGGGGTCAGAATCAACAGAAAAACTCCAAGCAGAAAACTCCAATATTTGCCTTGGCATCCTTTCCCCAAACAAATGAGCATAAAACAACAGGAACTTCTCTCCTGCCTTGGCACAATGTATTCCTTTTCTTTCCCCTATTTCCCTGTTCTTTAGCACACAATTCACCTCCCAGCTGACAGGTGTCTGTAGGATCACTCATTCCTTTGTGGGGCTGGCTCCCCAAATTACACCAAGCCTTCATTACCCAGTCCTACAGTGGTTTTGCACCACTGATTTTTAGACCTCCAAGCTGGGATCTAAAAACCTATTTATCATGGCTCCCTGGTTACAAGCTAGCCATGGTGCAAGCTTCAGGTTTTCAGACTGATCACTCTGTGTGTATACATGCATGCATGCACACATGTAGCTAGACAAACACACAGGCACATACTTTACTAGCTCCCTTTCTGAGTGTAAAGCAATTTAGGGCAGGGTTGAGAGGTGTATATGTTTTCTTAAGTCCAACAGCTTCTTACCCACAATAAGTTTCAGTTCCCTATCCATCTAACCACCATGGAGTCCAGTCCAGTCCACTGTCCACCAGTTTACCCATCAGAACATCATGAGGAACCTTGTCAAAATCTTTACTGAAATCTGGATAAACTACATCGACAGCATTCCCACAACTCAGTTACCCTGTCACTCGATCATAGAAGACAATGAGGTTGGTCTGGCAGGGCCTGTTGGGAATAAATCCATGCTGACTTCCCCGTATCACCATGTTCTTGGTCAAATGCTTGTAGACTGATGCCTTTAATATCTTCATACTGTCTTTCTTTGGATGATTCCAGCTGTTAAGCTTTGTATTAGTTTATTTGGAAATGTAAATCCTTTCAGATTTACACACCAGAAGGAAAAAGGGAAATTGCATCCATTATGAAGGTCATGTTGTTCTTTTAGACAACATGGGTTCTGTGTATTTTGCTGTCTGTCCCATGTGACTATCTGCTTGGGGTAGAAATATATCTCCGAAAATATTTATAGTTACTCTTGAGGTTTATTTGCATCTGGAAAAAGCAAGACCTTCTGTCTTCTTACCATACACCCTTTGCCAGACTTGATCGTCTTTAATGTCAAACAGTCGACAGAACATTTTCAAGCTTCAAACTTGACTTAGAGTATTGGCAAATGGTGCCTCACAAGATGTTCAGTGGACTTGTTTACATAGATATAGGCAAAGGCATGCTTACCACAAGTCAAAAAAGAGACCAGAAATGCAAAATCTGCATGAAGGTCACTCAAAATCCAGGCCCCAATATGAATTAATTGACAATGTTAATTTACAAAATGATTGCATGGCTCAACCGTAAGTGAAGAATCTCCTGGCTAAGTCAATTGGATTCACATTGCTGCTTGTGCTCCACTTTTTAATGTGTCTGCCTGATCACTAAGTTTGCACTACATTGCTGAGAGATGGAGGGACACAGGGTTTAAGCCTGGATGAGGACAAATGAAAGCTATAGTCAGTAAGGCCACAGTTAAGCTGAAACAGAAGACTAATGCAAGAGTTCCTTTGCATAGGATAGTGCTGCAACCCAGCTGTATCACTTATGTTCTAAAAATATCAGAAACTTAACATTTTAAAGTTCCTTTAAATTCTTTCCTTTAATTCTTGGATAAAAGCTCCAAAAGCACTTCAGAACAAAAAAAAGTCTTGATACATTTCTGGAAATTATGGGATAATTCAAGGTAAACTTCCAGGCTGTTGTTCCAGTCTGACAGAAGCTGCTGGAAAAGCCCTGCTCCATAAATTCATCCAACTCAGTTCTCTTACTGAAAACAGGACACTAGCAGATTATCTTAGCTGGAGTTGACAAAAATCCAAGTAGGGCTTAGGCTTCTCCCAGAATTACAACTAATCTATTGACTATAGAGATCAGCTCCTCCGGATGAAATGGCAATGTGTCACCCTCACATCTCCCCTGAGCTCCCTCCTCATGGCTAGCCTTGGATTGGGTTCATAAACAAATTGCTAATCAGAGCACCGAGCATAGTACTAGAGTAATGTGGTCATCTTGGTGGATTCCAGTTAAAACTGTGACTGCTGTATTATGAACCAGTTGAAGTTTCTGGACAGTCTTCAAAAGCATTCCTATGTAAATACTGTTATAGTAATCTATCCTGAATGTTATCAGAACATGTACAACTGGGGCCACATCACAGAGAATTAGCCAGGATGACTTCCCTCCATATATGGAGCTGCATCCATATCTGATGTACATATGAAAGTCCAACCCAGCAGCAGTTAAGGCCTGCTTCCATCCTAAAATCTTACCCTGTTCACACAACATCTGCTAATCTTATCCCTGACCTTTGTACATTCAATAGACTTTAATAAACAGATGCTATACATGTACAAACTGTATGCATGCAGACTCAGTATAGAGAATGATATTCTTTACAATTCCTTCCTGGTTGGAATTCTCCCTAGTATATGGTTTCAAGTAGGTAGCCCTGTTGTTTTGCAGCACTTTAGAGGTCAAACAAGATTATCATGGTGTAAGTTTTTGAGAGACAAAGCTCCCTGAAGTATATGAATAAGGAGCTTTGATTCTCAAAAGCTTGCACTGTGAAAATCTTGTTGATCTCTAAGGTGCCACTGGATTCCAATCCCTAAAATATGCCATTCCCTAAGTTTTCCATGTCATGTTCAGAACTTCAATTGTATTCTCTTCACACAATTTGTGTGTTCTTATTGCTGGTCTGTACTTTTGAATGTACATTATTATCATAAAAATGTAAGTTGCAGCACATGTTAATATGCATAAAACACTCATAGAGTAGGCATCAAAAATTATATGTGCATCCCAATAAATAAAGTTCACAAATCTCCAATGGCTCATCAGGAGGATGTGGGATGGAATACTTGTACCAATACTATAGATCAAGCATGGAATGGAATGGAATAAGTGACCTTTCTCCTATACCAATCTCATGAACAAGAATATATGTGCAGTTGTACATAGGATTGTCAGGTTCCCACTGGAAACCAGTGTGGGGGATGGGGGTGGAGAGACTTACTAGGTCATGGGGGTGCTTGCCAGTCACTGGAAACACTGGAAACACACTTACGTCACGTCCCATGTGGCTAGAAGTGATATCAGTTTATCTCCAGTGGGCACAGGGACACTGGTATTTGGTCAAATCTCTATGGTTTAACCATAGAATTTTGCCTAATGTTGGATACAACCGGTGTCCCAAATGTCCCTAAGAGACAGATGCAGAGTCCTGCAGATGAAGCAATCTATAACCATTTATTAAACAATGGAGGAACGATGGTTACACAAAGAGTAAAAGGTCCCCTCGTGCCCAACGCTCATCAAAGCTACAATAGCAGTACAAAGCAATTAATACCTTTTGGTTAATTATAATATTTGTTATTCTATTGGCTCAGAAAACACAGTGGCTCTCATTGGCTCAAGTGGGCGACCACCTCTCATGATACAAGTGTCTAAGGGTATTCTGATTGGAAGAAACAACTTAGGTCAACAGCATACTTACAGCATTACCCAATTGCTATTTCTTTATCTTATCTGTCTTTGGTTTTATCTCTAAAAGGAACATCTTCCTTTCTCACACATCTCTCTCGTAGGTTTCTCATTCATGTCCATTCCTTTGGTCTATGTAACATTTAGTAAAGGCGCCCCGTTGTCACTTCTGGCAACCTTGTGGGCTTCAAGCGGAGAATATTTCTCTGGGTTCCGTGGGAGAGAAGCACTCTCCTTCCCTTGGAATGTGCTTATAGTTACATTCAATACCCCTTCTCCACTTTGTGGTTCTCTCTCTTGAGAGGTTTTGCTAATCTAGCTAGCTTTTCATTGCAACATTTTGCATGGACAGTTTCACAAAGGGGTTTCTGTATCAAGTTAGGAACAGGTGTCAGGAAACAAGCAGGTGCTTATTAAGCTTATTAAGCGCAATCTACCTGGTAGCAAGCTTCACAGTACTTTGATCTTACTTCTCACAGTGATTTATATGTATAACATACATTCTGCTTTGGTCTTTTGTTTCAAGTCTCATTTTCTTGCAATTTGCATTACAAATACTACATTAGCTCCTGAGAATAGTAAGAATGCATAACAGTGATAGAAGACACATAAAGTCACCTAAAATCTCTTTCATTAAATCCATTTCCCACACTAATACCAGAGCATTCCCCCATGTCCCCCCCCCCCGACATAATGTCACTTTCGGGAGCACAGGGAGTGATGTCAATGCATCAGAATATTGCCCATCATCCCCCAAGTTTCCTATCACAATGTGGCAGGAAGCATCAGCAGATGACAGTGGATCCCCCGTCAGTACCAGGGGAAATGTAAGCCTAGTAGTACCCCATATCAATCAATCAATTCCATTTATTACGGTCATAGGAACAGCAATTACAAAATAAACACATAAGGTTGAAAATTTAAAATACATTTTTTTTAAAAAAGATCAAGTTATAAAATCAAACTATACGTCTAAAATCTTTAAAAGGGCACACTAATTCAAAATTCCATCAATCAAGGATTTTTGTTTCTGAATTGCTAGTGAACAGAATTTAGCTACCACATATGACGAGACAGATTTCTAAGAGATATTCCCACAGTGTTTCGGTCTTAAAATTCATCAAATATTGCAAAGGCAGTAGTACCCCATATAGGATGTCTATTGAACATGAATCAGGAAGGGTGGGCTAGCTGGTTCACTTTTGAAGCATTTATCATGTGCATCACTCTTATATCATGTTTTCTTTGGGGGACTGGACATCTTCCCATACTAGAATGTGTGTATAAAAATCTGTAATATGCAATAAATGAAGAACTTGAACAGAACAACAAGGTAATCACTGCATAAGCCTTTAGACCCTTAACAAACTGGCTTTATTGGGCTCTATTTTGAGATGGGTTGTTGTGGTACTTCAGGGTCCTACTTTTATTCTCCATACTTTGCAGTTCCAAGTGGTCCTTGCAGCATATTATTTAGAAAAGCAGAAAATCAATTACAGCTGCAACAAACAACATGAAACCCTTAGCTTTTGACATGAAACAAGGACAGGAGTGGTCAACCTATTTTGGAGAAGTCACATATTACAAAAAAGTCATTGTCCTTCCCACATGGACTTGCAAGGAGCGGAGAGGGAGCAGACAGGCAATTTGGTAGCACAGCAGCATCTGCAATATTGACTCATCTAAATGGAGTTAGAAGTTAGGCTTTGAGCACTCAACATATCCAATTAAAAGAGATTGCTGAGTAACAGTTTTGCATGACTCCTAATCTACAAACATTTTTGTAATCAATACCAGCTGCTATTCCGTATAATCACAAGGTGACTGCGGCCTGCCATCTAAAAGGGAAGCAGGAACTTTAAAAGCTCAAACAAAAGCAAACAGAGCTGCTTCTATGAACATCTGACAATAGAAAGACATGGAAATATCACTATGAGGGCAGAGCCTCACAGTTAGCTTTTAGTCTTATGCTGAGGACCATACCTCCCACAGGTAAATAGATAGCAAACCATATTGAATGTAATTTATAGTTATAATTGAAATTAAATGTGCTTCATCACTGTTGTTTTTGTAGCTATTTGCCCTTGAGAAAGCTAGCAATTATGTGTGTGTGTGTGTGAAACAAACTGAGAAGCTAGCAGTTTGTCAGGCTGCAAAGAGGGGGCTATAAAATGATATTTTGAAAAACCAAACCTCACTTGGAGAATTCAGCAATGTGCAAACAAACGGAACAACTACTACAATGGGATACAATATTGCACATGTTTATTGAAGCTCATTGAAATTCTTTTGAAGCTAATGAAAGCTCAGATGGACTGAATGAAATTTCTATGCAGCTCACTGAAATTCTTTTGAAGCTGATGATAGTAATATATACTGGACTATTTGGAAAAGTGTTTGTATGAAATTATTAGAAAACAGTTTATACTGTGTATCTATATGTAGATGTATTGTAATGCTTGCATTAAACTATTTAACTGTTTAACTATTTTGAACACTCAATATTTTGGAATACATTGGATTCACTTTTGTATGAGAGAGAGCTTTTGGTTTGTCTTTCAGATTGGGTCGCTCTCCCTTTAAGAAGCCTCTTAGCTTAGCGAGAATAATGGACTGCAAGTTGGAAAGAAGCTTTGAAACTTTGTTTATTTGATTACAGCAGCAAGAGTACTCTATACACAAAAGTGGAAAATTCCAACATTGCCTACAACGGATGAATGGTGGATAAAAGTTTTAGAGTTTGCATCAATGGCAAAACTTACTTAGGGAAAAGACATTAGTTACATTTTTGACTGAATGGAAACCATTTATAGACTTTTTTACATGAAATGGATAATAAGGACTTGATGACATCTGAATTTATGGATCAAGAATCATGAACAATAGAAAAAAGAGGGCTCTTATGTTTAACTTAGAATGAGACTCTGAAAATGATCTATATTTGTGGCGGAGAAAATCGGAACTCAATCTGTAGTTTAGTTTTAGGGGTTTTTTTCTTTTTTCTTTTTTTTCTTTTTTTACTTGTTTATGTATTATTAGTGTGTCTTCTTTTAGAATGTTGTTTTTTATCTTCTTCGTTGTCTATAAGTTTTATGTTATTGTGTACAGTCTAAATAAAGAAAAATACCACCAGAAAAAAAAACTTGCCAGAGTACCAAACCCTGGCAACTTCTCCATCAATATTTCAATTCCCTCTAATGATTAAAACTAAATCATCTGAAAAGGCTCTTAATTTGTATGGTTCTTTTTAAATTTTAACACCTCTAATCCTTTCTTCCTGTCTAATGTCTCTATTCAAAACTTCCAACACCAAAATGAAAAGGAGTGGTGAATCTCACATGGTTTAGTTAATTCTCCATTAACGATAATTTTGGCATTCTGTGAAGTGTAGATTGATTTCACCCATTTTATAAAATTCTCTCCAAAATTCATCTTTTCTAAAAATCAAACCAGAAGATCCAGTTCAAATTGTCAAAGGCCTTCTCAGCATCCAAGAAAATTAGAGCTGCTTGTTTTTCATTGGGTTTATCCAAATATTCCACTATATCCAATACAGTTCTGACATTATCTTTCAACTGTCTCTTGGGTAAGAAACCACTGTGATCTTCATGAATAAAGTCTTTGAGAAAATACTTAAGTCTTTTTGCTAAAATCCTGGTAAATAGTTTGTAGTTATTATTCAGCAATGATATAGGTCTATACTTTTTTTGCTAGTGTCAAATCTTGCCCTTCTTTAGATATCAGTGTAATGTTATCATCTTTCTGGCATCTTTCCTCCCAATAAAATTGAATTCATTGTGTTTTGCAAGGGTACTAAAATCTCATCTTCAAAGCATTTATAATATCAACCAGATAGTCCATCAGGGCCTGATGACCCAGTTTTCATCTTTTTAATTGCTTCCACAATTTCTTGAATCATTATTGGGCTGTTCATCACCTGTTGTTGTGCTTCTGTAATTTTAGATAGATTCTGTTTTCTTAAACAATCATTCAGTTTCTTTAAAGAAATGTCCTGTTTTCTGTACAAGTTTGAATAATACTTTAAACGGGTCTTTTGGATGGCCCCATTTTCTGTTAGCATAGAATTCCCATCTTGCAATTTTAAGATCATTTTTTCTCTCTCTCTCTTTTCTCAATCTGTAGGGCAACTACATTCCCAGTTTATTAGCAAATTTGAAATTTCTCTGCTTAGCATAATTCATTTTTTTCTCTAAACCCCTTACTGTTAACTTTGATAGCTATTGTTGCAAGCATTTTATCTCTTGTTGCACCTTAACATTCCCCAGCACAGTTTTAATTCTTCTTCGTTTTTTAAAATTTCTTGCAGAATACTTGGCATTTTTTTCCTGCTTTTTTCTTTAATTTGGAGTTATGACGTATAAAGTGGCCACTTATAAATGCTTTGCTTGCATCCCAAACCATTCTCAAAAAAAATTATTTCAGCCTTTTTTTACAGTCCTCTACAATTACCTCTTTCTGTAATAAAGATTCATTTAGTTGTCATCTAAATGTATTAGATTTGGTTCTATAACTTACACTTATAGGACTTACACTTTAGACTTTACACTTAAGAATTCAGCAATAATTCCAGTTTAACAATTTTGGACACCAAATTTTTCAATACCCAGACCATAATTTTGTAGTCCAGATACTTCATGTCTTTTTTCTGATAAGAGAATTTCGTAAGCAAATGATGTCACGTCTCAATTTTTAAAATAATGAAATATTTTCCATCTTTTTTTGAGGAGCATTCACTCTGTTTATATTCCATGTTATGCATTTGTAATCTATACTTGGGTTTTAATTATTATCAGAGTCCACTTATTCTTCATCTTTCTGTTCCAATGAGAGCTGTTGTGAATCTTCTGAAAACTCTTCTAAATCTTTCTTGTACCTTTCAAAAAAATCTCTTGCTTTTAGAACTGAATTCAACCTGAATCTCTGTTGTTTGAAAGTAAAAATCACTCATTCCAACATGTCCCATCTAAATGGGATTTTCTTCTGTTTCAATTTTTCAGTTAAAATATATAGTCTCTTCATTTCCTCAATCATAGATCCAGAGAAGTTAGCCATGTTAATCCGTAGTAGCAAAATAGAAAAGAGTCCAGTAGCACCTTTAAGACTAGCCAAATTTTTATATATATATATATATATATATATATATATATATATATATATATATATATATATTATTTTTAACATCTAAAACAATAAACTACAAAAAACTACAATAGTACAAGGGAAGGGAAAGAAGGGAGAACAAGAAGAGGGGGAAGGGGCAGGTGGAAAAAAGGGGAAGGCAACTTACAAACACTAAACACTACACTTCAATGCTTTCCCTTCATACTGCCATAATTAAAAAAATAGCTTAATAAAGTAATGATGGGATGGTTGATCTTGCAAAATACAAATTACAATTCAAATTAAATCTTTTTCCTCCCCCTGGGCCTCGGACGCAGTTCTCTCTGAGCAGCTACAGCTGCAGCGCTCGTTGTCTCCCCCCTCCCTTCAGGCTTCGAATCTTCTTCTTTTTGCATGATGTCTGGCCCAAATTCTGAATTTTTGTCCACAAAATCCCTTAGCTGATCTTCCGAATTAATCTTGTAAGCTTGATCTTTATAACTAAACCCGATTCCTTCCGGAAATAGCCATTTGTATTTTATGTCCCGTTCCCTCAAAAGAGCAGCCAGCTTTTTATACTTAAATCTTCTCTTCCGAACTAAAAATGGAACGTCCTTCAGTATCTTGACTTTATTTCCCAGAAAGTCCAACTCCGCATTATATGAGTTATATAGGATATTGTCCTGGGCCCTCCTGGATGAGAACTCAATAACGATCTCGCGAGGCAGCTGCCGCTTCATTGCATATTTTGAAGATGCCCGACGGACTCCCAAAATGGCGCTTTTTACTTCTTCTTTAGTTGCCCTCGTGGGTGACGCTAAAAGTTCCGAGGCAAGATCCCTTAGATCCTCGTTTTCCTCCTCTTTAACATTCTGGAGACGCAAAATGGTCTGTGTTCGTTCCACTTGCAGCCCAATCAGCTGATTTTCCAACTTTAGCTCCTTCTTCGTTGCTCTCATAAGTGATGCATTTTCCTGAGCAGACTTCTCTGCCCCCCACTACTTCCTTGATAGCTTTCACATCGCTCTCAATTAAGCCCACCCTTTGATCTGTTTCATTCAGCTTGTCAACAAAGGGTTTTATGGCTTCAGTCACCGATCTTTTCACCAGTTCCTCGAGCGACTCGCCTCTTCCCTGCAGGGCAGCCGAAACTGACTTGCCCAAAGCAGGACTCTGCTTTCTTGCTGCTATTTTAGGGGGGAGGGGACTGCCAATCTTCCGAGACTCTGCAAGGGGGGGGAAATCCGAATCTTCTAAACTTCAGATCCCACCACTCCTTCACAGCGCTTGTAGTAACAGAAGGGATTCGCTTACTTACAGGCTTCCACCTAATCCTGTTCTTTGCCGTTTTCCATGGCCCGGCAGCACACGAGGTGCCGCGCACGTCTGCCGGCCTCCATAGGGACAAACAGGCAATTTACCCCCTGCCTTGATCTGCCAGAGGGCTCTTCCCGTTGTGTCCCGGACCCAGGCTCCCTCCCTGGGAGCCCTGGGGGCTAACCTTTGCCCGGTCAGGGTGCTCGGCCGCTTCTTCTCGGACCTGCCGAGAGGAGCGTCCGACATGGCCGTGAAAACGAAACCGAATCAAGACTAGCCAAATTTAATGTGGCATAAGCTTTCGAGAATCACAGTTCTCTTCGTCAGATGCATCTGATGAAGACAACTGTGATTCTCAAAAGCTACTGGACTCTTTTCTATTTCGTTTCCTCAAGATTCTGAGTGGTATCTTCTTTAAGATAATAACTCTAACTTCCTGTGTTCTCAGTTTCTTCTTATAATGTTGTTGTAGAACTTGACCTCTTATCAACTTTCTGACAAAATGCACTATATCTTTTGGTAGCTTGTGTGTCACATATCTAGTGGAGACTGTATACTTTATCCAATTCCATGTCAACTCTTGGGATGACCCACTGCAGAAATTCTGCCAGGGCCTTTAGCACCCTGTGTCAAATATCTTCATCTTGTGTCTCCTTAAGTCCTCATAGCCTCAGAGCATATTCTTTCTCCCTTAGTTCCAATAAGGCTAAGTTATCTTGATGTTTCTCCAAGTCTCTATCAAAGACTTTTGTTCTGCTGCCCAGGATCTCCACTTGATTGTTCAACTTCTTTACCTCCTCAGAGGTTTTTTTAACAGCACCTACAATATTTTTAATTTGCTCAGTTATATCTGTTTTAAATGTTATATAATTGTCTTCCATTCTCTTTTCAAATGAATCTATCACCTAGTTGATCAATGAGTTTTTGCATCAAATCTATAGATGTAGACCATTTTCTTGTACATTTTCCACTAAATGGCTCTGTTTAATAATAATAATAATAATAACATTCGATTTATATACCGCCCTTCAGGACAACTTAATGCCCACTCAGAGCGGTTTACAAAGTGTTATTATTACCCCACAACAATCACCCTGTGAGGTGGGTGGGGCTAAGAGAGCTCAAGAGAACTGTGACTCGCCCAAGGTCACCCAGCTGGCTTTGTGGAGGAGTGGGGAATCAAACCCGGCTCTCCAGATTAGAGTCCCGTGCTCTTAACCACTACACCAAACTGGTTTCTCTATGAATAATCTGTGAAATCTTTTTACAGATAGTGTTATTTTCTTTCAGCTTTGTTTACATTCCATTTCCAAATTTCAAGGCCATTGCTTCAACCTTAGCTTCTCCTATGCAGTTATATTTTAACCAGTCCAGCCGAATCACTTTCTCCCATATAAATTCACAAATTACAGAGAAAAATGAACAATAAGCTTTTTGGTTCCCCTTAGTCCATTAAATCTTTCCTTCTCATATGTAGTTTAAGAGCTTCCTGCTAATGATGTATCATTATTCTTATCTCTGTTAAAAGGAAAAGAAAAAAAAGAAAAAGTCCAGGAAAGCAGAATATTCAAGGTTTCATTTTAACCTTTAAAGCCCTAAATGGACTGGGACCAGCATACCTGCAGGACCATCTCTCCCTGTATGTACCCCAGAGAGCATTAAGATCAGCAGACAAGACCTTACTGGTGGTTCCTGGCCCCAGGGAGGCCCAGCTGGCCTTGACCAGGGCCAGGGCACTTTCAGTCCTGGCCCCAACCTGGTGGAACTCTCTGTCAGAGGACACCCAGGCCCACCAGGATCTTATCTCTTTTCAGTGTGCATGTAAAACAGAGATGTTCCTCCAGGCATACAGTTGAGGCCAGTCTTAGATGGTTTAGGAGCCTCTGTACTATTCTCCCGCCAGGGGGACAACATAGCCATCTGCCTCCCTATAAGCAGTCACCAGTTTATTATAAACTGTGCCCCACCCCCCTTTTGTTCTGCTTTGTGTATATCATGATTGGGGAAATTGGAGGGGGGCCACCGTCTGTTTTTGTATGTATTTGTAGTGTTTTTTGGTTTTAAAGATAATTTATATGTTTTAATGCTCATTGAGCATTTTATTGTAACCCGCCCTGAGCCCATTCATGGGGAGGGCAGGCTAGAAATAGAATCAATCAATAAAATAAATAAATATTATCTCGCCACACAGTAAATAATTGCGTTGTAGAGTTGGTTAATTCTTTGAAGTTTCTAGATTTAAGACTTGAGGGTAGGCTTGCCTTTGAACTCCAATTGTAACTGCGAGTACATGTTTTCTCCGCATCTCCAGAAATCCCCAAATTTCCAGCCACCATCCAGAGCAAACCTGGGCAGTAAGACCTCCAACAGAGCTGTCAAACAGAGCACAGATAGCTGAACTCACGACCCCACCTTATCCAGAGCAATTTGTCAGCTGGAGATGCTTCTCCAGCCATTAATCAAAGCTACATTGTCTCTCCCAACAGGGAAAGCTTCAGGCAGCCATGCCCTCCTGTCATGTGATGAACATTTTAATCTTTCAGGACATTCCACTGCAGACTAAAAGTGGCAGTATTTCCAAAAGATCCTGCAGTGCAATCTTCCTCTTGTCATTGGTGCAGTAAACTCTTGAAATTTAAAAAAACTTGCACTGAGCCATGGCCTGGGAGTAGAGTAAGTCAGAAAGCAGAACCCAGAGAAGATGCTCTGATTGACCCAGAGGTCAGAGACCTATGATTATTTAGAAATCCTTAGCAAACAAATAAAGCTGTTGTCTAAGGTATACAGCTGATAAAATTTTGGTGGCGGAAATAATAATCTTTCCCCTTGCTTTTCTGGCAACTGACTCAAATGGAAGCTGGGGTGAGGGATAATTGGTTGGTAACTCAATGTCACCCAGCCAAGACTAAATCATTTCTCCTACTTTATGCTGCTGTGCTGTTACTGTGTCACCCATTCCTAAACTTCTAAGTGCATTTATGGCGATGTAAAATGACTAATTAGCAGTAACATGCTATGCATACTGTTCCCCCAGCCCATCTTTCCTCCATTCTCTTGCCCTAACAGATGAGAGCATTCATTTTTCAATCTCTGATGTCAAAAATGAATGTTGGTATACTTTAACCATACTAGGCACGGACATTAGTTTCTGGAACTCATCAAGGTGATACAACTTTGGCTTGGCGATGAACAAAAATAGGCAAAAAAAAATTTGCTTCTTTTCTCATAATTGTGGGAACACCTGTGCCCTTGTAGTAAAGCAAAAACAATCACTAACCCGCTTGAAATGAATTCTCAGAGCAGAAATTAGCTATGGAGAGCACAGTTGTTCATACGGCAGGCTACTCTCAGCAGTGAGAGCTGGAAACATTAGCATCTTGTTTTCCTTGTCAAAGTCCATGAAAGTCTGAGAGGAAACGCTTTGGCTTTTCTGCATGCGAATTTATTAAGTAACTGACAGTCTCTAATTTCATATAACTGAGCTGCCAAGCATCTCTCACTGTGTGGCAAAGAAAATTACACAGGGTTCTTTTTTTAATGCAGTATTTAATGCAGTCCGACAGGAGCCTCAAAGGGCCATTTAGAGCACCTATTTTTTAGGGACAATACCCACACCCATGTTTATCACTCTGACTACAGTGATGACTTGCATGTGTGAATCAGATTAATTGTCATAGTTATAATTCCGTCCCCATTGATGGCCCAGCTATCGCCTAGAATGTGCCAGTATAATTTCTGAGCCACTATCACTGTAAATACATAGGTAAGCAAGCATAATACATCAATAGGCTGATGTATAGCAAACAAACATAGTATCAGACAGCCAAAGAAGGTAAGAGACATGAGGCAACCGGGCACAGCAAGAAGTGGCGTTTATTAATAGATAACCCCAGAAACCTTAAATGCCTGAGACCAAGCTGAAGATGTTGCATCTGCAGTCCTCTGCTTGAAACTCAGCCTTGGCCTTCCTACTTTGTTACAACCCAATCTAGGAAATATACATATTCATTCTGAGCTCCTGACACCATCATATTCACTGAGAATTGGCTCACTTGGTTAGGCTTTGTGTGTGTTATGTGTCGTTAAGTCATTTCCAACTTATGGCAACCCTATGAATTAATGACTTCCAGAACATCCTATTTCTAACAGCCTGGCTCACATATTCCAGACTGGAGGATTGTGGCATCCTTTATTGAGACAAGCCATCTCATTTTGGGTCTTCCTCTTTTCCTAGCACTATTGGCTTTTCCAGTGAGTCTTGTCTTCTCAAGATGTGACCTAAGTATGATAGCCTCAGTTACATCATTTTAGTTTCTAGGGAGAATTCATGTTTGATTTGATCTAGAGTCTACTTACGTCTTTTTGGTTGTACATGGTATCTGTAAAACTCCCCTTCTGCACTACATTTCAAAGGAATCAACTTTCTTCCTGTCAGTTTTTTTCACTGTCCAGCTTTTGTATTCATACATAGTACCATACCATACGGTAGATTATCTTGATCTTGCTCCCTAGCAACAAATACTTATCCTTAAGAATCTTCTCTAGTTCCTTCATGGCTACCCTTCCAAGTCTCAATCTCCTTCTGATTTCTTGGTTGCCATCTCCCTTTTGGTTAAGGATTCAGCCAAGGAATAAGAAATCTTTTAACAATTTCAATTTCTTCATTGTCAGTCTTAAAATTGTGTAATTCCTCAATAGTCATTGTTTTTGTCCTCTTCATGTTCAGCTACAATCCTGTTTTAACACTTTCTCCTTTAAACTTCATCCGTAGTTGTTTCAAGTCTTCACTATTTTCTGCCAGTAATATGGTGTTATTTGCATATCTCAAATTGTTAATGCTCCTTCCATGAATTTTCACTCCACCTTCTTCTAAATCTAATCCAGCTTTCCTTATGATATGTTCTGTATATAGGTTGAACAGGTAGGGAGAAAATTATCTAATACTAGCAATAAGGCCTGTTGTGGGGAAAAATACAACGGGTTCTAGAAAGGGGAGGGCGGCCAGGCAGACATTCACTCCTTCTCTGTCACTAATTCCAGCTGATAAAGGAGGGGGGTGGGCATTGTCATCTGCTCCATGCTTGATTTGCCTGATCTCGGCCATGTGAAGGGGTGGTGGGCTTTGCTGCCTACTCCATACCTGATACATGCTGGGTGAAGGGGGGCAGGCATTGCCTCCTGTTCTGCGCCTGACTATGGCTGAGTGAAGGGGGACAGGCATTGTCACCTGCTCCGAGCCTGATCCCAGCTGGTTGAAGAGGGTGGCCATTGCCACCCCCTGGGTGAAAGGAGAAGCAGGCATTGCCTCCTGCTCCATGACTGATCCTGACAGGTGGGCTTTATTATCTGTTCTGCTCCTGATCCCAGCTGGGTGAAAGGGGTGCAGGCATTGCCACCTGCTCTGCTCCTGATTCCAGCAGGTTGAAGGGGTAGCAGGCATTGCTGCATGCTTGGCTCCTGACTCTTGCAGGGTGAAGACAGGGTGGGCATTGCTGCCTGCTCAGTGGCTAATTCCAGTAGGTTGAAGAGGGGAGGCATTGCCATCTGCTCTGCTCCTTATCCCAGCTAGGTGAAGGGAAGAAGGGCATTGCCTCCTGCTCTGTGCCTGATCCCAGCCAGGTGAAGTTGCGAGGTGGGCATTGCCACCTGCTCCACTCCTGATCCCAAATGGGTGATGGCAGGGGGTGGGCATTTCCACCTGCTCTGCCACTAATACCAGCTGGGTTAAGGTGGGGGATGGCCATTGCCACTGGCTCCACTCCTAATACCAGCTGGGTTAAGGTGGGGGGGGGCATTGTCAACTGATCCACTCCAGATTCCAGTCAGGTGAAGGAGGGTGGGTATTGCCATATGATCTGCTCCTGAAACAAGCTGGGTTAAGGTGGGGGGTCTTGGCATTGTCACTTGCTCTGCTCCTAATGCCTGCTGGGTTAAGGCAATGGGTGGGCAAAGCCACCTGCTCTGCTTCTGATCCCAGCTGGGTGAAAGGGGGTGTGGGCCAAGTGCTCCACTTCTAATAACAGCTGTGTTAAGGTGGAAGGGGAAATTCCACCTAGAGAGAGCCAGTTTGGTGTAGTGGTTAAGAGTGTGGGACTCTAATCTGGAGAGCCGGGTTTGATTCCCTACTCCTCCACTTGAAGCTAGCTGGGTGGCCTTGGGCTAGTCACGGCTCTCTGGAGCTTTCTCAGCCCTACCCACCTCACAGGGTGTTTTGTTGTGGGGATAATAATGACATACTTTGTTAACTGCTCTGAGTTGTCCTGAAGGGTGATATATCAATCAAATGTTATTATTAAATGTTATTATATTAATACCATCTCGGTTAAGATGGGGGGGGCAGGCATTACCAACTGCTCTGCTCCTGTTCCCAGCTGGTTCAAAGGGGGGCAGGCATTGCCACCTGTTCCACTGCTGAAACCAGCTGGGTTAAGGCAGGAGTTAGATATTGCTACCTTCTCCGCTCCTAATGACAACTGGGTTAAGGCGGGGGTGGGCATAGCTACCTGCTCTGCTCCTAATACCAACTGGGTTAAGGCATGGAGGGGCATTGCCACCTGTTCCGCTCCTAATATCAGCTGGTTTAAGTTGGGTGGTGGGTATTGCCACCTGCTCCACTCTTCTAATACCAGCTGGGTGAAGGTGGGAGGCGGGCATTGCCACCTGCTCCCATCCTGCTCTTGGCCTGGGCTTCCCACCATGGCATGTTTTATGGAGGTATATGGTGCCTTGCCTAGGCTTTCCTCCGTGGCAGCGCCCTATGGTGGTGCACCAGGGTATAAAGTGAGTTGTCTGAAATACGCTTACTCAATTATATAGTAAGATACTACTGGCTCCAACCTAAATAGTACAGGTGACCCTGATCTCATCAGATCTCAGAAGCTAAGCAGGGTCGGCCTTGGTTAGTAATTGGATGGGAGACCTCCAACGAAGATCAGAGTTGTAGAGGCAGGCAATGGCAAACCACCTCTCTTGTCTCTTGCCATGAAAACCCCGCTAGGGGTTGCCGTAAGTCAGTTATGATTTGAGGGCACTCTCTGTCACCAATATACTACTGCCTTTCTCTTAGAGGAAAAAAAGAATTTCACATTTGTTCATTTATTAATATATTTACTTTTGGAGAGGAAAAGGCAATATTCTCAGCAAATAGTAGTTCTTGTTTTTATATATATTCACATCCTGATTAATTCCAATTTTTCAGCCCTGGATACCAAGAAGAGTCACCTTGAAGCAACTCATAGGGCACAACTAGAGCTGCTCCAGGGACTTGTGTGCTGGTATCACACTAGTATGCTGACATCACTTCTGGTAGAAACCAAAAGTGACATCATAGGACACACTTGGATTTGCAAAAGGTCTGTGGTAAAACCAGTTCTCATTGGAAGTGCCATTAGAGGACTAGCATGAATCACCCCTTTGCCATGAAACTCACTGAGTATCCTTGTTCTGTCACTCAGTCTCTCAATACACCCTACTTCACAAAGTTGTTGTAAGGATAAAATGGGGGAGGAGCTCCTTGGAGAAAGGATGAGACAACAATCAATCAAATAAATAAAATTTCCCTACTCAATGTCTGAAAAATCAACTGTTTTCCACCAATAAATCATAGCTAACCAAATGATTTGGTTTAAATCAACCAGACAGCAAAGACAGGGAGAATAGCTGGGTTAACATGCACAAGGCCCTCCCCAAACGTCTTCCTTCTTTTATTTTAGCAGTCTAATTTCTTGCCAGGCACTTATGCCTTCTTGTTTGTGTGTCTTAGGTCTCCTGTGAGTTACCCAGTGAAAGCCCATTCCTGCTGCTCAGCTGTGTTAAGCTATGTTTGTTCCTGTGCTTGGTCCTCACTGGGACTTCAGACTAGCAAAGCCAATGAGCTTAAGACAGTAGCAGCTGGAGCTTTCTCTCATTAAAGGCCTACTTACTTATTATAGCTCTTTGCCATTTTTCTCTTTCCTTTTATTTGGAAATATATTGTAGACGCAAAATGCTTTTTTAAACTAGCATAAGCCATTTTACATATATGCTTGGAAACTATTTCCCCATAAAATAGTTGTGCACTGCTATCCTAACAAAGACTTGCATAAATTGTGCCATAATGTATATCTACATTTAGAAACACAAGCCAGGGGCAAGATTCAGTAAACAAAAAGTGATAGAAAGCTTCAGCTAAAGGACTTTCCTCTAGGGATGTGCACATGAAAAATACCCTATTTTTTAATTTGGATTTTTGGACGGGTATTTGGTATTTGGGTCCCCAGTACTATTTTGGGATTCAGATTCAGGGTTTTCCAGAATTCCAGAATTATTTGGGTTCCATTATGCCATAGGAAGGGATTATAGGGTGGGTGAGGGGCTAAAGTAGCTGGTTTCAATCAAATGGTATCAAAATTCCAGCAGAGCTAATGCTGCCTGTCCACTATCACCCCCCCCCCCCCCGCCCCTCCCTCCCTTCCAAGAGGTTGGGGTCATCAGCATACTAATAACAGCATATTCTAAAACTGTGAATGATTTCTCCTAAGGGCTTTATATAGAGAATGAATAACATGGGATACAAGAAGTTTAGAACTCTGTTTAGAATTGTACTATTAAACATATATGCCTATATATGCCTATGCCTATTTAGGAAATTGAAAATAGGCAGTGATATCTAAATGCTATTGAATTTCTACAGCAGCAATGAAAAAGCAGATGTTGCAATTTATGGAAAATATAGTTCCTTCACAATGTTCTAAAAGCCTATATTTGACATAATGAAATTTCACATTTAATCATTGCTTCCAGAGACAATCTATCACCACCAACCTGATCTATAATTAAATATCCTAATGTGTGATATTTTATAATCACTGCAAATGTTAATAGTCATGATTGCATATAAATAACAAACAAGAGAAAGTGGAATGAGAAACAATTAAAACAGGCAGACTGGTGAGATTTTAAAAATGACTATTTTTAAAAAGAGTAGAAAAGCAAATAAAATGTGCATTTGCATGTCTGTTTATATAGAGAGTTTTTCTGTGCATCTACCATGGGAACCTACCATCTTTTGTTTTGGAACTCTGCAACTAATCCTCTAACTGGGACCAGAATCTGTCCCAAATTGTAAGTATCTGGTTGAACTGTTGGGTGGGTTTTCTTGACACACATTGCATGCCTCTACTCCCCTATGCACTTTTGGACTATGATGAGATGTGGCACCTGCTCCACTTGCGCTGTGGATTATTGGCTCTCCAGAATGCTATTCCAGCCTTAGTTCTCAGACCTCGGCCTGGACCTGCATGGACAGCTTTCTTCCTTCTGCCTCATGGATTCTTACTTGCCCCTTTTGAATTTGCATAGTTGGGTCATTGGACTGTCTCTTTATGTGATCTTTGAATATTGAGAGCTAGTATGGAACACTTGATATTATTTTGGCTGTTTGTATTTTTCAAGCCCAGATATTATGTTATTCTTCTCAACATGCTTTGGACTCTCTTTTTCTACAAACAGATATTCAGCAAGCTGATCACTCTTCTCTACTAGGACCATCTCATATACAATGCACTGAACATACAATGTTGCAAAGCAGCTTTGCTTCACTGTTCAGTCAGTTTGTCAAATGAATGTAAAAGCTATATCAGAAAGTGGCCCATGTGGATTTCAAATGCATCTCTTAGTCTTTCTCTTCTGCTTTAGCAATGCATTAGCAATTATCAGACAATTTTAAAAAGACTAGGAAAAGTACAGGTTTCTCCATGTTCAACAGAAGCCTTTATATACAATTGCTCTCTCTCTCTCTCTCTCTCTCTCTCTCTCTCTCTCTCTCTCTCTCTCTCTCTCTCTCTCTCTCTCTCTGGTTGCTAGATAAGGGGTTAGGTCCAGACTAAATTTTCCACCAACAATAGGAAAAGTATAATTTCTGCCAAGTTTTGATTTCAATAGGCTCAGACTAGATTCACTCTGCATGGAACTAGATTCAATGGGGTCAGACTAGATTCACTCTACATAGTTTCAGAAAATATTTGGCATCATAGGAGAGAATCTACACACACAGTGAAATCTGGAGAGTGTTGAATATAGAGAAGCAGCAACGCATGACTATGGTAAATAAATTTGGTCTACAAAATATTAGAATAGAATAATATTGCTCTGTCAGGAGGAATATGATAAGGCAAAATGCCATCCTGTCTTCCAGGACCAGAAGAACAGACCATACGACATAGTTAATATGGAAATTCGGGGACAAGGAGAGCTTTCATTTTGCCTGGTTCATTCAGCAGTCCCCAAGACCTGACTGGATTCCACTCTAGATTGACTGGGAGACCTGTACAGACTTTTCATCCTCCTTTGGTTACTCTTTTCAATTTCCTATAGATATTGGCTATTTTTCTGGATAAAGGCCTCAGCTTGTTCCCTTTCAACCACAACCCCTTCTCACCCTTCCCATCAGAAACAGAAGCCCTAACTGATTTCAGTTGTGAATTTGTGATATATCTAGATGAAGTATTGATTGTTTTCCTAAGATGAAAGTAAATCCATGAATTTTATACCAGGTAGTTTTCTAACACCAATGTTATTGTTGCATCTATAGCACATGGGCAGGAAGGCTTCATTTTGTGAGCAAAATCATAGGCCGTCCACCTGTCCCTCTGGTCCTTTTCAATCCTGCCCACTCCCAATTAGTGTCTGCCCATGTTGATTTGATCTTACCCTAGACTTATTCCTGTTTGCTTTGTCAATGTGTGGAGGTTTCCAAGTTCCAACCAAATGTAGAAGGGCAGAAAAGGTACCTGTTTGTGAGGGCCTTCCTGTCCCTATCCTCTGGTGGCTCAGTCAACCGTGGCAGCAGTGGCCTCCTCCAGCCTGTTGGGGCATCCCAAGCCACAGAAAGAGAATGGGGAGGTAGCATCACCCAGGTCCTTCCTCTCTTGGACTAGCTCTGACCCCTGGGTGCTCTGGTCAGCCACTGTCCATTCCTCCCCACCTTGCTCCCAGACTGCCCATTTACCCCATCACCAATTCCAGCCCCCACCCCTCAGGCCTATGCTCTGCAATTTGGCAGCTGCTCTGTGTTAGGCAGCCATACCTGCTGGCCTCTGGGCCCCAAGGAGTGTCTGCTGAACGGCACCCAGCCCTTCTCTCCCCACCTGCTCACCTGCCACATCCTGCTCTCCTCCCAGCATGCTCCCAAGCTGACTGCACATCCAGGAGTGCTTCTCTGACCATCATCAAGCTGCTGGATATGGTGGCACTGCTGTGGCCCTGGTGTCCAAGCCGTCCCCCCCTTGCCTGTCTCTGAATTAGGAGGCTGCTCTACTCAGCTGCTCCCATGCACTCTGAGCTGCTGTCTGGGGTAGCGTTGGCCTGGCAGCCCCCACCTCTATGCTGTTCCCTGGCTGCCTGACCACCAATTCTTGCCAGCTCCATAGCAAGAGGCTATCCCAGGGCTGCAGGCAGAGCACCAGTGGCAGGAAAGTCTTTGAAGTCGCTGCCTGGCCCATCAGGTGCCGGGGCAGCCTCTCCAACATCTCCACTTGCTGCTGCAGCCTCCCTGCCATCTGGGCCCTGCACTGTGGCCTCCCCGGTGTCTCCAAGCTCCATTGCTGTCTGGTGAGTAGTCACACTGTGGAGAGATGGGGTGGATAGCCCCAGGTGGGTCCCACAGTCTGGTGCTAGGGCTGGACACTGTTCCATTTATGTTGTTCAAGAAAAATCTAATTTATTCCCTGTAATTTCTCTGTACAAGTCTTACCATGGCCAGTGTCGGGGCTGGTATCACTGAGAATCTGCTAATATCTCACTATCTGACAGAGATACACCATGAGATAGAGAGTCTAGTTGCTCTTGTAAGGAAATTAGAGATCACTCCAAAGACCCCTGTGTCGTTGCAAGTTTCAGAAACATTGGAGGGAACAGAGCAGCAATTATCTCTGGCTCTCTTTAGTGCTGCTGGCACCCAACTTGTGTGTATATCTTGTGCAAGCATGGGGGAACAGATGGACTAGAAGAGGAAGAAGTAGTGTTGATGGCAGGCAGTGTGCCTAGTGGAGGTGCCTGTGGAGAGATTGTGTTGAAAGGAAGAAAAATGTGTCTGTGTTTGGCTCAGTTAGGAAAGATTGTGACAGTCTTTCATTGATATGAGTCGGCCTATTTGTACATATTCACATAATGACATATTTAACATCTCTGTTAGTACAATTCTAGGCAGAGTTACTCCAGCCTAAACCCATTCATTGACTGCAATAGCCTTAGGCTGAAGTAACTTGGCATAGTTTACACTGTGCCTCACTCCTCTTAAAAAGACCTTAGCTGGTAGAGACTGAGAAGGAAAACACACAGAGTCTCTCTACATGAGATGCTGGGGTGCGTGTCCATCAAATGTCAGGAGATGCAATGTTAGCCAGGAAGCAGTTTTGAAATACAGAGCTGGCAGAGATCGCTCCAGAGGGAATAGATTCTCTCACAGCCCTCTGCTACCTCTGGGGACTGTCTCCATTTCCAGAGCTTTTACCCTGATACCCTCACGGCGTAAAACTTTGAAATAACCAAGCCTCAGCAGGGCAAAGACTTCAGAAGGGGAGGCGCCAGAGGCGGTGGAGGGCTGTGAGAGAATCCATCCTCACTGGAGTGATCCCCGTGGCTTTGTTATTTAAAACTGTGCTTCCCGGCTAACATTGCATCTCCCGACACATGAGGAACACATGTCAAAAGTATTGTGTAGAGAGACTCTTATTCAAAATCCTGGAAAATTTCTGCCAATCAGAACAGTCACTGCCCTTTAAGGTGGCCCATTGGCCAGTCAATCAATATAGTGAAGCTCTTTTTATGGATGAAACCAAATGGCTAATTTAAGATTGGCAAAGCTGCTGTGTCCCAAAGACAAGAGTTCTCTGTCCTTGCCATAGATAAACACTGCCAGCTGCTTTCTTTCATTGCTGGATTTAATCTATAAAGCCTTTATAATCCCAATGTAATTCTTTTTAAGGCACCCAAACTCCCCACCTCTTCAGTTATGTACTGACAAAGTGCATCTGATGAGACAACAGAGTGACAGTTGTTGGCAGGCATTGCTTTACACAATTTTTAAAAGAAACCTGTCCTATTTTATTTTTCTTACAATTTAGTACACCACATAGACATGAATTGGCTGCTTCCACTCTCTGGCTCAAAAGCTACACTATCAGTGTGATCCTAAGCAGAGATATACCCTTCTAAGCCCATTGAAGCCAATGGACTTAGAGGGGTGTAACTCTGCTTAGGACAACATTGTAAACCACCAAAACAGTGCATGCATCAGAACAAAGACTTTTTGTCAGATGCTTCAAGCACTCTTACGTGTGCTTCAGACTGAATAGAACAAGACAAAAAGAGACCATCTTGTTCAGCTACTTCATATAGCAGAGAAGAATCTTGCAAGAACTGAACATATTCTTTTGTTCTGGGGCACAATTTGTTTGTTGTCATTCATAGGAAGGGAGATGGCTGGAACCACACAGCATTTAGCGTTAGATGAGAAAAGGCAAAGGAGGGCAGGATCTCTCTATCAGTTAGACAGAAGAGGGAAATGGTGGCACATTCAGCTTTGGAATAGCTTCCCAAATAAGAGTCTTGTCTTGGTAGGAAGGAACTGGAACTGGGAAAGGGGAAGGGATGCAAAGGGGTGAACAGTTCAGTGGGTGGAACACTCTACATGGTACCATAAGATTGGGCTGATGGAAAGAGGGATTTCTGAAATAAGGATAGGTGAGGATTTAGCAAAACATAAGCCATGTGCAGTATTAGGGCTCCAAAATCTAGAACAATGAGCACAGATATATTTGAAATAATTGTATTTATCAGTTCTATTTGCTTGGTCATAAATAGCTGGTTCTGTTGCTAACAAGACAGAAGTGAGTGAGCCAGTTTCCAGGGGGTGGGAGGAGGGAGTGGAATCTGCATCCAATATAGTTAAAACACAAATGGTGAAATGGGCTATAAACTTTAATAAAGAAATAACAATGGAGGCATGGGAATACTTGTGGAAAATCACAATGAAGACAACGACATGTACTAATATTAAAGAGAACATCTACAAAATGATCTATCGTTGGTACATGACACCAAAGAAGATTGCGCTAGGGAATTCGAATACTTCTAATAAATGCTGGAAATGTAAGAAGCATGAGGGCTCCCTCTATCATATGTGGTGGTCGTGTGAGGTAGCTAGGCAGTACTGGGGGGAAATAATAAGAGAAATGAGTGAAATTTTACAATTTCAAATTAATAAGAACCCAGAACTCCTGCTACTGAACTTGGGAATGGAGGGAATTCCAGCCCAATACAGGACGTTGATATTTTATATGACAGCAGCAGCTAGACTTTTGTATGCGCAAAAATGGAAAGTACAAGAAGTGCCAACTATTGAAGATTGGATTTACAAATTGCTGTATATGGCTGAAATGGATAAGATGACAAGAAAACTGAGAGATCTGGACTCAGGGCAGTTCAACACAGACTGGGAGAAGCTGAAACAACACCTGGAGAAGAAATGGGAGGTGGGAGGAAAACTGTGGCAGTTTGAGAACTACTGAAGCACTGAAGTAGAGGGGGGAGACTTTACCGGGGGGAGAAGAGATAAATGTGAATTAATAAGCAGTCAGATTAATAGATTGATATATATATAGATATATATAGGTTAACAAACAAAACATAGATAGAAAATAATTAACTATAAGGATTAAATATAAGGATTGATTAACTAACAATATTTTCTTTCTTTTTGGTAAGTTTTGTACCAAACTGAATGTCTGAAGATATAGATGAGTCAAATTGATTGACTACGTGATGAGAGATATATAGAATTATTACAAAAAGATAGAATAAGTAATATATAGAGAATAAGTCAAATTGTTTGATATAAATGAATGTATGATTTATATGGTTTATGATATATAGAAATATTTGAAATTGAAAAATGGGATAAATTGTTTATCTAAGATGGAAACAAAGACTTACAGTTTGGGCATACAATGTTAAAAATAGTTAAGGATGTACTGCTTAGAATAATGGAGAATATATATTTGTTTTAGATAGAGGAAGCTAATAAAAGTAAGGGAAAGGGGACAAAGGGTTGGAAAGCTGTTGGAAGTCAACAAAAAGGGGGGGAAAGGGAGGGGGTTAGAGATGAAAAAATTGGGGAAAATTGAATGTAAATGTAAAAATAATGGATTCTAACCCAATAAAAAATTTTTCAAAAAAAAAAGAATCTGCATCCAATATAAATAGGCAGACTATTCTAAGCAGATGGAGTTATTGTACGTACAACCAACAGATGACTTTATAGCTCATGTTTGTTGCTTTTTGTCTTTGTTCAGAATCTTCAGTGATTCAAATAACCCAAACATTTCAAAGGTAGCTGTGTTTACGAAAGGCTCTAATTGTATCCAGAGTTCCTGTTTTCCCATTTAATGACATACACCTTGATCTGATGCAAAAGCACTGATGCTCTAATTCTCTATCCATTAATCAATGAAGATGTGCATGTGCAGAGCTAATCCTTCATCATAGTGAATGAGGGAATATGTGTGTACACACCTCCAGATGTGCTCTGAACTGAATGGTTTGGATACATTTTAGAGAAGTTTAAGTGTAGAATCAAAATGCAGCTGTTTGAATCTTATAGAATGTTATTGTCTTTTAGTGGGATTTTGATGTTGTCTGAGACTTTCAAATGGAGTTGTAAGGAAGGCAGACAGACAGGAAGAAAGGAGTTCGTTTCAAATACAGCTGACAATGCACAGAAATGGGAAACTGTCACATGATATTGTAGCGACAATGAATGCCCCTGAGATAAGTGGGATTGTGGTAAACGGCTTCACTCCCAATATCATTTCATTGGAAGGCTAGTCCTCTTCCTATGTTTAAAAGCATGGGAACAGAACTTACCTTCCAAGGAAATGATATGTTCAAAAGCATGTACTGGCTTTGCATTTAGAAGGGAATGGTATCACACCCACCGTCACCATCCCAGAACAGCAGCAGCAGCAGCAGCTTCTTCTTCTTCCGCTACTACTACTACTACTACTACTTTTTATAGCCCATTTATAGTCTAGCTGAGATTTAAGGCAGATTACAAAATATGAAAAGCAATTATGTCAGACAGCAAAGACTTTCCATTAGGGCTAAGAATACAGAAACTAGAAAACAATGTAAATAAAAACCACGAATGCAACAAAAGCTGCCTAAAGTGTGACAGAGCACAACAAGGAAAGGGGGTTACAAAGACAGAAGACATTGCAGTAAAGAAAGTGGGGTGTGATACATACTATGAAGAAATGCATTTTACTTTGGAGATTTGGACTGTACAAAACCTTCACCTTTTGCTTTAAAAAGTTTTTTTTTCTCTCTTAGCAGAGAACCGGCTGGAGGGAGGATGTCAAGCCAAATGTTCTCCAGCCCCACCCAGCCAAGTTATAATAATAATACTAACATTTGATTTATATACTATCCTTCAGGATGACTTATCACCCACTCAGAGTGGTTTACAAAGTATGTCATTATTATCCCCACAACAAAACACCCTGTGAGGTGGGTGGGGCTGAGAGAGCTCCTAGAAGTGGTGACTGACCCAAGGTCACCCTGCTGGCTCCAAGTGGAGGAGTGGGGACTCAAACCTGGTTCTCCAGATTAGAGTCCCACACTCTTAACCATTACACCAAACTGGTGTAATGGTTTTAGAAATGCTAATCGTCTCCTGGGCTGAAGACAATGAAACGGCCAGCACATACCTCTGGCTGCAAGCTTACACTAGGCAAGAGAGATCTGGGAGGTGAAAGAAACTAGAAGATATCTTCTTTGATATCTTCTTTGACCCACAGGGGGGAAGGCAGACTTAATAAAAGCCCTTGGCACAGAGGGGGAAGTTCGTTTTGGCTGATTTCATCTAGGGAGAAGGAACTCTTACATCTGGGCTCCTGCTGCAAACCACCATTGCCATGTGGAGGGCTGTGGGCTGTAACAAAGACTCTGAGGTAATGGCAAGTTTTTAGAACACTGTAACTTCTAAAATGAGTACCCAGTTTCCTTGGGGTAAAGTGTAGATGACAGGGGAAGGCAATGGCAAACCACCCTGTAAAAAGTCTGCCAAGATAACGTCGTGATGTGACGTCCCCCCATGGGTCAGTAATGACTTGGTGCTTGCACAGGGGACTACCTTTACCTTTAATTTCTAAGGTAAACAGCCTGCCTTAGAAAAAGAGCCTCCTAGGGCACATACAGAGTGACGGACAGAGGAATTGTGTGTTTACACCTTTCTTTTGGATTTCTTGCCCAATCTGTTGCTCTGCTAAGAGTATTTGGGTGGATGTTTTCTTTTTAATAAATGTTCTATAATTTTTAATGCTAGTAGTAGTTCTCTGTACCACACAGACCTTCATCGTTCACACACGTTATTGAAAGGGGGCACCAGGGGAAAGTGTGTGGTAAGTTGGCAAACAGCTAATTCCCCAGTAGTATACCACTGTAGTAAGCTACCTTCATGTTAACTAGGCACTGGGTAGCAGGTGATGCAGGCACAAGATAAGACCTTAGAGCAGCAACAGGGGAGGTGGGATCCCTGGTCCTCTCAGTAGGTAATTCTTACAAAGGCCAGGTGATGGCAGTGGCGTACCAAAATAGGGAGACAAAACAAAACCCCTTCCAGGGTTGGGAAAATCAGGAGAGTGGTACATTGTCAGGTGGGGACATGGATAGCTGCTGGGGCCTAGGTGCCTTAAAGGGCAAGACAGAGCAGTGCTCATGGTTCAGTGGGGCTGGGGCTGTTCCACCCCACATAAAATAAACTTTGCAACAGACTGCAGTCCTATTCCTTTATAAACGTGACCTCCCAAGCTGTTCCATTATATTACATTTCTAATACCTTTGTAAAAATGCTCTCCTGAACATTTCTATTTTGCACATTCTGTGAAACAATAGATGTGTGAGGGCCTTCCTGATCACCTTAGACTGGCCATTCCACAAGGTGGTGGCCATCACAGAGAGTGTGTGTGAATGCAGTTACCAATCTTTCCCATTTACTGGGTGGCACCTGCAGGAGGCTTCTGCAGGTGTCACCCTGAAAATGGGAAAGATTGGTAACTGTGCATTCACACACACTCTCTGTGAGCAAAGCGTTCATGGTATGGCATAGTAGGAAAAGCGGTATGGTACTTGCAGCTCAAAAGCAACAGTGAACCCTATGAATGTAACAATGATTGTGCATGGATTGTGCACATGGTCATCCTTCTTTTTGCAGTGTTCCTGAATGGGAGTACAAAACACTCACATTGACCTCAGAGCTGTATGCACAGATGTTTGGATGGGGGCAGCAGGCCAGATCCCATTTCCCATTAGAGTGTACTCATTCTGAATGCCTAACAAGATACACAGGTCCTACATACATGTAAGGAGCCCCGTGGCACAGAGTGGTAAGCTGCAGTACTACAGCCCAAGCTCTGCTCATGACCTGCGATCCTGGTGGAAGCCGGGTTCAGGTAGCTGGCTCAAGGTTGACTCAGCCTTCCATCCTTTCAAGGTTGGTAAAATGAGTACCCAGTTTCCTGGGGGTACAGTGTAGATGACTGGGGATGGTAATGGCAAACCACCCCGTAACAAAAAGTCTGCCAAGAAAACGTAATGCGATGTTCCCCCATGGGTCAGTAATGACTCGGTGCTTGTACAGGGGACTACCTTTACCTTTTTTACCTTTACATACATATAATCCTGCTTTTTTGAGGCTCTCAGAAAGCCCCTGTTTTTATACACTTACAACCACTTTGGACTGATAGACACTACCCAATAAAGGCACATAGGCTGAGGAAAGGGCAAAGCTGTTCTCTTGTCCACTATAGTCTTGTTTATACACTCTCTTACAAACACACATGTATATATTCTCCCAGGAATGTGAATTTGAGGGGTTTCCTCCCAAATATGTGGGTGCTTTCATTCAACCATGGGAACCTAAACCCCCTAATTCTGTTTCCTGGTTCAGATGCATAGCCTGACCTAGATTTAGTTTGAAAGAAAGTCTGTAAAAAAAAAAAAGCCCCACCATAACCTTAGCTAAACACAAAGGATATCTTGAACTTATTTGGAGGGTATTGTCAGGCTTATGGACTCTTCTGGCAATAACACCATCCTTTCTTTTTATTTAATGGTGCAAACTATTAAAAACATCCCTGATAGATCAAACAATAGCTCTAAGAAGCAGGGTCCATAACGCTTTCTCACAGTATTCACATTAGGTGGTAGCAATAAGAGCTGTGAATTTCTATAGTGAAAAGAGTTCAAAGCCATAAATCACAGAAATTAGTAATTTAAAGGACCTATTTGCACCTCTAGTCTCCCTGTGGGCATTCTGTAATAAATCTCTGTTCACTCAGATCCTTTCTCTTCTCAGGCTGTAAATATCTTCGGAAAAAGTGATTCCATCACTTCCCCTGGGAGACTAGCTTCTAGTGTAATAGATACCATTGTCATTCATTCTGCTTCTGATATTCAGCCTAATATTCATTATCATAGATTTGCAGCACTGCCAGCCATATGTTGTTAGCCTTCAAAAGTTCCTGCTTAGTAACTGGATGGGATATTGCTGCCATTATACCATCAGCCAGAACAATTTGTTCTTTATTATTAATCATTGTTATTTGTTATTTATTTACAAAATTTATACCCAGACTTTCAGCCCTTGCCCTCATAAGGGCCACCAAGGCACCTAACAAATTAAAAACATATAAAATCACATCTTAAAAACCATTAAAACCAACAAAAAGACAGCATGAAAACAATTAAAACTACATGAAAAAAACAAAAACACAATTAAAATTTTGAGCAGGAAGGAGGGATCACTGAGGGAACACCAAAGGAAACCCAAAAGTCTTCACCCTAATGTTGCCAACCTCCAGGTGAGGCCTGGAGATCTGGAATTACAATTGATCCCCAGTTCCCCTGGTAAAAATTGCTGCTTTGGAGAGGAATCCTGCTGAGGTTCCTCCCCTCCCCAAACCCCATCCACCCCAGGCTTCACTCCCAAATCTCTAGGAACTTCCTAACCCAGAGCTGGCAATTGTTCTTCACTCTCTCACAGACAATGGCAACAGAGGGGGACAGACAAATCTCCCAGAGAAGAGAATTCCAGGGTTTTGGTACCACAATGGTTTGCCACCACCTAATATCAAATTTTGGGGGCACCCAAAGCAGGGCCTTCAAAGATGACCATAGTGGTTGGGTAGGTTCATAAGGGAATAGGCGGTCCTTCGGGACTGTTGGTCCCAAATCATGTAGGACTTTAAAGGTCAACAGCATCACCCTGAATTGTTCCTAGAAACAAATTGGGAGCCAGCATAGGGCAAGACTGAAGTGATGTATTCCCTATAACCAAATATAATCAACATTTTGGCCACAGCATTCTGCACTAACTGAAGTTTATGAACACTTTTCAAGGGCTGCCCCATGTAGGGTGCATTGCAGTAAGTTACTCTAGATGTAACCAGGGCACGCATCATAGTCGCCAGATCTTTTCTACCCAGGAAAGGTCTCAGCTGATCAACAAGACAAAGCTGGAAAAATTTACTTGTGGCCACAGCTGCAATCTTCTTATCTAGCAGTAGGCCTGAATCCAAGAGCACCCCAGATTATGCACTTGTTCCTTCAAGGAGGGATGCAACACCACCCAGAATAGGTCACACACACCTTAATTCCTGGGTCAGACTTTCCACTCACCAGTTACACTGCTGTCATGTCAGGATTAAAGCTTTAGTTTGTTAACACATATCTATTCCAAAACTGCCTTCAGGCACCAGTTCAGAGTTTCTACAACCTCCTTGTGGTCAGCCAGAAGTGCTAGATAGAGCTGAGTATCCTGTAGTCAGCCAGTTTGGCATTGTGGTTAAGAGTGCGGGACTCTAATCTGGAGAACCGAGTTTGATTCCCCACTCCTCCACTTGAAGCCAGCTGGGTGAGCTTGGGCTAGTCATGGCTCTCTGGAGCTTTCTCAGCCCCACCCACCTCACAGGGTGTTTTGTTGTGGGGATAATAATAACATACTTGTAAACTGCTCTGAGTGGGCATTAAGTTGTCCTGAAGGGTGGTATATAAATCAAATGTTATTATTATTACATATTGGTTACAACCGAGCCAAAATCTGTAGATGATCTCACCCAACAGTTTCATGTAAATGTTAAAGAACATAAAGGACAAGATGAAACCTTGCATGATCCCACGGGCCAAAGGCCAAGGAACCCATCAGCAGTCCCCCAGTAGTACCTCTGATACCTACCCTCAAAGTAGGACCAGAACCACTACAAAATAGTGCTTTCCAGACCCAGTCTGGAGAGGCGGTCCAGAAAGATATCATGATCAATGATACTGAAAGTTGCTGAGAGGTCCAGGAGAATCAACAGTCACACTCCCTCTATCCATCTCCTGGCACAAGCCATCTATCAAGGTGACCAAGACTAAATAGTCCCATAAGCAGGTGTAAAGCCAGATTGGGAAGGATCTAAACAACTAGCTTCATCCATGAAAGCCTGAAGTTGTCCAGCCATCACCTGGTCAATAACCTTGTTCAGGAATGAAATATTTGAGATTGTTGAGATCTCTTGGGTCCAGGGTAGGCTTTTTAAAAGGTGGACACACCACAGCCTATTTCAAGGCTAAGGTGACTACCCATTTTCTCTAGGAGGCACTAACGACCTCTTGAACCCAGTTAGCCAGCCATATACATGCCCCAGACCATTTAAGTAGCCAGGATGGGTAAGGGTCATACAAGTAGATTGTGGTCAGTTCTGCATACACACTCAGATTGGACAAGCTGAAATGTATTCGAAATAGCTGTATAAGTTGGTACCCTGGCACCATATGACCCTGTCACAGCTAATGTAGAGTTCAAGTCAGAATAGAGCAAAACAAGCCACCCTACCTGAAAAGTGAGGGGGTGCCAGGAGATGCAGGGATGCCAATTCTCATCTCCGGGTGAGCAGAGACAGTCTGGAGTAGTTGCACACACGAAGTGCAGGTCCGATGATATCACTTCTATTTAAATCAGATACTGTGTTATCTTGGCAATCCAAAAATATAGCAGTAGCTACCAGTTTAAACCACAAGTGACATCATTGAACCAGTGGAGCCTGTGTGCAGCATGCTCCAGCCTCCCTATGTTCACCTTTCTCCTCCTTGATGGCCAAGTGAGTGGTGGCAGAGGGCGGAGCCTGGTGGCAGGGGATTGCTCACCATGATGGGCAACCTAGCATCCTTAACCATGGCATCAACAGAAACACCAGCTATATTAACAGGAAAGCCATCAGAAAGCCATCTGGATGCAGCTGGTTCAAAGGGCTGATCATTTTAATAGATCCCTCACCCATGCAGAGGCTTGGTATCCTTTTATAACTTGGCATTCTGAGCACTAGAATTAGAATATGCCCTGGGTTCAATCAGTCTCTCTTCAAAAGAGAATAGAGAAAAGGCACAATATTCCTATTTCACAATCAGTTCTGTATCTTCAGATCTATATTCAGTGTGGCAGAGCCCTCCTATTTTCTTGGAACTTGCCTCCAGTCCTGTTCAGAAAGAAACAGCAGCAGTCTGAAAATATAGATGGCTAGAGCAACTGGAAAACAAACTGGGCCATTTTGTCAACCAGGGAAGGAGAAGTCAAGCAAATGCAGCTACAATAAATGCCTTATCCATATTCAGTTTAGCCCAGAAGATGGCCCCTACCTTGACCCAGCCAATCTGGCCATCTGGATCCACACCACGGTAACACTAAGACTAGACTACTGTAATGCACTCTACATAGGACTTCCCTCAAAATCAATGTGAACACTCCAGTTGGTTCAGAGTACTGCAGCTCAATTATTATCAGGAGTCAGGGCCGGCGCACCTATTAAGGCCAGGTAGGCGGTGGTTGCAGGCGCAGGGTGCCGGAGGGAGCGCCGGAGGAGGCGCGGTGGGCAGGAGCGTGCGCCACAAAGCACCAGCCTCCTATCCCTCCCATCCCTCCCCGCTGCCGCCGCCAGCACAAGCCCCCGGCCAGGCGCAGCCACCGTGGGCAGGCATCTGCAGCGGCGCAGGCAACCGAGCAGGAGAGCTCGGAGGCCGCCTGCTGCAGCAATCGGGCCAGCGGCGGCGTGCGTGCTCCCGTGATGATGTCACGCATGACATCATCACGTAGGCCGGTGCACGTGCACGCGCTCGCGTGCGGGGGCGGCCGGCCGGCCGCGAGCATGGCAGACCCTTGCACCGCCCCTGTCAGGAGTTAGGCAAAGCATGCATATTACTCCCGTTCTGCAGTCACTCCATGGTTACCCATCCATTACCAGACTCAATTAATGGTTTTGGCTATTACATACCAAGTTCTTCATGGTCTTGGTCCCTCATACCCACAGGACTGCCTCTCTCCCTATGCTCCACGACGGCAACTTCGCTTATCTGAGCAGGACCTTCTGTAGGTGCCACCCTGTGCATGGACAAAATCAACAGCTGTCTGTACATGTACATTCTCTGTGGCGGCCCTCACCTTATGGAATGGCCTGCCTGAAGAGGTCAGAAAAGCTTTCACTGTACTAGCTTTCCATAAACTATGAATCATTTAGGAGGACTCAGATGGGCTTTTTTAAACACAGGCAATAAGGCTCTGCTGTAAAGAAATGGTTCAGAAATGTGCTGGAGAGAGAGAGGGGCTCTAGTCAATACTGCAGTGTACTGTCTGCTGCTCCTACTGCATAGTTCCATGTCATATAATATGTCATGTCAATGTGCTTACATTTGTTTCAGCCTTGTTTTCCTCTCTGTATCTGCTTGTTTCAAATTTCTACAATCCTTGCCCTTTTGTTCTATTTGCTAAATGTCCCAGATGTTGATTGTATTGAATCTACTTTGAGTCTCAGTGTAATATAAACAAACAAACAAACAAATAAATAAAAGCCACACCCCCAAGAAAAGAAACATCCATTCTAAGGAGTGGACCACTATTTCCTGTGCCCTTGCCACTGGCCCATTGAAGAAAATAGTCTGCCAATATATTCAAAGGGCTGGGAAGGAAGACTCCGTCATTACACTGGGGCTTCCTTCTTTCACCATAGCTGATTTACATTGTAAATTGTAGATTGCTTTTATTGTGAACCTCCCTGGGAGCTGTTATGGCTGAAAGGCAGTCTGTAATGACACCCAATAAATAAAAAATAAATTATTTAGTTGACTTAAAAATTGTGCGTATTCAACACATGCAGATTGGGATCAGGAAGCTGTCTTCCAGACCTTCCAATGCCTTTACTGATTAAAGAGGTCCTCAGCACCCATTCTAAATGTGTACAGATTTACCCTGGGACATTCCTGGAGAATTGAGGGTAGTACTTGGGGAAGGGGGAGCTCAGTGGGGAAGCAATGCCAAAGCCATGCCAAAGCTGCCATTTCCTCCAGGGGAACTGATCTCTGTAGTGTGGGCATCCATTCTGGGTATCCATTGCAATTTCAGAGAGCTCCAGACCCCACCTTGAGGATGGTAATGCTAGTACCAATTGTATGCATAGAAATGTATTTATGATTTTTTTACAAAAATGTATACCGCCTTTCTACCCAAACAAACAATAATAATAAAAATACATCCTAAAACCAGTTAAAACCAATGCTAAAATATATCAATAAAACACAAGATCAGCATAAGGCAGGAAGGAGGCATCATTAAGGGAATCCCAGACAAAGCAAAAAAAAAAAAAAAAGCACGCATTGGCAGAAGGCAGTGATAGAATGATTCTTCATAAAAATTCCATCGTATGAATTCCATCCAGCAGTCTGAAGTGATAGAGTTCAGACATGTTTACTGCTTCACCTGCTGTTTGTGAGAACAAGGCCAAATAATTCATCTACTTAAGCATCTTGTTTCCATGGTGGTCAGCTAGATGTTCTTATGATGCCACTACATTTATTAGGAGGTTGCTTTCTCTCTGTTCCCAGCTGCAGAGCCAACTTCATTACCTTGCTGCTAAGTGACTGTCATTTTCATTTGAAGGTGGAGACAGACATAACAGTGATAGAGTAGTGGGAAGTGCTCTCACTGTTTAATATAGATTTATCTCTTTGTCTAATACCGAGATCTAATGCAACCACCACCAATGACCTATGGGCAGTATTAATTGATTGGGGCCATAGATCATCTCTTTTCTCTTCCACTGTTCCCTGGAACAGTTTTCAACATGGGATAGATTTGGTGAAACTATAATGACACTTCTATTTTTCAGCTGAATGTGATCCTTTGGAGTAAGATGGCTAGGGGTGTCAAAAGATAGACATGGCTATAAGTATCTCTCTGGACCTCTGAGAGGTCCTGCTGGTATGCATACATTTCTATGGAACTCTGGAGCCCTTGTGACAAATGGGAGGTGAAAAGCATGCCATGTTCTACTGCACTGTTGTACCTGTAGTGTTGTAGCAGGTAAATTAGTCTAGGTTGGAGACAGTATACTTCTCAAGAGCTATACTTTGCCCATGTAACAGCAGTTCTTAATATGAAACATCACACAACTGAATCCATAAAAGTTCCTTTCCTTAGTCTGCAATCACTAAGTTGTTTAATGAAGAGAGATCATGATAGACACTATCACTAATTAAACAATTTATTACATTTGTTCAAGCACAATTTATTGCATTTAAAACTATGTCAGAGATAAGTTTTATCTAAGATGGAAACAAAGCTGAAACAGAATTTGATTAGAATGTATGAACTTTAATGGTTACAGGATTCACATCTGCAAAGAAATTAAGTGACATAAGGTTGCATGCTTAAATAAAATTACAAGAAATGAATCATCACATTTCTAAAACAGTCTGAAAAAATCCCAGGTTCATATGCTCTTGTATCACACAGAAGAAACCAAAAAAGAGCATCTTTTGTGACAGACAAAATACCAAGATCATAACTTACCTCTAAAGATTTATTTGCCTACCAAGTTTGGATTTATTCTTGAAAGCAAATGCAGCAACAATGCCCTAAAGAACCGTCAGTGGGAAAACGGTATTGAAAGTTAAGTTCCTATATATGTGATAAGTGGAATTGTTGATATTCTCTTAAGATAGCTAACCTTTAAGAACAAAGCTGCTGCAATTTTCTTGTGATCTTCATGTTAAACCTGAACAGCACATTCAATTCCAGGAGGGCCTTTTTCTTTGACGTCTCTTTGAATTAGAGCTATGGCAGTATTCTCATACTTGTGATGCATCTCAGCACTCTGTCTGATTCCCTATAGGAAGCTTATGCACCCCACACTGCTCTGCACAGAACATTTCTGCTATGGAGTTTAGTGGTGCCTGCACTGCTCCTTAATAATCTTTTCAGTATGTTCAGTACAATTTCCTTTTGAACAAAGATGGCTTTACATTTGTCTTCTTATTAATTCACTGCCATAGTTTTTGCCATTATATGCATTGCTGGTTTTCTGTTGTCTAGTTCTGTACACTGAGAGGGATCCAGTTCCCTCTTGGGGAGATGATTTTCTCAAGCTTGGGCCTACCAGTCCTTGAGAAAATATGGAGTGACTTTATCTATTGCACAAGTTTTTGTTCTGGCAAACTTTGTAAAAAGCTCACAGTAATGACAAAACAACAGAATAAAGATGATAAAACCTTAGGCCCTTTTCACACTACTTACGTGCTTCTGAAACATTGTGATATGTAGCGCAAAAATGCGGAAGATAGCATCTTCTCATGAGAGTTTTGTGCAATGTCGCGCAAAACTCTCGCGAGAAGACGCTATCGTCCACGTTTTTGCGCTACATATCGCGATGTTTCAGAAGCAAGTAAGTAGTGTGAAAAAGGCCTTAAAAATGCATAATCCTTAGGCATAAAATCATCCATCACTAGCCAAACATGTTAATTGTTAAATGCTAGTTTGAAGAGAAAAGTTTGTCATTGCTTCACGTTCCAAGATATTACACTAACTTCACACTAACGTGGATGGATCGTTCTGGGTTATTTCAGATCGTTCTGGGTTTTTTCCGGCCAAAGCCATCGGTGACTAATTTATAGTGATAAAAACATTCTGCCAATTTCATAAATTCCCATCATAGCTGAACATGTGAAGCAGTTTCATGCCCAGTCCCATAGTCAATCTAGCTTAATATTAGCCCTGTTCACGTTACAGTGAACATACACACAACCTGCATGTAACTTGTTTGTAATAAAGAATCAACACACATTTGTTTTACAAAAGAAACTGGAGACCATTACCTAAATAAATGTGGAGTTTAAATCACATCTTCAGCTGAGCATGCACTGAATGTAACATATGAATTACTCAATACATTTATAAAGAAACATCAAGTGTATACTGTATACAGATGGTACGTGCATTCACTAGGGGTGAATTTTAATTTCAGTTTCAGGTTTCCTACAGGCCATGCTTTTCATTATGCCAGAATTTCAAATGGGGTGTTGTTGTTTTATTTTTGTTTGGGGAACAATTTGGGGGTTTGGAATGTTTGGCACCTAAAAAGGATGCCCTGTAGAAAATCTACCAGAATTTTTTTTTAAAAAATCTCCCCGTAACCTTTTAAACTTTTAAAATTGATAATGGAAGGAAGGAATAAACTTAACCAGCAGCACTCTGGGACTGTATCATAACCAACAGCCTATCCTAAACAGAGCCTGCCTTGTCCTTGACAGCCAGAAATGGCTGCTGGGCCAGTGCATGGTCTTCTAGTTGCAACTCGCAGCCACCCAGGATTTCTCAAGGCTTTGGAAGCCTTTACAAGGCCACAGGAGTTTTCATGAGGCTCCATGAGGACTTCTGAAGCTTTCTGAAGCCTAGCCAGCCACAATTTGCACCCTGGAGCCAGTGTGCCAGCCCATTAGCCCATTTGGATATGGCCCTGGGTTATATCCAAATAAAAACAAATGCTGCCAGAATTCTGGGAACAACAAATAATTTATCTTCCAGAATTTTTGGAATCTGTTCACTGTGACTTGTGTGAACAGAGATATTTGCCCACTCTGACAGAAAAGGGCTTTCTAGGATCTCAGTCAGGGAAGGTTTTTCTCAATCCCTGTTCCTTTTAACTTCAGATGAGTGGGACTGAGGCTATACTCTTCTGTATGCAAAGTAAGTGCTCCACTTTTGATTTCCAAACCTTTCCTTAATTAAATAGTTTGGTAACCATCTTACAGTTCTCAAAGGTGCTTAGATGACAACAGCTCTACAGAATCTTGCTGATTTCCTATCATTTCAGCCCAAATTGTGTGACGCTTAGTTTCTTGAGATATTGTTAATTTTTCCTCCAAATGTAGCTATGGAGGTTGTTCTCTGGAGCAGAAGAGCAGTGTGGCAGAGTCGATTCTTAACTGTTTCCTCTTGAGCCATTTTTCCTCAATAAAAAGCTTCTGAAGTTACCTGTATTGTTTCCCCTATAGAAAAAAGCAGCTGTATGACCACAATAAAACCTGTTAGGTTAATGAGTAGACATGGGCACGAGCAGAAAAAAAACTAACTTGGTGTTTGTTGTTCGTTGCCAACCACGAACAACAAACAACGAATAATGAACATTGATGAACATGATCCTGTTCATGAACATGTTCATTGTACATTGTTCATGGGAGCCAGCAGGCTCTCCTCCAGCCATCAAGATCCCTACTGCACCACTCCCAGAAACCTGACCTGAGCAGGCAGCAGGAAATGTGCCAATAATAAATAATAGCTTGTCCCCATAGCCTGGCAGCAGCCCTGGAACCTGAAGGGGTAGATCCCTATCCCACCACACACAAAGAAAATTCAAGCTCCAATGCACTCACCCTGTCTCTCTAACAGCAGCTGTCTCCCCCTGAAAGCCAGAGCTGGGAGCCCTCCTCCCCCCTGGTCTTTTCCTCTTCTAACAAATTTGGAGCACCAGTCCACACTTGGAAGGAAGACCTGCCTATCAAGCAAAATTGGGCTTAGATTGGGGTTTCCAGGGCAACAGCAGGAGTTCAGCCAGAGTTCAGACAATCCCTGCCTGAGTTGCCATGGGAATTGATTGCAGGTGCCAGACTATCTGGCTTGACGAAGAGCAACGAACGAGGCTTGCAACAACCACCTGTTCATTTAGAATGGAGCCTCACAAACAGCTTGTTCGCGAAAAGCAGATTGGGCTGTTTGTGGGGGGTTTTAGTTCGTATTGCTGTTTGTGCCCATCTCTATTAATGAGCTTTCTTCCCTAAACCAGTTCCAGTTTGTAGGGTATGTTTTGTTTTTCAAAAGAAGAAAATATGAAAGGATACAACTGAGCCAGAAGCTTCCATTTCAATTTCAGAAACGAGAAGAAAAAGTGAAAAAATAATTATCCTTATACAAGTGGTATATTTGAAATGTAGGAAAATATTTATCTTCTTAAGAATAGAGCTGGAATGTAGTGAGGACAATTCGGTAAGTTTGTTTTATGTACCATAAAAACAAATATATAAATTCCTTTTATTTTCACGACCTTTCATTTTTCCTTCCATGTGACTATACATGCACTCCAATATATTTTGTTTTACTTTGGACAATGTACCCTGTTACACAATAACCCTGTGATGCAGGATAGGCTGAGAAAGTGTTACTAGTCTGAGGTCACCCAATCAGCTTCATAGCAAGTAGAGTTTCCAACTGAGTTACTCTGAAATAATTGTACCATATTTTTTGTAAAATGTATAGCTTTTTTTAAAAAATAATAATCTTTTTCTTGAAAGAGGTCAGTGTGACAAGCACAATTCTGTGTCCTTACAATGTGACAACCTGCTACAATGGGCTACCAGAGAGCAACATACAATAAATGTGAGTTGGCAAGTGGTAAGGACAGCTAAATGTAAATATTAAGAAGCGTGGATAACTTGCTGAAGTTACTGACTGGACCTATAGATGGTAGTTCATCCTCTCGTTTTTTGGCTCACACAGACATCTTATTTCAACAAAACAATAATGAATTTATTTACTCTTCCATAGAAGCATTAAGCAGCTTACTTGGTTGAAAAGCAAAACATAAAAGTATCAGAAATTTCCCAGTTAAGTTGGGCCTCAGTTCCCCTAAGAATTGTTGCAATGTCACACACACTCCCAGGGTTCTGGAATTGACAGGCTGTTTCTCCTGTGAGAGAGATTTTATCAAGGAAAAGCTCACTAAACACTGAGATCTCTGATCCTTTCAATACTGCCTTCTTATACTGATAGAGGTACTGGAAGTGTGTACTTTTATTTATTTAGTCCCTACACTTCCTCAGTCTGGTCACCCCTTGAATTAGACTCTGAAGATAAGCTTAGTTAGTGTCTCAGGAGTAGAGATGGGCCCGATCTGAATTACGATTTCAAAAAAAACCCGATTTTGGCGTTTGTGCCATCATGACTCAGCTAATCGGTTCCGTCCATGGCATCCGATCCAGCGGTCAGGAGTTTGCTTGTTCAGGACTTGATCGGATGGGTCAGTTTCTGCTCGGAATTGCAGACACTCTGGCACCAGTAATTTATTTCTGGGGCAACGGAGTCAGGGGAATGAGCTGTGTTTGCCCTCCTTCTGTCGCCCTTGAAACACGAATGGAAGCCCAGCTTTCCTTGATTAGCAGGCTTCCTTCCAACCACGGAGCAGCAACCCAGGGGAGGGAGGGGGAAGGGGGTGTTCTGAAGCCATGGGCACAACGGAAAAGCAAAAGGCAGCACGGGAGGCTGGGAGGCCGCCTGCGCCGTTCGTCTTCCCCAGGACAAGGGGCACGCGGGCAAGCTGGCCACCCCTTGTCTTGCGGGGCAGGTGAACGGCATGGGCAGCCTCCAAGCCACTCGCGCTGCCACCAGCTCCTCAGCACACCGGGACAGCCGGCTTGCTGGGTGGGCGGGGGGGGGACCCAGGAGTGCACGCGCACGCGCAAGAGCCTGACTACGGTTGCCCTGGGCGCTGGCACCCGTAGATCCAGCCCTAGGAATGTCCCCTCCCTGAGGGGAGGTGGCTCATTGCTGGGTTAAAAACTTTCCCCCCTCTGTGTGTGTGTGTGAATGTCCCCTCCCTCCCCCTGCCCACCGGGCCTGGCGGCCGCTGCCACCGACCACCATTCCTATATCGCTGGAAACAGAGGGGCACCGTCCCGCTTTGGCCTCCCCAATTCCAGACCAGAAACGAGACTTGATCGGTTAGAATCAGCTACCTGCGTTCGGCAGCAGCCCGGATCCACGAACGGCTAGATCGGAATTTTTTTTGGGATCGTGCCCATGTCTACTCAGGAGTCCCCCTTGATCCTCTCATCCTTCCCTAATCTATTTCCCTGCCTAATATAGGATTCCTTGTCCTATCAGTATCCTGTACCTCTGTAGGCTATGCCCTCATTGACAACTGATCAGAGTTCTTACTCTTCTAAAGCCCTCTCACAACCTCTCCAATCTTTCCTCAGAGGATCTACAGCCTCTCATTGGCTGGAAACTCTGGGAATTCACATATACTCCCAATGGGCTCAGGGATTGGTTAGGGCAGGAACGGAAGCAGTCATCACACCCAGGGACTGTAAAAAGGGCCAATCATATTTATTTAACCACATCCCTGTGATGTAGTTTATGCTGCAAGATAATGTTTGACCCAAGTTCAGCCAGTTAATGTCATGGTTAGTGGGATCGGAGTCCAACTTTTTGCTCTGCAGCCAGCACTGCCTGCATAACAATACTGAAGTGCTGGTGTATACATCAGCAAAACAAATAAAACACTCTCAGAAGGAATACTTCATAGATTATACACATCTAAAACTAAACGGTATTCCATACCATTTCCTTTTTGTATTGACTGGTAAGATTACAGCAAGAATAGAACCTGCTCATTACTTGTTAACAGACTAAGTTCTATTATGAACATAATCAGCCTTTGAAGGAGAAGAAAGTGATTATCCCATTTGCTAGATAACAACCTTCATCGACTTCCCCTTTGCTGACCTCTCAACTCCTCAAATGAAAACAGCAAGATGGGTACATTTTTCATAAAAGCACTGAAGTGATGTTATCAGTTGGTAAATCTCTGACCGTGTTAAGAATATGCTCTTGTGGCACTCTTGCAGATAAAATAGCAGAGAAAACGAACAATCAGTTGAGCTGGCAGCCTCTAGGCCTTCAATTTATCTCCCTAGCAAACAGAGAGATTCCTGCTGGTGGTTTCCCCCTTTTTTTTTCCTTTAAGAGTATCTAAAGGACTAGTGCTTGTCTTTTATTTTCATTGAATTTGAATTGTCACATCAAACATATTTAGATAAATACAACATTACCAATTGTGCTGAAAAGCAGTAACTAATACAGAAGTGAATCCAAAGAATGTACTATAGCACACTTGTTAGGGAACAAAAATTAAGTTTCCAGCTGGTCTCCCCAGCACAGCCTCTAGCATAGATCTTTTAAAAAGTTGCTACTGTTGAATTTCCACAGAATCCAGAACAATGCCCAGGGTTGCCAGTGCTCCCTCTTGTCTTCTCTAGAAATCACCTAAAACTCTAGTTTATTTCTAGCATTTGACCTATTTCCAAAAAGCCATGACATCACTTCCAGGTTTCCTTGGAAGTGACATCACACCATCAGCTGACAGCCCCCCAATGCCCCCATTGTTGGCAGATTCTCTACACAATACAACAATAGCACACATACTGATTAAGAGCAGAGAAAGTTTGTTTAGGAACTAACATACTGGATAGTAAAGTGGACAGATGGGGATCGACTTCTAGCTGTCTAGCTGACACAGAGCGTGGTTCCAAGAAGAAGGAAGATACTGCCCTGGAGACAAGACAAGGAAATGACACTCATTAGAAAGAGTGGTGCTGACCTCACATTTCTAACTAGCCCTTACTGCACCTTATGGGATCTTCTCTTCCTCTTTGTACCCCAGTTTGGTGAGTGGTTAAGAGCGGCAGGACTCTAATCTGTAGAACCCGGTTCCCCACTCCTCCACTTGAAGCCAGCTGGGTGATCTTGGGTCAGACACAGCTCTTTCAGAGCTCTCTCAGCCCCACCCACCTCACAGAGTGATTGTTGTAGGGGTAATAATATACTTTATAGACTGCTCTAAGTGGGTGTTAAGTTGTCCTGAAGGCCGATATATAAATCCAATGTTGTTGTTGTTACTATTATTATGATTATTGCTTTGTTCAACACCCATCCCCCAGTCTCCTTCCCTAACAACAACTAGAACCAACCCAAACACTCAGATGTGCAACAGCACCATCCATCGTTAGGAATGGTTATATAACCATTACAATTTCTCCCTTTAACTAAACCTGTAATATAATATTTAGGAAGATACATCATCTGCAAACCAAAAAAGTTTCTGTGTGTGTCTTCCTGTTCAAATTCTACATTCATAAGCTAATCCTGATAACTTATCTTTATAAGTATCTTTCTAAGTCCAAAGTCTCTTCTATGGGCATGTTTTTGCCTATAGTGTCAGATGTCCATGCAATTTGTACAAGAGCTGCAATTCAAACTCTTCCCTTGATCACTGCAAATACAGTTCAGTGAGCAAAACTGCAACACAACATGCTTCATTAGCACTTCTATTACTGTCCCATTTTTTTTCTATTTTTAAGTAGTTGTGCCACCACATACTTGGAAAAAAGTATCATAAATTATGAACAAATACGGATTATCAGTTGGCATTTCTGGTACAGGGCCTTCTAGGTAAATTTCAATGAATTCTCATGATTCTCACTCTTACGGATTGTAAACATTGAAACTAAGCTGCAAGCAAACTATCGTGCCCATTACATTTAAAGTATTTTGCTCTACCAACAAATTTTACCTCAGCATTTCACTCCCTGCCTATCCATATTCCATATTCCATCCCTGCCTGTTCAATAAAGTTGCTGGTGCAGGGCAGGGTGTGAGTTACTCAGCCTTCAGTGCCATCTCATCTACACAAGTAGAAGTCTCCTATTTCTCTTCTGTCATGTTTCTGGGCTATGTTAAAAAAGCAGTTTGGGTTTTTTTTCGTTCCATGCCCATCTCAACTTTAAACTATGAAAAAGACATGCTACTTGAGGCTGCTCAGCCACAGTTAGCAAAGTTAGATTTTGGTGGGAAAATTTGCCTGGGAGGAGTAAGGCGAGTCCATCATAGCACTTTCAAATTTTTTATCACATCTAGTTTTGGGGGTTGTGACTCCAGTCCATTCTCATTGACAACATTTCTTATTAACATGATGTAACCTCTTGCAAGTTGGGACTCATTTCATGTCAATTCAAATCCAGGCTCTTCGACAAGTTTTGAAATCCTTTCCAGGCTCCCCAAATGTCCCTCTTATGTTTTATGAAAAGAAATGAAATCAGCTAGGTAGGTGAGGATATCTTCAGTTTTCAATGATCTTGTAAGGTCATCAACAACTCTATGAAAGGTACTTGGAGCATTCATAAGCCCCCAAGCCATTCTGCAGTACTGAAAGAATCCAAATTATAGTTGCCAGGTCCCATTACCCTCCTGGTGGGAGGAGGGAGGACCTGGCATTTACCTCCAGTTTCTTTTCACACACGCGCAAAGCATCTGCATGCTCCCAATACAGTGCAATGATGTCACTTCCAGGAGTGATGTCATTGCACAGGCCTCAGGAGTGCTCCGAATCAGCCCAGTCCAAAGCCTGGGAGCAATGCTGGGGCCTGCATGATGACATCACTCCTGGAAGTGACATCATCACACCATTCCAGGAGCATGCCCCGGGAGTCCTGTTCCCTTCCCTCTTCCCCTACTGGCCAGGTGAGTGGAGGTAGGGGGAAGAGGCTGGGAGTAGGAGATCTTCCACCACCACTGGGAATCAACAACCCTCATCCAAAGGAAGTTTTTCCTTGAATTTGGTGATATCCAGGTACCATCAAAACTACTAGAAAATTGCTCTAGACATTTTATCCAATGTATCTGCTATGTTTAGAAGTAGATAACTCTCTTGATCAGTTTGTTTAGTCAATGCAGAACCTCAGTTCTCCGTTAGGTTTCTTTACAATGACTACTGAAGAAGCCCAAGGTGATGCAGAATGTCTATTAAGCCTACTTTCAGCGGGTGAGTTAACTTTTCCTTCACAGTAGCCTGATATGCTAAAGGGATTTAATGTGGAGGTTTCTTCACTGGGACACTTCCTGGCTTTAGCACAATCTGATTGGTACTTTATCATATCTCCCAAGCTCTTTATTCTTGTATGAAAACACATTTGCATAATCCAGGAGTTTCTGTTCCAGTTACTTCTTAGCTACGTCTTCCACAGCTGCTTCAGTCAAAACAATGCCCAGTTCCCTTGCTGACTTTGTTTCTGCTCAGTTCTTAACTTCCACATCTTGAACAGCCTCTGAGGCACTGAACACTATTCCTAAGGTCTGGTTTTTTGTGAGTTGTACTTCTTAGTCAGTCACATGAACTGCTCTAATCCAGGTCTTCCCTTTTGGTCCACCTTGAAAAAAGGTTCTACTGAATAACAGACCTGGTTGGATACTGTTGAGTTCAAACAATCCAATATTTTCCCTGCATCAACAGTTTACCCTGGGAGTACCTGGGCATGGTGTCTAGACTTCACCAGCACTTTATAATGAGCCACTACAGAAAGCAATTCCTCTTTCTCACTATACTAACATGGTGTAGGACTCCCTACAGCCTGTAGTGCTGCCTACTGAAGTTCAGATTTTTTTAAACATTCGCAGCTAGGAAATTATCCAAGAACAAATGTGTGCTGATGACTGCCAAGGCATTGTTGTGGTGGCCCCATCATCTACTCCAAGACCAACTGCACTACAGATCTCTGTGGTGAAGGACATGTAGTCCCCTCAATGTCACCAGAAGTCTATTGCTCCTTCTGCTCTTTATGGCTTGTCATCAGTAGCCACCAGTAGCCATTTCCTTTCTATTCAGAGCTGGATGCTCACTATGGATGAAGAAGGGCTCATTATTTTTGTTTCCACACTCTGTGCTCCGCACATAACATAGCCCACTGGTTTGTCTAAAATGGCATCTTCTTTAACAAGCAAGCTATGAGGCTCCCCTCTTTATCCATTTATAAACTTGTTTTCACACAAGGTTCCTTCACAGCCTGCCATTGGATATAAGCCCATCTCTGCATTGCCAGCTCCACATTTGGTTTGGCAGGATCTGCTTCATTTAAATTGTCACTTGGATTGGGAGGAGCTAGAAAAGCTCAATCAAAGAGCCGTCTTAGAGCATATAAACAAGTATTCAGAGGTTCTCCCTCTCCCTTCCTCCTTGCTTGCTGTTCCTTTCTGTATTTCAGAAGAGTAGGGAAACTCTCATACTGGCCTATTATGTGCTTGTAGAGCTGTTTGTAGGAAAGGTGTAGGTAAAATGCCTTGGCATTCTCCTCTAAAAACATGTAGTGTGTGACTCCTGATCAGTCTGCTCATTCACCGATTCCAGGTCCATCTAAGTAGTCAGTAAATTTCTTCTCAGGCAATATGGTGCTTGCCATCCTGAAGCTGCCGCTTACAGTTGTAACACCTTTCTTAAAGAAAAATAATTAATATAAAGTTTCCAAGTGGTCTCCAGCACAGATCAACTTCCACAACATACTGTGTAATCTGCCTTGAGTCTCAGTAAGAAAGGCAGACTATAAATGACATAAATAAAAATAAAAAATAAACCTACAGAACAGCAGCTGGAACCAGTGCAGAACTAATCCAAACACTCAGATGTGCAACATTGCCCACTGAAAGGGGTGGTTATATAACCATTACAATATAGCACTTGGTACACTGAAGTCAGAGAGTCAGAACACACGAGACAAAATACCTAGATTCAACTCGTGTTCTCTTACCTAAAGGTTTGCCGGGAAGTGTAGGCGTCCTTGCAGCTTAAAGTTTAGCATTTACAGTGCAGGCGTCCTTGAAGCTTAAAGTTTAGCATTTACAGAGCAGCGAGGAGGGAGGTGCAGGCGTGGGGCGCCTTTCCTCCCACTCTCAAGGTGCATCATGGCATTTTCCCTTCCCCTCACCCAGCCTAGCCCTGCAGAGCAATGCCTGGCTGCACCGGGAGATTTTAAGCTGCAAGGACCCCCGCACATCCCTCTCTGCTGCTCTGTAAATGCTAAACTTTAAGCTGCAAGGACACCTGCACTTCTCCCTGCTGCTCTGTAAATGCTAAACTTTAAGCTGCAAGGACGCCTACACTTCCCGACAAACCTTTAGGTAAGAGAACACGAGTTGAACCTAGGTATTTCATCTCGTGTGTTTTGACTGTAAGTGAGAGTGTATTTGCATATTTCATTTATAATTATAATCTTTTATCTCTTCTTGTTGGACACTGACATTCACTTTCTATCTGTCTTTAGTTTTGCAGACTCCTAAAGTGAAAGGGTACCATGGCTGCCCCTGGAAACAGTCATGGACCTTAGCAGTGCGGCATGGAAGAGAAGACAAGGCTTCTCTCTCTTTGCCATCCCTGGGAGGTCCACCATGGGTTCCACTCCATATCTGGTATAAATTAGGGATGAATAGAAAGGAGTAGATTACTGTATTGTCGAAGGACACTGAGAGATCTCTGTCTTTTGGTGCTACACCTCTGAAGATGCCAGCCACAGCTGCTGGCGAAACGTCAGGAACTACAATGCAGACCACGGCAATACAGCCTGGAAAACCCACAACAACCATCGAGTAGATTACTTCTTTCCAATCTTATTTTACTGCTCCATTAGACTTTGGATATGACTTAATTATATTTTAGTTTTAAAAGAGAGAATTTAAGAAGTTGATGATGGAATTTAAGCAAGAAAAATGTGTTCTTTTCAGGTTTACACATGAAGAGATGTATAGAGAGAGAGCAATAACATGTTAAATAGTAAGTTTTCCATTAAAAAACTTTGTTATTATGCTTTTCCACATAAGGCAGCAGCACAATTGTGTAACTTAAAAATAAGATTAAAAGGGGGGCGTGGCACCGGCTCCGAAGGAGAAGGTTGCTTGAGAAGAGAGCTCTGTCCCTCCCCCCTCTAATTCCTCATTGTACATTGTCATAACAAAACTAAAAATCAAAATAAGAGAAGAATATGGGCAAAGAAGGCATGGGGAAGAAAAAAGGAAAGTTAAATGTCTCAAAAAGACTCCAAGACTTCTTCCCAAATTCGCAGCAGGCAGCAGAGGAAGACTGTGCTGCAATCAAAATGGTGGACAAAAGCAGCAGAGGTAAGAGCAATTTAACTACCCTTGCTGATCCCATGCTTATGGAATTTCTCGCCCATTTGGAACAAAAAATAGTGAACAAAATGTCAACTTTGCTTCAACCATTGATAGATCAGCTAACAGAAATAAAATCGGCTTTAGATAAAACAGCACAGATTGCTGGACAAGTACTAGCATTAAGCACGTCATTACAGTCTGAACTATCTGGGTTACAACAAGTGAACAAGCCACTACAAGAAAAAATTGTACATATGGAGATAACAGCAAAAAAATCAAATCTGAAGTTTAGAAATTTTGAAGAGCAAGCAACTCTAAATGTTGATCTGCCTTCTTTTCTAGCGTCATGGCTAGCACAACACTTACAACTTTAAAAAGGTGCAACCCCTTTGACTACTAAAGCTTACCGAGTGGGAACCCAAAAAAATCCAGAATCTAAGAAGCCTAGAGATATCTTAGCTACAATTCCAGACGGGGAAATACGGAGAAAAATCCTGGAAATAGCAAGGAAGAAAGGCTCAATCCCTTATAAAGGAACAGCTATCTCAATACTTACAGACTTGCAATCTTCAGTTTTAAACAAAAGAAGAGAACTTAAATCAATAACTGAAGCATTGAGGAAAGCTCAGATAAAATATAAATGGACCAACTATACGAAACTTCATGTTAAAACACAGGACTTTACTTACCAAGTTACAGACCAGGAATCTGGAAGATTACTTTTGCAAAACCTCAGTATTGAGTTTCCTAAGAAACTATACAGAAAAGAAAAGAACCCAATCTCTTGCCAATATACAGGGGAAGCAGGATTCCAGTGAGATGCAGCCAGCAAGCCAAGAGCAAATAAAATTTGATGTAACAAAATGTGATATAACAATGCAAGTTAAATGCAAAATTTAATATAATGTAAATATGTTATGACCGTATAATCTTTAAAAATCATATAGGAGTAGAGGTATGGGGGGGGGAGCAGAGCTCATATAGGGCTCCCATTTATTTTTTTTACAGTTCTTTTAAGTTTGGTATATATTTAGATACCAATAGTCTATAGGGTGTATCTCTTAGGCTACAGGGAACTGTTTAGCATAATTTAGACCATAGTTTATTTATCAGTATGTAAAATATTTATTATTTAACCAATCTAGGTATTAATATCATTGAAAAAGAGGGGGATTAGGGTTAAGTGTGGGAGGGGGGAATGAAGGAAGGAACTATCTTAATTAATAAGAGTTCTAATAAAAGCTACAAATCAATATTTTTCTTTTAAGAAGGAATAGAGTTAAAAGAGGGAGGGGGGAAGGGAAGGAGGGATTAGTTAAGCAGGTTAAGTGTTTGAATAATGGTTACAATTCATTGTTTTCTTTTTTATATATCATTTTCGGTAACCAATCTACTGAAGATCTGGCACTATGACAATCCTTATTTAATCACCTTTATAAAAGAATCTATTTTTATATATTATCTTTACCAATATACTGAGTATCATCAATATAGAAATAGAGCCTTATATCAAGTATAATATTATAAAGATTTTTCAATAATAATGTCAGGCCTTTGGATAATGCTTAATAAAAAATTTTACTCATTTATTTAACTATTTTTTTATAGGTAGCAAACATTGGAAAGAAAACTAATAATATCATTGTATGCTAACTATCTTTAACATCTGTAATAGAAGACTTATTTGATATCATTGTATAATATCTACCTTTATTATATTTGTAACTGTTTATTAAGCATAGTTTAATTAAAAAATTATTTAAAAAGGAAAAAAAATAAGATTAAAAGGAAGCCCTTCAACACTACTTTTAATTTTGTTCAAATGAACCGCATCTGTGTCAAACAACATTTTTTAAATTTTTTTAAAAATGTTACTTATTTGTCATTTGTATGTTCCAGAAGAGACCAACTGCTAGAGGACAACTCAAGCAAGATGGACTGTGAACGAAGAAGGCCATCAAAAATTCTGGGGCACAGCTTTTGGTCTGCACTCTGCACTGTACTGTGGTTTAGGAAGGTTGTTCCAGAAGGGTTCAATTGCATTCATGTATGGCATAAAAGTAAAACCAAATTAAAATTAAATTAAAATTTAAAGTAATTAATTAAAATAAAATTAACACAGTTCATACAATTAAATTAATAAATTAAATTAAAATAATGGATTTGTCAGCATTTTATTTGGCTTCTTTTTATTTATTTTTATTATGTTATTTATTTGCTTCATTAAACCACACCTTTCTCCCCAATGGGAACCCAAAGCAGTTTACTTTCTTCTCCACTCCTCCATTTTATCCTCACAACAAGCCTGGGAGATGCATTAGACTGAGAGCATATGATTGGCCCAAGGTCACCCCGCCAGCTTCCATAGCAGATTAGGGGTTCAGCCTGGGTCTCCCATATCCTAGTCTGACCCTCTAATCACTCCACTATGCTGGCTTTTGAATACATGTTGTAGCATGCATTCTAGAAATAAAATTTTAGAAGAAGCAGGATTCTGTTATTAGGAATCTGTGTCATCGTTAATGTTTCCAGTAGTATAGAATCTCAAACTTTAAAGAGGATGTTTAGTAAGAATCATTAGCCTCAATACATATCAAAGCTGCATTTCTTTTTTAAAAACCACCTTTGGAACTCTGCACAAATAGTGTGCAGTCACAAGGAAAGTGGGTTAAAATGATCCAGGTTCTGTTGTGCTTATGGCAAAATGGGAAGGCTGCTTGTAAGATGCACCCATAATGAAGCATTCACACATCATAAACAAAATTGCAATCCAGATCACTTCAAGCCAAGAAAAGAAAGCCTTATCCCAGTGACCCCCAAAGTGGAATCTATGGGTACCATGTTACCCACCATTATGTTTCCTTGCACCCACTCATTTTTTTCACAAAGCACCTCTTCTAAAAAGCAAAGAGCTGATTCTGGCATTCATCCTTCTGCTTCAGAAGATGCCAGAAAGAATAAAACAGGGTTAACATACCTGTAACTTATGTTCATCGAGTTCTTCTGTGCTGACACACATGGGGACTGTGCAGGCGCAGGCCAGCCGCCGGAGAATTCTTTATCGCTTCTATAGCTCCGAAGGGACCGTTTGTCGCGCGCCTCAGCGACCGTTTTCCCACCCAAACGGTCACATGTCTTCCCAGCGACCAACGGCCCCTTCCCTCAGTTCTCCCTTGCCGCCGCTATCCAATACACATAGCCATAATCCTTTAAAACATCAATATTGTTAGAATCCTCATATTATCGTGCATTGGAATTCACAGCGGGGTAGGAAAGGAGGGATGTGTGTCAGCACAGAAGAACTCGATGAACATCGAGTTACAGGTATGTTAACCCTGTTTTCATCTTCGTTCTTCTGTGCCTCCACACATGGGAGAGTACCAAGCTTCACACAATAAGGAAGGTGGGGTGAAATCCAACTCAATTTTATTATATAACAATAGTCCTAGTACCAGGACCAATAAATAAATCATTGTACAGTAATATTCAACGTGTTCAATAAATATATACATATATACATATATACACAAAGTGTCATGGTCAGTTATTACAAGAACACCCTCCAGTATCCCTTCAGGAAAACAGGGAATGGAGGACAGCTTTAGCCACAGAAACCTCCTGCTCTGCATTGACATCCATAGCATAGTGTTTAACAAATGTGTCAGCAGAGGACCACGTAGCTGCCCTACAGATATTAACCAGCGGCACACCCCTGATGAGTGCCGAAGAGGCTGCTTGAGACCGTGTGGAATGGGCTCTGACCTGCAGTGGGCCAGCCACCCCAGCTAGGGCATAGGCCTTACTAATGGCCGATACAATCCACCGTGACAGGGTCTGCGAAGACGCTCTGTTACCCTTATCCTTGGCCCCAAAACAGATGAATAGATGAGGACTAGTACGAAAACCCCTAGTCCTATCCAAGTAGAAGGCCAGGGCTCTCTTTAGGTCCAAAGTATGAAGGGCTTTTTCCCCCTTGGAAGTTGGCTGTGGAAAAAACGCAGGCAGCGTAATCTCCTGCGACAAGTGGAAAGCGGACACCACCTTAGGCAGGAACCTCAGGCAGGGACGCAGAACCACCCTATTGCTATGGAATAGGAGGAAGGGAGGGTCAGCCCTAAGTGCTGATAGTTCACTAACCCTTCTGGCAGACGTTACAGCCATCAGAAATGCCACCTTGTACAATAACAAATCCAAGGGGCATGTAGCCAAAGGCTCGAGGCAGCATCAGCCTTGATAACACCAGAGACAGAGACCATTGAGGTACAGGGGGGTACAGGGGGTACAGGGGGATAAAGATTAAACATCCCCTTCAAAAACTGGCGGGATTTACAGTGTAAGAATACTGTGCCACCATCTACTTGGGCATGGAAGGCGGAAATAGCCGCAAGATGGACCTTGAGGGAGGTAACCCTCAAACCTTGGTCCCTCAACTGGCAGAGATAGTCAAATACGAGCCCCAGGGGGCTACTGGCAGGCACCACTCCTTTAGCAAATGCCCACGTCTCAAATCTACGCCACTTAGCCTCATAAGAGCGCCTAGTGGACGGCTTCCTAGCGTTCAGTAAGACCCTCTCCACCTGATCTGAAAATGCTACTGGTGGGGAACTATCCGCCAGGCTGACAGGTGAAGCTTTCCGGGGTCGTGATGGAACAGGCTCCCGTTCCGCAGGAGATCCTGCCGGGGAGGCAGACTCACATACATCCGTTGGGACATCTGCAGGAGCTTGGGGAACCACACCTGTCTTGGCCAAAACGGGGCCACAAGTATGCAATCCGTCCTGTCCTCCTCTATCTTGCACAGTACCCTGGGTATCAGTGGGAATGGCAGAAATACATAGTGTAACCCGCGGGTCCACATAAACTGGAAGGCATCCCCAATAGAGAGGGGGTCGCTCCCTGCCCTTGAACAGAACCTCTGGGCCTTCATGTTTGCCGCAGTCGCGAACAGATCTATGTCTGGATGGCTCCACATCTGGAAGATCGGCCCAATGTACTCTGCGTTCACTTCCCACTCGTGATCCAAGAACAGGACCCTGCTCAGGGCATCTGCCCGAGTATTGTCTGAACCTGCCACGTGTATAGCCCGAAGCATCACACCATTCCGGACTGCCCACTGCCAAATGAGCGTGGCCTCCCGGCAGAGGACCATAGATGCTGTGCCCTCTTGCTGGTTTAAGTAGTACATGGCAGTCGTGTTGTCCGTCTGCACCAACACCTGGCGATTTTGTAGCAATGCTGCAAGGGACACAAGTGCAAAACGAATGGCTCTTAGTTCAAGCACATTAATATGGAGGGTCTTTTCCCTCTCTGACCAGACATCCTGCACACATACATCACCACAATAGGCCCCCCATCCCTGCAGGGACGCATCAGTGGTCACCGTAACGTCAGGATGCCGATAACCAAACAGGGTCCCCTTGAGTAGGTTGTCATCAGACAGCCACCAGTCCAGGGAGGATAGAATAGCCCTAGGTATGGACAGCTTGAGAGACGGAGGGTGGCGCATAGCATCATACCTCCGCACAAACCAATTTTGAAGCGGACGCATATGCAGTCTAGCAAAGGGGACCACAGAAGTGGCTGCCGCCATATGCCCCAGCAAACATTGGATGAAACGTACAGATTGGAAGCGGTTCCTTTTAAACATGGATACCAGACCCTTCAGTGACTTAGCCCTCTCAGGGGGGAGCAGTGCCTTACCCTCTACAGAATCTAAAATTGCCCCAATATAGGAGACCTTTCGGTTGGGCACCAGTTTAGATTTTTCAAAATTTACCAGAAGCCCCAAGCGTTTGCAAGTGCTCAGTACTAATTCTATGTCTTGCACCAGCTTAGTCTCCGAACCAGCCATGATGAGCCAGTCATCGAAGTAGGGAAAGATAGTACAGCCCTCCTCCCAAAGGAAGGAGACCACAGGAGCCACACATTTGGTGAATACACGTGGCGCCGTGGATAGACCGAAGGGCAGCACCCTTTGCCGGTAAACGAAGCTCAGGTATTTCCTGTGCTCCTCACGTATCCCCACATGAAAATAAGCATCCTTCAAATCGAGGACAGCAAACCAATCCCCTTTCTTTAGCAATGAGATCACAGTTGACAGAGTGACCATCTTGAACTTAGTAACCTTTAAAAAGGCATTAAGGCCCCTCAATTCTAGAATGGGGCATAAACCCCCATCCTTCTTGGGGACCAGGAAGAACCTAGAGAAGAACCCCCTTACAGATTCCTCATAGGCCATTTCTTCCACAGCACCCTTGGCCAAGAGCGACACTATTTCCGCATCTAGCTCTGCCATAGTATTATTTACAGCCGTTAGAGGTGAACTACACCTAGGCAGTTCCAAAAATTCCAGCCCGTATCCCACATCAACGATCGTTAAGACCCATGAGTCAGATGTTATTGACTCCCAGTCAAAGATGAAAGGCCTAAGCCTTTCGGAAAAGTTCGGGGATGCGGCTGGATCGTCCCATCAATATTGCCTTCCAGGACCCTGCTGATCCTTCTGCTGGGCCACGGGTTGATGAGCACGAGGTTTGAAAGGCCTACGCCTCCTAGGCTGCTGGGCAGGAGTGTAGTGCCGCTGAGGGTAGGCAGAGTACTACTGGTAAAATGGCCGCTGTTGCTGGTACCTGCCCTGGTAGTGATACGGCATGTACCGTGTGGCATACCGTGGCCTGGGTGCAGGTTTATCCGCTTGTGCCAACCCCAAGGACCGTGCCGTCTGCCTGTCCTCTTTTTTCTTCTTGAGGGCCTCATCAGTTGTGGTAGAAAACAGAGAATCTCCTTCAAAAGGTAGGCCCTCGATCCTAGACCTCACCTCCTGCGATAGAGCCGTTGACCTGAGCCAGGAGTGACGTCTGAGGAGCACTGCCAAAGCCATCCCACGCGCGGCAGTGTCGGCCGCATGGGTCCCCGCATTCATCTGCTGTTTAGACAGACGAACAGCCTCCGTCTGCAGCAAGGACACCACGGCTTTCTTGTCAGGTGGTAAGTCCCCTACGTAGGACGCCAGCTTCTCCCACAGATATAGTTGATAGCCAGCCATGATCGTTTGGTAGTTGGCTATCCAAAGGCCTACGGATGAAATAGAATACTGGTGCCTACCCATTGCGTCGATTTTTCTGCCCTCCTTATCCGGTGGTGCGGAAGAGGGGCCCGACTGACGAGGCTGGATCTCCTCGGCAACCAATGAGGAGGGTGGAGGGTGTCTTGCCAATGACTGCCAGGTGCCCTGCTTGATCTTGTACATCTGCTCTATTCTTTTCGATGTAGCAGGTTGGTCACAGGGCACCTTCCACACCTTCTCCACAATCTCCTCTACCCCTTCCAGCATGGGGAAGCCCACTGTCGCCGGGTTGTCCCCGTAGATCCGATGCAGGAGCTTATCCTTGGTCTGTGGCGTGGCCGAGGAGATATCCATCTCAAGGGCTTTTGCCATGCGAGCCATCTGGTCGGAGTAGATCCGAAGATCCTCGTAAGGGGAGCTGGTACTGGGCGCCACGTTGTCGTCTGGGGACGGCTCCAACCACGACTCCGACCTGTAGTCCCCGACACTCTCAGCCTCCTCCTCATCGGAACCAAGCACCGACTCGTCTCCCCAATAGGGTGGAGGCAGCCAACCCTGCCCTGAGGTGGATGGCCTCAGTTCCAACAATTCGAATCCGGCATGGGCCCCCTTCCAGTGGCAATGGTAGGCCGGAGGGATGTACGAGGCCTGACGATGGCGAGACTCCATGGAGTGCCCGGAACCGACGCTCCCCACTTCAGAACGGCGCCAGCTATGGGTGGAAGCCGCCGGGGACCGGAGAGCAGCTGGAGCAGGTGAAGGTCGGATCCGATGGTGGGTTGGCGGGCTCGGATCCGCAGCCGGGGAGTGATCACTAGGGATCACAATGAAGGCCCCCGGATCCGGTACCTCTTCTGGAACGGGTGAATCCAGGTGAGGGGAAGGTGTGCGAGGGACCACCATCATGACCTCCTCAGTTGATGCCCAACGTGGCGACCGAGAGCGATGACGCTTGGCCTTCTTCAGTTTCTTCAAAGGAGGTTCGGAAGAGGCCCTCGGAACCAAAGCCACTTCAGTGGTTGGCCGCTTGCTCGAACTCGGCTTCGGATCCGACACCTTCCTCGGGGTCGGCTTCCCGGCGGCGAGCTGTGGTCTCGGCACCGCACCAGTCATCGAATCCACCGATGGCCTCGGGTCCACGCTCCTCGGTTCCGAGTCCGAAGCCCTCGGATCCAATCGAGTCGAAGAAGTGCTACGGGGCGGTCTCACCAATCCCTGCACTGGAGAGGCTGCTCTCGACGCCGCAGCACTCGTCGGCCGAGATTTCGACGCCGACTTTGTTGATGCCACTGAGCCCGCTCGGGAACGCTTTTCCCGCTCGGGAACGCAGAGGGGCTAGGGCCAACCATGGGGGAAGAGGCTAGGGCCAACCCTAGCTAGGGGCTAGGGGAAGGGGCTAGGGCCAACCGTGGGGGAAGGCAGCGGAGTACCCTCGGACATGACCTTCTGCCACAAGGAGGAGTTCAAGCAGGCCTTGCGCTCCTGCCAGGCCTTGTGGGTAAAGCTCTGGCATATTTTACAGGCCGAAACGTTGTGGGTCTCCCCCAGGCAAAACAAGCACAAATCATGGCCATCGGTCTGGGCCATTTTCGTGTGGCACTGAACACAGTGCTTAAATAAGGCCTTCGAAGCCATATTAGGGTCAGGCAACAGGCGTCGTCAAAAACAGTCCGAGGTTATATTTACCGAGTCCAAAACAAGATCCAAATCAGTAAGACGAAGAGTAGTCCAAAGTCCGAAGTCCGAGGTCAAAAACCAAATTCACCAGATCAAGCAATAAAGCACTAAAGCACGGAGCTGCGAAGCAGACGTTCTCTCCAAGCGGCGGCAAGAAGAGAACTGAGGGAAGGGTCCGTTGGTCGCTGGGAAGACATGTGACCGTTTGGGCGGGAAAACGGTCGCTGAGGCGCGCGACAAACAGCCCCTTCGGAGCTATAGAAGCGATAAAGAATTCTCCGGCAGCTGGCCTGCGCCTGTGCAGTCCCCATGTGTGGAGGCACAGAAGAACGAAGATGAACCTTAGGGCCTGAAAGGACTGCCCATTCAGAAATATCTCCCCCATTATAGGGGGATGTTTGGCTTGGGAACTGCATCTCACAGTACCTCTTTTGTGACTGGTCCCATCTCCTATGGTCCTACCTTGTGTAATGGTACCCACAGCCCTCTCTCAACACTCCAAAAGTTCCCACAGGCTCTAAGGCTCAACAAGGTTGGAAACTTTTATTTTTTTGTTTGTTTATTTTATTTGGCTTATACTCCACCCTTCCCACAAGCAGGCTCAGGGCAGCTTCCAACAAGATATATTGTTAAAAATATGATAAAAACATTATAGCCACATTAATCCAAATAGCATGAAAAAGTCCAGGTGCTACCAAGCAAATCAGGCTGCTGAAAAGGCACCGCCATGATGTAACTCCACAGCAGCTGCAAAAGGAGGGCATGGCGGTCAGAAGGGGGACAAAATGCTGGCCCCTAGTCAAAGGCCCAGCAGAACATCTCCACCTTTCCTTAGCCTAATCATTTTAACTCAGAAGAAAATTCCATTTGGGTCTGATTCATTCATTGAAAGTCACTTTCAAATAGTAATTTACAAGGGCATTTTTAGAAAGCAAGCCCTCAAATACAACTTTTCTCCCATCCCCATTCATGTCAACAGTCTGTGCACCAGTTAAAGCCTGAATGGTGGAGGTATTGTCACTGTATTGGTGGCCTTCACCCTTAATCCTTATCTGCAATCATATCCTGTTGTTCTTCCAGGTCAAATGTATTGACCTGTAGTTCTCACAACCCTCAGTGGCTTTTATTAGTGAAACAATTTAAAGTCATCAGCATATTTGAACAAATTGTGGTTCACATCTCCTTCCAATTCATTAGGCTATTAAATACCCTTGCTTTAGTAGAGCCCCCCCCCCCCCGGTCTCTTGTTATTAACCTCTCTCAGCTTTGAGTCATCCTTTTGATACAAGTTTGTTTCCTGTTTATTATATTTTTAATCTGTAGCAACTCTTTGCCCTTTACTCAGAGGCTATTTATTTCTCCCTTATTATCTTTTTCCACAAGATTTTTTTTTCCTTTTAAAAATCAGAATACATTTATCGGATGCATTGCTTTTTCCATTACAGTGCAAAGGTCTGATTTTCCAGCCACGTAGTTGAATGTATACAGTCCATTGAAATACATGTAACAAACCGTGGAAGTTTTTAAAAATGCAAAGCAACATAAGTGGACTTTGGTTTTGAGAAGAGGAGCAACAGGAGAGAAAGTAATCAAAATCTCTACCTTTCAAACTTCTTTTCCTCTAAGTGGGGTTCCACAGGCAGGTCTGACATCTTGAAGAAAAAGTAGGTTAGAAGGAATTGTGGAAGAACAACTGATGTGGAAAGCACTACCTTGTCTCCTTTTGATAAAAATTGCAGCCTCCTGAGGCTGCTTTTCGTGTATAAAAGTCAGGGCTTTGTTACATTACATTAACCTGCATTATCATATAATTCACCCTTTAAACTTTTCCATTAGTTCCTGGGCTTGGTATAATTGATTTAGCATTCCACAGAAAATTGGGCTATCTCCAAGAAACAGTATTTCTTCACTTCATTTATACTTTACTTTGGATTATCTGAAGAAGGGATCTTTGCCTTTCAAAAGTTTATACCCCCAAATCTTGTTGGTCTCTACGGTGCCACTTGACACAAATCCTGCTACCCCAAAAAATCTGTTTTCAAAAATTTAAAATTCAATACATTTTAGATATATCTACCCTGTAAGAATATTCCAATATCGTTGCGATTCTAGAATTTGTAAAATGTGGATATCCTGTTTACCCTGTAGTTCTTGTAGAACTTCAGCACTTCAATTACTGATTGGTAAGAAAAATAGTTTTTCCAACTTCCTGTTCCTCAAAATCAGTATTGTAACAGTATCATCGTATTTGTTCAAGCTTGGGAAATATTAATTAACTTTAATTTATTATATTCTCAGCATCCATTATGGACTAATTATCACAAATTAGCAATGTTCGATTGTAAAGTAACCTTTTTTTTGATAAAGGAATTAATAGCCAAGGTAGAGTTTTCTTAGTTAATTCTCCGAGTGACTGGGTTAATATTTTTCTATGCCTTCCTATATTGTCTCCATAGATCATCTGGGACATTTACAGTATTTACCAAACTTTATTCTAAAGATGGAAGTACCAGCTTGATCTCACCCACCATCAATTCAAACAGATCTATGATATTAAAAGAAGAGAATTTAAGAAATGCAGTTTGATGAAGGAAGAAAGGAAAAATATAAATGTAACAAAAAGTACAAGTAAATACAAATTATGCAATTGAAGCATAGACTCAGATAAAAGTTGGCCTCTCGGATTTTCACCTTTACAGTCCATCTTTCTTGCCTCCTATCAACAACTCATATTCAATAACAGTGGCTATTTTTCCTAAACTGCCCATTCCAATCCAATCCAATCCAATCCAATCCAATCCAATCCATTCAAGCCTATTTTTGGGCCTGGTTATGGGACTGAAATAGCCTTGATCACCCTCATGGATGATCTGTGCCAGGAGATGGATGGGGAACTGTGACCCTGTAGCTTTTGATACCATCATTCTGGACCACCTTTCAGGACTGGGACAGGGAGGCACCATTCTGTGGTGGTTTCTGTTTTTTTTCAAATGCAGGTTTCAGATGGGGGGCTCTTACATCCCTTGGCATCTACTCCAGGTTCTATTTTGTCCTGCAAGGTTCTATTTTGTCCCCCACGGTGTTCAACATCTATGTTAAGATGCTGGGAGAGGTCATCCACAGATTTGGACTGAGTGGCTACCAACAGGTGGATGATAGTTCTATCTTGCACTTCCAACAGGTCTCATGGAAGCTGTGAAAATCCAAACTAGGACCTGGAAACAGTTTGGGAAAGGATGGTGGAAAGCACCACCATTAATGGAATTAATTTGCAAGATCGTTTTCCTGTATACTTGTGACCAATTAATGAACTGATTCAGTGCGAGATGAGGTTGACCAGAGAAAGATTACAACCTGATAATGTCAGAAGAGCAAGCAGAACTCTCTAAAGCACTGTATATCACCATCATCCACCATAATTCTTGAGCGGGTGGCAGTCTGCTCTCTCAAGATTTCCATTAAACACTGGATATTATATTTTTATAGCCAAACGTCTTGAAAGAATGCCAGAGAAATGAGGTGCTGGCAAGAAGAACTATCTGATGTCCCTTGTATGAGGCTAAACAGGCATCTGGATTCAATTTCATAGTTTCAGCATCATTGTTGAAACCGGTTTGATGCCTTTGTTCTACCTTTTGTACTTCTCCACATATCACAATTTCACTTCCCTTATTCCTTGTTCTCCATCACAACTTGGTCCATACCTTACTTTTAAGGGAGAATAGTTTAATAATGCCTTTCACTTTTTTTTTTTTTTTGCAGAATGCGTTCTTGCTGACATTGCTGTGGCTTCTATTTAAGGAGTATCAAGTGATGACATATCATGACAGAAAGTAGTGATATCTTTGCACAACAGCAGCCCAATCTAGAGTATATTTCAGAACATTTTTAAAATGGAGAGAAAGATAATAGGGAAAAACTGATGACAATAACGAGTGTCATTTTAGTGAACCAAAAGAAACCAAACACAAATAAAAGTATCTGGCAATTCTCTGTATAAACAAACAGAACGCTTCAGAGTCACATTGTAGGATACATTGCAAAATATTCTCAAGAGATTAGATGTGATAGTTCAACGCTATTTGGAATGGGATCTGCTAAAGACCTTCAGAATGACAGGATTTTTTCACATCTTATATATCAGTTTTAAAACAGCAGATCAAAACCAAACAAAAGAGAGAAAAGTTTACCCAACAAGAGAAACAATGGTAACCTTCATTGTTGTCATTACAATTAAGTCATGGCAGTCATTGCTGATACTAATATATAACTAGGAAGGTCTTTCACATGTGCCAGAGAGTAAACATTTTCAAAATTATTTAACAAAAGTATGACTGGATTCTCTGAGATATAATAATCCATGATTCCATTGATTCTTTTCAAAATTAGATGGCAGTAGTTATATAGTTTTTGTAGAACCTTTCTGACTACACCCTTTCCAGCATCTGTCTGGCTCCTTCTGAAGAATGTGGCACTCCAGGCAGATGGCAACTGCTGCCTTAGCCAGGTGCCATTATTTGCCTCCACGGATGAAGGGAGACAGGCAGGTGCTTTCTTGGGCATCCAGGGTAGTAATAGTAGTCGTATTTATGGTATGTGTCGGGGTGGAGCTTGTGGGCCTCCCCAGCCTGCTCTGCCCCTGACATCTCAGTTGCACCTCGTGCTCGAGTGAGAGAGGAGTGTCATTTCTCTGTGCCCACTCAACATGAGGAGCAGGAGATGGGGCTGGTCTTCTGTGTGCTGGTGTTTGCCTGCACGCAGTGAGGCTCGCCTCACTGCAGCACGGCTACCCTTGCTGCGGTGGAGAGTCTGCTGCGGCGGAGAGTCTGCTGTGGCTGGGCAGCTTGCCCCAGCAGGGTGGAGGCATAGCTGTAGTGGCGGTGGCGTGGCAGTGAACAGAGGTGCCTCGGCCCAGCTAGCGGCTTATTGGCCGCTTCGTGGCCGCTTCACTTGACGTGGCTGTGTTGACCATAGGGATGCAGAGGGGAGTGTCCGGGCTTTGATCCCCCATGGTGCACCTTGTCAGAGGCCTCGCGGCCTGATGGGGCTTGAGACAGGATGGTGCGGTAGGGAGTTAGGGCTTTTTGCTTCCCCCGGTGCTCCTTGACAGTGTGTTCATATGCACACCTCCTTGTGAAGGTAGGGGGGAGGTGATAGCAGGGCCTTGGGCTGTTGGAGGGTTACTTGGGCCTGCACTAGCCTTGTTCCCCCATGGTGTTTCTTGCTGGGCCGCCATTTTGCCAGGCCTTTTGTTGGGCCTTGAGAGCACTTTGCTTTCCTTGCGAGCCCCTAGTTGGTGGCCATTTTAGGTGCTACTGCACCTCTTGCCTCAGGCGGCCATTTTCTTGTGGGGCCTAGTTGAGATTCAGCTGCATTGATACCCATTAACTGGTGGCTTTTATAAGCCTTTGAAGCTACTGGGGGCTGAGTGGTCATTTTGAGAGGCACCCATTGTGACAGGCCTTCATTGGAGGCCGGGTGCTTGGTACTATTCATTAGCTGCGGCCTTTATGTATTGTTCTTGTTGCCCATTTGGAGGTGCTCTTTTCCAGGGGGGCCTTGTTTATCTTAATATGCCTCCAAAAAAAGGATTTGGACCCTCTAAGGGCAAACAGTCGGCCAAGCAGCCTGCGCCTAAAAGGCCTGTTGCTCTGTCATCCTCTGATGATGAGGATGAGGGCCCAATGAGGCAGAAGATTTTAGAGCGGATTGCTGCCTTGGAAAAGGGGATGGGCCTCCCGGTTGTGGGTTTGGGAGTTAAGTGAGCTAGGCCCATCAGGATTTCTGCAAAGAAAGCTTCTATGAATGACATCCTGTCTCGCTTATCTGCTCTTGAGGGTTCTTCTGGCCTTGGAGACACTGGGGCCAGGCCGCTGCCTCTGTGCCCCCTGGCACACCACAATCTGCATACACACCATCTGCATATACTCAGACAGCTGCTTCCAATACTGGTGCTCCTCAGTCCCATATTGCAGACGGTGGTTGGTCTCAGTGGGGACAGTCATTCCTTATGGGTCAGGCTCCAGTAGCCAGTGTCTGGCCTCCTGTTACATCTCAGTCACAGCCAGGCTTGGGAGTGGTGGTGCCTTGGGGGTCATTTTATGGGATCCCTTGGGCCAGTTATGGAGCCATACCTTTTAGGGCCCTACCATTTGGGGATACAGCAATGCCTCTTGGTGACCACCTTACCCCAGCCACTAGGGAGAAGATCTTTAAAGGAGAATACGTTGATGTCTTTACCCTTCTCTTCAGGGAGCTGGAGAAGAAGGATAAAGAGATATGGATTACAGGGATAAAGAGCACCTTAGGCACCACAAGATAGACAGGTCCTGGTCCAACTGGTTGCTGGGATTCCTGATTTATGCAGGTGTCATAGCCCATGCTCAGCTCTGGAGGGCTGCCCCCTTGTTCCAGTACATGGACATTATTTATAGGAGGTATTTGGACTTTTTGGGGGCAGCCTGGCTGCAATACGACAAAGAATTCCAGATGCGTGTGGCTCTTAACTCCACTTTGCCTTGGGATCAGATACATCAGCAGCTGTGGCTGCAGTTGATGTCGCTGGCAAAGCCTAATGTAGGTGACCACTTGGATAGTGGGCACCTTGTGCAGCGGTCTTCTTCAGGATCAGCATCCAGCACCCATGCCCCTATGGGGCAGTCAGTTAACTCTGGCTGCTTTACTGGGAGTTTTCCTCCCAGGGGGTCTGCAGCAGGAAGGGTTGCAGGTTTGGGAATGAGTGCCCAATACGCAGGGGCCCCAATTCATTCACAGTGTGCTAACATTTTAAGTTGTTTGGAGAGCAAGGGGGTGGTTCTGGAGTGCAGCAGGCTTCTGGAAAAGGGCCCTAGCCCAATAAATCTGAGGGTACTTGAGGCCATGCTGGCCAGTTACCCCAGGCAGTCTGATGTTCAGTTTTTGTTAAAAAAAAATTCTCTAGGTATTCGGATCCCATTTCAGGGCCCCAGGTCCTCCTTCATGTCACCCAATTTGCATTCCATGGTTGGCATGGAGGAGGCGGTCCAAGCTAAGATTGCGAAAGAGTGTGCTGAAGGGAGGGTTCTGGGTCCATTCCCTTCTCCACCAGTACCCTATTTGCAGGTCACCCCCTTGGGAGATGTTCCCAAGAAAGCAGCCAACAAGTTTTGGCTCATACATCATTTGTCATACCCTAGGAGAAGTTCCGTAAATGATGGCATTCCTGAGCACCTCTGCTCTGTAAGATATACTTCCTTTGACCAAGCGGTCAGTGTAGTGAGGAGGTGTGGACCTGGGGTGGAGATGATGAAATGAGACATTAAGTCAGCGTTTTGTCTTTTCCCTGTCCATCCTGACGACTTTGAGTTGTTGGGATTTTGCTTTCAGGGCCAGTTTTACAGGGATAGAGCACTTCCTATGGGGTGCTCCATTTCATGTGTGGCCTTTGAACATTTTAGTTCATTCCTGGAGTGGGCACTGCATCACTGGCAACAGTGCTGGGACACAGCCCACTATTTGGACTATTTTCTTTTTGTGGGCCCGGCGGGTTCCAGTCAGTGTGACCAGCTTCTGGAAGACTTTGTTAGACTTTCCAAAGAGCTTGGTGTACCCCTGGCTCATGAAAAGAGCGAGGGTCCATCCCAGATTCTTATATTTCTGGGCACAGTTGCCAGCCAATAAGCTAAGGGACCTTTAGGTGCAATTGCGTGGCCTTCTGGGGAGTTGGAAGGTTTTTCTGCTGGAGCTGCAGCAGGTAGTGGGCTACCTCAATTTTGCGTGCCGGGTGGTTGCCCCAGATAGGGCCTTTTTAAGGTGCCTTTGTGAGGCCATGAGTTCTCTTAGGCTTCTACATCATCAACTGCGTATCTCAGGGGGCATGTGAGAGGACTTGGCTGTTTGGTTAAGAGTTCTTGGAGTCATTTAATGGGGTCTCTTTTTGAAAGACGGGTTTGTTACTGAAAGGGGAATTGCAGGTTTTCTCTGATGCCTCCGGCTCAACAGGCTTAGGGGGCATTGGTGTTCAGCCCAATGGCCTGACAACTGGGTAGAAGCTGGTCTTTGTAGAGATTTGACATTCCTTGAATTTTTCCCAATCCTAGTGGCGGTTTACTTGTGCGGAAATGAGCTCGCGAACCACTCCATGCACTCTTGGTGCAATAATATGGCAGTGGTTCATGTGGTTAATTCCTTCTCTTCTAAATCTGCTAGGGTAATGAAGCTGGTCTATGCTTTTACACTCATGTGCTTGCGCCTTAACATTTTGTTCTCAGCCAGGCATGTACCTGGCATGAAGAATGGAATGGCAGATGCCCTGTCTCACCTGCAGATGGACCGGTTTCATCAGCTTGCCCCCGAGGCTGACTTGTTGCCAGCTCAGATGCTTCCAGATCTCTGGCAGATTGGGAGCACGAGGCCTGCAGGGCCATTTAATTAGCTTTGGCCCCTAGGACCCAGAGAGCATATGACCACGCAGTATGGTATTTCACCGTGTTCAGGCAAGAGGCTGGTCTCAGCCAGTTGTGGCCCATCCCAGTTGAACACCTGTTATGTTTTTGCATGTTCCAAAAAGATAAGGGACAGGCGGTAAAATATATTAGAAGCCAGCTGGAAGTTTTGGCTTTTGCTTCAAAGGTATGAGGCCTTGCTGATCCCCTGGGTGACTTCCACATTCGGAAGATGTTGGAGAGGTGGTCTCGTGAGGTGGCAGCGCCCAGAGACCAAAGGCAGCCCATCTCCCCAGGAATTCTTTTGGGCCTGAGGGCATCATGGGTTGAGGTTTGTAGTTCTAGGTTTGAGGAGGTGCTTTTCCATGCAGCATCCTTGACAGCCTTTTTTGGTGTGCTGAAAATCAGCGAGTTGGCTCTCCAGTCTCTTAATGACCAATCTGGTCGTCCCTTGCTTGCCAACGGTGCAAAATTTGAGGGGAACAGGGTTGTTATAGTGATCTGTCATTCCAAGATGGATCAGAGGCAAAAAGGAGTGGCAGTCAGCTTCGTCCCCTGCGAGGTGAGGGATTTGTCCCTGTTTTAGCTTTCTCTAATTACATTGAGCTCAAGGGAGACAAGCAAGGAATCTTATTTCAACATCCTGACAGGTCCCTGTTGACTAAGTACCAGTTTTGGATGGTCACAGGGTGGGTGCTTAATAAATCAGGCCTGGCAGGTGTTAGGTTTGGAACCCACTCATTCCGCATTGGGGCTGTGTCCACTGCCACTGCCATGGGCTTCTCAGGTCCCATTCTTCTGCTTATCAGGCATATGTTCAGCCACTTTAGACATGTCAAAATTTGACACCATTGCTGATGCTGTTTTCTTTTCTAGGTGCTGTTAGTCAACAGGAGAGGCTAAGGATCCTCATCTATGGCCACAGCATGGTTTTCTGGGCAGCCCACCAGGCCAAAAGGACGGTGATCAGGTCTCAGCATGGCCTGGGCAAGTGGGCTACCATTGAATGGCAAGGTAGAAGAGGCCTTCTGTGGTCTGGGCTGCTGCCTCTCTTGTTGAAGAGGAGGAGTCCTCCACCTCACATACTGGTTGTTCACCTGGGTGGGAACAACCTCAGATTCATGAAGGGTAAGGTTCTTTCCTTGCAGGCTCAGGCAGACTTGCATGAGATCAGCAAACGGTGGCCTGGCATGCTGATTTTCTGGTTGGCAATGCTTCTGCGCCGGGTATGGCAGGAAGCATTGGACCCTAAGGCTGTAGAATGGCTAGGTGGAAGGCCAACTGAGCCCTGTTCAAGGCTGTTAGCTGGGTTGGGAATCTATTTGTCTCATCTGCAAATTGCAGGCCTCTACCGAGGGGATGGTGTTACCTTTCTCATAAAGGTAACAGCATATTTCTAGACATTTTATAGCAAGGGCTCCAGTTGGCCTTAAGCCATTTGTGGGGCACTTTGGCCTAAGCTGAGGCTTGGCCTCGGTGGTGGCAGGTGAGAAGTTAGAGGAAGATGAGCAGGCCAGTGAGCACCCTTAGCATATCCCCATTGGTGGGGAAATGGGTCTGTCAGGAGTGACTGGCTGCTTTACAGCCCAGTTGTGAGGATAGACACCCTGGTGGGGAATCTCTGGACAAGCTAGTCTCCCCCCACAGCTTTACAGCCAGGTGGGGGAGCTTTAAAGTGGTGAACCACTTAGTCTGGCCAGGCTGGGTACCAGCCATATGATGGGATAACGAATTCTATGAACAGATGGATGGGGTGGCCATGGGAAGCCCTCTTAGCCCAGTTATAGCAAATGTCTACATAGAATATTTTGAAAAAACAGCTTTAGAATCAGCACCCCACAAACCTACAGTCTTGTTCTGGTTCATGGATGATACTTTTATCATTTGGAGCCATGGTGAGGAAGAATTGATGAAGTTTTTAAACCACCTCAACAATATCCACCCAAACATACAATTCACCATGGAAAAATAAATCGAGGGTAAACTCCTGTTTCTAGATACCTCGGTCATGTGCAAAGCAAACTTTCAATTAGGTCACAAGGTCTACAGAAAACCAACTCACACAGATCAGTACTTACACAAAAACTCCAATCACCACCCTCAACAGAAAAGAGGCATAATAAAAACATTAGTAGACCGTGCAAGATGGATATGTGAACTGCACTTTCTCAACAAGGAAACTAATCATTTAAACCACGCACTTCAAGCAAATGGCTACTCCAGAAATGAAATCAGAAGAGCGATTAAACCAAGGATAAATCAAACAACTAAGAAAAAACAGTCTTCCACAGGAAAAGTGTTTTTTCCATATATCAAAGGAATCACTGATCAGATGGGAAAACTTATGAAAAAGCACAACCTACAAACAGTATTCAGACCCACCAGAAAAATACAACAGATGCTACGATCAGCAAAAGATAGTAGAGACCCCCCCTCACCTCTGCAGGAGTATACTGCATACCTTGCAGCTGTGGACAAGTTTACATCAGGACCACACAGTGTAGCATCCAGACAAGAATAAAAGAACATGAAAGATGCTGCAGACTTGGCCAACCTGAAAAATCAGCAGTAGCTGAACATAGCCTAACTCAAACAGGACACAGTATCTTATTCCGGGACACTAAAATACTGGACAACACAACTAACTACTTTGTCAGATTGCACAGGGAAGGCATTGAAATTCATAAGCATAAGCACAATTTCAACAGGAAAGAAGAGAGTTTAAGAATGAATAGGGCATGGTTTCCAGTGCTGAAAAACACCAGACTAACAAAATACTCTACATCTTACAATAGCCCTGCAGATAAGATTAGCATATCGACCACCAATCCATATGCAAAAGAACCTCATCAGGATACAGTGAAGCTTCCCCCCATTAGCATTCCATACCCTCGGAAACTCTTACAGGATGACTCAGCCCAAACCGACCTTCCTGAGGAGATATAAATTACCTGCTAACATCTTCTCCACACATTGACACTGAGAGATCTCTGTCTTGTAGTGCTACACCTCTGAAGATGCCAGTCACAGATGCTGGCTAAACGTCAGGAACTACAATGCCAAGACCACGACCATTCAGCCTGGAAAATCTATAACAACTAATTATTAGTGGTTGTTAATTAATAAAGTGGCCCTTAGATCCAAGCTTGGCGTCTGTCATTCCGACTGGGGTGGCAATTTAAACAAACCATTTTATTCTCTGTTAAAAACAAAGCTGCAACAGACTGTTGTATTCTTTTGTTTGTGCTGTTCCAGGTTGCTTTTGTAAGTTTGAAACAACAGGATTCTCTTTCCTTGATTAAACTTGAAAGATAAATTGGCTCATTTTCGAAAATGTTTACAGAGTTAAAATAAGACTGTTTGCAAGTAGTCTCATCTGTCATCACTCTACAATACACTTAATGCCGAATCACTATAAATATGTTGAATGTTGCATGAATCAGTGTGTTGTCCATATGCTAGATATTGTACCATTGTCTTCTCATGGAAATCATTTTTATAAACTCATTTTATTTTAATAATAAACACGAACTATTTGGAATGACAACAAATGTTTTTGAAGCACATCTAGTTTTCATTTCCCACCACCCACCACATCATTGCTATAAATATAACTGGTATTTTGAAAAAAGTACAGAAATGTATAGTTAGGAGTCAATAAGATATTTTATGCATTCACAAAAGACTAAGTGGTTCCAGTGGATTTTTTAACAGACTATTTTAATCAATAGACACTTCCCATGCCATATCACAAATTGCTTTTTGATATTAGCAACTCAAGATCTGATAATAATGATAATATATAATGATGATAATGATCTGTTCATATTGGCAGCATTTTACATATGAAAATTTTGGCAAAGCCTGGTTAGATGTTTTCATTACCCTCACACACAATTCGGGGGGGGGGGGAGCTGTTAATCATTTAAAAATTAAAAATTGATATCTAAGTAAGAACCACCCAAACAAGTATACATTCAAAGCAAGCACTTCAATCAGGGGATGATATCTGCCACACAATCAAACTGTAAAAACAAAAGTTAGCAACCCCTGCTACTGCACAGCTACAAATCTGTTTGTCACCTGTTTAGGTTGAATGTTTGCAAAGTGAGGAGATCTGCAGCCCAGTAGACATGGGCACGAACAGCATTTCAAACAGAAAAAACCAACAAACAGCCTAATCTGCTGTTCTCGAACAAGCTGTTCATGAAGCCCCATCCTAAACGAACAGGTGGTCGTTGCAAGCCTCATTCATTGTCTTCGGCCTTTCAGCAAGCCAGACAGTCTGGCACCTGCTGCAATCAATCCCCTTGGCAACCGGAGGCTGGGAGGGACTGAACTCTGTCTGAACTCCTTCTGGCTTTAACCCTTCAAAGTACTTCCAGCAGACAGTCCCGTTTTTGCCTCTGTGAAGAGAAAGTGACAGCCAATGGGGAGACCTGTGGATCATGCCTTTCCTGGGGTGCAATCTCTCTGAAACTTGGGGCAGGGGGTCTTCAGAGGACAGTAAGGAATATGTCCCCTGCAAATTTGGTGGGTATTGGACATTAGGAAGATAAGTTTGTGGGGTGTTTAAAGGGCCCTGCCCCTTGCATGTGGCAGGAAAGGGCCCTTTAAACTATCCGCTGGCAGGCGGCAGGGGGGAATCCCCCCCTGCCACCTGCCAGTGGATAGTTTAAAGGGATCTTTAAAGGGCCAGATAAGTGGGGGAGGGGAGGGGGCTAAGTGGGGGGTTCTGGCCCCCACGAACAACGAACATGTCTGGGAACAGTTCATGTTCATCCATATTCATTGTTCATGGATGGCTCCAAACGACGAACAGGGTGTTCGGGGTTTTTTTTCCGTTCGTGCCCATGTCTACAACTCAGGTCATGCCTGATTGCAAAAGTCAAAAACAGAATGTTCACCTACTGAACAAGTTCGGATAAAGACGGATAAAGGGGATGGCCGAATAAAGAAAAACCTCCCTGCTGATGGACACTAACCTACATATCTGATGAGCTCTGAATTGTGAAAGCTCATAGTCTTTCTGGTGCCATTGAACTTTTATTTTATTTCACTTGGCCATGAGTCAGTCCTGGCTGCTGTGTTTTCCACCAGCTCTCAATGGAGACTACTGTAAAATTTTAATCTTTCTATTCATTTTGAGTTAGAATGTTTCACAACCCATTTTACAAACAGAGTATCGGATTCTGACTGATATATACATTGAACATCAGTGACAACATATATTCACTTAATTGTAGAACAGGGCTACTGCAAATGGAAACACAGGGATATGAATATAGGTTTGTTATCAGACGCGGCAGTTGTAAACGGCATGCTGAATCACTGACAGAGCTCTTTGAGTCAAGTCAAATAATCTTTTATTTCATGAAGATGTCTTTTTTTCAGTAACTGTGATAGTCAACCCAGGTAAAACTAAGTCTTAAAGAACTGATCACATTGCCATATAGATTTTGTCCCTCTGACTAAAACTTTATAGCAGCCTGCTTTTATAACTGCAGCCATTTGCTACACACTTTTAAAAGGATTTCATATATGTGAAGCTCATAAAATGAGAATAAATCATTCTTTGAAATTTTTAACGTTTTATAGCTATTTTATCAAAGCATGCATTAATATGCAACACTTCAATTGCACAGTGAATTACCTGGGGTTGGGAATGGTATGGATTCAAATTACTTCAGGGTTTCTTTGCTGTTTATACATGAGGTGTGATTAGGAAATTTTAGCCTCAGAACTTAATGGTCTTGTGGGATTCCCCTTCACTGCAGGACCCAGAGGCTAATAATGCAACCCTAAAATGACTACAGAGAAGCTTCAAAGGAAGATTAAAATGCAAGGTTTGTTGAACCATAATTCGCTAACATTAACATCTCATTAAGTGGATTTTCTATATTTCCCCTAGCTCTATTCAAAGTGATTACATTTTGCATTATACCTCTGCTCCCTGCTTCTAACTGTCCCTTCTTTGCAATGTTCCCCATGACGTTCCCTCCTCCTCTTTCCCTCTTCTTTGTTCTTAAACAGCAGAAATGGCAGCACAGCTGTTTTAGAATTTAAAAGTAACAAAATATTTATTTTAGAGGGGAAAGGTCAAGTGAAGTCCAGGGTTGTCAGATCCCTATACCCTACCAGCAGGTGGGGGGACCTGGCACTTATCTCGTGACTGCTGCATATGTGTCTTCACATGCATGTACTTCTGGTGCTTGCATGATGACATCACTTCCAGAAGTGACACCATCAGGCTGGCCACAGGAGCATTCCCACGCTCTGCATGGGGTTGATTCTGTGAGAATCAGCCCCAAATGAAGTACAGAACTCCCGTGGCTGCTGGGAGCACATGAACCACGCATGTTCCTGGGGTTCCTGCTGGTGGCTGGCAACCTCTGGGTGGTCCAAAACCTCTTGCTGGTCACCAATGATCATGGGGCAAGCAGGTAAAATGCTGGGAGATTGCCCACCACCAGCGGGCACTTGGGATTCCTAATGAAGTCAGGGCTGGAAAATTTCTGCAGTCATTCAACATAGAAATCTGTGAGGTAAAATCAGTACTTGTGCAAACTTCTTACACTCTTTGCAAATACTTAAATTCTTATGTTTAGAGACTTTTGTTCCCATGTTTTCCCCAAATACTCTGGTACACTTTCTTTTAGTAGTCTCTTTCTCTTTTGGGTATAAAAATGCTGATGCCCAGTTTCTAGTACCCCTTTTCTTCCAACACCAGTGCTTTCCTTCGGTTTTTTTGTTAACAGAATTTTAAGGACTCCAAAGGCAGTTTCCAACCCCACCCAACCAGGGATCTCTTGACTCTCCAGAGCTACTTCCCTGTTTAACTGGGTAGGGAAAGTCTCCTCTCCTTAGAAGATCTACCCTCTTTCTTTGGCCCAAGTCTGCACCTGCTTCTCAAACTTCCTTGCCAACTTTTCCCCAGTTCTCCTGTTGGTGTTAAACTGCTCTCAATTAGGACTTCATCTCTCAACTGTCCACCCTCAATTCCTCTCAGCTAGGGCTGAAAACGTTTCCTTCTCTTTCCAGCTCATGCTACCCAATCAGATTCCTTGGAGTAGCCTGCCACTCAAAGCTGTCTGTTTCTGTTAACTCTTAACAATCCTTCAGCTGTTTGTACAGCACTTCCAGGCTTTTAAAAAGTGCAGTCCGTCATACCCCTTCTTCTGACTTGGATACAAGGGCTAATGGTTCTTCGTTCTATTGGTATTTGGTGAAGAGAGCTTTGACTTATGAAAGTTTATACCCTGGAAAATTTTGTTGATCTTTATGGTGGACTTTAATTTTGTTCCACCATTACAGACTAATATGACTACCCACCTGCAACCCATGGTCATCTTTAAATGGACCCAGGAAAAAATCCTAAGTGAACAAGGAAGTTGTTTCAAGATAAGTGAAATGTTAAAAAATGGCCAACCATCAGCAAACTTAGCACTAATTTCATGGAGTTTGTTTATCATTGTTTATCATTAAAACAAAATCAGCTCAGATAGCAAAATCATAATAAAGACCCCAAGGAGTGGCTCTGGACATTAGACCAATGCATTCTTTACTTCCTCCTTAAATGAATATAATTATTAAAATGTTTCACTTTGGAAGGGCTGTGCATATACAAAGTAACATACATCTACCTGGGTTGGGTTGCTTAATCATCACTAGACATGGGCACGAACCGCATTACAAACTTCAAAAACCCACGAAAATGGCGATCGCTCTTGCTTGCCACTTGCTAGCCTTTGGGGAGAGAGACTGAGAGTATAATTCAGCCTGGATTTGGGGGATAGGGATCTATCTCCTCTGGTTCCAGGGCTGCTGTCTGACTCTGGGGCAAAGCTCAGTGGGCACCCCGGCTGAGGGCTCACATTGATTATTGATCAGTGCCTGATCGGGTCAGGTCTGTGGGAGTGGTGGGCTAGGGCTCTAGTCCGTCCTTCCCTTTGGTGCCAGGGCTGCTGCCAGGCCCTGGGGCCAAGCTCAGTGGGCACCTCGGCTGAGGGCTCACATAAGTGCCTGGTCTGTTCAGGTCTGTGGGAGTGGTGGGCTAGGGCTCTAGTCCCTCCCTCCCTCTGGTGCCAGGGCTGCTTCCAGGCCCTGGGGCCAAGCTCGGTGGGCACCTGGGCTGAGGGCTCACCAAATGATTCTTATTATTATCACAATCATTATCATTTTAATTTTATTCTTATTATTACTATTATTCTTAGTATCTGTGCCTGTTCCATCCAGGCATCTTGGTGTGCTGGGCTACGGCTGTAGCCCCATCCTTGGGTTCCAGTGCTGCTGCCAGGCCCTGGGTCCAAGCTCAGTGGGCATCTCAGCTGAGGGCTCACACAGTATTTAGTGCCTGATCGGGTCAGGTCTGTGGGAGTGGTGGGCTAGGGCTCTAGTCCCTCCCTCCCTCTGGTGCCAGGGCTCTGGGGCCAAGCTCAGTGGGCACCTTGGCTGAGGGCTCACAGTATTATTTCCAGTGCCTGATCTGCTGGTCAGGCATCTTGGTGTGCTGGGCTAGGGCTCTAGCCTCAGCCTCTGGTTCCAGGGCTGCTGCCAGGGCCTGGGGCCAAGCTCAGTGGGCACCGCAGCTGTCCTCCTTTCCTGTCCTCCTTAATTCTAGTTTGGTGACACAGTGAGACTTCCTCTTGTGTTGGCCGCCAAGGGTGGTTGTGGGGTGAAGTGCGATGGCAGTCCTCCTGGTTCAGTTGTGGAAAGCAGTATTGGGTGTGGCTCAGGGGCCACAGAGAGTCCTCCTGCTCCCCCCAATTCACCTGTGTGGGCTGTGGAGGAGGCCAAAGAGGTCTTTGCAAAGGGGGGAGAGAAACTCTCTCAACATTTTGAGGAGGGGTGGGTGGGCGATGGATCCCTGGAGGAATGGTATGTGTTTTATGAAAGATCCCTCCCGTCCCCATCCCAAACTCTCGGTGGTGTCCCCGCCTGCAGTCCACCCCTCACCCCATCATCCGTGTCCAGCCCCACAGCGCAGCCTGTAACCATTCGTCCTCCTTCCCCTGGGACAGTTAGCGGTCGACATTTCAACGCCTCCGTATGGAGGCACTTTCGGGCCCTTCCTGATGACCCCCATGTGGTGCAGTGCTGTGTCTGTGATGTCCTGGTGTGCAGGGGCAAAAACCCGAAGCACCTATCTTCAATGGCCCTGACTCAACACCTGAAATGGCACCACCCAAGCCTGTCTCCCTCCTCACCCAGTGAAAATCCATTGGGGGAGAAAGGGGGCCACAAGGCGGACTACTTGGGTGTGGTTTTCCACCTCACATGCTAGTTGTATCCATCCCATCAAAGTCGGAGGATCATCTTGCATTAAGGCTTGATCGAGCAACCTGGGATTCATCCCATTGCGGAACATCACTATTTTTGTCCCCTCCTCACAATGGGGACACTTGGCTGCAAGTTGACGAAACTTGGCTGCGTACTCTCTCACTGGTTGAGATCCTTGTCTGAGGGTCTGTAGCTCAGTGCATGCTCTCTCTTCCTCCAAGGGATCTTCATATTGGGCTCTAAGTGCGGCAATAAAATCTTGTAAAGTGTCCAGTTCCAGATCCCCCGAATAATATAGAGTCATGTACCATTCTGCTGCCCTGTCTTCTAGTCTGGACGCTAGATGGGTGACCCAGCTCTCCTCGTCTGGGAATAGATAGCCCCACTGATTGAAAAACTGGAGGGCTTGTACCACGAAAAATCCCAATTTGTGGGTATCTCCGTCAAAGGTGGCCTCCAACTTAATCCATCCCATAGGTAACTCCGCTCCACCTTGCCGTCCCTGGGCTAGCGGTGGAAGGCCAAACTGTGGTGGCTGTTGCGGCTGTGGTTGGAGGGGAGCTGGCATTCGACCCGGGATCTGTTGGGGTCTAGGTGCTGGTCTCGCTGGCCCCCCTGGCGCCTGCCCGCCTTGCCTAGCAGGTCTCCGTGGAGGCCCTACTTGCCCTGCTGGAGGCTGCGGCAGCGGGCCCGGGGTGGGTAACTGCGGCAGTAGCAAAGGCTGTGGGGCTGGCACAGGTTGCACCAGCGGTGGCAGTGGCAGAGGCTACAGGGCTGGCGCGGGTTGCACCGGAGGTGGCAGTGGTGGCGGCAGAGGCTGCGGGGCTGGCACGGGTTGCACCGGCAGTGGCGGCGGCAGTGGCAAAGGCTGCGGGGCTGGCACAGGTTGCACTGGTGGTGGTGGTGCCAGAGGCTTCGGGGCTGGCGCAGGTTGCATGGGAGGTGGCGGTGGCTGTGGTTGCGGAACTTGAGTAGCTGGTGGCTGCACCGGTTGTTGAGGCCCTGGCTGGGCTTGAACCGGTGACTGGGGTCCTGGAGCAGGCAGCACCGGGGGCGGCTGCGCTGCAGCGTGCGCCCCTCCTGCCTCCCAGGCTTAAGAGCCATCACCTTGCACCAGCAGGCCTATTAGATAGACAGCTTGGGTCAGGTCTCCTTAAATTGCATCCAACCGGCCTTCCAGCCGCCGGTAATGGGCAGGAGTGCCGTAATCCACCTCCTCCCCCTCAGCTGGCCCGGTCTGATCCGGCCGGAGCAGGGTCTCTTCCCAGTTGCACTGCTGTCTGTCTGCTTCTTCCACAGCGTCACCTGAAATCCCCGGTACCCAGTCACCTCTGGCCGAGGTTTCCCTTGGGCGTTCCTGCTGTTCCGCAGCACTAGCCATCCAGCCCTTTGCCATTCCCGTAATGGCCAGTATCCCATACTGTACCACATGAGCTTGATTTTGTAATCGATTCCAACGTGGGTCTGCCGCTGGGGCTCCTGTGCCAGCATCCCAAGTTCCAGTTGAGCCCACATCAGTGTAATCCCAACTTAAAAGTTCATTGCATGCAGTCTCCCAGTTCTGAGACTCACTGGCCTCCCCCCGTTGGACATCCTCCACCAGGCGCCCAGCCTGCGCATCCCATCTAAACCACTGTTGGGGGCTGGTCCGAGTAGCGCCCGCTGAGAGCGTGGATAGGCAACCCGTTTCCCAAACAGGTCCTCCCATTGCTCCCTGCTCCGTCGACCCGGCGGTCCGACTTAGATCAATCATCGAGTGGGAGAACATGGTGCCAGCTCGCCTCTCCCTGGATTCCTGGGGTCTGGAGCCCCACTGCCGACGAGTTGGCAATGATAGCAGCTGTTCACATTCACGAATCCCACTCGTTCTAGGGTGAGCTCCCTCACGAGTCGCTCGATTCTGCCCGGTACCACCGGCAGTCAGTTCAGTAGTCCCGGCACCCTCCTGTCCAGGCACAGACAGATCAGTCAGATTCCCGCTGGTATCCATCCTCCCTGGGTGAGGAGTCAGGGGAGTAAAGGTAGATTCTCGACAAAATGTCGGACTATGGAATCCCTGTTATCTAGAGTTCATCTCCCCCTTCTGCAAGACATACGAATTCTTGATTTCAAAAGGTTTATTGCAAGACTAGGCTCTGATACAAGTATCCATATTTCAAGGCCTAGAAAGGATCTTGGCTGAACACAGTCATTGTCGAGAATGAGGAAAGAAAGCATAACATGCAATACATCAAACCATTCATTCCCAGCCTCCCCCCAATTTCCATAGCGATGAGAACTTTGCTGTGGGAAGGCTCGGTCCGTCAAGGTCTTTCGCTGTAGAAATAGATAAGAGTATTCTCTCCCATGGAAAGCGCGGTCAAAATAACACCTGGACCTGGAGGGAGAGAAAGGCTAAACTACAATATTAAACATGGTGTAACTCTGACAAAGGAACCACAAAACATATAAGATCCTGACAACAGAAAGAGAAAAAAAGGCAGCTAGAGATGAAAAGAAATAATAAAGGACAGATAGAAACGTAGAAAGAGATAGATTCAGATAAATAGTGGTGGAATCACATAGGAAGAGACAGAGAGAGAGAGGTCCTCTCCCTCCCATCCTTTCCGGAAAGGCAGGAAGGTGTGTACTGTTGGCTGCCGCCGCTGCACTGTTCCTCAGTGGGACCCTCGGGTGAGGACCCACAGATGCTGGGGGATCAGGCCCCCATCTGAATGTCATGTCCTCTCCCACCCACTCTGAGAATACCAGCGCGCTCCTCTTTGGCCTGGAGGTTGGGGGGGGATCTTCCTACTTACCACCCACATGACAGGTCCTCTCCCTCCCATCCTTTCCGGCAAGGCAGGAAGGTGTGTACTGTCGGCTGCCACCACTGCACTGTTCCTCAGGGGGACCCTCGGGTGAGGAACCGCAGATGCTGGGGGATCTTCCCCCTCCTCCTCCTCATGATGACATGTCCTCTCCCTCCCATCCTTTCCAGCAAGGCAGGAAGGTGGGTACTGTCAGCTGCTGTCAAAATTTTACTTAGTGGGACCCCGAGGTGAAGAACCGCAGTTGCTGGGGGATCAGGCCCTCGATCGAATGTCATGTCCTCTCCCACCCACGCCAGGAATACCAGCACGCTCCTTTTTGGCCTGGCGGGCGGGAAAATGGGGGGTGCTGCCTGTGAGCAGCCAGACCCGCCACCTCCCCGTGCCTGCCAGGTCCGGCGGCTGCCGTCATCACCCACATTCCTGCCCTCGCTGGGAATACCAGTGCTCTCCTCTTTGGCCTGGCAGGTGGGCATATGGCTGGTGCTGCCGGCGAGTGGCCAGACCCACTGCCTCCCCATGCCCACCAGGCCTGGCGGCCTGCAGCAGTACTCACTGTTCCTACATCGCTGGGAATACCAGCGTGCTCCTTTTTGACCTGGCAGGCGGGTACATGGGGAGTGCTGCCAGCGAGCGGCCAGACCCCCCACCCCCTGAGGGGAGGCAGCTCGACAACGCCTCCCCGTGCCCACCAGGCCTGGCGGCTGCTGCCGGTACACACCTTGCTACATCGCTGGGAATACCAGCACGCTCCTTTTTGGCCTGGCAAGGGGGCACATGGGGGGTGCCACCGGTGAGCGGCCAGACCCCCCCACCCCCGGTGGCTCTAATTGTATTGAGTGGGAGTTTCCTGTGCATCTTGGATTGGAGAGGGTGTAACTCCAAGATCCCTTTTGCAATCTTGTCCAAACTTGGGTGATGGCTGTAGGAGAGCCTGTAAAAGACTCCCCGGGAATATGGGCTCTCTAAGTGCCACAGGGGCCATTCCTCACCCCACAAACCGCAAACCGTGAACCGGTTCAGCAACGGAAAATGTTCGTTGCGGTTTGCGACCTCGGGATCGTCATTGGCACCAAACCGCGAACCACTGGTTCATTAATTTTTTTTGGTTCATGCCCATGTCTAGTTATCACTTCCTCCTTCTGTAAGAAATCTCTGTCTGTGCCTCATAAGGATTTCCCTTTTTCTCCTATATATCTATAGTCTCAAAAGTTTGATTGCTTCCTACCTCCTGATGTGGAAAGTTTGAAGTGTTGACTAGTCATATCTCAATTTGTCATCCACAGATTACCTGAATCTCTTTGTTATCCAAATTCACAGACTGAATTTGTAACCCAATGTAAACAACACTCCCATTTATCCTACTGACATTTCTCAGGCCATTCAGACAAATGAGGTTGTATTGAGCCTAAAAGCATAGCAAAGAACACAATATCAAAGATATGTGACCTTTTCAGTGAATAGCTTATCTTGCTTTACTGATTCCTGACATCTATTCCAAGGGAAGATTGTACAAGTCTATGAGCTTCTCATGCAGTATGAGCACTATTTGATCCAGAAAGTCTGCTTATGTTCTGAATATATGCAATTTTTGTAAGGTATTGGTATAAAAAGGTACTTGACTGAAGTTCAACTATTCTTTTTTATCTCTGTAGGTTGCTGGTATTCTGGTTCAAGAAAGCAGTTGTTTTACTATTTTATTTCTTTCCATGTCAGGCATCAAAGTTGACCAACAATTAATAAAAACCATTAATGATAAAAAAAATAAGTCACATACTAGAAGTCTAACTATAAAATCCCAGCAATAAGATTCAAGTCCAATAGCACCTTTAAGACCAATAGGATTTTCATGGTGTAAGCTTTCAAGAGTCAAGTCATCTCTTCATCAGTAGTAAGCAGCAGCAATAAATAAGCAACAAATATCATTCATTAAGAATGCAGGAAAATTAAAAAACATTAATCTGACAACTGAAGCATAACAAGTGACTGGGGAAACATGTAATGAAAAAGGTGAGCACTGAGCTGCCATTCACCTCATTTCAGAAGACACTTGGAGTACACAATATATTCATTTCCAGGCCATTTATAGCTTTAGAGATTAAAACCAGGACTGTGAATTAAACCCAGAACTATACAGAAAACCAATGAAAGCCTTTCAATATGACCATGTTGTTGCTTTTGTTAACAAGCTACCAGCTATATTCTGAATCAGTTGAAGTTCTGAATGGTCTTCAAAGATACCCTTAGATATGACAAGTTACAAGCACTTTCAGTAGTTATATAGGCCACACATATGGGGAGAACATACTGCATGTGTTCCTGTTGATCACAATCACCATTTGTTAGAAAGGGGCAATGAGCATATATTCCATCTTCAGAAAACACGTATCTGAACACTGATTTTCCAGGGTTCTGGTCTGCATGTACCGAGGCATAAAGCAATCATGCATATTAGGAGGATTGCGTGCCTTGATTCTCCCCATATATATGGTAAACAAAACAAAAGGGCTACAATAATCTTACTGGGCTTTAACAGAATATGAATAATGTCTGCTAAAATATCTCTGCTCAAAAGGAGCTTATCACAGCCCTGGGCATCTTATCCCTAGGGGAGAAGGGGCAGAGCAGGGAAGGCAGTATGTCGTAGTCATAGAACCGAGGAAAGAGTTGATTGGTCCTGCAAGAGTAAGGGAGGAGCTGTCAGGAAGAAGGCCAACCAGTTTTAGCAACCAATGGACCAAAGCACTCCTCTGAGGTAAAAGTCTACTCAGGAGAAAGCACCTGCTCAGAATAAGGAGCAAGGAGAGAGGAAATGGAACTAACCAGAGGAAAAGGGATAAAAAGCCCCAGGTGAATGAGGAACAGGGGCAGCTGGCTGGAAACTGAGAAGGAACTGACCAGATGGATGGCTGATTTCCCTGCACTCACCTTTGGTCTCCCACTCCACTCAACTGGCCAGTGAGGCGGAAGGGAAGGCAGGCCAGGAACTCCAGAGGATGAGATAAAATGACATGCACTCATGCTGCAGAAGCCCTGATAAAGTCACTTCTGGTTGAAAGCCAGAAGCTATGGGGTCTCAGCAGGGCCAACTTAGCCCCAAACTTAGCAAAAGTGCTATGTTTGGAGCAAATTTGGCCCCAAGAGACCATATAATTTCCTGTTTACACCTGAAGTGACATCACCAGAGGGCATCCATGGCATGCGCAAAAAAGAGAGACCAGAATCGGAACCCCTGCCTGCCCCCCCCCATATCCCAGTTTCAAAGTAGGGGGCGATGGCAACCCTACTTGGAGCCTTTCAGGCTAAAGAGTACTGAGGCTCCTGGATACTTAGAAGGTAACATTCCTGGCCCAGAAGGAAGCCAGAAGGAACTTTTCCCACCTGATCCAGGTAGATCAATTCCCTGAGGCTTAATACTGCAGAAAGGGTATAGCAGCCAGGGCCTGGATTGCCAAGCACTGTCTGGCATCAGAAGGGCTGTGGACAGGGATATGAAGGGCCATGATGTGAGCATCACATCACTTCTGATTAAAAACAATTTACCAAATGGTTTCTGGCAATTCCTAGAACTACCCTGTGTCACTTGCATTTTTTTGCTGGAAGTAATGTGATGCCATACATGATGCTGCAAGATTTTATTTATTTCTCTGCTGCCACCATTCTGAGCAGTAGCAGGCAATGGGGACAGGGGATCCCTGCCCCCACCATGGGCTTGGCATCCCTAGCCAGGATAAGAGCTTAGGCAGCTGTCATTGTAAAGGAGAGAAGTCATTCAAGTGCCTCTGTTCTGTTTCTGGTGTGTTGACTTGTCTTTGGCACTTAGGGAAGAAGATGGCATCTCCACAAGGGGATACTGCCCTAGGTCCTGAGGGTTTTACAGACCTGTAGCTGGTGCACTAATCTAAGCTGCTAAAAAGGATTTCATTGCACAAATTATACCTGGGCATCCAAAGCCCAGGACAGATCTATTTGCACCCCCAAGGTGAGAATCTTATCTTTTAAGTAGGCACAACCCCATCTGAAATGCCTCTTTCATCCACTGAACCGGCTTCCAACAGGAACTCTGGATTAAGATTCCATTCAGTAGTCCTCACCCAACCCCCTATCAATTCCAGATAATGTAACGTTTCTATCACCACAACTAAATCAAGAGATAAACACAAATAAAGCTAGGTATTATCCGTATATCCATAAAATCTCTTAAAATTTGCAAATGACAACTTCCAGTGTTTACGCATGCAAGACAGCATTGGGGAGGGGGGATAGAACCCGGCACTATTCTCTTTCAAGTATGCCACAGTGTCAGCTCCCCCCCCCCTTTCAAGTACAACCCTCTGGAATAAGCCCTCTAGATATGAGAATAATAACCTTTCAATTTTTAGTTCTTGAATGTTTCCTTTGGGAAACCAGAACTGGATAGATCAGGAGCTGACTGCAAAGTGCTTTCCTTAGAGTCCAGTGTTCCCAAGCTATGTAATGTTCTATCTGTCTCTTAATTTACAACCCTATTAAGTCTTCAAAAAAGAATGATCTTCAGCCCGCAGGGGTACAGTTAGGGGGAAAGCCACTTAATCCCTAAACCTTGAACAGCAGGTGTCAACTATGTCTATTTTTCGTGGCAAAATCCATCTGCAAGTCAAACACACTGAACTCATTAAAACCATCAATGTGGGAGTCAATCCAATCAACATGAGAAAAATTTTTATGTCCTTAGAGTAGAACCACTTGAGAAAGTGAAACCAAAGAGGAAGTAAAAGTATCTGCAGAAGTTATGTGGCTAATCTATCGGTATGGTTATTTGATATTCCCTGATGTAGTACACATTCTAGCATGTCCATGGTGATTTTTTAAAATTTCTTATTTTAGTTGGGGCAGGGGAGATCAATTATCAGCAAGTTCTAAAATGTGCCAAAGCTACAAGAAAGCCGTTCCTTTATCACAAAAGAAAGAAGAAATGTTCTTGTAATAAATCTCTGCATTCTGGTAACAAGATATTGTATCTATCCTCCATGAGTTTGTTGAATCTTTTCAAGGCCATTTTAGCTATTGTCTATGACTATATCAATAGGACTATATCAGTATAGTCTTGCTCTGTTACTAGTTGAAATTCCTAACACTGGATACCACTGAGCTAGCCCCACTCCTTGGGATGTCATCCCTGCTAGTATCTTTGTGATTTTGCCAGAGCCTGGAATCCAGAAGGTTTCGTTGAGGATGCCTCTGATGACATAACTTTGATCGGTACTGTCTTTTAGATCCCAAATCCAGTTCTTCTGAAACATGTCCAGAATACAGTCAAATTGTTCCATCCAAGTCTAATCTTTTTCTAAAATAGATGGCATATCATCCATAGAATGATATTAATAGGTTACTGAAGAAAAGGCACCGCAATATTGGGTCGTTTCCTACCATTTCCCTTTCTATGAATCCCAGTTTTGCTCTCTTTTCTCTCTAGCAGTAGATAGCTTATCTTTATTATTGGATGATGTATGTTTAGATGTACATTCAAGTTATCTTAACTTCTCAAACAGAATTACCTGCCACCTAATTTTTTCAAGGTTTTGTTCTTCAGGGACTAAAATACAATCTTGATCTTTCATTTCTATAGCTCAAAGGGAATCCATCAGTCAGAGCATCTGCTTTTTTGACAACAAAGACAACATTATTGTGGGTTTTTCATGTTTTAAATAAAAAGCAAAAGCATTACAAAAGTGAGTGCAAAGGATGATGGGACTGCAGAGATATGACTTTCTTAGAGCAAGGCACAAAATTTTATTATGTTGTAGTAGCATTAGATTTATGGTGACAGTTCATTTAAGGAACATGTAGCAAATTAAATTTTGTTTCGCTACAGACAGATGTAAAGCTGGATGCAATGAAGGCTCCTTAGGTGTTCTGAAATAACAGCTTTTGTGTTCTGCTTGGGCATCATTCACTATAGAGAGAGATATAATATGCCCATAAAGAGTTATACCTATCATTGCAATAGTTGGATCAATTGCATTAATGAAAAATCTTTCAAATTGCCCTATCAAGATGGGAAATTTTATATAGATAATGCAACACTTACTTGTCAGAAGCGAGGGCAAATGGAAAAGCTGTTTCACAAAATATATACAAGCTGCACTTTTGCATAAATTGGGCCATTCTGAGTATCAAATTGAGTATCTTTACAGCTATTCTCAACACTTAACCTTTCCATTGTCCTTAAATCATCAGAACATGGCTGTAACTATCTCTGCTGAAGGCAGATTGCCATTGCTTTGAAAATGAAATTTTTAGACCTCATAGTTCTGTATCATACATGATTATCTCCATATTTCTTTAAAATTTTCTTTGTAGCACAGCACAGATAATTCTGGCTGAACTGGATCAAGAAACGAGACACAGATACCTGTAAATGGTGATACTATTCGGCCATCCCGGCCAGTGGCAACATCAACTCAGGCCGGTGGCCGCTCTTTGCCTCCTCGGAAGGAGGAAAGCAGAAGGCACACCCTGGCATCCAGGGCTTAGCATTGGCGGCGGAGTCTGTAGCCTTAGCTGGCTTCTCCGCCCCATTGCCTTCAGTTGTGACTCGTGCTCGGCCCACCCACCTCACCCTATTGCAGTGCAGGATTAGCCGGTTGCGTTTCGGGGCCAGGTAGGAATTTTTCTCTCCTTGCCCCTGATTGGCACTTGGGAATGGAGTTTTTTCACCTACCTTGCACTGTGAGAAGAGGAAGGTAATTGGCAGGGTGGGACTGAGGTACTTCCCTGGTGGCAGGATTTAAGTTAGGGGGGAATTTGAGCGGGCCGGTGAACACCCTTGGCACCTCCCCATTGGTGGGGAATTGGGGTCTGTCAGGAGCGACTGGCTGCTGTACGGCCCAGTTGTGAGGACAGACACCCTGGGTAGGGAACCCCTGGACAAGAAAGTCTCCCCCCGCTGCCGTACAGCCGGGTGGGGGAGCTTTACAGGGGTGAACCACTTCACCTGGCCAGGCTGGGTCCCAGCCATACCATGGATGGCTCGCACCCAGGGCAGTGGGTGTCTCGCCCAGACAAGTCAGGGCGGGGTCCAGGAGTGACCCTAGGGCCTGATCTGTACCGCTAGTTAGGCCCTTGCCGTAGTTTATGTTTAATTGTTGTAATTTTAATAAAGCAGCCCATTTTAGAACCCAAATACTGTGTCTGCCTTTCATTCCGACTGAGGGGGCAATTCAAGGGACGCATCTACTTGAAAGAGTATACACATTTGTAGTTACCTAGAATATGTAACTCACGTTACATATTTTTTCACCAAGTCTGCTGATCTTGTGCAAGTGATGTCTAATAATATTTATTTTATAAATGATTTATTTTAGCAACATTTACTTTATAAATATTGCATATTTGTTTCATTTTAGATAGCTAGCAAATTTTCAAAAAGGGATTCAAGCAGCCACAGTACCCATCTCTGGGGACTGAATTCCTTGTTTTTATTTTTTTTAATGCTGAGAAATTTCAAATGGATAAGTCTTCACTGTTGCAATCATAGGATTCCCCTTTATTTATAGATAGCTTCATGTAATTCACAGTATACTCCAGAGTGAGGTAAAAGGGGGAAAGCCTGACACCATGTTAACTAAAAGCCTTCTTAACAGGCATAAAGCCCTCTTCACAGGAAAAAAAAATGTAGAATCATTGAGCCATCCGACACTCACTTCTTTCTATAAAAACATTTTCATTATTAATCTGCATAAATAATTAAACAAGCACTTGCTACCTATGTACAGTCAAATGCTCCAAGATCTAGATTTTCTAAAAGCTGCCAGCTTACCATTCAGTGAGAACATTTCAGAGGATGTGAAGGCACAAGGTATTTTTCTATTTTCTCATGTTTACAGGGGTCAAAATGCATCAGATATTCGATCTCTTATTCTTTAATCCCTACCGATGTCAAGGTTTGTTTGTTTCTCAAACAGCTACAGAAAAAATGCTTCAAAACCACCTGTAGAGGCTTGCTGATGATCGTCATCTGGCCTTCTCTGAAGTGGAGTTTTCTTCCTCAGCAACTCAGTCCCTCATGTTTTGAAACTCTGTTCTAGATCGAGTAGACATGCTATCTAATGATAAAGGACAGCTAACAAAGAACTTCGTTTTGATCTGTGAAAGAGGGCAAGCAGACCAAGGACAGTCATACTGACTGTGTGGGGTGGGGGAAATGGAGTGAACCAGCCGTTCATGAATAGCAGATATGCCATAGACAGAATATGTGAACTGACAAATGTACAGCCATTTTAAAAACCCTCTAGCCTAATTCGAGGAACTTGCAAGACTGAGCAAAAGCAGCAAGTACATATTTTCTTGCAAAACTGGCATTAAGCAACTGATGACAAATACCTGTGGACTCTACACAAGTTGAATAGTGTAAAATGAAGAATTGTTTTGTTGTAGGTCATTATGGGCCCAGGTAATTTTGTTGCCTTGTGCTTGTCATTTTCTACATGGAAAAGAATTAAAATAAGATGAATGGAACAGAAATGGTTAGTATAATTGACAGAATAGGCTATTACACTCTGGAATTTGGAGCATTAACCTGCTGTGATTTGCAACAGATGTTAAAAGGAGCTGTTGTTCATTTCCTTGTATCTAGTGCACTGACAGATATGCTTCCTGCTCAGGCTGTTTCTCAAATGATACAGATCTACACATCTCATGCTAACCCCAAGTTCACAATAAAAGCGCTTGTTTTCAAATCACAGTCTTTCTTGTTAAAAGCTGTTACAATAAAGCTAAAGCAACTACAATCCTCATTCTCCCAGTGCACAGCAAATTCTTTGTTGTGATGTTTGCACTAACGTATCGGTATGTGAATTCAACTGAATCTGAGTAATCCCCATTTGATATTCTCAACACCCACCTGCCAAGCAATCTCTTATAAACCAACAATGCTACAGAATGAGGGCTTCCAAATTGCTGACAGGTAAAACAAGACATTTTCTCAAAGCAACAGCACCATAAAGAAAGCACTCTGCCCCAATTAGTGTATTCAAAAACACTTGGATCTCACATACTTGAATGTAAAACAGGTGTTCTGTAAACTGACAGGTATTTGGCAGACACGTTACTCAGCATGTAGTGGGTGTCAGGCTTAAAAGAATAGCTTGTTGTCTCTTATTAGATTCACTCTATACAGACTTTCACTTGCTTCTCTTTTAAATCTGTGACAACAACCCATAACTAGACACGAAGTAGGATATGTAATTTAAAAGGATTTGTACCTGAAATATACTTGCTGTCTAAGCTAGTAATAATTAATGGGCCATTCTAAGCAGAGTTACACCTTTCTAAGTCTGCTTAGGGTGGTGCTGCAACTTTATACTTCAGCGCAGTGTGTGGTCTCTCCAGGCAGCAGCATGTGGTCTTTCTGGGCAGCAAAATACCTTGGTCCATCCTTGCCTTTGTGAATGAGCTCTAGCCAAACCCAGTGCCAAATTCACAGCTCCCTGCATCTGAGTTTCCTCCAGTCATGGATCAATCTGCAATTCCCGTTATAGCTCATTCTGTAATGTGCACAAATGTTATTGCATTACATCCAGACTCATTGTCTCCTGTATTCAAGCATTTTAAGTGGTCACAAATGTTCTGCATCTCCCTGACAATTCATCTCCTTAAATTGTATTCTGCCCTTTTGAGATTTTTCTGGTCTTTTCTCTTATACTCATGCTACTAATACTTATTTTAGCACTTCATCATCAGTGCAGTTCTCCTAAACCTGTATACCTGTTGCCGGCTACCTGTTCTCTCTTGCCCTGTACAGTTATCATCAGCGCTGGGATGCTGCATGTGAGGAAGCTGAATTAAAGATTAACTTTCCAAGAGTCTTGTGGACTGCATGCACTTTCCCCTGTGTCCCCTTCCCCACACTATTCCTCGTTCCTTCCTCCTGGCAGCCTCCATATGCTCGCCTTTCCCTGTGTCCTTCTGTCCGTCAAACCCACTAAACACCTTTTACCTGCCCCCCATCTTCATCTATATTTTTTAATTATTTCAGGAGGGTAGACAAAGGTGGCTGGGCAGAAGAGAAGAAAGCAGGAAAAAGGGGACAGTCTATGGGGGACAAGGAAAGGAAATAAGACATGGTAGGGGAGAGGAAACTGAGATGTCCTCGCAAGTCCTTGTTGGTCCCCAATAGTTACCACTAATTGTTTATGGAACAAATCACACAGTGTCTTTAATTGGCACTTCGTAAAAAAAATCTTGCTCATGGTTACATCCACAAATGTTTTTGTCCCGGATTTATAAAATACATCAATTACACAGAACACATGTGATTTTGAATGATTACACTGGCTGGCAGCGATAACATCAAGTAACCCAAAAGGTAGCTACCTGGCTAGAACAGAGCATCTGACACTGTTTTTCCAAAGTGCTTTTCAATGCAGATGGGTACTGTTGCCTGCCAGAAGATAAAGAAGAGTAATGTGCAGATATTTGACATAATGGGAGCAGTGAGACTCTCTGAAATATTCTCAGCACGGCTGCTCTCCAAGGAGCTTCATGAAGAGCCAAGAAGAAAACAAACCTGTCCTAATGCTAACTACTATCTCTATGAGGAAGCCTTAAAAAGAAGGGAAGTTAATGGTTGCTGAGGAAGGCACAGTCTATCACACCAATAATAAATAGATAGAGTTACCTATCTATGAATTTACATCATTTATCGAAAGTCAAATTATATCCAGTTGCTAAAAAGTATTGGAAACAAATACATCTAATAATGCAAAAAATATTAAAGACCAACCTGCAACTAAAGCCAGAGATGTGTCTATTGAGTTTAGTGGATATTTCAATAGAAAATGAATTTGGAATTTTGATTAGATACATGACAACAGCTGCAAGAATAATTTATGCACAATATTGGAAATCGAATAAATTGCCAACAGTAGATGATTGGCTAATAAAGATATTGGAGATTGCGGAAATGGCAAAATTAACGGAACTGCTGAGGGACAAAACGACAGCAAATTTTGTGAAGATCTGGAAACTTTTCATGGACTTTCTGTATATAAAAGAGAAGTCAGAACTAATGATCTGTGGATTTGAAAATTAGAGTTCTAAGGTTGGCAACAAATGATAGGCTGAAGCAAGTGAAAATAATGCAGATATCTTCGCAGTAAAGTCCAAGTTTTATGTTTAGTTAAGATAGGAGTATTACGGATAAGAAAAAGAATAAGAAATAAAAATTCTGTAAAATGTTTAAATGGTATGTCTCCTTCTATGTTCTTGTTTGTTTGTTTGTTTGTTTTTGTCTCTCAATGTGAACCTTTGCTTGTCGTTTGCAGTAATAAAATAAAATTTAAATTTTTTTTAAAAGAAAGTCAAATTATATCCAATTATTCCCATTACAGAAGATCATATTGGCCTAGAATTACCTCAGAAATTCATTGCCTTCTGTTTCCACATTAAGCTAGATGTATCCCTAGAATCCTTTACCTACCTACAGCCTTGAGCCAATGGGTTCTATCCTACTACTTTGCTCTCAGATAATGGTAATGTGTCCCTTCTAGCTCATAAAGACATCCTGTGATTCATGAGTAGAGATGGGCACGATCTGCATTACGATCGAAAAAAACCCACGATAATGGTGATTGCGCGATCGTGACCCAGCAGATTATGATCGTCCACGGCCAATGATCCAGCGGTTGGGAGAGACCTGGATTGGGGAGATCGGGCTCGGTTCGGGGATCCAGACACTCAGGCACCAGCAATCTATTCCCTTGGCAACTGAGCCAGGGGAATGCCTGAGCTCTGTTTGCCCTTCTTCTGTTGCCCTGGAAACCCGAATGGAAGCCCAGCTTTCCTTGATCAGCAGGGCTTCCTTCCAACCATGGAGCAGCAAAGCAGTCACAAGTTGGGAGAAGACACCCAGGGGAGGGAGGGAGAAGGGGGTGTTCTGTAGCCATGGGCACTCCAATCTCATTCCTGCAAACCCTGATAGGCAGCTCTGATGGCCAAACACAGACCTCCTGTGTTGCTGAATGGGACCCATGCTTATAAATAGCCGTGGTCTCCCAGGCTGGGTTTCACTTTCTACAAGCAGTGGAGTGGGACAGAGCTCTTGCTTGCTACTTGCTAGCCTTTGGAGAGAGAGAGAGAGAGAGAGAGAGAGAGAGAGAGAGAGAGAGAGAGAGTCGGCCGCCACCACAACTCACCCTCCCACATAGCTGGGAATACCAGTGTGCCCCACTTTGGCATCCACGATCCACGGTTCGGGAATGGGAGATGATCGGTGTGGATTGTTAATTCGGGGTCGTCGCCGGTGCCGATCCATGATCAGCTGGATCGTTAATTTTTTTTGGATCGTGCCTATCTCTATTCAAGAGTCAAAAATTCCTTGTACTGTAGGAAAAAGTGGGAAAGTGGGATATAACATAACGGGACAGTATTACAGCTCTTTTGAGGTATTTGGATGGATGATACACTTACTTGCAGTAGAAAAGTCTATGAAAGTCAGAAACTTCTGCTCTTTGTCTGATTATGCAGTCATGTACTACATCTGTAGTGTTGAAGATGAGCAACCATTAACTGGGGAGAGGGGTATATCGAAGACTATTTTACCAAGGCTGATGTGCTAGATGCAATGCTGGAACAGGGATGTTCACACTGGAACCCTTAATACGATCAAAATGAAGGTTCAAATCAAAATGATTTCCTTGGAAGGGGCAGGATAAAAATGTTGACTGTGGCATTAGTAATCCTAATAGCCTATTGTACTGATGTTTTCAGTCAGTCATTTCAAAATCAGTCTAGAGTTCCAAGAAGACTAATTAATTAATATCTTCATTGCCACAATCCGATTGTAGCAGAAACAGCAGAAGGAAATAATAGTCTCAAGCCAGTGATGTAAAATAAATGTGGATTTCAAACTTGGGTAAGTTAGGTAGCATCTTTTTCTGAACACTGGAATCCCTGATAAAAAAGTGGACATAATGTGCAACCCTCATGCTGATTACAGGTATATCATGTGTCATCATGACAAGGAACTTTGCTGTATCCTCTATGGATGTTGGGGCTCTTTTTACTCAAGTTACCACCCCTCAGCAAATAATTTACAGCTTCGAGACTAGGTCTATAAGGGTGATGCCCTGATAGATAGACAGGAGGTCCTGAACTGTCAGTCAGCCTCTTGGTTTAAACTCTTCAAGTACAATCATTCTAGAGCATCTTACTTAGTCAGTATTGCAAACTACAATCTTAGAGCAGCCTTCACATCCCTACACTTTGAAACAATGCCAGCTGCAGTTTTAGCAGGCCTCTACGTAAAATAGCTAAGGACCAGCATTTTTGTCCCTGTGGAACATCTGCAATTGAGGACTTGCCTCATTATATTCTTAATTGACCATTGTATGCCCAACCTAGGACCAAATTTCTTTCTGAGATGTTCTCCGACCTTTGTACCCAGTCAGATTCCGAGAAGATTGTAGTTCTACTAGCTGATTCTGATGCTAATATATCCTACATAATGGCTTTATATGCCCTGGCTGCAAAAAAAATACAGGCTAATGCTGTGTTTAAGGGATTAAATTATCACTGAATATTGTGGATTTGTACTGTTTTTATTGACTGTGTTTACTTTTATTGTCTTATCTGAATTTGACAACTGAAAATGGTTTACTGGTTTTATTTAGTTTTAAATTTTACTGTTTTGATTATGTCACATCAATTTTATTCAAATACGTTTCTGTTTGTATTCTTGTTATTCGTGACTTGTAATGGTCTATGGCTAAACACAATAAACCTTTACTTACTTACTTACTGCTGAAGTTACCACCTGATAGCAAGCTGCTGGAGCCATCCTTGAACTCCTACTGCCTTTTTGCTACAGCTTCTCACTCTGTGTTTGTTTTTCACTAACATACTCAACTTCCTGCCAACCTGACAGCCACCAGCACCAAATATGTCGAAATCTGTAGCTGCACAGTGAGGTATTAGGAGAGTGAGAATGGAAGAAGTGTTTTCAGATAAGAATAATAGTCCTGTCTATCAGTATCATTTGTATAGCCAAAGATAAAGTAATCGTGAAGTACTTTGTTATGTGTACATATAATACATTTATAAATCTCTCTTTTACTCCTTATCTGAATGAACTTGATCAGGAAGTTCTTACCATCAGGGCAGTTATTACTACTTACCTTAGAGTCAGAAGCAAAGGAGCTACAGCATGTTCAAGTCAGTTATTATTAAGGGCCATTTCACATATACCAATTGTAGAAGCAAGGCTTAAAATGTCAAGTGAGGGTGTGAAATTACATATATCCTACACTCATTAGAGGTTTTGTGGTTTCCTGGGGAGTGCCCAAGTAATAACAAACATAGAGTTGCCTTGCAGATTGAAAGGAAATGGTCCAAGTGTAAAAGGCTATTTCTGCTCGTTGCAAACTTGTATAGGTCTACCACAATCCAGTCTACAGTACACACAAATGAAGATTATGAATGAAGAATTTAAAAGTATATCAGTAAGGAAAAATCCAGGAACTGTTGCTAAATTTAGGATTAATATTATAATTTAGGATTAATATTATAAAAATACTTCCTATCCATAATACAATCCTAACATCTAGTGTGTGGCGATAGACTCCTGGCCTTTACCTACCTGGGTGGCAAGGAGGGTGAAAGACTTGTGTGTGAGGGAGTGCTACTGTTGTTGTGAAGTGTTGGGTCAACAGTGGCATTCAAACCCCGAAGCAAAGGTGTTCTTGACTTTTCAACAGTCACTAGCCCAGCATTCTATGAGCTCTCATTGGCTGTTCTGCAGGAGAGGTGAAGCTGGGAACAGTCTGGTCCATCACAAATACTTAATTTCATATTATATGCTTGGCAGTTGTCCGGCACAGCCAACACTCACCCCAGACTCTGCAGGATAGTTGCCTTCCTGGCCTGGGGGCCTTTGGGGGTTGCTTTCTCTAACTGTGGAGTGGCCACCAACCCCCAGGCCATCCCAGCTCAAGTGGACCAACTTACCTGGCCTGGAGACACCCTGAATGATGGCAATGCTGAGGGATGGACAGCGACCAGAGGAGGAGGTGTGCTGCAAACCATGGAGCTCCATGGTGCTGGAGGAGACACCACCGAAGTAGGCCAAGGGGGTGCCGGGGAGGGTGCTGCTGACCATGCATGGGCCAGAGAGTGGGGGCCTGGGAAGGGAAGGAGAACAGGGCCCAGCTCTTACTGACACAAGGCCAGGGGACATTGAGCAGGGAGGCAGGCCCAGCCAAAGTTGTGGCAGGCATCAGACCTGTCATGTCCTCTAGGCCCTGGAGAACTGAACGGAGGAAGGTCAGATGCCTCAGGGGATTTGTGGGCTCCTAAGAGGAGGTGGCAGCAGGCTGACATAAAAGGGACTCCTCCCAGAGAGGCTGGGGGGGGGGACAGATGGCATGACCTGGCAAGCAAGGAGTCTTGATGCAGTGGGTTGGAGGAGAAACCAGATGGCACAACCCCCTCCCCAATTCTGAGGCTTAGAAAGGTGCCCCCAAGTGCTCAGCAGGAGAGTGGAGGGGAAACCTGGCAGAGCTGTCAGCACAGCAGCTCACAGCAGTAGAATAAGCTGTCTACATGAAATGTAGTGGAGTCTCTATAGATCTCTGGAGTTTTCAGTTAAATGGTTAGAAAAATGAAGCAACCTTGCTACAGAAGCAATACAATACCTTGAGGAAAGACATCAAGTTCCCTTTTAACAAATGAGAGCAATTGTATATTTATAATGTGGGAGGAGGGATTATTTGAAATTGCCCATGCAGCCCAGTTGTATGCATGTTTGCTCTGAAGTAAGTCCAACTGAGCCAAATGCGGCTTAGTCCAAAATAAGTGTGCATGTGATTACAGTCAAAGTATGTATGAGCGATTCACTAGTGTCAAATTATTTTCTAGGAACTTAGCATTGTGTACAAGGAGATAGAACTCTACCATTCACTTGTATTCCATGAGAACAATAAAGGTAATGGGTATGTTTTTCTGTATGTTGCTTTCTAATTATCCCTAGACTTCATTATGGTTCTGGTTATTTTAAGCCTTTGGAACATAACTATTTTCTCTATTGTGATGAGAAAACCATCACCATTCCTGAGTAATGGAGAATTTTTAAGAGCCCTAGTTCATATTCTTCATACAGAATCAGGGCTCGCCATTCATTCATTCATATTTGGATATTTTTACACTACTTTCCTCCACTGAGTGTGGATTCAAGAAGTTTACAGTACAAAAAAGTCACAGATCATAAATTCTACCTGGCAACAACAAATTAATCCACAGGGGAGAGAAAGGGAACAATGCGGTACTCCCGGCTGCCACACAGTGGCTTGAGCTGGGGACCGTACTTTGCCACTTCGGAAGGAGAAGCAGGCAGAGACATCTCCCAGGCATATGGGGATATAGCTGGGGGGGGCAGAGACAAAGCCTTCATAAGACGGCTCCGCCCTCCCTGCTGGCAGTTGCTCTGCGTGCTCGGCCTGAGCAGAGCACATCTCAAGCTCTCTCAGCCGAGCTCCTCTGAGGCTGGTTTTACTAAAGGCCCTCAGGGCTAGGCAGCAGTAGCTGCCTTGGAGAGCTGTGAATTTCCCATGCTTGCTACCTTCAGACTTCAAGAGGAGAGCCAGGGCTCAGCGCCAGGCTCACTGGTTTGGCAGAGTCTTTTTTCTTATTTACATTTGGGGCCTGTTGTCTATCAGTCAGGAGGGCTAAAGCAGGGTGAGGCCCAGCCCTTGCAGGCCTCTGGCCTACCTAGGTTCCTCTCCGTCCAACACTGTTTTACTTTGTTGGAAGAGAGAACTTCAGCAGCAGCAATAGATAGGCTTTGCTGTAGGCCAGAAGGGTGAGTTGCAGCCCTCTGAGGGATAGATTAATTCATACTTTATTACTACTGGCCTAGCAGGGTGGACGCTGGTAGCCCCCCCCCCTTCCTCCCATCTAGGCTATTCCCTCCCTCGCCAATTACAATTATTTGGAGGGAGTAATTCTAGCAGCAATAGCTTGGCCTAAGGCCTTCAGGCAGCAGTGGCCATTTTGCAGTTTATTCAGTTGGGTTCAGCCATTTTGAGAGTGGCACCCAGTGACCTTAGTTTCCTGGCAGTGCAGCCATGTTGTGAAGGCATCTACAACATGGACAGCTCAAAGTAGGAGGCGGGGCGGGGGGCGTCGGGGGGAGCGGCGCAGCCACGACCCCCGGGGGCCTGGCTGTCTTTGTCTTTGTCTTTGTCTTTGTCTTTGTCTTTGTCTTTGTCTTTGTCTTTGTCTTTGTCTTTGTCTTTGTCTGTGTCTGTGTCTTCGTGTCTTCGTGTCTTCGTGTCTTCGTGTCTTCGTGTCTTCGTGTCTTCGTGTCTTCGTGTCTTCGTCTTCGTCTTCGTCTTCGTCTTCGTCTTCGTCTTCGTCTTCGTTGGGGGGTGGGGGTGGGGGTGGGGGTGGGGGTGGGGGTGGGGGGTGGGGAATTTTATTTTTGGCAACCTCTTCTACATGCAAAACTTTTTTGGTACAAAGTTGTAATGTTATAAAATGGTAAAAATTTCATAAAATTGTAATTTTACTAACAATCCAACTCCAATAAGTTTATAGATAATTCAAACAGTATTGCTTCTATAATCATATTAGGCATAAATATTAAACATAACTTTTAAACATTAAGTAAAAAGCATTAAATACTCGGTTGAGATGGGTTGAAGGTTTTATCTTAAATCCTGAGCAGCTTGAAACCTTCAAGTGACAACTGAAAACACGTTTTATGTATTGTCGAAGGCTTTCACGGCCGGAGAACGATGGTTGTTGTGAGTTTTCCGGGCTGTATTGCCGTGGTCTTGGCATTGTAGTTCCTGACGTTTCGCCAGCAGCTGTGGCTGGCATCTTCAGAGGTGTAGCACCAGAGGTGTAGCACCTGGAAAACTCACAACAACCATTGAAAACACGTTTCTCTGTTTTAGAGAAACTGCTTTTCAGTACAAAATAAACGGGATGTATGTTTTTGTTGCGCTCTCCCAACCAGGAGACAGACTCCTCCTAAGAGTTTAATGGCTTCTTTCATTAACAAACGCTAGTCGTTTTCATTACGTGAGGTATCAAAATATAAATGTTTATTTAAATAGAACATAGAAAAATAGAACAGATGAACACAACAAGAATTAAGTTTCCTAACATTTCTTAATGAAATCTAACTCAGTCAGATTAACGATGAAATGCATTCAAGTTACCGTAGCACATATTACAAGGGTAAGTTTCCTGCCTAGATCTTCATGAGATTTCTTTTGGCCAAAACCCTGATCTGCTATTTGGATTACCATTTTTATATATTATCTTATGCAGAAATCTAAGATCTTTTCATATGATAACAAAGATAAATATCAAACCAATCATAATTTAATTCTTTTTTACTATTTCCAATCATGTGACATTCTACCTAGCCAAAAGTACCACTATGCCCAGCTGCAAGATAAGAGATATGGATAGTAAAAATGACAAGAAAAGCTACATGACCAGATCATCCTTGGTCTCTGCTAACAATTACAGAACATGTATCTGATACTGTTCACTATTTTTAATTGGCTGTCAAAGATAAAGCACCAGTTATACACCATACTAGAAAAAGAACTACAGTGATGTTCATACAGCGTTATTTAGAATGCATATGTTTCACAAAGTATGTGTTCTAAACCATAATCAGCAGTCTACTGGTTTGAATCCCACTACTGACATGGGCTCAGTAGGTGGCCTTGGGTCAGCCACTCCTCTCAGCCCCAGCTCCATTGTGGGGATAAGAATAACACTAACTTGTTCACTGCTCTGGGTGAGGCACTAATATGTGTAGAAGAGCGGTATATAAGCACAGTTATTATTATTATTTATATTTCCATGACACCATCCCTTGACCTGTGAAATTAAGTATTTTGATCAATATGAAAGTGATACAAAATATAAATGCATTGCATAATGTGTGAGTGTACATATACAAACTTTAAAAATTATATTGGATAATACTGCAAAGCATGATTACTGAGAAAGCTGCTTTCACTGCTTTCGGTGTGGAGAGCTGCTTGTAGATCAAAACAACCTGACGAGCTGTCTTCATGCAGAGTACACTTGATTCTCTTGGCTTTCAATTCTGCTTTCGTTCAGCATGGGTAAATCAATGTGTCAGCAGTAAACATTTGTATCACTCCTCTCTGAATGACCTTTTAAATTTTACTGCCTATCGTGTCAAAGCAATTAAAATTAACAATACAGTTACTAAGCTGCTAAGATCAATTAAGGGCTCTTAGGCTTTATCTATTGATCTAGTGACATCTTCAAAACCCGCTGGTAACAGACTATACATACTTCTCTTCTATCCACAATATATACACAAGGATTGATTACATATTCTTATCTTCTAAATTACATATTTAAATGACATATTCTTATCTCCTAAATTAATTAGTCAAACTCTTACATCAAGGATTGGTGACAAGTTGTGGACAGACTATGCTTGGACAGAATGTACACTGAGAATAAATGACATCAAACAAATTGGAAACTAAATAAATCACTTTTATTTAACAAATAAATTTCTTCTGAAGTCTCTTTAGAAATTAAACAATAGAAACAAACTATGTGGCATTCCTCAAATCCACGTGTAGGATGCTATGGAAGTGGTACTTAGAGGGAAATTAATCTCCGTTGCCTCCTGTCATGAAGAGCAAAAAGAAAACATTAGAAATGAAATGATATCTAGAATAAGAAAACTAGAAGATGAACACGAAAAAGGCCACCCAATCTATAAACTTGCTTGCATGAAAATTAGAGGAAAAAACCTCCTCACATTCTATACAAGCTATTAAAGGCACCCAGGAAAAACTCAAACTAATTCTGTAAAATTAGCCGATGTATTTGCTGAATACTACCAAACCATTTGTACATCAGACAATCCTGACACTAATCATATTTTAAATTATTTATCATCACAGGAAATTTGGAAAAAAACCTCACAAGAACATAAACAATATCTGGACCAACCAGTCACAACAGAAGATGTTACAGTCACTATCAAATCCTTGAAAAAAATAACAAAGCTTCAGACAGGGATGGATTCCCTGCCAAATTTTTACAAAAAAATACATTCACCTACTTTCAACTCCACTGACTGCCACATGCAACTCTGTTATGTTAGGAGGTAGCATCCCTCTATCTTGGTCAGAGGCTGAAATAGTAGTTACTCCAAAAAAGGACAACCATATTACAAATACTAAATCTTCTCAACCAATACCCTTACTGAATCAAGACCAAAAGATCTTTACAAGCATATTTGCCAAAACATTGTCTAAATTTAAATAACCAACTACATTCACCTTGACCAGACAATACACGTAACACTTTAACTATAATTAATTTCTGTGAAGCATACAAAACCCCTGCATTACTTCTGGCCTTTGATATAGAGAAGGCATTTGATTAAGTGGAAATACCATATCTAAAACTTTTACTTCAAAAAATGGGTTTTGGCGACCAATTCTAAAATGCCATTAATGCTCTTTATCTTTCTCCAAAAGCTACAGTTAGGACTAACAATGTACATTCAATAGATACCCACATAGCAAGGGGAACTAGACAAGGCTGTCCCCTTTCCCCATTTCTGTTTGCCATAACTATAGACAGGGCCAATGCTACCATTAGACCAACTAGGCAGCCGCCTTGGGCACAGACCTCAAGAGGGGCATAGTTTTAAACAGATTACTTTCTTGAAAAAAATGCAACTGAGAAAACCTATTGAGCACCCCCTAAATGGTCCTGTCCACAGACATCAAGCAGCTCAAAAGCTCACCGTAACTTATTTATTTATTTATTTATTTGATGTACACCCTGCCCTCCTCACAGATGGGCTAAGGGTGGCTAACAACATTAAAAAATACATTAAAATCACAGAAACATAAAATCAATCATATTTTTTAAAAAATAATTAAAATAGTCTAGGAGCAGGCTATTTAAACAAATATTGGGAGTCCGTATACAGGCATGGCAGATGGCTGAGGGCAGCTCCGGAAGAAATGGTGGTCTTAGATGGAAGAAGAAGGACACTCGCTGGCACTCAGCCAAAGGCCCAGCAGAACATCTCCGTCTTACAAGCCCTGCAAAACTGTATCAGGTCCCACAGGGCCCAGATCTCCAGCGGAAGAGCATTCCACCAGGCCAGGGCCAGGGCAGAAAAAGCCCTCGCCCTGGTTGAGGACAGATGGATGTCCTTTGTGCCAGGGACCACCAGGAGTTGCATGTCTGCAGAGCGCAACACCCTGCAGGGGACGTAATGGAAGAGGCGGTCCCGCAGGTATGGAGGTCCCAGTCCATGTAGGGCTTTAAATACCAAGGTTAACACCTTGAACCAGATCTGGAACTCCACTGGAAGCCAGTGCAGCTGGCACAGCACATGATGAATGTGCGCTTGGATGGGCGTTCCGGTAAGGATGCGTGCCGCTGCATTCTGGATCAGCTGTAACTTCCGGGTCAGACCCAAGGGCAGTCCAGGATAGAGTGAGTTGCAGTAGTCTAGCCTGGAGGTGACCGTTGCATGGATTACTGTGGCCAGGTCCTGGGGTGAAAGATAGGGCGCCAGTTGCCTGCCCTGTCGAAGATGAAAAAAGGCAGACCTGGCAACAGTCATGACCTGGGCCTCCATTGAAAGTGTAGCATCCAAGGTCACACCCAGACTCCTCACCATCAGGGAAGGTTTCAATTGTACCCCATCAACAGCTGGGAGCCGGTTCCCAGCTCGATTGCCCCATGATCCAGACACAGAACCTCTGTCTTCAGGGAATTCAATTTCAGGCGACTCTGATGTAACCATACCGTCACAGCCTCAAGACCCTTGACCAAGGAATCCAAAGCAAGATCGGACTGGCCATCTGTAATGATTCCAAGTAAATGTGTGCATGTATCTTTAAATGCTTGATGAGATAGGTGAAGAGTGGGGGGTGAAGGAGATGGATGTGTAAGGCTATGGATGTGTCAGGCTATGGCATTCCAGACTTGATAGTCTGTTTCACTCCCTTCTGCAAGAAGACGAGGTCTTTTGATTTCCAAAGGTTTATTGTGAAAGACAGCATTCAAGCCCAGATGTGCATATTCCAGGATTAGAGATCCTGGCCGAGCAAAGCGTTGCTAGGAATGAATCATAGAGCAAAGGTTGTTACATTTCACACTCACGGAGCCCAGCCCCCCCCCCCCCCCGAGTTCATACAGCAAAACTTCTCAGAGGTGCGCTGAGCTGGCCAAGGTCGAAACAGCAGATAAGACAGGATCCTTTCCCATGGAATCGGCTCTTTGCAGGTGTTGCCTGGAGGGAAAGAAGTCTAAACACTACACGATTAAATATGGCGTTACTTAGGTTAAAACAGTTTCTGACAATATGATTGGTTGAGGACTGAGAGGGTGGGTGGAGTGAATGCAGTTTGAGACTGAGAGTAGAGAGAAAATTTTTAGTCAGAAGAAAGCAGGCTAGCTGTGTACTGCCTGAATATGTTGAAGTGTTTATGAGAGAAATATAACCTGTGTGGAACCCGAACTGAGCATGTTTGTGAAAGGACACTCAGTCAGGGAAAGAGAGGCCAGCTGTGTGAATGAGAGTAAATGAAGTAACTTTAAAAACCGAGAACTACGTTTATGAAACCGATACGCTTCTCGAATAAATAAAAGCTTATTTTTGTTTTGCTATATCCCAGTGTAGCTGTCATTGCTATATCCCATTCCTATCTTCAGGGCCACATAGAACCACGAAGGAGCCTGACGCTTAGGAACGTTACCAAAGGGAAAATTTAAATAAAATATCTTGGAATAAAATATTCCGGGTGGCAGCAGACTACCCAGAGCTAATCTACCCAGGGATAGATTAAAAGAAAAATCTACCCTAAAGAAAGTAAAGGTCATAACACCATCCATCAGCAGATAGAGCTGAGTGTCATCCGCATACCAGTGACAACCTAGCCCAAAGCTGCGGGCTAACGGGGCAAGGGGGCACATATAGATGTTAAATAGCATCGGGGAAAGAATCGCCCCCTGAGGGATGCCACATACCAAAGAATGGTAAGCAGACATCTGTTCCCTGAGTGCCACCCTCTGTCCTAGATTGTGAAGGAAGGAGTTCAGCCATTGCAGGGCTGTTCCACGAATCCCCACATCGGCAAGGCAATGGGTCAGAAGATTATGATTGACCATGTCAAATGCTGCTGTAAGATCTAAAAGTATCAGCAGTGCCGACCCACTCCGGTCCAGGTGTCGCCGCAGATCATCTGTGAGGGCAACCAGAGCCGTCTCTGTACCATGGCCAGGCCTGAAGCTGGACTGGAATGGATCCAGGATAGAGGCATCACCCAGGTATACCTGCAGCTGTTCTGCTACCACCCTCTCAATTACTCAAAGTTATCTCAGAAGTCTCAGTCAACTTGAGAGGAACAATCCTTAGTGAAACTACTCCTTTTTAGCTCTCCAGAGAGCCAGCTAAAAAGAAGAAAGCAAACAAATTAAGTAACTGCAGACAAAAGTATCTCCTTTTCAAGTACAACACAATTCTCTCTCTCATTGTCTCACAGCAAACATGAGAAGGGGGTGGGAGTAGAAGACACTCTGTTGTGCCAGCCAGGAAAAAGGTGGGGAAATAGCTTCCAATGCTAGAAAAAGAAACGTTTCAGCAACTTGAGGAAGCCAAGCAAGAAGTGAGAAGGAAAACAAAAGGGAAAAGGTGGGAAACTGCCTCCAGAGCTAAGAAAAAAACCCGCTTCTTAGAGCAAACTGTATCCCAGCAACACCAAGAGAAGAGGCAGAGTGGAAAACACTAAAATCTTCACAGCTATTCTGCTGTGTCTGGAAAGAAATGGGCAGAAAGTCAGCTTCATGGCTGCAATAAAAGGGAGGAAAGGGTGGCGTCGGCGCCGACAGGAATGGACGCCTAAAGAGAGAGCTCCGTCCCAACCCCACCACGAAGCCTATAAGCTCACCTTCCAAAACATTTTGATCCATCTACTATGAAGGGTAAGCAGGACCAGAATAATAAGAAACAATCTCAAAAGGCGGCAAAGTGTTTACAAACGTATTTTGCAGCCTCGCAGCAAGAGCCTGCTCTGGAAGCTGAAGCAGACGCGGGAGCAAACATGGCGACCGCGGGAAATAGCGATGACGCACAGATTGCTCTAGTATCAAACTCAATGCTTAAGCTAATGCTGAAAGAGCTTGAATCAAATATATTAATTCAAATGTCTACCCTGATGAAACCTTTAACAGAACAAGTTACTGGACTTAAAGTGGCTATAGACAGCGTAGCAAAAAAAACGGATCGTGCTTTGGAACTCAACACAGTAATGCAGGACGACATTAAATCATTACAAGCTGAAAATGATCGGGTGCAAAGCAGAATTACGAGTTTGGAGCTCCAAGTATGCAGTAATAATTTGAAATTTAGGGGGGTGGAAGAGGAGGCGACGAACAAAGTAGAGCTCCCTAACTTCTTATCTGCTTGGCTGTCTGAGCTATTACAACTGGACAGTATAGCCTTGATAATATCGAAGGCATACAGAGCTGGTCCCCCTAACTTGGATAAACGGAGAGGCCCAAGAGATATTATAGCAACTTTCTCGGACTGGAGAATGCGAAAGAAAGTCCTTGAACTGGCCCGAAAGCAGAAATCTCTTATGCTCGAAAATACCCACATCGCCGTATTTACTGACATCCCGAAGGAGATCTTGGAGAAACGGAGACAATACAAGCAAGTAACTGAGAAACTACAAAGAGCGCAGCTAGAATACCGTTGGATAAATCTCAGCACCTTAAAAATTCATTTTAATGGCAAATTCTACTATGCATCAGATTTGGACACCGGACTTAAAATTCTCCAATCATTAGGTATAACAGCTCAAATGGAAACAGACCCAGCCTCACAAAGCAGGAAACGAAGCCTACCATTCTCTCCACAGAAGAACAGTAAAATTCCCGTCCGAAATTAAAGAAAAACGTATGGAAACTACTTGCAATGAAAAAAAATTAAATACTGCCTGTCTTTAAAGCATGTTTTTGGAATGTGACTAAGCTTTTATGTCTTTCAGGAATTAAGGCAGGAGGGTGGGGTTGGAACGATAAAGGTTCTCCAACAGCCCTACATAGTTTAGACAGTCCTTTCTAGTGTAAATTCACGGTGGTCCCAAGATCAAGATCTATTGGGGCCACTGAGGACTGTTTAGCAATTATATTCAAGTTGATCATTAGTATATACAATAGTAAATAGTAGATTGTAGAGATAGTAAAATTTATTAAGAGTTAGACAATATAGAATTTAGTAAGTGTATTAGATTTGAATTGTAGTGTTTTAAGTTTATTTGTGAACTTTATTATATACACAAAAATAAATACAAAAAAAAAAATAAAATAAATAAAAAATTAAATAAAAAAAAATCAGCTCATTATAGGGTAAGGTAGAACTCTAGACAAAAGTTGCTTAAGATAATCTATTAGTAAGTTTAGAATTTATTGCACTAAATTTTAGAAATATTGATAAGTAGTTGTATTAGGAATTTGACTTAGTCAGTTGCAATAATAAGCAGGTTAGATATTGATATAGGGTTATCACGAAAGTTTGTGTATTATTATAGTATTGGCATATTAGTCTAAACAAAAAAACAAACAAACAAAAAACAACAAACAAACAAAAAACAAACAAACAAAAAAAATTGATAATACTTTAAAAAAGATTGCTGTTTTGTGATTTAATACTCAATAATTCTATATACAAATCATTAAGTGGTAGTTGATTAATATATACATATTATTATAAGGTTGGTATTATTCATCGACAAATATAGCAGAAGAAGGAGGTTTATAAGTTTGTTTGATTATATACACTGGAGTGTTGATCTATATATAATTAAGTATATCGGTGCTAAGTTACAATGCCTCTTCAAGATGGAGTGAACATACTTTCCCAAAATGTGCATGGTCTTAATAATATGATCAAACGAAAAAGAATTTTGTCTAAATTAGCAAAGCTTAATATAGATATTGCAATACTGCAAGAAACACATCTTCATGCAGTACATGAGGCAGAACTTAAAGCCTCTTGGATGTTAGGCCAATTTCATGCAAAAGGGTCTTCTAAATCTAGAGGGGTGGCAATTTTACTGTCAAAAAAGGTGCAATTCTCACTGAAGGCTGTAATGAGAGATCCAAGGGGAAGATATCTATTTGTTAAGGGGCATCTTAACGGTAATATGTACACTTTGGCTTCATTATATGCTCCCAACTCTGATCAATTGGGTTTTATAGAGGAAGTGATGCAAAAACTTAAAAATTTCCAAGAAGGTTCGGTGGTGATTGGAGGAGATTTGAATTACATAGCTAATTACAAATTGGACAAATCTAATTTCTGCAGCAATAAAAAAAGCTAAAAAATCTAAATATGATACCAAATTACCAACAATATTTGAACAATTTCACCTAATAGATATCTGGAGAGAGAAAAATGGAAACACTAAAGACTATACATATTTTTCATCACGCCATCACACATACACAAGAATTGATTACATCTTAGTATCCAACAATTTAATTGATCACATACAACAAGCTACAATTGGAAATATAGAATATTCGGATCATGCCTGGGTTAAATGTGCATTAACAGTAGATTCAGAGGGCTTAAAGGAAAGACACTGGACACTCAATAAGAATCTGTTATTTAATGAAAACAACGTTAAGATTATAGAGCAGCATATCAAACAATATCTCACAGAAAATCAAACAGAGTCAACCTCCACCTTGATGATTTGGGATGCATTAAAGGCAGTCTTAAGGGGCCAGTTAATAGCTTTGTCAGCTTTTTTAATTAAGCAGAAAAATACTCAGAAACAGAATATTCAGGATAAAATCAAAGTCTTAGAACGTCAGCACAAAGAAAAAGGAGGCAAAAAAATCTATAGGCAACTTCTTAATGAACGTAAATTATTAGAGTCTTTAGAAACCCATAAAATCCAAAAAAATCTCCTTTTTATAAAACAAAAATATTGGAATCACTCTCCCAGGACATTGCGCAATATCTCCTGGAAAGTAAAAGAAAAAAAAATTAATAAACATATCAGAATCATACAAGATACAAATGGGAAAACTTACACTAAAACAGCTGAAATTCTTCAAGCATTTAAAACCTTCTATTCTAATCTATATTCCTCCAACAACCCTGACAAACAAAAAATCTTGGAATATATTCAAAACCATAAAGGAATTAAAACACTTACAGACGCACACCGCCAATTAATGGACAGCCCAATTACGACCTCTGAAATCACAGCTTCTATTAAAAATCTTAAAAATAATAAGGCATCAGGCCCAGATGGGTACCCAGCGGAATTCTATAAGAAATTTGCCACCTCTGTAACCCCGCCTCTTTTGGAAGCATGTAACAGCATCTCAGAGTCAGGGACTCTCCCACCATCCTGGGTGGAAGCAGCAATAACCGTAATTCCAAAGCCAGGAAAAAACACATCTAACCCAGGCTCTTACAGGCCGATCTCTCTACTGAATGTAGACTACAAAATCTTCACATCTATTTTGGCCAGACGTCTTAGTTCATTTATAGGTAGCTACATCCACTCAGACCAAGTAGGTTTCATACCTAATAGAGACCTGTCAGATAATATATATAAGGCTTTAAATATAATAGCTCTTAGCAATAACCAACACTCACAAGCAGTGTTTTTATCACTGGACATTGAAAAAGCCTTTGATTCGTTAGAAATTTCTTTTTTACAAACGCTTCTCAGCAGGATGAACTTTGGCAACAATTTCATGCAGGTCATGATGGCATTATATGCGGGGCCAAAAGCCAAAATTAAAATCAACAACATGCTATCAGGTTATATAGACCTCAAGCGGGGCACGCGTCAAGGCTGTCCCCTTTCACCAATTCTTTTCGCAATCGCCATAGAGCCACTAGCTGAAGCTATACGAAATAATGCCCAAATTCAAGGCATAGTAGTTAACAAAAAAGTATTTAAGTTAAGTCTCTTTGCAGACGACATTTTGTTATATGTCACACACCCAGAAACTTCTCTACAACCCCTTCAAGAGGAACTCACAAAATTTGGCCAAGTATCAGGGTTACGGATTAATCAAAGCAAATCGAAATTACTACCTATTAATGTGTCAAGTACGACATCCAAAATTATAAAGCAGAAACACAAGTATCATTGGGTTTCAAACTTACTGTATTTAGGCATAACATTATCACCCAAATTAGCTGAATTACTTCAGCTTAATCATTTACAGAAAATAAAAGAGATTGAAAATATGCTTTACAAATGGAATAAATTGCAGTTGTCCTGGTACGAAAGATATAACTTAATCAAAGCATTTATTCTCCCTAAATTAGTCTTTTTATTTAGGACAATTCCGATCACTGTCCCTCCAAAAATCTTAAGACAATGGCAATCACTTTGTAACAAGTTCCTATGGCAATATAAACGACCCAGAATTGCCTTCAAGATACTGAGGAAACAATCACAATATGGAGGTCTTAAATACCCCGATTTAGAACTTTACAACATCGCCTCTAGATTGTCAAATGTCATTCAAATATTATGCAATAAAAACCAAACAGACTGGATTGAATTATTTAGCCCATTCCAGTCTTCAAAAACAACTAAAGAGATATTTTGGTCCCCACGGGAACTGCGCCCGCATTTAACGGCTCAAAACTTATTTTTAAAGACCCTGCTTAAGACGTGGGATAGATATAAGATTTTATTACTTCCTGAAATATCCAGATATTCAGTGATTTCAGCCCATAAAAACTTCCCGCATCACTATAACACGATGGACCCTGAAGCATGGGAACAAATAAAAGACCTAAGGTTACTGGACATTGCATCACAGAAAGGCATACTGGAAAAAGCTATTATAGAACAAAGAATAGATCAGAAAGTACCTTGGTTTTTTTATTTCCAACTGACATATCTCTTAAATAGGCTAAAAATTAAAGAAATAATGAATAATTCTAGAACAGAATTTGAACTGATATTGGACTCACCTACCTATGTCCGTAAAGGCCTTATAGCGAAAATTTACAACATCATTTTGAACACTAAGGAGCTACAGAATACCAAAATACAAAACAAATGGCAACAGGATTGTGAATTAGATTTAACTGATAAGGACTGGGAACATGTATGGCGATCCAAAATGATCAGATCCCCTGTAATTAACATTAGACTGCAATCTTATAAGATAATCCAGCGATGGTATCTCACACCCCAAAGACTAGCACAGATCTACCCTACCAGAACACCCCTCTGCTGGAAAAAATGTGGGGAGCAAGCCTCTTACTCGCATTGCTGGTGGAAGTGCGAACGTATAGTAAAGTTTTGGCAAACAATTCTGCGTCAAATTCAGGTAATCACAACATATATTATACCTTTAAGACCAGAAATAATTTTTCTGGACATCTGGAAAGATCAAAATATACCCTGCCATAGCAAAGAGTTGATAGTGTCACTCTTAGCAGCTGCAAAAAATGCTATAGCCTCAAAGTGGAAATCGCACCTCCCCCCAAATCTAGATATGTGGTATTCTAAAGTGTGGGAACAACTGATCATGGAAAAGATCACAGAGAGGATACAAATGTCATCAGATTCCGGTAAACCAAGTAACTTTTATGAAAAATGGCACCCTTTCCTAGAATTTCTAACAAAAAATGATTTCCTAACCACAAAACTACCGCACTACATGATCATTAACCCAGAAATCTGAATCTTTGTATTTAAATACTCAGCCATAAAGAAATTTCTAGTAGTTGTACTTAATGAGTAACTTTAATCTCATGATATTGCATGACCATATTATGTACTCAGCTGTAAACATTTATTGGCATTATTGTACCTTACTTGATGTTACTGCTATGTTGCTGGTTGAATGTTATGTTATTTTTGTTTGGAAAAGTTTAATAAAAAAAAAAAAGGCGAGGAAAGTAGGGAAATTCTGCTGTAGCAATGCGCATAGCATACTTGCTGCAGAGGAACAAGTGCAGGGAAAAATACCTCTGCACTAGAACCTACAACTATATAGCCAAGCTTTTAAGGTTTCCTCAAAATCTGAAAATCCTTTAAAGAGTTATGATGACCTCGTCCAATCCTTAAGGCCACTTTTGGTAGGTGCTCGAGAGGGAAAACTGGTCAAGACCAATTTGTCATCTAAACCTTGGTTTGATCAAAGCTGTATTTGTGCTAAAAATGCTTTAATCTATGCCTATAAGCTAGCACTGAGAGCTGATGAAAAGACCAGACGAGATGCATATCGATGTATTGTCGAAGGCTTTCACGGCCGGAGAACGATGGTTGTTGTGGGTTTTCCGGGCTGTATTGCCGTGGTCTTGGCATTGTAGTTCCTGACGTTTCGCCAGCAGCTGTGGCTGGCATCTTCAGAGGTGTAGCACCAAAAGACAGAGATCTCTCAGTGTCACAGTGTGGAAAAGATGTTGGCAGGTCATTTGTATCTACTCAGGAGGGGTGGGGTTGAGCTGAGTCATCCTGTAAGAGTTTCCCAGGGTGTGGAATGCTAATGGCGGGAGGTTTCACTGTATCCTGAGGAGGTTCTTTTGCATATGGATTGGTGCTTGATGTGCTAATCTTCTCTGCAGGGCTATTGTCGAGTATAGAGTGTTTTGTTAGCCTGGTGTTTTTCAGAACTGGAAACCATGCTCTGTTCATTCTTAAGGTTTCTTCTTTCCTGTTGAAGTTTTGCTTATGCTTGTGAATTTCAATGGCTTCCCTGTGCAGTCTGACAAAGTAGTTGGAAGTGTTGTCCAGTATTTTGGTGTCCTGGAATAAGATACTGTGTCCTGTTTGAGTTAGGCTATGTTCAGCCACTGCTGATTTTTCAGGTTGTCCAAGTTTGCAGTGTCTTTCATGTTCTTTTATTCTTGTCTGGATGCTACGCTTTAACTGTACCAATCCATATGAAAAAGAACCTCCTCAGGATACAGTGAAGCCTCCCACCATTAGCATTCCACACCCTGGGAAACTCTTACAGGATGACTCAGCTCAACCCCACCCCTCCTGAGTAGATACAAATGACCTGCCAACATCTTTCCCACACTGTGACACTGAGAGATCTCTGTCTTTTGGTGCTACACCTCTGAAGATGCCAGCCACAGCTGCTGGCGAAACGTCAGGAACTACAATGCCAAGACCACAGCAATACAGCCCGGAAAACCCACAACAACCATCAAGATGCATATCGTTCTCTTTCATTTTTAAAAAAGAAGTATAAATCACTGGTTGCCCACTGTAAGAAAGAACATACCAGAAAACTGTGGGCCAATATAACTGAAGCAGCTACGAGCAAAAACTCAGTGGTGTTCTGGAAACTAGTGTCAAACCGCGCCTCCACAGCCCCCTCCCCCTTGGCTTCCGCTATCCCCCCAGATAAATGGACTTCTTTTTTCCAAAAAATGTATGATGATCCTATTCAACCCCCTCCTGCCCTAACAATAGAAAATCTGGCCAAATGCCCCCCCCCGTTCATGCCGAAGAGGTAAAAGCTTATATTAGCCAGTTAAAGAATGCAAAAGCCCCTGGGCTTGATGGAATATCTCCAGAATTACTAAAAACAAATAAGGACTGGTGGGAAACTTTCCTAGCCTCCCTATTTACTTATATTGATGAAACCGGCTACATCCCCAATGATTGGGGAATGGCTATAGTAGTCCCCTTCCATAAGAAGGGAAAGAAGGAGCATCCATCCAATTATAGACCAATCAGCTTACTAAGCATTGTAAGCAAGTTGTCTACAAAACATCTGCTGAAGAAATTTTTAGACTGGCTAGAACAGGAGGATATAATTGCTGATGAGCAAGCTGGGTTTAGAGCTGGCAGGTCAACAGTAGATCACTGCCTAGTAATGCAACACCTTGTAGAGAAATACGCTACAGGAGACCAAGCATCACTTTACCGGGCATTTGTTGATTTAAAAGCAGCTTTTGACACAGTCTCTAGAAATAGACTTTGGAGGAAACTGCAGGCCTCCTCTATTGATAGGCGACTGCTGTCCCTTTTGGGGGCTATGCACAAGCAAACTGCCCTGAGTAAGGTGCAGCCGAATTGGGCATTTGACTGACCCCATTCAAACTTACAGGCAGGTGTGCCTTCTAGCCCCCTTTCTGTTTATCTTCTACATCAACAATTTGGTAAACCTTTTGAATGACCCTGGATTGCACCCTCCCAAATTAGCAAATAGGCACATTCATGTACTGCTCTATGCAGATGATGCTGTATTACTTTCTAGGACCCCCATAGGGCTGAAACGAGCCCTAAAAAAATTCTCCCAATTCTGTGATACTGAGCACCTTCTAACTAATTACCAAAAAACTAAGATCCTGGCTTTCGGTAAAAATCCAAAGATCAGACGATGGGAGCTTCAGGGGCATCAGTTAGAACAACTTACCAGCTTCAAATATTTGGGTGTAGTTTTGCAAGCCTCAGGTACCAAAACAACACATAGCAGCTTCATTGCTGATGTGGGAGAGAAAACAGCACACGGTATACTGAAATTCTATCGATCACAAGGGGGGCAGTATGTACCGGCTGCACTCAGTTTGTTTAAAGCCAAACCATTGGCCCAATTAGTATACGGATCATTCTTGGGGCTGCCATCCTCCTCTTTCTCTCAACTTGAGAGAGTGCACTCCAAATTCCTTAGAGCTCTATTACAAGTGCCCAAATGCATGCCTAACTCATGGGTTAGACTGGAAACAGGAATGTTTAGGGTAGAGGCCAGAATCACCATCCTTTCAATTTTCAAATGGCTGTCAGGACGTCTAAACCCGCAAGGTCTGCTCCCTCTGTTATTCCAAGACAATCTAATTGGCAAAAGGCGACTCTGAAATCCCTGGGAAAATTGGGTCTTTCCCCTCAAAGTTTGCTAGTCATGGGGTTAGACCGAGCAAAATCACTCATTAAGTAGAGAGTGACAGACATTGAAAGACAAACATTTTCTTAGAGCACCAGGTTTTATTTCTTCAGATACTACTAAATATATTGCCGCTCCTGCAGCCTATTTTTACTTTCTTGAATCCAGTAACTCCAGAAGGGCATTTGCTTTAGCTAGAAGTTCAACTCTACCCTCTGCCGTTCTGGAAGGAAAGTTTAAAGCTGTCCATTACTCTCTTAGGCTTTGCTCCTATCCCCTAAGAGAAATTGACTCAATGGAGCACATCTTCTTCAACTGCCCAAGTCATAGTAAAATTAGAGTGGAAACCATCAGTCCATTAGTAGAAAGATTCCCTGGAAGTTCAAATAAAATCAAACTTGATTATCTTTTGTCTGATCGGAATCACCAGACACCATGTCAAGTAGCAAGATTCTGTGCCCAGGTCTACAAGCAACGTAAATCACATAAGGCAGCTTAAACAACTAATTTATGATGATCTTATTTTTTTACTCTTATATTTATTCATCGTTCTTCCCCGGTATCCAGCCTCAACTGCTTTTAAACTGATTTGCAAATGGTTTTATATGTACAGGTCGCAGACTGTAATAATAAACTTGACTTGACTACCTCTGCACTAAGAACAGCAGAAATACCTGAACCTACTTCATGGGGTGAAATATCCTAGCTACCACCAGAAGAAGCTGAGAAATGGAGAAAAGCGGAGGGTGTGGTGTCGGTGTTGAAGAGAATGATAGCACTTTGAAAGAGCTCCGTCTCTCCCATGCCTGAAATTTAAAATTTATGTTGAAAAGGTAAAGTAAAAATATTTACCCTTCCAACGTAAAGATACGCTAAGAGATCCGAAAGGCAGATTCATATTTATTAAAGGCACTATAGAAAACCAAACCTACACATTTGGCTCAATTTATGCCCCAAACCAAGACAGCCTAATGAAATTCTAAAACAAAGTTCATTAGAATACACATGTATCACTTAGTATAATTTGCTCTAAACCATATTTTCATGACAAACCCACAGAAACAGCAGCAACATAATCTAAGAGTATAATGGAGAGCAACAAATAGAAACAGAAGGATTAAAAGATCCTGAGGAGTTAGCCGTGTTAGTCTGTAGCAGCAAAATCAAAAAGAGTCCAGTAGCACCTTTAAGACTAACCAATTTTATTATAGCATAAGCTTTCGAGAATCAAGTTCTCTTCATCAGATGCCTGATCTGCCCAGTTTTGATCAGGCATCTGATGAAGAGAACTTGATTCTCGAAAGCTTATGCTATAATAAAAGAAGGATTAAAAGTATCCTGCTCACTAGGTTGGAGGCCAGTTCTGACGACAACAGGGCCAACAACAAAGATTCTCAGGTCAAACTCCATGGTCAAGTAACAGATTCCAAAATCAAAGACTGTGACCCACCAAGGCTCAGGCAGCCAGAACCGAAGAGCTCACCAACAGCCAGGTCCAGAATACCACAATTGTGACTAGCTAATCCCATGCTAGCTGCGGCCTTATAAAGGGAGTTTCTCCTACAGGTGAGGCTGGGTTCATTAAGCTTCTTTCTCCAAGCTGGCTCATCTCTGCTACTCAGGAGGAGTACTGGCTCTCCTGTACTGGCTCTCCTGACATTTCCTCAGCAGGGGGAAGGCCGTGGGCTGCCAGGCATGCACTCCTGTGCTTGGTCCATGCCTCTGCCCTTACCCTCAGCCTTCGCTGCTCCTGGGGTTCTGTCACAGGCTGGGCCAGCCCAAGCAGGGTGGTTCAAGTCCAAACCTTAAGGCCAAAGTCAAAGGGGAGTTCCAAGAGCAAAAGCCAAGTCAAACCAGTGGTCAGAGCACAAGATAAAGCCAGGAGTGAGTCCAGAGTCCAAAAGCAAGGTCAGGCACAGTCCAAGGTCAGTCACCAATAGTGTCAGGTCCAAAAGCAGGCATGGGCAAGGTTCACAAAACACGGTGGTTGCAGGCAGTAGACACGTTGCTTCCACGCCCAGCAGTTCCTCCAGACTGGCTCTTATAGTCAGGCGTGGTTTTCAGCCAGCTGCTGGGGCTCTATCCTGCCACTACTCATCATCACTCTCCAGCAGCTGGCATTGGCTTAAGAGGCGAGCACTGCGCCGTCTCTCCTGCAGTTCCAGTCTCTGGCGCTGCCTGCGGCATTCCTTGGGCGTGGGTGAACCTGGGGGGGTGGAGGCTCTTGGCTGCGCTGCACCTGTAGAAGTCCCTGGCTGAGCTTCCTCTGTAGTATTGGAGCTAGAGGGTGCTGGCGCCTCAGCTGCTGGCTGTAAGCTCTGATCAGCCAGCAGCTGTTGCTCCTGATTGCTGGCTTCTGCTGAATCAGGGCTAGGGCTGGCTACACAGGGCTCCTCTTCTTCTGAGGAGTCCTGGCTGGCTACACGAGGCTTCTCTCCTCCAGAGGAGACCTCACTCTCAGACTGGGCCATGACAGGTTCTTTGGGAGACAGTGGCAGTTCTGGCAGCAGGCAGGTCCATGCTAAGGCCGCCTGGCTTGATGACACTGTGGTTGTCAACCCTCCTGGAGATCCCCACAAATTACAACTGATCTCCAAATGACAGGTTTTAACATTCTCCGAAACATGGAGGCTTCTTAGGCTGGCCTATGTGGAATTATACCCCACATAGGTACTACCTGACAATTGATGCCAACCCACCTAGAGAACTCCAAGAGTTACAAATTACACCACACTGAGGACCCTCCATATTATGATTGCCGTACCTGGAGATCTCCTTCCATTTCAGCTGAACTCCATATGTCCTATTTTACCTAAATTGGAGACAATGGTGGTATTGGGTATTGGCAACTGGGTGTCTGAAGCACCTCCTTACAGTAGTTGCCAACTTGGGGTTTCAGGGAGCTTATATTTTCACCACTTCCTTATTCAAAGCCAAGTCTAATATAGGGTGCTTGGAGGGAGGCCACATTCGAGGCCTTAGGTCCAGAACCAGAGACTGGATCAGCACCAGCACATGTCCTCTTTTAGATTGTGGCCTGACACCAAGCACATGTGCTGGTGCCAATACCAGCATTGTCTCCAATTTAGGTAAAATAGGACATATGGAGTTCAGCTGAAATGGAAGGAGATCTCCAGGTATGGCAATCATAATATGGAGGGTCCTCAGTGTGGTGTAATTTGTAACTCATGGAGTTCTCTAGGTGGGTTGGCATCAATTGTCAGGTAGTACCTATGTGGGGTATAATTCCACATAGCTTTGGTGAAAGAAGCTTAATGAACCCAGCCTCACCTGTAGGAGAAACTCCCTTTATAAGGCCGCAGCTAGCATGGGATTAGCTAGTCACAATTGTGGTATTCTGGACCTGGCTGTTGGTGAGCTCTTCGGTTCTGGCTGCCTGAGCCTTGGTGGGTCACAGTCTTTGATTTTGGAATCTGTTACTTGACCATGGAGTTTGACCTGAGAATCTTTGTTGTTGGCCCTGTTGTCGTCAGAACTGGCCTCCAACCTAGTGAGCAGGATACTTTTAATCCTTCTTTTATTATAGCATAAGCTTTCGAGAATCAAGTTCTCTTCATCAGATGCCTGATCAAAACTGGGCAGATCAGGCATCTGATGAAGAGAACTTGATTCTCGAAAGCTTATGCTATAATAAAATTGGTTAGTCTTAAAGGTGCTACTGGACTCTTTTTGATTTTGCTGCTACAGACTAACACGGCTAACTCCTCAGGATCTTTTAATCCTTCTGTTTCTATTTGTTGCTCTCCATTATACTCTTAGATTATGTTGCTGCTGTTTCTGTGGGTTTGTCATGAAAATATGGTTTAGAGCAAATTATACTAAGTGATACATGTGTATTCTAATGAACTTTGTTTTAGAATTTCATTAGGCTGTCTTGGTTTGGGGCATAAATTGAGCCAAATGTGTAGGTTTGGTTTTCTATAGTGCCTTTAATAAATATGAATCTGCCTTTCGGATCTCTTAGCGTATCTTTACGTTGGAAGGGTAAATATTTTTACTTTACCTTTTCAACATAAATTTTAAATTTCAGGCATGGGAGAGACGGAGCTCTTTCAAAGTGCTATCATTCTCTTCAACACCGACACCACACCCTCCGCTTTTCTCCATTTCTCAGCTTCTTCTGGTGGTAGCTAGGATATTTCACCCCATGAAGTAGGTTCAGGTATTTCTGCTGTTCTTAGTGCAGAGGTAGTCAAGTCAAGTTTATTATTACAGTCTGCGACCTGTACATATAAAACCATTTGCAAATCAGTTTAAAAGCAGTTGAGGCTGGATACCGGGGAAGAACGATGAATAAATATAAGAGTAAAAAAATAAGATCATCATAAATTAGTTGTTTAAGCTGCCTTATGTGATTTACGTTGCTTGTAGACCTGGGCACAGAATCTTGCTACTTGACATGGTGTCTGGTGATTCCGATCAGACAAAAGATAATCAAGTTTGATTTTATTTGAACTTCCAGGGAATCTTTCTACTAATGGACTGATGGTTTCCACTCTAATTTTACTATGACTTGGGCAGTTGAAGAAGATGTGCTCCATTGAGTCAATTTCTCTTAGGGGATAGGAGCAAAGCCTAAGAGAGTAATGGACAGCTTTAAACTTTCCTTCCAGAACGGCAGAGGGTAGAGTTGAACTTCTAGCTAAAGCAAATGCCCTTCTGGAGTTACTGGATTCAAGAAAGTAAAAATAGGCTGCAGGAGCGGCAATATATTTAGTAGTATCTGAAGAAATAAAACCTGGTGCTCTAAGAAAATGTTTGTCTTTCAATGTCTGTCACTCTCTACTTAATGAGTGATTTTGCTCGGTCTAACCCCATGACTAGCAAACTTTGAGGGGAAAGACCCAATTTTCCCAGGGATTTCAGAGTCGCCTTTTGCCAATTAGATTGTCTTGGAATAACAGAGGGAGCAGACCTTGCGGGTTTAGACGTCCTGACAGCCATTTGAAAATTGAAAGGATGGTGATTCTGGCCTCTACCCTAAACATTCCTGTTTCCAGTCTAACCCATGAGTTAGGCATGCATTTGGGCACTTGTAATAGAGCTCTAAGGAATTTGGAGTGCACTCTCTCAAGTTGAGAGAAAGAGGAGGATGGCAGCCCCAAGAATGATCCGTATACTAATTGGGCCAATGGTTTGGCTTTAAACAAACTGAGTGCAGCCGGTACATACTGCCCCCCTTGTGATCGATAGAATTTCAGTATACCGTGTGCTGTTTTCTCTCCCACATCAGCAATGAAGCTGCTATGTGTTGTTTTGGTACCTGAGGCTTGCAAAACTACACCCAAATATTTGAAGCTGGTAAGTTGTTCTAACTGATGCCCCTGAAGCTCCCATCGTCTGATCTTTGGATTTTTACCGAAAGCCAGGATCTTAGTTTTTTGGTAATTAGTTAGAAGGTGCTCAGTATCACAGAATTGGGAGAATTTTTTTAGGGCTCGTTTCAGCCCTATGGGGGTCCTAGAAAGTAATACAGCATCATCTGCATAGAGCAGTACATGAATGTGCCTATTTGCTAATTTGGGAGGGTGCAATCCAGGGTCATTCAAAAGGTTTACCAAATTGTTGATGTAGAAGATAAACAGAAAGGGGGCTAGAAGGCACACCTGCCTGTAAGTTTGAATGGGGTCAGTCAAATGCCCAATTCGGCTGCACCTTACTCAGGGCAGTTTGCTTGTGCATAGCCCCCAAAAGGGACAGCAGTCGCCTATCAATAGAGGAGGCCTGCAGTTTCCTCCAAAGTCTATTTCTAGAGACTGTGTCAAAAGCTGCTTTTAAATCAACAAATGCCCGGTAAAGTGATGCTTGGTCTCCTGTAGCGTATTTCTCTACAAGGTGTTGCATTACTAGGCAGTGATCTACTGTTGACCTGCCAGCTCTAAACCCAGCTTGCTCATCAGCAATTATATCCTCCTGTTCTAGCCAGTCTAAAAATTTCTTCAGCAGATGTTTTGTAGACAACTTGCTTACAATGCTTAGTAAGCTGATTGGTCTATAATTGGATGGATGCTCCTTCTTTCCCTTCTTATGGAAGGGGACTACTATAGCCATTCCCCAATCATTGGGGATGTAGCCGGTTTCATCAATATAAGTAAATAGGGAGGCTAGGAAAGTTTCCCACCAGTCCTTATTTGTTTTTAGTAATTCTGGAGATATTCCATCAAGCCCAGGGGCTTTTGCATTCTTTAACTGGCTAATATAAGCTTTTACCTCTTCGGCATGAACGGGGGGGGGGGCATTTGGCCAGATTTTCTATTGTTAGGGCAGGAGGGGGTTGAATAGGATCATCATACATTTTTTGGAAAAAAGAAGTCCATTTATCTGGGGGGATAGCGGAAGCCAAGGGGGAGGGGGCTGTGGAGGCGCGGTTTGACACTAGTTTCCAGAACACCACTGAGTTTTTGCTCGTAGCTGCTTCAGTTATATTGGCCCACAGTTTTCTGGTATGTTCTTTCTTACAGTGGGCAACCAGTGATTTATACTTCTTTTTTAAAAATGAAAGAGAACGATATGCATCTTGATGGTTGTTGTGGGTTTTCCGGGCTGTATTGCTGTGGTCTTGGCATTGTAGTTCCTGACGTTTCGCCAGCAGCTGTGGCTGGCATCTTCAGAGGTGTAGCACCAAAAGACAGAGATCTCTCAGTGTCACAGTGTGGGAAAGATGTTGGCAGGTCATTTGTATCTACTCAGGAGGGGTGGGGTTGAGCTGAGTCATCCTGTAAGAGTTTCCCAGGGTGTGGAATGCTAATGGTGGGAGGCTTCACTGTATCCTGAGGAGGTTCTTTTTCATATGGATTGGTACAGTTAAAGCGTAGCATCCAGACAAGAATAAAAGAACATGAAAGACACTGCAAACTTGGACAACCTGAAAAATCAGCAGTGGCTGAACATAGCCTAACTCAAACAGGACACAGTATCTTATTCCAGGACACCAAAATACTGGACAACACTTCCAACTACTTTGTCAGACTGCACAGGGAAGCCATTGAAATTCACAAGCATAAGCAAAACTTCAACAGGAAAGAAGAAACCTTAAGAATGAACAGAGCATGGTTTCCAGTTCTGAAAAACACCAGGCTAACAAAACACTCTATACTCGACAATAGCCCTGCAGAGAAGATTAGCACATCAAGCACCAATCCATATGCAAAAGAACCTCCTCAGGATACAGTGAAACCTCCCGCCATTAGCATTCCACACCCTGGGAAACTCTTACAGGATGACTCAGCTCAACCCCACCCCTCCTGAGTAGATACAAATGACCTGCCAACATCTTTTCCACACTGTGACACTGAGAGATCTCTGTCTTTTGGTGCTACACCTCTGAAGATGCCAGCCACAGCTGCTGGCGAAACGTCAGGAACTACAATGCCAAGACCACGGCAATACAGCCCGGAAAACCCACAACAACCATCGTTCTCCGGCCGTGAAAGCCTTCGACAATACATCGATATGCATCTCGTCTGGTCTTTTCATCAGCTCTCAGTGCTAGCTTATAGGCATAGATTAAAGCATTTTTAGCACAAATACAGCTTTGATCAAACCAAGGTTTAGATGACAAATTGGTCTTGACCAGTTTTCCCTCTCGAGCACCTACCAAAAGTGGCCTTAAGGATTGGACGAGGTCATCATAACTCTTTAAAGGATTTTCAGATTTTGAGGAAACCTTAAAAGCTTGGCTATATAGTTGTAGGTTCTAGTGCAGAGGTATTTTTCCCTGCACTTGTTCCTCTGCAGCAAGTATGCTATGCGCATTGCTACAGCAGAATTTCCCTACTTTCCTCGCCTTTTTTTTTTTTATTAAACTTTTCCAAACAAAAATAACATAACATTCAACCAGCAACATAGCAGTAACATCAAGTAAGGTACAATAATGCCAATAAATGTTTACAGCTGAGTACATAATATGGTCATGCAATATCATGAGATTAAAGTTACTCATTAAGTACAACTACTAGAAATTTCTTTATGGCTGAGTATTTAAATACAAAGATTCAGATTTCTGGGTTAATGATCATGTAGTGCGGTAGTTTTGTGGTTAGGAAATCATTTTTTGTTAGAAATTCTAGGAAAGGGTGCCATTTTTCATAAAAGTTACTTGGTTTACCGGAATCTGATGACATTTGTATCCTCTCTGTGATCTTTTCCATGATCAGTTGTTCCCACACTTTAGAATACCACATATCTAGATTTGGGGGGAGGTGCGATTTCCACTTTGAGGCTATAGCATTTTTTGCAGCTGCTAAGAGTGACACTATCAACTCTTTGCTATGGCAGGGTATATTTTGATCTTTCCAGATGTCCAGAAAAATTATTTCTGGTCTTAAAGGTATAATATATGTTGTGATTACCTGAATTTGACGCAGAATTGTTTGCCAAAACTTTACTATACGTTCGCACTTCCACCAGCAATGCGAGTAAGAGGCTTGCTCCCCACATTTTTTCCAGCAGAGGGGTGTTCTGGTAGGGTAGATCTGTGCTAGTCTTTGGGGTGTGAGATACCATCGCTGGATTATCTTATAAGATTGCAGTCTAATGTTAATTACAGGGGATCTGATCATTTTGGATCGCCATACATGTTCCCAGTCCTTATCAGTTAAATCTAATTCACAATCCTGTTGCCATTTGTTTTGTATTTTGGTATTCTGTAGCTCCTTAGTGTTCAAAATGATGTTGTAAATTTTCGCTATAAGGCCTTTACGGACATAGGTAGGTGAGTCCAATATCAGTTCAAATTCTGTTCTAGAATTATTCATTATTTCTTTAATTTTTAGCCTATTTAAGAGATATGTCAGTTGGAAATAAAAAAACCAAGGTACTTTCTGATCTATTCTTTGTTCTATAATAGCTTTTTCCAGTATGCCTTTCTGTGATGCAATGTCCAGTAACCTTAGGTCTTTTATTTGTTCCCATGCTTCAGGGTCCATCGTGTTATAGTGATGCGGGAAGTTTTTATGGGCTGAAATCACTGAATATCTGGATATTTCAGGAAGTAATAAAATCTTATATCTATCCCACGTCTTAAGCAGGGTCTTTAAAAATAAGTTTTGAGCCGTTAAATGCGGGCGCAGTTCCCGTGGGGACCAAAATATCTCTTTAGTTGTTTTTGAAGACTGGAATGGGCTAAATAATTCAATCCAGTCTGTTTGGTTTTTATTGCATAATATTTGAATGACATTTGACAATCTAGAGGCGATGTTGTAAAGTTCTAAATCGGGGTATTTAAGACCTCCATATTGTGATTGTTTCCTCAGTATCTTGAAGGCAATTCTGGGTCGTTTATATTGCCATAGGAACTTGTTACAAAGTGATTGCCATTGTCTTAAGATTTTTGGAGGGACAGTGATCGGAATTGTCCTAAATAAAAAGACTAATTTAGGGAGAATAAATGCTTTGATTAAGTTATATCTTTCGTACCAGGACAACTGCAATTTATTCCATTTGTAAAGCATATTTTCAATCTCTTTTATTTTCTGTAAATGATTAAGCTGAAGTAATTCAGCTAATTTGGGTGATAATGTTATGCCTAAATACAGTAAGTTTGAAACCCAATGATACTTGTGTTTCTGCTTTATAATTTTGGATGTCGTACTTGACACATTAATAGGTAGTAATTTCGATTTGCTTTGATTAATCCGTAACCCTGATACTTGGCCAAATTTTGTGAGTTCCTCTTGAAGGGGTTGTAGAGAAGTTTCTGGGTGTGTGACATATAACAAAATGTCGTCTGCAAAGAGACTTAACTTAAATACTTTTTTGTTAACTACTATGCCTTGAATTTGGGCATTATTTCGTATAGCTTCAGCTAGTGGCTCTATGGCGATTGCGAAAAGAATTGGTGAAAGGGGACAGCCTTGACGCGTGCCCCGCTTGAGGTCTATATAACCTGATAGCATGTTGTTGATTTTAATTTTGGCTTTTGGCCCCGCATATAATGCCATCATGACCTGCATGAAATTGTTGCCAAAGTTCATCCTGCTGAGAAGCGTTTGTAAAAAAGAAATTTCTAACGAATCAAAGGCTTTTTCAATGTCCAGTGATAAAAACACTGCTTGTGAGTGTTGGTTATTGCTAAGAGCTATTATATTTAAAGCCTTATATATATTATCTGACAGGTCTCTATTAGGTATGAAACCTACTTGGTCTGAGTGGATGTAGCTACCTATAAATGAACTAAGACGTCTGGCCAAAATAGATGTGAAGATTTTGTAGTCTACATTCAGTAGAGAGATCGGCCTGTAAGAGCCTGGGTTAGATGTGTTTTTTCCTGGCTTTGGAATTACGGTTATTGCTGCTTCCACCCAGGATGGTGGGAGAGTCCCTGACTCTGAGATGCTGTTACATGCTTCCAAAAGAGGCGGGGTTACAGAGGTGGCAAATTTCTTATAGAATTCCGCTGGGTACCCATCTGGGCCTGATGCCTTATTATTTTTAAGATTTTTAATAGAAGCTGTGATTTCAGAGGTCGTAATTGGGCTGTCCATTAATTGGCGGTGTGCGTCTGTAAGTGTTTTAATTCCTTTATGGTTTTGAATATATTCCAAGATTTTTTGTTTGTCAGGGTTGTTGGAGGAATATAGATTAGAATAGAAGGTTTTAAATGCTTGAAGAATTTCAGCTGTTTTAGTGTAAGTTTTCCCATTTGTATCTTGTATGATTCTGATATGTTTATTAATTTTTTTTCTTTTACTTTCCAGGAGATATTGCGCAATGTCCTGGGAGAGTGATTCCAATATTTTTGTTTTATAAAAAGGAGATTTTTTTGGATTTTATGGGTTTCTAAAGACTCTAATAATTTACGTTCATTAAGAAGTTGCCTATAGATTTTTTTGCCTCCTTTTTCTTTGTGCTGACGTTCTAAGACTTTGATTTTATCCTGAATATTCTGTTTCTGAGTATTTTTCTGCTTAATTAAAAAAGCTGACAAAGCTATTAACTGGCCCCTTAAGACTGCCTTTAATGCATCCCAAATCATCAAGGTGGAGGTTGACTCTGTTTGATTTTCTGTGAGATATTGTTTGATATGCTGCTCTATAATCTTAACGTTGTTTTCATTAAATAACAGATTCTTATTGAGTGTCCAGTGTCTTTCCTTTAAGCCCTCTGAATCTACTGTTAATGCACATTTAACCCAGGCATGATCCGAATATTCTATATTTCCAATTGTAGCTTGTTGTATGTGATCAATTAAATTGTTGGATACTAAGATGTAATCAATTCTTGTGTATGTGTGATGGCGTGATGAAAAATATGTATAGTCTTTAGTGTTTCCATTTTTCTCTCTCCAGATATCTATTAGGTGAAATTGTTCAAATATTGTTGGTAATTTGGTATCATATTTAGATTTTTTAGCTTTTTTTATTGCTGCAGAAATTAGATTTGTCCAATTTGTAATTAGCTATGTAATTCAAATCTCCTCCAATCACCACCGAACCTTCTTGGAAATTTTTAAGTTTTTGCATCACTTCCTCTATAAAACCCAATTGATCAGAGTTGGGAGCATATAATGAAGCCAAAGTGTACATATTACCGTTAAGATGCCCCTTAACAAATAGATATCTTCCCCTTGGATCTCTCATTACAGCCTTCAGTGAGAATTGCACCTTTTTTGACAGTAAAATTGCCACCCCTCTAGATTTAGAAGACCCTTTTGCATGAAATTGGCCTAACATCCAAGAGGCTTTAAGTTCTGCCTCATGTACTGCATGAAGATGTGTTTCTTGCAGTATTGCAATATCTATATTAAGCTTTGCTAATTTAGACAAAATTCTTTTTCGTTTGATCATATTATTAAGACCATGCACATTTTGGGAAAGTATGTTCACTCCATCTTGAAGAGGCATTGTAACTTAGCACCGATATACTTAATTATATATAGATCAACACTCCAGTGTATATAATCAAACAAACTTATAAACCTCCTTCTTCTGCTATATTTGTCGATGAATAATACCAACCTTATAATAATATGTATATATTAATCAACTACCACTTAATGATTTGTATATAGAATTATTGAGTATTAAATCACAAAACAGCAATCTTTTTTAAAGTATTATCAATTTTTTTTGTTTGTTTGTTTTTTGTTTGTTTGTTGTTTTTTGTTTGTTTGTTTTTTTTTTAGACTAATATGCCAATACTATAATAATACACAAACTTTCGTGATAACCCTATATCAATATCTAACCTGCTTATTATTGCAACTGACTAAGTCAAATTCCTAATACAACTACTTATCAATATTTCTAAAATTTAGTGCAATAAATTCTAAACTTACTAATAGATTATCTTAAGCAACTTTTGTCTAGAGTTCTACCTTACCCTATAATGAGCTGATTTTTTTTTATTTAATTTTTTATTTATTTTATTTTTTTTTTTGTATTTATTTTTGTGTATATAATAAAGTTCACAAATAAACTTAAAACACTACAATTCAAATCTAATACACTTACTAAATTCTATATTGTCTAACTCTTAATAAATTTTACTATCTCTACAATCTACTATTTACTATTGTATATACTAATGATCAACTTGAATATAATTGCTAAACAGTCCTCAGTGGCCCCAATAGATCTTGATCTTGGGACCACCGTGAATTTACACTAGAAAGGACTGTCTAAACTATGTAGGGCTGTTGGAGAACCTTTATCGTTCCAACCCCACCCTCCTGCCTTAATTCCTGAAAGACATAAAAGCTTAGTCACATTCCAAAAACATGCTTTAAAGACAGGCAGTATTTAATTTTTTTTCATTGCAAGTAGTTTCCATACGTTTTTCTTTAATTTCGGACGGGAATTTTACTGTTCTTCTGTGGAGAGAATGGTAGGCTTCGTTTCCTGCTTTGTGAGGCTGGGTCTGTTTCCATTTGAGCTGTTATACCTAATGATTGGAGAATTTTAAGTCCGGTGTCCAAATCTGATGCATAGTAGAATTTGCCATTAAAATGAATTTTTAAGGTGCTGAGATTTATCCAACGGTATTCTAGCTGCGCTCTTTGTAGTTTCTCAGTTACTTGCTTGTATTGTCTCCGTTTCTCCAAGATCTCCTTCGGGATGTCAGTAAATACGGCGATGTGGGTATTTTCGAGCATAAGAGATTTCTGCTTTCGGGCCAGTTCAAGGACTTTCTTTCGCATTCTCCAGTCCGAGAAAGTTGCTATAATATCTCTTGGGCCTCTCCGTTTATCCAAGTTAGGGGGACCAGCTCTGTATGCCTTCGATATTATCAAGGCTATACTGTCCAGTTGTAATAGCTCAGACAGCCAAGCAGATAAGAAGTTAGGGAGCTCTACTTTGTTCGTCGCCTCCTCTTCCACCCCCCTAAATTTCAAATTATTACTGCATACTTGGAGCTCCAAACTCGTAATTCTGCTTTGCACCCGATCATTTTCAGCTTGTAATGATTTAATGTCGTCCTGCATTACTGTGTTGAGTTCCAAAGCACGATCCGTTTTTTTTGCTACGCTGTCTATAGCCACTTTAAGTCCAGTAACTTGTTCTGTTAAAGGTTTCATCAGGGTAGACATTTGAATTAATATATTTGATTCAAGCTCTTTCAGCATTAGCTTAAGCATTGAGTTTGATACTAGAGCAATCTGTGCGTCATCGCTATTTCCCGCGGTCGCCATGTTTGCTCCCGCGTCTGCTTCAGCTTCCAGAGCAGGCTCTTGCTGCGAGGCTGCAAAATACGTTTGTAAACACTTTGCCGCCTTTTGAGATTGTTTCTTATTATTCTGGTCCTGCTTACCCTTCATAGTAGATGGATCAAAATGTTTTGGAAGGTGAGCTTATAGGCTTCGTGGTGGGGTTGGGACGGAGCTCTCTCTTTAGGCGTCCATTCCTGTCGGCGCCGACGCCACCCTTTCCTCCCTTTTATTGCAGCCATGAAGCTGACTTTCTGCCCATTTCTTTCCAGACACAGCAGAATAGCTGTGAAGATTTTAGTGTTTTCCACTCTGCCTCTTCTCTTGGTGTTGCTGGGATACAGTTTGCTCTAAGAAGCGGGTTTTTTTCTTAGCTCTGGAGGCAGTTTCCCACCTTTTCCCTTTTGTTTTCCTTCTCACTTCTTGCTTGGCTTCCTCAAGTTGCTGAAACGTTTCTTTTTCTAGCATTGGAAGCTATTTCCCCACCTTTTTCCTGGCTGGCACAACAGAGTGTCTTCTACTCCCACCCCCTTCTCATGTTTGCTGTGAGACAATGAGAGAGAGAATTGTGTTGTACTTGAAAAGGAGATACTTTTGTCTGCAGTTACTTAATTTGTTTGCTTTCTTCTTTTTAGCTGGCTCTCTGGAGAGCTAAAAAGGAGTAGTTTCACTAAGGATTGTTCCTCTCAAGTTGACTGAGACTTCTGAGATAACTTTGAGTAATTGAGAGGGTGGTAGCAGAACAGCTGCAGGTATACCTGGGTGATGCCTCTATCCTGGATCCATTCCAGTCCAGCTTCAGGCCTGGCCATGGTACAGAGACGGCTCTGGTTGCCCTCACAGATGATCTGCGGCGACACCTGGACCGGAGTGGGTCGGCACTGCTGATACTTTTAGATCTTACAGCAGCATTTGACATGGTCAATCATAATCTTCTGACCCATTGCCTTGCCGATGTGGGGATTCGTGGAACAGCCCTGCAATGGCTGAACTCCTTCCTTCACAATCTAGGACAGAGGGTGGCACTCAGGGAACAGATGTCTGCTTACCATTCTTTGGTATGTGGCATCCCTCAGGGGGCGATTCTTTCCCCGATGCTATTTAACATCTATATGTGCCCCCTTGCCCCGTTAGCCCGCAGCTTTGGGCTAGGTTGTCACTGGTATGCGGATGACACTCAGCTCTATCTGCTGATGGATGGTGTTATGACCTTTACTTTCTTTAGGGTAGATTTTTCTTTTAATCTATCCCTGGGTAGATTAGCTCTGGGTAGTCTGCTGCCACCCGGAATATTTTATTCCAAGATATTTTATTTAAATTTTCCCTTTGGTAACGTTCCTAAGCGTCAGGCTCCTTCGTGGTTCTATGTGGCCCTGAAGATAGGAATGGGATATAGCAATGACAGCTACACTGGGATATAGCAAAACAAAAATAAGCTTTTATTTATTCGAGAAGCGTATCGGTTTCATAAACGTAGTTCTCGGTTTTTAAAGTTACTTCATTTACTCTCATTCACACAGCTGGCCTCTCTTTCCCTGACTGAGTGTCCTTTCACAAACATGCTCAGTTCGGGTTCCACACAGGTTATATTTCTCTCATAAACACTTCAACATATTCAGGCAGTACACAGCTAGCCTGCTTTCTTCTGACTAAAAATTTTCTCTCTACTCTCAGTCTCAAACTGCATTCACTCCACCCACCCTCTCAGTCCTCAACCAATCATATTGTCAGAAACTGTTTTAACCTAAGTAACGCCATATTTAATCGTGTAGTGTTTAGACTTCTTTCCCTCCAGGCAACACCTGCAAAGAGCCGATTCCATGGGAAAGGATCCTGTCTTATCTGCTGTTTCGACCTTGGCCAGCTCAGCGCACCTCTGAGAAGTTTTGCTGTATGAACTCGGGGGGGGGGGGCTGGGCTCCGTGAGTGTGAAATGTAACAACCTTTGCTCTATGATTCATTCCTAGCAACGCTTTGCTCGGCCAGGATCTCTAATCCTGGAATATGCACATCTGGGCTTGAATGCTGTCTTTCACAATAAACCTTTGGAAATCAAAAGACCTCGTCTTCTTGCAGAAGGGAGTGAAACAGACTATCAAGTCTGGAATGCCATAGCCTGACACATCCATAGCCTTACACATCCATCTCCTTCACCCCCCACTCTTCACCTATCTCATCAAGCATTTAAAGATACATGCACACATTTACTTGGAATCATTACAGATGGCCAGTCCGATCTTGCTTTGGATTCCTTGGTCAAGGGTCTTGAGGCTGTGACGGTATGGTTACATCAGAGTCGCCTGAAATTGAATTCCCTGAAGACAGAGGTTCTGTGTCTGGATCATGGGGCAATCGAGCTGGGAACCGGCTCCCAGCTGTTGATGGGGTACAATTGAAACCTTCCCTGATGGTGAGGAGTCTGGGTGTGACCTTGGATGCTACACTTTCAATGGAGGCCCAGGTCATGACTGTTGCCAGGTCTGCCTTTTTTCATCTTCGACAGGGCAGGCAACTGGCGCCCTATCTTTCACCCCAGGACCTGGCCACAGTAATCCATGCAACGGTCACCTCCAGGCTAGACTACTGCAACTCACTCTATCCTGGACTGCCCTTGGGTCTGACCCGGAAGTTACAGCTGATCCAGAATGCAGCGGCACGCATCCTTACCGGAACGCCCATCCAAGCGCACATTCATCATGTGCTGTGCCAGCTGCACTGGCTTCCAGTGGAGTTCCAGATCTGGTTCAAGGTGTTAACCTTGGTATTTAAAGCCCTACATGGACTGGGACCTCCATACCTGCGGGACCGCCTCTTCCATTACGTCCCCTGCAGGGTGTTGCGCTCTGCAGACATGCAACTCCTGGTGGTCCCTGGCACAAAGGACATCCATCTGTCCTCAACCAGGGCGAGGGCTTTTTCTGCCCTGGCCCTGGCCTGGTGGAATGCTCTTCCGCTGGAGATCTGGGCCCTGTGGGACCTGATACAGTTTTGCAGGGCTTGTAAGACGGAGATGTTCTGCTGGGCCTTTGGCTGAGTGCCAGCGAGTGTCCTTCTTCTTCCATCTAAGACCACCATTTCTTCCGGAGCTGCCCTCAGCCATCTGCCATGCCTGTATACGGACTCCCAATATTTGTTTAAATAGCCTGCTCCTGGACTATTTTAATTATTTTTTAAAAAATATGATTGATTTTATGTTTCTGTGATTTTAATGTATTTTTTAATGTTGTTAGCCACCCTTAGCCCATCTGTGAGGAGGGCAGGGTGTACATCAAATAAATAAATAAATAAATAAGTTACGGTGAGCTTTTGAGCTGCTTGATGTCTGTGGACAGGACCATTTAGGGGGTGCTCAATAGGTTTTCTCAGTTGCATTTTTTTCAAGAAAGTAATCTGTTTAAAACTATGCCCCTCTTGAGGTCTGTGCCCAAGGCGGCTGCCTAGTTGGTCTAATGGTAGCATTGGCCCTGTCTATAGTTATGGCAAACAGAAATGGGGAAAGGGGACAGCCTTGTCTAGTTCCCCTTGCTATGTGGGTATCTATTGAATGTACATTGTTAGTCCTAACTGTAGCTTTTGGAGAAAGATAAAGAGCATTAATGGCATTTTAGAATTGGTCGCCAAAACCCATTTTTTGAAGTAAAAGTTTTAGATATGGTATTTCCACTTAATCAAATGCCTTCTCTATATCAAAGGCCAGAAGTAATGCAGGGGTTTTGTATGCTTCACAGAAATTAATTATAGTTAAAGTGTTACGTGTATTGTCTGGTCAAGGTGAATGTAGTTGGTTATTTAAATTTAGACAATGTTTTGGCAAATATGCTTGTAAAGATCTTTTGGTCTTGATTCAGTAAGGGTATTGGTTGAGAAGATTTAGTATTTGTAATATGGTTGTCCTTTTTTGGAGTAACTACTATTTCAGCCTCTGACCAAGATAGAGGGATGCTACCTCCTAACATAACAGAGTTGCATGTGGCAGTCAGTGGAGTTGAAAGTAGGTGAATGTATTTTTTTGTAAAAATTTGGCAGGGAATCCATCCCTGTCTGAAGCTTTGTTATTTTTTTCAAGGATTTGATAGTGACTGTAACATCTTCTGTTGTGACTGGTTGGTCCAGATATTGTTTATGTTCTTGTGAGGTTTTTTTCCAAATTTCCTGTGATGATAAATAATTTAAAATATGATTAGTGTCAGGATTGTCTGATGTACAAATGGTTTGGTAGTATTCAGCAAATACATCGGCTAATTTTACAGAATTAGTTTGAGTTTTTCCTGGGTGCCTTTAATAGCTTGTATAGAATGTGAGGAGGTTTTTTCCTCTAATTTTCATGCAAGCAAGTTTATAGATTGGGTGGCCTTTTTCGTGTTCATCTTCTAGTTTTCTTATTCTAGATATCATTTCATTTCTAATGTTTTCTTTTTGCTCTTCATGACAGGAGGCAACGGAGATTAATTTCCCTCTAAGTACCACTTCCATAGCATCCTACACGTGGATTTGAGGAATGCCACATAGTTTGTTTCTATTGTTTAATTTCTAAAGAGACTTCAGAAGAAATTTATTTGTTAAATAAAAGTGATTTATTTAGTTTCCAATTTGTTTGATGTCATTTATTCTCAGTGTACATTCTGTCCAAGCATAGTCTGTCCACAACTTGTCACCAATCCTTGATGTAAGAGTTTGACTAATTAATTTAGGAGATAAGAATATGTCATTTAAATATGTAATTTAGAAGATAAGAATATGTAATCAATCCTTGTGTATATATTGTGGATAGAAGAGAAGTATGTATAGTCTGTTACCAGCGGGTTTTGAAGATGTCACTAGATCAATAGATAAAGCCTAAGAGCCCTTAATTGATCTTAGCAGCTTAGTAACTGTATTGTTAATTTTAATTGCTTTGACACGATAGGCAGTAAAATTTAAAAGGTCATTCAGAGAGGAGTGATACAAATGTTTACTGCTGACACATTGATTTACCCATGCTGAACGAAAGCAGAATTGAAAGCCAAGAGAATCAAGTGTACTCTGCATGAAGACAGCTCGTCAGGTTGTTTTGATCTACAAGCAGCTCTCCACACCGAAAGCAGTGAAAGCAGCTTTCTCAGTAATCATGCTTTGCAGTATTATCCAATATAATTTTTAAAGTTTGTATATGTACACTCACACATTATGCAATGCATTTATATTTTGTATCACTTTCATATTGATCAAAATACTTAATTTCACAGGTCAAGGGATGGTGTCATGGAAATATAAATAATAATAATAACTGTGCTTATATACCGCTCTTCTACACATATTAGTGCCTCACCCAGAGCAGTGAACAAGTTAGTGTTATTCTTATCCCCACAATGGAGCTGGGGCTGAGAGGAGTGGCTGACCCAAGGCCACCTACTGAGCCCATGTCAGTAGTGGGATTCAAACCAGTAGACTGCTGATTATGGTTTAGAACACATACTTTGTGAAACATATGCATTCTAAATAACGCTGTATGAACATCACTGTAGTTCTTTTTCTAGTATGGTGTATAACTGGTGCTTTATCTTTGACAGCCAATTAAAAATAGTGAACAGTATCAGATACATGTTCTGTAATTGTTAGCAGAGACCAAGGATGATCTGGTCATGTAGCTTTTCTTGTCATTTTTACTATCCATATCTCTTATCTTGCAGCTGGGCATAGTGGTACTTTTGGCTAGGTAGAATGTCACATGATTGGAAATAGTAAAAAAGAATTAAATTATGATTGGTTTGATATTTATCTTTGTTATCATATGAAAAGATCTTAGATTTCTGCATAAGATAATATATAAAAATGGTAATCCAAATAGCAGATCAGGGTTTTGGCCAAAAGAAATCTCATGAAGATCTAGGCAGGAAACTTACCCTTGTAATATGTGCTACGGTAACTTGAATGCATTTCATCGTTAATCTGACTGAGTTAGATTTCATTAAGAAATGTTAGGAAACTTAATTCTTGTTGTGTTCATCTGTTCTATTTTTCTATGTTCTATTTAAATAAACATTTATATTTTGATACCTCACGTAATGAAAACGACTAGCGTTTGTTAATGAAAGAAGCCATTAAACTCTTAGGAGGAGTCTGTCTCCTGGTTGGGAGAGCGCAACAAAAACATACATCCCGTTTATTTTGTACTGAAAAGCAGTTTCTCTAAAACAGAGAAACGTGTTTTCAATGGTTGTTGTGAGTTTTCCGGGTGCTACACCTCTGGTGCTACACCTCTGAAGATGCCAGCCACAGCTGCTGGCGAAACGTCAGGAACTACAATGCCAAGACCACGGCAATACAGCCCGGAAAACTCACAACAACCATCGTTCTCCGGCCGTGAAAGCCTTCGACAATACATAAAACGTGTTTTCAGTTGTCACTTGAAGGTTTCAAGCTGCTCAGGATTTAAGATAAAACCTTCAACCCATCTCAACCGAGTATTTAATGCTTTTTACTTAATGTTTAAAAGTTATGTTTAATATTTATGCCTAATATGATTATAGAAGCAATACTGTTTGAATTATCTATAAACTTATTGGAGTTGGATTGTTAGTAAAATTACAATTTTATGAAATTTTTACCATTTTATAACATTACAACTTTGTACCAAAAAAGTTTTGCATGTAGAAGAGGTTGCCAAAAATAAAATTCCCCACCCCCACCCCCACCCCCACCCCCACCCCCACCCCCACCCCCCACGAAGACGAAGACGAAGACGAAGACGAAGACGAAGACGAAGACGAAGACAAAGACAGCCAGGCCCCCGGGGGTCGCGGCTGCGCCGCTCCCCCCGACGCCCCCCGCCCCGCCTCCGGCGGTCCAGAGTTTTCAATTCTAAAATATTGTTCTGGAGAGTCTCTAACACATCCCACTGTTTTTTGTGGCACTGGCATTTCTTTAGTGCCTGTTCCGGGCTGTTTTGTGCTGTTCCGGGAGCTTTTTGGCATGGAACGGGTTAATTGAAGGGTGCCAGTCCAGAGTTTTCATTTCTAAAATATTATTCTGGAGAGTCTCTAACACATCCCACTGCTTTTTGTGGCACTGGCATTTCTTTAGTGCCCGTTCCGGGCTGTTTTGTGATGTTCCGGGAGCTTTTTGGCATGGAATGGGTTAATAAAAATGGGGCAGTCCAGAGTTTTCATTTCTAAAATATTGTTCTGGAGAATCTCTAACACATCCCACTGTTTTTTGTGGCACTGGCATTTCTTTAGTGCCCGTTCCGGGCTGTTTTGTGATGTTCCGGGAGCTTTTTGGCATGGAACGGGTTAATAAAAGCGGGGCAGTCCAGAGTTTTCATTTCTAAAATATTGTTCTGGAGTGTCTCTAACACATCCCACTGTTTTTTGTGGCACTGGCATTTCTTTAGTGCCCGTTCCGGCCTGTTCCGTCTCGTTCCAGCTTTTACCCTGTCCCTGGGGCTTGTGCAGCTACCTGCAGACTCATCCTTTGAGGAGGATGATGAGGCCAAAGGGATGAAGGAAATACTGGGTTATCACTGTCTATCAGTCAGGAGGGCTGAAGCAGGGTTAGGCCCAGCCCCCGCAGGCCTCCAGCCTGCCTAGACCTCCCCCACCCCCTTGTTCTACTTTGTCTGGAGAGAGTACTTACAGCAACAGCAGAGAAGGCTTGTCTGAGGCCGGTGGGGGCAGGGGGGGAGGCTTGCAGTCATCTGAATGGTGAATTGCCTCGCATATTATTTCTGCTGGCTTAGCAAGGTTCTATAGGCCCAGGGTCGTGGCTAGTTAAACCACCTGCTGCCCCGCCTTCCCCTGCTCAATTTTGCAGCCTTTGTAGGCCTAAAGGGTTGTTTTTAGGTTTTGTCATTCATGTCACTCATGCCACCTAAAGGCATGCTGTGTTGTTGCATCTGCAGAGCTGTCATGCAGAGCACAGAAGTCTAAGATGTGGTCTGATCTTTCTACCAGATTCGCACAATTTACAGCCAGTAGTGGATCTGGCCTAGGCTGCTGTAATCCAGTCATGCAGAGGAGACAGTGGATCTGATTGACAAGATTACTGTAAGTGATGGGCAGCAGCTGAGATGCGCTAGTCTGCCATAAGCCGGTCCTAGGACTGTTGCAGTGGATTGATGAAGTCAAGTCTATCTGGCAGAAGGGGATTGTCCAGCGCCCTTGGTGGCAACCAGTCTGGCACACAGCCTCTTGTGAGGTGATGGGGGAAGATGACATTGATATGGTTGAAGGAGATTTATAGTTGGAGCTTGTGCTGGTAACATTAGAGTGCAACCACCAGTTAAGGAGATAATGGGGGCATTTGTTATGTTTTGCATGGGAAGTGTATCCCAGACCATAGGGTGTGGGACTGCCGTGCGAATGTGCTGTCAGGTACCGAGTTTGTGGAGTAAACTGAGCTGGTATCTGTAGCAGGGAGCCTGTGGGCAACGAGGGTGGGCCCATGGGCCCTGGCTGGGGTATGTCTTGCCATGCAGCCTTGCTGATCAGGCCTGGTCCCCTCACCCCTGGCACGTTATGCCCAGTTACACTTTTTAAACTCTCTCAGTGGGCAGTGTGTGTCCTGGAGGGCAGTATATGAATCAACTGTTAATTTTGTGACATTATTAACATGTTTAGGCTATACATGCCAGGGCTTCCTACCCATTGGTGAGGCATCTGAGCCTATGTGGTCAGAAGCTCAAGTGTGTCCTCTCATGGGACAGAAGCATGATCCCCAACAGGCCTGTTTGGCATAGGAACCTCCCAGGGCAGTCTTGCCCTACACGCTCACACTCTTGACTGGCCATGAGGTCTGGGTGGGTACAGCGGTTGGTAAGGCCTCCGGCATCTCTGGGTTGGCATTTTGCCTCCTCCTAGCCCCGCCTGGGGCTCTTTGCTGTGGGGTTTTCATTCAGGGGCCAATCTAATACAGGCTGGGCTCTTCCAACTGGGCACCCTGCCTCTGGTTTTGCCTTGATCTGAATCAGATCTTTTCCTCAGTGAGCAAGTAACGCCCGGCTTTCATACATCTCTGTTTCCATTGTCTGCTCAGTTTTCCTATGGCTAATCCCTTATGGAGTGGTCAAGGGTTGCCTTTCTGGCGCATGGCGTGAAGTTGGCAGGTCTCAGTGGCAACTGGGTCAAACCCAAAGGGTGGTCATGAAGGCCAGGGGGGCTGGGGCCATGCCCCCCTTGGGTAGCAAAGGGAGACCCTGCAACAGGGTGTGGCCACTTCCCTGACATGTAGGACACTCCCTCACCACCCCCGGCTGGTGTTTCAGAGATAGTGATACCCCACATGGCCTGGCAGCTCTCTCTCAGTACCCAGTTTGTATGGGGCAGCCTCTAGGGCCACAGCCATGGACCTCAGGCTGTTATTCAGCAGGTTGTCTGGTGCCAGCCAACAGTGATTGTTCAGAGTTAGGCTGAGGCTGGTGTTGTAGAATGTCTTATCATGTCTTTTTTGGTGGGTGTGGTGTATTGCCACAGGAGGGTGAAGTCCCTCATCTGCTGGCCCAGCATGGGGTTGTTCGGGCAGTCATTCGAGCCTAGAGGATGCCAGTTGGGAATTAGCTTGGTTTTGTTAATGGCAGTTATCAAGTCACGGGACCAACTAGAACTGTGTTGGCCAGGCTGCTGCCACTGTGGTGAGATAACTGCTCCCCTCTGCATATCTAGTCATGCACCTGAGGAGGTGTAGGCTACGGCAGATCATGGCCTGGCCCCTCTTTCTTTACTGGATCCCACAGACTTGCAGTGGCCGGACAAGTAGTGGTCTGTTGGCTCGAGGGGAGGTGTGGTCCTCCACCTTACTCCTGATCATTCACCTGCAGGGTAATGACCTCTTCCCACTGGGCCTGCCATTTTCCTTACAGGCTTACAGACTTCTAGCACCCAGGCAGGGTGATGGCTCGAGGGGAGGTGCGGTCCTCCACCTCATGTCTGGGTCATTCACCTGGTGGATGATAACTTTCACTCACAGGGTGTGCTGTTTTCCTTACAGGTATACAGATTTGCAGCGCCCAGACAAGGAGTGGCCTGATGGCTCGAGGGGAGGTGTGGTCCTCCACCTCACGTCAATGTCAGTCACTTAGTGAGTGATGACCGTGTCTCACAGGGCTTACCATTTTCCTTACAGGCTCACAGGGTTGCAGCACCTAAGCAAGGAGTGGCACGAGGGGAGGTGCGGTCCTCCGCCCTGCGTCCTGGTCATTCACCCAGTGGGTGATGGCTTTGGCTCACAGGGCATACCGTTTTCCTTACAGGCTCACAGACTTGCAGCACCCAGGCAAGGAGTGGCCTAATGGCTCAAGGGGAGGTGTGGTCCTCTGCCTCACGTCCAGGTCAGTCACCTGGTGAGTGAAGACCGTGGATCACAGGGCATACCGTTTTCCTTACAGGCTCACAGACTTGCAGTGCCCAGGCAGGGAGTGGCCTGATGGTTCGAGGGGAGGTCGGCCTCTGCCTCACGTACCAGTCATTCACCCTGGGTAATGACCTTGGCTCACAGGGCATGGCCCTTTCCTTTCAGGCTCACATGGACTTGCAACGCACAGGCAAGTAGTGGTCTGATGGTTTGAGGGGAGGTCGGCTTCCACCTCATTTTAGTCATTTACTGCATGGTGGTGATCTGACTGGGCAGTATGCTCCCCTTTTGTTACAGGCTTGTGTAGGCAAGTGGGGGCCTGGTGGGTTGATTCTTCGTCTGCAGTGCTCCCATAGTGGGGAAGGGTCTGTGCATTTATTTGCCACACCTCCACATAAGGCTGAATTTGCCAACCTCTACAGAGGTGTGGGGGTTCACTAGTCAAATTACTTCATCTTAGGATAAGGGCTGGATTTCCCAACCTCTACGGAGGTGACAGGGTTCACTGGCAATGACATCATCATAAACCAGCGGCAAGGGCTCCGGTGGGCACTAGGCCACCTGTGGGGCGCTTGGGCCTAAGCAGAGGCTTGGCCCCAGCGGTGGCAGGAGAGAGTTTGGGGATAGGGAGCGGGCCGGTGAGCACCCCTTGGCAATTCCCCATTGGTGGGGAAATGGGGTCTACCAGGAGCGGATGGTATGCTTGTGACAGCTACCACCACCTGGAGACTGCCTGCAGTGAACCCCATGTGTAAGTCCTTCCCTCATGCTGTATGGCTGAGGCTTTAGGAGCTTGAAGGGGGGAACCATTTTGCCTGGCTGGCCGGGGAAAAGCCATTACATGGATGGCTCCTACCCGGGGCTGTGGGGCTCGCCCAGACAGGTCAAGGCGGTGGTCCAGGGGTGACCCAGTGGCTTGACCTGTACCGCTAGTTTGCCCTTGCCGTATTTAATGGTTTATGTTATATTAATAAAGTGGCCCTTTAGTTCCAACTCCTGTGTCTGCCTCTTCATTCCGACTTGGGTAGCAAAGCAGGTGGTAAAAGCTCTGACCCTAATGGCAACTGTCTCTCTCCAGGTGCTCATGTTCAGACTGTGGACACTTTAGGAATTGAGGATAGATAGTGGACACCATCACAAAATGGCTGGCAGAGGGGACAATCACAAAATCACAATCACAAAATGTTGGGAGGTTGCAAACCAAGCATCCTTATTGCATGGAAGCAGCCATTCCTGAACTGGTGCTCCCTGCAGACCTAAAAGAAAAAAACTCCCTAGGTTCTTCTGCAATACCTCTTACTCTAGTGAGGTGGAGGGAGGCTGGGCTGACTCTTTACTTTGGAGAAGAAGCAAATGGGCACCAGGAAATGCACTGGTGGGTGCCATGGTGCTCATGGACTCTACATTGACAATTGTTGCTCTAAAGTACCCAAATAGCAGGCGGGTGAACCCAGCCTTGAAAGTCAGATACAGAAACATTTCAGCTGCCATGTGAATATTAATTTCCTGCCTATTGAAACTGAGCATTTTGCATAACACAACTCAATTGCATGTTCTAGCAGCTAAGGGGGAATGTAAAGGTTCCCATTTCCTATTATAGCCTGCAAGTCCATCTGAGTGGACACTCTAAGAAGTTATAGCCCTCTTTTGGAATCAAATAGAAATCGGCTTGCTTACTAACATTTGTTTTAGGTCTTCTCCCTCCAGTTGGTTCTCCAGTGTAGATGGTGATGATGTCTTCCTTGCTTCAGGGAGAAGTGATTTATCACAAACATATAGGGATGCTGTGTAGGTCCATTCTCAGAAAAGTATTTTATTTGAACTTTGACTAATACATCAAGGTCATTGCTTGAGAAGTAAGAATCGGACCGAAGAGTGAGTAGAATGCATTTTTATTAATCTTAGAAATGCAGAGCACAGCAAAACCAAATGGAAGAAATGTGGGGGATCTGGAAATAATGTGAAAGCAGTAGAGCACACAGGAGAAATGTAACTTGTCCCACAATGTAAAATTAATGATCACTTCCTAGCAATAAATATACTGGAAGTCACTTTAAAAATGGAACCAAGAAGTTTTAATTTACCAGGGATATAGGACCAAGCACAAGGGGATTTGAAGAAGCTGATTCTGCTTCTTTGCTGCAACCTATTTAAAACATAGTAAGTAACCCTAATAAGGTAGAAGCAGGTTGTCATTTAGGTTTCAGCGTCAGAGGATTGTATTTGTTTCATTGCATTATTTACCCAGGCCAATATGCTGCTGAACATCAGAATACCAACTAGAAAATCCTTTTCCTTCCCTATTAACTCCACATTGTAGTAGGAAAGTGTTTATCCACATTTATTGTTCACTGGTTCTGCAATATTATATTGTTGCTGGTGTTTTTATTTTATTTTAATTTTATTTTACTTCATTTATATCTCTGCCTTTGTCCCCAATGGGGACCCAAAGTGGCTTACATCATGTTCATCTCCTTGAAAGAGGGGGGGGGGGTTTGAAATTGACAGAGCCTTTAGATAAGCAAAGAGGAAATTAACAAACTTCTGAGGAACAATCTTTGCCCACTCTGTAGAGTGGTGAAATTAACAGAGCCTTTGGCTCAGTCTTTTTAACTATGCTTCCCAGCTAACATTGCATCTCTCTACACTTGAGCATTCTTGCATAAAATATTTTGTGTAAAGAGACTCACAGTGTCGTTGATTCCATGTAAAAGCATTGGTGCTGTTTCCCCAATACACACCACTCCTGCCATTGTTAATAGGCTAGGAGAGGAGGGAGGGTAGAGGTAAATGACCTGGAAGTGGATCCAAGATAAAAAATTCTGAACGAAATTGTGTGCTGGGAGATAAGCCATGAAAGAAAGTTGGCTTCTCCACTCACTACACTCCTTTCTGTAAAGCAACAGGCCCCCACCTTGGAATTTATGGATACCAGGAAAAAGGGTATAAGCCACCTTACATCTCCTTTGCCTCTTCTACAAGTTAAAGTTAAAATTTGCTAAAAGGATGTAAGTTAAAATGTGGATAGGTATCTAAGGCAGAACAAGCCAAAGCTGAATCAAGATAATGGTGATGCTGGTCAGGAAAGCTGATATTCTAGAGAGATTGGGTCCACTTTGTAGCGGATGGGAGGAGCTGACATTTGCAGAGCAGGTTAAGAGCTTAAGGTGCTCAGAGACCCAAACTTGCTGTCTGAGTAACAGGTTGGCACGTTGGCCAAGAGCGCCTTATCTCAGCCACACCTGGTCAACCAACTCTCTCGTAGACTCAGCTGATCTCGCCATGCTGATCCAGGCTTTTGTAACCTTGGATCACTGTAATAAGCTCTATGTTGGGCTGCCCTTGAAGACAACATGGAAACTGCAGCTGGTCCAGAATGAGGCAGCCTAATTATTGTCATGGGTTAGCTGATAGGAACATATCTTAACCATCTAGAAACAGCTACATTGGCTGCCACTTTGCTTCCAAGTTCAGTTCAAAATGATGGCTATGTTCTTTATGGTCTGGGACCCATCAAAAGCATTATCTCTTCCCATATGTTCTCATGTGCTATAATCTTCAGGCTGCCACCTGCTGGCTCTGCTTATGGTGGCCTGCTTGGCACTGACCAGAGCCCAGGCCTCTTCCATCATGGCCCCAACTCCAATAGACTACCTATGGAGGTAAGATTTTCAGGAGATGCTGCAAGACTTGTTTGTTTACCAGGGCTTTTGATCAGGTATGAACAGCAGGCATCTTTCAGGGACAAAAAGGAAGCATTTTTAACTTTATTTTAATATGCAATGTTTTAATTATTACTTGTAAATTACTTTGAGCCAAAAGGAAAGGCAGGTATAAATATTTTAAAAGAGAAAGAAAGAAAGAAAGAAAGAAAGAAAGAAAGAAAGAAAGAAAGAAAGAAAGAAAGAAAGAAAGAAAGAAAGAAAGAAAGAAAGAAAGAAAGAAAGAAAGAAAGAAAGAAAGAAAGAAAGAGAAAACTACATCAAAATAAAAAGCAAACAAAGCTAACTTATGAGGTTGTTTGTACCAAGAAATACTTTTGGCTAGGGTTGCCAACTCAGAAGCATTGTGATGCCATAGAGTCCATCCACTGGAGCTGGCATTTCCTCCAGGAAAAATGATCTCTGTGGTCTGGAGGTAAGTTGTAAATTTATGAGAACTCCAGCCCACACCTGGAGGATGGCAACCCTAAGTAGGCCCATGTAGCTTAACATTGTCTTCTTTGACTTGCAGGCAGAGAAAGATTTTGACCAGCACTTTCTACTTGATATCGTTCAGCTTTTTGTGACAGCAATCATGGCTAGGAACCTGCATATAAAGCATGCATGCTATCATTAAGCTACAACCTCTCCCTGAATAAAAACAGTAGAAGCCAATCAACAGATTTTGCATGGCAGCAATTAGTTCCAGGTTAAAAAAAACAGGCCACCCAATGGCTCTGTGGAAGAGAATTGCCTCAACCAGTTGACTAAAATCTTGGTTGAAAGGGCAGAGGCTAAAATAGCTAGGCAGGAAGTTTCATACCTTTTGCAAATACTAATTGCTTAAGGTAGATAAAAGTAGCCACTCAGAAATAATACGATAAGGACTCAAGAGTTACAAAACATTTTGAAAACGGATGATTTGCATTGCTAATATCTTCCAAAAGATAAAATGATCATGTTCTCATTAAGTATGAACCTTATACCTACTTACTTTCCTCAGGGTATCAAGTGATAATAGCAAATATTATGTGAAGAAGAATAAACTAGCATATTGTTAAGAACTACAGCTGCAATCCAGAAATTAATGGGGTTCAACCTATGGCTCAGCTGTGTACTAGATTGTTCACTATTGGGCCAGTTTAATAGGCATTTTATAATGGAAGGAAGTTGGAAGAAATAAGTATCAGTGAAGCCAAAGTAAACCAGGTATGTACTGATAGCATATTCCTCCAATTCTGCCAGTTACCTGCAGTCATTGTCATCATCATCACTACTGTCTTTCATCATGAATACATGTTGCCTAATCGGCAGATCCCATCTGCCAGGCTTTATTTCAGAAATGTGATAAATAATGCAAATACTTGGGGCTAATGAAAATCTTTGTATATTTTTTGCCTAAATCATCCCCATGGAAGAATTTGCAGTGTTACTCTCTTCAATGATGAATAGGTCTTCCTCCTTTGTTATGCCTCAGTTACTAAAACGGCAAGCCTTATCCTACTTGTTTGAAGCTGGGAGAAAGGAGCATGGCAGAATGCTAAAGTAAGTTTTTCTTTGCCTCGGGCCTATCTAATCTACAGATGTCTATAGTGATTCCCTCTCCCCAGAGAACTCTGGGAATTACAATGTCTGCAGAGGTGCAAAGCTAGAAAGAGAACTGTTCAGTCTTCATGAACATTTATTCTGCCATAAATGAAATGTGTGACCAAGGTAGGCGTGTTTAGGCTTAACATAAAACCATTTTTAGGACATATATACGGAGAAAAATAGTTCATTATGTTTAAAGAACTTAGCCAAAATCACTTTCCCCAGCCTTCAAATCCACCGTCCCATTTATGTTAAATTCTTTTTCTCTAAATATACAGTTTTTACTCCAGAGCTCTTATCTTGCATCTTTGATGTCAATGGAAACCAATACTCTTGACCTTGACTCTTAGAAAAAACACAAAAAAACTAACCAATTATAATCTTGAACTTTAACAACAACAAGTAATAAAAATAACTTAAACATCCCTCTTCACCTAAGGTCTCAAGGCAAGACTCTCAAAGCCAAGTGAGAGAAGGCATTCGTTCTCATCAAACTGGAATTACCAAAATTCTTTGAGAAACTATGCTAATGTTTAGAACATAGAAAAGGCAGAACACAAATCCTTTAAATATGCAAGTAATTCTTTTAAAAGACCTTGCGGTATGGCTATGGGTAGGGACTATTCTGTTAAAATTAAGACCTCTGGATGCATGCCTAACAGTTACAAGAAAGAAGGATAACATATATGTCCTTTGTACTTGCCCTGCACAATCTGATGCATGTGCCACTCACTCTCCAAAAATCTGGAGGTAGGATATTACTTAGACCTTCAATGTCTAAACCAGTTCAAAGTCAAAAATACTTTATTCACTGGCCCGATAGACCAGCTTCATCCTTCAATTTCCATATTTAGCAGACGGCAATAAGAAGCTTGTAGAGTCACCATTGTAACCACCTTTCACACAATGCTTTTTACCCCTGACAAAAGCTATCCTTACTGTACCTGCATACAGGCTTGATGTAATCTGTGAACAATCAGTTTGACAATCATAGACACGGCTGACAGCAACCCCCTTGATCAGGGTAGCCTTTTCCCCAATCATATCATGGTCACTGATTTCCCAGGTACTCTATTCCTTGTAAGTGTATATGCAAGGGCAGAAGTGTGGAGAAAAACACCTGTTGTATTTGAACAATCTCAAGGGCAGACAGTAGCAGGGATGGAAAGACAGTGTTCAAATATATTTAATGAGTATGTGTTAAGCTGTCCTTTCTGATAACCTTTAGCAGATTCATCTGTTAGCTCAATTGTTCTTTAAATTTAACCATTTAATTACAGTGCATATTGGATGTAGTGTACAAAGTGTGCCATTTTTTATTTTTCATGTCTCATGTCTTTTATTCATGACCATGTATTTGTCTCCTGAATATTTATTTATTTATTTCATATATAGCCTGCCCTACTGAAATAAAATTAAAGAGAAAAATACTATAATAAATAGCTTGTTTTTAAATTTCTGCTATCTTACACCATTATATTTTTATTGAATGTCCTAGCCAATATTCATATTGATTTATACTATGAAATCTGCTTTGAGTCTCAGTGAGAAAGGTGGACTATAAATAATGTAAATAAAAATAAATAAAATATAAGAAATAGTGCAAAGAAACTGCCTACATTTTAGACATTTAAACTACATCCTATTCCCTTAAAAAAACAATTCCATTTTAAACATTCGCCATGATAAACTGTGGGTGTTGTTCTGACTGCCATCAGCCAGACCATTCATAGCAACATATAGCTGGAAGGTACCCAAGGGTCATCCAGTCCTCTGCACAATGCAGGAAATTCCCAGCTACCCCCACTCCTCCAGTGACCCCAGCTCAGTGTCAATTCCACCAGTGGAAGTCACAAGAGAGAATGCTTGCGTATGAGCAGCTGTCTATATTGCCCATTTGCTAAGTGGGCATGCTCAGAAGGCTTTGCTCAGATGAGCAATACGGTCACAAATGAGTGTATCAAGGGGAGTGATCTTGTACATATGGGGGGCCTAGACCATGAAAAATGTTTTCAATGATAACCAGCACCTTAAATTATTGTTGTTGTTTATTTATAGTCTACCTTTCTCACTGAAATGAGATCCAAGGCAGATTACATACTACAAGTCAATACGATATAATCAATAGCTGGGACATTCCCAGAGCAAAAATTCAAAATGATCAACAGTTAGGACATTCAATGAAAACAGATACAGAAGAATATGGTAGCTGCAAATTTGAAAACTAGCAGGAAACCAAACTCAGAGATGAAACTACTTTGATTTAAAGCATAAGTAATTAACATGACATCTTTAACAACATCAAACTACCCAGTAGTAACGTATCTACATCAGCAGACAGTACTCAATAGCCTAGTCTATAGTCCCTGTTCCTTACCAAAATCTTTTTGAGCTATTTCTCATGACACAGCCCTATAAACAGAGTAGAAAGCCCTCCTGAATAATTCAAACTTGCATAGTTTGTGGGAAGCTAGGAGAGTAAGAGCTTTCCTGACCTACTCAGGCAAGCCATTCCACAAGGTGGGGACCACCACAGAGAATGCAGAGAATGCAACCAGCAGTTGTTGATTTTGCCCCACTGCAGGGTAGTATTGTTACCTAGAATGCTCTCCTTGTGAGTAAATAGAATGGGGGAATTAGCAAGCAATGAAGATAGCTAGAGGCTGGTAACTATGGGATCTTTCTAACCAATAATTTATGAAGTCTTTTCCCAAGGATACACATACACGAAGCCGGTGTTTTTAATTAAAGGATAATTGTTTTATTAGAGGGGCAAATGCATATGTACAGGATTGCAAGAAAACACACAAGTGGCCTAGGAGAAACAGTGGTGAAGGAGGAATAAATTTGGGGGGGGGGGGTTTCAAGGTGATAATTACCTATCCAGAGAGCAGGGAAGTCTGTGGAGGGAAAGCTTCAAACGCGAGCATTCTCAGCCAGGAGAGCAAGAGGCTTAGGGCAAACCTCAAGGGAACAGTGCTTTGGATCCAATAAGCATGTACAGAGAAAGAGAGGCTTAGGGAAGTGACCCTAAAGGAGCAGCCAGGAAGCATGCACACTTTGAATGGGCCAAGGCACTACTCTTATAGAGTAAAACGTACCCTGAGGTGGGAGAACCCACCTAGTTGTTAGAACAACAGCCAGTTCCTGGGACCAACAAAAGGTTTGATTACCTTGATTAGTAGCTGCCAGGACATGTGAAAGAGAATGCAAAATTTGTTCCAGCGCTGCACAAAGGGGCAGTTTGTTAATGAAGTCCACCGGAGCCAAGTTGATTAATTTAGTTGGGGAATGTACCTTCTCAGGAACTAATTGTAAATACTTATGAATGTCATTTGATTAGCTCCTCAATCAAGGACAGGAGATCTCATCATGGAAGGAGGGAAAGGAATGTGTTAAATGTGGATGACTCTGTTAGACCTTTGTTGCACTGGATTCCTTAGGGGCTGGGGAGACTGCAAATCCAAGCACCACTGATCGCCCCACATTCCTATGCGGCATTCCATTCATTCCTGGGTCTCCTGGGCGGGACTTAGCGACTGTTAGCTGGAGGTCCACTGGCTGCAATACAAGCTGCCATTTTAAATCCAGAGGCCCAGTGCCATTTAATATCACACACAGCCATGTTAAAATGGCTAATAAAGATGGTGGAGGCTGGGCCAACTGCTTACAGTATCTGCAGAAGGCCCTGTTCAGATGAGTGAAGTTGCCATGGTGGGACATAGGGAGAGAGGCGGATTTGAAACTGAAGCAAATTGTTAACCAATGAAGCGATCACATAATAGGTTTACTAATTATACTGACCTAGCTGCTGATAGTAACTGAGGTGCTAAAGTTTCTGAGTTATCTTCTAGAGCATACCAATATAAATTGCATTGCAATAATCTAGCCATCTCATGGACTAAATGAACATGTTAGAAAACATTTTCACAGCTGAATAAACTTGAGCTCGAGGATTAACACTGGGTTAAGTACAACCTCGAGACTCTTAACTGAATCAGCAAGAATCAGATAAAACTTGAGGCGGGCATGAACTGAAATACGAACCAAAGTTCATCACAAACTGGGCCAGTTTGTGGTTCATGAACTGGCAGTTCGTGGGAGCTCATTTCTCATGAACTGTGATGAATTTTAGCCTGGTTCATTTGGTTCGTATTTCGGTTTGTCACTGCAGACAGCCTGGCACTGATCAGTTTCCTAGGCAATGGGGGGTGGGCATTCTGCAGACCTTCTGCTAACCCAGAAGTGACATTTTCATGAACCAAACAAACCAGTTCATGAACCAGGGCAAGTTTGTGAAAGTTCATGGTTCATGAAATGCAACAAACCACGAACCACACAGTTCGGAATTTTCACGGTTCATGCCCATCTCTAGGTAAAACCCATCGAATGTAGGAAGCAGAATACCTTCCAAGGCTTCAGTGTTCCCAATCAGCATCCATTCCATCTTGTTAGAAATAGATTTCAGCTTGTCCATCCTTAGCTATTTGACTACTGCAGCCAGGCACTGGCTCAGGAGTGTCAGACTCAGGAGGTCTGGACAAAGAAATATAGAGCTGGGTGTCAATCAGCATATTGATAACACCAAAATCTACAACCATGAATGACCTTTCCCAAGGGTTTTACATAAAGATTAGACAGCACTGGAGATAAAACAGCCTTGTGGAACTTCACAGGACGAGTCCCACCCTGATGATAACTGCTCTCCAAAAGCAACCCTCAGAGTATGATCCATAAGAAAAGATTTAAACCATTCCAAAGCTTATCCTTTGATACATATTTCTGTCTCCCAATGTCTCAAGAAGATTTAGCCTAGAACTTTATGCATGCAACACAGTACCCCACCACTACACAATATTACGCCCATTATAATTTTAAGTTTTTAAAACAATACTACAAATAAACTTAAGTATCCAAAACCATAAATATGGCAAGTACCTCATACACAGGTCAGCTGCAATACAGATTCAAAAAGTCATTGTGTCTTTGTCTTTCCAGATGGTAAACATTTCTGAAGTACACAAAGAGGAAACACGTTCTTCTAGGAATTAGATCCTGAGAAGGTAGTAGAATATGCAAAATTAATAAAGCTGTATTTGAACCTCATAATAGATGCCATAATGGCTGCCATCCACTTTATTTACAGTACCTACTTTTGTTCATTTTGCAAACTGTACTGCTGATTAACAGATACAAATATATAAAAATTCAGGTTCATTTTCAAATCTCTCAAAAGGAATTTCAAATTCAAATTAATCCTGTTTCATGGCAATAAACTTACTTTGAATATTTCAATCCAGTGACAAAAGTTGTATTCCACTTTTCTCTGACTGTCTCTGCTTTATAAAATTTAGAATAATTTTCTTCACTCCCTCCAGCCCACTCTTCTACCTATGCTTCCTGTTATTTCTAGGAGCAGAATTATTATCAAGGCACATTCTCATCAAGGCATAACTGAGAAAAGGGGTAAAAATCATTAGCCTTCTATAAACTATTAAATGAAAAATGTTGCTTCCTTCATAGTCCCCACCATATCCTCTCTATTGAAAGATCAAAGTGTTCTTGAGTGACTAACTGCAAGGAAAAGTTTCAGTTTGTGCTTTAAATTATACAAACATTCAATTTTTCTCCAGTTCTCTTAGCTTTCTTACATATTTGTTGCAAGCATTTTTGTCTCATTCTTTTTCCTTCTTGTTTCCTTCCTCTTTTTATAATATATTAACGCCATTTTTTACAATACAGGTTTAGAAATCAAAACAAATACCAATGTCAATAGTAATTTTGCTTTCAAATTTCATTATTTTGGTCAGGAAAAGACAACAACAATTTAATTTTGATGACCAGGAAACGCAAGACAAACTGCAACTTACAAACTGAGCCATAATTATAGGATTTTGTAATATGCTCTATTTATATGTATTGGTGGGTCATCATCTATATGGTACATTTGCCCAGGTGGTTAGCGCCAGAGCTAATTGGGAAATATTGATTTAAAAATTGCAAGCATTTAAAAAGAAAGGGATTTATTTCCTCCTAGGAATGAATTTTTCTTCAAGAATTATTTTATTTTATTTACTTAAAACACTTGTATGTTGCCTTTCCAACCAATTATTGGCCTCAAGACATGGGATAATTTCAAAGGCTTTTAATTTCAGCTTTTGAAAAGAGTACATATAAATAAAACCAGCAATAAGAAACAAACAAGAAGGATGGTCAAGAAATGGAAAAGTCTTCACATGCAGGCAGAAGGCAGTGATTGAGAGGGATGGACAAATCTCTGTGGAGAAGAAATTCCATAATTTTGGTGTCCATCTGAGAAGGCCCTTTCTTAGGTGATTACCTCTCTAGCCTCAAGTGATGGGGATACCCAAAGCAGGGACACTGAAGATAACTGTAGAATTTGAGTAGGTTCATATGGGAGTAGATGGGCCTTAAGCTAATAAAGGTACACTAGGTATCAAGGTACAGATGTATGTACAGATACTCATATCTGTTGTTGGGTAAAGAAGACTATATTTTACAGGAAATGGTGTGTGCAGGTAAGGAGCACTAGGCCTCGCCTACTTTCCCTTTTACCACCTCAACATGTTCCATTACTTTGTGCACTAAGCTTCCAACCCAGGATCCAGGCTGGAAATAAAAGTGTTTAAACCATCAAGAATGGTGAGGTAAGAGAAGGATGGGGTAGGAATTAGTTCCTCTCACCTTTGCCATCCATATTCTGTTTAAAAATAGACATGGATCACACACATGCACACCCCAATTTAAATTGATTCTGCCTGATATGTTTTGAAATAAACTTGCATGGTTGCAAGAGAGAATATAAAGTAACAAAATAATTGAAAGATATCAGCCATTTTCACACGGCCACATGCCCAGAAGATCGCGCAAAACTCACGGCATAAAAGCATCTTCTTAGCATGATTTCCCAGCACGATCCTGTTTAATGGCCCTTTTTCTGATGTCCTCTGGCCATTAAAGGGGATCGTGCCGGGAAATCGTGCTAGGAAGACGCTTCATGCCGTGAGTTTGTGCGATCTCCCAGGACGCATGTGAAAACGGTCATCATATTTATATAGAAATCTGCATTAAAAGCAGACATTATCTTGCTGTAGTACTACTTACCCTGAAACATATGTGAGTCAGTCACCACATCACAGTAGATGAGAAAGAAGGCTCTACATGGATGTTGAAAAGGAGAAAGAAATCTGCTATTTCATAAGAATGATCGATGTCATTTTTTGTCCAGGTAGAGATGATTTCCAAAATTATTAACTCATGTGAAACCAATTTATTAGGAAAGCTCAGTTCCATTTTTTATTTCAAGATTTTGTGCAGGACACCGGAAGCATACTGATTTATGTACCTTTCAGTTCTTTCAATCCATATGCTGCCTTTTCATCTTCTATGTTTCATGCACATGGATAAAACACTACAAAAAAGCCATCTTGATGAAAAAAAATTTGATCCAGTTCCTGAATGCCCACTAACTAATCATCTTTGAAGTTAGCAAGATATTAGCTTAATTATTTACAATATTTTAATAGAACTTTTCAAAAAGCTTAGTTTTTATTTTTAACAGCTCCCCTCCCCCTTATATTATGGTGAGTTTTATCCCATTTATTGTCATATTTTGACCCTTAGTAATTGATAAACCTATAAATCAAGCTTTTGGAGGGAAAGAGATAATACCTTTGAGAAGGAAATAGTGTTAGTGCTCCCTCTAGTGAATTGTATCTGGACAGAAAACACTACGTTCAATGGTCTGATGTGTCTACTCAGCAAAAATTTCTTACCATAGTTAATACTTTTGTTTTGGAGAAGAAACATTTTCAAGTCACAAAGACGAAGTAAAGGATGTTAGATATGCTTATATCTCTGGCTATGACTTTGGTACATGGAATCCAGGCAACACATGTACAAAGAACTGCTGTATCCTGTAGACTAAGGATTTTATCAAACCCATATTGACCTGTCAAATGAGGAATGCTTTGACAAGAGCTGCTCCACATGAAGGGGTGGGGGGAGATAAGCAGCACTCTGTACAACAGTAACAAATTCCAAAAGGCTATGTTTAGCTAAATCACAGCTGAACCATTTTTAAAAACCTGAGGATTGAAACAGCCTTTGGGCACTGGAAACCCAATTTACCTAATGAAGTGAAATATTCCCAGGAATGACTTCTTCTGTACTTGAGTTTTGTAAGTGGTCAGCTGCTGGTGGTACGCAAGACATGTTTTCTATTAGAAAGTGACCACAATTCCTACTGTGACAAGTGATCACTATTCCTACTGTAGGTTTTAAAAAAAAAATTGGTTGGTTGGTTTTTGCTTAATTTCTATTTAGTTACAAACCCCAAACAAAATGTTCTGTAATGCCGGCAAGAACAAAATAAATGGCAATCTGTTTTTACATTCATTCATTAATTTAAAATGGTTGTTTACATGTGCAATAAGGATATTTGCCACCGCAAAACTGTTTTGATTCTTAAAGACCTGTCTTGTGTGTATTAGTTTTTTCCAGAGAAGAGATGGCATATGAATTTTCTAAATAAATACTGTAATATTCTTAAACCTAAGGTTCTATCAGTGTTATTGCATTTACTCCACTTAAAACTCCTTTTGTAGTTTAATCTGAATCCATATCTTATATTGTTAAATATTTGTTATTGCTCTGAAGCCCCCAATCTATTTCAAAACCAAAACAGAAATTAGAAAAGATATCATCCATCTTCTGTCTAGAGTTCCTGATTCTATGATTCTGAATATAGATTCCATTATCTGCCTCCGGTTGTATTTTGCATGGTAATCAACACTGAATGTACTGCAAATAGTTACATAAACCTTTACAGTAGACTTTCAGAAATTTAACACAGAGATGAAATGTCATTCATTTAGGCCCATCGGCTGGTAGTTTTGTGCTATGTGTTATTCCAAATCAATTTATGAAACTAATAGTTGCATATTGACACATTTTTAAAGTACATTGAAAAACCTGGAGTTATTAAATTCAGAATCTCTAAACAAAACCAGTATTTGGTAGAAATGAACTACTGCAATGGGATTGATCTTTCTTGTTTTGCCCAAATGATCTGTTAAAGTCAACAGGCAATTTGGAACTCTCAGGAAAAATTCAATCCCTCTCCTGAACAGAAGATGATGTTTCAGAGGAAAGGGGCAGCTGAGACATACCTTTGGCAAGAGGAAACTGATTTTAAAACTTAGTAAATTCTGTAGAAATCCTTCTTAGTTTCTCTTTTGCCCTGTGAGCTGAAACTGACATGGGGTTAACCTTTACCCTGATGGCGATAATGGAAACCTTCATGACTTGACCCTTTGGGGAATCTAACTTTAATTTTTCCTGGACTCCATTGTTTGAAGGTTGAATGATCCTCTCTCTTATGCTAAAATAAACATAGCTGCTTTTTAAAAAGAGGTCAACGTAATCTATCCTTGCTCATTTGCCCCGCAAGACTGGCTACACCTCAAGGTCAAAGCCTTCTGAACAATGCTTCCTTGCTATTGTAGCTGGATTACCATGCTGTAGAAACTTGTGGCAAAGTTCTGTAAAGGAAAACTTGCAGTTTTCCCATCATTTACCTGGTCACATTGAAAGCCCCTAAGGGGCAGAAAGAAGACAAATCCAAGGAAAATGCAGACTCAGACCAAAATTAATTCATTTTATTTTTATTTATGTTATTTATAGTCTGCCTTTCTCACTGAGAGTCAAGGCAGATTACACAGTCAATATGATCAATGGCTGGAACATTCAATAAACAATAAAACACAATATGGATTGCAGAAATTTGAAAACATGTAGAAATCCGATATAGAGCTGAAACAAAACATAAGCAATTTAACATGACTAGGAGTGTGCAGTTCGGGTTTTGGAAAACCCGAAAAAACCCGAATCACCCCGATTCGGGTTGATTCGGAGAAACCCGAATCGATTCGGGTTTTCCGAATCACCATAACCCGAATCGATTCGGGTTGATTCGGGTTTTTCAATGGGAAATTGTATCTGTCTTCCCGGATGCCTGGGGGATGCATTTTCCCACCGAATCAAGCTAAAATTGGTGAGGACCTTCCTCTAACTCCCCTCTAACAACCCCCCAAGTTTCAGAACGATTGGACTTTGGGGGGCCATGTTATGGCCCCCCAAACCAGGTCCCCCTATCCTCGCCTTAAAAAAGCCATAGCTTTAGGTTGCTGCTGCTCATCTTCATTCATTTTTTCCTATGGGGAAAAAATGAAGAGACAGGCTTCCTTTGCCAGGGGTGGCATTTCGCATGCAAAATGCCCCCCTACCCTCAGGGACCCTTCTCCCACCTTTCCTCCCACCCCCCACCAAGGCTCAGCCTGCTCCCACTTGGGGGGGCATTTCATGGCCTCCCCAAGTAGGTGCTCTTTTCTCTACTACAGCTGGGGGAGGCTTGTCTTGCCAGGGGTGGCATTTTGCATGCAAAATGCCCCCCTACCCTCAGGGGCCCTTCTCCCACCTTTCCTCCCACCCCCTCCAAGGCTCAGCCTGCTCCCACTGGGGGGGCCATTTCATGGCCTCCCCAAGTAGGTGCTCTCAGCCCCCAAAGTCCACCCCTTACAGCCCCACACAAACCCGATTTCCCCCCCAGCTGCCACACACAGACCCAAATCCCCACATTAGCCCCTCACAGACCCAAATCCACCTCCAGCAGCCCCACACCCATAACCCCAGGAACAGGCTGGCAAAAGCCAGCCCTCTCTCTTTGTTCCCTATGCTGGGAACTTCTAAACTCTCTTTCCCTGGGCAATTCTGCACAGCCCAGGGGTGCCACAATGGTGGGCACACTTCTGAGTGCCAGCTGGTCCCTGTGAAAGAGCACCTGAACCACAGACACCCTCCCTCAAATTCCCCCAACTCCTACAGAGATGGCTGGCCAGCCAGTCCCATTGTTCCCTATGATGGGAACCAACTGCACAACAAAGAATAAAACACGAACAACACAAAATAAAGTTTTTAAAAAATTATTTTCTCCCTTTCAAAGTACAAGTAGGCAAAGCATTATGACACATTACACCAGCAGTCCCCCACACAGAAAAATAACACAACTCACTTAACATCAGAGAATCACAAAAGCACAATTCCTGTCAAAAACACTTTATTTCTCGAACAGCTTTCGGTTACACAGCAGGGGGCACACCAAAGGGCATTCCAGCATTCCACCTCACAAAAATAACACAACTCACTTAACATCAGAGAATCACAAAAGCACAATTCCTGTCAAAAACACTTTATTTCTCGAACAGCTTTCGGTTACACAGCAGGGGGCACACCAAAGGGCATTCCAGCATTCCACCTCACAAAAATAACACAACTCACTTAACATCAGAGAATCACAAAAGCACAATTCCTGTCAAAAAGACTTTATTTCTTGAACAGCTTTAGGTTACACAGCAGGGGGGGACACCAAAGGGCATGGCAGCAGTATCTTACACAAAAATAACACAACTCACTTCACATTAAAGAATCACCCCAAAAAATTGCTGTCAGAAGCACTTTATTTCTTTAACTGCTTTAGATTACACAGTAGGAAGGCACAACAGGGCATGAAAGCAGTGTACTACACAAAAATAACACAACTCACTTCACATCAGAGAATCACCCAAACACAATTGCTGTCAAAAATGGTGAAGTGGGTTGTATTATTTTGTGTAGTACACTGCTATCATGCCCTGTTGTGCCCTCCTACTGTGTAACCTAAAGCTGTTCAAGAAATAAAGTGTTTTTGACAGGAATTGTGCTTTTGTGATTCTCTGATGTTAAGTGAGTTGTGTTATTTTTGTGAGGTGGAATGCTGGAATGCCCTTTGGTGTGCCCCCTGCTGTGTAACCAAAACCTGTTCGAGAAATAAAGTGTTTTTGACAGGAATTGTGCTTTTGTGATTCTCTGATGTTAAGTGAGTTGTGTTATTTTTCTGCATGGGGGACTGCTGGTGTAATGTGTCATAATGGTTTGCCTACTTGTACTTTGAAAGGGAGAAAATAATTTTTAAAAAACTTTATTTTGTGTTGTTCGTGTTTTATTCTTTGTTGTGCAGTTGGTTCCCATCATAGGGAACAATGGGGCTGGCTGGCCAGCCATCTCTGTAGGTGGTGGGGGAATTTGAGGGAGGGTGTCTGTGGTTCAGGTGCTCTTTCACAGGGACCAGCTGGCACTCAGAAGTGTGCCCACCATTGTGGCACCCCTGGGCGTGCAGAATTGCCCAGGGAAAGAGAGTTTAGAAGTTCCCAGCATAGGGAACAAAGGGAGAGGGCTGGCCTTTGACAGCCTGTTCCTGGGGTTATGGGTGTGGGGCTGCTGGAGGTGGATTTGGGTCTGTGAGGGGCTAATGTGGGGATTTGGGTCTGTGTGTGGCAGCTGGGGGGGAATTGGGTTTGTGTGGGGCTGTAAGGGGTGGACTTTGGGGGCTGAGAGCACCTACTTGGGGAGGCCATGAAATGCCTCCCAGTGGGAGCAGGCTGAGCCTTGGTGGGGGGTGGAAGGAAAGGTGGGAGAAGGGCCCCTGAGGGTAGGGGGGCATTTTGCATGCAAAATGCCACCCCTGGCAAGACAAGCCTCCCCCAGCTGTAAGTGGTAGAGATAAGAGCACCTACTTGGGGAGGCCATGAAATGCCCCCCCCAAGTGGGAGCAGGCTGAGCCTTGGTGGGGGTGGGAGGAAAGGTGGGAGAAGGGCCCCTGAGGGTAGGGGGGCATTTTGCATGCAAAATGCAACCCCTGGCAAAGGAAGCCTTCCTCTTCCTTCAATGAAGATGAGCAGCAGCAACCTAAAGCTATGGCTTTTTTAAAGAAGAGGATAGGGGGACCTGGTTTGGGGGGCCATAACATGGCCCCCAAAGTCCAATCGTTCTGAAACTTGGGGGGTTGTTAGAGGGGAGTTAGAGGAAGGCCCCCACCAAATTTGGGGTGACTTGGTGGGAAAATGCCTCCCCCAGGCTTCAGAGAAGCCTGGGGGAGGCTTTTTCCCATTAAAAAAAAACCCCGAATCAATCCAAATCGATCTGAATCGGTCCGAATCAGTAAACCCGAATCGGCTGGGCGATTCAGATTTCTGCTAAACCCGAATCGGCCTCTCGATTCGGATTTAGCAGATTCGGAAAAAACAAATCAGGGTGCCTTTGCACACCCCTAAACATGACATATTAAATGATGAAGAAACTACCCAGTAAGCATACTTGCAGCAACAGATAATACACAGTAGTACAGTCTACAGTCCCTATCCCTTTATCAATGCATCTTTCTGAACCCTTTCCTTAGAACACAGCCATATTACATGTGTAGTAAAGCCCTTCTGAATAATTCCGTTTTGCATATTTTGTGGAAAGTCAGGGGAGTGGGAGTTTTCCTGACCTCTTCAAGCAGGCTATTCTCCCTCTGTCATTGGTCGCTTCCACATGCTCTTTTTTTTCCAGTCTTTCTCAGTCCCGAAGCCGAGTCTGCTCAACCCGCAGTCATGACTCACCTTCCAAACGCAGCGTTCTAATGTGTTTCTTCTGTGAGTTTGGGGGGGGGGGAAGGAACGGGGGGGAAAGCATCTTTTATGCCTTCCTCCTCTCAAATGATGGCAGCATAGACCCACCCCATTTCCCCTTTCTTTTTATTAAGCGTGTGTGTGATATCACTATACCATTTTTCCACACCAATGCTGCAGGCAGGAAATTCCAGTTGGCGCCAAAACATGAGGTACAGTTTAGTATTCAAACACCTCAACTGCAGTCAACGCATGCATTCCAGCACTCACCCTCAGCTTTCCCGCTTAAACCCTTAAAACAAATCGGCCGCTTATTTGTCCATACTTCCTATTTATTAAAAAGCACCATGCCACCATTACACCTAAGGCATGCTGTGACGTAATCTTCAACAAACACTGCTCTCCTCGTCAAACGTGTAAATAGTCTTTCTATTTGGCATATGTCGAGGACAGCTATGTTAATGGAAAGCTTATGATGATGTAAGGTAACAGCAGAATATTGCAATAGAGCAAAACTAAGTAAAAACAAAATTTTAAAAGTTAATTTATGCGAGGGTCAGAAGAGAGGGGAGGAGTTGGAGCGTTGAGGGAGGGGAAATTAAAACTGGAAAAGAGCTTCCACATGCTTTGACACAGAAGAGAACGAGCGGAAAAAATAAGATAAAAAATGAAAACGGAACAAAACCAGTCTCGAAAAACACACCGAAAAACCGTTGCCAGCACGACCTGCTCGTGAATGGAGAACGATCACGTATGTAATGAGTGAAATAACCCGCTGATTTTCCATGTGTGAGGTGTCTCAATAAGGTCGTGTGGAAACGACCATTGTCCTCTACCAGCCAGTGAAGACTTTTTTGCTTCATTTTGCATAACCCCAGTAAACACTTATTGGCCTCCACCCTGTTCTATACATGTGTGTTTGTTTGTTGCCTATTTGTTATTTATTCAGGCATTTTAAATATCATTTTAATGTTTTAGATGTTTTAATATTTGTTGTTTACCGCCTTGGGCACCCTATTGTATCAAATGTTTTAAATAAATAAATAAAGTGAGGGGGGCACCACACACCTGTTGATTTTTCACATTTGTAAGGTGATACCTGCAGAAGGCCCTATTCAGATGAGCGAAGCTGTCATGATGAAGCGCATAGTGTGCCTCCCGGGTGTAGGCCTTTGGATTAGCTTTACCTTATGATGAAGCGTAGGAAAAGAGATTCTGTAGATGTGAGGGACCAAGGCCACTAAGCGCTTTTTATGTGGCAGCCAAAACTTTGAATTGAATCTGGTAACTAAAGGAAGCCAGTGGAGTGAATGCAGAATGGGAGTAATATGCATTCTCTGCCTAGCTTCTGCACCAACTGGAATTTCCAAGTTGACTTTAATGGGAGACCTATGTAGAGTGTATTATAGCAGTCTAGTCTCAATGTTACCATAGTATGGATCCCTGTGGCCAGATTGGTTGTGTCATGTCTGCATATTATTCATCCATGCCATTCATCATCATATTACTGTAACCATTATATTCATGTCATATTTGGCCTGCCTGAAAACGAAAGTACTAATGCTGAGCCTGTTATCTCTGAAGCCTGCTTGCTGACCTTGTACTATACTGTAACTCTTCGCAAGAGACAGAGGGAGTTGAATTCCTTGTAATCTACTGGCTTTCTCTGGCCAGACAAAGCTATTGTGTTTCTCATGAGAATTGGGATTTTCGTACCTTGTTGCTAACTGCCGCAGGGGAGGGGAAATCCTGCTCCTTGTATCAAAGTGCATATGCTTGTATTCTCATTCCTGCCAACTTACTCATCTTTGGATATACCTGTGAACTTAATAAAATAAAAACTTTTCATCCAAGACCCTGGAGTGCTTGCTGTGAGGGGTTTGGGGATCTATCTGCCACGGACTGCCATCCCTAGAACTGACAGTTTGTGTCAAGGTAGGGGGCATCTTATGGTCTAGAATAAGTGAAAAGAAGACTTGGGGGGTTGCAGCTGCAAATTAAGGCTGCTTTGGCTGAGAAAGTGGTACACAAATAACTACAGTTGACTTCAGAGAGCAAAGAAAGAGATATGTATAGCCTCCTAAGGCTTCTGAGCTCTACATGCTAGGGGAGGCAATTTGAGCCCTTCCTAGCTCCCTGTGAAGATAATATAGAGTCGACACACTTGAGAGGGACAGTTCATTCACTGCGTGTGGCTTGTACATCCTTGGCAATCCTTCCACCCAAGTTCAATTTTCCTCGGTTTTCCTGTTTCCTTGCACATGACAGATGGATTTATAGAGAGCAGAGGTAGGCAATGGGCAGGGGGGGGAACAAGTGCTGAAAAAAACGATGTTGTTGTGTTGACAAAATGGAGGGGGTAAGGGTTGTACTCGGTCAGACACACTTGGGCCAAACTGACCATTACAAATATCTTGGACTTGATTGGTGGTTGCACAAGTCTAGGAGGCAATGTAATCTGTGCCTGTTGCCTATTCCTCGTCATTACTGGACCCAACAGTTCTGCCAGCACCTCAATTGCTTGAGTGGAGATATGGCTCTGGGTGCCAATCAAAATGATCTGGTATCCCACTATCAGCATGTTTGCCAGAAGTTGCCCACCTCAGGGTTAGAAACTGCACTATACAACCCCAAAGACATGGGTGGGAATATGTTCGTCCATATCTGTAGTTTATTTGGAAGTTCCATGAAATTCTAGTACTGAAGCACAGAGCTGGAAGGAGGAGAATCTTCCAAACAGATAGACTCATCTTCAGATGGGATGATTTAAAAAAAAAAGTTAGTTCAATCAATCACTTTGAACAGATTCATATAGCTGAAAAATCAACTATGCAGTTACTAAAAGCATTGTACTGAAACAGATTCTACTGTGCACTTTTTCCCTTTCATTCCATTCTAGAATGAAAATATGATACAAAATAAATCAACACAAGACATTTGTTCTGTTTCTTCCCGTTTCTTGGAAAAGGGATTAGACATCAAGCCTAGATCAGGGATTACTCAAGAAAGTCTTCATTTAGTTTACAGAATTTGCTTTTTATTTATTTTGTTGTATAAGCAGTTGAATGCTATTTGACTCTAGACAACACTTTTTTTGCTATTTGCTATAACTGTTCTGCATTAAATAGACCGTCTTAATAAGCCTTTCCTAAGCCAGGTGCGTTTAACCGCATTTTTAAGAAAACTGGCAATAAGAACTTGTATCGACCCAGAGCCTCTCATCCCCCGTCCCTGCTGGTTCTCCAGACCGCACAGACAGGACCCCTAGGAGCCTCTAAGAGCTCTGGTCGTTAGTTTGAAGCACCTTTGCTTCTGGGTTCTTTTGTGTGTGTGTGTGTGTACCTCCTTAGCAAGCAACTCTAGACTCCGACTGGTAAAATAGAAAGGATTTATTAGAAAGAGAACATAGGAGCATGTGCTGGGCAGAAACTGCTCATAAAAGCATTTAGGCAAGGCAAAAACAAATAGCTTCTATCTATGTTCTATCTAGCTAAAATACTACTTTGCTGGCTAGCTGTCTAAACATTCTCTGAGTTGGTTCCAAGGCAGGTTGTTCTTACCAAATTCCATCCATGCCAGCTCACTCTAGGCATCCTGGGGTTGGCATGGAGCTAGAAGCTCTCCTCTTCCGTAAGTGGTAGCTGGCAGTGATTACAAGGTAGCATAGCTGGTCATAACAGGACTGAACAGTGTCCAGAGGTAGAGTGGTAGAAAGAGATAAACTGCCCAGAAACAGTGAGGCTTCTTCAAAGTGGTGGGGGGCATCAGCTCACTCAAGGAACCAATCAGGGCTCGTTACTTAATTGGACATTGCCTAAGTGTGAAAGTTTAGGGAGTATGGCTAGAGCTGAGAGCAGCGATAGGCACTGAGCTTCTCAAGGCCACTTTCTCAGGAAAGAGGAATGCAGGTGCAGCTAATTAACAGTAGCTGTGCCTCTCTCAGAAAACAGGCCTAGGAAGATTTCTTGCATGCATGAAGCCTGAACTAAAGTTTTACTCTGAATATGGTGGAACAGGGCCTGCTCCTTACAGAACTGTATTACTGGTGATGGTGGAAAATGTCACTAGCTGATTCTCTTCTCTTAAACTGTTACATAGAACATTTTTAATTATTGTTAAAAATGCAGATGTTTCTCCTCCACCTTACTAATCAGATTTGGAACCCCCCTGATATGGGTACCGGGGGGTAGGGAGGTCTGTGTTCTTTCCTCCCTCTGATCTCTCTGTTTCTCCTCTGTTCCACCACCACAGCATAAACAGGCTTTCTGTCAATCAGCCATTAAGGAAAGTTCGTGAGCCTCTGAGCGTGTATAGAGTTCTGGCACATGACCAGGCAGCAAGTATGTGGGTGAGAAATGACACAACTTTTTCTTAACCAAGCAAGGTCTTTATTGAACTACTAAAGACTATAGCATATAAAGAGCAAACAGATTATGGAAAATAGGTCTTGCATAAAACGTTTGCCGCTACACAAAAAAATGAAAGCAGGCTAGATCAATCTTGTCAGTCTCTGACTTGTGACAACTGTTCACTGTCTCAGGTGGTGAAGTTTCTTTCCAACCCTATAACCAGATTCTTTCACTATATATGCCAGGGATTGAACCTGAGATTTTCTGCATGCAAACAAATGCATTTAAACATTCCTAGCTCTGAATTAAATTTTGTGTGTATGTGTGTAAAGTGCCATCAAGTCACAGCTGATTTATAGCAACCCCCATAGTGTTTTCAAAGGCAAGAGAAGAACAGCGGCAGGCCTCTGTGTAGCATCCCTGGGCCTCCTTGGTGGTCACCCATCCAAGTACTAACCAGGGCTGACTTTGCTTTGTTTCTGAGACCTGACAAGATTGGTCTAGCCTGGGCCATCCAGGTCAGGACATATTATGGCTGCTATACATGTACTGTTAAAGTCAATGGGATTTATTTGCAGAAACTGATGGCAAGATTCTGTCCTTATTTTTTGGTATTGGGGGGGGGGGCAGTTAACCAAGATTACAGGAACTGTCTACCTCAGCTATAGAATGAATGAGAATGTACATGAATGTCATGTTATATTAAATATTAAAATGTGACTCCTTTCAATAAACCTGTGGAAGAGATTCTTGCAGTGTGCATTCAGTAGTAAGGAGTTGGTCTGGATACCAGAGAAGAGGAAGTATGCAGCTGCTCTGCCAGTCATATTGAATTTCTCATTGGTTTTGTGAAGGTTCTTTAATTTCCTTTTCCTTGTGTTTGTCTTGCTCTTTAAGTGGTCAGCCTAAATGAGACACAATTATGTCTAATTGGACTAGCTGGGAAATAACAGTATTGAACATAATTCTCTTTTTTTCTCTCCCCTAGGTATACTGAGGATTAATTAGTTAATGCTTGTAAAAAAATGAAAAGCTTTGAAGATGAAAGCACTAAGAACAGTTCAGTTGAAAAGCCTAATGCCATTCCCGCTGGTTTTGCTGGTGGGCAGCTCATTTTTTGATTAACAAGTTATCTTGTTGTCCATGAAGAGTTTCAGCAGCAGATAGGAACAGAAAGCAGAGCTTAGCTTCTCAATCGGCCAGCCCTGGAGACAATGATATTGACCATGGCCCACACTGTGGCAGAGAAGACCCTGCTGATCTGAGATGGTCGCAAGGGGAAAGAACAGGCATTGCCTGATTCCCCCTTCTCCCTCTTTTTTACTCTCTGGATCCATTTAATCCTGCTTGGGAAGTGCCACTTTGAAGAAGCCTCACTGTTTCTGGGCAGTTTATCTCTTTCTACCACTCTACTTCTGGACACTGTTCAGTCCAGTTATGACCAGCTATGCTACCTTGTAATCACTGCCAGCTATCACTTACGGAAGAGGCTTCTAGCTCCATGCCAACCCCAGGATGCCTAGAGTGAGCTGGCATGGATGGAATTTGGTAAGAACAACCTGCCTTGGAACCAACTCAGAGAATGTTTAGACAGCTAGCCAGCAAAGTAGTATTTTAGCTAGATAGAACATAGATAGAAGCTATTTGTTTTTGCCTTGCCTAAATGCTTTTATGAGCAGTTTCTGCCCAGCACATGCTCCTATGTTCTCTTTCTAATAAATCCTTTCTATTTTACCAGTCGGTGTCTAGAGTTGCTTGCTAAGGAGGTACACACACACACACACACACACACACACACACAAAAGAACCCAGAAGCAAAGGTGCTTCAAACTAACGACCAGAGCTCTTAGAGGCTCCTAGGGGTCTTGTGTGGTCTGGAGAACCAGCAGGGACGGGGGATGAGAGGCTCTGGGTCAATACACAGTTGACCACCCAACCTGAGGTAATCTGTACCAGTGTGGGAAGGCGGACCATATGAAGGTTAGATTTCCCCAGCTTTTGCCAAAAATGGAGATTAGTGCAATAAATAAGTCATAAATACAATAAATACAATTCACATATGAGTACGATGATCCATTCTCCACTCATAGATTGTTTATGTTGATAGTTTTGAAAATTTATGATCTTTTTATATATTTCCTGCTCCGACGGAAGAGTGGATCATTGTACTCAGATGTGAATTGTATTTATTGTATTTATGACTTATTTATTGTATTTATTGCACTTAGCACTTTACACATAGAGAGATAAATTTATGTATTAGAGATATTATAGTTGAATAGTTTCTCACTCATCCCCAAGTGTGATTTCCATTCAGGATTGTAGATTTCTCTTGGGGACGCCTCTTTTGGCTTTGTGTTGAAACCAGAGATTAAGATTAAGCGATTCGGTTTTGTTTTCTCGGCCATGTCGGACGCTCCTCTTCGCAGGTCCGAGAGGAAGCGCCCGAGCAGCCTGACCGGGCGGCTGATCTGCAAAGATTAGCCCCCAGGACTCCCAGGGAGGGAGTCAGGGTCCGGGACGCTGCGGGAAGAGCCCTCTGGCAAATCGATGCAGGGGTAAATTGCCTATTTGTCCCCATGGAGGCCGGCAGACGTGCGCGGCACCTTGCATGCTGCCGGGCCACGGAAAACGGCAAAGAACAGGACTAGGCGGAAGCCTGTAAGTAAGCGAATCCCTTCTGTTATTACAAGCATATGTGAAGGAGTGGTGGGATCTGAAGTTAAGAAGACTCGGATTTCTTCCCCCTTGCTGAGTTTCAGAAGGTTGGCGGTCCCCCCCCCTAAAATGGCAGCAAAAAAGCAGAGTCCCACTTTGGGCAAGTCAATCTCGGCTGCCCTGCAGGGAAAAGCGGAGTCGCTCGAGGATTTGGTGAAAAGGTCGGTTATCGAAGCCATAAAACCCTTTGTTGACAAGCTGAATGAAACAGATCAAAGGGTGGGCTTAATTGAGAGCGATGTGAAAGCCATTAAGGAAGTAGCGGGGGGGCAGAGAAGTCTGCTCGGGAAAATGCGTCACTCATGAGAGCAATGAACAAGGAGCTAAAGCTGGTGGAAAACCAGCTGATCGGGCTGCAAGTGGAATGAACACAGACTATTTTACGTCTCCAGAATGTTAAAGAGGAGGAAAACGAGGATCTAAGGGAGCTTGCCTCGGAATTATTGGCGACACCCGCGAGGGCAACTAAGGAAGAGGTAAAAAGCGCCATTTTGGAAGTCCGTCGGGCTTCTTCAAAATATGCAATGAAGCGGCAGCTGCCTCGCGAGATTTTTATTGAGTTTTCATCTAGGAGGGTCCGGGACACTATCCTATTTAACTCATATAATGCGGACTTGGACTTTCTGGGAAATAAAGCCAAGATACTGAAGGATGTTCCATTTCTAGTTCGGAAAAGAAGATTTAACTATAAAAAGCTCGCAGCTCTCCTGCGGGAACGAGGGATAAAGTATAAATGGCTATTTCAGGAAGGAATTTGGTTCAATTATAAAGATCAAGCTTACAAGATAAATTCAGAAGATCAGCTAAGGGATTTTGTGGACAAAAATCAAGAATTTGGGCAAGACACCAAGCAAAAAGAAGAAGATCTGAAGCCTGAAGGGAGGGGGGAGGCAACGAGCGCAGTGGCTGCAGCTGCTCAGAGAGAACTGCGTCCGAGGCCCAGGGGGGGGGGAAGAAGATTTAATATGGGCTGTAATTTGTATTTTGTAAGGTCAACCACTCCATCATTACTTTATGAAGGTTTAAATTTTTAACTATGGCAGTATGAAGGGAAAACATTGTAGTGTAGTGTTTATTGTTTGTATGCTACCTCCCCCCCTTTTCCAGCCCTCCTTCCCTTTTTCTTTCTTCTTTCCCTTTCCCCCTTCCCTTGTACTTTTGTAGTTTTTTTTCTGTAGGTTTCTGTTTTAGATATTAAAAATAAAAAAAATTTCAAAAAAAAGAAAAAGAAACCAGAGATTAAGCAACCAAAGATACAAGTTATTGCTGGAGCTCCTAACAGACCAGCATCTCCACATGTTTTCCTGCCACAAGAGGATTGGGAGGAGGAGGAGAGAAGAATCTCCACACTGGAATCAACTGCTTCCTCTTATGAGATCCTACAGCCCCAACTTGTAAGTAGGCAATCTCCCGCATCAGCTGGGGGGTGGCTGGCCCAAATAATACAGGCCCGGCACAAGCAAAGTCAGTCTCAAGCCCCTAGACCACATGTGGGAGAGAGAATTTACATGGGAAGGGTTCAGCTTGCCAGCCTCCCAAAAAGACCAATGTCTCACTATGTCCCACAAGAGCAAGCAGATTGGTGTGAACTGAAAAGGCAAACGTGTGTCAGGGTTTAAGATCAATTAGTTTTGGCTGTGCTCTGGGACAGTGGTGCAGATTTATCATCCACTTCTCAAGAGATGTATGATGTCTTGGGACTCCAGCCAGATGGAAAGGTTGAAGTGTATGCCTATGATGGAATTATACAAGAGAAACCTGTGACTTTAGCTACTGTGGCCATGGGGAACTGGTCAGAGAAAATACCGTTGCTAGTTCACCAGGCAAATGACCTGCCATTTCTGACTGGAATGGATTTACAATATAAGCTTCAAAGAGCTAAAGAGCAGAGAATTCAACAGCTGGCTGTGTTAACTCAAAGCAGAGCAAGGCAATTCAGGCAGCTTCTCCTCAATTACCTGAGGAAATCTCTCCAGCAGGGCCCCAGTCACAGCAACTACAGCAGGAGGAGGCTGGGGGAGGTGAAGCAGCAGTAGAAGAGCCAGCGGACATTCCTTTCCCAGCTTCTAAGCCTCCACCAGAAGGAGGGGCTGCAGGGGATGGGGGCACTATGTGGGATTGATATCCCACATAGTTTCCTCATAGGGAATAATAGAGATTGAAGGTGACTGTGGGCACCTTCTATGGGGAGGCATAAAATGCCCCCCTCGGGTTCAGTCTTTATGAAACTTGAGGAGTATTTAGAGGACAGTCAGGAGTAGGTGCCCTGCAAATTTGGTGAAATTTTGTCAAAAAATGACACACCCTGCAGCCCACCAGATAAACTCAAATTTAGTTTCCTATAGGAAACAATGGCCAAATTTCACCAAATCTGCTCTGTAATACCAAACCAAACTAGAGAATCAATTCAGTATTCAGGGAATACTGAATTTTTTTCTCCAGTTCAGTATTACTGAACTGAATTTACTGATTTTTTTTTCTGTGCACACCCTTACTTTCATATTCACACTGAGCCAAAACACACGTTAAGAAATACCTAGGTTCAGCACGTGTTCTCTTACCTCAAGGTTTGCCGGGATCTGTAGGCGTCCTGGAAGCTTAAAGTAGGCGTCCTGGAAGCTTAAAGATCTGTAGGCGTCCTGGAAGCTTAAAGTCCTGGAAGCTTAAAGGATCTGTAGGCGTCCTGGAAGCTTAAAGGCGTCCTGGAAGCTTAAAGCTTAAAATACAGGCGCCTGTATTTCCCTTCCCCTTTTTGCTGCTCTGTAAATGCTAAACTTTAAGCTTCCAGGACGCCTACAGATCCCGGCAAACCTTGAGGTAAGAGAACACGTGCTGAACCTAGGTATTTCTTAACGTGTGTTTTGGCTCACTGTCTAGCTGCATGCAGGTTCTCTCTCTTGCTCCCAAGATGTTGCGAAGAAGATGCCATCTAGTGTGAAGTCTGTCATCTTTTTTTTCTATTGCAAAGGTTATGTTACCATAAACTCAGTTTATGGTAACATCAACAACAGATGGTGAATATATGGTCAGTACCCAAATCTTATTATTATCAGATTTTATCATATGGATATAGAGACGTAAGGTAGAATCTAACATAGTGCTAGCCATTCTTAACCACTTCACCCTGTCTCACTGAAAAACCTCTCACTTGTCCTTTATCATAGTGAGGTAATTTTTAAGAGAGAGTTTTAATTCTGAGACTGTCAAAACAGGCAAGTGCTTATAGTACATTCCTACACATTCATATGCCATATTAATGGCTTCGAATAGACCCCCCTTTTCATTCATCCATCATTTTCATTTCCAGTAGCAAAGGACTCCTCCTGGCTTCTTTTTCATTTGTTCCTATTCCAAAGAGTTTTTAAAAAAAAACTTGTGTAAGAGCAGCACTGGAATTTGTTAGCTCTTCATTTTATGACTTTTCTTCAGCTGTCAGAACTCCTGTTCTTTCTGAGAGACAGAGATCCTAGGGTGCAATTTTTGTTTAGGTTTTCAGTTAAATGAGTATAGCTGGATTCTTTGACAGATGCTCCCCAGTTATAAAATTGCTTTGCTTGCACTATGACAATCTGTGCATTGTTTTCTTAATCTTGGTGCTTTATTGGCTGTAATTTGCTCCTCGGAGTAGAATGGCTTTGTATTTCCTATACAATCATATGTGTGCCAGATTAATAGCTTCTAGCAAGCTCCATTGTTTCAGTCCATCATTTTTTATTCCCAATAGCAAAGAGCCCCTTCTGGCTTTTTCCATATACAGCTTCTGGACTGTGTTCAATTGTTGTATGATCTGCCTAGTTCACTATATGCCTTGGTTTCAAATGTAGAATAATCAGAAATATTTGTGAGGGTGAATATTTTCATTTAGGATTTCCATGACGCCCGCATCATGATGAAAAGATGATTGTCTGGTTCACTGGTTAGTATGCATGGAAAGCCTGTGAGTGCTGTGTTGCCACCAAGCCATATAATCTGGGCTGGGTCATCACTAAGTCAGCTGACTGGAGTACCAAGCTGGCAGGAGTAGACGAGGAGAGCAGATGTGGCTTGTGCCTGTCATCACTTCCTGAGATGGTTGTTGAATGGAAACCCCTTATAGACTTTCTATATGAGATAGATAAAGATTTGTGGATTTATGAGATAGATAAAGATTTGTGGATTTATAGACTAAAGAATTTCAGCATTAGAAAAAAGAGAGCCTATATCTTCAACATAAAGCAACAGACAATTTGAAAATAATACTTATATTTGTCACAGAGAAAATCGGAAACCTTCATTTAGTTTATATACTTTCTTTTTCTTTGTTTTTACTGTTTTCTCTGTATGTTCTGTGATTTTTGTTTGCTTGTTAGCTGATCTTATTTTGTTAGTTTTTGTGTAACTGTCTTTTTTATGCTTTATTATAAAAAACTCTTAAAAATAAAAAAAAATCACTTCCTGAGATGGTGCTTCTTCCTCACATGCTGCAGTGAAAGTACAAGCAGCACTTCCTTTACACTCCTCTTTGAACCCTGCTGGGATGGCATGAGAGAAGGCATGGGAGCAGGCTGCCCGGAACCAGGCATATAATGGTGGTGTACAAGTCTGTGGACTTATTAGAGTGCCCGACACAAACACCATCAATGAGAGGAACTGCACAGAGAGCAAGCATATTTCCTTTACCGCAGGGCAGTGCTTTTCAGCGAGGGCGCTTAGGCCATGGCTGCCCAGTACAAGCTGCCCATCTGAAGTGCATCCAGTGTGTCACTGATTATGACATTAGTGGTAAGTGCCCAGTCACATGTATGAATGATGGTTTTTGGGGTGGAAGAGAGGCCTATATTGATGGCCGGGGAAAGTCCATTGAACTGTGGGCGGAGTGAGGCACCAAACGTAGCATGTTGGCAACAGATGCCTTCATCTCAATTACCCTGTAGCACTGCTACTGAAGCTGACCAGGGGGGGATACTACAGCTTCCATACCTACAGGGAAACTATACAGGGGTGCCATTTCCAGAAAATTATCTCCACCTCCTACTCAAGGGTTTTTCTGTCTTTGGAAGAGAAAACTGGCAGAATGAGAGACTCTGTACGTCATTTTTTTGTGAACTGTCAAAAAGCAGACCCCCTCCCTCCCCAATTTGGAATCAATTTTTTTGATATTTCTGTGACAAATAATTTATTGTTTGTCACCAGTCACAAATAAAGCCTATTACCAACTCAATGTATGAACTACCCTTCACATGCTTTTATCACATTCATTTTGGAAATAAATTAATTATGCTTTTTTCAAAAGCCCTATGGAAGTGTAGTAGAATGGACAAAAGACAATGATTCTGAACTTTGAAAGGCATTGCAGAAATGTAGCTCTTACAGCTTCACATGATGGCAAAGTATATTGACTTACTGCATATAGACAACATGCTATTCATATCCAATGTGCTGCTCCATGATCTTCAGAGATAAATTGGTAAAACAAGTTCTTGATTTTTTTTAATTTTTAAAAAGAAGTTTATGAATTGGAACAGCAAAACTCCATGTACTATAATGTGCAGGAATATAAGATCAGTTTCAATGGAATGCATTTGTTAGTCTTTTTCCCCATATACACATTTGCATTTCAAAGACTTCTCTGGGTCATCTATTTTAAAAGTATTCTTTCTTTTTGAAAAAGAAGCAAAACATTTTTGCCGAACATTACATGTTGGAATATCAGTGAGAGTTACATACCAAGATCAGAACTGAGCTGAATTTTAAGAACATCCACTTTTGTGCTGAAATTTACAATTTGATTTGTGAAGCATGGAGAAGGGCGCTCTGACTCTCAAAAGCTTACATCCTGAAAATCTTGTTGGTCTCTAAGATGCCACTGGACTCGAATCCTGCAACTCATTGAGCCAGGCCTGGAAGCAGCCAGCAAAAAACTTGCTACCACCCAACTTACATGGCTCACCCAGGCCCAGCTGCTTGCTACCGTACAAAAGAAGCCACGCCATTAAAACCAGTATAATGGTTAGAGTCTCACACTAGGATCTGGGAGATCCAGTTTGAATCCAGCCTCTGTTGTGGAAGCTCACTGGCCGACTTTGGGGCAGTCATACACTCTCAGCCAAACCTACTTCCCAGAGTTGTTGTGAGGATAAAATGGGGGAGAGAAGAATGATGTAAACTTCTTTGGGTTCCCATTATGGAGAAAAGTGGGATATAAATTAGGTAAATCAGTAAAAAATAAAGCTGAAGTTGAAGGTTGTCTATGTTGGAAATTGCAATGTCTGGTGTACAGCAGCAGCAAAGAAGGAAGGAAGATGGGAAGAAGAGCCTTCTACATGGGGGCAGCAAGGATCACTTAGCTAGTGAGAGCAGCATCTCTCGTTTCCTGGGGGTCATTTCCTTATCTTGTCTCCTATTGGGCTAAATAGGGCAAAATCCTGCTTCTTCTCTCTCCTGTCTCTTCTCTAAGACGTAGTCAGATAGTCAGGACCTATTTCTATCTCTCTCCTTTACTCTCAAGTATGTGGTTCCTAAATAAACTGTTAGCCTCTTTAACCAGCACTGCGTGAATTCTCTGTGATTTATTTGCACTCTGCCCAACAGTCTGCTGGGTGGGAAGAAGAGAATGAAGCAAGGACAGGTTAGAACATGGAAGCTGCTAGGTAAAAGGAAAAAGGAAAAACTGTGAGGAGGGGGTTACAGGGGAATATGAGGTGCCCCCTGAAATCCTTGCAAGTTCTTCCCCATGCACCTAGATCCATCCCAGTTTGTGCCATACAACTGGACACTGCTTGGTCAGCACCATACAACTGGGCCCAGCCCATAGACTTGCCATCCTCCTGCCCGGAAGGGGGGGGGGAGAACCCCACCTCCGCCTGCCACCCCTCAGCTCCATTCACCTGGCCAGCAAGGGGGGGGAGGCATGGGGGGGAGAAGAGTGTGCATGTGCTCCCGTGCTCCACTGTCACATCAGCAACAGAAGAATCCTGGTACATTCTGAAGCAAAGCTGAGTGGAAACCACCCCTTTGGAAACTGTTTTCACTCAACTATACTTCTACTTCACTCAGCTCACAGTGACTTCTCCCTCTTCCATTGTGCTCATTTTCTAATGCAACAAAGGAGTCTCTGTACATGCATGCTGAAACCGAATTGAGTGAAAACTGCCTTCAAAAAGGACATTTTCACTCAGCTCCACTTCAGCATGCACTGGGATTCTTCCATTGCACCAGAAAATGATGTCATTTTCTGGCACAATGGGGGAGCGCAGGAGTGTGAGTAACCCACTGTTCCCCACACCACAGCTCCCTGTACCCCTGCCTTGGTCCCTGGGCCCCCTGGCTACCCTTCTAGCCCAGCTGGCAGTGCACAGCAGGGCCCAACCCAGCCTGGAGTCTGGCACTACACAACTTGGCCAGAGTTTTCCTGGAAAGAGGTTCTTGGAATAAGAAAGGAGCAAAAGCTGAAGACAGGGGAGCAGATAAATGTAGATGGGTGGGAAAAAGAAGGAAAGAAAGGGGGATAATTTGGGGGCTGCTGGGAGGAGAAAAAGATGAAATAGTGTGATGAAGGAGATAAAGAGGAAAATGGAGGTGACCCTCAGAAATGGCACAGCACAAATGGGACCAGCAGCCAGCACCACAAAACTTGGACAGTTTGCACAGCTACCAACGGGAGGGAAGGAGGGAAAGCTAAAGACGGGGAGGCAGATAACAGTAGATACGCTAGTGGGTGGGAAAGTGACAAGGAAGCAGGAAAGGGGGAGAGTCTACAGGGGTTTTCAGGGAAAGGAAAAAGGAAATAGTAGGGGAGGGGGAATGAGATGCCCCCTATAGGTCTTTGTGAGTTTCCTGCTGGTTCTCTTATAAAAGCAAGTTCCTGAGCTGTTACATTATACCATAGCTTAAAGTCTTTATAAAAAATACCCTCCTACATTTTACTTTTTTCATTTTTACTTTTTTCATATTCTGTCCAATGATAGAAATATTGGAGCCTTCCTGATCTCCTCCATCAGGCCAATGCTCAAGGTGGGAGCCACCACAGAGAAAGCATGTATATTAGCTATTCAAAATTGGGGAAGATTCCTGAAAATGTTGAGGGGGGAAAAGGTAACTTCCCTGTGTGAGTGTGCACTCAACCATCTGTCCCCAGAGTGATTGCAGATAGAAGCCAGTTCTGTGGCCCCTCTCCCCAGCAATAAGTCTAGGCCCAACAAGGTCCATTAGAAAAATATTAACAAATAATAACTTCTCCCCTGGTCATAAAAGGAAAAGCTGTTTGCACAGTTACTTCACTCACTGCCCTCAAAGTACCAAGTTATCGCACCCTTCAGCAGTCAGCATGGCTCAGATACAGTAAGGGAGAAAGTGGATTTTGTCCTGTCCCCTGTTCAGTATCTTACAATGGGATTCCAATATATGCATTTGCCCTCTGCTCTGTATCGTTACCAGCTCTGCACTTGAGATTCTAGGAGCTTTGGGGGATAGAGCCTGGGGAGGGTGTATGTGTTGTGGATGCTGTGATGTCACTTCCAGGTCATACAGAAGTGACATCATATGAACTCAAGTAGATCCTGCTGGATCAGACCAGTGGTCTACCTGTTCCAGCATCATATTTCAGACAGTGACCAACCAGTTGCCTCAGAGGATCAAACAAAGAGGTACAGAGGCAAGACCCTCCCCTGATGCTTCCTCCTAGTGCTATCAGAGATTTGTTGCCTTTGTATATGGAGATTTCTTTCAGTCACCATGGTTAGTACATATTGATGGACCTCTCTTCCATAAATCTGTTTAACCATTTCTTTAAAGCTGTTTGTGTTCGTGGCCATCACTATGTCCACTGACAGTGAACTCTACAATTTAATTACATATTGAGTAAAAAAGTATTTCTTTTTGTCTGTCCTGAACCTATTTCCCCACCACCTCACTGGATGCTCTTGAGTTCTAGTATCATGAGACAGAAACAAGAAAGCTCTCTTTATTTACTTTCTCTGTGTGTTACGTGCCATCAAGCTGCCTCCAACTCGTGGCGACCCTAGGACTGAAAGACCTTCAAAACAGCCTATCATTAACAGACTTGCTTAGATCTTGCAAACCAGAGGATCTGGCTTCTTTTATTGAACCCAGTCATCTCACTTTAGGTCTTCCTCTTTTCCTACTGCCTTCCACTTTCCCTAGCATTATTGACTTTTCCAGACAGTCTTGTCTTCTCGTGATGTGACCAAACTATGATAGCCTCAGTTTTGTCATTTTAGCTTCTAGGGAGAATTCTGGCTTGATGTGATCTAGAACCCACTTATTTGTCTCTTTGGCCATCCATGGTATCTGCAAAATTCTCATCCAACACCTCTTCCTTTTCTGAATCCAGCTTGAAAATCTGGCATTTCTCACTCCATATATAGTAAGAGTCTTTGCTGTAGAATTTTGAGCATCACTTTGCTTGCATGGGAAATTAATGTAATAGTTCAATAGTTGCTGCACTCTTTGGCATCCCTTTTTGGGGACTAGGAATGTTGACTGAAGATTTCCAGTCTGTAGGCCACAGTTTTCTTTTCCATGTTTGTTGACATATTCTTGTTAAGATTCTTTCTGTAGCTTGAAAAAGGTCTATTGTTATTCCATCTACTCCAGGTGCTTTGTTTCTCTCAATTGCTTTGAGTGCAGCTTTTACTTCACTTTCTAAGATTTCTGGTTCTTTGTCAAAAGGTCCTTCTTTGAAGGTTTCTGTCATCCTTCCATCTCTTCTGTATAGTTCTTCAATGTATTGTTTCCATCTTTCCTTTCTTTTGACCTGATCAGATACTGTATTTCCATGTAGATCTTTCAGCATCCCAAGCCGTGGCTTGAATTTCCCTTTGATTTCTCGGATCTTTTGGAACAGATCTCTTGTTCTTCCTTTTGTTGTTGTTGTCTTCTATTTCTTTGCACTGGTTATTATAATAGATTTCTTTGTCTCTGCGTGCAAGTCGCTGAAAAGCTGCATTTAAAATTTTGACCCTATTTCTGTCACCTTTTGCTTTTGCTTCTCACCTGTCCTTAACAATTTTACGAGTTTTCTTAGTCATCCTTTTAGACCTCTCCTTTTTTTGGCTACAGGAATAGCCTTTGCACGTTCTTTCTCGATAATATCTCTGGTTTCAACCCATAGTTCCTCTGGTTCATGATCAATTAAACTTAGTATTGCACCTTGATCATATTAGTTGTCTTCCTTTGTACTTTTTCCAACTCTGCAACAGCCTTTTTGAGCTATGGTGACCAGAACTGCGCACAGTATTCAAAATGAGGCAGCACTAAATTTTATATAAGGCCATTACAATATTAACCATTTTATTTTCAATCCCTTTCCTAATAATTCCTAGCATGGAATTTGCCTTTTCCACTGCTGCTGCACACTGGGTCAACATATTCATTGAGATTTCCGCTAATAATCCCAAGATCTCTTTCGATCTCAGTCTCAGCCAGTTCAGATATAAGAAAAATTAGGATTTTTCCCAGTCTGCATCACCTTACACTTATCCACACTGAATTTACCACATCATTGCCCATTCATCCAATTAGAGAGATCTTCCTGTAGCTTTTCACAATCTGTCTTGGTTTTCACCATCCTAAATAATTTGGTATTGTCTGCAAACTTGGCTACTACACTGCTCACCCCAATTCCAAATAATTTATGAACAAATTAAGTACCAAATTATCCATAAATTGCTAACTTGGTCAAAGATCTCAGAGAAGTTGGTAAGGCAGGCCTTATTTTAGCAGAAGCCATGTTGATGTTCCATTAGCAGGCTTTGTTCCTGTGCTTAATAATTCTCCCTTTAATAACAGTTTCTAATCATTTACCTGGAATAGATGTTAGGATAACAGTCCTCTAATTCCTTGGATCCACTCTGAACCACTTTCCAGTCAGAGGAAAATTTTAGTGACAAGTTACATATACTTGTTAGCAGGTCAGCAATTTCACATTCAAGTTCTTTATGCCATTTGGACCTGCATATTTATTATTTGTGGTTTGCCTATTAGCCCTCGAACTTGTCTCTTGCTCCCTCAATTGAACTGAGCTCTTTTGGCATCCTTCCCAAAAACAGTAGCTCAAGCATGGTGATCCATGGCCAGAGCATGCTTTTCGAAGAATGGTCATAGCTGGCAAACCAGTCAGAGCTAATAAAAGACACAATGTGCCAGAAAGAGGAGACCTGAGCATCCAATCATAGGCCAGGATCCAGTAGTGCCTCCAAGCTATGAACCTGCTCCTTCAGGAGGAATACAGGCTTCAGTACAGACTGACTTCACAGTCCCCAAGCAGCTTTTCAGTTGACCCACAAGTTTTATTGACTTAGAGCAATTCACTGTGACAACCTTTAAGAGGTCTAACTCTGAACAAATTTGGAGTTCTTGTGCATAGGACTTCATTTCTTGGAGAACTCTCCAAAAGAGCAGTTAGTATCTTTGCTGCTGCATTTGTCTTCCTCCTTTCCCCCTTCACATAACAGATAAAAGGACTGAATTAGAATTAATTCCCCTGATTTTCTTTGTATTCTATGTCAGAAGTGAATTTCACACTAGTCTGGGCACTGATTGTCTGTAAGTAAGGAATGTCTCATCTCATATGACAGCCAGTTGAGGAAAATAATTGACTGTTCCACAGCGCTTAATAGAACTTGCTCTGTCCTTGTAAAATCAAGGTTTTACTTCTTCACTCATATTGGTTGAGGGTGGCTTCACTCAACATGTTTATTGTTCAGCCTGAAGAGGCCATTTAAATAAAAGATTTCAGATGGAGTTTGACAAAAATACTTCTTTATGACAGCATTTCTCTCTGTTTAATAAAAAGAAAACTTCTTCTTGCTGGTACTCAGCAAGGAGTAAGATGAAACATGCAAGTCAGCTTCCAAGAAATACCTAAATGGTAACTGCTCATTGTTTTCCCATACATAATAACAACAACAACATTCAATTCATATACTACCCTTCAGAACAACTTAATGCCACACTCAGAGTGGTTTACAAAGTGTGTTATTATCGATGGTTGTTGTGGGTTTTCCGGGCTGTATTGCCGTGGTCTTGGCATTGTAGTTCCTGACGTTTCGCCAGCAGCTGTGGCTGGCATCTTCAGAGGTGTAGCACCAAAAGACAGAGATCTCTCAGTGTCACAGTGTGGAAAAGATGTAGGTCATTTGTATCTACTCAGGAGGGGTGGGGTTGAGCTGAGTCATCCTGTAAGAGTTTCCCAGGGTGTGGAATGCTAATGGCGGGAGGCTTCACTGTATCCTGAGGAGGTTCTTTTGCATATGGATTGGTACTTGATGTGCTAATCTTCTCTGCAGGGCTATTGTTGGGGATAGAATGTTTTGTTAGCCTGGTGTTTTTCAGAACTGGAAACCATGCTCTGTTCATTCTTAAGGTTTCTTCTTTCCTGTTGAAGTTTTGCTTATGCTTGTGAATTTCAATGGCTTCCCTGTGCAGGCTAACAAAACATTCTATCCCCGACAATAGCCCTGCAGAGAAGATTAGCACATCAAGCACCAATCCATATGCAAAAGAACCTCCTCAGGATACAGTGAAGCCTTCCGCCATGAGCATTCCACACCCTAGGAAACTCTTACAGGATGACTCAGCTCAACCCCACCCCTCCTGAGTAGATACAAATGACCTACATCTTTTCCACACTGTGACACTGAGAGATCTCTGTCTTTTGGTGCTACACCTCTGAAGATGCCAGCCACAGCTGCTGGCGAAACGTCAGGAACTACAATGCCAAGACCACGGCAATACAGCCCGGAAAACCCACAACAACCATCGTTCTCTGGCCGTGAAAGCCTTCGACAATACATCATGTGTTATTATCATCCCTATAACAATCACCCAGTGAGGTGGGTGATGCTGCAAGAGCTTCGAGACAGCTGTGACTGTATAAATTCAAGATTAATTACCCCTCAAAGCACTGTATTTTAAAAATGTGTGTTGTACATATTCTATTTTCACAAATAAGACATTCAAACCCCACATTGCTTAAGTGAAGTATCCTCTATGGTTTGTTCCAGGCTAAATTATCAGATAACAGAAGTGATGGGGTTCCCTCTTCCTGCTGCAGACCCCCCCAATATGCCCCCCTCATGTTATTCATCACAGTCCACCATCCGCCAGGAGCAGCATTTGGATGAAATCAGTGGTTTGCAGTGGGGCTGGGTGGGTAGGCAAGAATGTTCCGTTAGAAGAAAGTTCTGTTCTATTAACAAAAATGACTTGTGTGAGCAAAACATTTAGTCTGGATCCAAACCATTGATACTTCCATTTTAAAATTAGCCGTTCTTTATTGGTTTTGCATATGGACAGTTGGTGCCATTTAGCACAATAGCTGGTCAGTGGCCATGTTACTCTAAATGGGGGAGTATCCTGGAGTTCCAGGTTACCACTCCTCTTTAGCTACCTGCTGACCCAAGGTAGCCATTCCATTCCAAATGACCCAAAACCAACTTACAGTTGAGCCAAGAGAAGAATGCTTCCTGGGTATTATAGCAGTAGTTTATTTAAAGGTGCGGTAAAAGCGGTCATCTTTCCCCTTCCTCATGGGAGATGCTCAGTACAGACAAAGGGAGGAAGAGAGGTTGTAAAAATCACACTAAAGCAGGAGCAAGATCAACACAGGATTCAAATATCCCTTGCCCCATTGGTGGCAGAGGAGACTATAATTCCCATCATTTAAAGCCTTAAAGAGGCAACACACATTTCTGATAGAGCTAAGACAAGCTTCTAAGCTGTGGCTAACAGCACAGGGAGATTCTCCTTGGGAGTTGGGGGAATTAGTGCACAAGGAGAAGCAGTGAGAAGGGGTAACTAGCAGGATTCCACCAATATATACCAGGATCGTTCCCTTAGAGAAATCTCTTTGAAAGAACCAGACGTGTGTTCAACAAGAATGGTTTTTATTAAGGGGAAATATTAAGGCAGACTCAGAAAACACACACAGAATACACACAGAGCTAACTAGAAAGGCAGTGAGGAAAGGGGGGAGCAGCTTCAGGGAAGGGCAATACTTACCAGTCTAGGAGATAGAGCACATTCGTAGAGAGTAGTGGCTGAGCAACCAGCACTTCGTGGCAAGAAGAAAGGGACTTTCTGGAAAGTTCTGGAAGAACTTTCCTGGATGTTACCAAAAGAAAGAAAGGTGATTGATGACCCACGATTGTTGGATGGGAAGAGTTATCAGACCTTGAGTAGCCTTGATTAGGAAGGCAGGTGAGGGAAGATAAGAAGGGTGTGGATTAACTCAGGAACTCCTGGAAGAACTTTTGTCTTTATATCTTTGCACATCTCCAGGGTGTAGGGCTGCTAGCCAGTCCTGCCTAAGGACTCATGTTTCAGTAATTTTCCATCTCCAGCCGGAGTTGGGAACTGTCCTGCATAGCCAAGCAACATGCCATGTGCTTGAAGCACATGGGGAAAAGGTTTATGATATGTCCGTGTTCATAAGCTATCCATTCAGTGTGAGGGAGGGTTGGACTGCTAATAGCCACTGTGGGTACGTGCTCACAATTTGCTGGTTTGTTGGATACAAAGCATTACATAATTTAGGGTCACAATGTCAACATGAGTATCTCATTAATCATTCAAAATCAACTACATTTTAAGTGCATGTACTTTTGTATCAGTATTAATCAGTCAGCAGCATCATTTATCATGTTGATGCATGCTCAGAACTGACTGAAACTCCCCTCTCTGCATGTGGAGTCAATGCTAGGCTGGGCAAGGGAAGGCAGGGCAAGCAGTGCTTGTCTGCCTTATGATCGGAGTGGTGTGGAGAGGGGCATCTGGGTTGGGTTGCTGACTTCCTCCTGCAATTTCCTTGAGAAAGCTGGCCAGTCAGTGAGTGCATTCAATTAGGGCTGCCCCGCTGTGTGCCTGTTCTGGAGGAGGCCTCAAAGCTCTGTTTTTAAAAACTATGAATCAATTAAAAATGGAGTCAGCAGACATGGGTTTAACTCTGGGACCCCATCACTTGTAGCATGGCCCTGGGACAGGCAGGAGAAAACAGTAAGTGAACACATACAAGACAAACTAAAGTTCATCATGAACCAGGCTGGTTCATGCTTCACGAATCAGCGGTTTGTGGAAGCCCATTTTCCACAAACTTCCACGAACTGGTCTACCGGTTCATTCGGTTCATGTTAAACTCCAATACTCCTTTCCCTGCCGCTGCTAAGCGGGCATTTCCACCACTAGATCAGCTGCTTGTCGGGGATCTCCCCAACAAGCAGCTGATCCAAACCTGCAGGGTGAAATGCCCCTCTCCGTGCCACTGCGAAGCGGCAGGGAAAGGGGCATTTCCACCCCTGGATCAGCTGCTTGTCGAGGATTTCCCTGACAAGCAGCTGATCCAAGCCTGTGGGGATGAAATGCCAAGTGGCAGGGAAAGGAGCATTTCAACCCCACGAACCACAAACCAGTTCATTAACTGGGGCAAGTTCATGAAAGTTCGTGGTTCATGAAATGGGGTGAACCACGAACCACATGTTTTGGATTTTTCCCGGTTCGTGCCCACCTCTAGTCCCAACAAAAAGGCTTCTGTTTAAATTCTATATTCATCTTCAACATTTTTTGTATTATCATATGAATTTGTGACCAAATTTTTTTTTAGGGCAAGTCCACCAAAGATGATAAAATGTTCTTTAATGTTGCTCACATTTCCAACATTTGTTTGGCTAGTCAAAATTTGTATTGAATAAAAAAAAAAAAACACTCTCCCATCTCTCATCTATTTAATTGCTTTTTGCTTTCATCCTGGCAATCACACATGTTCTAAAACACATGGGCACAGGTTCCAGTCTTAATGCTAACTCTGTGAGCAGATCAAATTGAAGCATCCAAAGCCTTCATGAAGCTGTTTGCTGCCTTTTTTATCTCAAAATACAAATAGATAGAATTTTATTAGTACCCTGATGTGCTGTCAGCATCTCTTAATGTAATGGTTTCCCATACCTTTTGTAACCACTGATTTTTAGATGGTGCAGACCTATGTCTTCTACTCTAGCCAGGGGTTTCAGCATGAGGCATGTCATTCAACCATTGGGTTAAGCTCTCATTGACAAGAGTAGATTACAGTTTTCCAGGAAACTACCTTTTAAATAGTTCCCCCATTTATTTAAAAAAGATCACACAAAATATAAGAGCTACTTTCTTAAAGCAGAAGTGGTTGGCTTCTTTCCACTGTGTAAGCTGTGCACATTTTTCAAGCTGATATCTTGCAAGTTTAACATGTCTCAAAATGAGTACCCATATTAAGTAATGCTTTGGAATGGCGTTTGTCAAATGAAGCAAAAGAAGTGGATGTAACAAGCTGTATATCATTAGCTGTTAGCCCAGGAAAAAACCTCAGACATCTTCATTATGCAGAATCTCTCTCTCTCTCTCTCTCTCTCTCTCTCTCTCTCAAAAAACAAAAACAAAAACATTCTCCAGAGATTCCGAAAAATTTGAGCTTCAAAAAACAGCACACAAAAAAACCCCTTTGTGTTAAAAATAGGCGGCACATCAGCATGCTAGAAATGTCCAGAGCAACAGAACGGACAATGTCCATACCTGCTATGTAACGTGACGGCAAGCTCCTCCTTATATTCCTAAGTTTTCATTTGGTACAGCCGTTACTTATCATGTTCTGTCTGTGTGAAGAACTCCCCAAGGTCATAAAACGATGATCTGCAAAAAGTAAATGTAAAGTGAACAAGGGCAAAGGCAGCTTCCTTGAGCTGTCTAATGATTGAAAGAGGAGAATGTTTCACATTGGCAGCCCTAATGCTTTAAAATGTGCTGAACACCTCACCGAGTGTAGCTTTAATTTTTTTTCCCTTATAGATACTTGAACACGTCTCTGATCTAAACTGAATATGGTCATTTGTTTAAAAAAAACTGATCTGGAGGCAAGCAGAATGGAATGGATAGTACTCAGCAGAAATCCTCTCTGAACTCATACCTGTGTTGATCACTTCATGGGCCATCCCTAGCTTTTTTGGTTTTGTTTTGTTTTTCAGTTCTTAAGTAATGTGGAACACTCCACTCCAGTCCAAACCTATGTAGCTTCTTTAGCTGTGAAAAGCACAAATATGGGTTACAAACCCGCCAGCTCACAATCACAGTTCATTTGATCCCTCCCCTCAATCCTTTATCCTCTTCTACTCCATCTACCCAGCTGCTACCACTTCATGCACGCCCAACATACATGCACATCATCTCTGCTAGCAGGACTAAAGGGATCCAGAAGTCTCTACCCCATTCCCTCCAGTGGTTCTCCCTCCAGGAAATGGGGGTTTATCTTCTGCAATGCCATAGGCTTCTTGGGGCAACCCCCAATTCCCTGATGGGAACAGATGAACCAAGAATCTCTGGTCAGTGCTTGCTCCCCTGCCAGTTGGTATTCCACCACCACCACCCCAGCCCTTGGTGCTGGCCATGTCTTGCCCCATTGCTTTTCAATCAACATGACAGGTGATGCGAATGAAGAACTTAAAGAGTGTTGGTTTTCACGTATGGAACTAGGGACATTAACAGGGCAGGCCTATGCAGAGTTACTCCAACCTAAGCCTACTGAATTAAAATTCTGTATAGGGTTGCACTGTCTGTGTTGGTGTTCAAAGTGTCTGTCTGATGATGCTAGTGCACCGAGTCACACCACCACTGCTTCAGGAGCCTTTACATTCAAGAAAGCCTTGTACGGGAGCTGCAGGAGAAGGTAGCAATCACTGCTGTTCTCTCTCCCCTCAGCAGGCATCCTTCCAGCCCCCTGTCAGCACACCTGCTGGGAAAGTAATAGGGAGCATGCATGCTTAAAAGCAATATTGAATCATGAGAGATGAGCTGGAGATAGGTTGCATCTGCAAGCAGAAGAAGATACTACTGAGCCTATATGTGCCTGTTGCTTTTCCAGCATGCCTGCCAGGGCTGAAACAGAGAAAACCTTCTCCAGTAAGAAGTAGCAACAGCTATTACCTGGGCGAGGACAGCTGAAGAAAGCATGCAATGTATCGTCCATCAAGGCTAGTCTTGTCCACTGCCTTCTTCCTCCAGATGGATCTCCCGTCCTTAATCTCTCTTGCTGTGTGAAAACCACACTGTTGTACAATCCATACGCCTAAACGGCAAAACACAAAGTGCCTGGTTTTAATCACAAGATACCAGCGGGTGTGTTCCAGCATTAAAACCCTGCTGGAACACACACCTGCTGGCATCTTGTGATATCTCTTTGCCTACCAGCATCTTATTTACACTTCAAAAGAAACACTATCTTCTTTGTTACTTGCTATAGTGTTCCATGTAACTGCAGGGTTTGACAGAGCTATTGATCCCAACTCCCCCACCCCTTTTCCCTTTAAAAGATCTGAAAACAGGAAAATGTTTTGAAAAGTTATCCTATACTTTACTTTGAGACAGAAGACCTCAGGCACTAGCCATAGATAATTCTGTAATCCATCCGCCTAGTACATGTTTTATCCCATCTTCCTCCAAAGAGCTAGGGTCAGCATTTCCCTTTCCTATTTTATCCTCTTGATAAGGTAGGTTAGACTGACTGGGAGGGACTGGCCTGAGTTCAATCAGTGAGTTTTATGACTGTGGATTTGAGCCCAAATCTCTCGCATTCAACTTAGTCTAATACTACACTATACTAGCCACAGCACTGGGGAAATTGGGAGTTCCCTCTAACCCCATTCCCCTGCTTTTTCCCTGTCTCCAGGTGCCTTTAAGTCTTATACCTATATTGTGCTAGTCTTTATCCTTTCTGCCACATCAGGCACCATGGTAGGGACAGATTTCAAAACAGGGCACTTCCCCAGCACAGCAGATTTAGACCCAGAGCCACCTATAATTTGATCCAATGCTCTTCTGTTAAGGGGACACTATTGAGACATATTGAGTCTGTGAACTCTTGAATAATTTCCTCTGATAAAGATATTCAAAATATGTTGAAAACCATTTATAGCTGTATTAGCTGTGTGTGAAGCTGGTGCCCTGGGCAATGAAGACACATACAAATCATTTGGGAGGAAATTGGCAACAACTCTATTAACTACAGCCATTGGAGCATTAGTGCAGCAAGAGGCATGGATTCATGGAATTGAATGACCCACCTGCCCATTATGGCACATCTTCCCCAGCCCACCTGCTGGGCCCCTAATTTGGGATGATAGGAGGTATAATGCTTGCCCAGGCAGGACCCCGGAGATACCCTGCCTCCCAGGGTGAAGCTTGCAATGCCCCCAAACTGAGCATGTACCTTTCAGCTTCCCCTTGGCTTCAATAAGGGGAACATAAAAAGGGGGTGAGCTGTCCAGCCAGTGCAAATTCACCCCAATGGATCTGGACCAATGCCCCGATGCCACCACTAGGGAAAGGAGTGCTGCCAGCTCCTGCAAATGCTCCAAATGCCATTGCCAAGTTGGAGCCACCCCCACAGCCATGTGATCCTTGCTCAGTACCCAGAGAAAGGGGGGGGGAACCTGGGTCATAGCCAATCTACCCCCATAGGGAAAAATTCCTTCCTGGCCCCCAAACAGGCAACTGGTGAGCCCCTGGGCATCCAGGACAAGACCACCCAGGCACCTTAGTGTATTGCAGCCCTGTTCCCATCCCCAGGAGACAGTCTTGGACCTCCTCCAGTGTAGTTTCCAACCCAACTTTGCTGCCCAGTCTCCAGAACCACTTTGGAGATCAAAGAAGCATCAGAGCCTGTGTGGCCTCAGATGTGCCCCTTGTAAGCCCTGGAGACCAAGCATTTCACAGATTGGTGTGAGCTAGGGGTGCTGCCATGACAGCCCCAGTACTGAGATCTGAAATCCCTAGGGGGGAGTCCAGCAGCAGCCAGCTTGACACGCATAACAGTGGGAATTCTCAGCATCCATGTCTGCAACATAGTGGGCTGAGAAAGAGATGTTAGTGTGCAAACAAACTAGGATGAATTTGCTTACAAGGCACATCACCCATTGAGCATGACAACTGCTGGTTAACCACTTGCACCACTGTCTGATTGTCACATCAAAAAACACACCTCTGTGTTCTGGAACAGATCTGCCAGGTGACCACCATGACCAAGATGAGGAAGAACTCCAAGAACATCAGATAGCTGGAAATGCCCACTCTCTGCCAGCCAGTAGACCACTGCTGAGCACACCACTTCCCATCCAGGTGTACTCTCAAAATTGCACTTGGAAGGTGAAGCCCACAACTGAAGGCAACTGCCAGAATAAGGTGCATTTGAAGACATCAAGGCATGTGCGCCAAAACTACAAATCAGCCTTCATCCTCTTGGTGTCCTTGTAGTTGTGAGGCAACATAACCCTGGTGGTTGCCCTGGTGAGATGGATGCAGAAGCTGCCCCAGGGGCCACTACCCTGTAAGTCCCAACAGGGACTGGATCTCTTTCAACGTGTGTTTCTTGCTCCCAAGAGCCTTGTCTAACAAGCCCAGAGGGTTGCCAGCTTGTCAGCTGGGGGGCTGGTCACCACATCCAATAAGATTCCTGGATACACCAGCAACACTGAGAGGCACTCAGTCTTCTTGGGCACCAATGGTGTGCCCTACTCCTTGGCAAGCTTCTGAAAGCCACAAACCATTCTGAACAGACTGAGTCCCCAGCCAGGCTGGTGAACAAAAAAAATCCAGATAATGTGCAATATGCTGCCACTCTTTAGTCTCCCTCTCCAAATTGCCTCATCCTTGCCTCCCAGTCACAACAATGCCCACTGGTGAGTCAGGCAAGTGCCTTTATTAAACTAAAATTGTACCTAATCATCAAGAAGTAAAGCTAATGACCTAAATCCAATGAAAAAAATATGTAACTAATAAGTACTAGGTGGATGGATGTAAAAAATGTAACTTCAGATCATAGATAGAATATATGGACTTAGTGTCATTCATGCAGAAAATGTAAAATGTGAAGAGGGCATCTGTATCGATCCTTGTTTGAACTGAGTGGTGTAAAAGAACTTCTCTTGTTCATTGGTTCATTCTGAACTCTGGCTGTTTAAGTAGACTTTTACACTAAGGAATGAAATTAGCTGTCAGACAAGTTTACATTACAGCCAAGTTACATAGTAATGTTGATATTTAGGGTTTAAGGATTCACAGTACAATTATATACAGATTTATTCCACTTTAAGGCCATTGAAATTCATGAACTTGTACTGGAACAACTCTGCATAGGATTGCACTGTAAGTCATCTAACTGCACCTCTACTGTTGATTATCATTTTTTGGTACAGCAAGGACTCAGAATGAACAGCTAGTGTTTAGTTAACGGTTGGAAATTGAGAGTCAAAAGAAGTTTGCATCAATGGCAAAACTTACTTCACTGATTAGAGAAAAGACATTAGTTGCATTTTTGACTGAATGGAAACAGTTTATAGACTTTTTACATGAAATGGATAATAAGGACTTGATGGCATCTGGATTTATGGATCAAGAATAGAGGTGGGAATGAATCGTAATACGACTCAAAATTTGGCACGAACTATGCCGGTTCGTGGTTTGTGAAAACACGGTTCGTGAGGCCGCGTTTTCCACGAACTCCACAATTTTTGGCCCGGTTCGTGAGAGTCGTGAGTGGTTCGTGAAGCCAGACAGGCTGGCACTGATCAATTGATTCCCTAGGCAATGTAGGCCCGGAATGTCTGCAGACCTTTTGTTGCCATTGGAAACCCCAATCTTAGCCCACCTAACCTTGATAGGCAGGTCTTCCTTCCAACCGTGGAGTTCCCATTCTGTTACATGGGAGCCAAGAGCAGGGGGGAGACGGGCCTTCTGTATCCATGGGAACACCAATCTCATCCCTCCAAACCCTGTTAGGCAGGTCTGACCGCCAACCACAGACCTTCTGTTCTGCTCTATGTGAGCATTGGTTATCGCCTCGTGCTTTCAGTTTCATCAGACAGTGGGAGAATGAGGAGCTGTTGCTGGGATTTGAGTGAAAGAGAGGGAGAGTGGAATTGAGCTTGACTGATGGTGGTTTAAAAGAGACTGAAAAGCCTCTTCAGCTTTAGTCTTAGCATTGCTGGGAAGGGTGCCTTCTTTCCTCCACCCCATCACACACCAGTCCCAGGGCCACTGCCTGGCTCTGGGCTGCGGCCTAGCTTAACTGAAGCCTACCTTTTTTTCCTTGGATTTTCTGTTTCTCCTTATTCCTTCTGGGTTTAATTATTATCTATTTTGTGCACCTGTCCTGAGTGCTCAGGTCAGGTGTCTGTGTCTGGCGGGGTAGGGCTCAACCCCACCCCCCGAGTCTCAGGGCCACTGCCAGGCTCTGGGGCCAAGCTAAGTGGGCACCTCAGCCGAGGGCTCACATTGTCCTTTCCTTTTGATTTGAGTACTATCTCTTTATTTTGTGCACCTGTCCTGCCTGCTCAGGTCAAGTGTCTGTATGTGGTGGGGTAGGGCTCTAACCCCACCCCATCTCAGGGTTGGACTAGATGGTCTGTAAGGCTCCTTCCAACTCTATGATTCTATGAAAATGGAGGGAGGGGGACCATAAGTGGGCTACAGAGCTCCCAGTACATCTGCCACTTTCCTTCGTAGGGCTACAAATAAGAGGATGCTTTGTGTGGGGGAACTGTGAACATATGAGTGGGGGCACAGTGTTGCTTTGCCTTGTCACATGCATGTAGCAAAGCCCTCACCAAAAGTGGGGGACAACCAAACCCCCATACTGTTATCCTTTTAGAATTCTTCTTAGCTTAGATCATAGTGGTTGTTCCTTCAACAAAGAGCAATGAAGTTTCCTTTGAATCAACTGTTGTTAATCTAGGGATAATATACCTTTAATTTGGGAGGGGAAACAATTGTGAACCAATTCCAGTGAAATTAAACTTCCTTATTTATGGAGAGTAACACAGCTCAGCTCAGGCTGTGAAATGACTAGGTACTACAAATGATCTAGCTCACATTCAGTCACTTAATAGTCAACTCATATAACCACCTGGAGATTGCGATTAAGAGTTAAAGGAAGTAATTACTTGCAGATTGGCCCTGATATTTGTTTGTTTGTTTGTTTGTTTGTTTAAATCACTGCTGAAAGTATCATAGCTTAGCCAGGTTCAAAATGCCACTTTCTTGGCACCTGTTTAAAGCTGCTCTGAGCTCCTCCATCCTCGTAGGTACGGGCAGGTATACAATATCTCTCAGAGTCAGGCTGGAGGTTAAGAAATTACTTTGCTCTCTCTGCTCTTCAAATTTCATGGGCAGACAGATGTGTAATTAAGTGTCTTCTTCAAAACAGGTAGTGCTGAGACTTGTGTGTATGGTCAGAAAACCATACAGAAAAGTAAATGTGTGCTAAGACTAAGATGAAGATGAAGAGTACCTCAGTCCTCAACATTCAGACTAAGATATGTGCCTGCAATGCTGCTCTAAGACATACAACTGAATTCCTTTGCCTTATCCTTTGCTTGTGGCAGTAGACAATAATTCCTTGTAGCAATGTTTCAGCAAATTGTGGGTTATTATATAGTCTGCTTCCTAAGGCCTTTGTAAATTTTATCACGGTCTTCCTACTGTTTTTCCCCCTTCGCCCACTATACCATAACTACCAAGAGAGAAAAATCATGTTATAATCTCTGGTGAGGCATTTCTTCTCTGATAAAAATCACAATGCAGTCACCATGTGGAAATTTAGTGTACTCAATAGAAAAAAAAGGGAAGGAAAAGCCAAGCACAGCTGCACATCCAATTCACAGCACAAATTATCACACAACTGCAAATCAGACTCTCATGTCACCTGATTCCTTAGAACCTCAGGTTCCGTCTTCTTGTTGTCCTGAGACAACCAGAAAAACTTGCCAGACACTTGTTCAAACACATTAAGATGGCCAATTCCCATAAAGCACACAAATATAAAATGAAAGACTACTTTTTTGCTGCGTCAAAATACATTACTAACTGCACAATAAGTAATATCAACTCATTGTAAAATATGTGCTTCTATGGGCAACCAAAATAGTTCCTTCAAGTATGGAATACTGTACAACTAGCTGGTAACATATGAAAAAACATGCCTCCTCTTTTAAAACTGTTTGAGAAGGCAAGAGGCCATCTCTGAAAGCAACAGCATGATCCAGCCTGGTTCATGCCAAATCCCTATAAAACTGGTGGTGGAGGGGTATAAAGTACACCAGGCATGGGCGGAAGGAAGCACTAAGCACTTTCACAATCTTTGCTTTTCCATCTGAGGCCACTTTATTTGAAGCTCCTAGTGAAGATTACTTCTAATCTCTGTGCTTCAGTGGCAGAAATATAGTTAAAGAAGGAGGGGGACAAAGGCAACAAAGAATTAAGCATCTTCCTTCCATCCTTAATGTGTTTAAAATTTCCCATCCGCATACACACACTCCTGCTTTATATTTGGTAGCTTTTGATAGAGGAGTTCCCCTCCCCCTCGCCCCCATCTCAGGACCACTGCCAGGCTCTGGGGCCAAGCTAAGTGGGCACCTCGGCTGAGGGCTCACATTGTTCTTTCTCTTTGATTTGATTACTATCTCTTTATTTTGTACAACTGTCCTGCCTGTTCAGGTCGGGTGTCTGTGTGTGGTGGGATAGGGCTCCCACGCAAGGGGGATTGATGTCTCTTTTTCTTCTGGGTGCAACCTGCCCCTATCCATAGGACTTGGTCTCTCACCCCCCTACAGGGGGAAGGGGTTCCATTGGTACCGCCATGGCCAGCAGGCGGGTGATGTCAGCAGCCACGTCTTCTGGGGTGGGGGGGCCAGAAAAAATTTGTGCATGTTCTGTGTTATCCCCCACCCCGGCAACCCTGAAAGAGGCATCCCTTGAGGGCCCTGTTTGCCTGCTGCCTATAAGGTGCACCTGCTCATGATGGGATGCGCACCATGAAGGGCAGTGAGACTTAGAACAACCTCCCCCAAGGAGGGGGAGGCATCCTTCTCATCTGCCATGGCCAGCAGTTGGGTGATGTCTATGGCCACCGCTCCTAAGCACAAGGGACAGTGTTACACATATAGCTGTGCAGGACCATGGGAGGGTCCCCTATCATGACACCCACTCCCCGATCTAGGGGTAGTGGGTTCCATCGTTGCTGCCATGGCAGGTGGCTGATGTCCGCAGGGACAAGCATCAATTCAGCTGTACTGCCAGCTGTCTCAGTACAGGGGAGGGGACATAGTCTGTTCCTCCCCAATCAGTGGAAGGGGTTCCATCCTTGCCACCACGGCTGGCAGGTGGGAGATGTCTATGGCCACCGCTCTTCAGCACGAGGGACAGCTTTGCACATAAAATTGTACAAGACAGTGGGAGGGCCTCCGATCCATGGGACCTGCTGTCTCCTCTGCACCAGGGGAAGGGGTTCTGTCCTTGCCACCACGGCCGGCAGGTTGGTGATATCTGTGGCCTCATCCTTCTATGGTCTCTAATGGGAACTACAGTCTCCTCTGCGCCAGGGGGAAGGGGTTCCATCCTTGCCACCATGGCCGGCAGGTGGGTGATGTCTGTAGCCGCATCCTTCTACAGTCCCTAATGGGACCTGCTGTCTCCTCTGTACCAAGGGGAAGAGGTTCCATCTTTCACCATGGCTGGCAGGTGGGTGATGTCTGTGGCCTCATCCATCTATGGTCCCTAATGGGACCTACAGTCTCCTCTGCGCCAGGGGGAAGGGGTTCCATCCTTGCCACCATGGCCGGCAGGTGGGTGATGTCTGTAGCCGCATCCTTCTACAGTCCCTAATGGGACCTGCTGTCTCCTCTGTACCAAGGGGAAGGGGTTCCATCCTTGCCACCATGGCCGGCAGGTGAGTGATGTCTGTGGCCTCATCCCTCTATGGTCCCTAATGGGACCTGCAGTCTTCTCTGTGCCAGGGAGAAGGGGTTTTGTCCTTGCTGCTCCAGCCGGCAGGTGGGTGATGTCTGTGGCCACATCCTTCTACAGTCCCTAATGGGACCTGCTGTCTTCTCTGTGCCAGGGGGAAGGGGTTCCATCCTTGCCGCCACAGCCAGCAGGTGGGTGATGTCTGTGGCCACATCCTTCTACTCTCCCTAATGGGACCTGTGGTGTCCTCTGCACCGGGGGAAGGGGTTTTGTCCTTGCTGCCCCAGCTGGCAGGTGGGTAATGTCTGTGGCTGCATCCTTCTATGGTCCCTAATGGGACCTGCAGTCTCCTCTATGCTGGGGGGAAGGGGTTCTGTCCTTGCTGCCACGCCAGCAGGTGGGTGGTGTCTGTGGCTGCTACATCCTATCCCTGGGACTTAGAATGGCCTATTCCCAAGGTGGGAAAGGCATCCGTGACTGCCGCCTCATCTCAGAGGTGTCTTTTGCCAATATAATCAAATCCACGTACTCAGATAATGTGATAATATGACATAATGTGAGAATATGCAACAATGTGATATGAAATTCTGTGATAATATGAGTATATGCAACAATGTGGTATGAAATATTGTGATAATGTGCGAATATGCAACAATGATATGAAATACTATGATAATAATTGTGTGCCAAAGAGGTTTGGGTGGGTTTTGTTTGTTTGGTGGCCCCCCTCTGTCTTCTAGGGCAGAGGGGGCTCACGCTGTTGAGATCATAAGCTGTGGAAGGTAATAGGACCCCCGAACCCCACCAGCGGGACTTAGAATAGCCTCCCCCTAAAGAGGGGAAGGCATCCCTTCTGATCCCAAAAGGGGACTTAGAATAGCCTCCCCCCAAGAAGGGGGAGGTGTCCGTCAGTGCCGCCACATCCAGGAGGTGAATTTTGTCGGTGGCCAGTCACTCACCACACCTCAGCACGAGGGATGGGTATCAAACAGTCTTTTTCCCATCCAAGGGGGGGTACCCTGCACACCATCCATGGGACTTGGGCTCCATCTGGGGGACTTAGTTTTGCCCTCCCCAACCACAGGGAGGAGGGGGCGGCCACCAACATCATCCATCACCTGTGCCTGATGGTGGCCACCCATTGGGGTATGTGGGTGGGCATGGGGGTGCCACCAGCTTGTGGCCACATACCCCACCCCCAAGAAGGAAGGCGGCCAACCGCCTCCCCGAGCCCATGAGGAGGGGGCAGCCACCGACATCACCCATGTCCCAGACGTGACGGTGGCTGCCCCTTGGAGCATGCGTGCGGGCACAGGGGGATACCACTGGCTAGTGGCCACCCCCTTGCCCCTGAGAAGGGAGGCAGCCAACTGCCTCCCCGAGCCCACAAGGAGGGGGCGGCCACCAACATCACCCACGTCTGGGGGTCCATTGCTTCAAATGGAACCATAAGTCAATTGGCACTGATGGCTCCAATTCTATCAAATGGGACTTTCCTGGGGGCACCAGCTTTGGGGGGCTATAACTCGGAGATCCATATTGCAATCTTCACCAATCTTGGAGAGTGGCTGGAGGAGAGCCTGCTGAAAACTTCCTGTGAGTTTGGGCTCTCTGAGTCTGATGAAGGCCATTTTGGGTTCTGACAAACCACGAACCAGTTTATGAACCAGGTCAAGTTCATCAAAGTTCATGGTTTGGAGTTCGTGAAATGGAACGAACCTCAAACCTCACGATTCATTTTTTCCCAGTTCATGCCCATCTCTAATTAAGAACCATGAACAATAGGAAAAGGAGGGCTTTTATGGTTAACTTAGAATAAGTGAGACTCTGAAAATGATCTATATTTGTGGTGGAGAAAATCGGAATTCAATCTGTAGTTTAGTTTAAAGGTTTCTTTTTCTTTTTTCACTTGTCTATGTGTTGCTGGTGTATTTTCTTTTTAGAATGTTTTTTTTGTCTTCTGTGTTGTCTATAGTTTTTGTGTTGTTTGTGGTTTAAATAAAGACAAATTATAACGGAAAATGATAGTCGAGAGCTTCAGTTTCTACATTTGGAATACACTTTGCACTGAGTTGCATATTTTCTCACTTCATTGTTTTTCCCCAAAAGATTGAGTTGTGAATTAGATAATAATTGAAGCAACTTACACATTATGTTTGAATTGAGATAGTAATTAATGTTTAAAATGTATAAAATAATAGTAAAAGAAGGTTTAAACAATTGTCTAGAATTCTGCAAAGCAGCTGAATCTATATTTGATCAGAAAGAACCAAGGGGAATAAAGCAGGGCTCCGTGAACTCCAGAAAAACCAGAAGCTCACAAGTTCATCCCTCGTTTTTTGAGATTTATTTTAATCTATTTTTGTTATATCTTTGAATATCTCAGAAAATTAGGTAGAAAGTTCCAATTTCATCTCTCCAAAATGACAACACAGATTGTGCAACTACTAAAAGGATCAGCTCTATCCAGTGATAGATGGATAAAGAGATCTTGGCAGCAGAAAATACCCAGTTACATCACTCACCCTGGCAGATTTTCAGGCAGTCACTGTGCAAATTGAAGAGCTGGTTAGAGTTCAATTGAGCTGCTCTGCAAAAAAAAAATGTTTTAGCATAAGAGGACTGTGCAGTACCACTAAATCAAAACAAATGTGAAAACACACAGATTTTTCTGCCAAGGTCTGCTGCTATGCAACTTACATGAAAACAGGATTGTTTTGCATGCTTATATTTGTAATATATCAGAGGAGAAACCAATTACTTTTGCAACGAAAGCTCATTTTCTCCTGCTGTGCTTGTTGTTTTAATAAGAGGACAGTGGAGAGAGTCTAGATAAGGGAGAACAGCTGTAGGAGCCACAAAGGGCTTATTGATAACAAAGGGGTTAAAAATGGGAGAAAGAATTGGGTACATGTTCTGTTTTGATTTGTAGGGGTGCACAAACAAAATGTTTGCTCAGATTCAGGTTTGAATTTCGTTCATTTTCCATATTCATGTTCCATATTAATCTTTTGTTCCATATTTAGCCTATTCAGTGTCATCATTATATTCAATATTTGGTTCCGCTAGTTTCAATGGGAAACTTATTTCCAGAATCTTCCCCTTCCAACTTAGAGAAAATATTCAAGGATTGCCGCTCTGATCCAGAAATATTAAACACTCTGACATAAACACAATTGCCATTTGCATGTACCATGATCAGACTTCTCGATAACATACAAATTAAACCCAATCATCATTTTGCTGAGAAGATTTGCACCTGCATGGCAGCAACTAGTAATTCGGGATCATGACTAGATGGTATGTAGGTAGGGAAAAATGATGTTTGTATCGCATATGTTGCAGATTGCTGCAGCTTTTGCACCTGTTTGGAAGGCAAAGCAGATATTCTCGGAGAAGGCGGCACATATCCCACAGAGTTGCACTTCAGTCAATAAACAGACCAATTACTTGCGGAGCACAGAATCACTCACAATTTGCCCACTCTTCAAACCTGCATAGGCAGATGAATCATTTAAGTGGCCTATACTGAACATACTGCTTTTGTGCCTGAACAGTCAGCTGATGCAGGCAAGGTCCAACAGCCTCCTTGAGAGAATGTGAGAACACACATGGACTGAATTTATCCAGAGACAGACAGTTCAACAAGCCACCGGCCCAAAACTTACTAGAGCCAGAGTTTGCAGGCAGGCCAGTTTCCTTCTCCCAGCTGGTGCGACTCCCAGTGTTTTGATGGGACCCACAGAGTTTGAAAACCCAGCCAGCTAATCAGAGTGGCTGGCTGGGTGAGGGAGGGTGGATCTTAGTATCCGACCTGAGAGGTTTCCTCTCAGGTCCTCCCTCCCTCTACTTTAGGAGGAGCCAGCCAGGTAGTATGGCAGCTGGGTTCCGACAGCAATTCCCTCCCATCCACCGCTTTATTTATAGTTCACTGTGGGTTTTCAGTTATAAGTTTTTCAAATTTGGTATCAGTCATCTTTGCAAAGGTTTTGGATGATAATGGTTAATTGTATTTATCGTCATAACTGTGGGGTTATTATGGGTTTTTTTCAACTCGTTAAGAACACAGGGTTATGTGTTGGGTTGAGTTTTTCGGTGATGTTAACTTGTCACAACTTTTGGCTGGCATTTTGGGTGTTGGGCATGGATCCCCTTTGGGGGGAAACAGGGCCTGCGTGCACAGTTTCCCCATAGATGGGTATCCCCATAAGGGATCTTGGACCAGGCATGGGTCGTGGCAAGCCCAGCTTGGGGACTGCCAGGGTATGCCTGCTTCCAGGTGACAGGGGAACCACGCTGAGACTGCTGCCCTTTCTGGATCCCACGGTCATCCCGCAGTTCCTTATTCTCAGCAGGTGGGCTGAAAGGGTAAGAGGTCATCAGCTGGCAGGTGGGTCAGCCGATGCAGGGATCCATGCCCTATGCTGAGCCAATGCTCCCATCACTATAACCAATAAAGTTGTGGCCTCTTTTCTCCATGCAATGTCTCATACATGTTTTGTTGCCTGCCCAAACAACCTCAGCCTTCAAGCTGGCCCCGCAATCACTAATCAACACCAAGGGATGCTGTTATAAAGGACATAGAGTGAAGCCTCACTAGCAAGTCAGAAAATGTGAAACTTGAAAGTCAATGGGCTTAGAAGAGTGTAACTCTGCTTAGGACTGCTATGTCAATGTCTTATAAGCAGGATAGAAAGTGATAGCCTAACTTTTCTCCAGTTGGACTACTACTTTTTAAAGTACATTATCCAAAAGTGAGTGTGGCACTTCAGTCAAAAACAAACTATTTCATCAGAAATCAGCTCTGCTCATTGTCTGTATACCATTAACCCAATACAACTGATACATAGACCCCCCTCCCCCCAGGTCAGCTAGGGCCATATGCACATGGAAAGAGGATGAGAAACTACACATGCAAACAGTGGCTGCACTATTCTTGAACCCATTCAAGTCAGATAATTGATTAAACCATTGATTACCTGTCAAGAAAGTGGAGGAAACCAGAAGTTAGATCCACTCACTCCCTTCCTGAACAAATGATAGACACTATCATGTGCAATTTCACCAGGGCTGTGTGCACACAGAACCGTACTGCTGTGCAAGTAGACTAAGGCCACAGTTAACTTTGTTTGTGGTCCTCTCTCTGTATTCTCACACCATTACTAATTAGGAATCTGGGGGAACAGCTTCAATAGTTAGCATTCAGCAGAGCCAGTGAATCCTGAAAGCACATCAACAAGACCCCTGGTGCTCCCTTGGCAAGCCAGAAAGGTAAGAAAGCATGACAGTAATTTAATGCATAGTGAAGCTAGAGTAGAATAACTATGTCAAAAGCAGCCACTGCTGATGAATTGTGCACCTTTGTAATTTGGCTCAGGTTACGTCTTCGACAGGCGGCATACACCCTCTGTGTGCAAGTGTCGCTTGCAGAGCTTTAAATGCATAATTAATATAGCAATGAAGCTTGCACTATGCATACTATTAAAATTTATTGTGGCATTACTTTCAGAAATGACTTCCTAACAAGTTTGTGGCCTGTGCTGTAAAAATTAGGCTTTCTTTGATGAGCTCTGGAATAGAAAGTGCTGTGTAATTTATCTCAATATTATTTTATTAGCACTTTTTAATTACAGTGGCAGATAAGTAGCAGCAGCTATTATCTTAGCAAAACATTTGTATTAATAATGTCACAGACATTTCAGGAATAGCTATAGAATATCGTGCCCATATTATAAGTCACTTTGAGACTATTTTTCTTGGGTGACACATACTAAAAAGAAGCTATATGTGCCTTTGCCACAGGGCTGCCTGGACAGAAATAAAATACAACTTTCAAGTTCCTCTGAAGAAATGCAGAGGAATTTATAATTTATAATTTATAATTTATAATTTAAAATGTTTACAATGGATAAAATACCATAAAGTGATTCCCCCCATAATTTTCATAATTCCCCCCCCCCTTTTTTTATCTTCTCCCCGCTTAACAGCTGATTGGCATAATTGCCAATGTTCTGACAGACTGCACATGAGGTTAAGAATAAGACCTACCCATATATCATATATCTTTCAGTAAATGTTAAAAGGCTGAAAAAGAAAGTGATTAATTCTGAACGGAATTAAGCTTGTACCAATTTTCATAACAATAAGATCGTAAGTTCCTGGAAAATCAGATTTGGGCAACTGTAAAAGCCAATTTCGTTTAATGATTCTAGCTGAAGGCTAAGTAATAACAGAACAATGCCTTTAAAAATAATCTGCTGTTTTTTACAAGGGAAATATTTCTTACAGCGGAGAAAGGCACCTGGGGAGTTGCCTTGTGCTGTCTCTCTACACTTACATTGTATTCTAGAGGTTAAAAAATAATGCACGTTATCAGTATAAAAGGTACAGCTGAGCAGCAAAATGAGGCATTAAGTTGTAAGTATAGCAAAAGTGAATACTATACACATCAAGCAGATTAAAGAGATAACAATCTGCATAGGAGTGTGAAGAGAGTAGGATTACCAAAAACAATCCCTGCTTTATGGTTTCCATCTCTGGTAAACTGCTGTCTATGTTTGGGGGACTGCCTTTTAATTAGGGCTGTGTGAATATCCCTTTTCTCTCTTATTTCTGTTTTCTCATGTTGATTTAAGTCTTTTCATTCTACCCATTTTGGGGGCTGCTGTTCTCAGATTCTTTGGTTCTTTAATGCCATTTTAAACACTATTTTATGCAATTTATTTGCCATTTATAGGCCAAAATGATGTAAATATGACCCTAAAACCAAATAAATTTTTTGGTAAAATTTTGACATCAGAAAATGGTGTGAAAATAAAAGCTCAAAAGTACAATTAACACAAGGAAGAATCAAAATGGAATCATTGATTTTCAAGTTGCTTCAGCAGTGAGTGTGAGTTGCCATTCTTAAAGATTCCATTCTCTTTCCTGCATATCTACAGGAGTTACATTTCTAAGGTATACATGGAAGTGGCTGCATCTTGTCTCTAGAGCACATGCATGTAAATGTACATGCACAAAGGCATGGTATAATGCACAGCCTGCCATTTTTCCATGATCGTTCACTTTGAGGTGTTATATCCCATCACTGAAGAATATTGTTAGTGATAGTGATAATGTAACAGAGTAAATTAATACCCATGTGGATAAAGGTCTCAGCAATGTGTATGGGGTACATTCAAGCAGTAATCCTTGGCGTTATAATAAGAGAGAAACAAACAGATAAGAGTGACCCTATTTTCTTCCATCAAGTGTTGGAGGCTATGGATTCACCACCTTGTCTCTGTTCCAGTACAGTAGCTTGGAATCTGCTTATGTTCTGAATCATTCTTTCAAAACTGTATAAAAACAACTTCTTTCTTTCAACTGAGGGAGCCACTTTGTGTGCCCATCCCCTTGTGTACAACGTCTGCCCTCTCCACTTAACAAAGTTCACAAAGAATTCTGGATCAAGGAATGTGTCATGTTACACAACGTTTAATATCTACCTTTATGGAGACCTTTTTTTTACCACAATACATTTTTACCACAGTGGCAGAGAATGACCAGGATCTCTCCCCCCACCCTCTGATTTTGTGTGTGCACATGTGTGTGTGTAAGAGAGTTAGAGTCTAAAATGAATGTTATTACCAAAGTGTATCGACTTTAAGAAATGAGAATGGTTTTCTTAGAGTTACTATCTGCAGAGGAACAAACATACAGAAATAAAAAATGTACCTACATTGAGCAAGAGATGCTAAGGACACCTTATACAAATAATTGCACTGAGAAAAATGAAGAGCAATTCTGTCACAAGATAATGTGACAGGAACATGCATAATGCATTATTTATATTGCACACATGATTGGTAGAGCATTTATACTCTGTGTGACCTCAAAGTGATAATGTAATTTGTCAATGCTGTTCCAATGCTGTTTCAAAGAATAAATATTCCAATACGTGATGTCTGGTTTCAAGAAGTAGTGAAATTGGTCTTAGGGTCGGTAAGCTCACAGTTTCACTGCCAAGGACATGGGACCTATTCAAAAGGAAAGAGTCAGAGTCAGTTTCTAAAAAGAGAAATGTTGAGACCAGAACAGTGGGGTCGAATCCTATGTCTCCTGTTGGATCCTATGTCTCTCTTCCATTAAGTCTTCCTTCAGGGAAAAAAGACTTCCTGCAGCAGCGCATGACTTTTTCTGATGGAGAAAAGTCTTTCTTGAAGGAAGTCTGAGTAGCCTTCCGTAGGGTTCTGAGTGAACCTGCTTAGGATGGCACTGACATTATCCAGCATAACAGAAGAGAGTCACAGGATCCAACCCCTTGTTCATACATCTTGTGAGTCTGGCTCTCATCTCTGTAGTGGGAGAGTGATGCAAGCCTCTCTCCTCCACCATGCAGATAACATTGGAAGCAGGTGTTCCATATGTGTGCCTAATTTCCTTAATCTTCCCTTCCTGGTTGACAACTAAGAATCATGGGAACTGGGCCTCAACACAATTCATGAGCTTTACCCTGGAGGTATCTGTTGGATAGCTAGGATTACAAAGTCTTCCCTTCTGAATATAAATTGAGCAATGGTTCTGGAACTGTTTTAACCAGCTTGTTCCAATGCCATCCCATCTTTCATCCAGAATCTCACATTTTATAGACTGTGTTTCCTAGCTTGTGGGTCTTGGCCAAAAGTGTGTTACCTGAATTGATCTCCTTGCAATAAGAGAATTGTGGGCAGCAAGGAAGATGGCTGTGCGAGATACGGTAACTACGAGATCTTTTCCACAAACTTTTATGGGGTCCCTTCCAATATAGCAGATGAGGCTGGTGCTTTAGGTTCAAAGAGCAAGACTTTATTGAAGAGGAAAAACACACGCACACACAGGAGTAATTAATAAAATGGTTACACACACACAAAGTCCTAAGAAGCTAGTCAGAAGTTGGAATAGAGTGAGGGAGGGCAAAGTATATCTACCTATCCTGAAGAGTAGTCCAGTCTGCGGAGGAAGAGAGTAGCTTCAAACACCAGTGTTCTCGGCCAGGAGACCAAGAGGCTTAGGGCAAACTCAAGGGAGCAGCACTTTGGATCCAGCTCCGCGGCGCACCGGGACAGCCGACTCACTGCGGGGGTGGGGGGGAAAGACGAATGGCGTGGGCAGCCTCCCGGCCTCTCAAGGCAGGCAAAAGGTAGTGCGGGTGGCTGGGAGGCCGCCTGCGCCGTTCGCCTTTCCTCAGGACAAGGGGCGCGCAGCAAGCCGGCCGCCCCTTGTCCTCCAGGAAAAGGCAAAAAGCAGCGCGGGTGGCTGGGAGGCTGCCCGCGCCGTTCTCCTTTCCCCAGGCATGCGCCCGGGGCTGGCGGCATGCTCCCGGGGCTGGCAGCTACGCCCGGCGCCCCCTCTTTGGCAGCGCCAGGGGCAGACTACCCCCCCTGCCCCCTCCGTTGATCCGGCCCTGGGTGGGAGAGCCCACCTAACCATTGGGACAAAGACTCCAACAGTCAGTTCCTGGGAATAACAAAGGTTTGTTTAACTTGATTACTTGCTGCTGGGGTGTGTGAAAGAGAATGCAAAGTTTCTTCTGAGACTGCACAAAGGGGGCAGTTCGTTAATGGAGTTCACCGGAGCTAATTTAGTTGAATTTAGTTGGGAAATGTACCTTCTCAGGAATTAATTATAAATACTTATGAATGCCAATTGATTTGCTCCTCAATCATGGGTAGGAAATCTCATCACAGAAGGAGGGAAAGGAATGTGTTAAGTGGGATGACTCTGCGAGACCTTTGTTACTCTGGATTCCTTTTGGAGCTAGGGAGACTGTAAAACTAATCACCACTGGTCACTCCGCATTCCTATGTGGCATTCCATTCTTGTCTGGGTCTCCTGGGCAGGACTCAGCAACTGCTAGCTGGAATTCCCCTGTTTGCAAACCAAACTGCATTTTAATCCAGGGGCCTTGTGATATTATATCACAGGTAGCTATATTAAATAGCTATTAAACATGGCAGAGGCTGGGCCGACTGCTTACAAGTGGATCCTGAAGCCTAAATAAGTGGATCCCAGTGGGTTTTCAATTTTATTGATTGTGCACACTTACCATACCAAGTACATTTGGACTTGTGGGCTGGGAACCACTGCTCTAAGCCCACCTGCATGGACACTGCTTCAGGATAACGGAAATATGAGAGCTAGGCCAGCATCGCTCCAGACTCAGGCAGTCAGGATCTGCAGGGAAATGTCACTGCCTGATGCCCAAGAAATTTGAGGCTCTGAGAAATTATACAGGATCAGAAATAGAGATCAAAATGATACAAAATACATCTTCTTCATGTTATTTTGGTTGCAGTGTGCTTACAAACCCTAAATGACAGAATCATCAAGAAAATAAGGTGGTGCTGATCTTTCAACATTTGTGTTTTGATGTCTGTTGTATGGTTTACTAATAACTAATATGAAGAATGTGTAATCAAATAGCAACCTAATCAAAATCTGAATACATTTGGCTCTTTAATGAAGTTCTTATACCAAATCTGACTACAGAAATTTATGACTTTCCAAAAGTAATCAGTGAAGAACATTAATCCTTGGTAGTTCACAGATGCTACTTCAGCTGAACAAAAGCAAAGTCAGCAGGAAGAAAAGAAAAAAGGGAGACCAGGGAGCGACTGAGCCAACCAGCTATTAATGGTGCCACCAAAAAGCACTTACAGTGTAATTCTAAGCAGAATTACTCCAGTCAAAGCCCATTGATTTCAATGGGTGTAGACTGGAGTAACTCTGCTTAGGATTGCACTGTGAGCTGATGGGACTCTATGCACTGTACTTCTGCCAATTTTTGCATTAATCGGGAAGAGTTTTTGTGAGCAGGAGCAGCTCTGCCATTTCTCTGCCTGTGTGGAAGTCCAATCTTGAGGCTTGCTGTTGCAGTGGTGGCCAGCTGCCCACAGATCCTTATGGACATTCCACAGGGGGGAATACATGCCCTTCCACAAAGCACAGATCGCATCGCAAGTGCACTGAAGTCCATAGCAAACTCTAGCAACACCTGCCAATCAGGCAAAGGTGCTAATGATATTCCTCTGAATAGCACACAAAGGTGCAGCCAATCAACACCTGCCAATGCAGCCACTGCCTCCCAATACCTCTTCACCCCCACTGAGTGCCAGAGAACAGGATGGAAAGACCCAGTGACAGCACAACCCCAACAGAGGGACATGACCCAAGTGTCCCAAATAGCCCACAGGGAAAGGGTACCCATGCAATGTGCCCTGGCAATGGTCTGACTGGCAACAAAATTGCTGACCACATGCAAACCATCCCTGCTTCAAGTTATACACACTTCCCAAGGAAAAGAAGAAGAAAAGACAGGCACTGGGCTCAAACCCTTAGCCCCCCCTCCCAAAACCAAAGACCAGGAACCTAACCACTGGGCAATGAAGGCAGACACAAAAGGGGCATGCCCTCAGGCATTAGGCACTCCACTGCCACCCTGACATCACCACCATCTGCATGGGATCAGGCAGCCAGCGTTGCACAGACAGGCATGGCTTGGTGGAAAGGCACTGAGGTAGCATGGGCAGGACTCCTGGTTTGTTCTGTACAGGGGGAGAGGCTAGAGGCAGGCAAAAGTTTTGGAGCTGATATTTTGCCACTGCAAACTGCAAAAAAGGAAACAGGGCAGCCCAGCCAATGGTCCATCCTGGACATCCATCATTTTGGCAGAGACTCTATCACAGTCCCATTGTGCCGTATTGCCAATCTGCATGTTTTACCAGATGCCAACAGTGCTGTGAGGGGGGGCATCCACTCTGCCCCCCCCCCTTGGACCAGCCACTCCCTGTGCAAGCTGCACACAGCAGAGGGTGTGAGTGGGAAGAGGCTGGGGACTGCAGAGGGGTGGCCATGTCAGTCTGTTGAAGAGGTGAGCTAAAACATATGAGAAAGTTTATAGTGAACTACATGTCACCAGTCTTTAAGATGCCACCGGACTATGTTATATTTGCAGCTGAACACAACAGAGGTCCAGTGGAACCATGACAACTGCCGACATTGATCCTAGCATGAGCTACCCCGAGTCAGAGCTCACCCCACAGATTTGTGAAAGGGAGATCAGTCCAGGAAGAACTGTGGGGAAATCACAGAAGGAGGCAGAGAATTGTATGGGGTGAGGGGTGAAGGTGGGAGGGGCTGTAGAACAAACCTCATCCGCTCAACGACAAACAGACAAGATCAGAGTTGTAGATCGCTCCAGAATTTATTGAACAGCATCAAAGAAATAATAACGAGTTACCCGGTACAGCTCTTGTGCCTTTGCAAGCCGCTCCGGGAAGCTATGGGGGAATGCAGCCAGCCCTCTCTATCACAACACGCCTGTGAGTGAGGTGGACATGCTGGATGGATGGCTGCCTGATTCCAGATGCTGCAGGAGCTGGACTTGAACCAGTGAGATGGCATCCTCATGGCTGAGCGGCAAGGGGCACTCTGGTCTTTGTAGCCAGCACACATCTTGCACCAGCAACATCACTTCTCAGGAGGACTCCTACCTGCACAGATGCCAAAAGGAATGATGTGCATTGCAGTTGTCCTCCTGACCACTACAGCCATGCTGGTGGGCCCCAGTAGGCCCTGTGCTCCCCCCTTCATGGAAGAGGGCTCCGTTTATTAGGAAACCCCCCATGACTCAAGCAACATACTTGTCCACTAGGTGAGTTAGACATCACCTGTATATGCTCCATCTGTTGCTGCTACTTCATAGGTCTCTGGTCACGCAAGCCATGGGTGCTTGGTCAGCAGGTCCACAGAGCACAGTGGGGCAGGCACCAGTCATCCCTGCAAATTCCAGTTCTGTCCACATTTCCCACCTGGGGATCATGCACCATGGCAAAGGACCATGCTAACAACTCAGTACAGGGCTGCCAACATCCTTGCCACCACAACCCCAGCATCAAAGATAGCACTCCTAGGTACACTTGACCTGGACCATATTGCTGGGTGAAGCTGCCTCGAGTTACCCCCCACCCTCATGCACATAAACCATTAGCCTTGGTTGTAGAGGCTTGTACTGTTAGGCTGTATCCAGGGGGCATGAAAAGAAGAAGGGAGCAGGTGTGGATTCTCAGGCCAAGCCTAATGGATCCCCACCCCTACTCATCTGTCAGCATGTCAGTCGGCAATGAGAGACTTGAGGTGTGATGGCCGCTGCCCGCTTGCCGTGAGCCCACCCTGACATTCCTTCATTCTCAGTGCTCTGCTCCATCCTGCCAGGAATCTGCCCGCCTCAGGGACTTCCCCTCCTCCTCACTAACCAACTGGCCTCCAATTGCTTCTCTTGGGCTATGGCCTTCTCCCAGCATCTGGTGTTCTGCTTCCCGCCAAGCCCCCTTTTCTCTGGGAGGGCTTTTCTTTTCCATCCCCTTGGCTCACCGGTTCTGATGTCAGAACAAGGTCCCAGAATGGACAGTCTCTCTCTGGGTTAGCTATGTTGGCTTTTTTGCTGCCAACTGTGCTGTCACAGCAGGGATCATCCCATGGGGAAGTTGCTGGCTGGTATGAGGAAGAGGGCTTCTGCCAGCCCCACCTCAACTTCCCTGGGCCCACCCATCCAGGTTCTCACCTTCTGAGCCTATCCCCAGGGTTGTTCCCTTGCTGCCTCCCCCAAACCAGCAGGGGCAGTAAGAGCAAGCTGAGCCAGTGCTGCTGTCCAGCAGGCACTGGTTGATGATTGATGTCACTTCAGGCATACCCAAGGAAGGCTGGGCTCCAGCTGCCACTGCCACAAGTTTCTTCCCCAACCTGGGCCACACGTGGTGCTTGGTGCTGGCTTCTCTTTCTCTTCCACAGGTAAGCTGTTCCTCCTGGATGGTGCTGCCTCTTTCTGAAGCCCCTGAACAGAGTTTGCAATTTCTGGCAGTGAGCAAGCTGGCCCCAGTTCAGTTGGATGGCAGCTGCTCTGACAAGACCAGGCTAGGCATAAGCCCCACACTATGGTTGCCAGCCCCCCCACCCTTACCTCCCAAGCAGGGAACAGGCGATCACGTTGCAGGTGCAGGGACCTGATTTGGCTTCCTCGTGCACACATGCTCCAGAGGTCCCAATGACATTAATTCCAGTTGAAAAACAGAAGCAACCAGGCTCCTCAATGGGAGCAAAAGCAGTCCCACACACAGCATTTTCACTATGTTTGGGGCTGATTTGGCACTGCTGAGACCCTGTAGCTTCAGCCAGAAGTACATAATCAGGGCCTCCAGAACACATGCATACATTTCAACACATACTCCAATCACTCCGATCCTGCATCCCCCCTCCTTTCCCCTCCACCTGCCAGATGACCATGGGTTCATATCCCTACCCCAGACAGAGTCTCATGATCTGCGCCCTATTATCTACGCTATGGGACATCCTGGCTCAGGTTTACGTAGTGCAGGGAGGGGAGCAGTGATTGTGTGTAGGAGGGGGGTTACCCACCACTGGGGAGCATTGTGATTGGTTGTGGCCATAGTAGGCATCCTGCGTTATACTAGGTTTGTGAGTAGGGACTGTGCCTGTGGGGTACAGTTTGCCTCTTCTGTTAAATGGGCACTATGGGATACACTGCAGTTTCTAAAGGTATAACATTACACCAGTTCTAGGTGTGGGTATTCCCAGCTTGGGGCAGCTTAGGGAGCCAACTAACTCTTGCTACACCCCTGGGCCCACTTCTCTCCCTGCCAGTGCAGAGGATTGCACCAGTGATGTTCTGGCAGGGTCTGTGGCCTTGCTGCACTGGCAGCTGGCTGCAGAACGGCAGCAGGGTGCTATGCTAGCACATCTTTGAGACAGGCTGGTCAATTGAGTACCCCCCCACCCCCATTGCACTGTTAAGTTCTTATCTGAGAGATTGCATTTATGGTCCTCTCTGGCTTTTACTGCCTCCCAGTACTGGCAAATGCATCCCTGCACTTTTCCTATAAGTGGAAATGTTAATTGCCTGTGAAATGGGAAGCTTCTGTACAATCTAAAAGAAATTTGGCAAGGGGGATCTGTTAGGTGAGGGGGTGCAAGCCCTCAATATTTAATTTTGAACTGGATAGGAACATAAAAGGTTAAAGCCCAAAGTATGTTGTGCCTTTAATTGACTATAATACAAATATGCATTCTTCTCAGCCTGAAATTTGGCAGGTAGGATGAAGGCTACAATAATTGAAAATCCCATAGCTATTGGATAGAAAATTATATATATAGTCCTAGAAATTTGTTTCTCATTGAAACCAATGAAAATGAATAAAGAATAATAAATAAATAAATTTATTTACAAAGAAAACAAACAATTATTAAAGAGCAAATGAACTAAAAGTGAATATAAATGAAATTTTGGTGCACATCCACATTTATAATAATAATAATAACATTCGATTTATATACCGCCCTTCAGGACAACTTAATGCCCACTCAGAGCAGTTTACAAAGTATGCCATTATTATCCCCACAACAAACACCCTGTGAGGTGGGTGGGGCTGAGAGAGCTCCAGAGAGCCATGACTAGCCCAAGGTCACCCAGCTGGCTTCAAGTGGAGGAGTGGGGAATCAAACCGGGCTCTCCAGATTAGAGTTCCATGCTCTTAACCACTACACCAAACTGGCTCTAGTATGATTACAGGAATTGATTACAGGATTACAGGAATGATTACAGGATGATTACAGGAAGTAACTTTCAAAGTACATTAAAAAGTCAGGAGCTAGACTGAAAGGGAACAGAAGGTATGGGGGCACAGATGTTTAACCTAGTGAATGTGGTGGTCAAGCACTCTCTCATTAGATACAAGTTTGGTCTATGAAACATACAAATTCTCCAAGTAGAAGAACATTTAACTGGAGATTTCCAAACAAATTTGAAATTGGATAATGAAAGCACAAAGAAGATTTGAAGACAGCACAAAGCTTTTATCAGAGGAGCTGCAGCTTTGATTGATTTTCTCCACACTAATGAGGTAGAGAAATTAATCTCTTCAACCCAAAGATAAAATGTTTCTGTATAATGAAAAGGGGGGGCTATCACTTAGAAATGGAGTCACTTTCTTTGCTCTTTTAGAGTCCTCCTTTATTAAAAGTCTTTCAACTTTGTTTAGCATAATAAAAATCAAGGATAGGCTCAGATCAAAAGATGATCAGCTTTGAACCAACAGTTCCTATTAACAGTTACTGAAATTATTGTAGTGCTTTCCTGAGTACAAAATGTTTTCCATTTTTATCACATTCGCACAATAGCCCTATGAAGAAGCTCGGAATAAGAAGCAGGGCCAAGCTGCACTTTATGATACACCAACACTTATAACTGTGGTCCGGTGAAAAAGAAAAGCTATGTCCCAAGTTCAGAGACGCTGACTGAGAGTGAGAAGGGGGGCACAGAGATGTACTTTTTCTTCTCAGCTCTTCCTTCCTCCAAGTCACACATATGCAAACACCTTTAGCAGCTTTCGTAATGGTATTTTAACCACGTCTGTCACAAATACATATCTGAAACTCGGTACAAGAGCATCCACCAGGGGAGACAATATGAAACAGACCATTGAACCCAGTGGGGCTTGCTTCTGAGTAAACAAGCTGTTGTGTTACTAGGCTGAGTTTACACAATCATTTCTTACAGGGAAATCTTATCATAAGGTAAAAAATTCTTGGAATTCTTCCAAGCCTGCTTGCTCTCATAAATATGCCCCTTCCCTACAATGAGGCTTTCAAGAAATAAACACTTCTCATATGTGGCTTGCCAAACCAGATAATTTTCAGCTTACTCCTCTCTCTGATTTTTAAGTTAATGTTTTAGTTTCTGTTGTGATGAAGAATAATTTTTTTCTGGATATTTAGTACATTTTGGTAACTTTTTATACCATCATTCCTCTGAAGAGCTCAGGAATGGTATACTTTTCCATTTTATACTTAACAACAACCTTGTGAGGTAAGTTAGGCTAAAAGAAGATGGTGCCCAAGGTCTTCCAATAAGTGTTGTGGTGCAGCAGCCATTTGAACGCTAAGAGCCAAGCTACAAGTGACGCCTGACACAGGTTGGACACTTGTCAGCTTCCCTCAAGTTTTGATGGGAAATGTAGGCATCCTGGTCTTGCAGCTGTAATGGAGAGCCAAGCTGTAAAACCAGAACACCTACATTTCCCATCAAAACTTGAGGTAAGCTGACAAGTGTCCAACCTGTGTAAGGGGTCACTTGTAGCTTGGCTTTAAGACTTGTTCGACACTGTAACTATTGCACCCACCACAATTTCTCTGTCACATTAATACTGGGGAGGGAGGTACAAACATCAATCTGTTCTCTTTATTAATAATGATTTCTACTACTTAGCAATGAAACGCTGGAGTTTAAAAGTGAACTTCTCTTGCACAGCCCTGAGGCCTCTGGGGATAAGACTAAAATTCGCTGGTTCCTGAGGGTCTAACAACAGGAGATGCTGGGAGATCAGAGACTGGGTTGTATCAGCATTTACAAATGCAAACAGCATTCTCAAACAACTTCAGTTGTGACATGGAGGTCAATGGGGTTTAATGCTTCCTCTCTCACATGTTTTTGCCAATCAAACCCAAACCATCCTACATGGTATTATTAGCCAGGGGAAGGGAGACAACAAGCCAAGAGATGGTAGTACCTGTCTTCTCCCCCTGCCCCTTTTTGGGGCCATGATTTCCAAAATTTATTGCAAAGAGCAAAACTTCCAACTGTTAAAATGTAGTTTAAAATCCTAAGGGTTGAAGAATGGAGGTAATTTCCCCTCTGTCATTTCCCTGATGCGAACCTCATGCCCCTCCAGGCTACTTTAAGCTCCAGTATGGAAAAAAGACAGAGACCCTACAGGTACCTGACTTTTTACCCTACCGTGGCTTTGGGTACTGTGTAGGTGGAAGGAAGAATTTTTGATCTTTGAAAGAACATGAGGGGAAATTTACACACACATGCACCTTCCCTGGCACCACGGACCTCATTCCCCAAGAGCTAGTTTTTGCAGCTAAATTACAAGTTAGGGGGTGATCCAGTCCTGCATCCCTAGCATCACAGATATTTTGGCCTATTAAGAACGTTCCAGTATTATTATGTGTATTCCAAATAAGTTTTCTTCCAAAGTTAGGGAACAAGGAAGTTTTTTTGTGTGTGAAGCCCCATTGCAAGTAATAACTGGCCATGAACAAGAGAAGCAGATCCTATTTATTTCAGATGGGATTCTATCATCTTGTCTAGGTTGTGTCCAGAAAGTCCTTCATCCAGGGCTAGTAAAGATGTTTCTGGCAGCTCCGTGGATACTAAATAGCTGATAAACAAAACAGTCTCAGACTGCGATATTTTAGTAAGAGTCGAGTTGATGTAAGCAATGGACTTCAAACTCTGATCAAAGGAGTATCTCTCTGTGTACAATTACAGGCCTGTGGACAGCCGCCTGTTTAGTTGTGTCGGCTCGTCTGCCGCTGGAAATGAGTTCCAGATTGCTGTAACATATCCATGTACGACTGAATCTGGTCCCTGTAAAAAGAAGCACTTCATGAAAAGTCTGCCAAAATACAACATCAAAACATTTGTTTTGTTTTACATTGTGGAATGACGTGTTTGCAGGGCCATCTTCTGTGTTTAAAAAATAAAAAATAAGAGATTCAGAATTACGGGCCAGGCTAATCCTAGTCAAGAAAGGCTAAATTCTTCAAAATCTATACTAAAATGACACATATTTTGCCTGATTATGTTTCCACAAGTTATATGAATGCCATTTAGCTTTATATTTACTATACATTTTGAGGAATTCTACCTTTCTTGCCTAGAGTTAGCCTAGTGCAGAATTGGCAAGCACTGTTGGCAAATCCTCCTGAGTTTTCTCTGTTCAGTGAGAATTTATCAGGCATCTCATATCCCAAAGCACTTTCAAGGCTGTATTCACAGCCATAGCACATGGTGCCAGCACTGAGAAGGCCCTGTCCCTTGTCACCAAGACTGTGCAACAAGAAAACAAAGCATGTCAAACAGAAAATACAAAGACAGTAGAAACCCCAAGATAACTGCCCCCTTATACAGAGTTGTTATACAGATGTAAACTCCTTTAAATTGCACCATAGGCTTGCCATGCTGAATACCAAATTCTGCACTTGAATGGAATCAAGGAATGCACATAGGTCTGGATCTTTTACATCAGCCCAATTGTAAAACTCTAATGCAGTCAGGATGTGATGGGCCCCATCTAATGCCATAACTACTGAGGCCTCTTTGGATGGATTGTTTTTAGACATTAATTACCTTGTTGTGTCTGGATAAAATGAAAAAGATCCTAAGTCCATGTAATACTGTGCAGTTGTCCTCAGGGCAGTCCAGGATTCAACAGCCTGATTAGAACAGAAAATGTATCTTCTGTTATTTGTATTATTCTGTTATATTTTTAATCCCTCCATGGCCAGCCCAAGGGCTTTTGGTGCCCTTGGCCAGCCAGACTGCCGCACCTCCACACCCTCTGCTATCCAGCCCGCCCGCCCAGGATTGCTCTGAGCCACCAGACAAGCCTGGGTGTGCTCCAAGCCACTGGGACAGCTTGGGGGTACTCCCTTCTTCATGGAGGGATAGACAGGCTGAGGTGCTACACAGGGCAATCTTCTTTTGTTGCCCCTGGTACCCCTCCCCATCCTCAGGTGCCCTAGGCAATCACCTAGGTCCATCTAGTGGGCCCTGAATCTTACCCTGTTGTCAAGGAGCTCAGGGCACCATTACCTGCTATTCCCTTTGTTTTTGTAGGTTTGTTACATTTGTGTTATAAGGTTGTTCCTTTCTTTGGTCCATTGATTACATTTTTAAGTGCATATTTTAAAAGAATTTGTTTTAGCCACCTCAAATGTAGTACTGAAATATTTTAATTGATTATTTAAGAGATGGGGTATCTAATCCAAGAATTCTCTCACACTTCCTTTGACCATCTTAGGTGCTCTAGTCTAGAGGCTCTAGGTCCAAGTAACAATGGCAGCATTGTTGACACGCTGTACCTTTGGCCTGTCTTGGACCCATCATAAATGCTCTGATTTCAAAGCAGTGTCTTCCAATGACTCCTGAGTGAATTTAGACCTCACAGAATTGAGATCAAGATTCACCACCTTCCATATTATCCTTTTCTATGGTCTTCAGCAAGTCTCAGCCTTGCTTTCCCACATGTAAAATAGACACAAGAGTGACCTATTCTATGGAAATATTGTTAATGCAATAGAGATATGTTTATAAATCTTGCACATTAAAAAGCTTTGTAAATAATAAATCTCCAGGTAAAGAAAGAATCAGTAGCATCACAACTTGAACATGCAACTTTACAAATGGAATTATCCAAAAAGGAAAGGGAGCTGAGAACATCTTTATCAGATTACTTCATCTTAAAACTCTGCTGTTATTATAAAATATATGTGTGAGCTGTCAAGTCGAAACTGACTTATGGCAGACCCAGCAAGCGGCTTTCAAGGCATGTGAGAAGCAGAGGTGGTTTGCTATTGCCTTCCTTTGCAGAGCAACTCCTGTCATCCTTGATTATTTCCTTTCCCATCTAAATACCAACCAGGGCAAACTCTGCTTAGCTTCTAAGTCTGATGAGTTCAGGCAATACCATGCTACCTTTTCACACAATGCAAGATGCAAGATGCAGGTCATGAAATTATTATTTGCTTAGCCATAATAACTACTATTTGCATAGCCTTTTAATTATATAAAATGCATAGCCTTTTAATTATATAAAATGTTTTAAAATCTGGATTTCATTCATTTTCACGTTTGTGGCAGCTCAAATACTTAAATGCTCACTATAGAGAAACTTCTGCCTTCTGAACCAGTCTGGCTCTCTTGATGTGTTACTCTCCAGTCTTAGAAAAAGGTGAACGAATACCTGTTCAGCCACAGTGAAGCCCCAGGCATTCTGGCTGCTGCTGGGGTCCCAATAGCTTTGAGAATAAGGTGCTTGTCTCTTAAGGCGTAAAAACTGATTGGCTTCTTCTTCAGATGCAAATGGTGCTCCCCAAACCCCTGAAACTGCAAGAGGGCCACAGTCACAGTCATAGTTTAGCTGAACATGCACATTCTTAATCTGTTGAGCAAACTGGTTTCCCCCCACACATCCCTGACATCCCATATATGATAGAAGAGGTCATATTTATTTAAAGTAGAAGTTTCAATTCAAACTTTGAAAACTTAAGGTTTTATAAAGCACTCAAGTTCTTCATTTAAAACTAATATACCACATAAAGGACACATCACCCAGCAACCTCAGGGTCCCCGTGAAAGATGTCTTGGGTAGAGAGACTCTTACACAGGGATGCTCAAGTGACTGTGGGCCAAGCTACAAGTGACGAATGACACTTGAACAGCAAGTGTATTTCTCCCTGTTCACTTGCCCTCCACTCAATCCACTTGCTGTTCAAGTGTCATTCGTCACTTGTAGCTTGGCCCTTAGTTTCTATGTAGTCTTACATTCAAGTGTATTTTGTCTCCCTAACAATGCATGTGTATCCACAATGGGAGAACAAGAGTAAGATCTTTCACTTAAGCGTCCCTGTGTAAGATATCTTATGTAGTGAGACTCTAAGAGCCAAACTAGATATGAAAGTGAACTTGTGGCTAGAGATGGGCATGAACAGAAAAAAACGAACATGATGTTCGTTGTTCATTGCCATTCATGAACAGGGACTCATGAACAACCACAAACATGGCCCTGTTCATGAACATGTTCGTGGTTGGCTGTTCGGGGGGGGGGGGCAGCAGGCTCTTCTCCAGCCACCATCCAAGTTTGGTCAAGATGCAGCAGCCCTGGAACTTGAAGGGGTAGATCCCTACCACACCACTCCCAGAAACCTTACCTGAGCAGGCAGCAGGAAAGGTACCAATAATAAATAATAGCTTGGCCCAGAGCCTGGCAGTAGCCCTGGAACTTGAAGGGGTAGATCCCTATCTCACCACACACAAAGAAAATTCAAGCTCCAATGCACTCTCTCTATCAAAATGCCAACAGCAACTCTCTCTCCCTCTCCACTGTCTGCAAACTAAGCCAGATTTGGGAGCCCCCCTCCCCCCTGCTCTTTGCTCCCTTGTAACAAATTTGGAGCTCCACACTTGAAAGGAAGACCTGCCTATCAAGCTAAATTTGGCTTAGATTGGGGTTTCCAGGGAAACAGTAGGAGTTCAGACAGAGTTCAGACAATCCCTGCCTAAATTGCCAAGGGAATTGACTGCAGACTGTCTGGCTTGACAAACAGCAACAAACAAGGCTTGCAACATCCACCAATTCGTTTAGAATGGGGCCTCACGAACAGCTTGTTCGCGAACAGCAGATTGGGTTGTTCGTGGCTTTTTGTTGTTCATATTGCTATTCGTGCCCATCTCTACTTGTGGGCCCCCCATTTTAACATGATTTTACAATATCACAAAGGCCCGCTCCTGACTGGCATTTGAAAAGGCACAGGGGAGGGAGCTCTGTGGGCCCAATCCTCATGGCATTTTAAAATCACTGTGAAATGGCAACAGCGAGCCCATGGTAGCTACAGGTTCACAGTCATGTTAAGTTTTGCCCTAAATAATTTGGATTGCTATTTGTATTACTCTGCACTGCATAAACAAAGAAAAAACATGCCTTCAAGGTTGCCACCTTTTAAACTAGTCTCTCTAGCTGTCCTGTTAACATCACTTTGATCTGTAGCAGTTATCAGGCAATGCTGTTCAGCTCCATGCCATGAAAAGCTTCAAATGCCCATTTCTGGGGTGCCTTGTGGGGGACAGAAAACAGAGCACACAAATTAAGGAGCTAAACTATGTCCTTTCTCCCTCAATGTGGTGGTAGAGAATGCCGTCAAGTCTGAGCTGATTTATAGTGACCCCTGGTGGGGTTTTCAAGGCAAATGACTAAGAGCCAAGCTACAAGTGACGCCTGACACAGGTTGGACACTTGTCAACTTCCCTCAAGTTTTGATGGGAAATGTAGGCATCCTGGTCTTGCAGCTGTAATGGAGAGCCAAGCTGTAAAACCAGGACGCCTACATTTCCCATCAAAACTTGAAGTAAGCTGACGAGTGTCTAACCTGTGTAAGGCGTCACTTGTAGCTTGGCTCTAAAATGGCTTGCTGTTTCCTGCCTCTGCAACCCTGATCTTTGTTAGAGGTCTCCCATCCAATTACTAACCAAGGCTGACCCTGCTCAGCTTCTGAGATCTGACAAAATCAGGCTTACCTGCACTATCCCAGTTACAGCTTTCCCCCAATACACTCCTTTATTTGAAGCATTTTTTCTCTCTGCCTGGCACTGATACCAAGTGTAAGCCAGTATTTAAGAAAAAGTCTTCAAACTAGGAAGCATATTGAGATAAATAGAGGAGGGACAGGATTTTTTCCCCTTTGCCCGCATCCTTCATTTTTTGTAAAAGAAAAAAATAAACTCTCCTTTCTACCATGCTTTACACATAAACAGTCAGTCATGCGAATAAATGCATAAAGGCATTCCCCACCACCACCTCCAATCATATCTAATTTGGCCGTTCAGTGATACAGCCCAGGCACAATTTTACTACTTAATCTGATCTCAGAGAACTAGGATTAAAACCTGTTAAATCCTTTGCCTAAGGCCTACTTTCAACAAAATATCATGAAGCTGGACTGTTAGAAAATAAAAGTCAACATTCCTACTGCAAAGCAAGACCATCACTCCATTGGGCCAAATGCAAGTTCCTCAGAGAGAAACACCTTTGGAGCACCTGGCTGTAACTGGCTGCACTTCCATCCGCCAGAGGAGACGGTAAAATCTTTTCAGCTATAGGTAGCGGCCGGACCTAATGCATGGGCAGTCAGCAGAGTGAGATGTGAGGAACAGCTCTGCAGAACACAGGTCATCCTTTGCACATTGTGTTAAAGCCACGTCTGAACCAAATCCAAGCTTTTATTATTCTTAATCATTTGAACTGTGATTAAACACACAGACAAATGCACTTACATGACTTAAAACCAGTGCCACTTAAATGCTTTTAGCATTTCCTGCTATTTCATTTACACTTGTGTTTATTGTTAATAATAATCCGGATTGACTGGTCATATCCAAGTGACCTCTAAAAGCTTACCTGTGAGCAACACAGCGCATGTGGCCACTTGAAGCACTGGAGCAGACATGGTGTATTCCCTGGGAAGTCCTGTTTCATAGTGAAGCAAGATAAAAGGTGCCTGTTTTGTACTTGGAACCCCTGTGCTTTATCAATCATTTACTGCATACCTCTGTGCAGGCAAGGGCAGGGTACACTGTTGCGTCTCAGTGTCTTGTCATAACCCTCTGTGCGCCCTTTGGACTTTTTAAATGGAAGTTTTAATATATTCCAAACATGTTTTCCCCCTTTGAATGGACATTTAACTTACTAAACTTTAATTACACAAAGATGATCCCCCTTTTTCAGAATGATTAGGAGATGTCTCCTTGTGCCACAGGACCACTGTCTGTGGCTAGGGACAACTGAGTTAACAAACAGGGCTGATGAGATTCTCGGCTGCCTCTATATAGGATACAAACACAAACTCAAGCCACAAATAATGGTTAATCAAGGTACCAAAGAACGTTCATTGGTGGTGTTTTTTCGACACAAAGCGAAGCTTCATAAAATCTCAGTGTGTCCAATTAAAAACCTAACCACGCAGTAACTTTGGCTTATTAAAGAAAACAGCAGGTCCCGTTCTGGCAGATGTACTGCCATGAAGATGCTTAATAAGGATGCTGAGCTACTCTCATTAAGATTTCAAGCAACCTGAATTGGGCTGCTTCAAAACTAACAATCTGAGCAGAGCTGGATCGGCCATTGAACTTAACAGAGAACGTTCCTGGTGGGCCACGGCCTTGGAGTGCTGCTGGCAGCTGGGTGCTATCACAGCCAAGTCCAGATAGCTCTGCTAGCCAACCGGTGGTGACGTAGGAGGAGGCAACGCATGAGCCAACGTTCAGTTTTTGCCACTGATGCCCAGGCTGAGTGGTCCTGGCTACTCAGTGACGCAAGAAATATTCAGCCTGACTTGGTCGTGGGCCGTTTGAACTTCCCTGGTGGCCCTGAGATGGCTCGCAAGGCAGGTTTAGTATTCTGGGCACTCCCTTTTCTGCCTACCACCACACATTAGATGTTATAAATAAGTGGCATAGTGCTTACTTCCTTAAACCAGAGGTGGCAGAACTCAGGTCAGCCAGAAAGTCCAGCACCGGAACATAAAACTGCTGATATTGCTCATTATAGTATTTCCTCCAGCTAGTTATAATAATTCATTGGGAGGCAAGGAAATTCTTCACATGCTCAAAGACAAGTCTCTTCTTTCTTTGCATGTTCCAGGCTGAGTCATCATGGGCAAGAAAACAAGTTATGGTGCTGCTGGGATCCAAATCATATTAAATCCTGACTTGGTAAGCAGGCTGGACTTACGTCCAGGAGTCCATGGTTCAAAATGAATCTGTGCCATGACGAGTCCTCTACTAGGCCTTTCTTACTTTTTGTTGTTATTCTGCAGTTTCATTCTGTCTGAGGTTCTGCTTTGGTTGTCTTACAGCAAGTATAAATAACAATTTTAGAAAGCTGATCATGGATTTTGTGTAAAATAAAAATGTTCCCTCTGAAATTTAAAAATACATATATTAAAAAAGTGAAATAAATTTTCCCACTATCCTAAAACACTTATACTTCTTTTCTGTTGCCTTTCTATAGAAGCTCAGTGCAATTTTTTAAAAAATTAAGCCTTTGAAAATAACCCTGTGAGTTAATTTTATTATTTCTTTTTTTTATGTTCACAAGAGTATAAATACATTAAAAGTGCCGCTGTGCTGTAGTGGTTAGAGTGTCGGACTAGGCTCTACGGTAGGAGGTCTCCCGTCTGCCATGGAAGCTTGCTGGGTGACCCTGGGCCACTCACACACACCCAGCCTAACCTACCTCACAGGCTTGTTGTGAGAATAAAAATGGAGGATGGGGCAATAACATAAGCCACTTTGGGTCCCCATTGGGGGAAAAGGTGAGGCATAAATGAAGTAAATAAAAATAAATAATAAATGATATATGATATACTATAATGTGCTTCTAGCACACAGGAGGTTAATTTTGAAGTTTAATTTACTTTTTATTTCATTCTTACATATATACTATTTTTCAGTCATACTTGTTCATTTCTCTGCACCTTTATTACAAGCATATTGCATTCCTACACATGTGAATTACTTGCTGTGCAATCCTAAGCAGAGTTATGATGCACAGTAGACTGTTGATTTCAATTGGCTTAGGCTAGGGCAACTCTGTACAGGAGTCCTCCATTAGAGACCCTGTGTGATGCAGCATTTAGAATGCCAGAACAGGGCTGGGGAGAGTAGAATTGTGAGCTCTAGACTAGGGAACTCCTGGAGACTTTGGGTGGTGAAACCTGGAGGGGGCAAGTTTCGGAGAGAGGAGGGACCTCAGTGGGGTATAATTCCAAAGTAGCCATTTTCTCCCGGGGAACTGATCTTTGTGGCCTGGAGATCGAGTTGTTCTGGGAAATCTCCACCTGGAGGTTGACAACCCTAGGGGAGAGCAGGGTTGCAGTCCCCCCACTCAGCCCTGAAGCTCACTGGATAACTCTCAGCTGTCACTCGCTCTCCCTTTAATCAACATCATAGGGTTATTCCAAGGATAAAATGAAACGGTGGAGGGGGAAATGCATGCATGCCTCCCTAAACTCTTTGGAGGAATGGTGGAGTGGAATTGAATGAACATAATTTCATTAATTTTGATAAGCAAATCTTTGTCTTTCAAACATTTTGGTGTCAAAGGTCATTCTTCATTGGCTGAGCGATTATCAGGACCAGCCTTATCGTGTGTGGGGGGGGGGGGGTCCTACCTCTCTTATCAAGATCTGCCTTTTATCAGGATGTCTTGTTCATAATGGGGTCAGGCGGGGCATCTCTGGGGACACGTTGCTTCAAGTGTAAAAAATACAGGAGGTCACATGCCTGATACTGTGTTATTTAACCCTCACCCTCCTCCGGTCCACCCAGGAGTGACTTGAGGAAAAATATTTTCATTCACCAAACTTCCCCCCCCCCTGCTTTTGTTTTGGCATCCCTGTTTGGACAGAAACGCCATTCTGGAGTTACACTTAATGGAAAAATCCTTAACAGGATAAGTCATTTGTCTTCTCGTCTGGGAAACTGACACTGGAGAATAGCCAAGTGCAACTATTGTCATCTTAGTATTTATCAGAGGAAAAGTGTGCAGGCTAAGCATACTATTTTCTGTTTTATTCCTTTTTGCAATATTGTCAGATTATAGGAATTCTTTTTCAAAAATGAGGCACAGATCTGAAATTCAGAACTGCTAAGTATATTAAAATTATGTTAAAGTTATTATGAAGGCTTCTAATGTTTTAAAAATTTCCAACTCTATTAAAGGACCTTTAAAATACATGCCTCTGAGAACACTTTTTTAAACTAAGTTATTTACTCACTTATGAAAACCATGACTCCCATTCTATCATACAACAAAGTCAAACATTTTAGAAAGATTTATTTTGAAAAGTGTAACCTTAACAATAACAATATCTATAATATATAGAAAATCTTGGAAACAAGGTTCTTCAGCATTAGGTGTAAGCAGGGGTTTTTTTCTGGGAAAAGAGGTGGTGGAACTCAGTGGGTTGCCCTCGGAGAAAATGGTCACATGGCTGGTGGTCCCGCCTGCTGATCTCCAGACAGAGGGGAGCTTAGATTGCCCTCCGCACCGCTTGGCGGCGTGGAGGGCAATGTAAGCTCCCCTCTGTCTGGAGATCAGGGGAAGGGGCCACCAGCCATGTGGCCATTTTCAAGAGGTTCCGGAACTCCATTCCACCGCGTTCCAGCTGAAAAAAAGCCCTGGCTGTAAGGAATGTTTTCTGTTGTGTTATAAGGGAAATTTATTGTTCCTTAGAAAACAAAAATGCACTTGCATAGTCTTTTATGTTCTAATAAATGTGATGAAAAAGAAAATAAACATCAGAAAGAAAATACATGTGAGCAGAAGACTGATAATTCCTTGGTTAACTGCAAAATATAAGTAAAAAGAAGAGTGATCTTCCAGGAAATTATTCTGAGGCAACATTAATAAATGAACAATGTATATTTTGTTCTTCAAAATCTGTTCCTGAGCTCAAAGACTGTTATGACTCCATAGAATAGTTCCAAAATCAACATGTAATTTTTTTTAAATAGAGCAATCTACTTTATTACAAAAAAATATGCAAATGTTCAAGTTTCCCAGAATTCCTCTTCAGATGAGACTCATGATAACCAGTTGTATATCCTATGGACTGCCAAAGCTACTGAAGGAGAAAAGAGTTTGTAGATTCAGTGCTAAAACAAGCTGTTGAAAGCAAATGAAAACTTAACATTTTCAACCAATGAATGTTAAACAACCTGAAATGAGTTATTATTGTTTTTTAAATTGTTCATAAATTTGTAGTAAACAAGTATTAAAAGCCCACTGAAACAGAAAAATTTGAGCCGGAACTCATAAAGGATTGATCCCAAAACTCAAGTTCTGCATTTTCACTTCATAGACTAACAATTATATTGTTGTTGTTGTTACTTTTCGTAGATTCATAATCACTTTACCACTAGTAATTAAAACCAAGCTGTAGGATTAGAGGGCAGGCATGTTGAAGGCCCGCCACCGCTTACATGAGATCATTAATAAAGAAATGAATTGCGCTGCAAAACAAAACTCTTCCCAACTTCAACAGCATGAAACATTCTCCCCGCTGGGGGGCACTCCTCGCCCACTCACCCATCCCTATTCTGGAGCCTTGAGTTGGGCACCGCCCTTGAAGTGCTCGTCGAGTATCGGCCACGAGGGGGCGCGCTCTGGTGATCTTGTCGAGGCGCAATAGTTCGCGGTCGGTAGCCGCGATGTCTGAAGCTTCCCGATACGAGCCTCTTTGCAGGGCCGAGCTGAGGCTGGAATATCTGCATGCAAACTCGTGAGTGGAAGAGCTCAGTGGAACTGGCGATGCAGCGTTGTGGGGCGGCGAGGCGAAGTGGGAAGGAAGCGTCCCTCTTTCTCATCGTGAGGAAATAATCCAGAGACAGCGCTAAAAAATACATAACTTTTCTCTAAAAGCGATGCATAAAACTTTTACTTGTAAAATAAAAGTTTTTACAAGAAAATGTAGGTCGAGGTTGGGTTAAAATAAAAACGGTAAAATAAAACAGAGAAAGAAGTGAGAAATGGTTTCAGAGCCTTGATTAAACTTTTTTTGACACTTGATGCACTTGCGCAAGGCAGTCAGTGAGATGCCCCGTTCGGCTTGTATATTAATAATATTTTTGTTCATTTAGGTCGAGATAGCCCAAAGTAAACGCAATTTTTAATTGAGTTGCTTTTTAGAGCTGTTGCATATTTAGATTACTTTTTCCTCGTAATATTTAACTAGACGTATGTTAACCTTTAGAGAAAGTAACATTGAGACATTCCTGTTGTATTTAGTCTTAACTTGGAATTTTAAAATACTGTATTTATGGAGACTTACACAGTTACATTTGAAAAAAAATATGTATAGAAATGAGCATTTGTAGGCAGTTACCCCGTTTATCAGATGCTGGGGATTCTGCAGGGGAGGGAAATCTATTGACCAGTTTTTATCCAAGAACACTTAAAGAGACAATCCATCAGGAATAAACAACGGGAAGAGCTGCTTGAGCCTTTCTCACTGCTGCCCAGTCTGTGTGCTGCTTGGTTTTTCTTCCTACATGCATAGAATAATTGTCATGTTACGTGCCCTGCATCCACCGCTGAAGGTGTGATTTAAAGCCCACATTTACTCAGGTACTGCCCTGACCTGATTAAGAGGGTTGATGCCAATGGAAACGGAGAGTCTCTCTACACAAGACATCTTTTACACGAGTAGGGTCAAGTGAAAGATCTTACACTTGTTCTCCGCTTGTGGATAGAAGTGCACTGCTAGGGAGACGGAGTACCCTTGAATATAAGACTTCGCAGATGTCTTGTGTAGAGAGATCAAACATTTACTGCTGACAGGGAGGTTTTGTCTGTTGGCGCACCGCCAGCGTGCAAAACTCAAGTCCACAGAAGCCATTCAGAAGAGATTGGGACAATTCCCTTGAAATCCTTCTGTATATTAATTCCAGAGGGATAGCTGTGTTAGTCGGCAGCACAAAAAAACAGCAGTCTTGTGGTACTTTTAATACACATTAATTGCAGCATATACTTTGGTAGATTAGATTGTTATCTATGGAAGTTTCATTCCACAATAAACCTGTTACTTTTTAAGGTGCTGCAGGCTCTTTGTGGTTTGATCAGATTAAATCCAAATCCCAAAGGGCTGCATGTTGGATAATGCACTTTCAAAACCTATTAGTTTTGTGGATTTTTTTTTCCAGGCCTTTTTTGCAGAGGCGATTTTTGCTGCATTTGGCCCTGTATCTTTTTGGGTTTTCTTCCGAATTCTGGACTAGTAACTCCTCCTTCAGATTGCAATATGGCATTTCAAGGGTTCTTTTCCAAGTAAACTAAGAAGAGTTATGGAGCCAAACGCGGCAAAAATTGCCCGTGCAAAAAAAACCTCACACCGGAAAATTCAGGTGAAAAAGTTCATGAAAGTGCATTGAAAGTGTGAAAGCAGCCAAGATGTTCGTTGGGGAACTGAGAATCTATGAATGCAGTGGGGCTTGTTTCTGAATAAACTGGTGTAGAGTGAAACTGTGCAACGACTGCTTTCTTCTGCTATTCTGTTTTCTTACTGTAAAAGTAATTGCTTCCTTCTCTTTGCGTGTTGAGGCTCAAGGAGGTATAACCTTCAAATATGTGTTCTCTCTCTTGCTCTCTCTCTCTCACTCTCTGGCATTTTTTAAAAATATGCTTTCATATATTCCAAATCATACTTAAGTATTAAACTTACTGCTGTTTTCAGGTTCTGTTTTCTATATTTTTATTATTTTTATTCTTTGTAGAACTACACATGATTTTCTCTTTGGAGCAGTTGCTGAACTAATTGACAACTCTCGGTAAATATTTTTCCGCCTTTCAACAGCTAAATTTTGTAACAATGTTTGTGATAAGAGGGTGCTTCATAGATAGATAACTCTGTAAATCAAAAGAAAAGATCTTTTCTGTTCTATGCCACAGACACAAATAAACTGTTTTTCTCTAAAACAAAAATTCTAAGTTACTGCACTAGTCCTCAGATTTCTAAAATAAAAGTCACCTGATACCTTTTATTAGGACTAACCAAATGTAAAAACAAGGTGTGTTACAAAACAGGCAAGCTTTAGAGTCCTCCAGAATTCTTGATCAGACTACATATTCAGAACAAAAGGGGAGTTATGGGGAAATATCTCTGGGCTTGAAGAAAATGACTCAGGTCTGCAGTTACAGCTTTGAAAAGGAATGCAAGGTGTGGTGCAGCCCAGCAGTGCGGTCACAACTGCACAATTCCAGTCTTCTAAGCTCATTGACTTCAATAGACTCAGAAGGGCATCACTCTGTTTAGGATTCCACTGTAAATTGGATTAGTAGGTGCAAAAGTGATTTTCTAGTTGCACCCAAAGGCTTCTGGGTCAAAGAAGGAAAGCGAAAGCTGGCATTTCCCCCTCGTGAATAGAAAAGGTGGCAGCCAAGTGTCTCTTCAGCTCAGGTTCCTTTATAAGGCAGAGAGCAAAAGAAAAATGTGTTGTTCCTTATTAGATGGAATGTTTTTATTCAGTGTAATAATATAAAATATTTATTTTGCCTCATGCATTTTTTAATACTCAGTCTGGGGCTTTGTTTAGCTGTTAAAACCAAAAAACTCCTCTCCTGCAGGCAACAACTTCAGCCTGGGAGCAGTGGACTCTGCTTAGCCAAGGAGTTGGTTTGGGGGGGGGGCACAAACCTGACATCCCTGGATGTCATTGGACATCTCGACATCATTGTTTCCCTCCCAAGCAGCTGAGAGTTATCTGTCTCCCCCAAAAGTAGCTGGCAAGGCATTTGTTACACAGCTAATAGTCATTCAGTCTATCAGGAGATAGCTGGCCATCTCCCCCCCAAAGCAGGGGCCAGTGCGCCAAGCAATCCAAGCAGATTCTTGGGATACCAGATTGGCAAGGGTGTCATGGAGGGAGATGACAGGCATGGCTTCCACCTGCCGTTGGGCGCCAGCCTCTTTTGCTGATGTGCAGAGATGTTCTGCTCCTCTTTGGACCCAGGGCAGCATGAGTGGAAAAGAGAGCAAGCAGGCACTCCTTCTCTGCTTGCTTTTCTGCTGCTCGGATCCAGGGGTCACGACGGACAGGAGCACTTGTGCTTCTGAGGAAAGGATGCCTCCTCCCATGCTGTGTGCTGTTGCCACTTGGGATGGCAAAAATGAGCATATAGGAACATCATAAGAGCCCTGCTGGATCATCTAACCCAGAATCATGTTCCACAGAGCAGCCAACCAGTTGCCCCAGAGGGCCAACAAACTGGGCAGAGACACCAAGGCCTTCCCCGATGACGCTTCCCAGCACTGGTGCTCTGAGGTGTATTGCCTCTGCATATGAAGGTGCCCTCCGCACTCGCTGTGGAGAGTAGCCATTGAATCTGTCTGACCCTCTTTTAAATTGTTTGTTCCCTAACCTCCACTGGTAGTGAATTCTGCCTTTAGTTACTCCTCGATTAAAGACATACTTCCTTTTCTCTGCCCTGTACCTATTGCCCATCAACTCCATTGTGCACTTCCAAGTGCTAGTATTATGGGAGAGTGAGAAAAAGCTGCCTCTGTCTACTTTCTCCACCCCCTGCATAATTTTATGAACCTTTATCATGTCCTCCCTCAGCTGTCTTTTTTCTAGAATGAAAACTCCAGCCTTTCCTCATAGGAAAGGTGGCCCAGCCCCTTGTTTGCCACCTTCTGTACCTTTTCCAGCTCTGAAATGTCCTTTTCGAGATACAATGACTAGAACTCTTCACCATATTCCAAATGAGGCCACACTGTGACTCGCTATAAGGTCATTACAATAGTTGCTATTTTATTTTCAGCCCCTTTCCTAGTAATCCTCAGTGCCGGCACAGCCCTGCTCAGGACACATCAGCACATTTGGTTCGGTGCCTTCATCATTGCCATAGCGGCAATGCTGCCCCATTTTGTGCATATTAGGCAATTGTGAGGACTAAGCAAGTAAATTACTAGACAAATCTTTTTCTAGCTAACAGATTCATCTGAGTAATGGGTTTGGTTTTTATATGTATCTGGTTGTAATGCTGACTTTTCATATTTTAAAAAATATATTAATATTTTCAGAGATGCTGGTGCTACCAGGCTTGACATCTTTACTGGTGAGTTCAGCCTGAGTTTTGTATTTGTTTACAAGGACCTGCTATTTTGGCTCACATCCTGTTTGGCAGTAGTGATGAGGCTATTGATTGAGGCTATTTGCTGCCTGTTCCCTTCTGCTTGCAGGCACCAGGGTCAGCTGGCACTTGGCTTCTAATCTCCTGCTTAGAAATTCTTGTTCTTCAGAGCTTTCTAAGGAGGGATTCCCAGGTGATTATAGGGAATTTACCTCAAAGTTGCGTTCATCTGATCTCCGGTCCAAGAAACTTCGCTTCATCTTACACACAAATATGAGGTGCAGCAAATTTGGCAGGGCAGCTTGGGCTGTAGAGAAAAGGAAACGATCCTCCCTCTTGGGATGCTGTAATGTAGCAGTCTCAGCAAAAACCACAATTTCTGAGGGCAAACTAAGCAGGGTCAGGGTCTGGAATCCATTTTGTTCACAGATAGAGGCTGTAACTGAGCCAGTCCAGGGCCAAAAATGAACTGGATTAACAGGCAAGGTCTGTAGAGAAAGAGAGACCTGAATAAAAATGACTGTATGAAATGGCAGTGAATCTCTCCACACAGACTGAGGTTACTGGCACCTGGATAGTTTTGTAAACCTGAACCTTCTAAAAAAACCGTGAGCCATGCATCTGGCATGCAAATTATACAAATATTCCCATTTTTATAATTGGTTGTTAAGATTGTATATAATTATCAGCTGTGAGTTCAAAAATACTTAAATGTATTTACTCAAATGCAAGACTAGGGTTTTTTTCATGAGTTTTCCGTAAAAAGTGGAGGGAGGGGAGGTCGTCTTACATCTGCATACATTACAGTTAAGTCCAGTAATAATTTTTTTTGTGTGTTAACATTTTTAAAGGCAGGGAGTCATCTTACATTCAGGATCATCTTCCTTTTGTATAAATATGGTACCGCCTAATGCCTAGTATAATCCTAAAGAGGTCTACTCAGAAGAAAGTCCCTTGTTATTTAACAGGGGTTACTTGCAGGAAAGCATCCTTATGATTGCTGTCTAAGAGAACAGCCCTGGAGAGGTCCACTCAGAATCCTACTCATGTGTGTTCAGGCCTCTGTGTAGGGGGCATTCAAACATGAACACACACACCCCCGCCAACTCAGTTTGCAGTGGTATGACCTGACAATATTTGCATTGTATGTCTCTGCTTAATGTTGGTGAAGTTTCGTTAAAGAAAAATTATAACTATTCTAACTATAATGTATGACTTGCACCATTTTTTCCCTCTTGCAGTGAATGACGAGAAACTGCAAGGTGGATTTATGTTATGCTTTTTGGATGATGGATGTGGCATGATGCCTCGTAAGTTATACCTTTATTCACTTTCAGTACATGCCCAATGACAACTTTCCGAGGGATCCAGCCCTGCAATAAACCTTGGTGTTATATCTGGTCCATTGGCTGTTTGGCTCTATAAACTGACATTCCCTCGTCAAACAACAGAAATGGAACCAGAGGAGTTTTTTTTAAAATTCTAAAAATATCTTACTAGTTTATTTAATTTAGCAGGAAAAGGTCAGGTGAAATCAGAGGTTGAAAATTTCTGAGGTAATTCAACATATCACTATCTATCTCTCTGAGATAGTCAGAACGTGCACAGGCTTCAGTTTTTATGCTTGTTACAGATATCTAAAGGCTTCTGTTTTGAGGCTTTGGTTCCCTTGTTTTTCCCCAAACACGCTAGTATACTTTCTTTTAGTATTCTCTTTCTCTTCCAAAAGAGCCCCGTGGTGCAGAGTGGTAAGCTGCAGTACTTTAGCCCAAGCTCTGCTCACAACCTGAGTAGAGATGGCCATGAACAGCAATACGAACTAAAAAAAGACACGAACAGCCCAATCTGCTGTTTGCGAACAAGCTGTTCATGAGGCCCCATTCTAAACGAACAGGTGGTCGTTGCAAGCCATTCGTTGCTGTTCGTCTTGCTGTTCATCAAGCCAGACAGTCTGGCACCTTCAATCAATTCCCTTAGCAACTTGGGCAGGGATTGTCTGAACTCTGTCTGAACTCCTGCTTTTGCCCTGGAAACCCCAATCTAAGCCCAATTTAGCTTGATAGGCAGGTCTTCCTTTCAAGTGTGGAGCTCCAAATTTGTTACAAGGGAACAAAGAGCAGGGGGGAGTGGAACTCCCAGCTCTGGCTTAGGAGAGGGAGAGACAGCTGCTGTTGGCATTTTGATAGAGAGAGTGCATTGGAGCGTGAATGTTCTTTGTGTGTGGTGGGATAGGGATCTACCCCTTCAAGTTCCAGGGCTGCTGCCAGGCTCTGGGCCAAGCTTTTATTTATTATTGGTACCTTTTCTGGTGCCTGCTCAGGTCAGGTTTCTGGGAGTGGTGCAGTAGGGATCTTGGCGTGGATAGGTACCATGCGTAGAGTGCTGGAATCAAGCTTGATTTGATTTGATTTATTAGATGTTTAGCGCACCCTTCCCACAAGTGTGTTCAGGGTGGGTCACAACATCAAATCCATAATACAATAAAAGCACAAAAACATACAATAAATATGAGTAAAGCTAGATCATAATAAACCAGATCATTTCAAGATGCACCAGATGATTAAAACCAGATCATTCCAAGATGTGCAGTTTTTAATTCCCAGTCAATACACTCAAGCATTCCACCTCTGCCATGGAAGCTCACTCAGCAGCCACAGGCTATCTGCTTTCTACATATAATGTACCTTACAGCGGTATGTTTGTACAAGAAAAATGGAGTAGGATAGAATGCTATTATAAGCTGTTTGGGGCCCCTGTTGGGGAAAAAGAGGGTAAATAATATCTAAATAAGTTAATTCATGAATCAGAGTTATGGTTGCCAGCTTTTAAATTCACTGGTCCCTCTAGCTATCGATTTAATATCAGTTTGATCTGCTGCAGTTATTGAGTTACTTGGCTCCTTGTGATGAAAAGTTGTCAATTTCTGCATATTAAATAAACTTGTATTAAAGGCACAATACATTTTTTCCAGGCCAGTTGGCAACCTAAATCAGAGTTCTAATAAAAATCCTTTATAACATGCCCTCGGTTAGGACTGTGTAACCTTTCTGCATGCCAGCTATTTATATCTATTGAAACTCATTGACATGTGGGCAGTTTAATTGGCTAAGCACAACAGCCTCTCTTTTTTTGTCCTGTGGCTTCCTTTGCCTGGAGTGAACATTTTCCACCCTTTCAGTGTGAAGAACAAACAGCTTAATAAGATAGGATCATGGCTGCTTCTTGTAGGTGCCAAGCTGCCTGTGTCTGACAGCTTAGGTTAACCTGAGCTGAAAATAAACTGTTCCCAGAATGGGCGTATCAAGTGTTCTTAGAATCCCCACTACGCAAAATTAGTTCTTTGAAATTTGGCACAACAAACTTTTACAGAGAAAGGAGGAGGTGACTTTATATTTTGCTACAGGTGGGTCCTGTTCGTTATGCAAAACACCACTTCAAAGCAGCTGCAAACAAGGGGGAAGGCCTGTATTTTTAGTAGAACAGGTTGCAGAGGAGGAGTTCTATTTCATAATCTGCCTGATGACACTCTAATTTTGTCTGTGTAAGTGCAACCATGCACAGGACTGCAGCATGGCTCTGTGCTTGATGTGCCAAATAAAGTTGGAGGGGGGAGGGGGGGTTAAAGCATGGCCAGAGAGACAGCCCCAGTGTTGTCCTTCTCACAGACCACTCCAAGTAGAAAAACCTCTCAAATTCAGTTTCAGGGAGGAAATATGGGTCGAGTAATGATTCAGCTCTCATTTCTGGCCATCCTTGAAGCAACCCTACATTGTGGGAACTGGGTAGCAGCCGCCTTGAGCCCATTTGTGGGGAGGGCAGAGTATAAATCAAATAAATAAATAAATAGTAACTCATCCTTTATACACAGATCACATTTAATTCAGTCTCGCTTCTTTATCCAGAGGTATGGAACTCGAACAATATGCCAGTTAGTGACTGTCAAGAATGGGTCCTGCAAAAGTGCAACTTAGTATGGATTATGCATTGGGCAGGGAGTTGGACTAGAAGGTCTGTATGGCCCCTTCCGTGATTCTATAGAGCTATTATTTGAGAAGAGTGCTGTGAAAACAGTATTCACAAAGAAGATCCATAAACTTTGGCAATACCATTCCATAATAACTCTTAGTGCACTAAGTACTGACTCTCTTAAAAACAAAGGAGGACCTGCATGGACTTGCTGGGGGTGGGGAAGGGGAGTACCATCACTTTCCCCTGTGTCCTTCTCCCCACATTATTTTTTCTTTCTCTGCTCCTGGCAACCCCCATATCTGCACCTTTCCCTCCTTCCCACTCTCAAACTTTTTAATCTACCCCCTCTGTTCAGCTATATTTATTATTTATTTATTTACTTCATTTATATCCTTCCTTTCTCTACAATGGGAACCCAAATTAGCTTACATCATTTTGCTCTCCTTCAGTTTATCCTCACAAGAACCCTTTAAAGTAGGCTAGATTGACAATGTGTGAGTGGTCCAAAGTCTCCAGTGAACATCAAACATCCGAGATCCTCATCTGAAATTCTAACCACTATACCACACTGTGGTTGGCTGCTTTTTAATAGAATCAAGCAGTCAGAACTGGGTGAATCATGCAAGTTGGGTTGATAGCAAGCTGGCCAGTGATAATTTCTGGGGCTGGTCCCAAAGAGCCCCAAGGAGTCTTTCCACAAAAGCCATGGGTCCTCTCCACTAGCCTTTTACTGACAGAAACCAAGCCTAGAATGCTGGCAGAACTCTTGTGGTTGCCTAGCAATGGCCACTGAGGGCATTTGTTTCTTAAAGCTACAGTCTGCCTCTGTGATTTTGGAGAGTTTTAAATCCTCCCATGCATTTTTGGTAGATTTCAGATTTTTCTTCAAGCCTGGGGATTTTCTTAGTTCATAGAAATATTTGTTTTGTCCATTCATGGCTTCAGTCTCCAAATTTAAAAATACATAGATTTGGTCATGGTGATGATAATTAAATGTATTCATGCAATAAGACAATGATTAAGAATTGACAGAAGTTGAAGCAGCACAAGTTCCTTCACATAAAACATGCTTACATTGCATTCTGAATTTTTCATGCTTCTACTTTACCATCATCTCCAAAACATTCATATTAAAATATTAACATTAACCATACTATCTTCAGCAATGTTACATGTGAGGAAGATCACCAAGAAGGAGTGAGTAGATAACATAATAATAACAACATTCGATTTATATACCGCCCTTCAAGACAACTTAATGCCCACTCAGAGCGGTTTACAAAGTATGCCATTATTATCCCCACAACAAAACACTCTGTGAGGTGGGTGGGGCTGAGAGAGCTCCAGAGAGCCGTGACTAGCCCAAGGCCACCCAGCTGGCTTCAAGTGGAGGAGTGGGGAATCAAGCCCGGCTTTCCAGATTATAATCCCACGCTCTTAACCACTACACCAAACTGACTAGATGATATGTAGCCATCAAAAGATAATGTGTGCTTTTAAAACTCCATCTTTTGATCAGTGCAAGAGAAGCCCCTTCCTTCCAGATCATTCATCTGAAACACTATCATTGACATTAAAAACTGCTGCTAGTCCAAGGAGCAAAGTTTGAAGCCTTTCTCCAGCCTCCAACACAACTCACTCTCCTTTTGGAGAAAGAGCTGCTTCAGACAGAGGAGGGCTTCTTAGGCTTGGAATGGCTGGATCCACCCAAATATATGGTGCATTAACCTGCTTTTACAAGTTCAAATAAACTGTTTGTTAGAGAAGAACATGTATTGTTTTACACCACTTGAAAAAGTTATTTAAATGGAGATAGAGACTGGTATATAGTTAATTACAGAATATGATGACACCAAAATTTGTTCAGTCAGTCTGCGTGCTTTGTCTATTACATGATAATTGCTGTTCTTGCCTTCTCAACTGAATATAGGCCTGTACAACTTTTGAACCCAGTATAGCAGACATATATTGAGATCTGACAAATGCTTGAGAGCCCTCTCCCAATCAAAAAAGGAGGTTTGCTGGGGTCCAGTGGACTGTCTTCACTGGCTGGTGGACTGAAACTGGCTACACAGGTCTCTAGTTGTACATGCCTGCTGACATTTTCTTTCACTGTTTTCAGCAATCACCCAGCAGTGTTGGAGGGCTAGGAAGTGATTCACCCACATCTATATCTTTCCTATGATTTAAAAGGGATTTACTTCAGAGTTTAAAGAACTATATAGCCTCATTCAGAATTAATTACAGTTGCATAATTCTTGACACATCCGTTCAGAATTGTCTTATATATTTCAAATACCACAAAAGGTGAACGTTTCATTTCCAGTTTCTGTATTTTTATGCAATGACAGTTCTAACAACAGCCCCAAAGAGTATTTAAAAAAACAACATAATTATAAATCTGTTGCAGGAGAGGTTATGGATATTGTGTATTTTGGAAGATCTTCTAAGCGGACCACGTCTAAGATGATTGGACACTATGGCAATGGACTTAAATCGTGAGAGTTATTTCTGTCTTTATTTTTTCTGGTTGTAATGATTTGGAGGCCCGCAAGTCTAAAGAATCTATTAATGAAGAAAATTTCATATTCCTCCCATTATTGTACATAAAAATGGTTTTGTGTTCTTGTCTATCTTAAACGAATATGTCTAAAAAGTTTACTGTGATGCACTCTCAGTTGGGCTGTCCTAGAAGACAGTTCAGAAAAATCGGTTGGTCCATTTTTAGGCGGGTAGCTGTGTTGGGCTGCAGTGGAACAGCAGGATTTGAGTCCAGTGGTACCTTAGAAATTAACAAGATGTTGATCTCCAAGGGGCCACTGGACTCACTTGCTAATCAATTGGTCCAAAATGTTTTGGCAAAGATCCTTGTGGGAATGATCTGGAGCAACCATATTAAGCCAGTGTTGTACCATCTATACGGGCTTATAGTTTGTTTGTAGGCTTAATATAAGGTGTTGGCTTAAGTACATGAAAGGTACATGAAAGACTACCTCCACAGTATACCAACCAGTCTACAACTTGAGATCAGCCCTTCAACAGGAACTAACCTCAGCAAAGGTTCAGTAGATGGGAACCTCGAGGAGGATTTGTTCAGCTGCTCTGGAATTCACACTGAGAACTGAGAACAGCAGTTTCCCTAAGAGCCCTGGGTGGATCTTAACAGTAACACCTGCCCTTTCTGGAGATCCTTTGAGTTGACCCATTGAATTAAATTGTGTTGGGAGTGTAGATTGGTTGTAGGCACTACTGATGTTTTGAAACAATTGTATTGGTTTTTTATTAATTTTATTGTATTTGTTGATTGTGGCAAACTCACCTTTGGAACTGTTTAAATTGAAAGGTAGTCTATAAGGGAACTAAATAAATACATATTTTGAGTGTATTTCTTAATTCTACAAGATGCATCAGGAAGAAAGATAGCTGAGGGTAAAATTCCTTCCTGTATTGATAGCTGAGGGTAAAATTCCTTCCTGTATTGATAGCTGAGGGTAAAATTCCTTCCTGTATTGATAGCTGAGGGTAAAATTCCTTCCTGTCAAAGAAGACATATACCCACTTGGTTTGTACAGAGTGGCAACATTATGAAGAATACTACTATTATAAAATCTGCTTTTCCCCTATGTCCTGACTGTAGGGGATCCATGCGTATAGGAAAAGACTTCATATTATTCACCAAGAAAGAGAATACCATAACATGCCTTCTTTTCTCTCGGACATTTTGTGAGACAGAAGGTCTCACTGAGGTAATTATATTTTTCTTTAGTTTCATTTATCATAATATAGCCATCAGTATCAATTTACCATTTCTCCTCTACAGAGTCATGTGTTGGTCTCACCCTGTCATGAAAACATGCAAAGGTCCTGTTACTGAGCGACAAAATATGTCACTCTGAATACTGAGTGACTTTAAAATACATATTTTGAAGCTCTCCTATTAATAAATATATAACTGGTTAGTGTAAAATAGAAGAGATCCGTATGGATATCCTGTGTAAAAATCCAGATCATGTTTTCTATGGATGCCAGAAACCAAAATACATGTTAACTCCTTAATTCTTTTTTCAAAAACCAGTGGGAGGAAAAGGTTATATGTTGGTCAGCTTATTATTAATAATTCTGAAATCATTTATTTGCAATGGCTGCACTGAAGTCTGGAAATGAATTTATCACCAGAGTCTTCCGTTAAAGGTCTTTCATTGAAGACTCTCTCAGGTCAGAAACAGTGTCCCAGTAAAATGGATTGTTCTAGTGTTTTCTGAATATTGTGATTTTTAATGTACAATTAGCATCTACATGTAGACCTATATAAATAAGGACTGGCCTATGTGGAGAAGAGAAAGGTATTACTGACACATGGTGGCATATATATCACTTTGGAGAATGAGCCTAGAGTAATATAACTGATGTCATTCGGTTCTGTAAAAGTATTGCCTGAGTTCCTTTTTTATTGTTGTTGGTAAGAATCTGTTTTGGAGGCTCTCTTTCTATAAGCAGGAATGGCTTGCCATCCAAATTAGTATACTGCCCTTCAGGATAACTTAATGCCCACTCAGAGCGGTTTACAAAGTATGTCATTATTATCCCCACAACAAAACACCCTGTGAGGTGGGTGGGGCTGAGAGAGCTCCAGAGAGCCGTGACTAGTTCAAGGTCACCCAGCTGGCTTCAAGTGGAGGAGTGGGGAATCAAACCGGGCTCTCCAGATTAGAGTCCCACGCTCTTAACCACTACACCAAACTGGCTCAAACAATTTTTTTTGTATAATTCAATTTTTACACGGCTTCTCTTCAGTTAAGATCTTGAAGCGGTTCACAACAATTACAATGGTTAAAAACAGTACAAAAATATTATATTCAATGAAATCACAATAAAACAGCCTAATAAAAATAATTAAAAGGCTAAAGGCACACTCCCAAAAGCAAAAGGAAGTCCAACAGTACCACACTGAAGCAAGTGAATGAATGGAAACCCACCAGAACCAGAGTGCTTCAAGGTGACCAACATCAAACTAGAGAATAATGTCAAAACAGAGAATTCCACTCAAACCAAAATGAAGCAAGGGACACTTTTGCAACTTAGCCCAACTGAACAGTGTCACTTATAGAACCCAGGCAGACAAGGAGAGCTCCTGCACAGATTGGCCAGTTGCTCTCCCCTCCCTGCCTCACTCCCCCTCCCTTCTCTCCCTCTCTTTCTGGGAAAAAGCAGAAGTCCAGAAAGAAGCCAGCTAGAGGCTGAAGCCTTGTTCCCCAGATTTACCAGGGGTCTAGATCCAGGATTCTCTGGATTCAGGGAAGCTGGATTTAGCCAGATCTGTGAAAATCCAGCTTTCTGCTTGAATACCAGATCCATATTGCATACACCTAGAAAGGATCCTGAGAGTATATGTACCACACATATACTGCAGGAGAGATTATCATCACTATCACGTTTAAAGTGCTTTTCACCTCTTAGGTGTAAAGAGTGAAGCTAACTGTATCATTCTCATTTCTTTAGAGGGGATGGGAGAAAAAAGCAATAGCCAGCAACTCACCCACTCCCACCCCTCACCCTGCTAGCTGCTGCACTTGAATAATCTCTAGATTATGCCACTCTCTTGTATTTTTTAATAGGTCATCGTTCCAATACTTTCATGGTCAAGTAGTACAAGAAAGCCTGTAATGGATGATCCTGAGAAATTTGCCACCCAGTTGTCTATCATTTCTAAATATTCTCCTTTTAAGAGTGAAGCTGAACTCATAAAACAGTTTGATGTTATCTATGGGGGAAAGGGTGAGTTTTTATCCTTCCAAAGTATATCACTCAGGGCCAAACTAGGTATGACTTTTTCCTTGGTTCAACTTGTGTCAAATGTATATTCATACCTGCACATGTCCTTCAGTATTTTGTGTGTCACCTGCCCACACAATCACCCATGCATTTGATATTGATCCATGTGTTCCACCCCCATTCATGAAGAGAGACTGAATTCTAGAAGATCCCAAGTAAATCGATATTTTTAAAACATTCACTTGTGATCCCCTTACAGTTTATGTAAACTGCTAGGTGGTGCCCATATTTTTTTCCTTATATTTTACTGAATGTCCATGGTATTAACACATTCTGTCCTATCCAATGTGATATCAAGGGAGAGAAAGACTGAAGAAAAAAATATGGGGGGAGGATTCTTTTTGTTTCTAAAAACACTTTTAAAAATATACCCCCAGGTCAGCTGCCACAGCTCTAAACAATCACCCATTCCCAGTAATTGTAAAGCCCCTACAGAGCATGCTCACAAAGATCTTGTGACTCCTACAATTAAAAGATGAGAGGAAAAAAGTTGGAGGAACTAAGACAGACCCATAGTCATTTAAGCATGGAGGAGAGAGGAGCATGACTGTTGCAAAGATGCACATGAAAGCAGGTGCACATGGATTAACCCAGTGATACTAGAATCTTCAGCAGTGAGACTAGAAAAGGAATCCGCAGGTGGTGGCCCAAGAGCTCAGTCTGAGCCCCAGGAATTTCTCAGTGGTTCTGACATGGCCTAAGAAACTACCAGTCCAGCAATGCCCATTTATATCACATGAAAGGAGGCAATTGACTCCTTACCCCTGTGAATACAGCCAAAGGCCACGGGAGTGCCTTCCCTTTCATTCCCATTGTGGAATAAATAGTAAGACGAGTGCTCTGCAAAAACTTCTGTTGTGTTCAACAGAGAGAGTAGGTCATTATTGCTCTCCTTGTGTCTTGTCTCATCTACAAAAGTTCAGTGGATGGGATCGTGACATCACCATAGAGAATTAATTTGTTTTTCACACATTTGAGCAGAAGCACCAAAAAGGAAGTGCAAGACATCCATGTATCCTCTGTCAATGTGTATTATCTGTCTAACCCCAGGAACAATTTAGAGGTGTTGGCTTGGATGCTGCCTAGAATTTTGGCAGATATAGAGATGATTTTCATCAGTTTTCTTCTACCTGTGAAAGACGTCTGATTCCTGGGGTCACTTAGACCCTAGAAACAATATTTTCAGAAGCATTTCTGGACTGCCAGATGAGGTAAGAACTAGTGAAAATCACCCATTCTAGCATCCACAGAAGTCTAGGTGAAATCCAAGCCATTGGGTAAGAAGGCTGTTCATTGAACATTTAACAATGTTACTGTGGTGGTTTATTTCACATACAGTGTATGAAGATTTGTGACTCTGATTCATTTTACTGGTTGTAGCAAAGAACATAAGAGCCCTGCTGGATCAGACCAGTGGTGCGTCTAGTCCAGCATCCTGTCTCACACAGTGGCCAACCAATTATTCTGGATGGCCAGTGGTGTAGAGGCTAAGATCTTCTCATGATCTTGCCTTCTGGAACTGCTATAGATAGGTTTACTGCCTCCGAAATTGGAGGTTCCCTTAGTCACTATGGCTAGTAGCCACTGATAGTCCTAGCTTCCATTAATCTATCCAGTCACATTTTAAAGTAATCTGTGTCTGTGGCCCTGACTACATCCTCTGGCAGTGAATTCTGTATTTTAATCAATCACTGAGTAAAAAAGGATATGGTTCTGAGTGAAGTTCAAGACCTGGTGGAACATGTAGATGTTGTTGCACAAAATAGCGACAGTGATTCATGTCAATGTAAAGTCACCCCTAAAATCCACAACAGTAACCTCTGATTTCAAAATTTACAAAAATTAGGGGACCAGTTATAAGGAAGATGCAAGGGAGATTAAAGCGAGTTGATTCCCTTCAGGATGCTTGGAAGCTATTTAAAGCCACACTAACTGAAGCCCACATAATGCCTTCTCCAGATTAGGAAAGTGACTGCCATGTCTTAAAAGGATATCTGTGAGGTTAGCAATCCACATCAAGGAAGCCATAAAAACAAAAATGCTTCTTTTAAAAATTGGAAGGTCTACTCCTATGAAGTGACCAGAATGGAGCAAAGGGTCTGGCAAAAGAAGAATAAATTAACAATTAGGCAAATAAAAACAGAATTTGAGAAGGAGATTGCTAAAAACATCAAGGCAAACAATAATCATTTCTTTAAATATATCCAGAGCAGGAAACTGGCTAGAGAGGCAGTTGGGTCTTTGGATGACCCAGGGATAAAAGGATTGCTAAAGGAAGATGGGGAGATGCCAAAGAAGCTAAACAAATTCTTTGCATCTGTATTTACTGTGGAAAGTGAGGTACATGTACCTGTGTCACCTCCCCCCGCCCCCCTAACCTTTTCAGTTCTTTGAGAAAGTGAACAAACATATTGATAATGGTGACCCAGCAGATATAATATACTTGGATTTCAAAAAGCTTTTGAAAAAGTGCCTCACTAAAGACTCCCAAGTAACGTTAGTCATGGGATAATATGGTGGGTCCTTTATGGATTAAAAATTGGCTAAACAAAAGAAAGCATAGAGTAGGACTGCCTTCTGCTTGGCTCTATGACCAACTTTATCTCCACCCATAAATTCTGCTGGGGAGTTTATGCTCTTTGTGTTTCATAGTTTGACTCCATGCCCTCTTTGATATACAACACAATACCTCTCCCAACATGTCCCTCCCTGTCCTTCCTACAAAGCTGGCCAGGGCTGACCATCTCCCACTGATTTCCCCCCACTCTGCTATGTTCCTGAAATACCACTATATCTACATTGTCATTTAGCACCAAAGCACTCCAGCTCCCCCATTTTATCTCAGAGGGTTGTAACATTAGCATATAGACACATATAGCATGTTTCTCTCTCCACCAACCCTTGTCTCCCTTGGCCCTTTTGTCTCCACACATGGCTATTCTTTCTCATCCTACTCTCACTCCCAGATTCTACAAATAATACCCTGAGTATTATCCCTTTGGACTGAGTTGTCCTAAACTGAAAGATTCCCCAACTCTGTTTAAAAGTTGTTCCCTCACCTTTTTTATATTAACCACCAGGGGCATATTTCCCCTTTGGTTCAAGTGGAGCCTCTCTCTTTTGTACAGGTTTGGCTTGTCCCCGAAAGTTCCCCAGTGCTTAACAAATCTAAACCTCTCCTCCCAGAACCACTTGCTCACCTACACATTGAGACCCCTAATCTGTGCCTTTTTAGCTGGTCCTAAGCATGGAACCAGCAGCAGTTCTGAGAATGCTACTTTTGATGACGTTAACTTTCTGCTCAGTAACCTAATTTTTTCCTTCAGGATCATAGTACTATATTTCTTACATTTTCCAATGTCATTGGTGCCAATATGCACCCCATGACCGCTGACTCCTCCCCAGCACTATCTGTCAACCTATCTAGACAGGGCATGATGCCAGCCCCCCAATGTCAGCATAGGGATCCTTGCCCCCACCTTTTGCTCCCCCCAGTACCACTCACCTGGCAGGGACAGGAGGGGGGAGACAGGACTGGGGCCACTGGAGCACACAGTGAAATGACGTGCATGCTCCAGAGGTCTTGATGACACTTCCAGTTGAAAATCGGAGGCTACAGGATCTTAGCAGGGCCAAATCAGCCCAAAACACAGCAAAATTGTTTGGGGCCAATTTTGCCCCTACTGAGACCCCATTTCTTCTGTTTTTCAACTGGAAGTTACATCCTTCGGAGCACGCAACCTGAGTAGGGCCCCTTGTCTGCAATTCAACCACCAGTCCTCCATCTAGGAGGCAAGGGAACTGGCAACCCTGCCTTTGCACCAGGAAGGCAGAGTGGTCAAAATGCCAGCCACAGACGCCACACTCTTTATTAGTTTTATAAGTTAATTGCTAAAAAATATATTCTTTGGAGCTTTTGCCTAGCATGACCTTTAAACAGTAGGAAAGACTTTCAAACCTTGTTAATTGCATATTTACCATTGTTGAGGCTTTTAAAAGTCATTATTAAACTGCCTTTGTACCAGGAAGGCAGAGTGGTCAAAATGCCAGCCACAGACCCCACACTCTTTATTTCTAATCAAATCACCCACTACCAAAAGTCTACCTCCCTGCAGCCACAGAGTGGTATCCTCGGTGTAAAAGGGTATTGATCCATCATCCAAGGAAGGATCATGTCCCTCGTCCTCAGCCTTGACATTGTTCAACCTTGAGATGCTCAGTCTCCACAAAAGAAGAGGAGCAAAGGAGTGGGACTGTTCTATTAGGTCCCTGGAAGTCTCACCCACATACCTCTCCCTCTCTCCCCCCCCCCACCTCTCTCAGCTTCTCTGGTCAGCAACCCTAGCCTCAAGGGAATGAACCTGTTTCCTGAGAACCAGAATTTCATGCATTGAGCACACACCCACAATTTCTGCCCAGTAGGCAGATAATCATACTTGCGGCACTCCCTGCAAAACAGTGGATAGCCCCCACTCCTCTGTAGGCTTTCTACTTTTGTAACAATTTTGGTTGTTTTGAGGGTGTTTTAGATTTCTGTGCCAGGAAGGATAATGTGATACACTGGCCTTGCTAATGCAGAACTTGTATGTCACATCTTTGAGAAACTCTGACTTCAACGGTACTCTTCTGCACCCCCTCAGACTTTCTTGCTAAACTTCTAGCTCATCTCTCCTGTTAGAAGTCTCCATTTGAAAGCTCTGGGTGCAAGCTCCCTGGAAACTTGTGTACCTCTAATGAATATGGTTCAGAAATATCAGATGGCAGTTGATATATATTAATTTTTTTAAAGAGATTAATCTTGTGAATAGTCCCCACCCCAATAGTGTAATGATCCTCTACTTTATCACTTCATGGCCATTTTAATTGATGCCTTTAATAGGTAGATGATATTTTAGTAATCTATATTAAATTTTACATCTAGGAACTCTGATGATGATATACAATTTGAAACTCATGCTCAATGGCGAACCAGAACTTGATATTCAGACAGATGAAGTAGATATATTGATTGCTGGAGCGCATGAAAAGTAAGTTCAATTATCATCATAATATACAAACAACATAAATAATAATATTCCTTACAATCAATTTGAGTGGCTTGTTCTTCAGGTGCTGTTGAAATCTGTGAATGGGACTGCTTTCACATGGAGACAATTCTCTGTGTAGCTCTTGCTTCTGCTAAAAATGCTTAGCTTTCACTGCAGCAATGGAGAGTCCACATGGCAGTTTTCCTTGCACTGTCTTGGACTCAGCCCCACCACCACAGCCCAGAGAGCTTTTTGCAGGGGAAATGGTAGCCATGGGGGTTCGAGGAATCTTAAAAAATGCTGACCTTCATATTCATATGGTATGGAAAATTATTTTGACTGCTAAGGTACCAAAAGCAAATCAAACTAGGTTTGTGAAAGATTTCAGGAAACCCAGGGGAGGGAGAGACCCAGGAAATGGATTATTAGGAACCAAAGTCATGGGGATTCCCCCCCCCCCCAAAAAAAACCTCCCATTTGGATACCAAAGTAGAGCAAAAATCTCTGTGGAAGTAATCCAGAATGATACTCCAATAACATTGTAGTATGTTTGGGAACACAACTAGACACTACAGCTTCCTTTGAGACAACCCAGAGTCACTGCTGCTATTTTACTTCAGGAATTCTTCTTGGAAAATGCCGCAGGAACCTGATGCAGGAACCATGGTGCAGTGGGAGAAGGGGCTCCTGTCTTTACCTGCACCATTTTTTGAGGGCAGGATTGGGCCCTCATGGTACAGTTCCTAGATGATTCTGAAACTTCAAGGATTCAGTGACCTATACGTTTAATAATAATAATAACTGTGATTATATACTGCTCTTCTAAACAGGTTGTTGCCCCAGTTAGAGTGGTGAACAAAGTCAGTGTTATTATTATCCCCACAATAAAGCTGGGAGCTAAGGCTGTGGGCAATAGCTTACCCAAGGCCACTTACTGAGCTTATGAAAGTAGTGGAATTCAAACCAGCTGATTCACAGCTTAACCACTATGCTACAGCAGCTTGCCTTGCTAGGTGGGGCAAGCTTTTCAGGATTCATAGTTGACAAGGTCCCTCTTTTTGCCAGTCCTTATTTCAGAGATTCCATAGGAATGAGGGAATCTATCTTTGTCCAAATCAAAAAATGGGGGTGGGGGGATGCTGTGCTAATGTTCCCTCCAGAAAGGAACAGATCAATGAAATTTTCCCATGATCATTTGGATTTTCTACTTAGAGCGTTTTATACAGAGCCAGCTGTTTCAGCACTTGCAAAGACACACACGGGAAACAAGATTGCCTGGTCCTGCTGTGCCCTCAAGATTGGGCCCTTGTGGCATTTTTAAATGGTCAGTTTCTTCTCTAAATTGGCATTGGCATCCACAGGTCAAATCCATGGAGGACATAACATTTAGTTTGGACCGGATGCAGTAAGCTCATTGTGTGTTCTGCTATTATTCAGCAAGGATTCATATTTAGGAACATTTAACACACATTAGTTATGCCTTAATTATCAAGAGATTCTGAGTGCACATTCTTGCTTCGTATGTTCAAAACAGATTGTCAGACTATGGAATTGTCTAGAAACAAAATAAAATAAAATCCAGCTGATACACTTTTAAAGCATCAGAAAAACACTAACAGTGCAATCCTAAGCAGAATTACACCTTCTGAAATCTATTAGGGTCAGTGGGCTTAGACGGGTGCATGTCAGCTTAACATTCCATTGTGTGGACCCAATCATGAGTAAGACATTTGTTTTACCATTCTAAGGTAGTGTTCTCGATAACTGGTTAGGGAGGGTTTTTTCTCTTGGACATTCTTGCTAAAAAACTTCTCCAGTAAATGGGTAAAATTGCCATTTATCTAACATTTGAACTAGTTACAATTTACTTAAAAAGATCTATAGAACACTTTATGGAGCTGAAGAGCATTTATTTCGAGCTCTGTGGGGTTTCAGAGCTTGTTTAGGTGTAGCTGATTATGCCTATAATTTCTTACATGTGGCCAGGCCTTTTTTTGTATCTGCTACCTTTAAGGGAGGGCTCTTCCAGTACTGAACTGCTACCTTTGAGGGAGGGCTCTTCCAAGGCCTGAGGGGGGAATTGGTGGATATCAGCACAAATTTATATGTAAGCACTGTCACTTTTTTGTTTACAAAAAAGCGCTCCATGTAGTAGATTTTCTCCCTTTGGGCTTAAGTTATTCTTTCTTAAATGCTTTTCTTTGCCAGCCTTCCAGAGCAACGATCACTGAGGGCTTATACAGCTCTATTATATTTTGACCCACAAATGAGGATATTCATTCAAGCCCAGAAAGTAGAAACCAAACGCTTACCATACTGCTTTTATAGGCCCAGGTGAGTCAGCTCCTCTTACTATTACACAGCTAGATGTTTAAATTTTCAAAGCAATGTGTTTGGAAGCATTTAACTACCCTTTTTGGCCATAACAAGAAATTGACTTTGATGGCAGAGCAATTTATAATCTAAGGCAAATTCCGATCACCCCGGCAGGCTGGACCATTAAAAGGTAATCAGCTGTGACCAAATACTTTTGACCCAGAGCAAAGAACACTCTGCATAAGATAATCACCTCACATCAGATTTTTTTCACTGTTTTTTTTTCTTCTTCACTGAGTGAAAGTTGTTTAGTCTGTTCTGTAAAGGTGCCACAAAATAATTTTAGGCCATTTTATGAGTTCAGTTCTTTAATGGACTTCAGTCTTAGAACCTGTAGCACACACAAAACAACAGAGCAAGGCAAATCAATGTACTAATGGGGGTTACAAGAAAGCTGAGGCCTGATCAACAGTGAGATGCATGTAAAAGGAGGGAGAACATAAGTATAACATGGAGAAGCCAAACTGATTATACTTGATGTGTAGGTAAGTGTAGGTATTCACTTTGTCAAGTGACTGTAGTTTTTGTGGCTTCAAGAGACTTTTGAATAATTTGTTCTTTGTGAGACTTACTTGCATATTCATAAAAATTTTTGTCTTTCCTTGCCATGCAAGGATCATGCACTCCCTGTTCCACCTTGCCATTATGCATTTGGACTGGCACACTGTTTAAACAGCAAAAACACAGAGAGTTGCATATAAAACCATATCTCCCCACTAGGGGTGTGCAAGCCAAAAATTTTCGGCTATAGCCGAAAGTAGAAAGCCGAAAGAAGATTCTCTATCGTTAAAGCCGAAAGCCGAAACAAGAATCTCTTTCGGCTTTCGACTTTCGGGATTCTTTCGGCATTATTTCGGCATTCTTTCGGCTTTTTTCTAAGGGAAAATGCCTCCGTCTTCCAGGACGCCTGGAGGAGGCATTTTCCCACCAAATAAGCCCAAAATTGGTGGGGACCTTCCTCTAACCCTTCTCTAACAACCACCCAAGTTTCAGACAGATTGGACTTTGGGGGGCCATGTTATGGCCCCCCAAAGCAGGTCCCCCCATCCTCCCATAAGAAAGCGAAGGAGCAGCATATTGTTAGCATGCTGCTGCTGATCTTTCTTCATTATTTCCTATGGGGAAAAAATGAAGAGGCAGGCTTCCTTTGCCAGGGGTGGCATTTTGCATGCAAAATGCCCCCCAGCCCTCAGGGGCCCTTCTCCCACCCCTCCTCCCACCCCCCACCAAGGCTCAGCCTGCTCCCACTTGGGGGGGCCATTTCATGGCCTCCCCAAGTAGGTGCTCTAATCTCTACCACTGACAGCTGGGGGAGGCTTGTGTTGCCAGGGGTGGCATTTTGCATGCAAAATGCCCCCCAACCCTCTGGGGCCCTTCTCCCACCCCTCCTCCCACCCCCCACCAAGGCTCAGCCTGCTCCCACTTGGGGGGGCATTTCATGGCCTCCCCAAGTAGGTGCTCTGCTCTCATCTCTACCACTGACAGCTGGGGGAGGCTTGTGTTGCCAGGGGTGGCATTTTGCATGCAAAATGCCCCCCAGCCCTCTGGGGCCCTTCTCCCACCCTTCCTCCCACCCCCCACCAAGGCTCAGACTGCTCCCACTTGGGGGGGCCATTTCATGGCATCCCCAAGTAGGTCCTCTCAGCCCCTAAAGTCCACCCCTTACAGCCCCACACAAACCCAATTCCCCCCCAGCTGCCACACACAGACCCAAATCCCCACATTAGCCCCTCACAGACCCAAATCCACCCCCACCTGCCCCACACCCATAACCCCAGGAACAGGCTGGCAAAGGCCAGCCCTCTCCCTTTGTTCCCTATGCTGGGAACTTCTAAACTCTCTTTCCCTAGGCAATTCTGCACAGCCCAGGGGTGCCACAATGGTGGGCACACTTCTGAGTGCCAGCTGGTCCCTGTGAAAGAGCACCTGAACCACAGACACCCTCCCTCAAATTCCCCCACCACCTACAGAGATGGCTGGCCAGCCAGCCCCATTGTTCCCTATGATGGGAACCAACTGCACAACAAAGAATAAAACAAGAACAACACAAAATAAAGTTTTAAAAAAATTATTTTCTCCCTTCCAAAGTACAAGTAGGCAAAGCATTATGACACATTACACCAGCAGTCCCCCACACAGAAAAATTAAAACAAAACTCACTTAACATCAGAGAATCACAAAGCATGATTCCTGTCAAAAACACTTTATTTCTTGAACAGCTTTAGGTTACACAGCAGGGGGGAACACCAAAGGGCATGGCAGCACTATCTTACAGAAAAATAACACAACTCACTTAACATCAGAGAATCACAAAGCATGATTCCTGTCAAAAACACTTTATTTCTTGAACAGCTTTAGGTTACACAGCAGGGGGGAACACCAAAGGGCATGGCAGCACTATCTTACACAAAAATAACACAACTCACTTAACATCAGAGAATCACAAAACACAATTCCTGTCAAAAACACTTTATTTCTTGAACAGCTTTAGGTTACACAGCAGGGGGGAACACCAAAGGGCATGGCAGCACTATCTTACACAAAAATAACACAACTCACTTAACATCAGAGAATCACAAAAACACAATTCCTGGCAAAAACACTTTATTTCTTGAACAGCTTTAGGTTACACAGTAGGAGGGCACAACAGGGCATGATAGCAATGTACTACAAAAAATAATACAACCCACTTCACCGTTTTTGACAGCAATTGTGTTTGTGTGATTCTCTGATGTGAAGTGAGTTGTGTTATTTTTGCGTAGTACACTGCTTTCCTGCTCTGCGGTGCCTTCCTACTGTGTAACCTAAAGCAGTTACAGAAATAAAGTGCTTTTGACAGCTATTTTTTGGGGTGATTCTTTAATGTGAAGTGAGTTGTGTTATTTTTGTGTAAGATACTGCTTCCATGCCCTTTGGTGTCCCCCCCTGCTGTGTAGCCTAAAGCTGTTCAAGAAATAAAGTGTTTTTGACAGGAATTGTGCTTTTGTGATTCTCTGATGTTAAGTGAGTTGTGTTATTTTTGTGTAAGATAGTGCTGCCATGCCCTTTGGTGTTCCCCCCTGCTGTGTAACCTAAAGCTGTTCAAGAAATAAAGTGTTTTTGACAGGAATTGTGTTTTTGTGATTCTCTGATGTTAAGTGAGTTGTGTTATTTTTGTGTAAGATAGTGCTGCCATGCCCTTTGGTGTTCCCCCCTGCTGTGTAACCTAAAGCTGTTCAAGAAATAAAGTGTTTTTGACAGGAATCATGCTTTGTGATTCTCTGATGTTAAGTGAGTTGTGTTATTTTTCTGTGTGGGGGACTGCTGGTGTAATGTGTCATAATGCTTTGCCTACTTGTACTTTGGAAGGGAGAAAATAATTTTTTTAAAACTTTATTTTGTGTTGTTCTTGTTTTATTCTTTGTTGTGCAGTTGGTTCCCATCATAGGGAACAATGGGGCTGGCTGGCCAGCCATCTCTGTAGGTGGTGGGGGAATTTGAGGGAGGGTGTCTGTGGTTCAGGTGCTCTTTCACAGGGACCAGCTGGCACTCAGAAGTGTGCCCACCATTGTGGCACCCCTGGGCTGTGCAGAATTGCCTAGGGAAAGAGAGTTTAGAAGTTCCCAGCATAGGGAACAAAGGGAGAGGGCTGGCCTTTGCCAGCCTGTTCCTGGGGTTATGGGTGTGGGGCAGGTGGGGGTGGATTTGGGTCTGTGAGGGGCTAATGTGGGGATTTGGGTCTGTGTGTGGCAGCTGGGGGGGAATTGGGTTTGTGTGGGGCTGTAAGGGGTGGACTTTAGGGGCTGAGAGGACCTACTTGGGGATGCCATGAAATGGCCCCCCCAAGTGGGAGCAGTCTGAGCCTTGGTGGGGGGTGGGAGGAAGGGTGGGAGAAGGGCCCCAGAGGGCTGGGGGGCATTTTGCATGCAAAATGCCACCCCTGGCAACACAAGCCTCCCCCAGCTGTCAGTGGTAGAGATGAGAGCAGAGCACCTACTTGGGGAGGCCATGAAATGCCCCCCCAAGTGGGAGCAGGCTGAGCCTTGGTGGGGGGTGGGAGGAGGGGTGGGAGAAGGGCCCCAGAGGGTTGGGGGGCATTTTGCATGCAAAATGCCACCCCTGGCAACACAAGCCTCCCCCAGCTGTCAGTGGTAGAGATTAGAGCACCTACTTGGGGAGGCCATGAAATGGCCCCCCCAAGTGGGAGCAGGCTGAGCCTTGGTGGGGGGTGGGAGGAGGGGTGGGAGAAGGGCCCCTGAGGGCTGGGGGGCATTTTGCATGCAAAATGCCACCCCTGGCAAAGGAAGCCTGCCTCTTCATTTTTTCCCCATAGGAAATAATGAAGAAAGATCAGCAGCAGCATGCTAACAATATGCTGCTCCTTCGCTTTCTTATGGGAGGATGGGGGGACCTGCTTTGGGGGGCCATAACATGGCCCCCCAAAGTCCAATCTGTCTGAAACTTGGGTGGTTGTTAGAGAAGGGTTAGAGGAAGGTCTCCACCAATTTTGGGCTTATTCGGTGGGAAAATGCCTCCTCCAGGCGTCCTGGAAGACGGAGGCATTTTCCCATAGAAAAGCCGAAAGAAAGCCGAAAGAATCCCGAAACGTTTCGGCTTTTTTCTTTCGGCTACCCGAAACGTTTCGGCATTCCCCGAAACGTTTCGGCATTCCCCGAAAGAAGCCGAAACACTTTTGTTTCGGCATTCTTTCGGCATTCTGAATGCCGAAACGCACATCCCTACTCCCCACCACCACCACTTTTAGAGGGTAAGATTACTGCATAATTAGCCCTTAGCATGTATGAAAATAACACGCTGCACACAATTCTCCCAATGAGTAAAATTGTCATATTGTCTAGAAGAGACAATAGCCCCTTTTAGACAAAATGGTGATGCTATGTGTTACGACCTTTTCTTTCTCTTGGGTAGATTTTGCCCTTCATCTTTCTCTTACGCTCTCTGGGTAGATTGCTGCCACCAGGAATATTAAATTCCAGAATAACTTAAATTTTTCCTTTTAGTAACGTGCCCAAGGGTCAGGCTTTTTTGTGGTACTATGTGGCCCTGAGGAAAGGAATGGGATGTAGGAATGACAGATACTCTGGGATAAAAAAACAAAAACAAAATAAACTTTTATTTTTATAAGAAACGTATTGGTTTCATATTATTTCTTAAGCTTGATAGGTTCAAAAGAGTCGTTCTCAATTCTTAAAGTTACTTAAACCCAGTCACACAGATCTTCTCTCAGGCTTCACACACAGTTTGCTTGCTTTTGATATTAATTTCTCTCTCAATTAGAAGTAAGACTTTTTCTCAGGTGCACACACAGTTTCCCTGCTTTTCCCTGACTGAATGTTCTTTCACAAACACACAGTTCAGGTTTCCACATAGGTTATATTTCTCTCGGACAATTTAAACAAGCTCAGACTGCACACAGCTTGCCTGCTTTCTCCTGACTAAATATTTCTCTCAGATCTGCTTAAAAATATGCAGGCTGCACACAACTTGCCTCTCTTGCCCTGACTGAATCTTTTTTCTCCACTCTCAGTCTAAAACTGCATTCACTCCACCCACACTCTCAGTCATAGGCTGATTCTGCACACGTTGGATAATGCACTTTATCAATCGTTTGAGGTGGATTTTTTGTTCCGCACACGAAAAAATCCGTTCCAAATGATCTATAAAGAGGATTGGAAGTGCATTATCCAATGTGTGCGGAATCAGCCATCAACCAATCACATCACTCACTCATCCCTCTCTTTCACCCCCACTCTTCATCTATGCCACACCAAGCATTTAAAGACACATACACACATTTACTTAAAATCATTACACTGTGCATCAGGAGGACTCAGGAGTATTGTGTTTAATGCATTCTCTGCATATGTGTGGTGAAAGGTAACATCTGAAAGGGGCAGTTATTGGGAATACGTGTGTACCTGCCATTCACAAGTTATATCAAATGTGTAGAGCAGGCAGAGAACAATTTATCTAGTGTTCTGAGTGTGGCCTTCTGCAAATGGGAATAATAGGGGTCTGCTTCACAGAGGTGTTATGAATGAGACGGGGGATGCTGCAAATTTCACTGTGAGCACATTTGATGGTTGAACTTACTGTGTTTGAAGACAGTTATCAGATGACAGCTGACCACTCATTTGTCCAGTTCATGTCAAGCAGCCGTGAATGCCAGCCAACACAGTTTGCATTAGGTTTTCTCAAAACTGCACATATTTAAGGAGGCTGCTGATTCACACTGATTGGCAGCTATTAGCATCACTAAGGGCTATTTAACCAAACACCCAAAGGTAGAATTTTGGTGAAATATAGCATTTATATTTATATGATTTGTGAGTGATCTAAACCAGTATGCATCAGGGGTTCCCAAAACTGGATGCATAAGACATTGCTGATTCAAACGAATCAGGAGCCATTAGCATCACCAAGCACTACTTGCATTAAGACTGAAGGGTAGGTTTTTGTTGAAGCATGGCATTTATTGATGACTGATTTATATGATTTGTGAGTGATCTAATTGTCTATTTAAACAATTGCCTGCTGAATAGAGCAGTTATGCAGCAATAATGGGAGATGGTAGCCCTCGATGAGGCTGTGTGAGAACTCACATACACAAAAAGCCAGTTGCACTGTGTTGCATGGTTAGTAAGAAATCCAGTGAACTAACCTGTCAAGCACCCACAAACAGATCAATGACTTATCAAACCAGTCATCAAAAGATATGCCGCTGTTTGCAAATGGAGAACAGGAAGTGAGCTGAACCAATGAGTGTTCGTGCATTTATAAATAAAACTAAGACTAACTACGTTCAGTACTTGAGTGATAAATATATAAATGTAACTTGATTATATATTTTGTGTCTTAATAGGAAATATCCATATACCTCACCATTTAAAGAAATTGCTACTGATAAACCAAAAACAGCAGAAATGAAAGTGAATTGTGGTAAGTAGTGTCCTCTAATCTTAATATAAATATCACAGTTATGTTTCCATGTTCCCAAAGCTGCTCTGAGTGGCTGCTAACTTTATTTGTTAACAGGAATACGTAGTATGCACAACGTTCGCTTTACTTCACAATGACTCATTTTCTCCACCTCCTCAGAGAATTCAGGTGGCCTGGTTTATTTCCTTTACAGGAGGTATTTTGCAGTAGTGCTTGAGAGTAGGGATGCTCTAACACCTGCCAATTCTGCTCACTTTCTGTTCACCAATGGCAATCAGGTTGTCAGTTAAACAGTGGGCCCTTCAGCTGTTGGCAACCTGTTGCCATCTCTTGGCAAGAATACGCTACTTGTAACCAGCAGAAACTGACACCCCACTAAAGTAAGATCAGCTAGGAGTTGGCATTTGGTATCTGCTTGGGAAATTTTATCTATAACCAGCCGAGGTTTTTAGGGCACTGGTGGGGAGAAAACGTAAGTCAACTCCTGGTGATAAGCTAGAAGTCACGTTCTTCTTATCTCTTATTCTGGAGATGCATCCCAGTCTTGCTTGTGGGAGGAGGCTGATCAGAAGCCCAGCTAATTTCTCAGTGAATTTCTCATAAGAAGCCCAGCTAATTCCTCTACAACTTGGGCTGCAGGGACAAGGGATTGCTTGACGCAATCCAAACATATCTTTCATTGGCACTAGTATTAATGGCAACCAGTGTCGCAGACCACCTAACTAGATTCAGTACTGTTGATATTGTGGGTTGGGCAGGAAATACCCAAAGTAGTTTGACAAATGCTTTTGTTTACACTTGTAGCTGAACATGCTGGAAAGGGAGCAGAGGGCAGACAGAAACATTTGCAAGGCTCTCTTTTGCATGAACACAATGAGGTATAATATAAATTAAACCTTTATAAAGTATTTATAATCTATTTTTAGGAGCTGTTTAGTGTACAAGTCCCTTTGAAAGGAATGTGAGCTGTGAAACAGCATGGGACCATCTGTTAGCCTCAAACTGAGGCTAACAGGTGGACAGTATGTTTTCTATTTCAGGGTCCCTGAGATCAGTGGCTTGGTCTGGAAGTTGCAAAAAGCCAGGCCCAACTCCTAGTATTTATGCCAGGCTTAGCTAATCCGGAGACTTTATACTAACTGCCAACTGTGGAGATGAATGTGGCAGGAACCTCTCATCCCCTCACATAGTGCTCCCAAGCAGAATGAGGCCCCCACAGGTGTTCAAAATGACGTTCCCTTCAGCTGCTCTGTGGCTGCAGGAAAAGTGACCAAGGGCAAGGAATCTGTTAAAAGGGATGTTAATAATAATAACATTAGATTTATATACCGCCCTTCAGGACAACTTAACAACCACTCAAAGCGGTTTACAAAGTATGCTATTATTATCCTCACAACAGTCACCCTGTGAGGTGGGTGGGGCTGAGAGAGGAACTACAAGTGACAAAAGGCACAGATTGGACACTTGTCAGCTTCCCTCAAGTTTTGATGGGAAATGTAGGCATCCTAGTCTTGCAGCTTGGCTCTCTGTCTGCTGTCCAATGGACTTTTCAACTGTCATTTGTCCAACATTCCGCCAAGCTGCCTACATTTCCCATCAAAACTTGAGGGAAGCTGACAAGTGTCCAATCTGTGCCTTTTGTCACTTGTGGTTCCGGAGCTCTGAGGTTGTGACTTCAAGCAGAGGAGTGGGGAATCAAACCCAGTTCTCTAAGTTAGAGTCTTGCCGCTCTTAACCACTACACCAAACTGATTGTGTAGTTTGGCCCTTAGGCTGGGCACATACAGTCCATGACTCTTGCCGCTGGGTTATCCTTTGAGTGCCTGGTGCCAAATTTCCACTACCCTCCATTAATTTCAATGGCCTTGAGCAAGATAATTTCCTAGCACTTTATATTACTCCTGTGCTTTATAGTGGTCCACCTGTTGACCCACATTTCCATTTATAGCATCAATATTTGTCATATTTAGCCTAGCCACATCATTAGTTTTATAAGTTAATTGCTAAAAAATATATTCTTTGGAGCTTTTGCCTAGCATGACCTTTAAACAGTAGGAAAGACTTTCAAACCTTGTTAATTGCATATTTACCATTGTTGAGGCTTTTAAAAGTCATTATTAAACTGCCTTGGCTTCAACTTTAATTATTTCTTAAAGAATGTTTAGAAAGCACTTTCCACTTCAGAAGACTTCCAGTGTGATAATTATAGACTAATTGTACCTACACAAACGATCATTTATATTCATAGGTATGTTCGCTAGTGCTAATTCCCACTATACTTATTTGCTAGGCTTCAGACCACAATTGGACATGGGCACAAACAGCATTACGAACGCAAAAAAGCCACGAACAGCCCGATCGGCAATTCGTGAACAAGCTGTTCGTGAGACCCCATTCTAGACGAACAAGTGGTCATCGCAAGCCTTGTTCATTGTGTTCGTCCACTGTTTGTGAAGCCAGACAGTCAGGCACCTTCAATCAATTCCCTTGGCAACAGAGGCAGAGACTGCCTGAACTCTGTCTGCACTCCTGCTGTCACCCTGGAAACCCCAGTCTAAGCCCAACTTAGCTTGATGGGCAGGTCTTCCTTCCAAGTGTGGAGCTCCAAATTGGTTACAATTGGTTACATGGGAGCGGACACGAGGGGGGAAGGAAGGGAGGAGGGGAGTGTTCTGTGGCCATGGGAACTCCAATCTCATCTCTGCAAACCCTGTTAGGCAGTTCTGATTGACAACCACAGACCTCCTGTGTTGCTCTATGGGACCTCTGGTTATAAAAGGAAGTGTGCTCCAAGCTCTAGCTTTCAGTTTCAGCAGGCAGTGGAGTGGGAGAGAGCTGTTGCTAGCCTTTTGGGAGAGAGACAAGGAGAGTGCATTGGAGCTTAGATTTTTTCTGTGTGTGGTGAGATAGGGATCTGTCCCCTCTGGTTTCAGGGCTGCTGCCAGGCCCTGGAGCCAAGCTCAGTGGGCACCTTGGCTGAGGGCTAACATTATTATTAGTGCCTGATCTGGTCAGGTCTCTGGGAGTGCTGGGCTAGGGCTCTACCCCCTCCCTCTGGTTCCAGGGCTGCTGCCAGGCCCTGGGGCCAAGCTCAGTGGGCACCTCAGCTGAGGGCTCACAGTGTTCTCTCCTTTTCTTTCCTCCTTAATCCTTGTTTTCTGGCTTCGAGTGGGGGCCAAGGGTTGTCGTGGGGGGAAGTGCAAAGATTGTTCCGGTTGCCCCATGGGAAGAAGTACTGGGGCAGCAGAGACTCCCACTCCCCAAAATTTACCTGTGGAGGCTGTGGAGGAGGCCAAAGAGCTCTTGCTGCCAGGGGAAGAGGAACTCTTTAAACTGTTTGAGGAGGAGGCTGAGGTATCCATGGAGGAATGGTTGGGGTTCGATGAAACATCCATCCTGTCCCCATCCCAAACTACTGGTGCTGTCCCTGCCTGCAGTCCACCCCTCACTCCATCTTCCGTTGCCAGCTCCACAGCACGGCCAGTAACCCTTCGTCCTTCCCCTGGAACAATTAGTGGGCTGCAGTTCAAACTTTCTGTATAGAGGCACTTTCAAGCCCTTCCGAATGACTCCCGTGTGGTGCGGTGCCATGTCTGTGATGGCCTGGTGCGCAGGGGCAATGACCCGAAGCACCTGTCATCGATGGTCCTGACCAGACACCTGAAGAAGCGCCACCCGAGCCTGCGGTCTCCATCCTCAGCCAGCAAAACATTCGGCGGAGGAAGACAGAGGGCTACCAGCTCCTCTGAGCCGGGATCAGTAGAAGGGTCACTGGAATCCACCCCAAGCAAGAAGCCTTGCCCTGAGGCTGCTGCTGGTAGGAGCGGAATGGTCAGGCAGGCCGCCTTTGGGGAGGTTGTTCCATCAGGGTTGGGGATAGTGCCGTTAAAAAGAGTGAGGTCAAGGGCTCAGGAGTGGGCATTCATGTCGTGGCAGAGACGATTGCCCTGCAAGGATTCCCCCATCTGTCGTGGAGGGTGTGGGCTTCCAAAGGCTGCTTCAGCACGTTGCCCCATGGTTCTCCATGCCATCACGGCGCACCATTGGGTGTCGAGTCCTGCCTGCCCTCTACCAGTCTGTGCGAGACATGGTGTTCAGGGAGCTGTCAGCCGCCAAAGGCCATACAGAACATTTCACGGCCAACCTCTGGAGCAGCTGCCATCATGGCTACCTTGCCATCACTGCCCACTGGTGACAACCAGAGGACCTCCACCACCCCAGGCCAAGAACTGGCACCCAGAAAAAGGTGCCCTGCTTGACACCAGGCTACAGGGTAGTACTTCTCCAGGCCTGGGGGATGGACGATTCCATACTGGGAAGAACATCACCACCACCATAAAGGCGTCACTGAGGGAGTGGACGGCCAGGGGGGAAGGGTTTGTCCGTGGCTTCATGGTGATGGACTCGGGAAGCAACATGTTTGCAGCCCTGAAAGAGGCATCCCTCCCGGGCCTGGTGTGCATAGTGCACAAGCTGCACCTGGTGATGAGGGATGTGCTTAGGCTAGGGAACAAGCCAAGGGACAACTGGGACAAGGGAACGTTGTGGCTGCGCAATCTGCTGGACAGCTGCCGCCGCATTGCTTCCTACCGCAGCATTAACTCTTCCTGTGAGCTATTTCAGAGGCAGAGGGAAGGGGGACCCCAATCACCAACTCTTTCAGGACCTGCCCACCCAGTGGTAGCACTCCTACGACATATGGTAGCACTCCTACGTCATCTGGTGGAGCATAAGGGCCCGTTGCAGGATATCCTGTCATCTACAGAGGTTCTGAGGAAAGGAGCTGAGTCTCAGCTCCATGGAGTGGAGAGTCCTTGCCCAGATGTCCTGGATGTTGAAACCCTTAAAGGAGGCCATTGAGCTCCTGTGCTACTATGAGGCGAGCCTGGGTCACGTCATCCCCCTGATCCACAGGCTTGACCAGTTCCTGGCCAAGGAGCTCGAGCACGAGAAAGAGCTGCTCCCCAGGGTCAGGGCCTTTGTGAGGAGGATGCAGGCATGTGTGGCTGAGCGCTTGCATCCTCTTTGCCATGAGGTGCCGTGCCAAATGGCCTCCCTATGTGACCCCTGGATCAAGGGCAGCATCAAAATGTGAGCGGCTCAAATGTAGCACTGGAAAAAGGAGCTCCACACAGCAGTGCTCTATTTCCAGAAAGAGAGGGCAGACCTGAGGGAACTGGGCAGGGGCGAGTGGCAGACGGCGGATAAAGAGTGGGAGGAGGTGGGAAAAGAGCCACACCAGGAGAGACCCACCCAAATGGCCCCACGTGATCTCTGGGCTTCTTCGGTTGGCTGTGTGGTTGGCTGCAGCACAGTGGGCGTGTCTGTCACAGTGGAGGACTCAGCGGGGGCTATGGTGCAAGAGTACCTCACAGAGCCCACCAAGCCCCCATTCCAACCCCTTGGAGTATTGGGCGAGTAAATCTGCCATATAGCCAGACCTCTCCATCGTGGCAACCAACATTCTGTCCTGCCCTCCCACCAACTTGCAGAGCAAGCTGGTGTTATCCAACCTGGGAGACCTCCTCTGTCCCCGCTGTGCACATCTGCACCCAGGCCTGGTGGATATGTTGACCTTTGTCAAGGTCAACCTCAACTTTCTTGGGTATTCCTCCATCAACCTGGACCTACCTGGGCTCTGAGCCACCCCAAGACTACTGTGGTTCTAGGCCAAGCTCCTCTGCAGTGGGCTCTAGCCCCCTCAGTTCTCGGGGCTGCTTCCACTGCTGGTTCCCTTTGTCTTCTCCCAGACAAGTTCCCATTCCCTCTTTCAACTTCTCCCTCTCTGGATGGTGCCCAAACGACCCTTCCCCACAACTTGTCCTGCCCATCGCATCCTCTCCCTGACAAGTTCCCGGACATTCCCTCTTTCAACCTCGGCCTCTGTGGATGGAACCAATATGACCCTTCCCAACAACCTCTCCTGTCCTGCTCATCCCGTCCTTTCCGTGAAGGCAGGAAGGTGGCTGCTGTCAGCTGCCGCCGTTTTTGGCCACAAGGGACAGCTCAAAAGTTGTTGCTGATACGGTTGTGCCGCACGGTGCCCCCTATTCCATGGCACCTGCTGTCCCCTCTGAGCAGGGTGGAATGTTCCATCCCATTCTGTGAAGGCAGGAAGGTGGGTGCTGTCTGCTGCTGCTGCTTTTGGGCACAAATGGCAGCTCAGGAGCTGTTGCACATATGGTTGCACAGCACGGTGCCCCCTGTCCATGGCACCTGCTTTCCTTTATGAGCAGGGGGGAATGGGTCCCACGACTCCCACCCTTTCCATGAAGGCAGGAAGGTGGGTGCTGTCTGCTGCTGCTGCTTTGGGGCACAAAGGGCAGCTCAGGAGCTGTTTCACATATGGTTGCACAGCACAGTGCCCCCTATCCATGGGTACCTGCTGTCCCCACTGAGCAGGGGGAAATGGGTCCCGGCCACGACACCCATCCTTCCCGTGAAGGCAGGAAGGTGGGCGATACTGGCGGCAGCCTGCCTGTACTGCCAGTACAGGTAAGCTGTCTCTGAGTGGTGTGGATTCTGTGGAACTGCCGTCTTCTGTAGGGTGCACTGAATAGACTACCATGTCTGTGATGGCAGGCCGGTGGGTGATGCAGGGGGCAACACACAGCTCCCCACGCGGGCACCTACCTGTCTGCCAACAATCCCCTTTCCTAGGGGAACCGATGACTCCCCCACGATGGGGGGAAAGGCATCCTCCACCGCCTCAATGGCCAGCACATGAGCCTCCACTTCTACATGTTAGGGGCGGGCCCCACCTCCCACCCTTGGTTCTTTCCTTCCAACTTTTTAATGACTGAATAACCCAGATATTTATGCAATCCACCTGTCTCCCCAATATCCCTGTACACGGTATCTGTTTCTCCTGTCAGTCCAATACAGGTATTCAATGTACCCATGCATCCCTCTATCCTATACACCTATCCCATACAGCTATGCTCCTGTCTATAGAGAAACCTATCTATCCTATGTACCTAACCATCCAATTCTCCATGTCCAGCCAGTGTGTTTGGGCGGCAACAGCTTCTGCACCATGCAAGGTGTGGACAACAGCATTGGCCCCGATGCCATGATGTCCCCATCTGGTGGGCGTATGTTGGTGTCTCTGACCCACCAAGGTGTATATTTGTGTGTGCAAGGCCTCCGCGTACGCCATCATGTCTTGCTGGAGTGTTTTCTTTGCAGACTGTTGCTTCTGGGTCATGTGGTTATGCGGCGGCCGCCAACCTGACCCACCTTTCGGCCTTGGCGGAAAGTAGCCTCTGGGAGTCCTGGTGGGCAGGCACATGGGGGGTGCCACCGGCGAACAGCCACACTCCCACCTCCTAGAGGGGAGGCAGCCTGCCACTGCCTCCCCCAGCCCACCAGGCCCAGCAGCCACTGACATAACTCACTGTAATACCTTGGTGGAAAGTAGCCTCTGGGAGGCCTGGTGGGCAGGGACATGGGGGATGCCACCGGCAAGCAGCCAACTCCCAGCCCCCTAGAGGGGAGGCAGCCCACCACTAACTCCCCCAGCCCGCTAGGTCCAGTGGCCGCCGACATCACCCACTATAATACCTTGGCAGAAAGTAGCCTCTGGGAGGCCTGGTGGGCAGGCACATGGGGGGTGCCACTGGCAAGCAGCCAACCCCCACCACCACCCCCTAGAGAGGAGGTGGCCTGCCACCGCCTCCCCTAGCCCGCCAGGCCCGACAGCCACTGACATCACCCACCATAATACCTTGGCAGAAAGTAGCCTCTGGGAGGCCTGGTGGGCGGGCACATGGGGGGTGCCACTGACAAGCAGCTAAACCCCTCACCCCCTACAGGGGAGGCAGCCCACCTTCGAGTCCACCGCTTGCACATGGGGCCAGTTGGTGGCTCCAATTGTATCGAATGGGAGTTTCCTGGGGGCATCAGATTTGGGAATGTATAACTCAAAGATCCATATTGCAATCTTAACCAAACTTGAATGATGGCTGGAGGAGAGCCTGCTGAAAACTCCTTGTGAATATGAACTCTCTAAGTCCAACAGGGGCTATTCTGGCCCCCACGAACAACAAACATGTTTGTTTACAGGACATGTTCGTTACTGCTCGTCTATTCGTGTTCGTTGACGGCAACGAACAATGAACAGTGTGTTCGGGTTTTTTACCCATTCGTGCCCATGTCTAACCATGACTAAAAATAGTGCCAACACTGTGCCATGTTTTGTATGGAAATATACATGACACAGCAGCCATGGGTTTGGCCCAGAGTCTTCCTTTGATAACGGAGGAATGGATCCTTTGAGTCATAAGCACAAGAGTGCTTGCAGACACAAATCGTTTCTATCTTTCCCTTCCAGAAGCAGCTTCCTAAGACCTCCAAAAAGCTTATGCTAAGATTTACAGGAGCCCCACAGGGAAATTAGATGACATCAGACCTCCTTGCTCTTCCACCAGTAGATTTTCTGCTGATGCAAGAGGTCAGCACAGAGAAGTGAAGCCAATTATGCCCAATTCCCACCCTACACAGGAGTTTTCTGTGCTCCATGCTACATAGTTCACAAAGCTCCTGTGGATCCAAGCATCAGGTTTTCCAAAATCTCAGGACGCTACTGGGGGAATTGGGAATGGAAAATATGCATGGCCACAATGCACAGTGAATGGATCAAATGGTTCAGATGGTTTTCCTGGTTTTTTAAGGACTGTGTGAAAAGCTTGTTTTTGTTACATCAGGAAACAACTTGTAGCATCTTGCATTTTTAGTCTGCAACACATAAAAAAACCTCTTGAATAACAGTGACAGAGTCTCTGTGGAGTGATAATCCAGTTTCAGTTGCAGGTTTCCTTGCATTTTAGAGCAGATTGTTTTTAATTAAATATACAATAAAAAAAACCTTGTTCTACTGCTCTTCCTTTACAAAGGTGGAAACAAAGGTTGCTCAGGTTGCAGTATGGGATGCTGTGGAGAATGAAAAGAGAATGAGGGGGAAACTCAAAGACACGCAAAGGCAAGTGAAGAAATAGAATAGATTTGTTTTATGAAGTTGCTATTGCAACAGGAAAAAAATTGAGTCATGTGTGAAAATAGACACTGTCTTCCTTTAACAACCAAGGGTGGCTGGAAAGTGTAAACCAATTCTAAGACGAATGCACGTGTTAATATTTCTGGCATTACATTTTCACAGTTCTGCAGTTATTTTAGATACTGCTGTGAGTATGAGAGTTTGCAATGGCGAATGTTTTTTTCCTTTACAACAGTGACAGTGAAATAGTTCATGTTAAAGACTGGCTCAGTTTCAGGGCTGAATAGCTGAGGAATGTATTTTTCAGAAGATCCTCCTAAAAAGAGCATTAATGATAAACACAAAAAGAAAAATGTTCACATACTGGCTTGGAAAAAGTCTAACTGGAAAATTACAGAATATTAAAGACTGTTTATGTGCCAAAGTTCTGAAACCTGAAAAATGGTGGCCAATTTCTAGGAGGAGGAAGGGCATCTTCTTGTATTGCAACTGGCTGCCAATATCCTGGTGGCAGCCAGAGATCCACCAGAATTATGACTGGCTGCCAATCTCCAGGTAGTGGCTGGAGATCCCTTAGAAGCACAACAGGCTACCATTCTCCAGGGTTGCGGGGGATCTTGCATAGGCACAGAACCTACAGGCCAGGAGCCAGGCAGGCCACGGTGCTACCACTGCATGTTTAGGAGGCACAGAGCCTACAGGCCAGCAGCCAGAAAGCCACAGGGCTGCCACCGCATCGCCACTCAGTGGACCTGAGTTGACACAGTTAGGAGCTTTCAAATGCAACTAGAAACCTGTATTGATAGTGTTTGTCTTTCTGTTCAGAAACGTTAGAAAATCAAAAACACTCTACTTAATATTTGGGATTAACATTCAAGATAGAAGTCGAGATGGAATGCTTATCTACAGCAATAGTCGATTGATTCGGATGTTTGAGAAAGTGGGACCACAGAAGAAACCAGGATCTTAGTAAGTTTTCTTCCTACCTGTAACACTTGAAGGACACTTTTAAGGCTTGAAGGTCACTCATTTTCAGCGCTAGGAGTCTTCACAGTTCTTAATCAAATGCATATTTTGGTAACTCCATTTAGAGATATTAATGCTTGGAGCTGATCATGGATATTTATGGAAAAAATAAATCTTACATTTCTGCATTTTTTCTCTAACTTTTATCTTGTGATTGGTTATTGTTACAGGGTTGACAGTGGGAGGGGGGGACCTGGTGCTTACCTTTCCTTCATTCCAATCATGCTCTTTGTGCGCACGCAATGTGTGCATGCATCCTCTACACCTGCACGATGATGTCACTTCTAGGAACTGACATCAACAGGCCAAGACGGATGTGCATGCACTTCACACGTGGCTAATTTTGGCCACCAATGGGCCTGTTTTGCACCAAAATCAGCCAACTGTGAAGTGCAGGTGCGCTCTCAGGGCAGCACGATGATGTCAGTCCGAGGAATGATGTCATGCTGCCCTAGGAGTGCACCCGGGAGGCCTGTTCCTGTGCCTTTTGTTCCCCCATTGGCCAGAGGAGTGGTAGCAGGGGACGAAGAATGGAAGCAGGGGACTCTGTGCCCCTAGCAGGAGAATGGGATCCCTATGATGTTACCTTATTCTCTAGCAGTTCACCTTCTGTTATATTGTGCTATCATCTGAACAATAATTATAGAAGTGGCTTAGGAGAAGGCTGTAGAAATAAAGATATTCCATTGCAGGAAAGGGGGAGGGGATATCTACTGTAATGTCCAAAGGCCTTCCCTTAGGTATATTCAGAATTAAAGATAGGAGAGCTAGTGTTGCGTAGTGGTTAGAATGTTGGACTAGGATCTGGGGGGCTCAGTTTTAAATCCCTGCTCTACCATGGATGCTTGCTGAGTGACCTTGGCCTTGTCACACCTAACCTATTTTACAGGTTTGTTAGGGTTGCCATCCTCGGAGTGGTGGCTGGAATTACAGCTGATCTCCAAACTGCAGGAATCATTTCCCCTGAGGAAAATGGCAGCTTTGGAGGTCAGCCTATAAACCATCATATCTGTATATTGTCGGAGGCTTTCACGGCCGGAGAACGATGGTTGTTGTGGATTTTCCGACCACAGCAATACAGCCCGGAAAATCCACAACATCCATCATCATATCTCTGCTGAGCTCTCTCCCCTCCCGAAATTTTGCCCTCCCAGACTCTGCACCCAAATCCCCAGGAATTTCCCAACCCAGAGTTGGCAACCCTAAAGGTTGTTGTGAAGATAACGTTGCAAGACACTTTGGTTTCTCATTGGAGAGAAAAGTGGGGTATAAATTCACATGTGCTGGGGTCCTTTTGCAAGCAGAAGTATGAAAAAAAAACTTCACAGTAGCCCCGTTTACTAAGTTAAGTGCAGTATATCTTGAACCATTTTTCCACTTGCGTAAGAGTTGTGCAAGTGATTTCTGGGCACTGCAAGATAGGGAAGAAAGCGTTATTTGCACAAGATCTTGCCCAAGCTTAATTGTTCTATGTCTCTTTACATTTTTGCTTGTGCATTGCTGGATCCAAGCCTAAGTTTTTAAAGGTTGTGTATTTTAAGAGTACTTGTGATTACTTTATCTTACCTAATATATAAATTATTATAGCAATCCTACATGCAATCTGAAACACATGGCAAGGAAGGGAGCTGTTCTGCCCTCCCTAAATAGCACCCTTGCATGGTTGCTACAAGAATGACTGAGGGGAAGCAGGTGGTTTTACCTGCATTGGACCTTTGGATTATGGCAGGCTGTAAATTCAAATTTTTCATTATAAATACCTCATTAATATTAATAAACTGAGCTAGAAACATGTTACATGTTATATTATTTATTTAATTAATTAATTTTATTTATAGTCATAAGACCAGATATATCTTTTTGTAATGGAAATGAAAATATCTAGGACTAAAATATTAATCCTTATGCTAATATATTTTTATCTCTGCAGTTTGGGTGCTGGAGCTGTAGGGATGGTTGACGTACCCTTAGAAATCATGGAGCCAACTCATAACAAACAGTCCTTTGCCAATGTTAAGCAATATAACCACTTGTTGAAATCAATGGGACGCTATCTTGTCCAGTACTGGAAAGACATAGGAATCAGTAAGTAAAAATTTCTGGGAGCTGACTCATTCAACCAACCAGTGCAGATCTGTGTGGTGAGGTACTGAAATTTTGAACCATGTCACTACAAACCTTCCTGAATGGGTGAGTGGTTAAGTAGTGAACAATCACGTTCTTTACGCTGGGCATTTCCAGACAAATTCCATTCAAAATACACCATCCATGTGCCATTAAAGTGTCTCCAGGCAGATGACTGGCACAAATACTGTCTGATTTTAATTCTTTTAAAGGTCATTATGAAAAGTGTCTTGATGATAATCCAAATTTTAATGTGGATAGTCATTCTGGAAAGCTGTAGAGTGGCTGGTTAGGGGCTGGCACATAAAAACTCAAGCAGCTGATGGATGGAAATTAAGTGGTAAAAGTTTTGGGATCAGTACGAGGCTTCCAGGAGTTAAAGAATTTCCTCTGAAGCGCCATTAATATAACACCATGGTTACCAGACATGCTTATCCTCATATCTTCATGCTCCTTTCTTTTAAAGAATATTTATTTAACCACGTTATTGTCTTAATAGACACTCGAAATGAAATATATAATAAAATGATATCAAATAAAATACATAAACTCACCATTAAAAAAATTCATTGCACCAAAGATGTGTTTGGCTCACCACAGGAGACAGGATCACCGTATTTGCCAGTTGCTTGGGTCCATCCTAGCTGCTCCCAGTAGAAAAATATAGAAACCATGTGGAAAGGAAGGGCTGTGGCTCAAGGGCAGAGCATCTGCTTGGCATGCAGAAGGTCCCACATTCCATCCTCCGCATCTCTTGCGAATGGAGTAGTAGGTGATATGAATGATCTCTGCTGGAAACCCTGGAGAGCTGCTGCGAATAGATAATACTAACCTTCATAGACCCAATTCAGTATAAGTTTGTGTGGAACCAGCGGGGTGTAGTGGTTAGAGTGTCAGACTAGGATCTAGGAGGCCCAGGTTCAAATCCTCACTGCCCCATGGAAACTCCCTGGGTGACCTTGGGTCACTCACACAATCTCAGCCTAACCTACTGACAGGATTTTGTGAGGATAAAATGGAGGAGAGCAGACTGATATAAGCGGCTTTGGATCCCCACTGGCAAGAAAGGCAGGGTATAAATGACATAAATGTGTGAGTTCAGATAGAGAGGAACATATTCATTCCTGAGTACAAAGGGATATTAGCATGATTCTTCCCATGTATTACTGCATTCGAGCACATCCTTGGTTTACAAAAAGTCCACATTTCAACCCTTTAAATCCCTGTTGAAAGGATTCCAGGTAGTATTGTGAAAGAATCTCAGATCCTGGAGATCAACTCCCAGAATGTAGTCATGCTGAGTTAAATAGACAAAAGCCTGATTTGGTATAAGGCATATTCATATGTCCTGTAAGATATTCTTCTATGATTGAGTAAAATGAGCAGGGGAATGACAGGAAGAAATAAATATTACATCATATGAACAAGGAGAGAACAAAAAGAAAGGGGAAACCGCAAGATACTTGTTACTAATAAAATCTGGCGATTGCTGTTCCCCCCAGTAGACAAGCTGAAAGAACAGTCAAATATGTTTTTGCATTCTTTTCACTAAATTAGATCTGCATGCATATGCAAATGTAGGTGAACATTTGCATATTTTTAACCTGATTTTAATCATTAGTTTTTATATTAATGTAAAATGTTTAAATAATGTACTGAGCCTTTTTACATTTTTGCCTTCAAATGTGTTCAACTACAATTGATTGATGCCACCTGTTTATTTGCGGAATGCCAAAATTAAAGGGTGTGGATGTTTTTGCTACAATATGCAAACAAAAATAGTTCTCTTACTGTCTGGTAGCAGGAAAAGTCCTCATCCCTGTCTGGTAGCTGTTGCAAAAAAAAAAAGACAACACCATGGAGGAATTTGCCTTTAAAGAGCTGCCGCCGCAAAGCCAGTTGGCAACATCTCAGAATGGCTCAACCAGAGGGGAGGCAGGGTGGAGCTGAGGTAAAATGGCTCCAGGCTTACTATCGCCCACCACCAACAGTTCTTCCTGCTTCCACTCACTTGACTGGCAAGGGGGAAATAGTGGAGGGAAGTCAGCAGCATCTCAACTCACTGATGTCATGTCTCGTGCACCAAAAAGTCATGTCGGCATATAGCGGGGGCGTGGGGGGGGTGTTGCGGGATACTCTGGTATTCGGGCAAAACTCTTTTGCTCAAATACTAGAGCATTGCAGGCATCCCCCAGGAACATAGTGACATCACTTCTAGATGCGTTGGTGTGATGTCAGTGCATCATTGATGACATGATGATGTCACTGTCATGCCTGCCTCCCATGATCCAGTAACCCTCCTGTCCATTTATTGTATATTGCTAAAGCAATATTGTAATTGCCTGGTCTTCCATGTATAAACTGTAACTTGTTAAAATCCCATTCTTACTCGAAGATGACCAGGGCAGTGTACAAGATTCAAGGTTCCCCATTTTATTCTTACAGCAAGCTTTTTAGGTAGATCAGGCTGAGAAAGTGTGACTGGCCCAAGGTTAGCCAGTACAATTGCCAACACTGGGTTGGGAAATTCCTGGAGATTTAGGGCTGAGCCTGAAAAGGGTGGATGGGGAGGGAGTTCAGCAGGGATGTGCTGCTCCCCATAGCTGCCATTGGTTCCAGAGAGGCCAGATGCATCTACTCCATGTTCAGACAGTTAACTTCTAGTGATTTAAAGAAGGGATTGGGACCCTGAAGAATGGCGGTGATAAACGTAAGAAGGCAAACATTGGAACAAAACAGGATCAGTGATTTACTGGACACGTACTGGTAAACAGGCACTGTTCCTGATAAAATAAGGTCCCATTGGAGCATATAGAAGAAACTACTTGTTCACGTATGGTTCACCTTTCCTTCTGGATTCAGTAACCCATACTCTAATCTAAGGGAAATTTACTAGCCCTGCCCAGAGCAATCTGGCTGGTGTTTCTAGTCAGCCACCACCAATATATACCAGAGCAGACCAATACCCACTAATGCTGAATAAATAGCTTATTGCCTTACTACTGCCAGTATCTTATAAAGAATTGTTGTTATTCAAGGTCAAAAAGGAGAAATGTTTTTCTGGAGCGACTTTGGCTACTTGGGTGCCAAGTGGAATGAGAAACCTTCAGATACAATTCAGTACAAAAGAAGAAGGGCAGTAGAGATTCCAGATATTGTTCAGTGTGGTGAGTTTATAAAATGAGGTGGCTAAAAAGAGAAAGGAGGAAATAAAGGATTTAGTGGAATATGAATGAAAGGGCTTTTTTCTTTGACTTCAAACAAGTTATTTCCAGTTTTCCCTGTCACTGATGCTGTATACTGCTGTGTTTTTCACTTCCTCCTCCTTTGAAAGAATCCTCTCACAAACAACCCTGAAACAACTCTTTTGTTTCACTTAACAACCCTGAAACAACTCTTTTGTTTCACTTTATACTACAATGAGAGCATACTGTGGGGCTGCTAATGTAATTGGTGTCCTTCATGTTTTGTTAAAAAGGCTGCCAGCATATAACTTAAGTGGCTTTTGTCGGCTGCTCAAGATGATAAAAAGAAGATTTTAGGCAAGTTGCTGCTTTTAGGGTCAGTTTTTTCAAAGGTTTGTGACAGAAGACAGTTTAAAAACATACTTGCTTTTCAGATTTTCTCCCTGGGCAAAAGGGTTCATTTGGAGGGGGTAAAGGAAGGAAATGTTTACAGAAAGTAGAGTCAAACATTCTGGGATGGATTTTGGACAGGCCTGGGATATATCCTGTTTGGGGCATGTGGGCAAGCCTTGGTCTGAGCTACCTATTTGCCAAATTTCAGTACAGAACTGAAATGCCTTTAACACACTTTTTTTTTCATCTGAGAATTCAAAGGTATCTTCAAAATCTTGTCAATTATCTCCTACCTTTATGCCTGAGACATCAGGGGGTTATACCCTCCCATATATCCTCACAACGACCTTGCAAGGTATGACAGACAGGTCCAGTTCTGCCTCTCACCAAAGTCAACCAAGAGAGGTGATTGAATATTGAGAGAGGGTTGAGAGTTGACAATTGGAACAGAGAGAGCAGTTGGAGTTTTGAGCCAGTAAGAGAAACAGCATGAACCAGAAGCTGGCTGTAAGAAATGGAGTTTGTAATGGAGAGAACTTGAAGAATAATGAGAGTTAGGGATCAAAAGTTCAAGGGTTAAGAAACATATTCTTGTATCAGAATGACTCCAGTGGTGGTTAAAGTTTTAAATAAAAGTTAACTCTTTTTTATTCATCCCTACTGGCTGAGAGCGAGTTGTCTCAGGGTAAGAAACCTCTCTCTCTCTCTCTCTCTCTCTCTCTCTCTCTCTCTCTCTCTCTCTCTCTCTCTCTCTCACACACACACACACACACACACACACACAAATCATTCAGGCTTTGCCTAGGGTTGCTAGTCCGCCTGGCCAGCAGGGAGAAAAGGCAGGGGAATGGGCCTTCCGGGGTGCACTACTGGTGCAGCACAACAGCATCATTTTCCGGACTGACATCGTTGAGCAGACCATGGGAGTGCTCCCGTACTGCGCACCAGACCAATTTAGGCCCAAAATTGGCCAATTCCATGGGAGCACTCCCAGGCCTGTGTGATGACATCAGTCCCAGAAGGTAAAATATCAGGTTCCCCACCCCTCCCACTAGGAAGGTGAAGGGACCTGGCAAACCTACCTTGGCCTATATACATACCAGCACACATTTACAAACACACACACAAACATTTGTATGTAGGTATGCATGTATGTATGTGGAGGCAGTGTGAAAGGGAAGCACTGAACCTGTGGCAACCTAACCTGTCTACACCTCAGAATCAGAAAAAGAGGTTTGTGCAGAGTGGTAGGTTAGAGGGGTCACACAAGGTAATTTAGGTTGAGAGATAAAGGATGAAGAAAGCAAAGCCGAAGGAGGAAATCCAGTCCACTGAATCAAACCCAGGTACAGATGTATCTTAAGTAGCTATTTATTCAGAAAAGCATGTTGGCTAGATAGGGTTTACCCATATTGGTAGAAACAACTTCTCTATCTGTTGTGCTGATTTTCGAAATACATTTTGGTACACTCTTTGGGAGTAGGCTTATAATTAGATAAATAGATACATTTGCAGGGTTTAGATTTTTGAATATATTTAGGTATATTTTGCAAGTATGGAATTTAGATTGATGGGGAGGAGTTAAAATACATTAATTTGATGTTTATTTTAAAATTTATTTTAAAACTTCTGAAAAGTTTCAAGATGAATTTAGATGGTACTATTTATGTGTTTGTTAGTTTGTCTGCGTACCTGTGCACAGAGGACTTTAGTTAGTTAGTTTAGCTTGCTTGCTTGCTTGCTTGCTTGCTTGCTTGCTTGTAGTTGGTCTTTCTCAGTGAGACCCAAGTTGGATTATATAGTGCAAGTCAGTACAATCAACAGCTAGGACATTCCGTGAACAAATACAATAGGGTAGGGGTTGCAGAAAATTTAAAATGAGCATAAATCCAAACACAGAGATGAAAACATTGCTGAAACAAAGCATAAGTGATAACATTTTTAATGATGCAGAAACTACTCAGCGGGAGCATATCTATATCAACAGACAGTACCCAGTCTACAGTCCCTGTTCCTCCACAAAGGCATCTCTTCGAGCCATTTATTATAGCACAGCCCTATTACTTGAGTACAAAAGTCCTCCTGAATATTTCAGTTTTGCATAGTTTGTGGAAAGCCAGGACAGTGGGAGCTGTCCTGACCTCTTCAGGTATGCCATTCTATAAGGTGGGGACTGCCACAAAGAAAGCACATGTACAGATGTACAGGAAGCTGTTGATTTTGCCCAACTGCAGGGTGGAACCTGCAGAAGGACCTGTTCAGATGAGAGAAGCTGCTGTGGTGGAATCTAGGGGGAAAGGCAGTTCTGCAGATATGAGAGGCCAAGGCCATGAAGGGTTTTGTATGTAATTGAGCCCAGTAACTGATGGGTAGTCAATGGAGTGACTGCAGAATGCGAGTAATATGCATGCTCTGTCTAGCACCTTACAGTAAATTAGCTGTGGTGTTCTGCACCAGCTGGAATATCCAAATTGACTTTGTGGGGAGTCCTATGTAGAGTGCATTACAGTAGTCTAGTCTCAGTGTCCCTGTGGCATGAATCCAGGTGGCGATTTCAAGGATGGTGCCATCTTCTAGGGTATCTGTGCCAAGAGAAGGCCTTTTTTTCAGCTGCATTTATTTGCTTCTCTAGCTATAGTGCTGGATCCAGTATAACCCCAAGGCTCTTAACTGAGTCAGTCAGGATCAACTGAACCCCATCAAAGGTGGGATGTCATTCAAGATCTTCCCTTATTATAATCCACTGCTAAAGTATTGAACAACTAACTATTTTCAGGAAATAAAAGCTGAAAATAGAAACAGCATACACATTGGCCAACATGTATCATGATCCTTCAGGGAGATGTGTGCTTAAAGTATTAGACTAGAGTGGGGAAAACCAGTGTTTCTTTTTTGCCATGTAAGTCACTGGATGAGCTTTGGCCGATCAACATCTCTCAAGCTACCCAAACAGAACAAAATGGAGAATGGATGGTATACAAAATAATTTTTGTAGTACCATGTTGTCTATGTAATGTGAACAACTGCCATTAGAATAAAAGGCTTATCATTGAGTTTCTTTCCTTGATTCATTGTTTGAGTCTTGAATAAGGAAATTATCCATTTATTTATTTTATAGCTAATCATATTCTGATTTAGATAGGGCACACATGCCTGTTCATCATTCAAAGATATTTTGCTTGCATGAAGTCCTCACAGATCAAACATCACAGAAACCAAAAAGTTTTCGTTGGAGGCTCTTCAAATTGAAAGATTAATCGTGCACTCTTTAGAAGAGTGACACCCTACTAAATCCATTGAAGACATTGGGCTTAGAAAGAAGTAAATCTACTTAGCATTGCAGTGTAAGTGATGAAGGCTCAAGGTATGTATGTGAATGGCTAAATAATTGCCCCTGAGCAAGTACTCCACATTCTGCATTTGAAAAGGAAGGGAATAGTTTTCCTTTTAAGGGAGAATTACTTTATCTGATTAATAACCACAGTTGTTGGGGAGAATTGATAACTTTAAAAATGATTCATGTAATCAGTCACAGTGCCCTATAAAATAATGTCATGATCTGTAAACATTAACAATGATCTTATAATTTCATAGATATTTGCCTCAAGTGGAGGCTCCTGTCACTTGACACCAATATAAATAATGAACGATATCGTGACATCTGGATTTGTGAAGAAAATAAGTAAGCTTTTAAGTTTTAATCAATATATCTAATTTTCACCATGGTCCTGTCTGTGGATTCTTAAATCTGCAGTTTGGGGCTATGGATAGACAAGATAGATCTTCCTACAAACCTGAGAAAAATCCCAAGTTCGCAGAAAAATCTGAAATCTGAAAAGAAATAATGTACAGGAAGATAAAAATCCTGAAATGATAAAAGGAGTGCCTGTACCTTTAAGAAGTGCCCTCAGTGGCCATTGCTAGGCAATTACAAGCCTTGGATTCTATCAGGAAAAGGCAGAGGAGGAAGGATTGCCTTTCTAGGGATGTTTTGGCCTTTGGCAGATGACTCTCCTTGTGGCTAGGCCCAGCTGCAGCCACTTGATGACTTGATACTATACAACTTGCTTGACTCACCCCTGCCTGGCTGCTTGCTACTGTTCAACAGCAGCTAACCCATGAAAGCCAGTGTAATGGTTAAAGTTTCATACTAGGATCTGGGACACCCAGGTTCAAATCCCCACTCTGCTGTAGAAGGTCACTGAGTGACTTTGGGCCAGTCACACTCTCGCAGCCTAACCTGCCTCACAGGCTTGTCGTGAAGAGAAAAAGGAGAAAAAATTATATCAGCTGTTTTGCATTCCCATCATGGAGAAAAGTGGAAGTCACAGGAAAAACAGCACTCATCCAAAATTTAATCCTGGATGAGAAGACTGACTTGCCCTGACATGTATCACTGAGACTTGGCTGGGGGAGATGGAGGGGGTTAACCTCTTCCCACTGTGTCACCCAAGGTATTCGGTGATATATCAGCATAGGTTGAGTGAGTGGGGAGGTTGTGTTGCTGTAGTCTATAAAGATTCTGTCGTCCTAGCATGGTGCCCCATTCAGGACAGTTTAAACTTCCAGGCTGTGTACCTAATGGTACTGAAAGACAAGACTGAGATTCTGTTTGTGTGCCACCCACTCCGCTGCCCAACAGTCTTCCTGCCTGAGCTGATGGAGGGATGGAGTCTGCAGGGATGGAGTCTGCCGAGGATCTATTTAAATGATCCGCCCCTGGAGCCTAATGGATCCGAATGGCTTTCTGATGGCTCTAGGAGATTTTCCTGTTGATATGGTTGGTGCTCTTGCCGATATCCTAATGGACTTCTGGAATGACAGAATGGCCTGAGGTGGTTGACATGATTTCTCCAAAGACCCCTCTCTCTACAGTTAAAGCCTAGGCAGCCCCTTGGTTTACTGAGGGGCTGTGGGCAATGAAAAGTCAAGGGAAATGGCTAGAGCAACAGTGGAGGAGGAGGAGGAATGAATCTGACAAGACATGGGCAAAAGTTCATTTAAGAGCATGCTCCATGGCAGTAATGGCAGCAAAGAAACAATACTTTTATGCTGCCACTGAATCTGCACAATGTAGGCCAGCAGAGCTATTCTGAGTGGTCTGTTGGGAATCTGGCTTGCAGGAGGAAATGGACTGCTTGGTGGCCTGCTTTGACCATATTTCTCAGCACTTTACACATAAGAAGTCTTGTATCCATTCCATCTTGGACTCATGCTGGCAGTGACATGGTCAGATGGTGTCAGGTGCCAACTTATCTTCTTGTTTGGTGAGCAGAAGTTCTGACCCCAGGATTCTGACCCCATCACCTGTTCTGGATGGGGTTGCATTCTCCTTGGAGGAACATGTCCATAGTTTGAGGGTGTTCTTGCACCTAGGCCTACTGCTGGATAAGCAGGTGGCCACTGTAGCTGGGTGTGTGTGTGTGTGTGTGTGCTTTTATCAGCTTTGACTGGTTAGCCAGTTGCAGCCTTTTCTGGGCAGAAGAGATCTAACCACTGTGGTACATGCCCTGGTTATGTCTAAATTAGATTACTGCAGTGTGCAGTATATGGGGATGCCCTTGAAAAGAGTTTGGAAACTTCAACTGATGCAGAATTCTGCAGGCAGCATCTCGACTGGAGTGGGTTACAGGTAACATATCATTTCAGTCTTGGCTCATCTAAACTGGGCCCAATTGTTTCTGGGCCCAATAGAAGGCCCCAGTTCTAACATTTAAAGCTTTATATGGTTCAAGATCAATATACCTGAAAGAGCCCCTACACCGTTATGAACTTACCCTACATCTTTGGGGGCCCTGCTTTGGGTGGCCTTCTGAGGTAGTGGCAGTCTGGGAAGAGGACCTTCTTAGCAGTGGCACCAAAACTCTGAAACTCTCTCCGCAGGGAGATTCACATGTCCTCTTCTGTTGCCATCTTCCACTAGTGTTTCACTTCATATTCCCTCAGTGATCTCTTATCCTTCCCCATTTTTTTAACTGTTGTTTTCATATTTGGTATTTATTTCTGTTTTTAAATTGTCTGATTGCCAGAGAAGATGTACAGTCTCCAGATTCATATACAGAAAAGACAACACATGCAGTAGCTTCCTAATCACAAGGAAGGCTGAAAAGCCACCACAGGAGGTGAATTTGGGGCAAAATGTAGGGGTGGAAAATGTTGTCCATAATACGGTAATTTTGGGCCCCAATCATATCAAGAGTGAAAGCAGTGGTGGGTGGTGTTTCTAAGATGCCACTAGGCAGATTCCTCATGTAAATGCATTGCTCTTGGACTAGAGCAACCACAGTAGGAAGTTTGTATATAGTCTAATGCCTGGCCTTACCTCAGAGGTAGTTTCTCACTCTCCCACACATACACCCCACTGGAGGAGTCCAAATAGGGACAGTGAACATGCACAGGTGATTGTGTGCTTGCCTTTTCCGATGGACAATTTAATGCACACCAAAAATTTCCTGTCATACAAGTGAAATGGAAGTTCCTGTGCCTGCAGGGCTTTGGGTCATTCCCAGTGTAAAAATACTCTTGTCAGATAATTTGAGGAAGAAAGAGAAGCATTTCTTCGCAGTAATTTCCCTTTCTTTATGTTGGTCTGTATCATTCATAGATGTTATGTTCCAGAACATTTACCCTCTATTCCTTTGGGTACTTTTCACTCGCCATCCTGGTCCCTGAATGACAAAGGAAAACTACTTATAGATTCCATCCAGCAACCTCAAAGGAAGCTGAAAAACCAGGTAAGCTCTTTGCTGGAAAATATGTAAAATTCAGTGGAGATGTAGATGTTTTTGACCTCAGATTAAAAGGATTCTAGGGAAGTCCTAAAACCACTTGAAACTAAAGGTGGGCACGAACAGCAATACGAACAAAAAAAAGCCACGAACAGCCCAATCTGCTGTTCGTGAACAAACTGTTTGTGAGGCCCCATTCTAAACGAACAGGTGGTCGTTGCAAGCCTCATTCATTGCTGTTCGTCTTGCTGTTTGTCAAGCCAGACAGTCTGGCACCTGCAATCAATTCCCTTGGCAACTTAGGCAGGGATTGTCTGAACTCTCTCTGAACTCCTGCTATTGCCCTGGAAACCCCAATCTAAGCCCGATTTAGCTTGATAGGCAGGTCTTCCTTTCAAGTGTGGAGCTCCAAATTTGTTACAAGGGAACAAAGTCCAGGGAGGAGGGGGGATCCCAGCTCTGGCTTTGGAGACGGAGAGACAGCTGCTATTGGCATTTTGATAGAGTGCATTGGAGCTTGAATTTTCTTTGTGTGTGGTGTGGGATAGGGATCTACCCCTTCAAGTTTCAGGGCTGCTGCCAGGCTGTGGGCCAAGCTATTATTTATTATTGATACCTTTCCTGCTGCCTGCTAAGGTCAGGTTTCTGGGAGTGGTGTGGTAGGGATCTACCTCTTCAAGTCCCAGGGCTGCTGCCAGGCTCTGGTGCCAAGCTATTATTTATTATTGGTACCTTTCCTGGTGCCTGCTCAGGTTAGGTTTCTGGGAGTGGTGCAGTAGGGATCTTGACTCGGATGACGGCTGGGGGAGAGTCTGCTGGCCCCCACGAACAGCCAACCATGAACATGTTCGTGAGCAGGGCCATGTTCGTGGTTGTTTGTGAGTCCCTGTTCATGGATGGCAACGAACAATGAACATCATGTTCAGGGGTTTTTTCTGTTCGTGCCCATCTCTACCTGAAACCACTCTGTTGAGCAGATCAGAGTAAAATTTTGAGCAAACCAGTCTTGGAGTGCTCTCTTATAATTGAAAAGTTTCTACTGTTCTTTGGAGGAACTTAAAACAATAGTTCATGAACTTTTTAAGAGTGTCCTGAACTGGCAGTGTGAAGGCCAGTGCCGATGATGTAGCTGCACATTTAAGCCACTTTTAAGTACTTTTAATGCCATGGGATGCAGTTTAAAGCAGTTCTTGGCTTTTCTATGGTTTCAGCAGGATTAGACTTCTGTATACCTCTCTGCATAGGATTGTGCCGCCAGTAATATTTCATTCTCATGTTTTGAGCATAATGGAGAATATATATGTTTTGTAGAAAATACATAAGGCCCAATTTTGTGGCTTGTCAGTCAACAAAGAAGCATACAGAATGGGACCCTAGGGACTGCTGTGCCTCTCACAATATGTGGTATTGTTTCACCAGTCTATGACATGGGTCAACAGCAGTGTTTCACTAATGATAGCTGACATTGAGCACAGCATGACAGGACACGGCCCTGATATTGAATATCTTCTTGTCTGTGCTCCGCATGAAGACCCATTCCTTCTCCTTCTGTACATGTACCATCTCTTCTCTTACTAAAGGCACAGAACACATCTTTTATACTTTTTAACTATACATTCTGTTGGTTGAACAAATGGCTGTCCCAAATGTTTAATAAAAATGTGTCTATGCATACCACATATTATTAGGAACAAATTTGCAGCCTCTCTGATGCATTACTCTAAGAAGCCCCAAATACTTTATCTTTTCCCGTTTTGAAAAGAATGGTGGGAGGTCTGTTCTTGATAGCTTTCTGTCCAGGATGCTCTTGTATCTCAGAAGTCACATGCTTTTCAGGTCCAGTGCTTTTTCTTAATAAAGGCTTTTAACTGTACTTTGCACTCTATATATGTCTTTATCTTTGCATCAGTAAATGATCTGCTGGCACTCTTTAAGAATAAGTGTGTCTTCTCCTATTTGAATCCACACTGAACGTCTCTCAAACTGTACAAATACCCTGAACACATTGCAGTAAAGTATTTTCATTTGCTACGGCCCCTGTGAGGAAAGGATGGCGAGAAGAAAATTGAGATTTGTATTTCAGCCTGTTCTCAAAGTTCTGGACAGTGGATAGACTCTGCTTGACCTTGTGCACAAGACAGAATGATGGGACATTGTTTCTTTGTTTTTCATAACTTCCATTTTCACTGTTCAGGCACAGAGAGTATTTTGATACGGCAAGTAAAAGCAAAAGGTAATTCAGGTTTCAACTTTAGTTGTCAAAATAGTATCAGAACATTTGTACAAAGTTCAAATTTCTCTGTACCTAGAAATTTAGTCATATGAGTGAAAATAATTGTTTAATTGTATTTTAATAGGATTTTTTAACCTCTTTCACACAAGATGCCAAGACTTTGCATTCATATATTTTGTGAGCAACATGGAGGTCTTGCCCCTCAGTAAACAGTAAAAAATCTGCTGTTTTAAATAAAAGGGTTATTTTTTAATCCTAATGGCCACATTTAAAGCCCATGAAGATCTCTGGAGTGGTTTTTCTAATTCCAGCAATTATATTGCATTATCTTTTGGGGAAACCAGTATATTACATCTCCATATAAATCTTCTGTAGCACTAATGAGACATGGGGAAGAAGTAATCTAAGAAAAGGGATGCCAGTTGTACAAGTATTGCCTGTTGTTCTACATTTGTGAACTGCCAGTACTGACCACTAATTTTTCCTCTTCCAGTCATCTCCTCGAATTGTCTAAGCAGCAAAGGAAGGAATAAAATTCACTTATTTTGTTGTTTTCCCTATTTGTTTTTGTTACCACAGCTTTGGAAACAAATCTGGCATTTTTTCAGTTTATTTTTTTCATTTATTTGGCAGTGAGTGCACATCTCTACTACGCAGATGGTTTACTTGCATTTCACATAAGTTTGCTTTCTGAGCATAACAGAAGAAAAATAATACATTGCAGCTAATGAGTGTTGTTCATACATAGAATTGGTCCCCAAATAACCCCTAAAGCCAAAATGGGGGTGGGGAGAGGGATTCACTCTACTAAACAAATACAATGGTGACCTTGCTATTGAATATGTTAAAATGTTCCCACACAAATGTGCTCTCAGAATTAACATAATAATCTACCTATAGTGTACAGTATGTATGGGTATTGGGTGCCATGTGTAAGTAATAACAGTGCACACCAAACAACCCACATGTATGACTGTCACATGTTCTAACCTAAACATGACTAACTCTGATACAGGATTGTCTATAAGAATTTTCTCCATAAGAATTTTATACCACAAACAGTGGTACTAAGTCCAGGTTGTCTCCAAGAATGTGTATATTTATGGGATCATTGCTTCAGATGATAAAAATGGAGAACCAATGCTTAAATGCTGAATCCTCTTTTTTCTTGCAGAAATTTAACTTGGTACAACCACACACTGTGGTCCAGCATACAGAAGATAGAAGAATTGCTAAGAATGTGAGTATATATGGACTGAAGTCTCAAATACACTTACTTGGGAGTAAGTCCCACAGAAATAAGTTGAACTTTCTGGATCAGATAGCTGTAAATATGTATATTTTGTTATTATTTATAAAACTTGGCAGCTTGCTCAGGGGGCACTTGGGTTTGGGGGTGTCAGTTTGGTTCTGTTGGGTGTCTGTGTGTTGAAGGTACATTTGAGAGTGTGCCTTGGCTATGGCAGCCTTGCCCCAGTGTGTTTTGGCCTGAGCGTTTTGACTTTTTCCCATAGGAAACAATGGAGAGTGGCTAGGGGCACCTTGTTTAGGGGCCCATAGAATTGGACCTTGAAGTCCAATCTTCCTGAAACTTGGGAGGTCTTTAGAAGACAGTCAGGATGACATTCCTTGCAAATTTGGTGGAGTTTGCTTGGAAAATGATACCCCACCCCCAATAGCCCCCAGTTAGGGTTCCCCATAGAAAATAATGGCTGAATAAATCCAGGATTCTCTAATATTGCCAAACTGGATTAGACAATCTTACCTGGGTTTCAAGGAAACTGGAATTTTTTTGTTTCCCTGAACACAGATCGGGATTTCTTGGATTTTTTTTCTTTTTTGGTACACAGCCCTATAATAGTGAATTGACACTATAGTGCTAAAATTTAAATTGTAAAAAAAAAAAAAACCAAAAAATTGCAGCACCACAAGGAAAGCAGCACTGTTTTAAATGGCCTTAGTGATTCACATATGGTTCACATAGGTTCATAAACAGAGGTAAGTGCTGTTTGAAACCACCATCTCCACATGCTTTACACAGAGTCGGGTCATCAATGAATAATAACCAGGTTAAAATGGAAAGGGCCCCCAATCCACAGGTTTATTATGAGAATAAAATTAGGAAAGATCTTAAATGTAGTAAATAACTAGAAACAGACCCTAGCTTTTTCATCACTAGAGTGAGTGATGATAATTCTCTTACATATCATCCAAAAACATTTGGCAAGTCCACTGTCACTTAACAGGGCTAGTACTGCCATTTACAGAGAAGTCCATTGACTTCGGTGGGCTTAGAAAGGTGTAACTTTGCATACGTTGGCCCAGTTATTGGCCTCAGACACGGGTAGTGCATGATAGGTGATATGCCTGAGTGGATGGAACGAAGAACAAAAATATTCTCAGGCTAATGTTTTTGTTGGCCTCAGAGTCTGACTCGCCCAATATAATTGAACAACATGCAGATCAATCAGTCTGCATGTTTTTTCTTAAGGTATTTTTAATGATATGGCAATACTGGTTTTGATTCTGGTTTCTGGTGTGTTATGTGATCCTTAGGGTAGGGAAAAATGTGAAAAGGAGTTATAATATTGAAGAAGGGGAACATTGAATAGTTTGCTGTCCTTATGTACTGTACCTTACTGTACCTTCCAACCTTGCAAAATGTTGAATGATCAGCAAACCTGAACTGATCTGAATGGCTATGCAGCAGCACAATAAATAAATTGGCAACTTCTGACCGCTGAAATTATTTCTAGGAACTTCAGTGGCTTTGGCTTTGTCCTTGAGCAAACCACATCTCGCATAATCAAAATACTACATAGGACAGATATAGAAGTATTTCATAGGAATAATTTTATCAAAGCTTCTAAAATGATGCTGATTTCTCTTTCAAGAAAAATGAAAACGTTGAGAAGACAGTGTGCCAGAAGGAAGCTTTTCACAAAGATCCATCTCCAGCCTGCAGTTGTTTGATTAAGAACAGTGCAAATAAAAGACGAGTACGAAACTTGAGCTTTCAGAAGCAGCCTCCTGCAAAGCAAAAGATTCACTCTCAGAGGAAATGGCACCCTCATCAGGAAGAAAAATATCGCCTTTCAGAACCGAATGACAGGATGATTCACAATATGCCAATGGTATAGTAGAGCTGTATTACAGTGTGTGCCAAAAATATTGTGTAAGCCTCATAATAGTTGGAGAATCTAATCATTCTTGCCTAAATTTACGTTACATTTTTGAGTACCCTATTGAACTCTGTTGTTTGAATCGATGTGCCTATGAGTAGTGAAAATTGAAGTTTACCATGGCAGAGTAATCTCTAGTCTTCAGTTCTCTATAAAGTAGGGTGTTAAATAGCCTAAAGGGTATTTTAAGATCGGTTAAAAACTGGCTTTTGTGAATAGAATAATTCGTAGGAGGAGTTCAGATAAAAATGGATGCCAGTCATGAAGAGTGCTGAGAGGTGTGCTTCTGAGCAGGTTCGTATGTGCAGCTCATTTCTTGATGATCGTAGTCATTCATTCAGAAATGACTTGCAAGTGTGAATAGGCACAATCGAATAGCTAGATTCTTCCTGTTCGTATCCATATGCAATGTTTTTCCATGGAGTCAGTTCACACATTTAGTTACTATTTATCATGTCCTAGAGCCCTCATAGTGATCAGACCACTTCTCCCTGAATACTCCTGTGTCCCAGCTACATTTCTTAGATAGCTTTCTTCTTGTGGTGCCCTCTGTTAAGACTGTCCATAGAGCAACAGGTAAATTGTCAGCTTTTTCTGTGTTAGGTCCAGTCGTCTGGAATAGCTTACCAGAATTGGTGTCGATAGTGCCTCTATTGGCTACATTTAGGAAGGTGTGCAATACAGTATCGAGAGAACAATGGTATCATCCCAAGTAAACTTACACATTGCCTTCTTCTGTGCAGTACTAACCAGGGTTAGCTGAACAGTCACCACTATTGTATGTGAAAGATCCTCAGCCAGTGTCACCTCCCACTACTGCTGCTGTCCAATAGCTACACTTCAAGAATTCTTTTGTTCCCATCACCATCCGAACAGTCAGTTCTCTGTTGCTGATGTGATGATTCATGAAAGGGGTGGATGCATCTTAGTCTGGCGTCTCAGCTTTGGCCATTCTTCCTAGAGTGACTCTGCTATGAGTTTAGACTCTTGACTGAGTCTGTGCTCCCTTGACCATTTTACTCTCAGCTTCATTGACACTCTCAAACCCTCTCACCATATTAAGGTGTATATCCAAGAGGGGGGGTTGTACTTGGACTCTCTCTTTTTCTAAATGTTTTGCAAGAACTATACAATAAACTTTTGTTTTCAGTTGTGATTACCAGAAACTTGGGCCATCATTTAGGCAAAAGTGAAGCACTTTGAAATCCTGTTGATATTGAAGGTACTTTGCAATATGATAACATTCCATTGGTATCAGTGGCTCTTGAAACTGCTTAACTGAGAGTTTTGGTCTCTTGGGGTTATTTTCTTTTTTAAAAGAACCTGTTCCTGTGTTTCTTGTTATTTTGAGCAGGTGGACTGGATTCTGTATTGGAGGTAATATTTCACATTTTGTGCGATTGTTACCATATAGCTACTTAGTCCCTATGATATTACAGTCTGTTGTTAATAATGTGGTGCAATACTGTTCAGCTTAAATAAGATACCTTGACGAAAACCGTTCCTTCTTTTTTGTGCTGTTATCAAATAGATCTGTCATAATTGCTGAACTTTGATTAATCACTGTAATTGTTCTAATTCTAATACAGCTGCTGCCTCTTGAAATACAAGATGAACAACCATTGAATGAAAAGCCTGAGGTCATCAAAATTGAAACAGACAGTGAGTCAGAAGTAATTTGTGTAAGAGACAATTTGTTATTTTTTTTGTGTAAACATGGCTTGCTGGTAGTGGCATTTACGTTTGTTTATGTAAACATGTCTATTGGCATTGATAGATCCATGTGTTTAAATCCAGATCTGCTCTGATCGTATATTAAGCTAGGGGTAGAGGTCTCGTTGCTAATTTTCTCAAAGTTTGTCAATGATATAACTTTTCTCTCAACCAAGCTCCAATACTTAAAATAAGCCTGGCTGGGAGAAAAATGCTAGGGAAGGGATCGCAATGAGCAGAGCCCATTTCTCAAAACTGGGCTCATTCTGCCTTCCATTATATATATGGTTTGGGCAGATCTAGGTTTAGACAGACAAATCTGCAGCTTCCACGGTTAGAGTGGAAGTGTGCATTGAAATCCGCATATCCTGACCTCACCCCTCCAGTAATATCTGCTTCCAAAACAATCATCTTGTACAGTGTAATACTCTGGTACCAAGCAATTTTAATTACCAAAATGTAGCATAGAAGGGGGATTAAATAACTTCAGGTCCTAAATATTCTGCTAGCTACTTTAAGAACTCTAAACCCCTGCTTTGAAATACTGCTTTCCTTAATTACCTACAGCTCATCTACTCTGCTGTGTTGGTTTGTTAGAAATATACTGTGCTGCTAATGGAGTGGAAAAGCAGTCCATAAACAGTAAAGTATATTATTCAGGTATAATTAGCAGATGTCTAAAAGGGTGCACTTTTCTGAGTTAATTATGTTCCTTCTACTTACTGTAAATAGCAGGTGGCCGATCCAAAACAAAAAGGAATGCCAGCAAGCGAGATTGTGGTAACATATGTCAGATGTTACATATTACGATTACTTTGGGAGGAGGCTGTAGTGATAACAAGTAACATAATGAGAAAAATCAGTAAGGAAGCAAAGAAAAGGGCTCTCAGAAAGCAATTCAAACAAACACCTGAGACTCATATGAGATTAGTTTAGGCCATTGAGGGCTATATAAAGAGCAATAATGAGAGATTAAAATCAATGTTGCTGAGGCTTCAAAGATACATGCAAACATGATAGAAAATCTTTTGTTGTTTTCTGTTAAGTAAGCCAGCCTAGGAAATCACCATGTTATTGAGCAAAGAGCTCCCCCTGCAAGTGTAATTTTAATTGGTTTGTTTCTGATTAGGAGGAGGTGTCAAAAGTAAGGGTAAGCCCTCTATAATTTATTCATTAATGCCTTTGAAGGAATGTTAAAGGTACTTTCAATTATACTCGTATAAAGTTATGTGACATGGTAGCTGTTTCCTTCTGGGTCCCATGGAGTAAGCTGTGCTTCCTGGCAAGCTGCAGTTGTCCTGGTAACAGATGATGCTTCTCAAGAGAACATTCTGGGTAGGAGGCAAGGTTAGGGTTAGAGAAATTGGGAGAATGTCTATATGTTGGACATCACTACACAATTTTTTTAAGCAAGTGAGCAGCAAGAATGGAGTGAGAAATTTTTCCCCCTTTAATTATACTTTGCTTGACTTATCACGAGTACAGATATAATTGGCTTGACTTATTTGGCTTGATTTACTAGGAAGACATGTTCTAGAATTAATATCTCTGATTTGTGGTGAGTTTAGTTTGAAGCCAAATTTTCAGATACCAGCAAGATACCAACAAGATAAATAGCCTGCTCCTGGACTATTTTAATGATTTAAAAAAAAATATTGTTGATTTTTTGTTTTTGTGATTTTAATGTATTTTTTTAATGTTGTTAGCTGCCCTGAGCCCATTTATGGGGAGGGAGGGGTATAAATCGAATTAAATAAATAAATAAATAATAAATACCGCTCCCCTATTCTCTGCCATGACAGCTTCACTCATCTGAGCAGGACCTTCTGCAGGTGCCACCCTGCAAATGGGAAAGATCAACAACTGCCTGTACACATGTATTCTCTGTTGTGCCCCCCCCTCCCCGCATCTTATTGGAATAGCCTGCCAGATAAAGTCAGGAAGATTTCCACTCTCTGCAAACTATGCAAAACAGAATTATTCAGGAGGGCATTTTTACATAGGTAATAGGGCTCTGCTATAAGGGAATGGATAAGAAAGATGCTTCAGTTAAGGGAAAGGCTCTGTGGACTGCACTACTGTGTACTATCTGTTACTTTAAGTTTATCCTATTATGTAATTTCTGCTTCATTATCATGTCATGTTAATATATGTTTTGTTTCAGCATTGTTTCAGATTTCTACTTGGTTTCAGATTTCTGTAAACCTAATCCTATTACATTGTTTATTGGATATCCAATCCTGTTAATTGTATTGATTTAAACTATGTAATCTGCCATGAGTCTCAGTGAGAAAGGTAGACTATAAATAATGTAAATAAAGATGTATTGTAAGATGCATAAGGCACCAGCTATAAAGGATAATGGGATTGCTGTGAGGCCAACCACTCAAGATCAAACAATGCCAAGAATTTATATATTTCCAATTTTTCAAAGGAAATAACCTTTTTTAAAAAAAATAATTTTATATTGTAGATTATAATATCTGACAGCGAGAATGAAGATTTGCCAATGCATGAAGAATGTAAAGACTTTGCTTTCATACACAAAGGTAAAATAAGACTGTTGCTCTTTCAGTAGCCCCATCTTTGGGTTAAAGGAAGCTGCTTCCATTTATGGGTCAGAACCAGGATGTTCACTTATTTATTGCTGTGAGTTGAAATCAGAGACATGGAGGTTTTAAGGACTTTAATATAGGTAACCAGAAACATTGATAATACAAGAATTGTCTGCCTCACGTCTGTTGTTTTCTTTGTCTATGCATATGTTCCAGAACAGAAAGTAACAAGAGTTATAACTCCACAGAAAGATGATCAGCAGAGGCAATCTCTCTTACAGGAGGAAGAGAGGAGCAGCTGTAGGGATAGCATTATCCAGTAGTGCTTGTTTTTTAACTCAAGTATGTACACCCAATGAGATTTAACAATCATTGGTGTTATATATTTAGGGTCCATATACATCTATATATTGCAGTTAAAGATTAAAGAGACAGACGGTGGTGAGGGAGAGAAACCTTTTCATTAATTAGTTGCCACCTCATATGATCAAAATGGGCAGAAACCGTCTTCAGTGGTTTGCTGTGAAAAGCTTTCTGCATCCTAAATGCATAGATTGATCTCTGCATAAGCTACCAGAGGCTTTGCAAAGGAGCAGCATTGCAACAAATACTCTCCTTGCTTGCTGCTGCTTAGTGTCAGTCTGATAGTTCACTGTGAATCAAAGTGGCTGCAGATGACAGTCTACAATGGGCAATCCGAAGCAGGTCTGTTCTGAAGTAAATGCTATTGAGTCAGTAGGACATAGTCCCAGGTTAGCATACAGCCTTTGTCACGTTGAGATTTTGTCCACAAATTGTATTATGCTTTTTGGAATGCTTCAGTGGCAGATAGCTAAAAACCCAAGCCATGAATAAGCCCAGAGTCTAACACTGGCCTACATATCCATGTTTCCTATCACTTCCTTCAGAAACCTTATTACAATTGATGAGGAGTTCCCAGATGGTCCCCAGCCTAAGCTGGCTCATCAGGTTAAATATGTGGTTGATAACTTTGCATACCATTTTTCTTAAATGTTTACATTAGATGAAGAAAAACAGGTGCAGCGTGGTGAAAAGGAAGACATTCAGCTGAACTTGAAGGCTTGCATAATTCCTGAGAAAAAGGATCTGTGTCAAACAGATTCAGAAAGGTGAGTGTGCTGGAATTCTCAACAGGCAGGCTTTTGATTTTTACAGCATTTCCAATGGATAAAACATCACAGTAGGTTTTAAGGGCAAGGAAATGGCATTGAACTAAGCAATCAAAGATATTGATGCGTTTAATTGTATCAATCAAAGATACTGAAATTAGTTTGCATAGCATTGAACAGAAAGTAAAATGGAATGTAGCTAGATCTGACACTGGTGGACACAATTTATTCCAGTAGGTGCAGATGAAAACATAAGATAACCGCATCCTCTTGGATACACACCTTAACATGGTGAGGTGGTTTGAGCATGTCAGTGAAACTGAGAGCAACGCCATCAGGAGCGCAAGCTTGGTCAAGATCCTAAACTCCTGGAAGAGTCACTCAAGGTGGAATTGTCAAAGCTGAGACACCAGACTAAGATGCATCCATGCCCTTCAGGAATCAACAGTCACATCAGCAGAAGAGAATTGAATGTTCCAATGTTGATGGGAGTGGAGGAATTCTTGCAGGTTAGGATGACAGATACCATCAATGAAGAATCTTTTGCTGAAGAACCAGAAATCTTAGAAAGTGAAGTAAAAGCTGCACTCAAAGCAATTGAGAGAAACAAAGCACCTGGAGTAGATGGGATACCAATAGAGCTATTTCAGGCTACAGAAATGGAGTCCATCAAAATCTTAACAAGAAGTCAACAAATATGGAAAACAAAACAATGGCCTACAGACTGAAAACAGTCTACATTCCAATTCCAAAAAAGGGGTATGCCAAAAAGTGCAGCAACTATTGGACTACTGTGCTAATTTCCCATGCAAGCAAAGTGATGCTCAAAATTCTTCAGTGAATTAGCATATATGGAACAAGAAATGCCAGATGTTCAAGCTGGATTCAGAAAAGGAAGAGGCACTAGAGATCACATTGCAAATTTACAATGCGTAATGGAACATGCCAGAGAATTTCAGAAGAAAATCAGCCTGTATTTTCTAGATTACAGCAAAGCTTTTGACTGTGTGGATCATGAAAAGCTATGGAGAGTGTTAAAAGAAATGGGGGTGCCACAACATCGTATTGTTTTGATGTGCAATCTGTACTCTGGGCAAGAAGCTACTTTCAGAACAGAATATGGGGAAACAGAATGGTTTCCAATTGGAAACGTGTCAGTCAAGAATGCATATTATCTTCCTACCCTGTCCAACCTCTATGCAGAGTATATCATAAAGAAAATTGGATTACATCTAGAAGAAGGTGGAGTGAAAATTGGTGGAAGGAATATTAACAATTTGAGATACGCAGATGACACCACGTTACTGGCAGAAAATAGTGAAAACTTGTAATGGCTACTGATGAAGGTTAAAGAAGAAAGCTCCAAAGGAGGATTACAGCTGAACATCAAGAAAAGTAATGACCACTGAAGAATTACACAGTTCTTAAGTTGACAGTGAGGAAATTTAAATTGTTCACAATTTTCTATTCCTTGGCTCAATCATCAACCAAAAAAGTGACTGCAATAAAGAAGTCAGACAAAGATTGTGACTTAGAAGAGCGGCTGTGAGGGAACTAAAAAAGATCCTCAAGGATAAAGATGTCTCTCTGGGAACCAAGATCAAGATAATCCAAAGTATGATATTCCCCATTATTATGTATGTACATGAAAGTTGGACGGTGAAGAAAGCTGACAGGAAGAAAACTGCGTCATTTGAAATGGAGGAGGAGAGTTTTGCAGATACCATGGACAGCCAAAAAGACAAACAAGTAGGTTCCAGATCAAATCAAGCCTGAATTCTCCCTAGAAGATAAAATGACGAAACTGAGGCTGTTGTACTTTAGTGACATCATGAGAAGACAAGATTCTCTGGAAAAGTCAATAATGCTAGGAAAAGTGGAAGGCAGTAGAAAAAAAGGAAGACGAGATGGCTTGACTCAATAAAAGAAGCCATGTCCTCCAGTTTGCAGGATCTGAGCAAGTCTGTTAATGATAGGACATTTTGGAGGTCTCTCATTCATAGGATCGCCATAGGTTGGAGGCAACTTGACAGCACATAACACACACACAACCACCCAGATAAAATGACTCTAAAACAATGAAAGATGTTGTTGCAAAACATATGAAGCAACTTCAATATAGAAAAAAGGTTCTGTTAGGAGTTATTAAAGAGATAATATGTCAGGAAGATTATTCAAGTGATATACATCAGATATATAACTGGAGTCCTTAGTATCCTCTATATCAAGATATAATACACACAATTTCACTCATTGAAAGTTTGAGAAGTGACAAAAATTGGAGCTCAAGTAAAGGTATTTGGTAGTGTTCCTAATATTAGGCCCAATTCTATTGTTAGTGATTTCTCCATGGGCATAATGGAGAGATGTGTACCCTTCCATGCTTTTACTACACCTACAAAAACATATCCATATGTACCAATGACTTAGAGAACAAGGCAAAGTACTTGCATCTAACTGTGTCATATAGTAAGTGTATGAAGTGGCTGAGGTTGCTGGAAGGACACCTGTGATGCACAAGCCCCCTTTCTGGGCACACTCTCTGCTTTCCTTCACCACCACCCCAACAGTGCCTAAGCTCTGCAAAGGGCGAGGAAAGAGGCTAGTTCATGGTGCTCCTTCTGACCCACCGTGTATGGAAGTCAGAGGAACCCCTGAACTCCTAATACTCCCTGGCAAGACCACCACTCACCTTTCCCGGGTTCCAGGGTTGGTATACTCACAAGCAAAGACAATTGAGATAAGAAAAATGATCTCTTTATTAAATAGTTCAATTTAAGTAAACAATTAAAATTACATCCAGTGCAAGTCTCTAAAGTTCAGAAGCACAGAAAATAAGAAAGACTAACTTAGCAAGATGTTGTGGCTAGTTACCTGGAGCATGTGTTGTTCCCTAGCTCCTTGCACAAACAGTTCAAGTAGCAGCCGGGCAAATATACCCACAAGGCACCAACAGCTCATAATTCTTCAACTCTCTGCTTGTCTAATGTTTGCTCCTATGCTCACTCTCTCTTTGCCAGATCTTAGGCCAGTTATAGGCTTCAGACCCACTTCAGCCAATTAGGAAGTCATACTGTGGTAATTCGGGGTGCTCTTTATTCCTCCCCTCCCAACTCTAAGATCAGGATGCAAAACTCACCAGCTGGAATAGCCTTGACTAATTACCTGGAAGAATATCTTTTAGCTCAGGTGCATGGAGTTAGCAGGACTGAGTCCCGAGCAGTTTGTTAACTGACTCTATGGCATCACAACACCACATAGAACACATTGAGAGTCATCAATACGGAAGTTCTAATCAGCCCATAATTGAATCTGGATTCATCAAAGTATAGTCAGTGTAAAGGCTTAGATCTGTGAAGCGGTAACAGTGTCCAGAAACGTGTGCAGCATAGAGTTGCCAGCCCTCCTTACCCTAAAAGTGGGGGGGGGATCAATTTGACTCCACTGAGACCACATAGTTTCCAGTTTTCCACTAGAAATGTATCATCCGAGCCTCAGCAAGTGCTCATGTCATTTCACTGAGTGCTCTGGTGGTTCCTAGCCAGCCTCTCCCCTCTCCCCGACCCTGCCGTCCAGGTGAGTAGAGCAGGGGGGCAGAAGGTGGGAGTGGGGAGGCATCCCCAACACAGCATTCTGTTGTCTCTCCACACGGTACCCAGTGTCTTCCACAACTAACCAAGGGGCAAAGCCATCCCAGTTATTGTTTGTGACTTGGTTACAAGTTGATCCTTGTTTGCTTTATTTCAGTAGTTCAACAGAACATAAAGCGAGCAATTCAGAACAAGCACATGTTAGTGTGCAGGACTCTGGTGTTGCAGTGGCCCACTGCAAAACTATTGAGACATTAACAGACCATATAAAGTAAGTATTTGATAGACACAAAGAAATATTTGGTGCCCTTGTTTCCTAACAAATAACTTTCTGAGATACGATTTCATGAAAAATATGAATCAAGATGGTCGCTGGATAATCCCTATGCAGTCAGTATTCAACTAGACAAATGTTGGCTCTTTCTGGTACGATCTTCCATACTTCATAGGAATTGTTTTCAAATGCTTTCTTACTACCTCTGTCAGGTTATTTTGTGTTATTTTGCTGAAAGTAATTAAGCCCACTCAGAAATGTACCTTTTAGATATTGAGTTAATAATGTGCAGAGTCTGTGTGTACATTGGCTTGCATTTCTGGAGCATTTGCATTCATGAAACTGCTCATTAGTGAATTGTAGTGTGGGAGCCAAACAAGGAAACGGAGCATTTGGTGTTGGCCTTTCCTTCTATATAAACATTCATAGGACTGTGATTTAAACTAGAGATGGGTACGAACAGAAAAAAACCCAAACATGATGTTCGTTGCCATCCACAAACAGGGACTCACGAACACTTATGAGCATGACTTGTTCACGAATATGTTTGTGGTTGGATGTTCGTGGGGGCTAGCAGGCTCTCCTCCAGCCATCATCCAAGTTTGGTCAAGATCTCTACTGCACCACTCCAGGAAACCTTACCTGAGCAGGCAGCAGCAAAGGTACCAATAGTAAATAATAGCTTGGCCCCAGAGCCTGGCAGCAGCCCTGGAACCTGAAGGGGTAGATCCATATCCCATCACACACAAAATTCGAGCTCCAATGTACTCTCCCTGTCTCTCTGCCAACAGCAGCTGTCTCTCTCCCTCTCCACTGTCTGCAAAGACTAGCCAGAGCTGGGAGCCCCCCCTCCCCCATGGTCTTTGCTTTCTTGTAACAAATTTGGAGCTCCAAATTGGGCTTAGATTGGGGTTTCCAGGGTAACAGCAGGCATTCAGACAGAGTTCAGACAATCCCTGCCTAAGTTGCCAAGAGAATTGATTGCAGGTGCCCGACTGTCTGGCTTGATGAACAGCAACGAACGAGGCGTGCAACGACCACCTGTTCGTTTAGAATGGGGCTTCACGAACAGCTTGTTCATGAACAGCAGATTAGGCTGCTTGTGGCTTTTTTGATTCATATTGCTGTTCGTGCCCATCTTTAATTTAAACTTGCTATTGCTTTAGCATTGTCTGATATTTTTAATTGATAGTTTTTAATTGTTGACTGTATTTTTAATTATTTCACTGGCTTATTCTTTATTATTTATATTGAAAACTGCCTTGAGTGTAGTTTTATAGAAAGCTGGGACGTAAATGTTTTAAATAAATAGATGTATAAATAGGATTCATTATTTTGAACCTACGATAGACATACATGTTTTGATAAAAATGTTTTTGTTGTTTTCTAGAGAAGTCCTGATGTATTTTTTACCTAAATGTTCTCTTTCAAGAGAACATCTTACATGTATGTCCACTGAAGATATTTTGTCTATTTTCAAAGTAAGTGAGCATCTAAATTAAATATAAATTAATTTAAATGTTTGAGTACATGTCCTGATACTTATAATTAGCTAATAAAGAGCAACAGCATTTGATCACACATATGCAGTTATTATCCTCATTGTCCATTGTCCTTTGTGTGTTTCTCTAAATTATTTTTTCACCATTTTCAATTTCTGAATTGGGGGAAGGGGAATGGAAAAGTTAAACTAAAGTTAAACTAAGATGGGTTGCCATATTAGTCTGTAGCAGTAGAAAAGAGCAAGAATCCAGTAGCACCTATAAAACTAACAACATTTGTGGTAGGGTATGAGCTTTCATGAGTCACAACTCACTTCTTCAGGTACAACTAGAACATGAATCCATCTGTCCTTATATCTTGGAGAGTGATTTCAGATGCGAAGACAATAGCCAGTGAATGACGATAGCAGCCATGATAGGATAGAGTGGGGTAACGGTGGGTGGGATAACAGCCAAAATGGTTTACAAAGACTGTGTGAAAGGTAACTTAGTATCATGACCTGATTCCAGAACCAAATTCTGTGTTCACATGTAATTGCAGAATACACACAAGACCTGTATGTTAGTTACCAGAATTTGTTAGAGATTGTGTGAGTCAATCCAACATTTAGTTAAGATAGTGGCAATCTGAAATATTTGTGTGTGTGTGTGTGTTAGTGCAAATATCTGCATTTTCTTTACTATTTGAATTTGCTTCCATGTCTCAGCTTTTCTATTTACTGTTTTCATATTATACAAGGGTCATCTGATTCAATTTTCTAAATCTATGCATTTTGTTTTATTTATATAAAAAAGCTGAAAGGGCATTCTGAGCAGAATAAGAAGGTACCTCTAGACATCTATCAGGTAAACCATATTTGATATGGCTAATTAATATGCTGAACTGATTTATTATCAGATTTCTACTAGTCATTGTAATAAGGGAAATAAGAAAAAATGTACACCTCCATTAGTTTTTTATAATTTCCATTGACATTGTTTCAATGGAGATGGGAGCAAATTGTTTCAATGGAGATGGGAGGAATTCTTGAAGATTAGCTACTGGGCAGCAGCAATAGTGGAAAGCGACATTGGCAGAAGATCTTTCACAGACAACGGCAGTGTCACTTCAACTAACCTTGGTTAGTACTGCACAGAAGAAGGCAATGGTAAACCACTTTTGCTAATCTATTACCTTGAAAACCCTATGATTAGACAATCCAAATGAAAAAGATACAGTGCTGGAAAACAGGACCCCCAGGTTGGATGGCACTCAATTGGCTACTTGCGAAGAGTTGAGGACAAGTACAAATAACATTATTCTTAATGATGGGACTGGATTAAAGCCGAAAGGACGTCCAGTTGCGGACGTGAATAGATGCAAAAGGAATGTCCAAAGCTGTGCGACACACATAATAGGAAAATGGAATGTGAGAAGTATGAAGCCAGGTAAGCTAGAAATTGTAAAACAAGAAATGGAATGTTTAAACATTACAGTCCTGGGTGTGAGTGAACTAATGTGGACCAGCTCAGGACACTATCAGTCAGAAAACCATAGTTTTACTGCGGAAATTAATTCAAAAGAAACAGTGTTACTCTAATAGTGAGGCAAGACATAGCACAAGCAGTCAAGAGCTACAACACAAAGTCTGACCGGTAATATCAATCAGACTTCACGCAAAGCCTATTAACATAACCATCATTCAAGTTTATGCTTCAACTATGGCTGCTGAGGAAGAAATGGAAAACTTTTACGCAAGTGTCCAAGAAGAAATAGATTGTACACCTAAACAAGATATGCAGTGACTGGAAGGCAAAAGTAGGAAATAAAGCAGAATCAAACATAATTGGAATATTTGGACTAGGATCACAAAATGAAGCAGGACAGCAACTCATAGAATTTTTTGAAGCCAACAACCTGTTCGTGGATATTACATGCTTCAGGCAACCAAAAAGATGATTGTATATGTGGAAATCACTGGGTGACCAATACAGGAACCAAATAGATTACATAATTGGAAGCGGAAGATGGAGAAGCTCTATTCTCTCTGCTACAGCAAGACCACGAACCCACAACAACAAAGGGGGGACCCCTGGACTAGCAAAACACTATCTATACACAACCAGGGAAAATAACAGTTTCAAGATATCAATTTTATAAATCTTATAGACATGCAAAGTGCAAAACCAATTAATGTAAATATAAACACAATATAGTCAATCAATAAATAGTAATGTCACATCCAACGGGTAGTGTCAAAAGTCCATCTAATGAAAGTCCAACTGGTGGAGAGTCATACAAAAGTCAATATTCCATTTCTCTTTCTTTCATTAACAAATTTTTCTTTCTTTCATTAACAAATTCTTTGACATGGACCATCACATAATCTTGAAGGATTAGAGCTGGACGTTCCTTAATTGTATTTATATCTTTGTTCTACTATTGTATAATTGTATTTATTGTATTTATATCTTTGTTCTACTATAAAGAATACATAATGCCTTTTTACATTATATAAAATACTTTTATTCCAGTCCATAAAAACCATGCCTGTGAGGAAGTGAGAGTATGAAATGGGAATTGGAAATCGGGCAGTATGTTTGAAGGAACGTCCAGCTCTAATCCTTATAGATTATGTGATGGTCCAGGTCAAAGAATTTGTTAATGACAGAAAGAAAAAATTGTTAATGAAAGAAAGAGAAATGGAATATTGACTTTTGTATGACTCTCCATCAGTTGGACTTCCATTAGATGGACTTTTGACTCTACCTGTTGGATGTAACATTACTATTTATTGATTGACTATATTGTGTTTATATTTACATTAATTGGTTTTGCACTTTGCATGTCTATAAGATTTATAAAACTGACAGATATCTTGAAACTGTTGTTTTCCCTGGTTGTGTATAGATAGTATAAAGCAAGACCAGGAGCTGATTGCAATACAGATCATGAGTTGCTAATATCAAAAATTAGAATAAAGCTGAAGAGAAACACTAAAAGAATCATCGTGCCAAAATACAATCTAAATAATATTCCTGAAGAATTTGAAGACCAGGTAAAGAACAGATTTGCAATATTAAGTTTAATTGATTATGATCCAGAACAACTGTGGACTGAAACGATATTATGAAGGAAGAATGTGCAAAGACTATTCTTGATGGCAAAAGAAAGGAGAAGCCTATATGGATGACTGTGAGGAAACTCTTAAAATGGCCAAAAGTAGATGAAAAGCAAAAGGTGACAGAAATAGGGTCAAAATTCTAAATGCAGCTTTTCAGCAACTTGCATGCAGAGACAAAGAAATGTATTATAATAACCAGTGCAAAGAAATAGAAGACAACAACAAAAAAGATAGAAAAAGAGATCTGTTCCAAAAGATCTGAGAAATCAAAGGGAAATTCAAGCCATGGCTTGGGATGCTGAAAGATCAACATGGAAATACAGTGGAAAAGAGCAAGAGTCCAGCAGCACCTATAAGACTAATAAAATTAGTGGTAGGCTATGAGCTTTTGTGAGCCACAATGAGCTGTGGTTCATGAAAGCTCATACTCTACCACTTATAAGTGCTACTGGACTCTTGCTCTTTTCCACTGCTACAGATAGACTAACATGGCCACCCATCTTGACCTATCTCCATGGAAATACAGTATCTGATCAGGACAAAATAGAGGAAAAATGGAAACAATACACCAAAGAACTATACAAAAGAGATGGAAGGATGACAGATACTTTTGACAAAGAATCTTTTGATAAAGAACCAGAAATACTAGAAAGTGAAGTAAAAGTTGCAGTCAAAGCAACTGGGAAAAACAAAGCACTTAGATGGGATACTAATAGAGCTATTTCAGACTACAGAAATGGATTCCATCAGAATCTTAACAAGAATTGGTTAACAAATACAGAAAACAAAACAATGGCCCACTGACTGGAAACGCTCAGTCTACATTCCAATCCCCAAAAAAGGGGACGCCAAGGAGTGCAGTAACTATCAGACAATTGTGTTAATTTCCCATGCAAGCAAAGTGATGCTCAAAATTCTACAGCAAAGGCTCTTACCATGTTGTGTACTGGCGGGCGAGAAATGCCAGATGTTCAAGCTGAATTCAGAAAAGGAAGAAGCACCAGAGGTCACATTGCAAATTTACAATGGCTAATGGAACATACCAGGGAATTTCAGAAGAAAATCAGCCTGTGTTTTCTAGATTACAGCAAAGCGTTTGACTGTGTGGATCATGAAAAGCTATGGAGAGTCTTAAAAGAAATGGGGGTGCCACAACATCTGATCATTTTGATGCGCAACCTGTACTCTGGACAAGAGGCTACTGTCAGGACAGAATATGGAGAAACTGCAATGAATATGGAGACTGCAATGAAGAAATCAGACAAAGATTGAGACTTGGAAGAGCAGCTGTGAGGGAGCTAGAGAAGATCCTTAAAGATAAATGTGTCTATCTGGGAACCAAGATCAAGATAATCCAAACTATGGTATTCCCCATTACTATGTAGGTTAGCGGAACCAAGATCAAGATAATCCAAACTATGGTATTTCCCATTACTATGTAGGTTAGCGGCAGCGCGGCCGCTGTTATGCAGACATGTTGAGCCGCCTCCGCCTCCTCTGTCGCCAGCACTGCCACAGCACCACCATCTGCCGCCGCCACCACTTGTGCTTTGTTGTTGGCTCCATGTAGCTGGGGGCCTGGGGGAGGGAGGAGGGGAGGGGGCAGGTGGGGAAGGAAGGCAGGGAAAAAAAACGCAGCCAAAGGAGAGGAAGGCAGGAGCGGAGGAGGAGCCACCAGAGCAGGCCAGGCCATTGGGCCTGTGGAGAGGGGAGGCGGGAGCCCAGCGGCTGGAGCGGAATAAAAATTTAGGCATATTTTTCCATTACTATGTATGGATGTGAAAGCTGGACAGTGAAGAAAGCTGACAAGAAGAAAAATGATTCATTTGAAATGTGATGTTAGAGGAGAGTTTTGCAGATACCCTTGACAGCCAAAAAGACAAATATGTGTCTACTAGATCAAATCAAGCCTGAATTCTCCCTAGAAGCTGGTAGAGAACCCATCAATTAGCAAAGGTGTTGATAACCAGGTTTCCTGGAGGAGGACAATATCAAACAAGGAAAGATAATTCAGAAATGAAAGGTCAGATTTCTTAGAATGCCAACCCGCAATGTTGGCTTCTCTTAAGATCGTATAAATCTTTAGCCCTAGAAGCTAAAATGACAAAACTAAAGCTATCGTACTTTGGTCACATCATGAGAAGACAAGATTCTCTGGAAAAGTCAATAATGCTAGGGGAAGTAAAAGGCAATACAAAATGAGGAAGACTTAAAACAAGATGGCTTGATTAAATAAAAGAAGCCTCCAGTTTGCAGGATCTGAGCAAGTCTGTTAGTTATAGGACGTTGTGGAGGTCTTTCCTTCATAGGATCGCCATAGATTGGAGGCGACGTGATGGCACATAACACATGCAATAGCTAGTAAGTCTGGTAAGGGCTCTCAGACAGACGCTTTTCCAAGCCATGGTGTATGAGAGACTTTAATGGGAGATACCAGGAATTGGACTCAAGGCACTGTACATGCAAAGCTTATCCTTTACCATGGCAGTGTCCTATTAACCTATGCAAGAGCTTTCCCTTGGTCCCAATTTAAAAGAATTTGTACTTTTTAAAAAATAAAGATCAATGTTTTTTTCTATTTTATGTTTAAGGGGAGGGGGGAATTAATAGTAGAGTGTAAAATGCTAAGGGGGTTTCTTTATGTGTTTTAGTATTATTCACAATGTGAAAGACATACCTCAGAAAAAATCCAGTCTATAGGCCTTGAAGCTAAACATGCTGAAGCTGAAGCTGAAACTAAGATTGGTCTGTGTGAGGTACAAGTAAAGACTGCACAAGAAAGACTTAATCATCTTCGGGAAAAGATGGCACAACTTCTGTTGAAAATTCATCCAGTAAGTGCTTCTGTTTTAATTGAATTTTAGACGTGCCAATGAAACTAGTATTCCAGCACTTAGCATTTAAGCTTTGGCAATTCATAATGTTTACTTTCTCTACAAAGTTGAGCATCTAAACCTCAAGTGCCTTTGGCTTTTTGTATATGTGAGTCACAGCCTTCTTCCTCTCACCTAGTAGTGGCTGAATCTCTGTCTCTCTGTGTCTGTGCCAGCCTTCCCTTCATTCTGTTCCTACCTAGTGCCTTAAACACATGGGGCACCTTGGGTGCTGACTTCCAGTGCTCATCAGCTGGCTGTTTGCCACTTGCCATACACTGCTGCTAACAACAGTTGCCATAACATAAGGAAAATGTTTGTTTAGAGACTTATACCCTGCCAGTTCTACCCAGTAGAAACCCAAAGAGACGTAGAATGAGAGACAGAGAATGACTGGCCAAAGTTATCCAGTGAGCTTCCATGGCAGAGCTGGGATTTGAACCTGACCAATTCTTTAATCGCTACACTATAGAGAATTTAAAAGGAAGGGGAGGAAAGGCAATGACAGTTCCAAGCTATTATTTGTCATTTTTTTTGGCAAATAATATTCCTGAGTGGCAGTTCTTGAAAAAATGTCTGTTACTTTTACCAGTAAAATCTAAAAGAGTCCAGTAGCACCTTTAAGACTAACCAACTTTACTGTAGCATAAGCCTTTGAGAATCACAGTTCTCTTCGTCAGATGCATCTGATGAAGAGAACTGTGATCTGACGAAGAGAACTGTGATTCTCAAAAGCTTATGCTACAGTAAAGTTGGTTAGTCTTAAAGGTGCTACTGGACTCTTTTCGATTTTGCTACTACAGACTAACATGGCTAACTCCTCTGGAACTCTTACCAGTGATACTCTTCACTATATATTAGAAAAGAAGCCATGCCGTCATCACTCCATTTTAAATAGGATTGCAACCTCTGATCTGTTGAATCAGGAGTTTAGTCAACTTACATTATAGTTGATTATTAGGAAGAACCCAAATTAAGGAGGCTGAGAGTTAAGGGAACATTTATTTTAAGTTTATGTTAGTTCTGTGTGTATTATATTGAAGAAAATGAAAGGATAAAATATTAAATATAACCTTTCCATGCAAAAATAAATGGAAAAGTGTATGAAATTGTAAGTTGTGTTATACTTTTGTGCAAATTCATTTACATCTATTAGTTTAAATAATCATTGACTATATTCAGTCAAAAGGCAAATATTAGTTCACTAAAAATTATTTAATTGGTTAGGAGCTCTAATTTTTTACTTCATATGTTGAGATCAATATCACACCAATTAATATTTTCAAACCCCCATTTCTTCTGTGACTTTGATTGTAAAATTCTTACTATAGATGCTTGGATAGCATTGAACTAAATGGAATATATGTATTCAGTGTTTAAACATAAACTCTAGGGTTCTTTGATTATCAGAATCAGGAGTTTTTAAGATGCATGATCCAAAGAATGTCAGAAAGTTTTGCACTTGAAGTATTCAGGCCCAGTGAAAATGATAGAACCTGCAGTTACTAGAGAGGCTGACAAAGCTTCTTTGGCTTGGAGTACGAGCTCTAGCAGCTTAGAACCCCCCCCCCCCAAAGTAAGGTGACCTCATGACTGCTGAATCCCTCTGCTCAGAAGATAAATCTGAGAGCCAAAGCAATATCTCCTCTCCTCTGCTCTTCTAACATATTGCCACCTCTTTTCTGTACCTCCCCATCTCATAGCAAGGCACATGAGAGTAAGAGAAATATTTGCAGAATCACCTCCCCCTCTTTCTTTTTGCTTCCCTCCCTCCTGGTATATTCTTGCATCTCCCAGAATTCCTGACATTAACTATCCTCTCAGTAGCCTAACTGCATTAGGGTAACCATCCTCTGCATGGGGCATGGAGTTTTCCAGGAATTACAACTGATCGCCAGACTACAGGTAACAGTTCCCGTGTAAGAAATGTCAGCTACAGAAGGCAGACTCTATGGAATAATGTCAATGACAACCCCCCCCCATCCATTCAATCCTCATGCACCCTGAAATCTTCAGTAATTTCCAGGCTGCAGTTGGCAACTGTCACTCCATTACTCTCCATCTACACCACCTTCAGCCTGATGGCACGTTATTCTAAGTTCTCAAAGAGCTTGAGTTTCGGCTCTAATGAAATGAATGTTTTGACTATATGGAAAAAAATGTCTAAAACATGCAAGTGAAAGGGGGGGGGTAATCCAAGAGAGAAAATATATGTTGTGCTTTACCTGGGGACGTTCAAGTGTAGGATTTTATGTGTGGCCCTCAATTCACGTGCAGACTGTCTCTTGCTTGGCACACATGCATGCTGCTTTCATGAGACTTCCCTTTGTGTGATAGCATTTGCAAGTGAGTACAAATGCGGAGTTGGGAGGGCAGAGCTCCAATTCTTTTCTAGCAGTGAGTACTTTCAGGAATGGACACTGTAGAGCAAGTACTTTAGGCTCCTCTGACTTGCCAATTTGCATTTCTTTTTAAGGTGTGAGAGAGTCAAGAGCTACATTTCAAACAATGAATGTGGGAGGTGGAGGAAACTTGGAATTTTGCAGTTGTAAACAGCCTGGATACTTTTAGCAGTTGAGGAGGAACTGATTGAATGCATGAATGTACTCACGTGGAGCAAATTGAAGTGTGACTGTACATGTGCATGGGAGTGTGCAAGTGCATGGGGAGTGTGCAAGTGCATGGGAAGTTGGAGAGGGGAACACATTAAATGAGGTTTAAATTGTAACATATAGTTCAACCCTAAGACTTGCATCCTGTTATAGAAATTGTTATAGACCAAGCACAGTAGTCAAACTATCCACCTTCATCCTGTGGAAGTACCTTCCACTAAGGGACAGGATTTTGTAGTTTTCCAGTTGATGGTGTGGCTGCAGATAAAGCACAGCAGCAACGGAGCTTCCACGTGGCAGGTTACCCCAAAGTTTCCCTGCCCCAACCCCCTGGAAGCGGCCACCTCCCTCTTCTGGGTCACCAGGGCTTTTGCGTTTTTTTTAAAAAAATGGCATCAGAATATCATTATATTTATATTCTGCTGTAGCAATAAGTGTAGCAATTTCTCTGACTTCCCAGCTTTCATTGTTTTTAAAGTAAGTCATTTGTCCCCTCCTTAGCAAAAATATGCCTTTTCCCCCTATATCTCCACAAGGGAATCGACTAGAGGCTTACTTAAAAAAATATTAAACCTGGGATTTCAGAAAAACTGCTATACTTGTCATTACAACAGTATATTGATACAATGATATTCTGGTGCCAATATTTTAAAAAATTAAAAGCCCCCTAGTTTCAGGGAGAAGAAATGGTTGCTGCAAGGACAGGGTCAGGGGAAATTATCACCATAAGACCCAGAAAATCTGAATTTTCCCACATGCACAAGATTGATCCAGGATTTACTGTGATCTTTCCCGAAACTTCAGAGCAAAGCAGGTTTGCAAAAGGCTAGAGAAAAGCCAGAGAAATCCTTGAGGTGCACAAATGCATCACAATGCTGTAAGGAAACATGAAAAAAATCTCACTGCCCCAAACCATTTAACTTGGAGCAGATAGCTAATGTGGAAGACACTAGAGAAATCTTGTGTTTCCAAGGCTGCATACTGGATAAGGAAGTCTTATAAACATAAAAAGTCTATGTAAAACTTCTTACCCTCATTTTTCATACTACTGCCCTTTGTTCCTGGGATTATTTATCTCCTTTCAAAGAACAAAAATAGATTTTCATCTGAGGCTTGTGCCCTATCTGATCAAAGCAGATGACATTTCTATATTTTCTACTTTCTCTATGTTATCTTCCATACAGATATCAGTAACCGAACAAGAGTCTTGTTAAAAAAAAAAAGAAAGCTACAGTTCAACTGAAATCTTTAAACTGCTTACTTTGGAGTAAGGCTTCTGAAATAAATAATACTGCTCCAGAAATTAGCAGTTTGAAGATCACAATTTTTTTGACATTAGGATCTTTTACAAGTTAAACATTGCTATAGGGTCACTTAAATTGAATTGAAACCATGGTGCTGGTGTAGAAAGCTTTACTCTTTTCATTGTGCTGTTTCCCTAATGTAACCCACCCATACCCAGTTGTTATTTGCTCTGCAGAGGAAATCATGGGCATACTTGTTCAGTGACTGTTTACTCTGAGTATACATTAATCATTATTGTATTACCTCATTCTGTTTCAGCATCTTCTTATAAATAACCTGGAAGACATTGATGGCTACCTAGAAGAAATTCAGAAGGAAGAGCACCTAAGTACATTATTTTGTGTGAATACCAGCAGTGCCAGTGAATGAGGCAAAATTATACTGCTGCAATACGAAGTGTGAGGCTTGTAACACTTTATAATGCATAAACCCTATTATGTAGTGTGGCAGTAATCCTGTGAGCACTGCTGCTGTGCAGTTTCCATTCATTCTAATGGGACTCTCCACACAAGACCCATTGAAGAATGGAAGTGGTGTGTGTTAAAACTTGACATTGTTAGTGTGTCAGTTGAAGAGTTGGAGCTTTTAAAAAGTTGCTTTTGTTTATTTGAAAATATTAATATGTTAATATGTAACACTACAAACAGTAGATATTTTATTTTTTCAGAAGAAATCAAAGTTTTCCGTTTTAACTTATTAGTGATGCAGACTGTCTTACATAATAAAGAAAGATTGTTGCCAAAGCAAGTGTTTAGTTGCCAAACCAAGTGGCTAGTGTTGCTTCCATACCTGGTATTTGGTCTGACTTGGTGGCTAATGGGAGGGAGAAGTTTTGCTACGTCCACACAGCATTGTATTCCTTTTGTGTACTTTCCAGTTTATCCCCAGATTTCTTGCGATATTTCCAAACCCTAATTTGCTACACTGTGCCAGGGGGATTGGATGGGTGCTGTATGGATGGGAAAGTCCAGAACTTTTCCAAACCCACCCACAATGGTACCATTTTACCTGCCCAGTCCCTGTGGCTGCCACTCCCACTCCCCCAATCCACTGGAGGGCTTTTTCAGGGTTTTTAAAATCAGTAATTGACAGACTGTTGTAGAGTAATGCTATAGCATTGTAAATTACTTTTAAAAGAAAAAAGGAGATGCCCCGTTCCCCCAAGGTGCAAGAAGAAATGCCCATCATAGAGTAGGGAAAATGTGGAGAAGCCATCACGTGTAAGCCCTGTTGCTGCTGCTCTTGATCATCAGCCGCCACAGCTGCAAGGAAACCCTGTCCTAACTAGGATTTTGCAGTACAAGCAAATAAATGCTTAAGATGTGGAATGAATGCTTCACCATATCACTAGCTTGCAGTAATCTTATTCCAGATGTTTGTTTCTTTGTATATTATCCACTTTTCTCACAGAGTTTCAAGGCAGATTACATAGTGTAAATCAAATACTATTAACAGGACAGGACCTCCAATAGAATAGTGCAGTAGGGTTTGGACTGCAGAAATCTGAAAACAAGCAAAAATCTGAAACAAACTTGAAACAAAAGCATAAGCATTTAAACCTGACATGTTAAATAAAAGAAATTACACAGTAGAAGCATGCTTGCAACAACACACAGAACACAATAGTATATTCCATGATCCCTCTCTCTTTGCTAAAGTATCTTTCTCAACCATTTTATTTCAATACAGTCCTATTACCTGCTTTAGAAAACCCTCCTGAATAATTCAGTTTTGCATAGTTTTCAAATGTCTCCATTTGCAAAACAGATGTGGGCCATTTGGCTTCTGTTTTTCGGTGCTTTTTCTGGGTCCATGGAAAGTGTGTTCCCAAAAAAGCCAGCACAAAAATTGAAGCCGAACGGCCCGCAACTGTTTGGCAAGCAGATACATCTGGATTCATGAGGAAAAGCCACCAGTGTTCGGTGAGTGGACTGTCCCTTTAAGGGCATGTGGAAATGGCCTTCATCAGGAAGGCCATTCCATAAAGTGGGGACCACAACAGAAATACACATTACGAAGTACCTAGGGATGCTCAAGTGAGCCTCATTTCTCACACCTTGAAGAAATGCAAACTGGCAAGTTAGAGGAGCCTAAAGTACTTGCTCTACAGTGTCCATCCCTGAGAATTCTTGCTGCGAAAACAAAGCTGAATTGGAGCTCTGCCGTTCGTACTCGCACATGCAATCACACAAAGGGAGCTCCTGTGAAAGTGGCATCTGTGTGTGCCGAGCAAGACACAACCTGCTCGTGAATTGAGGACCACACATAAAATCCTGCACTTGAGCATCCCCGGGTAATTTACAGTATGTATTTCCACCCAGAGGAAGCATGGGTATGGGCAGTTGCAGGCTTCCCCCAGTTGGTACAGAATGCTGCAGCTCAGTTATTATTGGGATCTAGATGGAGCATGCATAGTATGCCCATTTTGCAAATGCTACATTGGCTTCCCATCAGTTACCAGTCTCAATTCATGATATTGGCTATCCCATGCAAGGCCTTCATACTAGGGTTGCCAGGTCGCTTGACAACCCCGGGTGGGAGATTGGAAGCCTGGCACTTACCCTGCCTTGTCCTGGGTGTTTTTCTTTGTGCGGGCCCACCAGTGTTAGTTGTTAGCCGCTTTTTCCTAGAAACGTCCCTTCCACATAGCAAACAACCAGTCCTGGCTTACTGTACTTCATTGAAGCAGAAGGTTCTTGAGAAAATAACAACAAGCATGGTCTTTGGACCTAGAAGGGGCACCCATTCAGGAACAGATTTCTCCATCATAGAAAAACAGTCGGCTTGATATTTCTCACTATGTTGTGATTTGCCCAAGATCCCCTAGCAGCCGTTTTGTGATTGACAGTGCCACCCCATGTCAGCCATCTTGTGGTGGTGCCTGCTAACTCTTCTCAACATATCAAAAATGCCTAGGGGATCAAAAAGATAGTTGACTCCTTAGCTGATAGATTGTTTATTCAGATAATTGTACTTCCCAGCCCACATTTTGGATAGTCTGTACATTTATTCATTTTCTTTCAGTTAAATAGGGGAAAGGACCTTGTGATACCACAGGGAGCAGACAATCAGCATCATAAACAGTTAGAGTTGCCTGGTCCAGGTTCGGAAATTCCTGGAGATTTGGAGGGTGGTGTTGGGGGAAGGGAGGGGCCTCAGTGGGGTATGATGCCGTAGAGTTCACCTTTCAGAGCAGCCCTTTTCTCCAGAGAAATTGGTCTCCGTTGCCTGAAGATCAGTTGTAATTCTGGGAGATCTCCAGTTACCACCTGGAGGCTGGCAACCCTATAAGTGGATTTTTTACTGTAAAGTACACATTTCCCTTTACCTTGGCTTTTAAGAAGAGTGTGTGTCTAAACAAAAGTCTTTTGATTGTACTGGAATGGTTTTTTTTTAAAACCATGGGTCAAGAATTTCAAGATGTCAAAACTGCCATGTTGCCTGGAGATCAGTTGTAATTCCGGGAGATCTCCAGCTACCACCTAGGACACAAAGACAAAGTTCCCAACTCCCTGCTGGTCTTTTTAAATATATATATTCTGGTAAATTCAGAATGCAGAGTAATAATCTTGGTTTTTTTTCAAAAAGGCCACTTACAAGTAGGTTTGCCAGGTCCCTACACCCTCCTAGTGCAAGGGGGAGGCCTGGCACTTATTGGGAGGTGTTTCCTCACTCATGAACTCTCAGTGAGTCTCAATGATGTCACTTCTGGAAACTGATATCATTGTGCCAATAGCAGGCATGCTCCCGTGTCACGCAGGGCCATTTCAGCCTGTTTGGAGCCAAAATTGGCCCCTGCAAAGCACAGAAGCATGCCTGCAGCCAACACAACAACACTCAAGGAAGTGATGGCGTGCATCACCAGGAGCACACTCACTGTGTGCATTCCCAGGTTAGCTTCGGAGGCGGTCAATTGCCAGACAGTTTGCTACCTCCCACCAATTACCAGTGTCCAGGGGGCAACAGGGCAAATCCTGCCACAGGCAGGCAACTGGGAACCCTACTGACAAGTAGGCCAGAAGTCACTGGGTGCAACTGACAAGTAGGCCACTGAAACAACTACCCTCTCATGAGTTTATTTTTGTTAGATCCTGCTGTTCCTGTAGAAGATGCAGAGTGGTTTACATGAGGTTCCCTTTGGTCTTCCACTGAAGCAATGATTGAAGTCCCTTTGCTTTTTAGCAGTTCTACATCATCTACAGGATTATGACTGTTCATAATCCTCCTGCTCCCAAATCTACAGTAGACTTGTTCTCTCTATCTAGTTTGTGTGCTTTGTTTCTTCATTAGCACAGTCAGGTTCTCTAAAAGAAATCAGGTTGGGCTCCCTTCATAGATAATCTAAAACAAAAAAATAGTCACAGAAAAGATAACTGGGCTATTCTCTTTGTTGGTACAATGAATGCACTCTGGGTGGGTGCAGAGGCATCATACTGCATTATCCTAGCTGTGGAAAGACTGCCACCCACTGCTAAAAGCTTTCTATATGTAAACTGGTATGAAGGTAATTTTACCAAGAAGCTATATATGCATAGCGTATCTGTTCAGTGATCCGAAAAAGGTTTAAGGCAGCTCTTTCTTCATCTGGCAAGTTGGTGTTTGAATGATAGTTATAAGCAAAATCATTGCTTCTAGGCAACACAATCATTTGGAAAAAAGCACACACACACACACAAAAGAATGCCAGTGATGTGGGATATTATGAATGTCAGTGGGTCAGCAGATAATATAAAACACTGAAAATTCACCACTGGTGTAGACCACTTTACCTATGTGAATTTAAATCAGCGTTGAGCTTACATCAACTTACTCCAGAAGCTCACAAGAATATTAATCGGTCTTTCACACCTTTTGACATGAGTATGATAAAAAAACATTTGTTTCGTTCATGCTGTGAATAAACACGATATTGCACCATACCTCATAACTGGACACAATGTTTAGAAAAGAATAAACAATGCAAATGAATAACCTGTGGGTTTTTTTAATAAAAAATCTTGTCTGAAAATTGAATTTCTATTTCTTTGGGAATGTTAGGTGCAATTTTTTTTTCTAATTACATTTCATATACTCTGTTAAATACTGTTACATATTCATCCCATATGCTACAGAATATATAAGGTTCTGGTATGGAATACACAGTTGTTGATTATTTTTGTGAAAATGTTTCACTGCGTTAATGAATTACACCTCTGTTATAGGTCAGCTTAAGAACATTACTATGTTTAATGTTATATACAGTATTTAATATATACAATAAGCTACAGGCTTTATCTTGGTCATTCACACCATAGCCCTGTGAGTCCAACAAATGTTTTTCCAGTTTATTCAGTCCTTTTGAATCCTGAGTGACTTCCCCAATACCACCTAGTGAATTATTGACCAAGGACAGGAGTTCCTAATGTTACTGATCATGAGAGCACATTTGGAATTTTGAGGAAGGGACATAAGATGTCACTACAAAATAGTTGGCACAGGAAACAATCATGAAATGGCTGCCATGGGGTGCATGCTACAGCCAATCACAAAATATCGGCATATTGCAAGCCAATTCTCCTAAGGTGGAAGCAATTGTGTGTGAATGGATGCTTCCTGTGGACACAAAGATCATGTTTCCTGGACTCTTCTGAAGCATCTTTTACTCCAGTGAGGTGACTTTTTTGCTTTAGGGAACAGATGCTTTGTTAAAGAAACAAGTCTCAAGAAGTGTCATTATTGAAGTGCAAGGAAGCTCAATGCTGAGTGCCATGTTGGGGATTCCTGACCTAGGAGAAATTGGGAATCTTATTTATTCAGTGGATAGAGATGCATTTTTTCATGACAATTAGATTATATTAAATTATTCATTAACTTGCAAAATCCTTGAAGAAGTGGATAGCAGTTTAAGTAAATGCCAGTATAACTATCAGTTGAGCTTCAGCATAAGCAATGGTGATGGCTTACAGCAACAAAACTCTTAAGCATGTGAATATTTTATGGAAATCATATACAAATAAAAACCATGTACTAAAAGACCATCTCTAAAGACTGCTTCACAGTCAAAAACTAACAAAATTGACAGCTATCCACCATGCAACCCAAAACCAGGGAGTTGTCTACTGACATGACATCACACTTTGCAGTAGGCATAATACTGTCAGTTTTGCAACCTTCCCAGTACTTTTTTGTTTACTTGAAAGAGTTTCCTGCTACTGACAACAGCCCCCCCCCCGCCCAATCTGCAATCCTCTTGCAAGAGCAGCTCCCCATTCACAGGATGGATGCTAATGTCTCCAAAAAAAGGACAAGAAAGTCCTTTGGCATTACTCCTTCCACGGGTCATCCTTCCACTTCTTTGTCCTCCTGTCATCAGCACTACCAATTTACATATAGATACTATAGGTATCACCACCCCTACCGATCAGTATATCCTCCCCAGAGGTCTTATTTGTCCATTCATCAATAGCATCAGAGGCATAACAGCTGTGTGAGGTCCAGATCAGGCCAAAGTACTCAGCCCTCTGAAGAATCAGGACAGAGCCAGAAACCACAGTTCTGACTAGATCCCCTGCAGGCTTTTCAGTTATCCTGCCCGTTGGCTCTCAATGACATCTGATAGATGGGTTCTTTCTGTTATTAAAGTTGGCTACCATTTAGAGTTCTGTGAAATGCCTACCATATAGTGTATTATGTGCCTCAAAATGATCTTCCTCTGTTAGGAAAGGACCTCGAGTTTCTCCTGGGGAAAGGTGCAGTTCAATGAGTAGAAACCTCCGCTTCTCCATATGGGTTTTTCTCCTGTTATATTCTGGTTGATAAAAAAAGATGGAGGGAAAAGATCTATCTTGGACCGCCATATTCTGAATACTTTTATCAAAGTGTCTAAATTTAGGATGCTTACACTCCCATCAGCCATACAAATGCTTAGCCCAGATTCTTGGTTTGTAGTCTTGGACCTCCAAGATGCGTATTTCCACATCGCTATATCCTGTCCTGACTTCAGGAAATACTGGAGAATTAAATGTGGAGGTGATATTTTTCAATATGCAGTGATTTCCCAAGGGTATTTACTAAATGTTTAGCTGTTGTGATGGGTCACTTTGTATATCATTATTTGAATGATTGGCTACTTACTGCTGCATCCCAACAAGCTTCTCCCAGAGCAGGTGACTCTCACTATCTCTATTTGTGAACAACTGGAGTAGAAGAAATAAAGTAGAAGAAATTCAAATTGGTTCTTTCCTGTTTAGCCCAGTTCACTGTAGACCTCCTCGACACTAACCTTAGTAGAACCTTTCTTCACATGACAGTGTTGTTGAGAACCATGGTAAACAGGTAACAAGTTCCGATCTGCATTGTATATTCAAATGTTGCTGGGTTTGATGGCCTCTACTAGAGCAGTGGTTCCATTTGCACATCTCAAGATGACGGGGTTGTAATTATGGTTTCTGAGGCATTTTGATCCTGTCCTTCATTCACCACAAAAGAAATGCTCTATTACCACAGGGATGGTTTTTTGTCTTCACCACCCTTAGATCGCAGTCACAACTAATGCTTTTCTGGCAGCTCATTGTGGGGATGCCTCAGTTCATGGTACATGGCTGCCTTCTGAAAAAAATCATTGCACATTAATGTCTTAGAATTATGTGTGTTATGCCCTTACCTCCCTCTCAGCTGTTGTTTCCCACAGGTGTGCTCAAATACGAACAGACAACACCACTGCCATGTATTACATCAACAAGCAAGGTGGTAGTGCCTCAAGAATTTTGTGTATGGAGGCCCTGCAACTGGTTCACTGAATTCAAAAGTGGGCCTTTTCAGCAGGCTGGGCTTGTTCCACCACAAGTAGTCTCTTACAGACCGGTTACATTACTCCTGTTTTTGCCCAGTGCAGGTTCCCGTTCATAGGCCCCTTTACTATCAAGGAAAATGCCAAGATGGCAGTTTTTTTGCTCCCAGGAGGGGAGTGATGCAGAATCAGTAGGTGATGCCTTCCAGGTATCCCGGAAAGGAGCCTTGTTTTATGCGTTCCCACCATTGCCCCTCCTCCACTTGTGTTCTTACTTCATTCTGGCCTTGCCAGCCTTGGCTCCACCTGCTACAACAACTAGCCAAGGGCACATGCATATGTTTGTCACAAGTTCCAGAGCTCTTCTGCGGTGGCCTAACATTTCACCACAATCTGGACAGGCAGGCGGCTGAGGTAATTCTAAATGCTTGTAGAGCTTCCACTAGAAGATCTTATGGCCAGAAGTGGAAGAGGTTCACACACTAGGCAAGTGCTAAATATCTGTCCCCGGTAAATTGTCCTTTGTCAACACTTTTTGACTATCTGTTTGTCTTGCATACACCAAAGCTCTCTTCTTCCTCCCTGAAGGTACACCATGGTGGAGGGTAAATTTGCGTTCTCACCCTATACCTCCAGATTGTTCCTTAAGGGTCTGTTTAATATGTACTCATCATTGTCTCACAATGGTGCCTCTCGGTAGTTCTATCTAAACTGATTATGAAATCTTTCAAACCCATGGCTACCTGCTCCTTGCCTTTTTTCTCAACCAAGGTTGCCATTTTGCTGATGATTTCCTCTGCCTGGAGGGTGAATGAGCTCCAAACACTATAGACGGATTCCCCTTTCTGAAAATACATGCAGAGAAGGTAGTTCTGCAGACCAGTCTGCAATTTCCATCTAAGGTGGTGTCTAAGTTCAATTTATCCTAGGATATTGTCCTATCAGTACTCTTCCCTACTCCCACATCACCAATGGAACAAACACTGCATACTCTAGATGTGAGGAGAGCCATATTGTTCTATTTAGACGTAACAAGGTTTTGTTTTATTTAGACAGAACAAGGTCCTTCCAAAAAGATGTTCAATTTTTTGTTTGTCATTCTCTCCCCCAACAAGGACAAGGCAGCATCTACCCAAGCGATTCTGGGTTGGCAAGTGACAATTACTAAAGTTCGTTATGATCATGCCTGATTGCCACGTCCACTTGATCTGCATGCACACTCTCTTCCAGGACTCAAAGCCACTTCTGCTGCATTTCTGCAAGAGGCTTCTCTGGCAGACGCATGCCAGACTGTGACTTGGTCTTCTGCTGACACCATTGCTAATCATCATACTCTGGATGTAACTGCAAGAAAAGAAGCAGCAGTGGGTCAGACTGTTCTACATTCTCTCTTCCAATGAGATCATCACCACACCTCCATAGGTGAGTAGCTTGCTGTACTCCCAGTGTGGGACTGCACTGAAGACCAATGATGAAAACAAGATAGTACTTACCTGTAACTATTGTTCACTGAAGTCTTCTCTGCAGGAATTCCCTCTCTCCAAGGAAGAGGGCACTGTTGCTCCTACGTCTGAAGGTGACTAGGGTTTGTTTCCCCTAGTAGGGTTCCCAAGGGTAAACATCATCACTATGTCCTTTCTCCTCCCAACTACAAGATTGTATATCACTACAACAAATAATAGAAGGTCCCCTGAAGGGGGAAAGTGTGCTTCTTTCAGGAGCTGCAAGGAAGAGGAGCAGCTGCCAACAGGAGAGGATCCCTCACTCAGGTAGGTTGGGTTTAGGCTTAACCCCTGCCCAAGGCAGAGTAAACCCCATCCCCACTTGCTGCCACCTGGCAGGTGAGAGGAAGACACATGGTCAAGAGAAGCGTGTGCATGTGCTCCCGCACTCCCCTCTTGCATCAGTGACAGGAATAGTGGTGCATACTGAGGCCAGAAGCTGTAAAAACCAACCCTCTGGAAGCAGTTTTCACAGAACTCAGCTTCAGCACACACTGCAATTCCTCCAATGTGCTAGAAAATTATGTCATTTTCTGGTGCAACGGGATGTTCCTAATAGGCTACTGCCCAGGGGGACAGGGCTATTGACAGTCAGAAGAAATCTGAGACAAGTGGCTCCTGCAGTGTTGGAAGCAATGCAGGAGTAATTCAGCCCAGAACTAGATTATGCAATGAACAATCAACGTAGGATGAGCCTACACCTGTTGTCATAGTTCTTAGCAAGCTCCATCTCACAGCGAGAGAGGGGGTGATGCCAGCACTACTGTGCTCCAGGACCATTTCAGCATCCCATTCTGTCTCAAAACCACTGGCAAACAGACAATGCATAAGAGTCCAGTAGCACCTGTAAAACCAACCAACTTTTATTGTATCTGATGAAGAGAGCTGTGGTTGGTTGTTGTGGATTTTCCGGGCAGTAGTTCTCTACTGTACAGTAGAGTACAGTAGTTCTCACAATAGAGCTGTGGTTCTCGAAAGCTTATGCTACAATAAAGTTGATTAGTCTTAAAGGTGCTACTGGATTCTTTACTATTTTGCTACTACAGACTAACATGGATAACTCCTCTGGATCTAAAGCAATGCATAGAAACGCTTAATAGCTGGTAGTTACTCCAACCCAACAGCAGCACAGAAATTTGTTAATGAACTTCTAAGTATACTTCTGCATAAAGCAGATGAATTTTGTTGTGAAAAGTATGACCCAGAACTAATCAAATTAATCAGATAAAATTAATACCATAAACTTTTAAGATTAGGAACCCTGTTGTGTTTTTCTCATTACCTCTTTAAAAAATTATAAAATTTCTCTCCAAGAAGTTAAAATGTTAATACGTTTTAAACAAGAGAAAATCCCTAAATGTATTATGGATCAAAAAACAGCCATGTTTGAACTGAAGCATCTATATCACAAATATTTCTTGAGTATTACAGTAATTTATAATACAAAAATATTCAGACACAGATAAGAACCTTTAAATTTGTACTTGTTTCAATGGTAGAAACATACTTAACCTTTCCCACTGAAATCAGCAAGACAAAAATGCTCAGCATTAGTGGCAATATGCTCCTTAAAAAAACACAACTAAATATGTATTCATTTATTAAAATATTTATATCCTAATTTTTTTCTTGACTCAAGGTGGATGGTAGAATAAATAAGCAATGTCAAATGATAAATAAATACAATCAAGGAATCTGACTATTAATAGAATAAAAATGGATAACCTCCCATGTTTGTGGCACTGGACTCCTTGGAGGAAAGGTAGGATTCATGTAATAAACATCATTATCACCCCCACACACAAAAGCATAATCCACTGTTGTCTCAATCTGAATGGGAGGTGAGCTTCTTACGGTGCGAATCAACAGGATCTGAATGGGAGATAAGTTCCAGTAAAATACATCTGTAAACATATATTTGAACATCTTCATTCATGCTAAACTCAAAGCAAAACCATATACTTGCTTTATCAAATATAGCAGCAAGTATTTGAATGAGTTCCATGCCACGTGAAAGGCTAATATGAGGAATATTCTAATATCCTTCCAGCTTCCTTACTACTTCCTTACTACTTCACTATTACTACTACTACTAATTAAACTCTTCAAGAAGAACCAGTCATTTGATATCAAGAAAGCACTGGCACAACTATACAGTAACAATTCTGGGTGTTTCAGTTGCGCATAGTTATGCATGAGTAGGATCAGGATTGTGGCCATAAAATCTGCAATGCATTGATAAGCGTAAATTAAAAGCCTACTGAACCTTCATTTTTGCTGTAATACCATTATTTAAATGAGCATATTTAGTAACTGTACTTAATCCAAGTATTTAACATAATGTACTTAAATTACTGGCCAGGCAAAAGTGCAGTTTTCATTTCAGGTAAGTGCTAAACGGAACCATAACTCAGCTGTTTCTGCACAACAGAGCACCACGGTTCTAAACCAAATGTTTTATCACATAATACAAGGAAGAACATCCAAAATACAACAAGCCTATTGATTAAAATCCCCATATAAAAACAAACTTTTAAACAAACAATAAGCAAACAAATGAACCAGGGATCACAAGCAAATTCCCATAGATCAACGCATCCACAAAACAAGGAAGAAAAATGTGCAACTGAGTTGCAGCTTTTGGCAGCCAAATATCGCAACTGATGCAGCATTTCTTTGGCTGGAACTTAACAATGGTAATAGTCAGATCACAAAAGGTTTTGGACTAATGCACTGAAGTTTAAAAACTCTGCATACAGATAAGCAGATCTTCACATTTCTTCATCAAACAGACAACAGGCTAGAAGAGTTATCACCTACTATTTATTTATTTATTTTATTTATTTATTTTATTTGACTTATATCCCGCCCTCCCCACAAATGGGCTCAGGGCAGCTCACATCATCATTAAAACACAATAAATTAATAGTCAACTTTAAAAACAGATTTAAAAACTTATATTAAAATACTCCAGTGCCATTATACATAGGCTACTTTGGATACTAATAAAAGACCTGCATGAGTCATAGCTGTGGGTAAAACGCATAGCCGAGGGCAGTCATAGAAGAGGTAGCGATCTTTGATAGGATAAGTTATTAGATAGGAACAAGTGGGGACCCACAAAAATTTGGGGGGCATCTCATTTTCCCCTCCCCCACTATGTTCTCTTTCCCTTCTTTGCCCCCCCCATCCTGCTTCCTTAATTTCCTTCCCACCCACCTTCGTCTGCCCCCCTGGGGCTGTTTTGGATGGTGGACTATGGCATTATACTCTGCTGAGGCCCCTCCTCTCCCCAAATCCCACCCTTTCCAGGCTCCATCTTCAAAATCTCCAGGAATTTCCCAACCTGAAGTTAGCAACCCAAGTTATAGGCTCTCTTCTCTGTTCTTTGAGTTGTGTGTTTGCGTGTGTGTTTATTGAATTGCTTTTAATATTATTTTAAATGTTTTAAATTTAATTTTTTTAAAAAAATAAGTTGCTTGTTAACTTTTTAATGTTTGCCAACTTGGGGCTCCTACTTTGGGTAGAAAGATGGCATACAAATATTTTAAATAAATCATTATATCTCTTACATGGACATCAATGAAAATTAATAAAAGTGCTAAACTTTGGCTGGACTGTGTCATCCAACTTTGTTTCTAAACTGACTCTTTATAATATTTGAGAGTGGCAGCCATAAGATTACTATTATTTGTAAATAAGCCATAAAAATACATGGCACTCGACAGAATAATATAAACAAAGGCCATTTGTCGGTCTTTCACAGACGACAGGTCTATAGGTGGCTACTAGCCATGGTGACTAAAGGGGACCTCCATATTCAGAGGCAGTAAACCTCTGTCTTAGGAAGAAGAAACATCAGGAGAAGGCTTTGGCCTCTGTCCCGTTAGCCCTTCATAGTAAGTGGTTGGCCACCATGTGAGATAGGGTGCTGACTAGATGGACCACTGCTCTGATCCAGCAGTGCTCTTCTTATGTACTAAACTGAGATTGTAAACTCTTGTGCCACAAGAAGTTTAGAATCCAGATTGGAGACAATAACAAAGAAGGCAACAGGAAAGAGTCAGAGGCTTGGAGGCCACGAATTACTGGTGGAGAGTCTATGGATTTCCCCTACATTCCCTTTCCCTCAGGAGTCCCTTCTCAACCTTGGAATGTTGATTCTTGGTAGTGTAGTGTGGGATCCCCATAGCCATTATCCATGAGGATAAAGAGGATGCCATGAAACCGACACGCACAGCTCTGTTAACAGACAGGAGCAATTTTATTCTCTTTCTTCTCCACATTATATTCCCTCAGCCCCAGTTGCTTGTTGCTCGTCTAGGCCCTGCCATGCCAGGAATACTCTTTCCAGGGGGCATAAGGGGCTGCTGGTAGGAGGGAGACAATGTGAGTGAAATCTGCATACACTAGTTGCCTTATATTTGACAGTTGGCTAGATCTAGGCCAGCATATTAAATGAAAGCATTTATCTTATATACTAATAACAAAATGGCTATTATCTGATTTGAGGATACTTAAATCTAGAGACTGCAGCCATGAATGGACAAGACAGATCTTCCTACACACCTGAAAAAAAATACATTGGGTTTTTTAAAAACCTCAACATGATAAAAGGAGCAGCTGTAGATTTAACCAAATGCTTTCAGTGGCTGTTGCTAGACAACCACCCAGGGAGGGGAAGGGATCCCAGGTCCCTGGTGGGGGCAGGGAATGCCCCTGCTCCCACTCTCTGCCCCCCACCACCACTCACCTAAGGAAGGAAGGCAGGGAAACAGGCCTCCCAGGCACATTCCCAGGGTGATGCAACAACGTGACTCCCAGGAATGATGTCATTGCACTGCCCTGAGAGCATTCCTGGGGCCAAAATCAGCCTGGTGTGAAGCACACACACGAAGAACAAAAACAAGATGAGTGCCAGGTCTGTCCCCTCCCACTGGTAGGGTAAGGAGACCTGGCAACCTCTAGGATGGGGTAGGGCCCTTCCAAGAGGTGTTTGGGACTTTGAGGGAGGACTCATTGGGGCCAGACCCAGAAGCAGCCTCCTGCTGCCTTTATACCACATTACTTGCATTACTCACCCAGGCCTGGCTGCTTGCTACTGTTGAACAGCAGTGCCCTTCCCCAGCCAGTGTAGTGTAGTGGTTAGAGTTTCAGTGCAGACCCAGGTTTGAAACACCACTCTGCTACAGAAGCTTACTGGGAGACTTTGATCCAGTCACACACTCTCAGCCTACCATACCTCTCAGGGTTGTTGTGAGGATAATACAGAAGCAAGGAGAATGATGTGAGCTGTTTTGGTCACCATCATGGAGAAAGGCAGTATAAAAATGAAGTTGGGCAGGGAATGTGCCAATGTCATTTGTGACAAGGCGCAGATAAAGAACGTGTTTTCTGTTTGGGGACCTGTTTGGGGCATTTCAGCCAGCCAACACCAAGGCGCTGTTTCGACGTGGCTTAGCCTACGACACCATGAATGACCTGGAAGGAGCAGCGCAAGATCTGAATGGTGTTTTGCGAGTGAAGCTAGGAAACCGAGCGGCTCGGCAGGAGCTGGATAGGGTAATAGAGAGGATAAAGGCATGGGGTGCCAAACTGGCACAAGCCATGCAGAAAATGTTTAGCTGAATAAAAGGATTAACTAAAAAAAACCTTATACATATCTTAAACGTTTTGTACTGTCTGTCTGTTTTCCAATCTAATTCAAGATACTGGTTATTACCTATAAAGCTTTTAATGGCCTAGAACCCTCATCTTTGCAGAACTACTTCTCTCAATGTACTCCTAGGCATCAGATATTTGCCTAGATTCAACCACCATCTGCCCAGACTAGAGCTTTTTTTATAGCAGCCCCTCTGGTGTAGAGTGGGCTGCCTGAATGTCAGGAAGGTCCCCGCGGTCTTGGCATTCTGGTGCAACAGTGAGGTGGAGCTACTTAGATGAAGCTGTCCAAATCAGAAGTTGGTTTAATTATGCAGATGCCATCTGAACAAGTTTAGTATTGTAAATGTTGGTTTTAAATGTCCTTTGACAGGTTAAATATGTATACACCAACATCTCCCACAAAGATGGGATACAAGCCATTAGGAACACCATCTCTGACAACACCGCAGTTGACCTTGTTACTGAGCTCTGCCAGTTTGTCCTCACCCACAACTACTTCAGATTTGGCAATGATTTATTTTTTAAGATCAATGGCACAGCCATGGGCACCATATGTGAACATCTTCATGGCTGACTTGGAGCAGCACTTCCTCAGCCCCCACCCACTAACACCACTCTTGTATTTGAGATTCATTGACGACATTTGTATCATCTAGACTCATGGGAAAGAAGCACTGGAGAAATTTCACCAGGCCTTCAGTTGTTTCCACACTACCATCAACCTGACCATGAAGCAATCCACGCAGGAAGTACATTTTCTTGACACCACTGTACAAATACAGGATGGAAACTTAAGGACCACTTTATACAGAAAATCTACTGATCGCCAAACATATCTACATGCTTCCAATCATCATCGCAAACACACCAAATAATCCATTGTTTACAGCCAGGCTCTATGCTACAGCTGCATCTGCTTCAATGCCTCTGACAGAGATTCTCACCTGCATGTTCTACAAGAGATTTTTGGACTTACAATACTCGCCGAATGTAGTAAGACAACAAATTAACAAAGCCAGAATGCTACCAAGGGGTGACCTGCTATAAAATAAGCCCAAACGGAACAGCAACAGAACACCACTGGTGGTCACATTCATACAGCTCCCAGTTCAAACCAGTTCAACACATCATTAATGACCTGCAACCTATGCTGAACAATGACACTGCTCTCTCAAAGGCATTGGGAGGCAAACCTTTTCTGGCTCACAGACAGCCCTCCAACCTTAAACTACTCGTCACGCACAACAATGTATATCCCAACATGGACATGAACTCTGGGACCAGGGCCTGCAATAAACCAAGATGCCAACTTGCCCTTCATATTAATCCCAACTACACTGGACCTGACAATACCAGCTATACCATCTCAGGCTCATTCACTTGTTCAACTTCCAACATTATATATGGCATCAAGCATCAGCAATGCCCTTCAACTCTATATTGGACAAGCAGGTCAGTCCCTTCGCAAAAGAATGAATGGCCATAAAGCTGATATAAAAAACCACAACATTCAGAAACCAGTGGGAGAGCGTTTCAATCTGCCAGAACATTCTATTGCTGACCTCAGAGTAGCAGTTTTCAAGCAGAGAAACTTCAAAGGAAAATTACAATGTGAGATTACTGAGTTTATTTGCAGATTTGAAACAATGGATTCTCCAGGGTTGAATCAAGATATAAGATTTTTCTCTCATTACGGATGTTAATTTTATGCACTTGCACCTATGTTCTATCAACTTAATTACAACTTGTATTATAGCTAGCTTCCTGATAATCTAATTTGAGATATCCTTCCCACCCTCTACCTGGATTTTAAAGACTCCTACCTTTTTCCACTCCATGTGTCTGAGGAAGGGAGCTTTGACTTTCAAAAGCTCACACCCTGGAAATTTAGTTGGACTCTAAGATGCTACTGAACCCAAATCTTACTCTTATATAAGCATTATAAATATCCTTGGATCCTTTAAAAGAAAAGTGAATTGAAAATAAATTAAAAATAAAGAAATAAACTCAATCCAAATTCCTGAATGTCCTCTCCTAGTGATTTCATATAGCTGTTCAATAGCTTAGGGATTGGCTTGGCTCCTGCAAGACCCTGTTAACATAAATATCATGGGGCTGAACATGGTATTAAAATACATTAAAACTAACATATTTTTAATTTCAATTTCACTTTATGTATAAATTGGGTATAACATATTAAGTGGAGTAAAAATGTTGCATCAGTGGTATGTGTATAAAAATGAGTAAAAATGGCAAGAAATGTGTCAGAAAACAAAGTTATAATGTACTGTACTTCATATCTGCAGTGTTGTCTTTCTTGCGTTATATTTGTAACTGTGAGCCTGTTATTGTTGTTCTTAAAAATGAAAATTGAAAAAAGTTATTTTAAAAAAATGAGAGAAATGAAACTGATAACAATGATAATAGATGACATCAAAAAGAAACAAAAATAGCCATATTGGTTTGTTTCTTTGAGTGACGGGACATAAAGGCTGCAGTGACAAATGAATATCTACCATTGGTCCAGTCGGGCTTCCCTGATTGTTCAGAAAAAAATCTATTTAAAGCATTTCAATTATACTTCATGCATAATTTATGAGGTAGAAATAATTTGGCTGAAGTGGCTTTTAATGCAATGGTATATTTCATAGAAACCATACAAGAGGGAATCATAATTTTTCCCAAAATACAAGTGAGCAGTGGGGGTGGGGAGCACTGCAGCTACTGTCAGTATTATTTGGGTTAGTGCAGAGTACAAAAAAGTAACTAGGGAAATGGTTAAATAGGACTGCAGGGGGAAGGAAGTCATATGTTACTGGGCCACACATTCTTTTAAAAATCTGAGCTGGCTCCTGGAGTATCAGAAGTAAAGCTGATTGTATGAAAAATAAATCCAATAGAAGATTCCATTGGTTTCATTGGAAAATCCTTTTCAAGGTGTAATCCCTCCAGTTGGATTGCATTTCACTACCCATGGCAGTTTCTCTTAAAATGTCATGAAGAAAACACTGCATCCCTGCTTCAGAGGCAATTAAAATTCTCACTTGGAAAGCAAGTAAAGGCAGCTGTGAATTGGCATATCTGAGCTTTTCTCTTGACCATTGCAGCCTGGCAAAGAGAAAATATGCTTCAAGCTCCTAAGTAAGACACATAATGGTGAAGGATTCATGAGTTTCTGATTGTTTCTGCTGATTCCTATCCACCCACTCTTTTGCCTGTCTTTTTCCACTACCAGAACAGTTAACACAAATCTTTCCTATTTCTTGAGGTTCTTTCTTATTCCTCTTCCTCCTTCAAATCATGTCAAAGTGACCATGACATATCCTATATTTTTGGAGCATCATTTTATTTCTTGCACATCCCATTCCCATCAGATACTACTGAAACATATCACAACCAATTAAAACTAACATTCAAGACTAAAATCATACAGTGAGTTTATTGCTAGTTTAATGACAAGGTAAAGGTACAAGGCAGCCCTTTATATAACAGGTGTCACATTCTTGTCTCTCAGCCATCATTCAAAGAAAGGGTTGAGAAGAATTGGCAAGAAGTACATGAGAACAAATGATGACTGATGTAAAAAGAGGGTAAGATGGATGACTCAGCAGATGCAGAGCTTTCCATTTTTCCATCTACCTACTTTAGGCAACTCATACACTTAAAAATACTTTTTTACTCAAAAGCTGGCAACTTTAGAAAACCTAAGGGAATGAAAATACATATGTATGAAATGGGACTGGAAGGATTTCAACCAACAGTTCAATCCTAATCAGAGTTACAGCCTTATACGACTGCTGTAACTTTTGTTTAGGATTACACTGCCAGTCTACCAATCTGAAAAGGTATTTCAACATTGCAACATTTTGGCAAACAAAACAAAACTGACTCACATTTATAGATGTGTAATAAGAATTATAAGAATTCAGAGAAAAATGTTAGGATAATGTTATACCACAAAGTAATCTTAAAGATGAAGGGATATCAGCAGCACTTTATTAAATAAGTTCATTAAAAAACAACTCAGATACCAGATGAAGCATTTATTATGACAAAGGTCAGAAGCTCATTTCTTCATCTGAAAAGTAAGAGACCTTTCTTTCTCTGACCATACAATGCATGACATAGTTATTTAATGGCCATGATATAATGGCCATGATTGGTTTCCTACCCACCTTAACTTTCAAGGGCAACATTTGTCAATTTCATATAAGAGCAACTGCGTAAAATGTCCTCTGCTGGGACTGCTGCTCCAATCATACTCACAATCTCCCAAGGCTGCTTTAAAGTTTAAGACAAAGTTGGAAAATCAGAACTTTCTTGCATTATTAATGTAAAAATGGAGAAATATGCTAGGTGATACATTTCAGGTGTTAATCAAATTGTTAAAGACATTAGAAAAATCGTGTTTCTTCACGAACAATGTATAATGAAATATAACAAATAATGTCCTCTTTGGGGTCAGGAAGGAATTTGCCTCCAGGACAGACTGACCAGATATCCGGGAGGTTTTTTGCCTTCCTCTGGGCATAGAGCAGGGGTCACTGAGGGAGATGGGGGGAGGGATAACTGAATTTCCTGTGCTGTACAAGGGACTGGACTAGATAACTCTTCGGATACCTTCCAGCTCCATGTTTCTATGTTATGAATGTATTGCACTCATCAAATCTTTCAAAGGTACAATAACAGTTTCATCCCAAGCAGAGTTGGGATGGACTCATGAAAGCTCTTGCTGGAATAAATGTTGTTAGTCTGTAAGTGCTGCTGGACTTCTGTTTTACATTCTGCTTGCAACTCATTGCTTTCACAGCCCCCTTGAATCCAAGGAAATAAGGAGGAATAGCAATATTTTAAATAAATATATATTTTAAATAAGGAGGAATAGCAATATTTTAAATAAATATATATTTTAAATAAATATATATCCCATTAGTCTTCAAGGCAACAAGGCTTTACTTTCCACCTCATCTCCTTCCACAAATTATTAATTATTGCTCATTTACCTTTAAATGTTCTAGGGGAATTTCTACTGGCAAGATGTCAAGAAGAAATTCTATCCTTCATGTTCTAATTAATGAGTCCTCCTCACTAAAGAGTACTTGATTCTAATCAAAAAGAGTCCAGTAGCACCTTTAAGACTAACCAATTTTATTTTATTGTAGCATAAGCTTAAAGGTGCTACTGGACTCTTTTTGATTTTGCTACTACAGACTAACACGGCTAACTCCTCTTGATTCTAATGAAACTTCATTAGTGCATAGAATAGAAACTTCATCTTAGAATAAGCTTCCTTGATTGGCTTTCACAAGCCTTGCTATTTCCAGATTTGTACAACAATGGCTGGTTGACATTATGAGGTTGAGGAAGGTCATCTTTTCCTCCAATCTTGAAAGGATTTTCTTCCTCATTGAAGACCAGGGCCTGAGGCACCTAGGCCTTTGTTGGCAAATGAATGTAGAGATTCAGATTCAGTTTGAGATTGTCTGTAACTATACAATAAAATTCCTATTCCTGTTTTTTTGTCCCTCTAACAAAATGTGTGCCTGAACCAAAAGAACTCAGCACCTATCTTTTAGGGCCTGGCTAATATAAAGCATATTGATTATTAAAATTATTAAAAACATGTACCTAAGTATCTGAGGAGTTATATAGAATTACCATAAAAAGTTGAAATGAGTAATATATAGAGAATAAATCAAATTGTTTGATTTAAATGTGGGAAATTTTTATGGTTTATATATTTTTATAGGTTTATATAGAATTATTCAAAACTGGAAAATGGGATAAATTGTTTATCTAAAGACGTATAGTTTGGGTGTATAATAATTAAAGGAGTTAATGATGCACTGCTTAATATAATGGAAAATGTATATCTGTTTTAGACAGAGGAATTTAATAGAAGTAAGGGAAAAGGGACAGAGGGTGGGAAAGCTGTTGGAAGTCAACAAAAGGGGGGGAAAGGGAGGGGGTTAGAAACGAAAAATTAGGGGAAAATTGATTGTAATGTAAAAATAAAAATGTTCTAACCCAATAAAAAAATTTTCAAAAAAAAAACAAAAAAAAAAACATGTACCTAAGTATCTTGGGTAATAGTATCTTTTCATCAGGTTATTTTTTAGTGTTCAAAGCACTTTACTGAGTATATTACATACCAAAAAAATTATAATGATCCAAATTTACAAGATATTTAGTATCTGTTGAAAAGCATATATCCGCCTGTCAATCTAGAAATTCACACTCTTTAATCAATTTTCAGGAAAATCCACTATATTGTATATTTCTTCCTTCTCTTAAGTACTCTAACATGGATCAATTTTTTCACAAGTTTCCAAATTTCCCCCAAACTTCTTTTGATCTAATGTGTGTGTTACATGCCATCAAGTCGCTATCAACTTATGGCAACCCAATGAATGAAAGAACTCCAAAATGTCCTATCATTAACTGCCCTGCTCAGATCTTGCAAACTGGAGGATGTGGCCTCCTTTATTGAGTTAAGCCATCTCATTTGGGGTCTTCCTCTTTTCCTACTGCCTTCCACTTTTACTAGCATTATTGTCTTTTTCAGTGAGTCTTGTCTTATCATACAATAGTTTCATTTTCATCATTTCATCACTCTCACATGGTGTGGATCACCTTGATCTTGGTCCCCAGAGAGATATCTTTAAATTATCCTTAAGGATCTTTTTTAGTTCCTTCATGGCTACCCTTCCAAGTCTCAACTTGTTTCTGATTTCTTGGGTGCTGTCTCCGTTTTGGATGATGACTGAGCCAGGGAATAGACAGTCTTGAAAAATTTCAGTTAACTATCAGCCTTAAAAGTATATAATTTCTTAAAAGCCATTATTTTTGTCTTCTGGATATTCCGCTGTAATCTTGCTTTGGCACTTTCTTCTTTAACCTTCATCAATAGCTGTTTCAAGTCTTCACTATTTTATGCCAATTAAGTAGTATCATCTGCATATCTCAAATTGTTAATGTTCCTTCTGTCCGGGGTCTGAGTCCCAGCCCCCAGACTTGCCAGGAGGGAACAGTGGGAGGCAACCAGGAGGCAGCAGCCTTGCCACCCCAGCCAGCAACCAGGTCCAGAACCTGCCCACTGCAGGGGGAAGGGGCGAAAGGCCAAAGCCTCAGAGGGCTGGAGGGAGCAGGGAGAGACCAGCCAGTCCCATCCTCCAGGGGGAAGAGAGGGGGCTAAGCAGGCCAGAGGAAAAGGGCCAAGGCAGGGGGAATAGGGACCCAGCAGCAGCCCAAACAGGGCCCTTACCAGCCAAGGAGGAGCAGCAGCCACTACAGCCCAGAGCCACACCCCGGCTAGAGGACAGTAGCCTGACTCAGGAGTCGCTAGGAGCCAAGCCCCTCCAGGTGGAGCTGCCACAGGCATTCTAGGGGAGGAGATGGGTAGCCCCACCCAGCATCAATGAGCAGGCAGCCCAGAAGCTGGCCAGGGCAATTCCTCGCAAGCAAGGCCAGGGAAGCTCAGCAGCACAGAAGCCGGCTGGGGCAGCTCCTCGCGAGCAAGGCCAAGGAGACCTCAGCTGGGGATGGCTTGCATTCAACCCCACCCTGCCAGCAAGGCAAGGAAGCCTAGAAGGGATTAGTGCTAGGAGGGAAACACCTGAGGGAAGGCACAGCTGGGCCAAGTCAGGAGAGGGAACAAGCCTGGAAGGAGGGCGGGGTGGAGAAAGGAAACCCTATAAAGGGTGGCTAGGAAGAGCTCTGAGGTGGTGGGTGTGAGTAAGGAGTGATGGCATGGAGTGAGAGCAGAGCAGTGTGAAAGTGGAGACTTGGAGGAGAGTTCTGGGAGGAGGAGATGATGGAGGACGCAGGGGGTGAGCAGGCCAGGTTGAGCAGGCCAGTGAGTGGTCTGAGAGGGAGTCTGGGTGATGTATACTGCTCCTCCTTCCACAGAGCAGGGTCCTGCTGCATCCCTGGCGCCCCTTTGACATCAGGGCCGGCCCAGCCGGTGCCCTGCCCAGCGGTGGCAGCGACAAGCCCTGACACCTTCCACCAATTTTCACTCCATCTTCTTCTAAATCTAGACCAGCTTTCCTTATGATATGTTCTGCAAATAGGTTGAACAGATAGGGAGAAAATATACATCCTCATCTGACACCTTTGTCCATTGGAAACCATTCTGTTTCCCCATATTCTGTCCTAACAGTAGCCCAGAATACATCTAATATACTGTTTTAAGTTTTTATTATAAATTATACACAATAGGTAAGTTTATCCCAGATGATCTTCCCAGTCCATCTCATTCATTTTTCTCATGCATATCATAGTTTTAGATCATAAACCAGTGAGCAAGGCCTTTGATTTTAACCCTTGTGTAGGTCCACAGATAGGATGTAGATGCTGTAAATAGGCATGTGGGGGGTTGATGAATATTTCTTATAATTGTTCATTAAAAAATGCTCTGTCAGAAGCATTCCTTAGCCCAAGCAAAATGAGCTTAGCTCACTAGCCCTCACTGCCCTACCCATTGCAAGGTAAATGGATTCAGGGGGATATTAGTCAATTGAACATTTACTGTAAGAAATAAATCAGACTAAAATTCATGACTGAGACATAAATAGGGACATTATCTATCTGTAGTTTTATTTCACCTTCTTGCACTTTCCTTTATAACTTCTTGTCTATCACTATGAGGACACACTAATTATTCTCTTGTCCTTGTTCCTCTTAGTTCCTACAAATATTGTAGCCACTGGGGGATCAGATGTTTGCCAGGAATACTTACTGATCCAACTCCAAAGCCTGACTACTTGTAGAAAAGCAGGCTAACTGGGGGAGGGGGTGTTCCGCTAAAAATGCAAGGCATATTATATGAAGTTTCTGAAAATAAGCTATATTTGAAACAAAAGAATGGGTATATTTAATTTTTGCTTTAAAATATTATAGAACTCTTCTAATTTAAAACTGCGAGCAGACGTTAATCTCATTCAAGTTTCTATTCTTACTTAGCCTGAATTTGCCCTCATCATGTAATAGGTTTACAGTGCAGTCCTATGCAGTTACTCCAGGCTAAATCCATTGACATTCATGAATTTAAACAGGAGTAAGTCTGCATGAGATTGCACATAGTTATTAGGCACAAGCCTGTGTGGGGATTTTAGCTGCATAGAAGTAACTGAAGATGTGAAATAAGGCAGACAAATAAGCATTAAAAATTAAGGATTTCTGCTGTGGGATGCAATGGGTGCCAATGAATCTGGAGAAGAAATCAGTATTCAAGAGGCCTATAACTGGTACAACAAATTTATGACAGATTGCCCATCGGGACAATTGACCCTGTATGAATGCAAGGCATTTCTGGGTCTGCATGGTATGAATCCAGATGCAGATCACTATGTTGATCAAGTGTTCAATACTTTTGACTTGAATAAGGTAAGCCCTATTTTATTAATTACTTTTGCACTTGCCCTTTGTAACGCATACTGTTAACTGATATTATTAAGCTGTTTCTTTAATCAAACTGGCTAAGATACCCATTCTTCATAAATAGCAATTTTATGTCCTTAAAATGGAAACACAAAGATAACTCCTTATTGTAACAGTAATTTGTATTTAGTCATTCATTGCTTTAAAAGAATGTACTATTCAATGAAAACTCTATTAAGTGGACCAGTATCTATGCACTTTGTAAAAAGAGCAAAAAATGAAAACACCTGTCTGAAAATGATTTAAACACTTTTTTTAGTTACCCATTATCTGTTTCTAGTACCCGGTTGCATAGTTTTAAAGTTTCAAAATATTTAAGACCAGGAAGCATCTGAGAAGGCTTGTGGGGAGGGGAAATCCCATTTGTCGCTGTCAAGAAACTAACTTATTTCTAGTCTATTTCTTGGCCAAACTCTTACTTAGGCTAATCTGCCTGGTTAGGCTTCAAAGAAGAATTCTGCAGAACTTAAGGAAACTCAGAGCAAGCAGTTCCCAGAGGGATATTCTTGGACATGTTTTTTGCAGAAACCAAGTGCCAGTGAGATCATGGGAGTATCAAAGTCATGGGGCGGAGAGGGAGGTTCATCCCCTCCATTCCATCTCATTAAGGATCGGGTAGGGGCTGGTTGCTTTGATTAGGGAACACGTCTCAGCTGCAGAAATCCATGTTCCCATGTTTTAGCAACACTTAATTGGTTCTTAGAATCACAACATATTGCAGGTTGATGTGAGTTAAAAATGGAGTTTCCAAGTTAGCTCTTTGCTCTTGACCTGTCAGTCAGACAAGATTGCTGACCCTTAGCTGTATCTTAAGGTTGCCGGGGCCCCAGAGGCCAAAGTGGGGAGGGCTGGGGGCAGTGGGGTACTTGCCTTGCTCACATCTGCACTACAGCTGAACTAAATTCTGCTGAACTGACTTCAATGCGCCTGGCGTTTTCTCCCTTGTGCTGGAAGACGACGGTACTTTCCAACAGAAAGGAAGAGCCATGGGGTGCGCTGAAGCTAGAAATTCTCCATTTGGATGCTTCAGCAGAAATGCCAGTCACATTGAAGCCTCCAAACGGGCTATTTTTGGCTTCAGTGCACCCCGAAGCTCTTCCTTTGTGCTGGAAAATGATGTCATTTTACAGCACAAGGAAGGAAATGCTGGGCGCACCAAAGCCAGTTCAACAGGGTGGGGGAAGCATGTGCACGTGCTTCTCCCTCCCCCATGCCTTCCCCCCAACAAGCCAAGTTAGTGGGGCCGGGTGGACAGCAGGTGGGGGCAGAGTGATGGCAATCCTACCATATTTCATTCTGGGACTAGCCTGGAGATCTAACCCTTGGTGTTCTGTTTGGACTTCGTGGCTTGACTTTACAAGGCAACATTTGGTTTGTTAGTCAGAGAAGCCTACTAAGTAATCTAGACTTTAGATAAGTAGCCTTTACTGTTTTACTATTCTGTTCTGAACATTTTCTATATATGTAATCTTTTGTACAATTCTTAATGAAATATATTAATTATACTTTTTGGGTTTGGGGGCTTCATTCTGAATCCAGTATCTTGGCCCATTTGGCCTCAACTACCAAATAATTTTTTTTGTGAAACTTGTTCTGCAGGTGGCCTACCTTGCAGGGCTGACTTCTTGATTAACACCTGGAACATCTGGGGACTTTATTTCCTCAGTCTCAAAGCATAGTGTTAGTAGAGGAAATTGGAGTCAGTGTTCTACCCTGGGGTGTAAGGGTCTCTTGTCCCCCAGACTGTGTATGTTCTTGAAAACCCACCCTTGGGGACCTGGGGGCTGGTGACACTCACCTCCAAGCTCCAGCTTCACTACCCTCTCCTGCCATCACTGGATTTCCTTTTCCCAATACCACTGCCACTGTAACCAGTTCTCTTCCCCCACAACACACACCTTGTGTCCTTCCTACAATCCCCCTCCCTCATATCCTTTACCTCACTACTTCCAGTGTCCACAAACCATTTTCAGTAGCTACAACAACCCAAAATGCTAGCCAAACTCAGGCAATTCTAGGTTACAGATGTCCCCAAAGTACAGTTTGTTTCTGTAAACAAAAAAGTACCTGGAATACAAAACAACCCTAGAAATCTATGCATTTAGTCATTGCCTTTTTATCCCAAGCCCTTTTAACATACTGGGGTAAACAAAAAAAGTGCTATGGAGAAATAAAACCTTTGCTTTCAACCTGATGGCCACAGAGAGGTATGTTCACGAGGCAGAAAAATAATACCCCAAGATAAAAATGTTAGATATTATGGGTTTTTTCCCTTTGGAAGTTTATGTTATGTGTTTAACATCTTAGGTTATAAATGTAGCTTTATTGTTTCATTTTTTTTAAATGATAGCTTTGTAAAGGAACCATAATGGTGTGAGTAATAAAGGGGAAGGGTGAATCTACACAAAAGAAAAATTCTGCCTGATGTCCAAATGTTTTTTGAAGTTCTGAATGTTTCAGTATTGTCAAACACAATTGCTTCTATGTATTGTCGAAGGCTTTCACGGCTGGAGAACAATAGTTGTTGTGGATTTTCCGGGCTATACAGACCACGGCAATACAGCCCGGAAAATCCACAACAACAATTGCTTCTGCCACCCCAAATGATGTTCCCATAGGTTCCCCATCCACAGGAACAGCTTTTCGGGTGACAGGGTAGGGCGGCACAAGGCAGGAAGAGGCAGGAAAGATACATTCCAAGAACAGAGCTCTACTCTAAGTTATTGGGATTCAAGCTATTGTGTTCTTCCATCAGTCTACTGATAACAGTTTGTTAAAATCAGATGACACATCTCTCACCTTTTAAAAAGCCATCCTATTATAAGGTAGATAAGCAAATACTAGTAAGAGCCCGTCTTCATGACAAAAAGAATCCTTCTATATTTCATTTCAAGAACTACAGCAATGCATTTTTGCCACCATATTCTGCACAGAGTTGAAAAGAAATCAAAACATATAATAGTGTAGTCATCTCTGTCCACCTCTTGAATGTTCTAAAACAGAAAGCTTCTAGAAGAGATGAAACCAAATGCCAATCTAATGTAAAAATTTCATTGATATGAAGCCCTGTGGTGCTCACAGTTTCTCGTAATCTCTCCTGAATTAAGGAGCATTCAAGCTTATGGCGCACTCTCGCCTTTTATAATGATCTGGGAGATTTCAAGAGCAATTCATCACTGCAGCTGCTTCAGTTTGGAGGTAATCCACTTACCAACATGTACCAGCATTTCAATGCCTTTTTGAAGCAGTATTTCAGTTCATTCATGAGGTGAAGATGGTCCAATTATTTGTCTCTTGAAATAAGAGCAGAAATGCAAGAAAAATGATCGCACTAAATCAAACATGTAAGCAAAAAAACCACAGACTCAGACAACTAACAGGCCATTTCAGTTACATTCAGCACAGATACACGTACTCCAATTCATTTTAATGGGACTATAGGTTGTTTCCTACATTTTAGAAGCTATGATTTTCATAATTTTTCTTTTAAGTAGGGGGATTTTTCTAGTGGAGTCACAAGGCTATAGAATTAAACAGAGAAGGGAAAGGGGTCCAGGCATGATCTCTAAAAGCTGGGTGAGTTAAATTGAAGGCCTCAGCCAGTTCTTCATTCTGGCCCCAGGTTTTATATGCTTATGTGGTAGGTGGTGCAACTGGTAGAGAGAATCACAACTAAGAGCTAACAGGAAAACCTAAATCGTGAAAACTGACTAAGAATCTAAAGTCAAGAAGTATATAATAAGTTATAATGTCTATTATGAAATGAAATTTTTAAACATATGCATTGTATGTTGTAGATTTATTATATACGTAAACATTATTTCATTTATACAATACATACATCAGAGAGCACATATTTGTGCAAAATTAATGTTTCATCATTATTATAACACAGCCTCCAGAAAGATAGTAACAAAGTATCCACTTTGGAAAGAATAATTTACAGCAATCAAGTGCTAGTGCAATCCAATTCATAAACACATTCTGAATAAATAAATTATTGCACTAGCCCAAAAACAATATTGCAAAGTCCAAAGAGTCTAAAGCAGCAGGAAAAGAAACCAAGTTCTTAAAGTGACACTGCTCATATGGTCCATTCATAAAATATTTAACAAGTATGTCCAAAAATCCTGCTGTTATTGCAGAGTCCCAAACTGGCCCATGCTTCTTCTTTGAAGAGAAGGTTTCAAATGCGATCACAATGGGTAATCCGGTTATTTTCCCCATTTCAAAATCTTTTTCAAAGCAGTTACAATCTAAACCTAAATATGACAAAAATCTATCAATGGCCAGCTCAAATAAATCATTGCTCAATAAATCATAACTCTGTAACCCTCTAATCCTGAGTACTCACGCAATACTGGCATTTGTTCAAAGTCTGAAGAAAAGTTTCCTCATTTCGCTCATGCAGGAGGTTGAGGGAGAAGTGAGAGCTTGACAGCTGTTTTAACACTCATAATTTATGGCTGGTCTCCGTGACCAGCAATATTGTTCTTGGGCTAGTGCAATAATTAATTTATTTAGAATGTGTTTATGAATTGGATTGTACTAGCACTTTGTTGCAAATTATTCTTTCCAAAGTGGATACTTTGTTACTTTCATTCTGGAGGTTGTGTTATAATAATGATGAAACTGATTAATTTCCACAAATGTGTGATCTCTGATACATGTATCGAATAAATGAAATAGTGTTTATGTATATAATAACAAATCTACTACATACAACGCATATGTTTAAATATTTCATTTATAATAGACATTATAGCTTGTTATACAATTCTTGACTTTTGATTCTTAGTTTTCACGATTTAGGCTTTCCTATGTGGTGGCAGCAAGGCAAAGGATAAGCATCACTATGAGTTATCCCTCAGAATTAGGGTTCCCAGGTGCCCACCAGTGAGGGGCAATCTCCCAAGGTTTTGCCCTGTTGCCTACTGATTGCTGGCAATTGGCAGGTGGTGACAACCGCCTCAGCAATTGCCCGCCACTGGCAGGCAACCAGGGAAAGCATGCACTGGGCACGCTCCTGGTGTGTGAGGGGGGGCACGACAACATCACTTTCCAAAGTGGCTACATTGCCCCGGCCGTGAGTGTGCTCCTGCACTTCACTGGGGCCAATTTTGACCCCAAATGGACCAAATTGCCCCCAGACAAAGAGTGGGAGCACACTCATGGCAAGCATGATGACATTACTTCCCAGAAGTGATGTCTTTGTGCTTCACTGGTAGTACACACAAGGAGTCTATTGCATGTAAGTCTTGGGTCTCCCCCTCCCACCAGGAGTGTATAGGGACATGGGAACCCTAACCCCAGTTCTCACAGTTAAAGCACAAGCAGGATGCGGGCATGATGTGAAAAGCATGGTAACTCAGCTGGTTTCATTACATGAGCAACTGTAAATTTAACAGCATACTTTACTCTATAAGACTCAAACAACATATTAAACACAGGGTCAACTAGACTTTTATTTTCGTGTGTTGTTTTTACTTTTATTATGGCTAGGGCCTTAAATGCTGGAAGTAGCATAAGACTTCTGGACTCTGAGAGGGACTGCATGGGAAAGCCATGACAGGATTCCCTGATATCTTTCTTTAATATGATACGGCAGCACTGAGGAAGAAGGTGTTAACCCTCCCCTCCCTGCTCCATAGGGCATTTCCCAGACAGAATTCTATCTTCCTGTAGCTGCTATTAGCTATGTTAGGAAAGAAAGACAGATATTGTAGTATGTGTTACCAGCAGGGCTGCCATCAGTATATCTTCTAATGGAGTCTATTACAGCCACCCCCTTGCCTGCAGTCCCCCCTCCAATGCCCACATGCTCACATGCTCACAAGCCCTCCTTCCATCTTTGTTCCTAGTCATACATATTGCCCAGTGCCATCAGGAGAAGGGAATATGTGATGGGAGGTCTTGAAAGTGTTTGTGCTGGAAGGGAAGGATCCAAGTGGGCAGATGGGACAAAAGGGGGGGCACAAACAGGGGCATGACTAGGGTTGCCAGGTCCAGGTTGGGAAATTCCTGGAGATTTTGGGGGTGGAGCCTGGAAAGAGTGGAGTTTGGGGAGGGGAGGGGCCTCAATGGGGTATAATGCCATAGAGTTTATCCTCCAAAGGAGTGATTTTCTCCAGGGGAACTGATCTCTGTGGCCTGGAGATCAGGGCCAATTCCAGATGGGCACAAATAGAGTGAGTGCTTTCGCTTTTTCAGCGACCTCACTCGTAAAAACCCGCAATTTCCCATCCCGGCTTACCTGCGGTCCATGGCGCTCAGTTGCGCTCTATAAGAGGATGGTGTGAACGCGGTATTGCGGGTTTGCACACTTCTGGATGCTTCGTCGCCGCGAAGAGGCCCTCCCCTTTCCCTCCTTCCTTTGCCGGCTGGCCAGCAACAATATTCCCTTAATTTTTTTTTTAAACCAGGCGCCATTTGTGCAGTCGCACGTTTGCACAAATGCACAAAAGCGCACAAAAGTCAACGCTGCATATTCGCACACCTGCACATTTGCGCAATTGCGCAAAACACGTAAAAAAAAATTTTTTTTAAAAAAAACCGAAATGCGAACCAATGAAGGCCCCCGACGTCAACTGTGACGGGGAGGAAACAACCAATCCCGGGTACCTCAGTTGGCCGTGTGAACATCCGGAAGCAGGAAGGCACGGCACGCTGCGAGATAAAGCGGATGGAGACGAAAGTGAACGCGTGACCGGTAAGCGATTATTTCCGCAGAAAAACCGCAATTTCTGGCCATCTGGAATCGGCCCAGTTGTAATTCTGGGAGATCTCCAGCCACCACCTGGAGGCTGGCAACCCTAGGCATGACAATTAACAAGGCAGAGGCCCCAGGCAATACATTCGAATACCTGGAACCAGCCCTGGTTACAGGAAACACTGGGAGATCCAGTGATGATCCAGTAATTTGGCATTAAGGGGATAATGGCCTGGCCTGCCCCCCCCCCGAACTTACCTGTGGAGCCCAGTGCCCCAGAAGCAGCCACAACAGCAGCACAGCTCACAGGGGTGGCCGGCATGGCAGCACGGACCAAGAAGGCAGCTGGAGTGAAGGCTTGGCCTGTGGAGATGGCAGGCCTGAAGGCGCAGCCTGAAATGGCTGCAGGAGCAGCACGGGCTGCACAGGCTGCAGACCCAGCAGCTCAACTGGCAGGGGCTGCCACGTTGGCGGCACCACTCACAGCAGAGTTGAAGGCAGCCCCAGCCAACAGGGTCAAGACAGCCCCAGATGCAACAGCAGCCCCAACCAGGAGACCTGGGAGTTCCTCCAAGGTGGGAGCCAGGCCAGCACACAGGTAGGTGCTGGGATGCAAGACGTAGTGGAGCCCCACCAGCCCCTTCCTGTTGGAGGGAAACAAACCCCAAGGGAGGGGGCAGGAGGAGGTTTGGGGGCACCTAGAGATAGGCCAGCATGGTTGGCGGTCCCCTTGGAAGGGGTTGGGCCCTCCACTGACTGGACAGAGCCTGAGGAAAGGTGGGGGTTACCCATCAATGAGGCCCTAAAAACCCTGTTTGGGGAGGCTGATGAGGAGTAGTTGGGAGATGGAGGTAAAGTGGAAACAGAGTGGGGGGAGAGAGACCAGAGAGAGAGAGAAAGAAAGGCCATCTGTTCAGCAGAGGGAGAGAGGGTTGAGGGTGCTGTAAACCCCCTCCTCCCCCCATTTCTGAGGCCTACCAGAACCGAGATAAAAGGGAAGACCAACCTGGAGGACATGCTCCCCTCCAGGCTCCAACACCCTCAGCGAAGGAGCCTGACAATGTGATTTAGGATGGTAATGTTGGTACAGTGCATTTCTTGGCTGAGTTACACCCTTCTAAATCAAACAAAGAGTAACTCTGCTTCAGACTGAATTATTATGATACCATGTAATTTCCCCAGCTATTTTTCTAGAACTTGAGAACAATCTCATAAAATCATCAGTATCAGGTTTTTGTCATACAATTTGGAAATGTGGATCAATTGCAAGTAAAATTTAAATATACTTAAAAGTGAGAAAATGAGTCATACAAATCATACAAAAAGAGATTAGTAACAAACAAATTATTTAATTTTAACCTATTGTAAAAATTATGTTCATTCATGGGTCTGATGTCAAGAGAAGACTGAATAGATGGGAAATGCTGGAAGAATGTTAAAGTACTCTACAAGCACACGGAATGAACTTAATGCTTAATTTAAAAAGGATGCAACAGAACAAAGAACAGACATTAAAAAGCGGGGAAGAGATGGAGTGGTGAAGGAATAATCATTTGTCCTTGGGAATATGATTACAGGATTATCTAGAGATAGTAGCATAACGACTTAGTTGAGATCAAACGAATACCATAAAATGGTGAACGAGCTTTTCTGGTTTCACAGTTGGATGTTTAAGAAAAGGAAAGCAGGAGAGAGGAAAAATTTAACAGGTGTGGTGGTGGGACACCTGCTTTGGAAGAGAGACTTAACTCTTTAAAAGGTTAATTTACATGCAGATATGGAATAAAGAGCGCCAAGATATTCTTGTATTATTTTTAAAAAATGGGTATCTTTTGAATTTAGTATAGACTGCAATCCTAAGAACATTTTTCCGAGAGTAGGGCATCTTGACTAAAATGAGCTTTATTTCTGAGTAGACCTACTTAGGCCTGCTCCTTCAATCTGCAAAGAGCTTTCTGAATCATCCTCTTACCACCAATCTCTTCTGATTTCATACAATATGTTTTGATAAAGATCAAAGATGGTGATGGATATATGCAACACCATAAATATCAAATGTTGTGTACAGATATGAAACAGATGCACAAGACACTATTTTTAAAAGCAGCTCTGAGAGATAACACTTCTCACTTGTATAACATTTATCCACATGCATTTTGTCTCAGTAAATAATTACAACAGCCCTTTATGGTAGGCCAGTTCTTTGAATATCTCTGGTGGGTGGGGGGACTGAGACTGTGAAAGGTGGCTTTTTGAAGCCATCTAATGAGTTGTTGAACTAACATCTGACCCATAGACTTCCCAGCTCACAGCTGACACTGTTTGCAACTAACAGTTGGCATAAGCATTTATGTCTTGATGTTTAATAGATTTGGGGAATATACAATTTCAGACGGAAAATATAACGTGATTGCACACAAACTGAAATATATGATAAATGCTAATTTGTTGCTGCATAAATCAGTGTTCATAGGACATTATAGTAACTGTTACTTCCCTATTTATTTCAGTTATCTTTTTGTTACTTTGACTTAATTATTTGAAGCCACTCCAGGACAATTTATGCTTAAATCACTTGCCAATTGCAATTAGAAGTGCTTAATGCAGTATTTAAGCTGTATTGTTAACCACAAATAATAAAAATAGCATCCAGAAACCTCGAAGCCTTCTTTTTCACATGGACTGCATGGGAAAAATTACAACAGAGCAGCTCCGATGCTGAATCGGTTAACATAACATTGTCTTCTATTAATGCTTTTGCTTTTTTTAAGAAAAAAATTATTCTCTAAAGTACTTGGAGTGAGGATCTTTCTCTCTTTGCAATACTTAGAAGTAGTGACAATGAATCTTTCCCATTGTCCAGTTGAGCAGATGTGCTCTGGGAATTCCATGCCCGAAGATTCATTTGTAGGCACATAGGGGCCCAGTTCAGACCAGGATAATGGTACAGGAGTGAGGGAAGAGTCTTAAGTGTTCTCCCTGCAGTGTTTTTCCAACCCTAAACAGTGCCATTATTTCTAACTGGGCTATATACCAGTTTCCCCAGTGGGGTAAATAGCTACTCCCTAGGTCCTTTTCAAGTTAGGAAAAAATGGCCTGGTGGGAGGCTTCCCTCTTCCCAGGTGTCACCATGCTGATTTGAACCAGGGGCCCATACACCTAAGAATTAAGTTCTAGCCATAGAATTCCCAATACACTTCTGGTTGACAGGACTTGTGATGGGAACAGATACCAGTCCAGGACCATGTATTATATAGTTAGGTACTCAGTTTTACAGCAACTCAAGAGACCAGGTCTTACCCACATAGAAAGTTGACAACTGAAGGCCTCAAAATCTATTTAATTTGTTAAGGAAAAACTCCAACAAGATAATTTTGGAAAGCTATGGCTCGCCAACTTACCGACAGGCCAGTTTGCGAGGCCGCAAGAGAGAGCAGCAGGTGGAGACTTGCAGCGGCGGCTTGGCATAGGGCGGCTCCTTCTGGCCCACAGGGCCCAGCAGGGGCCTATCACTGGGCCAGGGCCTGGCCAGCCAATCAAGAATGGCTTGCCCGGCTGGGATGCAGGCCCTGCGCCTTTACTGTGCAGCCACCCCTTGCTGCCTCATGCTTCTCCACAGGTCTGCGTTCTCACCCAGCCCTCCTTTCCTTCGTGTTGTTCTTACATGCTTGGCTGTTGGGGTGTATTGTATTTGTTTATTTACAATGTCACAACTTTAATGGCAGTTTGGCACTGGGCATGGATCCATTTGGGGTTAACACAGCCTGTGTGCTCTGTTTACCCATAGTGAAGATTCCCTTACGGGATCTGAGGAGTGGAATGGGGCAGTGACAAGGCCAGCTTGGGGGCTGTCTGGGCATGCTTGCTCCCCAGTGATAGAGGAACCACACAGAGGCATATGCCCACATGCATTCCTGCTTGCTGTCATTCCATGGTGCTCATCCTCAGCTGGTGTCCTGAGGGGATCAGGGGGTGATCGGCTGACAGGCGGGTCAGCCGATATGGGATCCACACATTATGCAGTGCCAATGCTCTGTTAAGCTGTAAGCAATAAAGCTGTGGCCTTTTGATACCTCCGCACAAGATTTCTGTGTCTCCTTCTTTTGCCTTAGCCCTCTTCCCTCATACTGGCAACACAAAATAAGACTTGTAAGTTTATTTTTAAAACAGACAGCGACACCTGGAGTCCCCTCTTGTGAGGATGAACTGTCCGAGCCAAGTTTTAACACAGGTTTTATGGAAGAAAAAGAGCAGCAATATCTTCTTGTCATGCATAAAAAATACAAAAGGTTTGTTATAATGAAACTTGTGTTACTATACTTGACAAGAACAACAACTTGTACTGAAGCACAGTGAATCAAATAATGCTGAAGCTGCATTCACATGAAAACTGCAGAATTCATAACTATTTCACTTAAGTCTTGTATCAGACATTATTTCCAGAATCCTTTCAAATTCAAGCTGCTTTGGGTCCCAATGGGAAGAAAGTAAGGATATAAATGAAGTAAATAAAACAACTGATTGGATAACAAAATTGGAAAGGTGATATAAAAATTTATTTCCAGTCCTGTTTTATTTACCCCTTTTCACCAATTCTCTGGGGTTGCTATTAGTCTTTCTGACAGGGTCCCTGTGTCATTATATTCAGCTGCTATGATTCTAAGCTCCACGGGGGCAGGAGCCTGTCTTTTGCTTGAATTATTCCGTTAAATTGGCAACCCTCTACTAACCACCATGAATTCCAGGGGTACTGAAGAAACATGTGTTTATAAATATTTTAAATAAATAATTGCTTCAGACATTGTGTTGCTGCACTAAAGAAATAAAAAATACGCTTTCTAAATGTAAACAGTTAATTGTTCACTTCTTTGTGACACTGTTACTTTTGTGAGACTGTCCTCAGTGTTAAAGTGTGGATGAAATTTGGATATCAATGTCAGAGCAGTCCATAATGTGCTGTGCTGAACTTACATGTGAGTAATGTTGGCACCTTCCTTCATAACAGTTTGTTCATTCATTATGAACTGCCAATTGGATCTGAGAAGATAGAATGTTTAAAAATAATATGGCAAATTGAATTACCCATTAAGAGCATAATTTCTCTTAGTGGCTTTCTATCTGTTACTGAGACAAGTGTATTGCAAAGAGCTAGCTGTGTTAGACCATAGCAGCAAAAATAAACAGGAGTTTAATGACTCCTTAGACATTAATGGCTGGGGTCGACCTATACTCAAGCATAAACATAAATGGACTTAGTGTGATTTTGCTCTTGCAAGATCTTGTGCAACACCTATCGCTTCCTTCCTATATATAATAGTGGCAGTCAATTGGTAGTACAAGATCTTCCACAATGTTACCAAAACTGCTATTTTGGGGGGAAATTAGCTTGCAGTCTGGGTTTAATTAGTGCGGATCTTAACCAGCTATACCAGAGTCCGTCTTCCAGATTACTCGTGCAATAAAGAGGCAATGACTAATAAGTTTAAAACGTGTTTACTAATAGTGTTGCGTATGCCTACAATAACACACACAATCAAGGTACATAAAAGAACTAAGAAATAAAGAGTAGGAAAAATAGAGCCATTTGCATGAGCTGGGAACCCACTTGAGATCGAAGAAGCGGGGAGACATGCACCTGGTCACGGCGGGGAGCAAAGACATAGCAGCGAAGCGGAGCGATATCTAATGCCTGCACTAGACAAGCAGAGTAATGGTCGGAGTTCAGGAGGATAGGAATGGCACGCTCATCTCATGGCCAAGGAAGCCTGCTTAAGTACCCCAAAACGTACCCTGAGGCGGGTGCCTTCCATGTGTTTCTCAAAAGGGGAACAAAGGCTTAATGGGTCTACAACTGTCCTTAATGGTCCACTTTAGAGTCTAATTGTGTGATAGTGACACCTTGGTAAGAGGGGACAAAGGAGGGGAGGGGAGCACCGGGCAGGTTGATTGAATCTGCCCGGAAGCTGGAGTTGTCTTGATGGCATCAGCTCTGGAATGTGGTGGTTGTATTGAGATGCATCCATTAGGTGTTCTGGACAGTCGGCACGTAGCTTCCATTCCGGGGCGGCTTCCAAAATATGCATAGCAGGGTGAGGCTGGGCGCTGTGGACGTGACAGGAGCACATTCGCGAAATGGCAGCCTCAGAATAAACTGTCCACATTGGTTCTTTGCTGCCTGGGAACATGGCTTCTTCCTTGGAATGTCTTGGGCTTGCTACCAGGCTGCCTAGTGGTGAGGGCAGACCCAGTGACCATCCTGTAAGGGGCTCTCCATGGGAACTGACCAGGGGGTGCCTGGCCAGGCTCGTGGAGACTCCCTCCGGCTGGCACTGTGCTGCTAGTGGCATGGCTCTGGGCCCAGGTGAGGTAGGTGCCCAAGGAGGCAGGAAACAGGCATGGGTGGCACAGTCCATTACAGCAGAGAGAACAGGAAACAGGCATGGGCAACGCTGCCCTTAAACAGAGTCTTTGGTGGATCCTTAAAACAACAACGCAAGAAACTGACACAGTTCATGGCAGGCCCCATAACAGGAGGAGGGGGGACCCTGGCAACAACAAGCAGAAATACAACTGGGGTTACAATAAGTATAACTTAACACAAGTGGCTCCTACACTCTTTTCCTTATATATCTGCTTGTGCAAGAGATCTAGCTCAAGTTGAAATATTGTGCTTTTAATATCTCCCAAGCTTCTAGTCCCAAAGGGTTTAAAGATGCTTGAAGAAGTCTTAGGAAGCATAATTCAAAGATGAGAGACTTAATATTATCTCCAGTATCCATGAAGGCAGGTCTTCCGTGTCTTGCATAACTCCTTGCTTCTTCACAAATAGCAAAATAGGCAAATATATAAAAGATTTTTTGTTAGTTTGCATAATTCATATCTGTCACTATATTCAACTGTTTTTGGCATGTAATATTGATTTTTTAAAAAAAGGATATACCACTATGCCAATAAACTTCGACTATAAACATCTCTGGCTTTACAGCATCTAAAATAAGATCCCTGTAAATGCAGCAGTGTTGAATAATTTAGTCAATTTCCATAATATAGCAGGATTTGAGTCCAGTGGCACTCCATCTACAGACAAACATGGCTACCCACCTAAAACTTTCCATAATGTAATCTGGTCAAAGAATGTGAAATTGTTTTGATGTTGATTCCCTTGCTGCAGATTTTGGAATTCTTTCCATGGTTATTGAAAACCCTGATGCTTGATAGGTTGCTAGTAATGAAGGCCCAAGAGGAAGTCATGGTGCAACACAGATGATGTACTCTTCAGCAAAGGAAGGGGGCAGAAATTCTCTGAGCAACTGCCTAATCTCCAAACAATGGGGGATTAGTCTTCAGTTAAAATTCTGTTGCTGAGAGAGAAATTTTACCTACTGCAGTAGTGCAGTTCCCATAACTGGACTTGTGAACTTCTTTATGGGCTTCTGTTTCTCTCCTGTAAAGTAGCTGACACTAAGCATTAGAACCCTTTAGAGGCAGAGAGACTGAATAAAGGTAAAGGTAGTCTCCTGTGCAAGCACCAAGTCATTACTGACCCATGGGGGACGTTGCATCACTATGTTTTCTTAGCAAACTTTTTACAGAGTGGTTTGTCATTGCCTTCCCCAGTCATCTACACTTTACCCCCCAGGAAACTGGGTACTCATTTTACTGACCTCAGAAGGACAGAAGGCTGAGTCAACCTTGAGCTCGCTACCTGAACCCAGCTTCCGCCAGCATTGAACTCAGGTTGTGAGCAGAGCTTGGGCTGCAGTACTGCAGCTTACTACTCCCTGAACGTCTAGGATACCTCTTTGATCCAAAGTAGCCTTTATGAATTAATTTTTGCTCTTTCAAACTACCAATAAAATTAAGATTAAATGTATCCTTTTTACAGATGAGTTGACTTTCTCAGTTATATACTTTCATAATGAATTTGAGGCAACCTGGGTTTAGAAGGCCCAGGTTCTGTAGTCTATATTCCAAGGTCACATTTAGCCATTCATAGAAACAAGAGGCATATGCACATACAATATTATCATTATATGATTACATTACACTACAACTTCAGGGATTCCTGAATGAAGTTTGTTTGGATCCATTTCCGTTCTGGTTTCAGGCCAGTCATGGGACTGAAATGGTCTTGGTTGTTTTGGTAGATAACCCGTTCTAGGAGATGGGCAGGAGAAATGTTTACCCTGTTTATTCTTGGATCTCACAATGGCTGTTGATACCATTGATCGTGGTATCCTTCTGGACAGCCTTTTGGGGTTGGTACTGAGATGCAATATTGTGGTGGTTTTGGTCTTACCTCAAAGGTAGGTTCCAGAGTGTGGTGCTGAGAACTACTGCTCTGTCCCTTGGCTTCCTGCCTATGGGCTCCTGCAGAGTTCCACCTTGTCCCCCACATTCTTCAACATCTATGTAAAACTGCTGGGAGAATCATCTGAAGATTTTGGCTGTTGTCACCAATATGTGGATGACCTTGGGTCAGTCACAGCTCTCTCAGAGTTCTCTCAGCCCCACCCACCTCACAGGGTGATTGTTGTGGAGATAATTATATCATACTTTGTAAATCGCTGAGTGGGCATTAAGTTGTCCTGAATGGCAGTATATAAATTGAATGTTGTTGTTGTTATTATTATAAAAATGAAATGCTTCCTGAAAGCACTTGCCTGTGTCCTGCCTTTATTATTTATAGGCTGAATAAATGAAATACTGTGCATGTTAAACATGTATCTATCTTTTCTTCCTTAGGATGGCTTTATTGACTTCTTGGAGTTTATAGCTGCAATAAATCTCATTATTCGAGGGAAAATTGACCAAAAATTGAAATGGTATTTTAAGCTATATGATGCTGATGGAAATGGAGCTATTGAAAAAAGAGAACTTGTAAAAATATTCAGGGTAAGGAAATTGTATATAGCAGTACATATGCTGATACAGGAAACCAATTATTTGAATGCATCAGAGTTGCAGCTTGAGTTTACTGATGATTTTAAAGATCCCTAGCTAGACCTTCATCTCATGAGGTTTCACAAGATCTAGCTAGACAGATGTTTCCTTTTCTCCCCTTTACCTGGAATGTTTTGATGGGAAAAAGGATTATGTGCCTGCTCTAAAGTCCTGTCCCTTCCCATGGATTGTAGCAATTTAGGAACTATGGATTTAAAGGACAGATCTCTGGGTTTCATCACTGTGTGGATAAGTGCAAGAACCCGTTATTTTGTATGTGTAATTAGTTCACCCAGGATTTTTTCCCGCACACTGATGATCCTCTGTATAGCTGTCATTGCCACTGCAAACATAGAAATATTTGCACAGCAATGGATTGTCTGCACACTGTTTTCCTATGTTTTTTAAAATGGGCCATTTTTTTTTTTTTTTTGTAATTTCTAGAGCACTATAATGCTGTATAGTAATATAGTAAAGGAAAGCCCTCCAGTGGTACAGGGGAATGGTATCCGTAGTGAGCTGAGCCAAGGATAATTGCACCATTTGGGATTATATATCAAATGGGAGGAAGGCAACATGGAATAGTTGAATCTCAGAAGCTGAGCAGGGTTGGTACGTGGGTGGGAGACCTACCAAGGAAGACTCTGCAGAGGAAGACAAAGGCAAACCACTTCTGCTTCTTATTTGCCTTGAATGTCCCTTGCCTGGGGTCATCATCACCATAAATTGGTTACAACTAGAGGTGGATACGAATGACGTGGGAATTCTAGGGTTTGGCTCTGAAAGACCCAGGCCATTAACAGCTTTCCATCCAAACTTATGAGCGAAAGTTTTTTAAAACTCCAAAAGCTGAGGTTTTTTTTCTCTCTACTCCTTTTCACCCCCCTTTCTCTCTTTTAACTTTCGATTCCTCTATCTCCCACACAAGCAGTTGGCTAAAGAATGTAACACATTTAACACTCTGTAACAAGCAAGGTCCTCTGCTTTTTCCTGCAGGGATAAGCGTCTTTTCAGCCAGAAGCCGCTGTGCTTTTTGCTGACTACACTAAAGGAATTCCTGAGAACGCTCTGTCCCGCAGAGAAGGCAGATAAGAAAAAAGGTACTTTCTGTAGTCCTTGAATCGGGTCCACTAGCCAATGGGATCACTCCAGGAGTGACGACACATAGCCCATTGGACTACTATAAAATGAGGCTACAAGCCCTTACAAGATGGCCTGATGCTCTAAACAAGTGGCTAGGGAGGCTCCTGCTTGGGAACCTCTCTGCTTGGTCCAGGACTCAGTCCAAGGGACACTTAGATTTTATCTGACTTGCTTTGGGTTAAGTATTAGAGTGTTAGATTGCCTGTACCCATTAGTGTAAGTTTTAAGCTATATTCTGATTTAGAATATGGATGTGTTACTGTATTCTAGCTTAAGAGTATAGAAGTTAAGTTGTAAGCTGTATATTTAAGTGTGTCCCTTTTGTAGAAAACTGCTTTGTGTTCTTAATTGCTGCAATAAACTCTACTTCTTTTAGCAGCATATGGTGTAAGTGTTAAGTACCCTTAAGAAAAGGAGACCAAGGCTTCCCCAAAAAGTGGTCGACTAGCTAGGAAAGCCATGGAACGAACCAAGCACCACAGCTAACCGGCAGGTCCGGTAAAGGGAGGGGAGGACCTGGCCACAAAGGGGGGCTCTGGAGGCTGGCACTTGGGGTCCCCTGGCAGCAGCTCCCCTCTCCCTCAGAAAAATCACACCACAACGAACTGGGGAAAAATGAACTATGCAGTTTGTGGTTCATGGCGTTTCATGAATCACAAACTTGCCCCAGTTCGCAAACTGGATCGTGGTTCGTGGGGTTTAAATACCCCTTTCTGTACTGCTTCGCAGCGGCACAGAAAGGGGCATTTAAACCCCCGGATTAGCTGCTTGTTGGGAAGATCCCTGACAAGCAGCTGATCATTTAAAAAACAGGGCTTGGCTGCCCAGCCAGGAGTTCCCAGCCAGCCAGCCAAGCCCCACCCACTGTTTAAATTGCCATTTCCCAGCTGCTCTGAGCAGCAGAGAAATGCCCATTTAAACACGGGCTTGGCCGGCTGGCTGGGAGCTCCTGGCTGGCCAGCCAGGCCTGTCCTGGTTTAAGCAGACATTTCTCCCCCGCTTGGAGTGATGGGGAAATATCCTTTTAAACAGCAGGTGGGACTTGGCTGGCCGGCCAGGTCTCAATTTAAATGGACACTCCCCCCTCCCCCCCCTGCTCAGAGCAGCGGGGAAATGTCTATTTAAACTGGGACGGGCTTGGCTGGCTAGGCAGCAGCTCCCAGCCAGCCAGCAAAGCCCCGCTGTTTAAATGGGCATTTAAACAGTGGCCATTTAAACAGTGGGTGGGGGTTGGCTGGCCGGCGGGGAATTCCTGGCCAGGCAGCCAAACCCCACTGTTTAAATGGGCATTTCCCCACCACTCGGAGTGGTGGGGAAATGGCCATTTAAACAGCAGGTGAGGCTTGGCTGGCTGGCCGGGAGCTCCTGGCTGGGCAGCCAAGCCCATCCTGGTTTAAATGGGCATTCCCCCCCCCCGCTCCGAGTGGCGGGGAAATGCCCATTTAAACAGCGGGGCTTGGCTGGCCTGCCGGGAACTCCTGGCCGGACAGCAAAGCCCCACTGTTTAAAAGATCAGCTGCTTGTCGGGGAGGTCCCCAACAAGCAGCTGATCCAGGCATTTAAATTCCCTTTCTTGTGCTGCTTCGCAGTGGCACGGAAAAGGGCATTGGGGTTTAACACGAACCATGAATCGGTTCATGGAAGTTCATGGAAAACGAGCTTCCATGAACCGCTGGTTCGTGAAGTACGAACCGGCTTGGTTCATTCTGAACTTTAGTTCATATTCCGGTTCGTGCCCATCTCTAGTTACAACTTGATGGCATGCACATACATATAACCTAGAGCAGCAGGACTCTAATCTGGAGAGCTGGGTTGATATCCTCACTCCTCCACTTGAAGACAACTGGGTGACCTTGGGTCATACAGGTCTTTCAGAGCTCTCTCAGCTCCACCCACCTCACAGGTTGATTGTTGTGAGGATAATAAACTGCTCTGAGTAGGTGTTGTCTTGGAGGGCAGTATATAAATTGAATGTTATAATTATTAAAAAGGATCCTTCCTTTTTCCTCCTCCCATCCCCTCCTGCCTGGTAAATCCCCTTATCCTCCTTTCTCCCTTCCAGGCAAATGCCCTAACCCTTTTTTTCTTGGCTCCCTCCCAGACACCCTATCTCTGTCCCCTCGCAGCAATTCCCCTTCCCTTCCCCCTCCCCCACCCCTTCTCTCCAAAACACTCTTACCCTTTTCCCCACCCCTTCAAACACCCCTTTGTCTTGCTCCCTCCTAAACATCCTTCTCCTTTATGTGGTGCAGCTGAGCTCAGCATGGCCTTCCAGGGTCTCGCCACACTGCAACTCTGCCTGGGTATTCCAGTGCTGTCTGGGCGTGATCCTTCCTGGGGCAGCTTGTTGCTGCTGCACCTGGGGCACTTTGCTGTGTCCTTGCCCAGGCATGGGGCACCCCGTTGCCTTCTCACCTGGTCATGGGACATCTTACTGCTACTGCTCCTGAGCCTCTGTTATTCCAGGCACCTAGTGAATATAAATTTACCTCCTTAGGTTTCAGATTTATTTATTTATTTGCAACCCTGAGGGTGCTCTAAGGTTGCTGAAACATCTGTTTTATTCCCAGGTGGGCCCCATCTGCAAGTTTAAGTATCCGCAGATGGGTGCCACTTGTTGGCTATTATATATAAGATGCAGAAGAAGTTCAAACATGGGTTGTGTGTCACATGCCTGATTTCCATCTGCTGCAATGCAAATGTAAAACTGGCATTGACTTGAATGTATGTATGTTTGTTTCTGCATGATACAAGAGTGCCCTTGGTCAAATATTCACACAGATCCACCTTAAAAGGTGGTTTTATTGTGCTGAATAAAAAAGACTGTCAAGTTATTCTAACACTCGCTTCATGACGATTTAGTTACACACAATTTTAGGGGTGATAAGAAACCTTTTCTTGTCATGTACCTACATATATATAAAATAAAATAATCCTCTCTTTAAAAGATGTAGAACATATTTAACATTCTAAAAGACCAAATTCTTTAGGACAGGATAAAAACATAGTTGAGTTTGAAAATAAATCACATAGAATGTTCTGGCCTTCAACAATAAGTTAGTTGCAGCTGTAATCTTTAGGCTCTGTTTTATTAATTTAATATAATCCTCATTACTGGAGATTTACAAGAATTTTTATCTTAATTTCTTCCCCTGTGGCGCAAACATTGGGTGGCTACTGTATATATTCACAAAACAGAGAACAAGAAGTCTTTAACATGTTTGCATTTCTGTTTCTTCAGTCTGTTCAGGCTATCACAGGCAACCAAGATACTACTCCTGAAGAGTTCACAGAAATGGTATTTGAGAAGGTTGACATCAACCATGATGGTAAGACTATTTGGATCTTCAACTATTTTCCTGTAGAAATAAAACACAAAGGGTGTGTGTAAAAAGACTAGAGTGATAAATCTATAACAGTCTGAAAACAATCTTCTTTAAAGTATTATGTGTGGTTTACACTGGCTTAATTCTGCAGAAGAATTGCTGCTGATCTTTAGGAAGATGATGAAGATATTTTTATTTAGGACTGCTTTTAATTAATTGTGTGTTCATGTTCATTAGCAGTCCTAAACAGTGTTTTTAAACTTTGTTTTTATTCATTTATTATTGTCATTCTATTTATACTGTGGGAGGGAAGGTGGCCCAATCTCATCAGACCTTGGAAGCTAAACAGGGTCGGTACTTGGATGGGAGACCACCAAGGAAGACTCTGAAGAGGAAGGTACTGACAAACCACCTTTGCTTCTCACTTGCCATTAAAGCCCCTTGCGGGGGTTGCTATAACTCAGATGTGACTTGACGCCATTTTTATACACACATTTATACTATAAGCCGCTTTGAGTTCCTGCAAGTTAGAAAAGCCGCCAATAAATGTTTTGAATTAAATAAATGAATTAATAAATAAGAAAGCTACCAATTGGACATTCTTTAAACTAGAAGTTTGAAAAGTACACAAAAATTAGCCCCTCTGTAAAAATGATTCTTTCCCCTCTACTTTAGAGTAGGAAAGCTAGAAGGCTATTCCATGTCTAATTCTTCCCTCTCACTATGGTCTAGGCAGCCATAAATGGGGTTGTTAGAGCAATTCATTTCATTTATCACATTTGTATCTCATCTTTTTATCCAAGATACACATATCCCATTTTATCATCCCAACAACCCCATGAGATAGTTTAGACAGGAAGTACCTGAAGAGTTATACCCTTCATTGACTTCAATGAATTTAGAAGGGTGTAAGCCTATTTAGGAGTGAACTGTGACTGACTTATCTAAAGCCTCTCGGTGCACAACCTAACTGAAGCTCAAATCAGTCATCACACACACATTTGCATGTATCTTATTTTCCTGATTTTATTTTTACAACCTTTGGAGGCTGGGAGACTGAGGATGTAAGGTCTTGTACAACCAATTTCTGGCCATTAAAATATATAGGGAAGAGAGTGCTAGTCATTGCACAAGACCTTGTGCCATTTATGTTTCTGTTTGAGCACTGCTGGGTTAGATCCTGTATAGATTTCCTTAGGAACAAGGAGTAGAGTGATTTTTGTTGCCCTCCAGAATGAAACAGGGTCACCAAATATAGCTTTAGGAGAATTCAAGGGAATTGGCGAAAATTGCCCCTCATGGAAATAGACAGGATCCAAGCTGTTGCGTGTGTATGATTTCTCACTTCATACACTTTAACAGTTCTTGGTTTGGCAGAACAGAGTCTTCTGCTGGCAACCTTCAAAGTATTCAGTGGCAGCTTGCATAATGCAGTCTTTGATTTGCTAGCAACAAATATGCTCTAGGAGCATATTTGCATTTTCCTCACCACTGGGTGACAGCAGCTGGCATATATACACTAAGGACCCCAGGGAAGACTTCCTAATATGGCTTCTAGATTGGCTTAGTTTCCTGCATCTCATCTTTTAATAAAGAAATCCAGAGTCCAAGAGCATGTGACTCAGAGGGCAATCTTGTAAATCCATCCAAGTCAATGGTGTTATAACACTGCTTAATTGCATTGACAGTGAACTTGCTGAAGCTAAACAGGCCTGGGTCTAGTCAGTGCATGGGTGGATATCACTTTGGAATCATTTGTAAGCTGCCTTGAGTTCCAGGATGAAAGAAAAACAGGATATAAATTCAATAAATATTCCCTGTTCTTACGTACTCTTGAGTGTTCTATACAAACTGGCAGTGGCTACATAAAAAACTGCAGCCCCTAATATATTTTACGTCTATGATTGCTCCACTATAGCCAAGATTTTCATTTACGTAAATAATTAATTAATCAATTACATAAAAACTAATTACTGTCAATGTATTGTCGAAGGCTTTCACGGCCGGAGAACGATGGTTGTTGTGGGTTTTCCAGGCTGTATTGTCGTGGTCTTGGCATTGTAGTTCCTGACGTTTCGCCAGCAGCTGTGGCTGGCATCTTCAGAGGTGTAGCACCAAAGGACAGAGTACCAATCCAATCAAGTACCAATCCATATGCAAAAGAACCTCCTCAGGATACAGTGAAGCCTCCTGCCATTAGCATTCCACACCCTGGGAAACTCTTACAGGATGACTCAGCTCAACCCCACCCCTCCTGAGTAGATACAAATGACCTACATCTTTTCCACACTGTGACACTGAGAGATCTCTGTCCTTTGGTGCTACACCTCTGAAGATGCCAGCCACAGCTGCTGGCGAAACGTCAGGAACTACAATGCCAAGACCACAGCAATACAGCCCGGAAAACCCACAACAACCATAATTACTGTCACTTAATGCTCACTGTGGAGATTGCTCTGTTAAACAGATGAAACTGTGTAACTGGCTTAAACTACAAACCATACATTAGTCACATTGAACTAATTTTGATTAACTACCAGGTGTGTGATTGTTTCCTCTCCACAACTCCCAAGACTTCATCTGGTATTCAGAATTGATCAAAATAAGGAAACATCCTTTTTTTTAAAAAAGACATAACATTAACTCATACTGCAGAGTAAAATATACTTGGAAAGTACTTCATGCAGTGAGAATGCAGGAATTTCATAAATCCCACCTATCTCAATTTTGTAAAGCTCTCTCTTAGGACTCATTTACACTACATTGTTTTACTGGTAAAAATTAAATATTGAAATTAATGGACCACTTTCTATGCAATACGTTTAGAAAAGGTGTTAAATTGTGATTATATCTACTTAATATGATGGATTTCCCATAAGAATTCTGAGAATGGTGATTTAAAAGCTATTGAAGATTCTCTGTTAGAGATACAGGCATCCTCACAGAACTTCAGTATCTAGATATGAAATCCTTTGGAAGACGACATGAATAGAGAAAATTCTGAAGCATGCCAAGGGAGATATGAGGAATAAATCAATACTGACTGGATGGGGAACACTATGCTGTAACTTAGTAGTTCCCTTCCAAGAGTATACTACTAGCAGAACACTAGAACTCAAATTCCTGCACTTCTTTATTACAGTGGTACTTAACATGAAATCACAAAAACTGAGGAGAAGCTGAGGAGGACTGAGAGGGAGATGGAACATATGTTAACATATGTTAACATATGTTTAAGTGTTTGGAGAACATTCAGGAGCAGCAGCTTCCTCAATGGAAGCTGTCTTGGCAGAATCTTCCTCTTCCTGGGAATTATCTGGAGGTTTTGGTACATATATTCCAAATCCTTGTACCTGTTTTGGGGACAATCTGAAATCAGAACTATGTGTGGTCTTATACTGTACCTATGCACCCAGCTTTGCGGGGATCAGAACAGCATCTGCTCTGGGTGAGTCCTGACACTTCACTAAATGAAATGGGTTATATAGGGATGGTATAGAAATAGTAAGAATCTCCTTCTGGGCTCCTCCTGTAGCAGGTGTGTAAATGGCCTAGGAGTCAGAAGTCTATTTTAATTATAGCATGCAAGTGCTCCCACTTCATGGGGAAATCTGATTCATAACATACAAATACTAGGAAGAAAAGTAATTGGTGGTACACTTATTCATCATGGCATCGACTTGAAGCTCTTCTGGTATTCTGGTCTGAGACAGTTTTATTTTGTTTCTGAGCCCGTGAAAGCGGGGAGGGCGGAATATAAATGTAATAAATTAAATTAAATTAAATTGTTGTGTAATCTTACAAAAATACTCAAATGTTGTTTTTGCTGAGACCTAAGGGTGTTTTTCAGATTTTCCAGACCTCCTATAAGATGTTCCTTTATTTTGCATCACTACATTTTCCAACTTCCAAGAATTAATATGATACCTTGTGACAATTTTGTCTAATTATTATACTGATTCCTACTCCCCATGATTTTATTCTAGAGGAAATCTCTTTAAAAGAATTCATCAATGGAGTGGAGAGGGATGAGAATCTCTTCAGAACGATTTCAAAGTTCTTCGACCTTTCCAATGTACTGAAAATTATACAAGGTGGCAGAAAAAAAAGTGTCTGTGAGTTTTGAACCTTAGATGGAAATTATAAAAACGTTACAAGGAACCTATTAAATGTCCACACAGAATGTTACTTCACATCTACTGTTCAAAAAGAAGAAGAGACACAGAATGCCATTTCAGACATTTTTCAAGTCTATTTTGCTATTTTTCCCACCGCTAGATGTGGATTCTACTGTGAAAGAACAAAATTTTGCCTGCATGCATCAGAAAAGCTGTAATACAGAAAACAACATTTACAGTGTGGTGATAAACCACTAAATAGGATTGGGTTCCAGCTAGATGAATTAAGCTATGGTTTAATTAAGCAGAGTTTACATTGACTTAATATCTGCATTAATCAGTGTTTAAAATACCATTAGACTACTTGAGAAACTCCTCGATATACTTCTGGTTTCAAATATAAATATCCTCTTCAGTATTATTACAGATGTCAGTTAATGTGACGATGTTTGATGTTTTAATTATTTTGCTTTGGAGAGGTTTGTTTGAGGTCTGGGAGGACACCATGTAAATAACAGTACTTGGGGAAAATATTAAAACTTCAGAAGAGGTTTAAAAACACCGGCTTTAATAATCTAAGATAAATGGGATAGGATTGATGCTTCTCTGATTCAAAAGAAACCGGGTTAACTCTTACAAGAAGGCATAAAAATACACTTTTGTTATCAAAAGAACAAATTCCAATCCATTTATCATAGTGGAAGGGGGGAAAGTGAGCATCCAAAAAGGCTTGTCTAGCTAGCAGAGTCCCATGTTCCTATTTGACAGGCATGGGAAAAGGCAGGTAGCATTTTAGTTCCTGAACATCTGCTGAATCTCTCCATTCTTAAAGCAGCACCCATTGAGAATTTACCTTGACAATGAACCACATTCTCTGACGGAAAGAAGGCCTGCTAAATACTTCATAGTACAATTGTAAACAGGCTTACACTCTTAAATCTATTCAAGTCAGTGGCCTTAGAAGGGTGTAACTCTGTTTAGGACTGCAGTCTCGTTGAATGGAAATACACGCTATATTGCCTTCTAATGATGTTATAGGACTTTTATTTTTAATAGAAATTGTAGCAACTGTGATTTCCAAGGAGGAAACCACGGGGAGTGTATGGGTTTTATGTAGCCCAACTTGATGATCAGTTACAAGCTGCATTACCCCTGCTGGGGCAAGTTTTCAGATGCCCATATTTATTCTTCTGCTTGTGGTAAAAGCAGTTTGGAGGTGGCAATTGTTGTTAAGGATGGAAATAGCAGCACACAGAGTTAAATACCCCCTTGCCTAACAGTGTCCCTGAAAATCACAGCCAATGCAGCTGCAACTCTGCTCCATGATCCAGGCAAGTGGCATATCCTGGGCCTTTCCACCAGTCCACTGACAATGCTGCTGCCTCTGCCTGAGCATCCCACAGCCATAGAAGTTATATTATTTAGGCAAGAGATGGTTACATCCCTTCTTCTGGAACTCTGAACTAAGTGAGAGAATCAGATTGCCACTGATCGGCCTTACTTTCATCTGCATGCTTGCTAACAATATGAGTAAAAATAAGCACAGACAAGAAACCACTCTGAATAAAATGCTTAGAAAAAATAGCATGATTTCAATCATGCTATTTTATGCATTACCAGAACAATGAAATATATAGTGTAGCATGGACCTGAGATTTTTGGCAATGCGAGGCCCAAGTTCTTGCAGACACCCAAAGGTCAGTTTCTCAGAACCCCTAGCTGAAGTAGCACTTCTAATACCTCAGAAATGCTTTAACTCTGCTACAAGTATATAAATAAGTTTGTGTAAGTTTCCATCATAGACTATCAAATCTGATAAATAATAGGCAAGGAGAGACAAATAGTCTAGTGATCCCCCCCCCCTTTTCAGGGGACTGAAGTCTATGTCCACTTGTATATGGAATATGCTACATCTGTAATTCCTCGTATTATTTGAGATCAATAGAGCAGAAAGCCAGTGAATGCAACTTGATATTATAAACACTTTGACTTTCAAGCTTTGGCATTTAGATCTTTTACATTTATTTCCCATTTCTCATTTCTGCCTAATCAACACAAGGATGTTACTAAAGTCCTTTTTTGGTTAACAGATCAGCATTGCACTAGTTGTGTTACTCATTACTTGATTTAAATATTTATGGTCTTTTAAATAATCATGTAAGAAAATGGGCACTAAAAGCAAGCAATAGGGAAAAAATGGCCAGTCTCTCAAAAGGTTACAAGGACACACCTACCATTACATTTACAATGTATAGTCCATTTAATTATCTATATTAATGTACAGCATAATTTGAAACAGGTATATTTCCCCCTTGTGGAACAAAAAGTTTTCAGCATGGAAACAGACTGTTAGATTTATCAGAGCAGGAAGACTGCCTCACATAAGTACAGGTGCAAGGTAAATTGCTGGTGATGCATCAATAAAAACTTGGAAACTAACCTTTTGCTGTGCCGTTCTTTTAGAACATAAGATGTCCTGTTGGATCAGACCAGTGGTCCATCTATTCTAGCATATCCTGTTTCACAGTTTCCAACCAGTTTCCCTGGAGGGCCAGCAAACAGGGCATAGAGGCCACCCTCCTTCCACGCCTGATACTGCCTCATACCAGTGACTTTCAGAGGTTCACTACCTCTGGATGTGGAGGTCCTCTTTAGTCCTCATGGCTAGTAGCCATTGATAGGCCTAGCCAAGAATCTCCTCTAAAAAAACCCCACCCCTGGTGGTGAATTCCACAATTTAATTATTCACTGAGTGAGGAAGCACTTCCTTTTGTCTGTTTTGAATCTTATGCCTTATCAACCTCATTAAGTGAGAAATGAAAGTTCTATCCACTTTCCCCACCTAATATACAACTTGAACCTCTACTGCGTTCTCCTTAGTAGGCTTTTCTGTAAATTGAAGAGCCCCAGACTCTTTGGCCTTTCTCATAAGAAAGCCATAATCCCTTAATCATCTTGGTTGCCCTCTTCTGCATTTTCCCCAGCTCTGCAATTTTTCCCCCAAATGAGGCCTCTGTATCAATTCTTTGCTGACTCAAGCTTGGGCTGACCTTACCCTACTCTGAAGTAAAATTCTCCTCTCAAAGTGTATGAAGCCATTAACTGGGCTGGAAAGCCTTTAGTAGCGTGGTTGTGTTTGTAGCTTTATCTTTCTTTATGGTCCCACCCTAAACGTATAGGTTGTGATGTTATCCAGCCAAGTCTAAGTAGAGGGAAGATCAGGGGTTTGTGTTTCCCTTATAAAAAGAAACTGGCACACTAGACTTATGGAGTTTTAAAAGGAAACAGGTTTATTTACAAGTAGGTTGGATAAGTAGGCATATAGGCAGGTACTTAAAACTGAAGTAACTAAGATTTTTGTACAGATTACTTCACTGGTGTGAGGCACAAAACACTTGGTATGACTTAGTAAGTTGCTGACTTGAGAGGTTGGTCTTATCAGACTTAAAATCTCTAGTGAGTTTGTTTGACACTCCTCCACAAGTTAGGTGCTCCAGTTTTCACACACACACACACACACACACAGCACATCTATCCTTTTTCCTGCAGAGTCAAAACCCTTTCAGATACTGGGCAGGAGTTATAGTTATGCCAAGGCTATAACCGTTCCTTTGGCCAAAGAGAAGACTCCTTTCTACCCACTTCCTTGGCCCACAAGTTCCCAGGTCAGCAAAAGTTAGTGCTGTCTGTCACACTAGTCCAAGGACTAAAAGTGCTTCATAAAAAATGTTTTTTTTCTGTAAGGGTACTCTTTTCCCTTCCTTCCTCACACAGAGAACTTTCTGGCTGACCCTCTCTGGTCAGATGCCAGGCTGCAACTCTTATCATTCTTCAGTTTATTTCAACTGTCAACCCCTCCTTGTAGCACCGTCATCTCATCATTCTAAAACCAACTGCCATTTCAGGCTAGCGGGGGGGGGGGGCGGACGGACGGACAGACATGTCAATCCTCTTCTCCTCCATGTTGCTGTTTCAAGCATCCGCCAGCCTCCTGCTTACCCACCAGTGCCCAATTACCTAATTCTGATACTCTTCATAATCCACGTTGGTTTTCATCATCCTGAATAATTTGGTATCATCTGCATACTGGGTCATGACAATGCACACATACCCCATCCCAAATCATTTATGGACAAATTAAATAGCACCAGTACAAATAATGATTGTGGAATCCACTTCTTACCTCATTTTATTTCAGTAACTGTCCATTTGCTCCTCTATTGCATGCTATTTAACCAAGAATAATCTGTAAGAGGACCCATCACTGCTAAAAAAATTTAGGAGTCTTTAGTGAGGGGCCTTGTGAAAAGCATTTTAGAAGTCCAAGTATATAATATCAATGCAATAAAGAGCAAGATTGGAGTCTAGTAGCATCTTAGAGACCAACAAGATTTCCAGGGTATAAACTTTTAAGAGTCAAATCCCTCTGCCAGAGGTAATTGGGAGCTGGCATGGTATATTAGTTAGGATGTGGGAGACCTACGTTCAATTCTTCAATCTGTTACGGTGCTTGCTGGGTGCCCTTAGGCCAGTCACTCCATTTAAGCCTAAACTAATTCACAGGACTGTTATGATAATAAAATGGTGAATACATTGCCCTGAGCACCCTAAAGAAAGGGCAGGGGGAAAAAAAGTGTACTATATGTCTACTGGGTCACCCTTATCCAAATGCAAGTTTTATAGACTTCTTCTAAAGAAAAGAAGTTATGTCATAAGGTTGGGAAGCTGAACTTCCTCTGAGGATCCTTCACTGAGTGCATAGTATCTTCCTTTGTCGCCTGGCTGTATAAGAACTACTTTTATTTTTATATTTTGTTACTTTTGTAGGTCATTTGGTGTAACTGAAAAGTGACTAATACAGATGAGAAGGAAGGCATTGCAACATACTGAATGTTCATTCCATTTAATAGTCAAATAATTTTGTTACATACACAGTTAATTGAAAATAAATGTATTCATCTCTTTGTGGTATTTTAATCACTGAAGAAATTGGTTAAGGACAGGAATGTTAATTGATATAACTGTAAACAAAACTGAGAAAAGGCAAGGAATCTTAAGTTGGAGGGGAAAATATGTCAAAGCAAGCTTAACTTCCTGTCAGCCAACATCTTAACTGAATAGACATATTTTCCCTCTTCTTTTCAAAACTGTCATTTCTGCACAAATCTAATTCCATATCCTTGATATTTATGTAATAATTTCTGTTGTTTCAGAAAGCCATAAACAGAGTCAAATTGACCAAGTCGATCAGAAAAGATATTCAGGAAAAAGCTCTTTCAAATCAGTATGTGGCCGAAGTTAAAATCACAACATTACATAAAATGCAAGATAAAATAAACCATCAGCAGTACAGTGTTAAAGCCAGCCATACAGGTGTGCTGCTCATGCCAGCATGACACCAGACCAGCCAGTATATTATCCTTTCTCGGCACAGAAAAGACATTATTTAAAAGTGCTAATCTTTAAGAACTGAGAGCATAACAACAGCACTGCAATCCATAGAGACACTGCCAATACGTACCAATCCCAAAGTAGCAACTCAATGATAAACATTGTCATATCTGAAAGGAACGAAGCAACGCAGGTTAAAGTGATATTGCCCATGCCCCACCCACATAATTGGACAAGGGAAGAAACAAAAGCTACAGAGCGCATTAACTGTAAGCGCTGCCAATGTTTAAACAGGTTGGTGCTGATGTTAGGAGTACCTTTGGTCAATTTAGCTCACATGCTTAGACTGTGCCTATCAAGCCACGCTGATTCACAGTACCATATCTTCTTGATTGGACTGCTGTAGCATGCAGTATTGGGATTGCCTTTAAAGACATCTTAGAAGCTTCAATTAGTACAAAATGTAGCCAAAACTCCTTTCTATGGTCACCTACTCAGTATACATAATGTAACTAGCACACTAATTTCACTGGTTACCAATTAGCTCTTTTAAAGCCTTTCATGACCTGGAGGCCCTCATAATTATCAAACTGCTTGTCCCAGGACCAGGGTGGATTTGATTTAAATCAAACTGATTTAAATCACGATTTAAATCACTAGTCAGTAAGGCTTGATTTAAATCATAGTTTTCTACATAAAGACTAATTCTTGCTGGTATAACTTTAATATGCAAGTAGATGAAGATTTTTAGAATAACAACTTTTCATATTAGTTTTACAGTTGTATAAAACATTGATTTTAATACTATTAGAAACACATTATAGTTAATTTATTGTGAGATGAATTATCCCCAGTTTAGGTTAATCATTCATATTTGGACAACTTTTCTGTTGTACTTTATTGGAAGGAGAAAAATAATCATTACCTTAATAATAACAATTTAAATAGTTTTATTTATTCAACTGAAACAATAACATTACAGCATATGTTATTTGCTTAAACAAACATCCATGTTTGTTAACTCCTCACACTTAGTTTCTTCTTGTGCAGATCTATTCCACTCCAAACAATCAGAAAAATATTGTTTCTATTCACTAAACTTCTTGAAACTTAAGGGGTTGATTCGGTTTTCATAGGTTTGTAGAGCAATTGGATTAAGGTCTTTTTCTCAACTCTGTTCATGTTATAAAATTTTTGCTGTGAAGAAGAGGCATGTGATCTCTGCTGAGCTGACACAAATTCAGTTTTGAGAACTGCAAAACCAAGCATCTGTGATAATATCTTGTAGGCAGAGAAACTGCCCAATGATCTTACAAAAACCTCTGGAAGAGCATGACATTGTGAATGGATTAATGGAATTTATTTACCAAAAAAATTAAACATATACAGCCTTATTCTACATAATTAAAAACTAATCTTTATTTCATGATGGAATAACCTTTGGATGGTAATATATTTTCCTCAAAAAGCATTTTATTTAAAAAAATCCAATTTAAATTTAAAAAATCCGATTTAAATAAAAAAAAAATCTGATTTAAATCAAAAAAATCTGATTTTTTTTAATTTTTTTTTTAAAAATCATTTTTATCCACCCTGCCCAGGACTCTTGCATGCATTCTTCAGACAGCTGTCATGTGGTGCCCTCTTTTTGAGATGTCTATTTCTCAAGAGGCTGATAGCAGACTTTTCTGTGGCAGTTCCAGCCCTTTAGAAGTACATTCGCTTGCCACATTCATATAGGTATGTAAAATGGGTTTTGTTTGAGAGGGCACTTGATGGAGGGTAAACTGTAGATCTGCGGAGTTTTTTATTCTGTGTAGTGTTCTATTGTTGATGGGCAAAGGGTCCAGCCCATGTTGGTCTCAGTTTCAGAGTCTAGCTCATGTTGGTCCCAAAGCAGATCAACCAATGATCCAATAGCAATGTATTAACCCATCAAAGATAGAGATGTTTTCATACTGGAATGTAAAGAGCAGCCATCCAGAATTGCAGATCAGTTTCCCATCCTAGATGTAGACTGTAAGACTCCTCCTGGGTCCTCAATCACCATATCTGCCAAATGCTATCTCCCCCAGATGTTTCTAACAAGCAACCAGTATAGCACAACTGAGTTGTAGCTTGCTCAGGGAGAGGCTGCAATCCTGCTTCCAGCCATGCACCAAGCTGGGTGCACTTGTGAATTCAAGAGAACCTGGAATACTCTATTGATGTTGCAACTAGCCATACATACCAGGATAGGAAAGGGCAAAGCATTGTAGAACAGTACTCTCTTAAAATTTCTGATTCAAGCCCTTAATGTGGCTACCTACCGCACAACCCTACAAGGACCCCCAGGCACAACTGAATTTTGGAGATCAGGAGACCAGCTATCCCAGAATCAATTTATTTGCTTAGCACCTTCCTATTTTGCAATTTCCCTTAGGTTCATGAATTTAATTTCTGCTGCCTTTCATCCCAGCAATCATTTTGTCCTCTCATCTGTCAACACCAACACTTAGCAAAGGAACTCTATACCCTAGGAACCCTGCCCCCTATCAGAGTCCTATTTTGACTCTTGAAAGCTCATACATTGGAAATCTAGCTGGTCTTTAAGGTGCTATTGGACTTGAACCTTGCTCTTCACGATTTTTCCAATGAGATTCCCAATCTGAAGGCAATTGCAGTTAGCAGTGGGCAGGGAGTGAGGATATATTCTCATTTGCCAAATGCCTTGCTAGTGTAGTTTGTTTTTGTCCCATTGTGGCACATAACATGACACAATTTTGGTCCACTTCTTGCAGCTGAAAACATAGGTTCTTTTAGAAGCTTGTGCCACACCATACTTTTTCTTCTGTAGATTAAACTACTTAATAAAATCTATTTTCCCCCACAATTTTTGTGTTCATTGTCTCTGCATACCTTAAAGGGGGGGATCATTGCCACTTGTCAATATTCACACACAAATAGCTTACTGCTAAAGTGACCTGTAGCACCATACCAAAATACTTTTACAGGCTTATACAGCATATTCATACAATTTAATGCCTTTAATCAGAAAATTTATTATCCCTCTTACCTCAGATCCGTTGTCTCTGCCATTTTGTTCAACCAATCTTCATTTTCCTATTTCTATACCTTTCCTCAGCTACCTTGCCAAGTCTATAGCTTCTCTTTTTCCTCGGACTTTGTGAAAAGTACCCATATCCCTAGGGTCATTGTGATGTTTTCACTGTGATAAAGACAGCTTAAAGGTTCCTTCCTGTGGGCAGATAAGAATGATGTCTGCTTGTGCAATGTTTGGCATGTAAGTAAGTTTTTGTGTTTTATTTTTGTGTTACTCTGGGGTATTTAATATTTGTTGCCATGCAGGCCTCTAAGGGAAGAAGTGAAGGCTGGATAGGAGTCTGTTCTGATTGGACAATAGCAGTACCTAGCAGGAGGAGCAAACTAGAGTTCTTTGTGTGTGTGTGTATCTCAGAGAAAATGAGACCCTTTCAGTCTTCCATAAAGTTTGCCCAACTTAGGAAAAATGCTTTCTCTGGGATACACACAGAAAGAACCAGACTTCCACACAGATTGACCGACTTTGCCAGAATGAGCTAAGTCTCTCAGTACATTGTCTAAAAACGGCAGTTTTCTCTGCCCTCCAGGGTACAGCTACTGTCCAATTAAAGCAGACTCCCTGGATTTAAACCAATAGTAAAACCTCAAATATTAATGCAAACTTATTTACATGCAAATCATTACAATCCTTCCACTGGAAATCTCTCCTGTTCTGAAGTGTGTTTTATGAGAGAAAGGAACCACACATTGTAGCTGTGGAGAAACATTCATGTTTTGTAGCTTCCATGCAGAAAAAGGTATTGGAAGTGAAAATATTCTAAAACTGACAAATGTAGGCAATCTTCTTGTTCCTTGAGTAACAACAAAATGACACTATAAAGTCCAAGAAGGTTGCAATGTCGTCAAAAATCAACATTCCTGCATGGCCATCAATCATTCAGAGACCCCCTTCAATTTAATTAAACTACCATCACATATTTCACACATGTAAGCCAACTGCTGGAGCAGGGCAGAACAGCACATTAATTGGCATGTTTGAATTCAATCTAATTTGTGTTTTCTTTAAAAAAATATTTTATTTGCCTTTTAAACATATTTACATGTAAAATATTACAATGCTACTGGAAGTCTCTCCTATTCTGAAGCAGCAGTATAGTCACAAACTACAACACTTTGTACATTTTTCCACAAATATGTGTCCACCTGCATAAGAATATCATTTTCTACAAAATAATCTCCTTCTGCGTTTATATTAAGGTTATCAGAAAGCAGTATGTACCTAAAATGCAAGAAAGATTATTTTAAAAATTATTTTATATAGTTTGTGATGCAGGGGGCTTAATATATTTCTATTACTTCGTTATGCTGTGAGTCGCCGTGAGAATTTTCAGGGTTAGGGACAGTAGATAAATGATACAGGAAAAGAAATGAATAGCGTCAAAGAAAGATAACTGAGCAAGGACAATTCTTAACCTGAGAGGAACATCGATGTCAGAAAAATTAGAAAAGTAAAGCGTCCAGTGGCTGGCAGAATAACTTGCAATCAGAATACAATTTGTATTATTATATATGTACAAAAAGTACAACTACCCTAAAACTGGCAATATGTGGGAACTACCGGCGTATTTTCCCGAAATAAATCCCCTCGTTTTGAAGAAAACTCCTTTCCTTCCCTCCTCATTCTACCAAATCTTATCTCCGCCAATAAACTGCTCAGGACTAGGGGACCCATCCACCTTCGCCGCAGTTTTTCTCCGAACCCGCGCCGAATCTCGAAATTCTTGAGCCATTGAAAATTTTCGGACTGAGTTGCTAGGTGGGATTGTATAGGCCCTTCCCTTTAGACGGTCGTTTAGGAACTCGGTAGGCAGGACCCGGATAGTGTAGAAACCATCCAATCAAGTCAGGGCGTTCTGGTTTTTTTTTTTAATACTCTTTGCGGCCTCTGATTGGATGCTTTCCCTGGAGTGACGTGACAGCTACCTATCCGAATATGGAACACAGCATACGCTCTTGCTAGATTGGGTTGGCGCTAAATTTGAATTGGATGATAGAGTTCCTCCCCATCCCGTTCAGTGTGGATGGAGGAAGTCGGGGCCTCTTCTCGATGGCGATGAGACATGACGCGGGAGAGGAGAGAGACGGGCAACACCGACGTCCGCTCCGCAAAGAGGAGCGAGGCGGGCGCTGCTGGGGCAGACGCCGGGACTCCGAGAGCAGCTTCAGTTTCCTGGAGCGGTGCCAGAAGAAAAGCGCTGATCGCTTCGCCTTGTCCATGTACAGCATTATGGAGAAGGTGGGGCTTGGAGCGAGGCCTACCTCTCAGGCTTCACGTGTGGGCTGAGAAAACGAGGAGAAAAACGACTGACTCCTTGGAAGGAAGCCGGGGTAAAATGGGGCGGGGGGTGGGTTCTTGCACAGTGGCTGAGAGAGGGCGCGAGGATGGGGTGTCTCTTGACGCCCCTCGGGGCCGGATCGCCTTCGTCCTTTTCTCTGGGCCTCTGACATACGCCTTAGAAATGTGTGTAGGAAATGCTAACTCTGTAAATCCAGCTTTTAAAAACTTACACGAGTATAACTCTTCTTCGGCTTGCCACTGGTGTTTTTAACGTTTAGTCTAGCAAAATTTCTGCCCTTTTAAAGGGCTAAATAATGTGCCATAGTTAAGTAGATGGTTTCCTCTCCCACCCCTTGCAAGGATTTGGGTAAGAAGGAGCTGTGTCTGATGTATTTTGCCTTCCCATTCAGCTGTTAAGGGTCAAAGTAAGGAAAAAAGACATTTGGAGATCTGATCATTGATCTCTGGCTTGGTGTGTAGTTTACCTCTGCGTGGTGCAAACTAGCACCATTCTAGATAGATCTTGCTACATATGTCCTTTTGGTTTGAAGAAACCCACTAGGTCTAGAATCTTACTGAAGTTGTGGTTTCTATAGTCTCTCTGTGTTACAGGCTGCCTGTGTAAAGCTTTCTCTTACTCATATGTCTTGCAGTGAACTCATTTTAAAAGTGTCTCTATCTTTTAACCTAGTACAACTTTCCCTTTGAAGATGATAAGATTGTCTCGATCAAGTCGCTGATGTATGATACACCTGACGGTAAGATTTCTGTTACTAGCTATTTATATTTAATTTGCTTTTTGGAACTTATCCTGTGCACTACATATATGTTTGGAAATGTATGGAATACTGTATATGTGAATGGAATTTTCTCAGTCTGTTCAAGATTTTGTCAAGTTTTGCTAAATTTTACCTATAGAAGGTTAGCCTTAAGGTTTTCTGGGTTATCCCCATTCTGTTTATATTCTATATGTAATCTTATAAGTTCCTTTCCAGCATATTTGTACAGTGGCTCAGCTGATATCTTAGGAAATGTAAGGTTACTTTAACCATCTTGAAAATCACATTCATTGACATGAGAGTAGCTTTTATTTATTTTTATTTAATGAGAATATCTTCATCTCTGTGCAGCAGTTGAGGCAAAGAATAAAAGAGCAATCAAATTCAAGGTAAACTGGAAGATAAATATCAGAACAAAGTCTTTTTGGACATTTTATTCTGATTATCAATGGGCATGGGTTGTAAAATCTTAGAAATGACTGGTCTAGTTTGTGATGGCAGTGTTATTTGAAGAATTTCTCCAAGTTAATTATTTATGTGTAGTAGTTAGATTTAAAGAGCTGTAGAAGGGAAGAAGTGAAACTCAAAATTATCTGTGGCTTAAGTAGTGGAGTTTTAAACAAAATACATGTTTTTGTTATTGAGTAGAAGTAAATGTGAAACAAGTTGTGGAGGTTTGAGAGTTTCTTCTTTTTCCAATTCCACCATAATTTAGATTTCATAGATAATGTCTCCCTTATGATACATATAAAGAACTGAATTACTTTATGTGCATATAAGACCATATATAATAGAGCCTGAAATTTCAGTGTATGATTAAAAAAAATTACCATTGGCTGTAATTGTCTGCAGAAGTGGCACTTCTTAGCTCTTTCCCAGAACACTGAGAGGACTCAGTTTTCATGTTAGCAGATGGTAGGGTGCCCCCAAGTCTTTTGTACTCTTGCAGACCATTAGTGTTCCTCAAACCCTAGTTTGAAAAACTCTGCCCTAAGCCAAAGAAGACCAGGGATGCTATGCAGAGGCACACAATGGCAGACCACCTCTTTTCATCTCTTGCCTTGAAAATCCCAGCAGGAGTTTCCATAAATCGGTTACAACTTGGTGGCACCTTTCACTACCAGTAATAAACCACTATTATACTTTGGTTAATGCCAAGCTATAGGCTAATCGCATTTTTTCCTAATTTGGCTTACAAGATGCACTCTCTCCAATAATAGAAAAACTATTACATTTCCACAGTGAAGCCTTAATCATTTTAAGTAGTTCCTTACTTTTCCATGGTATGGTAATAATTATGCAGTTTAAGCTCACAACCACAATATGTACCCAAGAAATAGAAATAATCTGAACCATTCCTACTGTCATTCTAACTGCCCTTCTCTCATTAAATTCTGTAGCACATGGAGAAAATTAATAACCCATATCTAACAAAGCACCAGGCTGTCCATAGTTATGAATATGCCACCTACAAAGAACATCTTGCTAATGACTGATATAAAGCTGGAGTGAAAAGTGTTCACTTTTAAGACCCAGGGTCTAGCCTAGTTCCTTGAACAACATAAGTTTAAATTAAACCCTGGGGTTAGAGTCCCCGTTATGCGGCTGAGAGGGAAAACTATTGCTTCTGTCTAGTCCAACAGTTCAAAGTGAAAGAGCCTGTTTGTGTCCCTTCTCAACATTTTATTGTTTATGTGGAAGGGTAATTCTTGTCCCTTGTTTCTTGTGTAGATTTGAGCAGGATCATGTTGCCTGGCAAGTTTTTCCAATCAGAAAGAATGGCGAAGTGTGTAGTTTTTTGTTTTCTAAGTCATTGGGATCTCTACTTACCTAATTGCCAGTTCTCTAGGTTCTGTCATGCATTAGTTTGGCCAAGATACAGAACTCAGGAGGCTGTATAGGTAGGAGTGTGTTTTATTCTGACAGAGCCCAGTTTTGGTTCTTGCTGTAGAGGTATTCCCAAGTGTATCCCTTTTCATTTTACACTTTTCCCCATATAAATAAGTGTTGCCATAAATTGGGACTGGAGTCCTGCATATATTTTGTCAGTTTGTCCTATACATTTCATTTGGAGTTACTTATGGTTAAGCTAAGATCAATATCCTTAATCACAGTATTTATTCTATACATTTTTATAATGCTTCTTCTATCATTTTAGGTCCAAAAGTTTGGGGTGAAGAATCCGAAGGTGAAGGCGTAAATGGCTCACACGAGACATCCAAAAATGTTTGTTTCGTAATTAGTGCATTTTTATGTTTAGAGTTATCAGACAAGGTTATTTTCTCATATTTGAACACATCACAGTAAACCTAGAATTTTTGTGGTCAATATTTGTGTTGATTGCAGTAGGACTCAAATACAATCCTTTGTTTTCTCATCAAGCAGATACCAAAATTAACTCTAAATAATCCAATAGCTTAGTAAAAGAAATACTGTTTGTGGCAGGCTTAGACTTTGTGCATTAGAATCAAAATACTTTCAAGCAGATATGGTGATATGAGCAGATAGATGCTTAATGTTTCATATTGCTTTGCTAAGTATTTTGGAGAGGCAAGCATAGCTGAAAGTACAGCATTGTCCAATGTGTGTGAACATACCTCTTGAAATGTGTATTAGCATGGTGTGAAAAGTTATCAGGGACTGTAATGTTTTAAAATTTTATTCTTGCAATGATGTTTCTTGTTTTAATTCCCTCCCACTCCACCCCTGGAACTTTAAGCTATCTGAGGAAGAACAGTTTGTGGACTCATATGAAGAGTTTCCATCTTGTACAGGTAAGGTGAGTTTAGAAGGTAGGGGAAGCTCTTACAGTTATTTTAAGTCGAATCTAAACAGCCTTGGTTATGGATGATGCCTGAGTGATGTATGCGCCTGCCACTTCCTCTTTTGCATGAAAGCAGAACTGCTGAATGGTTTTAAAGGAAAGGATTAAAAAGTGATTACAGTTCCACTGCAGGGTTGTAAAAAGCAACCTTTTAATTTCTTAGAGAGTGACTGGTCACTTCCAAATGATCTCTCCTCCTTCCTCCCCTGTAAAGAATATCCATGACTGCCTTGTTCCATCTCCTATATTTGAAACTTTGATCTAACTATCTTTCTTCAGGTCATGCATTCGACACCATCACCTCCCATCATTTCCTACCCCTTAGGGTAGGGGGGGGAAACGCAGCTTTCTTTGATTCCAGCTCTTCACATTTTGGGTACAATTAGTTATTGGGGTGATTAAAAACATTTCTCTAGTTACTAAATTATAGTTTATATTACAGCTTAGTACAGTAATCCCCAGTGTAGCACCTGGAGCGGGGCTGTGGCACCAGCTGATGTTTTTCCAAGTGTTCACTTGCTGCTTAAGTCTAAGCAATAAAATCCACGGATTTTCTGTGGAACAGACACAAATCAGGAACTTGTTGATCACTCCCTACCACCTGCCTACCTGACAAATTGCTGCGTGCAGGCATGTCACAGCTGTGCATCCTTTCCTTGGCCATAAACAAGACTTCTAGATCTTTGGACTTGGAACGTTTTCCTGTGGGTGTACATAGAGCAAACCTTACCTTTGTTGAAACTGAAACCAAACAGCACCTTTTCTTTGAAGCTGAGCTGCAACTAGCTTTTCTCCACCTGGGTGCCGTAGATTCATTAGATTAATTCATGAAGCATCACTTTTGTCTCTTCAAGGAGTACACCTTTAAAGCAGGTGCCTCTTTTGTAGGAGCATGCTTTCCTTGGAACATTTTGAGATTGAATTCTCCCTCCTTTGGCAGCCATGTTGTGATGACACCTGATATCTCTTTTGAAACAGTCCCAAACTACTTGGATTCATACCCAAGTTAGGAACCCCTAGATTAGTAAAAAAAAAAAAACCCACCCAAAGTGACAGAAATGTCATTTATTTTACACAAGTCAGAGACAGAAAGGCCTGGAGGGATACGATCTACAGAGTAGCCAAGGATCGGACATGATTAAATGGCTAGGGTTGGATTGGAATGCTACATAAAGTACATTTTCTTGAAGGTTTGCAGGGGTTATCTTCTCCAAAGATAGAATGTTAAAACAATTAAGGAAGTATGTCTTACATTAAAAAATTGAGCCTACTGGTATTATGCTAACTAGAAAATATTTTTTCTTAAATTTCGAGCTGTAGATTACCAAAGCAATTCTGAAATGTCATCCATTAAAAGACATCTGGAAAATATGCACCTCAAGGTAATATCTCAGCATAAATAGGTATTTAGAATATTCAAATATACTGAACTTGGAATATTTTGATAAAGAGAAAAAAACTAACCACTGTAAGATATGTAGACCCAGGGAACTGACAGTAAGTGTCATGTGAGTTGTAATTATACAGTTTTGTTAGTTATTACAGCTTTCACCAATACCTCACTAAAGATGTATAGCGGAGCGAGATTTGGGTCCAGTAGCACCTTAGAGACCAACAAGTATAGTGGTTAGAGTATTGGTCTAGCATCTGGGAAACCCTTTTTAGGATATCCATTTTACTATAGAATCTTCCTTATTAACCTTTCACATACTCTCAGCCTAACCTACCTCACAGAGTTGTAATGAGAATTGGGTTTCCATTGGTGAGAAAGACAAGGTATAAATGAAATAAACATACTAGTTAATAGTTGAACAGTACCATCCTAAACAGATTTATTCTCTTCTAAACCCATTGATTCTGATGGACTTGGAAGGGCGTAAGTTTGTTTAGGATTGCTGTAGAAATATTATGAAAACATTCACTTGCGTGTTAAAACAGAAAATATGCGTCCATACCATTTGCTGTGTTGATACTAACATATTTTTCTTCAGCATAATATTGACAGATATAGGACCATATACAGTGTTCTTCTTGAATATAACTTTAAATTTCTTTTTAGTGATAACTATTCTTCGCTGTCTCTTCAAATTTCTTCACCTTCATTGGGCAAACTTTATTCACTTTCGACATTTTTCTTTTTACAAAGGAGAATATTCCTCTTACATGTAGTTCTGGATCATTGAACAAGAATAAATACAGAGCTGAAATGGATGTGCTAGTGAATGATGATGCTTTTTGTGTGCCAAAATCACCTATGGTAAGCCAAATGTACATGTTCCAGTAAATCTTCATGCGGTTCTAGAGTTCCATGGATGTTCCTGTTTGTCAGCAGATGTCCAACACTCACGTATGTCCCTAATTTATTCAATAGAGGGATGTGATCACATTTTTGTGAATGCACATTGGATCTCTGGATTGAATGGAGAGGCCTTATAAGCAGAGTAACTTGCTTATGTTACCTTATTTAGAAAGAAATTATTTTCTTCCTATTCAACATGAAGCCTCTGTGGTAGCTTACTAAAATATAAAATATAGAACATTGTGGTAAAAAAACATAATCGATAATGAAGCCACATGCATAGCAATTAAAAGCATAGATAAAAAGCAGAGTATGAATAAAAATCATACCATTAAAAGCACAAAATAATAGTTTACCTGGCACTTAAATGTTAAGAGAGAAAATGCCTTGCTCACATGTCTTGAGAGAATGTTCCAAACCCCAGGTGCTGTGACTCCTTTCCAGTGATCACATGCCTTGTTTGAGAAGGCAGGGATGTGTTGTAAAGGTCTTTGTGAATATCTTTAACTGATGAACAGATTCATGATGGGGAAGTCAGTTCATTGGATATCTTTGAGTTTTGGTGCTTTAGAGATGTATACTATAGCCCCCAAATGAAGGGAAGATCTCTTAATGATCACAGTGATTTTTTTTTTTAATGATCACAGTGGTCAGTACCTGTTCAATTTGGCCATTGCATTTTGTACCATCGAAGTTCCTTTTCTCATAAGGAACTGTTAAATTACTGAACTGCTGGCTGAGACTGCATTCAGCATTCATTTATGCATCCTTCAACCCTGTTTTTTAAAGAGTCATAGAAACATAGGCCGTTTCCACATGTACCGGCAGAGCGCTAACCTCTCACAAGAGTGTCTTCCTAGCATGATTTCTGACATCATCACACCACAAAAACGGGAGCATGGCACGATGATGTCAGAAATCACGCCAGGAAGACACCCTCGTTGCAAGAGATTAGTGCTATGCTGGTACGTGTAGAAACGGCCATAATATTTGACAAATGTACTGATTTGGCACGTATCCTAATGTAAAAGATAGGCAGCGTATTTCAAATTAAAGCATTCTAATTTCTTTGGCAGTTGTATCACATTTTTCTGCAAATATTTAAATTCTCGTCACTTTCTTTTGGCAATTTTTGCTTAGATTTTAAGAACAGAAGCAGAGAATATTCATGAATCTTCTTTTCAAGAGCTGATGAATGAATCCTTATATGGTGAGCATCATGAAAAATATTTTACTGCAAAAGTGCTTAACAAAGAAGTTCATGGTTTGCCTATGTGGCTGATGAAGGTGAAACTATGCAATCTAGTGACCATAAATGCTTTCAAATTAACTGGTTACAACATACACCAATACAGGTCAAAATATTTCTTGTAGGCTAGGATAAAATATCACCCTGAATTCTGAATTGATTCTGTAATTTGGTTCTGGTATTTCTGAAAATTCAGCCATTATTTTCTACAGGAAAATGACTGTGGAGGCTAACCAGTGGGCTGGGGGAGTCATTTTTCAACCAAACTTCACCAAATTTGGAGGGAAACTGCTTCTGACTATTCTTTCAACCCCCCCCCCCCCCCAGTTTCATGTATATTGGACCCCCCCCCCCAAAAGGTGCCCTCACCCACTCTGGGGGCTATCCGGGGGGCTGCGGTGGCATTTTTCAAGCAAACTCCACCAAATTTACAGGGGATATACTCCTATCTGTCCTCTAATGACCCCTCAAGTTTCAGGAAGATTGGGCCCTGTGGGCCAATTCTATGGGCTTCTGAACAAGATACCACCAGCCACTCCATTGTTGCCTATGAGAAAAAAGTCAAAGCTAAGTCCCCGTTGCAGAAACACTGGGGCAAGGCTGACACAGTCAAGGAACCCTCCCAAATGCAAGCTGAGCTCATCTCAGAGACAGCCCAAGAAAACCAAATTGAAGCACAGGAATGGAATCTCAGAACCAAAGTGAAGCAAGGGGACCAACACCACATCGGACAATCATATCTATTCCACCCAAACCCAACTGAAGCAAGGGACAGTGTTCCAGCTTAGCCCAACAGAAGCAAACTGAAGCAAGGGAATGCCTTATGCTTGTGGCTGGGTACTGCTTGGTTCTCTGCTGTGGTGGTTCCCCACTGGCTGAACCCTGTACCTGGCTGCTGTGAATGACACTGGCTCTCTTGGGCTAAGTTGCAACAGTGTCCCTTGCTTCAAGGAAGGTTGCAGAGTGTGGTGCTGGAAGACCATAGCAGAGCCCCTTTAGCCTACAGGGTTCTGCAAAGATCCATATTGCCCCCCATGCTTTTCAACATCTATGTAGAGCTGTTAGGAGAGGTTATCAGGAGATTTGGGCTGAGTTGCCACCAATATTCAGATGATGCTCAGCTCTATCTCGTGCTCCCAGCAGAGCCCAGGGAGGCTGCAGAAACCATAAATAGGTGCCTGGAAGCAGCTTTGGGATGCATGCCTCCTCTCTTGTGTTGTTTGTATGTTTTCCTGTTTTATTGATTTTTAAAAAATATTTTTAATGTTTTAAATGTCTTTAATATTCTCATATTTGCCACATTGGAAGACCCTCTTTAAGAGGAAATGTGGAATAAAAATAGTTTAAATTAATAAAAGGGGAGGATAAACCTACAATCTGCTAAAATAGGCTAATTCAGCATGATCCAGGGGGCATATACTTATGTACAGGAATTGTGGAAATAGTTCTGGGCTCACATCTGCACTTCTACCTGTGCTATGGAGGTGAATAGTGGGGCTGACTTCCATAAGAGTGTTTGAGCTTATCATAGTGCACACATAGTTTGGGAATAGAAGGAGGATCTCATAAAATGTATGATGAAGATGCTGTCATTGAATCATAGGGTTGGAAGGTACATCTCGGATCATCTAGTCCAACCCCCTGCACAATGCAGGAAATTCACAACCCCTCCCCCCCCCACACACACACACTTAGAGACCCTTACTCCATGCCCAGAAGATATCAAAACACCATTAGGATCCCTAGCCAAACTGGCCTGAGGAAAATTGCTACCTGACCCCCACATGGTGATCGGCCTTACCCTTGCATGTAAGAAGGGGCCACATAGGACTTGGTCTCCAGACCCCTCACCATCTTTGTTGTCCTCCTCTGGACACGTTCCAGCTTGTCTAGATCCTTCTTAAATTGTGGTGCCTGAAACTGGACACAATACTCTTGGTGAGGTCTAACCAGAGCAGAGTAGAGCGATACCATCACTTCACGTGATCTGGACACTATGCTTCTGTTGATACAGCTCAAAATTGCACACCACATTGCTGACTCATGTTCAGTGTATGGTCTACTAAGACCCCTAGATTCTTTTCACACTTACTACTGCCGAGACAAGTCCCCCCCATCCTATAATTATGCATTTGATTTTTCCTGCCTAAATACAGAGTTTTGCATTTATCTCTGTTGAAATTCATTTTATTTGTTTTAGTTCTGTTTTCCAGCCTGTCAAGATATCCTGTATCCTGTCTTCTACCGTATTTATTACCCCTCACAATTTAGTAGCAAATTTAATAAGCATTCCCTCTATGCCTTCATCCAAATCATTTATAAAAATGTTGAACAGAACAGGTCCCAGGACTGATTCCTGAAGCACTCCACTAGTCACTCTTCTCCAAGAGGTCAATGAATCATTAACAAGCGCTCTTTGGATGCGATCTGTCAACCAACTACAGATCCACCTAACAGTAAGAGGATCCAAACCACATTTTACTAACTTGTCAACAAGGTTATTATGTAGAACCTTATCAAAAGCCTTACTGAAATCAAGATAAACTACATCAACAGCATTCCCCTGATCCAGCAAGGTAGTAACTTTCTCAAAAAAAGAGGAGGTTAGTCTGACATGACTTGTTCTTGAGAAACCCATGCTGGCTTTTAGCAATCAAGGTTGTGTGCTCAAGGATTTGTTCTAAAACTTTTCAGGTATAGACGTCAAGCTCACAGGTTGGTAGTTATCCAGCTCTTCCTTTCTCCCCTTCTTGAAGATGGGGGCAACATTTGCCTGCCTCCAATCTCCTAGCACCTCACCTGTTCTCAAAAATAATGGACAGAACCTCAAAAATTACATCTGTGAGTTCTTTTAGTACCCTTTGATGCAGTTCACCTGGCCCTGAGGACTTAGTTTCATTTAAAGAAACTAGGTGTTTATGTTAATCCTAGACTGTAACCCCCATCATGTGTTCTGTTATTGCCATGTTGAGGACCATTTCCCTCGCAGGAGAAGACTGAGGAAAAGTAGGGATTGAGAGGTTCTGCCCTCTCTTCATCGCCTGTTACAATTTAACTTTCCTGTCCCTGCAGTGGACCTACCATGTCCTTGCTCTTTTTCTTACTTTGAACATAAGCAAAGAACTCTTTTTTTGTTGTTGTTTTTAGCATCTCTTGTTAGCCTAAGCTCATACAGAACTTTAGCTTTTCTAAGGCTCTCTTTACAAACATTGGTCATTTGTTTATATTCATCCTTGGTTATAAGGCCTTCCTTCCATTTCCTAAATGAGTCTTTTTTATTTCTCAATTCATTGGAAAGCTGTTTATGGAGCCACCTTGGCTTCTTTAGGCTCTTCTTGTTTTTTTTCTTCTCATAGGAGTCGTTTGTGATTGTGCCTTCAATATTTTGCATTTAAAAAACTCCCACCCCTGTTGAACTCTCTTCTCAAGTATTTCTGACCATGTGATTCTACTTTCAGTTTGTTAAAATTTGCTTTCCTGAAGTCCATCTTATATATCTGACTACATACAATTTTTCCCTTCCCCAAGACTGTAAATTCCAAAATGACATGGTCACTGGCTGCTACCCAGGATGCCCACTACTTTCACCTCGTCAACCAGTTCTTCCCTGTTGGTGAGAATCAGGTCCAAGTCCTTGGATTGGAACAAAGGAAACCCTTGTATGAGCAGAAGGGCCTGCTGTTCATCTAGGGGCAGGAGTGTCAATTCCACAGACTTCTTAATTTAGCTGTAGAAGTACCTCAACCCTCAAGAAGAGCTTTAATGTGAAAGGCCTGTAGAAGTTGGGGCAGGGTGGAAAGATTGTGTGCTCAGTTGCTATGAAGCGGTTACAAGTTATTTTTTAATAGTTTATTAATAATTGGGTAGATATATCAATAATGCCACTTGGTTTTATGTCCTCTTACTAATACTTCATTCTATCTGTAGGTCACTCTGCTGTGGCTCCAATGAAGGAAGGACAAAAGGGACATCATAAATCTATGTCTCTCCATCTGTACAACTCTACTGCTGCAGTCTCAACAGATGAGACAGTTGTATCTGGAACTCAGTCCCTTTGGGAAAGTGGAAAAACTGGCTGTAGTAGCTTTTTGGAAACTTATGCGTCTGCAGATGAGAACTGTTCTTGGAATAATATCACAATAGCAGACATGTATCCAGAAATGGTGAAGACGCTTAGCAGGCTTATGTATAAAGTGTCACATAAAGCCTGTTCCCATTCACAGATCAAACGGTATTGGCACCCTAAAAAAACAAAGTTTAACACAGCTACTGAGAGAGAGAGAAAATTAAGGCCATTAAAACACAATTCTACCCTGGTAATATCAAAAGATAATGAGAAGTGTAAATTGACAGTGAAGAATAGTGGAAGTTATATACCTTTAGATTATAGCAACAATCAGACGCCGCATACACTGTTCACTGAATCTAGTGTGACATCTGCATACCATAGTACAAAAGAAATGAAAATTGACTCCTCTGATGTTGAGGGAGTTGGACAAAATGGTATAGGGCCTTCTATGTTTCCTAACAGTCATTCTGGGGGGCGAAAAATTCATCTTGAAAGTCCATCTTGGGTCCCTTCATCTTCAGACCATGTAAGAAAGGGTCAGGCTTTTGAAGAGCATTATGCTATTTGCCCTGTTCCAGGAGCAACATTTGATATGATAGATGGAGATGAAACTACGGAAACAAGCATGTCACTCAAGGATCCATCAACTTTGAATAGTAACATAAATCCGTTTTTGCAAGCTAACAAGTCTTCACCAGTGAAATCTCCATGTAGGTTATTCAGAAATCACGAGATTAAAATGATCCCTACAGCTGGTTCATTACAGCGAAGTCAGTCTTTTTCACAGTTTCTTGTTAATTGCAATCGCATTAAAGTTCAACAGAAATTTGAAGATGCATTTGAAAAGATGTACAAAGAACTATGTTGTCCACAGTTGCAGAAATCATTTAAGTTTTCAAACATATGCACAAACCCAACCAAGTCTGGTGATAAGGTTTTAAAACCAGATTTGAGTGACTGGACAAAGTTTCATCAGAAACGTAAGTCTGGGAATATGTATCAGAAATCATGTTCTGAAGGATTTCCAAAAATCCCTACATTGCTGAGAGCTGCAAGATTAAAAAAATATGAAGCAGTGCAAGTGTCCAAGACTGTAAATGCCCTAGTCAATTCTCCTATACGAACGCTACATACTGTTGCCAGAACCAAAAGAACAGCAAATTTTTCTAATGAAGATTTTCTGCCTTCACCTGTAAAAAGATTAAAAAATATATCTGAGAGCTTTGTTTCTGGAGTGGGCTGGAAATCAGCTCACTGGGAGGATATTAATCTTGATAAATCTGGAATGACTCAATCACTGCATTATCCTAACTTAAGCAATTATTATTCAAAAAAAATGGTAAGTAAACCCTGATCCTTTAATCATATGAAAATGTACTCTATCCTGATAAGATATCCATAGATATGTTCCTTCAGAGACTGACAGAGTTACTAAATATTCAAGTCCTTGTCTATTACCATGGCTTTTCTCTTATGCATGCGTACATATGTAAGTTCCACTGAACACAGCGATTAAATCTTGGCTACTAGTAGTTGAGTGGATTTTCCTTTTACGCTCAATATGTTGGCTTGCATCTAACTCAATAGAATTTACTGCAGGAGGGGGAAAAGTAATATATTTTTTTCTCTTCTCCCATATCTTCTGGCAAAATATTCACATAAATATTGCATATAAAAATACTAAAAGTAAGGCATACTGCTAAGAAAATAAAAGCTTGCTGACACTGATATAAATAGCCCCTGGATTTATACTAATCCATGTTATAAAATGCATCACTTTAATGTTTGATACTTAAATTTTCAGGATTCTGGAATCTGTGTTTCTTCAAATCGCACCTTTCTGGTTGGGCCAAGCACTTACATGCACGGTAGGTTTCCAAAGAGCTATTTTTTAATGCTCAATAGGTATCTTGGAAGCAAGTGAAAAAAAGTCCTCTTCACAATTTTGACAGAGAAGATACACTACTTTTCAATCATTCGAACCCAGACATATCTGGATAGCTTTAAAATGTCTAGTCCTTAATTGTTACTTAGTGAACTTCAGTTTTAAAATATTTTGATGTGTTTGAGAAGATGATTAACATGATGAAGAAATCGAAGTATTTCCCAAGGCAGAAGCTCTGAATGAATATTTTTGGAAAAATAGATTTGGATAGAGTTCCAATAAATAGTGATTTTCAGAAGATTTTTCCTTGTATTTATTTTATTTTTTATTTAACGTTAGTTGTAGTTCACCTTTCTCTCTGAGACAACAGCTGGAACATTCAATAAACACGGGTATGTGCTGCAGATTTCATCATTAATATGGCTTCAAGTTAAAAAATTTATATAATAAAACATATCTCATTTATGGTGATTGCTTCAAAGTTGTGGAAATGTAAGGATTCTGTGTCTGAGTCTGGATCAGGAGGCTGAATGAAGTGGTGGAATGGGGCATACCACTCTTGAATGCTAATCCATAAAGTAAAACCTTTTTAAGTAGAAAATTTACCACTGAGTTTCTAACCACCCTGTTTCCTGTAGCGTTAACAGTTCAACTTGAAGGGAACTGCATTTAATTTTTAACATCCAGCCCAATAAAGAGTTCTGGAGAACTTGAATGCTTGTCCATTGTTTTGTGTCAAAACTCTGCTTGCAAAGCACTTCCCCTTACTTCAGATACACAAAGGCTGGGAGGTGTTAGGCTCTCCTTTGGAGGCTTTTAATGGCTATCTGACAGCAGATAACTATCAGCAGTGCTGAGAGGGAGAGCAGGAAGGGTTACATCAGTGCTTTGTTCTCATGGCCCTTTCTTACATGCCCAGGTTAATGCTGATTGCCACTTTGGGGTTAGGAAGCAATTTTCTCCAGGCCAGTTTGGCTAGAGATCCTGGAGGGTTTTTGCCATCTTCTGAAAATGGAGCAGAGGTCACTAGAGGTGTGGGGGACAGGTAGTTGTGAATTTCCTGCATTGTCCAGGAGGTTTGCCTAGATGACCCTGGAGGTACCTTCCAATTCTGATTCTAAGGGTAGGCTGAGATTCAGTAGTGAGACAACTCTACATGCTCTGAGATAGTGTGCTAATTAAAAGGGTTACAGTTTAATATTTATGATTATATCTTATTCTTATATGTGTATGTTTGAAGTGCTGCACAAGATATATGGTTCTTTTGGCTGATGGTAATTGTAAATGTACCTCTCTGTGAGCCACAGAGCAAGTACCACTGCTATACAGACAAAAAGCCTGGAGAGACATAGACTAGCCACTATGCTAAATCAAAAAGTTCTCGTAATCTTTCCTCTTGATTTCCCTTCAAATCATTAAGATAATCAGATGATCATCTTAATCAGTTCCCTGGCTTCTATTTCAGAATTACTTTTTTAAGCTGCCTGTGTAATCATGAAAGTCACATTCAACTCTATAAATGGAGGCTGTGAACAAAGATCTCCAAGAACAACCTGTATTATTGACCATTACTAATACATATTTAAATATGCATACTCTAGTTTTCTCACTAATTTTATAGCAACCTGAGGCATTAAACAAGGTTGTATACTTGTCCTTTTCCATTTCACTTTCTGTATGAATGCTGTAACTGGTATTCAAGTAAGAGATTTTTTTTCTCCATCTTGCTGTTAGCCCCCAAAAGCCATCTTCATGCTGATGAGATGATATTGTTCTCATATGTCCAGGTGGTCTTGAGCATTCCTTTCACATTGGAGGCTTTGTAAAAGCAATGCATTTAGTATTAACTTAGAAGAAAGCTTTTTGTTTATGTGCTAGAAGCTCCAAATTACATGTGAAATGTCTTAATAGTAAAAAGCTCAAGTAGGTCAAGTCATACAGTTACCTAGATTTATGTGTTCCTAAAGCATGTAGAAATGTACATCTCCAACCCACAGGACAAAAGGAAAATCAGATAGCCAATTAGATTTTAACATTCTAACGGTGTCAAACGATTCTTTGGATTTCTCAAGGTGGCAAATCAACTTTTAAGTTCTGTTTTTGTGTTTAAGGTGCAAAAGCTCTTCCGGTTCTGTTTTAGTAGTAAAAATGAACTCTTCCAAAGATATATAATATGTCTACCTGGCTTTTACTAGTTTAATTTTAATTCCTTAGGAAACCCAAGGACCACACATAAATTTTGTAAACCAGGTTTTCCATTATGTGATTCATACATATCTTGAACATTCATATTGTTGCTATAATAAAAATGTATTGGGTTGAATACTAAGAACCGTAAATAGAGGGAGTTCATGAGACAGCTCTCTTTTCTATCTCCTCACAGGCACCTGTGCTCCAAAAGCTGTTTCTTAGGGCCAGGGGATCTTTGCAAGTGTAGAATGTATATGAAATAGCAAAAACTGGAAATTGGAAACACAAACTCTTCTATTCACAGAACAGCTCATAGAAAAGAAAAGAGGGATCATGATTTTTGCCTATTTCCTCAGCTTGAATCCTGGTCTGTTCCCCAAAGGTCGCCTGACCCAAAGCAGAGTAGCTTTAGGGGGGCATAAAGAGGACAAATTCCATGAACACCTTTTGTTCATATGAGTAAACCCACTGATTGAACTAAACACATCTTTCACATATAACAGGGAAGGATCTGTTTTGATGGGTGAAGCCATGCAGGATGGAAAGATTAAAACCTCTCCCCACTCTCCATATAGTCTTGAATTGACTGTAATTCTTCATTTCTATAAAATTTGATCATGGTGTCCCAGGGATTACTGTAAAAGACCTGCCTCCTGGTTGCCTCTTCTTCAGGAGGGGGCACACACATACCCCTAGTGGCAGGTCCACAGAGAGCCAAATGTGTACAGAAGACCTTAATTGGTGAACTGGACAGTAAGTGAGAAGGTGCTGTGTCACACAACTTTGTCCTAAGCCATTTAAGGCTATGAGGTTAAGAACCAGCGCTATAAATTGTGTCCAGAAACAGATGGGAAGCCAGTGCAGATCTTTCAGCACAGGGAATATATGATCTTGTCTAGCAGCTGACAGTAGATTTGACTATAACATTTTGAAACAAATAGAGTTGTGTGCAAAGTTAGTGGAGTGCTTACCTCTATTCACACTTGCTGTTTCCACAGAATCTGGAATGGCAGATGACTATAAATACATTCCCAAGTTGTTTCGAGGTTGTGATGCTCTCAAAAAAGAACAAAACTGTTCAAGCGGGTAAGTGACATCTAAATATATTTTAGTATCCATTTGATGCTTTCCTTTGTTTAATAATAATAACATTCGATTTATATACCGCCCTTCAGGATAACTTAACACCCACCCAGAGCAGTTTACAAAGTATGTCATTATTATCCCCACAACAAAACACCCTGTGAGGTGGATGGAGCTGAGAGAGCTAGAAGGTATGACTGAGCCAAGGTCACCCAGCTGGCTTCAAGTAGAGGAGTGAGGAATCAGACTTGGTTCTCTAGATTAGTGTCCCGTGCTCTTAACCACTACACCAAACTGGCTCTCTATATTTAAGAATATAGAGGAGGAGGAATAGTGAATAGTTCATCAACTATTCACTATTTTGATCTGATTTAAATCAAATCAGTTTAAATCATAATTTAAATCACTAGTCAATAAGACTAGATTTAAATCACGGTTTTCTACATAAAGATTCACACTTAGCTTCTTGTGCAGATCTAGTCTATGCCCAACAATCTTCTGTTCATTGAACTTTTTGAAACTTAGCACAAGAGGTAAGGGGTTGGTTCTGTGTACAAAGATTTGCAAAGTAAATGAGATTAAGATCCTTTTCTCAACTGTGCATGCTTATTTTATAACCTTTTTGCTGTGCAGAAGAGACGTGAACTCTGCAGATACAAATTCAGAGTTTTGAGAACTGTAAAACCAAGCATCTGTGATATCTTAGAAAAATTGCCCAATAATCTTACAGAAACCTCTGGAAGAGCATGACGTTGTAGATGGAAATTCGTTTACCAAAAAATTTAAACATTGCATGAATATATGCAATGTTTAAATTTATATCATGCTACATAATTAAAAACTAATCCTTATTTCATGATGATAACCTTTGGACTATAATGTATCTTAAATAGTAAACTATCTTTAAATAGGTTTTTCCTCAAAAACATTTTATCAAGAAAATCCAATTAAATTTTAAAAAATACAATTTAAAGGCCGATTTAAAAAAAAAATAAAAATCATTGATTTTTATCCACACTGTTCATCAATAAATGAAATTGGCTAAACTACTCTGCATATTTAAAATTTTTGCAGTTAATATGTTTAAAAAACAGCAGGTGGTAATAGTGGGATGAACATATGGAGGAATGAAGAAGAAATCTGAGTAGGTAACTGTGTTGCTGCCTCATGATGAAGATATCTGGCAGGGTCCTTTTACAGTCTCTTGGGCCTTGGGGGGTGGGGATACTACCATCATGTTATATGGCCATCTGTGGAAGGAGGAAATCAAGCTGATGCCAAACAGTCATTCGTCTTGCTGTATCATACAATCCAGCATCCTGTTTCCCACAATGGCCAGCCAGATTCTCACATGAAGTCCACATACAGATTGCAAAGTCAGCCTTTCCCTGCTATTACATTCCTGCAACTGACATTAGTGGCTTATTGCTCAATTATTAACATCATTTTTTTAAACACATGGCTTGGGGCTATTGAAGAGCTGCCTAACAGATGAAAGAATTAGTTTTACTTTGGCATCAGATCAAAATGACTGTTGCTGTTCTGTATATAGTCCTGTTGATCTACTGTAGCCAAAATTGTAATTGTTGAGTAACAGGGAGCCTGGATTCTTAATGCATATAGCATATCACTTCTCAGCCTTTTGGCTAGGAGGCTAAACATTCTCTACCTAGTTATCTACTTTTTCTCTGACTGCTACTAGAATTTGAGCTAAATTACTTGAGGCTCTGGGATTGTGATTTTATAATTCTAGCAGAATTGGCTCTTAAATTTATTAGCTTTTGTATTCTGCATGAGGTGTTTGATTATGGTATTTGTATGTAATACACAATGGATTTCTCTCTTGTATGGATTTGAAACGCCATGGCTATTCACCAGTGCATGAATAATGTATGGGGTATTAAGGGGGAAAGTTTATGCCTGAAGAGAGAAAGAGATCCTGCTCTTCAAGTGGTGGAAATGTTTGTAACTGCTGGTGCATCTCAAGAAGCTCTGAACAAAGGTTATATTAGTATTTATTACTGCACCTCATCTAGCATATATTTCTTGCAAATCTTCTCTTCATTTCTAGGGTTCCCAAAAAACTTAACTATAATGAAGGGCAAGTGAGAAGAGCTTATGTGGAAGAACCCATATGCAAAGATTACCAAGGATCATTTTTAGAAGGAAGTGGAGATGAAATGTCATGATGTTCTAAAGGAGAAAGATATTGGATTTAACAGTCTGCCATTTAGGAACACACGTTCAGAACCAAGTTTGCTTCTAGAAACTCAACAGACCCTTTTACTGAAGTTGTTCCAGGTCTGAGGAATGTGGCCAATAGGAAACAAATACCATTTTTGAGGGCTTTGTTTCTGAGTACATGAGTGGCTAGTTAAAATTCTTAAAGCACATTTAACATCTTGTTTAATGTATATACTGTTCTGAGCTTCTGCTTTAGGAATGAGCATTAGCCATTGCTGAAGATACTGGATTTGGAAAGATCTAAATTGTTACTTAGTAAATTTGGTCTTAATGACATAAATGTGCATATCTAGTGCTTGACACTTTTTTATTTTTATTGTATAATAAACCTTTATATATGGCTGTGTTCTTGAAGCAACTCAATTACTTAAAAAGTTGACCAGTTGATGAGTAATACCTGATTTTGCTAAATACATTCTGACAGTGCAATCCTAAGCAAAGTTATTCCAGTCTAAGCTCATTGGTTTCAATGGGCTTAGACTGGCGTAACACTGTTTAGGATTGCTCTGTTCGTGTCCCTATGTGTTAGTAAGTGAAACTTAGCAGTCTGCATATTTGAGATTGTGCTCTTATTAACCAGGGTAACAAACTCACCATAATAATCTAGGAGAAGGCAAAGCTAGGTAAAATCAGAAGATAGTGCAGAATGATACAAGAGGTTTAAGTCCAAATGATCTTTCTGGGGATGAAAGAATCTCAAATAGGCTCGATGGCAAAATAGTAAATTCAGTTCAATGGAAAGGCCAAAGCAATGCAATGGAAAAATAGTAATACGTCCATGTTTCTTATAAGGGCAATCACATCCCTTGATGATATAACTGTGTATTCTAAATTTTTTGCCTTCTGACTTTCTAACAAGATTAGTAAATCAAGAAAATGCCTCAAATGTGGTACTCAAACTGTGCTTGTTTGGTTCTAAAGAGCTATATTTTTAAAAGACCTGCATGGTTTTTAATATCGGGTAGTAGCTAATTTCAGGGTTCTCATTATGAAATGCTTATTTACCTAAGAAGCTTCTAAGCGGTTCAGTTGGTGCCTCTGCCAAAATCTTTGAGACCACACTGGTTAGGGCACACAATATTCTATTGCTATTTGATTTATTTGGTTAAAAGCCAATCTTCATGTTGCCAACTATAATAAGAAATTATGAGGACTTAAAATTTATAAAGTACATGTGTGTATATATGGAAGTTTTTCATTTTTAATGCCATTTTGATTCTGGTATTTCTGTAATCCATTGTTCATCAATCTGGTAGAAGATTGAGATTGGCATTGGTTTCAACTGAACATTGTCACTTTGCATATGTTTATTGTTATGCAGTAAATTTGGGTTTGTACTTTAAAAAAATTGTTAGATATGTTTTAAGCTTCTCTATTTGTCCATAAGTGAATTGGTTTAGGGTATGAACTGGAAGTGAAAGCCATAGGGATTTTCTCATCAAACTGGGCACAGGAAAGACAACTGGCATATCGGGAAAGGCTATCTGACAATCTTACTTGTTTGTAAACACCACTGATTATATTTTTAAAGTGCTTGAAACTTTTGTAGATTCTGTCTTCCTTATATGCCTCAATCTTGCCATCCTATTTTCTACTTTTTTACAGTCAAAATGGCAAACAAGCTTGCAAATATACTCTCTAACCTCTGTCCCAACTAACAACTTAATGTAAAATCCAGAACTAGCATCCTGCCAGTATAGATGGCATTATGCATCCTGCTTTCCCTTTGCAGTGTACAACATCCAGTGTAAAAGAAGGGGGCACTGAACTCTTGGCCACTGCTTCTACCCATGGGTTGTTTCACCTCTTCTAGTCCTCCCTGAAAGTATGGGCTGTGGACTATGTAACATCTGCTTAAAAGAAAGCTTGCAGGTGTTGAACGGGTTGGTGCTTGACAGTTCCCTTCTGGATTCATATTCTTGAGTTCTTGTATTGCAAAGGAATAGTCATTGAGCTAGGCAAATGTGTGGTGGAGGCAAAATGAGTCATTCTACTGTGTGCTTGGATTCAGTAGACGAACCCTCTACCTGTATTTTAACTTTTTAAGTGAATGAAGTTGCTCATTAGTCTTGAACAACCCACTTCTATAATATATGAATGATTTATACATTGGGCCTGCAATTTAGGATTATATTTGAAGTACACTGATATGCTGGAGAAGTTTGGGGTGTGTGTAGAAAACTACATGTGTGCTGTAGTTTTACAGTAGTAGATTGTAAACTGTAACTTCCCACAGAAATTTGGTTGCTGGACCAATTGGTTCAAGTGCATCAGAAAATTTCCACTGAAGATAGATTCAAAGAGAGAATAGAACTTCAACCTCTTTATTTTGAATTGGCATTCATTCTTTTAGATAAACGTTGGGGAGCTATTTAGGGTTACATTGATAATAGGGGTATCTATATGCATATCCATTGCCTCAGTGAACATAATTGTATTGCAAGTAAATAGTGAGCTTCCCTTGTGTCTCAAACTTGTACTTGACTTCCAAATCAAATAACAGTCTAAATAAGTTTTACAAAACCCACCAGAATTATAATTTTTGGTTTTAATTTATAAAAGTGCCAAAGTGCAATGCAAAAATGCAATACCAGTGAAATAACTTAATAAATACATAAATAGGTGTTCAAAATACAAAAGGTGTGTCCATACAGTATACAAAATACAATAAATGCAATCAACAATTCACAGTCCGAAATATAGGAGTAAAGTGCAAAGTTCCAGCGAGGTGGAAAAACGCTGCTTGGTGGAGAGCCAACCGAGTGTCTTCTCATGAAGATTCAGTCCCAAAATAAACACATTATGGTGCCGACGGGGTTTAGCAAGCAATATTTCTATTTAACCCATTTCGTGAGGCAAACTCACTTCATCATCAGGCATGAAGCAATTAGGACTGACTATGAAATTCACAACAGTTCTATGCTCTGCTCTCCCACCGCTCCAAAGTTGGTCTGCGGACATAGCGGTGCTGCGGACATTTATTGTATTTTGCCTCACGAAACGCGTTAAATAGAAATATTGCTTGCTAAACCCCGTCGGCACCATAATGTGTTTATTTTGGGACTGAATCTTCATGAGAAGACACTCAGTTGGCTCTCCACCAAGCAGCGCTTTTCCACCTCGCTGGAACTTTGCACTTTACTCCTATATTTCGGACTGTGAATTGTTGATTGCATTTATTGTATTTTGTATTCTGTATGGACACACCTTTTGTATTTTGAACACCTATTTATGTATTTATTAAGTTATTTCACTGGTATTGCATTTTTGCATTGCACTTTGGCACTTTTATAAATTAAAACCAAAAATTATAATTCTGGTGGGTTTTGTAGTTTTGACCTTTGGTCCACCGGATTTGCCCCCCCTGTTTTGGTAAATAAGTTTTACAGCAGCATGGAGTTCTCTTGTCCTGAACCTTTTTAAGGAAGAACAGTGGATAGTATACACATTTGGCACAGGAAAGCCTGCCAGATGGCCTGGTGGATGTGTACTAGCATGCTATAGATCCAAGTATGAATTAACAATGGAGGATCTTCATTTCCTTTATCATTAGGTAAGGCTTGTTTTCAACAGGAATTTTGGTCCTACATGTTTGCTTTGTGCCCACTTCAAATTTCATCTATAAATGTATACTATAAGGTGAATAAAAAGGCCTGGTATTGAAAAGCTAGTGAAATTTGGCTAGAGCCACGTCCACGTCCACCACAGTTAGCCCCTGGAACCAAATATGTATAACCCTAAAAGCATTAAACATTTTTTAAAACAGCCCACAGTTAAGTACTGAGTTCTGTAGAACTAAACTAAGATATGAAACGTATTTATTAAAACTGGGCTAAATATTGAGCCACAGAAATATTATCCTTGCACTTAAATGAGATGGTCTATGTTTCTGATCTCTACCAGTATTTGGAATGCCAATTGTCCAAAACTGTATGGCTTAAAATAAGCTGTCTTAATATTGTACGGATACCTCCCCCTCACAGACCCCTTCAATAGTCTGCCCATTCTTCCTATAACCTTTCCTTGCTCTCTGACTCGCAATACATGCAACTAATCCTTTCAAGGAAACCACAGCACAGAAACCACATCACACTCACTCCAACTCTTGTGGGGGCAGTGTAGATCATTTGAAGGACTGATTAATCATGAGTCACCTTAAAAGCAAACAAGAAGCACTCTGCCTCCTTATCTGCTGACCTGACCCCTCCTTTTGGTAGAGTTTAGGTCCTTTTGTAACCTGTGCTGGTATAGTTTCTGTTACTTTATGATTGGATTCTTTGTCAGCCAGAAGAATTTGAAACAAACTATCTGCGGTAGTCATAACATAGTTACTTGCCACAGCTGTCACACTTCTGATCGTGCTTGCATGGGACGTAACATGTCATTAGTCTGTCCCATGTGGTTCATATTAGAAAAATGAGAGCGGCTGTAGCTCAGTAGTATAACATGCATTATTTCCAGGAAATCTGCCCTGGGTTTAATCTTTGAGAGGTTAAGGAGTGGGAAAGATTCCTGCTTGGGAGTCTGGAGACTAAAAATACGTGGCTTGGTATCATACCTTTGTTCCTGCCACAACCATGTGACAAAAGTGATACAAAGTACTGGCCTTGCTTTATTTGGAAGAGTGAATTTATCCATTGTAACTACATTTATTCAATGACTATAGTTTGATTTAAGGCCTAGTTCATACAGCTGCAAAAGATCTCTCGATGTGTGTTTATTTTTAAGAAAATTATAGCAATGGGTGTCGAAAAAAGGTAAAGATCTAGGTGATTAAGGATTATAGTACAGTTATTCAGCAAAGCAAAACAATCAGCTGGAACTCAAACTATCATGACACATCACACTTAATACAGCACTATGTTTCCTATAAAAATCCTCTGAGCAAGAGCCTACTATATTCACAAGCATGTCCTGTTTAGGGAAGATGCCGCATCTCCCTGAAGCTGTTAACATATTAAGTACTGTAATTTTCACAATATTTTCAGACCAATAGCCTGTTACTGGAGCCACTTAGCAACTGAAGAAATGGCAATTTACATATTAAGGGTGTGCATAATGAAAATCTCAAATCAAGAAAATGGTTTGGGGCCTTACTTATGACTCTGGAACAGAAACACTGGTCTGGGCTGCTTGGTAGTCACAGAAACGTCTCCCCTAACATTCCATGATTTTTTTTTTTAGAGCCTCTTCACAGCAGCACACAGGCACCCCTGGGTGTATGGAACAGGCCTATTCAACCCTTAAGGTCTTGGTTAATTTCACTGAACTCTGGTTCATGTCTCAAGCTGTTGCAGGACTGGCTCTGACCTAGCTCAGAAAAACGTGCTGGCCTGTTAATTTCCCATACCTGCAGGCCTCTGCCAGTTCTCAAGGGTTTCGTCCTTGGGCACCTGGCTGTCACCCTACCTGTTTTTGCTCCTTAATTTCACACAACTGGCAATGCTAATTAACCAAGTGAGCTCTTGGCTGATAGCGTAATGTCAGCAGACCTGAAAAGATGACTCGCTGCTACACACTGTTCTCTGAGACATTATTCCTTTACCATTATGTGTGAGAGAAGATTGGTTCCATGCCTTTTATCATGAAAATGCCTTGACTTGCATGGCATGGAAATGGACTCCTTTAACAAGTCTAATGATGAGAACCTGTCAGCTAAGGAGCTACATCAGAGAAGCTTAGGTAGCAAGCTTTAATGTGTTTTTAGCGAGATAGCTGCAGCTAGCAATAGTAAAGTATTTGTTTTCACTTGCCTATTGCCTAAGAGTGCTTTATACGTTGCAAACACTCTCTGTAACTTATATTCAATAAACTAAAATATTTTATTCTAGTCTGTGCCTGGCATCAGTTGTTGCATGTGAGTACAACCTCAGAGCAAACCCTGAGACTGAAAATCTCACAAAATGAACAGGCACTTTCCTACTGCCTAAGGGGTCTGTGGTGACTATGATCAGCAACCAGAGTAGGAGTTTGGGGGTCCCTGCTTCATATAGTGTTGGGGGGGGGGTGTTCCCAAGGCAACCAACCACATTTATTCCTTCTGGTGAGACTACAGCACAGAACTGTCCCAGCCAATCACCAAAGCTCCAGGGATGGTACATGGAAGGCAACTTGTTTTTCTATTATGATTTTTTCCAGTCAACCAGCTGCATTTGTTCCTCCCAACCAAAGAAATCAGCACAGAGCTGTACCAGCCAATCACCACAGCTCTAGGGCAATAACATGGAGGGTAGAGCAGGCAGTGGCTTCTCAAGGAACTATGGCCAGTATCTTACAAAATTGCTTGCCTCCAATGCTTTCGTATCTCTGTACAGTGCTGCAATCCTGCCTGTTTGGGTGGGTGTCTCCAAGACTAGTGCAAAGAGCCAGGCCCGAAATCAGATAGGAAAGGATCTAGACAATCTATTACACTGGGAATCCTTGAAGTTGTCAGTCAACTCGCTCAAGACTGGGATATTTGAGACTGTTCAGTAATTATTCAAAACTCCTGAGCCCAGGGTAGGCTTCTTTAATAGTGGACATATCACAGCCTGTTTCAAGGCTAAGATAACCACACTGTCTCTCAAGGAGGCATTAACTACTTCTTCGAACCAGTCAGCCAAGTCCCCTACCCCACAGGTAGGACAATGGTCAGACAAACAGGCCTCAAACATCCAAGGATCCTATCCACATCCTCAAAGTAAATAAAATGAAAAATGTCCCAAGCAGCTGGACAAGTTGGCAACCTGACACCACCTGACCCTGTTCCAGCTAATGTAGAGTCCCAGGTCTGTACAAATGTAAGTGATTTTATCTGTAAAGTATTTGGCAAAATAGTCATGCTGTTGCTGGGCTTGTGCATTTTACCATACTAATGATTGCCCCCATCTCAACCAAGAATATGTATACTAGTGTTCCACTTGAAACTGAGTTAAGATGTTTGTGTTGGAATGCCATTCACCTACAGTCAGAATTAACAAAGGAATATCTAAACACTTGCAGTTGTACTTTAAGCTAAATGTACCTTTAAGTTCAAAACTGACATTCTACTCAGAATGGTCCTAGAATCTTTGCTGTTGTATTTATTTTATTTTTATAATCTTCTCTGCAATTAAGAGCTCGAAGCAGTACAATGACATTTGTTAAAAATTAATACAAAGCATAATATATTCCATAACAATGCAATAAAACAGCAACCCCAGACTATGAAACTCTGCAGATAACATAAAATTACAGGTAGATATAATACACTGCAGAGAGGAAAGGCGACATAACATAGCCTGATCTCATCAGATCTTGGAAGCTAAGCAGGGTTGATACTTGCATAAGCAACCAACAAAGAAGACTCTGCATAGGAGGGCAAACCACCCCTGCTTCTCACTTGCCTTGAAAGCCCCTTGCTGGAGTCACTGTAAATTGGTTGTGACTTGATGGCATATACACATACAATATGCAGCAATTAGCTTCGCCTCACGACAAGAATATTAAGTGCTATGTTGTACTAAGCTCACATTAATGTATACCTACCTAGTTACTGTTCAGTACACATTCCAAAGGCACCCTTCTTCCTATGCATACTACCTAAATTGTAATCCCAGTTCCTGGCTATTTATTTACACACAATAAAATTATCTATTTCAGCAACTACTATAATGTGGCTTAGCCATGTCCCAACTAAAATTTGTCATTTGTAGTGTGAATTAAATGAAATAAATTTAAGGGATCATCATTGGCAGGAAGAATCTTCAGAAACTTTGTTTTCCATTATCAGCTGTTCACTGTTGAGATAAATGCATGTGTCTGAGGGCATGGAGCCGCTTCTGGTAAGCTGGTCTTCATCTGCTTCTAATGGAGGATATTTCTTTTTTTGAAGTTTTTTGTGTTTTCTTTTGACGCTGTGATCAAGGGATGCATAGCACATCTGACGCTCAGCTGTTGGCTGCAAAGAATTTTATTTGTATTATTATCTACTGTGACTGGCAGCAGCTCCAGAGTCTTGAGGGGGGTCTCAAGATCACCTGATACCTGATCCTTTTTTTGGAAATGCCAAGGACTGAACCTGAGATCTGCATGCAAAGCAGACACTCTACCTCGAGTTCATGTATGACCAAGATTCAGAACAAGAATACATGGGAAGTCAGAGATGACTTAATTCTTTGACCCTTCACCAACACATGCCATCCCACACCGTAATTGGCATTGGAAAGATAAAAAAGACAGGTCACATTTCTTCCCTTTCAAGTCTAATAATAGGAAGAGATCAATTTTGATGGGTCAAGCCATGCCGGATGGAAAGATGAAACTCTCTCCCCACTCCCCATGTACACCCAAACTGTGTTGACTGCAATTCTTAAAAAATGCTGTGAAATTTTGGTTACTCAGATGCCATTAATTTCAATGGCACTTAGATTTGTTTAGTGTAGGGGTATCCTGCATGTAGGAGGTTTGTGTGTCTGGGAGCATAATGAAAACAGGGGTATCTGGGTTCTGTTCAACTGGAAGTTTACTAGGTAACCTTTGCTGTAACCAAAAACCCGAGGAACCCACTCCAAGGAGACTCAAACATTCTATCTAGAATAAGCCAATATACCAAACAATATATTATTTCATAAAGTGCGAGTGCTGTAAGTGCAAAGTGATTTGTACATATATTTGACTATTCTTAATCAACCGGTCAATCATATGGGTAAAAGCCCCTGCTAAATAATTACTAGGTTCAACCAAAGCTCCATATAAGGTAAGTATATCAGGTAAGTCCAACAATATGAGTAATTTCACATAATATAGTCCTTTATATCGATATAATATCTTGTTCCTTTGTAGGCAATAAACCATTGTGAAGGACAGGATTTCATCCGACGGGAAGCAGTGATCTGGGAACGTTGGTAATGGTTGTGCTAGCAACTAAAGCATCCTGTTTCACAAAGCTTCTTCAAAAGCCATATTCAAATTGCATATCCATTCATAATAAATCATTCACATGCATTGGTGATATTTCTGGTAAAAAGGACTATATTATTTGAAATTACTCATATTGTTGGACTTACTTGATATACTTATCTTATACTGGAGTGTTGGTTGAACCTAACAATTATTTATCAGGGGCTTTTACACTAATGATTGACTGGTTGATTAAGAATAGTGAAATATATATACAAATCACTTTGCATGTATAGCGCTCGCACTTTATGAAATAATATATTGTTTGTTATATTGGCTTATTCTTGATAGAATTTTTTGGGTCTCCATGGAGTGGGTTCCTCAGGTTTTTGGATATATATTGGAGACTTCCCCTCTGGTTTTGTGGTTGACCTTTGTTGTAAGCCAAGCTCACATAACAAGTTATAAGGAATAAACTGCTATGATTTTTTTTTAAAAAAAATAGAAATTTAAGCTGAAAAGATTTCTCACTGACTTCTGTCTGAGGAGGAATTGCATTTGTATGTGTCAAAAGTCAATGGGATGTTTTGCTGAAGCTTCATATGTGCACCAGAGAATACATACAACTTTTCAGTTTGTATTCTGCTCATTTACTACACTTTTACCCAGCTTTCACTTGAAGGTTAGACCCTCATGTGGTACTCCATCCAGGCTTTTTACAAGGCTATATCCATTTAGCTGCAGCAACATTTTCTCATTTACTCTCCACAATTCACTGACAATGTCATTGACTGCTGATCAGGCATTAAACTTTGTCTTTATCTTTGCGTCCATGTCCTTTGCAACTCGTATATAATCCACTGTTAAGCCACGACTTCTGGTATAGTGTTGAAAACATAAGGTCTTGCTCTCCCACATCCCACCCTAGCAAAAATTCTAGTTCATGTTCATCTGTTCCTGTTGACTACTGCAACCTTTTCCTCTCTGGCCTTCTGTTATCACAACTCAGACCTTTCATCTCTATCCAGAATTCTGCCACCAAATTTTTAATGGCTAAGACCATGGAAAGGCATTCCTTAAAGCTCCTCCATCCCAAGTCCTGATGTTTAACCTTTAAAGGTATCCATTTCCCCTTTACCTCTTGACCCTCCTCTAGCTCTTCTATCTTCCACCTTAAACGTTTTTTCCTTTAACCCTGCTCACTTCCTACTAAAATTAAACCTATTTACGCCTAGCTGAGCTCAGCGCACATTCTTCCCGTTACCCTCACTTTCATTTCTTCTTCCCCTCTCTCTCTTGTATTTCTCAGTTTCAGATTCTCCCTTTCTCTCTCTAGCTGACTAATCTAACTCCAAAGCAGTATGCTTTAAGTTTCTGGCATTTAAATATCCCCATGCAACAATAGTTTCAAAATGTCTCTGAGTGGGGGGGAAAAGCAATTCTGTATCAATAGTAATACCTGTACTTCGTTGCTGGATATCTGAGAATGGGCGTTCATTTGTTCATAGTAACTTTCATCTGTAGAATGAAATTTTAAAAGTGAGTGATGTGATTTAAAAGTTCTGAACTAAACAGTTGATATAAAGTTATTTGGTATGGCAGTCCTTAATATGTGCTAAAACAAATATATACATTAAGGCCCTGGAGTATAAATTGAATATGCTCAATGCTCTGTAAGGTTGCAGTTAAAACTTTAAAAGAAAATAATTGTTTGCATACATATAAGGACAGCTGGGTCCCTTACAACCTTCTGCCCCATTTTGAAAGCAAGATACATGTAAGACGACAATATTTCCATTGCCCCAATAAGGAATGGATTCGTTTATTATACTAAATGGAAAGTCTTAAGAACAACTTACTTAGAAGAATATCTTGTTGGTGGTGATTGAGGTTGTCGTATACAGGACTTTCTTCAGTATAAAACTCTCTGTGGCTATGAAAAGAAGTTTTAAAAGCTGTAAATCATATAGGGGGCTTGCAGTGCAATCTTAAAATGAGTTACACCCTTCTAAGCCTGTTCACTTCAATGGACTCAGAATAGTATAGCTCTATTTAGGACTGTACTGTTAGTCATTAATCACTAAAAATATTTTAATGGAATAAAAATGCAATTTTTGAAAAGATTTTTTAAAAAAGATTTTAAAAGATTTTTTTAAAAAAAATTCAGATGTGCCACATTTTCAGTGTAATCCTAAACAGAATTGCACCTTTTTAAGCCCATAGACTCCAATGGAAGAGTGTAATTCTGCTTCTGATGGTACACCAAAGAAATTTCTTCAAGATGGTGGTGCTTGCTTGCTGTGATAACTGTGGACATCATCTGAGGAGGGGAAAAAAACTCCTCTGCTTTTATAAACATTGTTTTGTTCATAGCAAACTATGTGGATTTCTTAAACTACAACAGCCTGTATGTACTTTGCCCACTAAGTTGTTCCTGGTCAAGTACAGAGCAGGGGGAAGAGTGTTTGTGTGTGGGTGGCATTGCAATGGGAGGGAGAATAGACAGAAATCATGACCCACACTAAGAAAAGTTAAATCCCCTTAAGCCTGCAGAACTCGATATAGGCTGATTACAATTAATCCACAAAGATTTCTTTAATTGAAGTACTGTCCTGGAAATTGCTAACCCTGTTTTTAGAACATCATTAGTATTCTAAATAATAGGTGGCTTATTTTTCTTCCACTTTCCTGTTTTTGAATGAAAAACTAAGAATTTATCTAACAATAAATAGCAACTGATATGAGTTTGTATATCTAAGCATAAAGCAAGATTATCTGTTGTAACTGACTATATTAGCCTGAAGTAAGATGATAAACTGTGAAAACGTTTGCCCTACCTTGGATTGTATTCTGGAACATCTTTGCATGGTTTACCTGAGGAAAAGATGAACAAGTCAGAGACACTGAAAAAGGTATTTTAGAGCTTTGTGTGATTTATTATTGACTTTTTTTACATTGTTAAAAGATGCTGTCCTGAATTGCCTCTCTTCTAATGCTATTTCTGTCTAGAATATTCTGACAATCCCCTCTTGGAAGCTGAAGAGGAGCAAGTTTCCCTCAAATATTTCTTTCAGGAGAAAGCTAAACAAAAGTAGGAATGGGCCTTTCCCCCCTGTTTATCCTGCTCTTACGCTGCTTTTGTATCTTTGCTGCCTTCCTTGGATGAGGTTCTAGATTGTGAACTCTGTCTTTAATTCAGGGACCTGTACAGTTGTACTTTGTAAACATCATGCATACTTACGGCAACCAGCAGGAGACAGGGAGTCAGGAAGACATGGAGGGCAGCCATCAGCAGCAGTGTGACATCACTTATGGGAAAACCCAAGTTTTCCCTGGTAGTGATGTCAATCCTCTCTAGGAATCATCAAACCCTATGGCTTTACCACAGTTTCTGGTGATTCCTAGCGAGGCTTGATATTGATTTTTTAAAAAAAAATATTTCTCTCTCTGGCTGCTAGAGTGCCTGTGGGCACAAGGATTGGCAAATCTAACTATGTCCAGCGTTGCATCAAAAGACAGGTCTTTCCAGATACAGCTATACCATGGAGCAGCAGTTACAAGGCAACATTTAGATCAGCAGATCTGATCCTTTAGATATGCCATAGCCATCCTTCCATTCCAGTGAGCTTCTACAGAATAAGGCTCCCAATATATTATGACTCATATTAATTAATGCAAAATTTCATCTGAATTGCTTCCTTGGGCATCAACAAGTGTTAACCTGCACTGATTCTAATTTTTATGATTCATACTGTATCTTTTCCAATACTTTTGAAGGCATACATCCAGGAGTCTTGACCAATCAACTGTAGCAGTTGTAACAGGATGCTATTTTTAAATACCTATCATACAGATGTTTGCTTATGTGTAACCAAACCATAGTGCTTAATATTACATTTGAAATATTTTAAAAGGTTATGTGTGTGTGCAGGATAGATAAAGAGAAATGTGTTACATTTTCCTCCAAAACAATCAACTGATCTGGAGATTACCCATCATGCATCTGTATTTACAATTAATAATGCAGGTTATTACCACCACTTTATAAAGAGCTACACACCGAAAGGGTGGTAGATAAATCTTTTTCTCTCTTTAACCCACACTCCCACCCCGCCACACCTTATCCAATTAAGTGAACAAATGGGTGATTTCAGTGAGGGGTATCTAATCTCGATTGATGAGAGCACTGATATTAGAGCTTTTTTAAAAAAATCAATGCACTCTTTCTTGGTTGAACTGTCATACAGGGGGTAACCAAAGAGACTGGAACAAAAAAAATCAAGCACAACTAAAATGTAATAAAATAGATTTAAAACACCAGTATATAACTTCATCAATTAAAAATACATAAATTAGAGATAAAACATCTACAATATGGTTCAACATATAAGTACTAAAACATTGTATATATACATAATAAAATCACTCATACAAATGTATACTTGTACATTTAATCTCCATATGTACAGAACCAAAAAACAGACGTGTTTCGGTCCAGGTCCTTCCTCAGTGGTATATATATTCCATAAATAGCTCTCCATCAATGTAATAAATAAAAAATGCATGGCCTAGCACAAAATAGATACTGAGGTGTAATATAAAACAGCATGGAGTGAATTCATTGAAATTCTCCCAAAGAAAAGCATGAAATGCAATAGAGACAATGCATCCAGATAGGAATCGTTCTTTTGCCCATAAATCTCTTATAGCCAGGTCAAAAGTATACAGATTCAAGATGCATTGCTGAACATGGTCTCATTTCTGGTTGGTATTTGGCACTCTATCTTGATTCTGTATACTGTATACTTTTTTTTTTTTTTTTTGAAAAATTTTTTATTGGGTTAGAACATTTTTATTTTTACATTACAATCAATTTTCCCCTAATTTTTCGTTTCTAACCCCCTCCCTTTCCCCCCCTTTTGTTGACTTCCAACAGCTTTCCCACCCTCTGTCCCTTTTCCCTTACTTCTATTAAATTCCTCTGTCTAAAACAGATATACATTCTCCATTATATTAAGCAGTGCATCATTAACTCCTTTAATTATTATACACCCAAACTATACGTCTTTAGATAAACAATTTATCCCATTTTCCAGTTTTGAATAATTCTATATAAACCTATAAAAATATATAAACCATAAAAATTTCCCACATTTAAATCAAACAATTTGATTTATTCTCTATATATTACTCATTTCAACTTTTTATGGTAATTCTATATAACTCCTCAGATACTCAATCAATTTAACTCTTCTATACATTCAGTTTGGTGCATATAAATCTTGTCAAAGAAAGAAAATATTGTTAGTTAGTCAATCCTCATGTTTAAACCTTATCATTAATTATTCTCTATCAGTTGACCTATACATATCTATATATATCTCAATCAATTAATCTAACTGCTTATAAATTCACATTTCTCTTCCTCCCCCGGTAAAGTCACCCCTCTCTTTTATACTTTTATTATATTTCAGTAGTTCTCAAACTGCCACAGTTTTCCTCCCACCTCCCATTTCTTCTCCAGGTATTGTTTCAGCTTCTCCCAGTCTGTGTTGAACTGCCCTGAGTCCAGATCTCTCAGTTTTCTTGTCATCTTGTCCATTTCAGCCATATACAGCAATTTGTAGATCCAATCTTCAATAGTTGGTACTTCTTGTACTTTCCATTTCTGCGCATACAAAAGTCTAGCTGCTGCAGTCATATAAAAAATCAACGTCCTATGATGGGCTGGAATTCCCTCCATTCCCAAGTTTAGCAGCAGGAGTTCTGGGTTCTTATTTATTTGAAACTGTAAAATTTCACTCATTTCTCTTATTATTTCCCCCCAGAACTGCCTAGCTACCTCACACGACCACCACATATGATAGAGGGAGCCCTCATGTTTCTTACATTTCCAGCATTTATTAGAAGTATTCAAATTCCCTAGCGCAATCTTCTTTGGTGTCATGTACCAACGATAGATCATTTTGAAAATGTTCTCTTTAATATTGATACATGTCGTTGTCTTCATTGTAGTTTTCCACAAGTATTCCCATGCCTCCATTGTTATTTCTTTATTGAAATTTATAGCCCATTTCACCATCTGTGTTTTAACTATCTCATCCTCAGTATACCATTTCAGCAATACTTGGTATACCTTGGATATTCTTTTCTTGTCTTCTTTAAGAAGGGTCTGCTCTAGTTCCGAGTTCTCTGTTCGTATGCCCCCTTTTGCAAAGTCTGAGTTGTATAAGTCTCTAATCTGTCTATACTGAAACCAATCATAGTTAGGTGATAGTTCCTCTTGCGTCTTTATTCTAAGTTTAGATACTTCAATCTTAGTTATTTCTTTGTACGTTAAACATTGTTGTTCATTATCCACAGCTCTCGGATCTATCACCTCATATGGAACCACCCACAAGGGGGTTCCTTCTTGTAGGTAAGTTCTATACTTCTTCCAGATTGTAAATAGACTTCTCCTTACAAAATGATGCAGGAACATCGAGTTGACCTTTACTTTGTCATGCCATAGGTATGCGTGCCATCCAAAAATTTTTTTATATCCCTCTAGGGCTAATAGTTTCTTATTCTTTAATGTCATCCACTCTTTTAGCCAAACTAGGCAGATTGCATCATGGTAAAGTCTCAGATTGGGCAGTTGCATTCCGCCTCTCTCCTTTGCATCTTGTAAAACTTTTACTTTCACTCGAGGCTTCTTGCCTGCCCAAACAAAATCTGATATTTTCCTCTGCCATTTTTCAAATTGTTTAGAGTCTCTGATGATTGGTATTGTCTGTAACAAAAACATTACTCTTGGTAACACATTCATCTTAACTGCTGCAATCCTGCCCAACCATGACAGGTTCAATCTATTCCATTTGATCAAGTCTCTCTCTATCTGAGTCCATAATTTTTCATAATTATTCTTGAACAAATCTATATTTTTTGCAGTCAGCTCAACTCCCAAGTATTTCACCTTACTAGTTACTTCACAATCCGTTGTTTCCATTAACAATTGTTGTTTCTGCTTAGTCATGTTTTTGCATAATATCTTTGACTTCTTTTTGTTAATGAAGAAACCTGCCAAATCTCCAAACTCCTTGATCTTGTCTATCACTTTTGGCATGTTCTCCAGTGGGTCTTCTACAATTAACATTATGTCGTCTGCAAATGCTCTGACCTTATATGAATAGTCCTTTATTTTTATTCCTCGTATTTCCTCATCTTGTCGAATTTGTATCATCAGAATCTCCAATACTAAAATGAACAACAATGGAGATAACGGGCAACCTTGTCTTGTTCCTTTACTAATCGTCAATTTTTTGGTCAATTCATCATTCACTACAATTGCTGCAGTCTGGTCTCTATAGATTTCCTTGATTGCTCTGACGAATCTTTCTCCCAGTTGTAGCTTTTCCATAGTGGCAAACATAAAGTCCCAGTTTAAATTGTCAAACGCTTTTTCAGCGTCTACAAAGAAGAAACCAACCTCTTTGTCACAACGCTTGTCGTAGTATTCAATAGCATTGATCACTGTCCTTAAGTTGTCTCTTATTTGTCTGTCTGGCAAAAAGCCTGCTTGTTCCTCCTCTATGACTTCCGAGAGCCACCCCTTCAATCTCTCCGCCAATATCTTCGCAAAAATTTTATAGTCATTATTGAGTAGTGATATAGGCCTATAATTTTTCACGCTAGTCAGATCTTGGCCCTCTTTTGGGATCAATGATATATTCGCTTCGCTCCAAGTGTCTGGAATTCTTTGATCCCTAAAAACTCCGTTCATCACCTCTTTTAGGAATGGTGCCAGTTCATTGGCCATTGTCTTATAAAATTTAGCCGTAAGTCCATCTGGCCCTGGCGCCTTTCCTAGATTTGCGGATTGTATTGCCATATTTATTTCCTCATCAGTTACTTCACTGTTCAGCTTATTTCTCCAAGCTTCCGAGATCTCTGGAAGTTTGGTTTTCTCCAAATATGATGCTATTGATTCTTTGTTTACTTCTTTTTTATTATACAGCTTAGCGTAAAATTTATAAAAGGCTCTGCTAATGGTAGTCTGCTCCAAATACGTTTTGTTTTCTTCACAAATTTTATTTATTATTTTCTTTTCCCTTTTCTTCTTTAATTGCCATGCCAAATATTTCCCAGGTTTATTAGCACCCTCAAAAGCTTTTTGATTCAGTCTTTTAAGGTTCCACTCCAATTCTTTGTTACTCATTGCTGTTAACTGTTCTTGAAGAATTTTGATTTCCTGATGTATTTTCTTTTTCCCTGGTCTCTTTTTTAACTGTACTTCTTTGGCCTTTATTTTCTCCTCAATCTCTTGTCTTTTCTCCTCTTTCTTTTTCCTTGCTCTACCATTTAAGTCCATTAGTATGCCCCTTACAACCGCCTTGTACGCGTCCCAAACTTTACTGGTTGGTACTTCTTTATTCACGTTGTATTGTATAAAAAACTTAGTCTCTCTTCTCAGTGTTTCCATATTCTCACTTTCCTGTAACAGGTCCTCATTTATTCTCCAGGCTTTCCTTTTTCTCCTTTTTCCAAATTTCCACATAATTGGGTTGTGATCTGAGCCTACCATCGGCATTATTTCTACCTCCTTAGTCCATAGCGCTAAGTCCTTTGAGGCCCAGATCATATCAATTCTTGATAATGTAAGATGCCTTGCAGAATAAAAAGTAAACTGTTTGGTTTTAGGATATTCTCTCCTCCATACGTCTTCGAGAGTCTCTTGTTGAATCAACTCAAAAAAAAGCTTTGGCAATAGTCCTCTTTTCTTTTGTGCTTTTGTAGTCTTTTTGTCTAATTCCAAATCTGTCACTCCATTGAAATCTCCAGCAAGAATTATCTGGTCATATACAAGATCGTCTAGGTGCTTCCTTAAGTCCTCAAAGAAGCTTTCCTTTGCACCGTTAGGTGCATAAAGTCCGACTACCAACACTCTCTTTAAGTTCCAATTACATTCCACTGCTACAAATCTAGCTTCCACATCTCTCATAACAAATTTTGGCTGCAGCTCCTCTTTTATATACAACACCACTCCTCTTTTTTTCTTGTTGGAAGCCGCTACAAATTCTTTGCCCAATTTTCCAGATTTTAAATATTTTACATCCTGTTTTCTAATGTGGGTCTCCTGCAAACAAACAATATCACATTTTTGTTTTAGTAGCCAATGAAAAATATTTTTTCTCTTATTCGGTGAGTTTAGTCCATTTACATTCCAAGATAATACTTTACACTCCATATTCATGGTTTTGTTGGTAAGTCTTTTTCATTGTCCTTGATAAATCTCTCCATCTCCCGCTCAGATCTGATGCGTTTTTTTGCCCCTCCAAACTCAAAGGACACTCCTTCCGGTAACTCCCATCTGTATCTGATATTCATGTCCTTCAAAGTCTGAATTAGCACTCTATATTTTTTCCTGTCCAATAACACTGATCTGGGCAGTTCCTTCATTATAATAATCGTCTTGCCATCAATCTCCAATGGATCTTGAAATTGTTTGGTCACAATCCTCTCTTTCATATTTCTAGTTGTAAACTGCACAATCACATCCCTTGGTAGTTTCCTCTGGGTTGCAATTCTCGAGTTCACACGATACGCCACATCTAGGATAGCCACAATTTCCTCCTCCTCCTTCCCCAGGTAATCAGCCAACACCTCAGTCATCTGTTCTTGCGCTGACTTCCCTTCCACTTCTGGCAGACCGCGAAAACGAAGCTGCTTCTCCATGTGTTTAGTTTCTGCAACTGACATCCTCCCCTTCACCAGCCTCATCTCTGTTTGTTGCGTGTCTATTAAATTCTCCATCGCGTCTTCTACTGTTTTAACTCTCTGCTGCGTTCCTTGTAATTCACTGCTAATCGTTTCCACACCTTTTTTCACTTCTGACAGCTCCGACTTTACTGTCTGTGTAACTTCCTTGACCTCTTTAATAAGCTCCAATTTCGTGTCCTTAAGTTCTTTCATCATGTCTATAAGTTTTTTGTCCAAGTTTTCTATTGCCGATTGCCACTCTTTTTTCGACATCGTGGGGCTTGCTTTAGCTCGCTCCCACGAATCTGCTCTCTTCCTCAGCTCCGTGGCGTATAATTAAACGTTTTCCTTTTTTTTAAATGTCCCAATCTTTGCCAAAATTAATTTTTTATATCCAAAATGTCGGGCGTCTTTTCTCTATGGTTTCTCTATGTTATTATAATCCAAGATGGCCTACTTCCTCTTCCGCTGAAGCCACGACCCTTCCACTTTCAAAGATGGCGATTCCCCACTTCCTGTCCTTTGGCAAGGGCCGCTTCCCTCCAGCCACTCTATTGTTGTTACGCACTTCCTGTCTCCCGTCTTCCCACAGCAGGTCTCGCGATGGTGTCTTTTTCCCACAGCTCCAAAACCACAGGTATTCAAAACAATAGTCCGATTTTTGTAATAACTTCTTTAAACTTAGTCTCTTTTAAAATACAACTCCTGCCGAGTCTTCACCTCCTTTTCGCTAGTCTGTTGCAGTTTAAAAGTCTACTTTCTTTCCTCTCTGTTTTTGTCAATCTGTCCCGTTTCAAGAGATAGCGATCTTTACCTTCTCTCCAGCTTTCTCGGGTTGTAATCGCTGTTTCGATCTTAAATTCTCCTCTCGACTTCCCTCCCCGATCGAAGCTTGGGTATGTAGGTCTTATGCCAGCCGAATTGGCCCCAAAATTGCCGCAGAGATTATAGCCGACCCGTCGCAAGGTGGGACCTCAAGGATCGGGGGGGAGACTCCTTGTGTAGAGCCCCCCCTCGTCCGAGATCTAACTCACCCTAGGGTCTTGAGCGTTCTTTGCCTGCTCCCCGCCTGAGAGCAGTCGGCCGCGGGTTATTTTCACCCCTCCGGCCGGTTAAAATGGCAATCCGGTCAGCTCCACAAATGGAGCTGCGTTAGACCTCCATGAATCCCAAACCGGAAGTCTGTATACTGTATACTTTTGACCTGGCACTTTACATAAATTATCTGAGGCTGGATCCAACAATTTGCAACTGACAATCTTACTGCATCATGTAAATTTCCTGCGTTCCCTCTCTGCTATAGTGTCTAGAGACCCCCACCATGCTTCCTCTGGGGGCCAGGGAACCCCCTTTCAGCTATTGGGCAGGATGCAGTGTGAGAGTTTACAGTGGGACTGGGGAATTGGTGAAAACTGACACTCCCTTTGTAGAATCAAGTACCGTTGTGCTGTTGGAAATAGACAGTAGGATCCTTCCTGTAATCATTAAAGCAAGCATAAGCAGTCCCCATGTTGCAAAAAGGGAGTCAGATTTTCTCACTTAACATTGCCTCATGTGTTTATGGTATAAACCAGGGACTTCCTGATTTCTACCTCCATATCTCAGACACTATGCTATGCCAAAGAAAGTCTTAAAGATTTCGAAAGCTTCATCCTGATCATGCACTAAATACATTTTCAAGGCTTAGTTCTACTACTTCTTCCCACTTATACCATAGGTTTATCTAACACATCACTGTTCACTATTACTGGTCGTGGCTCTCACCCCTGCTCCCTAAGATCCCTTAATGCCTGGGAATGAACATTGCATTCAGAGTGTACTAGATGTTCCTTGCCTTATATCACTAACAGACTGGATATATATATGCCAATGTACACCATTTAAATTTTAAACAGATGGGATTAAGATTGGTAACTTTTTATCCTCTATAAACTACTTTGAGTGCTGTGTAATATAGCAGGATAGAAATAATCCAAATAAATGTAACTAGATTTATCTTTGCTCATTTCTATTCAATAACACTGAAAGAAAATGCAGGAGAATTGTGATTTTATCCTTGAGTTCCACTGATGTTTGAGATGATGTATATTTTAGGTATGATATCAAATAACTGAAGCTATTATTCCATTTGAAAAATATGATTTTGCAAAAATTCAGTTAAGGATAATATATAGGGTGCTCTGCAAGCTCATTTTCCATTATAACATTTCCTAACAATCATACTCAAAGCCCATATACTCAAAGTCTTTCTTACCTCGCTTCTTTTCTTGCAAGTAGTATGAAATATTTTTCACCAAGGAAATAATCATAACTGCCGTTATGAAAGCAAAACTTATCCAAACAGAGGTACATTCTGAATTTCCCATTTCTGCAACACAAATGTTCATGCATATTTTTAACAAACGAGCATTTTAATGTCAATGAGTTCAATTTCATGTACATTTAAACCCATTTGGGCCCATCACACACACCTAACAGGGTTATTGTGATTCACATGGAGGAGTGAATGATGTAAGTCACTTTCTGTTGACATCTGGGAAAAAGCAAGATATAAATAAATAAATAAAATATACCGAGCTGAAGCCAGTCATCTGAACAGGGTCTCCTGCAGGTGCCACCCTGCACATGGCTGAAATCAACAGCAGCCTGTACACGGGCTTTCTCTGTGGTGGCCCCTACCCTGTGGAACAGCCTGCCTGAGAAGGTCAGGAGAGCCCCCCCCCTCCTAGCTTTCTACAAATGATGAAAAAATTGAGTTATTCAAAAAGCCTTTTGTATCGTAGGGAGGGGGTCTTAGTTGCTCCGCTAATGAGTTAGGGTCCAGGGACCACCTGGACCACCTGGATTTCACCACTATGTTGCTTTACGTACCACTATGTTCCCTTACGTATTATCTGTTGCTTGAAATATGTGCTCCTGTGTCAGCCCTAGAATTGCTTATGTTCTGTTTCAGCATTTCTTCAACTCTGTATTGGATTCTTGCTAATGTTATGTCTTTGGAAACTTGTATTTAGTTACCCTATTATATTGTTTAATTATGAAATTATACTGACTGACTGTACTCATCTCACACTGTGTAATCCGCCTTGAGTCTCAGTGAGAAAGGCGGGACTATACATAAACAAACAAATAAATAAATAAATAAATATTGCTAGATGGGGTTGCCAAACTTTCAGTTTCAGTATTAAAAAAATGAAAATAAAATTAGTGATTTCATCCTAATGTATAGAGACTTTTGCAAATGCTTAGAATTGTCCTGCAGATCACTAAGCCAAAGTGTCTGTGAATGTAACTGTCTAACCTGTTAGCATCAAATACCTACAACTTTAACAGGAAGAGTTATTTTTCATTTAAGAGTTGTTTATACTCATTTGTTTAAAAAATCCTGTCCTCAACTCATAGTTGACTTATTGCAAACCTTGGTGGGGTTTTCATGGCAAGAGACTAACAAAAGTGGTTTGCCATCTCAACAACATCCACCTGAACATACAATTCACAATGGAGAAAGAAATCGAGGGAAAACTCCCATTCCTGGATTCCTTGGTCATCCGCAAAGCAAACTTTCAGTTAGGTCACAAGGTCTACAGGAAACCAACTCACACTGATCGGTACTTACACAAAAACTCCAATCACCACCCCCGACAGAAAAGAGGCATAATGAAAACATTAGTGGATCGTGCAAGACGGATATCTGAGCCACACTTTCTCAATGAGGAAATTAATCATCTAAACCACGCACTTCAGGCAAATGGCTACTCCAGAAATGAAATCCGAAGAGCAATCAAACCCAGGATGAATCAAACAACCAAGGAAAAACAGTCTCCTACAGGAAAAGTGTTTTTGCCATATATCAAAGGAATTACTGATCAGATGGGAAAGCTTATGAAAAAGCATAACCTTCAAGCAGTATTCAGACCCACCCGAAAAATACAACAGATGCTATGATCAGCAAAAGACAGTAGAGACCCCCTCACCTCTGCAGGAGTATACTGTATACCCTGCAGCTGTGGACAAGTTTACATCGGGACCACAAAGCGTAGCATCCAGACAAGAATAAAAGAACATGAAAGACACTGCAGACTTGGACAACCTGAAAAATCAGCAGTGGCTGAACATAGCCTAACTCAAACAGGGCACAGTATCTTATTCCAGGACACCAAAATACTGGACAACACTTCCAACTACTTTGTCAGACTGCACAGAAAAGCCATTGAAATTCACAAGCATAAGCAAAACTTCAACAGGAAAGAAGAAACCTTAAGAATGAACAGAGCATGGTTTCCAGTTCTGAAAAACACCAGGCTAACAAAACACTCTATACCCGACAATAGCCCTGCAGAGAAGATTAGCACATCAAGCACCAATCCATATGCAAAAGAACCTCCTCAGGATACAGTGAAGCCTCCCGCCAGTAGCATTCCACACCCGGGGAAACTCTTACAGGATGACTCAGCTCAACCCCACCCCTCCTGAGTAGATATAAATGACCCGCCAACATCTTTTCCACATTGTGACACTGAGAGATCTCTGTCTTTTGGTGCTACACCTCTGAAGATGCCAGCCACAGCTGCTGGCGAAACGTCAGGAACTACAATGCCAAGACCACGGCAATACAGCCCAGAAAACCCACAACAACCATCGTTCTCCGGCCGTGAAAGCCTTCGACAATACAATCTCATCGGTTTCAGGAGGAAAATCTGCCCCTCATTGGGGGGTGGGCGGACACGTTATAACAGTATTCAGTGTAACATTTACAGGGCTACTGTTTGCATTATATGAATGTTGACTAGTAATGCTAGTTGGTGGTGTTAAGTTGGTGGCAAGACAAACTACTCTGGTACACGGAGCATTCCTCCAGCAGGAGAAGTTGCATCCAGGGAAGGCTCCATCATCAGCAGAAAAGAGCCACAGGATCCAGCCCAATTTTAAAAAGCTTTGCAAACTATACAGAGAGCATTGAGACATTCAACAATGTGATATTCAGTGTGAAAGTTTGAAGTATACCTTATTTCTGCAGTTTTCTGCAATATGTGGATGTTTTATTAAATCATGGTATAAATGTTATTAAATATCTAAATAAATAAAATATTTAGAAAACATATATGCTGCCTCTCCAAAAGACACGCTTCGGGCACCTAAAACCTTTCCTTTCCTAAAACATAAGTTGTCCTGAAGAGTGGTATATAAATTGAATGTTGTTATTGTTGTTGTTATTTCTTTTCTTTATTAGCTCATTTGACCATAAGTCTCAAGCTCATAGGCTTATGACATACATATCCACAATTTAAAACAACATACAGCGATACATAACCAGATAAAACAGAATACAAAACACTACAGGATAATCATCATCATCATCTTGATGGGATACAAGACCATAGATAATATATATAATTACATATAATTACATAAAATATATAAATATGTAAAATTTATAAAACTAATGTATTAAAATATATAAAACTAGAATGGGGAAAAATATAAATACAGACTACTCCTATTCAGAACCTCGAATTAAATTTAGTTTAGTCTAAATCTAATAACGCTACGTTCAATCTTGTGAATAACCCCTCAGTTCTTTAACTAATACAAATACCATTTCAAATGCCGTTTAAGGGAGATAGCTATTGTTAGATATTTTACCACATAGCACATTAGCTCTTGATCAGAATCTGCCAGCAATACAACTAAAACAATAAAACAAGAGCATTCAAAATAGTCCATTATTAAAAAAGTCAAAGCCAACTAAGCTGTACAGCTTGAAGGGTGTTATAGTAATCAACAGTATGCTTGCTATAACACTGGACATAATGGTTTTCATCTGGCAGAATTAGTGCAGAGCAATAGAGAAGAGCTTGATCTATGAGGTAGAAGCCCCACTTTTAAAATCTCAGTTCAGTCATGAATTTACTTCCTTTAAGCAAACTACTATCTCCCCTTCGCTGGCCCTCCCCTGATGTTACTGTTGAAATAATGCTACCAGCCTTATAAGGTTGTTGTAAAGATTACTGAGCTCATGTATAAGAAGCCCTTTTTTAAAAGCTACATCTAAATGGTATTATTATTATTGATATCTGAAAATATTTTAGAAACTATTTAAAAGGTATACATGTCAAAACCTTATCCAAGTATACAGTATTTCCCATGCTCTATGTAATTTATTGACAGTCTCTAATTCAACATTCTGTGATCATAACAATAAGCAATAACAAAATACGATAGGGGAGATTTCATTATGTATGTTGAGCTAAATAATAATCATAATTTATATTGATGAAATCAATGGGAGAGTTTTTGGAGCAGTATTAAGGTTCCACTTAATAGTTGCTACCAAGGTTTACCATTTTCTGTTTGTTTCCGTATATTTTAAAGTATATATTTTATATTTTCTTTATGGTGCTTCTTCTTTATAACATATCGCTTAAGCTGATCTCTGTCCTTCTAGAATTTTTGTTAGGGTGTAATCTTAAGAACCACTGAGACCAATAACTAAATTCATACCAACTGCATTGCCATCCACCCAGAACCAATCATGAATAGTTACTGTTATGTGAATGCATATGTCTGTGTTTTGGACAATCCATGCCACTGAGAACTCTCAGTGCCGTTCAAAGCAGGTAAATCGGCTTAGAAGGAAGACATTGCTTAGGGGTGCATTCTCTGTAGTTAGGTGGATATCACCCCAACTAGTGTGGCAGGAGTAATGGTTCTAGATTCCATACAGGCACTCAAGCCTTATAAATCTGTGCACAAGAGAGGTTTTTGGAAGGCTTCTTTCACATTACACTGAGAAATTTGACCCAATTTACACAATTACATACTTAATATATGTCTATAGTCAATTTCTGGTTATGTCTCTGTCTACATTTGTAAAACAGGAGCAGGAAAATGTCATGTTGGAAACATCCCTTCACAGGGAAAGGCCAAGCCTTGAAAGTCTGATTGTTTTCAGAAGCTGTTTGAACATCATCCTTCCTTATTTCCACCATTTTGTGTTCAGCTTTTTTTTTTAAAAAAGAGAGAAACTCTATTTATGTAAGGACCCATTTTGCCAAATCATTTAAATGAAAACACACGAATGCCATCTGAGTGGTCTGTTTGTGTAATGGTTCTTTTGCCAAAGGCTCACCTGATGATTAAAGGAGGAAGAGGTAAATAGAGGCAGGGAGATGGTGCTGCTCCCTGCTTTATGGATAAAATGGGCTAAAAGGAGGTTTACACAAGCAGCGGATGCAAAATTAACTAAAACAAACAGAAGATAACTGTTCCAGAGCATTCAAGAGGTACCATGACCAATAATATACCAGGACTCGTACTAGTGAAGATATCATCATGAGGTACTTAGACATGTCATATAAAGTAGTGTGAATAACAGACACTGATCCAATTGGTAATCACAGAGAATTGCATGAAAAAGGCCTGTCTGTTAGGATTAAAAGAACTTTGTGTGGAATTGTCTTGAGAGAAGGGGTAGGAGGGCAAGGTGTTCTGAACCTCTTAGGAAGTTGAGCTTTTTAAATTATAAAATTAACACTAGGAGATATGTTTTTTACCTTAATCAATCCATGCCAAGACAATCTAGGAAGAAGCTGCAGGCCTTTAATTCTGCCTGTATTTATAATCCCCCCTCAATTAATAAGGGACATAAATAAAGTCCAGCACCACTGACCCAAAACCAAAGCTATTAAGTGAGTGAATAATCTTGAAACAATATAAACTAAACAGTCATCTTTATGCCCTTTCAAGACAGATTCAAATCTCTGAAAAGAGGTTTTTAACTAGCGATTAATTAGAACTGTTAATTGGGTTTTAAATATTCAGCGTGCATGCTTCAAAGGGGGAAAGGCATAGGATAAAACTGAATATCCCTTAAATGTGGCCGCAATATAAAATACAAATATTTCTTTTCTAAGAGGTCATAGGGGAAGTCCTCCCCCTTCAGTAGATATTATCTAAAGTTGTTGAGACTGATAAAAATGACTAATTATCTGGAATATTATTAACATAAAGTTAAGCCTTCAGGAAGACAACCTCAATATACACACCCAGAATTACTAGATAGAAGAAAGGAACCTACCTGCGAGGGAAATGGGGTTCAGAGCTGAGAGAGTCACAGGGCTTGTGCTTCTTGACCCAACTTTGAGTTGATCTGGGGACTTAAACTGCACTTTAAATGTCTGCAGTTACAAACAGGAAACAAGGTAGACGAGGCTTCAATAACCACCATGGGATCAGAGCTGAGACTTTCTTCTTCTCTGTAAGGAAGAAGAGATGAGATAGAAGAGTTATGCTTTGAAGAATGACACTGAAAAGCCACCTCCAATCCAAGCACTCTTGTATGGAACCTTTCAATGACAATTCAAAGATGCATGATTATGAAGAACTCCAGAACAGATGTATTGCACGATGAGGCCTAACACTGTCTACATATTAGGAATTAACACTCAGAAGGATTTTTGTAATCTAATTCCCATCATGAACTACAAAATGCAAATTTTTGAGAACTGCAGGTCCTTGTTTAGGCAGCAATGGAACACCTCAATGGGCTTCACATATCACTGTTAGTATTTACTAGGGATGGGCACAAACAGAAAAAAAAGGAACATGATGTTCGTTGTTCGTTGCCATCCATGAACAACCATGAACATGGCCCTGTTCATGAACATGTTCATGGTTGGATGTTCGTGGGGGCCAGCAGGCTCTCCTCCAGCCATCATCCAAGTCAAGATCCCTACTGCACCACTCCCAGAAACCTGACCTGAGCAGGCACCAGGAAAGGTACCAATAATAAATAATAGCTTGGCACAGAGCCTTGCAGCAGCCCTGGAACTTGAAGGGGTAGATCCCTATCCCACCACACACAAAGGAAATTCAAGCTCCAATGCGCTCTCTCTATCAAAATGCCAACAGCAGCTGTCTCTCTGCTGTCTGCAAAGTCAGAGCTGGGAGCCCCCCTCCCCCCCTGCTCTTTGCTCCCTTGTAACAAATTTGGAGCTCCACACTTGAAAGGAAGACCTGCCTAACAAGCTAAATTGGGCTTAGATTGGGGTTTCCAGGGCAACAGCAGGCGTTCAGACAGAGTTCAGACAATCCCTGCCTAAGTTGCCAAGGTAATTGATTGCAGGTACCAGACTGTCTGGCTTGATGAACAGCAAGGAACAGCAACAAAGGAGGCTTGCAACGACCACCTGTTTGTTTAGAATGAGGCCTCATAAACAGCTTGTTCACAAACAGCAGATTGGGCTGTTCGTGGCTTATTTTGTTTGTATTGCTGTTTGTGTCCGTCTCTAGTATTTACTAGCGACGTCCTCATCATTATGATGAATGAGTGGGTGGCTGGGAGAATAGAAATAGTGCAATACATTGTAGGAAATTACAAGTCAGGAGCATGCTGTGCATCTCTGCACATAAAGACACAAGGTGGATGGAGCCAATCATTTTATTCATTTATTTACACATGAACACATGAAGCTGCCTTATACTGAATCAGATCATTGATCTCTCAGGGTACAGGAGGGCTACTTAGAGTGGCAGGAGATCTCCAGGATTTCCTGTAAACATCTTTCACATTACCTATTACCTGATCCTTTTAACTGAAGATGGCAGTGATTGAACCTGAGAGCTTCTGCCTTCCTAGAAGATGCTGTACCACTGAACCACAAACTCTCGCCAATTATTTCATTATTTATTTTATTGACTCCTCGTTTACTTCTTTTACAGTCCAATTTTTCCAGGGAGACTCAAGGAGGATTAAAGAGTTGGAAGCCAATACAATAAAACAATATTGCATTGTTGTTTGAATTATGCTGGTTTATTGCATTGTTTTAGTGTGTTGTAATACATGGGCATTTCCAGTGATTCCTAGAGGTGTGATGTAATTTCTGGCTTCCCCTTGAAGTGATGTCAATGCCACACACACCCCAGGTCCCTGACACCGCCCCCCCCCCCCCATTATCCCTTTGGTTGCCAGACTGTGCCTGAAAAACCTACATAAAGGAAAACAAATAATGGATTATAATAAAACCCAGTATTGCAATATGCAATAAAACAGCGTGATACACACAATAAGCAATACAAGAATAAAAGAATACTTTTTCACAGACTGTTGGAATTCTGTTCCCTTTATAAAAATGCCCTAATGAACAATTTTGTTTTACTACAACCAATTTCCTTAATGAAGATGACTTCCTCAACAATTACAACTCTATAAAATGCCAAGCTGAACAATCCTGTTTTACCCATTCTACAGAACTGAATGTCTGAGAGAGGTGTGTGAACATTGCCAAAACCTATAATGCTTGCCAATTGCAATAGTTTGTTTTCACTGTGACTTTAGAACCTATTTACACATGCTGAAGGGCCATAAAATATTAAGGTCCCTGAAACTGCAGATTCCAATAATATGCTGTTTTATGCAATCTATGCTACTGTATCATGTTATGCCACTAAGAGCACCAATATTGGAGCTGGAACTTAGTGAAGGTAGAGTAGAACTCTAATTGGGTTCCTAAGCTCCTTTTGGCCACAGCCCTGCCCCCTGCAATATATAACTTTCTAAGAGAAAAAGAGGTAATGCAAATTTAAATATATCCACTGAAGTCAACAGAGAGCAAAAGAGCACTGCCCCTCCTTCTCTGTGTTGGCTCCACCTATACAGGCATAAAGCATAAGATTTTGTGTGTTGACTAATTCTACAGCCAGTCACAGCAAACCAACATGGTTACTCCTGTCAGGAAAGCTGTATTTCAGCTAAAAAGGTTAAAATGGGTTTATATCACCCTGCCCTGCATGGCACAGATCACATAAACAGAAAACCTTATCAACAGGAATGATGTCTGAAAGTCACTTTGCACAAACAGCAAACATCTTGGACTCATAACAAATATTGGAATATCACATTATTAACAGGTGTCTCCTCAGAATGCTTACAGAACCCACATCAGGAGTCTATACTAGACATGGCCATGAATGGGGGAAAAACCCTGAACACCCTGTTTGTCGTTCGTTGCCATCCAAAAACAACAAACAATGAACATAGATGAACATGAACTGTTACTGGACCAGAACCCCCCCAACCCCCCCACTTAGCCCCCCTTCCCTCAAACCCACTTACCTGGCCCTTTAAAGTTCCCTTTAAACTATCAGCTGGCAGGCAGCAGGGCCCTGTCCTGGCAAAAACAGCAATGTCTGCTGGCAGCTACTTTGAGGGGTTACCAATTGATGTTCCCAATGTCCAATACCCACAAAATTTGCAAGGGACATAGTCCTTAATGTCCTCTGAAGACCAACCAAGTTTCAGAGAGATACCACCCCGGGAAAGGCATGATCCCCAGGTCCCCCCGTTGGCTATTATTTTCTCTTCACAGTGGCAAAAACTGGAGTTTCTGCTGGAAGTAGTTGGAAGGGTTAAAGCCAGAAGGAGTTCAGACAGAGTTCAGTCCCTTCCTCCAGTTGCCAAGGGGATTGATTGCAGGTGACAGACTGTCTGGCTTGACGAATGGCTGCCGAAGGCAACGAAGGAGGCTTGCAATTACCACCTGTTCGTTTAGGATGGGGCATCATGAACAGCTTGATTGTGAACAGCAGATTGGGCTGTTCGTGGTTTTTTTCTGTTCGTAATGCTGTTCATGCCCATGTCTAGTCTATACACATACACCCAATTTCACTCATACACCTGGGGATGCAAGGTCATATCCGACACAAATAAGAAGGGGGGAAGAACTCCTGACTCAAAAATTTATTTATTTATTTATTTATTTATTTATTTATTTATTTATTTATTTATTTATTTATTTATTTATTTATTTATTTATTTAAAACATTTATTAGCTGCCTTTCCTTCAAAAGTACTCAAGGTGGCTTACACTGTAAAATATAAACATAGATATATTTTAAAAAACAGGTAAAACAGTTAAAATATATTCAAAAGCTGACCTAAATAAAAGTCTTCAGCTGCATCCTGAAGCTTGAGGTCAGAAGCACCTCCACGAGGAGATTGTTTCACAATTATGGGACAGTCACCAAGGCCCTCTTCCATGTACCCACCAAACAGTCTTGTTTAAAATACAACCAGCACCTTGAATTTGGCTTGGAAGTGAATCAGTAGCCAGTGTAGTTGCTGTAATTTGGGGGTCACGTATTCCCAATAGCTGGCCCCAACCAGCAGTCTAGCTGCAGCATTCTGCATTAGCTGCAGCTTCCAAATCATCTTCAAGGGGAGCCCCAAGTAGAGCATACTGCAATAGTTCAGTAAAAGGCATGGATCACTGTGGCTAGATCTGACTGAATCGGGAATGGACACTGTTGATGCATCAGCCAAAGCTGGGCAAACATATTCCCAGCCACTACAACCTCCTGGCTTTCTAAGGTGACTGCTGTATTGAGCTGTACTCCTAAACTGGGAAAATGTAACAGCTACAAATGTCTCCAGTGTTTCCCTTGTCAGTTCTATGTATGTACTGCAAAGAAAGAGGTGGCTCTGTTAACTATTATGTTCTACATACAAGTAAACTATTATCAGGCTCTGGTGAAGGCAACACAGAGCACAGCTACCATTATCAGTGGCATTCGATTATTTCGCCTGTGACCTTTATCAAATATAGTACAGCTGTTTTTTTAAAGCTAACCCACACTCCAGTTCGAACCAATCACTTCATAGTAATGTATTGTCTGGCCCTCACTGCTGTTTGGATTTCAGCATGCTGGTAGAGCATACATGAATTAACAGTTCTTCATGCAAAAAAAGAAAAGTTCCTTATATTTTTGAACCAAATATAGTTCACAAGAGCCACTGGCCCATTGCAGCTTCCTATTTGCACTCCTCTTGGAAATTCCAAAAGGCCATTGTAGGCAGCCGTTTATATCTTCTATATAACAGCTACCAGCCATAAGCAAAATTGGTATTATCTTTACATTTTTCCTTCAGTATCTGAAATATAATAATTTGATATTTTTTTAAAACTCACAAATTCTCCCACAGATACACCATTTAATTTTAGCAATACATTACAAATCAATAACGTGCCAAACTGTGAGGTTATCATCAGTAAGAGGAAATTTCCCCATGGATGCTGTTATTCAAATAAACAACTAAAATTCATTGATGAACAATAGTCCATCCAGTTTGGGGCAGTATAGAAAAGAAAAGACTTCGGGGGGGGGGGCATGATAGAGATTTGTAAAATTATACATGGTATAGAGAAAGTGATTAAAAATGCCCTCTCTCTCTCTCTCTCACACACACACACACACACACACACGTGTATGCACACACACAATCATAGGCACCCAATGAAGCTGATGTGCTGTAAATTCAGAACCTATAAAAGAAAATACATCTTCTTACAATACATAATTAACTTGTTAACTTCATTGCCACAGGATGTTGCGGTAACTAACTACTACAGTAAGTGGGATTAACGGAATTAAACAAATGCACTGAAGATAGGTTCATCGCTGGTGATTAGCCATCATGGCTAAACAGAATCTTCATATTCAAACAAACTAGTAGCTGGGAAACAAAACAAAGGAAAGCACAGGTCTCTGTCCCCTGCTTGTGAGCTTTCAAGGCAAACTGGTTGAATAGTATAAAAAACAGGATACTGGACCAGACAGACAATTGGTCAGATCCAGCAGGGCTTTTCTTACATTCTTATAAAGATAACAAGTGCTTTGTTAGAAGAGGTATTCTCCTTTCTGTTATACAAACAGGAAGAAATGCCTCTTCTAAGATGATGATTGCTAAAATGGTTGCTGTGTGTGTGTGTCATCTGTTAACAATGAAAGTATGTTTTCATATTTCACTGAGTAATCAAATCTACTAAAAAAAATTCACTGGTTAAGATTTTGGTTGAAGCATTCCTAGATATTAGCCATCAGTTTAAATGAGTTTAAGTTGTACACAGCAAAACTTGAAGAGAAAAAAAAAGTTTGTGTTAAAACATTAAACTTACTGTCACCTGCCTCTGAAAGATTTGTTCGTATTATAAACAGCATCACAGACTTCCTGTGGAGAAACCACTATGTTTTTTCCAGAGCTTTGAACAATGCTTTCAGGCTTCTAAGTAATTTTGCACGCATACATTTTCCAGTGAGAGAAATCTCTTTTGTCACAAAGGACTTTGGTTGGACTATAGAGGCAACTCAGACAAACAGATTTCACACTAGATAACAGAGACAACCCAGATAATATAATGCCTACTTTTGAAGCAGGGGTGTTCTCAAGAGATGATAAAGGGGAATATCCCCTGGAGGCCATAACTCAACTGCTACCTCCCTGTTTTTCCCAGCAGTAAAAATCTCTATCTCAATCTATCTCTATCAGCTCTGCAAACAACTACAGACTAACACGGCTAACTCCTCTGGATCTGCAAACAACTCCATGTCTGCTAAACCTGAGAGGCACTTGGGTGCCCCTCAGCCAAACACCAGCTGCAGGGAATGGCTTTTGAAAAATAAAAGAGAGCTTGAACAGGCTCAGAACACTCCCATGGGGGAAGCAGAGCCCCTGCTTCTCCCCCGCCCGCCCACACAGCCATTTTCCATACGGAAACAGTGCTCATACTGTTATCTAAAAATGGTGATAACAGGACTACTTCACAGAGACAAAGATGGTAAGAGAATTTAGAAATCAGGAGGAGTATAAAGAAAGGTTGAGCTCCACACAGCATAACAGGGAAGAGTTGAACAGGAGTGTGTATGGTTATAGGCCTAAGACCTTTACCCACCCAACACACTCACTTTTCCACCTGTGTGTTGGGGGGAAATGGGGAGGCTGGCTCTGCTGGACCTCAAGATAGGTCCAAAGAATCCTTTGAATTTAATTTAATTTAATTTAATTTTTACCCCACTTTTCTCTCTAATGATGACTCAAAGTGGCTTACAAGATTCTCCCATTTTCTTTTATCTTCACAACAACCCTGTGTGGTAGGTTAGGCTGAGAGTATGTGGCTGGTCCAAGGTCACCCAGCAACTTTCCATAGCGGAGTGAAGATTCAAACCTGGGTCTCCATTCTAGTCCAGCACTCTAATCGCTACATTATACTGGCTACCATATGTCCTGCTTGTAGGCTTTCAAGGTGGTTAGCCACTATGGGGAAAGACTGCTAGGCCAGATATATGGAGCTTGATCCCCAGCCCCAGCCTCTTTAGGGCTTTCAGCCAGGCCTGCCCTCTCACCCTTAAATAGGGCCTTGCCATGGATTCTACATTATCACCTTGCTATGGACCACCATGTGGTAGCTGGTTGAGGGCGTTAACCGGCTAAAAAATTGGATCTGAGACTGGGGAAAGGTTTTTACTATCCTCATAGCAAAGACTGTAGACAACTGGAATAGGGGATGCCAGTCTAGGTTTGGAAGTATACCACATTCTTTGTAGTGTGCATGTTAATCTTGTAGCATTGGGATTAGTACTTGGATTCAGGCAGGAACCACAACAGGTGATTCAGCGGCCCCGTGAAGGGGGATCTATATAGTTCCCAGTGGCAAGGGCTATTAGTCTTGCTAGCTTGTAAAGGATGCACTAGCCACATCCCCAGGTTGTGGGTGGTGGCAGGGAGAAGATGTACACACAGCATCCTTCCTCTCCAGAATCCTCAGCAGGGGGCCCATGAGACAAGATTGGGTTCAAGTCACCTTCAGTTTCTGCATCAGTTACACCCCAAAATGCTGCTAAAATCTTCAAAGGAAGAAAGTTGTAGCCTTGCTTTTGATGAACCCAGCCAGGAGTCCTTTTTTTCTGAGAACTCAGTGATAGAACTCAGTGGTACCATATGTGTGAGTGCGAAACACACGTGTGCTCCCGGGACCGCACGATGAAGTCACTTACAGGAAGTGACATTATCGCGCAGGGCGTGGTCACCCCTGGGAGCGCTCCCGTGATTCGAGTCCACTTGCCTCTCCACCCCAGGCCATTTTGGGCCTGATGCTGGCTGTTTCGGGACCATTTCAGCCATTTGGGCCCAAAACGGCCAAAATCAGGCCCGAAATGGCCAGGATTGGACTTCTGCCAGGTGGGCCCAATCCTGGCCATTTCAGGCCCATTTTGGCCATTTCGGGCCCATTTCGGTCCAATTCAGGCCCTAAACAGCCAGGATTGGGCCACTGCTAGGTTGGGGAGTGTTCTGCCTCCTGGCAGCGGCCTGTTCCAGGCTGATTCGGGCCCGATCCTTGCTGTTTCAAGCCCAAAACGGCCAGGAGCGGGGGGGGGGAGCAGTTTTGAGAACTGCTGGATCACCATTCCGGTGTATGCCAGCAGAAAAAAAAACCCTGAGGTTCCTGTTGTGAGTGCAGTTCATAGGGAAATGATAAAGATGATAGAAGAAAGGTAGTTTAGACAACTGAGGCTAAGAAAGAAAGCCCTCTGAAACAATGGGGAAATGACACTGGCAGAGAACTCATATACTGGTGTGAGAAGGGAGAGTTGATGGAAAAACTGATCCTTATAGAGAGGAAGAGCTGGTAGGGACACCAAGAGCCATTTCACAGAACAGAAAATCCTCTTTGCTGCTATAAGGACTTTATATCATGCACAGAGAGCTCTGTATTTTCCAAGCTGCCCAGGACGCTTTTACTACAGTATTTTAATACAGTATTATATGATTGCTACCAATGTTTTATTATATGTTTTTATTATATGTATTTATATGTTGTGAATCTGTTCTGAGCCTGCTTGCAGGGAGAGCAGACTATACATTAAATATAATAAATAGATAAAATAAAGAACACACAAATTTGGATCAGGACTGTGGCACATGTAGGGAAAGGGCTTTACACCTTCCTCCCTTCTTGTACCATTTTCCCAACTTGAAATGGCCCCAGGAAGTCAGCCCCCTAATCAAATCCAGCTCTCTACATGCCTGGGAATCATGGAACTCCCAGTATACAAGTGATTCAAAATCCCTGCAGCAGCTATCACAACATATCATGTGAATTAGTCCTGAGGCCAAAAGAAATAGAGTACTGAAGCTGGAAGAGCAAATTATTCAAATATAATTAATAAAAAATTCTCCGTAAAATTAATGTGAATTGTAAAATGCTAAGGGGGTTACTATATCACATTAGAAAACATTCCAGACCAGCTGCCTTTAGTCTGTTGTGACATCTTTGAGACTATGTTGTGTCAAACATGTTGAAGTCAGTAACTGCAGTCCATAGAAGAACCATGCTGATTCCAAACTGGCTTAAATGATCAGCAGTGACAGTAGCACTATACTGACAGTAGCACCTTTCTATCATATTTTTAATCCCCATCCAAATAATTTTAAGGAGCTCAGAGCAGCATACATGGTACTCCTTTCATCTAGTTCATCTTCACAACAACCCTGCAAGATAGGTCAGGCTGAGAGAAAGAATGGTAAACCCAGTGAGCTTCATGACAGTCTGGGGATTTCAACCTGAATCTCCCAGGTCCTAGTTCAACACTCATACAACTACAATACTGGCTTTTACCGCCCTACCATACTCCACACCAGACGAGAGAAGCCAGGTCTTCTAACCTTGGCAGGAGATCTTCTGACCCTCTCCCATCAGCCCTGTCTTCTGCCATCTGCAAAGTGGCATGGGAAAAATGCTGGGGTAAATGAGGAGCAACAGGCACCACACATACACCATGACACCTCTGGGACACACAAGGTCATTACATTGGGTAACACGCTAGCATTTGCCCAAAACTCTATGGTTAAATGATGTTGCCAGCTCTTCCCCCAGAAAATTCTTCAGCTGGACTAGTAAATAGCCATCCAGAACATTCTGCTTGATAGAGCATTAACATTCATATTCAATAGCACTGGCTTTCAAATGCTCATTTTTCAGTAAGATTATTTATTATTATATACTAGGCTGTATAATAAATTAAGAAAAAAAATTGTTTGCAATCTTGCAATCTAAATAATTGTCACAGTGCAAGTTGTCTTCTTGAGTTTCAGGGTTGCTTCAAATGTTTTGTACTTATTTCAGTACAAGTACTTAAGTATTTTAAAAAGTCATGGATTTATAATGCATGAATGTGCCCTTCTCACATGTCCTCTTTGAGTGCCAAATATGTCAAGTCTAAATCAGTCTTCTTCAGAAGTAGTTAACAACATGTAGTAAATTCCAAGGTATTTAACAACAACAACAACAACATTCAGTTTATATACCATCCTTCAGGACAATTTAATGCCCACTCAGAGTGGTTTACAAAGTATGCCATTATTATCCCCACAACAAAACACCCTGTGAGGTGGGTGGGGCTGAGAGAGTTTCAGAGAACTGTGACTAGCCCAAGTTCACCCAGCTGGCTTCAAGTGGAGGAGTGGGGAATCAAACCCCGCTCTCCAGATTAGAGTCCCGCGCTCTTGACCACTACACCAAACTGGATCTCAGTTGCTTCTATGTGCCAATTTTATTATATGGGAATCAGTAGGAGGGTTCTTGGAATGACTGCCACAAATACACACATGAAAAGACTTTGACGCTCCATGTATTTTGTTCAAAGACCATTCCTCATGAATTGTATCTATCCAGAAACCCAGACTCAGTCACAAAATTGGTGTTGAACAAACTTCATTATTGACCCATTCCAACGAAACACTTACATAGACATCTACCACAGTCTTTTCAATAAAAATGCTGAAGATAAAACATTTTGACAGATCTATTGCTTGGCACTGAGATAAAAAAAGATAGATTTCAAAAACAACACATCCAGCTACACAGAAAGGATAACAGAGTCAAGTGCCTTAAGAAAGAAGTGATTAATAAACTAACATGTAGTGATGCCACAGCAAGTGAATAGGAAGGCAGTTACTGTTGTGGACTTTGAATAAACAAGATATTGCTGACAAACATTGACTGATGTTTTGATGTTTGAAAAGTAACTGATGTGACAGATACAGCAGTGTCTGAAACTTCATTTGACACTATTACTAACTCAAGCTTGATGTTTCCTTTGTAAATTAAAATGATAGTGTTCAATTTGGAATATAAAGACTGTTCTTTAGATGCCTTCTACAAATAATCATGTTTTCGTAATGATATAGTAACTACAAAAAACAGAGTTGTGTGGACAGTGTTTTATGTTGATCATGGCTCCCTTCATACGTGGTTTTAACCATACCATTGCAACCTCCATTTCAACTGGAATAGGCTTTCACCTCTAACTCCATGATTTGGTGTCAGATGGTTAAAGATCTCTCCTGAGTAGAGGTGGGCCCGAACTAAAATACAAGCCGAAGTTCATAATGAACTGGGCTGGTTCATGGTTTGTGAACCAGCGGTTCGTGGAAGCTCATTTCTCACGAACCGTGATGAATTTTAGCCAGGTTCATTTGGTTCATACTTTGGTTCATCACTGCAGACAGCCTGACACCGATAAATCGGTTTCCTAGACAATAGAGGGGTATGGGTTCTCTGCAGACCTTCCGCTGACCTGGAAGTGATGTTTTCACGAACCAAATGTCATGTCTGCATACCATTCATCCATGCCATTCATATGTTCTCTGTTCCGTATTGATTTGATCATACTGTGTAACTATATGCTCATGTACTGTAACCATTATATTCATGCCATCTCGAGCTTGCCTAAAAACAAAAGTACTAATGTTGAGACTGTTATCTATGAAGCCTGCTTGCTGACCTTGTACTGAACTGTAACTCTTCGCAAGAGACAGAGGGAGTTGAATTCCTTGTAATCTTCTGGCTTTCTCTGGCCAGACAAAGCTATTGTGTTTCTCATGAGAACTGGGACTTTCGTGCCTTATTGCTAACTGCCCCAGGGGAAGGGGAATCCTGCTCCTTATATCAAAATGCATATGCTTGTATTCTCATTCATGCCAGTCCTATTCATCTTTGGAGGTACCTGTGAACTTAATGGATCTCTATAATAAAACCTTTTCAACCAAGACCCTAGAGTACTTGCTGTGAGGGGTTTGGGGATCTATCTGTCATGGACTGCCATCCCTAGAACTGACAGTTCACGAATCAGGGCAAGTTCATGAAAGTTCATGGTTCGTGAAACACGATGAACCACATGGTTTAGAATTTTCCCAGTTTGTGCCCATCTCTACTCCTGAGCTTTTGACCACAGGCAAACTGTGATAATCCCTGCTGGCTCTCCTCTACCTAGGAGACTGCAAACAGGAGCAAATACTGTTTGTTGTTCAGGAAGATGAAATAACACCTTTGTAGGCATGAGACACCATTGGAGCATACTGAGCAGGTAGTGGTCTTTCTTATAAAACCTGTATCTGAGGGCTGATTCAAGGTATTTTGTTGTCCCAAGCAGGTCACAGGTGGCATGGGTTGGGCAGAGAGGTAACAGACAAGGTACACCTGTCCCATTGCTGCCAGCAGAACTCGAGAGGAAGTGCTGCTGGAGCTTGCCTTGGAACTAGGTAGAAGCAGGGCAAGGAGCAGCAAGACATGCCAATCACCTTTTCCCATGCCATCATAATCAAATTACAGCACCCCCGGAGGCTGCTTAAAATATTCATGCTGTGAACCTGTCCTACTGCCCATGGCAGATGACTGCTGACACCAAAGGATATTAACTCTGTATGAATGGAAGGAGGGGGAAGCAATAACTGGGCAAGAAAAACATGTCAACAGGTAGCCCATCCATCTTCTTGCATCAGCTCAAAGGTCCAACCATTTAGTTTCCTGCTGAATTTATATTCATTCCATATCTAGTCAAAGCACACAGAAATCCAGTGAAGAAGAAAAAAGAAAAAAAGAAAGAAAAAGGAAATTTAAAATACCAATTACATCTTATATATAGATTGTATTTGAGTCCCATGTTATGATAATGGCTAACAATATATATTTTTATACAACATCCTTGAATGTGACGTTTTAATTCCCTTTCTATGTGACCCTAGAATAACAAAAAATTCAAACTGTGTTGATATGCAGCATCGATATTCAAGGTTGGTGACAAAGGAGTTTCACTTATAGGATGTCCTTTATGTTGGAAATCTGCAGAAGTGCTTTAAAAGCTGCAATCAATTTCTCATTCCTATTATGTACCTGGATTGTTTCATCCAGCCCTGACCTGGTACTCCTTTCAATGTAAAAATAGCAAGTTTCATAGCAGCAGCGTACTGTACATTCAAAACAATACAGTTTGAAGCAAGAATGGGAGTACATTCAGTGCCATTCTGATGAATTTAATTAGGATTTGCTGGGATTTGGCTAGAATAACAAGAAAAGGTTCGATTCCGTGAGACACTGTGGGTTCTTTGAACGGAGTTCCAAGAATTTTCTTGAAAAATCAGGTGTATAGAGGACCAATTCACAACAGTGGCACAGTGCGGAGGCGGGGGGGGGGGTTAAACCTTTTGCTTTTGTCATTTTTCTGACATAAAATTGGCCTAGGGCACCTGCTATTTGGCATGTTGGGAGATATATATTTATTCAATAGCATTAAATAACAGCACCTGAGGCCATTTCAGGTCTAGAAAACAGCATGGTAGAGAGCTTTAATAGGGTCCCCTCCACCAGGGCCCCGATCCTAAGTGAGCCTCCCTCCAGAGTCTGACTTTTTCAAGCAAAGGAATAACTGAGAGTTCCAGAGGATAGCTGAGCCCTTAGAATTCCTATGTTTGTGACAGAAAATGGATTGCCACATATTTTCCAAGAGGTGCTATTTTGCTACCTCTTTTCAGTTCCATACCTGACAGTAGATTAACCCAAATGAAGAAGATTGGAGCATGCGTTGTATCAGAAGATACTTTTCTTTGTACTGCCCCACTTCCTACAAATGTCTTAGCAAGGTAGCAGAACCTTGGCCATATCCATATGAGTTATCTGCTCTAGATTCAATACTTTTGAGAGGAGGGTCTTTTCCTGCTTTCTGACAGCTTCATGGTGCATTTGTTCACCTCCAGGGTTTCCCTAGGCTTTTCTATCATTTTTCTCAAACCTGGTTTGTGCCAAAGCTTTGGCAAAGGTAATGGTAAAGCTTGGAAGGCTGCAGTGTGGGTGAGAAAATTTGGATTCTCCTGCTCACATGGCAACCATTTCCCCTGACCCTGTCCCCACAGTTATAGTGTTCTCCCCCCATCTTTGGGGCATATTTTTTAAAAATCATCAACAGAATATTGTTATATCAATACAAAGTTATACAAATATGTGTACCAGGTTCTCTGAATTCCAAGCTTTCTTTTTAAAAAAGTCTTTAGCCCCTTGCAGAGATACAAGGAGAAAGGCACACCTCTGCAACCAAAGGGGCTAGAGACTTATTTTTTAAAAAGTGAAAGCTAGTTATTCAGAAAACCTAGTACCAGGTTGGTGTAATGTTATATTGATATAACAATATTCTAGTGTTGATTTTTTAAGAAAAGCCCTGGTAACCCAGTAGAGGGTATTGGCTACTGCTGGGGGACTGGGTGAGGGAAATCTGCCACATGGAAATCCCATTGTTGTGCTTTATCAGCAGCCACACCAGTAATGGGAAAACTACACAAGCCTGTCCCTGTGTGTAAAGCATACTCCAATACCAGAGTGTCCAACTTTAAACACTAACCTTGAGGACAGAAAATTATTTACTGCTATCTGTTGGAGGAAAAAATAATATTTAAAGAGCACAGTAGACCCTGTCATGCTGGAAATTGCAAACATATAAATCACAAGCAGAGGACTCATCTTCATTTCCTGTTTTCACAACTTGGCCCTGTGCTAGACCAGCAATCAATACTCTTGCCTTGCATTCAGAGAGATAGGAGAAAGACTAGGAAGAGAACAGCACCCTTGTAAGGGATGTACTTAAAGGAATGACAGGATTGCCCACTGAAAATAATGGTGAAGGTGGCCTGGGCACCTGCAGCTGAGGTACTGATAGAGGTGGTGCTGTAGGGCCTGAGGATGGTGCCTGCTACTGCAGAGCTGAGGGTGTTCAGAAGGACAGCAGTGCTGGACAACACCAATATCTAAATCAGTCTCCTGACCAGAGTCATTCGGAACACTATGCTGAATCTCCACAAAAAAGTTACAAGATAACATAACCCGGTCTGTACATTGGGTTAAACTGAAGCCAGAAACCCCATAAACACCACACAGTTATGGATAATATATTGCTTGATTCAAGTTGTGCATAAAAGATTATATTTGGAAAGTGTGTAAAAAGAACAGCTAAAACAATACAGTTAGCGAAAACCTACACAATACTTACAGGAAGAGATTTTGCCAGTCTAAGTATTCAGATTCAAAGTCAAAGGCATTAGATCAAGTTGTAATATTAGGGTGTGAAAGTATAACCAAAGAAAGGTCAGGAGCAACAGAAGACTGACAGCAGGAGGCCTAAATAGTATTGCTAATCTCCAGATGGGGCCTGGAATTACAACTGAACTCTAGATGACAGAGTTTAGTTCCTCTGGAGAAAATGGCTCCTATGGAAGGTGAACTGTGGGGCATTATACTCTGCTAAGCCTTCTCCCTTCCCCAAAGCTCCAGGAATTTCTCAAACTGGAGTTGGCAACTATAAGCCTAAGCCAAATATGAAGCACAACAAAAGCAAACTTCTATACTCCATTTTATGCCCAAAGGCTTAGTAGTGACATGTGATGATGTTGATGTTCTACAGCTTTGTCAGCATCACCTACAACACCAGAAGCACATATCCTCTTCTCATGTGAACCAGAGCTTGACAGATAAGCTTAATTAGCTCAGATGCCCCAGCTTTGCCTTCCCCTAGCCTTGGAGACTTCTCTCTCATTACCACTGCCTATATTAGAAAACTGCAGAGTCATTCTCACACTGGCAGGGCTTACCTATAATTCATCTAAATACTTTTGCCTTATCTTGCGGCAAAGATACCAGTTTCTCTACACTGAGACTCAAGACATTAAAAAATTGAAAAACAATTTGATGAAACAGCATGAGACAGTAGGAGAATGATTACTGACAGGGTTGCCATCTCTGGGAAACTGGCATGTTTGGCGATGCTTTTTGTCTTTAAAAAAAGTGCCAGTACTCATAAGGTTGTTCTTATTTTCACCAATTCCCCTTTCAGTCCCCCCCAAAAGTGCCAGTACTCAGTACTTGTGAGTTCAGTCACAAAAAGAGCCCCGATGCCTGATATGCAGAAGGTTCCAGGTTCAATTCCCACTGTCTCCAGTAAGGATGGCAGTGACCTGGTGGGGAATCCCCTGCCCCCACCTTTCGCCCCCCACAGCCCCACTCATCTGGCTTGTGGGAGTGGAGGGAGGAGGCAGGCTGGGAGCCCTGAAGTTCACAGTGAAATGGCATACACAGTGGTGTCGCTTCCAGTTGAAACCAGAAGGGACAGCGTCTCTTAGGGGCCAAATCTGCCATAAACATAACAAATACGCTGTGCTTGGTAGCAATTTGGCCCCAAAGAGACGCCGTCACCTCCTATTTCAATGGAAGTGACATTATTGAAGAGATTTCAGAGTGCGAGAGATTGGGGCCCACCCTGTTCCCCCCCGCCATATCCTCTTGCTTCGAGGTAACAGGGGCTGGCTAGTTTCCAGTTAAAGAGATCAGATAGTAGATTATGTGAAAGACCTCAGCCTGGGACCCTGGAGACCTGCTGCCAGGCTGTGTAGACAATACATTTTGGTGGACCAATGGGCTGATTCAATACAAGGCAGCCTCATGTATTCGTTGCTTAGGAATGGAATCGTGTACTATTGGTGCTGGATAAGTAAAGTTCAAAGAACAAAGTCCAGTTGTTTTAAACTGTCTGGAAAGAGTGAATGATAGCAGTGAATGTTTGAAACACTAAGTAGTTGGGTATAGCTAGGTGTGATAACTGATAAGGATGTATTGCAAGTAACAGGAATTGAGAACAACGTTTTCAAGATATTGCTTAAATGTTAATCCCAAATAGTAGTTGGAATGAAGGGGCTGTGGACCAGCAATTCCTTCCCATAGAAGTTACAGAAGCATAATGTCTTTGCTGAGTTCATTCAGCTGAGTATTGTGTGTTTCTCATTTTGCCTAGGAGAAAAGTTTCCCTGAGTCAAGGAGGAAAGCAAACTGCGTATGTTTTTATGTGAAAAGCTATTGCTCAAATTTAATTAGGCAGGATTATGAGTTGATAATAGTTATCATTAATATAATGCTATTCCCAGGAATGTATGTGCAAGGCTTATGAATTTAAATGATTCCTCCTTAGAACATGCAGCTCTCATTCATCAAAGAACAGCAGCAGCAATTCAAGAAAACATCCTTGATTTACAAATCTATTCTCAGGTCATGATGCAGGTTTTATAAATCATTTTGTCAGTTAAAAGACACCCTCTGTTCAAATTACAAAGCTCTTGGGACAAGAGAACCATTACTTGAAATGGAAATACAATAAAAACTTCAGTGCCTCTGATACAAAGCTGATCTATTTCGTAATAATGATTTGAGCAGAACTTAGGACTCTATTCATCAAGTGTACAAGTGTGATTTGGTTGCTTTCTAAATAGTAATGAAGCTTTATATACTTCAGTCTCATTGGAGATTCAAAATTTGAAAATGGCATAAGGGTGTAAAAAAGATACATGTTTATGAGACTGGAAGGGAATCTGAGATAAGCAAACTGCATCAGAAGTCAGGTTTCACAGACGAATGTTTCTACACAATTGGTGGTTTTATTTGTCTAAAAGCTTCACAACCATTGGCCAGTGGTTTAGAAACATTCAGATGCTGTCAAACACAACACAGATTTTAAATATAATCCCATTCCCATTTACAAAGGGAAAATAATCAAAAATGAAAAGTAGCCAGAATCACATGGTTCTGCTCCAAAAAGTTTTGGCAGAGAGCAGAATGATTTCATTCTACTTTACATCAAAATCCAGAGTGGATTGTGAAATTGGGAGCTGATTCTAAAATCCATTCTGAGCATATACACTTGCCTGGAGAAGATTACTGTCTTTATTTCCCTTGGTATGTAGGAGGCTCCAGGAATGCAAAGCTGAACTCTGGCTTTGGAGGGGTCATAAAGATGCCAGCTATCATATTGGATTTCTAGAGTATACCAGGTTGCTATTTTGATACTCCAAATAATCTGGTTGGGGGGGGCATATTTTCTACCTGTACCACAGATGTCAGAGCTTGCAAGGCATAAGACTTGATTATTAGTATACGTACATCTCTTCAGTTGGCTCAAGACATCACTCTGTTGTGGAAGCTCACTGGGTGACATGGATCCAGTCACACACTTTCAGCCTAACCTACCTCTCAGAGCTGCTGTGAGGATAATATAGAGGCAAGGGTCCCTGTTAATTAAGATGAAGACAGGGGGCAGATAAAAGGTAAAATGTTTAGTGGGGTTGAAGGAGAGATGGGCATAGGGAAAGGTGAGCATATGGAGGTTGCCAGGAGGAGCAAAAGATTTAAAAAAGAGTGGGGAAGGGGAGTCAGGGAAAATTGAAGCACCCCTTGTAAATCCCTGCAGGTTCCCCACCATGCAACTGGGTCCACTTCAGCTGGCACCATGCAACTGGGCCACAGGGGAGAGGCTTAAGAGGGAGAGGTGAAGATGGGGGTAGACAAAAATAGGTAGGAAGGAAAGAAGCAGGAAACATGGGAGAGTCTATGGGGGGCAGGGAAGAGAAAGAGGACATAGAGAGGGAGGGGAAAATGAGATCCCCTGCCTTCACAAATCCTTGGGGGCCCCCACTTGTATTTACTAGTACCTGCACTAATAGTTTATCTCCTGAGAGAGGGCATTCCACACCCTTGTTGCCACTAAAAAACCTCTAATGACAGAGAACAGAACACAAAACCGCAGGCCTTATCAGATATGTTTCCATTCCAGTCAGAAACTAGAGTTTCAGACATTCCTAAAAAAAATCATGGTGATTAGTTAAAAGAATAGGTTCAGTCAGAGACACCATAACTCTTCAGGGAGTTTTAGAATCCTACACTGTAAGGTTGTCTTAATCCTCTTGAAATCAATGGAATTTAAGTAGCTGGATTTTGTGCAGGATTGCAGCCCTGCAGATTTCTTATGCCTGTATAAATAGATCGGATTTCCAAAAGAAAAATGTCCTGTCACTTTAATAAAAGTTTAATAGGATGTTATTTGTCACCTATGTGTTATGTCAGTCTGAGTTCTGGCTAGATAACACACACAACACCTTTTGGGGTTGGAAATGACCACAACTTTGTTGATTACAGCTGGATGGAGCATTGGCCAGGCATCTGGGCACAGACCCTGTTGGCATCGGAGGACCCGCCTGCTGCCAGATGCATATCCCGCCAACCCTATGCTGGCACACCACAGCAAGCATTCTGCCACTGCCAGCCATGCTGGGCAACCGTTGCCTCCTGATCCATCGTGGTAAGCAGTCCCAATGCCCCACCCACTCTATTGGAATCTGGCCCAGTGCCTCAAACCTGCCACAGGAGGAAGGTCGAAGGCCCAACTCCCACCAACACTCCAAATGCTGCAGCCAAAAAAGTTGAAGACACTCCCCTCCCCTAGGGTTCCTGACTTTGATGACCAGAGGAAGGTGAAAAAATCCCAAGAGGCCCCAGCCAATCTGGCCCCTTGTGGGAAAAATTCCTTCCTGGCCCCCAAAGGCGACCGGCACAACCAGCCCTGGGGATCTCTGCTGGGACCTCCATGGGGCCCAACCACCTCCCCCTGGCCCCACTGCTCATGCTACATTGCTCGTCAGGTGTTTCCACCAGTGGTTTGCGGTTGTTCCGGGGAGTGGGGGTGGCTTGCCATGCCTGCAACTAGATCAAACAACGTTAGTATATTCTCTTCTGACATAACCCTCATATGCTCTGGAAGCCCACTTGCAAATCGTTTTTATGCGGTCTGAAGACAGCCCCACCTCAGCTGCTGTGGTAGCTGCCCCAATGTGGAATGAGTGAGAGCCGTACTTGGCCGGTGGGAGGCCTGCTGCTCACAGGCTGGATCTCAGGACAACTGTGAACTGGAACCTCGTGAGTAAGCTGCCGTTGGCGTGAACCAGGATTTGTCCAGTTGCGGCAGGGTGCCTGTCCAGGTACTCCCTGACAGCCAGAACAGGGCAGGGAGCCTCATGCCCTACTGGGCGGAGCTGCACCACTGCTCCATGTCACTGCTGGTCTGTCTTGGAGTGCCAGACCTTGATCCGCAACCCGCCGCCCTCGAGTTAGATGTCACTCATTGCCAATGCCCTGCTTGTTAGGTCCCTGGATGATGCAGCCACCAGCTCCCCCACCCAAAAGTCCCCATAGAACGCGAGGCAAAAGGCTGCCCTGAACAGGGTGGTTTCAAAGGTCGAACAGCGTACCCCAGGAAGGCACCCCAGGATGACCCGCAGGATGTCTGCCGTGATTGGCCACTGGGAATCCCTGCAAGGGGGTTCTCAGCGGGCCCAGCCTACATGGCCTGCCGTGCCAGGAAACTGTTGGTCCGGTCAGCCTTGCAGAAAAATGAGATGGCCACCATGTGCGTTCTGATGTTCTTGGGTGCATACCCAGATTCGTCCAACCATGCTAGGTATTTCAGGAATGCCTTCTCTGGCACCTCATCCTCTGCTGCTTCGAGAGGAAGGCTGAGAATGCAGAAACAGCTGCCCCATATGCCTGCCTGGTGGCTGGTGCTAGCAAATTCAAAAATCCTTGTATGATCCAGTGTTCCCAAGTTCCCACAGCATCTCTGGGAAGGGGTCTGGGTGTTGTTTGGCGTTTGATGCCACGTCCCAAAATCTGTCCTCCTAAAAGCGAGAAAGGGCACCAGCTATGTCATTTTTCACCCTGGCTATGTGGCGAGCTGCAAATTCGATGTGCTGCAAGCAAAGAAGTACCAGTTTACGCACTAGCCACATGACTTGCTCAGAGCATGATGTTTGCCTGTTCACCCCTCGCACCACCGCCTGATTGTCACACCGAAAAAAGGACCTTCTTGTTGCAGAACTGGCTGGTCCAGAGGACTATCAGGACCAAGATCAGAAAGATCTCCAAGAACGTGAGGTCTCTGAGAATGCCGCCTCCCTTCCAGGCCACCGGCCATCTTTGTGTGCACCACTGTCCCTCCCAGTACACTCCAAATCCCACGCCCCCTGCGGCATACGAGTACACTTGGAAAGTCACCCCCATATCGAGGGGCTTGCGCCACCAAGACATGCCATTGTAGTCCTGCAAGAACGTGTGCCATATCCAAAGGTCCGCCTTCAACTGCTCAGTGATCCAAATATGGTAATGGGGTGCCGTCACTCCCACAGTTGCCCTGGCTAGGTGAGCACAGAATTGTCTCCCTGGCATGACCACTCTGCAGGCGAAGTTCAAACTACCCAGGAGGGACTGTACTTCCCGCAGCATTTTCTTCTTTGACCCGAGCGTGGCAGTTACTTTCTCCTGCAGAGCTCTCAGCTTGTCCTGGAGCAGGCTGCAGGAGCCCTGCATGGTATCTATTTGTATCCCCAGGTAGGCTAAGCTTGTGGAGGGGCCCTTGGTCTTCTCTTGGGCCAACGGGATGCCCAAGTCTGCAGCCATCTCCTGGAACAGGTTAAGGAGCCTCTGACATTTGTCACTGCCCGCCAGGCCCACCATGAAAAATTCATCCATATAGTAAGGGAGAGCTGGCTCGATCTTTCAAGGCCCACTCCAAGAAGGTGCTGAAGGTCTCGAAGGCCAAGCAGGCCCCGGCACAACCCATGGGCATGGCCTTGTCCATGTACCATCTATCTTGGAACTTGAACCCCAGCAGGCACCAATCCTGAGGGTGGATTGGCAGAAGCCAGAAGGCCAACTGGATGTCACACTTGGCCATGAGTGTCCCACGGCCATAGGCACGCACCAGATTCACCCCCTGGTCAAATGAAGCATAGTGTATAGTGCACAACTCTGGTGGGATCCCATCATTCACTGAGGCACCTTTTGGATAGGACAGATGATGGATCAGGTGGAACTCATCAGGCACCTTCTTTGAGACCATGCCAAGAAGGGATGCTCTCAAATTATGAATGGGAGGAGACTCAAATGGACTTGCCACCCACCCCATGCTCAATTCCTTCTGGATTTTAGCTGCCACCATGTCTGGAATGTCCCATGCTGATTTCCAGTTGGATGCGTCTGTTGCTATGCATGGCCCTCCATAAGGAATTCTGAACCCTTCTGTGACCCCTTCCCACAGCATGATGGCAGCCGCCCGGTTAGTGTACTGCTGCAGCAGAGGCCACAGCATGGCAGGGGAAACTGGCATCCAGGCAAGATTCCACCAGTCCCTATGAGTGCCGTCCTCATTTTTGGGCTGCATTAGTGGAGCCTCCCTGGCCGCCTCCTTGATTTGCTCGGTTCCTGTCATTTCCCTTTGCTTTGTTACCAGTTGCGTCGCCACAAAAGGGCCACTGGAAGCTGGCACCCTGAGAGCAGTCCTGCCGTGAGTGATGGCTGTAGCACACCTCGCATAAATGATCAAAATGGTTTTAACCCCCCACATGGCTTTCTAATAGCATAGCACCAGGACCCCGATCCCTCTGCCTGGGGCCTGTCCCCTGTGTGCCGCTGTTCACCGCCCGGAGCCACCCCAAGCTGTCTGCCTGGTCCCAATGAGTGAGGTCATTACCGGATGCCTTTTTGAGGAATTCCTTGTCATACTTGAAGGCTACCTGGTCACCTGAGGACACTTTGATCAGTGTGGCTAGGTGGTACCCTAACAGAGCCTCCCTGGGACCCCCTGGTGGTGGAGATCACCCATACCTGGCAGGGCGATGGTGTTCCCAAGAGGCACGTGCTCCTTTGTCAGTTCTCCTGCGGTGCCAACGGCACTGTGCCCAGTCTGCCATGCCAGAGGCATAAGCTGCTGTCTCCCAGGAATCCAGTGCCCCATGCTCTAAATCCTCATCCGCTGATGACTCACCACACGATGCCCTGGATGATGATGAACTGCAGCCCCAACTCCTCCATCTCATTCTGAAAGACTTCTGCCCCAAAGCCCTGGCCTGCCCCCGGCTTGCCTCCTGCTCTGTGTCACTTCCCCACACTGTTGCCCTGCTTGAAAAGTCCTCTGCTTCCACTTGGTCAGCAACCCTGCTGGCTTCAGGAGATAGGCTCATAGATGCTTGTGGTTGAACAGCCTTTGTGCCCAGCTGGCAGAGGTGTTGAGCGCCTGCAAGCCTCCTTGCCCTCTGGTGCCCCCTGGGGGTTCCAGCCCAAGGTTCACTCCATCAAGGGACCTTCCCCCATGGGGCCTGGCCACCGCTCTCCCCCAGTGCAGCCGACAGGACCTCCATGCACTCCCATAGGCCTTAGAATGCTGCCTGAACCGCCACCCCCTTGCTGAGTGCTCTGGTGGGGCACCTGCCATGCTCACCCATAGCAGTGGCCCAGCTGTGGTTGGGTGCCCACCAGGGCTCCTCCCACAACCTGCAGGGGGGCCCTGCAACACCCCTCATTACTGGGCCCAGCTGGGTGATAGTGGCCACCGCTTTGCTTTTGGAGCCTGATACCATCCCGAGAACAAATCAAAGAAAAGAACTGTCCATGCCTGCAAGGCGGTCTCATGAATACTCAAACTGCCATGCCCTGGGTAGTGGTGAGGGAAGGCGGCCCCGGCCAAGCCAGCCCTCCATGCCCCTGCCCTCAGACTAGGGGGTGGCTCAGGCGGAGCCAGCCCTCCACACCTCCACCCCCAGACCCCATCCTGGCCGGAAGTCTCCCCTCCGCTGGCCCCCATATAACCGTGCTCCTGCAGAGAGCCAACCGGGCCCTGCCCCCCGGCCAGCCCAGTGTGTGTGGGGGGCTGAACCCCACATTCACTTGTGGCTGCACAGGCAAGGCCAGGCCAGGGGGAGAGGGAATCGTCATGCCATGGCACTGGTGGCACAACACTGGCACCCACCTGGCCATGGCCCAGCCAGCCATGCTCCCCAGAAAGCCCGGCACGTCACACCCGATGCAGGCCCTGGCAGGCAAGCAATGCCCTGCCATGCCTGCGCAATTCCAAGCAAGCCGGCAGGGCCTGTCTGGGCAAGCCCAGTGCACCAGGCCTGCCACAGGCCCGGGCAGGCCAACAACGTCCAGGTCGGGTTACCCCAGGCCCAAGCAAGCTGGCAGGGCCAAAACCACGCAGGCCCAGTACGCCTGGCCCGCCGCAGGCCCAGGCAGCCAAACAAGGCCCCTGGCTGTGCCACCGCAGGCCCGAAGAAGCTGCCAAGGACCAGGCTAGGCTGTTGCATGTGGTGCCCAGAGCCCGGTGGCGCCGGGAGCAGTGCCCAGTGTGACAGGCCAGCCTCAGGCCTGAGCAAGCTGGCTGGTCCCCAGCCGGGCCACCACATGGGGCACCCATGGCCTGGCAGTGCCAGGAACAGCCCTGGCATGACGGGCCAGCCACAGGCCCCTGCAGGCCCTGAGTACCCCAAGCCGGGCCGCCCCCCACCCACGCAGGCAGCACCCAGCAGCCAGGCAGTGCAGGAAGCAGCCCTAGCACGCAAGGGCTGCCCCAGGCCCTGCAGGCCGCCGGAACCCACACCCAGCTGCAGTGCACTCCAGTGCAAGCTGTGCCATGCAGCCTGGCATCAACTAGGGCAGCCCGCTTGCATGAGGCCGGTGCAGGGGAGATCCCCGCCAGACCCAGGCACAGCCCTGGCCGTGCAGCCCGGGGGCACAGAGGGTAGCCCCAGAGTGGCAGGCTGGCGAAGGCCCCCTGCAACTACAGGCAGCTCTTCCAGGCCCAGCAAAGCCCAGGCCATGCAGCCTGGTGGTGCCAGGGCCACCCTGGAGCGATGATGCCAGTGGACGGCCCTCACGGGTCACAGGAAGACCCGCCAGGCCCTGGCGCGGCGCGGCTGTGACTCCCAGCCGTGCTGGGAGCATCCCAGTGCAGCAGGCCAGTAGAGGACCCTGCAGCCATAGGAGGCCCCGCCAGGCCACAAGCCCTCCCCAGCAGCCGCCCCCACCAAACCCCACTCACCTGAAACCAGGGCTCGGCTGAGCCATGGCCCTTCCCCTGGAAGTGGGCCAAGAAGGCCCTGGGCCAGGAAGGGGGGTACTGCGGAGGAGGGAGCCCTGGAGTGATGGAGGGGAGGGCCAGGGGCCAGGCTTAACACATCCCCCTCTGTTCTGCTTATTTATTTATTTGTATTTATTTTATTGTGTTTATATTCTCCCCCCCCCCCCGAAAGCAGGCTCAGGGTGAATAACAGCATTAAAACATTTAAAACATTTCATATAAAACATTTTAAAGCATTTTAAGGGGCCAGCAGCCAGGCTCAACCCATCTCCCCCCCCCTGCTCTGATCTTACTCCTGCTAGAGGGGCTGGGAGCCAGGTTCAACCAGTCCCCCCCCACCTTCGCTCCCTTCTTGGACATGTTCCGGTTTTTTTGGTGTGGCGGCCCCCCCCCCCCCGGCCCAAATGGGGTTTCTGCATCCTTCCCAGGAGATCCTGGTAGGAGCCCCTTTTACCTGATCAGACAAGGAAAAGCTGGAATGTGCTGCTCCTGCCAAGGCTCCGGAAGGGAATGTCACTGACCATGCAGCTGGACCGGAGGAAGGATGGGCGCTTCTCCCCATTCTTGGCTGACCATGACTCCACTGCATCCTGCACAATGGTGCCAACACCACCCGCCAGTGAGTCAGTGAGCTTCTCTTACCATGTGATTATACTTTTCATGGCATACATGCTAAATTATGTTCCATTAAACCTCTGTTAATTTATTCCATGTCCATTGGCAATCCTAATAGTAAAAAGTCAGATTAAATGTATGCCACACATTGAAAAGCAGAGTCCAAAAGCACATCAACATGTTTAAACAGCAGAATCAAAAGTGCTTCTAGAAGTATAAAACATTTCCTTCTAAAAGAAAAATTCTTCCTCAGTGAAGAACGAGAGAGTGCAGAAGTTCAAGTGAACCAAATGTAAATTGACAGCAAGACAGAATTTGAGGAACTAATTGTAAGATATATGAAAACAGGTAACAACAAATATTATGTAAGAAAAGAAAAAAGAGCCAGAGAAACTATAGCCATTCAGGTAGCAAATGCAGAAAAGAATACTGAAGGAAGATTGAGAATATGCAAATTTAATGAAATCTTTACATTTTTTCTCAATTAAAAAAAATACTGAAAAAATACTGTTTAGAAAGAATACATCTGAAGGTGAATGTTAAGTTTTAGAACTACTTAAACTGAGAAATTAATCATCAAAGAGTTCTTAAACAATCAAATATAGAGTTGCTAAACCCCTTATCAGAAAATTAAAAGGTAGCCAACATAGCACAACATAGAACTGTAAACTAATTTCATTCCAGGTTAACTGTTGGAAAGCTTTTGTAAGCTGATGAAGAATTAGACAGAGAATTTGTAGTCAGGTATATGCTATGTACTTAGGTTTTCAAAACTGTTCCACAGAGACCCATAGCAAAACAATCTTGGGGCAATTTTGCAGTCATGGCATCAGAGAATATGAATCCATTGACCACTGCTGCCCATTGGAGTTCCCACTGTCATCCCACGGTTTCCCTTTCAGCAGGTGGGTTGAAGGCTGAGGGGCCATTGGCTGGCAGGTGAGTCAGCCCTATGCCGTGCCAATGCTCCTATCGCTGTTACCAATAAAAGCTGTGGCCTTTTTTCTCCACACAATGTGTCATGCGAATTTGTTAACCTACCCAAATACCATAAGCCTTTAAGATGGCCATGCAAATGATGTGCAACACAATCACAGATTTTCTATGTAAAGACTGCATTTGTTGAGTTGCCAGCTGTCTGGAGTGCCGTCACTTTAAAAGATGCTTCCTAGGATGCTATTTACAAAGTGATGTCACTTTCCTCAATTCCAGGTGTAGTACAGTGGGAGCTTCAAGCAAAGATCATTGTTAGAGAGGCTCCTTGCTCTCAGATTGGCCGTGCTTGCTGAGCCGGCCAATCAGGTATCGTGTACAGGGAGCTTCAAGAGAAGACCCTTTGTTAGAGGCTCCTTGCAGCTGCACTCAGATTGACCGAGCTTGTTCAACTGGACAATCAGGATACCCCTATGGATTACAGATTAGCAAAGGGGGTTTCTGAATGCTGGGTGTTTGCTATTGGTTGATGTGAATTTGGGGGGGGGGGTGTTTTGGTGACGGGTTGTGGGTATATAGTTGTGGCTTGCCGCATGTGTTCTCAGTGGTGTTCCTGCCAATAAAGGAGCTATGCTGGTATGTAAAGTAAAAGATAATGAAATACGGACTATAAACAGATTAGAATTTTTAATAGCACTTTATCTTAAGGCTCTTAAAAATTATGATAATCATTAATCAGTTATATTAAGTAAGAAGCAGTGTTAGTGTTAATAATTGTTTTTTCTCTCTCTTTATTACTACTCAAGTAATGAGTAGAAATAGGTTTGAATTTTGCATGTGTTGTTCTTTTGGAAAAATGTTTAATCGCTATTTTAATATCTATAAAGGTTAAGACTTTGGTATCTGGTATTTTAATAATTCTTGTAGCACACAGTTTTACATCTGCTTTGTTTGTCCCCTTTTTCTCCCTTTCCTTTCTGTACCCCCTTTTTTGTTTAATAATAATAATAATAATAATAATAATAATAATAATAATAATAATAAAGGAGCTATGCTGAAATCACTCTAGTGTCTGAACCCACTACTTTACACTGGCAATGAGGATGGGATTATGCTTGGGTAGGCAGCCCCAAGACCAGAGCTGAATCTCTGCCTGTATGCTTGGGTAGGCCGCCCAAAGAAATGGAGCTGAATCACTTGCCGGCAAGGAATTGTCGCCTTGGCCAACCGGTACCCATTCACTCGGTCACTCCAGTGTAGCAGTCAGCATGGCCACCAAGGGCCATTTCGAGCTGTTCGACAGTGCTGCTGAGGACTGGGACTTGTATATCTCTTTATTCCAGTTCCACCTCATGACAAACAAGATCACCAACGCTGAGTGCACCAAGGCCACATTCCTCAGCATCTGCAGGCGATCCACCTTTGAGATTGCCCGCAATGGAAGAGCTTGATGCAGTGTCCTTTGCAATGATCAAGGCCAAGCTATGAGACCACTTCTTGCCACAGCCTTCCAGAATCACATATTGCTATGCCTTCTACAAGTGGGACCAGGCTCCAGGGGAAATGATTGCTACCTTCATCACTGCACTGAGGAGAGCTGCATGGCTATGTGAGTTTTCCAGCCCTAAGGAGGCCCTCTGCAATTGCTTGGTGTGCGGTCTCTGGGATGAAAAGCTCTAGAGATGGCTCTTTGCAAAGAGGAACCTGGACTTCAAGACAGCATACAAGGAGGCCATCACCACAGAAGCTGCATAGCAGTCAACAAAGGAGGTCCAGCAGACACGTAGCCCCCCTCCTTCCCACAAGACTGATGCCAGGGGCGCATCGAGGACTTCTCCTCTACGGATGAGTATGATGGGGTGTTGCACATGAAGGTCACCAGCTGGAAGTGAGAAGGGATGCAGTTATTCCAGGGGGTCCCTTGCACCAGCTGAGGAGGGTCCCACTAGAGGAAGACCTGTTGGTTCCAGGATGCACAATGCCGGAACTGCAGAAAAACGGATCACATCAACCATGCCTGCCATTCCGCTCAGCCCCATGACGCATCACCAAACTGCAATTTAAAACAGTACAATTTAGAACATATGCTATAAAACTTCAAATAACCCCTCCCTGAACAAAATATCTGCATTAAAATCCCTAGCAAATAAAATGGCCTTGCAGTGCAGCCTGACAATTTCTAGTGATGGCACTTCTAATCTCTTCAGGGATCTCATTCCACAGAGTGTCAGCAACAATACGAAAAGGACTTTGATGCCAGGTGGGCTACTTTAAGAGAGGGAATAGCCAGTAGCTGGCAGCCTAATAGTGTAATCCTGGAGGTGGGGCAAAGTGTACAGGAAGCTGACAAGGTATTCTGTCAGCATATCTCCAAGATATGCTAGCAAAACACCCCAGCAGCACTGCACCAGCATGAAAATGCAGCGGAGCAATGCTGGTGCAAACCACTACACCAGCAGGGAAACAGGCAGTCCCAGAGGCATGGCAAGAGTTACATCAGTTCCCTAAGACGCTCCAGCACAGGAATGCCCCTTCAGAATAATGGGAAGTTATAAATCAAAAACCAAGTCATAGCACAAAAACATCCATACCATGGGGCAGGGACAGGCCAAGTACACTCGCACAGGTACAGTCCAACCCAAACGCCCCAGAGAGCATAGGATGCCAATTATAGCCGCAACCAATCACCCTCTCCCCAATAGTGGCCAACCCCCTACCTGACATCCAACCACAGCTGCTGTCAGGCTATGGATGACAGGCTATGGCAGATAGATCCCTGTACCATTACAGCAAGAATCCAGGCTCTTGGTTAAAAGGTTTTATTCAGGAATCAGATCATTTCCACACATATGTCCATAGGATTACTCAGAAGCAAGGTAAGCAACTAAGCAGTAAAAACAGCTTGACAGGAATGGCAACATGTGAGAAAACCATTCCTCTTAAAGAACACAATTACTCCTTTCCCCCTCCCATCAGTAAAACATAACTTTTGGCACGAACCCGTCCTGAGAACTTCTCACATATTTTAACTATCAAGTCTAGATGCTGAGAAAGCAGGAGATTAAAGTTGAAACACAGTAACTCATGGGAGCGAGTAGTGTACACAGTCAGAAGCACTGGAAGCCGTTAGATAAGACACCTGCAACTTCAGTAAGCCTGTGAAAGCAAAGCAGTTATGGCATAGGCAATATGACATCAAGATACAGCATGAAACACTGATTCAGAATAACAGGTCAGCATCAAATAATGGCATGGATGGGGCACAGACATGACAGCTGCCTAGAAACAACCTAAGACCCATCCAGGACACCCCACAGTTCTGTAGGAAGGGTGTGGAGCACATACTTCGTCTCAGAGGTCCCTGCTGTGCACACTTAAGAGTTCACCGCATTGCATTTCAGTGGCAGAAGATGCACAGAGAAGGCACTTAGCACCACAAAAGAAACACGTAGCACTAACCCAAGGGGGAGGGCCTTTCAGAATCCTAACAGGTCCCGCATCTCCAGAGACTCAATCCGAAGGGGTGACCATGAACTGACAGGGGCAGGAATCCCACTGCCCCACTCAGGAATCTGCACCTGCATCTCCCATTCCCTTTGAATGAGCCTTATGGTGGACTGGATTGACCCTAGCTCTGCCTCTCCTGAGAGACAGTTAATGGGAGCAGGCAGAATGCTGAACCAATGAGAGTTAGTGTTTGTTGGAGGGAGAGAAGACTTTTGAGAGGTGGAGAGACAGGACACAACTTTAGTTGAGGGTGCCCAGCAGCTGCTCCACTGGGCTCTGTGGATCATGGCCATGCAACAATGGGACCCTCCTCTCAGGAATATTCCTTAACAAAGGGACAACCCCCCCACGGGGGTGGAACTGCAGATCTTGCCAGGGCTGCACAGGCATGGCTGCAGCTAGAAGGCATCTGTGCTCTTAGCCACTGCTGCATTTTATGTTTAGCATCTGTGTAGGTCATCAGGGAGATCTGAGCGTATGACTGGTGCTGTTCCTGCCACTCTGCTCAATCACCAGTTCCAGCCCAGTTCCTACAGCATCCTTCGACCAGCAAATCCACTTCACTTACATGCAAGGGATGACTCAGCCATGGCCTCTGAGAGCAACTCTGGCCATGGCTTTCCACTGAGCCATGCCTTTCTCTGCCTGGCTTGGTTTGGCTGAGGGAGATGTTAGGGTTGCAGTGGACTGCCTAATGTCTGATGGTATGCTTCCTTTGAATCTACCTTCTTGGCTAAGGAGGATGATAGTCTTGTGGGTGTGTGTACGGGTTCAAGCCTGGGCTCTGTCTTTTTTATCTTTCCTTTCCATGGGTGTTACAAGGACACCCTGTCTACAAGTGTGCTGTCTGCCATAATGCCTAAATTTACCTTGGCAGCCCTTTTAGGAGCTAGCAATGCCTTTCTTTGGTGAAGGTGAGGACATGACTTTCCTCAGACTATGGCCCTTTTCGCACTTACGGTTTAAACCGCCATTTATGAGCATTCGCCCCGATCGCAGTGTCTCCGGCATTGCACCTGTTCATTTCACACTGTCCACTGCAATTTCGATTTGGTGTCTGTGCTTCATTTCAAAACCTCGGTGCAATTTTGGGCTTTTGGGGCCTTGCAATTCACACTTTTTTAAAAAAAATTCAGCATATGTAGTAACGTTGGAATGTTGGAACCCTTCCCCCCTTTTTGCTGATTGGGCTGTCCCCTGCTCACCGGAGAGGCAATTGGTGGCAGAGTTCTGGGGGAAAACATGTACCACTCTCATTTTTTTAAATCAAGCCAGGAAAGGGTTAAAATGCTGCCGATTAATCTCCTCCCAGGAAGCAGAGGCTTGTTTCCAAAGGGCTGTGCAAAATGCTTGGGGGTTTTCCCCCTCTTTGGCAAAGTCTGAAACATGCCTGGGAGGGAGAGAAAAGCAGCCATTTAATCCTTTCCTGGCTTTTAAAGCCAGGAAGAAAGTGCAGGAGCATTACAACGTTGCAACCCATTCTTGCCTTTAAAAAAAAAAAAGAATGTGTGTGCATGCCCTAAGGGAGGAAGGAGAAAGCAGCTATTTAACACTTTCCTTGATTTTAAAGCTAGCAGGGAATTAGCAGCAAGCTTAGGAATCATTCCTGGCTTTTGAAAAAAAATAAAACAGCATGCATACCGGGAGGAAGGAAACCAACGAAGAAGCAGCCTTATGACCCTCAGCTCGCTTTACTAAAAACAATGGTGGACAAGGAGTTCAGAGAGCTGAGGAGGGTGGGAGTGGTTAATTCTGCACAAACCAATCAGCTCCCAGGGAAAAGGAGAGGGGGGGAGAGAAGCAAAAAGGGGGCAAAAGTGTTCACATTAGCAAAATGCGGGCCAGCTGCCAGTCGGCAGCGAACTTTAAAAAACATCGGGGTATGTCCACAGGGGGAAAAATTGGGGATACCGCGGACAAAAAGCGGGACTGCATCCCATGACTGCTTTTAAGTGTGAAAACCTTGCAAACATGGGATGTGGAACAGGTACAAACGCGCTCTAAAAACCGAGTGCGAAATGTACCTATGCTAACAAGTTGCCAAAACCTTGGGTGGTAGATGGATGGGACAGCAGCAAGCCTCCCTGTTCTCATGAGGGCTTGCAAAGCAGAGCCCTCACCTCTGTCTATTAGTGTAATTTTTTCAACAAGTCCTTCTGAGTGCAAAATCTTAAGCCACCAGAGTCAGGCTATGGCATTCCAGTTGGCTAGAGTCTGCCTTCCTCCCTTCTGCAAGAAGACAAGGTCTTTTGATTTCAAAGGGTTTTATTTGAAAGACAGCATTCAGGCCCAGGTGTCCATATTCCAGGACCAAGCAGATCCTGGCTGAGCAAAGCTTTGTTAGGAATGAGTTACAAAATGAAAGTTGCTACACTTCAAACTCCCAAATCCCAGCCTCCCCCCAGAGTTCAAATATCAGGAAGCCTCTCTGTGGGAACGCTGGTTCATCAAGGTCGGCTAGGAAGAAAACAGATAAGACGCAGAATCCTCTCCCATGGAAGGCACTTGAAGGGACCTGGAGGGGGAGAAAGACTAAACAACTACAAGAATTAATATGGCGTTACACAGGTTACATTCCCTCAGCATGGCAGACCCTGACAACCAGTGGGTTGGATTACTCACTTTTACTCACCTTGCCTGAATGTCTCCTACCAGCCTGCCTCAAGCATGAGTGAACCGCCACCCTGCCAGCCCTCTTGTCACCCAGGATATTTTCCTGCCTGGATGCAAATCTTCTTTTGTTGCCCTTCTGGGAACCCCTCCCCCTCTTTAACTCAGTCAGGGACAGGAAATCCATAAAGGCTCATCCTGGACTCACCACAAATTCCTGGACTTTACAATAATTTCTTCTGTATTCTTTTGTGCTGGCTCCTATAACTATTGCTACGCTGCCAGCTGAAGTGTGGTAGTTGCCTTATCTTTCTCCCCTCTCATGTAACTCTTCACATGCATGTTCTTCTGAACACAGCAATTTCACTGTTCTTATGCCTGACCACATTTCAGTTCCTGTACCCCCATATTTTCATCAATAAATTCTAAAACTTGTTTTGGAAAATATCTGGTGGTGTTGTGGCTACTAGGAGCCTATTAGAGGCACTTTGAGCTTGCATGCATACTACGCAGGTAAACCATGTTCTGCTCCCTTTAATTGGCAAGTGTGTCAGTCTTCTACATTAGCCAAGATGTGGGAGCAAATACTTTAATAAAATCTGCATGCCCCTCCCACTGACACCTCCTTGAATAGATCTCGGAAGGCTGAATCCCTCATAGCCTTAAAAAACAACAACAACAGAGGCTTAAGTCCTGATCATGCTTTCTGCCAATGGAAAACACTTTTCATTGATTTCTGCCTTTCACTGCAGACTCCCAGCTGATCATCCATGTAGTTCCTGTAGCTATGATTTAGAAGTGCATGGCCAGCAATGGTGTGCAGGAGCAGATGAAGTATGGTTGTTCAAAGGCCTAAAGAAAGTTGTCCTTCACCTTGCATAGAGGCTTAATGGATGAAAATGGGCAGCTGAAGCTTTTCAATGTCCTGAAGGTAAATAACATCACCTGGTAAATAACATCTTATTAAGTCTCTATTAAAGGGATAGGACATTTTTTCTCCACGTAGTGGCAACCATAAGCTGAAGGGAAGTGGGAAAGTTTGTTGTTTGCACTGCTGCACTTTTACTAGATAGGATGTAAGTCAGTGACCTGTCACAAAAATAGAAGATGAAGTCTCCTGTAATTTAAACAATGGAGTTCAGAGAGAAAGTTTTTTAAAAGTCTTGAGTCATCTTACAGACTAACAGATGTATTGAAGTACAAGCTGTTGTCATTATTATTTATTTATAGTCTGCTTTGCTCACTGTAACCCAAGGTGGATTACACAGTGCAACTAAATACACTATAATTAACAGCTAAGAGATTTACTGAGAAAAATCCAATGTGATCTGCAGTTAGGACATTAAATGAACAGATACAATAGGATATGGTAGCAGAAAATTTGAAAACAAGCATAAAGCCAAGACAGAGAGAGAAAAACTTGCTGAAACAGTGTAACTAAATTCCCATGACATCTATTAGCAACGTAGAAACTACCCACTAAGAGCATATCTATATCAGCAGACAGTATCCAATAGCATAGTCTATAGTCCCTGTCCCTTACCAAGGCTTGTCTCTGAGCTACTTCTTATGACACAGCCCTATAATCTGAGTAGAAAGCCTTTCCGAATAATTCAGTTTTACTTCGTTTGCAGAAATCGAGGAGAGTGGGAGTTTTCCTGTCCTCCTCAGGCAGGTTATTCCATAAAGTGAGCGCTACCATTGAGAAAGCATGTGTTGTGGACTAGTGCCAGAATGAAGTGTGCCACAAGGCCCTCTTTTGTGTTTGCTACAACTAACTAGCGTGGTGTCTCTATTGGTATTTAAAAGAAGCGAGAAAAAGGATGAGCCATGAGGCTGTTTAATGTGTCAATTAAGCTGGAGCAAGATGTGCTTGAGAAGTGATAGAGACAGTCCTACTGCAAGCAGAAGAGTCCTAAAGGTCTTGCAAAATGGGTAGGCCAGGAAGTGCAAGATGAAAGGAGACAGAAGTTGGTTCCCAGTTCCTTATTTGCAGTTCCTAGTTCCTTACAAGATGAAGGAGTTCATGGTCTCAGAACAACTAGAACAAATGCACAGGGAAGTCAACCTAAGTGAATACCACTTAAGGTAGAATATCCCATTAGAAACAGATCTGGATGAAAGGGGCCAGAGCACTCGGTGTAAGGGAACAGTACTAACTCCTGTTTTTTTTCACCATCTTTTATACTGAGGCAAGTAATACCTATAAATCAGAAAGATATATATTGTATGCCACCACTGAAACTAAGACTGAGTAAAGAATGAAGGGCAGCTGGCTAAGGAGGGTTATTCAAAAGCTCTCACACATTCAGTCTGGCTGAGGTACTTGCAGGTTGTTAGCTGTATCCTAATAAATAGTCTATTGGGCAGGAACAGACTGAATAAGATAAACCTTGATGGAATAGTGGTCCCCAAACTAGAGCTTATAGAAGTTTGAAAGTTAACAGAAATGGCAGAGTTTAAATTTTAGGAGATTCAGGGTTAAATCAAAACTGATCCTTGAAATTAAAAGAGGCAGGAAGGAAAAGCTTTCAGAATCCTCCTGAGACCCAGAGTTGGCAAACCACACATAGAGTACAGAAAACATTATTATGCTGCAGGCTGTCTTTTAACATTGATCATTTATAGGAAAGCAACTTCCATCCATAAGCCAGCTACTTTGTCTTTCCTATTTTGTCTTTATATTAATTAAAATACCTACTGTGTGATGAGCAGTTATGAAACATCATCACACTTAGTCAAAATCAAAAACTGACACACATACACACCCCGATCTACACAGGACCTAGTTGTTAAATTACTCACAGAAATGGACACTGGAGGCAGGAAAACGTGTCTCCTTGGGAGTCTGCTGCCTGAAGTAAAACCAGATTGAGAAGGATGAAGAGACCCGGAGACTGGGTCTCACGGCCACAAACAACTTTAAGTCTACTTACTTAAAGTACCTTCCTGAAGTTTCTCTATGTAAGTTCTTAGGAAACACTGCATTTCAGACATAGTGTTTAGTGAAACACATGAAGCTGCCATATACTGAGTTAGTCCATTGGCCTGTCAAGGTCAGTACTGCATTCTTTTACTGGAAGTAGCTCTCCATGGTCTTACTACCTACTACCTCCGGTCCTTCCAACTGGAGACACTGGGTATTGAGTGTGGGACCTTCTGTGGGATGCGTTGCCATTCTGCTATGGCCTCTCCCAAGGGAACTGCTTTCCAAGTCTGCTGTCATCTTCTTTGTTTTGGAGGACAGCATAGCAAGTCAGGAGAGCACAGCTGCAAACACAGACATAATATGAAGAGATTCTCTGTAATTAAGGGGGGGGGAGTTTCTGTTTCCTTCTCACTATTCAGAAGTTAGTTATTGTCGTGCTTTGAATGAAGTTTATGGTTATGAGCTTGATTCAGGCCAGCTTACAATATGTAAATTTTTGTGGTTGAAAATAAAACATGAGTCAAGTTTTTGAACAGTTCCTTGAACTGAATTGCCTATTTATTTACACCTCAACAATAATGCTATTATTCATCACTCATGCATTACTTGCCAATTATCCACCAAGCATACAATGGTATCATAGCACAAAACCTTAACAGCAAGCTATTAATAAAGCTAGCGGAGAACATATAACAATATATAAGGAAGTGCAGGCATATCACTGAGTGGCTTTGATTCCTGTATCCCCTGGGGAAGAGGAATATGTGAAAATGATATTGCACCTACCCAGTCTCTTCATATTAGGCAGAGTCACATTGCCATCTAGAGGCTCAATAAAGGTTTCAAATGAGCAGCAACATGAAGAGTCTTGTCCTATTCAATAAAAGTGCAGTTTTTACTTTTTGTTGTCCCAGGAATATTGTATTTTCTCATCATTCAAACTAAAAATGCAGTATCTCTTAGCTTGCCAGTGTGTCTGCTGAAATTGCATAGGCTGTGAAAAATATAACTGCCTGAAAGCCACAGGCAGTCAAGGTACAGTGTGTATAACATCAGGTGTTCAGAATAGACTTGGATGTCATCCACTTATTAGTGGCACTTTATTGCAAAACCCCATCAATCCTTCCCAGCATTTGTGTGTTGATGTTAAACAGCATAGGGGAGAAGATGGCCCTTATAGGAGCCCATAGCATAAATGCCACAGGGCCAAACAGCAGTTCCCCAGCACCATCTTTTGGAATCAGCCAGCCAACAGCAAAACCACTGAAGCATGGCTCCTCCTATTTCCAGTTCAGCCAGCCTCAGCAGAAGGGTACCATGGTCAATGACAGTAAAAGCAACTATGAAGTCCAGGAAAATCAAAAGAGGCATGCTCACCTATTCATTTTCCTGGCAGAGATCATCTTTCAAGGTGACCAAGATTGTTTCCATCCCAGTCACAGACCTGAATTCAGATTGAAATGGGTCTATATAATCTTGTCTCTGTCAGGCCGACCTGAAGCTGTGCAGCCAGCACCTGTTTGAGCACCCCATCCAAGAATGCAATGTTGATCACCAGGCAATAGTTACTTAGGCCACCTGGTCTAAGGATGCCTTCTTCAGGAGGGGTTTCATGATTGCCTCTTTCAAAGGAGTTGAAGCTACACTCTCCAGAAGAGAGCCACTCATTACCTCCTGTTAGGACTGCCAGGCCTTCCACTATCATTCCATACCTGAAGAAGATGTTTTCATTGAAATGTGATTTATAACTGGAAGCACGTTGATTATGTGTTATTGTGGATTGGATATATGAATTTATATTTGATGTGAGTTTTGCCAGTAAATTGTATTTATTTGGATAGCATATGCTTCTATGAGATACTGACAGGATTGTTAGTAGACAATTATATGATGACTACTTATCCTATGCATTGTTTGTAAATTGTCTTATTACACGGTTGTAGTTTTTGTTAGGCCTCTCACTATGGCAAAAGGTCTCCCACCAGCAGCTGTCCTTGCCCGCTGCTGCTACAAGAGGTGGTGGGAGAAAAAAAGCAACATAGTGGTATACAGGCCATTGCAGCATCAACCTCAAACCCGCTGGTTGCCAGCCGTAGCTTGGCAACCCTACCTCCTGGGCCCATTCAACCAACCCAACTTGACTTGATACCAACAGTCGCAGAGGACGAAGCTCAAGTCATGATGGGCCATACACTTCTATGCAGCTTGTTCACTCATCAAGCAACTGAAAGTAATCCCAACATCTAGGACAACTGTGCTCCACTAGTAACCCGAGACTGAACTGAACCAACTACACATAAAGACATTTCAGCTTGACAATGGCATTATAGAAGCTATTGTTGGAAATAACTGGTTTTCCATTCATTTCTTTGAAGTCCCACTTGGAAATAGTCACACTTAGGAAGGAAGGTTAGCTATTGCACTTTACCACCAGACGTCAAGAAGCATATCCCCCACTTACCTTCTTCAAGAGTGGATGCAGTGCTATTCTGAGATGGGTCAAGAAATGAGGTGTGATTTTTTTTGTTAGCACAGTATCTTACACAGAATACAATCTTGGTTGTTTGAGTGACACTTTGTGTTGCAAAAGTTCAAGAACAAGCCTGCAGCAGTGTTTTCTGAGGTAGACTAGGCAATTTGCTGAATTGTTTCAGCATGAAAAGCTGATGTGACAGGCTTTGCCTTTTCTTTTCTTTTTTGCTAGGCAGGAAAATAACTCCCAGCTGCAGCTTCATGAAGGTGCTCAGCATGGAGTCAAACAGCCAAGGATAAACTCTAAAAGCTTAATCAGTCTCTCAGAAAGGGAGACAGGAAACTATACAAAGATGTTGACAGTTCACTCCGATGGAAATGGGTTTAGTAACTACATTAACAGACTGGAGGTTTTTCAATGCAAAACCAATTTTCCTCTCGCACAAGCCGGTATACTGTTTATAACCTCACAAACATAGATGTCTGATTGCCTTTCATTCGCTGCCATAAGACGGCTCAATTATAGAATAATCAGCATAGGCGCACTGGATGTCTCCAATGTGCTCCACTAGTATTCTGGAGCAGGCACCTAGGTTTTCTATTACAACTGCTTGTAGCCGCTTACCTGGTCTGATAACAGGTATCTTTATCTCCTGACTGCCTTGGTCCTCTCTGCTTTGGATTACAGCAATGTGCTGCACACAAGGCTACATTTGCAAAGTGCTCAGAACATTCAGCTTAAAGAAATCTACTGTAATGGATCATATTACACATGCTCAGAATCTTGAGGCCATGCTATCCATGTTCTCAGAAACTATTACCATTCCAGTTTGCTTCCAGGCTCAAATTGAAGTGCTATATTTGACCTTGAATACCCTAAACTCTTTGGGCTTGGAGTGCTTTATTTTGAGTGTCCTTTCACCCAGGATTCGAGTTCAGTTGCACCGTAGAGACCAACTAGATTTCCAGGTATGTGCTTTCGAGAGTCAAAGTTCCCTTTGTGGGGAAAGGTAGTTTTTGTAATTCAGGCAGGAGGTAGAATGGGTATTGCAAATTAGAGTTTCAGAAAGCTTGCTATAATACATTAGCTTGTTAGAGCAGGGGTGCAAAGTGCTCTGTCATTTAAAACTAAGCTTCCCAGCTAACATTGCATAAAGTACACATATCAGAAGTCTTGTGTAGACTCTCAAATGGACTTAGAAAAGAGGTCTGTGTTTAGAATTGTGCTGTGGGAGTCTTACTTTACTCTGAATCCAAAGACGGGAACTGAAATTAATGGCTGGATCCATTTACCCAATGTAGAGCTAAATAAAAGGTGCTTAAAATTTAAGAACAGCTGGGGTTCTATCGGTAGAGAAAATAAAAGCATGAAAGGAAGTTGATGCTATATATAAAACTGCCATAATGAGGCATATCATTGGTCTATCAATGTCAATACTTTCTATTCCAGCTGGTAGCTGCTCTCCAGGATCTCAGTGAATGGTCTGTCATATCACCTAGTACCTGACCGTGGAGATGCTAGGGGTTCAACCTGGGACTTTCTGTATAAAAAGCTGATGCTCTGAGCCACAGCTTCTCCTTAGCTATAGTGTATTTGTCACATAGCTATGATTTATAAGCGTCTGAGTTGTTTAGTGTGTTGCTCAAACTTACCATTATAAGGTATGTGCAAATGCTTAGAAAGTAGCCCTGATGGAGCAAAAAGGAGCATTCTCCTTCTTACTGCAGACTCCTGACCTGTGTGGCTATTAATCCACAAGGGTTCCACAGCCTGCTGGGGGAAAGGGAATTCAGGAAAGATTTATGATCTTTGCATCTGTGGTTTTCTGGATTCAAACCCTACTACTTCAGGATCACACATACTTACTTGTCTTCTAATTGCATTAGCTCTATCCAGAATTGCATACACTTTTCTTACTACCAAAAAGTAATATAAAACTGAAATAGTTGTTCTTAAGGAGAAAAAATATAGTTCCTCGCGAAGCAGTATAGGTGGTTTGAAGAACAACCTGACAAGTTTTAAATTGCCTGGCTACTGGTGCTAAAAAGTGTGTGGGAGTTACCAGAGCAGGGGTTACCAACAAAGACATCCTAAGGTATTAGTTAAGGAAGCTGTTAGTGGACTCTACCATTGGCAGAAATGTCACTGTATGTTAGATGATGGATATACCTGCCATAAATGATTACATCAGGAAGTAACTACTGCATACCCCACAGGCTTTATGTACCAAAAGAGCAGTGCAAAAATACAAGAAGTGTTTACTCCTACATCAGGGCATACTGAAGAGATATTCATGTTAAAGATGTACACAAATGAGCAAAACAGGAAGTCATAAAGATGAGAAGATAAATGAAGGATTCAGAGATCAGAAAAATCACTTCACAATTGTTTCCTGATGAACTGCAGAAAGCAAGAGTTACATGTGACATGGACCTTTGAATTAGAAATCTGCTGCTGCCATCACTTGAAGCATGGCCTCACTACTGAAATACATGAATATGTTAGCAAAGATACAGTCATGGATCCTGAGATTTCTACAGGCAGTCCTGCATTCAAGTCTTCACAGAACAACAACCACCAGAACCACCTGAACTGCACACAGAAATAAGCCAGTGCACTTTGAGAACTATTGTAAAGTGTCTTTTAATATGTATTGTCAAAGGCTTTCACGGCCGGAGAATGATGGTTGTTGTGGGTTTTCCGGGCTGTATTGCCGTGGTCTTGGCATTGTAGTTCCTGACGTTTCGCCAGCAGCTGTGGCTGGCATCTTCAGAGGTGTAGCACCGTGCTACACCTCTGAAGATGCCAGCCACAGCTGCTGGCGAAACGTCAGGAACTACAATGCCAAGACCACGGCAATACAGCCCGGAAAACCCACAACAACCATTGTCTTTTAATAGTTCAACTTCAGCCTCAAGTATGAGATTCTCTCGCACACATGCTACTACAGAACATTTTCCACTACTACTACAGGGACAGTAAAGAATCCAGTAGCACCTTTAAGACTAACCAACTTTATTGTGGCATAAGCTTTTGAGAACCACAGCTTTGTCAGATGCATCTGTCAAAGAGAGCTATGGTTCTCGAAAGCTTATGCTACAATAAAGTTAGTTAGTCTTAAAGGTGCTACTGGACTTTTTGCTATTTTGCAACTACAGACTAACATGGCTAACTCCTCTGGATCTACAAGAATAGTTACAGAACTTCTACAGGGAGGGGGCCCCTTGAAAAGTCAGTAATCCCCGGCTCCAGTGAGATCAGAAAGAAGATAGGCAATGGAAAATATGTACCTTATTGATTATACCCATTTCGTATCATGTTCATGGACTGGCCAAAAAGGTGTTTTTAAAGGTGGGACAGTGGAAATGTGTCAAGTTAAATTGCATATTTGAAAAGCTTATTTTCCTTAGTAACTCAACTTTAGTTTTTCAGTAAGCTAAATGAGGAACCTGAAAAATATCTTGTAGACCATCTCTTTCCTTTGGAGGGGGGATTCATTTGTGTATAGAACATGCAAGCTGATGCAAACCTTCCTTACTTTTATAAACTGATTGAATAAGAGCCAGTTTGGTGTAGTGGTTAAGAGTGCGGGACTCTAATCTGGAGAACCGTGTTTGATTCCCCACTCCTCCACTTGAAGCCAGCTGGGTGACCTTGGGCTAGTCACGGCTCTCTGGAGCTCTCTCAGCCCCACCCACCTCACAGGGTGTTTTGTTGTGGGGATGATAATGACATACTTTGTAAACTGCTCTGAGTGGGTGTTAAGTCATCCTGAAGGGCAGTATATAAATAGAATATTATTATTAAGATCAGTTTACCCAGTTTGTTTCCTATTTCAACTGTCCTACTCCTTCACTGGCTCTTTTCTTCACCACATTCTGCCCATGTAGAACTGGTGGGTAGAAAGACCCACAAAACCAAAGCAATGCAGACTGAGTGACCTTTGCTGGTGCCATTCAGCATGACAGATGCATAATTGTAGGGATGGAAATTACTATGTATCTCCTAATGCTCCTTGAAGAGCATTAGGACCTTGAAGGGTGTTTATACTGTTGGCAGGAAGCTGGCATTCAAGAATCACATTGCCTTTCTGAGGGGGGATGAACAGACTTCCTCTCTGTAAGAGGGCAGGGCGGCAAAAAGAATCTTCAATTATCTCCAGCTATTGTTAAACTCACATTGCTTTTGAGGTTCTGATTTAGAATCATTTCACACAACACTTGTGAGTGGCAAATTACAAATCTGGGGTTTGCTCAAAACCAGACAATGCCAGATTAAACATTTTCTCTCAACAAAATGTCAAACTATGGAATCCCAGTTATCTCGAGTTCGTCTCCCACCCCTTCTGCAAGGAGCACAAGGTCTCTTGGTTCAAAAGGTTTATTGAAAGACTATGTTCAGGATACAGGTGTCCATAATCCAAGGGCTGGAGAGGCCCCTGGCTGAACGAAAGCTTTGTTGAGAATGGCATGTAAAACGAAAGTTACAACACTTCAAACACCCATTCCCAGCCTCCCCCCTAGTCCTGTCCGCAAAGGCCTGAGAAGACGAGGACATCAAGGTCGTTGGCTGGGCTGGACAGATAAGAATCTTCGCTCCCATGAGTATGAATGGCCTGGACGACATCTGGGCCTAGAGGGAGGAAAACTGGAAAACTACTGAGTATAACCAGAGTTAACATGGCGTTGCTCTGGCTAGAGAACTGACATCCTGACAGATTACCTCACATACACTTCACCTCACCAAGGGCGACTTGAATGCTGAAGGTGACTTTTGTATGCAGATTATCCTCTAGACTTGGTCTTGCAAATAGTAAAGTGCTTCCGGTACTCACTATCTGGAACAGTGCATGCAGTAATCCATTCTGGAATAGGTCCCAGAAAATACCCCATCACCAGTGGCCCAGACAATCAGCTTTCACAGTGATGATCACTGGCTTCAGGATTTAGGGTGATGGACTTTAAGCACCTTCTTATCCCAGGGTAACTGCTAAATTATGTTAAATGACACCATTCATCTTAGCCAGGTGTCCAACATGCAATGAGTGTGCAGGCCTGTGCTGTGAGCAAGGATCTGCTTCCTCCACAGAGCCATACCACCTCAGTCCATCAGTACTTTGTCCCTGATACCAGGTAAGCAAGATGACGTCTAAATTGTTGGAATGAGTACAGAAATAAGACTGTTATTAATATTTTTTTTTGTTTCCTGGTTGACTTCTCTGAAGCAAAAAGCCATAGGTTTCTCAGATTCAGTTAACTGTAATTCTTCCCTTCCCTTCTCATTTATTCAAAGGAAGTAATTCCTGCCATCAAACATGACTGGGGAAAATGCAGAACAGTAACATTATTATAGGTTATAACTAGTCATGAATGCAAGACTGGAGGACTCTTCTGATGTTGTAAAATTGCTGTTATAGTGACACCTTGTGCGTATCCAGCTGCAAAATCTAATACTACTTGTATTACTAACTCATTCATATGCTAGCTTGGGTGAGTTACTGCTTTCACAAGAAAGGTACTTAAAATTAATCTCTTTATGTTAAAGGCATATTTATCACACTTGGTTTTATTGCTTGTTAATTCTTTTTAAGTTTATACCTTCAGATACAGAGCAGGTTAAAATCCAAATAAAATACTCCCCGTTTTATAAAGAGAAATAGCCTACTTCAAATGGTGTTATATAGACAGATGTAGGAGGTGGGGGAAAAACTGCTCCCAACCCAAGTCCTCTGAGTCTCCCATTTATAATCTCTTTAATATAAAAAGCACATTCAAATTCTTTTTGTTTCTACAACATCGTGGTGAGGTAGGTTAATATATTACTCCTATTTTACCAAAGGGAACTTAAGCTATGAGAATATTACTTGTCCAAGACCTGGCTGAACATATCCTGAACCTATTACTATAATAAAGCAAGGATAATCATACATAGATTTTCATGGGTGAACCTCTATATGAATCTCCATATGAATATTAAAAAAATTACTACAAGGAAGTTCCCTTGCTTGTACTCCTGCACCAGGACACAAAAAAAGATAATAGTACCATTCTCTTTGTTAGTATCAAACACATGTGTATGTGCATATAAATGGATCCTTAAAGCCTTCTGTCTATTTGGCCTCATTTATACAAGACAGGCAGATCCTTATGCATACCCATCAGGTGTGCACCCAAATGTTGTACACAATGTCTGAACCACACTGGCTATACTAGGCTTGGCTAAACCCCCACCTCCTCTTTTCCACACAACTAAAAATGGCATTCTTTGCTTATAGTAAAAATCTGAAGACTTTTATTTAAAGATACATGCAAATGACTAAACCATTTATCAGTTTGTGCTTCCTGTGCTGTCTCGTGGGTGTCTAACCTTTTTCAAAAGGATGAAAAACAACCACTTTGTTAAACCGACAATACAATGTGTCAATTTCAACATCCTTTCATCAACAGTTCAGTTTCAGTTCAATAAAGAACAGGTCTTCTTTTTCATGCGAATTTTAAGAATTAATCTATAAAACACTTTCCATAGGCAAATGGAGCTGCAGTATTTCCATGGAAATATAACAAAAGAAATTTGCGAAGAATTATTGAGCCGAAAAGGAAAGAATGGAAGCTTTCTATTACGAGACAGTGAGAGCATACCAGGAGTCTTGTGCCTTTGTGTTCTGTAAGTATTTTATGTTTTATTTAAATGTGATCTTGCTTCTGTCTTTTGGAAAGAATGGTCCCAATCTAGAGAAATTTAGGTAAGTATACAGTAGCGTTCTAGGCACATTTGATTTGAAGCAATTCTCATGGGTTTAACTGGAGTTGCTTCCACTTACTTCCATGACTGCACCAGACTACAGTCTTTAAAATTACAATGAGTCATAACTCAATGAAGCTCCTCTAATTTCAAGGGACTTACAACATTTGGACCAACATTTTTTGTTTGTTTGTGATTTTGGGGTGATGGAAGAACTATTGCCATTTGTGGAAAAATTTAAATTTCCTCCGAGGGATATATGTAGCTGATTCAATTTGTACTGTATGTTGTTCTGTGGGTTTGGTATAGACCAATAGGTGGGGTAAAAGTCAGTAAATAAATATGTAGTTAACATATATACAGGAAAGTATGCATTCACAAAAAAAAACCGTGGGTAATAATCCACCATTTCATTTCAGATTCCTTGACAATGGTATTGATATTTTCTAACCAGAAAGTTTGGTGAAAAAAATAAAATCAACACGTTCTATAATTGGAAATCTATTTCAATCCACACCCCACCCATACAATAGCACAATATGTCTTCACAAAAGCATGGTTTAGTGCTGGTGGGGCATGCTTTGCTTCTATGGATAGAACCATATTCAGAATGGTGATCTCACAATGGAGCCAGTTGTTGTTTGTCTGACAACTATTTGTATGACCGAAGACAATTCTTAATGGATGACTGGTCGCATACAGATAAGAATAGTACTATTTACATCAGAGATCTGCTTCTTCAAACATCAATGCAATTCTTACCTGATGCACCAGAAAAGCTGTAAGGGCCGTTATCAATCCACCACCATCATAAGACAGTTTATTGTCTTATTGACAGTAATGTTGTAAGACATTACTATGCGGGGATCTAATTCTAGTAAACTATAGACCTAGCTGTACAATCCTAAGCAGTTACACCCAGAGTCTAAATCTGTTTAGGGTTGCACTGTAACTGTAGCTGCAGGTAAATGTTGCTCACTATGAGCAGCCAGGAATCTACGATGGGCAATTTTAGTTAAGCTCTAGCATTATGTGAAAACAGGTGGCAACTACTTGGTAGCCCAGATGGCCATTTGTCCCCAGACAGTAATTTTCAACACAGCATATATACCAAAATATATACGATTCTTCAACATACATCAACATCCTAACCATCTTACAATTAATGATTTTCCTATTGCTTTAAACCCCAGCTATGAACAGCTTGTTTACACATACAGAATATTCAAGAAACATAATGGACATTATATGATTCAGGTAAGAAAACGTATGTAGCTAAAGATAAACAATAAGTATTTTATTGTCAGTTTATACTTTAACCTATCCCCCTCCCCCCAAAATAACAGGACCGTACTTGTACTCCATATTACATTACATTTTCATTTAAGCATGGCTTAAAATTAACTGTTTTAAAATTTTCTCTCACTATTCATTCAATCTTAATATTCATATTATCAATCTACCGCAGATCCCAATAGACTAGATTCAGATTCAACTCCATTCCATCCCTGAAAATATCTAAAAGTGGTGTTCATAACTGTTACTTATTTAATGATAGTCTCATATTTATAATACTGTATGGTGATTAAGTTTCACTGAATATAATCTTTCACCAGTCAGTAATCTTTTTCTCAAAAAGTACTGCTATTCATATATTTAGAATTAAATGAAAATTTAGCAGCAGTTCACTTATTTTTCACATTATTCTGCAGACTTCTGAAAGAGGACCAAAACAGGACTTCAGAACTTTAAAAGATTTAGTTGCTAACTATGAAAAACCTAATCAAGGATTAGTAATCCATCTGTGCTATCCAGTAAACAGGACTGAATTCCACCAGGGATCTCAGCATCACCATGAAGATCCAGGAGAATATGTTGGTAAGGATGTGTATAACCAATCAAAGATTATTCTGGGCAGGAAATATCATGGGACCACCCCTGCCTCCCATGAGCAAACAAGCTGGCAATGGAGGCTTATTTATGAATAAAACTGCATTTAAGGGAAGGAAAAAATGCAGATGTTCCTCAAGACAATTTTTTAGAGAAAATACTTAAAAAGAAACACCCTAAACCAGCTTAGTCAAATATAAAAAAGCAGAAAAAATTCTGAAAGTAGAGTTACAATTTTCTGAACAATCAATTTTTTAAATAAATGTTTTAAATAAAAGGTTAATCAATTAGCAGACAATTTTTACTTTAATAAAGTATTTACTAAACCCAAGGGTAGCTGGTGTCATTTTAGAACAGATAATCTTTTTTCTCTTTCTTTCAAGAAGAAATACCTCTTCTTGGATGGTACTTGATGAGAAATGTTAGTGCATTATCTAATATTTAAAAAGTTTATTTCACTTCAGAACTATTCTTTTATTCATATCCTAATTTATGTAATTAAATCAGTGCCTTAATCAATCAGCTATGTTTTAATGGGAGAAACCTATCCCATCTTTGTAGGTTTTGCTTGCCTTTTAAATACACCTTCTTCCTAGATTTCTGAGGAAAGAAGAAATTAAGAAAGGCGTTACATCTTGTAAAAAGCTGGAAGTGAGAGTATATGCTGAAGCATCTCATGGGCTTCATCAGACCAGCCCATGCAGGAAGGAATTAAATTATGCCTGCAGCCTAATCTAAAACATGTTAACTCAGAAGTAAGTTTATCTGAATTCAGTGGACAAATCTCCAAATCCAAGATTGGAACTCTCTGATGCTCCAGCTGCTTAACCAAGCCAGCATTCAAGACCACATATAAACTCTGAAAAATAAAGTTTTTGGTTTTGATAGTCTTTTGGAAGCATTTTTTAAAATCTAGTATTTGATGGATGGAGTTTTGAATTAGGCAGAATATCAGATTCTTGGGGAAGGGAATAAAGATCAGGTAGAAATCCAACAGAAGCACCTTTATACATTTTAAGATCATGCATCTTTCCTAACATCTATCTTTATATTAAATTATATATGGAAGATGATTCAGGGAACTTTAGAATGAATTTAAAAAACAAGGATGGGGGGGGAGTCATATTGTAAACAGCATAATTACAGCTAGTGTATTTTATTAGAAACAAATATGTTAATAGGTATATTTATAATCTCTTAAAACTGAATCATGACCTTCTGTCACATTGAGTTATGCCGTTTTTCTATGTAATAAAGTACTATGGAGAAACATATTTGACTTCTATAATGTGAGTAAGCATTTAACACTGTATATTTATTTACACTCTTTTCTCCTCCGTGGGGAATGGCTTATACCGTTCTTTACCTTCCCCTCCACTTTTAGCTCACAACCACCACCCTGTGAGGTAAACTACACTAAGGGAAAGTGGATGGTCCCAGGTCACCCAGTGAGCCCGTATGGCAGACCGCAGATTTAAATCAGGGTCTCTTAGATCTTAGTCCAACACACTAACCATTACACAACCCAGTCTTTTATATTATATATTATAATACATATATTATTATATATATACATTTACTAGGTAAGCGTTCCACTGGATCAGTAAGTTGTAATTGTTATGGCAAAGAGTCATTATGTCTGCTTGTCCAGGAACATATGCATTTCAAGATGGGAAACCTGATTTAAAGCAATTATTTATAGTACAATGATTTAAATCATTCCACCCTGAAGGAATATGTGAAACAAATTAGAAGAGTGATCATTGTTCTTTTTTTAGTTTTTGGGGAACAAAACAAGGGATGAGTGAGTTATTTTTGCCTCTGCCATAGAAAGGTATGCATTTAGGATACCATTCAGAAATGAGAACCATTTATAAATACCCTGAAATCCATTCAACATGTTTTTGTTGAGATGACATGAATCTACTGACATGGATAAAGGGAATAAATGCCCTGTATCCCCCTTCTTTGTGGTTTTTAAGTTAGCAAGGAACGAAGATCATACATATTGCAATCTGTCAGCTTAGTTACTACATGCTAAATATTTTATTTCTAATTTTATTTCTAATTCTCATAGCCAGGAGTCCAGTACATCATTCCCTTTTCCAAGAGTTTGATATTCTGCCTAATCTCTCATGGCGAGATTGAGGATGTATAATTTCACATTTGACCAATTTTAGGCATTTGCCTAGGTATCACTACAAATGTAAATTACCAAAGTTATACATAACTTCAATTCCAGTTTGTCTTGATTTTTTTTCAGTTGTCCAATGTATAACTTTGGTTATATTCTTGGATTGGAAGATAAATACTTTGCCTGGGCTTAAATTTTATATATAAATCCAGATAAGTAGAAATATGTATGGTAGAATATGAAATAACAAACACACCATACTGTAGAGACTCAAAGAAAACTATGTGGTATCGAGCTGTGAGAAATGTTGGTATGGCAAAGTGCAATCAATCTATAATACTGTCGAAACTCTCTGAAAGCATTTATTATCTTCTGGTATTGGAAATGCTTTGGTAAAGCGAAAGATCCTCTTAATATGTTTCTAAGTGTGAAACTGCTATTTGTAGAGTTCAAACTTTCCTCATTACATGCTTGTTCATAATTCACTTATTAAATAACATACACACTTTAAAAGGCTAACCCTTTTTTTTCTTTTCACTTATCTTTGGTTTGAAGATAAAATGCTGCCTTGAACCAAGTCTCAGCACTGGTCCATCCCATCTTGTTCAATTATCTACTGTGACAGGGTCTCAGGCAGAGAAAAGATGGTCCCAGTGCATTTGACCTAAGATTGTTTAACAGGAGATGCCAAGGGACCTTGTGCATACAAAGTGTGTGCTCTGCTACTGAGAGTTACTTCCCTTCTGTAAAATTTTTTAGTCCAGCTTCCTGAGTTTCTTACAAGGGATTCACCTTGCCAGGTGCCATTTTTCTTGGACTGAAGTACAAATACTTCAATGCACTTCAACCACAGGCTTCAATTCTATCTCGTCCCCCTCTGTGGCTACCAACAAACTTGTAAGTCAAGTATGTAACATCCAGCCAAACGGAGTCTAGATAAATCCAGGAAAAATCAAATATAAATTAAGGTAACAAATCTGTGATCCTAGGAAGAGTAGTAAGTCAAAACTGAAACAGACAAAAAAAAAAAAAGATCGGATGTTCCAGATTGCTGGAATGCAAGATACAGGTTAAACTAGTAAAGGTTGTACCTGGGTCCATAACTCAGCAGCAGATCATATGCCTTCAGCACAATTCGAAAAAGAGTTACTCTAGTCTAAGCCTTAGGATTGCACTCTTTATATACAGAATCCATTTCAGTCCCCAGCACTTTCTATTAAAGGATCTGAAGCAACAAGGTATATGAAAGAATATCAAAAGTATTAAAAGCCTGACTGTAGTTAACTCTTTTTAAGACCAATTTTATTAATGCACTATAAGCTTTGTAGGCTGTATCTTACTTCTGATGGCAGAAGATGAAGTGTAAGCAGCAAGCAATTGAAAGTGCTTAATAACTTAAACCCCCCCCATTTAAAAAAAGACAGTTCTTGTTCATCATAACTCTTTCTATTAATTTTTATAGTGGGAAACGCAACTCTTCTAGAGCTCTTGCTCAGGGCCAGCACCACCATTGTGGTGGTGAGGTGGGCGCCGTGGCACCAGAAGGAGTGCCGGGGCAGAGGAGTGCACCACGGAGCTGGTGTGCCTGGTCCGCAGCTGCTGCAGCCGGCCAGCACCGTGCCACTGCCACCAACACACACTCCCAGATGGGCGCAGCAGCTGTGGCCCAGGCACGGCAGGTGTCCAGGGTGGCATGCGGAACCTCCCCAGCCACCCGCCATGCCCGACTGGGAGTGCGGGCAGCCTCCGTGCACCGTCCCAGCAACCCGCCGGCCAATGGGGACAGCTTGCTGCGTGATGTCATCACACAGTCCAGGGGGCACGCACATGCACTATGTGCACGCACACAAAGGGGCAGTTGTGGGCGCCAGAAACCCTGACGCCGCCCCTGCTCTTGCCCCTAAGAGGTATAAAGACTGAGTATACACAGAACTGAATGTGACAACAGTTGAACATTTTAATAGTAGAAGTCAAGCCAGACTACTTTTATTCATTTGACTGGCTTTTTTATTCTGTGGGATGGCCTGCAAGGGTACAAAGAAATTGGTTAGAACTATGTCTTATGCAGACACCTTGTGCACTAAAATCTCAACTGCTACTCCTCTGCAAAAGAGTGCCAGAAAAAGGTAAAGTGCAATAAAGAAGCAGCAGATGGGAGAGGGGTTAAGAATCTCTCCTGCTGCTTCTCCACTGCAAATCGTCATCTTCTAATGGGGATTTGAACTGATTAAGCCATAGGGTTTCAGTACACAAGGTGACTCATTAACAAGCTGTTCCAGACTATTTGTTGTATGTATTTTTGTTCAGCAGTATAAAGTACTTTTCAACAGTGACTGATTTAATACAAGCCATCACTTCACCTGTTTGGAGCCTACCAATACATTACTTTTTTGATGTCAGAATCATAGAAATAATCAGTTGGCTTATCTTTTCATTTCCAGAAATTGAAGATGAAGATTATATTGATGTTGAACCTGAGTGAAATGAGTTTTGCTTTTCTCAACATGATAATGCCTTCTTGTCACACACTTGCTGATTAGATCTTTTTATTAATTTGACTGGACTCTGTATTTTAATATTCTGCATAGTAAATTTTACATTGGGGTAATTATAAATATATAAAAGTGATATGCCTACTATTTCTTATTTTTCCTTTTTTAACTTCATTTAAAAAAAACCCTTTCCCTCCTTTTCTCTGTTATGTCATGGTATATATGCTTATATATTTACCCTTCATGTATCTGAAATAGGCTATCCCCAGAACACTTACAATAAATGTATTAGTTTATAGGATGCTAAAAGACCGCTTCCTGTTTTTCCATCTCAACAGATTAGCTTATTAGAACCAGCTACACTGCAAAACTTGAACTATATACAAGGCTACACATATTTGGCGGTGATGGGTGGTTGCAACAGAAATTCATTATATTAAGGAGAATTTTTGCAATGGAACTTCCCAATATCAATTTAGAGCTGCTATTCAAAATGGCAGTTTCATGTCAATTGTTCCCTGTCACTTCTGTGCATTTTCCCACTCTGCGTCACATCACTAGTTGGGAAAAGTTGAAGAAATACACAGTATGACATAACACAGATTTTTTGCAGTAACTGCTTATTTTTCAATCTTCTTAGACTTTGTATATGTTAAAGCAGGTCAGGAGATGGGAAAAAAGTTAACACGCACTTTACACAGGATTTAACACTTTCATGCTGGTTGGCTAGTAAGTGACACTCCATGCCTTTAACGTAACATCTGTGCTCACAGGAAATAGTAGCTGATATATATACACTGATTACAATCCACCACCTGTTTCCCTCATAGTAGTCCTAGCACAATAAAACTGTATACTTTGATATGCATATAAGTTACATGGGAAGAGTTTTAAAACATGGTCAGCTTGATAGCAAGTATTAAAGTCTCATCTAGACATCATACTTATTTAATGTAGCCACTAGTGGGCTATCTCACATATGTACACAACTAGACCATAGTAAAGAGGAACAAAACAATGCAGAGTAGAAGAAGAAAGAGCAGAAAATACATAAACTAGGCAAGAGAGGGAAAGCTTGTCTAAAGGAGTCAGAAGCAGCGTGCATATGGCAATGAAATTGAGGTCCCTGAAAGATAGAAAGACCCTTATACAGGCCTTTAGAGGTCCTAAAAAGACAGGCCCCCGAGAAGTAACTAACCATGTAAAAACAGCCAGAGGCTTTTAGCAGCATAAATATTTTTCAAATGCTATGCTGACAGGAAAGGAGAACAAAGTTCAGTGCAACTATTTCAGGAACTGTAATGCATGGCTACTAATCAGGAGATGAAGGCAATGGGTGGCAAAAGTGAACAGGGAGGGCTGGGCATAACTCTTGGCAAAAACTTCACAAACGGTTCCAGAAGCTGAATACTAATACTGCATTACAGGAATTACATTAAAATATGTAATTCCCTTTGCTCATTTAAGATCAAGAATATTGCTAGCTATCAGCTTAATGTTTTAAATTCCATTGCTCTCAGTACCACAGAAAGTTCTGCTACACAATGCTTTATCTGGCTAATGTCTACAGCTTTTAATGTTATAAAATTATCATTTCATCATATTTATATTGGGACACATTGGAGCCCCATACAGAAATACTATGGTGGTTCCGAGTAAGAATACTGATAAAGAAACCTAATTCTGCAACTCTGAGCAGGGGGCAATGAAGGCAGCCTCCATGATCTGAAAAAAACAGGTGCAACATGATCCTAAATACATCTGTTTAGAAATAAGCCATTCTGATTCCACACAACTTCCTTCTGTATAAGCATATATATGTTTGCAGCCTTAGTTCACTGTAAGAAAGACAAGAGAGTTCTGTGATACTTTATTTCATGCATTTTTATCCCATCCTGCCTCCAAGGAACTCAGGGCAGCATTCATGGTTTTTCCACCTTCTGTTTTATCCTCATAACAACCCTGTGAAGCAGATTAGACAGAGACAGAACAGATGGTTACACAGTAGCTGCAAGGCAAGCTGGAATTTGAACTCAGTTCAACAATCTAAATATTACCCCACACTTCATAAATTCGTGTATAGTTCCACATACTAACTAGAACTATCTGTACTGTAATAGTTTCAGATGAGTCGCTATGTTAGTCTGTAGTAGAAGAGCAAGGGTCAGGTCCCAAATCTTGCTTTATCTGTATTGTAAGCATCCTTGAGTTCCCTAAGGTGGATGGGCAGCTAATTAATGTTTTAAATAACAAATGAACAAATTAGTCTTCTTATTATGGTAAGATAAGGATGTAGGTCTGACACTAGGTCAGAGAAAAAACAAAATGTAGCAATATCACATTCCATGCAGTGCTTAAGAGAATACAAGATGCTACCAGAAGAAAGGGCAAGGACAAATGATACCGCATTTCCCCTGCCCCAATCACCGGGCTAATCACTTTCTAGAGCAACAGAAAACCACTCAGTTATAAGGTTTGCTGATGAAGCCATTTATGCCCTCACACCCAACTTTCACACTGCCAGGGAACGTGGTTTGTTTTCCTACATTTTATTATTTACACCCCACCTTTCTCTAACAGGGACTCACGAGCCTCCTCTCCTCGAGAGAAGCAATTACGCATTGCTCTCTCCCATCTTCTGAGGTAGGTCAGACTGAGCACGTGTGGTAAGTTAAGGCCAACCAGCAAAATTCCAAGGATTCCAGCCCAGGTCCACAGGACCGGCCATCGCATCCCTCCCTACAGTATGCTAGGCTCTCCCTCTTCAATTCGCTCGGGTATCGAGCAACACAGCCGGCCCGGGCCCAGCAGAAGCCAAGCCAAGGCGGGCTTCGTTCCCCCTCCGCAAAGACAGCGGGAGGCACCTAGAGCCACTTCTGTGAGGTGAAGGTTTCCTGTGGCGAGCGGCACCATCCCCACACACGGCGAGAGCTGCCGCCACAGACGGAAATACCTAGAGCGTAAAGACGGGCGCTCGCCTCCACAACCACGCCTAACCAATCGCTCATCGTGCTCTGCCTCACGCAGACGCCTCTCGCCCCCACAACGGCTTCGACGGCCTCCTTTAACCTGTTGCTCCCGACGTGCCCCGCGGCCGAGCGAAGTGGCGATGGCTTCCGGGCGGCGCTGCGGATGCTTTCTCTGAGTGGGTGCCTGCGCCAAAATGGCGGCAAGGGCGCCAAATACGATTTGTTTGTCCTGAGGAGTGAGCGAGGGCTGACGAGAGCGGCTCTGCCACCGCCATGGATGCCTCAGCCAGTCTGAAATCGCTGCTCTTAGCTGCATCTCAGTACCGAGCTGCGCGTACGCAGTCCAACGCAGCGCAGTTACAGCGGAGCTTGGAGGTGAAAGACTGCGGTCGGGGGCCTGCCTGGGCTTCCCTTTCTCTCCTGTTTCTGCTTCATGTGTTATAGAACTAATAGTGGGACCTTCTAAGCGGGGATGGGCGTCATTTGTTGTTAATGATGTATGTCTGTTTTAAAGTTTAAACTGCTTCCTATTTCTTGCCTAGCATACCTATAAAAAGCTACACTGAGCTAAGTACAGTATGCAAAATACATATTACTTGATAATACTGGCCTGAAACAGCTTCTCGTATGCTTTTTTTTCGTCTTTAGTTTTCCAAGTTCAGTGCATATGGTCGCAATTGATATTAGCACGTGCCTAGGAAGGACGTAATGCAATAGACATGAAAGCCTAAAAGAGGAAAATAAAATGCAATAAAAAAGAAAAGTGGAGTGGAAAATAAGAGAAAAACACCAAATGATCCTCAATAGGGCCTATTTATGCAGCATGCATTTCTACAGCACTTCTACAAATTTCTTTATTTTCCATTATTGGATTGTTATGCTACCCTTTTCTTAACTGCTAAGTCTGCTAAATTTATGTTTAGGTATCTGCAGCTGGTTTATCCTTCTGTTTCTGTGGCCTGCCTTTCTGGAACCAGTAATGACCTTCTGTTCCTAAACTATGGTTCATCATTCTTCTGTTCTGTTCTCAGTATTGCTCTCTGTTGAGAGTCTTTTGATTTTCTCACTGAGAAAACTGTTCTGTTTCTTACTTTTTCCATAGTGCAGGAGTTCTCTATTAATTGGAGTTCCCAGGTGGTTAAGGAGCAGATAGATTAGGCTATCCACATATAGTTGAAAGCTGGTATAGTGTAGTCATGGCTAGAGTTTGGACTAGGATCTGGGAGACCTAGGTTCAAATCTCCATTCTGCCATGGAAACTTACTTGGGGACCTTAGGCCTGTCATTCCTCACAGGGTTGTTGTGAATATAAAATGGAGAAGAGATTGATGTAAATTACTTTGGTTCTGTATTGGGGTAAAAAGCAAGATATAAATAAGTAATGCATCCTATCTTTAATTTTTTTGTTTTGGCCAGGGTATTTCAGGATTGAAGTTAACAAAATTGTTTGCATCAAACCAAACTTTACCAAGTGAATGTCTCAGCTGTTTGGTAGAACTCATTGATGATCCAAATACAAGTTCTCAGTTAACTCTGGCTGTGATTGGTTTGCTTTCTCAATTAGGTAAGAAATTAACTTGTAGCAAAAGTATGAGACATGAAATGCAGAAGGAACTAAAATGCCTCCTTCAGTTTGAGAAACTGAATCCTCTTGTTTTCCTAATATAGCCTAAGAAAAAAATTACTGCTGGTTAAAATATAATTGCTTGTGAATTAACCTTTTTTTAAAAAGTTAACTTTTTATCATTGTATACCTATTGCTTCTGATCTTCATGATATCACATGTATTTCAATCACATGTTATGTTTGCATATTAGTTTCAGACAATGAAACCAGAGAAGCCCTTCAGAATACTTACAATCTCAGTAGCATTCTAGCAAATGTGGTTCATCGGAGTTCTGTCAGTCCCATTGATCCAGTGTTACTACCAGTAAGAATATTTTATGCTACAATAATTATAGAGATCATACTGAAAAACTAATAAAATAACAAAGTTAATCTACAATAATACTGTAAGATTCCAGATACACATAATTCACAGAAGGTGGTTATGCCAGTCAGTAGTCAGACAAATATTTATATCTAATTATATTGCATATCTATATTTGATATCTACTTAGATATCCATAGGTATCCCCTTCTCAGCGCTAGCAGTTGGAGATTCTTTTGTAGGAACCAAAAAGCGTATTTCTCTCACTGAGGTTTATAGTATAAAGAAACAAGGGGTTTAATGCCTATGATCTCTAATAAATACTTCTAATGTGTCCTTGCAGCTTTTTCTCGCTTGTTAGCCATCTTGAGTTTGCAGAGATAAGGTGGAATATAAATATTTTTTATAATAAATAATGCATGCTCCTCATTAAAGATAACATGTTTAGTTCCTACAGCCCACATAAGTTTTGCATATCTCATGTAAATGCCTCATATAAACAGTGTAGAACAGAAACTGACATGATCATGAGGAATGCCCTTTCCTTGGCCCTGATCATGTGGTAAGGAAATCAGCATCTTTTTTCCAACTGGACCCTTAAAATGATGGCTGGAAAATAATGGGGGTTTCAGTCAGATTTTAGCTATCAAAACTCCTGGAAGTATACTGCTATTAGATGCCTTGCTGAGGTAATTTAGAGACTACAGGGTTAATTCTCTGAGATGGACAGTTACTACCAGATAGTGTTCCAGGAAATATGGATATTGTGTAAAGCAACATTGTACTACAGTGTTTTGCACTGTTCATCACACTTTTGAGATAATTATTTGATGCTAATTAACCAAAAGACAACAATAGACTTCTTTTCATGCTTTGCAAAACTAAAAATGATTGGCCAGGCAGGATGGAAAAAGCTGAGTGCTTGAATCAAACAGGACATACTAATTATTAAACACTAATTTTTGTCAAGCTTTTATACCTGTACACAAGTGGCTTAATATCTCAATATGGTTATTTTTGTTATCTGAAAATAAGACTTCCTCACTGTTATGAGTTTTAATGTACTTTTTGATTGATACTTGATCTAATTTTAGATCTGAACGTGCAATACAAATGCATAAAATATTTTTCTTCATGGGGAACCTATCCTGGACCTCAAGGAATTCTTTCTTTTAGTTATGACATGTTGGGATGAATGTTAAATACATTCAATTGGTTTATTTTTCAGAGTATTCAGTTGCTACAGAAATTAACCTACAATGTTAGAGTATTCCATGCCAGTGCTAACATTGATGAATTAATTTTATTCCTTATGCACCGCATGTAAGTACCCTGTAATGATTTTAAGTTAATATGTGTGTATGTGTCTTTAAATGCTTGCTGTGGTATAGATGAAGTGGGGTGGGGGGAGTGAAAGAGAGGGATGAGTGAGTGATATAATTGGTTGATGACTGAGAGTGTGGGCAGAGTGAATGCAGTTTTAGACTGAGAGTGGAGAAAAAAGACTCAGTCAGGGCAAGAGAGGCAAACTGTGTGCAGCCTTAGTAGTTTTAAGCAATTCTGAGAGAAATATGACCTATATGGAAACCTGAATTGTATGTTTATGAAAGAACATTCAGTCAGGGAAAAGTAGGTAAACTATGTGTGCGCCTGAGAAAAGGACTTACTTGTAATTGAGAGAGGAATTGATATCTGAAGCAGGCAAACTGTGTGAAGACTGAGAGAAGATCTGTGTGACTGTGTCTATGAAAAGAAACTTTAAGAACCAATAACACTCTTGAAACCATCAGGCTTAAGAAATAATATGAAACTGATACACTTCTTATAAAAATAAACGTTTATTTTGGGTTTTTTTTATATCCCAGAATATCTGTCATTCCTATATCCCATTCCTATCCTCAGGGCCACATAGTACCACGAAAAGCCTGACTCTTGGGCACGTTACTAAAGGGGAAATTTAAATAAAATATCTTGGAAGATAATATTCCTGGTGGCAGCAATCTACTCAGAGGGTGTAAGAGAAAGATTAAAGGCAAAATCTACCCAAGAGAAAGAAAGGGGTTGTAACCAGGGCTCATTTCGAGGGGTTCCAGCAGTTTCCCAAAGAGGTCACATGTCAGGTGGCCCCGCCCACCTGACTCAGCCATTTTGGGTCCATTTCAGCCTGGATTGGGGCCGAAATGGCCTGGATTGGCCTCTGACGGGTGGTGGATCACTCTCCTGCTCAGCAGCGGCCTGATCCGACCATTTCGGGCCCCTTTTCGGCCATTTTCAGCCCCTTTTTGCCATTTTGGGCCCAATTTCAGCCCTGAATGTCCAGGATTGGGTCCAAAACAGCCAGAATAGGTGGTTTCAGGGGGTGTGACATATGCAGATCAGTTATACTAATGACACACTTCTGGTGATGGCAAGAGGTGTGGCATATGTTAATGAGTTATGCTAATGAGTTCCTCCAGCTCTTTTTCTACGAAATGACCCCTGGTCGTAACATACCCTTTTAAGAGAAAATAATTTATCCAACTAATGCATTAAACATTGTGATTTATTTCTCAGTGAACGTGCCTAGCTTGTACTGTATCTTGTTAAACTTTAAGTAGCTCAGTTATTGAACACAACTAAATCCTTGCAGTGGAAAATTCCTGTAATATTTTATCTGGATGATGCTATAATTCCTCCTATTCCCTGGGTGTCTTCCATTTTATTGTTTATAGTCCACCTTTCTCACTGAGACTTAACACGGATTACACGGTGTGAGTCAGTACAATCAGTTTCAAAGAACATTTCAATATAATTGGGTACATAAATGCAAAGTTGCAAAGATTTAAACCAGGAGAAAATACAAAGTTGAAGAAACGCTGAAACAGAATATAAGCAATTCTAAGACTGACATACTAAACAACATAGAAACCACCCAGCAGGATTCCACCCACAGCGACAGACCATACACATTAGTAAAGTCTGCAGTCCCCATCCCTCTTCTGATGCATCTCTTCCTTACTGCTTCCTTACAATACAGTCCTGAGTAAAAAGCCCTCTTGTAGGTAAGTAAAGGTGTGTTTGCATGTGTGTACGCACTGCTAGATTTTCTACTTTTTGCTATTCTGTTCTAAACTATTGTTTTACATTGAGCTGCTCAAAGCTCACTGACGGACAGAATCTGGGCATATGGTGAATTAATAAAATTTATGGGACCATTCTCCTGACATGAATAACAAGGTGAGGAAGTAACTTGTAAGAGTAACTTTATACAAGGAAGCAAATGTTGAATTTTGTCAGCAAGCTTAACAATTCAAAGCAGTTTGTTTATTCTGGGGTTTTATTTTAGTCAGTCCACAGAAGATGAGCTAACTATACCATGCCTGGGACTTATGGCAAATCTGTGTCGGCATAATTTATCCATTCAAGCCCACATCAAATCATTGGTAAGGAAATTCTTTATTAAAGTGTTATATCTATTTGATGGAAGAGAACGTGAGAAGTCTCATTATTTGTGCATCTGAAGGATTGCACTGCAATCCTAAGCAGAGTTTTGCCCTTCTGGGCTTAGACAGGTGTAACTGTTTAGGATGACAGTGTTAATTAGCAAAGGGCATGTTAGCAAAGGGAGTTGATTGCTTTTTTTCCTTGTGTAGCAGTTGAGCACAACAGTTGTGTCCAAAGCACTTAGAAGTAGAAGTTGGAGAAACTGCTCCGTTAATTTGGAGTGCTTTTCATTTTTGCTAAAGCTGTAAATATCTCTTGTGCATGTTACTCAAACCAGAAACCGGGTGGTACAAATCCAACAAAGCATAGAGAAATTGCATTCATAGAGAACACTGTAGAAATCTGGGGTGCAGCATACCTGTCCTGTGGTCAAATCAGTGCTGATTTTGCCTAAAGACTTGAGGGGTTTAAATAAGTATTAACAGAGCTCTGCTGACTCCTGTCTTTTCCACACCCCTTTACCCCCTGAAAACCTGCTCCTGAGTATTAGGGAATCCTCTAGCATAGTATGACATAGCAAAGCATATAGGTGTTTTGATATTAAAATAAGAATACTACTTAAAATATAAAGATTAAATAAGTACTGAAACAAATATCCTTCAGTTATTGTAAGTGTACAGTGGATGTTTGGTCCTAAAACAAAAAACAGCATTCATATTTTATAACAATAAATAGTACGTAGCATTCTATTGACTGTTTATTTTCAGAAGCAAATTAAGTTAAAACAATTGAATTTCCTGTTACAGAAGATTTACTAAGGAATAAAGAAAAATTATATGGGCTTGGACACACATGTAACAGCTACATTGCCCCAAGCTGTAACATTTCTTAGTAAATGAAAACCTTAAGACTGCAATCGTACATTGATCCCATTGATTTCGGGGTATTTGAACATAAACAATAGTGCAGGTTTTCTGTGTAAACTTGTATTATTTTCTTGATTTGACTATCCTAAGTCAAAGGTCTCAGAAGTCTAAAGACCATGTACATGAGTGGTTATTTTTATCTTTTGTGGTAGAAACTGGTAAAGTGAATGTAAAATTACGTGATGACTTATGGCATTGCATAGGAATTCTGCCAATGGTTTATGTTCACACTTAAGCTTTGGATAATTAATTGTGTATTAGTATTGTAGCCAATTGGTACATTGACTTACATTGCAGCAAGTCATTCTCAAATGAAAATTTTCTTTGATTCCCACCCCCCCTTACTAGACCAATGTGAAAGGATTCTATCGCACACTGATCAGTTTCTTGGCTCACAGTAGTTTAACCATGGTTGTCTTCGCACTTTCAATATTATCAAGCCTTACACTAAATGAAGAAGTTGGAGAAAAGGTAAGAGTGTGTTCTATTTATTTTAAAATAAGGTTCTGCTTTTTGTACATTAGTTTTTCAAATATTTTAGGCAGGATGTAGAATTACACTGGCATTCTGTATAAAAGAAATGTTGTGCACCTATATTCCTATAAGTGTCTTTCACAGTCCCTCTGAATCATACTTACTACTACCATATTTCCAGGTTTAGGTTTGCACTGATATAAATAGTTATAAAGTCTTTAAGATTAAAAATCAGGTGTGTTTTGTTTTAGCTTTTTCATTCCAGAAATATTCATCAGACTTTCCAGTTGATATTCAACATTCTTGTGAATGGAGATGGAACACTGACAAGGAAGTATTCTGTTGATCTGCTAATGGATCTTCTGAAAAACCTTAAGATTGCAGACTATCTTACAAAGTATGATTTTCACAATAAACAACATTTTTTTTCAAATTAAGATATTTTTCAAGATATATTCTTAATTCTTGTGTAAACTTTTACATATGTTACAGTCCAAATTTATGCATGTAAGAGAATTGTAAGTTCCCACTGTGAGATACCAGCTTTGAAAATTCTTTCCATTAAAAACTCCATGCAAAGAGAGTTTTTAAAAATTTTATTTTTATTTTACTTCACCTTTCTTCCCAGTGGGGACCTAAAGTGGCTTACATCATTCTCTGTTCTTCCATTTTTTCCTCACAACAACCTTGTGAGGTGGGTTAGGCTGAGCTTATGTGACTGGGCCAAGGTTGCCCAGCAAATTTCCACAGCCCTTTCTTTGCTTACTGTGTTGATTTTTTTTTTTATTAATTGCAGGGAGTTCAATGATCAACTACTTCAACCAAAACAGATGAATTTCAACTTTTTTCTTTTCTTTTTTGTGACAATGTAGGTATGAACATTTTAGATCATGCCTCAATCAGGTATTGGGCCTCCTTCACGGAAGAGACCCCGATTCTTCAGCAAAGGTAATTTTATAGTACTAAAGTAGAGATATGTAATGATAAATGCCTCATTAGAATCCAGATACCATGTATTCCATCTTTAATTCCAGCTCATCATTAATTCCAGCTTACTTTTAAGAATTAAAGCCATTCCTTGGAATGTTGATAACACCTACATATATTTGCAGATGTTGAACATTTAAGGCTTTGTTTCATCATAACACCTACAATAAGTTTAAACATAATTATAGTGATAGCATGTATACCTTGTGTAACTTTAAAAAAAAATAAAACTGTTTGCAGAATAAACCATATGCTATAGGAAATCCCTTCTGTTTTCTAGGGAAATCTGTCATAGGACAAAAATATTTTTTCATGGATACATATAGTAGTTTATTGATAGAGTTGATTTATAACCCGCTCTTCCCGCAAGCAGGCTCAGAGTGGATGACAACGTAATAATTATATAATGTGATAAGTAATGTAAGCATTTACAGTTGTGTCTATGGGAAACCTCAAATATATATAAAATTGTATCTCCTTTGGAATAGCTGAAAAATGTACTTCCTTGAAGATAGTTTTAGGTGGATAGCCATGTTGGTCTGCAATAGAACAGCAGGTTTTGAGTCTAGTGGCACCTTGGAGACTAACAAGATTTTCAGGATGTAAGGTGTCAAGAGTCAGAGCTCCCTTCTTCAGACAGCTTACAACATGAAAATATTGTTGGTCCCTAAGGTGCCATTGTACTTCCTTGAATAATACTTGTAGTATACCTGTGAAGAATATCAGTTTCTCCATCTCCAAATTAGCAACCTTTTCCAAAAGATAAAACTGAAAGCTCTCTTGAGAGTATAGGCCACAGCCTGTAGAGCAGACAGTTGCATACAGAAATTTCTAGGTTCAATTCAAATTATTTCTGGTTAAAGAATCTCCGATAGCAAGGCCAAGTAAGATCGTCAGAATAAGTACTGGGTAGGGTGATTCAGCTTCATATATAACTTTCCATTATCTCTTGCTGAAACCCAACATTTTCAGCTCACTAACATTCCTTGGGGTAATAGGGGGAAAGCAATTTGTTAATAAGTTAAATCCTTTGTTACTATAATATATAGGGCTTGGAAAAATGATGTACAGTTAAAAACTAAACCAGGCTTTGATACTGCTGTTATATTTTGCTTAGAAGAAAAACACATGCAACTCTTTTTGCCCCCCTTTGACCAGGTATTGGAGTTACTTCTTGCTTTCTGTTCAGTACCAGAACTCCGTCGTGTCTTGTGTCAAGCAATATTGGAACCAAATATGGCAGGCTATGGAAGCACACGACTTGCATCTCGATCTAAACCTTCGGAGCCATATGTTCTCCTAGTGCATTGGTCAAATCAGCCATTGGAAGCACCTGAAAACTGCTCAACTCTGGCCTTGGAGCTGTTCAGGGAGATATTTGAGGTACCAAATTCTTTTAATTTCTCAGAGTCTCTCTACACGAGACATCTTACATGAGGATGCTCAAGTGTAGGGAGATGCAATGTTAGCCAGGAAGCATAGTTTAAAATTTCACCTCTACACAAGGGTAGATTAAAAAGCCTGTGGAGATCACTCCTAAGACGGTTTGTTAATTTCATCTTTGCCTCCCTGAAGACTGTCAATGAAATTAACAAACCCTTTGAGGAGGAATCTCTGCTGGCTCTATCTTTTTAAACTACCCTTCCCAGCTAGCATTGCATCTCCCTACACTTGAGCATCCTCATGTAAGATGTCTTGTGCAGAGAGACTGTCAGTAATAGACTTTGGCACTTGCTCTACTGTCAGCACTTTCTTTGGGACAGATAACAGCTTCACTTCTACCCATTTTGTAGTAAGTAAGCTGCACCGGTTAGCAACCAGTCTAGCCTAGATGTTGCTGGCTGGTTTAAATGAAAATGGCACGTGTAAGCCAATCAGAAATTGTATCTAAATCCATAAATGTCTATATTGGATTTTATTTAGAGAAAATATCTTTTAGGGGGTTACTCCATTGGGTTATTTCTAGATATCTTCATAATTTCTTTTTTATTTTAAGGGGAAATTATACTAAGGTCTAAATTTCAATACAGAAAGTGTATGTAAAATATAACAGTTCAGAGTTTTATACACATGTTGGATTGTATCATTTTTGTAAGTAGCAAATAAAACACCTGCTTGAATACTGTCAGATATAACCATCTTTTGAAGAATGAAGACTTTTATAAATATACTCATGCTGCAAAAGGAATGGAAATTGCAAGTTAAGGATCTTCCTGCAATTTGTGCACCATAGATCAAGATGGGTAGCTGTGTTAGTCTGTAGCAGTGCAGCAGCTCATACTCTACCACAAATTCTGTTAGTCTTATAGGTGCTACTTGACTCTTGCTCTTTTGTGACCATATTTGAAGTAAAGACATAAGTAAAGAGCAATTGTAAAATATACTTGAAATACAACCATTCTTTGGAAATAATCAGATGAAACTGTTGACATTCTAATATCTATGCAGTCTACTTTGTATATTAATGCTCAGTAGAAAACACTTCTTCATCAAACATTCATTTTATATTACTACAATTGTTGAGTAGTTTCACAGTCTGAACTAAAAATGTGCTTCATATTCTTTTGTCCATGTAGATTTTGTAAAAACAACTTTCAAAGCCTTTTTCCGTAAACACATTTCACTCCTCAAACTAATTTCATTACTGAAACAATCATATCCTATCCTCCTCACGTGCCATCTATACGCTTTAACATTGAAGTTCTTCAGACCTATAAAATTCCCCTACTTAAATATTCAAACTGTCAACTACCTTCTTTCTGAGAACCAATTACTAAATTTTAAGTTTATTTGGTAGATTCTTCTTGGCAACTGCAAACATACTACCTATCTTAACAGGCTGACAATATACTGGCTTAAAATGATATGATCACTACTAAGCAATATTATAGCTCAAGCTGGGGCTGAGAAACTGGAAGAATTCCACCCGCACCCCATATCTTCCCATTCAGGAATCTATAATATCTCAGGGGCTAAAACAAAATAATCCTCCACCCCATGGTGTTTCTTGGATCACTTGTGTGTGTGTATTATGTCGTCAAATTCCCTCCAACCTATGGTGATCCTATGAATGAGAGACCTCCAAAATGTCCTATCATTAATAGACTTGCTCAGATTCTGCAAACTAGAGGATGTGGCTTCTTTTATTGAGTCAAGCCATCTCATTTTGGGACTTCCTTTTTTCCTACTGCCTTCCCCTTTTCCTACTATTATTGACTTTTCCAGAGACTCTTCTCTTCTCATGATGTGTCCAAAGTTTGATAGCCTCAGTTTGATCAATTAAGCTTTTAGGGAGAATTCTAGCTTGATTTGATCTAGTACTCACTTATTTGTCTTTTTGGCTGTCCAGGTATCCACAAAACTCCTCCAGAACTACATTTCAAATGAATCAATTTTCTTTCTGTCAGCTTTCTTCACTGTCCAACTTTCACAGCCATATATGGTAATGAGGAATACCATAGTTTGGATTATCTTGATCTTTGTTCCCAGAGACACATCTTTATCTTTGAGGATCTTTTCTAGCCCCTTCATAGCTGCTGTTCCAAGTCTCAATCTTCTTCTGATTTCTTCATTGCAGTCTCCCTTTTGGTTGATGATTGAGCCAAGGAACAGAAAATCGTGAACAATTTCAATTTCCTCATTGTCACCTTTAAAATTGTGTAATTCCTCAGTGGTCATTACTTTGGTCTTCCTCATGTTCAGCTGTAATCCTGCATGTACAGGCTGTGTTTTGGGGGGCAGAGTGTCCTGTTCTTTAGGTTAATTTATGAAGTCATATTTTTCTGTGTACCTGGTGAGGCCATTAAGTATATACTTTTGTTTGCTACAGGAATCCTGGTTTATTGTTTTCATGTTTGGCATTAAGCCACTTTTTATCTTTAGCATTAGGTACTGGGGGTTTTTTTTAGTCGGAATGCCATTTCCTGTGAGGCTTGCCTGGCATCTGCCTTGCTCTCATTTAGGCGTTCATTTTTACTCAGGGTTTTTAACTAAGTGGTTTTACCTTTTAAATGCTTTATGGTCTGCTTCTGGCCACTTTATATCATTTTATGCTGTTTAGTGTATTATTCATGGTGTTATGCCCTGGCTTGTTGTAATGGCATCATGTTGTTTATTTATGGCTTTGTTTTAAATGGTTGTGTGCTAATGGGTCTGTTTATTTTAGTTGAAAGATGTTATATATTAAGTTGCTTTGTGCTATTTTTATGTCGGTTTTCTGGCTATGAAGCTTTTTATGCTGTTAAATTTCTCAGGACTTTCTCTTGGTTAAGCCCTCTCTTGGAGCTGTCCGTTCAATGACAGCATAGGTCTGTGTGCTCTCTTTCTCTTTTGGTGGTGGCAGTTTTAGTGTTATGAAATGCTCTTCCCAAGAAGGTACAGAGGGCTGTGCATGTTCTGTAAGAGAGCCATTCTTTTTAGGTGGGCATTTTGTAGTAATTTTGAAGGAAAGTTGTATAGTGGTGTTTTTCTTGTTTGTTTTGTGATTGTCTGTTACATGCTGGATGTGTTTTTGTAAGATACCTCGAGCCTCCATGATCAGCATATAAGTATTATAATTGGTGGGAGTTTGATTGTTGTTGTGTAGGTGGTACTGGATTAAAGATTAAGACCCACTGCTATATACTGTCGAAGCCACCTGTTGTCTGAATATGTCTGTTCCAGATGAGCACCTTGTGTATATAGCAGAACTATATGACACCAAAAACATCTCTCTAACTTAATTCCACAGAGAAAACTAGATATCAAGGGGGAAAGTACTTGCCTTCTCCCTGTTCTAGTCTTCTTCTGGACATCTATTGTTTTATGCAGAGGTATCCCGAAGGGGGGCAAGGGAATTTAATTAACAAGAGCCTATATCTGGAATGAAAGGGCTTCTTAGAAATGCTTTACGGAAAAGGGAAATGATGGAACTGAACATTTGCCAGTAATCTATGTACGAACTATGAGCAGGCTTAAAACAGTACACTAAATTATTAAGCAGGGTTCCTCCTTCTAATAAAGGACTTATAACAAAAAAGTGCTTGGGATGCAGAAACTATAGATTATTAACTGTATATTTTTAGTTACTTTTTTTACATTGACTTTTCGATCTCTGGCTCTGTATTTTGATGTAGTTTGGCTCCTTAATTAGAAAAGGTTGCCAGCTCTTGTTCTAGTCATTGACTTTAAATGTGTAATCAAACACTTGATTTGATAAATAGAATAGTTACTAACAGGCAGCTATAAAGTAGTGCAACAAAGCTGAAGCATCTGTAACATTGATGGAGGGTGTGTGTCATGAAGTTTGATGTTAAGCATGAATGTACTGTTGAACCTAGAAAACGATTTAGGGGAGAACTAGGGGATAATTTTTCCATCTGTGACTTAGATGACAATAAGCATGAAATATCTGTGTTACAGGATGTTATTGATACAGGCCAATGTGCTACTGCTGAACGCTTTGTGGATCTTATTTTGCCTGTCCTTCTCGACCATCTTTATGTTCCGGATCACTCGCTAGAAGACCTGTTGCTAAAGAAGAAATGTGAAAAAATGATGAAGGCCATTGACATCTTGATAAATATCCTTGACACAAATTTCTTGTAGTAACAGTATACTTGGAAACCACAGTGCCTAGCGCATTGAGTAACCTTGTGGAAATGCCTTGAATATAAATACTCATTCAAAAGATTTAGGTTGTAAGCATGTAAACTGTAGGAAACCATTTTAAAAAAAGTTTTAGGAAGAAAAATCATCTCTCACCAGTTAAATTTTGATTGGGCAATGTAATAATCAAGTTTCTCTAAGATCTGTCTTACAGTTTACAGCAGATATGGGTTTTTTGTGAGTAGCGTGGTGTTTGCCATGGTGAATAATATATGTGAGGAGAGCAGAAATGGGTCTACAAACTTTCAGACGATATGTTGGAGGGCTGCTGACAGTTGCAGCTACTTACAGTGTTTCTTTGGGTGTACAGAGATGCTTACATTTTCTGTTTGTGTTCTGTGGTCTTTACCAAAAAGTGTGATGTACATCCAGCAAACATAGTGGCCTCGAAGTGTGAACTGGCCACAGACTTCATAGCCGTATAATGTTGATGTGCACAGAGCTTGTGAGAAGTTCAGACAATTAAAAGTAGAGTCACTTAGATAGTTGCAAACTATTCTTTGGGTGATTTGTAAACTGTAAGAATCATTGGTGGTGTCAGTGTTCATTACCATAATTGCTTTAACCAGTTGTAGTTAAACTACAGATGTAAAAATTCTGGAAATTTTGAAAGCGGCGGGGGGGACAGAAAATTTGGGAGAAATTAAAATATATGCAATTCTTACTTTACTATAAAACCCTAAACCATGATTTTCTGCTTTAACAATATAAAATGCATCATTTATAACTTTATCATAAAACTGGCATATTTATAGAATTTAAAAGTATAAATGACTTTGTTTTCCACAAACAAAATAGCAAATACACTCTTCAGTTTTCTTTCCTTCAGGTCTAACTGCTATTCATTTATGAATTGGCACATACCATATTTTTATCTGAAATCTTACAAACCGGACTCTACATCCTTAGCATAACATACCGCTTTGTGCAGATGACATATTAAAAACACATGTCACAAAGGTTCTAACAGCTAGCAAATGCACATACTTAATAGAATACCAGTTTACCTGCAGTGGAATTGACTTTGGCTTTGGGGCGAAGTTAATGGACTCTGAATTGAGGTAAGCACAAGAAAAGTAAATTCCCAGGTCTAATCTTTAATTTTACTTTTTATTTAAATAATAGTTCAGGTTCTGTAGAAAAGAGAACCTCAATATAATGTTGATGAACCCTGGTAACAGGCTAGACTTAAGATTTGAAATTTAGAGAATACTTTAATCTTACTATATTCAGTGTCCAACTGTATAAATATATGTATTTTCAAGGAATTAAATGTTTTGTTATACTTTGATCTTAATGTTTGTCACGTATATGTAGTTTTATACAGGCTAATTAACAAACTGGTTGAACACTATACTGTAGTATAGCAAGCTCCCTCAAGCATGGGGGGAAAATAGTTTTCTGTCATCCAAACATGTAGATTTCAGTGTTCAACATGGGTTACTGCCCTCTGCTTGGAGACAAGTGAAAGGGAAGGAGCTTTACATGCTTTTTTTTTTCCAAATATGCTGCAAGAGCCAGAGCAAAAGCTTTGGAATTGGGTGTTCCAACAATCCTCAACACCAGAAGTGGAGTTATTTGCTATTTGATACCTTTATTATTTACTTTTCAATCAAGAAAACTCTCTAAGTATTTTTAATGAAGAGTACCATCTCTTTAAAAATTGCCCTTTAAAAACATGAAAATACTCCACCTATAATTAAAGAACAGCATCAATACTAATAGCCAGACAACATTTTTGGAAGGAGGAAATGTGGCCGGTGACTGGCCCTGCACAGGATGGATGCCATGCCAGAAAGAGTTCTGTAGTTCATGTCTCAGATTCTTGGCTCAGTGAAGGCATAAGAGTTCTGTGCGTAGTAGCTTCCATGTTGTCAGAATTAATTATGTGGTAAGCCACGTGTGTGTTTATGTGAATCTGCTTTCCTTCCTAAAGTACAGGTTAAGGGAATGTAAGTCTTTAATCCGAGGAGTTAGCCATGTTAGTCTGTAGTTGCAAAATAGTAAAGAGTCCAGTAGCACCTTTAAGACTAACCAACTTTATTGTAGCATAAGCTTTTGAGGACCACAAGTGTCTTCATCAGATGCATGCTGTGGTTCTCGAAAGTTTATGCTACAATAAAGTTGGTTAGTCTTAAAGGTGCTACTGGACTTTTTACTAAGTCTTTAATAGCTCTCATATTTGGACAGCTTCTGTAGATGTTCCTGAAAATTCACTTGATGGGCAAAAGACAATAGTGGTAGCTAACATGCAGTAGAAGAATACATATGCAAAGTATAGTATAAATATGGAATAGCCACATAAATAATACTTTATCAAGCTATTGTCTGCAATTTCTATACTTTATAGCTAAGAATTGTTTTTTAGCTAGGAATTGTCATTTTGTATTGCTTTACCAGTTTGGTGTAGTGGTTAAGAGCATGGGACTGTAATCTGGAGAACCGGGTTTGATTCTCCACTCCTCCACTTGAAACCAGCTGGGTGACCTTGGGCTAGTCACAGTTCTCTGGAGCTCTCTCAGCCCCACCCACCTCACAGGGTGTTTTGTTGTGGGGATAATAATGGCATACTTTGTAAACGGCTCTGAGTGGGTGTTAAGTCATCCTGAAGGGCGGTGTATAAATCGAATGTTGTTGTATTGTCGAAGGCTTTCACGGCCGGAGACCGATGGTTGTTGTGGGTTTTCCGGGCTGTATTGCCGTGGTCTTGGCATTGTAGTTCCTGACGTTTCGCCAGCAGCTGTGGCTGGCATCTTCAGAGGTGTAGCACCAAAAGACAGAAATCTCTCAGTGTCACAGTGTGGACAAGATCTTGGCAGGTCATTTGTATCTACTCAGGAGGGGTGGGGTTGAGCTGAGTCATCCTGTAAGAGTTTCCCAGGGTGTGGAATGCTACTGGCGGGAGGCTTCACTGTATACTGAGGAGGTTCTTTTGCATATGGATTGGTGCTTGATGTGCTAATCTTCTCTGCAGGGCTATTGTTGGGTGTAGAGTGTTTTGTTAGCCTGGTGTTTTTCAGAACTGGAAACCATGCTCTGTTCATTCTTAAGGTTTCTTCTTTCCTGTTGAAGTTTTGCTTATGCTTGTGAATTTCAATGGCTTCCCTGTGCAGTCTGACAAAGTAGTTGGAAGTGTTGTCCAGTATTTTGGTGTCCTGGAATAAGATACTGTGCCCTGTTTGAGTTAGGCTATGTTCAGCCACTGCTGATTTTTCAGGTTGTCCAAGTCTGCAGTGTCTTTCATGTTCTTTTATTCTTGTCTGGATGCTACGCTTTGTGGTCCCGATGTAAACTTGTCCACAGCTGCAGGGTATACGGTATACTCCTGCAGAGGTGAGGGGGTCTCTACTGTCTTTTGCTGATCGTAGCATCTGTTGTATTTTTCGGGTGGGTCTGAATACTGCTTGAAGGTTATGCTTTTTCATAAGCTTTCCCATCTGATCAGTAATTCCTTTGATATATGGCAAAAACACTTTTCCTGTAGGAGACTGTTTTTCCTTGGTTGTTTGATTCATCCTGGGTTTGATTGCTCTTCGGATTTCATTTCTGGAGTAGCCATTTGCCTGAAGTGCATGGTTTAGATGATTAATTTCCTCATTGAGAAAGTGCGGCTCACATATCCGTCTTGCACGATCCACTAATGTTTTCATTATGCCTCTTTTCTGTCGGGGGTGGTGATTGGAGTTTTTGTGTAAGTACCGATCAGTGTGAGTTGGTTTCCTGTAGACCTTGTGACCTAACTGAAAGTTTGCTTTGCGGATGACCAAGGTATCCAGAAATGGGAGTTTTCCCTCGATTTCTTTCTCCATTGTGAATTGTATGTTCCGGTGGATGTTGTTGAGATGATTCAAAAACTCCATCAATTCTTCCTCCCCATGGCTCCAAATGATAAATGTATCGTCCACAAACCGGAACCATACACTAGGTTTGTGGGGTGCTGATTCTAGAGCTGTTTTTTCAAAATGTTCCATGTAGAAGTTTCCTATAACTGGGCTGAGAGGGCTCTCCATGGCCACCCCATCCATCTGTTCATAGAATTCAACAGGAAAGAAGAAACCTTAAGAATGAACAGAGCATGGTTTCCAGTTCTGAAAAACACCAGGCTAACAAAACACTCTACACCCGACAATAGCCCTGCAGAGAAGATTAGCACATCAAGCACCAATCCATATGCAAAAGAACCTCCTCAGGATACAGTGAAGCCTCCCGCCATTAGCATTCCACACCCTGGGAAACTCTTACAGGATGACTCAGCTCAACCCCACCCCTCCTGAGTAGATACAAATGACCTGCCAAGATCTTGTCCACACTGTGACACTGAGAGATCTCTGTCTTTTGGTGCTACACCTCTGAAGATGCCAGCCACAGCTGCTGGCGAAACGTCAGGAACTACAATGCCAAGACCACGGCAATACAGCCCGGAAAACCCATAACAACCATCGAATGTTGTTGTTGTTATTATAATTATTTAAGCAAATCTCAGTCTAGAAAGTTTCCTTTTTTCTCATTTTACAAAGAACCCTGTTTTTTAATAAAAAATCTGTTGTAAGGACTTAATGTTAGGAACGTTGATGTGTACAATTAATGTGATGTCCTTTTTTCTTCTCATTTTTCTAGCAAGCTTGCTGCTGAACTAATATTAAAAACACTGGATCTTATGAGCAAACTTAAGCAACAAGTTCCTAGCATGGAAGTCAGCTTTTACAAAGTTCTTCAGGTATGCTTTGTGCTTCCGTAATTGAGATAATGTGCAGTTGAATGGTGGCTTTCAGTTCTGGCAAGCTATAAATGTTTGTTGCCTTAAACATTTGAAAACATATATACCAAGTCTTAGCTTTCCCAGACCAGAGAGAACATCCTTATGAAAATCATGTAGATAAAATATGAGATGAAACACAACCCCAGTTCAGACAATGACTCCAGTTTTATGTAAAATTAAATTGAAGTAAAGATTGCTTGAATTAAAGCGTGCAGAGGTATAGCTATATCAAGACAGTATCTGGTTTTTCTAAAGTCTACCGTTAGTTCCTGTCAGGGTGGATAAAAATCGATTTTTTAAAAAAAATCAAATTTTTTTTATTTAAATCGGATTTTTTTAAATAAAATGCTTTTTGAGGAAAATATATTACCATCCAAAGGTTATTCCACCATGAAATAAAGATTAATTTTTAATTATGTAGAATAAGGCTGTATATGTTTAATTTTTTGGGTAAATAAATTCCATTAATCCATTCACAATGTCATGCTCTTCCAGAGGTTTTTGTAAGATTATTGGGCAGTTTCTCTGCCTACAAGATATTATCACAGATGCTTGGTTTTGCAGTTCTCAAAACTGAATTTGTGTCAGCTCAGCAGAGATCACATGCCTCTTCTTCACAGCAAAAATGTTATAACATGAACAGAGTTGAGAAAAAGACCTTAATCCTATTGTTCTACAAACCTATGAAGACAGAATCAACCCCTTCAGTGCTAAGTTTCAAGAAGTTCAGTGAATAGAAACAATCTTTTTCTGATTGTTTGGAGTGGAATAGATCTGCACAAGAAGAAACTAAGTGTGAGGAGGGAGGGGCAAGCAGTACAAAATGAAAGTGAAACTTTTTGAGCACAATACTGCACAAGTCTTTGGATCTTTTGTGTGTATGACCTGAGGTTTATCACATTCTTTCCTTGGGGGAAAAAACCTATAATGGCAGCAGGCCGTAAAAGAGACCCAGTTTGGGAATACTTTAATGAAGTTCCTTTACCTATCGGTAAGGCAGGCATCTACTTGCATATTAAAGTCATACCAGCAAGAATTAGTCTTTATGTAGAAAACTATGATTTAAATCAAGCCTTACTGACTAGTGATTTAAATCGTGATTTAAATCAGTTTGATTTAAATCAAATCCACCCTGGTTCCTGTGGGGTAATTTCAGTGATTTGCTACCTTTTACTTTAATTTTTGGGTGTATGGAACGACAGCTGAGCATCTCCCCACCCCTGCCAAAAAAAATGGTAGATCTGAATTTCTTAACCAATCCTGAAAACAATTCAGAATTCCCTGAATTCCAAATTGATTCTCTAATTTGGTTCAGCTATTTCTGAAAAAAATGGTAATATTCAGCCATTATTCCCTATGGGGGACTTGCTCCGGGGACTGCCTGGCAGGCTGGGGGTGGGGGTTCATTTTTCAGCCAAACTTCACCAAATTTGGAGGAAACCTACTCCTGACTATCCTCTAAAGATTCCCCACCCCCCACTTCCCGCACACGCGTGCGCGCGCGCGCACACACACACACACACACACAATTTTCAGGAATCCTATGGGCCCCTGAACAAAGTATTCCCAGCAACTCCATTGTTTTCCATGGGGAAAAAGACAAAAGCTGCTCCCAGTGCAGAAACACATTGGAGCAAGGTTTCCGCGGCCAAGGCACACTCCCAAATGCAAGCTGAGCTTATCCCAGAGAAAGCCCTCCAGAACCAAAGTGAAGCAAGGGGACCAATATTGCACCAGAGAATCACATCCATTCCACCCAAACCAAAGTGAAGCAAGGGACACTGTTTCAAGTTAGCCAACGGAAGCAAAGGAATGCCTTGTACTTGTAGCTGAGTACTGCCAAATTTGGTGAAGGTTGGTTAAAAATGCCCTCCCACCCCCCAGCCTACTAGATAGCCTCCAGATTGATTTTCCCATAGGAAACAATGGCCAAATTTTGCCAAATTAATTCTGTAAAATTTCAGGATTCTTATTTTTTTTATTTGGAATACCCAAATTTCACCGAATCAGCCAAAATTTGGGATTTTAATCCCAATTCCAAACTGAACTGCACACCCCTGTATGGAACAGCAAAGGAAGGGTGAGTAGGGGAATGTGCTAAGGCTTTAGAAAAAGTACTTGTAGCCAGTAAAATGTAGTTTTCTATCATATGTGTACATAGATGCAGTGAAAAGTAAATCATTTTATGTTTATGTGCTTGCCTTTCCTGCTGTCTTGCCTGCCTTTCTTAAAGAACTGATTATATGAACTGACAAGCAATTTATGTCTAGGACCAGCGTTTGGTTACACCTTTGGCTTTTGCTTTAACATCAGACCACAGAGAGCAAGTGCAAGCTGGACTTAGAATACTTTTTGAAGCGGCTCCACTACCAGATTTTCCTGCCATAGTGTGAGATTCTTTCACATTAATGCTTGTATTACTGTCTTCTTCAGGCACTTACTGTTGTTGCCCATTTTTGCCCCTATATTCCCCTTAAACATAGTTTATTTTTTGTCATTACTTACGATTCCTTTCTCCTTAATTCATCTTTCTTTTGTGTTTGTTTGTTCTCCAAATAGGCTTGGTGAAAGCATTGCAGCCAATAATTCTTACAGACATCAGGAAGTGGAGCATGTATCTAAAAGGAACCACATGCAGGCAACTATGACTTGCGTTAATTCACTGAAGAGTTCTGTTGTTTGCTCTCCAAATGAGGATGCTGCAACTTTCAACATTCAGGACCTGATACAGAAGCTTCAGTCTGGCATGGAGGTTAATGGCTTTTTAACATACATAACTTTTAGGATGAAAGTAGCATTTCTTCCTTGGTTTATGTAAAATGCAAAGAAGTCTGGTCCAATCTGCTAAGATCATGTTACACCAGTTTCCTAGAATTCATTGAACAAAGGAAGGCTGAAGAGAAAGATTGGAGTCAGCCATTCAGTATGAAAGTTTATCCCTCCCCTACGGCCAGGGATTTAGTCTACTTGCTGTCAAATAAATGAGGTTATGATTGTACTGCTAAACTTGTATGTTACATTCTAACGGTAAAATAGGTACAACATGCCCAGTAGGCCACCCATTTCTTGTTTGATGGATCTGACAACACATCTGAGAGAGAGCAAGAATACACACTACAGAAGCAGTAGCCCTGATGGTTAATAAAAAATGGCAGGAAAGAGGTTGGTGAGGTAACAGAATGTGAGGATCCTCAGCCCCTGAACACTTAACTGCAGAGTTGTCCTAATTGCTTGATAGATGCAAAAAGTGCATTCTTGGGTCTATATTTGTAATAAAGAATGGCCTATTAGTCTGTTTAAATATTGCAGCAAAATTTGGGCAGAATAGTGGGCCTGGTTTTTTTTCAGAAGTATCCTCTTTTTTTATTTAACATATATATATAAAGGATGAGAACCTAATACACACTTGGCTTTTCTGCTTGAAGGTAATGCTTATTTATAATATCAGTGACCTCCCATGAGTATAAACTTGTAAAGGGATGCTTCCATTGCCTTGAAACATGTTTATTATAGAGCCATCTGTATGCCAATAAGATAAAAGCTAAGTATTTGTATTTTCAATGCAATGTTTATGGTGAGCCTGGAGAACTATTTTTAGAAAATGGCAACATAATCATATGGATTCAATTAACACTTTCCTTGAACACAGTTGACCTACTGCTTTGTTAATACAGGAAAACTAACAAATGTTGGATGTCTGCCAATATAATTGGTAATTATAATTACTCCTGTCATGTTTTCATTTGTTCAAGTGGTTATAGGTTTGCCTTGACTTGCCTATTGCTGTATTTTGCTGTCTCACAGATGAAGGAATCAGTAACAGATGTGAGGATATCTGAAATAATGGATGTGTATGAGCAGAAACTATCTGCATTAGCAGTGAGTATGTAGTTAATGTGCATATTTGTTTTATGTGCATGTTCTCTGGTGTCTGAAATTATTATTCTCTGTTTTTAGTCCAAAGAAACTAGATTGCAAGACCTTTTGGAAGCAAAGGCGTTAGCTCTTGCTCAGGCTGACAGACTCATTACCCAGTATCGTTGTCAGCGAGTCCAAGCTGAGTCAGAGGTGGGTAAAGTCTGAAATAACCACATACAAATTAATTTTTCTCAGACACCAGTCCAAGATGGCTTACAGTAATTTTTAAAAACAAAGTTACAGTTCTTAGGAAAGTTTTAAATGGATTTTTCCCCATAGAAGCCAAGTCTGATTTTGTGTAACTCATGTTGCTTTCCAGTCTGGACAGCTGAGATTTTTTAAAACCTTAGGCATTAGTTTTAAAAATGGGAACTATGGATCCAGTGTATAATTTCTGAAGACTAAATACATACATAAAGTATGAGTGCGTTATGGAACTGAGCAACAAACTCTTAAGCCTCCTTTCCCTATCTTTCCAAAAGGCTAGAACCCTGGCTTCTATGTTGAAGGATGCCGAACGCAAAAATGAAGATCTTGAAGCATTATTGAAGGCGCAGCAAGTAGAATCTGAACGGGCCCAGAGTGATATTGAACAACTGTTTCAACACAATAGGAAGCTGCAAAATATAGCTGAAGAACACGAAATACTTAAAAGATCTTCTGTTGACCTTCTTCAAAAGTAAGGCATTAAACTGCTGTGAAAGATGTGTAATGTAATAATTTAGCCAATTAATACCCACCCACCAATCTGTGTTCACTAGTGTGTGTTTGTGTGTCTGTAAACACACACTTTTCCTATAACTAAAATTGGTTTGAGATACTAATATTTGCTCTATTTACCTCTGTGCACGATGGGAGCAGATGTTAGGTGCTACATCAAAACTGTCATATCTAACAAGAGGAGTCACAACTGAAAATTTAGAACACAAACTGGAGTTGTCTAAATAGTGAATGCAATAGTCTTCCAGAATAAGCAAATCTTTTACCAGATTGAATAATTAACTGAAAATCTAGGCCACGAGTGATGTGATTTTAAAAGTAAAATTAATATGCTTAAAGTAGGAGTGAGTGAATTCTATGTTTAAGATCATTACTGGCTTGCAAAATTAGGTGGCATTACTTCAGTAATTCTTCAACTCATGTTCAGTTGTAGGAGCATTTTATTTAGCATATAATAGTTTAAAATTGAATTCTTCAGACCTCTGTAATCTCTCAGGAAGCCATCTCAAACAAGTTTTTGAGAAGGCGATATAGAAGGGTTATGAATAAGTAACATGCTGTTGGTTTGATTCTTTCATATTGCTGCCACAGAATGTGGTCTTAGCACCTACACTGTGAGGGGCCATTATCGGTGTTCAAATCTGATCAGAGTTTCATTTGAGGCTTATACTGACTTAGCTGTGTTTTACCCACCTGCAAATACATATGCAAGCAAGTCCTATTTGAAACCTGTACTTTCTAATTTTGAAACTAGAAAGATTAGCACATGTTATTAAAACACTAGCTGATGAAAAAATCATATACCACTAATTCATTTTGATTATCACACTTCAAATTCTTTTAGGCATGAAAGCACTGAAAGACAATATAAAGATCTGCAGGTGACCTGTAATTCTCTTAATAAACAGCTAGAGACTATTAAAAGACAGAATGAATCTCTCAAGCAACAGAATGACAGGTAAGTTCACGTCCTACCTTTAGTAATGTTTAAAAAGTGCTACATTTTGGGGGGTAAATGAATTTTGATTCAGATTTTTTATTGTAAAGCGAATGTTTTTGAAGTGGGTGTTTTGTTGTTTGATCTTGTTCTTTCTCAGAAGCGTTCGGTGGAATAATCCTAGTAAAGAATGGAGTAGTCATGTGGTAGTAGTTTGAGTGCTGAGCTGCAGCCTGAAAGACCCAGGTTCAAATCCCTGCACATTGACAGAAATTTAGGTTAATCATTCATCCTTGGCCTAATCTACCACACAAGGGTACAGTGGAGAAAAGGAGAACCGTATGCTCTTTCATGATATCCTTGAAGAAAGCGTGGGATAAAAATGTAATAGCTGCAAGATCAGATGACTGTACAACAAAAATTAATATTAAAATGCCCCGAAGCCTATTTCGTATGTGTAGTATGATGCTTTTTAAAGCATTTTGAATTCATAGCAGTATTTAATCTGCCCCCTTTTTTTGGCTTTCTTGACCCCCACCCAGACCCTAAGGGAGAGCCAAGTTGCTAGGTTCTTTGCAGACACTCAGATCTATTCCATTATAGACTGGAGGTGATAAATGCTAATCCTTTATTTACCTTTTTAATGAAGCTGGATATGCCTGTTCTGAAAATCTGTAAATCTTTCTACAGTTCATGTTTTTAATCAATAGCCATGACAGCCAACTACCTGATATTTCATTCCACTTGAACAGAAAGCCTGTGGTCTTAAACCTAATCCTTCTTAGGAGTAAGCATGTACAAGATTGTCTTTCTCCAATACTGACTTTTCTAATTCTCATTCTGCAAAGTAATCTTTGTCATTGTCAGAAATAGAGACTAGTTTGGAGGTTTGCTGTTTTTACCTCCAAAATACGTCCTATTGCTGTGAAGTGGAAGACAGAGCCTCTTACATTTCACAGTATTTGCTTTTCTCTAACCGTTTCTTTCCCTGAAAAGCTCTGAAATTATTCTTCATCTTTTCACAGCTTTAAAAAAAGAATATTTACCTTTTATAGGCCTAACCTGAGAATACAGTCGCCTTTCTAGTCCAGGTATCCCTGTCTAGTTGTTTGTTCATCCTTGTGGTAAGAGAAGTCAGAGCCTGCTGACACTCTGCAGCACAGATCACTCGCACAATTAATCCGTGGCGTATACCCACCTACACATGGATGGACTTTCCCAGCCCTGCTTCTTGCCAGGCAGTGGCTGCCAGGATGTAGGCAGAACAACAAAATCTTTACTGGCTATGAGGGAGGAGGACAGAAGTGAGCAATGCTGCTTTAACCACTTGCTGGCTTTCTCAAATTTTAACTCCTGCTATAACACTTGAATATCCTGTGACAGGAAGATTGGGAGAGGAAAGGGGTGGTGCTTCCTGTCCTTTGGAGTCACTCCTGAGCAATTATTAGGGACACAGTTAAAGCTACAATTAGTGTTGAAACTTGTGGAAAGAAGTAAATTTTTTAATGTTCCTTTCCAATTTATTTTTCTCTTGTTCAGTTTGGGATAGAATAATTAATTTTCCAAACTATAGCCATATCTTTGGAAGTGCTATGTGTAACAATCCGCCCAATGTAACTTTGTATGTATTATTTCTGTGCACTTTCAGTTAAAACAAGATGGTACTTTATTTCATTTGTACCCCACCTTTTCCCCCAGTGGTCACCTAAAGCATTTTATATCACTCTCCTCTTCTCCATTTTATCCTCACAACAACCCTGTGGGCTGAGAGTAGCCCAAAGTCACCCAGCAAACTTCCATGGCAGAGCAGGCATTTGAATCTGGGACCCCAGATCCTAGTCCAACATTCTGACCACTACACTGTACAGTGTTCAGCATTAGAGATGTCATAAAAAGGTCAAAGAATACCATGTACGCATCATACATTCCTGATTTTTTTCTGGGTGTTTCTTTAAGTTTTTCTCTTGAGAGAATACCAAAACTACTATTTAAAACTATTAAAAACATTTAAAACTATTTTTTAAATTATCCAAATATTTAAAACAGTTTTCAAGGTTGGATTCAAGGGTTAGTAAAATGGACATTTCTGCTTAAAAGCCCTAATATCAAATCACCAGATGATCTTTTTTTCTTGTTTAAATATGTTTAAACAATATGAGGAAAATTCAGGTATATGTGCACCTCTTTGTCCTAAGGCAGCAATTCAAATCAAATTACCTCTTGCCATCCAGAGTGTGATCATCTATATTCTCAGGCTTGTTTGCACACAAATAGGAATTTAATACTTTCAAGTCCTGTAGGTATCTCAAAGTTGGACTCTTTCAGCATTTGCTGGCATACTTATCTGAGGGTGGGGGGAACGCCTAACCAATGATTTTGTCAGTGGGGAGAAAAAGAATGGCTTATTCTGCAGCGTGTTACAGTTGAATCATAAGATAAAATCTGTGGTTGTTTTATGACTGTTCAATCAACTGTACTGAAGTAAAGAAGAAACAGCAGTTTCAAGAAAGTGAAGCTGAGTTAATCAAAAAGCCATTGTGTTAGGATAGAAGTTTTAATGCTAGCTTTGATTTGCATATATTTATATTCAGAGAAGAGTGCTTTTTAAAATTTCTTGGCCCAATGATCCATTTTATTCTACATAACAACGCTGTGATAAGCAAACATTACGGTAATCTGCTGATGAATGAGGGAAACTTCACATCTCTGTTCTTTGGGAAAACTTTAAATTTTTGCCATTCAATTTTTCAGAACTGTATCTCAACTGCTGGAAACAGAAGAGCACAGAAAAGAATTGCACAAACAGCTACAAGAGAAAGATGGAAAAATATCAAGTAAGTTAGTGTTGAAGTATGCTGATACCTGTCACCTTCATCAGGATAAACCCAGACTAGAAAATGCTGCTTTTCTATTTTTTTTCTTTGAAAAGTATATAAATTTACAAAGGTGTATTGTTGTCAGGTGTGCAGGACAGCCCAGTTCCAAACATGCATAAAAACTAGCTTCTTCAAGTGTACACGTTCCCACAATTACTTTTGCTTGAGTAGTTGTAATTGCATCTCTCTTATATAAATGATGGCACCTGTTTTTATTCTAATAAGCTATACAAACCAAAGTAATTTGCTGACTTAGGTACTTGGTGAAACTTGAACAACAGCCTGTTCTTTCCCATTAGGGTCTAGGGTAAAGAATAAATATTTATTATTTGTTTTACAAAACTTATATCCTACCTTTCTACCTTCAAAAGGAATACGAGGCTGACTAAAAAATTAAAACATACACAATAAAATCACATAGTAATACCAACCAAAAAGAATCAACATATCATTAAACAATTAAAACATTAAAATATATAAAGACATAAAAACAGCAATAAAAACATTGGGCAGGATGGAGGACTCACTGAGGGAATGCCAAACAAAGCAAAAGAGTCTTCACTCACTTACAGAACTTGGCAGCAGAAGAGGACAAGTGAATCTCCCAGATAGTTCTAGAGTTTTGGTGCCATGACTGAGAAGATCTTCTCCCGGGTTGTGATCTTCCTAATTTGAGAAGATGGGAGAACTCAAAGCAGGGCCACCAAAGGTGACCATAGTGGTTGCGTAGGTTCATAAGAGAGTAGGTGATCCTTCAGGCATGTTGGACCCAAACCAACATACTGTCCTGGGTCCATTTCAGTTCAGCTTCCACCCTAGCCATGAGATGTAGATGGCGCTGGTCACCCTCACAGATGACCTTCATAGGCATCTGGATCAAGGTGGATCAACGTTGCTGGTGCTGGAACTGACGGCAGCATTTGACACGGTAGATTATGGTCTTTTGACCCACTGCCTCGCAAATGTGGGCATACGTGGGGCTGCCGTATAGTGGCTGGCCTTCTTTCTCTATGGTCGAGGACAGAGGGTGGTGCTTGGGGAGCAGATGTCACCTAGGTAGCCACTAGTATGTGGTGTTCAGGGGTGATTCTCTCCCCAGTGCTATTCAACATCTATATGTGCCCGCTTGCCCAGTTGGCCCAAATCTTTGGACTAGGTTGTCATCAGTATGCCCCTGCCCCCAGAAATTCTGGCTAGGGCTTTGAATGCTGTGACTGTGGATAAAGCAGAGTTGATTGAAGCTGAACCCTATGAAGATGGAGGTCCTGTATCTGGGTCATGGGCTGTTGGATTCAGGAACCTGGCTCCCAGCCTTAGATGGGGCGCACCTGTGTCGATAGTGAGGCGCCTGAGTGTGGCTCTGTCTGGATGCCTCCTTATTAATGGAGGCCCAGGTCTTGTTGGTTACTAGATCGGCATTTTTCTATCTCTGACAATCAGGCAGCTTGCTCCCTACCTCTCTGCCTATGACCTAACTACAGTGATTCTTGCAAGGGTCACCTCCAGATTGGACTACCACAACTCACTCAACGCAGGGCTGCCCTTAGGATTGACCTGGGAAGTGTAACTGTTCTAGAATGTGGAACTCTGTTTAGGACACATTTGACCTGTATTGTGCCAGCTGCACTGGCTCCAGTTGAATTCCAAGTCAAGTTCAAGGTATTGATGTTAACCTTTAAGGCCCTTAGTGGACTCAGACCTGCATATCTACGGGACTGTCTCTCCCTGTACGTTCCCCAGAGGATGTTATGCTCTGCAGACAAACATTTGTTGGTGGTCCCTGGCCCCAAGGATGTTTGTCTGGCCTTGATCAGGGCCATAACCTTCTTGGCTCTGGCTCCGGCCTGGTGGAACACTCTCCCCAGCTGAGATCCAGGCCTTGCAGGACTTATTACAGTTCTACCAGGCCTGCAAAACAGAGATGTTCAGCCAGGCCTATGAAAATGGTTGAAGAGCTGGTGAACTGTCCTGCTGGTCCCTTGCCTGGTCTGCTTCACTTCCAAAGCCTAACTGAGATCTGTAGTGCCTACCCATGGTGATATGTACTGAAGTTACCACCCTGCCACATTTTAGAGATCCTTGTTGGACTGTGTTTTACTGTTTTATATCCAGAGGAGTTAGCTGTGTTAGTCTGTAGTAGCAAAACCGAAAACAGTCCAGTAGCACCTTTAAGACTAACCAACTTTACTGTAGCATAATCTTTCGAGAATCACAGTTCTCTTCGTCAGATGCATGGAGGGTAAGGAGAAACTGGTCAGATATATAGGTGGAGAGGGGAGAGGGGAGTAGATGCAATCAGTAGCTTCTGATAATGGGAACAGTTGGCTTCTGATAATATAAAAGAAATTAAATTTACAGACTGTGAAATAAACATTCTTAACATTAGATAGATTATATACCACACTGAAGGACATTGCAAGAACCAATAAGGACTACAATGGAAGGTGTTGAAAATGTCAATTTACAAATGCAAATGTTCTATCATATGTGATGGACATGTAAGAAGGTGAGAAGATATTGGATAAAAATTCATGAAGAGACGCAACAGATATTAAAGCAGATATTGTCGAAGGCTTTCACGGCCGGAGAATGATGGTTGTTGTGGATTCTCCGGGCTGTATATCCGTGGTCTTGGCATTGTAGTTCCTGATGTTTCGCCAGCAGCTGTGACTGGCATCTTCAGAGGTGTAGCACCAAAAGACAGAGATCTCTCAGTGTTACAATGACATTTTCTTTTGTCCGTAAATTTTTCTATTGGTTAATAGAGACACTTTCTCCAAAAATTTGCATCCATTTTATCATACAGTTTTTAACTTGTTCTGATTCTGTGGCATATTGCAATAAATTTTATATATTTTTCCTAATAGGTGTTCTGAATCTCCAGTGATTAATTGTTCAAATGCTGTTTTTCACTTAACTGGCCACCTTTTATGGATAATTGTTCATTGAATTTGGACACCATTTGATAACACATCAACCATAGGATATTTTTTCTTGAGCATGAATTTCTTACCATGATTTTATATTTCCTTACTTGTCTATCACATATTCATAATTTACATGATCTATTTTATTTCTTGTAGTAGCATCATAATAGGCATCTATTGGTGATATCAAGGGAGGCTTGGGTAATTTTTTTAAAGGTTTGGCACTGTCCTATCTGTGCCTACTCAGATATATGTCCTATTTAGTGGGGCATATTTCCAGGTAAGGATGCATAGGACTGAAACCCTAATCACGTCACATCTCAGACAGGGCCTCAGATAATTACCTCAGTCTTCTGCAGGCTCGTATGTGAGTAGATGATCATAACCTCCAACTGAATTTCCTCTGAATCTTCAGTTATAATCTTCATGTACAGATTTGAGATCATGTGCCAGTACTTACTTTATCTGGCCTAAGCCTCTCATCATGACCCAAGAAGCACCGGTTAGTACAGCTCAGGTGGGCAGCAGCACTATAGAAGCCAATTTAAGAAAAACAGTTTCTGTTGTATGTTTAGAATAGTTATGCTTTTAAAAGTGAGGCTTTTAAAACAATGAAGTAGCACTTTTCTATTTTAATAGAATAAATGCATACTCAGAGAAAGCTTGTTTCTTAAATTGGTCCTTTGAGATTAAATGTCTCCACCAGTTTCTGCAGCAAACGTGTTTTTGGTTATGGGGCAAACACTGAAGACAAGAGTTACCAGTGTTCAGTAGATGGCAGTGCTGTGTAACTCATTTAACTGTAACTGATGCAATATCTGACTAAAAACACCGTGTTTTCTTCTTACTAATTCTTCAAAAGGTTTGCAACAAAAGGTAAAAGTTCAGGAAGAAAAACTGAAAGCAAGGGAGAAGGAAAAAACTGATATGGAAGAGACCATTGACATCCTTAGAAAAGAATTAAGTAAAACAGAACAAGCAAGAAAGGAACTGAGTATAAAGGTAAGCGAAGCTCATGCCAATATAGTACATTTCTGAAAGGGCTGAGGAATTAAACAGGGTTGTTTATTGCTAATAATAAATGGGAAAGGTGAAGTCTTAAGTTTTCCCAAGCCCTTTGTCCAGTCCCAGTCAGAAATCCAGTGGCTTTGTGTTGGATGTGTGAACAAAATAATCCTGGGGTTTTCACCTGCAACTTCACCTGACCCTGAGAAACTTGATTCCCCAAGTTGGAGAACCCATTTGGGGATGCATTTAGCCATGTGGATTGGGTGTGCGCCCCCTTTTTGTCAGCACAGCTGTGTGGATGAAAGAGGCAGGAAGGGGGATTTCTGTTCCCTTTCCACTCTACACTGCAGCACCCCCAACTTGCATAAGTCCACATATATGCCACAACTCTGGGAATTATGTTTCCAGGGTTAAATGGAGCTGCTTGGGTAGGAATAATGGGGAAGATCAGCAACAATCAGTACTTTCTTCTGATGGATTGTGGGATGTTTTAAACCACACTGCTCAGAATGCACCCAAGTGCAGTAATTGTGCATCTTTCCTGTCTGTTGATTACATCTGGTGATGGCACTGGCTTTTTCTGTCCTGTCTCCCAGTTACAAGCTCTTAGCCACTTCTATGGAGTTATGGTTTGCCCACTTCATGGGAAAGAGGACCAATTATTAACATGCAAAACAAGTGTGTATTACCATTTTTTGTTTGGAGGGACAATAATAAAGCTTTGCATATTAATGCTACCTTACTTTTAAAAACTTATTGTAATAAATCCTATTATTCCCAGGACAAATGCCAAAAATCTTTACTTTGGCTATTATATTCATTTATGCATGCACTGTATCCTATACTTCTGAAACCATCCTACACTCAGCTGTGACCCCTCTGTTTGACAAGTATTTCTTCTTTCTGTGTCTTGCCTTTATCTCTGCTTGCCCAAGTTCTGCCCTTCTTGCAAACTGCATACTTCTCCCTTAGCTTACTCAATAGCCATGGTCTTAGGAGATGGAATTGCCATTCCTCCAAGCATTTTTTCCAGGAATGTTGGGTGATTTAGGGATGTATGCATTTTTATTCTTCATCTTATCCATGGAATCTTTTTTCAAAAAAATTGTATACAGTCTGCCAAGCATGGTCTACTACATTGTAATCTGAAGCACTGTATTGTTCACATAAAGCATGATTTGTGGATGAGCTAAATTAAGTACATAAGTCAACATGTTTTTAGTCCTGCCCAGGTTGCTAGATGATGGGCAAATATATATACTGGAGACAAATGATGAAATAATAAATAATATGTACCTTAGGCATCTTCCTTGGAAGTTCAGAAGACACAACTGGAAGGACGATTGGAAGAAAAGGAGGCCTTAGTCAAACTCCAGCAAGAAGAGCTGAATAAACATTCTCATATGATAGCCATGATACACAGTTTAAGTGGTGGTAAACTAAGTGCAGAGGCTGTCAACCTCAGTTTATAAAACCTGATTATTTAGTACTATATTTCATCCCAAAAGCCAAATAATGTAAGTCTTCAGTATTATGTAAAAGAAATTCTATTTTTGGTCAGTCTTGAAAATTACTACTATTGTAGTGCAGATTGTGCCTTTTTACAAAATACAGGACAGCTTCTTTGTTGTTGACACTAGTATCCACCTGTATCAGCTATAGTGGGGACCTCATCTTCCTGGCTTGATAAGCAGTTTCGTATTTTGAAAAGTAGCAGATCTTTTTGGTGCGCATCCTGTCAGTCATAATGGGACTTGTGTTGGGATAAATGATGACCCGCTTTTAGGCTGACTTTTACAAGTATGGGTTTTTAAATATAGTTTTAAATGCTGTGGATATAGTAATGTGTACAGTAGAATTTGGCCACCTGAAGGAAAAATATACCAAACTGCATGATACCGAGATACGAATTTTTAAATATTGTACAGATATTAAATCACTACACTATGTATTACATTAATTGAGCCATTAGAAGTGTCCTAGCATATTAAGCTGTTAATGTCTAAAGTCAGAAACCAGAAAAATACATATGTATAGTTGGCTTATTATTTTTATTTCCATGTTATATACTGTTTTTCATTTTAGCTATCTGAAAATATCTCTCTTATCTGGAGCTGTCAGTGCTGCCATTTCTTTATTGTGTCAAGCTTCATATAGTCACTTTTGAATTTTCATTATATAATTGTATTTCCCACACTTAAATGTAGAGATAATTTATACACTTTTAACCACTGAATATTTAATAAACCACCTCTGAATATTAGAGTAATGAACTTTAAATGTATGTTCTCAAAGTTAACTTTGACTATAAAGGCAAAAGCATGCATTTATTTAAAGTACAATATCCCTGTATTCCCATGTGTATTTTATTTCTTTTAAAAAATCTGTCAGTGTTTGGAGACACTAAAATTTTGAAGCTCTCTTAATCCTAATTTCACTTATTACGCTGATGTTAAGATACAACATCAATAAATACCTTAGCTTTCCCTTTAGTTCCTATGTCTTAATCTTTTGCTTTAGCGATTTGGGCTTAAATTGGTTACATTTTACAAAACTTCCAACTTCTGCTCAGTAGTAGCAGTTTTTAATGAAACTGTTTTTAATCAAGCCAGTTTTTAATGAAATACTAGCTTTTAACTTTTTAATGAAATAGTTATTCATAGATGACTCTTCATAATTTTTTTCTAGATATCGTTTGTCTCTGTGAAGGGAAATAAAAAAAATTGATTCCACATTTGTGTGTTAACGTATTTTATACAGCACAGGGGCTTGGATCACAAATTCACCTACTTGTCTTTAAAAAGAAATTACCTCACTTAAGTGTACTGTACTGATAATAAACCAAGCTTTGTTTAAACAGGCTCAGAAAAGTTGTTTTCTATAGCTACAGGGCCTACAGTGAGAATGTGTCTGTGCACTTCAGATGAGGGGGGTGATTCACATGATTTAAAAAACCCACTGCTCAATTTTTTAAAAGCCCTGAATTTGAAAACATGTTAGAAAGAAGTTTGTGTGTGAGTGAGAGTGAGAGAGAGAGTTGTTTGCATCAAGATCAGAGCTGTAAGTAACTGCTCTGCCTCTCTCCCCCAGCCTTTGGGAAATCCTACAGCCGGCATGCTGGCTGAAAAGGGGTGCATGTGTCATCATCTCCCCTTCTAGAACCTGCCATCTTGTTCTCTGTTTGCTATCATCAGGCAGCCATGTTGAGCAGCAACACCAGCTGCTGCGAAAAGTAACCCTCTGAAAGTGGACCAGCTAACCCAGTGCATCAATTTGTCTTGGAGTAGTTCTGTTTACCCTCACACCATTATTGAGCCACTGCTGAGGCAATGTATTTTGGTTGTCTGCATACTAGGGTATCATAGAGTTTTGTCTTTCCACTGGAGACTAAGGGAGCAGTCTGATTGTGGAGAGTGTTTGCTTTTATGTGATAATGTCTTAAAGTGTTTGGGGGGATGGGGTATTCCTTTGTTTTTGTTTTGATAGGTTTCTGGCACACTTGAGCTTATTGGCTAAGGAATTATTACAGTTCTGCACAGGTTTGGAATTATTATTTTAATAAGGTGGGCTAAGTGACATGGTTACTTGGCATGGTTAGTGCCTGTCTAATATCTATCACAGATCGCAATATACCCTTCACTTTGACTTTGTTGTAAAATGCCGTGTTGTAATGCTCTATACATAAGTCTCCCATCTAAGTTAACTAGGAGGCTCCAATTAGTGCAAAATGCTGCAGCTTGACTGTTAGCAGGAGCGAGCAAGAGCATGAACATCACTCCCATCCTACATTCGCTCCATTGGCTACCCATCAGTTACTGTGCTCAGTTCAAGGTATTTGTTATTACAGACAAAGTTCTTTACAGCTTTGGTCCAGCATACCTACGGGACCACCTCCCTCCCTATGCTCCTCCACAGCAGCTTCACTCATTTGAACAGGGTCTCCTGCAGGTGCCAGGCTGCACACAGGTGAAGTCAGCAGCAGCTTTCTCTGTGGTGGCCCTGTCCTGTGGAATGACCTGCCTGAGGAAGTCAGAAGAGCTCCCACTCACCTGGCTTTTTGTAAACGATGCAAAACTGAACTATTCAAAAAGGCTTTTTACTCGAATGCAAGGGCTGTATTGTAGGGATGGGGTCTCAGATACTTCGCTAATGAGTTAGGGACCATAGACTCCATCACTATATTGCATTACATATTATCTGCTGCTTTAAATATGTTCTATGTACCACCAGTGCTCCATGTTGTCTAACGTTAGTCCTAGAATTGATTAAGTTCTGCTTCAGTATTTTTTTCTACTCTGTATTGGATTCTTGCTAATACTATGTCTTTTAAACTTGTATCTATTTACCCTATGGTATTGTTTATGAAATGTCCTTGATACTGTATTGAAATGTCCTTGATACTGATTGTACTAATCTCATACTGTGTAATCCGCCTTGAGTCTCAGTGAGAAAGGTGTACTATAAATGACATAAATAGATAAATAGATAAATAAATACGTTACATGATAGGCTGATAGAGGATAAGGTGGTCTTGTCTTGCTTGTCCAGCTGAGGATTGAAATAATGGGGCTTGAAAGTGCTAATCATGGGCAGTGGTAGAGCGCCTGCTTTGCATTCAGGATCCCAAATTCAATCCTTGGCATTACCACTTAAAAGGATCTCATGTAATTGGTGCTGAAAAAGAGCTTTCTCTGTCTGAGACCTCAGAAAACCCATCTGATTCACAGTAAACAGCACTGAACTACATGGTTTGTCTGTATGAGCTAGCTCTGTGTCTCTATCTGCTGATGTTAGAGAATTTCTTAATTAATTAACTTTTCTTTTAAACAAACATCCATTCCCAATTAAATAACAATTCAAACCAATGATGACAAATTTTAGAGACGTAGCTGTGTTGGGCTGTGATTGCCAAAATGAGAATTTTATGGCAACTTAAATTTACTTTTGCATAAGCTTTCTGTGGAAGTGGGTTCTGGTTCACAAAAGCTTAGTGCATTATGAAGGTGACACAAGACATTGTCCAAACTAAAAAGAAGCTCAAGCTGTTTTCTCCTAACATCACCAGTTTACTAGGAATAGTCACCACGTTGAATCTTTTTTTCCAGTATCATCTCCATACCTATTGTATCATAATGCAAACAATATTTCTGCAAAAAAAATGAATATTTTGAAGCTCTTTGCCTGTTGATGTTCACTGATTTTTTTTTAGTGTTTTACTCTTAAGTGTTGCCAGCACCATTTGCTGCTGTTTCAGTACCTCCAGAGATTCAAATGCCAGGCTGGGTGATTTTCATCTGAATTTTTTTTCTGATTTACCAGAAATCACTAATACTGTAGAATACTTAGTTGCTATATTAAATGCTGCAGAACAATTGCAGTTGAATTAAATCTTCCTTCTCCCAAATCTGTCCTAATTGCCCCCGAACAGTCAGCAGCCTTTGGCACTGCCTTAAGGCAGCTGCCTACAGGGTATCTGGCAGTTAACATGCAGTTCTGCCAACTGCTTGGAAGAGAGAACAGAGTCAGAGTGGTTCTTGACAGGTGCCTGGAGCCAGGCTGATCTCCATTCTACCAGATTATGACAGCTAAGAGGAATTCTGATGGGGAATAGGTTCACGGACTTTGCTTGAGAAGCAGGAAATCTGACAATGCTATACATGTTGTGATACATGGACTAAAGCTGCCATGGGCTCATGGACCCTGACCATATTGAACAAGCTTAATCTAATAAAAGTTGGAGACTTGAAAAATATGAAGATTCTCACTATATTGCAGTTGCCATTATATCACTGGTACCAGCGACCTTAACTTTTCTACTGCAGGTGTGTCCCATTGATTTCAGTGCAATTTACTTACAAGTACATTAAGATATGCTTTGGTAAAACACCAAAAGAATCTTGATATAGCCATAAATATAATCATATCAAGCTTGTTCATTTTGGAGTGTTAGCAGGAGCCTATGGATGTTGGCAAGTTACAGAATGAATGTAAATGAATATAAAGCAGATGCAAATTGCCTGCAGCATGTTCTATAGAATTCAAAACCAGAAAAATTGAAAGTACCTAGTTCATCAGTTCCACCTTTGACTTTCACAATTTGGATAAAAAGAATTTCAGATGAACCTTAAACTTCAATAGATAAGGGCTTCTCTAAAGGTCAACTCAGATAAGATACTGGAAAATATATGATGTATCTCTAGTACAGTTTTAAGAAAAGTAGTAGCTATACAGACCACCTAATCCACATGCAGGGAGAGGGAGTTCAGTTGTCTCATCTAATAATTTTCTTAGAATGATTATTTGCTTTCTTAACAAATTTGTGCAGTCAGCATGTTTTCCCTAGCAGGGCAAATGCCAAGACTATTTGAGACTTGAAAAATGGTATAGAGAAAATGTTTTATCCCTGTCCAAATTGAAGACACTATTTAGCAATTTAAAAATACTTGCTGGAGATTGTTTCAGGTGGGTAGCCATGTTGGGCTGTAGTAGAAGAGCAAGATTTGGGTCCAGTAACGCCTTAAAGACCAACTAAATCAATCATAACAGGCTGATTCTGTTAAAGAAATCTTTACTTGGTTCTTCGAACCTGGATAACAGCTGTCTAGTCTCAAACATTCCGCTCTTGGAGAAGAGCTCTGTTACAGTTGCAGGATTCCTTGGTATTGATTATCTGACAATACTGTACATGATGTGATACGTGGACTAAAGTTGCCATGGGCTCATGGCATATGAATCATATTGAACAATCTTAATCTAGTAGTCACATTGAACAAGCTTAATCTAATAAAAGTTTGAGACTTGAAAAATGTGACAATCTCTTTTCAGACCCAGTTTTAGAAAAGAGGCCTTGATAGGCAACCTTCACTGATGTTTAGACAGCTAGTGCATCACTGTTGATTTTGCTAGAACTTCAGTAGCAGCTTTTTATACCCTTCTGGGCTGGCTTGCTTTTATGGATCTCAGGAGCACCAGTTTACATTTGTGCTGTTTTTTCCAGAAAGGTGGGCCCCCAGAAAGTGGTGCCCTTGAATAGAAGAAGGGGGCGAAATCTCGCTAAGTGCATCCATCATTAGAGTTGGTGGTAGGAGCTATAATTCAAATACTAAATACCAACAGAACTAACAGCCAGTTTGGTGTAGTGGTTAAGAGCAATGGGACTCTAATCTGGAGAACTAGGTATGATTCCCATCTCTGCTTGAAGCCAGCTAGGTGACCTTGGGTCAGTCACAGCTCTCCGGAGCTCTCGCAGCCCCACCCACCTCACAGGGTGATTGTGGAGATGATAATAACATACTTTGTAAACTGCTCTGAGTGGGTGTTAAGTTGTCCTGAAGGGCGGTATATAAATCGAATGCTATTATCATGATTATACTGCCTGGGGCTTTCTGCTGAGTTGGTAACAGTACCAGGGTATTTTAGGGAACTACTAAAAAGATTGTCACATGGCTTGCTAGCCACATGCTATGAAAACTTCTAGTAAGTAGTGCAATAAAAAACAGATGCTATTTTAATCTAGGACTGATGGTACTATCATTTGAAAATATGCTGTTATCTTTTTGATGTATTTTGCAAGTTTCCACAAATTAAGACATGATCTTTGAAAATGTTCCTCATTTGCCCCAGACTGCCATTGTGTTCTGCCAGGATTTCCTTCATAGCAGAATAACCACTCGGGAATTATATGTACTTAATATTAGTCTTTCTAAAAGAGGGTAAAGCAGCATGTGGATACAGAAGGACTTCAAAGTAATGGCCGCTGTAATGCATTTTGGGGCTCCTGCTCTGCACTATGTGATTAGAAACTAATTTTGCCACCAGGCAGCTGTTGAGTATTACTGTAAAATATTTGATCATATTGTTTACATTAGTATTCATGGTTTACATTTCAACTGTCTTCTAAGAGTGCCAAAAAGTTCTGACATCTGAAAGGAAATATAAGGCCCTAGCAATTCTAGTCTTAAAAGGCTTATATGATAAGCTCTGAAAAAGAACACTTATCTACTTACACTGGATTCTAGTCTCATCACTGAAAGAAGGCAAGGGTCATTTGTTTCAAGTGTCTTTGTTGTGTCTCACTCCATTGCTTGGGGACACAGCTTAGGAATACATTTTAATCTATTTTTAGCTGGTACTCATCAATTGAAATCTAGGTTGTAGTAGCGCCCTCTCTCCCAATCTTATGCATGAGAGTTGCCTTTATTACAAATACTGCTTATTTCTAAACCACTTCATGCAACTGATGGAGTGGGCTCTAATCCCCAACACTTTATGGCACAATAAATTTGTTGTTGACTTATTCATGGCATTTTTAAAAACACGACTTGCAACAATAATAGAAATTAACTTAAAATACAACATAGAACATAATAAAAATCTACATGAAAGAAAGAACCAGGCAATAAATAAATAATCAGCATTATATAACCCAGAAAGCCAGCTATTTGAAAGCTCGTAACCTGGAAATCTAGTTGGTCTCTAAGGTAGACCTGAATCTTGCTCGCCCTCAGAATTAGCATTGTTAAAGTAAAAGCCTGTCAAAGAAAAATTGCTCATTTAGAAGGGAAAAAAGAATGAGGCAAAATATATTTTGATAACATTCCTTAAGTGCCACCATTAAGAAAGCCCTGTCATATGTCACCACCCCCTGATAGCACAGCCTCTCCAGCTGACTAAAGTGTACCACCAGAGAGAGCTGTCCTTGAAGTACCCCAGTTTACAGCTTTAAAGTTGAAATCAGCTATTTAAATTTGGTCCAGAAACAAATTAGCAGCCACTGAAGTTTAGTCAAAGTTAAAGAAAAATGATTGATTCTTATTTCTTTTTCAGTAAGATTGGCATGACCTCTTGGGCAAAAGATATTTTTATCAAAGCTGTTCAGTCTTAGCTTTATAAAACTTTTGAAAAAGTATAATCCAAGCTAGGTAGAAATTATTATACAACCAACTTCTAGTTGTAGCCTTTTTTTCATTTCTTCCAGTGCTAAGTCTCTGACACTTGCTGCTCTTTTTATTTAAAAGCACATAGAGGAAATGGCTAAGAACAGGAAAATTGCTGATCCAAATCGGTATCTTGTTAGTTTGTGGTTCGGCCTGGCCCCTGTTTTGTCACTGAATTTTAGTGGCAATTCACTTCCACTTTTAAATGCACAAATAATTGTTCTTTGACTTTGGTATTTCAAAAGCAGCTAACCACATGGTACACTTAGGCAGTATTCAAGAGATGCAAGTCTAAGGACTGAATACAGCGCAAGGATTACATGAAGCCCACACAAAGTTTGTTTGTTTGTTTATATCATTTATATTCCGCCTTTCTCACTGAGACAGAAGGTGGATTACATAGTGTGGGACAAGGGCAAGCATTTCTATACAGTGTCAAGAACATTTCCATAAACTGTCATGGGGTAATTGAATATAAGTTTACAAAGACATAGTATTAGCAAGGATCCAGTATGGGGTTGAGGAATTGCTGAAACAGAACATAATCAATTCTAGGACTTACATTAAACAACATAAAGCACAGGTAATATAGAGAAGTACATATTTAAAACAACAGATAATGTGTAAGGCAACATAATGGTGAACTCTATGGTTTCTAACTCGTTAGCGAAACATCTGGGACCCCTTTCCTACAATACCGCCCTTTTAGCTGAGAAAAGGGCCTTTTTGAATAATTCAGTTTTGCATTGTTTGCGGAAAGCCAGGAGCGTGGGGGCTTTCCTGACCTCCTCAGGCAGGCCATTCCATAGGGTAGGGGCCACCACAGAGAAAGCCCATGTATGGGCTGCTGTTGATTTCGCCCATGTACAGGCTGGCACGTGCAAGAGACCCTGTTCAGATGAGTGAAGCTGCTGTGGAGGGACATAAGGAGGGAGGCGGTCCCATAGGTATGCTGGACCAAGGCCGTGAAGAGCTTTGTATGTAATAACCAATACCTTGAACTGAGCACAGTAACTGATAGGTAGCCAATGGAGTGACTGTAGGATGGGAGTGATGTTCAAGCTCCTGCTCGTTCCTAATAATAGTTGAGCCGTAGCATTTTGCACCAATTGGAGCCTCCTAGTTAGCTTAGACGGGAAACCAATGTATAATGCATTACAATAGTCAAGTTTTGATGTTACTGTAGGATATGGATCCAGGTGGCTAGGTCAAGCGTGTCTAGATAAGCCATTTTCCATGCTAGAGTGAGATTGTAGTAAGCATTTTTTGCAGCTGCCTTAACTTGTTTTTCTAGTAGTAGCGCTGGGTCCAGTATAACCCCTAGGCTCTTAACTGAGTCTGCAAGGGTCAAACGAACTCCATTGAAAGTGGGGAGTACAATGTCCTTCAAGATCTCTGACTTCCCAACAAGCATCACTTCAGTCTTGTCTGGGTTCAATTTTAATTTGTTATTTTTCAGCCATTTCACTACGGCTGTCAGGCAGCGATCTAAGATTCCTACAGAATTTTGTGGGAACCTGGATAGCAAGATATAGAGTTGGGTATCATCTGCATATTGATGACATCCCACTCCATAGCTGTGAATGAGTTCTCCTAAAGGTTTTATGTAGTGGTTGAATAACATGGGAGATAAGATTGTGCTATGCGGGACCTCACAAGGTAGTTCCCATTCTGGAGATAGCTGATCTCTGACAGCAACCCTTTGAGTCTTTTCCATGAGAAATGATTTAAACCAGTCCAGGGCACATCCTTTGATGCCCACTTCTGTTTCTAAATGCCTCAGCAGGATGGCATGGTCTACTGTGTCAAAGGCTGCAGACAGATCCAGGAGGAGCAATAAGGAGGCATGGCTTGTCTATATTCAGATGGAAATCATCCACTAACACTACTAGTGCTGTCTCTGTCCCATGCCCTGGTCTGAATCCAGACGGGAAAGAGTCTAGAGCACTGGAGTTTTCTAGAGAAGATCTGGAGTTGGTCAGCTGCTGCTTTCTCAATCACTTTGCCCAGAAAGGGCAGATTAGAGACTGGATGATAATTGGCCACATCAGTTTTGTCTAGAGATGGTTTTTTAATTAGGGGATGGATAACTGCCTGTTTAAGTGGCCGGGGGAAGGTGCCCTGAGTTAGTGATTGATTTACAATAGATCTCAGTGGTACACTTGTGTGATCTTTACTTGATTTTAACAGCCAAGATGGGCAAGGATCAAGCATACAAGTAGTGGCTTTCATAAATGCCAGGATCCTGTTAAGGTCTGTCATTGTAATTGGTTCAAAGCCGTCCAAATATAGGCCAGATGGTGTATTAAGCATTTCTTCTACCTCGTTTGTATTGCAGCTAGCATCTAGATCAGAACGTATTTGTGCTATTTTATCAGCAAAAAACTTAGCAAAGGCCTCACAGCTAATTGTCTGTTCTTGGGTCAGTAAAGATTTAGATTTAGGGGTTAGAAGGTGTCTGGACACCCTGAACAATTGGGACAGTCGAGAACTAGCCGACGCAATGGTTGCCAAGAAGTAACGTTTCTTTGCTGCTTTCATTTCCGCTTCATAGATCCTCCAGTGTGTTCTGTAGCAAGTTCTATTAGTTTCTGTGCGTGTTTGTCGCCAGCATCTTTCTAGACGTCTTCCAGCCCTCTTCAGGTCAGCCAGCTCCGTGGTAAACCAATGGTGTCGATAGGTTCAAGGAGCTTTGCGTTCCACGCTCCTACAGCAACTTCTGTGGAGCATGTGTCTGGAATTCTAAAATCCCCCAAGGCATTTTGGAATCTGGAAGGGTCTATGAGCCTTTGTGGGCGAATCATTTTAATTGGACCCCCTATTTTGTAGGGTGTTGGGGCCATATTCACTTTTGTCTTCAGCAGATGATCTGACCATGGTTCAGGCTGAACCTCCAATGTTGAAACAAGGTTTTCTCTTAAAGGCTCAGTGCAAAATATTAAGTCTAGTGTGTGGCCTTTTTTATGTGTAGGGCCTGACACTATTTGAGATAGTTGCCAGGGAAGCTATAAATTCCTGAGCTGGGCCTGACTTTGAACACTCAGCATGGATGTTGAAGTCTTCCAGAACAATAAGTCTGGGTGTCTCCAACACCATGTTTGCTAGCAGCTCTGCCAACTCAGAAAGGGTGCTTATGGGGGAGCTGGGTGGTCTGTAAACAAGCAGGATAGTCATTCTTCAGCATATAAAATTTTCACACACACCCCATCCTGATTCCTAAGGATATACCATTTCCTTAAAACTGTCCTAGATAAAGGTTTGATATGAGTTCCTGGTCATCCCTAGATCTTGCTTTGAATGTCAGTGCACTATCAACTTCATTCTTCTAGTATCTCGGGCCAAGGTTCCAGTCTACTGGACTGACTTCCAGAAAGCCTTAAACTCAAGCCTTATTAGAATCACCTGGTCCATAGTATTCCTGGATAGAGGCTCTGGGGGAGAGGATGGGGCTGAAGACAGGGAGACAGATGATGGTAGGTTGGCTGATGGAAGAGAGAAGGAAGCAGGAAAGGGGGAGAGGCTATTGGGCTGCCAGGGATGGGAAAGTGGAAATAGTAGGATTTTTGATGTATTGTCGAAGGCTTTCACGGCCGGAGAACGATGGTTGTTGGGGGTTTTCCGGGCTGTCTTGCCGTGGTCTTGGCATTGTAGTTCCTGACGTTTCGCCAGCAGCTGTGGCTGGCATCTTCAGAGGTGTAGCACCAAAAGACAGAGATCTCTCAGTGTCACAGTGGATTTTTCTTCTTGTTACCCTAGATCCAGAAGATCTCAAAATTCTCAAATGTTCCATTCCTGAGCAAGGTGACTGAATGGGTGGTGGCTGGACAACTTCAAGCTTTCTGGATGAGATGAATTGTTTATATCCTTTCCAATCTAGTTTTAGACCTTGGTTACAGGACTGAAATGGCTTTAGTTGCCCTGGTTAACGACTTGTTCCAGGAGATGGACAGAGGGTGTGTGACTCTTGATTCTCCTGGATCTCTCAGACTTTTGATATCAACAATAATAGTATCCTTCTGGACCACCTTCTGAGCTGGGATTGGGAGGCACTGTTCTGTGGCAGTTCTGGTCTTACCTGGAGGGGAGGTTTCAGGGGGTAGTGGTGGGGACTGCTGCTCAGCCCCTTGGCCTGTGGCTTGTGAGGTCCCATGTGGTTCTGTCTTATCCCCATATTCTCTTTAAGATCTTCATGAAACCACTGGGTGAGGCCATCTGGGGATCTGAGCTGGGTTGTCGCCAATATGAAAATGACAATCAGCTCTATCTTGTGCTTCTGGCTGATTTCAGGGAGATGGTAGAAATCATGAACCGGTATCTGGAGGCAGTTTTGGAGTGGATGGAGGCTTATAAACTGAAGTTTAATCCTGACAAAATGGAAATGCTATTGGTGAGTGGAAGTTCTGACTAGGGATTTAAGGTGTCACCTATTCTGGATGGGGTTGCATTCCCCTTGAAGGAACAGGTCCGAAGTCAGGGGGTGCTCTTTGACCGAAGTCTACTTCTGGGTAAACAGATGGTAGCTGAGGCAAGGAGTTCCTTTAACTTGTTTCAACTGGTTGGCCTACTGCACACTTTACTGCAGATGTTTGCAATAGCCAGTACCTTGAATTGAATTGAACCCAATAACTGATAGGCAGCCAGTGGAGTGAGTGCCATGTGGATATAATATGCATGTTCCACCTAGCTATTGATAAGAATCGAGCTGCATCATTTTGCACTAACTGAAGTCTCCAAGTTGACTTTGAGGGGAGACCTATGTCCCGTGCATTACACTCTTAATATTTATGTTACCATGCAGTGGATCCAGGTAGGGGGCCATCTTCTGGACTAAATTAAGTTGGAAGAAAACATTTCTTTGCAGCTGCATTCACTTGCTTCTCCAGTAAGACATCTGGCTTAGTAAAGCTATTCATTTCATCCTATGATTTCTTCAGATTTGGAAAGTAAAGCTCAATTTCATTCAGAGCAACCTTTTAAAGTAGGAAAACATTGGCAGCTGATAGAGATTCAAGTGGGCTGATTGGTAGGTAATAGCTTCATGTGACATGTTGGAAAAAACACTTTGACAATAATAGATAAGGGTCACCAAGTACCACCACTGCTGTGTTATTTGTGTGATGACTAATCCAATCCAGACACACAGAAATCCTTCCTGATTAGTTTCAGGTTCATTATCTTCTTTCTTCAAGTTCTGTTCATAACTGGAAAGTTTCCAAAACAGATCTGAAGTATAGCTGGTTTAAAACGTGCATTTGAATAATAGAAGGCCCATTTAGAAGGCGTTATTTAGCATATGGGTTCTTGTACTGTAATTTCCAAGAATATTTTAAAAAATAAAATGGCAAAACCTTGTTTGCTCAGGAGGACCCAACTTTCAATGCCAATCCTATAAGTCAACTTCCCTTTTGAATGAGCCAGATGGCCTTTTAAAAATAACAGTTCTGTATGTGAAACTTTCCTGTCCAATGGCATGTTGTCTATTTTAGTTCAAAATATCAGAGCTTCATTCTCTAGAGAAAAGGTACTGGCAAACTTCCAGGGATGCACACTTATTTGTTTTTATCTAATGAATAGTATCATTTCACCTTGCAGTCTATAGCCCACAGTACGCATCGCTTAGGGAACCACCCAGAAAGCTGTAGTGTGGTGAATCTTTGTCTCTTTACACTCTTTATGTGTGTGTAAAGTGCCATCAAGTCACAACTGATTTATGGCAATCCCAGCAAGGATTGCCATTGCCTTCCTTTGCAGAGTCTTCCTTGGTGGTCTCCCATCCAAGTACTGGCCCTACTTAACTTCTGAGATCCGATGAGATTGGGTTACACCATGCTGCCTTCCCTCCTTCATACATATATGTTAAAGAAAGACATGTTGAGATCCCAACAATATTGACCAATATAATTGTACTGTAGTGTCTACCACCATAAACATCACTGAGTATTCTTAGGCAAGCCACAGTCTCTTAACCTTAGGTCCCCAGCAGTCATAAGGTGACAATGATACTGACTAGTTAGTAGTAATATTGTAATGTCAATACAGCAATATACGTGAAGTTCTTTTAAAGCTCTTCTAATAAGCACGTACATGCTAACAGTTGTTATTAAGAAGACCTACCTTCTCCAGGCACCTGTTTAGGACTTCCACAGACTCACCTGACTCAGTTGTTATGAAGAATTAGAGGTGGTGTCATCCTCATATTGGTGGCACATCACTCCAAATCTCCAGACAGCTTGTCTCAGTATGTACATATAGTTGCTAATCAGCATGGCAAACAAGATGGGAAACTAAGCAGCCCCCAGCACCATCTTCCAGATTCAGATACGGCAAGTTGTGGCAGCTGCCCGGGCCATAGCTTCTGGTGGGGCCCACTGCTGTGACTCTCTACCTATGCAGCTCCTCTGATGCTTGCACTTACATCCTTCCACTGCCTGCTTGTGAGTGCTTTGTCACCTCTGCTCCCAAATGTGATGGGAAAACTTGCAAGTGGATGCACAAGCAGGTGGTGGTATATGAGTTGGAGGGCAAGAAGGGGAGCCTAATAATGGACATAGGGGAGCTCCTGGCACACTCTGCCAAGGACCTCCAAAATCTAGAACCAGCCCTGAGCCAGTCAAGTAAGAGTGGAACCACCGAACCCACTCTCAACCCAGCCAGCTAATCCAGAAGGACATCGTGGTCAATGATATCAAAAGCTGCTGAGAAGTCTAGGAGAATCAAAAAGAACAGACTTCCCCTGATACTTTCATGGAGAAGGTCATCAGTCAGGATGACCAAGTGGTACCAGCAGAAGGCCTTGTTCATATGAGCGAAGCTGCTGTGGCAGAGCAAAGAAAGAGTAGTGGTTCTATAGCACTAAGGCCATAAAGGGCTTTGTATGTGATAGTCAAAACCTTGAATTGAGCCTGTTCTGGGTAGCCAAAGGAGTGAGTGCAGAATATACATGTTCTGCCTAGCTCCTCATAATAATATGAAGACATGCTGCTTCTGACCAGCAAAGATTTTATCATGACCGGTCTTTACTTGAGAGACAGTTAAGATTCTGCAAGATTTGGGTCCAGTAGCATCTTAAAGACCAACAAAATTTTCAGGGTATAAGCTTTCCAGAGTCAAAGCTCTCTTAATCAGATAAGATTCAGTACTTGGAAAGAGAATGCTGAAAGATGTTAACAGGTTTTTTTAATGGGCCTTTTTTTAGCTGTCTAGGTAAAAAAAATTCAGATTGCCAAATGTGGAAGCATTCATAAATTAACAGTGTTGTGAGTAAATTGTTTGGAAAGATTAACAGTATGAGCCTATGCAATTACTCCAGTCTAAGCCTACTAATTTCAATGGACTTAAACTGGAATAACTGTGCATAGTGTTGCACTGTTGCAGTGCTGTTGCCCTGATGTGAAAAATGAATTAACTTTTTCATATAATGTAAAGGAATTTTTGTTCCTGAATGCATATGCAGAATGGTCTGCTTGACTTGTTCTTTGTAGGTTTCCCAATTGCCTGCTTGTGGTGGGCAAGCTCCTACTCCTGCCCTCAATCACCTATGCTTAAGCATTGGAGCAGCAGGACAAAAAATTGGGGGTGAGGAACATCACACTGACCGCAATGCTCTAGGAATTTCCTCAATCTCTATGGTATTTACTAGACATGGGCACAGACCAGGAAAAAACCTGTTCATGGACTAGTTCATCGGTCCATGGTCTGTCACTTCTGGGGGCCCTAGGACCACCCCCTTTGCACTCAGAGTTGCCAAACTCACAGTGAGTCTTCAGCAGGCTCTCCTCCAGCTGTCCGCCAAGTTTGGCCAAGATTGCATTTCGGAGGTCTGAGTTACAGACCCCCAAAGTGGCCACCCCAGGAAACTTCCAGTAGATAGAACAGGAGCCGCAAATGCCCACAGTCAAATAAGAATTGAAAGGAGGGGGGGAATGAGACAGAAGAGGGAGCCCTCAAGGAGACCAATAAGCTTGGTCCCAGAGCCTGACTGCAGTCCTGAGACTGGGTTTGGGCAGAGACCTAGGCTAGACCACCACCCCACAATAAGAATTGAAATAAAACATATTAAATTGAAGAGTGAGCCTTTGGCCGAGGAAACCCAATAAGCTTGCTCCCACTCAGAGCCTTGCTGCAGCAGAAGCCCCAAACCTCCCTCTGGCGCAATCTAAAAAAACTCCTGCAACAAGCAATTCCTCCCTCGATAACCAGCTGGAAAGTGAAACCGTGGCTCAGCACTGGGTGTTATATATACTGCTTGCTCTCATAGAGAATAATGGGAGCTCTCTGGTTGGCAGCTGGAGCTGCCTATCAAGGTTTCCAGGGATAGGATTGATGTGTTCCAAAGGCAGCAGAAGGTCTGCAGGCAACTCCCCTACGTTGCCTGAGAATTGATTGCTTGGCGCCAGGATGTCTGGTTTCATGGACCAACGGACCGGCCCAAAAGTCGTCGCGTCTATGAAAAACACGCATCCCATGACCCACCTGTTTGTGAACGCTGAACCGGGCTAGTCTGTGTCAAACGTTGGTCTGTTTTTCAGTCCCTTCTCACCTCTAGTATTTACTACAGAGATTGAGGAAATTTCTATAGTTTCACAAGGGCTGTGATGTCACTTCTAAGTGATCACCTGGAAGAGACATCACAGCATTTACAATTCTCCCCACCCTGGGATTGTCAAGTGCAGGCCTGAGAACTCTAGCTGTTTGCTGAAGCTGTTTGGCTTTGACTTCAGTTATATATGCCAGGTTTACTCAATTCATAATTTGTCAGCTGCACCACCAGCATATGTAGCTGGAACTTGCCAGTCTGAGAGTCTGGCCTGAAATTCTGGGGTTTTAGCCGCCTTCTTGGGATTCTGAGGGAAGAGAAAAAGAAGACAAACACACATTTTCTGCTTGCATGAGAGATTTCAAGATTTGCTCTGTCCTCCTGTCTATCAGGACACCAAGCACAGCCGGGCTCTTCTGCTGTCCAGAGCCACCTTCTGCTAACCAGGCCCACTTGGGTTGTACTCTTCTATCAGTCTCTCCCCCTGATTTCCAAGGCAATATTATTTAGATCTTATGCTCTGCCCTTGCATCTTTTAGAAGTTCCCAGGTTCAATCCTCTGCATCTTCAGTGAAACAAAAATCAAGTAGCAGGCAATGTGAAAGACCTCTGCCTGAGACCCTGGGTAGCCACTACCAGTTTGAATAGACAATACTGACCTTGATGCACCAATAGTCTGGTTCAGTATAAGGCAACTTCATCTTAGAGTCCAAGCCTCAGGAGACCTAGCAGATCAATATATGGCAGGTTTTACAGGGGCTCAATAAACTTCCTTTTTGTGCATCTTGAATTGCGTGGCAAGGAGTGTTCAGCATCTGGCAAGCAACAGTGCATTGCTTGGCTTGGCAGGCCTGAAAAAGAAGCTGTGATGTCATTATTTACCCATGGACACATTTATTTTATATATTTGTACCCTGTTTTTCTTCCCAATGGGGCCTCAGAACAGCTTACAACATTCTTCTCTCCTCTGTTTTAACCTGTCAGCAGCAACCCTATGAGGTAGGTTAGACTGAGAGTATAACTGGCCCAAGCTTCTATGAGTGGGAACTCCTCCTGGGGCTCCCAGATCCTAGTGCAGCCCTCTGATGAACTCTTAAGAAGAACAACAACAGAAATCTTGAATTGTTTATATCTTTAATAAGGGGAACATGTTGCCACTAACCAGTAAAGATTCCATCATGGCCAACCTGAGAGAGAGATTCAATTGCTTAAAAAAGAAACAAGGAATCTTTAAGTATACAATTGGTTCAGAATATTGAGGTCACTGCCTATGTGTATGTGAAGCAACATATGCAGTGGCTTGTGTAGAATCACATGGTGAGAGGAGCTAGAAAAATTTACTCACCCCAAAATCTGCCCCTCAAGATTCTCTAAGCCTTCAGAAATTAGAGCAGGCCGATCTCCCCCACCCCCTATTTTCCTTTTTTGACTGACCGAAACCCCAACATTCCAACTTGTTTGGATTGGTTTCAATCCTTGTCATGCTTTTTTGCTCCCTGTTCCTGCCCTGGTCCACGTTCTTCAGCATATCTAAAGTGTCCTCTGAGTACAAATAGCCCTCTAAAATGTCTGTGCATGAGTCTTTTAATTCCCCTTTAATTACACAATTTTTACAAGCCACACTTTTTAGCCACTCCATGCCCTTTCAACTTTACATACACACTTACATACAAATTTCTGGACCAAAATGAAGCAATTTATTTGTTCTCTTCCGGGGCCTGCTCCCCAGTTATATAGTTGCCAGTTCTGGGTGCAGAAAAGTAACTCATTGGCTTCTCCTTCTAACATCTAAAAAGGACAGTCAGCAGGCCCTTCCTGGTAAATACTGCCTGGTAAGGGCTAAGAGAGAGAGGCCAGCACCACAAGGTATCTTTATTGAACAGCTGAGAAGCCAAGGTAAACATAAATGTGCATAAAATTTCAGAAGATGCTCTTCTTGGATTGAAATCTTTGAGGAATCCCACTTCACTCTTCCAACTTTCCTATTGATACTTGCATGAGGAAAATAATCTTGAAGTGTCCCTTCATATTAAATCTTCTTCCTCTAACACAGAGCCCTGATAGTTGGTTCATGACATGAGTGTCAGTGATGACTATTAAAAGGTCCAGGAACTCTGTCAACCTCACTTCCTGAAACTGAGTTCTGCCGCTAAAGGCATGACCTATTTAGAAGTTCTTAAGATACAATAATGATCAAATGTCAGCGGGACAGCATGAGTAATGACAGCTTTGAAATTTATCCCTACTTAGGTTAGAATGGCTGTGGAAGGAGGGAGGGGGGAAAGCACTGGCATGTGGTACTTCAGTATAAGAATGTGTTATATTCTGCCAAGCACTCTTGTCCACTTGAAAACGCATTAGAGATTAGGCATGCCAATCTCCTTTGAAACCAATAAAGCATGTAACATTATTTTCCTTTTGTGATCTGAGACTTTCTTTTGATCTCTTTTTACACAACTTGTTAGTGACTATCCAGAGAGTAGGCTTTTTGAGATCAGGAATAATAGGGTATTTTCACACACCATGAAACCAATTTAATTACTTTCTTAAACACAGGGCAAACTGTCACTCGTGTATTCGATAGGTGGATGCGACTGATTTTTTTTTTCATGAGTAAATTCAGCCATCTGCTCACCACCTGGGCACTGTTTCAATGCATTTCTCACAGCTTGAGAACAGAACTGAGAGTACCTCAGTGATGAGCTGACCTGATTTCCCAGTGAGTGAAACTGCTAATTATTATGGCTGCTGTTGCATGCTCTACATGGCGTGCAAGTTCTGCATAGGAACCTCTGATAGCGTCTGCTCATTCTAGCTTACTTGGGTAAGCTACCAAACTGCCAGCTTACCCACTATGAAAATTTGCACTGCCTCGAGTCTAAAAGTCATATGGCAGAAACTGCAAGGGGAGAAACAGAAGAAAGCTTTCAGTGCATGATTTATTGAATATTGGGATCATTGCTGTTGCGTATGTAAAGCTGCACATGCTGAGGCCTATGAAGAATTAAAAGGGGGGAGGGAGCAATTTAAATCTGAAAATCCATGTTCTCTAAAATCTGCCCTTCAGGGACCCTCAGGGACAAGAACAGGCTGATATCAGTCCTCACATACATTCCTTTCTTCTTTTTAACTGAAACTCAGCTTTTCACTCCTTGTTAAGATTTTTTTTAGTTGATTTATTTACAAAGTAGAATTTGTCTATATATCTGGAAAATCCTTTGAGGACATGCAGTCATCTAACTTATCAGATACAGTGTTATTTGGGAGAGGGTTTTTCCTACACAATTTTCCACATGCACAAATCTAGGAGAAAGCAGTATAATTTAAGAGCCTTTCTTGTGGTGAATCTTATACTACATAATAGTAAAAGATATTGATATGTTTGAGTAATTATCACATGGAATTTGAAACTGGACCAAGTGTCCCACCTTCCTTAAATGACATCACTGCAGGGCTCCTCACTCAATTGAGCAGTCTGTCACCTTTCATCTATTTCTTGTTTTGCTTTTGGAGTTTCTAAGAAAATGGCTGTAACTTTGAAGCTATCCTGTGCAGCACACAAAATTATTGTCAGCCATTGTGTGGAATTGCAGCTGTGTGGCAGTTGCTCCATGAGCCAAATAATTTGTCTCCGTGGTTTTCAAAACATATATGGTTTGCAGTTACATAGAGAATATTGTCTGACAGTGGCTAATCTTCATGGCAAGCTGCTTGCCATGAGGAAAAAAATGTAGAGCTGTGTTCGCTTTTTTGTGTATACAGAGCAGGTCCCTCACTGGACTAGAAGTGTATGTGAATGTACTCAGTGTTTTTTTTTAAAAAAAAACATTTGCTATTATATGAAATGCTGCAGGCATCAGTCATTCATTTTAAAAAATTGCCTTGTTCTTTGTTTAGAAAGGAGCAAGTTGTCATAAGTAGATTTTACAATATCCAGACAACCACTTGAAGATTATGGCATTATTTTTGACACTATCTTTGAGTCTAGAAAAGATAAATCTTATTACATTCTTTTACAAGAGGCAATTGTATTAAAAATAGACTAGTCGGTCACAGGCATCTCTTATCTAAGTTCCTTATTAGTTCAGTTTTAACCTATTAGTTAGAGTAATATTGACCAGCAGTGACCTCTTCATATAACCGATATAGTGTGCTTTATTTCCAAATGTAATAGAAGAAGATTCACACTGACGGGAATAAGGTCAAACAAAGGGAGATATCTAAAATGACTGAAATATTACCACACTAAAAACTGCTGTAGTAAGGAAGACAAATTGGCTTTTTTTGGGATAGGTAACTAGAACTTCAAATGATTCATATGCCAACAGTGTGTCTCAATGTAAAAAAAAAGTTCTACAATTAAATTCTCTCCACTTCTACTTATTTAGTACACAATACCTGATTTATCACTCTGTTGTATTAAATATGTATATAACCTTCCTTTTGTGATACCAAGTCAAGAAACCTTTCTGCTTCATGCTGAGTTTTAAAATGCTTGAGATTACAGGTCTCTCTGTAGGGTTGCTTCCAGAAACTGATGGAGTCCGGAAGATGCCAGAACTCACTTGTAATTGTATATAGTAAGAATACACATGTGCCCTAGAAATGTATCTGCATGAATATTGTCCACATTGAAAAAGCCCAAGATGCTAGGATGAGGAAGTGAACTTCCTTCAACCACCATCCCTTCCGATTTGCTCAGAGGTGCTACTTCCCGTTGAACACTGGCTAAGAGAAATTCTCAGTTCTTGACAATGACCCACACACCATTATAATGGAAAATACCATTACAAGTTTGGAAGGAATGCTGAGAAGATAGTTGCCAGCTCAAGCCTGGGAAATTCTCAGAGATTTGGGAGCAGAGCCTGAGAAGGGTTAAGTTCAGAGAAGGGGTGGATAGTCATCATACACGTACTTATTTGCTCACTTATTTACTTCAATTATACCCTTTCTCCCTAAGCAACTTGCATCCTTCTTCTTTTTATCCTCACAACGAGCCTATAAGGTACGTTAGGCTGAGAGTGTGTGACTGGCCCCAGGTTACCCAGCAAATTTCCATAGCAGACTGGGGATTTGAACCTGGATCTCCTAGATTCTAGATCAACATTCTAACCACTATACCACACTGGCTCTCCATATAGTTTACCCTCTGAAGCTGCCATTTCCTCCAGGGGAACTGTTCTTTGTAGTCTGGAGATCATTTGTAATTCCAGGACAACTCCAAGACCCACTTGGAATATGGCAACCCTAATGGAGAGCCAGATTAGGAATGAAGTTTATTAAGGGTAATAATGGAGTTTTTATTAAAGATATGAACACTACCCTTGCAAGCAGGACTACCAATCTCCAGGTGGGATGTAGCATTCTCCTGGAATTATACCCAATTTCCAGAAATCGGTTCTCCTAGAGGAAATGAAAGCTTTGGAGGGTGGACTCTTTGTGGGGTTGCTAGCTCCCAGGTGGGGTCTGGCGATCTCCAGACTACAGAGATCATGGAGAAAATGGCTGCTTTGGAGGGTGGACTCTATGGCATTATAGCCCACTAAGGTCCCTTCCCTCTCCAAACCTCCATCTCCAGGCTCCACCCTCAAATCTTTAGAGATTTCCCAAACTGAAATTGACAACCCTAACTGCATGGCATGATGTCCCTGCTGAGCTCCCTCCCATCACCAGATTCTGACAATACAAGGCAGTCACCCAGAGTCTCCAGGAATTTTCCAAGCCAGAGTTGGCAAACACTACTTACAAGTTAATTTGATCAGGTCTCCATGCTGGCTCCTAGCCACCTAACTAGAACATTTGAAGCTTGCTGAGAGCTCTGATAATAAAAGGTGTAGTATACACATTCCTGACTCCTGGATCACTTATTGCACAGATTAGTCAAACAACAGTATGCCAGATATAATGTATAAACAGCGGCTTTATATTTGGCTGGCTAAGAATAGCTAATAGCCTTTCTATGTAAGATATTTAGACATAGAACATATGAGATCTGAACTTTTCTTTCTTTTTAAGTGTTAGGATTCAGATTTTGCACTGCAGAGTGGTACATCATTGGCACTTCTGCCTATAGTTGAACATAACTTGCAATATTAGGAATTTGCTTTCAAACCTCAACCCAAAAGCATGCAAAAACTTTATATATTCAGTTAAACCTGAAAGCATTTATTGATATTGATATTGATATTGATATTGATATTGATATTGATATTGATATTGATATTGATATTGATATTGATATTGATATTGATATTGATATTGATTTATTTATATTTTCGATTTATATTATGCCCTCCCTGCACAGACAGGCTCAGGGCCAATTACAATTTAATAAAAACATTACTATATAAATATATTTAAACATTTTAAAACAGCTTAAATAACAATATAAAACAATAGGGATCCGATCTCCTCTATTTGGCCAGTGGAGGCCAAGCCCAGCCTCAACCATACATCTGGTGGAACATCTGTCTTACAGGCCCCATGAAGAGATAACAAATCCTGCCAGGCCCTGGTTTCATCTGACAGAGAGTTCCACCAGGTTGGAGCCAGGACCGAAAAGGCCCTGGCTCTGGTCAAAGCTAGGCGGGCCTCCCTAGGGCCAGGTACCACCAACAGTTGTTTATTACATGATCATAACGTCCTTGGGGACACATACGTGGAGAGACGGTCTTGCAGATATGCTGGTCCCAGTCTGCATAGGGCTTTATAGGTTAATACCAAAACCTTGAATCTGATTTGGTACTCCACTGGTAGCCAATGCAGCTGGCGTAGTACTGGTGTTATATGCACACCATTTGGCACTCCGGTGATGACATGCACCACTGCATTTTGAACCAGCTGTAATCACCGGATCAGACCCAAGGGAAGCCCCGCATAGAACGCATTACAGTAATCCAGCCTAGAGGTGACCGTTGCTTGCATCACCGTAGTTAAAGCGTGGGTCGAGAGATACAGGGCAAACTGCCTGGTCTGTCATAGATGGAAAAAAGAGGACCTAACATCCACTTCAACCTGAGCCTCCATTTTCAAGGAGGCATCTAAGATCACCCCCAAGCTCCTGACTCTTGGAATTGGTGTAACTAATGCCTCATTGAGGGCTGGAAGCCGGGGTCCCAAATCCACACACTTGCGACTCAAGTACAGGACCTCCATCTTCATAGGATTTAATTTCAGCTGACTATGCATCAACCATCCAGTCACATTAGCTTGGATTTTGGACTAGGAGCTATTCTAGTTTGAAATAATGACACCTTATCTTCCTATGTTACTTCATTATATAGAAACAGAGCAATTGTCTTGGGAAGAACTTGTAGCATTTAATTGATAAATGAGGCTTGCATCCTGCAAGCATAGATATTTATTCTACTCTTATTATGGGAAGGTCCACATTTTTTTTTCCATTTCTTGAAGAATGGGATAACATTTGCCCTCCTCCAGTCTTCCCACTCATCATCACCTGTCCTGCAAGAAATAATCGACAAAGGATCTGCAAGATCTTTCAACACGGCTAAATTAGGGAAAACATCAGATGAAGTTTTAAATTTTGGTGCACTTTCAGTTCTCCTTATTACACATAGGGGGAAAAGACATTCAAACTGGGTACTGTCTCTTTGTATGGGAACTCCCTACTCCCTAAAATTCTACTATGATTGGAAAGGGCAGGGGAAACATAATGAGTTCAGGTAGACCCCACATACGTGAAGAATAATGGCCAAGACAGCTTGCGGAATATAGGATAGTTCTGAGGAACATGTTTTGAGGACAAACAACCAGGGATGTTTGAACACCTGATGATTCAGCTCACATTTTGCTTACTAAAGTTAACTTTTCATTAAGGATTTTGGCTATCTACAAGGTTTATTAACCTGTTTGGTGGGTTATTTTTCATATATTCAAAGTACATTCTGTACATTTTTCAGCATTTCATGCATGCACGTTTTCACACAGCTTGATGGGAGTTTCTCCCTCCCACCACAGACCTATTGTTAATGCAGCTGCCAGTCATTAAATAATGAATGAGAAAACCAGTGACTCAGCCAGAGATAACAAATAAACCTTTCATTTTAAAAAAGTCATCCAAATTGATGTTTATATATGCCTCTGTTATCAATGTTATTTTGTGCATACGTGTCTTTGCAGAAACTTATGGGAGTTGTAGGCTCCTGACCCCCACCCCACCCCATCATTAAATTACCTGACTCAACCATCACTAACATTGGGGAGAGTAGATTTCACCCATTGTGTAGATACAAACGCAGCCATAAGACAGAAGGAAATGAAATTTTACCACTTCAACTACTGTGCAGTCGCAGAGCTACTCGACAGCTGTTCAGGTTGAATGGCACAGCAAGTCAAGGAGATCTGAGGCTCAGCTCATGAGAGGTCGTTGTGGTTAAAATGGGTATATTTGTCTCAAAGTACGCAGTACCTCTACAAATAACTGGCAAAGATTATGACTCTTTTGTCCTGTTTGTGAGCTTCCACTGCCATACTGCCATGCTGTACGAGACGGACCTTTGGTTTGAGCCAGTAAAGCTGTTCTTTTATGTTTTTGACCAATATGGTGCAGTACAGTTCAAATGCTGTTTTTTATATACATTAAAAAATAGTACAAGAGGACAGGCACAAACCTGAAGCTCACCCCTTTTGCCATCACTTTTGACTTCCTTTTCTGAAGACTAACATCTGTCCAGGGTATTAAAATAACTAGCTTGTGGTTCATAGTTTTGAACTCTAATGAAGCTATGTCTGGATAGCTGTTGTTCCTTTAAGAATAAACTGGTAAGGCATTGCATTTCTTTTCAATACTTGCACTTAGTGAATGTTGTACTAATTAATGAAGGGCTGGGGAGGATTAAACCAAGTTGTAAACCACTCCCCTAGGCATTCCACACATGCCTCAGCACTGTTTTTTCGTTCCAGGACCCAGCAGACAAATATAGAAACAAGAGAAACAATTGATACCTTTTACATCATTATCATCAATGACCTTGGCAGAAGGTGTATAAAAGGTCTGAAGTAAGCAGACCCCCCCTTACTTGGTCCTTTGCAGTCTGGGGTAAGTACCACTTTCACATATACACATACATATTTGTAGTCAGAGTGCTTTAATGTTTTCCCGGTATTGTATTTTATGCTGCTAGCATGTAAAAGCTTTCGTTTGGATACCTATAAACACAGAACACTGGTTTAGTTGCTCTAAGTGCCATAATAAATGCATGGATTGGAGACATGTCTTTTTGTCAAGCCCTTCATAGCCTAAATGCTCAACCAGCTGGAAGAATCACATTCCTTTCAAAAGGAAATGTGTAGACTTTTTATCCAGAAGAGGGACTGATTGTCTGTTATATGCAGGTCATGTTTTCTTTCTTTCCAAAGTATCTTAAACGGATTTTGAGATAGAGCGAACTTTCTGGTGGTTCAGTTGTCCAAGATATATTTAAGTAGGAACTGAGCTGGAATCTCTTGGGAAACTTGCAGTTCAAACCAGTTCTCATTGATACCACAAATGAGATGATGAGATTGTGGAGGACAGAAATCCTTAAGTTTTCTTGGTATATTTCACTTTTAAAAATGTATTCCTTTCCATTTTTTTACAACAGAGACACCACAATGCCCTGTACACTTAAACCTTCTTATACTTTAGTACCCTCACACACACCTCATGCAACACTTGTCTAGCCCATGGAATAAACCATAGTGACTAATGTGTAAGAGTCATATCATTCATACTGTCATTATTTTCATTGTAATACATCATCCCAGATTGTCAGTGAACTTAACTAATATTTAAGTAGTTCTTTGAAACCCTCAACAGAGGAAGCAAGATCTGGATCTTGCTTGCTGGACTGCAGACCAACACGGCTACCTACCTGAAACTATCAAGACAGAGAGTGATTCTGCACACATTGGATAATGCACTTCCAATCCTCTTTACAGATCATTTGGAACGGATTTTTTTGTGCGGAACAAAAAATCCACCTCAAACAATTGATAAAGTGCGTTGAAAGTGCATTATCCAACATGTGCAGAATCAGCCAGAGAGAGAGGAGCTTATTATGATGATTTGAGGTTTGACTCCAAGAGAGATTGTTCACCTTCTGATGCATAAATACTTGCTTTCTTGAGAAAGAAACCCTGCAGAGATTGTTATCTGGTAATAGGAGACTGCAAATTGGTGTCAGTTTGTATTGATGCGGTCTTTAAGTGACTCTAAAGTTAATGAGACCTTCACCACAGAGAGGTTGTGTGAGTTTCCTGCATTCTACTTTTAGTAAGTTTGTTTGAGCATGGAAGAGTGACAATTTCCATCATGAAAGCAATAATTTACTCTGCAATATGAACACAGAATCTGTCAGCTGCATTAGAAGAGGATTTCTCTCTCCTGATTAAAGTAATGGGAGTTTTTAGCACCAAAACTCAGAGCCCATTTTGGAAATCTTGCTTATTTAAAAGATAAAATTCCATCTCAAATTAGTGGGAGGAACTTTGGGATGGAACTATGATCCTATTTTAGAATTCTCTGCAGTAGAATTCAAAGGGAGATTCGGGATCCAAAATAAATGTTAGCGGTATTCAGAATTTGAATCATAATCATAGTTAATGAGAGTCATAAGCCTTTTTATTAACCCTGACTTAGTGCTTATTAAAGATGCCTTTATTTCCGGAACAGGGAATGGTATTTCAACACAACCAAACTTTTAAAAGTATTTAACCCTAGGCTGGATTCTGCTGACCCACACAGATAAGAGGCATGGGATCACAGTAGCCAGCTATTTCTGCATAGCTGGATTCTGGTGTTCAGTTAAGAAGGAAGGTAAATTCTTTTCACCAGGGGCTTTTCCATTCACCTTCATGTGTGCTGTAGCACCAAGCCTGTAGCAAGGAAAAATGTGGTCTCCTAGGGTTTCCAGTGGGGTAACCATGTTAGTCTGTTGCAGGACAAGAAAACAGAAGTCTAGTGACACCCTAAAGACTAACAAAGTTTATTCCAGCATAAGTGTTTGTGAATCAGAACTCACCTCTCACTTCATGCCTCTCACAAAGTGAGCTCTGACTTATGAAAGCTTATGCTGAAATAAATCAACATGAGCCATCACGGTGCCCACAGGGCTTCTGATTTATTACAGTTAAAGGAAGCATTATTTTACAAACAAAGTCCACCACCAGTTTTGAACTCTTGAGCTGATGATCATGTCAAAGCTGGTTCTTCCACACCAGAATACAGTAGTCTGTTAGTTGTTAAGGTGTAACAAGGCATTCATTTCGTTCTGCAATATCTCACCTTCTGCAAACAGAGAAAATACCTTTGCTTGAACTGTATACTGGTCTAGTAATTGTAAGGAAGAATTTTCAGAAACATCCTTATTTTCTAACATTTTTATTTCACAAGAACATTAAAAAATACTAAACTGGCATAGGATTAAAATAGATTCCAAAATAAATTAGTAGAAATTTACAAAGAAACACAAACCTTTGGGGTTTCATTGAACATAAAAGAAAAAAAAATCTATCATATTCTTCATTAAATATTTCTCTTTGGCAGAAAATGAACAGAAAAGCAGCTAAAATGTCAGGGACAAAAATATCAGGAAAATTAAGAAAATATAATTTTGTTACTTTCACCCTTAAATGGTCATTTCACTTTCCTATTCACTGTAATTGAGAATAAATAGGACTCAATACCATCAGAGAATACACTACAGTTTTTTTAAAACAAATTATAAATAGAGAAGGAATGAAACACCACAAGGCAATTGACCTCATTAGGTTGAGGAATATGCAGAATACGGAATTGGAGAAGACTGGTAACAAAGTTTTAGCATTTTTCTCTCATTGCTGGGTTAATTTGACCCCATTTTTGTTAAAATTTATATCTGAGGAAAATTACACTGATAATTTTATCCTGAAAAAGGCAGTCATCTTACAAAGTGTGTAAAATTCATAGCCTGGGTCTTTGGTGAACTAGCTCTATTACCTAAAAGAAAAAGAAAAGGTAGAGCTATACTCAGGTTCTTTATCAAGCATATGTATTCAATTGTTACTGAATAGCGAGAACTGATGTCCACTCCATTGTGAAGGAATCACTGCCATCTTTTGTGTGGCCAACATTGTCAGTTTGTGCATAAGGAGTTCTGTCTGTCCCCAGAGCATTCAGTCATTTTGTTATTAAAAATAAAGGGCCCAGCTGAAATTTCCGTGAGCACGAAGGAGGCTGATCAAACTATTCCTTTCCCCCCTGGAACTATTCCTCATCCTTCAGGAGCATCTTTGGGGGAGGGAGAGATATTTGGGTCTTTAACAGGAGGGTCAAAGCTGTGCTCAAACGTCCATTGGATCAGTTCACATACTGTTCACCAGTCACAAACAAGGAATCATATTTTTGAAGTTCAGTTTAACTGTTTGTCAACTGGTTTGTGAGTTTGCAACAGCCTGCTGCATTGTATTCCTTCCTAACGGGGCTTCATGGAGCCATGGCCATCATTTTCTCTGCCTTACAACCAGAGTTTTTTTTAAATTGGCAATTGCTGTTGTGTGATAGTTATCTAACAAGCTACCAACACATTGTCATGATCACTGAACTCCCAGCTTTCATTTTTTTTAAAACATAAGCCTCCAGCTCCTTTTGTTGTGGAGGTACAAGGGGAAAGGTGTTGGTAGCACCTTTCCCCTTATAACTCTACAATGAAAGGAGCTAGACATATTTTTAAAAATGAAAGCTGAGACTTCAGTGATCTTGTTGTAAATAATATGGGGAAGGGAACACCTGAGAATCCTAGAAGCAGTGTAAGAAAAAAAATGTTGCTTACCATCATAGTCATCTTGCAATGGCTATAAAGGTGGCAATGCACACCACAACCAATGTCCTTCTGACATCCATAGAAATTTATTCTCTCAACAAACTGTGGTTCCATGAGACATAACACAGTCATAAACCTGAAAGACTTTACAAAGGAAAGGGTGTTTTGATGGCTTAAGTTATGCCAGCCAGGCATATGTTTTGCAACATCTGGGTTTAATGTTAGAATATATGAAGAAAGAATTGATTCACTTCCTTCACTATCAGGTAACTATATGGCATCCACACATTATGATTTCCAGAACAAAACATTGTTTTCAGAGAGAAAACATCTCTTTTTATAAGAGTGTAATGAAAACACAATACAATCCAACATCATAGGAATCTTAATTTGTGAATCAGTTAATGAGAGCCAAGGCAGCCCTAGAACCTGCTCTGAGTGCCAGGTTATACCTATGTGTCTTCAAGCATGTGTGCAACTCATATTCTTCATCAGTGAGTGACAACAGCTTAAAGCTACATTGCACATGTGTGCTTCCTTGGTGGCCTGTTTTGGCTAGAATGGCAGGGCATATATTTGAAAAATAAATGAAATGATAATGAATTAATCTGGGGGCAAGCTTCCAGGAAGACTTGAGGGCTGGCATTACTCATTTTACTTTATAAATGAATTTAATTGCAGCATGAAGTATGCAAAAGGGCTTTCAGGGTACTTTTACTTTCTAAAAAGTTGAAAATTATTGTGTAGAGCACAAAAGTATACCCTTCTACAGCCCTAGTGGGTACTAGTAGACTAGGGGAGCAATATGAAGCAGGTTTTCTTAGAAGTAAGTCCCATTTATTCAAATGGGGTTCAATTGCAGGAACTTGTTCTTAGGATTCCACTGCACCGCTGGTAGTCTCCCATGCAGTGAATACCTAGGCAAATTGACCAAGAGCCTTGTTTGGCTGCTGTGAAGTAGTACCAGTTCCAAGAGGCTACGTGATGTAGGTTCTCTGGGGTGGGGGCAAACAGTCATCGCCCACTGAAAGCAGATGCTGTCTAGAACTGCCTTATCTATTTCTCAGTCTTGAACAATATTATATTTTGCATTTTTTTGCAGTCAAGGTTGCTTTTTTTCTTTTTTGGAGCACACGTATCGGCTTTCTTGCCAAGATGATGGACATGTCGGAATTTGGGGAAGCTGCGTCCTTCCTCCGAAAAAGTGAGAAGGAGATTATGTTGATGCAGACTGTGGCCTTTGACGGTAAGGCACTGTCTTCTGGTTTTGTCATAGACCACTTAGCCTTAAAGAATTGGTAGATCAAATAATACTCGGATAGCATGTGATGAGACATGTTTATTTAGAAAAATTGTATTCTGTTTTTGGGCTTTGAAAAGTCCTCAGAGCAGCTTATAAAATTTAAACATGCTAGCCAATAGAAGAAAAAACATATTTTAAAATGTACACAATATAGCACTAATTAAATGAAGAGTCTTAAAAGATCATTTCAAAAGCTTGGGAAGTTAGGTCTTGATTTGACATCTAAACAAAGATAGTTGGTATCTTATGAATATCATCTGGGAAGGAAGTTACATAAATGGGATATCACCACTAAAAAGGCCCTGTTGCCACTAATTATTCACCTCAGAAGTCAGATGCACCCTCTTTGGTAATATATGTAATGAGCATTGGATTGGATTCTATCAGTTCTCTGCTGGGGAAAGAAGGAGGACAGGTCCCTTTAAATTATTTAATTTAGAAAATGTATGTGCTGCTGCTTCTCCAGAGACAGAAAGTGAAATGGCTTTATCCCCAAATGAACTATGCTCGGGATTATGGGATTCACACAGGCAAAAAAGCCAAATGGGAGAGGGTTACAGTGAGGAAGTGTATCAAGCAAAATGCCCTATCGTTCCCTTTTGCACCAATGGAAAGGCTGGTTGGATCTGATGCATTGGTTTTCTAGCAGTCTGTTTAGGCCGGGGTCACTCATATGACTACACTTTAAAAGTCTGTCTTTGCTATCCTAATCCAACCATCTGGGTTTCTGTTTGCAGCTAAATTCTTAAACAGAAGCATGATTTAGTATAGCTCTGGCAGATTTTCCATTTTACTTGGCAAAATAACTTTTCCCTGTAAATTTTGTGATGATTATAATGTCAAGATCTAGCAAGAAGGGTTATAAAACTGTGGCAGGCATCATATCTTCATGGATGGTTAGCAATATTCTCTGAAAGCAGAGAGCAGCTATATATAATCTCAAAATAGTGCAGTAGCCTGCCTAGGGAAGGACATTCTGATACTCTCACTGTTCTTAGCGGGGAAATGTGCCAAACATTAATAAGCCTTTTAACTTTTATCCATACTGGCGACTCCCACAGGATATATTAAAAAAGAGAGTTATATTTATTGCACATGGGTGACTTATGGTCCATATGGGTTCAGGCTTTTTAAGCACCAAAATTAAGAAAATGGACCACAGCATTTTTAAACATCAGCCACAACTTGAAAGTAATGTATTTGAGTGTCCTGCCCTCAGGTTGACTCAAAATGGCAAGGTCATTTGTGGCTCATATATATTCAAATTACTGGTGTCCCATTTTGCCAGATTAAAAATTGTCCCAATTTGCCAACAATTAAAATGTGCAATAAATTAATAAATCATTGACTCTTTAATGAGTGTATTAGCTCAAATTAATATCCAGTTTAATTTAAAGACTATTATTCTTTTTCTTTTTTTTTGTTTCCTCCCCAGCACATTGTACCCTGTTTGCCACATCGAGCCACCCAATGGGGCAGAGGCATCTGGTGGATCCTCGGGGCTGCCACTTCCTTGGCAGCCCAGGGCTGGGGGGCCATTCCTAGGGATGTGCTGTGGGGCTTCCCCAGGGGGGAGTGCTGTGGGGCTATCCCAGTTGGAGACATAAGAACCATTCCTCATGCTGCCGTCCCAGAAGTGGAGTTGAATTGCAGGCTCCCCAAGGAATGGCTCCATGGGCTGGGTTCAGATGGCAGGCAAGAAGGATCACTGAGGGCTGGAACAGGCATGCTCCTTGGCCTCCCTGCTTGAAGGGGAAACAGATACATGTGTGATGTAGGGCCTGGCATTGCGCAAGCCACATTCAGGTCTTCCATGTCCTGTGAGGGTGTCCATGGCTGGGGCAGCAGTGGCAGCTCCATTGTTATGGGTGCTGCCAACAACCAGATGCCCCTCTGATGAGAAAGTGCTTCTCATCTGCTTCTGGAAGTTCTGCTGCCATGGTGGCTTGGAGCTCTGATCCCGTGAGGGAGACAGTCAAAGGGCTGTGCACCGCCATTGTGAGGGAGTTACGAGAGCGAGTACCCAGTCATCCTGAACTGTGGCTGCACTCTCTCCTCTGCACAAGGCGGGGGGTGGGGGGGGCAGCCAAAGGAGTCTGAATGGAGCCCCAGCATGGCCTGCTAGGAGACCTCCCACTGAAACAACTGTGTCAAGCACAGCTTCCTAGGCGACTGCCTCTTTGGCAGGTATGGGCCATGCCTCCCGCCAGTAAGCCTCAACTGCAGAGACCAGTGTTGAAGGGCACCAGAGGGGGCAGAGGGTAGGCTGTGTGAACAAGCAAGCTGGAACAGCCAGTTCCTTCTTACCTGTTTGTACGCTCACACCCGTCCCCGAGCCAGAACTCAGGAGATGGGTAACCTGTAAGGCAATGTGGGTGATGGTGACCTCCAGGGATTGGTCATCACAGTAGTCAGCATCCTATGCTCCACTGAGCTGCTTAGATGGGGACAGGGAGAGACGACTTTTCTCCTACAATGGGTGCCTATGGGCTACGCTGTCATTTATCATGCCATAACTTTCCGCTACTGCAGGGGGCATTGCCATGCCCGGGACAGCTTAGGGAAGGGACTAACTCCTGCCCCTAAACTGAAAGCAAAGCCAGCCAAGATCTATCAAAATTAGGACTGAAAAATGTAAAAATATAGAATAAATTTGAATGAAAGAAATAAAACCCTCTGTGTTTAGTGTCTGAGCATGAGCAGCCAAGACACCAGGCAAATTTCCTATAAAATAGTATCCGAGAGGCATTCCAGGCATGCCATTACCACTAAAATAACCTTATCTATCATTACTATCTATCTGTTAGCAGGGATACTAAGAGTAGAGCCCCCAAAGAAGATCTAAATGCACAGGTGGGCTCTCGTATTTTATGAGATCCACACTGTAAATATATCCAACAAGTTTAATCTGCACCGAGTTTGGTGGATCAGTTTTGGTATATTGTGATGATGTGAAAATTTCATCTTCCCTCACTCTTAAATTTTCAGCAATTTATTAATTGAAAATGAACAAACTGATATGTAAAATAGTACTTCTACTGTGACCATAGGAGGTTGCTTAACTGGAAAATGACCCAAAATTCATACAGTGAGGATGTGAATTGCACAGTTGCTTCCAATTTCAGTTGGGATAGTGTCCAGTGCAGCACTTGCCTCAGTTCTTGCCATGTCAGGTTACTTTTCCCTCTGAAAGAACCTGTGCTAGCATAGGAGTGGTTAAGAGTTTGAACTGGACTGTTTCTGGATAAAATCTCACGGGCTAACTCACTAGATGGCCCTGGACAAAACACACTCTCTTTCTCTTTTTCTCTCATCCTCATCCTTTCAGCAATGTGAGAATAACTCTTTTACCTAACAAGGGTCTTGTAGAAGTTGATGAGTCTATGGAATGTATTTAGGAAATGATGAAATATGAACCGTAAGCAGTATCATGGAAAACTGATAACATTGTGCAGTAGTTAGTGTGCTTCCAAGCCACTGAAAGACTAATTTTATTTCCTAGGGAAGAAGAAATGCTGGATTCCAGATGATAAAAAAGCTTATGTAGAAGCTGAGGTTAAAGAGAGCGGTGGTGGCAAAGTCACTGTTGAGACTACAGATGGGAAGGTAAGCCCCCCCCCCCCCATTTAATTAGTTACCAAAGCAAAACATACTAGATGTAATGAGGACAAAGGAACAGATTTTGCATATGTAAGCTATAAACTTAAATAGAAAGAAGAAAGTGTCCAAGGAAGGGACACGCAAGACAGACCTGCACATGTACCTAGAGACATTTTTCTGCTATTTGCACCACCTGAGATCCCACTGCTAAAGAGACAAGTCTCTTTTTAAACTGAACAGACGTTTGTGTGTTTTCAGCAGCAGAGAAATGCTGGAATGGCAAGCAAAGATTGTGCAGCTCTATTCCACGTTTACATGCCCCTTCTTTGAATCTAGGATATAGGCATGAATCAGACAGGAACCCACATGCAGTTGCTTCCAAGTTCATGTAGATTCCCAAGTTTGCAATCTGATGATAGATATGGAGCAATATCATTTTTATGAACCTGAGCTTGAACAGGGCAATGTCTACAGCATTCCCACACTTTGCCAAGCTATCATGTTTTTGCACGAATCAGTGTGTCATCATCAGCCAGCCTATCCATGGGAGGCATCATTTTATCCAAATGGTCTGTCCTGGTTATCCTGGCAAGGCTGCAATCCTGATGATCATGTGTTCACTCCTGGAGGCAATTATGTGGGAAGTATATATGATATCATTTGGGCATCATTTATGTCTTGTGTGTAAAAACAGAAGAATGAGCCACGGGGTGAAATAGAAAGAACATAGAGTTATGCTAAGTTATTAATGACAAACTATGGATAAACCATGACAAACAAGCCTTGATGGCTTAGTAATTGTATTTCTTATGTTATTTGGGCTTTTTGATGCACTCTTATGTTCTAGGCAGGCAAATAGGATAAGATTTAACTCTGAACTCCAGTTCTCACCACTTCAGATGTCTATCCCGCTCATTTTCACATTGGCAGATAGCCATCAGGGTTGCAGTTAACTGAAAGCAAGGGCGTATTATTGCCTACAGCTATGAGTAGAAATATTCAAATAAGTGACACCTTTAGAAACATAGTTCAGTCTCTTTCTTTTCATATTTGTCAGCTTTCCCAAGAGACCAGAAACTATCCCATTTGTATTATAGGATAATAATGACTTCCCCTTATAAGGCTTCTATAAAGATTCTGCAGTGCACTCCTAAGCAGAGTTACACCCTTCTAAATCCATTGAAGAAGATGGGCTTAGAAGTGTACAACCCTGCTTTGGAGTGCGCTGTCAGTCACACAATATATGTGAAGGGTTTTATTACTGCTATATTGCTATGGCTGCAAAGAGCTGTTCAGAGTGTAGTTTCCATTTGCTGGCAAACCCATTCTTGAAAAATAATGCCCAATATTAGCTTTTTATTAGAGCATAATATCAGCTCACTTGGTCATTTCTGTAGCAGTAGAAAGACTGCCTCTTCTTTCTTGCAGACAGTCACTGTGAAGGAAGATGACGTTCAACAGATGAACCCCCCAAAGTTTGACATGATTGAAGATATGGCTATGCTGACCCACCTCAATGAGGCATCAGTGCTACACAACTTGTACAGACGCTACAGTAACTGGATGATCTATGTATGCTTTTAAAAATGTTTTGACTTGCATTATGTAGGAGAAACTTTATGCAGTTTATCAACAATTGCAACTGAGGTTGGTCTTCTAGTCTTCCCTCCCCTACAATTCCTCCATAAGATTCAATTCTAGTTGTGTACAGAGGAGTGTTTCTTCATTATATTTTTCCTTTCTTCATCCATGTTCTCTGTTCCCTTGCATATTTAATTCTCCTTGCTTCTCTGAAAGTCTGCTGCTTAGAAATTCTGAAAACAACAGGGACAGATAAGATCATGCTACCCCAAGCTAGAGCTGTCTAACCTAGGGTAGCTTGGTCCTCTGTGTTTTCTTACCATAGATCAAGGAGTATTTTATATCATGTTAGACGTCTTTCTTCAATATGATTTGCTTACTAGGAAGAAAAGAGGAATGATAAAAAAATCTGTGCAGTGTCTTTAGGACTCCAGTCTCCAATAATTTCTCATTTTTATATCCCTAAGTAGAAGCTTGCCTCGGGCAGCCACACGGTCTAGTTGCCCCAAGATCTTTTCCTACCATATATGAATTAAAAATATTTCTCTTGTGGTTTATTATATGATGAACAGGATGATGACAGCATGTTAAATGAACAAGGGCTGAGTAGGGGACAATTTTATGATTTTCACCAGTGAGGCCTATTATTTTGGCCCATTTTAGAATTGTCTTTTTTTTTTTTTTGCATTAGGCAGCCAATTGAGATCATAAGAGTCTTGATCATGTCCCCCGCAATGGGATACCAGCCCCCAGTTGACAACTGGCCTCTCTGTGCCTCTTCCAGCAATAGCATTCTCTCCCCAACATTCACATGACTGAGGCAGCTGCTCCTGGGATTTTGGCAACCCAGGCATCTGCACTGTTTGCTTCTATGCGTTGGCCAACTCTGGCAACAAGATATTTTGAGAGAAATCTTGGAAGTTGGGAGGGCTGATCCAGGCTACTCTGGTCTGTCCTTCATCTCCTTGCTGCTTCCTAGAGATAGCAGAAGCAGAATAAATTATGCATAATGAACAAATATGCATACGTTGTGTAATTTATTCAGCTTGCAGCAGCTGAATTTTCTTAGTGCAAAGTCTGGATCACTATGCAACAGTATTTGGGAATTTATAGGACAGAATCTCCAGAGTCTTGACAGTGGGAATTGTTTATACCACTGTCTGTGCAGACTGTTTTGCTTCCTAAATGTTATGCACTGGGCTGCACTGAGTAGGATCCATCATCTTGCAACAGATTAAGACCTGCATTCAGATATTGAAATAACATGCTCAAATGCATAGTTGTGCACCATGATATAGATGCAAGGATCTGGAACAAATCACTGTCTCTTGACTTTGCCAACCACACAGGCTTAATAATAACATTCAATTTATATACTGCCCTTCAGGACAACTTAATGCCCACTCAGAGCGGTTTACAAAGTATATCATTATTATCCCCACAACAAAACACCCTGTGAGGTAGGTGGGGCTGAGAGAGCTTCAGAGAACCATGACTAGCCCAAGGTCACCCAGCTGGCTTCAAGTGGAGGAGTGCAGAATCAAATCCAGCTCTCCAGATTAGAGTCCCGCGCTCTTAACCACTACACCAAACTGGCTTGTCGTAAAGCGAGTTGTATGTCACTTTAATGTGATGCTATGGAAAAGGTGTAGGGTAGCAGATCAAGTGACACTGCTTTCCCCTAATCAAGTAGCATGGATTGCTCTGAGAAGTGGCTTGATGGAGGCTGGGAGACTTCAAGTCTTTCTCCAAATTTACAAATTACTGTCTATGGCCAGCTAATCTTTGCATGATAGACCTAATGGAAACACCTTTCTTAACTGCAGCACTGTTGTTTTTAATAAAATTTACTCCCATAATTACGTTCTATTCTATCTATGACATTTTAATCCTGCTGTTCCTTCAGAAAGCTCATTAACATGGTTCTCCTTTCCACATTATATTCTCATAACAACTATCTGAGATAGATTAGGAAGAGAGAAAGTGACTGGCCCAAGGTGAGAATCATGATCTTTAAACCCCAGTCTTCCCGATCTCAATCCAGCCATGACACTACACTGCCTTGTTCTATGATGATAATCACTTTGTTCCTCAGTTTTTGGGCTGCTAGTAAGGTTTTATGGACCATCTTTATAAAACTGCTTTACTTCTTTAAGGCAAATTAGAGCAACAGCTGAAAGGGAAGCTGAGAATACCTTCCGAATCAAGGTTAGAACTTCTAAGTGCCTTCTTTCAACTTCCTTTTTAGACTTATTCGGGTCTCTTCTGTGTGACTGTAAACCCCTACAAATGGCTGCCAGTCTACAAGACAGAAGTTGTTGGGGCATATAAGGGCAAGAGGCGTTCAGAGGCTCCTCCTCACATCTTCTCCATTGCTGATAATGCATACCATGATATGCTGCGCAGTAAGTAGACTCGTTTCCTCATGACGTTACACTGTACAGATCTGGCTGTCTAAAGAAGGAGCAGAATTTGACAATATTTACTCAAAAGGTAGGCTACCCTGAATGTATGACAGGCAGCCCTCCTAAAAAAAAGAAGTTCTACATAAAAAAGCAGATGATCCTGAATTTGAAATGACCCCTCCCTCCAAAAACATAGTATAAACAAAGTTTTTAATTACATAGTAATTAATATACAATAAACAATGTGGACTACAGAAGAAAATTATTATTTTCACTTTTTATACCTCTTTGCATTGTAACTATGCAAATAGTATTGGCTCATGCTGTTTCATTTTTTAAAAGGCAATAGACAGGCTTTTTACCTCTCTCCCCTGCCACCAGATTATTAGGCAAAGACTGAGATAACAACTAACTAACAGGCAGTGCAATCCTATAGCCTTCTGAGTCCATTAAAATCATTGGGTTTAGAAGGGTGTGATTCTCCTTGGGAATGTGCTGTTAAACTGCCCACCCCCCACATGCTTTCTGTCAACTTGAAGTCACACTTTTCCAAGAGATTGTATTGTATCACCAAACCAGCAGGGATGTCTTTATCCTTCCCTATCCCAAATGTCTACCAACTCATGTCCACTCACTCTAAAATGTCTGCTAACAGCTACAGCTAATGTGATAAATTGCTGGAAACCCTGTGGGTGTTTGGGGTTTCTTTCTCCTAGAAAAAAGAGAGAGAGCAGAACTACTAGGCAACTCCTGCTTGAAGTACAAAGGAAGAAGCAAAAGCTGGCTGTGAAGTAAAAATTAATAAATAATAATAATATGTTTATTGCTTTTCCGGCCGAAGCCATAAGCCATACAAACACCAACAAAATATGAACTGTACACTTGAACATACCCAATTCACATAGATATAACTCGTCATTATCACTTTAAACTATCTAAACTCATGAAAATCTTGTTTCTTTATCACCGTGGCTAAAAAGGAAGCCACTATAGCAGAGGTTTGATTGTCAGGAAAGTTATCAGACAATAACACTGAGATTGCCCAAGGAAGGAAGGGAAGCTTTTCTTTTAACATAATAGGAATAATAAATCTCTCTCTTTCCTTACTCCGCTTAGGGCAAAAAACTATTATATGATCCAAGGTCTCTAACTTTCCTTGTCCGCAGTCACAAACTCGTTCAGAATAAGGGAGTCCAGAGAAACGACCAGAAAGCACTCTAGAGGGGAAGGAGTTAAGTCTAGCCAATGTGAAGGCTCTGCGTTGAGCTGGAATCTTTAAAGAATAGCAATAAGATGGAATAGCCTCTGGGGGTGAAAGTCCCAGGGATAAGCCTGAACATGTACATCTGGCTCCCTGGAGAGTACTGCTGTAATAGAGATACTTTAGTTTTAATTTTATAACTCTGAGGGCCTCATTTGTCTGTAAAGATGTTATATCAATATCCAGAATTTTTAGTTTCTGGTTAATTAAATTAGTTCGGCTACTCTTATAGGTATCCTGCGAGATCAAATGTGCAAAACCTACTTTCCCTGAATTGTCCTTGTAAATTTCCTTGTTCAAGAACAACTTAAAGGCTGTAATCCATGCTCTCTTCTCAATTGAGGGTTGGGCGAATTCCACCCTAAGTGCAGTACCTGCTACGCATCTCGGGACTGCGTGAAGTAAAAATCTGAACCAGAAACATAGGTTAATACTAGCTGAGTTGCAAATCCACCCCACCATTCCTACTGCTCCTATTTGCCAGGCAAAGAATTGCAGTTTCCAAAGCCAGCAAGTCCAGCAGACCCCTTCTCTTCTGTCAAAGCAGCCAGAAACGCAGTATTTGCCAAAAGTTGCATTATCACTTTCACTGTCACTCCTCTCTGCTAGTGAATGAGTTAATGCAGTTTCTCCAATGCTTTCCATGTACACATTGAATCACCTTTCACGTTAGCCCCCACTGTCTCTGCATAGACAGTGATCTCTGCTTAAATCACTCACCAAATCTATATGGAAGATGCCCCCCCTTTTTAGAAAGCCAAAAAGATTTTTTTAAATGTTGTCTTTCTTTTGAGTAAATAGTACAGTATGCTAGGCACTATATAAAGAACAAGGTCCAAGGAGTTTGTGAGAAAATTGTAATTAGCCCTGTTCACAAGTTACGGGGATTTGCATGTTCAGCATACACTTGATTTTTCTGTATGCATATGTTAAGCATATATGTTAACTTAAGCATGCGTTATGTAAATGTTCTTTTACTACACATAACTAGAGAGAAGTATGGGGGAAATGTCCTTGATATGTCACCTTAAGTAATGTCAGGGGAGTATCTTCTTATAGTTTGGAATGGAATATAGAAGAACTGGGCTGTAGCCTGGGCAGGCCTATCTGTGTACTGCTTCACCATAAGGAGCCATATGCCGATGTAATTTTTTTTTTAAATACAGGCTTTAAATTCATATAATAATAGCTTCCCTTTAAAGAACAACAGCTTATTTTTAGAACTGGAATATGTCTGGTTTTTAAAAAATAGTGGTTTCTGGTGCCCCATAACTGTAGAACTGCTCCAGTAGTATCAGAGTTATTCAGTTCTGCCCAACTAAGTTTTCCCTGGTGGATTTTTCCAGGTAATTACCACCCCTGAAAACAATCTTCCTTCAGTTACTATGACTGTGAATATAGTAAGGTGCTTAAATGAGGGCAATATGTTTTCATTATAAGTAGGTAAACACTTCTGAACTTTAAAATAACTGTTCTTATTTAACTTACACACTTGATACTAACAATTCATGAGCATTTAAATACACATAGTGGATTGGGCAACAGGGTTATAGAAGAGAGTGTCCTCAGTTTATGAGCAAAACATGGATTTTCCCATTGATTTGTTTGAAACCTCATCTAGAAATGTGGCAGCCTCACTTAGCAAACCAGACTGGATATAGATTTGTAGTTGCTTAAATATCTAGAATGCTTTTTACAGGCTGAAAACACCACCCTGAACTGAGCCTAGCACACTCCAGGGAACAACTGTAGACTGTATAATGTAAAATGTCACCAGCCGCCAGTAATGACCAATACGCATAAATTCAACAAAAATTATAGTGCGTGTTTGAACATATTCTCTTCTTCCATCAGAGGGCAGTGGTGATGCATCGCTGACAACAGGGAGACTAATATTTGCAAAGGCTTAGAAATGCGTTACCAAGGAATTTTTGGCAACCAGTTTGTTTATTTTAAAAGTTGAGCTGAACAGAGTACAATGGAGAAAGTACCGTTTACATTGCTAAAATAATGTATCAACTTATGGGACAAATTTACATTTTGGGCATTGTGTTAGAACCATCTGAATTACCATAAAGGTTAATGCGTAAAAGAGCAGAGCAAAATCTATAATTATGCTTGGCATATCACTATGTTTTGTTTTCTAAATACTTGTAATTATACCATCTTTAAATGAGAGATGTCCCCCCCCCCCCACCTTTAGGAGGCATAAACTATTGTTAATGGAGGAATGAGGAAAGCTTTTTTCCAGTATGCTTTCCGGCCTAGTTTGTCTAGATCTAGACAAAGGGAACTGGGTAGGAATTTACTTTCCCATCCCTATCCAGAAGTACAATACAATACAAGTATGACTCATGTTTGCCACTCTTGCGTGGATTGATAATTTGAGGAGCCAAGAACTTTTAATTCCAGCCTCTTGGTTTACAAATGAATTACCCGCTTTCCTGATACAACGCTAATTTTTAGGATTTTTCCTAATGTCCTTCCCAAGAAGTAGACATGCCACCCTGCTGCCCCTGGAACGTATGAGTGCACCCTACACAATACTAACCATTTTCTGCATTCACAGAGCACCTCCTTTATTAGAAAACAAAGAGGATCCCCTCTTCTTGAAATTTTTCTGATACAACCAGACTTTTGGTTTCGGTGCTGAACTAGAAATTTCTACAGGGGTAGGTGAAAGAGAAACATCTAAAGGATTAGAAGTCTTCCAGCCAGAATATCTCCATTTCATGTCACAGGATCTTTGATATGCTAATGAACTGCAACCTACCTGAATCCCTCCTGTATCTGCTTCTTTGCTCTCTTCCTACTTGTATTGTTTGATAATGTCAAACACAAGTATTGCTTTGGGCATTTTTTTAAAACCAAGAAGCTGGTCCAGTAAAATCATTTTTGCTCTCTTTGGGACAGTCATGCAACAGCGTGTACTGCAAGAATCCACATAGCACTAAATAAGGGAAAGGACCCAAGAGCATTTGCAGTCCAATAGAATACTGAGTTTCACGAGTCCTTCTAAGTATATAATAAAGAAGAAATCCAATTTGCTGGTTTGTTAGAAGGAAGGTCCCATTAGATGGATTTCAGGTTCACTATATCTTATGTGCTTTGGTGAAATTTAATATTCTGGATGTGTGTTCTGTGTGTGTGTCTGCTGAGGAAGTTGAGTGCCATAGTTTTTGCATGGCTCCATCCCAAACAGATTAAAAGGATATAACTGGAACAGCTTACTGGTAGAAATTCTAAAAATGTCATCTGCTTATAGAGGATGGCTTTTGATTGGTAAGTATATCAAAGATTCCAGTAAAATCAAGACCTTCAGACTGGAATTGCAAAATCTTGTTAGATAGATGGATGGACGAGTGAACATAAGACTGAGACCACTGGTCCATCTAGCTTAGTACTGTATATTCTGATGGATACACAGAAGGATCTTTCCCAATAGCTGAGGTCCTCCTTTTACTTGAGGTGCCAGGAAGTGACCCTGAGACCAACTGTGTGCAAAACATTTGCTTTACCACCAAGTCACGGCCCCTACTTTTATCTTTCACCTGTTCTGTTCAAACTACATAGTAGACTTCTAGTGAAATTTCAAACTTATTTTTCTTTTCCCCCCAGATCGAGAGAATCAGTCGATGCTGATCACGTAAGTGGCTCGTTTCAGACATCTTACACGAGCAAAAGTGAATTTTTCTGAAAGGTTACTAACATGTTATGTGAGCACATGAAGCACGTCTAGTATGTATTCTTACATGACAAATAGCTCTCAAGATCATTAACACTGCCAGAAAAAGCAGTAAAAATTTCCCTTGAATTATGTTCTACTGTCTACCACTGAGGGTGTATGAAAGTTGTGAGTACCTCTTCTAGAGACATTTGGTCTAAAAATGGAGACAGAAGGACCAAATGTATAAATACATTTATTTATACATTTATACATTTGCCTTGATACATTTATTTGAATATAATGATCTTTAAAGTTATTTTTTTTAAATGTGCAAAGAAGTCATTGAAGATGGCTGACCTATAAAGCAGACAGAGTGTTGGAGACCAGCGAGCACAGAATTCAGACCCAAGAGTTTGTTGCTCCTTGCCTCTTTGATCTGATATTGAATAAGCTATTTTTAGTGCTCTTTTCATGATTGCCTTCTGGATGCATTTTGTGATTGATGAGAGAAGTTGCCCTTGGACAAATAGGAGGCATCTACATAACTGGGTGTGACGGCTTGCTCTGCAGGTAACAGAATTGATCACACCCAGCCAATCAATGCTGTGTGATAGCTAAGTGGAAGTTCCACATTCAGAGGCACTATGCTTCTGAATGCCAGTTGCTTGGGAACAACAAAAGTGAGAGGCTTTACTGCTGCCTGTGAACCTTACCTAGCATCTGGTTGGTTGCTCTAAGAAACGGGTCACTGAATTAGGTGGATCACTTATGTTACACCAGAGGCAGTGGGCTGCTTCTTGCATTCATTCACCCAGGCAGATATAACTTGTGACCCACAAAACAGAGCAGCTGTGCATAGCAATCCACTACAAGCTCAGTATGCCTCCTGTGCTTGTTGCTTGAGACTGTACAAACAGCACCTAATTGGGCCACAGTACATGGACGTTAGGTTTGGTAAGGCACAGGTCATACATTCCTGACCTCACAGAATCAAAGCTACTTGTCGTTTAGGGAAAAATAATCCAATCACTTTATAATGCTCAAAAATGCAGTGTGATAGTTACAGCTGGAGATGTAATTTTCTGCATGTTTCAAGGATATTTTAACAATGTAGTCTCTCCCAAATGAAGGTTTGTGTTGCAGTGGTTAAAATGTGCTGAAAGTGCATTAAGGAGCTACTTGCAAAATGTGTTTATGACGTGGTTGGTCACCCACGCAGTTGCATGATGAGTGGTCATGTGCACACAAAACCTTCTGTTGTGGCCCGTGAAAATGCATTTTCCAGAGCCCAGAGTATATAAGATCAGGCTTTTGGAAAATGCAAGCTTTAACAGAGCAATGTGTCGTGACCTGATACAGTTGTAGATTTGCCACAGCATTTCCCACTAGGAATGCTGCAGATTTCACAACAGTGTTTTTGGCAGTTAAGCGTCCTATTTGGCCATCACAAAGAGGTGAAAATATAAATAATAATAATAATAATAAAAAAAAAACAAAAACAAAAACAAAAACAAAGAGGTGAGCTGATCTCATGAACTGCTCACCTGAGCACTGAACAATTTGAGCAACTGCTGAACAAGTTTGCGGCTGTCCTGTTGTTGCTAACTTTGTTTCCTGGGTGGGACATCAGAAGCTCTAAGCACCCCTCCCTGAACATGCCTGCATCCCTACAAGGTTGGAACATCACTTGTTTGTTCTGAACAGGCACAAGCAACCAAACACTGGCAAAGAGGATATGAGCCCAATGGGCGAGCAATCAAGCATTGCTGTTTTTCACTAGCACTGCTGTGCAATGGCCCTCTTCTCACATATGCCACAGTTGCCCTGCATAAGAATATTACTACTACAGCAGCTGGGAAGGGATCGAGCCTCTATTCACACCTTTATGTTTCTCCCCATGAATCATTTGATCTGTTGGATTTATAGGAGTACAACCTTCACAGACACCTAAGCTTTCCTGATAAGGAGAGGAGCCAATCCTTTACTGCTACATGGTAGATACCGCTATTCATACATGAACTGTAGCCTATTGTTGATGTGTGTGATAATCTATCACTGCTATGATTTAGAGGTTCAGTAATCAATACAAAGTAAGCAGGTATGTAATTCAAGCAAAAACATTTCATCTACATTCACTAGTGAGTTTACAATATAACACCAATGTTATGGGAGCTCAGGATAAACTATAATCACCTTCAGTTACTGCTGGCAACAGAAAATTAGGCAGAATCTTAATTTGCCTAGGAGAGCCAGCAACATAGCTTGCGTGGGCAGGTTTGAAAAATCAATTGCAGTCAAAAACTGGAGTTGAATTATGGCATTTTATTTTTTTATATATAGTGGAGAATCTGGTGCTGGCAAGACTGTGAACACAAAGCGTGTCATTCAGTACTTTGCCACTGTAGCAGCAATTGGGGAACCTGGGAAAAAGAATGTAAGTGTTGGAGATTATTGTTTTCTTCTTTAGTACAAGTAGTATTTAGTAGACAACAGCTGGAAGACATTCTGTCTCCAGGTCACTGGAAACACTGGGCAGTTGTTATGCTTTCATCCTGTTACATTATTGCAATTTGCTTGGTCTTTCTCCAGAATCAATGTTGTAATTGAAATGACTAGGATTAGGCTTCAGGGCTCATCTTTTCCAGATACATTAGTGCTTATAAGTGGATGACTGGCATGACATCTCCCAAGAATCCTGGGGACTGGTGCTTGGTGAAGGAATTGGGAACTTTCTGTAAGAGAATCCTATAGCTTCTGACAAGACTACAGTTCCTAGGATTCTATGAAGAGAGGGAATTATTAAAGTCTTTGGTCTAGCTATACATTGAGAATTCTGGAGCTAGATCAGTGCCACAATTCTTGATGTTACATTGAAAGGAAAAAAGTTATAAAGCATAACTTTTAATTTTTTGTTCTGGATTTGTTTTCCCTTTGTTACATCATATTTTTTTGATCCATTGGATCAATTTTTTGGTCTGATGGATGAGCACTTTTGCACAGATGAATCTTCTCTTTGTCCTGTGCAATATAGATCCATAGACCAAACAATTATGAGGGATGAATTAGCGTAGAACAAAGGCATAGAACAAACTACTCTAAGGCTAGTACATGAGCCAGCAATGCAACATCAAACTTTGGGTCTATTGGCTTGTAGGAATTGATGATTTAATGCTGACAGCACTGATCACCTGTTTGGTAGTGCTTTTACTCTGCAGGAACATAGCATGTACACCTATGGGCTCTGGGTGTAGGAGTGGATGGGGACTGTATATAGAAACATATCTGCATGCTGATTCTGGGGGGAAAGAGTAAGTACTGCTAGAAAGTTCTCCTTAGGAATATTTATGAAAAAGAACATTTCTGTATATAAGAATACACAAAGTCTGTGCAAAATGATTTGTATTATTTATATTTTAAATGGCTATTGCTGATGTATTGTGTACTGTGTTTTAAATTGTTGTAATCCGCCCTGATCCCACTTGGTTGGGGAGGGCAGACTATAAATGTAAGTAAATAAATAAATAAATAAATAAATAAATAAATAAATAAAAATTACTGAGAGCTAGTGATCAATGAGGCTGGATTATACTTGCAAATCTATTAACTCTTTCATTAGATCTTTATTTAAATTTTTTCCATCTCCTCCTCACCCCTGCAACTGCTCCTTTGGTAGCAACCAGCCACCAAGACTGGAGTAAGTATAGGAGGACACAGTTCTTGAATTTATGTTGTATGGACTTGCTATATAATGAATGCTGTTAATAAACCTACAGAAAACACATTTTTGCATGGCTAAAGCCTAAAATAAGGGTCAAACCAGGTGAGATGTGAAAGATCAGCAATTAAGACCTTCCATGATTTTTAAATACCTAATTAGCATCCTGTACGGCTGCCCTGAAGACTGGAGAAAGGGTCACTTGTTCAGAGAGTGTTTAACCCTTTCCTTTCAAGCCCTTTCATGAGTTAAATAGCACCTCTAAAATACAGTTAGTGCTTTGGCAGTGAAAAGACAAGGTGCAAGCGCATATCTTTCCCCATTCATAGTGCTAATTGGTGCTTTGAGGAAGAAGGTTTTACATTGTGGAACAGGCATGGGGAGAAACAGTTAAATGACTTGTCACCAACAGTCCTTGGCTGATCTTCTAAGAGGAGCCAAGTAACCAGCTTTTTTTAAAAAAGGCAGAAGATCATACAGATTTTTGACGTTTGTCTTGTATGACTCTAACTCAGCTGATGTGTATTTGCTACAAGTCAAAAGCAAAGTCCAAATCACCAGAAATGTGTGATTAACTTCGCTGTACAAGTGTATAGCTATAGTATAATGTGAGCTTTTTTGACCCATTTTAGCTTTTTTGACCCATTCTAATGTATTTTTCATAATGAATGTTTCTCACGGGGTCTATTCCAAGTGTGAAGTGCTAACATTCCACTGATTTCAGTTGCAGTGAGTTGCTATGCATTTAATACTAACATAGAAATAGGTGTTCCTCCTTCCACACAAACTTGCCCATATCCAACCCCCTTTTCTCCTCAGTCCTACTGTGTCTTCTGCTGAACTGTGTGGTAGCAGACAATATTCCATTATCCATTAGACTAGACATCAAATCCATAAGACGTGATCATATGCATACCTCTCGGGGCTTATACATACTAAGGCATTAGACCCAAACTCTTGGATTTTTTCAAATCACCAAATTTTTCACACAATGATTGCTGTTATCAATGGAAATGTCATTATTTGTTGCTTCTCTCCCTATCCCCCAGTGATTCAGTCTATTTCATGTAGGTAGATTAGGTTAATGGGAGAAATGTTTGAGCATATTAAATTAATTGCTGTATGAATGTATCACCTTGAACCATCCTTAGATTCTGCACATAGTTTTGAGCTGGCCTATTTTGTCATTAATAAAAATGAAAATGCATGTTTACACCTGTACAAGCATTTATGTTTCTCTGTGGAAATGGCTTACTAAAATGAACTTCTAATCTTTGCATTGTAAGGGGACCTTGGAAGATCAAATCATCCAAGCGAACCCAGCCCTAGAGGCCTTTGGGAATGCGAAAACCCTGCGAAATGACAACTCCTCACGTTTTGTAAGTATGTTTTATTTTTGTGGCACCTTACTGATCTCTCTTTATCAATAACTTTGATTTTTTTAATTTAAAGATTAATCTGCCACCCCCTCAACCATCAGCCTCCTCAGACTTGTTAACAGTATATATAAAATCAACAATAAAATACAATCTGTTTTGAAATATAGTCAACATTGCAGCATAAAGGCCAATAACTATAACATTGCAAAAAACAGTTAAAATTTTATAAATCCAGCTCCATGGATGAACAAGAAAGGGGTTAGGAAAAATGATTAAAAAAATCAATGCATGGCTAAATGAGAAGTTTTAACCCAGCGACTAAAACTAAGAAGGCAGGCACAAATGGCAGCTGAAGGGAGAGCAGTCCGTTAAAACAAGGAGCCAGTACAGAAAAGGCCTCCTCTCGAGTAGCCATCACCTTACTGTTGATGGGGACATGCAGAGAAAGGCCTTGGCAGTTATCCTTGAGATGTCAGCATGTAGGAATCTTTATGTTCCTTGGAGTTATTTATAACTGAAAACCAAAAGCCATGTAATACCTCTTATCAGAACCAACCAAAATAACACAGAACAGAATTCAAACTAGCGAGTTCTGCCAGAACGCTTTATCAGTCTGGATGTTAGCTCTAAAATAACTATTACATCTTTTTCTGTGGTTGGTGTGTTTTATTTGGTGCTAGAGAGGCATTTGATTCTCTACTGTTTGTTAGATTTTCAGAGTGAGCCTGCCAATGTTCCTTCCTCTTTCCATAAAGCTAAGAGTATAATTTGATAGCAACTCTGCCCAGTATCACCTAATCTATTCAAGTCTGATTGACATTCTGCACAGGATGCAGATAAGATGCATTAGGATCAAGGCTTGAATCACCTTAAAAAAATAAAACAACCCCCAGCCTGAGTAGGCGTTCTGTCAGAACTCAAAAGCTTGCATGTTGTTTTGTGTTATTTGGATTGTCCTTATAAAAAGATAGACACTGTCTGTTTTATAACTTAAAGTTTAATAGTTGGTGTTATTTATTTATTTATTTGTTTGTTTGTTTAGCCTAAACTACCTCACAGGGTTGTTGGGAGGATGAAATGAAGGAGAAGAGAATGACGTTAGCTGCTTGAGGTCTACATCAGGGAGAAAGATGGAGTACAACTGAAGAAAATAAATAAATGTCATCACAATGATAGCAGGGCTGCCTAGACCAGTTTATCAAGAAGAGCAAAGGATGGGAAATGCTTAATAATGTGTAGTGCCCTGCTGTCTGGAAAATGTAGGCTAAATATGCATCCTAGGTAGTTGGAGGGGGTGATGAACCACTGAAAAGCAGCGTCGCAACAACAGTTCTCTTGTACTGCTTCCATCAATAGCAGAGAATACAGCACAGTGCAAGTGAAGCGTACAAGTCATGCATAACAGTCCCTCAGGGATGCAGAAACAGCTAGCTGGTCATGAGACAACAGAAGGGAACTGTTGTTCTAATTTTGGCTTGTGGGATGCAAAGCTGCAGCAACTACAGCCTGGCTCTGTCATTTCCCTGCTCATGTTCTGTAATGAGGACAGTGGAGATCGTAGCCTTTTCAGACACCTGAAAGCTACATGATATGTTATGACCAGATTGTATTTCTTTATCTCCATTTGTATGTCTGAGGAGATAAAGCTTGTCTCTTGAGGAATCGCTGGAATGCATCCGCTGCACCGTTTCATCCAGTCCCCTCTCCTGAGCCAAGCCTCCCCCAAATCAATGCCTGTCCAATCTTTTCAAGAAAATCTCTAAGAAAACAGAACCCATAGCCATTATAGTTTATTCTGTGGCTGAAACACTGATTAGATGGATGTGCCTAAGTAATGATTTATCTGAATCTGCATTCATTTAGATTAAACTAAAAATGAAAAGGTGTGGTGTCAGAGAGACAGACATTATTTTGTGTTTTGGGCACAGAGATTCTCAGTATATGTTTTCCAAGGTCAAATCTAAATCGATTTTTATGTTACTATTGCTACTTGTAAATGCAGTAAAGGATTTTAGAAAAACAACTTTTTAAACATTTACAAGTCAAAGTATCAATTGTTTCCAGATTCAGATTTAATAACATTATAATAATAACATTCAGTTTATGAAAGAAAGAAAAAAGAGGGAAGTTAACATTCAGTTTATATACTGGCCTTCAGGACAACTTAACGCCCACTCACCCATGCCCACTCAGAGCGGTTTACAAACTATGTTATTATTATTCCTCACAACAACCACCCTGTGAGGTGAGTGAGGCTGAGAGAGCTCTGAAAGCTGTGACTGACCCAAAGTCACCCAGTTGGTTTCAAGTGGAGAAGTGGGGAATCAAACCCAGGTCTCCAGATTAGAGTCTCACCACTCTTTAACCACTATATTAAACTGGCTCTCAGATTTGTATCTGAATACAAATTTATGCTGATTTATGTGAGGTGGTGATTGATTGACACATGTTGACATTAGTCATCACTGATTACCCTTTGAGTCCTGTGAGGGAAAGATAGGCTAGAAGTAATATAAATAAATAATTTGGAAAATCAAATCCTTGTCATATCAAAGTTCAGAAATGTGTAGGCTTTGTGTTGTTTATCAGTGCAATCCTAAGCAATTATACTGTTCTCTGTCCATTGACTTTAATAGGCTTAAAAGGGTGTAACTTTACTTAGGACTGCAATAAAAATATTCTACCTATCTAGTTGTTTCTGTGTTTTTATTAATATGTGATTTCCCTCCCCCCACATACAAATTAGGGCAAATTTATCAGAATCCATTTTGGCACTACAGGCAAACTATCATCAGCTGATATTGAAATATGTAAGTAACATGCTAATTTATAATTACTGATCTATTTATCCTTAGTTGGATCCAAAAGTTCCATTGTATAAGTGGAAAATACTTTTGCTGACATAAAGGCAGGGGCACTGCCTCTGCAGATTTCCCTGAAGAACTGCACCCCTCTGTTCTGTCCATGAGGGTCATTAGCAGCTTTTCAGGTGGCACAGTGAGGCATGGGAGACAGGGAGAGGTAACTAAGATCCCTTCTACAGTCAGATGACTGCTTGCATTTCTTTGGATCCAACTCCTTTCCACATGTTTCAACTTAATTCTCAACCTAATTCTTCACTGTCCAACCAGATCTGCTAGAAAAATCCCGAGTAATTTTCCAGCAACCAGGTGAGAGAGGCTACCACATCTTCTACCAGATCCTGTCAGGGAAAAAAGCAGAGCTACAAGGTAAGAGTAAAGACAAGATAAATAGATGTTGAGAGCTGGAACTTGTGTGAATAGATAAATGGGCTGAAGGTGAAGGGTGGAAATTAGTTTTTTTTTTTAAAGGTCTAAACGAGTGTCACCTCTGATCAGGAATTAAATTAAAAACTGGTCACTTGCAGAACATGTTTGAAATAAATTAAAACAGCAGTCGCCATTCATTGAAATTAGCAGTCATTAAATAACAGAAGTTGTTATTATTATGAGCTCACTTTTTGCCATACGATTTCATGGACTGTTGGTACAAAACAAAGAGTTCAGTCACTATCCAGAAAGGCAGAACCACACATGGAAGCAGGCTTCCATCTTCAGATCCACTTGCTTCATAACCTTCCATGTGAGAAACAATGTGTTACACTTGGATTGCATACACCTGGAATAATCAGGGCTTTTGAAGCAGGACTCTTGCAAAGAGGGGTTATTACATGGAAGTTAACTGCATCATCCAGAAGTGAAGGTGATGCAGCCCACATCATCACTGTTCAGTGCAGCTGAAAGTGCATCTTCTTACTTGTATATTTTTATTTGTATCACAAGATATCTACATTTCTTATGTGAAACTACTATACCCAATTATTATGTAAAATTTCTCATGATTGAAATGATGTGCATTTTGCTCTATCACATTTATATGCTGGGATTATTTCTTGTTCCTTTTAAAAAATATTGCTATCATTACGCTGAGATGATTCAGATTGTTAGAAGATCCCCAACTATGCAGCCCTTCTTCTAATATGGTAAAGAGAATCACTTTATCCATGTACTAAACTGCTGCTTGGCAAATACAGTAATAATCTCATTTAAGTTCTTGTCATCCAGGCAGAGTGGCCCATCTGCTAAATCCTTAACCCAGTTAGCCTTTGCAGTGGTCTAATTAAGGAAGATTAAAGGGACTGTTTCAAAGTAATTTTGCTCTAACAGGATTTGGACGCAAATATTGTACTGTGAAAATGTACATTCCACGGTAAATTGACTTATTCCCATGCTTTGTGTTAGCAGAGATTCTTGCATCTATAAGCTACAAGTCAAACTGTCTGTAATATATCACAGTCAACTAATTACAAGTAATCCTACCCAAAATAGTTCCAGCCATTATTATAGGTTAATTTCTGTCTGGTACGGAGGTCAGGGCAAGGTAGAAAAGTCCAAATCAAGCCAAAGGTAGGGCAGCCAGCAGTTCAGAGCCTGACAAAAGGTCAGCAGGGCCAAAGTAATGTAAGGACCAGGTAGGAAGTTAAGATTTGTGGTGACCCTCCCAAGTGGACAGAGGTATGGCAGGGTCAGGCAAGGACTGGAGTCAGAATATGTAAGTGAACAGCGTATGCAGGGTCAAATTCAGACTGGAGCTAGGTATACAGTAGAGATAGCAGACTACTCACATTACTAACAAGTTATTAAGATTGAAGAGACCGGCTTGGAAGTCATGGCTTTATACCTCAAGAGCTGATCTCATTGGCCCTCCAGTCAGCTACTATCAGCAGATTTCATCGAGGCCCTAGAGTTACTGGCAGTTGCCTTCTGGCCATCTTGGACATGGTACCATAGAGCAGAAAAGATTGGTCAACAGCTCCTATTGTGTGTTGGGAGCTCTGACAACACAGTGAACAAGGTCCTGGAATCTCCATCCTAGGATTCTGGGTTTCAGCCCTACAACACTTGACTTGTTCTTTCTTTGAGTACTTACTCTGTTGTCCTAACATATCCTCTAAATCTTACATTCTCTTGTGCTTTCTGGGTCATCGCCCTGGCTTTGCCATTTGACTAGTCTAGCCCTATTCAGGCATCCAAAAAGAATATGCAATCTCTGTACTATGTTTGCAGTGAATCTTACACACTAACAAGTGTACGTGCTTTTGGGCTCCAGTCACAATCACATTGGTGCATGTATAGGGCTTACTGCAGATTGTGATGTATGCACGAATCTCTGGGGTTGGACTAGCAATTGCAATCCTGCCCCCTCTTTGCATGGAGAGAGGATAAATGCCTGAACAGGTCTCCTAATTTAGCAACTGTTACTCAAACTGTGCTGGCATGATTTCTTGGTACAACATTCCCTGCTGTGATGGGAACAGAAGGCTTGTCCCGTGATGTCACACACGTACCGTATTTTGACTGTTGAATGAGCTTATGGCTTATTCATAGATCAGTTCTCTGAAAGGGAAGCTGTTTTAATGTTTCCATTTGCAGATATGCTGCTGGTGTCCACAAACCCATACGACTTCCACTTCTGCTCTCAGGGTGTAGTTACTGTTGACAATTTGGACGATGGGGAAGAGCTGATGGCAACTGATGTAAGCTGCTATTCATTTTGGTTATAGATACATTTTAAAGAGAATTGCTCTGACTAATGGATCAGAGTAGTTTGAGTAGATGCCAAATGGTCTTGGTATGGTGACCTCCTGATCCATGACTTCTCTGGCTTTTCGTGTGTCAGAAAAGGAGCCACGGGTACATGCTGATACAGACTTAGGGCCTGTGGGTTTTCCTTAGATCTGCATGTAGAGGGTGATGATTTTTGTCTCTAGGCATATTAAAACTCAGTGTTGAAAAGATAGCAAAAAATTGTTGCAAACATCAGCTTGGGTAACTTTAAAAAAATCTTGATTTTGCATAGCTGAGGTATTTTCAATGAGACTTTTAAATGCCTGGAGGAATGAAACAGATTCCTCTCATTGAATTCTGGAAGGGATTTTGCTTAGTGATAGGTGTATCTGAAAAACATTTTTCATTTTAAAATGTTATAGAAATGGCTTTCCATACCATTCCCTGTTCTGTACCTTTCAGGTTGAAAACACATTAATAAGGGCCTCTTGGTCCAATCATTTCTATATCGAAAGATCAATACCGGCACAAGCACAACCCCCAGCTGTGTAGCAAGAGAGTTCTAGAAAATAAAGCTGCCTGTTGTTTTTAGAGGCACCTGACAAAATGTCCTGTTCTTTTGACTTTCCACAGCAAGCCATGGATATTTTGGGTTTTGTCGCAGAAGAAAAATATGGTGCCTACAAGCTCACTGGTGCCATTATGCACTTTGGAAACATGAAATTTAAGCAGCGCCCCAGAGAAGAACAGGCAGAGCCTGATGGCACTGAAAGTAAGCTACTCCCTATCTGCCCTCTCATAGTGTTTTTGGTGTGATGAATGGAAGCAGTGCTCCAAGGAAGGTGAGATGCTGTTCCACTCTGTTTTCAGGTAGAACCATCCCACTACCTTTGCAATGGATGAAAACTGGGATAGAGGAAAAGTTACTAAAACGATGTTGCATGTTCCTACTGATCTAGGCGAAGTTAGCTGGAGATCATCTCTGTTGAGTTTTTGGGCATCAGTTGTTGGAGAAAACTGAAGCTGCCTCCTGGAACAATGCTAGATGGTCCTATTCTGTCTAGGCTTTTCCAAGTCAGAACTGTTTAAGAGACTGGGCCTGGGAGTACCAGCACTGAAGAGGCAGGCATTTGGAGAGACAGATTCCTGTTACTCCAACAACTTCAAACCCAGCAGTAGTTTCCTCTTCAGGTCCTTGCCTCTGCAGGATCTGCTTGCCTCTTCCGTCTCCACAAACAGCTGTGGCCCAGGCAAGGATAGAAAATGAAAACAGGCTCTGCAGGGCTTGTACTGCTCTAAGGCAGTACTCAGATTTACACCACAGAGAGACCTGGAAACAGGCCAGGGACATAGATGTGTTTATAGGTGCTCTGTAACTATAAATGACTGAAATGATTTCAGAGCCTGAAAAGCTAATTCAAGCTTATTAGCAAATAATTGGTACAAAACAGCAGTTCTGTTCCTAAAGGTGGTAAATGAGCCAAGGCTAAATTGAGTCTGGCCTAATTTGAAATGGAACCATCCCACTTTGGTTTTTCCCTCTTGCTTCTAAAACTGCATGGAAGCATTTTTTTAAAAAAAAATGTGAATCTCACACATAGATTGTAATATGTAATGGTCCTCCTCCATATTTCTAGAATGTATACTTATAATTATAAAATAAGCCCATGAAGCCCAATGCTGGGATTGACTGAAAGCATTTTTATCCTGCTCCTTCTCCACAACACACAAGGTGGCATATATGATCCCTTTCAAGCCTCGTAATAATCTTAGGAAGTAGGTTGTGCTGAGAGAGAATGACTGGCCCAGGATTATCCAGTGAACTCTGTAGCTGAATAGGAATTTGAACCCAATTCTCCAGAGCCTAAGCTCAAGACAGCTGCACTGTATGATGCCTGGCAGGCCTCTCCCCTCTCCTCTTCACAGTCCCAGACGGCAGCACAACAAATTTAGTGAGGCCTTGATGTGCTGTGTTTGAGTCAAGAGCAAGAAATTCACTGCAGTGAATTATATTCATGTAGATTCATCACATACAAGCATCTATCTGCAGCATTCATGACATTTTCTGGAATTGTATACACACCTTGGATACACACACCTTAATGTGGTGAGGGTGTTTGAGTGTGTCAGTGAAGCTGAGAGCAATATTGTCAGGAGCGCAATCTTGGCCAAGAGTCTAAACTCCTGGAAGAGTCACTCAAGGTGGAATGGTCAAAGCTGAGACACCAGACTAAGATGCATCTACTCCTTTCAGGAATCAATGGTCACATCAGCAGAAGATAATTGAATGTTCCAATGATGATGGGAATGAAGGAATTCTTGAAGACATTGTGCAGAGGAAGGCAATAGTAAACCACTTCTGATAATTTCTTATCTTGAAAACCCTATGATGAGACAATCCAAAAGGAAAACAAGATATAGTGCTGGAAGACAGGACCCCCAGGTCAGATGGCATACAATTTGCTACTGGGAAGACCTAAGGACAAGTATGAACACTGCTGTTCTTACTGATGGGACTGGATTAAAGCCAAAAAGATGTTTAGTTGTGGATGTGAATAGATGCAAAAAGAATGTCCAAAATTGTGCAACACACATAATAGGAACATGGAACGTAGGAAGTATGAAGTCAAGTAAGCTAGACATTGTAAAACAAGAAATGGAACATTTAAATACTGCAGTCGAGTGTGAGTGAACTAATGTGGACCGACTCAGGACATTTTCAGTCAGAAAATCACACAGTGTTTTACTGTGAAAATGAATGCAAAAGAAACAGTGTTGCTCTAATAGTGTGGTGAGACATAGCACACGCAGTTAAGAGCTACAATGCAAAGTCTGACCGAGTAATATCAATCAGACTTCAGGGAAAGCCTGATAACATAACCATCATTCAAGTTTATGCTCCAACTACAGCTGCTGAGGAAGAAATAGAAAACTTTTACACAAGTGTCCAAGAAGAAATTGATCGTACACCTAAACAAGCTATGCTGATAATCATAGGCAACTGGAATGCAAAAGTAGGTGATAAAGCAGAATCAAACATAGTTGGAAAATTTGGACTAGGATCATGAAATGAAGCAGGAGAGCATCTCAAACTATTCATTGCTAAAACATGCTTCAGACAACCAAAAAGATGACTGTATACATGGAAATCACTGGGTGACCAATACAGGAACCAAATAGATTACATAATTGGAAGCAGAAGATGCTATTCTATCTGCTAAAACAAGACCAGCGCAGATTGTGATACAGATCATGACTTGCTATCATCAAAAATTAGAATAAAGCTGAAGAGAAATATTAAAAGAATTCTAGTGCCAAAATATAATCTAAATAACATTCCTGAAGAATTTAAAGACCACATAAAGAACAGATTTGCAATGCTAAGTTTTATTGATTGTGAACCAGAAGTACTATGGGCTGAAACCAGAGATATTATCAAGGAAGAATGTGCCAAGACTATTCCTGTTGCCGAAAGAAAGGAGACGCGTAAATGCATAACTGAGGAAACTCTTAAAACTTGTAAAGACAGATGAGAAGCAAAAGCAAAAGACGACAGAAATAGAGTCAGAATTCTAAATGCAGCTTTTCAGCAACCTGCACACAGAGACAAAGAAATATATTATAATAACCAATGCAAAGAAATAGAAGAGAACAACAAAAACGGAAGAACAAGAAATCTGTTCCACAAGATCCAGGAAATCAAAAGGAAATGCAAGCCATGGCTCTGGATGCTGAAAGATCAAAACAGAAATACAGTATTTGATCAGGACAAAATAAAGGAAAGGTGAAAACAATACACTGAAGAACTATACAGAAGAGATGGAAGGATGACATATACCTTTGGGGAAGAAACTTTTGGCGAAGAACCAGAAATCTTAGAAAGTGAAGTAAAAACTGCATTCAAAGCAATTGGGAGAAACAAAGCACCTGGAGTAGATGGAATACCAATAGAGCTATTTCAAGCTACAGAAACTGAGTCCATCAAAATCTTAACAAGAATGCTCAAAATTCTACAGCAAAGACTCTTACCATATATGGAATGAGAAATGCCTGATGTTCAAGCTGGATTCAGAAAAGGAAGAGCCTCTAGAGACTGCATTGCAAATTTACAATGGTTAATGGAACTTACCTATGTTTTATAGATTACAGCAATGCTTTTGACTGTGAGGATCATGAAAAGCTGTGGATAGTGTTAAAAGAAATGAGAGTGCCACCTGAACTCTGGACAAGAGACTACCGTTAGGACAGAATCTGGAGAAACTGGATGGTTTTCAGTTGGCAAGGTCGTCAGACAAGGATGCGTATTATCTCCCTACTAGAGATGGGCACGGAACAAAATAAAATGAACCACATGATTCGTGGTTTGTAGCATTCCATGGAACATCGAACCATGAACTTCTAACCTTTTCCCAGTTCGTGGTTCATTGTTCCGTAGCATTTCAATTGCCCTGCACTGGCTGCTGAAGCCGGTGCGGGGTGTTTGAAACACAGTCCCTTTCTTCTGCTTCCTGGCAGCAGAAGAAAGAAGTTGTCATTTCACAGACCCCGCATTGAAACCGACGGGGGTCTGTGAAATGACAGCTGCTTTCTCCTGCTGCCGGGGCTGACAGTTTTATAGACCCTGCGCTGGAACAGTTCCAGCGCGGGGTCTGTGAAACTGACAGCCCGTTTCTCCTGCTGCCCAGGCTGTCTGTTTCACAGACCCCGCGCTGTGGGTCTGTAAAACGGACAGCCTGGGCAGCAGGAGAAACAGGCTGTCAGTTTCACAGACCCCACACCGGTTTCAGCCCATCGGCTGAACCCCGCGCAGGGTCTGTGAAACTGACAGCCCCTTTCTCCTACGCAGGGGCTGTCAGTTTCATAGACCCTGCACTGGGTTCAGCCGATGGACAGAAACTGGCATGGGGTCTGTGAAAATCTGAACCCGGCCACGGAACAGCTGGAAAAATGCATCTGTTCCGTAAACACGTGTTCCTGTGGAACGCATGTTTCCATGCAAACGAACAAGCCATTCCGTATGGAATTTTGTTCCGTGGTTCATTTTGTGCCCATCTCCCTACCTATTCAACCTCTATGCAGAGCATATCATAAGGAAAGCTGGAATAGATTTAGAGAAAGGTGGAGTGAAAATTCGTGGAAGAAACATTAACAATTTGAGATATGCAAATAACACCACGTTACTGGAAGAAAATAGCGAAAACTTGCAACTACTACGGATGAAGGTTAAAGAAGAAAGCGCCAAAGCAGAATTACAGCTGCACATCAAGAAGACAAAAGTAATGACTGCTGAGGAATTATACAATTTTAAAGTCGACAATGAGGAAATTAAAATTGTTCAAGATTTTCTATTCCTTGGCTCAATCATCAACCAAAAGGGAGATTTCAACCAAGAAATCAGAAGAAGATTGAGACTTGAAAGAGCAGCTTTCTAGTTTTGAGGGAACTAGAAAAGATACTTAAAGATGTCTTTCTGGGGACCAAGATTAAGATAATCCAAACTATGGTGTTCTCTATTACTATGTATGGATGCAAAAGTTGGACAATGAAGAAAGCTGAAAAGAAGAAAAGTGATTCATTTGAAATATGGTGCTGGAGGAGAGTTTTGTGAATACCATGGATGATCAAAAAGACGAATAAGTGGCTTCTAGATCAAATCAAGCTTGAATTCTCCATAGAAACTAAAATGACAAAACTGAGGCTATTGTACTTTGGTCACATCATGAGAAAAACAACGTAAAAAACAATAATGCTACGAAAAGAGGAAGACCTAAAATGAGATGGCTTGAAGTTGACTCAATAAAGGAAGCCACATCCACCAGTTTGCAAGATCTGAGCAAGTCTATTAATGATAGGACATTTTGGAGTCTTTCATTCATATCCATAGGCCAGAGGCAACTTGATGGTACATAACACACACAAAGCGCAGAATGAATTTGCTCAACTGATCTTGTGTCCCTGTTCATTTGGCCATATGATTTGGCAGTCATGTTGATATGACTCATTAATAAAGGAACAATGAATCATCTTGTCTGTCTCACACCACCACGTTCTTCTGTGTCACCATGGACATGGGTACACAACCAGGTGGAGAAGAAGAACTGATGACACGAATGAAGATGTAAGCTAGAAACAATGCCCTGGATCACAGCTGCTGGAATGATGTGACCAGAATCACAGAGACAACTGACAATTTACCAGTTGTACATATGAGATTACACCCAGGTTTCTTCATATGGTTGTGCATCTACCTTCATAACTGCATATAGGTTTAAAAGTGTGAATCTCCTGTGTGCATCATAACGTGTTGAAAAATGGATTCAGATCAACTTGTAGTTCAGAGTATCCTACAGGTTTACAATCATCCCATAACTAGGTAACGGGGGCGTTAGTGCCTTCTATTTCTCATATTATCCTCTGCATCCTAAATCTCCTTGACTGTATGATCGATTATTCTAGATTAATACCTTTACAAAAAACCTTAAGAATGCACATAACTCTTTTTGCCTTAAAACATCTTACGTTGTCTGAACTTACAGGGTTGTTTCAAGGATTACTGAGATAATGTAGGGGAAGTGCTTTGTGCATTTAAAATGTGCTTGGTAAATGCTTATTATTCCTTTCTTCCCCCCTCCTCTACCATCTCCACTATTACTTCACCATTGTGCCCATTACTCTGTATTTCCTGCTGTTAGTTAACTGTAACCCTTTCCCTCAATAATCCTTGATCAGACCCTGCCAGCTCAGTATCACCACTGTTATTTTGATGCGACTTGGATCATCTACCCTCTGAGCAGAGATTCTGACACTTCTGTGTTCAGCACAATGCTGAGATTTTTCTCTTGGGACTAAATAAATGTCAAAATACTGCATAGCAGCAGCAAGATGTTCAAATACAGATGATACTGGAAATGAGAAAAACTGAAAGTGAATTTTAGGATCTGTAGGACTAATGTTTCCTCTTCATGTATATACTGGTTATATAAAAGGTAATTTTGATATGATCAATGTTAGGTGTGCTTTAATAAATATTGTGCTTACTTTACTTATACATAGAGAATAGGGCTGCACTTCATTGCTGTTTGTATTTATACAACATGTATGCATTCTTTTGTATTTATGGCATCATCTTACATACTAATAGCCAAGTGGCAAAGATTTGAGGGTACTTTAGTGTAGTGGTTAAGAGTGGCATGATTCTAATCTGGAGAACCAGGTTTGATTTCCCACTCCTCTGCTTGAAGCCAGCTTGGTGACCTTGTGTCAGTCACAGCTTTCAGCGCTCTCTCAGCCCCACCCACCTCAGAGGGTGATTGTTGTGAGGATAATGAATACTTGGTAAGCCACTCTGAGTGTGCGTTAAGTTGTCCTGAAGAGTGGTATATAAATAGAATGTTTTTATTATTTATTAGTATTACTTAAATCCAGAGATTAGAGCCATGAATAGAAAAGAAAGTTCTTCCTACACATCTGAAAAATACCCCAGGTTTGCAGAAAAAATCTGAAATCGAAAAAAATCCATTGAGGGTTTTTAAAAAACCCAAATGATAAAAAGAGTACCTACAGCTTTAACCAGATGTCCTCAGGGGATGTTGGCAAGTGGCAACCAAGTAACAGTTAAGTCAGTATTCTAGGCTGGGTTTCTTCCAGGAAAAGGCAGCGGGGAGGGCCCTTTCCTGGGCTGTTTTAGCTTTTAAGGGAGGACTCCGTAGGACCAAGCCCAGAAACAACCACCAGAAGGCTCGATACCACATGACTTGCATGGCTCACCCAGGCCTGCCTGCTTGCTCAACAGCAGACCCCCCGCTAAAGCCAGTGCAGTGTAGTGGTTAGAGTCAGAGTAGGGTGTGGGAGACCCAAGTTCGAATCAACACTCTGCTTTGGCAGGGTACTGGGTGACTTTGATCCAGTCACACACTCTCAGCCTAACCTACTTTTCAGTGGCTGTTGTGAGGGTAATATGGAAGCAAGGAGAATGATGTAAGCTGCTTTGGGTCCCCACTGTGGAGAATAGACAGTATATAAAAGAAGTAAATTAGTAAATATAGATGAAGATGTGGGGCAGATAAGACATAAGTTGTTTAGTGCGTTTGAAGGAGAGAAAGATGAAGGAAAAGGTTAGCATATGGAGGCTGCCTGGAGGAGGGAAAGAAGAAATAGTGTAGGAAAGGGAATACAGGAAAAAGTTAATATACTCCCTGCAAGTCCTTGCAGGTTCCCCAGAATGCAACTGGGCCCGACTCAGCTGATATTACACAACTGGGCCATAGGGAAGACGCTGCTGGGAGGAGGAAGGGGGAAGGGGAAGAGGAGGAGGGGACACGGTGGGAGGAGGAAGGGGACACGGTGACAAAGATGGATGGAAAAAGAGAAGGAAGCAGGAAAAGAGGAAGAAACTATGGGAAGGCAGGGAAGGGGATCCCCCACTGGGGGTGGGGAATCCCCTGCTACCACCCCCCTGCCCCCTCTCCCACCCCCACCCCTGCTTACCTGGCTGGCAGGATGGATGCGCCTCCTGAGGCATGCTCCCAGGTGGTGTGGCGCACTTCTGAGTGCTGCAGCCATCCCAACTGGGCAGATTAAGGCCAAATTGGGCCAGATTCTGGCCAATTCGGGCTACTGTGGAGCGCAGCAGTGCTCAGGTGCTCTGCAGTGGCCCTGCAGGAGCACTCTTTGTGCTCTGCAGGAGCAGTGCTCTGCAGGAGCACTCCTTGGGTGGCACATGGTCTGCGCAATGACATCACTTCCAAGAAGTGACGTCATCTTGGAGGCCAGGACCACATGCGCGCTCCGCAGGAGTGCCGAATTGGGACAAAAAAAGGTAAATGTCGGGCCTCCAACCTCCCTCCTGGGGGGATGGGGGACCTAGCAACCCTAGTTCCCACTTGTTCTCTCTAACCTCAACATGCTCCCAGCTGTGGATCCTTAAATCCAATGACTGGGGCCATGTAGAGTGATGGGAGATTTTTCTGCAAGAGTGTGGCATTTGCAGAAAAAAATCTGAAAATGAAAGAAAAAAGAGGGATTTTTTAAAAGCTTCAAAATCTCACTGAGACTGTTGTGAGGTCTTGGCAGACATTTGAGAAAGGATGAGGTAGGGAGATGGGTAACCAGGCAGTCATAGCAGTGCTGGTGGCAGCAGTGGTGAAGAGGGTAGGCAGGCAATCAGACAAAGAAGTGGGGCAGGCAGAGTAATTGGGGGATAAGGGTTCTCAGGTGCCTGCTGGTGGCAGGCAAACTTCTGGGGCTTTGCCCCATTGCCTGCTGATCTGACAGTGGTTGGTGGGAGGTGGCAAGCTCCCCAAGGGTTGCCCACCACTGGCAGGCATCCTGGGAACATGCACAGTGTGCACGCTCCCAACAGGCATTACGACGTCACTTCCAGGAGTGACGTCGTCGTGCCAGCCATGGGAGTGTTTCTGTGCTTCATTTGGGGCTGATTTTAGCCCCAAACAGGCTGAATTGGCCCCACACAGATTGTGGAGTGTTCCTGTGGTCAGTGTGATGATGTCACACCTGGAAATGACATCATTGTGCATTTGCCAGGAGCGAGCGTGAGGAGAGACATACTGGAGGCATGAGGTAAGTGCCAGATCCCTCCCTCCTGCTGGGAGTGTAGAGGAACCTGGCAACTCTAAGGGGGGTGGACAGGCAGTGGGAGTGGGTGGGATATGACCTGGGGGCCACTACCACCAGGATTTCCCCCCCCCCTCCAAATTTCTCACAAGTCCATGCAGTGGTGCTGCTGGAGAGGGAGGGGTGAGAGCCCAAGCTGCAGATGGGCTGGATGGTGAGTGTCTAGCACAAAAAGTGAGGGAAGGGAAAGGAGAGGATCTCCCATGTGAGTCTCACACGTCCTCTTCTTATTTTCTAATGACTGTAATTCAGTTTTTTAATTGCTTGTGGTATGACTTACACTTTTTATTACACTTTTTATTGCATTGTTTTCTAATTTTGTAATTGAGTCTTATTGCTTGATTATTGTATGTCATATTGCTATAAACTGCATTGTTTTTAAATTTTGTCATTCACCTTAAGTCTTAGTGTTAAAGTGGAACTATAAATAAAGTAAATAAATAAATATGTTTTGGAAATGTATTAATGTTTCAGAGTTCTAAAAAAATGCTAGAATTCTCCCAGAGTCCAAGGAAAAGAGCAAATTATAATCTAAATAAATGCAAACTCAATAAGTCTAACTGCTCAAATGTGTTATCCTTCTACCAGGTGCTGATAAAGCTGCATACCTAATGGGTGTTAATTCTGCTGATATGCTTAAGGGTTTGATGCACCCTAGAGTGAAAGTTGGAAATGAGTATGTCACCAAAGGTCAAAGTGTAGAACAGGTAAGAATGTGTTTAAATTGCTTAGGTTCAACCTGAGTCTCATATCATGTTTCACTGATTAGTCATTTATATTGCACATCTTCAGTCCAATCCTAACAACACTTCCTGGGAAATAAGGCTTATAAGCTTTCATTCCAGGTCAGAAATTTAAAGATTTATCTTGATGTACAAAGTACATCAAGTTTACTTTATTTATCCCCACAGTTCAGAGTAAGAGCTAACTCTGCTTAGGATTGCACCTCTATAAAATGTAGAATTTGTGAATATTATGGTCTGGGTAATGGTAAATCCTGCTCAGAAAATTCCAGCAGCCACACTTCAGTCCATTTAGGCAAATATGCTGAACTTTCACTCTAGTACAGGACGTTTTCATTCATAATAGCATTATGCATGCTTGTGAGATATATGTATTTTACAATCTTTTAACTCTATTAAAACAATAACCATTTCATGATGTTTAACTGTTTGGTGCTTTACCACCTCTTCAGGCTCCCAACATCCCAAATCATTCATGAGAATGAAGTACTATGTACTGCACTATGTTATGACTACCATGCCCATGATGCAGTACAATGTTAGGAAAGATATATCTCTGTGAGAAAAATAGTCGAGTCCAGTAGCACCCTTAAGACTAACCAACTTTATTGTAGTATAAGCTTTTGAGAGCCACAGCTCTCTTCATCTGTGGCTCTTGAAAGCTTATGCTGCAATAAAGTTGGTTACTCTTAAAGGTGCTACTGGACTCTTCACTATTTTGCTACTACAGACTCACACGGCCAACTCCTCTGGATCTCTGTGAGAAAGACTATCTATTTAGTATTGACTGCGGAACTTGTGACACTGTGCCATTATGAGAATATGCACAACATAAATAAATTAAAATATCTAATTCCTAGATTATTTCAGGCAAATGAGAGAGCAATAAACTGGGAGCACACAAGAAACTGAAAAATTTCAGTTAATCTAGTACCTTTTCTATGGAAAACTGTTGCCATTTGATGATGAAATTTCTTGTGCAGCTATTTTTGTTCCAATTTTTCAGATGAAAAACTGAGTGTCACAAATAATTGACTTTCCCAAGACCACACAATGAATTCAGGGCCAAATTAAAATATGATCCAATATTCTGCCAATTGGATCATATTCTTGCTTATCTCAAGGTAAATAAATGGACTGTAATTTTAACATTAGAGGTAATTGCATTACATCTTTGCTGTAGGTTACCTATGCAGTTGGTGCTTTATCTAAGGCAATTTACGATCGAATGTTCAAATGGCTAGTTACCCGTATCAACAAGACCTTGGACACTAAGTTGCCAAGACAGTTCTTCATTGGTGTATTGGACATTGCTGGCTTTGAAATCTTTGATGTGAGTAATTAATACCAAAATATCCATACAATTAATAAAATGGCTTTAATTTTTTGGGGTTGTTCCTGTTTTTTAGTTGTACAGAAGATGAAGTTTGCTGAAAGAGTCAGTTATCGATGTTCTAAAGATTTTCTCTGTGAAGTAATCAGCAACGTAGGTGTGGCTTATAGACCACTGGAAAGAACACTAAGTGTACATCCCATAGCACTGCCCTGGAACTTTGCATTGCTCAGTGCAGGGAAGTGTGTAAGAATAGACACCCAGAGTAGCATGGTGGTTAGAGTTTCAGACTAGGATCTGGGAGACCCAGGTTTGAATCCTCACTCTGCCATAGAATCTTGCTTGGATACCTTGGGCCAGCCACACACTCTCAGCATAAACTACCTCACAGGGTTATTGTGAGGATATATTGGAGGACAGGAGAATGTTGTGAACCACTTTAGGAACCTATGAGGGAAAAGAAGAATATATATAAAGTTAATAAATAAATATATTAATTAGGAGTGGATAAAAAGGTGGTGTCTGTGCAGCGTCCATCAGTACCAAAGAAGCTCTCATGGTCTACTTTTCCATGGATGAACTCATCATAGAATCTTTGAGTCTTACTACATTAGAGCATTGAATTATTTGCAGAAATATTACGTGGCTAATCTCTTGTGATTATAGCTTTTCCATATCTATATGTGCTCAGGAAGACTTCCAATTACACAGCATGGAACTAATGTCAGAATCAGCTCCCAACTGTGACTGCATGTCTAATTTGAATCTAGAAGTCAAATTGTTTAATGCAGGTTATCTAAGAGAAGCCATGACATTTTCCTGTTTGTTAATAATAGCAAAATAGCGCAAGTTGTCACTGGTACCTTCTGAAACTTCAGGACATCCCTCATGTCAAAACATTACACACTCAGATGTATTCTTAAAATAGTCCTGCATTTCTTTAATAGTTTTTCAAAGGGTAGCATGCTCCTACCTGTGCCTGACTTCAATTCCTGAACCTTTGGAGGGCTGAAAATATTTGCCTTATGAGAGGGAAAGAGATTTCATAATAAAAAGCTCTTTAGCCCCCAGTTACAGAAGAGAACTGGTTGCTCTCAAGTCCTATTAAAATCTCTGGGACATGTTAGTCATGCTTAACTTAAACCTAATTTGTTTCTTTCAATGGGACGTAACACAACGGACATCTCTCGGAATCAGGACTTTGGGAAAGATTCATCCAGTAAACTTACTTGGCATACGTTAGTAATCAATTCAGTGGCATACAACTTTACCCAAAACTAAAAATTATGCTGTCACATTCTCCGCATGAACCATCCTTGACTGACAGATATTCTTCTATATTTTGTGCCATTTATTATTCACATTTGCTGCAGTTCCTGCTTTAATCCTATGCAAATTTATTTTTATCACTCCCCCCCTCCCTTACAGTATAACAGCTTTGAGCAACTTTGCATCAATTTCACAAATGAAAAACTGCAACAGTTTTTCAATCACCACATGTTTGTCTTGGAGCAAGAAGAGTACAAAAAGGAAGGCATTGAATGGGAGTTCATTGACTTTGGTTTGGATTTGCAGGCCTGCATTGATCTCATTGAAAAGGTATGGGAAGGCTGGCCAGGGCCTCTATTGACCTGTTTGATTTTTTTCTTTAACATCAACTGCAATTAAACAACAGTACTGTAATCAGTGCCAGTAGCTTATAGATTTGTCTGCTGAAGATATTTATTCCTTTTGCAATATTGTACCTGCCACATTCAAAGCAACCAATGGCTTGTTCATGAATGGATAACCGTTTAAACCAACCCTCTTGGTCAACTTTGCTGTTAGCTATAATGGACTTTGAGATCTACCAAGCTGAATGCAGTACACCAGTATGTATGGCTGCCCACCAGCTCTCTTTGCTGCCTACTGTGAATTGCCAAAACAGGAAGGTTGTCCATACCTGGCTGTGTTCAGTTTAGTGGATGTGTACAAAGACGAGCTGTAATAATGTTGGGTTGGTTCCTGATTGATACATTTAGAAAAATCATTCCATTTAAACACTCTGAAAACCAAAGTATCAATATTATGTCAGCAATCTGTATAAAATACAGCATTTTCACACAGTGTCACCAGTCTGGTAGCAGTTTGAAAAGTCGTATGTTAATGGCTATGGTGAGAAATTCTCTGGAAAAGAGTATTCATGCATGCTAATTCCAATAATGTTTTCATTAAAAGCAACCCCTTACATTTGGTTTTCTGTGTTTCTCAACAGCCCTTGGGCATCTTGTCTATCCTTGAAGAGGAATGCATGTTCCCAAAGGCTACAGACATGACATTCAAAGCCAAGCTCTACGACAATCATCTTGGCAAATCACCCAACCTGCAGAAGCCCAGGCCTGATAAGAAAAGGAAATATGAAGCTCACTTTGAGCTCCTGCATTATGCTGGAGTAGTAAGTTTTTGCAGATGTGGCCACTGTAGTTTTCCCCAACCCTATATTGTGCTGAGATGCAAGATTAGAATGGTGGAATACTTATGTATTTATCCATTATTTATTTAAAAGATTTTATTGGAGGAAGGAGTGGCAGCAGAATGAAAGTCCATTAATTAACAACGGCTCGCTGAAACGAACAGATTGATTTCTTTGGAAAAGAATATAGAGAGGAGAGCAGGGGAATTCCCAGCAGAAGAGAGTTCCATAATTCTAAGGCTGCAACAAAAAAGGCACTCCTTTCAGTTGAGGCCAATCTTGCACCTACAAAAAAAATGCACTATGAAGCAGGCTGATCTCAGTTGTTCAGGACGTTTGTATAGGAGGAGGTTGTTTGGGCCAAACTGCAAGTGACTGTGGCCACGGCTGGGTCCATCCTGTGGCTGCTGATACCATTTTAGAAGCATTTGTAGTTCTTTTAGAATTGCCACAAGACCCCTTTAATGGACCTCTCCTCCATGAATCTGTCTAATCCCCTTTGAAAAAACATTTATGCTAAGAGCAAATTCTACAATTCAATTGTAGAAAAATGCTTTTCATATCTACTTTTTCTACCTGCATGAACAGTTTCATAAACCTATAGCTAGCTTAACTGGCAAATTAGCACAAGTTGATTGAAGGAAATCTGAACCACAGCTGTTAATGCAGAATCCAAGACTAATTCTAGATCAAGAAACAACTCACATTTTGTCCTCAACCATCTTCAGAGAAGGTGGGATCCCATCTAAAACAGTCATTTCTCCCACTAATTGTCCCACTGAACCCCCTATCGCCAACCATCAACTCTGTCTAACCTTGACTGGGTTTGCTTGAAATTTTGTGGAATAAATGGTCCCCCCCCTGGTTTCAGTGTCAAAAGAAGAATATCATGCTGGAATTTTCATGCATTTTCACACATTTTCCTGGTTTATTTTTCAAGTTATGATAGGGAAAGTATTCCAGTAATATGGCCCTATGTAAAGTTGATATTCTAAAGTTGAAGTGAGGAGGCCTGAAAAGCTGATAGGATGTAAAGGAAAATAACAGTGCAATTATTTCAAAGCATGTTTTAAAAGGAACATGAGTTTACACCTCATGATGAACAGATTTATAAAAACCTCCATATTTCTTGTTTTTATTACAACTTTTCTTCTGTGTTCTTAGGTTCCTTATAACATCATTGGTTGGCTTGAGAAAAACAAAGATCCTCTCAATGAAACAGTGGTGGGCACTTTTCAAAAATCTTCCAATAAACTCCTGGCAAGCCTGTTTGAAACTTATGTCAGTGCTGACAGTGGTAAGTGCAGCAACACTCTTATTTTACTTCCTAGATCAAAGCTCAGAAGAGACATGAAATAAATATACCAAATCAATATATCCAAAAATCTTGCAGCGTTCAATGTTATTTCCTTCATAACAAGTCTGTGGGAAAGAGAAATATTGTCATTTCCATTTATTCAAAACAGTTGGCACACAGTTGCATTAGCGAATCACTGAGCCTTCTTTCTGGCTCAGAATAGAACAATTCCAGCCACAGCCACAAGTGACACTTCACACACACATGACCTTTTTAAGGTGTATCCCATGAAATCCTTTGCAAGTACATGCTTAAATGCAGCAAACTTGCATGTGAAAGTTCAAGAGTTCAAGCTTTGAAAGACACCTAAGGAGGAATATGACAGGTTTATATAATTATACTTGATCTGTAGGAAATTTTATCCCCCTCTAAAGTGTTAGAACTTGGGAGCACTGATCGATGTTTGAGCAGATGATTCAGGACAGACGGAAAATAAATATTTTTTTCCACACAGTGCATAATATATTTTTGGAATTTACTGCAGCAAGATGTGTTGATAGCCACTAGGCATTAAAGGGAATTTATACAAAGTTATGGGGGACAGATCCATCACTGGACTAGTAATGGCTTAATGGAACTTCCATATTTAGAGGCATTGTACCCCTGAATACTTGCTGCTGGGTGGTAACAGCAGCAGGGGAAAGCTTTGGCTTGTGCTTGTGTGCCTTCCAGGGTAGCTGGCTAATAACTGTATGAAGTAGAATGCTGGAGAGGCTGGACTACTGATTTGATCTAGTAGGGTTTCTCTTATATCATTATAAACTATGCTTGATAGGAAAGATCCAGAGGAGTTAGCCGTGTTAGTCTGTAGTTGCAAAATAGTAAAGAGTCCGGTAGCACCTTTAAGACTAACCAACTTTATTGTAGCACAAGTTTTTGAGAACTACAGCTCTCTTTGTCAGATGCATGCTGTGGTTCTCGAAAGCTTATGCTATAATAAAGTTGGTTAGTCTTAAAGGTGCTACTGGACTCTTCACTATCTTGATAGGAAACTAAGTTTTATTGTAGTAACCTGACAAGTGTACTTTGATAGAAATGCCACTATGTAATGTGATCCATACAGAAGGGTCTGCTGGAGTACCATGGAATGTCAGAGGCATGGGCAATGAAACGATGCAAATTTACTAAACCATGCACCAGTAGTATACATTAGTATACTAGCATACTATTGGTATACTAGTATATGCTAGAATCCGTGACCTTGTTTGGAGGCTCTTTCTTCTTCATTCTGTGAAGCCTCCCCCACTCCTGCATGGATGAATGAGCATATGCTGAAGTGTGTAAGGGAATCAGCCACCATGAGCACAAAATGCAGTTTTGCACACTAAGAACAGTATTAGCTTGTTGCACTCAGGCTATCAGTTGGTACTTCTGATAGACAAAATATCTAAAAAGAATAAAACAGAAGAGTCCAAAAAGTAATAATATGAATTGTTTCATAATGGACATAAGTGGTATCATGTCATTCATTGCTCTATTAAAATAGATTATTTTAAATAGATGAACTGACAATCTGTACTGCAATGGCATGGAGAATAATATTTGCTTTTATGTTGCCGATGCCAATCTCTATATAATTAGAAATATTGTGTATTTAATAAGAAAAGCACAGAGCCCTTCTCTATATAGTAAATCACTTGATTCTGAAAGTCAAGTGGGAAATTGCTGCAGAGAAGAAATAGTTCTTAAATCATTATTTCTGTGCATTTAGGACAGGGCAATTTGCAGGTTCCTTCAAAATGATGTTAAATAAGTGGGACTGAGACTCATTACAGAGATTTAGCTGGTATATCCTACAGCCATAATGACTTACAGCATATTTATTAAGAACCTCATTGGAGTAGATGTAGTTGTCATGAATTATAAAAGGGAATTTAGAAAATGTAGCCAAAGTGCCAGTGCCATAATGCAGATTGTGGAAGAAGCTGAGTCAAAACATCAAAACCTGTGATTGGCCAATCACTGAATGTAATTAGATATTTCCCAAATTTGCCTGTGGTGATTTGCTGTCTGCCAAAGCATATGAATTCCTTGGAGTTTCTTTTGTAGCTTTCACAATATGTCAGCCAAATGCCATGGTCACCTTAATAGCATCACTTCAGAGCAGCATAAAATGCATAATGCAATTCACAGATTGTCTAGTCCAACCCTTTACAGGACTTCACAATGAAGACACTTTTGATTAGGAAAGATTATCGCATTGTGCTGGACTCCTTGACTTGGTTCAGTTGTGGCAGCCCGCTTGATAAAATCATCATACCTCAGTCTGATTAAAGTGTTGCAGAAGCACGGCTCTTATTAAAATTGCAAGTTGTTGAGGCCAATGCATAAATATTCATATATTTATTGAGACTTTTAGCTGTAGACATACTCCATTTCTGTGTCAGTTTTCCAAACGCATGTATTATTACTTCAGTAGCACTTGCATGTAGGAAAAGGTATCACACATTACTTTTCTGTGTGGTCAGAGGAGGGAAGGCAGGCATGAAAGCAGGAGACCCCAGCCTCCACGCGATCTCTAGTTCACGAGTACAGCATTTACATATGGAGGAAGTCTCTGCACATTGATGCCAACTCCATAATTGGGGGGGGGCATTTTTTCCAAGCTTTCCTGATAACAAGGAGGTAGTATATATGGGGAGGGCATTCACCCCCACATGTAGATGCTGTGCTTGGAATGGGGAAGGGAAGATGTGAACCCCCAGTAAACTAGCTGAAAACACCACTGGGCCCCAAAGCTGACAGTACTCTGAACCTGGTTTTTTTTAACTTAAGCTTGTAATGTCTATCTTTCATGCCAGTGCTGGAAACAGATTTTAACTTGGATCCTCTTTTTCCTTCCTTTGCTTTTAAACCATAAGTTGATCACAGTGGAGAGAAGAAACGGAAAAAGGGTGCTTCTTTCCAAACAGTGTCATCAATGCACAAGGTAACTTTCAGGTTTCTTTTAATGAATAGCTTGGTCATTTCACTTTGTCATTTCACCACCTATAAAGCTGGAGTATTCAGAATGAGGAAACCAAAATGTTAGTAACTGACCCTACAGGACCTGAGTTTTCAGCTTTCTGATGCCAAATTTATATATTTTTTTCTTTTTGTCTTGCCCAATTCAGCCAAATATCTAAACAATGCTTCATTGCCCCAACCCAACAACATTGACATGCACACAAAAACAGGCTAGTACGAGTCGATTGAAGCAAAAAAAAAAATCTGCTTCCCAGATCCAAGCATTGCCCACTTTTTGCTCCCTTAACAGGTACTTGGCATGGTCAGATTTGACAGCACTGATCCCTTATTGTTGGTGATTAGAACTTAAACAGAGTTTTACAGGCTTTGTTTCAGTATTCAGTCAAAGGAGAAAACTAGAGAAGATGCTAGGAGACCTGAGGCTGGATCTTTCTAATTATTTTAAAGGCAAACTGCTCAGGGCAACAATTCAAAGTGGGCCGTAGGTGCCAGGGAAGAGTAAAGGGTTTGGTCCATCTTCTCCAGTATAGTTTTACCTGTTGAAATTTACAATATTACTCCACCTGTCATGCTGCTATTAACTCTGGAAGGGAAAAATGAGGTACCTGTCTTTTCCTTCTGTGTCTAATATAGGGGTGCCAAGTTTCCAGCTATGGCAGGCAATTTTCTGTCCTGGACTCTGGACGCCCACTGCTGCTTGAGGGAGCCACAGGATCAAAATAAGGGTGGAAATCAGTGTCATGCAACACTGTGATGTCACTTCAGGTTTCATAAGCAGAAGTGCTGGCACAGTGTTGCATGATGCTCTAGGAATTTCAAAGGTAAAAAACCATAGGGATTTGGGGCATCCCTAGTGTCACACAAGACCAATTTCAGTAGTTCCCATCCCCTCCAGTGGTTGCCAAGGGCTGACAACCATAATTTAATAATAATACAGGAGATAAATTTTGGACTTCAAAACAGTGTTAAGTTGAAACCCCCTTTTCTCATGTGCCATAATCCCAGGCTGAATTAGGGCCCTACATGGCAACTATATGTCTTTTAAAAAATGGTGGGGAGTAGGGTTGCCAAATCCAGTTTTTTTTTGAAATTTTTAGAGATCTGAGGAGGGGCAGAGTTTCAAGAGAGGAGGGAACTGAGCAGCATTGTGATTCCATAAAATCAGCTCTCCAAAACAGCCATTTCCTCCAAAGGTTTAGTCTGGGGATCAGTTGTAATTTTGGGGGAACTGCAGGAACCACTTGAGAGATGCAACTACAAATCTCATAGCATCTTGACTAGTTCGGCCCTATGAAAATTACTGGGAACAGCAAATATTTCACAGAGACATACAAGTACCCTGTTCATGGTGACTGGTTTTACTTATGGCCGGCCGTGGCTTCTACCCATTCATGGCCATTTATCATAGTTTGCTGGAGATGTCACAGTTTTGGATAGTGTAGGCTGGACTACTAAGAAGGTTTGCAATGGTGAGCAAAAATGCAGTTTCTGTTTCAAGCAATTCAACGACATATTCGGTTAAGGGAGTCACAGCAGGCAAAGGAATGCATGCAGGCATCTTAATATATATAGCATACAAGCCAACAGGAGCAATGTGGAGGCTGCTTGCTTTTAAGTTCTTTTCCTTATCATCACCAGCAGAGACAGCCTAAAAAATAGGAGGTTGAATCCAGGGCAGGTATTGTTACTCAGTAGAATCACTGGATACCCTTTTTGTTGTTGTTTTCCACTATAACTCTTTTACTCAGTGAGAGAAGAGAGCATGGCAGCTTTTCTGTGAATATTAAAGCAGAAGATTGCCTCAGGGCTTAGATACATCATGGAAAGACGACTGCTTTCTTCAGTGCAGACTTCTTTCTCTGTTGTGTAAAGGAGAGAAAGAGTAGAAAAGCCAGGGGTACAACAGGTATGCTGGCAGTAGTACAAAGTTTAGTTCTGCTTTATGTCAAACACCTTTTCCCCCTCTGCCTACCTTGGCCACTCTGACTGTGAAATTTACTTCAGTGTAAATTAGCACTAGCAAGTAGCAGACAAACAAGGAGTTGCCTTGTGAGTGTGCATGTATCTTTGTGTTTCTGTAGCTCAATCACTACTCTTTGTCCCATGTGGCTGAATAGTTTATCAGAGAGTTAGCATTCAGTACTCTTAGTAACTTGGTTTGGTACACAGGGTATTCCCATTACAAAGAGTTGCATGGGCATATTTTAATCTCCTTTTCCTCTGTATAGGAAAATCTAAACAAACTAATGACCAATTTACGATCCACGGCTCCTCATTTTGTGCGTTGCATTATTCCCAATGAAACGAAAACTCCAGGTAAAGAAAATTTAGCACAATTTTATTTTATCTTCCTTTTGATCGTTCTGCTTTTATCACATATATAAATTACTGGTGGAATATGAAAAGGCTGCCTTCAGCTCCTTTAATTTATTATTTCATTTTTCTTTTGAACTGATTTTCTTTCCAGGTGCAATGGATCCTTTCCTTGTCCTTCATCAGCTTCGCTGTAATGGGGTCTTGGAAGGAATTCGTATTTGCCGCAAGGGTTTTCCAAACAGGGTTGTCTATGCTGACTTTAAACAAAGGTAAGGTGAACTCAACCATCTTTACAAGCTGCTAGTTTTTGGAGTCTTTGTTCTCAGCTCAGTAAAAGTCCTTTCTTATTAATTCCTTTTGAATAATCTTTGGTTAAAAATCCCACAACTTGAAGGGATCAGTTCTTATTCTCTTAACAATCAGAGCTTAATTAAAATAGTGCTTAGACTGGGAGTTCAGCAAATGCAAAAACCCTGTTCAGCAAGGAATATTGAAATAATGTTTAGTAACAAATTGTACCTAACTTTAATTGTACCTGTGGTTCCAAACACATTACATGTTATACAAGTTTGTTTTCTAAAATACTGTCTCATGTACTCCGCATCCCCGAGTTGAGGTTCCAGGGCAGCAGATTACCTAGGTTGGTTCCTTTTGAGAGGAGCACCAGAGACATAGTATTTTTGTAACATTTGCTTTATTTACCAATGCACACAGGTGGGGAAAGAGGCATTACTCCAGGGCAGCAAATACACTAACCCACATCAGATCTGCTCAAGAGAGGACCTGAGATCCTGTTTCAGCCAATTTTCAGCAGATTCTTCCTACTTCTCTTGTGTATCCTCCAGAATTTCAACTGAGGTTTCTCCATATACCAACATAAATTTTCCCCTTCCATTCAGCTCAGTAGGGTATCACCCAAGCCATAATGGGAATGTGGGTAGAGGCTTTAACTAACAATTAAGGCCTTCTGAGAAAATATCTACAATTATGAAGAAATATTACCATTCTTTGTTCACAGGCCCTGCCCCTTTCCCAGGTATGCCACTTTAGACCAGGACCATAGGATAGACCCATTTAGAGTAACTAGATTTTAAATTCATGTACTAATGGTCTGGTACTTAGTGAAACATCCTGGGGTTGAAGTGGGCATCTGCAGTGGAAGGGGGCATCATCAGTAATCACCCTCCCCTTTTCTGCTGACAGAAATGCTTTCAGGTAATGGAAAACACAGGTGGAATCAGAAGATTGAGAGTCTGAGTAAAACTAATTCCATGCTAGGTTTAATTTTTCTTTAAAAATACTTAAATAACTTCCCAAGTCTTTATTAAAGTGTGGCGCTATGTGTACCAAAGTGTGGCAGTGGCAGCAATATAACAAAAGGGGCGTTATCCCATTGTAAAGCAAACAGGGTGAGGAATTTTTTATTAGTGGGTCACCATTGTTAGCCCAGATCACATTGCTCAGCCGTTAGGCTGTCCAACTAAGACTTAATTTGTTCTGGAGATCAATATGACTAGTTTAGCCCAGCTATTCAAAAGCTTGCCACTGAGCATGTATAGAGCATGGCACCTTAGCATTCTCTAACCACCAATCCCTCATTCAGGATTAGGGTAAGGAGCTTCCAGGAAAGACTGAGCCTTGATTCTTATTTTTGTTTTGTTTTTTAATAACTAACTGAGTCTCTTTTAATCCTGAGGAAAGGATGGAAGGGGCAAAGTTTCTGTTGTTATTGTTGGAAAGCAGGTGGCCACGATGAAGCCATATCTGGAAAGTGCCATATTGCTCAGACTCAACTGAGAAAGTCACGTTTTAAAATATGATTTGTTACTAAAAGTGTCATGCAGGGAATATTTAAAACTCTTTGGATTTAGGCATTAACTTTAAAGAAGGGGCCAAAGTTTGGCCAATTAACTGAACCTGTTTGGGGTTGGGGATCTGACACCTGAAGTCTATCTCCTCTCACTTTATTTATTCCTCTCTTGAATTTGTCAAGTGGCAAATGTTTTTAATGAGATAGACATAAATATCTGAACCAGTTTCCCCAGTTACTCTTGATTTGTGTAGTTCACCTAGTCCAGAGTTTAATTTATTTACATGTTCTTTATCGGCCATTATCAGGTACCGTATTCTGAATCCTTCTGCAATTCCAGAGGACAAGTTTGTGGACAGCAGAAAAGCTGCTGAAAAATTACTTGGATCTTTAGATATCGATCATAACCAGTACCGCTTTGGGCACACAAAGGTAGCCTCTTTCAACCTTCCCGTTTTCTAAATCAGAAATTCTTTCTCCTGTTATTATGCCATGGAAGGGACAAAAGACGGATCCCTGTAACATGTGAAGTTTAGCCCAATAGTCATTTTTACAGCAGCTGATCTCTTGTAAGGAATTCTGACTGGAAAAAGAAACTCCATTCTAACGAACCTGAGCTATGATACAACACAAGGTTGGGCACACTTAAGTGTATTGATTTCAGGGGCTTACGTGTGCCTAACTCTCTGTGCTACATTATGGCCCTTGAATGACTCATAGCATTGTTCACAAACCTTTGTGAAAAAAATAATTTCATTATAGCACTTCAGATTAAATGACCAGAACAAAAGCAAGTCATAATGCGAGTTGTTAAATAAAATTAAAAAGAAGCAGGGAAGTAGATCAGACAAAAGATCAATAGATACCACCCAGTGATGTATAATTCTCAGGTCTAATTGTACCCACTGCTTTTAAATTGCTGCTATCATTTCTTTTAGCTAGATTTTTCAAGTAAATGAATGAGTAATGCAAGAGAATTGAACAGCAGGTATATGAATTTTAAAAAGCTATCAGAAGCACAGAAATATATCTCAAACTTTAAAATCTTAGGATATGCCTGCATCCTTCTCTTCTGTCTCTGCTTTTTAAAATTTATATTAGTTGCTTTTAGTAAAGTGAAGTGTTTGTAAAATGGTATAAGTAGACATGCATAGCACAGTAGTAATCTTAGTTGGTCTGATGAGAGCTAACTACCAAATTTCATGGTCCTAGTGTTTTGGCTCAAAAAAATCCTGTTGTAGTTTGGCTTCTCCTCTATGCAAATTATAGCCAGCAGCGGCGCCAGGGTTTTCGGTGCTCGTGGCCAGCCGGTGGGCTGGGCACTCACACACGCACACACACACTGGCCTGCGTGATGATGTCATGTGTGACGTCATCATGGTGTGCGCACCGCTGGCCCAATTGCTGCAGCAGGTGGCTGGAACAGCGCACAGGTGGCCTCCCAGCTCTCCCGCTCAGTTGCCCTGCACCGCCGCAGACACCTGCCCATGGCTGTTGCGCCTGGCCGGGGGTGTATGTTGGCGGTGGCGGCGGCATGGGGCAGAAGGGCTAGGAGGCTGCAGCTGCGTGGTGCGCGTTCCCACCCCCTGCACCTCCTCCGGCACCCCCTCCAGCACCCCGTGCCCTGAGGCCACCGCCTACCTGGCCTCACTGGGTGCACCGGCCCTGATTATAGCAGTGGGTCTTAGCATTATTTTTAAGTCAAATTTGTATCAATGGCAACAAAGCAATCAAATTGGGAACACTGGCAACAAAAATAAGCAAAACTCATAAAGATGACATATTAACATAAAAATAAACAAAAATAGGCATATTTATACATCCCTTTCCCAGATCATTTGATCAGATTTGGTAGTAGCACTTTTCCTGAAGTGAATGCAGGATTTTATGCTATGCTCAGCTTTTGGTCCAAAAACCTGCTTGTAATGACAGTACTAATCAGACTCAGTTTTTACTATTATGTTTTACAACTTAACTTAAATTGTGCCATATTTCATAAAAAAGGGAAATTTGTTTCAAACTTTTGATTTATTTTACTGTAACAACTAAAAAACAAGCCTTTTAAAAATGTTTGGTGGGCTTTTAAAAAGGGGAGGGGTTGTCTTCAGTTTGCATACAAAATTACCACTATATTATTTGTCCCCATTCTATTACTTTTGGGCTCTACTGGGGGTGAGGATTGTAGAGAAATTCAAGAGGATTTACCTTCCACTAGCAGGCTAGAAGTGCTATCAGATACCCTCCATACTGTATGGAGAGGCTTTACCTGGACTGAGTACAGGGGAAGGAAGGAGAGAGGAGGAGAGAAAGGGAGGAAAGGAGACAAGAAAATCAACTTGAGCTGTTCTGTAGAGAGCAGAAGCAAGAAAAGGGCCTATGGAGGGTACAGGCACAGGAAGACGGAGCAAGAGAAAACTACTCTTGCAAAACAACTCTGCCTCATACTTACCCAGTGATCTCTGGGGTATCACCCCCAGTGTCAGCAGCCCCAACACACATCTAGGCCTGCAAATGTGGTGGGCTGCAGTTGTTGCATGATGCTGAGTCGAAGAGACATATGCTCAGCTCATTAGCTGGCAGAGGACTTGCAATTAGTGTTGCACTCTGCAGGTGGATGGGGCCTGAGGGTGGGGAAGGGGCTAGATATCGACTGGTGGGGGAGGACACCTCTCCTGGCTGGCTGGCTAACTGGTTCATCTCCTTTGGTGGGATGTAATTTTAAATTCAGGCTACTCTGCTTTTAGATACCGGCTTCTCTTTTTTCCCCAGTGTGTGTGTGGGGGGAGGGGCGGGGAGGTTGTTTTATATTCCATGCATCTTCTTTTTGAGCGAATATGTGTAATTTGGTAAAGCAATGGTCTTTGTTTCAGGTGTTTTTTAAGGCTGGCCTCTTGGGTCATTTAGAGGAAATGAGGGATATGAGATTAGCAAAAATTTTAACATTAATTCAAGCAAGATCCCGCGGCAAACTGATGCGCATTGAATTCCAGAAAATCATCGAGCGAAGGTATTACAAATATAGTCTACTTATATCACTTGAATTTATACTGGAAACAAACTCATAATGCTTGCCTTTTAAAGCTGTTCCTTTAGCTTGGAATTATATTTCCCAAGGTTTGAATGTTGGGGAAAGAATATTATCATATTATCTGTTGCTTTAAAAATGTACTCTTATGTAGAGATGGGCACGAACCACAAAAAAACCGAACCATGAGGTTCGTGGTTCATGGATTTTCATGAACCAGGAACCATGAACTGGCACGAACTGTGGCAAGTTTACGAAATGGTTCATGGTTCATGGGGTTTAAATGGCCCTTTCCGGCTGCTTAGCAGCGGCAGGGAAAGAGGCATTTGACAGTTTAAAGGGCCCTTTCCTGACTTGCAAGTGGCAGGTCCCTTTAAACTATCAGCTGGAAGGCGGCAGGGGGGACAGTTTAAAGGGCCCTGCTGGCTTAAAGGGACCTCCCCCCACCACCTGCCAGCTGATAGTTTAAAGGGACCTGCCGCTTGCAAGCCACAGGAAAAGTTTATATGGTCATTTTCCTGGGGAAATGGCCATTTAAACTGCCCCTTTATGACCCAAACAAACCAGTAGACCAGTTCATGGAAGTTCGTGGAAATGAGCTTCCATGAACCACTGGCTCGCGAACCACAGTCCAGCCTGGTTTGTGCGGTTTTTTTGGGTCGTAATTCGATTCATGCCCATCTCTACTCCTATATACTACCTGTGCTTCATGTTGATTTATGTTCTGTTTCAGCAATTCTTCAACCCCATATTGGATCCTTGTTAATGCTGTCTTTGTAAAGTTGTATTCATTTACCCTATGACATTGTTTATGGAAATGTTCTTGACACTGTATGAAAATGCTTGCCCTTGTCCTTGTTACTGATTGTTCTAATCTCACACTATGTAATCTGCCTTGAGTCTCAGTGAGACAGGGGGACTATAAATAAATAAATAAATAAATAAATAAATAAATAAATAAATAAATAAATAAATAAATAAATAAATAAATAAATAAATAAATAAATAAATAAATAAATTCTTACAGAATAAGCAGTATCTTGAAGGAAGACATCATGGCTTTGGATATTATGAGGATGCAAAGGGAACATGAAACTTGTCAGCTAAGGAGACTTGGGCACAGCTAGCTCCTGATAGTATTAGAAGGCTGAGGTGGAAGCAGGCACTCAAGGGTGATGTCAGCTCTCAGATCTAATTAATGATCCAGTGAGCATCCTGGATAATCAAGTGCCAGATAACAAATTGTTTCCTGTTCATAGAAACCCACTCACATGGAAAGGTCAAGGAACTAGTATAGATTGGGGAAGATCTGGAGCAAGTATCTCCAGACTTCAGGGTGTAGATTTTTTGTCTTCTTTTATCTAGAGATGCACTTCTTGTGATCCAGTGGAACATCCGAGCTTTTATGGTTGTGAAAAACTGGCCTTGGATGAAGCTCTATTTTAAGATCAAGCCCCTGTTGAAGTCTGCAGAAACAGAGAAAGAAATGGCCAATATGAAGGAGGAGTTCTTGAAACTAAAGGAGGCCTTGGAGAAGTCTGAAGCCAGAAGGAAAGAACTGGAAGAAAAGCAGGTCTCCCTAGTTCAGGAGAAGAACGACCTGCTCCTTCAGGTTCAAGCAGTGAGTGGATTAAATCTTTTTTTTTTAGTTGACATGAATGAGGCTTGCAGAATAATACCACCCTTTAAACAGAAGACAGGAAGAAATCCCTTAACACCTTCAAAATTAACCATTTGATTGTGGCATAACCATTTGGTGGCCTAGATCCCACTTTGGCAATTACATGAAATATTATTTTCACTTTAATCAGAAGTCACAATGTTCTTCCTGTACTATAGCTCTGTGTTCTATAACAAAATGGTGTACAAAACATATAATATTTAATTGTATTAACTGGTAGGAAATAATTCTTTTGACGGTATGGACAGATGAATATTGATCCTAAATCCACGCCAGAACCAATTTTATATGTAATGCTATAACAAACAAAAATAGATATTCCACCAGACAACAGTGTTGTTTACAAGAACTGTTTTTGACTGAGAACAGAGATTATCAAATGTTTTCACAGTGAAATATTTTTCCTTTTCTAAATATACCCAAGATAAAATAAAATGTTTCCATTTGGTTTGCCTTGCTCACTGCTGACCCATTATATAAAATGCTTTTAAAAAAATTAAAAATAAGTGTAGAAAAATCAAATGACACTATTTAACTCAGATTTTGTCACAGTTCCAAGTAAAATTGACAGTGCTTATTTATATATTGGAGCTATGCAGCAATTGAAAAACTGTCTTCACAAAATTTTTTAAAAGATAATAAAGAAATGACAATGTGGGGAACTCCTGGGAATTGTCACTCAGCATTAGTGATGCTAGATACCAACCTATAGTTGCATGTGAAAGTTTCATCAACTATTATACACAGCCATATTAATTGTGATAGAATTTTCAGAATTCAGAATATTTATTGCATGTGGCCAAAGGCCATTACATCCAAGCAAATAAAATTAAGTAAAACAACAAGCAAAACACAAATACCCAACCTTCTGTGATGTTAAAAAACATATAAAAATTACTTTAAACACATAAGCACCTTCTTTACACATAAGTGTTGGAGTCTCAGTTCAAGCCTTGATTTTCTTAGCTGCCAGGGCAAACTGTGCTGCTCTATAAGAGATATGTAGATCCAGGTTGGAAAGAAGGAGAGCTAATTTTTCTACCACAGGAGAAGAATAAATGTTTTTAAAGATTTCCCCAAGACATTTATTTCTGGGCTTTGTATACAAAGGGCAGAACAAAAGATAATGGGGAAGGTCTTTGGGGACTGAAGCTCCATAAATACAGAAACTGGCATCAATTGGTATTTGTATGTAGCAACCGTCTATAATGGCTGAGGACATGGTTTGAAACCTCAGAGAACCTAAAGCCATTCTAAGACTAGGAAAGGTGATTTGGGTCAAATAAAATAATCTGCCATGATCCCTCTTGAACAACATGAACCGGGGAGAAAATTTGGAACAGAGAGTTGTACTGATGTCCAATGCAGCATCCGTCTTAAAGATCCAGTTTTGTATATTGGGACTGGGCAAGGGGACACCTTGAAATGATGGAGGAAAGTCATCCACCAGGGAATAATGATGGAGAGCAAATGGTGTCTGAATGCAGCAGAGCATTGCTTTGATTTAAGATTAGATTAGCAGAGAGATTCCTTTGCTTTCTCCAGAATCTAAATAAGGCCAAATACAAATTTCTGATGGAATGTACGCTTCCAGACAATTCTCTGATGGGCTCTGGAATGATTCTTTGACAGAGCATAGGCCCCTGCACTTCTGTAGTGATGGGTGATGACATCATTCCCTGACATGGCTGCCTGGAGTACCAATACCAACAAGTAGGGATGTGCAGTTCGGGAATCAGATTTGGAAAAAATGACCAAATTGGACCTGATCCGTAAAGATTCAGGATTTCCGAATTGGGGCCAACATGCTGGCCTTGATTCAGAAATCCCAAATCAAAGCTTTCCGAAGCATTCATATTGTTTTGGAAAGCTTTGGGGCTGACTTTAAAGGGCCCCACCGCTGCTTGGCCCTTTAAATATCACCCCACCCCAACTTACCTTGTCGGCGGCAGCAGTGGCTCCGGCCCTCCCTGGCACCTGCATGGCTGCGGATTGGCGGAGGAGGTGGAGAAAGCCCTTCCTGCCCCTCAAATGGCCACGGTGGCCATTTGAGGAGCAGGAAGAGCTTTCTCCCCCTCCTCCAGCCCTTCTTGCCCCTCAAATGGATGCTGCAGTGCCGCAGTCATTTGAGGGGCAGGAAGGGCCAGAGGAGGCAGCTCTGGCCTTCCCTGACACCCTGCAGGCTCAGGAGGTGGTGGGGCGGCAGGGGAGCCGCCTGGCTCCAGGCCGCTGCTGCCGCCACTGCAGCAGCTGCGGCAACCCGGCCGCCCAGCTGATGTCCCTCCCACTCTCCCTCTGGCCAGGTAAGTGGGTGGGGGTGGAGGGATTGCCCAGGAGGTGGCGAGTAGAGTGGTTGCCCCAGAGGGGTGGGAGGTGGGGGTGGGGGAGTTGCCCCCCCTCACTTCGGTATGCTCTGAATATTTACAGAGCATACCGAAGTGAGTAAAATAGTATAATTCCAGGAAAAAAATCCTGCTTTGGGTAAACCCGAAGCAGGAAACCCAAATATTTTCAGGCTGCACACCCCAACAACAAGCATGGGGGAAACTTGCTGTTGGCTTGCCTATCTCTTCCGTCCTGCTGCTTTTCTGGCCTGCTAGAAGCCTTTGTTGCTGCTGGGGGCAGTGAGTGGGGGTTGGAGAAGGTTGTTTTACTATTGGCTGCTCTCAGCAGGTGGGTGGTAGGTGGCAGGCTCCCAGGTGCCAAGTTGGGATTGTCTGTCAGCCCCATACACGCTAGTTCCTACACAAACAAGTAATGGCTCTGCATTGCTTATGCATCTAGTAGTCATGGAAAGAGTCGGAGATATGTGCAATATCAGATATAGACATTTCAAAGGAAAAGCATAATTGTATGTATAAATAACAGGAGCAATATGATTAATCTGTCCATCTATTTAGTGGAAGAAATAAGTTATTTGAATATTGTGTTTCATAATTAAATATTCTGAAAATATGTCTGTCACTGTAAAAGATAGACTTTGGGAACATTCATATTCAGCTGTTACATCTATGACAGTATGTATATTTAGTATTATATTTACACTTCCCAAGATTGTGTCTTGAAACCAGAATTGTAATATAACAACTGGTCATGATAATTCGTTCAACGAAGGATTGCAGCTTTAGTTTTACTCTGCATTAGTTTACATTATTTTGCATGTAAATAAATGAACTGCAAAATATAAAAGGCTTGGATATAAATACTAATGTTCTTATCTATATTCCAGTCTGTTGAGTCTGTTACCATGGTAAATCAGTGAATCAAGGAGATGTTAAACTTGGAAATGTGGCATTTTACATACAGTTTGCAATTGTGCTACAGCACTAGCAAGGACATTAAAAATTACCAAAGAAAACTGAAAAAAGCACACTTGAGGGCTAACGTCGTGTTGTCAATGCAACTGAATGTTTATTGCTGTTATTATGCACAGCCCTTATAATGCGCAGAGTAATTATAATATTTATCTTGTACATTCTTGTAAAACCATTTTGGACATTATTATTTTCATTTGTAAACGAGGAACTGATGCTGAGATAGTCATTTGGTGTTAGTGTTACTTGTCCATATCTTTCCGTGAAGAAATTCTTATTTTTTAAAGTGGCTGTTTCTCCATTGTGATGCTTTTCCTATGGAACTCCTTATCTGGACAGGCTTGCTTATTAGTCTTTGGGATTTTTTAGGAGGCTAGTAAAAATAGGATGAAAATGCTTACTACAAATATATATAAAAACTAAAAGAAAAGAAATTACATATTTGTATATCTCTATGAGATAGGCATTTTTAATAGAAATGCAGAACTTCATTGTTCTATCCACTGGATTACAATGGCAATAGGAATATATATATATACACTTAGGAATTCATGTTAATCCTTTCCCCAAACTATTTATAACCTCAATTTATATAAAATGTGTGCTCATGTCTCATGGATGAGAAGGAAGTTGTGGATATGAATCTGTTTGTTAAAGAACAAGTATTTTTTCTAGGCTAGCCAATAATATAGCCTTTTGCAAATTGTGACAGGAGCAAGATACCCTGGCAGATGCCGAAGAACGATGTGACTTACTGATTAAATCCAAGATCCAGCTAGAGGCCAAAGTCAAAGAGCTGACTGAGCGGGTAGAAGATGAAGAGGAGATGAACTCAGAGTTGACATCCAAGAAGAGAAAGCTGGAAGACGAATGCTCTGAGCTGAAGAAAGACATTGATGACCTTGAAATAACACTGGCAAAAGTCGAGAAAGAAAAACATGCTACTGAAAATAAGGTGTCCTGAATGCTTTGCCATAAAGCTGTTCTGTATAATGCTAAAGAATATGCAAGTAGTACATTTTCTTAGGAAAACCTGCAGTTGGGGGAGAGATCAGTTTTGACATATATAAAGCAATCTGGTTCCCTCCACTATGTCAGTCTGATAGGCATAAGCCTATTCCTGGAGCAAAATATACCTTACTTCTTTTGGTCACATGAGAAGCCTTTACCTTCCCCAGTTAATATTCATGTGGACAAATACAATGTGTGATCCAATTAATCTGGAGGTCAATAACTCCTGTGACCCCCCAACAACTGGGGGGGGGGAATTACAAAATATATTAAGCACCTTGTTTGCAGTGCCAGTATTTGATTGTCCAGATCTTCACATTTAATACCTAAATCATAGAGAGTAGCCTGCCAAGTCACATTTACCTTGCTCCAGTTTGCTAGTTGCTTTCCTTCCTTTCCTATCTGTATAATATCTTGGACATAGTTCATGTTAGTGCACCCCGTTAAAGGCCAACATTGCTTGCATGAGCAAGAAATTCATGACACAACCATATCCCACATTGATCCTTGGGGCTTTGTACAGCATAACTGTGGTGTAGACAGTTCTCTCAAGTAAGGGATGAAAGACATCTGACTAAAGTTCATTTTATTAAGATCTCTGGTTCTGTCCTTTCCTGCTTCCCTCTAGGTTAAAAATTTGACAGAAGAAATGGCATCACTTGATGAGACTATTAGCAAGCTGACAAAAGAAAAGAAGTCCTTGCAGGAAGCTCACCAGCAGGCCCTGGATGATTTGCAAGTGGAGGAGGACAAAGTCAACACCCTGAGCAAAGCTAAAGTGAAATTGGAACAGCAAGTAGATGATGTATGTTTGCTCTGATGTGCCTTAAGCAAGGTTGGTTTTGATGCTAGGGAAGCATTATTTGCCACGTAGATTAGGATCCAAAATAAAAGCAAGCCTGTTATACCTCTGGACAGAAGAGGGATGAAAGAAATACATTCTTTACATTTGTATGTAAGAGCTACATGTTTGGGAGGGGAATGGGCATTTCCCCCTAGTTCTTTTGTCTTCATCAGCATGTTCCTTTGGTGCCAGACAACACTGTCTTCAAAGATGCTAAAGGAAAACCGAGAGCTGGATCTGGTATACTGCAGCATGGCTTACACCCCCTCCCCCATCCTCTAGGGGTAGCAATTTCTGCAGTCCACAAAGTGAGCAAATTATTTGATGGTGGTGGAGAGTGCGATAAAGTCATAGCCAACTTATGGCAACCCTGCTGAGGTTTTCAAGGCAACAGTCTAACAGGAGTGGTTTGTCATTGCCTGGCTCTGCCACATCTTGGCTACACACATTATTTAAGAACAGATTTTTATCTGTACTTGCCTTTTTCATTTCTGTAGCTCGAGGGATCTCTTGAACAAGAAAAGAAAGTGAGGATGGATCTGGAAAGAGCCAAACGCAAACTGGAAGGAGATTTGAAGCTGACTCAAGAGAGTGTCATGGATTTGGAGAATGATAAGCTGCAAATGGATGAAAAGCTAAAGAAGTAAGATGATATTTATAATGTTAGACTCTATTTAAACTATAAAAAAATACAGTGCACAAAACCCTCACTACTTTTAATGTAAAATGTAAGAATGGAGTATTAGTCATACTATGTAACTTCACTACATACTAGGCATGCAAAACTGGTGAATGACCATAGTGAACAAACCCTTGCTCTTTCAGCCCCAGAAAGAGAGCAAAATACAAGATCTTAAGTAAGCCCATAGTATACTACTATACATCATGTCTCATGTTTGCTGGGTCTTACATTGTGCAAAATTGCTATATGCCAAGTCAGAAGTAGAGCTGGTTGCCTGAGGATGTAATTATATAAACTTGTGGCCTGGAAAGGACATACCAAAGTCCCTGAAGATCTTTCAGATTTGTCATAATAGAGCCAGCAAGGTTAGGGCTTCCCATGCTAGTTGTTTTCCTTTCGTTCCCATCTGGTGTGGAATCTGGGATTCAATTTTACATTGGAGCAGACTGAGGGTTGGCAAACTGTTGGATCAGAACATGGCGATATGAAGCTAAGCAACTCCTCCTGCCAACCGATACAGGATCTCTGGGTTACTTAGACTAAGTTCCTGTTCTTCTTACTATTGTATGGCTCCTACCTGTTTTCTTAATGCACTTGAAAGACAATAATACTTTAATGTGCAATATATGAAAGAGGGCATCATTGCCAAGTGGTAACCTAGGCAACCAAGAAAGCTAGCTATAAGCAGCTGAGGGAAGATGGAATGTGGGAAACGTGTGTTGATGTATACCTTGAATAGCAAGAGGTGAGAGATGTAGAGACTTGCTGAGGGAGAAAAAGTGTTCCATGTAAAAGGCTAAGGCAAAAGAGGGCCATGCCTGTATAGGTGGCTGCTCAGAAGGTCCAGATCCAGTACAAGGAGATGGAAACAATCAGGAGTGCCAAGGGGGATAAATTGAATGTAAGTGGAAATGGGGGCAGGAAGTGATCATTATACAGTTACTTTTGCATTTATGGAGTTCATTTCTCTCCTTCGTAGAATTATTGGCTTGTGACCACCCTTTCTGCCTTCCTATATATGGTATCATATACTTTTCCACATAAATATTTATTAATGTTCCCTGCGATTTCTTTTAAGGGAGGCCAGTGTTTTGGATAGCGATTGCCATAATATTTAATAATAGTACTTATTGCTTCTGAGATTGCTTCCTTCTTAGAAACCAATAAGATTATGTTACCTAAACATTAGTTCTCCACATCAATTAAGCATATATTGCAATTACAGGAAGGAATTTGAAATCAGTCAGTTGAACTCAAAGATTGAGGATGAACAGGCCATAGTGATACAGCTCCAGAAGAAGATAAAAGAACTTCAGGTAATTACTCATGTTTTCTTGTTGGATACATTGGATAATGTTCAGTTAGAGAAGTTTAGTTTCTGAGCAGACCCTGGGCCTGTTGCATCTGAACCTCAGGTTATATAGGAAGCATCCAGCTGGATCACACCCAATGTTTATTTAGCCCAGCATCCTATTTCCAGTGGTGGCCAGTCAGATGTGTCTGGGGAAGCCCACAAGCGGAACATGAATGCCACAACTGTTTTTTGCATCCAGTAAAGGGCTTTCAGAGGACTGCTGGATATAAAGATTCTATGTGACTTTTTATTTTATAAATTTGTCTAATTCTTTTTCAAGCCATCTAAAAGAATGGCCCTCACAATGTCTTTTGACAGAGAAGTAAAAGCTAGGAGCTATCAACAAATCACTGCAGAGTATTGAATAAACAGTTTGGAAATTTCTTCTCTGCAGCCTGATGTCTCTCCAGGATTCTATACGCTCTCATAGCCTTGAATAGGCCATTTTCCCCGTTTCACTGTAGGAAACAGGGAACTGCCGTCAACTCCTGGAGCTTATTTAGTCCTCATCATGCCTGTTAAAAGGGTTTTCTCACCCTCTTTTGGTTCGTTTTCACAACTGTATTTTTCTGCATACGTAAGGAGTCTCCTGAGTACATAAAACCTCAATCTTGTCAGCTGGTAGTCCGGTTTTGCTGTTTTTGTGACAGGTACATACCATTTATATTATTTGGCTTTTAAAACTTAGATTTAGAAAGGTCAAAGAAGATTATAAATGTAAAAATCCAAACATAAAAATTAAAGGTATACAATACCATGTGTGCATTGACATATTGAAATCAGATGTAATGTAGTAAATACAGGTTTAAATTTCCACATTCATGAAGTTCTTTATTTTGGCCAAGTAGCAATCTCTCAGCCTACATTAACTCCTAGTATTGTTGATTGTGCATTCCTATGCTGAGACCACTGATTTCATAGGTTTAGACTGGAATACCTCTTCATAGATTTCACTGTAGATTTCATGTCACCTTGAATCACCTGCAGGATTCAAAAGTGTAAGAAACAAATCCTTTCCTAACATCCTTGGATGAAAAACACTTAGAAACAAAAGGCTAACCTTTTTACCACACAGGCATCAGCTCCCATTTTATGGCCAGTATAGCATGTCAAAATGGCCATACTTCTCTAGACCGTAGCTGAAAGAAGGAAGCTGAATAATCAGAATAAAACTTCCACCAGTGTGACCACCCCTGTCTTGTCACATTTTGAGGGAGGAACTGATGATATGAAGGCATGTATGGAATGGAACAGGAGGAAATGTGGGCTTAGTTGTGGGGCTGGTGATTGTAAACAGATATTAACATATATAGAAAGGAGCAGCAGAAAGGAAAGAAAGAGACAAAATGTCTTTTGGGTAGGATGTCCATAGGAGAAAGCAAAGTATCTTCCTTTGAATGTAATGCCATATGTTTCAAGCACCCAGGGACATGTTAGTAAAAGGACAGGTTATACCTCAAAGGAAGCTGCTCTGAACTGCTGAATGAGTCACACTGAACTGAAGTTTACCCCAAAATAGGAACTCTTTCAGGAAAAATACCCACATCTTGGCTGCTGATCTGTAGAGGCTCCATGACCTCATTGGGCTTGCAGCTGCCAAAATTGCTCTTGCTTTCCTTCTGGAGGGTATTGGATGGTCATTAATAATTCTGCAGCTTGCTTGGTGCCCAGAGGCAGAATTGTGACTAATCCTCTCTGACAGTTCTAGTTCAGAGGTGAAACATGGAAAGGGACCATAAAAGCTTGAGGTGGTTACCCTATATCTTTGTTATATTCCCCTTATTTTAGAATGGTACTGAACACTTTTCCTAAGAAAAGGCACCACTTACATTATCTTTGATCTTACTTTGATATATGTCACTTCTTTACACCCATAACTAATCATGTGCCTGATGTCTTGTGGAGATGGTGCAGTTGTTACTCAGTTGTTTGAGTAGGTGACTAAAGACATATATAAGATATTCTTATACATGTGGGGAACTAGCATCTTCATTTTGAATATGGGGTTCAGAAGTTATCATAAAGGTTACTTAGGTCATTTCTAACATTTTTTAAAGGAGGATGTGTGAAGTTTAGGGTGTTGCTATTATATAATTTTTTTCCTTTTTGATAGGCCCGCATAGAAGAGCTTGAAGAAGAGCTGGAAGCAGAAAGAGCTGCTCGAGCAAAAGTGGAAAAACAAAGATCAGACTTGGCTCGAGAGCTGGAAGAACTAAGTGAGCGGCTAGAAGAGGCTGGAGGAGCCACATCTGCACAGCTAGAGATGAACAAAAAACGGGAGGCAGAGTTTCTGAAACTGAGGCGGGACCTTGAAGAAGCCACACTGCACTATGAAGCCACTGCTGCCACACTGAGGAAGAAGCATGCGGACAGCATGGCAGAGCTTGGAGAGCAGGTGGACAATCTGCAGAGGGTCAAACAAAAACTGGAGAAAGAGAAGAGCGAGCTGAAGCTGGAAGTGGATGACCTGTCATCCAATATGGAGCAGCTGGTTAAGGGAAAGGTAAAGCCTCTGGGAATATGCTGATAGCCTGCCATCAAATCCCCTCTTTCTTCATTCCAGCAATCTTCACATTCTAGCAACGTATGAATCCTTTAGCATATACCTAGTCCATGGCCATTTTCACATGCCTGTAAATGCCGCCAGAAAATCGTGCAAAGCTTACAGCACAACGGCATCTTCATAGCGCGATTTCCCATTTAATGGCACAATGACATCAGAAATCGTGCAATTAAATGGTAAATCGCGCTATGAAGACACCGTCGTGCTGTGAGTTTTGCACGATTTGCCGGAGATTTTAGGTGTGTGAAAATGGCCCATGTATAGTTTGCATGCCTCTGTTGTCTGTTTTTAGAACTCCATGCAAGCAGTGCATGTATTTAGATCAACACATGTGGTGCAGGCGTTTTAACATTGTCAGAAAGCATTATTAGGATTACATACAACTTGTTCTGGTCTATTCGGTCAGTAACTAGTCAACAGCTGGAGTGATATAAAAAAAAGCAATCCACAGATGGCTTGGAGAATCAAGCTATTTTTCTACAGTATATTTATTTTAGAAAAATGAAGAGGGGAATTTGTGATCTTTGAAAAAGCTTCTATCATACTTATCTCGGATAAATGATACAGAGATGAACTGTAGTATATTCCTATGAGAATATTTATTTTTCCAATATCAGGAGGAACCTGTTAAGAAGCATGATCTTATAGCTCACAGATCTGTCATTCTGCTTAAAGAGAGATTTTTCCATCATATCAACTCTGTTGAAGAATTTGAAGCTGTCATTAATTAAATGACTGATCGTATTCCATCTGGCCACCCACTACTATAAAGTAGTATTTTTTTAATGATTCCAGTAAAAAATGAAAGTAATACAAACAAGCCTGTGTATAAAAGTGTACATTGGTACTTAAAAGGACTTAATGTTGGCTGGTTCATCCCTCAGCTTCTGCAGTTGTAATCTCCTTGCTTATTGCCAAGGTTTTTCTTTCTGCTTGCGCAAACAAGTGTGCCATTAATACTCTTTGTGAGATTGTCAGAGATCAGTCTTAAGGAGAAAATGAGTAAACAGTTCACATTGTCTGGGATATAAAATTTGTTCCCAATCCATTAGGCAAATGCCGAGAAACTCTGTCGCACTTTTGAAGACCATCTGAATGAGGCAAAAACAAAACTGGATGAAATGACTCGCCTGGTGAGTGACCTCACTACCCAGAAAGGAAAGCTGCAGGCTGAGAACGGTAGGTTGAACAAAGGCTGCCACAAACACAGGAGGCATGTGAGACCCATAGTTACTGTACCAGTTGCAGCACCAGTAGTTATATGGAACATGCCTCTCTGTTGTCTCTCTTGCTCTTCTTTCTTGGGTTCATGTGATACTTAGGGCCTACAACTATGCACTTCACTTTACATGAGTTACCAATGTGCACTGGCAATGTGCACTGGCAGTAGCCACTCCTGTGAAAAAGCACAGCAAAGGTCCACTCAGATTGGGAGTACAGGAGGAGGAGAGGTTCCTACCTTTCATCCATGTCTTTTTCAAAAGCTACAACAGTGCAGGGGGAGTCAGGAGGAGCTCCTCCTCCCTCTCATGCCACAATTCCAATTTAAATTGGGCCCCAGCTGTACTGTTACACATGAATTGCCACTGGGGTCTCATAGCTGCAGTATATCTACCAGTCCCCATGATGATCTCATGTAAAGTATAACATGTAATTAGGACCTTAGCTATATACACTAGGGAATAGGGGTGAGAGGCAGAGAGTATTCCTTATTTCCTCACTCACATGGTTCTCTGATCCTGCCTCTGAATCTGCTGTCAATCCATGCAGTGGTTTAATGACCCAATTTTGCAACACATCCAAGGAGTTTGTGGCCAAATCCAGGTATTAAGTTCACAATCATGTAGGGGTTTGTCCCATTTTGGGTATTAAGCTAAGGGGCTAGATGGATGTAGAGGAAAACTTTACTTTGCCTCCCTATCTTGATGTTCATCATATGTAGGACCTGGCCTGAATCTGCCCATTGCTTCTCTGCATTAGAACTGATTTTTACTTTCTTAGGCTTACCATTCCACATTGCTCTCTGTTCATATTTGTATGTAATTGCCCAAGTGTTGCAGCATGGGAGGGAGAGAGTCTATGCTTATATCACATGTCTGAGTGGCTCCCAACATCTGCTGTCTGCCACTGCTGATAAGAATAAGATCATTCATAGGAATTTTGTGTTGCACAAATGTTCTGTTCTCTTTATACACATTTCATTCATTGATAGTTCAGAGTTTATTCTCATTCAACGTGTGCCTGCTGCTTTCTGTTATCTTTCCCCAATTGCCAACTATTTTTTCTTGATATGATGACATTATTTTTTATTGGCTTGCGATTGAAACAACAAAGTGGCAAACAAAGTTCCCAGAATAGCAGCCCACTTAGATATGCAGAAACTGCTTTTAGTGATTTTTTTTGTCCTTTTAAAATCTTATTTGAAATCACTTCATCAGGATTTGTGGCAAGATGACAACCTGCCTTTTGAGCTGAAACCTGCCTTGCAGCCCTGGCAAAATGCCGTTGGTTATGGATTCACAATGACAGGCAGGAAGTTAGTGTGACACAGAGGAGCTCTATAATGCGTACTTTCTGAAAAAGTCCCTGCCAGTTTGCAGGCTCTGTAATATTCTGTTAGCTTTTAAGCTCATTTTGTTCAAAAATGTCCACAATTTCTTTAGTGTTTAGTTTTACCACCAATTCAAAGGAGTTGTCTGGTTTTCTGTATCCTGATACCCTGGGGAGAAATGATATAGTATTATCTCTTAGGATATTGAATTTTAGTATATGAGGGGGTTTTTTTTGTCAGGATCACAGTACTGGAGATACGAGAGAGAAAAGCAGGCCTAGTTTCTGCCCCAGTGTTTCAATAACTTCTGCAACAGTGTTTCAATCCTAAGAAGAGTTACTCCAGTCTGAGCCAATTGGTTTCAATGGGCTTAGACTGGAGTAACTCTTCATAGGATTGAACTGTAAGTGTTTTAACTTATGCTGAGTACATGTTCTTTGACCCTCTTTCTTGCTATTCATGGTAATGTCTTATCAGTGTTCTTGCAGAGGGGAAGGGGGGGGGCTAAGTCAGGGCTGGCGCCAGGTTTTCTGGCGCCTGAGGCCAGGGGAGGGCAGCTTCAGGACTGCTCCTGCAGCTTCAGGACTGTGGGGCGGCGAGCGGCTGGGCGGGAGAGCTGAGAGGCTGCTGGCCCAGCCAGGCACAGCAGGTGGCTGGGGAGGCGCGTGCGCGCATGCATGCGCGTGTGCGTCCTCCCAACCGTCACGCTCTGTTGCTCTGTGCGCCACCCCAGACGCCTGCTGCGTCTGGCCCGCAGCTGCTGCTCCTGGCCAGGGGTGCATGTTGGTGGCGGCAGCAACGCAGGAGAGCTGGGAGGCTGCAATAGCTGTGGGCCAGGCGTGGCAGGTGGCTGGGGCGGTGCGTGGGCAGCTTCCCATCCCTCCTGGTCAGCCACCCCGCGTGCTGCTGCTGCCAACTCCGTGATGTGCGCCCCTGGCCCCGGCGCCCCCTCCGGCACCTCAGTGCTGGAGGTGATCGCTGGGGTTGCCTCAATGGAGGCACCGGCCCTGGGCTTAGTGAGTCTTACCTCTTTCCTCAGCCCAGCATCCCAAGGAACCATATGGCAAACCCTTAACAAAAGATTTGGCTGGGTATTTATGAGTAATATGGATATAACGTTGATGCAATGGCAGGATCTGATTTGGAATATAGACTAGGACAAGTCTGGTCTGGTCTTAATTTCACCTTTCCCCCTTGGAGGCAGTTAAACTGGCTGCTTCATATTTACGAATAGAATATATACACAACTTTTTGTGAGCCAACATGTTGTAGCCTTACTGTCTGTGACAAGAGACCTTTATAATACAGTGCGAATTATGTTCTTGGCCAGTGTTTGTTTCACAATTGAATTAGACACCCAACTGATGTAAGGATCTCCTTAAGCAAGAATCTCATTTCTTGTTGGTTATTTTATTTTATTTATAGTCCTCTTTTCTCACTGAGACTCAAGGCAGATTACACATAGGTCAATACGGTCAACAGCCAGGGTATTTGTTCAATAAACTATACAATAGGGTGAAGATTGCAGAAATTTGAAAAGCTGAGATCCAACACAGAGCTGAAAACAATGCTGAACCAAAACATAAGCAGATTGACATGACATATTACAAGATGCAGTAGGAGCATATTTACATCAATAGACAGTACACAGTAATATAGTTTATAATATCAAATATTATGCATTTTTCACTGCCTTTAATGGTGTCCAGAGGACTCTGTAGGATACTCCATATATCATTCTGTCTTTGGCACAATATAATCTAGCCTGAACCCTAAATCTCTTTCTCCCTCCTCAGACCAGCCTCTCTCTCCATACTTGCTCCTCACTCATAAAGCACTGCATGTTATTTTTATTTATTTAGAGCTCTAGGGCAACCTGGTAGCACAGTCCTTTTCTTCCATCAATGTTAGGTGACGGTGATTATAAATATTAAGAAGCCTGAGTTAATTATCTTTTTTGGGGGGGATAACCATTTGGCAGGTGAATTTACAAGGCAACTGGATGAGAAAGAGTCGCTTATAAGCCAGTTTTCCAGAGGGAAGTTGTCCTTCACTCAACAAATAGATGAACTTAAAAGACAGCTTGAGGAAGAAACCAAGGTAATTCTCCTACTCAGTTTTAAGATTTTGTCCTTGAACTGGAGCAGAACTGCATACTTCAAATAAAAGCAATAGAATTACACTGATTTACACAAGCTGGGAGTTTGATTCAGTCTGCAATTGCCAGCAGAAAGCTGAACATCAGGGACAAAAACAGGCCTTTTTTTCTGCCAGAACGCACTGGAACAGTGTTCTGGCAGCTCTGCAAAGTAGTCATGTGTTCAGGTGGCCTTGACTCGCTTGCGAGGGAAAGGAGCTCTTTAACCTCTGCTCTTCAGCTAGTGGGGGGGAAGTCCCCCCTCCAGCTGAAGAGCGGGGGGGGGGGGTCAAAAGAGCTCATTTCTGCTTGGCAAGCTGTGGGAAAGGAGCTCTTTAATCCCCGCTCTTCAACTGGTCGGAGGAAGCCCCCAAAGGGTTTTAAACTTCAGCGGAGAGGAGGGGAATTCCCCCTTTTCCAGCTGAAGCCTCCCTCCCTCCCTTTCTCTTTCCTTCTTTCCATGTCTTTCTTTCTTTCCTGTCCTTCCTCTCTCCCACCCTTCCTTCCTCTTTCTTTCTTTCTTTCTTTCTTTCTTTCTTTCTTTCTTTCTTTCTTTCTTTCTTTCTTTCTTTCTTTCTTTCTTTCTTTCTTTCTTTCTTTCTTTCTTTCTTTCTCCCTACCCCCTCTCTCCCCCTCCCTTTCTCATTCCATCTTTCCCTGTGTTTGTTTGTTTGTTTTCTTCCTTCCTCTTTCTTTCTTCCCAGGGGGGCAGAGGGGGAGCAGCCACACCATGCATGATGATGTCACTTCCTGGAAGTGACATCATCGTGCGGTCCCAGGAGCATGTGCGCATAGTGACAGGGGTGCCACCTCCTGCTGGGAGTTGCCCCAGGTGAGTTCCCCCACCTCTGAAATATTAAAGGGAAGAATTAAGACAGTCAGTGTGATGTAGTGAGATGTTGGTTTTGGAAAACCTGGATTGCAGCTTGGATCCAGTGGGGATACAGCATCTCAGGGGACACTTTGGGCTGCAGTGGGAGGCAACAAAGTTGTGTTCTGTGGGTTACCTGCAGAAATGCTCTATTATATGCAACCCAGTGAAACACAAGCTTGTCATGTGAGTTGGTAGTTCAAGCTACTCCATCCACCAAATTGTGTGTGCCAATTATGGTCTTCCTGCCCTTCAGTCAAAGAATGCTTTGGCCCATGCCCTGCAAGCTGCCCGCCATGATTGTGACCTCCTGCGTGAACAGTTTGAGGAGGAGCAAGAAGCCAAAGCAGAGCTCCAGAGAGCACTCTCCAAGGGCAATGCAGAAGTGGCACAGTGGAGAACTAAATATGAAACTGATGCCATCCAAAGGACAGAAGAGCTAGAAGATGCCAAGTAAGTGATACCAAGGTTTGCCTTCCTTTGCTTCAACATGGATCCTTTAAAAATAGTTATAGCACAGGCTAAATGCAGATAAGTGTGCCAAGTACTAAGAGAGCTATTCATATAACAACAACAACAACAACATTTGATTTATATACTGCCCTTCAGGACAACTTAACACCCACTTAGAGCTGTTTACAAAGTATGTCATTATTATCCCCACAACAATAATCACCCTGTGAGGTGGGTGGGGCTGAGAGAGCTTCTAGAAGCTGTGACTGACCCAAGATCACCCATCTGCCTTCAAGTGGAGGAGTAGGAAATCAAACCCGGTTCTTCAGATTAGAGTCCCATCACTCTTAACCACTACACCAAACTCGCTCTCATCCATCAAACCCACTATTTCTTATGGTTGTTCTTGACCTGTTGTGATCTTGTGCACAATGAATGAGAACCTGTTCTGAGCCTGGTCTGGTTTAGTACCATTTCACTGAATTGCAGATATGGAAAACTGCAGTACTAGCATGAAGGCAGCATGTCTTCTAAGGGTAGTGAGTGTGCAGTTGACTCAGTGAGACCTTGTCCCTGATTTTCTCTTATCACTTCTTATAATGCCATTGAAGAACCCATGCAGGGCCAAGCAGCTGCATAAGTAGCATAATGTATTCATTGGGCCATTGGTCTGAGCCAGGATTTGGGGCAGCAGCTAGACAGAATCCAGAATGCAAAGCCAGAATGGGCAAGGCTAAGTGTCACAAACCCAATCAAAAGAAGACTATATCATCATAACCTAGAAGCAAACATTGCAAGGAAATCCACAGGTTAAATGCCAGAAGATCATGAGCAGAGCCCTTGACAAACCATACACCAGGTAGCAAGGTCATGTGAAAGTCCACAAATCAGAAAGTGCAGAAGCCTTAGCTACAGAATCATAAACCAAAATCTGAGTTTACAAGGAAAGCAAAGGTCAGTGATCAGGAATGAACAGAATCTAGCAGCCAGTAGTAAGAACTGTAGTCTAGACAAGGGTCCAGCCTATCCTGGGGCTTCAAAGTTGCTTCCTGTCTCAGGTAGCTAATGGACTGTGCTCATTGGTGGAGCTTCTCTGAGAAATTCACCACACAATATGTTTGGCCACAAGTTGGGTCAAGGAACTTAATTGCCCAAGTGCTGAAGGGCATAATTTGGATTGTGACAATGGCCCCAGGGAGAAGCTTTTTGCCCTGTTATGAGGCACTTGGGTAAGTTAAGTAAGTTAATTGAGTACCCCAACCTGACTTATGGCCAAACATATCATGAGTCTCAGAGTTTCTTGAAGTCCCACAAACTGGTTCATCCCACAGCCTCAGTGGCTCACCACAAGGGGCATCAAAGACCTCACTCCTTGGGACACCATTTCATATCCTTATAAATCTTTAATACTACTAAACATAACACTCATATATAGATATAAGTGTGTGTAAAGTGTTATCAAGTAACAACAGACTTATGGTTACTCCAGCAAGGGACTGTCAAGGCAAGTGAAAAGCAGAGGTGGTTTGCCAGTACCTTCCTCTGCAAAGTCTTCCTTGGTGGTCTCTCATCCAAGTACTGACCCTGCTTCGCTTCTGAAATCTGACAAGATTGGACTATACCATCCCGCCTTCCCTCCCATGTATAGATACATCTCATACTAAATTACCTTTTAATAGAAATTTTCAAATGCTCATTACATTCTCATCTAACACAATATCCCAACTTCATTCCTTACTGTTAGTGTCTACCACTGAGTGACATTTTTGGAGCAACCATGACTCCACATAGTTTTTAGGGTCAAAAAGGAAAAGGGGAGGTTCAACAAGTTTAATAAACAGAAGTTCCAAGACAGTTTTTGTCATTGATTAAGCTCTGGTTCATGTGATTATCAAAAAATGATATACACTCTCAGTCACAATAAAATCAAATCAGAGCAGAAAAGAAATGCTCCAAGTAGGATCAAGGTATAGAGCCCCATGGCACAGAGTGGTAAGCAGCAGTACTGCAGCCCAACCTCTGCTCATGACCTGAGTTCGATACTGAACCTGGCAGAAGCCAGGTTCAGGTAGCCAGCTCAAGGTTGACTCAGCCTTCCCTTCAGGGAGGGAGGGGACATTCACACACACACACACACACAGAGTAGAGGGGGGGGAGTTTTTAACCCTGCAACGAGCCGCCTCCCCTCAGGGAGGGGACATTCCCAGGGCCGGATCTATGGTTGCCAGTGCCCAGGGCAACCGTAGTCAGGCTCTTGCATGCACGCACGCGCTCCTGGGTCACCCCCCCCCCCGCCCACGCAGCAAGCCGGCTGTCCCGGTGCGCTGTGGAGCTGGCGGCAGTGCGAGTGGCTCGGCGGCTGCCCACGCCATTCACCTGCCTCGCAAGACAAGGGCCAGCCAGCTTGCCCGTGCGCCCTTTGTCCTGGGGAAAGGCAAATGGCACAGGCGGCCTCCCAGCCTCCCACACTGCCTTTTGCCTTTCCCCAGGACAAGGGGCGGCTGGCTTGCCCGCGCGCCCCTTGTCCTGGGGAAAGACGAACGGCGTGGGCGGCCTCCCAGCCTCCCGTGCTACCTTTTGCCTTTCCTTTGTGCCCATGGCTTCAGAACACCCCCTTCCCCCTCCCTCCCCTGTGTTGCTGCTCCGTGGTTGGAAGGAAGCCTGCTAATCAAGGAAAGCTGGGCTTCCATTCGTGTTTCGAGGGTGACAGAAGGCGGGCAAACACAGCTCATTCCCCTGGCTCCGTTGCTCCGGGAATAAATTACTGGCGCCAGAGTGTCTGCAATTCCGAACAGAAACCGATATATCCGATCAAGTCCCAAACAAGCAAATCCCCGACTGCTGGATCGGTTGCCATGGACGGAACCGATTAGCTGAGAGCAGAACCACAAGTGACAAAAGGCACAGATTGGACACTTGTCTGCTTCCCTCAAGTTTTGATGGGAAATGTAGGCAGCTTGGTGGAATGTTGGACAAGTGACAGTTGAAAAGTCCATTGGACAGCAGTCAGAGAGCGAAGCTGTGAGACCAGGATGCCTACATTTCCCATCAAAACTTGAGGGAAGCAGACAAGTGTCCAATCTGTGCCTTTTGTCACTTGTGGTTCTGCTCTGAGTCACAATGGCGCAAACACCAAAATCGGGGGGGGGGGGGGAGGGTTGAAATCGTAATTCAGATCGTGCCTATGTCTAGTCAGTAATGACTCAGTGCTTGCACAGGGGACTACCTTTACCTTTAGGGTCAAGGTCTCGACTGCACATGGCAGATCAAAATAACTTAGGCCCAAGACTCGCAAGCATGTACACATTTGGTATCTTCACTCCCAGCCTCCCTGGCCTATGAAAAAGCCCCGCTACCTCCCAGGTTGTGACCATCTCCTCCCCTCCCTCCCCTCCTTCCAGCTGGCTGTTGGCCTAGCCACTTTTCAGGTAGCTTCATTACTGGCTGCTGTGTCCCACAGGGCCCTGCCCCTGCTACTGCTTAATTTTGCCTCAGGAGGACCCTGCCTTTAGCCATTGCCACCGCTGATATCAGTGGACAGTAATAGAACTCCATTGCTGCAGAAAGTTTTACCAAGAGAGACACCCCTACACTCCTTTTCCTACCACTGCTCATCAACCACCATGCCTGGCCCAGGGAGGTCACCTTGGAGGTGCTGTTATGGTGGCAGCAGCCTTCTTGGGAATTGGCCACCTGGCCACTGCTTCAGTAAGTCTGGGGAAAGCCATGAAGCCAAACAGCAATGTGAAAAAGGATACCAGCATGCTGTACCAGCATCATCTCCAATACTGCAAGGTATTCCAGGATATTTTGGAGTCCCAAATGGCGACACCACACAATATGGGCGTTCCATAATCCTTTGTAATGTCTCAGAAAATTCTCTGTATATATTCTAAGAACTGCACCCTAATACATTCACTGCACATTGCAAGGGATTCTTGGATGCACTTCTAAGACTGTGAGGTACAGCCATTTAAGTCAGTGAAATATCTTGGGTCAGCCCATTTTGCCTGCATCCTGTGTGCTTATAAGTAACTAGCTGAAAGCTACACTGCATAAATTTTGGAAATAACCAGGAACTTTGATCTTAGTGGATCTGCTGTGTCTGATGATGATCCCACAATAGTCCTGAATGTATTTGCTTGATTTTCTTAAAGCCAAATTTTGGAAGTTGTTTACTGTGTTTTATTGTTCCTATATTGTATTTTAAAGTATATTTATTGTTGCCTATGCATTTATGTATTTATTGATGTTTATGATGTTGTAACCTACCCTGAGCCTACTCGTAGGCATGATGGGCTAGAAATCTAATAAATCAAATAAATCAGTCTTCTGTGTGGAGCATCATATAATGGTAGTTCCTGTGGAGCATCATATAATGGTAGTTCTCTTCTTTTAGGAAAAAGTTAGCAGCTCGTCTCCAAGAGGCTGAGGAAGCCATTGAGGCAGCCAATGCTAAATGCTCTTCTTTGGAGAAGACTAAGCACAGGCTACAGAATGAGTTAGAGGACATGATGATCGATTTGGAAAAGGCCAACTCAGCAGCAGGAGCCCTGGACAAGAAGCAGCGCAATTTTGACAAAATCATCACAGAGTGGAAGCAGAAGTATGAGGAGTCCCAAGCAGAACTTGAAGGTGCCCAGAAGGAAGCCCGGAGCCTTAGCACAGAGTTATTTAAGCTGAAGAATGCCTACGAAGAGAGCCTGGACAATCTGGAGACCTTAAAAAGGGAAAACAAGAATCTGCAAGGTAGGTCATACACTCATGATGTAGATAGGAAACTTCAGAGAAAGAGCCTACTTAAGTCCTTCAGGAGCTTAACAGATGAGTTTCACCATTCCATTACACAAAAAAAGAAAGAGAATTATTCTGTCTAACATAAAATCTATTTGATCTGAGGATAAAGAGAACTATTGGTGCCAGACTAGACTCCACCCTTTCTCAGTGATGTCAGCCAGTGTAAGGCCCTAACACAGCATGAACTTCCCACATATGAAGTGGTAGATTTAGGGGGAGTGTGCTGGACTGCACACCATCCAACTTTTTTAAAAAAAATCAGAAGGGAGTGAATGGAATACAAAGTAACTTTGCTGTCAACTCTCCTATTTCCCACAAAAATGTTACCTCAGACATCCATAATGTGTGGTCTATATAGCATGTGTCATCTATAAAATGCAAAAGCTAAAATTTTATCAAAGCATGCTTTGAACTGATTTCCTGTATACATTTGTTTGTTTGTTTAAATATTTATACCCACCTTACCTCTTGGCTCAGTGTGGCTCCATAGAGAGCCTGTTTTACTAATAATAGCAGTGTGCTTATAATACCACCCTTCTGGACAGAATAGTGCCCACTCAGAGCAGTAAACAAAGTCAGTGTTGTTACTATCATCATCTTCTTCTTCTTCATCATCATCATTTTTGCTCACAACTGCTCAAACTGTCTAGTCCAAACTAGTCTACTTAAGGTAGCCATATTGGTTGTTCACATGTCTGCCCTGTTCATATATAAAGTGGATGTGGGGACTTTTTTTAGCACATGTGTAAAGGGAGTTGAATTATCTCCTCCCCCTGCCTTATCTCCTATTGGACCAATCCTCTCTCTCATCTCAGAAGCTGCCTAGGCTGGGCAGAAACTGTAGTGGTGCAGCATAGGGAAGGAAAGTTCAGCTACCCTCATTCCCACCACCTTTTCATGTTAAAATAAGGTACAAACATCCCATTTAACTTTCTTTTACTCCTTCTGTGATCCAATAGTCCATGTCCCAGTGATGGAAGGAAGAGAGAAAATTAGTCTATAAATATTTGCCTGTCACTGCTTCAGAAAATGCTTTTATTCCCCACCCTTTCACACACACTGCCCTCCACATACTGGCCTGCAGAACATCAACTTAAACCAACAGTAGCTATTCATAGCTGCCCCTATAGGAGTCTTTCTGAAAGCACTCAAACAGCAGCTGGCAACAACATCTTTGAAGGAAGAGACACAAGAAGAGGATAAATAAAGAAGATACTCTGAGCATCAGCAGGAGACTGTGTAGAATTTCAATGTGTTCATCTGCAGCAGAAATGTTTTATGTGCATCATTTGTGTGAGCTGCTGTGAGAAAAGTGGGGCAAAAATGTTCAGAATACATTAAACTAATAGAACCTTTATTTCCTTCTAATACAGAATGTGTGTTCTTTAATTATTTCTATTGGCTGCTATTCATAATTAAACAGCACTCCCTGTAGTCATACAAAATATCCTGTAAGTCCAAGAAAGTTGTTTGAATGGAAAGCAATGTGGGAATTCCCACCTCCCCTGTTAGAGGACACTCTGTCGGCTACAGTTTGGTGCATTTAGGATTTTCTGATCCCTACATTCTGTTGTTGTTACTTTCTTTAACCTTTTCAGAGGAGATTGCTGATCTAACTGACCAAATCAGTGAAGGAAATAAGAGTCTTCATGAGATAGAGAAAATGAAGAAACAGATTGAACAAGAAAAATCAGAAGTTCAGCTAGCCCTGGAAGAAGCGGAGGTAAGATAAAGGCTTAGAAGGAAAAGTGAGCATACTTTTCTTTCTTAAATGCATAGATCCATAACCAAATGGAGCCAAATATAGCAGCTATTTCATGTACACCAGTCTCTTTGTTTCAAATTGTAGCTGTGCAAGAGTTTGTTTTGAAGGGATGCAAAGCCCCCACCTAGCAGTTCCAGAAGGTGTTTAGGGTCAGGGACAGGAGCATTGGTGTCATGCTGGTGTGTGATGTCATTTCTGGAAAAGAAGGATGTGACATCATGATGTTGGGGGTGAAGCTCTAGGATTCGCCAAAATTCTATCGCTAAACCCACCCCATTCCCTCTCCCCCCACCAGTCTTTGAGTTACTGGTGAGCTAAAGTTTCTAGAGGTTGCTGGCACCTCTGTTGTTTAGCCGTATGGTGTATGTCTGCTGTTGCATTGTGTTTTTCACATCACATGAAATCCAGTACTGAAAAACCATGGCCTTCCTCCAACTTAAGTGGCTCTTCCTCCATTTGCTTTATTGTGTGGCAGTATGCAGATCTGTCTTGTAGATAAGACTTGTTCTTAGGGATTTCCCTGTAGACAATTAAGGCAGATGAGCTTCCTTGAAGGTAGCTGTTTCACCATTACCAATCTTACCCTATAATGAAAAGACTAAAGAAAGTGTTCAGTCTGTTCCCAGGCTTACTGTCTTTACTTTCATGAGGGAACAGGAAGGCCCAACTGGCCCTATATGGATCGAGGCCATTCCTTACAATAGGAATGGCTAAGTGGGATGCTTGCAGATTACATGGAGTTGTAGCAATTATTTTGTCCCTGGAGTACCTACCATGTCTTTCTTTTGTATGTTGTATGTAATGTACAAATTTGAATAACTATGTTATAGTATGTCTGAGGACTACAGTTGTCACACAATCCTTTATAATATGTACTTAGCATTCATAGAATGCTTTCATTGATCAGAGTGCTTCACATACATTGCAGTCCATGCAAATACCATGTAAGGTAGGCATTATTATTATCCTCATATTGTAGATGAAGGATTGACACTGAGAAAGTGGCTTCCATAAGGCTACCTTGTGAGTTCATGGCAGAGACAAGATGTGAATTGAGGACTCCCAGATCACAACTCTTCTTTTTTAGTGCCCATTCTATGTCAGTTCCCAGTTCAAAACATAACTGATAAACAAGATTTTAATCAGTTCAATCTGCACACAGTTGGAAAAGACAAAACCTACTAGTTCTAAAGAAGATGCTGTGATGGACTCAGCTTCAAATGCTGAGATTGCTGGAGAATAAAGAGGATGATTGACATGTCCCCATCCCCCCCCCATCCTTTGAGGCTAGTCTGAAATGGCAGTTGGGGATGGAATGTTGAGGGGTTGACAGCTGGAGTAAACAAACGGGTGAAGAGAGTTGGAATCTGGCTTCTGACCAGAGAGGGTCAGCCAGAGAGTCCTCTGTGTGAGGAAGGGAGGGAGTTCCCTTGAAAGTGAAATCAGTATGTTCCTGAAGCACTTGTAGTCCTTGGACTAAAGTGGGAAAGGCAGCACAAACTCCTGCGTAGACTCAAGAGATCTGGGAATTATAGTGGTCCAAGGAAGTGGGTAGAAAGGAGTCTCCCCTTCAGCACCAGGAACAGGGTTATAGCTCATAACTATAATGCCTGCCCAGTATCCTGAAAGGGTTTGACTCAGTGGAGTACCCTAAAGTCTAGAGGGGAGGGGAAGTCGTGCTGTGTCTGTGTGTTAAAAGTGGAGCATTTGTGAAGCAGTGCCAACCTCTAAAAGAACTCACTTTAACATCTTTAAGACTAATAACATCAACATCTCTCAAAGAAGTGTTAAAAGCAAAGACGTGTCCTGAATTGCTTCTAGGCCAGACTCAGAAAAGAAGCAGATGGCAGAGTCCAGTGACAAGGGTAAAACTTACTGGTTTCTGGCACCTGTAGTATCAATAAAGTAATTATCCGGTAGCTGTGTGTCATCCCCAAGGCCTTCAGTTTGCCTATTCCCATCCCTTAATGCTACAAGAATCCATTGTTAGTCTTCAATCTGTTACCATCAGCATAAACAAGTAGCCCAATGTGTAGCATATGCTTGGCTATTCATCTTTCCCAAGAAGACAATGAAGACAGTTGTTGTAGATTTTCCAGGCTGTATGGATGCGATCTTGGCATTGTAGTTCCTGATGTTTCTCCAGCAGCTGTGACTGGCATCTTCAGAGGTGTAGCGCCGAAAGACAGAGATCTCTCAGTGTCAATATGTGGAGAAGATGTTAGCAGGTAATTTATATCTACTCAGGAAGGTGGGTTTGTGCTGAGTCATCCTGTAAGAGTTTCTGAGGGTGTGGAATGCTAATGGGGGGAAAGCTTCACTATATCCTGAGATGGTTCTGTTGCATATGGATTGGTGGTTGATATGCTAATCTTATCTGCAGGGCTATTGTAAGATGTAGAGTATTTTGTTAGTCTGGTGTTTTTCAGGACTGGAAACCATGCCCTATTCATTTATAACTCTCTTCTTTCCTGGTGAAATTGTGCTTATGCTTATGAATTTCAATGGCTTCCCTGTGCAAACTGACAAAGTAGTTGGATGTGTTGCCCAGTATTTTAGTGTCCTGGAATTAGATACTGTGTCCTGTTTGAGTTAGGCTATGTTCAGCTACTGCTGATTTTTCAGGTTGGCCAAGTCTGCAGCGTCTTTCATGTTCTTTTATTCTTGTCTGGATGCTACACTGTGTGGTCCCGATGTAAACTTGTCCACAGCTGCAGGATATGCAGTATACTCCTGCAGAGGTGAGGGAGTCTCTACTGTCTTTGACTGATCGTAGCATCTGTTGTATTTTTCTGGTGGGTCTGAATACTGTTTGTAGGTTGTGCTTTTTCATAAGTTTTCCCATCTGATCAGTGAGTCCTTTGATATATGGCAAAAACACTTTTCCTGCAGCTGTGGACAAGTTTACATTGGGACCACACAGTGTAGCATCCAGACAAGAATAAAAGAACATGAAAGATAAGATTAGCATATCAACCACCAATCCATATGCAACACAACTTACTCAGGATACAGTGAAGCTTTCCCCCCATTAGCATTCCACACCCTCGGAAACTCTTACAGGATGACTCAGCACAAACCCACCTTCCTGGGTAGATATAAATTACCTGCTAACATCTTCTCCACACACTGACACTGAGAGATCTCTGTCTTTCGGTGCTACACCCCTGAAGATACCAGTCTCAGCTGCTGGCGAAACGTCAGGAACTACAATGCCAAGACCACGGCCATACAGCCTGGAAAATCTACAGCAAGTAACGTTCTCCAGCCATGAAAGCCTTCGACAATACAATGAAGACAGTTTAGCTAGAGCTAGTACTCTGTTATCAAGGTTTGAACATATCTCTAGTGACTTGGCAGAGACCAGGCAGGATGGGCAAGTTGTTTTGTATCTCTAGAATGTGCTTTTGGCTTTACAGCCAACCCAGGCCGAAATGCAAGGCTAGAGAGATGAAGACAAAGGGCCTCTTTCTTGTGTCTCTTACAGAGAGTTAGGCCAATACACAGGTATATTAAAGCTAAATTCTTCTACAGTTATATTCCTTCTATTCTATGCTATTTCTAGTGTTTCATATATGTCACTCAGGTGTTCTGAGAGCTTCTGCTTACTACTCTTTGGGGCAGATTTGAGCACATCCTACAGAAGCTAGCAACTTAGAATCATACCAAGGGTTTTGTGCCTCACACCAGTGAAGTTTCTGTACAAAACCCTTTCCATTACTTCAGTTCAAACACCTACTTACCTGCCTTCTTACGTTATCTACTTGAAAATAAACCTTCTGTTACACTTTGAATCTCCCCAAGCCTTGTGTGCCAGTTTCTGTTTATGGGAAGCGCAAACCTCTGATATTTCCCCTACTTGGACTTGGCTGGGTAACCATACTACATATATATTACTGAAGGGTGGGACAAGAAATAAAGTTGAAACGTAACATCAACCATACTACTGTGTGGTCAAAATGTTTTCCATACAATTGATTAATTCACTGAGTACTCCAGCTCTGCTGAGGACTTGTAACCTATAATGGTGGAACCCTTACTGCTAGATGATGCTAACTCTTGCTAGCCGTGTTAAGACATCTGTTTGGATAATTATGTGGCCCTGAGACTACACAAGTTGGCCATCCCTAGCTTAGAACATATTTTCAAATTCTTATACGATGTGTAAGAATTCCATAGCAGGCACAGGTTCCTCAAGCACACATTAGTTGCGTAACTGTTCCCCTGGGGTTGGAAGTCTGAAAACAAATGTGCTAGATGAAGCAGATCTCTTTACTTACTAATTTGCAAATCCCTTAAGTCAACTTTGCTACATCTGAGCTGCGAGAGTGCTCAGATGTTCTCCCAAGCAGGTCTTGTTGAAGAAGCCTCACTCCTAATGTGCAAACAAATTACCACATTACCTGATAGCACATGAAGGAGCAGTGGAAGGAAGTTTCCAGTGTCATCAGGTAAATGTATCTCTTGATGAATCCAGAAATCACTTTAAGTTCGGGAGAGTAAAGAGTTTTATCATTGTTAAGTCAGCAATCTCATGAGCATATGAAAATTTCTGAGTTTCACATCTGACATCTACATTTTCTTGATTGCTAGAGTCTTTGTGGGTTACTTGGATGTGATGTGGAATGACAGAATTTGTTTATGATGTTGCAGGTGAATTTAGTATGTGCCAAGGCATTTTCATACCCTATATTTTAATGAGGTGCCTCCTCATCGCTTCATCTTCTAGCGATCTCGAAATGCATTGATGCTTGAAAATCAGTTCTGACCGAAGCTGTGCAGATCATTTTATTAACCTCCTCCTTTGTCTTGCAGGGTATTTTATATTTTGCAGGGATTTCTCCTCCAAATAAAAAGGTGTTGATATCAAAGCAGAGGAAACAGCATGCTTTTTTCCACTGCTCAGAAAAGCCGAGCATGATATAGGTGTGCGCGAGTGTGTTGCGTAGTTATTTGGGTTGATTAGCTGTAATACATCCATTTGTGATGCATTCCAGGCCTTTACGTTGACAGATAATTGTAGAACATGCCATGGTGTGATTTTGCTAAAGCAGCAGCGTAGCAAATCTGTAAATGAAATTGAAGTGTTTTGCTCTTGTCTTCTTCCCAAGAAATGTAACTTTCTAACAGCCCAATCCTATAAAACTCAGTTTGCGCAGTAGCATTTTCATTCCTATTAGTGCTTTTGTTGTTAGGATTGCACAGAGCTGGGCTTCTTACAACCCCATTACTGCCATTGCTGCTATGTAATTGCTGTGTTTTGTGCCAGGCGATTGGGTACAAATGTCTGCTGCACCAGAGATTGGTCTGGGCCTTTGTACTAATATCCTTAAACTCAACCCTGCGTGCCAGCCTATCAGTACATAAAATAGTCATAGATAATTTTGGAGAGGGAGACTTTATTAATGTTATGTGCTTCCTACTTTTCCCAAGCACTGAGAAATTACAAAAGCAGGATTTGTTTTCCTTTGGATGAGAAAGTATTGCAGACTTAACTGCATTTTCAAAAACTTTGCTTTATTTCTACATATGTAATAGAATACAAGTGGACGTACAGAGGCGTTCCCATAAGGAAGCAGATCACAACAACCATGCACAGTAAAAAGCATCCAAAATCCTGATTTAATCGAGCATATCCTTCTCAACTCCAAGACACTGCATCACCACCACAAAACTGAGGGAACACTTCCTACTCAAATGAGGCACCAACCCTTTTCCACAGAATTAAGTAAAACAGCTGGTCCATAAAGAAGCTCAGAATTATTTGTAAGGGATAGCAGCATGAGTTCAGTGGGGTGTTTCTCATGCAAATAGTGCATTATATCCCAAGCTTTGTTTTTGTAAGTGTGGCGCTGGGAGACTGGCTGCTGCTCTGACCCTTGGCCTCGTGCCTACAGAGTGCCTCAAAGTTCTGTTTTGTCCCCATGCTTTTCAACATCTATGTAAAACTGCTGAGAGAGGTCATCTGGAGATTTGGGCTGAGTTGCCACCAATATAAGAATGACACTGAGCTCTATCTCATGCTACCGAGGAGGCTGTGGAAACTCTGAATAGTTTCCTGGAGCCAGTTTTAGGATGGATGAGCACTAACTAAATTCAGTCCCAACAAAATGGAGATGCTACTAGTGGGGGGACTGCCTAGGGTTGCCAGGTCCCTTGACTCTACTAGCAAGCAGGGCAATTACGGGTTAACAGCAATCAACAATCCCTGTAATTAACACAATACACAACTGACTTTCTTACAATAACTTATTGGTAATTCTACTAAAGTGCAAGTGCAAACAAGTAAGTGTAAATACAAAAATACATTTCACCACTTCATCTTCACAGGAAGTAAACAGGTAAATACAAATTAATAAATGTTTTTCCACATCTCATCGTAACCAGAGCTCATTTAAAGAGAGAGTACACTAATACTGATGGCTATAGCTCAATCCTAAACATACATCAATCAGACAATGATATAGGGTATACAAAATTCAATAAATACACAATGGTACATACAAAAGACCCACTGTTTATATACAATTCCAGAGAGGGGTGGTGGAGGTGAATAATACTCTTCCTCTGTGGCAAATAAATGGTCAAATTAAACTGAAGTTATTTCATTCTAGTTTCTTCTCTTCCACAGGAATAGCAGGACATAGCTCTCTAAAGTTGGTCATCTCCTAGATGAATCGTATTCTAGTCATAAGGGGAGACCCCACTGTACAGTTTCAACATGGGTGCCTTTTGACCGAAAGAAACAGACACGTTTGCAAATTTGGCGAGCTGAGATCAAAATATGAAAATTTTCCAGTGAGAAAGTGGTGACGAAACAGGAGAGTAGCTAGCGTCCTGTCGGGATGTTGGGACTCTTTGGGAGTACACCCACATTGTAACTGTACAGTAGAATTAGCAATAAGTTATTGTAAGAAAGTCAGTTGTGTATTGTGTTAACTGTGGGGATTAGGCTCTTTGTAGGCCCCTTGACTTCCCTAGTGGGAGACTGGAAACCTAGCACCTACCTTGCTGTGTCCTTGTTTGTGCCCTGTGTCTCTGCATCTGGCTTGCGTGATGACATCACTTCCAGGAAGTGGTGTCATCACACGGGGTCAAAAGGCAGCTTGGAGTGCTCCCGCGAACTGGATTCCCGCTTCCGCTGCAGGGCACGATTCGGCCTGAAATGGACATGCTGCGGGGCATGTTTTGGGCCGAATCGGGCTGCTGTGGGCGTGGGAGCGCACTGTGCCACCTGAAAGCACGCCGCACCACCTGGGGGGTGCCCCAGGGAGTGTGCCTCCCACCGACCAAGTAAGTGGGTGCGGGGGGGGAAGGGTGGGAACAGGAAATGGCAGCCCTAGGACTGCCTGATGCAAGAAATGGTATCTCTTTTTCTAGATGGGGTTGCGCCCCCACCCAAAGGAGTAGATTCATTTCATGGGATGTTCCTGGATCCAGGCATCTTATTGGATAAACAGGTGGCAATGGTTGCCATAGGTACCTTTCAGCAGCTTCAGCCCTTCATGGGCAAGAAAGATCTTGCCACTGTAGTGCATGCCCTGGTAACATCATGATTAGACTATTGCAATGTGCTCTACATGGGGCTGCCCTTGAAGACTGTCCAGGAGCTTCAGTTGTTATGGAATGCTATGACCAGAATGCTGACTGTAGTGGACTGTAGGGCCCACTATCACTCCAGTCTTGTTCTATCTCTTCTGATGCCTAATTTGCTTCTGGGCCCAATTTAACATGTTGGTATTAACATTTAAAGCCCTTTACAGCTTGGGTCCAGGATCTCTTAAGGACCACCTTCTTCCATATGAGCCTATTAATTCACTCCAGGCGCTGCTTTGGCTGCCCCTACCATATGAGACTAGATAGGTGGCAACTCAAGAAAGAGTCTTCCTCAGTTGTGGCACCAAAACTTTGGAATTCCCTCCTCAGGGAGATTCATCTGTCCCCCTCTATTGCTGTCTTCTGCCAGTGAATGAAGACTTTTTTGTTTAATCTGGCTGACAAATTGAGAGAGGTTGGCATATTATTTGGTTCTGCTTGTCGAGGAGCAGGGCTTCTCTTCCATCCATGTAATACCAGTGGCAAGTAAGACATTTTCCAACTTTGGGCAGCCACTGCTTGTCTTTGCTGCTCCTGCCTCCATACCACTCCCGGCTGCCACCATTTCCACCACTGAGCCAGAGTAGATAATTGTCCTTGCCTCTATGCTTCCATGGCCCTTTTAAAAAGCAACACGGCCAGCCAGGATTACCTTTTATAGGGGCCCCCAATCACTTTCACGATTACTTCTTCTCATGAGAGTTGGGTCATCATTTTTAGTTGCTAAGCAACCACAGTAAGCAGGGTTGTCAGAGTAACCAAAATGATGGCTGAATACTTGCAAATCTTGTGAGAGTTCAGGATGCCCTATAGGCTACGTTTGGCTTGTTGTGCTGCTTTCAAAGAGGGATTGGGAGAGCAAGTGAGGAGGCAAGGAGGATCAGCTGCTCTGGCTCCTGGGCAGAGGTGGAAACAGAAGGGGGGCCAGGAACAAAGCAGAAAGATTGGGAAGGCTGGGTGGGGGGCTGGATAGTGGGCAGGCAGGAGGGGAGGTTGCCACTCTCAAAATCTGCTGCCTGAGGTGGCTGCCTCATGATAAAGCTCACTTTTCCTAATGCTGTCCTTTTCCTTGACCTTCTTTGTTTCTTAGTAGACAACAATTTACAATTTAGTAGTTCAACAATTTGCTTCTGCCCTCCTGTACTTAGGATATGAGGAGAAAAGAGGGTGGAGATCTGCTATCAGATCTCCTGTCTCTTTAAATTCTTTTTTATAGCAGGTGGGGTATGGGCAATTGTATGAGAATGATAATGCTGGGAATAAGCATTAACTCTTTCTTTGTGCTTTGTGTTGTAACTCACATGCACTTACTTGAGAAAATATATGGTATTTGTCTAAAGAGCCTATATTTGCAAAGTTGCAGCTGGCCTCACTAAGAAAAAAAAATAAACAAATATATGTAAACAGCGCAGTTTACACAATGTGTTCTATATGCAAAACTTGGTTTTCTGTTTGCAAAGGTATTAATGCAGTTATAGGGAGGCTTGTCATTTACAGAGAACATGGTACAACAGTTAGCAATTATAGCCTGACCCTGCTGTAGCTGCTGTCATTGCCTTTTGATCCACTCCAAAGAAGTCCTTTGAAAGGTGTAGTGGCGCAGGTGGTCACTATACTGGGTCCTGTGCTCCACTGAGCTACTGAACATAAGATTGGGCTGCATGTTTCATAGTTCATGTTGAAAGAATCAAGAGATATGGGATAACATATACATTGTACTTTTTAGGGGGCTCTTGAACATGAAGAAAGCAAGACACTACGCTTTCAGCTGGAACTTTCCCAAATTAAAGCAGACTTTGAAAGAAAATTGGCAGAAAAAGAGGAGGAAATTGAAAACTTCAGGTACGGTATGCTCACAAGGTGGTTAATAGAGCTGATTTTTGAAAGAACTACTTATGTGGTGAGAAAGAAAAGGACTGCAACTAACAGGAGGTGAGATTTCCAAATGTGACCTTGAATTAAAAAAACAACTTAGACACACTAGACACACTATAACTGCAATTTCTCATGCTAGTTCTGCCAGTAACACATTATGTAGAAGAGGGCAATTTACTTCTGCTTGTGTATCTGTTTTGCCATCTGCACATACTGTCTTAATTTGCAAGAATGTTGTTAGAACTGATTGATAATTAGTGTCTGCACAATATGTTGACAAAAGATACACTAATAAACAAGAGACAGTAAACAAGGGAAAATGGAAATCTGACTTAAGAGTATTTTAGGGAAGAGATTCAAAATGAAGTGAAATTATTATAAGATTAATATCCAAAGTAAAAATGATAAAATGGCTTCCTTGAGATGAAAATGAAGAGAAATGGTGAATTTACATATTTGCTTCCAAAAGCACAGCTGTGCCCTTTATGATAGTTAAAAAACAAAAAAATAATGATTGAAAATTATGAGGCAGGAACCCAGTAGCCATATTATCTATATATATAACATCCCCAAATCAGGAGAAACCAGCAACGTACCATAGACACCTTGCAGTCCACTCTGGATTCTGAAGCTAAGAGTAGGAATGAGGCCATTCGCCTAAAGAAGAAGATGGAAGGAGACCTCAATGAGATGGAAATCCAGCTCAGCCATGCTAACCGGCATGCTTCTGAGGCATCAAAGACCACACGCATCCTTCAGTCACAAATAAAGGTACTCCTTGAACCTAAGTAACGGGAACTGTTCATTAACTACAGCCACGGCCACCCCATCAGCAGATACACTGGCCACATTAGTGAAACATGAACTTACCAACCCTGCCTTTCCATTGTAATACTAACAACGTGGAAGTTTGGAAGCCCATGCAAGACAGAATCAGAGGGAAGGAAGTATGCTTAACCTTCCCATATACTTATTGTCTCTAGCAAAACCCCTCTCCCTGTTTAAATTAAAAAGTGTGCCCCCCGCTCCCAGCCAGGCTCTGAAATTAGAAATGAAGCCAGCTAAGGAAAAGTTAACCTCAAGGTAGCCTTTGTTGGAGAGAATTCTCCACTCTCTGCATTTCCCATTCTATCTGCTAATGTGGGGTTAAGAAGATGGCCTCTTTGGCAGTGCTGGAAGCTCCCAGTTCCAGTGATATCCCCAGCAGAGACATCCTTAGAAGAATTCAGCTCACTTTGTGGTTGTGTTAGTTTCCCAGTATTTCTGCCCAGCTGCCACTAGATAATATGCTACTGTTTCTTTCCAAGGATTTGCAAGTGCAGCTGGATGATACCATGCATCTAAATGAAGACCTAAAAGAGCAATTGGCAGTCACTGACCGGCGGAACAGCCTTCTCCAGTCTGAACTGGATGAGCTGAGGGCTCTGCTAGACCAGACAGAGCGTGGCCGTAAACTAGCAGAACAAGAGCTGCTGGAAGCCACTGAACGTGTGAATCTTCTACATACTCAGGTTGGATTGCATATGAATTTCTCTGGCTTTATTTTTTTTCTTTTGCTTGGTGGAACATAAACCAGACTTTCCACAGAAATAATTGATGATAATGCTGTTTTCAGACAAAATATGACCTCATTAAGAAGTATGCACAAAGGTTGTTCATTCCCAAGTGGTGGAGGAAATTACAATGTATATTATATAGTGAGTGTTTGCAGCGCAGTGGCTTCTGCATAAACGAAAACACGCTTTGCGAAAATACTGTGGTGCCCTCTACCACCTCAGAATTATCTGCTTAAGAAAATATTTTCGCTATAAGTGAATATTATGACTCCTGTTTTATGCTGTTTCAGTTCAATCTATGCCTACTACTTTCTCACTCTGTCTCACTTATTGCATTCATTCTGCTAAAAAGAACTTTAAAGAATTATCCACCTCACTAGACATTTCACACCATTCACCGAGGTTTCCCTGTGCAGTTCTTTTAAAACTGGTTTAACCTATTCATGTCAGATTGAATTATTATTCAGGCTATAATTAATAATGCTTTTCTTTATTGCTAACATTTGTACATTTTTCTGTCCAAGTTCAAATAGAATGATAGCAACTGCTGCCTCTGACTGTTTTCCATAGAAGAGAAAGTTGAGTAGATTATTGAACAATTAGCACACTTTAGTACACAAATGATTTACGTCATTGTTCGAGTTGGTCAGCCAAGCAGCAAATGAGATATTTCTTCAGTTAGTTGAGTCTTCCCTTTTGAGCTGTCTGCTCAGCCACAGCAGCAGCCCACTTGGCCTACTTGTTTCTAGTGGCAGCTCTAGAATTATGGAATGCCCTCCCCACAAAATGTGGTGAGCCCATATGCTGTTGATTTTCCATAAGAAATGTATGGCCACCTCTTTTGAGGTGGGCATTTTGCAGCTGATTCCATAAAGTGAGTATTATTTAGAGGACAAGCTGTATGCCTTTTTTTTTTGATGGGATGTTTGTTTTTAGTTTGAGTTGTTTCTTGAGTATGGGCCAGGTTTTTGAGCCATCATATTTGGTAGGAAAGGTGACCTATAAATATTTAAATAAATAAATACGACATATTCACTCAATAATAGGCATGTCAGTTACCGCCCAGTTTCGAACCTCCTGTTTCTGGGTAAGGTGATTGAGCAGGCCGTGGAGAGGCAACTGCAGAGTTTCCTGAAGGACACCTCGACCCTGGATCCCTTCCAGTCCGGTTTCCACCATGGGCATGGGGCAGAGACATTGCTGGTCACCCTCACGGATGATCTTCACAGACACCTGGATCAGGGCGGATCAGTGCTGCTGAAATTATTGGATCTTTCAGCAGCATTCAACACGATTGATTACAATCTTCTGACTCACTGCCTCACTGATGTGGAAATACAGGGGATGGCACTGCAGTGGTTTGTCTCCTTTTTCCACGTTTAGGGACAGAGGGTAGCACTGGGGGAGAAGTTGTCATCCCACTGCCCACTGGTAAGCAGGGTACCACAGGGGGCAATAATCTCCCCATTATTGTTTAACATCTATACACGGCCCTTGCCCTGTTGGTGCGAAGTTTTGGTCTTGGGTATCACCAGTATGCTGATGACACCCAGCTATATCTGTTGATGGACAGCCGGCCTGGCTCTGCCCCAGATGTCCTGGGGCAAGCTTTTGAAGCCGTGACTGGATGGTTGAAGCAGTTGGCTGAAATTAAAACCCAGGATGACAGAGATCCTGTACTTGAGTTGCAGGAGTGTGGATTTGGGACCTTGGCTCCCTAACTTTGATGGAGCGGTACTTACACCAGTTCTAAGGGGCAGGAGTCTGGAGATGATCCTGGACGCCTCCTTGAAAATGGAGGCCCAGGTCGCTGTGGTTGCCAGGTCTTTTTTTCCATCTTCGTCAGGCCAGGCAGCTTGCTCCCTATCTTTCTACCCGCGATTTAACCACAGTAATCCAGGCAATGGTTACCTCTAGGCTAGACTACTGTAATGCGCTCTACACAGGGCTTCTCTTGGGTCTGATCCGGCGGTTGCAGCTGATTAAAAATGCAGTGGTGCGTGTCATCACTGAGGTGCACATATAACACCAGTATTGCACCAGCTGCATAGGCTGCCAGTAGAGTACCGAATCAGATTCAAGGTTTTGGTAATGACCTATAAAGCCCTATGCGAACTGGGACCCATGTATCTGCGGGACCGCCTCTCCCTATATGTGCCCCAGAGGATGCTCTGATCTAGTGATAAACATCTATTAACAGTCCCTGACCCCAAGGAGGCCCGCCTGACCTCGACCAGAGCCAGGGCCTTTCTGGTCCTGGTTCCAACCTGGTGGAATGCTCTGTCTAATGAAACCAGGGCCCGGCAGGATCTGTTATCTTTCCGCCAGGCCAGTAAGACAGAGCTATTCCACCAGGCATGTGGTCGGGGCTGAGCTGGGCCTCGCCGGCTGATTGGAGAAAGTGTGGCCCTCCCTATCAGGAATATCTACCACCACTGGACTGCGTTTTTATCTACTTATCTGTTTATCTGTTGAAGTAGTTTAGTGACGGTTGGGTGAGAAACAGATGGATTTCTGTGCTGCTGTTGAAATTTTGTAATTTTGTAATTCTGTAATTTTAAAATATTTATATTGTATTTATTTGTTTATTACATCTTTTGAAATGTAATGTTTTATTGAAATGTTTATGCAGTGTAATCCACCCTGAGCCTGCTGGTGTGGGGAGGGCGGAATATAAGTTGAAGCAAATAAATAAATAAATGTATTCTTCGATCTCATTATTTCCATGGGAAAGAGTTGAGTGTGATTCCCTGCCATGTAAATAAATAAGCAGGCTTACAAGTGCTTAACTCTGGCTGAATTATGCCCTTGGTTATTTTCTTTACAGATTGGTATAAAATTATCTTCCCAGGCTTGATGATGTGCTTGATTGTGCCACATAGTGTACGCATTATTTTGATGATAGAAGTTCCAGAATGTCTTTTTCTGCACCCTCTTTATGCCAACAATAAAACATACATCCCATTTTATCTAATGCGAGATTCTTTTTCCTCATCTAATAATGAGGATTTTTCAGTCCAAATAATGAGGAATTCTCAGCCCATGTCTGCAAAAGCCAAGCTACATCTTTAGCTCCCCAGGGAACTAACTTCACTCAAAAATTTCAGTTGCCCGAGGACTCAGGACCAAGGCTTTTATACAGAGGATTTTCCCTTGGATCAGAAGGTTCGTCTCATTCAGCTTTTGTAGTGCCATCCTAAGCAGAGTTACACCTTTCTAAGCCCATTGTCTTAAATAGATTTAGAAGAATATAAATCTGTTGAGGATGGTGCTGTTGGTCTCTTCAGATCCTCTAAGTTTGCTAAGGGTTAATAACACATGTTCATTTAGGCTGCCAGTTCTAAAGTACAAATAACATTATCAGATTTATAATGTGTAAATCCAGTGTTGGATTTTGTCTGAGCAGGGCATAATGATCTTGTGTCATTAATGAATGCTCTTTTTTCCTTTCAAAATCAAGAACACAAGCCTGATCAATCAGAAGAAGAAGCTGGAGGCAGATCTCAGTCAGATGCAAAGTGAAGTGGAGGAAGCCATACAGGAGTGTAGGAATGCTGAAGAAAAGGCCAAGAAAGCAATCACTGATGTAAGGAGACTCTTTCTTCTTTTTCTGCAGGTGTCAGATTGCATTCTTCCTGCTTTGCTGAACTTCTACCTCTCCACTGCATCTTTGCACATCAGCAAGTCAGGATGATCAAGACTTCTGTATTTAGATTTTCTAGTAATTGTGTTTCTCTTGTTCAGAGATAATTCACTTAATGTATCTATCATCATGCAGAAAGATGTGTGAACTTTTGCATGGTGAAGTGGCATCGTTTTTCAAAAGTCTTTGCAAATTTGTTTTCTTTAAATTTAAACACCCTAATGTGAAAACTGATGAAAATATATAAAACAACAGTAATGTGGAGGAGGTGCACTTTGCCTCCCTAATACATTCCGGGGTTTCAGGTTTTGCCTGTTACCACCTGTAGTAGTAATGACAAAGGTGCCCAATTTCATTTCCTACACAGAAAAGTAACTAGAATGTTGGAATATTAAAAATGTACAAGCAGAAGACCCTCAAAGTGGGGCATCTCATTTTCCATTCACCCACTATTTCTTCTTTCCCTTCCGTGAAAACCCGATAGCCTTTCCCCTTTTCCTGTTTTGTTCTCTCCTTTCCACCCAAAAGCCAACTTTTATCTCCCCCTTGTCTTCAACTTTCCTTCCTTCTCTCCCTTTGGCAGTATCTACTCAGGAAAACTGTGCCCAAGTGCAGTGCCAATCACATGGGGGAGGACCTTATTTTTCCCTCCCCTCGGTATTTCCTCTTTACCTCTCCTGACAATCCCTATATACTCACCTTCCCTTACTTCCTTCTCACCTTTCCACTCACCGACTAACCTACCTATCTTTTATCTGTCCCATAGCTTTAGCTATATTTAAAATATTTAATTACTTCATTTATATCCCACCTTTCTCTAAAATGAGGAACCAAAGCATCCTACATCATTCTCCTCTCCTCTATTTTATCCTTACAACAATCCTGTGAGGTAGATTAGACTGAGAATGTGTAACTGCCCCAAGGTTACCCCATTAGCCTCCACAGCAGTGTGGAGATTTGAACTTGGGTCTCCCAAATCCTAGACTGAAATTCTAAGCACACTGGCTCTTGTGGGGTGGCTGCTGTTGAACAGTAGTGAGCAGCTGGTCCTGAGTGAGTCATGCAAGTTGGATGGTAGCAAGTTGCTCAGTGGTTTCTGCTGGGCCTGACCCTGATAAGTCCTCTCTCAAAGATCAACGCCATGCTGGAAAGGACCTTGACCCTCCCCAGAAACCAAGTGTTGATGGCTGGCAATGCTGTTGTGGTTGCATAGCAATAACCACTGAGGACATACATTCCTTAAAGTTACAGGTGCTGCATCTATTATTTGGAGGAGTGATGGTTAACTCCATCCCTTTTACTAGATTTCAGATTTTTCTGCAAACCTGGAGCATTTTCAGATCTGTAAAAAGATCTATCTTCTTTGTTCATAGCTCCAGTCACCAGATTTAAATAGCCACAGGTTTGGACATGTTGGGGAATTATATATATTCATATCTGTAAACAAAGCCTGTGTGAAACGAATGAAAGTCTGTTGTGGTACATAACTATGCAAAGTTCTGTTTTAAGTAAAACTTTGCATCATATCCTTACCTGTCCCTCTTCAGTATTCTCCTGGATTTCATAGCTGTGCTAAATGATGCCTACCAATGGGACTCCTGTTTCTCTTGCGGTTATTTCACAATCTACCCAGACTTCCTAAGAATGTTTATCTTATTCCAGGCAGCAATGATGGCTGAAGAGCTTAAAAAAGAGCAAGACACCAGCGCTCACTTGGAGCGAATGAAAAAGAACATGGAGCAGACCATTAAAGATCTCCAAAAAAGACTTGATGAGGCAGAGCAAATTGCTCTGAAGGGGGGCAAGAAGCAGATTCAAAAGCTGGAATCCAGGGTAAATTTCTCATCCTTGTTACAGGCAATCTTGTTATTGTCACGTTCCCTCTCCTTGTGACGATACACTGAAAATATGGGTGGGGGTGCATAGAATTCCACACATGGAGTGACAAGGTGCAAGACAGAAGAAAGTAAGTATAGCAATTCAATCAGCTGGACAAAAACTGTAGACAAGATGACAAGTACCTGAACAGGTCTATGTGAAGTCTAAAAATGCCAAGAGACCACCTCCAGTTCCAACTGCAGATACAATGCTCTTTGGGCAATTCTTAATATGCTCATTTTTAAGATCACAGAATATGATCAATCCTTGATGGAATAGTTACATTTTAATGCACATAAATATAAGACGAATAATTGTGTGTGTGCACATGAGAAATATAATAATAATTGTGTGGGTATGTATGGACCCTGAAACCTTTTAAAAATATTTTTGAAACACATTCAGAATTCTTACCACTAACACAGAGTTTTTCAATTATTCCTATAAGGCAAATGATGCTCCCAGTAGAACTTTTAAATTCTGTGTTCTGGTGCAGGTACGTGAGCTGGAAAATGAACTAGAGGCAGAGGTCCGTCGTAATACAGAATCTCAGAAAGGAGTCCGCAAATACGAGAGGCGTATAAAAGAGTTGACTTACCAGGTAATAATAATAATTGACAGTAATGAATAATAGTAATTAAAGACCGAAAATGCTATTCTAGAAACACATTCTTTCCATATACAATAGCTAGTTCTCATCACTTGAAGTAAAACAGCATTAGCTAAGATTTTGTATAATATTGATAGTACTAATGGTCTACTGGCAGATGTAGCCACTGGCTTTGCAGAGAAGAGTGTGAGAAAAAAAGGAATGGTTCTGTTTTGTCGTACTTGCTTGCTCCAGTCTTTCTCTATCTCCCTTTCCCAAGTCTTTCAGTGAGAATAGGTCTATCCCCAAGTGGGCAGATTTGGACCAAAGACTGCAAGTTGCTGATCTTGTCCTGTTTATATTACAACTATTTCAGTTAAAATACTGATTTTTTAATTTAATGATGAATAGAACATCTGTATTTGATTAGCCATACATGAAAAACCGTTCCTGTCTGTCATGATATTTTAGAAGAGTGATAAACCAAAAGACTGAAGAATGCTTAAGTTGATATACAGAGCAAACATGACAAAGAATACTTCTAAAGACAAAACTTGCTGAGACAGAGGCTGCCATCTTTCTTTCAAGGTTATATTTGAAGTCTATGGGTTGGAGTGTATGGGGAAATTCTGCTGGTGGAAGGGGGGTGATTTTTCTCCAGTTCCCCTCTTCCATTGCAGACAGAGAAAAATTGAGGGTTCCTATCACCTTGAGGCTGCATGGGTGGGTATTCTGATACAGCAGCAGGAGGGGGTCACAGAAATGTAGGAATCCATACCTATAACTGTTGCTTGATGTATCCCTCAGCTTACTTCTGTCATCCTTCTATATCCTCATAATCATGGTGATTAAAGAATGGTAGAAAGATCTGTTGTCCTCATCCATCCCTCTAAGAATGCTTATGGGAGGTGTGGGGATTCTAAACTCCATGACTGATTTATAAGAAACCCAGTGTTGGTCTGGGTTAGAATGAGACTTGTGCATGTTGAAGAAGTATCTTCTCAGAAGTACTAGCGACACAAAGTCAACTATTCATTCTTTTTTTTTTTTACATATAATAGGGCTGTTAAAAGAAATCCTCTTAATTCCTCATTACTAGAGATGGGCACGATCCAAAAAAAAAATACCGATTAAGCCGTTCGTGGATCCGGGCTGCTGCCAAACCCAGGCCACCGATTCTAACCGATCAAGTCCCATTTCCGATCGAGAAGGCCAAACCGGGAGGGCGCCCTGCTGTTTCCAGCGTTATAGGAACGGTGGTTGGTGGCAGCAGCCACCAGGCCCGGCGGGCAGGGGGAGGCAGCAATGAGCCACCTCCCTTCAGGGAGGGAGGGGACATTCACACACACTTAGAGTAGAGGGGGGGAGTTTTTAACCCAGCAACGAGCCGCCTCCCCTCAGGGAGGGGACATTCCCAGGGCCGGATCTACGGCTGGCAGCGCCCAGGGCAACCGTAGTCAGGCACGCGCGCGCACGCATGCTCCTGGGTGCCCCCCCACCCACGCAGCAAGCCGGCTGTCCCGGTGCACTGCGGAGCTGGCGGCAGCGCGAGTGGCTCGGCGGCTGCCCGCGCCATTCACCTGCCCCACAAGACAAGGGGTGGCCAGCTTGCCTGCGTGCCCCTTGTTCTGGGGAAAGGCAAATGGTGCAGGCGGCCTCCCAGCCTCCCACGCTGCCTTTTGCCTTTCCCCAGGACAAGGGGTGGCTGGCTTGTCCGTGCCCCTCTTGTCCGGTGGAAAGACGAATGGCACGGGCAGCCTCCCACGCTGCCTCTTGCCTTTCCCCAGGACAAGGGGTGGCCGGCTTGCCTACACGCCCCTTGTCCTGGGGAAAGACGAACGGCGCAGGCAGGCTTCCAGCCACCCGCACTGCCTTTTGCCTTTCCCCAGGACAAGGGGCGACTGGCTTGCCCGCGCGCCCCTTGTCCTGGGGAAAGATGAACAGTGCAGGCGGCCTTCCAGCCACCCGCACTCCCTTTTGCCTTTCTCCAGGACAAGGGGCAGCTGGCTTGCCCACACGCCCCTTGTCCTGGGGAAAGGCGAATGTCGCGGGCAGCCTCCCAGCCTCCCGTGCTGCCTTTTGCCTTTCCTTTGTGCCCATGGCTTCAGAACACCCCCTTCCCCCTCCCTCCCCTGGGTTGCTGCTCCATGGTTGGAAGGAAGCCTGCTAATCAAGGAAAGCTGGGCTTCCATTCGTATTTCAAGGGTGACAGAAGGCGGGCAAACACAGCTCATCCCCCTGGCTCCGTTGCCCCAGGAATAAATTACTGGTGCCAGAGTGTCTGCAATTCTGAACAGAAACCGATACATCCGATCAAGTCCCGAACAAGCAAACCCCCGCCTGCTGGATCGGTTGCCGTGGACGGAACCAATTAGCTGAGCCATGATGGTGCAAACGCCAAAATCAGGGGGGGGGGGGTGAAATCGTAATTCAGATTGTGCCCATGTCTACTCATTACCCAATTTGTCCCTGAAATCCAACAATCTGTTTCTTTCCCTCTTTTTAGGAATTTGTAGTCTGTTTCAAATCAGTTCCATGTTCATCCAAAGAGAGGAGGAGCAGGAAGGAAGGGAGATCTTGCAAAATTTCAGAATTTTGCTCTGTTGATGCTCAGGCAGGAAGTGTCTTCCCAAACCTTCCTATCCTCCTGCAGGAGCACCATACTGTGATATGTAACATAAAATAAATGCAAGGGCTGAAGTTTTAAAAGGGTGCATTGATTTCTCTGCAAAGAGAAATGAACAAGAAATCTCTCTTAAAAGAAAAAAAGAAGAGAATAAGAGGAATCAGTGGCTATATTTTAAAGAGTGAATTTTGGAAAAAGAAATTCCCCTCCCCCTAACAACCCTAGATAGTCTTTCAGCATACAGAGTTTTTATATTATTCATCCTCTTTGGAATCTTATGAGGTAGGTGGCACACCAGAAGCCACCCAGTGAGCTTTGTGGCTGAGCAGGAATCTGAGGCTAGATTTTCCACACCCTAACCCAGGAGCTATCTAATGCACAACTCCATTCCCTCTAATGTCTTAAGATAACTTAGCTGAATGCCTTGCATTGCTATTGAGAGACAGTGTAGTATAGAGGACCGAGTATTGAACTTGGAGGGAAGACTATTCCTGCTCAGCCGTGAAATTTCCTGGGTTGTCTTGGGCATGCAGTTATCTCTCAGACTGAGAGTGGAATAAAATGGAGCAGCTCTGTGTAGGCCATCCTGAGCTCCTTGGAGGAAGGACAGGCTAAAAATAGGACACACGATATGTAATTATTCCTCTGTTTGTACTCCAAAGGCAGAGGAAGACAAGAAGAACTTGACAAGGATGCAGGAGCTGATTGATAAGCTGCAGCTGAAAGTGAAAAGCTATAAACACCAAGCAGAAGAAGCTGTAAGTGCCATAAACTGATACTGTGTAATGCATGGACATTATTTTACCTGATAATAAGCGTTATTTTCCCCTTTGAGTCAAAGTAGCCAAGAGGGAGCAGTCTCATTAGGGAAGGAATGCAAACTGTAGAGAAGGCAGACTTGTTCAGAAATGTCACATCCTTTTGAATTATTAGCACTTGAATTAAAAGGACATTTCCATTTCTGAGCATGCATTTTATATACTTTACAATAATGAAATAGTTTTGTGCTGTATGTTGTGGCAGCTGGATCCTGTGGCACTAGGGCAGAGTAGGAAGACTGGAAACTGTCTGGCCATGAAAGCACCTCCCAGACTAGTTGTATCTAGCTGTCTAATTAGCCCAGGGTTCTGAAAAGCTCAGCAGTGTCTCTTTCCTTTCTGAAGAGGAACTTGTATGGCTTTTAAGAGTACAGAGGCGAACGTGAAAATACATAGAAAACCCTTACTAAATGGTCTGTGCTGTCTCTCCCCATGACCCCAATGCTACAAATAACATTCACTCTTCTAGAAATGATCTATTAATTTCTTCCCCTCAGTTGTATCAGACTTTCCCAAAAGGCATCTAATTTTACAAAAATCAGAGATTTTGAAATCAAAATAAATTAGGTATGGTAATATAATTTATCGGCTTTTAAAAAGATTTTTATTGCAGAATGAAGGCTTTGCAATTCTGAATTATATTTTGGCATTCTTTAAGTGTCTTAAAGATTTATTTCCTGAAAATTTATGATATAAGATACAATCAGCAATCTAAATACAATTTTATCACACAGAATGGTAAATTGATTTAGAATCCTTTATCTTAGCATGACAAATGGGACCTCTCTGTCTTAAAACATTTCACTCAGTATTCTTTTCTGTCCTCAGCAAACATAATAGATTCTGACTAAATAAGCTAAACAGTAGAAATGAAATAATATGCATGCCTGGAGATCTGCAATATAGGCACATGGTTCAAGGCAGTTTGCTTGTGATCTGCCTAAAGATCCAGTTTGGTGTAGTGATTAAGAGTGGCAGGACTCTAATCTGGAGAACTGGGTTTGATTCCCCACTCTGTCACTTGAAACCAGCTGAGTGACCTTGGGTCAGTCACAGCTCTTCCAGAGCTCTCTCAGCTCCACCCACCTCACAGGGTGATTGCTGTGAGGATAATAATAACACACTTTGTAAACCACTCTGAGTGGGCATTAAGTTGTCCTAAAAGGTGGTATATAAATTGAGTGTTATTATGTTGTTGTTGTTATGTTATTATATTATAGAACCAGTATTCTCCAAGAGTAAAATGGGAGTTCTTATGGAAGTGTCATTTGTTGAGGAATGAGCTCCATCATGTTCCCCTTCAAATTCTGATATTCTCAATTAAGTCATAAAGCCAGTTATGGACTAGTCTCATGCCCTGTTCCTGTAGCTGCTTTCCTAGAGCAGTGTTGCTGGAACAAATGGAGAAGTTACTAATTGGGGAAGAGTTGGGAGTGAGAATGCCAACTCTGGTTTGGAAAAATCCTGGAGATTCGGGGGTGGTACAGGGGAAGAGAACTCAGCAGAGATGTGATACCATAAAGTCCACCTTCAAAAACTGCCATTTCCACAAGGTGAACTGATCAATCTTGGGGGAGTAGATGTTATTTATAGCATTAGGGTCATGGGGAGAGAAAGCACAGACCAGCTAATAAGGGTTTTCCATGCATTTTCCACATTTCCACAAGAGGAACTGATCTCAAACACATTGAGGCTGGTAACTTAGTTGGAGATCTAGGTATTTTTGTGTTTCATTGGGTTCCCTCCCTTGATTCCTTAAGACTGAGTATGCTATTTTTCCATATAGATTTTCAGCTCCTATTATCTCCTGATGTGCCTTATTCCATCCTTTGAACAAGAGTAGCCTCTGTCTTCTCTCTTCTTACAAACACTTGACATCACAAAATTTGAGTCCAGTGGCACTTTAGAGCTTTTGAGAGTCAACATTCCCTTCTGGTATCTGAAGAAGGGAGTTTTAACTCTTAAAAACGTATACTCTGAAAATCTTGTTCGTCTCTAAGGTGCCACTGGACTCAAATCCTGCTGTTCTACTGCAGACCAATACGGTTACCTACCTGAAACGACACAAGTTGAGAATCTTGTTCTTGAATATTTTTGCTTACCAATAAAAGGCTAGAAATCACAGTGCTAGAATAACTCAAAACATTTTACCTCCCCTCTCTCTCTTCTCCCATGCCACTCTAGCTGCAGGAACTAAGCAGCAGTGGAATGGGTACAAGGGATGTGTGCCTCCGCTTGTTCCAGCCGTGTTGGGTCAGGCAGCCTGCCTGAACAGCCCACCTCAGCCAGGCAACAGAGGCATGCACAATTTGGTGTTCCAAGTGTCAAACCCAATTCATCTTTGTGCATTCCAACAAAGTCTTCCAGTCTTCATTAAATCAGCAGCCCAAAAGTGTAGTTGGTTAAGGTGGAACAAAACTGTGGACACAGAAATAAACAAATTAGGTTCATGTGACCCAAGAGCTTTAACAGGGAAAAAATGAGAACTACTTATAGAGAAGCTGCTTAAGCAGGACTGGGATTCCCTTCAAAAGGACACTGCATGAAAATGCTCCCCTCTCTACGTGGGAATTAAATATTCTACCCAGTTTGACTTGCCTCATTACTTTAGTATGCTGGTAGTTCCAAAACTGAGGCAGTCATACATGATTTCACGTTGCAATGCATTGCTGACAGCCCAGATGAAGGGCCGCTTTCTCAAGATACCCTCGGACCAGCGCTTCCGTGATTGCCCTTTGGCTGAAGTTGACTCCCTGTACCAGACCTTCTTTCACTGTTCAAAGCATGAACTAGCCAGAGAGAGATTCCTTAAAAAATGGCTACTGAAGCATTTGAACATTCCAGACTCCTTAAAATTAAGACTATTACTGAGTAGCCTTTGCAAAAGCTGCATTGTGGACGTGGCAACCTTTTCTTTAACTATTTTTAATTCTTAAACTTTGTTATCGTATATGGCCTATGGGCTGTTAAGCTGAATAAACTAACATTCCTACAAAGTCAGGTAAGGAAGGCTTATGATACCCCTGGATGAAAAAAAATATTTTAAATGAAACTGCTTTCCACAGCACAGGAGGCAAGTAAGCCTCATGAGGCTGAATGAAGCACTTATTGTTTGCTGAGAGGACTGCCCTTTCCCCATTTTGCAGAAGACAATTGCTTGCTCTATTGCCAGACTAAAACTGTACCATACAGACTGTAATGCACTTTCTTTCCTAATAGGAATCACAAGCCAACCAGTACCTTGCAAAGTACCGGAAGCAGCAGCATGAATTGGATGATGCTGAAGAACGAGCTGAAATTGCTGAATCCCAGGTCAATAAACTCAGGACCAAGTCAAGAGACATTGGCATGAAAAAGGTACGTTGGATAAACTAGAGCAAAGAATATCTGCTAGAACTTAATAAGAGCTGCTGTAGCATAGTAGTTAAGTGGCTGGGCTCTGAGCCAGCACTCTGCTGGTTTGACTCCCACTACTGCCATGAACTTTGCAGGTGGCCTTGGGTAAGCCATTCCTCTCAGCCCCAGCTCCCCAGCTATATTGTGGGAATAATAACATGACTTTGTTAACTGCTCTGAGTGTGGCACTAATCCATCCAGAAGAGCAATATATAAGCACACAGTTGTTGTTAGGCAAGCCACACCTCTCTAAGGACCCATTTATGTCCCTAGAACAAACTTTCCAGTTTTTAATCTATTCAGCCACTTTGGAGGAAGGAACAGCAATTCCTGTCTGGTCAGATGAATTGCAAGGGATCAAAATATAGCAGGGAACCACTAGAGGTCCATCCTTTCCTCTCTTGTAGAGCTCATAACAGAGGGAGGTGAATACTCCTCCACATTATTGGCTGCTGCTCGCTGTGGAGAGGAAATTCAGACTAGGGATGTGTGAATCAGTACATCTGGTCCAATGATATACTGAGAAATACCTTATTGGTATTTTGGGAGTAAATTCAGGAATCCTGATCAAATCCAGGATTCTCAGTCCAGCTCTGGCATTCCCAGTTCAGAAAATATTCAGAATTAACTAGTCCACTATTTCCTATGGGGAAATCTTTCTGGGTGCTACATGGCTATTTTTGGAGCAAATGACATCAAATCTGCAGTGGAGTGAGGGCTGCCTGCCCTCTAAGTCCCCCCCTCCCAAGTTTCAATAGAACCTGATATACAGATTGCCATTTTAAAAAACTAATCAGGGGGGGTGAACAAATGTTGCCAGGGGACTGAGACAAGAAAACTATGGAGAATTGTGCTATCTGGGAACCCTGTTGTCACTAGGCTGTATCGGCAGTGACAGCAGCAAGGGGAGAATCACACTAGCCTGTCCCCATGTGGAAAACACCTGAATGCAGCCTGATTTCACTGCATTATATGGTGAGACAGTCTGGAAATGAGAATAAGCTTGTTGTGGGGCTGGACTCCCTATGGAAAGCTTCTCTATGTTCCCTATGTATGGTGGGGTTGGACTCCCTATGTTCAGTGGTCTCCCTATGGCAATTAAACAAGGAAGCAAGGATCCTGTAAGAACATCTTTCACAGGATCCAAAATTTCTGTCAAAGCTTCTAAGACTCTGTTGTAAATAAAATATGTAGACCGTGGGAATCTATTCCATATTGCTGTGCCAGATACTTCAGTGCATTATTTTAGTCTAGGGCAAACTTATTAGAAGGTGCCCATGATATATTACTCATCCAAGTTATATATTTTTACACTTGTAATGATATCTTAGGAGCTACTGTAATTAATATAAGTGCTAGTTTGTAAAGGTGCAGTCCCAGGACTATTAAAATCAATGTGTGATTTGACAATGGACTTTTTTAGAATTTGGATTACCCCCCTGAAACAGCTTAAACTGGCAGGTACAACCTTGGCATTGGTTCATGTGAGTTATTTTGGCAGCCATAGCTCATATTTTCTGGTTTTATCAGCATAATTATCTCTAATGATGGGTATTGAGAAATACCTTATTCACTAATACATGCCATGAAAGCTCCCACCACACTGTGGAGGCTAAGGAGGAGGTCTGTACTGGCACACTGCATATTCATGTGATGCTGTTGTCATGGCCACCATTCTAGGGGCTCAACAGGGGAACATCAGACTAGAAAGCATGAATGCTTGCAGCCTGAGTTTAAAAGTCAAGTTTCAGCTTTATAGGAGGTAGTCTATAAAAGACCCAGACAGACCCTCAGCCATTTCCTCAGTAGGTGAAGAATATGCCCACATTTCTTGATAGTTTCTGTTATAAGCATGTTTCAAACTCTAGAATAAAATCACTGTTTGACTGAGGGTGGAAGGATATTTCATAAGATTTTTTTTTTAGGACCACTGGTATTTTGATTCCACTACAGGGGAAGATGGAGTTTTTTAAAGTCTTTTCACCAACACCATTTTATGGCAGAAGGTTGTTTTCCCTAACTACATCTCTAATAAAATATTTGCTATTTTCACACACACTCACAAATTGGAACATTTGGGACAGTCCTTACTGTCTGAAGCCGCACTAAGCTCAGGAAGCCAAATCAGTTCTCTTGTGAGGGGCTTTTTTGCTATACAGAAAGGTTAGAGTGGGGAAAATAAAGAGGAACAGGAGCAGCAATGAGAAATAGAAACTGTGTGTGCCTATTTATTTACTTGCACTAGCAGATATTGTCTATCCAGAGACACAATTCCCTTGGAGTCCAGTAAGACTGACCTTCCTACTAGGTGTGTGTAGGCTGCCATCTCAAAAGCCATAAAGTGATTTCTATTGTGCCTGAACTGTGTTGTCATCTTTTATAATATTTTTCAGGTCCATGATGAGGAGTAAAAATATTGTGCCTGATGTGTAACAAAAGGATAGAATAGCAATGATGAAGTTTATTACTTTAGTCCAAAGCTGAGGCAGAAGAAAGCAGGCATCTTAAATAAAGATCAATTTTAAATTAACTGCTGTCCTCACTTCTTTCTTTTTCAAGATTTGGGATAAAAATGGCAGAAAATAATATCTACAGTGGCTGTTATACTGGATTAAGTTTTTTTTGGTTTTTTAGAACGTGGAAGGTAATGGACACACTCCACTGGAAACATTTCTTTTCCTGTAATGCTCTCTCAGATGAATGAAGTGGCTCACTTGCTGTGTTTCCTTTCCATTTAGCTTGTGTGGGGCTGGCCTAAGCCACCTCTGCAGACATATAAGCAGGGCTTTTTTTCAGCTGGAACGCGGTGGAACAGAGTTCCGGAACCTCTTGAAAATGGTCACAGGGCTGGTGGCCCCGCCCCCTGATTTCCAGATTGCAATCTAAACTCCCCTCGGTCTGGAGATCAGGGGGTGGGGCCACAAGCCATGTGACCATTTTCTCCGAGGGCAACCCACTGAGTTCCACCACTTCTTTTCCCAGGAAAAACCCCCCTGCAAATAAGTCAAATAACCCATTATGAGTGGGTGGTCTGGAAGGGCCATTCAGTTTAAAGTCAGGGTAATTAACCACAAACAGTTCAGAGAATAGCAAAGGTTCAGTTCCAAACTTCGACATCATTCGTAATGTAAGTTATTTCTTTATTTGCATCATTTATAACCTGCCTTTCCCCCCAGTGAGGATTCAAAACAGCTTACATGGTTATCCTTCATTTTATCTTTGCAACTACCCTGTGATTTAAGTTAGGCTGAGAGTGTGTAGCTGCACCATGCAAGCATCCTTGGCAATGTAGAGATTCAAATCTGGCTCTCCCAAATCCTAGTCTGACACTCTAACCACCATATTACACTTGCTCTAAGTAATGCAAAATCTGTTCTTTTACAAGCAAACATGCTACATGAAAAATGGTTAAAGAATAACCACAGACAAGACTGACCTGTCATAAAGATGGCCCTAACTATGGGCCAAGCTACACATGACGAATGACACTTGAATGGCAAGTGTATTTCTCCCTGTTCACTTGCCCTCCACTCAATCCACTTGCCGTTCAAGTGTCATTCGTCATGTGTAGCTTGGCCCTATGAATCAAAGTCTAAGTGTGGCATCCCAGAATCCCTTGTGGTCTTCAAACTGAGCTTTGGATCTCTGAGCAGGTTGCTGAGATTGGAGAAATACGAGCAAGTGAATGAGAACACTGTGTTAGAGAGAGGAAATAACTCAATGGTCATCTAGTGTACTTAGTGATAGAAGTATGCGGCTAAGTATCAGGATTTTCATGTAAATTTTCCTGGCTCCTATGAGGCTTTCCTGCATTACTAGTTTTACCACAGAAGAAAGATAATCTCAATCAAGAAGAGGGAAAGAGTGCAAGTTCTTTTTGGAATTGATTCCACTGAAGATTTTCAGTCGGGGGTGGGGACATGCCTGGGGAATGTAGATGTATAAGCAAGCATAATCATTGAACTTTGCCCGAGCTACATTTAGTGTCACACAAAGGATGGACAATGGTTAATTTCTTGTACTATTAGGTCAAAGACAAAAAGCATAGATAAGTTCTTTGTGTTGCAAGAAGCTGTGCCTTGACAGCATTAAATGCTCTTCCATATGTTTTGTCAAACATAAGTCGGGTATTCTGACAAGCTACGAGGAAATAATTATGTAGTGATGATTCCAGACTATTAGCACATTCTTAAGAGAGTGACAAAAGAGAAAGCTTTGTCTTTAACTTTGGAAAGTGTACCTCTGTCACCGAGTTCCATTTTTCCTTGTCAGTAGACAAAAGTGGCATGAATGCATAATCTGTTTTGCACAGGGGAAGCTCTTTTTCATTATCCAGCTTTTGTATTAAAGCAAGAGCAGTGATGTTATTTCCAGCACTTTGCTAGCCGTTAGTCACTTCTGTGTTACATACCTCACACTGACAGCAGGGTGAAAAATAACCTGCGGACTTAAATGCATTATTCTTAATAATTGACAAAGCAGTTAAGGATGTAGGCAGTGAAAATATCTTTAGAAAGATTCGGACCAGTTGAAACACGCATTTCCACAACTTAGAAGGCCTTTTCTTGGGTTGTTGCCCACATAGCCTCAGGTGACGAGGGGCTCCTGAAGAAAGGTCCCTGAAGATGACCATCACGGTCAGGTAGGTTCATATGAGAGTTGGCACTGGCAGCCCTTAAGGTATGCTGGTTCTAAGCTGCACGGAGCTTTAAAAGAATGTACCAGCCCCTGAATTAGGACCCAAAGCAAATTGGGAGCTAGTATAGATGCAACAGGACTGGAGTGAAAGGGTCCCTACAACTCTTTCCAGTCAACATTCTGAGCACAGCATTCTGTAGCAATTGTAGCTTCTAAATGCTCTTCAAGGGCAGCAACACAGCTTTTTAAATTTAGTACTGCAATAGCCATCACAAGGCTAGACTTCAGGCACTTCAATAATACCATGAAAACCGTTTTTTCTTTCTCCCCTTTTTTGTAATGAACATCTAGCCTGATTAAGAGTTCTAAAAAACACAGAACAGCTTGTGCTCACTGTTCTGTGGTACTTTGGATGGATTTTGGCGCATGAATAAGGAGAGTCCCTCGGTTTCTTTTAATAGTGCAGATGAGGCATTTCCTTGGCTTCTCCAAGTTTCTCTTTATGAAAATATAATGGCCTATTAATATTATTTTGGACTGACCAAGAAAAGCAGTTATGATGAGTGCAGGTTTGATGCAGCTTTCTCCCCTCCTTGGTATGACAATAACCACTGAGAAAGATGCTTTCCCCAATGGCTTCAAAATATCATTCCTCCTCCATGGAGAAGTTTCCTGTTTGTTTTCATTCAAGGGATATTGTTCCTCTGATAACTTCCAGAAATACAAAGCAAGAGCTGTTAGAGCTAGTACTGCAGGAAATGTCTCCAGGGGCATTTAATTGCAAATCTCTGTACTGCCTGTTCAGAAAGAGTTCAGTCAGCTAGGCTTCCATCGTACAATTTCATTGCAAACAATTTGAAAAAAAAAATAGATGCACAATTTTCAGACAGCTGATTTTCCCCCTTCAGAAGGTTTTGACTACCCAAATCTTTAAAACAATCATTGCAGAAAGAAAGAAAGAAAGAAAGAAAGAAAGAAAGAAAGAAAGAAAGAAAGAAAGAAAGAAAGAAAGAAAGAAAGAAAGAAAGAAAGAAAGAAAGAAAGAAAGAAAGAAAAGTGGCATTATGGAATGCTTTAAACACACACACACAACTACCAATTCAAATAACACTTTAAACCAAGATCGTTAAGTTTAATATTAAGTATTGCATTAAATCTGTACATTTACCACAAACTTCTCCAATATAAGGGGTTCTGTTTTGAAAAGAGTTTTCCTGGTCCAGATGATTCTAAGCATTACATCCATTGGACATGATACTACCCTACCAATGAAGGATGCATATGCATACAAGAACACCAGGGCAAATACCCTCAGAAAGGGTTTCAGCAAAGCACACGTACTCAGGTACAGCTCCCATTTCCTTTCCTCCTGCAGGCATGACCGAGATAGAAACAGGGCATGGAGGCAATTCTCTGGAGGCACCAGATGCTCTGTCTGCACATACAGCAGGAAGACCTACCTATGATAGAAATAAATTCTGGATTGTATTCCATGTGGAGTGAATTTTCTTGCAGAATGGGTTTGTTCCAAGATCATTTCATTAAGGTTCCTGAATCACAATGTAACAAATGGCATTCTTTTCACCTTTATTCTTGAAATGCAGTGAGATATATGTGTGTGTGTACAGGTGCCATCAAGTTGCAATTGACTTATGGTGACCGCAGCAAGGGGCTTTCAAGGCAAGTGAGAAGCAAAGGTGGTTTGCCAGTGCCTTCCTCTGCAAAGTCTTTCTTAGTGCTCTGAAATATATATCATACACAGGTGTGACAAGTGTGTATGTGTGCTGTATTTCTGGTTACTTACAGTTACTACTGATACTTAATATATTTCAAGTATATTAAGGGTATCAGTTTGCTCAGCTTAACCAATGGTTCTGTTGTATCCAGAGTTGTATTCCAATAATAGCTGTACAAGCTGCTGTCACTCAGCCAGTGGCTTTGCAATTTCAAGAAACATATATTCCCCTGTGGATTTCTCTATGAAAAAGGCCTGTTCAATTTTTGTACTTGGGAGTTTTGATCTTCAGTTGATCTTGCTTGTAATAGTGGCAGCACACATTTCTTCCAGCGAATTGCCTTTGCCATTACCAAGAGAATAGAGCAAGGCAGGATACAGTCTCCAGAAAATTGCTCTGTTAGTTCTCTGCAGTCTTTAAAAGGCAACATAGAAGGTTATAAATATTTAGGAAGTAAATGGTGCCTTTCTTTCCCAGATTGCGAATGCAGTGTTATAGAACCATTCTTTTGGATGTTGCACAGGAAGTGCTGTTGGCTTGCTTGTTTAAGGCAGGTGCTCTAATAATGTTTTTGAAAGATACATGAATTAAGGGCAAGTGCATCATCCTTGCTTCAGTATACGTGCTCATTCTCAGTTGGGCTTTACTTCCTTGTTTTGTTCTCTACATCAAACAGTCTGAGGCAGGCACAAAAATACAGATGCCAGAGGTTTGCACTGAGAAAATTTTCATTTCAGTTTTTATTTTATTTTTATTTATTTTATTTTATTTTATCATATTTATATTCCGCCCTCCCCACAAGCAGGCTCAGGGCGGATAACAGCAGAAAATCCAAGATTTTCAAATGAACTATTTACCATTATTGGTTTTTTCGGGTTGGGCATTGCCAGTTCAGCTCTAATTTGTTTCAGAGCCCTGAAAGACTATGACTGGAGTCTTCCAGGGATTTTATCAAGTTCAATTGACTGAACAGACCACTTGCACCCCACCTAGCAAGACTTTTCCTCACATTGTCAGACCATCCAAGTGCCCTGATAGGGTGGTGGAGAGGCGCTACTGCCTAGGCACTACTGCACCTCAAAGGAACAAAAAAAGATGCACATTCCCCCTTCCCTCCAACCGAGTTAATTAAACAAATGTTTCCGAAACCTATAGGCAGCAAGGGGGTCAGTGTTTCTCCCCTTCCAGGGACCAAATTGGCAAGAGACACAATGCTGTGGCCCAGGTAACACTGGTGGCAACACTCATGCACACTTTCCCCCCATTTCTAATTAGGTGGGTAATTCGGTAGTATAACACAGCCGCTTTCTTCCCTTGGGATCCGATCGGTAGGAGATAATGCCATTAAGGAAAACAGTATGCTGCCCATCAAGTGACTGCCAACTGCTGCTGCTGCTGCTGTGCAGTGAACCAAAATGAAGAAACACACAAACTTTTTCATGGGAGGGTATTTGTAATAACTTGGTTTCCTGTATATGGTTTGCCATTCAAGAAGCCACTTAAATGAAATGAAACAGCAATTTCTAGGTTTATTTCTGGCTTGTTTGTGTCATTCTGCACAACCCTACCAGACACTCCTTAGTCACTGGTTTCTGCTTAACTGGCCTGCAAAAGAATGTGGTGTCCAGGTGAGCTTGAGACCTGGCACTGCCTGGAAAGAGAGAGTGTGTGGGTGGGTGTGGCGTAGGGACAGACCAGAACACACCAATGACCTCTTCTCTCATTGCTTTCAGCTACAAGTGACACCTGACACAGGTTGGACACTTGTCAGCTTCCCTCAAGTTTTGATGGGAAATGTAGGTGTCCTGGTTTTACAGCTTGGATCTCCATTACAACTGCAAGACCAGGATGCCTACATTTCCCATCAAAACTTGAGGGAAGCTGACAAGTGTCCAACCTGTGTAAGGCGTCACTTGTAGCTTAGCTCTCAAAACACCTCTCTCCCTCCCTCCCCTCTGGCTTCTAGAAAATCCCTAAAGTTTCACACAACATTTTGGTCCACGAACTCTCAGGCTTTAAAGGAAATAATACATAGTTTCCTTAACTGTTGTGGTCTCATTCGCCAGTTATGGAAATGACGTAATTGTTAACTCTGCTATAATGCCCTCCAGTAACAAACTGGTTACTGTTTTTGTAGACACAATTAAAAACATGGCCTGGGTGGGGGGCTTCTTTGACCTTCATTTATAGATTCACTTAGGCATGGAGGCAGGGGGCAGGAAATTCCATGCCCTCAGCTCTTGTTTCCTGCTGCCACGTAGAGCAGCAGCAGGAGAAAAAAATGACAAAAAATGGTCAGCAGGCTTACGGCATAATGTCACTTCTGGGGAAAACCCAGAAGTGACATTAGTCCTCTCTAGGAATCACCAGAAACATTATGGTTTTATCATAGAGTTTCCAGTAATTGCTATAAAGGCATGGTGTCACTTCCAGGTTTTCCCTACGAGTGACATCACTTCATCACTGATGCAGCCTTGCATATCTTCACCCACTTTCTAATTTTCCACTGGTTGCCAGGTTGCCAAGCAAAATGTTAAGCTGATGTTCTTCACAATTGCCCAAGTCCAGTTATGAAGTAATTCTAGGGTAGCAATGTTGCCCACTATGACAGGCAACCTCCTGCCCTTCTGCTTCTGTCCCCTGCTGCTTTTCAGTGTGGCAGCTAAACTTGGGAGGGAGACAATGTGAGGTGGTGATGTTACTTCCAGGTATTATCATAGAGATCAGAGGACTATTAGCATTCGCTGAATCTTCTTTGACCTTGCATCTTTTTTAAAAATATGGAGTTAAGGGGGAAAGGAAGACACTGAACTTCTGGATTAACTTTTTCTTTTTATTGTGTGTGTTTTGAGATGGGAACAGACCAGCAGAGATATTGCTGTTGTTTATGTACAGTCCACCTTTCTTACTGAGATCCAAGGCAAATTACATATTGTGAGTGAATACAATATAATCAATAGCTAGGACATTCACAGGAACAAAAATACAATATGATCAACAGTTAGTAAATTCAATGAAAACTAGCATAAAGCCAAACAGATAGATGAAACCTTTCTGTATTAAAGCATAAGTAATTAATGTGACATCGTTAACAATGTTGAACTACCCAGTAAGAACACATCTACATCAGCAGATTGTACTCGATAGCATAATCGAAAATCCCTGTCTGAGCTATCTCTCTGAGTTATCTTTCTCCGAGCATCTCTCTGAACTATTTCTTATGACACAGCCCTATAACATGAATAGAAAGTCCTCCTGAATAATTCAGTCTTTCATAGTTTGTGGAAAGCCAGGAGAGTGGGAACTTTCCTGACCTCCTCAGGCAGGCCATTCCACAAGGTGAGGGGCTAACACAGAGGAAGGTGGTGCAACCCCCTTCCCTTTCCACCTGAGGCTTGAGAACACCTGTCTTAGGAAGCGGGCAGGATGGTGGAAGTTGGGTGGGGATGCCGCTGAGGGCGGAGCTACACACACACACACACACACACACAAGTGTATATATGTGTGTATATATACATAAACAATGTAAGTTTATGTATATATACATGATGTTTACTGCCCTGGGACCCAAGCCCACCATCCCAAAGAGGTGCTAGTACTGTGGAAAGAGACGCTAGTACTTTGTCCTAGTCCATACTGCCAGGGGGGGAAAGCCCTCTCTGTGTGTATATGTATGTTGATTTCATTTTGTTACTGTCACACAACACAAGAGACTATCTGGAGCTACACAGTAGCTGAATTGTTTTGTTACGTGTTCATTCATCTTGTCTATTTTCTGGCACACAAGCTGAAGTTGCAAAGAATCTCTTGAGGGCTGAAGTAGCAGGAAAGAAGCATTTGAAACTTTTGATCACCAGACAAAACTATCAAGTTTCACACACCTTCAGCCTATCGTTAAGACTTCTAGTTCTCTTGGAATAGAAGAAAGAAGTCTTATTCAAATGGCAGCACAACACAGTTTCTTAATTTTTGGAAAGAGAACAATCTTAGTCTATAATCTTCATTTTATCCAGTAAATTCAATCACCATCTGCAAGACAGATTATTGCATCCACTGGGATTGCTTCTGTGGCCACCAGCTACATCAGATGATCAATGAAGACGAGAGCATACTTATGATCAGCTTGAAGCTAAGACTGTGCTGGGTAAGCAAGATTATCTCGATGACATGGTTACACATGCTGCGGATGGGAATGGCCTACTACACTCTCTGCTCTGTCTCAGACATTTCAATGTTTAGTAGAGAAAGTTACTAGCATTCTGGCCAAGATAAAGAACTTCACTGACCAACTTGGGATAAGAAACATTGAAGCCAATTAAAAGATCTTGTGCTACGTAACTGGTAAAAGGCCCATTTACAAAAAAAGTCATAAAGGACGGAAATCATTCCTTTCAAATAATGATGACTCAATCCAGTTTCTTTTTGATCTTCTGTGTTTATAGTATAGTCTCATAGACTGCAGGACCTGAAGCATGCAGCTAGGAACCATGTTGTGCAACCCGAAGCTGAGGGGGGAAGACATTTACATGGCGATATCTACCTCTCCAAAAACACTTCTCATTGGGCCACTGCTCTGCAATACAGTGAGAAATTTCACCTCTCCTGGTGAAAGGTATCAGAACACTGATTCTCAGCCCCAAGAAAAGCTGACAGTCAACATTCTGACCCCTCTGCCCTGGGGGAAGGGAATCTTCTCACTGCGTTGCATAGCACATGTACACTGAGAAGTTTTTTGGAGAATCAGCAAGCTCGCTGCCTCTCAGCCCAGTGAGCAGTTGAGAAGCAATGTTGTGACTCCCTTCTCCCCTGAAATGGGAGATTTCTCTACTGGATCCCAAGACCCAAAAATTTCTACTGGAAATTTTTTCATGTGTGTGGTGGGGGGGACAGGTATCAGAAAGCTACTTTTCATCCAAAAACATCTGAGGGGTGGCATTCTGACCCCCAACAAAAGTTATGGGCCACTCCCTGCCTTTCCCCCGCCTGCCAAGTAAGTAGTGGAGGGAAGGAGCTGGGGATCCTCTGCCCCCCACCAGAGGAATGGGATCCCCACCTGGATGCCAATTAAAATTTGATCTCTAATAAGCGAATCTGCAAGTTCTCCAAAATTGCAGGTTTGGCTTAACAGTCTAAGATTTGAATTGAAAGATTCCAGTGTTTCCCTCTCCTTCTGCAATTTCCTATGAAACTGGTATCTCTCAAAGGTTTCATTTAGTTTAGTGGTGCAATATTCTTGAAATTTCTGTGACACAGTTTCAAAAGTAGTTTGTTTTCACTAAGTTGCAAACTATTAAATAACTCTAATGCCTCTGACCCAGCCATATTTAAAAATATAGCTACTTTTTGTTCTTCAGCATTCTTTGTAGCCCCGTTTGCTTTCATAAAAACTCTTGTTTGAATCCTTTCCAGCTTTTCGCTGCATTTCTGGAAAGAGCAAGGGGGCTGCAGTTCTAAGCTGCTCCATCGTCTTCTATTTGTTCTGTTTCTTATAGCTTCTTCTGACTTCCTTTGTTCTTCAGATCCTGTACTACAATATGCAACCAGCCACACTGGGTACCATGTAACATTCTTTATGGATAACTTTCTGGATCCAGGATGCAGGACAACATCAGACGAACTTTTATTGACTATTTACGTAATACAGAAAGAAGTCTGAGAGAGACAACAAGTAACTTGCAACCTCAGCCAGATCTCTGGGCTCCTTCTCACAAAGCCCTGTGGGATGTGTAGAACCTGCTAAGCACCACCCGCTTAAAGCCGTCGTGTCCTCACAGGGGGTGCCTGGAGCGGCTGCTGCATGGCCAGCCGGTCCCTTTGCAGCACCAGGCCCTTCCTGATCCTGCTGGTCCTCAGGCTCTTCCTCTAAGTTCTCCAGGTCTGAATCACTGGCCTGGTCAGAGGGGGTCATGATGACAACAGTGTGGTTATTTCCACATTGTGTATTTGGCCAACTTGGATGCTAATGGGTAGGAGTTTTCATTCCCCTTCCATGTAGCACCATGTTGTTCTTGCGTACTTTCTGGCTTTTCTGTGATCTTTCCAAAGCCTTGCTTTACTATGATGTTTTTAGAAAGATCACAGCAAAGTCAGGGTGGATGCCAAGTGGATGAGAAAGTCTGTATCTTTCCCAGTTCCACCCACATCTGTGCCATTTTCCCAGCAACAGTTCCCATGGCAGCCATTCCCTCCCCCACCCTGTTGCCAGGAACCGCCCCCCCTCCTGTTATGGGGCCTGCCATGAACTGTGTCAGTTTCCTGTGTTGCTGTTTTAAAGATCCACCAAAGACTCTGTCTAAGGGCAGCATCGCCCATGCCTGTTTCCTGTTCTCTCTGCTGTAATGGACTGTGCCACCCATGCCTGTTTCCTGCCTCCTTGGGCACCTACCTCACCTGGGCCCAGAGCCATGCATTCCAGAACTGATGCACTGTGCATCAAGACAACTCCAGCTTCCTGGCAGATTCAATCAACCCGCCCGGCACTCCCCTCCCCTCCTTTGTCCCCTCTTCCCAAGGTGTCACTATCACACAATTAGACACTAAAGTGGCCCATTAGGGATAGTTGTAGACCCATTAAGTCTTTGTTCCCCTTTTGAGAACCACATGGACAGCACCCGCCTCAGGGTACGTTTTGGGGTACTTAAGCAGGCTTCCCTGGCCATGAGATGCACGTGCCATTCCTATCCTGAACCTCAACCATCACTCTGCGTGTCTAGAGCAGGCATTAGATATCGCCACGCTTTGCTGCTACATCTTTATTCCTCGCCGTGACCAGGTGCATATCGCCCAGTTCCATTGATCTCAAGTGGGCTCTCCTGCTAATGCAAACGGCTCTATTTTTCCTACTCTTTTTTCCTAGTTCTTGTATGTACCTTGATTGTGTGTGTTATTGTAGGCATACGCAACACTATTAGTAAAAACATGTTTTATTTTTATTAGTCTTGCCTCTTTATTGCATGAGTAATCTAGAAGAGGGATCCGCAATAATTAAACCCAGACTGCAGCTAATTTCCCCATAAAATAGCAGTTCTGGTAACAACCCCATCACTTTTCATTTTTTTTAAAAAAAATCAGTAATTAGCGTATAGCATTTTCTCACTATAGCATTACCAATTTTTTAAATCCTGAAAAAGCCCCCCAATGGTATGGGGGAAATAATGACTGTGGAGAACTGGGGCAGGGAAAATGCAAGGAAACCTGCCATGTAGAAATGCTGTTGCCACTCTGTTGAATCGGTGGATTGCAAGTTTTTATTCTAATACCTTTCCCTCTTTTTAAAATTATTTCCCTTCTAAGCTTAGGATGAATCTTGTTGAGTTTTTAAGTGACATTAGGAAACTGTGTCCCAAGTTAGGACAATGTTTTGCTATTAAACAGAATTTTGCCATGTACTAGGGAAACTCTAGATATATTTGGGGAGTAGGAAGAGTTTTCTCAATGTTTGTTTACACCAAAGACTTAACTGAGGAAAACAAGTCTGTAAATAGCTTGAATGTATAAAATGATTTGTTCAGCAATCAATCTTTGTTAATCACCAATATGTACTTACAGGAGAGAAGCTTTGAGTGTAGGAAACAGTACCAATCAAGCTTTGCAAATCACCAGAATATTCACCTGGGAGGGAAACTTAAGTAAAATATTAGGAAGAGATTAGTAAAATTTTGCTCCAGATAAAAAATGTACAGGTAAATTAGGCTGACTGAGGCTCTCCCTGGGGCTAGAGATCAGAGTTCCTTTGGACAAACAAATGATCAACTGTTTAGTTTCCAATCAGCTTCATCTAGGAGTGGTGTGGGAGAGTGCCCTCAAGTCATAGCTGGCTTATGACAACCCCTAGTGGGGTTTTCATGGCAAGAGGCTAACAGAGGTAGTTTGCCATTGCCTGCCTTTGCAGCGCTGGTCTTCATTGGAGGTCTCCCATCCAATTACTACCCAGGGCTGACCCTGCTTAGCTTCTGAGGTCTAACAAGATTAGGTTGCCTGGGCTATCCAGGTCAGGGTACATTTAGGAGTAAATGAACTGAAGTGGCAGCACTGAGCCCTAAGCAGCTCTGCTGTTTGGGAGGGAAAGGGAAGCTGTGTACCTGACCTTCTACATCGTCAGGTAGAAGGTGCTACTGAATTCTTTAAGGTGCTGGTCTTTAAGGTGCTACTGAATTCAAACCTTGCTCTTCTACTGCAAACCAGCATGGCTACCCACCAGAAACTTTGTAATTAGTCTCCCTTCTACCTCTGCATTACACAGGCTAGCATCAGGGCTGGAGTAAAGGGACAGGAATTAAATATTGTTAAAACTGAAGTCATATTTATAAAAGAATTATTATATAGAACCATAATGGAGATAGAGGGAGACTAATTACAAAGTTTCTGGTGGGTAGCCATGCTGGTTTGCAGTAGAAGAGCAAGGTTTGAATTCAGAAGCACCTTAAAGACCAGCAAAATTTCCCAGCATATAAGCTTTAAAGAAATGAGTATCTGATGAAGGGAGCTTGACTCTTGAAAGATTATACCCTGGAAAATCTTGTTGGTCTTTAAGATGCTACTGGCTGGACTCAAATGCTCTAATTACAAAGAAGTTAACTAACCATTGTTGTGGAACAATGAAACTGAATTCTAAATGAAAGTAATTAATTATTGCACAAACTGTTATACAGGTGTAAATTTAGGAAAATCTAATCTAGGCTGCTTCTTTGGCTCTCCCTCAGCATTAAGCCCCAGATGTCTTAAACGGAGGGAAAGGCATGGGTGGAAAGTACTGCAGAAAGACCAAGGGATGCCTGTTCTTGAAACTTGCATGTATGGATCCGACACAGGCACAGCCCATGTTCAAGAATCCCCACACTCCAACCTTTGCCAATGATATGATGTTAGAGTACAAAGGACATCCTTGAGCTCATAGAACAGGTAGTATTTGACTGTATCAGCTAACAGTACTGTCCAGCCAGGAAGAGAAAAGGAAAAATTGCAAACTGTTTCACAATAAGAGAACTACATCTGAAGAAACATGCCAGAGAGAAATCTGTGATGTTCAGTCTCACTTCAATGCTGCGTCTTCTCTACTATGCCAAATTGCTCATGAAGAAGGAGAGAACAATGTTGCAAGCTGCTTTGCATCCTCATAGAGGAAAAAAAGGGGGCATAAATTACATATTGCCAGCCCAAACCATCTCCTGTAATTCCTTTTCCACAGTTTGTCAGTTAGGATCTTGCATACTGTATGTAGGTCTGGTTTTCTGCTGCTGTCAAGGTCTCAGAGGTCTTTCAGACCACCTGCTACCTGATCCTTTTAATGGGAGATCCATTTTGGCGCGGATTGGGCCTGTTTTGGCGCGGATTGGGCCTGTTGTGGGCCCCTACGGAGCACAGGAACGCTCCCGCGCTCCACAGGGGCCTAAAACGGGCCCGATCCATGCCGAAACGGACCCAATCCATGCCAAAATGGGCAAGGATCGGGCCCGTTGTGGGCCCCTGCGGAGCGCAGGAATGCTCCTGTGCTCCACAGGGGCCCACAACGGGCCCGATTCGTGCCCAAACAGGCTGTGTGGTGACGTCAGTGATGTCATCATGCTTGCAGGAGCGCGTGCGCACGCGCTCTGTGCGTGCGGCCCCCCCCCCAGGTAAGAGCCAGGCCCCAATCTCCTGCTGGGAGATGGAGGGGGCCTGGCAACCCTATCTGTGGGGAAGGGGCCTTCATGACAGAGCATGGAGGCTTACATCCTTTTCCTTGAAAGACCACGAGGCAAGAGAGAGAAATCTCCCAAGAGGCTTAGAGACAAGAAGGAGGAGTCAGGAGGCATTCCCACCTTAGACAAAAGAGTGGCAGATTGCTAGAGTTACATATATGTTCAGAGAGACAATGTCTAAGGCATGCTGAGTCGCCTATTCCAACAGTGATATGATAACCAAGTACTTGAAGGCCTATCATATAAAGGATACTGCAGAGTTGTTTTCTGTTGCCCCAGAAGGTTGGACCAGAACCAAAAGAGTTTCTGGCTAAACATCAGAAAGACCTTCATGACTGTTAGAACGGACCCTCAGTGGAACAGGATTCCTTGGGAGGTGGTGGGCTCTCTTTCTTTGGAGGTTTTTAAGCAGAGGCTAGATGGCCATCTGACAGCAACGCTGATTCTGTGAACCTGGGCAGATTATGAGAGGGAGGGCAGAATAGGTTGCATCAGTGATTAGTTCTCATGGCTCCTTCTTACAAGCCAATTGCCATGTTGGGGTCAGGAAGCAATTTTCCCAGGCCAGTTTAGCTAAGAATCCTGACGGTATCTTGCCACCTTCTGGGCATGGTCACTGGGGGGTGTTGGGGGAGGGAGGGAGTTGTAAATTTCCTGCATTGTGCAGGAGGTTGGACTAAATGTCCCTGGGGGTCCCTTCCAACCCTATGATTCTATGAATTGAGGACCACTATGTTGCTTCATTGCATATATATAAAGTGAGGCTTGATGGGACACACCAAGAAGAAAAAAATGACCAGAGGGGGGTTAAGTGTGCAGAGTTAAGATTTTTAATATTCTTTTTCTTATAAGGGTTTCATAGAATTTCATATTTTATACACAAATATTCTTAGAATGAATTAATAGTGCAAAGTGTCTTTTTGCAACCCCCCCCCCCCTTCGCTTTTTTTACTCATTGTTCAATTTTTGCTGAAAGCTGTTTTCAGCAAAACCAAGGCTGAAAATGTTTCTCTTTTCTCGGTTGCTTAGGAGGCTTAAGATAAGGTCACATTCTTTGAGCTACTGTCTCATGAGAAGGGAGAAATAGATACAACAAGAAAAGTACATTTACTGTATCCATAACTTTGATTCTAAGGTTTGGAAGTCAGCACAAGTAAGAAATTCAAAGTCAGCAAAGGATAGTGACCAAATAAGGGAAATAGAAAGTTACACTGATAGATGCAAAATCGCGAGATTAGCTGAAAGAACTGAGTAGCAGCCAATCAAAATAACTATAGATATCAAATGTATGTAAAGGACCAATTACAAATTGTTCAGCAGGTAGTTCCTTTTGTACTAGAAAAATATCTTTAAAAACTGCTTGTAAACTTTGTTCTTTGGTACTCATGGCTCCTTTGAAAGCTGGGTACCCATATTGCAATATTCAATACAATCATTGAAAGAAGCACTTGCCTGTCTCCTCCTTTTGCTCTGAAGAATCTGGGTAAGGGTAAAAGGGCACCATTTGTGTAACAAGTGTTACCTACTTATTGCTTTTCTTCTCAGAATTACAACTTCCTAAGGCTTCTTTTCATTAAAAAAGCCAAGTAGTTATGTATAATTTGCAATCCACCCTTCACAGAGTAAGCTGTCCACCCTATCTTCCAGGCTTATGGGCAAATGAGCCTACTAGATAAACAATGCCTGGAAAACTATGGCCAGTTGTAATTCTGGGCAGAGAAGCAATGAGTAGGTAACACTCAACCCTTTGCCTCTGGCCATTTTGATTTCTGATTTGAATTTTCAGGAAAAATATGTAATATATTGATGTGCGGGGTCCCGCAGGGGGCAATACTCTCCCCTTTACTGTTTAACATCTATATGCGCCCCCTTGCCCAGTTGGTGCAAAGTTTCGGGCTTGGGTGTCATCAATATGCAGATGACACCCAGCTGTATCTGATGATGGATGGCCAGCCCGGCTCAGCCCCAGATGTCCTGGAACATGCGTTTGCAGCCATGACTGATTGGTTGAAACAGAGTCGACTGAAACTGAACCCAACAAAGACGGAGGTCCTGTACTTGAGCCACGGGGGACTGGATTTGGGACTCCGGCTCCCGGCCCTCAATGGGGCACAGCTTGTGCCAGTTCCGAGGGTTAAGAGCCTGGGGGTGATCCTAGATGCCTCCCTGAAAATGGAGGCATAGGTCACAGTGGTTGTCAGGTCTTCTTTTTTTCACCTGCGGCAGACTAGGCAACTTTTCCCTTATCTGTCTACCTGTGACTTAACTACAGTGATCCAGGCAACGTTAATCTCTAGGCTAGATTACTGTAACTCGCTGTACGTGGGCCTACCCTTGAGCCTGACCCGAAGATTACAGCTGGTGCAGAATGCAGCGGCATCATTATGAAAGCACCAAATAGGGCGCATATTACACCAATATTGCGCGAGCTGCATTGGTTGCCAGTGGAGTATCGGATCAGGTTCAAGGTCTTGGTATGGACCTATAAGGCCCTGTGCAGACTGGGGCCAGCATACCTGAGGGACCGTCTCTCCCTGTATATTCCCCAGAGGACCCTCCGATTGGGAGGAAAGCAATTGTTATCATTCCCTGGCTCCAGGGAGGACTGCCTGGCCTTGACTAGAGCCAGAGCTTTCTCAGTCCTGGCTCCTGCCTGGTGGGACGCTCTGTCTACCGAGACCAGGGGCCGGCAGGATCTACTATCTTTCCGTCAGGCTTATGGCTGAGGCTGGGCCTCCGCTGGCTGGAGGATACAACATCTACCCCCCTCCCTGTGAAAGCTGCCCGCCACTGTTTTTAAGCTGCTGCTATAGTCAGCTGTACTGTTGGATTATTTGTTATTGTTTTGCCGCCATCAGGAAAAAGAGTGCTGCTATTTTTGTATGATATTTTTGAATGTTTTGTTTTAATATGGAATGTTTTAAATGTTGTTATCCGCCCTGAGCCTGCTCGCGGGGAGGGTGGAATACAAATATGATATAAATAAAATAAATAAAATTGGAAGTCATCCAATGCTTTTCCACCATGGGCTGGCACACTTCTCCTACTCCTCCTCTCCATTAATGTCATCTGTGATTTTATGGTCTATATGTCAGGTGCTCAGGATCACCTGTCATACTTCTGCAGCTAAAACTGATGCTGTTGGGGGGGGGGACTGAGAACGGGAAGTGGTTGTTGATTCCTGCTGTAATCTCTCCCTAGCCTGGGAACCTGGCCTTGAGATGTCTATGAATCACCCAGCCTGTTTTCCTGCTTGTAGAGTCTGAAGACTAGTAGAAAGGGGTGGGGGAGTAACGGCAGGGAACCTTTATCTGCTTTAGGCTTGTCTGTAGCCATCAGTCCTAGCAAGGATGGTGTGAAAGCATGAAACTGGCAATACCAATAAAGAACTTTAACTCCTGAAGTGAAGTCTTTTGAGAGTTGCCTGGCATCCTCACACTATATTAGAATGTTCCATGAAGAAACCGTGGAAGTCCAAGAGGATCTGCACCTTTGATCCATGATTTTGCAATGCCACAAAACAATGAACAAAACAATGAATCCATGTATTTCATGATGCAGCCCACAGACATTGACATGTGTGAATTTAGTCAATTTTTGTACAGTGCAAAAGATCATAAGAATAAATGAGAACACAAGTTTTCAAATGCAGTTTTTGTGCAATGGCAATTTCATGAAGAACCAGATCTTTTTTTTCTTCTAGGCCCTTTCATGCACATTAATGTAGTGTGTGATTTCAGAGGGAATTTTGATGAGAGGCAATCATGAGAAGTCAAAGCATGAGGACCTATTAATTTAAATGGAATTTTCACACTATTGTGGAACCATAAAATGCTAGATCACTCTATGGGTGACTCCATGGACATTGATGAGATGTGTGATCTTATGCATTTTGGTAGAGTCCATTTAACAGTCATGAAGATCCATGAGGATCTGTGCCTGGCTTGGATCCATGTTTTTGCAGCAAGGGGGTGCCACAAAGCAGTGGATCTGTGTCATTTGTGAGTGTAATCTGTGGCCGTGGACATGATATATAATTTGATGAAGTTTCCTGGGACTCCTTTTAAAAATTCTGATGATCCATAAGAATCTGCACCTTGGATCCATATTTTTGCACCAGGGTGGTAGCACAAACTGGTGGATTATTGTTGTGGTTCAGTTTGTGGCTATGGACATGGTATGTGATTTCATGAGTTTTGGGGGACTCCATTTAAAAATCCTGAAGATCCATTAGGACCTGTGCCTTGGTTTCATGTTCTTGCACACTGGTAGTGCCACAAAATGGTGAGTTATTTTTGTGGTGTAATCTGTGGCTACAGATGTGTTGATACAATGATGAATTCTGCCCCCTCCTAGACGTGAAAAAGATGTGATTTGATTGGGACTTTTAGATTATCACACATAAAAACCCTATGGACCCACAAAAATCTGTTTTGGATCCATGCTTTTGTGCCATGGTGGTACCACAGAGCAATAGATCTGATTATGCTGCCTAAATTTTGAAACTTGATCTACAATATGACGATGTTTTTGTTTCAATGGTAAAACCATATAAACTCATGAAGATCCGTTTACAATAACTTTTACCCATGTTTGCAGTGACCACACAGGTATTTTGTAAAAAAAACAAAAACCCAAAAGACTATAAAGTAAATGTTATGGGTCAAAAACTAATCATTCTTCATACATTGCCGTTGTTTTCGGAGGGGGTGGTGGTGTCATTTTTAACGAGCCAAACACTCTGTTGCAGTTCTCTTGAGCAGTTCTCTCAGCTGAGAGCTATCCCGCTTTTTCCTTTTTATGGTGTTGTTGTTTTTGTTTGTTTGTTTGTTTTCCCCGTGCCTCTGACTTTCCTTTTCTTTGGAACTGAGAAGCCGCTTGGCTTCCAAAGCTGCTTCAGCCTGAGCCGAAGAGAACAGACCGCAAAGCACGGGAAGAGCCCAACTCTCTGCGCTCCAAGCAAACTCTTCTCGGCCTAGGCCTGAGGGAGGAGTTGCTGAAGGACGCGATTGGTGAGCGCCTATTCCAATGGGCGGGGTTTGTTTCCCGGCTACACTGCCGGTGACGTTGCGGCTTGTGCGTTGTGGTGGCAACGTGGAAGTCGCGGAGGAGGCGGGCTGGGCCCGGGGCTGGCGGGATGGTCATGGCGGCCGCCGAGGAGGGGGACGCGGCGGTCGAGCGAGGTCCCGGCGCGGTTTATCACATGTTCGTCATGATGGAGGATTTCCTGGAGAAGTTGAAGTTGCTGAATTACGAGGAGGAGTCGGCGCTGCGGAGCCACAACATGAGGCCGCCTTCCAGGTGAGGCATGCGAACAGGCCTGGCTCTGTAGCCAGCCCCTTCCCGAAGCGGGTAGGCAAGGAAGGCCGCCTTGGGCGCGGCGTTTAAATAGTGTGTATCGAGTAGATCACATGCTTGTTTTGCAATTCGTGTAATTTTGAGGGCCAGAGAAGTGAACGTGACCGCTGACACTTCAAGAACCTCGTCTCAGGTGATGGGAAAGTTCTGTGATGGTTCATTTACAGGTGCATGCCCTCCTCTGATGTCTTTTGGGTTTTTTCGGTGTGGTTCTCTTCTCCCCTCCCCCCAATACTGAGTGGTTAGGCTGAGAGAGCTCCGCTGGCTCAAGGTTATTTGTAAACATCGTGACTGAGCACCGATTTAAATTTAGGTATACTCAATCCTAGCTCCATGTTCTTGCCGATGCACCGCACTGTTTCGTTGTCACGTATAGTACCATACTAAGTATATTTCCTCAGAAGCAAGTCCAGTTTAGTTCTTTGGGACATTTCTTTAGTAAAGAGCGTTAAGGGTTGCAGCCTGAAATATGAATAGAAATTGCATTGCATATTTATTTAATGCTTTTTTCAGCTTCTGTATTCTTTCGTTCTTTATGCATAAGGAAGACTTGCATGAGTTAGGATAGAGCTACAGGGCAGCGCACCTGTATATGAAAGTAAGTTATGTTAAGTCAGCTGGCTTTCTAAGACATGCTATAAGAGTTAGTAAGATTGTGCAGTAAGAGTTAGTAACTTGAATAGGTTGAAATTATGAGTTTTGGAGTGCCCTTTTTGAAATGTAAGACCTCTGACATTGCTGGTGGCAAAAAATGCTCTTCATTGGGGAAATTGCATGCAGTAAGTAGCATGTTGTTTTGGCATAAGAAGATGACTGTGGTCCAGTGTGTAGAGTGATAAACTTTGACTTCCTTTGTAAGTATCAGGATAGAAATCATGTAGTTTGACCAGTGCATTCACTAGGGGACGTGTCACCAACCTCTCATGGAAAATAATAATGTCAGTTCTTTGAGGATTAAAGAAAAATCTAGGAAGTATTCTAAATATTGTCCCATTTCTCTAGTAGTGCTTGTAACCTAAAAGTTTGAACATCTGATGATATATGATTTTTATGACGGAATAATTGTACTTTTGAATGGCTGAGTGACCTCCTAAGCAGAGTTACACCCTTCTAAGGCCACTGACTTCAGTGGACTTTGAAGGGTATGGCATTGCTTGGGGTGGCGCTATGACACTCTGCAGACTTCAGGATTGGTTTGTGAAAGGAAAAAAAATGTAATATTGGACCTGTTCCTGGTTTCACTATATAATACACCATAGGTTTTAGTGGAGCTCCATATGATCAGTGAGAGAAGCTATCAGTTCAGGTTACCAAAGAAAGATCTGCCAAGGACTGTTTTCTTGCTAACTTTTGATAGGTGCATGTGCCAGGAGGGCAAATGTCTCAAGGATGTTTGCACTGTGAAAGCTGGAAGTGGAAGCTGTAGGTAATTTAAAATTTTCTTCTTGAAGCTCTGACTACAATCCATTACATTTAGGTCTTTGAAGTACTAGAAGTTCTAAAACTTTTATTTTCCCTTGTCACTAGCACTCTTTCATCTGGAGATACAAAAGTAAAATAATATTCATTAAATTAATTAACCTACTGTGATCATATAGTTCTGCTTGCAACTCTGCCAGTGTGGCAGTAAATATGAAATAATGTAAGTATGGCCAGTCAGGCTTTCTGCCAACATGACTCTTAAACATCAGTCCTCCTGTGGTTCAAATGGAAGTGATATTCAAGGAACAGTGTGCATTATTCATGATTTGCACAGCATGGAGTGTGGATTGCCAACAATTTGAGCTTCCACTTTTTTTTAGTTTCTAGACATCATACTTGGGGAGATTGTATATACTGGTTTCTGAAAATAAAAAGGTATGTGGGAAACTTCAGAACAAGAGGGTGAACCACTGAACAGCTTTTCATAACACTACCTTACATCAATCACTCCTTGATATATGTGTCTTATAATCCTTCTGATCTCGTTTGCCAGTGTCATCCATGCCAACATTTCAAGTTGAGTGAATGCCCAAATATAGTTAAAGTAAGTGGTATCATCATCATATATGATTCTTAACATGGCAAAATTTGAAACCCCAGGTTTGGAGGGGAAAAAAAGCTTTAAGGAACAAATTACTTCAGTAGCACTTGTTAGGTAACTGCAGTAGTATTGCCAGTTAAAGGCTTGATTAGTAAAAGGCAAGGGGAGGGCCCTTTCCAGGGCTGTTTTGAGCTTTGTGGGAGATTCATAGGGCCAGGCCCATCAACAGTCATGGACAACTTGTACCATGACTTCCAAGACTCACCCAGCCCTGGCTGCTCACTTCTGTTCAAGAGCAGTTACTGTGGTAAAGCCAGTGTGGTGCAGCAGTTGGAGGTTCAGATTAGGATCTGGGAGACTCAGGTTCAATTCCCAGTTCTGCCACGATACTCAGTGAGTGACCTTGGGCCAGTCACAAACTCTCAGCCTAACCTACCTTACAGGATTGTGTGAAGATAAAATGAATGATGTAAGCTGCTTTACACCCGCATTGTGGAAAAAAGTGGGGTATACGTGAAACAAATAGAGTTGAAGATGAGGGGCAGATAAAAGGTAGGAGAGTGGGTGGAAAGGAAACAAGAAAAGATGGGGATATGGGAGTTGCTAGGAGGAGGGGAAAAGGAAATAGTATGGGAATGTGTATAGAGGAGCAAGTAAGGTGCCCCTCCACTGCAAGTCCTTGCAGATTCCTCCTTGTGTTTATCTGATTTATATACACTGATACAGAACTTAAAGGCCTTGTGCAAATGTTCCTGTGCGCAGTATGAGTTCCAAAATTTTGTATGCCAGCTTCTTTATGAGTCATTAAAGAGAATGCCAAATAGGACATTCTGGCACCTGTGTATTTTAAGGTATCCAGCTTAGAGTTGGTTTTGATAATATACAATTGCCAGCTTGTTGAAAAAAACTTCTCTTAGGTCTGGTCTCCTTATGTGGATTCTGTAACATTAGACTGATTCATAAAAATCACCCCTTATCTTTGTAACTTGCAATTTTCTGGTTCATGATGCAGTGACCTGTTCTGAGCTGTGATGTTATGCTGCTCATGCAAGTCAAACTGCTCTTATGACTGGGGTGTTTTGGAAGTAGTTGGCCATGGGGAATAATTTAATCTGACTCAAATGTGTTCCAAAATGTTCCTATTAGAGCTACAAAGCAACTCAATTCACTAGTTAATAGCCCCAAGGTAGCACAGTGTTACTCTTTCATTGTCTAGCAGTCTTGTGAAAATTTTGAAAGGCTATTTATGAAAGGCAAATTTCTTTTAAAAGCCGGTGGTAGGTCTAGCACTTAAAACATAAATTGATTTTGGACTTTCCCATGGCCCAGGGAAGCAAAAGGTAATGCGGTTCGTTGAAAAAAAAATCTCACTGTGAATTTATGTCTTGTTATCAAGGATGACAGAAAATTTCAGACTTCCCAGAAGATACAGTGTAATTGAAGGGTTGCATATTCTTATATATATATATAGAGAGAGTATATTTAATATAGAATAATGTGCTGTTGGGTTAATAACATCATTATGCATGTTTTCTGGCTCAACTGCTGTGTCAGAATTGCAATTTTAAGGTCAAGAACCTGTTTTTAAGAAGCCTGACATAATTTCCTATGTAACCTTAATTATACAAAGGATACATTTTAAATAATCAAAACAGAAATACCATCCATGGAAAAACTTCTTCTCAAGGGACTATGGGTAGCTAATAGTCAATGCTGATGCCTAACCCACCTATTCTCAAACAGTGAACTACCTAAAGGTACCAATTATCTATCAGAAAAAAACTTGATTCCCAGAAATCATTTCAAACAAAACAAGTCTAAAATATTTCATAGAGAGTACTTTTGGTCAAATATATATTTTGTTTTCTGACTCTTAAAGACTGGGTGGCAAGGAGGGGGAAATAGTTAAAGAGATGTCATTCTATGTTGTACTATTTTTTCTATCAGTTGTGCAAAGTCTTTTTTAAAAATATAAAAGTGAGTGAATCTGTACAGTATGCTTCCACAGAAGGTCAGACACTAAAGAGATTTATAAACTACCCAGTAACAGGATCTCGTTTATCTATCATTTGGCTGGGAGATTTTTGGGAAATGCGTTTTTTAGCCTTTGACTGGCACTCATTTTCAATAGGGTTTACATACGCAGAAGAAGGCATAACCAATGGTGACATATGATCCTCAAAACTGCAAAGAAATGAGCACATCTGTCAGTGAAATGTCACCCAATCATGTCATCCTTGGAGAAAGCAATTTGGGGGGAGGGCAAATAGGCATACAGAAGCACTGTGTGTTAGCTAGAAAAATAAGAATTTTATTTCCAGTCTAGACAGACTAATCCTTGCTACTTTTTATTTTAAAACAGGCACTACTTTGCATTGCCCACTAACCCAGGTGAACAATTCTACATGTTCTGCACTCTGGCTGCTTGGCTGATTAATAAAGCAGGACATCCCTTTGAACAACCACAAGAATATGATGATCCAAATGCAACCATATCCGGTATACTCTCAGAGCTACGGTCCTTTGTAAGCTGCTACTTTTAAGATAAAACGATGGTTCTGAATTAATGTTTCGACTCTCATAACATTATCAGTGCTTTTGTGTACTCAAGGCTTATAATGCGTAATGGTTGCATCTATTCTGTAAAAAGCCCCACACTCTGGAGGAAGCTTGATAAATAGCAAGTTGTTGCATTTATGGTTGTTGTGGAATAAGATACTGTGCCCTGTTTGAGTTAGGCTATGTTCAGCCACTGCTGATTTTTCAACCCAAAAATGGCTGTTCCTGCAACAATACCGGTTGGAAAAAAGAAGGTAAAATTCCCTGCAGGAAGCAACAACACTCAATGTGCAAAATCTCTCTTATAATAATAAATATTTGATTTACAAAGTGCACGTGCCTCTTGCTTCTTCAAACAGTGTTACAAATCCATTCATAACTACAATTCCTAAACATACAATAATGCAAAGACGGCGCAGTATACAAATGGACTTAGGTTTGGTAGAAACTCAGTCCAGCTCTAGTCCTTCAAATACTTCCTTTAGTTAGTTTGTTCATTCTTCTCATGCTGTTATTTCAATCCCAGGTTCTTCCAGGTAGGTGATACCGTTCTCAATGTAAAGGGGAAAGAAGGACCGCCACGCTCAATCTGGGGCCGGCTACGAACACAGATTTCATGCCACCTTCTTCAGGAGCATGTCACACTCCCCCTCCGAGGAACCATCACCACTTCATATCTCTCCCGTCCTGGACAATGGCTAGACCTGCGCTCTCTTGACGCAAGAGATTTTGTACATTGAGTGTTGTTGCTTCCTGCAGGGAATTTTCCCTTCTTTTTTCCAACTGCTGATTTTTCAGCAGTGCACGATCTTTTCACCATCTTGCACAATCCACATTAGTGGATCGTGCAAGACGGATATGTGAGCCACACTTTCTCAATGAGGAAATTAATCATCTAAACCATGCACTTCAGGCAAATGGCTACTCCAGAAATGAAATCCGAAGAACGATCAAACCCAGGATGAATCAAACAACCAAGGAAAAACAGTCTCCTACAGGAAAAGTGTTTTTGCCATATATCAGAGGAATTACTGATCAGATGGGAAAGCTTATGAAAAAGCATAACCTTCAAGCAGTATTCAGACCCACCCGAAAAATACAACAGATGCTACGATCAGCAAAAGACAGTAGAGACCCCCTCACCTCTGCAGGAGTATACAGTATACCCTGCAGCTGTGGACAAGTTTACATCGGGACCACAAAGCGTAGCATCCAGACAAGAATAAAAGAACATGAAAGACACTGCAGACTTGGACAACCTGAAAAATCAGCAGTGGCTGAACATAGCCTAACTCAAACAGGGCACAGTATCTTATTCCAGGACACCAAAATACTGGACAACACTTCCAACTACTTTGTCAGACTGCACAGGGAAGCCATTGAAATTCACAAGCATAAGCAAAACTTCAACAGGAAAGAAGAAACCTTAAGAATGAACAGAGCATGGTTTCCAGTTCTGAAAAACACCAGGCTAACAAAACACTCTATACCTGACAATAGCCCTGCAGAGAAGATTAGCACATCAAGCACCAATCCATATGCAAAAGAACCTCCTCAGGATACAGTGAAGCCTCCCTCCATTAGCATTCCACACCCTGGGAAACTCTTATAGGATGACTCAGCCCAACCCCACCTTCCTGAGTAGATATAAATGACCTGCCATCATCTTTTCCACACTGTGACACGGAGAGATCTCTGTCTTTTGGTGCTACACCTCCAGGGTGGATTTGATTTAAATCAAACTGATTTAAATCACGATTTAAATCACTAGTCATTAAGGCTTGATTTAAATTATAGTTTTCTACATAAAGACTAATTCTTGCTGGTATGACTTTAATATGCAAGTAGATGCCTGCCTTACCGATAGGTAAAGGAACTTCATTAAAGTATTCCCAAACTGGGTCTCTTTTACGGCCTGCTGCCATTATAGGTTTTTTCCTCCAAGGAAAGAATGTGATAAACCTCAGGTCATACACACAAAAGATCCAAAGACTTGTGCAGTATCGTGCTCAAAAAGTTTCACTTTCATTTTGTACTGCTTGCCCCTCCCTCCTCACACTTAGTTTCTTCTTGTGCAGATCTATTCCACTCCAAACAATCAGAAAAAGATTGTTTCTATTCACTGAACTTCTTGAAACTTAGCACTGAAGGGGTTGATTCTGTCTTCATAGGTTTGTAGAACAATAGGATTGAGGTCTTTTTCTCAACTCTGTTCATGTTATAACATTTTTGCTGTGAAGAAGAGGCATGTGATCTCTGCTGAGCTGACACAAATTCAGTTTTGAGAACTGCAAAACCAAGCATCTGTGATAATATCTTGTAGGCAGAGAAACTGCCCAATAATCTTACAAAAACCTCTGGAAGAGCCTGACATTGTGAATGGATTAATGGAATTTATTTACCAAAAAAATTAAACATATACAGCCTTATTCTACATAATTAAAAACTAATCTTTATTTCGTGATGGAATAACCTTTGGATGGTAATATATTTTCCTCAAAAAGCATTTTATTTAAAAAAATCCAATTTAAATTTAAAAAATCCGATTTAAATAAAAAAAATCTGATTTTTTTGATTTTTTTTAAAAAAATCATTGATTTTTATCCACCCTGTACACCTCTGAAGATGCCAGCCACAGCTGCTGGCGAAACCTCAGGAACTACAATGCCAAGACCACGGCAATACAGCCCGGAAAACCCACAACAACCATCGTTCTCCGGCCGTGGAAGCCTTCGACGATACATTGTTGCATTTAGGCAGAAATGTTTGAGCGTGTCAAGATTACGAGTAATGCAAAGAGTGAGTAGGGAACACTAAAACAGTGGGGTTTAAGGAAGGTCTTCCAAAGATGTCTACTTAAGTGTGGACTTGTGGCCGTTAAAATATTGTGATAGTTATTAGTTCATTCTGAAAAGATTAGATCTGCTAGCTTCTCAGTTACAGGGACACTATTCAACTGAGTAGCAGGATTAAATCACAGGGAATCTGTAACACTGTCTGCTGTAGTAGGGGAGATTGTTGAGGTAAATGGGCCATTGGTTTAGCACAACAATTCATACGTTGTTAGGAATAAAACTTATTACACGCAGTAAACGCCTAAGTGACTATGGCTGAATTCAGACATAATGCCAAATGATGGTTTGTGCTAGCCCATAGTATAAATATCAGACTGTATTTCTGAGATTCATTAACAGGAAAAATCATGGTTTAAGTTGGTTTGGTGCCATTTGCTTTCTGTGAACTCATCACTCAGTTTGCTAAGTTCATTTCTGTGAACGAGAATCCTATAGGCCATGATTTGTCTATTCAGACATTGTGCCAAATCACAGTTTGTACAAACTATGGTCTACAGATTCACTGCAGACCATGCATTTCTGGCTTGGTAGCTGATGCTACATGATTATTTGTCAGCTCCTACTTCACACCAAGTTTTTCGTGAAGACATTTTCTCTGATTCAAGAAAGTAAAAGGATATTTAGAGAACAGCAACCTATCACTCTGCACTATTGCCAGGGCAGGTTACTAAAGTCTTTCATGACTTTTGCAACTTATTTACATTTAACCCTCTCCCCCCTCCCCTCACCACCTATATTTATCTGGCTAGTTTCTTCATACCTTCCATGCATCTGACGAAGAGAACTGTGGTTCTTGAAAGCTTATGCTACAATAATGTTAGTCTTAAAGGTGCTACTGGACTCTTTACTATTTTAAAATGACAATGTGTCTTGACTGTTGGGTGTACATTTGGACAGCACTTTCATATGGAAAATTAAAGGGTGATTCTATTTGGGTGGATCATGAATGTCACAGACATGATTCACTTGATTTCTTATTACTTGAAAACTAACAGCAGGATATGTGAATGGACTTTGTTGAACTGCATTGTTTTGAGGTGATGTGACTTGATATATTAATCCTGCCCGTAGTATTTCATCTGTGATCACTCATTCACTACAAGCAAATCACTTGATGCTGTAGTCCTTGAATGATGAACATGAATGTGGGAAGTGATGTTTGGTGAAGGAAGAAGACCTGGTGAGTACATAGCTGTTAATAGTATGTCCTTCTGCTTTCAGGGGAGATCTGTGGATTTTCCTCCTTCAAAGTTAAAATCAGGTTGTGGAGAGCAAGCTTGCTATGTTCTTGATTGTTTAGCTGAAGAAGCCTTGAAACATACGTCCTATAACTGGAAAAGGTACAGTTCTTTATCAGGACTCTCTCCTGTTTAGATGATTCTGGTGCTAATGGTACAAAACGAGAGAAAAAATATGAGGTCGTGTTGAAGTGGTTCCCTTCTATTACTTTTGGCTAAGTCTTTACACAATTTATCTTTTAGTTTTGTTTTTTTTATTTGGGCACAATAGTCATTTCCTAAATACTCCTACTGTGACAGCCAGGTATCTTCTTCAGTATAGAGTCTCGGTGGCTTATGTCCCATTTTCACAGTACTTGAACCATAGTGTTTGTCTCTAGGAAACTGAAAAGCATTGCCCCAGAGCCCCTCCTGTTTTTACTATTCTATGGAATGTTGTGCCCTTACCTGGATAGCCCAGATGAGCCTGATCTCATCAGATCTCAGAAGCTAAGCAGGGTCAGCCTTGGTTAGTAATTGGACAAGAGACTTCCAACAAAAACCAGGTTGCAGAGGCAGGCAATGGCAAACCACCTCTGTTAGTCTTTTACCATGAAAACCCCACCAGAGGTCACCATAAGTCAGCTCTGACTTGAGGACACTCCACCACCATGGAATGTTGTGCAGAGATTGCAGGCCTGTTGTGTTTTTTTGATCCATTTATCAATCACAGTTATATATCATGCATTGTCCAAGGAGATGAGAATGATACTTGTAGTGTTATTGTGCTTTGTCTTCAAAATCCTGTAAGGCTGAGAGACAACAACTTGCCCAGAGTTGCTCTGTGACTTTTATTTCTGAGTAATGTTTTGCACCCTGGTTTCCCATGCCCAAGCCCTATACTTTATCCCTCCACTGTTCAGTAGAGCCTTGGAATTATTCATTGGTGTAGCATATTGGTTAAGAAAACCAATTTTAATTTGTTTTACTTCTCAATTCAGTCATGAACATATACAATGGCTTTTGGTATGATATTATCTCCCCCCCCCCGCCCCCACCCTCCCATACACTTCCTCATATAGGAATGATAACACCGGCTGCCTTAGAGGTTTGTTGGATTTAAATACTAGGGATTCTTGTTGCATTTCTTTTCACAGAGACCATGGAAGGGGTATACACATAAAGGTAAAAAGAAATCCAGATATGTCTTATTCCAAACATTTACAGAAACATGTAGAGCCAAGACATAAGCACAGAATTTTTAAACCTAAAGAAAGGCAAACACTTGATTCATGTTTTTTTTCGAACTTTTTGCTTTTACAGTAAAAAAAGAAAGCCATCTAAGACAATCAACAGTAAAACCATAACTCAGTTCACAGCATAACTACAACGATAAAACAGTGGAAGGATCCTACAAGTTCTATATATAACAGACAACTTTTTAAAAAGCTTTTCTTGGCAATCATAAGTGCTACATGCTTTTTAAAACAATGAAAGCTGATATTGCTACACATTTCAGTTACTTTTGTAGCTGATGACATCATATGTTTGTTATATATTTTGAAGTAGAACCTAATGAATAATGCTATAAATATGTACTTTCAGGAAGCACAAGTTTTAGTTCTTTCATTAGTGAGCTTACTAACAAATTTCAGGATGGTTGACAATTTTGCTTAATGTATGGCTTGCAACCAAATACTGTTTTGAGTGGCTTGTGCTTGAATTTGGTAAGGCTTAAAGTGTAAATGAATCTAAGAAAGTCCTTGAATGGTGTCAGGTTCTAGTAATTCTACAACTACTGTATATGGTATATTACACAAGTAACTCCTTCACTCTCAAAATAATGGAAACTTTTGTAAGGTGAGGCAAGGGACCTGTAGGAAGGTATTGCATAGGAAATAGTTTTGTGTACCATACCTGACTGTAGCCTGCATTGTTCTCTTTCTTTTCAGAAGCACAAACGTTACAGTGAAATCCTAAGCAGAGTTACTCTAAACCTGTTGAAATCGATGAGCTCAGACTGGAGTAACTCTGTTTAGGATTTCACTGTAAGTCATTATCAAATTATGTTGTAAAAGATCTGTGGGTAAACAAAGCAGTGCCTCAAAAAAAACCCCACCGTATCTCAGGATTGGGTTTTTTTCAGGATAAGAAAAAAAGGGAGAACAAAGCACAATCCTGCAAAAGAAGGACAATCAGAGAGATTGGAACAGAAAAAGTAAATTAAATATAACTTCAAACGTAATAAAACACTGGTATATAATTTACTCAGACTGAAGTGCAAAAATATGATTAAAACAGCAACATTGTGGTTCGACTTATAAGTACCATTCTCTTGTATATTCACATAGACAACTTACAAATATGTAGATATATTCGTACATTTCATCTCCACATGTGTAGAACAGAGCCAGAGGTGTTTTAGCCAAGGACCTTCCTCAGTGGTATATATTGGTACAAAGCACTCCATCAGTATAATTGATCCAAAGTACCTGACCCTGCACAGATTAGACACAATAATGTATAAAACAATTGTGAAGTAAAGTATTCAGATCTTCCCATGAAAAACACTTAAAAGTGCAGTGTAGCAACTTGTCAAGATGAACATTTTTTCATTTTCCTCTGGATATCCTTTAACTAGGTCAGGAGCATTCAAACCGAATATGGAGTACTGAGTCACATGACCAGAAATGAACTTAGCCCTCCATCTTTGGTTTGATTAAATTGTATACTGGTGTTTTATTAATTTGTATTATGTTTGTAGTTCCAACCTCTTTGGTTACCCTTGTGTTGGTTTTAGGCCAATATATCCAACAGAAGAACTAGAAGAAGAAGAAGCAATAACAGAAGATGATGCTGAACTGACCCTTAATAAAGTGGAAGAAGAAATTGCGGTAGGTATGCCTAATCCTCTAGTGTTAAGGTTATTGTTAAACACTTTTTAAAAAATCCATATTAAATGGGGCAGAAGGAACAAGATGAAGGAATTTCTTTGTTCACTGGTCCAAACACACCTTATGTCAGCGGTACGAGAGCTTTCATGAGTTCACTTTTTAAGTAAGTTGCACATAAAATGATAATGAGAGTGTCAGAGTATGGAATTGAAAAAAATGCCCTTGTTGGTGAAAAGGTTGGGCAGTTGGGCTGTCAGGAAGAAACCTAGGTTTGGTCTATTCATGCAGCAGAATAGCTGACATCCTAATTATAGTCGAATGGACAGTGCAACAAAAGACAGCCACAGCCTTCAGTTTGCAAGACCTGAGTAAGGCTGTCAATGATAAGAGGTTTTAAAGGTAATTAATTCATAGGATCACTATAAATCAGAAGCAACTTAACAACACAACACACACATGTAGAAAGCTGCAAATCAAAGAGCCAGCTGAACTAGAATCTTTCGTTCATGTGCTAGGTTTTTCTTGTATAGAGTGTTTTTAAAAAAAAAAAGCAGGAAACATTCAGAAATGTAATTTCTTACTCCATCACTCCATGAAGATGCACAGCCCACTCTATGACCCACTCCTGTTACATGTGTCCTTTCTCAGAGGGCAGAGATCAGCCAGTCAACTCCCATTGACTTCAAACTGACGCTTGGTTAGACACCTGTTATGTTAGACAAAGAAAAGATGTTTGCAAGGTGTATGTGACAGCCACTTCATAAGAAGTATGTGACAGCTGTCCCAACCAGCCTTGAGCACATAGTTGCATGAAATGGCAATCTTAGATGCTTCTGGCAGCAATTCTCCAGCTGTCACATCCACAGGAATTTCAGCCAGCTGTATCTAGGATTGTTATTTCATATTATAACATTTGTCCACACAAATATGTTCCCAGGGAGTGGTCAGGCTTAGGTCTGGAATAAACATCCTGGGAAGTAGCCATAAGTGATATTTAAATGCTAGAAAGGGCAAAGCAATTACCTTGGTGATGGCTAAAAGTGTGCTATTCATAAAGAGCAGAATTTTGTAGTGTTAACACGTTATTTGCTGATAAACACTTATAATGTATTTCAGGAAGTGTTTTAAACTATAATTTTGCATTGCTTTATATACTATATATAATATATTTTATATATTTTTAAGGAAGAAGAGACAGACAATGAAGATAACTACATTGATTTGAATGTTTTAAAGGCGCAAACATACAAATCAGTAAGCATTTTCTTCAGCTAGCAGTATGAAGTATGGCTGGTACTTTTGCCTTGAGACCCACACACAAAAAGCGTTCCGAAACAACTGCATTGTACTCTAATTGTACTGAACTGTAATTGTGACTTAACCTAATGATACTAAAAATGCAAACTGAAGTTCAGTTCAGGTGTAGCTTCAGAATTATGGAGAATTATGGTTCATTGAATTAGGAACAGTATTTGATTACATTTGTTTTAAAGAGGCCATTTAAAAACAAGAATGCAAAATGGCATCAATCAGCCAGCTACTCATTTTTAAAATATTTTAAATATTTTTTTAAATATTGCTATTAGACTACACAGTGGTATATTGCTCTGCAGTGTTGCTATCATGCTCTTTTTTGTAACACTGTAGTGTTTTAACTGCCATTTTTAGCACAAATTATGGTGCAGCAGGTCTTTTGTGTAAGGGGACAAACAGCTGTTGGTGGTCCCTGGCCCCAAGGAGGCCCGCCTAGCCTCGACCAGAGCCAGGGCCTTTTCAGTCCTGGCTCCCACCTGGTGGAACGCTCTGTCTGCTGAAACCAGGGCCCGGCAGGATCTACTATCCTTCCGCCAGGCCTGCAAGACAGAGTTGTTCCGCCATGCATATGGCTGAGGCTGGGCCTCCGCCGGCCTGAAAAAAAAAGGGTGTATAAATTCTTAACCCTCCCTGTGAAGGCTGTCCACCATCCTGTGTTAAATGTGTATGGATTTTTATTGTATTTTAATACGTTTTTATTGTATTTTGTACTTGAATATGTTGTTATCCACCCTGAGCCTGCTCATGGGGAGAGCGGAATAGGAATTTGAAATAAATAAATAAGAATTATGTTATCCTACACAGTATTACTGGGCATTGTAGTTTGATCACTTACTATGTTTTGATAGGACATGAATGAGTCAAAACAAGAAGAGATTTTAGAATCCACAATAGATGCAGCTGAGTGGAACCTTGAGGTGGAACGGGTCCTTCCTCAATTGAAAGTAACAATCAGAACAGATAATAAGGTAGGTAAATTCTTACCTACATCTCTGGGCATGTGTTTTTTCTGCTAATTCAGTCACCCGACTTCCTGAAGCAATCTGCCTTTTTTAAAAAATACTTCAAGGGTCCACAGTTTGTAATCAGCACATAGTACTTTACAATGAGTTAGAATTCCAAATCTGCTTAATTTGAATTCCTTCTCAGTTGCCTTTCCCCTGCAAAAAAGAAAAAAAAATCTCTGTTAAATGTGAAGTGTGATTAAAGCAACTTGATAGATGGTAGAGCATTTAAAAATAGATTAGCATCTATAAATTAAGTACTTGTTTTCCAGCATGAACATGTTTTCAAATGTAAGGGTCTTCTTGAGCTGCAGAACAAATATATAAGCAAATAGATCTTTGAGGGATATGAAGTGAAAGACTTGGGCTTTCCAAAGTTTATTCATTTCTTTGTCTAACCTTAGAGACTGCTTTACTTCACCGGCAGTAAATCTTGGAAACAAGGCGTTCCTAATAGTTCAACTGCTGAATAATTTCCCTTGAGGAAGAACTAAATCTTGGAACCACAATAAGTATCAACTTGGCATTAAATCACTTTTGCACCCTGTGGCTCTTGCCCTCTGCATCTTTTCCTTATAGGATGCTGCTGCCTCTACCTTCCTCTCATGTTTGTGGTATATGCTGCCCCCTACTTTATCTTTGTCTAGATCCCCTCCAGCCTTTCTGCTGAAGTAGGTCATATCAGAAATTCCTGTTCTGTTTATTATGGCCAAATCTAAGAGCATCTTTTCTGCGTTTATACTTCTGAACTCTGCCATCTTTGACAGGCACTTTGTGCAACATAAGCATATGGAGAGAGACTGTATTTGTCACCTCTTTTTATTATATATGCTTCTATTTATGCTTTGTGATCCTTTGCTGAGCTCTGCTAATGTTCAGTTTTGGTTCTCTGTTCCTGCTAGGGTTCCTTCAGACTTGCTGTTGGTGCCTCTCATGCACATTCATGGGTGTAGTCATCATTTTCAGTACGTTCAGTACGTTGATACTAATCTATCCATCTGACATTAACATTTTTTCTTTCCAGTGTTTTATGTTTTAAATGTATTACTGATATTTACTATTGGAGCTCTTGTAGCTGTTTCCTGTTGAACATGGTGAAGATGAAACTTTTTTCTTTCAAGTAAATCCCCCCCCCCTTCTCTCAGCAACCACATTATTTCTTCTGCTGGTGAGCTACTGAAACGTTGACTGTATCTTTGGCAGTACCCTTCATTGCCAAATCCTGCTACTGCTGCTGCTCCTTAGTTTTTTCCAAAATTCAACCTTCCCTCTTGGAGTGTGTCACTAATTTTTTGCCACTGTCTTGGTTAGCTAAACTAATGTGAATATGTTTGATCAGAGAGAAGAGATATATATAGACAAAGCATACATAATTTTAGCTAGTGCTGACACCACCATGTAGTGAAGTTATAATCTACTCATCAGCAGTTAAGAATTACATCATCTTTGCTGTTAGACTGATATGAAGTCAGCAAGTATTTAAGCCATCACAAGTGTGATTATGACAAAGGGACTACACTTGAGTGTGCTTAATATAGCCTAGTGCTGTTGAATCAGGGTTTGATTCTATGACTCCTTTTACTCTCTCCAGTGGCAAAAGTCTTGCTCTGGTGAAGAAAAGTTTTCTTTTGTTGATGGAAGTCTTTCACCCTCCCTCAAGTAATGTAGGGTGTTTTTTTTTGCTGAACAATATTGTGCTTATTGTGCTCTTCTCCATTCTCTTAGGTCCAGTCATTTCAGAACATTTCTGCTAAAATCCTGTTTTCTTCTATTGCTGTAACAGTCTCTCCTCATCCCAAAATCTGTGCTAGCTTCTCTAGGTCATCATCTTCAGTTCTCAACAATAGCAAATGAAGTCTTGTGCTGGTGTTTCCCATCACCCTGGACTCAGCTGCTGTGGCTTCCAGGGGTCGGACACCCACCCCCAGGACATGGGAACTGGCCCCTGCTCATCTGACCACTGTGCCACCAGAGTCTGGGGCAGCTTTGAACTGCCCCCAGCTGCTGATGCGGAGCTCGCCCAGGCTTGCAGAGCAGCAGGTTCATGGCTTGCGCAGCCCTAAGGGAAGCAAAATGCACCGGTCACTCATGGGGCCTCCACATGGCCATGGCACAAGGCCTTCATGCAGCCAAGGGGGACAAGCCAGCCCTAGACACCACAGTGAAGGAGGCAGGTGCCCAGGCACTCACTGCACTAGCAGTCTTCCTGGCCCCACTCCAATGGTGATGGGTGAGTGGCTCTGATGGGGCAGGGCAGCATCCAGTGTCCCACGAGGCCCTGATTGATGGGCACCTGGGCAGCTGTTGTAGCCCTTGGCTTCAAGGTTGGCTGAAACCCTGGGGGTGGGACTTGGGAGGTAGAGCTGGGGCTGAGTTAGAAAGTAAATGGGGGTTCTGAACCAGGCTAGAGAGGAAGAAGCTGGAGAGGCTGCCATAGCAGAGAGAAGCACTGAGCAGCTCTCCTGGGGAGTAGATGACTGAACAGATGACCCCCCCCCCCAGATGACTGAACCTCCCCACTCTCAGTTCTGAAGCCTGTGGGAGAATCTTTGGGCAAGGGAAGTCAGGATGATGGCCGGCTGGCTAGAAGACCCTGCTCAGCCAGAGGTGCCACAAAAATGTATCTGGACTGCATATTATTTTAGACAGTGAGGTGGGTGGAATATCTCTCCATGCAAAAAAAAAAATCCAACATATTAAAACCCCGACGGAAGGCTAAACTAGAATCATTCTCACTAATATTTTATAGGTGTAGGAGTTTTCTTGTATGGAAGATCATTCAGTTTGACATGGTGTTGAGATGCAAGTTTGCTACCTCGTCTGATGTATGAGAACTAGGCCTGACACTCCCAGAACCTAACAATATTTTTTCATTTATGTTCATATTCCCTGTTTTTTGGGCTCAGTCTGGGATAATTATGGTTGTGCTTCCTGAAGCCCCTGAAAGTCTACAACTTCCATAAGACTCCACATCTCCGCTTTCCCAGCAAGCCACAGGTGCTGCATCCGCATTTTCCTTCCTTTTTATATTCAACCTATCAAAATCAGCATTCATGGCTGTTCTTGATTAAGTTGCTTGTTCAGCATCATGAAGGCCATAGAAAGCAATTCACTTCCATTGAGTGAGTGGAAACATGTGAAGGATGTAAAAAATGTTCTGAAGCGTTAATGACCATTTTGGACTCCGTGTGGGAGAATTTGGTCAATGAGTGGTGTTTGCAGGGAGAACGTGCCATCTTAGGCAATATGAGGAACACTCTTGGGGGTTGGGGAGGAATGGGAGGTTTACAAAATCTGCTGTAAGCATAGCAAGGAGCAGACTTAAGGTAGGTCTTTTTGGATGGCATAAGATTGCCCATAATGGATGATAAGTAGCAAGTAGAACAATACTCGGGAGGAACAAAAATAATAACTGTTATAGTAAAGTCTATTATCACAAATATTTACAATGGCAACACGCTCCAAAACTTACATAGATTACAATGGATCATACAAAACACAGTAACAGCAGGCAGATCCTATCTGCAAACATAATATACACAGCAAAGTAGTTTTCTTATGTATTTTGAATGTCCAGAAAATGGATATGCACAAAAAGATTCTTAAGGGTGCAGAATGTCTCAGAAATGAGGACATGCAAGGTGGATGTTCCACAGGTAAATTCTTCGATAGTTCAGCAGAGATAGATCACACCCGATCCGGGGCCGGCTAATTACCGTAGATTTCGTGCCCTTGCTTCCTCAGGGGCGTGATTCTTAAGAATGACGTTAATTCTGAAATTTAGTGCAAACAATTCCAAACATCTCTTGCATATAAGGCGTTATTCTTTAGCGTGCAAGACATTTCTCTGCAACATAAGTAAGCTGCTTCTTCAATTTATAAACATGCACTTCTGAGACCTTGGAACTGGCGGCAGTGAATTCTCATGCCGGACATGAGAATTTACTACCGCCAGTTCCAAGGTCTCAGAAGTGCATGTTTATAAATAGTAGCGTGATGACATAGCAGAGCTTTGCCCTTTGTCAGGTGCAGGCTGGGATATCAGTTGGTTCTGTACAGTAGAGGCAGGGAAAGGGGCAAAGACATTGAATCTATGATTTGTTGAGACAAACCAGGCTTGAATAATCTGCGAGCAAGGCCTAGTTTCACAAACTAACTAGGATTCTGTTTAAGCCAAACTTGTGCCTGTGTCACTTTGGTACTATATATTGAATTATTTAGTAACGAGTACAAAAGATTCGTTACTTGCAAAATCAGCCTTCCGTTGTTTGCCAAAAGAACCAAGTGGAGTTAGAAAGTTGGAATCAATAGTATGACCTGGAGCACTCTTTTAAAATGGTTTTTGAAGGAAGAATATTCATAAGTAACAGACTGCTTGCAAACATTGTTAGTTTATTTATTTACAAAATTTATACCCTGCCTTTCTGTCCTCATCAGGGCCACCAAGGCAGCTAATGAATCAAGCAACATGCATAATAAAGACGAATCTTAAAAACCAAACAAAACCACAATTAAAACCAAGCTAAAATTCACATACTAAAACATAAAAACAACAACATGAGGCAGGAAGGATGCATCACTGAGGGAAGTCCAAATGAAACAAAAAAGTATTCACCTGCAGGTGGAAGATGGCAGATGAAGGGGACAGATGAGTCTCTCTAGGCTGAAAGTTCCAGAGTTTGGTGCCATGACCAAGATGGCCCTCTTCTGGGTTGCCACTTGCCTAATCTCAGAAGGCAGGGGGCATCAAAAGCAGAGGCTCAGAAAATGTCTGTTGTGGTTGAGTAGATTCATAAGGGAGTAGGTAGTTAGATCCGTTAGCAGTTTCCGTTTGGGACACAGATGTCTCGGATGATCCCATTCCAACAAGACTGGTGTGGGGCTGAAACATCCCACCTTTTCCAGCTGTGCAGTCAACTTTGTGGAGATATGATTAGGCAGGCATGAAATAAATTATGTTGTATCTTTTTATTTCAATTGTAGGATTGGAGAGTCCATTTAGATCAAATGCACCAGCACAAAGATGGAATTGAATCTGCTTTAAGTGAGACCAAAGTAGGTTTCTGATATGTCCAAATAATTCAAATGTGGGTTTTTGCTTGCTTGCTAGCAGTTCAGGGATTTCTGATTCAAGAACTTCTCCCTCCTTTGTGTGTGATTGCGTATGTTCATGGATCACTAGCGACAGTTTTTAAAGAATGAAATGGCTTGTACTTTCTCCTGATGTTGTGACTTACTTTCTCAGTGACTTGTATAAGCTAAAATTGCTGGAATACTGTTATTTAAGAATCTTAGATCTAGTTGTGGCTAAACAGTCAAAATAATTTTGCTTGTTTCAGTTGTGCTATTTCAATTATATATTGACCAGGATCCAAAGATCCACACAACTAGTTCTACATGCCCAAGGTGTGTTTGAATTTGTGCTTCTTGAACAGTAATAATGTTCTCGGGCGCATGCACATATATACCTGTTGTGTAGCAAGTTTCCTTTGAAACAGACTTCAAACATCTTAGACTTTCAAACTATCAAAAGCATTTGGTGATATGGAAAAGGGAAATCTTCAAAGGAAAAGAGTAAAAGACAAATTCCACTGGGTATGCCCAGCCTCATGGGCACACCTAAACCAATCCTTTGGATCTAACATGTTAAACCATTATAGGGCTACCATGACAAACTTCATAATGAAATCAGCAGAACCCTGGAAAAAGTCAGCAGCCGGGAAAAGTACATCAACAACCAGCTAGAACATTTGGTTCAAGAGTATCGTTCTGCCCAGGCCCTTCTAAGTGAGGTAACAAACTGACCTTCAAAATGAAGCTGTGCAGAATTGGATTTCTGTTAAGACTGTACAGGTGCTTCCATAATTTAATGAAGACTTCCACTGTATAATCTTAATATATAACACTTCCTTTTGTTTAAGAAATCTGTATCTGTTATTACTTGCTTTCAAGGTGCCAGTTATAGTTCATAATCATACAAGTCTTTTATGTGTACATTCACACTCAGGATTGCTTGTATAAAAAGGTGATTTTCCAGGAACTATACATTTTATCTTATACAATATATTTTCCTTCATAGGCCAAAGAAAAATATCAACAAGGAAGCGGAGGAGTAACAGAAAGGACTAGAAATCTCTCAGAGGTAGAGTCTTTCTTTTTGTGTGTGTGTTTGGGGTGTTTTCAAATCCCCGCTTGTCTGCATTTGTGTTTTTTATTAATGTTTTCAACTGTATGGTGTCAGTTCCAGCTTTTTGAATTTATTTATATATCACTTGCTAAGTTGGTGTATTTGAAATGCAGTTATCTATCTTACAGTGTGATCCTAATAACACTTTCCTGTAAGTAATCCCCACTGAATAGACCTGAATAGGACTCTGCGTGGACCTGCTTAGAAGTACTCTCTTAATGTTTTATGTTTGAAATCCTGGACATGATTCAGGAGAAAAAAGTGTAATTCTTATGCCAATTTTCTTTTTCCTTTTTTTGGAGCCAACTCACTTAATTTCTTAGTGTTAATGCCTCAGTCGTTCAGGATGAATGAGTTACTGCCCTTAATATTCACAGCACTTTTTATAAGCATTAAACTGGATTATTTATTTTTATGAGATGATTAATATTGAATGACAAGAGTGCATAACTTCACATGCCTAGAAGGACCACTGATGAGTATCTCATTGGCACCAAGCCATAGTGAATGGAATATGTTCTCTTAATCCATTCATATTCTTGAGAAGTAAATAAGGGTGCATATTTGTGTTTGGCTGTATGGTAATTAGGACAGATTTAGGAAATGATATGTATAACCCCTTTTTATCTTAGCCAGGGCTTTTGTAAGGATGGACTTTCAATGCATTGTTAATCCTTGTTGGGACTTTCCATCCATGGATGATATCGGCTGCAGTGCACTTTGGTTGCCTTTAAGTGCTGATGATTCTGCAGTGACTTTCCAGATTTTCATATTTTCTTGTCTGGCCTTGTCTTAATGAGTCATTTACACTTGTACATCATGGAATGGGCGGTGAAAGAACTTGGCTGTTAGGTGAAACAAATGCTGCCAAGCTGCTATTGAGTCAGTGTGTTGCTGTTGTCAACAACGTATTCTTTTTAAAAACATGATCCAGATACCTAAAAAGTGACCAAATTGGGTTGAAATGAGCATATTTTAGTAATTAAAGCATGCAGATTTCAAATTCTGGTTGGTTGTGGCACATTTTGATACTGTCTCTTTAAGCTTTTTTCCATACGTATGAAGATGGAAAATGACTCCTTTTGAACTTCCTTTTGAACTTATTAGAACTTTGAGTCCTTGCTGCTCTGTTTCTACTTCCTTGTGCACCTTGTTTTGCAACTCAGCTGCATGTTGTGTCTGTCAGAAACACAGCTTGGACAAGCCTGATCAATAAGTGGTAGCTAGCAGATCAGTAGTCACTATTTGGGAGGTGGGGAGAGTTGAATCTTGAGTGGATAGGTTCCCTCCCTGGTGTCTTACCAGCCTTGAATATGGTGAAGTAAGAAACAAAAATAGGACATGCTTATAGAGCTTTTCTCCTGGCTGCCATTATAGGCCCAGTGTGGGGAATATTGCAGGTTGTTGGACACCTAAGAGGAAGGACTGTGCCAGATTCATCAGCCCGTTCAGGTAGGCACAGTCTCTTGCTCTCTGTCCTCCAGTGTTGACTTTTAGGCTATCTGAAAGTGATTCTTCCAGATAGTAACTCCTTGTGTAAGCTGGAGCTACAAGGTAGCTGAGCAAATGTCAAGTAGAGCTGAGCAGAAGTCAAAAACTAAGCCCTTGTTGGAGGTTGATTCTGTCCTGGCAGATGACAAATCCCCCCAATTTTTAAGAATGTCTTGTAAAAGCTGCATGTTGCTGTCTTAGTGCAAAATAAGATTCTGGTTCCCTGTTTAAACATGGGTCACCATAATGCACATTGAAAACTTAGAAAGGTAAGAAAAAGAGCCTTATGCTGTAGTTATTTTTGAATATTATGATGTAAAATCTGGACAGGAAGATTTCTGTTTTGTGAATTAAAGAAACAGCAGTTGCACAACTGAAGGCCTTTCTAACTAGTGTGATTATTTCAGTGCAGGTTATTTATTACTTGTAAGAGTAATTCAGAAGATATGGTTTAAAGTGTTCTAGGTTTAAAGAATAATTCAGTTTATTTCTTCTTAGATTACTGAAGAACTGGAGAAAGTAAAGCAGGAAATGGAAGAGAAGGGAAGTAGCATGACTGATGGAGGTAAGGTCGTCGGTCAGCTCTTTCCACAGAGAAAGCACTCAGCTTCTGTGTTACTTCCTTACCATTTATATGTAGGTTAAGGGGAAAAGTCATAATAAGTCAGAAGCAGTAGATGAGCTGTGATTGGTTCTGTAACTTGTTTGGAACTCTTTGCCTCATCTCTTTGTAAAACGGTCAAAGGTTCCCTGAGCATTTGTGACAGCTAATGCAGACTGTGAACTAGGCTACGGCTGTTGAAAAGATAAACATTTGGCAATGTCTAGTGTTGTTCGTTCCATTCTAAAATTCCCTTAAGCCTAATCCTTTCCTAGACTTGTGACTCATTCTTTCAGAAAAGAAAAAAGGGGGGGGGGAGCTTTCCTATGTGCAGTGATGCTCTGTCTGTAATGCAGTGAGATCTGTGTGGCTGCCATAACTCTGGGTACTTGGAGAAATTAATGGAACTTCTGCAAGTATATATTAAAGAATAAATGTGTTGAGGATCATTTTTTTGCAATAACTTTTCTGCCAATATAAAATGTAATATTCTGACTATAAGTACTGAGAGCATATGTACATTTTTATGCATGTCTTCAGATTCCAAATGTCAAGAAGGTGGTAGAATTATCTTCTAATTTTGAAATATCTTGCATGTGAAATGACTCCGTTAAGTTATGTCTCCAGAGTATTGTCATCCCTTTGTTCGTTTAGCTTTCCCAATTAGCAGAGGGAGTGAATTATGGCGGGGAAAAGTGCTTCTTTGTGTGACTGACAGAAAAAATGTAGTGCTTTGCTTTTTTCTTTCTTTAACAGCTCCTTTAGTAAAAATTAAACAAGCTTTAACCAAACTGAAACAAGAAATCATTCAGATGGACATACGGATTGGCGTAGTGGAGCACACATTACTTCAGTCAAAGCTGAAAGAAAAATCAAATATGACTAGAGATATGCATGCTACTGTAATTTCAGATACCTCTGTTGTTGGAACCTATTAAACTTACTTGACGTAATTCTTTTTTGTAGGCTAATCAAATTTTGTACATAATATATTTTTTTATAATACGTATGTTGCATTATACAAAATGTGAATGTTAATTGTGTCTGTATAAATGGGGTAATGGTACATTTTGTTGTGTATGAAGATTTATTACAAACCTCTCTCTTTGTAAAAATGCCTTAATAAAATATCATTGAGAAACTTCTGGTATGGTTAAGTCAAAGGATTTGAACTGACTATAAAATCTCTCTTAACCAGCAGTACTAACTCTAGGAGCTTCCTTTACCTTTCATCGTCTTGTCAGAGTAACCCCCCCCCCCCCAAGGGCCTTATCAGATGCTTGGGACCACCAGTATGACCTGTACTGCTGCTGAAAAATCTACGCAAATTCCTAAACCATCCTGAGTGCTATGAAGCTAATGCTTTTATTTGAAGCATAGAAACTATTTTGGCAATGATAACTACTATATACCTCAGCATTGGCCTCTTTCCATTCCTTATAAATTAGCAGCTTAGGCATCTGCAGTATGAAAAATACAGAAGAGTGCAGTGGAGGACATTGGCTCTGGCAGAGTCAGAGTGTAGCATTTGTCACTTGTCTGGTAGCTTGTAGGTAGAAGAGATTTCAGGAATAAGGATGGTTGGCTAGGTCAGGAGAGGGAACAGATTTGACATGTGAAAGGGCTTTGGGAGCTGAAAAGGATGCACTGCCTTGTAATGGAGGGGTTTTAGCTCATGACTAGGGGAAGCAATGGTATCAATGTTGGAATTAGTGAAGATAAGACATGGTAGAGGGATAGGATAATAGGAATGTATGGTGAAGATAAAATTCAGATTCTTAAGACAGATAACCTTGTTCTTGTGGGATCTTGGAGGGAGAAATTACTGCGTGGTAAACATAGATTGCATAGAGCACTTTATTTTTCTTAGCCTATAAAATGGATAGTTACAAATTTGTACAACATGGAGTATAGCGTAGTCAATATAATTAATTCTCAACTTGGCCAAATCTGAGGATACTTAAGTGTGGAGAATGGAGTTTTGAAGAGAGAAGATGGATCTTTCCATGAGCCTGAAAAATACCCCAGGTTTACAGGGAAATCAGAAATCTTAAAAAAAAAAAAATTGGGAGAGCACCTCTTTCTTGAAGAAACAGATCCATTTAGTAGCTTTTGCCAGACCGCACGCAGTATTGTCAAGGTTCCAGGCTTGGTTGCTGTCAGTAAAAGGCAGGGATGAGGGAGGGTTCTTTTAGGGGCTGAGGATTCATTAAGGCCCAACTGGGCAGCTTGCTAACACCCAACTTTCATGACTCACCCAGACGTGGCTGCTTGCTAATGTTCAACAGCAGCCACCCAGTGAAAACCACACGGTAGCAGTTAGAGTTCAAGACTAGAACCTTGAATCACCATTCTGCCCTGAAAACTCACTATGTGACCTTCAGCCATACATTCTCAGCCTAACTTACCTCACAGGCAGAGGAGCACATCCCATTGATAGCACCAGGATTCTTCCCAGTGGGATGATGGTCTGCATTCACACCTCAGTTGGCCTGCCCCTGTGAAGAGAAGGGCAGAGCTCAGCCCTCCAGAGCCCCATGCAAGGCAGGGATGGTGGCGCCCAGCCCACACAAGGCAAGGGGAGGGGGTTGCACCTGGCTTGGCCCACTCAAACCATGCACAAGGCAAAAGAGACAGTAGTGGCTGGTTTTGTAAGCAGTCAGCCCGTCCTCTGCCAGTTGTACAGCAGTTTTTATATAGCTGCGTGTGATATTAAAAGTGAACAAGCCTCTGGAGTTTAAAATGGCTACTGTATGACCACTAGGGAGCCTCTGCCATTGCTACGTCCTGCCCGGGAGAACCAGGCATGCAAGGAATGCTGCTCTGGAATGCAGAGTGACCGCGGCTTGATTAGATTTACTGTCATCTCCAGCCCCACCGGTGCCCAGAGTAACAAAGGACTCGCAGAGTCACCCTCACTTAGCACATTCCTTTCCCTCCTTCCGTGATGAGATCTGTCCATGACTGAGAAGCTAATCAAATGACATTCACAAGTACAGACAGTCGTTCCTGGCACAATGTATCCCCTTCCTAAAAACACTTAACCTAGCTCTGGTGTGCTTCATCAGGAAAACTCCTTTTTGTGCAGCACTAGAACTAGTTTTATATTTGTATTCACACACCCTGGCAGCTGCCAATCAGAGTACTCAAGCCTTCTGTCTAACCCAGGAACTAACCGTTGGAGCCTTTGTTCTAACGGCTAGGTGGGCTCTTCCAGCTCGGGGCACATTTTACTTATAAAGGTTGAGCCCTGGCATTCAAATCGTGCAAGCTTCAAGGATGCTTCTCCCTTAGGGTCTCTTCCCTAAGCCTCTCTTCCTTCGAACACGTTTCCGGATCCACAAGTGCTGTTCCCTTGAGGTTTGCTCTAAGTCTCTTGCCTTGCTGAGGATGCTGGACGCTTGAAGCTCTCTCTCTCTCCCTCCCTCCCTCCCTCACCGCAGACTGGACCCCCTTCTCCAGGACAGGTAGATATATTTACTCCCTCTCGCTATTGCCAATTTCTGGCTACATTTCCTAGGACTGTGTGTGTGTGTAATTATCTCCCCCAGTAATTAGTGTGTATGTGCATGAAGTTCTTGTGTTCAAGTTACTGTTTTATATTAAGCACCAGACTCACTTGTTCTATTGTAGGAAGGGACCTGGTATACAAAGGTGACAGATCCCAGTTACCGCCTCTCGTATAGCTGTCTTCCTTGCTAACTAATTTCCCCATAAATCATATTTAATGCAAGTAGACCATTTCCAGTAACAGTTTGGCCTGCCCAATCCCCACATGAGGGTAAGGGAGGAGCCTGGCCTGGCTGTGGGAAGTGGTGCCAGTGATATCTGGCACATCCCAAGAGAAGAAGGTTGTGGAAGCTGCCCAGCTTGTTCTGAGGTGAGGGGAGGCTGCAGAGGTCCCCAACTGATGCAAGGTGAAAAAGGAGGCAGTGCCACCCAACCCAGCCTGCCTGATTCCCGTGTGAGGCAAAGGCTAGTGCCCGGCCCACTCAAATCCCACAGAGGTAAGAGTGCCCAGCCCACCCAAACCCCACGCGAATTGATACCTGGACTCCCCAAACCTCATGTGAGGCAAGGGAAGTTGAACCTGGACTTCTGATCCCTGCATGAGACAAGGGAGGAGGTACCCAGTATCCCAAACCCTTCATGAGGTGAGGGAGGCAATGCCTGGAATGCCTGAGTTGAGGGATGCAAAATCTGGCTGAACCCCACATGAGGTGAGGGTGGCCATGCTAGCCCACACCCCAATTGGTTAGGCAGGCTGCCTCTTCCTTCTTTCCTCCCTCCCCCTGCCTTTGAGAGGGTGGGACAGGGTCTGGGCAGGCTGTCCTCTCCCTAAGGCCATGGTGTACTGGTGGAGGGGCTGTATTCCAGGATTTTTCATTCCCATTTTATCCTTGCTCCCAGGGTTCTGAGAATAAAATGGAGGAGAGGAGATGGATTAAGCTGCTTTGGGTCCTCATTGTGGAGAAGGGCAGCATATAAATGAATTAAATAAATAATAAATAAAGCTGCAGATGGGAGTCAAATAAAAGGTGGGTGGATGATGATAGAAAGTTCTGTCAAGTTGTAGTTGACTTACGGTGACCTCTGCTGGGGTTTTCAATGCAAGAGACTAACAGGTGGTTTGCAATTGCCTGCCTCTGCATAGAGACACTGTTCTTTGAAGGTCTCCCATCCAATTACTAACCATGGTTGACGCTTGTGATGTGTGAGGAGGTGGAAAGGAGAAAAGGAAACAGAAAGGAGAGGCTATGGGAATTGCCAGGGGGAGTTTAAGAGGAAATAGTGTGAGGAAGGTGATACAGGGCGAAATGAAGTGCTGCCCCGTGCAGTTTCTGCGCTGTGCAACTGGACCCAGCCCAGCCTGGTGACAGGTACTGTGCAATTGGGCCATAGTTTTCCTGAGTAGAGGGTGCAAGGGGCAGAGAAAAGGAAAAGTGAAGATGGCGGGGAGGAGAAAAGTAGGTTGGTGGACGGATGGGAGGGAGAGAAAGGGGCAGGAAAAGGGGAAAGACTGGGGGCTTTCAGGGAAGGGAAAGAGGAAATAGTGTGGGAAAGGGAAGGGAGATCACCCACCCCGCTGCCGCGTGTTCCCAGTTGTTTCTACTAATCTAGATACTGCTCTGTGTTTATCATCTTACAGAGTTTAAAACCTCAGATTTCTTTGAGGAGAGTTGCAGGGCTGGATGCAAATCCAAATGTCTGTCTGGGGCTGGTTCTGAAAACTGCAGCTGACTCTGAGGCTGCAACCACTGACTCTCACAATACTACTGTGTGGCAAATCGGGGCATTTCCTCGCACTGGTAGACCCCGCTCTGCCTACCCCTCCCTTTTCACCTAGCCAGGCACCTGAAGGGGCTGTCTCACTTGCCTGTCTCTGTTACTGCCACCACTGTCCATGTATGGGGTTCCTGTTAGGCGGTACAGCCTCCTAACCTCCCTAGCGGACCCAAGCGGTTGGGGATCTATGTGGAACAGAGGGTCTTCATTCCTTCATTAATCAACCAAATTTATTTAAGATTATAACTCCACCCAGACAAGTATGCAGTGAACGGAAGACAATACATAACATAAGGAAAAAAATAAAACCCCTAATCTCTCTCCCTCCTTCTCTATACTCATGCCTTAGCTGGATGTTGTATAGGGCAGGCACGATACTTTGTTACCTGGGGTTTTACTCAAACCTACAACTCCCCTCAGAGCCATCCCTCTCTTTCTTCATCCACCAACTGTTCACGTCCAACCCCCCTCCACCAACTGACTCACTCTCCCTCCAATGAAATTCCACTCCAGAACTGGCCCCTCCCTCCTGCAGCACCAACAGAATGGTGTTTCTCCACACACTCTAAGTGGTGGAGATTTTGGGGGAGGGAGGCACATGAGACTGAAAGCGGGGAAGGGACCTCATGCGTAGTACAGCTAAGGGCCTAGCGAAAAGAGGGGAGGAACTCCAGGGAGGAGCGGGAGATGGAGAATGAAGCTGGTCTTGTTGCCATGGCCGTGTGAGATGGACCATTAAGCCTCATGGAGCTGGGGGGTGATGGACAGAGGTAGTGAAGGTTGTCAAGATCTTAACAAGATCCTGTGAGGAGCTGAGGCAGAGGTAGTAGTCTAGGCTCCTGATAGCCAGAAAGGGGGAGAAAGAGGAGGAGAACCTGGTTAATCCAAACCCCCTCCTCTTCCTGTTTGATATTCTGAGAGTAATCTTCAGTCCACAGACCCTATAAGGAAAGAGAAAGGACAGAGCAGGACCTCCCAAACCCCCATAATGTGTCTTCCAAAATTACATAGTTCAAATAAAATTTCCTTTGTTACAATAATTTGGCTTTTAGGCACTTCAGGTTTGGAGTCAGGAAAGTTCTGGTTAACTTTTTTTGCTAATGAAATAACTCTTTAATTGAATGCATAGTTTTAGTCTTGGACAGTGGATGAAAACTCATTAACTCAGGTTTCCAGATTCAATAGAGTAATACCCAAAGAAATAGTATCTGTTGAGAAAATACCTAACACGTTGCAGCTGAGTAATTTTTATGGATGCTGACTGAAACTGCTATAAAGATTGAATCCACCTTCATCTGAGGGTTTGTGTCTTATGGTCTATGTGGTGGAACAGCCCCACTGACCCAAGAGTACTGCCCCTTCTTGCCCTCTGGGGTATTTAGGGTTCACCAGTGGCAGTCCAACTCTCCATCTGGCACATGCCACCCACATGGTATCCCCCTCAACCTGCAGAGTGGTTTTTGCTCCTTCTCTCTTGCGCCTGCTGCCACCACTTCACCTTTGTGGGAATTTATTTATTTATTTATTTATTTATTTATTTATTTATTTATTTATTTATTTATTTATTTATTTATTTATTTATTTATTTGTTTGTTTGTTTATTTGTTTATTGTCCGCTTTTCTCACTGAGATTCAAGGCAGATTACACAGTGAATGTGAAACACAATACAATCAACAGGCAGGACATTCACCAAGCAAATACAATTAACACAGTTAGGATATTTAGTGAAACAGATACAGTAAGGTACAGACGCAGAAACTTTGAAAATAAGCATAAAGTCAAGTAAAGAGATTAAATATTTCTGAAACAACTTAAAACTTATTTATGTGGCATGTTAAGCAATATGAAAACTCCCTAGTGGCACATGTTTGCATCAGCATACTGTATTCAATAGCATAGTTTATAGTCCCGGACCCTATAATCTGGTAGAAAGCCCTCCTGAATGATTCAGTTTTGCATAGTTTGAGGAAAGCCAGGAGAGTGGGACTGTTTAGTGCCCTTGCACTCACTGTAGATCAGCCTGTTGCTGACAGACCACCCCCTTCCCGTGGCACCTGTTTTAGGTAGCAAGGTTCAGCAGTGGGAGTATATGTGGTGCAGAGAACCGCTACCAATATTTAAGAATTAAAAAGCATTTATTAAAGAAAACTTTTAAGCACAGCACCAGAGCAAACAAGGAAGCTCAAAAAGAAATGGGTAAAAATGCAATTCCTCTGTCTCTCTTGCTGTACATGCCTAATGTAGATCTTCTGTTTAGGCAGGTTCTCTGTCTTAGAAAGTTCTAGCTTATTGAGATGTCCTCATATCTTTCATGGTTCAGGCTTCTCCAGCCTCCACATGACCAATGGCTACCACTTGCAAGAAGCCAGCTCTCAGCTGCCAGTTCAAGTCAACCAGTTAGACCCTCCTTTCTGTACCAAGAGGTTTTATTCTCCACCTCCATCCCCGGCCAGTCAAAGATGGAAGTCAGAGCGGCTCTTCCTGAAGGTTCCAGGAAGAAACCTTTCTGGCGTTTTAGTCCTCCAAGTCTCTGTTCACCCCTCCCCCCATACACACCTGGAAGGATAAGTTTCTAGCAGAAAGCCCGGCCACATCTGCATAACTAAAGCCCAAGACTGGGTATAGCTTGGGAAATACCTGGTTTTCCCTTCCCCTTCCTACCTGTTCTCAGCTAAGAGACACTTTTTAAACTGGAGGTAGGTAAAGGTAGTCCCCTGTGCAAGTACCGAGTCATTACTGACCCATGGAGGGACGTTGCATCCCAACGTTTTCTTGGCAGACTTTTTATGGGGTGGTTTACCATTGCCTTCCCAAATCATCTACACTATACCCCCAGGTATACTGGATACTCATTTTACCGACCTCGGAAGGATGGAAGGCTGAGTCAACCTTGAGCTGGCTGCGCCACTGGGGGTGACGCAATCCAAACCAACAAATAAAAATATTTCTCCACAGTCTGTTTTCGGTAATGCAACTGCTCTATTTTTTTAGTGGGCTTTCAGAATCCATAATTTCTTGTAAATTTTCCATATAACAACACTATATGTGTTTCATATTATGTTTCTCATTCAGGCCTAGGCCAAAGTATTTTGCAGTTTTGGTTCCTCTTGTAATACCAAAGTCTCTTATAGCCAAGTTAATTTCACTGTAACCTTTCTCAGACAAAATGAGATCTTTTGACTTAATAGAAGTATTGAGATTGTTTTGAAACCATGGTTATATAAACATTGTAGTAATGGTAAAGATTAACAGACTCTGATTCCCTTAGTCACCTGATCCTTGGCCCTATCAAATAGTGTTGTTTAAAATTATCCAGTGCTAATTCTGCATTTGGAATCCTCTGTAAATCTGGGCACTTCATTGCTTACTCACAGAAAAAAGGACATTGGAAAGCTTAAAAAGGTGCACAAAAGAGCAACTTGGATGATCTGGGCGAAAGCAAAAACATTTACAGCTCTTTAGCTTAGAAAAAAAGGGGAGTAAGGAGAGACATGTTAGAGGTCTATAAAATTATGCATGGTGGGGAGAGGGTGGATAAGGAGAACCTTTTCTCCCTCATAATACTAGAACCCAGGGTCATCCACTAAAGTTAATGGATGGGAGTTTCAGGATAGACTAAAGGAAGTACTTCTTCACAAAGTGCATAGTTAACTTCCAAAAGCAAGTTATTGGTACAGGATGTAGTGATGGCCGCCAACTTGGAAGGCTTTTAAAGGGGAGTGGACACATTCATGGAGGACGGGGCTATCAGTGGCTACTAGTAATGATGGATATCTATTCCCTTCAGTACCATAGGCAGTATGCCTCTTTATTAGACATGGGCACGAATGGAAAAAACCCACGAACAGCCCGTTCGTCTGTTCGTGAACAAGCCGTTCATGAGGCCCCATTCTAAATGAACAAGTGGTTGTTGCAAGCCTCGTTCATTGCCTTCGTCAGCCATTAGTCAAGTCAGACAGTCTGGCACCTTTCAATCAATTTCCCCTGGCAACAGAAGCAGGGACTGAACTCTGTCTGAACTCCTTCTGGCTTTCCTTCTGGCTTTAACCCTTCAAAGTACTTCCAGCAGAGAGTCCCGTTTTTGCCACTGTGAAGAGAAAAGCACAACAAAAGGGGGACCCATGGATCATGCCTTTCCCAGGGTGCAATCTCTCTGAAACTTGAGGGGTCTTCGGACGACAGTGAGGGCTATGTCCCCTGCAAATTTGGTGGGTATTGGACATTGAAAAGGTCCATTTGTAACCCCTCAAAGTAGCTGCCTTCCAACAAGCAGTCCCGTTTTTGCCACTGTGAAGAGAAAATGACAGCAAAGGGGGGGACCCATGCATCATGCCTTTCCCGGGGTGCAATCTCTCTGAAACTTGGGGGCTTTCCGGAGGACAGTGAGCACTATTTCCCCTGCACATTTAGTGTGTATTGGACATTGGGAAGGTCAGTTTGTAACCCCTCAAAGTAGCTGCTTTCCAACAGGCAGTCCCATTTTTGCCACTGTGAAGAGAAAATGACAGCAAAGGGGGGGACCCATGCATCATGCCGTTCCCGGGGTGCAATCTCTCTGAAACTTAGGGGGTCTTTGGAGGACAATGAGGACTATGTCCCTTGAAAATTTGGTGGGTATTGGACATTGGGAAGGTCAGTATGTGGGGTGTTTAAAGGGCCCTACCCCTTGCATGTGGCAGGAAAGGGCCCTTTAAATTATCAGCTGGCAGGTGGCAGAGGGGAATCCCCCTGCCGCCTGACAGCTGATAGTTTAAAGGGATATTTAAAGGGCCACAAACAACGAACATGTTTGTAAACAGGGTCATGTTCATTACTGTTCATTGTTCACGGATGGCAATGAACAACGAACAACTTGTTCATTTTTTTTTCTGTTCGTGCCCATGTCTACTATTTATATCAGTTGCTGGAGAGCTTGGGTAGCAGCTGTTGGCCACTGTATGATCAGAGTGCTTGACTAAATGGGCCTTTGGTCTGATCTTATTACTCACCCCTGACTCTAGGCTGTTTATGAACAAAAGCAATAGCATGGATTTCAATACATATACCTGGAGAAATCTTGCTGCTTACCTCTCTGTATTATGGCCATGTATTTCCACCTTCTGTTTACTGCTTTTTAACCAATTACCAATACATAAATTGACCATCCATTTATTTCAGGTCTGCAAAGTTTATTCAAGTGTATTAAGCTAGTGTGATACTTTATCAGAAACTTTTTGTAAATCTAAGAATATAATGTCTACTGGATCACCTTTATGTGTTTGTTGGCCCTCTTAGCTTTAGAAGATTGGTGAGGCAGGACTTTCCTCTTCAGAAGCGAAGTCACTGCTTTCTCTTTCAGACTGGTTCTCCTATAGGTGTAATGCCTGTTTTTAATAACACATTCCACCAGTTTACCTAGAACAAACATAAATCCAACTGCTCTATAACTTCCTATTCCTCCCTTCCCTAGATTTCTTTTTTAAAATTGGGATCATGCTACTATGTTCTAATCTGAGGCTGCGTGAGAACTGGCACATTTTTATAGGGAGGTCAACAATGTGATATTTGGCTTTTTAAAGACCTGTTAAGTCCATGCAGTCCGAATCTGATCTGTTTTTACTTCAGCATCTGTAAATTCACACACATTCTTTCATTCTGTGTTTGTTCCAGAATTTAAAATGAGTCCTTGCCATGAATGTGCCAAAGTGTAATTTTCCAGCCAAGCATTTTAAACTTGTATTGATTTCAGTTAAATTTCTCCTATTGAAATCAGTGGGACTTCAAAGTGCTTAAATTAGCTGGAGTATGCCCTATGTGCGTAAACCACATTAGTTTGAATGCCTGAATTTCTTGGGATTGTGCCTCTGGAGAGTCAAAGATGGGTTTGTGTTTCTACAGGTGTTTTCCTAAGAAAGCTTATTTTACCCTGGAGAACTACTGTTTCACAGATTTAAAAGCATCTTTAAAGGCACTCTAAGATAGAAAATTCAATCTACTATTGAATATTGATGTATAAATTCTAGCATCATATCTTTTTTGGCCTGCTAACATAACCCATTTGTGAAAGAATGTTGCTCTGATTTCCAGCATAAATGCATAATGAATTTAAAAAATAATCACTAAAAGATAATAACTTGTTTATTTGCCCTATTAACCTTGTATACCCGTTCTTTAAAAAGATGATGATGTTTGGAAGCATGTCTAGATACAGAATGCTCAGCATCACTGGTAATTTTGTCAGGACATCCAAGTCAAAGATTGTAATATACAAAAGTGTTAGCAAGGTTGCAGAAGGGGGTGGAGTGTGTTCAGAATAAACAAACGTCTCTTGCTTCTTAACCGGTAAATCAGGGCCCTTGTACAACAATCAAATGAATTCCAGAGCTGTAAGGACAGTGTCATGGTGCCATTAATGTATCAGTGCCTGAATCAGTTGTTTACTCATGAGGGAAACCCCAGAGCATGCCACTTCCTGATGTTGACACCAGGGAGTTTCCAGCTTCATTGACTCCATCCTGCTGCTTTTCCTAGACTGCTGTTAGGAACTTGGTTGAGAGTTAGAATTAGTGTTTTGCTGCTGGAAGGTTCATTAAAAAATGCAGAAGGTTTTTTGCTAATGATGAACCTAAAAAACACCATTTCCACGGTACAAACAATCCTCTGCTTTGATGCTTAGGTCAAATATATCCTGAAAATGGCTCAGTTAGCTTCAGTAGTGCATAAATGGTGTCATGGCTGAGTCTACATGATTAGATCCATGAAAATAATTAAATGTGAAGGGAATTTTTTTTGCATGCAAATGTTATTAATCATTGAAAGATAAGACTTGCACAGAGTTAAAAGCTGTATCTGAAGAAAGGTCCCTACAATAAGACAACTGTGTACAACTGCAGAGTTGTGGTCTTCTCTCTTCCACCCCTTCTCATCAACTGAAAGATAGTAATGAGCAGAAGGCTTGACGCTGAGGCGACATTGATATCAACTGTTTAGTACTGGGCCAAGCTGTTGTTGCTGGCCTGATCACAAACATTAGGCATGATAAAGCAGCTTGCATCAGATTTTAGAATGCCTTTACAAGGTAGCACATTTTCAGCTATTTAGTGTTATGTTCAGCTCTGTTTTTTCTCTAAGGTGTGCCATTTTGATTTTCTTCCTCAGACACTAAAATATCCTTTGCTGTCTCTACAGTGATGCAAAGGGCTATTGGCAACAATCATAAGGACATTTGCCTGGGAGTAAGCCTCAATGAATAAAATGGGGCTTACTTCTGAGTAGTCCTGCTTAGGATTGCTCCCATAGTAAAGCAAACCCTTGAGCAGTTGCTTGACTAGTCACTTTTATATGTACTTCATCCCCTTAGTTTTAACAAACTGAACATATAAAAATGTGGATTAGTCTACAAAATGTGTTATGTCCCTGATTTTACACCTGGAATTAATATTCAACGATTTTTGCTGTCTATTTAAATCCTCCCACCTTCCTTTCACAAACCTGCTCATTGTTTTCACTCATGAACTCCATTGTTGTATTAGACTACCTCTGCTGCCACACATCTTTGTTGAATGTGGAGAAATTTTAACAGTAAAAAGAGGATTAGTAATGAAGAATGTGGAATCTTTTGATGTAAAGATTCCCTTATCTGCACGCTTCTCTCTTTATTCCTGTATTCTTTTCTGGACATTTAAGGCTATTGTGCTGCAAGCCAACTTTAAATGTAAGCTGGTGAATGATTTTTTTAAAATGTTAAGATGACTGTTCCACAGGAGGGAGGAAGATTATCATAACTGACAATGCCATCCTAAGCAGCATTACACCCATCTAAGTCTTTGATTTTAATGAATTTACAAAGGTGTAACTCTGTTTAGTATTCCTCTATCAAACTGTAAGGCTTTGGATCAGAAATATCTCTTCAAATACTTAATACTGTAATCTATCTTGAAACCTTGGGGCAGAGCAGGGAAACACAATTAACTAGTCTGCAGTGTGTTCTGGAAGAAGCAGTTGCTGGGGTGTTTGTTAATGGGATGTTTGTTAATGAGATCTCACTTGTTAAGGATAATCTTCTTCCCCAAGCAAACATGCTGCCACACAGGGAGATGTTATAGTCAGGAAAGAATTCTGTATGTAGCGGACAAGACCAAACTCTTCTCAGCTGCTAAGTCTTCTACCAGCTGCACCAACCAAAGCTAAGCCCTGGTATTGCTAGTCCCAAATGTCCAAAATTATGCATCAGCCTTGGAAAAAAAGGAAGTGGACACAACAGTAGTGACATTTTATATCAAAAATGAACACAAAATTCTTTATTTTTGCCTTCTGGCTTCTGAGTCTTTAGTAAATACTTATGGCATGTTTTCAAGTAATTTCCTATAATCATATAGAGTATACAAAAATGCACCCCTGATATACTGTTTCCAAGCTTATTTTGGAAAACAATCTCTGTAGCAGGTGGTTTTTGTTGCTCTTTTTGGTGCCTTTTTACAATTTTAGTTTGTAGAGCCATCTGTATTCTGTACTATGAAAATCCCAATTTTGTAATTTGAGTAAGTTATGCAAATTGAACAGAACAGCCTCCATTTGCTTAAGCATAACTTACTCTGCCTCAGACACCCAATTTCAAAAGCTGAGATAAGAACTAGAATGAAAGAGGGAACTGATGGGATGGAAAGGCAGGGAGATTAGAATTTGCTGTCTACTTCAAGTAACTTCTATAGCAAGGGGATGATGATTGTGTAGTGTGCTAATGGCCCTCTCTGCTTGACCTTTGGCTGACTTTTTGGCTCTCATTTAGGGCCTAAAGCTTGTCCACTCACTGTCCAAAGATTCTCAAGCTTCCTCCAGAATCATGAGGTCTGGTAACTTGCTCTTCCCTAAAATGAAAGTGTGCATTATCAAAATGACAGATTATTTAATACAATGAATGAGATCAACACTTGAGCGGAAAAATCTGAAGCATATAGATGGACTTTACCTACCTTTTTAGCCACATCAGCTCAATGAACTGCAACATATGGAGCACTCTGAGAGATCCTGTTTGCAGGAATTCCTGTTACTGTGGCAACACTTTATGGTACCTAGACAAGGCACCACCAAAATAATAGGAATTATAGGTTAGATGGTTCTGATGGCCTGGTTTATTCATGTTTGCCATGTGAAGGGGTATCCAAAAATGTGTGGACAACCCACACGAACAGACATTTTAGCATGAAGCAGCCTTAGTTTTAATCATTAATTTAGAATCTGGCACGCACAGAATTCCATTGTTGATAAGTGCAAAGTGAAGTACATCATAAATAATTTGAAATATACACGATGATGGTTGTCTTTCATAATCAAATGCGACAATTTGGACTTCTCCGCATTCCATACTGGAGATGTGGATTCTACTGTAGCAGTGGAGACCTGTGCTGCTTAGCATGAAGAGACCCTGATAAATCATTGATATATTGTCGAAGGCTTTCACGGCCGGAGAACGATGGTTGTTGGGGGTTTTCCGGGCTGTATTGCCGTGGTCTTGGCATTGTAGTTCCTGACGTTTCGCCAGCAGCTGTGGCTGGCATCTTCAGAGGTGTAGCACCAAAAGACAGAAGTCTCTCAGTGACTTCTGTCTTTTGGTGCTACACCTCTGAAGATGCCAGCCACAGCTGCTGGCGAAACGTCAGGAACTACAATGCCAAGACCACGGCAATACAGCCCGGAAAACCCCCAACAACAAATCATTGATACTTTGTTTGTTTGTTTCCATTTCCTTATAGATATCTGTTTTCAAATACTTGGTACTTTTCCTATTAGTTTTCCTTCATGACAAATGACTATACCATGGGCTTTTCCTGAACCTTGTTTTTATGTATCGTTTATCACTGACTTTATGATCTAACCAGGACCTGGGAAAACATGCTAGTTGTTCTTGTGGTCTCTGTGCTTTCTCTCCATCTGGAACAACCACCCAAAGGCAAAACCAAAAGGGTGTGACTGGACCATCGTTCTTGGCTAAGCTCTATAATGTTCTTATGTGTTTATCTGTGCAAGTACAATTTCCCCAACTGTTGTATTGCATAGATGATCACTTGATGGAAATTATTTTCTGGTAAACAGCCATAATCTGTGTGTATTCTGGTCTACCCTGCATGTTCAGTATACCCTGTCCATTAAAACTTGAAATGTTACCATGATTCGCTCATTTCCAAATACGTCAGCTCCAGTTCTGTAATGTGGTGAAGTGATGCAATGAGGTGTGGCCTTTTGGTATGCACAGTGCAACAGATGCTGCTAATTTCCCATTCATAAAGATTGTGCAAATACAACTTCCCTAGAAACCTGTATATTCATGTTATCATTTACTTCAGCTCTTTTCCCATAACAGAACTTGAAGATGAGAGATGACTTGCTTCTGGGACATGTCTTGTTAGCTGTGCTACCATCAGCTGCTATATGCAGCATTGTATACAGGATTCTGAGAGAATTATAACAATTTGCAGTAGATTGGAGAAACATGACTTTCTTTAAAAAGTGGTAGGCTGGGTGAGAGGTATTCATAGAAAAACTGAAGATAGGAGACCTGTCTCTACTATTTAGGTCAGCAGTGTCATAGAGTCATCTGATTGTATATGAGCATATGGGGGAGGGGAATCAACAAAGCCAGTGAATAATCATGTATCACTTTGGAGAACAGCTGCAACCTCCCCCCACCCACCCCCACCCCAAACAACCTGCTTTCAGGGCTTTAAGCAAGTACAGTGATGTAACAGCCTATACGTGAAACGGTGCTAGTGAACTGTAGAAATGGCCCTTAAGATGCTCTAGAGTCATTGCCAGGGGTAGCCCCCTAGAGAGACACACAAACCATCTTATGTGACAGGCACACTACCTAAGGTAGGAGGCAAGTTGATAGCTTTTTGTAAAGAAGGGTTGAGGTCTGGCCCCGCCCTGGCACAAGTTCTGCTCTTGCACTGAAGCAAGGAACCTTGAATTGGTCCTGTCAAGTTTTCTGTCTTCCCAAGCTCTCATAGACTGTAAACATAAAATTGTAACCCAAAGCACTTTTTTCTGGGGAGCGGGTTCCATTGAACTCAGTGGAATTTACTATCTGAATGAACATGCTTTGGTCTGTGTTGCACAATTACATGAGTGAACATCTTGAAACAAATGAGATTTATTTCCAAGCTGACAATGTCACTTCTGCTAACTGCATTTTCCATTTGTAATTACCTCATTTTCAGCATTTTAGGGGGGGGGGAACACACTTCTGTAGTTTATGAGAAAATGAAGTCCAAGTAATTTTACAAATAAGCATTCGGAAGATTAAATTATCTTAACATTGTAGTCAGAAGTTTAACTATTCAGCCCAACAGCTGTATTGGCTGTCTAGCTTACAGCTGTGTGTCACATCTGGGAAGCCTGAAGCAGTTGAATTGTAGTAGTTGGCAGCTGCTCCTCACAGCTCCAACAGTTCAGTGTTCCTGTAAATTTATGGTTCAAATTTGATTTACATGTGAGATTGTCATTGGAGCATGTGTTCTTTAACTACCTCCCAGGTTGGCGCAGCATGTTAGATACTTGGGATCCTTTCACTAGAAGAAGGGAACAAACAGCAAGATGATGATGCAAAGCTGTTACCAATGTTATATGAACTTACATTTTTAAAAGGGGATGAAGATTCTTGTCTTTGCCTAATGGAAGAGTCAACTGTTAGTGTGAGACCCAAACCAGACATAAGGCTGGGAATTCTGTGAATTAAACTCCTAGCATTCCCCCCCCCCCCCGCCCTGTATATAGCAAGCATGTGAGGCCCCAAGCCTGATCAAGAGAGTAGTGCAAAGGAAGGGAGTATAGGCCTCCCCTGCCTATGTTGAGATGCTCATCTGGGGAATCACAGATATACTTGTATGTTTGCTGCATGGGACCAACAGCAGCCATGATGGCCATTGCAGATTGGCCCAGGAGGAGGACTTAAACCAGCTTTGTCTCATGCTGCATCCTGATCTGAACTGGGGCCCTATTTAAAGAAAAGAAATCCACTTGGTTCTTCATTTATGGAACTCCCAGAATTATTCCTTTCTGCTTTGGTCCTGTCAACAGCCCACCAACAAAGTTTCTCAGCTGTTCCATACTGGTACTTTGGTTTGATCTGTTCACTGTTAATCTGGTTGGGAGGGTGAAAAAAACATTGCTGGTAACAAACTAGTAGGAGCTGCATCACATGTGATGTAAGTGTTCTTCTCCACGCTTTGCAGGTATGAAAAGCCTAGGTGGGTGCCAGAGGGCTTTTGGCTTTTAACCCATGGCCTGCAGCCTGTAGACTTGTATTAGGCATCAATCGGCGTCTTCTCAGGATATGTTTGTTTTGTTCATTTAATTGTATGGTTTGTTTAAATCAATGGGTTTGTATTTTTCTTAAAGCTGCTTTGGGGACAAAAGTGGCATACAATTGATGGTTGTTGTGGGTTTTCCGGGCTGTATTGCCGTGGTCTTGGCATTGTAGTTCCTGACATTTCGCCAGCAGCTGTGGCTGGCATCTTCAGAGGTGTAGCACCAAAAGACAGAGATCTGAACATGGTCCCAGAATTTCTGAACATTTCTGAACATGGTCCCAGAATTTGGATCAAAGGATCCACAGAATAGGTCATTGTACCAAAGAGAACCCTCAGGTTTGAAGAAAAATGCAGCAACTAAAAAGGGGGGGGGGTGAATTTTGCAGCATCCTAAACTCTGGGTTAAAGGGGGGGGGGACCCTGACATCTTGTAATGCTGCATCATGAGACCTCAGTAACCATTTTGAGGGCTGTTTAGCAGCTCCATTAACAGTGCTGAAGAGGGCCCGGCCATAACGGCCACTTCTGGGAGACATTGGATTAAGGCAATGGTATGAGGGCAGGAGCAGGTGAATGAGGGAAAGAGGGAGGAAGAAACAGCAAAGGATGGAGGTGGGAGTCTACTGAGCAAGCAAAGAGGGAGGAACAGATAGCAAGTAAGTGAGAGACTCAGTGAGGGAAAGGCAGCAGCAGAAGTGGAAGGGGAGGAAAAGGAGGAGGGGAAGCAGTGGCAGCAGTGATGGGGGAAAGCAGGTGAACAAGCAAGAGAGTGATAGTAGCAAAAAGGAAGAAAGGCAGGAATGGGGGAAGGCAGAAAGATGCAGGAAAAGGAAGTGGGGATCTGGGTGGGAGTGAGTAGGACTTCCCCTCCCCTGTAAGTTCTTCATAGGTCCCCACTTTCCCTTTTAATAATCTTGATAAGTGTGTCTGTATTGCCTACAGCGTCCTGTAAAGAATTGCACGAGGAGTTTGCAGTCTGGAGATCCTATCCCTCTGCTCCATCCAGGTTTCTGCGCACTCTCTCCCTTTAACTTAGCTTGGACGGCTCAAACTTCTGGAACATAATTAATTCTGGTCAGGCCATTTTTTAAGGGGGTTTGTCCCTTGGGTGATTCAGAAAGCCATTTCCCTCCTACATATCTGGAAAGTCCCTTGAGTATTCAGAGAGCCCCTTCTTGTCTGTCTGGCCCTATTTTGTTACTTTCGTTACCATAATGGAGGCCAGTTATTTTACTGTAAGATATAGCGATGGGCGTGGGCCCACAGGAATCATGGTGTGTCCATGTTTGTGGCTATAATCAGTTTGAAATCTCACCCACCCACTACAAATCTCCTTCCAGAACTCTTAGGGTCTAGAACAGGCTGGCTCCTCCTCTTCCCTCTGCTTTCTAAAGCATATTTTGTCTTTATTGGCCCTTTCCCCCCCCCACAGTTAATTTACAAAGTAATATATTTCTGCACCCCCGGGGAGTCTCCCAAGTGTGTGGAAATCACTACCTAGCTGTATAGCTTTTGTTACCCTCACAGCCCACCAGTTTACTATTAGATAAATAGGGAGACGAGGGAAGGGGGAGCAGATTTTCTAAGACTGTTGGGTGAGTTCACGACAAAGGCAAGATTTGAAACAGGATCTGTCTTGTTCTTAGTTTCCGCTTGCTCTGAACTCTGCATTAGCTATCAGCAGGAGTCTTACGACATTTTCCAGCCAGAAACTTACATACATCTGATATCTAAGCAGCAGTCCTTCGCTGTCCACCTCACATCCAATCATTGCTATCCTCTTTGAACATCAATGTGAGTCAAGAAGATCTCTGGTGTAAAACTAATCTGGGACCGATTTCATGGTTCAGGAAAGTCCAACTGAATTTAGCCCATGAAATGAAAAAAAAATAGTCCAAAAGGCATCTTTATAGTTTCACCACTGTTAGGTTTAACTCACTTAAGCTCATGTATTACGTCTGAGGGGTGTGTATATAGCCAATGGAGTTTCTGCAAGCATGGGGGGGGGGAGTTTCCAGCTGGGACAGACTCATTTCACTGGTGGTGAATAATTTCCTCAGTGCTTATGACGGCTGTCAAGGCTAGAAATTTCCAGACCCTATAAAACATCTGAGCTTGTTCTGCCTTTGATTCATATATAAAATTTCCCATTGCTTCATCTAGGCTTCTATATGGACTCAATATTATTATCTGAGATTTGCAAAGTTGCTTTGCATGCCTGCAGGATAAAACAAGGCAGGAGAATAGCATGCTGAAGGCATTTTCATTTTTTTTTTTGAAACAGAGCCAAGAATTAGCCACAATGCCCTTCTTTAAAAGCACAGGCTTAACAGTGGGCTCAGCCGTGGGCAGCGTGAAAGCCTGATCTAAAAAAGCAATTATCCATGTCATTTATTCTACTGATGGATCAATGCAGGAAGCCAGAGCAGCATTAAAGCTAAATCAGTCACTTCAGATTAAGTCCAGGACCAGTGCTTGTGTCTCATACAAGGGATTCAATCCATACAATTAATACAATTAAGAACTATTTTTGTCACGCTGATATAATGAAACGTACAATGTTCCTTGGTAAGAATGATCTGCCAGCTCAGAATGCCTCAGCAAACAAAATTTGCATTATCAAGAAGAAATCGTATGCGTACTTAGTTGAGGTTGTATCCTGTGCAAAAGAACTACATGCACAAATAGGGAGGCGATTTCCTCTCCTGTTGTGGCAGCAACCCTTCAGTTCCTTCATGCTGTTCCTGTCTCCAGTCTTCCAGTAGCAGAAGGGGGGGGGGGTTCAGACTGCAACAGGAGGGAGGAAGCAGGGAAGTTGCACTTCTGTGCATGGAACTTAGATGAAATTTAGCCCTTGGTGCTGAACTCAGGGTTGCCTCACATTGAACTCTGTGATAGATTTTAAAGTAAATATGCACAGCATAGGAGTTGTTAGGTTGAAATTCAATCCCAACTTACTTGGGAGAAAGACTCAGTGAACTTCTTTCTGAATAAAGATAAACAGGATAGGCTGTTTTGTCTGGACAACAGAAGGCAGAAAATGCAGCAAGAAGAGAGAATGACATAACAGATACGTGCATGATAGGGCCATACTCCAGCCAAAACAATTATTTCATCTTCCCACCACACAGAATAATCCTAATAAGTGTTTCTGTCATAGTTTTACCAATCATCATGCCATCTCACTGATTTTTGGCACTATCATACTGGCTGATATTCAGTTTGATGGACCACAAGTTATGCAATACTGTTTAGATCACAAGGAGGCAATCTTTGGCTTGTATGCCGAACAGTGACAAGTAAAATTATTTTACTTAGCATGCAGGACCAGTTTTCCACTCAATGGACTCAGGCGAGCACCTGAGGTGCTGGTATCACTTTCCAGACCTCTGTTGGTTCTAGCTGCATATGAGAAAAGCCACTGAAGTGCTGTAAATGCCTCGGGATTGGCTTGCTCTCAGTATGTCTGGAATAAACCAACCCTCATCTACCTCTCCCCTTTGTTTGCCAAGAGACCAACATCTTTTGCTGTCAAGGTTGCTGACCCTTTTATGAAGTACCTGGGCTGAATGCTCCTTTTGAGGAATATCAGCATTAAAAAGCTGTCTTCTTTCTTGGCTCTTGAAAGATTGGAGAGTTTTGTCGAAGGCTTTCACGGCCGGAGAACGATGGTTGTTGTGGGTTTTCCGGGCTGTATTGCCGTGGTCTTGGCATTGTAGTTCCTGACGTTTCGCCAGCAGCTGTGGCTGGCATCTTCAGAGGTGTAGCACCAAAAGACAGAGATCTCTCCATGTCACAGTGTGGAAAAGATGTTGGCAGGTCATTTGTATCTACTCAGGAGGGGTGGGGTTGAGCTGAGTCATCCTGTAAGAGTTTCCCAGGGTGTGGAATGCTAAGGTCTACAGGAAACCAACTCACACTGATCGGTACTTACACAAAAACTCCAATCACCACCCCCGACAGAAAAGAGGCATAATGAAAACATTAGTGGATTGCGCAAGACGGATATGTGAGCCGCACTTTCTCAATGAGGAAATTAATCATCTAAACCATGCACTACAGGCAAATGGCTACTCCAGAAATGAAATCCGAAGAGCAATCAAACCCAGGATGAATCAAACAACCAAGGAAAAACAGTCTCCTACAGGAAAAGTGTTTTTGCCATATATCGAAGGAATTACTGATCAGATGGGAAAGCTTATGAAAAAGCATAACCTTCAAGCAGTATTCAGACCCACCCGAAAAATACAACAGATGCTACGATCAGCAAAAGACAGTAGAGACCCCCCTCACCTCTGCAGGAGTATACCGTATACCCTGCAGCTGTGGACAAGTTTACATCGGGACCACAAAGCGTAGCATCCAGACAAGAATAAAAGAACATGAAAGACACTGCAGACTTGGACAACCTGAAAAATCAGCAGTGGCTGAACATAGCCTAACTCAAACAGGGCACAGTATCTTATTCCAGGACACCAAAATACTGGACAACACTTCCAACTACTTTGTCAGACTGCACAGGGAAGCCATGGAAATTCACAAGCATAAGCAAAACTTCAACAGGAAAGAAATAACCTTAAGAATGAACAGAGCATGGTTTCCAGTTCTGAAAAACACCAGGCTAACAAAACACTCTATAGTCAACAATAGCCCTGCAGAGAAGATTAGCACATCAAGCACCAATCCATATGCAAAAGAACCTCCTCAGGATACAGTGAAGCCTCCCTCCATTAGCATTCCACACCCTGGGAAACTCTTACAGGATGACTCAGCTCAACCCCACCCCTCCTGAGTAGATACAAATGACCTGCCAACATCTTTTCCACACTGTGACATGGAGAGATCTCTGTCTTTTGGTGCTACACCTCTGAAGATGCCAGCCACAGCTGCTGGCAAAACGTCAGGAACTACAATGCCAAGACCACGGCAATACAGCCCGGAAAACCCACAACAACCATTGGAGAGTTTATAACCCAAAACCAGGAACTTTGCATATAAGAAAGCCAAGCTGATCTCCAAAATTGCACCAGCCCACTTGTTAGTGGTCACACTTGCCCTCACAATATTAAGAAGGCTTGCAAATATGACGGTGCCATAAGCCCCTTCCCTAAATGTGTTTCAAACACAAAATACTGCCCAAGCAGGCAGAAATATGGAAGCCATATCCCAGCCAGGAAAGGAATGTTGTTAGCATGTGAAATGACAGGCAAGGCTGAACCCAGAAAAGAGGGTTAACTTTAGAACTAGAATCCCATGTTTCTTGTTAGCTTGGGCTGCCTTTCTTTATACACTCTGAGTTGCTTGTCATAAGAATCTCTTCATCTCTCTCTTACCTTACTCAATTTAGGGGAAAGGACTTTAAGTCATCGGGCCTGCTGGAGCCCCAGTAGCTCTCTATCTTCCAGTTATACACTACTTTTATACAGCACCTCATTTAATGCTAAATAGTAAACAATCCAGTACGCATCTGACAAAGAGAGCTGTGTGGTTCTTGAAAGCGTATGTTACAAATAAGTTAATTATTTAACTTCGATTAGCTAATAAGCAATTGCTGATGGTCCCTGGCCCCAGGGAGGTCCGTCTGGCCTCTACCAGAGCCAGGGTCTTTTCGGTCCTGGCTCTGACCTGGTGGAACTCTCTGTCTGAGGAAACTAGGGCCCGGCAGGATTTGTTATCTTTCCACCGGGCCTGCAAGATGGAGATGTTCCGCCAGGCATTTGATGGGGGCTAGGCTGTCCTCTTGCTGGCCATGCCACTGAAGATCGTCCACCACCCATGCAGGAGCTCATAAGTGTGGCGCAGGGCATGATGTAAGAGCCAAGCCCTGTGCCTAAAATGCTGTATTTTAATATTTATTCCACCAATTGAGAAATTTTATTGTATATGGAATAGTGTTTTGATGTTTATTTATAATACTTTTATTGTTTTTAAACTGCATGTTACAAATTGTATGCTGTTACACTGCCCTGAGCCCGTCTGAAGGGCAGGGCAGTCTAGAAATGCAATAAATAAATAAATAAATAGTCTTAAAGGTGCTACTGGACTCTTTACTATTTTGCAACTACAGACTTACGTGGCTAACTCCTCTGGATCATTTAATGCTGGACTGAATAGCAAAAAGTGTATCTTTCTCATTTGGTTTTCTTTGCTGATGCCCGCTTCTGATTTGCCATACTGCCACGGATGTTTCATAGAGGAGGGCCACGTGGTTGCCCAATCTGCTGTTTTGAGAGTCAGCCCAGTTGCAGATCTTACAAGCTAGCTGCAGGCTCCAAACTCAGCCATTTTTTAATGTTGGGAACCAGAAATAGCTGTGGTCGGGACCCAACATAACTAATGTAACTTCATTTTTCCAATCTCCAAGTTCCCTAAAGAACACGGTTGCATACAACATGTGCTGACCCCATACATTTGCTGAAATTTGATTATTTCTGAAATGGAATTACAGTCAGCAGGGTGGGCAGGGAAAAGGTACTAATGACTGCCTTTGGAGCAGGCTTGCAATATGGTATCCAAGATTAGTGTTACCACCTGTAGCTTCTCAATTTGCTCACAGGAAAATGGAAAGAAACTTTCAATGTTTCTTCTCATTTTGGAAGGTTTTCCTGTGCCTTCTTATTATGCTGTTAAATATTTCAGAATAATGTCAGATTAAGCATAGAAGAAAAGTTTCTCTTCTTCCCTGGATCCCAAAAGAGTGGAGAGGTTACCTCCCAGGACTTGGGACTGAAATATGAAGTACTGTGATTGTTCTGATAAAATCAGAAGGTGAGCATGCTGACAACATACAATGCACCCATGGAACCTGCACATGAGGCATGAGCCGGTCAATATGATTCTCTTTGTGGCCATGGTGTCAGTACTGAAACTGTCCTAAGAGACCAAGGTACAAACACAGAACCAGAATTTGTAGAAAGGTGTAGGAGCTGATGCACTAGCATGTACGTATTCTGTTGCAGATAAGATTTCCCCTCAAGTACAATGTCACTTGCAACAGGCTACCAACTTTAACTCTGTTTGGTGAAGTCCAGAAGACTTTCCATTACTCCGGAGATCTCACTGAGTATCTCTACAGCATGTCCGGTCCTTATCCAAACTACTATAAAATAATTAAACTTATCACCTAATAGGTTGGATCCAGTGAGAATTTCTGTGGACGTGAGGACTTCTAACTGTGGAGTGGGAGTTCCTGTCCCCGGGGGGTGGGTGAGTGGGGAGGATCAACTTCTCTTTGGGGAGAATTTCTGGCTTTCAGTTTTTAAAACTAAATCTCTAGCGCTTTTCATTGCAGAGATAAAGGGGAAAGGGGCTAGAGCTTATCTTTTTCAAAAATGAAACCTGTGAGTTCAGAGTTGTGTGAGGGGAGGTGGCCCAGGGACATGGGCAGGGAAACCTCCAGGAATGGCACAAATACATCAGAATGCTCTAGGGAATCAGGCTTTAAAAAAATGCTTCTCCAAATCATCAAACCTGGGGCATATAACCTTGTGGGAAAGGTCTCTGTCTCCCAACAGGCTGAAATCTGCGCTACTGGGTTCCATTGCCAAATTTCACAAATGTTATTTTTTAAAAAAATGCATGCAAGATGCTGTTTGCTTAAATTCTGGCTTCTGTCTCATTTTCCGTGAATGTCAAAGCCACACTGTCTCCTCATAGTGTACCTATGTATGTGTATCCCCTCACACACACACACATACAGATACAGAAGGCGAGAAAGAGAGAATATATGTCATACATCCCACTACTGCTGCATTGTGAGTAGATATGCCTGTGCACTGGCAGCGCTGAAGCATTATGTTGTCATTGCTCTGCGCCCCAAGTCACATTTCCCAAAGGCATTTTTCTCATCACTAGTATTTTAGTTACAGTAATTGTATCTACAACAGCAGTTCAGTTCATTTCTTGGCAAGAGGTTGCTGCAGAATGTCAGTAGGTTCACTAGATTGATCAAATGTGCAGCCATGTGCCTTTTTAGTTCTTAATTTTTTGTTATTTATTGAATGCTCCAAAAATACTCAACAAATAGCATGGTGAGAACACTAAGTCCTCTGATCTTCAGAACAACCAAAATAAACAAAGATACATTACATACAGTGGCTTAGAAATATGTGCAATTGATTTTAATTGGCCTTACTGCAAAATAAGTGTGCTTAAAATTTACTGCTTAAAGCTAATGGATGAAATTAGAGGAAGCACTTAAACATACTGATATACACACATGGATACTGGGGTGGTATCAGTCCTCAACATTCCAAAATATTGCACATTCACAAAATATTCATGAGCCTCTCATCTGTGCGTGTGTGTGTGTGTGCGCGCGCGCGTGTGCAAGAGACAGTCATGAATGTTTTGTGAATCCATTCATTCTCCAGGCTGCTCAGGTAATGATTTTTCCACTCAAATTCCACCTGCTGAAGTTCTTTAGAGTCAGTTTTTAACCTGAGGCACAATGCAGCGACCTTAATCTGGGTAGGAATGACATAATTTAGTGTGAAAATGGAACCAGAGAAGGGGAGACTAGAGATTTCTTTTTTGAGCTGCTGGAAGTTTGTTTTGGTGATGTTCTGTATATCATTGCAGTAACTATTATTTTTGAATTCCTGTTGAATTTGACAACTGTGTGATGATAAAAATGTAGTGGTAGCTTTTCACAGTAACGGGGTGCCAACTTTTGAACTGGCCCTTCTAGCAGTGGTCTCTTTAATATGAAATTGATGTGTGAGCGATTGTCAGATGAGGTTATGAGACACCCTTCATGCTATGAAAAGTTGAACTGATCATTTTCACTCATCAAACTTCTGTTCAAGGAATAGCACTCTTTTTTCCTGTCCAGTTGTCAAGCTTTAAGTAACATTAAAATTAACTTGGGAAAGCTCCAATGTGCTCTTGGGGATGGCCCATCATTGTAGGCCTTGGGGAAAAGTCAAGGATCTCCCCAGCACCCTATATTCCCACCTGTCTCCTTACTTAGAGTCCCTATGCACAGTCTCCAAATTGCTCAGTCCCAAGGAGAGCCATGCTTCCCCCAGTAGGTAGCTTGTACGTTGCACACTTCAGAGAACAAAATCCAGATTCGTAAGCAAGAAAAAACAAACTATGCATATCAATCTCACATAGTACATGCATAATGCAATCTTCCCTTGCCAGTCTTTCTGTATCCACTCAACTCTATTAGCAATTGCAGAAGCTACCTGTGAGTTGTTAAGTTTGCATTTGGTATGGTGGTGGCAGCATGTGTGGGCAATGGGTGTGAAGAAAGAGCACATGACATGCTGCCGTCTTCCTGCACAGCTATGGGTGCCAACTCTGGGTTGAGAAAATCCTGGAAATTTAGGGGAGGAGCCTGTAGTAGGTATAGTTTGGGGAGGGACCTCAGTGGGATGTAATGGGAGTTCACCCTCCAAAGCAGCCATTTTCTCCAGAACTGAGTTCTTTCTTTTGGAGGTCAATTGTGATTCTAGGCGATCTCCAGACCCCACCTGGAGGTTGACAAACCTATTCACAGCTGCAGCCAGACGTGCCAGCTGGCCAGACAGCAGAGGGTAGCTGACTGTACAGGTGTGCTGGGCCCTCTGTGCTGGCAATGAAGCAGGAGCTGGATTGGGATATGGGGTGCTGTGTGGTGCCTGCCCTCTCACTCACCTTCCAGCCAATCAGCCCCAGCCATGCAGCTCCTCCCAGAAGACACCACCATAGCACAAAACCCAATCTCCTTGTGTCCCAGTCCAAATGCGTTGTCTCAGCTACCTGGCAGCAGCTGGCTGGTTCAGTGGGCATTATATGTGCCCCCTCTCCCTCTGCCCCTTGCTTTCTGCTAGGGGCATGGCAGCAGTTGCAAGATGACTACCCCCCCCCCCAAATGGGGCCCAAGTCAGATTCCCTGGTTGCTGCACAGCTAAAATCACTGGTGTTAACAGAAGTTAATGTGCAGGAATCAGTGGATGAAGCTAGTTACAGCATGAATCCTGCTAATGTTTGCACATTAAATTGCTATCAAAAGCAGCGTTAACTAAAACAGAAGTCCAGTGGCACCTTAAAGCTTAAATAACATTTATTCCAGAAAGAGTTTCTGTGAGTGAGAGCTCCTGTCTTCAGATGCTATACTAGCCCATGGAAAAGATGGCAACCAAGCTGGAGATGGTAACACTCTTCTACCGGCCATGAATGTTTTTTTTTTTTAAATCAAAGGCCCCATGTCAGAAAAAAGGCTGCAATGTCTGTTAATCTTTAAGATGCCACAAGACTTGTTTTTGTTACTGCTGTATACATACTGACATGGCTGTCCTTCTGGAATATGTCTACTAGACATGAATTAAACGTGACTGTAAAAAGCACGTACATGGAGTTTACATCAACATAAAGCAACATGAAATAGTTGCTTTGGGCAGTGGAATCCAGGTTAAGTGCCAATTTCCTGCCTTCATCCTCTGTGTCTGTGTGCCATTAAAAAACATGCAGGGAAGAAGCCTTTTCACTTTAGGTGAGAAAATATCTTAAATTGGCCCCAGCTGGTAACTTGTTCCTTGGTGTCCCACTGTTGCAACAGCAGAAGGCACACTGCGCAGAGAGCAAAACTGATATGGCTCCTGAAGCTGTCGCAACAAGCAGTACACGATTTCTTAAATAGAATTTGCTCAAAATGTCTCTGGGAGATAACTTGAGGCTTGTCAGATGTTAGTTACACTTGGCACCTTGGCCACTCTAACAAGAGACAAAGCTGATAGTCTCTGGCTAACCTCCAGTAATGGTCTGAGAGCAATTTCAAGCAATTACAACTTATTTGAGAGTAACTGACTGCAGTCTGCGCTGGGAGTTATGGGAGCTGATAGTGTCTACTATGGGTAAGACCTGGAAAAATGCCTCCTACACAAAATATGAACCTGAATCAGTGGCTAAAACAAAAAAACCTAGGAGAAATGATTGAAGGAGCATCGTTTGTGAGGTATGCAGCCAAGTGCTCACTGGACTTCAGGTCACTAACTAGTACCTGGTTCTCTCTCATCTGAATGCTGTGCCCAGCACCTGTTTTGAGTTCACTCAAGAAATGCTAATGACCTCAGGCTTTTTTAAAATAAAGCTGTGGCCAGAATAAAGGAGCAGGGTAAGAAGAAGCGTACTCTCACCAACTGTGAAACCATTAGGATCTTATCCTCCTGAATCAGCGTGCTGTAGCAGTTAGAGGGTCGAACTAGCATCAGGGATACCCTAGCTTAAATCACTACTCTGCCATAGAATAGAAGTGTGCTGGGAGACCTTGGGCCAGTCTCTCTCTTGCAGCCTAATTTACCTCTCAGAGTTGTTCTGAGGAGAAATGGAAAAGGAGAGACCGATGTTGTAAGCTGCTTTTGTTCCCACTAGGAAGAAAAACAATAAATAAATACATATTTACAAGAAAAACAGGGAGGGACAAGGATGTGCATTTGCCATGTACAGTTTCCCAGAAATGTAAGCACTCGACCCTCTTTGGGGCAATATAGCCGATAAGATGCTGAGCAGGGATGATGTCACCTCCCCCAGGCACCCTAGCCCTTGGGGAACATGGGGACAACAGCCATGGCCGCAGAGGGGGAGGAAGGGCATGCTGGGTTTGTAGAGGTCTGGATTGGGAAATTCCTGTAGATATGGGGGTTGAAGCCAGGGGAGGGAGCAGTGCCATAGAGTCCACCTCCAAAGCAGCCATGTTCCCCAGAGGAACTAATCTCTGTTATCCAGAGATCAGTTGTAATTCTGGGAGACATCCAGGCCCCACCTGGAGGCTGGCAACCATATAAGGAACAGATAAGGAACGAGAGCAAGCAATAGGTGCCTGTGGAGTACAGGACTCCTCAGGTGTAGAAGTCTCTTTGGGATAAAAGCCATTCTCAGGAGTAAATTAAGGGGAGCAGGAATTGGGAATGGCTGGGAGAAGCAGGGATGGCCTTAGAGAGTCTGGACTCTTCCCACCCAACCCACTCTGAACAAGAATAAAACACCCAGTTGTCACAATGCACACTCCTTCAAAAGTGAACCAGAGTTTCATTTTGCCTTTTTTCCACCTCCATTTTCTATGATCCCCATCGGCTGTCAGACCCCCCCCCACCCCAATCCACAAGTTCAGGGCTCTGAGCAATTGCCCAGGCTGCCTCATAGGTAAGATTCCGCCCCCACCCCCCACCCCATGCAGAGAAAAGGAATAAAAGGCAGGAGACAGTGAGCGGAGAAATCAGCTGACTAGCTCAGGCAGGAAGTGGATAAAACCCACAAAGTCTGGGGTTCCTGTAGTTTGGAGAGACCAAAGCCTCCCTGGGATTTGAAGTGGTGTTTCTGGCCAGGAATACAGCACTTGGCATCTCCTGGAACACTGATAGTCTAGCTCCCTCAAGGCTTAGTCCTGTAGAAAGGGTGTAGAGGTAGTAGCTAAGCAACCTAGGGATTTCCTGTATCTGAAAACAGACCTGGAACCTGGGTTGAAGCAGGTAGAAGTAACTATTGAAGAGTATAGTTAGGTGGGTAGCCATGTTGGTCTGCAGTAGAATAGTAGAATTTTTGTCCAATGGCACCTTAGAGACCAACAAGTTTTTCAGAGTGTAAACTTTCAACAGGCAAAGCTCCGTTCTTAAGGCACATGTAGGAATGGAGATCCCTGAGCCTTCATATCCTAGCTAAAGATGGGTGGAGTATTACAAGGGAGGGTATCAGGATGTAAAGGTACAATGCAGCTGATTCGAGCAGAAATTAGCATCTATAGTGCGATAAGAATCCTAAATTTCTGTTCAGCCCCAGGGGTGAGGTGGGGCACATTTGTGAATAAACTCCATTTCAGCAATCTCATGTTATAATCTCCCTTGAAGTTTCTCTGTTTGAGTACAGCCACTTTTTGATCAGCAGTGGAATGTCCTGGAAGATTAAAATGTTCTTCCACTGTTTTTTGAATGTTGTGATTTCTAATGTCAGATTTATATCCATTTTATTCTTTTGTTCAGGGACTGACCTGTTTATCCAAGATGAAGAGTGAGAGGGCGTTGCTGACACTTGATAGCATATATAACACTGGAAGATGAACAAGTGAGTGATACTGAGATGGTATAACTGGTATTGTTAGGTCCAGTGTTGGGAAGTACATTATTATGAGTGAGAAGTTAAGTCCCCTAACCCTTACCCACACTCTGAGACCAGAGCCTGCAATAAACAAAGATGCCAACTCTGTTCCCATATTTACTCTGACAGCATGATTACTGGACCTAACAACACCAGAACAACAAAAGAATAAATGGACATAAATCTGACACTAGAAATCACAACATTCAAAAGGCAGTGAAAGAACATTTTAATCTTGCAAGACATTCCATTGCTGACCTAAAATTGGCTGTCTTCAAACAGAGGAACTTCAAGGGGAGATTACAACATGGGATTGCTGAAATGGGTTTTATTCATAAATTCCCTTGCTGAAGTAGTAAGAAAATGGGATATCCAGTGGGGAAGTGACCTCTGGTCTTAACAGATGGTGACGATCAAAGTATATTATTTATCACACTGAATATTTTCAAGTAAAATTCTATGCAAGCTTGAAAATTAAAGTTTTGACACAGTATTTGGAAGGTGCTGTATTTGCTACTCTCTTCTGATAACTTCCTTGATATGCTAGAACCTTTTTGTCCTGATCAGTTAATGTGAACTACATAAGAAGTACCCATTGCACTGCTCTTTTTAACACTCTGTATAGTCCTGCTGTGCACAGTTGTGCCAAATTCCATGCTAGACTTGATAAAAATCTATTGATTATATAACTGTGTGTATTTATGTACCCATACAGATAAGCCCTTTGAGTAGGTTTATGCTATGATAATAAAAATAAAATAGGTTTGGAAAAGCTTGATTACTCCCAGGATTATACTGCTTTAGTAAAATTCCCACCTCCAGTCTTTACCATGGCTTCTCGCCAGTCCCTGGTTTAAGCAAGTGAGGGTGAACAGGCTGAAACTGAATCCAGACAGGTTTGCTGTACTGACAGAGAACTCAGCTGCCTTGAATGATATGGCCACTTTAAAGATACACATTGTTGGGGTGCTTTTGTCCACACTGGTATAGAATCTCAGGTTCCGGTCTGTAGGTTGTTGCTGTAGCCAAAAGAGATTTCCCTGTCTGTGTCTTAGACCAGAGGCTCGCGCACCTCCTAAAAAGATCTGATCTCATCATGCTGAGCCACACATCAGTCACATCCGTACATAACTACTGCAATGTGCTTTATGTGGAGCTGCCTTTAAAAACAGAGAAGCTTCAGCAAGTGCAAAATGAGGCTGATTGTTTTATTTATTGATGTAAAATATTTATGAACTACTTCTCCCAAATGTGGCCTCACATTTTACAAGAGATGCATATGATAAATTCCCAGAATAAATACCAACCTAAAGCCATATCCACAGTCCACTGAATCAGTAAATAAATAAATATAAAAATCAATAGAAAGCCCTATGGAATAAAATCAGCCTTCAGGCGTTCCTCGGTCAGAGCAAGAAAGGAGCGTTCTTTCTACTGGTAGGCCATTCCTTGGTGCTAAAACACACACATACACCTGAAATGGACTGCTATAAACAGAACCTCTTTGTATGAGGGAATGGTGATATAAACTGGCTTGAAGAAGAGGACTGTTAGGAGGCATTTGAAGAACTGCAAAAGAAGGCCACCTGAAAGTCCAGAAATTATCCAGTAGGTGAGTCACCTCTGATTCTTACAGTAATAGGTAGCACTAGTAATAGGCAGCACTAGGTGAGTGACATTATTTTGGAATTGGCATTATATACAAAAGAAGAGGCTACTAGCAATGCCATCCAAAGCAGAGTAACATCCTTATAAAGTTGATGGGCTCAAAAGGGAGGGTTTAGTATTGCTCCACTGAGGGCCAAGCTACACATGACAAATGACACTTGAACGGCAAGTGGACTGAGTGGAGGGCAAGTGAACAAGGAGAAATACACTTGCTGTTCAAGTGTCATTCGTCATGTGTAGCTTGGCCCTCAGTCTCCCAAGATTCTATAACATGTATGACATGAACAAGACAAGTAGTTAGTTAGCAAAGAATTCATTGTCCATGGTACCAAAGAATGCCTAATTCCTGGAAATGTTGTTACTTAAGAGCCAGTTTGGTGTAGTAGTTAAGAGCACGGGACTCTAATCTGGAGAGCCGGGTTTGATTCCCCACTCCTCCACAAAGCCAGCTGGGTGACCTTGGGCGAGTCACAGTTCTCTTGAGCTCTCTTAGCCCCACCCACCTCACAGGGTGATTGTTGTGGGGTAATAATAACACTTTGTAAACCGCTCTGAGTGGGCATTAAGTTGTCCTGAAGGGCGGTATATAAATCGAATGTTATTATTATTATTATTATTATTACTTTGATCACAGGTTTCATTATTTTACATGTAGGGCCAAGCTACACATGACGAATGACACTTGAATGGCAAGTGTATTTCTCCCTGTTCACTTGCCCTCTACTCAATCCACTTGCCATTCAAGTGTCATTCGTCATGTGTAGCTTGGCCCGTAGTGGAAATACTCTTATCTGGCACCCACTTGATTGTGGCTTTCAACTGCATGTCCCTGCTGTGACCAGAATGTAATGCTTCTATTTATTTTTGCTGGTTACCCCAGCAATAAAAAAGTATTGTGTAGCTGAAATACCAAGGCCTAGCTGCTATTTTCTTGCAGGCTGCTTGTAAGCATTTTTATTCCCACCCTTTCAGATGGAGTTATGAAATGTAAGCTGTTTTCAAGCCTCTTTATTGAAACAGAACTTCAGCTATTTATGCAAGAGGAGACAGACAGGGCTTTTTTTCTGGGAAAAGAGGTGGTGGATCTCTCTATTATCTCATGTGCACGTGCAAAGTGTGTGCGCACTGCCAGAAACACACGATGATATCACTTCTGGGAAGTGACGTCACTTCCAGAAGTGACCTTGCGGTTGTCCCCCCTCCTTCTCCCCCTCGGCGGGCGCCTCCACCAGCACCACCGTGAAGTTGGTGGGCAGGATAGGGGCCCTTTACCTGTGGGGTGGCTGAGGGGGGAGCTGCTCCACCAAGCTGCTCCTTCGCCACCGCCTCCAGCTAGCCAGCCGCACGCCTCCTTCCTTCTCTCGCCGCTTGCTTGGCGCAGTGGCAGTGGGAAGAGCAACAGGAGGGTGGCTTTCTCTTCCTTTCTTCTCCTTCCTGGCCTGCCTCTCAGCCAGCCAGGTGGTGGCGGCGCCTCAGGAAGGAAGGTAAAGAAAGGGAAGAAGAAAAGACACAGAAAGAGAAAGGGAGGGAGGGAAAGAAAGAAGGAAGCAAGGAAAGAAGGAAAGAAAGAGAAAGGGAGGGAGGAAAAAGCCAGGGAAGCGGCCAGGGAAGCAGGTGGCCCGGGAGAAGCTCCACCCGGGGAGCTGGGCGGTGGGCGGTGGGGCTATCAGTCAAGTGATATTTTTTCAGAGGTGCTGGATCTCAGATCCTGGGAGATCCCGCTGAAAAAAAGCAGCCGATTGGGGCCGATTTTGGCCCCAAATAGTCAAATCAGCCCCACACAGAGTGCAGGAGTGCTTCTGTGGCTGGTGCAATGACAGACCATGCAACCAGCACAAGATAAGTGCCAGGTCACCCCTCCCACTAGGAGGGTATCGGGACCTGGGTATAGGGAGGGTATAGGGAGGGACCTACTTGCATAGGACTGCAGCCCTAGGTTACTTCCACATAGACCTCTTGCTCTGTGCACCCCCCGCCCCTTATGTGGCAGTTTCTTTTCTGGGCTTCCCATATAACATCATCATGCAGTTGCCAGCTTTCTAGGTTTTGCCCTGATTTGCTGCAGTTTACAAACGCTACCTTGATACAATTTTTGGGAAGACTACACAAAGCGGGTTTAAGGTCCATGTGGACAGGAAGGTGCAGGTTTCTGCACTTCCCTGCCCACACTGAGAGTCACTTTCTTCCCATTTCACCACATGCATGCCCCTCTCCCACTAGCAAGTTTTTGCTGGTTTAAAAAGATTGTTTAAAACACTTGGCAATACATGTACTTCTGATTTTTTTAATGTCACAAGGCATTAAAAGTGCAGGCGCAGCAGGAAAATACAGAGAAAATGGATGTGCTGAGGCTCCGTTGTTGTTACAAATGCCTTTGCATTCACAATGGCAACGAGAGCAAATTGGGGAGTAGTTCCTGTGTGGAAACAACCCTATTCTTGTTTTGATGAAGTGGGCAGAAGTTTATGCTACAGTATATTTATTAGTCTTTAAGATGCTACAGGACATGTTGTGTGTGTGTGTGCATGCACTCGTGCACATGCGATTGCACAAATACACCCCTCTGACCCTTCACGATGCATGCAAATGTTATTGGGTTATGGTCTACATTCAAAAATGGACCCCAGCTTCAGAGCTGGAGATTGTAGCTAGATTGTTAGCTGACTTTGACCTTCATGTGGTTCTTGCAATGTTAAAATTTTTGTCTATGGCATTTAAATTATGCTATTTTATAATGTAAATATTGTACTTATAATTATATATTTTGTATTTAAATGTTTTTATATGCTTATGACTAGTCTTTAAGCATTAAATACATGAATGAAATTTAAATTTTTAAAATACACACACACTCCTTTACAATGCATGCAACTATTACTTCATTTGACAAAGCTGCCTTGGGTCATTGCAGAATTGGTCTTGTCATGTTTTTCCTTTCAGACTTTTGTAGGTACTGTACTGTAAGGAAGTGATCTTAAAGAGACACATCAGTAAAAGGATAGGGAGGGATTATAGACTTTACTACTATTGCTATAAGTATGAACCTACTGGGTAGTTTCTATGTTGTCAACATGTCATCTTAGAATTGCTTATGCCCTATTTCAACATTTCTTCAGCTCTATATAAGATTCTTGCTGGTTTTATATCTTTGCAAATTTGCATGCACATACTCTATTACATCATTTATTGAAATGTCTTTGAAATTGACTCTACTGACTCACACTGTGTAATCCGCCTTGAGTCTCAATGAGAAAGGCAGATTATAAATTAAGTAAATAAATAAATAAGGATCTATGATCTAGTAAGCACTTGGCTCTTTGTTCTTTTTGTCCCTTATATATTTTAAGCATTTCTGCCATCGTCTTGCTTGCTCTGTCTACATGAGCGATGGCGTGAAATGTCATCACCTGGGGATAGCACCCTTCTTAAAGACTGAGTGTTTTTATTTGAGAGATTTAAATTGCTTTTGCGCCTTTGGAAGTTTGCTCATTTGTATGAACATTGGATTGTTGATCATGCGGAATAGACAGCGGAAGAAAGGCATTTGTAATTCAAATGAGCATTCTGGCCAGTGTAGCTTAAACATTGACATTACAAACTGACTGATACAAAAACCTCGTTTCCTTGCAGAAAATACTCTAACTCTAAACTAACTTTCAGCCAAGGGCAATTTATTGGAATACTGGCCTAATATATAGAACTTAGGTGGATGTGATATCTACTTTTGAAAAGAAATTTTAAGAGAGGTGTGAAGAGAAGGAAGAAAGGATGAATTATTTAATCAAGAGTGTTCTAGATCATCCTATTATAAACATTTTTGATAACTGTATATAATAAAACTTTTAACATATATGCCAGAACTAAAGCTATACTCTGTACGGAATCCTGCAGAACTGGAATAGATGGATTTCAGACAATGAAAGTTAAAATTTGAGCATTAAAATGTAAATGTTGAAATTCAAACACTGAAATCAGAATTTGGCAATTAAAGTCAATCAAATATTGTTGAAGGCTTTCATGGCCAGAGAACAATGGCTGTTGTGGATTTTCCGGGCTGTATAGCCGTGGTGTTGGCATTGTAGTTCCTGACATTTCGCCAGCAGCTGTGGCTGGCATCTTCAGAGGTGTAGCACCAAAAGACAGAGATCTCTCAGTGTCACAGTGTGGAGAAGATGTTGGTAGGTAATTTATATCTACTCAGGAAAGTGGATTTGGGCTGAGTCATCCTGTAGGAGTTTCCCAGGGTGTGGAATGCTAATGGCAGGAGGCTTCACTGTATCCTGAGGAGGTTCTTTTGCATATGGATTGGTGCTTGATATGCTAATCTTCTCTGCAGGGCTGTTGCGGGATGTAGAGTATTTCGTTAGCCTGGTGTTTTGCAGGACTGGAAACCATGCTCTATTCATTCTTAAAGTCTCTTCTTTCCTGTTGAAATCTGACAAGCACACTTAAGCACAGCAATACTAAATATGTTACAATAAACATTTTGATGCCAATATTTGATGGATGGTGGGAAATGTGAAAGTCAAATTTCAGAAAACTACCAATTTGTTTTCAAAACCACTGCAAAAGACTGATGATGATGATGACCTTTAATAGCTCTCAATGGTTTAGAACTAGGATATCTAAAGGACTGCCTCCAACCATAGAACCTGAACTGGGAATCTAAGGTCTTCAGCCAATGGCCAGGGCTACCAAGAACCATTAGGAAACCACAGTCAGATTGTCTGGGTCCCCCCTTGCACCACAAGACCGAACCCAAACAACATGAAAGATCACATGATTTATATTAACTCCATCAACTCCACACACACACACACACCCCGTGGTGATCAATCAGGTCCCCTGGAATTTTGGGCCCCTGGTTCTCCTGCCACCTTGGCAGCCCTGATGGTAGCCTGCTCTGTGGGGCCCACCTGACAAGATGTGAGATTGCTGGGCATGTGGGAGAGGGCTTTTTCAGATATTGCAAATAAACTGTGGAATTCTCTCCCCAATGAGTTCCAAAAGCCCCACAGTCCCTACCGAGTGACATTGTACTAAAATTCATTTTTAGAGACTATTTAAAAATGGGTAATTTTTTCATTGATTTTGCTGTTGCTGCTGCATTCTGTTTTTTTTATTATTATTATTGGTATTATTTCTTTCCCTTACCATCTGCTGTTGCTGTTGACTTGATTGTACATGCATTTGTTTTAATTTTTTGTTTTTGTTATGCTTTTTATCATGATTGCTTCAAGAATTATGTGTAAAGCAGAATATAAATGCATTTCAAGACCTTGCTGGACATTTGTCTCTTTTTCCTATGCTGATAAATCTCAAGTGGCTGGGCTATCAATTCCAGCCTCTTGTTCTAGGCATGTCCTTAGTATTAATTCTTTGCATATAATCTGCGTACTTTTTGTCTCTTGATGCCAATGCACTCTATACTTCTATCCCACATGAAGGAGCTAGGGAGGTGATTAGATCTGTATTAATAGGGAGACACAGCACCCATCTACCCCTTTTCTTTTAGATCTGTTAGAAATCATTATGGAAAAGAATTTCTTAAATTCAATAACCAATTTTACATTCAAATTAAAGGGGTAGTCATGGGGTGCTCAGCGGCTCCTAGCATTGCTAATCTTTTCATGACCCACTTAGAGCAGAAATTTATACTAAATGATAAGGAGAACCCTTTTGGGGGGGATATAGTTGTCTTTAAAGGGTACATAGATGACATCTTTTTGATCATGCACAATGCAGACTGTGTTCATAGTATAGTTGAGTGGTTAAATCATGTAGATGATAATATCAGTTTTTATTGGGATGGTAGTTTCAACCATATCAATTTCCTGGATGTTACTGTATATAAAATTGATGAAGGGAGACTAGGGGTACATCTATATAAAAAACCAACGGATTGAAGGTCATATCTGCATTTCTCTTCTTCTCACCCGGGCCCTTTAAAAAGGAATATTCCGGTGGGGCAACTGTTAAGGATAAAAAGAAATTCTACTGATAACAAGAACTTTTTTAGGGACAGTAGGGAACTCATGGAGTCATTTCTGGATAGGGGTTATCCAAGGCGGGTTGTGTTAAATGCAAACAAAAGAGCAATACAAACGGACCGTTGCACCTTATTACAACCAAAAAATAAGGAGGATCATAATTATATTAAATGGGCTATTGACTACATCTTTCTTTCTTTTAAAATTAGTAAAATTGTTAAGAGACATTGGCATATTATCAGCGACCTACCTGGCTGCGATATAATGCCATCCATTGGGTACCATCGTATCCAAAATTTGAAAAATATTTTGGTGCATTCCAGTTATCAGGATACAGATATAATAACTTTAGATCAGAAAGGGCGTTTCCCTTATGGCAATTGCAATCTGTGCAGGTTTGCTGTTAAAGCTGCTAATATATTGAATCTACTTACTAACATGCCTTTCCGAGATGCTCCTTTTTCCATGTGTTAAACTAGTTCTGTCTTTTATGTGACACAGTGCCCATGTTTAAAATTGTATATTGGAAGTACAACAAGACCCCTGAAGACCCGTGTACAGGAGCACAGATCTAGAATAAAGAATAAAACCTTAGATGCTCCCCTGGTCTCACACTTTGTGGAAAATCATTTAGGAAATTGTACCTTTAAATTTTCAGTTTTATCAGTTATCAAACTCAATGAAGGTATGGCTCCCCAACATAAATTGCTTCAGAGGGAAATGGAATGGATTTATACAATGAATTCATTAATGCCAAATGGCTTGAACAGCAGCATTGATTATTCCTGTTTTCTGTGATTCTGTATGGTATACTTTATGTGTATGTTCTGTCCCCTTAATGAAATTGAATTCTTGTGTATAAAAGTGGATGATGTAAGATGTTAGGTACAGCAAATGTCCTTCGAGAACTACACCAACTGGAAACCGTTTGATATAGTGATTGATGTAAGGACATGGGGTAAGATTCTTTAATGGTACATTGATTCTTTGATTCTTTATATGGTTGTTCTTAATACGTGTAATTTCTTTTAGTGATTATCATGGTCAAAATGAGCTTTTGAAAAAGTGTTTATCATGAAATGGGACTATAATGCTGGCACACGCCCGTCAAGCTCCATCCCTTTTGAAAATCTCAAATACAGCCATATTTTACTTTTTGTGCATCTTGGTCAGAAGGTGCACTTGCCGGCCTTCCTGTAACTACTCAACAACAGAAGCACTTTTCTACATCTGCAAAAATAAAAATAAAAAAAAATACAAGATTAAAAACTGTTCCAGGATTGCAAACTTACCTTACTTGACCTTTACTAGTGGTGTGTATATTGTTGGACCTCTTCTGAAAATATTTATTGTGTGTAATATGTATTGAATGTATTTATTGAATTATTGTGATGGTTTACATTACTGAGCACTTTATATAACATTAAAATTGTAAAAATTATATTATATATTGTCCCTCCGATAGGCGCTGCCTTTCCTTTTCGGCTATATTCAGAGAAGTCCCTTATCCTGGCCCACTTGAATGTATTTTTAGGCAATACAAACACATCAGCTAACATTACCAACTTCATGTTGGGAACTTCCCAGAGATCTTGGGGGTGTAACCTGAGGACAGTGGGGTTTGGGGAGGTGGGGGACCTAAGTGGGGTATAATGCCACAGAGTCCAACCTCCAAAGCAGCCATTTCCTCCAGGGGAATGTACCTCTGTCATCTGGAGATCAGCTGTAATTCTGGGAGACATCCAGCCCCCCCCCCCCCGGAGGCTGGGAACCCTAGCCCAAAATAATCACTTCCTTACCGAATTCAATGCTGATGTGAGCCAATTTTGTGATAAATGAAAATGCATTCTTTTAACAGACTTGGAGCAGCTATTTTGTTAGCCCTGGGCAGTTGCTATGGAAAAAAACATGGAGATATTGCAGATTTTTCCTACGAGAATAGACTCTAATAACTCTTTTGAATTAAATAAAAAAAATCACTTCTGGTCACCAAAGAGACCAAGGCCTGTTTTTTGTTAGTCTTTAAAAAAAAAAAACTTTGTCAGTTTGGTATGTCACTCCTTTTAAATGCCATTGAGGGATGGAAATATAATTTATAACTTTGAAAGGTTATTTTTTCTTTATCTTAGCTCTGGGCAAAATTTGCTTTCTGTGAGGAACTTAATTCCCTCCAAATATAAAGATATTATCTTATGTAGATTGAGTGAAATTGTGCTATTTGGGGTTCCCAGCCCTTAACACCAAGAAATAATTGACCAGTTCCTAGGCAACAACATATTCCAGGTAAATAAAGTACCGTTAGATTTGTATGCAACCGTAGCCATGTAGACGGTCTTTGCTGTGCCATAATCAATGAAGTAATATCTAAAATCAGGAAAGCGCATAGGACACAATGCCCCCAGGCTGGTTGATGATTTTAGTGTGCTGATATCTCACATGATCTATCATTTCAACATGATTTTCTCATTTCAGGAGGTTAAAGGAAATGCTCTATCAACTTGACCAATACCTACATCAAAGAGTATTAAAAAAGTACTTCCCCAAGGAGTAGTTTTTTTTTCTGACATGGGAGAAATTCTACTTGGCCCCATCTTGCTACTTACATGTGTTCCTTGCTCAGATTCTGGCTCTTTTTGACTCTTCCTCCCCATAACTTTTGGCTTTTTATAATCTTTTTAATTTTTCAGAAATAATCTGTCCATTTAAAACTTTATTCAGTACCTTTTCTCAGTTTTAAAAAAATAAACTTGAAACATTGCTTTATGTGGAGAGGAAGGAGGCAGAATGTTGCTCCTCCTGGAGCTATCTGCTGCCTTTGATACACTAGACCATGCCATCTTGTTGACGTGCCTGGAAGCAGAAGTAGGTATCAAGGGATGTGCCTTAGAGTGGTTTAAATCATTTCTCATGGAACAGACTCAAAGGGTAGCTGTTGGGGCCCAACTATCTGCAGAACAGGAATTAACTTGTGGGGTTCCATAGGGTGCAGTCTTATTCTCCATGTTATTCAACCTCTGTAAAAAGCCTTTAGGAGAACTCATTTGTAGCTATGGAATTAGATGCCATCAATATACAGATGACACCCAGCTCTATATCTCACTACCCAAATCACCATGGGATGCAGTAGAGATCTTAGGTTGCTGTTTGACAGCTGTGGTTAAATGGCTGAAGGATAAGAAATTGAAACTGAACCCAGACAAGACGGAAGTGATGCCAGTTGGGAAGGCAGAGATCTTGAAGGACATTGTACTCCCCACTTTCGATAGAGTTCGTCTGACTTTTGTAGACACAGTTAAGAGCCTAGGTGTTATACTGGATCCAGTGCTTCTGCTAAAAAGTCTTTCCACAAAGTCAACCTAGCGTGGAAGATGGCCCCTACCTCAACACGGCCAATCTGGCCAAGACTCAGCTACTGTAATGCACTGTACATTGGTCTCCTCTTTCAGTTAACTTGGAGATTCCAGAACACTGCAGCTCAGCTGCTATCGGGAGTAGAAATGAGCACAAATTGAAATATGAATCAAATTTCATGACAAATCAAGCCAATTCATGTATTGCGAAAATGTGTTTCGTGGGGCTGTTTTTCAGAAAATCAACGACATTTTGGGCTGATTTATTCGATTTGTGAATGCTTCATGATGCCAGACAGGCTGGCGCTGATCCATTGATTCCCTAGGCAACATAGGCCCGGAATGTCTACGGACCTTTTATTGCCGTGGAAACCCCAGTTGTAGCCCACATAACCTTGATAGGCAGTTCTCTCTGCCAACCTGAGGTCTCCCATTCTGTTCTATGTGAGCAATGAGCAGGGGGAAGATGGGCCTTCTGTAGCCATGGGAACACCAATCTCATCTTTCCAAACCCTATTAGGCAGGTCTGTCTGCCAACCAGAGAGCTCCTGTTCTGCTCTGTGTGAGTGTTTCTTATGTAAGGCACAACTCTGTGCCTCCTGCTTTCAGTTCCAGTAGACAGAGGGAGAGGGATGAGCTGTTGCTGGGATTTGGAGTGAGCGAGTGGATTTGTCTGGATTTGCTGCTGCTTCAAAAGAGACGGAAAAGCCTCTGTCTTATTTTCTGCTCTTATCCTTGCTGGGAAGGTTGTTGGATGAGGGTGCCTTTTTTCCTCCACTCCACCCCACGCTAGTCTCAGGGCATTGCCTGGCTCTAGGGCCTAGCTTGACTCCCTGAGAGTTTAGCATCTCTGGGTATGAAGGGGGCTGTTGTAGAGCCCCGGGATCTGACGAATCATGAACCTAACAAATCATTTCATGAAACGGGACAATTTTGTGAAAGTTTGTGGTTCGTAGTTCGTAGAATGCAACAAACCACGAAACTCAGGGTTCATTTTCCCCCCATTTTGTGCCCATCTCTGATCAGGAGCTAGGAGAACCATGAATATTACTTCAATTTTATAGTCACTCCATTGGCTTCCAATTAGTTACCAAGCCCAATTCAAGGTATTGGCTATCACCCACAAAGCTCTTCATGGTCTTGGTCCGTTATCTCTACAGGACCACCTCTCTCCCTATATTCCACCACAGCAACACCTGCTCATGGCAGGTGCCACCCTTCACATGGGCAAAATCAGTGACTGCCCATTCAAAGGCATTCTAAGTGGTGGCTCCCACTTTATGGAATGGTCTACCTGAAGAGGTTAGGAAAGCTCCCACTCTCCTGGTCTTCTGTAAATGATACAAAACTGAATTGTTCAAGAGGAATTTTTGATCAGGTGGAAGGGCTGTTCTGTAAGGAAGAGATCTCAAAAGATCCAGTAAAGGGGTAGAGGACCCATCAGTAAAGGGTTACCCCTTCCTTCCTCCCTCTCTCCCTCGCAAAATTGCATGTACTTATATCATTACATATATATTGTCTTTGATATTTATTGTACTGACTCACACTGTGTAATCTGCCTTAAGTCTCAGTGTAAAAGCCTGTAAATGAAGTAAATAAATAAATAATATAAGGGCCAGCCAATTGGCCCGTTGCATAGCCTAGTGGAATTGGGAAGAAGTAGTTGTTCTTGAGCTGAACTCATTTGGGAATTTTGTCCAAATGGGAGTAGTATGGATTTATAGTCACTTGTCATTCATACAAACATGTGGACCAACTGAGCATATCAATGCTGATGTGCACACATGAGAAATTTTACAAGGCCCTCCTTCCCCCTACCACTACAGTCAACATCACAGTCACGGCATCACTCAGGTGACAAACCGCAGCTATAGCCTCTTCATATTTAAAAGGATTACACTGTAATTGCTGTGCATATTTTTTAAAAATGTGATGCAGTGGCACTTAGAAAAATGGGACAACAGCAGGGAAAATATAAGATTGTGGTGGTGTGTAGTCTGTACAAATGCATGTTAGACATACGTCCTATGTGAATAAGCCTTTCAAACCTAACCGAGATTAATACAAAATAGGAAAGAGAAACCCTTCTGTGCTGAACCTCAGTCCTGTCCTGGCAGGGGTTGCTCAGGAATGTGTCCAAATGTGGATTTATGCTACCACACAAATACCACACATATATGATAATTCAAGAATTGTACAAGCATGGCCATTCATCTGCAGTGTTTAGGTTGCTCACTGTAGCTGCCCACCTGGTGAATAAGAGCCTAAGGGCTGACAGAGATTAGAAACTGATGAATGGTTGTGTTTGACGAAGGTAGCTCTTCACATTCCCCATACTGATCTGAGGGTTACATTTTCTGTGAGTCTTCAAAGCACCACAGAAAAGTCTGAGCCTTTCTGCTGTGTGGGGACAGCTGTCCCTAGCAAATGGGATGAAAATCTCTCTCTCTCTCTCTCTCTCTCTCTCTCCTTTTTTGAAGTGATCTCCCCCCTGTTTTCTGAAAGCACTGAAGTTCAATTTGAAATTTGTCTTCATTGCACACCATATCACTGTCTTTGTGGTGAGCTCTTTGTTACACTTTACTAATAACCTAGGAGATTCACGTTACATGGAACTTGTATATGTTATTGATGCCATTAATATTAACTATACCACAAAGGTAGTTTTTAAATTAAGCCAAAAGCATACTACATTCCAGTTTCCACATATGAATATATCTTGCCTCTCACATTGTATACTGATGTTTGAACAACAGCAAAAAGTGTAGCTGTGTCTGGGCATATGTGCAGGTGCAGTATTAATGTTCCTGAATTGTCCATCTGGCACCATTCAACAGTATTTCCATAAAATGGAAACTTCCAGTGTGCTATTCATTTTTGGCTGTTCCACCAGCATAGTAAATTTCCTTTAAAATGATTCTTTTCAGGAATTTAATGTTTGTGCAGCACTTTCATATCGCCGAGTGCTGTAAAAATACAGTTATTAAATACCGTTCAAAAGGTTCATCTACTGTAAAGAGGTTATTCTGTGCCAGCTGGTAGAAAAAAAGCATCCCAAAACTACACAGGAATCCCTGCCAGCAATAGGCTAAATCTTACATTACACATCCATACCTGGACAAAATTCTAATTTATTTCAATGGCAGTCTTGCTCAAATGCCTATTAATGGTTTTGGATTAATACAGTGCTGTGTATAAGTGGTAGTCACTCCAAATCCATTTCCGAGGCCTAGCGTTTCCCCCCTTCCCTCAGAAAGGGATAGTAAACAGAAAGGCCCATGCCAGTGGTCTTGCCAACTCACCCTTTCTACAGGATTCTTTCAGTTGCACTTTAGTCACTCCTGTGTGGGTCTCCCCTCCATTTTCTGCCTTTTTGATATGAAATTGGCAAAGAGAAGAGGAAAGAATATTTCAAAACTGGACACAAGATAGTAAGGTTTATGTGCTATGACGGAGAGCTGCAGCTGTAGGGGTAATAAAGATACATATATATGAGTGAGTTGTCCTGCAAAGACAGACTCTTTGAGGATCAAGGGCTTCCCACATGTTTGAGGAACCAGGGCTTCAGGACCAGTTCCAAATTTGGGGGACACCTAACCAGGATGCCCTCTGACGTACCCCTATTAAACATGCCACCATCCTCCTGCATACAAACAAACTTCACCTGTCTTCTAGAGGAAGAATAATTCTGACACTGCTTTAAGCAATATTCCAGGAGCCTCTAGAATAATCTCCAATTTTCTGAGGAAGGAGTGTCAGGGAGGAAGCAGAGTGCAGCTCTTTCATGCCTTTTAGATCCATCGGCCCTCACAGGGCTCAAGAGTGTGAGAGAATCATAGCTGGAGTTGCCAACCTCCAGGTGGGATCCAGAGTTCTCCTGGAGTTACAATTGATCTCCAGACTAAAGAGATCAGTTCCCGTGCAGGAAATGGCAGCTTTGGAGGATGGTAGAGTCTAGAAGTGGAAGTCCTATAGTGTCATACCTCTGCTGAGTTTCCTCCCCAAACTCTGCCTTCCCCAGGCACTGTCCCCAAATCTCCAGGAATTTCCTAAGACAGAGTAGGGAACCCTAGACATGTCTATACTCCATCATCCAAGTGTCTCTGCCAGCAGAAATTGGAAGTTTCACCAGTCCTTGAGGTGAGGCTAACTGGAGCAATCTTCCATTTCCTGCTTAAAGAAGCATAGGATGGCAAATGAAAGAGAGGCTGGAAGTAGGATAGAGCAACAACATGCACACCCAGATGCTGCCACCCAGGATAGGTGTGAGCTGCTGTTTCTTGCCACTGGCATACTCACTTTCCTGGCAGGTGGCAGCAGCTAGGAGCAACCCTTGCTGCTTCTGCCTCCCCAATTCCCCCCTGGGAAGCACTACTCTGTTTATTGACAAGTGATTAAGTGAGTAGCAGGTGTTAAGGAGCAGCAGCTGTTGCTCACTTGGAATGCCCTCTTGCCCTTGGAGATTGAGAAGGGAGAAAAGGGTATAGAGAGAGATGCCAGGAGGGGGCAGGCATTCATGAACAGAACATTCATGAACAGAAGTGTTGCCAAGTAGGCCCCCTCCCCTGCTTTAAAGCCTGCTATGAACTGTGTTAAAGTTTCCTGCATTACTGTTTCACTGCTGCACCAAAGACTGCCCTGCATGTGTGTGTTCTGGTACACGTGTCAGTTTCCTGCCTGCGTGTTAATTACCTTGCTGCCGCAATAGACTGTGTAGTTTACTGACTCCATGTTTGGGTAACTGCACAAAGGACTCTCTTTCTGGGCAGCCCTGCCCTGACCTGTATCTGGACTTCCTAGTGTGCGTTTGGACTGTGTTACAAGTGTGCCCCGTGCCTGCATTGCCATCTGCCACGGACCGTGCCTGTTCCCTGCTTTGGACTGTGTTTTACGTGCTGTTCCCCCTGCCTCCATGGAAGCCTGCCTCATATGGGCCCAAGCCGCTGCTAGCAGCCGGGCGCCTGCCGGGGAAACCTCCAGCGAGCCTGGCTAGGCGCTCCCTGGTCAGTTCCCGCCTGGAGCCTCCCGCGAGCCGGTCGCCAAGCTTGCCCTTGCTACCGGGCAGCCTGCTATCCAGCCCCTGCTATGCCCAGCCGGCATCCATGTTCCTAGGCAGCCAGAAGACCCTGGGAAGAAGACTGCTTTGGGAAGCCATTTCGGCGAAGTGGGCACACCACGTCCGCAGCGAGAGCACCTCGCCCCGCTCTGCATATCTTAGGAGCCGCCCAGGAGAAGGAACTAAGTGCCGACCATCCCAAGCACTTAGAGAATGCATCTCAAAGAAACCTCCGCATTCCAGAGCTGATGACATCAGGACAAGCCCTGTCCGCTGGAACATCCTTTCAGCCCACTTGGATTTCCCCCTCCCTCTTTTGTCCCCTCTTCCTGAGGTGTCACTTATCACAATCTGATTACTAAAGTGGCCCATCCAAGCCATTCAGTAACCCATTAGAACCTTTGTTTTAATCTGTGAGAACCACCAAGTACAGCACCAGCCCCAGGGTACGTTTTGGGGTATTTAAGCTGGTCTCCCAGACCACTCGGTGCTTAGGCCATTCCTATCCAGACTTCCTTGCTGTCCGTCTGTGGTCCCAGTGCTGGCATTGGGCCACCCTCGCTGCTGTGTCTCTGCTTCGCTCCAGGATAAGTGAGTATTCCCCCTATCATCGTTGGGAACCAGCTAATGCGAACGTCTCTGTATTTCATACTCTGTATTTCCTAGATCTTGTGTGTTTCTTGTATGATTGTGCAAGTTAGGCTTACGCCACACTGAATACACGTGTTTGGAACCTATTTGTTGTCTGCCTCTTTTTCACTAGAGTGTCTGGGATCGGGACCTCCGTATACATAGGTTATGATCTGCGCTTAATTTTAAGTTACAGACTGCTACAGCTAATTCCCCATTATAATAAAGAGCAGTTCTGGTAACAGTTTACTGGTGGAGAATGCGGGCATAACCCAGTTCGTGTGAATGCACGTGAGTCGACACGCGTGTCTTCAGCGAACTGACTTAGAGGAAAATTTTCCAGACCTCTGTGTAAAGAGCGCAATTTAGCTTAGGGAATTAAAAGTGTGAGTGTGTGTGGCTCTAGTGAGCATTTCTATCTTGTGGGTTGGCTTTTCCCCATTTCCTCCTTCAGCCAGCTTTGGACTACTTGCCTTTTGTGGTGCACCGCGAGGCCCTCCAGCCGTTATAACCGGTGTACTGTGGGTGAGGACCTCTGAACTGGTGAAGTTCCTGGCCACTTTCCGGGCCGCCTAAACGCGTCTATGTGGGTGGGATCCCAGAAGTAGGCTCTATATATATACATCCTGAAGCAGCACATATAAAATTCTCTTCCGCCCTCCCCCGTCTCTCCTAAGTCCGTCCAAACCCCCGTTCCTGCCAGCACTTAGACTTCAATCCCCGCTCCGGAGAAAACGTGAAGGGATCGTTAGTCTGTTCGTTTTAGTTTAGCTTTGGGAATCTAAAGCCAGGTTCCTGAAGCCCCGCGGCAGCCGGCCGCACCGTGCTTAAGAGTTTTAAGATAGACTCTTGGGCGCACCTCGCTTGAGAGTTTTAAGGAAGACTCTTGGGCGCACCTTGCTTGAGAGTTAATTGAACTCTTGAGCGCTTTTCCGCTTGGGAGTACAGTAGTTTTACTCCTGGGCCCTTTTGCTTGGGGACTTGCAGAGGCAGTCCTTGAGCGCATCCAGTCTTTTGGTCTTGGCTTGGAGACAGTTTAACCATTTGTCTCTGAGCACGAGGCCTGGGGACTTTTTGAGTTTAGTTCTTGGGCAGAGAGCTTGAGAGCATTTGTAGCTTCTGAGCAGAGGCTTAGGAGACCCCTTAATTGCAGTTTCTGAGCAGAGGCTTGGGAACACTTTCTGGTTTTCTGAGCGCATAGGCTTGGGAGACCCCCTGAGCTTTGGTTTTCCGAGTATAGGCTTGGGAGACCCCTGAGCTTTGGCTTCTGAGCAGAGGCTTGGGAGCACTGAGCGTTTTTGTTCTTGGGCTTAGAGAAGCTTGAGAGCACCGTCTGTGCCAGTAAACTTTTCCTGGTCCCATGGCTTGTAGGCAAGCTTGAAACGGGAATAGGAATTTTCCTTCTTCCCCGGTGGAGAAGAGCAGAGTGTAGGAACCTTAAAAATACCCTTGTGAACCTAAAAGTAGGACCTTAAAACCCCCTGGTAAAAAAAACCCTTGAGGACCTGAGGGAAGGATAAACCTCCCAAAAGGAACATAGAAAGGAAGAAGTTGTTAAAACCCCTGAGCAGCTTTAATTGCCCCACCCCTGGTGTCGCTGATCCACTCTTTAACCGTCCCGAGATCAGCCCTAAACGAAAGAAAAAATGTACCGGGCAAACCCCACCGTGCCCCGCCTGGAGAAGTGGCTAGTTAAGAAGGGAGATTGCCCCTGGGAAGCCGGTTCCTTCAAGGGACCCGACCCACTCCAGATAGTTAGAAGTGCCTTCCAAGATTTTTGTGACAAGGAGAAACCTAGATCGAGCAAAAAGGACAGATATGGAGCCTGGGCACTTTTCACTGCCCTACAGGACAGCGTGTCCCTCATTAGTAAGTTGCACACAGCGCAGGAGGAGTTAGAGGAAAGGTCAGAGCGAGAGCAGGACGCCTTGCGTCTAGAAATCCAGACTCTCAGGACCAAGCTAACCGAACAGGAAAAAGAGTACGAGAGAAGAGCAGTTGAGTGGCGCGCCGAACGCGTTAATTTCATATTAGAGAAGCAAGGACTAACCACTGCCCTCCAGGACGCTCAGCACAAGGCTGAAGCAGCCACCGCTCGTGCCGATATAGCTGAGCACGCACTAACTGAGGGACAAGAGGAGATTACTAAGCTCACCCATGCCGCCCGGTTCATGGCGGACCACAACCAGTCTAAAACCGCAGCCGCGGACCATTCAGCTTGTAAGAGGGAGCTAGAGGCCCTGAAGCGACATTTGGGGATGCAACAGGCCGTAATTTCCGCCGTGCACCCCTCAGCCCTCTTGGCCCTCCCAGAAGACAGTAAGGATAGCTGGGCATCTCAGTCGCCCCAGCCCGAGGAAGCCCCACAGCCCCTCCACCCAATAGCCACTAAAGAAATAGTATCCATGGACGAGGATGGCAGAAAGACAGACCAGGTCGTTAAGGAAACCCGCAATTGGAGGCCCGACGAGCTCCAAGCCATAGCAGATCGCATGGGACCCCTAAACCGAGACACGGCTATCCAGTGGTTCACCCACGTAACCACCTCTCAGCCCTCCGCTAGTGGTTCCGATGTAGCCCAACTGGCCCGCCACTGCGCCAGCCCCGAAATAGTCACAGCCCTTACTGCCTACGTTTCTAATCGAAAGTTAGCCACCCGCAGTCAGTATGGGTCCATCAAAGAACTGTGCGCATTCCTATGGCCCACCAAAAGCTTGAAAGCCCTGTATATTGCAGAGTCCCAAAAGCCCGGAGAGGACCCAGAGGCATATCTAGCTAGGAAGCAGCTTCTCGCTGAGCTAGCAGACGAAGTGGACTTAGATGCCAGCGATGTACCCGACTTTGACGAGTTAGAGTTCAGGAGGGCAGTTATAGATGGACTCAACAGCACCACTCGCCTAGCCCTGGCAGGAGTAGAGCCCGGGAGCATCTCATGGGTAGACCTGGAAGCTCGCATCAGGAGCATTGCTGGCCTGTTGCGAGAAACCGGCGCCATTCGCCATGTGAAGTCCCCGGCCTCTCGTAGAAAGGAGAGCGAGCCGATAAGTGCAGTCACTTACGCCAATCATGGCCCCCACTCTCAGTACCGACCGCAGGGACGCAGCTCGTACTCGGAGGCAAGGGGAGGAATCCTGAGGGGAAGGAGCAGCAGTTTCAACCGGGGAAGAGGACCAAGGGACTACCGCCCGGGAGTCTCCTTTGCGCCCACCCCGAGTTACGGCTCCTCCTCCCAGCAGGGACCCCACGAGCCCCGATCACAGGATGCGCCCCTAGCCCCTTCCCATTCTCGAGCATCGCACCCGTACAACCATCAGGTCTACCCGCCTCCAGATCAGTCTAATGCTTGGGGAGCATCACAGGGCGACCACGAGGGCCCAGTCCAGGGACCCCCTCCGTTGGGAACTTTGGATGCGCCTCAAAAACATTGGAGCGAACATGGAACTATTCGATGGAAAGCCCACGTCCGTTCTAATGAAGGCGATCATGGAGTGGGAAGACCAGCAGCAGCCCCCAGTACCCCCGTCGGCGCCCCCTTTGCCGCCAGACCCTCCCTTCTCAAGTCCCCCGATAGCTGCGGTCCGGGAACGCCCGAGCCCCAATAACCCCTTCAGAGGGAGCTCCACGTCTACCGACCAGTGTGCAGGATCAGAATAGGGTTGCCCCGAGTCCCAGTCTCCTTCCGTGGGCATAGTTGCCAAACTAAAGCCGGACACATGGGGGAGACCGACAGTAAAGGCAGGGATCGGGACTCCCAGGGAAAAGAAGAAGCCTGCCACCCTCCTCATAGATACCGGAGCTTCACTTAATATACTCCGGCCCACCTTAGTCACAAAGGGAACTCAGACCCCCACCACCATGCAGCTCGCCGGTTTCGGAGGCGGCATGCAGGAATCCCAGGTCTGGCAGGATATCCCCCTCTCCGTTGGGAACCTGGCCACCCGGATTTCGGCATGCGCAAACCGGGGAGAAGATGATGGACTTTTGGGCATGCCATTCTTCCGAGCCGAGGGACTGACCATTGACCTAGCGAATGGACTCCTGTGGCGCATCCCAGGAGGCCCAGACTTTGTCAATGCAGTCCATCGATGTGCAGCCCTTAAGGCCCCCCTTCCTCTCGCCCCCATCACAGGAGACCCCTGGGTTCAGGACTTTCCCGAAGTGTGGGTGACAGACAAGGCCGAGTGTGGGATAGTGAAGGGCGCCTGCGTCCTGATTGAAGGAAAGGACCCCCCTCCCCAAAGGCAGTATAAGTACCCAGCGGAAGCTGAGGCAGGGATAGCCAAGACTATAGAAGGACTCCTTGAGTGGGACGTCATACTCCCGATGCAGTCCATCTGCAACGCCCCATTGTGGCCAGTTCTAAAAGCAGATGGAGTGACCTGGAGAATGACGGTCGACTTCCGTGCCCTGAATGCCACCACCCCTCCAGTTGCCCCGGTTGTGGCCAAGTACAACGAGATCCTGACGGCCATTGCCGCTGGGTCCCAGTTCTACTCGGTCATAGACCTGGCCAACGCTTTCCACTCCATCCGGTTGCATGAGTCTTGCTGGTACAAGTTCGCGTTCACCTTCCGCGGCCAGCAATACGCATTCAAGCGGACACCCCAGGGATTCCACTCCAGCCCCAGTATTTGTCATGCCCATGTAGTTCAGATGTGGGAACACCTCCAACCCTCCTCGAGGCCCCACGTACTGAGCTACGTGGATGACATTTTAGTCCACGCCCCTACGGAAGAATTAGCCCGCCAAATCACCAGGGAAGTCCTGGAACTCCTCCGCGAGACTGGGTTCAAGGCAAGCAGGGAAAAGGCCCAATTGGTTCAGACCAGCGTCAAGTACCTGGGTCTGACCCTGGGACCCGAGGGTCGCACCCCGGATGCCCAGCGAATGGAGGTCATTTCCAAGCTGCCTGCACCCACCGATGTCCCCTCCCTCAGAGCCCTTCTAGGAACTTTTAACTTTTCCCGAGACTTCATCGAGTCCTTTGCAGACAAGGCTCGCCCCCTTTATGCTCTCCTCAAGAAGAACACTCCCTGGGAGTGGGGACCGGATCAACAGACAGCCTTAGCCGAGCTGAAGCGCAGCCTGGCCGCAGCCCCGGCCCTAGCCCATCCAGATGTTACCCAGCCATTCTTTATTCAGCTAGCCGTGTCAGACAAGAGCATAGGAGCCACGCTCACCCAGCAGCAAGCGGGAACCGCTAGAGTAGTAGCCTATGCCTCTCGCAACCTAACTGCAGTAGAGACCAAGTTCAGCCCATGCGAGAAGACGTGCCTTGCTCTAGTTTGGAGTCTGACCCATTGGGAATTTATCATAGGAGGCTCACGCACAATAGTTCAAACCACTCACACGCCCCTCAAATATATTCTGTCTGGCAAGATACAAGATGGACAAGTCTCAAACGCCCGCATAGCACAATGGACCCTGGCCCTGGTCAACCGCGGAGTAGAGTTTAAAAAGGAAACCACTGAGCCACCAGCTCCCTATGGCCTATTAGTAACCGGGACCGAGCACGAGTGCCCCCTGGACCCGCCACCGCAGGTTGTTTGGCCAGTCACTTGGGGAGTCCCGCTAGAGGAAGCCCGACTGAACGGCTTCACATGCTGGTTCTGCGACGGCTCCTCCTTTCACGTTGGAGGCTCCCCTCGGACAGGCTACGGCGCCGTGCGAGTGAGCGACGCATGCACTCTAAAGGGTCCAGCCCGCCCCCATTCCAGCCAAGCGGCTGAGGTGCAAGCGCTTCTGGCAGTGCTTGAGTTTGAGCCCCCAGAAAGCCCACTTGCCATTTACACAGACTCGGATTGGACGGCCAAAGCCGCCACGGTCTGGCTACCGGTATGGCAGAATCAGGGGTGGAGAGCTAGTGATGGGAAACCCGTAGCCCACCTGCAGCTATGGCAGCAAGTAGCCGCGCTCCTTCAGTCCCGCACAGGCCCAACACAGGTTACCCATGTTAAAGGGCATCAAAAGACAAACTCAGAGACCGCTTATTGGAATGACCAGGCAGACCTCGCAGCCAAGGCAGCCGCCACAGAAAATGCTCCCTTACCGGAACCAGCCACCGATTGTCCTCTCCACCCTGTCACCACCCGAGCACAAGCCCGCAGCCAGGCTCAGGGAATCGCAGGAACACTAGACCTAGCACAACTGCAGATATCTGACCCAGAAGTAGCTGACCTCCTAGCCGCAGGAAGAGATCAGACAGGAAGACTAATGATCCGAGAAGAGGAAGGCATAGTTTGGGCAGTAGATGCAGCCGGTGAACGCCACTGGGTAGTGCCATTGGAAGTTAGGGCCGACTTAATTCAGTTTGTCCACGAGCAGGGACACCGAGGCAAGGACCTGACTCTGGAAAGGGTAAAAGAGGTTGGATGGTGGCCTGGCATGCGCACCGAAGTAGCGCAATGGGTAGACAACTGTCTGTCCTGCGCCATGGTCAATGCAGACCCCACCGGACCTAGAGCTCCCCTCCAGCATCAGAGAATTGACGGACCCTGGGCTCGCATACAGATTGACTTCATCGGCCCCCTTCCCCCCACTCCTCGCGGCAATCGCTACTGTCTCACTGTCATAGACCCCTTTAGCAAATGGGTCGAAGCGTTTCCTTGTAAGCGCAACAATGCAGCCACCACAGCCAAACTACTGTTCAACAATGTTTTTTCGAGATGGGGCATTGTGAGAGTCATGGACTCTGATTTAGGCTCACACTTCATCGGAGAAGTCACACAGGAGCTTTGCAAGGCGCTAGGCATCCAGCAACGCTTCCACATAGCCGGCCACCCTCAAGCTTCAGGCGCCATAGAAAGAACCAACCGGACCCTCAAGGAGGCTCTCCGCAAGATGGTTTGCTCCTCCGGGAGAGACTGGGATGAAAAACTCCCCATAATCCTAATGGCCATCAGAGGCACCACCGCAGTTCATGGGCTCACACCCCATATGGTAATGACAGGGCGAAGAATGCAGCTCCCGGAGGCCTTCTGGCTAGATACGCAGCTCCCTTCTGATATGCAGCCCGTAGTGATTAATGACGCTTGGGTCCAGGACCTGCTCTCATCCATACACGCCGTCCACATGCAAGTGGCCCAGAAGTTGGGCACAGCTCAGAAAGATATGGACCGCAAACTAGGATGGGTCAGGAACCCCAGGCAGTGGAAGGAAGGACAGCTCGTTCTGTACAGGAAGTTCTCGCAAAAGGCGCATTCACTAGCAGCCAAATGGCAAGGCCCAGTCCCCATCACGAAAAGAGTCTCTCCAGCCGTCTATCAGGTAGCTATCCAGAGGAAGACGGGAGGCACTTGGCTAAAATACTTTCACGCCTCTCAATTAAAGGAATGGAAAGGGAAGCCGCTCCAAACCGCCCCTCCTGTGTATGACCCTGGGGGAGCCGCCACCAGCCCAGCCCCCCTCTGCCCAGTGATTCGCCAGATATCCCTCCACCCTGGGCCAGAGATACCCTGTGTCCCCTTAGACCAGACCTTTGTAGCCTTAGTATAAAAGAAACAGTAGGATATGTAGAAATAGGTGTGAATGTCAAGAGTTTTTCCAATTCTATTCTTTAACTTCATTAGGCGGGCCCCACAGTTGGGACCCTTGGGGAAGACACGGCAACCAAAGCCAAATAGGACCACCACCGAAAGTGATTCTTAATTGGATTGTTCGGGAAAAAATTGCACAGGCAAAAGAGATTTGCTGTGTGTGAAAGTGTTTGGAGAGGCTTTAGCCCAAAAGTGAATGCAGTCTTCCAACGTTGAAACCACCAAAAAAGGTGATTTCTTTGTTTGAAAACATTTCACCCGCCGTGCTGGTGAAGATCCCGCATCTACGTAGATTCGGGGTCTCACCTGCCAGACCCACGCTTTCGCATGATGGTCGGCTTTGGCTTTGAGGGCCGTGCCTCCCCTGGAAAAGGACCCCCAGATCGCCCAACATCCCTCTTTTACTAATGTTCATATTCGTCATGGTGAGTTGCTATACGGCGCCACCATCTAGTACGCTTTAGTGCAAAGGTAAAAGACCCGCCAGTATTTTGTAAATATGTTACCTCTGGAATGTGTTATTGGGGTGCGTTCGCCACGCACAAGGGGCAGCGTGCCTCATTTACATAGCCAGGATCCCCCGCGCCAAGATGACCCCCGAATAACCCAGACCCAGTGGCGCCGGCAGATCTCGGCCGTCTTCGCCGCTTTTCGATAAACGCTGCTGAGCGCCCTCGGCTCCACTTCGGCCCTTTCCGCCAGCAGCCGCTCGCCCCACGTACTAATATCTTTTCCCTTGCCCGTACCGTATAAGGGAAAAGAAGGGGGGGAGACATATTGAAGATATAATGAAGCCCTGCCAGGCACCCCAAGTAAGGGCAACCTAAAAGTACCCCAGACCCGTATGCTTCTTGCTCCGTGTGTTTTTCTTTTTGCTCAGTGCATTTTTCTTCTTGCTCAGTGTATTTTTCTTCTTTTTGCCCGATGTATCTTTTTTTTTTAACCAGAAAACGGGGCCTCCCGAGGGAGTCCCTCCAAAAATTGGTTGTCCTGCAAATATATGACGAAGGCCTATTTTTGGAAAATTAAAGCGAGGGCCCCCGTCTGCAGCAACCCTTATAGTTAATGGAAACCGCTCTCTAGTTTTTTTTCCTTTTAAAACGGCAAGGCCAGGCCGAGCCGGACCGATAGCTCTCAGCCCGCAAAATAAGAGCAGCCCGCCACCGAGCAAGGGGCACCTGAAGGCCACATAGTCTAGGCACCCAGGGACCCCTGGGGCGAGTTTGCATAATCCCGCCTAACGCACAGCCGACCCTTGCTCGACGTAAAGACGTCCCCCCTGAAATATACATGCTATAGGAAGAAGCCCCCGCACAGGAGTTCCCCAGAGCAACAAGCTGGAAGGCTCGCTTAGTGCTCCGGGACTTCTCGTTCGAGCCCCACCTAATAGACAGTGCTGGCAGAAAAACGCTCTCCCTTTTCTTTTTCCCTGCTTCACTTCATTTATTTTGCTGCAACAAACTCAGGGAACCTGTACTTATACCCGCAGGTCTCCCCAGGATATTTTCACTACAGAAAGGAAAAGAAGGCCAGGAGATGAGGCACCTGGCTACTCTGTGTTTGCTCGTGCTGGCAGGCACCCTAATAGAGGGACGCCCGTCCAAATTAATGCCCTACCCCCACTGGAGATGTATCAACACCCTAGCAGGAAATGAAATGATGGTCTGCAAAGTTGTGCAGCAGAGTAATATGACCACCCCCACGGATCGCACTAACTTCCGCAGTTGCGAAGAGCAGTGGATCCGACCCCCTGAGCTTGTTATTTTATGTGTGGGAGTCAAAATTCTGTCCCAAGAATTAGTATGTTACTCGCCTACTGATACAGTTTCACCACTTGCTCCGATTCCTTGTATGTTCCTTCCCCGTATCAGGCCAGCCCCCACCGCAGTCCCGGTGGTAGACAAATATACCACCCCTGCCAACTTCGAAACCTCGCCGTTTGTCACTGAGGCTTTCGGACCATACTGTGAAGTTATTCTAGTGTCGGCCGCAGTATGGAAGACAGGAGACCCCTTTAGAATGACCATCCTACTAGGCACCACTACCACTGAATTTGCATCAGTCACTATCACGCCCCCTTCAGGCGCAGTTCTCTCCTTTGCTATAGAGCGCTGGGAGAACTTGACCTGGATCGTAAAGGAGGAAGACCTAGCCAAACATGGCCCACCCGATTGGATACTGGTTCAACAGACGCCCAAATGCCAAACCAAGCCCCTAGTAGGGAAATTTCACCGGCTTGGGCTGCTCTTTGTAAATTTGACTCATGAACCAGGCAATTATTCCCTGCTGATCCGGACCCAGGAGACCCACACCATCCAAATTGACCCTTTGATTGCTAGCAATGAACAATTAAGCCAAGGCGGCACGCATATAGTGGGCTCCCATGTTTTGAAAACTGACATTCGAGAGAGAGTTCTAGTCCGCCCGCAAATGTCTTTAAAAGAGATCCGCATAGACTTAGCTGAGCTAAATATAACCCAGAGGCTGCCGCAGTGCGCTCCCTATCTGGAGGCCGGTAGCAAGGGTTGGAATGCATGGCTACAACTGTGGATCGATCCCTCCCCCCCTCTCTCGCGTGCCAGACGAAGCATTGCCGACTGGACTGCTCCTGCAGCCGGAGGCTTAGCAATCATGGATTCGGTCAACATAGAGACTCTCACTAATAAGTTTGCCCATGTCACGACTAGCATCTCCGACTTAGGTAAACCGGTGGTGCAGTCCCTAAATTCCATTTCAAATGGGCAACACGAGATCAGCTCCATTTTAGTTAACTGGGAGAGTCAAATTGAAAGAGATTTTTCTCTGCTGCTCAAAGGAACACAGTCTTTTGAACGCAACGTGTCAATAGCCATGGCATGTATGCAAGCCCAACAATTAAACCAGGCTGTGGCCATGGGGCTAATTCGGCAAGCCACGGACGGGCACTTGCCCCTGGAAATTAAAAGATTGATTATGCCCAAATTGTCACCCCTTGAACTGGAGCTTGAGTCCTGGTGGTCTCTCGTAAATTCCTCATTCTCGCCGACCACCCAGGAGCTTAAATTATTTTTATTAACGGCCAGTGCGCACGAGTCATTCCACGTGTATCCAGTCGTGCCTCTGGGACTCCAAGTCAGCGATACCGAAGTCCTCTACGCCCGCCACCCCGACCATTGGGCCCGCTTCACCCCGACCGGATGGCAGCTCGTCAGCCTCCAAGGGTGCCAGCATCGAGACCAGACCGGCTTCATTTGCCAAGACCAAGCCTTTGCACCGCATCACCCCTGTGTAGCCCCGCAAGTCGACGCCCTCAATGAATGCTCTTTCGAGGTCGTCCAGGAGAACAGCTCCGCTGTGGTCTACCTTGGGAAAGGATGTGCCTGCGTGCGAACGGCCTGCGACTTTGTGATCCTGAACTTGTTCCAGCTCAAGCCCGTGATCCCGGGAGTCAACCGCTGCTTCTGCAACCTGTCTTCGGTGGCAGCCTGCGACTTCACCTACACGGTACCGGTCTGGACCCAAGAAGAGATCCTGGTGGCACCCTCCATCTATCGACATGTGAAGCCCATCTCCCTTGGCATCGGTCTGGAGCTAATCCACGAGCTCATGGCCCACCCGCAGCTCCACCGCACCCTCCAGAGCATCCAGAGGGACGGGGACACTACTGCTTTGGTTGTGTCCCACAACGGAAAGGAGATTTTGGATCTTGCCCAGCGGATTAAGACCACCGGCGAGCATTCGTGGTGGGAGACCCTCTTTGGCTGGAGCCCCACTGCCACTGGGATTTACAATTTGGCTTTGCACCCGATCGTCGTCATTTTGGCCTTTCAAGTTTTGTTGTGTGCCTCACTGCTTTACCTGGGCTGTTGGAGCCGCCGACAGCTCCAGCAACTCCAGCTGTCTTACCGCCTGGATCACTATAACCCCGACCTTCTTCTGCCTTAAGGGTTGTTCTTGGCGCCCTCCTTTAGCCCTTGTTTTGTTGCTTGTGTGATTACGAACTATGCTTGTGCATTTGTGTGTAAGAACTCTGCACCGGCCCCATGGACGCTTTGCTGCCGAACACCGCTCCGAGGTCCTCTTGTGGACTAGGGGGGGACATATTTCTCTGCCTCCCAGCCCACGGCCCGCCTACGATCGACCACCAGCAGCGCCACCTCCATGAGGACTAGAACTGTGTGTCTGAAGCCCTTCTCGCCGCTCGCCGACCCTGCTCTGCGGATTGACGCAGACAGCAAGGGGGGGGTGGAAGTGTGTTTTGGAACACATGGACCAAGTTTGCTTGTTCCTGTATATATACAACCCAGTCTAGCAGCTATACTGCGGACTGAGCCGTCTGTGATCTTTGTAACTCTATTGTTTTATGAATTCCTTTGCATTGCTTTCATGAATTTTGCTCCCATGAATTTAGCCCCGAACTAGTCCCTCCCTCTATTTGCTGCAAGTGCGCCCATGATCTTCCCATGAACTGGGACCCTTTTATCACCCCCTATTAACTTTATCCCTATGAATTTGATTTTAACCTTTTGAATTGCCTTTTTAACCTGACTCCCTCCGCCGAGGTAATTCTAGCCTATTTATCATTTTATGAATTGGGTTCTATCCGGGGCTTCTCCTGAGCAGTCTCTTTTAAAGGTTATTTTATTCCTGATTTTAGACTCTATGAATTTGGTTTTAATCTGGCTGCATGAGTTAGCCTTTTAATAGCGAAGTTTATTTTTCTGCCCCCATGAGCCCTTCCGCCGCTTACCCTCATGAATTATTTCCTCGCACTTGCTTTTATCATTGCTGCTTTTATCTATGAGTTGGTTTTAACTTCCTGGTTTATTGCTTTTAATCATATATATCTATGTATTTATGATTTTAACCATCTATGAATTGCTCCACCCTCTATGAATTGGTCTATGCCTCACTTGCACTTTTCACCTTATATGAGTTGTTCCCTCACCTATGAGCTTTGTTTTAACCTCCTATGAAATAGCCTGCTTTTATTCTTACATTCATGAATTGTATCCATGAATTGCCTTTGCTTTTAATCCTATGCCTATGAATTAATCCATGTATATGAATTGCTCCTGGTTTTTAGTGCTTTTAACCCATCATGAATTACGTATGAAGTATTCCCATGTATGAATTGATCAATGTACACAAATATGAATTATTGCTATTTATATGCATGAATTGCTCATTGCTGCCTATATCACTATGAATTGCTATTACTTATGAATTATTGCTATTTATTCTGACGGTTGCACTTAGCACACCCCCTGGTGTGAACCCAGAGACCTGCAGCCCATTGGCTGATCTAAATTGCACTTATTCGGTTAGGTGGTTCTCCAAACTAAATTTTTGAGTGACGCCTCCCCCTCCTTCCCTTCCCACTCCTTCCTCGCTCGAAGCTCAACCACCGGACATTGCCGACCACCTCGCCTTTGAAGTCAAGTTCGGGGACCGCCGTGCCTGACGTCCCGGAGTCCCCGAGGGGGGGAATTGTTGCCAAGTAGGCCCCCTCCCCTGCTTTAAAGCCTGCTATGAACTGTGTTAAAGTTTCCTGCATTACTGTTTCACTGCTGCACCAAAGACTGCCCTGCATGTGTGTGTTCTGGTACACGTGTCAGTTTCCTGCCTGCGTGTTAATTACCTTGCTGCCGCAATAGACTGTGTAGTTTACTGACTCCATGTTTGGGTAACTGCACAAAGGACTCTCTTTCTGGGCAGCCCTGCCCTGACCTGTATCTGGACTTCCTAGTGTGCGTTTGGACTGTGTTACAAGTGTGCCCCGTGCCTGCATTGCCATCTGCCACGGACCGTGCCTGTTCCCTGCTTTGGACTGTGTTTTACGTGCTGTTCCCCCTGCCTCCATGGAAGCCTGCCTCATATGGGCCCAAGCCGCTGCTAGCAGCCGGGCGCCTGCCGGGGAAACCTCCAGCGAGCCTGGCTAGGCGCTCCCTGGTCAGTTCCCGCCTGGAGCCTCCCGCGAGCCGGTCGCCAAGCTTGCCCTTGCTACCGGGCAGCCTGCTATCCAGCCCCTGCTATGCCCAGCCGGCATCCATGTTCCTAGGCAGCCAGAAGACCCTGGGAAGAAGACTGCTTTGGGAAGCCATTTCGGCGAAGCGGGCACACCACGTCCGCAGCGAGAGCACCTCGCCCCGCTCTGCATATCTTAGGAGCCGCCCAGGAGAAGGAACTAAGTGCCGACCATCCCAAGCACTTAGAGAATGCATCTCAAAGAAACCTCCGCATTCCAGAGCTGATGACATCAGGACAAGCCCTGTCCGCTGGAACATCCTTTCAGCCCACTTGGATTTCCCCCTCCCTCTTTTGTCCCCTCTTCCTGAGGTGTCACTTATCACAATCTGATTACTAAAGTGGCCCATCCAAGCCATTCAGTAACCCATTAGAACCTTTGTTTTAATCTGTGAGAACCACCAAGTACAGCACCAGCCCCAGGGTACGTTTTGGGGTATTTAAGCTGGTCTCCCAGACCACTCGGTGCTTAGGCCATTCCTATCCAGACTTCCTTGCTGTCCGTCTGTGGTCCCAGTGCTGGCATTGAGCCACCCTCGCTGCTGTGTCTCTGCTTCGCTCCAGGATAAGTGAGTATTCCCCCTATCATCGTTGGGAACCAGCTAATGCGAACGTCTCTGTATTTCATACTCTGTATTTCCTAGATCTTGTGTGTTTCTTGTATGATTGTGCAAGTTAGGCTTACGCCACACTGAATACACGTGTTTGGAACCTATTTGTTGTCTGCCTCTTTTTCACTAGAGTGTCTGGGATCGGGACCTCCGTATACATAGGTTATGATCTGCGCTTAATTTTAAGTTACAGACTGCTACAGCTAATTCCCCATTATAATAAAGAGCAGTTCTGGTAACAGAAGATGCAGGCAGTGGCCACTTTTGGGGTGAGGTAAATTATGTGGGGATGGTTTGCTGCTGAGCCTTTGAGCCAAGCTACAAGTGACGCCTTACACAGGTTGGACACTTGTCAGCTTACTGCAAGTTTTGATGGGACATGTAGGCGTCCTGGTTTTATAGCTTGGCTCTCCATTACAGCTGCAAGACCAGGATGCCTACATTTCCCATCAAAACTTGAGGGAAGCTGACAAGTGTCCAACCTGTGTCAGGCATCACTTGTAGCTTAGCTCTTTGACATCTGCCCAACAGGGCCAGATGGGTTGGATTCATTAACAGAGCCAGTACATTTTTTTGGAAGTTTAAGGTCGTGTTTTGGCCCTTTGCTGTTCTCTACTTCTCTGCCCTGAGAGTTCACAGCCATTTTCTGTTTCTGTATAATACTTTTCTTTCCTGTTAGTTAATTCAGTGTTGCAAAGTATTTCACAGGTACAGATCACAGAAGCTCTTCCTGCTCTGCTTTCTGACCACTTCCCTGGTTCTTCAGCACCACTAAATCACATTACTTGTTCTTTTTCCAAAATCACCTTTCCTGCCACTCTGGATTGGGAGCGGGGGGAGGGGGAGGGACTGATCTCAGTTTGTCTGTTCCACGGAGTAGTTTTCCCTTGCACCCTCAGTTACATGACACAGCTCAATCCAATTACTGAAAAAGGCCCAAATCGGCAGAGATTCAGCTCTTCTCTGTCTCCTTCCCTAACATGAACAATGAAGCTGCTCTTTATGGAGTCAGATGATTGCTATTATTATCCTCACAACAAAAAACCGTATGAGGTAGGTGGGGCTGAGAGAGCTCCTAGAAGCTGTGACTGACCCAAGGTCACCCAACTGGCTTCAAGTGGAGGAGTGGGAAATCAAACCCGGTTCTCCATATTAGAGTCCCGTGCTCTTAACCACTACACCAAACTGGCTCTCTGATGCCAGAGACTGAACCTGGGGCCTTCCACATATAAAGCATATGCTCTGCCAGTGGACTACAGCCCATGAAATGCTGAATAGACTTGGAATGAGTGCTTTAGTCATACATGAATGCTGCAGTGATTTTAAAAGCAATAAAGGCATAGAAGGCCTTCACGTATGTCTTCCTCCATCTTACATCATAGGCTGCATTCTCTGGTCTGTGGCCCCGTACCTGGAAAGGCCTGGACACTAATGCCACTCCACCAACATCTGTTACAGCATGCCAGCATACAACTGAACTATCAGCACAGTGACTGATCACATCAATAATAAGAATTAACAGACCCTTGTCCACCAATTGAATTTACACGTCTTTCTGTTAAAAAAATTGCGACTGACATGTAACTTTTTTGGCTCACACAGGAGCTTAAGTGACTATTGCTTAATTTCAGATATTCAAATAAACTTATAACAACACAAAATAAGTCTCTCATCTAAATTAAAATATTATCTACAAGACAACATGGTCCTCTACCCCAGTTCACAAATGATATTTAGATATTGCAATAGACATTATATATTACTATTGTGTATTCCTATTGCGAGTGAGCTAACGACGATCCTGCTGGATTTATTGTCTTTTAGGATTTTGGGTATCTTTGGTAATCATAGTTTATCAGCTAACTAAGCAGGACTCATCACAGTAAATTCTCACAGGCATATTTAGCCAGAATCACCAGGCACAGTCTCAGCATTTAACCTATCAATCCTTCTAGATAATCAGCGCTATGCTTCTATGATTTCTTCCTAATCAGTGGTTAATTGTTTTCAATGCATACCATAAGTTTTCCTCTAGATAAAAATGCACATATGGCAGACAATGGTGCCATTGCTCATCTGATTTTCTTGGCCGTGCAAAAACAAAAGCCACACAAACAGGCTTCTGTTTGCCAGCATTGGTCAAGTTAACGCTGGGCGCCACTCACTGGTGCCTTTCACCCAGTACTGAAATACAGCTGTTGGCCAAAGATCAGGATTGTCTTTTATTTAAAGCTGGCTTGCCAGAAGTACAGTAGCTGAGCTATCTGTTGAATGACATGGATTCAGTTCCAGAATAATATATCATTCTGTTTTCACTATCACTATTATATCCTACTATTTTTCAAATGGAATTATGTTATAGCAACAGTGATACCCTTCTAAAAAAGAGAGGGACAGGGCAAGAACCTCACAGAGAACCTTGTCCTTTTACTTGAAACCCACTTTTCCTAATCCCAAGTGTTTACAGGCTCAGAGGAAAGAGGTAAGACATTCTGCACATGCTCAGAGGCGCTTTCCTTATTATCACTACTTCGTTTATTCTAGAATTCAGGCATTCTAAATTGGTTCTGGGATCTGGGTTTTAGTGAGTTCCATGTCCAGGGAGTACACATGGTGTACACAGTTTGGTTTAAAACCAGTGTGATGCAGTTTCAGATTTAGACTGAAGTCCAGATTGTGTGTTCCTGCCTAGCCCTGATGCTTACTTGGTGGCCTTTCAGACAAGTTCCAGCTCCTCTCTCATCTTCCTGATGGGGTTGTTACAAGAATGAAATGTAAATTCCATCCTAAGTTGTTGACAGGGAATAATAATAATAAGTATGTTTATATACTGCTCTTCTAGACAGATTAGTGGCAACTCAAGAGTGGTGAACATAGTGTTGTTATTATCCCCATAATACAACTGGGGAGCTGGGGCTGAGAGGAGTGCCTGACCCAAGGCCACCTGCTAAGCTCATGGCAGTAGAGGGATTGAACCAGCATAGTACCATTTAAACCACTGTGCTACAGCAGCTCCCAAGAGAAGGACCCAAGGAGAAGGACATGTTGGTCTTGATCTCAAGGGACAAAAATTCACAGCTTGGTGAAGTGATTCGAGACTTTCACATCCAGAGCTAGAACACAGAAAGCACTACAGCATACACTGGGCAGGTGGCTCCAAAACTTTACTCCATTCATTAGACGTTCCAGCAGGGGAGTCCAGATGGGAAAGCATTCTGAAGGTTAAATTTGGTAATGTTTCCAGTACAGACGTAAATAAAACAAACTCACCAGATGTTATATTTGGCTGCAGAGCAAGTCCTCAAATGCCAGTCCCCACCTCCATTTTCTTTAGAGATTAAGAATCTGTCCATTCTTAGATGTTTCTTTCCATTGGGTGGGAAAGTGTCGTTCTTTTGCTCAGCATGTCATCACTCCTTTTCTTCAGACCTGTGCTACTGCTAACTTCAGTCCATCACTAGTGCATGAGGAGCGCAGAGCTGTGACCTCCATCCCGTGATGCAGAGCTGCATCACCATCCCGTCGGCAAATGGCTCAAAAGCATTAGAACCCCTCTTCTTGGGACTGGTGTTTGTCTATACCGGAGGTCACAGCTCCGCCCTCCTCATGCTCGAGTGATGGACTCTGTTTACAAAATTAGTTCATGAAAATTACAAACTGTATTGGATGACTTTGTATTGTGTGGCTTGCGGATATTTGTAAAATTTGAATATTTATTCTGTATTTATTAGCACATTATTTATTAACACTATTGCACTCTGGCACTTTAATATATATAAAAAGTGTAAATTATTGCCTTGACCAATGTGGAGGCTGACAACTAGGGTTGCCAGCTCCAAGTTGGGAAATTCCTGGAGATCTGGTGGGTGAAACCTGGAGAAACCTGGAGAACGTGGGGTTTGGGGCGGGAAAGGACCTTGGCATAGCATAATTCCATAGAGTCCACCCCCCAAAGTAGCCATTTTCTCCAGGTGAACTGATCTCTGCAGCCTGGAGACCAGTTGTAATTCCAGGAGCTCTCCAGCCACTACCTGGAGGCTGGCAACCCTACTGGCAACCCTACTTACATTGCAGTGCTATGCAAGGTTACTGCAGTATAATACCATTGAAATCAGCCTTCTTATGCATGAAATTCCTTAGTATTCGAGCTTCCTTTACATCTCCAGCCATGTGTCCTTCCAGCCGTTGAAAGTCAAGCTGCTTTTATGTCGCACTGCTCAAACTCAAAAATGCAAACTCCTTTTAACCCAAGGTTTTTTTATCTCTCTTGTCCCCCAGTGCTGGAAACCCAACTGCAGGGAACAGAGAAGGCAGAGAAAATCTCTTCAAACCAGACCAGATGTTGAAGATCTGTGATCTTTCCTCTTTCTTTAAACTTCAATAAATGGGGGATGAGGTAGAGATTTGAATTGCCACAACAGTGCCAGGGCAGGGGACTTTTTCCTGAACTAACCACTCCCTTTTCCTCCCTGGAGGGAAGACCTCCACTCAAAACAACTGCCTCCTCCTCTTAAAGGGGGTTTGGAGAAGGAGGGGAGAAAGATTGTGTGTGTTTGGGGGTGTGGGGAACAGAACAATCTGAATGCTAGGAAGAAAAAGCTGCAGGGCCGATTCAGCAAAAGCCAAACACAAATGGATGTAATTCTTGTTTGCTTTAATGGCAACTGTGTATATCTCCAAGAAGATTTTGAGTATAAAAGGGAGAAAGCAGGAATGGCAATAAGTGCGGGTGAGAAAAATGAAGGGGTTAGGTTAGGACGGAGACTATGAGACTTCAGACAGAGAGATACACAGGAGTAAAAGGCATAATTAAATGATTGAGGGGGAAGGGAGCTTGGGGAGCTAAAAACCCTGTAATAACTGTGCTTTTCACACAGCTCTTTCAGTCCTGCTTTCTGAATAGCTGGAAATGTTCCAGTTGTTATGAAGAGGGATGTTACATATCTGCTGCAATCACAAAGAGCCTGTTAAGAGAATTGTTGGCTGATACAAACCATAGCTTTTTTGCAGTGTCTACAAGCTGGGATAACACTGCCATTGTTTGCTTAATCCTTGCCTTTTCCCTACAAGAAACAGGGAGACAATATCCCTGCAGCCGCCCTTCTAACAGCAGTGTTCTTCTCTCCTTCCCTCAAGGCATAGATAGCTTTCAGGCCAGGTTCTGCTGCTGAACTGAAGCCCTTACAGCTCTGTATCCACTCTTCAGCAGAAAACAAAAAAGAAAACAAAAAGATAACAATTAGGGGAGGAAAGCAGCATTCCCATGAAGAGGTTTCATCTCACAGGTGTTTACGTGTGCAGCGGACCAGGCATAGTACAGGCAATGGTTGTTGTGGATTTTCCGGGCTGTATTGCCGTGGTCTTGGCATTGTAGTTCCTGACGTTTCGCCAGCAGCTGTGACTGGCATCTTCAGAGGTGTAGCACCAAAAGACAGAGATCTCTCAGTGTCAAGCTGTGGAGGAGATGTGCTTTTTGCCATATATCAAAGGAACCACGGATCAGATGGGAAAGCTTATGAAAAAGCACAACCTACAAACTGTATTCCGACCCACCAGAAAAATACAACAGATGCTACGATCAGCAAAAGACAGTAGAGACCCTCTCACCTCTGCAGGAGTATACCGCATACCCTGCAGCTGTGGACAAGTTTACATCGGGACCACACAGCGCAGCATCCAGATAAGAATAAAAGAACATGAAAGACACTGCAGACTTGGACAACCTGAAAAATCAGCAGTGGCTGAACATAGCCTAACTCAAACAGGGCACGGTATCTTATTCCAGGACACCAAAATATTGGACAACACGTCCAACTACTTTGTCAGATTGCACAGGGAAGCCATTGAAATTCACAAGCATAAGCAAAACTTCAACAGGAAAGAAGAGACTTTAAGAATGAATAGAGCATGGTTTCCAGTTCTGAAAAACACCAAGCTAACAAAAGACGCTACAACCCACAATAGCCCTGCAGAGAAGATTAGCATATCAAGCACCAATCCATATGCAAAAGAACCTTCTCAGGATACAGTGAAGCATTAGCACTCCATTAGCATTCCACACCCTGGGAAACCCTTACAGGATGACATAATCCAACCCACCTTTCTGAGTAGATATAAATCACCTGCAAACATCTCCTCCACAGTTTGACACTGAGAGATCCCTGTCTTTCGGTGCTACACCTCTGAAGATGCCAGTCACAGCTGCTGGCGAAACGTCAGGAACTACAATGCTAAGACCACGGCAATACAGCCTGGAAAATCCACAACCACCATCGTTCTCCGGTCATGAAAGCCTTCGACAATATATCATAGTACAGGCAGTTTCAAGCTACTGATGACATTTCATTGAAATCTGCACCCTAAGATGATTCATTCCATGTGGACAAATGATGTCGCTCTCATTTTCCTTTGATGATCACTTGGCCTGCTTGAATTGTTATAGCTAGCAAGAGGAAGAGCTCTTTGGAAAGTGGTTTGTAGCATCAGGCTCAACTGTTTTTATGGCATGTGGCCTCAGGCTAAGCCATTGTCTTTATGCCTTAATAGCCTGACTTCCCCTCCAATTTAACCAGGTAATTCTAAATAATTCCCTCCTGAAAGAGGGAATTATTTGCATTAGTGATGGACCAAATTGTCCCCACTCTCAATTTGTTCTTTGGTTGTGCGTTTACACTCTATGCACTCGGGGGGGGGGCATGCTTTCTTTTATTATTTATTGCTTTTATTGCTTTTATCTCTCCTGGTTCATTATGTTGTACACATGTACTGGTGGGGCGTTGCACATGTGCATCGGCAGTGTATGTCCATGCAAATGAACACATTTCCCGTTATAGGCCAGGCACTGCTCACATATTGTGTTTATAGCCGTGGATAAGCCCAACTGAATGAATGCAGGCAGGCAGCAGTCATTTCAAAACTGAGCTGCAGTGTGTTGCAAATTTATGTTTCCTTCATACATTCTGCTGTAAAAGCATTTCATTTCTCTAAAAGTGCAATTTGTCTCAGTAAAGCTCGCTCTTTATCTTGATTTAGTACTTCAAATGAAAGGAAGTTGTGGGAAGAAAGAAAAGGTAAATCTACAATCAGCTTCCAAAAGCATGTTTTCTCCTTAAAAGTCCCACTCATTTGAGTAGGGCTTAGTTCCAGGCAAATCAATGTGCATAATATTGCAGTTTCTTGCAAATGGATCTAAACTATGCATGTTTATTCATTAAAAAGTCCCAATGATTACAATGGGGCTTATACCTAGGCAAATGTGCATTGAATTGCGGCCTCCTGCAGCCATCCCAAATCATTTTCTTTCCGCACCCCCCCAACCATCATGGATCTCCAAAGATGCATCTGTTTTGGTCCATAGTGCAATGAACACTCCCCCAAAGGGAAACTGAACCCTTTCCAGTGCAAATCTGGAAAGTGATAATGGGTCTTAGGCTGAAAAGGAATGGTTCTTTAGGCAGTTTTGAAAGACATAGTAGAAGAGGCAAATATTTGACCTGTAGCTATCAAAATCCACACTATTTATTTATTATTTATGTCATTTATAGTCCACCTTTCTCACTGAGACTCAAAACAGATTACACAGTACAAGCTTAGTATAATCAGTATCAAGTACATTTCCATACAGTGTCAAGGACATTTCCATAAACAATGCCATAGGGTAAATAGATACAAGTTTAAAAAGACATAGTGTTAGCAAGAATCCAATACAAAGTAGAAGAAAATACTGGAACAGAACATAATCACTTCTAGGATTGACGTTAGACAACATAAAGCACAGGTGGTACATATTTAAAGCAACAGATAATAAGTAAGGCAACATAGTGGTGAAGTCTATGGTCCCTAACTCATTAGTGAAGCATCTGAGACCCCATCCCTACAATACAGCCCTCCTATTCGAGTCAAAAGCCTTTTTGAATAATTCAGTTTTGCATCGTTTGCAGAAAGCCAGGAGCGTGGGGGCTCTCCTGACCTCCTCAGGCAGGCCGTTCCACAGAGTAGGGGCCGCCAGAGAGAAAGCCCATGTACGGGCTGCTGTTGATTTCACCCATGTGCAGCCTGGCACACCCTGTTCAGATGAGTGAAGCTGCCGTAGAGGAACATAGGGAGGGAGGCGGTCCTGCAGGTATGCCGGACCAAGGCCATGAAGAGCTTTGCATGGAATAACCAATACCTTGAACTGAGCACTGAGGATTTAGAAAGGGCAGATAAGGGAGGCTAGGTGTTTAGCATGTAAGCACAAGTCTTGTGGTTTCTGGGTCAATATCTGGCATCTCTAGTAAAAGGGCAGTAGTCTGTAAAAGAGCCACTCTCAGTAAACCATTCTGGGCTGGATGGACCCATCAGCTCAATATAGGCATCAAAAATGAACCAGAGATTACTCATGATGAGCACAAAACTCTTTGTCTGGCTTGCATTCTCCCTTGCTCTCCCTCCATTGCCCCAGTACTATGAGACTGAAGACAAAAGACTTTAACTCCATTTGTCACGACAGCCTTAACAAATTGAGAATTCTTTCTTTCTTTCTTTTACTGGAATCCTTCACCATTATTTAATCCTCATTAAAGACTTGTACTGTTCAGGTCCTTAGAAAACAAGCATGCAATTTGAGTATAATCCTTTACTGTATAGGCAACCAATGTAAGGAACAAAGAACAAGCAAAATATGGTTACAGTTGTCTAAACCAGTAAAGTAAGCAATTCTGATGCCACACGGGGCACAAGTTGCAAGTGGCAGGAAAGCACTGTAGGAAGTTCACAGAAGAGGGAGTTAACAAGTAGTAATAAGGATACTTTGCCCAAGGATCCTACTTGGCACTGGGGATTTGATAACTCCCCTTGTACACAGAGACACATTGTGCTTCTGCTTCCCTCAGGGCTTCCTCCCATTCTCTTTCCTTCTCTCCCCAACCCCATGACAGATATTTCACAAGAACACACAATCTCTTCTAAATGCAGAGTTTAGTAGTTAACAGCATTTCTCCCTACCCCAAGGGCCTTATAGTCATATGTCTCATAGCATGAGTCTCACAGTCTGTCTAGAGTTTGGATGCACCAAAAAAGGGAAAAGTTTTAATAAGTATTTTACATGCATCTTTGAGGTACTATGATCTAGCGTGTATTGGACTAAAATACAAACAATATTTATGCATTAGAAATTCATCATTCTTCTTTTGAACATAATTTAGGTTGAAATAAAATTGAAGGCAGAGGTTTACATGGACCAGCCACTGTTTTAAGATGCCAGAATAAAATGGCTTCAGAAAGCACAGTCATCCACACACAAAGAGTTCCAGTTAATAAATGTTGTGACTGAGGGCCAAATTACACAACATATGTAGTATTTTTCTGCATATAAAAGGTATAAAATGATGATAAACCATTGAAATACAGAATGAAAAGACAGGCAAATAGGAAATTTCTTGAAGAGCACAGCACAGTTTAATTATTTATAAGTTGTAGGTATTTTTCCATACTCTTTGAAATGGGAATTTTTTCAGCACCACAAGTGCAATGCAATCCAATAATACACCAAGACTCAGGACAGACATAATGATATCATGTTTTTATTTCACTAACTTTGGTTACCTTAACCATATGTTTATCATAAGAGCCAGTTTGGTGTAGTGGTTCAGAGCTCAGGCCTCTAATCTGGAGATCCGGGTTTGATTCCCCACTCCTCCACTTGAAGCCAGCTGGGTGACCTTGGGCTAGTCAGGGCTCTCTGGAGCTCTCTCAGCCTCATCCACCTCACAGGGTGTTTTGTTGTGGGTATAATAGTAGCATACTTTGTAAACCACTCTGAGTGGGTGTTAAGTCATCCTGAAGGGCGGTATATAAATACAATGTTGTTGTTATTATTGTTATTGTTAATTCAAACCACTCTACTAATGATTGTTAGTTACAGTTTGTTAAAGCAGAACCTAAACCATAAGCTGAGGTTGGTTTATTGACAGTGCCGGATCTAGGGTTGCCAGCACCCGGGGCAACCCTCGGCTGGCCACCTTGCGCGTGCGTGCGCGCGCACGCGTGCGCACACACTTTGGTGATGTCATCACGCAGGGCGGAATGGAGGCAGCGTGCGGGGCTGGGAAGCCGCCCGCGCCATTCGCCTCCCCGCAGGCGAATGGCGCAGGCGGCCTCGCAGCCCCCCCCTCGCTGCTTTCGCCTGCTCCGCAGGACAGGCGGCAGATGGCTTGCCAGGCATCCCCTGCCCTGCGGGGCAGGCAAAAGGCAGTGCGGCCCACCGCGCTGCTTTTGCCTGCCCCGCAGGACAGGGGGCAGCCGGCTTGCCACGCACTCCTTCTCTGCAGGGCAGGCAAAAGCAGCGTAGGGGGCTGCGAGGCCACCCACGCCATTCGCCTGCCCCGCAGGACAGGGGACGGACGGCCACCCCATCCTGCAGGGTAGGCGAATGGCGCGGGCGGCCCCACAGCCCCCCCGTGCTGCCTTTTGCCTGCCCTGCAGGACAGGGGGTGCACGGCAAGCCAGCCACCCCTTGTCCTGCGGGGCAGGCAAAAGGCAGCGCAGGGGGCTGTGAGGCTGCCCGCGCTGCTACCTGCGCCCTCTGGCAGCTGGCAGCTGCTCCCGGCGCCCCCTTCCTGGTGGCGCCGGGGGCAGGCTACCCCCCCTGCCCCCTCGATCCGGCTATGTTTATTGACCACAGTTAATTTAACTACAGTGCCGTACAGATGCAGACATCCTACGCTTAATCTTGGCTTATTCCCTGGCAACACTCTCAGGTATTCCCCACCTATAGAGAAAACAGGCCATAACCAAGATAATTAAATCTACGTTGGTTAAAATAAATCAGGATTTGAATCATCCCATGCAAGCAGAATTCTGGTTTCAAAAATTAACCATAGTTAAATAAATAGTTAAAATAAGATTTTTGCCTTATGTCTGAACCAATCCAATAAGTATGTTTCTAAAACTAGAAAAGAAAAGTGTTCTTAGACATGGTAAAACTGCTCAGCCAGCCAAATGCAAAGTCTGTTTCAGTTTTCAGCTGTTGAATCAGGATTAGAGATTTTCAAGAAAATTTGCAAAGTGAAATTGTGCAGGCTGATATGCCTAAAAATGCAAATCCCCTCTACAGACATGATCATCCTGTTGTATCATTTGGAAGATACTCAAGGAAACAAGTAAACTGTTCATTATTAGGGAAAAAAAGGCCTGTTTGTTCTTTCATTTCCTATTATACTAACACACAAAATCCAAAATGGCTTAAATGTCTATCAAAACAATTCAGTTTTTTCCCTAAATAAAATTTGACCCCACCGATTAAACATTTAGACAGCTATTGACTAAGCTACAAGTTATGCTGATTAAAGAATGCATGCCTAGTATTAAGATGTAACCCAAAGCATTGCTAGCTTCATAAGAGTAAGGCACTGTATGGTTTGTAGGCTAAATAATGAAGTCACGTGTGTGTACGCACACACGTGTGTGTATTCTGGTACTTTAAGTTCACTTTAAGTTGTTCCACATGGCATCTGTTAGTATGTGAGGAGGCACTGCCTAAAGTGCAGCAAGTTACCATGGGTGCTAGATAATTTTGTTTATATTCCATAAACACCTTCCCCTTTCTGCAGTTCTACAGATAAAATTGCCCAATCAGCTTGGGAACAACTCATGATGCAGTGACAGAAAACACAGAGTGGCCCAAGCCACCTCCTTATAGCACTCAAAATTCTATTCTAATGGGAAATGCAGGAAATCCAGTGTGGTGTAATGGGTGGAGTATCAAACTAGGACCTGGGAAACTCCAGCTTTGGATCCTCAAACTGCAATGGAAGCTCCCTGGATAAAGTTGGCCTTGGGCCAGCCATTCTCTCTCAGCCTATCCAAGCTCATGGTGTTATTATGAGGATCAAAATGTAGGAGGGGAGAAAAGCATATGCACCACTCTGAGCTCCTTGGAGGAAGTGTGGAATTAAAATGTATTAAACAAACAAAAATAAACAAATGGTTAATAATATCTGATTAGCTGGGATAATGCATTTGTAAGCGTTAATGAGAAAGTGTAATTCACTTTCATCCACAACATCAGCTAATTTGGTTACATTAGTCAAGTGGAAATACACACAGTACATTGTTGCTGAGTTTGGAAGATGAGAAAATAAGGGACAGAAGGACTCATAAGGAAGTTATGAAACTATTTCGGCTGTTGTTCTAATACACATGGCAAAGAAAGTATATGAGCACATGCAATTCACTAAACAGTCTGGTTGTATTAGTAAAAGAACGTTTTTGTTTGACTAAGGAGTTAATTTTGCTTGTCAGTCAACTCTAATTGGTATTTACTACAACTTATAAACTGGCTTGAGAATTCTGGGACAGATTTAAGAGGGGGGTTGCAAGACAAAGCTACATATTAATTTCACAAAATGCCCCCCCCCCAATCTATTTCAAGAATGATAATCTGCAAAAGGCATGCAAATGACAACAAGACCAGTTGGCAGGATGTGGTTTATTTTTTGTTGTTGTTTTCTTAATCAGTGTGAGAAATCGAACCACTGAAAGCTGTTTGAAGCTAAGAGGGAAGTTCTTATGATAAAAAAAGTAGGAGGAAGACACAATCTTTTTTGGAAATCAGATCTGGCTTCTAGTTAAGTGAACCAAATTTTACTATGATATTAAAAAGTACCTACAGTGAAATAATTAGCATTTTAGATAGTTCCTTTTAAAGTAAAACTTGAGTTAGGGACAGTTCATATAATGAAACGTGTATTGGGAACATAAGTTGACAGTGCAATCCTGAACAGAGTAAAGAGTTGTAATTCCATTGAGGTCAATGGGCTTAGAAGGATATAATCCTGTTTATAAAATACAGAGCCAATGGTGTCCATCTTTCAGATGAGGTCTATAACATCTGTCTCCACCTCAGGTTCCCCAAGGGTGGTTTTTCAAGAGCAAACAGGCTGCCCTTGCACACCAAGGGAGATCACTGCCAATTTCCGCTGACTACTCCTAAACTCAGAGATTGAGAAAATAAAGTCTCCAGCCACTGAATTCCTCAAAAACAGTTAACTGGTAGCTGACCAAGGTGCTGGATTCAGATTGAAGCCTCAAAACCCAATAATACCACACAATGTTAAAAAGTAGACATGGGCACGAGAAGCGTTACGAACGGAAAAACCCCATGAACACCCCATTCGTCTGTTCGCGAACAAGCCGTTTGTGAGGCTCCATTCTAAACGAACAAGTGGTCGTTGCAAGCCTCGTTTGTTGCCTTTGTCAGCCGTTTGTCAAACCAGACAGTCTGGGGCCTTTCAATCAATTCCCCTGGCAACGGCAGGGACTGAACTCTGTCTGAACTCCTTCTGGCTTTCCTTCTGGCTTTAACCATTCAAAGTGTTTCCAGCAGAGAGTCCCGTTTTTCTCACTCTGAAGAGAAAATGACAACAAAAGGGGAGACCCATGCATCATGACTTTCCCGGGGTGCAATCTCTCTGAAAATTGGGGGGGGCGGGTCTTCAGAGGACAGTGAGGGCTATGTCCCCTGCAAATTTGGTAGGTATTGGACATTTGGAAGGTCAGCTCGTAACCCCTCAAAGTAGCTTCCACCAGAGAGTCCTGTTTTTGCCACTGTGAAGAGAAAATTACAACAAAGGGGAGGACCCCTGGATCAGGCCTTTCCCAGGGTGCAATCTCTCTGAAACTTGGGGAGTCTTTGGAGGACAGTGAGGACTATGTTCCCTGCAAATTTGGTGGGTATTGGACATTGGGAAGGTCAGTTTGTAACCCCTCAAAGTAGCTGCCTTCCAACAGGCAGTTCCGTTTTTGCCACTGTGAACAGAAAATGACAGCAAAGGGGGAGACCCATGCGTCATGCCTTTCCCAGGGTACAATCTCTCTGAAACTTGGGGAGTCTTTGGAGGACAGTGAGGGCTATGTCCCCTGCAAATTTGGTGGGTATTGGACATTGGGAAGGTCAGTTTGTAACCCCTCAAAGTAGCTTCCACTAGAGAATCCCGTTTTTGCCACTGTGAAGGGAAAATGACAACAAAGGGAAGGACCCCTGGATCAGGCCTTTCCCGGGGTGCAATCTCTCTGAAACTTGGGGGATCTTTGGAGGACAGTGAGGACTAGGTTCCCTGCAAATTTGGTGGGTATTGGACATTGGTGGGAAGGTCAGTTTGTAACCCCTCAAAGTAGCTGCCTTCCAACAGGCAGTTCCATTTTTGCCACTGTGAAGAGAAAATGACAGCAAAGGGGGGGCACATGGATCATGCCTTTTCTGGGGTGCAATCTCTCTGAAACTTGGGAGGTCTTCGGAGGACAGTGAGGACTATGTCTCCTGCAAATTTGGTGGGTATTGGACATTGGGAAGGTCAGTTTGTGGGGTGTTTAAAGGGCCCTTCCCCTTTCATGTGGCAGGAAAGAGCCCTTTAAGCTATCAGCTGGCAGCTGATAGTTTAAAGAGATCTTTAAGGGGCCACAAACAATGAACAACAAACACGTTTGTGAACAGGGTCATGTTTGTTACTGTTCGTTGTTCATGGATGGCAACAAACAATGAACAGCTTGTTCATTTTTTTTCCGTTCGTGCCCATGTCTAGTAAACAGTCATATATTTATTAAGAATTGTATGTAAAGATTATATATATAGAAAATGTGCAAGGACAGGTGGATTAAAACAATGAAGACTACTTAAACTAAACCTCCTAAATTCCTTAGCAAGATCCTCTGCCTACTGAATTAGATGTTACCTTGCAAAAGTCAAGCCACAAAATTCCAAACAGAACAGAATACCAAAAGCCAACTCTCTATCTGAAGTAGGGTTGCCAGGTACCTATACCCTCCTGGTAGGAGGAGGGGTGGTACTTCCTAAGAAGATCTTCCTTGCATGCGTGTGCTCCCGGCGCTGATGCACTAACATCGCTTCCAGAAATGAAGTCATCATGTTGGCCTCTTTGGAGACAAAATCAGCTGCAAGCCCAGCGCAGGAGCACTTTGTGGCTGGTGCAATGATGTGACTTCTGGAAGTGACATTGTTGCATCTGCTGGGAGCACATGCATTGTGCCACTATCTGGGGTATCAGGCAGCCTGAAACCTCCTGACATTCACCAATGACTGGCAGATAAGCAGGAAAACCACTGAGAAATTGCCTGCCACCAGCGGGCACCTGGGATTCCAAATCTAAAGGCTAATCCAAGAACAAGATGGCCAAGGGTCAGCAACCTGTCTGACTGTTGGTCTAAGAACAAAGAATCATACTAGAAACTCCATTTTATACCATATCGGCCCAGCGATCTGGGCAGCAATCAGGGCCTTGCTAAGACATGTGAGCGTGACTCTCCACAGCTGAGCTATGCACATTTGTCAGAGCAATTTTCCCTAGCCTGGACTCTGATAGCTTAATGAGATGGAATGCAGGGGATAAATCTCTCCCCCCCCCCCCAGCTCTTGGCCTTGATGCTTCTATGATCTAAATTGCATCCATGTTTGGAAAACATATCCAGGGTTCTCTCTCTGGGAACTGCTTTACATTGATTTTCTCCAGGTTTCCCAAAATCCTCTTCTAGGCCTAACCAGGCATGCTTGCCTTAGCAAGGTTGGACAGGAAGCAGGCTTGGTTCTCCATAATAGCTTCTTGGCTTACAGAAGCCATTAAAGGCAGATGGAGTGGTGGAGTGGACAAATAGCAAGCTGACCTTACCTTGTATACATGTACCAGTGTGGGAAAATATTGCTTGAGTGGTACATGTACAGCTTAGGTGAACACATTGAGGCATCATTATTGAGGGTGAAGAGGTATTCCTCAGACCAGAAGCCTGGTGCCTTGGTGCCTTCATGGTCTTGGACAGGACTCCCTTCAGGGTGCTATTTTCTTTGACTCATAGATCTCTCAGCTAGAGGGATAGTACATAGCACTCCTCTTTTGAGTATTAAAGAAGACTAGCAAGGAGGAGCATGAGCTATGCCCATGTGATAGCTCAGGGCCTGGAGCCAGAGTGTCCTCACTCATAAGTTCAGGGATGCACAAAAACAAGGAGACCTGACTCTTCCACATCCCACCAATTGCCCACACTGCAACTAGATTTGGAAATGGATTATGGTCTGTAAGCACTGCAGATCCCCTTGAGTGATGAAAATAAAGCTGTCCATTTTTGATTATCCCAGCTCATGGAGTCTCCTTATTCTGCATGTGTGGGAAACTAAATGTATGTGTTTGGAACATAAATTGGCTCCATAATTCCAAAGGGTTATTTCCATAATCAATAGGTGGCATATGGGATTGGCCATTTTAATATGTATTATACATAGAATACTCCTAACCTGTTCTGAATTTCAATGCACCTTAGCCTGTAGCAAAGTAGTCATACTCATCCTATGCTAAATTCAGGCCTAAATAACTTACAGTGTGTCACTGCAAATATAAAGGTTGATATCCTCTGCAGCGCTAAACCAAAATCCAATCTAAAGTGAGTCCAATGTGTGATGGTGGCACTCACAAAACTTTCTGGCATGGACTGATATAGCTGCTTGTTGACATGTACTTACAGTTGTGCAAGTAGACCTTTAATAGAAATTACCTCTGATGGTTCCCAGTCCAGCAAAGATAGGTACCTGGATGCTGCTTCTGCATGCAGATCTTCTTTCATGGCTCAGGGCAATAGGATGTGGACTTGTTAAAAAAAATTGTGCGTGTAACTGACCTGGATAGCCCAGGGAAACCTGATCTGGGCAGATCTCAGCAGGGTCGACCTTGGTTAGTAATTGGATGGGAGACCTCTACGGAAGAGCAGGGATCCTATGCAGAGAAAGGCAATGACAAACCAGTTCTGTTCGTTTCTTGCCTTGAAGACCACAGCAGGGGTTCCAACAACTTGTCTCCAATTTGACAGCACTCTCCACGACTATACCCCAAAATAAAATATATACCTAATATCATCAGATTATAATGTTAAAATCAAGACATTTTTCATGGATTAGAGAAGACAGATGTTCCAATGTTTTGGTCAGTGGCAATAGTGGTGTTATCATATCATTCTGTTTTAATTACTGTTGAACAAGAGTTCTCAAAGTTTGTGATGAATGGAACAACACTGAACCAAGATGGAACAAAGTTACTAAGGCATAAAAACAATTCAGCAGGCAGCTCTTGTGCATACAAACAGAAATACAAGAGAAATGAGGAATCACAAAAAAAATTCATAATTAATCTGTATGTGTTGAAATAAACATGGCTAGGAATGCATGGCTCCAGGAAACAGTCTCCCTGTATTTGTTAAACAAAGATTTTTTTAAAAATCCAAAGCCCTTAATTGTACTCCCTAATAATAATTTACTTCAGGAGCAGGATAAGCAAAGTAAAAAATGTTCCATAGCATGCTTTAAAGAGAGTGATGGTGAGGAAGCAAATTGCAAAAGCTTACCAAAAAGAAGAAAAAGTTGACCCATTGACACCTCACCCATCAATCAGCACTAATGAGAAGCCAGCCAAGTGAAGCTGCCTGAAACTGTTTTGTCCAGTATCAAGGGCAACCTTCACCCTGGGAATTTAACGTACAAGAAATAAGATGGTACACAATATTCTGATGGGAATTTCTACAAGGTTTTCAGGGTCCCATGCTCACCATCTGGTTTTCTGTTGGTGGTGCATAAACACCACCAACAGAAAACAAACATATATACACACTTTTAATTTAACAACCAAGGTTTTGGGGACTGCTTACTCTTCTAGTCCTCAATGAGAATGATGCCTGGACTTAGGGTACCACTTGGTCCTAGCCTATTAAGGAATTATAGGCTTGAAGGAACTATAAAGTACATTTGATGACAATAACTAAGAAACAGGTTTGTTGCAGTTGTATGTGTAACTTGGTTGTTTCTTTGTTTTTCGTTTCTCCAGGCCTCTCTGTATTATAGTAATGTAGTTACTGGAGGGCTGCGGCTTCCACCTTAGAAACCAACAAGATTTTCAGAGTGTAAGCTTTTTAAAGTCAGAGCTCCCTTCTTCAGACACCAAAAAGCAAGTTTCTTGTTTGACTAATTCAGACAAATCGCCCTCCCTTTAACAGACTTACTAAAAACAAAAGGGAAAGGGGAGCAAGGGGGAAAAGCCTAGTGCTAAATTAGATTGGACAGCGGAGAGCCAGGAAGCTTTTGAAAACATGGAACAGAAGATGGCTTTTAATTTTTAACTCTTTTTAACAGTAACAGCATCAAACACTGTTTTCAAAATACCTAAAGCCCCTAATAGACTTCCTACCTAACTAGCATACCTCCTAACCATTCTCGTACCAACATCCAACAATATCTCAACTCTATCAGTTGGCCCACAGTTAAACCGCCAAACTCCTTTTTTTCTTTTCAGCATTCCAATCCACTATTTAATAATAATTGGCTGAGGCTCCTGGAGGATGGATCTTGAAACTGTCTGTCATAGGGAGCTGTTGACATTTCCATATTCTTTCCATGAGGAAAGAATTACTCCATGAGGACTACTATAGAAGTAGTGTCATGATGTCCTTTGTTGCCTTTGTTGAACAGCAGAACTATCTTCATGCAAATCACAGATGCTGGAAGATGAACTGCTCCTAGATTTAAGATGAGGAAGTATCAACATGAAGTTGCTATAGTACTGTTGAAACTATGACCATACACTGTTGTTCTGTTGCTATGCTACTATGTATGCTTTAAAAAAATGCATCCTTCTCTCTGCCAAAGTCTTTCAAGGTGGTTTGATCAACACCATCAACAACAAAGCATTCCATTAAAATATTATAAAACAGTAAAAAGTAATTAAAACATTAAGTAGTGACAATCGTGTTTAAAGCAACAGCTCAGAAAGTATATAATAACTCCTCTGAATAAGAAAAAAATCACTCAAAAGATTGAGAGGAAAGAATTATTTAACCTGATGTCATAAGCTGAGGGGGCTAGGTATTTGGTGGATAACTGTAGTAACAAAATTCCATAGTTGAGGTGCCACTACAGAAAAGACCCTGTCTCTGACCATTGCAGAAAGATAGCTGTTTTGCCAAGGGGCAATGGCTCTTTTATATTTGAGGACAGTAAACACACAAGTGCTGAGGGAAAATAGATTTACTGATCCCCTCTGACAATTTACAGAAAGGAACAAGCACAGAACAGAAAATATCCTTATGCTCCTGTACTGGTTCTGTGAATCCCAAGAAATGACAACAGGTGGACCCCTGGTTCTAGCCAGTTGCACAGCACTGCTTCTGCAGTTCATCCTGATCTGAGGTTCTCTAGTAAAGGAATCCTCTGAGACTTATATAGAAGCTGTATGTTTACACCTGTGTGCTTGTTTTCCCCTAATTCGCCTTGGAATGGAGTGATGTATTCAAGGCCTACTGATAAGCAGTAAGTGGCAGGCATCCAATATGAAGAGTGCTGCGTGCTGTCCTCTCTAAGACCCCCATACCATGGTTGTTGTGGGTTTTCCGGGCTGTATTGCCGTGGTCTTGGCATTGTAGTTCCTGACGTTTCGCCAGCAGCTGTGGCTGGCATCTTCAGAGGTGTAGCACCAAAAGACAGAGATCTCTCAGTGTCACAGTGTGGAAAAGATGTAGGTCATTTGTATCTACTCAGGAGGGGTGGGGTTGAGCTGAGTCATCCTGTAAGAGTTTCCCAGGGTGTGGAATGCTAATGGCGGGAGGCTTCACTGTATCCTGAGGAGGTTCTTTTGCATATGGATTGGTACTTGATGTGCTAATCTTCTCTGCAGGGCTATTGTCAGGGATAGAATGTTTTGTTAGCCTGGTGTTTTTCAGAACTGGCAACCATGCTCGGTTCATTCTTAAGGTTTCTTCTTTCCTGTTGAAGTTTTGCTTATGCTTGTGAATTTCAATGGCTTCCCTGTGCAGTCTGACAAAGTAGTTGGAAGTGTTGTCCAGTATTTTGGTGTCCTGGAATAAGATACTGTGCCCTGTTTGAGTTAGGCTATGTTCAGCCACTGCTGATTTTTCAGGTTGTCCAAGTCTGCAGTGAAAGACACTGCAGACTTGGACAACCTGAAAAATCAGCAGTGGCTGAACATAGCCTAACTCAAACAGGGCACAGTATCTTATTCCAGGACACCAAAATACTGGACAACACTTCCAACTACTTTGTCAGACTGCACAGGGAAGCCATTGAAATTCACAAGCATAAGCAAAACTTCAACAGGAAAGAAGAAACCTTAAGAATGAACCGAGCATGGTTGCCAGTTCTGAAAAACACCAGGCTAACAAAACATTCTATCCCTGACAATAGCCCTGCAGAGAAGATTAGCACATCAAGTACCAATCCATATGCAAAAGAACCTCCTCAGGATACAGTGAAGCCTCCCGCCATTAGCATTCCACACCCTGGGAAACTCTTACAGGATGACTCAGCTCAACCCCACCCCTCCTGAGTAGATACAAATGACCTACATCTTTTCCACACTGTGACACTGAAAGATCTCTGTCTTTTGGTGCTACACCTCTGAAGATGCCAGCCACAGCTGCTGGCGAAACGTCAGGAACTACAATGCCAAGACCACGGCAATACAGCCCGGAAAACCCACAACAACCATCGTTCTCCGGCCGTGAAAGCCTTCGACAATACACCCCCATACCACTTGCATAAATTTAACTCATCAACCTTCCACTCTGAAATGCAGTAGCAGGAAACTGTGATTAGATATGTTATATATTAAGGTGAAAAACATGTTTTTAAAGAGAAAAACGTGTTGCCAAAACAGTGAAGAACATTCTGGTCTGACCTGCAGGGCAATCTGGGCACAAAATGGAGGAACTGCGGCACACCAAGTCTGATGCCTTGAGCTCACAATGTACCACTACAGGAGCTGTGTTAGTCTGTTGTAGCCAAGTAAAACAACATTCCGGAGGTACCTTAGTCTGAACCTTAGTTGTTAGTCTTTAAGGTGCTGCTGGGATTTTGTTTTATTCTGACTCTTATAACCACGCACCTCGCCCCTGCAGGTGGGGACGCACAGGAAGGGGCTCTGTGGATTATCTTAACTGATGGGCAGAATCATATTGGAACAAGCAGTTCTTTATATAGATCTCTTCCAGACCATTTAGGGATGTAACGGTGGTAACTAGCCCCTTGAATTGTTCCTAGAAGCAAATAAGCAGCGAATGCAATTATTTTTAAACAGTGGAGGCACTTTCCTAGCAGCTAGGTCTCATCAGTAATCTCGCTGCAGCATTTTTCTCCCACTGAAGCTTCCAAACAGTCTCCAAGTTATATTGTAGTACCCCAATCTGGATGTGCTCAGTGCATGGATAATTAGCCAGGCCCTGGCTTTCTTGTAATGGCTGCACTTGGTGGGCCAGCAAAACTTGGCCAAACGTGCTATGAACACAGAAGCATTCACTTGCAATTACAGCTTTAATAGGACCCCCCCCCCCACATTGCAAACCTGTACTTTTTGGGGCATGAAAACCGATCCAGCACTGCTCCTTCACTATCAGAGCAATCCTAATCACACAATCCTACTCAGATCTATTCAGTAGGACTTACTCCCAGAAAAGTGTTGTTAAGACCGTGCTGTCTATCTAGTTGGCAGTATTGTCTACCAACAGTCTCTCACTCTGGTTTGAATAGATGTTTCATTTTGTAGCCCTCTTCCAGTCCCTTACCACTTCCACATGTCAGTTTAAATAATCCACTGCCTTACTTGCTTCATCCCCTAAGAAGCATTAACTATTCTCTGGACCATTCCAAAATGTCCATTCTGGTGAAGATATAGATCTGGTAGCCTCTCCAAACAGTCCACATTCCTAAACTGAAACTCATTCAGACAGTGGTGTCTGTTTCATGCTTTGTTAATATTCTGATACTGCACTGATTGGTCAGATTCATGGTGTCCATGTTCTGATGAACACTTTAACGAAATGATTACCAAGGGTGAGATGAGTGCTGGTTGCAGTTGATCTGTCTTAAAGAAAAAAAAATGTTCCCCATGAGGTTTAATGGGCTGTAGGGCCAGGGAGGGGCCTGTAGGAGTTTTGGTAGGGGATGCCCTTCTTCCTGGACTACAGCTCCCAGCTGCCCCGGGCCAAAAAAGTGCGGGAAAAATAAGGGGAGGAGCAACCTCCACAGAAATACCCAGCCCATCCTGAGGAAAGAGTTAGTCACCTTCTTGGTTGAAGAAGGAGAGGCTCCTGTTGCTGGGTGAAACCCGGGTGCCTAGGCCCTAAATGTGGAGGGCCTGGGAGGCAGCAGAAAGGAAAGAAAGGGTGAACCTTCCCTGAGACCACCACCCCTTAAGGTAGAGTAGGGAACAGTGTGGTAGGGAAAGCAGATGCCCTAGGGGTTCTGAAAAGGGGGGCCTACCCCTGTGTGTTGAGCGGTCACCTGCTTTGTATATAGTGCTCTGTATATAGTTATTAAATTACACTTTTTAATGTAAAGGACCTTGTGGTGCTCTGACTACATAACCTCCCCCACTTGGCACGCTACAAGAAGGGAGGGAGCCCGGGAGAAACTGATATGGCTAGACCTTGGTGGGTTGCCAATTCTCCAGGGCCCAACCAAAGATTAGGTAATTCATTTCCCAGTAAGGAAATTCAGCCAGAGGGGTCTCACTGCCCCTCTGTCAGGCGGTGTACAAATCAGTGAGTGGTGGCAGCGACGGAGAGTGTGAGCCACGCCCACCAGGGACGGTGGGAGGCAGATAGCAAGGCTAGCAGGCCATTGACGGTGGCTCAGTTGCCCAGACTGAGAGCCAGCGCCCGTTCCGCTACAAATACATTGATTTAACAAATAAAATGCCTAACAAATCACAGCAAATCTTCTTAGACTGTTCTGAGATTGTTTTATCAGAGGCCAGATGGAAAATCTTTATCAGAACTTGAGAACTAGAGCAGCTCTGCCAGACAGATTTGTATTTATGCAAATGAGACAGAGACTGAAGGTCTTGGAGCTTCATGCCCAACATGCACAACCCTGTGGCCCTGTGGTACCAGGACGAGCGATACAGGATCTTCAGTCTGTCTTCAATAATAGGTATACATTCTTGAACTAAGGATTCTACTTCATAAAACATGTGGTGAAGATTATTTTTGCCCAACAGATATGGCCACATCTTTCCAACCACTGAATCTTTGTTAACATTGCATTAAGAAATCTGACAGAGGTCAGCATGCCCAGCCTATAGATACTACATCATATACCAGGCAGGGTGGATTTGATTTAAATCAAACTGATTTAAATCACGATTTAAATCACTAGTCAGTAAGGCTTGATTTAAATCATAGTTTTCTACATAAAGACTAATTCTTGCTGGTATAACTTTAATATGCAAGTAGATGAAGATTTTTAGAATAACAACTTTTCATATTAGTTTTACAGTTGTATAAAATATTGATTTTAATACTATTAGAAACACATTATAGTTAATTTATTGTGAGATGAATTATCCCCAGTTTAGGTTAATCATTCATATTTGGACAACTTTTCTGTTGTACTTTATTGGAAGGAGAAAAATAATCATTACCTTAATAATAACAATTTAAATAGTTTTATTTATTCAGCTGAAACAATAACATTACAGCATATGTTATTTGCTTAAACAAACATCCATGTTTGTTAACTAATTTGGCTAAACAAAATATATATATTTTAAGAAACTTAGACTGTCAGCCCAGCCTACACATGAAAAACTTAAATACTGTCCTCTGTAGCTCACTCGTCATCTTCATCTTCTTCTTTGTTCATAATCTGGAAAAGAAAAACAAGCTTTCCTGCTTTATCGGGTCCCAAACGATTTCTCAGTTTAGAATGAATGAGTCCAAAAGAAGATAATATTCTTTCAACGCCTACAGAAGAAGCTACTGCTGTTAAAAGTGAAATCATTACTTGAACAGTCTCTAAATACAAGTGCTTAAGTGACTTCCACCAGTTCACTGGTGTGACTTTCTTTAAAATATCTTCAGCAAACATATATTTCTTGAATGGTTCCCTCTTAGCTCTGAAGTTTACTATAGTTGGCATTACAGATGGATGATTGCTGGATACCCATGTCATAGCTAACTCCTCTTCCTCAGCACTTAAGTTTTGACCCTGGTACTGGATATTGACAATATTTGCCAAAAAATGAGCTGGAGACAGTGCTTGTCCCATTCGTTTTTTTAATGCTTGTAATTTAATTCTGTCCATGTGTAGTTCTGTTTTTAAGTGTTCACTCAGTTCCTTCCAAATTTCAACAGCATCAGCAATAAAACAGCTATTTTTCTGTATTTTGTTTAAAGCTTCAGAGATGGGTTTCAGGATGCTCAGCATATGTTCAACATTTCTCTTAAGCCCAATGTTGAGGATTTTGGCCGTGACAGTGCCATCTATTTTATCTCGATTTTGTTCACAAACTGTCATCAGAATAGGCCAGTTCTTGATATACTGCTCAAAACAGTCCACCACAGAGTTCCATCTAACATCTTGTGGGAGCGTTAGCTTGGTTCCACCCATCCTTTTCAGAGCTGCTGCAGCAAAATGATTGTTACGGAAGTATTTAGCAATTTCAACAACATTAGTCTTTATTTCTGGAACACTTAAGTCTTTGGCTAAGAGGTGCAGCAAATGAGCACTGCAACCATATGTTATTAGCTTTGTATTCCCTTCCTGCTCTTCTAAATTTCTTCTCATCTTGGATACATTTGCAGCATTGTCTGTGACCAAACTGCATACTAGACATTTGAATTTTTGTTCACATGTTATTATAGCTTTTACTGCCACTTCTTGTAAGTATTCTGCTGTGTGTGCATTTCCTAACGTATCAGTTGTTTGTGCAAGGAAGACTTTCCCTTCTTCTGTTGTTATACAAGCACATACAACAGGATCATTGTGGACATTACTCCACCCATCAATACTTAGGTTAACAATTCTACCCTCCAGAGCTGTTGCACATTGCTCCATTTCTCTGTCATACACTTTATCCAGCAGTTTCCCTGCAACATCTGCTCTGCAGGGTGGACTGTATCCTGGTCTCAGTGACTGAACCATATTAATGAAATGTGGGTTCTCAGTCAGACGGAAAGAAGAGTTTGTTGCATAAACAAACTGGGCAATTTTTTCATCAATTAACTCTTTTTCTAATTTGCTAGTTTTTATCACAAACTTATCTATGGTGGTTCCAGGAGGGAAGGGTTTTTTCTTTCTTTTAGGTGATATACTGTGGGTGTCTGATGATGATGCAAATGAAGCACTATCCGGGATGGATAACTCTGAAACTGTAGAACAGGAGGATGGTGAACTTGAAGGCGGATAGTTTCCAGAATCCTTAATGTTGACGATGAATTCCCCTAAACAAAAAAGTCAATGCTGTTATTTTATTGTTTATACAATTTCTGCTTATTGTACAGCACTGCCCCAAAAGGAATATTTGCTTTTCTTCATAACTGTACCAAATGACAGTAACATGCAGTAATAATAAGAAATATAATTTTGCTCAAACATGACAGTTCAAGGCAGTCTTTAGAAATATGATTCAATAAAAATGTTTACCAACCTGAAGATCCTGCCTGTTCAAATGTGTTTCTTTGGTCATCTTCATCACAGCACTTCTCATGATGTTGCCTCATTCGGGCCACCAGGCCTTGCATTTCTTTGTTGCAGTGTTTGCATTTTGCACGCATGCCCGCCTTACCGATAGGTTAGGAACTTCATTAAAGTATTCCCAAACTGGGTCTCTTTTACGGCCTGCTGCCATTATAGGTTTTTTCCTCCAAGGAAAGAATGTGATAAACCTCAGGTCATACACACAAAAGATCCAAAGACTTGTGCAGTATTGTGCTCAAAAAGTTTCACTTTCATTTTGTACTGCTTGCCCCTCCCTCCTCACACTTAGTTTCTTCTTGTGCAGATCTATTCCACTCCAAACAATCAGAAAAAGATTGTTTCTATTCACTGAACTTCTTGAAACTTAGCACTGAAGGGGTTGATTCTGTCTTCATAGGTTTGTAGAACAATAGGATTAAGGTCTTTTTCTCAACTCTGTTCATGTTATAACATTTTTGCTGTGAAGAAGAGGCATGTGATCTCTGCTGAGCTAACACAAATTCAGTTTTGAGTACTGCAAAACCAAGCATCTGTGATAATATCTTGTAGGCAGAGAAACTGCCCAATAATCTTATAAAAACCTCTGGAAGAGCATGACATTGTGAATGGATTAATGGAATTTATTTACCAAAAAAATTAAACATATACAGCCTTATTCTACATAATTAAAAACTAATCTTTATTTCATGATGGAATAAAAATCCAATTTAAATTTAAAAAATCCAGTTTAAATTAAAAAAATCCGATTTAAATAAAAAAAATCTGATTTTTTTGATTTTTTTTTTAAAAAATCATTGATTTTTATCCACCCTGATACCAGGTCAATCCCTGTTTTACCATGTACTGTTCTGGGGTAAAAAAACAGCACTCATAGACCTTATGGAATACTGGCATGGCAGGTAGTGTCTTGATGAATGAAAGAAGGATCCAGATTGAGGGACAAGTGGTAAGTGATTTCCCCTAACCTGACACATCCTGCTCTAACTGCGAAATTCCCCTTTGTTGTAATTGGATTACTCTAATTAGGGTACACATTGAATCCCATCATGTCACTCACACACACAGAACATACCCACTCTGCTTCAGTTGTTCACCCAGTATTCATCCCACCCAGTATTCACCCCAGACTTTTTCGTTTTGAGCACAGACTAATTGCAGCAGTCACTGGCCTCATCACAGGACAACAAACAATATACCAAACAACTTTAAAAAGAAAATGACCAAGCATGGTAAACCAGCATGACCAGACATTCCTTGCTCAGTTAAAGCCAGTATGTTTCTGGCAAGCTGGGGCTGAAAGCTCAGATTCAAGCAAGTGGGGGACAAGGCAAAGATCCATTCCTCAGTCTTGCATCTTCCATCTACAGTCTCTGAGACTGTGGGACGCCTGAGATATACAACTCTTCCCTGGAAATAGCTGTTGGGCTACCACAGGCATTAATAAATAGGGGTACAGCTGCTCCACCTCCACTTAGCCCCTTCAAACCCCCCTTGCTCAAAATGTTGTCTTCCTATACTCTTTCCAATAGCTAGTAAGCTGGGCCGGGGGAACAGAATGATGACAATCACTACTACTGTCAGTTAAGGCTGGTTAATTTGTCAGCTGTCTCTGACCAAAGAACTAGCACACAAGTTGTCTTTTGAGCCCTAAGAACTAAAGCATAAAGTGACCCAGGGCAACCAGTGCTTTGAACAACAGGCTAGCAGCATTCCCTCCCCTCCCTCTATATAAGTGCTTAATAATCTCTTTTGCATTATGAGGAACCCACACGTTTCCTCATAAAGTAGTTTTCTCCACTACCCAGGAAGAAACCCTTTTTAAAATTACTATCGTTATTTGTTCTTGTGTTTGAGCTCTCCTGAGAAGATGTGGTGTTCCTTGAGCCCTTTGCGAACTTGATTTCTTCAGTATATCCTGGAATCCAGAATAATAGCAGGTTCTTTAGATTTCCAAACAATGAGTGTTCCGGCTGAGGGATGGTAACACAGAGAGGTGCATGTTGGCTCTTGCCTCTCCAACCAAGCACCTCTCTTCCTGCTACAAGAGAGGAAAAGCAGAAATATGCTCTGGTTTCATGTCATGTATTATGTTGACAGTATTACGGCAGAAGGAGTAACAGTGGTGCTGTTTTGGTGTGGGCCTGTATAGACATGCAGGGTTTCATATTGTTTTTTTAAATTGTAGCCGCAGGATGCCAAGGTCTCCAGAAAAGGATGTTTTGCTGAAGGCAGAATCTACTAAGAAACTAATCCATACAGTCACTTACAAGTACATGCATGACTAGAGAAGGTTGTGTGGAGAAGAAACCAGCTGGGAGTGATTTCTGTGGGTGTAGGTGCCAACACTCATCAAGAAAAAAAACTAAGAGATTTTAATCAGCAAATCTCCCCTTAGCTCTACCTTGGCATGCATGAATTGACACGTAAACACACACACACACACCATCCACAGGCCCTTCCCCTCCATCTGTTTTACATGAACTCTGTATCCATAGCATTGGAATGCCTTGCTGCTATCTTTAATAGAGTCATTTGCTCAATATCTCTCTATAAAGCTAAGAACTTCTGTTTGTCTGGGTTATAAATGGTGAACAGTAAATGGCAGAGAGCCACAAAGGGCATTGTTTTGCAAAAATACTGGCTGTATTCACAGAGTGGTAGGTACTGAAACAGGGATTCTTCAAAAATAAACTTGTTTCATAATGTTCACACACTGTTTATATACAGAAATACCCATCCTATTCCCCATACCCATCATTCCATACTTAGCTAACATTCTCACAAATAAGCAGGTCAAGAGTAGAATGATAAGCCCTGGATGATGGGGCAAGAGCAGCATCTGTAATTTATGAGCTCTCAAAGATGTCATTGAAGGAAGAAATGTCTGAGACACAGTAATGCACAGCTGCCTTCTGATTGCCTTCCTTGGTGAGGCATTAGCAAAGCAGGAAGCTGGCAGCGGATGAGACCAGCAGGGCACCAGTCTCTTGCCAACCTTTCTTCAGCAGAATCTTGTCCAATTAAAATCATCTCAGACGACTGTGATCTGCTGGAGCACCGCTGCTGACCCCTCAGACTCATGCAATCATGCCTGCAGATAACAAATTACTTTGGTTCTTGGGAATCTCAGGTCAGAAACAAAAATGTGCCTTTAAAATTATTATCAAGATATTGTAAGCACCGCAGAGAAGAACTACTAACAGGAACCAAAACCATGTGTAAAAGGAATCCAGCACATTCTTTTTCTTAAAAACAGCAACAGCAACAAAAAAACCCAACTGCTCAGCAGTTCTTGGATTTCAACTTTGAAAGCCTTTCCAAGGAAATCTGGTAAGTATTCAGTTCATAGGAAGTAGTCTTACCTGGACAACTTCATTATTCTGTATTTTTAATACAGGAGCTAAAGCTTCCTTGCTTAACACAATACAATTTCACCAGTTGTCATTCATCAATTGCTAGAGTTTGTGAAGTCTCTCTCTTGCTGAAGGCTTGCCCTTAGGTACTTTTGTGATATGAAGGAATAAAACAGTGTGGCACAGTTTCCTTGACCGCATTCTTCTTGCACTACTTCTTTCATAGCCTTTCGCTTTAAAGAAGTTCCTTTCACACAGGATATGTTCAAAAAGGGAAATGTCCCATCTTCTTCCCTCCAAGCCTGGCTACAAGTTACACATACCTGGTGTAGTGTAGTGGTTAAGTAACTGGGCTGTGATGCAGCACTTCACTAGTTCAAATCTCACTACTGCCATGAGCTCAGCAGGTGGCCTTGGGTAAGCCACTCCTCTCAGCCCCAGCTCCCAGCTGTATTGTAAGGATCATTATACTGACTTTGTTCACTGCCCTTAGAGGGCACAAATCAGTCTAAAAAAGCAATATAAAAATGAACTGTTATTATTATCCATGTGAGACTAGCTATACTTTGCCTGTTGTAATCTCCTTTACCAACAAAGTACAGAAAATGAAAGGGGTGGAAATCTGGTACATTGCGCAGGAAAAGACCCTGGCTGCCTTCTTTCCATTGTTTATTGCTTTTATCTTTCATTTGTCAACAACATTTTGAGCGGAAGGACTGCGGAAATGTAATGATTAACCTGGCTGATACTAGATTCTCAGTTTGCTATTTACCAAACATGTGACCTTTGTAGTGATCTTCAGTCGCACAGAAAAGTCAGTCTTTTCTTCCTTTCACAAGGACATAGTTGAAATCAGGAAGTGATGTTACTGGTCTATTAGCACCTCATAAACTACTGTATGGCACAGACTCATGTAAAGGTAACATGGTTCCATATTAAGTTTACACTGTTTTGATTTCTGAATGTCTGCACACTCACTGCTCCAGCTCTTGTATTATCCCCTCCCACCGCCACTGTTTTAAAGCTGCATTTTTTTTGTGATGCATGGTGAGCATGGTTGAACTACAGTTGAACTCCACAAGCATAGTAAATGCAATCATGTCAGAATTGGGGTTGGCTTGGCTCATCTCTTGATAGCAGGGTGCAGATCTAGCACAAGGCACCAGGGACATATTAGTCTGCTTTACCAAAAAAGCTGAATCATAGGCACGCCAAGGAAAATATTTTTTTCTTTAGGGAAAATAATTGGCACAAACAAGGAATTGCAGCAGGAAAATACCTCATTAAATTAGTTCATCCTTTTGTGGGCTTTTAGAGTTACTGTCAAGTGTTTTGGTATGATAGTAGCTCTGTCTTCCATTCTCATCTTGTAATGAGGATAATCCTCTCCTAAAATTGTGATTTGCAGGTATGAAAGCACAAGCCCATTTGTGTGGAAGCACCTTTAAAAATTACAGCTGTCACACTGAACAGCAGCAGCCCTACTGGCAAGCACATTTGCTGTAGTTGGTACTGCAAGCAATCAAAGAAAGTTTAAGAAGGCCCTAACTAGAAATACCAAGATTGCAGATAGGTATCTGCACTCTCAAATTTATATTAATAGAAATGGTTTCCATTGCTTGTGCCAGATTTGGTACAGGTTTATAAGACGGCCACTAATTTCTCTAGTATAAATTTGTAGCACAGCTGTCTTGCTAAGCAACAATCCGTTTTGAGAGGCACCATCAGGAGCTGGTTGTGTGTATGTGCTTCTGAAGCTTGTAGCAAAAGGTGGGTGTGCTAGGCAGCAGGGAGTGGGTGTGCTTTGAGAGCTGCCTTGGCAGCAAAAATATGAGTGGGTGTGTTGCAGCTGCAGCTCTTTGGACTCAGCCACACGAAGGTAGCTTGTACTGTTATCCAACATAGATTGCACACTGTGTTACTGCACATAAGTCCAATGTCACCACAAACATCCAGCCTGTGCCCCCTTACTAGGCAATCATTATCTCAGGGACTGAATGGAGAATTTTCTCCCTTGTATTGCTCAATTCCTTTTCAGCTTTCCTCTGTTTCTGCTGGCTATAAATGAGTGCTTTCTGACTCCCACTGCCAAAAGGAGACTGGTTGTGTAGTGACAGTCCTCCCCCTTGCAAAGCCTTCCCATTCCAATGCCTGCCCTTTTCACAGCCAGCTGGATGGAATTGCTGTAGGGAACCATGACCACTGAAAGACGTCTGAGAGCTTCATGACTTCCCAGGCAGAAAACGTAATTAATCTAGGGTCAAGGGGCAAAAAGGCATTCACTGATGAGAGTGGGGATAGTAATAATCTCCTACCTGGCCCAGACTTAACATTTCTTAACTGCAGTTGCAAATGTTGTCACTTACACAGATACTTTGTGCTCTTATATTACTGAGGTTCCATGTAGCTATCCTTTTGCTTGTTCTCTTATATTCCCCACCCCCATTGCATTGTTATTCCTTCCAGCTAACATTCCATGCCATTAATTTTGACATATAACCAAATCTTTATGGAACAGCATCAACTTCATCTTCATGGCTGCAATTACCAACCTGCACAGGAAGAGAATTGGGACTAAAAGAGTAAGGGAAAGTGCAGCTGCATGGAGTGTGCGCAAATTGGCCAACTGTAGAAGTCTGTTCTACTATGGTGCATGTGTTAAGGCTGCAGCCTAAACTTGCAATTTCCATTTGTGTGGCAGGTGGAGTGGACAGAAGAATGTGAGAATCTTACTCAGATGAAATGGGGCTTACTCCCAGGAAAGTGTCCCTACAAGTTCACTGTCAGTATCCAAACTGAAGAGTTTTTAATTTTAGAATCTTTTTTTTTTAAACCTTCATAATTTTATTAAAATGCAACAGATTTTCAACAAACTAGTTTTGGCAAGACTGGACTATTTGTATATAGTAGTTTTGAGTATTGATCACAAGTATATGAACTTTTACGATCAAAATGATTTTCAAAAAATTCTACAACACATTTTATACCATATTTTCCTGAAATCTGGCCATATATTGGCTCTCCAGGTTGATTCCTGATGTTAAATTTCAGACTGGTAGGACAAATTGCCTTGAGTGTATAGCTACACAGAATTTTCTGAATTTGTTAGAATAATGAAAAATTAACATGACTGAACTATACAGCCACACAGCTCTATAATCATTCTCAGGACTTCACGTAATACTTCATTAAAGGCAACTTCCTGAACTTTGTACTATAAATATAACAGATTCTTGTATTTATTTGAGTATTATTTGATTATAATGCAGAACTATCAGATGTTGGAGTGCTGTTTTCTTGAAATCATCAGTTATGGAGCCCAAGTACTTTTCCAAAATGGAAGTCTGAGTGGCACGTAAAATACATTCACACTAAGCTGCTAAGTGGAACATGCCAGCACTTTAAAGGGACAATTCACATAACCATCTTAGTCATAGCATCTGTGAGAAAATGGCAGCTCTTGTTAATTTCTTACTATTTCTTCCACTGAGAAGTCAATTGGTTCATTGTGGGTGGAATTCAGTCTGTGAAACACATGTACATTATTAGTTCAGCATGGCCTGAAGCAGCTAAAAGTCTGTGTGATCTAGGTTTTCTCTGAGTTGCCACATACTAAGACAGTATTGTGAGTGAATTAGCTGGAATATGAAGCATGTGTGTCAGCCATTTAACTCAGAAGTAAAATTGTTATAATCACTTGGAACAGAAAGTACTGAAGCATGTTTGCATAACTATGCAAGCCTGGTCTGGATAACATGTGCTCTGGATAACATTCTAGAAACATTGCATATATTTTAGGTAAATCTAAATCTGCATAGATCTAAAAATACAAGAAACACATTTTCTCATCTTAGATTTCAAAGGGCTTATACATGGCAGTTTGCACAAGTCTTTATTGGATTTACACCGGCAACTTCTGGTCCAATCAATTTCTCTTTGAAATAAAATTGTATAGGATTTAAAAGGATTACATGACTCAGTTTAGGATAGAATCATACAAAAATGTATTGCTGATAGATCTTATCTGCTGCAGTCATACCAAAACGATCGTATCTACTCTGGTACTGCTGCTGATGCTTCTAGAAGTTGTTCCACTTTTTTTCCAGAGTAGTGCTTAAAGCTAAAAACTGCAAAACCAGTTGGACTGGAATCCAAATAAGAACACAAAAAGCAGTTTGTCCACATGTAGTTTTATTAGCCCACTAGTTCATACATTTGTCCTTTAAATTTATTATATATTGAAGCTAGCCTCAGAGCGTCTTCTAGTAAAAACATGTCCAGTGCTATGTGCTCTTACCTTCCAAGGGGTTACTAGAGCCTTCTTTGTAGTGGCATCTCTACAGCAAAATGCTTTCCCCACAGCTATTCACATGGCTGAGTTTTAGGTGCAAAGCGGAAACATTTTTGTTCACACATTGGTGGGCTAGTGTCACATTCTTTAACATTTTTAGCCTCCTGTTCCTCTTATTTAACATGTAATATTTTAAACTAGCTTGCCTTGTACGTGGTGATTATGTACAGCCATTATTTTGCAAAATTAAAAGGTTATTGATAACTTTTGGTAGTATATTTATTATTACTTATAATCTGAATATTTATTTTTAGCTACCTTGGGAACCTTTTAGGTTGGGTGGTAGGATGTATACTTTAAAGACAAATTAAAAAGAGCAAAAGTCTAATAGCACCTATAAGACTAACAAAATTTGTGGTAGGGTATGAGCTTCCATGAGTCACAAATAAGTAAAATAAAAAGGGAGATTCTCCATGTGATAGGAGCAGGCCTTTTAGGAGACATGAGGAAATTGCTCCAGTCAGCACACATGGAGGGACCACCCCCATCCAAAATATAGTTCAGTGTCTGAAATGATCAGATTGATTCTTCAAGGCAGTAAAACTGGTCAGTTAAAACTCCAAGTTCAAGAGTTATTCCATTTTTTTGTCTTCCTAGCACATTATATATACTGGGTCACTTTTGTCAATGGACAATGATTCTGTTACTTGACCTGCAAATGTAATCAACATATGGCCCATTAAGTCATTGACTTACTTCTACCCTGGCTCATGGCCTGGCTAGAAGGTGACTGAACCAACTTCCCAGTCTCTACCAAGAAGCAATAATGAACACACCTTAGAAACAAAAATGTCAGTGGCATTAGATTTTCTCAGAGTGCAATCCTGTTTATAGTTACCCCAGATTGCACTGAATCAATGGTTTTAGAAGGGTATAAGCCTGCTTAGGATGGCATTATAAAGCTACTAAATTTAGTAGTCAGCAAAGTACGTAGGCCACAAGGCAAATTACTGTGGCCTATATATCAGTCTGCAGCGAGACCCCATCATGACACAGAGCAGTAACAGAAAAGCCCTAGTAATATGACAGATTTTGTATTTAATTTAATTTACTAACTAATTTAAAACGTTTCTAGGCCACCTTTCCACTCAGCTGTGGTCCCTAAGGCAGGGAACATCAAAACATTAAAACATTTCTATTTTAAAATAACATTTAAACTGAAATATATAATTCAATAAATACCTATAAACACTAAAACCAGGGAGGGCCAATAAGTTCCTGATGGTGCATGCGTGTGCACGTGCACACACACTAGTGGAAAACAACAATACATGGAGATCCAAAGTTTTGGTGCCACAACTGAGAAGTCCTTTCTCAGGTTGCCACCCATCCAGCCTCAGATGGGAGGGGAAACTGAAGCAGGACTTCTGAAGATGACCAGAGTGGATGGGTAGGATCATATGGGAAAGATTGTCCTTCAGATATGCTGCCCCCAAGCCATGTAGGACTTTGGACTGCCCTACTTTGTTGATATGACCTTTCCTCACAGTGGAAGTTTTCCTTGGGCAACAGATCAAGCAGACCTCTCAAGAAGCCCTTGTTGTACCCATTGAACTCCTAGACCTGTGTTGCTGCAGTAGCTGGTACGTGGTCTTTTGTTCTATAGATGTTGTGCAGCAATAAACTCCATCCATCGCTTTCCCTCTTTTGACTAAATCTGCCCATTTCTAATTATGAAGGATAATGAACTTTCTCCAAACTGTTACAACTGATTAAAAATGTCAGTCAACAAGGCTGTTGGGAACTTCTAAGGGAAACGGGTTTTGGTAATCTCTTATCTAAATTTACTGCACAGAAAAAGAGAACAATATAACTTGCAAAATTACCCAAATTGGGGAAAAGTGGGCAATACATATACTGCAACTTATCATAAAAGACACAGAACAGCATGCAGGCTTTCAAGTTCCACAAAATTTTGCCTCAAGGCAGCACAATAAAAAAAGAGATGAAAGGGAAAATGGCAGGATTTGGGATCACTGTAAAATAATGTCTCATCTGGCATCAAGGTAAGCCAGTAAAGAATGCATTGCCTTTATATGTAAACCTGGTATTTGCTTATATTTAGTTAATGAAGCATCAACAAGGATTTGCCTTGTCCCTTTGCCCTTTGCCTTTCCATTTTAAGATATACATTGTTACAATCATGGTGATGTTGTAATATAGATTTTTTGGAAAATATAATATGCATATCCAGATGTTTTCCCCCAAGAAAAAAAACATATTAATACAGGATGCAGTAAGAAGAAAAAGGGTGAAGGGCTCAAATGAACATTCTGTTCCTGGGCCTGGATGGGAGCAAGTCCAAGCATCCTTCACATTACTGGAGCCGAATGGAGTCTCTAGCATGGGGAAGAAGTCTGGCAGTCCCGCTCTGCCTGTGTGTGGCACCCAGCCCAGTCTTCTCTAGCGTATTGAAGACGGTGTTTCTGTGTTATAAAAATGTAACTAATCTTTCAAAGCCATGAAAGTGAATTAAAACATTACCCTGATGTCAGATCCTCCAAATCAATCTGGATTTGACGTCTCCAGAAAGATATGCATTAACTTTACTTCAATAATTTCAAAAGCACAATTTATTAAAACTTTATGAAAGATGACAGCACACGGCATCAAGCAGAGCGAAGGGAGACAGATCTGAGGAGCGCTGTATAAGCTGTGAAAGGAAGGACGGCTCTGTTGTTTCCGTCCAACTTCTGCGCAGTATTAAACGGCACAGAGCCGGACGACGGAAGGGCGTCGAAGCGACACAGGCGGTCTTATTTTGATTTCTATACAATTCTTGCAATCCGTACTGCCCCTTTATTTATGGTCACAACATCCTCACGCAGCAAGTTAGACTCAGACCGTGCTTCGCTCGAAGCTACCCAAACCTCCTTGAGAAGACACAAATGATGGTGATGGTGATGATAGTTTCCTTCAAACTCAGCGCTCCGACCCCTGCACTACTCCCCCCCCCCCGCCCCAAGACACAACAGGTGAAGAGAGATGCCCGACGGCGCAAACTCTCTGGCGTTTGCCCGCCGCGAAAGGTCTCCTTGGGCGCTGCGGTCCTCGCGCCCTTCTTCTTCCCCTCTCCCCCGGAGGAGAGGCAGCGCGCGCCCCGACTGCGATCTCTCCGGCGAAGCTCCACAGTCCCACGGTCCGAGCAGGGTCCGGTACGCAGTAGCCACCCAACCGAACGGTGCCGTAGTTCCTCGGCCCTCTCGACTAACTGCCGCCGCTCCCTCCTCCTCCCTCTCGAAGCCCGCAGCAGCGACCGCCGCCGTTGCCCGGAGCGGCTTTGCGGAGGCCTTCGTCCGCCCACGCCCTCCCCTCCCGTGGCGTAGAGCGAAAGCGAAAGCCGGGTGTGGCCCCGCCCCGCTCGCTGCGGCTGGAGGGAGCAGCAGTGGAAGCTCGTTGTCAGGCTGCGGGTTGGGCGGCTCCGGTTCCGCGCTCCGGCTCCGCTGCCCCCACCCCGCCGTCCTTCGGAGTGCGAGGCTCAGCGCGGCGGAGAGCGGCTCCCCCACCCCCGGCTCGGACATGCGGGCGCTGAGAGTCTGGTGGGTGCTGCTGGGCACCTTGGGCGTCGGTGAGTTCGTGCCTCCCCCTCCCCCTCCCGCCCTCGCAGCGGTCGCCCTCCGAGGTCGCCCTAACCCCCTCCCCAGTCCCTCCCGGCGCCTCTCCGCCAGTCCAAACGCGAGCGGATTGTTGTGAGGAGACCTGGCAGGCGCGATTGACAGCCCAGGACGTCTCCCTCCCTCCCCGCCGCCCGCCACCCCGTAGCTAGAGGCCTTCTGAGGTCTCGGGGTGCCCTGCTTGGGGCCTGAGCGGCCATCTGGGGTCGAGGCAGTTCGAAACACGCAGAGGGGGAAAGCCCCGAAGCGGCGACAGCGCCGCCTGCCCTAGCGAGCCGGAGGGCTGCTCGTCCCACCAAAGTGCGCAATGACGGGCGGACTGCCTGGTGCTGCTCCCCTCCCCATCCCTTCGAGCAAACCCATTTTAGGCAGGCGGCGGGTGATGCGCGCTGGGATTGGCTTCCTCTCCGATGCCTGATGCTTTCCATAAGCTTCGCTTCGGCATCCCTGCTGTTGTGAGTTTACAGTGGCAGAAGTGACAGCAGGCTTGTGTGGGACTGGGAGGTGAGGATTTGGCTCTGGCAGCGCCATGCCTGGAGACACACGGGAGGCGTTTTCGGTATAGGGCTTGGCTCTTCCTCGCTCACATGCTCCTGCTTGCCTTGTGAAGCCGTGTGATGGCTGGTGGTTGGTTTTATAGCAAACTTGCCTCTTCTCAGCTAATGGTTACTGGTGGTGGCTGTTTCCCGTTCAAGAACCCACCTAAACAATTATGATAGTGTGTAATTCATCTGTTTGGCTGTTGTTGGGTGGTCAGTGTGTGTGTTTTACTTTGGGACACGTGTTCCCAGCAACTTATGATCTCAATGCTGCTAGAACAAAGTGGGAGCGGCATCCCACTTAGAAAAAAGGCAGCTTTCTTCTGGGACTTTTCCATGCCAGCAGACAGGCTTGAATAATCCACATTGGTCTTGCAAGCGGTCTCCAGTGATGGGGTGGGATCATATAGTGCATTCAAGCCCTGGTATGTGACAAATGGAAGGGGGGGGACATCTTCAAATTGTGTCACTGCGTTAGAGATAATGTTCTTTACTATGTGTTTATTGTGTTGTTACTGCCACAAAATGCTCTGTATTTTATTTATTTAATAGACTTATAAGACCTGTGTGAGGTTGCTAAAAAAAGATAAATTATAAAAATGTAAAATCATTGAAACTATCATCCGTTAAAACCAGCCAATACAGCCAGAAGCATTAAACGTGGCAGCCTAAATTGTCCTCATAATATCTTTAGGTTGAAAGCAGATTGTAAAAGCCTGGGTTAAAAATAAATGTTTTGGCCTGATGCTTAAAAAGAGAGTAGGTTAGGCAACAGGTGAGCCTCAAGAGGGCATGCCATACCGGTGAGGTACTGCTACTAAACAAGCTCTCTGGTTGCCACCACCCTGCAGGTGAGGGCCCGGTAAGCTGGAGTTGTGAAGATGATCTTATAAGTATGTGGCAAAAATAACAGTACAATTTTATGCAGGATAGTCTAAAGCTGTTACTTTTGTTAGGAGTAATTCTGTATAGGGTTGCATTGTAACTATGGTATCTGCTAAGCAGATATGAGCTAAAAATATGAGCTAGGATCGACAGGATTCTATTGATCAAGTAGTAGTTTTTAGGAGCTTTCAGTACTGTTAATTGAATTGTACATTTTCACATCAATAGAGAGAAGTTTAGGGATAGGAAAGTGGAAAGAGGAAAGATAGTTGGTTTGAAAATTATTTTGTCTTGGGGAATTAAAACATTAGGGGACTAGGCAAGGGCCTGGGTTAGTGTACTAGAAATCAGGGGCTCAATTGTTCATTGTTGCTTTTAAGGGGCTCTTAGAGCACTCTATCCTACAAAGCCCAGGAAGTACAAATAAGCTAATAAATGCTGTGAACTTTAACCCTCTAAAATGTAAATATTTTTAAAATAGGATAGCTTATATTGGCTGATTTCACTAAGCAGGGAATGTTAAAAAATTATTTGTTTAGATCTCACCTCACTGGCATACTGAAGATGGCTTAACAATATTTGCTCAAAGCAGTTTTAATTTACTTTTAAATTTTGGAATAGTTATTTCCTGTCTTTTTGCTGAATACACTGAACAGCAATGTGGTTAACGACAATCAAAAAGCCACAAAAGCTATTGCAACAAATCAATGCAAGCTGATACACAAACATAAGAATTGCAAATAACCTGAATAGCTGGCTTTGGCCTCTCTTTCTGCTATTGCTACTTGATGTTCTTCAGAGGCAAATCCACTGAGGGGATAATAAATACAGTCTTCAGTCCGAGGTTTTCACTGTATCAGCACACAGAAAAACAAGTCATAAAGTATCATTCTTCAATGGGTCCTGCAGGGCTGGGGATGGAATAGTCCTCCGTAGACAGTTAAAAAAAATTCTAAACTTGGAAGTATAGCTTTCCTTTACTCACAGATTTAAATAAAGATAATTAGTAACATTTCTCTTTCTTTTTCCAGGTTCTGCTCAGTTGCTGTTTCAAAACTTCACAAGTGTTGTAGTAGACCATTGTAATTCAAGTGTCATCTTACCTTGCATAATAACTAACCTATTAAAAAACAGGACTCGAGATATGTTTGTAAAGTGGAAACTTGGCGGAAGCTATTTTTTTGCTTTTAGTGGATATGAACAACCACCGTTAACTGTCAAAAACAGCACTTTTCAGTCTGCAGAACTTGCGTGTTTGCCAAAGCTCACCATGGGCATTGCTTCACTCTCTCTATCAAAGGAAGAGGCAATTCCAGGAAACTACAGCTGTGAAGTAACAGAATCAAATCGAGAAGGAGTAACTACATTTGAACTTAAACATGTAAAAGGTAAGTTATTGGTCTCATTCTTCTGTATTAAATACTGGGACTGCTGCTTTTAAAGTGTACTCCATAAATGATTTTGAGTCAAGGGCCACAAATTTTGTCTTGATTCAGTACCCAGTAATAATTTGCACTTTTCCATTAACTCTTACTGTTCTCATGAATGTAGCGGAGAATTTAGTGGGGAGCCTCAGTACATCATAAGTGTCTTTGCTTCCTCCTGATTCAAATCTCAGCATGATACAAAAAAACCTGTTCCCACCTGCTCTGCCTCCACATGGAGATTCCCACCCCCCCGCCACTATGGCTTCAAAAACGGAGGGCTTTTTTGGGAAGCATCCTGATAACGTTGTGCTCATATTATGTTTTAAAGTTTACCCCTGCTTTGTGTGGAAGCGCATTTGACTGACTCAGTGAAAAGCGTAGGGTTTATATTGGAACCAGCGCTGCCACTAAAGAAACAAGTAAATGCAGCAGCAAAAAAGGCCTTCTTCCAACGGACTAGCCTGGACCATGGCCCCCTACCTCGACATTGCTAATCTGGCCACCTGGATTCATGCCATGGTAACAGCGAGACTTGTCTACTGTAATTTACTCTACGTAGGTCTCCCCTCAGAGTCAACTCGGATACTCCAGTTGGTGTAAAAACACTGTGGCTTATTTACTTCCAGGAGCTAGGCAGAGCATGCGTATCACTCTCATTCTGCAGTCACTCCTTTGGCTACCCTTCAGTTACTGGGCTCAATTCAAGGTCATGACTATTACATGCAAAGCCCTCCATGGCCTAGGCCCCTCATATTTGCAAAACTGCCTATGTACCACCATGACAGCTTCACTCATCTGAACAGAGCCTTCTGCAGATACGACTGTGTAGTTGGGCTAAATAACGGCAGCCAGTACACATGCTTTCTCTGTGGTAGCCCCACTTTGTGAAATGGCCTGCCTGAGGAAGTCAGGAAAGCTCCCAGTCTCCTGGCTTTCCACAAACTATGTAAGACTGAATTATTAAGGAGGGCTTTCTACCCAGATTATAGGGGCCTGTCATAAAAAATAGCTCGAAGAGATACTTGGTAAGGGACAGGGACTATAGACTATGATATTGAGTACTGTCTGCTGATGTAGATATGCTCCTACTGGGTAGTTCAATGTTGCTAAAGGTACCACAATAATTACCTACACTTTAATTAAGAAAAAATTCATCTATGTGTTTGGCTTTATGCTAGTTTTCTGCTACCATATCGTATTCTGTCTGTTCATTGGATGTCCTAACTATTGACTATATTGTATTTTTGCTCTATGTATGTCCTAGCTATTGATTATATTGTATTCACTTACAGTATGTTATCTGCCTTGGATCTCAATGAGCTAGGCGACCTATAAATAAAAACAGTAATAATGACCATAATAATTTTTCTGGCTTGCAGTGTTTCCAAACACATCCCCCCTATTATTCCACCATCAGATGCTCAGTAATTATCTTTATACTAGAGAAGGGCACAAACCACCCAAAAAATGAACTTTGAGATTCGTGGTTTGTCCGTTTGACGACCCACAAACCACAAACTCCCCATTTTCACAAACCTGTTCGTTCGATTTGTGGTTTGTTAGATTCCGGCCCCTAGAATGGCCCCGTTCATATTTAGAAATGCCATTCTCGCACAGAGTCTTCAGAAGGTTCTCCTCCAGCCATCTTCCAAGTTTTGCGAAGGTCACAATATGCATCTTCAAGTTATAAACCCCCAAAGCTGGCACCACCTACCAATGGCTCCTTTGACTGCATTGCAGCACCCAACAGTTACTGGACTAATGGACCCCCAGGCATAGGTTCTATTGGCAGCTGCCCCCTCCTCGTGGGCCAGGGAGGTGGTCAACAGAAAGGACCACCCCCTTCATTCTCCTGGGGTTCCATGGCCCTAGGGGTGGCCCACACCACCCCCCTTGTGCTCAAGGGTCAGCTACCACACCGGACATGTGTTTTTGGTTGGCAGTCGCCCTCCTCATGGGCCAAGGAGGTGGTCTATGGACAAGACTGCCCCCTTGTTCCCCTGGGGTTCCACGACCCCGGGGATGGCCCGCACCTCCCTGCTCCCAAGGGGCGGCCACCACACCGGATGTGTTTGGTTCGTAGCCACCCCTCCTTGCGGGCTAGGGAGGCGGTCTATGGGCAGGACCACCTCCTCATTCCCCACACCACCCCCCTTGCACCGAAGGGGCAGACACCATGCCCGGCCTGTGGGTTCTGTCGGTGGCCGGCTTCTCCTCACTGGGCGGAAAGGCGGTCTATGGATAGGATGGCCCCTCGTTCCCTTGGTGTTCCATGGCCCTGGGGGTGGTTTGCGCCCCCCTTGTGCCCAAGGGGCGACCACCATACCAGATGTGTGTGGTTGGTGGCCACATCATCCTCGCGGGCTGGGGAGGCGGTCTGTGGACAGGACCGCCCCCTCATTCCCCAGGGGTTCCACGGCCCCAGGAGTGGCCTGCAATACCTCCCCTTGTGCCCAAGGGGCGCCCTCTACACCAGATGTGTGTGTTTGGTTGGCAGATGCTCCCTCCTCGCGGGACAGTGAGGCAGTCTACAGACAGAACCACCCAACTTGTTCCCTGCACCTCCCCCCTTGCACCCAAGGGGCAGCCACGACGCCTGACCCATGGGTTCTGTCAGTGACTGCCCCCCTACTCACAGGCAGGGGTGGTGTTCCATGAACAGGATCACCCCCCTCATTCCCCTGGGGTTTCACGGCCCTGGGGGTGGCCGACATCCCTCCTCGCACCCACAAAATGAGCCACCCAAATGAGGCAGTGGGGCATTCCAGCAAACTGAGGCCCGCACTTTGCGTTGAGGAGCACAGGCTACCAACAGATGGATGCAGCAACAAGGACTGAGGCCCTCCCTCAGGCCGGGGAGGGAGAGACCAAGTTGCCCCTAAAGAGACACCATAGCAGCTGGCATCACATTCAGAACTGATGCCCGCCCATTGTGTTGAGGAGCAGTGGCTGCCGCCAACCAAACACACCCATCGGCAGTGGCGGCGGTGGCAGATGCCCTCCCCCTGGTCAGGGAGGGAGAGACTAAGGCCCCCCGCATGGAGACAGCAGGGCAGTCTAGCAAACTGATGCCATTACTTTGTGGGGTGGTAGTATCTGCCGCAGCACATGATAGAAACAGCGAGGCCCCCACTGAGAGGAGTGGAGGCTGCTGCTGACGAAACACACTCATTGGCTGTGGCGGCGGCAGAGGATACCTTCTCCTGGTCAGGGAGGGAGAGACCTGTTCCCCCCCGAATGGGAAAGCAGAGCAACACAGCGATAGGTGCCTGCCCCTCATGTCGAGGAGTGGAGGCTGCTGCTGACTAAACACACCCATCAGCTTTGGAGGCAGCGGAAGATGCCCTCCCCCGGGTCAGGGAGGGGGAGACCAAGTCGACCCGTAACAGGAAAACAGAGCAGTGCAGCGACACGTGCCCGCCCTTGCGTCGAGGAGCAGAGGCAGCCTGAAACACTCTCTGGATGGACACAGTGGAGCCGGCAGATGCCCTCCCCAGAGGGACGGTGTGCACAAAATGAGCCACCCAAATGAGGCAGTGGGGCAGTCAGGCGAACTGAGACTCGCCCTTCGTGTCGAGGAGCGGAGGCTGCCGCCGACCAAACATACCCGTCAGCCGTGGAGGCAGTGGAGGATGCCCTCCCCTGGGTTAGGGAGGGGGCGACCAAGTGCACCTGTAACGGGAAAGCAGAGCAACGCAGCAACGCATGCCCACCCTTGTGTTGTGGAGCAGTGGCATCCTGAAACACTCTTCAGATGGACACAGTGGAGCCGGGATATGCCCTCCCCAGAGGGATGGAGTGCACAAAATGAGCCACCTGAATGAGGCAGTGGGGCAGTCTGACGAACTGAGGCCCTCCCTTCACGTTGAGGAGCGGTAGTTGCCGCCGACCAAACACACCTGTTGGTGGCGGCGGCGGATGCCCTCTCCCTGGTCAGGGAGGAAGAGACCCATTCCCCCTGGAATAGGAGCTGGGAGATACCCCTATGCCTTCCCAGGTGGGACATGGTGCACAAAACAAGTTCCCCGAAGGAGACAGCAGGCATTGCAGCTGAGTTGATGCCCGCCCCTCCATTGAGGAGCAGAAGCTGCTGTCGACAGAACCCACCGGCCACATTTTGCGACGCCAGCAGAGGATGTCCTCTGCCGGGGTAGGGAAAGGAGAGGCTAATTCCCCCCAGAATGAGAAAGCAGGGCAACACAGCGGATTGGTGCCAGTATTGTAAGGGGGCCCTGTAACCTCCCGCAGCACACAGTAGAGACCTACCGATGGACCTTCACTGAGGAGTGGGGGCTGCCAACAAAACACACCGATTGGCCATGGTGTTGACATTGATCAGTATGTACATTGGTGTCATAATATATATATATATATATATATATATATATATATATATATATATATATATATATATATATATATATATACACACACACTTCTCAATTGGCATGGTAAGGGTTAATAGGCATAGGTTTAGGCACATGGTACAATCTTCATCAGTATATCGGTAAGGGGTAATACATAGGTATAGGCACAAAGTTCACTCTTCATTGGAATATCGGTAAGGGGTAATACCAAACTGGCTGTGCCAGGAAGGCCTAGCAAGGCCTTAGAAGCCTGTTAGCAGTGGGAGTAGGCCTGACCTCCTTGTAAATAAATCCTTTTGTTTGTTGTTACTCTGCTGGGTCCTCATGCCTGTTTATTGGCCAAGCTATGTTGGTCAGAAGGGTTGGGAGGGTACTCTAGGCCTTCCCAAGGGACCCCACCTGAGGTATGACACGTGGTTATAGAAACATGGTACAGTCTTCATCGGTATATTGGTATAGGCACAAAATTCACTCTTCATTGGTATATTGGTAAGGGATAATATGTGGTTATAGGAATATGGTACAGTCTTCATCGGTATATCGGTAAGGTATAATACGTAGGTGTAGGCACAAAGTTCACTCTTCATTGGTATATCGATAAGGGGTAATATGTAGATATAGACACAAAGTTCACTCTTTATCGTTATATCGGTACTGGGTAAAATGTAGGTATAGCTATAGATATAGTAGGTTCAGATAGGTTTAGGGATAACATATTACATATCACATATTACCTATTACATAATACAAAGTAAATGTTACACAATGACATCACCCACCAGCTGGTCGTGGTTGTGGCTGAGGATGCCCTCCCCTGGCTCAGGGGGAATGAACAGGTCCCCCGGAAGGGGACAGCACAGTAACGCAGCAATAGGTGCTCGCTCCTCGTGTAGAGGATCGGAGGCCACCAGAAATGCCCTCCAGCTGGACAGGGTGGCACTGGTGGGGGCCCTGCACACCTTCCCACAAGGGACAGCGTGCTCAAAGCTGGATGGGGATGGGGATGGGGATGGGGACAGCTGGGCAGCCCACCATTCTCATGCCCACCACTCACGTTGAGGAGAGGAAGCACCTTGCAGAACCCGCTAGTCGGACGTGGTATTCAAATTAATATCATGTGGAATCAGACATGGTCGTGGTATTGAATGGCTATTGATGCCATTACTTGGGTAAGCGGCAGGTATAGATGGTGATGCCTGCCCCTCATGCTGAGGAGCGGGGTGTGGGTTGGCACAGTTCAGTGGAACCCACTGTCCGGACATGGTGGTGCTGGTGGGTGCCGCTCACACCCTCACAGGAGGAACAGGTTGCACAAAATAAGACCTCTGGGCACCGATCATCTGCAAAACCCACCAGCCAGACATGGTGGCAAGGATTGGTGCCTTCCCAAGGGCCGGGGATGGGGAGATCAAGCGCCTCCCCCCCAAAGAGACAATGCAGGGCAACATGGCTGAATTATTACCTGCTCCTCTCATTGAGGATAGGAGGCTGCTGCCAACAGAACCCACTGGCCAGACATGGCAGTGGTGGAGGATGCCCTCCCCCGTCTTGGGGAGGGAGAAACAAAGCCCCCCCCCGAAGGGGACAGCAGGGCATCATATCACATTAAAGACATAACAATGTATGCGGAACCAGCCACACCAAACAATCGATTATACCGTTACCTTCCCTGATCCATGACACCAAATGTAGGCCCAAAGGTGCCTGTGCAATAGAGAAACAGTGGCCATCTTTGGACCCCACCTCTTCCAATGCGTTTGGCATGACGGGGCAGAAGGGTCCCCCTCCACAAATGCTATGTTCACCAGCAGAGCCCACTGGATAGATGTGGGGGCCGTGAGCGAAGCCTGCCACCCGCGAGGCCATGGGAAAGAGGTAGAAAATCCCCCACCCTTTTACTTGCCTGTAGATCTTCTCTACTGTTACAGACAGACCGATATGTCTTTCCACCACAAGGACATGTGGGTGGCCCAGAGCCTGATGGTGGATGTCTTCACTTTTAGTGCAGCAGGACTCAAACCCACACACCCCTTCCCATTCTGGACAGGCGCTTTAAGTAAGAAGCTCCCATTTAGAAAATTACACAATTCTGGTTTCTTCACCTCGAGATGGAAAACAGGTCTAGAAAAGATACAGAAAAGGACAATTAAAATAATGAATACCAACTGCTTTATGAAAAAGGAGTCTTAAAATGGTAGTGAGTAGGAGTGTGCAATCTGAGATTTGGGGGGAAAGCTGGAGTTTTGCAGATCCAGCTAAATCCGGCTTTCTTGAATGAAATCGGAGAATCCCAGATCCAGACCCTTGGATAAATCTGGGAAACATGGCTTCAGTCTCTAGCTGGCTCCTTTGTGGACGTCTGCTTTTTTTCCAAGAGGGAAGGGAGGGAGAGTGAGGCAGGGAGTGTGGAGTAATTGGCCAATCTGTGCAGGAGCTCTCCTTGTCTGCCTGAATTCTGTGAGTGACACTGGTTCAGTTGGCCTAAGTTGCAACAGTGTCCTTTGCTTCAGTTTGGTTTGAGTGGAATTCTCTGTTTTGACATCATTCTCTGGTTTGATGTTGGTCCCCTTGAATCACTTTGGTTCTGGGGGATTCTACCCATTCTGTTGCTTCAGTTTGGTTCTGTTGGGCTTCCTCTTGCTTTTGGCAGTCGGCCTTTGGCCACCCTGTGTGTGTTTCTGTCTGAGAGCTTGCTTGGAAATGTATTCTCCATAGGAAACAGTGGAGAGTGACTGGGGTCACCTTGCTTAGAGCCCATAGAATTGGGTCCAATCTTCCTGAAATTTGGGTGGGTTTTAGAGGACAGTCAGGAGTAGATTTCCTGCAGGTTTGGTGGAGTTTGCTTGAAAAATGCCCAACCCCGCCCCCAACCCCGGATATCCTCCAGATAGTTATACCCATAGGGGATAATGGAGAGTGGCTGGGGGCACTTTCCTCGTGGCCATATAATTGGATGCTGGGATCTAATCTTCCTGAAACTAGAAGACAGTCAGGAGTAGGTTCCCTGTCAATTTGGTAGCATTTGCTTGAAAAATCCCGCCCCGCCCCCGTCCCTGAGATAACTCCCAGATAGTTTTCCTTGCAGGGAATAATGGCCAAATAAATATGGGGTTCTCTGATCTGTCTTAACTAGATGAGAGAATCTTTCCTGGATTTAAAGAATCTTGGATTTTTGGGGGGATCCCTGAAACCCATATCCAGATTTCCTGGATTTTTGGGGTGCACACACCTAGTAGCAAAAGCTCCTGTGGAGTGCAGGGCATTAATCACATAGAAAAATTAGCTACATGATCAGAGGAGATGTCTAGATCTATAAATGGTCTGACTTGGAGCCAAGGAAACTTCACTGAGACTGTAGGAGACTTTTCTGTCCAAATAATATACTTTTACTTACTACAAAATTCACGTTTTCTATTTTAATTTATATTTTTCCTGCCTTTCAATTGGAAAAAGCTAAAAAGATGTGGTGCAGCTATTTGCAGCTGTCTCTCTCTTAAATTTCACTTATAGAAACTAAAGGCATAGTTCTAAATTCCATTAGTATGCCAAATAGTACAATTTTATATTTTAAATAGACTATACAGTATGTATTTTATGTTGTTAAAATAGTAAATATGTTTAGGTTTGATAAGAACATATTGCATTTATTTCATTCTTTCCCCCATTTTTTTTTCTCGAGGGGAAAATGTTTTCCCCCCCATAGCTTCAAAATTGTGCATCTCTGTTAAAGAGGTTTGACTGTGTAAGCTTTCCCCTTCTCCCCACACTTTCTTCATCATTTTTCCCCTGTTGCCATTGGGAGATATTAGTCAATAAAAATGACTTCAATGGCAGGACTATTCTTTCTACCTGTTGAGGTAATTGTTACTATACACAGAACTGAAGTTGTAGATTTTGTTATAACGGCATGTCAGATCCTGATTCCACGAATTGCATAACACAGCATGGTGGTAGTTCGTAATTGTATTCATTTTGAACCATACTTGGACTCCAGAGAAGGTGCGTCTTGAAATGCAGTATAAAACTGGTTGATTTCAGTAATACAGCCTTGATTTTGGTTTTACAGAGGACAGAAGCAGCTATTGTACAATGTTGGTAAAAGGTCATTGCGGTCTAGGAGGATAATAAACTAGAGAGTGATAAACGAAGGCTCAGGCTACATACTATGTTTTGTAATGAGTAGGGTTTGGATTGCCCCTAATAATTCCACCTTCTGGTGGCTGGTTCATCTGGGGAAAATGGTGTGGCTGCAAAACAGAAGGCCTCTTCCCCCCCATGCCAGGGCCCCAGTATTAACTGGGCCCCTGTGCATCTTTCAAATACCATTCTCCCAAGGGGCTGAATGAATTTATTAATTGTTTTAATTGTATTTTTCTTTCTTTGAGTGCACCCATTAGGGACTCGGGACCCTTGACCTCTCTCATTATTCATTAGGGATAGCAACCACATACGTTGCAGTACCTTTCATGATGATTTATACCTTGAGTGATTTACAGCCGGTGTTTCTCTTGTGCACCTCCACTTCTTTCCCCTTCCCTTTGTAAACTGGGTTATAAGTAGTGTTTTATGATGCTTATGAACTATATGCATCTGAGAAAGTGAGGTCAGACTCACAGAAATTTATTCTGGAATAAATTTTAATCTGTGAAGTGCTGCTAGACTTCTGTTTTATTTAGGTGATTTGGTTTGCATCTTTTGGCTGACATGTGGATGATGGATAGCAGCCCCTGTTCAAAGTGCCTTGGGCTAAAATAATATGTTTATCCTATTTTGATTACTGAACTGTGTTGGAGCAAATATTAGGTAGTGGAGTCTTATTGCTGAAGATGGTAAATTGGCCTCATACAAGGCACCCTGCCGAGTTCAGTGCATCTGGTGTGGTAGTGTTCCATCATGTCTGGTTTATTTATAATGGCATAAACTAGGCATGCTTTAAGCCAGGAACCATCACAGACAGCTTACCCTTTTCTGTATACCATGATAGGCTATAATTATAACTCTGTCTACTACACCCTTGAGGCTCTTCATTATAAGAGTCAGACCTCAACTTTATTCTGTCTGCTCTGTCCCAGAGACTGAACTTAATTATGATAGGTATGCTTTTTCAAACAAAGCTGATTGGATGTTGCTGCAATGTTCAAATCAGCCCAGGCTTTTGCATGGGATTAGTTATACCAGGGGCCAGGCAGCCCTCTGTCTGTTGCAAAGGGGGCATACAGTCATTTGAATTCAATACATAAGCAAATTTATTCATCTATAATTTTAAATGTGAGTGTGTGCGAAGAAGAAGTAGCTTCCCAAAATATTGAATAGGTTCTGTTCCTTCAAAACCACTTGAAGAATCATTATTGTGGCATTTGCCAAAGTACTATGGAGGAGATGCTCCAGTACAGGGAACACTTCTGGCTATTAGTACAAATATTGCTATGGGAAGTATCCTTGTACTCATTAGTGAATTATCTTGAGAAGAATTACTACCGCCTGTGGATGCTGCTGCTTACTAGCCAGTACTGTGAACTGACCAACAAGTGTTGGGAACAGCTTGACACATGGATTGCTTTGGATTATCTCACAGTCTTATATGTTGAACAGGAACTGCGGGTAAGATGTGAGTCCAGAAGCACCTTACAGAACAACAAGCATAAGCTTTCAAGAGTCAAGCTCCCTTCGAGATCTTGACTCTTGAAAGATTATACCTTGAAAATCTTGTTGGTCTTCAAGGTGCTACTGGAATGGAATCTTGCTCTTCTACTACAGACCAATATGTCTACCCACCTGAAACTGTCTTCAGAGGAACTTTAGGTAGATATTGTAATGTAACTGAACTTCTTATCAAGAACAGTACTAGCCACATTGATGTCTGTTTGCAATGACAACTAAAATACTGCTTGAGAGCATTTCTGGGAAGGAAAAACAACAGTTGGTTGGTATTTGTGAAATACATAGGCTGTTTTTAATATAATATGTATAATCTTTAGGCTCATATAAGAAATGCTAGCTTTTGTAGATTGAAATAACTTTTATTATTTAGTGTGCCCATCCTTGCTAATGCTTTTTTGGGCTATTGTGTGCATTTGTGGATAGCAAAGTGTACTTTTCTCAGAATGTTTGCGCTGTGAAGATTAGTGTGATGACTTTAGGATACTGTAGAATACACTCGTGTTCAAGGCCTTAGTATTGAAAATTATTGAATACCTAGTCTGGTCTACTTTGGAGGACTGTTTACCCATTTCACTCAAAACATTTCATTAACTACTGAATTGCAGAGATTAACTGTTGGTATTTGTGGAAAGTTATTCCAGTCAAAACCTATTGAAATCATTGGGCTTAGACTGCAGCAACTTTGCAAAGAATTGCACTGTAAGAAGTTTTAGGAGATCTATTTTGCTGGATTTTTATTATGATTTTATGAATATTTTATTGCTGCACTATATTTTATTTTTAATATATATTTTTTATTTTCTAAACAATAAAAAGGGTACAAAACAAAAATGGAACAGGAATACAAATTATACTAAAGGAAGATTAAGGCACCCATTACAGATTGTTTAGAATACAATAACCATATATCATTTAGATATATTTATTTTATTTATTTTATTTATTTATTTATTCAATTTATATACCGCCCATCCCAGGGGCTCTGGGCGGTGAACAGTTAAAATTGATAAAAACAAAAACTAAAATCAATATACAAATAATAAAACAAATGAACAAGGTGCAGTGGTGGGGAGAACCTTCCCCACCCCAAAGGTGGGAGGCCGACATGGCACCGCCCCCTTCAACCACCGAATGCCTGGCGGAACAGCTCTGTCTTACAGGCCCGGCGGAACGATAATATGTCCCGCTGGGCCCGGGTTTCCATTGACAGAGCGTTCCACCAGGCTGGGGCCAGGACTGAAAAAGCCCTGGCCCTGGTTGAAGCGAGGCGGGCTTCCTTAGGGCCGGGGACCACAAGTAAATATTTATTCGCTGATCGGAGCGATCTCCGGGGAACGTACAGGGAGAGGCGGTCCCGAAGATATGCCGGTCCCAACCCACTCAGGGCTTTAAAGGTAAGAACCAACACTTTGAACCTGATTCGGAATTCAACTGGAAGCCAGTGCAGCTGGCGCAGGACAGGTGTGATGTGTGACTGGTAAGGTATACCAGTCAGGACCCGTGCCGCCGCATTCTGGACCAGTTGTAGTTTCCGGATCAGGCCCAGGGGTAGCCCAGCGTAGAGTGAGTTACAGTAATCTAGCCTGGAGGTGACCGTTGCATGGATCACTGTAGCCAGGTCCTGGGGCGTCAGGTAGGGGGCAAGTTGCCTGATCTGACGAAGATGGAAAAATGCAGACTTGGCAACCGCCGTGACCTGGGCCTCCATCGATAGGGAGGCATCCAGGAACACACCCAGACTCTTTACCACTGCCATCCAGGGCAGGGAGCTGGATCCCAACATCTGGCAGCCCCCGTCCCAGCTGCAGGACCTCCGTCTTCACTGGGTTCAATTTCAGCCTGCTCTGTTTCAACCATGCCGTCACAGCCTCCAAAGCTCTGGCCAGATTGTCTGGGGCCGTGTCTGGCCGGCCGTCCATCAACAGAAAAAGTTGGGTGTCATCCGCGTATTGATGACAACCCAGCCCAAACCTCCGCACCAACTGGGCGAGGGGGCGCATATAGATGTTAAATAACATTGGGGAGAGTATCGCCCCTTGGGGAACCCCGCACACCAAAGGGTGACGGGCCGATAGATCTCCCCCGAGCGCCACCCTCTGTCCCCGACCTTGGAGAAAGGAGACCAGCCACTGTAAGACTGTCCCCCTAATCCCCACGTCGGCAAGGCGGCTGGCCAACAAATCATAGTCAACCGTGTCAGACGCTGCTGTGAGATCAAGTAACACAAGCAGCGCTGACCCGCCTCGATCCAGATGCCTGCGAAGGTCGTCTGTGAGGGCAACCAAGGCTGTCTCCGTCCCATGGCCAGGACGGAAGCCAGACTGGAATGGGTCCAGGACTAGAGCATCATTCAGGAATTCCTGCAGTTGTACCGCCACCACCCGCTCAATCACCTTGCCCAGGAACGGGAGGTTCGACACTGGGCGGTAACTGGACGGGTCGGTAGGGTCCAAAGATGGTTTTTTCAGGAGGGGCCGCACTACCGCCTCCTTTAACACTCCTGGAAAAACCCCAGAGCTCAGGGAGATGTTAACAATGGCCTCCAGATGGTCCCGTAGCCCCTCCGAGCTGGCCTTCACCAGCCAGGATGAGCAGGGGTCCAGAGGACAGGTGGTTGGCCTCATCCCCTGCAGGATCCTGTCAACATCGTCCTGAGAGAGCAGCCTGAAATGGTCTAATACGGACCCAGAAGACGGCCAAGGGGTCTCCAGTTCCCTTACTGTATCAACAGTGGGTGGCAGGCCACGGCGAAGGGACAAGATTTTACCCGCAAAATAGCTCGCAAAAGCCTCGCAGCCAATAGTTGAATTAAGAATTTGGTGGTCTCCCTGAGAGAGGGAGACCAAGGACCGAACTGTTTGAAATAATTGAGCCGGGCGTGAGCTAGCGGATGCAATGGAAGCAGCAAAGAAATCCCTCTTTGCTGCTTTCACTGCCACCTCATAGGCTTTCATAAACGTCCTATAAGATGTTCTTGCCTCTTCGTCGCGCCCCCCGCCTCCACACTCGCTCTAGTCGTCTCAGAGACCGCTTCATCTGGCGAAGCTCCTCGGTAAACCAAGGAGCTACCCGTTTGCGGGCTCGGAGAGGACGGCAGGGGGCAATAGCGTCGATGGCTTTGGAAAGACGGCCATGCCAATCATCCACCAGCTCATCTAACGTACTGCCAGGGGGCATCGGATCCCGCAGAGCCGCCTGGAAACCAATTGGATCCATAAGCCTCCGCGGGCGAGCGTAAATCCGCTCACCGCCCACCCGGGAAAGGAGCGGCATGCTCAGACGAGCCTTCAGAACAAAGTGATCTGACCATGGCACTGCATCATAGGCATCCAGGACCACCATCATCCCTGCCCCAAAAATCAAATCCAGCGTGTGACCTGCTAGATGCGTGGGAGCCGAAACAAACTGGGAGAGTCCTAGGGCCGCCATGGAGGACACCAGGTCAATGGCCTGCATGGAGGCATCGTCGTCAGCATGGACGTTGAAATCCCCGAGAACCAAAAGTTTCGGGAATTCCAAGGCCCAGCTGGCCACCGCCTCCAAGAGACCAGACAGGGAAGATGCAGGTGCAGTAGGCGGTCGGTACACCACGCATATTGCCAACCTCTCCTCGGCGTCCAACACTAGGCCCACACAATCAATGCCAGTAATTTTTGGGGTGGGGAGTGGTCTGAAGGAGAAAGACTCCCGAATGAGCAAAGCCACGCCTCCCCCCCGACCACTTGTCCGGGACTGGTGGAGGACCGTATAACCTGGGGGGGCTAGTTCTTTCAAAGCGACCGTCTCGCCCTCCCTCACCCATGTCTCGGTCACGCAAGCCAGGTCCACATTCAATGCTGCAAGATAATCTTGCAGCGTTTTGGTCTTATTATTTATGGACCTGGCATTGCACAGCGCCAGTGTCGGAGAGTGGTTTAATATCCTAGCCCCACAACAGGTATGTCTTGGGATGGGACGCAGATTGGAAGGGCACCGAGCCCTACCATGTCTCAATGCCCTTCCCTTCCATAATCTGCTCCCACCACCATACCTCCCGCGTCCCCGGATCACTGGGATCCCCGACCCTAAGCCGGCCTCCTCACCAATGAACATAGTGCTAACCCACCACCCTCACAAAATCAACAGCCCACCAACTATCACAGACTAAGCTATCAAACATACACAAAACCCCAATACCCTACCAAATTAACAACATAGACTACAGTAACTAACACACGTAGTATAAAAACAATAAACAGTAACAAGGCGAGCAGTCCCCTAGCAGCAGTCTTATAGGCTGGAGCAACAAGGGGCGGGGCCGGGCAGATGGAAAGCCCAGCCCTTGATGGAAGCAGCTCCCTTGGCAGCAGCGGCAGCAGCAGTGCAGGCTACAACAACCTTTGTAGGCTGGAGCAAGAAGGGGCGGGGCCGGGCAGATGGAAAGCCCAGCCCTTGATGGAAGCAGCTCCCTTGGCAGCAGCAGCAGCAGCAGTGCAGGCTACAACAACCTTTGTAGGCTGGAGCAACAAGGGTGGCGGGGCTGGGCAGATGGAAAGCCCAGCCCTTGATGGAAGCAGCTCCCTTGGCAGCAGCAGCAGCAGCAGTGCAGGCTACAACAACCTTTGTAGGCTGGAGCAACAAGGGGCGGGGCCGGGCAGATGGAAAGCCCAGCCCTTGATGGAAGCAGCTCCCTTGGCAGCAGCGGCAGCAGCAGTGCAGGCTACAACAACCTTTGTAGGCTGGAGCAGCAAGGGGCGGGGCCGGGCAGATGGAAAGCCCAGCCCTTGATGGAAGCAGCTCCCTTGGCGGCAGCAGCAGCAGCAGCAGTGCAGGCTACAACAACCTTTGTAGGCTGGAGCAACAAGGGGCGGGGCCGGGCAGATGGAAAGCCCAGCCCTTGATGGAAGCAGCTCCCTTGGCAGCAGCAGTAGCAGCAGTGCAGGCTGCAACAACCTTTGTAGGCTGGAGCAACAAGGGGCGGGGCCGGGCAGATGGAAAGCCCAGCCCTTGATGGAAGCAGCTCCCTTGGCAGCAGCAGCAGCAGCAGTGCAGGCTACAACAACCTTTGTAGGCTGGAGCAAGAAGGGGCGGGGCCGGGCAGATGGAAAGCCCAGCCCTTGATGGAAGCAGCTCCCTTGGCAGCAGCAGCAGCAGCAGTGCAGGCTACAACAACCTTTGTAGGCTGGAGCTACAAGGGTGGCGGGGCTGGGCAGATGGAAAGCCCAGCCCTTGATGGAAGCAGCTCCCTTGGCAGCAGCAGCAGCAGCAGTGCAGGCTACAACAACCTTTGTAGGCTGGAGCAACAAGGGGCGGGGCCGGGCAGATGGAAAGCCCAGCCCTTGATGGAAGCAGCTCCCTTGGCAGCAGCGGCAGCAGCAGTGCAGGCTACAACAACCTTTGTAGGCTGGAGCAAGAAGGGGCGGGGCCGGGCAGATGGAAAGCCCAGCCCTTGATGGAAGCAGCTCCCTTGGCAGCAGCGGCAGCAGCAGTGCAGGCTACAACAACCTTTGTAGGCTGGAGCAACAAGGGGCGGGGCTGGGCAGATGGAAAGCCCAGCCCTTGATGGAAGCAGCTCCCTTGGCAGCAGCGGCAGCAGCAGTGCAGGCTACAACAACCTTTGTAGGCTGGAGCAACAAGGGGCGGGGCCGGGCAGATGGAAAGCCCAGCCCTTGATGGAAGCAGCTCCCTTGGCAGCAGCAGCAGCAGCAGTACAGGCTACAACAACCTTTGTAGGCTGGAGCAAGAAGGGGCGGGGCCGGGCAGATGGAAAGCCCAGCCCTTGATGGAAGCAGCTCCCTTGGCAGCAGCAGCAGCAGCAGTGCAGGCTACAACAACCTTTGTAGGCTGGAGCAACAAGGGGCGGGGCCGGGCAGATGGAAAGCCCAGCCCTTGATGGAAGCAGCTCCCTTGGCAGCAGCAGCAGCAGCAGTACAGGCTACAACAACCTTTGTAGGCTGGAGCAAGAAGGGGCGGGGCCGGGCAGATGGAAAGCCCAGCCCTTGATGGAAGCAGCTCCCTTGGCGGCAGCAGCAGCAGCAGTACAGGCTACAACAACCTTTGTAGGCTGGAGCAAGAAGGGGCGGGGCCGGGCAGATGGAAAGCACAGCCCTTGATGGAAGCAGCTCCCTTGGCAGCAGCAGCACTATATTTTACACTATATTTTAGACCTGTTGTAAGCTAGGAACCTATTTGGTTGAGGGGTGGGCTAAAAATTGGGCCAGTTGTTGAACAGCTTCCTGATGTCCACTATCCTGAAAGATACTTGTAAAATAGGCCAGGCCTACACAGGTTGCAAGCTGAGGAGCAGGACCAGAGTGCCCGGATGATTATGGTAATCAGAGAGAGGTGTGGGTGTATAGATAGTCAAGATGGACCGCTTCTGAAATAGAAATGGCATGAACTGGAAAAAAACCAAACTGTGCGGTTTGTGGTTCGTCACATTTCACGAACCACAAACTTTCATGAACCTGCCCTGGTTCATGAACCGGTTCATTTGGTTCATGAAAACATCACATCCAGGTCAGCAAAAACATCACTTCCGGCTCAGCAGAAGGTCTACAGGAAGTCCATCCCCTGTTGCCTAGGAAACTGATTGATCAGCACCAGGCTGTCTGCAGTGACAAACCAAAAAACGAACCAAATGAACCAGCCTAAAGTTCGCGGTGGTTCGTCAGAAATAGGCTCTGATGAACTGCCAGTTTTCAAACCACGAAGCAGCCCAGTTTGTCACAAACTTTGGTTTGTATTTCGGTTTGTGCCCATCTCTGTTCTGAAGCTTCTCATCAGCAAACCATCATTTTTGCAAGTTCAAGATTTGTAGTTTTATAGTGAACTGGTGGTAAAGAAGGGCACTTAAATTGATGAAGAATATTATGTTGCTTTTTAGAAACTTAACATGAAATGGAAATTGTTGACAATGAAATAGATATAGTGCAGCTTGTTAATATTGCAAGGGAGGAGATAGGATTGCAGGAGCTATAGGATGAGCTATTAGTTAACGAGGATGGAAAATAGGGTTGCAAGAAACCATCAATAGTAATTGAGACTTTGGAGGTTGTTGGAAATGCAGGAATTATAAGAAGGAAACTATTTAAATAGCTGGGAAGTTGTATTTGGACAATTTAGATAACTATAGAACTAGACTATACTTAAATTCCTATAATACTGCTCTATTTTAAAAGCAAAATGAATATCAATTCCTGAAAGTAAATACTTGTTCTCAGAACTGCCTTCTCTGGATCTGAAACCAAATACAGCTCTTTAATGTCTTTGTAAAAGCTACTTATGTTCACAAAGGAAACATGACCCCACCTCCTGGTAAGAAAGAAAATAGCAGTGTGATATATAGGCCACCTCTAAAACCATATTAACGGATTCCATTTTGAGAATGATTAAACAAGTGGTAGTATCTCAGAATTCTAACATTTTTGTAATAAATTCTAGCTATAAGGTATCAAGCCATGAGCTCTGAGGCATTTATATACAAAGGTTTTCCTAGATGTCTGTAGTTCAGTGACTCATAATCTAGACTGATCCTTTGGGGCCAGGTGATAGTCTGTTGAGTTTTGCAGCTCCAGCCATTCCTGTTGTTTGTACAAAAGAACTGATTTAAAATGGCAACACACTGAATGAGCCATGCAGGTGGGCTGGCCAGTGATTGGGTGGCCCAGAGAGTGAGCAAAAGGGTGGGGGGAGAAGGATGAGATTCTCCCCATGAGACATGTGGGTCCTCCACTTGTAATAATATAGTAGTGACCACAGGGAACACCAGAGGAGTGAGTAGAGCTCTTAGAAGAACTCTCATGTTGAGTTTTCTCTATTTTCATTAGACTTCTGTACATTGTTCTTGACATAAATGTCAATAATTGAATTTATCAGGATTTGTTCTAAAGTATGTATTATAGACCCTACTCCCCTACATTGATTTTTATCTTTACTTAGAGAGCTTTTGTATTCACTGAGAAGTTCTAATATTAATGTGAGATTGTGATGCACTTAAATCACAATTGTGGTAATATAGATTCTTTAACTATTTGGGATTGGTAATAAGCCATTAAAGTGAAGCTTATTCAGTTTATCATTGTGGTCAATATATCAATACACTATTAACAATGAATTAATTAACTTTATAGTAGGTTCCAATTCAATAATTTGTAATTTAAGACGTAGGGTTAAAAGAATTTAAGAAAAAAGTGTATCTTCCAAATATGGTAAATGTAGTGCAACCTTTACTTGTGATTCTAAACATCAAGAGCTTGTTGGTTTTTACTTTTTTTGATAATAGTATAGCAATTTGGCACTTATATTCACTTTAAAGCAGTTTAAAATATATATTTATATATTTATGCATGTGCACATGTTTAGTAACTGTACATGGAGAATAATGGTGGTTGGAATATAAAGCCCTTGATTATAGTCTGTTCTTTTTATGTTCTATGTAAAAGACTTATTCAATGACAAAATGAAAGTAGGAAGCAATCTTGTAATGTTGAATTTGTCCTGTCCCCCTGAGAATAAGAGACAGTTATTTGTAATATAAGATACTGGGTATAGAAAGACATCTACGAATGGAGCAAACCCTGTGTCATTCTGTAATGGGACTACAGAACAACCCGAATTTGGGCTGTGAGCTACTTACTTTCAGTTCTGATCACCCAAGTTTGCCTAGGAGTTCAGACAATGAATATACTGAAGGAGGTACATGATGATTTTTGAGCTTAAAGTTTGTAGTCATTAACGAAGCCACCATTTTACAAACTCCTCTAATGTTATGTGTTGTATTTCTGCAGTGATGTAACATTTTGTAATTGTTACATTTGTTTTAATTTTAGGACCCTGGTTTAAACCAGTGGATAATGTTCTCATAATTATCACCATGGTACTGGCTACTATTTTTTATTGGGCCCAGTTAGGTGTTGTTGGTAAGTACTAAGTTCCTTTTCAAAAGTTAAAATGTTGTTAAAATAAAATTCTTTGCATGCATGAAGCAAAGGTGTAATGGAAAAAGGAAAGTATTGCTTAAAATAATTCATTATGTCTGCTATTGGGTAAAGAAAATTAATGTTTAGAAATAATAGAGTTACAGATAGCTAACATTTCCCATTCTTGGAAAAATAACACCGAATAAAAAGTGACATTGTAACCCTGTTGCCATTTCTTATGACTTCTAAGAATGATAATTAATACCCTCTGTGATATCTTCAGTAGATGGGATCTTGAACTTGTGTGAAACTACAAATTGAAGAACTTAGTAATACAAATAACTTTAATAGCGATATTCTTTACTTATTGAATAAAAGCATTTCTTCCTTTTTATAGAAATATATTATCTCTTCTAGAGCACCAGAAATTCTGCATCGTCTTTTGTTCCTGATCAAAATATAATTGCCAGCAGCAAAACATTTTTGTGGTCCCAGTAGATGAGTCAGAGGCAACACATCTCCCATTCTTTTTTATTTTAGAGAATTTTAAAGGATCGGTTTGTTCAGTTATGCTCAGTTAAGGGGAACAGAGATTTGGGTGTGAACAGCTGTGACATGTGGAAGAGCTTTTCTAGCTGGCACTCCCAAGTTATGGTACTCACTCTTTCAAGAAGTGTGATCGGCCTTATCTTTACAGGATTTCTGGCATAAGGTGAAGATGTTTAGTTTAGAGGAGATTTACAAAGCAATCCTAAGAAGAGTTCCGCCAGTCTAAGCCCATTGATTTCAATGGAGTAACTCTTCTTAGACTGGAGTAACTCTTCTTAGGATTGCACTATTAAAATGCAGTTCTTATGTGCCTAAGGTTTTTCACAGTAATGGTTTTATGATGTGCTATTGTTAGCTATCTTGAGTGCTTCTTGTGCAATGGAAAGGCCAGACATAAATTAGTTAAACTAATGATAACATTACAATGATTGTATAGTCATGTCACTATAGATGCAATTTGAATTGAAAAATATTAAAGAAAAGCAGTGATCCATTCTTTTTTTCCATTTTCCATTTAAATTAAAGTTCCAATCATCTTCTCCCCACTCCTTTCCCCTATACCACTACATTTCATTGACTCCCGCTCCCCCATTTCTCACAGAAGGAATTCCTTTTCCTGAAACGTATACCCCTCACAACAGGTTTCTATCTCTCAGGGCCCATTTCTCCCTTCCCTTGTTTCTCTCATATAAACTCATTCCAAAATAAGCTCTTTGTCTTTAATAAGCACATGACAGAAATGCAACATATAGTTTCATTATTTGAGATTCTTTGGTAGGAACAAGTTCAAAGCTTCTGCCAGGAATAATGTGTGAATTCTAGAAGATGGAGAGAGAACATATTGCAGCGGCTGAAATGGCTACCATCTTTTGGTATCATTTCCAAGCATCTACCAGTAAAATAGCTGAAAGAGTGGGGGCTGAAGTTTCAGAGCCAATCCGGATGTGGGGAGCACATGTGAGAACTTGGTAGATGGTGGTAATAAGAATCTTATTTAGTACTGAGTCATTTGTCTCCATTTTGTGATATTCATCAGCATATGAATGAGCTGAGTGTTTTTTTTTAATAAAATTTTTATTGGTGAGTGAAAAACAAGAGAAAAGAATTTTCCAAATTTAACGCATATAATCCCATTTTTCCCCTTACTCTATCCCCCACCCTTTCCCTCCCCCCTCCCTATTGACTTCCAACAGCTTTCCAACCCTTAACCCTTCTTATTATTTAAATCTATTTCATTTATATTTTCCTACCACCTATAAATCATAATATCTCTTACTCTAAGCACTATCTTATTCTTTTACATAAACTCTATCAAACATACTATCAATATAGTATATATCATATCAATATAGCATAACACTATAGTATAGTATATAGCAGGGATCTCAATGTCTCTTACTTTAAGCATATTCTATTTCTTTTCTTTTAGACATATATTCCATCAAACATACTATCAATATAGTATATATTATAAAACATATATTGTATGCTATGCCACCAATGTAGCACAGCACACAACACAATATAACCCAACCACATAATATATTATAATATAAAGTCTGATCCACTAACCCATTATTTTATATTATATATTATATACCTCATTGATATATCTGTTTAACCATTCTCGTTATCCCATATATTCAATGTAAAATTCACTTAAATGTTATATTAGCTTAGATTATAATTACATTCCCCCTAACTGGTAAGATCCCTTCTCTCTTCCCATTACAACATTGTTCTTTAAAAATTTTCAAACTGCCACAGTTCTCCTTTTACCAATTTTTTTTTCCAAAAATTGTTTCAATTTCCCCCAATCAACAATATATTGTCCTAGGTCAAGATCTTTAAGTTTCCTTGTCATTTTGTCCATTTCCGCCATGTACAGCAATTTGTAAATTCAGTCTTCTGCAGTTGGTATTTCTTGTGTCTTCCATTTCTGCGCATACAAAAGTCTTGCCGCTACAGTAATGTAAAATAACAATGTTCTATACTGCATTGGAACTGCCTCCATTCCCAAGTTCAGTAGCAACAATTCTGGGTTCTTATTTATTTGTATTTGTAAATGAGCTGAGTGTATTTGTATTTGTAAAATGAGCTGAGTTACAAAGTTTAATAGACAAGATTTATTCTTAAAAAATTCATTTTCCCTGGTTGTCTAGTATAAGCACTTGAAAACTCCAAACGTTATTTATAAGTTTCACTCCTGGACCAGTTCCTTCGTACTAGTCAGTGTAAACTTTGAAAGAATTTATAATGCAAAACATGGATCTTCAAAGTCAACTAATCTCTTTAGACATCACTTTATACACAGTATATATTATTCATCTAAAAACAATCCTATTGTTCTACAGAATACTTATATTTGTATGATGTAATGTTTCTTGGAGATGCTAACATAGTGCCTCTGAGGGTCAACCTAAATGAGATGCCAGGCACGGGTTCATTCCAGTGGCCAGTGATGCAATTGTACCTGGGAACTGTAGTGTTAAGACAGAGCCACACAGGCTTGATGGAGCACAGGAGGGACCACTACCAATGCTTGGCCAGCTCTCCCCCCCAACCCTGCACTTCAGCTGCCTGCCTGGCTCCCTCCCTCCTTCCCACTGGCAGTGCAGTGGTGGCTGCATGCCTGGGGCAGTGGGCCGTCCTGAGCTGCTGTCGCTGCCTTCCTCCTATCTTTACACCCTCTAGGAGGGAGGTGGACAAGCATCTGGAGTGTGGGGAAAGAGAGGGAACCTACTGAGTAGAGGTGGTGGCAGCTATGCAGAGGGCTATGAGGGATTCCCTCCCATCCTCCAGCGATCCCACGCAGGTCTGTCTTTGAAAACTACAGCTTGACCCTCAGTGTTATTTCATGGCATGCTGATTCTATAAATATTCAGTATGATTACAAAGCCTCTTCCTGAGCATTTCCAGGTTATTGTTGTGCTGCAGAGGTAAATAAGAAGTAACTGCATTGGTATAATAGAAAACATTACTATAGTAAGAAGAAATTCCTGTGGCCTGTTCAAGCTTTTAAATGTTGCTCTTTAGAATTGTACATACAAGATTTCATTCTCTTTCATGCAAAAAAAAATCACACAGTGCCTTTTCTACTTCATGCTTCTGCCACAATGAAAATTTTAGAACAGAAATGTACCTGACAGTTAGTTAGCAGTGCCTAGGGCAGAACAGAACACAGCTGGTGATAGTGAGCTTAAATTTTTTCTAACTTCCTCTCTTTGGAAGACTCCCAAACTGCTATGTAGACCTGTGAACTATCAGTCTTTGAAATGAGCCACTTCTGTAGTGATGTTAATTTAACTGAATTTTTAAAGGACAAACTTGTTCAGTTGAAGTGGAACGAAGAATTTAGGGTCTGAGATCCTTTTTGTACATGAATCTGATGGAAGGTGAATTGAACTCTATGTAGAGTACTTACAATTTGAAATAGAATAATAAAAATGCCTGAAATAAGTGTCTAACATAAAAGTGCATAAAAAGGAATCCTTAGAATTTTTTTGCTGGTAAAAGCCAGTATTGCATAGCAGATCGTAACACAAAAGATTGCTGGAATGTAGTGAGCCCGAACAGGTCTTGAGCCAGCATGTCAGAAGTTTAGGCTCTATCAGACAAAACAAACAAAGCATAATTTGTTTTTGAGGTGAAGGGGCCTCAAATCTGTGATCTTTTATATCCTCATCCACCCTCCCTCATACAAGAAGCTGCAGTTGAAAACTTTCCAGATAAAATTGCACCACTGGCCACTGGAATAAACTCGTGCCTGGCCTCCCCCCACTTTCAATGGAGTTCATTTGACCCTTGCAGACTCAGTTAAGAGGCTAGGGGTTATATTGGATCCAGCGCTACTACTAGACAATCAAGACAGCTGCAAAAAATGCTTACCACAATCTCACTGTAGCCTGGAAAATGGCTTCTTATCTCGACACAGCCGACCTGGCCACCTGGATCCATGCTAATGGGAACATTAAAACTTCACTACTGCAATGCATTATACATATAAATATAATAAATTAAATTAAATTAAATTAATCTAAGTTAACTAGGAGGCTCCAATTAGTGCAAAATGCTGCGGCTCAACTATTATCAGGAGCGAGCAGGAACTTGAACATCACTCCCATCTTACCGTCATTCCATTGGCTACCTGTCAGTTACCATGCACAGTTCAAGGTATTGGTTATTACATACTCTTCATGGCCTTGGTCTAGCATACCTATGGGACCACCTCCCTCCCTATGTCCCACCATGGCAGCTTCACTCATCTGAACAGGGTCTCTTGCAGGTGCCAGCCCGTACACGGGCTTTCTCTGTGGTAGCCCCTACCCTATGGAACGGCCTGCCTGAGGAGGTGAGGAGAGCCCCCACCCTCCTGGTTTTCTGCAAACAATGCAAAACTGAGTTACTCAAAAGGCCTTTTTCTCAGCTATGAGTGTGGTATTATAGGAAAGGAGTCCCAGATGTTTCGCTAATGAGTTAGGAACCATAGATTTCACCATTATGTTGCCTTACATATTATCTGCTGCTTTAAATATGTACTCCTATATACTACCTGTGCTTCATGTTGTTTAATGTGAGTCCTAGAATTGATTATGTTCTGTTTCCGCAATTCTTCAGCCCCATATTGGATCCTTGCTAATACTATGTCTTTGTAAACGTGTATTCATTTACCCTGTGACATTGTTTATGGAAATGATCTTGACACTGTATTCATTTACCCTATGACATTGTTTATGGAAATGTTCTTGACACTCTATGGAAATGCCTGCCCTTGTCCTTGCCACTGATTGTACTAATCCCACACTACGTACTCCACCTTGAGTCTCAGTGAGAAAGGCAGAATATAATGACATAAATAAATAATAAATAAATCTTGTTCAGCTTGACCCTCAGGGTTTAGAAAGTGTGTTCAGTTTGTTGTGATATCCACATTTAAAATTTGCCTTAACAAACCCTTTATTTCCCTATAACTGGGATTCTAAACAAAGAGTAGACAAAGTCCCAAGTTTGTTAAGGTGCCTGAATTTGGATGTCACAACAACTTGGAGTTAGAAATGTTCAACATTTCTTGAAGCTTTTCTTCCCGAAGGCATAATTTAAAATCTGTATATTTATTTTTAAGTTTCTGATTTTTATTGTTTTTAATTTCTCTCATTTTTGTTTAAGCAACAAAATACGATATCTCATTCCTTAAGAAGATCAGCTTAATTATTGCAGGACTAATAGTCACAGTTGCTGCTGTGATTGGCTGTATTCTTTTAATTCAAGGTAAGTGTCAAAATAACTAATACAGCTAGACATGATGGTTCCTGAAATAGCATTTTAGCCCATAGTTTGTAGTTTATGTATTATTTTATAATAAAGGAAGAAGGTTCAATATTGTATGGTCAGAAAGTAAAGTTCTTGTATTCAGTAAATGTGGGAAATGAGAAGGTGCTACCTTTAACATAAGAGGACACATGGGGAATGAACTTTGCAAGACTGATGTCTGTTTCCAGTTTCTCCAGTAGTAAAACTGTTACACGAAAGTGCCCTTCTGCCCTTACCCAGATTCTTCAGAGCAAAAAGGAGACAGGCAAGTGCTTCTTTCAATGATTGTATTGAATATTGCAATATGGGTACCCAGCTTTCAAAGGAGCCATGAAGACCAAAGAACATAAAGCTTACAAGCAGTTTTAAAGACATTTTTTTTCAGTACAAAAGGAACTACCTGCAGATTAATTTGCAATTGGTCATTACATACATCTGATCTCTACAGTTCTTTCAATTGGCAGCTTCTCAGTTCTCTAACTAGTCTCGCGATCAATGTAACCTTTTCATTCCCCTTATTTGGTCGCTACCTATTGCCGACTCTGAATTTCTCACTTCTTGCTGACTTCCAAACTTTAGAATCAAAAGTTATAGATATAGGGAGTGAATGTGCTCTTCTTGTATCTATTTCTTCCTTCTCATGAGACAATAGCCTAAAGAATGTGTGGCCTTATCTAAGTTCCCTAGGCAACTGAGAAAAGAGGAACATTTTCGGCCAGTTATGCTGTTCTGAAGCAACTTTCAGCAAAGATGGAACAGTGAAAGAGAGAAAAGGGGCGGGGGTTGCAAGCACTATTAATTCATTCTAAGAATATGTATATGAAAGTATGAAAGATGATAAACCCTTATCATAAAAGGAATATTACAAATCTTAACTCTACAAAACTAAGGCAAGAAGTATCATTTAAACCTGACCTAGATTTGTGTGCAGAATTTGGCAGACCTCCACTTGGGCAACTGTAGACCCTTTGTAGAAAGGCTCAGTCATTGCCCTTGGGTAGCAATAAACTCTTCTCTTTGCGTGGTTGTAGTTTTTACTGTTTTGAAAGAGGTCATTGTGATCCTATTCATGAAGAAGGCATCCATGGACCCTAATTTCCTATATAACTACTACCAACATTTCATTCTTGGATAATGTTGTTGGTCAAAGCCACTTGAAGACTGAATGGTCAGGATGTTGTGGAGGCAGTTGCACTCCCTCTAAAGGAACAGATACATAAGCTTGGAAATAAGCCTAGATCCTGGGCAATGGTTGAAACCTCAGATCTCCGTGCCACGGCCGCAGTGATCCATGCTCTGATCACATCCTAGTTAGATTATTGTAATGTGCTGGATGTAGGGTTGTGTTTGAAAGCTGTCAAGAAACTTCAGTTGGTCCAAGATGTGGAGGTCAGATGATTGTCAGGGGCAAGATACAGAAACCCTGTCATCTCAGATGCAGAAACATTTGCAGTGGCTGCCAGGAAGTTTCTAGGAGAAATTCAGAAGGCTAGTTCTTGCTTTTGAGGCCCTAAATGGCTTTGGGCCAGGGTACTAGAAGTACTGCCTCCTTCTGTACTGTCCTACCTAAGATCATCTTTCCAAACAACACCTTCAGAGGTAAGGTAGGTGATGGTTTCTTATTGGTGGCACTTTTGCTTTTGGAACTCCCTTCTCTCGGAGGCTTCCCTGGCACCTACCTCACACTCCTTTCAACACTAGTCCAAAACATGTATTGTTACTAACTGGGGATACATCGATTTTGGCTGTTTTTGTGGTTGGATTTTAGCCTGTGAACTATCATGTTTATGCTGTTTTTTATGCTGTTTATATCCTGGTTTGTTTTTCATGGTTTGTTTATTATTGATTACGTTTATGCTGTTGGTTTTGTCATTTTATTGTTTTGCCAGTAGTTTTCTGGAGAGGTGGCATATAAATTTACTAAATAACTACAATGAAAGGTGATTTTTCAAGCCCCATTTAAGATTATGCAGTTCTTCTGCTCAGTTCTCCAACTTAGCAGCCTTAAAGAACACCAAGTTTTGTACAGTGCATTTAAATTGTTTTTACTTTGATCTACAGTTTTTTTTAAAAAAAATGCACTATGATTCTTTGACAGTCTTTTTTTTTTTGCCACTGAACATAACTTAATGTAGTTGTGCCTTATGCTCAGATGGGGAATTGCAAGGGAACAGCTGTATTTGCCATTCATACTGCTAGCAAAGAGAACACCAACCTTGGGGCATAGAGGCCCCAAGAACAGCCCTCCATTTTACATCATCAGTTGCCCACAGTTGCAGGAGGTACAGAAAGACTAATCTGCATTGATGCAACTTGATTTTTTGTTAGTTACCTTGAACATATTAGTGGAATTAAAGATAACTCTAGAGGGAAAGGTGGAATAAAAATCAGCAATTAAGAAGGAGTTGCTCTTGTGCAAGATAAAACATCACATTAAGCCTGTATTTCTTGTCTCCCCCCACCCAATGCTGAACAACAGTTTTAATAGCCATGTAAGGAAGAGTCCACCAGGGATTCAGAGAACCTCCTGGTTTTGCTGTTCTCCTGGATTGCAAGGCTGATTTGGTCAAGCATCTGACAGGTCTAATGAGGAGAAATTTCTTTAAAAAAAACTTTTTTCAGTCTAAAAATATCAGGCAGTTAATACAGGTAAGTGTGGAGAGTGTTATGAAGGATCACTGACTGTACAATCTCAAACCTATTGACTTCAGTGGTCTTAGAAGGATGTAACTCTGTTTAGGATTGCACTGTGAGAAGCAAATTTAAGTGTTATATCGTGGCAGGTTGTGAATTTGGTGATGTTCCCTTATTGAACTGTTTTCCCTTATTGAACTGTTTAGTATTTTCCCCCTGATCCCTTTAGGCTGAAAAGCCTCTGTAGTAGTTTTAGTTTCATTTTCCCTTCATGTTGTGGGTTGTTTGTTCTCTACCAAGCAGAGGCCAGGGAAGGTCCTGCTTTTGTTAAAACTTTCAAACCTTTAGACATGGTGTGCTGATGGAATTATTACACTGGCAACGCGGATAAAACTACAGTGACCATGGCGATGTATGGTGTGATGCTGGAGTTTGATGGAGTCAGTGACTGGTCTGAGTATGTGGAGAGGCTAGAACACTATTTTCTGGCAAACAAGATTGAAGATGCAGTCCAGCAGTGATCTATCTTTTTGACTGTTTGTGGGCAGTTGCTGGCCCCTCAAAAGCCATGTGAGAAAACTTTAAAAGAATTATGCAGTTTGGTACAGCAGCATGTAAGCCCACAGCCTTCACCAGTGGTACAGTCCCTTCGGTTCCATAGTCACCAACAGAATCCTGGTGAAACAATAGCTGACTTTGTGGCAGAACTGCGTCTTCTGGCAGAATTCTGTGAGTTTGGAGATGCCCTTGACCGCATGCAACGTGATTGTCTTGTGGCAGGAGTACGTGATCAGACCATACAACTACGCCTCTTAGAGAAAAAAGACCTTGGTTTTAAGGCAGCAGTGGACATTGCTTTGGCCATGGAAATGGCAGCCCACCGAGCCCAGGAGTTACAGAAGGATGGAAAGGCGGATACAGCCAGCCTGCATCAAGTGGCTGCACACAGCTCCAAACTTTTGCCAAAATCACGGCTTCACTTCCCAGCTAGGGGCCAGCACCAGGAAGTTTCTACTCGAAACACTACAGAGCGCTGTTTCCGTTGTGGTGCCCTACATAACCCTGACCATTGTAAGTTTCGGGACACAATTTGCTGGCACTGCCATTGCAGAGGGCATTAGGCACATTGCTGCACCACTCAGCTGCGGCCCCATAGCCTACCAAGGCGACGAGTTTTCAACAGAGTTTTCAACAGAGGACTGCCAACCTTGTGGAACTATGCCAAGAGGAAAGTGAGGAAGACAGTGATGGAATTTATGCTGTGTATACCTTGGGGGCTGGTCGCTCACCACCAATACGGGTCCAAATAACCATTGCAGGTCATACTCTGGACATGGAAGTGGACATTGGGGCAGCATTCTCCATAATTGGGCAGGATGCCTTTGCTAGCTTATGGGTGCCAGCCACTCCACCACCTTTACAACCAGCGGTAGTGAGGCTCCAAACATATGCAGGAGAGGCTATTCCACTGGCTGGCAAGGTACTTCTGCCAGTGATGTACAAGGGACAGCATAAGGATTTGTTTTTGTGGGTGGTGCAAGGTAGAGGCCCAACTTTGATGGGACAGAATTGGCTTCAGGAACTGGAACTGGATTGGCAGAATATTTTTTTGCTTCGGTCACTTTCACTGGAGGATGAGTTGGAGCAGGCTAAAGACATTTTTACTCCAGAGCTGGGAACCCTGACTGGGATGACAGCAAAGAATCATTTGGATCCAAATGCACAGCCTCATTTTTTCAGGCCCTGCTCTGTGCCATGTGCTTTGCGTAGTAAGGTGGACATAGAACTCCAACGTCTACAGAAGGAAGGTATCCTGGAACCTGTCCAGTTTTCTCACTGGGCCACCCCAATTGTGCCAGTGGTTAAGGCAGATGGATCTGTGAGAATTTGTGGGGATTATAAAGTCACTGTCAACAAAGTTGCTAGGCTGGATCCCTATCCACTACCTCGCATTGAAGATTTATTTGCATCCTTGGCTGGGGGGACTGTGTTTTCCAAGTTTGATCTCAGTCATGCTTATCAGCAGCTACTTCTCGATGATGAATCCAAAGAACTGCTAACGATCAACACTCATCGAGGGCTATTTAGGTACACTCGCCTCCCTTTCGGCGTTTCCTCTGCTCCTGGGATTTTTCAAAGGGCCATGGAGGGAGTGTTACAGGGGATTCCCAATGTTTTGGTTTATTTGGATGATATACTGATCTCTGGGGTAGATCAGGAAGCCTATTTAGATATGCTGCACATAGTGTTGCAAAGGCTCAGAAATGTGGGACTTAAACTATATAGAAGTAAATGGTCTTTTATGGTCTCCTCTGTACAGTACTTGGGACATATTATTGATGCAGAAGGCCTCCACCCAGTCAATGATAAAGTACAGGCCATTCCAGAGGCCCCCAAACCAACATCTGTTTCAGAGCTGAAAGCATTTTTGGGCCTTTTAAACTATTATCATAGATTTTTGCCCAACTTGTCCACAGTATTGGCCCCGTTGCATGAGTTGTTAAAGAAGAATGTTCCATGGAAGCGGGCAAGGGCTCAAGATATAGCATTTCAAATGTCAAAGACTTTGTTACAATCCTCCAGAGTTCTAACACATTTTGACCCTAGATTACCCGTTGTGTTTGCTTTTGATGCCTCCCAGTATGGGGGGGGGGCAGTTTTGTCCCATGTATACCCAGATGGCACAGAGAGACCGATTGTATTTGCATCCCGCACCATGTCTCCAGCAGAAAAAAATTATTCTCAGCTTGACAAAGAGGCTTTAGGAGTGATTTTTGGAGTCAAAAAGTTCCACCACTATTTGTATGGCCAGGCGTTCACCATCCATACAGAGCATTAACCATTACTCACACTTTTGGGTGAACACAAACAAATCCCTGCCATGGCCTCCAGCAGGATGCAGCAGTGGGTTCTAACCATATCAGGCTACCAGTATGAGATTCAATTTCGGCAGGGTGGACAACATTCTAATTCTGATGCATGCAGTAGGCTTCCCTTACCTGATTTCCCAGCACTGGTACCAGACCCAGGAGATCTGATCCTTATTGTGATTTGCTCAGTGGCATGCCTGTGATGGCAGAGCGTGTCAGCCATGAAACCCGTAGAGATGTGCAGTTGGCACTTACTGTGGATTGGGTGCAGCATGGGTGGCCTACCCACGTCCAGGAGGAGTTCTTGCAGCCATTTTTTCAAAGACAATTGGAACTAGGATTTCATGCTGGATGCCTCATGTGGGGGAGCAGAGTGGTAGTTCCCCATAAACTTAGAGGACAAGTTTTGAACCAACTTCATGACACACACCCTGGTATTTCCAGGATGAAAGGAGTGGCCCGTGGGTTGGTTTGGTGGCCCAGCCTGGATTGGGACATTGAGCATTTTCTGCGATCCTATGCTCAGTGTCTGGACAGTTGTCCGGCGCCCCCAGCTGCACTGATCCACCCTTGGGAATGGCCAACTCAACCCAGGGCTAGACTACATGTTGACTTTGCAGGCCCAATTAGGGGCAAAATGCTGATGGTAGTGGTGGATGCCCATACGAAATGGTTGGAGGTACGAGTAATATCTTCCATCACGGCTGAGGCCACAGTGGGACAGCTGAGACAAATATTTGTCACTTTTGGCTTGCCGGAAATCTTGGTCACTGACAATGCCTCAACTTTCACAGGGGCCACATTCAGGGAGTTTATGGAACGCAATGGCATTTGGCATATCCGCGCTGCCCCCTATCATCCTTCTTCTAATGGGTTGGCAGAACGGGCAGTGCAGTCAGTGAAATTGGGATTACAACGCATGGGGCAGCTACCTTTAGAAACTCAGCTAGCCAGATTCCTCTTGCGGTACCGAGTAACTCCCCACACCACAACTGGGGTCTCCCCTGCAGAGCTTATGTTTGGTTAGTCCCTCCGCTCACATTTAGATTTTTTGCGGCCAACAGTAGGTACTAAAGTGCGTGAGGGCCAAGCGGCTATGCATCATGGACGGCCCCCTCAACCTCTTCCCTGTGCTTTTCAGCTGGGGGACCATGTCTGGGTATTGGCTTTTGGGAGTGGGAGATGATGGGAGTCAGGAGTGATAAGGGGGCAAACAGGGCCAGTATCTTTTCAGGTAGAGTTGTCTTCAGGACAGATAATTAAAAGACACCTGGATCAGATCCACAGGATGTCATCACAGCATCAGGAACACCAGGGGATGGCAGTAGCAATGCAGGATGGGCCAACACTGAGGGGTGGTGGGGAGGTCTCAGATGTAACAGGGGAAGGGGACAATTCCACCACAGGGGATTATCAACAATCACCAGCAGTTCCAGAAGAGCCTCAAACATCAGGAGTGACTGAGGCTCAGCCCCTCCAAAGTGATAGAGGTCAAGAACTGCCACAGACTAACTCTGAGATGACTGGCCCCAGGAGGTCCAGGAGATTATGAAGAAAACCAGATAGATTAACATTCTAGATTGAATCTTAAAGGAAGAGGGGTGTTATATCGTGGCAAGTTGTGAATTTGGTGATGTTCCCATTTTGAACTGTTTTCCCTTATTGAACTGTTTAGTATTTTTCCCCTGATCCTTTTAGGCCAAAAAGCCTGTGTAGTAGTTTTAGTTTCATTTTCCCTTCATGCTGTGGGCTGTTCTCTACCAAGCAGAGGCCAGGGAAAGCCACCTTTAGACATGGTGTGCTGATGGAATTATTACATTAAGTATAATGTTTTTTATCTTTAGTCAATAATAACAACAACAACCTATTTATATACCGCCCTTCAGGACAACTTAATGCCCACTCAGAGTGGTTTACAAAGTATGCCATTATTATCCCCACAGCAAAACACCCTGTGAGGTGGGTGGGGCTGAGAGAGCTCCAGAGAGCTAGCCCAAGATCACCCAGCTGGCTTCAAGTGGAGGAGTGGGGAATCAAACCTGGCTCTCCAGATTAGAGTCCTGCACTCTTAACCATTACACCAAACTGGCACCAAACTGTCACAGATACTTATCACTAGCAACACAGTATTCAAATCATTGACATCATTTAATGTTATGTACGAGAAGCAATTGGTTTTGTGTTCTGTCTTGGCAAATGTTCACTCTTGCTTTATTTCTTTGCTTGTAAAGTTTCTCTTTAAAGTGACAAAAGACATAAACCCAGTGGAAAAAAATAGCACAGTACCTGTCCCGGTGGCCTGCAGTATGCAATAGGATGAGGGCATCTGGAATAGAAATCCAGTATTAAATTTAAGTTGTACAGAAAAAAGCATTCGTGACACAAACTTAGATGATTAGGGGGCCCCTAATAATTATCTCAGAAATCTTCGTATCTTCTATTTTCCTTCTGGTAATCTTAGCTTTCTCTAGAGTTCTATTCTTGCATAAATATTTAACAGAAAAAATGTTTTTTATTTTGTGGTGATTTCCACCCTAAGCTGCATTTAAATAGGTTGGCTTTATAATTAGCTTCTTATTTTATAGTTTTGGACTCTGAAGTAATGTTCTTGTGATGGATCCACTCCTCAATTCCTTTGCGTCTCCTGAGTCCTTCTAGTATTAATTTTGTTTCCCTACTCAGAAGTAGCAGTTAATAGTGTGAATCGTAAGAATACAGTGGATAAAGCAGGGGTCCCTAGTGTGATGCCCATGGATATCATTCCTAGCACCTGCAAAACGTTTTTAGAAAGTGGTTGCGATCAGTTGAGGGTCTTCCCCAGCATGGCTTCTGATTGGCCATTGGAGATCTGATTGGCTGTGCAAATTAAAATAAGGTTTTAGCAGCAACTACCACCACAGTGTTGGTTTTATTCTCTCACTCCTCTTTCATTGAGTAGTTGTAAAATTGCCCCTCTTCTCTCCAGCACTTGGGCCTCCTTTGTGTGGTTGGCTCTGCCTCCTGCAGCAGCCATTTTGTGCTTGGCGCCATCTCCTATGGTAGCCATTTTGTCAGTGGTGCCCTTAGGCTAAAATAGGTTGGGAATTCCTGGGATACTGTATCTAATTGACTGGACTATACAGGTTTCAATGGGTTATTTATTTTTCTATACAGTAGCTTACATTGTATTAGGATAGGATGAAGGATAATGCTTTTGTATAAGATCTAGTTTGGGTGACCAGAAAGCTTGCAATAATGTTGATATATGCTTATGCTTCATGGCAGCTGTTTTTGTATTTTAACTGATTTCCTACAGATGGATTTGCAACATCAAATCAAACCGGGCTTGGCTTAATTGTACTTCCTGCTGTCATTTTAGTGCCCCTTCTCTATATTCTCTTAGACTCAGGTAAGAATCTGTTAACTTTCTACCTCCTAAACTTCTATTGATTTAATGTGGTTAGTGGAAAGATGGGAGGGATTTGTAGTAATGGTGTTATTAAGTACAATTCTGGTCCTAGGCTCTGTCCCAGGAAACTTCATTGGATTACAGGTGGAAATAGGAAAGCCTTAATCTTCAGAGATGCAGCTTGTCTCAGGGTTATGTCATTGCACTATGCACTCTGTACAGAGAGATTTTGCTTTCAACTTTGCCACTCACTGAAGTGTGGCTTTGCTGTTTGTTTTTATGGCTTCTGAGCAGTCCCACATTGGGACTGTGCATGTGAAGGCCAGCTGTGGAAAAAGTTTCCAGAGCTTTGTAGAAAGCTAGGAGTGCCCCTCCTTCCCGTGACTCTTTCCCACCAAAACCATCAGATGAACAGAAGAAGGGGCACTATTCCTTCAGTTCTCTTTTTGCTGCTGCAAAGAGATAATCTTCACTATTGTTCTCCTTTTTTTCACCTCACCATATGCTTGAGACTGAGGAGACTTATTTCTCTTAAAAGATTTTTTTATCATTGATAGTCAGAATAAAACTACATTTAAAGAAGAAAAGTTTCTGTTTTCCTTTTGTCATTGCTCAAGAGGGCCTCTTCAAGACTGCACAAGTGGTTGGGACTCAAACACTAAACTGGATTTCCAAAGAGATTCCAAATAAGGATATTTTTTGTGCCTCCCTGGTGCTTCTTTTCTCAGTGTGCAGCACTTCCACCTATGGAATGAGGACATTCTGGGTTCTAACATATATCTCCCCATTCATAAGGTTTCATAGTGTTACTGTGTTCAATGCCCTGGCCAGGATTCCATACCAGGAGTTGGTTTTCAGTCCTCGTGTCTCACAACACCATCATTTCTATTAGTCATTTAGGCTCCAAGAGGGACCTGGCAGTTCCTCACACAACCCTTCCTTTGGAAGCTGGTAGAGAGTATCACACTCCTTTACCTATCTACCACTACTGTCTCCACCAGAATGCTGTTTTTCTTTGCTACATTCTTGCATGCACTTTGGTAGGGACACTTGTTAGAGACTCCCTGCTTCTTTATAAACACTCTGGGTGAATGGCAATGTGAAACACTAAGCATCTGTTGGGAAGGCTGATCTCCATATTCTCTGAGAGCTTTACACCCACCTCCTTCAGTCTTTAAGCTTGTCAGTTTGGTACTACAACAAAGCCGCAAAAATGAAAACAAGGTTGCACTTACCTGTAACTTTTGTTCACCAAGTGGTCTCCTGTAGAGCCGCATATCCCTCTCTCCTTCTCCCACTGTGAACTCTTGGGAACCTTAGTTTCTGAAGGTCTTTGTCAGCGGCATGGAGAGAACTGAAGGAATAGCACCCCTCCTCCTGGGCATTTGATGGTTTTGACAGGAAAACACCAAGGAGAGGAGGGGCACTCCTAGCCCTCTAGAAAGCTCTAGAAAGCTCTCCATGGCGGGCCTGCATGTATACAGTCCCAATGTGTACCTCCACAGAAGACAACTTGAAGAAAAACAGCGACAGGTAAGTTCAACCCTCTTTTACTTCCCATTATCAGAGACAGGAAACAAAATTAGGCAGACCATTTGACATCTAACCCAGTAAGCCTGTATCTAGCCTCCTTAACATTGATTTAAGCAGGCAGGCCCTAAATTGCTGAAAATTGGTTGGTTCATTGGTGCTATTAATTGATAGATCCCATTGCCATATTTAATACATTTTATCTGTTGTGGTGCAGTGTTCTATTAGAAGGCCTAGCACTAAGAGGTAGGGGTGTACACTCCAAAAAGATTTGGGTTTCCCGCTTCAGGTTTACCCGAAGCATGGAAAAAATTCGGGAAAATTTAGGGTATTTAAACCTCTTCAGGATTATTAGGGAAGATTCGGCCATTGTTTCCAATGGGAAATGCCGCTCCTGGCTGTCCAGGGGCCTGGGGGACATTTTCTTCCCTAATGATCCCACATTTGCAGGGGGCCCTCTCTTAACCCTCTCTCAAGGCCCCCCAAGTTTCAGGGAAATTGAATTTCGAGGGGGGGAGTTATGGGCCCCCAAGGAAGGTACTTTTATCCACCACCACTCTCTACTGTTCCCTATGGGGAAAATTGGAGGGGGGTTCCTAGGTGGTTAGGAGTGGCATTTTGCAAGCAAAATGCATCAAATTTTCAGGGAACCTACTCCTCTCTGTTCTCTCAAGACCTCCCAATTTTCATGGTATTTGGACTTTGGGGGACCCAAACATTTTTCTTAGTGTGATTCTCTTGTGTGAAGGTTGGTCCTCATAGGGAACAATGGAGATTGGTGGTCGATAGGGGCACCTTCTTTGGGGGTGGCCCCTGAAGTCCAATCTCCCTGAAACTTGGGGGAGTCTTGAGAGGACAGGTAAGAGTAGGACCCCTGCAAATCTGATGCATTTTGCTTGCAAAATGCTACCCCCAGTTGTCTAGAAAGCCCCACTAGCAGCAAAAACATTGTTTCCTATTGGCATTCCTTAGGAACAGCAAAGGAAAGACTGCTTCTGCACTTCTCAAAGATTACCAAAGTGTTCCAAACTGCTTTGGTAAGCTTTGCTTTTGCATTCCTGAATCGCTTCAGCAATACTGAGGCTTATTTGGGAATGCCAAAACATCCCAAATCGGGAACCTAAAGTGCACATCCCTACTAAGAGTGTTTTTTTGTCGGTTCTGATTGGTTTTGCTTGTTGGTGTGTGTTATCCCATTTAGGAAATACTGATGTTGCATTTCCATGGGTTTAAATTACATTACAAAATATCTTTATTATTTAGGCCTGTCTTTCATTGAAATGCATGTTTTGGTTTTGGTATTCTGTTTTTTAAACATAAAATAATATTTTTTCCAGTTTTTGAGAAACCACCATGCTTTGCAGTTATGTTGCTTGTTTTGAAAGCTCTTGGATATGTAATTGCTGTGATTGGATTTGCTATGTCTGTGTCAGGTAAGCAGTGTATTTACTTTATGGTATTAATATTGTTTTGCATTTTTTTCAAACATTTATTTTTTAAGATTTTTTTGCATGCACAAAAGTCCTACAAAGTAGCTCCTCTCCTCTATGAAATTCCCAAGAATTTGTGAAATCCACAAAGGAGTTGGTAGAACAGAATCTATGAGCGTTCTCCTATTGCTGTTTTATCTTGTGAACGAATAATGGCCTGAAGGTGTTAATACATTTTCATTAGCATGGCTGTTCTATGCATTGCTGCATCTTGCAAGCAGAACCTAAAAAGGATGGCTTTAAATTATTAACTTTGGCAACATTGTGTATCCTGGAGCATCACCCAAAGCCACTACTGACCTTTTTGGTCATTATTTTAATTTGTGCTCAGAAGCTTAGTGTACATGCCATGCATGCAGGAATATATACCTATAAACAGTTTCTGATATTGCTATAGAAGATAGACATGCATTTATTTGTTCATTTGGATGCATGCTTTACTCTAATAGTGCTTCAACAAGAGGATTTATGTGTTAAATTAATAACCATTAATTTAATAAAAGCTAGAAACAGGAGACAAAAACTGAAAAACCTTTACTGTTAATAAAATTCAGAGAAATACCTGGACATTTTAAAAAGGTTATTGTTTAAGGATGGCTGACTTGAAATAATGATGGCATATTCTACATTTATATTCTTTGCTCGTTTGATGATGTTTTTGGATGTTATATATTGTAAAGTTCATACCTAGGTTTTGTGTAGAAAAATATATATCTGTAGCCTTAGAAGCAACAAAAAAAAAGCTTTTTTCTTTAGGAAAAGAAGTAAAATGTATCACATAAAGAAAGCTATTTAGAAACTTAACTCATTAATGATCAGAGCGAATGTTGTTGTGGGTTTTCCGGGCTGTATTGCCGTGGTCTTGCCATTGTAGTTCCTGACGTTTCGCCAGCAGCTGTGGCTGGCATCTTCAGAGGTGTACACCTCTGAAGATGCCAGCCACAGCTGCTGGCTAAACGTCAGGAACTACAATGCCAAGACCACGGCAATACAGCCCGGAAAACCCACAACAACCATCGTTCTCCGGCCGTGAAAGCCTTCGACAATACATAGATCAGAGCGAAATTTTATAAACTGGTTTTAAGTGCACTGACACAATTATTATCTCATTCCATTACATCTAAAACTACATCTAGTGCGTGGCAAGTAAAAGAGCTCACAAGCACTGACCTATTTGCTGTGCATACTGTATTATGCATGCTTAATACTAGATATAGCTAATACAAGGTGGCAGTCTTCTGTGGTCCCACAGATCTCTTTGCTAAAAGAAGAGCAAAAGAAAAACTGAGTGAGTGTAGTAGTATCCCAGATATGGTTGTATTTCCAGTAAGATCACTTAAATGAAGTTAGTATGAGTGTTATCTGGATCAGATTCATTGCTGAGACCTTGAAATTTTTGTTATTTTGTTTTATGATGGCTCCTGTTTAGCATAAGCCTATCTATAGTAAATAACAGTTCTCAGCAGAGATTTACTGTCCTTGGTTTAGGAGACTACTTGAGTATGAGGGCAGTTCTTCACTGTCCCTTTCCCTGCCCACCTCATTCTAAAAAAATCAGAAGATCTCTGCTGTTTTTGAATAACTTTAACTATGTCTACTCTCATAGATAAAAGTGGTGCTTCTGCTTCTGTCTTTTATCAAGAACTTCATTATCTCTAATAATAATGTTATTTAATTACATTAAGGAGATTACTTTAGGCATTTGTGGTACAAGTTTTAACTTAAAGTAAATGAATTATTGAAACATATGTGAACATGTATTTACAAACCTCTTTTCCTAGCTGATTTTGGATCCATAGCTTCTAAAGTAATAAGCATGAGGTCATGCTCATGCACTTGACCAGGAATACTAATGGGATATGCATGTGTGTGTTAGTTAGAGCAAGACTTGGGACTTTCTGTAGCAGTGATCATGCACGTAGGCACACAATTCATTGGTATAGGGCATTGCTTTCTTGTTTTGCATTACGAAACTACTTCACACAGTATGTTTGTGTCTGCTACTCTTAATATGCAAGGAAGCATATCCTTGCCTTTTTTTATCGTGTCACACAAATATAGACGCTGCAAATGTCTTCCCACAAAGTCTTCATGGTGATAGCCTTTATATTCTCTATTACCATATATAACAGGCTATTAGTCATGTAATAAACTTACAAATACATCTCTGGTTAAGGAACACTTTGTAGTTCTCATAAGAAGAAGGGTTTCTAGAATACAAACCATGTTGATGCTTAAAGCCAACCGCATGTATTGTTTTTTCCCCCACTGCAGTGCAACGGGTTTTCTGCTTCTCATTCCTGAAATGTTCACTCATCTATGTGATGACTCTCTTAGATGTTCAGTGCCAAGTAGGGCTGTGCACGGGTGGGTAGATTCGGTATTCCCGAAGCAGGAAACCGATTCGGAATACCCCCAAATCTGAAGTGGCAAGCTGCTTTGGATTCAGCAGCTTGCCACTGGGGAGATCCCTCCAACCCCCACCCACTTACCTGGGTTATCAGCTGCGCGGCGTTGGCGGCAGCAGCACAAGCCTGCGTGGCCTGGAGCCAGCCGGCTCCTCTGCCACCGTGCCGCTGCCCGAGCCTGCGGGGTGGTGGGGAAGGCCGGAGCCACCTCCTCTGGCCCTTCCTGCCCCTCAAATGGCCGTGATATGCTGGCGCTGTGGCGGCCATTTGAGGGGCAGGAAAGGCTTTCTCCGCCTCCTCCGGCCCTTCCTGCCCCTCAAATGGCCGCCACGGTGCTGGCACGCCGCAGCCATTTGAAGGGAAGGAAGGGCCGGAGGAAGTGGCTCCGGCCTTCCCACCACCCCGCAGGCTCGGGCGGCTGTGCAGCAGTGGCAGAGGAGCCGGCCTGGAGCCACTGCAAAGTAGGTGGCTGGGGAGGTGGGGGGGTTAATGTTTAAAGGGCCCCACCGCTGCTTGCAAGCAGCGGTGGGGCCCTTTAAACAAGCCTCGAAGCTTTCCAAAGCATTTCTGAATGCTTCAGAAAGCTTTGCTTCGGCACTCCAAAGCAGGGCCAGCATGCTGGCCCCGCTTCAGGAAATACCGAAGCATTCTGAATCGGGTTGCTTCAGGTAACTTTACCCGAAGCAAAACCCGAAGCGCACAGATCTAGTGCCAAGTGTTCAAAAAGCAGATGCCATCCTTTGTGTTTGGTGAAATATCTGCCGAATATCTTGGGTATATCAAAAGCCTGGTATATGCAGGACCCTGCATCATAGTGCCATACCAGATGTCATTTTTCTTCCCACTTATTCTAATCCACAAACATCCTTGATAAAGATATTCATGCTTGTAACACTACCATAGCCTAAACAACAGCACACAATCCCCATATGTCAGTGCTGGTAGTTCAGGTAACTGTTTTGGTAATAATTATTCATCCATGTGGATAAACACTAGGAACAAGTTTAGTTTAAGGTTTACTCCGTCAGTCTCTGTTTCATCATAGCAGAGTTGGAATCATATTCATAAGCAGATACGCAGTGATTCAAAGAGCAGTTGCTGCTGCTTTGTATATATTTAATTGTTTCTAGAATCTTGTAAATCTTTACCTAATCTAACCTGTTATGTCTGTTTAACATCTCAAGCTGAAACTGACTCATTGTACAGTAGAGATAAGCAAGCGTAGCTTCAAGGTGCATCATCCAATGCTAGTCTGGAAAAATAAAAATTTCAGGAAAATCTGTCAACCAGTTAGCCAGCTATACTTTTAAAAAATGAGACAGAGGAATTTTACATCCACAAATGCTAACCTAAATACTATGTTTGTTTTTCAACAGCATGCCCCCCACAACAGGCTCCTGTCATGGTTGCAGGCTTAGCAATTATTGATCTTGTAGCAGTAATTGCCTTAGTTTACGTGATTATTATTGGTAAGTCCTTTCTTTGTTTAAAGTAATTTCCATAAAGTCTGGTATGTGTTAAAGGCTCATATGGGAACAACATTTTCTGTTGACTCCAACAAGTATATTTCTTAGAAATATTTGATTTGAACTTTATAAGCAAATTAAATACATAAATGGGATTTTGATCTTTCTCATGTAGGATTCTATTGCATGGTCAAAATTCCTCTGATGCAATTTGCATAATAAGCATGCAAACAAAAACAGTTTTATTGAAAGTAGTGTCTGTGACCTATAAAGCACAACAGTGTAATCATGATAACAGTATGATTATATAGTATTGTATGTTCATAGACCACAGCGGTTTGTTTTAGCTGAATTAATAATTGTATTACATATTGAAAACATTGGCTACAATACAGACATTGAAGCTTTTGATTCTACACACACACACCCCACCATGGGATGGAAGGCTGCCATTCAGAGATAAACAGTCAGGTCTTTCTGAGTATGCATTTGAGAGAACCCAAAGGAACTATTCAGTACACAGAACAGCTTTTAATCCATGAGCAACTCATGTAATGAAAATAAGGTTGAAAAATGACAAACAATAGAGAATCAGAGAAATAAAAAGGAAAGAGAAGAGTATGTAAATATATTTTAATTAGCCAGAAGTATTTTAAGTGTTTTACTTACGAGTCTTCCTTTTTGACCCATAATTGACTGTGTATGGGATACAAGCACTGAAAATAAATTAATAATAGAGTGTAGCAAAACATTAGCATTTGTAAAACACAGAAAACCATAAATATAATATAAAAATTGGACAGTGAGAGAAATTGGTACAAAACTTGTGTAAATAAACAAAAATGCTAGTTATATTGAGCTCGATTTACTTCAGCATGTGTTATTTAATCTAACCTGAAGTATGATGACAGATCAGATGTATTGATTTCTATGGATTAGTTGATGGCCCTGGCTGTAAAATAGGGCATCATTAATTGTCTTTTAGCTCATTGGGTTTTCAGTGGGGCCTAATCATATATAGGGTTGGATCCAGAATAATTTTTTCCACCAATGGAAAGGGTGGAATAATTGCCCTCAATTCCCCCATTCTGCTCAGACCCTTAATTTGTGTCTAATGCTGTTCGGGAGGGCCCCTGCCCCACAGGAGCAGCAGTTCTGGGAGATCATTGGGCGAGGAATAATCTGTTCCACTGACGGAACTGCCTTGCCTGAGCAGAAAATTAAGTTTGAATCCAAGCTTTATAGTTCAGTTCTCAGCCAGATTACTTGTTGGTATGTCTACATATGATGCAACCCTTTCTATGGATTATGTCCTTTCTGAACCTTCCTCTAGCTATTGATGTACATAGCAGAGAATACTTGGAATTCTTAGACATTCAAAAGCCTGCAGAGTTCTTTTAAATAACTAGAATTCTCCAGTAAAAGATGACATAGTCGTTTGAAGTGGCTTATTCAGAGGACAGGCAGCAGCTCTTTCCAGTCAGGGGTTGGTTCCAGTACCTGGTCCCAGAGCTCAATTTAACTGAAAATGCAGGCAGCTGTTCCATATTCTTAGTTGAGTGTCTCTGAAAAGAAAAATATTAATGTGCCATTATTTTTCAATTTAATTTTATTAATGAAATTATTTTATTAGTAAGTGCTGAACTGCAGTCATTAAATTTGGTGTGCTTAGTATTTATTTCATACATTAAGAAAATATGTGTACTTTTCTTGTAATCCTAGGTTCCAACTTTAAAGATCATCAACCTCCAAGGGTAAGCTTAAAATTAATGCATTTGGGGTGAGTAGATGGCTCAGGGGACTGGTAATGTGATACTGAGCTTTTCACAACTAGTTGGAACCAGGTTGGTAACATGGCAAGAAGACTTGATCAGGACTTGTCTTGTCATATATTCAACTCTATAATAAGTCTTTCTAGCAACATCTTTTCTAATCTCCTTTCATATACAGAGGTCTCTGATTTACTTACTCTCTAAATCAATAATGGAAGCATTTTTTAAAAAAAAGAACAATTGTTCATATATATAACTAATGTATGAAATTTTTGAACCCTGAAATGTCAGTAGATTTGTCCATATTCTGCTTTAAAAAAAATATTTGAAAAAGAAAATAGAAATAACAATAGAAAGTGCACAGAACCTTATACAAAATATATTAAGTTACAATGGAAAGAATATATAGAATATATAATAATAGATTAAAGCTGCATAGGAGATATAAGTAAGATATATATTCTGCTCTGTAAAAGAGTAAAAGAGTTGCTGTATGTTTTAATCTTAGTGTAGGTATACTTGAGCGCATTTAAGGGCCACAGCAGCTTACATTTTGCAAGGAAAACGTTTGCTTTGCAGGAAGCATCAGGGAGTTTAGAAGTCATGATTTAGCAGTGCACACTAGCTTTAACCATATGTAATTGTGGGGAATTGTAAATAACTGGTCCAAACTACATGAGACGACTTACGCGAATTTGTTTGAGTGTTTAGAAGTAACGTGTGCTCCAATGTACCCCTGATGCCTTTTCCCCAAGCTGAGCACATGTCCTGTAGCTTCACTACATGCAAGTGTCCTGTAACTTTGTGTAGCTGCATTTGTGAGTGTCCATGGACATAATCAATGAGTCACCAGTGTAGAGCATCGATTTTGGTCGGCTTGGGCGGAGATGAGGGATGGTATCCCATGATGCACCTTCTCCTTCCGCATTCAGCCATTGTTTCCAATGGAAAATGCGATTCAGGGCTTTTGAGGAGCTGGGGGGGGGGGCGGCATTTTTGGACTGAATTGTACCAAATTTTCTGGAGACGTACTCCTAACTATCTTCTACTGACTCCCCATGTTTTATGAAGACTGGACTTTGGGGGGGGGATTTTATGGCCTCTCCAAAGAAAGTGTCCACAGCTACTGACAATCTCCATTATTCCCTATGGGCAAAACTATTGGGTGTGTGTGTGTGGCATTCGCAAACAAACTCTACAAAATTTACAGGGCACATACTCCTGACTGTCCTCTAACAACTCCCCTAGGTTTCATGCAGATTGTACTTCGGGGGACCATTTTATGCCCCCCCCCCAAAGAAGGTGCCCCCAGCTACCTCCAATCTCCATTATTCCCTATGGAGAAAACTACAGAAGGTATCTACAGAAGCTATCTAGGGGAGCAATCTAGGGGGCTAGGATGGCATTTTGCAAGCAAAATCCACCAAATCCATCTAGTCCTAATTGTCCTCTAAGCCCCCCCCCCCGCCATGTTTCAGGGAGATTAGACCCTGGAGGGGCCATGATCCATACGTTTCTGTAGTGGTAGTCATTTTTTCCTCACAATATAAACGAATGGAGAGTGACTGGTCAGCCTGCTCAGGGGGTGCTGGGTTTTTAGAGGGGTTTTGCATTTTGCAAAAGAAATCTATCGAATTTTCAGTGGACGTACCCCCTGACTGTCCTCTAGAGACCCCCACACACACAAGTTTCAAAGATTGGGTTTCAGGGAGCCATTTTATGGTCCCCCAAAGAAGGTGCCCCCAGCCACCCCATTTTTTCTATTGTGAGAAAAAACTGACTCCCAACTGCAGAAACTCATAGATCATGACTGCCTTGACCACAGGCAAACTCCCAATTACAATCTCCACACCATACAGCCCAACAAAACCAAACTGAAGCCTTCCCCCCTCCAAAACCCCAGCACCCCCTGATCAGGCTGACCAGCCAGTCTACGTTAGTTTCTATTTTGGGGGGAAATTACTCCCACTGCAGATACATGGATCATAGCCCTCCCTCCCACAGTCCAATCTCACTGAAACTTGAAGGATCTTTAGAGGACAGTTAGGACTAGGTCCCCTACAAATTCTGTGGATTTTCCTTGCAAAATACCATCCCAGCACCCTAGATAGTTCCCCTAGTTTTATCCCATAGGGAATAATGGAGATTGGAGGTGGCTGAGGGCACCTCCTTTTGGGAGCCATAAAATGGTCCCCCAAAGTTCAATCTTCATGAAAGCTGGAGTTGTTAGAGGACAGTTAGGAGTAGGTCCCCAGAAAATTTGGTACAATTAGGTCCCAAAATGCCCCCCAGGCCCCCAGAAATCCCCAAATCGTGTTTCCCTTTGGAAACTGGGCAAATTTTGCCGAATTTTGCTCTGTACTGCCAAGGAAGATTTGAGCATGCGTAAAGCGAAGGTGCATCATGGAATACCATCCCTTGTCTCAGAGGAACAAAGAGGAAACCTGTGGCAGTCCGTCCATGGGATCCACTGCCATGTGGCTGAAGTGTGCAAGTGAACAGGAAAGTAATGGAGGAAACACGTGTAAGTGCAATCACATGCTTTCAACATGTAATTCGTCTTGTGTAGTTCAGCTCTTTGAGGGGTGTGCTTGAGGACATTTAAGGGTCGTTAATAGCAATTAATACTTTGAAAGCCTGAGCAAAAGTTGGGGTAAAAATTGGATCCTATGCAGTGCCAGTGGAAGAAATGGGGAGGGGAATTTTTTCGTCTTTCTGTTCCCCCCGCAGCCTCCCTTAAGTGCCAAAATAGCTATAAGTGTTGAGGTTTCTTTGTGAACTAAAACACATGCAAAATGGACAGCTGCAGGAGGAGGAAGTGGTAAAAATCACCCTTGCTACCTCCTGTGACAGCAGAGCATCTGCAGGTTTCTTGCTGTAGTCGAAAGGGGGCATAAGATCCAGCCCTTAATGGGCAATAGATTCACACTTTCAGTAACTAATTATAATAACTAACCAAAAAAAAGGTGGAATAACCGTTTTGGTACAACCTTGCAAGCTAAAAACCAGAACAAAATATTGAGACATTACACTATGGGTTGTAGCCTGTGGAATATGTTAGGTTACAAAGGAGGACCAGCATTCCCAGAATCTAAACCATCGTATGTTCCTTCCCCATATGCTCCTTCCCAAAACAAATTTCTTTCTCTCCTTCAAAGCTTGCTTGAACTATAGTGCAATATTAGGTCTTCGTTTGTGTTAATTAGATTGCTTTCTAATTAAGGTTTGCAAACCCATCTCAAACTTTGATTTCAAACTGATTACAAGAGCAAATCTAGTTAGTGTTGGTGCAACTATGGTTAGTGCTGGTATAAACATAATGCTACATCATTGGTTTCTTCACAGCATATGAAGAGCCACATTTGCAATGGCCATCAGCCAAAAGAACCAAATAACTGCTCTATATACCACCAAACACACACATAGCTAATATTAAATATATACATATATCAATGACTCTGATTCTCACTGTGGCCCTATCTGTAGATACTTAAATCTGGAGACTGGAGCCATGAACAGACAAGGCCGGTCTTGCTACAAACCTGAAGACACAAGTTTGAAGAAAAATCTGAAATCATAGATATGCATTGGAGGTTACCCCCCCCCCCCCAATAATAGGAAGCAGTGCCTGAGGCTTTAAGAATCGAATGTCCTCTGTGGCAGTTGATAGACTGTCACAGCAATACTGCCAGACTTTCAGCCTTGGTTTCTGTCAGCAAAAGGTGTGTGGAGGGGGCAGGGCCCTTTCCACGGCTATTTTGGCCTTTGAGAGAGAACTAATTGGGGCCAAGCCCACCAGCAACCACCAGTCAAATTGCTATCAACTGACTTGCATGACTCGCCCAGGCCTAACAACAGCCACCTCACAGAAGCCAGCATAGTGTAGTGGTTAGAGTTTTAGGCTAGGATCTCGGAGACCTAGGATTAAATTCCCATTCTGCCATGGAAACTCACTGAGTGAACTTGGGGGCAGTTTCACATTCTTACCCTAACCTACCTCATAGGGTTGTTGTGAGGATAAATGGAGGAGAGGAGAATGCTATAAGCTGCTTTAGGTCCCCAGTGTGAAAAAATGTGGGGTATAAATGAATAAATAAATAAATACAGCTGAAGTAGGGGGCAGAGAAAAAATTGGTTGGTGGGTGAGTGAGTGAGAAGGGGAAAAGGAAGCATGGAAGGAGGAGGATACTGGGGTTGCCAGGAGGAGGGAAAGAGGAAATACTGTTGGGGAAGGGGATACAGGGCAAAGTGAGGTGCCCCTGCAAGTCCTTGTGGGTTCCCAACTGTGCAACTGGGACTGACCTAGTGGCTGGCCCTGGCAGCTGGAACAACACATGAGTTGTTTTCAGAGGTAGGAAAGGAGAGACAGAGGGCAGATAAAGATGAGTTGGCTGGTAGATGTTAAGGAGAGATGGAAGCAGAAAAAGGGGGGAGGCTATAGGGGTTTTTAGAGAAAGAAGAAATTGTGGGGAAGGGAAATTCTTTACAGGCCCCCCACTTGTGACATTTTTAATTACCAGATAACCTCTTGAGTATGTAGGGTTGTCTGATCCCACCATTGTAGAATCTTAGCCAATTCTTCTGTATTTGGAGTGAGGTGAAAGGCTTCCTTTTCTGCCTTCTCATTCTCTCTTCAGCATGAGGCACAGCAACTCAGGGAAAAGGATGAGATTGCCAAGGCTCTTGGAAGAAAACAAGCTGGTCATGGAGAAAGGAGAATAAAACCACCACCACCCCACTGTGGCCAGCTCGCTGTGTACCTGAGTGGCTACTGTGGTGGTGGTTGCACTCTTTTCTATGTGGCCAGCTTGCTTTCCTCTTGACAGCCACTCAGGTGCTGGGAGGAGAGTGCAAAGGGCTGCACAATTGGGTAGGAGGTTGTTGGAAAGGTTGGGCCCTTCCATACCTGGCATGAGTCATGCAACTCAGGGAGGCTTGAAGCTTACCTGTCCTCCTTTCCCTGAACTGATGTTTGTTTCAAGGTGGGACTGACATGCCAGTGATAAGCCCTACTGGACAATGGCCTTGCACTTTTCTGGAACATATGGCAAGTGCCACATGGGGAATAGTAATCAGAAGAGCCACAAGTGGTATGTCAAAGATCCACATCGCTCCTTTTCTGCTTGAGAGTTCCAGAGAGTTGTTTCTGCATATCTCTCACAACTGTTGGTAACGTGAACATAGACATTCCAGTTTTAAAACATTGAATAATCCTTCTTGGCTATATAAAATAATTTTTGGTTTTACATAAAAAGTAGAGATTTTAAAAAGTGAATATGTGCTTTGACAAAATACATTTTGATGGTATATATCCTGATCCTTTAATTCAGTAAGTGGTAAACTCTACCACCACTTGCACAAAGAATGTTGCTTCAAGTTTTACTTCTTTGTAAGATTTACTTGTTAATATAGATAGTTGAATCAGACAATAACACCATTTTTAAATGCTTGGATCACCATATAAAATGTTTAGATTCACCTTACATGTGAAATACTTCTCTGTTAATGTATACTGGGTTCATGATGTTCCTTGGTATTGTAGCTGATCTCTGTCACATTATACACATAATGAAATCAGAATTGTAGTAGCAGTTGGAAGCCAAGGTTTGAAACTGAAAGAAACCTTTTAAAATCAGTTTGAGTGGTCAGCTCCATGATTGCCTTCAGTGTGGTTAAGTGCTATTTGATGGCAGATTGTGTGTTTTTCCTTGGAATTAAGATTATAATAACATGCAGCAAAATAGAAAGGAATTTAGGTTGAGTTTTAAAAGGTGGTTCTTCTATACTCTTGGTATGAATATTAAATATTTTGATTTAAAAAAAAAACAAGATTGGAGTTGAGGTGGGCTCTTTTAGCTTCTACAAAAGCTTCCTGCTTTTAGGAGGTTTGTTACCAGATAGGCTTGCATATATTTTCAGTCATTCATTATAGATATGAAGCCATAAAAGGATGCTGTTTTTTTCATGCTGGTCTTTACTTTGTGTATGCAGTCAAATTGCCAAGCAGAGCTGTTGTCATTGAAGTGCTTTCTGAGGAGACAGGCATGTCATCATTAGCAGCCTTGGGGAAAAAAATCCTGTTACTAATAGACATGGGCACGAATCAAAATATGAAGCAAATTTTGTCATGAAATGGGCCATTCTGTGTGTCACAAAACAGCATTTTGTGGGGCTGTGGTTACCACGAAATTATCACAAAATTCATGACTTTTTGGCCTATTTCGTTAGCTTTGTGAATGATTCGTAATTGCAGACAGGCTGGCACCAATCCATTGATTCCTTAGGCAACAATGAGGCTAGACCTTTTGTTGCCATTGGAAACCCCAATCATAGCCCACTTACCCTTGATTGGCAGCTCTTCTAGCCATCTGGAGAGCTTCCATTCTGCACTATACAGCCAGGAGCTGGGGGTCAATCCCCTAGGCAACCAAGGAGGTAGGCCTTCTGTAGCCATGGGCACACCAATCTCACCCCTTCAAACCCCGTTAGACAGGTCTGTCAGCCAACCACAGACCTCCTGTTCTGATCTATGTCAGCATTTTGCTAGGATTGGAGTGGGAGCGTGTGTGGAAGGATTTGGGATTGTGCTTTTGGCTGCTGCTGCTGCTGCTGCTTTAAAGAGACTGTAAGAAGCCTCTTATTTCCAGCTCTTGGCCTTGCTGTGGGAAGGTCTTTGGGTGAGGGTGCTTTTTTTCTTCCACCCCATCCCTCACTCTGTCTTCCCGGCCCAGTTCCACCATGGCCGGTCCTTTGTCCTCCTCTGATCCAGGACTCTGGCAGCACTTCCCTTCCCACCCTTCCCGATCAACTTATTGCAAACTGGAAGGGTGGGTGGAGGAGAGCCTGCTGAAGTCTCCCTGCGAGTTTGGCATCTCTGGGTATGAAGGGGGCTGTTGAAATGCCCGAGGTTCTGATGAATCATGAAGCTAACGAATCATTTTGGCAAACGTGTCAATTTCATAGTTTCATGATTCGCAATTTGTGGATCACAACGAAACACGAAACTCTTGTTTAAGGCTTTTTCCGTTTCGTGCCCATGTCTAGTTACTAATCTGTTACACTAATGTTATTAACCATCTGTTACTTCTTGTATTTGTTTTGTAGAATCACTATTTACTGTATATGTCAATTAGAGTTATTTAATTTTGAAGATCCAAACTAGACAAAAGGCTATATATATATATATACACACACACATATTTTAAATATTTTACAGAAAGCTGTAGAAGAACCACTAAATGGTAGGTAATTGTTGAAATTTTGTACACTTTTTCAGAGACTTGGATTTGGTTTCTGAAGCAGACCAGTGTGACTCACTGTTGATCCTGCTTAAACTCAATTTTTTAAAAAATTGAAATGATCCATGGTGTTGAATGACTGGGTGTTTATTGATCTCTTACTGGTAGTTTTTGGGCATTTGGAGATGGTTTGTTATGATTTTAGGGTATCAGCTGCATAGTGCTTTTTATAAATTGCTTGGCCAAATGCAAAATGATGTTACTTGTATAATACAGATATTGAGACTTTGAAACTTTCTTCTGCATGAGGTCTAAATGTTGAAAGTTTTTGTCTGCATGAGATGCATGAATTCTTGGCTTGGGTTACCTAAACAATTCTTTTTGTAACACATTTGGATCTCTTAGTTTTTCATTTGACCTAGCTGGTCTTGGGAAAAACATTCCACTGACAATGATATAAAATGAAAACGATTGTTGGTTATGCTTGGATTGGGGAGAGGCATCAATAATGACCCCCTAATTACTTCCATGGTACTAAATGAAATCCTGGCATGCTAGAAAGTAATCGTAAGAGTCTACTCTAACATTATGGCAACTAAACTTTTTTTAATTGTTTGCTTACCTAACTACTAACCTTTACTTGGTTTTTCAAAGATGCAAAAGGAGTGATGTTAGAATGATGGTGAGTGCTTATATTTATCAATCCGATTTTTCATTAGGTGTGTTAGTTTTTTTCTTAATTGTTTATAAATGGGGAGTTCATGATAACAGCATAATACTTATACAGTTCACATCCTTTTGAGACAAAAGCTTGTTTGTTTCATCATAAAATTGGACTTGTAGTCAGATTTACTGATACAGATTGCAACAGTTCCTTTGCTTGGAATGATGATATACCAGAATTTCATACATGAGTGTCATGCTAAATTTTTATTGCTGCTACTAAGCCTTTGCAGATCAATTTGCTGTGGCTAATGTCTGTTGTACTCTGGCAACACAGGATGCCCAGCAGCACAAAATGCACACAGACAAACATACCAAGTGGATAGGATATGTGCTATGTCTGCCTGTTTCAAAGCCACAGATAACATAAGAGAGCAATTCCTTCCTCTGGGTTTCTCGGTACACAAAGAGGAATGAGTTTTCGACCACTGAGAAGCTTTCACTGAATATTCTCTTGTTAAATTTCACTGGATCTGTCAAGTAGGCCATCAATATACCCATATAAATATAATACATTTTTGGTTTATACTAATTTTATTGTGCTTCTAAAAGATGTATATCACTTTGAGTGCCTTAAGACAGAGAATGCAAATTATAAATGAAATAATATATCACACATCACATAATACAAAAAAATACTGATTTTCTTATTATTCTACTAAAAGAATAGTGGAAATTGGAAAATAGTTAACTAATCAGATGTACTTCATTCTTTAATGATTTGTTATTCATCTAATTCTTCATTAACTTTTGTTACGCTAAATTCATTATGAAAGTTCTAGATTAATTGTTCCTAGACTGCAATCTAACTAGCTAGTAATTAGATTTTAGTAATTCAGGGAATTCATCAATATGATAATTGTCAATAGTTCATCAACTTGTTCTGTAGTGAACTTCCTATACTAGATTCTGTTGGAAAATAATTGAAATCTGTTAATCTAAATTTGCAGCCTGCTCATAATGGAGCAAAAGTATAAATACTGTGTGAGAGATCCACAGAAACATGTGCTGACTTTCACCTGAACTTTGGTCCCCTTTCCCATTCAGGGTAGCTTCTTGTATTCTCTGAAAAACTTTTCTTGCAAGTTAGTGGATCTTCTGGAAGATGCAATGTGAAGGTTTCAGTCAGAAGCTGAAAATGGGAAAATCTCAGGGCACATGTGAAAGGGCTTCAGGTAGAGTTAGGGCCAGTATGCCTACTGTTTCCTCAAAAGAGAGTTAGTATCTGGTTCTTTATGCACTGGCTTGTTCCATTGCTTCTATGACAACCCAGCCTAGAGAGCCAGTGCCTTTGGGCAGTATTTTTTGGCATGTTATCACACTTATACCTCACCCTTCCTCCAAATAGTCCATTATAGTTTAGGTTATCTAATTTTATCCTTGCAACAATCATGTGGGGCAAGTTAGGATGAAAGATGGTAATTAAAGATCTCAGTATGTTTTATGAAAGCTTTACTGGGCAATACTGCAAGGCATAGGTTTTTACTTACCTGTCAGGCATTGGAAAGATGTGCCATTGTGGCATAGTAATAATCTGTGTAGATTTGAGTGTTGACTACAGAGCCAAAGGACAACTTTTCACACATCCCAATGAAATGGAAGCTTTAGAGTAATCATACTTGGTCTATTTATAAAGATTGTCAGTTGGAGGAGTTTTCCTGCTTTATTATCTTAGTGTTGCACAATACAGTTCTATGAAATACAGGTTAATGACTAGCCAGATTTTCAGGTATTTTAAACCAGCAGCTGAAATTTAGTTGCAATACACTGCTAATGTTGGTTTTTCTGGGCTTCAAATCTAACGCAGCTCATTAAACTCATGAACCATATGAAAATACAGCATTTAAAAAAAATTTAGTCAGTTGGAATATATTGATGTTAAATGAAAAGAACTACTGGTCAGTGTGGTAAATGGTGTTATGTACAATTAAAATCAAACAGAAGAACTAACAGAAGCTGGACTGTTCTTAGAATCGTAGAATCATAGAGTTGGAAGGGGCCATACAGACCATCTAGTCCAACCCCCTGCCAAGTGCAGGATCAGCCTAAAGCATCTCTGACAAATATTCATCCAGCCTCTTCTTGAAAACTGTCAGTGAAGGGGAGCTCACCACCTCCCTAAGCAGCTGATTCCACTTTTGAACTACTCTGACCGTGAAAAAGTTCTTCCTAATATCCAGCCAGTACCTCTGTGCATGTAATTTAAGCCCATTGTTTTGGGTCCTACCCTCTGCTGCCAACTGGAACAGCTCCCTGCCCTCCTCCAAATGACAGCCTTTCAAATACTTAAAGAGAGAAATCATGCCCCCCCTCAATCTCCTCTTCTCCAAACTAAACATTCCCAAGGCCCTCAGCCTTTCCTCGTAGGGCTCAGTCTCCAGACCCCTGATCATCCTCGTCGCTCTCCTCTGCTCCCTCTCGATTTTGTCCACATCCTTTTTGAATTGAGGCCTCCAGAACTGCATACAGTACTCCAGGTGCGGCCTGACCAAGGCAGTATAGAGATGGGCTATGACCTCCTGCGATTTTGACACTATGGCCCCTTCCTTAGCAGTAATTTAGTGCAACCTATTCCTTATTTTAAGAATGGAAAAAAATGGTATTTAAGCATCTATAAAAAATTTAAATAGATTTTTGTTTGTATTTTTAATGAGGCAGAGAGATGATCTCACGTCTAAAGTGAGTTGTTTTAATTATGCATGTAAATAACATACATAATTTTCTGAAAGGTTTGGGGGCTAGTATGGTTATGACCATCATTTAGACAGATCTTGTGCTGTACAGATACCATCAGAAAACTTCTGTCCATACTATTGCCATCTCAAGTCACTGATGTTTGTCATCAGTTTGGGAAGCATAAACATAATTTACTAGAATAATTTTAGATGATTTTGAAAGAAGCAATGCAGATAGAAGAGTGTGATTCTAACTAGTGGTTTTGTTTTAATCTTCTAGCACCTGACGCGAGTTAATTGAATCTGATATGGACATGGAAACAAGCAGAGAAAGACTTTTGTTCATACACCGTGGCCTTGAAGATGCACTACTCAAAGAAGAGAAAATCAGGAAATTTGTTGTTTTGCATGTGTGGAAAAGTGCTGTAATGATTTACATGATGTAATTTTATAGTCACAGCAGCTGTAGTAAAGTTCAAAAGAGAAGTGACTGTTGTATGCACATGAGGCTTTATCGTTTAGGGGGTGGATGAGGGTAAGAATACACTTCTTATCCACTGTTACAGTTCTCTTTCGTGCTGCACTTCTCAGAATGGTGTTGACTGCCACTTTGCATAAAGACCAAAACTTCTTCATAAGGGACCACTTTCGGATATCACAATGTTGCAAGTTAGCTGCCTTCTGCTCTTGGCCAAATTTTGTGTCAGTTATACTATTCCTCGTACAGACTGTCATTTCCAGCCTCAAATTGCAAAAAAAATTGCATAGCAGAAGTGCCAGAGGGATGGGGAAGGATTTCCTGTGGACTGTTTGCTCTGTTGTTTCTCCCCAAATATCTGTCCAGGGCCAGCTTATTTCCTGCTCCACTTTATAATGCCTCACTAATGTTTTCAGGTAATCTGAAAATTGGCCAATGTCAGCCTTCTGTTTAGCAAAGGTCAAGCTAAGCAAGCATTTGTATGTCTGAAAGAACCTTAATTTCATGGGCCAGACTTCTGTGGGACCATTTACGTAAATCTTTGTACTGCATGATAAATAAAATGCTAGTATTTTCTCTTTGATTTTACTCCCTGTTCTTTAAAAACCAATCCAGATCCAACCTACCTTTTTACGTTTTTATGACAAATGCAGAAATAGCATTAGAATAAGAGAACTCTTTATATGAGGTGTGTTCATACCTGTATGGTATGAATAAGAATGGATGTAACACAGGGTGAATAAATACTGTTCCTAGTATAACATTTTTACAAATCTATGGTATTTAGCCTTTTCTAAGAGAGATCTTTCCAGTTCTTTCAGATGATCACATTAGTCCCTATTCACCCACTTGCTGTTAGTATTCCTGCTGTATATATTGTAGTTCTGTGTGCGCTTTGGTGATCAGTATTTTAGTCTAAGTAACTTCTCTCTTTCCTATTGTTTTAATTAAAATACACTTCACAACTAAGGGCCAAGTTAGTGTAATGCTAATTTTCATAAAGCTGAGAATCATCCAGTAAGTATTCTGCTAATTAAAACATCTTTCATCCCTTCAGTTTGTAGTTACCAGAAATACATAACATGGAATCAAGAGCTGCTGTCTGTCAGACCATTGGCTGGCCAACCTCCCAAATTAGTGACAGTACTAAAATTGAACTGAATTCTCTGTGATCTTGCCTTTTTGTTATTTACATGTGAACTATATAATTCCTGTGCTTGCCTGGTTCTTATGGATGTTGTAATATTTTGCATAGAGTCTCTTCTGCACATGTTCCACTTCCTGCAAAAAAGCCTTGTCTGCTCCCCTGCTACTTTCAGAGTGAGAGTTCAAACACTGTACCTTTTGCAGGAACAACTGAATTCTCTGAGCCAACCTGTTTTATTTTTTTTTAACCATAGCCTATAGGAATCTCCCTTTTGTAAATATGGGTCAGTTTCATGGGATGTGATTCTTTTTTTGAGAGCTTTTCAGGGCAGACTTGACAGTCTGGATTTTTCCCATCAGTACTGGGGAAAATTGTGCGTTTCAGTAGTCAGTTATAGCCAGGGCTTTTTTTCAGTACCTCTTAAAAATACCCACGTGACTGGTGGGTAGTGGGGCCCAAACTGGCCAGGATCGGGTTGCTGCTGGGTGGGGGAGTACTTTCCCATGTGGACAATTTGGGCACAATCCAGGCTGTTTCAGGCCTGTTTTGGCCCAATTCAGGTCCGAAATGGCCAGGATCAGGCTGCTGCCAGGCAGGGGAATGCTCTCCCAGCAGCAGTGATGCATTCCAGGCTGATTTGGGCCCTCCGTGAAGCGCGGGAGTGCTCTCGGGGCTCCATGGCCTTTGTGATGACATCACTTCTAGTGATGTCCCAGGAGCACTTCCAGTGCGGTCCCAGGAGCATGCGTACGTGCAAAGCGTGCACATATGGTACCTAGTGAGTTCCATCACCTCTTTTCACAGAAAAAAGGTGGTGGAACTAATCTATAAAGGTTTTTTTGTTATTTTAAAGCAGCTAGCCAGTTGTTGTCCGTTCCCTTCCCCATAAGTGTGTCATTAAAAATAATAAAATGGCTGGTTTTGTAGGGTTTCTTTTGTATCTAAATGGCTTGGACTGCAGGTGCAAAAGACAACTCTTCATCCACCACATGGTTATAACTGAACCAAGGTTCCAGGGCAGAGTGGGGATTTTATTCTTGTATGATGCTCTCACCACTACACCACTCTGGGTCCCACTCTTAACAGTGCAATTCTAAGCAGAGTCTCTCCAGTCTAAGCTAGATATGAACATGAACAGCATTATGAACAAAAAACAACAAACAGCCTAATCTGCTGTTCTCGAACAAGCTGTTCATGAGGCCCCATCCTAAACGAACAGGTGGTCCTTGCAAACCTCGGCAGCCCATCGGCAATCCAGACAGTCTGGCACCTGCTGCAATCAATCCCCTAGGCAACCGGAGGAAAGGAGGGACTGAACTCTGTCTGAAGTCCTTCTGGCTTTCCTTCTGGCTTTAACCCTTCAAGGTACTTCCAGCAGAGAGTCCTGTTTTTGCCTCTGTGAAGAGAAAATGACAGCCAACTGAGAGACCCATGGATCATGCCTTTCCCGGGGTGCAATCTCTCTGAAACTTGGAGGGTCTTCAGAGGACAGTGAGGACTATGTCCCCTGCAAATTTTGTGGGTATTGGGCATTGAGAAGGTCAGTTTGTGGGGTGTTTAAAGGGCCCTGCCCCTTGCATGTGGCAGGAAAGGGCCCTTTAAACTATCAGCTGGCAGGCAGCAGGGGGGAATCCCCCCTGCTGCCTGCCAGCTGATAGTTTAAAGGGATCTTTAAAGGGCCAGGTAAGTGGGTTTGAGGGGAGGAGGGCTAAGTGGGGGGGTTGGGGGGGGGTCTGGCCCCCATGAACAACGAACATGTCCAGGAACAGTTCATGTTCGTCCTTGTTCGTTGTTCATGGATGGCACCGAACGATGAACAGGGTGTTCAGGGTTTTTTTTCCGTTCGTGCCTATGTATAGTCTAAACCCATTGATTTTAATGAGCTTAGACGAGTAATTCTGGTTAGGATTGCACTGTACACATACTAGATTTAAGGCCTGAGAATACTGCTACTGATACTTTACTCAATTATTTTTAGACTGGATAGAATAGGTAATGGCTCATATTTCTGCTATATGTTCAAAATTATTACTGACCGCTGGGGTATGGTGCAGTTCAGTCCTCTAAAAATAACAGAACAAGGTAGGAGTGGGTAAGTTGAAAGCTTAATTCATGAATCTACTTGAAAATATGAGATTCATAATTTTGGCCCTTTTAGTAAGCATTCTTTAGTTTGTATGAATGGCAGGGGTAAGTGATAATCTTGTACGTTGGTATCAGTATTTCAGAATGTTGAGATCTTGGGTATTTCTGCCATTTATGTGTGTGTTGCTGAGATTAGGCTCACCACAATCCTGAATAAAAGAAAAATTCAGTGGGTCATATGAATTGGTAACCAGTCAGAGTTCCATAGCATTGTAGTAAATCTGGTTCTTTGCCCGTGCATCACATTTCTGGTATATGCAGAAGATTCTGGAAGATGAGGATTCAGCTGCTTCCTGAGATGACTGTATGAAATTCAAATCCATTTATTCTGTTTGCCTTGCAGAGTTACACAATTTTGTTTAAAATTTTATATTAAGGAAAGATGCAAGAAAAAAAATGTATATCCTGAATGGTGAAGCAAAGTTCTTTTATATAAGCAGAATATTACCAAGACTTACACAAAGTCTTGAATTTTGCACGTGTCCTTCAGAGATAGTTACAGTATATAAAAGGGCTCTGCTAAAGATTTCCTGTTGGTGCCATTAAAAGTAGGTCTAGTTTTCTTAAAAGTTGCCATTTATTTTCCCTTATGTTTTAATAAACCAAAGTGGTTATGGTTGTGTTAATCATCTTGTGAATTCAGTTTCTGTATAGATATAAAGCCAAATTTCTCATTATTTGAACATTTGAAAAATCTTCCTTTCTTAACCTAAATAGTGTTTTTATTTATTGAATATAGCTTTGTAAATAGAACTATAATTCAAATAAAACTGTTTTAAATTTTTTGTGCTTCTGCTCGAGTCAGCACAGCTCCTAACAATAATTTCAAGGTTCGCTAGACTGCTTTTCCATCACAGTAACCCTGTAAGTTGTAAATTGCTACACAATTCCATTTTGACAATGTGCATAGTAATACCCACTTTTTTCACTGAAAATGTAAAGCCATTAAAACAGAAAAGGTTAGAAGTACAATGTTTTTGGTTAGTGTTTTGAGTTTTCAGTGCTGGTCTAAATTACTATATAACATTAAATGGTTTAAAAAAAACAATTGATGCATAAAAATAAAAGTTAAATCATTACAATCTGAGGACTTACAAGCATCAATGAAAATATGATGGAAATGGACTTACCAATTGTAAAATGTGCTGCACTCCTCACAACTGGAGTCTCTTACTGTGTACTTAAAACTAGACACAGGCACGATCCAAAAAAAAATTCCAATCTAGCCGTTCTTGGATCTGGGCTGCTGCCGAACGCAGGTTCCCGGTTCTAACCGATTAAGTCTCGTTTCCGGTCGGGAATCGGGGAGGCCAGCGCCCAGAGCAACCGTAGTCAGGCTGTTGCGCACGCGCATGTGCGCGCTCCGAGTCCTGAGTCACCCCTGCCCACACAGCAAGCCGGCTGTCCTGGTGTGCTGCGGAGCTGGCAGCAGCGCGAGTGGCTTGGAGGCTGCCCGCGCCGTTCACCTGCCCCGCAAGACAAGGGGCGGCCGGCTTGTCCGCACGCCCCTTGTCCTGGGGAAAGGCGAACGGCGCAGGCAGCCTCCCAGCCTCCCATGCTGCCTTTTGCCTTTCCCCAGGACAAGGGGTGGCTGGCTTGCCTATGCGCCCCTTGTCCTGGTGAAAGACGAACGGCGCAGGTGGCCTCTCGGCCTCCCGCACTGCCTTTTGCCTTTCCTTTGTGCCCACCCCCTTCCCCCTCCCTCCCCTGGGTTGCTGCTCTGTGTTTGGAAGGAAGAAAGCTGGGCTTCCATTCGTGTTTTGAGGGCGACAGAAGGAGGGCAAACACAGCTCATTTCCTGACTCTGTTGCCCCGGGAATAAATTACTAGTGCCAGAGTGTCTGCAATTCTGAACAGAAACTGACCCATCCGATCAAGTCCTGAACTAGCAAACACCCAACGGCTGGATCGGTTGCCATGGACAGAACCGATTAGCTGAGTCACGATGGCGAAAACGCCAAAATGGGGGGGTTGGAATCGTAATTCAGATCGTGCCCATCTCTACTTAAAACTGTTGAAATATAGTTAATGTTCTTCATTCAAGCCACATACAGCATAGCATATTCGGTTTTAAAAAATATTTTTAAATAAGAAAATTCAGCAACGTAAAGGTATAAAGGAAAAGAATGTACAGATTTCCATCAGATACTTGTGGATTAATTCTGTAGAAAACACTTGAAAAGTATCAACAAGGTATCACACAAAATCACTAGATTGAACTTTTAAAAGATGTTTGGTCTCCTGTGGAGATGAAATCAGAGAACTGCAGCATTCAAAGGCAAAATGTAGGATCGCAGGTGAAGTATTAGTGACTAGATATTTATAATACCGGTTTCCAAATCCAGCGCAGAGTTCAGTATCAGTTCCACCTTGTTTCAGACCACTTACTGTTAGACATTTACAAGAGGGGGGGCCTGCAAGGACTTGCAGAGAACATCTCATGTTTCCTTCCAGCCCCATGCCCTCTTTCCCTTCACTGCCTCCCATAGCCTCTCTCCTTTTCCTGTTTCCTTTACTGCCTATGTCCCCCTGTCTTCATCATTCCGCCTTCCACCCAGGCAGCCTCTCCCCTTTGGCCCAGTTGCATGGTGAGGAATCTGCAAGGACTTGCAGTGTGTACTTCACTTTCCCATGTATCCTCTTCCCCATCCCATTTCTTCTTTCCCTCCTCCTGGCAGCCCCCATATGTCACTATGTCCCTTTCCCGATGTCTTTTTTTTACTTCAAACACAGTAAACAACTTACCTTTTTTCGGTCCCCACCTTCAGCTATATTTACTACTTTATTTATATACTGTTCTCTACAGTGGGCACCCGAAGCAGCTTACATCATGGTTCTTGCCTCTATTCTCACAACAATCCTGAGAGGTAGGTTAGGCTGAGAGTGTGTGACTGGATCCAAGCCTTAGTGAGCTTTCACAACAGAGTGGAACTTGGGTCTCACACACTACTCTGAAAACTCTTAACACTACACTGGCTTTGCTTGGAGGGTGGGTCTGCAGTGGCAAGCAGCCAGGCCTAGGTGAGTCATGCAAGTCATGTGGTATCAAGTCATGTAGTGGTTATTTCTGGGCCTAGTCCCAGTGAATCCTTCAAAGGCCAAAAAAGCCATGCCCCTCTTGAGATAAAAATACACCTCCCCTCTAAGTTTGCTAATCTCCCTGTGGGGCCTGGCTTTCCTGTGTGGCTGGCAGGCTGATGGGTCAGCTGTGGAACTGTGTTCTGAGGTAAAAATTAGGTCAAGAAAACTGCAGACAGTTGGAGAAAGACAGTACAAGACTCTTGAAAAGGGATTTTTTAATAAAAGTCAGTATGGCGGCTGAGTTTTTAAATGTTCATGGGGAGATAGTGCACAACCTTTCTAGGGGCCATTTCAATGCGAACCTCTCACATGAACCTGCTGAAGTGCCCACCAAATCACCCTTCCTCAGTCCAACTCCACTTCACACCTCTTGCAGCCATCACCTTTTACTGCCCTCAAGAAGCCTCCTGGCAGATGTTGTGCAAGATATACCAATGCTAAAAGGAAGAAGCAACTTAGAGATGCGGCAAAGAAATAAGCACATCGTACTCCTGCGGTGCACTGAGCAGCAGTGGCCAAGTACCAGCAAGTCTCACGTCCAAGGGAAAGGTGACCATTCCTGCAGGCCTGGGCACATTAGAGATGACCCTAGAAGACCTAACAGCCACGATATACCCTGATATCATCACGATCATGGAGAAGTCCATGGACGAGCTGTGCAAGCATGCCATTCTGACCCCTAAGAATGACAAGGCTGCCATCTTTAATGAAACACAACTCCCTCGAAGGGGCAGAAATGGAGTACAGATCTGTGGTACAAATGGATGATGATGTCCATTACCCTGTGGAGTTCCTCAATACGCTCAACGCTCCTGGCTTCCTAGCCCACAAGCTTCTCCTCAAATGGGGGGCTCCAAAGTGTGCGGAAACCACCAATGAGGTCTACAAAGAGTTCCTTCAATAGAAAAAAAGGTTGTACGTATTCTTCACTTTATTTATTGCACTACACTCTTTTCCTTTTAAAATTCTCTTCAATAAATGTTACATTTTGAAATTCACTTCATCAGTTTTAGGCATCAACATGCTCCGTTTTATTCAAACACTTTTGTGAGGTGCAAGTACTATGCTATTATACTGCAAAACCAACTTTAAAAAAACCCACACACCAAAAAATGTTACATAGCCATAAGTATTATAATGGGATTTAAAGTAGTTAAATACTGTAGCAAACCATGGGCCTCAAGCTAGTTAGTATATAAAATTACCATGCTACATGGGGAAAATCTAAGGGATGCAAATGACATGCATTCTTAACAGTACAGAAAATTCTTAATTTTAATGAATTGTTCCAGCCAAGTAGCATCTGTATTGTAAAAAAGCTTTGCTGAAACTAGCATTTTTTTCCTCTAGTGACATGTGACAAGATATTAAAGCTTAAACATACTTATTATTCATAAAAACTTAGCTTGGCCTGCTTACAACCCTTTTATCAGTTTTTTTCCTACATTGTTTTAAGCTTGTATGTTTTATGCCACATTCCTTTGCATTCTAACTACTGGTTAATAGTTCCATGTTCAAATATCTGCTTTTATTTTTGTCTTTTTGTCCATTTGTTGACAAAGTTATCCAATATGAATATGTTACATTTGTGTTGAAACAGCTGCACTGGTTGCCAAAGTGTTTCTGAGCTCTGTTTAAAGCATGAGTTCCCAGAGTGGCACCTGTGGGTACCATGGCGGCTTCTAAATGTTTTTAGAAAGTGGATGGAGCAGCTCAGCAGGGCTTCTGAAATGTAGCTTTGGCAACATCTGCCATCACAGCCCAAATGTAATGTTGTACTGCTAAATACTTTGGATTTTATTTCTGCTTGTTAATGTGGGGCTTTAAAATATTTGTTACTGTAGGGTTTAAATGCAGGCCTCTGAGGAAAGAACGAAGGGGATTGATGAGTAAATGAAGTCTGCTTTGATTGGAAGCTATAATCTAGGGGGTGGATTGAGCTGCAGTTTTTAGTCAGAGCTGAGGGAAGAGATTTACAGTCAGTATGACTATCTCTGAGAGGATGCTGGCTAAATCAGACAAACTGTAGAAGCCTGAGAGACTAATTCTAAGACAAGCAAATAATGTGAGAGACTAGGTCAGTCTGCATTTATTTGAGAGAGAAATTATTCTATCTCGATCAGGCAAGCTGCGTGTGAACTAGGCTTAGCACTTCCCTACCGGGAACAAGGGAATCTCCACCTGTCACCTCCAACCCACGCCCCTGGCTGGGGGGGGGGGGGAGTTATGCATGTGCTCTCTCATCCCACTGAACTGGCTTCAGTGCACCTAAAATTTCCTCCCTTGTACTGGAAAATGTCCTTTTCCAGCATAAAGGAAGAACCGTGGGGCATGCTGAAGCCAAAAATTCCCATTTGGAAGCTTCAGCAGAAATACCAGGCATGCTGAAGCCTCCAAATGGGTGATTTTTGGCTTTTGCGTGCACCACAACTCATCTTGCTGGAAAATGTCATTTTCCAGCACAAGGAAGGAAATTCTGGGTGCACTTAAGCCAGTTCAGCAGGACGGGGAGGGGGGCAGGAGAACATGGGTAAAATGCACTCACAGGAGGTATGTACCCCATTATCTTTATCTCCATCTATGACAAAGTGACAGATTTACAGGATCACAGGACTGTTGTCAATGTAGTTTATCTGGATTTCAGTAAAGCGTTTGACAAGTTTCCTCCTGATGTTCTGATGGGTAAACTGGAGAACTCTATAATGGTTCAATGGATAGGGAGCTGGCTGGATAACTGCATCCAAAGAGTATTATCAGTGGCATCATGTCTCATTGGGTGTCCAGGAGAGTGCCACAGGGCTCAGTTCTGGGCCCAGTGCTTTTCAATATTTTTATAAATGATTAGGGTGTGAAGGGATTACTCATTAAACTTGCAAGAAATCTAAGCATTAGTCACACTCAGAGTCAAGGTCCAGTCAGAGTCTACCCTTTAAAGAAGGTGCAGAAGGAAACAAGGTGGTCCGTGTTCGTCCTAGGACCCCATCTCCCCACTTGCACTCCCCTGAGTGCTCCTTGTCAGAGGGTGAGCTCTGACAAGTGGAAATTCCTCAGCCTCTGCCTCAGGAGATCAGTGACTGGAGACCAGTGCAGAGGCAGAATCCTTCATCTGAGAGGAACTGGCCCCTGTTAGGGAACTGAGAATAGGTCAGAGTTGAAGAGATTCATTGAGACACTGCTCAGCGGCTCCATTACAGTGTAGCCACCAAGAATCCAACCATCAACAATCATCGGAACAAAGTCCCTCATACACAGAACAACACCATTATGCTTGCTGCGTTCCTCCTCCCTATCATTGCCATTGGCCAGGAGGTCTGTCCGGGTTCAATATATTGGATTTGAATCCATCGACATCCTTGAGAAGGGCTTGGCTGCCACCTCCATTGCCTGTGCAGCTTCAGACACAATATAAATCTGAGGAGGAAGATGAACTTGTACCTGCTGCTTCAGAGGTTGGTTCCAAGATGGCATTGGATCTGTCGCTGGCTGAGAATGTTGCTCCCTCAGCTGGGTCACCTTATGAGGACCTGAAGCTGTACGCAGAACAATTGGCATGAATGGCCAAGGCTTTGGAGCTGAATATATCTTTTTCTACTCCTTAGGCCTCAGGCAAGCTCCCAAGCAGGTTGTATAGTGACACTCTGTTGTCAGTCACATTCTGTATTGTAGAGGGTTTGGATGAGGTGATTCTCAAGTCCTGGGAAAGACTGACTGATTTACCTGCAAGTTCAAAGAAGGTTGAACTAATGTATAAAATTAAGCAGGACACATGGCCTTCTTTGTTCAAACATCCTCCACCTTCTTGTTTGCTGTCCTGTACCTCAACGATGTGTATTTTCATGTGGCCATCAGAAAGGATCACAGAAAATACCTCTGTTTTAAGTTTAAAAACAAAGTGTTCCAATATACAGTACTGCCCTTTGGTCTATCTACTGCTCCCAGGATTTTCATTAAATGGGTAGCATCTGGTTGTATGCTATTATTGTGTGGTCTATGACTGTAATAAAGATTGACTGGGTAGCACCTGTAGTAGCACACCTAAGAGTACAGGGTTGCTATATTTTTCTGTATCCTGATGACTGGATCATTTCAGCCCCCACTAGGACACAGAGTGCAAGGGTAGAGATTGTATAATGTTGGCTTTTATTGGGCTTGTTGAATATCTTCATTTGAACATAGTTCTGAGGGCTTTATTTGGGCTTGGATTTTATTTTGTCATATTTTTAGATCCAGAGGAGTTAGCCTTGTTAGTCTGTAGTAGCAAAACAGAAAAGAGTCCAGTAGTGTCAGGTCTGATATAAGTTCCTTGTGTGTTCTAACCAGAGAGACTCCATTTTAATCCTGTCAGTGTTTTAAGCTCTTCTTTTGCAGGTGACAAGCAGGCCAGTACCAGTTATCTCAAAGAAAAGGAATGTTTTGACTACAGTCTTTCCAGCCCTGGGAAAGTTTCACTCTCTCAGCTTCAAGCCGTTTGTTTTGAGAACTGTGGGGGGAGGATGGGATTTGCTGGGCTATGCTATTCTGTACCTTAACCTTTACCTCCATTCGTAACAATACCCATGTACCAGCCAAGATATTGCATCTTGGCCAGTGGACTATAATGGTTGTTTATATTCAGTAAAATCTTCTGAAACCAATGGACTCATGTCTAATTGCAAGAGATAGTCTGGATTGCAACTTTTAATAAGCCACAGTCTGACAAGTAGCACCTTTAAGACTAACCAAATTTACTGTAGCATAAGCTTTCGAGAAATGATGGCTCCCAGACTCATCTGGGAGTTCGAGTTGCGTGTGATGCAGGGGAGGCAAATGGGGAGATGGCATAGTGGCTGCCATGTTGTGGAGGGGTGGGGAGTGACCAGGAACCAGGTGAGCATGCCCAGGCACATCTGATGTGGGCCCCTGGTCTGAGAAGCTGGCCCACGCCCCTTGGCACTTGGCTCATGGTGGCAGGGAAGGAGGACACACCAGGGCCGAGCAGATGGGATATGTGAGCCGTGCAGGGACAGCTAGGTGGCCCGCAAGCTACCGCGGCCACAGTTCTCTTCGTCAGATGCAACATGATAAAGAGAGCTGTGATTCTCAAAAGCTTATGCTACAGTAAAGTTGACATATTTTTAGAGTATTTGACTGTACTGTTGTAAGCTGCCTTGAGTCTATTACTTTGGTGAAAGGCTGGCAGATTTAACCTTTTGTAATTTATGTATCTGCTGGCATTACATTAAACCTTGATTGGAACTGGTAGGTCACTTACATTATTTATCTCATTTGTAATTTGTAATATTCAGGGCATTCTGGGTGGCATGTTGGATTATCATATTCTATCTATTTACACAGAGAGAGTTCAACTGCCATGAGGTCACCCAGTGAGTTTCCTGGACAAATGAGAACTGATCACAGATCTCTTTGGTCCAACATTCTATACAACACTCACACTTATGAGTGCCCTCAGCTCAGCAGGTGGCCTTGGGTCAGCTACTCCTCTCAGCCCCAACTCCCCAGCTGTATTGTGGAAACAGTGACTTTGTTTACTGCCCTGAGTGGGGTACTAATCTGTCTAGAAAAACAGTATGTAAGTGCAGCTATTATTATCATATGGATTCAAATACGATGATTTCATGTATTGCAGCGGGACACACAGATAAACCAGAGTGTCTCTATAGTTGAGAGATCCTTATAGCATGAAACATATAAAGCTTAAATTAAAAAAAAAAACCTATTCCATACATCGGTAGGAGGGATAAGATACAGTATAATCCTTATCTTATAGTTTAAAAAATATTTGGGCTTAAATAACTAATAAAGTGAGCACAGACACAAATATACAGTTTACCTAAATAATGGAGACCTGCAATTTTGTTTTACTGAGTTAAAAATGGGGAGGGGGGGTCATTTAGAAGGTAAATTGAAATGACCCACTAAGTTCTTAGATCATTTCAAAGAATCCCATACTGGCTGACACCTCAACAAGGGCCTCCAAGAATGATTTTAAAAGATGTGTAGTTCATTTTCAAAGAAAAATAATACAAAGATACTTGCTTCATCAGAATTTGTTTTTAATGACTGGATCCCATCCAACGGGAGTAATGCCACTATCAGTTGTGCTCTTTGTTATTTTCCTGAAGAAAAAGTTATCTGTGAAAAAAAATCAAGGTAATAGTATAAAGTTTTTTATATATATCTAGAAGGGGCGTTGCCTTCAAAATGTATACTTTTAAATGCAATTGTGGTTTGTGTATACTAACCCAGCTCATCTACTACTGCTTTTTAGGGGCTTATTGGAATGATAGCCAAGGTACTTAATTAGTGAAAGTAAAAAAAAGCCACCTTATTGTAACAATTAGAAATATAGAAGAGCAGAGAACATTTGTCAGTTAACAAAAATTTACAGCATTTTACCTAAGGGCAGCCCTAAATTGAACAAAGCCTTTGTTCTTTCCCTGGTTCGATTTAATGTTCTTTTGAATTCACTGGAAGGCATACATCTAATATGAAACAACAGAATTTGGCTTTTAATGAGCCAGATGAATACCTTTCCCTGTTATGAGATAAAGAGTGCAAGACATTATTAGTTGCAATCACAAGAGCAGGCTGGCATATGTCAGTGTTGTGCATTACATCAGAAACAGTAAATCAATAGTTTAGAAACCTGTAAATTCAGCTGCCAATACACTTTGTTTAGTTGGTCTTTCCTTTTTAGATGACAGTGTTGTACTGAGGATAATGGACTGACCTAAGATCCAAGTTGCGTCTATTGATGTTTTGTCATTTTCTGCTGTTCAGCAGAACCCTAACCAGAGAATCCAGTACTAAGGAGAAATATAAATCTCCAGCTTGGGCATCAAAAGTACATCTCCCCCATTTTTAATGAGGTAATGGTGGTATTTGTTGCCTTCCTGCCTTCTAAAACTTCTCATGTGATAGGGAATGGGGTATTTTTACTTAGTTCTTAGAAAAGATGTAATACTAGTACATGCTGAGAAATTCATCATCAGCATATGCCATTAATTTTAGTTGAGGATTGACAAAGGTGAACAATGTTCTTTGTGGACACACACTTGAATGTCCCTAAATGACAGGTTCATACAGAAGAATATTAAAATTATCAGGGTACTTCCAACCTGACTTAGCTGAAATTTGATACACTTAGTCCAAAACATCCAATTACTAGAGAAATCTGAAAATAGAACATTTGTACTTCTTCCTAAAAAAAAATATATCCATCTTAATACAATTGTCATCTAGAAAGATAAAATTTAGCACATCTGTATTCCAAGACATTGTGATTTCAAGGAAATCTAAAAACTGGAGTATTTGTTAATTTATTTCATAAGATAGGACTCTTAAAGTATAATAAACTGAAAATATTATGAACACATAGCCCTGCCAATGCTGATTACCATAGAGGTCTAAAAATGAGGTATCCTTATATCTAGCAATGAAGCCAAGCTAAGCCAAATATTGGATGGAATGTGAGAGGTATATTACCCTTTGCATGAGCTTTGCAGATATTTCTAGTAGGACCAGTTATGTGTACATATCCTTGATAATAATGGTATATACTTACCACATGCTCTTAAGTTTTTCAGTATTATAAGAAAAATTATATAAATGGTAACATTTCTGCCATTCTTTGTGACATTTCACTTTATATGGGTATAACTCCTTGCTTCCTTAGATTTTTTTAAAAAATCAACAAAATTTATATCCCGCCTTTCTTCCCTCACAAGGGCCACCAAGGAGGCTATCAATTTAAAAAATGCATAATAAAATCACATTTCAAAGACATTAAAATCAACAAAAAACTAACATGACATTAAAACAAAACCATAGCTAAAGCAAAAGGGAATGCCAAACCATAGCTAAAACCCAAGGGAATGCCAAGGGAATGCCAAATGAAACAAAAAAGCACACGGGAATGCCAAACCATAGCTAAAGCACAAGGGAATGCCAAATGAAACAAAAAAGTCTTCACCCACTGCTGGAAGATGGCAACAGAAGGGGATAGACAAATCTCCCTAGGGAAAGAGTTCAGAGTTTTAGTGACAAGGCTGAGGAGGCCCTCTTCCAGGTTCATATTCACCTAGGTTTGATATTCACCAAATATCAAAAGGTAGGAGGACCTGAAGCAGAGCCACCAAAGATGACTATAGCGGTTGTGTAGGTTCATAAGGGAGCAGGTGGTCCTTCAGGTGTGTTGGTCCCAAACGATATAGGGTACTAAAGGTCAATGCTATCATCTTGAAACAAATTGGGAGCCAGTGTAGATGGGCCAAGACTAGAGTATTACATCCCCTATTACCTACTCTAGTCAACATTAAACATGGGCACGAATGTGGGGGGGAAAACCCCATGCTGTTTGTGGTTTGTTGCCGTCCACAAACAAGGAACAACGAACATTGATGAACATAATGCTGTCATGAACATGTTTGTTGTTCGTTGTTCATGGAGGCCTACAGACCCCAACCAACCCCACCCCCAAAATACCCCCACTTAGCCCCCCTCCCCTCTAATCCACTTACCTAGCCCTTTAAAGATCCCTTTAAACTATCAGCTGGCAGGCGGGGGGGGGGCTGTCCTGCCATTTGCAAGACGCAAGGCCCTTTAAACAACCCCAGCCACCACCACCACCACCCCACCCCAGCGCTGCTGGGCTTCTTCTGCCAGCTGCGAGCAGTGCAGGGAGATTTTCCCTGTCCTGCTTGCACCCGGCAGGGCTGACGTCCCGGGGCTTTTCCTGCCTCGTGTGAGCAAGGCATGGAGAATCTCCCTGTCTCACTGGCATCTAGCAGGGCCAGTGCCCGGGGAATGCTCCTGCCCCGTGCAAGCGAGGTGGGGAGAATCTCCCTGTCCCACTGGCAGCTGGAAGGGACGGCGCCCCTGGGCTGCTCCTGCCCCATGAGAGCGAGGCAGGGAGAATCTCCCTGTCTTGATGGCACCTGGCAGGGCCGGCGCCCTGGGCTGCTCCTGCCCCGTGTGAGTGAGGCACAGATAATCTCCCTGTCTCACTGGAACCCAGAAGGGCCGGTGCCCCGGGACTGCTCCTGCTCCATGCGAATGAGGCAGGGAGAATCGCCCTGTTCTGCTGGCCCCCGCAAAGGCCAGCGCCCCTGAGCTGCTCCTGCCCCATGCAAGTGAGGCATGGAGAATCTCCCTGTTGCGCTGGCACCCGGCAGGGCCGGCACCCCTGAACTGCTCCTGTCCCGTGCGAGCGAGGCAGGGAGAATCTCCCTGTGTCACTGGCACCCGGCAGGGCCGGGGCCCTGGGGCTGCTCCTGCCCCATGTGAACGAGGCAGGGAGAATCTCCCTGTCCTGTTTGCACCCTGCAGGGCCGATGCCCTGGGGCTGCTCCTGCCCTGTGCGAGTGAGGCAGGGAGAATCTCCCTGTGTTGCCGGCCCCCCGGCAGGGCCAGCACCCCGGGGCTGCTCCTGCCCCATGCGAGTGAAGCAGGGAGAATCTCCCTGTTTTGCTGGCACCTGCGAGGGCTGGCACTCCTGAGCTGTTCCTCTCCCATGTGAGCAAGGCAGGGAGAATCTCCCTGTGTCACTGGCACCCGGCAGGGCTGGCGCCACGGGGTTGCTCCTGCCCTGTGCAAGTGAGGCAGGGAGAATCTCCCTGTGTTGCCGGCCCCCCCGGCAGGGCCGGTACCCCAGGGCTGCTTCTGCCCCGTGCGAGCGAAGCAGGGAGAATCTCCCTGTCTCACTGGCACCCAGCAGGGCTGCTGCTCCAGGGCTGTTCCTGCCCCATGCGAGCGAGGCCGGGAGAATCTCCCTGTCTTGCTGGCACCTGGCTGGGCCGGCGCTCTGGGGCTGCTCCCTCTTGCATCGGGCAGAAGAAGCCATGCAGAACCATCTCTCCCGGTGCTAAGAGGGGCAGGGAGATTCTCGCCAACTCTCTCGCACCAGGAGAGGGGCAGCTGGCAATCAGCCGCTTATAGGGGAAGCCCCTGACAAGCAGCTGATTCAGAGGTTTAAATGAGCAGCGACACGGAAACGGGCATTTAAACTCCTCTTTGATTCCAGTTGTCCAGGGCAACAACAGGAGTTGAGACAATCCCTGCCTGAATTGCCATGGAAATTGATTGCAGGTGCCAGACTGTCTGGCTTGACGAAGAGCAACGAACAGCAAGGAAGGAGGCTTCCAACGACCACCTGTTTGTTTGGAATGGGGCGCCATGAACAACCTGTTTGTGAACAGCCGAACAGGCTGTTCACAAGCTTTTTTGCGTTCGTAATGCTGTTCATGCCCATGTCTAGTCAACATCCTTGTGGCAGCATTCTACATCAATTTCCCTTGTGGCTGCATTTTACACAAACATTTCCCAAGGGCAGCCCTATGTAGAGTGCATTGCAGTAATCTAAATATAACCAGGGCATTCAACACAATGGCCAGATTTTTTCTGCCCAAAAATGACCACAGCTGGATAACCAGTCACAGCTGGCAAAAGGCCACAGCTGCCACCTGCTTATCCAGCAGCAAGCCTGGGTCCAAGAGCACTCCCAGACTATGGACTCAAGGAGAGTACAACACCATCCAACTCCAAGACCAAAGGGATGAACAACAGTTCCCCAGCACCAGCTTCTGAAACCTAACCTTCAGGAAATGCTTTCCAGTCCCATCCTGGAAACGTGGCCCAGAAGGATTACGGTACTGAAAACTGCTGTGCCTAGGAGAATCAATGCAGTCACGTTCCCTCTCTCCATCTCCTGTAACAGTAATATTTGCAATATTTATATTGAAAAACTAGACTTTGAGTATCTATGTATTAGGTTGTCCCATCCTGGTGAGCCTGTACCACCGTATGTTCTTGATTGGATCTTTCTAATTATTCTAACTATTCCCTCTTTGCATTAGTTTCTTTCTGTCATAAATTGATAGTGAAGTCAGTGTGACAGTTCATAAATATTTTTAACACTGTTACAAATTCTTGGAGTCACTGGGCTGGAACCCTGATCTCTAACAGCAGCTTCAGTGTAAGGAACCTTTTGCCAGCACATGACCCTCTTCAATTGGTGGAAGATCCTGTAGTGTCCCTTTTAGGGGTTGCGCACTTCAAAAATCACTTTCATTTCACAATTTCAGAAAGGACATGATTATTATTTTCACAAAAGTATTGATATTGTTATGTAAATTTATTACAGGAAAAAGTTTTGTGTTAGGAAATATCTGTTATCTACCTCATTATTTCCTATATGGAAATAAACTCAACTTTGTGGCGTTTCCAATTGCAACATCAGTAAAACTAGGCCAACCATGAGCAAAGCAGTGGTTTCTATATATTGGGGGACTGCCCAAATAAGGGGCGGGGGGAGATGTAAATTAAACAAATGGGGAAAAATCCAAAATACAAATGGAGGCATGTTCAAGATGTTCCAGGAAGCATAGAACAATGAGAGCAGAACCACAAGTGACAAAAGGCACAGATTGGACACTTGTCAGCTTCCCTCAAGTTTTGATGGGAAATGTAGGCAGCTTGGCGGAATGTTGGACAAGTGACAGTTGAAAAGTCCATTAGACAGCAGTCAGAGAGCCAAGCTGCGAGACCAGGATGCCTACATTTCCCATCAAAACTTGAGGGAAGCTGACAAGTGTCCAATCTGTGCCTTTTGTCACTTGTGGTTCTGCTCTGAGTATTAAAGAAAAGAATGAAAAAGGAAACAGGCTCATGCCCCTGTGAACTTACAAAATCATGGAAGAGGAAGCTTTCCAATAATTTATTCCCCCCCGCCGCCCCCAAGCCCTAACATGTTCTAGCTAAATTAAATTTTCTGATTTCCAGATTCATGGTCTCAACTAGCCCTTCTATAAATGGCAGTTTCCCTTCTTTCTGTACTCCAGTGATGGCAGGATTATGTGGACAGCTATCTCAGTTGGATTCTGAGAAATATTTCTAAAGCTGTTCTATAAAAAATGAAGCAGAGTTACAAAAGTGAACGGCAACGTAAGACAATGCCTATTTTGAAGGCATATGCCAATTTACTCTACTAAAAGCTTCTGCAACATTGAAACAATGATTTTCTCCACTTTATTTCACTGAATGTGTAATCTAAGTCAGAAAGATCTATTCTATCAAGTTCTTCTGTGAGCTTTTCTGTTGCATCTAACCAGGGTGGATTTGATTTAAATCAAACTGATTTAAATCACGATTTAAATCACTAGTCATTAAGGCTTGATTTAAATTATAGTTTTCTACATAAAGACTAATTCTTGCTGGTATGACTTTAATATGCAAGTAGATGCCTGCCTTACCGATAGGTAAAGGAACTTCATTAAAGTATTCCCAAACTGGGTCTCTTTTACGGCCTGCTGCCATTATAGGTTTTTTCCTCCAAGGAAAGAATGTGATAAACCTCAGGTCATACACACAAAAGATCCAAAGACTTGTGCAGTATCGTGCTCAAAAAGTTTCACTTTCATTTTGTACTGCTTGCCCCTCCCTCCTCACACTTAGTTTCTTCTTGTGCAGATCTATTCCACTCCAAACAATCAGAAAAAGATTGTTTCTATTCACTGAACTTCTTGAAACTTAGCACTGAAGGGGTTGATTCTGTCTTCATAGGTTTGTAGAACAATAGGATTAAGGTCTTTTTCTCAACTCTGTTCATGTTATAACATTTTTGCTGTGAAGAAGAGGCATGTGATCTCTGCTGAGCTGACACAAATTCAGTTTTGAGAACTGCAAAACCAAGCATCTGTGATAATATCTTGTAGGCAGAGAAACTGCCCAATAATCTTACAAAAACCTCTGGAAGAGCATGACATTGTGAATGGATTAATGGAATTTATTTACCCAAAAAATTAAACATATACAGCCTTATTCTACATAATTAAAAACTAATCTTTATTTCATGATGGAATAACCTTTGGATGGTAATATATTTTCCTCAAAAAGCATTTTATTTAAAAAAATCCAATTTAAATCAAAAAAATCCGATTTAAATAAAAAAAATCCAATTTAAATTTAAAAAATCCGATTTTTTTGATTTTTTTTAAAAAAATCATTGATTTTTATCCACCCTGCATCTAACCCATCAAGATTCCATTTTTATTTTCTTCTGAGTTGTTTACAGGCTGTTTGCATGTTTTATAGCAGACGTGCTGGTTGTGACCTAGCTAGTTCAAACCCAACCAACCAAATATCCATTATGGCCCATTAGTGCCTTTTCCTCTGCCCACTTGGAGCTGCAAAACCAAGTGGGTTGATGTGCGTCTGGCAGACCACCACCTGGCTGTTGTACAGGCCTGTGCAAGAACAATTTTGAGAGTTTTTGCCAATTTAAAATATAATATTTTAGAAAGAAACTTGTTACTTGAATATCTGAACTTTGCACTCTCCAGTCTCTGATAAAACATCAGAAGATCAAGCATTTGGATTTATTTGCTCATAATCTGCTCTTCTCCTCAGTTGGGAACTCTAAGTGGCGTAGAACGCTATTCTCCCCTCCTCCATTTGCTTACAACAACCACTCTTTAAGGTAGCCCAGGCTGAGAGTTTATGATGGGCTCAATGTCGTCCTGCAAGTTTCTATGACAGAAGTGAGGGTTCAAACTTGAGTCTCCCTGGATCGTAATCTGCTGGTCTATCCAGTATGCCATGCTGGCTCTCAAGAATCATCTGCCTTTGCTTTCAGTACCTCTGTATTAACTGTATAGTAAAGCATCTTGGGTTTATTCAGGGCCTTCCTTATTGTTTATTATTTCTTGAAATTCAGGTAATGCATGAGTGTGGATTATCAGTGGTAGATTTATCAGCAGCTGTTTTTATTATGGGGGTTTCAGGCAAAATATTGTAGCTAACATAGAGATTGCAGCAAGAAATTTGGTTATACTTCATCTTCCCCCTCCTTTCTGGATTATACATTCTATAATTAGCAATAATTAAATAGAGGGGAAAATATGCCTGTGTCAGTAATTCCTTTCATATGGTATTCCACTATATGCAGTTTCTTCAAGGAAATGGAATTATTTCCCTTTTTCCTTTTTCTTTTTATGCTCATATCTGATTCTCTAGCATTTGCTGTTTGTTTTCTTCATGCTAGTAATGCAAGTCTCACATATGTCATTAATGATCTCTACCTGATCAAGTATACAGAGCTTTGAAATCCAACAACTTTAACATTCCTTTTGTTCAGCACATTTCTGGGTTTTTTTAGACAGCTTAACAAAAGATTACAATATAGTTTTACATCTTCTTTTTACCTCTCTGCAAGGCATCCATAACCACAGGCTGGGCTACTATAATGTCACAGACTGCTCATGAACATTCTTAACTACTTGGGAGGACAAGAGTGGAATACTGACAAAACTGCAACTTCTGTGAACGAAATGAATTATTTTGGCTGGGATTGAAATACAAGGTCAAAGGAAAGGAGAGCTATGTGATGCATACAGGAAAGCTGAAGTCTGAGAATCTGAGTGGCAAGATACAGGCAGGAATGCTAAAGGATAGAAAAAACATAGATCTGAGATAAAGAAGTAGAGGGAGACACACAGTTAAAGAAAATCCAAGGATACTGAAGAGTTGGGAAAACTTCATACAAAATCTAGAATAGAAAGGATTCTACTGCATGTTACTGGTAGAATAGAGAAAGAAATACAGACTTGACTGTACTGTAATATGTCTGGATTGAGGAGCAGAGGGAATTGGGAAATATAAATTTCACATATTGATTTGATCTAGCAATCCAAATATTTGGCTGCTGTTTTCCAATTTATTATGCCATTGCTATAGTAACACCTTGTGTTACAAGCCTAAATTATGTCCCCAGGTGGCTTGCTACAAAAGTATAATGAAGTATATTTATATTAATTTTAAATTGAGAGCAATTAGTATGAAGAAAATAAGATTGATTGCTGGTATTGAGACGACAGCATTTTGTAAAAGAAAGAACATATTTTTAATCATATGTAAAAAAGCACTCAACAACACAGCAAATAGTAAGGAATTACTATTAAATGGAATGCTATTTAAATGTCATATTTGTTTCCGTTGTGTCTCAAACAGAGCTTGCAGGAAGACATAGCTCTTGTCTTCGAAGCATTTGCAATTCTGTCTAGAAATGCTTGCACAGAATTTAGAAGTATGTGATTCAGTGTAAGCAAACAAAAGACCTAAAGAAAGCATTGTTGGCCTGTGTAGACTACTCTAGGAAGGAAGGAAGTGGGCTGAGGCAATGTCTTGGGCCAGAGCAGCCTTGCTGCATCAGATCAGCAGTTGATCTAGTCCAGTGTCCTGTTTTCCACAGTGGTCAACCAGATGCCTCAGAAGGGCCACAAGCAGGACCACAGAAGCCAAAGCTCTTCCATCAACAGAATTACTCTTCTTCTTTTCAGCCTTTGAGCCTCTCCAGAAAGAACAAACGCTGCTACATTATTTCTCTATTTAGGCCTTGTCCACGCCCAACCAGTTTACAACATTCTTCTGTCCTCCATTTTGTCCTCCTAACAATTGTGTGAGATCTCTGTGTAATAGATATTTGTTTAGAAACACCCAGGAAGCTTCCATGACACAACTGGGATTTGAACTTTGATTTTCCAGATCCTAGTCTAACACTGTAGCTATGTTGACTCTCTCAACCATACTGATCTACTACCCCAGGTGGAAGAAGATAGGCAAAGCATACTACTTCCCACAGAGCATCTCTTACTGTCAGCAAAAAATATTGTCCATTGTTTTTATGCTTAATGCAAACTTTTTAATGACTTTCCCCATTTCCCTTTTCAGCTGTTTTTTCCTCAGTCTTCTATACATATAGTTTCCATTGCTGATCTGCCTTGGGACTCTACCCCTTTCCCTGTCTAATATTAGTCCGTCAATGCAGAGCTGCACAATCAGGAAAGTGTGACAAACACTCTCCAAACCAATATACTACCATGGAAAAAACGTGCTTTTTTTTGGAAGCTGATTCCGTTCATTTGCATTCTTGTAATAGCAGAAGAAAACATAGAAACCAAATTTCAAGAACTCTATTCCATATTACAAATGGCCAGCTAATCTGATTGCATGTGATTTGCAGTATGGGTATGCCTCTTTCAAGCGTACACAGGAGAGCTCTGCAGAACTGTATTGCACTTTTGCTTTTTGCAAGATCAGCAGGAGAGAGAGAACAAAGAAAGGATAAAAAGGAGTCAGGTAGAAGCGTTCAGATCAGACAAAGTGAGGCATCACACAAATGCACAGTCTGCTTCTAATGTAAATAGAAAAATAGCAAATACTGCCACTCTTCTACCTCCAGTGTCCAGACATGCTGAGTAGCTTCTATTTCCACATTTAAAAGGATACAGCTCTGCTTAGGAAAAGAATGCAACTTACTTCAGAAAATTAATAGGGAACTTTAAAGACTATCTGCGGAATCTATTTTTCAGAGGTAAAGCAACAGCTTGACTAAGCAACTTCAAACACAGCTAAGTTTTGTTCTCTTATACCTTGCTAATCCTGGGGTAATTTGAAGTTCATGTGAGTCTGACTTCCTTACTGTAGACGATAGACCAAAGTGTGTGACTAAAAATGAACAAGGACAGGCTCTGAATATACACAACACACAAGCATAGTTTAAGTATCAGCAAGATCTACCAGCTTTAGAAATAGAAAGGAAAAACGTATCAGAAGATAGAACATGTGAAATTCCTAGCTCACACATTGTCAAAAACAGTGGGAATCTTTATCATGCTGCAAATCCTTGTACAGTTGTACTTTAGTTGAAAAACAGGCTCACAAAAAAAGCAAATAACTTTTGAACAGCAATTCATGTGATACCCTTTTCTTTCTTGGGATCATTCTAGTGAACATTTCCCATATTTGGAAACACCAAAGCTGGAAGCCTGTTTTACATAGACTTTTATGGAAGTAATTATCTTTGATACCTTACAGCAGTTTTTGTTTGTTGCATTCCTGGACCTGTGACCACACATACAGGACAAACATGCTATATGCAACCCTCCCAACACACAGAGTTGTAATTTCTCCTGAAAGGTGTAACAGAATCTAGATTAATGTGTAGTTTGGTTCAGATGTGTGTTCCAAAATTGGAATATATATGTTGCCCATTTCAGAAGAAACTATGATTGTGTGTTTGGGGAGGATTGTTTGTAGCAAAAGATACAATTTTATCCCACCATGTTGCTCAACCTCAGTGAAAAGTCTTTAGGAGAAATAATTAGTAGCTATGGAATTGGATGTCATCCATATGCAGATGATATCCAGCTCTATATCTTACTATCCACATGCCCTGGTTATGCTGTAGAGGTACTGAGTCGCTGCTTGACAGCTGTTGTCAAATGGCTGGCTGAAAACGAATTGAAATTGAACCGAGACAAGACAGAAGTGATGCTGATTGGAAAAGCAGAGATTTTAAAGGACATTGTGCTTCCAACATTTGATGAGGTACAGTTGACCCTGGCTGACTCAGTGAAAAGCCTAGGATAATATTGGATCCAGCACTGCTAATAGAAAAGCAAGTAAATGCAGCAGTGAAAAAGGCCTTCTCTCAGCTTAGACTAGCCTGAATTCAAATACTTGAATTCAGAGACTGGAACTAATAACAGACAAGACAGATATTTCTACATACCTGAAAAATGTTCCAGGTTTGCAGAAAAATCTGAAATCTCTCTTTTTAAAGTTGGATTAAACTATCCCCCTCCCCAAATATAGACACAGTGTCTGCACCTTTAAGAAAGAAATGTTTCATTGGCCATTTTGACATTGCTAGGCAACCACAACAACACTGCTGGTCCTTAAATTTTAGCTTCTATCAGTAAAAGTCAGGGAGCACAGCACTTTCCAAGTCTCTTTTGTCCTCCCAGTCTACTCTGTTCCCTTTCCTCCAACCCTGGAGAGATGAGTTATCAGGCCCGGCCTGGCCAAAACCACCAGGAGATTCACAGCCATGTGACTCAAACATCTTACTCTTATCTGAAGAAGAAAGCTCATATCCTATCACAAATTTTGTTAGTCTTATAGGTGCTACTGGACTCTTGCTCTTTTCTACATCTTACTCTTAAATAGTGATTACCAGTTGGAGAATCACTACTATTCTGCAGCAGCCACCTCATGAAAGCCAGTTTGCTGTAGCAATAACAGTATTAGACTAATATCTGGAACTTGTCCCACATACAAATCCTCCCTCTGCTTTGAATGAGTGATATTGGGCCACAGAGTTGTTGAGATAATAAAGTGGAGGAGAGGAGAATGATATGAGTTGCTTTGTGTCCCCATTGGGTAGAAAGACAGGATATTAATGAATTAAATAAATAAATAAAGCTGAAGATTCTGGAGGCAGGGAAAGTTAGTGGGTGGGAAGGAGAGAAAGAAGCCAAGAAAGCAGAGAATATTGGGGCTGTCAGGAAGAGGTAAAGAGGAAATAATGTTGGGACAAGGAGGGGGGAGAATCTTTGTGGGTTCCCGCTTATCAATATACCTATTTCTTAACATGGCCAAATCTGTAAATTCAAAGACTAGGGGCATGAGCAGACAAGACAGAGCTTTTACAAACCTGAAAAAAGCACCAGGTTTGCACAACACTCAAAACAATCTAAACCCTCCATCCCAATATAATAGTAGAAGCTTTACCTTTAAGAAACAAATGCCCTCTGCAAACAGCCATTGTAGGGGGCTGCTAGGAAACTTTCAAGCCTTAAGTTTCTCTCAGAAAAAGGCAGGGGTAAAGGGCAGGGTCTTTTTCTCCCCCCCCCTCCTTTTTTTTAGCATAGTAATTTTTTTATTAATATATTTTATTAAAATTACATAACAAAACAACACAGTAACAATACAATAGCTATATACAATGAAAGAGGGGGAAGGGACAAGTAGATAGATTAAAACAAACCCAGCAGCTTATCCTGAACACAGTAGCTTCTTTCCAATATATCCTCTCAAGATAAACCAATTTATACACACTTTACTATGTCAAGTAACTTAGATCAGCAATAGCACCTTGGTGCTGAAGCAGATTTTCATTTGAAGCGAAAAATTCCAATATTGGAGACCATGTTAGAATATATTGGTTCCATCCCCCAATTGTGTTCCCCCCCCCCCCCCGCTTTGCACATGCTAACATGATTGTCACCAGGTCCTGATTTGCCTTCCAAGATGGAGGATCTGTCCATAAGTGCAATAGTACAGCTTCCGGAGTGAAGGCTAATTCTTAATCGGACATTATTTTAATTTGTTCATGAACATTGTTTACAAGCATATACATTTTCATACATATCATAAATTTGAATACATCTGTACCATTGGTGGTACAGATGAATTCAAATTTATGATATGTATGAAAATGTATATGCTTGTAAACAATTTTCATGAATGAATGTACTATTGAATATAACTTTGATTTGTTGATTTTGACCCAGGGGTTTGTATTGTAACTCTTTGGCTATTCCTTGGGCTTTGCCTGTTCTAACCCCCTCTTTTTGGATTATTTTAATTTGGGCAACTATCTTTTTCCAAAATGCAGAAATATGTCTGCAAGACCACCAACAATGCAGTTAGCATCCGAGGGCAGGGCCATTTTTGGTTTATTATCATCATCATATCATCATCATCATCATCATCATCATCATCACTACTACTACTACTACTACTACTACTTTAAGGGAGGACTCATAAGGGCCAGGCCTGGTAGCAATCACTGAACAACTTGATACCGAAGGGTTTGCCTGACTCACACAGACCTGGCTGCTTCCTACTATTCAACAACAGCCCTCCCACAAAGCCAGTATTGTGTATAATTTCATAGTAGGATCTGGGAGACCCAGGTTTGAATCCCCACTCTACCGTAGAAGCTCACTGGGTGACCTTGGGCCAGTTACTCATTCTCTGGACTGTGGGGCACAAAAAGCAGCATGTACACACTAGGAAATGATGTCACCGACTATGTAGGAACAATGAGGACGTGAACTGCAAGTGATTCTCTGCTCAACAAATAGATCACTTTAATGATCCAATCATGATCCTGGAAGATAAGTGTTGCCTTCTCCCATGATCAAGAAGACTTGGCATACAGCTGCACAGTTCCAAAATCTGCCTCAAGCCTGTAACATATATATTACAAATGTCACTTATTTACCAAGTCATGATGTAGCCATGGCTATATAGCACAAGCTGCTACTATTCGGCACAAAACTGCTCACCACAGTGTTTGGGAGACACTGAGGAAAAATAATGAGGCAATCTGATGAGAGGCTTGATTTGAAGTAAGCAGTTCAGTTTCAATGCAATCATGGCCATGTTGAAGTTCTCAGCCCCACCCCCCTGGTTTTAAACTAAGGAGAACAATCTATAAAACATGCAGAAGTGCCTATGTTTAAATGATTAACTCTGCTGTTAATTTCAAATTCAGATTTGTGGTTTAAGTTAATTTGTATGACAAGAACCAATGCCATCAAAATTTGATTGAGCTTGCATAACATACTGGTCAGGAATCAGGGTGCAAAAAACTCTGCAAGTTTTTGCCCCCCTTTCCCTTTTTGACCTCCTGTCCATGCCAGATCACCAATTGTCTCACTTACAAACAAGGTTTGTTCCAACCAGAATGAGTATGTGTTAACTTTTTATATAATTAATAGTTTTTTCTGTTGGTTTTTGTAGATTCGTTTTTATTGTGTATATCTGTTATATGGTTTTACACAAACAATTATGATGTTCAGTGCTGATTTATTGTAGAAAGTGAACATTTTAAGGAAAAAAATTCAGTACGAGAAAACAAAATGGTATGAAAATGAAGAACTATCTGTTCAACTCATAAAAGCAGGATGCAAAATCAAAATAGGTTTAAACGACTTTGCGAAGAAATTCAAAATCATTCCTAGCACGCCATATGACAGTGGGTTAGGGAACCCCATGCTCAAACTCCTTCACTTCAGGCAACTAGTTGTGTAGTTATTTGAATTTTCACCAATCAAACCTCAATTTAAAATGAGTATAAAAATAGCCACTTCTCTGAAAATCAATAACCATGATGAACAATGCAAGTTAAGCAAGCCATATCCCTCTCACAATCAGCAGTGCCATTAGATGACACAAACTTTTGTCTAATTTTTCATGCACTAAAAAAAAAAAGAAGTCTCTTTGTAATTTACATTTCTTTCTGGTTACTATTATATTGATTTGTTTTAAAAATGTACAACAGAAGTTGATTTCTCAGCCTCTTTGGTGTAAAACTCTAATAATGCCTTTGAAAATAATTTATTTTGTATTAAAGCATCTTTTTTATTAAATTTACTCAAGTACAATTTGTTGAAGTTGAATAATTCAGGAGTCAATCAATATTTCAAAAGCTCTAGAGATCATGTAAGGCTTGATTCAGTGGTGATAAGCTGAGAACAAATATTTATGGAGTATGTTCTTTAGCTGGTAAGGAGCTAATGTTTTTGAAATGAGTGGTAACAAGAGGCTAATGCTAAATGTTGGAAACTGTCTGCCTACTACTGAATTGACTGATGTCTGAGATTGGCTACTTCTTGCATCCTGATAGAACCTTAGCTTTAAGAGCTCTATTTTCCCAATACTTCCTGCTGTTTCTATCATAGCTGAAGCATCAAACCAGCATGTGAAAAAGAATTTTCTTTTTACTGTTGCTTCAGCTGAAGTGTCACTTTCTGCAAACTGCTGACCCAGGCAACAAGAATGTGCATTTTGATATTGGTTATTAACAAACAGAAGTTTGGAGTTTTAAATATATTTATAACTAACATGGTTTAACATTAAAGACTGTTGGAAATCTTTGCATCTGATATTTTTTCTGATTCTTTCCTATCTGCCATAGCATTCCCAGAGAGGGGTGAGAGTGGCCCTCAATTGAGACATTTCTCAAATTGCTCAGTTACTTACCCTGCCACCCAACAGGTTTGCACTACAGATCTATTCTTCTGAAGGTATTTGCTTGTTTATTTAGAAAATGTATATACTGCCCCTTCAGGCAGAGACCTGCTCAAGTTGGCTTACAACCCAATCAAATGCTTATACTTGCTCTCCTCCCATCTGGGTAACTGTTACCTTCCCCCTCCCCCTGAAATGCTAGTTCACTTCTACCATCTTTTCCCAATAATGTGTGTGCTGCAATCAGTAAGGCCAAGTCTACACAAAGTGTGTTCTCAGTTTTTATGTGACATATTGGTGCATTTGTAAAATGCATTTGGTTTGTTGAGTCATCTGTCTGCCCTGGCTTTGTGTTCAAATTCCAAAGACTGACTACTGTTCTTTGGGCCTGTGGTCCTCTTTCCACATACTGGCTTCAGATAAACCTTCTACGGCTTCCATTTTTTTTTTAAAAAAACATTTTTTTATTAAAATAAAACAAATATAACATACAAACTAACAAACAAACAGCTTACAGCTGAACAAGTGATAAAACTATTTTGATACAGGAAGAGAATTAAGAAGAAAGAAGCAAAGTTATGTAGTTCGACCAATCTTTAAGACTACAAAATGAAGCCTCCAGAATGGGTTATTGCTTGAAGTATTTTTGATTTGGGTTGGATATTATACCTATCAACGTATTCAAAGAAAGGTAGCCATTTTTCCATAAAATTAGAGCTTACAGGAAACTGTTCTGCTATATAAAGATCATTATGAGTTTTTTCCAGTATAAAATGATTCCAAACTTTTTCAAACCAAGAGTCTACAGAGGGTGCCTTTTCTTTTTTCCATTCTAACACTATCTCATTCTTTGCCACAACAAAAAGTATCGCAATCAGCTCTTTCCTGATCTTTGGGATAGCTAAGTCTTCCCATTGACTTAAAAAAATTATTTTTGGATCCAAAGGGACCCTGTACCGTGTAATTTCCCTAATTGCGTCAATGACTTCTTCCCAAATTTTTTTTATAAATGTCCATTCCCACCAACAATGGGCAAACGTGCCCATCTCTCCACATTTTTTCCAACAATGAGGGGATGCTGATGAAAAAATATGAGATAGTCTCTTCGGTGTAAGGTACCATCTATGGATGTTTCTATCTTGGTTTGAATAACATTTGATTTAAATATCTTCTTTAAATATCTGAGGACCATATCTTCTTCCATGTCACTATAGACTGATCTACATTGCAATCTTTGGCTCAGCTGGATTGACAGGGTATTTGTTTTTTATAATGTGTGTTCAATAAGATGGTGTGTAGTATAGAAATCATTCCTTTTTTCTGTGATGTGTATGAGTGTAAAACCTGTTCAAACTCAGTCAGGGAAGTTTTCACTATTGTTTTCAAATTTATTTGATCAGCCATATTTTTAATCTGCGGGTATCTAAACCAAAACAGTTTTTGATTTAATTTATTTTCTATTTCTGCTTTCCCCAACAGACCTGAATTTGAGGCTATATCAATTAGTCTTGTTATCTTGGCTCGTTGTAACATTGAACTAAATGATGGATCTTGGCCTGGGAGAAACTAGGATTGATTAATGAAAGAAGAAAATCTAGATTTTCCAGGAACGATTTTATCTTTATACTTATCCCATACCTGCAAGACTGATAATAAAAACATATAATTATTAATACTTTTGGGTCTATTTATTTGTTTATTCCATATTAAATCATTAAAAGAGAGTTTAGCCAACAAAGTATGGGAGAGGGTGACCCATTCTGAAGTATTAGTTACCGTTATGAGTGGTAATAAGTTTAGTAATCTTATTGCTGCTTGATATAAATTAAGATCTGGGTAGTTAAAACCACCATCTTCAGTTTTCCGTCTCAAAATAGAATATGAGATTCTTGGATGTCTATTTTGCCATAGAAATCTATTGAGCATAGTTTGCCATTGGGTAATTTGTGTTATGGAAATTGTCACTGGGATTGCCCGTAAAACAAAAAGAAATTTTGGTAATATAAATGCCTTTATCAAGTGGTATCTATCAAACCAGCTAAGTTTTAGTTTATTCCAATTGTTGATGTCTGCTTTTATTTGATTCACTATTTTTTGATGATTTATTTTTACAAGATCATTTAACTCAGAAGTGATATTAATGCCTAGATATGTTAAATGGTTTGTGGCCCATTGGTATTTATATTGTTTATATATTTGGTTTTCAGTACTTTTTGCCAAATTAATAGGGAGAATTTGTGATTTTGATTGGTTAACAACCAAGCCAGATATGGCACCAAATTCGGAGAGTAAAGGATGAAGATATGTTAGAGAGATTATTGGATTAGTTAAATAAATTAACATGTCATCTGCGAAAAGTGATATCTTAAAAGAATTTTTTTTGATGGAGATTCCTTCAATGAATGCATTTTCTCTTAAAGCTATTGCAAAAGGTTCCAATGCTATTGTGAAACGTATAGGTGACAATGGACAACCTTGTCTGGTGCCTCTATTGATTACAATCTTTTCTGAACGTAAACCATTAAGTTTAATATTAGCTGTGGGTTGTGAATAGATAGCTCCAATTGAGTTTAAATTTTTTTCCCCAAAACCCAAAAAGCGGAGGGTACTGCACAGATAATTATTTTCGACCGAATCAAATGCTTTTTGTATATCTAAAGAGAAGAATAAAGCTTCTATTTTGTTGTTATTACAATATTCAATCAAATTTAAAGTTTTGTAAATATTGTCCGTAATTTCTCGGTATAAAATTTTCGGTATAAAACCTGCTTGGTTAATATGAATATAATTGGTTATAAATGAATTTAGTCGTCTAACCAAAATTGATGTAAATAATTTATAATCATGATTAAGCAGGGAGATTGGACGATAAGAAGCTGCTTTCATGGGATCCTTTCCTTGTTTGTGTATTACAACTATATCAGCCATATTCCATGTAGGAGGTAATTTACACTCTTCTAGAACCAAATTACATGTATCAGTTAAATGCTGGACTAACAAAACAGCATATTTTTTGTAAAATTCCGAAGGGTACCCATCACGCCCTGTAGCTTTATTGTTTTTAGCCAATTGAATCGCATCTAGGGTTTCTTGTAATGAAATAGGTTTTTCCAAGATTGCTTTGTGATTTTCTTCTAATTTTTTAACATTTTTAAGTGACTGTAAGAAGTCCATTATCTTGTTTTGTTCAGGATTCTGTGATGAGTACAGGTTTGTATAAAAATCTCTAAATATTTTTAAGATTGATTTGGAGTCATGATTTTACATTATTGTTATCTTGGAGTAGGTGAATGTTATTTTTCATATTCCTCTGCTTTATTTTATTTGATAAAAATCTTAGGGCTTTTGAGGTGTTAAACAAATATTTTTGCTTAACCTTAATTAAGTTCTTAAATACACTATTCATATCCAATGATTCTAAAATTTTGCGTTGTGCTATTAATTTCTGATATATTTTTTTGCTTCCTGTTTGTTTATGCTTATCTTCCAGTGTCTTAATAACATCTAATAGTTCCTGCCTATATTTTAGTTTTTCTTTATTTATACTTGCTGAGAGAGCAATAATATGCCCTCTGGCCACTGTCTTGATCGTATCCCAAAGGATATTTGCCCCTACTTCCTTTGAGTTATTATCAGCTATGACCCTCTCTATAATCCTATTTCTTTGGCTGATTGGTGGTTATAGAGTAAATATTTTGGCATACACCATTGTCTACAGCTCTGTTTTTGAGACTCAGACATAAGTGTTACATTGACCCATGAGTGGTCAGATATTAAACAAGATCCAATTTCAGATTCAGTTACCTGCTCAATTAATGAATTGGAAATTAAAATAAAATCAATCCTTGTGTATGAATTATGTCTCTGAGAATAATAGGTGTAATCTCTTTCCCCGACATGTAAATGCCTCCATATGTCAATAAGATTATATTTTTGTAAAATAGATGTCAATTTTATCTTCCTATTTTTTTGGCTACCTTTTCCCCCAAAGTTTGATTTATCCCATTTGTAATCAATTATATAATTAAGGTCTCCCCCCACAATAAGATGGCCTTCCTGAAATTTCTTTAATTTTTTTAAAGATTCTTCTATGAAAATTAATTGTTGGTTATTAGGAGCATAAATAGATGCAAAAGTGTAACTTTGCTCTCCAATTAGACCTTTAATAAAGATAAATCTTCCTTTAGCATCCTTAAGTGTTTTTTTATGTTGGAAAGGAAGATCCTTTGTTAGTATTATCACCACTTCCCTTGATTTAGAATTGCCTGCAGCATAATATTGTGATTGAATCCAGCTTGCCTTTAAGATATCTGTATCATTATTTTTAGCATGAGTTTCCTGTAGAAAGATTATTTGAGATTTAGTTTTGGCTAGTGATGCAATGAATCTTCTTCGTTTTATAGGGTTTCCCAAACCTCTTACATTGAGTGTAGTTATTTTAAACTTAGATGCCATATTTTAAAGTATAGGCTTTTGCTTATCTAATTTCTATAAACCAACTACAGCCAATTACATCTAAATTGCAAAAGAAAATAAATATAATCAAGTTGGAATCATGCACTTTAAATAACTCTACAATAAAGTTACATACTATTACACTTTTAAATAAATTTGAGAAAATCTCAATCGCCTCTCAAGCTTCAAATCTCTAACTCTAACACAAACTATATTTTCCACTCAATTGTTTCAATACACTTATAAATAACTCATATCTTATCTATAATTTTTTAATTATTATTATTTGTCTTTTTTATTATTTTGTTAATTTATTTATTTATTATTTATTTATTTATTTATTTATCTCTTCCTGAAATACTCAAAACTTTACAACTCTCCCCCTTCTCCCCCTAATTCTTTTAATTCTTGTTCCAATAATGAATTTTCTACCTATAATTCTGCTCCCCCCTCCCTCTATCCCCTATTTTATCTAATAACTCTGTAAACACTCTTATATATAAATATATATTTTTAGTAAGTTATCACCTGATATTAACAATTTCAGCCAAACATAGAACTTTCAAACTAGTGTGTTAAATACACGCCCTAGTTTTGGACAGCAAGGCTTCCAAATGAAAAGTTCTATTACCCAGGAGCTATGCTGAGGTCACCAACCCCCCACCCCCCAAATCTCCACTTGGCTTATATCAAGAATATATAAAACACAATGAAAGCTATTTGGTCTTTAAGAAGAGTTTCTATCTTCCAGAGCACATTAAGTATATCTTATGGGGATCTTGCTTCCCTTCTGCGGAGAAAGCAAATCTGTCGACTTTCTCTTCTGGATCTGTTTATTTGTCTCCATAGGTATCTCCACTCCGATGTTGTTCAAAAATTCTGTTCCATCTTCCAAATTTGTAGCAATATGGTGTTTCCCATTCTGAATTACCAAGATTTTCACATGATTTAGCCATTTATATCTGACATTGGCTTTCCTCAATGCATCTGTGATGGGCTTTAGTTCTTTCCTTATCAGCAAGGCTTCTCTTGGTAAATCAGTGAATATTTGCACTGGGGTTCCATTAAACAGAATCGATCCAGTTATTTTAGCCTTTTCAATTATCTTCATCCTTGTTCTTTGGCTTGGAATTTCTATAATTATGTCCCTTGGTACAGTTTTATTCCTGTATTGCTTAATGGATCCAACTCGATAAGCTTTTGTGATTAGGGGGGCTATGCCCTCCTCTAATTCAAGTTGATTTGCAAGCCATCTTGTAATCACTGATATTAAATCTTCATTTTGTGTTAATAGCTCATCAATTCCTCTTAGTTTAAGGTGATTTTGTCTGACATTAATTTCAAGACTAATTAGTCTCTCTTGTTGGGTCTCAATGGTTTTTTGCAGCACTATTACTTCTCTTTGTGTAGATGAGCTCACATCCAAAGCTCTGTCTGCTTTTTGATTTGCTGATTGCAAATCGAATTTTATTTCAGCAAGTTGTGAAGTTAATGGGGCAATCAGTTTAGCCATTTGGTCTAAGATTTCAGTGTTTAATTTTGCAAGCTGTGGCTCTAATATTATTTTGGTGTTATTTACCTTTTCAGCCTCCTTTGCAAAAGTTCCATCCACCATCTTGGCTTGCTCCATCTCCCCTTCTTCACTTGGCAATGTCTCTTTAGGTGCTGAGAAGAACGACTGTAAATTCTTTACTATTTTAGAATTGTTTTTCTTCTTTTTAGCGTTTGAATTTCTCATACTATATTGTTAAAAAGTTCCGTTGTGCAGCTTTAAATAGAGATTTAGGGGACGGGAGGAGTGGAGATCTCTCAGCATGAGTCCATCCCGAAGGCAGCGTTGCCAAGCCCTCTACGGCTTCCATTATAAACTTAGCAATGACTCATGGGAGTGGTATGAAGTTGCTGGAGTTCCAAGAGAAGAGAAACAAATTTCAATGGAAAACTTTTTTTTAAAAAAATGTCTACACTAGTTAATGTTTATTATCAACAGCAATGACCAACATGTGAAAATTGCCCCTGCAGAAATGTGCTAAGTATTAACATTTATACAAGAGCTGGCACCCAAGGGAAACAGGGCAGCCTTAGGAGAAAACTGCCAACCTGTTTTCTCTGCAGTCACACAACAGCTGCAGGGAAAGAAATTTGTGGGATCAGGACAGGGATCTGGGGGCAAGTTCACCACTAGTTCAGCACTTGGGGGGAGGCTGTCCAGCAGCATTGTGTTTTCCTTTACAGCAAGTCTGTCTGCATTAATCAATGACGAGCCCTTAGCCTTAACTCCATTGGTGGAAAGGGGATGTGCATAGCGCACATGAGCGCATTTTTCTTCTTCAGGGTTTCCAGGGCAATGGCATTGACATTGAGTGGCTCATAGGGATCAAATTGCAAAAGGTTTGCTTTGTGCTGGGGAGGAGAGCAGTAGCCAGCATGGTGCCGTAGGAGCCAGTGTCACCATCTTCATTCCTTTCTGTGCATTTTTATGCACAATGCAAGGAAAGGCTGGCAACATCCATGCTGACTTGCATACATGGGTTTCAGGAGGGAGGAGTTTCCTTCAGTTTCCAAGTTCCCAGCTGCAGCAACAGCTCATGTTATGCAGATTAAAGTGAACATTGGTAAGAAAAAGCAATTATTAAAGGAAAGCTGCACTGAGGAAGTTCCAGGCTCATGGAGTTGGTTCATGCCCATTCATGACCTTCTGCTACTGCTGTCCTTCAAAGATAGTGGGCTGAGGATCACTAGAAGGAATTTCATCTTGGCTTTTGGGGCTTTTCTGATTAAACTGTAATCCCAGCATTAAATGATGGGGAGGTAGCAACATGTGCATTGCACACTCACACATGCATGCATCCCCAAGTGTTGCCAGATCAGTATTCCATGTGGAAGGACTGATCTGGTCAGATTTTTTATTTTCTGATGCACCAATTGGATTCTCTTGTCTCCTTGTGATTTCTCCTTTTCTCTTTTCTTTTAACTTTGGGTTAAAGTTTTTAATCATAAAGGGAGACTGGAAGCCAGCAATCTGCCCAGTCTCCCACTTCTACTAGTAAAAAATAGAGCCTACTACATTTCCTAATGTTTCAGAATGCTGCAAAATCACTGCATTGGCTGAAGCCTGATCGTTATTTTTTATTTGGCTTCTTGTAAAAGATAGCTAATATAATATTGGTATTGCAGTTGCAGAACTTCATTATTTTTTTACATAGAAATTTTAATCCACTGTAAAGAACAGCTGAAACTGACAGGCTGCCCAGAAGAATTACCTAGCAGGCTGTCAATATTTTTCCTTCTCCCACCCCATACCCCAACATCCTGCCTCAGACTCACTCTCTTTATTAAACAAACATTACTAACTTCTACTGCCTGGTTTTGGTTAGTAATGTGGGAAAGAGTTTGTTTAGATATATTCTCTTATCTGCTATTTTATTCTCTTCTTTATAGTACCTTTTGCATCTGTTTGGCCAATTTGAATCTACAGAGAATGAATGATATTTTAAACAGTTTTCTGGTACACGATTGTGGCCAAAATGGCAAGTGAATTAAGTATGAATTAAGTATGCAAGGTATATTTTTAAAAGTATGCAAGGTATGTAGTATAGTTTGGGTGCCAAATTGCATTAGAAGAGTTGCAGTGGAATCTTTAGGATCTTTAGGCAAGATCCTAAGCTTGGCCAGGTCTTGGGGTCAAGGTGGGAGGCAGGGAGGGGGGCTCATGTTCATTTTAGATTTTTAAAAGTAGCATTGGCCAGCATTGGGCCTGTGACTGTGGCTGAAATGACTTAAGCGGCCAACTAAGCCCTGTTCCTATCTCAACATGCCCGTAACCCCACCCATATGTATGTCAGCAGTGGGATCACACTGGTCTAATACCAGAACAGCTCCATTGCATCTCCAGATACACCAGAGTATCTTTAGGATATGCTTTTATAAGGTTTAGTCACCATAGAGAAGGATTAAGATTGGATTGTAAGACTTTCCTGAATATCCCAAATAGCTTTTTGTAAATGAGTTCCTAGTTTGTTTATATACTGTTAATGTTGTTTATAGTTTACAATTTATTATTTTTATTGTTATTTATTTTCTTTCCAATGGAGACCCATTGTCACTGTTAAAGTACCTATGAGCAGAGGAGAACAAACTTGCCCAGATCTCATTCAGCTGCAACTAGCCAGCTGGCAGGTTTCCCCCCCACTTCCTATCCTGATAACTAGTTAAACAAGGAGGAGGCTCAAGATTGGGTCAACTGTTCCCACCATGTGGCAAATCTCTCTGCTTCACCCTTATTGGTTTGTAGATGAGGCTATAATGATTCAAGTGCTAGCCCATAACAACAAACTATTCTTCTGAGCTAAAACAATGTACCATTGACATATATAAAAATGTCAGACCTCAGAGGATTCCAGGACTAGGCTTGCCAACTCTAGGTTGGGAAATTCCTGGAGATTTTGGAGGTGGAGCCTAGAGAGGACAGAGTATGGGGAAGGGTATAATGCCATACCTCAGCAGGGTATAGTGCCATAGTGTTTACCATCCAAAGCAGCCATTTTCTCCAGGGGAATTGATCTTTATGGCCTGGAGACCAGTTGTTATTCCAGATATCCAGCTACCACTTTGGGGCTGGCAACCCTACCAGGATCATAAAGAAGGCCTCATTCATTGCTTCCAGTGTTTGTTTTCAACAAAAATATAAAATATTTTGTCTATGAAGGAATAATAAGTTGGTAAGTCTTCTACATCACTGGCTTAATATAAATACTGTGTGGTTTCATATCAGTAATAGCAAATTTATTTCCACTGAAATATTATCTCTGCTATTGCTGAGCTTTTTAACAGTATGCAAAACGTATTAAGAATCTGACAGATCTCTTCTGTCATATTAGTAATTGCACTAATAGTTTTCAACCTATAATGTTGCGACCTATTTTCTTCCAACAGATTCCTTTGCTTTCAGATGAAGCAAAGAATACAAACCCCGCCCCCACATCTTTGAACAGGTTCTAGTTAAAACCATTCATTCTGTTCTATGCTCTCACTCCTCTGAGTGGTGAGTACAAGACAACCTACACTGGGTAGGTTCCCCTTACAAGAGAGACTTAAGCCTCTCTGTTAAAATCTGATATTTACAAATATACAGGTTGAGCAGGTATTGTGGAAGGCAGAAGCAAGCACACAGGGAGTGCCAGATCTGAAACAACATTTCAATTCTAAACCCAAAGGTGTTCTTATTACTATGCCAGTGTACACATTTGCAGAAAAAACTGATCTCAGACTGTATAGCAAGGTTGCAGATATTGGCCTGGGGGAATATTCTTTTCCCCTGAATGAAAAGCAAAATCCCAAGTCTCTCCCAAGGAATAAATTCTAGGCTCCATGGTGGAATTTCTGCTCCTGAAGGGATTTGCACAGCAATGCAAATGCACTATGTTCAAATATCGTTCTAGTTTTATGTGATCAGTATAATTTCTGGTACATCCTTGCAGCTTGTAATACAGTTAATTAGCAGTGCTGGCTGTCCTTAGAGGTACTGATGAATCTTCCATTGTAGTGTTTGACACCCCATTTCTACCACTTTAGAATTGAGAGAGATATTCTTGTTATGTTCTGCTTAGGAAGTCCAGTTTTACTTGCCAGTGAGAACAGAGATAGATGAGACATGCATATATATCTTTCTGTGCATAAGCACCTTCCCACATCATCAACACCCACTGTCAGTGGTTTTCCCCTCCCCCTGATCCAAAACAAAATAACATATTGAGTAAATGTACTCTTAGAATTCATGCTGTGAGCTCCATGTGTCAAATATATGTTTGTCTGGATGCCTTTTATTCCAGTATATTTCACTGCCAAAGGAGAGGCAAGGCAACATTTGATACATTCTAACGATTTCCTGTACTTTCACGTTGGCCTTGTACAGTGAACTGTAAATGTAGTCCCTGCAAAACCAATCTTTGGTATGCTCAGAGTCTAACCAGTTGGGCAGAGTGGTTAGACTGCCATCTTACAATCATGTCTGAGGGGGTAGGTTCAAAGGGCCAAGGAAGAGGTCAGAGTACCTTCAGATGTGCACTGGAGTCACATGCATCCCTTCAAATCTCCTCTGTGCATGTATCCCACAGACTGAAATACGAGCTGAGATCAGCATTGCTGAAACACACTCTGGTACATTAATGATGAACAGCGAAAACATTATGCTGTGTGTGTTATAATCTTCCCTACCTGCATGAATCTCCTTTTAAAAACTTCCAGTTGCTCATTTCCTGCTCTTCTTTAATGGTAGGGCAGCAGAGGGCTGTGCACCCACAGCAGGCGGTCAGTTCTGTCAGAGCAAAATAACCTGTTTAGTGATGTGTGTGTAGGTTCACTAGTCAGTGTCAGCTGTAAAGGGCGGGGATGGAGATAATGGAAACCCTTGACAAGCAGGCTAAAGCCAAGCTGCTCCAGGCTCCAAGTCCCTGTGGGGCTTATTAAGGCAACCCTCGAGACGGAGGATGGGAAGGAGGCCAGCATGCCTTGATCTGCCTCTGCTGACTTTCCCTGCTAAGCTTCATCACATCTTGGAAAGAGTGTGGGTAAGGAAGCTGCTGAAAGGAGCTTACCACTGGCAATCTGACATCTCCTACTAAGTATTTGGGGTAGCACTGATACTTCTTTGTATGATCTGGAGCCTTTGAAGGAAATAATCTTTGCAGGAGTACAGTGAAGAATTAGGAAATGGTGTGGTCCAGTGCACAGGCAGGGATTCCAAATAACAAGGGTGAGGTAGGTATGAACAAAGCAGAACACAGATGAGGCAGGAAGCAGGGCACAAACGCAAGGCAAACACAATATGGGCATGAACAGCAACACATGGGTTAGGTGTGTTCCAAGACACAAATGTTTACATGTTTATACTCCCCCCCCCCTTCTATCCAATGTAGACTCAAAGTGGCTTACATCATTCTCTTCTCCTCATAGAGAGGAGGTGGAGGCTACTGGCAGGGAAAGTAAGCTATGCAGTTGCAAAGTTAAATTGGAGGCAGAGGAACAAGGTAAAAGGCTATCAAGGCTACCTGAGCTCAGTGGTGAGACTATTGGAGATGTGGCAGCTAAGGGGAAAAGAATACGTTCAGCTTCCTGCTGTCAGAACTCTTCACGCAGTCATACTTAAAATTCTTTGATTTATTAAACTATTTTTATCCCTACTTTTTTGTATGTCTCAAGGCAACTTACAAGTGACAGTTTAAAACATACAAAATAAAACTCTACATTACCCTGTCCCTAAAAAGATGCTTGCAGTTTACATTCTGTTAAAGTTCTGGAAAATAAAATGCCCTTGCAGCACCTCCTGAAAACATCAAAGGATGGCACCCCTGCACCTCCTCAAGGAACCTGTTCCACAAAAGGCTGTGGTCAGAGGAGAGACTGCAAGCCCTAGCCGGCCACTTCATGGTAAAGACACTGGCAAGGAGGTGGCAATGTTACAGGGGCCCCTTCTGAGGGTACAAGTCCCTGTTGATATTTGGGGTGCATTATGGTGGTCCTGTGGGTGAAAGTGGCCTGGTGATACTACAGACCTACTTGCCTATTTGTCTGTACAATTAGTCTTTGAAGCAGACTGTTAGTGTTCAGTACTTTTGCTAATGTTTAAAATGCCTATTTCCACCCTCTCAATATTTCGTTCATTTCATTCTGATTGCTTCTCTGAACACTTTAGGGGATACCTTTGACAGAAATAGAAAGAAAGAGGATGGAGTTTTAATCCTGGAATGAAAGCCTGGAACATTTTTATATGAGCCCTCCCCCAGCCCCCAGTAAAACATTTTACACCATTTCTAATTTGCTTTTATTTCAATTTCTTCCAGCACTTCCCTAGGGTTTGAACTGGGCAATAGGTTTTTACCCCTTTATAATTACCTTCCTTGTACCCCTTTGATAGAAAGGCATACAAGGAAGCAATACCATACAGTCTCCTGCTCTCCTCTCCTCATGGGAATCCCCTAATCTCCCCCTTCCCTGCTGCCATGTCTCTTCTTTATATTGAGCGAGACCTGTGGGTTGTGGAAGTATTGGCTCTCCAGGGTCTCAGGCAGAGGTTTACCCCACCACCTACTCCTTGATCCTTTTAAAGGTGGAGATGCCAGGGACTGAATGTGGGCTCTTCAGGTACAAAGTGCTGTTGTTACGGGAAATCGTCCCCTTGCAAAAATATGACTTATGGGGGAATTAGCTAGCAAGAAAGATGGCTATACGAGAGGTGGTAACTGGAATCTATCACCTTTGTATACCAGGTCCCTTCCTACAATAGAACAAGCGAGTCTGTTGCTTAATATAAAACAATAATTTTTATTAAACACAAGAACTTCATGCACATACACACCAATTACTGGGGAAGATAATCACACACTCACACACACAGAGCCCTAGGGAATGTAACCCGAAATTGGGGATAGCGAGGGGGAGTAAATATATCTACCTATCCTGGAGAAGGGGGTCCAGTCCGCGGTGACGAGAGAGAGAGAGCTTCAAGCGTCCAGCGTCCTTGGCAAGGCAAGAGGCTTAGAGCAAACCTCAAGGGAACAGTGCTTGTGGATCCGGAAACATGTTCAAAGGAAGAGAGGCTTAGGGAAGAGACCCTAAGGGAGCAGCATCCTTGAAGCTTGCACAATTTGAATGAGGCCACAGCTCTACCTGTATAGGTAAATGTGCCCTGAGGTGGAGGAGAGTCCTCCTAGCAGTTAGGACAAAGACTCCAATGGTCGGTTCCTGGGTTAGACAAAAGGCTTGAGTACTTTAATTGATAGCTGCCGGGGTGTGTGAATACAAATGTAAAACTAGTTCTAGCGCTGCACAAAAAGGACAGTTTGCTGATGAAGTACACTGGAGTTAGGTTAAGTGTTTTTAGGGAGGGGATACATTGTGCCAGGAATGACTGTCTATACTTATGAATGTCATTTGATTAGCTCCTCAGTCATGGACAGGAGATCTCATCACGGAAAGAGGGAGAGGAATGTGCTAAGTGGGGTTGATGCTGCGAGTCCTTTGTTGCTCTGGGCACCGGTGGGGCCAGAGATGGCAGTAAATCCAATCAAAATGCGGTCACTCCGCATTCCAGAGCTGCATTCCTTGCATGCCTGGTTTTCCCAGGCAGGACGTAGCAACTGTTAGAGGTCCTCTGGTGGCCATAAGTAGCCATTTTAAACTCCAGAGGCCTGCACACTTTTAATATCACACACAGCTATATGAAAACTGCTGTACAACTGGCGAAGGCCGGGCTTACACCCTTTCTTCAAAGACATTCCTCTCTAAGTCAGAATGTTAAGATGAAATTGTGCATGTCTGGTCAGCAGCAGCCAACAAACATTCTTTATCCTCTCTTTCTCAATAAAACTCTTACTGATTTCTGCGAATTACAAGGGACGTGCCTTTATGTACATCCTGAGACTGACATGGGTGACAAAAATCATGATGGCACTTATGTGCATGATGCAGTTGTAACATAAGACTCATTGAACTAAAAGAAAGGGTTTTTTTGTCATTTTAATGTTAGAGCCAGCCTGGAATAGTGGTAGAATTTTGGACTAGACCCAGGTTCAAATCCCCACTCTGCTGTGGAAGCTTGCTGGGTGACTTCATTCCAGTCATGCTTTCAGCCTAATCTACTTCACAGGATTGTTGTTGGAAGATACAATTCTTGAAAGTTTGAGACCTATCTACCACCTGTTTGTATGACCCTTGCCCCTCCTGGCCCACTTAAATCTACAAAAGTGGTGGTGGACTGGGTCAGTGACACAGTAAATGCCTTCCTGAGAGAGGGGGTAGTTGCCTCTACCTTGAAATGTGCACTGGTGTTTTCACTCCTAAAGAACTAAACTGTGGATGCAAGAGAGTTGGATAACAACTCGCCAGTCTCAAATGTATTGTTACTGAGCAAGAAGATTGAATGAATGGGATCTGTGCAACTTCAGGGACTCCAGAGTGATGTGGATTCTTTGGAGCTGTTTCAATCTGGCTTCAGGACTAGTTATGGGACTGAAACACTCTTGGTCACCCTGGTGGATTCCCTATGATGGGAGATGGACAGGGGGAGTGTGACCACGTTAATTCTTCTGAACCTCTTGGTGGCTTTTGATACGATCAGGCATGGTGTCCTTCTGGACTGCCTTTTGGGGTTATGACTGGGAGGGAACGTTTTGTGGTGATTTCATCCTACCTCAAAAGTAGGTTTCAGAGTGTAGTGCAGGGAATTGCTGCTCCATCCCTTGGCTTCTTGCCTATGAAGTCCCGCAAGGTTCTGTCTTTTCAATATCTACGTAAAGCTACTGGGAGAAGTTATCCAGAGATTTGGGCTGAGTTGCCACTAATATGCGGATGACATTCAGTTTTATCTCATGTTTCCAGCAGATCCCAGGGAGGCTGTGGAAACCATGAATAGGTGCCTGGAGGCACTTTGGGAATGAATGAGAGCCAAGAAGATTAAACTTTATTTGCTTTACACACAATTCACTAAACCCTGCCTTTTGCTTCTGACCCAAGTGCCACCTGGATTGTGTACTACTTGATTGCAGGGGGTTTATAAGAACATCAGGGGTTTTTTACACAAAAATTTCCCTTATTTGGGCAGCTGCAGTGGAGCATTGTTTTTCCTCCAGTCGTGGAGAAATCACACACTGCCTTTTGTTATCTTGTTTTGCTCCATTCCTTTTTAAACCTCAAAAATTAGATCACCCAGTAGTATAGCACAGGTGAAAGGAAGGTTTTTGCTGTTGCCAACACACAAGGCTCTGTCCTTGGACCCACCCTAGTACCAAACATTATTAATAACAAACTGGCAGTCCTGCCTGATATTGAAACACCATCAAGAGTTCAATTATAGAAAAAAGAGACCAACTTTAAATTAGATTTCACAGGTATAAAAAACAATAAAAATAACCTCAATAGCTAATGTTTTTGTGCATTGCTTAGAAAATGGAGCAAATAATGCTCCCCTTATGGTATTTTCAAGTAAGGAAAATGGTAGGAAGGAAGGCTGAAGCCCTCCTCCCTGCCACAGTCCTAATCTCAACTGGGCCTATTTGGTGCTACAGTGCCCATGGGGAAGGAGCAGTTGCTGTCTGACTGCAAGGCCCTGTGGGTCAGCCATGAGTAAATGTAATGTTTCATTTGGTTCTGGTCTGATAGATTCATATTCCAAGGTGAAATTCAAAATGCAGTTTTAAAGCTAGGGCTGCCAGGTCACCTGATGGGGGCAGGGGGATCCCCACTCTCAGCCTCTGCACTCAACTTCACTCACCTGGCTGGTGGGTGGGTGGGTGGGAGGCCTGGGGAATGGGCACAGAAGACAAAAAACCTCCCAGGCCAGCATGCGGCAGATGTGCAGATGTGTGTGAAGATCGTAAAGGCAAGTGCCAGATCTCCCTCTCCTGCCAGGAGGGTAAGGGGACCTCGAAACCTTATTAAAAGCCAAAATAGTTTAGGTGATTTGAGGAATTGCCGCACAAGCTCACCTACTTTCTAGGATCATCTATTACTGTCTTGCTTTGTAGGGATGAGATTGTGGGATATGCAGTTTCAGCTACAGATCTCAGACTGTTTTAATTTCCTAACCGACAAAGCCCCCAACCCTTTGACCTTCCACAAACTTGTGAAAATAATTTTATTCTGGAGAGCATTTGTTATTTTTATTTCCTGAACCGGTTTTAACTTGTAGGTTCTATTGTTGACTTCTGATTATATGACCAACAGCCACCTTTTATCTCTGTATCTCTGGTGCTTTTAAAGTTTTATTACCATTTTTATGACTCACTTTTATTCTCATGCAGATCTGGGTTTTTAAAAAATGTGTTTTATAAACATACAATGCTTTAATTTCATGTTGTGAATTGCCTTGTGCCATTCGTATGACAAGTAAGACATAAATCTTGTAAATAACTAAATAAAATGCATCAATATGACTATCTGGTCAAATTCTTCTTAGCAAAATATGCAAAGTTAGTGTAATGTAGTGTTTAGAGTAACAAACTATGAGACAAATTGATACACAGTCATGAAGTTCGAGGGGTTACTGGGGTCTACTGTAGACATGGGCACGAACAGCATTATGAACAAAAAACCCTACGAACAACCGAATCTGCTGTTCTCGAACAAGCTGTTCATGAGGCCCCATCCTAAACGAACAGGTGGTCGTGGCAAGCCTCGTTCATTGCCTTCGGCAGCCGCTCATCAAGCCAGACAGTCTGGCACCTGCAATCAATCCCCTTGGCAACTGGAGGAAGGGAGGGACTGAACTCTATCTGAACTCCTTCTGGCTTTCCTTCTGACTTTAACCCTTCAAAGTACTTCCAGCAGAGAGTCCTGTTTTTGCCACTGTGAAGAGAAAATGACAGCCAATGGGGAGACCCATGGAGCATGCCTTTCCCGGGGTGCAATCTCTCTGAAACTTGGGGGGTCTTCAGAGGACAGTGAGGGCTATGTCCCCTGCAAATTTGGTGGGTATTGGACATTGGGAAGGTCACTTTTGTAACCCCTCAAACTAGCTGCCAGCAGACACTGCTGTTTTTGCCAGGACAGGGCCCTTTAAACTATCAACTGGTAGGCGGCAGGGGGGAATTCCCCCCTGCCGCCTGCCAGCTGATAGTTTAAAGGGATCTTTAAAGGGCTACGTAAGTGGGTTTGAGGGAAGGGGGGCTAAGTGGGGTGGTTGGGTTTGGGGTGGGTTCTGGCCCCCACGAACAACGAACATGTCTGGGAACAGTTCATGTTTGTCCATGTTCATTGTTCATTGTTCGTGGATGGCAACAAACAATGAACAGGGTGTTTGGAGGTTTTCCCCCCGTTCATGCCTATGTCTAGTCTACTGTTTCTCAACCTAACCTACTTCATGGATTGAGGATAAACCTGAGCTCCTAGAAGAAAGAGCAGGATAAAGATGTACTAGATGGATTGAAAACTTTCCAGCCTTCTGCTTGAGAAGTGAATTTGGTGAACTCAAATATATAATCTGTCTAATGTAGATTTTCTTGAAGCTTCTTACCTTCCAAAGGATTTTTGTAAGTTCAATCAAAACGTTGTCTTAATGTCAGACTATGATTTTCATTTGTGCAAAACTCACATTGAAGCCACGTAAATTAAATATGATGTGAGTCACGAGCTGAGGAGTGTTACTATAAAAGTTACAGAAATGTATTAAAATATTCAAAGAAAAATAGATAAACACACCAAAAACCCATGTACAGAATAAAACCCTTTCCTCTGCTCCAAGTTGCCACAAAAAGCTCTTTTCAATATTTGAAGCAATAACCTCTTTATTTGAGACTTCTTTTTCAAATAACCTCAGTTAAGAAGTCAGATTCCTTGACAGAGACTGTGAATCTTCAGCAGTTGTAGGACTTGGCTTAAATTACAGGATAGGCTAAAATTCAATTTGCACAGCATGGAGAAATTCAGCTACAGGAAAAACTGCAGCTCTTGAATTTCTGTCCATCACTGTTTTTTTTAAAGGTACATCTCTAGTACTCATTGCAAAATAATACCAGTGCTTAATTGTACAATTAACAGATTCCACTCCCGCTCTGCCCCACAGCAAAAAAAAATCTTACGAAGAAATGAGAACTCTAATGAATCTTCATTCTGACCATGTGTTGGCTATGCCCCCTACCTCCATTCCTTACTCCTGCTTTCTATTTCTTCCTTTGGCTTCACCTCATGTGACTAGACAGGCTAAAAGGGACATTTGGGTACCTCCCCCCCCCCTTTATGATGCCCTGAGTTTCAATTTTGGTCAGATTATTACCACTGGGGGAATCTCTTTTGCTTTCTCTGCCTGCTCCCCATTGGTTGACACACTTTAACATTTTTTCCTTGTTGTTCTCAGCTTATGCACAGTTGCTTGGTCACACCTGGGTCAAATCCACATTCACTCATTACCCACATGTTTATCGGATATCTTTCGTTTGCCTCTAATTCGTGATTTTTCCCTCTTCGTTCACATTCCTGCTTCCAATCCGTCTTTCTCGCGCGTCCCTCTGGTCACATGGCCGCTTGAAAACTGCTTTTTTGGGCAGGACCTTTTTCCCCGCCCATTTTTAAAAATTTTTTGAGCGCACTTTTCCGTTATTTCGATCTTGCCTTATAAAGAAACATCATTGAAGATAATGATGCCTCTCTTTCCCCCACTGACAGCACTGATGGTTCTCTCCCGTTTCTTTTTTGGAAATTTGGAAGCATGTGGGAAGCTTTCGTGGGCATTTCCTATGCAGGACAGTTCAGTGCCTGAATTTTACTGAAGTTTCACTTCCTTGGAGTGTCATTATTTTGATATTTTGTAATTTCAATATTACAGTAATATAAAATAAAAAAATAAAAAACAGTTAAAAAGGAAGTTTCGCGAGTCCGTTCTGAGGATGGATTCACCCCAAAATGATTTTTCAAACTACCAGATTTGATTCAGAAACAGCATAATCAATAAATCCAATGCTATGAAGTCAAAAACAGTCTTTTGCAGACTACGGAGCACTTGCAAGTTGAATCAGCCAATAGGAACTCTCGGAACGGCTGGAGAGACAGGAAGGGGGGTGGTTTTTAAAAAAACCGTGTAAATTGCGCATTGGCCCATTCACGGCCACCGTGAAACTCCCGTTGAAAACCTGTGACCACATATTTGGGAGAAATGCGAATGAAATGCATCTGTTTAATGAGGTAATGTGACTGGCACTCGGGATTGCGTGGGGAATGCGGGGAACATGCGACTTAGAATGAGTAATGTGGATTTGCCCCTGATAAAATCCCTTTGTTACACACTGAGATGCCTGTTTGCCTCCATCCCGGACTGCCCAAATAATTATGATACAGTATATACATATATATTGTTCATGGAGGAGCATTAGGAGGATCTTTTTTCAAAATGGAAAAAGAAGTCCATAGGCCTTCTTATTTTTCTGCATCCAATTGTTGGAACCATTTAGCTCCCTCTCCCTGCACCAGCTCTAATACAGACCTTGAACTGGGCTGGAAGAAAAATGCTTACAACACACTTTAAGGTGGGGAACTGAGCAGAGTTCAGCTGTTCACACCTGCACATTCTGTTTCTTTTATTAGAAATTAAAAGACCCTCCATGTTATGTTTTGCTTAGGAATAGGTATTATATGTACATAATACTGCAAGGGTGCCTATTGTATTGAGTTCAGATTTCAATTTAGCCATGTGAGAGAGAGCTACAATGCCATTTTCTGTAGCTTTTGCCATGAGGAAAAGACAGTGGCCTTAGAACAGATGCCAATATATTGGGTATATAAGAAAGAATTCTTCCCATATCTTTAGAGAAACAGTTTCAAATGTCACCATCACACCTACAGCAAAGCAGCTGATTGATTAGAAATTTAGGCCAAGCTGATACTGCATCTAAGCTGTTGAAATGCCAGGTGGGAAACAGAAAATATTACTCATGCTGAAGACATTAATGTCTAATATAAGGATAATAATCAACAAAATGAAAAAATAGGCCTTAAATTATATTGCTGGTGAAAGTTATACAATTAGCTGCATGATTAAAATTATAAAACTTGTTCAAGCCAGTTATGGGAACACCAAGTTTAAAATCAGATTAATTCATACTCAGAATAATGAATCTTGGCTCTGTTCTTAAAAGAATGATCCATGGGATAGTCAAAGAAATGATCTATGGATTGGTCAATCCATCACTTTTGACTCAGCCAGTAGAATGGCCATCCCAGGATACCACCCCCAAGTTGTACCTTGGGAAATTGTAACACAATTTGGCCAGGTTGAATTGCCACTTACAGGTTAACAAGTGGAAATCTGCAAGAAGCTCATAGAGGAAAGCAAATTCCATCACCTTCTATCACCTCCTCTTTCCCCCTCACTGATGCTGCCTTTTCTTCTACCCCATCCCATTGTTGCTTCCCCTCCCTGCTGGCACCTGCCCCCCCCACAGGTGTTGGGGGACTGGGCTTGGAGACATAAAACCTGCTAGACATGCTTTCTGCTTCAAGCCCCCCTCTGCTCCCCCATGGAGCAGAAAACAGGCAGGATGCCTGTTCCAAATTTCTCTACCCCCAACCAGCTCATTGGGAGTCTGTGCTTGGAGAAGTCCACATGAGCTGGCTGATAGTGGCTGGAGAGGAATGTTTATTTATTTGTTTGTTTAAATATTTATATCCTGCCTTTCCTGATTGTTTAAGGAGGCTTACAAACTCAACCCAATTATGGAATAAAACTCCAAATAGTCCTCCTCCAAATCCCTGATGCCTACTAGATGCAATTGAAGTCCTAGCAAATAAAATCGCTTTGAAGTAACCTGTAAGCACTTCTTGAGATGGCAGCTCCTCACCTTAGCAGGAAGCTCATTCCACAGGGGAAGAGTTCTGATGGGAAAGGCACAGGCTCCCCTGTCATTCATACTTCCTGCTCCAAGAGTCCCCTGCTGATCCCCACTTCTTCACCTCACTGCTACCTCCTTTCCCCTTCCCACCAGCGCCTCCTCTTTCTTCTCCTCCCCTCCACCTTCCCCACACCTGCCACTACCTTTTCACCCTACCCCGTTTTTCTCCTCCCCCGCTGCCACCACCTCCACTTTCCATCATAATTGCTGGGAATTCCTTTCATAATTTCATAATTCCTTCCCCCCATCATTGCCACCTCCCTCCCCCATTGCTGTTTGCTCCATGTTACCACTTTTCTTTTTTTTAAAAAAAATGCCAACTTATTTGGTGTTGCTAGGCAACTACACAATACTGATCTAATCTCATAAGATCTTGGTTAGTTTTTTTGAAGTAGCAATATGCACACAATCCTTTTTTGGTTTTGGCTTAAAAACACCGCCCCCCCCCCCCACTTTTTGGATTTTCTTTCTTTCTTTTTTTGTAGAAACAGCCTCCAGTTTTGTACATGGTCCTATTGTGCAGTAGGAAATACAGATGGGAATTTAATCTAGACAGAAACTGGTTAGTTTTTAGGCAGTTAAACCTAAACCAATAGTTATAATTATTAAATATACACTTCATGTTTACGTAGTCATTTCTTTTCTTTCATATTTTTATTTTAAATTGTATTAATTAACTTGCCATTATATCTTTTGAATGTATTTGTAACTAGCCATTTGAAGATTTGACTCAGAGTTTAATTGGATCCTATGGGCATTCTGCTAGCAGATAAGGGAAGAGAGACAATTTCACCCAACCCCCACCCCTCACTATAGCCAGGATGGATCCTAGGCTTGCCAGCTCCAGGTTGGGGAATTCTTGGAGATTTTAGGGGTAGACCCTGGAGAGAGCAGGATTTCAGGAGGAGAGGGACCTCAGTGAGGTATTCTGCCATAGAGTCCACTCTACAAACCAGCCATTTTTCTCTAGGGGAATTCATCTCTGTACTCTAGAGATCAATTGTAATTCTGGGAGATCTCTAGCCACCACTTGCAGGTTAAAACACACACACACACACACCCTTCCTGGAATACACAGTAAATATCAATACGTTTCAATAAATTTATCTATGTGTAAAGTGCAAAACGTGTGCAATCTCATTAATAAATTACAATAAATATATCCAATTTCATCAGAAAGCACAATAAATATAACAATAAATAAGCATATTTGTATGCTATCTGGGACCACCAACCCCAGAACTTCCTTCTTGGAGGACATAGGGGAGGGCAGGAGAGGAAAAGATCCTCTTCCATCAGCCAATGTATGCAGCACATAGAGCTGGATTCTGCCAGCTTTGTTGCTTGATTCACCCTATTCCACTCCTTGCAGCCGCCTATGTCCTGACTGGTTTTTGTGCAGTTAGGCCCCACAGTCCCTGACATAGTCTTTTCATTGATCAGAATAAGAGCATCCTCCTTCCTTCACCAGTGGAAAAGCTGCTAGGATCCAACCCGTAGCATTTATTATATTAGGTGCTTGTTCTGTCCTTCTTCCCAGGAATTCGGGGAGTGTACATCATCCCCTCTAATGGGGATGGTGTCAGCATAGCACATGGTGGGTCCTATGCGTACCACCTGTGCTTCCAGTCACATGCATTGCACAACATTGTTGGGGGACAGCCACTGTGCTAGGCTTGCCATCCCCTGCCAGGGGCAGGGGAACCCCCGCACCCACCTGCCACCCCCTGGTCCTGCTTACCTGGCCGTGGGGAAGGGAGGCACAGGATGGGACAAGTGTGTGCTCATGCTCCCCCTCATCCCAGGGCCAAGCTAAACGTGATGCCAGGCACATGTTCTTTAATGTGTCAGGTGATGCAACTTTATCTGGGAACTGTAGTTTTAAAAAACAGAGTCACTCAAGATCACTGGGGAGAGGAAGGATTCTCTCATGCCCCCCCCCCGCCACCTCTGTTGGCTGCTATTATTGCTGGGACAATAATACGAGCCTAATCTACCTCACATGTTCATTGTGAGGATAAAATGGAGGGCAAAGATAGTTTCAAAGGCAGAGAGTGTCCAGGCCCACTCTCCTGCCTACTGCTTGCACTCCCTTTCTGTCCTCCTGTCTGCATGACCCTCTTCCACCACACACCTATGCATTCATATTTCCATGCCAGCTCAGTCACTCACTGACTCTACTCTCAGTCTCACATTGGGTTGGCAGGGGTTCTAGGGGTCAAAATGAGGGTGGAGGGGGCTGGGGAGAAGTGGGGTCCCCATTGGACAGAAAAGTAGGTTGTAAATGAACTAATTACATTTATAAGAAACTTGGATGAGAAACTGATGCAAGGGCAAAATTCAGTAATGATTCCTTAGATATGACAAATATGAGATTGTTGTCAGGGCAAACTGCCTGCCTAGAGATGTAAGTAATTTTGTCAATTCACCTACATACTTATGAAAGTATATGCAATTCCTATAATGCAATATTTCTGTTACTGTTGCATTCAGTCATGAATGTATTAAATTTGAGACAGAACATCCCAGGAGAGAGATAAGTTGTAGATGTAGGAGTGGATGGAAGCAGAAAGGTGGGGGAGGTGCGGACTCTGTAACATGTCACTGATCCCTTCTCTAGTTTCTAAGTGACCTCTCCCCCCACCCCTTGGGAATATCAGTTGCCATAACTTGAACCAAGGATTTGGCTTTCAGGGCTTGATTTGGGAGCTGGGGCTTGAACATCACACTATGATTGGGGGTATGAAATCTGTCATGAAACTCACTGGTTGAACTTACCCAGGCTTTTCATTAATGGTTTTATTTTAACAGCTTTTTAAAATGGTCTGCTTCTGTTTTACGGATAGTTTTTACATCGTTGATGTCCAATGGCTTGTATTAACTATGAGCCATGTTGGGTAGAACACTGAAAAGGCAGCATAGAAATATCCTGAATAAATAAATAAAATAAATAAACCATCTCACCCTTATCTGGAACTCTACTGCAACAATCACTCACCTCTCATTGCTGAGAGCATCTAATGCCCTTTCTCAGAACACTTTTCTCTCTTCCCTTCCATATCTAGCACAGCCTTTTGGATCTCTCTCTGTCTGTCTATTGATCGATCAATTGGTATATAGATATAAATACATAGTCGTTATTATTGGTGGTAGTATTACTCTGTCCAGCACAAAGCTCCACAAACATACATTAACACTCCATCCTAGTGGGATTATTTTTTCAAGTTAATTTTTTCATCACCACAATCTCCTGTGTAATGTGCATTTGTGTAATTTTTCCCCTTCAGGCTCAAAAAGATGGCCTGTTCCTTAAACAAATCCTGTATTGAAGGATTCTTCAGACAAACTAGCATTGTACTAGCGAAGACATCAGTAAGACCTTTTGTAGCCAAATTAGAACTAATGACCACTAGCACAAATGCTTTTCTCTGTTGCCTGCAATCTGTAAGAAACTTGACCACATATATCAATTTCTGCTGCAAGACGCTGGCAACTCTTAGGATGTGCTCCTGGGCAGCTGTTCCCAGACTTTATTATCCCGAGAAATCCTATATTGATTTATACCAGCATGGACCTCCGAGTCCTCCCCTCCTCTCTCACCCACACACAGCAAATGTTAAACAGAATCATTTAAAAGTGTGCACGTAATCCCGCCAAGCCGCATGGAGGCTCTGATGTTCTAACATCCCCAAAACAATATAGTAAAGCCCTTATCAACTATAATTTAAAAGCATGTCCTATCACATCCACAAAAGAAGTCAAAACACAGAAAACAGAAGAATTAAAGCCAATCCACAAATGCTTCAGATAATAAGAATTTTTTCTTAGTACCTAAAAGTGGACAAATTTGACGCCAGGCAAGTGGCTTCAGGGAGGAAGTTCCTAAGGTTCCTCTATGACTAACACATCCCTGTTTTCAGTGACCACCAGCTTTATGGAAAGCAGGGCACACATAAAACTTCAATTTTTGGACAGATTCCTTTGGGATCTGTACACAAGATATCTTTAGATCAGTCATTCACACAGCATCATGATGACACATTCCTGAAGCTGCTGCCTGCGTTGTTGTGCAATGCAGTACAGAGAAAAAGAAGCTGTCATGCTTTCAGGAACAACAGAAATCCAGCAACAGAAAACCTCCAACCTTAGTCCATCAATCATCTTGGTATGATTGGATGAATATCAGGTTCAAATTCACATGGGTAACATCTCCAACGAATCTGTGGGCTGTACTCGTTTTTCTCTAGTTTATTATTTCCAACCACTGTTAAACTTTTTGTATTTAGAGTGTGATTCTTTGATTTGCTCTCAAAGTGATGAGTATTTCTCAGAAGCTATTTCCAGACTGGTTATTTGGCCTGGGTTTGATGCTACTGGGAAATGTATTTTTTTGCACATTTCTCCACTGTGGTGCATGTATGCACCTCTTGTGGAATCTTTCCTGGAACTCTGAACTTCTGGTGTTTTGTAGACGAGAGGTCCACTTGGATTACTGGATACCTGAAAGTTCATAAGCTGCCTCAGATGACATCCCTACCCCCTCAAAAGGATATGTCTATTAAATTTCAGCTTCCATTTCCATTCTATGCCTGCCTCGGAGCCTTACCCCTTTCTTACAGAAATCTCTTAGAAGTGAGTGTCATTCTGTTTACAAGTAGCAGTTTCTGTAGGACTGAGAAATCATAGAACAGAGGTTTCTCTCTTATTCTTGGCCTTCCCTAGTGTGAATTTGGACCCAGGTAAAAAGTGGGCTTTATTCATCTAGATACATAACTAGCATACATTTGTCTTCCTGAGCACACATGGTAACAACAACACACCTAAAGGAGAAAAAGACAAAAAAATTGGCTGACAAAGCTTGTTTTCAGAAAGCATTCAAACACGTAATCAGATCTGCAGCTTGTGAACAGTGATTGTTGCTAGGATGACACCTAATCAGCCTCCAGAACCACAATTCATCGGACTAGTGGAAAAATTACTGTCATTTTAAAATGGAAGCAGTATACTTATACCACAGGTGTTATCGTAATGCTGGTTTCTGGGAACCTCCTCTACACATTAAAAACCAGTCACCTGCTTGATTACAGCTTAATAATGACATACAATTTTAGGACAATTGTACAACCTAATCCCATACGCCCACACCCCAGGGATCTCACCAGCATTCTATATGGCTATTTGTTTTAAAGAAAGAGTTTAAAATCCTCTTCAGAATAAAAACGTAAAGCAGTGAACATAAATAATAGTACAGTTAATGGCTAATGATTGTAGATATGTTAAAATATGGCTAAAGCAAGAAGGATAATTAAGCAGTGTTTAAACTTGAGATCAAGGATGTCTTTCAGAGGTTATACATATAAGTTTGCTGTTTTGCTAAAATAACTATATAGCCAAAGTCCTTTCAGTAGCGTGAGGTACAGGCATTGTCATTTCAAGTTATGGCTCCATTGCTGTGAACAGTAATTTTCATAATACTCTCATCATACATTGTTGTGATGGGCACAGAGTATATCTTCACTTTAGAACAGTTTAATTCTCATGTCTTCTCCCCAAGATTACAGCAAAATCTGACCTTATCAGAACAGCTTCAGATAAAGCAAATGAACTCTGGAATTCTAATTAAGATTCTTCATTATCAGAACATATAAAGAATAATTTTGTGGAATGATTTTGTGAAACTTAGAAATAAATCCCATGGTTGTCAGTGGCCTTTAGGCAGTTCCATGGTTCTTTAAAAAAACACTGGGCTCCTTTTTTTCCTCTTGCCAGGACTAAAAAAAGACTAATGTGATAAATTCAGATTAAAATAGTCTGAGAAGAGAGGGTTATGAAATCCCCCCCCCTTTCTTGCAGACCTCCATTTCTAGGAGATGCAGAGAGGTGGGACATGTGGAGCCATAGAAAAGGGGCAAAAAGCCCTCCTGCTGGCAAAAGTGTCCCCTCTCCCTACCCTTTACTGATAGAAACCAAGGCTTGAAGGCTGACAATATTGTTCTGGTGGCCTAGCAACTCCCATAATAACGTCTGAAGGGCATTCATTTCTTAAATCTATAGTTACTGCTTCTATTATTTTGGAGGAGTTAGCTCCCTCATTTTTTTTTAAAGATTCTGATTTTTTTCTGCAAATTTGGGGCTTTTCCCAGGTTTGTAGAAATAGCCATCTTCATGGTGCCAGTCTCCAGATTTAAAAATCCACAGATTGGCCCATGTTGAGAATTAGATATATTGATGATCACAAAGAGATTTTTTTTGTTACAACTCAACTCTCCCTTTGTTTCTCCTCCTTGGAAGTAAATATCACTTTCCTTTCCTCTGTGACCACATCATTTCCCATAACTTGTTGTTCTTCTCATTTGGGTAGTTCCTGTTTTCTCCATAAGAAGCAAGTTTTTTTCTCTACAAGTTCAACCCAATTTTCACCAAGAAGAGTACCGCATTGTCTTCAAAGGTTAACAGTTGCCATCTGCCTTGACTACTTGCTAATAGATTTTTTTAACATACAAATTACTTCATTTGTTTTAAAAAGAAATTATGAAAAACTATACACAAGAGTCACATATGAGAGTCATACTACAATGAGTAGTCTCATTTTCCCAGCAGTTTAAAATTACCTCAGATAGACTATGACAAATATGGTCAGTTTACAAACGAGGGTCTATAGCAATTTATGTTCAATGGAAGCTCAGCTTGAGCCACAATGGAAAAGACAGTTGATGACATTTTGCAATTGCTGCATGAAATTTTAACTGTTCAGCGTAGCAATATAGTGTGAGTACATAGGCATGACACAAAGGCTGAGGGAAATATAAATAAGAGCAACTGTTCTTCATAAGAAAACCATCTTGCAATCCTGGCAGGTGAATATTGTCTTTGTACACAACTTTAGATAGGCCCAGTGTTCTCCTCTGTCTGTTTTTCCCTTTATTATATTTAGTCAGAAATCGGGCCATTTCTGGTGTAACATTAGCCCTCTGGAATAGCCTGCCTTCTGTTTTTTTCAAAGGGATTTCTGTTAATATTGAGGGTAATTAGGGTCTCCTTCCTATCCACCCACCCTTTATTTTGGCTGCTGCTCAGAGATGCTTGTATTTACTTTTAAGAAGGAAAATACTATTTGTGGGAGTTTAGATTGAATTGGACTGAGAGACAGAGAAATTTTGGATTGATTTTATGCGATTACTTGATTTCTGCTGTTAACTGTCTTGAGCTCTTTGGGATAAGTGGAGTACCAATATTTTAAAATCAACAAGGGATGCAAATAAGGTAATTCTGTTGCATTTCATTTCAATGTGGACATCTGCATAACGTTCTTATTGTGGAGGAAATGAAGGTATTTGTGTGATATTTATAAAGGTAACTAAATGCAGGATGGTTTCAGCTGCTTTCCTATGTGTGCGTGAGCCTCTCTCACCACCCTTTATGAAGCAAATGTAAGCTGAATCACACAGAGAAGGTCTTTACACCAACTAATGAAATGCAGCTACTGCTTCATTAAAATCTTGCAGAAGTTTCGACATTGTAACCATGGAAATAGGATAATATATAGCATCAGAATTAAAAGATATGTAAAAGTTTAAATAAAATACTCTTAGTCACACTGAAAGTTAGCCAGAACACCTTTGGCTTGATGCTATTTAATAAGCTGAAGCAGCTGGGATTGTATTTCACAGAGAAGGGAATTGTGGATATGAGGCAAAAAGCCATATTATCAAAATGATGACTCTCAGCACTGTCATGGCAGCCTGTGTGGGTGACAGTTCACTAGGGCCCTGTATGGGGTGGGGCACACCTTCAGCTATGTGTGCACCTACGATGGTCAGTGCTGCCTCATATAATAACCTTGCTGATTTGCTTGCAAATAGAAGTGAGCATTTTGAAAAGTTTTAGGTCTGTACAGTTACGGCATACAGCATGGAGGTTGACTGAAGAGTGACTCACAATGCATGCTTACAATTTTGCTGGCTGTTTGGATTAGGTAGGCTCCAGAACCATCACTGCTCAGGTCATGCATCATTGAAAACTAGTGTGCATTTCCTTTGCTTCTGCACACTTGGGGACATTAAGCATGTTCAGAAATTTACTGGATCGAACTATACTTCTCCAGGCCACAATGCAAGAATACCTAAACTTGATCCGGTTACCACAAATAAACACATACAACTTTGGAAGTTGGACAGGGAGGCAAAATGGGCAAGGATGGAATACTGCTATACAGTAGGATCAAGAAACCAAAGAAAGCACCCATTTCATAGAGTATTTTTTCCATTGGGTGCAAGGGCAGATGGATGCAGAAGTCGGAGAAGGACAGCTGTGGGCAAACATTTGCACACAGTATTGATGAACAAACATGAATGCTTCCATGGCAGGCAAAACAGCCTTAATAATCGGTCTCTCCAGACAAGCAGCAATCTCTTCTTTTTTGTGGTTCTTGCATCTTATGGAAGGAGAAAGCAAAAGGCTGCAAGAAAAGAAAAAAATATTTTATTACTCGGCAAAAAAATCCACTATGTGTTTTGTCAAATAACCTTTCTTCAAAGGAATCTATAAAAAAATATACAAAAACATGTACTGAGTTTTCATAATTTTATAACAAGGGCTATTTAGTTAAAATCATATGAATAAATAAAAATGTATTAAAAGATCAAATTACAATTCATCCAGTTTAATATCAACTAGATACAAGAGCATTAAGCACAATCAGCATAGCTTATTCTGTCCTTATGACTGCATAAGAAAAAAGAAAGAAAAAAGAAAGAGAAAAACTCACTGCATGTAAAAAAGATAAGAAATGCTGTCCAATATCCAACAGGTTTTGGCTCAACTTCAAAAGAATATTTCTTCTGCCTAGATAGATGTTACAAACCTGTAATATGTTTGGGGGGAAAGTAATGTGTGTGTGTGTTTAAGGATGCTGTGAGCAGGTTGGAGTAGGATGGTTCTTTAAAAGAAGTTTTCATTTATAGTCCACCTTCCTCTCTGAAACTCAAGGTTTAAAATCAATGCAGTAAGAATAGTGTAATATATACAACCCACACAATTAGAGAACATTACACTATAACAGTATAAAACAGAGCTGGAATTACAAGACTGTAGAACAATGCACAATGTTACATGCAATTATATTATCATCGTTACATTCCATACGACTGTTAATGTAATAAAGCTGAACTACAAAATTAGAGAACAAGGCAGTAAAACATAATGTAATATATACAATGAAAACTGCCTTAAATTCTAGAGGCGTTATATGTAGCCTTATTTACATTATTAAGAATGCCCTCCTGAACAATTCTGTTCTCCACGTTCTGCAGAATGATAGAAGCGGGGGAGCCCCTGTTCTGCATGGTGGGGAGCCAGCAGGGAGAATGCTTGGGAATCCCATTTGCAGGGTGGCCCTCTCAGAAGGCTTTGTTCTGAGGAGCGAAGCTGATTCTGATTTCTTTGTCACTCGTTGTTTTGTGTTGCTTTACATGGCGTTCCAAAGGCACATCCAAGCAACTTTGGTGTGAAGCCTGTGCGTGGGTGTTAGGAACAGGATGAGATCTGCCAAGGTTCTGTATGCCTGTTATAAGGGATTTATTGCTTCTTTGGGAGATGCGGTTTTCGTGTGGTTGAGCGTGATCAAGCTGGAAGGCTTTCCACATTTGAACTGCTGGATCAGATTGCTAGGAATATGTACTAGTTCACCCGCCAAGTGAATCCTTTACCAATGTGAGGATCTGATTAAAGAAGTGTTAATGAATGCCTGTATCATCACCCATGCCCCAGCTCCCTTTATGCAAACCTGGGAATTGGGTTGTCCCCTACTGCAAAGAACTGCCAAGAATCAGATAGTTTTTTCTCATGACCCACAGATACCAGCAATTCTAGACCCATTCTTTGTTATTCATTCTTTTCCTTTCCAGTGTTTGCCGCATCAGACAACGCTGAACAGGATTGGGTCAACATCTCACAGCCTTGCTTTCCTCCCTGAAGCAAGGTTATGTCTCATTATATGAGGGTAGGAAATGTCGTTTATTTCCCTTTCTACTAACTTACAGGGGCTTGCTTTGTGTCCCTATCAAAGATTTTCATTCCATCCCCAAAGCCATATTGGCTTAATCAGCCCAATTTTAAGCCCAGACACCAACCTAAACTTGAGACCTATTTCAGAGCCCACATAAAGCCTCTGACAATATGTGCAAAAGCAAGCTTTCAAAGACAGTTCAGACGGAGTTTCACCAGTCCGCCCCCTCCTGCTCTTTCTGGATTTGTTGTGAGTGCTGCATTGTACCTGTCTGTAGCTTCTCTCTAGCTGCAAATCTCTCTCCTGTGGCACTGAGAATCCCCAAATGGTAAATAACACAAGGCTTTGCTCCAGCATGTTCTAAATGTGTAAAAATGTTGAACTGATTACTCGCTAATTAGAACTGACATTTTAACAAACTGAATCTCCGTTTCATTATAACACTTCCACTGTGTTGTTAGATTTGGTCACAAGGAGATATGTAAGTATGCTTTCATTGCATGGACTTCTTTTATGAACAGCCTCTTATTGTGGTATTCAGACCACAGATTTTAGTGTCCTAAAGTGGAATTGAATCAATTGTTGGTGGATGTTCATACAAACCTGATCCTATCATCTGTGATTAAGTTCTGTTTGTCTGGTTGATTTTGGAAACAACATGAGGGACTAAGAGGAGTTTATTCTGATCCAGAAAAGTAATTCTTAACACCAAGGCATTAAGAAGCATGAACTTCATGAACTATCAAAGAGAGGGCAGGATGAGTGGATAGAACAAGAATGGTGTTGAGGATCGTGACAAACTGAAGTTTCCTTATTTGTGGGCTTCATGGAAGAATCTCACTTGCCCTGCTAGAAAAAAGACCTGGATATAGCAGGTTCCGTCTTATGTTCTAAGGCAGAAACATAGAAACATAGAGCTGGAAGGGACAACAAGGGTCATCTAGTCCAAACTCCTGCACAATGCAGTAAATTCATAGCTATCCCCTCCCCCCAGTGACCCCTGCTTTATGCCCAGAGGAAGGAAAAAACCTCCAGGATACCCAGCCAATATGACTTGGAGGAAAAATGCCTTCCTGGCTCCAAAGTGGTGCCTCTTTGCATTATCCTGGGCTTATGAGAAAGGGCCAATAGATCCTAGCACTGGCTCATCCATTCATACCATCCCACTCCCAATACAAACCACAAATAAGGCTATCTCCATAGTATACAGAAAACCAACAGAAGAAACCTCCACTAGAGACTACAACAATTACTCAATATATGATTTATAGATTTTATATAAACAAAGTGCAAGTGAAATATGTGCAAATTACAATATATGTGCAAATCTATGTATCACTTTCATAATGAAAACTATTTTTAACAACCAACTATTAACAGACCATATTGAAGGTAAACATTGCCATCTTCACAATATTTTCTACATGATTTTTCCTTTTTAGGGTCCAACTACCAGCTCCAGACTAGACATGGGCAGAAGAGCATTACAAATGCAAAAGAGCCCATGAACAGCCTGTTCGGCTGTTCACGAGGTCCCATTCCAAACGAACAGGTGGTCGTTGGAAGCCTTGTTCATTGCTGTTCATCAAGCCAGACAGTCCGGCACCTGCAATCAATTCCCATGGCAACTCAGGCAGGGATTGTCTGAACTCCTGCTGTTGCCCTGGAAACCCGGAATCAAAGAGGAGTTTAAATGCCCATTTCCATGCTGCTGTGAATCAGCTGATCATCGGGGGCTTCCCCTATGAGCGGCTGAGTGCTGGCTGCCCCTCTCCTGGTGAGAGAGGGATGGGGAGAATATCCCTGCTCCTCTTAGCACTGGGTGAGTCAGCACTGCGTGGCTTCTTCTGCCTGGTGCAAGAGGGACAGGGAGATTCTCCCTGCCTCACTTGTATGGGGCAGGAGCAGACCCGGGGCACCGGCCCTGCCGGGTGCAAGTGAGATATGGAGATTCTCCCTGCCTTGCTTGCACAGGACAGGCCCTGCCGGGTGCAAGCAGGACATGGAGATTCTCCCTGCCTCACTTGCACGGGGCAGGAGCAGCCCCGGAGCGCTGGCCCTACCAGGTGCCAGCAACACAGGGAGATTCTCCCTGCCTCGCTTGCACGGGGCAGGAGCATCCCTGGGGCGCCGGCCCTGCTGGTTGCCAGTGAGACACGGAGATTCTCCCTGCTTCACTTGCATGGGGCAGGAGCAGCCCGGCAGTGCTGGGGTGGGGCAGGGGGCTGGGGTTGTTTAAAGGGTCCTGCTGCTTGCAAGTGGCAGGACAGGGCCCTTTAAACTATCAGCTGGCAAGCGGCAGGGGGGATTCCCCCTCCCGCCTGCCAGCTGATAGTTTAAAGGGATCTTTAAAGGGCCAGGTAAGTGGATCAGAAGGGAGGGGGTCTAAGTGGGGGTGGTTTGGCGGGGGGGGGGGCTGCAGGCCTCCATGAACAACAAACAACGAACATGTTCCTGACAGCATTATGTTCGTTAATGTTCGTTTTCGTTGTTCATGGACAGCAACTAACCACGAACAGCGTGTTTGGTTTTTTTACATGTTCATGCCCATGTCTACTCCTGACAGACCATATTGAAGGTAAGTGTTACTTAACAGTATAGTCCAAATAGTTAAATCAGTTCTTTTTCTCTTTTTTTGCAAGCATAAAGATACAGTGATGAAATATCCCATGTCAAGTGAAGACTGTGGTCCAAAAGGAAAAATGGCTAATGGGCCTGCCGGCTAATTTTCAGCCTGTTTTGGGGTTCTTCTTCATGGGTTGTATAATATGCTTTAAAAGCTGTCCATTCTCTATTGTTCATACAAAAGTTCCTGCATCCTGTTGGCAGAAGGCTCCAGACTGATAGCACATATAGCACTTGCACTTTGTTTATATAAAATCTATAAATCATACATTGAGTAATTGTTGCAGTCTCTGGTGGTGGTTTCTCCTGTCCCTCTCATTCATATTGAGTGACAGAATCATTATTGCTGTCTGGTGGCCATCTGGCCTCTTCTGAAATACCTCTAAGGAAGGAGAGCCATTCTTCAGCAGAGAGGTCAGGCATAGAGCAGTCCATGCTGAAGACACGTCAAGGGATTTTATGACATAAGTCTCACTCACACCCCCTCTGTGAGGCAGATTTTCCCTCCAAAATGGTCAGGATTGCTTGCTATGGCTGGGCAGCCTCTGGTAGCATGTCTCTGAGTATAATTTAAAGGTTTTTTTGTTGCACTCATTAATAAAGGTAGGTAAAGGTAGTCTCCTGTGCAAGCACCGAGTCATTACTGACCCATGGGGGGGGACGTCGCATCACGACATTTTCTTGGCAGACTTTTTATGGGGTGGTTTGCCATTGCCTTCCCCAGTCATCTACACTTTACCCCCAGGAAACTGGGTACTCATTTTACCGACCTCGGAAGCATGGAAGGCTGAGTCAGCCTTGAGCCGGCTACCTGAACCCGGCTTCAGCCAGGATCGAATTCAGGTCGTGAGCAGAGCTTGGACTGCAGTACTGCAGCTTACCACTCTGCGCCATGCAGCTCATTAATATATATATTAATGAGCTCATTATATATATTAATGAGCTCATGCAGCTCATTATATATATATAATATATATATTATATATATATATATATATATATATATATATATATATATTATTGAGCTCATGCAGCTCAATAATATATATATTAATGAGCTCATGCAGCTTATATCCCAGCCCAAATATTGGTAGAGGTGAAAGGTGAAAGAGGTGAAAGAGGTGAAAGAGGTGAAACAAGAGCCCTTCTTTAAATGAAATGGCATTAGAGGCTGAGTAAAGTTCAAAAGGAAATAGCGGGTTTATTAAATAGGCAGGGTTGGTATATAGGTAGGCAGGGAAAGAAAAGCTGAGGTAACTTTTGATTGTAGAACAGAATACTTCACAAGCTTTAGGCACAATAATCTTCTTAAAGCTTAGTTTCAGTAGTTACAGGTCTTAAAAGTGAGAGGTTGGTAGTTTTAGACTTACTTTAACAATGTTCCATCCTAGATTTCACTTTACAGCCTAGGTGTTCTGACTTCAATACAGCATTCTTTCTCCTTTACACTAGACCCAGGACCCTCCTCAGAAACAAAACCCTCTTTTTAGACACTGAGCAGGAATTATTCTTCACCAAAAGACATAACCCTCATCACTTGGTTGAAGGAGAATCTCCTTTCACTACCTGCTTCCTTTACTAACAACACCCCCCCCCCAGTTCTAACTTGTCTGTGTAAATCAGTGTTGGCTTTCACACAAGTACTGTAACTAAAGTCTTCTTTAAACCTAAAGCTGTTCCAGTTAGGGCAAACTTTTCCTTTTTACACCGACTGACCCTCTTTGTAGTCTGACCCTCTTTGTAAGGCTCCAAACTTCAACTCCTCTAACAATTCTGTCAGCAGCAGTTGTTACCTTCTCACTGGTCAATCACAGAGAAAGAGGAGCAGCCTGTCAATGATTCTCATCTTCAGGCAGTATTTTAACCCTTTCCCTTCCACTCTCTGGGTGCTGTACTTACCAAACCTTTAATTTAGAAGCCCATTCCATCACAGATGTCTTGTGGCCAGGGGTCATTTCATAGAAAAAGAACTGCAGGAACTCATTAGCATAACTCATTAGCATATCTCATTAGCATTTGCCACACCCCCTGCCATCACCGGAAGTGTGTCAGAAGGCAACACCAACCCCTCAGGTCCCTTTCCCCAAAAATCTCCAGGTATTTCCTGAAAATAAAGCAGAATGAACTCAAAACAGCTTACCCTCCTCTGGAGAGCCAGCCCCAGCAGCCCTACTTGCACAGACGCACTCACTAATCATGAATGAAAATAAAGGAGCAGAATGAATTGAAGCAGCTTACCCTCCTTTGGAGATCCCAGCCCAGCAGCCCAGCTTGCACTCTCTCTCTCTCTCTCTCTCTCACTCACGAGTCATGAATGAAAATAAAGCAGCAGAATGAATTGAAGCAGCTTACCCTCCTTTGGAGATCCCAGCCCAGCTTGCACTCACTCCCCCCCTCTCTCTCTCACTCTCACTCTCACAAATGAAAATAAAGCAACAGAATGAATTGAAGCAGCTTTGCCTCCTTTGGAGGGGAGGCAGAGGGGAGGAAAAGGAATCACGTGGGCAGGGCCAAAACCCACGTGACCACTTTTCAGCTCTACCGAAACGCCGTTCCGGCGCATTCCCCCTCCAAATGAGCCCTGTTTGTGGCAATGGATGACTGAATCAGTTTGAGGCAGAATCCAAGTAGTGACAGTTGCACTCACATCATGCTATGCTTGCTCAGATATCTCCAACCCCAAACATCCTTGCTGAGCACTCAAATATCCCCTAGTTCCCAAAAACCTCAACAAATGGGTCTTACTTGTTTCTTCCTTTTCATGAGGCCTAAAATTTTACCAGTGTAAAGGGAATGGAAGTAATCATCAATGGGCAAAGTTTGTTTAAAACAGGAGAACTTAAGCCTTCTGTGGGGTTCATCTGCCTTGTAATGATAAAGAATGATTATTATTTTACAAAGATTTTAGCTTTATCTACCTCCTGGTTTAAAACTGTACGCAAGGAGCTGACTCCAGACTAAATTTTCCATTCATGTAAGGCCCTTCTGTCAAGAGAACAGAATTCACCCTTTACACTACAGTCCATGGATCTCCCCAAAATGCTGTTTCTGGGGGACAAGGAATACTCAGTAACAGCATGAGGGGCAGATCAGAGGTGTGCAGCAAGAAGATTGAACAGATACCTGTGTCTTTTAGCTGAAAATTTAGTCTGGATCCAACCCAATGAAAACAAGTCTCAATGAAAACAAGGCTCAATTTTCAAATGTCTGTTCATGGGCCTACAGAAGGGGTCTGTGTTTGCAGAAGGGAATAAATCATACTCATAAGTAGTAATCAAAGACAGTGGTATAGCTTCACATCCACCTCTGCCTTAGGGATCCCAGTCCCCCAGTGGGGGCAGGGGATCCCCTGCTTTCACACTCTGCCCCCTGCCTCCACTTCCCTGGCCGGTGGGGGAGGAAAGGATGGGAATGGGCCTTCCAGGCCCACTCCCAGGGCAGCACGATAACATCACTTCCCGGGAGTTCATGCCAGAAGGATCATGGGCTGGGCAAAAAGGTAAGTACCAGGTATCCTGCCTCCTGCTGAGAGGCTAAGGGGACCTGGCAGCCCTACTCTTCCTCATGCTATATCTACTCAAAATATTTCCAGGCATTCAGATTATTTCCCAATACCTTGTCTGGCTTCCTGTCATCATTTTATGAACCTTTGGTTCCACCCACCTGGTGAAGAATCTTTTTTCCTGTCATCACTGCAACAAGGGCAGAGGCAGTGGAGCATCCACATGAGAGGTTTGTACAGTTTCCTCTAACAGCTGAATTTCTTCCTATAATGCTCTATCATGCTACATGGCAGGGGTGTCCATGTTTTTTCAACAGGAACAGTCTTAGAGATTTTGGGGAGCAGGAAGGAGCCCTGCCCACTGGCTAGCCATAAAACCTAAAAGAAGGATTGATGAAAAAGAGCCTGCCTGATCAGGCAGGCCCACCAGCCCTCCTGGCCCTGTCTCTCCAAAGGAGGGAGGGAAGGAAGGAGAAAGCACCTGCTAGATTTGCTCTCTGCTGTACGCAGTTTGGGCAGTGGCCAAGCATAGCTAGCCCAGCAGATATTTGCAGCTTCTGGGCAATCTCCTCTCCAGTTGAGACCATGGCAGCTGTGGCTAGGATTGCCAGTCTTCAGGTGGGGCTGAGCCAACTCCTAACTACATGGAGTTGCAGCATTAGCACATTAGTAAGGGCAGTGGCTGGTATCAGAAGTTGTTGGTCAGGGGAGAGGCCAGAGAAATGGCAGATAGGGACAGGTGAAGCTAAGCCAGCCCTCAGCCTCTACCCCATCTGTCACTGCTTGGAATTGTGTGGCAGCACAGTGGTGGCAGAAAGGGCCATAGCCTGGCATCAGTAGGGATGGTGTGGGGGGAGGTGCTCAGTGTGAGACCCAGTGGAACTGCCCCATTGCCCCATATCTAAGACAACCCGTTTTTCAGTAGTGGACCACATAGTCTATGAGGCTCTTCATTACCCTAATCTTAGCCATTCTGTAACACTGACATGGCAAATTTTGTCACTGAATGTTAAAGTTGAAAGGGTCCATGATGAGTATGGGACATGGCTAAATTGTAAGTTAAGCATATCAGAAGCTTTATTCATACCTCTTTTATCAGTAATTCTTCATAATGCTCCAGTTTCATGAATGTAATTGTAGAGGAATTTGCTAAAAGTCTCAGGCAGGCTAGGGGCATGTGGGCTGCATGTTGGAAGCCTGTATTCTATTGCCATGATTTACTATTTCACCTGAATTACCACTGGTGTTAAAATGAAAAGTAAGTCTTCAGTTCTTTTAACTTCATTTTCATTTTAACGAAAGCTGAAGATGCAGAGGAACTACTAGACTTTGGCCCTGATCTGGGTGGCCCAGGTTAGCCCAAGCTTGTCAGATCTCTGAAGCTAAGCAGGGTCGGGTAGTGATAGTACCTGGATGGAAGACCGGGGTTGCTACACAGAGGCAGGCAATGAGAAACCACCTCTGTTCATCTCTTGCCTTGAAAGTCCCAGCAGGGGTTGCCATAAATTGGCTGTAACTTGATGGCACTTTACACATTCACTAGATTGTGGCAATAGATCATTACCACATTATAATATCAGTGCAAAAGCATTTATTTATTTATTTATTTGTTTATTTGATTGGATTGGATTGGATTGGATTGGATTGGATTGGATTGGATTGGATTGGATTGGATTGGATTGGATTGGATTGGATTGGATTGGATTATACCCCGCCCTCCCCACAGATGGGCTCAGGGCAACTAACAACATTCAAAAAATACATTAAAAATCACAAAACCATAAAATCAATAATAATTTTTTTAAAGTCATTAAAATAGTCCAGGAGCAGGCTATTTAAACAAATATTGGGAGTCCGTATATGGGCATAGCAGATGGCCCCAGAAAAAGTGGTGGTCTTAGATGGAAGAAGGAGACACCTGCTGGCACTCAGCCAAAGGCCCGGTGGAACATCTGTTTTACAGGCCCTGCGGAACTGTAACAGGTCCCGCAGGGCCCAGATCTCCAGCGGAAGAGCGTTCTACCAGGCTGGGGCCAGGGCAGAAAAAGCCCTGGCCCTGGTTGAGGCCAGATGGATGTCCTTCGGGCCAAGGACCACCAGGAGTTGCTTGTCTGCAGAGCCTAACACCCTGCAGGGAATGTAATGGAAGAGTCAGCCCCACAGGTATGCAGGTCCCAATCTGTGAAGGGCTTTAAACACCAAGGTTAACACCTTGAACCGGATTGGGAACTCCACTGGGAGCCACTGCAGCTGGCACAGCACAGGATGAATGTGCGCTTGTATTGGCATTCCAGTAAGGACGTGCGCCGCTGCATTCTGGACCAGCTGTAACTTCTGGGTCAGGCCCAAGGGCACCCCAGCATAGAATGAGTTGCAGTAGTTTAGCCTGGAGGTGACCGTTGCATGGATTACTATGGCCAGGTCCTGGGGCAAAAGATAGGGCGCCAGATGCCTGGCCTGTCGAAGATTTAAAAAGGCAGACCTGGCAATGGTCGTGACCTGGGCCTCCATTGAAAATGTGGCATCCAAGATCACACCCAGGCTCCTCACCGTTGGCGAAGTTTTCAATTGTACCCCGTCAAGGGCTGGGAGCCAGGTCCCCAGCTCGATTGCCCCATGACCCAGACACAGAACCTCCATCTTCAGGGGATTTAATTTCAGGCAACTCTGATGTAAGCATACCATCACAGCCTCAAGACCCTTGGCCAAGGAATCCAGAGCGAGGTCAGACTGGCCGTCCATCAGCAGATAGAGCTGAGTGTCATCCGCATACTGGTGACAACCCAGCCCAAAGCTGTGGGCTAACCGGGCAAGGGGGCACATATAGATGTTAAATAGCATCAGGGAATCACCCCCTGAGGGACACCGCATACCAAAGAATGGTGAGTGGACATCTGTTCCCTGAGTGCCACCCTCTGTCCCCAATTGCAAAGGAAGGAGTTCAGCCATTGCAGGGCTGTTCCACAAATCCCCACATCGGCAAGGCGGTGGGTCAGAAGATTATGATTGACCGTGCTGAATGCTGCTGTAAGATCTAAAAGTATCAGCAGTGCCAACCCCCGCCCCCCCAGTCCAGGTGTCGCTGCAGATCATCTGTGAGGGTGACCAGAGCCGTCTCTGTACCATGGCCAGGCCTGAAGCCAGACTGGAATGGATCCAGGATAGAGGCATCATCCAGGTATACCTGCAGCTGTTCCGCTACCACCCTCTCAATTTCCTTACCCAGGAATGGAAGATTCGAAACTGGGTGGTAATTGGCTGGATCAACAGGATCCAGTGATGGTTTCTTTAATAAGGGCCGCACCACTGCCTCCTTCAGTGAGTCTGGAAAAAATTTAGAACTCAGAGAAAGATTAATGATGTCAGCTACTGGCTTGAATCCAGACTTTGGCAGGAAGGAGGAATTGGGGGCCCCTCTCCCGCCCACATGGCTTGCTACTTGGAATGTTTCTAACAGATGGTACCAAAACAGGTTTGAGAAGGAGTATTCAGGGATGGGAAATGCCTGGAAAGTGGCAGATTAGAGCATTACATGGAGTATGACACTCATGGCTGTTTGGAAGGCCAAGCATAAATACATAAAATAAATATCAATAAATACATGTAAAATAAGGTGAAACAAAACCTTTATAAAATTTAATTTAAAAAAATTGTGGGGTTTTTTTTGCCCTTTCCTGGTCTCCATATATACAATAATGGTGCCTCATTTTTTCATTCTTTACCAAGTCAGACTGATTCCAGAAAATGAGCATAGATTACTAATAATGATATACAGTTGACATGAGGAGGCATTCTTCATAGTTCAATAATTCTTAGCAAGACTCCCTGCGATGCAAATAATTGAGAAAGGAGCACTCATTTAAATTGACCTGGCTTACTGCTGCTTAAATCAGTGCGAGACCAATCTAGACTATAAGGGGGATGCAGGACTCCAACATTGCTGGTGTGTCAATACTATGTAAAAAACCAAAAACAAACATTGCAGGAAACAAAACTGCAAACTAGAAATGCACTTGCAAAATTTGTATTAGGCAATGAAGGGAGATTTTGCACAAAAGCCTACATTTCATACTCATACATAGATGCACTCGAGGTAAATATATTTGTACCATGAAAAGTGTGTATCATGAAAAAATGCACTGGTTAAGTCATTAAAATGAGTTCAAACATGTAAAATGGGGCTTGGCCAGAGCTTACTAGTCCATTTTAGCAACATGGAAATAACTCCTGTAAACTGCACGATCCGATCAAAATTAAGTACTTTTAGGCCACAGTGATTCCAGTGGTTAACTTTCCCATTGTAATCAGTGAAATGCAATTATGGTTAGAATTATGGACTAGAATCTGGGAGACCCAGGTTCAAATCCCCACTCTGCCATGGAAGCTCAGGATTAGGCTAGGGTTGCCAAGTGGGCTAGATTTGCAAAAGGGTGGAGGGGGGAAATGCTGTGTCTTTTAAAATAAGGTTTAATGGGATGTTATAGACCAGGTGACGTTATTGACCTCCAGGCCATGAAAAGCTTTGGCTGCCCATTTCCACGCTTTAAGCCTCTACTAATCTACCTCACAGGTTGGTCGTGAGGATAAAATGGAGGAGCAGAAAATAATGTCACAAGCTGTTATGGGGTTCCTGTTGGGGAGAAAAGTGGTGGTACAAATATCAATGAAAACTCTGTCTTGACCTTGCCCATAGATTACATGCAATTTACAAATGCTTATGGCCCTTGAAATCTTAACTATGAGTTGTGTCTGGTTTCAAAAACATGCAAATACTTTTGGGAGAGTAGGGGGCGTATTTGCTCAGAGAAGATAGACTGGGGCATCTAGGAACGTTCTGTTCACTCTTGCCTTCAGACTGGGTCTTATTATCTTGCAATTATCAGCAAGACCGAGAAGCAACATGCTGAGGTAAGCCAGTGGACTGCTTAGCTCAGTGCTATCAATCCAGACTTTCAGCAGCAATTCAGCTGTGATCTTTCTCACCCATCATTACCAGCAAATACTAGGGATTAAGCATAAGACCACAGACATGCAAAGCCTATACTTTACAGGTGAGTCCCGGCTTACAAAGTAGCAGTAGCAGCTGCTTGAAACCATCACCTTTGAAACAAGGCCAGTTTACCAACTACAGTTTACAACTCTCAAAGTGAAAGTATGATAAATAATCCTGTGAAAGCCAAAGTTCATTATATGGTTTATTAAATGTACCTCTTCACACATTGCTCAAGGGATAGTTCTTGTACTATGCAGTCCGTCATACAGCAGCTCTGGCTTCACTCTGGCCTCTTTCAGAGGTTAGATCACTGTAATGATATACATTTTAGCAGCATGACTAAAACTGGTACAGAAAAAATGCAGAGGATTTGCAGAGGATGATAGTATTTTTGGAATATAATCCTTTTGGAGAATATTGGCAGTTACCATCCTTACCTTTTTACATCTGTGCGCCCAAATCTGCTTCAACGGCTTAAACTGACACAGCCTTACATCTTCTTTAATGTGCCTTCCAAAACCAGAATAGGCAAATATACAGTGCAATCCTAAGCAGAGTTCTAACTTCTAACATGATTAATTTCAGTGAATTTAGAAGGCTATAACTCTGTTTAGGAATAAATTCTCAGTCACATCTGTTGATTTAGAAGTTACCACTTTTATGAAACTTACTTCACCACTTGAAAAACAAAAACAAAACATTTGCATTATATTACAAATCACATTTCTAGTTGGGTGAACAGACACTTTTCAACAGTCGTTTAGTAGCAAGTTCTACAGTGAGCCAATTTTATATCTGACACCTGATTAGTTGTATGGCCACCAACCAGTCAGTAAGCATGATTCTTTTAGCCTGGAACCAACAGTATGATGCACCACTTCTGAAGCCGAGTCAATGTGAATCTCAGCAAGCTGGCAGTCAGTGTGGTGTAGTGGATAGAGTGTTGGACTAGGACCTGGAGGACTCAGGTTCAGATCCTGTCTCTTCCATGGAAGTTTGCTGGGTGACTGTGAGCCAGTCACACATTCTCAGCCAAACCTACCTCACAGGGTGAGGATAAAATGGAGGTGAGGAAAACAATTTAAGCTGCTTTGGTCCCCATTGGGTAGAACGGTACAAAATAAGGTACAAAGTAAGAATAGTAGTAATTTCTCAAAGCTAAACAAGTAGATTCAAGCTAATCTTGCCTTTCCCTATTGACCTGGAAAAGCAACTGAACTCTGCAGAGACTGCTCTTGGTCTTAGCGACGATGCTTTTGCAAAGCTTAACTTACTTGCCAGTAACATCATTTTGGAACTCAGAATAAGAAAAGAAATACTGAGTAGTTTAGATGAAACTGGTCAGGACAAAAGCTGGTAACAGATAAATACCATCATTGGCAGTCTATTTGCGAAGATTTGCTTCATCAACCAGTAGCTCCTGTTTCCTGCAATTTAGAGGTCTTCATGAATACATGGATGTTGCTCTTCTGTCACCTCTTTTATGAGGCTTCATTATTTTTGTTGTTTTCCCTATAATGCTACATTTCTTACTCAGTAATCTGCCTAGAGAGTCCATTCAGGCATGAGCTTGTTAATGTTCAACGGGCCTTCTTAAGACCTGCCCTCACCCCACCATAATAACTCTTTATACTATACTGTAGGTTGCTTTCCAAGTGCTTCTAAATTTGGGGGGTAAAGAGGCTTGTTGTGTAGCACCAGGGATGCTACAAGATGATAACGTCTTACAGTGTTTTCTTTGAAAGCTCCAACAAAAATAAGATGCTGTTTTCAGAAAATGAACCAATGTAATTTAACTCACAAAGAAGCTATAAATGGAATACTTTGGAAACCAACGAGTGTCATTGAGCAAAACAGAAGCAGAGAAATACATCAACACTCAACAATTAACACAGGTAACACATAGAACAGTTACTTTCCCCAGCTATCAAAAAGCGAGCTTCACAGATGGGATGGCTGTATGAAGAAGGTTTTACCGTAATCTTTCTGGTAGTATCTTGCCTGTGCTGTTTGCTTCAAGTTTTAGCTATAATAGACATGTATTATTTATATGCCGTAGTAATTTGCCACACATTCACACTGTTGCTTTGCAATGGCTGCTTGTCAGAAAGACTCATTATATTTCTGGGTGTCAGGAGATGAAAGAGATCTCTCTCCCTGTGTATTGGGAAGGCATTAATAATTCATTGGTTTGCTAGGACAAAGAATTCCTTCAGAGCCATTCTCACAGCTTTGAAGACACGGGGCCATGATAGAACCAAGAGGATATTTCCCATTTTTCAGCTTTACTAGATGCTCTGCTTTATGGTTAGATAAAAGCCTGGGGGGAACACAAAGCACAGTAACACCTGTGTGATCAATCATGATAAGGCCAACACTGTGATCGAAAAAGCTCCTTTAGTCACACACAACCACTTTTGCACACACACACCTGGCTATCAGTTTTATATACAACTATGTGAAGATTTAGGGGAAGATCTTGTGTACACTTTGAGGCCTTGTCTGATATCTCTTTACCTAGCTGTATTCAGAAATAGTGAGAAGAATCTTGGATTAATTCCAGGAAATTATTATTATTAATGAAGAGACCTTAATAGGTGGTTATTTTATTAAGCCGGGTAGATGATAGTATTAGTGATCTCCACAGAGTTCAAGAAGAGTTACAAAACGTTCAAACATTGAACCATTGGTACTTTGATATTTATAATTGTCATAAGTACCTGTGGTTCTTCTCAGGGCCAAGCTACACATGACGAATGACACTTGAACGGCAAGTGGATTGAGTGGAGGGCAAGTGAACAGGGAGAAATACACTTGCTGTTCAAGTGTCATTCGTCATGTGTAGCTTGGCCCTCAGTCTAATCTCAGATTAATGTTTATTAATTAGCTCAGTTAACCACTTAATATTTTCAGCATATCTAACAGATTGGTTTTAAGGATATCCCTTATCTTATGGAACCTATTCAGTAACTTATTTATGGTACATCATTTTTGGTGAAGGTTTGCTAATGACAGTCAGCAGGTTAAATATTTCGTCTCTGGAAAATAACCCTTTCCCTTCTTCTATAGTTCCATCTATTCATTCTTATCCCACCCTCCTCCAAGGAGTTCAGAGCAGCATGCATGGTCCTCTCACTCCCATTTTGGACACAGAGAGAATGACTGGTCCAAAGTCACCCACTGACCTTCCACAGCAGGTTCCCCAGTGTAAATAGTTGGTCCCAGCCTCTGCCATATTTAATATACTGATCTATGATATAAAATCATAGGGCCCCTGGATTAAATGCAGCTTGATCTGCAGCAGGGGGATTCCAGCCGACTGGGCAAGAGCATTGCTAAGACCCACCCAGGAGACCAAGGCATGAAAGGAACGTGCATGCTAATGCAGAGTGACTGGTGGTGATTGAATTTACTGCCTTCCCAGCGACAGGTGTGAGCTGTGATAAGACAGGGTCTTGTTGTGTCACCCCACTTAGCACATTCTGATACCTTCCTCCCGTGATGAAATCCCCACCCTAAGATTGAGGATCAATCAACCAGCACTGATCAGTTTAATTTGGCTCCGGGAACATGCTTCTTTGTATCTAAATTCTTCAACTCAGCTCTGGGGAGATTCATTAGCAAACTGCTCCTTTGTGAGGCAGGGGGAGAGACTTTGCATTTCCTTTCACACACCCCGGCAGCAAGTAATCAAAGTAATCAAACCTTTGTAATTCCCAGAGACTGACCTTTAGGGTCTTTGTTCCAATGGCTGAGGGGACTCCCCAGCCCGAGTCAGGACTAGAGATAGTGTTGGGTTAATGATTTATGATTTTTGATTATGATAATATTTAGCAGAGTAGAGCTTTGCACAGCATATAAAGAATCACAGAGACATGTGTTCAGCTTCTAAAATAATGTTTACTACATAAAGGATAAAATAATAAGGGTTACATTGGTGATAAAATAAAGAAGAGCTAACTAGCTTCTACATCCTTACATGCTGGAGGTAACTGTGTAACAGACTAGTGGGCAATGGCGTCCTGGACAAAGGAAAGAATGTTAATTGCCCCCAATAAACTTGGTCAGCCAATAATCGATCCTAGATTAGTTCATTAGACATGCAACTCCCCTTTACCCTGACGGAAACAGTTACTCGACACTTAACTGGCCTCATGCTAATTAATTATGCCTAGCTAAGACAGAAACAGATTAACCCCTTCATGACAGAAGTGAATGACACGTGCAAATCCCAACAGATGGGCACAAACAGAAAAAACCGAACATGATGTTCGTTGTTCATTGCTATCCATGAACAGGGACTCACGAACAACCACGAACATGGCCCTGTTCACGAACATATTCGTGGTTGGCTGTTCATGGGGGCCAGCAGGCTCCCCTCCAGCCATCATCCAAGTCAAGATCCCTACTGTACCACTCCCAGAAACCTGACCTGAGCAGGCACCAGGAAAGGTACCAATAATAAATAATAGCTTGGCCCAGAGCCTGCCAGCAGCCCTGGAACTTGAAGGGGTAGATCCCTACTGCACCACTCCCAGAAACCTTACCTGAGCAGGCAGCAGGAAAGGTACCAATAATAAATAATAGCTTGGCCTAGAGCTTGGCAGCAGCCCTGGAACTTGAAGGGGTAGATCCCTATCCCACACCACACACAAAATTCAAGCTCCAGTGCACTCTCTCTATCAAAATGCCAACAGCAACTGTCTCTCCACTGCTTGCAAAGTCAGAGCTGGGAGCCCCCCTCCCCCCTGCTCTTTGCTCCCTTGTTGTAACCAATTTGAAGCTCCACACTTGAAAGGAAGACCTGCCTATCAAGCTAAATTGGACTTAGATTGGGGTTTCCAGGGCAACAGCAGGAGTTCAGATAGAGTTTGGACAATCCCTGCCTAAGTTGCCAAGGGAATTGATTGCCGGTGCCAGACTGTCTGGCTCGACGAACAGCAAGACAAACAGCAATGAACGAGGCTTGCAATGACTACCTGTTCGTTTAGAATGGGGCCTCACGAACAGCTTGTTCGCGAACAGCAAATTCGGCTGTTTGTGGCTTTTTTTTGTTCGTATTGCTGTTCGTGCCTATCTTTAGTCAGGACACATTTTGTCCTATAAGAACCAGGGCTCTTGCCCCATGCAAACTGTACACTCCTCCTGGATCCAAGTGCTGCTCACTTAGAGTCACTTTCCCAAAGACTCTCTCTGTCTCCTGGCCAAGAACACTGGACATTTGAAGCTCTTCCTCTGAGGACTACTCTGCTCTTTGGATAGGTAATTATCGCCCTGAAATCCTTCAGATCTATTCCACCTTCACCCATTTTTCCTAGGCATCTTGTGTTTGTGAACAATCTCTTGTGTGTGTAGATGCAGAGAAGTTAGCCGTGTTAGTCTGTGGTAGCAAAATCAAAAAGAGTCCAGTAGCACCTTTAAGACTAACCAATTTTAAAATAAAATTGGTTAGTCTTAAAGGTGCTACTGGACTCTTTTTGATCTTGTGTGTGTGTGTCTGAGTTCTCCCCTTTTAATAAAAATATTCTTTCATTCAAAGATCACAGTCTCGTTTGCCTCCTTGGGGAAGGGACCCCATAAATACTGGTGGAGATATCCTGTTGTTACCTCTCTTGCATAGCCTTCCTCCATGCTGCTAATTCCCCCACTTACTCACAAGGAGGCCCATTCCTGGTAACACCAGACTCTAGTCGGACACTCTAACAACTCAACCATGGATTCTTGCCATATTGGTTGTAGCTATAGCAACCATCTATGGAGTTGACAAATCTACCAGAATTCTTTGTTTGTGGCTTCCATAACTTCCTGAATGTTCATTTTTTCACAAATAAGTGATCATTTTGGTAAAACAGGCAACTGTAATGCACTGTACATAGATCTCCCCTCTAAGTTAACTCAGAGAGTCCAGTTGGTGCAGAACACTGCAGCTCTATTACTATTGGAAGCTAGGAGGAGTGTGAATATTACTCCCATTCTGCAGTCACTCCACTGGCTACTTATCAGTTACTAGGCTCAGTTTAAGGTATTGGCTATCACATTCAAAGGTCTACATGGCCTTGGTCAGGCCTATCTACAGGACTGCCTTTTCCCCTATGTTCCACCATGGCAGCTTCACTCATCAGAACAGGGCTTTGTGCAGATGACAGCTTGTACACGGGCAAAAACAACAGCTGTCTGTACATGTGCATTCACTCTGGTGGCACCCACCTTATTGAATGGCCTACCTGGCTTTCCACAAATGATGCAAAACTGAATTATTCAAAAGGGCTTTTTATTTGGATAGGAGGGTTGTTACTGTAAGGTAGTGGTCTCAAAGATATACATCAGTAAAGAGATAGGGACCATAGACTTTACTAGGTGCTACTATGTACTATCTGTTGCTACTGAGTAGTTCTATGTTGTTTAATATGTCAGTCTTAGAGTTGCTAGTGCTCTTTTTCAGCATATCTTCAACTCTGTGTATTGGATTTTTGCTGGTTTTAAATCTTTGCAAAGTTGCATTTATATGCCTTATTACATCATTTATTGAAATGTCCTTGAAATTGACTGTACTGACTCACACCTTGAGTTTCAGTGAGAAAGGTGAACTATACATGATGTATAATAAATAAAATAAACCAACTCCACAACTGTAAGAATGCAAAGCACAGGCAGACATGTGGAAGAACTGTACCAAACCAATTCCAATGCTTGGGGATTGCCTGCTAAGAAAATCAGGAATAAATCAGTATTTCAGGTACCCTGGCCCCAAGCCATTTACGGCCTTGAAGGTAAGAATCAGCGCTTTGAATTGTGCCCAGAAACAGATGGGTAGCAAGTGCAGACCATGGCACTATGGGCCATGGAGGCGATCTGAACCTCTAACCATAGGCCTGGATCCAGTAGCACTTTTTTAAAAAAATAATATTTATTGGTTTTTTAGGTATACATTTCAAATAGTAAAGAAAAGAGTTTCACAAGTTATGGGGGCGGGGAATGCAGTAAATCAAAGTAACAAGAATATACGGAGAAACACAGGGGGGATGTTCCATATGTTGCTCTGCTTACAATAGCATCTAATATATCCTTCAATCTTCCTCTTACATAGTAACAAAGTTCATCATTGTTGTTCACATTTGTTATCTTTCAAGTTAAAAAGTAATATCTACCGTCTAGCTATTTCCTCTATCTCTCTTGAGCTTTATAATCTTCGTTTGGGGAGATACATCAATAACCAGTGGATCTGTCTTAAGAAATACATGTGTCTATGTAATATGGAATAATATATATATGAACTAATATTATCTATTCTCTATATAAGCCTTTAAAAAAAATTATCTGGAGTTTAGTATAATTGCTCTTTTTACTGCCTAGATTTTATTTTTTCTTAACATTTACTTAAGGTAGTCTCACACCTTTTACCTCAATTTATTTAAACACATAATAGCATCTGTCCAGTCTATTTTCTTTTAATTTCTTTCTTTTTATCATTTCATCTCAAGCATATCACACAGATTATTATGTTCTTATATTTTCCAACATGTACTAATAGTATTATTTTTCTATACCAATAGTATGTGGTTTTTGCAAATAATTTTCTAAGTTTTTATAACTTCCCAGATCTTCAATTATCCATTACATCATCATTTCAGTTAATTTGTTTACAAAGATGGGTGCCATAACTGTATTTGTATATCTAATAGTTTTTAAGTCTTGATCTTCAAATATCCGTCATCGTTCCAGCTAACTTGTTGTTTACAGGAATGGGCGCCTTGCTTGTGTTTTCTTCTTCTTTTTTTTCCAGTATGCTTTCTGTTTAATTTTCAGTTTTTTTCTTTGGTAATTAAAGATTGCAGTTAAGTTATTCGAATCCTTGAGCCAATATTGGTTCATGTAGCTTGAAGTAACTTGAAATTGAGATATGGGGTCTAACCAAGTATCTTGCCATTTACTTTTCTTCACGTCATCCCAGAGTTCCTTTGTCTTCTTCTTTATCTCTCTTCTTTTCTTTTCAGGTATAAATTTTTGCTGAGGGGCTTTCATTTCATGTCTTTGTATATCAGTTTCCAGTTTCACGTCTACTGCCTCTTGACTTTCCCTGAATTGCAATTGCTTATTGTTCATTATATCTTTCGTCTCCATCATTTCCATTTTCAAATTAATAACTTGGTTTAAAACTTTCTCCAAGGTGCTGTTTATCTGTCTCATAGCTTAGCATATAGTCGACTGTAAAGACTTTCCCATTTCCATTGTCAATCCCTCTCCAACAGGTGTCAGTATATGGCCAAAAAATGAAGTTCACCATAGACTTGGCAAAAATCCCCCAAACCCCAAAGGTTACCTTCGGTTGAGCTGCAGTGGCGTAGACAGTTTTTCAATATACGTGGGAGGCGAGAATCTGGATTCTTTCCAAAAAAAATGGACAGCAAGGATTTTTCTCTCTTTTCTTTTGTTCCCCCTTCCAATAGCTTTTAAGACTATATTTAAAGCTCACATCTCCAATAAGTCTAAGATGTTAATTTCACTCTCTCTCCTATAGCACCTTCATGCTATGAACCTGTGCCTTCAGGGGAAGTGCTGTGACAGACAGAAGGCTGTCCTGTCAATGAAAGGTAAAAGTGCCAACCAGCTGTTTCATACCTGAGCCTATGGAAATGTTGCATGTGAAAGTCCATTCACAGGACACCTGTGGATAGCGAGAACCAAGCACCGACTGACTCAACACTTTTATTTTCCTAGGATAGGAAGAAATATGGCAGACTTCTGCAAAATGTGTCAAGTTTAGCAAACTGTGGGCAAACCAAGGGACTGGGGTGTGCACAGAGAAAATTTTCATTATAACTCTGGATCTGGCTTTAGGGCAGGTTTTTTTTAACCATGTTTGCCTATTTCTGGGTAGGACATTACCGCTTCCGATTCAGATCTCTGTGTTAGCTCAACCTGATTTGCAGCCAAACATCTTGTCTAGTTTAGGCCTAAGTAAAACTGTGAATCACAAAACTGTGGTCTGTACAATAGTCTTAAGGAGGGAGGAAGCAGGTCCAAATGCCCAGTCCTTAGAGCACATACTTTTGCCCCTCCCCTCCATTATGCTGAAAGACGTGTAGGAGAGTGTACACACAGGGCCGGCGCCAGAGGTTTTGGCGCCTGCGGCAGCGTGCCTTGCGCCTCTGCGCGGCGTGATGACGTCATCGCAGACGTCATCACGCGCCGCAGGGGGGCTGGGCGGCACGCCGACCGCCGAAGCTGCGGGCTGCTGCTGGAGCGGCGCGCGGAGGCTGCTCCGCGCGCCACCCCAGCAGCAGCTCACGGTTTCTGCGCCCAGCTGGGGTGGAGGAGCGCGCAGCGGAGCTGGCGTGGGCTGGCTACAGCTGCTGCTGCAGCCATCCAGCCAGCTCCGTGCTGCCGCCGCACGCCCCAGCTGGGCGCAGAAGCCGCGAGCCGCTGCTTGAGCGGCGCACAGAGGCTGTGCCCGGCTGGCGTGTGTGGCGGCGGCGGCGGCGGCAGCAAGGGGCTGGCTGGCTGGCTGCAGCAGTAGCTGAAGGCAGCCCAGTCACTCCAGCTTCGCTGCGCGCGCCTCCACCCCCAACACCCCCTCCAGCGCCCCTCCCGTGCACACGCGCCCGAGGCCACCACCTACCTGGCCTCCATGGGCGCGCCGGCCCTGTGTACACAAGTCTGGATTAGGATAACAGCATTTTACCACATGCAAATGAGAATTTTAAGAAAAACGTAGTACAAAATTTGTCTTCAAAACACAAAATAAACTTTATTACTTTCTAATTAATCATAGTGAAGAGTAAACATTGTTGCAGAAGATGTAAAGAGAAGGAATACTGTCTCACAATTTATCAGGCCATTCACAATAAAAATAAGGGATTTTTTTAAAAAAAGAAAACAAAATCAACCTTTATTTTGCTAGTGGCATTATAGGATTACTTATCAGTAGTAAAACCTCTGTATTTCATAACCTACACAGCATTTATCATTATAACAAATATATATAAGGAACTCTGCAGAAAGCAATACAAAGGAGCTATGTACACAGGCACATTCTGTGGAGCAAATACAGAACAATCTAAGAAGGAATCTACAAGTCAAAGTATGCCATAATACAATGTTTGCTTAGAACAGCCTTTTATAATCGGCAGCCTTTTATAATACAGGCTAGCCCATTTCATGTATACATACAGTTGTATTTATATATATACTATTATATATATATAACTTTAAAAATAATGAGAACTACCTGTAGTTCCTACACTAATTTTTAAAGAGGCAGTGTACTTTTCAGAAGCTTTGCTTGAGGAATTAGATTAAAAACACCATATAAACAGTCCAATAGATGCTCAGTAGCATACAGGTCTTGGTTCCCTCCGCTTCAAACAAGTTTCTATGGCTATAGTTTTGCCATCAACACCAATAACGATGTTTCCAGGCATTTAAATTGCTATTTATATTGTCATAATTGCAACTGCAAAATTCTACTGCTCCTTGCAGTAATGGTATATAACGCAAAAAAAAAAAAAAACCTGCAATGGATTTCCAAACCCTGACAGTTTATGGAGAAAGAAATTAACTCATATGTACATGCAGAGTGTTGTTAGTTAAATCTTAACACAGATTGCTCATTCAAGCATTGTACTCGTGAATATTATCTCAACCACAGCAATCCACAAAAGGCTATCTCTAAAGAGGAAACATTGCTAAAGGAGTTATACAGACCACTTTGCTTGCTGTAGGGATATTGAAGTGGAACAAAAATAATCCCAAACTTCCTCATACTTTGGAATGTGAATAACTTCATGTTTTGCACTGAGATGCTTTCCTCTCATATTCTACTATATATTGTATTTACCTGAAAGGAAGACTAGGTGTTTTTCCAGGTGTGCTGCTAAGAAAATGAGGGACTCTTAAATTCATCTACAACTTACAGCTATGTATGGTAATAAAAACTTTTTATGAATAAGCTTTTTGTAAGGTCTTGCATTCAGGGCTGTCCTCCTTTCATGTAAACATGGTATCTGCTCTCTTGTACAATAATAGATTGGTTTGATGCACTTCTGCCACATGGGCAGTTAACATATAAAACAAGGCTACACAGGGAAGCAAGGGAGAATGGAAGGAGTCTTATTCTTTCTCAAAGGACCTGATCATGACAGGAAGATCTATTTTTATTTATTTATTTATAGTCCGCCTTTCTCACTGAGACCCTAGGTAGATTACAGTCTTCAAGGACAGTAGAAGGCCTCTGCCATATACAAGGGAGTACACATCCCTTAGAAATATTAACTGTGGGCTTATGTGATTCAAAGCAAAACTTCGTTGGTTTTTGGGAGACAGGTGTATGCATTCTTATTCAGTATGAATATTGGTACAGGCACTAATATCTCACACTGGCTTTTCTAACAAAGAGGCAGCTGGTACAGTCTAGAAGATGTTGATGTTTATTTTTATAACTGTTTTGCACATATTTCTCAACTTAAGAGTACAATATTTATGCATTTTGTTTGAGACTTCCACTATGATATCAAATCATGGTTTGTTACACTGCTACAAAGCAGTACTAGAAAGAGCTTCTATAGCTTCCAGATGTAGTAATCTACCGGCTACTTTCTATTACTTTCCATCTGAAGCACTGGGAAAATGATTCCAATATATTTGCTTCCATGTTATGTCTCTCAATAGCACTTTGAGCATCCCAAGCAGGTATTAGACAAGTCTAAACGGAGGCTAGTGTGTTGGTGCCATCTGAGGGATGGCAAATGCAATGATGCTAAAGAATCAGGAGGGACTTGGTGCCAGGTTCCTTTATGCTTTAAATACAAGCACAAGTAGTTAAAATGTTTTATGGTCCATAAGGTAACATCTGAGCCTAACGTGATATACATCAACATATTGATCATTTAAATACAGTACTGTCATGTACAAAAAAGTTCAACCTTTCCAAAAAAATGTGATGTTACTGCAGCATCATAAAGCAAGTATGCCCGCACTAATGTTTCAAACTGGTGTGTCAGGATTATTTCACCCCCTTGAAAAGCCTAGCTTCTATCCTTTGGTTTTCGAAAACTGACACAGACCCCACCGCCACTATATATATATATTGTAAAAAACAAATGCAATGTAAAAAACAAAATGGTTAAGTAAATACAGAAACACTATTACAAAGTGAATACAATCCATCTACTAAGAGTTTAGGACATAAAACTGAAGCTGTGCTCCCATTTATCGCAGTGGGAATTATGTCTGCCAAAGGAGGGACTGCTATTGCTACCAAAAGCTATTTCATATTAATGACCTGGGCTTGGAACCTATGAACAAGTTCTGTGCATGCTAGATAGCTGCAGCTGCCTAGCCACTTCCTCTTCTGCTAGAATTTCTATTTGCACAAAATCAATGTTTTTCAATGAACCCTTGTGCAAATGGAAATTCTAATGGAAGAGGAAGTATGCTCCACAACTGCAGCTATCTAATGTGCTGGGAAGTCATTCATAGGACTCAAACTCTAGTTTACACAAACAGGTAAAATGGATTGTACCATTTCAGACAGTAATTCATATAACTGTATGCTCTTCCAAATTAAAAAAAAAATCCTTGCATAAAGAAAACTAGATGCCAAGGAGAGGGGTTATAGCATAAGACATGTAGCTTCTTATGTGTAGGGATTTATTCCCATGAGGAAGCATTAAGACGTGAAATTCACAAGTATAATTTGAAGTGGTACATCCCTCGATTACTTTAATTTGCATTTATCTAGCATTTACCTAGACATGCACACCTGGGAGGAGAACATGCGGAGGATCTGTTCTGCATCCTCTGGTTCTGCTTTGCTTTAAGACAAAAGTTTTTACATCACAGGCATAAGGAAATCATCCATCTACAAAGGCCTCTGTCTCTCTGTGTTGTTTTTAGGGCAACCAAAGGTCAGAACCAGCAGCAAGTCATCACGCATTATTGCCTGTGCCTGTTCATTTACTTTTATGTTTCACCATAAGAAATTACAGACAGATAAGGATTGAAAACCTGATCTGTACAAGTAAGAACTGGATAGATAGCCAGTCAAAAAAATTCAAAGCTCACATTTGGTCAAATGACAAAAAAGACTTCCATCATCAACCAGTCTGCTACATAACTTTTTTTTGTAAAGAGCATAAGAGTTATTTTGTAATGTGTTTAATCGCATGGTCTGTAAGCAGAACGGGCTTGTGGATAGAGTTTTGCTCTATTACCTTCAATCCACAAGAGAGCTGATTCCCAGGGTAGTGCGGGTCCCACATGTACTAACAGCCACAAGGGTTAAGGGACCTGCAGTGAAGAGGGGCAAAATCCTGTTTCTCTCAGCAGATCGCCAACCTATGTGGCTCTTAATTCATGTGGGTTCTGTGACCCCAGGAATAATCTTTTGGAGGAGTCAGAAGAGTTTGTTGGAGAAAGGAAAATATAGCAAAACTGCATGTTTCTTCCAGTTACAGCTGCATTATATCCCACCCAAAGAAACTAACAATTGAATTATAACAAGCAGTAGTATGGTAGGGTTTTTATCAATCCAATTTATTGAACAGTTGTCATTTTTTAGCTTTTACCCTGGAACATAGGAATGAGCCTATAGTCACATTAAAAGAAAATGAAATTAAGACAGAAATGAAGCAAAAACTGTTAACAACTGGGGAGATGACTGGAGTTATAGCCAGTAGGAGACTCTTTGCTGTGCAAATTGTCTCTGACTGCTGCTGGACTGTGGAGCAAGCAGGAACTCTTACTAACAAATGATCCAAAGAGTTAACAAGGTGAGCCACCTCTTGAACTGTGGGCATTCTTGGTTTCTTGAAATACTTGTTAATATCAGACGAGTGCATGGACCAGTACGATAATAACCTAGGATAGAATGTAGTTGCTCAACATCTAGGTACTGCAGTTTTACAATTTATAATGTACGATCACATTCTTTTAAACTGCCTTTTTTAACAGACAGTTTTTGCATTGCAGGAAAAAAAGTCTTGATGAGGTACTTTTTGTATGGAAAGAGCAGAAATTTATTAAAAATGGGGGCTATATTAGTCAAACCCATACGTTGTGATCCCATGAGTAATCATGGGGGGTTATCAATTAGAACCAGGACCTGGATGGCCTTGGCTAGCCTGATCTTGTCAGATCTCAGAAGCTCAGCAAATACTAACAGGGTTAGTATTTGGATGGGAGACCACTACGGAAGTCCAGGGTTGCCACAAGAAGGCAGGAAATGGCAAACTGCCTCTGAACATCTCTTGCCTTAAAAACCCTAAGGGATCGCTATAAGTTGGCTGTGACTTGACAGCACTCTCCACCGCCAATAATTTTGAAATCCTCCACAGGGGAGGATCATCTGATCTAGATGAGCCATTCTTACCTACTTAACCTTGAATCTCAGCAGTAGGTGAGCAGGAAGCTGTTCCTCTTGGACAACACAAGGAGGGAGCATGTTTACTCTTTACATTTGTTATACTAGAAAATGTGGGAAGTGGGAACTGGGGTTAGGAGATGCAGCCTTCATGGTACACATTCTCATGACCCTAATTTCTCTCTCTCTCTCTCTCTCTCTCTCTCTGGGTGAAGCTACAAGTGACGAATGACACTTGAACGGCAAGTGTATTTCTCCCTGTTCACTTGCGCTCCACTCAATCCACTTGCTGTTCAAGTGTCATTCGTCACTTGTAGCTTGGCCCTCCCTCTCTTTCCAGGATAAAATAGGCTGTTATGTGCTTTGCATCCTTCATATATTTAAGTGACCTGAGATTAATTTTGGAAAAGGTAACTTGACCTGCAACCCTAGAGAATCCCTGCACTGGCATTCTTTAAGCTTCAAAATAGAGTTTTTAAAAGCTTATACTACCCTAGAAGGGAAGGGTAACTAGGGTCAGGGGATGCATTTCTTAGAGTCTATATTCCATGAACATAAATTTGCATTCCGGATAAGACGCTAAGGCCTCAAGGCAGTCAGTTCCCCACCGTAACTATAACGGTCTTTCCCCACCAACTGATCCTTTTTAAATTAACAAATTAACATATTTGTACATTGTTTTGGAATTAAGCATGCAGAAACCACTACCTTGTCTGTGGGAAACCTGTTTCACCATCCTAGAGATGGGCACAAGGCTATCAAATTCACTGTTAGAAGGAATGAGGCTTCCTATTGTTCTGTTGAAACCAAGTGAGTTTTCTCAACAATTTCAAAACTGAGGGAAATTTGATTTCTGTGTGAAGGCTTTTCATTCTATAATCAAATCACAGACCACAATTCAATGAGGTAAAACCAACAGGGAACAAATATATTTACAACAACAAAAGCAAATATTCAGGGGTAAAACACTTTTAAATGTCACTCTCCACCCAAGTGTCTGAAGTTTGAGGTGAAGCCATATTGCTTTGTGTCTCTGAGGTTTTCTTTCCCTACTTGATTCAAAAGGATGACCTCTGTAAAGTTTATGCTGATTGCCCAAATAAAACAGAAAAATAGACAAATAGTACTACTTTCTTTATAAATGACACAGACATATTTAAAACTACAGTGCTGTGAATATTCCCTGTCAGTGTTGAATATAAATCTCAGCAAAAGGAAGCCTGAAATTTTAGAAGCACGTTTTCAAAAGATATAGTCTGTAGAGTGAGAAGAAGAGACTTTAAGAGATGAGAAAGGAAACATAAGAGTTAGAAGTGACTCTAAAGGTCATCTAGTCCAGCACACTGGACAATGCAGGAAATTCTCAGCTACGTCCCCCCCACCACCACTTCACCTCCCTCAGTGATCCTTGTTCTATGCCCAGAGGAAGGCAAAAACCCTTCAGTATCCCTGGCAATCTGGCCCAGAGGACAATTCCTTCCAGTGGCCTCCCAAAGTGGCGATTGGCATTACACTGAGCATATAAGAAAGAATCACAAGAGCCTAGCACCAGTTAATCCCTTCATGCCCTCCCTTTCCTTATCTGCGTACATTTATATTGAGTCATAAAATCATCATTGCTGTCAGGTGCTCATCTGGCCTCTTCTTAAATACCTCCAAAGAAGGAGAGCCCGCCACTACCTCTTGAGAAAGCCTATTCCACTGAGGATGCACTGAGGAACTGCTCTGTCATGAAGTTCTTCCTAATGTTTAGCCAAAAACACTTTTGCTTTACTTTTAACCCATTGTTTCTGTTCCAACCCTCTGGGGCAACAGAAAACAACTTCACTCCATCCCCTATGTGACAGCCCTTCAAATACTTGAAGAGGACTATTGTATCACCTTAGTCACCTCCTCTCCAGGCTAAACGTCCTTAGCTCTTTCAACTTTTCCTCGTAGGACTTGGTCTTCAGACCCCTCACCATTTTTGTTACCTTCCTTTGGACATGTTCCAGCTTCTCAACATCCTTCTTAAACTGTAATGAATAAAGTCTAAGTAATGTGAAACGGCTTATGGGGTTTGGGATACACATTTTCAAATATCAAATGTTTCCTAAATCATGAAAATATGTTGGGTTGTTTTGGACTACAGCTTAGCTTACTTCACAGGATTGTTGAAAAGTTTAACAATCGCTCCTTTAAAAATGATAAAATTTATATTCTAATTGTCTCCAGTTGACGACCAACAATTCTATGATGCAGTCTCTTTGAGTTACTTACATTCACCATTATGGCATTGATATTGTTTTAACTTTTCAGAAAGCATGCAGATATGGTATGGAGACATACTACATGGTAAAGAAGTTGGACATTCATACTAGTGCTACCTGTTACAGCGGTGGTGAGGGAAAAAAATAATGAGAAGCTGTTTATGTGAAGTAAATGTAATATAATGCCTAGTCATTACATTGGAGGACAAAGGATTAGCAATAGCTGCCAAGATGCACGTGGACCACTCATGCGTGCAACAGTTCCTTCATGAGCCTTAATTACCCACATTTCAGTAGCGCTTAATAATGTATCTGTGCCTGTAAAATGCAAGTTGTATATATACACTATATCCACTCACACAAAGGAAAAGCTGGCATACTAGTTATAGAAGTCAAAACAGCACTATTAATTAGAGACTGATTACACAAGATACTGATTTTCAAACTCAACTCCGTTTTCTTAGAAGTTACCATTTGAGGTTCCCTACATTCTGACTAGCACACTGCAATCTGAAGCATTGTTATTTAGATGGGAACTGTACATTATGAAAATGCTGCTGCTGAAAATGGAAGCCGTGTGTTTAAGTTCCTATCGAGTATTTCAATTTACTTTGTGTCCCAGTATTATGGTGCTGAACACTGTTCTGGCTTTGCAATGTGTAGCTTTCCCACCAGTGCTTACACAGCACAGTAGTTTACAGTAAGAAGATACAACAAAACCCTCTGTAAGATACGGATACTGAAGATTTTGTAATTGGCTTTGAACATTCAACCCAGTACAGAGTTTTTAACAAAGAAATGCTCTAACAGTGAGATCCTATGCATCCCGATTTCAATGAATTTAGACTGTGCATGGAATTAGGCTGTAAATATATTTCTTTTGCCATGTAAATGTAAATGTGCCCTACACCTTAAGCCACATTGTTGTCTGCCCAACTCTTATTGAAGACCAATGACACATGGCACATTGTATACCCCTTTGCTCCCCTTCCATTTCAAGTCAGAAACCACCTGCCAAAAAGGCACATCATATTTTCAGAAGGTTGTTAGAATTTGCACAGGCTGTAATTAAACCACAGTAGCCTCTTGTTTATGAAATATGAAAACAAATACATTTGTTAACTGCAATCACTCAATGTACCAAATACATATTTAATCGAGAAGCTACAGTGTATCTTGGAATATGCACTGAATGTCTGTTATGCACTCTTTCTGATGGAAAAACCATTGCCCCAAGCACAGAGACAAACCCAGAGCAGCTGTTTCTAGACTGCGTGCTTCCTTCACTCCTGCTCTTGGGTTGGAATGAATCATGTCTACTTATTTAAGACCAAAAAAAAAAAAACCTTGGGAAAAGTTATTTGGATGATCCCAAACAGTCTAACCCATTGGCTGATGATATAATTCTGTACATAATGATCTTTGCAGCCTTAGCATTACTGAATGTGTTTCGCTTGAAACAAGAAAAACTTGATTCAGCTAGATCAAATTAATTCAGCTAGGTTAATACATACCCATCCCTCAATGGCTGCAGGTGTATCTATCCAATGATGTCCTGCATGTTCAAAATGGCCATGTTTACATTTTGAACCTACCCACATAGTAGGAGGTGGGAAAGATGTGGCAAAATGCTGTTGTGGTAGAATGGATTGTACCATCATGATCCCTATAAATACCCACCCCAATATAAAAAGTTTCCTGCAAATAGAAAACATGAGGGAGAAAGAACCTAGGTCTACCATTCGTTGCTGGCTTTTAAAAAAAAATGTAGTGAGTTTTTTAAGATTAGGGTACATGCAGATGATGATCCAACTCTTGGTCCCCCCAAGTCTGAAATACTATTCTGGATCAATTGGTAATTTCTATGGATGGAAGGGATTTCTGCCTACAGAATGTGGACTTCATTGCCTCCCCACTCCTGATTTCAATGGGCTTAGACAGGAGTAACTCTGTTTAGGATTTCCCGGTAAATCCATGTTTTTCTTCACAAGCAAATTAATGCAGTATCAAACATTAATAATGGCAGTGCTACTATGAAATGATGCAGATGGCTTGCCTGTAAAAATTCTTATTAGGCAAGCACTGTGACTGTCTCTTTCCCTGCCATCAAGGTATCCTACAAGCAGAAACTCGCTATGGCTGCTTAGTGGATTACTTGCCTATAGCCCAAAAACAAATTGTAAATGAACACACAGAGTGGGCCTGAAGATGTGACATGAGTCCATGAGACCTCTCCTAATTTCTACTTAGGGATAAATTGGGCAAAGCATTTTTAAACAATATGTGAATGTTCTAAGTGTTGAACAAAGGTGTGGCAGTGGCTGTAAGTCCTGTTGTACAGGTAAAGCAAAACATGCTAATGGGTCATGCATAACCAAGGACACTCTCAAGAAAAATGCAAGGGGAAAGTAGAATTTATTTTGTAAGACTGTTACCTCCCAGGTACCTGCATTTCCCCCCTCCAACATGTCTAACTATAGCTTTGGCCGAAAGGGGATTTATAATTGAGAAAACAGTGCAGGGGAACAGAATAACCCTGTCCCCTGGTGGTGCTTATCTGATAAAATTATATGCCTCTTGAGGCTGTTTTAAAGTGAAACTAAAAAAAATAAATTAGGTGATCTTATCATGTAACATGTAGTCTGGTACTTACACTCAAAATTATTCACTTCTTTTTCTTCCAACATTTTACAATACAGTTAAATCTTGCTTTCAATAAAACTGGTCTTAAGAACTTGTTTGTTTGGATATACCCTAGACTAATTCCTTATCAAAGTGAGACAAATGTTGAAAAACCTCACTAAAAAGTGGGGAGTGTTATCACACCTGGTGGGCTGTACCTGTTGCAGGTAAACAAGTTGAATTTTGCCACCCTTTTAATTCTACCAACTTCATATAACACTGAGAGCATTCTCAGTATTTATTGTAATCACTACTGAACAATTTACTTGCATTTTTCACCAAAAGTGGCACATGCATAGAGAAATACAAAGCTGCAACAGGTATTACAGGCAGAAGGAGGGATAAATGCAGCTGTTTACAAGTCATTGTTAAGAAAACAATTTAACTGGATACTTTCAGGTGTTCCCAGGAGGTACTCTCTATTTAATGCACTAACAGTGAAATCCTAAGCAGAGTTACTCCAGTCTAAGCCCATGGGGCTTAGGGGTTTTGTGGTGGTGGTGCAACTAGAATATGTGACCTGCCTTACTACAGAGGGAAGAAATATGCATTAGTGACTTGGGTTGCATTGATCCTAATGAAAGGTGGGGGGAGGGGGGGAAGGCAAAGTGTCTAGTGTTGAGGGACAAAGCGGATGGGGGTAAGAGGGCAAAGGTCAAAAGAAGGGTCTAAGACAGAAAGGCTTAAAAATGTAGTACAAATGAATGAAGGGGAAAAAGCCAGAGAGAAATCAGAGAGGGAAGGAAAAGTGGGCCGAGAGCCTTCTTCACCTCTAGAACTTAGTCCTTACACTGATTTGAAATGACCAGCCAAATCCTTGTCCACATGCTTCCCATTTGACGCGAGTTTAAGTAGCAAAGAGTGAAAAAAAAAGGTAAAATTATGGGTGAAAACTTTAGTTCTCCATTAAATATTTTACAGATAGCACAGTCCAGGAAAAGCAAACTGATAAACCGCGCTCTTCAAAAGCCTCTTCTAATTCTCTGGACCTTGTGCAGGATTCTCTGTCTCATTGCAATGCAAAAAGGTACACAGCAGCAACACTTGGAGGATTAATGTCCATCTGGAAAGCTGATGATTGCCAGCATCTTGGTATATCTTCATCATCTTTCTCTTATTATTATGCACCTTACATGACAGTGTGAGAATGAGCATGCTTAGCAACAATTACAATGACTCGTGGATGGCTTTCAAAGCAGAATGCAGCATCTGGATAGCTTTTCTGTTCTTATCTGTACATCTGGTTTGATACGCATCACTGTATCCTCTTGGTATACTCTTGCCTTGCTATCATGTATTCATCTTAGCAGTACTGAATTGTGAGGGAACCTGTCTCAGAGCTGGGGATCAAATAATTTTCAGGCCCATCATTCTACATTTAGACTTACATGATCTGCGCATCTCCTATTATGTTAACGATATGGTAATTAATGCTAAAAAAGAATGTGCAGAACTATTAGGCAAACTATCACATGCAGAGTCGTATTATGGGCTCTAAAAATAAGCCTTTCAGTACCTCAATAAAACCCAAAAGGTGAGCCAAACTGGAAGGGATATTGGCAATTGACATTTGCAGTTTTAGTGTGGATTCATCTTCAAAAATAAATGTATGAAAGCCTATTTCTTTGGCTTTCCGTTCCAGTTATGTAATATTTATCAATAAAGGCACTGAAAGGAAGGGATAAGAGCTTTTGAAGTATATAAATAGTACTTACATGATTCTTGCAGTGTGTCCCAAATTATTTTAAAAGTAATTAAAATATCATGGGATGTTCCCACCCACCCAGTGTAAGAATATAAAACTGAATTGTCATAATAATGTTTTTATTTTATCATGACAGGATATTAACCAATTTCTTTCTTGTGTGTTATCCCCTTGTTTATAAAATGACTAGAGTTGAACTGGGACATTTTTCATTACCTTTATTATTTTGTTTTAATATTGTAATGTGCTTGGTGGGGTGTGTGTGGAGCCAAAACGCAGGAGATACAAGCTTAAAATAAATGTATTACTACTATATTAACTACGGAAAGACACAGTCTATAATATAAACATCTTCATAATACTTCAGTATGAACTGTAGCCTTTTGAACTAATGGTTGGTTCTGTGTGACATTGTCCAGAGGAGAACCACAGCCTCCTCCATTATTTGTAGGCATCTAATTTTGTTTTTGTTTTAAAAAGGCTGACATTTGTTTCTGTTCTTCTCCTAAGCATAAAGATGTGCAATTCCATTTACTGTGCATAAATCAGAATGGCCAACATGGGATAAAAATGTTAAAGCAGCTGTGCTAGATCAGATCTTTGATTCATCTTGTTACAGTGGCCACAAGACATTCCAGAAGGCCTACAAGCAAGCATTATGGCCAAAGCCTCCACCCTGTGGATGTCCTGCAGCCCAGGCATTCAATGGGTTACTGCTTCTGAACCTAGAGATTCCATTTAGTGATTATGTCTAATAGTCATTGATGGACATACCCTTATTAATTTAACTAACTCCCCTTTAAAGCCAACTAAACTAGTGACCATCCTACATCCTGTTGCAGTTATTTCCTCACCTTACTTGAGTAGTTTTCCTTTTGTGTCCTGAAATGACATGAAATTGTATCAATTGTATCTGTTCAGGTTCCAATAAATTAGATATTATGCAACAACAACTGTGCTCACTAAAAGATGTGAGCTTTAAGAAATTATCACAAAGAGGCCAGGTTCTGGATTGTGAAGTAGCAAGATGCCTAAAACCAGATCTAGGTGTCTGTTTCTATCTATGTGGACTGAAAATTCACACACACATAGAACAAGAGTTTCCACTGATGGAAGAGGAAAGGTGAGACTGTGGCCAGAAAAAGGAACATCACAATATTTCAGTAAAGGCCACTAGAAATGTTTGCACCTGAAAAAAGTGTTAATCAGATCAAAAGCATGGTAGATCCCGGGCTGGGATATAAGCTGTGCCTTCTCCTTCCCAATAATCAGTAACAAAACATACGAAAAAAATGTGTGTACACACCCTTATAGGGTACACGTGACTGATAGATATCTAGAGTTTGGATCCATGTTGAAGTACAACCTTCATTGTCTTCAACATATCCCATGTCCTACTAGATTCCATTTCCAGGGCAAACAAATATCAGGTGATAGAGTGGCAGAGTAAATGTCATATAGGTACAGGGTAACTTTGTACTCCTCTTTTATGGTTCACTCTTCAAATCATTCCCTTAAAATTGTAAAATTCTGAAAGTTGTCATTGAGTTGTTGGAAATGAAAAGCACTTAACTGATGGTTTATAGGATGTTTGTCTCCTCTGGCTCTGTGAACAGGACATCATCATCTCAGACAATGAGAAATAATAAAAGAAAAACTGTATGTGTTATATGATTCATCCATCAGTCTTAAACATCTACATTTGTCTAAAAGGTTCACAATTCATTACTGGCACTGCATCCTTCTGTGTGGTATCAAACGGATCCTTCGGTAAGCATCAAGATTTAGAAATCTTTCAATTGTACATTAATCGACTATTTTTTTAAAAACTCTTCTCCATTTAGAGCTGCTTGCTTTACACTAATGGAATATTCTTGAAAGAAAAAAACCCTTTTTGCATTAAAGATGTCCATTTTCAGGTTTCTATGGCACTGAATAAAGAATTATTATTTCAAAAGATAAGTGAAAAGGATTTAAGCATTTATCTGTTGATAGTCTAAATAGCAAGCTTATTATTTTAAAATTGCTGTAAACAAAAGAGTTTAAAAAGGAACAAAAAGTTAGCTGCCTTTTTAAAATGTCCACTGCAAAAGATAAACTTTGATGGCATACCAAGTGGCTTGATGCAGCAGCAGTCTGTGTGGCGAAGGAGGGAAGTCACGCTACTATGATGCAAGCCAATCACAAATGCAGTGGGCCAAATGTCAGACTAATTTTCTGATGGTGCATAGCTGAATAAGCCTTGGTTTAGCCACAACACTCCCTTTCTGCTGTGTTGTGGTGATACGTTGCATATAGCTGGCTATTGGCGGGACATTATTGCTACCGACTCATTTTATTTTGCTCCTGCGATTGCCAGGGGTAGCTCAGGACACCAGCACAATACCCCACTGATAATGCTGCACTGGAACCTCAGTCACACTACTTCCCATCTTAGATACCAGCTAATGTAGCATTCTGAGACACTACCACGTATTTTCAATGTTCAAAAGGAAGAATGGATTCTTGTAGATTTTGAAACAGAATGGAAATATCTATCTTTTCACTGCATGGCTATTTCATCTGGAATTATTTCTTTCCTGCTAAGTAAACATGCAATAGGAGGATGTAATCCTGATTATCTCCATAGAAATTTGTGCGAGGTGTCTATTGGTTTCACTGCACTTACTTGGAACCTAGAATTTTACAGCCATCATACTAATGAAAGTTACTATTCTTTTAAATATGCGGTAAATCTATATTTGGGAGGCTAGGCTTAATTTAAAATTGATTTTACAATTTGCAAAAAAAATCAGTTACTCTGACAATCAAACTCTTTAGAAATAAATTAATATTAAACACTGAAGTTTGTATCCCTCTAAAAATTATCATAACCATCCTACTGAAAGCAAAGGGTTTTTTGTCACAGCCGCTATAATACAGTGGTTTCTTAGACATCCTTCATACACATTCTATGGTTGAACTATGTACACTAACATTGCAATTCTAAGGAGAGCTACTCCAATCTAAGACCATTGATTTCAATGGGCTTAGACTGGAGTAACTCTGCTTAGGATTGTGCTGAAAATCTCTAGTTGTGTGTGATCTCACCAAGGAACATGGATCTCAGGAATTTGTGTATTGCCTGAGTGAAATGGATCTTAGGTGTGGTAACTTCAGCTAGGTCACGGCCTAAGTCAGTGACATGATTTTGTCAAGACTGAACAGCCATATGCAAGTGTAAATACTGTAGGAATACACTGAAGAAAAGGGAGACACAAGAGTTCCTGTCCCTAAATAGTGTCAGGTGGGTAGCTGTGTTGGTCTGCAGCAGAACGGTAAAATTTGAGTCCAGTGGCACCTCAATGGCCAACAAGATTTTCTGAGTTTAAGCTTTTGAGAGTCATACTTCCCTTCCTATCTGATGAAGGAAGCTCCGACCCTCAAAAGCTTATACTCTGAAAATCTTGTTGATCTTTAAGATGTCATTGGACTCAAATCTTACTGTCCCTAAATCTCAAGGTACTTAACCGTGTACTTAAATTAAAACGATGTTAAAGGGACACAAATGAAATTTGCTACCCTTTCCCTTGTGACCAAATAGCTCCAAATGGTGGAATGAAAATATATGCTTCTTATGGGTAAGAATCTAGTAAAACTCCCTAGAAGTAGAAGTTGACAAGTCTAATAGTAACAGTAGTGTTAGTTGACAGTATTGTTTCTTGTTGATTCTTTTCATGATCTTTAAAATATGGCATTCTTTTCTTATGTCACTTCTAGAGCCCCTATATTGAAAAACAATGAATACATATAAAAGCAATGAATAAATGTATAAAATAGGAATGTATTTGCGTTTATTTAGTTATGGGACTTACTAGATCACTGCAGGAGGAACATGAAGAAAATATATCTGAAAGTTTTAAAAATATTTCATATGTTTTATTAAATATTTTTTCCAGAATCAGTATCATAACATTCTCCAGCATAGTATACACATGGTCTAACATGTGCAGTTCTAATACATGAGTTGGAACCTGTGGATCCATTCTACTATTGATGTTTTCCTTTGGCAGAAGGAGCATTCTCCTGAAACAAGACAATTCTGATTATCTTGAGTCAAGAGAATGCTCCTTTTGCCAGATAAAAGCACCTCCACCAGTAGAATAGAATTGTGGGATTCAACCTCTCTTTATCAAATCAGGTATAAAGTGTGTAAGAGAAACTAAATTTTTTTTTTACATAGTTAACTGTAGTACACAAATCTAAGAATGCAGTAACTCCCTTTTACCACTAGAGGAGAAGAGTTTATTAGAAAATACGTTTTACACCAAAGCTTTTAAAAAAAATTAAGCCAAACTCTGGGTCAGAATCTATTGGAACTGCCTTCAAGAAGCATGACAAGAAGACTAGGTCAACTAATAACATCCAGATACATGGGGGAGGGGAACTGGCAGACTTAATTGAATCATCAAACATCACGAAATCTCAATTATTTAAATAGATGTTTGGATTCTAACACAATCTTGATGGGCTTCTCCCATGCCAAGCCCACTGGATAATTCTAGTGTCTTGCAAGTACACCACTTTGCTCATTTCAATGGAAGGCTGTAAAAGCAAAATTTCCAGCAGAGACTATGCCCTATGTCAATAAACTTCCAACAGACATTTTCAAGCGTGTCAATATGAAAGTGATGTAATTTAAGAAACAAAATGCTGCAATAAATCATAATATACTGTGTGTACTTGTTTGTTATTTTTAAAGCCATTTATTCTGAATCAACAATGGCAATGTAAAAAAAATGCTCCATGGGTGTGGGTTTAAAAGGGCAATTAGATCTTTATTCAGAAAACATGGTATTCCAAATAATTTATATTGTAGATTGAGAGATAAGACTTACTTTTTTCATGTAATATTATGATGGTTACTTGAAATTAAAGCAAAAGTAAGATACTCATTAGAAAAAAAATTCTTTGGAACCACAGAAGAAAAGCAAAAACTAACAGCCCATGTTTAACAAGCCAGCATGAACTGAGGCCTCTACTCATCCTTATTCAGAGAAAACACAGGCATTTCAACACCAGTTTACAAATCATCATTTGCATTTCTGAATTCAGGCCTGACTCTCTGGATTGCTGCTTGCAAGATCCAGAAACAAATCATCAGAGAAAAAAGTAAGATACATTGTGAATACTTTACAATAAAACCGTAACTGAATCCTCACACACATTTGGGCACAACTACTCTTGTTGCTTAACGTTAAAATTAGTTTCTCAATACAATTTCTTTGATGTTTATGATGCTGGTTTTGATTAGGGCAAAGAAAACGAACACAAAGTATGACAAGAATTCTACAAAACCAAACAGTATGGGTTTTTTGGTACTATTTATATAGAAAACAATAAAGGGGGCTTTTAATAATTATTTACCATGGAAGTAATCTCATAGTCTGTGTCCACAATTTAGAATTTTACAGAAGTGTTTAATAGTGTGAGAATTTTTCATGCACAGGAAATGTCCTGTTATCACTGATGAGAAGGAAAAGCCCAGTGCAGAGAAAATACCTTTGCACGTAGGCCATTTATTTCTCTTCACAGAAAAAGTACCTGTGCACGGGGGGGGGGGGGGGGGGGATGCGGTTTACTGGATTGCAGCATTTCTTTTTAGTTACAAATAGACTTATTTACAGAACAGGAAGGAAAATTATGATGCCTCAACAAAAGTCATACAAGTGCTACACATAGCAGTACCAAACTGTATGAATAATGGTAGGTAGCTGTTTTCCGATTTACATTGTTCCCTCTACAAAACCACATTTTTAAGAAAATAAAACTGTAACTGAAAACAGAGATCCCTAGCTTGAAAAGAGTGCATGATGAATCTTGAAAGCAAACTGAAGTCAACTACAGTAGCCTTTAATAGAGGTAGCATTATTAGAATTAGTTGCAAAACAGAGTGTAGATGAGAGGCATAAATATACAATAGTAAAATGCAAATCCAACTATCATTATAGTCACCACATTTTGCTCTTCAGAGAATTAAAAAAATTATACTCCTTCCCTCCTTTCTGACATCAAGCTGGAATACTGCCCTTTATTTACTTTGATTCCCTACTTATTCACAATTCCCTTCCATTTTCTTCAGCATACTAACCTTTATATAATCAATAACCAAGGAGCACTCCTGAAAGTAAATACTTTCACGGTAATATTCCCAACTAAGGGTGGATTCAGACAACCAGTTTAATTTGCCAAATGATGATTTCAAAAGAGAATTCAGGCTATGTAGTTGCTTGAAGGGGCTCAATGTGAAATGGACTGTGCTGCCACAATAGTTACAGGAACAAAAATTTTGTATCCTGTTCTAATTTCACGTTGAAGAAAAACCATGCTTCACTTAAAAAGCCAGGTTGTACTCTATCTTAATAACATATACCATGTGCAAGGATTACTTCCATTCTAGAAGCTTGAATTGCACATGCAGTTCTGGCCCCAGTTCAGATACCTGCAAATACAGTAGCAGTACATTCTACTGTGTTTAGCAATCTTCTATCTATATGTATAAAATCAATGTATATATTCCCTTTGTTCCACCTGCTGTGTGGCTGGGAACAGCAACACCAGAACTATTTTTGTAGATCTCTAGCTATGGACCATGTATTTTATTCATCATGTATTTTATTTTAACAAAGCCTGAATCCCTCCTGAGGGATACACCATTAAAAAACCAAACCTAAGCATAATGTACCAATTGTTCCCCTTGTTGTGGTGCAATGTACAACTTTTGTGGGTTTGCAAGTGAATATGCAAAGCCAGAGACTATCGAGTGACTAGTTAAGCTATTTATAAAAAGTAGCAAATTCCACTGCCAAGTAAATACAGAACTTATAGGCAAGTATATCCTCTGCTGTTTATCCCATCTCTACCACACTTCAAGTCAATTCTGAAAATCATGGATTGAACTATAAGCTAGAAACAGAGTCAAAGAAAAGGTTCTTTTATCATAACTTTGGGATATCATATTAGTATAAAAGCACACTATATCTTTTCAAATAAATATATCCTATTTCTGGAATCACAATACAATCCAGGAGGGGAAAATACTGTTACAACAGCATAATATAAGCTCCATAAAATTTTACATCAGTTTTGGTCGTATCTGAAAAAAACACCCTAAAAGGAGAATCAAAATTAAATGTACATGTTAAATACTTTATAGAACTCCCCTTCCACCCATCTGATAATACAGTACTAACACAATTACATGAAAATGACACTACACTATCCTTTTCCTGGCTGATTCTATGTTTGTAGCATCAGATGCTATGCATATACCTCAAAACTATATGAAATATCAAAAGATCACTAAATAAATAGACAAAAACAAAGAGAATGGGATAGTGCTAAGTTTTATACGCGAAAAATACATCCTGACTTTAGGAAACCACAAGGATAAGGTTAAGTTGTTTATCTTATTCAAAATTGTTGTAAAAAAAGATGTACACAGGTTGAATTCTAGAGAATATACATAACTGCATAAATACTGGTCGCTTTTGTTAGGTTAGAATGAGTTTGGTGAACAGTACTGGAATAAAAACACCAAGTAGAGAACATTATATTTTGGTTCATCTGAAATATAAGTAAGGTGCAACATTTCTGTCTCTAGATGACACAAGTGGATGGACACAAGTTGATGAGTGACATTGGCTAGTATGCAAAAATACATGCCCGAGATTGATTTAAAAAATGAAATAGATTGATTTAAAAAATGAAATAGTGAAAAACTGGAAATAAAACAGTAAATTATTGTTTCAAAAATTTCTTGTGCTGTTTTTTCCCCTACCCTGAAATAAGATACCCCCATTCTTACAGCAAATCATTGAAATCAAGACATAATTAAGAGAAAAAAAAAAAGCCACAGGACACAATCCCCCTAGAGTTTTCCTGCAAGAACTCCCACTGAAGTGAATGGAAGCTCATTTCAATGGGGCTCTTACAGGAAAACTTCCAGGCATATTTTGTCCCTAATGAACTATAAAGCTTTGCAGGATTTCTGCTACACTCAGTGTCTAATCGCTTAAAAATTAAGCATATCTACAGAAAGGTTTATAATAATCAGAAAACACTCATATTTAATAAATTGACCCAATCCAGTCCCCTGTCTAAGGGATAGTCAATGAGGTTTAGGAAAGATAATCAAGGTATTAATCCACATAGAAAAAACTAGTTTTATGCTTCTCTTATAAAGGTACCATTCATATAAACAAATATTTTAGGAACATCATTGAAATTTAAATGGCAGAAGGATGATGGTACTTCAGCAGAAATACATTTATTCTAATGGATTCAATAGTCTGTATGTTGGTACCACGGCCAAGATGAAGAGGCTGCACAATAATATATTTGGATTTCAGCTACTTACAGTGTTTGAACCATAGTTAGTACATCATGGCCTCACACTTCCCAAGATCACCACAATATTATGTCCAGCAGTTTGGCATGATGGCAGCATTTTATTTTGGTAAAATAATTTAGAAAACATTAACAAAATCTAACCATTAAAAATGATGCCACATGGTCCAATGGCATAAGGAAGATTCTTCTACCTGAATTTTCTAAAAAGCATTTAACTTTTTTATTTCTTGTTGAAGTTGGGCTCTTCCTTCTCCCACCTCTTTAACATTTGTATCTTTGAGGGAGTCTCTGATTTTTACGTGGGGCCAAACTGACACATTCCTTTTAATCATCACTTGTTACAATTTGTGTGATCTCTTTGAGGTTATTTCTGATAGTGAATGACATACATTGGATACAACAATTAAAGGCTAAGCCAAGCACTTTTTAAGAGTCACTTTTCATATGGCTATTAAATCCAATTACAAAAAAACCCTAAACTTATCCTTTATCAACTCTGTCAAGTATAAATTAAGAAAGCCTGATAAAATTGTGTAAACTTTCATCATTTAGAGACCAAATTAATAAAAAGAGGGTCTCACTGAACTTAACACTATCACAAAATTCCACCGGAGAGTAAGACGACTTCATAGAAAATTATTGCTGGGGTCTGGTCAATAGCATTTGGTTAAGTCTTTGTGCTAGGCTGCAAAACATATAAGAGAAACAACTTGTGCTGTGGAAGAAGTACCCTGTGTTGAAAATGTAGCTTCATGTCAAAATTCTAATAAGAATTAACTTTTGCTGCTAGGAAACAAAATTGCCCAGATGTGTGTGGAAGCTTATGCATCCACATGAGTATGCCTAGATGGATGGGTAACTCTGTGTGCATATGGTGCCGTCATACACAGTTCCCCTCTCTGGTCCTACATCTGGGGCTGCAGAGGCAGACAGGTTCCCGAAACGTGAAAATGTTGCAAACTGGCTTTTCGAGAGGGCAAATGGGGTGGATTCAGTGTTGTCCACTCTTTCCTGCAAAACAACTGGTTAGCAGGACTTCCACATGCAGCCACGGTTGACCGTGTGTGCTGCTGAATCATAGGCAACTGGTATAAGCAAAGTGGTTAAGAAACTGAAAGAAAACGTTTTTAAAAAACCTGGACTCTGCCCTGGCATGAGATGTATGTATAGGAATAAGATACATTATATAATAAAGAGAAAGAATATGAACTGAAAAGTGAGCAGTTTGACAGCCTAAATTCAGTGACGTCATTCCCTCAGTTGTTGCTTACTTACTCAGCACTTTACCATTCCAAATGAACATTGGCACCTCATATAACCTATGAAGCCAATTTAGACTGTGCATAGTAATTATGACAATTCCAGTGTCTGTAAAATATTTACATCAGTATGTATGTCATTTGAAAAGATTTTTCAAAAGAGTGAAGTAATACTAAGGTCACTTCTGAACAATGTATAGTATTTTTTTCCTGCTTCACTGCTTTAGCTTCCACACAGTCAATTTAGACTTTTATCCAAAAATAAATGAACCACCCAAGGCATGAAAGACAAATCTGTAATCTGCAATATTGTTCTTATCAATATGTGAAACCTTTGCTCCAAATGAAAATCATCCTCATTATTCTACGCTTAATTAAAAAATCAAGCAAAATACAGCCTGTCAATATTTTTTTTTGCCAAAAAACTCTACCACCCTGGTGGCAAATACAAAAGTGCAGAACATCTGGACCATATGGCCGCGCATCCACCACCAACAATGGTATACCTGCCCACGCTTTCTTGGATTCTCCCAAACAGATTCTTAAATTCACTCTAAAATATAAATGTACGCATAACCTATAATATAAACCATCTTCAGAACTTAAATCTTCATGTACAAAAAGGACTAAGAATATCTAGTAACTAGTGCAGTGCATCAGTTTTTTCTCCTTTTTTGTTTTTTGTTTAGAGTAGCTAGTTATTATATGAAACTGCTTTCCCTACTCTTGTAGGCAGAACAGATGCTGTGTGAGCAACAGTAAAGTTTGCCTTCTCTGTGTAACTATGCACATACCATTTTAAAAACCTTCAGTAGAAAGCAACGCTCCAGGATCTTTTCATTTCTGTTCCTTAACAGAGAAATAACATCACTCTTATAGTAGATTCTGGGCCCCAAACCGGGGGAGCACTGGCCCAGGCTGTAAGTGAAATCTGTGCCATACTGAACACAAACCACTCATTTTCAGTCTATGGGTTCCTCCAACACATGGACTGACTAACATCCATTGGTAAAGACAAGGCTAGGATATTAGGTAAAGCACGTTTTACAATAGGGCAGAGCTTCACTGGTCAGCACAGGAAATAAGCACTGGAGCCTGAGACATTTCTTTTGGCTGTCCATCACGTGGGAGTGGTGCCGTCCTTGGAGTCCTACAAGGGAAAACAGATGAACGTTAATCTAGAATTCTTCTGACAACAGTTATGTTCCTGAGCCCATACAGAGACATAATCAGGGGTAGGGAGGGGTGTTTTGTTGTTGTTGTTGTTGTAATTTCCACTTCTATAACTATCCCTCACCCTACTTATCTATTCCCAAATAGTTACACAAATAATTTAACTAAAAACAATGAAAACAATTAGGATATCAAATATTGCTAAAAATCAAGAAGACAGAAATAGGTAAGCAATTCCTGCTAAGGGCTTGCATCCTAGCCTGTCTTCTTGCTTGTAGAAGGACCTCTACTTTTGAAAAGGAGGAGGACAATATTCGGAGATTTCTCTTCTCCCACACCAGACTTCCACACTGGCTCCCCATGCTGTTCCTGGGAGTCCAATGCAGTGACATAATTTCAACAGGAAGAGCAGGCTGCAGTGGGGGGAGGACTTCCTTTAATCTAGAGCAGTTGCAATCCACCCCCCCGCCCTAAAAAACAGGGTTTTTTTTAGCACATCTAACTTACACAAATTTGATCACAGAATTGCAGAAATGCCTGCAATAAATTTCACTAGAAATTTCTCTATAGGGAGGAAACCTCTACAGAGAAAGTGTGAACCTAGTGGCTAGCCCATATATTACTTATAGCAGGAGCAACTGCCATCAGGGTTTTTCCATAGGACTTGATGGGGCCAGGGTTAGAGATGGGGGGGCATGGGGGTGGTGTCAGGGATTAATGGCTTGACATCAGTGACACATCTTTCAAGAAATCAATGGAATGGTAAAACCACAGAGTTTTTGGTGATTCATAGAGAGGACTAAGATAACTTCCAGGGTTTCCCCCAAAGTGATCTTACACCATTTCTCAACGTTGATTTAAAAAAAGATTTTAAAGATTATTTTTATCCCACTGGCCATAACAGCAGTGTTGGGAACAAGCAGTCAGGGTGGGGGAACCCTAGGGGAGGGGCTTGGCAGCCCTTGGTGGGGAACATATAGGAGGCAAAATAGTACAGTAGCACCTTTAAGACTAACCAACTTATTTGTAGCATAAGCTTTCGAGAATCACAGCTCTCTTTGTCAGATGCATCTGACAGAATATGCAGTGCAGCCCATCAGAACTAAGGAAACAAGGGCCTGCCTCCTGCCCACTCCTCCACATCTCCCTAGAGCATTTAGCAGCAGAAGCAGCAGAAGACTGTTGATACTGACCTAACGCCAGATAGCTGACAAGCCCAACTAGTTTGTCAGAAAAGGCTTCTGCTGTATGGAAACAAAAGTTTCCTTTATCATACCACAAAAACAGACCTCATAGACTTGCTCTGTGACTTTGAGACAATATCTTCTTCAGGGTACTAGATTGAATGACTCACATTCTGTCTCTGGGTGCAGTAGAGAAAACTGGTTAATCTTTTATTGAAGCTACAATGCAAGAGGCAACACCAGCTTTTAAACATGAATGGCTGAGCTAGGCAGAGGAGGCACATATTCCCTCGGTTGCAGCTTCATATATTTTGGGAAGCCAGGAACTTTATTTAAATCAAGGGAAGACTGTGTGTTGCCAATTTTGGGGAACATGCAGCTCTGAACAAAAAAACGACTTCTAACAACAGCTCATCTCTGACAAGAAAGGAAGAGATTTCTAGAGGGCAGGCTTAAACAACCAATGCTGGCAACACAGCCTCTTGAACAATAGGTGAGATCCTTTCTTCTGGAGGAGCTGTTCTCACAGATGTCCCTTTTGAGGAGACCTGGCCACTGGGTGACTATGTTGTAGCACCACCCAGTTACCCAAGATGGCCAGCCTTATGCCCACCAAAAAGGGGGGAGAATTCTCAGCAAGAATTATGACTCCATACAGAAATTAAAAGAGGGATAGAACCAATGCATCCTTTGCATAATATTTATTATAAAAATAAAATAATCTAAAATAGCAGGCTATGTAACAGCATGAACAAGCATGGTTAAGTCAGAGCAGTCTCTTATGCATCGTTTCAGGCTCTCTGCCTCACATAACTCTAGTTCATCCTTCTGAAATCAGGAATCAGTAAATGTTCTCAAAACATTCCAGTTTACATTTTGCAATGGAACAGCAAAACACAGCAGAACAAGGCTGTCTCTCATTAACAGACATGTTGTCCTCAAAAGTTGTTCTTCAGAAATGTGGACAAAGTTCACTAGGCTATAGAACAGTGAAGGTTGAAGTAAGTCTGTCAAAAGTAAAAGGTCAATTTGGAAATCTCCTGAGGCCTAGAAAGGCTAAGAAATACTGGCTGCAACAGTGTGCAAAACAAATTTCCAACCTCAGTACTGAAACACCTCTACTCTCCTTGGTGGCATGTTCTCTCCCTATTTCTAAAGTCTTTCCCCTGCATATTTCTAGCACTCCTTCCCCCTATATACAGATGGGTATCTCTCAAGCTTGCCAACTACATGCACTGATTTTGAAGATTCCAGCTCTGACGTGAGCAGGTGTGGTATGAGCAAATAATAACTGAAAAAGATAACTGATGGATTTGAGAGAACCCACTGCAAGGGAATGCTAGCCAGAACAGTAAGCTAGATTCCAAGTAAGCTGCTTTGGCAATGGATAGTAGGCTATATATAGACATCTACTTTGTGGAGCCTGTACTTTCTCAAAGCTGTTGAAAGCCCTAAAAAGTACAAACATTTGCTCTTTGCTAGCATAGCCTGGATGATCACAACTATATGATATTTGGAAATTTACCCTCAATCACAGCGCTGTAAAGAGTTGAAAAGGAAACTGAGGCTGGTAGAACAGACCTCATTTTTATACTCCCAAAGACACTAAACAAATGAAAAAGGCAGAGTGTTCAAGAGGCCTCACATTATGTTCCATTTTTTACCTTTAATCTAGAAAATATGTGTGTGAGAAAGACAGATGCAGAGCTGGAAAGGGAGTCCTGCGTATCAACTTGTTTCAGACTTCAAGAATTGCACTTCAGTGTGTTTCCAGGTCTCCTTGAAAATCGTTGTGAAGGACAAGCTATGGTTTAGATTGGAAAAGGGCCATGCTTATGTCAACTTCCATTTTGAGACCATATAAACAGTGTTGCACATACTTGTAACTGTTGTTCATTGAGTGTCTTTTGTGCAGGTACACATTGGGACACACAGGCCAGCAGTGGAGAGGTTTTTCTAGGTTAAAATCTGTTGGGGGGGGGGGCGCTTGTACCCACTGCACATGTGCAGTAGGTACAAGCACCCCCTTAACCCATTGCACATGCGCAGTAGCGTTCCCGCTAAAACGAAGTTGGTAGGGTGAGCACCCCCAGATTCCCTCAGTTCTCCTCAGCCGCTGGAGAAGTAATAGAAATTAAATAACGCTCACAGCGGGGCAGGAGGGAGGGAATGTGTACCTGCACAGAAGACACTCGATGAACAACAGTTACAGGTAAGCGCAACACGGTTTTTTGTCGTTGTCCTTCTATGCAGTCCCACACTGGGAGTATAGTGAGCTACTCACCAATGGAAGAGGGTGTGAGTGATCAGCCAAACCGTGACTGAAGTACAGCTTTTCTGAAAAAAGAAGAGACCCCTTCGAATGGAAAGTCCTCAATCTTAGCTCTTCTATCTAGAGGGAGCACAGTACACTGGAGCCATGTGTGGCGCCTCATAATGATAACAGACGTCATGAAACAGGCAGAACAGTCAGTGGCATCCTTGCCGGCTGTCATCTGCTGCTTGGCCTCACTTTGCAATGCTGTCACTAAGGAATGCCTTTCTGTGGGAAGATCTTGAAGGTACACAGAAAGAGGTTGTAGGACCGCATAATGGTCTGATAGTGTGCAATCCTGAAGTTCACAGATGTGGAGGTCTTCCGCCCTATTACATCCAGTTTCCTGCCTTCTCGATCCACTGGGGCTGAGAGGAAACTGTGCTGATGGCACGCTTGAATCTCTTCTGCTACAAGGGAATATGATCTTGGATGATTAAAAAAGTATGGGCAGTCTTGTTATTCAAGCTTGTAGTACTTCTCTATTTTATTAGAAGTAGCCGGTGCCAATGACGGAGACTGCCAGATCGCTTGTGCCATGTCAAGTAAATCCTCCGCAGGAGGGAAAGCCACTGAAGCAGGAGACCTAGAATACAGTGCTTGCAGCGCCTTGCTCTTGGGTTTGGAAATGTTGAGCTCCAAAGCGGTCACCATTAGAACTGTCTGTTCCAAAAAGAGGATGATGAACCAGTGTCTCCCACGGCCTCATCAGGAGAAACCTCAGAAGCTAACATCCGACATGGAAGCAATGTCTTCTTCGTTGGAACCAGAAAATTATGGTAATGTTTGATGGGTTTGATAGTGGAACAGAAGGCACCGGAGCTGCTAATGCCGGATTGGTAGATTTTATCTGAACCAATGGTAACGGAGGCCACATGCGAGAAGGCGTGGCAAGAACCGAAGTTGATGGCTGATGTGGAGGAAAAACAGGTGCAGACTGAAACCAACTGACAAAGTCCTGCTAGTTGGTAATATTGCCCACTCCCAGAACTGACTTCCAAGGAGGGAGAGTCTGAGGGAAAGCTGTAGTGTGTTGAGGCCAGTGTGTTGACACTGAACGGTGCTGAATCGGATCCACCGGGGGTTGCTGTGGCCATTGCATAGCTACGGAATGCTGCTGGGGCGGTTCCATGGCAGCTTGTTGCCATGGCCATTGCGCTGACACGGAATGGTGCTGGACCGGTTCTGAAAGTTGAGGCAAAGACTGATCTGAAGTCATAGGTTGATCGTAGGGTAGAATCAAATCCATCAAATATTGTATCTGAGGAAACTTGTCATCCCCTTCATAGAAGGGGTGCGAGGTGGAGATGGAGTATGGAGTAGCTCTATAACCGCCTCATCTGGAATCGCAGGAGGTAGAGAAGATTTACCCTTCTCACTCTGGGATGTCGAGACCAAGTGCTTCTTATGCTTGGTCTTAGCTTTGGTCTTTTTGGGAGGGGATTCTGAAGCAGCCTGATCAGCTTCCCTCGGATCCCAGTTGGGGATTTACTCAGAACCTACGGATGATGTTTCGTTGGTTCCAAAGGTCGCTGTGATGGACCGGCCATGTTCAAACCCAAGTGAGGAGACTGCCCTGCCGCAGCAGATTTTTGCTTTGCAGGTTTCTCAGGGTTTAATAATGCTTTCTCCCACAAGGCAGCTTTTAAACGAGAAGCCCTATCACTCCTGGCCTTGAGAGTGAAGCTTTGACAAAACCTACAGGTTGGGACGTTGTGACCCCTCCCAAACATAACAGACAGAGATTGTGATTATCTGTTTGGGTCATCTTGGTCCCACACTTTCAACATTTTTTTGAATAATGAAGACAGACATTTTGTTGAAGAAACAAGTAATGAACGCTAGAACGAACCTCTCTCAAAGGCGGCAAAAGAACTGAGGGAAGACAGGGTTAACATACCTGTAACTTATGTTCATCGAGTTCTTCTGTGCCGACACACATGGGGTACTGCGCACGCGCAGGCCAGCCGCCGGAAGATTTTTTTACTGCTTTCCCAGCTCCGAAGGGGCCGTTTGCCGCGCGCCTCAGCGACCGTTTCCCGCCCAAACGGTCACATGCTCCTCCAGCGGCCAACGGCCCCTTCCCTCAGTTCTCCCTTGCCGCCGCTCATCCAATACACAGAGCCATAACCCCGACTAAAGACTAGAGCCATAGCCCAAAAGCACAGCAATCTGCGTTGGAGTTCACAGCGGGGCAGGAGGGAGGGTTGTGTGTCGGCACAGAAGAACTCGATGAACATAAGTTACAGGTATGTTAACCCTGTCTTCATCTTCGTTCTTCTGTGCCTCCACACATGGGAGAGTACCAAGCTTCAAACAATAAGGAAGGTGGGGTGAAATCCAACTCAATTTTATTATACAACAGGAAACAAGAACAACATATATACACATATACACATGTGGAAAAAACATACCAACCCCACAACATCCAACAAGTATAATTATATATAAATACACTATATACAGCGCCTCCACCTCCCCCATTGGAGCATATTAATCAGCATGCTCCTAGGGAAACAAGGAATGGAGGACGGCCCTAGCAACAGCCACATCCTCATTGGCATTTACATCAACAGCGTAATGCCGTACAAAGGTATCAGCGGACGACCAAGTTGCAGCCCTGCAAATATTAGCTAAAGGTATACCCCTGAGCAGTGCCGAAGATGCCGCCTGGGACCGTGTGGAGTGAGCCCTGACACCCAAAGGACAGTCCACCTTAGCCGTGGCGTAGGCCTTCACAATGGCTGTCACAATCCAACGGGACACCGTCTGTGCAGACGCCCTGCGGCCCTTGTCCTTCGCCCCGAAACACACAAAAAGGTAGGGACTGTTCCTGAACACCCTTGTCCTCTCCAAATAAAAAGCCAAAGCCCTCCGCAGATCCAAACTGTGGAGGGCTTTTTCCCCTTTAGTAGAAGCTTCAGGGAAAAATACAGGCAGAGAAATCTCTTGTGAAAGGTGGAAGGTTGACACCACCTTGGGCAGGAACGAAAGACACGGTCGCAAGACCACCTTATTCGCATGAAAGCGAAGGAACGGGGGGTCTGCCCTAAGAGCAGCCAGTTCGCTGACCCGCCTGGCAGAAGTGATCGCCACGAGGAATGCCACCTTGTAGGAGAGCAAGTCCAGAGGGCACGTAGCCAAAGGCTCAAAAGGGGGCAACATCAACCTAGCCAGGACCAGGGAGAGAGACCACTGGGGCACAGGGGGTGACACAGGCGGGTAAAGATTAAGCATCCCCTTCAAAAACTGGCGGGACCTATGGTGAGAGAAAACCGTGCAGCCATCCACCCGATCATGGAACGCAGAGATGACCGCAAGGTGCACTTTCAGAGACGCCACACTAAGGCCCTGGTCCTTCAGCTCGCAAAGATAATCCAAGACCATCCCCAAGGGGCTGTCCAGAGGCGCCACCTTCCTAGAGGCGGCCCAAGCCTCAAACCTACTCCACTTTGACTTGTAGGCACGCCGTGTAGAGGGCTTCCTAGCGTTCAATAGGACCCTCTCGACTGGCCCAGAGAAACCTAGGGACGGGGCCGAATCCGCCAAGCGGTCAGGTGTAGCTTCCCGGGCTCGTGGTGGAAGAGCTTCCCGTGTAGGAGGAGATCCCTCCGGGGCGGAAGGGCCACGTAAGCTCGGCCGGACATCTCCAGCAGCTTCGGGAACCAGAGCTGCCGCGGCCAGAACGGAGCCACCAAGATGCAGTCCGTGTTGTCCCTTTCCACCTTGCACAGCACTCTGGGTATGAGAGGGAAAGGCGGAAACATGTAATGTAGTCCCCGGGCCCAAGTAAATTGGAAGGCATCCCCAATAGAGAGGGGATCGCTTCCTGCCCGAGAACAAAAGATCTCGGCCTTGGTGTTCGCCGATGTCGCAAACACGTCTATGCTCGGGCGACCCCATTTCCGAAAGATCGGCCCAACGTACTTTGCGTTGAGCCCCCACTCGTGATTCAGCATGTGCACCCTGCTGAGAGTGTCCGCCTGCACATTGTCCGACCCAGCTACATGAATGGCGCGAAGCGTCACCCCATTCCTGATTGCCCATTCCCAAATGAGCGTGGCCTCCCTGCAGAGGATCATGGACACCGTGCCACCCTGTTGGTTCAGGTAATACATAGCGGTAGTGTTGTCCGTCTGCACCAGCACCTGATGGTTCTGCAAGATTGCTGTGAATGACATAAGTGCAAAACGAACAGCCCTCAGTTCAAGCACATTAATATGGAGACCCCTTTCTCTCTCAGACCACACATCCTGAACACATAGCTCCCCACAGAAAGCCCCCCACCCTTGCAGAGAGGCGTCCGTGGTCACGGAGAACTCGGGATGATGGAAACCAAATGGGGTCCCTTTAAACAAATTAATATCCGACAACCACCAGTCAAGAGAGGATATAACGGCTCTGGGGACAGAGAATTTAGCAGTCGGAGGATGCTGTAAAGCATTGTATCTCCTCACAAACCAATTCTGGAGCGGGCGCATCCGCAGCCTCGCAAAAGGGACCACCGGGGTGGCAGCAGCCATATGCCCTAGCAAGCATTGAATCATGCGCACTGGCTGAAAACAATTTCGTTTAAACAAGGACACCAGGCCCTTCAAGGAACGTGCCCGCTCTGGAGGCAACAAAGCCTTGGCCTCCAATGAGTCGAACACTGCCCCAATATAAGGCACAACACGGCTAGGTGTCAGCTTAGATTTTTCAAAGTTAACCAGGAGGCCTAAGCGTTCGCAAGTGTCTAGCACCAATGCCACATCTTGCAGCAGCTTAACCTCCGAGCCCGCTGTTATAAGCCAATCATCGAGATAGGGGTAGATGGTACAGCCCTGCTCTCGAAGAAAGGAAACCACAGGAGCCACGCACTTAGTAAACACACGTGGGGCTGTGGAAAGGCCGAAGGGGAGAACCTTGTAACGGAATACCCGCTGCTTGTAAACGAAGCACAGAAATCTCCTGTGCTCCTCCAAGATCCCCACGTGGAAATACGCGTCCTTTAAATCCAGGACAGCGAACCAATCCCCCCTCTTCAAAAGGGCAATTACAGCAGGCAGTGTGATCATCTTAAACTTGGTGACCTTTAGAAAGGCATTTAGGCCCCTAAGATCCAAAATCGGACGTAGACCCCCATCCTTCTTAGGGACTAGGAAGAACCGGGAAAAGAAACCCTTCTCAGACTCCACAAAGGGCACCTCTTCCACAGCACCCTTAGCCAAGAGGGTCCTAATTTCATCCTCCAGCTCAACCAAGGTATTATTCACCGCACTCAGCGGTGAAGTACACATCGGCAGTTCAGTGAATTCCAGCCCGTACCCCTTATCAACAATCGTTAAGACCCATGAGTCAGATGTTATTGACTCCCATTCAGACAAAAAAGGACTGAGTCTGTCCGAAAAGTTCAGGGCTGCCGCAGGGCCGGGTCTTCAGAACTGCCTTCCAGCCCCTTGCGGATCTTTTTGCTGGGGCGGAGGTTGAGACGAGCGGGGCTTGAATGGCCTACGCCTCCTGCCCTGGTGTTGCGCTGGGGTATACTGGCGCTGCGAGGTAGGGTACTGCTGATAGTACGGACGGGGTTGATATCTGCTGCGGTACTGGTAGGGATTATACCTCGAAGAGTACCGAGGCTTGAACGCGGACCTGTCCGCCGGAGTGACCCCCAGGGAGCGTGCCGTCTGCCGGTCCTCCTTCTTCTTTTTAACCGCCTCGTCAGTGGTGGTAGAGAAGAGGGAGTCACCCTCGAAGGGCAGACGTTCAATCTTGGCCTTCACCTCCTGCGGGAGGGCAGTCGACCGCAACCACGAGTGCCTCCTCAGAAGCACCGCTGACGCCATACCCCGAGCAGCCGTGTCAGCCGCATGACTCCCGGCATTCATCTGTTGTTTTGACAATCGTACTGCCTCCGTCTGCAGCAATGACACCACTGACTTCTTGTCAGCAGGGAGGTCAGCGACATAGTGTGCCAGCTTCTCCCAGAGGTAGAGCTGATAGCCCGCCATAATCGTTTGATAGTTGGCTATTCGGAGGGCTAACGCTGCAACCGAGTACTGACGTCTACCCAGTGCGTCCATCTTCTTTCCCTCCTTATCCGGTGGGACGGAGGAGGACCCCGACCTCTTATGCTGAATCTCCTCGGCTATCAGGGATGACGGTGGAGGGTGCTTAATGAGAGACTGCCATGTCCCCTGTTTAATCTTATACATCTGTTCGATGCGTTTGGACGTGGCAGGCAGGTCCGATGGAGACTTCCAGACCTTGTCGATGATCTCCTCCAAGCCCTCCAACATAGGAAAACCTACTGTAGCTGGGTTCTCCCCATAGATTCTGCACAGCAACTTGTCCTTAGTCTTCGGGACCACAGAAGACACGTCAATCTCCAAGGCCTTGGACATGCGGGCCATTTGGTCTGCATAAATCCGCAGGTCCTCAAAGGGAGAGCTGGTGGAAGGGCCAACATTGTCGTCTGGGGATGGCTCGGAGAACGACTCAGAACGGTAGCCGGACCCTGCATCCTCGTCATCCTCATCAGATGCTGGTGCTGACATTTCCCCTTCTGGGAAGGGTGGAGGCAACCACTCACGATGGCCAGATGACGACGGCCCCGGATCCGATGACCTGAAGCCAGGTGGAGCCCCTTTCCACTGGCACCGATAGGCCTCTGGTAGACCTGAAGCCTGTTGGTGACGCGCAGCCACGGACTGCTCGGATCCTATCCGCTCGGATCCGACACTCCCCTCGGACCAACACCGTTGGCTACGGGCAGAGTGTGCAGGCGACGGATCCCTAGTCACCGCTCGGATCCGACGACGCGGAGCTGGGCTCGATTCCGGTGTTGGCAAATGCCGTCCGCTCGACAAGACTACATAGGCCCCCGGTTCCAGCACCACTTCCTCAAGGAGAGGACGGTCAGGGGAGTCCAGGTGAGGTGATGGTGTAGGCGGGGACACCAGGACCACTTCCTCTGCAGAACGGCGCCGAGGGGACCGAGAGCGATGCCTGGTCTTCTTCTTCTTCACAACCGGCTCGGAGGAAGCTCTCGGAACCGATGCCCTCTTGGTCGACGCCTTCCGCGCAGCCTCCGGTCCCGGTGCTGCCGCAGGCCCCTCGATCGACGCCGGGGCTGACCTTATCGGATCCGATCCGCTCGGATCCGGTCTCGGAGCCGACCTCCCCGGTTCCGACCTCACCGATGCCGACTTATGTGGCGACTTCAACGACCTCGCCACCGAGCTTGCCCTCGACGCCGACTTGCTCGCCGGGCGGGATGCAGCCACTGACTTGGAAGAGGCCACAGAGCCCGCCCGAGACCGCCCCCCGGCATGGGTCGGGGCGCGGCCAGCCTTCTCCGCGGCTCTTGGCTTCTCCGCCTCGGAGGGCCCAGGGGCGTCCAAGACCCGCTACCACAGCGAAGCCTTGAGGCGGGCGGACCGTTCTTGCCTGGCCTTGTGTGTGAATCCCTGGCAAATCTTGCAAGTGGGGACTACATGTTCCTCCCCCAGGCAAAGCAGGCAAAGGCTATGCCCATCCGTTTGGGCCATTTTAGCACGGCACTGGGCACAGTGTTTAAACAGGGCCGTAGAAGCCATTCCGAGGGGCAAGCCAAAACGAAGTCAAATACAGTCCGGATCAATACACACCAAATCAGTCAGTCCAAATCACGAAGCAGAAGAAAGGTCGAGTCCAGAATCCAAGTCAAGCACGAAAAAAGGCAATCCAAAGACACAAGAAGCACGGAGCTACTAACGGAACGTTCTCCTCAAGCGGCGGCAAGAAGAGAACTGAGGGAAGGGGCCGTTAGCCGCTGGAGGAGCATGTGACTGTTTGGGCGGGAAACGGTCGCTGAGGCGCGCGGCAAACGGCCCCTTCGGAGCTGGGAAAGCGGTAAAAAAATCTTCCGGCGGCTGGCCTGCGCGTGCGCAGTACCCCATGTGTGGAGGCACAGAAGAACGAAGATGAATCTGGGGGCGCTCACCCTAGCAATTGTGTTTTGGCAGGAACGCTACTGCACGTGTGGAGTGGGGATGAGCGCCCCCCCCCAACAGATTTTAAGCTAGAAAAATCTCTCAGCGGCTGGCCTGAGTGTGCGCAGGCCCAATGTGGTACTGCACAGAAGGATGACAACAAAGTTGTAGTTTGCATGTATCATTTTTGTCTTTCTTAAATACAGGGATCAATACTCTCCCCATTATTGTTTAATGTTTATACGCGCCCCCTCACCCAGTTGGTGTGGAGTTTCAGACTTGGATGTCATCAATATGCTGATGACATCCAATTATATCAGATGATGGATAGCTGGCCCGACTGCCCGAGATGTCTTGGAGTGTGCCTTCGAAGATGTGACTGGGTGGTTGAAGCAGAGTCGGTTGAAACTAAATCCCACAAAGATGAAGTTCTTGCATGTGGGTTGGGGGTCCATGGGCACGGGACTCTGGCTCCTCGCTCTTGATGAGCACCGCTTGCGCTGGTTTCGAGACTTAGGAGCCTGGGGGTGATCCTGGATGCCTCCCTAACCATGGAGGTACAGGTTACAACGGTTGCCTGGTCTTCATTTTTCTATTTAAGACAAGCCTGGCAGGTTGTCCCCTACCTGTCGACCATGACCTAACGGCAGTGATCCAAGCAGCGGTCACCTCTAGATTAGACTACTGCAACTTGCTCTACGCAGGGCTTCCCCTGGGCCTGATCCGGAGGCTACAGCTGGTTCAAAATGCAGCTGCACGAGTGATTGCAAGAGTCCCAATCTCCAGTCCTGGCACCGGCCTCGTGGAACTCTCTGTCTGATGAAACCAGGGCCCGGCAGGATTTATTATCTTTCCACTGTGCCTGTAAGACAGAGATGTTCTGCCAGGCACATGGTGGAGGCTAGGTTGTGCCCCCGCCAGCCATACTGAAAAGATCTGTCCCGCACCCTATATATATATGGGCCATGCCTGAAATGCAGTATTTTACCGTTGCCATCTTGAGGAGAAGTTTTATTGTATATAGTTGTTTTAATTTTACTGTAATGTTTTATCTGTTTTAAAGTGTATTCATGTAAACTGGAATGTTGTACTCTGTCCTGAGCCTCCCTGTGGGGAAAGCAGACTAAAAATCTAATATAATAGATTTCATCTCATTCTAATTGCTTAATATTCAGGAGTTTAACATATTATAAAAATATAAGCAGATAAACCCAAAAGCCTAGTTAAAAGAAAAGCCTGGCTGGGCCCAGCCAACAAACTGAGATTTTACATGCAGACTAGTAAAATACAGTGTTTGAGACCACTGCTTCAGATAATGCATGGCACTCTCCAAGAATAGGGCTGTGGGCATCAAGTTAGTGCCTGAACACAGAATTCTGTATGCATATATACCAAATTTCTTTGTATCTTAATATTCAAAGGGGACTGCATTATAATAGGCTTTACACTGTTTCCTGATCCCTTCGGAACAGCTGAAAAGGCCCAGGCTTTGGCCTGAACATGAACAGGGTTCCTGAACATATCCACCAAATTTATCCTACTGTCTCAGTGTTCAAGAGAGACACTGTGTTATAAAAACTCAAACAGACTATTAGGCAAGTTAAACTTGGCTCTGCCAAAAACAAAATGCCAAAGGTTCATCAAGTCGTGCCAGATGTATCTACAGAAATATCCCTAGCTGGCTCATATATTTGCTGTTTAGTTTGGATGTTTATCTCAGATACAATAAAAAGATGTTGCAATGAAGGGATCTTTTCAGTCAAAACAGAACCCCCCCCCACCCACTAACCTGTGTGCATTTTCCATTGCTGCTACCTCTGCCAGAGCAGCTAGGCTAAAGAATGCAGATACCGATGGCATGTCTGGTGTAATACTATGACCTTCTTCTGATCCAGTGTTTTGTAAGGGTTCTTCACTGCAGTCTGTCCCTGTATTTGATGTTTTCTGAAAACCATCCTGCAGTTGTTCCTTTGGTTTCTCTTCTATAACAGAAAAACGTACATTTTTAACAACTTAGACTCTTAAAGATGTAACAATTGAAGTCTTATTTTTCTCCTTGGTTTGACAGATCGGGGGAGAAGATTTGCATGGTGCCTCTTCCTTCTCTGAAATGAGACTAGTTAGAACACAGGATAGGTTTTCTTCATAACTGTCCCCTATCCTCTAATCTACAGAGATCTTCTGATGACAACTGACCTTGATTGGCACAATAACCTCAGCTGCAAGAAACCTGTGAACAGAGTTCCCAAGATCTTGACTTCCATTTAAAAACAGCTGCAGGCCACTCTCCTCGCTACTCTGCACCCACTGTGTCCAAATCTAAATGACTCCCCCCTCTGTGGGGGTAGCATTTGCCTCACTGGGGAAACAGCTGAGGCTGAGGAGAAGGGCAGAATTCAGACCGGAATAACAGTAAGAATAAGAAGTGTTTTAAAAAAATCTTCTACCACTATGGCCCTAATCCAATATGGGAGCTCCCATGGCTGCTTGTAACTATAATTAAAGGTGCTGGAAGATCTGAATAAAAATTGCCTTGGTGTAACTGCAGCCCTAATTGGTATATTTTTAAAAATAATTCTCATAGTTTTTAATAGTGTATATTGTGTGATATTTTTTTAGCTATTTTAACGGTGTTTGTAGGGTATGATAAGAGCTTGTTTTGGCAGAGAAACAAACATATTTATAAAAATACATTTAAAAAAATAACAATTACCATGTGACACTAAAAACGCTTGGTATAAAAATACTCTTAGCACTTATGCAACATCATAACTTCTAAATTAATTCTAATCATATTACAAAAGTTTAAATTTTCTAATGGTACATATAGTTTATCAGTTTTACAATAATGAGATTATTTGTATATATCGTAAGATGCATTTGCCCTAGTTGCTTCTTATATATTCTGCTTCCTTGAGCTCCTTGTTCTAATTTCTTAACATAAAACCAAGCTCTTCTTTAAATGTTTTACACGACCTGTTGAATTTTTTAGGTCTGCCCACAACCCCCCCCCCCCCAATTTGCACTCTCCTTACCTAAAACTCCTCCTGCTGGTGAGACTCTGCCATCTGCAGTCCGGACCAGATGTGTGATCTTGGTTTTCCTCGCTTTTCTCTTCTGGCTGCCAACCAAGGGTTCTTGCATAATCGCCAACTCTGGAGCATTTAGGAGAGACAAAGAATTTTTATTCTTCCATGCTATCTCATTGTGGCTTTTTTTTCCTTCTGAAAATATGGCTGAAATGGAACAAGCCATAAGTGTCACTAGCCATATGAGCAATACTCTTTTGGTACTAGATACAGATGAAGATACTATCAGAGCTCTTCTAAAGAATTATTCCATTGTTACTTACATTTTGAAACAGGATCTATCATTGTCAGAAAAGTTAGCTATCAATCTCAAATTTGGGGTATGGTTGTAGCTTTGTGTTGTCTTTGGCTTGGTTGTTACCCCAATTTAGGACATGAATACAGACATGTTAATGCTAGGCCCAGACTTCAGAGAAGAATTTTAAAGATAACAGTAAATATATGTATTTACTGTTTCCATTTTTTTACAAATAAAAACAGTAAATACATACATTTTCTTTGGCTCCATGTCTACTGTGGCTACCCACCCCTTTCCCTATTTTACAGATGATCAAAAGTGATAGCACTGACCACCTGCTAAGCAGTCAGTGCGGGGAAGAAGGAGACCTAGAATGAGTACTGCCTTCTCCCCCTTCCTTTGCTAGCAGGTGCCTGGCACTACCAAGCAAACAGCATTGATCATCTGTCAGGAGATGAGCATAATGTGGCTGCACAGAACATGCAGAGTATCATCCTCTCTTTGTTCTTGTACTACAGAAGTTCTACATTCAGAAACCTGTTTCTGTTTCTTTATCACTTTCTGTGGATCAAACTACCTCAAAATCTGCAACTGTGTGCACATGCGTCTATGCTGGATTCTTATTCTGTAAGTAATCTTTTTATAATTTTTTGAGAAATGCTGGACACAATCTAGCAACAAGCTAGTCAAGACTATGCCCCACTAATGGTAAGCAAATTTCCACAGTTGGGCTTTTAAAAATGCATTCTGGACTAGACATAATACAGCAAAAGTTATTGTGATGAACTCAGTCCCTTGCTTTCAACGGGCCTTGATTAGGCCCAGTATTTTAAAGACGCACCTAGCTCCTAAGCTCTTTGAAGTGTCATCTTGTGTGAATTTTCTATCAGCCATATGAGGTAGTTTGTTACTGTTTATGTTCCACGAATGAGATCTTAGGGATGAAAGGAACACCTCCTCCCCTCAATCAAGGGCTACCCAATGGACCCCAAAGCAACCTTTCCTCATTCTAGAAGAGGAAAAAATGAAGTTTATAAGTAGCAATAATGATAAAAGTAAAATGCTTTTTTTGGAAGCTTTTGCAATGAAAATGTTAAAACTAGTTTCTCTTAAAAAACACTCTGCTTTTCAGAGATATAACATGCTGTCTCTTCATTCCCACCCACACCAATGGAAAAGCATTTAGCTGAATGTGTGAAAATTCTGACAAGCTAGGGGGGAAAAATCTATACTGCAATTGGCCTTATATATGCTTATGTTAAATGAAATAGGATTGCAGCACCTTTAGACTGAACACTGCAGCTTCTATGGATTAGTAATACCCTGAAGAGGGTTTCTTACCTTTGTTAGATTTTGGCTGATCTGCTGAGCAGTTACCAACCTTCTTCTTTTTTCTTGGTACAGATGCACTTTTCCGGTCAAATGAGACTGGACTGTATTGAGGAAGGCTATTGAATTTTTTCTCAAATTCCTCTTCCAGCTTTGCTAAGCTAGAGAACAGAAGGTGGGGAAATTCAACACAGAATAGATTAAAATGGATTTAAAACATAACGGGTTACAAATGTCAATACAACTCAAATTTTATGTCCTCCTAACACAAGTAGGCAAGTCTCCTGAACTAAAATTGCAGGATACAACTCACTTGCAAGTAGAGTTATGCACATGGAAAACGATTCCCTTAAAGCTCAGACTGATCCTTTTAGTTTCTTTCCAACCCTTAGCCTAGTGCACACATAGTACTCACATATTGCAAAGTAACTGGCTCTTATGACAGGAGGTCCTTTAGAAATTATCTATTTAATTCAAAACATTTCTTTGCTGCCTTTCCATACAACCACAACAGTATTGCCAGCATTCAAGCCTTGGTTTCTGTCAGTAAGGTAGGGGGAGGGTCAGGGCCCTTTCCAGGGCTAGTTTGGCTTTTGAGACCAGCAGTAGCCACGGGAAAACTTAATCCCATACAACTTGCATCACTCATCCAGGCATGGCTACTTGTTACTGTACAATAGGAGTCACCTCACAAAAGCTGGTGTAGTGTAGTGGTTAGAGTTTCAGTCTAGGATCTGGGGGACCGAGGTTTGAATCAACACTGGGGGCAATTCAGATCTTGAAAACCAGCATGAGGAAACAGAACCAATCCAAGTGCCAATACAACAAGATCACAATCTGGGTAAAAGGAACAAAAATGCATTCAAAACCTTTCTCTTGGTGTCTAAGAGGGAAGGTGCCAAGTCATCTCAAGGAGAGAGTTCCATAATGTAGTGCTTCCAATGAGATCTTAGTCAGCACCTACCCACTTCATACCAGAAGGCAGGGGTACTCAGTGAAGGGTCACTCCATATAATGGGCAGTTTAATAAAGGAGCTGGAGGTGATGGCCTTTCAGACACTTTGGGCCAAAATCATATATAGCTCTAAAGGTCAAGACCAGCACTGTGAACTGAACCCAGAATCAAACTTTCTACTGAATAGTAATGATGATGATAAGTGGCAGCATTTATTTAGTGCTTTCAGAATTAAAGTACTTTACATACATTATCTTGAAGTAAAACATTGCTGAGGTATGACCCTCATAATATTCTGTCTCTTAAGGAAATGCTAATAACCGTCAATAAAAGCTCCTAATTGCCCATTATTGCTTCCAGGCATCTATTTAGCACATCCACCAACTGTACCATCTAACATAGATGGAAGAAGAAATATGGCTAGGTAGGTTCTCCAGAGCCCCTGTCTTTTGGTGCTTACACCTCTGAAGATGCCAGCCACAGCTGCTGGCGAAACGTCAGGAACTACAATGCCAAGACCACGGCAATACAGCCCGGAAAACCCACAACAACCATTATTTCTATTAACTTTAGAACTAACTTGAAATGGACTTGCATATGTATAAGAGCACGTGTGCTATTTCACTTACCCTAAAACCATTTCTTCCTTTGGTTTAGGTTTTTTAAGCTTCTTGTTTCCACTTGTCCCACCTGGGGAATATGCCCAATTTTCTTCATTCCAGCATCCTTCGTGATCAGAGTTGCCACCTTTTCCTGAGCTTCGTTTCCCTAGAAGTTATTAAAAACATACACTTGTAGTGAAACAATTTTATTGCATAAAGGCTGCTATGCTGGGATTTGCAAAACTCCTGTATAGTAAGTTGTCATTTAACACTGGAAATGCTAAGCAACTGCTAATGTATTACTACAATTGTGTAATTAATTTAATCACCCCAAATCTCAAAAGAACAAATTTTCCCAACCCATCAATTTTTGATCTGACTCACATTCTGAACATCACAAAGTTTGAGCTTTGTTTTGAAATGCTGTAAGGTGATCATGGTACTCACCAGTGGAACTCTGCAGTTCGCAGAGAGCCATATTTACAATTGCCCTCAATCAAGAGGGCCACATTTACTTCCATTCCTGGCATGAGGCCTGCAGCTTAGGGAGGCTTGCAGCATACCCATTCTTCTGGTGGCAGCTGTTTCAAGGTGGGAACCAACTACCAGCCACAAGCCCTGCCATGCAAGAGCCTTGCTCAGTTACCTGAAACATGTGGCAAATACCACACTGGTGAACATGCTCAGAAGAGCCACAAGTGGCATGTCAAGCCGCTGACTGCCTATCACTGGTATTCATTATCATTAAACATAACATTACAATACGCAAATCTGCTATATTTTTTTCACATCAGAATCTCAAAAAAAGATGACACATCCTCTTGAATGAGAGTAATAGAAGTATGATGAACAGATTGGCTACAGCACAGGACAATTAGGTATCAGTTAATAATCCTGCACAAAGATCCTTCTATATCTATGCATCTGCTGACAATAAACAGGATCTAGCTTGAACATAGTTGTGTATTTTCAGCAGTCTAACTGTATGAGGTGTTAGGATGAAGCTTACAGATTCTGCAGGCTGGGCTAGCCTCTACCAGAAAAAACCTCTTTTAAAGCTGTCTATTCCTGTAGCCATCACCAGATTCCCCCCACAGCAAATTCCAAATTTTAATTATTTTATTTATATATTCATGTTATTTATCCTTTTTACCACTTTTCCCACTGAGACCCAAGGCAAATTATACAAGGCAAATCCATATGATCAACAGCTGAGACATCAAGATAAAAATAACAGTGCAAAAGATTAAAGCAGTATTTCCTTTCGTTTGTCCTGAATCTACTGCACATCCGCTTCATTGGATACCTCTGAGTCTTAATATTTTGGGAAAGGGAGAAAACATTCTCTCTGCCTACTCTCTCTACCCTGTGAATAATTTTATAAACCTCTATTATGTACCTCTTCAGCAGACTGTTCAGCCTTTTCTCATAGGAAAGTAGGATTTGAGTACAGTGGCACCTATTTTCAGGTGTTCAAGAGTTATGATGACTCTCAAAAGCTTATATGAAACTGGGATCAAAATCCTGCTATTCTATTGCAGACCAACATGGCTACCTACCTGAAACTATCCTCAAAGGAAACATGCTCCAACCCCCTAATCATCTTGGTTTGGTTGAGATGTGGTAATCAAAATTGCACCCAGTATTAATAATAATGTAATAACATTCGATTTATATACCGCCCTTCAGGATGACTTAACATCCACTCAGAGCAGTTTACAAAGGATGCCATTATTATCCCCACAACAAAACACCCTGTGAGGTGGGTGGGCTGAGAGAGCTCCTAGAAGCTGTGACTGACCCAAGGTCACCCAGCTGGCTTCAAGTAGAGGAGTGGGGACTCAAACCCGGTTCTCCAGATTAGAGTCTGCCACTCTTAACCACTGCACCAAACTGGCTCTCAATAAAGCTGTACCACAGATCTATACAGGGGCATTATAATATTGGCCATTTTATTTTCAATCTCTTTCCTAATAAATATGATTGATTTGCATAACATCAGCCCTGATACTCATTGATAAACAGACTATATCTATGTGGTGGAAAATTTTCCATGGAAAAATACAGCATTAGAAATACTTCTGGAAAATTTTCTGCCCCATATCACTGCTGAGGAGAAAGAGGAAAAGGAAAAATCAAAGTTTTGGTTAGGTTATTCATACATATATGCAGTACAAAGAGTGCTTCAATGACCGTGCTCATAGATGAAGTTTTGTTAGCTACATTCTCCTCTAGCTGGGAATGGAACTGCTATGGAAAAGAAACTGGATTGCAAAGCCTCCATGTGAACAGCCACTATACTGACCAGTGGTGAGATCCTGTCATTTACATGATGGCTAGTCTAAACATAAGGTTGGTATATGGAATAGAAGGAGGCTGTCCCAAAGCAATGAACAAATAGCTTCCTCTCTGTCTCTCTTGGCTAAGAAGGCCAAAGACTTGAATCAAGTAACAATTGTTCATTACACATACGGTGAGACCATCATAGTAGGTGAAACACAGAGCTTCCCCAAAGAATTATTATTGTTACATTCATTTCAAAAAGTTAATAATTTTCATTTTCAAAATTATTATTAACTTCATTCAAAACAATGCAGTGGGGCTAGGACTGAAGAATGTAAAACAATGCAAGTAAACAAAAAATTGTCTAAGGTAAGAAAGCAGTCAATGTAGGCAAAGAACCATCTAAGGCAACAAAATTATCAGAAGCTTGATATATCATACCAAAGAAAGGGTTACAAAGGTAGAAGACACTGAATTGCAGTGAAAAGTTGCGAAATTCCTGGAGATTTGAGGGTGGAGCCTGGGGAGAGAGGGTTTGGGGTGCAGAGGCACATAATGCCATGGAGCTCTCCAGGGAAACTGATCTCCGTAGTCTTGAGATCAGTTGTAATTCTAGGTCCTACCTGTAGGCTGGCAACCCTATATACAGCAAACATTGCACTATACTATAATACTATCTCTTACTGAAACAACCTCCTGAGCTGATTCATTATACTAAAGTTATGATCTCTCTATATGAATCAGAAAACCCCTTCTTTCTCACTGACTTTCTACAGACCTTCCCCCAACAAGTACCTTCATGGACTGCAGGAAGACCCCACTTTGAGAACCATTGGCCTAAAGCACACTCTATTGCTGTAGAAGCTAAAGCTTCCTCATATGACAAAATTGTATCATATAAAAGGGATGTGGTGAGATACAGAGTGTGAAATGCAAACTGTGTATACAGCTATCCCACAGTGATTCCCAAACTGTGGGTTGAGACCCAAAAGTCGATTGTGAAGCCTCTGAAAGTGGGCCGCAAGCCAGCTATCCCTAATGATGGCTCCTGCCCTTTGCACCCTTCTCTTTCTCTCCTTCCTTCCTAGCTTTTCGCATTGCTTTGCCCTTCCCGTTTGCAACAATAATGTAGGGGGGGGAAGCTGTCTGGCAACTAGTAACTTTATGATAGAAGGTGGAAGAAGAGGGGAAAAGTTTGGAGATCGGGTGGGAGCTGTTCAGCATATGGAAAAGTAAGAGAGGAAAGTGGCATGTGTGAGCACAAGTTCTGTCTCAGCTCTGCTCTTAGCAGCCCAACCTGTCAGTCCCTGGCAGTTAGGTCCCTTCAAGTTCTCCACAGTTAACACGCAGGTGTTCCAGTTGAAGCAACTTTATTAGAGATCCATACAGTTCAGAGTGTTCACGCAAAGGCAGCAATTGGCAGAAGTGACTATTCAAAAATGGACACTACTAATCACAGGGAAACTTCCTGCCCTTTGGGTCTGTTGACATTCTGGCGCAAAACCCCAAAGAGTTACATGGGAACTGATTAGTTTAGGCTAGACAGAACACAGAATGAAATCATTGCAGTCTCTGAGAAAAGATAACATTGCTCGCTGCCCGCAGCTTGCATCCAAGGACACTTGCTCCAGAAGTGAAAGTAAATACTTGCAATAGATAACAGCCCCCACTGGCTCAATGCATTGTAAGTTAGCAGTTTACACACTCTAAGATGATTTATACAAAATACCGAATAGAACCTTAGCAAACCGTTATGATCAGCACAAGATACATAACACAATATTGGCAGGTATGCTGGCATACATGATACAACCTCTTGTCCAGCCCCATTCAGTGTTTCACTGGCCTCTACCTGATGTGGGAGATATACTGCACTGAGCCACTTGCCACCCACCTCTTTGCCAACATTTGCCATCTTCCTGCATCTCTTCAATTCAGCACCCCCCACCCCATACCTTCTCAATCTATTAAGCCAGCCCTGGATCGGTCACCATACAAAGTAAATTTGGACTTGCGGGTCACCATCATACTAAAGAGATTGGGAACCACTGCACTTAAGGACTTTTCACCAGCTTAATCTCTATGAATAGTGGTTCAAGCAGCTAGAGCACTGAAAGGTAAGTCTACTGTCCACAACATCTCTACCCTATCTTTTAAGGGTAATGAAGGAGCTTTAGTTGCTAAACCAAAAATCTGTGATTATGCTACTGAATAAAATATCCCCACACCTGAGCTGCCTTGTTGCATTACTGAAACTGTTTACTGTGTAAGCCTTTTAAAATCAGATAGATGTGAATAACTAACTATATCTAGCAATCAGTTCTCAACAGTAAAAGCACAGGCAAGATCAATAAATGATAGGTGTTTTCTTCAAAATGTATCATTTTCTAGTAACTATTTTTGGCTTGGAGAGGATCACATAAAAAAATGCATACCTCTGTCAACATTGGCACGCAGGGATGTAAGCATGCCCTCTGACACCAGCGTTTTGTATAAAGCGCCTTTGCAAGCTCTTTCAGATTTTCTTGAGCCGCAGATCTCTGTTTTTTTGCTACAGTCACTGTCCTCGATTTTGACCTGCTCTGGCAAACTGGGTGGTATCATCTCCTCTGTTGGGGTCAGAGGTTCCAATTTTATGCTTTCAGGTACCTCATGCTGCAGGTTCTTGTTATCTGTAATGTCAAAAATATCAGGAGGCTTTGATTCTTTGGTGGTCTCTATGCATTTTTCCTTTAGAGCTCTTTTCTCTTTCGACTTCACTTTTTTCTTTGGTGACTTTATGTTGAAGAAATTCCCCTTCACAGTTGAGGATGGGCGAACCTTCTTGCGGGGACCTTCTAGAAGTCTCTCTGCACCCCAGTCCCCTTTTGCAACTGCTTCGATGGTGTAAATTACACTCTCAATGTCCGACTCAGAAGACTGCCTCTTTTTGCAAGCCTTCTTAGGGGTACATTTTTCAAGAGATTGCCGGTCCAACTTATTTTTCTTCTTCTTCTTTTTTAACTTCTCGGGTTTGCTTAATTCTAAGGTGCTGATGCTGGCCATTGTTAGCTCTTGGGAATGGCATGCAAGGTCCTCTGCCTTTGTGTTATTAGGTCCACTTAAAGCTGTACTGTCCAAAGTAGCACCTGCAACGTAAGTACATTTTGCCACCTTCTCTAACACTCCAGTCTTTGTCTTTTCGAGTTCTTGGGCCCTTGCTTTCTGAGATTTTTCAATTTTTACTTTTGCCTTCTCTGGATCTTCATCTTTCATCTCCTCAGTAGCTTCCAATGCTTTGATAATCTTGGAAGCTTCTAGTTTTGCTTTTCCAGGTTCCTGTATTTTTACTTCCTCTGATGCAAGGCACATCTGAAACAAGTGTAAAAAATTAATCCCATTTTCATAACTAATTTTCATAACTGAGGCATAAATGACAGTATTACATAAGAATTTTATGAGCTATTATAGAAAAACATTCCTTGAGATAGTTTGGCATTCTGTAGTCTTTTTAATCTTGGCAGTGCTACTGAAGACAATGGGAACTAACAGCCTGTAAGCTTATGCACACAACGGAATACAATGGGATTATCTTCTTGTACATCATCTTGATTTATTTCAAAGAAGAAAGAGATAGACACGTGATAAATAAATTGTAGCTGGGCATATTTCTTCATAATGTGTGCAGGATTGAGCCAAATCAAACACAATGATGGATTATCTATGTATGAACTTGCCAGTTTATTTTAAAGGAAAACAGCAAGCACTTGATACCTCGGTGCACAAGGAGATAGGATTTAACCTTTGTAATGCAGTGGTATTTTGGCAACTGAAATCAGCTCCCTACAAAACAGGCAAAGAAAGGGTGCTAGTCAGAAGAACTGTCAAATCCCCAGTCCAAATTGCTTGTTTTTTATAAAAAACCTGGAAAAATCCTGCATGGATCTCCTGCATGATATCTAATTTGATCTTTAATTAGTTGTTAATGTTTGTTTTATTGAACTGTATCAGCACAATCAAAAGCCCACTGAAATGTATGAGAAAATTCCCATGTCTTTTAGTAAGCTTTGGACAAAACTCTATCTTCGGAAAGTCAAAAGTGTATCACAAATTTAAATCTCTTTAAAAATATGTTTAATTATTTCACGACTCTCATTTTTTCTGGTGATATGAAGTATGGTGTCTCTACAATGAATGTGTACAATGGTTGTGGCTTGGTGCTGCTGTTTTTCTCCTTTTGAGAACAAAGCAGTACATAGTGTCTAATGCTATGAACATGTTCTTTGGAGTAACCCCTATTTGACCCAATGGAATTTATTTCCAAGTAGAGCCCCGTGGCACACAGTGGTTAAGTTGCAGTACTGCAGCCCAAGCTCTGCTTATGACTAGGGGTGGGCACGATCCAAAAAAAATTACCGATCAAGCTGATCGGGGATAGGCGCTGGTAACGACCCCAAATCACCGATCCACACCGATCATCGCCTGTTTCCGATCCGTGGATCGGATCGGGGAGGCCAAAGCGGAGGGGTGCCCCGCTGTTCCCAGCAATTTGGGAAGGTGGGTGGTGGCGGTGACCGCCGGGCCCGGGGAAGCGGCGATGAGCCGCCTCCCCTTAGGGAGGGGACTGTCTCACACACACACACACACACACTTAGAGCAGAGGGGGGGAAAGTTTTTAACCCGGCGATGAGCCGCCTCCCCTCAGGGAGGGGAAGTTCACACACACACACACCACACACACACAGAGCAGGGGGGGGGAGTTTTTAACCCGTCCCTGCCTCTCCAAACAGAGAGAGAGAGACACCCCGTCAACATGTTTCAGCCAGCTTTTAAAAAAAAGAAGGGACAGAATCCTCCATTCCTCCCCACCCGATTTTAAAAGCAAGCAGCCAGTGAATGAGGTTTTCCCACAAAATACAGTGTTTTAAAAGCAGGTTAAAAACAGAGAGTGACAGACAGAAAAACAGCCATTCCTCCTACAAAGCCCCGTTTTTTAAAAAAGCAAAAAACGTTTGGAGTGCCCATGGCTACAGAACACCCCCTTCCCCCTCCCTCCCCTGTGTCTCTTCTCCCCAGCTGGTGAGTGCGTTGCTGCTCCATGGTTGGAAGGAAGCCTTGCTAATCAAGGAAAGCTGGGCTTCCATTCGGGTTTCCAGGGCGACAGAATGGACCTTTGGACACTTACCGTGAAGGGTCCTTCTCCTCTGAGGAAAGGAGGACATCTTGGGTGATTCCCACCATCCAATCAGGGAGGCAGGAACTAACTTTCTTCCTCTTCCTGTCTAGCCTGTGGGACCACCCTCTCTTCAGTTCAGGTGACTCCACAAAGCAGTAACATTGAATTTATCATTCAGCAACTGTCAATACTGAGAGAAAAAACACCTGCTGCATTAACATGTACTGTAAATAAAGCATAATCCGGAGGAGGTATAACAATGAGGCAGCAGGGTAGAGAAGGACGGAGACCCGGGGAGAGCAAGATGTCCTCCTTTCCTCAGAGGAGAAGGACCCTTCATGGTAAGTGTCCAAAGGTCCGTTCTCCCTCTGAGGCGGAGGACATCTTGGGTGCTCCCAAAGCAGTTTCCAGTTTCTGGGTGGGATATGGTCTTCGTCCATGATCATACACTGCAGTACTTTTCTACTACAGTCAGTGTCTGCTGAATCATATAGATTCGATTTGTAGCATCTTAATAAGGTCAAGACAGACAACCTTGTTGCTGCCTTGCAGACTTCTTCTACAGAAGTGTTCCTGTGTAATGCTGCACTGGTAGTAGCACTCCTCAAAGAGTGAGGTGGTATTCCACAAGGAACCTCTACGAAGAGAGGGGGGGGGTTTGTTTTGTTTTTTAGGAGTTTCGATAGTGTATGTTTTGCTATTGGCACCTACCACTGCTGAAGACATTTTCTTCCCCAAATTGAGGGGAGATATATTTAAGAACAGTAAGACTGACTTTCTAATTTGCACTGTTTGGAGCAGATAGGCCTTGAGCCTCCTTCTGACATCTAGGTTGTGTAAGAGTCTCTCCCTAGTCTACTTAGGGTAGAGGTAGAAATATGGTAGCATTATCTCTTGTAAACTATGCAGTTTGGAATACGCTTTTGGAAGACAGTCCGAGGCATCACCTTACCATTGGGAAAGATACAGAGTTCAGGTCTGATTAAATCTTCTGGCAGACGCGAACATAATAAGGAAGATAGTCTTCCTTCTCAGCCTTCCCAGGGGAACATCTTTGACCTGTTCAAATGGATGTTTGATCAGGGCTGTGTAAAATGTCTACTGAGTGAGGGCTTCCCAATAAGAGTTGTAAATTCTGAGCATAAACTATTTTCTGAATGCTAGGAGAGTGTTGGCCACCTCTCGGGAATATCCCCATCTTAGGAAGGTGTTCCTTTCTATTTCCACATGGTTAAGCAAAGTAAGTCTAAATGAGAGAGCCAAATTAGTCCCTGCTGTAACTTGACCGGAGAGGTCAGTAGGATGAGAGGTGGAAATATCACCATCTGTTGGAGGGTGGAAAGGCATGGTCTGTTATTGGTAAGGGTAGTAATACATAGAGGAGGCCTAATGGCCACTGCAATATCAGGGGATCTGCTTGTGGGTAGAACAAATCTTGTCATGTACCCCGGTAGTTGATGGCTGTGTTGGGACGCACACAGGTCCATGAGGTGTTGCGAAGTGCAATGTTATGTTTCTTAAGGGACCATTCCCCTGTTGTCCTCTCAGCCAGTCTGCCTAGGCATTGGATATGCCTTTGATGTGTGACCATCCAGCTAGGTGACCATCCTCCCAGGTAAGTATCCTTGCTGCCACCTTGTTTCGCCTCGAGATCTTAAATCCCCCCGCTTGTTTATATATGTTTTGTCTGCAATCTTGTCCATACAGAACTCTGAACTGGAGCAGGGCCAGACAAATTGCTCACCTTTCTAAGTCATTGATAGGGAGACATGCCTAACCTGATTCTTACACCTGTAAATATTTGTTGGCCTCTCACAGGGACAGCTAGAAGGTCCTGTCTTAGAGATCCGGGTGTTAAGGTTGGATCTCTTTCCACCTGTGGAGAACTGTCTGTTTGATCTTGGGACAAGGTAAGCATTATCCCCACAATACAGCTGGAGAGTTGGGACTGAGAGGACTGGTTTATCCAAGGCCATGTGGCAAGTTTATGGCAGCAGTGAGATTTGAACCTGCAGAGTGCTGCATCACTGTTCAGTTACTTAACCATTATACTACAAGTGGGGTCTTGAAAGGACCCCTCCCCCTTATTAAAGGACTGCCTAGATTAATCCCAGGATGGCCATTTGGAATCTTGTCTGGACCTTAGTAGTGTGTGTTGTGAATAAAAGGCTGAGGGCCAATGGATTGCCTCTCAGATTGAGTGTTTTTTGGCAACACGTTCTTCTGTCCTAGGTCTCAATCTAGATCTTTCCCAGGGCGTCCCCAAATAGCTTGTCTCTCTGAAAGAGGTAAGTCAGGACGATATTTTTAGAGTGTGAATCTGCTGGCCATGCTCTTAATCAAGCGTGCTGGCTTGTTACTGCTGTCAGGACCATAATCCAGGAAGAAAAAGGTAAATGTATCCAGGATGATGTCTGTCTTGAAGATATTGGCCTTTACATTTCTGTTTGGCCCTTCAATGTGGGCAGCTATTGTTGTACAGGAGGAGTTGAATCAGTTTCCAGATCCATACTCCTGACACTCACGAGGCAATTGAGACAATAGCTGTAGCCTTAATAGCCATGGCCCCGGCCTCGTGAGCTCTTGTTAGCATGGCCTCTCTCCTCTTGTCTAAGTGGTATCTGACTGACCCTTACCCAACTTCTGACCCGAGCCCAGATGACTGAAGTGTAGCCACTGGAGTTTCCATCGCAGGTACCTGCAACAACTCATAACAAAGAAAGGTAGTGAGTACAGTTTGTTTTGGGGCCAAGTTTGGGGATTATTAATTGGCATATGGTTTAGGCCACTCAGCCTTGAACCTTCTCCCCAAATATTCTGGAAATGGGAGGACCTTTTCTGAGTAACCTTCACTAGGAAGAGACTCTTGTTTTCAATCGCTTCTCGGCCTTTTGGCTAAGATCAAGTGTGGAAGAGACTCTTGTTTCCCTGGGTTGGATTTGATATTCCCAGTCTAAGGGTCCTACTCCCCCAAGGGTAATTTCTACCGCTCTAAGGCGGAGAATGTCTTAGATAATAAATACTGGTAGACCTCAGATTCAGACAGCTGGGCTGACTGTTCTGGTAGGGATATTTCCTCCTCTTCTACATCTGAAGGAATTCATCCTTCTCCTTCTCATTACAGACTCTATCTGAGGGTGATCCCCCTGCTCCGTGGGGATCCCTGACTGATAAACATTACAAATTGCCTTATTCCAACTCAGACCATCAGTCAGTGTTATCTCCTCAGAATGGCAGCAGGACACCAGGATCTCAGGAAGAGGTTTTTCCCCTCATCTACCTAATCTTTTAAACTGGAGTTAATGGGGAACAAACCTGGATCCTTTGCATACAAAGCAGAAGCTCTTCCACAGAGCTACAGCCTTACTCATGGAGGGAGGAGGAGGTAGACACCACACCACTATTTTCTCCCTCCTGGTTAGTCTTAAGAGTTAAAAGGTTCAAAGACACCAGCAAAATTGCACCTTTTATACATTACCCATCTGACAGGGAAAGGCAGGGCTAGATCCTGTAGTAAAAGCAGGGCTAAATCCAAAGGGGAAAGGCCTGCTGTAAAATCTCCAGCCAGGAGATTGGCATGGGCACATTCACATGGTGCCAGGGCTGAGGAGATTCCTAGAATCTTTATAGGGCCAAGGTGCTTCTGACTGGCAAAGTAACAGGATTTCCTCCCTCATAGTCAGTCTAATTGCTGACAGGAATTCTGAAGGTATAACACGCTCGGGGGAACACTTACATGGCCCTCCTGGCTTGTCAGCTGGAGCTCTGGGTGTCTGGATTATGTTTCAGCCGAGTGTCTCCTGCCTGGAGATTGGCAAGCACATTGCGATGTTTCCTGCCAAAATTGAGCTCCAGCAGGTGGCGCTGTTCTCAGCTGGCTGGCTGAGGCACGCTGTTTTAACAAGCTCCCTCTGTGGAAGATGGGGCTGTATAGAGGCCTGCATCTCTTCCAAGGCCATTTCCTTGCGCTTTTCTCTGCTTCAGAGCAGGATTGCGCCATCAATTTAGAGCCCGACTGCTTCTTTTAGCATTTAGAAACTATACACGGCTCAGATGCCGGAAAGGTGTCGGGATTCCGTTCCTGCTGTGCAAGCAGGACGGTACCGGATAACTTGGCGTTTCCCGCTGTAATTGCTGCTGTAATTAGGCTCCACTCCTCGCCATCCATAAAGCTCCCATAGGAGTCAGTCAGCTCTATTGCCTATAGGCTTAAATTTCGTGGCGCTCAGAAGAAAGGCAAAAGTAAAAGAACAGGATAGCGAAAATGGAGGGAAGAATAGTCTGAAGAATCAAAAGTGGAAAGAGGAAGTCTGAATAGAAAAATCTAGTTAAGAAAGTGAAGTCAAATGGCAGAGCAATCTGCCAGAGCTACTGCGCTCCCTGGAGGCAGGAAAGAACTGGAGAGAGGGTGGTCCCACAGGCTAGACAGGAAGAGGAAGAAAGTTAGTTCCTGCCTCCCTGATTGGATGGTGGGAATCACCCAAGATGTCCTCCGCCTCAGAGGGAGAAGGAGGGCAAACACAGCTCAGGCATTCCCCTGGCTCCGTTGCCCCGGGAATAGATTACTGGCACCTGATTGTCTGCATCCCCGATCAGATCCCGATGGCCCGAATCAAGCCCCGATGAAGCCCCCCCCCCCGAATGCTGGATTGGTCGCCGTGGACGGCACCAATCCGCCGGGTCCCGATCGCGCGAACGCCATTATCGTGGGTATTTTTCTATCGTAATGCCGATTGTGCCCACCTCTACTTATGACCTGAGTTTGATCCTGGAGGAAGCCGGGTTCAAGTAGCCGGCTCAAGGTTGACTCAGCCTTTCATCCTTCTGAGGTTGGTAAAATGAGTACCCAGTTTCCTGGGGGTAAAGTGTAGATGACTGAGGAAGGCAGTGGCAAACCACCCCGTAAAAAATCTGCCAAGAAAACGTCGTGATGTGATATCCCCCCATGGGTCAGTAATGACTCAGTGCTTGCACCTTTACCTTTACCTAGGCCTGTTTAAGGCTGCTCCCTAAGGCTTTTTTTCTGTTTATCAGCTTATAACACAATAAATGTGCATTTATTACTCATTTGTTGTATAACTGCCTCCCAATAACATTGCTAGGGGATAATTTAATAATTCACAGTACTCAAACTATAAGAATGTTAGTTTCCAAGAGTCAAAATTTCTAGTTAAGTGAAAATGTTTGAAAGTATGGGTTTGTATACTTTAAGGAACCCTTGAGGATGTGTTCACTTTGTTACTTGAGTATAAAGCCTGATCTAGAACACCAGCATCATAGATTCTGTGCCTCTTGAGAGTATGATGGAATGCTGTAAAATGGCTTTTTTTTTTTTAAAAAAAGAGTTATTCTTATAGTTATGGGTCCCTTTGAATCTGGAAGTTGGGAGTTCTTAACTGTGGGGCTTGGTCCTAAGACTGCATTCTTAATGGTTAGACAAGGTAAATCTTGACTCTTTCAACCAAAGTGATAATTTATGCTTCTATAAACAACAATGTTAATTATGACTGTACTACTGCTCTGCCTTCCAGACCTTGGCAACCAGCATCATTTAGCTTCTCTTCTCCAAATGTATCAGTAGTAATTAAGCCCCAGGATTTTAATACTACCTCTGCCAACTGAAACAATGCTGATGTCCCACACTGCTTTGTTAATTCAGAAGGACCTGAATGGGATGTACTTGATGAAATCTAAAGTAGAAACAAAGAAAAGTCAGGGATGAAGGGAGATAATATCATAATGTCACAGATAAAATTGTGCCTTTATGCACAACACAAAATGTCAAAGGAAACATTTAAATTCTACAATTAACATTTGAAAGAATAAGTGCTTGGTATGCAAACAGAAAAATATTATATAAATAAATATTATGTACATGAATGTGTTCCTAGAGAGTACCAGAGAAGTGCTTTCAAGTGTGGCATTCAGTTTCTGGGGTAAACATTACTGAACTAGGCCATCACTAAGGAGACTGCTAAAATATAGGACAAAGGTTTTATTGGCTGTAAACTGATATATCTTCACTGATCGTCTAACTTCAAGTTAAAGGAGCTGTGTCAATTTACACCTCTGGAACAACATGTGTACTTCTGTTTAGCTGTGTATTATAGTTAGCTTTGATTTGCTCATTTGCACTTCAAAGGGAGTTGCAAAGTGAAAAACAGAGCACTTATTTAACATTGTGATTATTTAACATAAACTAGCCATCTTGATTTCGAAAACTGCTGTGTAATACTATTGCTTATATAATGCATAGGTTTATCAGAGTATGAGTTAATCCAAGAGCTACTTCATGCTTTTAGTTTTTTATGAATAAAACATTTCAAACACTACTGAAAATATGTTGTTGCAGTACAGATACCTTGATTTTCCTATTATCTCTCAACCACATTTAACTTTCTCTGGAATGCATCTACAATTTATATAATCTAATTTTGGCTGCAATACTTCCTGCTTGCTAGGTTAAGACTGTTATAAACCATCAATTGTGACCTTTTTTGTTAAAAAGAAATCATGCCTCCTCTCCCCCTCTTTGTGTTGAACATATACCTTGGGGAAAAAAAGATTTGGGGGAACTCACTCTGACATTCCAGTCACTAATAACAAAAACTATTTACGTGGCTGGTGCTTTGGGTTTTTTTTCTTATTGCATTTTTTACCTACAAGTTAGTTTATATATGAAAAAATTACAACTGATTATTCTTTGGGATGATTCTGTGCTTATATGTAATAATTTAATAATTATTCCAATGCCATGTTGCTGAAGACACTTCTGGTACCAACTTTATGCAGTCCATACTAATTAACAGAGCACGCATTTTTGAGACAAAAAGGGTACCTCACCTCTGCCAACTGGAAGAGTGCCGATTTCCTACAGCGCTTTACAGGTTCAGAATTCCCCAACTGTGAAGCAATGAAAAAAGAACTAAATTTCAAACAAAAATGGGAGATGCCAACAAACTTAAATGTCTTGAAAGGTAGCTCTTTTAACAGTGGAAAGGCAGATAGGCAGGAAGGAAGAAAGATAGGCAGCAGTTTGTTAGCATCACTGTTGTTTTCACTGTGATTACTCTAAATATCCTGGCGTTTCACTGTAAATTTTAAGATTCCAACTTTGCTATTAGCTTTAAAAAGCATATCCATCCGGCAAACAGAGGTGATAAACAAACTACACTGAAGAACTGTGTGTGTGACTGACAGGCGACTTTTGGGCCAAGGTTAAAGTCTGTCTCTTTATAAATGACATATACACTTGATGGTATCACTCCTTTCACAAAGACTCAATATCATGCTCTCCTGCTGAGAAATGAATAAAGAGAAAGGGAACATAGGAAGAACACCCAGGCTGAACAAAAAAGCTGTCTGGGATGGATGCCAAGAATCCCCAGGCATCTTGGACCCTGGCGCAATGTGCATTATCGCACAAGACTGTTCCGCTACTTGGTTTTTTGCATGTTTACAGGCACAGCACAGCTTTTTTCCTGCAGTCTGCTATTGACAGTTTAGCCCTTGCAAAGTACAGCAACAGTTTTCTTGATAGAGAAACTGCAAAGAGTAACAAAGACAAAAAAACAACAAAAATGGGATATTTTTGGCACACAAAAATTGCCAAAGATGTCTTGAAGGCATGGTAAGCTTTGTGCTAATAAAAGAAGAGTGGGTAAAAAGTAGCTGGAAGATTTAAGATCCTGTAGGCACTGTGGTGTGTAGGTCTGTGCCATCTTAGGAAAAAAGCCACTTATTTCTAGTAAAGAAAGATGCTAGTCATTGTGATGAGTGCTGCTGTAAGTGCTTGGCCTGACACAAAAGAATATCCCTGGTGGCTGAAAGTATTTTGAGCACTCAAGTAGCTCTCTCCAAATTTCCTAATCTGAAGAAAATTACTGCATTCCATTTTGAAAGAAAATGCAGCTTTGCATAGAAAAGGATTTCTTACATTAAAAATACCTCTATACTGTTTTGAACAGTAGAGAATGGTTTTTATGGCCCAAAAGAAATCTTCTGTTTTTTTAAATGACAAGATTCTAGTTTCATCAGCAAGTACACAGCTGGTTTTCTTTTTATGCCATTTTGCTTACTTCTGGAATACTAAAAGAAGTAGCCCTACACTGATAGATTTAACACTCTCCAGATCATGCTTGATGCTCTAGAACACTAGTTTTCATGCTAAGTTTCAAAAGAACCCTGTATTTCCCTGGAAATTTAGTTCTTTATCAGCTAACTGGTAATGGCAGACACTGTGAAAATCTTCTCTAAAAGATAGTTTAACCTATTAAAACGGATTAAGTTGGGTTTTTTTATCCCATATTTCTTCCAAGGAATTCAGAGTGGTGTCCATGGCTTTGTACCCCAGTCCTTTTAACCTCACAACATGAAGCTGAGAGAAAGTGAGGTTCAGGACATACTGCTAACAGGGTTTTTTTTCTGGGAAAAGAGGTGGCAGAACTCTGAAGAGGGAAATGAGGAAGAAACACACGGGATTCTTTGAAATCTTATTATTTTCAAGCACTATTGCCGAGTATTTTCAAGAGGTGCTGGAACTCTCTTCCCCCGTGTTCCCCCTGAAAAAAAGCCCTGACTACTAATGATATTTGATTTATATACTGGCATTCAGGACAACTTAACACCCACTCAGAGTGGTTTACAAAGTGTATTATTATTGTTGTTGTTGTTAGTATTTTAACCCAGGTCTCCCTGGTTCTAGCCTGACTCACCAGTTGACTTGCCACATGAAGAGCTGCTATTATTATTGCTATTGTTGATGTTGTTATTATTAGCCTGCCTTTCTCACTGAGATCCAAGGAGTATTACACAGTGCAAGTGAAAATAAAATATAATCAACAACTAGGACATTCACTGAGCAAAGTACAATAATGAACAACTGTTAGGGCATTCAGTGAAAGAGATACAGTAGGATATGGTAGCAGAAATTCGGAAAACAAGCATAAAGCCAAGCACAGAGATGAAATCTTTCTGAAACTAAGCATAACTAATTTACATGGCATATTTAGCAGTGTGGAAAATGCTCTAGTAGGTGTGTATCTACATCAGCAGACAGCACCCAACAGAGCAGCGTATAGACCTGTCCCTACCAAGGCATCTCTCTGAGCTTCAGATGAAAGTGAGACATATTCTAGACAGCGCCCTCATTTAAAAAGGGCAAACAGCTAGGCTCATTAGATGAGACTGGCACCCTGGCAAACGAAAATATATAGCAAACAAAGCCTGAAATACATGACAATTCCCACATCAGATGTACAGGACATTGTTGAGGGATAGATTAATGTGGAAAGGTTTGAAAATGCACTTCTAGTTCAATGGTACCTAAATTCTTTTTATGGGGGAGGGGGGTCCTCCATGATCATTAATGATAGAAGGTTCCAGGCAAATCTGCAGTTATGTTCCTCTTAGTAACTGGTTATTATTGAATCTGTTGTGATATTGAGCCAACTAGTTTTTATTTAGATTTTTACACAGGGAAAAAACACCAGTTTTGATACAATTCTTATGTATGAGTTTATGTTTTGGGTTTTTCTATGATCCACAGGGCCTTTGGATCAGTTTTGCTGATTATGCCAGTATTACACAAGTTTATTCATGGACAGACACATGCACATTTTCTTTAAAGTTTGGAAGCATGTATGCATGAATAAACTGTAAAAAAAGATGGTATTTCATCTACTGCTTTTTACCTGCCCTAAGACAAATGCATATGCCAGCAGCTTTGGTTGGTTGTTAATTAATTTTGAAGAGACTCAAACATAATTTCTTGAGCTCAAGGAGAATCATAATGATGAAGCATAAGAAATTCCATTCTACACCATAAAAACAACAGCATTGAGACTGCAGTTTGTAATTCAAGTTTCAAGAGAGGAATTAACAGCATATATCAGTTATGGGATGAAACAAACAGATGTTTTATTAGTAAATTCATGTTATCAACAATCCTTTTGAGTACTTGTCAAGGGCTATTGCTTTACTAATACTTATCCTGTGGCATACAGATAGTTGGTATTTCAGAACTATTTATATTTATATAAAACATATACACTTCACTTTTCTATTATATTCCCAAAGCACAGAACAGCAATTTAAAACAATGTTAACAATAACAAAAATGCCAAATCAACCAACCAACCAAACTACAGATTAAAAATATCATCATAGCAGGTAAATGAAATGTTATGAGCCAAACACAGATTTCCAAATCCCAAGTTTGACTTATAAAGTTAAGGTGATGTGGTGGGAAGAGAAGAAACACTGGCAGAAGAGAATTGGTTGTTAGGAAAGAGGTACTTAAACCCTTTACAGTGGAATAATACACATGTTTTCTGTCCTATGTTCAGGTTCAAAATAAGCCTGTTATCTTTGCAGAGGTGGAAAAATGGTCTGGGAGTAGAATTGACAAGAGAAGATCAATTTAGGCAAGATGGTTTGAGCATCCTCCCCTCACAAATCAATTCTCCCTTACATATGACAATACTATATTTGTCATGGAATACACAATTACCACAGTAAAGCAGAACTTCTCAGGTGTTTGAGTGCTGGCATTGGAAGAGATCACATTAAGTTCATGTGAAAAGCAACCAGACTATGCAGCAAAAGTAAAATGTGAATCAGCCCAGTTTTGTGGGTAATAGATCGCAAATACTGAGCTGAGGCCACAACTGCTGAGTAGAAGCCTTGCGTATGATTCACTATAGGTGTCATTAGAGTGGCATCTGTGGAATTAGAGAAGAGTATGTGGCAGTGCTGTACTAGCACAACCTCCTGGATTATTTGCACAAATTCAACACTGAACATGAAACACTGCATTAGCACCCCATTGCACAGAAGACCACAAGACTGTGCTGTTAGCTTGTCTTTGCAGTCCATTAAATTAATGGGTATGACACATAAGTGAGATGTGCATTGTGCAGGTAGCTAAAGCTTCTTCTGCTGTCTCTACAGCAGCAGTTACTAATGATGAAGAGGTAAGTGCTCTTTAGAATAATTCATAGGCATCAGTAGGCAACTAAACCCCTTTAAGGGTACTTTATCTTTTAGCAGGATATTACTATTCAGCGATGAATTCAACAGAGAATGACTGATTTTAAAAAAAGGACGATGTGTGTCCTATATAACCATCTTATATAGTCTGGCTAAGGGCAATGACAACTAATGGCAGAGATGAAGCAGTCTCAGTATTTCAGTTCCTCTTTGCTTTACGGCAATGTGGGGATTCAGCTAACAGAAGAGGTTAAAGAACAGGGCCGGACTGTAGAAAGCCTCAATTCCACACAAAGGATAAAATACAATCAACAAGGATGAGTACACAAAATAAGTGAGGGATTCCTCAAACATACCACCTTTGGGCACAATGTAAAGCTATTTGATGCCAAGCACTAATTTCAACCTACCACAGTAATGAGATGTAGCCTCCCCTTCCCCCCAAAAAACCTGACAGGAGGGCTCGGCAGAGACTTTGATGTGCCAGTGAGAGGGAGAACTCTGTTCTAACGTGTTCTCCCACCACTTCTTCACTACTTCTTCCTAAATACTGACTGACAGGTGGCAAGGGCCCAAGCCTACTTAGAGGTCACCATTTCTGACATTTGAGCCCATCCTCCAATGAGTATCACTGAGTAAGTTTACCCAGCAGCCAAAGGTAAAACATCTAGCAATAGGAGAGCTGCTGTTCCAATTAAGGAGTCTGCACACGGATACACACACACATGAACTAAAGAAGAAAAATGGGGGAAGTGGAAAAACAGATGAAAAGATTAAAAATGTGTCTCTGTGGAAATAAATTTTTGATTGTGAATGAATAATGAGGGATAGGCAAAGAAAAAGAAGGGTTTGGGTGTAATGAGATTTGTTTGAGAGTGGGGAGATTTGTAGACTCAAAGGGCATGCTCTGAAGGCTTTTCTATACCTGTCTGACACTTCTCCTCTGCTGCTTCAGCCAGTATACAGCTGCTGAATGGGAATTGACTCTTGGAGAAGTCCCAAGACCAAGACTCAGAAATGCAGTTTGGCTGGAGGTGTTCCAGTCAATGTTATGTGGAGTTCACTCTCATCCCTGACCTCAGGAAACTGCATCTACATGCCTTCAACTAAGGAAGTTGAAGTTTTGCCTAAGTAACCAACCCTAAAGGAGATCTAATAGAAACTTATGGTTTCAGCTGGCTTTTTTTTCTGTTGCAGGTCTTTTCTATAGCAGCCAAAGGTTGTACAATGCCCAAATGTGTACACGGGAGCTCTTCTTAGGCTTTACAACTGAGCTGGTTCAATCACCACTTTAATGTCTTTCCATAAATTTTTCATTTTTGGAGCTGGACATTTTAAAATTAAATTGTGTTTTAAAAATCTTTTTTATTTACATTGCGGTCATTACTTCAAAATAACGGACTTCATATATGTAAAATGGTTTTCACACAAACACAGAAAATCTGACTGTGGAAACTAAAGTCTTTTTTTGTTTTTAAAAGCATCAACATTGGTTTATACTTCTGTAAAACCAACATCTTGTAATCAGCCAACTGTGTCTGCACCTCTTAGGAACTGAAACCCCTTATCTTGGGTTAACTTTGTTAAAAGGGGGGGAAAATCCAGATAGATATTGCCACCACTTTAAAATGATAGAAGATTCCCATCAGTAAAATGCTCACATCGATCCAATTGAAAACATGCCAAGGGTAATAGAAAAAATCACAGAATTTGGAGATTTGGCAGGTTTTTTTGTAAACAAAAAGAAGTCAAAGATACTGTGTAAAAATATGACTAAACAAAAACAACAGCAACTTATGGAAATAACAGACTGTGAAGTAACAAATAAGGTGAAATATTTGGGAATTGAACTGACTGCAAAGAATATAGATCTATTCAAGAACAATTATGAGAAATTGTGGACTCAAATAGAGCGAGACTTGATTAAATGGAATAGATTGAACTTGTCATGGTTGGGAAGAATTGCAGCAGTCAAGATGAATGTGCTGCCAAGAGTGATGTTTTTGTTACAGACAATACCAGTTATTCGGGATTCCAAGCAGTTTGAGAAATGGCAGAGAAAGATATCGGACTTTGCTTGGGCAGGCAAAAAGCCTCGAGTGAAAATGAAAGTGTTACAGGACGCGAAAGAGAGAGGCGGAATGCAACTGCCCAACCTAAGACTTTACTATGAGGCAATCTGCTTGGTTTGGCTGAAGGACTGGATGATGCTTAAAAATCGCAAATTGCTGGCCTTAGAGGGATACAAAAAAAATATTTGGATGGCATGCATACTTATGGTATGATAAAGTAAAAGCGGACTCTATGTTTTTACACCATTACATTCGGAGAAGCCTCTTCACAATATGGAAAAAGTACAGAGATTACCTACAAGAAGGAATTCCCTCCTGGGTGGTTCCTTATGAAGCGATAGATCCGAGAACTGTTGATAATGAACAACAGTGTTTAACGTATAAGGAGATAACACAAATAGAATTTTCTAAATTAAGAATAAAGACGCAAGAAGAGTTGTCTCCAAATTATGACTGGTTTCAATATAGACAACTCAGAGACCTTTATAAATCGGATTGTGCCAAGGGAGGGATAAGAATGGAGAACTCGAACTTGGAGGAAGCAATTTTACAAGAAGACAAAAAGGAAATTTCAAAGGTCTATAAAGTGTTGTTAAAATGGTATACTGAAGAAGAGGTAGTTAAGGTGCAAATGGTGAAGTGGGCTATAAATGTTAATAAAGAAATAACAATGGAGGCGTGGGAATATTTGTGGAAAAATACTTTGAAGATTACGACATGCACTAACATTAAAGAGAATGTCTATAAAATGATCTATCGTTGGTACCTGACACCAAAGAAAATTGCGCTAGGGAATGTGAACACGTCTAATAAATGCTGGAAATGTAAAAAGCATGAAGGATCTTTGTACCATATGTGGTGGACTTGTGAGGTAGTCAGGCAGTACTGGGGGGGAAATAATAAGAGTAATAAGTGAGATTTTACAGTTTCAAGTTAATAAGAACCCAGAACTCCTGCTACTGAACTTGGGAATGGAAGATATTCCAGCACAACATAGGACATTGCTTTTTTACATGACAGCAGCGGCTAGACTTTTGTATGCGCAAAAGTGGAAAGTACAAGAAGTGCCAACTATCGAGGACTGGATTCACAAATGGCTGTACATGGCGGAGATGGATAAACTGACAAGAAAACTAAGAGACCTTGATCCAGGACAGTTTAACACAGACTGGGAGAAGCTGAAACAATATTTGGTGAAAAAATGGGAGGTGGGAGGAGAACTGTGGCAGTTTGAAAATTATTGAAGAAAAACAAAAGAAGAGAGAAGTGACTATACCGGGGGGAGGAGAGTTAAAGAAGAATTACTAAGCAATTATTCTATTTGATTATTCTATACAGTATTAAGTAATAGTTATTATGTGATATATAAGAATAGAAATTAATTAATTAATTATGTTGCTGGCAGATAGGGGTGTAATTGAGAATTAAAAGAATTAAAATTCATGAATACAAGAAGGGGGGGAATGAGAAGTAGCATATAGAATATAGGTTAAATTGATTGACTTATGCTGAAGGTATTTTTGGTTATAGCGATATTTAGAAATGTGCAGAACATGGGTCAAATTGATTGACTTATGTCGAATGTATATTGTGTTTATAGGTATATTTAGAAATGTGTAGAATATGAGTCAAATTGATTGACTTTATGTTATAAAGATAAGAGATATAAGAGGAAGTAAAGAGTAACATATAGAGTATAAGTTAAATTAGTTGACTTATAAATGTATTCATCACTTATGAGTACTCAAGTTATGTATAGGGAGGGATAAATTGTTTGTCCCATATTGATGACATTAGAATGAATAAGTTAGAGTACAGGATATTGAGAATATTACCAGTATTATTACTATTGAATAACATGCCAGGAATGTATTAGTTAGTTGATAAGTGAAGGGAAATTGACTTAGCACTGTGTTATAATAGACTAGCTTAGAAGAGTGTGAAAGTATATGTTTAATTGACAAAATAAGTTGAAATGAGTAGGGGAAGAATAGACAAAGGGTTGGAAAACTGTTGGAAGTCAACAAACGGGGGGGGGGAAGGGAGGGGGTTAGAACTGGAATATTAAAGTAATTTGATTGTTATAAATGACAAAATATTTCTAATTCCAATAAAAAAAATTTAAAAAAGGGGGAAAAAAAGTAAAATGCTCACATCCTACATTAAAAAGAACTGTGTAAAAAAAAAAAGAGTTGTGGAGAAAGTAAAGAACGCTACAGTAGATGAGACAAAAGGATAACAAGAGGGAGAATTGGTATAAAATGGATATAAGATGGACGCAATCGTTAGCAAATTTACGATAGCTAATGGAAAAACAGTGTTTCACTTACTTGTAACTGTTGTTCATCTAGGTCTTCCGTGCAGGTACACATGGGACTGTGCATGCGGAGGCCTGCCGATTCTGGAGATTTCCAAAGCTCAATAACGCCAGGGGACGTTCTTGCCTCTCAGCGCGCATGCACAGCTGTCTTCTTGCGGAAACAGCCCCTTAAGAGGCGGAGCGCCCCCCACATACCCTCAGTCCTCTTTCGCCACCCTACAGCAAGGTACCAAGAGAGTTAGCAGGGAAGGAGGGAGGGCATGTGTGCCTGCACGGAAGACCTAGATGAACAACAGTTACAAGTAAGTGAAACACTGTTTTTCATCTACGGTCTTCCTGTGCAGTCCCACATGGGAAGATTACAAAGCTTAATACCTGGGTGGAGGTGTTGCAGACTTGTCACAGAAACAGAACTGCTGTGCCCACCGCTGTCTCCTTTCTGTCTAGGATATCCAGCACGTAGTGATTCACAAATATATCAGCTGAGGCTCACGTCGCTGCTCTGCAGATGTTGTGAAGAAGGACACCTTTCAGAAGAGCCGCTGACGATGTTTGGGACCTGGTAGAGTGGGCATGCACCTCCAAAGGACAAGGTAGGTTAGCAGCATTATAACATGTCAATATTGTGTGGACTACCCATCGAGTCTGGGAAATTGCTTTCCTACCCTTCTTATGTCCCGCAAAACACAAAAATAAGTTGGAATCTATTCTGAAAGGCTTCACTCTGTCCAAATAAAAGAGAATCGCCCTACGAACATCCAAAGAATGGAGGGCTTTCTCTGCCTCCGAGGTTTGTATACGGAAGAAAACAGGTAAAGCTAATTCTTGCGAAAGGTGAAAACTAGATACTACCTTCGGTAAAAATTCGACCTTAGTCCTAAGAATTACTTTTTCATTGGGGATTTTTAAATAAGGGGGTTCACAGGATAACGCTGCTAATTCCCCCACCCTTCTTGCTGAAGTGACGGCTACCAGAAAAGCAACCTTCATGGACAGAAAACGTAGGGGGCAGGTAGCCTGTGGTTCAAAAGGTTTAGACATCAATCGGGTCAAAACCAAGGGTAGGGACCATTGTGGAACAATGGCCTTTACAGGGGGAAATAGATTATTTAACCCCTTCAAAAACAATTTAGCCGTACAATGGAAGAATACCGATTTCCGATATACAGGAGGGTGAAAGGCAGAAATAGCTGCTAGGTACACTTTTACAGAACTGTTAGCTTACTTGAGATTCTTGAGTTTTTATGGGAAATCAAACAGAAGGGAGGAAAGGAAATGGTCCAAACCCCTCTGTTTGCACCAAACAGTAAATTTGTCCCACTTATAACGCATAGGACTGCCTGGTGGACAGTCGTCTAGCATTTTGTAACACATGAGTCACTGCTGTGGAGAAGGAAAGTCCTGTCTGATCAGCCAAGCTGTCAGTCTGAGTTTCTTGATGTTGTGGTGGAGGTCCCCCCTCCAAGCCAAGAGATCTGGAGCCATCGGGAGACTGCACGACTGAGTCTGTAACTGCAGGAGGGAGTGGAACCACGGCTGTTGCGGCCACAACGGGGCTATCAAGATGACAGATGTTCTGTCCCTCTGTATTTTGCTGAGAACTTTGGCCAGCAATGGGAATGGAGGAAATGCGTAAAAGCGGTGTCCTGACCACTCGAGTTGAAATGCATCCCCATGAGACTTTAGACCTACCCCTCCTCTGGAGCAATAAGCAGGAGTCTTGTGATTCTCCTCTGACGTGAAAAGATCTAAGTCTGGGAATCCCCACCTGGAGAATACCGGGAGCAGGTACTTGTACTGGAGGGACCATTCGTGATTGTCCCTGTGGAGTCTGCTTAGATGGTCTGCCATCGAATTCTCCACCCCGGGGATGTGCACCGCCTGTAGCCATACCGAGTGTTCTATGGCCCATGTCCAAAGTTTTACTGCCTCGGTGCACAAAGTCACAGATGCTGTGCCACCCTGTTTATTTATACAGAACATTGCCGTCGTATTGTCCATTAGGATCTGGACGGACTTGTTCCGTATGGCATCTGAAAAGGAGATCAGTGCATATAATACCGCAATACCGCCCTTAACTCAAGAAGGTTAATATGCTCTTTGTGCTCTGAATCGGTCCACACACCGTGGGCATATGACCCCTCACAATGAGCGTCCCAACCCAACAGCGAGGCATCAGTAGTGACAGATAGGTGAGGCTGTTTGTACCTGAACTCAACCCCCTTGAGTAGATTAGAATCATGTAGCCACCACTCTAAGGAGCTCACCACCCTCCTAGGGACTGAAAGTAATCTTCTCTGAGAATCACGTTCAGGAGAAAAGACTGAATTGAACCACATTTACAAAGGCCTCATAAATAGTCTAGCCAATGGTACCACCACTGTAGTAGAGGCCATACAACCCAGTAAACTCTGAATGAACCGATCAGACTGGAAATGACACCTTTTCAGTTTGGTAATGAGAGCCTTGATCTTAGAGGCTCTTTTGCTGGGTAAGAAACCCGCATTCCTGATACCATCCAGGACTACCCCAATGAATTGGAGGGATCTAACAGGGGTCAGTTTTGATTTTTGATTAATAAAGAGACCCAACCAGAGGCAAAGCAATAGGGTGAGGGAAACTTGTCTATTGACATCTACTGCCGAAGCGCCTACAAGTAGCCAATCATCCAAATATGGAAATATGCAACATCCTTGGATTCTCAAATGAGCTACAACTACTGCCATACATTTAGTAAACACTCTCGGGGCAGTAGCCAACCCAAAAGGTAATACCCTGTACTGGAAAACACATTGGGCATACGTGAAACGTAAGAACTTTTTATGTTCAGAAAAAATTGAAATATGAAAGTAAGCGTCTTTCAAATTTAGAACTGCAAACCAGGAATATAAGGGTAACAAAGTTAAAACCATTTGTAAGGTGACCATTTTAAATTTACGAACCCGAATCAGTTTATTCAGGTTCCTGAGGTCTAGAATGGGTCTCAGACCTCCATCCTTTTTCTCAACCATAAACAGGTTAGAGTAAAAACCCAACTAGGAGGATCCAGTTGAGACTTCTTCTATCTAATAGGGCAGAAAGTTCTGCCAAGATCTCAGCTTGTGGAGGTTCGGAAGTAAAAACAGGGAGTCGTAAATATGGTAATTCCAGAAACTCAACTGAACTATCGACATAACCCAAACATCAGAAGAAACAGAACACCATTCACTCCAGTATGCACTCAACCTGACTCTGAAAATCGGGTCAGGGCCCTTTAATTGTCAAAATTGTTTGTGTATCTGGGACTGTTCCTTAGCCTGTTGCTGTTGAGGGCCAGGCTTATTTTGTTGACCTTGCCTTCGTCTGTTAAACAATGGCTGTGGGCTCTGGTAATTCCTGCGAGGTTGGTAGGCGTACCCATGGTACGACTGGTACCGTCGTTGTCGGCCTCGCTGGAAAGACCTGTAATATGGTCTTGATGACTGTTGTTGAGATTGATGGAGGACCCCTTACGAACAGGCAGTCAGACAATCCGTACTCTTTTTGGAGAGGTATTTGTCCATTTTTTCAGAAAACAGCATAGTCCCTTCAAAAGGGAGGTCCTCCACCCTATTCCTAGTTTCAGTCGGAAGCGCTGTTGTTTGTAGCCACGTGTAGCAGCACAGGACCACTGCAGAGAGTAACGATCTAGCAGAGGTGTCTGCCATATTCCTGCTGGCGTTGATCTGATGGCGGGAAAGGCGGTTGGTAGACCTTGCAAAATACAAATTATAATCAAGATTAGGTCTTCCTCCCCCCCCCCCCGGGCCTCGGACGCAGTTCTCTCTGAACAGCTGCAGTCGCTGCGCTCGTTACTTCCTCCCCTCCCCCTTCAGACTTGGAACCCTTCTCTTCTTGCTGCAAATCCTGCTGGAACTCTGGATGCTGACCCTCAAAGTCCCTTAGTTGATCTTCTGATATTATCTTGTAAGCTTGATCTTTGTAATTAAACCAAATACCTTCCGGAAATAACCATTTGAACTTTATTTCACGTTTCCTCCAAAGAGCCACAAACCCTTTGTATTTAAATCTTCTTTTCCGAGCTAAAAATGGAACGTCCTTCAATATCTTAACCTTATTACCCAGAAAGTCCAGATCCACATTGTATGTATTATATAGGATAGTGTCCCGAATCCTCTTAGATGAGAAGTCAATGATGATCTCGCGAGGCAGCTGACGCTTTGTTGCATATTTTGAAGAAGCCCGACGGACTTCCAAAATGGCGCTTTTTAACTCTTCTTTAGTTGCCCTCGTGGGTGTCGCCAAAAGTTCCGAGACCAGATCCCACAAATTCTCATTTTCCTCCTCTTTCATGTTCTGGAGACGCAAAATTGTCTGTGCTCGTTCCACTTGTAGCCCGATCAGCTGGTTCTCCACCAGCTTTAATTCTTTGTTTGTTGCCCTCACGAGTAATGCATTTTCCCGAGCAGACTTCTCTGCCCCCCCCCGCTGTTTCCTTAATGGTTTTCACTTCGCTTTCAATTAAGCTGACCCTTTGATCTGTTTCATTTAGCTTGTCAACAAAGGGCTTTATGGCTTCAGTCACCGACCGCTTCACCAAGTCCTTGAGAGATTCCCCTTTACCCTGCAGGGCAGCCGAGATTGACTTGCCCAAAGCGGGACTCTGCTTTTTCGTCTCCATTTTAGGGGGGGGGAACTGCCGACCAAATTCTGAAACTCAGTGAGGGGGAAGAAACCCGAGCCTTCTTAGCTTCAGATCCCACCAATCCTTCACGTACGCTTGTAATACAGAAGGGATTCGCTTACTTACAGGCTTTCGCCTAGTTCTGCTCTTTGCCGTTCTCTGTGTCCCGGCTGCACGTGATGTGCTGCGCAAGTCTGCCGGCCTCCGATGGGGCAAACGGGCAATTTACCCCCTGCATTGCATTCCGGGGGTTCTTCCCGCGGCGCCCCGGACCCTCACTCCCTCACTAGGAGTCCTGGGGGTTAACCCTCGCGGGTCAACCGCCCGGTCAGGCTGCTCAGACGTTTCCTCCCGGACCTGCGGAGAGGAGCGTCTGACATGGCCGGGAAAACGAAACCGAATCCTTCTTGTATAACTCTGAGGAAGATCTGATCCTCAGGAAGCTCAGGGATGAAGGTCGACACTTTCTTCCATAAAAGAAGCTGATATGCAGCCATCATCGCCGCATAATTTGCTACCTTTATGCCAAATGCAGCTGAGGTGTAAAATTTTCTGCCCATTGTATTGATTTTCTTGCTGTCTCTATCTGCAGGAGCTGATATAGCCTGTTTGGGTCTTGCTTGAGTTTCCTCCGTCATCAATGAAGATGGGTGAGCTGAGAGGAACGGATAGGCATCATCTTTCATATGGTAGAGATTCTCTACTTTCCAGTTAGTAGCTGGTGCAGATGCAGGCTTCAAATTCAATCCCTTCCAGAGGTCAACAAAGCCATCAATCAGAGGGAAGGCGACTGGGTGTGGAGCGTGAGTAAATATGCTGTAAAATTTTGTCTGTAAATTTGGATTCAGTAGATGTCACCTCTATCTCCAGTGATTTGGCCATACGCTGGAAGAGTTCATTATACGCCCTGAAATCATCAGTGGGTGATGCATCCTCCAAACGGCCAATCTCTCTTTCCAGAGATTCAGACGGGAGAAGTACTGTATCGAGCACGGCTTCTGGAGAACTCTACGTCAGATGGGTGCGGTGTTCACCTCGATCCATCATAGGAATAGGCCCGCAGAGAGGGAGACCTAGAGTCTCTCCTATCTCCTATATTGGCTGTCAGAAAAGGAGGAGGCCTCTCTATGATGATAGGAGATTGCTGGATCATCACTGAACTGGTGCTCTGACCGGCTTCTGTATGAACAGGGGCTATAACGATGTCTGGAACGGCCCCCTCGACTCCCAGTTGACCTAGGAGACCCCAACTCGTATGAAGTTGACCTGGAGTGGGAGGCTTATCAATCAAAATCACATCCTCATCCTGGCTCACTCCCTGAAGGAGACTCCGAGGCAAGATACGGTCTCCGGAACCTCTATGCCTCTTCTCTGGAGGGTCGGAACCGACCGTCTCTGGTGGAACTGAGGGAGAAGCGGAAATCAAGCTTTCTAGCACAGCCTTATCGTACTTCAAAGAATGTTTACACTTCTTTTGCTTCTTCTCCAGGGTGGACTCCGATGGCTTCGATGACGAGGTTGGATCTGAAGGTCTTGGAACCGAAGAGGGAGCCTCCTGAGATGAAGTCGGGGTAGTCCTTGGAACCGAATGTGTTCGGCTCCGAGGAATCTTAGGATCAGGAGTTTCTCAAGGAGAAGCTGAGATGGAAACCAAAGTCGAGGGTGGCTGGCTCCAAGTGGTCTTCGGAACCGACGGTCTCTGATCGTGGATGGCTGGTTCCGATGAGCTCCGTGTCGCAGTAACAAGCAAGTCTGTAGGTCTCGGTTCCGACTGACTCGGCGAAGGATGGGAGCACGGAGTCTTCGAGCTCGTCGATCCAGGGGCAGGTCGAGAGGCAGAACCAGATGAGGCAGATGATGGTGCCGTTGCCGGTGAGTTTGTAGCCGCCATCATACGCTTCCAGAGTGAGGCCTGTAGGCGACCCGCCCGTTCTGCCCTAGCCTTAGATGTAAAGGAGTGGCAGTGCTTGAACACCTGGGTGTTATGGGTTTCCCCTAGGCAGTACAAGCAGCTAGAGTGGCCATCTGACCTTGTCATCTTTCGATTGCAGGTTTCACAATGGTTGAAAAGAGCTGTTTCTGACATCGCGACTATAGAAGAGCTGGAAACCTCAACTACCAGCGGCGAAAGAGAAACTGAGGGTATGTGGGGGGGGGGGCGCTCCGCCTCTTAACTGGCCATTTCGGCAGGAAGACGGCTGTGCATGTATGCGAGAGGTGAGAGCGCCCCCTGGCATTATTGAGCTTTGGAAATCTCTGGAATTGGCAGGCCTGCATGTGTGCAGTCCTATGTGGGACACAGGAAGACCGTAGATGAACATACCAGGAGATTTCCAAAGAAAGTCAGCCTGTGTTTGACTGTGTGGCTCATGAAAAACTATGGAGAGTCTTAAAAGAAATGGGGGTGCCACAACATTTGATCATTTTGATGTGCAACCTTTACTCTGGACAAGAGGCTACTGTCAGGACAGAATATGGGGAAACAGAATGGTTTCCAGTTGGCAAGAGTGTCAGACAAGGATACATATTATCTCCCTACCAGTTCAACTTCCATGCAGAGTATATCATAAGGAAAGCTGGAATAGATCTAGAAGAAGGTGCACTGAAAATTGGTGGAAGGAACATTAACAATTTGAGATATGCAGCTGACACCACTTTACTGGCAGAAAATAGTGAAGACTTGAAACGACTACTGATGAAGGTTAAAGGAGAAAGCACCAGAGCAGGATTACAGCTGAACATCAAGACAAAAGAAATGGCTACTGAGGAATCACACAATTTTAAAGCTGACATTGAGGAAATTTAAAATGTTCAAGATTTTCTATTCCTTGGCTCAATCATCAACCCAAAGGGAAACTGTAATGAAGAAATCAAAGGAATATTGAGACTTGGAAGAGCAGCTGTAAGGGAGCTAGAGAAGATCCTTAAAGATGTCACTCTGGGAACCAAGATCAAGATAATCCAAACTATGGTATTCCCTATTACTATGTATGGATGTGAAAGTTGGATAGTAAAGAAAGCTGACAAGAAGAAAATTTTCATTTAAAATGTGGTGCTGGAGGAGAGTTTTGCGGATACCATGGACAGCCAAAAAGACAAGTGGGTATTAGATCAAATCAAGCCTGAATTCTCCATAGAAGCTAAAAAGACAAAACTAAGGTGTCAGGCTCTGTGGCCAGGAAAGCGGAGCTTGGGGCAGTGTGCTCTCCAGACTGGCCCCTTCCTATGGTGGTAAGCTTAGGGTGAGCCTCAGAATGGAGGAGGAGGGGGGTTTACAGCACCCTCTCACCCCTGCTGTGGTAATGACGGTCCTTGAGCTCCCGCTCGCTTCCTCTCACTCTGTCCATGCCAGCCTCCACAGCTTCCTCAGAACGTCCACCCCGCTCCCAGGCTCCAGTCCATCGGGTTTCCCCACCCCACCTATGGGGGTTCCTGGCCCAACCGGGGTTTTCCCTGCCATCTCGCCTCCTTCCCTTGCCAGCCCCTCACCCAATGGTGCTCTGCTTGGAGGGCGGGGCTGGCAGGCTTGTTCCAGGCCCAATGGGCCCGTGGCCATTTGGCCTCTGCCGTCCCCACCCCTCTCTCTTGGCCTGTCAGGTGCGGCAGCACCTCGGTGTTTACCTGGCCAGGAAGGCTCCCTCTGGCCTCGCCTGGTAAACCGGGCTTGTCAGGGACCATGGCAGTTGCTGTGTCCATCAGCCCGTCACCCCGGGCCTGTCTGCTCTGGCTGGGAGTGCCCAGGGAATCTACAGCCATCGCATTGCACAGCTGATGCACTGCGCTGCTCAGCTGTTGCTCTGGTGATGCGCAGCTGCTGCTGCTGCCTGCTGCCATGGTGACTTTGCTGTCTGCTGCCTCCTCTTTTGGCTCTTCCCCCAGCCCAGGTTAGGTCCGGGGTGGGGAGGCCCCAGCACCCCTGGACATAAGGCTATTGTACTTTGGTCACATCATGAGAAGACAAGATTCTCTGGAAAAGTCAAGAATGTTAGGAAAAGTGGAAGGCAATAGGAAAAGAGGAAGACCTAAAACAAGATGGCTTGACTCAATAAAAGAAGCCACGTCCTCCAGTTTGCAGAATCTGAACAAGTCTGTTAATGACAGGACGTGCTGGAGGGTTGCCATAGGTCAGAGGCAACTTGACAGCACATAACAACAAGACGTATGCAACAAGGTGAAACATATAGTAGAGATGGAAGGAGTTTCTTGCAACTAAAGTTGTAGTCATCAAGTTCAGTTTTTGTCACCAGTTCTAAGAGGGCAGACAGATTTCTATACCCCTTTTTATTCAGACTGACAGCTGCTCTCCAGGGTCTCAGGTTAGGGTACCAAGCTAGCTTTGTTATCTACAGAAGGAGAGGTCTTCTGTTTTACATTTTAAATAATAAACAGCAACATTTAAACAGTGGATTTTAGAACTTTTACTTGCTGTTTTTCTATATTATCTCTTTCCTCTCTTCTTCTGTTTATCGAATGAAGAAAGTTTTGAAGCTTTATGCTTAAAGTTTGGGGGGGTTTTGTACAGAACAGAGACGTATCAATTCTATTGTGAGTTCACATACTATGCCTTGTTAGAAAATAATTGTACACAACTAACTATAAACTTTAAAAACTTGGACTGAAAAGCCGCTTTGTTTGCCTCCCCCACATCTGCAGTTACAGCCTATAAAAAAAGATAAACTTTATCAACATCAGCATTACATTTCTTTGATTACATTTTTAGTTTTTCATATTCCCCATTATGGGAAACCCCAATTCTGCCCACATTAACAAATACGTTTTTTTCCTTATTGCCCACCTCTATGCCTGGCTTATGTATTACCCCTCCTTTGTTTCTCTTTTGCAACTGACACTGGGAGCTGCCTCTGAACAAAGTTTCCATTTAGCTACTGCAGCTAATAGCCACTGATAGAGACATCCTCTGCCAATAAAGCCATCTACACTAATGGCTACTGATCCATCTGTGGCAGAAAATTCCATAAGCTAATTACGTGTTGTGTGAAGATTTTGTGTGCACTGAGGTCACACCCTTATGGTTTTGCATCCCTACCCCTAATTTCAGATTCAGAAAGCTGGCTGTGATCACTCAGCCATAAAGGAAATATTTAGAAATAGAATTCTGGATTAATTAACCTTAAATGTATAATTTGCTGATTAACTAAGCAGCATCGCTTGTTTAAATGTATAAAGAATAAGTATTAACCATTTCTCATTGGTTGCTCAGATTTCTCTTGAATCCTTCAATATTCACAGTTTCCAAACTCAGTGAGCAAAAGTTCCTATAAGTGGGAGGAAGAGGACCTTAGCCTATAAAGTCCAGAGGCTAAAATTACCTATCACTGGAAAGCTTCATTTCCTTCATGAAAGTTCCTTTTGTACTTCCACATGTAAATTCCTTCTAAGCAAGGCACATGACAGGTCATAATAAAAGCACGTTTTTCATATGGACAATTGATTATATCCTTTAAATACTGCTACAGTTTCGGGATTGCAATATTTGAAAATACTTTGCTGTGAAGTGTGGTCAATTACATTACTGGTATTTCTTCATTTTTTTAAAAAAATTCAGAATTGTCATACCTCAGAAAACTGAAATAGTGTGGAATTGTCACTTTCTTTTGCATCTGCAGGGACATCTGGTTGTGATGGGCTTGAAGAGATCTGATTTTAAAAAATACACTTTGAATATTACATTCACAACAATACAATCCATTTTCTTACTTCATATGAAATGTCAAAAAGCTTTTCATACTTCTGAATTCTCAGGACATACAGCTGAACAGAGAAGTTGTTTTCTTAAGGGACTGGTAAATAGTAAATTGCAAAAAAAAATCAACATCACTTCTACTATTAAAATCTTTGGCAGAACCAACATGACAAACAGAACAAAGAAAGAAGAACTACAAAGGAAATAGCAAAGAATCTATCACATAGTTTACAGCTAACTCAAAAGCTTTGATCTCTTGTGTTGACAGAAAGCAAATTATGCATACAATTTGAAATGTTCATTGTACACAGAACACTAATATCATTCCTCTTCTACCATGCTGAATGAATTGTAGAAAGGAATTAAAATTTCCGGATAAAAATATGCAGATATTATCCTGAAAACACTTACAGTTGGAACAAGTTACACGGATTTCAAATGGTCCTTACAAGAAGCAAGTTTAATCCTTATGATTCCTGATGCTGCTTTTTTAAAAAAGCACCAAACATTCTCATATGATAGCTCAAGATTTTATCCTGCCAATGGTATTATTAAAACTGCGTGGTCATAACATTCATTTAGAAGATTGTAATTTTCTGGACTGCTTTGAAAAAAGTTGAAGGGGGTAAGCCTGCCAAAGTTACATTTTTACATCCCATCGATTTCAACAGGAAGCGTTTGTTCTCTTGGACTTTCTTTAGCTTGAGGGATCAAGTTATATTAAAATAAATTTTAAAATGAATAAAATATTCAGTAAATTCAGTTAAATAAAATGTGTATTAAAATATTACAACCAATAATTTTTTTTACTTCAGCCTCCACCAAATAGAGATGGGCATGAAATGGGAAAAAAATGAACCCTGAGACAAACTTTCACGAAATGGTCCCGTTTCACGAAACAATTTGTTAGGTTTGTGATTCGTCAGATCCCAGGACCCTACAATGGCCCCCTTCATATCCAGAGATGCTAAACTCACAGGGAGACTTCAGCATGTCCTCCTCCAGCCACCCGCTACTCCACCATCCCTTTTTTAAAAATGGAGAAGGGAAACAGCGAGGGGAAGGAGTTTCTGACTACAGTTCCCAGGTAAATTTGCGCAAGACCTGCCATGTGTAATTTGTCATTTGTAGCTTTGTTCAGCTCTCAGGTTGGCAGAGAGAGCTACCTATCAAGGTTATGTGGGCTAAGATTAGGGTTTCCATGGCAACAAAAGGTCTGCCAACATTCTGGGCGTATGTTGCCTACGGAATCAATGGATCAGCGCCAGCCTGTCTGGTATCACAAAGCATTCACAAATTGAAAAATTGGCCCAAAATGTCATGGATTTTGTGAAAACGTGGCCCCACGAAACTTGTTTTCACGATATATGAATCAGCCTGATTCATCATGAAATTTGATTAATATTTCAATTCGTGCCCATGTCTACCAACAAGCTTCCAAATACACTCTCACTGACTTTCTTGTGTGGAGTAAATACTGCTTGCAGGTGACCAGACAGGAAAGCTCATATAAAATAAAGAGCTGTTTATCGTTTTCTTTCATGACACATGGTGTGCAAAATTACTAACATATGTTTGTGCAAGGCTGCAAGTTGCTAAAACTGTTTATGTACCAATAATTTTATGAATGTATATACATTGCAAAGTTTGCTGCCAAAACAAATCTATAATAAACAAGAAGTGTTCTTACAATACTTTTGAAATTGTTCAAACATTTACAGGTAGGGGTGTGCTCCCGGAAAAAAACTGGGTTTTCCGCTTTGGGTTTACCTGAAGTGGGAAAATGCCTCATAACAACTCGAAACCAGGCAAACTGCTTCTGATCTGGTTTTTACATCACTTCGGTATGCTCCGTAAAGATTCGGAGCATACTAAAGTGATGGAGGAGAGCTTTGGCTACAGTGGCCAGCTGGGAGGCAAGGAAGGCCCGGAGCTGCCACCTCTGCCACTGAAGCAGCCAGTGGGAAGGTCCACATAAGTGAGGTGGTGGCCTGCCAGCTAGCGGGAACATAGAAAAACCTTTTAAACTTCAGCAGGCCCACAGAGGAGGATTCCCCCCACCCTGTGGGCCAGCTAAAGTTTATAGGGCCCTTTCCCTGCTTGCAGGGAAAGGGCCCTATGCTTCGGGAAGCTTTGATTTGGAAATCCTGACTTTTTACAGATTGGGTCTGATTCGGGCATTTTTTCTGAATTGGAAACCTGAAGCTCACATCCCTATCCACAGGTATCCAGGGGTATAGAGTTTGATAGTCAATGAGAGTGTCTTTCCTAACATGCCCACGATACTTGAACATCATAAACAAATTGAGTATCTGTGAATATTTATACAGTGCTTTTTCCTCAATGCTTAGCAGATCTAAGATATTATGGGATCCAAAAGAAAAAGAGAAAACCTGTTAAGACATGGTGGCTCTAAAATATTTTTAACAAACTAAATGCAATAATTTCAAATAGATTTTCTCCTGATCACTAAAAATTTAAACGTAATGAAATCTATGGAGGTGCTTTATACCAAATACAACCATGTTCCATTTAACTAAGCATTCTCTCCTTTGACTAACTAAGCTGTCTTTCACAGAAAATTCCTTCCCAATACAACTTGTACCTAAGCTGTTTTTATTGCCAGAGTATGATCCCGTGACTTTCTGTCATAATCCAACTGAGATTTTCTACTTTTAAGCAATATTTATTTCAACAAGAGAGTTAAACCTATAACTTTAAGATACAAGGATTTCTATTTGAATGTTAAGTGTACTCTTAATAAAACCAGTCAATGGTAATTTATGGTTGTTATGGATTTTCCGGGCTGTATAGCCGTGGTCTTGGCATTGCAGTTCCTGACGTTTCGCCAGCAGCTGTGGCTGGCATCTTCAGAGGTGTAGCACCAAAAGAAATCTCTGTCTTTTGGTGCTACACCTCTAAAGATGCCAGCCACAGCTGCTGGCGAAACGTCAGGAACTGCAATGCCAAGACCACGGCTATACAGCCCGGAAAATCCACAACAACCATCGTTCTCTGGCCATGAAAGCCTTCAACAATATAATGGTAATTTATGTTAGTTATTGCAATGTAGATCATAATTCTGCTACTTGAAGGTGGTTCACACAAACTTCTATCTACACAAGTCACTTCAGGTACACATGAGAGCCAGTTTGGTGTAGTAGTTATGAGCGCGGGACTCTAATCTGGAGAGCTGGGTTTGATTCCCCACTCCTCCACTTGAAGCCAGCTGGGTGACCTTGGATAAGTCACAGTTCTCTGGAGCTCTCTCAACCCCACCCACCGCACAGGGTGATTGTTGTGGGGTAATAATAACATACTTTGTACATCTCTCTGAGTGGGCATTAAGTTGTCCTGAAGGGCGGTATATAAATTGAATGTTATTATTATATTATGACAGGTGCAATCCAGCAAAAGGTAATCATGACAATGAAACAGGATTTGTTTACAACTAATTTAAGTTCCACTGATTTCAATGGGGTTTTAGCCACGGTTAGCTTTTGTTAGATTATTCCTAATGTGTACTCTGGCCAAAAATAGCTATAGTCTGTAGCAAGTTGAACAATTATAGTGTCTAGAAAAGTGTTGCACTAATGAAAGGGATTTCTGTTGCTGGATCCTACAGGTGTTCTCTGCTACTTTCCTTCACAGGAAGATTTCCCCTGTCACAAAGAAGCCTCCTGAGCATTTTGCAACAGGGAGAATCCTCCTTTGGTTGGAGGAATTCAGTCTACTAGCAGAACAGACCCCAGGGAAGCAGGAGGGCATAGCCATTATAAGAAGTTCACCTCAGCAAACTGAAACAATGGTGACTTCAGACATCCTTCGGTAGAGTTTGATACATCAGAATGGCAGGTACTTGAGGAAACCTGGAGCAAAAAATGACAGGAAGGAGTCACAGACAAAACTTTCAAATCAAAATAGGGTTCATTTGCATAGTTGTATGTATTAATAACTAGAATCATAAAATCATAGGGTTGGAAGGTACCTCTAGGGTCATCTAGTCCAACCCCCTGCACAATGAAGGAAATTCACAAATCCCCTCCCCCCTACAGTGACCCTTACTTCATGCCAAGAAGATGGCAAAACACCATCAGGGTCCCTAGCCAAACTGGCCTGGGGAAAATTGCTTCCTGACCCCAAGGTGGCGATCGGCCTTTCCCTGGGTATGTAAGAAGGGCCACGAGACCTAAGTATAATGTAACCTTTCCTGCCTCCTTCTCATGATCTGCCTAGTTTCTCAGAATAAGCATTGCAGTCAGATGACCATCTAGTCTCTGCTTAAAAACCTCCAAAGAAGGGGAGCCTACCACCTCCTGTGGTATTTATTTATTTATTTATTTATTTATTTATAATATTATGTCTAAAATACTTTTAAATCGAAGTGCTCAACTGGGAAGCTTACAGCCTATTTCAGAAAAAGAACAGGAATAAGAAATGAGTAAGAGGAAGGGAAAGTAGGCAAGATTAATAAATGTGGAAAGTCCTGGAGCACAGATGAGACTTTAAGTATTTAAAAACCAAAACTTGATATGTCACATTGTAGAGACAATAGATAATAAGGAGAAGTGGATGAAAATGAGAAATTATAGACACAATTGTTGGTTTGATGAGAAGTACATAAAGAAACAAAACTACTGAAAGATAAAACAGAGCCAGAGCATGAACACAGCTATAAGCTCAGGGTAGAATAACCTACTGGGAAACGAAAACCAATTTAAAGCAGAGATGAAGGAAGAAACATGTAAAACGAGGACCATGAAAAGCTGAAGGCTACAGAATTTAAAATAAAAGAGGATGGAAGTAAGAAACGGCTATGTTAAATGTAAGAGGATTGATCCCTACCATTCTCAAAAGGCACAGGTGCCAAGAGATACCATGTCACATTTACTAACAGTACCAGCAAGAAGGAGGTATTAGCATGATATGCAGAAGCACTGGGAGCACCATAAAGAAAGAAATCAGACTAAAAATGCATACCAAAAGCAATCTTCCATTCAGCCATCCTTAGGGTTGCAATTCCCTCGCTGGCCCCCACTTCCTGCCCCCACTTACCTGGTCAGTGGGGAGGCATGGGCCTCCCGGGGGTGTGCTCCCAGGAAGTATGACTTGTTCCCATGGGCCTGATTTGGGCCTGAATCGGCCTGGAATGGGCTCCTGAAAAGCACAGGAGCCACAGCAGCTTGATCCAGGCCTGAATTGGGCTGCTACAGAACAAGAGTGCTCTGCAACAGCCTGTTTCAGGCTGATTTGGGCCCAAATTGGGTCGCTGTGGAGCGCAGGAGGGCTCCTGCATTCTGCAATGGCCCATTCCAGGCTGATTCAGACCCAAATTGGGCCTCTGTGGATTGCAGGAGCACTCCCATGCCCCGCAGCGGCCTGAATCTGGCCAAGTTCAGCCTGAACCGCCCCCCACCCCCGCGGAGCACGGGAGAGCTCCCAGGGGCGGCTGCAGTCCGCACAATAACGTCACTTCCTGGAAGTGCATGCACCTGGCAACTCTAGCCATCCTACCTCAAAACAAATCTGGGTTTGGGAATCAAAGTTCAGTATTGCAAAACAAGACTATAGAATTTTTAAGTGGTACTAATAGCATAAAATCAGTAACTGGCAATTAACAAATGTGTGTAAATGTGAGAATTAATTCTTCATTTCTTTTTCTTGGCTGAGGTAGTATAACAGCATTCTCAACCACTCACAGCATTTGCAAATCCAGGCAAATCTCCCTAAATAAAAGATGCCTAAATGTTCAGTGACGTTAACAACTGTTAATACCTACTTTCAGATTTAACAACTGTTTGTTGGATGTATCATTACTGCAAAGAGATTAATTTTAAAGAAATATGTTCTCAATAAATCAGAATAGTACCTTTTTTGCCAATGGATAATTAAATGAAAATTAAGGATGGCTAACTGTGTAACACTTGATTTTAAGTGCTTTATTTCTGCTATTAAAAACCTTCCTCAGACTCATTATTCACTAAAGGAATCTGAAAAGATATTATTTTCATACCACATACCTCAGTATAAGCACTTGCTAGCTAAAATTTACAGGCTGGCAAAATGCTATCATTCTCCCCAGGTAAAAGGACCCATCAGAATAAATTGTTTGTGTGTGTGTGTGTGTGTGTGTGTGTGTGTGTATAAAATAAATAAAATATATATAATATATAAATAAATAGCCATCCTGTGAGAAGAAAGACAATTGTTTACCTCTTGTGCAGTCAAGGCATGTTCTCCTGCTAACAGTAGCATACTGAGGCCTCCCATTTGTGTAGGATCTGTCAGTGAAAGAAAAGTATATATATTCAAATTACTTAGTCATGAGTTCAAAGTAAGCTTGGTAATTTCAACTGGCTACCAATATTGATAAGAATTACAGGCTTGGATCCAGCTGCGTATTTCTGCTTGCAATTTTTTCCCTCTTCCCTCCACTACAGTCCAACATTCCTGGGTTTTCCTGTCCTGCAGAAGTAGCATTTCATGAGGCATTTTGTGCTGCTTCAGAAGTGAGGAGGTAAGAAGCTTTGGGGCAGGAAATAATTTTGCCCATAGAAACACTCAGCTGTATCCAAGTCATAGAAAACACAGCCATTTTTAGTTCGATCTGCCTCTTCCATCCACTTTCCCTTTTTCTATCTTCAGAAATACATGCAATTTGGCATGTTGCTTGAATCAGCGGGTGGTACCTACTTTGGAAATACCTTGTACATCTTTTCTATTATTACATTCTGCCAGATGTACAGCTTTGCATGGAGCAATATGTAGGCAACAAATGTGTGAATGCTGAGCCTTCATTATCATTATTATTAATATATCTAATTCTCAACTTCTGTATACTTAAATTCAGAAACTGTGGGCATGTTTATACAAAATAACAGCTTTCTACAAATCTAAGAATGTCCCAGGTATGCAGAAAAATCTGAAAAAAAAATAAAAATAAAAAAGGAACACTGGGAGGTTAACCCCGCCCCCCAAATAGTAGAAGCAGCACCTCTAACTAATGCCTCCTAGTGGCTGTTACTGCCAGTGCTATGTAACCATCACAGTATTTCCATTCTTCATACCTTGGTTTCAGTCAGTAGAAGGCAGTGGGAGGGGCAGGGCCCTTTGCCAAGATATTTTGGCCTTTGAAGGAGGACTCATTGGCGCCAGGCCCACCAACCACTGTGCAACTTGCTATCACCACCCTGCATGACATCCAGGCCTGGTTGCTTGCTACTGTTCAACAGCAACCACTAAACAAAAGCCAGTGTGATATAGTGATTAGAGTTCAATACTAGGATCTGGGAGACCCCACTATGCCATGGAAGCTTACTAGATTACCTTGGGCCAGTCACACAGTTTCAGCCTAAAATAGCTTAACGGGTTGTAAAGATAAAATGGAGATGAGAAGAATTATGTAAGCTGCTTTGTACCCCATTTTGGAGAAAGGCAGGGTATAAATGATATAAATAAACAATACTGAAAGTAGGGAGGAGAAAAACAGTTTGGTTGATTGGTGGATGGGAAAAAGAAGCAGGGAAAGGTAATTTGCAGGAGGAAGAAAAGAGGAAATAGTGTGGAGATGAGGATACAGGGGAAAGTGAGGTGGCCCCCCCCCAAGTCCTTGTGGGTTCCCTACTGTGCAACTGGGCCTGGCCCAGCGACGTACACCACACAAGTAGATCTAGCCTGGTGGCTGATGCTGTGCAACTGGGCCTGGCCTAGTCCGGCAGCCAGAATTGTACAAAATTTTTCCAGGGAGAGCCTGTCTGCGGGAGGAAAGGAGGGAAACTGAAGACTTGTGGAAGATAAAAGTAGGTTGGCTGGTAGATTGGAAGAAAAGAAGGAAGGAGAAAAAGGGGAGAGACTATAGGGACTTTCAGGGAAGGGAAAGAAAAAACAGCGGGACAGGAAATTTGAGATGCCCTCCTGCAAGTCCTTGTGGTTATCCTGCTTTTAAGTCCCTATTAAGTCTATAAAACAAAATCCAGCAGTGTTGGTTTTGCCCACTGGTCTTCCAAGTCACACTCATTCTAATTTTAGTGTAGGTATATTCCTGGAGCCTCTTTGTAATGTAACAAAGATAAGCAGATGTTACATTTTCTCAAGTTATCAATGATCAAGTCAACCACTTAAGGAACTGCGAAGAAGAATCCTAGGGCAAGTCAAACTTCCTCCATCCTCTCTCTTGTCTGATGATCAGTCTTCCCTCCTATTCCCCCTTTCTGCCTAGCTGTTCCTCTTAACTCTCCAAACATTCCCTTCATCCTTTACATTTTGATTTTAAATTTTCTCTCTTGAGAGGCTGAAGTCTCTGAAGTGCCTTCCTGTTTGGTGAGTCATCAGTCTTAGGGAGAGCATGGAGAGAAGGCAGTGGGAAAGGGGGATGTCCTGAGAAAGAACCATCCACAGTTGAATAAGAGTGGAGTAGCAAACTATTTTGTTGCTCTGTGCTTCCTGATCTGTGTGCCAGAGGCTAAGAAAGGTACCACTTCTGAACACAAACTAGAGTTAAGCCAGATAAAAAACACAATTTTGAATCCTCATTATGCTCACCAACAAGCCACACTTTGTACCCACCAACAAGCATTCAGACATTATTCTAAACTGACATTTCATCAAACTATGATTTATAAACTATAGTTTAACATGATGTTTGAATGCAGTCACTGACTCATTAGGGCATGGTTTTGAATTATGGCACTGTAAAAGATTTCTTTGCTAGAAAACTCCAAGGACAACAGATATTGCCTTCTTAGGGCCAAGCTACAAGTGACAAATGACACAGGCTGGACACTTGTCAGCTTCTCTCAAGTTTTGATGGGAAATGTAGGCATCCTAGTCTTGCAGCTTGGCTCTCCAACTGCTGTCCAATGGACTTTTCAACTGCCACTTGTCCAACATTCTGCCAAGCTGCCTACATTTCCCATCAAAACTTGAGGGAAGCTGACAAGTGTCCAACCTGTATCATTCGTCACTTGTAGTTTGGCCCTGAGTTAGAATGTGCCGTAGACATAGAAAAAGACAAAGGCTGAATCCACACTTACTGGCACAGCGCTAGGCAGGCAGAGTGAGAGTGTCTTTCTGGCACGTTTTATGATGTCATCGCACCATGAGAGCGGCACCATGGCACGATGATGTCATAAAACGCGCCAGAAAGACGCTCTCACTCCGCCTGCTTAGCGCTGTGCCATCAAGTGTGGATTCAGCCAAAAAGCATGAAAAGAGACATATTCTTCGGAACACAGACCGATATTATATTAATTCCAAACATGCATGCAATCTCTCCATTAGAGCTTGGAAAAGCACTTTCTGTTTGTTTTTTAAAGAGAGGCCTATTCCTCTAAGACTAGTCACACAAAAAGCTAACAGAAAGGCACACTAGAAAAAGGCAGCATGGGGCAGATGGACGAGAGGGCAGAAGACATGGATACTTATTGATGATAAACAATAAATCCTAATAGTAAGTCAAAAAAGAAGAAGTTGAAAAAGAAAAGTTGAATTTATTTGCAAATGAACTTTGTATCTTTTTCTTAGTGCTACTGGTGGAACTAAGCAAAACAAATTTACAATTCAGAGTACAATTTTAAAACATTTCAAGGTATTTAATTATACTAAAAATGTGTTTATGTAAGTCTATATTCCATTAGGTACATACAGTTTACTCAGAAATGTAACATTCTTAAAATGTTAACAATGAAGAAAATGTTGTGTGACTACTACCACAACTTTTACTAGTATTAAAGTTAACAATATCTTCACTATGTGGAAATTAGTTTTATTAAAGTCAAAAGAAATGATTACCCTGAGGAATCCTAAAGAACAGCTTGCTAAAAACAGAAAAGAGTTGCGGAGTATGGCAGAGCAGCTCTTTTGTTACTGGAAAAAAGGAATAAGGGCAGTGACGTATACTAACAGCTAAAAAGCCACATAAGAAAAAGCAACCGGCTCAACCATTTGCTTGAATTCACAAAAATCTAATATGATTATTATTCACCAAGTGCCATAATTAATACATATTTAGACTTGGGGGGGAGGGGGATTCTACAGTTTCCTAACTAAAAATAAAGTGATAATCGTTCATTGTGAACGTGAAAACTGAAGTAAACTGAAGTATCCATATTAACAGATTCCAATGACAATTTTTAATAAAGGTCACTAAATAGTTTCAGCATCCCTAGAACTCTGCATTGTGCAAATCATCATCTTGTGCAATAGGATACAGTATTATGAAATGGATATGTACCCCCATTGATCCCAGTATTATAATATAACCAAATATAAACAAACCCTTGATATCTAGCTTCAAATATTACTAAAGGCCAGAGTCCTGTGTCCATATATTACAGTGACCTGCTGTCCATTTATTACAGTGAATACACATACAACTACTGTTGCTGCTGCCAAGGGAGCTTCTTCCATCAAGGGCTGGGCTTTCCATCTGCCCAGCCCCACCCCTTGCCCGCTCCAGCCCACAAAGGCTGCTGCCAGAGATCTGCCTGCACTGCTGTTGCTGCTGCCAAGGGAACTTCTTCCATCAAGGGCTGGGCTTTTCCTTCTGCCCAGCCCCACCCCTTGCCTGCTCCAGCCTACAAGGCTGCTGCTAGGGGATTGCTTGCACTGATTGCTTTGCTGCTGTTCATTGTTTTTATACCAAGTGTGTTAGTTATTGTAGTCTATGTGTATTGTTCATGTTGTTAATTTGGTGGGGTATTGGGGTTTTTATGCATGATTGGCAGCTTAGTCGCTGATAGTTGGTGGATTGTTTGATTTTGGGAGGGTGGTGGGTTAGCACTATGATCGTTGGTGAAGAGGCCGGCTCAGAGTCGGGGATCCCAGTGATCCGGGGACGTGAGAGGTACAGTGGTGGGAGCAGATTATGGAAGGGAAGGGCATTGAGACATGGTAGGGCTTGGTGCCCTTCCAATCTGCGTCCCATCCCAAGATATACTTGCTGTGGGGCTAGGATATTAAACCACTCTCTGACACTGGCGCTGTGCAATGTCAGGTCCATAAATAATAAGACCAAAATGCTGCAAGATTATATGTGGGCCTGGCTTGCATGACCGAGACCTGGGTGAGGGAGGGCGAGATGGTCGCTCTGAAAGAACTAGCCCCCCAGGTTATACGGTCCTCCACCAGTCCCGGACAAGTGGTCGGGGTGTGTGTGGCTTTGCTCATTCAGGAGTCTTTCTCCTTCAGACCACTCCCCACCCCCAAAATTTCTGGCATTGATTGTGTGGGCCTAGCGTTAGATGCTGAGGAGAGGTTGGCAATATGCGTGGTGTACTGACTGCCTACTGCACCTGCATCTTCCCTGTCTGGTCTGTTGGAGGTGGTGGCCGGCTGGGCCTTGGAATTTCCGAGACTTTTGGTTCTCGCAGATTTCAACGTCCATGCTGACGACGACGCCTCCACGCAGGCCATGGACCTGGTGTCCTCCATGGAGGCCCTAGGACTCTCCCAGTTTGTTTCAGCTCCCATGCATCAAGCAGATCACACACTGGTTTTGATTTTGGGGGCGGGATGATGGTGGTCCTGGATGCCTATGATGCAGTGCCATGGTCGGATCACTTTGTTCTGAAGCCTCGTTTGAGCATGCTGCTCCTTTCCCAGGTGGGCAGTGAGTGGATTTACGCTCGCCCACAGAGACTTATGGATCCAACTGGTTTCCAGGCGCTCTGCAGGATCCGATGCCCCCTGGCAATACGTTAGATGAGCTGGTAGATGACTGGCATGGCTGACTTTCCAAAGCCATTGACGTTATTGCCCCCTGCCATCCTCTCCGAGCCTGCAAATGGGTAGCTCCTTGGTTCACTGAGGAGCTTTGCCAGATGAAGTGGTCTCTGAGATGACTACAGCAAGTGTGGAGGCGGGGGCGCGATGAAGAGGCAAGAACATCTTATAGGACGTTTATGAAAGCCTATGAGGTGGCAGTGAAAGCAGCAAAGAGGGATTTCTTTGCTGCTTCCATTGTGTCCGCTAGCTCATGCCCAGCTCAATTATTTCAAACAGTTCGGTCCTTGATCTCCCTCTCTCAGAGAGACCGCCAAATTCTTAATTCGACTATTGGCTGCGAGGCTTTTGCGAGCTATTTTCCGGGCAAAATCTTGTCCCTTCGCCATGGCCTGCCGCCCACTGTTGATACAGTAAGGGAACTGGAGACCCCTTGGCCATCTTCTGGGTCTGTATTAGATCATTTCAGGCTGCTCTCCTGGGACGAAGTTGACAGGATCCTGTAGGGGATGAGGCCAACCACCTGTCCTCGGGACCCCTGCCCATCCTGGCTGGTAAAGGCCAGCTCGCAGGGGCTATGGGACCATTTGGAGGCCGTTGTTAACATCTCCCTGAGCTCTGGGGTTTTTCCTGGAGCATTAAAGGAGGTGGTGCTGCGGCCCCTCCTGAAAAAACCATCTTTGGATCCCACCAACCCGTCCAGTTACCTCCCAGTGTCGAACCTCCCGTTCCTGGGCAAGGTGATTGAGCGGGTGGTGGAGGTACAACTGCAGGAATTCCTGAATGATGCTGTAGTCCTGGACCCATTCCAGTCCGGCTTCCGTCCTGGTCATGGGACGGAGACAGCCTTGTTGCCCTCACAGATGACCTTCACAGGCATCTGGATCGATGTGGGTCGGAACTGCTTGTGTTACTCAATCTCACAGCAGCATTTGACACGGTCAACTATGATTTGTTGGCCAGCCACCTCGCCGACGTGGGGATAAGAGGCATAGCCTTACAGTGGCTGGTCTCTTTTCTCCAGGGCTGGGGACAGAGGGTAGTGCTCGGGGAAGATCTATCGCCCCGTCACCCTTTAGTGTGCTGGTTTCCAAAGGGACGATACTCCCCCCAATGTTATTTAACATTTACATGCGCCCCCTCGCCCAGTTGGTGCGGAGGTTTGGGCTGGCTTGTCATCAATACTCGGATGACACCCAGCTTTTTCTGTTGATGGACGGCCGGCCAGACACGGCCACGGACAATCTGGCCAGAGCTCTGGAGGCTGTGACTGCATGGTTGAAACAGAGCAGGCTGAAACTGAACCTGGTGAAGATGGAGGTCCTGCAGCTGGGATGGGGGTTGCCAGATGTTGGGATCCAGCTCCCTGCCCTGGATGGGACACCACTGGCAACTGTGCCAGTGGTGAAGAGTCTGGGCGTGCTCCTGGATGCCTCCCTGTCGATGGAGGCCCAGGTCACGGTGGTTGCCAAGTCTGCATTTTTCCATCTCCGTCAGATCAGGTAACTTGCCCCTTACCTATTGCTCCAGGACCTGGCTACAGTGACCCATGCAACGGTCACCTCCAGGCTAGATTACTGTAACTCACTCTATGCTGGGCTACCCCTGGGCCTGATCCGGAAACTACAACTGGTCCAGAATGCGGTGGCGTGGGTCCTGACCGGCATATCCTACCAGTCCTGCGCCAGCTGCACTGGCTTCCTGTTGAATTCTGAATCAGGTTCAAGGTACTGGTTCTTACCTTTAAAGCCCTGAGCGGGTTGGGACCAGCATATCTTCAGGACCACCTCTCCCTGTGTTCCCCAGAGACTGCTTCGATCAGTGGATAAATGTTTACTGGTGGTCCCCGGCCCTAAGGAAGCCTGAAAAGGCCCTGGCTTCAACCAGGGCCAGGGCCTTTTCAGTCCTGCCCCCAGCCTGGTGGAATGCTGTCAATGGAGACCCGGGCCCAGCAGGACATATTATTGTTCCGCCGGGCCTGTAAGACAGAGCTGTTCCACCAGGCATTCAGTGGTTGAAGGGGGCGGTGCCATGTCTGCCTTCCACCTTTGGGGTGGGGGTTCTCCCCACCATTGCACCTTAATGTATTTGGTTAATTTATTTTATTATTGCTTATTGTATGTTGATTTTAGAATTATTGTTTTCTTGTTTTTATTGATTTTAACTGTTGTTCACCACCCAGGGCCCATGAGGATGGGTGGTTTATAAATTGAAATAAATAAATAAATAAATAAACAGTGCACACGCAAGTTTTCTTTGTACATATTTTGAATAATTCTTGTGTTATAGTCAATATGCAATTTAAACCCCACATTATCCAGGCACTGGCCCCCATTGGAGCATGTGTTGTCTCTTTCTTACAAAGAGATATGAATGCATGAATGAAGGATGTAAGCATGTTCGTTGTAACATGTATACAGGACTAAGGATATCTAAAGCTCACCTGCCATTGCAAAGTTCAGCTGAGGCATTTCTTCAGTCTTCACCAACTTTTTGGGAATTGGCAAATCTTTTCCAGGTTCTGATGGGAAAGCCCACAGCTTTTTCCGGTTAGTAACAGTGGATGACTGACTTTTCACAGGTTTGTTTGTAGGTGGGCACCACTTATAGCCAGGATTTGCTTTCATAAATGCATCCTTGTACTACAAGAGGAAACATAATACGTGTTAAGACACCGTACATTGTTTTGTGTAAATCTATGGATATGAATCTAAATAAGTACCAAACTAGAGATGTCATCTTTTGTTCCCCACTGTGGCATTTTACATCTGCGACTGATCTACATATTCTGCTTGATCCAAATGAAAATGTTTGAAAAGATGTAAAAATTACAGTTTGCCTTCTTAATAAGGTTCACCATGCTCAACAAATTTCAGCACAGGTCTTACAAGGTCTTTTCGTGACCTACCCCGCAACTTCACTGAAACCCTTCAGTATTTTCGTAGCTGCTTACATTAGATAAGAAAGCCTGAGAGGAAGGGGAGGAATGAAGGGAATCTCCACAGTAGTATGACATTGCTGAGCTCAGGGGTTATATTGGCAGTTTCTAATCTACAGCACCACTCCTCTGACTGCTTGGGGCTACACGAACATGAAAATTCTAACTTAGTTGTAAAGTTGAGTGATACATTCAAGAACAAAGATATATTTACTATGTGGTATAAGAAAACTGGAGGGAGGAGGTCAGGAAGGGGTTGGGATTATTCCATCCCCCCTTCATTTTTAATTAATCCTCTTGCTAAAGCTTTTTGAACTTCCCAAGTGGTGACAGAGCCACTGAGTTTATAGCATCCAGGATTGGCTGGGTTAAGGAGATTAGGGGGTAAAGATATGTGGGGTCTATGGAACATATACCCTGATGCTTATCCTACAGTCCAGGATATTATAAAGCTTTAGAGTCAGTTTCCTCTTTCTCTTCTGTTTCCTTTCCCCCCTCCCTTTAAACACTTTATTTCAATAGCCGATGGTTCCTGGAGAGATCCAGTAATATATTGAATATGTTAAACCTTTATAATAAGAGTCTTTACTAAAAAAAAAAAAATTACAAAGTAATATTTTTCTGCCTACATGTAGAGCCCCATAGGATTGCAAAAACTCTTACTTTGTCTATCAGCAGCCCTGTTTTGCTACCATACTCATGGACATCAGGCTATTAAGTTTGCTAATTAGAAGAAATGATAGCAACTTAGGGTTTTTCTCCCACAAACCTGGAAATATAGTTATTAGTGCCGAGTGACTTCTGCCTTATATTCATTTTTTTATACCTGCAGGAAACCAGCAAAGAGTAGAATGTTGCAGATAAGCGCCTGATAGCAAGAACCCTTAAGCATGTTTATTAGCCTCTGATACAATAGTCTACATTTTTTTTGTTAGCCATGCACAGCACAATACAGATTCTACAAATGAGACTGGAGAAGACATGTTCACACAAACATTCTTTCCCCTCTATTATTTAAATTCAAGATGGCATTTGATTAGCTCTTCTAATTACTAGTAGTTTTAAATTGTGATTTTAAGGTGGTCTTTTCATGTATTTTATGTTTGTTGTAAGCTGCCTTGAGTGCTGTAAAATAGAAAGGTGGCTAATAAAAGTTTTAAATAAATAATTTATAATAAATAAATAATTTATTAAAAGGAAAACAGATTCCAGGGTCTTCCTTTTATTTTCTTTGTAATGTATAAACAGCTTTAATGGCAAAAATGGGCAGGGAAATAAATGAATTCCTTTAAAATAAATGTATAGAGAAAAACTTCCTTTTACTTTGTTTATTGGTCTTGCAAAGAAAACTAACATTTTTATTACCTTCCCATTGTACAGCAACAAATAGGTTTATGAATTTACTTCTATGGACTGGGAAATCATTCCACACACACAAAAATTCTCAAAGCACCAATTTTTTTTTTTTTTTTGCCTCTTGTACTACATCAAGTGGGTGGGAAGGTGGCATGATATTGCCCGAACTCATCAGCTATGCAGGGTCAGTACTTGTATGGGAAAACAGCCAGAGAAAAATTACAGAGGAAAATTACTGGAAAATCACCTCTGCCTCTTACTTGCCTCAACAGCCCCTTGCTGGAGTTGCCATAAGTTGACTGTGATTTGATGGCGCACCCACACACACTATACCACACACTCTAAAAATGAAAGTAAATTAATAATAGATAGGTGAATCTCAGTTCAGAAAACCCAGTTAGCGTCACCACGAAATACTAAATGAGACAGACAGTAACATATAAAATATGTTATGGTTTGCTGCTTTTAATTATTATTTATTAATCACAATTTTATTATTATTTTATTATTATTGGTTGTGTTTAATGATTATTTAAATTTTATATTAAATTATTAGAAACATAGGCATCTGAGTTGTCCAGAAGGACACTAAATATATTACTGGGAAAAGAACAACTTTACTGTCATCTCCATTTTTCTCTAGGCCTCTAAACCTTGAATTATCCAAAATTGTTCTTTAAGGTCATTTAAAAGTACCCTATAACTACAATTTCTGATCAAAATTGTAAAAATTCTGATACAGAAACCACTGAAAATGGCAGACTTGAAAACTTTCAATTTGCTCTGAGAACTTTGTTAGCAATCTTTCAAATAAGAGAACTAGTTCACAAACTCATTAAACAATCACAGGAAGACTGTGTAATGCCACAAATTTTTCAGTTTTAATAGCACATATAGGGTTGCCAGCTCCAAGCTGGGAAATTCCTGGAGATTTGGGGGATTAAGCCTGGAGAAGGCAAGGTTTGGGGAGGGAAAGACCAACAACATGGTATAATTCCATAGAGTCCACCCTCCAAAGCAGCCATTTTCTCCAGGTGAACTGATCTCTGTGGCCTGGAGATCAGTTGTAATTCTGGGAGATCTCCAGCCATCACCTGGAGGCTGGCAACCCTAAGCACATATTATAAATATGTTCTGGCAAGAAGTGCTTATATATATTAATAGAATGACATCTTACCACTTACCTCTTTGACCTGAAGTGATCTTACTAAATGATTGGCACGATATTCCCATTCCAAAAGAAAGCAAATCTTTAATAGCTGAACTGTTGGCTGTGGGTAAATTAGTTATTGCTGCAGTTTGGAAGAGCAAACAAAGCCCAACCATTTCTAATTGGCTATTAAGGGTCTGGGACCAGTTTACCTTGGCAAAGCTAACAGATTACATTAAACAGCTTGAGAGCCCAGACTACAAATCGCAATTTATTGAGTTTTGGTATCCAGTTTTGGAATTCTTGACAACAGATGAATATATCAAAAAACTTGTTAAGCCTAAAGATTATTTTGATGTCTTGCTCAATTTGTAATGTCACCTTCAATCTGTTTGTATAAGCCTCTAATGTAATAATAGTATATTCTTATCTGTATTATTATCAAAGTTATCTGGACGGATGTTGACCAGTTGTTTATGTATTTATGTGTTGATTGGTATTGTATCAAGTAAAAATAAATAAATAAAAACAAATAAAAGGGATGAAAAATGCATTTGTTTCTTACGTATAGTTTCAAATAAATACATTACATGAAGGTATATTAAGGGGATCCCGTTTTTGATTTCTAATTACGCTGCTAAACTTGAGAAAGAATAAAAAGTATATGCTTAAGTGCATGTCTCATACATACTCTTGGAATTAAACTTATGTGCTTACCATATTTGAAAATATTGTTTCTCTGCAACAGAGAATGTGACTTTTGCTTTCAGTATTGGGCGGGGGCAGGGGAATTGTAGCACTGTAGGAATAGCAGTTTTTAACACTACTTTTAGCAGTTGTTGAACTGTCACTTTTTATAGGAGTGTTATGCCATTATTCTTCTTATCCAATGAACAGTGTTATTTAATCATGAGAAAAAGTAAAAATCTTATGGGTCTTTTTTCTCTTAAGTTTTATTTTCATAAAATAATAACTTTCATGAAATAATGTTTTCAGGAAACTATTTCTCTTCTAACTCGACTATAGAAGAGATTAAAAATTAGAAGTGCCACAAGGGATTTATCTATCAAAATATCCTACAGGAGCCTAATGCTTACCTGAGGTTTTACAGATTATGCCCCAAGGTAAAGTATCAAAGCCTTAGCCTACAGATTAATATTTCTCTTATTTCAAAATGTCATACTTCTGCCTGCTTTATGATGTTGTGGCACACTCACATTTAAGGGTGACGCCCTTCACTGAAACAATTTTCTAAAAAGTCTCTTTATGACTACAATAACAAATACAAATAAACAAAATTCAGTAGAGAATCCCAACTCTTGACAGGAATTGCAGAGATTTTTAATTGTTTTATTTTGTCTAACTTCTTTAGTTATATAATTTCTTGTTCAAGAAAAGTGGCATGACCCAAGGAGAGAGTTGTAGACAAATTATTCTGTAAAAATCTAGCTTTGCCTGTTTTCTCAGAGGCATGTCACTAATTACAATAGCAGCAAAGGCTACAGCTATTTTCTATAGTCAATATTATTTACTGTCCTAATTAGCCAGTTGATTCATTCCCAAGTGAATCATTCCCAAAACTCCTAAGGAGAGCTACACGTTACAGTACTTCGAAAGGAGACGATATGTGGCTGCAGAGGCTCAGGCCTCATTTGTGGCACATTTAAACAACTTTGGTTGCTTAATTTCAGCCTTTCCTTGATGGACATATTCTGGCTACAGCAATTTCATTTTTGTCTGAAACATTAAGTGATGTCTGATGTAGACTGACTGACCTAGAACAGAGGAATGGTATTCTCAGATGCTTAGGAAGATATGTGATTTCAATCTAGCATGGCTACACTGTGAGTTCTGGAAAGTCAAAGGACCACTGTTAATCTGTCCCACCTGTAGATCTTTCTGGAAGGTATTTTTCTTCTCCGCCTACTCCGTTGATGACTGTGTATCTTTGAACCCACTGCTGTTAGGTGATAGCAACCATATTACCAGGGCTAATTTTGAGGGGGAAAGAGCTGGAAGGCTGTTCTGGCAGTTCCCTTAACAGTCACGCCCTCCCCACCTGACTTTTGGACATTTGGGGCCATTTAGGCCTCAATTAGGGCCAAACCGGCCCGGTGCAAGGTGGGGGAACCCTCCCCCGCACAGCACCAACCCGATCCCAGCCATTTCGTACTTGATGGGCCCAAAATGATGATTTTGGGCCCAGATTGGGAACGAAATGGCTGGGATCGGGTCAGTGCCAGGTGGGGGAACCCACCAAGGCCAAAACCACCAGGATTGGGTCGGTGCTAGGTGGGAGGCTCCTCCCTTTTCCTGGCACTGACCCAGTCCCGTCCGTTTCGGCCCCTATCCAGGCCCCAAAGGGCCCAAAATGGCAACTTTTGGCCATATTGGGCCATTTTCTGCCAGGATCTGGACCGAAACTGCCAGGATCAGGTTGGTGCTGGGTGAGGGAAGCCTCCCTTGTCCAGCACTGACCCAGTCCTGGCTGTTTTGGCCTTGATCTAGGCTGAAACAGGCCAAAATGGCCATTTTCGACCATTTTGGGCCCATTTCTGATGGTACTGGGGCCGGAATAGCCGGGCCATTTGAGGCCTGTTTCGGCTAGGGTCAGGGCCAAAACCATCAGGATTGGGTTATTGCCTGGCAGGGGACCCAGCCCCTGCTGTGACCCAATCTGGGCTGTTTTGGGCCTAATCCAGGCCCAAATGTGTGAAAAATGGTATCAGCTGAATCCCAGTCATTTTGGCCCAAACAAGAGGCGTGGCATATGCTAATTATTTATGTTATGAGTTCATGCAGCTCTTTTTCTATGAAATGACCCCTGCATACTACATTTGTAAGCCTCCCCCGCCTAGCACCGACCCAGTCCCAGCTGTTTCGGTCCCGATCCAGGCCCAAATGCCTCCAAAATGGCGATTTTGGGCCCATTTCCGCTGAGATTGGGGCCGGAACGGCCAGGATCGGGTTGGTGCTGGGCGAGGGAGCCCTCCCTTGCCCGGCACTGACCTGGTCCGGGCTGTTTTGGCCCTGATCCGGGCCCAAACGTGCCCCAAATGGCCAAAACCACCAGGACTGGGTTGGTGCCCGGCAGGGGACCCCTCCTCTGGGCTGTTTTGGGCCCGATCCAGGCCAAAACGTGCCCAAAATGGCAGCAGCTGAATCCTGGACATTTTGGCCCAATCAAGGGGTGTTATGCTAATGATTTATGCTAATGAGTTCCTGCAGCTTTTTCTATGAAATGACCTCTGCATATTACATTTGTAACCGCTCATGAACACAGAGACACAGAATCACAAAGTTGGAAGGGGCCATACAGACCTGCTAGTCCAACACCCTGCCCAATGCAGGATGAGCCTAAAGCATCCCTGACAAATATTCATCCAACCTCTTCTTGAAAACTGCCGGTGAAGGGGAGCTCACTACCTCCTTAGGCAGCTGATTCCACCTTTGAACTACTCTGACTGTGAAAAGTTTTTTCCTAATATCCAGCCAGTATCTTTTTGCATGTAATTTAAGCCCGTTGCTTCGAGTCCTATCCTCTGCTGCCAACTGGAACAGCTGCTTGCCCTCCTCCAATATTTAAATATTTAAAGAGAGCAATCATGTCCCCCCTCAATCTCCTTTTCTCTATACTAAACATTCCCAAGGCCCTCAGCCTTTCCTCGTAGGGCTCAGTCTCCAGACTCCTGATTATTCTCATCGCTTTCTTCTGCACCCTCTCGATTTTTTCCACATCCTTTTTGAAGTGAGGCCTCCAGAACTGCACACAATACTCCTGGTGCGGCCTGACCAAGGCAGTATAGAGAGGGACTATGAACTCCTGCAATTTTGATGCAATGGCCCTTTTGATACAACCCAAGACTGAGTCTGCCTTTTTTTGCCACCTCATCACACTGACTGCTCATATTTAGTTTACAGTCCACAGTTACTTCAAGATCTCTTTCGCATACACTACTACCCAGACGTGTATCCCCCATCCTGTATTTGTGCTTCACATTTTTGTGGCCCAGATGTAATACTGTGCGCTTATCTATGTTGAATTGCATCCTGTTCACAACCGTCCATTTTGCAAGAGTATTCAGGTCTTGTTGAAGTTTAACTCTATCTTCTTGGGTGTTTGCCACTCCTCTCAATTTGGTATCATCAGCAAATTTAATGAGTAGCCCGTTTACACCTTCATCTAGATCATTGATAAAAATATTGAAAAGTACCGGGCCCAAAACTGAGCTCTGTAGTACCCCACTGGACACCTCCCTCCAATCTGATGAAACATCATTGACCACCACTCTTTGGGTGTGGTCCTCTAACCAGTTCCCTATCCACCGAACTGTCCTATAGTCCTCTCTGCAGACGTCCAGTTTACCCATTAGAATGTCATGGAGGGCCTTATCAAAAACTTTACTGAAATCCAGATAAATCACATCGACAGAGTTCCCACGATCCAGTAAGCTCGTCACTCGAAGGAAACCACGTTGGTCTGACAAGATCTGTCGGGGAGAAAACCATGTTGACTTCCCCAGATCACTAAGCGGTCCTGCAGATGCTTACAGATTGATTCCTTTAAAATCTGCTCTAGTATCTTCCCAGCAATAGAAGTCAGACTGACCGGCTTGTCGTTTCCCGGGTCATCTTTCTTCCCTTTCTTAAAGATTGGGATAACATTGGCTCTTCTCCAGTCTTGTGCCACATCCCCAGTCCTCCAGGAGGCCTTGAAGATGATGGACAAAGGCTCTGCAAGTTCTCTAGAAAGTTCTTTGAGCACTCTTGAATGCACCCCATCCGGCCCAGGGGATTTGTATTCATCTAGTGCAGCCAGGTGCCTCTCTACAACCTCTCTGTCAATGTCAACTAGCCCCCCAGGTGTCCTGTCATGTCTACTACCATCTCTAGATGGGCTCAAGTTCTTCAGGGAAGAAAGAGGCAAAAAAGTCTTTAAGCCTGTCTGCTTTTTCTGTCCTCCATCAGTTTCTCCTTCCACTCCCAACAGCGGTCCAATTGCCTCTTTTACCTTGCATTTGCTTCTCACATATCTGTAGAAGTTTTTCTTATTGTAGTGAGCCCCCCTGGCCAGACCCAGCTCGTATTGAGCTTTAGCTTCTGTGACGGTTGATCTGCAGTACCTAGTAACCCTCATATATTCCTCTTTAGAGGTCTGTTCTTCTCTCCATTTCCTGAACATTTCCTTTTTCTCCCTTAGCTTATTCCGGAGCTCTCTGTTCATCCACATTGGTTTCTTGGAGCCCTTACCATATTTCTGTCTCGCTGCAATAGTGAGGGCATGAGCTTGCAAAAGCTCCTGTTTGAGAAGAGCCCACCCTTCACTCGCTCCTTTCCTTTCCAGCATACTCCCCCACGGAATGACTCTCATCAAGCCTCTAAGTTCATTGAAGTTGGCCCTATGACTATGGCTATGAACTTCCTTGGCCCACAGCAGGCCAGATCAGTACAGGGAAACTAGCATGTACAGTACAGGTCAGATCAGTACAGGGAAACTAGAATGGCCTCTTCAAATATAAATAAAGGCTCAGTTCTGATATTGCATAAACATGTAATTTAATTACACTGGTGTTAGTGTGATTGTTTTAACTACGGCTAATTAGAATCCAGCGGGCTTTATTATCCACAGATAGTCCATTTCCATGATTCTTTGCCCACTTCACCATATTTCTCTTGAAATGCACAGGATGAAGAATGTTTCAGTAACATATGCTACTCTGTTCTTGGTTTTCAGAGCAAGCATCTTCATACACCAGGTATGAGTGCACAGAATTTTAAAACGGGTAAGAGATAGTAACCTTGCAAAATTCTTTTGCTGCCAAAAGATTGCCTATGTAGGATCAACTTCACCTATTGTAAAGGGGATGTGGCTCAGTGGTAGAGAATCTGTTTTGTATGCATGAAGCTGCTTTGTATGCATGAAATCCCAGGTTCAATCCCTGGCATCTCTTCTTAAAAAGATCAGGTGGTAGGTAATGTGAAAGACCTCTCCCTGAGACTGGAGAGCTGCTGCCAGTCTGAGTAGACAATAGTGGCCTTGATGGACCAAGGGTGTGTTTCAGTATAAAGTAGCTTAATGCATCTTGTGGTTCCCACCTAGTTCACTAATCATGAGTGGAGGGTTGTAAGGAGGGATGAGTGAATGTGTTTGTAATGAGGATTCCTGAAAGTAGAAAATGTCTGTGATTCTTAAAGAATTCTCTCTCTTGTGTAATGGCGTCAAAATTTTGTGATTCAATCCTGAGGTCACACATCTTCTTTATCTATTAGAGTTCCTACTAGTACAACTCCATCTTGAAATGCATGAACATTTTCAAGTTCAGATGCTCCAAACTTTTTCAGGAACATAAATTATTATATCTGTTTTTCAAATCTTCTAAATTTAACTTCACAATTTTCAGATTTTTGCTATCTTCATATTTTCTCCTACAAAGCCAGCAACAGTTCTATCGGATTCTTCAGTAGCAAGGATCTACCTGAACATGCTTTTTTATCAGTGAGCCAGTTGCTCAAAGCAGGAACTCTTTCAGCTCAGTTTTGATCTCTGTCATCAGTTTTTACAACTTGCTTTTAGGGAGGAATTTAAAAATAATAGCAGACTTATCTTGTGAGAGCCCTATTCTCTCCGCAGTAGCCTGGCCACTAGATGCAATTGCTGAAAAGTATTTTTGAAATCTGTAAGAGAATTTGGAGAAATCTAACTTTTCCCCCTACCTAATACTCCTACCTTTTCCAACTAGGTACAGGAAGCAAAAATTGAAATGTAAGGATTTTGGTCTATGGCCAAATAGAAATGAGATTTAAAATAAGAGAGTTTCTGGTTTACAGTCAAGGTTCTTAAGTACTGTATTGCAGTAACTGTTAAATAAATCATGTTCTCCCCTTTTCAGCAAAAACAGAGCTCCATAACATCTTCTGAACATAAAGATCCATGACATTTTTGTACCACAAATAAAATGCTAATGTCCAGCCTAGAAAATTTGTGGTAAACTTCATGTTAAATTGGGTTTATATTTGAGATCTGTAGTACTAGAAAAAAGAATACACTGGAAAATCTCGTTCATAATTTCACTGCATACCTCCTTGGCCATATCAGTGTATTTCTGCTTTTCTTTTGGGTCTAGAACAGACCACCAATCTGCCAGTATTTTGGTAGCACCACGATTGTCCAGACGGGGGTGTTCTTGCCGTACAAGGGAGCGGTGACGCTTACAAAACAAAAGGAATGCATTCATTGGCCTGCGAGCTCGCTGCTCTGAAGATTCCTCATCTTCTGTTTCATCAGCATCGTGCTCTAGACCATCAGCACCAAGAAGATGCTCCTATTTAACCCAGAAAGAAAAGCATCTTGTATAAATGATTTCATGGACAAGTTCTGGTAATTATACCTTTAAGAGTCGCTCAAAAATTATTTTACGCTTGATATTCAACTGTATATTAGTTTTGTACTGTGAACAGATTTCAAAAGAATGTCACTAAAATGTTGTTGATTTACCTTATCAATATCTTCTTCGTCCTCTTCCTCCTCCTCCTCTTCAGAAAAATCGAGGATTTTCTTTGCAAGTAGTGGATGCCACTGAAGACACTTCCTCTTTGGTCGTTTTCCAGTCCCTTCTCTGTCTGTTGAATGATCTTTATTCCTATTGCTGCCTTTCATTACTGTGACCTGTGAGGGCAACAAATTAAGAAAAATGTTCCTATTTAAACAAATTTAAATGTTCCTATTTAAAAATAAATATTTTCTTGAGCACAATTACTCTAATTTTAAAGGTGCATGGTGAATTTTATTCTGAATCCTCAACAGATAACACTACACACAAAAGTTGCTGGCTGATTCAGGCATGCTCAGATTTACAAATGTAAGTACTGTACACTCTATTTTGCATGAGTAGATTCAAGACAGATGGTACAAGACATAGTGACTTTTTAAAACTAGATTGCTTCTGGTATTGGCAGTATATTAGTCTGTTATACTAAAATACAGAAAGTGGCTTGTGGCATAATACAATAACAATCAGAGCCCCTGACGATGGGCAGATTATAAATCGAAATAATAATAAATAAATAAATAAATAAATAAATATCACTGAAAGCTTTTTTGAAGAACCATGTTGCACTGAACTGAAATATGACATTACACCACACTGCAACAATAAATGCAATCAGCTGTAGAAAGAGCTATATAGAGAAGCCAAGTTTTACCATGTATCACTTAATTTTTAAAAAAATTATTAGTCAAGAAACACCTCTTCACAAACAAGATATAGGTCTTGCTCCAAATAATGGGGAAACTTTCATTTGTCAAATAAAGGCATACAATAGCACAGATTCATTGCCTGGCACATATGGGCATTACCAAGGATTTTAAAGTGGCTTGTAGCTAACTAATGTCATTTTTTTCGGCTTGGAAACTGGCCCTTAATAATGATCTAATACACTGAATGTTTGTTTGCTTGTTGTTAATATTAGAAATCTTGACTTATTTGGCATTCAAATACATGGGTGATTTGTAATAATCCTTCATTGTTAATTTGGTAATTGATCATTACATTCTTGACTAATATACAAGTTATAATTTATCCCTATGGAGCAAGAAGCCTCAGATCCCTACTGAGCTTGTTAATGGCAGTGGGGAAACCCTATTTCATGGTGGTACAGGTTTAAAATCGTAAGAGTTAAAATATAAACAATGAGTAACACAGGAGTGCCTGAAAAAATATTCTAGTAAACACTCACAATGAAGACGGGGGGCGGGGGGGAAGAGTTTCCAGTCTGGAGAAAGCAAGATACAAAATGTTAACATTATGAATATGGAAAGTTGGGGCTTTCATCCATGAATGTCAGTTTTCACTCCCAGATAAAAATACATAAAAGACTTTCTCACTTCTGTTGCCTAGGAGCTGCCTTTACCTTATGTTACCACCTTTATTTCTGTACCACTTAATTGGCTGTGCAATTTTAATTTAAACCTTTTGACATATTAGCATTATATTACCATATACCTAATTATCTTTAACACATACTCCTGTCTATTTAATTTGTTGATCTTTTGAATTTATTATTTTAAATGTCTCAAAGTAAGATACTGCACATAAATATTGAAAAAGAAATGCAGCAGTAATGTTATCTGGAAAAGTTAGGCAACATTATATTTCTTGCCCAACTTGGATGTTCCTTTTTTTAATATTGTATGCTACCCTAAGAAACAGAGATAGAGGAAACAGGTCGCTTTTTTACTTCAGGTAAGAAGAAGCAGGTACTTTTTACTTCAAAAAGACAGAGGTTTATCCTCTGAAATTGGAGAAGGATGAAGTACAAAAACGGTTCCACCTTGCTCATCCCACAAAGGAGCAATGAGTGCATCACAGATTCCTGTGGTTTATCATTGTAAAGAAATCACTGTAAGTGGCAGATTGGTTGTTGGGGTGCTAGTCAATGGCTGTTGATTGAATAGTATTTTTCATGCCTCTTTGAGCTAGAGTCAGAGAAAGACAGAGAGATCTGGTTGAACTTAAGGAGAGCTAGTGAGGTAAGAGTAGTGGGAAGGAGGAGCCAAGAAAATCATGGTCTGTGAGTGGAAGTCTCTGCATCTGCAGAAATGCTGTACTGGATTCAGCCCTTGGTTTAGAATGCAGCAGCAGGTTAACTTTGGCCAGCTATGTGGCTAATATTATAACCAGTTCTCTGTTTACTGTCAGTTTGTTTCTGGGCCCTATTCAAAGTGCTGGTTTTAACTTTTAAACCCATATATGATCTAGTCTCAGGATATTTAAGATACATTCAGGGCTTTTTTTGAGGGGGAATGCTCCAGAACAGCATTCTAGCAGCTCTAGCATCTGCTCATGTGATTCCTTCTGCGGGCTCTGCAGAGGAGGCTAAGCTGCTTTGAGTTCATTCTGCTTTCTTGAGTGAGTGAGTGAATGAGAGAGCGGAGACAGAGAGCGCAAGCAGATGCTGCTTGGGCCTGGTGCAGGCTCTCCAGAGTAGGCTTAGCTGCTTTGAGTTCATTCTGCTTTTTTCCCATTTCTCTGTGAGTGAGTGAGTGAGTGAGTGACAGTGCAAGCAGAGTGTCATGTCTGAGCCCCATGCATGCCAATGCTCATGCTAATACTGACCTGCTGTTCTGAACCAATGTTGCATGCTGTAATTCTGTCATATTGTCAATGCCATAACTCTTTCACAGGTTTCTGGCAGGTGTTTATCTAACGGACTGTAGGAACTTTTGGTATATCTGACCTTGTAGACAGCTCACTCCCATGCATTGCTATGTCTTGACTGTGATCTTTTGCTTTCTCAGTGACTCTACTTGATAGTACAAATATGTGAGATGTTCTCACCCCAAGTGCGCACACGCACAGAAAACTATGCAAAAGAGAAGCACAGCCACCACAACTATATGGACTCCCTAAAATTCATAAGGATTCAGTCCCACTCCAACCCATCGTGAGTGCCATTGGTTCACCGACATATGAATTAGCTAAACATCTGGCCAATCTTCGACAGGACTACATCGGAAAAACCACGTCTTACATCAAAGATTCAGCACATTTCATCAACAAAATCAGTTCTCTGAAACTCAATCCACAGGACATACTTGTCAGTTTTGATGTTGTATCCCTGTTTACTAAGGTTCCGGTAAAAGACACAATCACACTTATTAATAAAATTTTTCCAGAGGATGTAACAGCCTTATTCCACCATTGTCTGACAACTAGTTACCTCCAATGGGATAATGAATTCTATGAACAGATGGTTGGGGTGGCCATAGGAAGCCCGCTCAGCCCAGTTATAGCAAACTTCTACATGGAACATTTTGAAAAAACAGCTCTAGAATCAGCACCCCACAAACCTACAGTCTGGTTCTGGTTTGTGGATGACACCTTTATCATTTGGAGCCATGGTGAGGAAGAATTGATGGAGTTTTTAAACCACCTCAACAATATCCACCTGAACATACAATTCACCATGGAGAAAGAAATCAAGGGTAAACTCCTATTTCTAGATATCTTGGTCATCCGCAAAGCAAACTTTCAGTTAGGTCACAAGGTCTACAGGAAAGCAACTCACACGGATCGGTACTTACACAAAAACTCCAATCACCACCCTTGACAGAAAAGAGGCATAATAAAAACATTAGTAGACCATGCAAGACGGATATGTGAACCACACTTTCTCAACAAGGACTTTCTCAACATGCACTTCAAGCAAATGGCTACTCCAGAAATGAAATCAGAAGAGCGATTAAACCAAGGATAAATCAAACAACTAAGGAAAAACAGTCTCCCACAGGAAAAGTGTTTTTGCCATATATCAAAGGAATCACTGATCAGATGAGAAAGCTTATGAAAAAGCACAACCTACAAACAGTATTCAGACCCACCAGAAAAATACAACAGATGCTACGATCAGCAAAAGACCAACAGATTGTTTTTTTAAAAAACAATTTAAGGGAATTAGATGGGATTTGAGTATTTTGAGATCAATTAATATTATTTACTAAAAATAACAAATGTATCTTTTCCCAATTTCAAAGTGCCATATTAAGAACATCAGAAGAAAAATCATAAAATAAAACAACAATAATCACAGAAAGAGCTAAACATTTCCAAACTAACTGAATGCCTGCCAAATTAGAAATTACAAAACATAGCAGTCGAGATATAAAAGAGCCAGAAATAGAGCTCCTGCTCATAGCTAATTGCTGCTGTTCCAAAGCCTAGAGCCTATTCTAGTAGCCATGCTTAGGATCTGACTGAAGACCTTACTGTTATTACGGCTAGGTAACCTAGCTGTACCATAGATTTTCCAGTGATTCCTAGAGTGACCCCATGTCCCTTCTAGTTTTATTCCAGAAGTAATTAATTTTTTCCCTTCTGCTACCAGTCATAGTGGCAGCAGGAGGGCTTACCAGCAAGAAGTCTACCACCACAGTGAGAGAACTGGCAGTCCCAGTTAAAGCTTCTGTGTAAAATATGGTAGAAATTTATATGGCAATTATATCTGTATCACTCATCATGCAGAAAGTTTTTGCCGTCAAGAATACTGAGGTGATCTAGAGGGTAATAAGATAAAACCAGGGCTTTTTTTCTGGGAAAAGAGGTGGTGGAACTCAGTAGCGTAGTGTGAGTTGCCAGCACCCAGGGCAACTCCTGGTAAGAGGTGGCATCCCTGGAACCACATGCGTGTGCCCGGTCCCGGAACCACGCGATGATCTAACTTCCCAGAAGTGACATCATCACGCAGGGTGTGGCCAGCCCGCAAGAGCACTCTCGCTATTCGGACCCTTTCTCCTCCCCGCCCCTCATCTGGTAGCAATGTTCCCTCTAATCGGTGCAGTGTTGTGAGCCAGAAATCTACTTTGTGAGCAGCAACTTGCAAGTTTTGAGCACGCCTTTTCCAAAACCATAATCCATTTGATTAAAAGGCTTTTCAATTAGATTGTCTGAGGCATTGGTACTGGGTGCCTTCAATATGCTGATGACACCACTTATGCATGTGGTTCTCAAAAGCTTATGCCCCAATAAAATTGGTTAGTCTTAAAGGTGCTACTGGACTTTTTACAATTTTGCAACTACAGACTAACAGGGCTAACTCCTCTGGATATTAAAGAGCGCATCTGCAATATATGGAATTCACTACAACATGATGTGGCAAGTGCTAGAGGGTAGTAGGGACTTTAAAAATGATTAAAGAAATGTGTGGATGAAAGGTCTATTCATAGTTATTTTAGCATAAGAGTTAATTGGCTCTCTACGTATAGGGGCAGTATATCACCTGAGCCCAGACCAGGACAACCGAGACTAGCATGATCTTAGATCTCGGAAGCTAAGTAGGTGATCCCTCTAGGGTTGTTTTGCAAAGGCAGGCAATGCCTCTGCATATCTCTTGCCTAAAAAACCTTGCAGGGTTGATATTTATTTTATTTTGTTTGCACTTTTTATAGTCAGCCTTTCTCACTGGGACTCAAGGCACATTTCACAGTGTAAGTCAATACCATCAACAGAATGGGGCATTCAATAAACAATACAATAGGGAATGGGTTGCAGAAATTTGAAAACAACCAGAGTTGGATACAGTACTGAAAGTGTTAAGAAACAAGAACCTAACTTCCTTAACATTTATACCAGGATAATAATGTGGAGCAGTCTTGATGGGAGTGGTGGAATACAGCTTGATTTTCAGGAGCTGGAAGGAGACACCCTCAACCTCCACCCTCTCCAGATACCAGCCCCCAAATCTTCAGGAATTTCCCTACTTGGAGCTGGCAACCCTAAAGCACACGAGCCAGCTGAGGCCAGGGTGCACCATGTAGTTGCCTGCCTGCCTGCACTCAGCCACCTGCCTGCCGCCACCACCTCCTCCTCCAGCTCCTGGCGCCAGGATGGAGAAGCGGTTTGGCAGGCCCTGCGTGTCAGGCTATGGATAACAGGATATGGCAGACAGATCCCTGTGCCACTGCAGCAAGACATAGATTCTTGGTTAAATGGTTTTTATTCAGAAATCAGATCATTTCCATATATATGTCCATAGGACTACTCAGAAGCAAGATAAGCATCTAAGAAGCAAGAGTAAAAGTTGACAGGAATGACATCATGTGAGAGAGACTTTCTCTTTTAACATCCAAGCCTGCTTCTTTCCCCCCTCCCAATCATAAACAAAGTTTTGGTGCTCTCCTTGTGTGAGAACGTTCCACATATTTGTAATATCAAATTGAGTCACTAAGAAGCAAGGCATAGCAAAGCCTGAGAGGGAGTACAAGGTCAAAAACACTGGAAGCTGTTACAGTCCATCAGATAAACACCTGTGGAAGCCTGTGAAAGAAATAGTTATGGCGCTAGTAAAATGGCATTGAGTTACAGCAGGATACAGTGGTTCAGCATAGAAGGATCATTAACATTGGCATGGATGGGGCTCAGACATGACACTGTGGAAAGGCTGCATGGGTGTCTGCCCCCCGCTGCCGCCGCCTCCTCCAGCTCCTGGCGCCGAGCTGGAGAGGCTGCCCGGCAAGCCCAGCAGAGAGGCTGCTCGGCAGGCCTGGCGGACAGGCCGCACGGGTGCCCAACCAGACATACAGAAGTGTTTTCTCATTAAGTAAATGCCATTTGTATTGGTGTGTATACTTCTATTTTTCACTTCAGTATTGCACACTTTTCTGTCTATAAATATATAAGACCATTGTATGCTACAAAATTTACAGTTTTCTGTACAGAAATATATTACTAAGAACCTTTGTATGACACAAAATTTATAGTAAGTTTCTTTGATTATCTTTCCACATATGCTTTTTACTCAGGACAAAAATGTGAGTTGCTGAATGGACAGCAAGATGGTTGTGATCTGGACACATGAATCTATTAGATACCTGGTGAATGACTTGTTCCATAGCTCATGTTAAAAAAATACCATTGGCTTTAATGTCCTAGACTGCTTGTTTACACTTCCGAACAGTTAATTCAATAGTAGTTGTAAGTATTTAATTACCCTGAAGTAATACTAAAAGGCCATTAAAAATGCTTGCTAAGTGACGTGATCTCACACAAAAATGCACTGTAGAACTGTTACTGCTTCACAACCAACTAGCACTGTCACCATTCTATGCTCAGCAGTTTTAACAGGATTAAGAAATTATTTGAGGAATATAATCCCACAACATGATTCTTAGCTTGCAATTGTATTGGAGAATTTTCCAAACTGATTTACTGCTTAAAAACCAAGTGAAGACATAACTTTAATAGGACATCTCAAATTCACACTGAAGATAGCTACAGTGACATGATCTTTATTTGTTATATTCTACACATGCAAATGATTGTTTATTTTTTTTACAAGTTGATTAGATGCTAATTGCCTAATTATGCAATTAACATAGTCAAATATTTTTCCTCTACTAAAATTATGCAAATTATATTTACTAAGGTTTATTTAGTTTGCAAGTTTCATAAAATTGTGATTATCATTATAGTTCACCCATCTATACTTTTTAATAAGGCACCTTAATCAATGCTTGCAATACTAAAATACTAAAAGTTTTGCAATACTAAAATAAACCTGCGCTCTAAATTCCACTCAACGTGGAAAGTACATGTCCATATTAAGACTTCTTGCATCTTGGACACTAATGAACTGCTCTGCATTTCCAAGGGCACCAAGAAGCTACTGTTACATTAGAAGATTTACTTGCCACAATTTGTATCATCACCACCTCTACACAGGTACCTGAGAATGGAGGAAACAAAAAGGCAGGGTACAGGGTTTGGAAAGTGGGAGGCTCATCATACTGCCATTAAGATCACTAGCAGCAGCATGGGACCAGAATGTTGGAAATGGGTTCACAAATAACAACTTATTTATTGATTTATGGGTGAAAGTATCTCAGCCGCCAAACTCAATTTTAAAGCATACAGTGTGCAGTTTATGGAGCCACCAGGACACAAGCTTTTATTTGGTGAACCCCTTCTGGAAAAGCATGGGAGGGAACACTTCAGTTTTAAAAACATACATACATACATATATAACATTGCTGCATATTTTGAAAGTCCTCTCCTATTGTACGGAAGAATCATATTTTGACCTTTCTCTAGTCCCATTTAGGCATCTATGTAATATGTACGAACTTTATTATCATACAGATTTGCCATGTTATAATAAAAAAAATACAGATTTGCCATGTAACTATGCATTATTTATAAACATCATGTAATGATTTAAAATTGTGAGGGAAAAGGTGCTTGCAGTATTGTGGCTTACCACAGAACTTCAGAAGGAAAGTGTTTATTTTCATGGAGTAGCTGAATAGTTAGTGCAGATCATAAAAATATTAGCAATCATACTTTGACAATGCTATGCTTAGTTATGTGGGAAGGTAGAACATAATATTATAAATGAAAATAGGATTGTTTGAGAATTATGTATGAAATACTTTTATTATTCATAATTTAAAAATTATAATTTTATTGCTATATTGCTTTCATGTTTATTAATCTTAGAACTGGACAGGAACAGAAGAATGTATTTATGAAAGGATTTGTTACACTTAGCAAATCTCCTTGGAAGTAAACCACATTTTATTCAACAGGGTTTATTCCCAGGAAAAGTATTTTTAGGATTACAATCTTAAACTTCTGAAGAACAGGATCCACCCTATAGGCCTGCGATATGCTTTCATTACAGATACTCTGAGATCTTTTTTATAACATCAAGTAGCACAATCATGTTGCTCTGTACACAGGAGCATGTAGTAAGCACATTAACTCAGAACATTTACATAAGGATATGTAATTATATACATAAGGATATAATTAAAATATTGTTATACCTATTAAACAGAAAATTCTACTAAAAACTCTGCATTTAATGGTATCATTCACACCTATATGCTTAGCTGAATTCTTGTACTTGGACCAAACTAAACCTTCTGAAAAGACTCCATCAATCAGATACACGAGCCGTTCTGATATGTTCAGTGAGAGGAAATTAGAAGCCACATATTCTCCTCTTGAATCTTATTAAAGATCAAGAAGCTGTCAAGGGCGTACATAACAAACAATATCTATAAGTTGGAAAGAAAAACTGTTCCACCAAACAAACAATATGGATAACATTCTTCAAAATAACCAGCACACTACTCATTGAATTTTCGAGCCTATTCCATTACTTAAATTGGAACAGTATAATTCAAGTTGTCATATTCATTTTCAGCTGTTTCTTACACTTGTTTCACTGTCTGATATCAGTAATAAAAGAACAGATATTTTAACAAATGAAATACTATCTGAGTATTCTTGTCAGGACAGATAATCCAGATTCATTGAAAGAATATATATACACTAGAGTCAGTCAATCCCAGGATGCTCTCTTTTTATATACCCAGATCAGACAGAGAAATTACATCAATGAATATGCTAAATAAAATATGACTTGGAACATTTCTTTGCTGATATGTGTGCAAACTAGCTCCGTAAAAATAAATGGATGTTTTTCTATTGACAACATTAGGATGTGGACTCTGTCACTAAAAATATTTGCCGCATAGCCACTTCTGTCACAGGATAGATCTGCATAACCATTTATAGAGAGATGACATTAAAAAAGGGCTCTAATAACACAAAGTTTGGTGGCACTATAGCTTGCACAAACAGCCATGGCTAAAGTAGCTTACATTCAAAAAGTGTATAGTCAGTGAACTTGACACTAGGGGTGTGCAATTTGGGTTTGGTAAAAAATACCTAATTCTATCTGATTTCAGTAAAATTGTAATACCAAACTCGAATTTATCGAATTCGAATTTGGTAAAATTATTTGGTAAAATTCAGTAAACATCAGAAATTACAGCTGGGCTATTCCTTGCTGTTGCTTTGCTAAGGAAACACTGTTTCCTGCCTTTTTAAACCAGATTTTTTTGGGGGGATGAGACAGAGGCAGAAGGGAGGGGGAAGGGAGAGGGAGTGAGTGGCCAGTCCTTGCAACAGCTCTCCTTCTCTGGCCAATGGGATTCTCTGGAAGGAGAGTGTCTTTTTAATGAGTTAAATTAGGAGGCTTGCATCAGAGCAGCCTCTATTTTTCTCTGTCCTGGAGATAGAGAGACACTGCTTGGCTTGCTGCTGGATGTTGGCTGTCTCTTTTTGGCCTGACTGCTTTGGACTGCAACTGGGTCCTGCTGCCAAGTGAGTGGATTCCTGGTTGCTGCTGCCTGTGCTGAGACCTGCTACACCAGAAGGACTTCTGCTGCTGTCTGGTTTGAGAGTTGTTGGACTCACTGTTTTTTTTTCTTTCTTTGGAGGGAAGGGGTTGACCTGGTGTCTGGGAGAGATAGTGTTTTCGGGGAGGGGGGGAGAAAAGGTTTTTTTTTTTTTAGTTTGCATTTTAAAAACTGCTTTTTTGCTGTGTGTGAGGGCACTTTGGTTGTGCTTTTTTGGGGGGGGCACTTTGGTTTCTGGCTTTTGAGCTTGGTTACATTTACTGTTCATTTTGCTGTTTGTTCTTCTGGGGGTCTTTTGTTTTATCCTGTGGTGGGTGCTTTCTTTATTTTCTTGGCATAGTTAGTGGACATTTAGTTGCTGTTAATTTTTGCAGGTTCAGTTGGAGTTCTGTTTGTTGGCATAAAAATCCGGTTTGGTGCTTGTTCTTCTGGGTGGGTTGTTTTATCCTGTTGAGGGTAATTTGGTGTTTTTGCTGCCTTGGGGGTGCTTTAGTTGGGCTTTTGTGTGCGTGGGAGTGCTTTGGTTTGACTTTTAATTATTATAAGTGTTTATTTTGCTGTTCTGGGCAGGGTTCTTCTGTTTTATCCTGTTGTTGGGATGCTTTGTTTGCTGATTTATAGTTGCTTATTTGATTCACTTTTTCTTCGGGGGGGGGGGTCCCCTATTCTGAGTGTTTTCTGCTGTAAATCTCTGCTAGTTCGGGAGGGGGGCTGTTTCTCCCTGTTGTTGGGACTGCTCTTTTTTATAGTAGTTTGGTTGGTATTTTGTTTTCTGTTGGCATAGAGGTTTGGCTTATTCCTATAGGAAGTCATGGAGATTGGAGGTGGCTGGGGGCACCTTCTTTGGGGGCCATAAAGTGGCCCCCTGTGGTACAATCTCCCTGAAACTTGGGTGGTATTTACAGACAGTGAGGAGTAGGCCCCCTGCATATTTGGTGGATTCCTCAATCCCCTGGATAGCCATCATGTAGTTTTCCTCATAGGGAATAATGGAGACTGGAGATGGCTGGGGGCACCTTTCTTTGGAGGGCCATAAAGTGGTTCTACAGGGTCTAATTTTTGTGAAACTTGGGGAGTTGTTAGAGGACCATTAGGAGTAGGTCCCCTGCAATTTTTTTGAAATTTGGTCCAAAAATGACCCCAGGCCACCGGATATACCAGAATTGAGTTTCCCATAGGAAACAATCCTACTATATAAAAGGCTAAGCATGTTCCAGACAACCCACTTCCTATGCTTGTGCACCACCAGAGGGTGCTGCCATGGAGGGAAGACCAGGCAAGGCAGCCCATCCCACCAGAGGGCATGCCATGGCGGGAAGCCCAGGCTGGGATCAGGCACGGAGCAGGTGGCAATCAGTCGGTGATCAATCACAGAGGAGGCAATGCTCGTTTGCCCACCCTCCCCTTTCTAGAGCCCGTTGTATTTTTTCTCACAACGGGCTTTGTTACTAGTGGCTGAATATTACCGAATTTGCTCTGAATTACTGAAATGAACTAGAAAATGAATTCAGTATTTGGGAAATACCCAATTATTTCCCCAGTTCGGTATTACTGAACCTGAATTTACCATTTTTTTTTCCTATGCACACCCCTACTTGACACCAAAGAGAAGGATGGGGCAAGGATAAGATGAAAGTGAATGAATGTAGGTACACTTACTTGAGTTTTGTTCTGGATGTGGATAAGGACAATGGAGAATAACATGATAGTGATAAGATATACAAGGATTTAAGGCCTGTAACAATTCTGCAATTAAACTGCTGATGTCAGATTTTTTCCACTAGTGTTTGGATTGGTGAAAAGAAACATATTTAAACTTTAGAAGATAGCTAAAACATTTAATTGGCTTCTTAACTCCTCAATAACTGGTTATATGGAATTTTACCCTATGCAATAAAATGTTTGTTCCTAATTACTGGCCAGACAGTGGATCAATTCTGTACTTTTTCACAGCAGAGAGCTAATAATGAGCAGTTCTAACTTTCACAGAATTAGTGGTCTAATGGGGAACATGCTGTGAGTAAATGGAATGTGGTTTGCTAGCAGGGATTTATGATAAATTGTGTTACTGCAAATAAGTGAGCAATAAGTCTTCCTTGATATTTAATCATAGTTATTCTTCTTTCTGGTTCCCTGTATACAGACAAGTGCTCCTACTTTCATACTTGCAAACAGTCAGAAGTTGGCAATAGATTTGTTACTTAGTTACTGGAACAGGTCTTTCCTAAAACATCCACATCTCAACTGGTGACTTGATAGTTCCAAGGCCTGAGCTTGCTTCTTGAACCTGCAAATACTGTTTTGGCCCAGCAGTAGGCAAGCAACTAATTAACAGCTTTGAAATTAAATATTTTTTTAAATAAAAAAAAGTAAAAGGAAGAGAGATAAGAAAACAGAGAAATTAACACTCTCATTCCCTTTCAGTTTTCTTGAAATTGAAGTGTTTTCTTGAAATTATTTTAGGTTTGCCAAGGAATATCTGTGGAAGTCACTCCTTGCCAAACAGGCAAAGAAAAGGCTGGTGGTCATTTTTGTGGAGCATCTACAATATATTTTGGCTTCCACTTCTTTGTCAGCTGATGGAGACATATACTTTAAAAGCCAGGGCAGACATGACATTTTAGTTTAACTTTTATTTTATGTTATTTATAGTCCGCGTTTCTCACTGAGACTCAAGACATGTTACACTGTACGTCAATATGATCAATGCTGGTACTTTCATGAAACAATACAGCAGGGTTCAGACTGCAGAAATTTGAAAACAAGCATGGATTCAGGAAACACTGAAGAAACAAAACAAATAATTGGATATGATTTATTAATCAATGTGGAAACTCCCACTGGAAGAGTATCTATACCAACAGACAGTACCCAGTAGTACTGTCTTTACCATAACACAGGCCTACTGCCTGAGTAAAAAGCCCTCCTAAATAATTTAGGTTTGCACAGTTAGTGGAAAGCCAAGAGAATGGGAACTTTCCTGGTCTCTCCAGGCAGGCCATTCCATAAGGTGGGGGCCACCACGGAGAATGCATGTGTACAGACAACTATTGATGTTGCCCATTTGCAGGGTGGTATCTGCAGAAGGCCCTGTTCAGATGAGTGAAGCTGCAATAATGCAGCATAGGAAGGAAGGCAGTCTCATAGATATGTGGGACCAAAGCCATGAAGGATTTCATCTGTGATAGTGAAAACCTTCAACTGAGCCCGGTAACTGACGGGTAGCAATAGAGTGACTGCAAAATGGGAGTAATATGCATGCTCCGTCTAGCTCCTAATAACAGTTAAGCTGCGGCATTCTGTATTAGCTGGGTTCTCTGAACTGACTTTAAGGGTAGATCTATGTAGAGTGTATTACCATAGTCTAGTCTCAATGTCATCATATTGTGGATTCAAGTGGCCAAATTGTCTGTAAGGGGCTATCTTGAAGGCTAGTCCAAGCTGTAAATAGGCCTTTTTTGCAGCTGCATTTACAAACTTCTCTAGCAGCAGTCCTAGATCCAGTACAACCCCATGTTTTTAATTGAGTCAGCAAGGGTCAACTGAACCCTGTCAAAAGCGGGAAGCACAATGTCCTTCAGGATCTCCACCTTCCTGACCAGCATCACTTCCATATTGTCTAGATTCATTTAATTTTTGTTTGTTTTCAGTCATATGACCACAGCTGTCAGGCAGCAACTCAGGAGCTCTATCGCATCACCAGGAGATCTGGATAGCAAAATATAGAGCTGAGTATCATCTATATATTGATGACATCCAGTTCCATAGTTATGAATAATTTATCCAAAAGGCTTTACACAGAGGTTGAGTAACATAGGGAATAATATTGCAATGTATGGAACCTCACAGTAAACCAAAAGGAATAATTTCCCTTCTTTACTTAAATGGAATTCAGTGACTACCTACTGTTAGACAATGCTAGACATGTTTGTAAGTCACTTCTAATGAGCTTTTGATTTCAAAATATTTTATCCTCTTGTTTAAGATATGGAATGGATTAGTTGTTGAACTACTGAGTACTGAACCACTCTTTTAGCACGTTCTGTGGGAATGGCAAGACTAAGGCTGCAATCAGACATCTCACTTAACTGCAGATAAATAAAAATGTGCATGAATCTGGTTTGCTGCCAAGCTTACTTTCTCCCTTCTACTTTCTCATGTGCCGAACTGCAATTAAAAATCAAACTCCAGTTACCCACAGAGGTTGGCTGCTAATCCCTCTTCCACTAACTGGAATTATAATGTACTGATTTAGAATCCCACTAACTCTCGTTAACCTGCAAGCCTGCATTCATATGTTACAGATAACTGGAGTTAGATTCTTCCCATGAATCTCTGTGCATGAAAGAACAAGGTGCATGAGTGAATGCATGGGCACATTTTTCTCTTTAGACACAGTTAGGCTTAAGGAAAGGAAAGGAGCATAATCAACATCATTTCAAATGCCTTAGGTACCCACATATTGCAGAGAGTAGTACATTCAGCATCTGCTCTTCAACAGAGCCAGACCCTGTCAAACAAGCTTCATTCTTAGTCACAGTTAAGTAAGATGTCTGAATGCATTCTAACTGGCTGGAGTCACTGGAAGATCATACTAATTAAGACTTGTGGAAAAATTACATGCTGTATATTCCAGAACATGTCATTATAAAGAACGGCTCTAGGTATACCAACTGTTCTCAGGTGTGACCTTTAGCCTGAATTGCTTTGAAGACTTCTGACACCTAAGCCAAACACGGTAGAGCAGCTGAATGGGTATGTAGCTCACTGACATTTAAGCATGCACACATGCCTCCAAGAAAATACTGACAGAAATGAACAGGCTTGTAAAGGGAAACAGATAAAAGTTTTACAGAAAATAGATCAGAAACACAGTATGAGGTTTTGGGATAGGCAGAATTAGATGGGAAGGAAGCAGAAGTGTGTCTGTCTGTGAGAAAGAAAAAGAACAGCACAACAGGAGGCATGTAATGTGGTCATCCAGAGTCAAGGGGCGGTTTACTTGCTATCCATTGTCTGCTCCATTTCTTAAAAGAACCAGAGAGTTTAAAAAAGAGAGACAGAAGTCTTCAACTTTGTGTAATAAATCCATCACAAGACATCACTGTAAGATATGGTATTACCATTACCAAGCTATTGCAAATGCGGAGGGGAGGGGAGAGGTGTGAAGGCTGAAACAGACACTTAACCTGTGACCACCTGTCAGTGCACAGTATTGATGCAAATGCCAAGTGATCAACATACAGAAAGATTAAGATTGTCATCATAATGTAATTTGTAATGATTACCACTCATTCTTTATTTGACTGCAAAAATAATGACAGCGTGTTGCAAAACGTCTAAAATTATTTCATAGAAGCCAGCAAATCAATCTACTCACATTTTATGCTGAAAATTCAGAGATGGAAAATTGATTACTGAAGTACTGAAAAAATGCAGTACTGAATTTTAACAACAGTATTCTCTCTTGTTCGATTTTCAGACTACACAAAATTCCTTTGTTAAAAGAGTAGTAAGAACAGAGAGAGCATACTCATTTTACTGAATATCAGGTGCCATCTAGTGGGCATTTTTGTAGAAAAAATAAAATACAGTTCTAATTATAACTCCTTCAAATATTCATAAAGCTTAAGACTAGAGGTGGGCGCGGGCCAAAAAACGGATCAAAATTTCACATGGACCAGGCTGGTTCAGCATTCACGAGCCGGTGGGTCATGGGACGCGTCTTTTTTCATGGACATGACGAACTTTGGCCTGTCTGTCAGTACGTGAAACCAGACATCCCAGCGCTGAGCAATCAATTCCCTAGGCAACGTAGGAGGCACCTGCAGACTTTCTGCTGCCCTTGAAACCCACCAATCTTACTCTGAAAAGTCAGTTTGGTGTTATGGTTAAGTGCACGGCACTCTAATCTGGACAACCAGGTTTGATTTCCCACTCCTCCACTTGTAGCCAGCTGGGTGACCTTGGGTCAGTCACAGCTTCTAGCAGCTCTCTCTGCCCCACCCATCTCATAGGGTGATTGTTGTTGTGGGGATAATGATAACATACTTTGTAAACCACTCTGAGTGGGTGTTAAGTCATCCTGAAGTGTGGTATATAAATCGAATGTGAATGTTAAATGTTAAAACCTTGATAGGAAGCTCTGGCTGCCAACCAAAGAACTCCTATTATTCTCTATGTGACGTTTAGTATTTAAGATACAGAATGGATCCATGGTTTCTCTTTCCATCTGGTTACTAACTCGGAGGAACTGCTTGTTGCAGGTTTTTTTCGGATTTGCGCCAGAGGGAGGCTTGCGGCTTGTTGGAGCAAGACTCTAGGTAGGAGCAAGCTTATTGGGTTTCCTCAGCTGAGGGTTCACTCTTGTTTCTCCTTTTTTTCTTTCAATTCTTATTTGCTTGTGGGATGGTGGGATAGCCTAGGGCTGTGCCCCAACCCAGTCTCGGAGCTGCAGTCAGGCTCTGGGTGCAAGCTTATTGGTCTCCTTTAGGGCTCACTCTTCTGTCTCACTTTTCCCCCTTTCAATTCTTATTTGATTGTGGGGTGTTAGGGCTCTGCCAATTGCTGCAAGCCAATGCAAGTCAATTGGTGTTTGCAGCTTCTGTTCTAAATACTGGAAGTTTCCTGGAGGCAGCCACTTTGGGGGTCTGTAACTCAGACGTCCAAAATGCAATCTTGGCCAAACTTGGAGGGTGGCCGGAGGAGAGCCTGCTGAAGACATGCTGCGAGATTGGCATATCTGAGCGTGAAGGGGACAGTGCTAGGGCCCCCATAAGTGGCAAACCATGAACCAACGAACCAGTCCGCAAACTGGGGAGGATCCATCAATGGTCCATGCTCATGTCTAGTTAAGGTAGTTTAAAAATAAGCCAGGAGTTTTATGCACAACCAACCTGGATAACATTGAGGACCCCAATCACATGCATGTTTATTTAGAAATAGGTGCCATTTAATTCAAGGAACTTTAGGCCCAAGTAAACAAGAACAGAATTGCATTTCTTTAAAGCACAATACTGATTCTATTAGAATTGTTAATTTCATTAGAGACAAGAAGTTGTATCCAGACTATATTGGCAATTTCCACCGATCCCCCTTCCCACAGCACCCCCCCCCCTGTCATTTCTTAGAGTCTTCTATCTCCCGGGAACAGTATTTTGTGAAGATCAGTGAGCTGCAGCGAAAGGTGAGGAGAGACTTCCATCCTGCCAATGGGAAATTTAGTCTGGATCCAATCCATTATCAGTATAGAAACCACTGGTTCAAATAAAAGAAACAAAACTTTGGGCTCTGGCCTACAGAAGGAAGTGGACTGCGGTGCAGCTCACTGCAATCACTTTGCTAAGCACTTTGCAAATAAAATCTCATCCATTCTGACTTGGACTCTACATTAGCAGCACAGGAGCTGATGGTCCCAGGGTGTCAATTTGTCCAGTTTTGTGGGATAACTTTAAGTTTGTCCAGTCTGAGGATGTGAACTAGGAAGCCTTGTGAGGGAACTAGTCTCTGGAAGGCTCCCATCAGGGACAGGATCACACAACTGTCCGGGCATCCTTCCCATTAGTTCCCCCTCCTCCTGCCTAACAAGTGGTGGGCTGGCTGGCTGGCTGGCACAGGCCCAGCGGGGCCACTGAGGCATCCTGCTGTGCTACAGAGGTTGATGGCAGACACGGCACTTTACTGGCACCACACCCTTTTGTCAGGCCAGCCAGCACTGCCAGCTCACAAAACTGTGCCACCCTGTAGTATCTGAGAGATGCCTACCTCTGCTGGAGCAGCAGTCAGAGAAGTGCTGGGACTGACTCCACTGGGCTGGAGGAGCAGTGTGAGTGGAGGGGTTTCTCTCCTGCATGAAGATGGGTCCAGGGAAGGGGATCCCATTCCCGGAGAAAAGTAAAACATAATAAAACATCAAACTCAGTAAAAAGCACATGTGGGACTGCACAGAAGACCAACAATGAATAAACTATTTTACAGTACAATCCTAAGAACATTTTCCTGGGAGTGACCCCAATAGGTAGACTTTAATAGGATTCCGAGTAGACTTGTTTAGGAAGGCATCATTAGAAGCTTAAAACAAGTCTAATAAAACAGCGCTCAGGCTAGAAGCAGGCTGTAAAATGATTTGAAAAGACTAATCTCTTAATTAAAAGCCTGTGTAAAAAGAAACATGTCGGCCTGCTACCTAAAAGAAAGAAGGGCAGGTGCCAGATGAACCTCAAGGAGAAGGGAATTCCTCAGCTGAAGTATCACCTTTGAATACATCCCCTTTCATTGTTTATTTATTGTTTTCCCATTCAATCTTAAAGGCTGAAGTTTATCTCAGGGAACATCTCTTCACAGTTGAACCCTCCCCATAGCTTCAAGTGCAATCTTTCTCCAAATTTCTTTTCCATCAGAGGCAAAGACTAGTGCCCACAAGGAGCAAGGCAATTTGTGTGGAATTGTTCTGCTGGAATTTTTAGAAGACATATAAAAAAAGAATTCCGTGCTGCAAGGATTTAAGGAATGTGGGGTGGCAAAGATTTCCCTGTGCTCATTTTATGTGTGCTGCTTTTATTGCAGATTTAGATGATTTATTATGCAATTTTTAAGGCTGTTATATTGTATTATTTGATTGTAATAGCCTTGAGACCCTCTGCTGGGACAAACGGTGGGATATAAATGTACAAAATTAAATAAAGCCAATTTACCCACACAGAATCTAACCTGAACAAAGGGAACTAAAAACAAAAAATAGTCTTTTAAAAACTTTTGCAAGCCAGGAAATAAATATCCAACAGATACTTCCACAGCAACATTAGAAACTTAGTATTAATAATAAACTTGGCATAATGTGCTATTAAATTCTCAGAGTGAATTTTTTTGTTAACCACGAATGACAAAATAATAATAGTGATGATAATAAAGGCTGGAAAGACTTAGCACAAAATTTCTGAAAGCAAGTAACATTTTGATATTCACCCACATGAACATTGTTTTTCCTGTGCATAGGATACTATTCTATTTTATTAAACAGGATTAATGAACACTGAACATTCCAGGCACATCTCAGCAGAATACCACAGGCCAGGGTTTAAGAGAGAAGAATTAAGGCTCTTACATATCACTCTCACTTTAAAGATATGAAGGTCCCAGTCCTCACTGGCACATTACATAAAGATACTATAAAGGGTAAGGGCCAAACAATAAGTTGCATTTTCTAACAAGTTATCTTATATACTAATAGTGGAGTGGCCTTCATCTGAAGATACTTAAATCTGGAGATTGCAGCCATGAACAAAGAGATAGATTTTCCTATGCACCTTAATAATACCCTAGGTTTGCAGAAAAATCAGAAATTTAAAAAAAAAGAAAAAAGAAATACTGGGGTTTTTAAAAAAACCCAAAACAATTAAAGAAACTCCTGTAGCTTTAACCAGATGCCCTCAGTGGCTGTTGCAAGGCAATCAAGTACGCTTAGGTCAGTATTCCAGGCTTGGTTTCTGTCAAGAAAAGGCGGGGGGGGGGGCAGGGCCCTTTCCAGGGCTGTCTGTGTTGGCCTCTGAGGGAGGACTAATGGGGGCCAGATCCTCCAGCAACCACTAGGTGGCTTGATACCATATGACATGCATGATTCATCCAAGCCAGGCTGCTTGCTATTGTTCAACAGCAGCCCACCCACCACCCCCAAGCCAGTGTAGAGTTTGGTTTCAGAGTAGATTGCAGGAGACCCAGGTTCAAATCACCACTTTGCTGTAGAAGCTCATTGGGTGACTTTTATCCAGTCACACATACTCAGCCTAACCTACCTCTCAGGGTTGTTATAAGGGAAATCTGGAGACAAAGAGAATGTTTAGTGGGTCTGAAGGAGAGAAGGACATATGGAAACGTGAGTGTATGGAGGCTGCCAAGATGGAACAAGGAAATAGTATGCAGGAAATGATACAGGGGAAGTGAAGTACCTCACCGAAGTCCTTGCAGGTTCCCCACCATGCAACTGGGCCTGACTCAGCCAGCACCATGCAAATGGGCCATAGGAGAGAGGCTGCCTGGGATGGAAGGGGAAAAGGTGAAGACAGGGGGCAGTAAAAAGTGGTGAGAAGGAGACAAAGAAGCAGGAAAAGGTGAGAAGCTATAGCAGTAGTGAAGGAAAAGAGGACAGAATCACTGAGTTGGAAGGAACAGGCAATGCAGGAACAGCCTAAAGCATCCCCAACAAGTATTCATCCAGCTGCTCCTTGCAGACTGCCAATGAGGCAGCTGATTACACTGCTGAATTGCAGTGTAGGTTTTCCTAATGCCCAGCCAGTACCTTCCCTCCTGTAGCTTAAACCCATTGTTTCAAGTCCTATCCTCTGTTGCCAACAGCTCTCTTCCCTTCTCTGACAGCCTTTTAAAGATTTAAAGAGAGCAATCATGTCTCTCCTTAGTCTCCTTTACTCCAAAATGGACATTCCCCGTCCCTCAGCCTTTCCTCATAGGGCTTGGTCTCCAAGCCCCTGATCATCCTGGGCGCTGTCCTCTGCACCCGTTCCAATTTGTCCACATTCTTTTTGAAGTGAGGCCTCCAGAACTGCACACGATACTCCAGGTGGGGCCTGACAAACACGGTATATACTGGAACAATGACAGCCTGTGATTTGGATGTTATGCATTTATTCATAAATCCCAAGACTGTGTTTGAATTTTTTGTTGCTGCATCACACTGACTGCACATATTTAGCTTCCCATCCACTCGTATCCCAAGATCCTGTTCTCTCACACTGATACTCAGAAGTGTATCTATCATCCAGTAGGCATGCTTTGTATTTTTATTACCTAGGTGGAGAACCTGATACTTAATCTATGTTAAATCTCATCTTATTCAAATGTACCCACTTTTCCAATGTGTTCAGATCTCATTGAATTCTATCCCTGTCTTCAAGGATGTTTTTTGCTACTCTTCTCAGTTTAGTGTTACCTGCAAATTTAATGAGTAATCCACACCCTCATCCAGATCATTTATAAAAACAACGAAAAGCACTGTGCCCAGGACCAAGCCCTCTGGTGCTCCACTGGACACCTCCCTCCAATCAGACGTGATGCCACTGACAACTACTCATTGGGTACAATTATCCAGCCAGTTCTGTATCCATCTAACCACCCTAGAGTCCAAAGTCCACCAGTTTACCCATCAGAACATCAAGAGGAAGCTTACTGAAATCCAGATAAATTACATAGACAGCATTCCCACGATCCAGTAAGCCTGTCACTCGATCATAGAAAGAGATGGCATTGGTCTTGCAAGACCTGTTGGAGACAAATCCATGCTGACTTCCCTGTATCACCATGTTGTCCATGAGATGCTTGCAAACTGATGTCTTTAATATCTGCTCCAGCATCTTCCCTGGGACAGAGGTCAGGCTGACTGGCCTGTAGTTCCCAGGATCATCCTTCTTTCCTTTCTTGAAGATTGGGATGATATTTGCCCCCCTCCAGTCTTCCAGCACATCACCTGTGCTCCAAGAGGCCTTCAAGATTATTGACAAATGGTCTGCAAGCTGTTTTGAAAGTTCTTTAAGCACTCTCAGGTGCAACCCATCTGGCCCAGGGGAGTTGTATACATCCAGTGCCTCTTCACAATTTCTCTGCCCATGTCAACCAGCAGCCCTGAAGCCATGCTTTGCCTACTACGATCTCTAGGTGGACCTGTTCTCTCTTTCAGGAAGAAAACTGAGGCAAAAAGTAGGCATTGAGCCTTTCTGCCTTCTTTCTGTCAGAGTTTTTCCATTTTCACTCAGCAATGGGGATGTCACCCCCTTCACCTTCCTTTTGCTCTTCATGCATCTGAAGAACATCTTTTTGTTGTGGCAAGCCCCCCTGGCCAGTCTCAGCTCATTCTGATCTTTGGCTTCTATGACAGCTGCCTTATAGTGCCTAACTACCCCTAGATACTCTTCTTTGGATGCATTTCCTTCCTTCCATTTCTTTTTCCTTTTTAGCTCATCACAGAGCTCTCCTTTCATCCACATTGGCTTCTTAGATCCTCTACCACATTTCCTTCTTGCTGGAATGGTGATAGCTTTACCTTTCACTTGCTCCTTTCCCTTCCAGAATTCTTTTCCATGGAATAACTTTCACCATATCTCTAAGTTTATTAAATCTGCCCAACTAAAAATTGCACATTTGGCTACAAACTCCCTTGGTACCGCACAGCAAAAAAGAATTCTAGGAGGACATGCTGGGGGAACAGAAAATAAGACACACACTCCGCAAGGACTTGTAGGTCCCCCAATTGTTATTTTCTAATAGCAGCTGCAAGAAAATGGCATGTTAAAGGTCTGCAGGGACCTGATCCAGCTCAGACCTGCATCATGGAGGGAAGAGGAGCTCCTGCCTTACCCCATAACCTTTCCCAAGCTGAAACAGAGCTGCTGTGGGAATTATTTGTGCTATTTTGCATACACAAAAAGTTGTACAAGGTATTGTGGAAAGGTAAGCAGTGGAAGGGGCAGGGGAGGAGCCTGATAGACCCACAAATGATCATTGCCAGCTTACCGTCAATAGCTTCAGCAAGATCAACTAGGTTGAGTGAATGAATAGAAGGAGCAAAGGGATTTCTGCTTTGAATTGGATTGCATATCCAAGTCAAAGAAAATCCAGGGTTGTAGTGTTCACCTTGATATTAAAGGCGAGCATTATGTGTTGTGAAGCACAAATTCAGAGTCCAGGCATTTCTACAAATTACATGATACAACAACCTATTGATTTTGTAAGAAACTGAATTTTCATGGTTTTTGTAAGAGAGTGCAACACACCTTAACTACATAGCTACTCCTATATCTCTGTAGTTTGCAAAAACGTAAGTACATGGAGAAAGTATGAATGAAGGCTGTGAAGAATATGAGCATGTTGTCCAGCCAGAAGTTTATGGTCTTATATTTCTGGTTTTCAACAGAGTTCACGGAGAGCAAAAACAGGTTTTACTTACCATAACTGTTGTTCATCTAGGTCTTCCGTGCAGGCACACATGGGACTGCGCACGCGCAGGCCTGCCGATACCGGAGATTTTAATAGCTAAAAACCACCAGGGGGCGCTCCCGCCTCCCAGCGCGCATGCGCGGCCGCTTTCCCGCCGAAACGGCTCTTAAGAGGCGGAGCGCCCCTCACATACCCTCAGTTCCTCTTTCGCCGCCCCCTGCAAGGTAAGTACCAAGAGAGTTAGCGGGGAAGGAGGGAGGGCATGTGTGCCTGCACGGAAGACCTAGATGAACAACAGTTATGGTAAGTAAAACCTGTTTTTCATCTACGGTCTTCCCGTGCAGTCCCACATGGGAAGATTCCAAAGCTAAATACCTGGGTGGAGGTGACGCCAAGGCATCACTCAAAGATGGAGTGCAGAACAGCTGTGCCCACCGCTGTCTCCTTTCTATCTAGGATGTCCAGCGCATAATGCTTCACAAAAGTATCCGCCGAGGCCCACGTCGCCGCTCTGCAGATGTCCTGGAGTGGAACACCCCTGAAGAGAGCCGCTGACAACACCTGGGACCTGGTGGAGTGGGCATGCACTTCCAAAGGACAAGGTAAGTTAGCAGTAGAATAACAAGACAGTTTAGCCTGGACCACCCATCTAGAGATAGTCTGAGACGAGGCCCGGTTACCCTTATTCTGTCCAGCAAAACAAACAAATAAATTAGAGTCAATCCTAAACGGTTTCACCCTATCCAAATAAAATAAAATGGCCCTGCGAACATCCAAAGAATGAAGGGCCGTCTCTGCCTCAGAAGCCGGAGTTGGAAAGAAAACCGGTAGAACCAATTCTTGAGACAAATGAAAACGGGATACCACTTTAGGCAAAAATTCGACCTTTGTACGAAGAACGACCTTCTCACGGTGGAATTTCAAATAAGGGGGCTCGCAGGATAACGCCGCTAGCTCCCCAACCCTCCTGGCTGAAGTAGCCGCAACCAAAAAGGCCACTTTCATGGACAAAAAACGGAGTGGACAGGAAGCCAAGGGTTCAAAAGGCTTAGACATCAAACGAGTCAGAACCAGGGGCAATGACCACTGAGGGACCAAAGCCCGCACAGGGGGAAACAAATTATTCAACCCCCGTAAAAATAATTTAGCAGAATAGTGGGAAAAAACAGATTTTCTATCCACTGGAGGGTGAAAAGCAGAGATGGCTGCCAGATAAACCTTGACTGAGGAGTTGGCCAAACCCTCCTGTTTCACCTCCCACAAAAAGTCCAAAATATCAGAAAGGGTGGACTCAAAAGGATCCAAACCCCTGCGACTACACCACACAGAAAATTTGTCCCACTTAAGGGCATAAGACTGCCTGGTAGACAAACGTCTAGCATTTAAGAGAACATTAGTCACAGCCTCGGAGAAGGCAGCCCCGGCCTGATCAACCACGCCGTGAGTTTGAGTCTCCTGATGTCGTGGTGAAGAACCCCCCCGCAGGTCAGGAGATCGGGAACCACCGGGAGACGGATTGATTGAGTCTGCAGACTCAGAAGGGAGTGAAACCAGGGTTGCCTCGGCCAATACGGGGTCACCAGGATGACGGACGCCCTGTCCCTCTGGATCTTGCTGAGGACCCGTGCCAGAAGCGGGAACGGAGGAAAGGCATAACACAGGGGACCTGACCAACTTAATTGAAACGCGTCCCCACTTGATTCTGGGCCTACTCCTCCTCTGGAACAATAAGCTAGGACCTTGCGATTTTCCACTGTCGCAAAGAGGTCCAACTCCGGAGTCCCCCATTCCGAGAAGATAGGGGCGAGATACTTGTCCTGGAGGGACCACTCGTAGTTTTCCCTGTGGAGTCTGCTCAGGTGGTCCGCCATGGAATTCTGTACGCCTGGGATGTGAACTGCATGCAGCCACACAGCATGATCTATGGCCCACTTCCAGAGTCTCATCGCCTCTGTGCAGAGAGCCACAGACGCCGTGCCACCTTGCTTGTTGATGTAAAACATTGCCGTCATGTTGTCTGTCAGGACTTGAACAGACTTGTTCCGCACGACATCTGAAAAGGAGATCAATGCATATAAAATTGCCCGTAACTCAAGAATATTAATATGTTCCTCACGTTCAGACACAGACCATAACCCATGGGCATAAAAGCCAGCACAGTGAGCCCCCCAACCGAAAAGGGAAGCATCTGAAGTAACTGACAGATGAGTTTGTTGAAAACCAAACTCCATCCCTTTAAATAAATTAGCATCATCCAGCCACCACTCCAGGGAGGACACCACCCCCCTAGGGACGGAAAGTCTCCTATTTTGAGAATCACGGGCTGGTGAGAACACTGAATTGAACCACAATTGGAAGGGTCGCATAAATAACCTGGCCAGTGGAACCACTGCTGTAGTAGAAGCCATGCAACCCAAAAGGGTCTGGATAAAGCGAACAGATTGGAAACGACACCTCTGAAGGGTCGAAATAAGCCTCTTAATTTTTGAAGCACGCTCTGTAGGTAAGAAGCCTGCAAGTGGACAAGGGAGACCCGATAGATGTTGTTTATCTTGACTTCCAGAAAGCTTTTGACAAAGTTCCTCATCAAAGGCTCCTAAGTAAGCTCAGTAGCTATGGGATAAAGGGCCAAGTCCTCTTGTGGATCGAAAACTGGCTAATTAATAGGAAACAGAGAGTGAGCATAAACGGGCACTTCTCACAGTGGAGGGTGGTGAGCAGTGGGGTGCCACAGGGGTCGGTATTGGGTCCAATGCTTTTTAACTTGTTTATTAATGATTTGGAATTGGGATTAAGCAGTGAAGTGGCTAAATTTGCAGATGACACGAAATTGTTCAGGGTGGTGAAAGCCAGAGAGGATTGTGAGGCACTCCAAAGGGATCTGTCGAGGCTAGAAGAGTGGGCATCCATGTGGCAAATGAGGTTCAATGTAGCCAAGTGCAAAGTAATGCACATTGGAACCAAAAATCCAAAATATAAATACAAGTTGATGGGGTCTGAACTGGCGGAGACTGACCAAGAGAGAGATCTTGGAGTCATGATAGATAACTCACTAAAAACGTCAGCACAGTGTGCGACTGCCATAAAAAAAGCTAATGCTATGCTAGGGGTTATTAGGAAAGGGATTGAAAACAAATCAGCCGGTATCATAATGCCTCTGTATAAATCGATGGTGAGGCCTCATTTGGAGTACTGTGTACAGTTCTGGTCGCCACACCTTAAAAAAGATATCATAGCACTGGAAAAAGTACAGAGAAGGGCAACTAAAATGATTAAAGGGTTGGAACACTTTCCCTATGAGGAAAGATTGAGGCGCTTGGGGCTCTTTAGCCTGGAGAAAAGACGACTGAGGGGAGACATGATAGAGGTTTACAAGATAATGCACGGGTTAGAGAAGGTCGAGAAAGATGTGTTTTTCTCCCTTTCTCACAATACAAGAACTCGTGGGCACTCTATGAAATTATTGAGCAGTCGGGTTAGAACAGATAGAAGAAAATACTACTTTACACAAAGGGTGATAAACACATGGAATTCGTTGCCACAGGAGGTGGTGGCAGCTACAAGCATTGCCAGCTTCAAGAGGGGACTGGACAAATATATGGAGCAGAGGTCCATCAATGGCTATTAGCCACAGGAGATAGATGGTATTCTCTTTGTGGGGAGGTGGTGCTCTGTTGTCTTGGTGCTGGAAGGAAGGCAGTGGGAGGGCTTCTGGTGTCCTGGCCTCACTGACAGTCCTTTAGATGGCACTGGATTTCTAGCCACTGTGTGTGACAGAATGTTGGACTGGATGGGCCACTGGCCTGATCCAACATGGCTTTGCTTATGTTCTTATGTTCTTATCCCTAACACCATCCAAAATTACTCCAATAAATTGGATGGAGCGCACAGGGGTCAACTTGGATTTCTTCTGATTAACAAAAAGACCCAGGCGTAAACATAAATTTAAAGTGAGATACACCTGATTAGACACAGATTCAGCAGAATCACCAACCAAGAGCCAGTCATCCAGATAAGGAAAGATTTGGCAGCCCTGGAGGCGTAAATGAGCCACCACCACTGCCACACACTTAGTGAACACTCTAGGTGCAGTGGCCAACCCAAAGGGCAAAACATTGTATTGAAAAACACGTTGACCATAGACAAAACGTAAAAACTTTCTGTGCTCAGGGAAAATTGAAATATGAAAATACGCATCCTTCAGATCCAGGACTGCAAACCACGACTGTCGGGGCAACAAAGTCAAAACCATTTGTAAAGTAACCATTTTGAATTTACGAACTCGTATAAATTTATTCAATCCCCTGAGATCCAGGATAGGCCGAAGCCCACCATCCTTCTTCTCCACTAGAAACAGGTTGGAATAGAATCCCAAACCAGCTGAAGCAACCGGAACCTCCTCTATAGCCCCTTTCTGCAATAGGGCTGAGAGCTCCCCCAGGACCTCAGAACGAGGGGGGTCAGAAGAAAACACAGGGAGACGTAGGTAAGGTAAACCAAGAAATTCAACTTTATAACCAAACTGGATAATAGACAAAACCCAAACATCGGAACAAATTGAACACCATGCATCCAAGAAAGCATTAAGCCTGTCCCCAAATGTGGGGTCAGGTCCCTGTGATTGTCAGAATTGCTTATGCAATTGGTCCTGGTCCTTGGCCTGATGCTGTTGGGAACCAGGCTTGGGACGTTGGCCCTGCCTCCGTCTGGGAAAGGCAGATTGTGGGCTCTGGTAGTTCCTGCGCGGCTGGTAAGCATACCCTTGATAGGGCTGATAGCGGTGTTGCCTGCCACGCTGGAAGGAACGATAGTATGGGCGAGAAGACTGCTGCGACGGCTGGTGTAGAACCCCATACGAGCGGGCTGTCAGACGGTCGGTCCTCTTCTTAGAGAGGAACTCGTCAGTTTTCTCTGAGAACAGGGTGGTGCCCTCGAACGGCAGGTCCTCAACCCTGTTCCTCGTCTCCACTGGGAGGGCGGTCGTGCGAAGCCAGGCGTACCTGCGCAGTACCACCGAGGAGAGGAGCGATCTAGATGCGGTGTCAGCCATACTTCGCCCAACATTGATCTGGTGTCTGGATAGGCGGACAGCCTCCTCCTGAATGACCCGAAGCAAGGTGCGCTGGTCTTCGGGAATCTTAGGAAGACGCCACCTTCTTCCATAAAAACAGTTGATAGGCCGCCATCATCGCGGCATAATTCGCCACTTTGATGCCAAACGTAGCTGAAGTATACAACTTCCTGCCCAAGGCATCGATCTTTCTACTATCCTTGTCAGTTGGAGCCGACAGAGAGCCCTGGCGAGGCCGAGCTTGCATCTCCTCAGTGACAAGTGAGGATGGAGGAAGGTGAACGGCCACAAACGGATGAGCATCATCTTTGGTCCTGTACAAGCTCTCCACCTTCCGGTTAGTGGCGGTAGCAGACGCAGGTCGAGACTGCAGTTTCTTCCAAAGATCAGCAAACCCCTCTATAAGGGGAAAGGCAATCGAAGGAGTCGATCCCGAATAGATATGTTGCAATATCTTATCAGTAAATTTAGATTCAGTGGAAGTCACTTCAAGGTCCAAGGCTTTCGCCATTCTTTGGAGCAACTCGTTATAGGCCCGAAAATCATCAGTGGGCGAAGCCTCATCAGATGGCCCAATTTCCCTTTCAGGTGACTCCGACAAAGGAGAAACACTGTAGCGGGCCCAGGGCCACGGAGAGACCCGATCCGACGGGAGGCGGGACGGGTCATATCCAACATCGGAACCGACTCGAAATGAGGGAGACAACGAAGCACCTCTATAATGTCGGTCAGAGTAGTATGAACTCTCCCTACTAAAGTAACGAGGAACAGGTTCATCTCGACGTCGACTCTCCCTGGATCGGCTCCGGTAGGACCGCGGCGGGCTCTGACAGCTAGAGCGACGGGTAGACCGACTCTGTCGACTCCGAACCGACCGAACCGAGCCTGATTCGTAGGAGGCCGATCGGGCCCGACCCGAAGGTGTAAGAGGCTTCTCGAGGAGTATGACGTCGTCCTCCTGAGCCTCCCGGTCCGGAGGAGTCTTGGACTGTGGACGATCACTCGCTTCTGCCTGCTGCTCCACTTGGACAGGAGTGGAGTCGATCGGAACCGACGGGGGAGAGGTGAGTAAACCTTCCAACACTGCCTTATCATGCTTACTGGAATGCTTATGCTTTTTCTTCTTCTTTTCAGGAACGGTCTTCGACCTTACAGAGGGATCCGAAGTCGTCGGAACCGTAGAGGTTGTATGAGTTGGAGGAGTCGACCTCGGAACCGACGGGGTCGAACTTCTATGGGCTCCATGGGCAGGTGAAGCCTGGACAGCCGACGAGATCGAAGGAGGTCGACTTGCCAAATGTCTCGGAACCGAAGCGGTCGGTTCCGACAAACTCCGACCCGAAGGGATCCTCTCGGGCCTCGACTCCGAGCGACTCGGAGACGGTTGTGAACGAGGAGTCTTGGAACCCGATGCCACAGGAGGACGAGAGGACGCAGACGGAGCAGACGAAGACTTCGGTGGAGGGTCCTCGACCGACATCGCACGCTGCCAGAGGAAGGCATGCAAACGATCCGCCCGTTCCGCCCTGGCCTTGGAGGTAAACGCGTGGCAATGCTTGCACGCCTGAGTGTTGTGTGTTTCTCCAAGGCAATATAAGCAAACGGAATGACCATCCGACCTTGTCATCTTACGATTGCAGGTCTCGCAACGCTTAAACAAGGCCTTCTCAGACATCGCGAACGAAGAAAGCTGTAAACCTCAACGATCGGCGGCGAAAGAGAAACTGAGGGTATGTGAGGGGCGCTCCGCCTCTTAAGAGCCGTTTCGGTGGGAAAGCGGCCGCGCATGCGCGCTGGGAGGCGGGAGCGCCCCCTGGTGGTTTTTAGCTATTAAAATCTCCGGTATCGGCAGGCCTGCGCGTGCGCAGTCCCATGTGGGACTGCACAGGAAGACCGTAGATGAACCTGTATTCATTTGAGAGCACAGGTGCCCATCCAAAACAGTATTCCCACTGATTTTACTGGCTCCAGCCCTTGTAATGAATAACATTCCATATGTGCATCCATGCATACAAGGACTCTTGATTTGGATGAAAATCTGAATACTTAATTCAGGTCCAGTGCACACAAAATCAAAAGCTTGTTTTAAAAGTGTAGACATATAACAGAGGACCTTGTCCCATCACTAGTTCCTCTCTGTGTCATATAGTTTATACAGGTATGTAAAGAAGAGATCTCTGATTCTTGAAAGTTTACACCCTGAAAATCTTGTAGGTCTCTAAGGTGCCAATGAACTGCAATCCTACTCTCCTACAGCAGACCAACACAGCTACCCACCTAAAAATCTTTTATATTATTGTACTGTATATCTTTCCAACATCTACGTAAAGACATCATTCTCCCACATCGTACATTTTCAGAACATACATGTTAAAAATCTAACATGGGGATGGAGGGTTACCCTGGGGTATCTATATCCATACAGATCCCTTTTCACTGAGAAACTATTTAGCATACATTTACTTTTAAAGTGCCATGTGTCAGAAATGGAAGAAGCCAATAATTTAGCTACCTGGGGGGTGGGGGAGAGGTATTTCAGGTGCCCAGAAAGGGAAACGTTTATAAATGGAAAGACAATAGATTCTTTGTGGATTAATAAAACCTGTAATAAAACCCTCTGAACAGTTACTATTTTTATGGATCCATCTGCAAGGCAACTGAGAAGTTTTCTGTGCAGTTGTCAGTTTATAGATCCACCAGCATGGCATGAGAAACCAACCGTGCTCATCCATAGTAGCAGAACTGCATGGAAATCCATAATTTATCATGTTGATTGTACAAAACTCTCAGTGTTTTCACGTTCTATCAGAAGTGACAATGACTGTAACTGGACGGTCTTAATATGTGAAGCAAATTACATATTTCATTTAGAATCTACATATGATAAAATGAAACTTTATCTACTGCCAAGAATACTTCTCAGAAACATGACATTGAGTCAGTTAATTGGTACCATCCAACCTAGAGCCATCTATTTCAACTAAGAGCTCTCTACCCTGACCTGGATAGCCCAGGCAAGCCTGAGCTCATCAGATCTTGGAAGCTAAGCAGGGTTTAGTCTTGGTTAGTAATTGGATGGGAGACCTTCAAAGAAGAGCAGGGCCGCTATGCAAAGTCAGACAATGGCAAACCACCCATGTTAGTCTCTTTGCATTGAAAACCCCAGCAGGGGTTGCCATAAGTTGCCTATGACTTGACGGCACACTCTACCACCACCACCACCACCACCACCACCATGGGCTCTTCAGAGTCTCAGATACAGGTCTCTTCTAGATCTGCAGTCAGACTGTAATCTTAAGTGATGACAGGAACAGAACCTGGGACCTTCCACATGCAGATCATGTGCTCTACCATTGAACTATGAATCCTGCAAAAAGAATACTGGATAGGCCATTCATAAAGATGTGCAGAGTCAGTGCTGGAGAAAACTGAATAGTTTTCCAGTATCATGGCTGTAAAGATTTACAGGCTACTGCATATCTAACAGTCACATCATCCTCAGATCCTACTGGCTAGTATTTTCTTGTTATAATATTTTCCATTCACAGAATTGTTGTAATTGTTTGCTGCATCTGTCTATCTATTTCTATTTGAATCAGAATGCCTGCTACAGTCAGCATCAGACATCCTGTTCTGTGCACCTCTTAAGATTTGACTTCACAGTCCCTCTCCATAGCAATTTGCCTGGCACCTGACCTGATGATGTCTCAGTGCCAGGTGAGAGAACTCTGTTATTTGCTATTTTGTTCTGACTTTGGGGGTGCTTCAGGTTACCTGCTGCTATACCATCTTGACTCTTTTATCTTCTGTTTTTAATTTAGTGATGTTTTTATATGTTCTATTATGACATCTTATGTTGTGAGATATGAACTTCTCTGAGCTCTTTAAAGACTTTTGTAGAGAGGACAACCAATATTTTAAATAAAATAAAAATAGTTCTGTTACTTTATAGAACTTCTGTAGAATGAATTTATAAACAGTCATTTCCACCTATAACCATAAAGCAGAATGACCTAGATGGAAACTCCTATATACCTCTCTGAATTTACATAGTTCCTGCTGCCACCATATCATAAAAGATGGGAAGATTCCACAAGTTTTTGAACTAGAAAATGTAGATTTGTGCATACCAAGTTTCAAGGCTCTCCCCTAATTTGATATCTGTCTTCAACATTAAACAAACGGAGAACACAAACAGAATATAATCAGTAAGAACATTAAACCATAAGGATCACTTGGCCAAGAAGAATGAAAAAACACCCTAGCCAATGAATGTGCAGGCAGTAGCTGCAAATACCATGCTCTGCAGCCTCAAGTTCCAGTGCCATTACCAACCAAAATAAACCTACAAGAATGGGGGAAAGCTCCGTGACATATCTGAAAACCAGTTAATGATGGTGTGATTTACTGTGGCAGAATGTTATCTATGAGCCAAAAATGGCAGATGGAAACTAGGAAAACCATCTGTATCAAGTTGTATACCAGCTGCAAGAAACAGAAGCTGTTACTGAAATCCCTCCATACAGAAGTAAAACTACAACATTTGATGTGAACTTTTTCATACCAGCAGAAGTCTGAAAATAGGCATTTAAAATTATATTTAACCCAAGATATCCACTTAAACCATTACATGACTCTCATCATTCCTTTTAAATGTATTTAACAGACCATATAAAACATTTATACAAAGAACAACAAAAAAACCCTCCCAAAAAACTAAATCACTCATGACTCTAAAAGTCTCCATTGAACATAAATAAGATACTTACTCACAACATACTACTTTAGTACCAGATGTGGATCCAATACATTTTACCACCCCAGGAAGCAGCACTTAATCCAAGAGCAGTACCCAATAACCTTGGCAGGAATTATGAGGAACACCTTTGTCATGTGGCATCTTAAAATATTGAGGAACATTTTGTAGCATAAGCTCTTGTAGACCAGAGCTCATTTTGTTTGTTGCATCTGATGAAGTCAGAAACTTCTAGCTTCTTAGTCAAAAACCCCTATGAAGTTGCCTAAAGAAGGTGCTTTTCCATCCTACCTAGACTGTCTTGCAAATACATTCTAATTTTTCCCTTTCATTAGTTTAGGCTTAAATTTCGTCTACTAAAGGCATGAATTTGAAGACTTCAATTGCAACAAAATACATCAAGGTATAGCTTTTGATTACAATAGATTCCTCTAATGTTAATAGTAGGTTCCAATTAAAATATTTTAAATTCGTTTCCTAACAATCTACTACATCAACAATGTATTAATGCTTTCTGTGAGCGGCTCCACATACTAAAGGGCCTCGCCAGTAGAATTATGCCTTTGTTCAGAATCTACCTGTCAGTTGCCAACCATCATTTCTGTAGCTCTTCTAATTATATAAAAATCTCCATACTTATTGATCTTAAAAAGTGGTATCAAATTGGCTGAAAGTCAAACCATCCGTGGTGTTCATGGACAACCAGGTATTTTAACCTAGATCACCTATGATCAAAGGAGGCCTGTGACAAATTATCTCTTCACCTAAGTACCAAGATCAATCGCTCTCTCACACTCATTTACCCCCAACTCACCAAAATGCTAGTAATTTGGTATGTCACCCCACATAATAAGAATCTCCAAGTTATTTGAGGGAAAGAACCAATATCAAAGATATTCGCAGTTAAAACCAGTATACCAAGTTGCATACTTGTAAATTTATGTTAATGAATGGCAACTAACTCGTAGTTTACTTATGTCAAAGGAAAGAAGATTGTAGCAGATAAGAATTTTGTACAACACTGTTAATAATATCACAACCAGACACCATCAACACAGTAACTGTTACTAGAAATATCAATGCTAACAAGTATAAAGAAATGCTGTCTTTCAGTTTGTTGAGCAACTTACATAATCCACCAAAAAAAAAGGTCACATCGATATTAATGAAGACATAAACAGCAGGCCTTGATCTATTGCTGTCTAGAGGAATCTAGTCAGGTAAACATAACAGGAACCCTCAATGCCCTGTACATTGTGATCTAGAATATTTAATGTTCAATATTCTAGAACACTTTCCTACTTGTTAAAGAAAATAAGAGTGCTGCTGTTTTTTTAAAGCCACAAATTCCAGTGTTTTAGCTACAACTGGTTATCTACATTTTATGAGTAGCAAACACCAATTTAATGCAGACACAACAGGTTAATAAATCTCAAAGCAAGTTCTTGTTAAACCACAGCAATGTTTGTATGCAGAGAAAGGAATACTCAATAATTTCAATCCCACCCCCCACCCCCCTAAGAAGCATGAAGAATTGTGTCGCAGACCTATGTAAAAAAAAGCCAGAACGATCACTTATTATTTTAATCATATTAATCACAGGTCAACTTCCAGAAGTCTAATTTTGCTAAAAGAATCCCCTTTACACACAAGAACCCGCTGTTCTGCTTCTTTTAATATTCTGAAATAACATACAATAAATCAGTGTCCCTTTTATGATCCTGACACAGTTGGAAAAGTCAATTTCTATTACCATATTTTATTAATATGCCTATTCTGAGAGAAGTGAAAGGAAACGCAGCTATGAAACAAATAGTCCTGGAAATTTCTAAGAAGAAATATGTGTTCTTATTATCTATTGTGCACTATTCAAAGAAAATAAATTGAAACATTTGTGGTACATCCCATTCAAAGTAGCAGTGGTGAGACTAGTTTTAAATTTAGGAAAAGCCATTTATATTTAACTTCCAGTTTCAGAATCTTGCTGAAACTACTGCATGAAACTAGGGGTGTGCTTTTTCGGGTATCCAACTTTGGGTAAAAACAATTCGGGATAACCCAAATCCTGAAGCAGCAAGCTTTTTTCCCCATGGGAGGGGGGGAGGGAACCCTCCTCCCCCTTCCCATCTGGGGGAAAAAGTGGCAGGGCAGGAAATTTGAAAGCAACAGCACTTTTCTTGTTGTTTGCAATGCAAAGAGCTAGAAAACTGCTGTGGGAGCAGCTGCTGCCGCTTTGCTTGAAGTTTCAGGAAGCTTTGCTTCGGATTTCCCAAATTGGCTCAGCAATGCTGGAGCTGATTTGGGAATCCTGAAATCTTTACAAATCATGCCTGATTCAAGTGAAAAACCTGAATCAGAAACCCAAAGTGCACACCCCCACATGAAACTCTTAAGAGCTCTGAATATGTTGCGATGTATTTTAAAAAGAGAGGCAAATGCTTTGCACTATAGTGCCAATACTAGCACAATTCAAAGTGCTGGTTTTTACCTTTAAAGCCTAAATGGCTTGAGGCCAGCGTACTTGAAGGACTGCCTCCTTCCATATTTTCCAGCCTGCCAGCTAAGATCTTCCTCATAAACTCTGCTCTGTGTGTCTCCAACTTCAGAGGTGAGGCAGGCGGCAACCAGAGACAGGGCTTACCATTGTGAAAACATAAGTTTTCTTGGTTTCCATGTTATATTAGAGGTGAACTGCAGTTATTGCTGGTAAAATTTCACATAAAACAAGCTCCATCTTGCCATTTGCTTAAAAGTTTTCCTGCAGGTAAAGATAAATACATGTGGCTTCTCTAGAAGTCTGCCGGAAGCTACAGCTGATACAGAGAGGGGCATCCAGAATGTTGACTGGAGTGGGTTGTAGGGACTATATCACTCCAGGTCCTGTTCCATCTACACTGACTTCCAAATTGCTTCCAGACCCAATTCAAGGTGCTGGAATTTACCTTTAAAGCCATATACAGGTTGGGGCCAGCATACCTTAAGGACTATCCACTCCCATATTAATCAACTTGACCACTCTGGTTATCTCTGGAGGCCCTGCTCCTGGTGCTCCTGGTGCCTTTATCTCAAGTTAGATGGGTAGCAACCCAAGAAAGGGTCTTTGGAACCTGCAAACACCCTCCTCAGGGAAATTCATCTCTCTCTCTCTCTCGTTATCATTCACCAGAAGAAATAAAGACTTGTTTTGTTTGGCATTCCCTCACTAACTCTTATTAGCTCTCCTCCCTGCTTGTGTTTTTATGTGTTTATAAATTTGTATTTTGTGTTTCATTTGTTTAAAATATATTTTTATTTTAAATGCTTTCTACTGTCTGAAATGTTTTAATGTTCTGCTTTAATGTTCACTGGCATGGGGACTCTGAAAAGCTGCAAAGAAATGTTTTAAATAAATAAATAGAGAACCCTGGTAAAGTATAATGGATGCAAAAGCCCTGAATAGGTTTGCTACTGTGATAATATTTTTTTCAGGGAAAAGGCGGGGGGGATCACCAATGAGGTCCAGGAAGAAAAAAGAGCAGTAGGAGAGTCTAAACCAATGTATTTCATGAATGGCTTCATCAGAGGATCTGTTGACCAGAAATTTCTCAAGGCTCTTATCTTGATCAATTAGTATTATAAACAACTCTCCTATTGCACCATGTTCTTCTCTCTTTTCTTTGCACATTATTTATTATTCCTTATTTATTATTATTTATTTAAATGCTAAAAAGAACCTTTTTTGTTGTTGTTAAGAGGTAATGGAGCTTCAGGCTCCTAGGATATTATGAGCCCTAAGCTCTTTGGCCTTTGTTGTATATTACCTTTTCTGTTGTGAAAGGTCTGAGATTTTAAATGTGCCCAACAGGTATGCATGCATTTTCAGTCCTTCAGCCTTATTTTTTTTAAAAAAATGAATTCAGAGATGAGACCCCTCTCCATGGTTACAGGCCTGCACCTGCATCAAAAGGAATGATATTGATGATGTTTAAAGAAAAAGACTTTCAGAAATAAGGATCAATAAGATATTATAAACTGTTATGACAGGAATTATTCTAGTTGTAGAAATATGGTGAATGTGTTGATGTAAGATAATCTGCATTAAACCAGGATTTTTTTACAAATTTGAAGAGTACAATTTGTTCATCTTTATAGACCTGATCTGAACTACTCGGAAGAAACAGTTCAGCTTTTAAGGTACAGGAAATGTAGTGTAAGCCATTAGATTTTTACTTTTATCTTAGATTCTTTAAATTTAAGCTATTTATCTACTTTGCTCTAACCAAACTAAGTATGGCTACTGAACTGAAAACCAACGTCTAGTATGAGAGTCCCTAAATCACATAAAATGTAATCCTGGACATCTAGCCATAAAATCACCTGTATTCCTCCACCAATTAATGCAATAGGGTGGGTCCTGTGAAGTCTCTTAGATTTGATCTGCATGATCAGTTTCACTGAGAATAATGTTAACACTGGAATGTTTCCACATGTAGAGGCAGCCACAATCAGGCTGGGAATGTGGTGGGTAAGAGGCTGGGAAGCCAAAGTGTGCAAGGAATGCATTCATACGAGTAAAGCTGTATGCCTGAATTGAAACTGGTGACATCACGTTATTCATGGCATTCTTTTTTGTGTGGGATGAAATCTGATTTACATTCTCCGATTCTGTATTTTTTTTCCAACAGAAGGGTGCAGGAGACCTCTAGTGGCCAAACATTGTATTGACAGCCACATTCCCTCATACTTGTCAAAGCTCATTAGAATTTATGAATCATGATAAATCTCTTAGTTTCTAAGGTGTCACAGCATTTTCTGCCTGCATACAGACATAGCTACTATATATCTATATAATATATACAACAACAATGTGCATTTATTAGGCAACTCTGATATCAGTAGATGCTTTTTTAAAATGACAATTTTAATCTTCCTCTTTACAAGTTAAAAACTTGTCTTCTTTCTTTGTCTCAGTTCATGCTATTGCTGTGTAACTACAGCCATTTGTGCTTACGGGCTGTAGGTCTAAAATGATTCTCTCCCCTCAAAAGAGTAGTGACCCACATCTGTTGTATTTGTGAAGTGGTTTTGTAAGTAACAAGGTTGCAAACAGGTTTTTTTCCAACAACAAGAGCAAAGAAACAGGAAATCTATTAAATATGCTGCCTTAATTCAAATAACTAAAAACAAGTTTTGACTATTTTCTAGTTCAGTTACCACTTATTTGAAACTGAAACTTATTACTAGACATGGGCACTAACGGGGGAAAAAACCCAAACACGCTGTTTGTTGTCCATTGCCAATGACAAACACAAACAGATGAACAGTAACGAAAATGTCCCGTTAATGAACATGTTCGGTGTTCATGGGGGCCAGACCAGCCACCATTGGACTTAGAAAGCCCATATTCACAGGGAGTGTTCAGCAGGTTCTCCTCCAACCATCACCCAAGTTTGTACAAGATTGCAATACGGATCTTGGAGTTATACATTCCCAAATACGATGCCCCCAGGAAACTCCCATCTGACACAATTGGAGTGACCAGCTGACTTTGGCCCTGTGTACAAGCAGTGGACTCGAAAGTGGGCTGCCTCCCCTCTAGGGGGCAGGGGGGTTGGCTGCTTGCCAGCGGCACCCGCCAAGTGCCTGCCCGCCAGGCCTCAAAGAGGCTACTTTCCGCCAAGGTATAAAGGCATTATGTCGGCGGCCACCAGGCCTGGTGGGTTGAGGGAGGTGGTGGTGGGCCACCTCCCCTCTAGGGGCGGGGGAGGGTTGTTCACTGGCTGGCAGCACCCACCATGTGCCTGCCCGCCAGCCCTCCCAGAGGCTACATTCCACCAAGGTATAATGGTGGGTGTTATCAGCGGCTGCTGGGCCTGGCAGGCTGGGGGAGGCGGTGGCGGGCCACCTCCCCTCTAGGGGGTGGAGGGTTTGGCTGCTCACCAGTGGCACCCCCAATGTGCCCACCCACCAAGCCTCCCAGAGGTGGTGCAGAGGCTGTTGCTGGCCAAACACACAAGCTGGACATGGAGCATTGGACGTTTAGGTACATGGGATAGGCAGGTTTCTCAATAGACAGGTGCATAGCTGTATGGGATAGGTGTATAGGATAGAGAGATGCATGGATACATTGAATACCTGTATTGGATTGACAGGAGAGACAGATACCGTATATGGGCATATTGGGGAGATGTGAATTGCATAAATATCTGCGTTATCCCGTCATTAGAAAGTTGGAAGGAAAGAACCAAGGCTGGGAGGTGGGGACCGCCCCTAACATGTAGAAGTGGAGGCTCACGTGCTGGCCGTGGAGGATGCCTTCCTCCTGTCATGGGGGAGGCATTGGTTCCCCTAGGAAAGGAAATTGTGGGCAGACAGGTAGGTGCCCATGTGGGGAGCTGTTAGGCTGCCCCCCCCCCCGCATCAACCACCGGCCTGCCATTATGGATGTGGCAGCTTATTCAGAACTCCCTACAGAAGACGGCAGTTCCACAGAATCTGCACCACTCAGAGACAGCTTACCTGTGCAGGCAGTACAGGCAGGCTGTCTCCAGCATCACCCACCTTCCTGCCTTCAGGGAAAGGATGGGTGTTGCGGCCGGGACCCATTCCCCGCTGCTTAAAGGGGACAGCAGGTGCCCATGGATACGGGGTCCTGTACTGTATAACCATATGTGCAACAGCTCCTGAGCTGTCCTTCGTGCCCAAAAGCAGCAGCAGCAGACAGCACCCACCTTCCCGTCCTCATGGAAAGGGTGGGAGTCGCTGGACCCATTCATCCCTGCTCAGAGGGGGCAGCCAGTTCCATTGATAGGGGGCACCATGCGGTACAAACACATGTGCAACAGCTCCTGAGCTGCCCCTCGTGCCCAAAAGCAGCAGCAGCGGACAGCACCCACCTTCCTGCCTTCACAGAAAGGGTGGGAGGGACCCATTCCCCCCTGCTCAGAGGGGACAGCAGGTGCCATAGAAAGCGGGGCACCATGCGGCATAACCATATCAGCAACAGCTTTTGACCTGCCCCTTGTGCTCAAAAGCGGCGGCAGCTGACATGACCCACCTTCCTGCCTTCGAGGAAAGGACAGGATGGGCAGGACAGGACAGGTCGTTGGGAAGGGTCTCATGGGTTCCATCCACAGGGCAAGGATGAAAAAGGGAGCGTCTGGGAACTTGTCACGGAGAGGACACGATGGGCAGGAAAAGTCATGGGGAAGGGTCATTTGGGCACAATCCAGAAAGAGGTTAAAAGTGGGACCGGGACCTTGTCATGGAGAGGGGGACAAAGGGTTGCCAGCCACATTGAGGAGCAGGACTGGGAAGACCCCTTTGTTGGCAAGCCATGAGCCGAGAAACCCACTGGGTCGCGGGGCAGCGGAGGCAGCTGATGTGACCCACCTTTCTACCTTCGCAGAAAGGATGTGAGTCATGGTGCGGGACCCATTTCCCCCTGCTCAGCGTGGACAGAAGGCGCCATGGATAGGGGGCACCGTGTGGTACCATACAACCACCTGCGCAACAGCAGCAGAGCTGTCCCTTGTGCCCAAAAGTGGCAGCAGCTGACATCATCCACCTTCCTGCCTTTGCGGAAAGGACGGAATGGGCAGGACAGGAGAGATCATTGGGAAGGGTCTTACTGGCTCCATCCACAGTGGACGAAGATGAAAGAGGGACCGTCCGGGAACTTGTCAGGGAGAGGACGTGATGGGCAGGACAAGTTGTGGGGAAGGGTCGTATTGGTGCCATCCAGAGAGAGGTTGAAAGAGGGACCGGGACCTTGTCAGGGAGAGGAGGACCAAAGGTTACCAGCCGTGGAAGCAGCCCCGAGAACTGAGGGAGGCTAGAGCCTGCTGCAGAGGAGCTTGGCCTAGAACCACAGTAGACTTGGGGTGGCCCAGAGCCCAGGTAGATCCAGGTCCATGGAGGGATACCCAAGTAGGTTGAGATTGACCTTGATGAAGGTCAACATATCCACCAGGTCCAGGTGCAGACGTGCGCAGTGGGGACCGAGGTCTCCCAGGTGGGAGAACACCCGCTCGATCTGCACATTGGTGGGAGGGCAGGACAGAATGTTGGTTGCCTCGATGGACAGGTTCGGCCATACGGCAAATTTACTCACCCAATACTCCAAGGGGTTGGAATGGGGGGGGGGCTTGGTGGGCTCCGTGAGGTACTCTTGCACCATAGCCTTCGTCGAGTCCTCCACTGTGAGAATGCACCCACTGTGCTGCAGCCAACCACAAAGCCAATCGAAAAGGCCCAGAGATCAAGTGGGGCTGTTTGGGTGGGTCTCTCCTGGCATGGCTCTCTTCCCAACTCCTCCCCCCTGCTGCTCCTCCTCCTCCTTCTCCGTTGCCTGCCACTCGCCACTGCCCGGTTCCCTCCGTCCTGCCTTCTCTTTCTGGAAACGGAGCACTGCTGTGCGGAGCTCCTTTTTCCAGCGCTGCATCTGACCAGCCCGCATGGCGATGCTGCCCTTGATCTGGGGGTAACAGAGGGAGGCCATTTGGTATGGCACCTCGTGGCACAGAGGATGCAAGTGCTCGGCCACACATGCCTGCATCCTCCTCATAAAGTCCTGGACCCTGGGGAACAGCTCTTCCTCGTACTTGAGCTTCTAGGCCAGGAAATGGTCGAGCCCGTGGATAAGGGGGATGACCTGGCTCAGGCAAGCCTGGTTTTCCTGTATTGATAATATTGATTTATTGCTTGTAATCGTATTGTTTTATATTGCTGGCTTTTGCTGTAATAAATTGGATTTGGATTTGGCAAGCCTCGTATGAGTACAAGAGCTCGGTGGCCTCCTTAAAGAGTTTCAGCATCCGGGACACCTGGGCAAGGACTCTCTGATCCATGGAACTGAGGCTCAGCTCCTGTCCCCTCATCAGAACATCCGTAGATAAAACGATGTCCTGCAATGGGCCCTTCTGCTCCACCAGACGACATACCATATCGCAGGTGGAGTTCCAGCGGGTGGGCAGGTCCTAAAAGAGTTGGTGCTCGGGTTCCCCCCTCCCCTTACCTCTGGAACAGCTCGTGGGAAGAGTTGATGCTGCGGGAGAAGTGGGAAGCGATGCAGCAGCAGCTCTCCAGCAGATTACGTATCCACAACGTTCCCTCACCCCAGCTGTCCCTTGGCTTGCTCCCTAGCCCGAGCATGTCCCTCATCATCAGGTGCAGCTTGTGCGCCATGCACACCAGGCCCGTGAGGGATGCCTCTTTCAGGGTTGCCAACATGTTGCTTCCCGTGTCCGTCACTATGAAGCCACGGACAAACTCTTCCCCACCAGCTGTCCACTCCCTCAGTGCCGCCTTCACGGTGGTGGCAATGTTCTTCCCAATATGGACCTCGTCCATCCACCAGACCTGGAGAAGAGCTGCCCTGTATCCCGGTGTCAAACATGGCACATTTTTCTGGGTGCCCGTTCTTGGCCTGGGGCGGCAGAGGTCCTCTGGTTGCTACCAGTGAGCGGTGATGGCAAGGTAGCCGTGATGGCAGGTGCTCCAGAGGTCAGCTGTGAAGTGTACTGTATGGCCTTTGGCAGCCGACAGCTCCCTGAGCACCATGTCTCGCACAGATTGGTAGAGGGCAGGCAGGACTTGATGCCCAATGGTGCGCCATGACGGCATGGAGAACCATGGGGCAAAGTGCTGAAGCAGCCTTTGGAATCCCACACCCTCCACAATGGATAAGGGGAATCCTTGCAGGGCAATTGTCTCTGCCACGACACAAATGGCCGCTTCCACAGTCCTTGACCTCACCCTTTTCAAGAGCACTATCCCCGACCCCAATGGAACAACCTCCCCAAGGACGGCCTTTCTGACCGTTCGCTCCCACCAGCAGCACCCTCAGGGTAAGGCTTCTTGCTTAGGGTGGATTTCAGTAACTCTACCACTGCTCCTAGCTCAGAGGAGCTGGTAGTCCTCTCTCTCCCCCAGCAAGATGTTTCGCTGTCCGAGGACGGAGACCACAGGCTCGGGTGGGGCGTCTTCAGGTGCCTAGTCAAGACCGTTGATGACAGGTGCTTTGGGTCATTGGCCCAGTGCACCAGGCCATCACAGACATGTCACCGCACCACACGGGGGCCATTCGAAGAGCCTGAAAGTGCCTCCATACAGAGATTGAACCATGGCCCACTAACTGTTCCAGGGAAAGGAGGACGAAGGATTACTGGCTGCGCCACAGAGCTGGAAATGGAAGATGGAGTGAGGGGTGGACTGCAGGCAGGGACAGCACTGAGGGATTGGGATAAGGATGGGATGAAAGTTTCATCGAACCCAAACCATTCCTCCATGGATCCCTCGGCCTCCTCCTCCTCAAACATTTGAAAGAGTTCCTCTTCCCTCAGCGGCAGGAGCTCTTTGGCCTCCTCCAAAGCCTCCACAGGTGATTTTTGGGGAGCGGGAGTCTCTGCTGCCCCAGAGCCCTGCCTAGTACTGCTTCCCATGGGGCAACCAGGACAATCTTTGCACTTCCCCCCACGAACACCATTGGCTCCCGCCTGAAGCCTCGTTGTACAGCAAACAAGAATTAAGGAGGAAAGAAAAGGAGAGAACACTGTGAGCCCTCAGCCGAGGCGCCTACTTAGCTTGGTCCCAGGGCCTGACAGGAGCCCTGGAACCAGAGGGAAGGGGCTAGAGCCCTAGCCCAGTACTCCCAGATACTTGACCGGATCAGGCACTAATAATCAGAGTAGGCCCTCAGCCGAGGCGCCTACTTAGCTTGGTCCCAGGGCCTGACAGGAGCCCTGGAACCAAAGGGAAGGGGCTAGAGCCCTAGCCCAGCACTCCCAGAAACCTGACCAGATCAGGCACTAATAATCAGTGTGAGCAATCAGCCAAGGTGCCCACTGAGCTTGGCCCCAGGGCCTGGCAGCAGTCTTAGAACCAAAAGGATGGGGTAGAGCCCAAGCCCAGCATTCCCAGAAACCTGATCAGATCAGGCACTAATAATCAGTGTGAGCCCTCAGCTGAGGTGCCCATTGAGCTTGGCACCAGGGCCTAGCAGCAGCCCTGGAACTAGAGGGAGAGGCTAGAGCCCTAGCCCAGCACTCCCAGAAACCTGACCAGATCAGGCACTAATAATCAATGTGAGCCCTCAGCTGAGGTGCCCACTGAGCTTGGCCACAGGGCCTGGCAGCAGCCCTGAAACCGGAGGGAGGGGATAGAGCCCTAGCTCAGCACTCGCAGAAACCTGACCAGATCAGGCACTAATAATCAGTGTGAGCCCTCAGCCGAGGTGCCCACTGAGCTTGGCCACAGGGCCTGGCAGCAGCCCTGGAACCAGAGGGAGGGGCTAGAGCTCTAGCCCAGCACTCCCAGAAACCTGATCGGATCAGACACTGCTAATAATAATAAACACTGTGAGCCCTCAACTGAGGTGCCCAGTGAGCTTGGCCTCAGGGCCTGGCAGCAGCCCTGGAACCAAAGGGGATAAATCCCTATCCATACACACAAAAAATCCTAGCTCCAATGCACTCTCCCAGTCTCTCTTCCAAAAGGCTAGCAACAGCTCTCTCCCATTCCACTGCCTGCTGAAACTGAAAGCCAGTCTGGGAGCACAGTGCTTTTTATAACCAGAGGTCCCATAGAGCAACACAGGAGGTCTGTGGTTGGCAGTCAGAACTGCCTAACAGGGTTTGCAGGGATGAGATTGGAGTTCCCATGGCCACAGAACACCACCTTCCCCCCTCTAGTGTCTGCTCCCATGTAACCAATTGTAACCAATTTGGCTCTCCACACTTGGAAGGAAGACCTGCCCATCAAGCTAAGTTGGGCTTAGATTGGGGTTTCCAGGGCGACAAAAGGAGTGCAGACAGCGTTCAGGCAGTCCCTGCCTCCATTGCCAAGGGAATTGATTGAAGGTGCCTGACTACCAGGACATTCCATCAAGGACTTAAAGGTCACTGTAGTTCAACAGAAACCTTTCAAAAACAAAATCCAACGGGAAGCTGCTGAATTGGAATTCATATGTAAACGTGACTCAGTCAAGCTGGGACTGAATAGAGACTATGAATGGTTATCTCATTATCAGAAGTAACTGACTTCCTTAACAGAACCAAACTGATCTCCATATCAGAAGCTACTGTTTGCATCTACTCCTCTCTCCCCTCTCCATCTATATATCTGACCAGTTTCTTCTTGCCCTCTATGCATCTGATGAAGAGAACTGTGATTCTCAAAAGCTTATGCTACAATAAAGTTGGTTAGTCTTAAAGGTGCTACTGGACTCTTTTTGATAGGGAAATTGTATAGCTCTAGGGAGATAGTTTCAGGTGGGTAGCCATGTTGGCTTGTTGTAGAAGAGCAAGATTCGGGTCCAGTAGTAGTCTGACAAGGAGAGCTTTGACTCTTGAAAGCTCATACCTTGGAAATCTAGTTGGTCTTCAAGATGTTACTGAACCCAAATCATGCAACTGTAGACAGAGACAAATTAGTGCAGGTTATACCGATTTCCTGTTTTAAACTATCAATACATACAATAAACCTGTGAATTATAGTTCACTCAAGTTTTAGTAACAAGCCTGTAGAATTGTTGACCAGCACACAAAAACAAAACTAGTAGTCAGCTAACAGATGTAAATTAATACTGAGCAGATACATGCTTCTGTATTTTGCTTTGATTTATATTAAATTATAATTAAAAATAAAATCGATACATGTAAAAAACACAATTCACACTATGATTCAATTATACAGTATTATCTGTGATGCCCTCATCACATATCTAATTCTGAATCTGGTTCCTAGGCAGATTTAAAAAAAACCCTCAGAGAACAGAGACAGGTACAGGTAGAGGGGATCCTCCAGGATTGTAACAACAACAACAAAAAGGAAACATTTTTTAAATTAACTTTTTAACTAAAAGACTTAGATTTCGTGACACTATAATGAAAAATCTTGAAGAAGAGTGGGAACAGCTACCATGTGAGCCAGGCAAGCAGTGATACTGCAGGAAGGGAAGCAGGCAGACGGATGGGATGGAGGTTGGGTTGGGATGGGAGAGGCTGCTGCATGCTGCAACTGTTCCCTGTTGCCACCAGATGAAGCAGACAATGGAGGCAGTGGTGCTGCAGGCCTGAAGACAAGCAGGGAGTATCACCACCACCACCACCACCACCTTCCTGCCACATGAACCAGGTGGACAGAGGCACTGCATTTAGGCAGAGAGGGAGGTGGTTCAGGGGCACCCACTGCCAAGCAGTGGATTCACACACACACCCCAGCGAGTCTCTTGGGTCCTCCCTTGCCAACATCTAATTCTTAGACAAGTTCAGGTTTATAAGTTGCTTCCCATCTTTTTCTTTTTGTCACTTATATATGTGTTATATATAGTAACATGCACATGTGTTTTATATAGAGAGAGTCAGATATGACAAATTCATGCATAAAATTAGATGCAGAGGAGTTAGCCGTGTTAGTCTGTGGTAGCAAAATCAAAAAGAGTCCAGTAGCACCTTTAAGACTAACCAATTTTATTGTAGCATAAGCTTTCGAGAATCAAGTTCTCTTCATCAGACGCATGATACAGAGACTGGTCAAATACAGAGAGGAGGGAAAGAAGGGGAGGAGAGAGAAGAGGCAATTAGGGGGGGAAACCAAAACATTCCTTTGCTAGTATATGTAAACATCTCCTTTTGGTGTGTGGATCAGTTGGCTTCAAAGGAGTTTGCCCTGTTAGTTTGTAGCAGCCAAACAGCTAGACCATCCAATTCCAATGCAGTATGAGCCTTCGATAACCACAGCTCTCCCTGCCAGATGTGTCTGACAAAGAGATCTGTGGTCCCTGAAAGCCCACGCCAGGTGCCACTGAGCTCCCCCAGACCCCGCCTCTGTAAAGGAAATCTGTTACCTGTGATAATGTGATAACCATTCATAGTCCCTATTCAGTCCCAGCTTGACAGAGTCAAATTTGCATATGAATTCCAGTTCAGCAGCCTCCCGTTGGATTTTGTTTTTGAAAGGTTTCTGTTGAACTACAGCGACCTTTAAGTCTTTGATGGAATGTCCTGGTAGATTGAAGTGTTCTCCCACTGGTTTCTGGACGTTTCCATTTCTAATGTCAGATTTGTGTCCATTTATTCTTTTGCGTAGAGGTTGGCTGGTTTGTCCAATGTACAGAGCAGAAGGACATTGTTGGCACATGAGGGCATATATCAGATTGGAGGATGAGCAGCTATAAGAGCCAGAGACAGTGTAGTTGATGCCATTGGGTCCTGTAATTGTATTCCCTGGGTAGATGTAGGGGCAGAGCTGGCATCTGGGTCTGTTGCAGGGCCTGGTACCTGTGCTGGTGACTCTGCTGGCTGATTCATGGTTGTGAGTGAGAAGTCGTTTAAGGTTGGGGGGCTGTCTGTAGGCAAGGAAAGGTCTTCCACCCAGGGCTTCTGAGAGAGAGGTATCATGAGAGAGAGGCTGCTGAACTGGAATTCATATGCAAATTTGACTCTGTCAAGCTGGGACTGAATAGGGACTATGAATGGTTATCACATTATCACAGGTAACAGATTTCCTTTACAGAGGCGGGGTCTGGGGGAGCTCAGTGGCACCTGGCGTGGGCTTTCGGGGACCTTTACAGAGGCGGGGTCTGGGGGAGCTCAGTGGCACCTGGTGTGGGCTTTCGGGGACCACAGATCTCTTTGTCAGATGCATCTGGCAGGGAGAGCTGTGGTTATCGAAGGCTCGTACTGCATTGGAATTGGATGGTCTAGCTGTTTGGCTGCTACAAACTAACAGGGCAAACTCCTTTGAAGCCAACTGATCCACACACCAAAAGGAGATGTTTACATATACTAGCAAAGGAATGTTTTGGTTTCCCCCCCTAATTGCCTCTTCTCTCTCCTTCCCTTCTTTCCCTCCTCTCTGTATTTGACCAGTCTCTGTATCATGCGTCTGACGAAGAGAACTTGATTCTCAAAAGCTTATGCTACAATAAAATTGGTTAATCTTAAAGGTGCTACTGGACTCTTTTTGATTATGCATAAAATTGCAACTTTCCTACTTAAAATGCATACGAGAAAAGATTAAATTTCATGTTATCCATAGCTTAACAGTAAAATTTGCCAAAATGTCTAAAGCAATAACAAAGGAACACATTTATGCAACATATCCACTGTATACACCTGATGCAATGGATATTTTGTACCTGAATATCATTATTTTCAGACAAAGGGACAAATCACATGATCAGTTATTCTAGATGCTATTGCCTGGGTGCGGAATATCAGCCATGTAGCGGCTGTTTACAAAACAGTATGTAACGAAAGTTTAGATCAGCCAAATTTGAGGATGTGAGCTCCACATTTTTTTGAAAGCTGCATTTAAAAAAAAAACTCATATATAATAATAAATACAAAAAAGTAAAATTTTAGTATTACATGTCTAAGTAATGTAATAACAGTGCAGTGCAGTGGTTAGAATAACAGACTAGGGTTTGTCAGACTAGGATTCCATTTGCAATGGAAGCTTGATGGCTGCCCATTAGGCAGTCGCGCTCTCTCTCAATCTTATCATATGGAGCAGGATTGCTATTGTAAGGATAAAACAGAGGAGGGAGAACAATCTTGTAAACCCTTTTGGGTTCCTATTGGGAAACTGTAACTTTGAAGGTGGAATAATTTACGAAGACGCTGGAACTTTTAAGCTGGGTAAAAACTTGGAAGTTAGTGCTTGAACATCATGAGGAGCAATGCACTAATTTAAACTGATGTTCAAATTGTACTTTCACTGCTTACATATTAAAATGAATTGGATGTGAGGGCGATTTGGCTGTGACATCTGTCACCCCATTGATCGCCAGGGTTGATTCGGCTGATCTGGCTGGCTAGGCGGGTGTACCCTTCCTCCCTCACCACTCCATGTGTGTCCCTCCCGAAGCTGTGCACTCGGTGGAAGAGGACGACCATTCCAGATAGAAGGAGTGTACCGTTCTTCGGTCAAGGGTATTAAAATGAATTGTCAAAATTACAGGTGCAACCCAGCCAAGTTAAAGTACAGGAGAGTTAAGAATGTGTTCTACATAAAAATATCACTCTGTCAACTCCTTTGAATACCTTGAAAGCTATGGGAAGATGACTGTACATCAGGAGTACCATTTATAGCAAGTGACGGGACTGGAGCAACTAGCACCCACTTGAGTCACTGCTAATGGCCACAGAGCCAAGTAAGTTTCACAATATTTCATATGAGGATAAACTTAAGAATGATTGAATCTTGGTCCAGTTTATGTGCATAACACCTTTCCCTTTCACTGGACCCTCTTCTGCCCCTGAAATTATAATCATGCAGGTGAGTGGATTTGTAGGAAAACTGCTGGGAGCAAAATGGGAAGATGCGGAATGGGGGGAGGGAGAATATTAGCAAACATTTCCCACTCCTCCTGCGTAGATGGAAAAGCCATTCCATCAGAGGTGCTGCTGCTGTGCAGCATACAGCCTGTAGCAACAATAATAGTTTTCATTGTGAATAACATAGGAAGAAAGGGAAACCAAGACACCTGCTTATGAACATCTTTCCATGAAAAAATGTTATTTACTCACAGGTATATGAATTTGGAATCACTACCATTATCCTGTCTTATGCTGTAGTCCTCAGCATCCTCTTTCAGAACGTTATAGTTCACTACCCTGTATATGAATAGTACACTACCCTATTATATGAATATTTCTTGCTTAACTTTGGTTAGATTGTATTGCAGATTACAATCTAACCAAATTTAAGCATTGTATTACAGTAAAGAATATTAAATGTAATTAATTAATTTTAAACATTTATAAACCCAACTTGTTCCCAGAAAACTGGGACCCCCAGGAAGATAAAAAAATGAAACAATGCATAGTAAAAACACCAAAGAATATAACTATTAAAATAACCAAGGATAACAAATTTAAAATAAAGTCTAAGCAATTACCCTTCAAAACCAGAGTATTAAAACCCTCATCCAGATGAGCCAAAAACCCTGCTAAAAAGTTCAGTCTTAAATCCTCTCAGATGGGATACAGATATGCAAAGTCCTCTGGCAGACTGTTCCACAGGATTGAAGTAGCTACTGGAAAAGACTGTGAACAGGCAGTTCTTGCTCTCACAGGAGCTGGAATCACTAGAAGGCATCGCTGTGTTCAGCGGAGCTATCACAGCAAGTGGTTCCTCAGATAGGTGGGCCTCAAGGTTTGACAGGCTTGAATGCTAAGCACCAGCTCATGGCCAGCCGCTGACTACACAGAGTGCCACATTTTGCACTAACTCTGGTTTCTGAATCATCTAGGAGGGCAGTCGTCTCTATAAAGAGCATTATAATAGACAAGCCAAGGGGCTGATGTTGCGTGGATCAGAGCAGCCAGATAAGCCTTCTCCCTACTTGGATGCTGCCTAAGGGCCAAATATAGCTGGTAAAAACTCTTGGCTTAGCTTTGACTGCTCATTCACTTTAAATTGGAGGGGATATACTCCATATTTCTTTGCTACAAATGTAAGCAATTAAAAATTTCCATCTTCGTCAACATCTTTTGAAGCTGGAAACATATACAAGGCAAAGAACGTTTTGCTAAGCAAGGCTTATAGAATACTGAGAGTTGTAGCTGATTTAATTCTTTATTCAATTAAATTAACTGTTAATATTTACCTATTGCTCCCCTCCCACCCCAAATCGGAATGAAGAGGCAGACACAAGGTTTGGAACTAAAGGGCCACTTTATTAATATAACATCAACCATTAAATATGGCAAGGGCCAACTAGCGGTACAGGTTGAGCCACGGGGTCACCCCTGGACCACTGCCTTGACCTGTCTGGGAGAGCCCCACAGCCCCAGGTGGGAGCCATCAATGTAATGGCTATACTCGGGCCAGCCAGGCAAAATGGTTCCCCCCTTCAAGCTCCTAAAGCCTCAGCCGTACAACATGAGGGAAGGACTTGCACATGGGGTTCACTGCAGGCAGTCTCCAGGTGGTGGAAGCCGTCACAAGCATACCATCCATTCCTGGGGAATTGCCAAGGGGTGCTCATTGATCCGCTCCCTATCCCCAAACTCTCTCCTGCCAGTGACTTACAATGATGCACCACCATTGTCAATTACCTCAAATCTCTGCCTGCAGTGCAAGGTAGGAGAAAAAACACCTCTCTCCCTTTGCTAATATGGGGAGAGGAGAAAAAAAATCCTACCTGGCTCTAGGAACAGCAGCCGGCTAATCCTGCACTACTACAGGGTGAGGTGGGTGGGTCAAGCACACAGAGCAACTGCTAGCCGGGAAGGCGGAGCTGCCTTCTGTTCTGTCTCCACCCCCTGGCCAAATCCCCATATCCCCAGGAGATGCCTCTGCCTCCTCCTCCTTCCAAGGAGGCAAAATACGGTCCATCTCAAGCCGCTGCATGGCAGCCAGGAGTACCACATTCCTGTTGAACATTTTACAGGTCCAAAAGTATTTTAATTACTCATATCTATTCCACAATTAACTTCAGCTTACTATTTAACTGATTTACCATTAAATACTACTACTCTGTCTCTATTTTTAGCAACTTTACTACACTTTAGCAACTTTACTGCCAGTTTGGTGTAGTAGTTAAGAGCACGGGACTCTAATCTGGAGAACCAGGACCGATTCCTCACTCCTCCACTTGAAGCCAGCTGGGTGACCTTGCGTCAGTCACAGCTTCTAGCTCTCTCAGCCCCACCCACCTCACGGGGTGTTTTGTTGTGGGGATAATAATGACATACTGCTCTGAGTGAGTGTTAAGTCATCCTGAAGGGCGGTATATAATTTGAATGTTGTTGTGTTGTTGTTGTTGTTGTTTACTCTGGGGCAATTCTTGTTGGAAGAAATTGCAGAACAGTAATATTTAGCATGTATGTATCATACTGTAGTATTCAAAGACTTTATATACCTTACTACAGGGCAGTGCAGGGCTGGGCTGTAAAGGGTCACTCTCAATATGGGCCACTATCAGTATTGCCACATTGCAGATTGGAAGCTGAAGCAAAGAAAAAAAGAGGTTTACCTAACCAGCAACTTAGGAAAATGTTTAGTGAAAGTATGAAATGTATTTGCTTTACTCTCTGTGGCCTTGATCCAAAAAAACTTTGCTGGCATATCTACATGTAAAGCACCACTCAGCGTCATCCCTCATTCCAACTACTCTTTGTTTAAAAAGCAGCCTGAAATTCACTTTGTGTGTGCACATGTTGGAGACAGATGATGCCATTCTTTTAAACATAAAGGGGAGCCCCACTGACCAAACATTTGTGAAAGTGTTTTGCAGAATCAGAGTCATGTTGCTATGGTATGTATTTTAGAGCTGGTCTTCGATAATAATAAATAATTCCATTCAAAATCACTTGAAAGCAGAGATACCAAAACAGTGCATCTAGGAGGACAAGATTCTGAGAGCCCTGGTTACTCCGGCAAGACAGGCAAGTTGCAAACTGTTTTCATATAATGATCAGATGGGGTCTAGGTGGTGTGATGGGGATCCCGGGAAAATCTCTGGGGGCCTGTATTGTCCCCTCAGCAGTCCCATGGGAGAGCATATGGACACTTAAGCCAAGGTTAAATTCATTTATAGAGAACATTTCTATGCCACATTTCCACCCAAATAGTGACCCCAAAAGGGTGAAAACTAAACATTAAAATAATTCAACATTTAAAACAGTTAAAATAAAATATATACACACACAATAATAATAAAAAAAACAAAAACTATGCATAGCTCCATCAGGGAGGAGGCTAATATAGATAAGTGCACAGTATTACATCTGGGCCACAAAAATGTGAAGCACAAATACTGGATGGGGGATACACTTCTGGGTAGTATTGTATGCAAAAGAGATCTTGGAGTAAGAGTGGACTGTAAACTAAATATGAGCAGTCAGTGTGATGTGGTGGCAAAAAAGGCAGACTCAGTCTTGGGTTGTATCAAAAGGGCCATTGCATCGAAATCGCAGGAGGTCATAGTCCCTCTCTATACTGCCTTGGTCAGGCCGCACCGGGAGTACTGTGTGCAGTTCTGGAGGCCTCACTTCAAAAAGGATGTGGACAAAATCGAAAGGGTGCAGAAGAAAGCGATGAAAATAATCAGGAGTCTGGAGACTGAGCCCTACGAGGAAAGGCTGAGGGCCTTGGGAATGTTTAGTATGGAGAAGAGAAGATTGAGGGGGGACATGATTTCTCTCTTTAAATATTTGAAAGGCTGTCATTTGGAGGAGGGCAAGCAGCTGTTCCAGTTGGCAGCAGAGGATAGGACTTGAAGCAACAGATTTAAATTACATGCAGAAAGGTATCGGCTAGATATTATGAAAACTTTTTCACAGTCAGAGTAGTTCAAAGGTGGAATCAGCTGCCTAAGGAGGTGGTGAGCTCCCCCTTCACTGGCAGTTTTCAAGAAGAGGCTAGATGAATATTTGTCAGGGATGCTTTAGGCTCATCCTGCACTGGGCAGGGGGTTGGACTAGAAGGTCTGTATGGCCCCTTCCATGTGACTCTGTATTATTGTAAGTATGCCAAACAGAACAAAGAAGTCCTCATCCAATGATGCAAGACAACTGTAGAAGGAGACATACAAATCTCTCTGGAAAGGGGGTTGCAAAGCTTTAGCATCACAATTACTCTTACTCGGGTTGTCACCCATCTAGCCTCAGATGGCGGGGGCACTTGAAGGAATTCCTCTGAAAATAACCAGAGTTGATGGGTAGGTTCATATGGGAGAAAGCAATCCTTAAGGTATGCTGGCCTCAAACGATATAAGGTTTTAAAGATCATGTACCAGCACCATGAATTGGGCCCAGAAACACACAGGAGCCAGTATACATGGAACAAAACTGGAGTGAGGTGCTGTACCGCAGTGGTAAAGTGGCTGGGTTGGATGTCAGCACTTCTGGTTTGAATCCATCTATTGCCATGAGCTCAGCAGGTGACCTTGGGTAAGCCACTCCTCTCAGCCCTAGCTCCCCAGTTATATTGTAGGGATAACAACACTGACTGTTTACCACTCTGAGTAGTCACTAATTTGTCCAGAAGAGTTGTATAAAAGCACATCATCATCATTGTTGTTGTTGCAGTTGTTATTAGTGATATATGGTTATTAGTGATATATGTTATTAGTTTTATATGGTTTTCATACACTGAGCAGGTGTTTTATTAGAAAGCTGTGTTAATTTATTGTGACTTTATCTTGTATATTTTATCTTCTGTTGTAACCCGCCCAGAGTCCACTCGCGGGAATGGCAGGATATAATAATAATGATGATGATGATGATGACGACGACGACAACTAATAATAATAATAATAATAATAATAATAATAATAATAATAATAATAATAATAATATGGCCCCTATGATCCACTCCAGGTCCAGAAGCACCCCCTAATTAACTAACCTGCTCCTTTATAGGGAGTGCAACCCCAAACAGAACAGGAGATACCCATTTCCTGGGCCAGACATTCCCCCCTCACCAGTAGCACCTCAAAATTTTGTTGGGATTAATTTTCAGTTTGTCAGCTCTCATCCACAGTTTCTCCAATCTCTGTGGTATTTGCTGGAAGCATGAGATAGAGCTGAGTGTCATCTGAATATTGGTAACAACTCAATTCAAATCTCTGGATGACGTCTCCCAGCGGCTTTACACAGATGTTGAAGAACATGGGGAACAAGACAGAACCGTGCGGGAACCCTGTAGACCAGAGGTATATTTATGCTGATTGTGTAAAGCCAGTAACTGCTAACTTCCTTTCCTTAATTGCTTAGCTATCACCAAATTGATATATTATATGCTGCCTCAATTCAATATCAACCAGTCAATCTTTCAGCTTCACGTGTCAGAAATGTTGCTGGCGCAGAATTTACAGCTTTAATTGTAATAATTAGCACAATATGTCACTGTAATATTCCTTCTTAATAAGTGATTCTGATGGCTGCTTTCCCAGCCCACTGTATCAGCTTCTTAGAGAACAAATGATTTTCAACACAAAAGAATTATTGCTAGAACTATGCAACTAATTTTGAGTATCAGCTCTCTGACAACAGCTTTCATGAAACACAGGAAAGTGACCTCAGCAGTATTCTAAAGAATGGGGTGGAGCAAGAAACTTCATGGAGTAGGAACAAGATTTGGTGCCTGTAGTTTGTGCTTGGCTGTGTAGTCACACAGTGCTGCATTACTGGCATACCAGTAGTATTGCTAACATAAACAATAATAACCCTCCTGCTCTTTCACATGGCAATGAATTTTCAGTGCTCATGAAAAACTGCTGGACAATCAGCCCAATCCTTGACGAATTTGCTTCTTATACAGAAGAAAGATTGTCCCATAGATAGGGAGATTTTCAGTACATGAAAAGGAACGAATGTGTTCACCATAGGTATATTCCTGATTTGAAACTGTTTGAAACTACTGTCTTTCTTCAGCTTAAATTACTGGCAAAAACTACCATACTTGTGGTTCAGTGCTGTTTTATTATATTTACATCCCACAATTCCTCTAAAGAGAAAAGCATTTTATTTTACAGCAAGCCTGTAAGAAAGTCAATCAATGACCTCCATGGTGGAGGAGAGTGCTGTTAAGTTATAGCTGCTTTATGGCCACCTAGGTGGGATTTTCATGGCAAGTGACTAACAAAGGTGGTTTGCCATTGCCTGTCTCTGCAACCCTGATCTTCACTGGAGGTCTCCCATTAAATTACTAACCAAGGCTGACCCTGCTTAGCTTCTGATATCTGATGAGATCGGACTTGTCTGGGCTATTCAGGTCATGGCACAGTGACCTCCATAAAAAAAACAGAAATTTGACCCAGAGTTTTCCACATGATTGCCAACTCCAGGTTGGGAAATTCCTGGAGATTTGGAGGTGAAGCCTGAAGAGGGTGGAGTTTGGGGAGGGACCTCACCAGGGCATAATGCCATAGAGTCCAACCTCCAAAATTGTCATTTTCTGTCAACTGAAGATCAGTTGCAATTCTGGGAGATATCCAGGCCCCACCTGGAGGTTTGCAAACCCAGTTTTCCATGACCAAGCCCAACCTACAACTGAAGGACAGAAAGAATTCTTGAAAGAAAAAACATCTCCCCCCCGCCCCAATATTCTTACAATAGTAACAGGGAAATCAACCTCACTCATCATGCTTCCTGCTCTGAGTTTGGAAACAACTATAAGCATTGTGGGGATGCTTGGTAGCTCAATGAAGTTCCCCACCAAATGGTATTCCATTATATCCTGAAGAATTCCCTATTAGTCAGCTTCACTTAAGCAACTTTAATTCTATCCTCAAATACTGGCTTGCAGGCATCAGCAGTATAACTTTGAATTACTTTCCACCCTTCAAAAATAAACTGATTATCTCAGCTTCCAAAAATATACAGTAACTTTATTTTTATTAAAACAAGTTAAAGGCAATCTTTGCAATGGTGTGCATAAACAGTATTTTGCAATTTGGTTATAAATGATACGAAAAAGAATTTTAGCAATGTGTTACAGTCTCATTTGTCCAAATAAAGTGCAGGAAGGTAGGGACGTATTCTAATCAGAAATATGAATAAACAGAAATGGCATTTGCACAGAAGTTTCCTTAATAATTAGCTATAAAGGACAATAAAGTTGATGATCAATTGTTTTGAATCAACAAAACAGAAATAATAGAAGCCTTTCTGTATTCTACAATGAGGTGCTTCCTGAGCTGAGTTGAGAGATGCTCAGAAATTAAAGAGCAGAGAAGAGGCATTTTCTGGCTTTGAAAATACTACTTTTCTCCAGTATGGGATGAAAAGTTCTATGTTGCAATCCATAAACCATTTAGAGAGAGAATGGCTGGATTTCATGCAATTTAGTCTTCCCAAAAGACTTTCGAATAAAACATTCCTGGGTTAACCAATTTATGAAGACTGATGCTATGCACATTTAGTCACAAGTTCCACAGAATTCAACAGAGCAAAATTCCAAGTGAGAGAGCACAAGGTTCTCAGTCTAAATAGTTTTAACAACAAGTGCCATAAAATACATACAGTATTACCAAGAGAGGCAATCTATTCAAATTATGTACAGGTGCAATACTACTCTATCAGATATGAATAGATAATCTATTACTGGCAGTAGCAAAGGAATAAAATCCTAGAGCTGAAATCAGATTCTCAAAGTAATGTAGTTCTTTCTGACCTAGTAATATGGTTAACATTTCTAGACTAAGAGAAAATATTCCTTCATATATCCAGTCTTAACTGATATAAATCGAGAAGATACTGAATACATTTTATTTTGGTTCCTGCCTTCAGCTACTTCTCCAGGAATAAAAACACAAAAACAACTGTAGAAAACATCAAGTTGTATTCCATTACATCAAAGCCCTCATTATAATTTATGTCTGAAGGGAGGGGCATGGAAGAATGGTCAGGTTGTACACAGAACTGAGTAAACCAAACAACTTGTAATATTCTTCAGTCTGAAAAAATAATTTTCGTAACTGAAAAATTGCAGCTCTACTCTGTCACATTTGTTTGAAGACTCACTAGTGCCATCTCGGCTGACTACATACCATAAAGGTCAGAGGTTATCTGGTGGAAAAGAGAACTATTGTATTGCAAACCTTTGTAACTCCAGGCAAACATAAAAAATTCCATGCAACTTTAAGCTTTAAATGACTTTACTATTTGCATATAAGCAATTAAAATTTGTTTATGAGAACTGCGAGAGCCACACTATCATGAAATATGCAAACATACTATTCAGATCAAATTATTACCTGGTAAAATGGAGGTACAATTTATTCCTATGTATCTTAGAAAAATGACAACTAATTTGTAAATCATCAGGTTAAGCTCCACTATGGGACAAAAGAAAAAAGTGCCCTGATCATACATGAAGAGATGTGAGGAAAGTAGGGAAACAAATCCAAAATTGTTAGGGAACTATTCATTTCCTTTTTCTAATTTTGAATATTTTCCTATGAAGGTACACAAAAACTAATATAAACTATTCATTAAATGCTTTATTTCACTATTAAAGTATAAAAGCCATTTTTAAATCAGAAATGAATAACTTGTATATCTTTTACTCTTTGTGTATCAAGCAGGGATACACTGATATTTTGTCACGCAAGCATTTCCTTTACATGTTCAGGATCTAAAATAAATACTTCACAGATTTATTTGAACAGTTCACAGCTAAATGTGCAGGTGGTTGTGTAGCTAGCAATTTTACATATGTACTCAAAGAAAGATGTACCATTCTCACAAGGATTCTCAAAAACAACACTTACAGAAATGCATTTAATAACTATACTATAGAAAAGACTGACAGTTTTTCCCCACAGTATGAATGAAAGACAAATGCAAAGTGTTTTCACTTTTAATATTTTTAGTGTATTTCTAGATTGTCAGACGCCTGGGGGACCTTAAGTTGGGTAGAAAGGCAGCATAAAACATTTTAAATAAAATAAAATAATAAATGGATGGATAAATAGTGCATACTTCTCCCTTAGTAAATGGTTTTCTTCCCTGAGTTAGTTAATATTTTAAAGACAAGCTAGTTTTAAATCCTTTTCAAAGTTCAAGATAAGAGTCAAACATATCTGGCAGCAAAATAGAAGATGTGTTTAGAATAGAATGCCCAAATGTAAGACCTGGAAAAAGGGTCTAATACCTGCAGAATACTGGAACAGAGATTTGGGGCACTGCCATAATCCCTTGAATGTGCCCAATAATCCATTAAAAAAAAGAAAAAAATGTGTCCTGTTTCAGCATTAGCCACAGCATCTACACAACCAGTTTCTGCTGGCAAGTAAAAAAGACATTGGATTGCTCCATGTGCTATTCCTGCTAGGAGTGTGCACTAAAAAAAGTGTGTGTGTGTGTATTCTGGTTTTATTAGGAATTTCAAATGTATTTAGCTCCTTTATTTCCTAGGGGGGGGGGACTTTTCTGGGGTGGGGCTGGAGGGAACATCCTCACTCAACTGTTGTTGTTGTTGTTGTTATTCAAGCAAACAACACCAAACTGCAGCTAACCTAGGTCTGCCTGTCCACAAAAGATCCCCAACATTTCAAGTTGATTGGGTCAAGGGATCCAATTCTATGGGCCTCTGAAATGGTGCTCCCACCCACTCTCCATTATATCATATGGGGGAAAGCAACCATTATCCAATGCTTTCTCCATATCAAAGACAGAAGCCTCAAAAACAGCCTTTGTCAAACACATAGCCACCATACCAGCCAAGCTTCCCAATGCAAAGAGAACCAACAAAGCCCCCCAAAACAAATGTCAAACCAGAGTCTTAGCAGAACCAATGCCAAACCAGGGAATCGAAGCAGTACCAAACTGTAACAAGGGGCACAGTTACAAACCCAACAGCACCAGTGTTACTGACCAATGCTCGGTAGAACCCAGGGCTACTGCAAGCCCAACAGAACCAACATAAAACCAGAGAATCCCAGCACCCAAACTGGCAAGCCAGTAGTACTAAGGCAGCCAAGCAAACCTGGCAATGGCATACGGCAAGTAAACAATACCAGTTTATCTAAATATACTTAATAAGACAGATACATCCAGATATACTCAAATAATACCGAATAAGTATTTTGGGATATATTTTTAAACCTGAAATACCAAATTGCACATCCCTAATTCCTGCACACCAGGAAGCTGCTACATAGGTCTACAGTAGGGCTAACCTGCACTCTTACAATTCTAATTCGTAACAAATTACTAAGCCGTTTAGTGGCATGATTTAGCAAAGCACTTAACTCATGTATATACATTTAAGGGTATGCATAATTGTGCCCAAGTCAGCACAGCAGCAAACACTAACACATAATTGAATGAAAAAGAAATATATTCTTTCCTGAACTGTTCCAAGGGGTTCTTCTTAATCATGGCTACCACCAATACCCTTTTTCCCAGAGTCACTAAGCAGTAGAGGAGAAGTGATTATGGAGAAAACACTGCGGAGCTAAGGTAACGCTGGGAAGAACTCACAGAACTGGGCAAGCCATTTAATATGTTTTCATATATTAGTGTGGGTCTGGTTTATGCAACTGGGGTGCAGACAGAATCTTGTACTGGAGCCTATGGAAGCTCTAAAAAGTCCTACTCTTGCCTGATCCATGTAGCCAATAATAAAACTGAAATGTCCTTAACAGAAAAGCTGTTCTAAACATATGCAGGATTCACAAACTAGTATTACAAAGCTCTGGGTCTGCTAGCACCAGCATGTTAATGTTTAAATCAGCTTAATTAAATATGAATGAATGAATTTATTTGCAGTCAGAGACCATAACAACGACAATACATCCTTATCCTTATAATTAAATAAGTATATGCAGTATTTTGGGCCCAACTTTAGTTTTTTAGATAATGAAAAGTTTAGTATTAAACACTCTCTAGGACTTTGGCAAAGGAGAAGAAGCTTATTCTTCTTCAGAAGCAGAGCTGTGGTTCAACTGTAGGCCATCTGAGTTGAAAGCAGAAAGTCCCATGTTCAAACCCTGGCCTCTTCAGTTAAAAATGATCAGGAAATGGGGGGAAACTCTACCTGAGACACTGGAGAGCTGATGCCACTCAGAGTAGATAATATTGATCTTCACAGACTCATGGTCTGATTTAGTATCTGTTCGACTCTCCTGAATCCAAATGCAAACGATACTTATACTTATTAGGCATGAGTTCCAAAAAATCTACACAACGGGGCCAGTCAGGGATAGGATATGGGTTTCTATAAACCAGGAGAACCAGTTTTTAGTGAAAAATCGGGGGGGGGGGGGGTTGTGTGTGTGGGGGGGGGAATCTAATGTAAAGAAAACCCCAACCATGCACAAGCCTTCCAGAAAAACTAAATTTCACATGGCATTTGGGTTGCCATAGCATAATGAGATTTAGCAAAAGGAGAAAATGAGGCATACAGAAAGATTGAAAGAAGCAGACACAAATGGAGAAGGGGGAGGATGTTAGTGGAACCAGAGCAGCTGAAGTAGAAAGGAGGGAGGGACAGCAGAGCCAAAGGCAGCAGGAGGAAAAACAAGACTGTGAGGAAATGGTGAGCTACAGCCTGTTGGGGAACTGGGGGCACGAAAAGCTGGACCCACCAAGGGGAAGAAGGCCAAGAGTTGTATTTCTTCTACCATAATAGTCCTTACAGATGCCCAATGCGTAAGCTTCATATAATCAAACAACAGCCATGGAATGGACAAAGCACAGATTGCACAAGCAAGTCTAGACACTACGTATCCAACAGGCCATCTATATCACAGAAACACCAAAAACATCACCTAAACATTGCATAGACGAATTCTGTAGACCATTTACCAAGTGATAGCTTACTGTAGTGGGCTGATGTTATTTGTAGGGGCAAGAGTTTTACCATATCTCTGTAGTCAATCAGAAATCCTGCCTTCACAGTGTAGGTTGATACAATTAATATGAGGAAACATCAAATGAGCAATGTACTAGGACTAGGATTACCAAAATCTGAACAAACATGGCATATTAGGCATGATATAGAGTGTGGATAAATGAAGAAAAATGGCATGGCAACAGGGTAATATGTGCAGCAAAGTGTTATGTTCTATACATAGTATAATACATAATCCATTTCCCTTTGAAAAGCATCTTCCTGAATATTCTGTTACAGAGCATAGGAACATTCCCGACCTCCTCAGGCAGGTCATTTCACAAGCTGGAGACCACAGTACAAAAAGCACATGTATGGGCTGTTGGTGTTGGGAGTGTGACTCATGCAGATTATTCATCATGAGAAGTTTTTACTATGTAACATAAAGTCAAGATAACGGGGGGAAAGGAAAAAAGCCGACAAGTTTGAAAAACTGGCCTGAGATTTTCTCCCAAAGATCTGTAAAAGATACTTAACCTGCTTCCTTACTGAACACAAAAGTGGGACAGTGAAAACTGGTTAACTCAGAATTTTAACAAAGCTGACTTCTCCTGGGAATGCTAATCTGCTACTTCTCATGAACAGGGAAATGGAGAAAGTGACAGAAAATAAATTGGCAACTGGAGGGTCGAGACAGGAATGAAGTGAAAGCAAAATGCATCAGGAGAAGAAAAGGAAATGCAAAAGCAGAAACACAAGGTATATTATAATAAATAAGTATAAAAGGATCTTTCATAGTTCTAATATAGTGAATGTTACAACAAATTCCTCACTGCCATACAGTCCTTTATCACTTACCATCACCTCATCAGATTCGCAGAGCCTGTCTACCCATCCTTAATTTCGCCTCCTAAAATTTACAAAAATATATTTAAAAGTCAATGATATGTCTGTTCTTCCATTGAAATCCCATTTATTTTTAAAGATGACATTTTCTAATATACTACTGATTCAAATATACCTTATACATTTACTTCTGAGTAGAGGTTATTACTATGTAACTATGCACTCTTACTTGAGTGGAAACCCCACTGAAAACAGTTGGACTTGTTCCTGAGTAGGTATCAATAAGACTGGACTTTGTGTTGACATTATTTAAAAGATTAGCAAAGTTTATTTTGAAATCCACTGGATAATAGCGATGGTCACTTTTATCACTGACAAATTATAATAGTTCATAAATTTATTTAAAATTATTTTAATTAAAATTTAATTAATTTAAATTAAATCTATAAACTTTACACAGAGCAAACCCATGTTCAGTGTAAGGTACTTAGACACTTAAGGTAAACATTGTATGACTATTAAAATATAAATGAAGGTTTTTGTATATGCAGTGTAATCACTGCATGCAATATAATCAATACTATCATGGCTGGATATAAAGACACCATTCTGCAAGCAAAATGGCAGTTACACCAGTGTAACACTACTTCTATTGCTGGGGAAAAGACCATGAGTGTTACCAATTTCTCCTCTCATTGAAGAACCCCTTTGCCTACTACACTGTTCTTGGGGTCCCATGGTACTTAAAACCAGAACTGGACATGGTTTGCAGCAAGAGGGGTTAGATATAAAGTTTCTGGCAATTTTGAAGTCATGGGGGGAAGTTTTCCCCCTGTGCCACCTCATCACCAAAAACAAAAAAATGGGATAAAACTGAAATATATGCAGTAATAACTTTACTATCAAACCTAAACTTAGTTTAATGCTTTAAGAACATAAAATGCATTATTTGAAACTTTTTACAGCTAGCATATAAAATTGTACTATACATCAAACTGATGGAATCCGAAAGTACAAATGCCTTTGTTTTCAACAATCATAACTGCAAATATAGTTACTTATTTACTGTCGTTATAGTTTGCCTTGCTGAGATTCAAAGTGATTATTCAGTGTTAAGTCAGTAACAGTCCTTACGAAGAGACACGTATTAAGTTCAGTTTAGGTCGATACATTCAATATAAGGAGACATTTACTAGGACTAGGATTACTAAAATCAGAATGACTGAAATATATTAGGAATGATACTGTGTGGATATAATGAAGAAAAATGGTATTATATCAGTAGAAAAGAAACTAAATATATCCAATAATTTAAACAGAAACTACATACTGCTGCACCTTATGCAACTTTCGTACATGTGTTTTGATATTTGCTATCTGAGAGGTACGGAAAAAAATAAGTTGAAAAGTTGTGTTTTCTATTTTGCAGAAAACAAGAGTGTTCTATTTGAACAAAAACAGTCCCAGACGGTCACAAAACGACTACCAGTATTCTGAATATCAAGTATTTATTTATTTTCTTTATAGTGTAATTTTCTCAGTGACATTGAAAACAGATTTCATGTTTACAGTTTGCAACACTGAATTCTTTGATAATACATTAATAAACACATTAATACATATTGTAAACAAAATTGTTCACATTTATACAGTAAACATGTACTTGAAAATATGCTGAATATACCATCATTATACTCAGGAACTACTGTTTCTCTAATCACAAAATGCCTCCTGTGTGAATGCTTAATTCCATTCTCAAAAAAAATTTGTTTTTCCTGGGCCTTTGTATTTCTAAGGTGGAAAATCTTTCTCTACCAGTCTAAGTTAGCTGGCAATGCTTTGGATCCAATCCTAAAAAAAATCTGACACCACATAAAACATGGTTGTACTTACCTGTGACTGCTGTTAATTGAGTGGTCTTCTGAGCAGGTATATATGGAACTTTGCATGTGTAGGCCAGCTGCAGAAGTTTTAAAGCACCTATAGGTGGAAGATGCTCACCTAGCCTTTTCGTGCGCTTCTTCCCCAGGCTCAGCTATAAAAGGCGAGGCGAGCAGCTCCCTCCCTCATTTCTCTAAGCTGCTGGTGCAGAAGAAACATAAGAAAAAAGAGCTCTCAGCGGAAACGGAGGGACAGATATGTGCTTGCACAGAAGACCACTCAATGAACAAGTTACAGGTAAGTGCAACCTTATTTTCATCAGTAAGGCTGTTTGAGCTGCCAGTATCTTAAGGGAGCAGGTAGCTAGGGGTTCGAAAGGCTTCTGCATGATTGAGGTGAGAACCAAGGAGAAACTCCACTGGGGAATTGGCCTGGATGCTGGGGGTTATAGGTTAGCTAGACCTCTAAGGAAGAATTAGCATCTTGGCTGGGCAAAGAAAGATTTCCTGCTTATGTTGTCGTGGTAGGTGGAAATGGTTGCTAGGTGAACCTTAATGGAGGGATTAGCCTAATATTGGTCCTTTAATTGAATCAAATAGTGTAAAAAAAACAGTGTTGCACTTACTGTAACTGTTGTTCATCTAGGTCTTCCATGAAGGCACACATGGGACTGCGCACACGCAGGCCTGCTGATACCAGAGATTTCCAAAGCTCAATAAACACCAGGGGGTGCTCTCGCCTCTCTGCGTGCATGCGTGGCCGTCTTCCCGCCGAAACGGGTCCTAAGAGGCGGAGCGTCCCCCACATACCCTCAGTCCTCTTTCGCTGCTGCACTGCAAGGTAAGTATCAAGAGATCCAGCGTGGAAGGAGGGAGGGCATGTGTGCCTGCACAGAAGACCTAGATGAACAACAGTTACAGTAAGTGAAACACTGTTTTTCATCTACGGTCTTCCTGTGCAGTCCCACATGGGAAGATTAAAAAGCTTAATACCTGGGAGAGGTGTCACAGTATATATTAGTAACAACATTATCATCACTGTTTCCTTTTTTAATTTAATTATTCATTCATTCATTTATTTATTTATTTACAGAAACATCGACTGAAGAACTGCTGTGCCCACTGCTGCCTCTTTCCTGTCCAGGATATCTAGCACGTAGTGTTTCACAAACGTCTCAGCCGAGGCCCATGTCACAGCTCTACAGATGTCATGAAGAGGGACACCCTTCAGAAGAGCCGCAGATGATGCTTGAGACCTCTTTGAGTGGGCATGCACCTCCAGGGGACAAGGTAGGTTAGCAGTTTTGTAACAGGTCAAAATAGCTTGTACAACCCACTGGGATATAGTCTGCGAAGATGCTTTCATCCCCTTCTTATGCCCCGCAAAACACAAAAACAGATTGGAATCAACTCTAAAAGATTTCACTCTATCCAAATAGAACAGAATCGCCCTACGGACATCCAACGAGTGCAGGGCCTTCTCTGCCTCCGATGGCTGTGTGCGAAAAAAGACTGGTAAGATTATATCTTGAGATAGGTGAAGCTAGACACCACTTTTGGTAAAAAGTCAACTTTGGTCCTAAGGACCACCTTTTCATTGTGGATTTTCAAATATGGGGAATGGCAAGACAATGCAGCCAATTCCCCCACCCTCCTAGCTGAAGTTATAGCAACCAGAAACACCACCTTTAGGGACAAAAAACGTAAGGGACACGAAGCTAAAGGCTCAAAGGGTTTGGCCATCAAACGTGACAAAACCAAGGGCAATGACCACTGTGGGACAATGGTCCTCACTGGAGGAAAGAGGTTATTCAACCCTTTCAAAACAGTTTAGAGGCGTAATGAGAGAACACCGAGTTTCGGTCTATAGGAGGGTGAAAAGCGGAGATAGCCACTAGATACACTCTCACAGAGCTGTTAGCTAACCCTGCTTAATTTCCCACAAATAATCCAGAATTTCGGATAGGGAAGACTGAAAAAGATCTGATTCCTTTTGGTGGCACCACATCATAAACTTATCTCACTTAAGCATATAAGAGTGTCTAGTAGATAGCCTTCTGGCATTCTCTAACACGTGAGTCACAGCAGTGGAAAAAGAGAGTCTTGATTGATCAGCCAAGCTGTCAGTGATTGACTCTGCAGCTGGAGGAGGGTGTGGAACCACGGCTGACGGGGCCAAAACGGGGTTACCAAGATGATGGACATTTTGTCCCTCTGGATCTTGCTGAGGACCCTGGCCAGAAGCGGGAATGGAGAGAATGCACAGAACAGGTGACCTGACCACTCGAGTTGAAATGCATCCCCAAAAGACTTTAGGCCTACGCCTCCTCTTGAACAATAGCTCTGAGCCCCGCAATTCTCCTCTAAGGCAAAGAGATCTATGTCTGGGAACCTCCAATGGAAGAAGATGGGGAAAATGTACTTTTCTTGAAGGGACCACTTGTGGTTGTCCCCGTGCATTCTGCTCAAGTGGTCTGCCATTGAGTTTTCCACCCCCGGAATGTGCACTGCTTGTGCCACAGCAAGTGCTCCAAGACCAATGTCCATATTCTTATTGCTTCGGTGCACAGGGACACCAATGCCGTGCCCCCCTGCTTGTTCACACAGAACATCGCCATCATATTGTCTGTCAGGATCTGGATGGATTTGTTCTGGACGGCATCTGAAAAGGAAATTAGTGCATATAAGACTGCTCTTAGTTCAAGTAGATTAATGTGTTCAGTGCATTCCTCATCAGACCACACCCCATGGGCATACGAGCCCTCACAATGCGCTCCCCAGCCCAAAAGTGAGGCATCAGTAGTGACTGCAATATGAGGTTGTTTATAACCAAACTCAACACCTCTGAAAAGATTCAAATCAAGTAACCACCAGTCAAGTGAGTTCACTACTCTCCTGGGTACTGACAGCCTCCTATCTTGGGAATCCCTTTCAGGGGAAAAAACAGAATTGAACCACATTTGCAATGGCCTCATAAAAATTCTAGCCCACGGCACCACAGCTGTCGTTGAAGCCATACAGCCCAGTAGACTCTGAAGGAGTTTAACCGGCTGGAAATGACACCTCTTTAATCTACCGATGAGGGCCTTAATTTTAAACGCCCTCTCCCCTGGTAAGAATCCAGCGTTCTTGGAAACATCGAGAACTATTCCAATAAACTGGAGTGGTTTAACGGGAGTCAGCTTCGATTTTTTTTTTTATTCACAAAGAGTCCCAAGCGGAGGCATAGCCCTAGGGTAAGGGAAACTTGATTACTAACCGCCTCGGAAGAGGCCCCCACTAATAACCAATCATCTAGATAAGGGAAAATACAGCATCCCTGAAGTCTCAAATGGGTGACCACCACAGCCATACATTTAGTGAAGACTCTCAGAGCCGTTGCCAATCCAAAAGGTAACACCCTATATTGGAATACACGGCCATCATACGTAAAGCGAAGAAACTTCTTATGTTCTGAAAAAATCAAGATATGAAAATAAGCGTCCTTAAGGTCCAGGATGGCAAACCAGGAGTGTGATGGTTAAAACTAACTGTAATGTGACCATCTTGAATTTTTGAACCCTAATCAATTTATTCAGGGCCCTCAAGTCTAGGATGGGCCTCAGACCCCCATCCTTTTTCTCAACTATGAACAACTTAGAATAGAAGCCCAGCCAAGAGGATGTATGAGGGACTTCCTCAATAGCCCCTTTCTGCAACAGAGCATCAAGCTCTGAAAGCACTTCATTCATGGGGGGTTCGGAATTAAAGACAGGGAGACACAAGTAAGGCAACTCCAAAAATTCAATTTTATAACCAACATCAACTATAGACAAAACCCAAACGTCTGAAGAAACAGAGTGCCATTCAGCCAAGTAGGTGCTCAATCTGACCCCAAAAATCGGGTCAGAGCCCTGTAATTGTCAAAAAAGTTTCTGCAATTGCGACTGGTCCTTTGCCTGCTGCTGTTGCGAGCTGGCTCGACCTCTCTGGTTCTCCACCACAACCTGGGCACTCTAAAACTGACTGCCTGGTTCATCTCTCCCCTGGACTAATTTTTTTGTCCCCATTTCAAAAATCCCTGTTAGATGCTAGAAAACCATGCACTATAAAATCATGGCCAAATGGAAAAAAAATATTTTGGGGGCCAAAAACAATAATCTGCTTCATTACCCTTTGTTCATCTACGGTCTTCCTGTGCAGTCCCACATGGGACTGCGCACGCGCAGGCCTGCCGATACCGGAGATTTCCAAAGCTCAATAAACAGCAAGGGGCGCTCTCGCCTCTCTGCGCGCATGCGCGGCTGTCTTCCCGCCGAAATGGCTCCTAAGAGGTGGAGCGTCCCCCACATACCCTCAGTTTCTCATTCGCCGCCGATCGAGGAGGTTTCCCAGCTCGTTCGTCGTTGCAATGTCGTAAACAGCCCTCTTCAAGAATGTGAGACTTGCGGAGGAAAAATTACTCGGTCAGATGGCCATTCAAGTTGCCTATATTGCCTTGGGGAGACCCATAACACCCAGTCATGTAAGCACTGTCGGGCTTTCACTTCCAAGACTAGAGCGGAGCGGGAGGATCGTCTTCAGGCCTCCCTTTGGAAATGGGCAATGGCAGCTACTGATCCACCTTCTGCGACCGTTACATCCGGAAAAGCCCCTTCCCGACCCGGCCCGGGATTGACTAGTTTGAGGATCTCCCGCCCCCGCCCCTCTCCGAGTCAATCGGAACTGAGATCTACTGAGGCGTGGATCACCCTGGCACGGAGTGTGTCGGAACCAGCCATCTCTAAACAAAGACCATCGGTTCCGAAATCTCATCGGATCTGTCCATCTTCGACGGCTACGGCCGTTTCGAGATCGTTGACGTGCGAGACCCTGGAACCGACGCCCTGTCGGAGCAGAACATCTTCGGTTCTGAGAACAACAGCATCGGACCCGAAGCAGTCGGAACCATCATCGGTTCCGGAGGACCAGGAACTGGTATTGGAGAAAAGAAAAAAGAAACACAAGCACTCGTCAAAACATGACACCGCAGTATTGGAGAGCCTTATCTCCGCTCCACCTTCGCTCCCGGCCGAAGCTCGTCCTTTGACTGAAGAGAGATGTCAGGGATCAGGAGACCACCGGTCGCCTCGAAGCCCTCGTACACGGGCTAGCCCGGTGGAGGACGTCATAATATTGGACAAGCCTCCCACGCCTTCGGGACGCCCCCGATCTACATCATGGGACCTCCGTTCGCCGGTGTCATCGGGGAGTGGCAGGGGCCGAACCAGTCGTCGCCATAGCCCACGATCTTATCGGAGTTGATCTCGAGAAGACTGACTCAGTGATGAACCGGCTACCTCTTACTATCGAGGACGAGACTCCCCTGGTTCTGACCAACCATATCGACGGGATTCTCGATCCCCTTTGTTCTGAGCTTATTCATATGATGAACCAAGAAGAACGCCACATCTGTTTGAGGTGGACTTCCCAGGGGACCGGGCTCGATACTGTGATTCTCCTGTCAGATTCGCCAACCGGGGACATTGGTCCTGCAGAGGAAGCTTCACCCACCGATGATTTCAGAGCATATAATGAGCTCTTGCAGAGAATGGCCAAGGCACTTGACATTGAAGTGTCCTCTACAGAGTCCAAGTTCACGGACAAAATTCTCCAACATATCTATTCAGGCTCCACACCGACGGTAGCCTTTCCTCTAATAGATGGGTTCGTGGACCTCTGGAAAGGACTGAACCTAAAACCAGCATCTGCTCCATCGACTAATCGGAAGGTGGAGAATCTTTACCGTCTCAAGGACGATGCCCACCCGTTTCTTTCTACACACCCTCCCCCTTCTTCATTGGTCACTGAAGAAATGCAGAATAGACCCAAGCAGGGGTCCATGTCCATCCCCGTCGATAAGGACAGTAGATGGATAGAAGCAATAGGAAGAAAGTTCTGTACCTCAGCTACGTTCGGAATTAAGGTTGCCAATTATGCGGCGATGATGGCAGCTTACCAGCTGCTACTCTGGAAGAAGGTGGCGACATTTATTCCTAGGCTCCCTGATGACCAAAGACTTTTTCTTCGAGTGATTCAGGAAGAGGCGAAGAGATTGTCCTGTCACCAGATAAATGCAAGAAGGAGCATGGCAGACACTTCTGCCAGATCTCTGCTTTCTGCAGTGGTGTTATGCTGCTATGTGTGGCTGCGAACAACGGCACTTCCTCATATGAGGAACAAGGTCGAGGACCCCCCTTTTGAAGGGACGCTGTTATTTTCTGAGAGAACTGATGACTACCTGTCAAAGAAAAGGACCGATCGGCTGACAGCAAAGTCGTACGGAGTGATCCATCAGACTCCACATCAAGCCACTAGGCCATACCACAGGCCCTTCCAGCGAAACCGTCAGCAGCGTTACCAGTCATATCAGGGGTATGCCTACCAACATAGGAATTACCAGAGCCCGCAGCCTTCTTATTATCGGCGTAGACAGAACCACATCTTCCTGTAGCAGACCTGGGGTTAGGGAAAAATGGTAGATTCTGGCTTCCTCCATTTGAAACAGAGTGACAAACTAGGCCTGCCTTGGCCAGTAAGGGGCTATTATGATTGCTGAAGAACCTTCCCTCGTCAAATTTCTGAGTGTTTGCGTCAACTGAGGAACCTCCCATGTGGGACTGCATAGAAGACACGATATTGAACTTAAGGAAAGTAACAGCATTATCTACTAGATGTGGATACTGTAACATCTTGCAGAAAGACATCACACAAAAATGATTAACCATTTAATAAATCCTTCTAACTGCACGCGTAAAGAAATCCATTTATTTCTTTTTTAACTTATCTTGATCAGGCTTTTGAGACTTTTTATCCTTTTGGGAGATTGGGGCTGGTCAGCCATGTCTGTTCTGGCTAGATAACAGGCCTTGAGACACAGGTGCAAACCTGAAAAGGACAAAGCTTGACACAGGCTAACAACGGCCTCCTGACTTGTTAGCAAGTAGCATTATGGGGGTGATGAGTTCTTTTCCTTCTCCCTTACCTGTGAGGACAGGCTATGACTGGGCTTGTCGTCAAAGATTTTTGGCCCTTTTGATTGGCTAAGAATTTAAGCTCAAGAATAGAGAGCCAAAGCACAAGGAGGCACACAAAAAGGTTACAATCAAACAACTGTTACCATTGACCAGTTTTATGTATCAGTGTGAGAACCAGAACAGTCCAGTTCAATAACAAAGTCCCATACACCAAGCTATCATATATTTTTTCTTTGGTATCCAAGGTGCCTGTAATGGAGCACTCGCAAATCTGTCAATCAATAGTTAATGGAAGCAGCTTGTTCTCCTGCAGGGGAACAGCAGAGGCGGCATTTCCACCCCTGATGGCTACAAGCTTCGCTGGCCCCGTCTCCTTAGGCTCGTTTCGAGAACAGTCTTCTTCCAGCCAATAATTAGGTCTTTCCAATAACCAGCATTCCAACTTCCGTCTCCAGTGTAGTCAATATCAATGGGGACCCTTTTGCTCCTGCTCCTGAATGCTATGCAACTGATAGATTCCTGTGCTAGCAACCTGTGTGCTTTTGTCTTTTGGATTTCTGGACCAAAGAGCTAAAACACCCATTTGGACTCAGAAACTTTCTGAAGGTGACATCTGGAACAAGTTCATGGCTTAAACAGGGCCAAACTACACGTGACGAATGACACTTGAACGGCAAGTGTATTCCTCCCTGTTCACTTGCCCTCCAATTGCTCTCCACTCAATCCACTTCAAGTGTCATTCGCCACATGTAGCTTGACCCACAGCCTGTTGTTTTTGTGCTTCTCCACATATTTTAGTTTGCCTTTGTCTTTTCTTATATTGGTGTGGAGTAGAGATGGGCACAGAACAAAAAAAACCCAAACCACGTGATTCGTGGTTCATAGTATTCCACAGAACATCGAACCACGAACTTCTGACCTTTTCCCAGTTCGTGGTTCGTTGTTTCGTGGCATTTCAATCACCCTGCAGCAGCTGCTGAAGCCAGTGTGGGGCATTTGAAACAGACAGCCCCTTTATTCTGCTGCCTAGCAGCAGAAGAAAAAAGCTGTCATTTCACAGACCCTGCGCTGGAACCGGGCTGGGGCTGTCAGTTTTACAGACCCTGTACTGTTCCAGCGTGGGATCTGTGAAACTGACGAACTGACAGCCCAGGCAGCAGGAGAAAGAGGCCGTCAGTTTCACAGATCCCGCGCCGGTTCCAGCCATCAGCTGAACACTGAGCAGGGTCTGTGAAACTGACAGCCCCTTTCTCCTGCACGGGGGCTGTCAGTTTCACAGACCCTGCGCCGATGGGCTGAAATTGGCACGGGATCTATGAAACTTGGAACCCGGCCACAGAACGGCTGGAAAAATTCGTTTGTTTCATAAACACGTGTTCCCATGGAAAGCATGTTTCTGTGCGAACGACCAAGCCATTCCATACGGAATTTTGTTCCGTGGTTCATTTTGTGCCCATCTCTAGTGTGGAGTTAAGTGTTGTGAATTCAATCTGAATCCAGTTCTTTGGCTACTTTGCCATGTTACCCGATTAATTGGTTTTGTAACTCAGCCTGCTGGCTGTCTACCTTGCAGGGCTGACTTATGTTTGTTTAGTGGCCTGAGGGCTCGAGGCCTGCCTCTTGGTTTCCAGTTGTGAGGTTAGTCAGAGAGGCTGGTGGCAGCTTATTACCCTGATAGAGATGCTTCACTTGCCAGTCCTTTTGGAACTTTGCCTTCTGACAGCACCAAAGGTGACTTAGCAGCCTCCTGGTTATCCAGGCAGGCTTGCTGGGAACCTCTACACAAATATTCTCAGGGCCCTTTCACATTTCCATTTCAATCTTGTTATTTGTTGCTGCCCAGACTCTGTGCAAAGCAATGTAGGGATGCCCTATTTGCATCCATTAATGAACCATATGTGAATTGTTATGCCATTTCAAACAATGCCACTTTTTCTGGAGGTGCTGTGTAGTTATTTTAAAATGGTTCAAACTTTGGAGCTACAGTCCCAAAGTGCCAATGCATTAATATGGTGATACCATAACATACCTGCAATACCAATGTTCACCACTGCAGCACTATTGCACAAATCACTATCCATTCAAAAAAGGGAGAGAATGTTCTAGAAACAAGTGGGAAAATAAAAAGGTGGCATTGGTGGAAGCACCACAAACATTTGAAATAGTGCACTGTAGCACATTAAAACTGCACAGGATGTTTGAGAACGTAAGAAAACAGGTTTTTTTTAAAAAAAAAACACCTCAACCTTGCATTGCAAACAGGACACAAGCACCTTAGTATGTGGCATGTTCCAAATAGTGTGGCCTTTTGCAACTGCTCAACTGTTTCCACTCTACTTTGGTATCACCTAGATGTTTAGTTAGCCCTTTTGGAATTGTATCTAGTGCTCCAGTCACTCCTGGAATAACCGTTGTATGTTTCTCCCAGAGACACAACTTTAAATCTTAGATCTTGATACTTTATCTTTTTAATCTCTTTTTCTTCAATTTGATTGTCACCTCGGATTGTGACATAGATCAAACTGACCTTCTTACTTTCAACCACAGCAATATCCATAGCATTATGTTCTAACTTCTATCTGATTGGATTTTGAAATTCCACGAAATCTTTTCTCATTTTCCACAACTTCGTTGGGCTCATGTTACCACCAATACTTCACAGATGGTAGCTCATACTTTTTGCATAAATCCTAATGAAGAATTACAGCTACTTTATTATGGCATTTTTATACCAGTTTGTGTGATCTTACTGCATCCGCTAATGAGATGGTCAACTGTTTCATCCACTTCATTACATAATCTACAATTGCTGTCATATAAGGTCTTCTCAATTTTTGCTTTCACGCAGTTCACTCTTAATGCTTGTTCTTATGTGGCTAATGTACGATCTTCTGTCTCTTTTTTTCATTATCTCTTGTGTTAGCCACTTCCAGTTGTTACTTGTGTTGACTTTACCCTCAGTATTCTTCGTGTATTGACTATGCAGTGGTTCACTTTGCCATGCCTCTATGCAGGTTTTTAACGTTTCTTTCCTTTATTCATCTTTTGTACTCTTAAATTATTCCTTTTCTGTAAATGTCAGCCAGAATCTTCTCTTTCTTGGCTCTTGATGCAATCATTCAATGTTCTTTTTTCTTCTACTACCATTTGTTTTACTTGTAACAACCCTCCACTACCATTTACTTTGTGGCAAATAAAGATCTATATTGCTTCAAGGATGTTGAGTATGATTGGCTGTCATTACTTTCAACATTTTGCAATCTAGTACTTCCAGTTCGGCTTGTGTCCAATCTACAAATCCAGCGCAGTATCGAATCACTGGAATGGCCGAGATGTTTATAGCATGAATTATTTTTACTGTTTAATTTTAGCTTGAGTATTTTTCAGATCCTTTTCATGTATTCAGCACAAACCTTTTTCACTATTGTATGCTGAATACCATTAGCTTGCAATATACCCCAATATTGTAGTTTTCTTCACAGTCTAAGCTATTGATTCTGTTTCCATCCCTAAGCTGTATTCCATCTGATTCAATAACCTTCCTTTGTTTTATTGATAGCTTTGCACAGTTTTCAGTTCCAAAATCCGTATCTATATCTTGGCTAATTATCAACACTGAATGCACCGGAGACTTGATTTCCTTGTCAGATTTTCTGTATAATTTAAGATCTTTCATATATGGTGATGGAAAATGCCATGAAGACACAGCTGACTTATGGCAACCCCATTGGGGTTTTCATGGCAAGATACTAACATAGGTGGTTTGCCAATGCATGCCTCTGCAACCCTGATCTTTGCTGGAGGTCTCCCATCCAATTACTAACCAAGGCCAATTCTGCTTAGCTTCTGAGATCTGATGAGATTGGATTTGCCTGGACTATCCAGGTCAGGGTCTTCCATATATAGCAAATGAGTATTTTCACTGCTTTCAAAATCTCACATCCATAATATATTTTACTCAGAATCATCATTAATGGTATCATAGCAATGACAAACAATAAAACTGTTTGTCTAAACTCACCAAACTAAACTCACCTTCTAAACGTAAAACCACTTTCCACTGGCTATCCAAACAACATTGTAATATAATTTGTTTGCAGGAGACACATATTAGGAAACAGGATGTGAAATATTTAAAATTTGCTAAACTGGAGAAAGAATTTGCAGCTGCGTCAAACCAGAAAAAAAGAGGAGTTGTTTTATATATTAAAGATGAGCTGCAACCGAAAATGATTTTAAATGATGCGGAAGCTAGATATATAGCAGTGGAAATAATTTGGAATACAAAGAAAATACTATTGATTGGGATTTATGCACCTAATGGTGCTAAAGAGAACTTTTTAAAAGATTTACAAAACCAACTGGATGGACTAACATATGCTCAAATAATTTTGGCAGGTGACTTTAATGGAGTAACAAATTTGGACGATGATAAAAAACGAAAGGTGCTCACAAAAAAAGAGGACTTTTGCCAAAATCCTTTTTTGAGATTAAAGATCAGGAAAATTTGGAAGATGTATGGAGAAGTAATCCTAAAACAAAACAATACATGTTCTATTCAGCGAGACACTCGACATTATCAAGAATTGATATGATCTGGGTCTCCAAAGATCTGGCGGTATGGACTAAAGATGTGGAAGCAATGCCTAAAGTAGGCTCAGATCATAACCCAGTAATGTGGAAATTTGGGAAAGGCACCAAAAGACGAGGATGGAGGATAAAAGAAGATTTGCTGCAATTAGAAGATAAGACAGGGTTAACATACCTGTAACTTATGTTCATCGAGTTCTTCTGTGCCGACACACATGGGTACTGCACACGCGCAGGCCAGCCGCCGGAAGATTTTTTATCGCTTTCCCAGCTCCGAAGGGGCCGTTTGCCGCGCGCCTCAGCGACCGTTTCCCGCCCAAACGGTCACATGCTCCTCCAGCGGCCAACGGCCCCTTCCCTCAGTTCTCCCTTGCCGCCGCTCATCCAATACACAGAGCCATAACCCCGTTAAAGACTAGAGCCACAGCCCAGCCATAGTACAGCAATCTGCGTTGGAGTTCACAGCGGGGTAGGAGGGAGGGTTGTGTGTCGGCACAGAAGAACTCGATGAACATAAGTTACAGGTATGTTAACCCTGTCTTCATCTTCGTTCTTCTGTGCCTCCACACATGGGAGAGTACCAAGCTTCACACAATAAGGAAGGTGGGGTGAAATCCAACTCAATTTTATTATACAACAAGAAGGAAACAAGACAACATATATACACATACACATATGTGGCAAAAGAAAACATACCAACCCCACAACATCCAGCAAGTATAAATATATATTTATATATAATATACACCATATACAGCGCCTCCACCTCCCCATTGGAGCATATTAACCAGCATACTCCTAGGGAAACAAGGAATGGAGGACGGCCCTAGCAACAGCTACATCCTCATTGGCATTTACATCCACAGCATAATGCCGTACAAAGGTATCGGCGGACGACCAAGTTGCAGCCCTGCAAATATTAGCTAAAGGTATACCTCTGAGCAGTGCCGAAGATGCCGCCTGGGACCGTGTGGAGTGAGCCCTGACACCCAAAGGACAGTCCACCTTAGCCGTGGCGTAGGCCTTCACAATGGCTGTCACAATCCAACGTGACACCGTCTGTGCAGACGCCCTGCGGCCCTTGTCCTTCGCCCCGAAACACACAAAAAGGTAGGGACTGTTCCGGAACACCCTTGTCCTCTCCAAATAAAAAGCCAAAGCCCTCCGCAGATCCAAACTGTGGAGGGCCTTTTCCCCCTTAGTAGAAGCTTCAGGGAAAAATACAGGCAGAGAAATCTCTTGTGAAAGGTGGAAGGTTGACACCACCTTGGGCAGGAACGAAAGACACGGTCGCAAGACCACCTTATTCGCATGAAAGCGAAGGAACGGGGGGTCTGCCCTAAGAGCAGCCAGTTTGCTGACCCGTCTGGCAGAAGTGATCGCCACGAGGAATGCCACCTTGTAGGAGAGCAAGTCCAGAGGGCACGTAGCCAAAGGCTCAAAAGGGGGCAACATCAACCTAGCCAGGACCAGGGAGAGAGACCACTGGGGCACAGGGGGTGACACAGGCGGGTAAAGATTGAGCATCTCCTTCAAAAACTGGCGGGACTTCTGGTGAGAGAAAACCGTGCAGCCATCCACCCGATCATGGAACGCAGAGATGGCCGCAAGGTGCACCTTCAGAGATGCTACACTAAGGCCCTGGTCCTTCAGCTCGCAAAGATAATCCAAGACCATCCCCAAGGGGCTATCCAGAGGCGCCACCTTCCTAGAGGCGGCCCAAGCCTCAAACCTACTCCACTTCGCCTTGTAGGCACGCCGTGTGGAGGGCTTCCTAGCGTTCAGTAGGACCTTCTCGACTGGCTCAGAGAAGCCTAGGGACGGGGCCGAATCCGCCAAGCGGTCAGGTGTAGTTTCCTGGGCTCGTGGTGGAAGAGCTCCCCGTGTAGGAGGAGATCCCTCCGGGGCGGAAGGGCCACGTAAGTTCGGCCGGACATCTCCAGCAGCTTCGGGAACCAGAGCTGCCGTGGCCAGAACGGAGCCACTAAGATGCAGTCCGTGTTGTCCCTCTCCACCTTGCACAGCACTCTGGGTATGAGAGGGAAGGGCGGAAACATGTAATGTAGTCCCCGGGCCCAAGTAAATTGGAAGGCATCCCCAATAGAAAGGGGGTCGCTTCCTGCCCGAGAACAAAAAACCTCGGCCTTGGTGTTCGCTGATGTCGCAAACACGTCTATGCTCGGGCGACCCCATTTCCGAAAGATCGGCCCAACGTACTTTGCGTTGAGCCCCCACTCGTGATTCAGCATGTGTACCCTGCTGAGAGTGTCCGCCTGCACATTGTCCGACCCAGCTACATGAATGGCGCGAAGCGTCACCCCATTCCTGATCGCCCATTCCCAAATGAGCGTGGCCTCCCTGCAGAGGATCATGGACACCGTGCCGCCCTGTTGGTTCAGGTAATACATAGCGGTAGTGTTGTCCGTCTGCACCAGCACCTGATGGTTCTGCAAGATTGCTGTGAACGACATAAGTGCAAAACGAACAGCCCTCAGTTCAAGCACATTAATATGGAGACCCTTTTCTCTCTCAGACCACACATCCTGAACACATACCTCCCCACAGAAAGCCCCCCACCCCTGCAGAGAGGCGTCCGTGGTGACGGAGAACTCGGGATGATGGAAACCAAATGGGGTCCCTTTAAACAAATTAATATCTGACAACCACCAGTCAAGAGAGGATATAACGGCTCTGGGAACAGAGAATTTAGCAGTCGGAGGATGCTGTAAAGCATTGTATCTCCTCACAAACCAATTCTGAAGCGGGCGCATCCGCAGCCGCGCAAAAGGGACCACCGGGGTGGCAGCAGCCATATGCCCTAGCAAGCATTGAATCATGCGCACTGGCTGATAACGATTCCGTTTAAACAGGGTTACCAGTCTCTTCAAGGAACGTGCCCGCTCCGGAGGCAATAAAGCCTTGGCCTCCAATGAGTCGAACACTGCCCCAATATAAGGCACAACACGGCTAGGTGTCAGCTTAGATTTTTCAAAATTAACCAGGAGGCCCAAGCGTTCGCAAGTGTCTAGCACCAATGCCACATCTTGCAGCAGCTTAACCTCCGAGTCCGCTGTTATAAGCCAATCATCGAGATAGGGGTAGATGGTACAGCCCCGCTCTCGAAGAAAGGAAACCACAGGAGCCACGCACTTAGTAAACACACGTGGGGCTGTGGAAAGGCCGAAGGGGAGAACCTTGTAACGGAATACCCGCTGCTTGTAAACGAAGCACAGAAATCTCCTGTGCTCCTCCAAGATCCCCACGTGGAAATACGCGTCCTTTAAATCCAGGACAGCGAACCAATCCCCCTTCTTCAACAGGGCAATTACAGCAGGCAGTGTGACCATCCTAAACTTGGTGACCCTTAGAAAGGCATTTAGGCCCCTAAGATCCAAAATGGGACGTAGACCCCCATCCTTCTTAGGGACCAGGAAGAACCGGGAAAAGAAACCCTTCTCAGACTCCACAAATGGCACCTCTTCCACAGCACCCTTAGCCAAGAGGGACCTAATTTCATCCTCCAGCTCAATCAAGGTATTATTCACCGCTCTCAGCGGTGAAGTACACATCGGCAGTTCAGTGAATTCCAGCCCGTACCCCTTATCAACAATCGTTAAGACCCATGAGTCAGATGTTATTGACTCCCATTCAGACAAAAAAGGACTGAGTCTGTCCGAAAAGTTCAGGGCTGCCGCAGGGCCGGGTCTTCAGAACTGCCTTCCAGCCCCTTGCGGATCTTTTTGCTGGGGTGGAGGTTGAGACGAGCGGGGCTTGAATGGCCTACGCCTCCTGCCCTGGTGTTGCGCTGGGGTATACTGGCGCTGCGAGGTAGGGTACTGCTGATAGTACGGACGGGGTTGATATCTGCTGCGGTACTGGTAGGGGTTATACCTCGACGAGTACCGAGGCTTGAACGTGGACCTGTCCGTCGGAGTGACCCCCAGGGAGCGTGCCGTCTGCCGGTCCTCCTTCTTCTTTTTAAGCGCCTCGTCGGTGGTGGTAGAGAAGAGGGAGTCACCCTCAAAGGGCAGACGTTCAATCTTGGCCTTCACCTCCTGCGGGAGGGCAGTCGACCGCAACCACGAGTGCCTCCTCAGAAGCACCGCTGACGCCATACCCCGAGCAGCCGTGTCAGCCGCATGACTCCCAGCATTCATCTGTTGTTTCGATAATCGTACTGCCTCCGTCTGCAGCAACGAAACCACCGCCTTCTTGTCAGCAGGGAGGTCAGTGACATAGTTCGCCAGCTTTTCCCATAAGTAGAGCTGATAGCCCGCCATAATCGTTTGATAGTTGGCTATCCGGAGGGCTAAAGCAGCGACTGAGTACTGACGTCTACCCAGCGCGTCCATCTTCTTTCCCTCCTTATCCGGTGGGACGGAGGAGGACCCCGACCTCTTGTGCTGAATCTCCTCGGCTATCAGGGATGACGGTGGAGGGTGCTTGATGAGAGACTGCCACGTCCCCTGTTTGATCTTATACATCTGTTCGATGCGTTTGGACGTGGCAGGCAGGTCAGATGGTGACTTCCAGACCTTGTCGATGATCTCCTCCAAGCCCTCCAACATAGGAAAACCTACTGTAGCCGGGTTCTCCCCATAGATTCTGCACAGCAACTTGTCCTTCGTCTTCGGGACCACGGAAGATACGTCAATCTCCAAGGCTTTGGACATGCGGGCCATTTGGTCTGCATAAATCCGCAGGTCCTCGAAGGGAGAGCTGGTGGTTGGGCCGACATTGTCATCCGGAGATGGCTCAGAGAACGACTCAGAGCGGTAGCCAGACCCCGCATCCTCGTCATCCTCATCAGACGCAAGAGCTGACACTTCGTCTCCTGGGAAGGGTGGGGGCAACCACTCACGACGGCTAGACGACGACGGCCCCGGATCCGATGACCTGAAGCCAGGTGGAGCCCCTTTCCACTGGCACCGATAGGCCTCTGGTAGACCTGTAGCCTGCTGGTGACGCGCAGCCACGGACCGCTCGGATCCGACTCGCTCGGATCCGACACTCCCCTCCGACCAATACCGCTGGCTACGGGCAGACTGTGCAGGCGAAGGATCCCTGGTCGTCTCTCGAATCCGACGACGCGGAGCCGGGCTCGATTCCGGTGTTGGCGAACGCCGCCCACTCGACAGGACCACATAGGCCCCCGGATCCGGCACCTCTTCCTCAAGGAGGGGACGGTCAGGGGAGTCTAGGTGAGGTGATGGCATAGGTGGAGACACCAGGACCACCTCCTCTGCAGGCCGGCGCCGAGGGGACCGAGAGCGATGCTTGGTCTTCTTAGCCTTCTTCTTCGGAACCGATTCGGAGGAAGCTTTCGGAACCGATGTCCTCTTGGTCGACGCCTTCCGTGCAGCCTCCGGTCCCGGGACTGCCGCAGGCCCTTCGATCGACGCCGGGGCTGACCGTATCGGATCCGACTCGCCCGGTTCCGGTCTCGGAGTCGACCTCCCCGGTTCCGACCTCACCGACGCCGACTTGTGCGGGGACTTCGCAGACCTCGCCACCGAGCTTGCCCTCGACGCCGGCTTGTCCGCCGGGCGGGATGTAGCCACCGATTTTGAAGAGGTTACAGAGCCCGCTCGAGACCGGCTTCCGGCATGGGTGGGGGTTCGGCCAGCCTTCTCCGCGGCCCCGGGTTTCTCCGCCTCGGAGGGCCCAGGGGCGTCCAAGACCCGCTGCCACAGTGAAGCCTTGAGGCGGGCGGACCGCTCCTGCCTGGCTTTATGCGTAAAGCCCTGGCAGATCTTGCAAGTGGGGACTACATGTTCCTCCCCCAGGCAAAGCAGGCAAAGGCTATGCCCATCCGTTTGAGCCATTTTAGCACGGCACCGGGCACAGTGCTTAAACAGGGCCGTAGAAGCCATTCCGAGGGGCAAAAACACACGCGAAGTCAAAAACAGTCCGGGTCAAATACTTCACCAAGATCAGTCCGTCCAAATCAGTAAGCAGAAGAGAAGTCAAATCCAGATCCAAAGTCACGAGAAAGCAATCCAAAGGCACAAAGAAGCACGGAGCTACAAGCGAACGTTCTCCTCAAGCGGCGGCAAGAAGAGAACTGAGGGAAGGGGCCGTTGGCCGCTGGAGGAGCATGTGACCGTTTGGGCGGGAAACGGTCGCTGAGGCGCGCGGCAAACGGCCCCTTCGGAGCTGGGAAAGCGATAAAAAATCTTCCGGCGGCTGGCCTGCACGTGCGCAGTACCCATGTGTGGAGGCACAGAAGAACGAAGATGAATATAGTGCTACTACAAAGAGAGACCAAATTCTTTATACAATACAATTTAAATAAAGATGTTTCAACGGACAAAGTTTGGGATACCTATAAAGCAGTGATTAGAGGAACTTTAATGGATTTAAATGCAAGAGATAAGAGGAGAAAGGAAGAAAAAAGGCAAGAAATTATGGAAAAGATAAAGGCCAAGGAGTTACAATTAAAGAAAAGACCAGGGAAGAAGAAGTTGTATCAAGAAATAAAAATTTTGCAAGAACAGTTGAGAGTAATGAATAATAAAGAATTAGAGTGGGAACTGAAAAAATTGAATCAAAAGTCATTTGAAAATGCGAATAAACCTGGGAAATATTTAGCGTGGCAATTGAAAAAGGGAGAAAAAAGTAATAACCAAGATTCAAGAAGATGGCAAGATGTTAACAGATCAACTGGCTATTAGCAGAGCCTTTTTTAAGTATTATGCAAAACTGTATCAAAGAAAAGAAGTGAATTTGGACACTATTGATCAATATTTGAACAAGATTAATTTACCAATATTATCAGAAAAATGGAAGGAAAAGTTGAATGCAGAAATAACGGAGATGGAAATAAAAGAGGCTATTCGGATGACTAAATTAGGGAAGGCACCAGGCCCAGACGGAATTACCGAAACAAACAGGGTAAAACCCGCGGGAAGAAAAACAGCTCAATATAAACCCATTTCTTTCCAATTATATTCTAAAGTGCAAGTGCTACTTATTTCATATGCATATATCACACAAAAACATTTCCGTAATTCATAATAAACAGCTCATGAAGAACAGTGCACAATACATATTTCTACAGTGCTGACAGTCAAAGGTAATTAAATGTGCAGAGTTGGTAAAATGCAACGCACATCCGGGAGCAATAAAATATTTTTCTTTTTGTAAAACATCCTTATAGTCGTGTCTTTCTTTTCATAATTCTCAAATTCCTCTGCGAGTAGAGGAACCGACGTAGCGAGGCTGGTGGAAAAGTCCTCTTCACGCCCAATCTGGGGCCAACTACTCTCCACAGATTTCGTACTTGCTTCCTCAGGAGCGTGCTCTCTATTGCAAATACTCATTCAGCAAGTACACTAATCATACCATAAATCATGTAACTTACCCCTCCTGCTGTCATACTTACACATCACACAGGAAGAGTAATCACAACATAAACATCCCGGATCATGGCGGCAGTACATTCTAACACACGCCAAATGATCTCCACAACCTTCTTCAAATACAGTGCTGGTTAAAGAGGCTATTCGGATGACTAAATTAGGGAAGGCACCAGGCCCAGACGGAATTACGGCTAGGTTCTATAAATTATTGGAAAATGAACTGGCACCTTTTTTGAAAGTGGTAATGAATGAAATTTTAAAAGGTCAAAAGATACCAGAGTCTTGGAATGAGGCCAATGTATCATTGATACCAAAAGAAAATCAAGATTTAAGTAATGTCAAGAACTATCGTCCCATTTCATTGTTAAAAAATTATTACAAAATTTTTGCAAAAATTTTGGTGGAGAGATTAAAGGACTGGTTAGTTGAGTTCATTGCAGAAGAGCAGGCAGGGTTCCTTCCAAACAGGCAAATTAGAGACTATTTGAGAACTGTAGTAAATACTATAGAATACTACGAAAAACATTGTGAAAAGGAAGTTGGTTTCTTCTTTGTCGATGCAGAAAAAGCTTTTGATAATTTGAACTGGAATTTTATGTTTGCCACAATGGAAAGGCTATAAATGGGAAAAGATTTTATTCAAGCAGTAAAAGCAATATACAGAGACCAATGTGCGGCAATTGTAGTAAATGACGATTTAACAAAAAAATTGGAAATAAGAAAGGGTACAAGACAGGGGTGCCCATTATCTCCACTGTTGTTCATTTTGATTTTAGAACTGCTACTGATTCAAATACGAGAAGATGATACTATAAGAGGCATAAAGATTAAAGAATTTACCTACAAGGTTAGAGTTTTTGCGGATGATGTGACGGTTATAGTGGAAGATCCAATACAAAATATGCCGAAGTTGCTTGATAAGATAAAAGAGTTCGGAGATCTGGCTGGATTTTATGTTAATAAGAAGAAATCAAAGATATTATGCAAGAATATGACTAAACAAAAGCAACAAGAATTAACGGAACTTATTGATTGTGAAGTAACACATAAAGTTAAGTATCTTGGAATTGAGCTAACTGCGAAAAATATCGATTTATTTAAGAATAACTAAGAAAAGCTATGGCAACAAATTGATAGAGACTTGATTAAATGGAATAAATTAAATCTGTCATGGCTGGGAAGAATAGCGGCAGTTAAGATGAATGTGTTACCACGGATTATGTTCCTATTACAAACAATTCCAATTATTAGAGACACTAAACAATTTGAAAAATGGCAGAGGAAGCTCTCTGACTTTGTGTGGGCAGGCAAGAAACCTCGAGTAAAAAGGAAAGTCCTGTGTGATGCTAAAGAAAGAGGTGGACTGCAGTTGCCGAATCTTAGACTATATCATGAAGCAATATGTTTAGTTTGGCTAAAAGAGTGGATGTCACTGAAAGACCGCAAACTCTTAACATTGGAAGGTTATAAGAAGCTGTTTGGATGGCACGCCTACTTGTGGCAGGATAAAATAAAAGCTGATTCTATGTTTTTGAACCATTATATTAGAAGGAGCCTCTTCATGATCTGGAAAAAATACAAAAAATATCAGGGTGAAGGTATCCCCTCTTGGGTGGTACCGTTCGAAGTGATCGATCCGAGAGCTATCTATAATGAAGAACAATGTCTACCGTATAAAGAGATATTGATTATGGAACAAAAAATGATAAGAATCAAAACGGAGGAAGAGTTATCTCCCTGTTATGGATGGTTTCAATATAGACAGATTAGAGATCTTTACAGCTCAGATTGTTCAAAAGGAGGAATCAAATGGAAAAACTCAGAATTGGAAGAGACTATACTACAAGAAAGTAAAAAGATATCAAAAATTTATAAAATACTTTTGAAGTGGTATACAGAAGATGAGACAGTCAAAGTACAGATGGTGAAGTGGGCAATCAATTGTCACAAAGAAATAACAATGGAGTCATGGGAACATTTATGGAAAACTACATTGAAGATTTCAACTTGTACCAGTATCAAAGAGAATGTCTATAAGATGATTTATAGATGGTATTTAACGCCTAAGAAATTAGCGCTTGGAAACGCAAACATGTCAGATAAATGCTGGAAATGTAAAAAGCATGAAGGATCATTGTATCATATGTGGTGGACGTGTGAAGTAGCTAGACAGTACTGGGGAGATATTTTAGAAGTAATAAATGAGATTTTGCAGACCCAAATAAAGAACCCAGAGCTATTGCTACTGAATTTAAGTATGGAAGATGTTCCTATGCAATACAGAACATTACTATTTTACATGACGACGGAAGCAAGACTTTTATATGCGCAGAAATGGAAGGTGCAAGAAATACCAACTATTGAAGACTGGATGTATAAATTGCTGTACATGGCAGAAATGGATAAAATGACAAGAAAGCTGAGAGATCAGAACTTAACAGAATTTTTTACTGATTGGGGAAGATTGAAAACATATTTAGAAAAGAAGTGGGACGTGAAAGGGGAATTATGGCAGTTTGAAAAGTATTAGAATGGTTGTTTTTTTTATTGGAAGAGACAGAATCTTTACCATATGAAGTGAAGTATTAGCTAATTGTTAGCTTAAATTTAAGTGGATTTGGAGTTAATAGATATTGGTAAAATTAATAAAGTAGATATTTTATTTAATTGTTAGCTTAAATTTAAATGTATTTGAAGTTAACAGATAGTAATAGATAATAGATTTTAAGTTAATGATGATAGATTTGAAGCTAACAGATAGGGCTTAGTTTAACAAAACAGAATGTAAACATGATATAATGAGTTATAGAAAAGGGGGAATAGGAATAAATTAAGATATAGGGTTGGAAAGCTGTTGGAAGTCCTGAAAAAGGGGGGGGAAGGGGGGGGAAATGATATTGAGATGTTATTTGAAAGTTGTATATATTAATAATCTCACCTAATGATTAAAAAAAAAACAATAAAACTGACAGGGAATCACCTTGAAATGCTCCACGCCTGATACTGAAACATCCTAGTTCCACTCCATTAGTTGTCAAAGTTGTGCATGATTTTCTCATTTTTGTAGGCAAGAACTTTCTAATACTGCTGCTAACTCTGAACAGTTCTAAAGTTTTTCCAATCCATGAATGTGACAGGGAGTCAAACACCTTTTTGTAATTAATCCAGGCTAATTTCCTCCTTTTGCAATTTTAAAATACCATTTTATCGATCAGGAATAGATTTTTTTGTTCCACAAGACTTTCAGCAGTTTCCTTTCTGTTCATCAATTAGGTGCTGTTGAACTGCATCAGCAATTATTCTGGTTAACATTTTAAACATTGTTGGCAGGCAAGTAGTTGGTCAGTAATTATTAGGAATTGCCCTTTTGTCATTATCTTTCATAATTAACACTTTTCTACTAGTTATGATTCAGTCATCAATTCATTTTAGCATGTTAGACTGCTGTGCTAATCTTGGGTGTAAGTTGGTAAAATTCTTTAGCCAAAACCATGTAATTCATCTTTTCCTGGGGCTGTCCAGTCTTTAATTCTCTTTGCTTGCTTTGCCACAATTCCCTTGATAATTATCAAATCCTGCATAATCCTAGACCCTAAGTCTTTGGGAAAGTAAGCAATCCATGCTGTTTTTGCATATGCTTCTTTAGATTGTCCCAGATACCTCACAAAAATGCAATTGTTTCTTCTTTTTAAGGAAGTGAATTCAGCAGTCGGTTTTATAGAACCATCGTCGTCGTCATTGTCATTAACATGATGTTTTACCACCCTGGATGCAAGGCTAAAATCTCTAGAAGTACAAAACCGTTATATGTCCTTTCTAAGTAAGCAATTATTTATGTTTTTGTTTTCTGCATGATACAAGTGCTTCCCAAATAACCGTTCCACTAATTTTTCTTGGATTAAAATAGAAACCAGAATTAGCTCTGGCCTCACTTTTTTAAAAAAAAAACCAGTTAATTTCACCTTCAGAGAACGATTTCAGTCGAGATTTCTTACACCTGAATAAACATTTCTCTTGGATGATCTTATTATTAAATTAATTTGTACCTGCAAATATGATACAGTAAGTTAAAGTTAAGAATTACTAGTTGCTCAAAATTCTTTTTTATTTCTTCTCTCTCTTATGCCTGTCACACAGTTTGTCAAGAAAACATTTTCTCCAATAGGTATACATCCTGCAGGTCATCGTATATAACATGGAATTCCCAAGCTATTCACCTGTATCAATTTGCACCTTTACCACTGGATTCTTTTTATTTTATATCAAAACTTTTAAAAAAGTGTTTCTTTAGAACAAAAAACGGTTTGTGTATGTACAGTATAATACACCCTAAACATAGCATATGAAATGGTCCTCTTATAATGCTTCGGATAGCACTACAAACAGCAACAGTCATTCTGAACAGAGTTCAAATAATTTTCAGAGATATTTCATATATCTATGTGCAACTTTCTACTATGCGTAATTACAGTTTTGAAAATACTTTCAGTATAAATGGCAAGCAAAATCTTCTTGCTCAGACAGGTACACACGTTCACAGATACAAACACACATATCCGTTGTTTGAAGCCAAGCCCCTCCCCCAATCATTTGGCAGGAAATGCAATTCCAGAGAGCCACTTCCACTTAAATGGGAGATTTATAACTGCTGGGTCCAAGTTTCTACGCTGATCCATAAAGTTGACTTTCCTGCTCAAAGCACAATGAGATTTCTTAGTGTCAAGGCAATATTCTATTGTTGAACCTCCCAGAGTTTACACCTAAGAGATAAAAAGACAAGAGAACAACTCTTGATTCGATTACTAGATTAATTAGCACTGATAGAAATTACTTAAGAATTAAACTTTTACTTCCGATCCTTGACATGGGAAGAGCTTCTGGCATGTATTTGGTATCTGCCATTTATTATTACAAGGCAACACAGTAAACAATTAAACACTGTTTCTAGATGAATTTCAACCACTTAATTTTTAGACAACTACAATATTTCAACCATGAAGTAGCACTAATGTCCTACTTACAATGCTTACTGAAACAACAGGCATACAAAAATACTCATTGATTTTTTTTAAAGAAAAATGCTGTTTCAATGGAAAAGATAATTTGGAAACAGAAAACATTTTATTTAATTATTTATACCTTGTTCTCCACTTCTAAACTTTATCCTCACAATAACAACACTGTGAGGTAAGTTAAGTGAGGCTGAAAGAGTGACTGGCCCAAGTTCACTAAATATGTCATATAAAAGGAGGAAAATACATGCTTATGTGTATTTCAAAGAGAACATGAACATGTAATATTCTTCAGATCTGGTGTTTGGATGTTAATTATGCGTTAGTGATCATACACAAAACATATTATACAACTAAATATTTTTGGTCCAGTCCAGAAACAGCAGAGAGAATTCCCTCAGCGCTGGGCAATATCAACCAAATGTGTAGTTATTTGTGTGGCATATTGGGGGAGAGAGATTAGACTAGGAACATTTCAGCACAGTTTACATGCAGACAACAATAAACAAAGCCAACAAAAACTGCTGACTAAGTTTAGAACCAGGGTGGACTTGCCTAAGTCAGGTCTTGACAAATTTTGTTTGACTCTAGGAGCCAGTCAACAGTTTAGGAGCTAGAACCAGCCTTCACGAATTCATTTTTCAATGATCAAATGTTCTAGTTACTGCTACCACAAAACCGAATTCTAAACTCTTCATACAATTTTATTAAAATAATTCTGTTATGAAAAAACTGTTGTAGAATATGATTAAATGCAGAGGCAACCCTGATTGGCATCATCACAACAAAAAGTTAACCCCCGTCTCCCCAATTTCTCACAATTCCATTATTGGATTATGTAGCTTTAAAAGGCTACTTTTAATTGACTATTGGAGCCAGTATAAAAAGCAACTGTGTAAGAAATTAATTTACATCCCCACTAAGGGGAGGCGGTATGGCACAATTATTTCAAACAAAGGGATGCACCACTTTTCACTATGACAGCCAATATGGTATAACGGTTAGACTATCAGACTAGGACCTGGAGACCCAGGTTTGGAATTGCCACGGAAGTTTGCTGGCTGACTTTGGATGAGTCACATACCCTCAGCCTAACCTGTCTCATGGAGTTGTGTGGATAAAATGGAGCAGAAGAGAATGTTTTAAGCTGCTTTGGGGGAAAAGGCAAAATATAAATGAAGTAAATAAATAAATAAATAAGACCAGCTAGAAAGAGGATGGATTATTGGATTCATCAAAACACATTCATTAGTCATCCAGGAAGGTGCTATATAGGTGGGACAATTAACAGGTCAAAATTTCTGTATTTATTTATTCAGACATATTTTACCCATGAGATGTCTCCATAGGACACATGTTCTAGTAAAGAAATTCTAATCAGAAAAATTACAAGTGGATTATATGTTAAATAAACAGTCATAACTCCAGGAAAACTCCACAGAATACAAAACATGAAATTCATACCCATCTAGTGTAAAATAATATTCACTGCTTCTCCCTTATATTTCTAGTCTGTATGAACAAGCCCATAAATATTTGCTTCTCATAATACCATAAAAATTATATGATCTCATTTTGGCATCAGTATAAACAAATATTTTGTAAAATTAACTTGTGGAACTCATTGCACTTGGATAGTGTGATGATTAAGAGCACAAATGAAACCCAAAAGGGATTAGATGAATTCCTGAAAGACACAAACAGCTAGTAGTCATATTGGACAGAGACTGTGTACTCATTCTCAAGATATCCCCAAATTTCTGGTTGCTAAAACCTGAGGGTGAACAACAGATCATGAGTCATTTCCTAATTTGCCATGGTTGCTTTCTTTGAAACATTCCATACCTGCTGCTATTCCAGACAGGATATCAGTCTGGATAAACCACTGGTGTCACCCTTTCTGACAATTCACTCATTAGGCACTTGCATAAATAAGAATTAAGCTCATAATTATCCTTGAATGTATTTCAACGGTCTAAATGAGACAAAGAAAAACAACTGCCACCAATGAACATATTTTATTTATGCTCTGAAGGCATTTCATGTCAAAACAGATTTTAAGTGAGAAAGCATTACTTTATTTTTTATTACTACAGGCTAAATAGACAGAGCAACATTTGATAGACAGCCGATTTTGTAAACCTCCAGTAATCAAATGTTGTAACCTTTTCAGTTACTTTAAAATAGCTATGGAGATTTCTAAATTTGATCAGGGGTTAACCCTGAGGCTAACTCAGGGCTTGACAAATCCCAGACTCCAGGTCATCATGGTACCTAGAAATTTCAATGCAGCACCTAGTATTTTCAGTAATGATCTTATGTTTCTATTATGATGGCAACCAAGGTTATCCTCACATCTATATATATATAAAGACAAGTGTCCAGACTAACTCATCAACACCCAGCTCAAACCCCTGGACATAGAAACAGCTCAAACCCCTGGACCTAGAAACATCATTCCTTTCATGATATAAACACCCACTAAGAAAGGATTCTAAAAAATTCTCCTCCTAAGGGGGTAAAAAGGAGTAAAACGTGTTTTCCCAAAGGGATACAGCTTCCCTGTGTGGCTGGCAGGCTGCTGCCTGTTTGCACCCCCGCCCACTGCCAGCTTGGCCACTCTTCCCTGATTGGGCCAGCCTTTCAAGGTCATTTGCATATACGGGCTGATTGGGGCTCACAACATTCCACACTTCATCCCCTCCCCCCCCGCCCAAGACAGTTGGAACACAGAGGTCATTTGTATATGCAGCCTGATTGGTCCTTACCCCCCACATTCTAAACAGTATGCAGTTGCTATTGGGAGTCATTCAATGTGTCCTGAGATAAAATGCACCTACCAGTCTTCCCTTGAAAGTTCACTAGGGTTGCCAATCTCCCTGTGGGGCCTGACTTTCCTGTGTGGCTGGCAGGCTCCTGCCTGCTTACACCCTCCTCTATCTGTTTAATCAGCTGCGGAACTCTGTGTTCTGAGGTAAAAATCAGGTAACTGGCTTTAAAGTAGTTAAATACCGTAGTGAAGCAAGGGTATCAAGTTAGTTTATTTATATAAGACAACACTTTTGTCATATTTTAGCTTGAATGAAATTATGAGAAATTGTGAAGTGCTTAGTAATAGGTTTTGTGGTAGCAATACTGAGACAATATTATCATTAAAATATAGAATCCTGAAAAATAAATCTGGCACCTACATTTCTGGTTTGCTCCTAGAGCCAAAGAAAATTTGTCAAGGCATGGATTAATGCTTTGTCCTCATGCTTTCCCCCCTCAATCTAACTCACTCTTCCCCAAAGGAAAGTATTATCTCATCCATACCTTTACATTTAGATCTGGAGAATAGTGTATAAGTGAAATGGCTCCTTCCCCCCTTCCCAGTGGCACTACTCTAAATGCTTTTAAAGGTCCCTGACATAATTATTTCACTTTATTCTGAACAGTAGATAACATGATCTCAAATACTTTCCTGTAAAGTGGTTCGGTTTCGTTTTCCCGGCCATGTCGGACACTCCTCTCCGCAGGTCCGGGAGGAAGCGGCCGAGCAGCCTGACCGGGTGGTTGACCTGCGAGGGTTAACCCCCAGGACTCCCAGGTAGGGGGTCAGGGTCCGGAGCGCTGCGGGAAGAGCCCCCTGAAGTCGATCCAGGGGGTAAATAGCCCGTCTGCTCCTGTGGAGGCCAGCAGACTTGCGCAGCACATCGCGTGCTGCCGGGCCATGGAGAACGGCAACAAGCAGATTTAAGGTGAAAGCCTGTAAGTAAGCGGATCCCTTCTGTTACTTTAAGCGTATGCGAAGGATTGGTGAGAGTTGAAGCTTAAGAAGGTTCGGATATCTTCCCCTTCATTGAGTTTTGGAACTTAGTTGGCGGACTCCCCCCCCCCCGCTAAGATGGCGATGAAAAAGCAGAGCCCTGCTGTGGGCAAATCAGTTTCGGCTGCGTTGCAAGGGAAGGGAGAGACTCTTGAAGAGGTGGTTAAACGGTCGGTTGTTGAAGCTATGAAGCCCTTTGTTGATAGGCTAAATGAAATCGGACAAAGCGTTGATTCAGTTGAAAATGAAGTGAAAACCACTAAAGATGTAGCGCTCGAGGCAGAGAAATCTGCTCGTGAAAATGCAACACTCATGAGAGCTATAAACAAAGAAGTAAAGCTTTTGGAGAATCAATTGATAGGATTACAAGTGGATCGTGCTCAGATGGTATTGCGTTTACAGAATGTGAAGGAGGAGGGAAGTGAAAATTTAAAGGATCTGGTGTCGGAACTTTTGGCGTCATTCGCAAAGGCAACTAAAGAAGAGTTAAAAAGCGATATTCTGGAAGTCCATCAGACATCTTCAAAATATGCAATGAAGCGTCAGCTGCCTCGCGAGATTATTATTGACTTTTCATCTAAGAAGACTCGGGACACCATTTTATATAATTCGACTAACGTGGACTTGGACTTCCTTGGCAACAAGGTTAAGATATTGAAGGATGTTCCATTTCTAGCTCGGAAAAGAAGATTCAAATACAAAAGGTTTGCAGCTCTTCTGAGAAAGCGTGATATAAAATACAAATGGTTATTTCCGGAAGGCATCTGGTTTAGATATAAAGACCAAGCCTACAAGATAATATCGGAAGTACAGCTGAGGGATTTTGTGCTTAATCATCAAGAGTTCGAGCAAGAAGAAGATCCAGAATCTGAAGGGGGGAGTGGGGAGGAGGGAGTGAGCGCAGCTATTGTAGCTGTTCAAAGAGAATTGAGACAGAGACGCAGGGGAGGGAAGAAGACCTGATCCTGACTGTAGTTCGTATCTTATAAGATCTACCAATCTAATAGCATATTAGAAAGTTTAATTTTAAATAATTATATTATGAAGGGAATTCAATACTTGTAGTTGTAGTCTGTGTTCTTATGTTGTTTTTTCCCTCCCCCCTTGTTTCCTTTTTCCTTTTTTTGTTTGTAGTTTTGATGTTAGTAATTAAAATAAAATAAATAAATAAATACTTTCCTGTAAAGCAGGAGTTCCTAGTCTTTTTGCGCTTGAAGGTATCTTTGGAATTCTGACATAGGGTGATGGGCACAACCACAAAATGGCTGCCACAAGAGGCAGAGCCAACCATATACAAATAGGGACTGAGGTTGTGCATAACTCTAATAATAACATTATTCAACATTTCAGGCAGAAGCTCTGGTTAAGATGCCTTTTAAAATTAATGTATTGTTTAAACCTATTTTCTTGCATACATACAGCTTACTTTCAGTCACACAGTGAAGATCCTTGTGCTGTGGTGGCACTTGCTGACAAAGCAATGTTTTTTAAAATCTGTACAGCCAATCAGAAGCCTTACTGTACAAAAGTACCTCCTCGCCTTACCCTCTTTCTAAAAACACTTAGGCACCAGGAAACGTGTTGGCAGGTACTGTAGTGCCCACAGGTACTATTCTGGGGACCTCACTTAAGAGGCTGAGTTCTTTTCCTTGTGCCATACCATTATTTCAGGCAAAAAAGATGGCCAGAAGAAAGATTAAATTACATATTGTAATAAATATTATAGCCATTGCCAACTATAACCAATCCAAAAATATCTACATATTTTCTCTGGATTTTAAATGCTAACCAGAGATCTGTTTTCATAGGCATGAAAGCTCTCTCCTCTCAGTGAACTTTTGTGCATGTAATACTGAAATTGATTCAATCTTCATTCTGGAAGCAATACTGCACCAGCTTGAATGTGCTTGCCCATTAACTTCAATGAAACTCTGCACACACAGCATATTAAAATGCCAGCCTAAATGCCCCCTATATTTTTTCCTGAAATATGTTTACCAAAATTTGGTATCAAGCTGGTTTTTCACTTATCCTTTATATGTGGCTTTGTATATCCATGTATAATTCTCTGTAATAATCGAGGTACAATATTTTTAAAATTAGTCTTTTAAAGGTTTTTTTAAAATTCCACCAGAATGCCAACCAATGTGCGTTTATAAAATCTGCATAGAAACACCATGTGTTAGTGACTATCCAGCACAAGTTCAAAGAAATGCATACTCATACACTATGGCCACTAAGAGAACCACGACTCCTGTCCCTTTTAAACAAAAGGAGTATGTTAGCCACGACTAACTTTAATTTCCAAGTAAGCATGCACATGTGACATGGGCTTCCAGCCTGTGCTTACCCACAATTTAGCTTAATGCTGCAATTACATGCATGCTTATTTGGCAGTTCTACTAAACTCAGTGAAAAATTTTTTGAGTAAACATGTTTATGATAGGGCTGTTGGTAAGATTAAGAGAGCAACTAAATTTTGGATTCATCAGCATGGGCTGATTTAATGGATTGGTTATGAATACAATGATTTATTTTTGAAGACTTTGTTTCAGTTATTGCATAGAAGATGAAGAAAAACTGGCACAGAAGGCTTCAATGTTAACAATGAATCTTAATTTCAAATGTTATCAATAAAAGCTATGACACCCTTCAGTACTACTTCAAAAAACAGCACTTATCTGTAACTGTTGTTCATCGAGTATCTTCTGTGCAAGCACACTTTGAGACTGTCTACGCACAGGTCAGCCATAGAGAGATTTCTTTAGCTTTTAAAATCCGTAAGGGGGGGAGCGATCCGCCTTTACTGCGCGTGTGCAGGAGTTTCTCGCCGAAATGCAGGTAGTGAGGCAGAGTACCCCTATTTTCCTCAGTTCTCCTGAACCACCAGAGGTATAATATAGTACAAGTGAACACACTCACAGAGGGGAAGGAGGCAGGAAATGTGTGCCTGTGTAACCCCTGTGAGGTTAATTGGTTTAGCCTAGTGGGGTGGAGTCAGAAGCTAGAGGCAGGCTGCTGAGGAGGATGCTGTTTGCTGGGGAGCTTAATAAATTATAAGCTCTTATCACCTTGAATAAGGGCTATAATTCCCAACAAGAAGACAGAAGCCTGGAGTACAGTTGCTTCAGATGGATGAGAGAGGACTCGTCACTTCTTGAATGCTGAACTGTTTGCCTTTTCAAGGACATTGTTGATTTGGAGTTTTTTTTTATGGTTGCACTTAAGAGTTGATTTTTTTTTAAAGTTGTATTTTATTAATTGTTAAAAAGTTTAAAGAAAAAAAGGTTATTTCTTAAAATTAAGTTGCTTCCTAAGCCCCATAGAACCCATGAAAAGAGAAGTTACACCTGCACAGAAGAAACTTGACAAACAATAGTCACAGGTAAGTGCAACCCTGTTTTCATCATTGTTCTTCTGTTCAATTCCAGAATGGGAGTATAGTGAGTTACTCACTGCATAAAGAACAGTTACATCAGAGAACCTTATATACCTTTAGTGCTAATTGTTTAAAGAATAAAAGATCAAAAAGGTTAATACAAACATATCTTCAAAATTACATTTCCCAGGATACATGGCACCCAACAAGCCTGATTGACAGGTCAGTAAGATCTCACTGTAATATAAACATCTTAAATGCTTGGAGCCACACTTTTGTTATGGGTTCAAGACTTCTCTGGGAAACTGTTCTTCCAAGGCTAAAACTTAGTTACGAAGTAAAAACAAGAGAAAATGTTTACAGTTGAAAGGAACTTTCTCACCTCACTGTAACACTGACCTGCAGTGTAATCTCTAAAATGAAAGAGAAAGAATTTGCCTGCTGAGGCAAATTTGCCTCTTGTTTAGGTGTCTAGACAGAATGAATGCTCACATATGGGAATTCTGAGGAGGGGTCCGTCAAAATCTCTTAACAGGGAAAAACTGTCTTGCCATCCACCCTCTCATGTAAAGTTGTCATAGCAGCTTAGTGCACTTTACTGGAGGATATAGACAAGCCCTGTTTTTGAAGTGATAACAAGTATTCAAAAATAACTGCCAATGGGCAGGAGAAGGGTGAGAACCCTTAGGGTTCTAACCATGTCATGAAATGGTTCTACTTTTGACCATAAAAGGTGTGTGTGAGCTATTTGTGGGCATTTGGAATGATTTGAGTCACCTCTTTGGAAAAAAGAGGTGGGTTCAATAGCCACGCGGTTGGTAGCAAATAAAGAACACGCTCATCAATGTGAGGTACTTTACATCCATGTGAACATTTTTCTTTCTTCTTTTCATGACAAGATCAACACGAGTGGAAAAAATCGCAGGAAGCAAGAAGAGCTAGGCAAAACCTCTCTCAATGTCAGCAAAAGAAAAACTGAGGGAAATGGGGCGCTCCGCCTCACTACCAGCGTTTCAGTGAGAAACCCTGTGTGTGCGCAGTAAAGATGGAACATCCCCTTATAGATTTTAAAAGTTAGAGAAATCTCTCTGTGGCTGACGTGCGTGTGCACAGTCCCAATGCAAGACTGCACAGAACGACAACGTACACAAAGTTTTTACAACATGCAAATTTATTTACCTGAGTAATTGGTTAGTCAGTTAAAAAGACACAGAAATGATCATTCTTTACATTAAAATGGTTAAATGCATGAGACATCTAACACATGAAGAACACGTGTCAGGAGACGCAATGTTAGCTAAGAAGGGTAGTTTAAAAAGACAGAGCTGGTGGCAGGGCAAAGGCTTTGCTATACATGGAGCTGTGTGAAAGGGCTGTGAAATGCCAGAACAGAAACGTCAACCCATTATAACCTCTCCAAGTGCAAGCCTGGCTCTGGAAAGCAGCTCCAGCCCATTTCCATTCCTCGCTGCCCTCTGGTTGCAATCCCACACAGTTTTAGACTAGAGGTGAAATTGACAGTTTGAATAGTTTGATTTGAACAGTTATGAAAGGGATATCATGCAAAATAAATTTCTGTTTTCCTGGATAGGCAATTCTGTGCAAATTAAGCATATCTGTGCTGGGATGGTTTCAGTCAGAAGCCCATAGATTTGAATTTATCAGGTTAGGTTGTAATAACTTGGGGGGGGGGAATGAATCAAAATTTTCCAAAAATTATACTTATGTCCGTCAACCACCAACCCTTATATGGTTATATTCTAAGAATTATAAAGCCAAGACTAAAGTCTGGAATCTGAAAATCTAAGACAAGTATACCTTATCATGGTCATACTACACCAAATTATACCTTTCAAACTCCATTAATGTCAAGGGACTTTAAAAGTGCAACTCTGTCTAGGATTGTTCTGTTAGAGTACCATGCCTTTTTTCTACTTACAATTTAAAACTCACATAAATACCCATGTTGCTGCTTTCCTTGTACAAGCTTTGCTCAAGATATTTTTTCTATGCATACATGCTACAAACAGAAACATCTACTGTATACAGATATGTAGCTTTTCCCCCAAGTTCATAATACAACCAGTGCAATCCTAAACAAGTCTGCTCAGAATCCTATTGGAGAGTATTTAATGAGGCTGATTCTCAGGAAAGTGTTTCTAGGATTGTCCAGAACACAATCCACTTCTTTTGAGGACATCCCAGTAATAAATTCAATGGGTATTTTAATTCTTTATTAAGTTACCGTCATGGCAAAAAAAAAATCACATTTTATTTACATCTGAATAAAAATGGAATAGGCATTATGCAGATAGTAGCTTAAAGTACAAAATCACAGAGTAGGCCAATTTTAAAATTCACATTTCCAAACTCTACTTGAACGTTTTGTCAAATTAAATACACACTGCTCTCAAATAGAAGTCTGAAGATTTCATACCTGCCAATAAATATCAGCTATTAAGTCATTTCAATGAAATGTTATTCTTTACATATCTTATTAACTTTACTATTGTTTAATTTAATGTATTCCAATTAGTATATTTTTAAAGGCCCAAGGTGAACTTGAGAGGAAGACATTGTTTCTTACTAGTCTATGAAAGTCTGATACTTTTGTAGAGATTTCTGACTTTTAGCTTAATCTTACTAATACTATAAGTGTAAAGGCAGAATAATTAACATGAAAATGCACAAGGTAAATATTAATACTGCATATTTGGAAAGGTTAAAGTTGCTTGCAAAATTAAATTTTGTATGAGGTTTTAAATCAATTTTCAATCACTGAAGTTTTTTTGTTAAATTTCTTATTTAAAATTTACAAATATCAAGATATAAAGATGTAATCACTTTACCTCATATTATACCATTCCGTACATTGTGCCACACAAGTTTCCTGTTTGTAGCAATAGTTAGTTTAATCATATTAAATCATTATAAAACCTTTATTACTATTCTCGTATTAGATAATGGGTTGGATCCAGACTAAATTCTTCAGTGGAAAAATGGGACCTTTTTGCCTCCCTTCTCCAACAGTCTCCTCTTTCTCCTCTTTTCACTCATCTCCACAAAAGGCAATTCCTGATGGATAGCAGCCTCTGAAAAATGACATAACAGGTGGGGGTCTGCAGCAAGAAGTGGGAATTGACAGAAATTGCCATATATTTTTAAATATATATGATTTAAGAGTCTAACATTATGCCAAAAGGGGAAAACACCAACTCCTTAAAAAGACTTAACAGCTACATCTCTTTCCACTTTAGACAGTATCAGAGCATCTACAATTGATGAACTTCAGCCATTTGAAGATTCGCCCTCCAAAATTATATGAATCCAAAAAAAAAAGAAACTGAAAAAAAAGAAGTGATAGCCAATATTGCAAATAACTGAAAGAAGTCTGAAGAAACATTATTATGAGCTTTACAAGAAGCTAGTGAGTTGTAAATTTCTGTTGAAATTTTATTTCTGTAGATTCTTAAAGATAAAGATCTCTCTCTGGGAATCAAGATGAAGATAATCCAAACAATGGTATTCCCCATTAGGATGTATGGATGTGAAAGTTGGACAGTGAAGAAGGCTGACAGGAAGAAAATTGATTCATTTGAAAAGGGGTGCTGGGGGAAGAGTTCTGCAGATACCATGGGCTGCCAAAAAGACAAATAAGTAGGTACTAGATCAAATCAAGCCTGAATTCTCCCTAGAAGCTAAAATGACAAAACTGAGACTATCCATATTTTAGTAACAATATGAGAAGACAAGCTTCTCTGTAAAATTCAATAATGCTAGGAAAAGTAGAAGGCCGTAGGAAAAGAGGAAGACCTAAAACAAGATGGCTTGACTCAATAAAGTAAGTGACATCCTTCAATTTGCAAGATCTGAGAAAGTCTGTTAATGATAAGACATTCTGGAGGTCTTTCATTCACAAGGTCGCCATAGGTCGGAGGCAACTTGACAGCACATAATACACAGAAAGAAGTGGAGGAGATTGATATCCTGAATAAAATCATAAAAGTGAAAGTATTCCAGTGTAATGGAAGATGTATAATTTAGAAGATTAAAAGTGGGAGATTTTGAAAATCAAAGATGGGGAATTAAGATCAGAGACTAGAAGAAAAAGTGGAAGGAGATAATACAGTATTTGAACAATCACTGAAGAATGTATCATTTATTACCACTAGGGGTGTGCAATTCAGAATTCCAATTCAGAAAAAAACCCGAATTGAGCCTAAATTGGAAAGATTCGGGATTCCCGAATCAGGCCCAACATCGCTGGACTGATTCGGAAATACCAAATCAAAGCTTTCCGAAGTGATTCAGATCGCTTCGGGAAGCTTTGGATCAAGCGGGAGCAGCCTACAGCACTTTTCTGGCTGCTTGCATCTGCAAACATTTAATTCTGGTTTGCCCATTTTAAAAGTGTTTTCACATTTGTTATGGTCAAATAACACTGAAGATTAGGGGTGTGCACTTCAGGTTTCTGATTCGGGATTTTAACTTGAATCAGACCTGATTTAGAAAAATTTGGGATTCCCGAATTGGCCCCAGCAAGAAAAGTTTCAAATTTCCTGCCTCTCTGCATTTTTCATCCAGCTGAAAAAAGTAGTGAGGCATTTGAAAGCAACACTTTTCTTGCCATTTGCAAACGGCAAGAAAATTGTTTTCTTTTTCGTGTGCGCACTCCTACTGAAGATATAAGTAAAGTATCATTTTTGTAACAGAACTTTGAAGTATCTGAACACAATGTAGTCCTCTGACATTGTGAATTGCAGGCTGCTCCTTTTTCTCATGTCTAATTCTCAAAGCTCTTTGAAAGGATTCAGAGGGGCAGCCATTTTTATTGCAGGCAAATAAAATGGGTTCTATGGCACTGCAAAGGACAGCAAATGTATTGTGTCAAATATTTATAAGGCACAGCCCACTGCATCTGACTAAGCTTATGCCACACAAAAAAGGTTAATCTTTAAGGCATCACAAGATGCCTTGTTTGACAGGTGCATTGCTTGCCTCTAGATTTTTTTGTCCTTTCTCTTAATAAATAAATGCAACAGAAAATGCTTACTAAATACTAAGTACAGAGGCATGCTCTTCTTCTTGTTTTAAAATGCAAATCTTTGGCTAACACAAACATTTTTTCTAGTAGAATTTAGAAGACAGAAACAGACCAGATCCTAAAGCTGAAATTCTAAGTCACTACTTCACATCTCTTACTCTACACTAGCAAGCCTTTCAATGATGCTACCATAGTACAATTGCAGAAATACTTGACGAAGATTACGTAACTATAGGCTCAGACTATAAATCAGCACATGTAGACTTAACTCTGAGCATAACCAACAGACCTTCCACAAGAAGCATGTTAACATTGTGAATTGTATACAGGATCGCTTCTTAAAGGCATGATTTAGCATCTTTTTTTAAAATTCAGCACTAGTATAAAAAATTTGGTCACATTTACCATTCATTCTTGAAGATCAATGGGCTTTAAAAGAAGAGTTAAGCACGGAAAGTTTCAGTCAAAAGGAGTGTGGTTTGGAATGTGCTATACACAACAAAACAGGTTTGTCATGGAAACTTTTTTACACACTTTAGCTATCTATGCCTATTTTTGAAGAGTCTAACATGCATATAGAGATTTACTGTTTGTTTGTTGTACAATGTAGTGCAGAAACTGCAAAGAGTGTGAACAAGGCAGCAGAAAAGAGAAGATTTGATTTTTTTTTTGGTGCTACATTGTTCTGGGAAATAAGAAATAGGTACCATCAATTATGAACCAGACTAGATCATTGTGAAACTCCTTCTGATGCCTGAATCCCTGGAGTTTAGCCATGGTTTCAGAAAGGTAAGAGCAAGAAAATTCTAGACTACATGGCTAGTTTTGCCTAAATTTAAATCACTATGCATTGCTTTACCACAATACTATTCCAAAAGCTTTTATGAGTACCAAATCATAGCTTACGTGAACAATGATTTCAGTTTTTCAACTGAACTGAACAATTAAAGCAGTTTGTCCATCTCTCCAGTTTTTTTCTTTGGAAGATGTCTACAGTACAGACACAAGAAAACTACAGGTCTCCTTGGATAACTCATGCTCTGGACCTCTTTCAGTCTGGTTTGAAGCCAGGCTAAGGGGCAGAGATGGCTCTGGTGGCTTTAGGGGATGACCTCCATCTGAATGTAGACAAAGGTCACACTTCTTTGTTGCACCTCCTGAATCTTCGACAGAGTCAATCAAGCAATTCTGTTAAGGCTTTTAGAGGCAGAAGTGGGTACCAGGGGATGTGTCTTGGGCAGGTTTAAATCATTCCTCACAGAATAGACTCAAAGTCTGCTATTGGGGACCAACTATCATACCTTCAGAATGGGATTTATCCTGAGAAGTTCCACAGAGCACCATCTTTTCTCCCTTGTTATTCAGCCTCTATGTAAATACAGCCATCTGCCCCCCCCCCATAGCTGAAGTACAGTTGGATGATACCAACTCACACCTCCCTTCTCCCCTATGTATGGCGGGTAGGGAAATGAAGGAGGGCTCCATTTTGGGATCTGATACTTATGTTTATGTAGATTTTTATTTTATTGTGTCAAAAATGTTTTAGCTTTTGTATTTTTATGTAATATTGTAACCCGCCCTGAGCCTGCTCGTGGGGAGGGAAGGGTAGAAATTGATTGTTATTGATGATGATGATGATGATTGTGATGATGATGATGATGGCCTGCACCTCAGTGACTGCGCCCACACTTTGGAATGTGCATGTCTATGGTGCTGTCAAGTCACAACTGACTTATGGCGACCCCAGCAAGGGGTTTTCAAGGCAAGTGAAAAGCAGAGATAGTTTGCCATTTTCTTACTCTTCAGAGTCCTCCTTGGTGGCTGCTGTGATGGACTGCACTTTTAAAAGCCTAGAAGTGCTGTACAAACAGCTGAAGGACTGTTAAGGGTTAATACTTCAAACACAGAGAGCTCTGAGTGACAGGCTACTCCAAGGACCTTAAGATTCAGTTAAAAACTGAAGAAAAGAGGTTTGGGGTACTAGAAAGTAGGTACCAGCTTCTTAAACACAAACGAGACAGAAAATACTAAAAGAAAGTGTACCATAGTGTTTGGGGAAAACACCAGAACAAAAGCCTCTAAATATAAGAATTTAAATATCCGTGAAGAGCATACGAACTAAAGTCTATGCATGTACTGATTTTACTTCAGAGATTTCAATGCTGAATTACCTCAGAAATTTTCAAGCCCTGATTTCACTTGATCTTTTTCCTCTAAAATAAAATAGGTATTTTTTAATTTTAAAAATGCCTCACGTGTCATTTCTACTGTTTAAGGACTAAGAAGAGGAAAGGAGGAGGAGGAGGAAGACACATCATAGCTGCCAATCCAAGTACTGACCCTGCTTAGCAGCCAAGATCTGACGAGATTGGACTATACCAAGCTGCCATCCCTCTCCAGTTTGGAACAGCCTGCCAAATATAGTACAGAAAGCTCCTACACTCTCTTTCTTTAGTAAAATGAGGAAAGCAGAATTAATTTCAACATACATTTTGTGAAAACAACTAATGAATATCTCTATCGGCTAGCTGTGACATTGTTGTAGTTTTAACTACAGTTTTTAATTCTTGTGTTCAATTGTGTTTAGATTTTGTAAGCCATCTTGGGCGTTGTGGAAAGGCAGGATATACTGAACTGAGAATTTAAAGGAATTGACATTTATTAACGAATATTCCACAACTTATCTAAAGGTCAGTTTTTTTAAAAATGGCAATCCTTAATTAATTTATATAATGTAAAAAGAAACCAAGGGTTAAGGATAATATAATCCAGTCTAAAAGGAGGGCAGGTAGTTATAGGATACTAAATATTATTTTGTACCATGATGCAGACTTTTGTGGCTATCAGATTGGTGTACAGATAATTCTGATAAGTCTTGTCACTGCCATTGAGCAGGCTTCAGTTCATCTTCCCCGAAGACAGTTACCATACCTTAATAAATAGGTTAGGAAAAGATATTACAGTAATGAGACCTATGCAATTAACCATTTATAACGATGTGGAGAACTGTACAGAAATAGAATTGCACCAGATATGTTCCCTTTTAGTTTCTGTTACTTGTGATTTACACAGATTTCAGGGATATAAACTGCAATCTTTAAGTATGTAGGGAAAAAACAGGTCTTGAAGCATATAACAAATTTGTAACTGGTAATAGTATAGTATAGGAAAAGAAACCATAAAGTTAACTTTTTAGAATATTTACAAGTTCTTGATGAGAAGAATACTAAGAATTTCAGGGGTAAGAACATACTGTGTTTGAATGGGTAAACTAAAAAAAAGGATGACTAAAAAAAAAGAATCATTAATTAGCTAAACTTTATGATGTTCTACTAAACAGTTTTCCTCCAAATATTAACTATCACTATAAGCGGAATACTATTTTAGGTTATGAAATCTCTTATCAAGTAAGGACATTTATAATGACACAAGGACAAATCTTTTCTGTTAGTTTGCAATTTAAAGAAAATATTCTCAAAACGATTCATAATTGGCATTATACATCTAAAGAGCTTCTGAGAATATTTAGTTATTGCTCTAGTTGACGTTGGTTTTATAGATTTAAGGACGCTGATTTTTACCATCTTTGGTGGCTCGGTCCACAGGCCATTAAGTTTTGGTGGAATGTGCAGAAATTATTAAAGAAAAGTTTTGCTGTTGATATAAACCTTGACTCTAGAGCTTTTTATTGAATATTGTATTAAATATTCTTTATCAATATTGAAATATAATACTCCATGCAGTTACTGCTACTAGAATAACCTATGCTAAGCATTGTAAGAGTAAATCTCTAGTTAGCATTGTAGAATGGCTGGAAAAAGTTAAACATAATTTTTTATGGTAAAACAATTTTGCAACGAAGTGGAAATACTTTCCAATTTGAAACTTTATTAATAATTTAAAAATATGATGTTGAAATTAGTAATTATTGTAATATGCTTAAGTGTATTGTTCTTTTTGATGTGATACAAAATTTTACTTATTAAATAAGTAAATATTAAATTTATTTATTAAATAAATTATGCAAAAAAGGATTTGACGCTCATCTTTGTGGTGGGAAAGGATCAACATGACAATCTTTGCAACTTGAGTGCTGTTATAGATGATGCATAAAAATAACAACTGAACCTCCATCAAGACATCACTGGACCTCACTTGGTCCCATCAAGACCTGATCTATGTTTTTTTTTTAAAAAAAGACAAAGGTCACACTGTTATAACAAAGAAAACTTGTGTATATTGATGACAAAGTATTTTCAAGATGAAGGTTCAATTTTCCATTTGGAAATAAGTGTGGAATAAATCTAACTTACTGAAATATTTCCCACTGCTAAGGGCAGCAATAATTCTTCAACTTGACATTGTAGCTACCGAGCAGCACATGCTCTTGATTTATCATTGAAGTCTCCTATGTAGATACTAAATTATCCTTTTTGATCCAGAGTACATTGAATATTTTGCATTCACTGAGCAACACTCCAATTTGTTCTAAAAGGTCCACATCAGTTTTCATGAGAGGTCTTGTGATTTGAAATGTTTATACTGGTTGTCATCATTCAGAATAGATCAACAACCTATTCATACATATGACCCAAGTTTATTTCAAGAATGCTTAGAGTATATATTCAGTATTTCCTGCGGGAGCTGAAGAAATTATATCAACCTTGTTACAATTTATCTGAAATTGCTTATACTAGGATTAGTCAAATATGGATGAGTATCAGCCCATAACTCTTCAAGAGCAAGATGGTCACTTTACTGTCTACTGCTACTGTAACATGTATTGTTTTTGATGACAACTTTTCACCTATATATGCCTTCAGAATTGTGTTTTCCCAAGTGACTTGAGATGAAGTCTATAGATATGCTGTTCCAACAAGCACACGATGTGTTCATTTCTGCTTGAACATCAGATTTCAGTCTTTTCTGATACCCAGCTGTCATGAACACTTTCTTTGGGATCTATTACACCCTGATTAGAAGAACAGCAAGCCATTGCAATGTGCTATTTTTCTTGTAGGGTCTTCTACATGGATTATCTGCCCCAAGATCAATGCTTTAGAGAAGCAGGTTTTCTTCCCTGCTTCCGCACATTCACGCGCCTCCGGGACTTCCCTGGCTTTTCTCTGATCTTTCTCAAACTTGCTTTGCCCAGAGCTTCTGGGAAAGATCGCAGTAAAGTTGAGATAGCTGCTGCAATGGGGGGGGGGGGGTTGAATCTTCCAGCTCACATGACAGTCATTTTCCCTGTCCCTGTGGCAGTCATTTCCTCACCCTTCCACCAGAGGACGTTTTTTAAAAAAAATGAGATTCCCTCTATTTGTCCTTGGTCCTTGCAGGTCCTCATAGTGACAACTATTGTAATAATAAGTGCAACAGGTTCTCTGAATTCCCAACTTTCATTTTTAAAAAAGTAAGTCTCTAACCCCTTTCCTTGTGAAGATACAAGGAAAAATGTGTATCTCTGTAAGGGAAGGGCCTAGACACTTATCTTTCTAAAAATGAAAACTTGGAATTCAGAGGACAACAGTTACAACAGTATATTGATATAACAATATTTTAGTGTCAGTTTTTAAAAAAAAAACTGCTAAAACTCTATTGCCTAGGGTTGCCAGGTCCCCTGGAGCCCAACCCAAGGGACAGGGGGGTCGAGGGGGCACTCTGGTAACTACAGAGCTCCTAAGTCCATTCCCCATGCCCCCCCCTGCGCCGGCCAGCTGAGTGGTGGCAAGTTAAGTCAAGAGGGCCATGGCTTATAACCAGTGTCTGATTATCACAATCACCTACAATAATAGTAATCAGTAAAAGTGATAAAACTGAACAGTATGGAAGTTACATGTATATAAGAAATAAATGAAATGGAAAAGAAGTTTGACAAAAAATAATTCCTGAGTATATTCACAATATACCAATTGGCACCATTACAGAGTTTGGTTTCTTAGCCTTAAATCTAAATGCACTTCTTGTGGAATTCTCAAAAGCATCTGGCTATCCACTGAAGGAAACATGTTGCTGGATAGAACCTTGGTCTGATCCAGGAGGCCTGCCACATTACTTGGGTGTTAAGAAATATTTGCTGTAGAATTGTTATGCATGTATTTTTACTGTGTGCCAGCAGAAAAGTTAGCATGTGCAGATTTTCCCCCTCATACTATACTGCATCGTGAAAAGCTTTACCCACTGAACATTTGTTTCTCAATCCTTTAAGCTCGCCACAAATTAGGACTGGATCATTTTAAGTTATTAAGAATATAATGTAATGCTGGAATAATATTTCAAAACAAACTGGATGACATTCTGTTCTGTATTTCCTTTCATTCCTATCATTCATTGCACAAATGCTCTACTAGTACTGTAGTACATAAGACTGAATGCCATGACAGACTCAATCCAGCACTGAAGCACTGCTGTATTTATGTGTACCCCTTCCATAAAGTGCAGTCATTTCACAGGTTTGCACAAAGCTTACATATGATCCTAACAATCTAAAGGCTACTGGAGACTGTAAAAAGATCTCCTGGAAATAGGGAAACATTTTTATGTTTTCCTAAAAAGGATAGTACCAGCTAGCTACCTCTACCCCTCTTGCCAGAGATAGAATATTATTTTCACTGTGGCCATTAAGCCACTGTTCACACTGGTGTAGTTAAAATGGATTTACCAAATCAAGCTGCCAGATCAGGGACTTGTAAAAAGATATAGGCTGTCTTCTTCAGACAATACAAACAGCATGTTTGCAACAGGAATTACCCTCTTGGTGTGATTTTTTTCTTTCTTTCTCTTCCTCCCATTACACATAACATAACACTGAAATTGCAAACTAGAATGTCTTCAGTCATGCAAATCCCAAGAACTTGGCTCGTTCTTTGTCAGAAGCACAAGACTGGTCTGTAATCTCTTATCACAACCATACTCAAACTTTCAAGTCCTGTAAACATTACATGCAAGCAAATTTGGAGGCAACTGTGCCCAATTTTGATTTTATGCCTACCTTTGATTTCATGCCTACCTTTAGACCATTCAAGTAGGATAGGCTTGCCAGCCTCCAGGTGATAGCTGGAGATCTCCCAGAATTACAACTGATCTCCAGACAACAGAGATCAGTTCCCCTGGAGAAAATGGCTGTTTTGAAGGGTGAACTTTATGGAATTATAACTCACTGAGGCCCCTCCCCTCCCCAAATCCCACCTTCTTCAGGCTCCACCCCCAAAATTTCCAGGCATTTCCCAACCTGGACCTGGCAACCCTAAAGTAGGAAGAAAACAATGACATTTCTGGAGGTAGAAAGAGATACTAATCCTGCATTCTTCCATACATAGTTCTTAGTATCAGAATTTCTATTATCCAAATATTCTCATTAGTGACAGTAATGATATCCACACATTAAACGTATACTTGCATGTATTTATTATTCAAGAGTATTTTATATACATTACCACAAGGATTGATACTACGTCCTAGCTTTTCACATAAAAAGAGTATTTTATATACATTACCACAAGGCTTGAAGGCTTGATATTACATCTTAGCTTTTCATATAAATTACCTGGTACAAAAAGCAGTACTGTCATAATGTCTGTTCTTCTGCACCAAATGTATTCCACCTAGAAAGACTGCTGGGACTGCTAACACCTGCACTGCAAATGCTAAAGGTTTGTGTCCATAACAATAAATATTTATGAAAATATATGAGGAAACTCTTCAACTAATTTTGGAATTTTTTAAAAAGTAGTAGCCATCAACCCAGACCAATGGTGCTCATTAAGTCTACATTATTCCCAAATATCCAGGAATTTCCCATACCACAGTTGGCAAGCCTAGGACATTGGTTTGATTTAACCTTGGTTAATGCTGAGACAGACATAACTCTGATATTTAGGCTAGCTTGTGTTCAATAGGGAAAATTCTAGAACACAACTTCACAGCATGTCTGTTATTGTTGATCAGGCCTCTTCCGAAAAATGGTTATGGCAGTTAAAATGTGTTTTTATACAGCAGTTTGTCTATGAATGGATTAGTCCGTACACTGACAGGCAGGTCATCTGCATTCTCCCAAAGTCTGTTTTGTAAGTGTTGAGATACTTTGGGGGTCAGTACCATGGCTTGGTACATTATACATATATGTGGGGAATATATAAACTGAATGTTATTATTATTAATATGCAAGTTGTATGTATTACATCTATAAAAGATTTTGCGAAAGTATTATAATAACAATGACAACAACAACATTCGATTTATATACCACCCTTCAGGACAACTTGCCCACTCAGAACGGTTTACAAAGTGTGTAATTATTATCCTCACAACAATCACTCTATGAGGTGGGTGGGGCTAAGAGAGATCCAAGAAGCTGTGACTGACCCAAGATCACCCATCCGGCTTCAAGGGGAGGAGTGGGGAATCAAACCCGGTTCTCCAGATTAGAGTCCCACCGCTCTTAACCTCTACACAAAACTGGCTCTCAATATCTAATAAACTTCTGGCTGTAACAACTCATGTTCTATACTTACTGTCCAATCAACACATTAAGTTTAAAGTTAATAAAGGTACATACTGTCTAAGAGACTGGCATTTATTTGCTTTTAAAAGAAAACAAGTTAGACCATTATTAGTTATTTCTAAAATACTTTTGTATAGAACTCTTTGACAATAATTATAAAAACCAGTATGAAGCGTGGTGCTTATAAGACATAAAACTATCTTTCCCAATCAATTAAAGAATACAATCCTCTTTACACATGACTTTTTCAGGCATGCACCTAAAAAGTAGTGTGAATGTAACAAACAAATTTTTGAAAACATATGCAATGTTCGAGTTACACTAAAAGAAGCAGGACTGGCTACACCTTCGCAAACCAAATTTTATTACTATGCAATGTATCTTTTGGCTATGGCTGCCAACCTAAAACTCAATCAACTTACTTTGCCCTCCACATTAAATAATAATGCTTGTCCTGGATTACCATGTTGTTTTAAATCAACGTGCTTATAATATGCTTATTCATAAAAAGAAACTTTCCTTATATTGTGCACAGTTACAGGTGAAAACCTGTAAGTAAGCGAATCCCTTCTGATTTCTAAGCGTATGTGAAGGATTGGTGGGAGTTGAAGCTAAGAAGGCTCGGATTTCTTCCCCTTCATGGAGTTTCGGAACTTAGCTGGCGCCCCCCCCCCCCCGCTAAGATGGCGACGAAAAAGCAGAGCCCTGCGATGAGTAAATCAGTGATGGCGATGTTACAGGGGAAGGGGGAAACCCTGGAAGAGATGGTCAGACAAGCGGTCTTTGAAGCTATGCAGCCCTTTGTAGTGAAGCTAAATGAAATGGGGCAAAAGGTTGATTCAGTGGAAAGCGAACTGAAAACCATTAAAGAAACAGCGTCTGGAGCAGAGCAGTCTGCACGCGAAAACGTAGTACTCATGAAAGCAACAAGTAAAGAAGTAAAGCTCTTGGAGAATCAAATAATAGGATTACAAGTGGACCGTGCCCAAACGGTACTGCGTCTTCAGAATGTAAAAGAGGAGCAAAGTGAAAATTTAAAGGATTTGGTGTCGGAACTTTTGGCGTCATTCGCAAAGGCAACTAAAGAAGAGTTAAAAAGCGATATTCTGGAAGTCCGTCGGACATCTTCAAAATATGCAATGAAGCGTCAGCTGCCTCGCGAGATTATTATTGACTTTTCATCTAAGAAGACTCGGGACACCATCTTATATAATTCGTATAATGTGGACTTGGACTATCTGGGCAATAAGGTTAAGATATTGAAGGATGTTCCATTTTTGGCTTGTAAAAGAAGATTTAAATATAAAAGACTTGTGGCTTTCCTGAGGAAATGTGAAGTAAAATATAAATGGTTGTTTCCGGAAGGCATCTGGTTCAGATACAAGGATCAAACCTACAAGATAACATCGGAAGTACAGCTGAGGGACTTTTTGTTTAACCATCAGGAGTTTCAGCAATAAGAAAGTCCAAAGTCTGAAGGGGAGAGTGGGGGGGAGGAGGGAACGAGCGCAGCTATTGTAGCTGCGCAGAGAGAACTGAGACCGAGACGCAGGGTGGGGGGGGAGAAGACCTGATCCTGAATGTAGTCTGTATTTTATAAGATCTACCAATCTGATAGCATATTAGAAAGTTAACTCTAAAGAAAAATTGCAGTATGAAGGGAATACAAGACATGTAGATGTAGCGTGTTTTCTGTTTATATGTTGCTCTTCCCTTTTCCCCAGTCCCCTTTTTTCCTCTATATTTTTGTAGTTTTTTGTAGTTTTCTATGTTAGAAATCAAAATAAAAAATAAAAATAAAAATAAATAATAAAAAAAGAAACATAAGAGTATTATTCTTGTATACATACTTTTAGGACACACATACTAGTTAAATTAGAACTAGTTAAATTAGATGGCTTTCTCCAAAGAGTGACTAACCCAACCTACTTTTACTTATAACTAAATTATGAATACAAACGTTGTCTTCATTAAAATGTGTTAAAATCAGGTGGCAGTGACATCAAGTTGCTTTGGAGAACAAATCCAGCCTGGAGGCTGCCAGCAGACATCCCCGCATTACAGCAATTATATTTAAAGCTGTGTATTACTATTGTCACAGACAGGAATGAATCAATTTAAAGCCATATCCTCTAATTTTACAGGCTTGTGGAATAGACTGTGAAACTAAGAGCCTATCTCTAACACAGAGCTAGCAAACAAATGCAAACTATGGGGCACAGAGTTGCCAAATCCAAGTTGGGAAATCCTTGGTTGAAGCCTCAGGAGGGAATTCAGCAGGGTGCAGTGCCACAGAGTCCACACTCTAAAGCAGCCATTTTCTCCAGGGGAAATGCCATTTGCAGTCTGGAGTAGACATGGGCATGAACAGAAAAAAAACCCCGAACACCCTGTTTGTCGTTCATTGCCATCCACGAACAACAAACATGGACGAACATGAACTGTTCCCGAACATGTTCGTTGTGCATTGTTCATGGGGGCCAGAACCACCACCCCCAACCCCCCCACACTTAGACCCCCTCCCCTCAAACGCACTTACCTGGCCCTTTAAAGAGCCCTTTAAACTATTAGCTGGCAGGCAGCAGGGGGGAATTTCCCCCACCGCCTGCCAGCTGACAGTTTAAAGGGCTCTGTCCTGGCAAATACAGCAGTGTCTGCTGGCAGCTAGTTTGAGGGGTTACCAACTGACCTTCCCAAAGTCCAATACCCACCAAATTTGCAGGAGACATAGTCCTCACTATCCTCTGAAGACCCCCCAAGTTTCAGAGAGACTGCACCCCGGGAAAGGCATGATCCACAGGTCTCTCCCTTGGCTGTCATTTTCTCTTCACAGTGGCAAAAACAGCAGCGTCTGCTAGCAGCTACTTTGAGGGGTTACCAACTGACCATCCCAATGTCCAATACCCACCAAATTTGCAGGGACATAGTCCTGGCAAATACAGCAGTGTCTGCTGGCAGCTAGTTTGAGGGGTTACCAACTGACCTTCCCAATGTCCAATACCCACCAAATTTGCAGGGACATAGTCCTCACTGTCCTCTGAAGACCCCTCAAGTTTCAGAGATTGCACCGCAGGAAAGGCATGATCCACGGGTCTCCCCCTTGGCTCTCATTTTCTCTTCACAGTGGCAAAAACGGGACTCTCTGCTGGAAGTACTTTTAAGGGTTAAAGCCAGAAGGAGTTCAGACAGAGTTCAGTCCCTGCCGCCGGTTGCCAAGGGAATTAATTGCAGGTTCCAGACTGTTTGTGTTGACGAATGGCTGATGAAGGCAACGAACGAGGCTTGTAACGACCACTTGCTCGTTTAGAATGAGGCCTCACAAACGGCTTGTTCGTGAACAGACAAACGGGCTGTTCATGGGTTTTTTTGATCGTAATTCTGTTCGTGCCCATGTCTAGTCTGGAGATGAGATGTAATTCTATTAGAACTCTAGGAGGTTGGCAACTAGGGTTGCCATTCCCCTGCTCCCACTCTCCACTTCCTGCCCCCACTTACCTTGCCAGCAGGGGCATACTCCTGTGGGCCTGATCTGGGATGATTCAGGCCCAAAATGAGCTGATTCGGGCCCGATCGGAGCAGATTCAGGCCCAAATCGGGCTTCTGCGGAGCGTGGAAGCACTCCCACACTCCGTAGCAGCTCGTTCCAGGCTGATTTGGGCCCGATTCATTCCCCCCCCCCCAGAGCGTGGGGGCATTCCAGGAGCAGCAATGACGTCACTTCCCAGACACCAAAGCAGGTAGGTGCCAGGGCCCCCACCTCCTGCCAGAGGACAGGGGGACCTGGCAACCCTATTGGCAGCTGTAATTTGGCAGCATATCTACTATACCGGTACAGTTTACTGACTGTTTCTTGTTATTGTATAGGTATTTTATGAGCTATTCTAGGGCTCTCTGCAGTACCCTATTTCTTATGTGTTATAATGTTTTTGCACTGTTTTTCAGCTGTAAAGGAAAATTATGCTTTAGGGGGCTATGGACCTGCAAAGTTGGGAAGAGGAAACAATAAATTAGGAAATTCTCCTTATGCAATATAGAGCACTTAGGGTTGCTAGCTCTGGACTGGAAAATTTCTGGAGATCTGGGGGCTGAGCCTGGGAAGAAAGGGTTTGGGCAGGGGAGGTACTTCAGCATGATATAATGCCACAGAGTTTAACCTCCAAAGAAGCCGTTTTCTTCAGAGGGACTGATCTCTACAGTCCACATCAGTTGTAACTGTGGGAAATCTCCAGGACTCACCTGGAGGTTGACAACCCTAAGTGCAATAACACTGACCCCTCAGGCTAGATGCACAACTTTTGCTCACTTTTATATTCACTTCACTGAAAAATTAGTTAAGTACAGAAAAGCCCTCCCTGATCTGAAAACCTGGAGGATACACTGGTGTCCGTTAGCTTCTTTTTGTTCTTTTTTTTACCTCATGTTTCTTCTTGCCTGATTTGTATTTATAGCCATCTCCAGGGAGCATGGAGCATGTATGTTGTGACTGTGAGTGAATTAGCTTACATATATTTTGGGCCTGCAAATCTTACCAGAGAAAGAAGCAGCACTTGCTCCCACTGTCTTATAGAGCTTTGCTTTGCCCTTCCAACCAGGGGATCCTCTCTCCTGCCTATGCAAAAAGAACCCTGGGACCAGTAGTTCTTGATATAATAGACCCAGGAGACACAACAATTCAGAATGTTGCTTGACATTACTGTTCTAAAACTGCTTCTGCTTGACTCCAGCAAATCTCACAAAATCAGGATAACAGATACATAGACAGAAGGAAATACATTTCTACAAATATCCTCAGACATGATCTACAGTTTATTCTCAATTCCCTATCCACCAACCCCCCATGGTAAAGGGGATTCTTATCTAAACCTCCAAGGCCCCCCTAAGTGTGCCCCCATGTGGGAGCCCTCGTTCTCTGACTACTATGGGTTGGAGCTAGGGAAACAGAAAACTCCAAGTATGTGGATCCCTTTACTCATTGGTATATAGCCCCATATTTCTGCTCTGCAGACAGTAAACTGACTATCAGAGGGATTACAATACTTACCATTAATTGTAAAACAAGAAGCATAACTGCACTACTAATCTTGGGCATGCTTGTTCTCGCTCTCTTCTTTAAAAAAAAACCATTCAAGACACCAGATAAAACTGGAGAAAATAAACCTTTATTATTAATATTGTCCTAATAAACAATTCCAATAGTTAATATTTAATATAAACATCTTAAATATTTTTAAAAATAAAAGAGACCGCCAATTATAAAAATAGCCCCAGAGCACTAAAGCTAAATAATCTATTTTAAATTAAAACATTTAACCTTTATGCTCTAAAGAGAGTCTCCTATATTTATTTATTTGCATTGTTTAACTCAAGCTAAGCAATATTTTAAGAAGCAAAAATTACATATTTATGAAGAATGCAGTACAGTCACACACTATATATGTCACACACACTATGTATGTACAATTGAGGAATATTGGGAAAATCATTAAAAAGAATTCTTATGCCACTTGCGATGGGCATGATATGATCTATGTAAATCTCTGATCAATTGCTTTGTATTACAGGCACCAGAAACATTCTATTTAACTGTTAATCAAACATCACAGGACTGCAATTTTCTATTCTCTGTTCATGGCAATCTATAAATAAGGAGGCAAATGCTACTGTTTGCAATTTTGTCTATAAAGCCACTTTCAAATTTTCTAATGTCTATCTTAAATTAGTTTAAATATAGAGTCAACTCTAGGATGTTCTAAAGCAATTATTCTTTGATTAAACACAGAGCAGTTACTTCCTCAACTCTACAAGGTGATCCTAGTACACAGAGGAATCTTTCAGGAATCTTCCCTAGAGGGGGGGAAAACTTCTATATGGTGCCATCAGTGTGACCCTTTGGAACAAGTACCAATTTATAAGGAAATGAAGTTGATTTGTAATTTTAGCACATAAGGCCTTGAGCAGGTCAGTAAACATGACTCCAGCATGAACTCAAATCTTAATAAGCTCTGAGATCACCCGCACAACAACTTTTCAACTTGCAGCATATTTTACTTCAATAGTTATATTGTTTAATTATTTATTAAAACATTGTACCCCACCGTTCCTCATGGTTCAAGACAGCTTATAATAATAAATTTAAACATTTAGTTAAAATCAAAACAAAGTAACAACTCTCAAATCTCTCCCTCCCCCTTAATGTGGGGGATGCCTGTCTTTGAAACCCCCTCAAAAGCCCTGGCAAACAGACAGGGCTTGTAGTGCCTCCTGAACATCTTCAGGGAGCCAATTTCACAGAGCAGGGGTCACAATGGAAAAGGCCCAAGCTCTGGTCAATGCCAGGTGGGCCATCCGAAGAGGTGGGATAGCCAACAAATGGCTGCTCGATTACTGTAGCTAATACACAGGGATATATGGAATGAGATCGTCCAAAAACATCAAATATGCCTGTGCGGGTACATCAATTCATATGCAACATATACACATCTACACCAATACTTCATTAGATAATACCTTATATGTATAAATATATAAATTGTCATTCAGAGCAAGTTAGGTACACCTGTTTTCCATGGAATTCTATACTCCAAATATATTTGAGGATTTGAGATACACACAGTCTTAATTCTATGCATGTCTATATAGCAGTGAGTTCCACTGAGATCAATGAAACTTTCTCTCAGGTAACAGCATACAAAATTGCATCCTTACAGTGCCTTTCTAAGCAGAGATACACCCTTCCCAGCCCACTGATTTGAGCGAACTTACAACCCTGTAACTCTGGGGCTTATGTTAATCACTTAATTGTGCTGTCACCAATTTCACTAGGACCAGGCAAGCCTATTTGCTGCAGATTCCATGCAAATGGTTTAAAGAGTTTTTTAAAAGTCTGATTGCCCTGAAGCACTGCCTACAATTCTACAAATAATAAAGGCTTCATCAAAAATTCAGTTCCTGTCATTAGCATGAAGCTTATTGCAAAACTGACAATTTCCTGTAGAAAACATTGTATTGTGTGTTTTTAGAGCTGTGCCTAAAATGTTTACAGTATTATGAGTACCAGCAGAGGCAGTACCTTCCATTTTCATGCCGCCATACCACTAATAAACTTAAAGAACTTTCTAGTAATGACATAACTAATTAACATCAAATGAAAACACTACCATAGGGAACACAAACTATTTCATTGCTTTTAAAAATGCTATAATGTTGATCACTTTAAAAGAGATATCCTGTTGGAGAAAGTTAGGGGATTCCCTGTGACACTGCATACCAGTGGTATCTTAGAGCAAAAGTGAGGATGTTGAAGATGTGACTTTGCCACCACAGAAATAAGGACAATCATTTCTTGCACTGCAGGGATACTGCTTCTTGCCAGGTTGACTATTTCCAAGTGTGCATCAACCAGAAGGTAGAATGATGATATGTGCCATGCACTGAATTAGCCTATAAGCAAAAAATGCTTGAATGATAACTCTCAAAGGCCACTATTCCAAAAGACTTAAAGCATAGATTTCTGAATAGAGATTCCATGGAATGCATGGACACAAAATAGCAGAGCTCTGAAATAAAAGAACTGTGGATGTACAAGGCAGTTTGTATGGTAGTTCCTTTTTTGCTATGCTTTCTCTGTACTTTTTAGTCTGAGATCCCTAGATCAACAGATATGACAGCATTTAGCAACATAACTAGTGCGTGTTTTAGCCCTGCCATGCTCTCGTTTGCTTTGCACAGACCAAATGTACAGTGCTTAAATATTATACACCAGTGCAAGACCCTGCACAATTTTCCATCCTTTGTAGAATACCATGACATATAATGCTGGGCTAGAATACCAGCCTTGCAGTCACCCTATCCACGTCCTGCATTTCAAAACATAATGCACTTCTATATTTTCAGGCAACTAGAAAGCAATGATACTGCTATTCTCCCTCTCCTCCCAAAATAATTTCTACCAATTCTACTTCATTGATTCACCATGACTCCAGCAGAACTTTCTCATGTGAAACATTTACATTTTCAGGTTAGGGCCTCTGGAAGTAAAACAAGGTCTAGGTAGACGAGGAGAAAAGTAAGCTGGTTGACATGAAATCCAACAGCCAATTGGTGCTGACTCAAGCAATGAGTTCCTCAGACCAATGGGAAAGGTCTGAGATGTTAGATGATCCAGAGGAACTGAGATTGGAACAACAATCAAGTGACTGTGAAATCAAGGATGCCACAGTGCAGGTGGCATGTTCTTTTTAATCTCAATACAATGTAATCTGTTAGTAAGGACAAGAGTAAAGTTTGAATATTCACGAACCCTGCAACAGACCTATGAGCATACCATGGAACCTACAGATATCTCCAAACAAGAATGAATTCACTGCCAACTTAGCAAGGATGCTTTTAAAAACTAATAAATTGTTATTGTAACTTTACTTTTTTGTTTTTATTTGTAACTATATACTAACCCTGATTTTTTAAGGATAAAGCCAAGAACAATTCAAGATAGTTTTTCATCTTTCTAGAAACGTTAGCTAACACCGTTGTAGTAACCCATTACCATTTAAAAGTTTGTAGACAATGGTACAATCCAAAGCAGAGTGACACCCTTTCAAGTCTATTGAATGAATTGGACTTTAAGACCAAACTGGATCTTTTTCCTCGATAAGGGTAATGCTTTAAAATTATTTGAACAGTCAGACCTTTTCTTAAATTGGTCAAATAGCCTTGATGGGATTATAATGATTTGAATCTAAGTAGCTCAAGCAGAGTCATACTCAAGAAAGGTGACTTTCCCATTTCCCCTCACCCAACAATCTTCTGCATCCCGAAACTACTTCTGCAGATCAGTGAACTTGAAGGAAAGTGTAAGAAGTAAACAGGCATTCTGCAGGAAGAAAGGGGACTGAAAATAGGCAAAAATTTCCCTCCCCACCTACACAGGCAGAAAAGACATTCATTTGTAGAAGCTGCTACTATACCAGTGGAATAGTACCCTAGGATCCAAGCTTGGACACCCAACAACCACTCAACTAGTAGTTACAATATCACTTCTAACAAACTGCCACAGTTGCACAAAGAGCAAGGAACCTGGGGCTGGCAAGGATTGCTAAAGGAAACTGAGGAGACAGCAGAGAAGCTAAATTAGTTCTTTGCATCTGTGTTCACTGTAGGAAGAACTGAGTCAAATTGAGGTGATGACAGATGAAGTTCTTTCAGGGAAATTATAAACCAATAAATTTCTAGGTCCTTGAAGGAATTTACACTCAAATGGGAAATTGTTGATCTTGTAACCAACTTGTCGCTAAAATCAGCCTGCATCAGAGGACTGGAGAATAGCAAATGCTACACTGATTTTTAAAAAGAGGTCCAGAGAGGAACCAGGAAATTACAGGCCAATTAGCCTAATATCTGTTCCAGGCAAATAAGTAGCAACTGTAATCAAAGAAAGGCACACAGTGGAACAAAGCTTGCTGTGGGAAAATCAGCATGGCTTCTGCAAAGGAAAGTCCTGCCTCACAAACCTTTTGGAGTTGAGAAAAGATAATGGTGACCTGGTAAATATTATAAATATGGATTTTCAAAAGGGCTTTGACAAGGTACCTCACCAAAGATTCCTGAGTAAGTTTAGCAGTCATGGGATAAGAGGACAGATCCTATTAAGGATTAAAAATTGGTTAAATAAAAGGAAGCAGAGATTAGGAAGAAACGGGGTAGTTCTCTCATTGGAGGTAAATCAATATTCCAGCAAGGGTTGGTATTGGGGCTGGTGCTATTTAATCTGTCCACAAATGATATGGATCTGGGGAGAGCAGTGGCCAAGTTTGCAGATGATACAAAATTATTCACGATGGTGAAAACCAAGGCCAACTGTGAAGAACTCCAGGGGAATCTCTACAAATCGGGTGAGTGGGCACCCATGTGGCAAATGAAATTAAATTCAGATAAGTGTAAGGTAACAAACATTTTAAAAAAATCCCAACTTTAAGTGCATGCTAATGGAGTTTAAACGTGCTGATAGTGAAAGGAAAGAGACCCTGTGGTCATAGTATAGCTCAGTGAAAATGTTAACCCAGTGTGCCACAGTTGAGAAAACAAAAAACTCTATGCTGGGGATTATAAGGAAAGAAACTGAAAATTAGCTAACAAGTTAGTCTGGGATTTTTCAGTTTATAAAAAAATCTTACTATAGATTTATAAAATTATGCATGCAGTAGAGACAGTGGGCAGAGAGAATTTTTTTCTCCCTCTCCCGAAATATTAGAACTCAGGGCATCCAATGAAGTTGATGGGCAGTAGATTCAAGATGAACCAAAAAAAAAAATTCTTTACTCAATGAGTGATTAAACTGTCGAACTCACTATCAGAGGATGTAGTGATTTCTACAGGCATAGATGGCTCTAAAAGGAGATTAGAAATTTTCATGGAAGACAGAGGCTACTAGTCATGGTGACTAAATGGATGCTCCACATTCAGAAGTAGTAAACCCAGGGCTTTTTTTCAGCTGCTCTCGAGGGCAATCTAAACTCCCCTCTGTCTGGAGATCAGGGGGCGGAGCCACCAGCCCTGTGACCATTTTCGCTGAGGGCGATTTAAACTTTTAAAAATTCCCCCCTTGTTCCAGCTGATCCAAAGTGGGGTCATTGGCCCTGGGAGCATGCGTGCGCTTTGTGTGTGCGCATGTGGTACCAGGGGCGCCACCTCCCACCAAGAGTTGCCCCCGTGCTGGCAACCCACTGAGTTCCACCACCTCTTTTCCCAGAAAAAAGCCTTGAGTAAACCTCTAAATACTCATGCTAGGAGGCAACATCAAGGGAAGGCCTCAGCCCCTATGCCCTTTCACTGATCCTCCAGAGTAGCTGGCTGGCCACTGAGCAAGGCAGGATGCTGAACTATATGGACCACTGGTATGATCCAGCAGATTCTTATGTTCTTCTGACCTGGTTGTAAAAGTCTTGGTTTGAAACTTGAGAAGTTTATGAATATATAAGCCAGTATAGCTCCAAATTTGCTAAATTGCTATTACTTATTAAAAAGTCAGTTTAACAACGTCTAATTGTCATGAAAGATGTTTAACTTCTCACTTACAGTCTTCTGAAATGAACTAGTTAACCTGCTAATACATCTAATTTATTCAACGTGCTACAGGACCCAGATCTTGTTCTCTGACTGTAGACCAATACATCTACCCACCTGAAACTATCTAATCTCTTTTAGTCTAGCTGACTTTTTACAAACATTGCTGTTGTGTGTAAAGTGCAGTCAAGTCACAACTGACTTATAGCAACCGAAGCAGGGGTGATTTGCCAGTTCCTTCCTCTGCAGAGTCTTCCTTGGTGGTCTCCCATCCAAGTACCGACCCTGCTTAATTTCTGAGATCTGATTAGATCGGACTATAACATGCTGCTTTCTCTCCAATAAACATTGCTGTTACAAGCTAGAAAATAACTCTCTTGGTAGAAATAAAATGCTATGAGGTTCCAATAGGAAGACTACTAAGAGAGTTAATTACTGAAGAGCAGAATGACTTTCATATGCACAAGGCCCACTGTTTCATCATTCCTGGAAGACCTGTAACTAGAATGGAAGCAACACAACTTCAGTTAGGCAACAGTAGATCATATCTGCGTTTCAAGCAGATAAAAATAACCTATGGGCAGAAATGATTGAGGAACTATTTAAGTCCCAATGAAATTTATTCTTTAAGATTACTATCTTACTTTCTAATAAACAACATGATTAGCCTGCACATCTTTTAGGTTTTATTACAATACCTAATATGCCTAACTTTCTCTGTATTGAACCCAATGGCTTACATAGATCCCTGTCCTTTTATCCAATTGGAACAGCATGTAAAAAGTTGGAGCCAATAATGAGATTTATCTAAAAGTATTGTTATTAAAGCCTACTTAAAACTAAATTAATTAAACAAATGGAAAAACTGTATTAAAAATCTTAAAGAAATTCTACTAAGTATACAAGAAACTGATCAGAATCAACATTGAAGGGAACCCTATTTTAGACAATTTTTCAACTATTTTGAGTTTCAGGTAGATATAATTCATTGCCTTCTTTTATAATTCATCTTTATTTTCTGTTAAATAAGACATTTAAACATTTCCTTGCTTTTTATTTCATATACACCTCACTTCAGTGTTAGTCAGAGCCAAAAATGATTCCACAACTACAATTTTTTAAATCTTCCTTTATAAGACACTGCTAACCACCCATAAGCTTTTTTATTTCATGTATCACATACGTATATTCCTTTAGCACTACAATCTAGATCCTGACAATTCAACAGCACTTACTATAATATAAAATAATAAGTTTTCAAAACTCATTTCTCCTTCAAGAGTCTGCACAAGGAAACAAAACCATACTACCCAATTTACCAGTCCTTATGCACCAAATTTAAGTTTAATTTATGTATTGATAATTTACTTTAAAATTTGTTTATATTACAGTCACAAAGGCTCAAGATGAAACAGACAATTTACTGTTATTATTAAATAATAGTTATTTATACAATGCTTTAAAAAGTTCAATAAACTTTGCATGCATTACCTTCTTGTAGTCCTTGTAACCACCATATAAAATAAGATGGTGGGGTTGAATGATTTGTCTAAAACTCTCATTATGATTTAGAAACAAAGGTGAGATTTGAACCAGAGACCTCCTAATCTGTGGTTGATGTGTCAGTACACTATACCTACCATACAATACAAAAATTACATTTCTGCCTCCTAACCTAATCTCCTCAATCCACCTAGTTTCTATGCCCCATTCAAAATCCCACCAAAATATTTGCATTACTAAAATTGTTATGAAAATACTGACAGTTTAATTTACCTCCATTAACTATTTAAAGAAAAAAGAAAAAAGGGGATTTTCAAGGGAAACTAGGACAGAGTATTTTAAAGTAGATGGATTTTGTTTCCAATTAATGAAATTTACCTACTATTTTTAAAACATATAGATTATTTTGTATCTTCAGGTTTTGATAGGGTTTCACTTATTTTATAAACTGTTAAGAACTTTCATGAAGCTATCACTTTTTCATTAAATGATAAGTATAACTTAGTTTTGCATAAAATCATGAACTTTTTAAAAACAAATGGCGGAACTGAATCTGTACATTTTAAACCCAACCTATATAACAACAAACCCCACTTGTACCTCAGGCAATCCCTGCCACACACACACACACAAATATTACATGCTGATTGTGCCAAAAGGAGACCTGTGTTCTGGAGAAAGGGGGGCAAAAACCTGAAGAAGCATCTTCCATCTGAAAAGAAAGAACTAAGCAGACTGTATCTTATTAATAACAATGTCCTCTTTTTCTGTATGGTTTACATACTTACCAAGGAAGGCAAATGGAAATTACAGGCAGAAGAAAATGAAGCTGTCTCCAACCCTTTGTCATGTGATAGTGACCTATAAAGTATCAAATAAAGACATACTGTCAGCACACCATGATTTTACAATATTGCAACTGGCCAACAACTGCAGGAGGGATCCCAAACTTGCAACTTAACCCTCCCTCCCATCCATTCAACACTAAATTCTTGTAAAAATGAAACCCAAGTTGTGCCTTGAAAAAACCCTGATGTTTATACAGCAAACCAAAGAACTACCATGTTTATGAAGGAACTGGGATTCAGCAAGTGGAACAAATCCTGAGAGTGCATCAGCATAACTGGCTTTTCCGTCTTCTCCATGTCTCCATATACAAGGACCCAAGATGGCAAATGCACAGAAAGTTGAACTCAAACAGCAAATGGGAATCAAAACAGGAAGAAAGTCCCTCAATGTGCATATGTAATGGGTCAACCAGTTGTGTGGATAAATTTAAGCAACCTCCTCCTCAAAATAAAGCCTCCAGACTGCAAATAAGAGGTTCATCAGAAAGATCGCAAGGTTGTAGCAGAGTTTCAGGTAATTCGCATTTGTCGATCCTTCCTGGTAATCCCGCCCCCCCCCCCTTCAGTACACACACACACAGGAAAATATTAGATAGACCCAAGTCCTTCCGATACACCGGAAAGGAAGCGCATTCGCTTTCAAGCCACCCCTACCCGGTCAGCCACCCACCTCACGAAGCAAAGTGTAGGCAGGGCCACCAGGGTCTGGGGGTGAAAGCGAAGGTTATTAAACATGGAGAGCAGAAGCTAGGGAGATAAGCCCGGAGCTTTCCCTTTTTTTTTCTCCCTTCCTTCTGGTCACCATCAAGTTTGCATCTTAGTTGCAAAATGTCGATCTTAAAGCCTGACAAGACACTGGGGGTGGGGGGGGGGAGAGTCCATCTTGCCTGGGGGGGGGGGAGGGCAGTGGGAGGAGAGGAGCAATAATGTACAAATCTCAACCTCGCCGGGGGAGAAGTCTGCACAACACCTTGTGCAAGAGCCGAGATCAGGAAAAAGCAGGCAGAGGGACCTGGGGGCTGTACGGAGGGCGAGACTGCAGGATCTGCCCCACTCGTCCTCCTCCCATTGCCTCCCCAGCTAGATTTGGTGAATCTGACTAGCAGCAAACACCTCCCTACTGCCGCCGCCGCTACTCCCCTCCTCCTCCCCTTGGGCCCGAGCGAAGATCCCGCGGCTGCTGCTGCTGCTGCTGCCACTGGGGAGGAGGAGCAGGAGGTGCTGCTGCTGCCGGAGCCACATGGAAGCCCAGAATCCTCGCGGCCGCTCCATCCCTGGCGTGTGAGGGGAAGGAGAGGGCAGAATGCAAGCGAGGGGGTGTCTGGGCGCCCGGACGTCCCCTTCCACCTCGTATGTGGCCGGAGCCGGGAACCTGGACGTGTCACAGAGGCGACAGGCAATGGTTTCAAAGCCCCAGGCCAAGTGGCCATCCCCGGCAGCCTGCTCTTCCTCCCACCCGCAGGGCTTCCACCCCACACTCGCCTCTTTCGACAAACTTTCCGACAAGATCCACCGGCGAGAAGTCGCTCATTTGCCCTCGCACTTCGGGAAAGGGAGAGAGGCTCGGCAAGAAGCCAGGCGGATCCTAAGCAGTGGCCGCAACCCGGGCACTTTCTTATCACCCCCCCCCCCGCCCCGCTCTTCTTCTTCCCCCGAAAGAACAGGAAGGGGGGGGGGGGAATAGCCTGCCTCTGCCTGCCTCTCCACCCCCCGCTCTCCGTCGTACATGTTGTCTCCGCTTCTTTTCGCATCGTTTCATTTTACCTTCCTCGTTCAGCGGATTGTTACAGAGAGATCTTTCTACAGCGGAGCTCCTGCTTCCCACATCCCGGGATTAATGAGTCTTTTCTCTGCCCCCTCCTTCGCAAGCAGACAAATAACCGTTTCTCTTTCCCAGCCATGCAAGTTTCATACATTCGCGAATATAAAACACAGAGAGGAAGAAGGCGGACGAGGGGGGGGGGGAGGAAGAGCGGCAGGAGGAGAGTCTGATTTCTGTAATTCACCAGCCGCCCGACCTCGCAGCAGAAAATAACAGTTGAACACCCATCTGCTGGCTGGGGGCTCCGCCATCCCCCCGAAAGGCACGCATCCTCCTTCCGGAGGCAAGGGCCGGCAAGTTTTCTGTCATCGCGACCACCCCTGTCACAACTTACCTTCAGAAACAGGACTTTAAACTGCCAAGGCCTTCTTCTCCCCCCACCGGCCTCGCTCTCTCGCTCTCTCTCTCCACCTTAAACTTATTGACACAACATAATCCCACATTCATGCAAAATCCTGACACAGCCTCTCTCCTCCTCCGTCCCTCCCCCTCCCCCTTTATTCTTCCTTCCTCCCGGCTTGCACTATCACCGCTTCCCCCCCCCCGCCTCCTCTCTCTAATAATTGCACATTTTGTGTTGTTGTTTGTGGAGGGAGGAGGGAAAGTGCCTGGCGAGACATGGATGGTTCCCTGCCGGAAAACGCCAATTCCGAACTCCGAGCAAGCCGAGCCCCTCGGGGAGCCCCCCTCCCGCCCCCACCCCACCTCCCCCCGCCCAAGTAGCGTGACACAAACCCCCAAGCGCGCAACACAAATAAATCAACGCGCTAAGCCCCCCCCCCCCCCGCCTCTACCCCGACTCTCTTACAATGAAGTTTCGCTTCTGGCGGCCCCTGTCAAGACACACGCGCGGGGGCTGGGCGGTTGTTTTCCTGCCTCCAGTTCTCAGTCCCCGGTTGTTGCCGCGGCTCTTGCCTCTGTGTGGGGAGAGGTGCCTGTTTCAAACGCAGCCTGGCACTGGCTGGCCTACCCTCGGGTTGGTGCTTCGCTCCCCCCCCCCCTCTTCATGCATTGCATTGCATTGCATTGCAACTCACCGCTTGCCGCCGCCACCCCCAACTCGCTCCGCTCCCCGGCCTGTCCTCCCCCCAAGGTTGAGGTCCCCCTGACCTTCTCTCTTGCCCCCATCCAAAGTTTCAGGGGGGAGGGAAAGTGAATGGGAATTGTGGCAGCAGCGGGAGGCGAGGGACGTCGAAAGGTCTGTGCCTTCCTCGGTCCACCCTGCCGGCTGAGGCGGCTGCTACCGCCGCTGCCGGAGGAGTCCTTGGGGGCTGCCCCAGCGCTTTTAAGTGAGTAATAATCGGAAAGGAAGTGTTGGGAGAGGAGCCCTGCTGCTGCCTGGCCCCGGGAGGGGAGGCTGTGGGGCTGGTGAGGCACTTACCTCTGAGTGTGAGTGTAAGTGAGTGTGTGTTGTCAAGCAGTGGCCAGTCAATGTTTTCTTTTATGTGGAAGTGAGGAGAGGAGCTCCGAGCAGAGCCCACCACTGTACAGCGCTCCACATACAGTACACGGCAAAGCCGGAGAGACCGACAACATTCATTTTTATATAAGGCAGCCTGCCATTGGCTGGCGGGCTGAAGGACAGGCCGGCCAGCCACACAGCTCGCCTGTTACACCCATGGAGGAACGCACTCAGTCACACTCGCGCACACACATATTGGACGCACACATACGGACACGCGGGTGCCCCCAGACCCTCGGCTCTCTTTTCGTCGGTTCTTCCCAGACCTGCAGGCACCTTGGCCGGGCAGGTAGAAGGAGGCGACGGACTCAGGCCAGGGAGGAGAAAGGCGAGTCCCCTTCACGAGTGCCGAAATAAATAAATAAGTGCATGGCTGGCTGGCTGGAAACTGGTGTCCATTGGCTGACATGGGAGGGTTCTGTGGTAATAAACTCCAACTCCACTGGACACAGAAGTGGGGGATTTGGTTGCCGCCGTGTAGTGCCCCTCAGAAAAGCAGGGCTTTGTGTGACGACTTGCCACTGGCAGCTGGGAAACAGTTGCCACGGGGCAGGATTTCGGTGGTTGCCGCTGGGCTGAGCCCACAGAGAGGCCGAGAATCCCCAGCATAAAGTTCCAAAAGGCTGAAATGCCTCTATAGGGGTTCAGTCGCGATGGGGTAAATAGCTACAGAAAAGCCAGCCTGACTGAAAAGGGAATGGACAAATCAACAGAGATGAAAGCACCACTCTGCTAAAATAACCATTTGCTCTGATCTGTCAAAAAGGTATCTGACGCCACTACAAAACGGTCCTGGGAAGAACAGGTTCATGTGGTTTAGTAAAACAGCACAGACTAAAATATGCTTAAGCAGCACATGTTATCTTAATATGAAAGCTCCCTTATTCACATTCTTACTAGGATGGCCAGTTGTAATAACCACAGTTGATTATAACCATGCAATAGAGACAATATGGCCCATACTTAGGGAGCTGTTCTTTCATATGTTTTGGAGTTCTGTTAAATTGCCAGATTGTAGTACATGGGCTAATATGCATATACATTTGAACAAGACATAGAAATAATTGTGTGTGTGTGTGATTTATACTTGACACAGATAATACAGCAGTAACTGTGGTGTTATAATTACAGGTAACAATGGGACAGCTGTAGATAAAATACCTACAACATCTTTTCTCTCGGGTCCGCTTTTTAATATAAGTGGTTCTCTCCACTTAGTAGTTTCATTGAAGAGAATATCATGGCAGCCATTTTCCTGAAGTCTGTGATAAAATATTCAGCAGGATGGAGTGTAGGCACAAGTACTGCCCCATTGTCTTTAAGGGTACTACAATATGGCACCTTTCACTGGCACCTTTAAAAAACCAAAAATATAGTTTTACTACTGAAAAAGTAAAAGCAGCTCTTTATCATTTTACAAACCTGGAGACATACACAATAACAACAACAACAACAAGTAACCAGTAGCCAAACATTAGCTAGCACCAAGATAAGACAGGAATAGCAAAATGTTGAAGTTCACAGATTTCCCCCCCTCATAAATATGTTTCGTTCATTATCGTTCATTCACTCCATTTTTCCATACTTTAAAAAATGAGGAGATTCTTTCCATGCCAAGAATACTCGATTCTACAACAAACAGTGCTGATTCTGCAACTGGAATAAATTATGCAAACTACACAGCTTTGTATTTATTTGCATGCTTTTGTGTATTTTATCCAATTGTAACATTTATTTTAGAATACTTTTCTAGAATACAGAATTTTGTGTCCAGTTTTTTTAATGGACAAACTAAGAAATTCGAGAGTGCAAGGAAAGCAGATGGAAACTGTTACAGTTAACATGAATGAAAAGTTCCACATTAAAGGCTTTTCACTCTTATAGTCTGTGGGCCACTTCATATATTATACACCAATAAACACACATTTGCAACTAAGTGTACAATCATAAAGGATCTAACTGATCCCACATTCTTGGCATGTATATTTGTATGCACTTATTTGCTGCTTGTTCAATTTATGGTTGAGATCCAAAGAAATGTAGAACTTGTTCTGTGAGCCCAAGGGGAGTGGGATAGATTGCATTTCTTAAATCAGAAGGTCTCTATGTAATCTGGCAAACTGTGTTTGAAACCAAGAGGATTTTCCAGAGGAGTCTCAGATATGGCACAGGGGGATGTTATTCAAAGGGAAAAGTTTTTGTTGATTAAAAACCAATTAGACATGACATTGTGTTTTGGATCCTGGCCTACATTTTTATATATACTCTTTTTAACATTATCCTTTCAAGTATATCCTGAAGGCAAGGAGGGAGTATCCTGAAGGAAGAAGATGAACTTTAGAAACTTCTATCTCTGTTCTTCTAAAGGTATTGAAGCGCTTTCCATTTTGGAATATAAACATCTTAGGCCCATATCCATGGAAAAGTAAACACATCCAGACATTCTGTTTTCAAACTGCTGTCTTGTTTTCTTATAGCTCCATAACAATGAGGGCCACAAAGAGATAGAGGAAGAAAGAGACTTCAGGTAAGTCCAGGTGCCATTACAGCTGACAATGACTTGTAAGCTGGTATTGGACAAGGGTATTTTATGTAACACAGCTGTGTTACTTAAAAGCAGTTTGGGACAAGAATTGTTTTTATTTCTTTGTGTGAGGAGAGTAGTATGACGCTAATGGTAATGTGCATTTAATGTAACGTGGAAATTTTGCAGGCGAAGTTCTATCTGGCTTGCCAATAAATAGTGGAGAAAACTTTACCTGCTAAATGGCTCTCTTTAAGGAACAATTTTTTAAAAAAAATGGTATTCCTAAATGTAGCATTTAACCAACAACGATATATTGTTTTGACTCACATATAGAATGTTGAACTGGGCAAGCTGCCTGTTTCAATGTGTATTTTAAATTTGTGTATTTGTATTTAATTGTTTGTTGTATGCCGCCCCGAGCCTGCATGTGGAGAGGGTAGGATACAAGCCTAATAAACATGTACAGTTTAGAGTTGCTGGCCTTCAGGTGGGGCCTGGAGTTCTCCCAAAATTACAGCTGATCTCCAAACTACAGAGATCATTTCCCGTGGAGAATTTAGTGGCTTTGGCAGGCAAACTGTGGCATCACATTCCCGCTGAGCTCACTCCCACACCCTATCCCTAAATCTCCAGGAATTTCCAAAACTGGAGTTAGCAAGCCTAATTGCACTTCCCCAGAAGACGCTTTATTTTGCAAAAAGTTATGCCCCAATAAACCTGTTTGTCTTTATCAGTACAGTCATAAGCAGACTGTATATCCATTGATATCAACTGATTTCAAAGGCTGTGATTCTGTTTAGGATTGCATTGTAACTTGCTTTAAAGTGGGGAGGCGGGCAGTTGCGGCAATGGACAAGCATGACTGTGTTTGAGGACTGAGGTGTGATTTTAATTTTTGTAAAGTAAACAAATTGGGAGTTTTATATCCCTAGGGTTCTAAGAATTCCATGGAATGTTTGTAGCTATTTTATTTGAGGCAAGTCTTGCAATAACATTTTATCATTTCTGTGTAAAGTGTAACAATGGTCCTTTTTTGTTTCTCTCTTGCCCCTTTCTAATTTCGTTAGCCAAAATACAATTGATTGCCTCATTATTTTTAGGACACTCATATTGTTCCAAGAATTTGCAATAATAGCATATATATTATAAATATATGTATTATGTCTGAGAAGTAATATTTAACCATACCATCAGTGTGGCATCACTCCTATCAGACACTGTAGGGGGCTTTAAAATAATTTGATAATGTTAATAATTGATTTTGGATTTCAGAAAAATTAAAAGAACTATTAGCATAGTTGTGGTCAGAATACAATTTTAATGAACAACAAAATAAGAGGGCTGTGCTGTATCAGTCACCAAGATGAAATAATTCAAAGACAAATGCTGATGGTGCATTGAAAACAATCAAAATACAAGATATTAAAAACACATTAGAAGGATCCTGAATGAATGAGCATCAGTGAGAATGTTAACTGTTGAAAATTCCCAATGACTATAAATACCATATTGCAGACAACAAAACATATATACCCTAGCAAAGCTCATTCACTCAAGTTTCTTCTAATGTATTTTAATATCTTGCATTTCAGTTGTTTTTATATGATTTTATTTATGTTCCTTTTATAACATGTTTCAGATTGCCTGACAAATCTATGACAAATCTAGGAGTTTTTTTAGTATTCCTTCAATACATTTTCATTCTCCCACTGCATTGTCGGCATTTGTCTGTGCTTTCTTCAGAATTCAAGCGTACCATAGACATGATCCTATGTCAATATAATCCATTTTTCTATTGGTTCCACCACCACCACCACCATCCTTGAAATATTCTAGTGTAAAGAAGAAACCTTCTTCTTTGTACCACACATTTCTTACCTGGGGAGCTGAAAACAAAAGAAACCCCCAATCCTAGACAAGGAAGCACAAACCAGTGAGATCTGTGGCTAAATATGGAAGTACCGATATAAGTTTGGAAGGAATGCTAAGACCCAGATAGGATGAGATCAAAATGGAGTTTTTAAAAGAGAATCATTCAAAAAACTGGGTCATTAGGAAATCTATGTGTTAAAATAATATCCAGTACCTGCTATAGAGCAAGTTACTCTACTCAGGCAAGGTAGACAAGAAGTAAGGAGCAAAAGGAGAAGTGAGGAGCAGATGGACAGGCAATGCTAATGATCCTGAACACTGTCCAACATCGATACAGGGATGCAGGCAGCAGGAAAGAAAGGAGGAATGTGCTCTGGAGCTCTGCAGCTAAAAAAAAATACATGTGAACTTGAAGCATACAAAAAGCATACTTTGTAGAAAGATTTTGTCCTCAGTTATAGGCAAAAAGGTGGTGGCTTGGGAATGGAAAGGCAGGAGTTGGAGAGAAATCTGTGCACGCAAGGGAATGGCTCATGAATTCAAGGAGGATAAAATTAGGATAACTTTAGAAAATAAACATTTTTTTTTATTATTTTTTACTTCATTTATATCCCATCTTTCTCCCCAATGGTGCCGCAAGACAGCTTATATCATTATCCTATCATCTATTTTATCTTCACAACAACCCTGTGAGGTAGGTTAGGCTGAGACTTTGTGACGCCCATAGTCATCCACTGAGCTTCCATGGCAGAGTGGGGGTTCAAACCTGGGTTTCCCACATCCCTGCCCAACACTTTAGCCTTTACATCACTCTGGTACTACACAACACTGGAATGGATGTAGTTGGACCTCATATTTGCATAACTCTTGAATCTGATGAGGCAAGAAGACTGTTGATGATATTTGGGGCCCTTGATTAATGATTTGAATGGCATTTGGGGCTTTTCTCTCTCAGTATTGTCCGGAGCCTGCCAGCTTAGCACCTTTAATATGATTAAATCAGGCGTGGCACTGTTCCTTCTGCTGGCTCTCTGCTTCTTATTTTTGTTCTTATTACCTCTTTACCTAGATTTATTGCAGAGCAGGGAGAAATGCAAGTCAACATCACAAATATACAAGCAACAGAGACAAGATGAAGGCAGTGGATTAACAGAATTGAGCACCTGCAATCTGAAAATTAAGCCTGTGAAGATCGTCATGTTGGACCCTTTGAAATGGGAGAGAGCCCCAAATTTTTAATCCCATTTGAAAATCTTGGCTGTAGTAATCAGTACCATGTTTAAAATGCATGCTGTTATTTTATCTTGTTATTGTAGTGTTTCTTGATTCCTTTGTTTCTAACGAACAGTCATGGATCAAGCTAGATCTTGGAAACAGTAAAAGGGATTTTAAACTCTCAGATACCTGCAGGGATTGGGTGATCTGAAAAATGTGAATCTGAGTTTTATTTATTTATTTATTTATTTTCATTCCCAAATAAATTTTGAACAATGCAAACCTTTGATTTATTTCAAAACTTTGCTAAAGGCCTATAAAGTGATATTTTTATAATGAAACTCCAAATATTCTTCTATGATTCTTGTAGGACAATACTTTGAAACAGGAGTATGGATATTATAGTGGTTAGCATCCAAGACACTTTGATTCAAATACCTTCTCAGCCACGAAGCCTCACTAGGTGTCCTTTGACATGCCACTTTCTCTCAGCCAAACCTACTTCACAGGGTTATTGTGAGGATAAAGAGGGGTGAGCCATGTGTGCCACTGAACTCCTTTAAAGATTAATGGGATAATGTGACAGATAAATATTAATAAAGTTAGGTAGCCTCTGGTTAGATAGAGATGAGCAGGATCAGGGGTTCTTAATAGGACTGGACCTGCTGTTTTCCATACCCTGTGACAGTATATTTGTCCATTTTAGGAAAAGCTTCATTTACGATAGTGAGAAAATGAATGAAAGCTATCTCCGTAGGGACTGGTGGCTCTGCCAAGTAATTTTTGAAACATTAACTTCAACCATTTCCCTAGAATCCAGAAAGCACATCTGCACATCTTAATGTCATAATTTTAGCATATAATGAGCTGCCTTATACTGAGCAGACCAATGATCCATTTAGCCCAGCCATGTCAACCTTGACTAGCCATGGTTCTCAAAGGTTTCAGGGAAATTATTTGCTATTCCTGTTATGTGAGATTACTTCAACTGCAGATGTCAGGGACTGAAAATGGAATTTCTTTTATTCAAAACAGGTGTCTTGCCACTAGGCTACACTACTGCCACATTGCAATCCAGTATTAATGAAATGAAGATAATTAACAAAATTCTCAACACATTAGAGAAATTGTAAAATTTTATATTTTAAATAAAACAGATTTGAATTATGTCAGCCAAAAAAGAAGAATTATAAGAGAAGTTCTGGTTCAAAACATTAGTTTGTTGGCAGTTACTAGATTTTATGAGCATAAGCAAGACACTGCTGGATCAGACCGAGGGTCACTCTAATCCAGTTTGTTTCCAGCTAGATGATTCCAGGAAACCCACAAGTCGGGGCATAGGGTTGCCTGCTCCAGGTTGGGAAATTCCTGGAGATTTGGGGGGTGGAGCCTGGAGAGGGCAGAGTTTGGGGAAGGGGGGGAGACCTCAGCTGGGTATAACACCATACAATCCACTCTTCAAATTGCCATTTTCTCCAGGGGAACTGATCTCTATCACCTGGAGATCAGTTGTAATTCCAGAAGATGTCCAACTACCACCTGCAGGTTGGCAAGCCTAGCAGGGTATGAAGGCAACATCCCTCACCAATCTTTATTCTCTGCCATTTAGTATTCAGAAATAAACTGCCTGTGATACCTGAAGGGGTTTTTTTTAGTTATTGTGGCTAGTAATGCTGCCCTTCATAAATGTATCAAATTTCCATTTATATTCCATAATTGAATAATTGGTTATGTCTCTCTTGAACCTAGTGCAAAAAGTTTCATGGCATGAACTGAGTTCTCGTATTACAGGAGAGGGGATTACCCCCCCCCCCATCCACTTTCTTTATACCATTTGTCATTTTGTAGGCCTCTATCACATTTCCCTTTATCTATCTTTTTCTAAACTCAAACCCTATAGTCTTTTCTAAATGGAAGGCTCTTCAAGCCCTTGATAATTTTGATTGCCTTTTTCTACAATAACTTTTTGGAGAAACAGCAAACAAAAATGTACATAGTATTCCGAAAAGAAAAGAAAAAAGCAAACCCAAACCTCACAGCATTACTATATTGACTTTTAAAAACTCAGTTTCTTTACAATTAATTCATAGCATGAAATTTCCTTTTTTCTTCCACTGCTACCCAGTGTGTGGATTATTTTCATTTCACTATCCACAAGACTCCCAAACATTTTCCCAGTTTAGTTATTGCTAGTTTAGAATCCATTGGTGTAAACAAGAATTTTTTTTTTGCACTAATGTTCATTACTGTGTAGAATGGCACACTCATATATTTCCTATTCTGCAGCAATTACATTAGCTACCAATTTGTTTCTCGTTCACAGTTCTTACTGCTCCTCACAGCCTGGGACTGCCATATGAGAAAATTCTCCCATACGAGCCCAAACCTGTTAATTTGGGGGTTGTGTTAGGCTACCTGTGATTACAAACTGTGATTAAAAGGCATAAACATGTAAGACCATTGCTGTTTTTATGAAAACAGCCATTTGGCAATTCTTTATTCATTTAAAATGTTTGCAGCAGCCGGTCTTTTCTCCAGAAAGGACTCAAAGTGACTCACAGTACTATTAAAAACACATTTTACACAGACATGAAAAAATAACAGAAAGCCAGTTAAATCAGTCAGATAAATGCAGAATAATTCGTTATCGGTTTTGCAAGCCCAATTCAAAGTCCTCCTAAACAATAGGAATGTAGTCGCTAGTAGGGGTTTATGTATAGACTCTACACAGAAAGTTCTTCTCTTTTGACAGAAAGATATGAAATGCATTTGTTGGGCAAAATTAATCTTTATTCCAATCTTACCTTTTCCCTTCTGTTAGCTGAAAAATTAAAATTTATTTGTAGAACTGATTTAAAGTTTTTTGTGTCAAACAAGTTCATTTTCAATTACACATTTATATTTCGAGATCATTTATTATTAATCTGCATTCCTAATCTTAACAACATCACTTGTCACTATCCTCTTTTATATTTTGTGTACATATGGTAGAAAGGAGGACCCAGTAAAAGTGGAAAGCTATGTCCTCTGCTATCCGTTTGTGTAACATTCTACTATATAAAAGGCTAAGCGTATTCAAGACAACTCATTTCCTACCCTGGTGCACTACCAGAGGGTGCTGCTGTGGAGGAAAGCCCAGATGAGGCAGCCAGCCCTCCAGAGAGCATGCCACGGCAGGAAGTCCAGGCCAGAATCAGGTGCAGAGTAGGCAGCAATGCCTGTCATCAGGTGCAGAGTAGGCAGCAATGCCTGTCCCCCACCTTCACCTAGCTGCGATCAGGAGCAGAGCAGGTGGCAATGCCCAACCCCGCTTTCACCCAGCTAGGATCACAAGGGGAGCAGGTGGCAATGCCCGCTCCCTGTCTTCACCCAGCTGGGATCAAGAGGGGAGCAGGTGGCAATGCCTATCCCCCAGCTTCACTCAGCTGGGAAACGAGAGGAGCAGGAGGCAATGCCCATCCCCCCATCCCCCAGCTGTGATAAGGAGCAAAGCGGGTGGCAATCCCCACCCTCTGCCTTCACCCAGCTGAGATCAGGAGCAGGAAATGCAAGAACCAACCACTGATACAATAGAATACATTCTTAAAGTGCACCATGCGTTGAATATATTCCAATTAATTTAATCTTAAATAAACTACAATACCAATACTAACACTTAAAGTGCAAGGTGCCTCCAACAGTTAGAAATAATTACATACACAATCAACATCAAAATAGCAGTTATACCATGTTCACATCCAAGAATCTCAATGACAAAGACATTAAAGTCCACAAGCGTATTTCTTCTTTATATTCATGACTGAGACTTGGAGTCGAGGTAAGTGTTGCAATAGTGATGTCTTCTTGCTTGTTTTTTTTTCAGGTGTAATTCCAACAACTTCAAGTGGCTGGCACCAATGCTGTCTCCCAGGCAGGATAATCCACTAGGACCCCCGGGTCTCAGTGAAGGGGAGAGTCCACAGCTACCCAGAACCACTCAACAGGAAGCTAGCAGTTCTCTTGTTTCAAACTAGCTTTTTCAAGAGTGTTCTACAAGCAGTTATCTCCCTGTGACAGGCAATGATATAATTAAATTCTTTTTACAAAAGGATTGTCGTGTGACAATCAATACAATGTAATATGTACTATATACTCACAGCTCCAGTCACTCAAAATTCATATGACTTCTCTTAACCCAAATGGAAACCCAGATACAGCAATGAGGATCCACTGAATCATTTCCCATTTATATCAAACGGCAAGAAACCAAGTGGGAGGGGAAAGTTCATGAAAGTTCTTTAAAGGTATATACCACAATAATAGCAGGTTACAGATAGCATGACCAATCCAACACCTGATTCAACCCTTTGGGTGTCACTGTATCAAGTTGAAAAATCCAAAACGCTTCTCTTCTCAATAATTCTTGTTGTAAATTCATAGATCTCGAGACTTTAATGACCTGCAACGCTGAGAACCAGAAATCTCTGGGGTCCCTGTGCGCATTCACGAAGTGCTGCACTAAAGGGGCATCTAGTACCTGATTTCTGATTCTATGGGGGTAGCAATGCCCACCCCCCTGCCTTCCGGCCAGTATCAATCATGGAGGAGGCAATGTCCACCTACCCGCCCTCCCTTTCTTGAACTTGTTGTATTTTTTCCTACAATGGGCTTTGTTGCTAGTCTGTAATAAGCCTGTGGGTGTTCAAGTGTATCTGCATGCAGGTCTCTTCATGCTTTTGGGAATCGTGAATCTATTCTAGTTGATTCCTAGTGTTGTGGAGAGTCACCTTTACTTCCATTATGCACATGTATAACATACCTAGGGATGCCAGTCCCCGCTAGGGGTGGAGGATCCCCCACTCCCACCTTCCACCCCCCACCCATGCTAACCTGGCCAGTGGGGGAGGCACAGGCCTTTTGGGTCCACACTCCCAAGCAGCACAGCGCACTCCCATGGGCCCTATCTGACCCAGATTGGGCCCAAATTGGCCCAGATTGGGCCCAAATCGACCTGGAACAGGCCGCTGTGGAGTGGCCCATTCCGGGCTGATTTGAGCCCAATCAGGCCACCGTGGAGTGCACGAGTTTTCCCATGCTCCACAGTGGCCTTTTCTAGGCTAATTTGGACCCAATCCAGGCCACTTTGGAGTGCAGGAATGCTCCTGTATTTTGCAGTGGCCCAATCCGGGCTGATTTGGGTCTGAATCGGGCCCAATTCAGCCCCCCCCCCCAGAGTGCAGGAGTGCTCCTGGGGCAGCCACTGCCCGCTCAATGATGCCACTTCCCAAAAGTGATGTCATCCTGCGGGCCCAGGAGTGCAGGTAGGTGCTGTGTCCCCCACCTCCCACTGTGAGGACAGGGAGACCTGGCAACCCTAAACATACTACATGATTTTGCTTGTCTCCTACATGTATCTCCTCTTCTTATTGTGCTTTGTTAGAATATCAGGCAAGGGCTACTAGTGACTTGGAATGCTGAATTTATATTTTCCTTGGCCTTTTATATTGTCAAAACCAGCTCCTGTACTATTTAAGAAAGGGCAAGGTAAAAAGCTAAAGGAGTCCGTTAGTAACAGAATTTCTTCTCCCTCAGCAACGAGAAAGCAAGCACGGTTCAGAAACCTGCATACCAGTATATCTGTATTTCATTTTTATCCTGATTCTTGCTCTTCTTTCAAGAAGCTCAGATGATATAGGGTTCTCCTTCCTGTATTTTTCCCCTCTATCGTACTTTGGTCACATCATAAGACAAGATTCTCTGGAAAAGTCAATAACGCTAGGAAAAGTGAAAGGCAGTAGGAAAAGAGGAAGACCTAAAATGAGATGGCTTGGCTCAATAAAAGAAGCCACGTCCTCCAGTTTGCAGGATCTGAGCAAGTCTGTTCATAACATTATGGAGGTCTTTCATTCATAGGGTCACCATAGGTCAGAGGCGATTTGATGGCACATAACACACACATGTTTTCCCCCTCAACTGGCCAAAAATCTGCCAATGCGCTTCATAGCTAATGAGCATCATAATTTGAACCAGTCCTACTCTGACCATCACATTGGCTTTTACCCTACAACACTCTGGCCTGTTGATGCAATGAGTCTCCCTTGGTTGCTGTGGCTGGTTTTCTGGTAGCTCCTTTTTTTACCAAGAAGAACTACGTGATGATGCTGAATCCATGCCAACAGTCAACAGTTCATCCGTTGAAGACCCTCTAACAGTTACTGAGAAAAGATGGTAAATTTCTTCCTGGTGCCTTTCTAGATTTGGAACTCCCAATTTAGAACCTTAAGCAGTAGAGATTTAAAGGCTTGGAGATCTTCCATTCAAGGTCCAGGTGTTGGGGAAAGACCTTCAGCCTGAGACCCAGGCTCAGGGTTCACAATACTGAGTACATAATACTGACTCAGATATACCAACATATGACTTCGTATAAGATAGCTTCATATTCCAAAAACTATACTTCTGTATAATGTGTCCTTGAACCCAGTATACTAAATAAAATTACACACTTTTCACTTATTAATTATAGCTATGCACCTCTTAAATAAGTGATGTTGGAGGATTCTTTTCTGTGCTGTGGTATAGTGTATCCCACTTTGTGTCTACTTTTTAATATCCTCTGCCCTTTCCAGTATTTTCTTTCCTTTATCTCAGCAATTTCTTTTAAAAACCAAAATGATTCTTTTAAAAAAATTCCTAACAAATTGAAGCTTATTAAAGTCATTGAGGCATTTATGAGATGCTTTATTATCTCCGCCCCCCCTTCTTGCATTGCCTGGGGGAGATGTGACCATTGGTGACTTTGCAGTCATCTTTCAGTGTTGTGCCGCATGCCTTACTATGAGGGATGTGAAGCATTAGCTATCCAGCTGCTGCCAGAGCCTGCAGGCTTTGTATATGGGCTGCTACCATGGCCAACTACATTAAAGGCCATTGTGTGCTCATAGAAGAGAGACTATAAAGCTGCACATGTTTTATCTATAGAATGCTTTCTTCCAGTGATGTGGCATATCCTCAGTCTTGGTTGTTTTTCCCACATAGAATTCTTTTCTCTGCCCTGTTACTGCTATAAGAGGGTCAGATACCTTTAAGGCTTGGGGAATCCTGCCTGAAGCCCCAATCCATTGAGTGGAAGGATTGTTTCCCACCCAATGCACATACTAATATCATTTGTTTTAATCTGCCTACACATTTTGATGAATGATAGATCCATATTTTGTTAAGAGCATTAAATGATTCTCAAAGTTTGTCAAAGTGAGTGTTCCTAAATGAAATAACACAGTTTGATTTTTAGGCTTTCACAGATTCCCTGTCCCTGGAATAAGATGGAGTTGTAATCAGTTAACGCTGCCCCTTTGATATGGTGGTGAATGCCAAACCTACCACAGAGTGCCATTTTTGATGAGATGCCCAGTGTTGTGAATGTTCTGGTACACATAGAATAAATGTGTTCCAAGGATTACAATGAACAGAGATTGCGGCTTAGGCTCACAATAACCTATAAAAATTGTGATTTATGTTGACCACATTCTGGAAAAATTTCAAAAAGTGAATTCAGTTAGGATATGTTGAAGCATAAGCTTGAAGCACATATCAGGGACTGACTGCTGTGAGCAAGAGTAATTCTCTGTCCCCTCTATCTCTTTTGGAAGAGCCTGTAAGGGTTCCTTACATCTCCAAACCCAGCTGAACGCAGCTGGAGAAAGAAAGATCAGTAGAATAACCACTAAAGTTATTGCAACTTGTAATGAAACAAACTCTAAGCTACTGGTCTTCAACCATCAGCCTTTACTCTGGGACTTGCCTTTACCAGCCAAACAGCAGCATGGGTTTCACCAATTTACAAGAATGTGGCAGAAAGTTATATGACATCAGAGTTGCATGACAGCAAGGGGAGGAGTCAGAGTTATTAGTTCACTGGCGGGGAACTGCATAGCCAGTGTATGTGGATTATTTGCAGACCAAGGAGGATTTGGTGGCCAGACCAGACTAGACTACATTGTAACTATGAGTTGAGCATCTTTGGAGGAAAGGTGGCTAATAAATAAAGCAGAAGTCAAGTAACATAACAGTTTGAGTCTTGCCACCAAAACTGTGATCAGAAAATTATGGCATATTTTGCTTTGTTTTCAATGAATCCACTAACAGCCATGATTATTGGAAAAGGGAGCTATATAGTCCAGCAGTGTTACCTTATGGTAATATAAAAAATGTTATGTGCCAAATTGTAAATGTTCTTGATTTTTTCTATTTTTATTTATTTATTTATTTTATGTCATTTATAGTCTGCCTTTCTCACTGAGACTCAAGGTGGATTACAGAGTGTGAGATTAGTACAATCAATATCAAGGACATTTCCATACTGTATCAAGGACATTTCCATGCAGTGTCAAGGACATTTCTATAAACAATGTCATAGGATTTTACAAAGGCATAGCATTAGCAAGGATCCAATACAGAGTTGAAGAATTGCTGAAACAGAACGTAATTTTTTGCCCCAGAATTGACTGACCTATTGTGAAAATTGAATCCTTGGCTGCGAAAGCATCCTAATTCTCAGAATGAATTTGCGTCGAACCAAAGAGTACACAAATGATGCAGAGTGATTGTGAGTAAAACATGCATGCATGAAACCATTTAAATCGTTTAACTGAAGCAGTCAGTTGATGATATTGAAGAGACGGCAATGGAAATGAAACAAGCAGAAATTCAGATATTCCAGTGAAATTCAGATATTCCGCTTGGATTGCTGGAGATCTCATGGGATTATAACATCTCCAGGCCACAAAGATCAGTTCCCCTGGAGAAAATGACTGTTCTGGAAACTGGACGATGTGACATTATAGAATGCTGAGATCCCTCACTTTCCCAAATTCCACCCTCCCCAGTTCCACCCCCCAAATATCCAGGAATTTCGCAAGCCGGAATTGGCAACCCTAACTAAAACCCACTGAGTAGGACAGGAGGACTGGAGATTGGACTTCAGTCCAGAGTTTGTAGATGCCTAATTATTCAATTGATTTGAGAATAATTTTGTTTCAAGTAAACATCCTTAGAGCTTAAACCTTATAGGGGTACATTCAGTGATATGTAAACAGCATTATTTATTTCATTAATTTCATTACCTTTAGGTCTACTTCTCATTTTTCTTTCTATGTTTTTAACCATATCTGTCATTTATATTGTTCTAGTTAAAGGACTGTTGTACTGCTGTTGAACAGCCACAAATCTAGATTTCATTCCAAGGGGAAATGGAAGCATGCCTAGGGTGGTACTTTCCTGGGGATTTTTATTCAAACTCATGCCTTCATCTGTAAAGTTTCTAATGTTCCATATATCAACAAGAGCTAAAGTCCAACTGAAGGACAGTCAGCACCAGCAGCTATTTCTTCCTGAATCCAAGGTAATTTCATGGTGCTACTGAATCAAGCTTGCAATTGTCCAGGAAGAGATGAGGAAATTGGAGGTGAACCTATTTAGCCACTAGCAGTGTACACAGAGATGGACTTTCTGTGGCTTGAATAGGAAAGTATATACAATTTTTTAGCTGCCTTGAAGAACTTTTTGGGAAAGGAAAAATTTTTGTGGCAGAGACAAAATGGAGATAGGATATATGTCTTCCACTCTTTAACACTCCTCCCCTTTCCCAGATTTTGTACCCTGTGCTCTAACATCTACATGAAATCACTGGGTGAGGTCATCCGACAGGTGCAAGGTCCCTTTACCCTCCCGGTGTGGAGAATAACCCGGCACTCACCTTTTGAATGTTGTCATCCATGTGCAAAGCATGTGAGCATGCTGGACCAGCATTATGACATCACTTCCAAGAGTGACATCATCATGCAGGCCCTGGGAATGCTCCTGTGCTTTGTGCCAGGCTGATTCTTAAAGAATTGGCCCATTAGTAGCCCAAATCAGCCTGGTGCAAAGTGGGAATGTGTCCCGGGAGGCCTGTTCCTGTGTCTTTTCACCCCACTGGCCAGGTGAGTGGTGGTGGGTGGCGGAGGCTGGGAGCGAGGGGTCCCCACTCCCACCAGAGGACCAGCAACCCTAGGTCATCCAGAGATTTAGGCTGGGCTGTCACCAATATGTGGATAACACTCAGCTCTATCTCATGCTTCCAATGCATTCCAGGGAGGTTGAAGAAGCTTCAACCAGTGCTTGCCAGGCAGTTTTGGGGTAGATGCAGTCTAATAAACTTTTGGCCCATCTAGAATAGCTCTCAGTTTATTTCTGGGCATAATTCAAGGTGCTGGTATTGACCTTTAGCTCATATGGCTTGGAATCAGCATACCTGAAAGACAGCCAACTTCCCTATGAACCTACTCAACAAATAAAGTCATCTTTTGGGGACCTACTTTGGGTGCCCCCGTCTCCTGAGATCAGGCAGGTGGCAACCTGAGAGAATGCTTCTCGGCTATGGGACCAAAACTATGGAGCTCTCTCCCCTGGGATATTTGTTTTTCCCCTTCTGTCACTGGCAGAAGACTTTTTCCCTCTCTGGAGTTCCCTCAAAGATTCATTTTTCCAGTCCTATGTTTTAGTTACTGTTTTATGTGCTTGTAATATTTATGCTACTTTTGGTTTTAATTGTGTTTATAAATTTATGATATTTAATAGTGTTTTATTTGATTTTTATTAACCTTGGTGCCTCTAATTGAGCAGAAAGCTGGCATACAAATTTTGTAAATAAAATCAATAAATAAAGTGGTACAGCATAGGGAAGGAGTTTTCTGCTGTTTACCACTAATAATGTAACAGATATGAGCCAATAAGTACCTGTGCTAAACATTCCACATAGCATTTAGAATAGCAATGGACATGCTTCCTAGGGAAGATGGAAACAGATTGACTAAGACAATACCAACCATGCATCTGGATATCTGATTCTGAAACAAGTGTAAATCTTTATCTACGGCACAGGGGACATAATAATTCATTCTGTACAAGCATTCTCTTCCTTAGCAGAGCTGCAACTACAGAAGAGGCAGTGGATAATCATTAGTCTCTGTGACTACAGGTCTGATCTCTCTCCTTTTAGGCTCAGATATCCCCATGTGATACACAGACACACTCCCCTCCCTCCTTCCCTCCCTCCCTCTCTCTCTCACACACACCTTACACCACACAATACATTCCACTACCCATAAAAAGATTATCATGGGATAATATAGCAACATGCATTTCAAGTGTATGAGCAACTTAACAACCCTTCATGTTTCTCGATCTTGGAAAGATGTAGGGATGTTCATTTGTATAGTCACATTTATGTGCAAAAGAGGGAAAATTACCATTGTAGTTGATCTGACTCTCTGCTGCCTGCCTGAAAAGGATACAGGGAGTAGGAGAATGCCTTTGGGTAAGATTTCCAGCACAACAGTTCTGTATTAGAACCCTTTCCAGGGATTTCTGTTAATCATGTTGCTCATTATAACTTGATTTGATTTATGAGTTTAAACATTATTCTTGTGAGAAAACTCTTGCTGACTTGTAGTCTTGTTTTGTTTCTGTTGAGTCATCTCACAGAGATATTGGAACAGAAGACCCTTCATGCAAAAGAGAAAGCAAATCACGCAAAAGCACCAAACATTTGCTCTGTCTCCTATTGCCTTGTCCTTCCTTTATCTCTCTTTGCATTATTTCTACAGTTTTAATTTGCTTGATTTCTGATGTGTTTTCTATCCCTCTTAACTATGGTATATGTTTTGCATAATCATTAGCCAAAAGTAGGTAGAAGATGCAGTTGCATGTAACTTTTCAGAGACATTTTTTAAACAAAGAAGCCTCAAAGATCTACAAATTAGAGTGGCACAAAGGTGGGAGGTTTCCCTCTGATTGTTTTTATATTCAAAATTGTTCGCACCTGCCTTTGCTTTCTCATTTATGAGAGACAAAAAAGGATGCCCATATTTTTCCCTCTTCCAAGAAGCAGGGGCAGGATGGAATTCTGAAAAGAAACATGGCCAGAGGGGAAAGGGTTAAGAAACCCTACTCAGACTTTCAGCTTCTTGAGGATGCAGTTAGTTTTTTTAAAAAAAGGTAAAAAAGAACACTGAAATGCTGGTCTAATTTTAATCTGAACTAAATCTAAACATCCACTCAGTTCCAAAAATATCTTAACAGAATAAGAACAATTTCATATGTCTCCCAATACTAATTTCATTTACCCAAGAACAAACCTTTTGACATTTCTAACCTCCAAGAAAATGTGTTTAGGATCAGGCCAGAAGAATACAAGAAGAGTCATTCTGGATCAGATAAAATGTTTACTTTTTTTAGCAGCCTGTTCCAGCATGGCTGCTCTGATGACTCCATGAGACACAAAAACAGTATATGAAGTAGGAGTATGAACCAAGAAAATGTTCCTTATAATTTCCAATCTGGACTTCAGGGGGAGGGGGGTTACCGTGACTGCTTACTTCTGGGCAGAATATTACTAGTTTGGGAGTCAAATTTGGGTGGGTTTTCTTTGGGACCATTATTTTCAATGGAGAATCTATTGAAGATTTTTGGGGCAGCTGATTATAAAGATAATGGCGCCAATATTGCACAGAACACAGTCCTGCCACTAAGTTTCAAGCAGATTGAACAAAGGGGGTTGATTTTACAGACTCCCAAATATGTCCCTCTCTATGCAACTGCACTGCTATCTACTGATTCCTAAAAAATGGTGGCACCTTTGCAGGAGAGCTCCAGGTGGACATTGGCATTAAAAAAAAAGTCTGCTTGCATTTCATTTTCCTATTCTTACAGTGACTGACTTAAAATAAAAAAATTATCTTTCTGCTGAAAAGTGTCCGTTTGCCATGCTTCTTTGTTGTGGTCTGTTTAACAAATTAAGGAAGGAGATCAACAACTTTTCCATGATTCTTTACGGGGGGAATTGGGAGGGGGAGAGACTGTTTTTCAACCAAATGACACCAAAATTGTCAGGGAGCAACTGCTGTTTGTCCACTAAAGGCCACCCAAGTGTCAAATGAATTGGACTAAGTATTCCAATTCTATGGCCATTGATTCTTCCAGGCTTTTTACTCTCATAAGATGTGATGGACATGACTAATTCCAGCTCCTCCTCTCTTGAGAAGCAGCCAGCGGAGCTGGTGGAATGCTATGGACTGAGTCAGTTAGAATCCGTTAAGGCAGTTAGGGGGAAAGAAGGATTGGAAGCTGCTGAGGAAAAGCAACAGAGATAATAGTGGGCTGCTGACACTAAGTTATAACCACCCACTATTATAAGAGTGTGGGGTTATATATACACTTCTTAACACCAATATTTTTATGTTTTTTAAATCATCCACTCCTATATTAAATATTTTATAAATAAAAGTTATTCTGATTTCTGTTTTAAACCTGGCTGGCCTGAAATTGTTGGGTGAGAGGAAATAAAACACACACACACACACATTAAGTATTCTAGTCATGACCAGTGGGCTGATCTATTTAATTTAAATGGTAGCAGCTTATTTTAGGGAAAGTAAGTTCCTTTTGCCAATAGCCCTGGGCTGTAGCTGGGTGGGGGAAAGTAAATATAGGGAATGGACTGCCTGTCTGGTGGAGCCTTTGGGAAAAGGAGAGAGAAGATGGTTTGGGTTCGGGTCTGGGCTCTCTGCATGATAAATAGAGGTTAGACGGGTGGCATGTTGTGACTGCCCTTAACTAACTGTGAAGCCCCAAACCTGTACAGCGAGGTTTATGGTGGGTGGCAGTGTGTAAAGGTGTCACATAAAGAAAAAAGCCTCCACACTCACAAGGGAGGAGGAAAGAATGAGAAAACTGAAGTTCTGCTGTTATGCCCTATGAGGGACTTTGGGGTGGCTGGAGAGGCTATTTTTCAAACAAATGACACCAAAAATGTGATGGCAGCAACTAATTCTGGCCCACTAAAGACTACCCAGTTTTCAAGCAAATTGGACTGAGCATTCCAATTTTATGGCCATTGGTTCCTCCAGGCTTTCTATGTTCAGAGGGAAATCCCCTCATACGAGGGGGAAGGAAAAGGCAGCTCTCTGCTGCTTGTGATTGGCTGAGACTGATTAGGAGTGTGCTGTGCTCCTCTCTTGCAAGGATTCGATTGGAAGGGGAGAATGCCATTGTCCAGGAAATCAGTAGAATCAAAGAAAAACACTTTCTCATGCTGCATGGCCATTAAACATTGGAATGTAAAAAAACCTACAAAGTTTTGGGGGATGGGGTATCATAATTTATAAGCATCTTGGATTTGTATTATCATTCTAAAAATAAAAGTAATTATTTGAAACAGCAATTTCTGTGTATATCTTCAGCTTATGATTTTCATTATGCCCCTAGTATGAAGTCCTCTCTTTTCCTTTCCCATCAACCCATATTCAAAGGCGTCCTGCCTCTGATTCTGGAAGTCCATTTAACTAATCCAATTAGTTATTGTAATAGTAGTGACACACCTATGCATCATCAGTGTGTAAAATTCTCATTTAAAGTATGTTACCATCACCAAATCATGGGACATCAAATTCCACAATTATGGATTGTGTACAAAAAAAAGCTTCTTTTTGCTTGTGCTCAGTTTACTGCAAGTCCTAACATTATAGCACTGAGAGGAAGAAACAGTTCTCTGTATTCACATTTCCCACACAATGGATAATTTTGTGAACCTCTGTGCATTTTCCTTAATCATGTTTTTTCCCCCCTGAACTAAAAAGTCCCATACTATAGCTTTTTCCAAATTAAAGGGAAAGTTCTTAGGTCCCTGATAATTTTGATTGCCCTTTCCTTACCATCCATTTTGAAATGTGGCACACAACTGCACCATATATTAAAACATTACAACTAGAGGTGGGCATTGACTGGAAAACGGACTTAAATTTGACACAAACCAGCCCAGTTCATCATTTGCAAACACACAGTTCGTGGGACTCATGTTTTCCAGAAACTTTGGTCCATTTGGGCTGGTCCGTCAGTCCATGGTCCGTGAGTCCAGACATTATGGCACCAATCTATCAATTCCCTAGACAATGGAGGGGACATCCACATACTATCTGCAGCCCTTAAAAACTTGATAGGCAGCTCTGGCTACCAGAGAGCTTCCATTCTTCTCTATGTGAGCAAGAGGCAAGAATTAATTCCCTAGGCAACAGAGGGGATAGACATTCTGCAGCCATGGGAACACCAATCTTAGCCCTCAAAACCTTGATAGTCAGCTGTGGCTGCTAACCAGAGCACTCCCATTCTTCTCTATGTGAGCAAGAAGCAAGAATTAATTCCCTAGGCAATGGCTGGGAAGGTGTCTGTGTGGTGAGTGAGGGGGCTCTTCCTCCACGATTTATGTTTGATTTTGCTTCATTGCAACTTTTTGGTGCTGCAAGCCAATGCAAGTCAATTGGCATTTGCGACTCCTAGTATCTACTGGAAGTTTCCTCTAGTTACAACAGTAGTAATTTTATTCTCAAATTCTCAATAATTTGAAGTATGGAATTTGCCTTTTCACTACTGATAAGGATTTCGTTTCACTATCCATTATGACTTCCAAATCCATTTCTTGCTCCCACACTATTAATTCAGAACCCATCTATGTACAAGTGATTTTCTTTGCAGAATGTTCGTTGCTTAGAACATTACATCATATTTTTGGTTTCACCCCATGTGAAAACATCTTTTTAACCTTTTGATAGTTTGCTGGGGTTTTCACTGTCCTGAATAATTTGGTCTCATCTGCGAATCTCCCTGTTTAACAGCTCACAACTAACTCACAGCTCACAACTCTCCAGATGATTTATGAATAAAAATGACAACAGAGATCTTTGGGGGATCTTTCTTATTTACATTGTAAGAACTATCTACTGAATTTTAACCTCTCTTTACTATTTTTTAGGTATTTACCAATACAGGATCTGCTTTCATATCCCAATAGATAGTCTTAGCCACAGGGCAACCACAGCAACTGCCCCGAGCCTCAGACTGGGGGAGGAGTAGAATAGCCCAGCAGGCTTGGATGAAGTACAGGCACTGGCAGCATGGTACTGCCGGTGGCCCCAGTTACCCTGCCTACAAATATTTGATTCTCAGGCAGAGCAGAGACAGCCATCAGGCAGCAGCAGACTGGGAGGCCAAAACAGCCTCAGAAAAGGACTCTACACTTTCTGATGGCTTCTGACAGGCAGCCTTGCAGAGGTACCTGTTACAGATATAGTTTGAACTATAGGAGGACTTCTGGTTTGGATTAATGGTGATCTGAAGTAGCCTAGGGAGCTGGGCTATCTGAGATACATTTTTGGGACGCGAAGCGCTTGAAGGAGAAGGGGGTCTTGAACACTACTCGGCCCCGAGAGTGTGTGATCTTGGTGATGGGGGGGTTCTGAATCAAGGATTCTCCCCACCACCTTGAGGTACCCTCAGAGAAGGGTGAGCTACTAACTCTGCAGTACCTCTGGAGTCATTTAATTGGCATAAGATCGTCAGAAACCAAGCCTCAGTACCAGATTTGACCAACTAGAAACGAAGGAAACAGCACAGACAACCCGAGAAAGCAGCATAAGATAAAGATTGCTATCGGACTTTTGAACAGAAAAAGCAGAAAAAAGACCAGATATTAAAGTAATAAAAAGACTTAATTAAATAGAGGAAACAATAAGGAACAATATTTGAGTAAGAAATCCCTAATTTTGCAAGTTTTTAAGGACAAAAAGAGTGATACAAAGGATTGTTTACGCATACTTGCAGTTTGAAGAGAGATAATTGGTGTGAGAGAGGAGGAGGGAGCCGGGAAATAGTGTTGAAACATTGCGGGGAGGAGATGAGATTGGGAGAGGAGGAGACAACGTCTGCCTAGAGAGGACAAGAATAAGCTGGAAGCAGGAAGATCAGTGAGAAGAAAGAAGACCTGGAAGCAAAATAAAGTAAGCATCGCAAGAAATTGGGACTAAAGGAACAGGAAATACGCCATTGTAGCTGAGGGAAGAAGTGATTCCAGTTACCATAGAGAAATTGCGCCCAACATTTTGGATCCAAACTGAAATTTTTTTGTTCTTTTATTGAGACCAGCAAAGTGAGTAATATTAAAGAGAAAACAATAAAAAAGCAAAACAGATTTAAGAAAGAGAGTGGACACGTGGGCGGGCACTAAGCCAAGTCCAAGTATGGTGAAAAAATTAGATAAAGAGTGGCAAGCCTCAGTAGACGCAGCGATTGAAGGACTGGAGAAGAAAGTTACAGAAGGTTATAAAGAACTGAACCAATCAATACAAAAGATGCATGAAACACTGGTAAAAGATCTGAAAGATGTAATTAAAACGGAGGTGGCAGAATTGGCTAAGAATATGGAGGGAATTAGAAATGAACTACAAGCAACAAACAATAAGGTGCAAGAAGTGGAACAGAAGACTAATGATTTAGCTACAAATGTGAAGATGGAAAATCAAGTGATGCAGGAGAGGAGGGCAGTGATGGAATGTAAGGCAATGGAAAGACAACTAAGATTTAGGGGCGTTCCAGAATCGATGGCGCAAAATGTACAAGACCAAATGACGGATATCTTAGTAGAATTTCTGAATAAACAACCAGAAGAAATTACTGCAAATTTGGATCTAGCATACAGGGTCAACTCCGCATATGCACAACAAAAGAACCTACCAAGAGACATTATTGTGCAGTTAATAACAAAAAGAATGAGAGAAGAGATTATCCAAAGACATTTTGTGAATCCCCTATCACTGGAGGGAAGTAGGATCAAGATAATGAAAGAGGTACCTAGAAGAATTCTCCAAGAGAGGAAAAAATATAGAGAATTGACCCAGAACTTGAGAGAGAAAGACATTAGATACCAGAAGGACTGAGCTTCTACTTTAATGGTCTGAGAGTCATAATTAAATCAAGACAGGAAATGGAGGAGTTTCTCTCTGAGAATGTAAATGACTTTTCTAGATCGGTAAGAAAATAGAATGATGGAGTACAAATTAATATCATGGAATATAAATGGACTAAATTCACCACGGAAGAGAAGAACTATATTTCATTGGCTAAAAAAACAAAATTGTAATATAATTTGTCTACAAGAAACACTTATTAAAGATTAAGATGTCAAGTTCTTAAAAAATCGACAACTAGGAAGAGAATTTATTGCATCGGCAAAGCAAAAGAAAAGAGGAGTAGTGATGTATATTAAAGAAGATTTGGACTCAAAATTAGTATTTCAAGATCAAAATGGGAGATATCTTGCTGTGGAAATTAATGTGTGTGATAAGAAGACTTTAATAATAGGTATATATGCACCCAATGGAGCTAAAGACCAATTTTATAGGGAATTAATAGACAAATTAGATCAAGATGTATATGAACAGATTGTAATGATGGGAGAATTCAATGGGGTTGTAGATTTGCAATTGGATAGAAAAATAAGAGGAGGAAAACAGAAATTGGGGAAGCTACCAAAATCATTTTTTGAACTAGTAGAACAAGAAAAACTGGAGGATATTTGGAGAAAAGAAAATCCTAAAGGCAAAGATTATACGTACTACTCGGCGAGACATCAATCATTTTCAAGAATTGATATGATTTGGACAACCAAAGAATTGGCATTATGGACAAAAAAAGTGGAAATAATGCCAAGAGTGAGCTCGGATCACAATCCATTGTTTTGGAAAGCTGCAATGGGACAGAAGAAATTACAATGGAGAATAAATGAAGACCTATTGCATAATCAAGAAAATATGGAATATCTACAGAAGGAAACAATTTTTTTTTTCAAACTAACAAAAATAATGAAGTCTCAACCCGGATGGTATGGGATACATACAAAGCAGTAATAAGGGGAATATTAATTACTTTAAACAACAGAGATTAAAAAAGGAAGCAGGAGAAAGCTCAAGAAATTCAAGAGAAATTACATTAAAAAGAGCAAGAATTAAAGAAGAAACCAGGGAAAAAATCAACAGCACAAGAAATTAAAATATTGCAAGAGCAAGTAAGAGCAATGGAAAATAAAGAATTAGAATGGAAATTGAGGACATCGCAACAAAAATCATTTGAAGGAGCGAATAAGCCTGGAAGGTATTTAGCCTGGCAACTAAAGAAAAAAAGAGAAAAGAAAATAATTAGTAGAATAATTGAAGAAGGGGAAGAAATTAAAGAACACTACAGAATTAAACAAGTGTTTTATAAATACTATGCAAAATTATTTCAAAGGAAAGCAATACCACAAGAGAACATAGATCAGTATTTGCAGAGAATAAATTTACCAACCATATCAACTAGCATGAAAGAGAAGCTGAATGCTCCAATAACAGATGAAGAAATTGAACAAGCTATAGATGCGGCAAAGACTGGTAAGGCACCTGGACCGGATGGGATTACAGCGAAGTTTTATAAAGCAATGAAGAAAGACCTAGCTCCAGCCTTAAGAGTTGTAATGAACGATATACTGAAAGAAGAGGGCCTTCCAGATACGTGGAATGAGGCAAATATTACCTTGACACCAAAGGAGTCACAGGAACTGACTGATGTTAAAAATTACAGACCAATTTTGCTAATAAACAATGACTATAAAATATTGGCAAGAATACTAGCAGATAGACTTCAAATATGGTTAATGGATTTTGTAGGAGATGATCAGGCGGGGTTTTACTGAACAGACAATTAAAAGACAATTTGAGAGTGGTTATAAATGCCATTGAATATTATGACAAGTGTCCAGACAAAGAAGTCGGGGTTTTTTTTGCGGATGCAGAGAAAGCCTTTGACAACTTGAAATGGGATTTTATGTTTGCATCGATGGAAAAGATAGATCTATGTAAAGAGTTTATAGAAGCTGTAAAAACAATTTATAAGAACCAAAGAGCAGCAATTTGTGTTAACGATGACCTGATGGAGAAATTTGAAATAAGGAAAGGAACAAGACAAGGTTGTCCACTGTCGCCGCTGTTATTTGTAATGGTCTTAGAAATATTATTGAGGCAGATAAGAGAAGATGAAAATATAAAAGGGATTAAATTAAAGGGGTCTTCATACAAGCTAAGAGCATTTGCAGATGATGTGATGTTTATAGTTGAAGACCCAGTACAAATTCTGCCAAGACTGTTAACAAAGATCAAAGAGTTTGGAGATTTAGCAGGCTTTTATATAAATAAAAAGAAGTTGGAAATATTGACAAAAAATATGACAAAGAAGAAGCAACAAGAATTGATGGAAGTAACAGATTGCGAAGTGGTACAGAAAACAAAGTATTTGGGAATAGAGCTGACAGTTAAAAATATTGATTTGTTTAAAAACAACTATGAAAAGCTCTGGACTCAAATTGAAAAAGATATGATAAAATGGAACAAATTGAACTTATCATGGTTAGGTCGGATTGCTACAATCAAAATGAACGTGCTGCCTAGAGTTATGTTTTTGATGCAAACGATACCAATTGTTAAGGACAAAAAAAGTTTGAAAAATGGCAGAGGAAAAGATCAGAATTCGTGTGGGCAGGAAAGAAACCTAGAGTAAAAATGAAAGTGCTCTGTGACGCTAGAGAAAGAGGTGGTATGCAATTACCGGATTTTTGACTGTACCATGAAGCAATATGTTTGGTATGGCTAAAAAAATTGGTGTCCTTATCCAATCATAAGTTGTTAAATTTGGAAGGCTATAACAAACTTTTGGGATGGCATGCATACTTATGGTATGGTAAGTATAAAATGGACGCAATGTTCCAGCACCATTACTTGAGAAGAAATTTACTGTCAACTTGGTTAAAATACAAAAAATTTATAGAGCAAGAGAAACCAATGTGGAATATTCCTGCAGAAGTAATTAACCCGAATTTGGAATATAAACGAGATGCATGGCTTACTTATAAAGAATTATTAAAAACAGAAAATGATAAGTTGAAACTTAAATCGAATGAAGAGTTACCATTTAAATACGGTTGGCTACAGTATTGACAAATTAAAGACTTATTTGAATTAGATCAAAGGAAGGCAGGCTTCAGAAATAAAAACTCAGAATTAGAAGAACTTTTATTGGGGGATAATAATAAAATAATTTCTAAAATGTATAAATTATTGTTAAAATGGTATACTGAAGATGAGACGGTTAAGGTTCAAATGGTAAAATGGGCAATAAATTGTTACAATGAGATTATGATGGATGCATGGGAACAGTTGTGGAAAAATACTTTAAAAATTTCAACTGGTACCAGTATCAAAGAGAATGGCTATAAAATGATATATAGATGGTATTTAACACTGAAAAAGTTAGCCATTGCTAATAAGCAGCTATCCAATAAGTGCTGGAAATGTAAAGAGCATGAAGGCTCTCTGTTTCATATGTGGTGGACTTGTGATAAGGCTAGAGACTATTGGACTAAAATATGTACTGAAATGTCTTTAATACTTCAAAATAATGTAGTTAAGAATCCAGAAATGTTATTGTTATCCTTGCACTTAGAGGACATTGATAGAAGGGATAGAGTAATACTGTACTATATGATGGCGGCAAGAACTTTGTATGCACAATATTGGAAGAAAGAAGAAATACCGAAAACTGGAGAGTGGATACAAAGAGTGCTATATATGGCGGAAATGGACAAATTAACAAGGAAACTGAGAGAGCAAGATCCAAAGGAATTTTTTGAGGACTGGGGGAAATTGAAAAAATACTTAGAAAAAAGATGGGACGTTAAAGGACAATTATGGTCTTTTGAGTGTTATTAAGTAAGATAAGATATAATATAAATCTTTACCATTGAGTTTAAAATAACAACTAAGAGATAGTATTTGTAGCAAGAAATGGGGGGTTGCAGTGCTGTTGCAAGTCAACAGAGGAAAGGGGTTGGGGAGGGGGTAGGGAACATACTATATCTATAGGGGATAATTAGTAAGTAAGATGTAATAACATTATATATGTTACGTTAACCATCCAATAAAAATTTTTATTAAAAAAAAAGTTTGAACTATAGGAGAACAGTTGCTGGATTTCATCTAGAAAATCATAGAACATGTCTTTGCATGCAGAAACAGGACTAGCCTAGTCCCATAGCTGGACATGCCACAAAGGGAGTGTGGAGGCCTAGAACAGAGCAACCTTGGACAGGGGCACGAAATAGAGAAGTAACACACTTGTATGGCCTTGTGTAGATCAGAAGTGCTGTCTAGCCCATATCATAGAAACTACGTGTTGAGGCCTAAGTGCAGGAAGTGTCTGAGAAAGACAGGAATGTCTAACTTCACAGAAGGGGAGATATTATTCAAGGATGGATGTATTGGTTGAGGGTCAAATAGGGATGCCAGACCCGCCCCCCCCCACATCTCGTCCCCACTTATCTGGCCAGTGGGGGGGTGCATCTTCCATGCGAGCTTCCCTGCAGTGCTGCATGCTCCCGTGCACAGCATCTGCTTGAATCAGGCCCATTTTGGCCCAAATCAGGGCCACTGTGGAGCACAGGAGGGCTCCTGCACTCCCCAGTGGCCCAAAACAGGCCCATTTCGGCTGAAATCAGGCTTGTTTTGGGCCCATTTTGGGCCTCTGCAGAGCACAGGAGCACTCCCGTGCTCCACAGTGGCCCTGATCTGGGCAAAACCAGGCCTGAAACGAGCCCAATTTGGGCCAAAATGGGCCCATTTTGGGCCACTGCGGAGCACAGGAGTGCTCCTGTGCTCCACAGCGGCCCCAATCTGGGCCAAAACAGGCCTGAAATGAGCCCTATTTGGGCCAAAACGGGCCAATTTTGGGCTGCTGTGGAGCACAGGAGTGCTCCCATGCTCTTCAGCAGCCCCAATCCAAGCCCCTGCAGAGCGTGGTCGTGCTCCCAGGGGCTGCATGATGACATTACTTCCCAGAAGTGATGTCCTCACACTTGCGGGAGCATGCACTCTCACTTTGCGTTTGCGCACACCTCACCACAAGATGTAAGTACAAGAAGCCAGTCCCCGCCCTGATGCAAAGTTACGAGAGACTGGCAACCCTAGGGCAAAAATATATTAATATGAGAACTTCCGGTTTGGATTGATGGTGACCTGATGCTGCCCAGGGAGCTGGGCAATAAAGAGCGACTGTTTTAGGCAGGCCAGGTGCTGCCACCCCTCTCCAGGCAGGAGAGGGGCTAGAACGCTACAAGACCCTGAGAGTGAGTGATCTCGGCGGGGGGGGGGGGTTCTGAATTAAGGACTTCTCCCGTCGTCTTGAGGTCCCCTTTGAGAAGGGCAAGCTAAAATCTCTTCAGAGCTCTTTTGAGTCAAATTTTGGCATAAGATCGTCAGAAACCAAGCTTCAGTACCGAATTTGACCAACTTTGAACGTAAGAAACAGCACAAACAACCCAAATGGAGCAAAGGAAGGTAAAGATTACTATCTTGTTTTTTGGACTAAAGATCAGAAGAAAGAGCCAAGAAAAAGTGAAACTAAAGGAGTGAGCTGCTAGTTGAGTAGAGGAGGAAGGCAATCCAGGGGAAGTTGTGGAAATTTGATAGAACTTTAAAGCTTTAAAGAAGAAAAATCAGTTTTGTTTATACATACCTGTGGTTTTGGAGGAGATAACGGCAGCGAGAGAGGAGAGGGAGTGCGAGAGGAAATGGACTAAACATTGCAAGACTGTAGAAGACACCAAGCACTGTGAGTTTTTCTGCCTAGAGAGGAGCCAACTCGGGAAGGAAGAGGGAACAGCATAGAAGAACATGGAAGAAAGAGAGGGGAAAGATCATGGGACGGAGAAACCGAGAGGTCAAGAGGAAGTGAAAGCCTGCCATTTCGAGAAGGAAAAAGGAGCAAGGAAGTTACCATAGAGAAATTGCGCCCGACATTTTGGAAAGGTCGAAATTGATAAGACTTTAAATTAAAAGAAATTAACACTGATTGGCTTAAAATAGAAATTGAAGTGGACATTAAAAACGGAGCTTAGAAAGAGAGCCGATACTTGGGGTGGCGCAAAAGCTAGCCCAGGCATGATGAAGACAGTGGATAAGGAATGGCAGACTGCTATAGAAGCATTAGAAAAAAAGGTGTTAGATGGCAATAAAGAGTTGGGCCAATCTATGCAAAGAACGGAGGAAATTTTGATCAAAAATATAAAAGAATTAATAAAAGCAGAGGTGACAGAGTTGTCAAAAAATATAGATGAAATAAAGAAGGAACTACAGTCAACAAATCAAACAGCCCAAGAGGTGGAGCAAAAGACCTCTAGTTTAAAATTGGAAAATCAAATACTACCAAAGCGTGCGGCGGTGATGGAGTGTAGAATCACAGAAAATCAGTTGAGATTTAGGGGAGTGTCGGAGTCCACAACGCAGTGTGTGCAAGATCAGTTGATTGCAATATTGGCAGAATTTCTAAACAAGCAGCCAGAGGAAATAGAAGTAAACTTGGATCTGGTATACAGAGTAAACTCCAGATATGCACAACAGAAAAATCTACCGAAAGATATAATTGTACAACTGACAACCAAAAGAATGAAAGAAGAAATTTTAAAAAGACATTATGCACGCCCCTTGGCAATGGAGGGAAGTAGAGTCAGAATCATGAAAGAACTTCCCAAATTTTTTTTGCAGGAACGAAAAAAGTACAGAGAACTAACGGGAAAATTGAGAGAGAAGAGTATCAGGTATAGGTGGGAAATACCTGAAGGACTGAGTTTTCATTTTCAATCTACAAGAGAGAACATCAAGTCAAGAAATGATATGACAGTGTTCCTGCTTGATAATGAAAGAGACTTTCCCGGAACTGTTAAAAAGTAACACTATGGCTCAAAGAAAAGTGAATCTGGACACTATTGATCAATATTTGAACAAGATCAATTTACCAATATTATCAGGAAAATGGAAGGAAAAGCTGAATGCAGAAATAACAGAGATGGGAAAAAAGAGGCTATTCAGACAACTAAGTTAGGGATGTCAGACTGAGGCTTGAATAAAAGTTGCAATCCAGACTACCCCTTGCAATGAGACAAGAGTTCATTGATTCCAAAAGGCTTTTACTGAAAATAAACAACTAATATAAGTCCACATTCCCAGATCCAAGGATCAGGGCTGAGCTTAGAAATTGTTACGAATGACAGGCAAAAGCAAAGGTACAGAATAGCAGTTCCCTGTGGGCCCCATCCTCCCCCTTAGTTCTCAAAACAATCAGCTCGAGGGTGAGAAAGCGAAAGTTTCCCAAGGGCGTCGGAAAGGCAGGTATCTGTAGACATAACATTCCTCTTCTCTCTGTGAGCTTCCAGTGGAAGGCTTGCCACCTGCAAAGAAAACACTTAGAATACAGACAGAATCAAAATGGAGTACCTTTGGTTGGAACACAGTCAGAACCTGACAAGGGAAGGCACCAGGCTCAGATAGAATTACGGCTAGGTTCTACAAATTATTGGAAAATGAACTGGCACCTTTTTTGAAAGTGGTAATGAATGAAATTTTAAAAGGACAAAAGATACCAGAGTCTTGGAATGAGGCCAACATATCATGAATACCAAACGAAAAACAAGATTTAAGCAATGTCAAGAACTATCGTCCTATTTCATTGTTAAAAAATGATTACAAAATTTTTGCAAAAAAATTGGCAGAGAGATTAAAGGACTGGTTAGTCGAGTTTATTGCAGAAGAGCAGGCAGGGTTCCTTCCAAACAGGCAAATTAGAGACAATTTGAGAACTGTATTAAATGCTATAGAATACTACGATAAACATTGTGAAAAGGAAGTTGGTTTCTTCTTTGTGGATGCAGAAAAAGCTTTTGACAATTTGAACTGGAATTTTATGTTTGCCACAATGGAGAGGCTGCAAATGGGAAAAGATTTTATTCAAGCAGTAAAAGCAATATACAGAGACCAATGTGCGGCAATTGTAGTAAATGACGATTTAACAAAAAAATTGGAAATAAGAAAGGGTACAAGACAGGGGTGCCCATTATCTCCATTGTTGTTCATTTTGATTTTGGAACTGCTATTGATTCAAATACGAGAAGATGATACTATAAGAGGCATAAAGATTAAAGAATTTACCTACAAGGTTAGAGCTTTTGCGGATGATGTGATGGTTATAGTGGAAGATCCAATACAAAACATGCCGAAGTTGCTTGATAAGATAAAAGAGTTTGGAGATCTGGCTGGATTTTATGTTAATAAGAAGAAATCAAAGATACTATGCAAGAATATGACTAAACAAAAGCAATAAGAGTTAATGGAACTTATTAATTGTGAAGTAACACATAAAGTTAAATATCTTGGAATTGAGATAACTGAGAAAAATATTGATTTATTCAAGAACAACTATGAAAAGCTATGGCAACAGATTGATAGAGACTTGAATAAATGGAATAAATTAAATCTGTCATGGCTGGGAAGAATAGCGGCAGTTAAAATGAATGTGTTACCACGGATTATGTTCCTATTACAAACAATTTCAATTATTAGAGATACCAAACAATTTGAAAAATGGCAGAGGAAGATGTCTGACTTTGTGTGGGCAGGCAAGAAACCTCGAGTAAAAATGAAAGTTCTGTGTGATGCTAAAGAAAGAGGTGGACTGCAGTTGCCGAATCTTAGATTATATCATGAAGCAATATGTTTGGTTTGGCTAAAAGAGTGGATGTCACTGAAAGACCGCAAACTCTTAACATTGGAAGGTTATAAGAAGTTGTTTGGATGGCATGCCTATTTGTGGCAGGATAAAATAAAAGCTGACTCTATGTTTTTGCACCATTATATTAGAAGGAGCCTCTTCACGGTCTGGAAAAAATATTAAAAATATCTGGGTGAAAATATCCCCTCTTGGGTGGTACCGTTTGAAGTGATCGATCCGAGAGCTATCTATAATGAAGAACAATGTTGTTGCCAAGAAGGCCCCCTCCCCTGCTTTAAAGCCTGCCATGGACTGTGTTGAAGTTTCCTGCGTTGCTGTTTTACTGCTGCACCAAAGACTGCCTTGCACGTGTGTGCTCTAATACACGTGTCAGTTTCCTGCCTGCGTGTTAATTACCTTGCTGCTGCAATAGACTGTGTAGTTTACTGATTCCATGTTTGGTTAACTGCACAAAGGACTCTCTTCCTGGGCAACCCTGCCCTGACCTGTATCTGGACTTCCCAGTGTGTGCTTTGGACTGTGTTACAAGTGTGCCCTGTGCCTGCATTGCCATCTGCCACGGACCGTGCCTGTTCCCTGCTTTGGACTGTGTTTTAAGTGTTGTTCCCCCTGCCTCCATGGAAGCCTGCCTCATATGGGCCCAAGCCGCTGCTAGCAGCCGGGCGCCTGCCGGGGAAACCTCCAGCGAGCCTGGCTAGGCGCTCCCTGGTCAGTTCCCGCCTGGAGCCTCCCGCGAGCCGGTCGCCGAGCTTGCCCTCGCTACCAGGCAGCCTGCTATCCAGCCCCAGCTATGCCCTGCCGGCATCCATGTTCTCAGGCACCCAGAAGACCCAGAGGAAAAGACTGCTTTGGGAAGCCATTTCGGCGAAGCGGGCACACCACGTCCGCAGCGAGAGCCCCTCGCCCCGCTCTGCATATCTTAGGAGCCGCCCCGGAGAAGAACTAAGTGCCGACCATCCCAAGCACTTAGAGAATGCATCTCAAAGAAACCTCCACATTCCAGAGCTGATGACATCAGGACAAGCCCTGTCCGCTGGAACATCCTTTCAGCCCACTTGGATTTCCCCCTCCCTCTTTTGTCCCCTCTTCCTGAGGTGTCACTTATCGCAATCAGATTACCAAAGTGGCCCATCCAAGCCATTCAGTAACCCATTAGACCCTTTGTTTTAATCTGTGAGAACCACCAAGTACAGCACCAGCCCCAGGGTACGTTTTGGGGTATTTAAGCTGGTCTCCCAGACCACTCGGTGCCTCGGCCATTCCCTATCCAGACCTCCTTGCTGTCCATCTGTGGTTCCAGTGCTGGCATTGGGCCACCCTCGCTGCTGTGTCTCTGCTTCGCTTCAGGATAAGTGAGTATTCCCCCTATCATCGTTGGGAACCAGCTAATGCGAACGTCTCTGTATTTCATACTCTGTATTTCCTAGATCTTGTGTGTTTCTTGTATGCTTGTGCAAGTTTAGGCTTACGCCACACTAAATACATGTGTTTGGAACCTATTTGTAGTCTGCCTCTTTTTCACTAGAGTGTCTGGGATTGGGACCTCCGTAGACATAGGTTAAGATCCGCGCTAATCTTAAGTTACAGACTGCTACAGCTAATTCCCCATTATAATAAAAAGCAGTTCTGGTAACAATGTTTACCATATAAAGAGATATTGATTATGGAACAAAAAACAATAAGAATCAAAACGGAGGAAGAGTTATCCTCCTGTTATGGATGGTTCCAAAATAGACAGATTAGAGACCTTTACAACTCGGATTGTTCAAAAGGAGGAATAAAATGGAAAAACTCAGAGTTGGAAGAGACTATACTACAAGAAAGTAAAAAGAAGATATCTAAAATTTTTAAAATACTTTTGAAGTGGTATACAGAGGATGAGACAGTCAAAGTACAGATGGTGAAGTGGGCAATTAACTGTCACAAAGAAATAACAATGGAGTCATGGGAATATTTATGGAAAACTACATTGAAGATTTCAACTTGTACCAGTATTAAAGAGAATGTCTATAAGATGATTTATAGATGGTATATAACGCCTAAGAAAATTGCGCTTGGAAATGCAAACATGTCAGATAAATGCTGGAAATGTAAAAAGCATGAAGGATCATTGTATCATATGTGGTGGACATGTGATGTAGCTAGACAGTACTGGGGAGATATTTTAGAAGTAATAAATGAGATTTTGCAGACCCAAATAAAGAAGAACCCAGAGCTATTGCTACTGAAATTAAGTATGGAAGATGTTCCTATGCAATACAGAACATGACTATTCTACATGATGAAGGCAGCAAGACTTTTATATGCGCAGAAATGGAAGGTGCAAGAAATACCAACTATTGAAGACTGGATATATAAATTGCTGTACGTGGCAGAAATGGATAAAATGACAAGAAAGCTGAGAGATCAGAATTTGGCAGAATTCTTTACTGATTGGGGAAGATTGAAAACATATTTAGAAAAGAAGTGGGACATGAAAGGGGAACTATGGCAATTCGAAAATTATTAGAATGGGTTTCTTTTTATTGGAAGAGATGGAATCTTTACCATATGGAGTGAAGTATTAGCTAATTGTTAGCTTAAATTTAAGTGGATTTGGAGTTAATAGATATTGGTAAAATTAATAAAGTAGATATTTTATTTAATTGTTAGCTTAAATTTAAATATATCTGAAGTTAACAGATAGTAATAGATAACAGATTTTAAGTTAATAATAATAGATCTGAAGCTAACAGATAGAGCTTAGCTTAACAAAGCAGAATGTAAACACGATATAATGAGTTATAGAAAAAGGGGATAGATTAGAAATAGATTAAGATATAGGGTTGGAAAGCTGTTGGAAGTCCTGAAAAAGGGGGAAGGGAAAGGGTGGGGGAAAATGATATTGAGATGTTATTTGAAAGTTATATGTATTAATATTCTCACCTAATAAAAAATTTTCAAAAAAAAAAGTAACACTATGGGGTATAAATTAATATCTTGGAATGTTAATGGACTGAACACACCTCAAAAACGTAAAGCAATTTTCCATTGGTTAAAGAAACAAAATTGCAATATAGTATGTCTGCAAGAAACACATATTAAAGAGCAAGATTGTAAATTTTTAAAAAGCAGACAATTAGGAGAAGAATTTTGGGCATCTGCAAAAGAAAAGAAAAGAGGGGTTGTGATATATGTAAAGGAAGAATTGGGTCCCAAATTAATTTTTAAAGACAAAGATGGAAGATATTTGGCAGTAGAGATAATGTTAAATTTTAAGAAGACCTTGGTACTAGGAATTTACGCGCCAAACGCAGCTAAGGATGACTTTTATAAGGAGATAATTCAAAATCTGGACCAATATTCATATGAGCAAATTTTAATGGCTGGAGATTTTAACGGTGTTGTTAATCTGCAGTTAGACAGTCACAAAAAAACAGGGAAGCTACCAAAATCCTTTTTTGAGCTGGTAGGACAAGAAAATTTGGAAGATGTATGGAGAAATTGGAATCCTAAAATATGAGACTATATGTTCTACTCTGCAAGACATCAGTCCTTTTCAAGAATTGATATGATTTGGGCAACAAAAGAGTTAAGTCTGCTGACAAAGAAAATAGAGATGATGCCAAGGGTGAGTTTGGATCATAATCTAATGATGTGGAAAATTTCGATGGGATTTAGAAAATTTAGATGGAGATTAAATGAAGATCTTCTTCAGAATCAAGAAAATATGGAATTTATTCAAAGAGAGACAAAATACTTTTCCCAATATAACAGTGCTAAGGAAGTACCAACACATACGGTTTGGAATGCTTATAAAGCAGTGATGAGAGGGATCTTGATTAATTTGAACAGTAGAGAAAGGAAGAAAAAGAAAAAAAATTCCAAGAAATACAGGAAAAAAATTCTAAGAAGGAGCAAGAGTTACAGAAAAGACCGGGGAAGAAAACAATAATTCAAGAAATAAAGATACTACAAGAGCAGCTGAAGGCCTTTGTAAATAAAGAATTGGAGTGGAACTTAAAGATTTTGCAGCAAAAATCTTTTGAAGGGACCAATAAGCCAGGGAAATATCTAGCTTGGCAATTGAAAAGGAAAAGGGAGAAAAAAGTAATTGGAAAAATAGTAAAAGAAGGAAAAGAGATAATGGAACACCAAGGGATAAAAAGAGCATTTTACAATTATTATGCCAAACTATTTCAAAAAAGGAGGATAGATTTAGACAAAATAGATAGATATTTAGAAAATACAAGATTACTTAAGATTTCAAATACAATGAAAGAGACATTAAATGCTCCAATTACAGAAGAAGAAATTTTGGAAGCCATAGAGTCAACTAAGATAGGGAAAGCACTGAGTCCAGACGGAATTTCAGCAAAATTTTATAAAGTAATGAAAAAAGACCTGGTGCAGACCCTACAAAGGTTGGTGAATGAGATTATGAAGAAAAAAGGTTCATAATCTTTCTTCATAAAAGATTATGAAGAAAAAAGAAAAAAAATGAAGCAAATATTTCATTGATCCCAAAGGACTCACAAGATATAACAGATGTTAAGAATTATAGGCCCATTTCTTTATTGAATAATGATTATAAAATTTTTGCAAGAATTTTAGCGGAAAGGCTTAAGAGATTTTTAATTGACTTTGTGGGAGAAGAACAGGCTGGATTTTTACCAAACAGGCAAATTAAGGATAATCTGAGAGTTGTGTTAGATGCCATTGAATACTATGATAAGCACCCTGAAAAGGAGGTAGGCTTTTTCTTTGCAGATGCGGAGAAGGCCTTTGACAACTTAAATTGGGATTTTATGTTTCTGACAATGGAAAAGATGGAAATGAGGCAAGAATTTATAGAATCTGTGAAAGCTGTATATAAAGATCAAAAAGCGTCATTATGTATAAACAGTGATTTGACAGAAAAATTTGAGGTAAGAAAAGGCACAAGACAAGGATGTCCACTTTCACCCTTGCTATTTGTTATGGTGTTGGAAATACTTTTAAGGCAGATAAGAGAAGATAACAGCATTAAAGGTATAAGACTCAAAGGCTTTTTGTATAAGTTCAGAGCGTTTGCAGATGATGTGATGTTTATAGTGGAGGAACCAGTCCAGACATTACCGTTATTGTTAGATAAAATTAAAGAATTTGCAGAGCTGGGAGGGTTCAGTAGTAACAAAACAAAATCGAAACTGCTCTGTAAAAATATGACAAAAAAGAAACAAGAGGAGTTAATGAGTGTGACAAAGTGCAAAGTGGTTCAGAAAACAAAATACCTGGGAATAGAATTAACAGTTAAAAATATAGATCTGTTTAAGAACAACTACGAAAAACTGTGGTCGCAGATAGAAAGGGACATGTTGAAATGGAATAAAATGAACTTGTCACTGTTGGGACATATTTCAGTTGTTAAAATGAACGTGCTACCTAGAATGATGTTTTTGTTACAAACGATTCCAATTGTAAAAGATAAGAAACATTTTGATAAATGGCAAAGGAAAATATTAGAATTTGTGTGGGCAGGGAAAAAACCAAGAATCAAGATAAAGGTGCTGTGTGACGCAAAAGAGAGGGGTGGTTTACAATTACCAAATTTGAGACTGTACCATGAGGCGATTTGTTTAACATGGTTAAGGGATTGGGCAAAACTATCTAATCTTAAACTGTTAGCTCTGGAGGGGCATAATAATTTGTTTGGTTGGCATGCATATTTATGGTATGATATACATAAAGTGGATGGGATGTTTCAGCATCATTTTGTGAGAAGGAATGTCTTCATGATTTGGCAAAAGTACAAGAAGTTTATTGGAGAAAAAAACCCTATGTGGATTGTTCCAGCAGAAGTTATAAACCAAAATATGGAATACAAGGGAGAAGATTGGATAACTTATAAAGAACTATTATGGATGGACAAAGACTCTTTTAAAATAAAGAACAATGAGGATTTACCATTTGAATATGGTTGGCTGCAATATCGACAGATTAAAGACCTATTTGAATTCAATAAAAGAAAAGTGGGTTTTAGAACTAAAAATACAGAATTAGAGAAGTTATTATTTGGAGGGGGGGTGGGGAATTGATTTCTAAGGTGTATAAACTTTTATTGAAATGGTACACAGAAGATGAGATGGTTAAAACCCAAATGGTGAAGTGGACAATAAATTTTAATAAAGAAATTACAATGGAGACATGGGGATTTCTACGGAAGAACACATTAAAGATATCTACATGTAATAATCTGAGAGAGAATGGATACAAGATGATGTATAGGTGGTATTTAACACCGAAAAAATTAGCAAATGCAAATAGTAATATGTCAAACAAATGCTGGAAATGTAAAAAACATGAGGGTTCTTTTTATCATATGTGGTGGACGTGTGACAAGGCCAAGCTTTTTTAGTCAAAGATATATACGGAAATGTTATTAATCATGAAATGTAATTTGTTGAAGAGCCCTGAAATGTTGTTGTTAGGATTGAATATGCAAAAAGGTAATGTGAAGGATAGGACACTGTTATTTTATATGACGATGGCAGCAAGATTACTATATGCACAGTATTGGAAGCAAGAAGAAATACCAGAAGTTGAAGATTGGATCCAAAAACTTTTGTACATGGCAGAGACGGACAAAATGACAAGGAAACTGAAAGAACAAAATCCAAGTGAATTTTTAAATGACTGGGGGAAAGTTATCTCGAAAGTAACTGTGATGTGAAAGGACAGTTGTGGTCTCTGGACAATTATTAAGATGGATAGAGAATAGGTAAAAGCTTTACCTTTTATAATAGGGGCAAGTATTTGAATAGAGATAATATAATAAGAAATAAAGGGGTTATAGTGCTGTTGGGAGTCAAAAAGGGAAAAGAGGGAGGGAGAAGGGATGGGGGCATATATATTGATCTAAAGGGTAAATGTAGTTGTATTACGTATTATGGGAATGTATGTTAACTCATTCAATAAAAATTGATTTTAAAATATATATTAATATGTATAAGAAACTTTTCATCTCTAATTTTACATAGACTTTAAGATAAAATGTAGCAAGAATAAACTAATATTTTTAATGTATTTTAAGATGTTTCAAATACAGATCACCTCGTCTGGTGTTTGAAGTTATAAAATAATTAGCCAAGAATGTGAGCCCTTTGAACTGGGACAGTTATTGTTAGGAGATGGTTCTGAAACCCTACAAATATGAGAAGCTGAATTGATTAGGAGCTTTTACCTAAAAGGGGCTAGTTGCCTGTGACCTGCTTATCTTTGGGGCGGATACTTCTTTTTTGGACTCTCATAATTACTCTCCTTTAATGCTCTATATAGTTTTAAGGGATGGGATGGTATGATTTTCAGTTGATTGAGCTGATATTAAGACTATTAAATAATCATATTTTATTAATATAGGCTTAGAATGGAAGCAGAGATACTGTAATAGTATTACTTGTGTACTATACCCTATAACAAATCCGAAACATTATTTGTGGTATACCTCTTGCCAAGAATTAAACAATTTGATTTATTAAAGCTAACTAGACACTTAAGGATTCTTACATGCACGGCTATATTTGAATTGTGCGTGACCAGAGTAATCCAGAACATATCACTACATATGGCTGCTGGCTTTCCCAGGGCTTGTCTGGTGCAGGCTGCCAGTTCGTGACCATCTACACTATGTGTCATTGCACCTGCTGACTGGAAGTAGCTCATGCCTACATGCAGCTTGTAGTGATTCATGCTCACCTAGCACAGAGTGGGAAGATGTGAGCCAATACCTGCACCCCCAACTGGATGAAGCTGGCAGGAGCCACATGACTGGCTGACAGGCACTCACAAGCTACAACCACTTCCTCCAGCCAGCTCTCCCTTCCTCTGCCCTTCTGTTGGGGTAGGGTAGGGCAGAGCCCTTTTCTGAAATCCACTCATGCTTGCTTCTTGGGAGAAGGGTGTAATAAAAAGGAAGTGAAATCCCATCTGCCCATGGCTCCAAAGGACTAAGCCACCCATGCATATCCCATTATCTTTGGTGAGGAACTTTGCCAAATACTATATGAAAGTCTAAGAGCCAAGCTACAAGGGACGCCTGACACAGGTTGGACACTTGTCAGCTTCCCTCAAGTTTTGATGGGAAATGTAGGCAGCTTGGCGGAATGTTGGACCAGTGACAGTTGAAAAGTCCATTGGACAGCAGTTGGAGAGCCAAGCTGCAAGACCAGGATGCCTACATTTCCCATCAAAACTTGAGGGAAGCTGACAAGTGTCCAACCTGTGTCAGGCGTCACTTGTAGGGGTGTGCAAGGCCAGAGAGATTCGGTATTCCTGTTTTGGTTATAACCGAAACAGCAAACCATTTCGGTAATCGCGAATACCGAAACGGCAAGCCGTTTCGGTAATCGTTTCGGTATTTCGGCTTGTTTCAGCTATTGATTTCAATGGGAAAACCCTCTCCCGGCTTTCCAGAAGCCTGGGGGAGGCATTTTCCCACCGAATCACGCCAAACTTGGTGGGCACCTTCGGCTAACTCCTCTCTAACTACCCCCCAAGTTTAAGAACGATTGGACTTTGGGGGGCCATGTTATGCCCCCCCAAACAAGGTGCCCCCATCCTCCTACACTTCCCATTGTTCTCTATGGGGAAAAACAAGTCCTCATCTTGCTAGGTGGCCTGGGGTAGCATTTTGCATGCAAAATGCCCCCAACCCTCAGGAACCCTTCTGCCACCTGTCCTCCCACCCTCCACCAAGGCTCAGCCTGCTCCCACTTTGGGGGGGCATTTTATGGCCTCCCCAAGTAGTTGCCCTTCAACACCCCTCCTTTTCTTCCTTTTTTCCTATGGGGAAAGAAAGGAGAGGCTTGTCTTGCTAGGGGTGGCAATTTGCATGCAAAATGCCCCCAACCCTCAGGGACCCTTCTCCCACCTGTCCTCCCACCCTCCACCAAGGCTCAGCCTGCTCCCACTTTGGGGGGTTATTTTTATGGCCTCCCCAAGTAGTTGCCCTTCAACACCCCTTTCTCCAATATTTCCAAAGGGGGAAATAACAGAGGCTTGTCTTGCTATGGGTGGCATTTTGCATGCAAAATGCCCCCAACCCTCAGGGGCCCTTCTCCTACCTGTCCTCCCACCCTCCACCAAGGCTAAGCCTGCTCCCACTTTGGGGGGGGGTCATTTTATGGACTCCCCAAGTAGGTGCTCTCACCCCCCAAATCACCCCCTACAGCCCCACACAGACCCAAATCCCCCCAGCAGCCACACACAGACCCAAATCCCCCCAGCAGCCCCTCACAGACCCAAATCCACCCCCACCAGCCCCACCCCCACCAGAACCCCAGGAGCAGGTTGGCCAGCCGTCCCCCATTGTTCCCTATGCTGGAAACTTTTAAACTCTCTTTCCCAGGGCAATTCTGCACAGCCCAGGGGTGCCACAAAGGTGGGCACACTCCTGAGTGCCAGCTTGTCCCTGTGAAAGAGCACCTGATACACTGACACCCTCCCCCTGATACCCCACCACCTACAGAGATGGCTGGCCAGCCTGCCCCATTGTTCTCTATGATGGGAACCAACCTCACAACAAAGAATGAACCACGAACACACACTGAATCAAGTTTTAAAAAAATTATTTTCTCACTTTGAAAGTACAATTGGGCAAAGCATCATGGTACATCACACTAGCAGTCCCCCACACAAAAGAATAACACAATTCACTTCACATCAAAGAATCTCCAAAAAAAACTTTTGTAAACAGAGGCCGTCTCTGGCTTGGGTGAGGTTCCCATCCCGCTCAGCGAAAGTGCCCTTAATGCGTGGGTCGCACATGGTCGCCAACATGTACGGCACGTTCTGTGTGAGAGGCATTAGCCTGGCAGCTATGCCATGCTGCAGCCTTTTCACCAGCGTGTGTACTGCTGGAACGATGTCAGCACGAGGTGCATCTGGGTCTGAAAAGGTGGCCAGATTCCTCCGGAGCATGTGCACCAGGGGAATGACCAGACCCAGGGGCGCTGTGTCTGACGAGACCGCCACAGTGAAGTCCTTGAAGGGCTTCAGGACCTCCACTGTCTGGGTGATGGTGAGCCAATCCTCATGGCTGAACTCACCCACCTGACTCGCACCGCCGCTCTCGGAGAACCATGCGTGGAGTGCGGCCTGCTGGTCCACCAAGCGCTCAAGCATGGCACAGGTGGAGTTCCAGCAAGTGCTGATGTCAGCGAACAGGATGTGCTCCGGCACGCCTGTCCTGACCTGCTTCAGGCGCAGTTCGTGAGTGGCTGTCACGCTGCGCGAGAAGTGACTCGTGAGCCTCCAACATTTCTGGAGCAGTAACTGGAAGTCACGAGTCCGGGGATCACAGGTTCCTTCGAGGAGCCCACCCCAAGCGCATCTCTCACCACTAGGTGTAGCTTGTGGGCCGCATAGTAAATGCGCTCTTGGCTCACTAGTTGCACTGCTGCCCTCATGTTGCTGCCACCATCTGTCACCATGCATCCCACGGTGGCGGGTCCCTGGCCTATCCACTCATCCAACTGTCTCCTTAGGGTGGCAGCGATGTTCTCCGCCGTGTGCGACACATCGAGAACCTTGGCATGAAGCAAGGCCTTGTGGTAGCTGGCCTGGTGGTCTCCCATCCGTCCCTGGCTAGCTGCAGACACCCCCCCCCCCAGAACCTCCTCGGTTTCCCACCAGTGAGCAGTAAGCGACAGGTACGCTTGCTGCACATTTGGGCAGGTCCAGATGTTGGATGTGAAGTGCACAGTTCTTCCGGCAACCCGGGACAGCTGTGCCTTCACATGGTCCCTGGCAGCCCTGTAAAACGAGGGCAACACCTACCTGCTCAACGTCGTGCGAGCAGGGACGATGTACCAGGGAAAGAAATCGTGGAGCAGCCCTGAGAAACTGAAGTCTTCAACTATGGAGAACGGTCTCCCATCCACAGCTACCATATTGACGATGTGGCGCGTGAGGTGCCGAGTCGCCCTCTGGATCCCCTCTCTGGGCAGAGAGGCTTGGCGTCCCTGCCCTACAGGAACCCTTGGGGGGAGAGCACCAGAGGAGCTTGCCTCCTTCTGGCTAGCTGGAAGCCATGTGGTGCCACTCGAACTCTCCCACCGAAGAAGCACCGCCTGGTGGTGCCTCTTCATGTAGGTCCTCATCCCAGACATGGAGAGATGGTTCACATCTCTGCCACGGCTGACGCGCTGCCTACAATGCAGGCACTGGGCAACTCGGGGGTCCTCCATTCTCTGAAAGTGATTCCAGAGTTTGGAGCTGAAGGGTTGCCCACGCTTCACAGGAGAAGCGCTCACAGGCCCACCCTGAGACACCTCCTGTGAAGTGCTCTGGCCGGACATACCGTGTCCCACTCTCGGCCGGGCAGTTGGGGATGGATGAGGCTGAAGGGGCAGAGATGTGGGCTCTTCCACCACAGTCTCTTCCTCTTCCTCCTGCACCCTCTCCTCCTGCACAGCTGCGAGAGGCCTGCTGCTGGCCTCAGAGGAAACTGGGGTGGACCGCCCCACAGGGGCTCTCACGGGCAGTTCCTCCAACATCCTCCGGGTTCCTGCGGTGATCGTGAGGGATGGAAAAGTCACATGCCCCACGTCCACCCCAGGAGACACCACATGCTGCCCCTCCTCCAGCAGCTGGCTCGCAACCACTGGAGGAGGAGGAGCCTCAGCAGCAGGCCCCTGCCCAGTGCCAGTCCCTGCCTGAGACACCTGGGTTGGCGGTGGCCCTCCAGCAGCTGCCTCAGGAAAGAGAGCCTTGTGAGCCCTCTTCCTGTCACCAGAAGCCAGGCTGGTGAACGGCAGCAGCGCAGGGGAGGGCCTCCTCCACTCAGATGGGGGGGGGGCTGCCGCAGCAATCCCCCTCTCCCTCCCCTCCTCCCATCTAGATTTCTCTCTGGCCTTTCCCCCGGGGCCCCTCTCTGCTTTCCTTTCTGCCATGCTTTCCCCTCGTGGAAGCTACTCTGACTATTCCGTAATCAAGGGAAAACAAAGGTGAACTTTGTTTTCAAGACCTATCTACCTACTTCTAAATCTGTTCTTCTTGTGGCTCTGTAACTTGTCTTGGAGATGGTCAATCTAATGTCTTTTTAAACAACTCTATTTATGTTGGGGGACCTGAGCCTGCCAAACAGCTGAATTCCTCCAGAATTGAGCTGGCCCTAAACCCCAATAACAAGTGAAAGCCTTAGACACTAACAAGACTAGTATGCCCAGGCCGGCCTGGCTCCACCACAGGTGCCAGAGATGGGCAGTGGAACCCTAGTTATGGGGGCACTAACAGGAAGCCTGTTAACAGCTATACCAATATGTATGTGTGTGTGTGTGTATATATATATATATATATATATATATATATATATATATATATATATATATGAATCAAATATAACCTAACTCTAACTACTGTTTGTCCTGCTGATCCCTATTTACTGTTTTAAACAAGCTACGCTTGGTTCCCTATCAATTAAGTTGAGGGCAATTAGCCACTGAACGGCTACTAACTGGCCTACCTTCCTAAGACACTATTTAACAGGAAAAACTTTTCTGTGGTGTGTCTGTGTGGGGTGTGGATGCGATGTTCTGAAAATGTACCTCCCCCCTCCCAGGCAAGCAAAACCCCACCCCTATGCCCACCCAAATGTAAACCCACAGACTCACTTACCAGTCCTGCAGTCCAGCGATGTTCAGGCAGACAGGCGTGCAGCAAGTCCTCTCCTCCTCAAGGCTGGGAACAGAAAGGTGGGATGTTAACAGAGATTCATAAACTGCACAACCCCCAAAAGTCAAGGCCCAGGTCTGTTTTGGGCCTGGCCAGGCCCACATCCACAGTGGAGAGCCCAGCCAGAGAGTTAAAAGGCAGGAGACATGCAAGCAGTGGTGCCCCCCCCCAGTAAACATGCTCCCAGCTTGGTTCCATGGCTGGCCCTAAAAGATGACCCAGGGAACAATGATCCAAGCCACGAGAAAGACAAGGCCTACCCTACAGTGCAGAGCCAGGCCTGGTTCTGGCCTGGCCAGGCCCACAGGCCACAGCCACAGTGCAGAGCCAGGCCAGAGAGTTAAAAGGCAGGAAACATGCAAGTAAGCAGTGGTGAAACCCACCCCCCAGTAAAAATAATCCTTTCTCAACCTGAAACAGTAATCCAAGCCTTAAGAAAACCAAGGCCCACCCTGCAGTGCAGGCCCACAGGCCACAGCCACAGTGCAGAGCCAGGCCAGAGAGTTAAAATGCAGAAAACATGCAAGCTAGCAGTGGTGAACCCTCCCCCCCCCAGTAAAAATAATCCTCTGTCTAAACCTAAAACAATAATCCAAGCCATAAGAAAACCAAGGCCCACCCTGCAATGCAAAGCCAGTGTCACAGTGAAACATTTTTAGCAGAGGCCAGCAAATTGGCCCAGCATTAATTTAAACAAACTCTGTGCCTTCCCTTCCTCCCATCTCTCCCCGAAAAAAAAGAATATATCCTACTAGTCCTCTCCTGATGAATGTCCAGTCCCCTGAGTTGATCCTCCACAGGCAGAAGTCCACTCCACAGGCAGAAGTCCACCCGGTGCAGTCCAGAAGTCCAAGGCAGCAAAGAAGCAGTCTCTCTCACTCTCTCATCAGCAGCAACAGAGGCTGTCCCAGTCCAGCCTCTAATTTAAATCCCCTGCTGCAGCTTCTGCCAAAGATTTGAATCTATTGGCTGGAAGAAGGATGCAGCAGTGGGATTGAACACTCCTAAGTCCCCCCTCCCTTGACTTACCCCCCACATCCCCCCTTGGAGTCCTACTCTATCACTCCTTCCTGCTCCCCCCTCCCCTACCTGAGAATTTTGGCGGGAATCTTTTGCTGCTTGCTTTGCATTGCATTGCAAATGCAAAGTGCAATGCTAGCAAGCAAGCACCTTGCAAAGCAAGGATTCCCTCCTTTCCTAGCAAGAGGGGTGAGGGGTGAAGAGGAGGTAGTGAGTCACTCACTCCTTCTCCCCCCTCCCCTCTTCAAAGAGCCTACAGCTTCCTGCAGGATTTTGCTAGCCGCTTGCAAATGCAAACGGCTAGCAAAATGGCGATTCTCAGTTTACCAAAACGATTACCGAAACATACTGAAACGTTTCGGTAATCGGGAAACGTTTCGGTAATACCGAAACAAACCGAAACAGGGCATACAAATGCCAGAAAATTACTATATGTGCTTGAAACTCTATCCCTCTGACAGCTTGCCTGAAAAAACTAGGAAGGTTTAAAATGAAAAAAGTTATCAATAGTTCTGAGGTTTTTTTGTGATCAGTTATCTGAGGAATGAAGGCAGGGGGAAGTAGTGCTCTCTCCACTGCAGAAGCCTTTCTCCTTTCCTGATACATACATATATGCCTGTATGTAGTCAAGGTTAAATAAACTATCTGAAGGATGTCCAAAGGCTTGCTAGAACAGAGCAATCTTTGCTCTTTATTGAAGGAGACAGAATACAAGGCACTGTATTCTGGCGGTTCGTAAAGAGATGGCTAATCATACTGAATGACTGTGACTCTCTTCCCATTCTGACCCCCCCTCCCTTTGCCACCTCAAGCATGCAGCATTTATTAACACTAATATTTTACAAGGGTGATTTTCTGTGCTGACAATTGGTCCAGGCTTCTCATGTGTAATGAGGGACAGATGCCTAGTGCATCAGGGATGTTTGATACAGCACTTGTGACAGCATAGCACCATAAGGAGTACGTGCATCACAAATACATCTAGCACATGTTGACAATCACTTTACCTCTTCCTTATCTAAAATTCTACCTGGCTTAATGTGCAACATAATCATCCCATACTTTGATCCTTTTAACATGACCAGTTCCTAATGATGGTTTAGGTATACATCTGACCCTTATTGTGTGGTGGTATCTATCACACCCTCTATCATTTGCCAACATTGCCAGCATTTAGCTTATGGCCTTGCAATCAGCTGTTCAGGATTTGCCAGACGGGCTAGATTCCCATTGGTGGGGGAGATTCCCTGCCATCAACGGACACTTTCTGCAAGTGCTCAGCTGGGAGACAAGGGAAAAATAAGCAGGAAAACCAGGGGAGCCAGGCAGTGTCTCAATACACCCAGGTTGCTCCTTTTGTGCCTAGAAATGATATACTCTGGTTTCTCTTCAGATCGAAATGATATCAGTGTGATACCAGGGGCACATTACCTTTTGGGCAAAACTCTAGAGTTAAAACATAGGGTTTTATCCAAATGCTAGAGTGTCCCTGGCAACATGCTGCCATGACTTTTGGATGCATGGGAAATGACCCCAGCACATCATAGATGATGCCATTACATTGCTAGTGAGCTCCTGCCACACAACCTCATAAGTTTCCTGCCAGCTTCCAGCCTTGTGCTGGCAATCCTAGCATTGAATAGTAGCTCTTGCTCCATTGTGACAGTGCTGACAAAATTTAATAATTAAGGTAATTAGTGCTGATATGTTACTATTATTTCTTTATTTATGTATTTAGATATCTATTTAGATCTTCAGATATTTATCTACACTTTTCTTCGCAATTAGGACTCAAAATTGTTTGTTCTCTTCTGCTCTGTTATCCTCATAACAGCAAGCCTAGGATTAGACTAAGAGGCAGTGATTGGCCAAAGGTCAGCCAGTGAACTTGCATGGTAAAGTGGGGATTCAAACCTGGGTCTCCCAAATCCTAGTACAGCACTGTAACCACTTCATCACCCTGTATGTCTGAGCTAAGGTATGCCAGAACTAGAAGAATAAACACTGTTTCATAGTGCAGAGCTATTGTTTAGTCATCATTTGCACAGCTACATAAGTGCACAGCTGATATAAACAGTTTTGGATTGACCAGGGTATTAAGTCATTTTATTAGTTTTCTTTTTTCCATTTTTTAATAAAGAACTACTACATAAAGATAACAGAGTGGTGTCTTGGAACGTTCTCTGGCTTTTCCAAAGTGGGCAATCTCACTGCAGTATTGCCACTCTCACATTTGCTACTAGAATTGAGGTAAATAACTTACCACATATGTTATTTTACAGGGACATAAATATGCTTGTGAAGATGAGTTTAATTAAATAACTATCATTATGGCTGATCAATTCCTTTATTTGCTTTAATTATTCCATTGTTGTTCGTAATAGTTTTCAGTGATGTATTGTCCGGAAAACCCACAACAACCATAGTTTTCAGTGAAACAGAACTGAAAGCAACAGTCTGATCTCCATTATATCAAAAGCACCACATCTGAAACTGACATTATTAAAATTCTACAACAAATAATAGGCCATTATACCCTCACCTTTTGTCTTCTATTGGAATGAGGTTTCAATTTTGTAATGGTAATTCATTGGAAATTCTGATTTTAGTTCAGTACTTGTGACATACAGCACAGAATGCACTTGCTGTAGATCTAATTAACAGACAATTAAGCACAACCTATCCCATTGTATGAGACTTGACTCTGTTCATAGGCTTTGCTTCTGGCATAGTTCATCCCCACCTGCCTACACAGCAGAAAAAAAATTCTCAAGTACATTTCTTAATTTAAATGTTTTATATGATGCCTTTTGGTTAAAGGCGATATCTGGGAGAGGCCTTCTTTGTTGGCCCCCTAAGGGAAATAGTTAATCACCATGTGAAACAGAATGTTGGACTATATAGACTACTGATTTGATCCAACAGAGCTCTTTTTACATTCTTGTCTTCAAAACTAGCGTGAAGGTAAGTAACAATAAAACCAGAAATTAAAAAATTACAAATAAAACCAACACATTTAAAATTTTTACAGATGATATCATAGCTATACTAAAACCAACAGGCAGCATCTCATAAACAGTCAGTTCTGTTCAACAAAACAGAAAAGGCCTCATCTCAGTCCCAGAAGACCTGCAGAGAGGGCACCACTTTCCTTCAGGGGAAGGAGGTTCTACAGTTTTCAGACAGTGTCTGAAAATGACTTCCTATGGGCCCTAACCAGTCTTCCTTCAGATAAAGCTGGTTCCTAGATATCAAAGCTCAGGTAGTTTGATATGGGTAGTCCTTCAGGTACTTTGGATCCAATCCATTAAAGGCTCCAGCTGCAGCACAAACATGACGTGTTCATTGATTGTGATGAACATTAACGAATTGTTTTGCTATTGTGATTTGAACCAACTGAAGTTTCAGAAACCATCTGCATGGATGAAGCCGATGGTGTCAGATGTGTTTTGAAGAGCGCCGTCTCTCCCCTCTCCAATTCCCTGCTGGTAAGCACAATCAACCTCCCTCCAGAAGTTAAAAACTGCAGTATGGGAAACCTAGAATCTGACAAGAAAGCTACATCCAAAGCTGCTAAAAAATCACAAGATTTCCCCCCTCATACTGAGGCACAAATGAGGAAGGGGAAGAGTGAGGAGCAACACAAAATGGCCAATGGCCCTGTCCTGACTCAACATTGTCAGCCCAGTTTAAAGAACTTGAAAGAAGCATAGCTTCAATGCTTCAACCAATCAATCTGCAACTCTCAAAAATAAAAGCAGAGTTGTCTGAGACTAACAAAAAAGTAAACAAAGCACTTGATTTGAGCAAATCAGCACACTGTGGAATTATTGAATTACAAGCCCCAAATAAAGGCTTATAAGAGTGTATCTTACAGTTAGAAATAACGTCTTGCCAGCGTAATTTAAAATTTTGGGGTATAAATGAAGATTTAACCAATAAAGAAGACCTTTCTATCTTTATGGCAATGTGAATTGCTAAAACACTAAACTTAGAAGACGGTATTGCCCCATTAATCCTCAAGGCACACTGCACTGGAGCCAAAAATAAACGCAGTACTCCCTGCAAGGGAAGCAAAATCCCAGTTTGTTTTTCCTGAATTCACCTCACTAATCATCACAATTCTGAGGGAACTGTGATCAATAGTTTATTGTTCTACTCATTTCGTAGAGGGTTTTTTTGGGGGGGGGGGAGTGGGATCTCTGAGATAGGCCCACTATTTTCTTCTCAGTGTTCTTTTATCCTATTCTTCTCAAATAGTTTAGTGCTTATTACTGTAGGAGTTGTTACTACCATGGTTATAGTGTGTGTTAAAATTAATACAGTTTGGTATATTTATTAGATTTATATACAGAAGAGGTTTAAATAAGACTTGAATTAGACTCATAGTATACTAGTTTGGTTTCACTTAATATATCAATACATTTTAAGAGAGATTGAATTTATAAATATTTTGTTTAGTGTGGCTTCAATATATTACCATATTTAAAGGGAGGGGGTTAGTTGATAGTAAAATTTAATAGTAAATATATTAATAGTTTATAAGGCTGGGTGGGAAGGGATGGGTTTAAATTGTGTAAGAGTGGGTGATGGGGATAAAAGTGTGGAGTTTTGTTTAAGGTTATTTAGTGTGCTCTTTACTAGTTAATAATTAATAGTTAATCCAATTCATAGTTGTGCATTTACACAATAGTTGTTAAATCTATGTTGTGTGGCATAAATTACGAAGTAATAATATATATTTGGTTAAAACATAAATATTGCTCAATTCCATTTAAACAGAAGAAGAAGAACCTTAATAGTTTATAGGTGGTTATTGTAGTCCATAGGTGTTACCGGTTACAGTTATAAAGTTACAGCTCATTTAATTATATTCTTACAAGGATCTTCATTGCATAAATAGTTATATAACTAAAGAACATATATATACTCTTTTTGCTATAGGTATGAATGAAAACACTTAGTCTTTATATAGTCTAATATAAACTTTTATTGTTGTCAAAATAGAATGCTATCCAAAATTACATTCATTTCGTACAATGTAAGAGGTCTTAACAATGTTGTCAAGAGGAGACGTATCTTAGACAATTAAGCACATAATAAAGCTGACATAGCAATTTTACAAGAAACACATCTTCACAACAAAGAAGAACCAGTGCTTAAAGCAAAATGGATCCAAACACAGTTTCACTCGAAGGGTTCTTCCAAATTGAGAGGAGTCTCTATTCTGATCTCCAAAACAGTTGAATTTCAGCATAAAGCTACCTGTAAGGATCCCAGTGGAAGATACCTATTTATCAAGGGAATCTTGGAAAATAAACAAGTCACTATTGCAGCTATTTATGCCCCAAACTCTAACCAAATAAAATGTATAGATGAAATCTTGTGCAAGCTTGAGAGTTTTCAGGAAGGAGAGACAATAATTGGATGTGACTTAAACTATATTGTAAACAATAATCTAGATAAATCTCACCATGACCATAATAATAAGTTACTTAAAACACAATATACTAAATTAGGACCACTTCTGAAAAAACACAATGTGATAGATATCTGGCGTGTCATGCATGAAAATGAGAGGGATTTTACATGCTATTCTGTGAGGCACAACACACACACCAGAATAGATTATATTCTGATCACAGAAGGATTTAAGGACATAATTACCAGTACAACAATTGGTCACATAACTTGCTCTGATCATGCATGGTTAACGTGCACATTATCTTTGAATTTGAACATTAATACCGAAATACACTGGACACTAAATAAAGCATTATTACATAATGTGGACGTTTCCAAACAAATAGAACTTGCCATAAGAAATTACCTAAAGGAGAACAATACGCCAAAGACAGCTCCACATATGATCTGGGATGCCTTTAAGGCTGTGATAAGAGGACAACTCATTTCACTTGCAGCCTATGAAAACAAAAAGAAGATGTTACACAAACAAAAATTGTTGGATAATATCAAAGTTTTAGAGCAACAACATAAAGAAAAAGGTAGCAAGAAAGTATATCGTAAATTAATGATGGAATGTAAATTATTAGAAACACTGGAAATAAAACATGTTCAAAAGAAATTATTATTTTAAAAACAGAAACATGCCTTTATATTACCAAAACAGCTTAAATTATTAGCATGGTGTGTGAAAGAAAAAAGGGCTTCAAGAGGGGTAATCGCAATGCAGGATTCCAAGGGTAAAATCTACAACAATCCAAATGACATAACTAGTATCCTATTATAAAAATTTATATACAACTAAAAATCCATCTGTGGAGCAGATTCAGCAATTTTTAAGTAAAAATAATATCATAAAAAAACTGAAAGAAGAGCATAAGCAATTATTAAATAGTCCAGTTACAGTCAGTGAAATTCAAGATGCTATTCACAATATGAAAAACAACAAAATAACAAGCCCGGATGGTTTTCCATCGGAGTTTTATAGAAAATTTGCTTCATTAATCACATCTCTATTAAAGGCTGTTTGTAATTACTTATTACGTATGGCCAGTCAAATCAATTTAAAACAGATCATGCAAACTCAACTGACCAGCTTTGAAGCACTTTTAAATAATGGGAATAAAAAGGAAAGTAATATATCAAAGATATATAGAATAATCCTTAATTCCACTAAACCAAAGATCTTTACATACTAAAAGAGGTGGCAACAAGAATGTGAAGTTATTATCACTCCGGAACAATGGCAGCAAATATGGGCATCTCAGAATATGACTTCCCAAGTAATCAGTTCAAGACTCCAGACCTTCAAAATTTTAACACACTGGTATCTTACACCTCAAAAAATATCCAAAACACACCCAAATTGTTCACCTACCTGTTGGAAAAGCTGTGGAGCTGTTGGTACATTTGCGCATTGCTGGTGGCAATATCCATCAGTCATGAAATTTTGGAATGAAGTTCTTGACTAAATAAAAGAGATCACACATTATGACCTTCAATTTGATCCTCAAATTATTTTCCTTGACTCCTGGCAGAATTCAAAAGTACCATCAATTAGGCGTGAATTAATTGGTAGTTTACTGGTGGTGGCTAAAACGTTGATAGTGTCAAGATGGAACCAGAAAACTATCCCAAATATAGATCAATGGTACATTAAAGTCTGAGATCAATTCATATTGGAGAAATTAACATATGTCATACGTAAAAATGAGAACCTCTCTCTTAAATCATCTTTCTTTGAAAAATGGTGGTTGTATTGATTTCAAGTAAATGTGTGCATGTATCTTTAAATGCTTGGTGAGATAGGTGAAGAGTGGGGTTGAAAGAGAGGGATGAGTGAGTGATATGATTGGTTGATGACTGAGAGGGTGGGTGGAGTGAATGCAGTTTAGACTGAGAGTGGAGAGAAAATATTCAGTCAGAAGAAAGCAGGCTAGCTGTGTGCTGCCTGAGTATGTTGAAATATTTATGAGAGAAATATAACCTGTATGGAACCTGAACTGAGCATGTTTGTGAAAGGACACTCAGTCAGGGAAAGAGAGGCCAGCTGTGTGCTGCCTGAGCAGGTTTAATATTTCTGTGAAGGAATCTAGAGAAAGCAGGCAAGCTGTGTGCTGCCTGAGTAACTTTAAGCACATCTGTGAGAAATATTGAGTCAGAGAAAGAGGCTAACTGTGTGTGAAGCCTTAGAAGAGATCTGTGTGAATGAGTTTAAATGAAGTAACTTTAAGAACCGAGAACTACTTTTATGAAACTGATACGCTTCTTAAAAAAATAAAAGTTTATTTTGTTTTTATTATATCCCAGAGTAGCTGTCATTGCTATATCCCATTCCTATCCTCAGGGCCACATAGAACCATGAAGGAGCCTGACGCTTACGCACGCTACAAAAGGGAAAACTTAAATAAAATATCTTGGAATATAATATTCCTAGTGGCAGCAAACTACCCAGAGGGTTTTAAGGGAAAGATAAAAGGCAAAATCTACCCTAGAGAAAGTAAGGGTCATAACAGTGGCCCTTCTTTGAATTTATTGCTAGCAAAAATATGTCTCCTCCTAATGATTTATACCAAACAATTCTTGATAGTTAATTACTCTATCTCTTAGCATATATAGTGCAAGCTTTTCAAATTGTATCTTTGTTGTTGTTATTTCATGATATTAATGTTATGGTTCATCTTTTTATTTCTTCTTCTGTAGTTGCAGTTAAATGTTTCTTAATAAAAAAATTTTTTAAAATAGAAACCATCTGCATTGTCAGCCCCAAAGAAGAACACATCTAAACTGGATGTAATTAAAGCATATATAACTGTAGCAAGGTTCATGTTCTTTATAAATGGCTGCAGCTGAAGTACCTGCCTAAGGTGGTAAAAAGCACCCCGGTATACTATTGTAAACTACTATATCTTCAATAGTACTCCCCCAAAATATCTTCTAAATAACAGAGTCATTTCCCAGAAGCTAGTCCTGTTATAGCCTCATTATGCATCCTCACTCCATTGAATGACCTTATTTAGAAGAATTTGTAAGAATAAAGTTGTTAGATGCTAACCTCTGTGTTGTTGCAGCAATGAATGTGTTGATAGTACTCAAAAATCAGTTTAATAAACAATGCCGACTACAGGATGATCATTTTTATGCCATAGTATTTCCTTCTTCACTGTGTAAGCATCCCTTTGGCTATAGCATTTCCTTCAAAGACAAACATGTACAATATGTCAAAATGAAATATTTACTGAATACATTTACCTTGCATCTGTTTGCAATCTCAGGCTTCCAACTGATTGGCCAGCCGGGCAGCCCTAGCCCATTGGCTCCCCACAGTGGTCGCGGAGGCTGCTGGGAGACACCCAGGTCGGGACAGCATGGCGGCTGTGCTACCCTCGGCCCTACACACCACAGCCCGCAAATGGCACCCTGTGGTGAGTTAAGGGATTTGGGCTTGCAGAGCCAGCTTAAAGAGTTGAGGGCAAGGGGCAAGGCAACAGAATACACAGACACAAGTGGAGTTTAAAAGGCCCCAACTTTATCGAATACAGCTATAAAGAGCATTGGCACCTCATGGGGCTTGGTTCCAAGCATCAGCTGACCCACCTGCAAGCCAATGACACCACATCCCCTCAGCCCGCCAGCTGAGAATGAAACCGTGGGAAGGCAGTCAGTGGGAATCCATGTGGGCACAAACCTCTGTGTGGTTCCCCTGCAATCTGGGAGCAAGCACAACCTGGAAGCCCTTGAGCTGGGCTTGTCCCTTCTGTGCCTTGCTCCCAAGATCCCATAAGGGGATCCCCTTCTATGCGAAAACAGTGCCAACTGGTTATGTTTCTCCCTGAAAGGATCTGTGCTCCATGTCAAACCATCACGAAAGAGCCAAAGCGGTTCCTGCCAAAGCTCTTAAAACTGCACCCAACAGCTTAGTCTGTCTTGCAGGTCCTGGAGCCAAAGATCCTGCCCCAACTGGACAGGTGCATACTGTTGGGACAAAACAGTGCTTCCCCGCAAAAGGAAATGTCCAGGTGTTGAATGACCCTCCCCTCCCCCCCCCACCAAATCCACAAAGCATCCCACAGCCTTTGCCACCTGTCTTCTGGCTGATTTGACCTTCTCAGGAGAGGAGGCATCCTGCCATGAGTGCCTCTCAAGTAAGTCCAATCAAAGCAGACAGTTGTCCAGAAAGCAATCCTGCAAAGTCCCCAAGTCTGCCAAGATGGCATGGAACAAGTCCAAGCTCAACCAGGTGCCCAGATCATTCTTTCCCAGCTGAATCATTATCACATCAGAGGGCCCAGCTGGGCAGCCTGCTGCAGAAAAGTGGGAATGAAGGAATTCAACTGCATACCCTATGCACCTCTCCCTGAAGTCCCAACTTTCAGCCCCGTCTGGATTTCGCTGTGTAGCATCCATCCCAGTATACAATGCTATGCCTGCAGATCCAGACCCCCTGTGGGAACTAAAAACAAGCAGGATTAATGGCCAGCCTGGGGCAAGTGTATGCTATATATGCATTAGAACGCCATCTGCCCACTGCACAGACTTCAGGAGGGGAAAGGCCAAGGCCTGCAGCCACTGGGACAGACCTTCATGAATCCCAGTGGGGTGGATTGCTCTGCCTCCAACCCTCTATGGCCCTGCCATACTGCAAAGGAATTGCAGGGATCAGGGAAGCCCTGGACCTTGCTAAAGAAGGAGATAGCTGCAAGATGGCTGCTCATGGTATTGGGGGGCAAACTCCACTCCGAAGGGAAGCTAGATTGCTCAAGACCATAGCTTTGGATGTAGGCAGCCTAGTGGTGCCCCCCTCCCCGCAGCTGATAGAAAAGCCCATGAAACCGGCCAGTGAGGCCTGGTATGCCTGGAAGGGTGGGCAATAGACACCAATACTCCCTGTATTACTGCTGTCTCCCAAGTTCCCATAAATCCTGTGTGAATGGGTCTGGGGTCCAATGAGCATCTGGAGTCAGGGGAAAAATACACTCCATCTGGAATTGAGACAAGGTATCCGAGCTGCTGTTATCAATGCCTATGACATAACGGTCTAAGAAGGAGTAAATTAGTAAATTGCTTATAGAAAGCAATATAGATTCTACACAAATTGAGGTTGATGTCAAATGCAATTGGTACTCAGCCTGTCAAATCCATATTGTATTATATACATCTACCGTAGCTGTTAGTGAACTTAACTATTAAGTTGTAGATGAATCCAGTTACTGCAGTGTGACAGAATGTTAAGTTGTACATGGTAGAAGTGGGGAATTTATGCATTCCTTCTGCTCCCAATTCCAATAATTAGGTCCAAAGAATCTCTTTCTTATGAACCTGCTCATCTTTTTAGATTTTCCTCAGAGGTTGTTGTCCAAGCACTATGCAGACAAAGATGGTTGGGTGTGCTGATCCAGAGCATCCTGTCCCAGCCTAAGTGTACACTGAGGGAGCTGCAGACCCTGCTTGGGCACTTTGCTTTTGCTTGTAGGGAGGTTGTCCCAGGGCGGGCTTTCTGCAGAAAGTTTGCCAGGGTGACGGCTGGGGCCATCACCTCCCACCATCATATCAGGAAATGAGGAGAGACCTGGAGGTTGGAGTTTAATTCCTATTTGGGCACAACGGGATTTCACTTTGGCAGAACTCTATTGACATGGGGTTGGAGCTGCAGGTGCACTCCGATGGCGCCAGCAGTGTGGGTTTTTGAGTATCTTCAGGGTTGGTGATGCAACCAGAAATGGCCCATGCACTGGGGCATGTCTGGGATCAGCCAGGATCTCATGTTCCTTGAGCCCTTCCTGATCATGGTGGTGGTAGTCATCTGGAAGGAGCAGCTCAAGGACAAGCAGGTGAGCTTCTGGTGTGACAACCAGGGGTTGTCAGGTCCTGAACAGGCAGTCCTCATGCTCTGAGCAGGTCATGCGCCTTGTCCATCAGTTGGTCATGGCCTGCTTGGTCACATGTGGTGTAACCACATGCACAGAACATTAGTTTGCTTAGCAATATCAGAACTGATCTTGATTTACTAATTTCATACAAGCAAGTAGTGGATGTCTTAACAGGTTTTTCTGTTGAATTTTTCTTCAGTTCTCTGAAAGAAAAATGGGCCCTCAATGCAAGATGCGAATAGAACTTAAATGAACATATGTTAGCTTTAAATTGATAACTATAGTAACTCACATCTTTTAGTGAACTGAGTGAATCATACAATGAAATGTTTGGAATAACAAAACACCTCAACTATTTTTCATTACATACAATTTATTTTAAGGAGTCAACACGCAAACAGAATGAAACTGATGGCATTTAATGAAAATGTATCTATAAATATGAAGAAATGGAGGTGATGAATAAACTTGAAAGCTTAAAACACTGTTTTGTAAGTCTTGGAAGCTCGTAAGGAGCAAATAACATCCATTAAAGGAGAGTTTAGGCCAAGCAAAGGCAGGTGATTTTCTGATTAGTATTTCCAACATCTTGGAGAAAAAATATCCCCCTTTCACAGAGGTTAATGGGATGTTATTTAACTCTGTGCTATGAAAAGATTTAACTGTCCATTTTCACCAATTAAGCCTATGTTAAAGAGGCAAGGCAATTTTTATCCTGGTTGGTGGCAACCCTACTTCCTGCTACCTTTCCTCAAAGTTATTAAGAATGACAGCAGCCCAGAAAGCTACATCAGTATACTTGGATTTCTGTCTGTTGGACTGAAAATAACATAAGACTATGTTTCAGAAGCAATGAAAATGTCTACCTGAAATTTTGAAATATCTATTTATCTAAGGACAAAGCAAAGGACTAGATTTAGGGAGTTTTGTCCCCATTTTTATGTCATGCTTATTAATTAGCCGAGGTAATTTTAAAAATGAAAATTATTTTTTTGGGGGAAGTGTATATATTACAGTACTCAGCTGTGTTTTGTATGCTTTTAGAGGTGCTATCATTAGTATAAAGAGATCTGAGCTCTTTTTTTCTTGAACTGTTCAAATTACAGAATGGTCAAGAATGACCAACCTATTACATGCTGCTATCATTCCTACCATTCAACTTGCCTTCCTTTTTTACTTTTTACCGGCACTGCCCGTCTTCCCTCTTTTACTTTGTTGCTCATCCCAACACCCATTATCTCAAATTATGAAAGGTTGCCACCTACAAAACTCCAAAATAATAAAACTTATGGTGAGACCCTAAGAAACATGATTTATTATGTTATTAATAGAAATGAGAGACAAGTAAAAAGCCTAAAATTGTTTGCCTTGAAACATGATGGACTAGGCCATTGAGTTTTAAAATATGATCTAGTAAGCCTGAAACTCACAGGGTGAGCCTCGGTGATGCCCCCTGAAAGAGAATGCAACTTATTACCTAGTAAAATGGCAGAGCAGAGTGGCCAACATTTTGTTTATACAATGGTACTATTTAAAATTCCCCTGCCAGTAGTTTTGCTAAATTTGGGTTGGAAAATTCCTGGAGATTTCAGAGTGGAGCATAGGGAGAGTGGAAATGGGGAGGAAAGGGAATTCAGTGTATAGTGCCATGCACTCCCCCCTTCAAAGGGTCAATTTTCTCCAGGGGAACTGATTTCTATTGTCTGCAGACCGGTTAAAATTCTGGGGGATCTTGAAGCCCTACTTGGAGGTTGACACCCCTATGTGCCAGTTACAAACACAAACACACACACACACGGGGGGGGGCAGGCAGTCAACCCCGAAGTCCCGCCTATCTTAGGTTTGGCAACCTCCAGGTAGCAACTGGAGATCTTCAGGAAACTGATCTACAGGCCACAGAGATGAGTTCCCCTGGGGAAAATGGCTGCTTTGGAGAGTGGACTCTATGGCAGTATATCTCCCTGAGCTCCCTTCTCCAAACCCTGCCCTCCCCAGCCTCTACTCCAAATCACCAGGAATTTCTCAACCTGGAGCTGGCAACTCTAGCCTATCTCCAAGGCTCTGAACCAAACCTGGGGATTTAGCCCACAAGCAAACCCCAAAGACTGGCCAGCCAATTAGAGTCCCTGGTGCTTCACTGGATATGATGGGATGTGCCATCTCAGTTTAAAAGGGAGTGCTTTGATACATTTCTCCTTTGGATAGGAAGATGATGGCCTTGGATAAAGGTGTAAGCTTCATCAGGCTTTTCTTTTAGATTCAGTTAGGATTTTGGGGATCAGGGTAGGGTAGGATTCTTGTTTTTAATGAAGTAAACAAGCATCCTTTTTGAAGGGCCCACTAAAATCTGTTTCGTACTGATTCTGAGGCCAGGTTCTCCAAAAATTAAGAGTGGGCTAGAACCTGAGTAGAAGCCTGTCAGAAGTGACTATTAGTTGAAGAGCTATATCTGAAGGGGATTATTTTCTCCCCTCAGCTTTTGTGTATGAGTTTCAACTTGGGCTCAGGTTCAACTAACAACCTCCTAGTGGGGAAAAACATAATCTCTGTGGAGTAAAGTTGTGAACTATTTGTACATTTGTGTTTATTATTCATCCCACACTATACTTTTAACTGTTTCTGTAACTTATTTCCTGTAAATAAATCTTTGGTTGTTCTGTTCCAACTGTGTGCTGTCTGTGCAGTCAAAATAGCTGTGAGAAAGGGGTTTATTATCATTTCAATATAGAGTTGTCAGGTCCTTTTACCCTCCCAGTGGGGCGGGGGGGGGGAACCGGTGCTCACCTTTTGGCCCCTGTGAAGGGTTGGAAAATGCCCACCTCCTGACTTGATGATGTCACTCCTGAAAGTGATGTCATTGTGCCTGTAGGGAGTGCACCTGCTGCATGCTGGTCCAGGAGACTTTTTACCTCCTGGGATCATTCCCAGTCAGGTGAGTGACAACAGGGGGCAGAGGCTGGGAGTGGGGGATCACTCACCCCTACCGGGGGACTGGAAGCCCTACCTCAGTATCAAGTACCATGTTATTATTGTTACAACTACAAGCCCTTCAGGGAACACAAACCTACATAATATCATACAATTAATTAAAGCTTCTGTCTCACCTTTTTATGAATATTGTGGTAGCTGGGGTTTAAACAGAAGGAAAGTAGAGGCCAGAGGGCAGGGGTAATAGGACAGCATTATACCCAGAGAGTGTTTACCTCAGAGTTCTCCCCCTCAGCTTTCCCTTCATCACATCAGGTCTATGGCCCAAATAAAATCAGTGGTAGCCCAAGCCATGCCATCATAATATGCAACAAAAGTAGTGACAATCAGGCATCAACTCTCTCTCTCTCTCTCTCTCTCTCTCGCACACACATACACACAAACACACACTGTAATATCAGGCCAGATCATATGAGAACTACTAAATAAGACTAAAGTTTTGTTTATGCTAGAAAACATTTTTCTCCATGGTGCCTACCCGGATGCTTCCAAGAAGCCAATAAGTACAGAATGAATTGAAAACTCATCCCCATTGTTGTTTCCCAATAACTGGTGTTCAGTGGAATACCAGTGGAGTGAGCCTGCTTGCGGGGAGGGCGGAATATAAATATGATAAAATAAATAAAAATAAATAAATAAATATTGCCTCTCAACCCTCAGTTTAGCTATCATAGATTTAGTTATTACAAGTGCAAGGACATGTAGTGGGTATCTCATTTTTCCTCCCCCAGTTTTTCCTCTTTGCCTTCCCTGAAGGCCCTTTTGTTTGCTTCTTTCTGTACTTCTCACCTGCTGAGGGCATTCATTTCTTAAAGCTACAGGTACTGCTTCTACTATTGTTGTTGTTATTGTTATCCAGATTTTGCAGCAACCTTGGAGATTTTCTTAGGTTTGTAGAAAGATCTGTCTTGTCTGTTCATGGCTCCAGTCTCTGTATTTAAGTATCCACAGATGGAGCCATGTTAAGAATTAGATATATTTATTAGTTATCATCCAAAAGTTTGTCCATTCTTTTAAAGCCATCTAAATCTATGGTCAATTACCACATCTTGTGGTAGTGAATTAGACAATTTAATTATGTATGCATGCGTGAAATTGTACCCTTGTCAGTCTGTCCTGAATTACTTACCAATAGGGATGTGCAATTCGGGTATATGATACCCGAAAAAAACCCGAAACAACCTGTTTCGGGTTGTTTCGGGTTCTCCTGAAACGTTTCAGAAAACCCGAAACGTTTCGGGTAATCTGAAACAGCGATTTCCGAAACGTTTCGGGTTGTTTCGGGTTTTTCAATGGGAAAATGCCTCCGTCTTCTCGTATGCCTGCAGGAGGCATTTTCCCACCGAATCAAGCTAAAATTGGTGGGGACCTTCCTCTAACTCCTCTCTAACAACCCCCCAAGTTTCAGACTGATTGGACTTTGGGGGGCCATGTTATGGGCCCCCAAACCAGGTCCCCCTATCCTCGCCTAAAAGAGGGAAACGTGAACGTATTTTTAGCTTGCTGCTGCTAATCTTCTTCATTATTACCTATGGGGAAAAAATGAAGAGGCAGGCTTGTCTTGCCAGGGGTGGCATTTTGCATGCAAAATGTCCCCCAACCCTCAGGAGCCCTTCTCCCACCTTTCCTCCTACCCCCCACCAAGGCACAGCCTGCTCTCACTTGGGGGGGCATTTCATGCCCCCCCCCAAGTAGGTGCTCTTTTCTCTACTACTTACAGCTGGGGGAGGCTTGTCTTGCCAGGGGGGGCATTTTGCATGCAAAATGTCCCCCAACCCTCAGGGGCCCTTCTCCTACCTTTACTCCCACCCCCCACCAAGGCTCAGCCAGCTCCCACTTGGGGGGGCATTTCATGGCCTCCCCAAGTAGGTGCTCTCAGCCCCCAAAGTCCACCCCCTACAACCCCACACAAACCCAATTCCCCCCAGCTGCCACACACAGACCCAAATCCCCACATTAGCCCCTCACAGACCCAAATCCACCCCCAGCAGCCCCACACCCATAACCCCAGGAAGAAGCTGGCAAAGGCCAGCCCTCTCCCTTTGTTCCCTATGCTGGGAACTTCTAAACTCTCTTTCCCTGGGCAATTCTGCACAGCCCAGGGGTGCCACAATGGTGGGCACACTTCTGAGTGCCAGCTTGTCCCTGTGAAAGAGCACCTGAACCACAGACACCCTCCCTCAAATTCCCCCACCACCTACAGAGATGGCTGGCCAGCCAGCCCCATTGTTCCCTATGATGGGAACCAACTGCACAACAAAGAATAAAACACGAACAACACAAAATAAAGTTTTTTAAAAATTATTTTCTTCCTTTCAAAGTACAAGTAGGCAAAGCATTATGACACATTACATCAGCAGTCCCCCACACAGAAAAATTAACACAACTCACTTAACATCAGAGAATCACAAAAACACAATTCCTGTCAAAAACACTTTATTTCTTGAACAGCTTTAGGTTACACAGCAGGGGGGCACACCAAAGGGCATGGCAGCAGTATCTTACACAAAAATAACACAACTCACTTCACATCAGAGAATCACCCGAACACCCGAATTGCTGTCAAAAACGGTGAAGTGGGTTGTATTATTTTGTGTAGTACACTGCTATCATGCCCTGTGCTATCATGCCCTGCTATCATGCCCTGCTATCATGCACAACTGTTGTGCAGTTGGTTCCCATCATAGGGAACAATGGGGAGGCTGGCCAGCCTCCTCTGTAGGTGGTGGGGGTGTCAGGGGGTGGTTGTCTGTGTGTCAGATCAGGTGCTCTTTCCCAGAGACAAGTTAGCACTCAGAAGTTTGCCCACCATTGTGGCACCCCTGGGCTGTGTGGAATTGCCCTGGGAAAGAGACTTTAGAAGTTCCCAGCATAGGGAACAAAGGGAGAGGGCTGGCCAGCCTGTTCCTGGGGTTATGGGTGTGGGGCTGCTGGGGGTGGATTTGGGTCTGTGAGGGGCTAATGTGGGGATTTGGGTCTGTGTGTGGCAGCTGGGGGGAATTGGGTTTGTGTGGGGTTGTAGGGGGTGGACTTTGGGGGCTGAGAGCACCTACTTGGGGAGGCCATGAAATGCCCCCCCAAGTGAGAGCTGGCTGAGCCTTGGTGGGGGGTGGGAGTAGAGGTGGGAGAAGGGCCTCTGAGGGTTGGGGGGGCATTTTGCATGCAAAATGCCACCCCTGGCAAGACAAGCCTTTCCCAGCTGTAAGTAGTAGAGAAAAGAGCACCTACTTGAGGAGGCCATGAAATGCCCCCCCAAGTGGGAGCAGGCTGTGCCTTGGTGGGGGGTAGGAGGAAAGGTGGGAGAAGGTCCCCTGAGGGTTGGGGGGCATTTTGCATGCAAAATGCCACCCCTGGCAAGACAAGCCTGCCTCTTCATTTTTTCCCCATAGGAAATAATGAAGAAGATTAGCAGCAGCAAGCTAAAAATACGTTCACGTTTCCCTTTTTTAGGCGAGGATAGGGGGACCTGGTTTGGGGGCCCATAACATGGCCCCCCAAAGTCCAATTGGTCTGAAACTTGGGGGGTTGTTAGGGAGGAGTTAGAGGAAGGTCCCCACCAATTTTAGCTTGATTCGGTGGGAAAATGCCTCCCGCAGGCGTACGGGAAGACGGAGGCATTTTCCCATTGAAAAACCCGAAACAACCCGAAACAACCCGAAACAATACCAGAACTGCTAAACCTGAAACGGCTTGCCGTTTCGGATTTAGCTGTTGCCGAAACAGATTCTCGTTTTGGGTATACCCGAAACGAGAATCCCGAAACAGTGTGCCTTTGCACACCCCTACTTACCAATCATTTTCACTGAGTGACCCACATTCTTGTGATATGGGAGTCTCTATTCACTTTTGAATGCTATTTATAGTGTTATAAACCCCTATCATGTCCTTTGCTAGTTTTTCTCTGAAAGAAATAAAAGGGTTTTTCATTTTAGGAAAAAAATCAGACTTGGAACCCTACATGAAATGTATTTCCTGAAATATGCCTTGGGGCTCTCTGTAGTACACTGGAGCTTGGATCCAGAGCAACATTTCCATAGGCACAAAGATTTCAATTTGTTGAGCACAATTCTTTCTGTGGCACCCCAAAATACCCCCAGAGGTTCCGTAGGAAAATGATTTTGTGAATTGCCATAGGAATGGAGAGGCAGGGAAATTACACTCCAAAGATGGAAATCCTTGCATGCTGCTCTGGATTTAAGCTTGGGTTTTGTGGGAGATGTTAAGGGTTCCATGGCACAGACACTGATGTATAAAGAGTTCTCATAAATTAGAAAGTTTGAAAGCCACATGATTGGTTAAAACTAAGCTTTGCAGGAAAAAGAACCTGTAATGACAAAGATGATTCTGTTGACTATTTTAATTCCACAGGGTGCAGAAAACATAGAATATCAGTACAAAGAAACAGTTAGTTAAATGAAAGAAATGTGAAAAAAATGATCTGTACTTGCTAAATAAAGCAGATTCTTAAACACCTTGAATTGGTCAGGTAGGGAGCAAAAATCTAATGATCAATCTGCATTATTCAGATAATAAGATTAAGATGCATTGCCAGACAGGTCTAATTATGTTTCATTTGCAAATATGGGGGTTCATTCTTAATTTATCTTTTCTTTCTTAGTGTTTTGGATCTTGTAAAATACAAGGCAATATTGGGCTGCACTCTTGTCCACTGGCATTACCCAAAGTCCAGTTTTGGTATAGCTATGTAACTCAGATAGGTAGACAGATAGGCTTATCTTTAAGCTTATACCCTGGAAGATCTTGTTTGTCTTTAAGGTGCTACTGGACATGACTACTGCTTTTTTAATGCAGACCAAGACTACTACTGAAACAATCTAACACAATGATTCTAAATGGTAATGTAGTGTCCAGGATCAGAACTGTTGTAGGCAAATGGGGAGCATTTGTGACTTTAGGCAGCCCTTTCTCCCCACTTTCAGTCACATAAATATATTCATAAGAATACTGTTGCCTTGTCTAGAGTGCTGTTTACGTGTCCTTTAAAAAATATTTGTTTCGAGCCTGCTGTGACTGATTTCACTTTTTAAAAGCTTAGAAGTGCTGTACAAACAGCTGAAGGACTGTGAAGGGTTAATTCTTCACAGAAACAGAGAGCGTGGGTGACAGGCTACTCCAAGGAATCTGATTGGGTAGTATGAGCTAAACAGAGAAAGACTTCTGAACTGGATGCTGAGGAGAGGGGAGTTTGATTTCAGCCCTAGCTGAGAGGAGTCAAGTACCGACAGTTCTGAGATTCAGCCCTGACTTAGAGCAGTTTCACACTGACAGGAGAACTGGGGGAAAGTTGGCAGAGAAGTTTGGGAAGTAGGTAAAGACTCCCATTTGGACTAAAGAAAGGGGATAGATCTTTTAGTGAGAGAAGAATTTCCCTACCCTGTCAAACAGACAGGTAAAAACTTAAGACGAGCATTGATATTTCAAGAGAAAGTGTTTAGGAACTGGAAAGAGGGTATCAGCCTTTTTAAAACCAAAAGAGTAAGTAAATACTCAAAGAAAGTATACTAGAATGGTTGGAAAAACAATGAAACAAATGCCTCTCAACATAAAGATTTAAGTAACTATGAAGAGCTTAAGAAACTCTCATTAGTTTGAAACATGAGAACTAAAGTCTGTGCATGTACTGATTTTGCCTCAGACTTATCTATATTGAGTTACCTCAGAAATTTCCAGCCCCTGATTTCACCTGACCTGCTCTCTCTGTTAAATAAAATATTTTGTTATTTTTGAATTTAAAAATGCTTCTAGTGCCATTTATGTTGTTTAAGTCAAAAGTGGGGAGAGGTGCCACCACTAGAGGTGGGCATGAACAGGAAAAAAAATGAACATGATGTTCGTTGTTCGTTGCCATCCACGAACAGGGAATCATGAACAACAACGAACATGACCCTGTTCACGAACATGTTCTTGGTTGGCTGTTTGTGGGAGGGAGGGGGGAGACTTGGAAGGGAAGAAAGTTCCCTGTGCCGTTTGCAAACGGCGGTGAGGGGAACCTCCTTCCCTTCAAAGTCTCCCTCCTTCCACAGGATTCTGGGAGAAATGGCTCCCATTTTATGAATATATTGAGAACAATAGCTTATATCTTACGTCCACCCATTTTTACTTATAACTGTTATAATTATGGATTTAAGGAATTGTTATGTTGTTATTGTTACATAAATTAAGAAAGCGTTCTGTATGTCAGGTTCAGAATGCTTTCTTGTATGCCTTTGCTTAACCGACTCCATTTTTAATCCTTTCAGTGTTTAAGTGCTCTCTTCACAGGTGCCAAGGTTCCCAGGCAGCTATCTCACAGAAAAGGATTGTTTTGGCTACCGACGTTCCACCATGAACCGGCCTTGAAGAACTTTCGCTTTCCTAACTTCAAAGGGGTTGTTTTGAGAACTGTGGGGGGAGGTTGGGTCTGCTGTGATCTGTTACTTTGTACCTCATGCTTTGCCTGTCATTGGTAACAATGCATATGTACCATCCTGAATATTGTATTCAGGCCAGTGGACTATAATGAACTAATTCTTCAGTAAAAACCTTTTGGAAACAATGGACTGTTGTCTGATTGCAGAAGGTAGTCTGGAGTAAGGACATTATCTAGCCACAGTTCTGACATTTTGTTACCAATCAACTTTTCCAATGCCTAAACCGGATCAGATGGACTCCAAAGCTGTCCCAGTCAGGGATCCTTTGTTTGACCCGTATGCCTCTCCCGGCTCTCAAGGTTTGGAACCTCAAGGACTTGTACCGCGAGGAAATAACTCATCGGTTACTACGCTTTATACCCTTGCTCCCAGCAGTGCAGATACCCGGCCCAGAGCTACAGCCGAACCACTGTTTTCCTTGCCCACCCCGACGCAGTGGGGCGCGAGACCAAAGGAGACGAGGGAACGGAGGGCCAGTATGATGTTCACGCAAACGCAGCTGGATAGCCGGCGCAGTTTGGAGTCTATACCCGAGCACGCCAGTAGCCGACCGTGGCTTTACTGGAACAGGACGACCGAACAAACGGAATGGGAGACGTCCCGCCGTGGCGCCCTGAACTGGGATTATTCGGAAGTCACCCCATGGTCGGGGCAACAAGAAGTAAGTGAGCACCAATGGGTGCAGCTTCAAAGCCGAACGATTGCAATTGACTCTGGAATATCGGCAATCACTGGTTTGGCGAAAGGGATCTTAGCCGTGAGATCTCAAGAAGAACAAGGAGTGGAAGCACCCTTGCCGTGGCAACAGACGAAAGCCACGGGACCTCAGGCCGAAAATGTGCTGACCTCGCAGACTACTGGGGCTACGGGGTACACAGAGCAGGAGGAGGAAAATCCTGATAGAGTGCAAGTTTTGGAGACCAGACTAGCAAGCATGGAAGAAAGTTTAGCCCATGCAGTCCACCTGCTATCCGTACTCGTGGCGGGGGACGGTGGTCGTGAACCGCCAGCTGGTCTACCAGACATCAGCCAAAGTTTGTCTAACCTGCAAGGTCTTTTGCCCCATCTGGAGGGCCCTATCCAACCGTGGCCGCAACAGCCACCAGAAACGGGGGATTCTGATTCTGTAACCGGGGAAGGACCCTGCCCCGAAGACCCGTGTCCAGGAGAACCCTGTCCTGAACAACCGATCATACCAGATGCCGACGGAGCAGGCGGAGGAGGGGGAGAACCGAGTCCAGAAGACCCCTGCCCCGATCGTCCAGTCATTCCCGCGGACAGTGGAAACGGAGGAGGAGGTGGGGAACCAGGACAACCGCTGGGGCCCGCTTCCCCTATAGTGCCTCCACCCACGACCCAAGCGAATCAGCCTCCAAGCCTCCCGAGAGGAGATACACCGCGAGCTATCCCTGGGACGAGCAGAATCAGAAGAGGTACTGTTCCCAGGCCTCATCCAACCCCGGGGCCGCGGGGGGCTACGGCGCCTCTCCAACCCATCTCTCCTCACCCATCCCCGTTGCAACCGGCGCCCCAAGGGCCGATCCCCGCCCCTCTTATACCAGCGCCTCGAGGCCCACTGCCAGCGCAGCCGGCACCCTTACGGCCAGCGCCGCTACAACCCGCACCTAGAGGGCCTCCCCAGCCAATTCCAGGAGCGCCTCTCCCGCGACAACCTCAACCTTATCCTCAGCAGCCTCCGCCGCAGCTACCACCAGCACCGCGACAGCCCCCTTTACAACTTGCCCCGCTCGACGTCTACCCGATGCCAGCACCAACTCCCAGGCAAGAACTTCCCATGGGTTGGGTTAAGCTGGACGCTACATTTGATGGAGATCCTTCCAAATTGGGATTTTTTCTTGTTCAAGTTGTGCAATTTTTCAATCGATGGGGACATTTATTTGGAAGTGAAGTCAGTCAGATCGAGCACCTGGGATCAAGACTCCAAGGCAAAGCGGCTGACTGGTATGTAGGACTTTATGAAATTGGTGCCCCTGAGTTGGATACACTTCAAGGGCTAGTGGATGCACTTCGAGCCCAATATGAAGATCCCCTGGAGGAAACTAGAGCCCGGACTGAATTGCAGTCTATTAGGCAAGGCAGTATGTCGGCTAGAGACTATGCCACAAAATTCCGACAGCTCGCTGCCAAATGCCCAAGGTGCGAAGAATCCACCAAAATCATTTTATTCAAACAGGGTTTAAACCCTAGATTGTTGGACAGAGCTCTCGTGCAAGATAATCCTCCTACGCTGTTAGGTTGGATCCAATTAACTTGCGAAGTAGAAAATCGCATGCTAGAAGTTCGTTTAGTGGAACAACACCAACAACCCACGGGCCAAAGGCGCTCCTCCGCTCTCGTCCGAGGAAGCCGAGGGGCTGGGTATGCTACTCGTGGAGCAAGAGATGCTAGATGGCAACAAGGGTTGTGTCTGCAGTGTGGCCAAAGTGGTCATTTTGCGGCGCAATGCCCATATCGGCCTGTGCAAAGACCTCTGCTCCAACTAAGACGCCCAGCCCCCGCAGCCTACCTGGCGCCATCGCGCCCTACTCCAGCTCCCAGAACAACGAGAGGTAGAGGAGCTTCTCGAAGAAACCCTCCCGAAAGAGGATTAGAGTTGGAAGAAGTTATGGAATATGATCCAACAGCCCTAACTGGGGGGGGGGGAATCCAGAGAGTCCCTCCTCGGGAAACGAAATGGATCTGTCATAAAAGGACCCAAACGGCAGATCAAACCTCAGTCAGTTCCGGTTTCGAACCGACCCCATGGGTCCATACTCTTCATACCAATAACTTTGGTGAATCCTGACAAGAAAATGCACATCCGTGTGCAAGCCCTAATAGAGTCGGGCTGCTCCAGGGACATTATTGCACCAGCCCTAGTAAATGGGCTAGTACTTCCTGTGAAAGAATTGGAAATACCTGTCATTTTTGAGCAAATGGATGGCACTAACATGAATCCAGTCACCACTGAAACCACTCCGATCATAACAGGCATGGGACAGCATTGGGAAGTGAGATCATTCGTTATTAGTGCCACTGCCAAATACCCCTTGATCCTGGGAAGCCGGTGGTTGTGCGATCACAACCCCTACATCAACTGGGCAGAGGGAAGCATCACGTTCACCCATGAGTCTTGCAAAAATCATCGTTGGAATCAAAATTGGGGTAACAACCCTACTATCACTGAGCCTGCTCTCCTCACCCAGGAAGAAATCAACCAAATATCCAAGCAATACAGAGCGTACACCCAAGCCTTCACAGAGGAAGAAGCTAATACTTTACCTCCTCACAGGAGGACGGACTGTGCCGTGGAAATTTTACCGGGCGCCTCGCTGCCCAAAGGCCGTCTATATCCCATGAGTCCTAACGAAAGGGAAGAGCTCCGCAAGTTCATTGACCTCAATCTTCAAAGAGGATTCATTCGACCTGCTAACAGCCCCCATGCCGCGCCAGTGCTTTTCGTCAAGAAGAAGGACGGGGGCTTAAGACTGTGCACGGATTTTTGGGGTCTTAACACTGTCTCTTCCAGCAATGCCTACCTCATCCCGCTCATCAGAGATCTACTCAACGTCGTGGCTCAAGGTAAGGTCTTTATGAAATTAGATTTAAAAGACGCTTACTTCCATGTTTGTATCAGAGCGGGGGATGAATGGAAAACCGCTTTTAACACGCCCCTCGGCCAGTATGAATATTTGGTTATGCCATTTGGCCTGGCTGGGGCCCCTTCGGTTTTCATGTCCATGATCAATGAAGTACTGCATGAATTTCTATACAAAGGTGTAGTGGTGTACCTAGATGATGTTTTAATCTATTCAGAAACTGAAGAGGAACACGTGGACCTTGTAAAAAGGGTCTTAACCACTCTCATGAATAACAAACTGCCCATTAAGCTCTCTAAATGTGAGTTCCACAAAACAGAACTCACTTACTTAGGCTACTGCATTTCCCAAGAGGGCTTGAAAATGGATCCAGGCAAAATACAAGCAGTACAAAATTGGCAAACCCCCGCGACCCGCAAAGAACTACAATCCTTTTTGGGCTTTGCCAACTTTTATAGAGAATTCATTGCGAATTTTGCTCAAATTACACTCCCCCTAACCGAACTGTTAAGAACCAAAGACAAGAGGGACCAAGCCAGAAAACCAAGTGCAAGATTGTCTTGGACACCAGAATGCCAAATAGCATTTAATCACCTTAAAACGCAGTTTGTTTCGGAACCCGTTCTACAACACCCCGATGAAAACCGCCCCTTCATAGTGCAGGTCGACGCCAGCGACACTGCAATTGGGGGTGTACTGCTGCAGCGGGGGGAGGACGGGAAGCTCAAACCCTGCGCCTTCCTTTCAAGAAAGTTTTCAGAGGCGGAAAGGAATTGGAATGTTTGGGAAAAGGAGGCCTTTGCCGTAAAAGCTGCTCTCACTACCTGGAGACATTCGTTAGAAGGAGCCCGTCATCCTTTCGAGGTTTGGACGGACCATAAAAATTTAGAGGCCCTACGCAGCCCCCGTCGACTAAACGCCAAGCAACTGAGGTGGGCGGAATACTTCTCCAAGTTCAATTTCACATTAAACTTTCTACTGGGCAAAACTAACTTTTTGGCCGACGCTCTATCACGCATGCCCCAGCACAAAAGCAAAAGGGAGGAGACAATTGACACAGTCTTTTCGCCTACGCAATTAGGGGGCGTGGTGACCACACGCAGCCGCACAATCCAACCCCCTCAACCCGATCAGGGGTGGAGACAAAAACTGAAAGCTGAAGTGGAAAAGGAGGGGGGGGCGTGCCCAAAGACAAACTGCAACAATCCGATCAAGGGGAATGGCTTTGGGGAGATCGCTTCTATGTACCCAAAAGTTTAAGAAAAGAAGTTTTACAACGCTGTCACGATGCTCCCACGGCTGGGCACTATGGGTACTTAAAAACGCTTCACTTAGTGCAACGTCAATTTTGTTGGCCGGACATGCGCAAGGACATTTCCCAATATGTAGTGTCTTGCCCCATTTGTCTCAGCGCCATATCCCGAAAGGGCAAACCTCCAGGACTATTACAGCCTTTAGAAACGCCAAGTCGACCGTGGGAAATAATTTCTATGGACTTTATCACTGACTTACCCCCTTCAAAGGGGCACAACTGTATTTTAGTCGTAGTTGATTTATTCTCCAAGCAAGCTCATTTTATACCCTGCACCACAATTCCTTCTGCTAGAAAACTAGCCGACATCTTTATAAAAAACATTGTAAAAATACATTCTTTTCCATCAAAGGTGATTTCGGATCGCGGCGGACAATTCGTTGCCAACTTCTGGCGGGAGCTTTTACAACTGCTGGGCATTGAACAAGGTTTAAGTTCAAGCCATCATCCGGAAACCGACGGACAGTCAGAAAAAACTAATCAGATATTGGAACAATTTCTGCGCTGTTACATTAATTTCCAACAGGATAATTGGTTTGATTTGCTCCCCTTGGCAGAGTTCTCGTACAATAACAGCGTACATGCTTCCACAGGAGAAACTCCCTTCAAAGTCGTCTATGGCTTCCACTTCAAACCATTCCCGTTTGAAGCGCTCCCCCCTCCTGCTACAGTTTCCAAGGACGTCACCGAATGGTGGGGGGAAGCAGCTCAACAATGGACTCAAATTAGAAAACACCTCATCAAAGCCAAACAGGATTACAAAAAGTACGCCGACTGCCATCGTGCGGCGGAATGGAATTTACAACCTGGGGATCTTGTCTATCTTTCTACAAAGAATCTGAAAGTAACTCAAACCAGCCGCAAGCTAGCGTTAAAGTTCCTAGGACCTTTTCCTGTTCGCAAAGTAATCAACAAAGTGACTGTTGCCTTGGATTTACCAAAGAACTTACGCCACGTGCATGATACCTTCCATGTCAGTCTGTTGAAGAAGGCTCCCTCTGCGGACCAGTGGCACACCCGTGCCCCTCCAATCCCAACTTTAATTGATGATCAAACCCACTATGAAGTTCAACAAATATTGGACTCTAAACTAAAAAGAAATCAGCTGTTTTACCTTATCAGATGGAAGGACTTTGATTCTGGGTTTGATGAGTGGGTGAATTCCATACATGTTTCCCTGACAAGCAGCTGAGTGGGGGATTTAAATGTCCCTCTTCCTGTGCTGCGCAGCAGCATGGAGAGGGAAATTTAAACCCCAGCAGGCTGCAATCATCCCTTGTCAGGGTTTTCCCTGACAAGCGGCTGAGTAGGGGGTGAAGTGCTGCTGGGCTTAGACTGGGGTTTCCAGGGCAACAGGAGTTCAGACAGAGTTCAGAAAGTCTGTGCCTACTGTTGCCAAGGGAATTGATTGAACGGCACCAGACTGTCTGGCTTGATGAACGGCTGATGAACACCATGAACAGGGCTTGGAAGCAACACATGTTCATCTGGAACGGGGCCTCACGAACATCTTGCTCGTGAACAGCTGATCGGGCTGTTTGTGGCTTTTTTTGTTCTTATTTCTGTTTGTGCCCACCTCTAGTCACCACCAGAGATCCCTTCCTGGTGGTATCAGCACATGGTGAGGCCAGTCAGCTGCCAGGGACCATGGCTTCTTGTGGGGCCCACTGTTACTGCTACCTTTGTGTCCTTCCATGAACTGTTTGTGAGTGCTTTGTCACCTCTGCTCCCAACTGCATACGCTGCCTAATGGTTGTGCACAAAGCATCAGCATTCCTGGTGGTCATGGCAGTGGCTCTCCTAGCTGTACCCACCACCCAGCTCCATGAGGGATAGGGCATGCAGGCTGTATGAACAGCTGTGACTTGCAAGTGGGCAAAGGAAGGATGCCCAGGCAGGTGGGGACATGTAGGTGGGAGGGAAAGAAGGGGAGCATGTTAGTGGGCATAGGAGGGCCCCTGAGTACTCCCCCAAACCTGGAACCAACCCTGCCTCCAGGGCCTCCTCCTGGTTGGGCTGCAGCATGGGCTTCCTCTATCTTGGTGGCCCCAGTATTATAGAATATCCTCCCCAAGGAGATGCAGAAGGCCTTATTCTGTCCACCTTCTGTAAGATGCGTATGACCATTCTTTTTAGATGAGCATTTTGCATTTAATTTCACAAGGAAAATATTTTTAATGAAAATCGCATAGCTGTGCTTTTCTGGTCTTTTTATTATTTAAAACATATGTGTGTTAATGTAAAGCTTAGGCGATTTTTTTGGTAAACTGCCCTGCTATGGTCAGTGGGAAAGGCAGCATATAAATATCTACCTAACTGTAGATTGTGTAGACTGTTTTGCAGGCAGCATCCAACATAAATGCACCATCCTACGCAAAAAAAGAAGGAAAGATTAAAGAAGGTTCTGTCTTTAGTTTCCATTAGATCCTTGTCCCTTCTGAATATAATGACCGTGAAAAAGCAAGGGACTGATATAAAGTAATATGTCATATTGCAATTTTACACTTCTCCCCCAAAACAATTTTACACTTCTGTCACGACCTACTGAAAACCTAGTCAAGCCCAACCCAGGTCCTATGGTTTGTAACCTGCTCACTGCTGATTGTTCTATATCAAAGTATCTATAGATGCTGATTTTTAGTCAGTGTAGGTTTGATTTCATGTATATGTTTCCAGCAACACTGCAAATTTTTACAAAATGGATTTTTGTATATTTTATATGTTTGGTTGTACTAAATGCTTCCCATATTTCAGAAAAAGAGAATAACTTAACGACTGAATATTTACTTAGAATTTCACCAAATAGCTGCAGCACTAAAACTTTTCCAAGCAAAATCTTTACCTCAACTTTTATGTGTCACAAATTGGTCTGACTTCTAATATTAAGACCCTTGAAACTGTTCAATCCAAATTTCTTAGACCTTTGCTTAATGCGCCTAGATGTACCTCTAATGTTGTCCTTGGGCAAGAAGCTGGTTTACTCAGAGTAGAACTTAAAATTTGGGAATACGCAATTCGATATTGGTTAAAGATGCATCTTAACCCGAAGGGTCTAATTCCCCTTCTTTTAGCCTCAGACCCCTATCCTGTATGGTCATCAAGGATAGATGATAAAATTAGAATGATCGGTTTGAATCCAGAAGATCTTTTTGATATGAGATTAAATAAAGCAAACACTCTGCTTGTACAAAAATTGACTGGTATGGAGTCTCAAAATGATGAAGCAATGCTTCCCATAAATTATAGTAGTTCAAAAATGTGGCGGAATTATGCAGCAGCCTCATATCTTTTGGGTATTACATATGAGAGATGCAGATGGGCCTTCTCGAGAGCAGGCTTTGATGCACTTCCCTCTGCAGTGTTGCATGGCAGGTTTCTTCAGCTGCAGTTGCAGCAATGTTGTTGTCCCTGCTCCGAAAAAGCGGTTGAGTCTGTTATACACATTCTGTTGCTTTGTGAATTTTATCAAGAAGTCTCAACTAATTATTCCGATCCTTGCTAGATTCAAGCCACTGCAACATTATATGTATTTTAGGACTGAAACTCTACAGAAATATCTTTTAGAAGATACCCAGAAATCTGTATCTTATGCTGTAGCAAAATTTTGTACATTAGCAATTAGAAAGTAGAAATGTCTGGCTGAGGGAACTCTGAATTAGTGCTCATTTTTAAAAAGTCTTAGGTGTACAGTCTGATTTTTATGACTATTAAATGATTTTTAAATATCTTTTAAATTTCAATTTCCTGTTGATATTTTTTAATGCTGGTCTTTGACTGTAATAAATTGAATTGATTTTGTTATATTGAGACAGACTAGGCTTCCTTTTTCTTTCTCCTTTTTTGAAGTGAAGGAACTTTGTACATCTATTATTTCAATATTTTTTTCATATGAAACAATACTTGATAGAGCTCTCAATGGTGTAAAAATAAATTCTTCCCATATTTGCATTGCCTAAAAATACGTAATTGTTAGATATAACAAAATCAGTAGAGAAAGAGAATGACTGAAAATAGGTTTTAATTTATATCGTATTAACAATGAAGTGTCCATAGATGTTATACCCATGTTTTTTCTTCTTGTAGAACCAAATAAGATTTTGCCAGTGGCTATATATCCTTTTCTTGGTTAACCAGTCACTTGTTAGCAGAATTTTTTTTTGTTCAATAGGTGTACACATATTTGTTTCTCATTGTTCACAGTCAACTTATCTTCCTTTGATCTGGGCTTCTGTTGTAGGGATATTAAATTTTCCAAGTACTTCAAATGCAATATTTTGTACCTGGGAACGATAATATCTCTTCCAAACAGTGCACCCATTTCTATTGTGATGGCAATGTGAATTGTACTTTGTGCAAGTGTCAAAGCATATTCTATTGGATATTTTCTATGATGTAACCATTTACCCAACACTATAAATTTCCTTTTTATTTTATACTTTTTATTTAAATGTGGTAATTGTAAATTCCCCTTTTCCTTGCTATGCAATCTCAATATGAGAGAAAACTTCTGGCAATATTAAACAAAAAACCACTTAACCCAACAAGACTACCTTAAGAAGAGTTAATCAGAGGTCAAGGCAATCCTCCTCCAGTATTTTTCAGATGTGAGTATCAAGAAGGCCATAAATATTGGTATTTTTGATATTCTGGTCCTCTCTTACCAGTTTTATATTAAGAGCAGGGATTTTTTGGGATTCTGAAATTAACCAGGTTCATTATTCCCTATAGGGGAATCATTCCCGGGGTCTGGGTGGCTCTTTTTTCATGAAATTACACCAAAATTGCTGCAGAGTGAAGGATGCCTATCTTCTACAGAAACCCCCCCCCCCAAGTTTCAAGGACATTGAATCAAGGAGTTCAATTCTACAGGCCCCTGAACAAGGTACCCCCAGCTACTCTCCATTGGTTCCTATGGGAGAAAAAAATCCAATCATTTCTCCAGGGGACAGAAACCTTAGCCAAACACACAAAATTGACCAAAAGCCTTCCAATACAAAAAGAACTAACATAACCCAACAGAAACAATGCTAAACAAGGGAATCTATAACTAAACTGGCAGCAGCAGGAAAAAGAAATAAGGCAGAGAGCAAGAAAAAACACACACTCAAAAACAAATCACCTGGAAGCTGCAGCCAGGAGGCTAGCTGATGGGCTATGAGAGAATCGCTGTGATTGGACAGACAGTTGAGCTCCCTCTAATGTGTGATGCGATCAGTTTGTGAGAGCCTTCTCCCTCCTCCTTCTTCCTTTTGCCTGAGAACCTGAAAATGCAAGGAAGGCAAACTTTGAAATGATTACTGTAGTTATTCCTGAATGCTTTGGGGATTAATCAAGATAGGAATATCAGTATATCTGAGAATCTTGGCTATTGATCCAGATTCCCAAATATACCCAGGAAATACCAATGCGGTATTTTTCAGGTATATTTTAAAAACAGATATACCTAAGTGCACATCTCTACTAAGAAAGCTGTTTCTGCAGCATGCAACCAGGTTGTATGAACAAGCTGTGCTAACAGGGAGTGTCACATAGAACTGGTGCAAGAGGAGCAAGATGCAAAAAGAAGGTAAATGTGTGTGTGGGAGGGGTGGTATCGCTTGGGTTCTTGAGGGGTGGTATTGCTTGGGTTCTTGAGGGGTGGTATTGCTTGGGTTCTTGAAGTTTAAATTGTATATCTAAAGTTCGTTCTCAGCTTTTAGCTCAGTTGCATGGTTCTAGTGGGAGGGGCTTCCCCTAACTGAGGCGAGTCATCTGATAGAGCCTGCTGTTGTGTGGGGCTTAGGGGGGGTGGAACCACACCTTCCAGCTGTAAGCAGAGTTAATCAGAGATCAAGGTTCTAAGAAATCAGTTTTTTTGAGCATGTGAACAAGGCATGCAAAAAGGCTATGCTAAGAGGATTTTCGTATGGGAGTTTAATCAGAAAAGTTTGAAGGGAAGCAACAGACAACCATTGAGGAACATATAAGTAAAGCTCCTGTGAGCGCAGTTTCGGGCAAAGAAGTTACTTATATCCTTCCTGGAACAGGATTGTACATTGTTCATATAGGAACCCTATTTTGCCCTTAATGCTTTAAGCAATCAAACCAGCTATGGATAGAAAGCCAGCAGGAGGATGTGTATGTGTATGTGCTATCTAGTGTTTTGCAAAGTGTACCACAGATACCTGCCCATTAGGCAGAAATTGTGGATGTGCGCTTGAGGCGTAAAGCTCTTGGCTGTCAGGGAACAGATTAGTTCCCTTGAGGCTGGTATTGCTAACCTGGAGAAGCTGAGAAAGAAGAGACATACTGGAACGAGACCCTTAGGGATCTTCTTGATGTATCCCAATCCCATCCCAACAGCTGTTCTACTTTCAGGAAGACTGACAGTTTTGAGATCGGAAGGTGTCAGACTGAGGTAGGGGAAAATGACTCCTTAAAAGGGACCCATTCCTTGGTTGATAAACCAATACAATACCCTCTTATACCAAAGAGATACGGAGTTGGTGATGGGTGATTTGATCAATAGACATATAGAAAGTAGCCAAACCTGAAGGATTCCCATCCTGAGCAACCAATGGAGATGCGCCGCTGCTTTCCATGGTTCAATTGTTAATAATCTACTGAAGCCTGGCCTTGCTTCTACATCTGGGCCTCTGCAGGGCAGCATTGACTCTGTTGCCTGTGTCCATTCAACAAGGAAGAAAAAGAGGGTGGGGGAAAGACCCCCCACAAACTCAACCCGAACAAACAGGGGAAAAATAGAGGGGTCAAGTTACAACCTAAAATAAAATATATTCCAAGAGAGTATTTATTATAAATGTGCACAAAATGTAGGTTAAAAACAAGTTTAAAACATAAGGTCTGAATGGCAGGCTACATGTGTATGCTAAAAATTGCTAAAACATTCTCCATACACAGATGATGGTACAGTTCAGGACCAGCACAAAGACAGACCATGGTACAGTTCAATGAAAAACACAAAGACAGACCAGACACGTTTGGCCTTAAGGCCTTCCTTAGTAGTCAATTGCACAATATTTATAATCAAACACACTCACACATTCAGAAACCAATGATGAAATGCTCTCAATGCCTTATCTAAAACTCTAGTATTGTGTGGCAAAATACAAATGTTGCAGCAAACCCAGGACTGCACTCACACAATACTCTTCATTTGCAATTGTATTCTGAGGCTTGATTTCCAATGTATTTGGGTGTATTTCATCAATCTGCAGTAGAAATAAAGTGGTCTCGCCTCTAGTCTGTTTTCTGCCACCACTCCTGAGACTGGTGAGAGAAAAAATAATGTAAAAACCCTGCCATCAGAGATGGCATGATGTCTCTTCTGACAAAAAACCCAAAAGTGATGTCAGTCAGCTCTAGAAATCACCTCAGCTCTTAGAGAGGCATGATGTCATTTCTAGATTTCCCCCAGAAGTGAGGTCATGCTGTCATTGCCCCCTGGATTTCTGCTGGTTGCCAGGATGGGCTTGGCAGTTTTAGCTGATAGTGCAGGGGAGGAGTCAGCAGTCATAGTGCATGTAATCATGTAGAGAACAGTATCAAATATTACCAAGTTTTTTCAAAAAGGGATCCCCAAGGGGATCCAGGAAATTACAAGACAGACTAATGTTTGTCTCAGGTAAAGTTAGTAGAAACTGTTATTTAAGATAGAATTAGTAACCATAATTAATTTGCTCATTAATTATCTGGTATTTGGAGTGAGCAATGTGGTTGTCAAGTTTGTGGGTGACACCATTATGTAGAATGGTAAAAAACAGAGCTAATTGTGAAAGAGGAGTATTGGGTGAGTGTGAAACAACATGACAAATGATGTTCAGTGCAGACAAGTTAAGGTGAGGCACATTGAAACAAAAAAAATTACCAGCTTTGAAAAAGGCAAACTCCATGCTTGGGATTATTAGGACAGGATTTTTTAAAAACAAGGCCAATATTGTAATGCTCCCATATAGATCTATGGTGAGGCCTCATTTGGAGTACTGTGGGCAGTTTATTAGAAATAGTTATGTTTCATTTGGTAGTAGAGTTACTTAGTCAGAAGCATCTCCCCTAATGTGCAGTAATGAATCCTCAGGCGATCAAATTGTAGAAAAGATAGAACTTACAGTTTATCGAGGTAGATAACATTCATGACAATATCTTGGAATAGAAAGAATGAGACCAAGTCTAAAGAGTCACTTTCCCTAAAAACCATGGCCAGCTGTCTGACATCAAGGCTGCAAGTGGGTAAGTTGAGGAGGCCTTCATGGCAGGAGCTCTGAGAAAAACATTGGAAGGCCATGAGGCAAGAAGGAAAAAAAACCCCAAGAGGCACAGAGATAGCGGACGAGTCAGGAGTAGACATGGACATGAACAGAAAAAACCCTGAACATGGTGTTTGTTGTATTGTCAAAGGCTTTCACGGCCAGAGAACGATGGTTGTTGTGGGTTTTCCGGGCTGTATTGCCGTGGTCTTGGCATTGTAGTTCCTGACATTTCGCCAGCAGCTGTGGCTGGCATCTTCAGAGGTGTAGCACCAAAAGACAGAGATCTCTCAGTGTGACACTGAGATCTCTCACTGTGACACTGAGAGATCTCTGTCTTTTGGTGCTATACCTCTGAAGATGCCAGCCACAGCTGCTGTTGAAACGTCAGGAACTACAATGCCAAGACCACGGCAATACAGCCCGGAAAACCCACAACAACCATGATGTTTGTTGTTCATTGCCATCCACGAACAACGAACAACGAACATTGATGAACGTGATCCTGTTCACGAACATGTTCATTGTTCATTGTTCATGGGGGCCAGCAGGCTCTCCTCCAGCCATCAAGATCCCTACTGCACCACTCCCAGAAACCCTACCTGAGCAGGCAGCAGGAAAGATACCAATAATAAATAATAGCTTGGCCCCAGAGCCTGGCAGCAGCACTGGAACCTAAAGGGGTAGATCTCTATCCCACCACACACAAAGAAAATTCAAGCTCCAATGCACTCACCCTGTCTTTCTAACAGCAGCTGTTTCTCCCTGAAAGCCAGAGCTGGGAGCCCCCCTCCCCCTGGTCTTTTCTTGTAACATATTTGGAGCTCCAGTCCACACTTGGAAGGAAGACTTGCCTATCAAGCTAAATTGGGCTTAGTTCAGGGTTTCCAGGGCAACAGCAGGAGTTCAGACAATCCCTGCCAAGTTGCCATGGGAATTGATTGCAGGTGCCAGACTGTCTGGCTTGACAAACCGCAATGAACAGCAACAAACGAGGCTTGCAATGACCACCTGTTCATTTAGAATGAGGCCTCATGAACAGCTTGTTTGCGAACAGCAGATTGGGATGTTCGTGGGATTTTTTAGTTCGTATTGCTGTTCATGCCCATCTCTAGTCAGGAGGTATTCCCACATTGAACAAAGAGAAGTGGCTTACTATCAAGAGAGTTACACATACATGCAGAGAGATATGCAGTGCCCCTCAATGCCCAAAGTATGCTGAGTCACCTATCCCATCACTGTTCTGGTTACCATATCTCATAAAGAAAATTCCAGAGATTTAAAAAGTACAGAAGAAGGCAATCAAGATTATTAAAAGGTTGAAGAAAGACTACAGAATTTAGGACTTTCATTTTAGAAAAAAAGACAATGGGGAGCAGCAGGGTATTGGTTTAGAACTTATACAGGGGATAAAGCGGATAGAGAGAATTTTTCTCCCTCTCCCTCTCCTATAATACTAGTGTGACAAACAGGACTAGCTCCAGCTTGGACTCTCCCGGGAAACATCCAGTAAGAACTGGTGGAATACTGGGCTAATGAGAACTGAAAGTTTCTTGGAAGATAGTTATTGAGGAGAAGATTTTTGGGAGCTGCTGAGAGAGGCAGCAGAGATATACCTAGTTGTTAACACCTATTCTGATACCTTAAAACATTCCCAGTTTTAGCCACAAAATATATAAGCTTTAAAATTATTCACTCCAGTGTTCTATGCTATAAATAAAAATTATTCTTGTTTTTGTTTTAACCCTACACGCAACCAGAGGCTACCTTGGTCCACAGACAAAACAACCAACTAGAGAAAAACTCACAGAGGAATAAATACAATAAATACAATTTACTCGATAAAAATTAATGAATCATATTATATTACAAAGTGCTTAAGTGCTTTAAGTGATGTGAACCCCAAGCTATCTAACAGACTCCAATAAATATCATAAATATAAGGAAAATATACAAATTCATAAGTACAAAATACATTAAATACAATACATGCTTGCTGAAAAATTTCAGTTCATAAAGTGCAGGCTTCTTTTCTTTTACAGGATCCTCCAAACCAACTGGTCAATGAATTCCCACAATTATCGGGGGTAAGAATAGTTGAAATTATGTATCCACTGAATATTGTTATTCTTTTCCTTTCACAGGTGCTTGCTTCAAAAGAAAGGATAATGTCATAAGCTATTCATCAAATGGAGATGCCTTATGCAATTGAATACCTTGTGCGCCCAACGAGTTTACTAGCTTATTCAACCCATTTCGATTTACTTCATGAGGGGCCAGAAATGTTGTATAAAAGGCTGTCCTCTGTAAAGAAATACATGTATGACCAAATACTTGCTCCATATATTAAACAATAAAGTTATGTATTAAAACCCTGTTTCATTATTGCGCTCTCTGTTTTGCAGACATATCCGATACAAAACCACATTGGTTGAGAGCTGACCGTGGCTTGTTTGAAGTTGTTGGCTGAGAGGAAATAAGACACACACTGAAATACTCTGGTCACGACCAATGGTCCAAGTTTAATTAAATGGTGGCAGCATATATAGGAAGTGTTGTAACATGTACAAGCAGCCTCTAGAGGACAGCTTTCTGCTTTGTGTGTTCTTCAGTCTTAGCCCTTCAGAGTTCCTGTAGCAAACTGGTGGCTGCTGAGGTTTGATTGAGAGGCTGCCTACAAATTCAGGCTAAGCCCAAATGAGAGCTGAATAAAAACCTGTTATTTGTATATAAAGTTGGTGTGTCATGGTGTTCAAGATTCAACAGGAGGTAAACACTAAGCTCCCTTTCCCAAGTAGCCCTGGGCAGTAGCTGGGTGAGGGAAGTAAATGAGAGCCAAACTACAAGTGACGCCTTACACAGGTTGGACACTTGTCAGCTTCCCTCAAGTTTTGATGGGAAATGTAGGCGCCCTGGTTTTACAGCTTGGCTCTCCATTACAGCTGCAAGACCAGGATGCCTACATTTCCCATCAAAACTTGAGGGAAGCCGACTAGTGTCCAACCTGTGTAAGATGTCACTTGTAGTTTGGCTCTGAGATGCCTGTCTGGTAGATCTTCTGGGAAGAGGAGAGAGAGGACTTACTGTGGATTTCAGTCAGGTTAGACAGGTGGTGTGTTATGACAGACTTTAACTGCTGTGTAGCCCAACCTGTGAAGGGAGATTTATGGCGCATGACAGTGACGTTTTCCGTATGATCATGTTACAACGTTTCAGGATCTATTCTGCTTCCCATGTTCTACACCTGCAAGGGAGTCATGGGAAACAGAAATGTTTTTTGTCTGTCTTTTCCCTGTTTTTCTCCCTACACACATTCCACATTTTTTTTAGGCTGCTGCCCAGTCACTGCTGGCACGTGTTCTGTCCATGAAGAATCAGGCTTCTCAAAATGCCAAAGAGAAAAGCAAGTTTGGAAACAAATTGGTGGGGAAGTTGCCAGGAAGGAATGAAGCAGCAGCATTTTAATCCTTTCCTGGCTTGGCTTTTTAAAAAACGAGAGTGGAACAAGCAGGAAAAGTACATGTTTCCCCCAGAACTCCAGCACCAGTTGTCTCTCCAGTGGGCATGGGACAGCCTAATCAGCAAATGTGGGGGCGGGGGAGGATGGAAACCAACATTGCAATGTTACCACACCTGTGATTTTTTTAAAAAGACGTCCACTCCAGCACCCACAAAATGCAGCTCCAAACAGACACATCTCAGCTCATCACCAGACACCAAATTGCCTCAAGGTCGTGCAGTGCAGAATGATGGGACTCTAAGCCATTTCAGCACCGATTAGCGTGAGTGCTCAGCATTGCTGGCTTAAAGTGTGCCATGTGGAATGGGCCAGTGTGTGAAGGCGGACACAACTAGCATTTGGAGCCACTCAGTGAAGTACATGGGCAATAGATTCAGAACAGACAGAAGGAAATCTTTATGTAATGAGTAATTAAATTGTGGCATTCACTGTCAATGGAACTAGTGATGGCCATGAGCATGGAAGGGTTTTAAAAGGATGTTAGACAGATTCATGGAACATATACCCGACACTAGCCATGGTGACTAAAAGGATCTTCAATATTCAGAGGCAGCAAACCTCTGAATACCAGTGCTAGAAGGCAAAAATCAGGAGAAGGCCTTGTCATCTATGCCCTGTTTGTTGGCCCTCCAGAGAAACTGGTTGGCCACTGTGTGGAATAGGTTGCTGGACTAGATGGACCAGTGGTCTGATGCAGTAGGGCTCTTCTTATCTTAGGTGCCTTCCTCTTCCTTTGTTCGACTTTAGCTTTTAAACCTTCTTTGGAGGTTAGTTTGTAATCCATGCCCACTGAACTCTAAAAAAGAAGGAGAGATCCTCTTTCATCCATTATGTGTGGTGAGATGCAGCTCCGCTATTGCTAGGGTAGGGCCCTGTGAGAGGTTCATGCAAAATATAACATACAGGTAGTTAGGGCATGCTTTGTATAATCATATAGAAAATGGGTTAACTTGTATTCTTTGGGACATAACCTTTTTCCTGTCAAAATCATTTTCCATGTGAAGGGAATTTCTAGAGCAAGTAAACATTCAGTCTACCACCTGAATTATAAAGTGCTATTAGAGAGGAGGACTGGGTAGCACATATTTTTCCTGAACATTTGAATTAGCCATTAAATTCTCTGTTACTTCACTAATTATCCTGCTTACAAATCTGAGTTGTTATCCTATGTTCAATTACAGTGGCACAATCCCCATTGATGTCAATAGGTTTTGTATATCACTAGCTAGACATGATTCTTTCATACCATACCAATGCTTAGAATGTTTGTTATAGCTTTTACATTCATCATTAATGCAAGGATGACTGGCATATTATACCTCAAATTACATACCAGCACCATCTATCCTAATATTCTTAAAGGAAACATCCTGACATCTGGTGGATGTAGTAATAAGTTCACCTATAAACAGGAAGTCAGTTAAAAATTACAGCCCTAGCATTGCATAATAGCAATTTACTGTAGGGAGGGAGGTCAGCTAGGAGACAGCTGGTAAAGAATAGATGGGACATGTTGTAGAAATTTAAAAACATGGAATTTTATTATTTTATTATTAATTGATTGTTTTGTGTGATTATTATGACCAAATAATGTGTATGTACAACAGTCTACATTGTTTTGGAAGAATTTTGTTGAAAGACTGGTCTGTAATATTTCATCCTGATGCTATTTTAATGTAAACTTTAAATGCATTTATATTCTGTAGCTTGCCTGAATCAATTATATTTAAAATAACAGAATGCATAAAATGGGAAATTGGAAACTGTCATGATTAGAGATGGACACGATCCCAAAAAAATTAACGATCCAGCTGATCGTGGATCGGTGCCAGCGACGATCCCGAATTAATGATCCACACCAATCATCTCCCGTTCCAGAAACCGTGGATCGTGGATGCCAAAGCGGGGCATACTGGTATTCCCTGCTATGTGGGAAGGTGGGTTGTGGCGGCGGCTGACTCTCTCAGTCTCTCTCTCTCTCTCCAAAGGCTAGCAAGTAGCAAGCAAGAGCTCTGTCCCACTCCACTGCTCTCAGAAAGTGAAACCCATCCTGGGAGCCCATGGCATGGGTCCCATTCAGCAACACAGGAGGTCTGTGTTTGGCCGTCAGAGCTGCCTATCAGGGTTTGCAGGGATGAGATTGGAGTGCCCATGGCTACAGAACACCCCCTTCCCCCTCCCTCCCCTGGGTGTCTTCTCCCAACTTGTGACTGCTTTGCTGCTCCGTGGTTGGAAGGAAGCCCTGCTGATCAAGGAAAGCTGGGCTTCCATTCGGGTTTCCAGGGCGACAGAAGGAGGGCAAACAGAGCTCAGGCATTCCCCTGGCTCCGTTGCCAGGGGAGTAGATTGCTGGCGCCTGAGTGTCTGGATCCCCGATTTGAGCCCGATCGCCCCGATCCAGGCCTCTCCTGATTGCTGGATCGTTGGCTGTGGACGATCACGATCCTCAGGTTCACGATCACGTGATCCCCATTATCGTGGGGTTTTTTCGATCGTAATGCAGATCGTGCCCATTTCTAGTCATGATATTCTCTCTGTCTCTCTCTCTCTCTCACACACACCCTCCTATACTATATTGGAGCAATTTCTAAGGACATTTTTGGTCCCTTTTCTTTTCCAATTTAAAAATTACTTCTCTTGTAGATAGAGAATATATCAACCAACTTAAATATTAGCATTTTATTAGTACACACACTTAGGAGATCTAGCACACTTCTGTCTTCCTTATTGTGTTATTATGTAGGCATGCTGCAAAAGACATTTGCATCAAATAAATGTAACCCTTTGCAGGGTTAGGATTGGTATTAACAAGCTCTAGTCTTTATTATTTATCCAGATGTACGCATGCATCAGAAGGAGGTAGAAATGAGGTGGTGAGGTCCTACATGGAATCGTCAGCAGGTCTACTCAGAATCCTCCTGAAGATATTCAATGGGGCTTACTCCTAGGAAATTGTACTTAGAATTGCACGGATACCACTTTGAAGTAAGAGCAGGGATAAAATATGTATTGTCGAAGGCTTTCACGGCCGGAGAACGATGGTTGTTGTGGGTTTTCCGGGCTGTATTGCCGTGGTCTTGGCATTGTCACAATGCCAAGTCCACGGCAATACAGCCCGGAAAACCCACAACAACCAGGGATAAAATACTTAAAATTCTTAAATTGGGATATCAAGAAGTATAGTTTCTCTGCTACTTTTAATCTTTCATTTAGTTGCTGTATGCATAAATTTTACCCTAGATGCAATCTGATGTGAAGAACAATGCAAAGCAAGTTTGTGTACTTGTAAAGCAAACAGTCATATGCAAGAAACAAAAATTCTTATTATCAGACAGAATAAGATCAGGATTTGTATTTTATTACAGTTTGGACTAGACATAGGCACGATCCAAAAAAAACCCCGATCAAGCTGTTCGTGGATCTGCTCTGGTGACGACCCCAGATCACCGATTCACTCCGATCAAGTCCCATTTCAGATCTGGGATCTGAGAGGCGCCCCCCCACACACACTTAGAGCAGATGGGGAAAAAAGTTTTTAACCCGGCGACAAGCCACCTCCCCTCAGGGAGGGGACGTTTTCTCCCTCACACACAAGCACACATGCACTTAGAGCAGAGGGGGAAAAAAGTTTTTAACCCGGTAATGAGCCGTCTCCCCTCAGGGAGGGGATGTTTTTTTTCTCTCTCTCTCACACACACACGCACGCACTTAGAGCAGAGGGGGGGAAAGTTTTTAACCCGTCCCTGCCTCTCCAAATAGAGAGAGAGAGAGACACCTCGTCAACAAGTTTCAGCCAGCTTTTTAAAAAAAGCAAGGATAGAATCCTCCATCCCACCTGATTTTAAAAGCGAGCAGCCAGTCTTCCTAAAGCATATTTTAAACAGGAAGAAAGTAAAACCAGGATCCACACGGGTCCTCGCGGATCCTATGGTTTTTTAAATAGGAAAAACACAAATGAAACATCAAATCACATACCAACTTCTTGCAAAAAGCAGGCACTGGGCTGAGAAGCCAGGAGGAGAGAGATATCTCTTTTCAGTTAACTCTTTCAATGCACTGAACGAACTCAGTCAGGAGAGGAGTGCAAAACAGCTTGATTGCTGCTCTCAAAGCAAGGGTTTTTTGAAAGAGTTAACACTGAGAAGAGATCTCTTCTTAACTCTTTCAACGCAATGAATGAACTCAGGAGGAGAGCAAAACAGCTTCTGCTGATAGCCGCACTCAAAGTTTTCTCTCTCTCTTAACCCATTCCTCTCCCAATCACTTTGCTTATATTTTTTTCAGGAAGCCACCTTTTCACTTACAACTGTTTGCTTTTCCTCGCTAGGGGAAATATCAAGTTTCAAACAGAGCTCAGGCATTCCCCTGCCTCCGTTGCCAGGGGAATAGATTGTTGGCGCCTGAATGTCTAGCCTCCCGGTCCTATCACGATCACCCCGGTCCAGCCCCCTCCCGACTGCTGGATCGTTTGCCGTGGAAGACAACGATCCACCAGGTCATGGTTGGGAGACTGCCATTATCGTGGGTTTTTTTTATCGTAATGGAGATCGTGCACATCTCTAGTTTGGACTAACAACTTTATTTGTTCATATCACTTCAAAAATGTCATCTCCCCAGAATGGCTCCCTCTGAGTCTCTAAATCAATTTGCTCAGTGTGTTTCTCTTCTTCATGATTTAGACACCGTTTTAGATCATTTACATTTATTGGGAGTGAGTATAATCTGTTGACTTTCTGAAATGTTAACTCCTTAGATATTGGCATTGACTGCTAAGGAGTGCCAGTAGAGGTGGACACAGACAGGAAAACAGACCTAAATTACACATAGACTTGCCCTGTTTGGAGTTCGCGATCTGGTGGTCCATGGGCGAGGCATTTTTCATGGATGCCATGACTTTTGGGAAGGTCCATGTGTCTATTGCTCCGTGAACGCAGACATCCCGGTTCCGAGCAATCAATTCCCTAGGCAATGTAGGAGCTGCTTGCAGACCTTTTGTTACTTGCCAATCTAAACCCCGAAAACCTTGATAGGCAGCTCTGGCTGCCAACCAGAGAGCTCCCATTATTTTCTATGTCAGCCTTTTGTATATAAGACACAGTACGGAGCAACACTTCCACTTTTCTAGCCAGCAGTTACTGAGCAAGAAGCGGCTTCCTGCGGCAATTTTTTTTGCATTGTGCGTTGCAAGGGGGAGGCTTGGGCTTGTGGTTTAGCAACACTGTGGGTGCAAGCTTATTTTGGGTTTCCTTGGCTGACGGCTCACTGTTCTCTTTCCTTTTTTTTCTTTCTAACTGGATTGTGGGCTGGTGGGCTAGCACAACCCTGTCTCAGAGCTGCAAGAAGACTCTGGGACAGGTGCAAGCTTATTAGGCTCCTTGCGGGCTCACTGTTCTCTTTCCTCCCCCCCTTTCTATTCTTATTGGATTGTGGGCTGGTGGGCTAGCCTAGGACTCTGCCCCCAAACAGTCTGGTTCTTGGAAGTGGGATTACTCTTCTGTCTCATATTTTCCATTTTATTCTTATTGGTTTGTGGGGTGGTGGGCTAGCTTAGGGGTCTGCCTCAAAACAGTCTGGCCAGGGGCTCACTCTTCTGTCTCATTTTTTTTCCAGTTCTTAATGGATTGTGGGGTGGTGGGCTAGTCTAGGACTCTGTCTCAACCCAGTCTCAGAGCTGCAGCAAGGCTCTGGGTGCAAGCTTATTGGGCTCATTGAGGGGTTACTCTTCTGTCTCATTTTTCTCTCTTTTCAATTCTTATTTGTGGTATTGGGCTAGGGCTCTGCCCCAACCCAGTCTCAGGGCTGGAGCAAGGTTCTGGGACCAAGCTCAGGAGTTTCTTCGGCAGAAGGCTTTTCTTATAGCACCATGAGGGTTGGAACGAGGAGGAAGGGTGGTTGTGGGGGGAAGAAGTGCCAAGGTTGTCCTGGTTGCCCATCAGTGCCCAGCACCAGCAGTACTTCTCTTCCTCCCATATCAAGCCCCAGAGCAGGTTTTCTGTTCCCAGGAACTGTCATTCCACTCTGGGGGCTGTAATTCTGTTCTCAGAGGAAGATTCTCCAAGTCAGTCCCATGTTCTCATTGAAACTTTTGGGTGCTCAACGTATTTTAATTGAGCCAATCCTCACTCCTATCTAATGGAAGTTTCCTGGGGGCAGCTGCTTTGGGAGTCTGTAACTCAGACCACTGACATGCAATCTTGGCCAAAATTGGAGGGTGGCTGGAGGAGACCCTGCTGAAGATTTGCTGCTAGTTTGCCTTCTTTGCATGCAAAGGGGATGGTCCCAGGGCCTGCAGAAGTGATAAACCACGGACTAACAAACTGGTCTGTGAAAGGGGGGGGGTCTGTGAGTGGTCCGTGGTCCATGAAAATCAATAAACCATGGGCCAAAGGTCTATGGCTTTTTCCTGGTTCATGCCGACCTCTACTTGCCAGTATAATAGATTCTGTGTTGGCCCTTTCATGGGAACACAGACCCACATGATCTGTCTGCGTGTTGAGGAAGCAAGGTAAAAATCCCTGGCTTATTTGTAATGTTACTGCATGCATTGCATGATGTTTTTACTCCAATGGTTCTTAAGTTACAGTCTGGAGACCAGTAGTCCTCTGCATGGTATTAAATGACCTCTGAAATTTCAATGAAAATAATAATAGAAACATTGAATTGTCAGAGTTTTCTTATGTTCTAGGTTAGCAGCATGCCCCTCAATGGTATGAGCTTGGTTTGTATGCTCCCTTACCATGAAGTCTACCAGAACTATGTTGGCAGAGTTTACATACATTACAGAAGTGTGGGAGCAGCTATGGGACAGCAACAACCACTTTACAGTGAGTAATATAAAAAAACCCTTGTATTATTTAATGTTGTTTTGTAACATTTTATAGCAGATGGGTTTTAGTGAACCAATATGTATGATACAATTCACAGAAGTGTCAGGCTGATACACAACAATGACATATTCTCAAAACATGATATGCTCACTGTACAATAATAGTACATAAGTAAGGTTATTACAATAAACGCAGAGTAATAAAAAAAATCAAAATCTGGTTTCAAGCATTATATATGAAATAATCAGGGATAATTTGAGGAGAGTTCCTCCCCCACGAAGCTTTTGCAACTAAAAGAGGGGTCCTTTAGTAATTTTTGAAAGTGAGCTATGAGAAAAACAGTTTGCCTATTCAGAGTGAAGGCAGAAAGCATAGCTGTCAGTCTGAATTGACCTTGTGATGTCATCATGTAGGCACATGGAACATGGTGATGGACTCTCATTGGCTATGTGATTATGTAGTCAGCAGAAGAGGGCTCAGTTCTTTTTTTAATCAAATGGCACAATGAATAGTAATTGAATAATGATTAAAGAAGTGAGCAGGAGGGGATTCCTCCCACCTTGAAAGCAACATTTTCACATAAAAATTATTTATCTGTGAACATTTGACACAACCCAAATGTTGAATTATAACAATATTGGAAATATAAAGAAAACCATCAGAAGTAACGTGCCAAATTTTTACTAGCACACATTTTTGCTTGGGGAAATGTTGTTTTCAAGGGCACTAAAGGATAATTCACTATATTAATATCAATATGTAGAAGCAGAATCACCAGGTCTCCTCCCACCTCCTATGATAGGCCCAGATTTTTGTTAGAGTTGTACATGAGAGTTTGTTTAGTTGCTTTCATTTTCATCTTACTACATAATTGAGTAAGCGTATTTCAGACAACTCACTTTATACCCTGGGGCACCACCAGAGGGCTCTGCCATGGAGGGAAGCCTAGGCAAGGCACCATGTACCACCAAAAAACATGCCATGGTGGGAAGCCCAGGCCAGGAGCAGGATGGGAGCAGGTGGCAATGCCTGCCTCCCACCTTCACCCAGCAAACAACAGTGGCAACTCCCATGTGAAACTGCTGATAAAGAAGGAAACCCTCACGGGAGAAAAGAAAATAATACAACTCTTGGTTCAGTTTAAAGCACAAATGCTAATAGTCACTTCTATTGTTTCATATATAACCAATAGGATGACCAAATTATATCAAGAGAACTCAGTATCTTAAGTATTCATATAACATTCATATCAACATTCAAATAAGCAAGCAAGGAAACAAAAGTCCGGGAGAGTCACAAAAGGAGACCACACCGTATCTTCTCTGGGTGTAGTTGGTCCCGTTATCCAAAATAAAGTCTCTGCCAAAGACAATTATTATGTCCAGTTGCTTCTTTCAAAATAAAGACTGTGCCAAAAGCAATAGTGTGTCCTATTTCTTCTTTAGTTGTTTGTACAATAGCTGCTGTGGAGCTTAGCAAACCACAGCCCTACGCTCAATCTGGGGCCGGCTGGAAAGCTCAGATTTCGCAGAATTTCTTCCTCAGGAGCGTGGTGTAGGAGGACACTGAAAAATAATATAATACAAATAACATCTTCTACATTCCATCCTTGCAATACAATGCAATTCTACATGTTTCACAAACAAATTAGGATTTCAGACCTTATCATTGCTGTTACAAATCACTGCAGTAATGTTCCCGGATAGTGGCGGCTGTATCTTCTTAGGCACGCCCTGTGATAGTTCCCTTTGAGTTTATATCCACCCCCAATGATACACACTCTCTCTTAAAGGGATACTCAAATTAAAGATACAAGGTGCAATTACAAAGTAATTCATAGCAGAATCAGTTACAAGTAACAATTATAGGAAACAGTTTAACATTAATTCGAAGTTAAGTCCCAACGGTTTAGTTGTTTTCAAGGTGTAAATCCAATAGGCCTCTTTTTGCAACAGACTATTCTGGTTGGCTTTTCCTAGAACACTAAGAACCGCCACACAAAAATCTAATTCTGAATGATGTTTATTCAAAAAATGTTGTGTAAGTGGGGCCTCAAGGACATTATTCCTAATGGGAGATATATGCTCCAAAATGCGTGTCCTAAGTGGCCTCATAGTGCATCCCACATATAATAGTTGACAAGTACATTTAATCAGGTACACAGTCCCCGAGGTTTCCCACCTTCACCCAGCTGGTATTAGTAGTGGAGCAGGTGGCAATGCCCACCACCCAACTTAACCCAGCTGATATTAGGAGTGGAGAAGATGGCAATGCCTTCACCCAGCTGGTATTAGGAGTGGAGCAGGTGGCAATGCCGACCCCTTGCCTTAACTCAGCTGGTGTTAGGAGCAGAGAAGGTGGCAATGCCTGCCCCCCCCCCTTTGAACCAACTGGGACCAGGAGCAGAACATTTGGTAATGCCTGCCCCCCCCCCCCCCGTCTTAACCAAGCTGATATTAGGAGATGAGCAGGTGGCAATGCCCACTCCTTGCCTTAACCCAGCTGATATTAGGAGCAGAGCAGATGGCAATGACTGCCCCTGCCTTAAGCCAGCTGGTATTAGGAGCAGTGCAGGTGGCAATGCCCACCACCCGCCTTAACCCAGCTGGTATTAGGAGTGAAGTAGGTGGAATTTCCCCTCCCACCTTAACACAGCTGTTATTAGGAGTGGAGAACTTGGCAATGCCACTCCCCTTCACCCAGCTGGGATCAGAAGCAGTGCAGGTGGCTTTGCCCACCCATTGCCTTAACCCAGCAGACATTAGGAGTGGAGCAGGTAGCAATGCCAATCACTCCCACCTTAACCCAGCTGGGATCAGGAGCAGAGCAGGTGACAATACTCACCCCCCTTCACCCAGCTGGAATCAGGAGCAGATCATATTGCAATACTCGCCCTCCTTCACCTGACTGGAATCAGGAGTGGAGCAGGTGACAATGCCGCCCCACCTTAACCCAGCTGGTATTAGGAGCGGAGCAGGTGGCAATGGCCATCCCCCATCTTAACCCAGCTAGTATTAGTGGCAGAGCAGGTGGAAATGCCCACCCCCCACCATCACCCATTTGGGATCAGGAGTGGAGCAGGTGGCAATGCCCACCTCGCACCTTCACCTGGCTGGGATCAGGCACAGAGCAGGAGGCAATGCCCTTCTTCCCTTCACCCAGCCGGGATAAGGAGAAGAGCAGGTGACAATGCCCACCCTCTTCAACCTACTGGAATAAGTCACTGAGCAGGCGGCAATGCCCACCCTGTCTTCACCCTGCAGGAGTCAGGAGCCAAGCATGCAGCAATGCCTGCTCTCCCTTCAACCTGCTGGAATCAGGAGCAGAGCAGGTGGCAATGCCCGCACCCCCTTCACCCATCTGGGAACAGGATCAGAACATGTAATAAAGCCCACCGCCCACCTTCACATGTCAGGATCAGGCACAGAGCAGGAGGCAATGCCCTTCTTCCCTTCACCCAGCCGGGATAAGGAGCAGAGCAGGTGGCAATACCCGCCCTCTTCAACCTACCAGAATAAGCCACTGAGCAGGCAGCAATGCCCACCCTGTCTTCACCCCGCAGGAGTCAGGAGCCAAGCATGCAGCAATGCCTGCTACCCCTTCAACCTACTGGAATCAGGAGCAGAGCAGGTTGCAATGCCCTCACCCCATTCACCCAGCTGGGATCAGGAGCAGAACAAGTAGTAAAGCCCACTGCCCATCTTCATTTGTTAGGATCAGGCATGGAGCAGGAGGCAATGCCTGTTTCTCTCTTCACCCAGCGGGGAGCAGTTGGCAATGGCCACCCCCTTCAACCAGCTGGGATCAGGCTCAGAGCAGGTGACAATGCCTGTCCCCCTTCACCCAGCCATAGTCAGGCACAGAACAGGAGGCAACACCCCCCCCTTTACCCGGCATGTATCAGGCATGGAGCAGGCAAAGCCCACCACCCCTTCACATGGCCAAGATCAGGCAGATCAGGCATGGAGCAGATGACAATGCCCACCCCCCTCCTTCACCAGCTGAAATCAGTGACAGAAGAGGAGTATATGTCTGCCTGCCCGCCCTCCCCTTTCTAGAGCCCATTGTATTTTTCCCCACAATGGGCTTTGTTGCTAGTCATTAATAATTCCAAAGAAGTACTACTTCAGAATTAGCTTGTTTCACAAGGATTTTCTATGGATTTGCTTTGTTATTGTTGTTTTGTTTACATAACTAATTTTTATTATTTCCCACTGGTTACTACTGAAGAACCCCACCCCTTTTCTTGGGTCTGTACTTTCATAAAGTCCTGTCCAAATTGGACAAAACTCATGGGGGACTGTAGTGTTCCACAAGGATATTCACATTGCCAAATTTCAGACAGATAAAATAAAGGGGGACTCCCTTTTTGAAACCAAGGGCATCATGATTGATAGGACTGATGAGAAAGAATCTGAACAGCAATGTAGACAACATGGCAACCACTTAGCTTGAAGAAGAGTAAGTACAGCATCATGAATAAGAGGCAGACTGACAAGGAACGGGTATTTGGTGGTAGAAAGAGGCATCTGGGAACGTAGTAGCGTTGTCAGAAAGTGCCTGGTAACTGGTGGGAGGGCTGTGGGTGGCAATATAGTGTGTGTATGTCTATGTGTGTGTGTGTGTGTGTGACACCACTAGCTGTGGCATCATGTAACTTCTGGTAAAAAAATGGAAGTGACATAGACAGTTCTAGGAATCGCCAGACACTTTATGGATTTATTTTAGAGTTTCTGGCGATTTCTAGAGCTACCCTATGTCACTTCCTGATTTTTACCAGAAGTGATGTGATGCTGCACATGATGTTGTGGGGGTGGGAGATCCTCTGCTCCCACCAGAGGAATGGGACATCTAGCAGGTAGGCACCAAGAGGAGAACCTTGAGGTAGGTTTGCTTGGACAGAGGATAAGGTTTGGAGAGCAGCAGGCAAGCAGAAGAATGCAAACTGCAAGGGAAAATTTGGCATAGCAGGCAGGCATTTACAGGAGAGAGGAAATCTGCTTGCTTGGAATCTCTAGCTTCCCATGTCTTTTTTAAGCTAGAGGTGACTTGATGTCACCCTATCTCTATCTCTCGTTTTACCTTACTCAGAAAGTTCACTAGGATGAAAACTGAAGTAAATAATGGTCGAGGGAGAATGAAATTTCTGGGATAATTTTCTCTTCGAATTCTTTGACTCTGCTGATAAGCTGCTATGAAAGGACGTAGAGGCAGCATGTTAGAATTCTTATGAGATTTTTGTTGATATGCACTAGATCACTATCTCTAGGGATGTATTTTCTTTAGTATTTCATAGCTCTTAGAAATAATTATTGGCTCCCTTTTTACTCAAAGGGTTTCACCAAGAGAATTAGTTTTTAATAGAGATGAGAGAATAGTAGCTTGATAATTTCATCCCATTTGGAAACCATCAAGTGATATGCACAAGGAGTTTATTCCAAATTCCACTATAGATTATATTGACCTAACTTTGCTGTGGATAAAATAATTGTTAGACCAAGGCCTGTGAAAACACACCATTGTAAGTAAAAACAAAAATAATGACAAGCTTCCAAAGTCCTATGACTAACCCCTTGTATAGTTAAATTCCCATACTGGCATTCACTTTAGGTCACGAAAATAAGTGCAGTCCTAAACGGAGTCACACTTTTCTATGCCTGTTGTCTTCAGCTGACTAGGTGTAACTTTTAGGACTGCACTTTAACAATATAAGCCACAAGTGTTTTTCACTGAGGCTAAAGACAACCTTCAGTGCTGTCTTAAAAAAATTAGGAAGGTCCTTTTCTGAGGGAAAAAGCTAATTGTAAAGTATCATCCCATTTTTTTTGCTAAAAGAGGAAGTAAAATACCAAATAAGTTCTTAAAATGATGTATGAGACTGAATATTCATATAGTTTGGGACTGGTCAGATAGCTTTAGTAATTGCATTGGTGGGTGCTTAACTTTGATTTGAACCTACACTACACCCAATATATTTATTTATTTAAAACATTTTTTCCCCATGCAATTAGGGTCTTCAATGTGGCTAAAAACTAAAAAGAAATTAAAAACCGACTTTGAAAACCATACATATATGTAAAAGAAGAATTGGAAAAAAAACAGCAGGTGTCCCTGTTGGCAGATTTGGAATTCACTACAAAATGGCTGCCACAGGATCCAGAGCCAACCACAAAATGTTTGAGAGTAACATTATGCAGAACTTTGATGACAGGTCTTTAGCATTTCAGACAGAAGCTTTGTTTAATGGGATGCCTTTTAAAATTAACATATTTTAAATTTTTTTTGCATATTTACAAAATAAGTATACAGATTGAACTAGCTAAGAAATAAGTATACAGATTGAACTAGCTAAGAAACCCTGGAAGTATTTGCCTTCATTTTGGAGGTATCTACTACACTTTTGCTAAAGGAAAAGGAGGAAAAATTCTTCTTTTGGCTTCTTCTCTGCTTTAAACGAGCCTTTCTCTCATGAGCCCAGCCATTTCAATGTGCACTGTTTCTAGTACCAACAACAGTTCGTGCTGAAGGTTTGATGACTAATGCTTGCTTCAACAGCTCATATACTAATGCCATCCTAAGCAGAGATACTCCAGTCTAAGCCCATTGATTTCAAGAGAAAGATTCTGGCCAGATTTTGATAAGAATGTAAATGATGTTTGGAAAGTGACCAAAAGTTGATGTAGTGATTCTGTGAACCTAGGCAGATCATAAGAGGGACAGCAGGAAGGGTTACATCAGTGCTTAGTTCTTGTGGCCCTTTCTTACACATCCAAGGTAATGCTAATCGCCACTTTGGGGTCAGGAAGCAATTTCCACCAAGCCAGTTTGGCCAGGGATCCTGGAGTTTTTTGCCATCTTCTGGGAATGGAGCAGGGATCACTGAGGGTGTGGGGTGAAGTGGTTGTGAATTTCCTGCACTGTGCAAGGGGTTGGATTAGATGGCCATGGAAGTCCCAACTCTATGATTCTATGATTTTATTATCAACTTCCACCTGAGTTATAAAAATGTATTCATATTGGAAAGATCTGATGACTTCAGTAGAAGTTCCAGTTAGGTGCTTTAAGCATCTTAGCTGTGCTGCCCTATTGTGTTTAGTCAGAAGGAAGTCCTACTGTGTTTTTAGAATATCACTCTGCAATTTGCATAGATACATAAAGCCACTGTCAGCATTATACCACAAATAACAGAATTTCGAAAAGCCCCACCTTGCTCTGCCTATTTTCTTTAAAAAGAGCGGCAGGTGCCAAGAAAGGTGTCAGCGAGTGCCTTGGCACCCGTGGTCACCACACTGGGGAACTCTATCATAAACACTAAGGAAGGTCAATAGGACGCAAATAATTGCTGACATTTCAAACATACACATCTACAATGTGTGTTGGTACAGACCGGAGCTTGTTAGACAAAAGCAAATAAGGACATTTATAAATGTGAATCAGACCATTTCCCCTCGTTGGCTTTTCAAGTAGTTGGCATGCAACACTTGGGCGGTTCTTCTATTTTTCTTCTGATTGTGTACAGTTTAAAACAGGATCATAAATCTAAAATCACTAGACATATTATTTGTACAGTGTGATTCTCAGCACCTTTACTTGAAGTGAGCTCTATTTAAATCAGTGATACGTATTTTTATGTATGTGGATTTATTATGAGTCAGGCCTGTAAGTGAGGCTTTTAAGGGGAAAAATAATTACTGAATGTATAATTTTCATTGTTTAGTATATCAAAGATATACACAACCCCCAAACTCACAAGGAAGTAGGGGAGATGGGAATTCTGTCAAGCTTTTGCTTTTATATCTCATTCTGCAGATACTATTATAATTTATTAAGTACATAACATAAATATTATTCAATAAGCACATAAATAACTATTTGCTGTAGATGCATGCACACTGTACCACTGAGCTCTGACTCAGGCCCAGTGTGTCATCCTGAAATGGCTTTCATGTGGAGCTTAAATTGCAAGAGTCAGAGCCTCAACCATCTTTACCACTATTAATGTAACCCTTCCTTTCCTTCACCTACTCCCACTTCCTATAAACAAGAGCTAGTAGAGAAAAAGTCTCTCCTCTTTGGAGCCAATTGGTTGCATGATGAGTGCAGCCAGAATTGCCATTAAGGAAAACAAGATGCTGTCAGACACCACCCACCACCAACTGCCTGGCCTACCTGCACAACCTCTGTGCAGTAAGTACCGAAACAAAACATGCAAACTTTAGTGTGTGTGTGTGGGGGGGGGTAGTTACAGCTTCATTTCCTGGATTTTGGTTCAGAGTTCTGGAAGCTGCTTTAACGAGCTGAACTAGTGAGTTATGCATGTAATTTTTGCTCGTTTTTCCCATTAGGTACACTCCTAGTGGTCAGTACTGTGATACTTGATATCAGTTTAAAAGATACTGTTTTGATTAGAGAGCCAGTTTGGTGTAGTGGTTAAGAGCACAGGACTCTAATCTGGAGAACCGGGTTTGATTCCCCACTCCTCCACTTGAAGCCAGCTGGGTGACCTTGAGTGAATCACAGCTTCTAGGAGCTCTCTCAGTCCCACCCACCTCACAGGGTGTTTTGTTGTGGGGATAATAATGACATACTTTGTAAACTGCCCTGAGTGGGTGTTAAGTCATCCTGAAGGGTGGTATATAAATTGAATGTTGTTGTTATTATTACTTAATTTTTGAGCACAATTCATAGATTGGTTATGAAACCTTTAAAACTTTAGCTTGCTTTGAATCACGGACCTTAAAGGAGATTCTGATATCTGATCCCATATGAACTTATATAAGAATTGAGAAAATCTGAATACCTACTCAGGTGCTCCCACTGTCAGAAGTGAGGTCAGTGACCAGAGAAGAGAGGGGCCATTTCCACACAGCTTACCTTTCCTTGGAATGGCCCGGAACATCGTGCAAAAAACGCGGAAGAACGCGTTTTCTCACACGAGATTTGTGCGACGCCATGCAAATCTCGCGTGAGAAAACGTGATCTTCCGTGTTTTTTGTGCGATGTTCCGGGTCGTTCCAAGGGAAGGTAAGCCGTGTGGAAATGGCCAGGGTCTCTTCTGTGGTGACAGCCCTTCCGTGAAACACCCTTCCCATATCTCTTTGCTTGTCACATCATCTTGTCAATTTCTGGTACCAAGCCAAAACTTGTTAGTTTAGTCATTCCCTTGGTTAATTTTCTTTAGTTGCTCTGAGTTGACATTTATTGGCCTGTTGTTCTTGATACATACTGTATATTGATTTTGCATGCGTTTTAACATTTTTACGATTTATAGGATTATGTATCAAATTATGATTTTATGTGTTTTATCTGCAAACCAGACTGGAAATTGATGGCTGAGAAACAAAGTCTACAGCTTTCAATAATTTAATAATAAAGTGGAGGAACTCCAGTTTTCCAAGAGATTCTTTGGCTGATCTCTTTATTCAGAGCTTTTTATTCTGCTGGATAAATTACTGCTTTCCTTTTCTTTTTTAATGATGAAGTTAGTAAGTTGGATATTAAACTGACTATCCTAAATTCTGTAATTCAGAATTGAATATAGAAACTAAGATATATTTACCTTATTGTTATAATTATTACAAAATTCAGTAATATATAGACTACCTAAAATGTAATATATACAAAACATATTGACAATATAACAATTTATTAAATACATTGCAAAATGTCTTATTAAATACTAATCAATACATTTGTACAAAGCCCGTAATTAATAAATGGTTGCCATTTATGCTGCAGTTATGCCCTTATGAGAAAAGTGTTACCTATCTGATTACAGAAATCACTGGATATATATTACCAATAGAACCAAAAAAAGTTTTTCTTAGAATTTATTAAAGACGGAAGATACAGAAATGGTTACAGCTTTGTTGGCTAATACTAGGATGTTTATAGCTAGTATGTAGTTGACCACCAATACAGGGTTTATAACTAAACTGACTTACTGTAAGAAGGAAGAGGAAGGTTCTCTGTCTAATAAGTTTGTTGGAAACTTGCTTTTGTTTTTGGAACATTGGAATATGAAATTCACTGTCCATTAAATCTTACATACTATTTTCATTGATATAACTACACTAATTATAATAAAATTGGCTGTCGTAGTACAATAAATATTTCTTGTCTGTAGGCCCTATTCTTACTCATATATTTGTATGCAGTTAATTTATTTATTAATATCAGGCTTGCCTCAACCACTCTTGTGTTTCTGACAAAGTTTGCTTTTTCCAATCAAAATATTAGCTCCTGCATAAAGCGCCTTGAGTTCTTTTGATCAAGTGGGACCAATGTTTCCCTGGGCCTCCTGGCATCCTCACGGGAATAACACAACTCACCTCATGTCTTCATGCAATTTTAAGAACAGCATCATGTAATGCAACAAAAATGATAAATGTAATCCCATTACACAGAGGATGTTCCCTCCATGTGGGTGATGGACAAGGGTAAAGTTGGTGCCTTGGACAGAAAATACACAACACACTCAGCACTTGGATGGAATGGGCCAAAACTTTATTGATTACAGCCATTGGAGCATTGGCAAGGCATAGAGCAACGGATCCACTACACTGAATGGCCCCTTGCCATCCAATTGCAAATAGATTATAATCAAAACCTTTCATATATTTAAATTGTAATATGGATATTCAGCAAAACAAGGTTTTTCCATGCAAGTATCTTTATTTTCATGATTCTGATTTTTAGTGCTTACATTCAAAATGTACACAATGAAGAATTTTAATAGATAAGAATGAAAGAAAACCAAAGACATTTTGTTTGAGTTCTGAGTGCTGAAAAATGAAATTGTTTGAGACATACAAAAATAATTCTGTTTTGAGAGCTTTGAAAATGTGGAACATGTCAGGCAGATGTTATGCTTGATTAAATCTAGTTCATTTTGATGGGTGTCCAAGAAGGCACACACAAGAGCAACAGAGAGCTCTGATTCAGCAGCACACCTGAGGATACCTTCAAATCTGAAGTAGGATCCCCTGAAAACATCTGAAGAAGGGAGCTCTGACCCTCAAAAGCTTACACTCTGAAAATTGTGTTTGTCTCTAAGTTGCAACATCCAGTCTCACCCCTTCCTGCTGCCTCTGTGGTTCAATACAGCTCTCTCATCCCACTTCTCCCCTTTGCCTATGGTACAAATTGGGGAAAGCTGACAAACTATCCTGCAACTAGGTGTCTGCATTCCTCCCAGTGGGAAGCAGTGACAATGAATGACAGAGCTGGTGGGGTATGGAGGCAAGATTGATGGACAGCATTCATGGATATATCTGACAGTTGAAGTTTGAAGACTGGTTCTGAGTGCTATGAATGCTCTACTTCAGCAGTGGCTGAACATAGCCTAACTCAAACAGGGCACAGTATCTTATTCCAGGACACCAAAATACTGGACAACACTTCCAACTACTTTGTCAGACTGCACAGGGAAGCCATTGAAATTCACAAGCATAAGCAAAACTTCAACAGGAAAGAAGAAACCTTAAGAATGAACAGAGCATGGGCTCCAGTTCTGAAAAACACCAGGCCAACAAAACACTCCACACCCGACAATAGCCCTGCAGAGAAGATTAGCACATCAAGCACCAATCCATATGCAAAAGAACCTCCTCAGGATACAGTGAAGCCTCCCGCCATTAGCATTCCACACCCTGGGAAACTCTTACAGAATGACTCAGCTCAACCCCACCCCTCCTGAGTAGATACAAATGACCTACATCTTTTCCACACTGTGACACTGAGAGATCTCTGTCTTTTGGTGCTACACCTCTGAAGATGCCAGCCACAGCTGCTGGCGAAACGTCAGGAACTACAATGCCAAGACCACGGCAATACAGCCCGGAAAACCCCCAACAACCATCGTTCTCCGGCCGTGAAAGCCTTCGACAATACAATGCTCTACTTTCTCTCTTAATATTATATCTGTATCCTACTTGTGTATGATTAACTGTGGGTTTGGTTTCCAGCCTGACTCAGCAAAGCTAAATACATTTATATTTACTGCCTAGATTTAGGGCAGAAAGGTTTAATTATTTTTTAAAATAAAATATTACATTGTCATATGTAAACTGTATATGTAAACAACATATGTGTGCTTGTGATTGTCATGCATATGGAATCACATTAATTTATATACAAAAGTGCTTTCCTTTGGAGAAATTCTATAATGGTATAATAATAACAACATTTGATTTATATACTGCCCTTCAGGACAATTTAATGCCCGCTCAGAGCAGTTTACAAAGTATGCTATTATTATTCCCACAACAATCAGCCTGTGAGGTGGGTGGGGCTGAGAGAGTTTCAGAGAGTTGTGACTGACCCAAGGTCACCCAGCTGGCTACGAGTGGAATGGGGAATCAAACCCAGTTCTCCAGATTAGAGTCCCGCCGCTCTTAACCACTACCCCAAACTGGCTCTCAAGATGCAAGATATTAGACTTCTGCAGAACTCTTGATCAGGCATATCTCAGGTAATATGGGTTATGGGTCTCAGTTGCTCCCTGCAGCCTCTCTTTAATCTGAAATATCTTCAGATAGAGCAAAATGACACAGGAACAAACTGTGCTTATGGAAAGTTAGAGAGACATTTGGAGCAGGCCCCAGCCAGCTTTTTCACTCATTCTTGCTGAATTCTTCTCCTTACTATGCCTACATCCCAGACCCACACAGCTTTTGCAGATCTCATGATCCCCAGCCTATCCATTTTTGGTGGTCCTTTCTTACCTCAGTAGCAGAAAAGGTGGTTTGAGCCAACTCTTGACCAATTAGTGGTTCAAGTGAAAGCTGTCATTTGTTGGGATTAATGCAAGTATCCTACATTCAGTCGTGAAAGAGTTAAATTGTTATTCTGTTTGTTTAGTCAGATAGCTAGTTAGCATAGGACCACTTAGGCCTTGAGTAAAAGTTCCCACCATAGAAAGGGGAGTCTTTAGTCTTAATGAAGGAATCCAGGATTGTCTATTGGATGAGCCAGTTTATTGGGGGGCAACATATACTAAGGTTTTATTGCTCTCTGTTCACTTCACTTCACTTCAGTCCAATATGTGTTTAATGTTTAGTCTCTAAGATTCTATCTCTAAGCTCCTAGTCTAGCCATCAAGATGTAGTTAGTTAGATATTCTTTATTTTCTTACCAAATGTTACCCTTTTTCCTTGTTATATAGTAAAATATTCTTATAGAGCTAAAACCACAGAAGTCTGTCTACTTATTTCCAATGCACTAATATCAAACTCTGCTGTTTTCTTATCTCTTTTTAATTCTCACCCACCAACACTATTTTTACCTTTTCTTTGAAGAAGACTGAAGGTGCAACCTGATACCAGCTCCTCCCAGTTCCACTTTATCTATTAAAATCTACCTGGCATTCCATAAGTCCCTTGATTTTTCAAACTTTCTAAGACAACAATACTCATTCAGTGGCAACATGCCACCTATAGCTCTTCTGGATACTGTTCCCCAATAAGGCACCCCCCTCTTGTTTCAGGAAATTGGGAAAGGCCATTAGCTCAGGTTCCCTTCTTGAAATAGCCACTGCTGATGCAACTGGAGGCTAGGTAAGCTGCATGGATGGAAGTAAAGAACCCTTCCTCACCACCAAACCCCAACCCTTTGCTGCAGTCTCTAAACTCTCGTCCTGATACCTGGACAACTGCTGGATGGAGAGCAAATTGGCTATGTAGAAGAGATAGTTAAACAACCATCATGAACATGGCAGCCAAACAGGAAAAGAGCAAGCTGGCCAAAATGATGTGGTGGCAGTTTTATTCCCCTTTCTCCACAACCAGATTCTCTCCTTCAGGCACCTTGCACTCTTTTACCTGAGTTGCTTTGCCTCATGCTGAGGATAAAGTGGGAAGACAGAGAGGGGAACCCTTCCTCTTACTTCAGAATATATCAGAGCTGGCTAAGTTTGAACAATGGTAAGGAGAGACATGCACATTAGGTACTCTGGTAACTTAAAGTATTATAGATATAGTCACATATTTAATATTAATAGCTGTATCTTATATTATTGTATGTTTGTGTTTGACAATGCGATTTGCAGGACACACAGAAGTCACATGGCTCTTTTAGTTGATGGTAATTGTGAATGTGGCTGTCTGCAAACTATTGAGTGAGTATCACTGCTCTAAGAAGTTCCACAGGTTTCCTCTGTGTGTGTGTGCAACCACTTGGGCAAACAGGGAGAGCTAACACGGGAGTTTTGCAAGAGAGTTTGGTAGTGAAGTTTGGGATAAGCTAGAGAGAGCCCCGGAGATGGAAGGCACACAAGTAAAGCTCATGCTTGAGTTCAGCATACTTTCATATTTTTGATTTTTATTTAACGTTTGATAAAGGACTTCATATAGTTTGAAAAGTTTAAGCAGGTGATGTATTAACGAGTCCACTTGCAGAACTTCTCATGTTCAAGATTTCACCTTTCCCTTGTTTAAGAGACAAAAATAGACCATTCAGGAAATGTCAGGTATTCAGGGTAATACTAAACCATGTAGTTAACTTTAAGTATGTACTTTAATTCCCTTCACTTGAATATGGCTGAAGCACTTTTCATAAGAACTGTCTTTGACTGTATTATACTCCAGATTCAGCAATAGACTTTGAAATCAATATTTTTTACACATTTTGAGAGAGCTAGGTTATGTTAAGAAGGAAAGAGTTTGATACTGTATTTGAGAAATAACCTCATTTTAAATTTTGTTTTATGGTTTTGAAATATTTCTGAGGAAATGGACTGAGCTTATGCAAATATGATTAATCTAACGCAGATCCAAATTTTGTGTGTATTGACTTTCATGATGAGATTTGTAGTTGTGAAAAAGGAGATCCTTTTATTGAACAGATAAGCAAAATTACACAAAAATAAAAGCTTTCCTAAAGTTTGAGACACTAACAGTGCAATCCTACGCAGTTACTCCAGTCTAAGCCCATTGAAATCATCACACAGATTTCTACTCTATGAAGCTCTCAAGTCTCATGAACAAGGGACTTGTACAATTTCTGAGTTAATCTGACCAAGTTGGGAAAATATTCTTGGTTAGACTGAGAGTCCATACATTTATTTACTATTTAATTCATTGTATGGTGTATTTATTGTACACATTGGAACAGTCTTCCCCCCAATACTTGTGTTTGTTGCTTTAGTCTTATGAGGTGGAGTTCCAACTGGGTTCTATTTGTTAGTTGAACTGTAATCTGCATGAGCTCTTTGTCCTGAAAAGAGTTGCTTCCATCCCTGTATCTCCTTCTTAATAAATGGTTGTTTTGAGCACACCTGTCTCTGCTGTGTGAACCTAAGAGAATGAACCCGAGTGAGTATTCTATCCCTGATTTGCAAGCAAAAGAGAACATCACACATTTTATACCCCCCTCACCTTCTCCCCAAGAGGGACCCAAAGTAGCCAACATCATTCTCCTCTCCTCCATTTTATCCTTACAATAACCATGTGAGTTAGCATTAGGCTGAGAGTGTGTGACTGGCCCAGGGTCACCCAGCAAGTTTCTGTGGAGAGTGGGGATTTCAACCTGAGTCTGCTAGATCCTAGTCAGACAACATAACCACTACACCTCAATAGATCCAATAGATGGGAGGTGCTAGTGCAGAGGTAACTGGGTGTACAATAGTGCTGTTTTGGGTTGGGAAAATGTGGGGGAAAGGCATTCTTGAGAAAGTATTTGCTGACTGGCAGTGATATCATTGTCCACACAACTTTGGACATTGCACTATTGTATTAATTCAATGACGTGTGGATCCAGCCTTTGTGCAAAAACATTTACTAATACTGAGAACAAGTATGCAAATAAGAGCCATTATGACATATTTCCCCTATCTTATTTTAGTAACTTTTTAAAGACTAACAAAATTTTATTCCATTGTAAATTTGCATGTATTAGAGCACTACAGATGTAATTGACAAATCCTCTCTATGCAGTTTTTTCTTGTAGCAGTAGAAAAAAAATAGGAACAAGGGGGTATGAAATACAGGAAGTACGGGGACTATTCGCTAGTTTTGTTAAGTTAGTTAACACCTAGGTGTTATTGAAATAGTTCTGATAGTGAGTTAAAAATCCCAAGATTTTAGTCCAGTGGCACCTTCAAGACCAACAAGATTTTCAGAGTCAGAGCTCTCTTCTTCAGACATGATTAGGAATGGAGAACCCTAAGCCTTTATATCCCAGTCAAAGTGGGGGGTGGGGGGGTAGGGAGTCTTACAAGGGAGGGCATCAGAATGTAAAGGCACAATGCAGCTTGATTAGAAATTAGCACCTGTAGAGAGATAAGAAATCTAAGGCTCTCTTCAACAGGGTGGGGTCCATTTTTTTGAATTTGTGAATAAACTCTATTTCAACAATCTCACATTGTAGTCTTTCCTTGAAGTTTCTGTTTGAGGACAGCCACTTTTAGATCCTCAAAGGAATGTCCTGTAAAATTAAGATGTTCTTGCACTGGTTTCAGAGTGTGATTTCTAATGTCAGATTTATGTCCATTTATTCTTTTGCATAGAGACTGACCTGTTTGTCCACTGCAGAGAGTAGAAGGGCATTGCTAACACTTGATTGCATATATAACATTAGAAGATGAACAAGTTAATGATCCTGGTGTTGTTAGGTCCAGTGATTGTGCTGTTGAAGTAAACATGGGGACAGAGTTGGCATCTTAGTTTATTGCAGACTCTGGTCCCAGAGTCCATGTGGAATTTATTCAGACACCCCACATATGATTTATTTCATACTATGTTAGTATGTAAACAAAAATATATTTGATATAGTATGCAGTTTTCTTATATATTTGATTAGATCATATCACAGAAGGTGATTTTATTGTTTTTTAGATGGGAAAGTGCAGTGACCAGATTTAATCCCATATTAGCACTCTTTATTATTACTACTGTTGCATTGTTAGGCACTGATATTACACAAGTCAAGCAGAAGAAAAGATTGATTACCTGTAGATCTTGATCTCTTTCTGAGATCAAGGGTTATTTGAAAGAATGTCAGAGAAAAACAGAAGAAAGGCACGTGTGTCCTTCAGGTAGCACTGTCAACTTCGAGTTGGGAAATTCCTGGAGATTAGGGGGTGAACCCTGGGCAAGGCTGAGTTTGGGAAGGGTAAGGACCTCAATGGGGTTTAATGCCATAGAGTCCACACTCCATTTTCTCCAGGGGAACTGATTCCTGTTGTCTGGAGATTGGTGGTATTCCAGATCTCCAGGCCCCACCTACTGCTACCTTTGCATGCCCAAGTAGCATCACAGCAGATTTGAAGATGATCTCATGAATGAGCCTCAGGTTCCCCCATTCTCCTGAGCCAGAATACTATTTCCCATCATTACTGTTCCCAATCCTATTTGTGTTGAACTGCTATTTTCATATTTCTTCCAGCTACAAACTGTCTTGATATTGCTATGATTAATGCAATTGCTTTTAATTTGCAAACTACTTGACGATCTTTAATTGGGTTATCCACACATAAACGCAGTAAGTGAGCCAGAGACACTCAGTTGAGTTTAGAGCTAAAGTACCATTTGAGCTTCACCAGATCCTGATGATCAGATCTGTGCAATTTGTGTCCCACCAAGTCAGATGTAGTTAAGCAAATGCAAGTGATCAATGACCACTCTGTTTTTACCATCCCCATCAAGCAGAAAAACTAGGAGGCTAGGAAGATGTTGTTGAGTTGCCATACATGCTGGTGAATTGCCCTTTGTAGGCTGGCTAACATGTTGTGCAGGCCCAGTCCAGGTCCAGCCACATTAATTCAAACTGCAGTTATCTTGAGTTCCTGCCCCCAAAGGGCTTTGCGTTTGAAGTTTGGTTTGTGCTGGGACTTCTGAAGTGGCTGTAGTGTTTTAAAATATATAGGAGAATCATTTTGTCAGAGTTTCAAATGAATTCAGTTTCAAATGAATTCATTTGATTTTATTGGTGGTTGGACAGTTTTCTGTTTGTTTTTTTAAATAACCAGACAATTCTCTCTTTTTAAAAATCTTCTCCTCCTATTCTTTACCAAAACACTACTGGACTCTACTAAATGCAGCTTTTGCAACCTAGAGATGCACAAGGCTAGACAGGCAGGGAAGCTGAGTCTTGTCAGGGATGGCACTTAGAAATGTAAATGGCTCTCACCACCTCCAAGACACTTTTGCATCTCAAGAGAGGTCATGATTGCCACCTCATACGGGCAGAGATTCCCATGCCATTGTCCTACTTATGTCAGAAACTACCATTGTTACACTTGTGGCAGCTTCTCTTCCTGTCCAGTCTTGTGCTTCTCACTGGGGATAGTGTTCGGAAGTGAAATTTTGGATCCAGTCTCAGTTATTATCTGCAGCAGCATTCTTCAAGCATGACGGAAGGTTTTTTTTAAAATGTCGAGCTTTTCTAATAAAAGGAACATCAAAATTAATTTCAGCCGGTCATACTGAGATCACAGTATCTTTTCCTTCATGTTGGACATGAAATATAGCATTTTGTCAAAAACAATCATGCCAACTTTCATTTCAACATCTCAATGTCAGACAGATATTGCATTAAAATATATTTTCATTTCCTCCTCCTGTTCTTGGAAAATGGGCATGTATATGAAACAGCAGCTTTCTACATGGGATACCAAGACTCAACAGGCTTTCCAGCAACTAAAGCACATGTTTGTCACAGATCCTTTCCTGGTGTATCCAGACCCCAACCTGCCTTTCATAATGGAGACAGATGCCTCCAGCATTACAGTGAGAGCAGTACTGCAATGACAATGCTCCCCTCAAGCACCACTGAGACTCTGCGCCTATCACTCTTAGATAGTCAGCCCCACTGAGCTCAATTACACTATCCGGGACAAGGAACTACTAGCCATCAAAATTGCTTTAGCTGGAAGGTACATTACCTGGAAGAGGCCCAGCACCCCATTCAAGTCTCGTGGACCAATGGAATCTGGAATAGTTACAGACCATGCGCAAGTGCAACTAGTGCCAGATGCAATTGTCTTTGTTCTTCTCTTGGTTCAACTTCCAGATAACATTAAGGTTTCACAAACATTAAGGTTTCACAAACATTAAGGTTTGTGAAACATTAAAAACAATCTCTTTGGCTTCAGAAGTCAGAGTGTGTAAAAGAGTCCATATGAAAGAGATCCAGAGGAGTTAGCCATGTTAGTCTACAGTTGCAAAATAGTACAACTGGAAATGACAGCGTCATGTCAGGTCCAATTCTTTAACAACTAGCCCAAAATGTAGTATTTTCTACTACATTTTAGGCTGAATGTTACAGAATCAGCCCTGGCACAATGGCATCACTTCTTTTGCATTGCAATGGAAATGACATCAGTGTGGTCCTTCCCCAAAGCAGGGGCAATGACGGATCTACAGGATCTCATGATCCAGCAAATATGGCTTTGAAACCCAGCTGAGGGTTTCACTGCTTTAAGTAATATATGAGGTTGTAACTCTGGTGTCTCTATTTTTAGTTATATGACAGTGACCTATGTTTTCTTCATGTGACTATATTTTGCTTGTAGCTAACTACTAGACACCATGGTACTGCCTGAGGATTACAAGTGAGCCCCAAGCTTGAAAAGGTTGAATATCACCAGAAAAGCCTGCTGGTGGTAGTTTGCTAAGGATGTTATAGCTATAAGACTATGGTTTGGTCTGGGAAAGCCAGGTTGAAAATATTGTAGATATAGATATGGGCCCCGTGGCGCAGAGTGGTATGCTGCAGTGATGCAGCTCAAGCTCTGCTCACGACCTGAGTTCAATCCTGGTAGAAGCCGGGTTCAGGTAGCCTACGTAAGTAACAAAAGGCAAGACCCAGCTCAAGTTGCAAAGGACCAAAGGAGGAAAAATCCCCTCCAAGTCAAGAGCGTATCTGAAATTTACTCAAACAAATTAAAGCGGCAAGTGCTCAATTTCTCATGTGCATACAACAATACATAGCGAATACATATATATAATTAACTCCACAGGTAATGACTCCAAGGTACAAGGTAAGTAAGTTCAAAGAATAGTCTCTTAATTTATAATCTCTTCTTTCTTCTTCCAGTTTGCAATACAACTGACGGATAGATAGACGCCCAAAACCAGGGCCGGCTCTCTCTCACGCAGATTTTTGTCCCCACAGACTTCCTCAGGGGCATGTCAGTATTGCACTGTAATAGTCACATGAATCATAAAACATTGCATGTTCCCATATACAATAAACAATATTAATACATAGCAGCAACTTACCCGTGTCCTTTACAATTCATTCATGGTACCTGGAGAGCGACGCCGGTAGCAACTACCTGGCATGCTTCCTCACAGATTCTATGGCTTTTTATACCAACCCAATACATTCATTGTTTACAGATTAAAGGCATAGTGCCCCTCTTGGGTCATTAACCCAAAAAAAATTCAGCACCAACTCATTATTAAGACCATGCGGCTTTAAACATTTTAATTCATGAATCCACCTTGCCTCTTTATGGAGCAACACTTTCTGCATCTGTTGATTGTTCCCTTTTAGCGCTACAAACAAAACTGCCACTTTGAAGTCAGTTTCCTGATGCTTTCCCAGCGAGAAATGCTGCATAAGAGGAGCTTCTAATACCTTATTCCTGATGCGAGAGATATGATCTAACACTCGTGTCCGAAGAGGTCTAATTGTGCTCCCAACATATAACTTTGGGCATGAGCACATCAAAAGATCGACCACCCCTTTAGTCTGACATGTTGCAAAGTGATTACACCGCACATCTCTACCCAAGTTAGGGATGTGCAAACAATTGCCCTCCCAAATTAGATGGCATATAGAGCAGTGCCCGCATTTGTGGTTGCCACAGGGCATAGCTGCCACTGAAATGCCAGTGCCCTAATCTGAATGTACCAGTAAATCTTTCATACTGCTAGTATGTTTATACCCTATAAGGGGAGGACGTTCACAGCCCTTTATGTCGGATATCAATGTCCAATGTAGAAACATAATGCGATTTAAAGGTCTGATTAGGGGAGTGTAGTCTAATGCCCATCATATTCTATCCATCGTATGCCTCTCTCTTGATGCAAACAGACTTTCTCTAGAGGTGTCTCCAGCTCTTACTAGTGCCCTCTGCACTACCCGGGTTGGATAGCTCCTATCTAAGAATGCTCTACACATCTCCTGGGTACATAGATGGTAATCACCTATACACGAGGAGTTCCATTTCAATCGCAATAATTGACCATATGGTATATTCTCCCTTAAGTGGACTCAGATAGGAATTTCGATGAGTAGCCTTTTTGTATGGATGGATCAAAAGTGTGTTATTGACGTCTCCATAGATGGTGATGTACAAATAATTAATTTGTTGCTCACTCCACTGGCAGGTGAACTGGATATTGTCATCCCTAGAGTTAAGCCACTCACAAAAGCTGATCACGTGTGGGTCCTTTAAACAAAAGGAATAAATCGTCAATGTACCGACGAAATACACAGATATTATGGTAATAGGGGTTTGATCCATTGGTGATATATTGTGCTTCCCATCGTGCCATAAAAAGATTAGCAATACTTGGCGTGGTTGCACAGCCCATCGCCACCCCCTTCACTTGGAAATAAAAGGCATCCAAGAATCTAAAGTAATTTTTTTCAAGGATTAAGTTTAGGTAGCCAACTCAAGGTTGACTCAGCCAAGGTTGACTCAGTAAAATGAGTACCCATTTTCCTGGGGGCAAGGTGTAAATGACTGGGGAAGGCAATGGCAAACCACCCCGTAAAAAGTCTGCCAAGAAAACGTCATGGTGTGACGTCCCCCCCATGAGTCAGTAATGACTCAGTATTTGCACAGGAGACTATATTTACTTTTACCTTGGTTAGTGATTAAAAGTGGTGGGACTCTAATTAGGAGAACCGAGTTTGATTCCCCACTCCTCCCTTGAAGCTAGCTTGGTGACCTTGGGTCAGTGACAGCTTCTCGGAGTTCTTTCAGCCCCACCCACCTCACAGGGTGATTGTTGTTGTGCGGATAATATTAACATACTTTGTAAACTGCTCTGAGTGGGTGTTAAGTTGTCCTGAAGGGCAGTATATAAATCGAATGTTGTTGTTGTTATAATTATAATATATCTTAGAACAGATAGATTAGCATTTAAATGCTGATAACTGCCTTCCAGGAAATCCTGTATATTCAATTTGGCTTGAGAGAGCCAAACAGGATAAGAGAAAGAAAAGGGTGATGAGACAGAGAAAGCTACGGTTCTGAGTACTGTATCCAGACTTTAAAAGAGTGAAATACATCAAGACATGTCAGGGCTTTTATATCCTTCCCATGGTTTTGTGGTTGGTCATTTGTTTCCATATTGTATCATGCCCCTGGTAAAGAGCAGAAGAAGTCAACAGTTAAATAGGCAGAGCTATCAAGCATCCAGCATTTTAAAAGTTTCAGAAGAAATGCCAAAATAGCACACATAAATGATGCATATAGTTGAGTCTCATGTCTTTGAAAATGGTGTCTGCAAAGAAAGTATTAAAAGTCATAATATGCCCAGTCAGATGGAGAGAGAGTACATATTCCTGACCCCATCTGTCACTCATGTTAAGCCAAGAAGAAGGGTTAATGGTGCCTGTAACAAGTATTCTAGACATGCTATCAGCTATTCGGTTTTGTTTTGTTGCAAAACTGTAATGACATTGTATTTTTTTCATTGCTGTGGAGCTAGCATAACTTTTTCAAAAAACCAAGTAAAAAGAAATATATACAAACATGAATTTTATTCCTATCCTTGGTATCAGATCCTTTTGGTCTTAAGTGTGGATCTACAGTGCTGTTTACCCAGATTTTTGCTTTGTCTGAAGCTCTGCTGTGAGTTGCAAAGCTGACACTTCCTTTGGTTGACCTAGGACAAGTACTCTGGTATGTATATCTGCTGGGAGACTGGAAGAAAGTTTCCCATCAGTTCTGGGTCAGTGTCCTACTAGTCTCCACTGAGACCAGTAAAATGTGCACCCCAAGAGCTTTAGACTTACACTTTGATCAGAGGTGTGGAAAAGGCGCCCCCCCCGCCCCAAATCTTATGGCCTTAAGAAGACATGAATGCAAGAAATATACCCCAATACCTCTTGGCATTAAGATGTGATAAGTGAGGGGAGATGCATCTATTTGCACATGAAAATAAAGTCTTCCATTCAAAGCAAGAATTGATACGAAGTGCTCTTGGCAGGATGAAACTTGACTTCCAGAATACACCTAAAACACATTGATAAGCCTCCTCTGAACCTCCAGATTTCCTTATACTTTTCTGGCCCAGAAACCATGTCCCAATGATAATCAAAGCAGTTAAAATTTCCTTTGCAAATGAAGTTCCAGGATGATACAATCATAAACCCAGGAAGGACCATTTGCCCATCTCCTGGCTCCTATTTAAAATATTTCTATGCCACCTTTCCCCCCAATTCAGGGTCCCCATGCCAATGAAGATTAAAACAAAACATTAAAACATTCCAGACATTATAAAGCATTTAAAATACGAATAGACACAAACACACACGCACAAACACCACACATAATTAAATAAAACAATATAAACACATGAACACATGAAGATATAAACACAAATTATGATGGAAGTATGATTTCTTCTCTCCTATTTTGCTTCCCTTCCTGAGATTAATCCTTTGTGTTTTAGTGACCCATTTACCTCTTCTGAGCTTCTCCACCCAGGACTGTGTTGCCATATTATTTGCCAGCTTTCCCCCCTTGCATCCTAGTTAGGTATCCCTTCCTTTCTGACCTAAGTTCCATTCCCATCTATCCTGCCTTACTTTTTGGACCAAGTTCAGGCAACCCGTATCTCCTTTCCCTGGGTTTGTATGCTTTGGACAAGTCAAGTGGGAGAAACGTAATTTGGCATAAACCTAAATTTAATAGAGTATTTAGGTCAAAGTAACACAATTATACAAAAGACTTGTTTGATGTGACTGGTTTTTATTGGTTTTGTGCTATAACTGCTTGCTTTTTTGTTTTGTCATACTTATTTCTCATTTTCTAGCTTGGTTGGGGTAATAAAATTACTTGCTGGATAAGCACTTCTCTCTCGTCCATCTTTACTTAACTGAGCTTTTTTTGTGTAAAAAACTAAAACATTCCCTTTTGCCCCTAAACTTGTGCCTTGGCTGTACATGGGTAGGGGAAGCTGGTGCATGACAGGGCTAGCACAGGCACTGATTTTAGTAACAAGCTCTTTGTTCTTCTATTACAATGTCTATAGCAGGGTGCAGAAGGGTGCAGAGGCAGATTCATTCATAAATAAACATAACCTGAATATGGTTGTTGTGGGTTTTCCGGGCTGTATTGCCGTGGTCTTGGCATTGTAGTTCCTGATGTTTCGCCAGCAGCTGTGGCTGGCATCTTCAGAGGAGTAGCACCAAAAGACAGAGATCTCTCAGTGTCACAGTGTGGAAAAGATGTTGGCAGGTCATTTATATCTACTCAGGAGGGGTGGGGTTGAGCTGAGTCATCCTGTAAGAGTTTCCCAGGGTATGGAATGCTAATGGCGTGAGGCTTCACTGTATCCTGAGGAGGTTCTTTTGCATATGGATTGGTGCTTGATGTGCTAATCTTCTCTGCAGGGCTATTGTCGGGTGTAGAGTGTTTTGTTAGCCTGGTGTTTTTCAGAACTGGAAACCATGCTCTGTTCATTCTTAAGGTTTCTTCTTTCCTGTTGAAGTTTTGCTTATGCTTGAGAATGTCAATGGCTTCCCTGTGCAGTCTGACAAAGTAGTTGGAAGTGTTGTCCAGTATTTTGGTGTCCTGGAATAAGATACTGCACCCTGTTTGAGTTAGGCTATGTTCAGCCACTGCTGATTTTTCAGGTTGTCCAAGTCTGCAGTGTCTTTCATGTTCTTTTATTCTTGTCTGGATGCTATGCTTTGTGGTCCCGATGTAAACTTGTCCACAGCTGCAGGGTATACGGTATACTCCTGCAGAGGTGAGGGGGTCTCTACTGTCTTTTGCTGATCATAGCATCTGTTGTATTTTTCGGGTGGGTCTAAATACTGCTTGAAGGTTATGCTTTTTCATAAGCTTTCCCATCTGATCAGTAATTCCTTTGATATATGGCAAAAACACTTTTCCTGTAGGAGACTGTTTTTCCTTGGTTGTTTGATTCATCCTGGGTTTGATTACTCTTCGGATTTCATTTCTGGAGTAGCCATTTGTATACCCGAGTAGTATACCCGACAATAGCCCTGCAGAGAAGATTAGCACATCAAGCACCAATCCATATGCAAAAGAACCTCCTCAGGATACAGTGAAGCCTCCTGCCATTAGCATTCCACAGCCTGGGAAACTCTTACAGGATGACTCAGCTCAACCCCACCCCTCCTGAGTAGATATAAATGACCTGCCAACATCTTTTCCACACTGTGACTCTGAGAGATCTCTGTCTTTTGGTGCTACACCTCTGAAGATGCCAGCCACAGCTGCTGGCGAAACGTCAGGAACTACAATGCCAAGACCACGGCAATACAGCCCGGAAAACCCACAACAACCATCGTTCTCTGGCCGTGAAAGCCTTCGACAATACATAACCTGAATAGTTTTGTGCCACAAAGTTCATTCATCAGGGAAACTTTGTACATATCAAAAGCTCAGATATTAGTGTTTTTAAGCCTTCATTTTTTACAATTGCTAAGTCTCTTCTCTAGATTATTCTGTATTGTACTCATATTTTTGGGTGCTTCCTATTCTTGAATCTTCTATTTGTGTCTTGCTCCTAAGTACTACCATGTGTCCTTCCTTAAAGTTTTTAGAAAGTTGCTAGGAACAATCACAGAAAGATGACATATTCACCAGGGATGCTCCAATCACCAAATCACAATTGGTTTGCAAATTGTGAGAAGCCCCCCTCATGGATACACACCTTAATGTGGTGAGAGGGTTAGAGTGAAGCTCAGAGCAATACCATCAGGAGCACAGACTTGGTCAAGAATCTACATTCCCGGCTGAGTCATTCATGGTGGAATGTTCAAAACTGAGACAACAAACTGAGGGCCAAGCTACACATGACGAATGACACTTGAACGGCAAGTGGATTGAGTGGAGGGCAAGTGAACAGGGAGAAATACACTTGCCATTCAAGTGTCATTCATCATGTGTAGCTTGGCCCTGAGATGCAACCATCCTGTTCAGGAATCAACGGTCACATCAGCAAAAGAAACCTGACTTTTCCTATGGTGTGGGGAGCGAGGTATCCTTGAAGGCTAGATATTGGGCAGCAACAGTAGTGGAAGATAACACTGATGGAGACTCTTTCACAGACAACGGCAGTGTCACTTCAGCTAATCCTGGTTAGCACTGCACAGAGGAAGGCAATGGTAAACCACTTCTGATCATTTCTTACCTTGAAAACCCCATGATAAGACAATCCAAAATAAAAGAAGACATAGTGCTGGAAGACAGGACCCCCAGGTCAGATGGCACTCAATTGGCTACTGAAGAAGAGCCGAGAACAAGTATGAATAGTGCTATTCTTAATGATGGGACTGAATTAAAGCCGAAAAGATGTCCAGTTGTGGATGTGAATAGATGTAAAAGGTATGTCCAAAGCTGTGCAAAACATGTAATAGGAACATAAAATGTGAGAAATATCAATCAAGGTAAGCTTGAAATCGTAGAATGAGAAATGGAATGTTTAAACAGTGCAATCCTGGGTTTGAATGAACTACAGTGGACAGGATTAGGACATTTTTAGTCAGAAAATTACAAAGTCTTTTACTCTGGAAATGCCAAACTGAAATAATGGTGTTACTCTAATAATGAGGCATGATATAGCACAAGCAATCAAGAGCTGTAACACAAAGCCTGACCATTTAATACCAATTAGATTTCATGGAAGGCCTAACAATATAACCATCATTTAAGTTTATGCCCCAACTATAGATGCTGAGGAGGAAGAAATCGAAAACTTCTATGCGTCCAAGAAGTAATTGATCACACTACTAAACAAGATGCACTGATAATCATAGGTGATTGGAATGCAAAAGTAGGAGACGAAGCAGAATCAAACATTGTAGGAAAATTTGGACTGTAATTAAGAAATGAAGCAGAAGAGTGACTCGAAATTTTATGAAACAGTTACTTGTTAATTGCGAACACATGCTTCAGGCAACCAAATAGATGATTGTATACACAGAAATCACCAAATAGCCAAGACAGGAACCAAACAGATTACATAATCTGAAGCAGAAGATGGAGAAGCTCTATTCTTTTTGCTAAAAGAAGACCAGAAGTTGATTGTGGTACAGACCATGAATAAATATCAAAAATTAGAAAAAAGTTGAAGAAAAACTCTAAAAGAATCATAGTGTCAAAATATAATGTAAACAATATTCCTGAAGAATTTAAAGTCCATGTGTGACAGACTGCACTTAAAAGCAGGTTTCCTAAGTGCAGCACAATCAGAAATCTGTTATAATATCCAGTATAATGAAAAAGAAGAGAACGACAAAAAAAGAAAAATTAAAATCTATTCCACAAAATCCAGGAAATCAATGGGAAATTCTAACCATGGATAGGGATGCTGAAAGATCAACACAGAAATACAGTATCTGATCAGGAGGACAAAATAAAGGAAAGATGGAAAACTATACACTAAATAACTATACAGAAGAGATGGATTACAGACAGCATCAAAGAAGAATCTTTTGACGAAAACCCTGAAATCTTAGAAAGTGACATGAAAGCTGTGCTCAAGTAATTGGAAGAAATAAATAATCAGGAGTAGATGGCATACCAATAGAGCTATTTCAACTATACTGTCTCTGGCTCTTACAGCTGCTCATCCTCCAATGTGATATATGCCCTCATGTGCCAACAATGTCCATCTGCTCTGTACATTGGACAAACCAGCCAACCTCTACGCAAAAGAATAAATGGACACAAATCTGACATTAGAAATGGCAACGTCCAGAAACCAGTGGGAGAACACTTCAATCTACCCGGACATTCCATCAAAGACTTAAAGGTCACTGTAGTTTAACAGAAACCTTTCAAAAACAAAATCCAACAGGAAGCTGCTGAATTGGAATTCATATGTAAATTTGACTCTGCCAAGCTGGGACTGAATAGGGACTATGAATGGTTATCTCATTATCAGAGGTAACTGATTTCCTCAACAGAAGCAAACTGATCTCCATATCAGAAGGAGCTGTTTGCATCTCCATATCAGAAGGAGCTGTTTGCATCTACTCTGCCCTCCCCTCCCCTCCTCTATATCTGACCAGTTTCTTTTTGCCCTCCATGCATCTGACAAAGAGAACTGTGATTCTCGAAAGCTTATGCTACAATAAAATTGGTTAGTCTTAAAGGTGCTACTGGACTCTTTTTGATTTTGCTACTACCGACTAACACGGTTAACTCCTCTGGATCTATTTCAAACTGAGGGCCAAGCTACACATGACGAATGACACTTGAACGGCAAGTGGATTTAGTGGAGGGCAAGTGAACAGGGAGAAATACACTTGCTGTTCAAGTGTCATTCGTCATGTGTAGCTTGGCCCTGAGTCCATCAAAATCCTAACAAGAATCTGTCAACAAATATGAAAAAAAAACACAATGGCCCACAGACTGGAAATGCTCAATCTTTTTCCATATCTGAAAAAGAAGAAGCCAAAAAGTGCAGCAACTACCGGACAATCACATTAATTTCCCATGCAAGCAAAGGGATGCTCAAAATACTACAACAAAGATTTTTACCATATATGGAACAAGAAATGCCGATGTTCAAGCTGGATTTAGATAAGGAAGAAGCACTAGAGATCACATTGTAATTGTATGATTGCTAATGGAGCATATCAGAGAATTTCAGAGGAAAATCAGCCTTTGTTTTATAGATTACGGCAAAGCATTTTACTGTGTGGATCTTGAAAAGCTATGGATGTTGTTAAAAGAAATAGATATTCCACAACATCTGACTGTGTTGATGTGCAACCTGTACTCTAGGCAAGAGGCTACTGTGAGGACAGACTATGGGGAAACTGAATGGTTTCCAGTTTGCAAAGGTGTCAGACAGGTATATATTTTCTCCCTATCTGTTCAACCTATATGCAGAACATATCATAAGAAAAGCTGAACCTGGAGTGAAAATTGGTGGAAGGAACATTAACAATTTAAGATAAACAGATGACACTACATTACTGACAGAAAGTGAGGACTGAAGGTTAAATAATAAAAATTGCCAAAGCAGGACTATAACTGAAGACAAAAGTAATGACTACTGAGGAATTAGAGAATTTTAAGTTTGACGGTTAAGAAATTGAAATTGTTAAAGATTTTCTATTCCTTGCCTCAATCATCAACCTAAAGAGAGCCTGCTACCAAGAAATCAGAAGACTGAAACTTGGAAGAGCAGCCATGAAACTTGGAAGAGCAGCCATGAAGGAACTTGAAAAGATCCTTAGGGATAAGAATGTCTCCTGGGGGACCAAGATCAAGCTAATTCACACTCTGGTATTCCCCATTACAATGTGTGAATTTGAGAGTTGGACGCTGAAGAAAGCTGACAGAAAATAAGTAGATTCAATGTGGTGCTGGAGAGTTTTACGGATCCCATGGACGGCCAAAAAGACAAATAAGTGGGTTCTAACACAAATCAAACCTGAATTCTCCCTTGAAGCAAAAATGATGAGACTGAGGTTATCATACTTTGGTCACAGATGACAAGACTCGCTGGAAAAGACAATAATGCTAGGAAAGGTGGAAGGCAGTAGGAAAAAGGAAGACACAAAATGAGATGGCTTATCTCAGTAAAGGAAGCCACATCCACCAGTTTGCAAGAGCTGAGCAAGACCATTCATGATAGGACGTTTTGGAGGTCCTTCACTGACAGGGTCGACATAAGTCACAAGTGACTTGACAGCACATAACAACACACACCCTTGAAGAGTTTGTTTTTCTGAGCAGTCAAAAGTGGATCATAAACAATCTGTGTATGCACATATGTACTTTACTTTCTCCATCCCTCATTTGTAATCTTTGGTATCTATCAAAATAAAATAAAAAGAAACATGTTTCAGTCCTGCTGGGCTTGTTGCTTTGTCCCAGTCTTGTCTGTTATGCTTGTCTGGCCAGTGATTGTACACTCAAGTCTTTGGGTCCAATTACAGCATGTTTGCGCGCATGCAGTTTTATACTCCTTTCCTTATAGCTGTATCTGTCTCTGCCATCAGTCCTCCTCACCAGTAATAAATATTCACTTATTAATGAAGCGTTTCTCTTGATTTTTGTGAGTTCTGCTGAGGTAGGTGAAACTGCATGGTGTGTCTTTATAGTGTTCCAGCCTTGCCTGTTCTGCCTGTCTCTCTGACTAGCAAAGCCAAGAGTATTTATTTATATTAACTTGACTGCATTTTCATAGTGTCACACTGCTATATGGGATTTGTACTTGGATCCAGTAAATTCTGATCATTTGTCAGCACAATGAATGCCGATTGATGAATGCCGCCAACTGTGCAGGTGCCAAGACAGCACATACACTCTAACATAGTTGATTTTAAATATGCATGACCTGTCCACTGATTACCCTTGGAAATGCATAGCTGAAGCAAACCAGGAAACTGTGAGCATGTGCATGTGTCAACAGCAGCTATTTAGGGAGCCCCCAAAATGAATTTCACTACACTGCCAACATAAAACAGCTCAAAATAGTCACCGTTGATAATAAACAACTCATCAAGGTGATAACATGAAGTGCTTGACTGTAAAGAGGCATTGCTAACAAGGAAAGTTTGGTAATACCTGTTTTTCAAATATTAAATTATCTCATGTAATTTTATGGCCCTTTCAGCATCACAAGCCTTTTCTCATAAGAAGCAAACAAGATTGGCTGTTTTCCTTTTTATGAGAGAAATATAAAACTGCCTTTCAAAAGCCAGACTATTTTTTTGTTAAAGAAGTATCTCAACAAAGCACAAATTATATGTTTCAACACAGAAAAATGCAAGAAAACAGAATTAATGACAATCACTAGCTCTTAAACACTAAAAGCTACACTAGTAGTCCATCTAGCCCAACACTGTCTTCTCCAACTAGCAGTGAGTACTCTACCAGGAAACCATGGGCTATCCCACACAGAAAGATTTGAGATGGTTGGTGACCAAGGCATGATCAAAATTCCTAATTCTCATGCTGCAATCTTCCATCCTTTCAGCTGAAATGCACTGGCTAGCCAAAGGAGCCAGACCCTTTAAAGTGATTTAAAATAAGGTAGGAAATCCCCTCTTCCGTTTTTTACAATCAAATCACTAACAGTTTAGAGCAGATTTGTTTAGTGTGCTGTAATGATTTTTTTAATTTTTTTTTTACACTTTACAATTTACTCTGTGCCATCCTAAGCAGCTTCACACCCTTCTAAGCCCGGTTTTCTCCAATGGACTTGAAGCAGGATACAACACTGCTGAGGGTGGCACTGACAGTTGCAGAGTTTAAAATATGGAATGGTGGATTTTTGCATAAGCATTTCAATGTTCACTTATGACATAACTGGTTTACAAACTTGTAAAACGACTGACCAATATGCCACCTAGTGGTGAGACAATTTACATCTAAGTCAAGATTCTGGGAAGAAAAGATACAGAGCTAGAGGAGCTTCAGCTTTCTGAATGCAGGTATACACTCTTCACAGAAATGGTCTTCAAAAGCAAAGACATTTTAAAAAAACTGTTGAATAGACTTGTAACACTCCCAGCATGTGTCCACCAAATGATATGCTTAAAAAAAATAATGAACTAAATCACTTTAAATACAATATGCTCTGAATATAAATGATGACAACTTAGCAGAACGCGTTTCTTTCCTTTGTATCTCCTGTCAGGTTTGCTCAGTAAAATAATCAGTGATGTGTACTGTCTGGCCTGCAATGTCAGCTTGACTTAAGGACCTCTTTATCACAGGTAGAGTTGTGTGTCCTACTGTGCCATAACCATATAATGCATATTCATGGCTTTTTTTTCAGCAGGAACGCAGTGGAACGGAGTTCCGGAACCTCTTGAAAATGGTCACATGGGGCGTGGCGAGGGCACCTTCGGGGCCAGACGCGTGCTGGGAGAGCTCCGTTCCTCCCGACTCCTAAACCTTCATTAACAGCATACAGCGAAACAAAATCTACAAAAACTATGCATAAGCCATCACAAAAGAAGAGGAAAAGTAACTTCAAAGTGGCAAGGAACCTACAGACGTTCTTTTCGACAGTTAAAGAGCCGGTGATAGCAGACAGCAGCGGGGGAGAAACACCCAAAATGGCGGACAATCTTTTTAACGACGCCACAGAAAAGGTAAATCAAGACAGAATAGCTTTAAACCCGCAGCTAGCAAAATTGAGTCAGGACATTATTTTGCATATGACTAATTTAATCAACCCGCTGTCAAAACAGCTTGCCGAAATAAAGCTTGACTTGCAAACTGTCAACCAAAAAGCAGAGAAAGCTTTAGACTCTAGTTTGCAGTCTCAGAAGGAGGTAACTGTTATGCAAAAAGTAATTGAAATTCAAAAGGACAGGATTCTTCGGCTCGAGGTTGCAGCCAAGAAAAACTGCCTCAAGCTAAAGGGACTTAATATATCAAGTACCCATAATGAGGATCTCATAATGCTTCTTTCAAAGTGGCTTGTAAAATATTTGAAGTTGGAAAATGAAATAGCCCCGTTCATAACTAACGCTTACCAAGTCGGCAGAGTATCACAAGCTAAAAATAAAATTACTCCAAAAGACGTCATTATTGAAATTCCAAATCAAAGCATAAGAAGGAAGATATTGGAAGAAGCAAGATTAAAAGGATCAATTCTATATGAAGGCGTGCCAATCTATGTATACGTGGATCTCCCAAAAGAAGCTCTTATTAAAAGAAAAGAACTAAAGCCTATAACTGAAGCGCTACGAAAGTCCAGTATTCGCTACCGATGGCTAAATTACATTAAGCTTCTGGTGATATACCATGGAAAACATTATGTTGCTACAGACATAGACACTGGAATGAACCTTTTGAATTCTATTAAGCTGGAAATTCCTATGGAAAGAGAAATGAATAAATCCAATCAGAAAAGGAAACCAGTAGACCTGCTTTCACCACAGAAAGGAAGCAAGATTCCTATCAGACTTATCTGATGTTTCTCTCTACGTTTGCAAGAACTTTAGGAAGGAACTTAAGCATACTTATATATATATATATATGCAGTTCGTTGTATTACCCATTGAATGCCTTAAAACAAATGAAGGTTTGGGGGAAGGGAGGTTACAGACCTCTCAGCATAGCTCTCCTTGTTTTATAGCTCTACCTGTTGGGGGGGGGGGGTTAAGTAGGGTACCCAGAATTGGTGTGTGTAATGTCACACTAATTCAGTAGAGCTATACTTAAAGCTAATAGATATCAATATATATTAAGATCATATAATTCAATTATCAACCAAGATGCAAAGTTTACTTTTATGCAAAGGGGTTGGATGGGTTAGGGAGGGGAGGGGAGGGTTAGGGAGGAGGTGGGTAAGTGGTTTAGGAAGTATATAATTAGTATTATAACTCAATCAATAAACATCTGAATAAAATATTTACAAGTTAAATGGTTAAAGTAGATTGAACAGAGTAAAAAGGTTAAAAGACTGGCTAAATATAAATCATTGTTGGCATTATGTATGTTTATAGCATGTTAACAGTCAAAAGAAATCATAAAAAATTGCTTTTGGAAAAATATACAATGATCTGTATAATAAGGAATATTTTCTTTTAATATTCCATTTATCTATTTGTTAAATCTATCTTCAGATGTAATGTGAAACATTTTCTTTCGTTGTTATGGCTATAGTGCTATTGTTAAATGTTAATTTGCTTAATACTAATAAAAATATTATTTAAAAAAAAAAGAAAAAAAAAAGAAAATGGTCACATGGCTGGTGGCCCCACCCCCTGATCTCCAGACAGAGGGGAGTTTAGTGTGCCCTCCACTCTGCTTGGCGGCATGGAGGGCAATCAAAACTCCCCTCTGTCTGGAGATCAGGGGGCGGGGCCACCAGCCATGTGACCATTTTCTCCGAGGGCAACCCACTGAGTTCCACCACCTTTTTTCCCAGAAAAAAAGCCCTGTGCATATTGATACACTTCATAAAGAACTATCGTTGATAAAGAAAGTTTTCCTCAAATGTGGGAAACTTGACTGCATAGTTTGTTGTTTTAACACAGTATTATAAATCCTTCAAACCTGACAATTATGCAGTAATCAGTCCTTTTCTTCCTTGGAATTTCATGAGTACTTTTATAAGAAAGTCATTACAACGTACTCCAAACAGTGTTTCCATCAGAATAGTAATACATGACATGCCTAAAATCTACTTTCAGCTCTTTAGGTGCACTTTTGCTATGTATATTGATATGGCTATCTGACTTCAAATGGTATCCATTTTCAAGACTGTTCAAAGGAATCTTAATTGTGGCTCACATATCCAGCAGAATGAGGTGACAATGAGAGCCTTGAAGTAACAGAATGGGCCACCAGTTTGGTTTGGTCTGCAAGTAGTAGATGCCAGCTTTGAATGTTCTTTCACATTAAAAAAAAGTCCATGTAATTAGAAAACTATCACAGCAGAAAGGTATTTATCCCTATTCTTTGCTGGCTGCTGTCAGAGGTGGGTTGGGAGCATCAGAACAGCCCTGGAACAAACTAAGACTGCAACCATGATGAGAATGCGTGTAGACTTAATGGCTGTAGGCTTAGCTGGTATCATTTCTGTTGTCTGTTTCTGAACTGAACAGCCTCTGAAGCGCTGCCATCATTGCAGGGTCACTTTTTGCTCATAACTGTCAGTGGTCCTCCATGGCAGGGGCCCACCAGAAAATTCCCTAGAAAGATAAAGTCAGTCTGTCCCTGCTTGCTGTGCCCATTTTGTATATGTATGTCTTCCCTCAAAGTTGACTTGGAGACTCCAGTTGGTACAAAACGCTTCCGCTCTTTTACTCTCAGGAGCTAGACAGAGCATGCAATTCACTCCCATTCTGAAATCCCTCCACTGGCTTCCTGTCAGTTACTGAACTCAATTCAAGGTCATAACTATCACATTCAAAGACCTTCATGGCCTAGGCCTCTCATATCTGTGTGACCTCCTCTCCACTTCTCTCGTCTGGACTGGGCCTTCTGCAGATAACACCTTGCAGTTGGGCTAAATCAACAACTTCCCATACATGTACTTTCTCAGTGGTAGCCCCCACCTTATGGAATGGCCTGTCTGAGGAGGTCAGGAAAGCTCCCGCTCTCCCAGCTTTCTGTAAACTAAGCAAAACTGAATTATTCAGGAGGGTTTTCTACCCAGATTATAGGGTTGTGTCATAAGAAGTAGCTCAGAGATGCCTTGGTAGGCCCCCTTCTTTCTCTCTCTTCTCTTTCCTCTTTAATGTCAGGAGTGACAAGTAAGAACAGCAGGTTGAAAATATGAGTGAGATTTGGGAGGGGGGTTGCTTCTTTGTTTGGAGCTAGGAAAAGCAACTGTCCAATCATACTCAGACTGGAATCGGGTTTTAATCATTAACTGCAAGTAAGGCTGCCAGTCCCCTGGTGGTAGTGGGGAATCCCCCACTCCCAGCCTCTGCTCCCTGCCACCACTCACCTGGCCAGTGGGGGAAATGGCCTCAGGGAATGGGACCAGGATGTAAGAAGCCTCTCGGGCCAGCATGCAGTGGGCACATGCTCCTGGCAGGTGTCATGACTAGAGATGGGCATAAACAGGAAAAAAAACCTGAACACGATGTTCATTGTTCGTTGCCATCCATGAACAGGGATTCACGAACATCGACAGACATAATATGTTCACGAACATGTTCATAATTGGAGGTTCATGGGAGCCAGAATGCCCCCCTTGGGACTTAGCTGAACTTGAGCCGGGGAAAGGAGAGTTCATGGGTCTCCCCCTTTCATGTCATTTTCTCTTCACAGTGGCAAAAACTGGACTGTCTGCTGGAAGCTAATTGAGGAGTTACAAACTGACCTTCCCAATGTCCAATACCCACCAAATTTGCAGGGGACATAGTATTCACTGTCCTCTGAAGACCCCCCCCCCCCAGTTTCAGAGAGATTGCACCCTGGGAAAGGCATGATCCGTGGGTCTCCCCCTTTCATGTCATGTTCTATTCACAGTGGCAAAAACTGGACTGTCTGCTGGAAGCTACTTTGAGGGGTTACAAGCCAGAAGGAAAGCCAGAAGGAGTTCAGACAGAGTTCAGACAGTCCATGCCTATGCTGCCAGGGGAATTGATTGAAAGGTGCCAGACTGTCTGGCTTTATAAAGGGCTGACGAACACCACGAAGAGGGCTTGGAACGAGCACATGTTCTCCGGGAACAGGGCCTCATGAACAGCTTGCTTGCGAACAGTGGATTGGACTGTTCATGGCTTTTTTTTTGTTTGTATTGCTGTTCATGCCCATCTCTAGTCATGACATCACTTCTGGAAGGGACATCATCGTCATCAAGAGCATGATTTTGCTCTTCACAGGGGCCAAAATTGGCCAAACTTGGCCATGGTGAAGGGTAGGAGAATGCGGGCTGCCAGGTGGGATGATACTACTTCTGGAAGTGAGGTCATCGAACCTGCTAGGAGCCTATATGCACTCTGTGCACACATGAAAAGATCACAGAAGTAAGTGCAACCCTAACCGCAAGCCATGTTTCTCAACTTCCCTTTGTGAAGGAATGTTGGCCTCTGAGCATGTGAAGAAATACCTTTTATTCTCCAATAAACCTTTGTAAAGATTCTGTTTTTATTTTACCAAGTTCTCCATAGGATTAGAAAACAGGACTAAAGAATCATAGAATTGTAGGGTTGGAAGAGATCTCTAGAGTCATTTAGTCCAACCCCTTGCACAATGCAGGAAATTCACAAATAGCTCCCCCCCCCCCCCACACAGTGACCCCGTGCCTAGAATATGGCAAAACACTGTCAGGATCCCTAGCCAAACTGGCCTGTGGAAAATTGCTAGCTGACCCCAAGGTAGTAATTGGTCTTATCCTGGACATGTAAGAAGGCCACAAGAACTAAGCACTGATGTTACCCTTCCTGCCCTCCCTCTCATGATCTGCCTAGGTTCATAGAATCAGCATTGCTATCAGGTGGCCACCTAGCCTCTGTTTAAAAACCTCCAAAGAAGGCGAGCCCACATTTGCTCACAAGGAGTGCATAATTTTTAGGCATAGCTATACCCCAGAATTCCCCACTCCTCCCAAAAGTAGAACCAAGAAGAAATAATATCCAGATAATCTTCAGGCACACTATTTCTCATTATGGGGTAAGAACTGGGAGCAGAGAGTATACTCTCAGAGCTAAGACTGAAAAGAGGTAAGGAGAGTGTTATAGACAGATTATCTTTTCCTCAGTAAAGAAAGATAATCTTTTGGCACCTTGAGGACCATATTTGGATGGAAAGGCAGCACAGAAATGTTTAAAATAAATAAAATATAAACATGTACATTCCTAGTATTAAGGGATGATGAAAGAAGTAATTTGAAGGCAGGTGTAGCAATTACAGCACCAATTAATATTCATTTTACCATTATCTCATTTTTCACTGACCTCACTCAGCACCTCAGATTTATGCCCTGCAATACCTCTTGAGAGGCAATTACAGGCACCCCTTTAAAATGGACAAACACCCCATAGTGAGATTGAACAAAACACTTTTCTCTGGATAGCGGATGGCATGCCAGCAACAGATTTGTTTTGTATAAAGTGAAAAGCCCGCAGATCGCCGTTTTACATCTTTGATATCTTAAGTTTGTACACTTTGTAGTTTCTTTCATATATAAATGCTAACCTTTTTGGGAATTTAAAAATATAAAAATCCCTAGCAACGCCTAAGATAAACTTCTCAAGGAAAGTGTACAGCACTGTGCTTACACCCTGATGTCCTCTCCCTTTCCATTCAGATTTTTCAGAATAACACGTTTCCTCATCTATACTATTACTGTCCCTCCAACTGTTTCAGGTCTCCGTTTCCATCTGGAGGACATGCTATTGCCCCTGATGATGCTGGGAAGTACAAAAATTATTCATGCAAATAATACCTTGAACAAATGCTTGGGCCTACATGAACACATGGACACCTGGTACTTAAAATCAAATTTAAATAATGCAACTTTGTCCATGAATATTTACATTTTTGTTGCTTCAATTTGATTCGCAGTAGCCTCCTTTCTACACCATTATATACCCTCACCTACAGGACTAGCAATATTAACCCTTGGTCCAGCATAAGAAAATAGAATTGCAGAACTTTGCAGAACAAGCTTTGCTCAGCCAAGATTTGGAATGATCTCATATACTGTACAGTGGAATGATACTATATACTATACAGTGAACTCTAAGAGTATGTTCTACTGTATTCAGGTGGGAGATTTTAAGATCACTGGGAGACTTTGCAGTTAGTGCAGAAACACAGAAGGGGTTCAGATTCCACCTGAATGGTCCAAGATACTGGTTTCAGTGGTCAATATGAGTCACTTTTGCAAAAGTATAGAGCTCATGGGAGACTATCACCTATTGTGCTTGAGGTGGGGAAAGCAGGACTTTGAAATATCCTTATATGTTGGTATAAGTTACACCTCAAGGTGGCATATTCAGTATTATTCTGCTGTATTATAAAACACAAGTTTAAAAATAGGCATCTCCCTTAGCAAAACAGGATGTCCTGGCCTCCCCCCTCCTGCTGTAACACAAAACGTTCCTCGAAATGCTGCTTCTAGGGGCCAGGGAACCCTCAAGTACAGCCTGAAGGGACCACGGGTGTGGCGATGTGGATTGGCAGGGAAAAATCAGCAAAAATTGGCTCCTCTTCAATTAACAGAAATGCATGTGAGATCCAAGCCTATACTGTTCTTAAGTTATTTGTGTATTTATCTAGAAATGTTGTCAAGTAATTATTTTCCAAAAATATTTTCTGTTACAATACAGCACTTCAATTTTAGTATTTGCACAGTAAGAAGAATAAGAAATTTTCTTCATTTGGAAAATCCAATCTATCTTTGGTATTTTTATCAATAAGATTACTAGTCGTGTGGTTATATTAACATTCCCATGATCTGTAATTCATACCAGTGATAGAATTGCTGGAATTGGTTAATTTCCCTTTTCTGCCACTAGAGGGCAGATCACATGTTCAGCTTCAGTAAGAAGGCTGGGTGAATCACTAGATTTATACATAATCTGTACAAAGCTATAGTGGAAGAAATGCAAAGTTTCCTAACATGAATAATATTACGGATTTTTTGGTCATTGTTTATTTTATCATTAGCAATTTAAAAAAATAATAACCTCTACATGTGCAGATCACAACACTGGCTGTACTATTTTCCTCCCTCCTCTTACTATCCTATAGGAATGGAAATCTCAGGGATTGCAGGAGAAAGCAACCCCTTTTTAAAATCGTCAATTAAAAGTTTAACTTATGAGTCAGAAAGAAACTGATGTTTGACAAATGGCAAGCCAAGAAAGCAAGTAGGCACAGATACATTTAAGGGATATTTGTGCATGAGTCTACCTTAAAATGGGAGGATGGGGTCTATTTTTACATTGAAAGGATGTGCACAGGCGAGGGAAGTGCAATTGTCTGTCCTCATTGTCTCCCCTCTCTCTGTCTTTTTCTCTCTTTCTATTTCCTCTGATCTTTTTGAACTCTATCCAGAGCAGCCAGGCATCAAATAATAACTGAATCTGAATGTTTCCAAATACTTAATATTTAATTTGGATGAGTCATAACAATGATATTAATGGGGCTATCTTTTTGGTTTGAACTTTAATAATACTTGAATGCACATCCTTACCAAAGGGCCTAAAATGTCACACTAACTACCCACCCACAACAATTACCCTCCCAAATGGCCTTTGGTCCTCACAGTCCCATTTCTTTTCATTGAACAAAGCCAGGCCAAGTCAACTGTTTGAATTGTTTGAACAGTTGACTGCTGGGAATTGTTCCCAAGGAAATAGGACAAGGCTACACCTGTGTGGCCTTTACCCATGCACCTCCTGACCTTGCAGTGGGATCTAAAGAAAACTTATGCGCAGGTATGATTTTGGGGGACATATTTCTGGGGAAAGTATGTGGCAGAGGGAGAGAGAAGAGACAACATTGAATTGAACTAGATTTGATATTTACTGTACGTAGATAAAGAGAATGAAAAGTGAAAGAGGAAGAGTTTGCAAGGCAATGCAATAAAATACAGCAAGCATGGGGAATGTAGTAAAGAGTTGGAAATCATGAGAACTGGGGAATATAAACCACACCACTATAAATAATGCAACCAGGGAGTATAAATAACAAGCAATTGAACAACTCCTAGTGGAAGTTATTCTATTGTTAGATGTGTGAAGCAAAAAAGGGCCTGAAAGAAGCATGGTTGGGACCCAAGGTGGATAACCATTGTTACTCAAATCAGTCCCCATTTCAGGCCTGTCATGTGGGAGTGTGCCCCCTACACATGAAAACACTAAACACACTCTCAGGGTTGAAAGAGCAACCTTTTCATTTGATGTATACATGCCTCCCAGTTTGGCAAAATAAATCTCTGAGCTGGCATTGGACCAAAACTTCAGAACCTGATTGCCCATTGGTGAACTTTAGTTTGTGTTCCGATTGGCACCTTTGTAGGATCCAGGACCCCCATTGGCAGAAGTTCAGGATCTGGGCTGTAAAATGATGGAGTAATGAATTTATGGCACCTAAATAAGCATACTTAAGATAGATTTGAGGGCGGGAAATTGATTTAGACAAGGTAGCATTCTTGATTTGGCTCTGTAGTGCTCTGGAGATGGGCAAATGGTCCTTCCTGGATTTATTGTTGCATTTATTTATTTATTTACATTATTTACGTGAGCATTTCTCACTGAAACTCACAATGGATCATACAGTGGGAGTATAATCCACTGTAGAGTTTCCATAATCCAGTCATCACTGAACAGGTCCTGTTTCTGGTGCTTACCCATAGTTTCTCAGACAAAGGTGGTACACAGACCAGGGACTCAGATGCAGAACTGACAGGCAGTTTAATGGGAGAAATACCTTTATGGGAGAAGAGTAATTTCAAAATGGACTTAGTCATGAAGACTTATTATTCCCAGTTTCTTTTCCTACCATCTCTCCTCTGCTGCTTTATTGTATTAATCATGTCTTCCATTCTCAGGCTTCAGTTTTGGGCCCATGCTGCATCTCTTTTTGCATGTAGAGAAATCACTGTTTACGTTTGTATGTTTTTAAAATCCCAATCTAATTTTGTTTTGTTTTTTTGTATTTTTCTGTAATTTCACATTTCTTCCCATGTTTATACACTATACCACCTGGGTGGTCCCATCGTGTAGCCCTGCCATGTGAAACCCACAAGGACTTTTTTAAAAATTAGAAATATATATATATAAACAATTACGAATCACAGAATAATTCAACAGATTACTCTAACTTAACTCTAATCGAGTCATAGCTAAAGACCAAATAGAATTCAAGAGTGAACTTTGAACTTTCTGTAGCAAGGTAAGTTTATTAAAACATAAATATCTTTAATTTTCCCAACCAGACTTCTTGAAAGTCTAGCAATATATTTTGTTTCCAGTGTCTGGTGAAAACTTGCCTGGTAGCAGTAATAAAGTTTAACAGAGTCACTTATTTTAAAGGAAAAGTTGAAACATGATTCAGAAACAGAATTTCAGATCTTAAAGGTAACTCAGTGCCTAAATCAAGTTTCAACATTAATTACAGCTTTCTAAATTTCTTGGCATGAAGACAATGCCACAACATGTGGAGAAAATCAGCCATTGGATGGCTATACTACCAACAATGTCCAGCAGATTTGTAGGCATCGTGGAGTCAAATAAATCTGGTGAAACATTTTAAATGGTCTTTATTTAAAGGTTAGAGAGATTATGAAAGAAGTTCCAAATGATAAACCAAAACTGAACCAACGACTTGTAGGGGGTACCTCACTTTCCTCTGTTTCCCCTTCTCACACTATTTCCTTTTTCTTTTCCTTGCAGCCCCTATATCCTAAATGTTCCAAGCTCTCTTTTCTTCTTCCTACCCACCCACTCACCAATCTACCTTTTCTCTGCCCCCCATCTTCAGCTATATTTATTTACTTTATTATACTCCATCTTTCTCCTTAACGGGGATCTAAAGCAGCTATCATCATTCTCCTCTTCTCCATTTATTCTCACAAAAACCCTGTGAGGTAGCTTAGGCTGAGAATATGTTACTTGCCAAAGACACTCTGTAAGATCTCATTGAAATTTGAGTGGGGATAGATCTTAGTCTGGCATTCTTATCATCACACCACATGTGGTTAGGGTTGCCAGATGGGGTCTGGAATAATACTGGACCCAAGGAGATGGAGGTGGTGGTGGACTTACCTTTTTGTTAACAATCAAGTGTGCTGCTGGCCACTTCCTTGGGCTGGTGGTACTATTGTGTAGCCACAGGAGGCTGAATGGCTGGGCTGAGCAATGAGGGAAGGAACCAGTTGTCTAGTATTTGGAGAATGTTGCCCTGGACAGTCTCCCTCCAAATACCAGTGTCTGGGTTAAAACCAGGTAACCCTACATGCGATGGCTGCTGTCAAACAATAGTGAGTCACAAGGTGGTTGCCACTTGGCTGGGGTGAATTGTGCAAGTTATGCAGTAGTGAGTACCCTGGTGATTAGTTCCAGGCCTGGCCATGAGGAGTCTTCCCTCCAAGGAAGGGGACTGGAGAGCAAGGGTTGCCTACAAGGCCATAAGAGTCTTGGAAAGGTCCTGTCCCTTTGCCCTGCCTTTTACTGACGGAAACCAGAGGAATGGCAATATTGTGGTTGTCAACAACCCCCATAATTACCACAATGGCCATTCTGTTCATAGACTTGTCTGTTCATGGTCCTAGACTCCAGATTTAAGATGGGGCCATTTTGAGAGTTATATATATTGATTATGTACCTCCGTGTTCTCCTCATGACTGTACCATTACCCAATAAACACAATAGAAAGGAGAGGTTAAAGTGTGTATCTCCTCTCTCACATTGGGCCTGCTTTGTCTGAAAACTGCCGTTTGTTTTCACTGAGTGATATAAATTGGACAGAAAATACATGGCACACTTTTGTTGAGTTGTCTGGGAACTGTTGTTCCATCTAGTAAGTTCTGATCATGCATCAACATGATGAACAGTGCAATCCTAAGAAGAGTTACTCCCGTCTAAGACTGGGCTTGGATTAGAGTAACTCTTTTTAGTAGAGGTGGGCATGGACTGATAAATGGACCAAAATTCGACATGGACTAGCTTGGTTTTGCATTTGCGAACCACCAGGCCATGGGACAGGCATTTTTCATAGACGCAACGACTTTTGGGCCGGTCTGTTGGTCCATTGGTCCTTGAAACCAGATGTCCCAGCACCAAGCAATCAATTCCCTAGGCAATGGACGCCCCTGTGGGGGATGCCCACAGACCTTCTCTGGCTGTCAAACAGAGAGTTCCTATTCTTCTCTATGAGAGCAAAAGGAGTAAATTCCGCCCCATCCTCAGGCAAATGGTTTCAGTTTCCAGCAGGCAGTAAGACCAGGAGAAACTGCAGGGTGGATTTTTCAGTCACAGAAGGAGGTATTTGAAGCTTTTGCTTGAGATTCTGGCTGTTCTGTTCCACAGCCAGGCTTGGGGCTAAGCCTGTGAGGACTCACAGTATACTTTTATATATATTATACTTATTAACAGTGTCATTATTATTTAGAGCACTTATCCCTGCTGGGAATGTGCCTGGGTGGGTCATGGCTCTGGACCACCCCTGTCCTTACCAAGTGCCCACAAGGAGAATTTTAACCTCCTTCCCCATGGGTCCTCCCATCCCATCCCCATCCCCACCAGTGCCTGCCACCCTCTGGCTGCATCCCAGCAGAGGGACTCAATGTCCATAGCTGGGTTCATTCCAAGAGGATCTGAACCCCTTTGGGAATTCCTTGTCACTAGACCATGAGGATCTGTGGTTTTGAAGCATGTTTTTGCACCATAGTGGTGTAAAGAAGCGGTGAGTGCGTGGTTTTTTGGGTGCAATTTATGACAATAGACATGATATGGGATTGTTTGGTGGAATTTGGGTGGCTCCATGTAAAAATCAAGAGGATCCATGAGGATCTGTGCTTTTGAAGCATGTTTTTGTGCCATGGTGGCACCACGGATCGGTGGGTGTATGATTGTTTCAGTGCTGTCTGTAGATTAGGGTGTGATTTATAACATGATGGCCTTTTTGTTTTGTTTCAACAGGGCTCATTTCGAGGGGGAACGCACAGGAACGCAGTTCCAGCAGTTTCCCAAAGAGGTCACATGTCAGGTGGCCAGCCATTTTGGGCCCATTTCGTCCTGGATTGGGGCTGAAACAGCCCGGATCAGGCCTCTGAGAGGTGGTGGATTACTCTCCTGTTCAGCAGCGGCCCGATCCTGAGCATTTTGGGCCCCTTTTCGGCCATTTTCAGCCCCCTTTTCCCATTTTGGGCCCAATTTCAGTCCTGAATGGCCAGGATTGGGTCCAAAACTGCCAGGATGGGTGATGTCAAGGGGAGTGGCATATGCAAATCAGTTATGCTAATGACACATTCCTGGTGCTGTCAAGGGGCGTGGTGTATGCTAATGAGTTATGCTAATGTAATGAGTTGTGCTAATGAGTTCCTCCAGCTCATTTTCTATGAAATGACCCCTGTGTTTCAATATAAAAATCATATGAATTCATGAGGATCAGTTTAAAATAATTTGGATCTGACTTTTACCCACTCCTTTTGATCTGTTCCCAGAGACCGTCATTCCACTCTGGTTGCTGTCATTCCAGCCCCAGAGCAGTTTAGCTGCTTCTAGGGACTGTCAGTCCACTGGGGGGGGGGCGCTTCATTCCAGGCCCAGATAGGGTTGCCAGCTCCAGGTTGGGAAATTCCTGGAGAATTTGGGGGTGGAGCCTGAAGAAGGCAAGGTTTGGGGAGGGGAGGAACCTCAGTAGGGTATAATGCCATAGACATTTCTCTCCAAAGCAGTCTTTTTATCCAGATGAACTCATCTCTGTGGCCTGGAGATCAGTTCAGGGAGATCTCCAGCCACCACCTGGAGGCTGGCAACCATAGGCCCAGAGCAGAGAAGTGCCTTTAAGCTTGTGCAGAAATAACAGAGAATAGCGCCTCTGCAGAGCACTTTCCGTTCTCAGAGGAAAATTTTCTAACTCCATTCCACATTTTTATTGCAACTTTTTGGTGCTGCAGTGTACCTCAGTGGAGCCAATGCAAGTCAATTGGCTGCGGCTCCTATGATGTTTAATGGAACTTTTCTGGGGGCAGCTGCTTTGGGTGTCTATAACTCGAACATCCGGAATCCAATCTTCACCAAACTTGGAGGGTGGATGGAGAAGAACCTCCTGAAGACGCCCTGCATGGTTGGCATCTCTGAGCCCCCATCCTAGGCCCCCCAGAAGTAACAGACCATGGACCAACAAACTGGTCCACTAACAGGGGCGGGCCCATGAAAAGTTTGTGGTCCATTGTCCGTGAAATGCGATGGTCCATGGTTTTTTCATAGTCTATGCCTGCCTCTACTTTATAGGATCGCACTGTAAGGCTGCCAGCTGATGAAGGCTATTGACTGCACAATTGCAAGAATAGTGCATGCAGTTGAAATGCAGTTGATTTTAAAAGATGTATAGCCTGCCCATGATGACCCCAGCACATATGTAAACTAAGGAAACCACTATTTTTGGGGCAGTTTCTTTGCTACTAATCTGAATGCTGCAGGAGCAAAATCAATGCTATTTTATTTTGATTTGAACTTTAAATGTTTTTAATATATTATTGCCACAAGGAAAGACAGGGTAAAATGTTTTAATAAATAAATAAAATCATAACTGCTTTTCACCTGTCAAATCCTTATGCTACTTTCAGATGGTTTTGTTATATAAGCATATACAGGGGCCCTTATGCTAGGCCCTTATGCTAGAAACTTGTTTTCTGTTACAACCATTGAAAACGACTTTTGGATTCATTTCATGAAATGAACAGCTTTAATTCTAATATTAAAGATTCTAGATCAAGTATTGAAAAGAATATATGCATGTCTTCAGAATCCAGTTTTGCTTTTTGTACACCCATGTTGTCTTCATCCCAATAATGACATTAGTTGCTAAAATTAATCTTGTTTTATTTTAATCCAGAAGAGGGCACTGTAGCCTAACATATAACCACAAAGTGAAACATTTCAGCATAATTGAACAAATCTACAAAACGGTGATACCCTGTTATTTTAGCGTGATTACTAAAAGCCTTTCTTTCTTTCTTTCTTTCTTTCTTTCTTTCTTTCTTTCTTTCTTTCTTTCTTTCTTTCTTTCTTTCTTTCTTTCTTTCTTTCTTTCTTTCCCCATTTTTTTTTATAAATTTTTTTATTGGATTAGATATCATTAAATTGTACATTACAATCAGTTTCCTTTAATTTTTCCAATTCTAACCCCCTCCCTTTCCCCCCCTTTTGTTGACTTCCAACAGTTTTCCAACCCCTTGTCCCTTTTCCCTTACTCATTTCAAATTTATTCTATCAAACGTAAACTTTCACTTTCTTCTAAGCTTATCTATATAACACAGTGCTCCTTCTGCCTTCCTACTTACTTTAACAACTAAATAATGCATAACTAAATAATACATTCTTGGCATATTTTCTTCTAATAATAATCATTTAGCTAATTTTGGTACTCTATACTCTATCTTATAATCCCATCTTCAATATGGGACAAACAATTTATCCCTCATTTAGCATAATTTTAGATACTTCTATAAACAGTACATTCAATATAAGTCAACCAATTTAACTTATACTCTCTATATTACTTTTTCTACATATCTTATCTTCGTACTGCTTTAATTATATAATTATATAATTCTTCCATTATGCAACTATCCACCAAAAATAGTCAACCAATTTGACCCATATATACCTCCAAACTAAGTCAATCAATTTAATACATGATCTATTCATTAATATATATTTTCCCACCTTGCTTAAATTTCTTCATTGCAATTATAAAATTATCTCCATTATACAATTATTGCCAAAAATGAAATTAATTAGTTTCTATCCTTATAGTTAGTTAATTTCTATCATTATAATTCTTATAATAACACCTATAATACTTAATGCTATATATAATAGTCTAATAAAATAGTTGCTTAGAAATTCTCACTTATCTCTCCGCCCCCCGGTAAAGTCACCTCCCTCTACTTTTATTGTATTTCAGTAATTTTCAAACTGCCACAGTTCTCCTCCCACCTCCTGTTTCTTCACTAAATATTGTTTCAGCTTCTCCCAATCCGTGTTGAACTGTCCTGGATCAAGGTCTCTCAGTTTCCTTGTCATTTTGTCCATTTCCGCCATGTACAGCAATTTATAAATCCAGTCCTCAATAGTTGGCACTTCTTGCACTTTCCACTTTTGCGCGTACAAAAGTCTAGCCGCTGCTGTCATGTAAAATAGCAATGTCCTATATTGTGCTGGAATGTCCTCCATTCCCAAGTTCAGTAGCAGGAGTTCTGGGTTCTTATTAATTTGAAATTGTAAAATCTCACTTATTACTCTTATTATTTCCCCCCAGTACTGCCTAGCTACCTCACAAGTCCACCACATATGATACAAAGATCCCTCATGCTTTTTACATTTCCAGCATTTATTAGACGTATTCAGATTCCCTAGCGCAATTTTCTTTGGTGTCATATACCAACGATAAATCATTTTGTAGACATTCTCTTTGATATTGGTGCATGTCGTGATCTTCAATGTATTTTTCCACAAGTATTCCCACGCCTCCATTGTTATTTCCTTATTAAAGTTTATAGCCCACTTCACCATCTTTCTTTCCCCATTTTAAGTCCTCATAAAATTATAATCTTTAATATAAATAAAATTTTAAAAAACACCTTAGCATTTTAGGTGTGTGTGTGTGTGTGTCATCATGTTATTTTCTTGGGAAGAGGTAAAGGATTGAGTGGGGAGTGTGAACCTCATTAGGATAGCTAGTCCGGATCTGCTTCTAAAATTATAGTTCAGGATCCTATGGCATCTAGTTCTCTGTGTTAGACTCACTGATAAGTGTTTGCTCCATCTGAGGGGAACAAAATGTCTTTGGGAAGTTAGTTTCAGCGGGTAGCCATGTTGGTCTGCTGTAGAATTGTAAGAAGAAGAGGACTCAGAACTGTCCCTTACACAGGTTTTAGAGGGGGACAAACAAAAGAGCTAGAAAGATAGAGAGGTTGAGAATCTATTTACCTTTTTGCTCTTTACTACCTTGGCTTTATCTTTTGATGTGCAGGCTGCTATTCTTAGGGACTTCCTCTTCATAACGCTTCATCTTCCTCTCTTTATCACACTCTCTGCTCTCTTCTCCATCTTGGTACCATAGTTACAGGACAACCCGTCCTACCATTCATCAGCATTTTTAGACTAGCTGTCTAGAAAGATCTATCTCTCATCTTTCCTATCCTGTATGGAATTCCTACAGTAAAGAACTTTTATTTCTTTTCTAAAACTTAACCAAGACTCTGAATGTAACTTTGTTTCTCTCTCCCATGCACACTCTGCAATACAGGCTCCCCTGCCTCACATTTCTCCGTTTACTAGGCAACTCTATTAACAAGAACAGTAAAATTTGAGTCTAATAGAGTTTTAAAGAACAATAAGATTTCCAGGGTATAAGCTTCCAAGGAAGTTTGACTCTCAAAAGCTTATAACCTGGGAATCTTGTCTTTAAGGTACTACTGGACTTTATTCTTAGGTATCTTTGGGAACCTTGCATCTTGCATTTCAATGTCACTGTGGGATAACATTCATCCCAACATTCCAGGACTTCTATATGATAACTATATAAATCAAGCTAACTTGGGGAGGATTCTACTTAACGATTGTCCTAGATAGTTTTATTTCAAATTGGTATCTAATTTGGGTAACCAGTTACCAGTGGGCTGATGACTAGTCATTATCACTAGACTAGAGGACACACTTCTCTCTCTTTGTCTGAGAGAATCAATGTAGACCTCCCTAGATGCTCCTTTAGAGGTATAATAGAATTGGACCTCTTGAGGTACAGTTAAGAAGACCAGAGTAATCCTGCATAGGACTGCACTGTTTGTCACAAAGAAATAGCCAAAAACATCAAGAAAGGGTTACTACTCTGTTACAGAATTGCAACAATGAAGGACATTCTTTCTTGAATTTAAGTTTTAATATGAAAATTAAAACTGCACTTGCCCACTTACCTATAAACGTTCTTCCTTCTTCCATTACTCCCCATTAACATTTAACACATGCAACAGAGGGAAAGGGGAGAGAAAAGGCAAGAATAAATATATAATTCATGATTCAGAGTGCACCAGGAATTCTGACCAAATTCTATTAAATTCAGTGCCAGCAGCAATCCTTTAAAGCTATATCAGCAGGGGGAATCTGTTAGAATTTAGATTTGTGAGATGAGTTTTGGATTTTTAGAGGCCCCCTCCTTCTTGCATATCTTAAAATGATTCTAAAGAAATGAAATGTTTGGGAAAGGGAATGGAAGATTTCACTTTTTGTAGAGGATACAGAAAAGAAACAAACTCTTTCTCATAATAGTGTAATTTTCCAAGCTTACTAACATTTATCTCATTGTAATGCATTGTGCTGGGTTCCGGGAAGCATCACTTCTGGGAGTGATGTCACTTCTGGAAGTGACATCATCACGAATTTCCAGGAGCACGCATGTGCTTTGCACATGCACATGTGATAATAGAGAGTTCCACCACCTCTTCCCCCCCCCAAAAAGCCAAGGTGATAATCAAGATCTAACTCTGTTTCGGATTGCACTGATTTGCATTGCTGTTAATTTTCAACCATGTTGGGAATTACTCTTGTATTACTTGGAGTAACTGTCCAAAATCTCATGGCAGATATCCTGCCGCCTGAGATTCTTTTAACTGGATGTTGCAAACTGAACATGGGACCATCAGTTTGCAAAGCATATGTTCTACCTCTCAGTTATATCCCTCTCCAACAGTACTTTCTGAATAAAATGAGATGCTAAAAGAAACATGATTACATTACCTGCAATTTTTTAAAAACAATAATGTATACAGTAGTCATCATGGAGGAGGGAAATTGGACTTGGAATGGGAGGCAGTGTCTTAACTCTCCATGTTTTTTCCCCTCAGAAGCTACTATTAATCCACTGAGAAAAAACATACCGCACCAGCTACAGGAATGCTTTCTCCAGTAGGGCAAATGGAAGCTTGGGTGGGAGGGATGTTTAACTCGGGGGAAAAAGGTCTGTGGAAAGGTAAAACACCCTCTCCTCTAGGGCCAATTCCCTGCTTTGATTTATAACTTCTCTTCCCAGTTACTTTCAACAACAACTTTAAAAAGTATATTAGATCACAGATCTCCCAGCATCTTATTTAATTTGTCCATCAAGTCTAATGAAACAATAAAAAGAAGAAATCTGAAATGAAACAAGGAGACAGTATTTGACCAGAGACATGAGAAGGCTCTAAAGTTGTTATCCTGGAGAATATAGATGGTATTTGTGTTCTTTAAAATCTGTTTCATGCTGTTTCCAAACTAACTTGCTTGAGCAAGGTGAACAATAGTTCCCAGAGCTGTTAATTCTTTCCTTCAAGCATCTTCCAATTTCTTTGAGTTTCCGTGCTGGCCGTTCAGCACTAGGCTGAAAAGGCATTCATAGGAAAATGCTGACCCTGTATACGGTAGGGCACAGTAATTTAGTCTTACCAGAGTCATCACAAATTCTGAGGTGAAACTTGGTTTTAAGTAATTGATTTCTTTACACTGACTTCTGAATGTGTTTCCTCACTATTCAACTCAATATTAACCATTTGGAACCAGTTCAGTGTTAGGTAGAATGAGGATCATGCTGATTTCAGCCTTGGATGAGACAGTCTAAAATTAAAGAAGATACAGTGCTGGAAGACAGGACCCCCAGGCTACTGGGGAAGAGCCAAGGATGAACAGTGCTATTGTTAATGATGGGACTGGATTAAAGATGAAAGGACATCCAGTTACAGATGTGAATAGAAGCAAAAGGAACTTCCAAAGCTGTGCAACACACATAATAGGAATGTGAGAAGCATGAAGCCGGATTAGCTGGAAATTGTAAATAAGAAATGGAACATTTAAACATTGAGTGAACTAATGTGGACTGACTCAGGACTTTTTCAGTTAGAAAACTACAAAGTGTTTTACTATAGAAATGACGAACTCAAAAGAAACTTAGCTGCTCTAATAGTGAGATGAGACCTAGCACAAACAGTCAAGAGGTACAATGCAAAATCTGACTGATTAATATCAATCAGACTTCATAGAAGGACAGTTAATAATCATCATCATTCAAATTTATGCCCCAACTACAGGAAATCAAAAACATTTGTGCAAGTTTCCAAGAAGAAACTGATCATACACCTAAACAAGATAATCAAAGGTGACTGGAACACAAAACAGCATCAAACATGGTTGGAAAATTTGGACTAGGATCATGAAATGAAGCAGGAGAGCAACTCATAGAATTTTGGGAAGCCAACAACCTGTTCATTGCTAACATTCTTCAGCAATCAAAAAATATGATTGTATATGAGGAAATCATCGGGTGACCAATACAGGAACCAAATAGATTACATAATTGGAAGCAGAAGATGGAGAAGCTCTCTTTTCTCTGCTAAAACAACACCAGGAGCAGATTGCGATACAGATCACTAGATGCTAATATCAAAAATTAGAATAATGCTGAAGAGAAACACTAAAAGAATCATCGTGCTGAAATATAATCTAAATAATATTCCTGAAGAATTTAAAGACCATGTAAAGAATAGATTTGTAATACTAAATTTAATTGATCACGAACCAGAAGAACTATTGGCTGAAACCAGAGATATTGGCTGCTTCCACACACTCTTAATGGGAAGACCTGCCGATGGAACTCCGGCAGGTTATTGTACTCGCTATGCACATCATTGTTTCCCATGCGCAAGTGGGTCATGATGATCCCAGTTTTTAAGCTTTTTTATGAGACCTGTTTTGGTCCGTGTTTATTTTTGAAGCAGATTTTCCACATGATTATCCTACCGTTTCAATGCATGTGGAGCTTCTTTGCACTTCAGAAGAGCCCTCCCACAAATTTCCACCCCCTCCTCTCACCATTACCCCTCTTTTAAACATTACACATGCATCTGGCTCACATGCGCAATAGTACAATTCCCCCCTTTTTGTTTTTATTTTTTTAAATGGTCCTTGCGCTATTATGATATCTACGTATACAAAGGGAATCATACTGCAGAGCTTGCTACATTGGATCACTCAGTGACTGGACTATCAGTCTAGGAACAACATTGAGAACGGAATGCCGTTTCTGATTTTATTTTAAATATGGAATCGCGTGATCACGCTACTCTACTCGCATATTTGTTAAACATTTTTGCATTTAAAACTGTGAGTGGGAAATCAATGGTAGAGAACAGAGTACTATGCACATGCAGTTTCTACAGAAGCCAAGAGACAGGACAATGGTATAGAGCAATCCCACATGCACTCAAGAAAAAAAAAGGAAAGTTGGGCAGGAATGCGCCAATGTCATTTGTGACAATGGCCATTTCCACACACGTTGAATAATGCACTTTGAATGCACTTTTGCACTTTTGCAATCCTTTTGAAGTGGATTTTTTGTTCCACACATGGAAAATCAGTTTCAAATGTTCACTAAAGAGTATTGAAAGTGGATTATCCAACGTGTATGGAAGCAGCCAATGTGCAGATAAAGAAAGCATTTTCTGTTTTGGGACCCTTTTTTCACAACAGGCACCCACAAAACACCCATGAGGATGATGCATGTGAAAAGTGAGTTATCGAAGCAGATCAGGAAGATGTGGCTTTGGAATAAGGACCCCCCCCCCCAAAATTGGAACATGTAGAAGTGGCCATTATCAAGGAAGAATATGCAAAGGCTATTCCTATATCCATAATAAAGGAGAAGTCTAAATAGATGACTAAGGAAACTCTTAAAATTGCAAGAGACAGATGAGAAGCAAAAGCAAAAGGTGACAGAAATGGAATCAGAATACTAAATGCAGCTTTTCAGCAACTTGTATGCAGAGACGAAGAAATCTGTTATAATAACCAGTGTCTCTCCAGTGTAACTGTCATGACTCCCCCCGCCCCACCACCTCAAACAATCCCGGAAACTGGAGTTTAGCAAAGGTACTGAACTTTCTCTGATAGATCATTACGAGTGAATTGGGACTACTCAATGAGAGGGAATAACTATTCAATCAGTTAAATAATTTGGTATCATATTGCCAATTATCAATGGATCTGTTGTAAGTAATTGTGTTTAGGATTGGCATGCCATGTTCCAACACAGTATGGCCATCATAAAACTGTTATAAGAAATTCTTTATCAGTTTCTCGTTGCAGAGGTATATATTTTAAAACCTATTTTATGGTATACAAAATGAATAGGTCTTCTTGTTTTGAGTACCTATTATAGCTCATAACCTACACAAAGGCAGACTGCACAAGCACATTTGTAATTGGAATGGAGGATAAATTATTGTAGTTTTTAATACCCAGCTGACATCATTGCAGTTGTGACCTTGGATGAGGCTATGTCCAGCTGCAGAATATCAATCAGTAGCCAACACTGCCTTGAAACAAAGAGCGACAGTTTTCATCATTGCTATTACTAATTCAAGAGTACAAATAGGTCAATAGAACATTAGGAAAGCTGTGTCCAGCCCACAGTGCTCTTTGCCTTTACCTTCCGAAGCAACAAATGGCCTTGGAGATGATTTGGTAATAACAGAATGCAAAAGATAATACGACATTTAATTTGTATGAAATGATCTATGTGGATCAAGTAGCAAAGAGTAGGTAAATACAACATGCTACAAGACAAGCATGATCTTTGAGATTAATGTTTCTTTAACAAAACAAATTTGTTCCTGAACAAATTCTTTCCATCTGTCTTGTGGGTGATGTTGGACAGATACCTGTCCCTGAATCATATTTTTCAAGGAGGATGTGTGAAGAATTGCGTCAAACACATGTGTCCAAGGATGAAGTTCTATGGCTAATTGAAAAATTAAAAATTATAAAATCATCAGGTTCACGTAGTTTAAATCCAAAAGTTTTTGAAAAGCTAACGATTAAATTGCTCACCATTTAAAATATTAACTTGTTCTTTACACAAGCTCTGTTTCAGAAGATTGGATAACCAATATCATGTTGATTTTTAAAAACTCAGGAACCAAGAAAACTATTAACATCCTAGGTAATTGTTAAATACATGTAAAAACAAGGCTTGATGATAAAGGAATCATGATAGCTCCTGAAAAGGGAAATTCTCCCTTACCAAACTCTTACAATTAATTGAGATTGTCAGTAAGCATGTAGGGAGGACTAATTGTGAAAGCAATGTATTCTTGGACTTCCAAGAAGTATTTGACAAAGGACATCACAATGAAAGGAGGGGTAGTCTATGACGGTTCATTAGCATAAATATGAAAATACTTTAGATGTTATACTTTGCAGAGTGGGTTTTTTATCTATATTTTTCTGTACTCCCATCTCCAAATGAAAAAGCTGTATGACTGTGTCCCCAGAAATTCCAATGAAGGAAGAGATGGAAAAGAAGCACCAGATCTTTTGTTTTGTGTACTCTACATATTACTTCATGCTTCCGGTGCTCTTGCTCAGGATTGCTGAGAATCATGATTAGAGGTGGGCATGATCCAAAAACAACAACAACAAAAAATGATCAAGCTGATCGTGGATCCGTGCCAGCGATGACCCCAGATCACCGATCCACACCGATCAAGTCCTGTTTCCAATCTGGAATTGGGGATCGGGGAGGCCAAAGTGGAGGGGCGCCCCCCCACACACTTAGAGCAGAGGGGGGGGGGAAAGTTTTTAACCTGGCAACGAGCCGCCTCCCCTCAGGGAGGGGACGTTTTCACACACACACACACACACACACACACACACACACACGCACGCACGCACGCACGCACGCACGCATGCACGCACGCACATGCACACACTTAGAGCAGAGGGGGAGAAAAAGTTTTTAACCCGTCCCTGCCTCTCCAAATAGAGAGAGACACCCCGTCAACATGTTTCAGCCAGATTTTTTTAAAAAGCAGGGATAGAATCTTCCATCCCACCTGATTTTAAAAGCAAGCAGCCAGTCTTCCAAAAGCATATTTTAAACAGGAAGAAAGTAAAACCAGGATCCACACGGATCCTCGCGGATCCTATGGTTTTTTAAATAGGAAAAACACAAATGAAACATCAAATCACATATCACAGCCAGGTCCACAGACCGAAATATAAAAAACACAGATCCAAAAATATTTGGCGCTGCCACGGTGAAAAAACATGAATCTGACACACGGATTCTCATGAATTCATATGATTTTTACATTGAAACAAAACAAAAAGGCTGTCATATTTTAGATCTTTTGGTCCTGTTTGTGGCATTGGACATGATCTGGGACAGTATACTGGATTTTGGGTGGCCCCATGTAAAAATCAAAAGGATCCATGAGGATCTGTGCTTTTGAACCATGTTTTTGCACCGTGGTGCTGCCACAAAGCGGTGGATGAATGATTTTTTTGGTCCCATTTGTGGATATGGACATGAACTGGTTTTGTATGGTGGATTTTGGGTGGCCCCATGTAAAAATCAAGAGGATCCACGAGGATCCGTGCTTTTGAACCATGTTTTTGCGCTGTGGCGCTGCCACAAAGTGGTGGATGAATGATTTTTTTGGTCCCATTTGTGGCAATGGACATGATCTGGTATTGTATGGTTGATTTTGGGAGGCCCTACATAAAAATCACGAGGATCCATGAGGATCCATGCTTTTTTAGCATGTTTTTGTGCCGTGGCAGCGTCACGGATTAGTGGATGCATGATTGTTTTGTTGCTGTCTGTAGACTAGTAGGACATGATCTATAATATGACAGCCTTTTTGTTTTGTTTCAATATAAAAATCATATGAATTCATGAGGATCCGTTTAAAATAATCTGGATCCAGCTTTTACCCACTCCCTTTTAAACACACACACAGAGCAGTGAATGAGGTTTTCCCACAAAATAGTGTTTTAAAAGCAGGTTAAAAACAGAGCGCGACAGACAGAAAAACAGCCATTACTCCTACAAAGCCCCTTTTTTTAAAAAAAGCAAAAAACATTTGGAGTGCCTATGGCTACAGAGCACCCCCTTCCCCCTCCCTCCCCTGGCTGTCTTCTCCCAACTGGTGTGAGTGCGTTGCTGCTCCGTAGAAGGAAGCCCTGCTGATCAAGGAAAGCTGGACTTCCATTCACGTTTCCAGGGTGACAGAAGGAGGGGAAACACAGCTCAGGCATTCCTGTCTCCATTGCCAGGGGAATTGATTCCTGGCGCCAGAGTGTCTGGATCACGATCAGATACCGATCAATCCGATCAAGCTCCGAACAAGCGCCTCTTCCGACCGCTGGATCGGTTGCCATGGATGGCACCGATCAGCAGGGTCCCGATGGCATTAACGCCATTATTGGGGGTATTTTCCTGTCGTAATGCTGATCATGCCCATCTCTAATCATGATAGGTTAATATGAGCAAAAGTTAAACTACCTGTAAGTTTCTTTTTAGGGGAGTGAAGGTGGCATGGTATAGCCCAGTCTCATCAAATCTTGGAAGCTAAGCAGGGTTGGTACTTGGATGGGCAACCACTAAGGAAAACTCTACAGAGGACAGCAATGGCAAACCACCATTGCTTCTCACTTGCCTTGAAAACACCTTGACTAAGGTCACCATAAGGTCACCAGCACATACATATGTACACAAGTCTCTTTTTTGGCAATTAGATGATTCTATAATGCAGAGGGCACCAAATCAAATCTTTTATATTGAAGCAATTTCTATTCAGTTGTATGAGCTATCCATATGGTAAATTGTCTCCGACATGACAAAGATGAAAGGTGTCATATTATAAACACGTATTCTTGTCTTTTGCCTTTTTTTTGGTGGATGCCATACCATTTTTCCTAGTACCATCTTATAATGATCAATTATGATTCCATTTCACACTTTCAACAGAGACTCAACTTTGCTTTTCCAAGTAAGGAAAGCATGTAACACCACTACATTGTGAATAATTCTGCATAAAGATTGTTGTGAGAAAAAATCATACATTGATTTCCAAAAGCATCTACCTGTAATTTATCAAGTGAGATGTTGTGTCCAAGAAATGGCTATTCTCTTCATCAGCAACTAAAAATTATTTTGTTAATTAATTTGAAAGAGTTTTAGTCCACATTTCCATCACAGCCATCATGGAAGCTCAGAAAACTCATGGGAAAAAATGTCAAATTAGGAACAGACACACAGACGAAACTGGTGGACAGATGTTCCAATGTCCTCTTCCACGACCTCAAGGTCTTTTTGCTGCTGTGGCTCAGGCTGTTGTTCCTCCTTCATAGTATTGGTGGTGATGGCCAAATATTGGCTGAATCCACACTTCTTAATTTTTCCCGCCATTTTCCCGCTTACTCAGCGCAATTCTCAGTGCTGTTCACACTCCCTCAACTCAATCCCACAATTCTTACGCGTTTCCTTCGCTGTGGGGTTCAATGCTTGTTATCGGTTCTTTTCCGCAATTTTCACTGTGGATGGGAATGCTTAGAAGTGATTTTCAAATGACCACCCCCTCTAACCACTCCCACTTCTGACCTGCTGGTCAAAACCAGAAAACCGTACCCAATGTGTGGGGACACTTCTAGGCAATGCAAACTCCAAGGACTCCACGGCTGCTCCAACTTCTTAAAGTATTTTTTCCCTTGAAAACATTTGATATTGCTACTGCGATCTCTCTTCCAAAAGTTAAAAAAAACCAACATGGTTGTGGAGTGCCAACAGAAAAAGTCTATCCACGCAGGGAGAATGTTGACCACGATTTCAGACATTGGAACATTCTTGCCTTTTTTGGTTTGGAATGCCAAGCCCTGCCCACTATTGCACAATTTCCTCCAGACATGTGAACAGCGGATCGCAGGAGGCATATGCAATTTGGGCATGAATGTGAACAGTAGATTGAAAATTGTGGAATAGGAACCTACGCAATTGTTGCGTTTGAAAAGCGGAAAGTAGGTGAGTGTGGATTCAGCCAATATCAGTCTCTGTGGAGGTGGGGTTCCTTCCTCTGGTGTTTTCCTCCTCTGTTCACCAGTAGCAACTGGAAATTGGAGAAATGGTGTCCTCAGTACAGGAAGGGTCCAGCACAACAGCAGCTTCCCAGCTAGCTATTTTTGTGTAGAGTTGATATTTGTCTGTTTTTGGTTAAATCTTCAAAATCACACACGCATGATTTGATACGACATATAAAAGGTTTTATAAATAACTAACATGTTAAGAAAGTAGCTCAGAAACGGAGTCCCTAATTTTTGAGGATTTCTTCTTGGAACATTAAAAGGTAATCTTTGTATACAGTTCAACAAAAATCAGCATTCGATATTTGAAATTCAGTTCTCATCTAGAATTATGGCAGTAGTTGACATGATGCCTTTGGCTAGATTCTTTGCACAAGGGACATGTGCTACTTTGTCAGACTTCCATTTTGTACTCTGCTCAGTTCAATATGAATACAGTAGTTGCATTCTTATTTGCTTCCTCAACAATATTTGTATGTGAAGATAAGTCATAAAGTAATTTGACTTCTGTCAACTTAAATTCTTTCTGAGTAGGTTACCTCCAATATTTCAAAATGCTTTATAATTTTGAATGATGGGAATTAGTTGACAACATGTGGGAGACCTGCAAAGAATTGTGGATGTCATCTCATTTCCTCCTGTATACCCTTCCCATTATTTTTTCTTCCCCTTTTCTGACAGCTCTCAAAGCCTCTCCCCTTTTCCTGCTTCTTTCTTTTCTTCCCACACACAAGCAGCTTATCTTATTTGTTTCCCTATGTTCAGCTGTCCCTCCTTTCCTCCCCCCTGGAAGCCTCTCCCTGGGAAGTCTGGTTGAGGTGTACAGTGGCCACCAGGCTGAGCCCAGTTGTACAGTGGTTGCCACTGCTAGGCAGGGCCTAATTTCCTGGGGGTTATGACTGCCAGGCTGGGCCTAGCTGCATTGTGGTCACTTCTGTCAGGCTGGGTCCAGTTAGTTGGTGGCTGCTGGTGTCAGGCTGGACCCAATTGCATGTTGGCTACTGCTGTTGGGCTGGGCGTGGTCCAGATCTGCTTCCCCCATGACTTTTCTTTAAAGAAACCAAGGCTTAGAAGTCTCAGCAATGTTCTTGTGGTTGCTTGGCAACATCCAAATGGATATTGAGAGCTCAGTGGGAATTCTTTTCTTAAAGGTACATGCTGCTTCTATTATTTTGATAGGTTTTAACCCCTCTTTTTTTTAAAAAAAACACAAAAAACTCAACTTTTGGCAAACCTGGGGCTTTTCTCAAGTTTGTAAAAATACCTATCTTGTCTGTTCATGGGTCCAGTCTCTGGATTTAAGTATCGTCAGATGGAACCATGCTGAGAATTAATTAATTAGGTGAGATAATTAACGTTGTTCTCTTTTGTTTATCTTTGTAGGTGGTGCCTTTCAAGTTGGGATGTTAAGAAGGTGGTGCTTGCCTGCCCAACATGCAGGGCCAGCGAAGAAAACATGGTGTTTTGTTGGATAACTTCCTTGGGGGTAGTTAAAAGATCCACCAAAAATATGCTATCATAATAAATATTAGATGGTTATAATAAATAGTCTGTCATTAAAACGTCTCTGGAAATGGTAAAATAAATACATATAAATAGGTAAAACTTACCAATTTCACAATACAGTTTCTTACAGCACCCAGAAACAAAGTATCTTCAATGGCAGCCACGCACAATACCACCCCAGTTAATTGAAAATTTAAAATTCTAACAATTAGAGGGGTGGCAATCCTTGCCCGAGAGTCTTTCTCCTTCAGGCCACTCCCTGCCCCTGAGATCTCTGGCATTGAATGTGTAGTCCTGTTGTGGGGTGCTGAGGAGTTTGGCTATCTGTCTGGTGTACCGACCGTCTAGCATGCCAGCAGACACCCTGTCACGCCTGCTAGAGGTGGTAGCGGGGTGGGCCTTGGAGTACTCCAGACTGATGGTGCTGGGGGACTTCAATATGCATGTCAATGATGCCTCCTTTGTGCAGGCTGCGGACCTGGTGTCTTCCATGGCAGCACTGGGACTCTCCCAATTTGTATCAACCCCTACACATCAAACAGGCCACATGCTAGATTTGATCTTTGGGATGGGGTTAAATGTGGATCTGGAAGTGGTAGAACCAGTGCCATGGTCAGACCACTCGGTCCTGAAGGCTTGACTGAGGATACCCCCCCTCACAAGGGTGCTGAGCTGATATATGCTCGCCCCCGTGGAGACTTATGGACCTGATTGGGTTCCAGAATGCTTTGCAGGATCCAATGCTCCATGGCGGTTCGTTACATGAGCTGGTGGAGGACTGGCAGTGTTGGCTCTCCAAAGCCATCAACAAAATTGCCCCATCACCATCTTTGCCCCCGTGAAAGATGGGCTCCCTGGTATACAGAGGAGCGCCGATGGAAGAAGCAGGAGCTAAGACAGTTTGAATGAGTATGGCAATGATTTTGGGACGAAGAGGCAAGATCATCTTATAGGACGTTTATGAAACCCTATGAGGTGGCGGTGAAGGCTGTGAAGAAAGAGTTTTATGCAGCCTCCATCGTGTCAGCTGGCTCATGCCCGGCAAAATTGTTTAATGTACTTCGATCATTGGTCTCCTTCCCAGAGGGAGGATGTCAATTTTTGAATTCAGATATTAGCTGTGAGGGTTTGGGAGCTTTTTTGCTAATAAAATTTTGCCTCTTCGCCGCGACTTGCCAGCCACAGTTGATTCAGTGAATGAGCTAGAGACCCCTTGGCTGTCTTCAGGGCCAATATTTGATCATTTCAGCCCACTCTTTGGGGAGGAGATTGACAGGACCCTGCAATCAGTTAGGCCCGCCACACGTCCCTTGGACCCATGCCCATCGTGGCTAGTAAAGGCCAGTGCTGAGGGGCTGCAGTCCTCTCTGGAGGCCATTGTTAACCTATCCTTAGGCTCTGAGGTTTTTCCTGGGCCATTAAAGGAAGCTGTGGTGAGGCCTCTTTTAAAGAAACCATTGCTGGATCCCACTGACCTGGTCAATTACCGCCAGGTTTCGAACTTCCCATTTCTGGGAAAGGTGATTGAGCAGGCGGTGGTGGAACAGCTGCAGGGCTTCCTGAAAGATGTCTCGGCCCTAGACCCCTTCCAGTCCAGTTTCTGTCCGGGACATGGGATGGAGACGTTGCTGGTCGCCCTCACAGACTATCTTTGTAGACATCTGGATCAAGGCAGCTCGGCATTGCTGATACTATTTGCTCTGTTGGCAGCGTTTGATACAGTTGATTATGATCTTCTGACTCACCACCTCACCGATGTAGGTATACAAGGGACTGCCTTACAGTGGGTTGTCTCTTTTCTCCATGGTCGGGGACAGAGGGTGGATCTTGGGGAGAAATTGTCATCCTGCCACCCTTTGGTGTGCAGGGTCCCACAGGGAGCAATACTCTCCCCATTACTGTTTAACATCTATATGCACCCCTTTACCCAGTTGGTGCAAAGTTTCAGACTTGGGTGTCATCAGTATGCAGATGACACCCAGTTGTATCTGATGATGGACGGCTGGCCCGACTCAGCCCAAGATGTCTGGAACATACTTTTGCAGCCGTGATTGGTTGGTTGAAGCAGAATTGGCTGAAACTGAACCCGACGAAGACGGAGGTCCTATACTTGAGCCATGTGGGATTAGGTTCGGGCCTCCGGCTCCCGGCCCTCAATGGGGCACTGTTAGTGCCAGTTCTTAGGGTTAGGAGCCTGGGGGTGATCTTGGATGCCTCCCTGAAAATGGAGGCACAGGTCACAGCAGTTGTCAGGTCCTCTTTTTTCCATCTGTGGCAGACCAGGCAACTTATCCCTTACCTGTCAACCCGTGACTTAACTAGAGTGATCCAAGCAACAGTCATCTTTAGGCTAGATTACTGTAACTCACTCTATGCAGGGCTGCCCTTGAGCCTGACCCAGAGATTACAGCTGGAACAAAATGCAGTGGTGCATGTTATTATGAGAGTGCCAAATAAGGCGCATATAACACCGATCTTACGCAAGCTGCATTGGTTGCCAGTGGAGTACCGGATCAGATTCAAGGTTCTGGTATTGACCTATAAGGCCCTGTGCGGACTGGGACCAGCATATCTACGGGACCGTCTCTCCCCATATATTCCCTGGAGGACACTCCAATCAGGGGACAAACAGCTGTTGTTGGTCCCTGGCCCCAAGGAGGCCTGCTGAGCCTCGACTAGAGCCGGGGCCTTTTCGGTCCTGGCTCCCACCTGGTGGAATGCTCTGTCTGCTGAGATCAGGGCCTGGCAGGACTTACTATCCTTCCGCCAGGCCTGCAAGACAGAGTTGTTTCGCCAGGCATGTGGCTGAGGCTGGGTCTCTGCCGGCCTGAAAAAAAGGATGTATAAAATCTTATCCCTCCCTGTGAAGGCTGTCCACCATCCTTTTTGAAATGTGTATTAATACACTGCTGTTTTAATGAGGTTTTAATGCAGATGAATTTTATTGTATTTTAATATGTTGTTATCTACCCTGAGCCTGCTTGCAGGGAGGGTGGAATAGAAATTTGAAATAAATAAATAAAATTACACACGCTACCAAACAATTTAAAGTGACATAGTAATATAAACGTACTTAAGAATCACAAAAAGTACCTATAGGAAAATATATCCAAATAAATCATTCAGATTGTAAAACAGACTGTGTTCATAATTAAAACCTCTATGACTAACTCACTCAGATTATAAAAAGCAAGATAGATAGATAGATATTGAGACCCCTGGGCCTTAAGGCATCCAGAGTATGTATCCAAAAAGCCTCCTTTTGTAACAATATTTTTTGCAATGCCCGTTGTGATACCTTGCTTCCTGAATACAAACCATATGTCTAAAGCCATCCTCCCTATGCTGACATCTAATAAAATGCTCCACCATCAGGGCTTCCAAGATCTTATTCCTAATTCATGACATATGTTCCAGCAGCCAGGTTGTAAGTGGACTGGTGGTGCTACCAACAGAAAGCATATTACACTTGCATATAATCAAATACACCACTCTAGAAGACTGGCACATTGTGAAGTGCTTTAGATTTATGGTAAACCTGGTGCCCGGGATGGTAATATGATTGTCTGTCAAAGTTAGTGGACAGAGTTGACAATGTCCACATTTATAATGACCGAGAGGGCTAGTGGGATCTGTGGTTCCAGAATGAAAATCTAAGTGCATCACAATATCTTTCAGATATTTTTAGTTCATCTGAAGCCAATAGAAGGAAGCTGCTCACAGCCTTTAATGTTCCTAAAGAGTGGCCAATATTTATGAACAATCCTCCTAATGTAGTTCGACTGGGGAGTGAAGTCTAAAGACCTCCTAATGCCATCCTCCTGCAATTTTGGTCTTGTTGTAAAGAGATCATGCCTACCTATATTGACTGCTTATTGTGCTCATGAATCTCATCAGGGTAGCCCCGGTTGCGAAATGCCTGGACCATAGTTCTGGATTTCCTCCAATAATCCTATTCTTCTGAGGCATTGCACTTCAACCAGGGTAGCTGCCCATATGGGATGTTATTCTTCAGGTGTCTTGGGTGGTGAGAGCTAAAGGTTAGTTATGAATTCCTATCTATGACTTTTTTATATGGTCTGACTCCTAGGGTGTCATTGTCCCAGCGATTCACCACAATGTCCAGGAAGTTAATGCAGTTCTTATCTGCCTGCCAAATGAAGCATATGTTTTCATCAATAGTATTCATCCAAGTACCGAACTCCTCCAGTCTATCAGATCTTGTAAGGATGATAAATAAATCAATAAATTCACGATACAGACATATCATGTCATGGGAGGGATCTGATTCCCAATTGTATATGAATTGGTCCTCCAAGTGTGCCATCTACAGATTCGCCACACTGGTTGTGGTGGTGCAACCCATGGCCACTCCTTTAGTCTGATAGTAAAATTGATTGGAGAAACAAAAATAATTATTTTCAACAACCAAATCAAAAAGATGGAGAGGAAAATTGGTTGGAGGTACCTGTGTTTGGCTAGAACGTAGGGCCAACTCTACAACCACCTTTGCCCCTTCATTCAGAATTTATCTCGAATCCATACCTAATGGGACGTGTAGTACTCCCTACATATTGTAGACTGCAAAAGCATTCTATAACATATACCATGTTGGAGGTTAAACAAGTGGAAAAAGAATTGGTAAATAATTTCTTTCCTGTTTTCGGATTAAGGATGGAATTGGTATTCACAGAAAGAGCACACACCTTGCAGTGCCCACAAGCGTGATGTCCTGAAGGAAACTGATCCTTTTCCCTATAGTCTTTAAAGTCAGAGTGTATAAGTTTATCTCTCAGGCTGCTGGTACGTCTATACCCCACCACAGGGGGTAATTTGCAACCTGGAATGCTCTGAACTATATGCCAGTTATGTTTGATGATCTTAACTATCCCTGATGCTAATGGTGTATATTCTATAGACCATTTGATGTTGGATTCTGCTTTCTTGGGATGTTGTACCAAAAGTCTGTCCCTCTCCATATTGATCGACCTGCTCTTAGCCCGATCAATTAATAATTTGGGATACCCCTTGGAAGTGAATGCATCTCCCATTCTATCAACTTCCCTATGGAAATCACACTTCCGAGAGGAATTCCTCTTTGCTCTCAAAAATTGACCATAAGGTATATTTTCTTTGAGGGATCTGGCATGAAAACAATAGCAATGTAAACAAGCCCTCCTGTCAGTGATTTTCCAAAACAGCCTAACTCCCAATGTGTAAGCGGTCCGTTTGAATACAACTACGTCCAAAAAATTCACACATTGCTCATGTGTGGTACCAGACCATCTAATATTGGTGTCTATGGTGTTCATCCAATCCAAAAGTTGTGTGGCATAATCCCGCCCATCAATGACCATCAGGATATCATCAGTATAATGACCATAATACAGAATTTTATCATACAGATAAAATTTATACTCAATACAATGAAGGAGTTCAAAAAGGCTGATTTTTCCAAGTGGGTCATATATAAGTTGGTTATACTGCGTGCTGCAGGGCACACATACAACAATGTCCACAACTAAAGTGTCCTGTTGGGAGGTCCCTTGGTTTCTCTTTTAATTTCATATCGGCATGTACTAAAATATCCCTCAGGCTGTTGGTCCTTCTTAAGCCTACTCTAGATCAAAAACATGTCATCAATAAAACACCCATAACAGGCGATTTGATGAAAAAACAGATTGGCTTCCCCATTCAAAATATACATCCTTTCTATCTTCCGCATATACAGGTTTGCGATGGCCAGTGCTGCTGGGCACCCCATTTCCACACTTCTTATTTGGAAATAGAAATCTCTTTGAAAACAAAAATAGTGTTTTTTCCCATAATTAAATCAGCTAGAGTTAACAAAAAAGGAGTAGCAGAGGACTGTTCTTCTCTTAAAGCCAAAGTTTCCTTTATAACCAACCTTTCCCCCTCATGGGGGATTGATGTGTACAATGACACAAAATCAAGAGTCATTAACAGGGATCCTGCTGGAATGCAAAAGGATTCAATTTTATTTATGAATTGCATAATGTCTTTAATAAAAGACAGGGCGGATGTAACAGCCGGTTGTAACTGGCTGTCCAAAAGTTGTCCTTTACCTTTTATTATTTTATCTATCCTTTTGCTCACTCTCTAAAAACTAGTCTTTTATTCACCTTATTAATAAATAATATATATTTTACATCTGTTGATGTTTCATTGGTTTGTGGCTTCAGTCTAAATCAGTGCCAAGGCCATCTTTGGCCTTCTGCAGTCTTTGTAACTTTTTGGGATGGACTTTGCTTTGCTGACTGCCAGGAATAGTCTGTTATTCTAGAAGCTGGGTTCCCCAGCCTCTAAGTTAGGAGTTAGTAGGGGAATTGGTGGCAGCAACCAAGGCTGAGGTCAGGGAATATTCTGAGAAGGCTCTACCTGAACCAGTGAACACTTTGTGTTTTCCCATGTCTTGATCAATATGAAATCAGAAAAATCAAAAAGGTTGAGGGGAAATAGTAAATATATGAAAAAGAAACTTATTGTTTTTAAAACATCTGCTAGAGCATCAGTCACAGAAGATCCCCAAAATTCCTGCTCAGCCCCAAATGACTGCCTAAACATGCATTGCCCATAGGGAGGAAAGGTGGGTCAATAACACACAGCAAATGCCTGTGTGGAGGAGGCAGGGAGCCACTTTCATACTTACCCCAGGCCATACTCATGGCCTGGGTTATGAATTATTCCAGACAATCAATGCGTTATCCCTTATTTGATTTAAAAGAGGCAAGGACAACAGCATTCCTGGCTCCAACAGCCATTAATTATTTTACCTAGGTACTTATCCAGTAACTGAAAGTGGGGTGATTGAGTTCATCATGTTGAGGCAGTGTGATATCACCTACAGTTTTTGCAAATATACAGATAAGGATGTTGATAAGAACAAAGTAGCCATATAAAATTAATTCTTTTTCTTTCTTTCTTTCTTTCTTTCTTTCTTTCTTTCTTTCTTTCTTTCTTTCTTTCTTTCTTTCTTTCTTTCTTTCTTTCTTTCTTTCTTTCTTTCTTTCTTTCTTTCTTTTCAATTTATATTTCACCCTCCCCACACTTGCAGGCTCAGGGCGGATTACAAACACATACAGTATAAAATGCCTTAAACATCCCCAGTCGTGACATAACAGAGAATATATATAAAACATTGAACTTCTTATCACATTGCACACTCAATAAAATCGAGGCCACCTTTCTATCCTCAGATGTAGAGATGGCATTTGACTCGCTGGAACCCGCTTATTTATACTCAATACTTCATTATATGGGCTTTGGAATCAAATTCCTCAAAGTGATCAATTCCATTTACTTTCACTGTGCTGCAAACATTAAAATAAATGGTCAGTTATCAGAACGCATACATATCAACAGAGGAACCAGACAAGGTTGTCTTCTTTCCCCCACACTGTTTGCAATAGCCATTGAGCCTCTGGCTATAGCAATTAGAGATAATCCCCTTATAAAAAGTGTCAATGTTGGCACTCAATCATTTAAAGCAAGCCTATTTTCTGATGATATGATAATATATCTAACAGATCTACCTTTATCTTTGAAACACTTGCAACAATTATTAACAGATTTTTGGAACGATATCAGGTTTAAATATCAACCAGTCAAAATCCCATATACTCCCAATCAACATAAATACTATAGGGAAACAACTCACCAAAGAATTTAAGTATCAGATTGCAACTAAACAAATATCTTACCTGGGAATCATTATTCCAACAGACATTAGTAATCTTATCAAGCAAAACCACACTACAATAATGAAACAAATAACAACAAAAATGAACGACTGAAACAAGTTAGAATTTTCATGGTATGACAGATTGCATCTAATTAAATTGTTTATTCTCCCAAAACTATTATACCTTTTCAGAGCCATCCCAATTATAATCACGTGTCAACGACTACTCAAATGGCAAGGGACATTCAATAAAGTTTTGTGGCAAAATAAAAGACCCAGAATTGCATTTAATATCTTAAGAATGAGGAGTACAAATGGAGGCTTTAATTACCCGGACCTTGCTTTGTATCAATCTGCAGCAAGGTTGGTCAATATTTTACAACTCTTAAAACGTACAGATACTTCAAAGTGGACAACTATTTTTCAGCCTCTCATTGGGCACAATATGATTAAAGATGTTTTTTGGAACAAGTCAAGCGATTGTCCTAAATTAATCCGAAGCAACATCTTTCTAGACTCAATACTGAAGAATTGGGATTGTACCAGGAAAACATTATTACCTGAAATATCTTTACTTCACAACAGTGGCTCCCTCCAGAGTATGATAAAACCTTTAGTTCATTTTGGAAGCAAACTATCCTCACAAGAATAGTGTATATAACCTCTCAAAAGGGTCTCATACAGAAAGCAGATATGGAAAATATAGCAAAACAAAGAATCCATTGGTTTACATATCTTCAACTGAAGAGCCTTGCTGACCAAATCAATATTAAAAAAAATAAGGAACATCCCTAAAACAGACTTTGAATGTCTATTAGACTCTCCAAAGTTTCAAGGGAAAGGCCTTATCTCTAAGCTTTACAACAGTCTACTCTCTACCCAAAAGGTTACAACTAGGGGTGTGCAAAGGCACACTGTTTCGGGATTCTCGTTTCGGGTATACCTGAAACAAGAATCTGTTTCGGCAACAGCTAAATCCAAAACGGCAAGCCATTTCGGGTTTAGCAGTTCTGGTATTGTTTCGGGTTGTTTCTGGTTGTTTCGGTTTTTTCAATGGGAAAATGCCTCCGTCTTCCCGGATGCCTGGGGGAGGCATTTTCCCACCGAATCAAGCCAGAATTGGTGGAGACCTTCCTCTACCTCCTCTCTAACAAACCCCGAAGTTTCAGACAGATTGGACTTTGGGGAGCCATGTTATGGCCCCCCAAACCAGGTCCCCCTATCCTCGCCTAAAAAAGGGAAACGTGAACGTATTTTTAGCTTGCTGCTGCTAATCTTCTTCATTATTTCCTATGGGGGAAAAATGAAGAGGCTGGCTTGTCTTGCCAGGGGTGGCTTTTTGCATGCAAAATGCCCCCCAACCTTCAGGGGCCCTTCTCCCACCTTTCCTCCCACCCCCCACCAAGGCAGCCTCCCCATTGTTCCCTATGATGGGAACCAACTGCACAACAAAGAATAAAACACGAACAACACAAAATAAAGTTTTTTTAAAAATATTTTCTCCCTTTCAAAGTACAAGTAGGCAAAGCATTATGACACATTACACCAGCAGTCCCCCACACAGAAAAATAACACAACTCTCACTTAACATCAGAGAATCACAAAAGCATAATTCCTGTCAAAAACACTTTATTTCTTTAACTGCTTTAGGTTACACAGTAGGAGGGCACAACAGGGCATGATAGCAGTGTACTACACAAAATAATACAACCCACTTCACCGTTTTTGACAGCAATTGTGTTCGGGTGATTCTCTGATGTGAAGTGAGTTGTGTTATTTTTGTGTAGTACACTGCTTTCATGCCCTGTTGTGCCTTCCTTGTGTTGTGTTGTGCCAGGTGGAATGCTGGAATGCCCTTTGGTGTGCCCCCCCTGCTGTGTAACCTAAAGCTGTTCAAGAAATAAAGTGTTTTTGACAGGAATTGTGTTTTTGTGATTCTCTGGTGTTAAGTGAGTTGTGTTAATTTTTCTGTATGGGGGAATGCTGGTGTAATGTGTCATAATGCTTTGCCTACTTGTACTTTGAAAGAAAGAAAATAATTTTTAAAAAACTTTATTTTGTGTTGTTCATGTTTTATTCTTTGTTGTGCAGTTGGTTCCCATCATAGGGAACAATGGGGCTGGCTGGCCAGCCATCTCTGTAGGTGGTGGGGGAATTTGAGGGAGGGTGTCTGTGGTTCAGGTGCTCTTTCACAGGGACAAGCTGGCACTCAGAAGTGTGCCCACCATTGTGGCACCCCTGGGCTGTGCAGAATTGCCCAGGGAAAGAGAGTTTAGAAGTTCCCAGCATAGGGAACAAAGGGAGAGGGCTGGCCTTTGCCAGCCTGTTCCTGGGGTTATGGGTGTGGGGCTGCTGGGGGTGGATTTGGGTCTGTGAGGGGCTAATGTGGGGATTTGGGTCTGTGTGTGGCAGCTGGGGGGGAATTGGGTTTGTGTGGGGCTGTAGGGGGTGGACTTTGGGGGCTGAGAGCACCTACTTGGGGAGGCCATGAAATGCCCCCCCCCAAGTGGGAGCTGGCTGAGCCTTGGTGGGGGGTGGGAGTAGAGGTGGGAGAAGGGCCCCTGAGAGTTGGGGGGCATTTTGCATGCAAAATGCCACCCCTGGCAAGACAAGCCAGCCTCTTCATTTTTTCCTCATAGGAAATAATGAAGATTAGCAGCAGCAAGCTAAAAATACGTTCACGTTTCCCTTTTTTAGGCGAGGATAGGGGGACCTGGTTTGGGGGGCCATAACATGGCCCCCCAAAGTCCAATTGGTCTGAAACTTGGGGGGTTGTTAGAGAGGCATTAGAGGAAGGTCCCCACCAATTCTGGCTTGATTCTGTGGGAAAATGCCTCCCCCAGGCATCCGGGAAGACGGAGGCATTTTCCCATTGAAAAACCTGAAACAACCCGAAACGTTTCGGAAATCGCTGTTTCGGATTACCTGAAACGTTTCGGGTTTTCTGAAACGTTTCGGGAGAACCCGAAACAACCCGAAACAGGTTGTTTTGGGGTTTTTTCGGGTATCATATACCTGAATTGCACACCCCTAGTTACAACACTAAAATACCAAGCTAAATGGTTTCATGATTGTCAAATAGATCAAACAACTGAAAAGTGGAAACAGATATGGTCCTCAAACATGTTTGATTCTAAAACTGTGGTAACCAGATTACAGACAGATAAGATAGTGAACAGATGGTATTTGACTCCCCCCAAAATATCCCAAATCTTGTCATTGGTCTCACCCCAATGCTGGAAGGGATGCAGGGAGGAAGGTAATTTCTCCCACTGTTGGTAGATATGCCAATTCCTAAAGAAATTTTGGAAGTTCTTAGAGAAATTACATTGATAACTGGTTACACAATTCCACTGTCACCAGAAATCATTTTCCTTGATCAATGGGAAAAAAATCTGGTTCACATTCCTTTGATAAGAAGGGACCTTATAGCAACCCTATTTGTTGTGGCAAAGAGTACTATTGCAATCTTATGGAAGTCTAAACAAGTTCCGACAATTGAAAACTGACTCACCAAAATCTGGGATCATTTCATTTCTGAAAAATTGGCTGACAAGATTTATCAGGCAGAGCATTTTCCAAATAGCACAAATTTTATGGAAAAGTGGTTTCCATTTTTTGATTATCTAGAAAGTAAGTTTTCACCCAGGTTTAAAATTATTTCCGGTTTTAGAAAATATTTAAAATATACATTAATCCTTATATCTCATTGCTTTATGAATTCATTCAGTTATGTATTTCAAACTGACTCTCTCTCTGCAATTTTATAATTATGAAACTTTGCAACACTGAAATTTTGCACCTTTGTACTTTGGAATTTTGGAAGTTTGGAAGTTTGGACATTTGTAGATTGTTCTTTGTTATTGGAATGTTGTTGTTAATCTTGTGCCACTTCTGTTTAATCATTGTATAGAGATAAAGCATTGTTAATAAAAAATTAATTAAAATAAATTAAAATAAAATGCCTTAAACTGTTAATACCAATTAAAACCATAAAACATCCAACATTACACAATTAAAATACATATATATATACCTATACATAGCAGAACAAAATCCAACCAACCAACCTTTGCCCTTCTCCAGAGCATCGCAGCAGGGACTGTTTACTAGATGGGGGTGTTGCTAGTAGGGAGGGCTTATTCTGTAATCAATCATCCAGGGGGCTTTGCCTAGCACCGTCCATATTCATAACACAGTAACATAAACATGACCTTCCAGATGAGCATCTAAAGGGAGGGGATTTTCTCCAAGACAATGTTTGGCTTCTTTATGGATGCAGCTGAAGGACTGTTTGCTGAAATGATTAATGTGCAGGCAAGTCAAGTTGCCCCCTCCCCAAATAAAATAAAAGATATAGCTACCTTTGGAGGGAGGAAGGAGATTTGCTACATAGAACTGCACTTTCCCCCCTTATATGGCAACCTACTTTTGGTGTGAGTTACCCAATTCCTAATGGACAAGCCCTAATTTTTAATCTTTGAAAGATGAGGGAGAAATTAAGAAAAGGTAATGAAGAGTGGTGAAGGTAACAGGGGACAAAACTGGTAGTGCCTTTGAAGTAGTTAAACCAAAATATTCAAGTAAAAGGTGTGTTCAGGATATATGTAATAGAAGAAATAGAGGGAAAGGCACAGAGAGATGGTCATGGCCATGCTGATGTTCTGTTAAGGTTTTCAAATTATAAAGGGCAGCAGTGGATACTGGGCAGAGTCATTGGAACAATGAGCTAATTGAATTTAATGAACAAAGATCACATGTGAAGTATAAGTGAACTAAGAACAGAAAGAATGGCTCCACAGCTGAGGAGAGCTTTAAATAGAAGGACAAAGTTTGTACTGTTATGTAAGGGAATGCAGAACCAGTGTTGTAATCTGAGGATAGATGTCACAAGTTCTGAACAAGTGATGAATAATCTTGGCAGTGGATTTTTTGCCAGAAGTCAAAGTGTTGAGGTTCAATATACAAAGGCCAACAGAGAAAGGTTGTAGCAAAGTGAGAGAGGATCAGAGTGGAACCACCATTTCAGCCAAGGAAACATAAAAGAATGTTTATTTTTGTTTTAATTTATTTTAAGATAATTGGAGACCATTGATTGAGAGATAAACTATAACAATTAAAAAATAACCTGTAATTAATAATAATGAACTAAAGCAGCACCAAAAAGGGTCAGTTTATCAGTATCGTTCATAATAAACAGCAAGAAAATGTGACAAATTCGTCATTTGAAGAACTTTTTTTGGTCTAATTAAATTGTTTTAAAAGTGGGGAAGGAATAAATATTTAAACATATAGTGTGGAATTTTTGAAAGATAATATTCCTTTAAAATCAGTTTCACTGCTGTAAATATAAAATGGGAATTGAAATCACAAGTGTAAGTGAATCTGGTAAAAGAAGATAAAGTATCATCTAGAATTTTCAAGATTAAGATTCAGCAATGAGGAAAGTATTTCTTAAAACACCTAGGTGTTGTTGATGGTATATGATAAGGATCACAGTTTGCTACAATGTTATAAAGAAGATGTTCAAGTATATGTATAAAGAGAAAATAGATGACAAAACTCACGTGTATAGTGAAAATTAGTTTTGTTCTGCTGTATAAAATATAATTTCCAATTCCAGTGAAGAGCCACATGTGATATCACATCATGTCATTTAGACCATTCCATGGCCTAAAAAAAATGATAATATGAGAAACATGTGCCTTTAATCGGCATGACTAATGGATGATGGCTACTTGGAACCAGAAAGTAAAATTCAATTATTCTGTATTTGTAGCTAATAAATTATTCAGATATTGTCCTTGGAAGAAAAAGGAGAATTTAACTCTGCTCAATGAATGCTTATGTACCATTGGTCTTTCCTCAAATTATAGGAAATTGCTTACAGAAAATAGATACTCCTGGGAAATATTTGGACTGTTAAGTTACTAGAGAAAGATATACTAGAAAAGGCATAAAATACCATAAGATGCTAATAAAGTAATAAATCTTCAGTTGCCTATACACTGTACTACAAAATATTTATTTGATGAAGATTATTTTAAAAGCACCTGATAACTATGTAGGTGCTTGATTTGCAAAACTGTAAAAATAATTGCTGTCAAATGAACTATTCTTTACATTCTGTATGTTCTGAATCTGTTACATCATTCTGTATGTTCGGAATAATTACATCAGTGACACCTAATGCGATCTGTTTCTTCTCTCAGGGCCAAAATAACATGTTGCATGTGACACAAGTTGGGTGCCCAATCAGACTCACTGTCACATGTAGGATTAGTGTAGCTCATTTTGAAAGCACTGTATTGCTCTGCATGATTCCAAAAACTATGAATAGGAAGGAGGGGCTTCAGGCTTCTCTTCCATGCTGTTACACCAATCCTAAGTGTGACAAAGAGTTGGGTTGGGCACCAGTGTCCCAACTCAGTCATGTCACAGGTATCAGGTATTTTGGTCCTCTACATCCACTGTCTACCTGAAAATGTTAGGCTTTGAATTGTGTCTCTGTGTGTGCAACTCTCTAAGTCCAGGCACAGTTTCACAACTGTCTCTCCGCTGCTGATTCATAGAGCTCCACACACTCCAATTATTGTGTTACAATATCATGGCTGCAGGAGAGTGACCAAGGGCCTCGTTTTGTAAGCCAAAGAATTCTCTGGTGAAACTACAATTAGAAGTAGGGTTGCCAGGCCCCCTTACCCTTCTGGTGGGAGGGGGGACCTGGCACTTACCTTGCCGTGCATGCAGGTATCACTTCTGGAAGTGACATCATCACGCTGGCTATGCTCCATCCCTTTACAATTTTGGCCCCTGCAAATCATGGCAGCATGCCTGCTGCAGAGCACAATGATGTCACTTGAGGAAGTGATATAGTCATGCTTGTTCTCTGGAGCCTTTCCTCCCTGCTGGCCAGGTGAGTGGCGGCAAGGGTCAGAGCCTGGGAGCAGGGGATCCCCTGCCCCTACCGGCAGACTGGCAGCCCTAGAAGCTAGCTCCAGATTTAGTTCTACTGTGATAGTTGTTTCATAAATACTTCATTTTGGGAATGGTATAACTTTCAGAACCACTGTGGGAATGCAAAACATTTAATCAAGTCTTACTTTATTTCTCATCTCTGATTTGGTAGATCATGGCAAATTGCTGTAAGCATAGCTGAAACAGTACATAATGAAGAAATTCAAACCACTCAAATGATTTTCTTCTCTTTTCTTTTTAAAAATGAGAAGCCATTTTCTCTTAACCAGCTGGGGAAATATTTCATATATGTTTTATTACCTAGCACAAGGCAGAAAATGTCTGTTTTGATTTCTTCTCTCACAATAACTACAAAGCAATTCACAGGATTTCCATTGTGCTTTGTGCCTCACAAGCACTGTTCCAGTTGTAAACACCACTTTTTGAATGAAGTTATAATCTGAACATGAGATGGAGAACTCCCAGTAGCAAGACCATTCTGCGGTAAGAGTCATGGTGTTTGTCAGGTGTGTACAACAATTATGATGACCTACCAGAACTGCAAGCCTCGACTTCAAGAGAACAGAAGCCCATTTGTATTATCTTATTTTCTCACTATGCAATTAATACAGAATCCACTTTTTCATTTTGAATTCTTGATATCACAGGAATAATTTATATTTAGGGCAGTGCTGAATTTTTAGTACAATAACTTTTGATGAATGTGGGAAGTCTGGAATTGAAAACTCAGGCACAACTTACCGTCACTTTTCTGGACTCAGTAGTACCTTGTAACCAGGGCAGATTCCACACTATATGGAATTTGGATATTTTCCGTCATTGTCTTGTCTTTTTCTTATTGAACATTTCACCCATTGATACTCTTCACTTCCTCAGTATGGCATAGGGTTACCACGTTCCCTTACCCTCCTGGCGGCAGGGAGGGGGACCTGGCACTCAGCTTTAGAAAATCTTTGTACACCCAGTTCCAACACAATGATGTCATTTCTGGGAACGATATCATCACGCAGGCCAGGGGAGTGCTCCCATCCTTTATGCTAAGAATTGGCCCAAATCAGTCTGGCACAAAGCACAGGAGCACTCCTGCTGTCTGTGCAATGGTGTGACTCTTGGAAGTGATACTGTTTTGCACAGTGCCAGGAGCGCACCCCAGAAGGCCCATTCCTGCACCACCACCCCCCGCCGACAAGGTGGTAAGGGACACAGGCTGGGAATGGGAGATCCCCAGCCCCCTATAAAGGGACCAGCAACTCTAGTATGACAGGTATGTAATGCTTTATGATAAGGAGTTATCTCCTGTGCAATGGCCCAATTCATTCATTCAATGGTAACTTCTTTTGTATGATGTGGAGGAGGCCAGGGTCCTTGGAGCATGTGACCACATGAAGATTTTTACACTAAAGTACAAACGTCATGTGCAATGATAGGGGATTAGTGACTGAATGTTGTGGTGATCTGGTGTCTAATTACAATGACTGTAGGTATATGTGAGAGTAAAATTATAGCATCAGTAAAATTATGTTTTGTTGCTACAGAAAAGCTAAATGCCATTTCTAGATAGTTAAAATCCCTGACAGCTGTCATATTTTCACCTGGCATTCATTGAGCTTGTTAATTGTTTTTGCAAGAAATTAATGAAAATGTGTGCCTCTGCAAATGTATTTACAAAATTAATCCCTTGACCACTTTTGTTCCCTTCCATGCAGCATATAAAACAATCCATATTTCTAACTCTATGAAGATAGCAAGAAAGTGAATTTTATGTTCAAGTAGTTTAAGCAGAAATCCATTTTGCATATCACACTGGATACCTAAATTAAAGGAAGACCTGAGAAGGGAGATAGCTATTTTTCAATTATGTGTGACAAATATGCTTTTTCTGATAGTCTTGTCAGTCAGGAAACAAAAACAATACCTGGAAATGCCAGATGAAGCGGAGATAAACACGTCCAAATCAGCCCATGATCCATAATTGCCTTCTCATCTTTCAGTGCAATATGTGGCACTCCCAGTCGGCCTCAGTCTGCTTACACTCAGGCGGGCATGTTGCAGTATGGTAACGTGGTTTGTGGGTGGCCACAGTGGGGTCAGCCATCCTTTATGGGTCAGCTGATGGGAGTGGTTTGTTGGCCACCTACTACGTCACAAACTCTGGCAGGAATGGAGATGGTGGCGCCTTGGAGTTCCTTTTATAGAACCTCTTGGACTACTTATGGTTCAGTGCCTTTTAGGGCTTTGCCATTTGGAGACACAGCTATGCCACTGGCTGACCACCTTATGCCAGCTACAAGGGAAAAAATCATCAAGGAAGAATACGTGGATATCTTTACCCTTCTCCTCAGGGAACTGGAGAAGAAGGATAAAGAGGACCTCGAAGAACATGATGAGGAATGGCTTAAGCGCGGTAAGGTGGATAGGACCTGGGCCAACTGGCTTTCCAAGTTTCTAATCTATGAGGGTATTATTGCTTGCGCACAGCCTTGGATGATGGCTCCCCTGTTCCAATACATGGGTGTTATATACAGGGGGTATTCGGATTTCGCCAGTGTAGCTTGGCTGTAATATGATGAAGAATTTCAAATGCACGCTGCCCTTAACCCTTCCCTGGAGTCAAGTTCACCAGCAGCTTTGGTTGAAAGTGATGTCCCTAGAACAGCCCAATGCAGGTGACCACTCTGATAGTGGCCACTTGGTGCATCGGATCTCCACACCAACTGGCACTTGCCCTTCAGGGGAGCCGTTGGCCAAGCCACATATGCTCTGCTGGGAGTTTGCTTCACAGGGGGTTTGCTCCAGGGAGACCTGCAAATTCCACCACACATGCCCAATTTGTGCAGGTCCTCATGCCTTCACAGCATGTAAGCATCAAGGACAGGGTAGATGGTGTGGAACAGATGGGGCAGGGGCTGGCCAGCAGCAGGCGGGCAAAGGGACTTTGCTGCAAGACTGATTGAGCAGGTTATCACTATGTTCAGTTACCTTTATTGAAGGCAGTTACTGGTTGTGTTTATTTCCTGGGTGTGGTTGTCAGTGGACTGGCGAGAACCTGTGGACATTGGGCTCTGTGGCCTGTTGAGTCATTCACTTAATGAACATTTGTTGTGGTTTTACCCATGTTGCAGTTTCAGGAACTATGGCTTCTCCACAGCGTGTGCTTTAGAAGCTGAGGATTCCTATGGTAGTTACTCCATTGCTTCCCTGCCAGATCTATGCAAAAAGTTTGGAATCTGTTTTGTTTTGGGCCCAAGACTCCATGCTGAGGGTGTGCATGAAATCCAAGGCTTCCCCACTGGGTGCGTGCAAGAAGCTTGGAATGTTTTTCTCTTTTGAGCTCAAGGCTTCCCCACCGGGTGTGTGCAAGAAGCTTGGATGGTTGTTTTGTTCAGCCCAAGGCCATTATGCCTGGGTGTTCTGGATCCAAGGCTTCCCTGCCTGTGGTAACTGGAAGTTTGGAATTTTGTTATTTTGGGCCCAAGTCTTTTCCACCAGGTGTGTGCAAGAAGCTTGGGCCCCAGTCTGAGATGTAGGCTCCCTGCCTGTGGTGCACAAGGAGCTTAGAACCCAGGCGTGGTGAGGCCATTGAGCGGTCTTTATAGATTGGAAGAGGGGCTGGGGACCCCCCATCTGCAAACGAAGGCCATATTTGCTGAGGGGAAGGAAGGGACAGCATTTGGGATGATACACGGCAAGGGCTCGATTGGCTTTAGCCACTTGTGGGGTGCAAAGTCCTAAGTAGAGGTTTGGCCTTAGCGGTGGCAGGTTAGAAGTTGGGGGAAATGAGCGGGCCAGTGACCACCCTTACATATCCCCATTGGTGGGGAATTGGAGTCTGTCAGGAGCAGACTGATATGTTGCTGTAAATTTAATAAAGTGGCCCTTTACTTCTGAACTATGATGCCTGCCTCTTCATTCCAATTAGGGGGGCAAAGTATGTTGATTGTGTCCTTTCCTGCTGTTATCAAAACCATGCCCCTCTCATTACTAAAGAATTCTAAGGGTTGTGCAGGGCCTAGATTCAAAGGAATGTCTTGTGGTAGCTAATTGATCTGGTTACTGGTGGCAAAAGCCATTTTGGCAATGACATGAGTTACAAATTAAAAGCCCCTTGATTCTCTTCTTACATGATTCAAGTAATTTAGTATGAAAAATATTAAAATGATGTTTCTGAACTTTATTACTCAGGATTGGAGATGGGCACGAACTGGGAAAAAACTGAACCATGTGGTTTGTGGTCCATCAAATTTCATGAACCACGAACCACGAACTTTCACAAACCTGCCCCTGGTTTGCGAACCGGTTCATTTGGTTCATGAAAATGCCACACCCAGGTCAGAAAATCATCACTTCTGGGTCAGCAGAGGTCACTTCCAGTCCATCCCCTGTTGCTTAGGAAACTGATTGATTGGCACCATGCTGCTTGCAGTGACGAACCAAAAACATGAACCAAATGAACCAGCCTAAAGTTCGCGATGGTTCGTTAGAAATGGGATCTGATGAACCGTGTTTCGTGAACCATGAACCGGCCTGGTTCATGCTTAATTTTGGTTCATATTTTGATTTGTGCCCATCTCTACTCAGGATGACAAGTTAATGCACAAGAGATGGCATGGATCTTCTAGAACGGATTTACCGTACCTGTAAAAATTTAAAAAGTCCAAAGATGCAAGTTTTTTCTCCCCTGTAGAACTCATATCTGAATAATATCCATAATTTAACATGTTATATTGAAGTTGACATGAAGTGTCAACAGCCTGTGCATTCGGCAGAATACAGAATATATTCAAGGAGAAGGAAGTCTTTGTTTAGTGAGAGAATGTTTTATTTCTATATTTAAAATTTCTGTTAATAATTGAACATCTCAGACAGGGCAAGTGAAAGATGCCCTAAATCAGACAAGAATATTTCTAATCAGAAATATACAGCTATAGAACAGTAGGAAGCCATTTCTGTGAAGTCAGCTTCAGAAACACAAGAGGGGGCAAATGCTCTTGTGAAGTGAAAGATATACATTGTTAGTATTCAGACATTTAGCTGACCCTGGTTCGCATTTTAAAAAGCCCTCAAGAACATTTTTTTTAAAAAGGCTGTTTTATTGAGTTGTGCATATCTAGATTACTGTTTCCCTCCCTCCCCAAGTAGGAAGATGTTCAGAGCAGAAATCGCAGAGGCAGGAGAGGGGGGAAGGAAAATCTGAAGAACTCTCAAGCTCATTTATATAGAAGCAAACTATGGCTTGCCATTAGCACTAAACAATGGCAATGGCTAAGTTTTCTTATTCCTTCTTCATTCTTTACCTACTATTTAGATATTAATTGTTAATCATGGGCCCTTGTATCCCAGTGCTTCTCTTGAGAAATGTGGTTGAATACCATTTTGCATATTTTATGGATTTTGATTAGAGATTACAGATTGTGACTGTTCAAAATCCATATTTTAATTTTCATTAACTGTAAGCTTTAACAAGTAAAGAGGGAAATTTTTTCTTTACATGAAATTCAGACTTTTTTTGCCATGGTTGTTGTGGATTTTCTGGGCTGTATAGCCATGGTCTTGGCATTGTAGTTCCTGACGTTTCGCCAGCAGCTGTGGCTAGCATCTTCAGAGGTGTAGCACCAAAAGACAGAGATCTCTCAGTGTCACAGTGTGGAAAAGATGTTGGCAGGTCATTTATATCTACTCAGGAGGGGTGGGGTTGGGCTGAGTCATCCTGTAAGAGTTTCCCAGGGTGTGGAATGCTAATGGAGGGAGGCTTCACTGTATCCTGAGGAGGTTCTTTTGCATATGGATTGGTGCTTGATATGCTAATCTTCTCTGCAGGGCTATTGCTGGGTATAGAGTGTTTTGTTAGCCTGGTGTTTTTCAGGACTGGAAACCATGCTCTATTCATTCTTAAAGTCTCTTCTTTCCTGTTGAAATTGTGCTTATGCTTATGAATTTCAATGGCTTCCCTGTGCAATCTGACAAAGTAGTTGGAAGTGTTGTCAAGTATTTTAGTGTCCTGGAATAGGATACTGTGTCCTGTTTGAGTTGAGTCAGCTGCTGGCGAAACGTCAGGAACTACAATGCCAAAACCACGGCTATACAGCCCGGAAAATCCACAACAACCATTGTTCTCCAGCCGTGAAAGCCTTCGACAATATTTTTCTGCCATTTCTGCAACCATAGTCCTGTGTTAGATAATAGTGATTGTTGAAACAAATATGAATGTTATTTTAACATATACAGCTGAATTACGTATTCCAAGTCAATACTTCTGTTTTGGATTGTCTGACAAGGGAAATACAGTATTGATTAGTAAATCTGCAAATATATGTGTATGTACTTACAATGTAAACAAACCTTAAATAATGTATTCTGTATATTTCATTATTTATTTACTGCTTATACAAGTTATAAATGATTTCCTTGTACATCTACTTGTATATAAATTATATAATGACTGCAATCTTGCTTCATTTATACCATACCTTTATCTCCAGTGGGGACCCTGAGTGGCTTACATCATTTTAATTTCCCATATTTTATTCTCACAATATCCTTGTGTGGTAGTTTAGGCTGAGAATTTGCCACTGGCCCAAGGCCACCTAGAAAACTTCCATGGTAAAGTGGGGAATCAAACCTGGTTCTCCCAAATCCTGATTTGACACTCTAACCACTATAGAGGATTTATAGAGGATTTATATTCATTCTTCTGTTGGAAGCTAGCCTATAGGGTCTCTTCAGGTGTCTCTATTCTTTTCCTTATTGTTTAATATCTACATAAAATTTAAATCTATTTTCAAGTTGCAAGAGTAGTTTAAATAATCCTCACCATCTTGGCCTTTTAAAATGGGCTCTGAATTGCAGTTCTTTGTCCAAATTGTTGAAATTCTTTTATAATTTTTGAAAGAGTATATAATGGAAATAATCAGCATAGTTTTTTTTTTATTGCTCATGGTAAATTTGAATACTTTCCCCCTAATTAATATTGTAGTTCGTGAATTTTAACACCTTCGGTAGCTTGTATGGCTCTAGTCTAAGTTCTGAATCAGTACAAATATTTACATTGGAAACAGAGAACCACTATAATATCAGAAGGAGAGGAGAAACAAAGCCACAAGTAATGTTAGTTACTAAAATGCAAACTACAGACATAGAGATTAATGCATTTACAGCACTCATGAATTCAATATCCTGAACTAGGGTTTCCACTTTTAAACTATCCCTCCAATTTTCTGTTTCATACCATTTTGATTTGCAGCCATGATCAGGTTATTATTTAGTTCTATGACATGAAAAGCTTCAATTATAGATTTCTGCATATTACATTTTCGTTAAAGGGATAGGACATTTTTTTTCCAACCAGGAGAACTCTGAACCCCACTCTGAGGCTGGTAACCCTAGTAGAGGGTCAGCAGGTGCCCACTGGTGGACAGTCTCATGGATGTCAATGAAACCTAGGCAAGAATCAATCTTAGAGTTGCAGAGGGAGGGAATTGTAGAGACCATCTGGCAACTTGCATAACATCCAGCTCAATATTAGCCTCCTCCTGTCTGTAGGTATTTAAAACCTGGCTATAGCCAGGGGGGGCAAGCCCTTGGGGATCAGATGCAGTGTTCCTTTTGGACCTCAGCCTCTGGCCATTGTGTGATCTCTGACTAGCCCAGTGACTTGGACTTGGAGGGCTCTGTGGAAAAGCCTAAGGAGCCAAGGCTAGGAAACCAGGAGAATCAGAGGGGTCAGGAAGGGCCTGACACTGCAGAATCACCTGCTGGCCATGCTCCAGAAGTGTCAGAGATTACCTTGCCAGAGCCTGCAAGAGACACAAGAGAGACCTTGCCACTGGACTCTGAGATACAACTCAGCATCCACCTATAGGATGCCAAGGACAAACTCTCATGCCACAAGGGAAGACCCGGGCCAAGATAGTCCAAAGGAGGTGAAATGCCAGACTGGCAGCATGCAGTGCCAACCTGGATCCAGAACAGGGCTCTGAGAGTAGCGTTGCTTCACGGGATCCTGACCAATGAGAGTAACATCAATTATTTGGATGTCTCTGTGATCCGTTCTAGGGACAATGTAATACAGATACAACCATACAAAAAGCCTACTGATAGGAATGCACTTTTGCACTTTCATTCCTTCCATCCTCCCCACCTTCGTAATAATTTACCGTACAGTCAATTTTTGAGGTTGCACCAAAATTCAACAACAATTCAGGATTTCCATGTACATGCAGCACGATTAGAGAAGCAACTTACGGTAAAAAGGTATCCAGCTCAGGTGATTAATCTAGGTAAAAATAGAGCCATCAAGAGGGATAGGCAGGAGGTCTTAAAGAACACCGAAAAAAGACAGAAGGATAGGTTTTGCTTTGCTTTAGATTATACACCATTGACGAAACGTATCAGGAGTATCATTTGGAAGTATTGGCCCCTTGTGGAAAATTTGCCAGGATGTAAGGACAAGCCTCTCATTGCCCTCCGTAGAACACAAAGCTTTAGGGATAAACTGGTACATACGGATATGGTAGGGAAGACTGTAACAAGAGGATTACCGAAGGGACATTATAAATGCGGCAAGTGCAATATGTGTGATTTTGTGATGTCACCACAACAATTGAAGGACTTGGGGTTATTTTGGAAGGAGTTTTCAAATTGCAACAGCCAAAATGTGGTATATTTGATAGTATGCCCATGTAAAAAAATGTATGTAGGATGCACAGGACGATCTATAAAAATAAGAATCCAGGAACACCGGTCGAGATTACGGAGGAGTGTGGAGGATGCGCCACTGGTAACACACTTCAAGAATATGGGACATAGTGATAATGATTTCGTTTATACTGTACTGTATGTGAGTCGTTACAAGGAGCCATCAATGTCACAACGGGACCTACTGCAGCAGGAGGCATGGTGGATGTTTAAATTGCGAACGATGGAACCAAGGGGTTTAAATAACTCATTTGATCTGGCAGCATTCTTATGAGATACTTTAGGAGCACTAGCACTTTAAATGTAATAGAAGTTATTAATTGGATGTAATACTTAACAGCTGCATGTTGTTACATTGAATTACCAACGCCATTGTGCGAACCATTGCTATGCACTTTGAAACTAAAAAATATTGACTTGTTGATTGTAAGTATGATAATTTTTTAAAACTTTGAGAATTACATTGTACATAGATAAATTTTGATAATAATTGAGATGACATTTTATGAATTTGATATGTTTCTGCTTTACAGTAATTATTGAGATATTACATCCATCAAACTGGTAATTGTGAGTATAAAGTACTGTAATCAGCTGTATTTGAATTTATAAATGCACTTATAATGATGTTGAAAAATTATTTTGTATATTTCATATTTGTATTTTACAGTGGTAACTGCTTTGAGAAAGGGGAATCCGGAACGGGAACCTCTTGCTGGCGACCCGTCAGCAGTTATATTTATTATATTACGTTTATTGTATTGGAAATATTCAGTTGCTTTGCAATATGAAAAAAAAATTCTCTGTAAAAATACATGTTATTTACCTAATATGAATGATATACTTGAGTGGTTGGATTGATGAAATTATTTTCTACGTGTATGAAACAGTTTGGAATAATTATATGCTTTATTGAATGGTCTTTATAGCCTTTTCATTGATTCTAAATAGCTAATACAGCACTTTTGCTGCATAGTAAGTCGGGCATGGTTATACATATATTGTTGTGGGGCCGCTCCTAATACCAGCTGGGTGAAGGCAGGGGGTGGGCATTGCCACCTGTTCCACTCCTAATACCAGCTGGGAGGTGGGAGGCGGGCATTGCCACCTGCTCCCATCCTGCTCCTGGCCTGGGCTTCACACCATGGCATGTTTTCTGGAGGTACATTGTGCCTTGCCTAGGCTTCCCTCCATGGCAGCACCCTCTGGTGGTGCACCAGGGTATAAAGTGAGTTGTCTAAAATACGCTTACTCAGTTATATAGTATGATGATGTTTTTGTATGTTGCTTTGGGTACTTATTGGGTAGAAAAGTAGGGTAATAAATTGCCTAAATAAATACCAGAAAGGTTATCCAGTAAAATACATTAGGTTTGGATCCTCAGCTTTGCTATCATTTGCTCCAGGCTTTTTCTGGTGCACTATGCAGCATTTCCCTCTGGCACTAGGTGTATCCAGTTAATTGATGCATGGCATGTGTAGAAACTCATAGTACTGGAGGAACATGCTCCACAGTGTCTTACAACTGAGATGGGCACAGGATAGGTAGAAGCAAGGCTTAGGATCCATGAGTTAATTTCGTCAAAGTATGGCTAGTTTCATTTCCTAGGTTTACTCATCTTTGGTAGGGTTGCCAACTCTGGCTTGGGAAATTCCTGGAGATTTGGGGCTAGTGCCTGGGGAGGGTAGGGAGCTCAGTGGGGATTTCTGTTTCTCATGCTATACCCTAGAATCCACTCCCTGAAGCTGCTTCAGAGAAATTGATCTCTGTAGTAATTGTGGTGACTGCTCAAGTACATGCAAAGATATCTCTTGTTATTTTGTGAACACCAATTGCTGCTGCTTCAAATTATTTAATGTTTATATCTACTTATGTTCTAATGTTAGGGTTGCCAGGTCCCTTTACACTCCCAGTGAAAGGGGAGGACCTGGCACTCATCTTTTTGTTGCTCTTTGTGCACTCCCAAGCCTGTGCAATGATGTCACTTCTTGGAATTCTGCACGCTTCTCAGTAGGCTGATTGAGACCCCAAACAGGCCTGATTCAGCCTGTTTAGAGCCTCAATCAGTCTGCTGAGAAGCATGGCTCTTGCAGCAGTGCAATGATGCCATTCCTGGGAGTAATGTCATGCTGTCCCAAGAGCATGGTTGGGAAGCCTGTTCCCCCACCTTTCCCCCCACTGGCCAGATGAGTGGTAGCAGGGGATCTCCTGTCCCTGCTGAGGGATCTGGGATCCCTATCTAGTGTGTTGGTGTATAAAGGGACTGAGAATGAAAAGACTAAAATGGTTTACTTTCAGAGCAGTCAATTGTATTAGGTTTCTCACATTTTCATCAGTATCTCAAAATTATGCTATGGTAAAATGTATAGGAATATGTAAGTGAATGGATTAATTAATTAATTGGAGCAGGTTACTTATGATTAATTAAGAATCCTTAAATCAATTGACAGACTGATTTGTAGTTGTACATATAGACACTGTTCGCATTTCCCCCCACAGAATTTCTGTTTCCATTTCCTTTTTAAAATCTATATATCATCTTTGATGATTTGCTGCTCATGACAGCTTCAGGTCAAGAATCTCTGATGAGTCACAATATCTGCTCAGTGAATCCTGAACACCAAGGATTATCTTCCACAGAACTTCTTAACTGCAATATCTATATACGTTCCCCGGAGATTGCTCCGATCAGCGAATAAATATTTACTTGCGGTCCCCGGCCCTAAGGAAGCCCGCCTTGCTTCAACCAGGGCCAGGGCTTTTTCAGTTCTGGCCCCAGCCTGGTGGAACGCTCTGTCAATGGAAACCCGGGCCCAGCGGGACATATTATCGTTCCGCCGGGCCTGTAAGACAGAGCTGTTCCGCCAGGTGTTTGGTGATTGAAGGGGGCGGGCCATGTCGGCCTCCCACCTTTGGGGTGGGGAAGGTTCTCCCCACCACTGCACCTTGTTAATTTGTTTTATTATTTGTATATTGATTTTAGTTTTTGTTTTTATCAATTTTAACTGTTCACCGCCCAGAGCCCCTGGGATGGGCGGTATATAAATTGAATAAATAAATAAATAAATAAATATATTAGAGGGAATCCCTGAGGAGAATCCCCTTATCTAGAATAAGAAGCTGTTCAGAGCCCCTGAAGATGTATTTAGTAAATCAAATTCAGTATGGCTGCAGAGGAAGATGGGGGAAATGAACAAAGGCTTTGTAACCTGCTCTGAGATGCTCATTCTTTCGGCTGTAACTTTCTCCACTCTAAAGGTGGGAGATGGGAAGGCATATTTTTATACAAGAATTGTATAGAGGAATTGTTCCCTTCTTTTCCATGCTCTGGTGCTAGAAGCCTTTTCTTCCAGTGAAGCTCCTATACAACAGGTTGGTGTCAAAATGCTGCAAGCACTGGGACAAAATGAGGTAACACTTTTTTGTTTTGCCCCATCTTTTGCCTTGTCTCTGATGGAGAAAGGATTGGATCAGGATGGGCAAGTGGGTGGCACAATTTTCCAGGATTGGCTTGGGTGAGAAGGCCAAACAAGTCACTGGGGTCAGGCTGCGTAACACAATTCATTGGGGCCAGACCAGGTGCATGGGTATTAGAACTTGCTGAGTGAGCAGCAGGAGAACTTGCTGTGCAACTTGCTGTTTCCACTCACCAGGTCAGGCAAATGTGAGGTGCAAGTTGCAGGTGCCAGGCCAAGTGGGTGCATGGTGCAACTTGCCAGGTGCCACTTTCTGGGATAGGGCTTACAGGGACTTTTCCCAGGTACCATAATTTGTTTTCTTTCAATGGCTAAGAGCAGTTGCAGAGGAGATGACTATTGTAGAGGGGGAAGGGCTTTGAAATGAAATTAAAGATATGAAGAGACTTAAGATCCATTGTCATCACTAATCTCTACCATCTCCTCTGAGTTGACTTGTGAAGGGGCCCATGGAGGACCCTAGGAGGAAAGGCATGGACATGTCAAAGCCAAAACTTTGAGCCCAAAGTGGCCAAGGGCTGGCACTTGAGCTGAATGCCAGTCCAAGAGCAAAAGTATAGTTGGTAGAACCATCCTTAATCCCCCAAAGCCTGGGAACAGTGAAAGAGAGGGTGACTAATCAAAACGTAGTGGTGACATGAGGGCCTGAGTCTCTGCAGCTAGCCCAAGTCCTCACACCAGTGATTTTTCTCCAATGAGAAATGGGCTTCCTCTCTTAGCAGTTTCAAGGAGGCTTCCTTGAGCCTTGATGCCTGGACTCCTTTTTCTTAGCAGTTTCAAGTGGGCCCTGCACCTGGAACTGATAACTCTAATGAAACTTGAGATGGCACGTAACTAGAGATGGGCACGGACAGCATTACAAATGGAAAAAAAACCATGAACAGCCCGTTCATCTGTTTGAGAACAAGCCGTTTGTGAGGCTCCATTCTAAACAAACAAGTGGTCATTGCAAGCCTTGTTCGTTGCCTTTGCCAGCTGTTCATCAAGCCAGACAGTCTGGGGCCTTTCAATCAATTCCCCTGGCAATGGCAGGGACTGAACTCTGTCTGAACTCCTTCTGGCTTTCCTTCTGGCTTTAACCCTTCAAAATACTTCCAGCAGAGAGCCCTGTTTTTGCCACCGTGAAGAGAAAATGACAACAAAGGGGGAGACCCATGCATCATGCCTTTCCCGGGGTGCAATCTCTCTGAACCTTGGGGGGGTCTTCGGAGGACAGTGAGGACTATGTCTCCTGCAAATTTGGTGGGTATTGGACATTGGGAAGGTCAGTTTGTAACCTCTCAAAGTAGTTTCCACCAGAGAGTCCTGTTTTTGTCACTGTGAAGAGAAAATGACAACAAAGGGGGAGACCCAAGGATTATGTCTTTTCTGGGGTGCAATCTCTCTGAACTTGGGGGGTCTTTGGAGGACAGTGAGGAGTATGTCCCCTGCAAATTTGGTGGGTCTTGGACATTGGGAAGGTAAGTTTGTGGAGTGTATAAAGGGCCCTGCCCCTTGCATGTGGCAGGAAAGGGCCTTTTAAACTATCAGCTGTCAGGCTGCAGGGGGGAATCTCCCCTGCCACCTGCCAGCTGATAGTTTAAAGGGATCTTGAAAGGGCCACGAACAACAAACAACTAACATGTTTGTGAACAGGGTCATGTTAGTTATTGTTCGTTGTTCGTTTTTCATTGTTTGTGGATGGCAACGAACAACGAACAGCTTGTTCGGGGTTTTTTTTTCCGTTCGTGCCCATGTCTACATGTAATACGAGATCCCTTTTTTTCTTCACCGGTACAAACCAACAGTTTATCCTCGTGAGCTTTGCAAACTCTGGTCAAGCAGGCATAGAACTCAACATAAGAGCCTGTTCACTGCATGGCCAACCCCCCGTTCTCTTATTCTCTCAGATTAAAATTGCTTTGTGTAGAATTTGATATCTGCATTAATTTGCAACATTGTTCTACTTTATACAAGCAAAATATTTGGCTCTGTCTAGCTGGTATATGTGTGGCATTTGCCTCCAGGTCTCTTCTGACTGGTTGTCAGTCAGTATACACAAGCAAAACATTCATTCAGTATATTCAAGCAGTACCTAATAAGCATAACCAAAGACCAAAAATAAGACAGGAAGCAAATAAGAGCCACTTCATATATATAGTACACAACCAAAGCCCAACCAGTACTTACCTGAAAAAAGTCAAATCTACTTTGATGGGAAGATTCATATGCAGCTTTGTTGAGACCCAGTGTGATGTATTGGTTAGACTAGGAACAGGGAAACCTGGGTACCAATCCCTCTTCTATCATGAAGCTCATTGGGCCCCATTGTTCAGTCATTGCTTTTCAGCTTAACCTAGAGAACAGACAAGCATAGTTGTCACTTAACATATCTTCTGATTCTTCCTTTGATTTTCTTCAATTCTAAACCAGGTACTGAAATAACGAACAAAACTGAATCTTGAGATGTAGCTAATTTTCCATCTTGAATTAGTTATAACAACTCCATAAAGGAATGGTTGGATTTGTTTTGAGTTTTCTTTAGTTACCATCCAACTGTGTATCCCGAAGGAGCTCTGCATTCACTTTCTTCTGCCAAATAATAAGAATTTTGGAGACTATATTGTGGAGCAGTTTGTATCCCACCCCATAAGAAAACCACACCTTTAATCTAGATTCTCTGTGGAGCAGAATGTAAATTAAACTGAAATGAGCAAACAAAAATCTTTGCTGTGCAGTTTGACCTGAAAGCCACAGAGGATTGCTACAGAGGATTATTTGAGTTCTAGGGAGACTGCCCTGTATTAATTCTCCTTATATCCCATAACTGTTTTTGTACCACAACTGAGACTTATTTGTTGTTTTAGCACATTTACACAGAATAGCATACAAACTAACTATCACCTTCCTCCCATTGGAAACTAGAAGCCACCATAGAATAGCATAAAGCACATTACAGTACATTTCAGGCGATTTTTGTTAAGGTAATTTTTTTTTTATTTAGGAGTCAAGGGAAGTCTGATATTTTCAGAAATTATGTGGTTTGAACAAGTAAGTGACACCAGGCCTATTTAGCTATCATTGACAGCAGATTCTTAGGGATCCCAGGTCTTGTCAAATGTAGAAGGGAACAGAGACATTCTATATTGGCTCTTGCAACTAGCCTTGGCTGTATTGGCTTTTGCAGCTGGATTACCCGACCAGGCTTTATACATTTGCCTAGTCAACACAATACCTACTGCATGTTGCACTTCAGGGTCCAACTTCTCTAGCTTCTAACTTGATAGAACTTCCAGGTCTAGATCTAGAAATAGCCATGGATCCAGGCTGTTTTCACATATTACCGGATTGTTACTCAAATGTATACTCCTAGAGGTGTGCAGCATCCTCCTTGCATGTAGAACACACAGCAGTACCTGGTGATTACAAAGGGACTATAGCCAGGTCTATACCCCGGTCCTAGATCTCAGCAGTACTTTGTGTAGGAATGGGGAAGTTCCCAGAAATAAGGTGGAAGGTAGAAATAAATTGATTTTTTGTATTAAGAACAATAAAAGAAGGGGGGAGTAGTCAGAGGTGCACAAGAAATAAAGCACATGTTCACATCCACACAATAGAGCAATGAAAACAGCAAACCCTAACTTCTAATGGATCCTAACCAATACAATCCTAATAGTATAGTAGGGGGGCAAATGAAATACACAAACCCATCCTGATGTAGAAGTCCCAGAAGGTCTGATGGAAAGGAATGGAAATAGGATCAGAATGAAGATGGAGATCAGTTTGTGTCTCCAAAGATCCTGCGTTTGGCCCAAGTAGCAGTAGCAGGAAGTTCGACAAAAAACTACTGCAAAGTATTGGGGTTTTGAGGGCTACATTAATACAGAAAAATACATAGATCATGGGAGGAGACAAGGTGCTCTTGAACCAGGTTTGGATTGGAGCCAAAAAGTTCAGACCTTATTGGTGGATCTTCCTGATAATGGTTAGGCAGGAAAGTTTCTTCCATGGAGGAGGACCTTAAGGGGAAGAACGTCTCTGTCAGTCCCTGGTAGTTAGATCCCCAAATTCTCCACAGCTAACACAGAGGGGTTCCAGCTGAAGTAACTTTATTAGAGATCCATTCAGTTCAAGGTGCTCAGACAGTGGCATTGGCAGAAGTGGGGCTAGCAATGTTAGTTATAGGGAATATTCCCGCCTTGGGAAAGAGGACCGTTAATAGGGGAGGTTGGAGTGAGACATTGTTTTAGAGTAGACAGTGAGAAAGATGAACTTATCTTTGGTTCTCAAGGAGGATACATTTCGAGCCAGTTTCAGCTGGCAGTCAAGGACACTGGCTCAGCGGAGTGAGAAAGAGAAAGAAAACATTTGTGAGATAACCTACTGGCATTGCAGCAATAAAGAATTTCCCATACTCTCAGAGACCAGAGGCAGAGCCCATATACATTCATGGCAGATATGCAGGAGGCATATATGACAGTCTCATTGATAGGTATTGTATTCAGGAAGGAAAACAACCTAGACTGCATTGCAGCCATTTGATGTGACTGAATACCAAAGGAAAAACACAGAATGAGAAATAAAAGTCTCATCCTCAGAGAGTGATGTGTTTACAAATTATTGTTAAATGTGTGGCCAATCATTTCATGTATTTGAACCATAAAGTTATCAAATGGCTGAGACACTGTTATTAATTTGGATTTAGGGAGGGGTACATAGGTGCACGTGTTCCCAGACAAATGTTCTTGTATGATGGGGGGCTTCCCTTTTGAAGTGCAGGAAGTGCATTGGAATGCCAGTGGTTCCTTGACCTCCCATTAGTATTTTGATGCACTTTTGATTCCAAAACTCAGAAGAGACCAAATTAAGAAAAAAATGCAGTGCCTTCCTGGGGAGGGGCGGGGGGAGGTCTATAGAAGGGCTCTCAGCTATGTTCAGGATGGATTTGTGTGTTCCAAAGCTTTATCTTTGGGCAACAGGATGTTACACTAACGTTGCACTGTCATTAGAAATGGGACTGTCTTGCCCACAAACAAAAATCCAATTGTGAATGATTGTAAAAACATAGCAAGCAACAATTTATGAGTGAAACTCCTGTGTAGCCCTGTTATATGTAATCACGTGATCAAAGATGTGGATGAAGAACAGGAAAATTTCCCTTTAGTACTAACTGTACTAATATTGAACATCTTCCAGGCTGACTTGGTTACTCTGAAAATAGCTTGCATGGAAATGGTGTACTGAATTTGGCACCAAACTTCACCTGGCACAGGATCATGTTCTTACTTCGGTGGTCCTAGACAAATACGTCAATATGTCTATATTATCAGTACACTGCAACAAGCTGCAGGATACAGTTGCACAGAAGCTCAAGGACCTGATGGTAATATCTTTTGTTATAGCAGCAGATTCTAGAAAATCAGATTTTTTGTCTGAATCGTATGAGTAACAGAGAAGCACACAGCTAGATTAACTATGTTGGAGTTAATATATGGCCCAATTACTATTAATTGTCCTAATAAAAGAAAGAAGAGGATGCATGAAAAAGAGCAGAAGTAAATTAACCAAAGGGGAAAACCAGTATCAAGCAGCTAATTTGGCTTAGCAGTTGAAGAGTTAAAGAACTATTACAGGGTCACAGACTAAATTGTAAAATTAACCCATACAAACTAAATCAGACAGCTGAAATATATCTGGGCCAGGATTCTTATTTAAAATGTAGGAACTATTCGCATTCAAATGAAATCACCTATTTTACTTTATTTTAACATTATTATGGGCTAGGATTAAAATATATCAGGAAAGGATTTATTATCTACATTACAATGATCTATAACAAGTTTTATTTCCATTTTAACTTGAGGAACTTTGACAGATCTGAATAATGCATGGGTTTCCTCTCAACGAAGACTGTGAGCAGGGCTGAACATTCTCTGGTTTCCTCACTCTTGTTCCAGAGGACAGGAGTAAAACTAATGCATGGAAATTATAAGTAACTGAATTTCAGCTAAGTACTGAGAAAATTCCTAAGAGCTGATCAACAATGGAACAGAGTGGCATGGGATATTGTGGACTATCATTCACTGGGGGTATTCGAGCAGAGGCTGGATGGCCATCTATTGGTAATGCTGTAGTTGCATATGTCCTGGAATGAGGAGCAGGTGGGCAGAGCTGACATGTTATTGTCATAAAGTAGCCTAGTGGAACCTCAACAGCTGGAAATGGCCATTCCATACCAGATGAGTTCCTTTTACAGCCCATTGGGAAAACAACCTCTGGTGTGCTAATGCCTTGCTATTGGGCAAGTGGATATTATGGGTTCCAAAACCCCAGTTTCTGATGGAGTAGTGTTCCTTTAGCACTTATGGAGGAAAGCCTGTGTGTGTGAAGATGTCTGTATGTAGATGATCCTGTGTGTCAGTTCTAGGAATGGCAGGCCATGACAGATAGATCCCCAAACCCCTCACAGCAAGTACTCCAGGGTCTTGGTTGAAAAGGTTTTATTATAGAGATCCATCAAGTTCACAGGTCCTTCAAAGATGCATAAGAATTGGCAGGAATGAGAATACAAGCTAAGGCACTTTGATATAAGGATTAGCATTCCCCCCCTCCCCTGGGGCAGTTAGCAAAAAGGCACGAAAGTCCCAATTCTCATGAGAAATACAATAGCTTTGTCTGGTCAAAGAAAGGCCAGAAGATTGCAAGGAATTTGACTCCCTCTGTCCCTTGCGAAGAGTTACACTTTAGTACAAGGTCAGGAGCAGGCTTCAGACATAACAGTCTCAACATTAGTATTTTCATTTTTAGGCAAGCTTAAGATGGCATGAATCTAATGGTCACAGTACATGAGCATAATAAGAGAGCATATCGATACAAAGTATGATCAAATCAATACAGGGAACAGAGAACATATGAATGGCATGGATAAATGGTATGCAGACATGACACTGTGTGTGTGTATAACTGTGGGTGGTTATACAACAGGACCAGCAGCCATGACTTGTCCATACCCACCTGCTTTCTCTAGCATTGGAATGGGGTAGATGTACAGAAACTATAAGTCTCCATTTACTTAGTAATATTTTTCTATGACTTTATTTCCTTAGTTCTAGTTCTCTATTGCACTTACTTTGTGCCTTTTTAGTAATAACATTGTTTAAGTTATGCATCGCCTTGATTCTTATCAAATGTCTTTGACTGCTAGCCAACACTACTGAGGGAACCCTTGGACAACTGTACCCCTGGGCAGTTGCTGAGATACAGAGGGAGGTCCCCAGCATGTGGGCAAAGTATCCAGAGGTGGTGGCAAGCTACTAAAGGGTGACAGAATGCATACCTCAACTCAGGAAAGATTCCATCGAGTCTAAAAAGATACCTGAAGGCTGCTGAAGGAAGCAGCAGGTATAAACTGGCTGATGACAACAGTCATGCAATCACAACAGTCTGGTCATGACCAACATGTCTGAGTAACTATATGGTGGCAACGCGTATGGGAAATAAATATTTAATTTTCTTATTCCACCAGCCCTGGGCAGTAGCTTTGTGGGGGTTAGTGAATTTAGGGAACTGGCTACCCTGTCTGGTGGCATCTCTGAGGAGAGAGAGGAACCTGTGTATAGTAGAGTTATGGCTCTTGATCTAGTAATTAGAGTCTAGACTGGTGGTAGTTGTGACAGTCCTGAATTGCTTGTAAAGCCCAGAACCTGTAAAGGGAGGTTTATGGTGGGTGGCTGTGTGTACAGGGGTCTGAGGAACTATCTGCCACTTGGGGAAACTGAGAAGTATACATGTCAGTGATAAGCAGAAAGATGTAGAGGGATCATCTATATTTAATGCAAATGAACCAGTATGATAAATTTGGTGGTATTGCACTATATAGACTTGAAATATCTAAATACACATACGTAAAATAAATAAACAGTACAATCCTAAGCAGAGTTACATCTTTCTAAATCCATTGACTTCAAAGGACTTACAAGGGTGTAACTGTGCTTAAGATGTCAGAGTTAGGCAGTTTAATTCTCACCAGGTCTTTTCCAGATAAGTATCTGAATTTTTTGACTCAAGGGAGCATCACAGAAAGCTGATGCAAAATACTTAATGACTGTTATAAAAAACTGCAGTGAAAAAAAAAGTTAAGTCTATTTCAAATTGTATAATAAATTGAGCAATGATACAGCTGTGCTTATGTTTCAAGATAGCCCAGGGCTTTCCTCAGTCTGACAGACGGCCTTCTCTGAGATTGCTCTTACAATTTAAGCTTTAGCCATCTGAGTCAAAAGGATGTTTTTAATATTCAAGCAAAAAAATCTAGAATTGGCAGCATAACTCCTGGAAAGAATCAACCTGCAACTGGGAACCTAGCTTTGTTGCCTTCCAATACCTCATTATGTCATATGTGGCACCTGTGGGGATAAATCAATCCACTCGCCATTTCCAGACACACCTGCCAGCGGCTGTTGCTGACTGTGAGATCATGCCTTTTTGTAAGAACTGTTGTTTCACTGTATACCAGGGGGATTGTTGATAAGGAAAAGATTGGTAGAGGCCAAATGATAACATTACACAACTGACTAGTTCTATTATATATAAATAAAAGATATTGCCTGGTTTACATTAGCCCCTGTCTGGGCTAAGTCTATACCACTTGTGAGCAATCAAGCTGAACTCAGTCCACTAGCCTCATAATATGGCTTGTTAGGCCTGTGCCTTGGATACAGATATACTTCAGTGACATAGGCCCTGAACAGTACTACAGTGTATACATCACAGCTTTCCCTAGAGATAAAATGGACTAAATATAACCTGTTTTAGCATTAGGGCTGCCAGTTCTGGGCTGGGAAATTCCTAGAGATTTGGGGGTGGAGCTGGAGAGGGTGACGTTTGAAGAGGAGAGGGTCTTCAGCAGGGTATAATGCCATAGAAGCTGCCCTCCAAAGCAGCTGTTTTCTCCAGGGGAACTAATCTCTGTCATCAGGATATCGTAATTCCAGGAGCTCTCCAGGCCCTACCTGGAGGTTGGCAAATGTAGTTAGTATTTACATTAATAACGCTCCTCTCCTCTCCAACACTAAGTCAATTGACTTCAATGACTTAGAATAACTGTGTTGAATTGTTCTATTACTACCCTCTGTGATCCTTCCAAAAAATATAATTTGCAATGTAATCCTATATAGAGTTACTCCAGTTTTAATGCACTGAAATCAAAGGCCTTAAGACTGGAATAACTCTACATAGGATTGTTCTGCCAGTCAAAGTTATTCATGCTTGATCACATCCTTAGTAGATCAGTGTAAAGTGTTGTGTGTTTGAAGACTTTTCAGAAGCTTCGATTGGCAACGAATATGAAGGTGAGATTGTAGACTGGTAAAATTATAAGGTTCATATCTTTAAATTATGCTGTTTTGCACGTATTTATGGTTGTTTTTTTGGTTTTTAACTGTATTTATATGTTTTAATGCCTTGAGCATTTTATTGTAACCCACCGTGAGCCTATTCGTGGGGAGGGCGGGCTATAAATTGAATGAACGAATGAATGAACGAACGAACAAAAATAAATAAATAAATAAATAAATAAATAAAATGTAGATACTGTTTACCAATTAATTTCCAGGCACAATTCAAAGTGCTTGTCTTTATCTTTAAATCCCTAAATGGCATAGGACCTGGACTCTAGGGCTGTTTGTGTTAGTGCAGCGTGGTTAGAACTGTAGCTGAGCTATCAATAAGGCTCCCACACACTTATAGTAGTAAAAGTGTATGTACATTTATTTTACAGTGACTTATATACAGGACTTTGTTCTCAGTGTCAAAGTGCTTCGCCAAGCACTTAATGGAACAAGCTCCACACTTACGCCAGACACAGCTGGCTTATATACATCGATAGCACCCCCCCCCCCCAGTGTCCAATCCCTGAACATCAGGTGAGGTGACAAAGGCTGTTTCTTCGCTCTTGCATCATCCAAGGACCTGTCAAATAGATCTTTTACATCAGTTGTGACAGACAGACCTAAACAGCAAGATGCACACATGCTTCTTGGCTCATTATGTCAACAGTTTGGTCCTATATGAGCCTGCTTGTTCATGAAGATCTTTTACATAAACCCTTGCTCTGCAGTTGCAAGGCCTTGAGCTCTAGTGGTGGGTGGCTCTGGCAGTGGGTATGGGTGGAAATGGTGTTGTGAGATGCTGTGATGTCATTTCCAGCCACAACCCCAGAAGTGATATCACTACAATGTGTTGTCTAGGAATCTTTCCAATCTCTATTGTTTTACTATAAAGATCCTAAAGCATCACCACTACAAGGTGATATCACTTCTGATTTTTTGGGGAGGAAATGACATGGCATTGCACAATCTCATTTCTCCCTATCTGTTTCCCCCCACTGCTCACTTGAGCAGCAGTAGCAAGGACGAAGGAGGACCCCTGGGAACCCTCCTACTGGACGCTCTGTATGCCTCTGCCTTCTAAAGAAAGCAAAATAAGTAGTCTCGATTAGAGATGGGCACGGAACAAAAAATGAACCAGGAGGTTCATGGTTCATGGGTTTCACGATCCCCCCTCCCCGCCGCCTGCCAGCTGATAGTTTAGAGGGACCTGCTCTTGCAAGTTCCTCAGGGAAATGGCCATTTAAACTGCCCCTGTAAAAGGAAGCGGCTGACTCACCAGCAAGCTGGGTTGCCACCTGGGGTCAGACGGGGTGGAGGCGGGACAAAGAACGATGGTGGAGCATCCATCCCATGAGGAGCCAACCACATGGTCAGCGTCATTGCTGCTCGAGCATCTGCCGGATCAACATGCAGGTACGGAGGCAGAGGCTCGGGTGGGATGTTCACCCCCCCTTCCCCCCTGCCGCTCGGTGGAGGTGGGGGAGAGCCCGGGATCTCCCCCTTCCCCGATAGAGGGTCTGTGCCTCTTTGGGGTTAGGGGGGCCAGGGGGGTGGGGGGATCTGCCCCCTTCCCCCCGCATGAGCCCCGCAGCAGCCCTTACCTCCGGTGGGCCTGGGGGGGCGGAAGGCGAATCGGGCCTGACCCTAGGCCTATGGCCCGAGCCACATTTCCAGGCCCCTCAGATGCTGGGGTGACCACCCGGCCACCACCCAAATAGGCTGGCGCGATCGTGGCGCCTTGCATGATGGCGGTGCGGGGCGGCCTGCCCAGCCGCTGCCTGGACGGGCTGGCACGGCTGTGGCCGGCTCGTGCCGTAGCTCAGGCCCCTCGGGGGCCTTTCCCAGTGGCAGCATGGGGTGGACCGCCCAGCCGCCGCCTGAGCAGGCCCAGTGCAGCCACGGCCGGCCCGAGCTGCAACTCCAGGCCCCTTCGGGGGGGGGGCGTTTCATGGTGGCGGCACGGGGCGGACTGCCCATCTGCCGCCTGAACAGGCCGGTGTGGCCTTCGCCGGCACACGCCACAGCTTCGGCCCCTCGGGGGCCTTTCCCGGTGGCGGCCATTTAAACTGCCCCTGTAAATACGACCCAATGAACCAGTATACAGTCCATGGAAGTTCCATGAAAAGGAGCTTCCGCAAATGCTAGTTTGTGAACCCTGAAATGGCCTGGTTTGTGGGGGTTTTCGGTCATATTTAGATTCATGCCCATCTCTAGTCTCGACACAGGATTCTGACTGGTTAAGAGGAAAAAGAGGGATATGGGAGGAAACATGCTACTATGGTCTGCTATATTACCTCTTTTTATGGCCCCTGGTCTCCAGTAACTTGAAATCTGATTCTTCTTCACTTACCAGAAAATCCACCATACCTTGCCATGACTAATTATTACACTCTGAAAAAAGTTTGAATTTACCCTTTTAATTTTGTAACATCTGACCTGATTAAGAGTTCTAGTGAACTCAAAAGCTTGCACAATGTTTTGTATCTATTTGGTTCTACTAAAAGACATTACATGGATTGTGTTCTCTAGATACAGGACCTTTTCTATAGTGGCACATCCACAGTAATTCATCTTCTGCTAGATTTGTTCATTTTTGAGCATCAGGTGAAGATTAGGTCACTCGGGGTTTTGCTGATTCTTTGTTAGCCTGTCTTTTACACACCAACTACTGCTATTATTGGCCTCTTATACCTTATAACCATTAAACAGCTGCACTATTTTTTAAAAGTTGCTGCAACTATTTGAGTACCTAATGTTTTACTCCTGGTGGTTTTATTTCCTGATTCATTTTTTGGCTTGGAACAAGATATAATTTAAAAAAACAACTGTTTTTACAACTACAGGCAGGCAACAAAAATAGATTTAATGAGGTCCCGAATGAAAGATACATCTGGATTGGTGGATCATATTGTGCCTGGTTGACATAGGTTTTTCAATATTTGGTTTCAGTTGGGTCCTAACAAGTGTAGCCTCAAAGAGTTATAGTCCTAAGATCATTTGCTAAGAAAATGACCTATTGACCCAATTAGATCGATCATCTTTACAACTGCAGTGAATATTTTGTGTGAATTAATTTATACTTCTTTAACATACCTTCAGTATGAAGGAGAAGGTGCTTCTGTATATCTATGATGCTGCGATCTTCACAAATGATGTGTCCAAAAATCATATATATCCTGCTTGCAATGCTTTTCTCTTCAGTTGAATATCTCATGATCTCACACTGATGATTTGTTCACAATTCAAAATAAACAGGTCTTTCCCTGGTCTTGCTTCTGAGCTATTGTGGTTTCAGTATGAAAGCTGCCTGGATAGTTACTGTTAGCATAAGCTCATGATTTACTTGACTGGTTTGATTACATGTGCCCCAGAATCATCATGGAAGATTGCTTATCATTTAAAATCAGTTAGAGTTTGAGTGTATGTCCTGTTTTTCTGGATGTACTGTTCATTAGTCAACAACAGCACCCATCATTTTTGTATATGAACTATAATTCCAAGGTGGCAGTATGAGAATAAGCATAGTATTTCATTTCAGTGTACAACACTCTCTGAATACTCTTCTGTTTGAAAGTCAAGGAGGCAGAACGGGCAAGGCTGGAATCTTAGAGACACAATCCTTACTGCTCCCTCCAAAGGAGGGGGGGGGAATACCAAGGTCAGCACTTCTTTTGTTATTTGTAGTTGTTGTTGGGTAAGTTGGACAAAGGTAGAAAAGAAATGGGGCAGCCACAATAAACAAGTATGAGAACAGGCATGCAAAACCCATTTGCGTTGCAATTTTGAACTATTTTAAGTGGTCTGTACAAAGCAAATTGTGTTTGATTATTCAAGGTTGTTGCTCACATCTTGAAATTTGAGCAGAGGAGTGATTGAAAATTATTTCTGGCCCCTGTCTCATTTCTGAACATTCTGTCTGAGATCAAGGTTGTTGATTGGCTAGTGGGATGTTTTCTGTGTTGAGGTTAAATAAGAGTGTGCTGTGTGTTTGGTTGAGAAGGGGGGAGTTTTTGCATAAGAGTTACAAAGAAGGGTTTTTTTTTTAAAGAGATATTTCTTACAGGGTATGCCTGTTATTCCTTCAGAGCCATGTTGTAACCAGAGAATAAGCCTATTCAAAAACAAATCATCATTCCCCAATATGGAAGCTTTGTCTTTTATTACCCCCTTTGACTTACAGCCAACTTTCTCATCATTGTGGACCACACCTAAGTGCTTCTTTTCTTGATGTTTCAGTTCCCCACAGCAAGAGGAACAAGGACTCTCTTGTTTTTCATTGAGCTGTCTTCTTCCTTGCTTTATGTTCTGCTACTGGTTTTGTGTTCCTTTTTTTGGCTGACTCATTTTAGAAGTTACAGTGTTGCCTTTTTCTGCTTTTAACATATGCATGACCCAGTGATAAATTTGGCCAATTACGTGTAGGGGGAAAAGGGAATGGTAGCCAGTTATACCTAATATATTATGTTTGAATTAGGCAAGTACCGCTTACTTTGCCAGTGATGGCAATGTAGCCTTGAATCAACATATGATTAAAGTTCTGGTTGTGAAAGAAATGAACCTCTTGACCAAAGAAGAATAAACTTAATGGAAGCAACTTTTTCACTGTCTTCCTGACATATTTGCCATGTTATTGTAAAGGATCTCTGTGATATAGGCTATGGACAGCTCATTAGTTCTATTTTTGTTCTTTCACTGGAGAATAATAAGACCGTTCAGGTTATAGATCAGATGATTAAGTGAAAGCTGATTGACATTTATTAGTAGACCATTCTTCTGAAAAACATGAGAAGAAGACAGGCCATGACAGGAGATTCATTATTTTTTTGGTCTAAAAAGAGCGTGTGTTTTTGTTAAGCACATGTATATAGGTTTCTAATGAGCAAATTGCAATATAATTCTTATATGATTCATATTTAATCCCATTTCTTTTTCTGAAAAGGGGGTACTGAAAAAGAAAGATGTCCATTGCCACATGCTGTTTCCATGATCTGAGCCAATCCAGGGGAAAGTCGATCATTGTTTGCAGTAACCCATAACAGTAACTGGAACTTATTATGTTACTGGAATGGGACTCCTTGCAAGTAAGAGAGGGGAATTAGCAGCAAGGAGAAAGCTATACGACAGGGGTAACAAGTGGAATCTCCACCAATTTTTACGGGGTCCCCTCCCCAAGGCAACTGATGAGACGGGTAGTCTTCAAAGTAATTTTATTTAAGGAGAAAATACACATGCACAAGAAGTAATTAATGGTTTATGCAAGCATGCAGAGTCCTAAGAAAGTAGCCAGAGGTTGGAATAGAGTGAGGGATTTGGGGTATATTTACTTATCCACAAAGTGGGGTTGTAGAGTAGTCCATGAAGGAAGAGGGTTTCAAACGGCCAGTGTTCTCAACCAGGAGAGTCTTAGGGAAGGAGACCCTAAAGGTACAGTGATCAGATCCAAAGAAGCGAGCACAATTTGAATGGGGCAAGAGCCTTGGTTTTTATAGGGCAATATGTGTCTTGAGGCTGGGGACTCCCCTTAGCCACTGAAACAATGACTGTAAAGGTCATCTCCTGGGAATGACAAAGGTGCTATCAGGATGTGACAAAAGAGTAAGATATGATTTTCCTGATGCTGGACAAATAAACGGTTGCTAATTAATGTCCCCAGAGCCAGGCTGATGAATTTGGATCTTGATTACATATTCCCAGGAAGAAACTACAAACTTATCAGTGCTGTTTGATGGCTCTCTGATTGTAGGATAGGAATCAAATCACAGAAAAGAGGGGTGATTAGAATGTAAGGGTGATGACTCAGCAAGAACCTTTTTTGTCACAACTGCCCATCTGCAGCATGGATGGGCAGGAATGAATCATACTCGATCACTCGGCATTTGTATCAACATTCCATTCATGGCTCACTCTCCCAGGCGGGAATCGGCAACAATTTGCCCAGCCATCTGGAATTTCCATAATGCAGATCAAGCTGTGTTAATTCAGGGGCTCTGTGATTTTTATATCGCAGGCTGCTATTAAACATGGCAGAGGCTGAGGTTGACTGCTCACAATTAATCCATAACAGTAACTGGAACATATTAACCGTATGAAGGACAAAAGGGGATGTCCAACAGCTGACAAGGTTCCTATATAACATTGCTTCTGAGGACAGCTCTGGTTAGGATAACCTCAATGAAACTGCTTGATCATTAGGGGTAGAAAGCAAGATTTGCAGAAGTTGTAACCCCTACTCCCCTAGTCTACGATCCTCATAGAGTTGCCAGAAAATTAGACTTGTAAGCTCAAGAACTTGCCTGAGGCAGTTTTGGAAAAGAAAAACCATAGGAAATATTTGAATGCTACATATTGATGCATGTCAGCTTTCCCCCACATTATGCCACTTGCCATTATCCTCTGTTTCTCAGTTTAAACATTTTCATATATTGATGGCACAATTTTATGTATACTATATAAGCACACACATAAGAAAAGAGAAAAAAAATCCCAAAAGTGTAACAAGAGACTCACTCAAGTAGACATCAATGAAGACAAAAATGAGAAAGAAAGCGAAACAATATTCTACTAGAAGACATAAAAGCAAAATGCCAGTGGGGACTACGTAGCACATCCCAGAAATTGTTGTCTGCCTGAGCTTGACAGTGTTAGACAAGAAATCATTTCTTCCACCCTTGAAATATGCATTCAGATGTGAGTTTCATTAAATGCACACCAATATATTGCTATCTATTCCAGTCAAGTCTGATAATGAATATGATGCTGAGATAATACACCTGTCTGGCCTCATAAACGCTCTGCTGGGGGGAACCCCCCCCCCCACTAAGATTAGGCTATGTAAGTGAAATTGGCACAAATAGGCATGCTATAAGCAATTTTGCTACCCTTAATTACTTCATTGCAGGATTGGGAAGCCCATTCAGTAAATAAACAAAATAATAATAATTAAATCTCCTTGACACTTAGTCAGCCAATAATATTTTGTCTTGAGATTTGGTCACCTGCAGTTAACTGCAAGCCTCAGCAGAAGATAATCAAATAGAAAATGCAGAATTAGTGTTACTATCAATTTAATGTACAAATGGTTCTCAAAGAAATTAAAGGCCACAGCTGAATAGCAGAAATCCTTTCACTATTAAATCCCAGTGGTCTGAACAAAACCCAGTAGAGGGGTTCTTTCTAAGATGTGGCGTTCTTTCTAACACCATGATGGGAAACAAGCATTATAAAGCATTAAAAAACCTCACTTAAAGAACTTGCAGGGCTGGATTAATGATTCTGTTAAGCAAGATCGCAGTGGAATTAGGACTCTTGCTATTTTTGGTCAGTTATCTGACAAATTCTTTTTAGAGACTTCATATCCTGCTCTCTATGCTCGGTCTCTTAAAATGATTCCTGATATGGAAAATGGTGGCTATTTCCTTAGGACATGACTATCAGGTATGAAAACCAATGTCATTGTTAATTTCACGTATTGGGTAAGCATGCTTACAGGTATGGATTGAGTACTAACAAAGCAGTATGACGTTTGGACAGGGAGAGTGTGATTCTGTTCATTCTTCTGCACTGCTCAGCAGCTTTCATTATTATCAGTCATAGTATCCTTCTGGACTGCCTTCCAGGGTTTGGACTGGCAGGCACTGTTTTGTAGTGCTTTCAATCCTACCTTGAAGGTAGGTTTCAGAACGTGGTGCTGGAGGACTGCTGATTGGCCCTGTGGCCTCTGGCCTACGAGGTCCCATAAAGTTCCATCTTGTCCCTCATGTTTTTCAACATTTATGTAAAGCTGTTGGGAGAAGTCATCCTGAGGTCTGGGCTGAGATGCAAACTAAATGCTACCATTTTTACAAGTTCATCACAGAGCCTACTTGTGTTCCCTGCAGCCTCACAGCAGCTGTATGGAATGGCTTCTGTAAAAAAAGGAGACTCCAAACAGGCTCAGAGTGTCACTATGTCCTGTCTTCCCCCCAAGCCATTGTCCCACACAAAAACATTTCTGCTGTTCCATGTTCATAGAATGCCCATGTGAAACAGCAGAAATGGGGAAATACTACCCTCTGGAGTGTTTCCACACCCAAAAATGTCTTGGGGAGGGGGAGGCAGGAGCCCTCCCCCAAAGGTGGCATTCTGAACTCATTAGTGTGTGTGGGGGTTCTCTCTCTCTTTTTTTTTTAAAAAAGAAGATATTTACCGCCATTGCTGTGTGGCTGCAGGGAACATAAGTTGACTCTGTGGTGAAATTATAAAAAGTGAATGTTTAGTTTGGCTCTGAGTGACCACCAATATATGGATGACACTTAGTTCTGTCTCATGTTTTCAGCAGATCCCAGGAAAGCTGGAGGCAGTTTGTGGATGGATGGTGGCTAACAAGCTGAAACTTAATCCTGATAAAATGAATATGCCCTTAGTGAAAAGAGGTCTAATCTAGGAACAGAGATGTCTCCTGTTCTGGATGAGGTTGCACCTCCTCTAAAGGTGCAGATTTGTAGCTTGGGGGTGCTGCTGGACCCCAGCCTCCTTTTGGATAAAAAGGTGGCAAGGGGTACTTTCACCAGCTTTGTTGGTAAGCCACCTGTATCCATTCCTGGGCAGGAAAGATTTTGTCACTGTGGTGCATGTCCTGGTAACATCTGTATTACTATAATGCACTTTAAGTGGGCTGACTTTGAAGACTATCTGGAAACTACAGTTGGTACAGAATGCTGCAACCAGAATCCTGATTGTAGTGGGGTATAGTGACCCACTCTAGTCATCCCGTTCTCCAGCAATTCCAAGAAAACTTTTCTTTACTAAGAGAGTGAAATCCTTTCATCAGACTGATGGAGAGAAACAGCAGCAACCGGCTCTGGCGCTGGCGGGCATCCGGTGGCTGGAGGAGGGAGGCGAGGGGCTGCCGGGCATGCGGGGAGCCTGCTGTGGTGGCCACCCTGGCTGGGCGAGGGGTCCGCCCATCACTCTAGTCTTGTTCCATCTACAATGGCTCCTAATTTGCTTCCGGGCCTACAAAACCACTTTCTGTTTCCTAATACCAGTTCTTTCCAATAATATTTACACTTAAAAATTATTTGTGTTTCTGTACTCTGTAAGTGTTGTACAATGGTGTAAAATGGTGAAAAAGTCATAAAATAAAGTAATGGCTCAGGAATACCAATATTAAAAATGGATAAAATGAAAAAGCCGTTTACCAATAACATATGAAAAGGAAAAAAGGCATTATGTATATTCCTTGCGAAGCGCCCCATGGCGCAGAGTGGTAAGAGGCAGTATTGCAGTCCAAGTTCTGCTCATGACCTGAGTTCGATCCTGGTGGAAGCCAGGTCCAATAGCCGGCTCAGGGTTGACTCAGCCATCCTTTCAAGGTCGGTAAAATGAGTACCCAGTTTCTTGGGGGTAAAATGTAGATGACTGGGGAAGGCAATGGCAAACCACCCCGTAACAAGTCTGCCAAGAAAACATCATGATACAACGTCCCCACATGGGTCAGTAATGACTCGGTGCTTGTACAGGGTGCTTGCACCTTTACCTTACCTACATTCCTTGTTCTATCTCTCTATTTAGTGAAACAGCCAAGAAGAAATAGTTTGATCTGAGGCACCCAATTTTTCTTCCTATTGTATTCTTGCTTGACAAAGACCGGAAGACTAGTCATTGCTTAGTGAGCTGTTACTGCAATTGACAATGAAATCATTAGTCTTCTGAAGGATTTTGTTGTGAACTACATTACTCCATTTTTCACTTAAAATTCTCAGTGTGTCTTAGAGTTTTCCAGTTTGTCAAAAATAACTACGGCTTTCACATTCTGTTGTGTCAAGAATATGAAATGTCTGACATGAAGGGACCTAGCAGCTTACTTCGCTTTCAGTATCACTGCCATGAAAAGTAAATATGTACAGAAATGATGGGCTTGAATTGGCTAACCTTTAGCACCTAATTTCAGTCCATGTGTAATTCTACCTACTCCCTCTCTGTCCAAATATACACTGGGAGCAGTGTAGAAAGACATATTCTGGAATGCTACAAATATAGATTTATCTACAACATCAGTCTTCCTCAAACAACAAGGGAGTGCTGAAATCTCTTAGTCTAAATCAATGGGCTTAGGCTGGAGTCACTCTACTTAGGATTGTACTGCATATGCACTTGTATAGGTGCTGTCCCTATGACTGGGAATCCAGCATACTGCAAGAATATACCTTTTTTAAAAAGTTATTTGCCATTGTAAAAATTGTAGTACTAGTATACAATGCTCCTTTCTATGCAAATTAATGAAGATAAAATTTTGTTAAACTTCCAAGTTGATTTCCTTGAAAGGCCTTATATTTTTTGGCAAAATGCTAAACAAGACGGTTCTAGATATGGAGTTCTCTGTCAGCTGTATTTTAAATCTATATTAAAAATGTCTTAAGGAACTTATATTAAATCCAAACTCTCAAATACAAGCTAATTAAGAGACTTAAAATTCTCCTGATGAGAGTTAATTCTTGCATTCTGGACAAATTCCAAGGTAATTATGTCTTCCTCCCTAAATTTTCCTTGTAGTTTAATTGGAATTTCCTACCTCTTTGTATAAAATGGTAAAGGCACTCTGTGAAATTGCAGATGATGCCTGACCCAACCCCAAAGGAGCTGCATTTTCCAATTTCAATTAACACACAAGGTTTGTGATGGAAAATATAAAAGCTTTAATAAATGCAGCAAATTCAGGAGCACAATGAAGGAAGGAAAATAGAAGATATAAAAAGATAGAAACAAGGCATTTTAATATGGTTAAGATTTATATGCTATTTGATAAAGGGTTGGATCAAACCAGCTTTTCTGCTGGGTAAAAAGAAAGAAGGGGTTGGTCCCCTCTGAATATCAAAAAGACTATTCTGAGAACCATGGGACCTCCATGCACAAAAATATATGGGATGGGGGCTGTAGGAGACAGGGGAATTGGATGACATTTCAGGAAAAACTTGGCTGGATCTAACCCAGTATCTGGTAATATTTTCATTGACTATTTAGACCTGTCTTACAAGAAGAAGCAGTGACCAGACATCAAGGGTGATAACTCCTCCTGCCACTCCCCTAATCCTGGACCACTATAGGTAAACTTAGGAGGTATCATTATGCTGTAATTTCCAGTTGCTCTGTAACTTTAAGTCTCATCTCAGGTCTCATCCTCTTCTAAAGTGAAAGGTCTGGAGGATGTGGGAAACATGAAATCTACACGTTTACTAAAGGGATGCCATCCAAAACAGCATCCTCACAGAGTATTTTCCAAGCACCTGGCACGATGTTTCAAGGCCCCATCATGTGCCTTGCCATAATTACAAGTCTTTATGTGCCTACCAGTAGCAACAGTACATGCAGAAATTCATGCAACGGTGGCATATCTCATGATTTGGTAATTACTGGATGACATTTAATTCGACCTCTGTAGCAAATACATAGTCTCACTGTATAGAGTCTCAATAGTAAGTCATCAGAAAGAGGCTAAAATATGTAGAATCTGGTGTAGTATCCACTACTTCCCATTTTCTCTTCTCACTCCCTTGGTCTACCTGTGTTTAAGTATTTGTGTCAGCACAGAAGGATGTAGCAGTGCAATAGCCAAAATGAATGAAATGTGAAACACAGCTGAAATTTTCTAGCAACATTCAAGCAAGACATCCTTTATCCTGGCATAGTCTCTGATGAATGGCATGAGAGTAATCTCTTGGAAAAGCAATCATCTTGAAGCCTTAGATCCTAGTGTAACAGATGCCTATAGTGCTGAAATGCCATTAGCGGATGTTCATCAAAAAATTCTGTGAGAAACAACTAAGCTTCTCTCCTGGAAAGTGATGATAAATCTGTATCAGAGAAAAAGATCATCTGTTTTCTGAGAGTTTGTAATGATGGTGCATGCACGTTGATGTTGCTGCTTATATGTACATTATCATATTGCCCTCTGGTTTCACCTCCCCTACACCAACCACATAAGAATAGATATGACAGACACCCACTTAAAAATTCATCTTCACCCTTCCACCCAAACTGGAGATCATGAGATGGTTTTAAATCTGGATGAAGAAACAGCAAGTGCTGTGTAACCTATGGTAAAATATCAAAAGACTGGACCAAATAGATGCTTCCCTCCAAACAAAAGGCCATTCGATCAGTTAGTCTGAACACATAGTTTACTGCAACTAATGAGAATTCCACTGAGACTGAGCATTTAGCCTTCAGTGAGTTTTGGTCACCTATCAGTGAACACAGATGTGCAGAGCCTTTTCTAATTTAATATTTAGGGAAATAGTGCAAATGATTACAAGGTGGACAACAAAATGTTTATTAGATTTTGGTGTCATCGCTACTGAAAAAGAGTATGAAAATGTTAAAAAATGCTATCAGTTCCCCACAACTAAAATGAGTCACTAAAATGTCCAAGTGGCATTACTATCTATAAGTCTGGAGTAACTATTTTCAATGCAGGTAAAAGAAAATAATTCTCTTGTAACTGGGAATGCTCATGCTCTGTTTGCTGGTTGTGATTTTTCATTGATAGATCAGCTGTAAATGAGCAGTTTGAGCCTCTTCATTGGATTACTTTTGAGGTATTCCACCAGTGCAGCACATTGCAATTGGCAGCATTTCATGCATACAGCCAATAGAGAGTTCTAGCTTTTCCCTCCATCCCCACATCCCCACCTCACTGTACACTGCTTTGCAGCCAATAGTGAACAAATCAATCAATCAGTCAAAGTCAAAAAAAGATTGAGGGGAAAGGATTTATGTATTTATCCAGTCTTAAAAAGCTATGATACAAAAAGTATTCACACAAAAACAATAAAATATATATTAATTATGTTCAAATAAAACAAAGGATGAAATGCAGGAATGATTTGCTATCACTGGGTTAAAAGTTTGTATCTCCGAAATTGTCAAACATCAAAAGGTTGCTTTTTTCAATACATAATTCCTACAAGATTATGATCTTAACTAATATATACACACTATTTTAATGATACCCAACTCCAGAGCTTTTTTTCAGCTGGAACGTGGTGGAACGGAGTTCTGGAACCTCTTGAAAATGGTCACATGGCTGGTGGCCCCGCCCCCTGATCTCTAGACAGAGGGGAGTTTAGATTGCCCTCCGCACCGCCCAGCGCGGAGGGCAATCTAAACTCCCCTCTGTCTGGAGATCAGGGGGCGGGGCCAACAACCATGTGACCATATTCTCCAAGGGCAACCCACTGAGTTCCACCACCTCTTTTCCCAGAAAAAAAAGCCCTGCCCAACTCTCAAATGGTTTTATCTAGCCTTGAGAAACAACATTGTTTCCAAGATATATTTTAATCCTTTAAGTTATTTCCTGGTAATGCAGTATGTGAAACTAGGAAAATTTTATCAGTTTCTTAATTTGCCATGGTCATTTAAAATGGATTAGTAAAAGAAAATTGGATTCAGATGGTTTTATGGGATAGGTATAGCTTACCAGCAGGTTTGAAATTTTACTTTACATTTGTGAGTATTGCTTTTAAGGAGTTTATAATGTCTACAAGATCCTTGTGCATGGTTATTTAATGGGAATAATGGGCTACCGTTGAAGTCTTTGTAAAATATCTTTGGTCCTTTGTTTTATTCTAATATAATTAGAGTTTTATATTTTTTGTTGACCTGGCGTGAAAGTGTATTAAACTTTTTATATCATTTCTTTTTAAGAATAGATATTCCCTTTTCTTCGACCTTTTTGTGGGGGGTGGCTTTTTCACGTTCAGTGGATAGTAGCCTTATTTCCTCCCTTTCTTTTATTAAATCAACCAGTCGGTCAATAATTATAAATAAATGCTCTCTTTTACAAAAATGGCACTTCTTGGAGCACTTCCAGGAAGTGACATCATCAGACAAGCACTGGGAGGCATGCACAAGGCACGAGGTGCCAGGTCTCCCCCTCCTGCTGCGAGGATATAGAGACCTAGGAGTAGAGATGGGCACGATCCGCATTGCAATTGAAACCCCCCCACAATAATGGTGATCGCGCAATCAGGACCCGGCGGATCGTGCTCAGGCACGGCCAACGATCCAGAGGTCAGGAGGGGGGTTGGATCGGGGCTTGATTGGGGTGATCATGCTCGGATCGGGAAGCCAGACACTCAGGCGCCAGCAATCTATTCCCGGGGCAATGGAGCCAGGGGAATGCCTGAGCTCTGTTTGCCCTCCTTCTGTCGCCCTGGAAACCCCAATGGAAGCCCAGCTTGCCTTGATCAGCAGGGCTTCCTTCCAACCATGGAGCAGCAAAGCAGTCACCAGCTGGGAGAAGACACCCAAGGGAGGGAGGGAGAAGGGGGTGTTCTGTAGCCATGGGCTCTCCAATCTCATCCCTGCAAACCCTGATAGGCAGCTCTGATGGCCAAACACAGACAGCCAAACACAAACACAGATGCCACTGGCATCAGCCACCATTCCTGTATCTCTGGGAACAGCAGGGCGCCCCTCTGCTTTTGCCTCCATGATCCACGATCCACGATCCACGGATCGGAAACGGGAGATGATCGGTGTGGATTGTTAATTTGGGATCGTCGCCGGCGCCAATCCACGATCAGCTTGATCAGTATTTTTTGGGGGGGGATCGTGCCCACCTCTACCTAGGAACTTTAGTTTTAAACAATATCTAACAGTTTGATAAACCCCTTCTTTATAATATCTCCTAAAAGGGAAATTCTAAAATTTAATTTCTCCCTGCTTGATCCCATCACATACGTGCAAAGAAACCAGCAGTTCTCTCAGTCAAACTCTAGGCCTTCTCTCATCTGCTACAGGCCAGACTGACTGAGGAGGTAGGGCTCTTGCAATTAATAATATAAAAAAAACATGACTAATGGCTCATGCTTTGTGACCTTTTACTCCCCAGGCTCTAAATTCTAAACTTTTAATAAAAATAAAATGAGTAAGAGAAAATGGCATGGGTTACACTTAGAGTTGCTAAGTCCCATTATCGTCTTAGCGGGAGTGGGGGTGACCTGGCATTCATCTTAAGAATTTCCTCATGTACACACAAAGTGCACGTATACACTCCTGGCATGGCACGATCACATCACTTCTGGGAGTGATGTCATCACACAGGCCCTAGAAGCACTCCTACATTCTGGGAGTGATGTCATCACACAGGCCCTAGAAGCACTCCTACATTTTGTACCAGGTCAGTTCTTTAACCCACTATCTTTTCCTCCTTTTCCTCCTCTGTAATATTAGATAAACGCATTTACTTACCTTACAGAATGTTTGTCAAGACTCTTGAAATAAAGCTTGTGATTTGCTTTGAACATTTAAGAAAAGTGCCATATAAGCACCAAGCATTATTATAATTATATCTGAGCGCATGTTCTCAAAATAAGAATAAGTGATTGAGAAGAACAAGAAAAATGATTGAGAAGAACAAGAGCCACTTTGGTGTAGTGGTTAAGAGCACGGGACTCTAATCTGGAGAGCCGGGTTTGATTCCCCACTCCTCTACTTGAAGCCAGCTGGGTGACCTTGGGCAAGTCACAGTTCTCTGGAGCTCTCTCAGCCCCACTCCCCTCACAGGGTGATTGTTGTGGGGTAATAATAACACTTTGTAAACCACTCTGAGTGGGCATTAAGTTGTCCTGAAGGGCGGTATATAAATCGAATGTTATTATTATTATTATTAAAAACATGGAGAGGCTATATATTAGCACTATATGAGCACAAGTAATAAAACTTCTTTGATATTCTGCTCTACTAATGGATAACCTTATCTATGTATATGGATTCTTGTTTTGGTGAGCTTAAGAACTTCCACCACCTACCAGTGGAATTATTTCTTTGTTCAGTAGATTTCCCACACTATATCACTAAGTGATTTTGAAATTCCCTCCCTTTGAAACAAGGTTTGTGTTGGAATTTTTACAAGTGTCATTCTCTTCAGTCATGAAAGAGTTAATTTGTTTGTGTTTAGTTAGAACCAACTAGTTTGCATAAGACCAGTTAGATGTCGAGTTGTTCTTCCCGCCAGGGTAAGAGGGGAGTTGCATTCTTAATGAATAGATCTAGGATTGATTATTGGCTGACCAGGTTTATTGGGGGGCAATTGACATTCTTTCCTTTACTCAGGAGGCCATTGCTCTCCAGTTAGTTTGCCATGGGGCCTTGGGGACAGGAATTCTAGAATCAAAAGTACAAATCTGGAACAAATTACGTGAGTTCTTTGGAGCCTGGCTAATGATAATCCTGAAAAAAAATGAACTTTTCTCTATAGGGCATTTAATGAGAAAGAAATGTGAGTTGTGTTATAGTGTAAGTGTTCCCCACAACTCAATTGTTTGCTCCTGCTCTTGTATCTGTAATGAGGGTATGCATAGTGCTCGACATTGCCTTAGATTTGCCAGTTCCGGGTTGGGAAATTCCTGGATATTTAGGAATCTGGGGAGGGCAGAGTCCCACCTGGAGGTTGACAACCCTATGCTACCTTCTTGTACCTGTTCTCAGTTCAATCAAGTTATAACCTGTTTTCATCTTGTTCTGAGTGTGGATCTTGACTCACTGCAGCATAAATTAATTACTTATTGACTATTTGCTATTTCCCATATTGACTATTTGCTATTTCCCATATAGCTATTTGCTATATGAAATAATATTTCATATATGTTAAATATCTTGCTTGTATAAAATTTAAGATGTCTAATAGCCTTACGTCTTTGAATTATCATCACCAGAAGCAACCTTTAATAAATTGCTACATGCATTCTTCGGGTTTATGGATTATAGTCTATAGTGATTTACCCATGTATAAAATTGCAATTTGCAGCTTTAATTGGTACATTTATAGTAGCACTTTATGCCTGTTTACTTCCCATAAGGAGATGATCCAGTCCCTCCATGGATATACTCCCTTTTGTGCACAGCTCAGTGCATGCACATTGCCACAGGCAGAAGGAAGACTGGATTATAGGGACAAACTACAGGCTGGTTTTCAAAGAGCTGGGCCCAGGGTTCCTGGACATATCTCTGTTTTCCTACAGACACACATCAGCTGCAGAAGATGGCTTTTCAAAAAGAAAGAAGAGCCATTTGGGTTTGCATTGTGGCTTTGGGGGTAGGGAGGAAGGGCTCTTGCCTCCTCCCTGCAGCTGTTTTCTCACATCAAAACAGCACTGGGGGGAGCGTTATTTCCTTGGTTTTGTTCCTGAATGTGCACAGAATATTTCATGTGGAGCAGCAAATAACTCCTCCTCAATGCCATTTTGGCATAGGGAAATGGACGGAGGGAGAAGACAGGAGCCTTTCCTTCCCCCCATGGTGACATTATGAGCCCAAACAAGATCTGTTTCATTCATTCCCCACAGCTGCAGGGAAACAGAGTTGGTTAGAGGAATCCAGTTCTCTAGGAACAGTACGCAACTCTGTAAAAACCAGCACATCAGCCCATAGAGTAAGGCTAAATGGGTTTCAGTGATCCATCAGTGTAAAGTGCTTGTGGTCACAGACTTTTCTCACATCTCCCTTCCTCTAGTAAACTCTTCTTGTTGCATTTAGTGTGGCATTACGCAAGGCCTGTTAGCCAAATAAGCACAATAATTAAAGTAATCCTTTCTGATGCTGGGAAAGATTTCTTGAACCATAGGATTCATGTGGACTAACATCTTAGTGGGTCAGAGCATGCTGTGAGGAGGGGAAAAGAGTGAATTCACTCCTGCTGCCTTTTGCATTAGCAGAGTTGTACTGATGGAGAGGGAAATTTTCTTCTCCTCCTCTGCACAGAAATTTCATTCCCTGCACAGCTTCTCCAACCCACATGGCAATAGTCCACATGGATCTTGTAATCCCATAAATCCAGCGATCAACTAATCTCATAAACGTAGCAATCAACTTTCCCAGGTTTAAGGGAACACTGCAGAGATGGACTGGGAGGCAAACAGCTCTGGAAAGAGCCCCCCCCCCTGCCGACAGAGGTTGGAAAGGAGAAAAAGCAGGCTTACCATATATGCTGCTTGTGGGTGGCTCAGGCAGCTGGTTTGATTGCTTGTCTGTTGTGGCTGCTAATAACCAGTAAGGCCTTGGAAGCCAGTTTACTTGCTTCCATAGCTGTTTGAGAGTGGTTTGGGCAATGAGCTTGCTTGCTGCCATTGCTGCAGAATGCCAACTCTCTCATTGCTGTGTCTGATCACCTCGCTTGCACAGGGCAATGGCCACTGGCTCTCTCACGATGGTGGCTGCATATTGAGAGGACTTATGGTGAGATGTCCTATGACTCTCTTGGTGCAGTGGCTTGCCCAGCATGAGGAAAGGGCTACTATCTCTCTTGCCTGCTTTCCCATCCCACATGGGGAGAAGACTGATGGTTCTCTTACCTTCACTGCTGATTGCTTGCCCTGCAAATGGCTAGCTCATTGCAGAGCAGCAGTGAGGGCTACCCCACCCCTTGTTTGGGATTGCTCAGTCCCCTGTAGCTCAAACCAAGGGACAGGAGGGTTTGGCGGATGTGCATGTTTTGGGAGGACTTACCTTGTGCATGTGCACTGCATGTATGTGCTCTGGAAGACTAGACTGGGGGCTGATTTTTATAAAATCAGCCCTGCACAGGGGCCTTTACTTCCTTGTTGCTCCAGGAATGACATCATTTCCAGTGTGACAAGGAAGTGCTCTGAAGCACATGGGAGAGTGCTGCAGGTTCCAAGGCCCATTCTCTGCACCTCCCCCCCTGGCCATGTGAGAGGTGGCAGGAGGCAGAGGCTGGGAGCTGGGGATACCCCACCCCCCGCGGGGGAATGGGATCCCTACCCTTGCTTGTTGCTGGGGTGGCTTGGAGGGTGGGGGTGGGAGGAGATGGCTTCCCAGGTCATTGCCTCCTCCAGTGGTCTCAATGGCCAATATGCCCTTGGACTGTTGGAACGTAGCAAATAGCTGTGCTCCTTCCACTGATGACTCTGCTGGATCCAACTGAATATGTTCATCCTGACCTTTCCATTAACAGTCTCAACAATGGACTAACAAAATAGTATAATTTGCTACTTTTCCAGACTTTCATGCAAAGACATGATACAGAGTAGGTTTTCCTGCTGTGGTGGGCAATCTCCTGCTCCCATCTGCTCTTGCCTGCTCTCACTCACTGAATGGGAGAAAATGGGAGTGAGGATAATGTTACTGATGCAGCAATGTCACATCTAGTCCCTGTGTCTGTAACACTCTAGGAATTTCCCCAAACTCTATGGTCTTTACCAGCTCTGGCAACCCTAATACAAAGTCAGTTCTCACATATGAACACGACACTATTTTTATCCATGTCATTGTTCTCATGCACAGGGATCAGGTGGAGAAATCTGAATATTGATTTTGTTACATTCATTTCTTTTCTTTTTTTAGGCACTGTGATCATAAAAACAATTTGGAACTGTGGCTACAACTGCATTTTATCTAAATTAGTGGTACATCCCCATTGGCATCAGTGTTTCTCTCTGTATAGCATAGGGGTTTGTCTATATAACTCCGTAGAAAATCGTAATTATGTGGAGAAACGCCCCCTGGCAGGGTGACATCCATGAAGTGACCTGTAGGCAGTTGCCTGGATGTTCTGAGCTGCACAGAATGGCCTCCACACTTGTTTTGTGTGCACATGGATTGTCTTTCTCCTGTCACCCACTCCACTTGCCAGAGATCTGTAACTGATGTCAAATGTGCAAAGAAGCATTTTTACAAAAACTTTGGCAAAATATTTACTTTTCTACAAGTTTTCATTTTTATGTTACATAGGACATCAGTGAATAAAATGCCTTCAGGCAAAAGGCATGATTATTTCAGGATGACAAGGAGAAGACAACAAGATTTGTGTGGGAAGATGATAATTTTGAATCTTAAATGAACAATGTCACCAGGTAGAATTATAACATATGTTACCCATGGTGAGGAGAACAGATCAAAAGCGGGGGCTATTAAATAATATATTTCACTTTTCTTATCTATTTCTCCCCACAGAATCATGTCTTTAAAGCACTGGGATCCTTCGCTCAGAGTCAAGTTAAGATCAAAGGAAGCAGTGCCTTGCATTCTAGAGAGGTACACATAAAATAGACCCTGGGATATTGTCCTGTCTGCAACAATTGTCAGAATGCAATCCTCTTTTCTCAAAATGGACTCTTACAGATCCACCTCGCACAGGGGAAAAAAAAGACACAACATGAATGCCAAGCAATACAGAATACAAATGTAAGGCTGAATGTTTCATTTTCAGGAAAAAAATACTACCACTGAAGCTCTCACAGAAGATCTACACTTTCCCTCCTATCCCAGTTTGCCTAACAGTATGCCAGCAGGTGTAAATAATATATTTACTCATGGGCATAGTATGGCCATCCTCAGGAAGAAAAGAACAGACAAAACAAAAGCAACTGCTTACATAGCGGTATGAAAGCAAAGTTCTTCTTTACCCTCCACCAACCAATGTGCCTGCAATGAAAGGGACAGTGTGGATAAAGCACCTTGAAAATAGAGACTATTTAGTGCAATCTTCTTTGCTGGCAAGATCTGTGGTTAACTATAGTGACTGCTAAATGTCCAAATCAATTATATATCTGCTAAACTAATCTCCCCTCACTCTTTCTGGGTCACCAGGTTGTCGGTGTCTACACACATGTGCTCATGCACACAAACACACACAAATGCACTCTCTCTCTCTCTCTTAAATAAATAAAATGTCTGTCTGTCTCTGTCTCTGTCTCTGTCTGTCTGTCTGTCTGTCTAGCTATCTAGCTATCTGCATGAGCAAGAAGGAGCATAAACATCACTTCCATCCTACAGTTGCTCCGTTGGCTACCCATCAGTTACTGTGCTCAATTCAAGGTATTGTTTATTACATACAAAGCTCTTCACAGCCTTGGCCCAGCATACCTATAGGATTGCCTCCCTCCCTAGGTCCCTCCACAGCAGCTTTGCTCATCTGAACAAGGTCTCTTGTAGGTGCCAGCCTGCACACAGGTAAAATCAACAGCAGCCCACACATGAGTGTTCTCTGTGCTGGCCCCTACCCTGTGGAACGGCCTGTCTGAGGAGGTCAAGAGAGTCCCAACTCTCCTGGCTTTCCACAAATGATGCAAAACCAAATTATTCAAAAAGGCTTTTTCCTCAGATAGGAGGGAAGTATTGTAGGGAGAGGGTTTCAGATGCTTCGCTAATGAGTTAGGGACCATAGACTTCACCACTATGTTGCCTTGCATATTATTTGTTGCTTTGAATATGTACTCCTATATACTACCTGTGCTTCACGTTATCTAATGTCAGTCCTAGAACTGATTATGTTCTGTTTCAGCAATTCTTCAACTCTGTATTGGATCCTTGCTAATGCTATGTCTTTGTAAAATCCTATGACATTGTTCATGGAAATGTCCTTGACACTGTACGGAAATGTCCTTGATACTGATTGTACTAATCTCAGTGAGAAAGGTAGACTATAAATGACATAAATACATAAATAAAATATCTATCTATCTATCTATCTATCTATCTATCTATCTATCTATCTATCTATCTATCTATCTATCTATCTGTCTGTCTGTCTGTCTGTCTGTCTGTCTGTCTGTCTGTCTGTCTGTCTGTCTGTCTGTCTGGGGCTTTTTTTCTAGGAAAAGAGTTTGTGGAACTCACTGGGTACCATATGCGTGCGTGCAAAGCATGTAGGCTCCTGGGACCACACAATGATGTCATTTTTGGGAAGTGACGTCATCATGCAGGCTGTGGCTGCCCTGGGAGTGCTCCTGTGCTCCACAGGGGGCTCAATTTGGGCCCATATCAGCCTGGAATGCACTGTTGCCATGGAGCAGAGCACCCTCAGGGCACAAAATGTCTCAGATTGGGCCCAAATTGGCATGGAACGGGCCACTGCCATGCAAGGAACCCTCCCTTGCCTGGCAGCGGCCTGATCCTAGCAGTTTTGGGACCAAATTGGGGCAAAACAGGTCCAAAACAGCCTGGATCATGCCCAAATCAGCATGGAATGGGCCGCTGCCATGTGGGGGAACCCTGCTCTGCCCAGCCGTGGCCCAATACTGGCTGTTTTGGGCCGAAATTGGACAAAACAGACCAAAAATGGCCAAAATAGACATGAAATGGCTTGGATTGGGCCCAAATCAGTGTGGAACAGGCGGCTGCCATGTGGGGGAACCCTCCCATGCCCAGTAGTGGCCCGATCCTGGCCGTTTTGGGCCCAAATTTGGCCAAAATGGACCTAAAATCTAACCTAATCTAATAAGTAAGTAAGTAAGTAAGTAAGTAAGTAAGTAAAATGGCCAAACTGGGCCCGAAATCGCTCGGATCAGGCCCGAATTGGAGTGGAATGGGCCACTGCCCTGGGGGAGAATCCTGGCCATTTCGAGCCCATATTGGGCCAAAATGGGCCCCAAATGGCTGGAAAATATTCTTTAAATTATCCAGCCACATGGGTATTTTTAAGAGGTGCTGAAATGCTATTCCATTCCTTCCGGCTCAAAAACAGCTCTCTCTGTCTCTGTATATATCTATATCTATATCTATATCTATATCTATATCTATATCTATATCTATATCTATATCTATAATTTCCTTTTCTCTCAGAACTTACAATTAGTTCAGCACAAATGTAAATGCTTCATGGGAATCATCCACACAGTGAACCTGTTATGCCGGAGCTGATTCCTAGACTTGTGGAGGGATGAGTATGTAATCTGATTTGCTAGTGAGTGGTAACATAATTTATTATGACTGACTTCATCAGTAAATTTTTATTGGCTGTCTTCATAAAGAGATGACCTTCAATCTCCTTTTCTATTTGTAGAATTCGAATTATTGAGGTAAGGGTGAATTTTAAAATCCCTACAGAAGTGGTCCACAACAGGTAGTTTAGGATCTAGTAGTAGTTTATTAGCTACTGCAAAGGAGCACATGCATCTCCTAGAAGACCCAGGAAAAGAGTGTAAAAAGATCTGCTTTAGGGTTTTTAAAAAGCTTTATTTCATAGGATTTCTCTCCATGCTGCTTAGAAAATAGTTTCATTTCTGGTGTTCTTCCTATTCCATGTCTTTTTTCTAGGATAGAACAAAATTTGATAAGGTATAGTGGGGGGAGAGTAACTTCAGATATTATTCATTTCTTAGAAGTAGCTCTCATTAAAGGTTGGCAACTGGTGCCAGCCCTACAGTGCATTGTTTCTGCACTTTATAGCATGCAGTGAAGTAAAGCAAATACAGTTTTGTGCTTTGGAAAAGATATTCAAGAACCAGTGTGGAAAAGTGATTAGAGTGTCAGGTAAGCCCAGGTTTGAATCCCTGCTCTGCCATGGAAGTCCGCTTGGGCCAGTCGCATCCTCTCAGCCTAACCTACCTTGCACGATTGTAAGGATAAAATGGAAGAGAGGAGAATGATATTGTTAGCAGTCAGTCTTCCTCCTCATGCTAAGAGGGCAGTTTATAGATGGAATATGATAAACTCCCCTTCCTAATAAGCACAAGGCACTACTCCAAGGTGGAATGAATGCCAACTGGGCAGGAGCCTGGAAAACTACTAGAACATGAGTTAGGGATGGTTGACTGACTGATGGCCCCTCCACAGCCCAAAGAGATGATGAGGTTTCCTAAGAAAACCCTTGTCTAATCCCATCAATGCCCTGCTACACTTTCCTCTCTCCCACCTATCCTAATCAAAGCTATTCAGCAAACTTGGTAGCTTTCCCACCTGGCACTTACCAAGTCATCAAGCAATATTTTCACCTATAGTCTATCCCAGATAGGAACCATCAAATCACTCCCCACTTATTGTTCTACTTTTAAATAAACCATTAAGCCATTGTTTTTGAGAGCAAGACATTATGCTTGCCCCAGGGAAGATTTTGCCCTATAATTGGGCTCCCCAGCCATGTGCTCTCTCTGTGTGTTCTGGGACCTATCCATGCACTCCCAAATTCATTTGGACCTTCTCTTCGCTCTTCTCTCCATGAAATGCTGGTCATTTTGCTGCCTCCACAGACCTCTGCTCTTTGAGACTGGTAACTATTATTTTTTATTTTTTATTTATTTATTTCAAATTTCTATTCCACCCTCCCCACGAGCGGGCTCAGGGCAGATAACAACATATTCCTCCCTGAAACAGCTTTCTCCAATTTTCCTCCCTGATTTTCTAAGTCAGCCTTGTTATGTGCGCTGTGTGTATTTATGTTATTGCTCTTTTAATAAAAAAAATCTTTCCTGTTGAACATCTGCATGATGTATTGAGCATTCTCTAAGGGAATAATCCCCGTAAACATTGGAGGAGATTCCTAGTTACCTCCTCTCACTTGCCTCCTTAATTAGAGATGGGCACGATCCCAAAAAAATTAACAATCAAGCTGATCATGGTTCGGCGCTGGCGACGAACCCGATTTAACAACCTGCACCAAGCATCTCCCATTCCCGATCCGTGGATCGTGGATCGTGGAGGCAAAAGCAGAGGGGCGCCCTGCTGTTCCCAGTGATACAGGAATGGTGGGTGATGCCGGCAGTATCTGTGTTTGGCCATCAGAGCTGCCTATCAGGGTTTGCAGGGATGAGATTGGAGTGCCCATGGCTACAGAACACCCCCTCCCCCCTCCCTCCCATGGGTCTCTTCTCCCAACTGGTGACTGCTTTGCTGCTCCGTGGTTGGAAGAAAGCCCTGGTGATCAAGGAAAGCTGGGCTTCCATTCGGGTTTCCAGGGCGACAGAAGGAGGGCAAATAGAGCTCAGGCATTCCCCTGGCTCCGTTGCTAGGGGAATAGATTGCTGACGCCTGAGTTTCTGGATCCCCGTTCTGAGCCCGATCGCCCTGATCCAGGCCCCTCCCAATTGCTGGATTGTTGGCCGTGGACAATAACGATCCGCCGGGTTCCGATCGCGCAATCGCCATTATCGTGGGGGTTTTTCGATCGTAATGCGGATCATGCCCATCTCTATCCTTAATCCTAATTCCCCCAACCAATTAAGGAGACCTCCTAGTTGGGTAACAAAACGAGCCACTCTGGGTGCCCATGGGAAAGAAAGGTGAGATATAAACAAACTGTAAACAATTCATCCCTCTCTGTCCAGGAAGTGGTTTAAAACAGTCACATAGCCCTGCACAGAGCCATCAATTCGATAATAAATGTTTAGAAGTACCAGCTATATTTACATGACTTCCTGTATGTCTTTAGACACATATTTCTACTGAAATAAAAAGGCTATAAACATAAACAAACAAACAAGCTAGATTTGGGCATCTTACAGATAAGTACTTTTGGACCGTTGATGTCCTCCTTGTGATTACCAGTTCACCTTTCCTCTCCTGTTTCCAAGAGAGATCCTTACTTTGTTTATTGAATTTGGAAATTTAAAATAAAATATTAAAAAAAAGAGAGAGAGAGATCCTTGACACATGAGGAAAGATTCACACAGACATTTAAGCAGTGACTTTCTTCATTAATATGCACATTATAAAGCAAACTTGTAGAACAACCTTGAGCAAATGAGTATAACATGTTAAAAGCTTCAAACAAGAGTTCTTCAAGATTATTCTTCCACTACCTATGCCCATGGTGGTGTTTATGATTTTTCCTACCCTGTAAGCTTAGGCTGAGAGAATGACTGGCCCAAGGTCACCCAGTGAGGTTTTTGATAGAGAATAGATTTTATCCCAGGTCTTCTAGGTCCTAGTCTGAAACTTACCTACACTATGCTAATGTTCTAGAGTCACCCACATCATCGTCACGGCTATCACAATCAAATCACTCTATCAAATACAAAAGAGCAGAAATGAAACTGGGACCTATCCCAATCTGTTCCTTTCATGTGAAATTGTATTTTTCCACAACATTATCATATAAATAGAGCTGTGAGAGGCATTTTAATAGGACCAGGATCTCTCATATGAAGCTATCATCTTCCTGCTTTTACTGATTTAGCATTTTTATTATGTGTTGTATGCACTGAAGATGCATTTAGTTTGCTGTCAGTCTTTGGGCTTCCAAGAGGAGTTTTTCTGTGTGCTCAGCACCGGATCCTCAAAACCTTACTCTGCTGCATCAAAAAGTGGTGATTCTGTTTGGAGACTGATCTGCCTTAAAGTACAGCGCATAGTTTTTAGAGATGCAAATTTGAACATTAACTAATGAAACAGTCCAATTACACTCATTCTTTAACATTATCACTATAATCAAAATTTAATTTAGGGTTTTTTTTAGTTTTTTTTAGTTTATTTGATTTTTAGCCTGCCCTCCTTGCAATTGGGCTCAGGGCAGGTTACAATGATAATAAAATATAAGAGTAAAAAACAATAAAATCACAGATCTCAAGAGAGTATAACTTTCAGGCTTAAAGATCTCAATAATATAACATCTGACATTCCAGGATGGGGCCCCTTCACACTTCCCTGCCCACCAAACAAAAAAGGGAGGAGGTGCAGGATTGATATTGCTCCACAGCATCAAACACATGGATACCATATAGCTCCCAGCTGGCTGGAGACCAGTAGGGAGGCTCATTTGATGGACCTAAATGCCAGCCTCAACCATATGCCTGGCAGAACATCTCTGTCTTGTAGGCCCACCAAAAAGATACAAGATTTTAGTGGGCCAGAGTATCCTCTGACAGAGAGTTCCACCGGGCTGGGGAATAAATGAGGCACCTTCAAGGATTTGAGGAGAAAATCTAATTTTTCCCTTTCCTTCTATTTCCTGTTTCTCTTCCTGAAAGCCCCAATAGCTTCTCCCTTTTTTCTGCTTCTTTCTTTCCTTCTCACCCATCTTCCCTACTTCCCATCTCCCTGAGAAAACTCTAAGCAATTCCAGCTTTCCAGCTGGGATGGACTCGGTTGCACTGTGACAGCTGCTAGGTTGGGCCCAGTTGTGTGGTGCCAGCTGAATTACAGTGTGTGGAACCTGCAATAACTTTTGTCATCAACTCATTTCCCCCTGTATCCCTTTTCCCATACTATATCCTCTTTTCCTTCTGACAGCCTTCATATACTCAGATTACCCTGCTTTCTTCTCTCCTTTGCCCCACACACTCACCTACCTATATTTTATCCACCTCCATCTTCAGCTATATTTATTATGTATTTATTTCATTTATATCCTGCCTTTCTCCACAATGGTGACCCAAAGTATCTTACATCATTCTCCCCCATTTTATCTCATTTTTATTTATGCTATTTATAGTCTTCCTTTCTCACTGAGACTCAAGGCAGATTACATAGTGTAGGCCAATAAAAGCAACAGCTGAGCCATTCAATAAAGTATACTAAAGGGCATAGATTGCAGAAATTTGAAATCAAGTAGAAATCAGATATAGAGCTGAAAAGAATGCAGAAACAAAACAGAAGCAAACTGACATACTATATGATGTGGAACTATACAGTAGGAGCATATTTACAACAACAGACTATACACAGTAGTATAGCCTACTGTCCCTATCCCTTTCCAACACATCTCACTGACCCATTTCTTTACTACACAGTCTTATTACCCGGGTAAAAAGGTCCTCCTGAATAATTCAGTTTTGCTTAGTTTTTGGAAAGCCAGGAGAGTGGGAGAGTTCCTGACATCTTCAGGCAGCCTATTCCATAAGAGATTGCATGTGTGTGGGCAGCTGTTCATTTTGTTCATGTGCAGAGTGCCACCTGCAAAAGGCCTTGTTTAGATGAACAAAGCTACCATGGTAGGGCATAGGAAGAGAGGCCGTCAGGTAGATATGAGGGTCCAAGGCTATGAAGGGCTTTGTATTTGTTAGCCAAAACTTTGAATTGAGTCCTGTAACTGATTTTTTTAAATTCAATTTTTTGCCTGCCCTCCCCACAAATGGGCTCAGAGTGGGTTACATCAGGTATAGATACAATCAGGGCTTTTTTTTCAGGGGGAATGCAGGGGAAGGGAGTTCCGGAACCTCTTGAAAATGGTCACATGGCTGGTGGCCCCGCCCCCTGATCTCCAGACAGAGGGGAGTTTAGATTGCCTTCTGCGCGGAAGGCAATCTAAACTCCCCTCTGTCTGGAGATCAGAGGGCGGGGCCACCAGCCATGTGACCATTTTCTCTGAGGGCAACCCACTTAGTTCCACCACCTCTTTTACCAGAAAAAAAGCCCTGGATACAATATAAAATCACAATAAAACCAGGTAGTCATAATACACATAAAATGTACAGTTTGCAATCCCCAAGATGACGGTCCTGATGTGAAACCAATGGAAAGACTGCAGAATGCGAGCAATATGCATGCTTTGCCCAGCTCCTGATATTAATCAAGCTGCAGCAGTCTGCACCAACTGAAGTATTTGAGTTGATTTTGAGGGAATACCTTCATAGAGCGTGCATGGGAGTTTGTTTTGTTTCTTTCATTTTTATTATTAATTCCCAAAGGGTCTGTTTTGTTATTCGTTTTTTTTAGTATGGTTTTGGTTCATTATTTTTTCTTTCATTACTGTTTCATTTTCATAATTTTATTTTTTATTATTTGCCATTGGTTTCAATGGAAGTGCACCAACACTGCTTTCCTGGGCCTGCACCTTCCTGGTTTTCTATCTGAACTGGACAAAGCTCAAGCAATGGTTGCTGTGGATTTTCCAAGACCACGGCTATACAGCCCGGAAAATCCACAACAACCATCGTTCTCTGGACGTGAAAGCCTTCAACAATATAGAAAAGCTCAGATTCGGTTTCGTTTTCTCAGCCATGCCGGACGCTCCTCTCGGCTGGTCCGGGAGGAAACGACCGGGCACCCTGACCGGGCGGCTGATCCGTAAGGATTAGCCCCCAGGACTCCCAGGGAGGGAGCCAGGGTCCGGGACGCGGCGGGAAGAACTCCCCGAAATCAATGCAGGGGGGGGAATTGCCCGTTTGTCCCTATGGAGGCCGGCAGATGTGCGCGGCGCCTCGAGTGCCGCCGGGCAACGAGAAACGGCAAGTAAAAGAAACAGGCGGAAGCCTGTAAACAAGCGAATCCCTTCTGTTCTACAAGCGTTTGTGAAGGAGAGGTTGATCTGAAGAAGACTCGCTCTTCCCCTTCGTGGAGTTCCAGAATTTTGTTGGCGCCCCCCCCCCCCCAAAATGGCAGCAAAGAAGCAAAGTCCCGCTCTCGGTAAGTCAATCTCGGCCACCTTGCAGAAAGGGGAGTCGCTCGAAGAGTTGGTGCGCAGGGCGGTGGTGGAAGCCATAAAACCCTTTGTTGACAAGCTGAACGAAACTGATCAAAGGGTGGGCTTAATTGAAAGCGAGGTGAAAACCATTAAGGCAGCAGCGGGGGGGGCAGAAAAGTCTGCTCTGGAAAGTGCGTCACTTGTGAAGGCTACAAAAAAGGAGCTGAAGTTGGTGGAGAACCAACTGATCGGGCTACAGGTGGAACGAACGCAGACAATTTTGCGTCTCCAAAACGTGAAAGAGGAGGAAAATGAGGATCTGTGGGATTTGGTCTCGGAACTACTGGCGACACCCGCGAGGACGACTAAAGAAGAGGTTAAAAGCGCCATTTTGGAGGTCCGTCGGGCTTCTTCAAAATATGCAACAAAGCGACAGTTGCCTCGTGAGATCATTATTGACTTTTCAACTAAAAAGATTCGGGACACCATCCTATATAACTCATACAATGCGGATTTGGACTTTATGGGTTTGAAAGTCAAGATTTTGAAGGACGTTCCATTTCTAGTCCGGAAACGGCGTTTTAAATATAAAAAGTTTGCAGCTCTTCTGAGGGACCATGGAATAAAGTACAAATGGTTATTCCCGGAAGGAATATGGTTCAGATATAAAGATCAGGCCTATAAGATATTATCAGAAGATCAACTAAAGGATTTTGAGAATAAAAACCCAGAACTCTGCTGCACCAAGAACGAAGAAAAGGAGGAGCCGGAGGGGGGGGGGAGGAGGAGAGCATCGCAACAGCAGTTGCACAGAGAGAATTGCGTCCGGGACCTAGAAGGGGGAGGAAAGTTTAATCAGAATTTGAAATGTTTATTTTCTGTATGATTAACCACTCCATCATTATTCTATGGAGCTATTTTTGTATTATGACAGTATGAAGGGAAACATTGAAGTGTAGTGTTTAGTGTTTGTAGTTCATTCCCCCCCCTTTTTCTTTTTCCACCCCCCTTTGTCCTTTCCCTTTCCTTGTGATAGTCTGGTGTAGTGTTTTGTAGTTATGAAAAATAAAAAAATTTATAAAAAAAAAAAACAATATAGAAAAGCTCAAGCAGATTGCAGTACTGCACAATTGAAGAGGTCCTCCTTTTTAAGGCAAGCTGCCCATATTTAGCATTAAAGTCTATGGGAAAATTGATAGGAAACAGTAACACATAAAGCAGCTCTAGGAACTGTAACTGCAAATACTTAGCTTGAAGAATAGTAATTGAGGTTACAGGGGAGTCTTCTAGTGCCAGTTAGACTGCTACTACTCTTGGCTGTTGCCTTTTTCAAAATCACCCCCTCTCCCTCTTGAATTGCCCCCACCATTCTTCCCACTGTCACCCTAATGGGGAGGGTGTCCTTGTGAGTTAGGAGAATTAGCATTCAAGGAGATGCAGTGAGAGGGGGGTAACTGGGATCTCCACCAATGTATAGCAGGTTTGTTCCCTTATAGAACTCTCAAATAAACAGGCAGATGTTCTACAAGAAAGGTTTCTTTTATTAACAGAGAATTAAAAGGCAAATGTATAGAGAAACCACGCAGCATACACACAGAGCTAGCTAAGAAAACATTGAGGAAAAGGGGAGAGCAGTATAGGGTAGGATGATATTTACCAGTCCTGGAGAGTGGGAAGGAATAGCAACAAAACAACCAGAACTTCATGGAAGAGAGGGGAGGGCTCAGGCACAATCTGTGTGGATGGGTCCCAGAATACACACACTGCACATGGCTGAGGGCAACCCAGTTATAGAACGAAAGGTGCCCTGGAGGCAGACTGACATCTCTCTGCCCCCAAAACAATGGCTTGACACCTGTCTCTGGAGGCGGACAAGGGAGTTGAGAGAGGCTTCCTACGGTGTAAAAAGTGCTCGATGATCCTGATATTACCAGATGGGAAGAGCTATCAGGTCCCTGAATACCTATGATTAGGCAGATGGCTGAGGGAAGTAAGGAAGGGTATGGATGAGACAAACTCAGGAGCTTCTTGGAAAACCTTGTTTCACTTAAGTGCTTCTCCATAATATGGAGGGGCAGCTAGTCAGTCTGACATACCTTCTGGTAATTTTCCAACTCCAGCTAGGGTTGACATCTGTTCTGCCTTGCCCAGCAATGTTTTGTGCTTAAGACACATTGAGCAAGGGGTTTACGATATTCTATATTCATAAACTGCCCTTTCAGTGTGAAGAAAGGGTCTGACTGCTAACATAAGAATCCTAAGTCTCCATTCAACCTTGCAAATGTGTGTGGGGGGTGTCTATTGTTCTGAATTTGTGATTAAATTCCATTTCAGCAATCTTTTTTTTTGTTCGATATTTTCTTTATTTAAATGGCAAACAGCAAACACAAAAGGTATAAACAATAAACCTAAAAAATAAAAACAACATTCTAATGACACACTAACAACACATATAGACATACAATAACAAACTAGACAAATAACTAATAATAATAATAAAGGAAAAAATACAGTTTAAAAAGATATGGAAAGAAAAAGACTAAAACTAAACTACAAATTGAGTTCCGATTTTCTCCGCAACAAATATATATTATTTTCAAAGTCTCACTTATTCTGTGTTAAACATAAGAGCCCTCTTTTTTCTATTGTTCATGTTTCTTAATCCATAAATCCAGATATCATCAAATCATTATTATCTATTTCATGTAAAAAGTCTATAAACGGTCCATTCAGGCACACATGTATCTAATGTCTTTTTTGTAATCAGTGAAGTAAGTTTGACGCAAACTCAAAAACTTTTATCCACCATTCCTCCATTGTAGGCAATGTTGGAGTTTTCCATTTTTGTGCATACAGTACTATTGCTGCCGTAATCAAATATAGAAACAAAGTTCCAAAACTTCTTTCCAACACTTCCCAACACTTTCACTCCCAACAGAAAAGTCTCTGGTTTCAACTCGACTTTGATCTTCTGAATCGATTATTGTATCTGCAACCAGAAACACTTTGCTTTCTTACATGTCCACCACATATGATAAAACATCCCTTTGTTTAGTACATTTCCAACATACATTTGAGGCATCCGTGTACATCCTAGCCAATTTTACAGGGGTCATATACCAACAATACGTCATATTATAGAAATTATCCTTAATGCTAGCACTTAATGTAAATTTCAACCCCCTTGTCCACATACTTTCCCAGTGCTCCATTAATATGTCATGTTCACAATTTTTTGCTCATTTAATCATACATTCTTTTACTTGCTCTTCTGTCTCAAATGTCAACAACAGTTTATACATTTTAGCAATAACATGTTCATCATTTGTACAAAGGGTAATTTTGAATTCAGTTTTAGACTGCTCAAAGTCGTAGTATCTCTTATCTAGTTTAAATTTCTCTGAGATTTGCATGTAAAAAAACCATTGGCAAACATGTCCTTCTGCTACTAAGTCCTCTCTTGATTTAATTTTAACTTGGCCTTGAGAGAATTCCAACAAGTTACGATACGTTAACCATTTAGTTGGACTTACCATTTCCCTTCTAAAATGAACTTCTTGCGATGATAACCATAGAGGGATTTTTGAACAAAACCTAAGTTTATATTTATTCCATACACTCAAAATGGCACGCCTTACATAATGATTATTAAACTCTGCATTGACTTTAACTTTATCATACCGTAAGTATCCATGCCACCCAAATCTTGTCATGCTCTTCAAGGTCCAATAGTCATCGATTTTTTAACAGAATCCATTCCTTCATCCAAACTAGACAGTTAGCCGCAAAATATAATCTCAGATCTGGTAGACCCAAACTTCCTCTTTCATTTGTATCCTGTAGAACCTTAAATTTCATCCTTGGTTTTGCCTTGCCATATAAATCTCGATATATCCTTCTGCTGTTGCTTAAATGGTGCCTCAGTTGTCAATACTGGAATGGTCTGAAGGAGGAATTGCATTCTAGGTAAAACATTCATTTTAATTGTAGCTATTATTTCCAACAACGATAGCTGAATGTTATCCTATCTTAACATATCCCTTTTAATTTCATTCCAAGTCTTAATATAATTGTTTTGAAATAACATACAGTTCATACTTGACAAAGTAATGCCCAAGTATTTTACCTTTTTCTCAATTTTAAACCCTGTTTTGTTCTCCAATTTCATTTGGTCCTGTATTTTCATATTTTTAGTTAACACTTTAGTCTTCTGCTTGTTAACCTTGAAGCCAGCCACTACACCAAATTCTTTCAATTTTGACAGTAAAGTTTCAATTCCCTTTAGGGGATCCTCCATAACTAGCATCAAATCATCCACAAAATCTCTTAACTTGTAAGTCTCCTGTTTCACCTTTAAACCTCGAATTCTCTCATCTTGTCTTATGCCCCTGTTCAGGACTTCAAGCACTAGTATAAATAACAAGAGTGACAGTGGGCAACCTTGTCTTGTACCTCTTTGTATTCCACATGGTTTAGTTAACTCCCCATTAACAACTATTCGTGCTGACTGGGATGTATAGATTGACTTGGTCCATTTTATAAAATTATCTCCGAAGTCCATATCTTCCAAGATCTTAAACAGAAATTTCCAATTTAAATTATCAAAGGCCTTTTCGGTGTCTAGAAAAATCAAAGCAGCTTGTCTTTCATTATGTTTTTCCAAGTACTCCAGAATATCTGGTACTGTTCTTACATTGTCCTTCAGCTGCCTCTTAGTAAGAATCCACTTTGGTCTTCAGTCCTGTAATATAGTTTTGAGTCTTCCAGCCAATATTGCTGCAAACAGCTTATAGTCATTATTTAAAAATGATATCGGCCTATAATTTCTTGTCAAAGTCTGGTCTTCTCCCTCTTTTGGTATAAGTGTTATATTGGCTTCCTTCCACGTCTCAGGCATTTTACCTCTCTCTAAGATAGTATTCATTGTCTTTTGTAAAGGCTGAAGAAGTTCTTCCTCAAAACACAGTAACTCCTTGGGAGACCGTCTGGTCCAGGCGCTTTCCCCAACTTACTCTTTTTTATAGCATCTCCCACTTCTCTTACCGTTATAAGTCCATTCATAATTTGTTTTTGTTGTTCCGTGATCTTAGATAACTTCTGGTTATTAATATATTCCTCTATTTTCTCCATTGGTGTGTCACAATTCTCATACAGATTTATGTAAAACTGATAGAATGCCTTTTGTATATCTGAAGTGTCAGTTAATACAGAATCTGCCTCTTGTATTTTCAATATCATTCTCTTTTCTCTCTCTCTTTTGAGTTTGTACACCAACCATTTCCCTGGTTTATTTGTATATTCAAATGTTCTTTGTTTGGCATAATTCAATTTTATTTCCATTTCTCTTGACATTAACATCAATAGTTGTTGTTGTAGGATCTTAATATCCTTTCCAGTCTGGCTTCCGTCCGGGACATGGGACGGGGACATTGCTGGTTTCCCTGATGGATGATCTCCGTAGACAGCTGGATCAAGGCGGGTCGACGCTGCTGATATTGTTAGATCTATCAGCAGCATTCGATATGGTCGATCATGACCTGTTGGTCCACCGCCTTACCGATGTTGGGATTTGAGGGACTGCTCTGCAGTGGTTTGTCTCTTTTTTCCATGGTCGGGGACAGAGGGTGGCACTAGGGGAGAAGTTGTCATCCCGCCACCCGTTGGTGTGTGGTGTCCCTCAAGGGGCAATACTCTCCCCCTTGCTATTTAATGTATATATGCGCCCCCTCACCCAGTTGGCACGGAGTTTTGGACTTGGGTGCCATCAATATGCAGATGACACCCAATTGTATCTGATGATGGATGGCCGGCCTGGCTCTGCCCCAGATGTCCTGGAATGTGCCTTCAGAGCTGTGACTGGATGGTTGAAGCAGAGTCGGCTGAGCCTGAATCCCTTGAAGACGGAGGTCCTGCATGTGGGTCTAGGGTCCATGGGTGCGGAACTCTGGCTCCCTGCTCTCAATGGAGCACCACTTACACCGGTGTTGAGAGTGAGGAGCCTGGGGGTGGTCCTGGATGCTTCCTTGTCTATGGAGGCACAAGTGGTAGCAGTTGTTCAATCCTTATTCTTCTATCTAAGACTGGCTCGACAACTTGTCCCCTACTTATCGACCCATGACCTTATGACAGTGATCCAGGCAATGGTCACCTCCATATTAGACTACTGCAACTTGCTCTGCACAGGGCTTCCCTTGGGCTTGATCTGGAAACTGCAACTGGTTCAGAATGCAGCTGCATGGGTGGTTGCCAGAGCACCAATCATGGCTCATATAACACCTATCCTCCATTAGCTGCACTGGTTACTGGTTGAGTACTGGGTCTGGTTCAAGGTTTTGGTGTTGACCTATAAAGCCCTATGCAGACTGGGCCCAGCATACCTTCGGGACCGCCTCTCCCCATATGTTCCCCAGAGGTCGCTTCGATCAGCCACTAAACACTTGCTGATGGTCCCTGGCCCCAGGGAGGGCTGCCTGGCCTCTACCAGAGCCAGGGCCTTTTTGGTCCTGGCTCTGACCTGGTGGAACTCTCTGTCTGAGGAAACTAGGGCCCAGCAGGATTGATTATCTTTCCGCCGGGCCTGCAAGATGGAGATGTTCCACCAGGCATTTGGTGGGGGATAGGCTGTCCTCTCGCCGGCCATACCACTGAAGACCTTCCACCATCCATGCAGGAAAATGCTGTATTTTAATATTTTATGCCTGCCAATTTTTAATTGTTTTGATATAATGTTTTAATGTTTTTATAATGTTTTTACTGTTTTAAACTGTTGTTAAAATCTCCCTGAGCCCGTCTGTTGGGGAGGGCGGTCTAGAAATGTGCTAAAATAAATAAATAAATAAATAAATATGTTGCAGCATATTTGTATTTCCAGGAGCAAGCTTTAATTCTTCTTCTTTACTCTTTATCTCCTCCAGAATATGTTGCTTTTTTTCTTGATTCTTTTTCTTCAGTCGAGCATTATGTAGATAACCTTTAATAAATGCCTTACGTGCATCCCAAAACATTCTCATGTCTGTACCTTTGTTTAGATTTAATTCAAAAAATTCTTTTAATGTACTTTTACAGTCTTTAATACTTCCTTCATTTTGTAACACAGCTTCCTTTAATCTCCACCTGAAGGAACCCATTTCCCCCCTATAAGTCATAGCCATTTTGGCAACCTCATGTTGTACTCTTGCCTTGAAATTTCTCTGGCTATTGCAGGAACTGTCTACTGTACTTGTGTACTGCTGGGGGATTAGCCAACTGCCAACAGACCATCCTCCTTCCTGTGGCTCCTGTTTTAGGTAGTGTGGTTGAGCAGTGGAAGTCTATATGGTACAGAGAACAGCTATCAGAATTGTTTTTAAAGGCATTTATTAAAGAAAAGGGGGGGAGTTCACACACATTTTAAGCACAGCACCAAAGCAAGCAAGGGAACTCAAAAGGAAATGGGTAAAAATGAAATTCCTTTGTCCTTTCCTTTATAACTTAGATCTTCTGGTTAGGCAGGCCGTCTTAGAAAGTTCTAGTTTATTGAGAAGTCCTCATATCTCTCTGCTTTCAGGTCTCCAGCCTCCATATGGCCAATAGCTACCACCTATAAGGAGATAGATCTCAGCCTCTTCAGGTTCCAGCTCAAATCAGCCATATAGTGGCTGTCCTCAAACAGAGAAAATTCAAATGGGGGGAGATTACAATGTGAGATTGCTGAAACTGGGTTTATCCATAAATTCAGAACAATGGTCACCTCACCCTAGGTCTGAACAGAAATTTAGGATTCTTATCTCACTACAGATGCAAATTTCTGCTCTAATCAAGCTGCATTGTGCTTTTACATCCTAATACCCTCCCTTGTGACAATTCACCCACTTTTGGCTAGGATATAAAGGCTCAGGGATTTCTATTCCTACTCATGTCTGAAGAAGGGATCTCTGACTTTTGAAAGTTTATACTCTGAAAATCTTGTTGCTGTCTAAGGTGTCACTGTCTCAAATCCTGCTATTCATGGTGGATAAAATTGCACCTTGTGGAACCCCACAAGATGATTCCCACCATGAGGATAGCTGGTCTCCAACAGCTTGAGTCCATTCCTGAGGAATAATTTAAATCAGTCCAAGACACATCCCATGATACCTACTTCTGCTTCCAAACATCTCAACAGGATGGTATGATCTATTGTATCAAAGGCTTTAGGTAGATGCAGGAGTAGCAACAAAGAAACGTGGTCTTTGTCTACATTTGGACAGAGGTCAAAAACTAAAGCCACCAGAACTGTCTCCATCCCATAGCTCAGCCTGAAATCAGACTGTAAATAGTCCAGAGCACCTGAGTTATCCATGAAGACCTGGAGTTATTCCACTACAGCTCTCTCAATTACTTTTCCTAAAAAGGGCAAGTAAGAGACTGGGTGATAATTGGCCACATCATTTTTGTTTAGTGACCATTTTTAAGTAGCGGATGAATAACTGTCTCTTTGAGTGACTGAGGGTGCCTTGAGTTAGTGACTGATATATAATGATATATGATAGATATCAAGGTCTCATTTATGTGATCTTTACATGGTTTTAGCAGCAAAGATGGGCACAGATCCAGAGCACGTAGTGGCCTTCACAAATCCCAGGATGCTGTCAGTATCTATCACAGTAACTGGGTCAATAGGGACCATAAGTGGATGAAATGGTGTATTAAACATTTCTTCCTCCTTACCTATATTACAGACTGAGTCCAGGTAATGTCTTATTTGTACTATTTTATCAGCAATTTTTTTTGCAGTGATATCACAGCTGTTTCTGACTCAGTAAAGGTTCAGAATAGGAGTCAGAAGATGTTAAAATAATTTATTTAATTTGGATGGTCTTCACAACAAACCTGTGAGATAAGAGTGTGTGACTGGCCAAGGTCACTGAGTGAGCTTCCATGGAAGAATGGGAATTCAATCCTGCGTCTCCCTGATCCTAGTTTGAAACTGTAATCACTATGCACATTGGCTTTCATGGGGTGACCACTGGCTTTCCAGGGACCACAGTTCTCTTTGTCAGATGCATCTGACGGGGAGAGCTGTGGTTATCGAAGGCTTATACTACATTGGAATTGGATGGTCTGGTTGTTTTGCTGCTACAAACCAACACGGCAAACTCCTTTGAAACCTCACACAAGCCAATTAATCTCCATACCAAGAGGAGATGTTTACATTTACTAGCAAAGGAATGTTTTGGTTGCATCCCTCTCCCCCCCTAATTGCATCTTCTCTCTCCTCCTCCCCTCCCCCCTCCTCTTCTATATTTGACCAGTTTCTGTACCATGCATCTGACAAAGAGAACTTGATTCTCGAAAGCTTATGCTACAATAAAATTGGTTAGTCTTAAAGGTGCTACTGGACTCTTTTTGATTTTGCTACCACAGACTAACACGGCTGACTCCTCTGCATCTATTTCATGGGGTGTACACTGTTGAATAGTAGCAAGCAACTGGGATTGGGTGAGTCATGCAAGTCATGGTAGAAGGTAACCTGGTGGTTGTTGCTTGGCCTGGCCTTGACAAGTCCCCCTTTGGAGGGGGAAGGAGCTCTGAAAAGGGCCTCGACCCTCCTCCCTCTGACAGAAGCCACTCTTGGAATGCTGGCAAAACTATTGTGGTTGTCTAGCATCCATTTCTTAAAGCTACAAGCACTAATTTAATCATTTGGGGTTTTTAACTCCACCCCTCTCTTTTTCAGATTTCAGATTTTTCTGCAAACCTGGAGCATCTTTCAGGTTTGTAGGAAGGTCTGTCTTTCAATTCACAGCTCCAGTCTCCAGATTTATGTATCCTCAGTTTTGGCTGGGTTGAGAATTATATGTGCATATGTTTGTATGTGCGTGCATTTACAAGTACCATGCAGCATAATATTTCATTCCCAAATGTTTCTCTTCTTCTAGTCTGGCATTCATTTTTGCTCTTTTTCTGTAACATTCACTAGATGTCACTGTTGTACATCCCATCATTTGATCAGAATCTAATACTATACCCAGAACTTCGTTTGCATAATTTTAATATCTTGAAATCAAGATATTAAAAAGACAAAAATGTTTTTTCTCCCTAAAGCAGAATGAAAATACTCAACATATCTCTATTGTGATTAGAAGCTCCCCTGTATTTTTTATTTTATATAAGAAAGCAATGTGACCCCCCTCATTTCATAGTACCTTTATGTTATTTAACTTCGAAAGGTTTCTTCCTGATCTGCCCCTGCAGTTTTTGTATGACAATCTTTGGAAGGGCAAAGAACAGTTTTTCAAAGATTAAGCATTGGTCAAAGCCTAATGTGCTCAGCAGAATCCCTCGGTTTTATAGAAATTATTACTTTAGGGGTTGAGAATTAGTATCCTCAAACATTGTTCTCAGGTGTGCTGGATTCTAGAAATGAGGGTTTATTTATAAGACATGCTGCTTGCTAAATTAGTGTAGCAGTCATTCTTTTTTGAAACTGAACTTCAGACCTAGAAACCCTCTGGTCACTCAGATATGAGGTGGTTATTGTGATTACTCATTGTTAAATGTAAAAGCATTCTGCTTATGTTCAGGGAGACTCTAGCTTTTATTATTATTTTATAGCAACAATCCTATACAGTGTGTGACTTGCCTAAACCTATTGGCTTTGGTCAGGATGCACATGGAAATGGGCTCAAACATTGAAGACAACTTGTGATGTTGAGTCACGACTTTAAATCCTGTGAAATGCACAATCTACTTACTATGGAATAAGTTCAGTGAGCTCTCACTGATCCATAAGGGAGTGCACTAATGCTATTCTGAAATGAGAAGATTTTACACAGCAGCTCTGGTCATACATCTGAATCTGAGTGGTGAATTTACACTCTTCAGGAGTGTCTTCAAAGAGAAGGAAATTCCACAGAACAAGCAGATGAGGAAAGTGATGTGATAAAGTTCAGGATTATAATTTTACCTTTAAGCACCAGCTAGCTCTCTAATGTGTAAAGGTATTAGAAATCTAATCCAAAAATAACCATTTATTGTTCATATTAATGTTAATTTAACACTCTCCTATACTGTTTCTGAAACATTTTATCTAAATGATTCTTTCAAGGTTTTAAAAAAATCTTTGGAAGATTACTTGTTGATTGCAATGTCATTGATATGTGCAAACATATCATTAGAATTCAAAAATAAATCATTCTTAATGATAGCATGCATAACTAATATCATAGTTTGGATTGTAAATGATATAATTAACACACATATGCAAAAGTAAATCATTAGGAAATGTACTGCATAATTCTTGTTTGTTCTGGGCTTATTTGTATAGGAAATTACAGGGAAGTTAAGTCTGACAACAACTTTTAAGCTCTTTGCTTTGATTAGCTCGTGAGTCAAAATTGGGATGTCCCAATGGAATGGTTAATTTACTGCTCCATTTGTAACTCTCCATGATTATGACTCTCTGTAAATATATAACAATATAATACTATGCAAGTGCAGAAACAGGTCTTCTTTCTCCTATTCCTCCAGCCACAATGGCAGGGGTTCCCATCCGTTCGGATATAGTGACCCATAAGTCCATATTTACTTGGTACAGTGACCCATCCAGGGTCAGCCCAAGGTTATCTGGCACCCTAAGCAAAGTATGACCTTTGTACCATCTAGTTCAGCATTCCACACAGAGGACAACCAGATGTTTTTTGAGAAACCAACAAACATTACACATCCATCTATAAATCCCAGGTGAATGGCATTCTGAAGAATATACCCTTTGCATATGAGTTTTACATACCAGATTACTCCCTCTAATCCCCTTTAAGGTTGTAAGAAACTCACTGTACTATTCAGGGTACATGTTACTTGGTTCTTTATCAGTCAACGTGCATGTGCAGTGAAGAAAAACACACCAACTAATATATGGCGTGTAAGACACTATTGCTAGAGTCAGGTCCTAGTTTCTAAAATGCAGATCAAAGCCTTGCCTCAAATTTAGCACCAAAGTTTGTTCTTATGGAGATTTACACATGATGATTTTCCTATAGTATTATTATTCTACATAGAAAAAAGTGTATGCCTGTGAAGTTGTTGGTTGCCAGATGGCTTTCCTCCTTTCATTATTGCTGCAAACAGTGGGGGAAAGAGAGAATATGAAAAGCTGGCATGGGGGAAGAGGAGAGAAAGAGAGCAATGCAAAGGGCAGGGTGGGCTGCCCTATGACCCACTTTCAGAGGCTTCATAACCCACTTCTGGGTTCCACCCACAGATTGAGAAACACTGCTCAATGGGACCATCTGATGAAATATCCTGTAAAAAGCAGTTCTATTGCACGATCAACTTGGCTAGAAGCAGATATGGTCACGCTGGAAGTGATGCAACAATACTGAGACTAGGGCAAAAACTGTCCCATACAGTGCCAGCAAGTATGAAATACCACAACAACTATGGAGCAACCCTCACAAGAACTGAACCTAACAATATAATACAAAGGCAAACAATATAACAAACAATATAACTAACAAAATTTAATGTATCAAAAATGAATAAAGTCCAAGGAATGAACCAGACATAAAAGTAAGCCCCCACACAAGGGAGACACAGGCAGCAATAGTCAGTGCAACACAACAGCGTAGTAAGGTGCAAGGTAAGTGCAGTCAGGATCTTTAAACATCTTGTTTGAAGACAAAGCCTTTAGTTCTTAATGTTGCTTGACTTGTGTTTTCTCTGCAGGTGTCCATGACCAGTCAAGGGGTACAAAGACCCCAACGACTCTACAAGGAGCCAGCAAAGAACTTTCTCTTCCTCAGGAATCAAAAAAACAGAGGACCACACGCAGTGAAGCACCTAGATTCTCTATTGTGGCAACATGATGTCTACAGAACCACAGGCTTTTTGGTTCTGTAGGCATCATGTTGCCACAAGAGAGAAAACACACAAGTCAAGCAACATTAAGAACTAAAGGCTTTGTCTTCAAACAAGATGTTTAAAGATCCTTACTGCACTTACCTTGCACCTTACTACGCTGTTGTGTTGCACTAACTATTGCTGCCGGCGTCTCCCTTGTGTGGAGGCGTATTTTTATGTCTGGTTCATTCCTTGGACTTTATTCATTTTTGATACATTAAATTTTGTTATATTGTTTGTTAGATTATTTGCCCTTGTATTATATTGCAAGTATAAAATGGCTGACAGTACAATGGTTGTGGCGGGTAAAAAGGTACTACAGGCTGCAATGGGAGGGGTAGGTGAAGGCTTCTAAAAAAAGCATTCCCATGTCCAAAGGGGAACCAGCAGGTTCTGTTCTTATGGAGCATTCAAATAAATGGGTGTAGATTAGATTCAAGACGTACAAATTAAATTCACCATTCACGTAATTTCTTTCTGTCTGAATTTCTGCATCCCTTTCATAGCATCTTTGATCTAGCTTGGTGGAAATAATAGAAGCCAGTACCCTAAATCTGTTGTGCTCTTGGCTTTGCCATCTCTGGCCAACCTTTTTAGCTCTTTCTTCGAATGACTCAGGCACTCACAGAATGGGAAACAAAGCGTTTACTGGTGCTGATGCCAATATTTTCAAGGATATGCTTCTTGTTTAATGTGACTATTTCCATCCATAATGTATATGGTGATAATACATTGCTACAAAGTTCAATGTTTTCAATGTTATAAAATTTAACTCGATATTCAAATATGTCTTTATTCCTATTATGACTGTATGAGACTTTTTTCTGACTAAATAATATACTTTCCTTTTAACTTTAAAAAATCTGAGTTTTCCATTTTCAATTTTCAAATAGGAAAAATTAAGATACATGTGCTGAGGGCCAAACTATATGAGACAGTGTCCTCAAGTTCACCCTGGGGACACACCACCATTTTGGAGAGTGAGTTCCCACCTGGAAACTCCTTTTATCAGCACCTCCATGGCAGCTGGATTCTGGTCAGGAACCCCATAGGGAAGGTGGAAGAGGGGCTCTGCCTTCCCTCTTTGACTCCAAATTGCACTGACAGCAAACAATTGAGCCCTCATGGTGCCATTTAAAGGCGTAAACTTAGTGATCAAATCTTGTCTAGGCTGGTACTAAGATAACATAGGATATTTTATGTCATTTAGTCTGCCTTTCTCACTGAGGGCCAAGCTACACATGACGAATGACACTTGAACGGCAAGTGTATTTCTCCCTATTCACTTGCCCTCCACTCAATCCACTTGCCGTTCAAGTGTCATTCGTCATGTGTAGCTTGGCCCTGAGACTCAAGGCGGATTACACAGTATGAGATTAGTACAATCAGTACATTTCAATACAGTATCAAGGACATTTCCATAAACAATACCATAGGGTAAATAGATACAAGTTTAAAAGACATAGTATTAGCAAGAATCCAATACAGTTTAGAAAAAATACTGAAGCAGAACATAATCAGTTCTAGGACTAACATTAGACAACATGGAGCACTGGTGGTACATAGGAGTACATATTTGAAGCAACAGAGCAGAAAAATGTTCAGCTTTCTCTCTCTCCTGATACAATTTTATATGCTATCTAAGGCCACTTCCAAATGGGATTTTGCCACCAGTTTCCACATGATATTGTGGGAGTTTCCACATGATTTTATGCTTATTCTGAAGATGACTCTTGGGGATCCTGGAGCTTTCCTCTTGGACCTGGAGCCGAACAGGCAGAAGTAGCAGAGCTAAGCGCCAACTTCAAAATGACAAAACTAAGCTCCCCTTTTCTTTCCTCCCCTTTCAGCCCTCTAACAGGCTTCCCTCCCATTTCACACCTGTAGCATTACAGCATGGCTGATTTGTGAAGGCTAAAAAGAGGATGAGAGGAGTGGCTGGGCTTCAGGGGGCCAAGCAAGATTCTCATTGCATTGGTTCCTCTGTGGCAATACAACTAAGGGAAAGGGGGCAGTGCCAGCAGTGTGTGGCATGGGGAATGAGCATAGAGCATGTGGTTGTATTCCTGGCCTGCTTTCACTCTCCTTACTGCTTCTTCTGCAGCAGGGTTGCTGTTTTACATTGTTTGTTAAAGCCCCCTGTGCTATAAATGATGCATTTCAGGGATTAAACTAGTAAAATAAGTTTAGATTTGGTTGCATATATATCATTTCCCCTCCAACTTGTCCCCCCCCCCTCCAAAAAACCCTCAGGAAAAATGATGTCATTCCTGGGTTTCAAATTTCAGGAAATGTTACAACTCTATAGGCTAGACAAAGGTGGTCTGTAGCCAGAATGGGATACTTAGGGCCAAGCTACACATGACGAAAGACACTTGCCTGGCAAGTGGATTGAGTGGAGGGCAAGTGAACAGGGAGAAATACACTTGCCGTTCAAGTGTCATTTGTCACTTGTAGCTTGGCCCTGAGATGCTAAATTTGCAAGTAATTGTAACCTAGAAGCTGTTATGAAGGTATACCTGACCAGCTCCAGCCTACTGGCATAGGTGACTGGTGTTGCTGGTTCGCCAGTAGTTCTTGCCTTTGACAAGAGGTTTTTGTGAGATAGGGCGAAGCTACAAGTGACGAATGACACTTGAATGGCAAGTGTATTTCTCCCTGTTCACTTGCACTCCACTCAATCCACTTGCCGTTCAAGTGTCATTCGTCACTTGTAGCTTGGCCCTTAGTCATATCTCAGGCTTACTGTTCTTCAGGTCATTCTCAATTCAAGCTTCTCTCTGAGCTTGAGTCCTCCTGACTGAAGTGGTCACTTAAAGTGTTTAGTTTGTGTGCTTATGTGTGTGGTGTGTGTCAATACAATATTCAGCTAGAGAGGAGCTAAGACTAAAAGTCTGGTGTTTCAGAGAACATTCCCTGTAAGTCAGTGGCTAAGGTCATTTGTTTTTCTTAAGCTGAAGTGATTTTGCGTTTGAAGACACCTGCTGCTCTGTTCAGTAGATCAGAAGGGAGCTTGTACAGCAGCAAAAGACTCTCAGACCTGTGACCAGCTACAAAGGAGGATTGACAGATGCTGGAAGGATGGGTCAAGAGGCAACCCTCAGAGGCCTGAAGCATTTTTAACTTCCTAGGTTTCTCTTACCTCTGTTCTCACTTAAGCGCAGTCATTAAGGATATGCCACTTTTATGGGCAGTTGTATTTGTGTCAATATTTCCAGAGTTTATTTGCCTTTCTGGCAAAAAAATGCAGCAGTAACTGCTCCATTATTAGTAAGCAAAAGAAGACAAGCCTCTGCCACCAGGGTTGCATATATTTCTATTATTAACATCAACCCAAAGAATATAATACCTCAGCTTGACAAGATCAGAACAGGTGTCATCCTTTCTTATTTAAATGTAATTTACACAAAATAATGCTCTTCGTGCTCCATTTCTTCTCATCTTCTTTCTCCTCATCCCTAGGTCATTTTTCTTTATCGCTTTCAAAGTTAACTCTCTTCACCAATGTCATCCCCTCCTGTGCCAGCATATTTCACCTCTATAATGCATAATGCCCCCCTTTCCCCAGGCCTACTTAACTGTCATTGGAAGCATTTGTTTCCTTTTAAAATTGAAGTCTCTCCAAGGAGCATGAAATAACTATTTACCGTGTGTAAAATTTTTAGTTTTCATATAGGTACGAAAATCATTTTATCCAATTCTTCTTTCATCATTACTCCTCTCATTGCTGCTTTTCTGTGATAGCCTGCTGTACCTACATTTCTCATGAATACTTGAACACTGTGTTTATAAATACCATCAGCTTTTCTTACTTGATCTCTTAACCATAAATACTAGGTACCTGTTCTTGGGAAATCGCTACACTACTACTATCATTACATTAAAGTTGCATACCTGAAGTGGTTCTTTTGTGTACATGTATGAACACATATTATGTTGTTGAGTCATCTTTCTGAGGAGAAGAGGAAAAGCCCTTTCCAGGGCTGTTTTGTTATTTAAGGGAGGATTCATCAGGGCCAGGCCTGGCAGCAACCAGGTGACTTCCTACCACATGACTTGCATGACTCATCCAGGCCTGGGTGCTTGCTCCTAATAACTTTGACAAGGAGGGGACCTGCAAACTTTCAAGGAGCATGTATTTTCTCTTTGTATCTCCTTCCCTGCTATTTTCTCTTTCTCTCCATAGTCTCATCTATTTTCCTTTTTTTTCTCTTTTCCAACCCACCAACCACCCTACCATTACTCACTCCTCTGTCTTCAGCTTGCCCTCATTCCCTCCCTTGGTTCCTCAAACTCTGCCCTCCTCAGGCTCCCCTCACAGAGCCAAACTACAAGTGATGCCTTACACAGGTTGGACACTTGTCAGCTTCCCTCAAGTTTTGATGGGAAATGTAGGCATCCTGGTTTTACAGCTTGGCTCTCCATTACAGCTGCAAGACCAGGATGCCTACATTTCCCATCAGAACTTGAGGGAAGTCGACTAGTGTCCAACCTGTGTAAGACGTCACTTGTAGTTTGGCTCTCAGTCTCCAGGAATTTCCCAACATGGAGCTGGCAATGCTAGGCTGCTGGCAGGGTCCAGTTGTGTGGAGGCTGCTGGTCTAGATGACATCCAATTTTGCCGTGGCCACAACTGCTGGGCCAGGCTGAGTGGTGTTTAGAGAAAGTCTGTGGTGATAACTGGCAGACCTGTCTCTGGTGAGTCCTTTTGCACTAGGGAACATTACAGGGGAAGTAGACAGGACCTTTCTAAGAGCAGTATTGGTTTCCAAGTCTACCGTTGCTCCCTTGCCTATGACTTTACTTTACAGAAACCAAGGCTTGGATGGCTCAGCAGTATTGTTATGGTTGTCTAGTAATCTCTAATATGGCAAATGAGAGCCTAATGGACAGACTTTTCGACATTTGAATTCCTAAAGAACTCTCAGATGTATCTGGAGACTTATTGGTTTTTAATTTTCCCAACTTCATCTCTCCTTAGTACTTCAATTTAGCTCAGTTCTTCAGACTCTTCCTAAAAATAGTGGCATTAGGGTGGCATTCTACCTGGGTTTTAATTAGTGTGGTTCCTCTAGGGATCTGACTGTCTTGTGTTTCTGCATCTTCCCTTTCATCATCAGCCAGTTTGGTGTAGTGGTTAAGAGCAGCAGGATTCTAATCTGGAGAACTGGTTCGATCCCCCACTCCTCTACTTGAAACCAGCTGGATGACCTTGGGTCAGTCATGGCTCTCTCCAAGCTCTCTCAGCCCCACCCACCTCACAGGTTGTCGGGATAATAATATCATACTTTGTAAACCACTCTGAGTGGGTGTTGTTGTCCTGAAGAGTGATATATAAATCTATTATTATTATTATTAACTATTCTACTCATTTTTGCAAAGTTCCTTCTTTCAAAATCAAATGTTACTGTTTTGACTTTCCATTAATAAGAATGCTGAACTTAATAAGCATTGTCATCAGTGCTCCCAACTGGTGCAACAATGTCTTCATCTCTTACTGGGTTTTGAGCCCCACTGAGAACCAGGTCTAAGATTACAATCCCTCTAGTTGGCTCTGTGACCAACTGTTCTAGTACACAGTCATTTATTATGTTTAAAAATCTCATTTCTACACAATGACTCAAATACATGTTTACCCAGTCAATGTGAGAGTAGTTGAAGTCATCCGGGATCACAACAGTAGCTTCTTTAGTTACCTCTTGTAACTCTTTCTTCATCATGGGATCAGCCTCAAGGGTTTGGTCAGTACACCCCCATTTTAAAGCAAACCTTATGGCTCAGTCTTTCTACCCATATTGCTGCTGTCTGGGAATTCATTCCCTGAATGTTTTCTAGGTTATTTGATTCTGTGTCCCATTTTATATACAATATTACGCCTCCTCCAGTAAATCCCTTCTTGTCCTGCTCAGGGATGATTGTATCATGTTGATTTTCCCTATACCACCATGTTTCTTAAATATCTACTATATCTAAATTGTCATTCAGCACTCTGTCCTCCAGCTCCTCCATCTTGGCTCAGAGGCTTCTAGCATTGGCATATAGACAACTATAATGTGTTTTCCTCTTCAACAAACCTTACCCCTCTTTACCCCTTTATCTCGACACCTGGCCCTCCTTTGCCATCATACTTGAAAGTTCTATTGTGTTTACAGTGACTATAGTGTTTACATTATCTTCTGTTTGGACTGAGCCTCCCGGCTTCTGTTGGGTTTCTGCTTGGGATTGGTTTAATAGCTGCTTTGCCACCTTTTTGATATTAAGTGTCAGCAGTGTGGTTCCCCTGTCTCTTTGTTCCCCATTGCCTAACAAATCAAAACCCTTCCACTTAGCACCACTTTCTTATCCATGCGTTTGAGATCCCAGATCTGTGTTTCTCTAGCATATGAAACAATTAGTAATTCTTAGAATGCTACCTTTAAGGTCTTGAACTTTAACTTTCTGCCTAGCAACCGATTTTTTCCTCCAAGACCACACAGCTACATTTCCCAACATCATTGGTGTCAACATGCACCACAACTGCTGACTCTTCCCCAGCACTATCAGCCTATCTAGACAGCCTATGATTTCCTCAACCTTCTCATCAGTGTGTGCTCAAAATACATATAACAGATGCCTTTCTTTGCATTCCTAATAAATGAAACACCTACTACCAAAAGCCCAGAGGGGTACTCTTGGCATGAGAACGTAATTGATCCATCATCTGAGGAAAGGGTCCCATCTAAGGAATCATGCCTCAGTTCCTCAGCCTGATGTTCTCCAACCTTGAGACTTTTAATCTCTATGACAACAAGAAGAGATGTCAGCATAGGAGTGGGACTGTTCTACACATCTCTGAAGGACTCTCAACAAACCTTTCTCTCTCCCTCAGCTTCTCCAGGTTGACAACCCTGGCATCAAGGGTTCCCTGAGAATCAAGAACTCCATGTATTGATCACAAATCCACAATTTCTGCCCAGTTTACAGACAATCATAACTGCGGTACTTTCTGCAAAACATTTTATAGCCCTTACTTCCCTGCTGACTGTTTATCATAACTGGTTTACTTGTTTAAAGATGTTTTGGGGCTGAAATAGCGTGGTTACCTGAATCTGTGCAGATTTCCATAGCAGGAAGGACACTATAGTACATCTCCCTCCTTGATGATGTGAAGCTTGTATGCCCTTTTTTAGGAAATTCAGACTTGGATTTCTCTCCTGCTCCCTCTCAGCTTCCCTTGCTGAACTTCCAAGCTCAGCTCCCCTGTGAGAAGCCCTGCTCAAAAGCACTGGATGCAAGCCTTGAAATGCTACCTCCCAGGAAACCTGTATGCCTTCTAACAGAGTCAGACCTCTAACTGACTCTGGTTTACAGCTGTGAGCTGTGGCTCCATGCACAGGAATTATATAATAACAAGCAGCTGTCTCACCTCACTCACCATTTAATTGGCTGCCAGATCACCACTAGTGAGCCAGGGATCAGCTGAACTGGCAGGTGTTCGAGCACCCCTTGTCTTTATTTATTTTATTTATTTCCCCTTTCCTCCTAATTCAGGGTCCCCCAAATGGCAAACCTTTAAACATTAAAACATTTGAATATTAAAACAATATTTAATATAATATTAAAAATAATTCAATAAAAGCACATAAACATGCCACACCAGAACCATGGAGAAGGGCCAATAACAGCTGAATCTGTTTTCTGAAATTCCCCAGTTAACAATCCACACCTAGAAACATCTACATTCCAACATGGAAATGTCTCCTGTATTGGCATTTTGTGATGTATGATGTACAGAAGCTTCAGACATTGCATGGGCCTATGAGAAGGGAAATGTAAATGATTCTTCTTCTTCTTCTTTTTTGTGCTTCTAGTGAATATTTGGTCCTTATTGTGTGATGAGTGTTTTGCCCGTGGGTACAGTTTATGCATCTTGCCTTGGGGGTAGATATACAAGATCTGACTTTGAATAATGCATGAAAAGATGCCCACAAAGAAGCAATAATTACCCTCACAGCACTGCTGTATAATATCTCAAGTAATATTTAGGATCAAACTATATATATAACAATAAACATTCAGTGGCTGCTGGCAATGACAGTCATGAATCTACGTCCTCTATCAGACACTGTAACATTTAATAGATCTTAGTCATATAAATCAGTATATTTAGACTGTATTTCCCTTCTGGCAGAAACCAATGATGTGGAACAGAAGCGGAGAAATGCAGTAGACTACTTTGGGATATTAGTTCACAGATATGTTCTACTAGATGTAAAAGAGGCATGTATACCACTTTCAGCAACAGCAGCACCTGCACTTTTAGTGTCAAAAGCCTAATGAATGATACCACAGTAGAGGTATCAATAAGCTGTAGCTGAAGACTCCAAGCTATTGCCTTATGAAATACAAAGCCAGAGAGCAGCCCACAGTGGAAGAATCATTAATCTCCTTACTGAAGATGTGGAATGAAGCTTCCACAATTAGCAAGAAACATAGCCAAGAATTAATAGACATCAACATGGCTACAGAGTCATTATTTCTCTCTAACAATATGTCTTGCCGATGTATAAACCTTGTGCCATATATCAGATTAAGTGAGGAGGCTTCAAGCTATTGTCATCCCCAATCCTGATAACCCCAAGGGCAGACAGTGTCAAGCTGTATATGACAGAATGCTTTATTGATTGGGATTTTTTTGCTGTCTCTTTAGCACAAGCCCAATTTGGAAGACAGAGGAGCCTCTTTTCTCTCACCTGCTCAAAACGAATCAAGAAAAGACTGCTTAAAGACTTAAAATATTCAGTCCTTTTCCCAAGGTCACATGAGGACAAGATCCCTGACTTCAATTTTTCCAATTCATATTAAAATGATTCCTCCAATTATGTTCTTTCTGACAAGGGAAAAACTTAAAAAACAAAATGGCAGAGAGGAATTAGAGAAGTCCTGATTTTTATTAAATTCCTTATAGGAGCATACAAAGAAGCCTGTCTGTCCAGTCTAGCATCCTCTTTTAAACAGTAGCTAGTCAAGGTGCCTCTAGTCTAGAAAGGTCATAAGCAAGTCCCTGACCTCTCTTTCAACACAGCTCACTGTGCACAGTTAATGGTCTGTAGTATTTTCGTCCCCACCTGACTCCAACATTAGAAGTTAATTGGACAGGAAGAAAATTTCTGAACCGAATATGGCAAGAACAAATGATGGTGGGCCAGAGGAACGCTTGGGCTTCCCTTTACCCTCATACTTCAGTTTAAAAAAAGATTCTCACTTAGTGCAATTCCAGAGAAAGGAGAAAAAAACTCATTTGCATACCAACGTTATCAGGCCTCCACGCACACTGTGGATGAGTGCGAATATCATTTATTTAAAAAATGGGGACCCTTTGTCATTGTGTCTGATATTTGGCATGAATCTTCATGTGGTACTGGTAAAAAAAGTATACACATATGTAATTCTGATGTATGCCTCAGGTATTTTGGACCTGAACTTGCCACAAAATGTCTGTAGTATGTATGCTACGATTCCAGACTTAGGGTTTATGGGTGCTGTCTTGAAGGAGAAAGTCTGTAATAGTATGACATTCTAGTAGCAGTGGAGGTTTAATACCTTGATATTCTTGATAGCATAGATGGAACAGCCATTGATTCCAGGAAGCATGAGTAATGAAGTTTCAATTCTTCTTTACATCAAGAAATGAGTGCATTCCAAAGCATATATAAGCATGTAAACACATTGAGTTGAATGGGCCTTAGCTTTTAGTAAGTGTGTTTAGGACTGAAACCTACTTTTACATGCCATTCAGTGCAAATAGGAACTTTTGCATTCTCACAGGATTGTTCAGGCTTTAAGCTTGAGGTCTCTGTACTATTCCCTTCCCTGTCTAGTAAGGTTGGGAAACAGAGCTGGCTTCAAGCGGAGAAGTAGGGGTCAAATCTGGAGAACCAAATTTGATTCCCCACTCTTCCACTTGAAGCCAGCTGGATGAGCTTGGGTCAGTTACAGCTTCTTGGAACTCTCTTAGCCCCACCCACTTCACAGGGTGACTGTTGGGGGGATAATAATAACACACTTTGTAAACTGTTCTGAGTGGGTGTTAAGTTGTCCTGAAGGGCGCTATATAAATAAATGTTATTATATCATTATATACAATCAAGTTTTGTTGCTATGCACACTGATAGTTGAAAGCTCAAAAGAACCAGGGAGCAGCATTTCCAAATCAATTAACCTATCAGGGCTTTTTTGCTGGGAAAAGAGGTGGTGGAACTCACAAGAGGGAACTGAGGGAGAAACTCTTAGCAAGAACGCCCCGCTGCTTTTTCAGATGAGGGGAGGGGGGGGTCCCCCTCAGCTGAAAAAAGCATGTTGGCATTTAAAAGCAGTGTTGCTGCTTTCAAGGCTGGCAGCTTTTTTTCAACTGATGGGGATCCCCCTCCCATCAGCTGAAAAGCAGTGGTGTTTGAAAGGAACACTTTTCTTGCTGCTTGCAAGCTGCAAGAAAAGTGTTGCTCTTTGCCCGATGCTAAAGAGGTGGATGCCTTGGGCTGCATGTGGGGAGGAAACAGGATTAGGAGGTGGAGCCATCAGACATGTGATTACTTTCAAGAGGTGCCAGAACACCTCCACTGCCTTCTGGCTGAAAAAAAGCCCTGCCTAAAATAAAAGTTCAATCTGTTCTATATAAGTGAACTTTTACATTTTAAAAAGAATTAATTATGACGAGATTTTGGACCAGTCTTTTTTATTTTGAGTGCTAAAACTACTCTTTCAATGATTATTGTTTGTTTTTATCTGTGTTAGGTTTCAAAAGATGTGACAAAGATCAGACCCCTATGCTTTATAGTTAGATTAAAGTGGATAGAATATTTATTAACTGATGGGTGTGTATATTTCTGCTGTTGGAATAGAGTAATAAGCATTCATTCAGAAATATGATTCATTATGTGTGAGTGCAAGGTATATGAATATAGAACCAATCCCCTGATCTTTCCATCACCAAAAGACTGGGAGGATAGCAGAAATCTAAGACAACGTGTATACATTTGTCAATATTTCTAGATGGCAAATGTGTATGAACTGTTCCTGAGAATATTATTTAATGAGATCTACTTTATGGAGAATGTACAAAAAGCAAGTATAAAGAGCATTTTATTGCTGGTCTTGATAGGATGGGTAGGGATAAATTGACCAGTTAGTTCTGGCGGAGTTTAATTGTAATTTCATGAATATTGCATTAACTAGTAAACACCAGCCAAAGATATGTATTATTTCATCTGTGTATTTTGCCTCAAGGAGCCATCGACTACAGTGATCGCTAATGAATCTGCTGTACAATTTTCCAAGGTTCATCAGTTTTTAATATCAATAGACAAACCTCCTAAACAAACCTTCATCAAGTCATCAGCTTGAGGAAACAGATGATTAAAAAGAAACCATAATTCATCTTGGCACTGGAAAAGCTGATCTCTGTTCATCTGCTATGTCATTGCTCGGGGACCCAAGAAAAGATAGGTTTTAACTATAAAAATAATATTTTGGAGGCTGAATTTTCACTCATTTTGTATGGTTACAAGATCTTCTGCATTTAGACACTTTTTAACTGGTTTTCTGAGAGAACTCGATGCACAATTCTTTCCAAGCATTTTTCAGAGAATGTTCAGGAAAAAGTTTGAGTTTCTATTACATTGCAGATTACCTGGCCCCTTTTCAAACGCTTCCCAGCCAAACCTCTGCTGGCTCTAGCCTTACTTTAGCCAGTTTCTCTCTTCCCTTTGAGATCCCCCCCCCTTTAACTTTTGCTCATAGATGGGGCTGGCTTGAAGCAGTGAGCAGCCTCTGAGCTTGTTAGTCAGACTGTGTAGAGCTGCTGCTCATCAATCATTGCCGTGGAGTCATTGTTCCTACTTCCTTACAGATACAGCTATTTAGACCTGGTTGAAGGTGTGAGCTGAAGGGCTTGAGGTTTGTTGGTTCATCTATCTGTGTGAGGGGGGAGAGATACCTCTGTGACCTTCAATATGAGGCATATCCCATCACTCACCTGGTGAAGGATATACCACCTTTCCACACATGTAAATGTGTGTAGCATACAGTGAAGCATACAGTGCATAAAGTGCACTGTGTGGAGCATACAGTGAAGTCCAGGGAGAAGAAATATAATTTAAGTTTGTTTAGTTAAAGAAGTTTCATTTAAGAACTATTTACAATAATATATACAACAAACTGAGAGAGACACATATTCATCACTTATACAGGAGAGAGAGAGAGAGTTTCACCAACAGTCATTTTACAACTGACACAGACAGAACAGAATCTTCACTCACAGCAGGGAGGGGCTACTTCAGGAGCTACAGATAAACTATACAAAGTATCTAGCCCTTCACTCTGCAAACACCCTGCTCATTCAAATGAGACCACAGTGCTTTATTCCTACAATCCCCTTCCCACTGTGCTTCATTTGAATTAACCAAATTTAATTCATTACGTAGTTTCTCAAAATTCTCTGCACTTAAAGGCTTAGTTAAGATGTCAGCTACCATTTGCAATGTCGGACAATATTACATTTCGATAAACCCTTTTTGACACAAATCTTGTATTGCATGACATCTTATATCTATATGTTTAGTGTGTGCATTTATTTTTTTCTGATTGCACTAACTTTAAACAACTCTGATTATCTTCAAATATTTTAATGGGCTCTGAGTTTGGCACTCCCAGATCTGCTAGAATTTGGCTAAGCCATTGTGCTTCTTTGCACGCCTCTGCTGCAGCTACATATTCTGCCTCTGTGATAGAATAAGCTACTGAGTTTTGTTTTCTGCTAGTCCAACTTATAGCAGCATTGCCCTCCTAGTTGGAATGAAGAGATAGACGCAGGTGTTGGATCTAAGGGCCACTTTTATTAAATTAACCTCAACGACAACATTAACCATAACTACGGCAAGGGTAAAGCGGTACAGGCCAAGCCACGGGGTCCTACTTAGACCTCCGCCTTGACCTGCCTGGGCGAGTCCCAAAGCCCCGGGTGCGAGCCCTCCATGTGGATGGCTAAGAGACCTGGCTGACCAGGCAGATTGGTTCCCCCCTTTCAAGCTCCTAAATCTCAGCCGTACAGCAGTGAGGGGAGGACTTGCACGTGGAGTTCCCCAAGGCAGTCTGCCCACGCGTGCTGGCAGCCATCACAAGCAGTACCAGCTGCTCCTAGCAGACCCCTCTTCCCTACCAATAGGGAAGCCCCAAGGGTGCTCACCGGCCCGCTGTTTCTAACCAAACTCTATCCCGCCAGTGACATGACTAACAAGCACCACCACTTGCCAATTTCTACCACTCAAGCCCAGGTGCAAGGTAGGCAAAAAAAACCCATCCCGAGTCCAATTGGGGATAAGGGGAAAAAAATCCGACCTGGCTCTGAATACAGCAACCAGCTAATCCTGCACCAAGACAGGGTGAGGAGGGTGGGCCGAGCGTTGTGCACGACTGAGGCCGGGTGAGTGGAGCCGCCTAAAGTGGCTGCTGGCTCTGCCCACCTGGGAAAAGCCCCGGATGCCTGGGAAAGCTGCGTTGCTCTCCATCCTTCCAGGAGAGCAATGCACGGCCTCCTCCATGAGCAGCTAAAGCTGCCTGGAGGTATGGCCGAATTTCCTAATAAGAAAACTAATCCACTTGTTGTCTTACGATCTGTTCTGTCTCCAGCCCAATCTGCATATGTATATCCAATTAACTTAGGATCTGTTTTTACTGTTAACTTTAATTTAAGATCAATGGTTCCTTTTAAATATCTTACTATCCTTTTCAGGGCAATCCAGTCCCTATTAGTGGGTGCACTCACTCTTCTACATAATATGCTCACTGCAGATGCAATATCAGGTCTGCATGTGTTAGTTAGAAACAATAGTTTTCCTATTACAGTTCTGTATAAATCATTATCAAATAAAGGTTCATTTTCATCCTTTTCTGAAATGAAATTAGTACACATTGGGGTTTTCACAACATTTGATTCCTTTAAACCCATAAATTCTATCAAATCAACAACTTTCTGCTTTTGATTGAGAAGAAAACTATCATCTTCTCTTTCTACTTGCATACCCAAATAATAAGATAAATTACCAAGTCTCTTAACTTCTACTTCCTTATTTAAACATTCAACAATTTTTGTTTTGTAAAATTTTGTAAAATTTTGTTTTGTAAAATTTGTTTTGTAAAATTTTTGTTTTGTAAAAAGACATGGACCAGCTTTAGTTGGTATAAAACCCTGTTGTACAAGCAATTTGTTTAACTTTTCATTCCAAGTTCTAGCAACTTGTTTCAAACCATATATTCCTTTCTGCAACTTACAAACTAGTCCTTCACCTATTTCAAACCTTTCAGGCTGTTGCATATACAGTTCTTCAATTTCTCCATTTAAAAAGCTGACTTTATATCCAGTTGTTCTACATGCAGTTGTTTGAATGCGGCAACACTAAGCAATGCTCTAATTGTACTGTACTTTACTACAGGAGCAAATGTCTCATCATAATCTTCTCCATATTTTTGTGTATACCCTTTTGCCACTAACCTTGCCTTATATCATTGTACATTACCATCCTGATCTAACTTTTTCTTAAACACCCACTTACAACCGATAGTCTTTTTATTTTTTAGCAACTTAATAAGTGTCCAAGTATTATTTTTATTCAATGCTTCAATTTCTTCCTTGGCTACTGTTATCTATTTGGCTGCTTCTTCTGCAGGTAATTTGTCTATTTCTTTCCATATCATTGGTTCTCTATTCTGTGCTGCCTTTGCTGCGTATGATAACTGTTCTGCTGGGACTCCTTTATTCATTAGAGATGAACGTCTAATAGAAGGTTCTGCTTGCTTTTCCAAATTTTCACATCCAGTCTCTTTGTCTCCTTCTGTTTGTGAATTCCTTCTGCTTGGGTTCTTGTTTTTTATTTTCTCTTCTTCTAAGACTGTTTTTACTTCATCCGCTTCAGTTGGCCAATTAGTATTAATCTGTTCCTCTTTAAAACCTTTCTGGTTAGGAACATATGTACGACTGTTCTTCTTTAAAATATACTACTCTTCTTACTTTCACTTTTCTTGTTTCTCTGTTAAGAATTCTATAACCTTTACATCCTTTCACATATCCGATCATTACTCCCAGTTCTATTGTTAAGTTTGGAGCATTTTTGCACTGGCACATATGCAAAAACTTTTGATTCAAACACTCTAATTTGACTTACATTTGGCACTCTTCCAAACCAAAGTTCAAATGCTGTTTTGTTAGTAGCTTTTTTTGGCTGTCTATTCTGCAAATATGTTGCAGTTATCACAGCTTCACCCCAATATTTATGTGGTAAGTTAGATTCTGTTGACATACATCTAACCATTTCTATCAGATAGCGATTCTTTCTGCCACTCCATTTTGTTCTGGGGTAATGGTACAGTGTGCAAGTGCTCTATTCTGTTTTTATTCAAGTAAGACTTGATGTGGTATAACATAAACTCACCAGCATTATCAGAAAGTATTGCTTGTGGTTTTCTCCCAAAGAGATTCTCAACACTTGCAACATAGTTCTTCAACTTTTCTGCAGCTTCTGACTTTTCCTTCAAAAGATAAGTTACACAGTATCTGGAAAAATCATCAATAAATGTTAATATACATCTATTTTGTCCACGTGGCATTGGTTGAATTGGACCACAAATATCTGTACGAATAAGCTGCAAAGGTTTAGTTGGACTTCTCTGACTTTGTTTAGGTATAGAAGGTCTTGTTTCCTTCCCCAACAGACAATTTTCATATTTTTACCTATTCAAGTCAATGTTACAAGTTTTAATTTCCATTCCTCTTACCAAACCTTTCTTTTGCATTTCTTCTATTATGTTGAAGTCTCTGTGACCAAGCCTTTTATGCCATAGATGAATACATCTTACTCTTGAACTCTGTTTTGCCAAATTCACTCACTCTTGGCTTTTATCTAGAAGAAAAACTCCATTATTTTCAAAACCTTGAGCACATAGAATACCATTTCTAGTGATTGTACATTTGTTTCCTCTAAAATTTACATTAAAACCATGCTTGGTCAAAGCAGATACATTTAACAAACTGTCCTTTAATTCTGGCAAGTAATTTTTCACCTCATTGTAGACAATTCTTCCTGCTGCCACACATTTAAACAAGCCTTCTCCTTTACCTTAAATGGCTATTTTATTACTATTTGCAATTATCACATCCTCTGATGAGGTTTCATTCAGTTCTTTGAAGAACTCAAGAATTACAGGTCATGTGTATGGAACACCAGAATCTATTATCCAACCAGAGGATTTTTTATTAATTTCATTATTTTTTCCACACTCTGAAATTACTAAATTGTTCTGGTGAGCAACACAAACATTTTTCATGTGCCTTTTGCTTTCACTCTGTTGCTTTGCTTTGCTAATACCACTTTGCTTTTACACACTCAAGAAAAATGACCAGTTTTTCCCCGAGAAAAGCATTTTCTAGTTTTATCTTTCTTGTTTGCAACTTGTACAGTGGTTCTATGCATAGAATTATACAGACTTTCCTTTGTGCAGAAAACACCTGTATCTCACTCTCTGCTGCTTTCTCTGCTCTCCTAGTCATCTCTTCCTTAAATCGTCAGAAAACAAATTTCATAGAAAGTACATCTTTTGTCTCTAGTGCATATATCAAAGAGCTGTAACTTTCAGGTAAGCTTGACAAAATTAAAATGATTTTTTCCTCTTCATCAAATTTCTTGCCTATAGTACTCAGGTGATCCATTAACTATGTGGGAGAAGACTTGGCCAGGTAAGGGGAAGTGATAATATTATTTATTTATTTGACTTATACCCTGCTCTTCCCGCGAGCAGGCTCATGGCAGCTTCAAACAATATTCTAATAAAAATACAATAAAACATTAAAGCCACTTAATCCAGATAGATATCTGAGTGCTATTGTCCTTTCTAGCTCTTTGGGGTGGGGGAGGGTTCTCCCCACCACTGCACCTTGTTAATTTGTTTTATTATTTGTATATTGATTTTAGTTTTTGTTTTTATCGATTTTAACTGTTCACCGCCCAGATCCCCTGGGGATGGGCAGTATATAAATTGAATAAATAAATAAATAAATAAATAAATAAATAAATAAATAAATAAATAAATAAATGGAGACTGGTTTGAAGCCTACCACCTGCTTGTATGACCCCTGCTTCCTGGCTACTTAAATCTGCTGGGAAGGGAGCAGGCTGGCTTGTTCTATCTTGTACTTCTGGGTGGTGTTGCCAACCTCCAGGTGGTACCTGGAGATCTCCTAGAATTACAAATTATCACCAGACTACATAGTTCAGTTCCAAAGAACGAATTGCTTTACCTCCCTCCCCAGGCTCCATCCCCACATTACCAGGGATTTCCTAAACCAGAGTTGGCAACCCTGCGTCCAGCTGATTTCAGGAAGGCTGTAGAAACCCTGAACAAGTTCCTGAAGGCAGTTTTGGGATGGATGTGGGCTAATAAAATGAAACTTAATTCCTACAAGATGAAAGTGCTACTGGTGAATGGTAAGTCTTGGCTTATCTACACTGGATCCCAATCTATTTCCACTCACAGTTCAAGTTGCTGGTGTTGTTGACTATTAAAGCCCTCTATGGCTTGGGACCAGAATTCCTGAAAGATCACTTATGCATTTATGAATCTACCCAATTGTTACAGTTATTGTCTGATGCTCTGCTTTATGTGCATCCACTTTCTGAGATTAGGTGGATGCCAACTCAGGAGGGCCATTTCAACCATGCCACCAAAACTTGGAAACTCTTTCCCCAGAGAGACTTACCTTTCCCCTTCTGTTGCCATCTTCTGCTTTTAGTTGTGTTAATGATGTGTTTTGTTTGGTTTCAACAGTTTTTAAGGCATGTTTTTTATTATGTATGTTTTTAATCGATTAGCTGTCCTGGTGACCCTAATGAGGGCAAAAAGGTGGGGTATAAATTTTGTGAAGAAATAAAGTCTGGAGGTTTGAAGGGACTTTGACTTCTTGGGTCTTTTTAGTCAGCTTGATAATAGGGGAAATTCTAGAGGAAATGGGGGTGATCCGCATTGGGCTGACACCTTAATGTTACTTTAGGGGTGACCTGGAAATTATGTAATCACATTGGGTGATGCCCTAGCATTCACTAAAAACTTAAACCATATTAGTAATGCTACAGCATTGCCCCTTGGTGATGATGTCACGTCTGGATCATACCAGAGGTAACACCATCATGAAGCTGGCAATGTCAGAACATCACCAGTGAGGACTCCTGCCAGTAAGTCAGTCTCCTGTTGTTATCAGCATTAGGGGGCCTCAGGCAGGCAACCATAATCTAGCCTCTGTACTGTCTGTCATTTGTCTCTGAAGCTGCTATTGCCTTTAGGGAAATTCATCTCTGTAGTCAGGAGGCAACGCTGACTTGGATAGCCAGGCAAGCCCAATCTTATCAGATTTTGGAAGCTAAACAGCATTGGCTTTGGTTAGTAATTCGATTAAGACCTCCAAAGAAGACCTGCGTCACTATGCAGAGGCAAGTAATGGGAAACCACCTCTATTAATCTCTTGTCTTAAAATTTTCAAAGGGTCACCATAAGTTGGCTATGATTTGGTGGCACTTTCCATCACCACCAGATAGGAGGTCAGTTGTAATTCTGGGAGAACTCAAACCCTCTCTTGCAGTTGGTAACCCTATCTACCAGAATTTCCCAGCATAAGTATTTTTAGGAATTGCTGCTTGCTTAGGCTTATGAGTCCTTACTAAATACAAGTGCTAATTATCAGATAACTTTGAATGGGGAATTTTGGCCTAATGAAGCCCAACAGACAACCTTTCCTTTCATACTCCACCTGTTGTTTTTGTTGCAAGGTAAACTGTGGGGAGATTAAGTGTGAGATAAGGGAAAAGAAAGGGGAGCTGCCTGCAATACTTAATTATCCCTGGCCAAACTAAAATTCAAAAAGATACTGGCTTTGATTGTAAAAAGTCTTCAATTTCCAAACTGATGAGAGCATTCATTGCAGAGGATTCCCACCCCACCCCCAGTTCTGAATTTTGGCAACCTCATTAGGGTGCATTAAAATACCCTAGGTTCTGAATCGAGGGCTGTACTGATAAGGATTGCAAGATATTCCTTTCTCTGTACTGAAAAAAGGCAATGTTTAATCTCTATTTTTGACACATGCTCTGGAGCTAGTACATATAGCCAGACAAATATCCCCAAATAATTCCAATATTTGTGCCTGTGTGTGGAAGCCTATGTGTTCTTGCTTATTTGTATCTGTAACAATACCATCACAATCACTGAGAAAAAAAAAATTACAGGCAGTACAAATAAGTAATATTGAGGATAAATGAGGCTGAGGACAGAAAGGACAAAGGAAAATAAAGGAAATAGCACTGTAAAGAAAAAAACATTAAAACAATAAGAAATATTCCAAACAAGTGCTAACTGCAATGAATGAAATAAGCAGTGTTTTTTGACATTTGTGAAAACAAAAATAAGCAACTATTTGGCTCAGTCTTTAAATGTTGTTTCTAATAGTATAACTTGCAAGAGGTTTTCTTTTACAATTCTGATGAATGACAATGAGAACAAAAAGCAGAAGAGAACCATTTGTAATATGAATGAATATTCTTGTTGAAGCAGATTTTACTCTTATATTTCAAAACAATTTAAATAAAATCACTATTTTAACCATACCATCTCTATGAAGACTTCGTTATTCTGAGCTCAAATTTTGGTCTTTTTAAGTCATTGAAGTAATGGGTTTGTTGATCTGTTACAGATGAAGCAGCCTTCCACTATTTTTTTGCTTAAAATGGCTCCCCTTTCCTCCCAAACTCATTGAGGTTCTAGATGTGACTTTATCTTTGTACATTGAAGTCTGGAACTCAGAAAAAAAAAGGAATAAATGGTGATCAGAAAAATAGGTGTATGCTAACGAATCTTTATTTTTAATTTATATCCTGCTTTTCTCCCTAATGGGGACCCAAAATGGATCACCCCCTGCTCCTCTTAGTCTTTACAACAACAACCTTGTGATGTAGGTTAGAGTTGTGATGGGTACAAGGTCACCCAGACAGCTTCCATGGCAGAGCAGGAACAAACATGATTGTTCAGCAACCTAGTTCAGCAATCTAACTTTTATACCATGCTGGCTCTCATAACTTTGGAGCAGCAAGAAGTTTATGAAAATAACTCTCTGATGATGCTACGGGAAACCAGCACTTAGGGGAATGCAGGATCCCCTCTGTCCCCCACACCACAGTTCTCAGCTGAATTGTTTTTTAAAATGATGTTCCCATGTTGTGTGGCTGTGGGGAAAGTGAACTGGAGTCCAGGGTTCCCAGCTTTCTGACTTTCCCCAGACAGACCAATTTTGTATTGGACTATCTGGAGGAAACGCATGGGGGAGGAATGGCTAGCCACTGGCCTGCAGGAGCTGGTGGTAGTGCCAGCAGGCCTTCCTGTCCTGCCTCCCCCTCCCCCTCCCCCTCCCCCCCCTCCCGCTTCAAGCTCTCCCAGGGGAGTGGCTGGTGAGCCTGCCCAGACTCCTGCACCACCTTCACCTCCTTCCCTCCTACTTGCAGTCTGCCTGCTTGGCCTCCTGCTCATTGGAGAAGCAGCTAGGGAAGTGGCTGGCCAGCCAGCTGGCCTGCTCACCCAGCCACTTTTGTGCTGGGAAGTGGCTGGCCCGTTTGCCTGGGCACCGGTGTTGATGTCACTTAGTGATGTCATCACACTGGAGTTAGGAGCACAGACACACTTTGCACATATGCAAGGAAGAAAAGTTGGGTCATTAGCAGTGCACTCATCTGTTTTATGTGGGGAGGCCGTCTGGCAACCCTAGACCTGACTTGCCAATAAGGGTAGTTTGATCCTGTCACACATCTTCTGTTCTCTGTGTATAATCCTGACATAGCTAATAAATAAATAAATAAATAAATAATTGAAATAGTTAATTGCCATAATTTTTGTTTTATTTGGCTATATAATGTTGGTTCCATTGTATATTTTTAAAAGATCACATTGTACTTAGTTGTTTGCATTACTGTATACATAATTCCCATTTACCTTGATCCATTGTGAGTGGTACGCTGTGGCCCTTGTTGCAAAAGCAGCTTATAATATGAAAGATATGAGCATCTCAATCTGATGTAGTTCATGTCACAGCACAACATGACCAGCTGGACTAGAGCAAATAGAATGAATGGCAATTAAGCTTGTTGCATTCTGCCTTCCCAAGCCTCACAATTGCAGCTCTGTGGCAAGAAAGGTCCTGGAAGAATGATACCCCATGACAGGCCATCATCCCATCTCTTTCATCCTCGTTTGGTGAGAAACCTTGGTGCAACCCTGTCCAGATATCTGAAGTCATTTGTCACCTCTGGAGAGTTTTTACTTCTTCCTGGAAGAAGACTTAATAAAAACTCTGTAACATTTCACCAGTCTTTAGAGATATTTGGTGAATTATAGTTTATTAGCCACCTGAATAAATGACTGCCCCTCTTGTCCCAGGAATTATTGGCAGGAACTAAAACAAGAAATTGCATCCCTTGTCTCCAGCCAGAATGTTGCTCAAAATACATCAAAGTCCCTTTCACTGACAGCATCAAAGTTTTTAGTGCCTCCAACCATTCAGCTCTCATGTCCTTTCCACCCTATAAATATGCAAGCTCTGATCCAGTCAGTGTGTACATACTCATCTAGATCCAAGTATGTCACCCTCAGATCTCGGTCTGAGCCCTTCCTCAACAGCCAACAGCCAGCTGTTGGTTCTTTCTTCTGCAGACCTCTGGCAGGTAAATATGTGTTCCCTTAACCTCTGCTATTCCCCCTTTTCAATCTGCATTCCTAGGCTCTTGTATACAATTGTTTTGTCTGTCTGTATGTGATATTCTTCCCCTTAATAAAAACTACCTTTGTTTTTGGAAAAATCAACTGTTTTCTTGATGGCATCCTCATGAGAAGGACCCTGTAAAAGTTGGCAGAAGATCCCTAATTACTTCTCGCTGCTCCTTGTTTGCTAATTTCCCCTTACTGTGCAAGAAGTCCTCCTTTAGGTAATGCCATGACTGATGTGGTTCTTAAATAAATCTTGAAATTTTTCTGGTTACATATGGAGTGGGCCTCAGAGATTGCAGGATATGCTACTAAAGTCCAGTAATAAAGCTCGCCCTTACTATTTCTTGCTCTACTGGAGGGTGTATCTTATATTGCTAAGATACTGCAGGGATTGAGATAGTTCAGAAACATCCATCTACAGCTTCTTCTACTGGTCCCATCTATTTCTTGAGTGAAAGGAGCAGCAGAATTAGCTCTTTGAAAAACCGTCTTTTGCCATGGTAACATTTCAACAGCATAATTTTTCCTTGGCTATATGTTCAGATTAGGTTGTCAGGATGGCACAAAGCAGTTCCATCACTCTGGGGATTACAACACATTGTCTTTAGAAAGCAACAGCTGTCTGGTATATACATGTAGCACTGGGTTTCTTTCCAAGTATTGCATTCTGTGTCTGATCCTCCTTTGTTTGATCCACCCCCTAGTCAAATCAATTACCGTTCCTACCACCGGGGATTTAGTATAGATATAACAGCTTCGTGGAGGAACATTTTATGAATATAGTCAGTATGCATTAATACAGATACAATTTTTTTCAAAGATGACAAGCCTCCCTTATGCAGGCTTAACACCATTTTAGTCAGGATGGTGAGAGCAAAGACAAAAAGTGCAAGACAAGTTTATTTACAAGTTTCTTCCCAAATTATGTTTTGAAAATAAATGTTGTTGCTTGGGGGAAACTATTTAATGTGTAAATTAAGAGATCTATACACTGGTAACAGTCTGTCATCTCCAGCTTATTTACAGTTATATGTTCCAATCAGATTCACTATGCATAAAGGAAACTGGTCTCTCATGCAGGGGAAATAAGGGAAACTTCAGGTGAGGGCAAAGCATGCTACAGCAATCACCAACCTGAGCCATAGTGAATGGGATAGTACCATTATTTGATGTAGCCAATCAGACAGACTGACTGATGTCTCTGAGAGTAAGTACAGGGTTAGGCAAGAAAGATATATAGAGAAATATGAAGTGAAATACTTCTCATGAAGTGTCAAATTATCACCATCAAAATAATATCTGTAGCATGGATTCTCAATCTTTTTGAGCCTCTGGGCACCTTTGGAATTCTGACAGGGTGGTAGGGACAACCACAAAATGGCTGCTCTTTTCTGGGTCCACACATTCCCCGGTCTTTTCTTTTGCTGCAGGCTGATGGAATGCTTCTTCTGCTTTCTTGGGTATGTGAATGGTTAAAATGCTCTGAGGAATCGTCCGATCACAACCCAGCTCCTTCCCTGAAGCTCTCAGCATGTGGATTGCACATGTGCAAAGCAAAAAAACCCCAAACATTTGAAAGGGAGGCCAGCAACAATGACGAACGTGCCTGCCCCCCCATTGCTTTTTCTAAGAACTATGGAGGCTGTCCTGCTACCTCAAAGCGCAAGGAAAGCATTTTTGGGGAATGTGTATGGAGGGTGAGTTTTCAAAGCGACTCAGCAAAACACAACAAAAAGTGGGCAAAGGATGGGAATGACCAGCTGTGTGGAAACGGCCATAATAAAGACCATGTCATGTTTGAATGTGCCCATTCGTCCATGCCAAAATTAAGTGTATGGTCCAGAGTTGCCTTGGTGTTGTACCAGGTCTTATGTCGTAACTGATAAGTATATTCCTTAACTTGCAATAACCACTTTCGTCTCCTCAGTCTCACAGCCTAGCCAGAAGCCGTGGACAATCTTTGCTATTGATATTGTTTAGACTGACCTTGGGTGTCTGAAATGTTGCATTACTCGGTATCTTGTCTGCTTAGTGTGTGAACTTCAGAAATGTTTCCCAGACTGATTCTGTACTTGTGATCTAGGGGGGAGGAGGTTGGTTGATTATATTGTCCTGCAATAGCCTGAAGCTTTATTCCTTTCAATGAGAATTTACCAGGTGCATCTGCCTTTTACTTCATGTACTCCTATGGACCTGTGTATATGTACAAGATTGAATTCATGAATAAAGATCATTTAGCCAAGGACATGTGTCATGCTGAAGTGATCCAGGGATCTATCTGGCATAACCTGACATCCATACTCTGACAGACCATATCATATTGGGTTAGCGTAAAATGTTCTTGACTTTCCCATGTATGTAAAGAATTTCAACAATGATATAATTTATCATAAGAAAGAGAAAATGAGACATTTGTGTGGTGGTATAATGTAACTAACTCACAGGAACCCTTCTGAAAAAGAAGCTTCAGTTACTTTGAAGTGACAAAATAGTTTTCCTATGAGAAGGAAGTGATTGCATATTAAAGACATAATTCAATAAGTAAAAAGAGAAATAAAAATTAGGAGGGCTTTTGATGGATGTGCAAAGACTTTAACAGAGAGGGGGAAAAGAACTGCAGAGTGCGTATTTTTATTAAATGTAGGTATATATTCCATTTGTCAGAAGAAACAGCAATGGATTGGAAAAATCATCTGAGGAAAGGAGTGTACACACACACACACACACACATCCCTCACTGCAGTTTCTATGTCCAAGGAGCTGAACAAGATGTATTGCCTGGTGATAATTCATTAGCCAGCAATAAATGATAAGTAATGCTGCAAATCAACTGGAAGAAGTTTTTCACAGGAAAAAAGTAACTCATTAGAGAGAGGTAAGTCACTCGCAGCCTCTCTGTGTTGATTCACATATAAGTCCCATTATATATTATCTACCCCAGGTAAGTGCTGCTTTAGAGGAAAAGGGAAGATAGATTTTTTTAAAATCTCACATACAACATTTAGTACGACACAAAAGATGGAACTAGAAATTTTCAAAGAGCTTGTTAGAAAGAATATGTGGCATAACAGAAAGCAGAACTATATTTAATACACCATTATTCTTTAAAGAGCATCTTTGGCTTTGGTTTATACTCACTGCCCCTTTCTGTTGTTCTTTTCAGTCCCCTTATTACATTGTAAGCCTGCAGGCAGTGCTGATCCTTCTTTTTATTTTGATACAGAAACATTCCTGGTAGGAAAATCAAAAAGAGTCCAGTAGCACCTTTAAGACTAACCAATTTTATTGTAGCATAAGCTTTCGAGAATCAAGTTCTCTTCGTAAGATGCCTGATCCAAACTGGGCAGATATAGAAGAGGAGGGGAGAAGAGAGAGAGGAAAGAAGGGGACATATATCACAAGGGGACAGAATGCAATTAGCGTGGAGGCAATCAAAACATTCCTTTGCTTGGAAATGTAAACATCTCCTTTTGGTGTGCAGTCAGTTTGCCGTATTAGTTTGTAGCAGTGAAAGTATCCAATTCCTATGTAGTATAAGCCTTCGATAACCACAGCTCTCCCTGCCAGCTGCATCTGACAAAGAGAACTGTGGTCCCCGAAAGCCCACACCAGGCGTCACTGGGCTCCCCCAGACCACGCCTCTGTAAAGGGAATCTGTTACCTGTGATAATGTGATAACCATTCATAGTCCCTATTCAGTCCCAGCTTGACAGAGTCAAATTTGCATATGAATTCCAATTCAGCAGCCTCCCTTTGGATTTTGTTTTTGAAAGGTTTCTGTTGAACCACAGCGACCTTTAAGTCTTTGGTGGAATGTCCTGGTAGATTGAAGTGTTCTCCCACTGGTTTTTGGACGTTTCCATTTCTAATGTCAGATTTGTGTCCATTTATTCTTTTGCGTAGAGGTTGGCTGGTTTGTCCAATGTACAGGGCAGAAGGACATTGTTGGCACATGAGGGCATGTATCAGATTGGAGGATGAGCAGCTGTAAGAGCCAGAGACAGTGTAGTTGATGCCATTGGGTCCTGTAATTGTATTCCCTGGGTAGATATAGGGGCAGAGCTGGCATCTGGGTCTGTTGCAGGGCCTGGTACCTGTGTTGGTGACTCTGCTGGCCGATTCATGATTGTAAGTGAGAAGTCGTTTAAGATTGGGGGGCTGTCTGTAGGCAAGGAAAGGTCTTCCACCCAGGACTTCTGAGAGAGAGGTATCATTTTCCAGGATGGGTTGTAGCTCACTGATGATACGTTGGATGGGTTTGAGCTGGGAGCTATAGGTGACAACCAGTGGTGTTCTGTTGTTAGTTCCTTTAGGTTTGTCCTGGAGCAGACTGTTTCTGGGTACTAGTCTGGCCCTGTTGATTTGTTTCTTCACTTCATTTGGTGGGTACTGTAATCTCAAAAATGCTTGTTGTAAATCTCTTAAGTGTGAGTCTCGGTCGAGAGCATTGGAGCAGATACGGTTGTAACGTAAGGCTTGGCTGTAGACAATAGACCGAGTGGTATGTTTAGGGTGGAAGCTGGAGGCATGTAGATATGAGTATCGGTCTGTTGGTTTCCGGTATAATGTGGTATTTATTCGTCCATTATGTAGTTGTACAGTGGTGTCCAGGAAGTGTACCTGTTGTGTAGAGTGGTCCAGGCTTAGGTTTATAGTAGGGTGAAAGTTATTGAAGTCCTGATGAAATCTCTCAAGGGCTTCCTTCCCATGGGTCCAAATGATGAAGATGTCATCCAGGAATCTTAAGTATAGTAGTGGTTCCAGTGGATGGGAGCTGAGGAAGCGTTGCTCTAAGTCCGCCATGAATATGTTAGCATATTGTGGTGCCATGCGTGTGCCCATGGCTGTGCCATTCACCTGTAGATATAAGTTGTCACCAAATTCGAAGTAATTGTGAGTGAGTACGAAGTGACAACGTTCAGTGGCGAGGTTTGCTGTGGTTTTGTCCGTGATAATATTCCGTATGGCTTGCAGTCCATCTGCATGTGGGATATTGGTGTACAGGGCCTCCACATCCATGGTTGCTAGGATGGTGTCATCTGGTAGGTTGTCAATGGACTGTATTTTCCTGAGGAAGTCAGTGGTGTCCTGTAAGTAGCTGCGTGTGCTGGTGGCATAGGGCCTGAGGATAGAGTCCATGTATCCCGAGACTCCTACTGTGATGGTGCATTTTCCTGAAACAATTGGGCGTCCTGGGTTACCTGGTTTGTGGATTTTGGGTAGTAGGTAGAATCTTCCTGGTCGTGGTTCCTGGGGTGTGTCCGTATGGATGCATTCTTGTATGTCCATGGGGAGTGTTTTTAATATTTTATTGAGTTCCCTTTTGTATTGCTCCGTGGGGTCAGAAGGTAGTATTTTATAGAATGTTGTGTTGGAGAGCTGTCTTTCTGCTTCTTGTATATAATTTTGTTTGTCCATGATGACAACTGCTCTGCCTTTGTCAGCTTCCTTGATTACGATGCCAGAATTATTTTGGAGGCTGTTTATGGCCTCTCTTTCTACACGGCTGAGGTTCTGCTTTAGGTGTTGTTGTTTGTCAATTATCTCAGCCTGAGCACGTCTACGGAAGCATTCAATGTAAAAGTCCAATGAAGAGTTACGGCCCTCAGGGGGTGTCCATGTGGAATTCTTTTTCCTGGAGTTTTGTAACGAAGGCTGTGTATTGCTGGGTTGGGGGGGGTGGGGGCTGCTGTGATGGTGTCTGTTCAGTGCTTTGTCCATCATTTTGTTCAGCAGAGTAGTTGAAGAATTCTTTCAGTCTTAGGCATCTAAAATAGGCCTCCAGGTCTCCACAAAGTTGTATGGTTTGTGTGGGTCTGGCTGGGCTCAGCTTGTAACTGGAAAGATTGAAGATGTTGCTTGGATCCAAAGTGTTTTTGCTCTCTGTTGCAGGCAGGAGTTTTGAGAATTTCTTCTCCTTCTTGTTCTGTAATTCAGTGAATAGATTGCAATAAATAGTTTCTCTGGTTGTGGTAAACATCTGCCAGTTCCCGGTCTGTGCAGAGGGAGTGTACTTCATATAAGAGTCTAGTTCAGAGATCTCTTGCTTGATCCATTGTTGCTTGCTGTACATCAGTCCAATGAGGTGAATTAAGAGTTTCCTGGATAAGGTGTTTCCTGGTAGGGTTGACACCTTTAAGTTGGGAAATCCCTAGAGATTTTGGAGTAGAACCTGTGGGTGGTGGGGTTTGGGGAAGGGTATAGTGAAGTATAATGGTGGCCATTTTCTCAAGGTGCACTGATCTATGTAGTCTGGTGATCAGTTGTAATTCTGAGAGATTTGGAAGGTTGGCAACAGCAATTCCTAGGGGACTATTAACAGTATTGTTAATACTCATGTTAATAAATATTCTATTGCTGGAAATAAAACAAGCCTAGAAACTCGGGGCAAGTCATATGATGCTCCTCTTAATATTGGCTATAAGAGTTCAAATATCCTCACATCCTCAGGGATCCTGCTCAACAAAGTGGGAGTAATTATAGAGAACAAGTGGGCTCTAGTAGATCCCAAGGGGGGCACTTTAGGAGGAGATACAACTAGAAGATGCCAATTAGAAGGCTTCAGTTGGTACACAGGGACATATGGGGAAAGATGGTCTTTCAGATACGTGGGACTTAGGCCATGAAGAGCTTTAAAGGTTATACTATATCCTTGATTTGAATTGAGAAACGAACTGGCAGCCAATATAACTGTTATAAATAAGAGATGTAGTTCTCCTCACCTAGCCCTGGTAACAGTTGGGCTGCCATATTATAAAACAGTTGTAATTTCTGGCACAGAGCCACTGCAAGTAGTTCCAGAGGAGTTGGCTGTGTTAGTCTGTAGTAGCAAAATAGAAAAGAGTCCAGTAGCACCTTTAAGACTAACCAACTCTACTGTAGTATAAGCTTTCGAGAACCACAGCTCTCTTTGTCAGATGCATCACTACTGCAAGTAGTGTTATCTTTAATATGAACTTTGGGAGCTTGATATTAATTCCAGATGGAGAATGTGGATTGTAATGGGGAAAGATATTCTCAGGAAAAAAACAAACAAACTAGCATTTGAATTTAGTCTGAAATTAATTGGAAGTCAACCAAGTTATCACTGAATCAGCTGTTGTCACACAGCACAAGCTTTTCTGGGCCACTGGATTCTGAACTCTCTTCTGGGCAGCCCCATGTACCCTGCCTTTTTCTGTAGTCAACTTGAGAAAGCAGGATGTGTACTACAGAGGTATGATTCTTCTTATCCAGAAAAAGGCACAGATGATGTTTGAAAGATCTAGGAGCCAGGCCGGTGCCTGATTTGAGGACTAACTGGATTCCTCAAGGGAGGTAAGGATTGCTCTAGGATAGGTTAATATGCGTTTCTCTCAGTCCTGTGATCTTCCCTTATATGCAAATCTGTCTGACATGCATTTGTATTGTCTGTTAGTGATTTCACAGAGGTATTCTGAGATCTCACTGCTGCAGCTGGATGTGCTGAGAAAAAATAGAATTGCATGACATATGCATAATTGCTTTTTGAATGTGCAAAAGGACTTTCTGTCTAGGCTTTGATATAGTTCCTTGATACTGTCACTATTTTGTTGTTTATTTAATGGCCTTAGGTTGTGGGTGGCTACTTAAAGCTGCTGGAATTTGTGTTACAGCCTAAGCAGAAGGAAGCAGTTTGGCCATGGAGACATTTTTGGGAAGATCAGCATTTGGAGACAGCCTTGGGAAGTTGCAAGAATACGCTGTTGCTTTCTGATGCTCCCTCACAACTTGTACTGTCTATGTAGCTTTTCGGCTCATACATCTGTGAATTTGCAGATCTAGAAATTCCATATAATTTCTGCATGATTGTTGAGTCTTCTTGGTGCCTTAAAACCCCTTTATATTTTAGGATCCACATATCTAAATAACCACCTCTTCTCTTATGTTCCTGTGTACCTACTGTGGTCTTCTGGTGCCACCTTCCAGTTTGCTCAATTGGCATGTACTAGTCTTTTTTCATAGTGGCTCCAATGTTGTAGAATGAGCTCCCTGAGAAGATAATAATAATAACATTCAATTTATATACTGCCCTTCAGGACAAATTAATGCCTACTCAGAGTGGTGTGTTATTATCCTCACTACAATCACCCTGTGAGGTGGGAGGGACTGAGAGAGCTCTGAGAGAGCTGTGACTGACCCAAGGTCACCCAGCTGTCTTCAAACAGAGGAGTGGGGAATCAAACCTGGTGCACCAAATTAGAGTCCTCCTGCTCTTAACCACTACACCAAACAGATGAGGGGGGGGCATTATCTTTATTTACTTATTAAAATATTTATACCCTGCCTTTCCTTGAGACAAGGCAGCTTACACATTGCAATTAAAAGAAATTGCTATCAGTCCCTGGCTCCAAGGAGGCCTGCTTGGCCTCGACTAGAGCAAGAGCTTTCTCAGTCCTAGCTCCTACCTGGTGGAACACTCTGTCTACCGAGACCAGGGCCCGGCAGGATCTACTATCTTTCCGCCAGGCTTATGGCTGAGGTTGGGCCTCCACTGGCTGGAGGATATAACATCTACTTCCCTCACTATGAGAGCTGCCCACCACTGTTCTGAAGCTGCTGCCATATTCAATTGCACTGTTGCACTTTCTGTAATCAACGATATTGCCGCCACCAAGAAAAGAGTGCTGCTATTTTTAATATCTTTATACAATGTTTTTAATGTTTTATGCTTAATGTTTAATGAAATGTTTTAAATGTTTTAATGTTGTTATCCGCCCTGAGCCTGCTTGCGGGGAGGGCAGAATATAAATACAATAAAATAAATAAATAAATAAATAAACAATACAATTTAAAGCCAATAGATTAAAACCCTATATACTCCATTCATCCAAATCTGCCTGCAGTTTAAACTCCATGAAAAGCCCTGGTGAATGAAGTGGCCTTTTCAGCACCTATGAAGATTTCTAATGATGGCCCTCACCTCACCGCCGCAGGAAGCCCATCTTAACAGAGTGGAAGCTAAAATGGAGAAGGAATGGGCTAATGCCAGCGGTCCCATCTTAAGTGAGGGAACAACTAGTTGGTGGAATACTGAAGGCTGTAGATGGTGCACAGGGACACATGAGAGGAGATGGTCCTTTTGATATGTGAGTTCTAGGCCAAGAAATTCTTTGAACGTCATAACCAAACCCTTGAATTAGACTTGGAAAGAGACTGCAGTTGATTTAGCTGTTTTAAGAAGGATGAAATATAATCCTTGACAATGATAGGGTTGCTGCATCTTGAGTCTTCAAAGGGCAGCATAACAAAGAGTGCATTACAGTAATCTAACTCAGTGATACAAAACATGAATCAGATTGGTTAAGATAGAAGAGAGTTGGTTAACCAAATGTTAGGTACTCTTGGCCATTATACCAACCTCCTTTAGACATTTCTAAGAGGTGCTGTAAGGCCATTTTATTTGTGAGGGCTTTTAATGGGGTTTAAGCAGCAGGCATTTATACCCTGCCTTTCCCTTGAGCCGCAAGGGACAGGCAGAATATAAATTTGCAGCACTGGCCCCTACATGATCCATCCATTCCATCTATGGACAGCAATAATGCTCATTCATACCTCCCATTCATTTCCATGGAACCTGGGCAGAAGAACTTTCCATTTATCTGCCTCTTATCTTTTGTAGCCACCATTACTGGAGTAGATAGCTAAATTATGCCGGGGGAAAAATTGCATATGAAATTTGCTGTCACCATCAGGCAAGTTCTTTTAAAGTCTATTCAATGACAAATATTGCATTAAAGCAGAGGCAAATATAGTCCATTTAATGTAAGGCAAATGTACTCCATTTAAATTTTTACAAAGCTTTAGAAAACTGCATATTTAAACTAACATTAGCACCCAGCCATGTGATTCCGTGTATGTCTTATGATAAGGAATATGTGAACCCACTGACATTGTGTTTTCATGGTTATTAAGCCAGTACTGTGTGTGAATCTTGTAGCATTGTCTTTTCAAATATCTCAAAGCATAGGGCAGAGATAAAGGGGCATGATATTAATATTAATGTTTTCATCAACTATTGATGTAAGATATCTCTCAGCAATCTAGTCGTCATTAGTTCTAAAGAGACCTACTTGAATACATCCCACATGGTAACAGGGGACAGGACCTTATCAAGTCAATTTTAGATGTTTAATACCATTTTTCAATTGTTAACTTCAGACGGAATTTGCATGGTACTGTTTTAGCATTCCAGCACTGTCAAGCAACACCAATAATTACTGTGCTCCCTAGTGTGTGTGTGTATTTAAAAAAAAACAATTAAAATGCCGCGTCTACTTATGCAAAGTGTTTCAATGAAATAGCATTTAATTTCCCCTTTCTTTTATATATTAAAAAAATACTAAACAAAGACAGCCATGGTTTTTTAATTCTATTTCTTTTGTAGCCTTGTTCCCCCCATAGTATGAAAGGGAGTCAGACATGCAGAACTAGCCTGACAGAGTATCTAAGAAACACAAATTAAGAGCATGAGTATGAGTATTTTTTGTAGTGGTGGAAGAGAAAAAAGTTGTGATGGATATTTTTAGCAGAAAGCCCACCTAGAGAAAGAAGGATTTAGAAATGCTGTCCTTTCACCATTCAGCTGACAGCCGCTATAGATAAAATGTTGGGGAAGAAACTCTACACATTATGTGTGGTTTGGCGTGGACACAAACTTGTTTAAAACTTCCTAGCACAGAATGATAGCATTTTTTAAAATAGAAAGCCTGGTTTGCAAGTGCCTTTACTCAATTCAATCCAAATAGATCTTTTCCTGTCATCAAAAGACCTTCCTACTAAATTCCATGTGCAGCTGTGTACAGCTATACTTTTTCACACACACACACACACACACACACACACACACACACACATCGACTGAAGGTTGAAAAAGTGTTCTTTTTCAGTCATTCAAAAGTGGATTGAAAATGGTTTGTGAATGTACAGGCGCACACTGCTGTCCCTTATGCATCAAAGTTGTGTCAATAAATCAATATAATAAAACATTAAAAAGAGTTGTTGAAATCCTGATTGATCTTTTCCTGACTCAGGGTCAAACTGCACAATACACCTGATGTATGGCAGGTTATGGGTGTGCCGCTAGACTCATAGTCAGCAGTAAATTGAGGGAAACTCAGAAAGCACTTGTTCACTCAGAGCTGCAAGGGAGGAGGATAAGGGGCTTCTGATTTTCCTCCCACTCCACTTTGACCAGCAAGAAAGGGTGACAAGGGGGTCACCCTTTTTCTGTCTCCACTTGTCCCAGGATGGTCATGTGGAACCAGAGAAAACGAGTGTAAATCCCTGCCCACTGTCCTTTTTACTGGCAATAAGTAGAGTCTGAGGAAAACCAGAAGCACCTTCTCCCCCTTTGCAGTGCTTCCTCGCAGTGCCAAGTAGAGATGGGCACGAACCAGAAGAAAATGAACCATGCATGGTTCATCACGTATCACGTTTCACGAACTTTCACGAACCTGCCCCAGTTCACGAATCGGTTCATTTTCATTCATGAAAATGTCACTTCCAGGCCAGCAAATCACCACTTTTGGGTCAGCAGAAGGTCTGAAGGAAATCCATCCCCTATTGCCTAGGAAACTGATTGATGGGCACCAGGCTGTCTGCAGTGATGAACTGAAAAACGAACCAAATGAACCAGCCTAAAGTGTGTGGCGGTTCATCAGAAATGGGATCTGACGAACTGCTGGTTCATGATCCATGAACCGACCTGGTTCATCACAAATTTTGGTTCATATTTCGGTTCATGCCCATCTCTAGTGCCAAGTGAATGGGCATCTTTTAAGGTGAGTTCCCCTGATTGAGTTCTGACTGCAAGTCTGGTTGCACTCATGTGACCTGACACCTGTTGGGTATATTGTGCAGTTATACCCTCCATGTTAATTGAATTCAGAACTTTGCCATGGTTATCTAGAATCCATTCTCCCATTCATTCACCCAGTGCATCCGAGAGGGTGCAATACCATTTTACAGAAGAGGTACTTTCCTTAGTTTTCTCAACCATGCTGGTGTGGTAGAAGCTGCATGACTTCTCTCTTAAGTAGTCCAACTGTGGCCATTTGCCTTGGTGGCTGAGTCCCAATGTCAGACATGTTCGTATGTAATCTAAGGCTTGAACTACACAAGATGTTTTACCACAAGTCGAGTCAGGATTCTTTTTTGCATCTGAAGAATTGAGCTCTGCTTCTGACTCATGTTGAATACTCATGTTGAAAAACATGTTAGTGTATAAGGTGTTACTTGGCTTCTGTTTTATTTAGCACAGTTGAGGATCCATTCCACCTCTGAAGAAGTGGACTGTAGTCCACAATGTTTATCCTGGAATAACATTTGTTAGCATTTAAAGTGCACAAAACTTCTATTTATTGTTGTTTCTGAAGTGGAACTGATTGCATTAGAAGCTCTTTGTTGCTGTTTATTTACAAAATGTATGGGCTGCCTCTCCAGAGACCTGCTGGAGGTGGTTCACAAGATTAAAACAATACAGCAAAATAAAAAGACCTAATTAATTCTACTTAAACCAGAATTAAGGAAAAGTGCAACTCAGAGCAGAATGAAATTCTGAAACAATCAGTGAATGAAATGGGGAAAGTCTGCTTATTTCTTGCTTTGCTTTTAGACTGGCAGATATTCAAGACTATGGCTGTAAGCATTTTGGAGTGTTTCCAGTTAATTTGTAAAGTTAAAATGCCACCAGTTATCTTAAATGCAAGACTGTTTTGAAAAAAAGATGTGAAGTTCTTTCTGAGCACTAGAATGTAATGGTGACCTTATTTCATTGACCAAGGTGCAAGATTTCAAAATACATTAAAGAGAGAAGAAAATTAATGACTTGTACTTTCAACAATCTACTGTTAGCATAGTATCAGGGATAAAAGGATTTGTTGTGAACACTGAGTGCTCTCTTCATCAGAGATCAATTACCTGACATGGATTTTGGCCATGCTTAGTAGTATTAAAACAATTGATATTCGGGGTTAGTTTTTCCATATCTCTGGAGGATCAGAAAATAGAGCCACCTGGCGTGGGCTTTTGGGGACCACAGATCTCTTTGTCAGATGCATCTGGCAGGGAGAGCTGTGGTTATCGAAGGCTCATACTGCATTGGAATTGGATGGTCTAGCTGTTTGGCTGCTACAAACTAACAGGGCAAACTCCTTTGAAGCCAACTGATCCACACACCAAAAGGAGATGTTTACATATACTAGCAAAGGAATGTTTTGGTTGTTCCCTCCCCCTCTCCCCCCCTAATTGCCTCTTCTCTCTCCTCCTCTTCTCCTCCCTCCTCTTCTGTATTTGACCAGTCTCTGTATCATGCATCTGACGAAGAGAACTTGATTCTCGAAAGCTTATGCTACAATAAAATTGGTTAGTCTTAAAGGTGCTACTGGACTCTTTTTGATTTTGCTACCACAGACTAACACGGCTAACTCCTCTGCAGAAAATAGAGCAGGTGTGTTTTGTTTCCACGTGGAAGATAGAAATATAAGAATTGCTTGTATGGTCCCAACTGAAAGTTCTTCATTTTTCTGCATTCTTCAGTGTCTGAAAAGGAAGCCCTGACTCTTGAAAGTTTACACTCTGAAAGTCTTATTGGTCTCTAAGGTGCCACTGGACTCAAATCCTGCTGTTCTACTGCAGACCAGAATGGCAACTCACCTAAACTCGTCTGTAACTTTTTAAAACTGGAAGAGAGAGAACCACAAGCCTTTTTACTTGCTGATTTTACTGTCCGCATTATAGAGTAGGTGACTAATTGCAGTCTGTAGTCACTCTGTCAATTGGATTAATTATTGATTAGAAATAATCATTTGTATCAGAATGTAATAAAAGCATTGCCATCTGTATTGTGCACATTCTTCCCATGGCTTTCTCTGGTCATAGGTTCTGAAGACTTTGGTATTGATTCAGCAAGTTGCATATCCTTTTTGACCAGAGATAATAGAAGTATGAAAGAAGTGTGTGCTCACCACAGGATATAATGCCTCTTTCATGCCAATTTCAACTCTCTATTATCACATTTGGGGTGTGTGTGTGTGGATATTAGACATTGTATAAGAGAGAGCCGAAGATTATTTTATTAAAATGGCTTGAGCTTGTTGATATTGGTGACAGCCAAATGACTTTTATAATATTTAGGTTTAGCTGTAGTCTCCTTGGGAAAATGAACCTTCTGGACCCTTTATCTGCTATTCAGCCTCCAATTCAAATGGAGACCTCTTCCATACATAGCAATAGTATCCTAGTAGAAATGATCTATCTGATATGAAAGGACAAGCATGAGGGACAAAGAAAGGGTTCTTATTCTTTTGCTTCTATGGGGCACAATGCACAGTACTCTGAGCTTATACAACATCCTAAGAAGAGTTACTCCAGTCTACGTCTATTGAAATCAATGGGTTTAGACTGGAGTAATTCTTCTTAGAGTTGCACTCTTAGTTTGACAGTGTCCCTTTAAGCTGATACAAAAAATATTGTCTTGTTTTCAGCTTTCCTGTCTAGCTAGTAAAATGTCCAAAAGATCCCTAGCTTCCTTTTTACTTTATTTCCTATTTTTTTATAGTTCCATTTCAGATGGAGGTTTTGCATCACTTTCACGGGTGACCCAAAGATTATTTTCACCCATTTCAAAGTCATTGGCAATATGTGTTTAGTTGACAGAGAACAGAAAGGAAACTGCCGGGGTTTCATATTTCATTTCATTTTGCTTTAACACTTCTTGTTTTAACCTTGATTCCCTAAGGCAGCTGAGGCAGAACTCATTCTTACTCTGTTTTGGGTTGACCATGGACTTATATTACAGTTCTATCTACCTTGACGATGCTCAGAGTTACAATTCAGTATATACAACACATTAAATGAAAACAGGTGAGATTTGTTTACTTGATATTTAGTCAAATATTGATGTCATCCACCAGAGCATCTAAAGTGGGGCTGGCCCTGCCCCTTGGCACCTGGCTTGCAGCCGGCACAGAGTACAGAGCTGTTGTGAACATCCAGGGGCATCGACAGCAGTTCTACATTGGCAGCAATTCTACATTGGTGGCAATTCAGTTGTGGTGAAATTTTGGTAGCAGCAGCATAGCCGAGATCAAGGCATGGTAGTGTGGCCATGAGCGGAGTGAAGTAGAGCTGCTGAGAGCAAAGCAGCACAGTCAGGAGCAAGACAGTGTGGTAGCGCTGCTGAGAGCTGTGTAGTGCAGCCTGAAGAGTGAGAACTTGCAGGGCTCATCAGCTGGCTCCCGGGGGGGGGGGCATGTCAGCCATGTGTGATTCCCCCCTGGCTGGGAAGGAGGGGAAGGTGGCTTGAGGTGGTGTTTAGGCCTCAGTTTGCCAGCTGCTGGTTCTGGGGAGCATGCCTCGCCTCTGCCCCCTTTTTTCCCTTTCTCAATCAAAATAAATACATACAATTGATTATATAAAGAAGAACCCTTTAGCTTGTTTAATTGGTCAGGGAAAGGCACTGCCATGCCATTCAGGAGGGGTTTAAAGGCTGTGCCTTCCAGGGCAACATCTGCAGCTAGACTACCAAGTAAGGCTGTTAGGGCTGGTGGTCAGCGGGTGGCACCCCTGGTCATGGACAGGCTTGTGCCCTGCCTCCTACACCCTGTCTTGCATGGGATGGGGTCTGGAACAGCCAGACAGATGCTCCTCTGGGTCTCTGGACACTGGGCAGGTGGGGAGGAGAGGTTTCAGGGCCAGCCAGAGTTGCACAGGGGCTTGGCAGATTGGGAGGAAGGTGCACTCTCCTGTGGTCCCCCCCAGCAGGTCGGCTGAAGGAGAGTGGTGGGTCATCAGTTGGCAGACAGCTCAGCTAATGTTTGGATCTTTGCCCTGTGCCTCACCAACGATCCATAAGCAGTGTACCAATAAAGTTGTGACCTCCTTTAACTCTAGATAAAGTTCTACTGTGTGTACAGTTACCTTGCCTTTGCCTGCCTCCCCCACCCATCAGTGCTGGGCCTGCAATCTCTGTGTTTCCAGGAGAATTCTATCAGTAGAATGAGAGACTGCAAATTAAAAACCAATGTGTTGTTGGCCTCTCCCTAACAAAATTTTCATTCAAATGGACCTTATTTGTGGTCATCAGCAGCAGGAACATTAGCCGTCAATACACCGTAAAACAGCTTTTTGTACTTTAGCCTTGAAATGTTATCAGGTCAGACAATCAAAATAAACATTAGTTCTCCAAAGGCACCTTAAAATGACATTCCTGGAGGAATTTATTATGAAAAACTTATTTTTTGAACCCCAATAAGTTGGGCTGGGGTGAAAAAGCTACCCCAATGACAAAATGCATAGATTTCGGGGGTTATTTTTTTTCTAGGGTTTTTTTAATATTTTTTTTTTACAGAAAGCAAACTGTAAGTGGTAACTGGCTGTACTTTAGAGACATTACTTACTACTATACAGGTGACACTGTACTAAAATGAAGAACTTCTTGAGCTACTTTTCTTTCCATTCTGTCCCAAAATGAACAGCTGGGGCAGGAAAATGCCCCAAAGAATTCACAACCTCATAGACCCAACTTTGACCAAATGTAGGTAGACAAGATGAGCTAGAGCTGAATATACAAGTTGTAGGCTCTGTGTTTCCAAGCAACTAGTCAACATCCTCAGGACACAGCAGCTGAAAATCATTCAAGCAGCTGCAGCTAAACTGTATTCTGATAAGAAATACTCTGAGATTGTCCTGTAGGTGCACTCCAGCCTTTCCCCCCCTCTTTCCTTGCAGCTGGACATGCGGGTGTTGAACAATAGAACAGCTTCATTTTGAAACAGATGGTTGGGTTTTTTTTCATTGTCTGATGAAATAAGAACTAGTCAAACATTCCAAGGGCTTTAGGGATTATTATCTAAGAAAATGCAAAGAATATAATACCATTTGCAAGGTACTTGCGAACGCAACCCTCCAAAGCTAAATCAAGGCATGGGGCTGACAGTCCCTATTGTACAAAAAAGACACTTGTTTCAAAAATTGTGAGAGACAGAGGTTTTATACTCATGGCTTTTTTCTGTTTGGGTTTCCTCTGTGACATGACATACATACCAGACTGCATGTGCTCCGTAGGTAAGAAGTCCTAATTACTATGTAGTGCATAGAATTTATGGTAGAGTCTGACTTTGATGAAAAATTTGTGTGGCAAGTGGCAACCCCTGGCAGCGGTTGAGTGCAGAGTACTGCCCATGAACCATTCTATTTAGTAATTTTGCATTCTGATACAGGGTTTTTTTTTTTGTTATAGACAGTCCCATGAAAAGTTTTGCAGAAAAAAGTAACAAGTTCACTTTGTAACTGACCTTTAATGATCGTGGTAATAAATGGAGCTGCTTCACCCACAAACATATGAATTCAGAACCCATTTTAGATTTCTGAACTTCACAGGCCTGTCAGCATGTCATTCTATATGCTACCAGTTCTATAATTATATTTGTTCATGTACATAGACATTACTTGCTCTGTAAAATTTAATGTATGAACATGCTGTCATATTCTCTAAGTTTTTACTTATCAAGCTGTGCTAATAACATCAGACAAATTTATTATTATGAGATATTTTAAAATGTGCCTTTAGTCCAAACTGCGTTGCAGGAGCAAATATTTTGATTTGAAGAATTATTTCATTGTAATTTGATCTTTTGAATTGAGCAAAACTGTGACTTACATGATTCTGAAAGATCTTTTTAAGTAAGGGTATTCTGAGAGGAACTTGCCTGAATGTCAGGAATGTGCCCTTTTAGCCAACTTTCAGTCAGCCAGTAGAAATACAAACAGTCATTCCAAAGTTACACTTTAAAAGAGAGACTGATTCTTAACTCTGACTTCCTTCATGTTTCCTCAGCAAAGCAAATCATTAAAAGGAGGAGCATCAAGTGCTGAGAGCTCCTGCTGTACAATGAGCACAACTCACCACTCCTACAAGCTGATGCTCATGCTGAGCTCTGTGGGGGAATGAGGGCAGTGGATGAACACTGAAAGGAAAAGGCATAAGGAAATATTAAGCAAAGTTTACTTGAGTAGGTGAAAATTGCTTCGCTGATTGCTTTTCAAAGTTCTCATTCTTTGTTCTCTTTCTGGGTACAGGAAATTAGATGTATGACTCAAGCAAAGCATTTTAGGGAAAGCTCAAACAGAGGGAACTAAGAAAAAGGGATATACAGAAAAGAATGACAAAAATTACTTAACTATTTAAAAATGCAGAGGCCAGAGGAAATGAAAACAATAGCATTTCCCAGGTAATTGCATTACATATTCCTCATGAAACAGCTGAGGTCAAAACTGCTGAAAGGTTCATTTTGTAAATGCATATTGTTCAGCAAAATGCTTGTTGTTGTTGTTGTTGTTGTTAATATCCTCAAGACAAATGTAAATATCGGGGGTATTCCTTCCTGCTAAGCAACAAACCACGTCAAAGGAAGGGTGCAAAAGCAATTAAAACCCAAGGGAAATAAAGTATATCCAAAATGCAAATGCCAATTTATATGAGATAAGCAACCAAAATAAATTATCCAGAATAAATATAAGGGACCCTACTATATACAAACGAATACACTATAAATACATCGAGTGGTTGATACAATCCAAATAAGGTAGCTGTGTGCCTATTATATACAAACTGATACACTATTTATAGTGTATTCGTTTGTATATAGTAGGGTCCCTACTATAATTTGGGGGAGGATGTCTGTGGTTCAGGTGCGCTTTCACAGGGACAAGCTCGCACTCAGGAGTGTGCCCACCATTGTGGCACCCTTGGGCTGTGCATAATTGCCCTGGGAAAGAGAGTTTAAAAGTTCCCATCACAGGGAACAATGGGGGACGGCTGGCCAGACTGCTTCTGGGGTAGTGGCTGGTGTGGGAATGTTGGGGAGGGTGTCTTTGGGTCAGTGTGGGGCTGTGGGGGTGGATTTAAAAGGGGGACTGTGCCTGTGGCCATAGATGCCACATTCCGTAGGTTCCTGCTGTGGGAGATTTTCCCATAATGGGAATCAATAGAAAGTGGCTGGCCACAGGACAGGGCAGGTTAGGTTTGGGGGAGGGTGTGTGTGGTATTTGGCAGTTTGGGTGCAGGTGGACTGTGGCTGTGGCCATTGGCAGCCCCAATCCCATGTGTTTCTGCAGTGTGGAAGTCTTCCCCACAGTAGAAAGACAAAGTGGTGTGGCAGGAGAACCACCTTTGGGGGGGGGCATAAAATGGCCCCCCAAAGTGGGATCAGCTTAGACCTTGGTGGAGGGTGGGGGGACAGGTAGGAGATGGGCCCCTGAAGGTTGGGGGCATTTTGCATGCAAATGCCACCCCTAGCCAGACAAGCCTCTCTTATTTCCCCCATAGGAAATAATGGAGAAAGACTTCCGGCTTGGGATCCATGGAGGTCTAATGCAGCTCAGGGAGCTGGGCTGTCCGAGTCACTGTTTGTAGGGCTGGAGGGGTGCAAACTGCCCACAGCCCCCTGTTCTCAGGCAGAGAACAGGCAAGTACGCTCAAGACCTTGAGGGCGCGTTGATCTCGGGTGTGAGGGGGGTTCTACGTAACGAGCCCCCATCCACCCTTGAGGTCCCACCCGAAGAGAGGTTGCTGAGATCTCTGCAGCGACTTTGGAGTCAAATTTTGGCATAAGACCTACATGCCCAAGCTTCAGCAAACTAAGAAGGGAACCTGAATCGATTGGATAATCGAAGCAGCGATTACAACCCAAGAGAAACATCTAAGAAGGTAAAGATTGCTATCTCTCATTACGGGACTGATTACAATAAGAAATAAAGTGACAAAGAGATCTAGAAAACTGCAAAAGACGATATATAACTGAGAAAACTCCGGCAAATAAATTATTAAAAAGTGACATTGTAAAGAAAAGTTAGAGTGGAAAAACGATTATTGTTTACATACCTGCGGCTAGAGAGAGATAGTGGACTGTGAGAAACTTTCAACATCGCGAGAACTGCTGTGAAACGGAGAGGAACAGGAAGTGCATCAGACCCATAAAGAGCTTGGCGAGAAGCGGCTTGTAAGCAGCGGAAGTGGAATATCGCCATTTTTGAAGAGGGCAAAGCTGCGGCTTCAAGAAAAACGGAAGTAGGCAATCTTAGACAAGGGTAAGGGCGGTTGCCTCAGAATAAAACCATAGAGAAAAGACGCCCGACATTTTGGACCGCGTAAATATCAGTTTTTACAAAAATAACCTAAACTTCGACTTTTAAAAATAAAGGAAAATACTAAAATCGCGCCACGGAGCTAAGGAAAAGAGCAGACTCGTGGGAGCGAAGTATAGCTAGCCCCACGATGTCGAAGAAGGAATGGCAAATGGCGCTGGAAAACCTAGACAAAAAAGTTTCGGAAGGGAATAAAGAGCTTAAAGATATGATGCAAGAGATGGCGAAAAATTTGAATGACTTTAAAGAGACACTTAAATCGGAGATGGCAGAATTAGCGAAGAATATGGATCAGGTTCAAAAAGAAATGCAAGTTACACAGCAGAGAGTTAACGCAGTAGAAAAGGCGGCTGATACCTTGGCAGATGTGCAGAGAATGGAGCTGAGAGGCATGAAGGGAAGAATGGCCATAGCTGAATGTAAACAAATGGAAAGACAAGTGAGATTTCATGGAATCCTGGAAGTCTTGGAAAGAACAGCCCAAGAGCAGATTACAGAAATTTTGGCGGCATACCTGGGAAAAGAAGAAGAGGAGATTGCAGCGCTTCTGGATGTGGCATACAGAATTAACTCAAAATTTGCAGCTCAAAGGAAGTTACCAAGAGATATGATTGTGCAATTTACAACTAGAAAGACAAGAGAGTCAATTGTGAGTAAACAATTTCAGGACCCATTAGAGGTTGATGGGAAAGTGGTGAGAATCATGAAAGAACTGCCCAGATCGGTGTTGTTGGAGAGGAAGAAGTATAGAGAGCTGGTCCAGATGTTAAAAGACATGAAAATCAGATACAGATGGGAAATACCTGAAGGACTGGCTTTCGAATTTGGTGGTGTAAGGAAAATCATCAAATCTGGCCAGGAGATGGAAAGGTTTATCAGGGACAATGAAAAAGACTTACCAAAAGGAGCTAAAATTTGATCATGGAGTGTAAAATCATATCTTGGAATGTAAATGGACTAAATTCACCTTTTAAACGTAAGACTATTTTCCACTGGCTCTTAAAACAAAAATGTAATATAGTGTGTTTGCAAGAGACACATATTAAAAAACAGAATGTGAAATATTTGAAACTTGCAAAACTTGGAAATGAATTTGTAGCAGCTTCCAAAAAGAAAAAGAGAGGAGTTGTATTATATATAAAGGAGGAGCTACAGCCAAAACTGGTTCTAAGTGATACAGAAGCTAGATATATTGCAGTGAAAATAATTTGGAACTCTAAGAAGATTTTGGTGATTGGAATTTATGCGCCCAATGGGGCAAAAGAAAAATTTTTCAAGGACTTACAGGAACAATTAGATGAATTGACTTATGATCAAATAATTTTGGCAGGTGACTTCAATGGAGTTACAAATTTGGAAGAAGACAAAAAATCTAAAAGTGCACAGAAAAAGAGAGGACTTTTGCCAAAATCGTGTTTTGCGATTAAGGAACAAGAAAGTCTGGAAGATGTGTGGAGGAGACAAAATCCGAAAAATAGACAATATACATTTTACTCTGCAAGACATTTTACACTATCAAGAATTGACATGATCTGGGCCTCCAAAGAACTGGTGGTATGGACTAGAGATGTGGAGATAATGCCCAAGGTAGGCTCAGGTCACCATCCAGTTATGTGGAGATTTGGGAAAAAGAAAAAGAAAAGAGGATGGGAGGATAAATGAAGACTTGCTGCAAACGGAAGAAAATATGGCGTTGTTACGAAGAGAAACCAAATTTTTTATACAGTGCGATTTGAATAAGGATGTACCAACTAATAAGGTATGGGTCACATATAAAGCTGTTATTAGAGGAACGCTAATGGATCTGAATGCAAGAGCTAGGAGGAGTAGGGAAGAAAAGAGACTTGAAATTATGGAAAAAATTAAAGCCAAAGAGATACAACTTAAAAAAAGACCAGGAAAAAAGAAAATATTTCAGGATATGAAAATCCTGCAGGAACAATTGACGGCAATGAACAATAGAGAATTGGAGTGGAATTTTAAAAAAATGAAACAGAAGTTGTTTGAAGGTGCAAATAAGCCTGGGAAATATTTAGCGTGGCAATTAAAGAAAAAAAGGGAGAAGAAAATCATAACTAAGATTCGAGAGGAAGATAAAACATTGACAGATCAATCAGCCATTAGTAGAGCCTTTTTTAAATTTTATGCAAAGCTGTACCAAAAGAAAGAGGTGAACAGAGATTCAATAGCGGAATATTTGGAGAAAGTGAAGCTTCCAGTAATTTCAGAGGAATGGAAAGAGAAGTTAAATAGGGAAGTGACAGAGGAAGAAATAAAGAAGCTATACAATCAACAAAATTAGGGAAAGCACCGGGACCAGATGGAATAACAGCAAAGTTCTATAGAATGATGGCCAATGAGCTGACACCGTTTCTAAGTGAGGTAATTAACGGAATATTACAAGGTCAAAAGATTCCTGATTCATGGAATGAAGCTAATATATCATTGATCCCGAAAGATGGACAGGACCAGATCCCGAAAGATGGACAGGACCAACGTTAAGAATTATCGGCCAATTTCGTTGCTGAATAATGACTATAAAATATTTGCGAAAATTATGGCGGAAAGATTAAAGGGATGGATGTCGGAATCTATTGCAGAAGAACAAGCTGGATTCCTACCCAATAGACAAATTAAGGACAATTTAAGGACAGTAATAAGCGCTATTTAATATTACGATAAGCACTGTGATAGGGAAGTTGGTTTCTTTTTTGTAGACGTGGAAAAAACATTTGACAATTTGAACTGGGATTTTATGTTTGCCACTATGGAAAAGCTGCAAATGGGAGAAAAGTTCACACAAGCAGTTAAAGGAATTTACAAAGACCAGTGTGCAGCGATTGTAGTTAATGATGATTTGACTAAAAAATTGAAAATAGGTAAAGGTACAAGACAAGGTTGCCCATTATCTCCATTGTTGTTCATTTTGATTTTGGAAATTTTGCTGATTCAAATTCGAGAGGACGATACAATCCGTGGCATAAAAATAAAGGAATTTTCCTACAAAGTCAGGGCATTTGCGGATGATGTAATGTTGATAGTGGAAGATCCAATAGATAATATGCCAAAAATAATGGATAAAATAAAGGAATTTGGTGATTTGGTGGGATTTCATGTGAACAAAAAGAAGTCAAAGATATTGTGTAAGAACATGATGAAGCAAAAACAGAAAGAATTAATGGATATAACGGACTGTGAGGTAGCTAATAAAGTGAAATATTTAGGAACTGAGTTGACTGCAAAAAATATAGATTTATTTAAAAATAATTATGAGAAACTGTGGCAACAAATAGAAAGAGATTTGATAAAATGGAATAAATTAAATTTGTCATGGTTGGGAAGAATAGCAGCAGTGAAGATGAATGTGCTACCACGTGTGATGTTTTTGCCGCAAACTATTCCAATTATCCAAGACTTCAAACAATTTGACAAATGGCAAAGAAAAATTTCAGACTTTGTGTGGGCAGGCAGGAAACCCCAAGTGAAAATGAAGGTATTACAAGACTCGAAAGAAAGAGGGGGGCTGCAACTGCCAAACATAAGATTATATTACGAAGCAATTTGTCTGACATGGCTAAAAGATTGGATAACGTTAAAAGACCGTAAACTGCTGACTTTGGAGGGACACAAAAAGTTGTTTGGATGGCATGCCTATTTGTGGTATGATAAAGTTAAAGCGGACTCTATGTTTTTGCATCACTATATCAGAAGAAGCCTTTTCACAATCTGGAAGAAATATAAGAATTACATGCAAAGTGGTATCCCTTCATGGGTGGTACCATATGAAGTAATAGATCCGAGAACTGTTTATAATGAACAACAATGTTTAACTTATAAAGAGATAATGTCGATAGAACATAGAATACCAAAAATAAAGACACAAGAAGAGTTATCTCCTCACTATGGATGGTTTCAATATAGCCAAATTAGGGATCTTTATAACTCGGACTGTCTAAAGGGAGGAATAAGACTAAAAAACTCGGAGTTAGAAGAAGTGATTCTACAAGAAGGCAAAAAAGATATTTCGAAAATATACAAAATACTTTTAAAGTGGTATACGGAAGACGAGACAGTCAAAGTCCAGATGGTGAAATGGGCAATAAACCTTCATAAAGAAATAACAATGGAATCATGGGAATACTTGTGGAAAAATACTTTGAAGATTTCAACTTGTACCAACATTAAAGAGAATGTATACAAAATGATGTATAGGTGCTATTTAACGCCTAAGAAGATTGCGCATGGAAATGCAAATATGTCAGATAAATGCTGGAAATGTAAAAAGCATGAAGGATCATTTTATCATATGTGGTGGACTTGTGAGGTAGCTAAGCAATACTGGGGAGATATAATAGAAATAATTAATGAGGTTTTGCAAACCCAAATAATTAAGAACCCAGAGTTGTTGCTACTGAACTTGGGAATGGAAGAAGTTCCAAGGCAGTACAGAACATTGCTATTTTACATGACTACAGCAGCAAGACTTTTGTATGCGCAGAAATGGAAAGTGCAAGAAATACCAACTATAGAAGATTGGATTTACAAATTGCTGTACATGGCTGAGATGGACAAAATGACAAGAAAACTTAAAGATCTTGATCCAGGAGAATATATTGCAGACTGGGAGAAATTGAAACAATATCTAGAAAAAAAATGGGATGTGAAAGGAGGATTGTGGCAGTTTGAGAATTATTAATATGTGACTTTATAAAGGGGAGAGAGAAGTAACTTTACCATTAATGGGGAAACTTAGCTATTAATTAATCTAAGCTAATATTAGTAATAAGGAGATTGTATTAAAAATAGATAGTTTAAACAGTGAAATGTAGATTGATATATTAGAAAATTGGAGATATAGAAGAATTTGAACATGCTTAGAATAAGTGATATAACATATATAGGATTTAGAAAAATTATGGTTAAGAGTAATTTGAGTAATAAGAGGGGTTTGGGGTTGGAAAGCTGTTGGAAGTCAGTAAGGAGGGGGGGAAAGGGTGGGGGCTGATATAATTTAGATAAGACGGGGAATTTGTGTATTGAATAACATTGTATGTATGTACTCACCAATAAATTTTTTTTTAAAAAAGGAAATAATGGAGAAAGGGGAGGCTAAGAGCAGCATCTTTGGGAGGCCATAAAATGGCCCCCCAAAGTGGGATCAGCTTGGGCCTTGGTAGAGGGTGGGAGGACAGGTGGGAGATGGCTCCCTGAAGTTTGGGGGCATTTTGTATGCAAAATGCCACCCCTAGCCAGACAAGCCTCTCTTATTTCTCCCATAGGGAATAGTGAAGTGGAGGTGGATAGGGGCACCTTCTTTGGGAGGCCATAAAATGGCCCCCCAAAGTGGAATCTGCCTGAAACTTGGTGGAGGGTGGGAGAACAGGTGGGAGCAGGTTCCCTGAAAGTTGGTTGCGTTTTGCTTGCAAAATGCCACCCCAAGCCACCTAGAAAGATGACTTGTTTTCCCCTTAGAGAACCATGGGAAGTGTAGGAGAATGGGGGCACCTTGTTTGGGGGGCATAACATGCCCCCCCCAAAGTTCAATCTTTCTGAAACATGGGGGGTAGTTAGAGGAGAGTTAGGAGAAGGTCTCCACCAAGTTTGGTGAGATTTGGACAGAAAATGCCCCCCCCAGACTCCCGGAAAGCCGGGAGAAGGTTTTCTCATTGAAAACAATGGTCGAATCGTTTCGGCAATCTCTGTTTCAGTATTACCGAAATTTTTCGGTATTCAGAAAAAGTTTAGGTAATACTGAAAAAAACCCAAACGGCCCTGATTTGGTATTTTTAACCTAATCAGAATACCGAATTGCACACCCCTAGTTGGCAGTGGACATTATTTGCTAGTTTTAGCTTATACAAGCCCTTCAATGCCTTTGTTTAGCATATTACTCTGGTCAACTGGGAACAATCCCAGCGGCAAGTATTTGGGTGTTTGCATAGAGATCCTAATTGCTAATCCCAATAATAGTTTGTGTCCAAAAATTTTGAATCGCACAATATGAAAACCATGAATACTGAAGATGGAGTAAAATGCCATCCATGGATCAGTTTAAAAACCCCACATTGCTTGAATTCCACTGTAGATGAGCTACAGTTTTCCAGAGCTATAAAACAAATAAGGATACATTCTTGTGAAAACACCACCAATTAAAATGATGTGAAAGTACTGGAACTCAAGCCACTGAATAGTTTGTGGATTTTTGAAAATGTCCTTGTACCGACTCTTTTTAAAAGTTCAGGGTAGAGCTCAGCCAAGTTGTTTCATTACACAGCTATTGGACTACATAAAGAAAGGACAGAATGCTGATTCTACTGGTTTCTAGCATTTAGGGTGTTGGACTAGGAGACCCAGGTTCAAGCCTCCACTTTGCTATGGAGGCTTGTTAGGTGACTTTGGGCCAGTGACATGTTCTTAGCCTAATGTACCTCACAGGGTTGCTGTGAAGATAAAAATGGAGAAGAGGAGAACAATGCAAGTTGCTTTGGTTTCCCATTGAGAAGAAAGGCATGAAATAAGTATGTAGATTCCCTTTTTAGGTGTAGCTATTGATTCCTTTTCTTGTTTTTTCTGTTTTAAAAGAGGGACTTTGCTTTCATTTCTCCTTGATTTCTCGTTTAGAAAGAGAAATCAGTTGTTTTATGTTGCACACCAGAGAGTGGTACTCTAGCAGGAGGATAAGAAGGTTTGGGAAGACACTGCCTGTGGCCAAGCATGACCAAAATTCTGAAATTTTACAAAATCTCCCTTCCCTCCTCTCTGCTGTTCAGGTTGTTCTTTGATCAGAATAGAATTGGTTAGAAACTGACTCCAGATTGCTAAAAATAGGAAAACAAAGCAGATTGTTGGATTTCAGGGAGAAATTGGGTTAAAGAGGATTTAAGACAATTTCTCTTAACAACAGTAGCTGCAAGTCTCAAAAAAACGGGGAAAGCAGAGGAAGAATGTTCCCAAAAAGACTGAACGAGTGGTTAGACAAGAAAGACAGGAATTGGCTGAGGCACAGCACAGGGTATGAACGGAGTCAACCCTGAGACAGCTGTACCAAAAGAACATGGAAGACAAGGGGTGAGGTACAACTGTTAATCAGTAGGCATATAAAGATATAAATCCTCAGCCATATTCTGAATACACAAATATGAGTGTAGTCTTAGTTCTGGTTTGCAGTGTAGTCAGACTCGCACTCCTTTAAAAAATCTGTATAGATTTTCATCCAGTGTCTAATCTGCCTTTTCTGGACCAAGTTATGGACAGCAGATCAGTATCAGGTCATTTTGGATAACTCACCTGTTGCTTTGGTTGATGACCTCCATATCAATAGAGACAAGGACCATGCTTTTTTATTGCTCCTACTGGACTTATCTCCTACCTTTGGTACAGAGGATCATGCCACCTTGTAGAGGCATTTGGAGACCGAAACAGGTACCCAGGATGTGCTCTTGACTGGTTCAAATCATTGTTCAGAGACTGGACTCTAAGTGTTGCCCCCACCTTGACTTGGGTGATCTGACCATGTGGATCCATACCATGGTAACATCGAGACTAAATAACTGCAATGCAGTGTACTACATAGATCTCAAAGTCAGCTCAGAGACTCCTGTTGGTGAAGAATGGCACAGCTCAATCATTATCAGGAGCTAGGTGGATCATGCATATTAGCCCCATTCTGTAGTCACTCCATTATTTGCCCATGCCCATCAGTTGTATGTGTGTAGTTCCATGAAGTCACAGCCAATTTATGGCAACCCCTTAAGGTTTTCAAGGCAAGAGATGAAAAGAGATGGTTTACCATTGCTTGCCTCTACTTGGACTTCCTTGTTGGTCTCCCATCTAAGCACTGAGGGAAAACCCTGCTAAGCTTCCAAGATCTGACAAGATTAGGTAGCCTGGCCATCAAGGTAAGGGTGCCCATCACTTACAGGGTTCAATTCAAGTTATTGGCTATCACATGCAAAGACTTTCATGGCCTTGGACAATCCTATCTCTGATACTGTGTCTCTCCCTATGGTCCTCCATGACAGCTTTGTTATTCTGAGCAGGACCTTCTGAAAATGGGCAAAATTGACACTTATTCATACATGAGCATTTTCTGTTGTGGCTCCCCACTTTATGGAATGGCCTGCTTGATGAGGTCAGGAAGGCAACCACTTTCCTGAAATTTCATAAACTATGCAAAACCAAGTTATTTAAGAAGGTGTTTTTACAAAAGCAACAAGGCTTTATTATAATGAAATGATCCCAGAAGCATGATTTAATAAAGGGAATGAGAGTGTGGACTAGACATGGGCATGAACCACATTACGAACTTCAAAAACCCATGAAATTGGTGATCACGTGATCGCAATACAGCAGTTTGTGATTGTCCACGGCAAATGAACCAGTGTTCGGAAGAAGCCTGGTTCAGTGCGTTTGGCTGTGGTTCAGGAAGCCAGACAGAGGTGCCATCAATCAATTCCCCTGGAAACGGAGCTGGGGGAATGCCTGAACTCTGTCTGCGCTCCTTCTGTCGCCCTAGAAACCCGAATGGAAGCCCAGCTTACCTTGATCGGCAGGTCTTCCTTTCAACCATGGAGCTGCAAAGTGGTTACAAGTTGGGAGAAGACACCCGGGGGAGGGAGGGGGAGGGGGTGTTCTGTAGCCACAGGCAATCCAATATCATCCCTGCAAACCCTGATAGGCAGCTCTGACGGCCAAACACAGACCTCCTGTGTTGCTCTATGGGACCTCAGCTTACAAAAAGCACTGTGCTGCTAGGCTGGCTTCCACTTTCAGTGAGTAGTGGAGTGTGAGAGCTGTTGCTTGCTACTTGCTAGCCTTTGGGGAGAGACAGAGAGAGTATAATTGAGCTTGGATTTTTGTGGGAGTTTCCTGAGGGCCTCGGATTGGAGAGGGTATAACTCCAAGATCCCTATTGCAATCTTGACCAAACTTGGGTGCTGGCTGGAGGAGAGCCTGCTACACACTCCCTATGAATATGGGCTCTTTAAGTGCAACAGGGGCTGTTCTGAGCACCACGAACCACAAACCGGTTCGGCAACAGGAAATGTCCGTTGCGGTTCGCGACTTCGGGATCGTCATTGGCACCGAACCACTAACTGCAGATTTGTTAATTTTTTTTTGGTTCGTGCCCATGTCTAGTGTGTATGTTGTATGGTATGTGCTATCTGTTGCTGTGTGTCCTCTTATGTAATTTCTGCAACATTTAATATGCTATATCAATACTTATGCTTAGGTGTAGCTTTCTTCCAGATTTTAGTTGGTTTTAATTTCCACATACTAATCCTATTACATTGCTTATTGGATGTCCACTGTATAATCAACCTTGACTTTCAGTGAGAAAGTGTTGCCCATCTTTCTCACTGAAAGTCAAGGTTGATTATACAGTGGATACCCGGCAAGCAATGCAAGCAAACAAGCAAGCAAACACCATTAGAAACCATTTAAGCAGTGCAGTTCTGTTGCTGCATACCTCCCACCTGGGATTTTCTGTTATGTAGTCTCTCTAGCAAAATACTTTCCTCCTTACATTCTTCAAAGAAATCTGCAGCAGATGGTGTTGAGCCAACTAGTTTCTCTCAGCATCCTGCTTGTCTTTGCAGGAATTATCCAATACCAGAAAAATACCATCTGTCTCTTAGAATCAGCCTTCTGTACAATGTGTGAGTAGCTGATGGAAAATGTCGAACATGGAGTCATGAACATCTCAGGGATTTTTGTTTTGTTCAGCCCTGTGGAAAGCAACTGGATGAATCTCATAGAAAAGATACCTGTTAATTTGTGGGTTAGAAGCAGGGCTGCTTAGAGGGAGCGGACAAGGGGTACAAAATTCTGGGAGCTTAGGAAGCCAGGCTGAAGGATATGTACTTTTTCTAATCAAGCATTTGTTATGTATTCTTGGTATATGTGGGGAAGGGGATACAGGGGAAACGAGACACCTTCACAAGTTCTTGTGTGTTTCCCACCATACAACTGGGTCTGGCCTGATGTCTGGCACCACACAATTGTACCATAGTTTTCCAGGGTAAAGACTGCCAAAAGGAGGGAAGGAGGGAAATCTGAAAGCAGGGGGGGGGTCTTTTTCCTGAAAAAAACAAAGCAAATGGGGAAAAATGTAAATGGAGTCTCTCATTATTACTCCCTTCACTTTGGCTCAAATAAGAAGCTGTTTGCTGCCTCAGACACTGGGAACAGATTAAAGGAATCATCTGAGAGCCAAGCTACAAGTGACATTTTTCATGTGAAGGACACTTGATCATTTTCGCAAGTTTTTCTGGGAACTGGTCCCTCTCCCCTGCCCCTTTTCCTTCTGTTCCTTCCCTTCTCTGTTAGAATTGCTGTCTGAAGAGCCAGAGAAAGCCAGCGGCAGCAGCAGCTTTTGCAAATCGTTCCTCCAGTCACAAGCCTGCTCTCAACGATCTTTGGGGCGGGCAGCTACAACTTTCTCCCTGGATGTCCTGCTCAGCTTCACCGACATGTCAGCTTTCTCCAGAGCAGCTCCCCGGGAGCAAGACGATTTGCAAAAGCTGCTGATGCCACTGGCTTAAGTGTCCTTCACGTGAAAAATGTCACTTGTAGCTTGGCTCTTAGTCTCTCTCTCTTCCTTCCCTGATTGGAGATTTTACATAACAACAACAACGTCAGTAACTGCAAGGAAGTTCCTTTCCTGTCTCACCCATCTGAAGTGCCACTAGTTACCCTGCTGCCCACCAGCCAAATTTGTGAGGCTTGAAAGGGAACCGAGACAGCTTCACCTGCTATTTTTAAAAATTGTTTGTTAGCTGCTTCTTTACAGACTTTCTGTAATTGTTTACAGGAGTTGCTAAGGAACCCTCAAAGTGGTGCTGGAGTTCTGCTGTCTTTGCGATGTCTTCATAAGCACAGATGTTGCTTCTTTGATTTGGGGCTTTTTACACCCCTCCCCCACACACACACTTTGGTTTTTAAGTCTTGTACTGTTCTGCAATCCTGGTGGTTCCCCTGGGTTAGCTGAGTTACCGTCCTTCTATCTACATGGCCCCAGTCTGCAGATTTTAGCTCCTGCATCTGGGGTCATGTAAAGATGCTCTGAATCCTCAGCTTTGTTGCTCCCATTGTTGTTCTCCCTGTCTTGCCAGCCTGACAACCATGTAGCTGTGTCAAGCAAAAAAAATATCTTATTACAGTGAAAAATGTCAGTAAACAAACACCTATAGTGGGGGCAATAGCCAAAAAAGAAAACTATGTAATTCACTTTGCCCTATATTTGATAATGTCAAAAAAACAGTAAATAGGTGTCAAACATTAACATTATATGCATATTTTCTGAGAAACAATTCACTTTTTATTCAATGTTCCTTATTCTTGCTAACTTGGGTATCTCACAAAATGTCATGCCACATTTTTTTAAAAAAAAATACACAGGACTACCCTTTATTTAATTTAAAATTTAGTTAGAATTAAAACAGGACTGTCACAATTTGCTAACTGTCAAAATGCATGCCGACAGCATCAGAATTAATGTTTCTGCATATATTACATGTCGTGTACTTAGCAAATCTCTTAAGAGGCAGTACATACATACATTTAATAATTGTAGATCATGCAGTTTTTAAAAAGAAACAATTACAGTTATGTGAAAGTAAACCAGTAAAGAATCTGTCCTAGTAGAATTCTCTTGAGATCCAGTGGTATATAACAGCATAATATAACACTGATAAACTGAATCACTTTTAGCCAAAACAGATTATTAATTTTTGGACTTGTTCAAAACACACACATCAAATCTGCATATCCATGACCACAACATACATCTGATAAATTTCTGCATATAATCAGAATTTCTGAAGTGTGAGATACCCCTGCAAAAGTATTTTACAATACTTCTGGAGCCATTGCCCTGCTGAGGCTTGGTTAACTCAAGGTTTTAAACAGCGAGGGAGGCAGGGTAAAAGCTACAAGAGACAGTCCAGCATGCCAAAGGTGACGGAGGGCTGTGAGAGAATCCATCCGAGAATCCATCCTCTCCGGAGCGATCTCCACCGGCTCTGTCTTTCAAAACAACACTTCCCTGTAAACACTGAATCTTGACACTGGACAAATACGCACCCAGGTGTCTTGTGTAGACAGACTCTCAGTCAAGCCTCAGCAGCCATCAGTTTGCTACAGGAGCCCTGAAAGGCCAAAACTGAAGAACGTGCAAAACAGAAAAGTGTCCCCTAGAGATTACTTGTACACATTACAACACTTGATATCTAAATTATATGCCAGAATATTTAAGCTTCAAGTGATGGATTTAATTCAGCCCCTAGTTACTTATATGAAGATTAAGAAGTAACATACTAGAAGAGCAGAGCTTTGTCTACAAGATCCTAGACTGAATCTCCAGTATCTCTGATTGACAAATTTTAGGTAAAAGGCTAGGAAATCCCTCTTCCTGAAACTTTAAAAAGTTATTTGCTAACAGAGTAGAAAATGTTATTGGATGGACTAATGGTTGACTCAGTATGATACAAATGAATATGTGCCAAAAATTGGGACAAAATTACTTGAGATTAATAAAACAGCACCTTTTATCTGTTGACACCATTGTAGGCGCATTTACTACATTAAGGTATAAAGGTTAGATTATAATAATAATAAAAAAAGATTTTCATGGACAAGAATTACCTAAAAGTAGTCATCATGCTTTTATAACAGAGGGTAAGCTTTCAAAATTTAATCAAAAGTGATAAGACTTGTATGGCTTTCTGAAATATACCCCCTTCCCAGCACCTGGCATTTATCATATTAAGCCATTATGAAAGCCAAACTAAGTGTAATTCTTGAAACTTCATTATTTTGATTACAATATTATGGGAATTCCACCTTCTAAATAAAATTCTTTGGACAGAGGGCCCTGGTCCTCTGACCATGTAAGTACAAAAGATTTAGCTCTCCGGTATTGTACTAATTCATGAAAATGTATCAGCAGTGAATTTAATCTTAGAACCCAAACAAAATTATAGAGGCTCCTAGTCTCAAGTAGATCTAGATCCAAAGCATAGAACTTTGCCAGTCTGTAAAAAGCCTACTCACCCACAGTTTGGTTTGGGGACATGCTGGAATGGGGGAAGGAATTTAACCCTTAAATCCCAACTCAGTTTTGCTAAGGGAAACTAATCCCTGTGCTGTTAGTAGCTTTAAAGGGGAATGATAGGTATTTTAAAATGACATTTTATTTATTTTCATTTTGAATGAACAATGTAGTAAGACTAGGATTACCGAAATGCAAATGTTTTTCACTTTAAAATGCTAATATCACCACAATAAATCTGCTTTTGACTAGCAAAACTGAATAGAGTTTGAAGAGATACATCTCTTTTCCTTACAGATTAACAAACATCTGTATTTTGGATACAGGTCTACTTTTGGCCCCGTAACTGCTGTAATCTTTGGCAGTTTAAAGTGTCACAACTCAAACCATTAGAGTACTTTTCGCCTCTTTGATACCAGGTATTGCACTTTGTGGTGAGTTCTTTTTATTATGAGTTCATTTTACAATACCCTACAATCATGTCCTCCTGTTATCTTCTAAAGACTCAGTTGAAAAGGTTAGGTCTGGAGCAGCACAGAATATATTGACCTCTCACCCCTCAGAAATTTCACTCGTCCTATTGAAACATTTTTGACTTAAATTACATTGGGGATATATTGCAGACTCTTTTAGGTGGATAATATGGCTAACATAAAGAAAATCCTATGATCCTCTTGGTGAGTTTCTGTACGCAGTGTGTTTGCAGTATCGAAGCAGCTATAGAGCTTGCAGTATAGAAGCAGCAAATTTAAGGGAACCCTTTCTATAGCAGTCATTTCATGAAGAAACCCTTATTGCTTGTGATTAATTTGCAGAATGGCTTAACCTTAGGAACAGATCCATTTTATCTATATATCTGATCGTAATATGTGAGACAACACTGTTTTATGTAAAAAACCTGGATCGAATTAATATTTATACTATTATTTTTGTTCCAATATTTACAATCCTGACATTTTTGCAGAAAAAGAATGGCATTTTTGGGAATAATATGCATAACAATAATTGGAATTTCATTGTAAAAAAGAAAAAATAAGAAATGGACAGAAGCTTTACATTGTCACTTGCCAAATGTACTTAGAGTTGCCAGGTGGCAACTCAGGAAATGGGGGGGGGGGACTTACTAAAATAGTGTCCCCCAATGTCATTTCTCTGTGTAACCAGAAGTGACCCCACTGTGTTGTGACACACTCTATGAGTACCCCAAAATTCTATGGGAATCCTCTGGCGGAATCCTAGAGCCTCTCATTGATCTTCAGTGATGCATTGATCTAACTGGAAATAATTCCCAGCATTGCAGGATGCTGTCCCCCTGCTTTTTCCCTCATTATCCTATTGAGTAGTGCCAAGAGGCCAAAGCAGAGGGCAAGAGGTTACTCCCACACTAACTTTGAACGTTTTTATTTCAGTGAGATTCATTCTTCTTTATGGCCTAGACTTGACAGCCACCGAACATTGCTGTCTCAGCAGTCAATGTCTGTGTTTGTGTGGCAGAGAGAGTCCATCTCAGTCCCATGAGGGAGAATTGAGCAAGTTCCTTAGCTCCAATTGTCTCTGGAAACTATCTCATCCTTCTAAACCTTTCCTGAATCTTATGTGTGTAAGCAGCTGGCCCATGGAAGAAGCTTAGCATAAAAAGATCCAAATTGAAAAAGTGTTTTTTAAGCAACCAGAGAGATAGATCTTTGTTTCTGGGAATTGGGGGAAGAAAATACAGAATTAGAAGCCAAACTACAAATACAGTTTCTAGCTAATTCTAAACTTACATGGATTCCCCAATCATTATACCTTCTATGTAGGCAGGCCAAGTAGTCCAAGGTTCATAGTTGAAACCTGACAAAAGTATCCTTTGCAACACCAGCTGACTTCCCAAATATGAGCTTGGGCTAGAGGTGGAAGTAGCCAATACTAAATTCATATAACTTGAATTTAACATTGTGAAGAGAGAGGAAAGGAAGAGCAGTGATTGGAAAGACATTTCTGCCTGACCAGAGTGGTGGTACCCCAAGTCGTTGCCTGTACTCCTTGTGCACTGAAATGGCCCTGCAGAGGCCAGAACACAGTGGCTCATTTTAGAAACTCTACGTTTTCTATATTTGAGTTTTTAAACAAAAAGTCAAAGTTATTTAATAAACAGAAACTGGGAAGAAGAATCTGTTTTAAAGTGACTCTGAAACTGGCTGTGTACAGCATATGCTTTCACCTGAAATTAGACACCTTTAAAAACCAGACAGCGGGGACATAGCCCATCAAAGCTCCGCTGGGAGCGTTGGTGATATTTTTTCATAGGCAGCAGCATTGTAGTAGTGAAAGAAGAGATGGAAATGGCAGAAAGGGTAGCAGTCAGGGATATGGAGAGGTGGGGAAAATATAATGGAGAGAATCATGTAAAATGGAAGCAAACAAAAAAGAAGAAAGAGTGGGATTGTGAACAGAGAGTTTTAGTTATGTACCTCAAGCTGGGTAACTGGGGAGAAAATTGTTTTCTATTTTTAGACATTCTTTCTCTAAGGCCCAGGTAGCATAAAGAGCTCTAATGTCAGGGACTGCATTCTTGGCCTACTAACAGATCAGTAACCCCAGGAATGCTATTTTTCAAGAGAGATTTTCCTTTTGTGCTGAGGAATGTAGTGGTAGAATACTCCACTCACATCAGTCGCCATAGTGACATGCAGAGGTGATCTTGAAATCCTGTGAAGGACAGAAATGGAAGTGATTGTGTCTGTCTTGGCAGACATTAAACTGTTTGGGAGTGGGTTTTTTGTTCACTCTCATGTTTCTGTTCTGTTTTGGGGTTTTTTTTGACATTGTGAATCTGAAACAGAGTGTTGTCACACTTAATTATAAAGCTGCTTTTGAAATGGAGATATGAAGGACTGAACCTGGGAATGGGACCTCCATGTACAGGTACTGAGTTACAGCCTTTATGACCCCTCTCTTCCCCCTTTTGAGCAGATGCCCTTTTAAGCGCTCAAATAGTACTACTGAGTTAACTTGCAGATTTCCTGCTTCATCACATGGCTGAAATATCTTGTGGATACTAAGCCAATGATTGGGGTGGGTTATTTCTATTGAATAGTAACCACTAATTTTCAGTTACATGAAAAAAGACTGCACAATAGCTGCATAAATGTGAGCTTTTTATTTTCAAAAGTTTCAATACTTGTTATATTAATACTGATGTATCACAATAGAAACTATAAGAGCTAACTAATAGTACAATTTGATGCTGAGCTGATTTCAGTGGACTTAGTCTGGGCTGGAGTAACTTTGCATAGGATAGCATTGTAAAAAATAGAACTTTCTTTGCCTTCTCCCCACTCAGAGAAACTTTTCTCTTCCATTTTTTCATGCATAAGGCAATACAGGTCACAGTACTGTCACGTGAGAGTCTGTGATAATTTTCTTTTATGATGGCCATAGCAGACACTGAGACACATGCAATTTTACTGCTTATTCAATACTGCCCTTCTTATTGTAACTTCATTTCAGTCATACAGAAGCATCTCCAATCCTAGCACTTACTGGCCAAGGCCAAGCTGTATTAATTTTTTAACATTCCTTTTTAGTGTAGATAGCTTACAACATGGATACCACCTTTAAAATAGCAGATAATGAACAGTCCAACCATTCACTGCATCAGTAGGGTAAAATTAATATGATACCAAGAGACTTATTGTGATCACAATATGTTCCTGGGTGTCTATTAACAGCGAGTCAATTATTTTAAATATTAACTGTAGAGTTGGAAAACAGGTCCATGGTGATATTATTCGAGATGGCAAATTCAGTCTTCAGAGGGGATATGACAAATAAAACACTCATTGCATTCTATTTCTTCAAAATAACTTATTTTACTACAAGGGGTTCTTTTTGGAAAGCGTAATTCCCAAACTATCATTTATATTTAGTGTGAAAAGTACTGGTTTATGATTTGGTTGCTTAAAAAATAACAACTGAGAGTGTCTCTTAATGCTTGGTTGATAGTCAAGACAAAGCAGTAAGAGGATGGTTATAGATCCTCAAAGCAAGTTTGTTTTGTGCCTTAGGCTCTTTAGAATCAGTTCAAGACGCAGAGTTTTTCTTCAGAAGGCAACATCAAAGGTGATTATTAGAAATAGGTGAAGAAAGAGATTACCTGTATGTTGTTTTTGTCCATATGTGCTGCATAGCTAGGGCAATTGGACGGTGTTTAAATATAATCGCACTCTGCAACCAGAGGCAATATTCCTCTTTATATCAGTTGCTGGGGAGCACATGGGGGAGAATGCTATTGCAGCCATCCTGCCTGTGGGCCTCCTACAGGCAGCTGGTTGGCCAATGTGTGAACAGAATGCTGAACTGGATGGGCCTTTGGTCCGATCCAACCTGGCTTTTCTTATGTTCTTATGTTAACCATACCATAACCTTTTTTTCCACTGGGAAGCAAATCTACAATCTATGAACATCAGACATCATGCAGTTGAAACAATATTAACAGCGGCTCTTTCCCCTCTCTGCCGTCTAGTATAACTATAAGGAATGTTGAGGATTTCAGTATTTGAAGTACTTAGGTATTTCGTAGACCTGATGTACACAATTTCCTGGTGCTTTGAACTGTTCAAACTGCTTAATCATTTCAGCACTTATATTCTCTGGTTAATTAGATAATCAACTAGACATACCCTGTTTGCTGTTATTTGTGATCTTGCAAACCTAATCATAAGAATGCTACTGTAACTTAACTGCCCTTAAATAAGCTCTCACAGTCACAAGCCTACAGTTCTTTGGGAAAATTAGTCATTACAATGCTGTAAAACTTATTAAGGCTTAGTTTATAGTAACTTGACATATGTTAATTGACACCATCAGGAATACATACTGTGCTGGACACATCAATCTGCTGCTCACTTTTGAATACAATATCAAGTGGTTTAGGGGGCAACAACATTTTAAGTGGAAATGATTATCTTGGGTAGATTAAAAATGCCAAAATGAATGTATAGTTCAGACTGGTCTTATTCAGATTTTCTTAATGGGGTACAATCAGTATATGTGTGTTGGGGGGAGTGACAACAGGTCCTATCTGAAACCTGTTGATCAATCCTTTTTGCATGCTCAACACATGAAGTTTAGGAGTGGGTGGGTGTGATCTATGTAGCTGGTATTCACAATACAATTACTTGAATAGGGTGTACATCTCCCCACCTTTTGTTCCTTACACTGTCACAAGAGCTGCTCAGAATTATACCATGGGAAACTTGGACAGGATCCTTTCCAGCCTGGTTTCAGTCATGGTTATTGCACTGAAATACTTTGGTTTGCCCTCGTGTATGCATTGCACAATGAGGGAGCTGGAGGGGGTGAAGCTCTGTTGATTTTCCTGGTGGCTTTTGATACCATTGAACATGGTAGCTTTCTGCATCACCTTTCTAGACTGGGAGGCACTGTTTTGTAGAGGTTCTGGTCATACCTGGAAGGTAGGTTTCAAAAGGTGCTGCTTGGGGGTCACTGCTCAGCTCCCTGGCCTCTGGCTTGTGGAGTCCTGCAAGGCTTCATATTGTCCCCTATGCTTTTTAAAGGTGACAAGAAATCAATAGCTGAGGTCATCTTAGAAATCTGGGCTGGGATGTCACTTATATGTAGATGACATTAAGCTCTATCTAGCATTTCTGGGAGATCCCATGGAAACCCTTGCCTGGTGCCTGGAGGCAGTTTTGAAATGGATATGTGCTAATAAACTGAAACTTAATCCTGAGAAAATGGAAGTGATTGCTGGTGAGTGGAAAATCTGACACAGGACTTAAGATGTCATCTATTCTGGATGTGGTTGCAACCCCCTTAAGGGAACAGTAGTCTGGGAAGTGATCTTGGACCCCAGCCTATTACTGGATAAACAGGTGGCAGCTGTGGCCAGAAGTGCCTTTGGCCAGCTTTAGCTAATTAGCCAGATGCAGTCTTTCCTGGGCAGAAAAGATCTGGCCACTGTGGTGCATGTCTGGCTTACATATAGATAGGGTTACAGCAATGCACATGGGGCTACCATTGAAAAAATGTTTAGAAATTTTAATTGGTACAGAATGCAGCAGCCAGGCTGTTGGCTGGAGTAAGTTATAGGGATCATATCACTTCAGTCTTGGCCCAGCTACACTGGTTCCCAATTTGTTTCCAGGCACAATTCAAGGTGCTGGTATTGACCTTTAAAGCCATATATGGCTTGAGACCAACATAGCTGAAGGACGGCCTACCCTCTTATGAAACCTACCCAACTACTATGGTCATCTTCCGAGGCCCTGCTTAGATTCCCCCCACCTTCTGATATCAGCTGACTGGCAACCTGGGAGAGGGTCTTCCTGGCCATAGTACCAAAACTCAAGAAATCTTTCCTCAGAGAGACTTGACTGTCTCCTTCCATTGCCATCTTTTGCCAGTGGGTAAACACTTGTCTGGCATTCCTTCAGTTATTCCTCCTTCCTGTACTATTTTTTATTGTTGTTTTTATGTTTTTCTGTTGTGGGCTGGGCCAGCCCAAGTAGAATAGTCCAAGCCTGGTCCAAAGTCTAAGCACAAGTCCAAAGCTAGGGGTGAGTCCAAAGTCCAAAAGCCAAGTCAGGAGGTCCATAGGTTGATCACCGGTCAGTTCAAGGGCTACACAGAAACAGAGTCAAGGTGCAGTCCAGAGGTCACAGAGCAAGGAAAGGGCAAGGCAAGGTTCAATGTAGTGGTTGCAGCAGAAACAGGATTCTGCCGTGTTGCTGGTCTTCTGTGGCTGGGTTTTATAGACAAGTTGGGCTTGCAGCCAGCTGCTTCGGAGCTATCCTGTGGTCAATCCTGTCCTTAACTGCTTTTTATCCTGTCCTTAACTGATTTTTAGAGGAGTGTTTTGCTGCCTGATATTTACTCAAAATACCTGAATGGATGAAGGGCCGTCACCTAGCAATTAAGGGCAAGGTGATTTTTTTACTAAGAGAGATCAAACTAGTCAATTTTTCAAAGTGATCGTTATGAATATTTTATGACCTCTTACATAACAGTTATCCATGACCTTCATATAATCTACAGTGCTAGCCTATATGGTTTCATTAAAATATATTGTTGGATTAGACATGAGATTTATTTTTAAAGAAAATCCCATCATTGATCCCAAAGAATTGTTTCAGCATTTGTATCTTGCCTGGGCTCAGCTGTCAGCCACTGAGACTTGTTATCCAAGATTTGTTACAGTGATCAGCACATCCCCAATGCTTCATATTCACCCAGAAAATCAAATGAATGGAAGGGAAGGTGGACCAGAAAGGAGGAGAAGCAGTTAAACCTTCACCTGGTTTATAAAATATCTTATTGCTCTTAGCACATCAGTATTACAGAACTGCAGTAACTCTATGCTTCGTCATTTTTAAAAAAGTGCTTTTACAGACTGGAAGACTCTGGATCAATACTGAATTAGCTCCACTTTCAAATATCAGATTGTCTACATAGTTCTCATCCCTTCAGGGTTGTCAGGATTTATCAATATTTTTCTTTCTTATCAGAATCTGTAATGTTGAATGTGGACTTGTTGAACACAGCCGACTGTAAGAGATGAATAAAAATTATTTGGTTTAAAAAGCAATGTTTTGCATGCTTGCAAAGCCATTGTGTTTGTTTTAACAAGTGAAGCTTTTGAGTGTCATCTGTATTCATTATTTCTGTTGCACAGCAGTGCCTGAAAGATTCAATGAAAAATAAAATTATGTTGGCTTAGATCCCAAATATTCATAGAATGACAAATGATTCTCCTGGTTCTGTAGAGTATTCTGTCAAATAAAAATGCAGAAATCAGAAATAATAATTTTCCTTTGACAGTATGCTATTACTTGAACTCCTACTCCTTTTAAGTTTTGTCAAAGTGGTGCTGATTTAAATAGTTCATTGGGAGGCCAACCCTGCTCTATGTCCATAAGTCTCCTTTTCTCAATTATTAAATAAAATAATATGAAGACTGAATGAGGTTAGGAGCTACTGCTTCACATAGTATGAAACAAACAAGGATGGAAGAACAAAGAATAGTTACTACTATAAAAGGTCAACACAGAAACACTTCCATGCAGGGTGAGCCTTCTCTGCTATATAGGACTGTCACTTTTGGGGAGGCGGGGGGTAGGACTTTGCCTAGAAAAGTGGCAGCCCTATTTAGCAAATAAGACTGGCCCTGCAATACAGTGCTTCCATGTTGGTCTCTGAGAGCAGTAGCTATCTTTATTCTGGTAATGAATGGGAAATGTGTGGTTTTCTCATGTCAAATTAACAGAAATGTCTAAAACCAAGCCACAAAATCTTTTTTGATTTGGCTGTATTCAGATATCATACATCTTGTATCTGGCCTGCATCTGATTTCCTTAAACTTTACACCCACAAAGTGTTTTGTTCTTCATTCCTGTATCCATTTCCCCCTTTTCTTTCCCTCCACCCTTCCTTCGACAAGTAGTATCGAAGTATGAGAATGGATTACGGAATAGGGGGAGGTAAAAGGAGACAATAGAGGGGTTAGATTTGTTTTTGATGTAAAAGATCCAAAAATATAAATTAAGCAACAGTCAACTTCTTAATAGATAATCAGATTTTCAGTTTACATCAAATATCTATTTCACAAGTGCAGGTACAGTTTAAATGCCTCTCTACAACATAATTATCTATGACAGTTATCTCCCAGCAGACATTCTATTCAAATTGACTGTGTAAATTGGTATTAGAATTGCAAGCTTTTATATTGACTGAACATGAATGAAATTGGACAGATTAACAAGTGTACAAAAATTCTATAGTAAAGGTGCAATTGATTCTCTGTACTTGAATTGGAGTCTGTGCATTCTTGATGCATGTATGAGTTGGATCCTTCTCCACTGGCAGTCTGCCCACTAAAATTTATGGTATAAAGATACATCTGTTAGGGGGATCTGTAACTGGTTGACAGATCACACCCAAACAGTGCTTGTTAATAGTTCCTCATCCTCTTGGAGAAAATTGACAAGTGGAGTGCCTCAGGGATCGGACTTGGGATCTGTTTTGTTAAACCTTTTAATAAATGATTTAGATGAAGGAATACAGGGAATGCTTATTAAATTTGCAGATGATACTAAATTGGGAGGGGTAGCAAATATGGTCAAAGACAAGAGAGGATACAGAATGATCTTGACAGGCTGAAAAGCTGGGCTAAAACAGATAAAATGAATGTCAACAGAGATAAATGTAAAGTTCTGCATTTAGGTAGGAAAAATCAAAGGCATAATTATAGGATGGGGGATACTTGTCTTGGCAGTAGTGCGTGCGAAAAGTATCTAGGGGTCTTAGTAGACCATACACTGAACATAAGTCAACAGTGTGATGTGGTAGCTAAAAAGGCAAATGTGGTTTTGGGCTGTATCAACAGAAGCATAAGTGTCCAGATCACACAAAATGATGATATCACTCTGCTCTGGTTAGATCGCACCTAGAGTATAGTGTTCAGTTTGGGGCACCACATTTTAAGAAGGATATAGACAAACTGAAATGTGTCCAGAGGAGGGCAACAAAGATGCTGAGAGATCTGGAGGTCAAGTCCTATGAGGAAAGGTTGAAACAGCTTGGTATGTTTAGCCTGGAGAGGACACTACTGAGAAGTGATAATGATATCTATCTTCAAGTACTTGAAGGGCTGTCATATGGAGGATGGTTCGGAGTTGTTTTCCCTTTCCACAGAAGGTTGGACCAGAACCAATGGGTTGAAATTAATCAAAAGAGTTTTCATCTAAACCTTAAGAAGAACTTCCAGACAGTTAGAGAGGTCCCTCAGAGGAACAGGCTTCCTTGGGAGGTAGTGGACTCTCCTTCTTTGGGGGATTTTAAGCAGACGCTAGATGGCCATCTGACAGCAATGCTGATTCTGTGAACCGTGGCAGATCTTGAGAGGGAGGGCAGGAAGGGTTACCTCAGGGCTTAGTTCTTGTGGCCCTTTCTTACACTCCCAGGGTAATGTCAATTGCCACTGTGGGGTAGCAATTTTCTCCAGGACATTTTGGCCAGGGATTCTGGAGGGGTTTTGCCATCTTTTGGACATGAAGCAGGGGTCACTGAAGATGTGGGGGGAAGTAGTTGTGAATTTCCTGAATTGTACAGGGGTTTGGACTAGATGACCCTGGAGGTCACTTCCAACTCTATGATTGTTTGATTCACAATACATCAGAGTCCATTGAGAGAATTTTTATCAGGGCTTGAAAATTAGTTTGTTAGGCAGATGCACAGAAACACTTTTTACTAGAGGTGGGCACAGACCAGGAAAATCCCATGGGCCATTGGGCTGTGGGCCATTGCATTTCACAGACTACTGATCACAAACTTTTCACGGACTCGCACCAGTTCACAGAGTGGTTTGTGGGTCCATCCCACCAGTCAGTTGGAGCAAGGGGGGGATCTAAATATTAAAGCACTCCCAGTGCTGCTTGCCAGTGACACTGGGAGTGCTTTAACCCCCCCATGTTTGGATTAATGGACGATGGACCAACGGACCAGCCAAAAAAGTCATGGGGTCTGTGGAAAACAGGCATCCCATGACCTGCCAGTTCATTAATGCTGAACCAGCCTTGTCCATGTGAAATTTTGGTCCATATTCCAGTCTGTGCCCACTTCTACTCTTTACCATTTATTTCACATTTTATTCGTCAAAATATTTTAACTGATGTTGTATTAATTGTCTGCTGAGAAACCTCAAATCAAACAAATGTTCATCTTGTTTGTTTCCAGAATCTGCAACTACTTCTGTAACATTTTTGAGGTCAGCAACATTTAAGAAATAGACAGATGGGTGGTCCTAGTCAGTTAGGATCATCCAAGTAAATGATAAAGTTAACAGCACAGAATCACATTTGATTATCAGATGATGTCATGAAGCCCATTGATAGCAAGAGCAATAGTATACGCTTTGGCTGCACTCTGAGGGCCAAACTGTTCAAGACAGTTTGTTTGGGCATCCAGATACGAAATTTGGCCCTAAAATATGCAGGGAGGAGGATTGTCTGGATTGGGGCACTGTTGAAAGTGGTGTTTTAAGTTTTTTCCTGGTGTTATTCAAAATGCCCCATCCAAGTTGCTTTAAGCCATGGTAAGGAAAAAAGACAAGTACCTGTATTATAACTGCCCCTCCCTCATCATCTAATGGCACTTAGGGCAGCACAGGGCAACCATTTTTTGTCAGAAAAAAATGGCTTGTAGGAGAGAGTTAAGCTCCTTCTTCCCCAGTGCCATGGCACCAATTCATGTTGACCCAGCTGTGGTCAATTTTTAGTCTATAATTTGTTTAGAATATTACTATGCAGACCCTCAAGGCAGTTTGGAAACAAAGAAACAATGCCAATTAAAACAGTCAACAAATAAAACAATTTTAAAAATCACTCAACTAATCCTGTAAAAATACAACTATTTACACATATAAAATGGGAACCATAAACAATGAGAGCTATAAATATCAATGGGTAGAAAATACAGACCAAAAAGATAGCAAGAAGCTGAAGAGAAATATTTTGGCTTGGCACCTGAAAAACTGTAAAGTTGGAAAAAGTCATTCCATGGGCACTATCACCGAGTAAGTGCTGACTCTACCCACCTCATAGAGAAAAGGCTTGGAAGTATTATTTTTATGAGTCAAATTATACACCTGTTCCAGTGAGGTGTGAATTTTTTTTGTGGGGGTGGGGTGTCCCGGTACCCCCCTTTGGCAGCCCTCGGTTCCTTTTCTTCTGTGACTACTCACTAAGGTCTGTGGGGAGTGTACAAAGAATAACCGTAACCTCCCCTCGCTTTCCCTTCTTCCACCGGTCCGTCCCAGTGACGTGAGTAAACACCCCTATACAGAGAGGTTCTTAGCTATCCTCAAGGTTTATTTTGAATAACAGAATAGTACAATGGAATGTTACATTTAGTAATGAATTCTGATGGCACTCGGTCAAACTGCCCTTAAAAATTACAGGCGCCGGGCAGGACAGGCAATGGTTACAGAAATACAGTTACAGAGTCTTACCCTATAAACCTTATAACAGGCAGAAAGAGAGAACTGACTTAACAGAATTCTGTACTTTAATAAAGCAAACCCTTACACAAAACTTAATACAGCTAAAAAAACTAAGTTCCTAATTCTTAACTTACACATATATTTTACACTAAGCCCCTAACACTTAAAGCCTAACACACTACCCCTATAACTAACTTAACAATCTCCTACAGGTACCTGAATTTACCTTCTGGAAAGCCCCTCTGGACCAACCTGGGTCTCTTGTGGGCTTCCCAGGGACCACCAGTTGGTAGAGACAATCACTAGTGTCTCTCCCAAGGAGTGGCAGAGGACTAGCTGCTTGGTCAGTCTTTTTATAGATTAGTCCTCAGTTTTCTGATTGGTTGGTAGCTGATTGGCTAATACCTTTTTTGAAGACTGATTGGTCAGTGATACCTTAACACAGGTGTCACTCTAATTTTTCTGGTTCTTAATTGGTCAGTGACTCTTCTGACCAGGTGATCCTTATTAGCCAATGGGGTTGGTTCTGAGGCTCTTCAGGTGTGCTCTGTCCTTGGGGCTAAAAATAGCTCCTGGTTGGAGTCATTCCCAGTACCTAGAGGAATGCATTACTCAGCATTCTTTGTGAAGCCTAAAAGTGACTATCTTTCCCTGCTCAGCTGAAAAGGGAGGGGGAAAGAGTAAACTTTTACACAGATACCGTGGCTCTGGTCTTTTTCTATCAGTCTTATATGTCAGAGCTGGATAACTTTCTCCAATTTAATATTCTTTTATAAATTATGCCTAATTTATGCCAAAGAGACTACAAAGTAGTCTGCAGCAGCCTTCTGCCAGCTCCTACATCGTTTTAGTGCACATAAACCTAAAGCAAGAGCTTTTGGAAGTTGCTTTTTAATTCAAGATTGATTTTGTTTGTGGGTTTTGGGTTCAGAACAAGCCAAACTCTAGAATTCTGTCCACATCCAGTTGCAGAACTTTTCCATCATGCATAGCTTGTTTCGGAGAAGCCAATCACTTTTGCTGCCTTTGGGAGCAATGCCTGAAAATTTGGTACAATTTCAGTACCACTAGAAGTTGTCATTAAAAACATCCACTATCAGCTCAGCCCAGTCTTTTCAATCGTTTTCTCAACTCTTCAGTCAAGATACAAATAATAAATATTAAATGCATACCAAAATAGTAATCTTCACCCAATATCTTATGCAACGTGTGTGTGTGTGTGTGTGTGTGTGTGTGTGTGTGTGTGTGTGTGTGTGTGAGAGAGAGAGAGAGAGAGACTATTTTAAAGAGAGGGAGCATTTTAGACTAAAGCTCCAAACCCATCAGTCAAGGGGATTCCTTTGAAGTTCACCAAGGAAGAGTATCTTCAGAAGGGGTGCTCCTACAGTTAGACTGAAAGTCAGGGAAAGATATTTGTTTATGACTTTGATGATAAGAAGAACCAACACTGAATTATGTCTGGATGCAAATTGGCATAGACGGCAGTTGCTGTTGATCTATTTTCTTTCAACTGGCCAACCCCCCCCCCAAAAAAAAAACAGCAGCAGGAAGCTATATTCTGCACCAGCAGTTTCCAAACAATTTTTCAAAGGTCCTGATATTGTAAACACATTCTAAGGAAAAGCCTTGTTGAGACTTATCCAATCAAACCCTGAGTTCAGTGACTGTATCACTGTGTAGTTAAAAGAAGTGAGTCGAGTAACGGTTGCTGCAGCTTCTTTGCTGCAAACAGGCCCTTTTAAATAAGCCCCTAATGATAGAGTTTATCAATGGGCAGCCAAATTCTCTGAGCTCTGAGGGTTTCTAAGAACTGGTATTATTTTTTAATCATAGTTACACAAATAGAAATTGAAATGTGTTGCTGGATAACAAAATTCCCCTACTAAAACAAATCCAATTGAAAAAGAAATGTTGGAGTCAAGATATATGAATAAAGATTAGCACTTTGACTGTATTTGTAGTGAGCAATCTGGGAAAAAGAAAAATAGGGAGATGGGAAATGACTTATAGTGAACAATTTCTGTTGAATCCTACGCAAAATGGAAGTTAGCACATTCCTTTTTTGAGAAATAAGATGCATTTGAGGTCAACTTCAGACATTTCTCTTTAGGCCAGAAAGATCTAGCTTGAAAGGGCAAATTATGAAATAAACAGGCTAGGGGAGACTGCAACTGGGCATTCCCTCCTTCCTTCCATCATATTTGGCTCTGAGTTTCATATGTCTGATAGTATAATCAGTAGCTAGTTCCTTAAACAGCAATTGGAAAATAGTTGCAAAGGAGTCCGTTCCATTTCCATAAAAATGCAAAAGCTTACATGGGAAAGTAAACTACATGATGGCAAATACCTGGCCATATAGGATTATAGAAAAAAAATTAAGAGCAACTGGATAATAAATAAGTCAAGACTCTGAAATGGTGGCCAAAAAGCAATTGTTATTTTAGGTTATATTATCAGAAACCTATAAGCAGTAATTCTATTGCATTCAGAAAGAGGAATGCCACAATGTGCTACCAAAGGCACATTGTATCCTCTCTGCTTGATCAAGGAGACCACCTGTAATCAGCCTTCTTGCCATTTTCTTGGACATGCCTCATATGGGGATTTGACAGCAGCCAGAGAGGGATTACCAAGAAGTGTTCTTAAATGAATCCCCACTCAGACTAGAGATAAGATTGTACATTAGTGTCACTGCTGAATTCTGTTTGCAGTATCAGTTGACTATGGCCATGTACCCAGGAGGATCAACCCTTCACTTTGTTAGGCAGAGCAGGTAAATAAAGCACAATGAAGTCACACCGTGCTGATTAAAGAGGTTAAAAAGTTATTTAGGAACTACATACTTGAGAGTAAGGGAGAGAGATAGAAATAGGTCCTCACTATCTGACTACATCTTAGAGAAGAAGGGAGGATCAGAAGAGAAGAAGCAGGATATTGCCCTGTTTAGCCCAATAGGAGACAAGACAAGGAAATGACCTCCAGAAAACAAGAGAGATGCTGCTCTCACTGTCCTAACTAAGTGATCCTTGCTGCCCCCTGTGTAGAAGGCTCTTCTTCCTTCCTAGTTGCTGCTGTACATCAGACATTGCAATTTTTAACACCCCTTCTCAATATCTAGTGTACAAAGTCCACAAAATCCAGCCTTTCACGTAGACTTTGAAACTTCTCTTTGGTAAGTGGCTTGGTGAGAACATCTGCAATAATTTCTTCTGTAGGACAGTACTGTAGCTCAACAAGCTCTTCTTTTTGCATGTTTCTCACAATGTGACTCTTTATGGCGATATGCTTTGTTTTTGGTCCAATTCTTTCGGTCTTTGCAAGTTTTATGCATGATTGATTATCTTCATAGAGTTGTATGGATTTGGGTTCATCTATCCCGAAGTCTTCTAAAAGTTGTAAAAACCATTTGAGTTTTTGGCATGCTTCCGCTGATGATATGTATTCAGTTTCTGTAGCTGATGCTGTTACAAAGTCTTGTTTTCTGCTTGTCCAACTGGTTGCTCCTCCACCATAGAAGAACACTCCACTGGTAGACTTTCTGTCTGTGGTGTCTTCTGCCCAGTCAGCATCCATGAATTCCACAAATCTGGGATTGTCGCTTGCTGGTAACTTGAGCTTCAGTTGTGCAGTGTCTCTTAGGCATTCCAGTCATTCACACTTGGTGATGCACTTTTCCTGCATAGTATTCCAACTGCTGCTGCTATGTCAGGTCTGATCACTGTACTTATGTAGAGCAGTTTTCCAATTGCTTCTCTGTACATTTTGATGTTTCTCAGAGGTTCATTGTTTCCATCTTGTTTCAGGAAATCTGTTTCCATTGGAGTGTATGTTGGTCTTCCTTCTTTCATGTTCATGTAGTGTAGGAAGTCCATAATCTTTTGCTTTCGGTTGAGAAGATAGCTTCCATCTTCCTTTCGCTCTATCTGGACGCCAAGGTAAAAGCTGACATTTCCAAGATGCTTCACTTCAGCTTCTTGGTTTAGATGCTGAATTATTTCATCACAATCTTGTTGATTTTCATAACAAAGAAGATCATCAACATAAATCAGAATTAAAGTCCATTTGTTATCTTTCTTGAGTATAGGCAGCGTTCTACCCCATCTTGCTTGAATCCTTGCTTGACGAGCATTTAGGTCAGTTTCTGGTTCCAGGCCCTTGCAGCCTGTTTCAGTCCATAAATACTCTTCTGCAGTTTGCATACAAATCCTCTGTCTTTGGACTGTTCAAATCCAGAAGGCTGTGTCATGTACACATCTTATTTCATCTCTCCATGTAGAAAAGCACTCTTCACATCCAGATGCTCCATGTGCATCTTCCTTGTGGCTGCTATGCTCAGTAGTGTTCTTACTGAAGTGTGTTTCACTACTGATGCAAAGGTTTCATCATGGTCTTCTCCATACTTCTAAGAGTATCCCTTTACAACTAGTCTTGCTTTGTACTTCTGTACAAAGCAATCTGAATCAAGTTTGCTTTTGAAAATCCATTTGCATCCTAATGTCCTCTTTCCAGGTGATAGTTCTGTAAGAATCCATGTCTTGTTCTGGATCAGGGAATCAATTTCTTCTTTTGCAGCTTTTCTCCATTTTTCTGCTTCTCTTGCTGGCATTCCTTCTATGTCTTTCCAGCTAGAAGATTCTGGTACAGCTTCTGTTATTGCCAGGTAGGAAAATCTCCTTGGTGGAATTCCTTTGTTTGTTCTGGTTGAACGTCTGACACTTGGTTCTGTTTCCTCTTCTCTTTCTGTGGGTTCTGCAGGTGTCTCTTGTGTCTCAGTCAGGTCACACAGTTGCACCATTTCTGACTGCTGTGCATCAGCTTCTCTTGGTGCAGATTCCATGGTGTTTGTCTTGCTTTCTTTCTCTCTTTCATCAATGTATACCATGTTGAGAATCTTCACCATGTCTGTCTCTGGGTTGAGGATTCAGTATCCTTTGTATTCCAGTGCATATCCAACAAATATGCCTTCTTCTGTTCTGAGATCCATTTTGGACCTTTTCTCTTTTGGGATGTAAGTGTAAGCTTTTGATCCAAACACTCTTAGATGCCGTACATTGCGCTTGTGGTTGTACCACAGTTCAAATGGTGTGCTGCTCACACCCTTTGTAGGCAGTATGTTCTGCAGGTATGTGGCGGTGTTGACAGCTTCTTCCCAGTATTTTTCAGGTCGCTCTGCTTCTTGGAGCATACTTCTGCACATTTCTGTGAGAGAGTGATTCTTTCTTTCCACCACTCCATTGAGCTCTGGCATATAGGGCACTGTCAGGTGATGTTTTATTCCTTCAGCTGATAGGAAGCATGTCATCTCCTTTCTCATGTATTCGCCTCCATTGTCTGAGCGGACAGCCATTGGCTTTCTCAGGAATCTGTTCCGCACCATTGCTAGGTACAGCTTGAATTTCTCCAGCACTTGACCTTTCTCTCTGAGCAGATAAGTCACAGTAAATCTTGAAAATACATCAGTAAAGGTCAGTATGTACTTACTTCTCCTGGGTGTCACTGTTCCCATTGGTCCACAGACATCACTGTGGATCAGCTTCAGTGGTCTTGTGGTTTGCTTCTCACTCTGCTTGGTAAAAGAAGGTCTGGTTCCTTTGGCTTGAATACAGCAAAAACATCTACCTGTATCAGGACATTATCTCATTTGCAAATGATTAGTCAGGTTTTGTTTTTCAAGTTGGCATATATAATCCACATTTGCATGGCCAAAGCGTCTATGTAGAAGCCTAGTTTTTAAGGTTGCATCCTTTAACTAGATTTACTTCTCTTTCAAGGCAACCAAGCACATACAAGCCATCCTTTAACATAGCCTGAGCAATCACTCCATTTTCGTCTTTAATAAAACATTTCTCTCCTTTGAACACAGTCTCTATCCCTTTTTGAGCCATGGCTGGGATAAACAGGCAGTTGCTTTTCAGACGGGGAACATAAAGACAGTCAGCAATCTGCACCTCTCTAACTTGGCCACTGGGTAGCGCACAGTATACATTTACATCTCCAACAGCTTCAGCTACAAGTGATTCCCCGTTAGCAACTGAAAACATTTCATAATGTGGATTCAATTCATCAAACAATTCTTTATCTTTGCATAAATGGGAGGTCGCGTCTGAATCTAAGACCTATCGAAGTACACTTTCATCTCTTGAGGCAACGATTAAACACTTTTTATTTGATCTGCTGTCATTAACTCTACTATTAGCATTAAGTGAGCTCTTGGCTCTGTCTGCATTTCTGAAATCCTTTGTCTCTCTGCCTCGTGGCTGTGAGCCGCTGGCCCTTTGTTATTCAAACAGCCTGCAATTTCTCTTAACATGGCCTCTTTCCCCACAGAAGTCACAGGAAAAATAATTTCTTGAGCTAACTTTTAGGGCACGTTCATTAGATTCACCTTTATGAAACTGCTTATTAATTCTTTCTTCTTCCAATTTAGAAAGCACGTAAGTCAAGCTTAGGTTCTCCTGCATTTCTATAGCATGAACCACATTTGAATAGCTTTCTGGCACACTAGTTAGCAGCAATATTGCCAGGTCCTCATCCTCCAGTTGTTTCCCTAAAGCTCTCAATTTCTGTGTAAGCTCCATTAAATTATGAATATGCTCCCTCAGATCTTGACCAGGTCACATTTGTATTCTATAAAGTTGCTTCATTAAGAGCCCTTTTGTTTTGAGCAGTTCTTTAATGTGCATTTTTGCCAGTTCTGTCCACATCTCACCAGCTGTTTGCATGTGAATGACTCTTAACAGCTGTTTGTCACTTAAAGCATTAATAAGAATACTCCTTGCCTTATTATTTAACTTCATCCAGGTTTCTTCTTTCTGAGCATCCCCTGATGGTTTAGGATTTTCCATTGCATCCCACACTTCCAGCTCCATGTGTTGTGCCTTGATCCTTTCAGACCAAACCTGGTAGTTTTTATCATTCAGTCTTTTGATGTAAAACCCCTACTGTGCTCCACAGGAGTGGAGCATCCTCCACATCTTTCCTTTGTTGTCTGCCATGCTTCACTTGCCTGTGGCTATCTGAGCTCTCAGCAGTTAATTGCCTCTCTAATTGCAGCAGCATGTGCCTGGGCCCATAACCCTGTTAGGCAAAGTAGGTTAGTAAAGCACAGTGAAGTAATGCTGTGCTGATTAAAGAGATTTAAAAAAATATTTAGGAACTACATACTTGAGAGTAAAGGAGAGAGATAGAACTAGGTCCTCACTATCTGACTACATCTTAGAGAAGAAGGGAGGATCAGAAGAGAGAAGAAGCAGGATATTGCCCTGTTTGGCCCAATATGAGACAAGACAAGGAAATGACCTCCAGGAAATAAGAGAGATACTGTTCTCACTGTTCTAACTAAGTGATCCTTGCTGCCCCCATGTAGAAGGCTCTTCTTCCCTTCTTCCTTCCTTGTTGCTGCTGTACACCAGACATTGCAATTTCCAACATGCTTCCAGAGCTACCTCTCTGCATATGCTTTCATAACCTCAGCCTGAGTCTCATTTTAATTTTTTTAGATCTAGACATCACAGTTCAAGAAAAAATGACAGTCAAGGAGAACTTTGAATACGGATGTGAAAGGTATGGAATGAAAAAAGAGTGGAGGAAACAGATGATGGAAAACTCTTCAACATGTTGCCTGGATTGTCAGAAAGAAAGAAGAAACGTTGGCTGCATCTATCAATAGGGAACAACCATCAATGTATGGTTACATACATCCTGACAATAAATGCATTTATTTTATTAATTTCTGCAAAACTTGTTCCTCCTTTTCTTCACTGGGTCTCTCCTGTGCAGCCTGGAGAGACAGAACCCAGCCACCTCCTGACTGGCCTGCTTCTAAGTCCCTTATAAGGCTAGTACAGCAAACTGAGTCATACCCCTTCTCCTTTCTGAGGGGTTGAGTTGGGGCCTTAAAGGGTTCGTACTGTGATGCTGCTGTTCTGTCCTTTCTCCATGTTGCCACTGTCCTGGTGGGCTTTCCTGTTGCTGGCTCTGCAGGTTCCCAATGGACATTCAGTGAATTCTTGGTTATGACTGGGGGTGGCTCTAGCAATGGGATTGGGTCAGCACCGGGACAACTCCAAAGATGATTTGAATGAATGGGTAGGTTCAAATGAGAGAAGTGGTCCTTAAGGTATGATGGTCCCAAGAGATATAAAGCTTTAAAGATAAATACCAGCAACTTGAATTGGGCCTGGAAGTAGATGGAGAACCAGTGTAAATGGAACAAGTCTGGACCGATATGGTTCTTATGGCCCACTCTAACCAGCATTCTGACTGCAGTATCCTGTACCAATTCTGGCTTCTAAGCAGTCTTCAAAGGCAGCCCCATGTAGATTGCACTGGGTTAATCTGGGTTAATCGAGGAAATGTGACATCCTGCCCTTGGTGGACTGGTCTCCTCTCATTTTCTGTGTTTTTTTTCCAAGATGGGAGGGTGAGGAGGGAGGAGGAAGTAGAGGCAATGAGGGGGAGTAAGTGGCCAATATGTGAAGGAACTCTCCTTGTCTGGCCAATGGGATTCTCTGAGAAGGAGAGAGCCTTTTTCAAACTGCCTGCAAAGGTGGTAAAAAAAACCTGGCTTGGATCAGAGCAGTGTCTGTTTTGTGTGTTCTTGTTTTGGAGAGAGACTGCTGTTGACTGCTGCTGGCTGTCTTCCCTGGCCTGCTCTCTTCTCTTTGCCTTTGGGAAGGGATTTACCAGTAAGTTTGCTGCCTGCTTACTGCTGCACTGCTAAGAGAACTGCACTGCACTGCCTGCTGGAGGAACTGGTTTGAGAGTCATAGATCCACTGTTTTTTCCTGTCTTTTGGCAGAGGGGGTTGGCCTAGTATCTGAGACAGATAGGATGGGAAGAGAAGGTGGGGGGGAGAAGAAACAAGTTTTGTCTTACAGTTGTCCTTTTAAAAACTGCTTTTGCTATTGTGAGGGATGTGCCTTTGGTTTTTACCAAACTGTTTGTTTGAACTTTGGCTTTTGTATTCTAGACAGCTGCTGTTCATTTATTTGCTGAGTGTTTTTCCTGGCTTCTGTGAGTGACACTGGTTCTGTTGGGCTAAGTTGCAACAGTGTCCCTTCAGTTTGATTTTGGTGGAATTTGTTGGTTTGACATGATTCTCTGGTTTGATGTGGCTGGGAGCACCTTGTTCAGGGGCCCACAGAATTGGACTCCAGGGTCCAATCTTCCTGAAATTTATAGAACAGTCAGAAGGAGTAGGTTTCCTGAAAATTTGGTGGTGTTTGCTTGAAAAATGCACCCCAGACCACCCAGATAGTTTTCCTCATAGAGAATAATGGCTAAACAAATTATGGATTCTCTAATCTTACTGAACTAGATTAGAGAATTTTATCCAAATTTCAAGGATCCTGGAATTTTTGGAGATCCCTGAAACCTGGATCTGGACAACACAGATTTTTGTTTTGGCCCACATCTTTATCTGTTACTGCTAATGTAGAGACCAAGTTGGAACAGATGCAAGAGATTTTATCATCAAAGTATTTAGCAAAATAATTGCAGTGAGCTGCAGGGCAGTCCCCCTCCTCCTGTAGGCCAGAACCCAATATGCCCCCACCACTCAGAAGAGTGTACTTATATTTTGCTACTGTCATTTCAGCAGAATTCAAGCTTTAAATCTTTACGTCTGCTATAAGCTTGCAACCGTGGCCAGCTTTGCTTCCCCACCCTATGGCTCCATCCCATCTAAGCTGAGGAAGAAAAAAAAGTATTGCTAAAATGAGCTCAGTTGCTAATAGGTTTGCTGCCTGGTCAGCTGACTTTTGACCATTTGGCCTTGATAAAATTTATCCATTCTCTCCTCCCTCATGCCACGTGGGCTGTTGATAAAACTTTTTTTTTTTTGGTAGCACAGCAGAAATCTACAAAACTGTTTGACCAGAAATAATAATGTGATATATGTGTACTCCACAGGCAACAATTCTTCAGCCTGAAACTATCATTCTAGTCTCTATCTCTAGTCCTTTTAGGGACTTTCTATGTGCATTACATGTCTGATGATCTTTATGCAAGATAAAGATAGCAGAAGGGATATTTTTAAATAGCTTTCCTTTTTAATCTTGCTACGCTGCTGAAATCAAGCTGTACCACATAAAAATAATACTGTGTTCTAATTCCAATCTAGTTGGTAGATATTACATCAGAGCCAAATTTAGAGCACCTTATTTTAAGTCTTGTCTTTTAAATAATATTAATTTCATCACTTTTCCAAAGTTCAGGGGGGAAAAAACCTAGAGTTACATTGTATACTTTACAATCTGAGAATTAGTATGCCTCGTGAATCCTGATCACAGCTAGTTCACAGTCCAAATAGGAAGGGGAAATTGATTTTCAGTTTGAGATCAATCACAAACACAGTCATTCATTTCAGTCCTTTCCATCTTCTTGCTGAGAATGTAGTTTCATCTTATAGGCAACATCTTCACTTTCCATGTATGGAATAAGACACATTCTTTCCATATTCAACTTGGCCTTAAAATATGCTGAAAACCCTGTGAGCTAAACAACTTTTTCAGTTGTTTAAAGCTTTTTGGACCCCCTGTAATTCAGTATTTTCAAATAAAGACTTCAGCCTTGTTTCTCTACTGCATTGGGATAGGGAGTGAGGAATGTTTATGAAGAAACATTGTTACCATCTGGGGATAGCTAGTTTACATGTCTCCCTAGCCTTATTGCATTCAGTCTTCCCTGTGAATTATGGGTTTTATAGAAGTTGATAGAAAAAATAGTAAATTCTGTTTAATGGTCCCCTATCCAGCCCCCTTATCCCACACCGGCTCAAAGTGCCAAGGGGGTGGCAACGTATGACTTACCATTCGTGGCTGTCGTACGGCTAAGTGTGTTGGGTTGGGGAAAGCAATGGTGAACTACCCTGTAAAACCTTCACTGCGAGACTCTGCAGATCTCTCTCGATGCACTATAGGACAGAAAGGCCTGGAGGGGGACGATCTACGGAGTAGCCGAGGGTCGGACGCGACTGTGTGGCTTGGATCGGATCGGATCCAGCATTTAAGAGGCATGGATGGTAGCTTGTGATTTTTCTTTCAGTCCTTAAATAGTTTAATGTTTTCATCGCTCCTAGACAAAGCAAAGCCCACCATTATTTACATGTAGAAGTTAGTTCACTTAACTATGAATATGCATTTTTTTTTGCTGTGTCTTATTAAACTTTTCAGTAGGGTGGTTTATGGCTGAATGCTTTGGGGTAGTGTTGCTGACTTCAGGTAGCTTTATAGCAGTTTTGTGGTATCATGATTTAGCATCATGTTACTACTTTCAGGCAATAGCCAATGCTTTAATCATCTAAAGGATTCAGGCGTGAGATAGGCCCAAAGAAAAACTGAAAAAAGATTTTCTGAATGCATCAATCTAATAGAAATTTCCAGCTAATTTTTGTACATAGACTTTTGTATATATATTTTATAATTAAATGTGCATACTGTTATGGGAACACAATACTTTAAAAAAAATGCTTGCTATAGGAAGATACATGTCGGGGCATTAAAAGGCTGAACTGCAAAAAAAAAATGGTGTCAGTGTAATTTCTGAATTTGGGGGAGGTCAAGTTTCTCGTTATCCCAAATTTTGGAGGAGTGTTCCTACTGGTTTGAGATTCTGTTTGGGATATGTTTTTGAGATTTTTGGGACCATTATTTTTTATGCCACCTTCTCCATTCCCTTCTTTGAGGAAGCAGGAGAGAAAAGGAAACTGACCTCCAAACTGGGGCTGTTGTTTCCTATGGTTGGAATAGAGGCCAGGTCTACTGCTTATATGAAATAATGCCATTATTTTCTAGGGCCATGGAGATTAGATCTACCCATAGGAAAGAATGGCCCCATTATTTTGTATGAGTGGTAGATTTACTCACAAAGGCCAGCTCTGCCTTCAACACCACCTGCTGTTCAGCATGCATCATTCCTTTACATTTTAAAGGAACATTATTTTCTATCAGGGTAGACATTTTCTCATTGAAAATAATAGCCATTTTAAGTTAAAGGGGACCATGTGCTATGAAACAGCTGAGACCTGGAGTGGGCACTAGAGATATGCACTGAAAAAATTTCAGTTTCAGTTTTGGATCGGAGGATTCCGGACCAACTCTGTGCTGTTAGATTTTTCCAGGTAGATCACAGATGGGTCAGATCATATCTTTTTTTGTCATTGTTATCATGAATTTTGGCCCCATATTTGCAACGATGGCTTCTAGGGTCTTTGGGGAAACTGTTTTTTGCACTTAGCAACACCAAAATCACACAAATCACTGTCCTCCCACTAAACCATTGATTCACCCAGTTTTTCCTCAGCTACCCTACATACACACACAACAATGGGCCCTGAAGAAGACAAGTGTCAGCAGCACATTATGGTGAGAAACTGGCTGGCAAAGGGGTGGTGGCTGAGTGCGGGGCAGCAGCAACATTAAAAACAATCATGCTTTATGTTCTTTTTTATCCTTTTCTATGGTGCCAATAAATTATTATCTTTGCATCTTGCTGTTGCCTGTTGGTTTCATGGTTCCTTCTGCTTACTCCCAGGGAAGTCTCTTTAGAATTGCATCTTATGATTGAAATCCTCCAGGGCTTTTATCAAGTTTGTTTGATTGAACAGACCACTGGCCCTGCCCCCCCTCCACAGGACTTTTCCTCACAGTGACTGCCCAAGTACCCTGATAGGGGTACTGAAATGAAATGAAACACACGAACTTTTTGGTGGCAGGGACTCATTACAATTTAGTGTCCCACATTTGATTCAGTGTTCCAGAAGCTGATTTAAGAAAATGAAATAAGATTTCTGGGTGTATTTCTGGCTCGTTTGTTTCATTTTGCACACTCTTGTATGTGCTTCCTTTCTTTCCTTCCCTCCATCCTGCTTGTGTGCCTCCCTGAAACCTAAACACTTCTGAAATTCAGAGAGATAAATTGTTGTTACTCCTGGAACTTTAGGAGTGTTTGTGATATCTGATATCTCCAAGAGAACTCCCAAACAGCAAATTTTGTGTGTAATTTCAGCACAAGTGTATCCAAATGCATACTCTTACAGGGTATGCAAAGTCTGCCATATGACAAAAATTCATAAGTTGGAAAGATAGCAAGAACTTCTCACTCCCTGAAGTATTCTCAGAGCTCAAAGGTAACATCTGGTGAGTAGATTGTAAGTCTTAATGTTTTATCCCCTAATGCCAGAAATGAGACCATTAATGAAAAAGAGGTCCTTACATCACCTTGGTGGATGATATAATGGGAAAAAAGAAAAGGTAAACAAATATGGCAATGATAGTGGAAAAGGGAAAAGACTAACAGTGCAATCCTAAGCAGCAGGGTAGAAACCACATAGGGAGAGAACTAAGCCTTGTATGGGCATAAATGGCACTTACGCTGATGTAAACCCCTTTCCACTGGTGCCCACCCAAGGCACAGTACCGCAGACGGGTCTCTGGCGGTGGGCATGTTGGCGGCTGGGCAGAGGTGCAAGTTTGGCGCAAATTCCCATGCTGTCGCGGGAGGGGGCGGGGCGGCATGTGGATGCGAGTTAGTCTGCTTCCAAAGCAGCTCCAGCCCTGGGAATGCCCCCTCCAGCAGCAGAAAGTTACACCAGGAAAAAAGGAGGCTCAGCCCATAGGCGCCCATTGAACGGGAAAACACAAGCCCCTCTCTTGTTGTGTAGCCCCACCTCCACAGCCCAAAGGAGCATAGGATGGGAACTACCATGGGGGCCAATCTGCACCCACTTCTGGGGTGGGCAAGCCCTCCTCCCCGCAGCCAATCACTTGCTCACGCACCCTACAAAACATCCGGCTGCACTGCTCATGACCTCAGGTGAGAACATGGCCGAAAGCTCTGCCCATTGACCTTCTGCCATGGGTACTTTGAACACGAGGCAGGAGAAAGGGTACTCAAGGTGGTAGGCACTGAGTGCACTGGGGGGACTTAGCAAGAAAACTGGGAGAACGTAGCACTCGCTCAAGGGAAGAAGGTCAAAGTCCAGAATGTCTGGCTAACAATAACCACTCAAGTTTTGTTGCAGGCTATCTGACTCTGAAGTTCCATCTCAGTAAGGAGTGAGGTAGCACTTACAGGTAAGAAGGAGTTGGGGCAGTGTGGCTCGCTGATTTGTCCTGGCTGCCCCATCACCTGAACTCGCCTGACCGCTATCATCTTCAAGTGAGGCTCAACAGGGGAGTGGATGGTGGCAGCAGCCCCTGTCTGCCCCAGAGGCAGTTGCCCAGAAAACTACCCTTGACCAGGTGTTTGTAACTACCTGTTAACTTCCTCCCTTAAAGGTAAAATCACCCCAAAGCAGAGCGCATCCTTACCACAGGGTCTTGCATTAGCTGGTTGCTGCCGCTGCCGCTCTCTACTATGTGCATCTTCTCAGATGTTGGAGTGTGGGTTTTGCCTTGGCCATGGACCGAGGCAAAGTCCACATGTGTGTCTTTCTCTTGCAGTGACCCATCCGGGAGATGACCAAGCATGTCTGCTTCCTCCTCTCCCTGTAATCCTCTGTGAGTGTCATTCAGATCCAGCCCAGGAAGCAATATATCAAGTCAGTCCACATCTCAGCCTCACCCCTGGGAGCACAGAACAAGGGCTGCGCAAAATGCCTTGGCTCCCTTTCCAGCCTGGAAACAATGGCATTTTTTCCCTGTTTAATAAAATGAGTTGAAAAACAACAAACTTCTGTGTTTGCATGCCTGACTGACATTGCCATTAGCCCCTTTCTCAACTTCCTGTCACACATGTCCTCTTACACATGCCCGCAAATGTAACAAGTGGCGCCCTGTCCAACATCCCTGCCCCCTTCCTCCCCTCAATGTAACTTCAGGCAGTGGGGCGGGAACTGAACTGTGGCCCATGAATGTCTACGTCAGGGGGGGGGGGGACTGAGGACTCTCATTCTCTGATAATCTGAGCTGCTGGCATCTGATAAGCCAGGAAGATGGTCGCTGCACGTGGGAAGTTGCTGCCAGGGCGTGGGGGGGGTGTTTGCGGAAGCAGGGATGGACTTGGGCAATCTGGCGTGGGAAAGGTCTGTCAGTCCATGCTGGGGAAGGGCATCTCCCCAGTACTGGAGCATGGCTGTCGAGGTTCAACCCATGTTCTCGCATTGTAGAGATGCAGTGATGTGTTAAAGTGGCGCCCCAGCAAGTTTGTGGGTGCTTTTCATTACCCTCACTTCCAAACAGCCAATGGGTATTCCTGCCACTCATTGAAGACCACACCTCCCCCCACACCTGCTTCTCCAGAACCTGGGAACTACTTAGGTTGCCAGTCTCCAGGTGGTAGCTGGAGATCTCCCAGAATTACAACTGATCTCCAGGCAACAGAGATCAGCTCCCTACTATCTGGCCCTACTTTTCAAGGAGGGGGAACCTATTTCTTGTGGTGGTGGTGGCGGCGGCAGCATGGATTTGCAGGCACACCAAGCTGCAGCCACCGACCTGGCCCTCATCGGAAATGGGGGCTGGATGTGTGAGAGGGTGGGTGTTCGATCTGGACCTTCACTGTCACCTCTGCCCCCCTCCCTGGCAGGGATGCCTGCTCTCTGAAGGGGGGGAGCTATTGGCAGCAGTGGAGATCGCTGCCTCCCCATTGGCTGCACCACTGCTTGCCCCTCACATGGATATCAGGGGAGGGGTGTGGCCATTGGCTGGTGTGAGCGGGATTGTCAAGGGAATGGCGGGAGGGTGCTCCTGGCAGTGGCCGCACCTTGCCTTGTTGCGCTCGGGTGCTGGCGGGTCTGTTCTGCAAAAGTCCATAGGGAGCTGTGGAACAGTGCCCCATTTACGTCAGTGCATGAGCGACAATGCTGGTGATGTCAGGGGTGTGGTATATGCTAATGAGATATGCTAATGAGTTATGCTAATGAGTCTCTGCAGTTCTTTTTCTACGAAATGACCCCTGACCATATGATGAAAAGAAAGGGTACCCTGAATGTCCCTAGGCAAAAAGCATAAGAAAACCTTGCAACCAAGCTGACACAAGCAACTCTGAGATGCAAGGATATCAAATAAAATATAAGTATGACAACATTAAGTAGCCAAGGAAAGTGATCAGTTGAACAATGGGCAGTATTTTTTGGTAGTAAAGGGATGGTGCAAAAGCATCATGGTGCAAAAGCATCATTTTAAAGAGCATTGCATTTAATCTGAAAGGTAATATATTTTACAGGATTTGATTTCAATGTTCCTCAATAGTTCCTTGGAAAAAATGAAAAACAAAAGCTCAACCTTTTCTCCTGATATCAAGTACTAGAAGTGGGACTGCCTCAGTACAGTGACCAGGTTTAGGTTTGGACTGTGAATGAATCCCCTTAAGTGGAATGAGATTTTAAAAAGGAATGAGATTAGAAGAATATAAATTTGCTAGAGGTGTACTGTGATTGAAGAACTGCAACACATGTTAGATTATTGTCATTCCTCAGCTGAACATCTGTAGGAAACCCATCTACTCTAGCATAAGATTTGACAATGTTGGGATTTCCGGAAACTGAAGAGTTAAATGTGTTTTTGATACATTTTAATCTCTTTGACATGTCAAATTGTCATAAACACAGAAATTATTGAAGCCTTTATTATATTTTTAATCTTTATAGACTCTGAATTTTTTCCTCTCATCTGATCTTTTGGCTTTTGAGTTATCCATTAAATCCTTCCTGTCATCCACAGATGTTTCCTTTTTCTCCTTGAAAGAGGGATGGCAGTAAATGATTACTGCAGCTCCAGTCCTGTGGCTGCTGCTGCTACTCGTCAGTTGCTTCTGGCCATTTTACTTGTAGAATACTTTGACATACTAAAAGATCCTGGCAGTTTCAGACTCGTTTAGGAAGACAATCTTAAAATCAGTATATCTGCAGACTGAATTTCATCACAATGTAGTTTCTCACTGGGGTTCATTGTATTTGCAGTGCAGATACCAATACAATCGAGCTTCCATTCTTACAGTCTTTTTCTACAGAGGATCAACAAGTAAAGTGTTCCCCCAACAGATCTCCATGATTCAGACATTGATTTCACACACAGCTTCTGGCTACTGTAGCAAACAATGGCTGTTCATGTGGCAACCCTACGTAATTGTCAGTGCAGTCCTAAGCAGAGTTATTCCAGTCTATGCTCATTGATTTCAATGGATTTAGACTGGAGTAACTGATTAGGATTTCACTGTGTGTTACTGCAGCCATCAAAAGGGTTTAACTAGATCTGATACTGACAGAGGCATGTTTTAAAATATGGGTTGCCTCTGAATAGCCCTGAAGATGGACTCTGGGTGATGGGGATTGTTAGCAGTCTAACCCTACCCTCAAGCTAATAGGTAAGTTTATGGATATAAACCCCTTCTCATATGTGCCCTGAGCACAAGACATGCTGTCTGGCTAGGCAAAATGGATCCCAAACTGGCTGGAGTCAGAAAATTACTGGAATGTGAGTCACAGGCAAGGCTGACTAGCTGCCCCACACCCTGGAGATGTGCAAAGATGTAAGACAAAAGAGATCCTCCAGGAGCTCCTGAGTTAATCTCATCTTCCCCTTCCCACCTTCCTAATCAGAGTTATTCAGGGACCTGATAACTCTTCCCGCTAAATCATGGTAATCAGTCATCTTTTTACCTTTAGTTACACCCAGATAGGTACAATCAAGCCTTTCTCAGTTTGTCTCACCTCTGGAGACAGCCATAAAGCTATTGTTTTGGTGGCAAAAGAGATAATCCAGCCCCAGAGTACATTCCACAGTATAATTGTACTGCCCTCCACCACAGCGGTGTGTGTCCTATGCACACCTTCAGACATGTGTCTGAGCCTTCTCCTTCTTGCCGTGAAGTGCTAGTAATTCAGCCTCTACTCTCTACGGACATCTTCCTAGAGAGGTAAACATTGCCTGACCCTGTACTCCTGTCTCTCTTCCTCCCTTTTTTCTAGTGAGCTCTGAGCATATGTTGTGTGTGATTTCCTGTTTGCTCTTGCTGCCCGTTTAATAAAACCATTCCTGTTGAACACCTGCCTGGTTCTTTCAGAGAGTTCTCTAAAGGAATGATCATCTTACACATTGGTTGAAGGATCCCTAATTACCCTATCTTGCTGTGTTTCCTTGAATGCTAATTCTCTCAACTCACAACCCCCCTACTTTTAGGGTAACAGAGATCATTTCTTGTGAAGAATGGCTGAGAGGGGGTGCAGAACTCTTTTTTTCCACATCTGCAATTTTGCCTTTAAAATCCCCCCTGCCCAAAGTTATCCTCCTGACTAGGCTCTCAGACCAAAAGAAAACCGCACTGTGAAGAAACGCCATTCTATTTGTGAAGTTAACTTTCTATGGGCTTCAGAGGGGAGGGGCCAGTTCTGGAGTGGAATTTGTTTGGAGGGAAAGCAAGTCAGTGGGAATTGGAAGTTGACAGTTGGTGGCTGAGGAGTTGAGGGAGAGATGGCTCTGAGGGGAGATGTAGATCTAATGTAACCCCAGGTATCAAAGGATTGGGCCTGCCCTACACAACATCTAATTAGGGCATGAGGGAAATAGAGTAGGGGTTTATGTTTTTATTATTCCTTCCATTCACTGTATATCTGCCTGTATATAGTTAGAAATTAAATAAATGAGTTTTGGAATTTATGAAGGAAGAAAGCTCTTCTGTTCCACATAGTCCCCCCAACCACTTGGGCCCACTAGCGGAGGAGGGAGGTTAGGAGGCTGTCCTGCCTAACCAGGACCCCATACAGGGACAGTGGTGGTAGCAACTACCCGGAGACAGGAAAGTGAGACAGCCCCTTCAGGTGCCTGGCCAGAGGCAAAAAGGGAGGGGTAGGCAGAGCGGGGTCTACCAGTGGGAGGAAAGGCCCCATTTCACCACACGCACAAAAGAGGCTATGCAGTAGGAAGTGGAGAAGCACGCACAGAGAAGGATTGTGCACTCCTGCTTGCTGCTTCAATGCTTTAAATAGCATTTCTTCTTGTTTACCTGTTCATCAAGATCCATATTCAAAACTGACCCTATGTCCAAGCAAATTATCTTATGCTCTTTACTATCATGCATGCAAACATGATTTTACTTCTTTACAATGTTGCATTCTTATTTCAGTCACTTGAAAGATCAGCTATGATCAAGAAATTCAGACCAAGTAATTTCTCAGGCCTGTTTGGCTGTTTAAATTAGTTTCCAGAAGAGGGCAGCATTTATGTATTCAACAAAAAGTCTGGCACACTTCATGAAATCTTGAATAACTACCCAAAGATTCAAAGGCTGTCAAAGTCAATAGGAAACATTCACTGACTCTAAGTAGAAGGCATATTGTTTCGAAGACATTCTGGATATCCAAACCCTGAACTTAACTGAAAGATAAGGTTTATTTAAAGAGAAGGGAGAAAAAAAGATTAATAATTGATATTCTTTGGACACTGAAAAAAATCAGATATGTTACAACTTGAGAGAAGGTGAGGGAGGGAGAGCATGTACTATCTGAATTTCCTCAGTAATTCAAACAGTAATTCAAACAATTCTGCTTCATAATCCATATTTTCATTTTGTGTAAAGTTTGTAAAATACAAAAGAAAGACAGGACTTATTCCGGTGAATGAAAGCAAATGAAAAAGGGTTTTAATAAAAATTTTTAGAGGTGAAGTTAAAAATAAATGCAAGCACTAAACATTATGATGTGGGGATCTTAAATATAACTTCATTAGAGATGACCTGTAATGTCAACAATGACCAATATTCTATGTGAATAGAGTCTACCTTAATAGACTGAATGGATCCAAATTCAAATTCCCTGACAGCCATATAGATGGGTGACCTTGAGCTAGTCACATTTAGAATCACAGAATCATAGAGTTGAAAAGGGACTTATAGACCATCTAGTCAAGCCCTCTGCCCTATGCAGGAACAGCCTAAAACATCCCTGATAAGTATTTGTCCAGCCACTCCTTGAAGACTTGAAAAGACAAAGTCCCACAGACTGTTGTGCTGCAAAAAATATTCCTTTTATGAGCTCGAAAGCTTCAAGTACTCCAGTTTTACGGACTTCCAGTTTGGGATCCATGAAGGTCTAATGCAGTTCAGGGAGCTGAGCTGTCCATGCCGCTGTTTGTAGGGGCTGGAGGGGCACAAATTGCCCATAGCCCCCTGTTCTCAGGCGGAGTACAAGCAAGCATGCTCAAGACCTCGAGAGTGCATTGATCTCGGGTGTGAGGGGGGGTCTACGCAATGATCCCCCATCCACCCTTGAGGTCCCACTCGTAGACAGGCAGCCAAGATCTCTGCAGCGGCTCTGGAGTCAATTTCTGACATAAGACCCTCATGCCCAAGCTTCAGCAACACAAAGAAGCACTTTGAATCGATTGGATAATTGAAGCAGTGATTACAACCCAAGAAAAACGTCTAAGAAGGTAAAGATTGCTATCTCTCAGTAAGGGACAGACTACAATAAGAAATAAAGTGATAAAGAAAATTAGGCAACTGCGATAGATTTAATATATAACTGAGAAATTCCGACATGTAAATTGCTAAGAAGTGACTTTTTAAAGAGAAGTTAGAGCGGAAAAACAAATATTGTTTACATACCTGCGGCTTGGAGGAGATAGCAGACTGTGAGAAAGTTTCAGTATCGCAAGAGCTGCTGTGCAACGGAGAGGAACAGGAAGTGCGTCATAATCATAGAGAGACGGGCAAGAAGCGGCTTGTAACCAATGGAAGTGGAATGTCGCCATTTTGAAGAAGGGCAAAGTTTTGACTTCAAGGAAAACGGAAGTAGGACATCTTGGATAAGGGTAAGGGCGGCAGCCTCAAATAAGACCATAGAGAAAAGACCCCGGCATCTTGGATTTCGTAAATATTAACTTTTGGAAAAACAATTTAAATTCGGACTTTTAAAAACAAAAGAAAAGAATAAATTTGTGCCACGGAGTTAAGGAAAACAGCGGACTCGTGGGAGCGAAGTAAAGCTAGCCCCACGATGTCGAAAAAGGACTGGCAGATGGCGCTGGAAAATTTAGATAAAAAAGTTACAGAGGGAAATAAAGAGATGGAGAAAAAAGTCATGGAAGGAAATAAAAAGCTTAAAGATATGGTGCAAGATATGGTGAAAAATTTGAAGGACTTTAAAGAGGCATTTAAATCGGAGATGGCAGAGCTATCCAAAAATATGGATCAAGTCCAAAAAGACTTACAAGTCACACAGCAGAGAGTTAATGCAGTAGAAAACGTGGCTGACACCTTGGCGGATGCACACAGAACGGAGATGAGAGGAGTGAAGGGAAGAATGGCCGTAGCTGAATGCAAACAAATGGAAAAACAACTTAGATTTTGTGGAATCCCGGAAGTTTTGGAAAAATCAATATTACAGAAATTTTGGTAGGTTACCTGGACAAAGAGGAAGTTGAAATAGCAGCTCTTCTGGATGTGGCATATAGGATTAATTCAAAATTCGCAGCCCAAAAGAACCTACCAAGAGATATGATTGTGCAATTTACAACTAGAAGCATCAGAGAGTCAATTGTGAGCAAACAATTCCAAGATCCATTAGAAGTCAATGGGAAAGCGGTGAGAATCATGAAAGAGCTGCCCAGATCGATGTTGTTGGAGAGGAAAAAGTATAGAGAGCTGGTCCAGATGTTAAAAGATTTGAAAATTAGATACAGATGGGAAATACCTGAAGGGCTGGCTTTTGAATTTGGTGGAACTAGGCGGAATATCAGATCTGGTCAGGAGATGGAAACTTTTATTAAAGACAATGAAAAAGACTTACCAAAGAGTGCTAAAATTTGATCATGGAGTGTAAAAGTATATCTTGGACTGTAAATGGACTAAATTCACCTTCTAAATGCAAGATTATATTCCACTGGCTTTAAAAACAAAAATGTAATATAGTGTGTTTGCAAGAGACACATATTAAAAAGCAGGATGTAAAATATTTAAAACTTGCCAAACTTGGAAATGAATTTGCAGCAGCTTCCAAAAAGAAGAAGAGGGGAGTTGTATTGTATATAAAGGAAGAGCTGCAGCCTAAATTAGTTCTATGTGATACAGAAGCCAGGTATATAGCAGTGGAAATAATTTGGAATTCAAAGAAGTCTTTGGTGATTGGAATTTATGCGCCTAACGGTGCAAAAGAAAAATTTTTCAAGGACTTACAGAAACAGTTAGAGGAACTGACCTATGATCAAATAATTCTGGCAGGTGACTTCAATGGAGTTACAAACTTGGAAGAAGACAAGAAATCTAAAAGTGCACATAAAAAAAGAGGACTTTTGCCAAAATCTTTTTTTGCGATTAAAGAACAAGAAAGTCTGGAGAATGTATGGAGGAGACAAAACCCCAAAAATAGACAATACACATTTTATTCAGCAAGACATTTTACATTATCAAGAATTGACATGACCTGGGCCTCCAAGGAACTGGCGATATGGACTAAAGATGTGGAGATAATGCCCAAGGTAGGCTCAGATCACAATCCAGTTATGTGGAAATTTGGGAAAAATACTAAAAGAAGAGGATGGAGGATAAATGAGGATTTGCTGCAGATAGAAGATAATATGGCGTTGCTACGGAGAGAGACCAAGTTCTTTATACAATATAACATAAATAAGGATGTGCCAACTCACAAGGTATGGGACACATACAAAGTTGTGACAAGAGGACTATTAATGGACTTAAATGCAAGAGTCAGAAGGAGAAAGGAAAAAAAGAGGCATGAAATTATGGAAAAAATCAAAGCCAAAGAGATACAACTTAAGAAAAGACCAGGGAAGAAGAAAATATATCAGGATATAAAAATTCTGCAGGAACAATTAACGGCAATGAATAATAAAGAATTGGAGTGGAATTTGAAAAAAATGAATCAAAAATCATTTGAGGGCGCAAAAAAACCTGGGAAATATCTAGCTTGGCAATTAGAAAAGAAAAAGGAGAAGAAAACTATAATTAAAATCCGAGAAGAGGATAAAATATTGTTGGACCAACCAGCTATTAGTAAAGCTTTTTTCAAATTTTATGCAAAATTGTACCAAAAAAAGGAGGTGAATAGAGATTCAATAGCGGAATATTTGCAGAAAACGAAGCTTCCAATGATGTCAGAGGAATGGAAAGAAAAGTTAAACAGGGAAGTGACAGAGGAAGAAATAAAAGAAGCTATACAATCAACTAAATTAGGGAAAGCACCAGGTCCGGATGGAATAACGGCAAAGTTCTATAAAATGATGGCTAATGAATTGGCACCATTTTTAAGAGAGGTAATGAATGAAATCTTGCAAGGCCAAAGGATTCCTGACTCATGGAACGAAGCCAACATATCGTTGATTCTGAAAGACGGACAAGATCTGACTAATGTTAAAAATTATCGGCCAATTTCGTTCTTAAATAATGATTACAAGATATTTGCAAAAATTTTGGCGGAGAGGTTAAAGGGATGGCTGTTGGAATTTATTGCAGAAGAACAGGCTGGATTTCTACCTAATAGACAAATTAAGGATAACCTAAGGACAGTAATAAACGCTATTGAATACTATGATAAGCATTGTGATAAGGAAGTTGGTTTCTTTTTCGTGGACGCGGAAAAAGCATTTGACAATCTGAATTGGGACTTTATGTTTGCCACTATGGAAAAGCTGCAAATGGGAGAAAAGTTCATACAAGCAGTTAAAGAAATTTATAAAGAACAGTGTGCAGCAATTGTAGTGAATGATGATTTGACCATAAAACTGAAAATAAGCAAAGGTACAAGACAGGGCTGCCCTTTGTCTCCATTGTTGTATATTTTGATTTTGGAAATATTGTTGATTCAAATAAGAGAGGACGATACAATTCGAGGCATAAAAATAAAGGAATTTTCCTACAAAGTCAGAGCATTTGCAGATGATGTGATGTTAATAGTAGAAGATCCAATAGACAATATGCCAAAAATAATAGATAAAATAAAGGAATTTGGAGATTTGGCTGGATTTTATGTGAACAAAAAGAAGTCGAAGATATTGTGTAAGAATATAATCAAGCAAAAACAGCAAGAACTAATGGAGATAACAGATTGTGAGGTAACTAACAAAGTGAAGTATCTAGGCATTGAGCTGACTGCGAAAAATATAGACTTATTTAAAAATAACTATGAGAAACTGTGGCTACAAATAGAAAGAGATTTAATAAAATGGAATAAATTAAACTTGTCATGGTTGGGAAGAATAGCAGCAGTGAAGATGAATGTGTTACCATGTGTGATATTTTTGTTGCAAACAATCCCAATTATCCGAGACTTCAAACAATTTGATAAATGGCAAAGGAAAATCTCAGATTTTGTGTGGGCAGGCAAGAAACCCCGTGTGAAAATGAAAGTATTACAAGATTCGAAAGAAAGAGGTGGACTGCAACTGCCAAACATAAGATTATACTATGAAGCAATATGTTTGGTATGGCAAAAAAATTGGATAACGTTAAAAGACCGTAAACTGCTGGCTCTGGAGGGATATAAAAAACTGTTTGGATGGCATGCCTATTTGTGGTACGATAAAGTAAAAGCGGACTCTATGTTTTTGCACCATTATATTAGAAGAAGCCTTTTCACAATCTGGAAGAAATACAAGGACTATATGGAAGAGGGTATCCCCCTATGGGTGGTACCATACGAAGTAATAGATCCGAGAGCTGTTTATAATGAACAACAATGTTTAACTTATAAAGAGATAACATTAATGGAACATAAAATGTTAAAAATAAAAAAGGAAGAAGAGTTATCTCCCCATTATGGATGGTTTCAATATAGGCAAGTCAGAGATCTTTACAACTTGGACTGCGCAAAAGGAGGAATAAGATTGGAAAATTCGGAATTAGAAGAAGTGATTTTACAAGAAGGTAAAAAAGAAATCTCGAAAATTTATAAAATACTTCTAAAATGGCACACAGAAGAGAAAACAGTTAAAGTCCAGATGGTGAAATGGGCAACAAATTTTCATAAAGAAATAACAATGGAAGCCTGGGAGCATTTGTGGAAAAATACATTGAAGATTTCAACTTGTACAAATATTAAAGAAAATGTATATAAAATGATGTATAGGTGGTATTTAACACCAAAGAAAATTGCGCTAGGAAATACTAATATGTGAGCTAGATGCTGGAAATGTAAAAAGCATGAAGGATCATTATACCACATGTGGTGGACTTGTGAGGTAGCTAAGCAATACTGGGGAGATATAATTGAAGTAATTAATGAGGTTTTGCAAACCCAAATAAATAAGAACCCAGAATTGCTGCTACTGAACTTGGGAATGGAAGATGTTCCAATGCAGTACAGAACATTGTTATTTTACATGATTACAGCTGCAAGACTTTTATATGCGCAAAAATGGAAAGTACAAGAAATACCAACTACAGAAGATTGGATTTACAAATTGCTGTACATGGCTGAGATGGACAAAATGACAAGAAAACTCAAAGATCTTGATCCAGGAGAATACATTTCAGATTGGGGGAAATTGAAACAATATTTAGAAAAAAAATGGGATGTGAAAGGAGGACTGTGGCAGTTTGAGAACTATTAATTTGTGATGTTTTAAATAGAAGAGAGAAGTAACTTTACCATTAATGGGAAAATTTAGCTATTAATTGACCTAAGCTGGTATTACTATTAAGACTTTATCAAAAATAGACAGTTTAAATAGTGATGTAGAGAATGGATATATTAGTGAATTTGATATAGTATATATAAGAGAATTTGAATATGCTTAGAGTAAGAGATATAATACATGTATGATTTAGAAGAATATAATTGAAAATAAGTTAAGTAATAAGATAGGTTAAGGGTTGGAAAGCTGTTGGAAGTCTACAAGGAGGGGAGAGGGAAAGGGTGGGGGTTGAAATAAATTAGGTATGATGGGGAGCGTATGTATTAACTATGTACTCACCAATAAAAATTTTTTAAAAAAGTACTCCAGTTTTACAGGCACAGAATCAACAATACCGCAACTATAAGTTTGCCAAATATCAACCCGAACGCCATGAGAGCGTCTCCTCTGCTGTAGACAACCCCCCGGCGGGAAATTGGCAACGGGTTTGCCGGCTATGTTGGTACCCCCGTTCCGCTGTACCACGCTTCTTCAAAAGCCTTCACAATATGCCAATATATAGTTGCCTGATAGGTCAGTTCATTCAAAATTTTCATAGACTTCCATTTCATAGGTCATTTTCCTCTGTTTGGGAGGAGGAACAGACAAACAGAGGAAAATGACCTATGAAATGGAAGTCTATGAGAATTTTGAATGAACTGACCTATCAGGCAACTATATATTGGCATATTGTGAAGGCTTTTGAAGAAGCGTGGTACTGCAGAACGGGGGTACCAACATAGCCAGCAAACCCATTGCCAATTTCCCGCCGGGGGGTTGTCTACAGCAGAGGAGACGCTCTCACGGCGTTCGGATTGATATTCGGCAAACTTATAGTTGCGGTATTGTTGATTCTGTGCCTGTAGAACTGGAGTACTTGAAGCTTTCGAGCTCATAAAAGGAATATTTTTTGCAGCACAACAGTCTGTGGGACTTTGTCTTTTCACGCCTTTTCATTGAAGACCGTCCCCTCGTGGATTTTGTGGTACACCTTGAAGACTGCCAATAAGGGGGAACCCACCATATCACTAGGCAGCTGGTTCCATTGTTGAATAATTCTTAATGTGAAGAGGTTTTTCCTAATGTCCAGCTGGAACCTTCCCTCCTGTAGTTTAAACCCATTATTGCCAGTCCTATCTTCCATTGCCAACAGCAACAGCTCCCTTCCCTCCTCTGACAGGCTTTTAAATACTTAAAGAGAGCAGTCATGTCTCCCCTCTTCTCCAAACTGAACATTCCCAGGCCCCTCAGTCTTTCCTTGTAGGGCCAGGCTCCTGATCATGCTGGTTGTTCTCCTCTGCACTGTTCAAATTTGTCCCCATCCTTTTTGAAGCGAGAACTCCAGAACTGCACATGATACTCCAGGTGGGGCCTGATGTGGTATATAGTGGAGCAATGACATTCTGTGATGTGGTTGTTATTTTAATGACTTTTAAAAGATTATTATTAAATTTTTTAAAGATTATTACTGATTTTATGGTTTTGTGATTTTTAATGTATTTTATGAAATTTGTTAGCCACCCTGAGCCCATTTGTGGGGAGGGTGAGGTATTAATAAAATAAATTATGTCTTTGTTGATACACCCCAAAATTGCATTCTCCTTTTTTGCTGCTACATCACACTGGCTGCTCATATTTAGCTTCCCATCCACCCATATTTTCTCAACAAGACTCTCTCCATGGGATTTATTGTGATTATAATGTGGAGGAAGGCAGGACCATGCATGTTTGAAGAGAAGATGGGATAAAAATATGATAGACCAGAGGCAAAGTCAAGATCAAAATTTCAAGTTGTATTGCTGCTGCATGTTAGGAGGAAGTAATGATGACACTAGGAAGAGCAGAGAACAGGATAAGGAATTCAAAAAACAAAAGAGAAATGGCTATTGGTTAGTGTATATTAATCCTGAGATTTTTGTATGATGGAGATACCTTACTGCTTGCAACCCAAGAACTTTACTGTTTACAAGCCTCTTCTACAGAAGGCAATCCTGAAAACAATTCTGAACAGAGCTGCTGAGAAGCAAGTACCTGTTATTCAGTAGGGTTTACTCCCAGAGTAGAGTTCTTTAGAATTTCAGCCTCTGTGCAGGACTTTAAATGAAACTCACATGTACGACCATCTTCCATGTAGGGTTTTCATCGCCTATTTATATAGTTTACACTTTCTGAGACACTGTGACCAACTACAGCTTCTGATTATTAAATATGCAGGGGAAAATATTCTTGTCTTGATAAAAGAATAAAAGATCATGAAAGCCACTGCAGACTTGGCCAACCTGAAAAATCAGCAGTGGCTGAACATAGCTTAACTTAAATGGGACACAGTATTTTATTCCAGGACACAAAAATACTGGACAACACATCCAACTACTTTGTCAGATTGCACAGGGAAGCCATTGAAATTCATAAGCATAAGCACATAAGCACATAAGCACATAAGCATTTAAGAATGAATAGGGAAAGGTTTCCAGTCCTGAAAAACACCAGACTAACAAAATACTCTACATCTTACAATAGCCCTGCAGATAAGATTAGCATATCAACCACCAATCCATATGCAAAAGAACCTCTTCAGGATACAGTGAAGCTTCCCCCATTAGCATTCCACACCCTGGGAAACTCTTACAGGATGACTCAGCCCAAACCCACCTTCCTGAGTAGATATAAATTACCTGCTAACATCTTCTCCACACATCAACACTGAGAGATCTCTGTCTTTCAGTGCTACACTTCTGAAGATGCCAGTCACAGCTGCTGGCAAAACATCAGAAACTACAATGCCAAGACCACAGCCATGCAGCCTGGAAAATCTACAACAACTAATGTTCTCTCGCCGTGAAAGCCTTCGACAATATACTGTGAGAATAGTTTCTAGTTTGAGCAAAGGGATGCAATCACCACTGCCCCCAATCCCTGCTCCTCTGCTTACCTGCTAGTGACACCTGGGGGGAAGCATGCATGCAAAGTATGTTCTATGTGTATGTCATTTGTGCTGGAAAATGACATTTTCTGGAGCCACTGGAGCGAGATTCATTAGAAATCACCCCCAAACTTAGTACTGGAGGGTGATTTTTAATTAATTTCCCCTTGGTGCAACCTGTAACTTCCGTGTGGCACCAGGAAATGATGTCATTTTCTGGCACCATGGGGAAGCATGGGAAATGTGCAAGGTTCATATACCCTGCTGTCATGCACTCCCCACCTCTTGTCTCCAGTTTGGCCCTGGGGGACCTGGCAATTGTAGGACAGGAGAAGAGGGACAGTTTGCCTTTGTAAATTGTGGTGGGGTAAGTCATCTGTGGTAAGTCCTTTCTCAGGGGCTGATCTGTGCCTTGTGCCATTTTTCATTCCTCCTGTTAGAAGAGTATAGCTGCACAACTTAGCCCAAAGGAATGAAACCATCAACATGTCACCTTGAAGTGTTCTTTTTTTCAGACTGGACAAAGCCAGAGCCAAAATGAAACCATCATGCTACAGACAGAAATGATCACTGGTGTGTGATAACACTATGTTAGCCTGCGCATAGCACATGTGAGAGCTGGACGGCAGGCTTACCCCCAATCTGCCCTCATTGAGTGAACTGGATAAATTATGCACAAATACTGAGTGGACTGGATAAAGTATACACACAAATACTGTAGTGTAGAGTCTCTAGGTACATGTTTGGGAATGATAAAAAAGCAGGAATGCTGGAGAGGAGAGCAATTGTAGTGTGGTTTATAGGAATGATCAGGGTCTTTATATGTATGATCACAGAGTCTGCTGAATGCATGTAGATCTGGACACTGCAAAAGAGACAGTGGAGTAGTATTGGATTACAATTTTATCCAGATTTAAACCCTTAATCTGTGAAGCTCACTGAATTACCTTGAACCAATCACTCTCTCCCTGCCTAACCGACCTTACAGACAGTTTCAGGTAAGTAGCTGTGTTGGTATGCAGTCAAAGAGTAAGATACGGGTTCAGTAACACCTTAAGGACTAACTAGATTTCCAACATATGAGCTTTCGAGAGTTAAAGCTCCCTTCATCATCTGACCTTGGAAATCTAGTTGGTCTTTAAGGTGCTATTGGACCTGGATCTTATCCTTCTACCTTACAGAGTTTTTGTGATAACAAAATGTAAAAGAGCAGAACTATGCAAGCTTCAAGAATCTCACAGGACAAAGTATAGAAAAACAGTGTAAAAGAGAAATCATGGAAGGGACATGATTGTCCCACCTCCAGAACATTTCCTTGTTCAGGATGTGTTGTTCAAAGGGGCTTTTTCCTGTGCCCCTATTCCTTACACAGTTTTTCAGTTTTTGAACAACAGGAAAGATAACAGATTTATTTCTTTCGCTTCCCTTAATTTATCTTATCTCAATGAGAGTAACAACCATTTCTTTTGCAAGAACAAACCACTTTTTCTTTTGCAAGAACAAACCACTTTTTATCAATATTCTGTAATTTGTCTAAATTGGTAACACAGACATTGTGGGTCTCTGCTCTTTTCATAGGCCTCAACTTGAATAATACAAGGATATTATGAGTGAATCTCACTCAGTTTAGATTGGGTTATATTGATTAGTCCTGCTCATTGTGAAAAAAGATAGATGATGGAAAGACTGAAGATAATGTTCTTCTACACTCACACAACGAGACTCAAGCTATTATTGAACTGTTATTTCCATTTTATTATCTGACTATAATCTTCTATAATGAGATCTCCGATGGCACTCTAAGTGCCTTTCTTCTGTCTCAGTCCCTTCATTAAAGTCTAACATTCTTTATTGTTGAGAAGTCTTCTCATTTAAAGTTTTTTTAAAAAATCATTTGTAATTATTATTTTTATTCCTATCTGTAACCAATGAATTTTCTTTTTCTCTTGCTTTTCTTCTCAACATTATAGAAAATGAAATCATGACGGGATTGGTTTTTTATGAGATGGTGCTGTCAATTTCTGTCAATTTGCAGTTATGAAACATATTTCAAAATTCTATGAATCTTTTCAAAATAGGCACTGTATTGTAATTGTTGTATGTAGATGAGGTTATAATAAAGATAGCATTTTGGAAGGCTTATTTTCATCATTATTTATTTATTTGGCAGCAGAAAAAGGCCTCAGTCACCATGAGTGTATCTATAGTGTATCTAGTTATTCAAACAATCATGTTTTTGTGACTGGGGACCTACTCATATTGTTAAATCTTTTGTTGCAATTGTGTATAGGATCATGTAAGATCTAGACTGTACTTGTGAGGAGCCAGCAACTGTCTTTTACTGTTACTGGACTTTTCAAGTAGCCAGGATTATGGAGATATCAGCTGGATCATGTACATTAATACTTTATTCCTCTAGGTGGCCACGTATCTGTAAATGCAGTTGTGCGGAAGAGTATGGCTGTTGGAACCAGCTCTAAAGCTATCTTAAGTGTCTAACACATGGATTATCAGCCCCAAGTTCAATACTTTGGAGAAGTTTTTTTCTTGCTTCCCCACAGCCTTGTTGTGCATTCATGAACCTCCAGGGGTTTCCTCCAGAGGTTTCCATGGCATTTCTCCAATATTTCCCTAACCTGGTTTGCTCCAAAGTTTTGGGAAAGATTGCAGTAAAGCCTGGATGGTTGTTGTGCAGGTAGGTAAATTTGGATTTTCTGGCCCATGTGGAATCTGTTTTCCCTGACCCTGTCCTACCCCTGATACAGGAGGAGGGATTTTTATTTTTTTTTTTATTGGCTTTAGATAGAATATCATTATATCAATATTCTGTTGCAACAGTAGGTGTGGCAGGTTCCTTGAATTTGCTGCTTTCATTTATTTTTAAAGCAAGTGTTTAGCCCCTTTCCCTTGTGGGAATATGAGGAAAAGGGCATGTTTTCATAAGGGCAGGGGCTAGAACTTAGAGTTTTTAAAAAAATGACAAAGAATAGGCTTTTCAATTTCAGAAAAAGAAGCGTTTATCTATAAGTATATAAGCATTCCATAGAACAGAAGTAAAAGAGTACAGTTGAACAGCAACTATAACATGTGAGCATAGAAACATCAAAAAAAGTATAGACATACAATCCTCTTTACATAAATCTAAACTTATATCTGTGACATTAAGGAGCTAGGTAGATACTTTTTACTGGTTCCTGATTTGATGTGCTGGCCCTGTTTGTTTCAGATTTATCTTTTTCTCCATCCTGTATGTTATTTTTCTAAAGCATTTGTGCCTTCCCCCAAAACTTCCAAAAAGCATGCCTGTCCCTCCTCAAAAGTTCATACTTTGGAGACTCTTCTTCTTCACAACCCCTTGTGAAAATATGCCAAGAATTAAACCCATTTGGCTATCATTGCCTATCATTGCCTACATGACAAGGCCAGATTCCTGCCTCTTCTTTGTCTTCTTAGTTGCATTAATTGCTCAGCTAATGGTTTTATGGCCTCTTTCTTCATCTAGGAAACTAGTTCATGAAATCATAGTTTGAGATTAACCCTCAAGCATTCCCAGACTGTAAATCCAACCTTCACAAAGTGGAAAATGGTTACATAGATACTTGAGTGACACGTCATATTATTATAGTCATCCTTGTTAGTGTCTAAAGCAAAGTATAAATTTGAAAAACGAACAATAAAAGATATAGGCAGGTATAGGTGTATTACCCAAATGGCATGAAGAGAATTCTATTGCATTCTGTGACAGAACATCAAAGTATATAAAGGCCACAGTCTTTCCATGGCCAATGCAGTGGAAGACATTGGAGGAGATAGGAAGGAGCTGCAGTATAAAGCAGGTTACTAATGTGCTCTTCTATTCTAATCTGATCCTGTAATCTAATCCAAGGAATTAGATTACAGGAATTAGATGACCCTGGAGGTCCTTTCCAACCCTATAATTCTATGAAACAGATGTTCAGAAATATATTCTCTTCCATTCACTACAAATACACATTCCAAATTAAAGTGCAATAATAAATGAAAATAATTTTATTTATTTAAAACATTTTTCTTCTATCTTATTTCCGCAGACTAGTGCTCAAAGCTGTTTGCAAAATCATAAAAATACCAATTATTATTATTTAATACACACACATTTTCCTTGATAGGAAGTTGTGTGTACAGTGATCAGATCTCTCTGAAATCTTCTTTCCCTCTTCAATTTCTTTCATGTCCTTAGGAGGTATCAGAGGAGACTAGAGGTGAGCACAGACCGGGGAAAAAAACACGGGCAGTTGGGCTGTGGTCTCTTGCATTTCACGGACTACGGACCACGAACTTTTCATGGACCCACCATGGTTAACAGTACATTGGTCCATGGTCTGTCACTTTCAGGGGCCAGTCAGCTGAAGGCAGCCCTGCAGGGGGAGCACTTGTTTCCGTGCCGCTTGCAAGTGAGGGTCATGGAAATGGGCACTTTAAACCCTGTGCCTTAATTCAGCTGGTGGGCAGGAAGTCCCTGAGGGTCAGCTGAAGTAAGCCAAGGGATTTAAATGTTAAAGTGCCCCTTTCCCCATGGCTTGAAAGCTGCATGGAAATGGATGATTTGCAACTCCCCTCACCTTGCTCCAGCTGACATGAGGGGGAGTCACCGCAGGTCTGTTGGAACAAGCCAAGGGGGTTGATGCGGCCCCATCCTGGCAAGCAGCCACGCTGCTCAGCCAGGGGCCGGACTTTGCTGCAACGGAGGGAGGATGGCACCACCCCCTCCTTCCATATATGGAAGTGCTGGGAGGGCTGAGCGAGCGTAGCACGCAGCGCTGCCCTCCCAGCTCAGTCCGTTCCAGTCGCTCGGGGGAGACGGACGTCTCGACGAGCAGCTGTGCGGCAGTAGGCCCAAGGAGCGTTGGGAGGACACCTGTCGAGTGCCGGCCTGTCGCCTCTGCGCAGCCCGGTGGCCGAGGCGAGGCGCGGCCGAGTGGCATCGGCCGCGGCCTCAGTAGGCCTGCGAAGGGCCGTTTAGCGGCCGGAAGCGTGCGTCGGCCTGTGTGCCGCGGCGCGGCGGTGCGCAGCGAGGCGGCCTCCTCTGGTGCTCGGTGGGGAGCGGCCTGCGGAGGGCCGTTGACGGCTGGAGGAGCAGCATTTGGCGTGGCGGCGCAGCGGCGAGCGGCGGGCAGTCTCCTCTCTACCTCCTCTTTGTGCCCGCCCAGGGCACGGGCGAAGGGGGCACTAGGGGTGTTCGGGGGTGGTTTGGAGATTGGTGGTTGGGGGCGCGGGTAGTGTCCGGCGCGCTCCGAGGCCCGTTCTGCCCCCCGGCCTTTAAGGTGGCGGCCTGGGAGAGTAGGCCTGCATTTTCCCCGCCAGGGGGAAGCTACCCGGCTGGTCGGCCTAGCAGGCGGAGGCCTTGTGGCTAGCCGGCGCAGATCTGCGCCATTTTGCCTACGAGGGGGCCGGCGGCCATTTTGTGGGTGGCTGAGTGATCCGCCATCTTGGCTGCTGCTCTTGGCGGGGGGGGGGGGGTACGGAGTTTTTTCCCATTGCCCTAGTGGCTGCCCATTTTCTGAAGCACAGCCTTGCTAGGCAAGGCTAGCCTTGCTTGGTTTCTAGCAAGGAGTGGGGAGAGGAATTTAGGTTTTAAATTCTGGTTCTTGGATCAGTCAGCCTAAGCCCCCCTTTAGATCTTGGAAGCTAAGCTAATTCAGCCTCACTTAGAGGAGTTAGAGGGGCAGACCCATTACTTAGTCCTGAGGGATTGGGTTTTGGGGGTGGACATATTCCATTGTGGGCTGGAGGTGGCTAGGTATGGCTCCCAAGAAGGGTAAGGGGAGTTCTAAGGGCAAGCAGCCCGCTAAGAGGGTGCCTGCCAAGCGTCCCCCTCCCCCAGCACTGTCGTCTTCTGAGGATGAAGACTCATTCGGTGGGCAGCAGGATATTCTGAGGCGCCTGGAGGCGCTGGAGCAGGAAAAGGGGGATAGGGTGTCGGCTAGGCAGGTGGTACATTCAGGGAGGCTGGTGAGGCGAGCCTCTAGGAATGCAACTAACCGTGACATTTTACGTCGTTTAGCTGCTTTGGAGGGTACTACTGGATCACAGGAGGCTGGAGGTAGCAGCGGCCATGCAGCAGCGGTGTCTGATGCCCAGGAGCCGGCAGTCGACGTGGTGGAACCGTCAGAGGAGTTACCGCCTGTGGCAGTGGCCGTGGACCCAGTGGATGCGTCTGGTAAGGACCATGCACCACACTACACCTATCCTTGGCCTTGGGGCCCATGGGCACAAGGCGTCGCCAGTGGGCCGATGAGCAGTGTGCAGGACGCCCCCTCCAGTTTTTCGTCTGCCCTTGCTGGTGGTGGGCAGCCTGCCTTTAATCAAGGGATTTCGCATGGTACTCATCAGCAGCAAACGGTTCCCCCTCAAGTTTGGGGGGGTCCGTCCTTTGGCTGGCCGGGCTTTCCTGCCAGCCCTTGGGGGTACTTTCCCTATTCAGCATTGAACTACGGCCAGGTTCCTTTCCACGCTATGCCTTTTGGTGATGCGGCCCTCCCGTTAGGCGACCACTTGGCGCAGGCCACGAGAGACAAAATTCTCCGTGGGGAGTATATTGATGTCTTTTCCCTTCTCTACCGTGAGTTAGAGAAGAAGGACAAAGACGAGATGGACGATAGGGACAAGGAGCGTTTGAAAAGGAGGCGTGTTGACAGGACCTGGAACAATTGGCTGCCTGGCTTTTTGATTTACGCCGGAGTAATTGCCAGGGCGCAGCCCAATCAGGCGGCGTCTTTGTTTCAGTACCTGGATATCATCCTGAAGGGGTATACGGGCTTCTCAGGTGCTGCATGGATGCAGTACGATGAGGAGTTCCATATGCGGGCAGCAATGAACCCCAGCATCCCGTGGGACCGTATTCACCAGCAGCTGTGGCTGTCAGTGATGTCTCCTGCCAAGCCTAACTTGGGGGATCGTTCGGACAGTGGGCATGTAGTGTCTCGCAACGCCCAGTCGTCTACTACCCGCGGTGGTGCGGGGCAGCAGGTTCAACCCCGGCTGCTCTGCTGGGAGTACGCGTATAAGGGAACCTGCCCTAGAAAACCTTGCCGGTTTCGGCACGAATGCCCATCCTGTGCGGGCCAGCATCCATACAACGCGTGTGGTAAAGCCCGTCAAGGGTGGGGAGGCAGGAAGCAGGGGGGCGGCAACTCTGCCAGCCAACAGCCTTCTGGTAAAGGGCCCCAGCCCGGTAAGGCTGAAGGTCCTTGAACACTTGTTAAGTTCTTACCCTCTTAAGGAGGATGCAGTTTATTTGTTGGATGGTTTCAGGGATGGTTTCAGAATCCCAGTTCAGGGACTTAGGGCCCCATTTATGGACGAGAACTTGCGTTCAGTTCAGGGCAAAGAGGACATAGTTAGACATAAGATACAGAAAGAATGTGCAGAGGGTAGGGTTTTGGGGCCGTTCGCGGCCCCTCCAACCCTCAATTTCCGGGTGTCCCCTTTGGGGGTGGTGCCGAAGAAGGCGGCGGGCGAGTATCGCCTTATCCACCACCTTTCTTATCCTAAAGGTGGTTCAGTTAACGACGCCATCCCCGGCCATTTGTGCTCTGTCAGGTACACCTCTTTCGACTAGGCTGTGCAGGTTGTGCGCAGGTGTGGGGTGGGCGCTGAGCTGGCGAAATGCGATATTAAGTCTGCATTTCGTCTTCTCCCTGTCCACCCGCTGGATTTTGAGTTATTGGGGTTTGCCTTTGAAGGTGGGTATTATATGGACCGTGCCCTACCAATGGGTTGTTCCGTGTCTTGTGCGGCCTTTGAGCGCTTCAGCTCATTCCTGGAGTGGGAACTGAGGCGGCGCGCGGTTAGCTGTGACTCCGCCCACTATTTAGATGATTTTTTGTTCATTGGGCGGGCACAGTCATCTCAATGTGCCAGGCTTCTGGCCACCTTTATTGAGCTGGCAGATGAGCTGGGGGTCCCATTGGCTCACGAGAAGACGGAAGGTCCCTCTACGGTGCTCACCTTCTTGGGCATTGAGCTGGATACGGTTCAGCAATCGTTGCGATTGCCTTTGGACAAGGTCGAGGACCTTAGGGATCGTCTGCGGGACTTCAAAGGTAAGCACAAGGCTTCGTTGGTTGAGCTGCAGCAGCTTGTGAGGCACCTTAATTTTGTGTGCAAAGCTGTTGCACCTGGGAGGCCATTTTTGCGTCGTTTGTGCGATGCTATGGCACGCCTGCGTGCATCCCATCACAGGTTACGTGTGACGGGTGGCATGCGTGCTGACCTAGAGGTGTGGTCGGAATTTTTGAGTGACTTTAACGGTGTTACCTTTTGGCGGGAGGATTTGTTGCTTGAGGCGGAGTTGCAAGTTATGTCTGACGCCTCGGGTTCCACTGGCTTCGGAGTTTATTTCCGGAGGCACTGGTGTGCTGAGCAGTGGCCTGCTGATTGGTTGGCATCGGATTTAGTCAGGGACATGACCTTTTTGGAGTTTTTTCCTATTCTGGTAGCAGTCCATCTGTGGGGCGAGGAGCTGGCGAACCACACTGTCCACTTTTGGTGTGACAATTTGGCTGTGGTTCACGTCGTCAACTCCTTGACCTCTAAGTCTCCTAGGGTCATGCGATTGGTCAGGGCGTTTACGTTGTTGTGCCTGCGGCGCAATATATTGTTTAAGGCCAGACACGTTCTTGGCGTGGACAACGGTGTGGCGGACGCTTTGTCTCGCCAACAGAGGGAGCGTTTCTGGCAACTGGCCCCGGAGGCGGATCCTCGTCCGGCGGCGATGCCCGCAGAGCTTTGGCTGCTTGGGAGGTCAAGGCGTGCCGCACCATCCAGCTAGCCATCGCACCCAGTACACGGAGGGCATATTGGAGAGCGGTAGGCCAGTTGGAGGGGTTCAGGAGGGAAGCTGGGATTGGTACCGCCTGGCCTATTCCGGTCGAGCACATTCTCCAGTTTTGTGTCCACCAGAAGGCTCGTGGGCTGGCAGTGAAGTCCATTAAGGGGCAGCTGGCCGCCCTGGCCTTTGTTAGTAAAGCTTGGGGATTTCCTGAGGCCACGGGTGATTTCCGAGTGCGGAAGATGCTCGAGGGTTGGTCCAGGGAGTGCGTGGTCCACAAGGACTCGTGCCAGCCCATTTCCCCATCCTTCCTTAGGGGCCTGGGTGCTGTCTGGAAAGGGGTATGTTCTTCATGCTATGAGGCAAGGCTCTTTCACGCGGCTGCGTTGACTGCCTTTTTCGGGGCCCTCCGGGTTGGGGAGCTGGTGGTCTCATCCTGCAAGGATAACTCTGGCCGTGCCCTTATGGCAAGTGACCTAGCTTTCGACGGTGACACGGTCTCGTTGGCGATCCGCTGGTCCAAAACGGACCAGATGCGTAAAGGGGCTTGTGTTCGGTTGGGCTCTTGCTCGGAGGAGGAGCTGTGCCCAGTCCGTGCATTGCGGAGGTATTGGCGGGTGCGAGGCAGCGATCAAGGCTACCTTTTTCGGCACCTGGATGGCTTCCCCTTGACTCGCTACCAGTTCTGGGCAGTGACCAAGCGAGCTCTGGCGGCGCTTGGGCTGCAAGGTGTGAGTTTTGTTACTCATTCCTTTCGAATTGGAGCGGCTTCGACAGCCGCTGCCATGGGGTATTCAGGTCATGCTATTCAAAAGGTGGGTAGGTGGCGGTCTGTGGCCTACCGCTCCTATGTGCGCCCGTTGAAGTATGTTTGATAGTTATTAATTGTTGTTTTTCTTAGGTCCTGCGTCACGGGTTGGACGACAACGCATCTTGATATGCGGGCACAGTTTTGTCTTCTGGGCTGCCCATCAAGCACGCAGGACGTCAGTTGGGTCCCAGCTCGGACTCAGCGACCGGGCTACTGTGGAATGGCGGGGCCGGCAGGGCCTTCGGTGGCTGGGCCTGTTGCCATTGCTGTTCGGGGTTGGGCTTGATATGCCACCCCATATTCTTGTCATCCATTTGGGAGGCAATGATTTAGGTTTGATGCAGGGTAAGGCCTTATCTTCCCAGGTGCTATCTGATATGCTCCTTATTGCGACGCGTTGGCCGGGAGTGCTGATCATGTGGTCGGCTATGATCCCTCGTCAAGTTTGGAGGGAAGCTGAAGATCATCAGGCCATCGAGCAGGCCAGGATGAAGGCCAATAGGGCCATTCAAATAGGTTTGGGGGTGGGGTTAGGCGTTTATTTGCCTCACCCTCGGATCAGGGCCGAATTCCCCGACCTCTACAGGGGTGATGGGGTGCATTTGTCTCAGACAGGCAACCAGATTTTTTTCGATGACCTGCGGCAAGGACTTCAGTTGGCCTTAGGCCATCAGTGGGGCGCCAGAGCCTAAGCAGAGGCTTGGCCCTGGCGTTGGCTGGTTTGTAGGAGTAGGGTGCGGGACGGTGAGCTCCCTTGGCGCTTCCCTATGTGGGAAGAGGGGCCTGCCTAAAGGGCTGGTATTGCTGTGACGGCTGCCAGGCCCACAGGCAGGCTGCCTTCGGGAACCCCAGCCTGCGAGTCCTTTCCCTCACTGCTATACGGCTGAGGTGTCAGGAGCTTAAAGGGGGGTGACCAAATTTGCCTGGCCTGCTGGGTCCGCCCCATCCACTGGATGGGTCCCACCTGGGGCTTCGGGGCTCGCCCAGACAGGTCAAGGCGGTGGTCCAGGTGGGACACTGTGGCTTGACCTGTACCGCTTTAGGTCCTTGCCGCTGTTTGGCTTGTTTTGTTTGTTAAAGTTAATAAAGTGGCCCTTAGATCCAACTTGGTGTCCGTCTCTTTTCTGACTGGTGTGGCAATGCAGCCCCATCCTGGCAAGCAGCCACGCTGCTCAGCCAGGGGCCGGACTTTGTTGCAACGGAGGGAGGATGGCACCACCCCCTCCTTCCATATATGGAAGTGCTGGGAGGGCTGAGCGAGCGTAGCACGCAGCGCTGCCCTCCCAGCTCAGTCCGTTCCAGTCGCTCAGCCCACCCGCCTCTCCCTATTTATGGGTGTAGGATTAGCCGGCTGCCGTTATGGGGCCAGGTAGGAATTTTTTCCCTCCTTTCCGAATTGGCTCTGGTAAAGGGGTTTTTTTCGCCTACCTTACACCAATGCTTGGGGATTGAGGAATTGGGTTTGAGGTGGTGCCTATCAGGGGAGTCCTGGCTGGTTTGTAGGAGTAGGGTGCGGGACGGTGAGCATCCTTGGCGCTTCCCTATGTGGGAAGAGGGGCCTGCCTAAAGGGCTGGTACTGCTGTGACGGCTGCCAGGCCCACAGGCAGGCTGCCTTCGGGAACCCCAGCCTGCGAGTCCTTTCCCTCACTGCTATACGGCTGAGGTGTCAGGAGCTTAAAGGGGGATGACCAAATTTGCCTGGCTGGCTGGGTCCTCCCCATCCACTGGATGGGTCCCACCTGGGGCTTCGGGGCTCGCCCAGACAGGTCAAGGCGGTGGTCCAGGTGGGACACCGTGGCTTGACCTGTACCGCTTTAGGTCTTTGCCGCTGTTTGGCTTGTTTTGTTTGTTAAAGTTAATAAAGTGGCCCTTAGATCCAACTTGGTGTCCGTCTCTTTTCTGACTGGCGTGGCAAAAAGTTAAAGCACCCCTTTCTGCATAGCTTTCAAGCTATGCAGAATGGAGCACTTTGCAACCTGGGATGACTTGCTTCAGCTGGCCAGCCAGGAAGGAAGCTCCCCCACCCATCAGCGGAAACCAGCCCCATGGGGAGTGCCCATTTCCATGCCGCTTGCAAGCTAGGGGCATGAAAATGGCACTTTAACCCCCACACCTTGCTTCAGCTGGCAGGCGGGGAAGTCCCAGGGAAGGCATGGACCAACAGACCATGGACTGGTCCAAAAGTCATCAAGGGAAAACCCACGTCCCACGACCCTTCAGTTCATGAACACCGAACTGGGACAGTCTGTGTCAAATTTTGGTCTGCTTTCTGGTCCATGCACACCTCTAGAGGAGACTAAAAGGAGCGGAATGTACAGCCCATTCTCAGAAGGAGATGATGATGCATAAAGGGACATTCTTTTTACTATCTTCTCCATTGCTTCAAGTGTTTCTTTCTAAAATGCAATGAGAGAAAAGGTGACATGCCACCTCTGTTGTACTGCATGCACTACAGAGAAAAAAATCTCTCACCTTCACCATATAACCAAATGTTGTCAAACAAGGCCTTTGGTTTCACAGGGTTTATTTTGTCACCAATATTGAAAGGCTGCAATTCCATGTTTCCTAGAGAATTACTTAAATTACTCATTCTGTACAGCTCCTTTGAAAAAGTAGTGGCCTAAAAGGGTTATTTTATGGAAAAAAGAATCCATTCTGGTGAGCGCTGATAGGATCAGACATGTAAATATTACTATCTTGACAAAAGAAGACTATGCTGACAAGATGAGATCAGGCTTCTAAAAAAGTCCTTAAGAAACAGAAGTTATCTAATTGCTTATTTTACCTAGAGGTAGAGAGCAATCTATTTCTATCTATCACATAGTAATGAGAAGTCATTATCTTGAACTCTTCTTTAATTAACATCAATCCTGATTAGTCAGAATAAATTAGGCCTTTGTCTGTTACCATAGTAGTAGATCCTCCAATAAAACAGGCTTTTAATCAGACATTACCGTTTGCCCAGCACTTCCATGTAATTATTACTTTATCTTCTTTCATGGATAGTATATTTTGTCATATTTGAATTATGAACTATATTAACGTACCACTTCTGCTCAGGACAGATCGGGGCATGCTGAGCCTTTACACATTAATAGTAAAATGTGTATGAAAATGAAGGGAATGATAATAGATTTGGATTTAATTGGGTGCAAAAGTACAAAGCGCAAAATATCACAGAGCCATTTTTGTGGCAGAAGTGCTTAATATGCAAACTATCTGAATACTTCACATTTTGAGACAAAAAAAGAAAGAAAAGAGGAAAGGACAAAGGTGTTATTAAGACCGGAGTGCAAATAGGGCTAAGAGATGAGAGAAACTGCAAAGGGGGAAGATGTCTTTTGTATGAAAGGGCTCTACTTTAAAGTGGCAGCTCAGTAATAAGGATAGAATGACACTGTGTACTGACACAGGCTGTCAATTCACAGGTGATGAGGTAACACAGTTGGGAGAGAGGGAATGAGAAAGTAAAGCAATCTGAGAAGCCCTACCTTGTGATAGCACAATGTCCATATTGGTACATTAACAATTTAATGGTGAAAAATTGCTTTGAAATAAGCGTTTGGAATAAGCGTTTTACCACAAGAGAATGATACCCTAAAGGCAACCCCATCTCAATCATAGGTATAGGGGTACCCAGTAGATGGTACTTCACTACCCAAGGGCTAAGCACAGCCCAGGTCCACAGACCAAGGCATTGGAACTGCAAGACTGCAGAGGAATTCAGTGATCTGAAAGCATGGCTGCCGCCGCCCCGGTAAAAGCTCTGAGACTTGAGAACAAATGGATTCTGCTGGTCTCACTCTTTCCCCCTTCACACTTTATGGGTATAGCAATTATACTTGCTGTTTGGTGTAGTTAGTCAAGTCACATTTAGATCACTTCAATAGGAATGGCTCTGATAGTTTAAAGGGACCTGCCACTTGCAAATTATATCAATGCATACTGTAAAGCTAAAAAGGTACAGTGAATTGCTACCAGCCTTCCCTTGGAATCCACTCAGAATATCATATCTAACCATATGTTTAGCAGAGTCCTGACTAGACATGGGCACAAACCAAAAAAATTTAATGACTCTGCGGTCCGTGGTTCGGTGCCGACAACAATCCTGAGCTCGCAAACTGCAATGAACATTTTCTGTTGCTGAACCGGTTTGCGGTTCGCGGTTCGCGGGGTGTGGAACGCCCCCCATGGCACTTAGAGAGCCCATATTCCTGGGGAGTGTTTTGCAAGCTCTCCTATAGCCATCACCCAAGTTTGTACAAGATTGCAAAAGGGATCTTGGAGTTATACCCTCTCCAATCCAAGGCCCCCATGAAACTCCCACAAAAATCCAAGCTGAATTATACTCTCAGTCTCTCTCCCCAAAGGCTAGCAAGTGGCAAGCCAGAGCTCTGTCCCACTCCACTGCTAGCTGAAAGTGAAACCCAACCTGGGAGCCCACGGCTATTTATAAGCACAGGTCCTGTTGAGCAACGCAGGAGGTCTGTGTTTGGCCATCAGAGCTGCCTATCAGGGCACTGGTTTGTTCACCGTGGACAATCACAAACCACTGGATTTTGTGGGTTTTTGAAGTTTGTAATGAGGTTCATGCCCATCTCTAGTCCTGACACAAGGAATCAAGGCTCTACGTGCAGGGAATTTGCCAATTCTAATCCCCAACTATCTGGATGTTTGTCTTCTCTCAACTAGACATGGGCACGATCCAAAAAAATAATCCCAATTTAGCTGATCGTGATTCCGCGCCGCCGCCGAACCCAGGTACCCGAACCTCACTGATCAAGTCCCTTTTCCGATACAGAATTGGGAATCGGGAATTGGGAAGGCCGACGCGGGAGGGTGCCCCACAGTTTCCAGTGCTAAAGGAATGGTGGGTGAGGAGGATGGCGGCTGCCGGGCCCAGCGGGCCTGTGGAGAAGGCGGCGAGCCACCTCCCCTCAGGGGGCGGGGGGGTCTGTCCCCACGGGAGTGTGCTGGTACTGTCACGGGGGGGGGGGACCAGAGGAGATAGCTCCCTATTCCCTAATTCCCTATCCGCTGAAGCCCAAAGCTAAAGCTCCCTCTCTCTCTCTCTTGCGCTTTCTCTCTCCAAAAGTGGCAAGCGAGAGCTCGCCTCTGTCCCCCTCCACCCGCGAGCAGAAAGTGAAACTTTGTTGCGCAGCACATGGCTATTTATAAAGCCTGGGTCTGCTACACAGGAGGGCTGTGTTTGGCCATAAGAGCTGCCTCTCAGGCTTTGCAGGGATGAGATTCGAGTGCCCATGGCTACAGAAGAACACCCCCTTCCCCTGCCCTCCCCTCTCTTCTCCCAAATGGATGAGACGGGTGTGCGCTTTTCTGGCTGCTCCGTGGCTGGAAGGAAGCCCTGCTGATCAAGGAAAGCTGGGCTTCCATTCACGTTTCCAGGGTGACAGAAGGAGGGCAAACAGCTCCGGCATTCCCCAGGCTCCATTTCCACGGGGCTCCGTTCCCTCGGGAACAGAAGGCTGGCGCCAGACTGTCTGCAGACTGCAATCCCGAACATAAACCGATCGATCTGATCGAGACCCAATAGAGCGCCCCACCTGAGCACTGAACCAGGAGCCGTGGACGGAACCAATCAGCCCTGTCCCGATGGCGCAAACGCCAAAATTGGGGCAATTTTCAGTCCGTAATTCCGATCGTGCCCATGTCTACTCTCAACTCCAGTACCTAACTAATCACCCATCCTGCTGCCTACTCAGGGATCCAAACTTCCAGTCCTAGCCTGAATTAGTTCATACTGCCTAATCTGAATGAAAACATATACCAAGTGTCCATATTAAAGTGCTTCATTTACATCTATTATAGGTGGCCTGTATAATAACAACATTTGGTTTATATACCAACCTACAGGACAACTTATTGCCCATGCAGAGTGGTTTACAAAATATGTTATTATTATCCCCACAACCATCACCCTGTGAGGTGGGTGGAGCTGAGAGAGCTCTGGAAGAGCTGTGACTGACCCAAGGTCACCCAGCTGGCTACAAGAAGAGGACTGGGGAAACAAACCAAAAAGTTCTGTTCATTTGTCCATGCCTCATTTATTTTTCATGTACCGTTTTTCTGTATTTTTAATGTTCTCCTACCACACCCTATGCACTTTGTGTGCCCTTACATCAGGCACCATTTTGGCTTGTAATTGTTGTCGAACACGAGGCCTCACAACTACTTTTTGCAATTTGACTTGGAAGTTTCCAGCTTGGACTCATTGTTCTTCAGGACAGGTTGTATGCTTTATTTTCACACATACACTTACATACAATAACATATTTAGGAACATCTAGAAATGTCCAACCAATCAAGAAACCTGTCAGATCCTGTTAGTTATCTCTGTTTACAAATTGTAACTGTGTGTGGCATGGAGTGCGTACAAATGAATGTCCCTTTGTTTTGTTACATGTTCTTTGTTGTTTACCTTTTAGTTTGTGTCTTTGTAGTGATTGCATTATTTGTTAATAATGAAACTTCATTATCATGCTTTAGTGTGAGTTTGCTACTCCCCACAATTGCAGTTATGTAAAGGAGGCAGCTTATCTTGCCTGTTCTTGCCCTCTTATTTAGTTCTCCTTACAACCTTTGCCATATATAAAGAGTTAAGACACAAGAAAAGCTCTGCTGAATCAGAACTAAGGTATGGCTAATCCAGCATTCTGTTTCCATTAGTGACCTGCCAGACGCCTCTGGGAAACTCAAGTAAGATGTGATGGCAGAATGCTCTCCTCTGTAGTTTATCCCCAGTATCTGAGAGAAGTGCAAGAGGGAAATCTACAAAACTCATTGCAAGGGGAATTTCCTTCTCTCCTCCTGCTCCCTCCCCCCTTTTGCTTTGTTTCCCCTTCCTCCTTCCTTCTATACCAGACCCATTCCTTCTCCCCTTGATCATACTGCTTGCCCTGCTTGCTCATTCCTTCTTCTCCCTTATCTCTTTAATTTTAAAATAAAATGATTACAGAAATTGCATCAGATCTTCTCTGATGGTTTGGTTATTCGTCTATGCTTCTTGAGAAGCTGTCTTTCTTCAAATACCTAAAAGGGAGATGAAGAAAAACTGATGCCCTAAAGTCTTCTGCAGCTAGTCCCTCTCTTTTTCTGGTTCATATATAACCTTTAGACACTATAGAGATGATATATCCATGTTTCTGTTTGATCAAAAAGTGTCAAAAAGCATTAAGAATACATAAATGTCATAAATTAGACTGGTGATTTCAAGCAGCACTGTCTATTCTGGCTAGCAGCAGCTTTTTAGGGTTTCAAGCAGAGGAAGATCTTTGCTTTATTTAATCATTTGTTTAACTATTTTAATCCTGTTTTTCTTCCAGAAGCAAGACTCTAAGCAGGTTGGAGTGGTGGAGAGTGCACTCAAGTCATAGCTGATGGTGACCCCCCTCCCCCCAGTGGGGTTTTCAAGACTAACAGAGGTGGTTTGCCATTGCCTGCCTCTGTGACCCTGGTCTTCATTGGAGGTCTCCCATCCAATTACTAACCAAGGCCAACCCTGCTTAGCTTCTGAGATCTGATGAGATCAGACTCTCCCAGGTTATCCAGATCAGGGGCTAAACAGGTTACAAAACTATAAAAAATAATAATTTAAAGACAAAATCCAACAATAAAACAAAAAAGCTGCCCATTAGGTTGGAAAACTCAGCCCCAGTGTTTTTCCTGATATTAGCAACACTGGCAGCACTAGGTAGCAGGTCCTTTTCAAGCCTGAGCAGCCAGGTAGTACCAGGTGAGCAGGTGGGAAAATGTGGCCCTTGGCTGAATGTTCCCCACTGGCAAACTGCTATCTGAGATCCTTTCAGTGAGGGTGTTGGGGTTGAAACTAGGGCCACTTACTTTCAAAGAATACGTTCTGACCCCTACGGTCTTCCTCTCAATTTTTTAAAAATAATATGCTGATTTTTGATGATCTAATTTGCCATTAACACAGGTTAGATGTTATAGAACAGGGTCATCAGAAAGGTACCATCTTGAATGCCTGTAGAAGCTTGGGCCTTGCACACATAACTTAAAAAGAATAGACCCCCCTCATGATTTTCATTGTGTCTAAAAACAAAGGCAGCCTTGCCTGTGTTTGCCCTAATATAAGTGCTATAATCTACATTTACTCCTATTGTTTAAGACACAGCAGCAAATTCAGACTGTGGCTATAGATCAGTGGAATCTGATGAAAGCTGGATCCCCTCCCCAGAAAAAAAGCATATGAATACATATGCACAAAATTTTGCATACAGGGCCATGGCTCAGATGAAGTTGACGACTTTTACAGCAGTATATAAAGCTTCTTTCAGGATTGCTTTGGCAGATTCTTTGACACTTGACATGCTGATAAAGAGAGCAATGAGTCATGATCATGTGTGGAACTTCTTTTTTCACCAAAGCCCCCAAAATCATATTGGTAGGATATATTTTTTAAATTCCTATTTTTCTTATTCCTGCTAATAGTTTTTGTGCCCCCCCCAGGTGTCCATAGACCACAGTTTAAGAACCCCTGTTATAGAACGTAGTGCAGCAACTTCCCCTTGTTTGTTTGTTTATTTAAAACTGGTATGCTAAGTCTTGTGCCTCACTTTGAAGACTGTAGCACATTAGAGGTGAATATTTTGATGATGTCTGTACTAATCTTATTTATATTAAACTATACATGTAGAAATGTTTTCAGTCCCCCAGTTTTAATTTCTTCTTAGTTGTTTTCCATTCTGTATGCTAGGATGTCAGTTTGTTTAGACTCACAGTCAAGTATGGCATTTCAAATGCACTCATGAAGCATTTGTTGATGCCAGAGGCAGCAATTATAAGACAACAGTCCTCCTTGACATTGTTCATTGGTCAGGGATAAATGTGTACTGTTAATGTTCATATGGCAACACTCCAGTTCTAAATGTTACTTGTGAATAGGTCCTTGGAAACAAATGCCGCCTATTTCCAAATAATATATTTAGAACCTGGGTACAATACACTTGTATACACTGAACATCAAAACAAGAATGTTTTGGTATTTCACTAGAAGACATTTTTTCTTCAGGAAAACAGGTGGTACATCACTAGAGTGGAGTATCACTAGAATCACATCTTTTTTATTTAATATTGTCCTACTTAATATAAGCCATCAAGCAGACCAAGCCAATAGACATATCCAGTTTAACACCCAATTGAGCCAAGCAAGCACTTGGGGCACCAAAGTGGCAAAGGATTCTCAATAGAGACAAGATGACTTGCATGGTTTGCACTGGTCATTACCTCCCAGATCTATTCTGCTGCTTCCTGGGTTGAAGGCAAGCTGCAGAAGTGGTGCAGGCTGCTTCAGAGCGACAAAGGTGGCACAGAAAGAAGCCCCACCCATTCATTTCAACACCAGGCTCCAGGATAGACTGCAGAATACCTCAGATTGCAGAGGACTTTTGAGCCTGTGGGAATGGCAAGAATAATGTTCCCAGCTCCCTATACTTTCCCGGTGGAGGGCTCACCCAAGTACTTCCCTTGCACGTGCACAAAGCACAGACACGCTGCTGGTGAAGTCCGTGCCATCATGCTGGCATGGACGTGTTCCCATGCTTTGCACAAGGCAAATTCTGGCCCATTTGAGCCAAAATTAGCCCCAGCAAAGCATGGGAGCATGCTCACAACTAGCATGATGACAACACTTCAGGAAGTGATGCTGTTGCACCCCACCAGAAGCGTGCCTGGTGCATCCTTTCCCGGGTTGCCTGAAAGTGGTAGACTATCACTGGGGGGGTTTGCCACTTCCTGCCAGTCACCAGCAATCAGCGGGCAACAGGGCAAACCCCCAGGAGATTACCTGCCACCGGTGAGCAACCAGAGAGCCTAGGCAGGGATGAGGCATGTGCTCCTCTCCTGCTATTGCTCTTTTCCAAGTCCCTAATACCAAACTCTGCTTGCATTGATCTCTGTTGAAAATTGCCCATTGAGTTCCAAAGCAGAGATAGATAAGGAGGGCATGAAGCTTAAAAAAGCAAAACAAAACCTTGAATGCATATCTTTTCCCGCTTCTGTAAAAATTAAGAGGCCTCACAAAGTTAATCAAAACCAAAAAGTATTCAATATATTTAAAACTGTTTTGTATTTTTACTTCAGCTTATGACAGCAGTACATTTTCTGCTTTCTGATGTGCCCAAAGAAAGCTGCCTTTTTACATTCCAGAGAAGTATGTAGTGATAACAAAGCCTTTGGAGAGTTCTCATGTGATTTCCCCCTCCTCTAGTTTGAAACATTAATACAAAAAGGGACCTTTCCACATCTTTCTTGTATGAATGCATGAAATGGTTTTAGAGCTATTTCATGAGAATCAGGAATGCAATTGTCAAAAAATGTGTAACGCTACTGAAGTTTAAAAGTCCAGGGACAGGGTTGGTATGACTAAGTACACTGCCTCTTTCATCCACCAAAAACATGTAAATATCTGAGCTTCAGCCTTTGAATAATACCCATCTGGTTGTTGAACCCTGAGTGATAGCAGCTAGGAAAGCAAATTGCAAATGTTCTGACTGAATTAACTGTAACGGAAAGAGGAGCATAAAAACAAGCCAGTTCACTTGTTTTATTGTGGATTATAGACTTCAGACCTTAGAAGAGTTAAGTGTTTATGGGACATGGGTCACATGTTAACCACTCGATTAACTAGTTCATTTCTGCCCTGTTTGATATTACAGTTTCTTACAGATGTTTACTAATGTTAGTTTTCCATGCTATTATCTCAAGTTACACTGTATCCTAGTCCTTCTGGTTGTGTTATGCAGTGTTGTATAAATAATGGCAAAGGAACATTAGTCTAGCTAAAGTGACAAACAATGTAATCCTAAACAGAGTTATATCCTTTTAAATCCAATGACGTAAATGGGCTCAGAAGGGTATAACTCGCCTTAGGACTGCACTGGAAGTGAGAATTGATTTCTAGCACAAGATAGTTCACACACACTTCCCAGTGTTAGAACACAAGGGAAGCAGTCAGCTCAGTCTGTGTATTTACACAAGGTTGGAGTTATTTAGAAGTTTTCACCCCATAAGAAAATGCTGTAGGAAGGAACACTGTCAAAATCCTACCCAAAAAACCTCCCTCCCAAGGATTGTCTAATCTGTCAGGGGCTTCAGCTGGTTGATCTCCATCACTTCACTTTTAACTGACAGCTACTTACAACATTCTGTCCCTCCTAGATCATATAGATCATCTTAGGGACTTTTCTTTGCTGTTTCTTTTGGGTAATTTATAAAGTTATTTTTATGCATGCCTTGGAACCCCTACCTTCTCGGAGGGGCCTGGTGGGGACCTGCCACTTTACTGTGGCTACTAGATACCTTCAAGTTGCAGGAGTGGGGAGGGGGCAAAGAATTTGCAGATCCCACCTCTACATTTTCCATCCAGGATTTTCAAAGCTCTCACATCCTTAAGAATAGACATGGGCACGAACCGCATTACGAACCAAAAAAACCCACAAACCGCCTGATCGTTTGTTCGTGAACTGGTAGTTCGTGAGGGTCCACGGCCATTGAACCAATGTTCGTTGGAAGCCCAGTTCTTTGTGTTTGCCCACGGTTCGTGAAGCCAGACAGTCAGGCACCATCAATCAATTCCCTTGGAAACGGAGCTGGGGGAATGCCTGAACTCTGTCTGCACTCCTTCTGTCGCCCTGGAAACCCGAATCGAAGCCCAGCTTACCTTGATCAGCAGGCCTTCCTTCCAACCATGGAGCTACAAATTGTTTACAAGGGAGAAGACACCCCGGGGGGGAGGGAGGGGGAAGGGGGGTGTTCTGTAGCCATGGGCACTCTAATCTCATCCCTGCAAACCCTGATAGGCAGTTCTGACGGCCAACCCCTTGTACACTGGGCCAATGTCAACTGGTGGCTCTAATTGTATCGAATGGGAGTTTCCTGGAGGCCTTGGATTGGAGAGGGTATAACTCCAAGATCCCTATTGCAATCTTGACCAAACTTGGTTGCTGGCTGGAGGAGAGCCTGCTAAACACTCCCTGGGAATATTGGCTCTCTAAGTCCAATGGGGGCCATTCTGAGCCCCATGAACCACGAACCTCGAACCGGTTCATCAGCGGGAAAAGTTCATTTTGGTTCGTTAGTTCGGGTTCATTGGTGGCGCCGAACCACAAACCACTGGTTAGTTAAATTTTTTTGGTTCGTGCCCATGTCTACTTAAGAACATAGGAAGAGTCCTGCTTTGTCAGACCAGTGCTCTATTTAGTGCAGCACACTGTCTCACACAGTAGCTCTTGAGGGCTAACAACAGGGAATAGAGGGGTGCAGAGATCTTCTCCTAATGTTACCTCCAGGGACTGGTATTCAGAGATTTACTGACTCTGAATGTGGAGGTTCCGTTTAGTCACCTTGCCTAGTAGCCACTGGTAGACCTATCTTCCATGTCTCTGTCTAATCCCCTTTCAAAGCTTTCTATGCCTATCCCACTAGCAGTGAATTCCACATTTTAATCATTTATGAGATAAATGCATATTTCCTTTTGTCTGTTCTGAATCTACTGCCCACCGTCTTCATTGGATGCCCTCAAGTTCTAGTGTTTGGGGAGAGGGAGAAAAAAGTTATCTTTGTCTCTAGGCATAATTTGACACTTTGAGGGGCTTGAGACCTAGTATGAGACTGGGCCTATTTTCAGGCTGCTTTAATCAGCTGGGATCTGAATTGCCCTTCAAAGGGCAGTCACAGTTCAACATTTTATGTTCTTATTCCCTAATCTCTTATACTGTTGTTCTTCCTGCTTCCCAGGCTGGCTCATGTTGCCTTTCCCTGCTCCTTTATGTCTAGCGTGTCATGATGGAGCTAGGAAACTAGTAAAGTGCACTCATCTTCTGACAGACGCTTTCAGCCCACCTCCCCTCCTCCCAAATCTTGATTTTGTTGTTATTGCTTCCTGGTTTGGAGCCAGCTTCAGTCCTTTCAGCCAGGGTCAATGTCTGAGAGCCAGTTTGGTGTAGTGGTTAAGAGTGCAGGACTCTAATCTGGAGAACTCGGTTTGATTCCCCACTCCTCCGCTTGAAGCCAGCTGGGTGACCTTGTGTCAGTCACAGCTTTCAGAGCTCTCTCAGCCCCACCCACCTCAGAGGGTGATTGTTGTGGGGAATAATAATAATGACATACTTTATAAACAGCTCTGAGTGGATGTTAAGTGGTCCTGATGAATGGTATATAAATTGAATGTTTATTGTTGTTGTTGTTACTACCAGCACATTCTGTAGTCCGTTCTCCCTGGATCTTTACAGTTCCGTTTCTAGTGAGCATGCTGAAATTGCTCATATTAACTCCCATGTGCTTCTAGCTTTCAAGTTTCTATAACATCATAATCACATCCTCCTTCCTGCAGTATACCTTCAACCCCTCTTGCTGGGGTTCTTTGTTCCCCAGGGGTAGCACTTTGGGAAAGTATTTTGGATAGCAGAGAGAAGGAGAGCTAAGCAAAATCTCCTCTGCTGACAGAAATCCTTTCCCTCAGTGGTAATGATGTGCAAGATCCAAGCCAGTAACTAAACCAATGTCATGCAATTTGTTCGTTGTAGAGTGGGGATTTCACTCCCCGTTTATCTGGCTCGAGATCAGCAATAATCATTATGTCATGGTGGTGGAAAGTGCTGTCAAGTCATAGTTGACTTATGGTGACCCCTGCTGGGGTTTTCAAGAGAAGAGACTAACAGAGGTGGTTTGCCATTCCCTGCTTCTGTAACCCTGGTCTTCTTTGGAAGTCTCCCATCAAATTACTAATCAAGGCAAACTCTGCTTAGCTTCTGTGATTTGACAAGATCAGGCTTGCCTGGGCTTTCCAGGTCAGGGCCATTTTGTCACACTGGCTCTCAGTTTTCTAAAACTCTCTCTGAGCTGCCATTAATTTTCACCTGAACTCTGTAAAAGCACTGCATCAATATATTTGCTATTCTTTAGTATTTGCTTATCACTTTTAATGCTCTGCCACCCATGGGTTTCTAAATCCTCATTTGATCTAAACAGTTATAGAAAATGTTGGTATAGAACTAATCACATGGTCATAGTATTGACAGAAGTACATTAGCAGCCTGAGTGCTTTTAATTAAAGCAATTTGGGTTTCTAGTGGAAAAGTGGGATTTAACAAATTAGATGTTCAGTAGAACAATGAAAAGGGTCTCTGCATTGATTTATTAATTCAATGTAGTTAACTGTTTGGCTTATTAACCCACATAATAGTAAAAGTCTCAAGGAAAAAAAGAGAGAGAAATTATCTTACATGGAATAGCCAAAAAGGGGAAAGACTTTTGCACTGACACACAATTGACTCTAGAATTCTCTTGCTATGACCTAATTTGTGTAACTGCAACAAGGAAAGCTAGTCATATGGAAGAGCTGATACGACTTCAGGTGTTCTCATGGGTCCAACATTATTTAATGTCCTTTAAATATTGTTTTCTAGACTCAACAGCTAAATGTGCAAAAGACTTTTTATGCAAGCCCTCATTGCATTTTTATATATGAAATGTACTACATCTATATTGGACATAGATGTTTTATTATCGGTGTCACTCTAGACCTTTATAAGCAACGTTGCTATTTGTGGAATATTAGCTACCCTTATAATTCAGCATATTAAAGCACACTATCATGGAAAAGCTGTGAGTGATGTTATACTGATTCTGTTCTTTGATAAAGTCATTATCTTGTAGAAAATACAACAGAGTGAAAATGCAGACATAAACAAAGATTAAAATTATCTTTCTTTTCTTCAGTGATTGAATGTAAAATAGGCCTTGATAGACTAATTCCTCAAAAACACATTGCAAGCTAGATTGAACAATTTATAATGAGATATACTATTAGTCAAAGCCTCCCTTTATTTTCATAGGAAGTCTCTGTTTTATCAACAAATTCACTCTGACTGAGGAGTAAGGTGAAAAATATCACCTTTATGCAACCAGGTGGAATGGTATTGGGCTTTTGTGTAACCTGACTTCAGATGAAATCTGAACTGCAATAACATTCTTGGGCACCTACAGTAATGGCACTACAGTGTAGCAGACAGAAAACATTCAACATCCTTTATTCAGAGAGTTAGATGCTGAAGTCCCACTGTCAGAATTACCAGGTTCAAATCCCTAAATATTTACAGTACAACTTGGGCATACTTGATATCTGGACATTGCTGAAAAGTTCTCCCAGAGAAGGATTTAGCTATTTCTCGCACAACATTTTGCTGACTTCCATCTTCCCCAGCTGAATAACCTGTAGCTACCATGTGGTGCAAAATGGCATCCTTTGCCACATTCTAATGCAGTTTCTAACACTGTATTTTTACAGTAAATTTGATATGCATCATCTAGTACAACCTGCCCAACATCAGGTACAACTTAACCATTACAGTACTGCAGTGAATATCAGTTAAAATATGTCATACTTAGGAGCAGCAAAGACAATTAATCTATGTCCCACCTTTCCATCACATCCAGGTCTCTAAACGATAAAACAGACTATATCATAACCCCCTCAAATAAGACTAGTAGCCAGAAAGAACTGCAAATGAAGTATAAAAATAGAACACTGACTGTAAACAGACACTTGGTCTATCAAGATCAGTCTTGTCTACTCAGACTGAGAGCAACTATTCAGGGGCTTGGGTAGAGGTCTTTCACATAACTTACTACCTGATCCTTTTAACAGGAGATGCTAGGGATTGAACCTGGGATCTTCTGTACAGGTACAGTACTGCAATGCTCTACCATTGCAATACTGTCCCATCTTCTAATTATAGGCTTGGGTAAACAGAAGCATACGTAATTGACTCATAAAATCAAATTATCTATACTTATTTCATTGTGGATTCACATCTGGGTTTGGGATGGAAACGTCATTGGTCTGTTTCACTGGTGATCTTCATCAGGACAGAGACAAAGGGAGAGTCTATTGATTCTCCTGGGTCTCTTGGTGGCTTTCAGTACTATCAACCATGGCATCATTTGGGAGAGGCTGGCTGGCTGGGGTACCATGCTCTTGTGGTGCTGCTCCTGCTTGGCAAACTGAATCCAAGAGGTGCTATTGGCGGACTGCTGCATTATGCTGTGGAGTCCCAGAGGGATCCATCTTGCCCTCCATCTACATGAAACCACTGGAAGAGACTGCCCAGGATTTGGGAGTGCATTGTTGCAAACATGTCAATGGCACCCAGCTCTATTTTCTCCTTAATTGCTGAGTCAGGTGGGTCTGTGGAAGTTCTGAACAGATGCCTGGAGAAGTGAAATGCAAGTTTATTTGTTTATTTATACACTGCCTCACCTCTATTTAGTGTTCGAGATGATTTACAATTATTTATAAACTACATAAATAATGTGTAGAAACTCATTTTAAATCTATTTTAAAGCTTTCGACTCACACCAATGCATGTACTGGTTTCTGATGTGAGTGGGCCTATTCATTTCAATGAACTGGGAAAACATCAGCTGAGAATATCCTCTTGACCATGCCACCCATATGATACGTGCATTTGATTAGGAGTACAGAAGGATTTCCCTCTGATGCTGGGGTGGTGGAGGCCTCTTTCACTGTCCTGCAGGCCCACACAGCAGAGGAGAAGGCCAAAAATGCCTTTCCTGCCATGGCTGCCGTTTGAGGGGCGGAAAAGCCATTTTCAGCTTCCTTCGCAGTCCTGTGGGCCATGGCTGCCATTTGAGGGGCGGAAAGGCAGTTTTTGGCTTCCTCCGCTGCCATGTGGGCCTGCAGGACAGTGGAGGAGGCCTTCACCACCTCAGCATCAGATGGAGGTAAGTGTGGGGCTGGGGCTGGGCTTGGGTGGGGGGTGAAGGGCTGGGGCTGGGGGCTGGGGGTTGGGACTGGGGGGTGGAGGCTGGGGGTTGGGCTGTTTAAAGGGCCCTGCCACTTGCAAGCGGCAGGTCCCTTTAAACTATCAGCTGGCAGGCAGTGAGGAGGGATCCTCCTTGCCGCCTGCCAGCTGATAGTTTAAAGGGACCTGCCGCTTGCAAGTGGAAGGAAAAGTTTAAATGGCCATTTAAACTGGCCCTTTAATACGAACCAAATGAACCAGTAGTCCAGTTCGTGGAAGGGGGTGGTTCATGGCTTTTTTTGTTTTGTGTTCATCTCTACTGATAACTGCTCTCTGCACCCAGTAAATGTCAGCTGAAACATAATAATTGAATGAGTAAAGCAAATGTAGTGTGTTATACTTGTAAATAGTTTCAAGCCAAGAATGCATAAAGCAATGCTACCAGTACCACAGAACAGTGATGTCAGGTTTGTTTTTGCTGCATTATGTTCATGTTAGGTTGTCTAACATTACCCTTGTTCAACCCCCAGCATCCAGAAACGACGTTTTGTAGAAGTGTTTGTTGGCCCTTCTTTTTGTCTCTGGCTACTGATAAAGACTGCATTAAGGTGTCATTTTGACTAGAGCACTGAACTGCCCCAGAATGTATTTTCTTATGTCATTATATAATTGTCAATTGCTGGTAAAGTATCAAGAAATGTGTTCAGCCTCACAAACTGCAGGTGCAAGTGGACGGTCTAATGTAAGTTTATGCAGCCAAAGCAATTTTCATTTTAATGGCTTGGCAGGTTGAGGAAAGTTATGTGTTCTCTGAAATTTCCTTTGCAAATTCCGCAGACTTTAAACTAAATGATACTACATTATTACAAAACTTCCATAGAGATTTTCATCAGATGTGGACATAAAAATATTTTACAAACAGTAAATAATCCTAGTAAAATATTTCAGAAAGGAAAGGCAATGACATAATTCCTTTTCTAAATTGAAATCCTGAAGTACTAAGATATTAGATGTAAGATCACACATAAACTTAGCTGTAAAGTTGGGGAAGGCATGAGTTTATCAGGACTGGTGCATTTCAGTTTTAGTCAACATATTCTAGAATATTAAGATTGTAGCTACAACTGGAAGGTGTGTTCAAAATCCTTTAAGCTTCTAATACTGTTCTCTTTTGCAGCCTGACTTTACTTTGAGCTGAGGCTAAATGTGGGTAGCAGGTTAGACTAACCCAGTTCATTTAATATATTATTCTATTACTGGTGTATAATTCTATGTTTTTATTTGAATAGCATCTAAACAATCCTCTGCTACCAGTACTCAAAACTGATGGAAGCTATAAAAATGAAGACTACATCCTCTTCTTCAGAAGAACCTAATAGATTAAAAAAGAACAGTGGTTGAAAGATTACTCTTACTGATACAGAAAGGAATGGAGGTAGACAGATGTTGTCATGGAATTTTAGTTTCTGGATCTGACTATTTTAACAAGATTGTCAAAATTAGTTATTTGTAATTCATAGAATTTGAAATCTGAACAGTTCTCAGCATGGATTGGTATGGGACTCTTTTTAAATATATCATTCTAGAGCAAATTACACATCTGTGACCTGAATAGTTTAAGTACCTTATTAGAACTGACCAAAGATCCTTCTAACTAGAGATGGGCACAATCCGCATTACGATAAAAAAAAAACTCACGATAATGGTGATCGCGTGATCGTGACCCGGCTGATCGAGATCATCCACGGCCAACGATCCAGCGATAGGGAGAGGCCTGGATCGTTGCGTTCGGGCTCGGATTGGGGATCCAGACACTCAGGCGCCAGCAATCTATTCCCCTGGCAACGGAGCCAGGGGAAAGCCTGAGCTCTGTTTTCCCTCCTTCTGTCACCCTGGAAACCTGAATGGAAGCCCAGCTTTCCTTGATCAGCAGGGCTTCCTTCCAACCACGGAGCAGCAGAGCAGTCACCAGTTGGGAGAAGACACCCAGGGGAGGGAGGGGGAAGGTGGTGTTCTGTAGCCATGGGCACTCCAATCTCATCCCTGCAAACCCTGATAGGCAGCTCTGACGGCCAAACACAGACCTCCTGTGTTGCTGAATGGGACCCGGCGGCCACCATCAGCACCCATCATTCATGTATCACTGGGAATACCAGCGTGCTCCAGTTTGGCCTAGCGGGCGGGCACATGGGGGGTGTCGCCAGCGAGCGGCCAGACCCCCCACCCCCTGAGGGGAGGCGGCTCATTGCCACCTCCCCGTGCCTGCCAGGCCCGGCGGCCGCCGCCACCACCCACCTTCCCACATAGCTGGGAATAGTAGCACGCCCCGCTTTGGCCTCCACGATCCACGATCCATGGATCGGGAATGGGAGATGTTCGGTGTGGATCGTTAATTCGGGATCGTCGCCGGCGCCAATCCACGATCAGCTGGATTGTTAATTTTTTTGGGATCATGCCCATCTCTACTTCTAACCCAGTACTACCCTACCAAAGATTCTAGGAAATCTGCAATGGAGATATGATAAATCCACCCTTTTGATTGTTCCACAGCATCCCGTAGTCAGAGGTATATCGCCTCTAAAATGTTCCATTTTACGTTTACATTTCAGAAATCTATTTTAAATTTTCCTTTTCTTTTTAAAAACAGGGAAACAAACCATTGCTGTAAAGTTTTAAAAAATGACATTGAGGCAATTTAAAAAGTATTTCAGATTTATTATAATAGCCGTACTGCCTCTATTCCAAGTGGTCCATCAACTAGACAGCATTGTTTTCACCTAATTACTTTTTTCAAGGCCTACAATGGCTTCAGCTCTTGAGATGGCAGTCCTGACTAGAGATGGAAATTAACAGCAATACGAACTAAAAAAAGCCACAAACAGCCCAATCAGCTGTTCACGAGCAAGCTGTTTGTGAGGCCCCATTCTAAACGATCAGGTGGTTGTTGCAAGCCTCGTTCCTTGCTGTTCCTTGCTGTTCGTCAAGCCAGACAATCTGGCACCTGCAATCAATTCCCTTGGCAACTTAGACAGGGACTGCCTGAACTCTGTCTGAACTTCTGCTGTTGCCCTGGAAATCCCAACCTAAGTCCAATTTAGCTTGATAGGCAGGTCTTCCTTTCTTTGTTCATTGTTCATGGATGGCAATGAACAACGAACACCATGGTTTTTTTTTTCTGTTCATGCCCATTTCTAGTCCTGACACCAAGGAAGCCAAGAGTTTGGAAGCAATGGAATTCAAACACTAGCTAAGGCCCTGTCTTTCATTCAGTGTGGTTGTACCTTAAAACTGTTGGGTTGCTGACATTTTTTTAAAAAGTAATTCTGGCCTCTCCTCTGTTGATTCAACCACCCTACTCTTTCAAATGATAAGAAACCAAATATATTGTATATCTTGTATGTTTTGCAGATCTGTAAAAGTCTAGACAAATGTTAAATTCCACCATTATATCAACAGATATGGTTTCATTACTTACTTTGTTATGTATGCAGCATGGGGCATGTATTATCATGTTGTGGTCCACTGCAATATCCTAGAAATATGGAATCCCTAGGAATATGGGAAGGCTTCTTCTCATGGTGAACTGCTGGTGTATAGCCATTCACCATGTCATAGCAAATCACCAACATTGTTTCCTGGGCTGTGATAAAGTGGACAGATATTCATAGGTGGTTGCTGTTCACAAATCATCGTCCCTGCTGAGTAGCCATAGTGTGGATTTTAAATGTATATCATGAAGTTGATTGTGTGAATTGGCCCTAAGATTTGCTATATCTTTTCCAAGCAAACATTACATATTTAAAAGTGTAGGCGAGCCCATACCTTTGGAATACTCCATAGTAACCCCACACCCCCCAATGCTTCAACTAAACGTTTTCAATGGTATTAACTTCTGGATAAATGTGCTGGGGTTTGCAGTCTAATTTTGATGGGATTTATAACATTACTATTAGGCATGAATAGATACTACATCCTTTCCTTCAATTTTAGCATACCAATTCTGATTTGAATGTCTAACTCACAGTGCTTCTTTGGTTGCTTGCCAATACACTAAGACACATTTCAGAATACAGCAATGTTGACAACCAAATCTACCAAAAGTAAACTGGCATTTGCAATATTAATAATTATTGTAATGATTAAGCATTAAATATGGCTTACTGTAAAACAGATAATTATAATAATACTGTGAATCTTTCATAGGTAAGCAAAGCCATGATGAGATAATGGCAGTTATATTTTCCTTTTTCTCAGACATGGAATTTTCCATCAGCATTAGGGTGATCTGCAAATTCATCCTGATACGGGAAATGTATTTCAGGGGAGGGGGTTGTACATTCCCGTCTCTGAAGTATAATTTCAGTTATTAGGAAGCATCATTTAGCATTATCTTTGATAACGTTAAATTAGGTTGGTTGATACAAAGTGTACATCAGGCCCACAAAGTGCTACTGCAAATAAATGCGTTGAGATAATGAAGCAATAATAAGCAATGAATATTCATTTAAGCCTTTTCTCCTCAAGATAACAGTAATGAATAATTGAATATATCAACATAAACATGAAACATGCTGGAGCGGAATTTACCACTAACAGCCAAACCAAAAGCATATCTAGGTATATGGTATAACCTTCACAAAGCAGATTTTTTAAAATGTGCAGGGAGAATCTCTTGGCTGCAAGTGAACCATGCAAGGGGGAAATTTAACTTTTAGATGCCTTGAGAACTTCAGCATGAATATGCTCACCAGCTGAATATCAGTTGTCAAAGTTCCTCATTTACATGCACACTGAGGGCCAAGCTACACATGACGAATGACACTTGAATGGCAAGTGTATTTCTCCCTGTTCACTTGCCCTCCACTCAATCCACTTGCCATTCAAGTGTCATTCGTCATGTGTAGCTTGGCCCTGAGCTCCTAATTACCTTGGCTTGATGTTCCCTGGTGAAGTTTATCTTATAGATAGTACCATGCCAAGCACCTTTGAATCTGTGCAGAAACCATTTAGTTTTTGCTGCTACTTTTCCCCAGGTCAATCAAGAACCATCTAATTTGCTACAAAGAAGCAGTATTCTTCCAGTGTCATGGTAATTCAGGTCATTGAATTAACCCTCCAGTGTAAAGCATGGAATCACCATTAGTTATTTTTCCAATATATTCCGTATTCCCCAGCTGAATCTTATGTCAGACTATTCACAAGACTAGTTGCTATTTATTGTTTATTTTTATTTATTTATGTCATTTATAGTCCGCTTTTCTCACTGAGACTCAAGTCGGATTACATAGCGTGTGATTAGTACCATCAGTAGCAAGGACAAGGGCATGCATTTCCATACAATATCAAAGTCCAGTAGCACCAGATGCATCTGACGAAGAGAACTGTGATTCTCGAAAGCTTATGCTACAGTAAAGTTGGTTAGTCTTAAAGGTGCTACTGGACTCTTTTCGATTTTGCTACTACAGACTAACATGGCTAACTCCTCTGGATCCATACAGTATCAAGGACACTGTATGCTAACAATACCATTTTATGGCAAATCCCTCACATCATTATCGTATTAAAATGTTCATTATAATCAACCCCTACAGTTTTTTTCCTTTTAAGATTGTTTGTCTTTAACTCTATCCTGGAACTATCTAATGACAGTCAGTGGCTACAAGTTTACAGACAAAACTGTAATCGAGCTGCCCAGTTCTCCTTCTTACTATGCTCTCACCTCACATTATTTTTGTATGTGCAGACACCATGATTACTACAAATATTTTTTTCTATCTGCAGAAAAGCTGGTTGAATCCATCCCTCAACCTATAGTGAGGTATAAAATAGCTGGCCAGTAGCTTTGAATTATATGCCAGTCTTTGACTTAAATTGTTTGATCAGTCTTAATTTCTAGTGTTTCGCATGTAAATTTCCAAGGAGGGGCCCAAAACCTAAAATACCAATGTCACCAATTGATCATACAGTAAATAAATGTCTGGGCATAGAGTGCACAGATAGCTATACCTAGGGTCTGTCAGCACTGCTGTTACTTCTACAAGCATATGGATGGGATGATGGCATGAGGCTAGGAACGGCTGGCAATACTCCCAGCACAATTCTTCACTCCCCCTCCTCACCCACACTAGTATTTTTAATAAAATCAGTCTAATAAAAGCAAAAATATTGAGCTATCTGATGACTCTTCACTAGAAACTAAAGCATCAGTCCTCATTTTCCCCTCTCCCATCCCAAGAGTTCAAGGAGGGAGAAGGTAATTGGTTATGAGACTGCAGTAACAACAACAACAATATTTGAGTTATATATCAGCCTTCAGGACAACTTAACATCCACTCAGAGCGGTTTACAAAATATGCTATTATTATTCTCACAACAATCACCCTGTGAGATGGATGGGGCTGAGAGAGCTCTGGAAGAGCTGTGACTGACCCAAGGTCACTCAGCTGGCTTCAAGCGGAGGAGTAGGTAATCAAACCGAGTTCTCCAGATTAGAGTTCCTGTGCTCTTAACCACTACACCAAACTACAAGATGATGCTGGTAAACTAAAATGGCCTCAATATTTATGTAAGGATTATATGCAAAGGACCTTCAGTGGCATGTATCACTAAAAATCCGTATGAGGAAAGGAACTTTACAACTCTGAAGCTGTAGGAGGCAAGTAGCTAAAGGTTGGTAATGAGAGACAATAACTCTATTTATACTCTGCATTTCTTGTAGAATTTTAAGATAGTTCAGTGTTTAACAGTGGATGAATTTTGTCCCTGTTCTATCCCCTGGATACAGAATCTGTAAGATCCAGTGGCTGGATTAGAAAATATTTGCAGGGGATTATCACATATACCTTGGTGTTATACTTCTATGTCTCTTTTAAGCTCTGAGCTGTCGATATAGGAAATGTATGCTAAAATGTCATGCAGTCAGAGCTACTCAAAATGTGTGAGGCAGAACTGAACTTGGATATAGATTCTATATCATTATACTTTGGAGTCAAATTATAATAGAGGATCTACCAACTGGAAGTAGCTTTTAGTTTAAAGAACTATACATTGTCAGTTTTCACTCATGAGATGAATCTTTTCTTGAGATACTTAAAATATATCCCTTTAGATGCTATTTATCTAAATATTACATATTTTTGTTAGATGGTTGAATCAAGAGCTGTAAATGTTATATATTCATTTTACAACAAAAATCCAAGCTCTGCTGGTATAACAGGTGCAACTGTCAAACGTTTCTCATTAGAAAAGTAATTAATATGCACAATTCTGTTTGCCAAGCAATCTGAAAATGAATCAAGAATTAAATTAGACGCAACACTCTATTTCCAATTTGGCTTCAAATGGAATTTAGGAATGCATTTAGGGCAAATTCCAAAGATAATCTTTGAAGGTCTCAGTTTATTTTTCAGACCTTATTGTTATTAGCTTAATAATTCTGAAAAAATGCAATAACATTAGACAACATTGCTCATTGCTTTGGATAATCAAAGCATGGATAGTATGCCATGGAATACATGCTAAAGTCAATACATTTGAATCCATTGTATTATATGAGATGAAATTATAGCCCATATTGCAGTGTGAGTGAAGATGTTTAATGGTATTTCCTCTCCTAATTTGAACAATAAGCCTGCTGTGGACTATGTTCGTCCCATTCTTATCAAGCATAAAAACTTCTCAAGCATCAGCTTCAAGAGAAACCATCCTTCCTCTTTGCCCAGTCCTGATTTGATAGATCCAACAGCTTTAATGGGGTTTCCTGAAATTTCATGGGGGATTTTTGCCAATTCTTCCTCCTGTAGCAGAACTTTAATTCCTTTCAAGCTACTCTTGAATGTTACCTGCCCCTCAGGACCAGCATTATGGGGAGAATTTGGGCTGTGGTGGAAAGAAGGGAAATTTCATTCTGTCTGCAGAAATTTTAGGCAAGATCCAAGGCATTAAAAAACAACAATAAATTCAAAAATATTTTGTCGAAGGCTTTCACGGCCGGAGAACGATGGTTGTTGTGGGTTTTCCGGGCTGTATTGCCATGGTCTTGGCATTGTAGTTCCTGACGTTTCGCCAGCAGCTGTGGCTGGCATTCTCAGAGGTGTAGCACCAAAAGACAGAGATCTTTTGACACTGAGAGATCTCTGTCTTTTGGTGCTACACCTCTGAAGATGCCAGCCACAGCTACTGGCGAAACATCAGGAACTACAATGCCAAGACCACGTCAATACAACCCGGAAAACCCACAACAACCATCAAAAATATTTTAATTATATGAAATTACATGGGGCTTTCAAACACAAAACAAAAAAGTGGATAGCCTGTCTAAACATGAGAAAAGGGTTGAGGAAATGAGCAATAGATTCAAGATGACCTGAGTCATTTGAGAAGCAAACGTGGTTGGAAACATGGTCACCCAGGAGAATTGACCAAAAATGACTCTGTTTTTATGCACATTTATATAACATCTGAGTACCAGTGCAAGCTTTCAGCCACTCCTTCCCCCATTATATCAATGCATTTGATTATCCTTGACACTACAGACCACTTCCCACAAAGCTGTGATCAAGAAGAAGTGGTTTATAAATATCAGACTGTAAAATGGATGATGAACCACCTGTTTATTTCTCTAACTGATCTCCATCCAATTTAACCCATTGTTTAAACCATTACAGTAAGAAGTAAAGTTTTGGCAATTCATAAATAGTGTCACAGTTCTGTAAATTCTTTACAACCATGTTATTATAATAAATTAAGCTTAGCATATGTGTGACCATCAGGAAAGCTTCTGGGATAGGGAAGTGTTGATGTTCTTAAGGAATTCAGTCTGGATTTCTCATGAAAATATCAGTATCTCTAAAAAGAAGCCAGCTGTATCTATTTGTGCTATTTTTAAATGGCGTTGACAGAAGGCTCCCCCTTCCATTCTTTCCAATGGCACTAATTTATTAGCAAATGTGGATTGCAGTTGCTGAGGAATTTTCCCAGCACACACCAATAAATACACAACAAAACTCTGATAATATGGCAGATATTTGGAGAAGTATGGGCTACAAAGGATCCTGAGTTAACTTAAGCACCTAATTGCTGTCTTCTTGTGCTTAGACAAACAGCACAAATGAATAACTCAAACAGGGCACAGTATCTTATTCCAGGACACCAAAATACTGGACAACACTGCCAACTACTTTGTCAGACTGCACAGGGAAGCCATTGAAATTCACAAGCATAAGCAAAACTTCAACAGGAAAGAAGAAACCTTAAGAATGAACAGAGCATGGTTTCCAGTTCTGAAAAACACCAGGCTAACAAAACATTCTATACCCGACAATAGCCCTGCAGAGAAGATTAGCACATTAAGCACCAATCCATATGCAAAAGAACCTCCTCAGGATACAGTGAAGCCTCCCGCCATTAGCATTCCACACTCTGGGAAACTCTTACAGGATGACTAAGCTCAACCCCACCCCTCCTGAGTAGATATAAATGACCTGCCAACATGTGCACTGTGACACTGAGAGATCTCTGTCTTTTGGTGCTACACCTCTGAAGATGCCAGCCACAGCTGCTGGTGAAACGTCAGGAACTACAATGCCAAGACCATGGCAATACAGCCCGGAAAACCCACAACAACCAGCACAAATGAATACCTGTGTTGGCCTCATGCAGAAAAGACATGGCCTTCCTAGGATATGTATGCCCCACCTTCTCTGGTAAGATTTTCAGGTTATTACTACTGAGCTCTGTTCTCACTGAAATACCAGTGCCGCAGAGTTTATTGCTGTTTTATACTTGTTTTAGCTGTCCTGCTGGCTTGGTGGTTTTAATTATTTTTGAGTTTGAAGGGGTTATATAATTTTCGAGTTGTTCTATGGCTATTATTTTGTTTTGGCTGTTGGATTGTTTATTATTATATTGCTGCATATTATTGTTGCCCATCACTGTTATTTAAAGTTTGTGTGTAACAGCTGAAGTAATTTTCAAAACAACTAAAGCTAAGGAATGGCCTTTGGTGTTGAGATCTTGTTAACTGCTTAACAGTGTCATCCTAAGCAGGGATAAGCCACTGAGCAGCTGTTAAGATACCAAATGCTCTAGTCCTACTCACTGCCATCTGCTGGATTGATGCTTCATCTGCATTTTTCCTATTGATCCGCATGGGATCAGAGCCCATCACTCATTCTCATTGGTAACTTCTGGACTAGTTCCCAGCCTTTTCTGACCCATAGGAAATTATTGCCATGTTGGTTTTTAAGGGCTGTTATTTTAGTACTCTACAGTTGGTTGGTTGAGATAAGAGAATTACCAGAGCATAATGCAGAGATAAGGTCTCAGAGGAAAGAACACTGGTGATTCCAGATTTTAAAATGTCAGTATCCCCCACTCCTGTTGTTGGACTGGGAGAACAACCTGTAGACACTGAAAGAGAGGAAACTGAAATCTCAAGACCTTTATTCCTTGTCAGGAGGCCACAAACCCAGGATAAAGAAATTGCTAAAGAATTTGCTATAGAAACTCTTCCTGAACCTGCTGAAGTACAGATGGACAGAGATGGCATAGTTTCCTGAAATGATATGATTATGGTCTGTGGGTAGGGGGAGAAAGAGTTGGGGGGGCATGGTTTTTAAAGGGCTTTTCATTGGAAAACCTGGGATAATTTTGGGAGCACTGAAAAAAACTTCTATAAAATATTTTCACTTTTGAATTGAATGAAATACTTCTTAAGAGAAAGTTTTTCTCAAAATGTACAGAATGTAATTTTTCATGTAAGATTGTCTATGATATTCAATAAAGAAAAGATTTATATATTTTCAAGAATATGTTTTTAAGTGTAAATAATGTTGGCAATATAATTAATATTCTATAAGAGCAAGATTTTGGTCCAGTAGCACTTTAAACCAACTAGATTTTCATGACTTGAGAGAGCCTGAGGGCCAAGCTACACATGACGAATGACACTTGAACGGCAAGTGTATTTCTCCCTGTTCACTTGCCCTCCACTCAATCCACTTGCCAGGCAAGTGTCTTTCGTCATGTGTAGCTTGGCCCTGAGAGAGTTAAATCTCTATCAGATTCCATAATGTGTTTAATGATAATATATTATTAAAGAGTTCAATATTTTCAGTGTTATAAAGTTTAACTTGATATCCAGATATGCTGGTAGGACTACAATAAAGTGAGGGCAGATGTACAGAAGAACCATGCTGAAACCAATTCCAATGTTAAAAAGATTAGGAATAAGTCAAGTGTGTGTAAAAGCCCACTGCCACGAGGTGCTAGGCTTAGTCGTTGGAACAGAACTTCATCTATTTTGTTTCACCTGTCTTTTTTATTATACAGACAGAATTACCAGAGCAGTCCAATGTGTTCTATAATTGATAAAATACAGAGAGTTGGCAACTTCTCTTCTTTTTCACTATAATATGTGTGTTGGTGTGATCAGTAAAAAAAAATGTAATGAAAAAATAATGAGATATTCACTTCCAAATGGCATGGCTCTTTTTCCAAATGAGTCTTCTATTACAACACAAAATTATGTACAAAATAATGATCTAACATTATTTCTCAGCTGTGTTATGGATTATGATCTTAGAAAGTGGTTATGTAGGTCTCTTAACTTCTTGCTTTGGAAAAACAGGTGTTTGAGGCTGTGGTATTCTGTTAAATAGAATGTTATGAAATAGATTGTAAATTTAAGAATGGTCAAAAGGTAAAGTTGTTTTAAGTCATAGATGGAATATATCATTGTATGATCATAAATGATCTATCCCTCTCCCAAAAATCATTATTGCCATCTTTATAACTGCCAAAAGCAAATTGACCCAGATTTTCATTTTAGAAGACACTGGTTAACCACAAAACTACTTAGGCAATGGGTAAATCATATTATCTCCTTATATACATTTGGTAACACAGCGAAAAGAATACCTTATTTGATCTACCCTTTGATCTACCTAATGTTTCTGAAATCCTTTCTGAATGAATAGCTCTGCCCAATCAACATGATTGTCTTCGTGCACATTACTCTGATAAAACTTGTCTGTGGGAATTTATGAGATTTAAATGTGCAAAAAACCATGTTTTACGATGGGAGGGGAGGGGAGAGCCAGTCCCGGTGTGCTGAATCATACTGAAGTTCAGGCTAAGGATAAGGATCTGAATGGAAAATGAATAAGTGCCTTTCTATTTGGTGTGCTAGCTGCAACTTCTGGGCTGCTCAAGGAAGTGAACTTTTATGAAGAGAAGCTTGAGAAGGCTTCAGTGGTGGTGATATGATCTTTGAGCCTCCATAATAGAAAGGAAGTCAGGGGAGAGAAAGGAGCTGTGGTTGTGGCAGATAATGGAAAGAGTAGGTGGGAGAAAAGTAAAAACATTGGAGATTTGGGATGGCTGTCACACCGATTGCTGTCAGGTTGGGGCACAAATTTCTTTCTGAAATGGTTGTATAGGTCACTGAATAAACACTTCAGAAAGTATCACTTGAACAACTGTCACCTATTATTAAAAGGTTTCTCTGCTAGTCTTGCAGGATTTGAGTCCAGTGGTACCTTAGAGACCAACAAGATTTTCAGTGTGTAAGCTATTGAGTCATAGCCCCCTTCTTCAGGCAAAAATCTTGTTTGTCTCAGTGTTGCCACTGGACTCAGATCCTGCTGTTCGTCTGCAGTCCAATATGGCTACCCATCTAAGTTTGCTAGTCTGGGTGGTTTTCATGTCACAATTCTTTGGTCTAATTCTGGTGATGGTGTACAGTCTGATCCCTGGTCTGTCATTCCTCAGATCAATGGCGACCTCAAGGCCTAACCCAGGAACAGAGATTAAGCATCACTGTTCTAAATAGAGTAACACCCTTCTTTAGTGGACTTAGAAGGGTGTGACTCTGCATTGTGGCTCTTCACTATGTGAAAATGTGGCCATTTAGCTTGATTTGGGGATGTGTATAAAGTAGTGTATGGGTTTAAAGACAACTCACTATAATGTGTCAGCAAGAGAAAGTGTGGATGTGTGGCTGCATGAATTAAAGGACATATTTCAGTTGGAGAAGGGTATTTATGACTTCAAGGGGATATTTAGCTGGCACCTGCATTACCTTTCTCTATTTCACACTTACTGGGTGTATGAGTTTTCTGTTCAGCACACGTTAGTGTCTCTAAGTAAAAATGACATTTAATTTTAAGCACCAGTGCATACCATTTTTATTTAATGTTCCGTGTCTCCTGGGTGCAGAAGAAGGAACTGTGCTGCATAGTACCTGCCAGACTCAAGAAACATGATTCAAGAAGAAAAACCTCAGAGGAAGACTATAAGTGCATATGACTTAAATTTTGCATTTTAAATTGCCAGCTAATGTCCAGAAGCACATTTACTTCCTTATCTGTTGCCTGTGCATTAGCTCTGAAACACAGCCTTATACTGACTGAAACAAGGCAGTACAGATTCAGTACTTGTGTACCAAGATATGTTTATGGTTTAAAAATTCATGAATGTGATTGTGGTCTTCTGTTTCCAAACACCTGTGAATGAGTGTGCAGTATAACAAGCCATAGACAAATGACTTTGTCTTTTGTATATTTCCAAGCTAAGATCTATTTTGTCAAGATTCAATTTTTCATTTAGTTCCTCTTGGAACTAATATAGCAATGGATTGAAAAGTGAAACTAGCCTTTGAAGAATTGTCAAAGGCAAAACTCAACTGTGTTAAAAGGCAATTCCAAGTAGTTCAGTAAGGCACATGGTGGATCTCCAGTGAGATTTCTACTAGCAGCAGCAATGGTAGATGGCCCAAGGTTGGCTCTTGTTTAATATAAGCCAGAAGTACTACAGAACTGGATACAGTACCTATTTAGGAAAATCTGACCAAGAAGCCTAAAGAATTAGCACAAAATTGGAGTGTCACAATTGGCATTCTTCTGTTACTTCTGATCCACTTGGAACAGACCTGAGTAAAGTACGTTTTTTTGTGTGCCACCTTGTGCAGTCAGTGCACTTTTATGGTGAATCTAAACTCAGAATTGAATTTTCATTCCCCCCTCCCCAAACTGTTGCTAGTTGCAACACCTAATTCTTTTCTTTTTTAAAGTATGAAATCTAGGATTTTGTTGAAGGAGTCCAAAGGGCTGTAGCATGTATTTAGTTCCATTATACCTCACTGGAAACTGCTGGCCGGATCTGAATTTGAATCAGTCGTCAGTTCAAACCATCCTAGAAAACATGTCACAAGCTTGGGGTCTTTGTAAGGGCAGGATTGAATCCTTTAAGTGTACAATATTTTTCAAAATGTTACACAGATGTATAAGAATGGGTAGAAAGAAAATAATCTCAGAGGGAATAGGCAAGGTATTTAATATGACCTATTTCTTTATAAAACATATCAGTTCTTCGAAAGCTTCTTAAAAGGGAAAATGAGTTCCAAGGCAGCTGAAAACCCAACAATTTTACAAGCTCTCTTTTTTTTCCTTGGAGGTTTCAAAGTGACACACAGAGCATCATACAATTTGCTACAGGTTTTTTTTATTTAAATTGGTGAGAAATTCTGTAAGTTATTTTGATAAATGGAGCCATTGACTCAAGCCAGTCAAGATACATCTGAATAACCTTGTATAAATATGGAGATGTTCTACGTATCCCACATTCATCCCTAGAGTAACTCCTGAAGGCAGCAAAATTATATCAAGGATGAATTTGAGCCATGAATTTTACAAAGTGCTGAGGCAGAAAGGTTGGTTTATACTGATCATTCTTCCCTACCAGATCCTCTGCTAGTGATGAGAACATAGTACACAAGGCTTTTTGTTAAACAGTGGAGCACAATGTGCTCTTCTAATGCCGCATGCAAATTCATAGTTACAGAAATTCAGGGGAGGGGGACAGAAATAGAGATCAATATTATAATAGCTCTGGTAACAGAAAATCCTACTCCTCCTTGCAGTGAAATCCTAAGCAGGGTTGCTACAGTCTAAACCCACTGAAATCAATAGGCTTAGATTGGGGTAACTCTGCTTAGGATTTCACTATTTGAGTAGGAAAATACGTTGATCTGACTCTGGACCTTAGTGCCTATCATTTTGTAAATCAAACAAGTTTCTTCTTATTTTTGAGCAAAGAAAAACAAGCAAAGTGGAAGGTAGAAAATATATTATTAACTTTAATGCAACAGTTTTTGGAATAATCACAATTTATGCATAAAACCCAGATTGTAGTGGCAATCTAATTTTCAGTTTATTGTTTATGAACTAGGGGGAAGGGGTGTTCTTTACAATTCTTGACCATATTGTAACAGCCTGTTGTAGTGGGAACCCACAGCCAACCACAAATTTACCAACTCAAGCTTCATTGCAGAACTCAGTACCAGGACTGATGGTCTCATCAGATATAGTTGGTGCATCCAGCCTTCTAAGATGTATGTGGCCAGCCAATTGGAATAGGGATGGTTAATGTGGGGCATTCTCTTGGGGGAGGCTGAGAGTGTCCTGGGACAGTAAGAGGATTTAAGGGACACACCCTTCCACAGGAGGGAAGAGAGCTAGGCACTGATACCTAGTATGGTGATATTGTTATGCTGGGCACTGGAGGAAGAAGCACGGCACAGTTTTGAGATGGAGTAGGTGGCTCCAATGATGTGAGGGGAAAAAAGTTTTGTAACCTAACTTGGAAACCCAACTAAAAAGATTGTTGCACTCCTCCAGATCACCAATCAGTGACAGCATCTGTCCAGCCTTCTGTGGCCTCCTTTGAATTCCTAGGGCAATTTTCCATTTGGAAAATGAATCTCAGGAGTTCATATTTCACATAAAGTACCAATGTAGGTACTATGGCCACAAATGCTGTGCCAATGAAGGTACATATTTTTTCAGCACTCTGCAATTTAAGTAGATGGAGATGAGCCTTTGTGGGGTATGGCAAGAGGAACAGCAGTGGAGAAGCCATTAAGAAAAAATGCACAAAGATGCCACAACTGTTCACACAGTGACTACTGACTGGGACAATAGAAGTTGAAGGCCAAACTAGATAATACGTTATACCTGAGTCCACCATGGGAACATAGCACCATTTTAGAGTTTTACTTTTTTACTTTTCAAAACATCAAAAGGGCCCAATCCTGCTAGTGATCATAATTTAGAAGGATGAGAGCTCCCCCTCCCCTCAAGAAATGGCTCTTTTCAGCGTTTGAAATTTGTCATGTTTGAGGTAGGAGACAGGAGCCCCTCTACACTGCTACATTGCAGGCCCCTGTGGCATTTAGAAAAGTTTTAAAAACCTCTAAAGTGGCACTATGTCCCTGTGACAGATTCAGGTGTGCAGTATTGTCTCATTTGGCTTTTGACTATGGGCAGCACTTACTTTCTGACATTCCCTTTGAACATCAACCTTCCAGTGATGTTTGGATCCAGCCAGTTTATATTTAACAGTGTCTTTCTGTAAAAATATTATCACAATGATAACTAAATCTCCAGAGACTGTATGAATCAAAACAAAGTTCTTGGTTTGATTCGTCTGTGTAAAATTCAGATAAACTGCATGGTATGGAGTCAAACTACTGGTGCTTTTAGTACATTATTGGTGACTTTGACAAGCTCCCAATATTCCAAGCATGGGTCTTTTCCACATTTTTGAAATGCCAAGCTTAACAACCTAGTCTGAAGCCAGTACGCTTATCAGTACTCTGTAACCATCATATTTAGAAACTTATAAATAAATTTTACTTTTGATTAAGCAGAAAAGGATATCTTTTTTTTTTTACAACATACAAACAACAAACAGTACACTACATGTCTTGTATTCCCTTCATGCTGCAATTTTTCTTAAAAGTTAAGTTTCTAATATGCTATCAAATTGGTAGGTCTTATACAATACAGATTATATTCAGGATCAGGACTTCTTCCCCCCCCCTCTTGCGTCTCGGTCTCAATTCTCTCTGCGCAGCTGGAGCAGCTGCGCCCGCTCTTTCCTCCCCCCCACTTTCCCCTTCAGACTTCGAACTTTCTTCTTGCTGAAACTCCTGATGGTTAAACAAAAAGTCTGTCAGCTGCGCGTCCGATGTGATCTTGTAAGTTTGATCCTTATATCTGAACCAGACGCCTTCTGGAAACAGCCATTTATATTTTATATCACATTTCCTCAAGAAAGCAGCAAGTCCTTTATACTTGAATCTTCTTTTACGAGCCAAAAATGGAACATCCTTCAATATTTTAACCTTATTGCCCAAATAATCCAAGTCCACATTATACGAATTGTCTAAGATGGTGTCCCGAGTCTTCTTAGATGAAAAGTCAATAATAATCTTGCGAGGCAGCTGCCGCTTCATTGCATACTTTGAAGATGTCCGCCAGACTTCCAAAATATCGCTTTTTAACTCTTCTTTAGTTGCCTTTGCGAAAGGCACCAAAAGTCCAGACACCAAATCTTTTAAATTTTCACTTTGCTCTTCTTTTACATTTTGAAGATGCAATACCGTTTGGGCACGGTCCACTTGTAATCCTATTATTTGATTCTCCAAAAGCTTCACTTCCTTACTTGTTGCTTTCATGAGTACTGCGTTCTCGTGCGCAGACTGCTCTGCTCCGGTCGCTGTTTCTTTAATGGCTTTCACTTCGCTCTCCACTGAATCAACCTTTTGCCCCATTTCATTCAGTTTCACTACAAAGGGCTGCACAGCATCGAAGACTGCTCGTCTCACCATCTCTTCCAAAGTTTCCCCCTTCCCCTGTAACGTCACCATCACCGATTTACTCATTGCTGGGCTCTGCTTTCTTGTCGCCATCTTAGGGGGGGGCGCCAACTAAGTTCCGAAACTCAGTGCAGGGGAAGAAGTCTGCGCCTTTTTAGCTTCAACTCCCACCGATCCTTCGCATACGCTTAAAAATCAGAAGGGATTCGCTTACTTACAGGTCTTCACCTTAAATCTGCTTATTGCCGTTCTCCATGGCCCGGCAGCACACGAGGTGCTGCGCAAGTCTGCTGGCCTCCGTTGGAGCAAGCGGGCAATTTACCCCCTGCATTACTTCCAGGGGGTTCTTCCCGCGGCGCCCCGGATCCAGGCTCCCTCACTGGGAGTCCTGGGGGTTAACCCTCGTGGGTCAACCGCCCGGTCAGGCTGCTCAGACGGTTCCCCCCGGACCTGCGGAGAAAAGCGTCCGACATGGCCGAGAAAACAAAACCGAATCAAAAGGATATCTTTTTTTTTTTTTACTTCACAGCCATCCCCATATACTGAATAGTCTTTCATACTACCATCTGTAACAAAGTCTTCCTACAATACTAGTTAAACTGAAGAGATTTAATGCCTTTGGTGGCAGTGAAAACCTTCTGGGTGCACTGAGGGAGCCTGGGAGGCTGTAATATATAGGTTATACAAACAGGGCAAAACATCACAAGTGGTGTTAGCAATGGGATTCCTACCCCAAAGAGAAGGTGTTTTTAAGGTATAAGCCTGTGTGAAGCAGATAATACCCAAAGCTCTGTATTTATGGACATAGAAGGAGTGTTGGGTGTCACTAGAGATGGGCACAAACAGGAAAAAAAATGAACATGATGTTCGTTGTTCATTGCCATCCATGAACAGGGACTCACGAACAACCACGAACATGGCCCTGTTCATGAACATGTTCATGGCTGGCTGTTTGTGGGGGCCAGCAGGCTCTCCCCCAGCCATCATCCAAGTCAAGTTCCCTACTGCACCACTCCCAGAAACCTGACCTGAGCAGGCAGCAGGAAAGGTACCAATAATAAATAATAGCTCAGCCCCAGAGCCTTGCAGCAGCCCTGGAACTTGAAGGGGGAGATCCCTACTGCACCACTCCCAGAAACCTTACCTGAGCAAGCAGCAGGAAAGGTACCATTAATAAATAATAGCTTGGCCGAGAGCCTGGCAACAGCCCTGGAACTTGAAGGGGTAGATCCCTATCCCACCACACACAAAGAAAATTCAAGCTCCAATGCACTCTCTCTATCAAAATGCCAACAGCAACTCTCTCCCTCTCCATTGTCTGCAAACTAAGCCAGAGCTGGGAGCCCCCCTCCCCCCTGCTCTTTACTCCCTTGTAACAATTTTTGAGCTCCACACTTGAAAGGAAGACTTGCCTATCAAGCTAAATTGGGCTTAGATTGGGGTTTCCAGGGCAACAGCAGGAGTTCAGATAGAGTTCAGACAATCCCCGCCTATGTTGCCAAGGTAATTGATTGCAGATGCCAGACTGTCTGGCTTGATGAACAGCAACGAACGAGGCTTGCAACAACCACCTGTTCATTTAAAATGGGGCCTCATGAACAGCTTGTTTGAGAACAGCAGATTGGGCTGTCCGTGGCTTTTTTTGTTTGTATTGCTGTTCGTGCCCATCTCTAGTTGTCACCAGAGCCCTCCTTAGGTAAAAGTTTAAAGTAACATAAGGAAAAGCTGTAACAAATGTCCAAAGGCAAGGTTAAAAACCAAACAACAAAATCATTACAATTGTGTTTAAGAAATCAAAGCGTTTTGGCATTCAGGAATACAGTTCTGTCTAAGAAAGGGTAGAATGCCTAGGAGGAGAGGAATCTAGAAATAATGCACTCACCTGCATGCACACCTTGAGAGTAAGAGAACTTTCTTTCCCCCTTTCCCATTGGTTCATTCACTGAGACTCACATGTACGTACTGGATCAGGCTGTTATTGAGTATCAGGCCTTTACATGCCTCCCACACCCCATCCAACTTGTTGTGTTTACACCATGAAGGAACACCAATTTGGAGTGTAAGGCTATATTGGCCAGACAGTCTAACTGCCTATTGTACAAGAACTGAAGGAAAGAGGGAAGGTTCCTATGGTGCCAAAATGGGGAAGGACTGTACTCATGAAGAGGAGGATTGTGGTTTCTATTTTATTGCCAAGTTACATGAGAGAAATTGCTACTAATCTTGGTTGCTTGAAAATGTACAAAAAAAATTGAAATATACTCCAACTCACTTTCACCTTTGTTCATTCTGCTATTTTAACAGATACAAAAATAGCATGATCTAATTATTTCTGTTAATGCTATCAGTTATATAAAGTTTTCAGGTAGAAATCTTCTGCAAAGTGCCTCTTTTAAAACTCACTTTTCAGAGCAGCACTACATTATAGCTGATTGCTATGACTTCTGTGCAGTTTAATTAGCGTTTTAATGCCCCATTACTGTAGCAAAGATTTTTTAGTTTCTTGCGTTAAAATTACAAGATAGCTGGCTGACAACTGGTGTGAAACTTACCCAACGTTCAAGCTATCCATTTTCTTATTATTACTTCACCATCATACATGCATGCAATCATAATTGAGTACTTTAATGGAATAGTCATGCCCATGCCATCTTTTTAAAGGTGAGATTCAGTACCATTAACACATTATTTTTCTGCTAAAATAGAATTTTCAAGGAGTTAGTACAGCAAGGATGCTAAATCATAATCAAGTAATTATCTAATGAGGTAGTTAACTATTCATTTGAGGGAATAGAGTGTAATAGTGATAAAACCCTTTGGTTAACAGTTCCCTAAAACCTGTGTTCCCCATCCATATTTTAATTTGTGCAATGCAAAACTCGACTGCGGTCTTGGGCTTAGAATATAGAGAAACAAAGAATGCCCATTACATTTTAATGGTTTTACGTTAGAACTGTTATTATATGCCTCTTCAGATGACCTACCAAGATAGAAGCCAATGAACACAGAAGGAAAGTGGAAACAATCATGCTGGCCTGAGTATTCACAATCACTGGAATGTGGGCACCTTCTGTGTGTACAGCAACTGCACATAGGTGGTTGGGCCACCAGTGTGCCTATACCTGCCCCTCTATGCAACTAGATATGTCATCAGAAGAGGGCTTAGGAATTCTTTTATTGATCAAAATGATGTGTATATATTAAATTGGAAGCCTGGTGAAGATGTGAAGAATGGGAAATGCAACTGATGAACAGAACTGTGGTTCTCAGAAGCTTACGCTACAATAAAGTTGGTTAGTCTTAAAGGTGCTACTGGACTCTTTACAAGAATGGGGAAGTTTCTATTAGTACTAAAGACCATTCACCTCGGTAACTTTCAGTCTAAAAGTACAGATGTGGTTGTCAGCTCCACTTAGGAATCTATGCAGGGACTAAATATGAGTTGACTGAGGAAAGGTTTGCAAACTGTTGGATTTGTTTAGCAGAGTGAATAAAGCACAGCAGAATAATGCAGCTCAGATATGTGTGTGTTTAACTTCTAAGAAAAAGTTTATTTCTGGAATAAAGGGAAAGGGTTACATGGAAAGAAAACAACAACAGCCTAACTAAACTCCATCTTGCTTCTTTATTCTCTCTTCATCTTTTTCTCTCTAAGAAGAAGAGACTGGAAGTTTTTTCCAAAACTCCACCCCCTTTGGAAGGAAAAGTCTGCTCTACTCCAAACTGGCTCTATGCTAAAATAGCTATCATTGGCCCACAGAAACTTCAGCTTAATTCTTTCATGTGTTGCAAAACCCAACGCAAACTGATGAGTTGATATTCCTAGCAAATGCCAAGGCTTTCTAACTTTTTTAGTTATCAATAATCATGATGTTCCCGAGGAATGTACAGTACAAAGACAAGACTATATTTGCATTATTTTTAACTGTTACTGTGAGCTTTAGCACATTCTGCTACCAAAAATCCCATAACTGGGGCACCTGAGATTACACTCAGCCTTTCAGTTGCTCTGGTATTTGGTAGAATGTGACCACACTAGAGTTATGATTACCAGGTCCCTATACTGTCCTGGTGGGATGGGGCACTTGCCTCACCAGCAGTGTGCTCTCTCTTCGTATGCACACACAGCCGCATGTGCTCCAGCAGCTGCACGATGATGTCACTTCCGGTAATGATGTTATTGTACCATCTATGGGAGCACTCCCACCCTCTGTACAGGGCTGATTCTGCCTGTTTGGGGCCAAAATTGGTCCCAAGTGAAGCATATGTTTCTGGCATGATGACGTCACTACCAGAAGTGACATTATTTCATCCTCTGGGAGTGCGTGCACCACATGTGTTCCTGGCCAATGGGAGGCCAGGACCTGCCGATGGCAGGCAATCTCTGGGGGCTTGACACCTCCTACTGATCTCTGGCAGATTGAAGGGCAAGGGGGCAAACCTCTTGGACTTTGCCCGCCACTGGTGGGCACCTAGGAACCCTAACTAAAGTAGGAATGTAGTTGGACTTGGTAATTATGAATAGCTTGGCCAAGCTAACTGGAATCTGTCTTAAACCAGGTTTAAGTCTTAACCTGCTTTTGAATTCTACACCTTCTATCCTGAATTTTAACTGTTATTTGCTAACCACTTACATGAAGCACCGTTTTGATCTTTGAATAGTTAATTCAGAATTTTTACATCCAACATCCATGTAATTGTCAAGTTCCTTTTTTATATTAGACATTTTTTAGAACTTTCTTTCTTGATTTATTTAAAATTAATGTCCAAATATAGAGGCTTATTTGTCACCTTAATTTATTTAAGTTGTAAGCATTGTTTTTATAAGTAATTATTTGAGGCTCACAGTACCTGCATGTAATTTTTGTTATCGAGTGATCACTTTTATATCATATTTCTCCTGTGGACCTCAAAGCACAAATGGCAGATTTAATCTCACATTTAAATCTGTTTTACGCCAATTTAAATATGATGACTTTCTGCAAACAATCCTTTGACTTGTAGTCTAAAAATTATGGACAATCTTTGATAAAAATTCCTAGCTGTCCCCTATACAACTACCATTTCCTTGGCATGAAGGACTGAACATAAAACAATTTTATTCTTTCCACTGTTGATTCTGTCTTTGGAGTCAAATTACATGAAACAGTGGAAGATCCATGAATGGATCTCCTAATGACCTTGTTGCTAAATTGAAGCTATTGTTTTGAGCGGTTAATACTTTAATCCCATGACATTTGCTTGACCTCAAATGGCCTTCCGGAGCTGCTATTTGCCTTACTCAGGGAAACATGCAGGCCACATACAAGATGTCTTGAATTGGAATCTTGTCCAAGACAGCAGGAAGATGTCTTGGAGATCTCTAATGGTTAGGTCCTGATCTGAACCTCCTCTGCAATGCTGCCATTTAGCAATTCTTAAAAACAAAGACTGCACTGGAGATAGGGTTTTCCCTATTGCCTACCGATCATCCACCATTGGCAGACAAACCACAGGTGCAAGTGCACCTATGATAGGTAAGCTCCAGCACTTTGCAGGACCTAATTTTGGCCCCAAATGGGTGGAACTGATCCTGTGCAAAGTGCAAGAGGAAGCTCGCTGCAGAATTGTATACATTGTAGGCATTAGTTTCAATCATCAATAGAAAATCTCGAACAATTTCAATTTCCTCGTTGTCAGCTTTAAAATTGTGTAATTCCACAGTAGTCATTATGTTTCACTTCTTGATGTTCAGCTGTAATCCTACTTTGGTGTTTTCTTCTTTAACCTTCATTAGTAGTAGTTTCAAATCTTCACTATTTTCTGCCAGTAATGTGGTTTCTTCTGCATATCTCAAATTGTTAATGTTCCTTCCACCAATTTTCAGTAGTCCTCGTTAAATATTTCATGAAAGAAAAGCTGAGGCACAGTATTTTTTCAAAGCATTCAAATATGTTTTGGTCTATCTGGCAACCAGCACTAGTGCCTGCAATGTATACAATTCTTCAAGAGAGAAAAAGTTACTTCTATGAGATTAACTGTACCACACTAAATAGAGTTACACCCTTCTAAATCTTTGACTTCAAGGTATTAGGGGCGCTTTAACTCTGTTTAGGAATGTACTGTAAGCTTCTTATATTTTCCCATCACAACTATATATTTCAATTAAAGTTATGGCTACCAAACTTACAAAGTTACTTACACATATAGGAATGTTTTGATATCTTCAGGAGTTGGAGGGATAAAGGGCCAGTAAATTATATATGTATCATTGTTCCATTATTTTAGTACTGTGCGTGAAGGCACGCTATCATGGTGATCAGCCCTGTGATGGTCTTGGTTGTGCAGTTCAGTTTCCTCACTAATATGCTGTCGAACCTACCTTCAGCATATAGCGTGAACCTGCTGGAGTTCCAAGCACACTGAGTTCTTGCCTTTGGGCCTCCTCTCCTCCTGCTTGATAGATAGTATAATCCTGATGTCTCCTTAGCCCTTCCCATTTTTATGAGCTTCAAGTCTGCTCTCTTTAGAAGATTCTGTCAGATGATGGAACACTACTGAAAGGTTTCTTCAGAAAGCAGCAAGCGCTTGACTCTTTACATGTTCATCTTCTGGAGTGTTCTTTTGCCCTAAGCATTCCATTAACTTATCTTTTGGACCAGAAGTAGAACTAACATCTCAAAAGACCTACACCCCAAGTAACTCTCTCTGTCTCTCTCTCTGTCTCTCTCTGTCTCTCTCCCTCTCTCTGTGTGTGTGTGTGTGTGTGTGTATCCTTTTTATAATATCATCCATGTTTGACGGATGTCATAATCAGAGATTTTAACATAGATCCATAAATTTTAACAACTATGACAGCCTTTAAGTCATAGACAACTATGTCAGTTGTCTCTGGAAGATTTATAAAAAGATAGAATAACATCACTCCCTTTGCCAACTGCAAAGGAAAGCAACTAAGCTAGTTTCAGCCTTGAAGATATTTCTTTGTATGTACGCTATCAACATGAACAGAATAAGAATAAATTAAAATGAATTATGTGTCCTTAGAAAATGTTTATAGTGATTAATTCTCAATGCAATGTTGGATATTTGCATAATATCTTGTCAGACATTAATTATATCCACAGATAGCAAATTATACCCAACTGTAACAAATTGACTGTTATCATTAATTCTGTCACAAATGGGAGAAGATTACACATATCAGTTGTAGCATGGGTTATTTAGCAGGGCAGAGGCTATTAGTTAGGAAAATATGTGTCCTACAAAAAAGTGGGTTACAACTAATGGTAATTCCATTACATCCAGTTGTACTTTGTGGGGGGAGGAGGAGGCATAATCTGAAAGAAAAGCAGAAAGGAATCAAAGGTCAAAAAAACAAGTTGAAACTAGAGATGAACAAATGTTCATTTCATTTTAAATATTTGTTTATATTTTTATCAGCAACTGTGGTTCCACATTTTACTATTCAATGATTATATTTTTATCCTATCATTTCCCCAAGGACCTCAGAGTGGGATATCATTTTCCCAAGGACCTCAGAGAGCCAGTTTGGTGTAGTGGTTAAGAGTGCAGGACTCTAATCTGGAGAGCCGGGTTTGATTCCCCCCTCCACCACTTGAAGTCAACTGGGTGACCTTGGGCTAGTCACAGTTCTCTGGAGCTCTCTGCCCCACCCACCTCACAGGGTGTTTTGTTGTGGGAATAATAATGACATACTTTGTAAACCACTCTGAGTGGGCATTAAGTTGTCCTGAAGGTCAGTATATAAATCATTGTTTTAAACATTGTTAAGTGAGAATCTGAATATGAGTATTCTATCTCTATGTTCCAGTCATAGTACTGGAGCGAAGGTAAGTGGTACTAGCTGGTACTTGATTAGATTTGGATTTTACATAACATTTTTCACCCTGTACTTTCATTGAACAGATCTGAATGTGTATATCTGTCGTAACTGGCCCCTTCTTCCTCAGGAACTCAGACTAGATTTATTACTTTTCCTTGACTGGATCTTGCTTTATCTGTACTCCTTGAGAACCTGTGACTTCTCACCTTTCTTTTCAACAACTTCCATTCCAGTTGCTTTGTTAGAGGCACTGAGAGCTGAAACAGACGTGACGAGATACCTAGGTTCAACTCATGTTCTCTTACCTCAAGGTTTGTCGGGAAGTGTAGGCATCCTTGCAGTTTAAAGTTTAGCATTGACAGAGCAGCAGGGAGGGAAGTGCATGCATGGGGCACCTTTCCTCCCGCTCTAGAAGTGCATTGTGGCATTTTCCCTTCCATGCTTACATGGAGTATCACTTCATCTCCCCCCACCCAGCCTGGCCCCTGCAGAGCAACACCTGGCTGCACCAGGAGAGCCGGGAGGAAAGGTGCCCAGAGCATCTCCTCCCATCACTCGCCTGGCCCCTGCCCAAAGCCACATGGCCCTGAGCTGTATAGCCCGGAGTGCTCTGCCTTTACCCCGATTGCACGGACCGTCGCTCCACCCACCCCTTGCCCAGCCCCCACAGAGCAACGGCAAGCTATGCAGCTCTGAGCCGCATGGCTTCAGGTGGGGGCCAGGCAAGCGGGGGGAGATGCAGCAATGCTTTGGGTGCCTTTCCTCCTGCTCTCCCTGTGCAGCCTGGCATCACTCTGCGGGGGCTGGGTGAGGGCATCGCTGCATCTTCCCCCTCACTTGCCTGGCCCCCACCTGAAGTCACGCGGCTCAGAGCTGCATAAATTTTAACCTGCAAGGATGCCTACACTTCCCAACAAACCTTGAGGTAAGAGAACATGAGTTGAACCTAGGTATCTCATCACGTCTGTTTCAGCTCATAGTTGAATCATTCAGAGATCTCCCTCTGCTGCAACTTCTCCTACTTCCATTTATAACCTTTGTTATAAACATGTCTGCAAAATGATTGTATACTCCATGCATCTGATGAAGTGATGTCTAACTCCATGAAAGCTTATGGTTTAAAAAAATTTAGATCCAGAGGAGTTAGCCGTGTTAGTCTGTAGTAGCAAAATCAAAAAGAGTCCAGTAGCACCTTTAAGACTAACCAATTTTATTTTATTGTAGCATAAGCTTTCGAGAATCAGGTTCTCTTCATCAGATGCCTGATCCGAACTGGTCAAATACAGAAGAGGAGGGGAGGGGAAAGAACAGGACATATATCACAAGAAGACAGGATGCAATTAGTGTGAAGGCAATCAAAACATTCCTTTGCTTGTAAATGTAAACATCTCCTTTTGGTGTGGAGTCAGTTTGCCGCAGTGAAGGTATACAATTCCTATGTAGTATAAGCCCTCGATAACCACAGCTCTCCCTGCCAGCTGCATCTGACAAAGAGAACTGTGGTCCCCGAAAGCCCACACGCACTCAGGCTGAGATAATTGACAAACAAAGCCCACACCAGGCGTCCCTGGGCTCCCCCAGACCACGCCTCTGTAAAGGAAATCTGTTACCTGTGATAATGTGATAACCATTCATAGTCTCTATTCAGTCCCAGCTTGACAGAGTCAAATTTGCATATGAATTCCAATTCAGCAGCCTCCCTTTGGATTTTGTTTTTGAAGGGTTTCTGTTGAACCACAGCGACTTTTAAGTCTTTGGTGGAATGTCCTGGTAGATTGAAGTGTTCTCCCACTGGTTTTTGGACGTTTCCATTTCTAATGTCAGATTTGTGTCCATTTATTCTTTTGCGTAGAGGTTGGCTGGTTTGTCCAATGTACAGAGCAGAAGGACATTGTTGGCACATGAGGGCATATATCAGATTGGAGGATGAGCAGCTGTAAGAGCCAGAGACAGTGTAGTTGATGCCATTGGGTCCTGTAATTGTATTCCCTGGGTAGATATACAGACTAACACGGCTAACTCCTCTGGATCTATTACCATGGAAAGCACTGCATTCAGCCGAATGGAGAGGAAATCCATCAACCTCATGAAGAAACTGGCACAAATACAAACAGACATCATCTTTCTTTCTAAATGCAAAAGACTGGACATTCTACCCAAGGGACTTCGTGTGAGGAATCCATTGAAATCCACTTATTACACAGACTACAGTGAGAAACTATGCAACACCTTATCCAGGAAACTCTTAATTCACCTCATTGGACTGATGTACAGCAAGCAACAATGGATCAAGCAAGAGGTCTCTGAACTAGACTCTTCCATGAAGTACACCCCTTCTGCACAGACCGGGAACTGGCAGATGTTTACCACAACCAGAGAAACTATTTATTGCAATCTATTCACTGAATTACAGAACAAGTTAAAGACTCCACACCAAAAGGAGATGTTTACATTTACAAGCAAAGGAATGTTTTGATTGCCTTCACACTAATTGCATCCTGTCTTCTTGTGATATATGTCCTGTTCTTTCCCCTCCCCTCCTCTTCTGTATTTGACCAGTTCGGATCAGGCATCTGATGAAGAGAACTTGATTCTCGAAAGCTTATGCTACAATAAAATAAAATTGGTTAGTCTTAAAGGTGCTACTGGACTCTTTTTGATTTTAATAAAATTTAGTTAGTCTTTAAGGCACCATAAGTCTATTTTTTTATTTTTCTTGCTGAAACATGTAAATGTCACAGATTGGTCCATAGCATGGAGGAAGAAAGGATTTCTCATTCCCCTTGCACCTGCTCTGGATGGAAATTTGCACCCTAATTGATTGTTGCTGTCTGAATACCATCCTATTAAGGCTGGAAATTCAAGTGCTGGCCTCCAGAGTCTCATGAGTAGTAAGGGAAAGGAAAGATGGAAAAGCTCACTCACATCTTAGGTGGTTAAAACATTTGGTTGTTGGTGTTGCTAGATGTGTTCTCACCCCAAACCTTGGGTACCCAAGTACAGAGAGAGCAAGAGATTCTTGCTGTATGAGGTAACTTGTGGCATTTTATGTTATCTACATATTATTTGGCATCTCCAAAACACCTCCTATTTTCTTGGGTTGCTAATGCAAGATTCTTCCATGTTACTTGCATTTTTGGATTGTGCTTAGACTGTAAAACAGTGATTCTCCTATTTGACTATAATTTGAAGGTAGGATGCCATGGGCAAAGGCTCTAGTCCTTGAAACTTCATCTCATTTGGTTAGAAAAGAAACAGTTACAGCCAGAAATGTGCTTGTCATTGAAATCTTTCTCAGTAAAAATAATGATGAAAGAAACACGTATGAAAATAAAACAAAAAACAGTATATTTATTTTAAAGAAAACCAAAACATTTTGCAGATATGATGTAACAACCTGCTACTCTGCAATGCTAGGCATGCCCAAGACCATTGACTAGACTTGTGCAAAGCTAACTAGAATTGGCCTTTATAGAAAGTAAATATGAAAAGGGCATTGTGACAGACAGGACTTGTTCCAGCTCTGCCTTTCCTGGAAAAGAGCCAATGAGAGCTGGTGGAATGCTGGGCCAGTGACAGTTGAAAGTCTGTTGGAGGCACTTATTGAGGAGAGAAGGATTTGGAAGCTGCTGAAAGGACGTAGCAGAGATATAAATATACATTTGACCCGTTCTAATACACCTGATGACCAGAGAATGACCTACATAAGACCTCAAATCTCTGATGGTCTGAGTAAAGTTTACAGTGAAATGAGGGCTAATGAGGCAAATGATTATGATGTATTTAAAAAGAGAGCCAAACAAAGGTTTGGAGTAACCCGGGTACATAGCAGGAAAGAGTTTTGAAGTCTCAGAAAGAAGCCCAAGGAAACTTATGCTCAGGGAGCCTGTAAATTAGAATGGTTACTAAAGCTGAGAGCTGGCTAGATGTTGTCAATCTTACAGGACTAGAAAAGTTTTACAAAATAATACCCACTGGAGTATACAGACTGACAAAGACTTTGGGAAGTAGATGTACTAGATGAGATACCTGTTCCCATGACCCTGAGTAACCTGGCCAAGCATGTGGAAAAGGGAGATGTGAACACTTATACACAAATAGAAATGCAGCAAGCTTCATCTCTCCAAGAAGTGGACACCCAGAAAAGCTCACAGAATATTGAAACCTCTTGAGGAGAGAGTTAAAGAACAGGATTGTTTGAAGGAGTACAGTGTGATTAAAAAGGGAAAACAAGGATCCACTGAGTTTAGAGCAGAAAACCAACAAGATGACACATTAGAATATTTACAGGACATAGCTACCGCAAAACCTTCCAACTTGAACAACCAGTGAATTCTATATGCGAACTGGGAAAATCTTACAGAGAGTCCCTTAAGAAAATGAAAGAAGTTACATTTAAACTACATAAACAATTAGTGGTGCAATGAAAATATAGGATGGACTTGCTTAAGGGTGGCTTATGCATATCTAGAAGCTAATCACTTGGGTATGCACAGAATTAATAGCAAGTGGACTTGAAATTGCTATTGGCCAATTAAACAGAAGACAGCAAAAGTATCAGTAAAAAAGTATGGTGCAGCATTTCAGTGTAAATCTCAAATGAATCACCCTTCAGTCCTTAGCATCAGAACATCTGTATAACAACTACTGAAACTCAGTAATAAGGAAATACCTCAGAATGGTCTAGTTGCTGACTAGGAACCATCTGTGTTAGAAAAGGGGGGGAAAGGACAAAGTGAATCCCGAATGTGAACATTCTAAACCATCCTTGTATGTGAGAAATAAGAAAGTGCATACAGAAGCTCTTGCAACACTACTACCAGATGACAAGGGGGACTGAAAGACACTAGATAGCAGTGAATCATTCACTGGTGCGCTTCAAGAAAATGCTAGAAAAATGTTGCCTAAGCCCAGAGCAGATCTTCTTAAGCAGCATGAAGAGAGAGGTCAGAGTATATGGCGTTTTGCTCCTGTGAAAAAGAAGTGGCCAAACTCAGCCAGGAAAGCAACAGAAATCCTGAGGATTTATGAGAACCTGGACAAGGGTCAGAGGGGAAGAAGATTCTCAATTCAACAGCAGTTCAAGAAAAGTATGAACTCTTTTGAACATATAAAAAGACTTTTGCAAACCAAGCTAAAGACTACTATCCAGATAGCTGGAGAGGACTGGCATCCAACCCCGCAGAACAGAAAATACTGGGGAGACCTCAGTGCATGACATCAAGTGTTCCAGGAGAGGAGGTCTTTGGACTGCCTCTTGGGAGAAGAATCAAGCTTCATGTTTCCAAGGAAGGAACAAGAAAGATCCAGCAGAGACTACTTGATATAAACTGTGTAAAATATACCAGCAAAGGGTCAAGGGTCAGGCATGTTCCCCTGTTAAAGCCATATTTAACAGGAAATGGCTGAACTTATGTGCATGTATGGAAAGGGGGGAGGATGAACATGTATTAACCCTGTAGGATAGCCCAAAATCACCTGAGGGGGGACTTACGGAAATGAACCAATATGACATCCGAAAGAATGTGCAGGTGGAACAGGCAATGGATGTTCAAGGGAACTATGAAGATCCTTTTATATGAATCCTAGGGCAACCACAGCTCACCAGTCATAGGGGAAATATGGGACCAGTGTATCTGATTTCTACCCCTCCATACAGGGTAACTGGAATCTATGAGGATGGAACAGTAGTTCCTACGAAACAACATAGGACTGTGGTGATGATAGAGTACTTAGTCATGCTATGGGCAATAACTAAATGGATATCATACCTAGGAAGAAGAAATGTACCATTTAGGGTGGTTGAAACCTGCAAAAGAGAACCACAAAAAACTGCAGAATTGGAGCCTTATGCTCCCGATCTTAACTTTGATCAAGTGATAACATGAACTGCAGAAACCTAGCCCTAAAAAAAAAGGAAGGACAAAATTGTGTACATATAGAAGAAGTGTAAATATGTTATAATCATTAAAGCGTTTGATGTGATTCTCTTGCAGGAAAATGAAAAGTTGTGATGATTGTCGGGATAAGTATAAAATAGCATATCATTAGGTGGGTAATCGTGTTAATCTGCAGTAGAACAGCAGAATTTTAGTCCAGTGGCACCTCAGACACCAACAAAATAATGAAACATTGTGTTTATCTGTTTGTGTGTGTGTGTGAGGTAAAAACCCTCATTGTCACTGGCAGAGACCTGTAGGTGAATCTCTGCCTTGACACTGTCTAGGAGGAAGGGATGTGTGACAGACAGGACTGGTTCCAGCTCCATCCCTTCTGAGAAACCACCAATGAGAGCTGGCAGAATGTTGGGTTAGTGACAATTGGAAGTCTGTTGGAGGCAGTTACTGAGAACAGAAGTATTTGGAAGCTGCTGAAAGGAGGCAGCAGCAATATAGATGGCAGTTGATAACTGTTGTCATAAATAGTAATCATTCCCTATTTAACCACAACATATCTATATGTTTTAAAATAATTCACTACAGTGTTCTATGTTGTAAATAAAATTTATTCTTGTTTCTATTTTAACCCTGGCTGGCATAAAGTTGTTGGCTGAGGGGAAATAAAACACACAACTCAAACACTCTGGTCACAACAAATGGGCCAAATTTAAAGAAATGGCAGCCGCGTATCAAGGAAAGTAAAACTCCAAGTTTCCTTTCCCCATTAGTCCTGGGCAGTAGCTGAGTGAAGGGAAGTAAATATAGGGAATTGGCTGCCTGTCTGGTGGAGTCTCTGTAAGAGGAGACCCTGAGTGGATTTGCGTCAGGGCTGTCTGCACCCAAAAAATAGAGATTAGACAGGTGGTGTATTGTGACTGCCCTTAACTACCTGTGAAGTCCCAAACCTGTGAAGGGAGGTTTCTAGTGGGTGGTGGTATCTAAGGAAGTCACAGGCATTTTAAAGAAAACTTTTAAGCTACCAAGTTGCCAGTTTAGTTGTGTGAGCAACTAATGAGGAAAGTTTGTGAAAATTAGCTGGATAGTAAAATACACCCTGAATATGAAAACATTTACAAAAAATAGTTACATTGTAAAACTATCCTCCTTGAATATCACCTTGATCTCATAGTTGTAGAAAATGAGATGATCTGAGAATGAATGAATCATATCATGTTCTGCATTAAAAATTTGATGCCTTTGCATTGTACTCTATCTGCATATTAAAGACAAGGAAATGACTTTTCATTCCCAATACTTGTCTGACTAGGAGACAAGCATAACACGATAGGCACTTTAATGAGGCGATGTACCTGGAGTTTAAATACCATGTGATTCAATAAAGTACTGTGCCTGGTGTTAAGGACAAACCTACATGGAGGGTTTTAAAAGGGAAACTGTCAAAAAATTAAGGGTGGGAGACAGAGTCATTGTTCTCTGAGACTTTAAGCTCTCTTTGTGGCATCCTATTATATAAAAGGCTAAGCATGTTCCAGACAACTCACTTCCTACCCTTGTGTGCCACCAGAGGGTGCTGCCATGGAGGGTGAGGCAGCCCATCCCTCCAGAGAGCGCGCCATGGTGGGAAGCCCAAGCTGAGATCAGGCGCAGAGCATGTGGCAATGCCGGCCCTCACCTTCATACACCTGGGATCAGGTGGCAATGCCCGCCACACAACACTGGTGGGTTCAGGAGCAGAGCAGGTGGCAATGCCTGCCCCCTGACTTCACCCAGCTGGGATCAGTTTAAACCTGAAAATGAATCTTTCAGTGTCATTGTTCCGCCAGGCGTTTGGTGATTGAAGGGGGCGGTGCCATGTCGGCCTCCCACCTTTGGGGTGGGGAAGGTTTTCCCCACCACTGCACCTTGTTAATTTGTTTTATTATTTGTATATTGATTTTAGTTTTTGTTTTTATCGATTTTAACTGTTCACCGCCCAGAGCCCCTGGGATGGGCGGTATATAAATGGAATAAATAAATAAATAAAATTGGCCACCATGCATGTGGTCATTGTAAAGTTTGTAGGCTTGTATATCCTAGTGATACTAGAGATGTGTCTATTAAATTGAAACATTTTTCTACGTGCCAAACAGCAGGAATTCTGTACATGATTATTTGCGATTGCCAAAAATGCTATATTGGCAGTTCAGTTTGTTCTGTCAGGGTAAGGATCCTAGAACACATATCCAGAATTAGAAATAGAGTCTTAGAGGCACCCCTAGTGGAACACTTCATTAGTGAGCAGAATAAGGAGGATACTTTTAAGTTTACTACATTGTTTATTGCAGCCAATGTAAAAAGTGATAGAGTTCACAAGTAGAGGTGGGCACGAACAGCAATATGAACTAAAAAAACCCACGAACATCCCAATCAGCTATTCGCGAACAAGCCGTTCGTGAGGCACCATTGTAAATGAACAAGTGGTCATTGCAAGCCTGGTTCATTACGTTCATCTGCTGTTCGTGAAGCTAGACAGTCAGGTGCCTTCAATCAATTCCCTTGGCAATGGAGGCAGGGACTGCCTGAACTCCATCTGCACTCCTTCTGTTGCCCCGGAAACCCCAATCAAAGCCCAACTTAGCTTGATAGACAGGTCTTCCTTCCAAGTGTGGCGCTCCAAATCAGTTACATGGGGAGCAGAGACCAGGGGGGAGGGGTGTTCTGTAGCCATGGGCACTCCAATCTCATCCCTGCAAACCCCGTTAGGCAGTTCTGACTGCCAGCTACAGACCTCCTGAGTTGCTCTATGGGACCTCTCGTTATAAAAGGAAGCATGCTCCAAGCTCTAGCTTTCAGTTTCAGCAGGCAGTGGAGTGGGAGAGAGCGGTTGCTAGCATTTTGGGAGAGACAGGGAGAGTGCATTGGAGCTTGAATTTTGTGTGTGTGTGTGGTGGGATAAGGATCTATCTCCTCTGGTTCCAGGGCTGCCACCAGGCTCTGGGGCCAAGCTCAGAGGGCACCTTGGCTGAGGTGCCCTCTGGATAGGAGCCTCTGTGAGGCCTGGTGGGCGGGCACATGGGAGGTGCCGCTGGTGAGCAGCCAACCCCCCCACCCCCTAGAGGGGAGGTGGCCCACCACTGCCTCCCTGAGCCTGCCAGGCCTGCCAACCGCCATCATGACCCACCTTACTTCCATCAAGAAAGTAGCCTCTGGGAGGACTGGCATCCGGGCACCTGGGGGTGCCACCGGTGAGCGGCCACACACCCTGCCCCCTAGAGGTGAGGCAGCCCACCACTGCCTCCCAGAGCCCACCAGGCCCAGCGGCCACTGAAATGACCCACCTTACTTCCATCCATCTAGAAAGTGGCCTTTAGAAGGCCTGGCGGGCGGTCACACGGGCAGTGCCGCTGGCGAGCGGTCACACCCCTGCTTCCTAGAGGGGAGGTGGCCCGCCACTGCCTCCCTGAGCCTGGTAGGCCCAGTGGCTGCCAACATGACCCACCTTACTTCCATCCATCTGGATAGTAGCCTCTGTGAGGCCTGGTGGGTGGGCACATGGGGGGTGTCACTGGTGAGCAGCCAAACTGCCCACCCCCTAGAGGGGAGGTGGCCCACCACTGCCTCCCTGAGCCTGCCAGGCCCAGCAACCACCATCATGACCCACCTCACTTCCATCAAAAAAGCAGCCTCTGGGAAGACTGGCAGGCGGGCACATGGGGTGCCAATGGTGAGCGGCCACACACCCTGCCCCCTAGAGGTGAGGCAGCCCACCACTGCCTCCCAAAGCCCACCAGGCCCAGAGGCCGCCGACATGACCAACCTTACTTCCATCCTGGAAAGTAGCCTCTGGAAGGCCTGGCGGGTGGGCACATGGGGGGTGCTGTCGGCAAGTGGCCACACCCTTGCTTCCTAGAGGGGAGGTGGCCCACCGCTGCCTCCCTGAGCCTGGTAGGCCCGGCGGCCACCGACATGACCCACCTTACTTCCATCCATCCGGAAAGTAGCCTCTGTGAGGCCTGGTGGGCGGGCACATGGGGGAGTGCCGCTGGTGAGCAGCCAAACCCCCCACCCCCTAGAGGGGAGGTGGCCCAGCACTGCCTCCCCAAGCCTGCCAGGACCGGCAACCGCTGTCATGACCCACCTTACTTCCATCAAGAAAGTAGCCTCTGGGAGGACTGGCAGGCGGGCACATGGGGGTGCCACCAGTGTGTGGCCACAGACACTGCCCCCTAGAGGTGAGGCAGTCCACCACTGCCTCCCAGAGGTCACCAGGCCCAGCAGCCATCGACATGACCTACGTTGCTTCCATCCATCTGGAAAGTAGCCTCTGGAAGGCCTGGCGGGCGGTCACATGGGGGGTGCCGCTGGCAAGCGGCCACATCCCTGCTTCCTAGAGGGGAGGTGACCCACCGCTGCCTCCCTGAGCCTGGTAGGCCCAGCGGCCACCGACATGACCCACCTTACTTCCATCCATCCGGAAAGTAGCCTCTGGGAGGCCTGGCAGGCGGGCACATGGGGGGTGCTGACAGTGAGTGGCCACCCCCCCAAACCCTAGAGGGGAGGTAGCCTGCCTTCAAGTCCACCACTTGTACACATGGCCAAAGTCAACTGGAGGCTCCAATTGTGTCAAATGGGACTTTCCTGGGGCGTCAGATTTGGGTATGTATAACTCCAAGATCCATATTGCAATCTTGACCAAACTTGGGTAATGGCTGGAGGACAGGCTGCTGAACACTTCCTGTGAATATGGGCACTCTAAGTCCCAAGGGGGGGCATTATGGCCCCCACAAGCAATGAACACCAAACATGTTCGATATTGGGTCATGTTAGTTACTGTTCATTTGTTCGTGTTCGTCGATGCCAACGAACAACAAACAGCGTGTTCGGGGTTTTTCCCCCTGTTTGTGCCCATGTCTATTCACAAGACTGTTGCAGAAGGAAGCATTCTGTATTAGCTATTTACATACTTTAGAACCGATTGGATTGAATAACGAATGTAATCTTAGTTGTTGTTTTTTTACTAATATGATTTGACTGTACCTTTAATTCTTTACCGACTACAAGATATATTAACATGACAATGACTAAGCATTTTGCGGCCGACCAAAGCACAGGTTGCGCCATACACTGCCACACAAGAAGGTGCATGTGTGCCAGTAGGTGAGTGTTCATTATTATATTATGAAATAAGAATCTGGCTTGTTTTTCAGAATGTTTATTATATTAGCTTTTTAAGAGAATACTGAGATATCAGCTTGAACTGTATTGCTTTTTGTCATACATTTGGATACTCACCACTTTGAATACTGTTTATACATTTCTTGCTCTAACCTGTTAAATTTCCAGGTGAATGAATTGAATGTATTACTATTTATGTATTTTTGGCTGTCTTACCCATTTTGGGACTATTGTTGTTTTGTATATGTCTTAGATATTTATTATACTATTTCTTAGAATTTGATATATTACTAGTAGCACTTTGCACTTTTTCACTGACTAAATTATTACATTATATTGCTATATCTTCTGGTTGTGGGATACCATTCTTGGTTTAGGGATCAGGAGCAGAGCAGGTGGCAATTCACCCCCCCCCCGCCTTCACCTGGTTGGGATCAGGCATGGACAGCCGGTAATGTCCACCCCCCTTCACCAAGGTGGGATCAGGAAGGGAACAGGTGGCAATGACCACCTCCTGCCTTTACCCAGCTGGGATCAGGAGTGGAGCAGGTGACAATGCCCACCCCCTTCACCCAGCTAGGATCAGGAATGGAGAAGGTGGCGATGCTGGGAGCTGGAGCACAGCATGTGCAATGCCCATCCCTGCCTTCACCTGGCTGGAATCAGGTGCAGAGCAAGAGGCAATCCCCACCCACCCCCATTCACCCTGCTGGGATCAAGAGTGGAGAAGGTGGCAATGCCTACCCCCCTTCACCTAGCCAGGATCGGGCACAGAGCAGGTGGCAATGCCCACTCTCCCTTCACCCAGCTGGGTTCAGACATGGAGCAGGCACCAATGCCTGTCCCTGCCTTTACCCAGCCAGGATCAGGAGCAGAGCAAGTGGCAATGATTGACTCCCCTTCACATGGCCAGAATCAGGCATGGATCAGGAGGCAATATCCAACCCCTCTTCACCTGGCTGGAATCAGAAGCAGAGCATGTGGCAGTGCCCATCCCCCACCTTCACCCTCCTGGAATTAGGAACGAAGCAGGAGACAGTGCCACCCTCCCTTCACCGGCTAGGATTAGGAGTGGAGCATGAGGTAAAGCCCACCCCAGCTTCACCCAGCCAGGATCATGTGTGGAGCATGAGGCAATGCCTGTCCCCCTTCACCCGGCTGGGATCAGTCATGAAGGAGGAGGCAATGCCCACTTGCCCACTTGCCTGCTTGCCCGCCCTCCCCTTTCTAGAGACTTGTATTTTTTCCCACAACGGGCTTTGTTACTAGTGTTGAACTCCCACATAAATTTCCGAAACAAAGTATTAATTTTATGAATATATCTACCAGGTATATAAAAAGGGCTTGCATGCATAACATATATAATTTGAGGTATAATATTCTTTTTGAGTGTATTTACTTTACCTTATAGTGACATATTTAGGGTTGCCCATCTCTCCAAATCCAAGGTTATATCTGAGACCAATTTATTAAAATTCAATGAAATTATGTCCTTAGCATAGTGTAGTGGTTGGTGTAGTGGTTAAGAGCAACGGGACTCTAATCTGGAGAACTGGGTTTGATTCCCCACTCCTCCTCCAGCTGGGTGACCTTGGGTCAGTCACAGCTTGTAGAAGCTCTCTCAGCCCCACCCACCTCACAGGGTGATTGTTGTGGGGATAATAATAGCATATTCTCTAAACTGCTCTGAATGGATGTTAAGTTGTCCTGAAGAGTGGTTTATAAGACAAATGTTGTTGCTATTTATTATTATCATTATTTCCATCTGTACCTACCCCTACCCCTTCTAAGTAGAATATAGTTCTCAGGGATTGTACCTTTTGCCCAAGGAGCCACCCCCCGTCCAGAAAGATAGGGGAAAGAACAACACTTTTATAGACAATTAAAGTTTTTGCTTGCAAAGTAACACAAAGAGATGATTGGCAGGACAAGAAAACAGAACACAAAGAACTCCAATATCTTGTATCATCAGGCCCCTTATTTAAACAGCGTGTTGTGAAAAGGAAGTTCAAACAATATTGCAGCAGCAATTTTTATACCCATGAAACACTTTGATACACTCCTTCTCTTCCGGTTTCTTTGCCCCAGCAACACCCATGTCAGGTACCAGAGCCCATCTGGAAGAGACATGTTAATGTACCAAAACACAGCAAGCTGAGGTCTGGGAGCAAGCAGTATTTAATTCTCTTCACCAATAGTATCACAGCTTTCCCCATTGTGAGACTTTCACACTTACAGAAGTTGTTGCTGCACTGCTGTATGAATGTTCTCTTCATATTGTCTTGTTCAAACATGTGATTTTGGAGTTTCATGTATGCGATTCCAGATATATTATTTTGCCCTAAAAAGCAGTCACAGGATATGGGGTGTGTGTGTGGAGACCATGGCACTGGGAAACCAGAATTAATGTCCTGAACCCCAGGCTGTTTATGCTTAAGCTTCTCTATGGGGAAAAAAGTCAGGTACCTGCTCATATTAAGATAATTAGACTGACTCTTAGAAGATAATCCTTGCCAATTTCAATATTTGGTTTTGATTTAATTGTATTTCATTTCAATCATTGGCTAATTACAGAGTAAGCAGTGAAAATTCAATAGCACCATTAATTCTTCTACTAGTTTGCAATCATTAATACAGTATTTTGTTAAATTGCTAAGTACAAGAATGCATCTGTGCTCAGACCACTAGCAACTGATTGATTATATTATCTGAGATGTTATAAACATCCGTCTAACGTATGGCCCTTGCTCTTCAGATGATGAAGTGCACTATGTGAACGATTGACCAAAGCAATACTGGCTTCATCAATTTAACGATTAAATACCCATGTACTGGGCCATCATCACACTAATGTTGGGCTGATTCATCAGCCTTCGGTCTGAAACGATGTGCAACCTACCTGAGCAACAAACAGGTTTAATTGATGAGAGCAGTTTTTAGATGAACTATTTGTAGCTCTTGAGCAGAAGTTCTAGAATTTCTTATTCACAGAATGTAAGATTGCCTTAGTTGTAGAAGAGATTTACCTCTCATGTTTAGCATGGTTTGTCCGTAGCCTTTCTGGGTTCTTACAGTTTTGGTACCATCAGAGTCCTGTGCAGTAAGGCTGGGATCACAGTGCATCTGTCTTGGTATCTGTTTTAAGTTTACCTCAGACACATCCTGTAGTTATGATAGTGGTGGTCAAAGTTATTCATTTTGATTATTTCTATTGATACCAATTAACTATGTCTATCAATGATGTTTCCATGCTGCTAAAGTGATCTTCTTCATTAGCACCATGAGTTTGAAGTGGCTGGTTCATCTTTCATGAACAACATACGGCTTCCACTGTTCTCCAATGTAAAATAACTTCTGTAGGGAGTCTTTTGTTGCAGGAACTCTGGAAGACTCTGGTCTTACTGGTCTCTGTTTATAGGGTTATTCTGTAGCATGTCAGATAGATAACTGTCTGTAAGAGGCCTGTTTATATATGAACTGTTGGATTGTGGCATGTAGAGATGTATACTGTATCTCCTGTTTGTAAGTAGGGTTGGCAACAACCTACAGAAAAAAATGTCCTGTCCCTTTAGTGTGTGGAAATGGGCACTCAGTGTTCATGGAATGGTCTATATAACATACCTGGTAGATAACATCCCATTAAACCTCTTTTAAAGTGACAAGGTGCTTTTTGTATTGTCGAAGGCTTTCACGGCCGGAGAACGATGGTTGTTGGGGGTTTTCCGGGCTGTATTGCCGTGGTCTTGGCATTGTAGTTCCTGACGTTTCGCCAGCAGCTGTGGCTGGCATCTTCAGAGGTGTAGCACCAAAAGACAGAGATCTCTCAGTGTCACAGTGTGGCAAAGATGTAGGTCATTTGTATCTACTCAGGAGGGGTGGGGTTGAGCTGAGTCATTCTGTAAGAGTTTCCCAGGGTGTGGAATGCTAATGGCGGGAGGCTTCACTGTATCCTGAGGAGGTTCTTTTGCATATGGATTGGTGCTTGATGTGCTAATCTTCTCTGCAGGGCTATTGTCGGGTGTGGAGTGTTTTGTTGGCCTGGTGTTTTTCAGAACTGGAGCCCATGCTCTGTTCATTCTTAAGGTTTCTTCTTTCCTGTTGAAGTTTTGCTTATGCTTGTGAATTTCAATGGCTTCCCTGTGCAGTCTGACAAAGTAGTTGGAAGTGTTGTCCAGTATTTTGGTGTCCTGGAATAAGATACTGTGCCCTGTTTGAGTTAGGCTATGTTCAGCCACTGCTGATTTTTCAGGCTGTCCAAGTCTGCAGTGTCTTTCATGTTCTTTTATTCTTGTCTGGATGCTACGCTTTGTGGTCCCGATGTAAACTTGTCCACAGCTGCAGGGTATACGGTATACTCCTGCAGAGGTGAGGGGGTCTCTGCTGTCTTTTGCTGATCGTAGCATCTGTTGTATTTTTCGGGTGGGTCTGAATACTGCTTGAAGGTTATGCTTTTCCATAAGCTTTCCCATCTGATCAGTAATTCCTTTGATATATGGCAAAAACACTTTTCCTGTAGGTGACTGTTTTTCCTTGGTTGTTTGATTCATCCTGGGTTTGATTGCTCTTCGGATTTCATTTCTGGAGTAGCCATTTGCCTGAAGTGCGTGGTTTAGATGATTAATTTCCTCATTGAGAGTCACCCCCACCACCACCCCACCCCCTCATTGCAGTCACCCCCACCAGAATTCCTGTGGAAGACATCATTGCAAATGTAGAAGCTGCCATCCGTCATCTACCTGAAGAGGAAGCTGAGGAAATAAGAGGAGAGACAGCCAGGATTCTACGAAAGGCAAAGCTTCCCACCAGCAATATAACACGCAAGGAGAGAAATGCCATCAAGACCCTCAATGCAGATCCAGACATCATCATTCTACCAGCTGATAAAGGCAATGCTACAGTGATCATGAAAACGGAGGAATACAAAAAGAAGATTAAGGAACTCCTGGACCCCTCCACCTACAAAAAACTAAAACGAGATCCCACTTGCAAAATCACCAGGCTAACAAATGCGCTGATCAAGAATTCCTCACTACATCCCGACACGCACAGAAAACTATGCAAGACTGAAGCACAGCCACCTAGACTATATGGACTCCCCAAAATACATAAAGATTCAGTCCCACTCCGACTGAGTGCCATTGGTTCACTGACATATGAATTAGCTAGACATCTGGCAGATCTCCTGCAGGACCACATCGGGAAAACCTCGTCTTACATCAAAGATTCAGCAGATTTCATCAACAAAATCAGTTCTCTGAAACTCAATCCACAAGACATACTTGTCAGTTTTGATGTTGTATCCCTGTTTACCAAGGTTCCAGTAAAAGACACTATTGCACTGATTAATCAGATTTTCCCAGAGGATGTAACAGCCTTATTCCATCATTGTCTGACAACCAGTTACTTCCAATGGGACAACGAATTCTATGAACAGATGGATGGGGTGGCCATGGGGAGCCCACTCAGCCCAGTTATAGCAAACTTCTACATGGAACATTTTGAAAAAACAGCTCTAGAATCAGCACCCCACAAACCCAGTGTATGGTTCCGGTTTGTGGATGATACATTCATCATTTGGAGCCATGGGGAGGAAGAATTGAGGGAGTTTTTGAATCATCTCAACAACATCCACCTGAACATACAATTCACAATGGAGAAAGAAAGTGAGGGAAAACTCTAATTCCTGGATACCTTGGTCATCCGCAAAGCAAACTTTCAGTTAGGTCACAAGGTCTACAGGAAACCAACTCACACTGATCGGTACTTACACAAAAACTCCAATCACCACCCCTGACAGAAAAGAGGCATAATGAAAACATTAGTGGATCGTGCAAGACGGATATGTGAGCCGCGCTTTCTCAATGAGGAACTTAATCATCTAAACCACGCACTTCAGGCAAATGGCTACTCCAGAAATGAAATCCGAAGAGCAATCAAACCCAGGATGAATCAAACAACCAAGGAAAAACAGTCACCTACAGGAAAAGTGTTTTTGCCATATATCAAAGGAATTACTGATCAGATGGGAAAGCTTATGGAAAAGCATAACCTTCAAGCAGTATTCAGACCCACCCGAAAAATACAACAGATGTTACGATCAGCAAAAGACAGCAGAGACCCCCTCACCTCTGCAGGAGTATACCGTATACCCTGCAGCTGTGGACAAGTTTACATCGGGACCACAAAGCGTAGCATCCAGACAAGAATAAAAGAACATGAAAGACACTGCAGACTTGGACAGCCTGAAAAATCAGCAGTGGCTGAACATAGCCTAACTCAAACAGGGCACAGTATCTTATTCCAGGACACCAAAATACTGGACAACACTTCCAACTACTTTATCAGACTGCACAGGGAAGCCATTGAAATTCACAAGCATAAGCAAAACTTCAACAGGAAAGAAGAAACCTTAAGAATGAACAGAGCATGGGCTCCAGTTCTGAAAAACACCAGGCCAACAAAACACTCCACACCCGACAATAGCCCTGCAGAGAAGATTAGCACATCAAGCACCAATCCATATGCAAAAGAACCTCCTCAGGATACAGTGAAGCCTCCCGCCATTAGCATTCCACACCCTGGGAAACTCTTACAGAATGACTCAGCTCAACCCCACCCCTCCTGAGTAGATACAAATGACCTACATCTTTGCCACACTGTGACACTGAGAGATCTCTGTCTTTTGGTGCTACACCTCTGAAGATGCCAGCCACAGCTGCTGGCGAAACGTCAGGAACTACAATGCCAAGACCACGGCAATACAGCCCGGAAAACCCCCAACAACCAAGGTGCTTTTTCTCCAGGACATAGGCAACCTTACTTGTGAAAGTAAAATTAGACCCATTCAAAAATTATGTGGCATTGGGATAAGAAGTACTTATACCTAGCTGCTCTTTGGCTATTTGAGTTGCTTTATCTGGGCATCTGTGAACCCTCTAGAGAGGAGGATATTTTGTGCTGCAAGGCAACTTACATACAAGAAGCAGTTGCTTGTTTTGTCTCTGGCTGTTGATCCAGGCCATAATACTTGGAGATTCCTGAGAAAGTAGTTATCCAGACAGGCCAGCTGGGAATCAAAATTCATTGAACAAAAAACTCCAGTTCATCAAGGCCCTTCATTTGTCTGTCACAAAAAATCTGAGTTAAATTCAAACCAGGAATCGCTGCACAAGAAGGGAAAGAGGGAGGAGGAGGAATAAGTATAATACGTAGGCATAAGAAGCAAGTGAGATTTGTGCCTAGCACAACAAATTGCCATTTAGAATGATGTCTGAATGCATTCCTTGTTTCCATGCAGTGTCCACTACTGGAACTACACATTATCTTGCTAATGCCGCTGTTGCAACCTCACAGCCATCCTGTGTGTTGGGCAGCTGAGTACAACTTCACTGTATAATCATCTTGAATTTTGCATTGTTTGCAACTATGTCTGAGTTAAGAGACAAGCCAACTATCAAGTAAGGGGCTGCTTCCAGGGCTTGTGACAAATGTAGAGGCAATAGTTCTATTGTGTGCCATGGAGCACAATCTCTTGCTATACCTGCTTACTGAAAACTGCCTGTTAGAATCCCATAATAATATACATTTCCTATTTATTTCGATAATTCTAAAGCAGAACAATCCTTTTGATATTAAATTTCATTTATTTTTTGCTCAGCTAATAGCAACATGTTCTTATGAGACTATCATCATGGTTCAGCAAAATGCTGTCCAAGTTAGTGGACCATGGTAAAATGGACTGAGCTACTTTGAAGCAGCTGCTCCCTCTTGTCATATTCAGTTGAGTGATTCTTATGGGATGCGGATTTTGTCCAATTCTCGCACTAATTGAACATGACAATGAACTTAAAACAAAGACTAAATTTTTGCGTAACAGAATATAATTTTCTGTACCTGAAAGATAGATTCATTACATTAATCTAAAATCAAGAACTGTGACAGGTAAGATAATAAAAAGAGTCCTGCTGGAATAGACTAATGGACCATCTAGTTCAGCATCCTCTCACACATAAGGGCTAATCAGATAATCTGGAAGGCTCAGAGCAAAGGGCCAGAGGCCTTGCTTACCCTCAGCAAATTCATTCAAAGATAGATTCCTAGAGTACAAGAATTGCACAACAAAGTTGTTGACAGTTATTAATATTTATTTACTTCATTTATAGCCTTCCTTTCTCCCCAGTGGGGACTCAAAGTGGCTTATGTTGTTTTCCTATCATCCATTGTATTCTCACAACTTGAGTCTGACCTGGAGATTACAGCTGGTTCAAAATGCAGCAGCGCGTGTTATTTTGGGAGCGCCAAGTGGAGCGCATATAACACCCATACCACACCAGCTCCATTGGTTGCCAGTGGGGTACTGGATCAAGTTTAAGGTTTTGGTATTAACCTATAAAACCCTATGCGGACTGGGACCAGCATATCTGCAGGACCACCTCTCCCCATATGTGCCCCAGAGAACACTCCAATCAGGAGAGAAACACCTATTGGTGGTCCCTGGCCCCAGGGAGGCCCACTGACCTTAACCGGAGCTGGGGCATTTTTAGTCCTGGCTCTAGCCTGGTGGAACTCTCTGTCCACTAAGACCAGGGCCCTTCAGGATCTGTTATTGTTCCACCGGGCCTGTAAGACAGAGATGTTCCACCAGGCATATGATTGAGGTCAGGCTTGGCATCTGCCAGCCGAAAAAGTGGAGAAGAATGTAAGATCTGAACACTCCCTATTAGGGTTGTCCACCACCCTGTTGTTTTGTTTTGTTGAGATGCACCAGCTGTTTTATTGCTTGCAGCCATCTGGTTACTATATCATTGTATATTAATGTATATCTGTATTTTATGATTGAATGTTTTTTAAACCTTTTATATTGTGTAAATTAATTTTAATGTGTTTTTAACTTGTTGTAATCTGCCCTGAACCCTTTGTGGGAAGGGTGGAATACAAATCCAAATTAAATAAATAAATAAACTGTCCTGTGAGGTAGGCTATGTTGAGATAGTGTGACTGGCCCAAGGTCACCCAGAGCGCTTCAGTGGCAGACTGTGGATTTGAACTTGGTTTTCCCTGATATTAGTGCAATTAGGAACCTGGGTCTCCCTGTTCCTAATTTGACACTCTAGCCAATATACCACACTGGTTGTCAGATAATGGAACTGAGGCAGTGAGTAATAGCAATACTGTGCTATAAGTTTATGTACGGCTAAGAATTACTGCCCAGACCAAGCCACTGTTCAGTTTTAAAAATGTCCTTTTTCAGATGTCTGAGCTTTAAACACAGACTTAATAAAAACTCAGTTAGTCTTCATATACTTCCTTCAGATTTCGCTTGAACCCCCTATATATCTAGGAAGTGCTCTAACACGTAGGCATTTTTAAAATAAGGTTTTAGTAAACTGATAAGACTGAATCTTTTTTTCATGATATCTTTGAAATTGATTTTTCTTTTTAGGATTAAACTCATATAATGATTCTACTGAAACTATGCTAATTGCTTGTTGTTATCTAACCAGACCCAATTGATGGCAAGGTCCAGGCACCAATGACAACACCTGAAGTAAGGGGAGGGGGAGTCTATAGGAACACTGAGCCAATTTTGTAGCATCATGGCAAGAAATCACCAATTCTGAGAGCAGGACTGCCAGGAGCCATTATGAGCCCTCAAAGTTTCCCTCCTGGGCTCTCTCACTTCATCTAGCCATCTAAGCATCAGATGAAATCACACAATTTGCTGTTTTATTTACCGAAATACCTTGTGTCCAAGAGTTAAGTCAGTAACCAAGTGAAAAGAAAACTTGCCTGCTTTTTTCTCAAATAACACAATGGTATCAAAGAAGAAGGGCTCCACCACTCCATGTGACATCCCACTAGCTGTCACTCCTTGGTTTCCCTCCCTCAGCAGCATCCCATCAATGCTGGGCTGCAAACTACAACCCCCCAGACTTACTTGGGTGACCTAGATTGTGGCCCGTAGGGCGATGGGTGGGCACAAGGCATGGTGGCTGGCATGTTTGGGCCCTCCTGGTATCCTGTAGATGGGTCCTGGACCAATTAATTTCAAACTTCCCGGCCCCCCAATCAGGAATAGGGGTGTGCATCCCAAAAAGATTAGGGTTTCTCACTTCGGGTTTACCCAAAGCGGGAAATAAAATTCGGAAATACCATAATTCCAAAGCGGCAAGCCGCTTCGGAAATCTGGTGTTTACTCATTTCAGTATGCTCCTTAAATATTCAGAGCATACTGTAGTGAGAGGGAGCAACTTCCCCACCCCCACTTCCCACCCCCGGGGCAACCCCTCCACCCTCACCCACTTACCTGGCCATGAGGGAGAGGAGGAGGGTGATCAGCTGGGCGGCGGCAGCAGCAAGTGTGAGGCTGCGATGGCCTGGAGCCAGCTCCTGTGCTGCTGCACCACCTCCTCTGAGCCTGCAGGGCAGTGGGGGTGGCCATTTGAGGGGCAGGAAGGGCTTTCTCCTCCTCCTCCGCTGCTCCGTGGCCCCGCAGAGCAGTGGGGAGGGCTAGAGCCACCTCCTCTGGCCCTTCCTACCCCTCAAATGGCCACCACGGTGGCCATTTGAGGGGCAGGAAGGGCTTTCTTCGCCTCCTCTACCTCTCCGCAGCCCTGCAGGGTGGTGGGGAGGGCCAGAGCCACTGCTGCCGCCGACGCTGCCAAGGTAAGTGGGGGTGGGTGGGGGTGGGTGGCTGTGGCTGGGGCTAGGGCTGGGGTGATGTTTAAAGGGCCCCGCTGCTTGCAAGTGGCAGGAAAAGTGGGCCTTTTAAACTCAGCCCCAAAGCTTTCCGAAGCATTACAAATGTTTCGGAAAGCTTTGATTCGGGATTTCTGAATTCGGATATCCCGAATCTTTATGGATCAGGTCCAATTCAGGTATTTTACCCAAACTGGAAACCCGAAGTGCACATTCCTAATCAGGAATGGTCATGAAGCAGCAAGTGGGTCAGGGCCAGGTGCCAGACCTGGAGGATGCAGTTTTGAGTCAGGTCCAGCAGCCAGGTATAAATAGGGTAGCTGGCACCACTGCACTTTGTTCCAGACAGCAAGATCCTACAGCTCGCCCTTTACTGTATGGATTGGTGTATCTTGTGTTTTGGGGTCTGTTTCACCTCTCTTTTATGCTTATCATCTTGTTTGGTGGTTTGATATTGGAATTGGATCCTTTTGGGGGGAGACAAGGCCTGTGTGCCCAGTCTCCCCAGTAAGGGGATTTCCATAAGGAATCTTGGGAGTGAGTTATGAAGGTTCATGCCTAGCTCGGGGGCTGCCAGGGCATACTCACTCCCAGGTGGCAGGGGATTCACGTAGGGGTGTACACCCATGCAACATCCTACTAGCTGTCACTCCTTGGTTTCTCTCCCTTGGTGGCAGTCTGAGGGTGTGTGGGGTCAACGGCCAGCTAGCGGATCAGCCAATGCTTGGGATCCAAACCCTATGCAATACCAATTCTCCTTTAGCTGTGGTTTTAATAAAGTTGTGGTCTCTTTTACTCCAGTCAAGGTGTATGTGTTTTGTCACCATGCCCAACTCCCCTCCACTGCCCATCAATGCTGGGCTGTAATAAGTAGATGTTAAAGCATGGAGCTAATAATGTTATACTAATTTCTACAGCCATAAGGAAATGGTATTAACAAGCAGTTCATTTTTAAAATGTTTACATCCCAACACTGCCAAGCAATTTACTGGTTTGATTTTAAACCTCTTATGTTGGTAAAATAGGGAAGGAAAAACCATGCAATGCAATGGTGGGATAAAAATATACTAGATGCGCAGGTGTTGTAACGTCCATTCAGATCATCCCCCTTGACTTCCATTTGGTTGATCACTTGAGTATATTCTCAGTATGTGTAGGTAACTTTTATATTTTTTGATATTCTTTACCTATTGACCAAAAGTATACTCTAGCTTCCAGTTTTAAACAGATAACTAGTTTCTAGATTAGTTTATTGTGGAGATAAATCTTAAGAAACAATGTTTTCTACAGTCTCTGAGATTAGAAGAGAGCCTCAATGATCAGGGAAAGGAACAAATGCTCTTTATTACCCTTTATGTCCCTACCCGTGTTTGGTCCTGTGGCTTCCAGACACTTCTGTCATTGTCAAATGTCCATGGATACCTGCAGTTTTTCTCCTGTTGTATGACTATAGTTTACTTTGCAGTTAGCTTATATTGAGCTGGCATTATTTTAAACAATCATACTTTCTGTTGAACACTGCCATGATATTTACGTAATATGCATAATTTATTCTACCTGTGCTAAACTGTCTAGATAGCAGAATTTTAGTTTCCAACTCTAATTAAAGTAAAGTACTTCAATGGTATAACTAACCAATACACCAAACTCAAAAGATCTTGTTTTTTTTAAAAAGTAATTAAGTAAAAATAATCAAACAGAAATTCTTAATTAGAAATGTACATAGCTAATGCTATTTCACTCTGAGACCATTTGTGTTTAAATGCAATTTTTTTAATATTCTGTTTTTCATGTATCCATCTAATCGAATTTACAATGTACTGGGATCACTAAATAGTAAGAGCCACCTTCCGTGCTTGTGGTAATCTATTGAAACTAATGGGATTACACCAGGGAGCAACTGGGTACTATACATCTCTTACACACTACTAAAAATAAAGCATTTCTTCTATTAACTAAGAGAAAAGCAATTAACCTTTCTTAGATACTGCGTATGTGCTAGTTTATAGATGAGAATTATAATTCTCTTTAACCCTGGCAATGTGCCTTCATCATTCAGCTAGAACCTGCATTGCTTGATATTACTAATTTAGTCACAAGTGTAAATTTGGTATTTTACATGCAAATGAAGTTTAAGAAAATAGTACCCTTCCTAGTCATATTAATTGAGTCAATTTCCAGAAGCTGTTGAATGCAATTTTCGGCAAGACAAAGATCTGGGTCGTTAGAATATACAAGGGGTTTTATTATCAGGCATTTCAAGTTTGGAACTCCCTTGTGTTCATCTTTAGAAAGAAAAAAAAGTGGGTGGGAAATTGAGATGGAGATGTTATTATCCTTTGAGCTGTAATTGAGAGAAAAACAACTATTATACCAAAGGAAACAAAAAGGACACTATACATATTCAAATCAACAGTTATTTGAATTAGAATATTATGGGTATTTTAAGAAATGCATATACTTTGTAATTATTACATATATATCACAGTTGTCAACATATTCCTTTAATAAATGGACGGAATAAAAAGCATTTCCCCAAAGTATTATAAAAACTTTCACAGTTGGGTTGCTTTTAGATCAACTATCAAAAATCAGCCCAACCAAGAAGGATCCAGCAATTTCAATTTGAGCATTTTTTAAAGCATTGTTTTTGGTTAAACATAAGCCTTTCCTGTTTTTTTTTACATGTTTTCTAATATGTTACCCACCCCAAATCCTAAAAATTGGTTGGCATAGAAATAAAAATCAAATACATTATAATAAAACATCCACATTTTGGATTTCCATCCTGATTGTTTACTAGGGATGAGCACATGTATTCTATTTAGTATTTTTTGTATACATGTATATTTTTGTCAACATTTTCAGTTCTTTGCTGTTCCATCACAGCATCCATATTGCAATGATATAGCATTGATATGATACTGATATCAATCTCTGTTTTAGAGAAGTTGATAGATAGAGAAGGATAACCATGAGAAGCTGTGATCCCTGGTACTACATTGATAATACAGCCCTAAGATAGTGAAAGACAGAATAAGTCTCACTCCATGAACAAATATTAAAGCTGTGAAGGACTGTGGGGAAAAGTATAGCACTCTGAAAGCATGGCCTCTCACTCTTCTCATGAGAGACCTGACAGCATGAAACGAACAGATTTTTTTTTCTGCCTTAACCCTCCCCCCCCCATTACTGCCTTCACACTCTTTTATGGTCTTAGCATTCTGTCTGAATTTACCTCAATGTTTGTTCATTCAACTTGATTAGTTTGGCATTTTGCTCCTCTATGAGCCCTATATTAAGGCTTCCATGCCTTTTTTAGTGATCTCTTAGGTTTTCACCACCACCAAAGTATCTTGCCCTTCTCTCAGTTTGACTTATAATATAGGAAGACTTAATTGTAGATGGTAGAATGATGGAATGGTCAGCATGTGGGGATGTCTGTTAGGTAATAGGAGATCCTTTGTTTGTTTGTTTGTTTGTTTGTTTGTTTGTTTGTTTGTTTGTTTGTTTGTTTGTTTGTTTGTTTGTTTGTTTCTTTCTTTCTTTCTTTCTTTCTTTCTTTCTTTCTTTCAAATTTCTATTCTGCCCTCCCCACGAGTAGGCTTAGGGCGGATAAGAATATATTAAAATACAATAAAAAAATCATCTACATTAAAACATTAAAACAACCATGTATTAATACACATTTAAAACAGGATGGTGGACAGCCTTCACAAGGAGGGTTAAGATTTTATACACCCCTTTTTTGAGGCGGGCAGAGGCCCAGCCACAGCCATATGCCTGGCGAAACAACTCTTTCTTGCAGGCCCAGCGAAAGGATAGTAGGTCCTGCTGGCCCTGATTTCAGCAGACAGAGCATTCCACCAGGTGGGAGCCAGGACCGAAAAGGCCCTGGCTCTAGTCAAGGCTAGGCGGGCCTCCTTGGGGCCAGGGACCACCAACAGCTGTTTGTCCCCAGATCGGAGTATCCTCCAGGGAATATATGGGGAGAGACGGTCCCATAGATACACTGGTCCCAGTCTGCACAGGGCCTTATAGGTCAATACCAGAACCTTGAATCTGATCCGGTACTACACTGGCAACCAATGCAACTCGCGTAAGATTGGTGTTATATGCGCCTTATTTGGCACTCTCGTAATAACACGCACCACTGCATTTTGTACCAGCTGTAATCTCCGGGTCAGGCTCAGGGGCAGCCCTGCATAGAGCGAGTTACAGTAATCTAGCCTAGAGATTACCATTGCTTGGATCACTGTAGTTAAGTCATGGGTTGACAGGTAAGGGACAAGTTGCCTGGTCTGCCGCAGATGGAAAAAAGAGGACCTGACAACCACTGTGACCTGTGCCTCCATTTTCAGGGAGGCATCCAAGATCACCCCCAGGCTCTTAACCCTTGGAACTGGCACTAATGGTGCCCCACTGGAGGCCGGGAGCCGGAGTCCTGAACTTAATCCCCCGTGGCTCAAGTACAGGACCTCTGTCTTCATCAGGTTCAGTTTCAGCCAACTCTGCTTCAACCAACCAGTCACAGCTGCAAAAGCATGTTCCAGGACATCTGGAGTTGAGTCAGGCTGGCCATCCATCATCAGATACAACTGGGTATCATCTGCATATTGATGACACCCAAGTCCAAAACTTTGCACCAACTGGGCAAGGGGGCGCATATAGATGTTAAACAACAATAGGGAGAATATTGCTCCCTGTGGGACCCCACACACCAAAGGGTGGTGGGATGTCAATTTCTCTCCAAGCGCCACTCTCTGTCCCTGACCGTGGAGAAAAGAGACAACCCACTGTAAGGCAGTCCCTCATATCCCCACATCGGCAAGGCAGTGTCGGAAGATCGTAATTGACTGTATTGAACACTGCCGACAGATCCAATAATATCAGCAGGGCTGAGCCACCTTGATCCAGATGTCTACGAAGATCATCTGTGAGGGCAACCAGCAACGTCTCCGTCCCATGTCCCAGACAGAACCCGGACTGGAAGGAGTCTAGGGCCGAGACATCCATCAGGGAGCCTTGCAGCTGTTCGACCACCACCTGCTCAATCACCTTTCCCAGAAACAGGAGGTTCGAAACCGGGTGGTAATTGACCAGGTCGGTGGGGTCCAGTGATGGTTTCTTTAAAAGAGGCCTCACCACAGCTTCCTTTAATGGCCCAGGAAAAAACCCAGAGCCTAAGGATAGGTTAACAATGGCCTCCAGCGAGGACCACAGCCCCTTGGCATTGGCCTTCACCAGCCACGATGGACATGAGTCCAAGGGACATGTGGTGGACCTAACTGATCGCAGGGTCCTGTCAATCTCCTCCCCAAAGAGTGGGCTGAAATGATCAAATATTGGCCCCGAAGACAGCCAAGGGGTCTTTAGTGCATTCACTGAATCAACTGTGGCTGGCAAGTCGGGGCAGAGAGACAAGATTTTATTAGCAAAAAAGCTCCCCAAAGCCTCACAGCTAATATCCAAATTCAAAATTTGACAGCCTCCCTCTGGCAAGGGGACCAATGACTGAACTACATTAAACAATTTTGCCAGGTGTGAGCTAGCTGATGCAATGGAGGCTGCGTAAAACTCTTTCTTCATAGCCTTCACTGCCACCTCATAGGCTTTCATAAACATCCTATAAGATGATCTTGCCTCTTCGTCCCAAAATCATTGCCATACTCGTTCAAACTGTCTTAGCCCCTGCTTATTCCATCGGAGGTTCTCTGTATACCAGGGAGCCCATCTTGCATGGGGGCAAATAGGGTGATGGGGAGCAATTTCGTTGATGGCTTCGGAGAGCTGGCACTGCCAGTCCTCCACCAGCTCATCTAATGAACCGCCGTGGAGCATTGGATCCTGCAAAGCATTCTGGAATCCAATCGGGTCCATAAGTCTTTGCGGGCAAGCATAAATCAGCTCACCACCCTTGTGAGGTGTGGTGGTATCCCCAGACGAGCCTTCAGAACCAAGTGGTCTGACCGTGGCACTTTTAGTTCCACATTTACCGCATCCCAAAGATCAAATCTAGTGTGTGGCCTGATTGATGTGTAGGGGTCGATACAAATTGGGAGAGTCCCAGTGCTGCCATGGAAGACACCAGGTCCGCAGCCTGCACAGAAGAGACATCATCGACATGGATGTTAAAATCCCCCAGCACCATCAGTCTGGAAATACTCCAAGGCCTACTCTGCTACTGCCTCCAACAGGCATGAGAGGGTATCTGCTGGAGCGCTAGGTGGTCAGTACACCAGACAGATAGCCAAACTCTCCTCGGCACCCCACACCAGGCCTACATATTCAATGCAGAGATCTCAGGGGCAGGGAGCAGCCTGAAGGAGAAAGACGCTCAGGCAAGGATTGCCCCCCGCTCCCCAGACCTCCTATTTGGGACTGGTTGGAGGACTGGATATCCTAGGGAAGGGGTCAGTTCCCCCAGGGCAACTGTTTTACCCTCCTTCACCCAGGTTTCGGTCATGCATATCAGGTCCACATCACTCACCACAAAGAGATCTTACAGCATTGTGGTCTTATTGTTTATGGACCTGGCATTGCACAACATCAGTGTCAAAGGAAGATTCTTTTTCCTAGCTCCATCACCAACGTTTCTCAGGATGGGACACAGGTCAGAAGGGCACCGAGCCATTCCATATCTCCATGCCCTTCTCAACTGAGACCAGTTCCCACCGTCATACCTCCCATGTCCCCAGAGGACTGGGATCTCTGACCCCATGCCAGCCCTCTTCCCTATGTCCACCATCATCCAACTTACTCTCCATTCCCCACAACAACAGGAAAACACAACATTAATTCAAGCAACTGAGGCACTTCAAGATGTTTTTAAAGTACCTCAGGCACAGAGAAGGATGGGGCTGAGAGCCTGGCTTCACTCTCACAGACAAGGCAGGTGTTTGCTCTTCTCCCTCCCTCCCTCTCTGGCAACACAGGCTCCTAGAGGCAGATGTTGTTGAAGTACCTCAGGCACAGAGAAGGATGGGGCTGAGAGGCTGGCTTCACTCTCACAGGCAAGGCAGGTGTTTGCTTTTCTCCCTCCCTCCCTCTCTGGCAACACAGGCTCCTGGAGGCAGATGTTGTTGAAGTACTTCAGGCACAGAGAAGGGTTGAGAGGCTGGCTTCTCTCTCACAGGCAGGCAGGTGGTTGCTCTTCTCACTTCCTCCCTGTCTATATAAAATAGATATTTTACTTACTTTACTTACTTAGACAAAGGTCATGTCTCCTTATTGCTTCTCCTGGATCTATCTGCAGCCTTTGATACAACAGACCATGCCATCCTGTTGAGGCATTTAGAGACAGAAGGGGGAATCAAAGTATAAGCCTTAGACTGGTTTAAATAATTTCTCATAGAATGGACTCAAAGGGTTGCCATTGGAGATCAGCTATCTCCAGAATGGGAACTATCTTGCTGGGTTCTAGCCTGGAAGCTGGCTTCTTACCTTGACATGGCTGACCTGGCCACCTGGATCCATGCTATGGTAACATCAAGACTTGACTACTATAATGCATTATACATAGGTCTCCCATCTAAGTTAACTAGAAGACTCCAATTGGTGCAAAACGCTGCAGCGCGACTGTTATCAGGAGCGAGCAGGAACATGAACTGGAGCATGAACATCACCCCCCATTCTGCAGTTGCTCCAGTGGCTATCTATCAGTTCTCAGTGCTCAGTTCAAGGTATTGGTTATCACATACAAAGCTCTTCATGGCTTTGGTCTGACATACCTATGGGACCGCTTCCCTCTCTATGTTCCTCCATGGCAACTTTGCTCATCCGAACAGGGTCTCCAGCAGGTGCCACCCTGCACATGGGCAAAATCAACAGCAGTCCATACATGTTGCATATGACTAAGAGAACTGTGGTTCCTGAAAGCTTATGCTACTATAAAGTTGGTTAGTCTTAAAGGTGCTACTGGACTCTTTACTATTTAGCCCATACATGGGCTTTCTCTGTGGTGGTCCCTACCCTATGGAACAGCCTGAGGAGGTCAGTAGAGCACTCACTCTCTTAGCTTTCCGCAAATTATGTAAAACTGAATTATTCAAAAAGACTTCTGTATTGTAGGGAGGGGTCTCAGATGCTCCACTAATGAGATAAAGACCATAGACTTCACCATTATGTTGCCTTATGTACTATCTGTTGCTTTACATATGTGTTCCCATGTCAGCCTTAGGATTGCTTATGTTCTGTTTCAGCATTTCTTCAACTCTGTATTGGATTCTTACCAGGACTCATTTTGAGGGGGAACGCACTGGAATGGCATTCTGGCAGATCCCCCTAAGTCAAATGGCCCCGCCCACCTGACTTTAGGGCTGTTTAGTCCTCGATTGGGGGCCAATTTCCCCATTTTTGGACATTTTGGGCTGGTTTCAGGCTGGATAAGGGCTGAAACAGCCAAGATCAGGGCCAAAACAGCCCAAATCAGGTTGGTGCCGGGTGGGGGAAGCCTGCTCTGCCCAGCACCAACCCAGTCCCGGACGTTTTGGCCCCAATCTGGGCCCAAAATGGCCCAAAATGGCCATTTTGGGGGCATTTTGGCCAGGTTTGGGGCCAAAATGGCCTGGATTGGGTTGGTGCCAGGTGGGGGAAGACCCCCACCAGGTACTGACCCAGTTCTGGCTATTTTGGCCCCGATCTGGGCCAAAGTGTGCTCAAAATGGCCATTTTGGGCAATTTTGGGCCAGTTTCGGGACTGAAGGGTCCCAGAACAGGGCCAAGACAGCCTGCATAGGATTGAAGCCAGGTGAGGGAAGTGTTCCCTGCCCAGCACCAACCTGGTCCCAGCCGTTTCAGCCCTGAAACAGGCCAAAATGGACATTTTTGGCCATTTTGGGCCAGTTTCGGCCCAGATTGGGCTAAAATGTCCCGGATTGGGTTGGTACTAGGTGGGGGAAGCTTCCCCAACTGGGCACCAACATGGTCCTGGCCCTTTAGGCCCTGATTTGGTCCAGAATGGGCCAAAACTGGCCATTTTGGGCAGGTTTCAGGCCAAAGGGGCCCAGATTGGGGCCAAAATAGCCAGGATCTGGTTGGCGCCTGGTGGAGGAAGCCTCCCTCTCCTGGCACCAACCCAGTCCCAGCCATTTTAGGCCTGAACTGGGACAAAATGGGCCCAAAATTGCCATTTTTGTCAATTTTGTGCCCGTTTCGGCCTGGATCGGGGTTGAATGGGCACAGATCGGGTTGGTGTCAGGTGAGGGAAGCTTCCTCCACCTGGCAGTGACCCAGCCCTGGTCGTTTAAGCCCCAATCCTGGCCCAAAATGCCCAAATAGGCCATTTTCAGCCCTTTAGGGCCCTTTTGGGCTTGGATCAGGGCCAAAACAGCCCGGATCGGGTCAGTGCCAGGCAGAGGAGCATTCCCTCACCAAGCTCTGACCTGATATGGATCATTTGGAACTCATCTGGGCCTGAAAGGCCCAAAATGGCCACTTTCAGCCACCTTACTAAATACCAAACCGTGATCAGCTTACTGGAATGAAGTGAAACGTACTAAACTTAAATATACCAAAAGTAAGAAACAAACTTTATTAAACTTCTTTATATTACTCTAAAGGCAGCAGTTAGCCATCCAAGCTCCAAATAAACTTGCTCCCAAAGTAAGCAGAATAGTTTATATTGCACACAGGCAAAAACAATTTAGAACAATATCAAAAAGGCGTGAATTATTCAAAAGAGTCCAATAAGGGTCTAACAATAATATGACTAATTCAAGACTGGCAAAGAACATGTAGAGGTACAAATTACTCCATAAAGCATCAGTTTTTTAACAATAATACTTTTAAGATCAATTATGTTACTGCTGACGGGTTCACCAGCAAGAGGTTCCTGTTTCCGGATGCCCCTTCCTCAAAGCAGTTACAACTGTAAAGAATACAGAAAATTTTAAATATAAAAATTCATGGTTATGAATGGTATATAAATTATTTAAATTATTTAAAATTCCATTTCATACTCAAAGACCACCGTTCAAAAGGATGTACAATCTCAATAAATACTGTAAGACAAAAGATTATATATATATATACCATTTCATCAATACCACAATTATAAATACAGTAATAAATACACTCAAACATGACCATTACTAAAGTTAATACTTACAAGCAGCAAGTCAAAAAATAACACAGCCTCTAAAGTGCATAGTAGCGGCTCGCTCAATGGCATAAGCACACAAAGAATACATGAATCCACGTAAATACTCTCATTCAATTGATTAATTACCACATTTTTATCTAAATTAAAGTGCCAGTACTCCCTTAGACGTCCTCAAAGAAAGACAGAAAGATCAAAAGAATTATTAAGACCATGCGACTCCATAGAATGTAATTTAAAGATCCACCAAGCCTCCTTCCTCAAAAGATCCCGTTGTGCCAGCGAAGGATCCTTAAATCGGCTCACATGTAGCACAGTGTAAATGAAGTCCTCTTCCTTATGTTCCTTCTCTTTGAAATGCGAGACGAGTGGAGCGTCTTCTACTTTCCTCCTCAGTCTCGAACGATGCTCCTGTATTCTTGTTTTAATAGTTCTGCCAATACAACCTACATACATCGTTTTACAAGCACACACTATCAAATAAACATTTTGACTGTTACAGTTGGAAAATTCCTTCCAATACAGACCAAGATCCTTAAGTTGTTGCGGTGACATAACCAGATCACAGGTGTTACAGTTGCCGCATTTATAATGCCCTATTGGCAGGTGCCTCTGTTCTTTGGCCCCAACAAGATCTGTGTGTACTAATTGGTCCCTGAAATTTTTAGTCCTGAGAAGGGCTATCAATGGTTTTTCTTTGCACCCTGGCAGACCTTCCACCAATGGCCAATATTTGTAAATAATCTGTCTGATCTGCTTTGTCAAGGGGGTGTAATCTAGTGCGAAGCAGAATCTATCACCTTGTTTTTTAGTGGTGTTTTTAAAAAATTCCTGCCTATCTCTAGCCACAGCTCTTTCTCTACTATTATTAATCACATGATCTGGATACCCTTTTGCCCAAAGCTTTTTTTTTAGCTGTTCCGCTTGGGCATAAAAGTCTCTCAAAGTGCTGGAATTTTGATGGAGTCTCAAAAATTGGCTGTATGATAAGTTACTGCGGAGATGGGGGGTGGTGGAAAGATTGAAAATGTAAGAGGGTGGTTTTTATCAGTAGGTTTCTTATAAGGATGCACCTTCACTACATTTCCCTCTGACCAAAAGACGGAGACGTCAAGATAATTAACAGTATTCGCGTCTGCTGACCAAGTGAAGTGGATGTTTCTATGTAGGGAACTCATCCAAGTGCACAAATCCTGAACTGAACTGGAATCAGACAAGATACAAAATAAATCATCACTGTACCTACAATAAAAAATAATATTTTCAAAAAAAGGGGGTTCTGCTGTGGATTTTGAATGTAAGTTTCTTCCGAACGTCCCATAAACAAATTAGCCACACTAGGTGCTGCGGAGCAGCCCATGGAGACCCCGCGGACCTGCAAAAAATTTTTTTCTTGAAAACGAAAATAATTATGAGTCAAAATTATTTCCAACAATTCCAACAAAAAATAAGAAGGTGGAGTGTGTGAATCCCATTGCTCCAAGGTCAGGCGGACCGTGGGGTATATTCCTGCCCCTTGAACCATACGCGGGGAAGACCATTCCATCCCCAAAACCCTTAAAGCAGGAAAGGACCATTTCATTCCCCAAATGATATGTGGAAGAGGACCATTCCTTCCCAAAACCATGCACAAACCCAGCCATCAAGGCCCAGCCAGCTCCGCTACTGCTTGGTGAGGCACTCAGAACGTCATACTGGATCCATCCACTTGGCGTCCATTGTACCTAGGAAAATCCAATAAGTATAACATTCCCAACAACAGGGGGGGGGGGCGGGCTCACCACTTGCCCCAATGTAGCTTGCTTAAACCAACTGACCTCTCAGACCAGCAGAGGCTAACTTAACTATCACACAGGTCTCCATTATCCTTGAATTGCCCAATCGACGCTCCTGACCCTCTACGGTGCTCAATTGCCCTCAGCCTCACCAGGCTGGGTCCCCTTACCAGCCTCCTCCCCTCCTGATCATCTACTGCCCCCTCCCTGCTTGGATCCTGGGCAGGCTGCATAAGGAGGGAGGCCAGAACAAGAGAGGCATTCATGCTTGTACTTGCAGGTTTTCCTGTTACATGCCCCTTTGGCCGTAAAGTCTCAGCAGAGCAACCGGGGTTGTGACTGTTGCCCATCAGGAGCCCTGGTCACAGAATTAGCTCAAGGGTGATGGACAAGGCAGCCACTATCTGACCGATACCCCAAGTTTGGTTTAGCTGGGGACATAACTTCAATTGTTGGTGAATTTGATCCCTGGGGGGTTGTGGGTTAAGAGCTGCCTGCATCCTAAACTCCTCGTCATACTGCAACCATGCAGTTCCGACAAAGTCTCTTTAGTCCCTGCAAATGATATTGAGGTATTGGAACAGAGGGACCACCCGCAAAGGCTGTGCTCTGGCAAACACCCCAGCATATATTAAAAATCCAGGGAGCCAACTATTATCCCAAGTATGGTCTACCCGTCTACATGTTTTATCTCTTTCCTCTAGATTGTCCTTATCTTTCTTCTCCAGCACACAGAATAGCAGGGTAACAACATCAACATACTCTCCTCTAATGATCTTGTCACACATGGCCTGGGTCAGATGGTCCCCGAGAGGCAAAGCTGTGTCCCTAAAGGGGTCTTGTAGGGTATCTAGCCATAGGTTGGCAACCCATAAGAGGGGTAACCCCAAGGCATGTAGGGCCCCAGCTGCAACCCCATGGGGGGGGTAGCTGAAAGCTTAACTATCCCATGCCCCCCACTGAGGAATGAGTGCACCACCCAACAGCTGCTGCATACCTGATGCACTTACCAATTGACCAGACAACCCAGGGTGTGTTCCTACAGGCCTAGAATGAGTGTTCCACAAGAGAGAAGTTGAAGGCACCAATGGCCCAGAGGAAGCAGCCTGACACCATGGACCCCAAGGCCATGTGCCAGGTTGCTGCGGCAGAGACAACTTACCAGTAGATGTGCTGGGCTGCATTGCCACCGTCACCTGTGCTCCTTGAATCTCTTGCTCAGGCATCAACTTGACGTCCCCCTCGATCACCTCCACAGCCTCCTGGCTAACCTCGCCTTCCTTCCTCTGTCATTGGTCCTGCTGTGGACTCCAAAACAGAAATATGTTTTAAAATCTCTCTCTGAAACGCTGCTGTAGAGGCCACTTTGGCCAGTCTTGTTTGCTTGACTGAACCTGTTATTGGTGTAGCAGCCCCCTTGGCCCACTCTAATGCCGACAGGTCCCTCAGTATCTCTCGAACAACACTCATGCCCTCCTTGTCACCTGAGAGAGATATCTCCAGGGTAGCCCTCCTCAGGGGCTGTTTTTTGACAGGTTGCTTGCCCTTAGATGATCCCTTGCCCTTTCTGAAAGCCACACCGAATGACTACTCAGGTTGCCACACCTTGCTGCTGCCAGCCCTGGTCCAGCAGCCCTTCGGAGGAGTGGTGGCAGCAAGCAGAGGCTGCAGCAGAGCTGGTAGCCAGCCCAGCAGAGGAACATCGGCAGCGAGCAGAGGCCGCTACAGGAGCTGGCTGCTGGTGGAGTGGTGGTGATGGCAAGAGCGGAGTCTGCAGTGGGCCTAGTCATCAGAGGTGGAGGCCTCTCCAAGGTGGTGAAGCTTCCCCTGAGGCAGCAGCATGGCATAAGCTACAGACAGGTGGGCTTAAAGGGCAGCCGGGGGGGGCATTTGTCCCAGCCCGTGTCCCCATGCAGGGGAGGGATGATAGCGGCACAGTGCCACCAGCACTTGGTGTGCACTTGGGGGGTTGGAAGAAGCCTTGCAAGGCAGCAGCTGCAGTTTAATTTGTTCTGGGGTGCCCAAGCCAGGCTTTGTCCTGTGTGGAGCCTGTTATCGCACGGCAATGCTGCACCCGGATGGCCATCTTAGGTATGCCAGTTTGGCGGTGGCCAATTTGTGGTGTTGAGGCTGCAGTTTAGCCAAGGGCAGTAGTTTCTGGGGTAGGTTTTCTTGGCATAGCTCCTCTTGCACAGCGCTGCGTGAGTGATACCCTGATACCCTGTTCATTGTGAGGGGTCCTGGTATGGCTTCCAGAAAGGGCAAGGGATTGCAAGAAAACAATTGCAAAGTTCCTCTCCACCAGAGATCCTGCATGACTGTCTTTGAAAAGCTCTTCCCCTCCCCTGCCTGCCCCCACGAGGGACATAATGCTGTTTTCAACTACAGTTTCCAGGTAAAATTGCATCCCTGACACGTTAAAAAACACGTCTCTGGTGTCACTTGTAGCTTAGTTCTAAGTACATGTGTGCAAGTAGAAATACATGACAAACATAATGGACACTAACTATCCCCAAATGATTCTGATGATCCTAAAATCCTAGTGTATGTGTACATGTGGGTGTGGTAATAAAATCATATAACCTGTCCTGGAGAATGTTTTTTCTAGTTGACAACAAAAGAAGCTCTTGAAGGGTAGGGAGGGGCTGATTGATTAAAGCTTATACCTACTTACGTCATGTATCACCTCATGATCACATATAAGTGTTGTTTGTCATTCCCCCAAACTGTGAAAAAAAACCCATCTTAATGCTTGCTGTACAGCTATGGGAAAGGAGATCAATGCAAACTGCTTTGGGTTTCCATAGGGGAAAGTAGAAATGAAGTAAACAAACAAATTAACAAACAAGTTGGGGGGCGGCAAGCTAAGCACCCACCAATACTGAAGGCAGCTGTTTCTGAGTAGGTGATGCCTGAAGACAAAATGGTGATGCCTCTTGAGATCTTCTGTGGTATCTCTTGATCCCACAAAGTATAAGAAAACCAGGACTGACTCTTTGCAAACAAACAAGCAAATGGCAGTCAGGAAACCTATTGGTGGGCACCGTAGCACCCATTGGAACTACACTGGAGATCACTGGCTTAGGACAGCCTAATACAAATTTTAAAATCCATAGGTAAGTTTCCCATTATTTCAATATTTCTCTACCTAATCTCCCATACTACTTTTAATTTTCTCAGACATCCAGCATTTTCTAACAAAGTTATTTTTGACCATGTGTTTACAAAGTGTATTTTCCAATGAAATGGACTGGATTTAAGATGCTCAATTGCAGTTCAGATTTTATCACAATATCTCATTAGCAGTGGAATAATTTAATTTCTCTAGAGTTAATTGCAGATGCGCTAAGTACTGACGGAGCAATGCTCCCAAATACATACAGATGGCAGCAAACATTTAAAATTGTGTTTTGTAATTACAGGGTGAAATAGAAAGGAAGACAGTGGAATGAATTTTTCTATACTTCTTTATTATTGTTTACATCAAAGCAGGACATCATTTAAATGCAAACTATTCCATTATTTGCCAGGAAATGTTAGCAAATGTGCAAAGAGATCCTGCGAGCAAATTACTGCTGCTGTTTTTGAAATGAATGACCAAAGTGATGGAAGATGAATCTATTGCATTCAACGAACAAGTTCCAAGTGATTTCTTCAGGTAATCAGAACATCTCAAATACTGAATGCAGCACAGGGCCACAATAGAAACCCACATATGGTAACTCTGCATTACAACAACTTCTTCGGTCCTAGAACTAGTTAGTAAATTCCTGCAGTTCAATAGCAAAACTGAAAATCAATATGAGATTGAGATTGAAAAGTTTTTTTTAAAAAAAGCCTCAGGGAAATATTTTGCTGGGAGCTTGTTACAGCTTTGATCAGAAATGGCCCAACTGTAGGTGAAGGAAGCAGTTATCTAAGGCATCTGACTTTATTAAGGGGCACCAAACCAGATGGAAGTGAATTTCTATTTTTATTTTTACACTGTTTATTTTGTATGCCAAATAACTAAAGGTAAAAGTTCAGTCTAGAATTTTCGTTTTTATCAATACTGAATGTGGGAAGGGAATGAAGTCACTGTTCACCTAGGGTGCCAAAAACCCTTGGACAAACGTCAGCTATGATTGCCCCTACACCCAGAATGAAGATAGGAGACACAAACGTACAGATTAAAGAAGATTTATTCATGACAGATCTGCACCTTAATATTCATCAGAATTTAAGTGGTGGTTACTTCTGCCAGGTAGCCTGGAGTTGCCAATTCTGGCTTGGGACTAATTGGCAACCACCCTCACACATCTAATGATGAAGGGATTTTCATGAGTTTATATGGCCAGAGTGTTTGAGGAGGCGGCATTCTCTTGGGGCTGGGCAGCATCACCTAAACTAAAGTTGTCTGTGTATACATTTGGACAGGTGGTGCAGTTTATCATTTCTCAGCAAAGTTATGCATACAAGGAGGGTTATATAAGATCAGTGGTAGCATTGTCTAAGCCAGGGTGGAGGTTAGGGTTACCATCCTCAAGCTGGGACCTGAAGACTTCACAGATTTATAATAGATCTCCAGACTGCAGAGATTTATTTTATTTTATTTATTTAACAAAATTTAAATCCTGCCATTGGCTAATCAGACAAAAATGGCATAAGGTGTTCCTGGCCACAGCTGCCACCTGCTTTACAGCAGTAGGCCTGGATCCAAGAGTACCCAAACTATGGACCTGTTCCTTCAAGGGGAGTGCAACCTTTACCCCGTGCAGAACATGTGACACCTATTCAGTTCCCCTGGAGGAAATTGCAGCTGCAGAGATTATGGAATATGGATATGTGGACTCTCCTGGTTCCATCCCATCATTGTTTCTCTGACCATCCATGCCTAAGCATTACATTCCTCTGACCTTACAATCTTTAGAATATTCTTTTAATGTTTCTTTAGATAATACACATTTAGATAAGTCTTTTAATATGCTGTTGGATATGACATTTCATACATTTGGGTGAACAAATGGAGCAGTCACACACACCTGAAGGTGTATGTATCCTAGTGGTTGCGATTTGGATCTCCTTTGAATTAAATGTATTGAAAATGTACAAGAAAAATGAGTTGCACACTGATCTCTCTAAAATGTACTCAGTGGAATGCATTTTTTTTCTGTAGCAAGATCATCCATGAACTTCTGTCTAGTGTCACTTATTTACTAAACATTCCAGAATTTACTTCCTCATTCCTCATATCTGGGTTATCCAGCTTTATCCACTTTTCTTCAGTCATGTGCAACTTCTCTGATAAGAAAATGCAGTGTTCTACACATTGTCAGCAAAGTCTGGTATGAGAATTATGAGAATGAAAGTTATTCTTATGAGCTTCTAAGAATCACATTTCCAAATTCCTGCAAGCATCATTAATTATAACCTTAATGTAACAGGTATATGTCTATAGACAAATGCATGTACATGACTTATTTTGTAATTGAATCCATGGATCCTGGTCTTGAGGGACACTGACAAGGCGGAGAGGAGGCTTATTTTATTACTGTACAACAGGAACACAAAACAACCTTGATTAGGAATGTATTGTAAATAGCCAATTATATTTTATTACCAGCTCTCACAATTGGTATGCAAAGAAAACGTTTTGTGATAAGAACTGAGTAGTGACAAGCAGGGAGGGTCAAGGATGTTAAGGACCTTGGAGGAAGAGGCTAGCAGCTTTGTCCTTGAGGCACAGAAAATTAGGAAATGGTATTGCAGAAGCGTACAGGGAGATATTGAATTCAGCAACGGGATGATGAACATTTTATCACAGGCAGTTTCCACTGATTGGTAGTGTGTCAACAATCCATTTTCCCTTATAAAAGGAAGAAAGCTCTGCAAATAAGGAGGAGAGGAAGCAGGATAGTTCTTCCCTGGTAGTCAGTTTCTTGTGACTGAACACAGATTACCAGTGACATTTTGTGGTGCTTTAAAAGCTCTATTTCCCTAGCTCCATGCCAATTAGGATTCATTCATTTTTAATCCAGGGATTTCATACTAATGATGTTAAGGGGAACTTCAAGAAACAACACCCAAGGATTAAAAAGAGAATGTTCCATCCCATTTCCTTAGTGTCCATGGAGACTATGGACAAAGGTATATATCTGGAAGAATTTTAAGTCCCATGGGTGCACACTTCCACAACTCTTAAGAATTCAGGGCCCAGGGAAAATTTCTGTCATGTGCTGCAACATGAAGCAACTGCAACAACAAAGCAACAGAAGTCACATCTCTTTATTAGCTCTCCTGTAGATTCAGTTTTGATTGGGAACGAACTCTGATGGGGACCAAGGTTTGATTGAACATTTGTCCTAATAGGATTTCACAATCATCCCTAAATTGTGCAGATTGATCCTAATTCCCCATTTCCATATGAAGCAGCAAAGAATGGATACAAGTAGGAATGTTTATTTATTTCTGAGGAATGTCCAAAGTCTTACTCATTTCATTAGTTTGAATCATTAAAACAAATGGAAAGGAAATCAAATTAATGAATACATGCCATTGTATTCATGAATTTCTCTACAGCTTGGTAGGGAGTTAGGAAGTCAGAAGACAAACCCTCTCCTCCTTCCTCTTAAATTCACTTACTATGATGTGGTCTGCAGTGACTGGTGCAACAGTGCGGCTTGTGGAGGCCAGCAAAGTAGACACGCAGATTGCTGGCCTGGTGACCACATGAAGGGCAGCTTCAGGTGGGTAGTTGTGTTGGTCTGCAGTAGAACAGCAAGATTCAAGTCCAGAAGCACCCTCAAGATCAACAAGATTTTTAGGGTATAAGATTTTGAGAGTCAAATCTCCCTTTGTCAAATAAAAGCTCCCACCTGAAGGGTAGTGCACTCTGGAAATGCAGTCTCTAGAATGCTAGTATCTACTACAAAAGAGTGCCCCAGGGATTGTTCTCCTCTTTATTGGCTTCATGAGCTTTGGATATATTAGCATTAGAGGTGGGCACGGATCTCATAACAAACCTAATTTCCCCACGGATTTACCTTGGCCGATTCCAGACAGCCCTCCCCATCGCGAAACATCGTGCATCATCGCGCAAAACTCGCGTGAGAAAACGCGATATTTCGCGTTTTCTGCGCGACGATGCGCGACGTTTCGCGATGGGGAGGGCCGTCTGGAATCGGCCCTTGTTTGTTGTTTGCAAACACGTGGGCCATGGGCATGTGTTCTTTTCACGAAAGTGACTAACTTTGGGGCATTCTGTCTGTCTGTCCATTGGCCCATTATGCCAGGATTCCTGCCGTTGCCGCTCAATCAATTTCCTAGGCAATGGTGTGGAGTTACCTTCCCCTTTTGGAACACACCAATCTCAGCCCAGGAAACTTTGATTGGCACACCAATCTCAGCCCAGGAAACCTTGATTGGCAGCTCTGTCAGCCAAACAGAGAGTGCCTACTAGCATTTCCTATATAAGAGAAAGCCCGTAAAGCGCAGCTTCAGTTTGCGGGCAGGAGCACGAGTTAGCAACTACTTGCTGTGGAAGTTTTTCTTTTGCATTGCACATTACAAGTATGGCTTGTGCCTTAGCAAGGGGTTTGGGGGCTTTGGTTGCAAGAGGGCTAACTCTTCCCTCCATTCCTGTTTAATTTTTTTCATCTTTCATCTTGTTTGCTTACTGAGAGCACTTTTTTTCTTTATCCTTTTACCATGCTATCGGGTTACTCTGATTTCTTTCCCCTTTCAAATCCTTGGGTTCTTGGGCTTGATTTTTTTTTCAAACTCTTACTTGCTTTTGGGTTCCTGGTGGGTTCTATTGTGCTCTGATCCCACCCACTCGCAGACCCGCAGTGAGTGCAAGATAGCTTATGGGGCTCTTTGCTTGCTTGCTTGCTTGCTTGCTTGCTTGCTTTGCTTTTGAGGTGCCTGGGGGGGGCTGCTATTGGGCTCTGTGAAACACCCTCTCAGACGACCTGCAGTAAGATTTGGGGGCTGCTTGCTTGAGTTCTTTCAAAGCCTTTCTTTCCTCAAACAGTGCGGCCCTCTTGGGGTGCTTTCTTTTCTGGCTTTTGACGTCCTGGTGGGAGCTATTGGGCTCTCTGCAGCCCGATGGGGAGATTTCTGTCCCCCCCCCGGAGAATCACCTTTGCCCTAGAATCACCTCTGTCCTATCCTGTTCTGTCCTGTCAAAGGCTGTTCCTGTGTGACCAAAGAAATCCACTCCCTCCCCCCCAATTTAACCTCCTCTCCAAGATTGTCTCTGTCCTCCTGTCCTTTCCAAGAGGCTTCCTCCTGCTGTCTCCCCCCCCCCAAACATCTCCTTGACTGTCCCCTCAAAGAGTCCTCCTTTCCCTCCTCATTCCAGCCCCAGAGCAGGTTTTCTGCTGCCAGGACAGGGCTGTACTAAAACGAATGAAAGGATTGCCACTGGAAATCACAGGAGGCAGGAATGCCAATTTACTTGCATGGGCTCCATTTAAATACATTACAGCAAAAAAAGGGGGGGCAAAGAAAATGTGGAATGGATTTTCCAGAAAGGTCTCGAGGCCCAGATAAACTATACAGGAACTGGAAAGACAGGCCCCTGAGTGGAGTGACAGCCCCTGGGTGATGCTCTGTATTCTGGGTGTTTGGGGGGGCAATCAGTGGGAGGGCTTCTAGTGTCCCTTCCCCACTGGCAGACCTCCTGATGACACCTGGTTTTTTTGACCACTGAGAGCGGAACCACAAGTGACGAAAGGCACAGGTTGGACACTTGTCAGCTTCCCTCAAGTAGGCAGCTTGGTGGAATGTTGGAAAAGTGACAGTTGAAAAGTCCATTGGACAGCAGTCAGAGAGCCAAGGTGCAAGACTAGGATGCCTACATTTCCCATCAAAACTTGAGGGAAGCTGACAATTGTCCAACCTGTGTCAGGCGTCACTTGTGGTTCCACTCCGAGTGACACAGAATGTTGAACTGAATGGGTCATTGGCCTGATCCAACATGACTTCTTTTATGTTCTTATGTTCAAAAACCCTCTGGGACTGGAATGGCATGCCTCTGAGTAAAAAGATGATCCCTGAGAGTAACAGAAGGCCTCTGAGAGTGGAATGACAGGCCCCTGAATGGAATGATGGTCCCTGGGAGTATCAGAAGGTATCTGGGACTCGAATGACAGGCGCTTGAGTGGAATGATGGTCCCTGTGAGTATTAGAAGGGCTCTGGGACTGAGATGACAGGACCCTGAGTGGAATGAAGGCCCCTAGGTAGAGAAGAACTGTTTTGGGACTAGAATGACAGATGTCAGAGTGGGATGACACCCCCTAGGTGTAGCAGAAGTGCTCTTGAACTGAAACAACAGGTTCCAGGGTGGCATGAAAGCACCAAGGTGTAGAAGGATTCTGGGAGTTGAATGAAAGGCCTCTGCGTGTAGCAGAAGTGTCCTGGGACTGGAATGACAGGCCCCAGAGTGGAATGACAGCCCCTCAGTGTGGCAGTTGTGTGTTTGCTGCTGGTTTTTCCCCTTCCTCCTCCCATCCTGATGCACATTTGATCCAAAGTGGCAGGGAAGCTGCTGGGAGAGAATGCAGCACCAGCGTTTTAACACTTTCCTAGTTTAGTTTCACTAAAAAAAAAAAATTGAGAGTACAACAGGCTTAAAAAGTACATGTTTTCCCACAGAACTCTGCTACCAATTGCCTCCCAATGGGCAAGGGACAGCACAAACAGCAAATACCAGAGGGGGGGATGGGCTCCATCATTGCAACATTGCCACACTTGGGAAATGATTTTTTAAAAAACTGACGTCAGTTCCAGCCCCCACAAAATGCAGCTCCCAACAGACACATCTGAACTCATCAGCAGTCACTTTGAGGTTGTGCAGTGCAGAATGATGCTACCCCAAGCAGTTTCAGCAACAATCGACATGAATGCTCAGCATCATCAGCTTAAAGTGTACCATGCAGAATAGACCATGGTGCTTGTGTGCACTAAAGCACCAGGTAACATTTTCCAGGTACCCATCAAGTGTTTTAAGAAAGAGAGGGGCCAGGTGGGACTTTTGCCCAGCAAGGCTACTGATCAGCTGTGCGGATTTTTAAAATCATTCCTTTGGTAGAAGCAGCTAGCACATTAGAAGAATCTTCACTGTGTGAGTGAAGGTACACTGTGGCCATTCTTTCCTGACTGGCTCACCTGTGTCTGCATCCACCTTGGTGTGTCAAAATTACAAAGGGGCCTGCAAGCTCGAAAGGTTGAGGAGTCCTGAACTATTTATTTGTTAATGTTATTGGATTTATAGTCCACTCTCCCTGCAAGTGGGATCAGAGAGGATAATAACAAACTACATACATAAGAGATAAAATAGTAATACCATAAAACAAGATAAAAGCATCAATACAGTTTGTTAACAGTTAGTAAACTAGAGTTTGAGATGGAATTTTTCACAGAGAGTCTAAGGAGGGTGCTTTGGGTCAGTGGTGAACACAGTGAGCAAAAGTGAGCAAAGAACTCAGGCAGGGTGTGACACGTAATGGGAACAGGAAGGTCTGGAAGGCTGCAGAACTGGAAAGGAGAACAGGAAGGGGGACAAGGGCAGGATTTTTGCTTGAAAATAGAGGAGGTGGCTCATATCAACATCATGAAAGTGTAAATAAACAGAGGAGCTGAAACGAAGGATAAATATACAGATGGAACTGATTCAGTGATAGCTACACATCTAGAAATAATTAAAATGTAAAGTATTTAATTCCACTATCTCTACTCCCAGGGACTGTCATTGCACTCATGGGGCTGTCATGCCAGTCTCACAGTCCTTCTCCTACCCCTAGGGTCCATCATTCCACTCAGGGGCCTGCCATTCCAGTGCTACAGCCCTTCTGCAACACCCTGAGGCTGTCCTTGGAATCAGGGGCCTATCATGCCTCTATCAGAGTCCTTCTGCTACACCTAGGGGCCCACATTCCATTCAGAGGCCTGTCATTCCTGTCCCAGAGCCCTATGGCAGCACCTAGGGGCTGTCATTCCACTTGGGCCTGCCATTCCAGTCCCAAAGCCCTATGGCTGCATCTAGGGGCTGTCACTCCACCCAGGGCCATGTCATTCTCGTCTCAGAGCACTTCTGCTTCATCCAGAGGTCGTCATTCCACTCAGGAGCCTGTCATTCCTGTCCCAGAGCCCTCCTGCTACACCCAGGGGCTGTCACTCCACTCAGGGGCCTGTCATTCCACTCTAAGAGGCCTTCTGTTATTCCCAGGCATTATCTTTTTATTCAGAGGCATGTCATTCCAGTCCCAGAGCACTTTGGTTACACCCAGGGGCTGTCACTCCACTCAAGGGCCTGTCATTCCAGTCCCAGAGCTCTTCTGCTATTTTCAGGGGTTGTCATTGCACTGTGGGGCCTGTCTTTCCAGTCCCTGTATAGTCTATCTGGGCCCAGAGATCTTCCTGGAAAATCCATTCCACATCTTCCTTGCCCCCCCCTTTTTTGCAGTAATGTATTTCAATGGATGGTTGTTGTGGGTTTCAATGGAGTAATGTATTTTGCAGTAATGTATTTCAATGGAGCCCATGCAAGTAAATTGGCATTCTTGTTTCCCATAATTTACAATGGGCCTTCCAGCCTCTCCCATTATCCCGCCAGGGAGCATCATTCCCCTCTGGGGGCTGACCTTCCATTCTCAGAGGAAGATTATCCCACTCCATCCCAGGTTTTCATTACAATTTTTGGGTGCTGAGAAACAATACCAGCCAGTTGGCTTTTACAGCTCCTATTCTCTGTACTGTAAATTTCCTTGGGGTGGCTGTTTTGGGGGCCTGTAACTCATACATCCGAAATGCAATCTTAACCAAACTTGTAGGGTGGACTGAGGATACACTTCTGAAGATTCTGTGTGAGTTTTGGGTGCCTGGGTGTGAAGGGGCGGAGCCAGGGTCCCTGGAAGTGACATAACCTGGTTCATGAACCTGGTTTGCGAACCAGGCTGGTCCCTTTAAAAGTTTGTTGTCCGTGAAAATCAACGGACCCCAGACCAGTGGTCCATGTCCTCTCCCCAGTCTGTGCCCACCTCTAATTAGCATATATTTACTCATTGTTATGACTCATTCATAAGGAAGTTGTCTGGCAAATTGCCTTTCTAATTAGCAGTCATTATCCTTACAATTGGTCAAACAACATGAAGTTAAAATATTTTTAAAAAATCTTCTAGAATTGCTTTGGAAGATTGGCTTTTTGTGAACAACAATATTTGAAAACAAGGAACACAGAGTGCTGCTTCTCATTTTATCTCAAATGAGTGATAGGTTAGATAACAAATGAATAACTGACTGGTGCATTTCATATTGATTGGTTGCTTCAGTTTCTATTCTGCATAACTTTAAAAAGCCACACTTCTTTGAATTTGGTTCCTTGTTTCAGTTAGCTGAAACAAGGTACCCTAAAGCAGGATGAGATTTTTACATGTGAAACGTTTCTTGATGTGCTTCATGAACGCTCAACCAACTGACTGAAGCATTTTTTACCCAGTAACCTTTTCTCCAACTGCCTCATTAGCTTTTATGAAGCTAAGGTTCAAAAAGGTTCCAAATAAAGTCCTGAATAGTTATTATTATTATAAAGGAAGCATTTAAAACTTTTCTTGAGGCAATGGGAATGTCTCTGAAAAATAAAATATAGAAATCAAAATATTTAATAACGCTTCATGCAGACTGAACCAGTATGATGGGCTATCTTCAGAACAGCCTTCCATCCTCAGATGGCTCAGGGTGCTTGCCAATTATCCTTACCTATACTATAACAACTCACACTATTCCTTCCAAAAGAAGTTAACACCCATCAGTCAACAGACCAGGCCAATTAGAAAGTACCCTCACTCCACAGGACTCTGTGAAGCAGGCAAAAAAATGCCCCTATCCAGCCAATTTGAAAATTTCTGCTCAGCCTCTCAAAGGTGACCAGCTACTCTCAAATTATCCATAGGGAGGGTTGGTGGGCCAACTTGCAGCAGAAGCTTGCTGCAGAGAGCAGGGCAGAGCCCAATAGCTTCTCCAGCACTCTTCTGTTTGGCAAAAGGCAGTTTACTCGTGCTTTTTAAAAAATCTGTTTGACACAATTTATTGAACTGCAAAAAGTGAGGAGGGTGTCTGGACACATCTTGCCAGTATCCCTCGGCCATGAAGGGAGTAGAGCCTTTTTGCCCAACAGATGGAGCCACAAGCTCCATTCTTCATGCTGCCCTCACAGGAGTGAGGTTGAGATGTGGGCTGACTGGGAAGATTCAAATGTCTGTCAGCCAGGTTCAAATGGCAGTTGAGAAGAATCATTGAGGGGGGGGGGATGAAACAGCCATGCTCCTTGGCCTCCCAGATGGGTCGTAAACTGCCTGAAAGGGAAACAGATACATGCATGGCAAGGGGCCTGGCCTCACACAACCTCCAGCTTGGTCTGCCATGTCCCGGAAGGGTGTCCATGGCTGGGGGCAGCAATGGGCAGCTCTATTGTACAGGTGCTGCTGACAAACAGATGATTCATGCCTCTCTGGTGAGAAAGTTCTCATCTGCATCTGGATGATCTGTTCTCATGGCTGCTTGCAGCTCTGGTCCTGTGAAAGACAGTCAAGGGGCAGTGCACCCACTGTCAACAGGAAGTTGCAAGAACTAACACTCAGTCACCCTGACCCGCAGCCATGCTCCCTCCCCTGTCCAGGGGGGGGGAGCCTGCTCAAATGATTTTAAACAGAGCCTGGCATGGAATGCTGGAATCCCTCCCCCCAACAACTGGGTCAAGCTTGGCTCCTTGGGTGACTGCCTTTGTGGAAGACATGAACTGTTCTGGCTTATGGGCAAAGACCATGCTCCCCACCCCACCCCCGCCGCAAGCATTAACCATGGGGGCCAGCATCAGGGGCAAGCAGGGGGTTGGATTTGAATGGGTAAGCTGGGGCAGCAGCCTCTCTGGCTCCTTCCTCCCTCCCCCACTGTATGTATGTATTATGTGTGTATGTATGTATGTGTGCACACACATATTCATCTAAGTATTTTAAAAAAAAAATATTTGAGAGCCAGTTTGGTGTAATGGTTAAGAGCGCAGGACTCTAATCTGGAGAGCCGGGTTTGATTTCCCACTCCTCCACTTGAAGCCAACCGGGTGACCTTTGGCTAGTCATGGCTCTCTGGAGCTCTCTCAGCCCCACCCACTTCACAGGGTGTTTGTTGTGGGGATAATAATAACACACTTTGTAAACCACTCAGAGTGGGTGTTAAGTTGTCCTAAAGGGCAGTATATAAATTGAATGTTGTTATTGTTGTTATTTCCACTTTACCTAGCACAAAAGTTAGTTGACCCTGAAAGCTGGGTGTGAAATACGTTTTATTTTATATGTGTGGTTAGGTGCTTCAGGATTTCTGGAACTCTGATTATAAGGTAGTAGTGCTTACAGGGGTGTAGTTCTGTTCCCTTCGTTTGATTCTTTTACTGTTTAACTAACTTCTTTTTTGCTTAAGATAGTACTATGGTTAAGCATATTGAGGCTTGTTTATTCCCCATATACTAAAATATTAATAAATGTTTGACAAAACTCCTTCTCATATATCAGTGTCAAAAGCAACTATTCCTTTGTGCTGACATCACAGAAGGTGAAAACATTTCCTTTATCAATTCTATGTTTTTTCTCACTGGTACAATTTTACTATAGCAAATCTCCATAAAATATAAGACTTGAGAAAAGTGGATGAGGAGGAAGTTTTTTAGTGAATATATTAATCTCCAAATCAAAAAGAATTCCTAGAAGAATTCTCTGCTTTCCAGTGAAATATGAATCACTCAATGAAACTGAAAAATCAATGCCTCAATATATATTCTCTTCATTACATGCAAGCCATGTTCATTTGGTTGTTTCTTTTGTGGTGATTTATTCTGGGTTTTGCTCTGAATAGTTCCAAACTAAGATTAGCATAATTTATTCCAACAATGGAATAATAATAAACAGTTTAGATTTCAGGAGAGACCCAATAAGAGGGAACACCCAAGAGGCACACAGAAGGGTGTGTTTGTGTTGAATTTTTTGCAGAAGATGATATAAATAATTTAACATACATACATCAGTTTAGGGATGCCGGAATCCAAAACTGGAGACTTCCAAATTCTTAGTTTAAATGCTATTCTACTTCTGTTCATGGGAGTTTAACAGGAGAGAGGACTCACTAGGATTTAGCTCCAGAATTATTTCATGCTAAACCTGCACAATACGAATGAAATATTGACAAAAAGTGCCTGATGTTGGCAACATACCTTTCTTTTGTCACCAAATCACCCCAGTCATCCCAAATAGATCTTGGGTTAGGGGAAGTATGATTAGGAGAGATTCTGTGGTTGAACCAGGAAGTTCATGCTAGTTGGGAATGCCGACCCTGGAGCCCTCTTCAGACACAGAGAGGAATATGGGCTCTTGGAATTAATGAACTATATTCAACCTGTAAATTGGGCAAATACCAATCAATTGGGCAAATTGTGCAAATTGTGCAAATATCAATCAATTGGGCAAATATCAGTACAAATATCTATTCTGACCTCCATCTCAAGATTCTGGCTCCAGCTGTGGTTTTCAGGCATCCTGATCTGGATACTATACACAACCTACAGATCTTAATTTGGCCATGACCCTCACCTAGTCTTGCGAAAGGCTTTGCAAGTAGATATCAATCTTTGTAGCTCCTACTTTCTAGATTCAGTACCTCAGGTTATATTTTACAGGCATACTCTTCTCTGAGATTAGTGAAGAAAGCAGTTTTTCATCCCTGAGCTATACCCTGTTCCCAGATAGCTTTCCAGTGGCTGTTCTGAAAATGCATTAGTAATTATGTGATTTTATACCTCATTAGTGTGCATTTAGTAAGAGTTCATCTTTTTATATATTAGTTTTTCAAATCACTAAGAACACACTAGCCGAGAAGTAGTGTGGAATATCATTAATATTTAAGGAGAATTCTATATTTTAGCATTGTATTAGAGACATGATTCCAATACATTTTTATTACCAAAGATCTCATTCTATTAGCAAAAGTAGTCTCTGAAGACCACCCAGCGGAGACTCTGAACCTATTTTGATATGGTTTCTGACCAGTTTGCAGAACCGAAACAGCCGTGGTTGTCCCATGATAAACTTTGCTGGTAGTGAGTCAGAGAAAGTAAAACTCTTTTAATACTCTGCTTTCAATACCATTGTTGTTCTTCTGGACCAAAGCTGGAATTGGTTGTTATCACAATGCAGTGATTCCAGTTGTACAACAGATATCAAAAGGTGATGCTTGGAATTAGCTTTTTGAACTTCTGGTACCTATGCTATGGGGTTCGGCAGGTTCTGTCCCCCATGCTGTTTACGACCACTGGGAGACTTGTTGATGATGCCCAACCCTTGTTGCCTGGGGAGACAGTGGATATTCTAAACCAGTTCTTTGAGAAAGAAATGGGTTAAAACAGTAATGACAAACTGAAGCTCAACCCAGATAAACCCACATACCATCGGTTGATAATACTGCCAGTCAGAGATTACAGTCATCCTGTTGTGAATGGGGTTGGATTACTTCTAAGGAGCAAGTCAGAGAGGTTTGATCTAGGCTTACAAATACAGATCTTCTGTATGGCATACATTGCCTAATGTGGGTTGGTGTGCCAGCTACAGACTTCTTTAGAGAAGGATGAACCAGCAATAATTATTTATATTCAGACAGTACTGCTACAATGTGCTATACTTGGAGCAATTCCAAAGTTTTGTTTAGTTCAAAACAGGGCAGAAGGTTTGATGACCTGTACAATCTATTGGAAAAACATTGTGCCTGTGCTGAAAAAAGTCTCCCCAGGAATTTATTGATTGAGGGGCAGGATAAAAATGTCTTAAGTAGGTAAATACATCTATTATAATAATAAAGGATCTGTCCATCTGTGTGTGGCACATATAACTCATCAAAAAATAAAGCTAGGTATCTCAAACATATCCACCACTTTCAAGATGACGAGAGGACTTGCAGTGCCAAAAATAAAGTGAATTGGACCATGTTGGCCTGGCTAACAGTGAAATCCTAAGCAGAGTTACTCCAGTCTAAGCTCATTGAAATCAATGGGCTTAGACTGGAGTAACTCTGCTTAGAATTTCATTGTAAGTGCCAGAAAACAACCTCTTCCAAGCTCTTTCCATGTTGTTTGTTTGTGGAATGTGTAATTCATCAGAAAATAAAGCTAGGAGTCCCAAAATTAGCAACCAGCTTCAAGATGATGATGAGACATGTATGATCAAACTTGAGGGGAATCAGAAAATCTTGGCATAGATCAGCTATTGAACATCCTTTTTCAACAAAAAGAAAGGTTTACTCATGAGAAGCCAGGAAGGGCAGGCAGCAGAGACAAGGAGGGTGTAAAGTATCCCCTCTGTTACAAAACAAAGAGATTTTATCAAATGTGTAATAGTGGTTAGAGCCTGTCACTTGGATCCAAGAGACCCATCAGCCATGGAAGCTGACCTTGGCCAATCACACCCTCTCAGACTGTGTACCTTACAAGGTTGTTGTTCTGAAGATAAACTGGAGGGCAAGAGAACAGGGTGAGGCACTATATGTTCATATAGGGTAGAAAGGCAGCACAGACAGGAAGGATGGAATATATCCCCATCCTCTCCTTTATAAAAGAAAGCAAATTTATGAACCTACCTTATCTATCAGTGTGGTATGATGGTTAGAATCTCTGACCAGGTTCTAGGAGACTCAGGTTTGAATCCCACCTCTACCATGGAATCTTGCTGAGTGAGCTTGGGCCACTCATACTTTCTCATATGATCCTACTTCACAAGGTTGTTCTGAAGATAAGATGGGTGAGAAGAGAATAATGCTATTATAAATCTATTTTGGCTACAGGTTGCTTCATTAGGTTTTGCTGCAACTCTTTCAGAAGACGGCAGAACTGCTCATTCAGTATTCAAACATCTTATATTGTGGTATGCAACAGAATGAGTAGGCATTCCTTTAATAATAAATATATGTAAAAAAAAATTCTCAAAAGCAACGTTGCATCTGCCTAATGGAAAAGGCTATTCTCACTGAGAATATCTGCCTAAGACTTCTTTTCAGCAGCAAAATAAATAATTTAAGGGGGGAAATGCTAATTTCAAAGGAATAATCTGTTTTAGGAAGATTTCATTTCTTTGTTTTCTGCAAGCTGGCTATCAAAAGCCAGGCTGCTTTTCAGACTGGCAAATTAACTAAGTCATGGTAAAAAATGGTTGTATTGAATAGATAATTGACTACAGGTGCTAGGAATTAAATATCCATTTCTTTTCAGCCCAAGGAACAAAATAGAAGAGAAAAACCATTTTTTTTCCAGGGGCAATGATCATTCAGAAGCAATTGTTCCTGGAATATACAGATAATGTTGCTGGAAAACAAAGTTTTTCCATATACTAATATTCTAAAACTTAAAAACAAACAAATAAAAAGAATCTTAGAGTAAGATTTGGAAAGGAAATGGAGATGCAGACCCAGGTGATGTTAAGTAGGAAAAAGAATCAAGAAAATGTAGAATGTCCTGTTATTTTCAGATAACAGCAATGACTAGCATTATTTTAAAATAAAACCACATTGAATTTGAACTATATTCTTGGGTTAAGACTATCATTGTCCTCAGGATGCATGTGTTACTGCATAACAATCTACAGCTAACATTTACTGTTCAACATGTGAGCACAGGAGTGGAATCAAAATATTTTCTGGCAAACAGACAATGGATTATGTGTCCTTCAACATTTGTCAAGTAATACATTAGGAATAGAGATGGGCACAAACTGAGTAAAAAATGAACCATTCGGTTCGTGGTTCATCATGTTTCATGAACCACGAACTTTTACGAATTTGCCCCAGTTCACGAACTGGTTCATTTGGTTAATGAAAATGTCACTTCTGGGGCAGCAGAAAGTCACTTACAGGGCTGCAGAAAGCCCATCCCCCCATTGCCTAGGAAACTGATTGATTGGAGCCCGGCTGTCTGCAGTTATGAACCAAAAAATGAACAAAATGAACTGGCCTAAAAGTTCGTGGCGGTTCGTCAGAAATGGGCTCTGATGAACCGCTGGTTCGCAAACCATGGACTGGCCCGGTTCGTGATGAATTTTGGATATTTTAGTTCATGCCCACCTCTAATTAGGGATATTGATTTTACATTAAGAAAGGGAACAGTCATTTCTTCTGATGTGGAGAACAACAGCCCTCTACACACACATTTATTTATTTAATACATTTTTATCCCATTTTTCCTCTTAGGAGCTCGACAGCATTCTGGACTCCTCTGATCCATCTTCACAACAACCTGGTTAGTTAGGTTAGGTTGAAAGAGGATGGCTCAAGGTCTTCCAGAAATTTTCCTGTCAGAGTGCAGAATTGAACCTGAGTCTTGCTGCACCACACTGGCACTCTAGCATCGTCGGCCCCATCATACCTGCTAGATTGACTGGAAGGAATTGCAATGGTGGAATGAGATTGACTGTTACTTGGTCTATATCTTGCCTATGAAGAAGCCTTTGGGGCAAAATGGGACTGGGCTTTTTGCATGCCGGCGAAAGGCAGCGTACGTTACTCAAGAGAAGATTTCTTTAACCTGGACACCACATTCTTGTGGAGAATTCTGGCTTTATATTGGACTATTGGGGCTTCCAAGCACCTTATGTATTGTTTACATGTACTGCTGGTAGAAATTTTGTGATTTGTATACCACCGTTGATGTCTAAAGGAAATTTGTGATTTCATACCATCACTGATATTTGTTATAAGACTATTTGTATGATGGAACAATTCATATGATGGATTTGTTCACACTGAGCACTTTAAGCACCTTAAATATATGAATTTGGGATAATTGTTGATTGCATTTTCCTAAGGGCTCTTTGTATTTTCTGCTTGTTTGGTGCCCTTGGGACAGCTCTTTTGTTACCTTTGGTAGAAACTTATTTGGCAAGCCCAAGGAATGGCTAAGGCCTTTCATAGGTTTGAGGGATGAGGCATGGCTTTAAGCTCAGATGAGAGTAAAACTAGGGGAGCAGAGGTAGAACAGAGCCCTGCTTAACCCTCACCATTTGAGGCCAAGGGTAAGAGCTTCATACAGTTTGTACCCTGGTGCACGACAGTCATGGCCTGGGACCTGACAGCCTTGTTCACAAGTTACATTTAATGCATGTAAAATGAAGTGTATACTTCATTTTTCCTTACATGTGGATCGAGTAATTCTCATTTTACATTCAATGCATGTATAGTTTAATTTGTTTATTAAACCTCACACTTGCAGAGAGCCAGCATGGGGTAATAGCTTGAGTGTTGGACTCAACACTGTAAAGTGAATGCATGTTGGCTCTTTCTTACATGCAGGAAGTATATGGGTTCACTGTAACATGTGAACAGAGCTAATGTGCAGTCTTTGAAAAGGGAGAACTTACTTTAAACCTAAAGAGTTTAGGTTTAAACTTATATTCCAATGATGTGGAGACAGATGGCTTGACCCATTTATTCAAATGTAAGCCTAAGGGAAAGTGAATGGGAGAGTGGTCCTTCTTTGCATGTATTCCATACAGTGACATTTAATACAGGGTTGTGCAGAACAGAAACAGCTGCTCCAATACCGGATTTTTAAACATCTATCCTAAATGAAAATGCAACATGTTGGTCTCAGTTTGGGTGGATGGTTGAACACAGCTCTTTATGAAGAAATATAATGCTGCAAAGCATTGTATGGCACAGATTCGATCATCCATGCTCACGTTTTCATTTCAGTGGTTTCCCCCTTGATGATAAACCTAAATATATTTCCATTCTCTATTAATTTGTTTCTAATTCTGCTAGATGAGAACAAGAAAAATTCAATACAAGTAGGTTTCTTTCAAGGTACAAAACTCGGGGGGAGGGGGAAACTGGAATGGTAAAAAGGAGACAAAAAGACAAAAAAAACCCTTTTAAGAGTGAAAAGTAAGAAAGGAGCTAGCAGATTTATGTATATAGAGCATTATTGATGGAAAAATAATTGTGTATTGACTATTCAGATTAAATTTCATCACTAGTAGATGGATGAACTGTGAATTTCATTGTTTTCTTATTTTCCACACTCCAAAGAGTTTATCCTCTGATCAGATTGCAAAATATTTACATATAGTACCTCCCATTAGCACTAATGGAAGCCAGACATGCTAATCTTCTCAATAAATCCCAGTTGATCTATGTGTGGATGATAAATTCCACAAGTTGAGACCATTAACAGACACATAGGTATTGTTCACTTGCATGCTTGCTGGTTAACTCACAGTAACTTTAAAAATTGAGCTCTTCCTTTGCATTGTTCACTGACTTCCTTTACTGTTGTTTCCAATGTATTTGTTGAGCATATTCACACAGGACATCAACTTATTAATCATCTCCATCAAAGCATATATTTAGACCTTGTTCATCAGCAGAATTTCTAGCTAATTTGACCAAGAGACTTCTCCTAATATTTATGTATTATGTAGCCCTAGGCTAGCCCACCACCGCACAAGCAAATAAGAATTGAAATTAAAAAAGTATTAAACAGAAGAGTGCGCCCTCAGCCAAGGAAACTCAATAAGCTTGCTCCCAGAGCCTTGCTGCAGCACAAGCCCCAAGCCTCCTTCTTGTGCAATCCAACCCCCCCCCCCACACACACACACAACAAACAGTTCCTCCCTCAGTAACCAGCTGGAAAGTGAAACCGCACCTCAGTGCTGGGTGTTATATATACTGCTTGCTCTCATAAAAAATAATGGGAGCTCTCTGGTTGGCAGCCAGTGCTGTCTATCAAGGTTTTCATGGCTAAGATTGGCATGTTCCAAAGGCAGAAGAAGGTCTGCAGGCAATTTCCCTACATTACCTAGGAAATTGATTGCTCAGCGCCGGGATGTCTGGTTTCATGGACCAATGGACCGATGGACCGGCCCAAAGGTTGTTGCATTCATGAAAAATGTGTGAATGCCGAACCAGGCCAGTCTATGTCAAATTTTGGTCCATTTTTCAGTCCATTCCCACCTCTAATGTACACTGAATTAGCCAAAAATAGGAGTGAGCAGAATTTCAATAGTGATTCCATAGCAAGCTGCAGAACAGGAAGCTTCAATGACAACTGGATGAGGTTTTGTTCATAAGAACCAGATCAGCACCTTTGAACACAAATGAATACAGGGAAGAGTCAACAACAGACATTCATATCTGCCTTTGTTGTTAAGTGGCTGTAAAGTACAACAATCTTACTTTCCCCTGGTCATTTCTGGCAGTGGCAATTCTTTGTGCTATGATGTCTGGTTGCAACAAACAGCACATCTGTTTATAGATTTCTTCTGTTCAAATATGTACAAACACTTCAGTGCTGAATTAAAGTCATTTCTGCAGGATCTAAGAAGCTGTTATTATTTACAAAAGCTCTTGATTTGTAATTTTTATTATTAGATTGCATTCATTGGCTGTGTAATTTCACATGGAAAAAACCAAGATGACTAGCCACTAAAACTGAATCTGTTAGAGACCTATAGGTCTGTTAGAGACCTCTAATGTGGGACTGCTTTTTTTAAAAGGGAGGGGACACAATCTGTCCTTGTAGGACTCATATGAATAGAGGGTTTGTAGGGATCCAATAACAGTAAGTTTTTAAAAAATAGCAATCATTTGTGTACAAACCAAATAATCCTAGAGTATTTCTCTTTTATATTGTGAACCTGAATAGAATTTCACCTGGAGAAAGTTTGGATTCTTGCTGCTGTAGTTTGGGCAAAGTAAAGAAAATTTAGTCCATTTCAACCCCAAAAACTTTCCTCAGTGTTCCATAGTAATGGAATGACACATTAAAAATGTCAGATATTTTCACAAGACAGAATGATGTGACTCTTTTATTGAAGTGTTTTATTTTGAATGTGTGACTGTATTATTTATGAAATTCTATGTGGAAAATAACAATTGCCCCCCCCCCCCCCAGGCAGAATGAAGAGGCAGACATAAGTGTTGGAAATTAAAGGGCACCTTTTTTGAATTAACACAACATATTCGTCAACATGGCAAGGGCCTAACTAGCGGTACAGGTCAGGCCCTGGGGTCACTCCAGGACCTCACCCCGCCCTGTTTGGGCGATCCACCAACAGCCCCAGGGTGAGCCATCCATGGTATGGCTGTGACCCAGCCGGCCTGGTGAGGTGGTTCACCCCCTTGAAGCTCCCCCCAGCCATACAGCTGCAGGGGGGACTGGCTTGTCCAGGGGTTCCCCACCAGGGCATCTTCCCTCGCAGCTGGGCCATACAGCAGCCAGCCGCTCCTGACAGACCCCAATTCCCCACCAATGGAGATATGCCAGGGGGACATTGTTATTTGTAACAATGTTACAGAACATTGTTATTTTACATAATTACAGCAGCAAGACTTTTATATGCACAGAAATGGAAAGTACAAGAAATACCAACTACAGAAGATTGGATTTACAAATTGCTGTACATGGCTGAGATGGACAAAATGACAAGAAAACTTAAAGATCTTGATCCAGGACAATTTAATGCAGATTGGGAGAAATTGAAACAATATCTAGAAAAAAAATGGGACGTGAAAGGGGAACTATGGCAGTTCAAGAATTATTGAAATGTAATAAAAGAAGAGAGAAGTGACTTTACCGGGAAAGGGGGAATTTAATTATTAAAATCTAAGCTATCATTGGGGTTATGATAAAATTAAAAATTATAGAGTATTAAATAATAGATGTTTTACTATGGATATATAAGATTAAGCTAGTTAGATATTATTTACAATATATAGCTTAAGTAAAGAGTATATAATGGATATTTGAGTATAACAGTTACCTTATAGACTTAAAATAAGCTTAGAATAAGAAATAGTAAAAGATGGGTGTGTAATAGAATATTAGAGTCTAAGATAATATCAGAATTAGGATGATTGTGGAAAGTAAAGAGTTTAAGTAAACGGAAAGTAAAATGGATATAATGTTATATTTTTAATATCTTGATTGCTAATATATATTATTATGCTAGCATTATCTTATGTAGAATATATGGTTTAACTGAGGTATTAAAGGGAAACTTGTATTACAGAGATATTTTTAGTAGAGATTTAACAAGCTTAGAGAAAAGAGTATTAAGTGTATGTTTAATAGAATATATGAGATACTAAGTAATTAAGTAATAAGATAGACTAAGGGTTGGAAAACTGTTGGAAGTCAACTAAAAAGGGGGGAGGAAAGGGAGGGGGTTAGAAATAGACTTACAAGGGGGTAATGTATGTGTTGAATGATATTATAATCTAATCCAATAAAAAAAAATTATAAAAAAAAAAGAGAGAGATGCCAGGGGGGTCACCAGCCCACTCATTTTCCCAGCTCCTAAACTGCCAAGTGAAGTGTTAAACTCAACCCACCAAGGCCAATTACCCTCCTCATGACAGTGCAAGGTAGGTGAAAAAACTCCCCACCCAAGAACCAATGTAGGGTGAGAAGCAAAAAATTCCTACCTTGCCCCAAACAGTAACCGGCTAATCCTGCACTGAAATAGGGAAGGGTGGGTGGACAGAGCACAAGGCGCACTGAGGCGCTGAGGGGCGGATCAGAGGCAACTGCTCTGTGTAACTCGGCCCCTTACACGCATCCCCCAGGAAAAGGGAGGGTGCTGGCGCTGCCTCATCCTCCTCCAAGTGGGCAAAGCATGGCCCCCAACTGTAGCAGTTGTTGCCACTAGCTGGGAGTGCCCAATTATACATTGATGATAATTCCTATCTAATAGGCAATTTAATTCAAAGTATCCATGGATATTTTTTGGCCTATACTCCTGGGAATGTGTTCTTTCCCAAACCAAAAGATGATAATGGTGGTACAATTATGTATTTCATATGCCTTGTAAACATGAATAATGTAGGTGGAGGTATAATGTGATTATGTTAATGTGCAAAATTCAGATATATTCTGTACAACATATGAAATGCATTATCTCAAGTTGTTCTGTTTCATCCATCTATCCCTCCAGTCTTACTCCTTTCTAGGTATCGAATAGATTTTCATTAGCTCCTTTACTACTTGCCTCTAGCATCAGACACACTGTATTTCATGTAGCCTCTATTTATTCTTAATAACCTAAATCATAAACACAGAGATAGAGCCAAAGCTTTATACCTTTCCACAGAACAGAATACTGGAATTGCCACAAACATTCCTTCTAGTTGAAGATGAGTGGAAATCCTACTACACTTGGATACTCCCTTCCCATTTCATCAGGACTTCAATAACTTTCACCCTACTATCAACCTAAGCCTGGACCACTCTACACAACAGGTACACTTCCTGGACACCACTGTACAACTACATAATGGATGAATAAACACCACCTTATACCGGAAACCAACAGACCGATACTCATATTTACATGCCTCCAGCTACCACCCTAAACATACCACTCGGCCTATTGTCTACAGCCAAGCCTTACGTTACAACCGTATCTGCTCCAATGCTCTCGACCGAGACTCATACTTAAGAGATTTACAACAAGCATTTTTGAGACTACAGTACCCACCAAATGAAGTGAAGAAACAAATCAACAGGGCCAGACTAGTACCCAGAAACAGTCTGCTCCAGGACAAACCTAAAGGAACTAACAACAGAACACCACTGGTTGTCACCTATAGCTCCCAGCTCAAACCCATCCAACGTATCATCAGTGAGCTACAACTCATCCTGGAAAATGATACCTCTCTCTCAGAACCCCTGGGTGGAAGACCTCTCCTTGCCTACAGACAGCCCCCCAACATTAAACGACTTCTCACTCACAACCATGAATCGGCCAGCAGAGTCACCAACACAGGTACCAGGCCCTGCAACAGACCCAGATGCCAGCTCTGCCCCTATATCTACCCAGGGAATACAATTACAGGACCCAATGGCATCAACTACACTGTCTCTGGCTCTTACAGCTGCTCATCCTCCAATCTGATATATGCCCTCATGTGCCAACAATGTCCTTCTGCTCTGTACATTGGACAAACCAGCCAACCTCTACGCAAAAGAATAAATGGACACAAATCTGACATTAGAAATGGAAACGTCCAAAAACCAGTGGGAGAACACTTCAATCTACCAGGACATTCCACCAAAGACTTAAAGGTCGCTGTGGTTCAACAGAAACCTTTCAAAAACAAAATCCAAAGGGAGGCTGCTGAATTGGAATTCATATGCAAATTTGACTCTGTCAAGCTGGGACTGAATAGGGACTATGAATGGTTATCACATTATCACAGGTAACAGATTCCCTTTACAGAGGCGTGGTCTGGGGGAGCCCAGTGACGCCTGGTGTGGGCTTTCGGGGACCACAGTTCTCTTTGTCAGATGCAGCTGGCAGGGAGAGCTGTGGTTATCGAAGGCTTATACTACATTGGAATTTGATGGTCTGGTTGTTCTGCTGCTACAAACCAACATGGCAAACTCCTTTGAAGCCTCACACAAGCCAATTAATCTCCATACCAAGAGGAGATGTTTACATTTACTAGCAAAGGAATGTTTTGGTTACATCCCTCTCTCCCCCCCCCCAACTGCATCTTCTCTCTCCTCCCCTTCCCCCCTTCCTCTTCTTTATTTGACCAGTTTCTGTACCATGCATCTGACGAAGAGAACTTGATTCTCGAAAGCTTATGCTACAATAAAATTGGTTAGTCTTAAAGGTGCTACTGGACTCTTTTTGATTTCCCTTCCCATAATACCTGGAAACTGAAAGTAGGTTACAGCTTCTCCATCTGATGGTTAGAAGTATCCACAGTCTTCAGTTTGGATACTTCTGTAAGTGTCCAATGACTCCAAGATGTGTGCCACCCTGTGATCTGAAACATATGGCAACAATCAAAACTGAAACTTATGGCAACAGTAAAAAACTTTAATCAAACAGCCTAAATAACCATTGAAGATACTGCACAAATAACAGCTTACTGAAAGGACACAGCAGAGGGTAAACAGAGGGACACAGCAGAGGGAAAACAGAGGAAACAGTTTGAAACTTTTGCATTAAAGCAATTATAGAGTTGGCAGATGATCTTGCCTGGTAGGTTAGGAAAAAAGGAACCCCCCCCCCAAGAAAGAACAAAGATGGAGTTCAGGTTGTCATCTTCCTCAAGTCTAAGGAGCCTGCATGGTAAGTCCAGTGTTCGGATCTTATTTGAGAAGAAGAGGATGTTGTGCTTCAGTTGGGATACTACAAAGCCATAAGTAGGGATAATAATGCCTATTAACTTGGTAGAGTGGGGAAAGTGGCCAATTAGACTATTTATTATGAGATCTGTCACCAAGATGTTGTATTAAAGGTTATATCAGATGTGGTATCAGCCTGAAGCAATGGAATCCATCTTATAATGTCTGAGAAATGCGGCTACTGAGCTCCATGTCACCTCCTGCAACATCCACCACTGAAGTGTTAGTATCAAAAGCCACTGTAGTGGATACAATTCTTACAAGAAGATAGTTTCAGGTGGGTGGCTATGTTGGTCTTTAGTAGAAGAGCAAGATTTAAGTCCTGGATTTCCAGGGTATGAGATTTCAAGAGTGAAGCTCCCTCTGTCAAATGCAAACAGGTTTCCAAATCTTACAGAATGCTACAGTGCCGCGAGTTTTTCCTACAGCCATGGAAGCCATTTTCACTGCTGTACCATGAAAGAAATTTTTGAGGACCATTTTTAGAAATCAGTAATTGCTATTGTGAAAGTGCACATAAAAGGTGAATCACTATTTTGGATGCAGCCACTGGCAACTAAATCAATTAAAATTATGTAAATCAGTCATAGATAAATACTGTGTTTTTAAAAATCATACAGTTTCATGTTCTTCTAGGTAGCATTTAGTAATTTTGGGGCGCATGATTAATTTTGGGAGGAGGGAAGAATTCAAACCTGTTTAGCAGGTGTTCAAGTTATTCAACATGAACTGAACAGACTGAATGGTTGATCATTACATTTGAACACCCAAATTCCAACCATTCAACACATTCAATGTAAAATTCATGGCATCCCTCCATAAGAATATAAATTTCTAATCCACCTGCACAGAAATGTTTTGGAGATCTTGTAGTTTTCCTCCAGGGGTGGCAAACCAGGGACAGAAGGACAGATTTCCTGCTGGAAAAGGCCCCCAATGTGGATATGCAAGATTCTGATCAGATCCAATGAATGCAAATTTGTATAATTGGGACTGAAGACAGGTCCACCTTGAAGACCACCTTATATTGATGGAAAACACATTCACTCTTCCTGTCTGACAGTGTTTCTGGCTCTGAAAAATCTCCAGGTGGAGGTAACAGACGTTAGGAAAAGGACCTTTACAGTGAAATCCTTAGCAGATTTACTCCAGTCTAAGCCCATTGAAATCAATTATCTTAGACAGGAGTAACTCTGTTAGGATATCACTGTTAGAGTAGCAAACAACACTTTGGTTAAGAGCACTGGCCTTTCAACTCTCTGTAGCAAAGCAAAGTTATCCCAAGTTTTAATGATGGACTAGGCCTTGTGTCAGTCTATTCAGAGGGACTAGAACCTCCAAGAGCAGATGCTTGAAAAGCAAGGCCACCTGAGCCAGTGTAAAGTAATATGGAACAATTCTGCTGCATTCTTTTTAAGTTTGTGGATCATTCTAGAGAATATCAAACTGACAGAAAAGTTGCCTAGAAACCCCATATGACCATAGCACCATCAAGGCACCTGCTTGTTCTGCTTCTAGGCCATTGGAGGATAATCTCCTCAAGTCAGAGCTTTCTTCGACTTCCTGTTTGGGATCCATGGAGGTCTAACGCAGCTCCACTTGCGGAGCTGACCGGACTGCCGTTTTAACCGGCCGGCGGGGTGAAAATAGCCCGCGGCCGACTGCTCTCAGGCGGGGAGCAGGCAAAGAACGCTCAAGACCCTAGGGTGAGCTAGATCTCGGATGAGGGGGGGCTCTACACAGCGAGTCTCCCCCCGATCCTTGAGGTCCCACCTTGCGACGGGTCGGCTATAATCTCTGCGGCAGTTTTGGGGCCAATTCGGCTGGCATAAGACCTACATACCCAAGCATCGATTGGGGGAAGAAGCTGAGAGGAGAACTTAAAATCGAAACAGCGATTACAACCCGAGAAAAGTGAAGAGAAGGTAAAGATCATTATCTTCTGAGACGGGACAGATTGATAAAAACAGAGAGGAAAAAAAGTAGATTTTTAAACTGCAACAGACTAGTGAAAAGGAGGGGAAGACTCGGCAGGAATCGAATTTAAAAAGAGACTAAGTTTAAAGAAGTTATTAAAGAAATGGGACTATTGTTTTGAATACCTGTGGCTTTGGAGCTGTGAGAAAAAGACACCATCGCGAGATCTGCTGTGGGAAGACGGGAGACAGGAAGTGCGTAATAACAATAGAGTGGCTGGAGAGAAGCGGCCCTTGCTGGAGGGCAGGAAGTAGGGAATCGCCATTTTTGAAAGGGGAAGGGTCGCGGCTTCAGCGGAAGAGGAAGTAGGCCATCTTGGATTACAAAATCATAGAGAAACCATAGAGAAAAGACGCCCGACATTTTGGACTCTTTAAAACTTAATTTCTATAAGAAGACCGGGACATTTAAAATAGAAAAACGTTAAATTTTACGCCACGGAGTTAAGGAAGAGAGCGGATTCGTGGGAGCGAGCTAAAGCAAGCCCCACGATGTCAAAAAAAGAGTGGCAATCGGCAATAGAAAACCTGGATAAAAACCTGGACAAAAAACTTTTAGATATGATTAAAGAACTTAAGGACACGAAATTGGAGCTGATAAAAGAGGTTAAAGAGGTTACACAGACAGTAAAATCGGAGCTGTCAGAAGTGAAAAAAGGTATGGAAACAATACGAAGTGAACTACAAGGAACGCAGCAGAGAGTTAAAACAGTAGAAGACGCGATGGAGAATTTAGCAGACACGCAACAAACAGAGATGAGATTGGTGAAGGGGAGAATGTCAGTTGCAGAAACTAAACATATGGAGAAGCAGCTACGTTTTCGTGGCTTGCCAGAAGTGGAAGGAAAGTCAGCGCAAGAACAGACTGAGGTGTTGGCTGAATACCTGGGGAAGGAGGAGGAGGAAGTTGTGGCTATCCTAGATGTGGCGTACCGTGTGAACTCGAGAATTGCAACCCAGAGGAAATTACCAAGGGATGTGATTGTGCAGTTTACAACTAGAAACATGAAAGAGAGGATTGTGACAAAACAGTTTCAAGATCCATTGGAGATTGATGGCAAGACGATTATTATAATGAAGGAACTGCCCAGATCAGTGTTATTGGACCGGAAAAAATATAAAGTGCTAATTCAGACTTTGAAGGACATGAATATTAGGTACAGATGGGAGCTACCGGAAGGAGTGTCCTTTGAGTTTGGAGGGGCAAAAAAACGCATCAGATCTGAGCGGGAGATGGAGCGATTTATTAAGGACAATGAAAAAGACTTACCAACAAAACTATGAATATGGAGTGTAAAGTATTATCTTGGAATGTAAATGGACTAAACTCACCGAATAAGAGGAAAAATATTTTTCATTGGCTACTAAAACAAAAATGTGATATTGTTTGTTTGCAGGAGACCCATATTAGAAAACAGGATGTAAAATATTTAAAATCTGGAAAATTGGGCAAAGAATTTGTAGCGGCCTCCAACAAGAAAAAAAGAGGAGTGGTGTTGTACATAAAGGAGGAGCTGCAGCCAAAATTTGTTATGAGAGATGTGGAAGCTAGATTTGTAGCAGTGGAATGTAATTGGAATTTAAAGAGAGTGTTGGTAGTCGGACTTTATGCACCTAATGGTGCAAAGGAAAGCTTCTTTGAGGATTTAAGGAAGCATTTAGACGATCTTGCATATGACCAGATAATTCTTGCTGGAGACTTCAATGGAGTGACAGATTTGGAATTAGACAAAAAGACTACAACAGCACAAAAGAAAAGAGGACTATTGCCAAAGCTTTTTTTTGAGTTGATTCAACAAGAGACTCTCGAAGATGTATGGAGGAGAGAATATCCTAAAACCAGACAGTTTACTTTTTATTCTGCAAGGCATCTTACATTATCAAGAATTGACATGATCTGGGCCTCAAAAGACTTAGCGTTATGGACTAAGGAGGTAGAAATAATGCCGATGGTAGGCTCAGATCACAACCCAATTATATGGAAATTTGGAAAAAGGAGAAAAAGGAAAGCCTGGAGAATAAATGAGGACTTGTTACAGGAAAGAGAGAATATGGAAATATTGAGAAGAGAGACAAAGTTTTTCATACAATACAACGTGAACAAAGAAGTACCAACCAACAAAGTTTGGGATGCATACAAGGCGGTTGTAAGGGGCATACTAATGGACTTAAATGGTAGAGCAAGGAAAAAGAAAGAGGAGAAAAGACAAGAGATTGAGGAGAAAATAAAAGCCAAAGAAGCACAGTTAAAAAAGAGACCAGGAAAAAAGAAAATATACCAGGAAATCAAAATTCTTCAAGAACAGCTAACAGCAATGAGTAATAAAGAATTGGAGTGGAACCTTAAAAGATTGAATCAAAAAGCGTTTGAGGGTGCCAATAAACCTGGGAAATATTTGGCATGGCAATTGAAGAAGAAAAGGGAAAAGAAAACAATAAATAAAATCTGTGAAGAAAATAAAACGTACTTGGAGCAGACTACCATCAGTAGAGCCTTTTATAAATTTTATGCTAAGCTGTATAATAAAAAAGAAGTAAACAAAGAATCAATAGCATCATATCTGGAGAAAACCAAACTTCCAGAAATCTCGGAAGCTTGGAGAAATAAGTTGAACAGTGAAGTAACTGATGAGGAAATAAGTAAGGCAATACAATCCGCAAATCTAGGAAAGGCGCCAGGGCCAGATGGACTTACGGCTAAATTTTATAAGATAATGGCCAATGAACTGGCACCATTCCTAAAAGAGGTGATGAATGGAGTTTTTAGGGATCAAAGGATTCCAGATACTTGGAGTGAAGCGAATATATCATTGATCCCAAAAGAGGGCCAAGACCTGACCAACGTGAAAAATTACAGACCTATATCACTACTTAACAATGACTATAAAATTTTTGCGAAGATATTGGCGGAGAGATTGAAGGGGTGGCTCTCGGAAGTTATAGAGGAGGAACAAGCAGGCTTTTTGCCAGACAGACAAATAAGAGACAATTTAAGGACAGTGATCAATGCTATTGAATATTATGACAAGCGTTGTGACAAAGAGGTTGGTTTCTTCTTTGTAGATGCTGAAAAAGCGTTTGACAATTTAAACTGGGACTTTATGTTTGCCACTATGGAAAAGCTACAACTGGGAGAAAGATTTGTCAAAGCAATTAAGGAAATTTATAGAGACCAGACTGCAGCAATTGTAGTGAATGATGAACTGACCAAGAAATTGACGATTAGTAAAGGAACAAGACAAGGTTGCCCGTTATCTCCATTGTTGTTCATTTTAGTATTGGAGATTCTGATGATACAAATACGACAAGACGAGGAAATACGAGGAATAAAAATAAAGGACTATTCATATAAGGTCAGAGCATTTGCAGATGACATAATGTTAATTGTAGAAGACCCACTGGAGAACATGCCAAAAGTGATAGATAAGATTAAGGAGTTTGGAGACTTGGCAGGTTTCTTCATTAACAAAAAGAAGTCAAAGATACTATGCAAAAACATGACTAAGCAGAAACAACAATTGTTAATGGAAACAACGGATTGTGAAGTAACTAGTAAGGTGAAATATTTGGGAGTTGAGCTGACTGCAAAAAATATAGATTTGTTCAAGAATAATTATGAAAAATTATGGATTCAGATAGAGAGAGACTTGATCAAATGGAATAGATTGAACTTGTCATGGCTGGGCAGGATTGCAGCAGTTAAGATGAATGTGTTACCAAGAGTAATGTTTTTGCTACAGACAATACCAATCATCAGAGACTCTAAACAATTTGAAAAATGGCAGAGGAAAATATCAGATTTTGTTTGGGCAGGCAAGAAGCCTCGAGTGAAAGTAAAAGTTTTACAAGATGCAAAGGAAAGAGGCGGAATGCAACTGCCCAACCTGAGACTTTATCATGATGCAATCTGCCTAGTTTGGCTAAAAGAGTGGATGACATTAAAGAATAAGAAACTATTAGCCCTAGAGGGATATAAAAAAATTTTTGGATGGCACGCATACCTATGGCATGACAAAGTGAAGGTCAACTCGATGTTCCTGCATCATTTTGTAAGGAGAAGTTTATATACAATCTGGAAGAAGTACAGAATTTATCTACAAGAAGGAACCCCCTTGTGGGTGGTTCCATATGAGGTGATAGACCCGAGAGCTGTTGATAATGAACAACAATGCTTAACGTACAAAGAAATAACTAAAATTGAAGTATCTAAACTTAGAATAAAGACGCAAGAGGAACTATCACCTAACTATGATTGGTTCCAGTATAGGCAGATCAGAGACTTATACAATTCGGACTCTGCAAAAGGGGGCATACGAACAGAGAACTCGGAACTAGAGCAGACCCTTCTTAAAGAAGATAAGAAAAGAATATCCAAGGTATACCAAGTACTGCTGAAATGGTATACTGAGGACGAGACAGTTAAAACACAGATGGTGAAATGGGCTATAAATTTTAATAAAGAAATAACAATGGAGGCATGGGAATACTTGTGGAAAACTACAATGAAGATAACGACATGTACTAATATTAAAGAGAACATTTACAAAATGATTTATCGTTGGTACATGACACCAAAGAAGATTGCGCTAGGGAACTTGAATACTTCTAATAAATGCTGGAAATGTAAGAAACATGAGGGCTCCCTCTACCACATGTGGTGGTCGTGTGAGGTAGCTAGGCAGTACTGGGGGGAAATAATAAGAGAAATGAGTGAAATTTTACAGTTTCAAATAAATAAGAACCCAGAACTCCTGCTACTAAACTTGGGAATGGAGGGAATTCCAGCCCATCATAGGACGTTGATATTTTATATGACAGCAGCAGCTAGACTTTTGTATGCGCAAAAATGGAAAGTACAAGAAGTGCCAACTATTGAAGATTGGATCTACAAATTGCTGTATATGGCTGAAATGGACAAGATGACGAGAAAATTGAGAGATCTGGACTCAGGGCAGTTTAACACGGACTGGGAGAAGCTGAAACAACATCTGGAGAAGAAATGGGAGGTGGGAGGAAAACTGTGGCAGTTTGAGAACTACTGAAGTATAATATAAGTATAAAAGAGAGGGGTGACTTTACCGGGGGAGGAAGAGAAAAGTGAACTTATAAGCAGTTAGATTAATAGATTGATATATATATATAGATATGTATAGGTTAATTGATAGAACATTGATAGAGAATAATTAATGATAAGGTTTAAACATGAGGATTGAGTAACTAACAATATTTTCTTTCTTTGATTTATATGCACCAAACTGAATGTACAGAAGAGTTAAATTGATTGACTATGTGATGAGCTATATAGAATTACCATAAAAAGATGAAATGAGTAACATATAGAGAACAAATCAAATTGTTTGATTTGTTTGATTTAAATGTGGGAAATTTTTATGGTTTATGATATATAGGTTTATGATATATAGAAATATTCAAAATGGGAAAAGGGGATAAATTGTTTATCCAAGGACGTACAGTTTGGGTGTATAGTAAGTAAAGGAGTTAAAGATGTACTGCTTAATATAATGGAGAATGTATATCTGTTTTAGATAGAGGAATTTAATAGAAGTAAGGGAAAAGTAAGGGAAAAGGGACAGAGGGGGGGAAAGCTGTTGGAAGTCAACAAAAGGGGGGGAAAGGGAGGGGGTTAGAAATGAAAAATTTGGGGAAAATTGAATGTAATGTAAAAATAATAATATTCTAACCCAATAAAAATTTTTCTAAAAAAAAAAAAAAAAAAAAAAAGTCAGAGCTTTCTTCATATGCAAGAAAGAATGAGGTGGTAAAGTCCAGGAACAATAAAAAGGAAAGCATAGACTGTGAGTTTTGCAAAAAAAACAAACAAACCATGGAGTGCAATCATATCTGTATTCAGATCTCTGATGTAGGATGAACTGAAGATAGTGAGTACTACCTCCTGTCAGAGATGGAAATTGCAACCTACTACCTGCATCCAGTAATTAAGGGAAGGGTTGTATCCAAGTGGAGCAATATGTCCTCTCCAAGTGGGAAATTTCTGTTCCCTGGCTCCAAGACTCAGAAGGTTTAATAGAGAACTATTTTTTTCATAATGTCCTTTGAACTTGTTTCAGAATTTCAGAACCAATGCTTTTCTGCTCTGAGTAACACTTTCAGAGTTTCCTGTGATTTTCATAAACTTGTTATCCAGAAGTACAAGAGAAGCCAGTTAAGATCCATATTTATTTTTAGCTGGATGTGTGGAAAATAAGTTCACACAGCAAGCTCGTTCTTGCAGCAGCACCAGCTGTTTTAATGGAGAGCTTCCAGTATTTAACTGCGTACATAATGGAAAAAGATGAGTGAAGCAGAAAATAGGAAGAAGTATTGGTATAAATGGAGCTGAAATCAACATATCCTCAGAGAAGCATCCTGAGAGCCTCAAAATGATTCTAGTGTCTGCACTTTAATAAAGGCCACAACATCTGTTTGTGAGAGTAATTCCTAGTGCTGGACTCGATGTGCTTTCAGAATATCAAAATCCCCATAACTATGCTAGCCATAACTCATAGTCATAACTTTGGCTAGAGTATGAAAACCGAGAGGTTTTTTTTAACCGTTTCCTTGGAAATATATTGACTCTTCATGAGGTAAATAACAGCTTGCTGAACTGCCTCTCAGCACTGGGACTAAGGGACACTGTGTTACAGTAGTTCACGTCCTATCTGGGAGGTTAAACTCAGAAGCTGGTGCTGGAGGATCCCTGCTTTGCCCTTCAACCATTGATCTGTGAGGTTCCATAAGGTTCAGCCTTATCCCCCATGATTTTAAACATCTATATGAAGCCATTAGGAGAGGTCATCAGGAGGTTTGGGTTATGGTGTCACCAATATGCAAATGATATCCAGCTTTACCTTTCTTTTTTTCTAATTCCAAGGATGCTGTGGAAGTTTTGAACTAGTCCTTGGAGTCAGTAATGGGCTGGATGAGGGTGAACAAGCTGAAACTAGATCCTGACAAGACAGAGATTCTCTAGGTTAGTAGAAAGGTGGACCAAGAACTTGAGCTCTTTTCTTTCTTGGATTGGGTTATACTTCCCTTAAAAAGCCAGATTCATAGCTTGGGAGTGCTGCTTGACACAGCAGTCATCTTAGAAAACCAGGTGGCTGCAGTGTATCCATGTGCTTTTGTTCAGCTTCGGTTGGTGTGTTAGTTGCACCCGTTCCTGGCTCAGTCAGATCTAGCCACAATGATTCATGCCTTGGTTACATCTAGATTGGACTATTGCAAAGTGCTCTACTTGGGGCTACTCTTGAAGAGCATTTGGAAGCTGCAGCTAGTGCAGATTGCTGCAGCTAGACTGCTAGTTGGGGCCAGCTATTGGGAGCATGTGACCTCAATATTAAACCAATCGCACTGGCTACCAATCTGCTTCTGAGTACAATTCAATGTGTTGGGTTTGGCCTATATGGCTTGGGATTGGGGTATTTGAAGGATCATCTTCTCCCATATGTTCCTGCCTGGGGTTAAGATTAAAAGGAGAGGCCCTTCTGACTGTCCCATCTGCTAAAGAAGCTCACCTGGTAGGTACACAAAAGAGGGCTTATTTGGTGGCAGTCCTACAATTATGGAATGGTACTCCAGGGAGGTATGCCTGGCCTCCTCATTGCTGATCTTCAACTGAAAACATTTTTATTTAGGACTACTTTTAATTAACTTAGTGGCAATCCTAAATTGTGTTTTTTAACTTTGTTTTTATTCATTTTATTTTTATTTTATTTACATTGTAAGTGGCCTTGAGTTCCTGCAGGGTAGAAAGGTGGTTAATAAATATTTTAAGTAAAATAAATAAATAAATAAAACAAATCTGCCACCAAATGAGGATTTCAAATCCAGTATCCATGCTCCCCCGCCCCCAACCTGTTGCATGAGGTGTCCATTATGTTTGGACCAAATCCACTACAAACATCCAACCTGGCCATAATGGTTTGATTGTTACCAGGCTTGCACTGATGAGCATTATGTATTAATGTAATATTCTTGCAATGCCACTTTTTGCATTCCGACAATAGACATCTAATATTGGCACCTATCTCCATACTACAACACAGGAATGTCCACTTTGTATTCAGTGATACTTATACTGGTATCAATGGAAAACATATTCCTGTTTCTATGTCCTTCCTTCCAACCAACTGAGAGATGGTACCCCTCACCCAAGATATCTCCTTCCATATTCCAGGCATATGGGACAAGATTCTGCCAATTTAGAAGCATTTAAAAACTGCCCCAGGCTGGGGGGGGGTGGAAATAGGCTTCACATAGCCAAGCACTTAGTGCACCAAGATGAGGCAAGAGATATGGCAAGATAAGGCAATTGTGTTCTTAAAGGACATGCGTTCTCTTCTCCCAGGATTTCAGGCACTGTGGAGCATATGATCCCCCTCTTCACTCCCTCCCCTATTAAAGGAAATATTTGCCTCCCCTTATGCATACTTTTTTTGCACATAGAGGTATTTAACTGGCCTTTGTGCCTCTGCTTCATTTTAGCAGAAGGTGCCATCCATATGTGGATGTCCCAACTCTATTTTTTCTTAGCAGCTGATTCTGTAAAAGTCCTGAATTGATGCCCAGAGAAGGTAATGGGATGGATGAGGGTCAATAAATTGCAGTTCAATCCAGTCAATTGACTGTTGTTCCATTACAAAGTCACTCAAAGTTTAAGGAGTCATCCTGCCATGTAGGGGGTTGAGCTCTCCCAGAAGGAACAGGTTCATAGCTTGGGGATGCTGCGGGATCCTGGCCTACAGTTGGTGACCTCCATGGAATATAGCACTTTTCACCAACCTCACGTTATACATCAGCTACAGCCCTTCCTCAAAAAGCATGATTCATGCTCTGGTCACATAGAGGTTAGATTACTACAAGTGGGGACCCATAAGGACTTATGGGGGCATCTTATTTTCCCCTCCACCACCATGTCCTCTTTCCCTCTCCTGGTCCTTTATAGCCTCTCCCCCTTTTCCTGCTTCCTTCTTTCCTTCCCACCCACCTCTGTCTGCCCCTATCTTCATAATTTCCTGCAGCTTTCTCCCTATGGCCCAGTTGTGTGGTACCAAGGCAGGCCCAGTTACATGGTGGGGAACCTGATAGGACTAGCAGAGGGTACTTCACTTTTTCCTTGATTCCCTTCCTCATACTGTTTCCTCTGTCCTTCCTCCTGGCACTCTCCATATGTTCACCATTCCCTATGTCGTTCTTTCCTTCAAACCCACTAAATAATTTACCTTTTATCTGCCCCCTCCATCTTTACCTATGTTTCTTAATTTATTTCATTTATATTCTGGTTTTCTTTATAATGGGGATCCAAAGCAGCTTACATCATTCTCCTTCCCTCCATATTATCACAACAACCCTGAGAGGTAGGTTAGGCTGAGAGGGAGTGACTAGATCAAAGTCACTCAGCAGAGCAGTGATTTGAACATTTGAAATACTACTCTGAAACTCTAACCACTACCCTACACTCATTTTTGTGGGGGTGGGGCTGCTGTTAACAGTAGGAAGTAACCAGACCTGGGTGAATCATACAAGTCATGTAGTATCAAGTCACCTGTTAGTTGCATCTGGGTCTGGCCCCAATAAGTCCTCCCTCAAAGGCCAGAACAGCTCTGGAAAGGGCCTTACCCCTCCCCCTGCCTTTTACTGACAGAATCCAAGCCTGGAATACTGGCTAAACTGTTACGATTGCCTAGCAACAGCCACAGACGGCAGTTAAAGCTACAGGCAATCCTTTAATCATTTTGAGGGTTTTTTTTAAAGCCTCGATGTAATTTTTTTTTTTAGTTTCAGATTTTTCTGCAAACATGGGGAATTTATCAGGTGTGTAGGAACATCTGTCTTGTCTTCTCATGGCTCCAATCTCCAGATTTGAGTATCCTCAAATTAGGGCCACTTGGTTATTGGTATATAAGATAATGCATTTGATGTAGAGTTGCCTTTGAAAATTCTGGAAACTTTGTTTGATCCAATATTTGGCAGCCATGTTACTGTGAGAAGTAATGAATAATCAATCTATATTGTGCAAAGTGCAAAGTGCAATATTAATTATAAATATTCCATACAATAAATAAATCCAATAAATATATTCAAAACTTGCAATACATATTCCATCTCCAGTATCCGTCTATCTCATTTCCAAAGTTCAAGGGCTCTAATGAGCAGTCCAATCAAACAGAGTACAGGAGGGTGCATGGATGATGGATAAGGATGACTCTGTGCTAAGTGATCCCCAGTCCAAGTCTGGAAAAAGGGTGCCAAGGGGCAATCTGCCGACGGGATGATGCAAGCAAAGTTTTCCAATTCCCGTTTCATACGTCTTCTTCCTGGGCAGTAGTTCTAGTGGATCACTGGTCATCCGCGCTCCCAACACCAATGTACCCAAAAGGACAGTCAGGAAAATGGTCTTACTGTGAGAGGCTGGATATAGGAATTGCATCATTCATGTGCTGAATGAAAGTCCTTCCCAAACCAGCAATGTGGACCATCAATGTCATTTGGGGAAATCAGGGATGACACTATGTGACAGAAACATGGTCTGCACAATCTGGTTGGATGATGTACCTGTCAGGCACATATTTACTGAGTCACTCTCTCTCCTGAGTTTGTTTGAGGCAGCAAATGTTAAGTAATATTAAATAGGTGCAGTAAAGTGCCAATTATTTACTTTATTTTTCTATGTTTTCTACCAATGGGCATCATTTGATGTTTCTTCCTCTGACAGCCATTTTGCTCACACCCTCCTAATGACTAAAACAACGTGTATAAGAAAGAGAGAATTAAGCAACCCGAGATGATGCTAGGATGAAACTGCTGTGTTTCACAAATAACTATATGCTATGAGAATGCATGAAAAACAAGAACACATTTGAGCCTTGCTTTTCATTTACAAGGCTTAAGTGACCGAAGGCATGTCTTCTTTGTTTGCATTCTACTAGACTTGGGCACAGTTAAACAGCTTGCATTCATTTATGTCCAGGAGCAACTCAGTGGTATCTTCTGAATCACAGTTCCTCCCCTGCTATCTGCTCACAGTCAGAAAAGTAATGGTTTCCTACTAGAATATGCTTCAAAATGGTATATCTGCATTCCATGTGCCAATTTATCTGTTCTTTCCAGAGAGCAGAGAAACAGTGAGAGCCAGGGGCTTAGCCAAGTACTGTCAGTGTGCCTGCTTTGTAACAGAGATTCTTTTTTGTTCCTGATATGGATATACTTTTATTATTCAAATATTTAGAATACTGTTCTGAAAAACAAATGGTATGAATCTCATAATGAGAAGAAATAATCATTTAATGTATTCTATTCTAATTTTAAAATCAAACAAGTAATATGTCACAACATAATGTTTGGAGGATAGAAATAGTCAACTGGCATCTTTGTTCCAGATCTTTTGTATTCTTTTCTATTTTTCATGGATTTACCAATGTTATTTTTTCTTCAATGTAATAGTTATGTCACAATTGATAGTCTTTACAATATCATTTCCCTTTTGTGTTTGTTATTACAGACCCATGCAACAGTGAGCTCAAAACAGGTGCCCATGATCTTTAACCATTTAGGATCAGGCTGTTGTGGCAGTACTTCTTGGTACTGAGTACCAGCACTTGGGGAGGGGGGGGGGGTGCTCTCCCTAATCTAGAGGAGGAATTGGCAGAAATCAGTGCAAGCTTCTTTTTTTTAAAGCACTGTTTAAGATGAAGATCAGTCCTCTTTGGTCATACACTGAATGATCAGAACTGAGTGTTGGTTTAAGTTTGGAGGTATATATATACATGCCACTCTCATAAGTGCATCCAGGGGTGGCCAAATAGTGGCTTGGGAGCCACATGTGGCTCTTCTAGACATATGTGGAGGTCTCTGAGCATCACCGTGGCCATACAGTTTATTTTAGTGCTGTCAGTCCTTGGCAAGTAAGTTCTCCACAGCAATCGCACAGGTGGTTTGGTTGAAGTAACTTTTATTAGAGATCTATTAGGTTCAAGGTGCTCAGACAGTGGAATTGGCAGAAATGATGTGTTAAGGGAAAGCATGGTTAGATATAGAGTAATGCCCCACCTCCAGGTTAGAAGCCCATTGAAATTCTGGCGCAAATGCCAGCGACAAAAAATATCACAGTTTAGACTACATCTACAGAGTAAGCATGAAATCATCCCTGTTACCAGGAGAAGCATCGTTTGTGTTAGGTGCAGCCGGTCTCAAGGCCGCTAGCTTCAAAAGTGAAAGTATTCTGCTTCACCAGGAGAGTGTTTAACTTCAAAGTAGAGATAACACACTGAACTTCCAAATAACAGGCATTGAAAGGTACTCAGAACTCTCCATAGTGTCAGAGGATTGATAGGCCACACACAACATACTCATGACATGTGTTGCAGATAGGCATACATGGCAAGTGGGTTAGGAGGGGGAAATAGGCAAGCTTGCAAGCTCTTCCCCTCCACCAGCAGTTACTAGAAGAAGAGAGAGAGCAGGAAAGGAGAGCATGCAACACATAGCTCAGCAAGAGATCTCGCATTTGGAGGCTCCATGTGCATGGCTGCAGCAGCAGCAGCAAGAAGTGAGCCAGGGAGCTAGATGGCTGGCCAGCCAAGACACACATGCACACACACTACATTGTACTATATTGTGATTGTTCGCAAGAGACAGAGGGAGTTGCATTCCTTGTAATCTTTTATCTTTATCTGCCCAGACAAAGCTCTTGTGTTTTTCATGAGACTTTGGGATTTTCGTCCTTAGTTGCTATAACTGCCCAAGGGGAGGGGGTATATCAAAGTGCCTTTGCTTATAACTCCAATTCCTGCCAACTTACCCATCTTTGGATGTACCTGTGAACTTAATGGCTCTTTAAAATAAAACCTTTTATCCAATGCACTGGAGTGCTTGCTGTGAGGGGTTTGGGGATCTATCTGCCATGGACTGCCATCCTTAGAACTGACGGAGACATGGCCAGGACACTGCTGGTGTGTGGTGGGCAAAGCAAGCAATCACAATGTTTCCCTCCCTAGCTGTTTAATCAAAGTTCACAGCATGAATCCTTTGCATAGTGGTTGACACGAAAGGAAGACCATCTCTTCTTCCCTTGTGTGTGTGTATGAATGAGTGGTTGAGTGCAGGGGGAGGGGCGTCCAATCTCTTTTCAGAGCAAGCAGGGAGGAGAGAGAGTGAGAGAAATGCCTGTGGTGTGTTTTGGTGGGGGTTCCTTTCCCTTTTGTTGAGGAAATGCTGGGAGGGGGTTGAGTTGGTGGCAAAGTTGCCTTTGCAAGAGCTGGAGGGGAGGCAACCCATCTGTGGTTTGTGTTGCTCTCCCCAGCTTTTCTATCCCTGCCAACTATGCCTTTTGATCTTTTCTCTCTCATTTCCAAGACTTTTCTATTCTCTTCTCCTATCATGCATGCATTTTAATATCCTCCCCCTTTCAGATTTCTTTTCCTGTTCAGCCCTTACTTTTCTTCACCCCCCCCCCAAACCCTCTCACTGTGTATTTCACTTAAGAGTAGCAAGGCAAGTGATCTCAGTGCTTCCCTCCCTGGCTTCCTGTTATGTAATAGTTTCTGTCTGAGCTAAGGCTCCTGAAGTCTTCATTACTATTGGTTGTTTCCTGCTGGCAGCAGCCAATCAGTGCTGTATAATAAAGACCAATCACTGTACTGTAAATAAGTTACTCTGTATATAGTTAATGCAAACTAAGGAGTCTAGTTATGTGTGCCTATTGGCTGTTGATTGAAAAAGGGGCGTGGCCTGTGTGTATATAGTTAGCTCCTATTGAACCAGTCTTCAGTCTGTCTGCTTCCAGTTTTCAATAAAGCCGTTACTATGAGCTGAAATCTCAGTTCTTAATACTTCCCTTACAAGACTTTTCTACTCAAGAGCAAGGTCTGAGTCTAGTAGCACCTTAAAGACCAACAAGAGTTTCCAGGGTATTAGCTTTCAAGAGTTAAGCTCCCTTAATCAGATATGAAGATCAAGTAAAATACTACCTTTAAGCACCTGTAACCCTCAGAAGCACAGGGGCTAAAAAGGGAATTTAAAAACAAATAAGATGATGGCAGTCACGCTTAAGAAAAAAGTCACCCTTTAATGACTAACTAGCAGTGCAATCCAAAGCATAACTAGACCCATCTAAATCCAACAATTAAATTAGGATTGCACAGTTACTGTGAGGTTGGCAAGGTGTTCAAAGAGGTTTGTGTATCTTTATGTAAAGTTATCCAGGGGATGAAACAACCCACTCCTCCAATCACCCACTTCAAGTACTCGGCTTACTCAGAGTCCTAACAGCTAAAAGGGGATCTTGTAAATATTACTTAAACACTCTACAACATTTGCAGAGGCACCAATCACCCACAGATCGTATTTTCACAAGTATTTTCTTTAAATGACAAGGTTGGTATTGTATGCACATACAATCTGTGTGCAGTGTGCTCGTTGAGTAATTCTCATGTTACAGTCAGTACATGCACCGCTGAACATGTGATACAAACCCACGTTTATCCAGGTTTCATTTGTAAATGCATGTTGTACACATGTAGAGGCAGCATGCATTCATTGTAACATGTGAACAGGGCTAGATGTGGTGATATATAACTGGACAAACTCTAACTCATTTTAAAGATCTACTAGTATACAATTTTGCAAGTTATAAATTGCTTTTGCCTAATCTAATCTAAGATAGGCAATAGCTGAGCACTCTGATCTAATAGCCCTGGAAAGACAGCTGCCTGTATCCCTCTCTTGCTTCTTCCTTTCTAAGCCTGGGAAGACTTGCCATGATGCCGTGGTTAGGTGCCCATGCATGGTCATTTACCTTGTGTGTCTCCTTTACAAATTATACCTTTCACAGAAAATGGCAATGCTGTAGCAGGACTAATAGTGTAATAAAAATCATTTATTCTAGCACTGCCTAGAAGTATTGATTTCAAAGAACAATTAAAATCTTGAATTTTGTCTAGGACTTTAAAGTGCCTTTGGCTTGATCTGAATGTCAAATAAGATGCAGGAAGAAAACCAACTTAAAATCTACCTTACAGAGAGAGTTACTCGTTTGGTGAACTTGTAACAATCATTGGCATGATCCACCTGAAATTAAGAGGATCTGGCCCTAATTATTTCATAGGGAAAGTCACACAAGCTTTGAATTCAATGGTAGTTAAGAGGGCTTAAATTTGGATCATCAGAAAGACCAAAAAGATCCTCCTATAACTATGACCAACAGCTTCCTCAAGAGGATACACTCCACGTGAGGCTCACAAAACTGGCATCAAAATTATCCCAAACTGCTTCCTTTCTAGCCAAGTGCTCAGAGAGAGAACTTGTTCACAGACTAACTCAATATGCAGATTTTCCTGCAGATTTTTCTTGTCCTTGCTCCCTTTTGATAACATATCACTTTCTCAGCCCCTGGGATTTCCCACCAGGACTGCTTTTCTGCTAAGCACACACCAAGTTCCCTTGGATTTCATTATACATATATTGGATGGCTTCTTTGGACACTCATAATTCAAAATGTAGTATTATCCTATTCTAAAATGCACTGCCAAACCACAGAATTTTTAAAATGATGACTCAGTTTTCATTTCCAAACCTCAATGAGAAATATCTGTCTATTTTCCAGTTATTACTCTTTCATTTCATTTCTCTCACTGCTGTTCTTTAAAAAAAAAAGTTTCTTTTAGGAGAGGTATTAGAGTAGATGTTCCTTGAGAGAGAAAAAGACTACAAAAGCCACCCTGGATCTAAATGTGATCCTTTCCAATGCTGCTGGATACTTAGGTGCCACAAGAGAAAATTAGTTCTTGTGAGTCTTGGAGTAAAACTTTTAAGATTTGGTGGAGGGGGGACCAAATCACATAATGATGGGGGGAGGGCAGTGATGGTCTTCATATAAAGTCCTTTACCTAAAGATGATGAAATGTTTTGTATGTCTTTTAAAAATGTGTTTATATTTTTGCGAACAGCTTCAGTTTCCCCTTTTTTGCTGTTGTCTTTTCTTTGTACTGTCTATGCTTGCTGATGGTTTTGATATGCCATTCATATGGTATTTATACATACAATGTATACGTAATTCACACGTTTAACAAACATATAATGCTTTTTTATTAATGCACAGATTATGTGGGGAAAAATTATACATTTTACAGGGGAAAATACCAAAAAATAATGTGGAAGTAAAGAATAATGGGTTCTGCTTGCATAAAGGAGGAACATCAGGGAGGAGCCGTTTCAAGTTAGGCCTCTGGATAACGGGGTGCCAAAGAATTGCCTTATGCCATACTCTGTGCTACATTGTAAATATCGCACATCAGTCACCTGTGTTCCTAACCAGAGGCCGTTTCCCCATGTCCTTAAAATAACATGACACTGAACACTAGTGGCTTCCTCACGCTATTTCTGATGTCACTTGGAGGCAGACAGTGACAATTCGATTTTTGTGGTGCCATGAAAATGGAATCATCACTGTCTTCCTCAGGGTGACGTCAGAAATAGCATGCGGAAGCCACTAGTGTTCGCTGAGTGTTGCACGATTTTAAGGATGTGGGGAAAAGGCCAGAGTGTGCTTCCCTAAATGCATGTATTTTGCTTGTGTTTTGCTTTCCTCTTTCCTCCCGCACATCCTGTTTTGTGATTTAAATCCTTTTGACATCAGTCCTATCCGATCCACTCAGAACTCTTGTTACTTTAGCTCTTACTACATTTCTCTGAGCTTGATAGCAATAGAATGCTTTTCATTTCTGACTACCCAGATATGCCTTGAAATACAAGATGGAAGAATTCTTCCTAGATTATTTTGATGGAAGTCTGTGAATGTGAAATAAGTATGATGACTGTATGACTCATTTGCTGGTGATAATTTAAGAGAGCTGCAAACATAATGAGAAATATGTAGTCATATTATTAGGAACAAAATTATGACATTTAAAGAAGTGAAATGAAATACCTCTTCCAAAGAGATTCCTCTTCCACCATCCAGACAATTTTGAGATTTTCATATCCTGAACAAACATTAGGTGGTGCTAGTGGTTTATATTAATTTATCTGTCTAGCTCATTTTGAAGATTTCATTATTTCACTATGGGTGTACCATTCCCCCCAACCCCTGCTTAACGTTTAAAATCAGTTATTGGGGAAAACAGCTTCCAAGTATAATAGCTATCTTTTTCATGAAGCAGAAATTTAAAATCTGTTGTGCTTCACAGACTGGAGATGAAGGAGGACAAACTTTATCAACTTCTCTCATTCCTCCTTTCTGTCAGGGACTTAAGCTTGTTAGCTTCACTTTCGTGCACTTGGCGATTACATGCCAACAGCTAGAGATAGAGTGTGAAGCATAATGCTTTCTTTATAGACATTAATTTACGCAATTAAGTTACATGTGAGAGTTGCCAGGGGGGCTCAGTTTCTGGGATGGGAAGCTATCTGTGCTGATTGATGGCATTAATATCCTTATCTTAAAGTGTAATTAGGCATTTTTGAAAGCATTTGCCCCTCCCCACATGGCTGGTTTGCATCACAAATTACTCTCCGCTAAACAGATTTCAAAAACTCTCCCAAGAATAATGTAGTTGGCCTGCATGTGTGCTCAAAAATGCAGGAAAACAAAGCCAATAGTAAGATAAACAAACAAACAAAAAACAGAAGGAAAGGAGTGGCGTTCCTCCAAAGATGTGTGCCGCTAAGGTAAATTAAGCCATAAATTAAAATGTACATAGGAAGAATTGCTTGGCTGTGACCAAGTTAATCAGATGACACAGTTGAGGCCTCAGAATTTGAAAGCATCATTGTAATTAGGGTCACGGCTTCCGTGTTTTCCATTTATAGAATTTGCACAACCTGTACTCCATACTGTGCACAAACATGCCTATGAGAATGGTAGTGCTATTATCTCCAACTTCAGCCCTGCTGATGAAAATATAAAGAGATACATTTTGACTTGACCAAGGCAAGTCTGGTTAGATAATGGAAAATAGTTCCCTCTTGATAAACATAGGGCCCTGGATTTTAGTTATTTAAGGTTACCCATGACCTGAGAGGGCACTTAGGATATTGCCCCAAACAATGAGAAGTAGAAAATCAAATAGCACTTGATTCTGGAGAAGACACTGGGGCATGTGCTTTGTATGCAAAAAGTCCTATGATATCAGTCCCTGGTATCTGCAGTTAAAGCAGAGCCAGCCTGCCCATTAGGCAGACTTTGGCAATTGCCCAGGGCACCAGAGGGTAGGGGTGTCAAGGGCACCAAAAGAGACTTGCTGATGGCAAGCAGCAGCACTGGGCAGTGCTCCTGGCACCAATGCAATTGCCCAGGTGCAGGGCATAATCACAGGTGGCACTGACTGCCAGAGCCTGCTTGCCCAGCCTCCTTCCACCACCCCATTCCCACAAAGGAGTGGGGAGGAACAGTAGGTGGCCGCTAGCTCTGCCACTACCAGGCTCTACACCCAGCCAACTCTCTGAGTGGTGGTGGAATTTCCTCGCCCATCCAGGTTCAGCTACAGGTATTCCTTTTATCATTTGGGGTTTTTACCTCTCCCCCATATTTTTTTTTTTAGATTTCAATTTTTCTGCAAACCTGGGGCATTTTTCAGGTAGGTAGGATGATCTGTCTTGTCTGTTCGTGGCTCCAATCTCCTGATGTAATTATCTACAGATCAGGGCCACTATAATGTGTGTTTGTATGTGCCATAAATCTGCAATTGACTTATGCAAGCCAGCAAGGGGCTTTTAAGGTAAATGAGAAGTATAGGTGGTTTGCCAGTACCTTCTTCTGCGGAGTCTTCCTTGGCAGTCATCCAAATACTGATCCTGCTTAGATTCCCAAATCTGACAAGATCTGGCTACATGATGTTGCCTTCTCTCCCCACTTAGCTATTAGTATATAAGACATTTAACGTTGCCATTTCTTTCTCTTTTTTTGATGGCTCATGTGCCTTTTTCAGCTTCATGCTGGAAAAAGATCATTTGCTGAAATTGAGTTTGAAATCCATCTATAAAATTCACTGGACATTGGAAGAAAACGATTGGTAATGCTACATGTATCTGCTGATTCCTGGCTAGTAAATCTTTCTTGAGGAGTTACAACTGTATTTAGAAGAGCAGTTAATGTTAACAGATATCAGTTAATGTTAACTGTATTTAGAAAAGCAGTTAATGTTAACAGATCTGGGCTCCTACAGGGCCCGGATCTCTCACTGGAGATCTGGGCACTGCAGGACCTGTTAGTTTCACAGGGCCTGTAAAACGGAGATGTTCCACCGGGCCTTCAGCTGAGTGCCAGCGGATGTCCTCCTTCTTCCATCTAAGACCACCACTTCTTCTGGAGCTGCCCTCAGCCATCTGCTATGCCCATATACGGACTCCCAATATTTGTCTAAATAGCCTGCTCCTGGACTATTTTAATTATTTTTAAAAAATTATTGTTGATTTTATGTTTTTGTGGTTTTAATGTTGTTAGCTGCCCTGAGCCCATTTGTGGGGAGGGCAAGGTATAAATTGAATAAAATAAATAAATAAATAAATAAATAAATAATATATGCTGTAATAGACTTACCCTTGTGATTGCTAATCTCTGTGTCACCCAGTATTGGGAATTCATCCATATCTTCCTATTGATTTTGTCCATTGCAAGTCTTCATTAACATTGGGCATGAAGAAACACTCTAACTGCCCTTAAGATGCTGCCAAATAGATGATAGAGCATGAATTTTCTCATCACATATTGCTCATCATATATTGCAGTATAGAGCAGAAGACAATTACCAGTCTAAAGTTAGTATATGGGATATCCTGCTTGTACTAGTGCTAGGATCTCATTAGCTATCATAATTTTGGACAAAATACATTTTGATTCAATTATTTTCCCAAATGCACATTGATGTTACAGTAATCTGAAGATAAAGTCACTTTAATGTATAATGATTCAGGAAAAGACATATTGTCTCAACCCATTTGGGGATGTTGGTTTCCTTGACCTCCTCCTCCTACTATTACTACTGTTGTTGTTTATTTATAGTACACCTTTCTCACTGAGATCCAAGGCAGATTACATACTGCAAGTTAATACAATATAATCAACTAGCAACAAAGCCCGTTGTGGGAAAAAAATACAACAAGCTCTAGAAAGGGGAGGACGGACAGGCAGGCATTTGCTCCTCCTTCATCACGGATTCCAGCTGGTGAAGGAGGGGGGTGGGCATTGTCATCTGCTCCATGCCTCATCTTGGCCATGTGAAGGGGTGGTGGGCTTTGCTTCCTGCTCCATGCCTGATACATGCCGGGCAAGGGGGGGCATGGCCTCCTGTTCTGTGCCTGACTATGGCTGGGTGAAAGGGGGCAGGCATTGCCGCCTGCTCCAAGCCTGATCCCAACTGGGAGAAGGGGGGTGGGCATTGCCACCTACTCCTCACTGGGTGAAGGGAGGAACAGGCACTACCTCCTGCTCAGCGCCTGATCCTGACAGGTGAAGGTGGATAGCAGGCTTTACCATCTACTCTGCTTCTGATCCCAGCTGGGTGAAGGGGGTGTGGGCATTGCCACCTTATCTGCTCCTGATTCCAGCAGGTTGAAGGGGGGCAGGCATTGCTTCATGCTTGGCTCCTGACTCCAGCAGGGTGAAGACAGGGTGGGCATTGCTTCCTGCTCAGTGGCTAATTCCAGTAGGTTGAAGAGGGCAGGCATTGCCACCTGCTCTGCTCCTTATCCCCGGTAAAGGCTGGAAGACAGAATGGAAAGACCACCCGGGGTTAACAGAACAATAAGAAAGTGTATTCACTGAAGATACTAAATGGTGTTTAAAGTGACAGTGCTCTATGTAAACATGTTCAGTAATGCTCATAATAAATATAGTAAATACAATTTACAAAAATATAATTCATACAATAATGTCTCTCAAAACTGTGCCAGAGGACTAACAGCCCTGTTCTGACAACTCTAGGAACAGGGAAAATAGCTCCAAGTTCAAATGAGGGAGATCCTTCAAGGTGGTAGCCCTAGTTGAGGCCACCTGCTCTGCTCCTAATACCAGCTGAGTGAAGGCAAGAGGCGGGCATTGCCACCTGCTCCTATCCTGCTCCCAGCCTGGGCTTCCCACCACCATGGTATGTTTTCTGGAGGGATATGGTGCCTTGCCTAGGCTTCCCTCCATGGCAGCACCCTCTGGTGGTACCAGGGTATAAAGTGAGTTGTCTGAAATAAGCTTACTCAATTATATAGTAAGATAGCTAGGACATACACAGAGCAAAATACAATATGATCAGCCCTGAGGACATTCAATGAAAATAGATACATTAGGGTATGGTAGCTGCAAATTTGAAAACTAGCAGAAAGCCAAACCAATAGATGAAACCTTTCTGAATTAAAGTGTAAATAGTTACATGACATCTTTAGCAATGTTGAACTATCCAGTAAGAACATATCTACAGCAGCAGGGTTTTTTCCCCAGCTGGGGCATTGATGGTTCAGATCCAATTAGTTTGGGTTTTTTTGTTGTCATGGGTTTTGGCCATGTTCTTTGCAATGAGGGCTAGGCTCTTTGGGGCAGTTGTTTTTGTACTTTATGGCACCAAAATCGTACAGAACACAGTCCTCTCTCTAATCCATTGACCCATTAAGTTTTTCCTTTGTTACACTACATGCACACACAGACACACACAACAACAGACCATGAAGAAGGCAAGTGTCAGTGGGTGCACACTATGGCAAGAAACTGGCTGGCTAAGAGAAAGTGGGGTGGAGGCCACATTAAAAAAAATTTTGCTTTATGATCACTTTTTTTTCTTTTTCTGTAGTGCCAACAAATTATTACCTTTAGTGCCATGTTTCCTTGTGCTTAGTCCCAGAGAAATGTCTATAGAATTGCAGCCTATGATTGAAGTCTTCACATTCCCCCTTCCAAACATTTCCAAAGCTGATAGGTGAGGAGGGGAGAGGTCTCCCCTTGTGAGGACCCAATTGGGAGAGAGACAATGCCATTTCCAGGATAGCGATGGGGTGGGGGGAGAGATACACTGATATGCATTTTCCTCCCTTCTTGCCAGCAGTGTTAATTAAGAATGTAAGGGCTCTTTCAGTCTCAACTCTTGGGATCTGATTGGTGCAGTTAAGGAAAACAAGATGCTGCCATGCAAGCCTGGTGCCTAGTGCTGCTGCTGCTGTGAGGTATGAACCGAAACAAAACACACACACTTTTTGGTGGGACTGTGCCATTATAACCTGGTTTCTTGGATTTGGTTCACCATTCCAGAAGCTGCTTTAACAAAATGCAAAAGTGATTTCCAGGTATATTTTCAGCTCATGTTTTTGTTTTGCACACCCCTAGTTAATAATCTCACACCAGGGCTGGAAGGTGAATTGAACAGGATATCTCTTATCATCTGCTAAAATGCACAGGGAAACTTATGAACAAAGCTCCCTCTGAACCCTTTCTTCTCAAATCACAGTGGGATTGCTAGGCAGATGAGGATACAGTCAAATTCAATGAAGATCAAGAGTGTACTGCCAGGGAGCATTCAATCTCCCCAATTCCTGCTAGTGCAGAAGAAACATACATTCATCTCCAGAATGTTGCACTTCAGGTGCCCCATACAGCCTAAAGAGGCCTTAGTTTGAGAACCACTGGGGTAAGAAAAAATCTGCAATCCCTTACAATAATCCCCAGAAGGAAATCACATTGCTTGGAGATCTCTGTCCACCATACCAAGTAAATGCTTAGTAATGATAGCACAGACCAGTCATTTCTCAGTTTGTTTTTAACCAATGCAAATGACAGTACACAAATCTCCCTTTATGCATACATCAAATGTAAATTGCACATTTTGCGCTTCACTAGTTGGGGCAAACACTGCCACCTGACTTCCCAAGGGTCTTTTGGTGTGTGATCTGAATAATTTTCCTTCTCTTGTGAGTTCTTCTTTATAATCCACTGTTGCAACTTATGCAATGTGATGAAACTCTTTTTAATAATACATTTTACATGAATTGGACTATTGCCCCCTCATAAATCCCACATTTCCTCTGAGATGTTATTATTATCAATCATGCAAATTCATAGATAATGACAACACACAGAGGGCAAGGCTAGTTTGTTTCAAAGATATTCTGCAGATGCAACATACTTGTCCTTGAACAAAGAAAGTAACAAAAAAAGAAGAAAATGAAAATAAAGGAAAATTACAATCTGAACATTTTTTGTTTTGTTTTTCATATAATAATGAGAATAAAACATCTTGGAACACACTGAAAAAGTCATTAATATGAGTGGTGCATTAAAAGAAAAATTTACATTTCACACAGATCATAATAGTATGATAGTACTTGTTCAGAATTTGAGAATAAATTATTAGTAGTGCAATCCTAACAGTCTTTTCCTGGAAGTAAGCCCATTGGATAGACCTGAGTTGACCTGCTTAGGAATGCTCTCTAAAAGTATATGTGAATAATCTTACGATGGCGGTGGCGGAAAGTGACATCAAGTCATACTTACGAAATGGCCAGGGCTCATTTCGAGGGGGAACATGCCGGAACATAGTTCCGGCAGTTCCCCAAAGAGGTCACATGTCAGGTGGCCCCACCTACCTGACTCTCGGCCATTTTGGGCCCGTTTCAGCCAGGATTGGGTCCAAAATAGCCAGGATAGGTGATAGCAGGGGGTGTGACATATCCAAATCAGTTATGTGAATGACACATTTCTGGTGATGGCAAGGGTCATGACATATGCTAATGTTATGCTAATGAGTTTTGCTAATCAGTTCCTCCAGCTCTTTTTCTACTAAATGACCCCTGCTTATGGTGACCCCTTATGAAGTTTTCATGACAAGAGACTAACAGAGGTTGTTTGCCATTGCCTGGCCCTACAGCCCTGGTCTTGTTGGTCCCATCCAATTACTAACAAGGCCGACCCTGCTTAGCTTCTGAGATCTGACAAAATCAGACTTGCTTGGGCTATCTAGGTCAGCACAAGCTTATGACACTGTTAGTAAAAATAAAAAGGAGCGATGAGGCCTCTTAAAGACAACGGTTGAATTCTATGATGTTTCTGCTTGAACTCTTCTTTACCCTTTGTGGAGGTGGTCCTCCATTGCTGGAGTACATTCCTCTGACATAAAGGCAAGATATAAACACAATAACTGAGATAAATACAATTAATCCCTAAATCAAATCCAACAGTACTCCTCAACATCCTAAAACCAGCTTCAGCTACTATATTAAAATCCAGAATCAGCAACATCCAAAATCTGCACTGTCATACAACCCAACATTTACAGCCAAACCTAGAGTAAACTTAAAATTCCAACTGCATTGTTTAGCTATATTCTAAAGGATGGATGGGGTGCCAAGTGAACCTCACAGAGATCAGTTAAGCCTGATAGTTGATTTTAAATTTTGTGGTGGTTGTAAAGTCTTGCTAAAGGCAAACTTATGAAGAATTATATTACTTCTTTTTTTTGTTTGCTTCCTACATTTAAATGAAACTTTTTCATACGTGCAAACCTAACTGCAACATGAAAGAAAATCAAGGAACAGGCAGAAGAAACTGTGTAGCCTTTAGAAACTGTTATAGAGCTCTAATGATGTATGAAAATTTGAACTATCTAATTACTGGCAAAGTGGCAATCTAATATCTTCTTGCTTTCTAAAAAGGTAAGTGGGATAATTAATTTTGCCTTCAGAGCTACATACTTACCAACTCCCTAATAATATTATTTCATTCCTAAAACAATTTTCTGGGAGATTGATTGTGACATATTCCTGTACTCTGGCAAAAAAGAGCCACTGCAAAATAGACATGTCAAAGATAAATCCACTGAGACAGATAACCACCACACTTAGAGAAAATTGCAAGAACAAATGTGGACGGTTTTTTGGCTAAATTTAAGAATGCCTAGGTACATCCAGAGACAGCCCTTTGGAGGCATCTTCCAGGGTTCTCTGCTCCTTATTTACATATTTTTCCAAAATGTTGCAGAACTGAGGGACACTGTTTCAGTACTGATAATGTCTCTGAACTGGGAATAACTCAACAGAAGGTGTTCACATAAGGCTGTCAACTTCCAGCTGATGCTTGGAAATCTCCTGGAATTATAACTGATATCCAGACTACAGAGATCAGTTTCCCTGGAGAAAATGGCTGCTTTGGAGAATGGTATTATATCCTGCTGAAGTCCTAACCCTCCCCAACTCTGTTCTCCCCAGGCTCTGCACCCAAATCTCCAGAAATTTTTTGACCCAGAGTTGGCAACCCTACGGCTAATCAGATTTCATGAAAAACTCCATTTCTGTGAAATGTGCACACATTCCCTCTCCCTCCCTCCCTCCCTCCCTCCCTCACACACACAGTTGTTCAAGGAGCTACACAACATGGTGTAAAATATTTACCCATTCAAAATGAGTGTAAAATTTAGTATCCTCACTACGCTTTGTGATATTGCTACATAGCAAACTTTGGTCAGCTACATAGAATCAACAGTAATCTTATTTACAGTGAGAGCAATGCTTCTGGGCTTTGCTCATATGGCCCTGAAAACACCAGCAAATAACATCAGCAACAACAACAGTTTGCTTATATACCACCCTCCTGAACAGATTAGTACCCACTCAGAGCAATGAACAAAGTTAGTGTTTATTATCCCCACAATACAGCTGGGAAGCCAGGGCTGAGAGGTATGGCTTACCAAGGCCTCCTGCAAAGCTCATGGCAGTAATGGGATTCAAACCAGAGGAGTGCAGATTCTCAGCCCTACCATTTAACCACTATGCTGCAGCAGTATTCAAGTTTAAACTTTCACGGCCCTCTTCAGGTTTCAGTTCTGCATCAATTTCAACCCTGATGAATTTAGCTTTACAGGAGATAAAGGATAATTTGAATTTAAGGTTTGTTGGTTTACTATCATCTCATCAATATTAACCATTTTTTTCTCCTCATAGGTTGACAGCACTTTGTTTAAAATCTAACTTCATAAATAGTAGTCACTGTAGATGTGCAGCTTATCAGGAAATGGCCATGCTCCACGTTATCTGGCATTTGGGGTGGAAAGTGCGCTGAGTTACTGTAATCATCTGTTAGTATCTGAAATCACTGGAATGTTTGGAAGATTCTAAATAATAGGGCCCTGATTAGTTGTAGATTTCCTGGACTCTATGGTAGGGATCCCAGACCCCTGGTGGGAGCGGGGGATCCTCCGCCCCTGCTCCCCCACCCTGCCCCCACTTACCTAACTGGCAGGGGCACACACCTTCCTTGCGGGCTCCCCCCTCCGGTGCTGCGAGCTCCCGTGCACAGCAGACACCAGGATTGGACCCATTTTGGCCCAGATCGGGGCTGCTGCAGAGCACGGGAGTGCTCTTGAAGTGCTCAGCATCTGAATACAGGCCCGATCCGTGGCAAAACGGGTTCATATTTGGGTGCTGCAGAGTGCAGGAGAGCTCCTGTGCTCCGCAGAGCCCCCAAACAGGCCCGTTTTGGCTTGAATCAGGCCCATTTTCAGGCACTGCAGAGTGCAGCACTCCAGACTGCAGCACCTCAAAAATAGGCCTGATCCATGCTGAAACTGGCCCGTTTTGAGGTGCTGTGGAGTGCAGGAGGCCCATTTTGAGGCGCTGCAGAGTGCAGGAGAGCTCCTGTGCTCCGCAGAGCCCCCAAACAGGCCCATTTTGGCTTGAATCAGGCCCATTTTCAGGCACTGCAGAGTGCAGTGCTCCTGCAGACTGCAGCACCTCAAAAATAGGCCTGATCCGCACTGAAACTGACCCCTTTTGGGCTGCTGTGGAGCGCAGGAGCGCTCCTGTGCTCCACAGCAACCCAAAAGGGGCCTGATTGGTGACAGAATGGGCTTGTTTTCAGACGTCGTGGAGCACAGAAGCGCTTCTGCACTCCACAGTGCTGAAAAAACGGGCCCATTTCAGTGTGAATTGGGCCCGTTTTGAGCCCCTGAGGAGCCTGGACATGCTCCCAGGGGCTGTGTGATGACGTCACTTTTTTTTTTTTTGGTATTAAAATTTTCTTCATTTAAACTATAAACTACACACCACAACATAATAAACAACAAACACAGAGAACAAGAAAAAAAACACCATTCTAAACAATACACTAACAATACATATATCTATACAATTAAGAGGAAAAGAAAAAAGAAAAGAAAAAACCGTTAATTACACTACAAGTTGAGTTCTGATTTTCTTCGCAACAAGTATATATAATTTCTAGAGTCCCACTTATTCTAAGTTAGTCACAAACCCTCTCTTTTTTCTATTGTTCCTGTTTCTTAATCCATAAATCCAGATGTCATCAAATCCTTGTTATCCGTTTCATGAAAAAAGTCTATTAATGGTTTTCATTCAGTCAAGAAGTTAACTAATGTCCTTTCTCTATTAATACAGTAAGTTTTGACATTAACACAAACTCCAAAACTTTTGTCAACCATTCCTCCACTGTAGGCAATGTTGTAGTTTTCCACTTTTGTGCATAAAGTACTATTGCTGCTGTAATAAAGTATAAAAACAGTGTTCTAAAACTTTTTTCCAACTGGCTGTCCGATATTCCCAATAGAAAAGTCTCTGGTTTCAGCTGAAGTTTAATCTTCAAAACCTTCTGAATTGATGATTGTATCTGCAACCAAAAACTCTTTGCTTTCTTACATGTCCACCACATATGAAAAAATGTCCCTTCTTGTTTAGCACATTTCCAACATACATTTGACACCCCCTTATACATTCTAGCCAGTTTTTCAGGAGTCAAAATGATACATCATTTTGTAAAACTTTTCTTTAATACTGGAATTTAATGTAAATTTCATTCCTCTTGTCCACATATTTCCCATTGCTCTATTAATATATCATGTCCACAATTTTTCGCCCATTTAATCATACATTCTTTTACTTGCTCTTCCTCTGTCTCAAACCTCAATAAAAGTTTATACATTTTAGAAATAACATTTTCATCATTTGTACAAAGGGCAATTTCAAATTCAGTTTTAGATTTCTCAAAGTCATAATGATTCTTCTCTAGTTTGAATCTCTCCAAAATTTGCATATATGGAAACCACTGACAGGCGTGCCCTTGTGCTGCTAAGTCCTCTCTTGATTTAATTTTAACTTGGTCCTGAGAGAATTCCAGTAAATCCTGAGAAGTTAACCATTTAGGTGGACTAACCATTTCCCTTCTAAAATGAGCTTCTTGTGATGAGAGCCAGAGAGGTATTTTTGAACAAAACCTGTTTGTATTTATTCCATACTCTCAGGATTGCATGCCTTACATAATGATTATTAAACTCTGCGTTGGCTTTAACTTTGTCATACCATAGATACCCATGCCATCCGAATTTTAGATCATGCCCTTCCAGGTCCAGTAACCGTCTATTTTTTAACAGTATCCATTCCTTCATTCAAACCAAACAGTTAGCCACAAAATATAATCTCAAATCTGTGAGGCCCAAACCTCCTCTTTCTTTTTCATCCTATAGAACCTTAAATTTAACCCCTGGCTGTTTGCCTTGCCATATAAATCTTGATATATCCTTCTGCCATTGCTTAAATGGTGTCTCTGTTGTCAATACAGGAATTGTGTGAAATAGGAATAACATTCTAGGTAAATCAAAAAGAGTCCAGTAGCACCTTTAAGACTAACCAACTTTATTGTAGCATAAGCTTTCGAGAATCACAGTTCTCTTCATCAGATGCATGGAGGGCAAGAAGAAACTCCTCTGATTCTAGGTAAGACATTCATTTTAATTGTAGCTATTCTTCCCAACAGCGATAATTGAATTTTATCCCATCTTAGCATATCCCTTTTTAATTTCTTTCCAAGTCTTAATATAATTATTTTGGAATAACACACAGTTCATATTTGACAAAGTAATACCCAAGTATTTTACCTTTTTCTCAACTTTAAACCCTGTTATGCTCTCAAGTTTCATTTGAACTTCTATTTTCATATTTTTAGTTAAGACTGGTTTTCTGCTTATTAACCTTAAAACCAGCCACTACACCAAATTCTTTCAATTTTGTCATGAGAGTTTCCGTTCCTTTCAAAGGGTCCTCCAAAATGAACACCAAATCATCTGCAAAGGCTCTCAGTTTGTAGTTCTCCTGTTTCACCTTAACACCCCAGATTCTCTCATCTTGTCTTATGTCCCTATTCAAAACTTCAAGCATCAGTATAAATAACAAAGGTGACAATGGACCATCTTGTCTTGTGCCTCTTTGTATTCCACATGGTTTAGTTAACTCTCCATTCTCGACTATCCATGCAGTCTAGGTTGTATAGATTGACTTGGTCCATTTAATAAAATTTACCCCAAAGTCCATATCTTCCAATATCTTAAACAAAAATTTCCAGTTTAAGTTGAGCGATGACATCACTTCTGAAGTGTCATCATCGTGCCTGTGGGGGTGCGTGCATGTTTCGCATGCGTGCACCCCCTCTCCCCCAAGTTAAGTGCCAGGCCCCTATCTCCCGCCCAGGGGTTGAGGGGGCATGGCCTCTCAGAGAATTCTGTCTTTTGGTGCTGCACCTTTGAAGATGCCAGGCACAGCTGCTGGCGAAACGTCAGGAACTACAATGCCAAGACCACGGCCATACAGCCCAGAAAATCTACAACAACTAATGTTCTCCAGCCGTGAAAGCCTTCGACAATATATAGAGCCCTGATTTCTTATTTGTTAAAAACAGGTTGGTTTAAAGTAGGTTAAATTCTGCACTTATTTTAGGAGCTACTGATTGTTCTTATGTTGGAGATGTCAAAACACTTGGTGCTTACTTGTGGCAATTATGGAACACTTTTTTGAATGGTAGAATGCAGCCAACTTTTCCATAGAATGTAAGGCAAATGAAATAATATTCTTCATTTGTCTGTAGTATTCTATGCATTCTCTCTCAAGAGATTAACAATTGTTCTATACATTTAAGGTGGAAACATTTCACATCTGAGATTTGATAGTTTCATCACAGTGATGGGAGCTAAAATGAAACTTCCCTCTTGAGACCTTAACTCCCAGACTATTCTACCAGAAACAGAAAGTATATGCATTGTGGTGCTGTCAGTTTGCTTTCTCACTACTGTTAAATGGTCTATGACTATTGTGATGTGGTCTTCTGCTTGCAGATCAGGAATACAATACAAACTCAGGTTCCTGCTCTTACATTCACATAACAGAAACAGATGTGCTTAAAACAACATCCGTTTATTAGCAAGAAGATATAGGGATGGGATCAACTGGTTTCAGGACAAGGGAGCTCATGCGTTCTACAAGTCTAACAAATAGAACTACTAGGAACTCCATTTCATGAGACTAAACCGACACACACAAATATCAGAAGTGGGAACAGACTTCAGTTATGGTAATATATACCATAAAAACACCACATCCGCCTTCCTTGCTTTGAGATGCTCACTCAGCACAATCTCAACATTACAAAGATATGCAGCCACTAATCTGTCCTGAAGAATGGTATATAAGCACAAGGTTGTTGTTGCTATTCTAACCACTAGCCCACACTAGCAACTATAAACTATTAAGAATGCAATTCCATGCAGAGTGACTGTAGCCATTTGTCCTTGATGTTGATATTACCATCTTTTACATTCCCCTGTCAGTGATACAGAGAAGGGATGGATGGGAAAATTCACAGTGTAATGCATTTAGGACATGGGGTCGGCAGTAGTGCATATTACAGAGAGGAATGGCATCCTTGCATTTCTTGGAATGTATACTTCCACCTTCAACAAGGAAGTGTAATTGAGTGTAGGACTGTAGCCATTGCCTGAAAGTGCAAGAAGCACAGCTATAATATACATCTCATTGTTATGGTTTTGTAGATAATAGCATCTGGCCCAGAGCCACTCTCACAAAATCATTTTTATCAGATACGATCTCTCTTATTTCTGCATCTGGAAAATCCTTGAAGAAAAAAAAGTCCAAATGTCTTTAGTTCTGTTATTGTTGTGTATAATCAAGCTGTTTGGATAGAAACTGCTTTTTAACAACAAAAAAAAGCAAAACACCAGCCTGTCAACAATGTTTCTGTTTTGGATTTACTCTGCTGTGTTAGCTTTTCTGGGGTCTTTTGTTTTTATTTACATTTGATTTTCAATAGCTGTTATTTACCACTATTGTTCTTTGCTCTGAAGAGGATTTAGCAATGAGCGATATTTTTCATTTTGCTGCATGAGTACACTAAATCCAGCCATGAAGCTTGACCAAAACAGCTGGAAAGTGACACCGAAATTAAAGCTGCAGAGCCCTCTCTAATCTGCTGAGCAGTTTATATAAATGCTGTTTACGTAAAATGAATCTGCAAACAGACAGGCTTAAAGATATTAAATCCAGGCTTTGTAAATGATTTGCAGGCTAGAGAGACCAATCTCTGTAGGCGTGGATGCCTTTCTTTAAACTAACAAGGTTATCTTCTTCCAAAACCCTCTTAGGGCAAGCTTAATTAAAGCCAATGGAGAAAACGGGTAAGGACAGGGGAGATTTTTTTGGCTAAAAGAGGTGCATGAACATATTGAATGTATGCCTTTATGTAGCTCTTGATACTAAAAGGGGGGATTCATAAAATATAACTTATTGAAGTATTGAAACCTGCCCACCATATTTGAGCCGTAAGATCATTATGTTTGGTGGCATGGTGGTGACAAAATGGGCAGTGAGTTGTAAGAATCTCCTCCTCCATCCACAAAAATGGCAGATGCTGCTCTTGTTTTCAGGGGATTGATTTTAGCATCATCAATATCTTCATGTATCAGCAACTCAGGGGGTTCATAAAATATTGATAATAGCTCTCCAGTTCTCCTGCCTAGAAACAGTGTACCACATATATATACTCTATATACTGTAAATTAAACATTGCAGATCTTGGCTGGTGGGTGAATGCTGTTTCTTGCCGTGGTGGGAAAAAAGTTCTGTGCCACTCACCCCATCTGCCAACCCAAATGCCAAGTCTTTGATATGCCACTGGCTTCAAAGATTTGTTTGTGAACATTTTCCGCTATTTGCTCCCATCTCTGGTTAGTATGGAAAAATATTTGAGTATCATTCGTTGATATCAAGCTATTGCCCAGTGAGAAAGTCCCAAGTCTATTTCAGATTGATTAAACATGACAGCCTGACTCCTAAAGCTTTGAATGCTGCTGCTGCTCTTTTATGTGTTAGAAGACTCAGGGTCTCAAAATTCTTCATCACTTGTACCGTGAAACAACAGTTTCAAAGTATATGAAGTACAGGAGTTAGCCGTGTTAGTCTGTGGTAGCAAAATCAAAAAGAGTCCAGTAGCACCTTTAAGACTAACCAATTTTATTGTAGCATAAGCTTTCGAGAATCAAGTTCTCTTCATCAGATGCATGGTACAGAAACTGGTCAAATATAGAAGAGGAGGGGGGAGGAGGGGAGGAGAGAGAAGATGCAATTAGGGGGGGTGCATATGAAGATGTATATGAAGGATATGAGGATGTATATGAAGAACTCTCTGAAATCAGGACATCTTCATTGGCTTCTGTACACCAACAATAACATTGTGTGTTGGACCTTAGACTACAGCATATCTTTTAGATGTAATAATAAAATGTGTCAGCCAAATCAAAGGGAATGATTAAACCTCTATTAAGCAATAAAAAGCTGCAAAATTCATGATAGACAGCGTCATCCTAAGCAGAAGGTACAATCCTGCTTAGGATAGACAGTCTGTTTATTTTTATTTATTTTTAGTTTTTTCCCCATTATTTATAGTCCTCCTTATATTCAATAAACAAAACATTAGGCTATGCAAATGCAAAATTTGCAAAAATTTGAAAAGCAGGAATCCAACATTGAGTTGAAACAATGCTGAAACAAAACATACATGCCATACCTTATATCACCAGCTCAGGAACACTGCAATCTTGTACTGCAGGTAAAATATCCAGACAGATTTATACGCTGAGTTTGTATGCAACAGATGTGAGGGGGGGGGGGGGGCGGTAATAGTATGACTGGGGTGAAGAAGATGGCCATCCCAACTTTAATTATACCGCAGCCTCTTTAAGGACATTACTCATAGTCATTTGTAATAAAAGAGAAAATTGTTTTCTTCCAAGAGTTTCTATTCTAAAAATAACGTCCCATTCTTTAAATGAAAACTACTATTCATAAAATCATAAAGTTTAATCTGATTACAGTCATTTGTCAACATTTGTTGCCGTATGGACCGGAAAGCTTCACTTTCCAAAAGCTTGGCTACGTTATGGTTTAGCTGCAAAGACCATCGAATTCTTCTCTCTTTCATAAAATCAGAATCATAGGGTTATAAGGAATCTCTAGGGTCATCTAGTGCAACCCCCTGCACAATTCACAAGAATGGGTCAATTTCACCAGTTAAGTTCCTGTACTGCAGCATTGTTGGTAATTGTCAGTAATTCCTACTATATCGTAGCCCTCTGTTTGCAAGAGAAGCTCAAGCTCTTCCTTCTTATTACCCATACTTTGGGCACAGGTATATAGGCACTTGTAGCCTTGTACCTTTATTTGGTCTGTCCTACCCAGGTGGGCCCCCACTGTTATCACTTCTTCATTAAAAATCCCTTTGTTGATCGTCCCCTTCCCCCTGCAATCTCAGTTTAAAGCTCTCCTGATGAAGCTCTCAAGGTTCTTTCAAAACATTTTCTTCCTTGACCTTGAGAGGTGAAGCCCATCATGTGCTAAAAGGCTTTCTCTAAGAAAACTTATCCAATGGTCCCAGAACCCAAAACACTCCTGCCAGCACCACCACCTCAGCCAACAATTCACCTCAAGTATGGTCTGCTCCCTTTGCATTCATCTTCTTTTGACAGGAAGGATAGAAATACCACCTGTGCCACCACTGTCTTCAACTGCCTTCCAAGAGGTTCATAGTCCTCTTTAATTCTTGTGATGGTATTCACGGCCGTGTTATTCGTTCCCACGTGAACCAGCACAAATGGGTACTGATCAGTCGGTCTGATCAGTTTCAGCAGTCGGATGGTAATATCCTGAATTCTGGCTCCTGGCAAGCAACACATCTCTCAGAGTAGGGGATCTGGCCTGGACACATGATGTTCCATACCCCTGAGCAGAGAGTCCCCGATGACCACCACCTTCCATTTTCTTCCACTTCCGTGTGGCCCCATCCCCTCTTCACTCCCTCCTCCAGGTTTTTGTGGTTCTCCTTCCACTATTGTCTCCATCACCATCTCAAGCACCTCAAAATGATTCTTGAGCTCCAGTGGACCAGAGCATTGCCTTAGTCCATGTCTTCTGGTTTGTATTGCAGAACTGAGAGGAGGCTCAGAAGGGAGATTGACTCTTCCTTCTTCTCTTGGACTTATTTCTTCATGCTTGTGCAGAGCCCCCAGGCTCTTCTCAATAAAATCCTCCCCTTCCTTGATTTCCTGAAGGGTGCTGATCCTCTCCTCCAGGCTCTGAATCATCTCCCTCTAAAGCATGACCAGCTTACACTTCTGACAAGTTAAATCCGTCTTCTCTTCCGGGAGAAAAACAAACATGGTACACTCCACGCAAGTGACTGGAAAGGGGCCTTCTGTCGCCATCATCGCCTTCCAAGTATATTCCAAGAGTACTCTTCTAGCTGCAGGTCCCTTTCCTTCTTCTTCTCAGAGCCCAGATGGCTGTGATGTGCCTCTGGTGAGGAGGAGCCCAATTCAATTCAAGGCTTACTCAGTAGAGGGTGTGGCCAGCAGTTAGCCCCAGGCAAAACAGACACTCTACAGTTAGTAACAATCCCCCTCTGCAATCAGCTCCAGCTCAGGCAAAAAAGATAAAGAGAAACACTTACTCCAACTGGCACCACACAGTAACCTCAGCAAATTCCCCCAGCAGTTAAGGAAGGCAACAGAAAAAGACTCACCACTCTAGCATCTCCCTTTCCTGCTCCTTCTCAGAGCCCAGATGGCTGTGATGTGTACAGCCTAGGAAAAGTGATTGAGAATGCAGTAGTTGACCAACTCTAGGTCTTCTTGGATAACTCTAGTGCTCTGAACCCTTTTCAGTTTGGAGTCAGATTAGATCGTGGGACAAAGACCGCTCTAGTAGCTTTAGTAGATGATTTCTGTCTGGATATAGACAAAGGCCATTCCTTGTTATTGCTCCTCCTGGATCTATCTGCAGCCTTTGACACAATAGACCACGTCCACCTGTTGAGGTGCTTGGAGGCAGAAGTGGGCATCAAATGTTGTGCCTTTGACTGGTTTAAATAGTTTCTCATGGAACTGACTCAAAGGGTTGCCACTGGAGATCAATTATCTCCAGAATGTGAATTCACTTGCTGAGTTCCACAGGGCACAATCCTATCTCCCATGTTATTCAACCTCTATAAAAAGCCTTTAGGAGAACTCATTCACAGCTATGGAGTGAGAGGCCACCAATATGCAGATGACACCAATCTCTATATCTCACTATCCAAATCACCACATGATGCAGTAGAAATCTTGGGCTGCTGCTTGACATTGGTGGTCAAATGCTGAAAACTAATGAATTAAAATTGAACCCAGACAAGACAAAAGTGATACTTGTTGGGGACTAGAAATCTTGAAAGACATTGTACACCCCACTTTTGATGGAGTTTGTCTGACCCTTGCAGACTCTATTGAGAGCCTAGGGGTTACTGGATGCAGTGCTACTGCTAGAAAAGCAAGTTAAGGCAGCTGCAAAAAATGCTTTCTATAACCTAACGTTATCCTGAAGATGGCTTCCTACCGCAATACAGCCGATCTGGCCACTTGGATCCATGCTATGGTAACATCATGACCTAACTATTGGAATGTACTATACGTAGGTTTCCTATCTAAGACAACTACTATACGTAGGTCTCCTATCTAAGACAAGCTGTAGCTTGTCTGTTATAGGGAGAAAGCAGGAGCATGCATATTACCCCCATTCTGCAGGCTCTTCATTGGCTACCTATCAGTTATCAGGCTCAAGTCAAAGTATTAGCTATCATACACAGAGCTCTTCATAACCTTGGTCCAGCATACGTACGGGACTACCTGTTTCCCAATGTTCCTGAAGGCAACTTCGCTCATCTGAGCAGGGTCTCCTACAGGTGCCACTCTAAACATGGGCAAAATCACATGTATTCTCTGGTGGCACCCACCCTATAGAACAGCCTGCCTGAGGAGGTCAGAAAAGCCCCTACTCTCCTGGATTTCCACAAATGATGCAAAACTGAATTATTCAAGAGGGCTTTTTACTCAAATAGGATGGCTATACTGTAGGGAAGTGGTCTCAAAGAGATGCTTCACTAAATAGGTATGGACCATAAACTTCACCACTATGTACTATCCAGTGTCTTATGTCCTATCTGTTGTTTCAGGTATGTGCTACTATGTTGCTTTAAATATGATCCTACTGGATAGTTCTATGTTGTTTAATGTCAGTCTTAGAATTACTTATGCTCTGTTTCATCATTTCTTCAACTCTGTACTGGAGTTTCACTGATGTTATTTCTTTGTAAATTTGCATTTATAAACTCAATGGCATTTTTAATTGAAATGGCCTTGATATTTACTGTACTAATTGCTCACTATGTAATCTGTCTTGAAAGGCATAAAATGAGCAAAGTGAGCAAAGTGGACTATAAATGACTAATAATAATAACAATAACAATAATAAATTCTAGAAACGGTCCAAGTACTAGTGATTGTACCTATATTGTGGAGTTACCTTCACTTGTCTTTACAAAATAAACCATAACAAAAGATAAACTTCTGAATTAAGTGATGTACCAAGGAGGGAAAATCTTATTCTACATCTGGAAAATGTCAGTTAATTCATTTTATGCCTTTCATTTACAGTTTACCTGAGTACCTAGCTTAAGCAGCTTTCCCACTTTCTCTACAGTTAGAAATAAAGGTGGAAATATGCTTATATTATTGCACTATTGTACTGGAGTTTCATGGATGCTATTTCTTCGTAAATTTGCATTTATGAACTCAATGGCATTTTTAATTGAAATGTCCTTGATATTGACTGTACTAATTGCACATTATGTAATCTGCCTTAAGAATGCTCTAGAACGTTCCACTCGGGATATATTATTAAATGTTTTACCTTTTTGGTCTTCACCATCTGCAACCAGGATCTATGAATACATGAAGCTGCCCTAGGCATTAGTCTACCAAGGTCAGTAGTGTTTACTGTTGCCAGTAGTGACTGGCAACAGTTTTCCAGGTAGAGATCTTTTAACTCCTCTATTGCATAACCCTTGTAACTGGTGATTCCTTGGATTTGATTAATTGGCTCATTGCTTTGCATGCAGAAGGTCCCAAGTTTAGTCCTTGGTATCCCTGGTTAAAAAGATTAGGTAGCGGGTAACCTCTACATGACAGCTTGCTGTCAATCAGAGTAGACAATATTGACCTTGACAGACGTAGAGTTTGACAAAAGAACAAGCCTGCAAGTGAAGTTGGAAGTTTCTCAGTCAGGCAAAATATATGCAGGGTTTTGAGAAGAAGCCAAAAAGAATTAAATAAGTTTATATATATATATATATATATATATATATATATATATATATATATATATATATATATATATATATATATATATAATGTCCATTCTTAGACCTTTACCAGGGATTTTTGAGAACTCAGAGTTCATGATGTGTGTAAAGAAGCACAAAAGCAGAGCACCTGATTTTCTTACAGTGTTTAAAAGGGAAAGTGAAATGAAAAGCAGATGGATCTGCCCTAGCAGTGAACCATTGGATACAATCCTCTGCTTCACTGGGTATCCAAATTATTCTCAGGTAGTTTGGCACCTGTGTAATTGATGTGCCGCATTCTCCACCTATGACTGAAAGGCAGTTTCTCAAGTAGGGATTGTTCTGTGAACTCTTCACCTCTTGCATGCACTGCTTCCTTCTTAAAGTCTCCTAATAGTCTATGGGTTAACTTGGTGAAGTGAATTCAGTACACTTTCCTTTAACCCTGTGAGATTCTGCTCGTGCTGGAGGTGACAGTGAGCAGCAGGAGTGCTCTTAGATTAATACTCTGGTAGTCGTCTCCTGTTTCATGTAGTAGCTAGGATCCTGCCTAAGGTACGTTATGTTACTGTCACTGGCCAAAAAGAAGTCTGTACAGACATGGTTTTGAAAAGGGCAATGCCTTCAAGCGAAAAGGGGTATAAATACATATAGAAAACTTTGAGAAGACTAGACCAGGTTTACGTCTTGACATAGTTTGTTAAATTTTAAAAAGTTAAAATGCCTGACACTAACATACCTAGGAAGAAACTTTAGGGAAGGGGGTATTAGATGAGTTCGTTCAGAATCAGATTAAAACCTGTAATATATAATTGATAACTTTATACCAATTCTTATTTATGAAAACCAAGTTTGACATGTATGGCTAGAGAGTTCCAGTCCATCTGAAAATCACCCATTTAATTTTATCCCAGACTGAATGTAATTTTCTTTGTCCCATAAAATCGAATGGGACCCATTAAGAACTGAGTCATTAAGGACTACTTCTGTAGCTCTGCTTATTCATCTGCCCAGAGTTCTGGTTACTGGTCCTACCAGAATGCAGTGGGATTTTGAAAGAATAGGGCAGAATGTTGGCAGATGGATTTAATCTCTTCATCTATATTTAAAATGAATGTGCCAAGACCTGGCAGCTTAAATGAGTCAGAGCTAGAGGTCACCTGAAAAGGAGTCTTTCTACCTTATAGAAAAAATACTGGGTGACTCCCCACCTCCCATCAATGTTCTTGGCTATCTCAGTCAAGAAGCAGGAACAGTCCTACTTCACTGGGCCAGAAACATTGTAAATGGAACTACTAAAATCTGGCTTATGGAGGAGGATTTGGCAAGGTACCTTGCAAAATCAGATTGTATCGATCTTTTAAATCTGCAAAACTTGAAAGCAATTGAGAAGAGTCAGTCATCAATAGCTGTAGTACATGGATAAAGCATGTACGCTTTAAAGTAATTACAGATGTAATTTTGTGGAGTACTTCCCTGTTCTGCTTGTTATTAATATAAATTAAGGCTCCTACAAGTATGATGTCTTCTTGCCAAAGAGCTGGGTAGATGTGCTGTGACATGATGAGTACCAGTTTCTAAGAATTAAAAGTTACAACAACATGAGGTACTATGATCCACAGTATTTATTTCTTCAACCTATGTTTCATCCAGTTTTGTGCTGCAGCCCCACAAAAGGATTAAATATTAAAAAGAAGAGTCAATAATACAAAATAAAAATATTGGCATTACTCCCCCATAACAGCAAAATGAGCAAAATCAACAGGCCTCTCCTATTGTCCGTATAAAGTCATAAGCTTCCATTCTGTCTTATTACCTCAGAAATCATGACACTAGAAGGTATTTCCAACAACTTTCTTTCATGCTGTGTGTATCTTTGCATGTAACGTGGGAAGAAAATTGTCAGGAGAAGTTGCTAGAAAGTAAGACAAGATTCAACTTCTGGGATTGTCAAGAGAGTTAAAATTTACATCTATTCATTTGTGGTTCATTCAGTCATTCGTATGTCCAGGGGTGGCAGCTCCACCCCTGCACTCACCCACTCTGGGGCTCATTTCACACAGAATAAAGTTGGCGATGCTGAGTATTTACACCCATTGGTGCCAAAATGGCTTGGGATCACATCATTCTGCTCTGCATGACCTCAAGGCGATTTGGTGTCTGCTGATGAGTTGCAATGTGTCTGTTTGGAGCTGCATTTTGTGGGGGCTGGAGCTGATGTCATTTTTAAAAAAAAATCGCATGTGCCCTAACATTACATTGTTGGAGCCCATTCTCCCCACCCTGTATTTGCTGATTGGGCTGTTCCGTGCCCACTAGAGAGACAATTGGTGGCAGAGTTCTGGGGGGAAACGTACTTTTAGTGCTTGTTCCCCTCATTTGCTTCATTCCCTCCCGGCAGCTTCCCTGCTACTTTGTCTCCAAACAGTTGTGCAAAATGTTTTTTTTCCCCTCTTTGGCATTGAGATAAGCCTGAAACAGCTGGGTGGGAGAGAAAAGCAGCCATTTAACCCTTTTTCTGGCTTCTAAAACCAGGAGCAATTAGCAGTAACGTTACAATGTTATAACTCATTCCTGGCTTTGAAAAAGAAATGAAAGTGTGCATACCTCCAAGGGTATGAAGGGGAAATCAGCCATTTAACCCTTTCCTAGCTTTTAAAGCCAGCAGGAAATAAGCAGCAACGTTAGGAATAGTTCCTGGCAGGGGTCATTTCGTAGAAAAAGAGCTGGAGGAACTCATTACCATAGCTCATCAGCATATGCCATGCCCCTTGACATCACCAGAAGTGTGTCATTGGCATAACTGATTTGCATATGCCACACACCCTGACATCACCTATCCTGGCTGTTTTGGACCCAATCCTGGCCATTCAGGGCTGAAATTGGGCCCAAAATGGCAAAAAGGGGCTGAAAATGGCTGAAAGGGGGCCCAAAATGGTCAGGATTGGGCCGGTGCTGAGTGGAAGAGTGATCCATCACCCATCAGAGGCCCGATCCTGGCCATTTCTGCCCCAATCCAGGCTGAAACAGGCCCAAAATGGCTGAGAGTCAGGTGGGCGGGGCCACCTGACATGTGACCTCTTTGGGGAACTACTGGAACTGCGTTCCTGTGCGTTCCCCCTTGAAATGATTCCTGGTTCCTGGCTTTGGGAAAAAAAATAAGAGTGTGTGTGCATACCCGGGAGGAAGGAAGCCAACGGACAAGCAGCCTTATGACCCTTACCTCACTTTACTGATAAAAATGGTGGAAAAGGAGTTCAGAGAGCTGAGAAGGGTGGGGGTGATTACCAGTGGACAGATCAAACAGCTCCTGGGGAAAAAAGAAGAGGGGGTCACGAGAAGCAGAAAGGGAGTATGTGGTTTCACACAGCCATATCACGTGGCGGCATTGACTAGGCATCAGCTTAAAAAATAAATTGCAGAATGTGTTCAGGGGAAATACAGGGAAAAGATGGATAAATGTCGTATCTGCTCCCGTGACTACCTTGGACATCTGGAAATGAGGAGAACATGGGAAGCAGAATAGAGTACAATAAGCTTAAAAATGAGCATGCAAAAGACACCTGGGATGGTGGGTGGGGGAATTAAGATAAGCAACAGGAGCTTTTGTGGTGGCCAGGACAGCTCAGACACTGCTGGGACTGCACTGCAGAGGTTCCAATGACTCTCCAGCGAGGATTAGTGCAGAGGTGGGGCTGCCACCCCTGGACACTGTTGTAGTTTGTTCTTTTATAATTGTAATCTGCTTTTGATTCCCATAGAGATAAGTAAGTTATAAATGGATGATTGAATGAATCCTACATGAAACTGCAGAAGGAGAGTTGGAAAACAACCAATGCCAGAGTGCTGCAGGACTAGACTTTGAACTAGGTGGGCCTTGTTTGTGGCCTGGAAGGGAGATGGGACTTGAGCAATGGGCCGTGCCTGGCAACAACCTGGAAGTGGAGGCTGATAGTGATTCCGGCTTCTTTGAGGCCGTGTGGGCCAGAAACATGGTCCTTTAAGTCTTTGAAGGAGGGCAGGGTGGTGGGGATAGGGGAGTCCAATAGGGGAGGCCATTGGTTAGGGGTACCTTTAAATTACCATAATCTTGCTCCAGGAGAGGAGGCATTAGCTGAGACTGGGGCTATTCTGCTGCCAGACAAGCCTTCACTGGGACAGTCAAGGGAGGATCAATGAGGATAGGTCAGGCCTCTTCCCTGTAGCCAGAGGGAAAGTACAAGCCTGGAGAGAGATGGCTGTGGGAGAGTCCAAACTGTCTTCTTCTTATTCAGCTGCAGCCCAAGCACAGGGCTCCCTGAGAAAGGACACTAGAGAGCATCCCAGTCCCAGACTTTATCCCACAGTACTTGGAGTCTGACAAAGAGATACAGAGGGCACAGAAGAAATGGGAACAAAAGGTTTCTAAATGCAGAGCACATCTTCCCTTCTCCTTCTCTGCAGACAGAACTTCCTGCCAACTCTAGGCTTCACCCTCAATTGAGGACCCACAGGCCAAGAGGTGTAGCTTTTTTTAACTTATATAAGGCTTCAAGCTTGAAGGAACTGGGCACTGAAGCTGAGTTTAACCAAAAGTTCATTTTCATGTCTTCTGTGCAGTCTCACATGGGATCTGCACATGCACAGGCCAGCCACAGACACTCTAAAGCTCCTAGAGGCACGAGATGCTTGCCTAGTCTTTTCGTGGATGTTTTCCCTCAGGCATGGCTATAAAAGGCAGAGCAAGCAGATCCCTCCCTCAGTTCTTCTTTTGCCACGACTGAAGGAGGACGTCTCTCCTCTCTGCTCCTTGGATCCATCATACTTTATGTGAGTTAGGGCCTTCAAGCAATATTTCCATTATGGGGCCGAGATGGCCCAATCAGATGGGCATGGCACAATGCCTCTTCTGTCTAGGCAAGGGCCATTACGCCTTGCAGTGTGCGGTCTGCAAACAATTCACACCCAAAGCTCACCATGAAAGGGTGTCGTAACTCAAAGCAGCTCTTTAGGAGTCAGCCCTGAAGGGCTCTACTGATTCTGATTTCAATGCTGCAGATAAAGAAATGCAACACTCAGAATGGGCCTCCTCTGTTCCTCTAGGATTTTCGGCACCTGATACAGCTCAGAAGGACCAGTCAGTTCCTGCCATGTCTTCATTGGTTACAACTTGTGCCAGTCTGAACCACCTGCTAAAAAGGCTAAACTCAAGTCAAACATATCAATAATGTCACTCTGCTTCAGTTCCATCTCTATCAGAGGGTGAAATCCCTGAAGTTATCTAACCAACTACAGCTATTTCCCCATTACAGCTTTCTCCGATATGCCCTGTTGAAAGGCAGAGAGGTTCCTCAGTTCCATCTGACAATAAAAATCAACTGGAACTGGCTCATCATCAAAGATACCATTGATTCCATTACCCTCCATATGGTTCCCCTTATTATTATTATGTATACAGATATGAAGGCTCACCGGTACATACACACCTCCTCATTACTTCTTCTACAACTAACACCTCTATGTATTGGTTCACTCAGAACCAAAGTTAAAAACAAAGTTTACATCAGTTCCTACAACAGTTCCAGAAGACAACACTGCTCCAGAACCAATGCTGAATCATGCTACACAGTCTGAAGACAACTCTGATGTCACTTTAGATTTTGCATCAGAACCATCTCCGTCAGAATTCCTTACTGAGGACTATGCCGTTTCTCCAAGTGATGATCTCTACTAGTACACCAAGCAGTTAATTTGGATGATGGGATCTTTAGAAATTGAGATGAACTGCTCTGCTCTGACCTCTTTGGATCTGGTCTTCAAGGTTCTGCGCTTGAAAGCAGCTGGACATGCAGCATTTCCAGTCATGCAGAGGATGTTTTATGTGACTAATTATGTGTGACCTAGACCAGCTTCAACTCCAGTGATGTCAAAATGCTGGACAATATGTAGAAGATAAAACAAAAAGGATTAGATTTTTTCTTTACTTACCCCCCGCCCCCGCCGGCAATTCAATTGTCACTGAGTCCCTCCAAAGGAAAAGCCTCCAAAAAGCGCAGATTTAATCCCCCCCTCTTTTTTATTAGGAGTTTTATATACTATAAGGACAATGCATGGAACAAACAGTTACACAATACCTAGCCAAAAAAAACCCCCAACAAACAACTAACTGATAAACAAAAATTACAAAATACACAGACAGAACAAAGAAAGAACATTTAAAAAAAGAAAGAAACACTATATAAAATAAAAGAAGGCTTCCAATTTTCTCCATGACAAATATCGGTATCATTTTCCAATTTTCTCTTACCTTAATTAAAGATAAAAGCTCTCTTTTTTCTAATGTTCAAGTTCCGAAGTCCATAAATGCTGGGAGCAGGTTGCCCATTATGGCCTCCCTATGTACATAAAAAGTAAAAGAAACCCTAGTACATATTCTACTACTCCAATAAGCAAAGTCTGAAGCCTTTCAGCAGCCTAAGGCTCCAGTTTATTATTATTATTATTATTTTTAAAAAATATTGGATGGGTTAACAAACATAAACATCCAGAGGAGTTAGCCGTGTTAGTCTGTAGTAGCAAAATCAAAAAGAGTCCAGCAGCACCTTTAAGACTAACCAATTTTATTGCAGCATAAGCTTTCAAGAATCAAGTTCTCTTCGTCAGATGCATGATACAAACTGGTCAAATACAGAAGACCAGTTTGTATCATGCATCTGATGAAGAGAACTTGATTCTCGAAAGCTTATGCTAAAATAAAATTGGTTAGTCTTAAAGGTGCTACTAAACATAAACATAATAATCATTATCATTTTCCACTCCATTGCATTTTCCGAATCCTTTCCCCCCTCCCTTTTCTAATGACTCCCAACAGTTTTCCATACCCAACTTAACCTAAAGAGTATATACTATAAATTCTTAAAATCTATAATAATATATATAATATATATCTATATAATACATACTAATCTAGTCTATTTAGTTGTATTAACTATCTTAATATAATACTTATCTAAATTAAGAGTATAAAAATATATAAGTATATAATAGGTACATATACTAACTATATATATATATATATATATTATATATATATATATATATATATAATATACTAATCCTTAAATACCTATTATCTATATTATAAATCTATTGCTTCTATTACATCACTAAAATATTGTATATACTCCCTATTACCTTTACAACCTTATTGTTCAACCTTATTACTTCCCATATGAATATGCTGTCTTACTCTTAACTTTATAATACTATAATACTATAACTCTATACTAATCCAATAAAATATAATAAAATATACCCCCTTTTAACCTTAAGTAAGTTTCTATCTCCCCCTTAACAACTATCCAAAGACCACAATTTCCCCTTCATGTCCCACTTTTTCTCCACATATTTCTTGAATTTTTCCCAGCTTAATGTATATTCCAATACTTCTTGCTCTTTCAAATTCCTCGTTAGTTTGTCCATTTCTGCCATGTTCAGAACTTTCAAGATCCAGTCTTCCATAGATGGTATCTCCTGAGTCTTCCACAACTGTGCATAACACATTCTGGCTGCCATAATCATATAAAATACCATAACTCTGTCCATTTTATCAAAGTCTTCTAGGTTCATACATAATAACAACAATTCCGGGGTTTTAATTATATTCCTTTGTAAAATATCCGACATAACCTTTACTATATCCCCCCAGAACTGTTTTGCCTTGTCACAAGACCACCACATATGATAAAATGAACCTTCATGTTGTTTACATTTCCAACATTTATCAGACATCTGACTATTACCATTGGCCAATTTCTTTGGTGTTAAATACCATCTATACATCATTTTATAAACATTTTCTCGCACCGTGGTACATGCTGAAATCCTAAGGCTCCAGTTTAAATGTCTTTTCCTCCAACCAAATCTAATTCCAGACGACAAGCAAGGGCTTCCTAAGATCTTGCACAGAGGATCTCCAAAGAGCAGATTAACATAGCCAAGCATATTGGGGATTGCTCATCCAGACCTATAGCCTCCGCTACTGTCATACATAGATATGTGTGGCTCAGAACCTCAGAGACAGCACTAGCCCCTCACCATAGGATGAATGTAGAAGAACTTCCCTTTGAAGGCTCAGACTTATTTCCATCCTCTATGGACAAGTCATTAAAAAAGATGGTTAAGATGATAAAATGACAGTGAGATCCTTTGGCCATATCCACCTTATAATAAATGCAATTGATTCCATTGCCAGAGGCTCATCCACAGGCTCTCAACTGCCTTCTCCCTCCATCTCCGTTTAACTCTATAGGAAGTACTTCAGAACCAAGTCAAAGATGGTTCCCAATCTCCAAAGGATCAATCTGGCTGGAATAAGCAGAGTTTTTGATGCCAGACCCTCTTGTGCCCCACCAGCATCCACTGACTTCTTCCGCAGGTCTGGCCATCACCCAGGAAGCTTGGGTGTTGTCCAAGAAGCTTGGTTGTCCATTGACACAACTAGGCCTAGAGTTCAAAGCAACTCCTCCAAGCATACCACCTCTTCCCAACCCTCTATCCCCTGCCACCCTGCTTATAGAGAAAGTGCAGTCATTATTAATAAAAGGAGCCATAGAACCGGTTCCATCCGCTTGAATGGACAGAATGTTTTCCTTGCTGGATCTGGCCAGGAGGGCTTGCTACAATAAGAAAAACTTCTACAGATATGTGAGAAGCAAACGCAAGGTAAAAGAGGCAATTGGACCGCTGTTGGGAGTAGATGGAGAAACTCTGATGCAGGACAGAGAAAAAGCAGACAGGCTTAATGACTTTTTTGCCTCATCTAGAGATAGTAGAAAATGTGGCAGGACACCTGAGTGGCTAATTGACATTGACAGAGAGGTTGTGGAGAGGCATCTGGCTGCATTGGATGAATACAAATCCCTTGGGCTGGATGGGGTGCACCCAAGAGTGCTGAAAGAACTTTCTAGAGAACTTGCAGAACCCCTGTCCATCATCTTCAAGGCCTCCTGGAGGACTGGGGATGTGCCACAAGATTGGAGAAGAGCAAATGTTATCCCAATCTTTAAGAAAGGGAAGAAGGATGACCTGGGAAACTACAGGCCGGTCAGTCTGACTTCTGTTGCTGGGAAGATACTATAACAGATTTTAAAGGGATCAATCTGTAAGCATCTGAAGGACCGCTCAGTGATCCAGGGAAGTCAGCATGGTTTTGTTCCTAACAGATCTTGCCAGACCAACCTGGTTTCCTTCTTTGATCGAGTGACCAGCTTAATGGATCAAGGGAACTCTGTTGACATGATTTATCTGGATTTCAGTAAAGCTTTTGATAAGGTCCCCCATGACATTCTGATGGGCAAACTGGAAGACTATGGAGTGGACTATAGGACAGTTCAGTGGATAGGGAACTGTTAGAGGACCGCACTCAAAGAGTGGTGGTCAATGGCATTTCATCAGATTGGAGGGAGGTGTCCAGTGGGGTGCCGCAGGATCAATGATCTGGATGAAGGAGTGGAAGGGCTGCTCATTAAATTTGCTGATGATACCAAATTGGGAGGAGTAGCAAACACCCAAGAAGATAGAATTAAAATTCAACAAGACCTGAATACTCTGGAGAAGTGGGCAGCTGTGAATGGGATGCAATTCAACAAAGACAAATGCACTGTATTACATCTGGGCCACAAAAATGGGAAGCACAAATACTGGATGGGGGATACACTTCTGGGCAGTAGTATATGTGAAAGGGATCTTGGGGTAAGAGTGGACTGTAAACTGAATATGAGCAGTCAGTGTGATGCGGTGGCAAAAAAGGCGAATTCAATCCTGGGTTGTATCAAAGGGGCCATAGCGTCGAAATCGCAGGAGGTCATAGCCCCTCTCTATACTGCCTTGGTCAGGCCACACCTGGAGTATTGTGTGCAGTTCTGGAGGCCTCACTTCAAAAAGGATGTGGCCAAAATCGAGAGGGTGCAGAGGAGAGCAACGAGGATGATCAGGGGTCTGGAGACTGAGCCCTACGATGAAAGGCTAAGGGCCTTGGGAATGTTTAGTTTGGAGAAGAGGAGGTTGGGGGGGGACATGATTGCTCTCTTTAAATATTTGAAAGGCTGTCATTTGGAGGAGGGCAAGGAGCTGTTCCAGTTGGCAGCAGAGGGTAGGATGCAAAGCAATGGGCTTAAATTACATGCAAAAAGGTACCGGCTGGATATTAGAAAAAACTTTTTCACAGTCAGAGTAGTTCAAAGGTGGAATCAGCTGCCTAGGGAGGTGGTGAGCTCCCCCTCACTGGCAGTTTTCAAGAAGAGGCTGGATGAATATTTGTCAGAGATGCTTTAGGCTGATCCTGCACTGGGCAGGGGGTTGGACTAGATGGTCTGTATGGCCCCTTCCAACTCTATGATTCTATGATTCTATGAATTTCATTGTTGACAAAAAGTCAGAGGGCTCCTGCCCCATTTTAGAGCTTTGTTCCTTCAACAAGTTTTCAAAAAGTTTTGATTGTTGTCATTAAAGCATGTTTTAATTTATTTTTTTCCTCTCTGGTTCCTCTCCTCTTGTTAGAGGGTAGGAAACCATCTACCAGGAAATCACATCTAGCTGCATGGAAAAGATTTTCTTTTTGGGCCAACCCTGTCTCTTCCTCTTTGCCCTCCATTTTACATTATTTTGTCCACTTAAAGAACTAAGTTTGACTAATTCCTCCATTAAGGTCCATCTAGTGGCCAATTCCACCTACCATGACAACGTAAGTTGGAAATCTCTCTTTGACTAGACAGAATGTGAGTCCTTCCTTACAGACCTAGCATCCAGGCATATTCCCTAGAGGAGTCGCTTCTTAAGAAGTTCACAGATAAGGTCATTATCCCTTTTCTGCCAAAGGTCATCTCTGCTTTTCACTTGAACTAGGACATTATCTTATCCTTGTTCTTCCCTACACCTAAGGATGATGGAGAAGGGCTTTTGCACAGGCTAGATGTTAAATGTGCTTTGTGCGTCTATTTGGACATGACAGCTCCTTTCTGAAAGGACCCTATTCTCTTTGTCTTGTTTAAGGGGCCCCCAAAGGGTCAGAAAGTCTCCGCAGACTATTTCGAACTGGATAAGGGTGGCTTATCAAGGCTTGTTATAAACAATCTAAACAACCATGCTTGTTGTACATAAGACCACATTCTATGAAGGCTCAGTTCATCTTGTCAGTCTTCAAACTAGGCATCCCTCTAGTCAAATTGTGTAAAGTGACTGTCTGGTCTATGCCGTCCACATTCACCAAACATTATGCCATTGACAGACTCCAGAAGGCACAAAGCTCTTGGCAAGGCCATCCTGAAGAGTCTTTGTCAATCCTTGGCAGGTAGAATCCCCAAGATCTCCACAGCAAACATGCAGGTGTATTGGTTGAAGTAACTTTATTAGAGATCCATCAAGTTCAAGGTGCTCAGACAACTGAACTGGCAGAAGTGACGTAGATGGGGTCAGTAGTGTTAGTTATAGGGAAGGTTCCCGCCATCAGGATAGGGACTGTTAAAGTTTTGGGCGCGAAGGAGCCAGGGAGGGTGAAAGGGAGAAGCTAGGTTTAGGCTAGACAGAACAAAGAATGAAATCATCTCAGTTCCCAAGAAAAATACATTTCGAGCTGGCCACAGCCATACTTCAAGGACACTTGATGGAGGCAGTGGGGAAAGAGAAAGTAAATACTTGTGAGATAACCTACTGCCTTAACATCAATGAGAAAGTTTTCATGCCCTCAGAGGAACAGCAAATAACACAGAATACATTCATGGCAGTTACGCAAACAGGCATATATGACAGTCTTTTCCATTAAAGAGCTTCATGCCCACCTCTTGGTAAGTTAGCAAGCTATTCTCCCATATGGAACTGTAAAGATAACATGACAATGAAAACAGGGTTGCACTTACCTTTAACCAGGGCTTTTTTCTGGGAAAAGAGGTGGTGGAACTCTCTATTATCACATGTGTGCATGCAAAGCGCACGTGCGTGCAGTCCCAGAAATCGGTGATGACATCACTCCCGGAAGTGCCGCCACTTCCCAGAATGCAGAACAATGCATTACGATGAGATAAATGTTAGTAAGCTTGCGAAATTACACTATTATGAGAGTTTTTTTCCCTTTCTGTATCCTCTACAAAAAGTGAAATCTTCCATTCCCTTTCCCAAACATTTCATTTCTTTCAAATCATATTTTAAAATATGTAAGAAGGAGGGGACCTCTAAAAATCCAAAATCCATCTCACAAATCTAAATTCTAACAGATTCCCTCTGCCAGCATAGAAAAAAATCCAAAATTCTTTCTCAAAATTCCAGAGTCTGAAATTCCTAATCTAATGAATATTGAATTTTCAAATTTTCAGGGAGAGTTTTGCTTTACTGGAGCAATTCAAAATTAGATACTCAACTTTAGCTGCATTAGATTTATACTTAGTTTAAAATGGCTTTTTTTGTTGTTGCCTGCCAACTCTACCTTACCAATGGCTAAGCTGTTGTGACATTGTGAAATGCTCATAAATATTCCAATGTCCTAGACAAACAATATTCATAAAAACTTCCTTAACACCCATATGTCCACTGCAATTTAGTGATGTTAATCAGCTGAGGGTAGGGAGAACTATTTGAATTACAGCTATTAAGACATAAGAACACCTATATGCTGATGAATATATTGATGAAAGCCTTCTGTGACTTGGACACAGTTATCCATTCCTAGCATAAAACTGGAATAACCATAACTGATATTTTAACTAATACAAATAACCATAACTGATATATTTAACTAACACAGAACCAACCTGCATTCAAAAGCTGTGGGAACCATAACAATGTCAACTTCAGTCAACAAAAGAATGAAAGCAACACACACACACACACAGCCCCCCCCAAAGAAAACAGAATGAACTCAAAGCAGCACACACATACACAGCAACCCCTGGATGAAATGAAAGCAGAATGAACTCAAAGCAGCTTAGCCTCCTTTAGAGAGCTGGCCCCAGCAGCTCTGCTTGCACTCTCTCTCTCTCTCTCTCACGAAAGAAAAACAGGAGAATGAACTCAAAGCAGCTAAACCTCCTCTGGAGAGCCGGCCCCAGCAGTTCTGTTCTCTCTCTCTCTCTCTCTCTCTCTCTCTCTCTCTCTCTCTCTCTCTCTCTCTCTCTGAATGGAAAAAAAGCAGAATGAATTCAAAGAAGCTAAGCCTCCTCTGCAGAGCTCGTGCCGGGCCTGAGCAGCATCTGCTTGCATTCTCTTTCTATCTCACTCATTCACTCACTCACTCACTCACTCAAGAAAGCAGAATGAATTCAAAGCAGCTTAACCTCCTCTGCAGAGCCTGCTGTCAGGCTATGGATGACAGGCTATGGCAGATAGACCCCTGTACCATCACAGCAAGAGTCCAGGCTCTTGGTAAGAAGGTTTTATTCAGGAATCAGATCATTTCCACAGATATGTCCATAGAGTTCCTCAGAAGCATGGTAAGCAACTAAGCAGTAAGAACAGGTTGACAGAAATAGCGACATGTGGGAAAACCCTTCCTCTTAATGCACACATTTACTCCTCCCCCCTCCCATCAGTAAAACAGGACTTTTGGAGCGAACCCGACCTGAGAATGTCTCACATATTTTTACTATCAAATCTAGACACTGAGAAAGCAGGAGATCAAAGTTGAAACATAGTACTTCATGGGACCGAGCAGTGTACAAGGTCATAAGCACTGAGAGCTTCCAAAGCCATTAGATAAGACACCTGCAGCTTCAATAAGCCTGTGAAAGCAAAGCAATTATGGCACTGGCAATATGACATCAAGTTATAGCATGAAACACTGGTTCAGAACAACAGATCAGCATCAAATAATGGCATGGATGGGGCACAGACATGACACCCGCAGGGTCAAAGGAGAAAGGAATCATGTGGGCAGATTCTACAGCTGCCAGAACGGCGTTCCGGAGCATTCCCCATCAAAAAAAGCCCTGCCTTTAACTATTTTTCATGGAATGGTCTTCTGTGCAGGCACACATCCCTCCTTCTCCACCATAAGCTCTTTTTTCTTACCTTCCTTCTGCACTGATGGCTTAGAGAACTGAGGGAGAGAGCCACTCCCTCCCCCATCTTTTATAGCTGCACCTGGGGGGAAAGTGCACATCTTGTGCCTCTAGGAGCTTTAGAACATGCACAGCTGGTCTGTGCATGCGCAGCTCCCATGTGTGCTTGCACAGAAGACCACTCGATTATAAACAGTTACAGTTAAGTGCAATCCTGTTTTCATTCCACCAAAGCAATGAAGTCTGGCCTTTAACTAACTCTTACATGTGTAATGAAAATGATTGTCAAAATTCCCATTGATCACACCTGAGAGGATTGAATCAAAAGGCCTTATTATGAAGGCATTAAACAATTTTCAGCTAGAAAAATTCTTCTAAGTGAGTCTTTTTTCCCCAATGCAGTGGTGGCTATTAAAACTAAGTGGTAGTTGTCATGCATTTAATTTTCTGAATGAGGGAATACACATTTAAAATGTTTGTTGTAACAATTCACTATCATAACCAACAGACAGTCTTCCAGTGCTCAGAAAAAGGAAAAAAATCTGTTGCTTCCCACACAGTTTTCTTCTCTGCCTAATCAAAATAATTTGAGCTGACAGCTGACAAAAACAGCTCTGTATAGAACAAGATAATTTACCTGTATACAGATGTAACTGAAAAGCAAATCCACGAGAACACTGAAGCTCCCAGGAGAGACGGAGAGTTATACACAGAGGTGCAGACTGGGTCACATAAATACAAGCTGAGTCCAATACTGAGAAAGATGTTTTCAGTTCATGATGCCAAAGCAATATACCTGCACTGGACAGAAAATAGAGAGCAACTGCAATAGGACAGAACAAAGAAAAAGCCAAGATGACATATACCAAACTAACAGTTTATGGAATTGGGTAGTTTTCATGTTCCAAAATACATGTGGAGAGAATGCACACACATTTATGAATGTCTACCTATCTCCTTCAGGAATCAACTGTCACATCAGCAGAAGAGAACTGATAGTTCTGGGGATGGAGGAATCCTTGAAGGGTTGCAACTGGGCAGCGGAAGTAGTGGAAGGTGGCACTGACAGAGAATCTTTCACAGCCAAAGCAGTGACACTTTAGCTAGCCCTGGTTAGTACTATGCAGAAGAAGGCAATGGTAAACCACTTCTGATCATCTCTTGTCTTGAAAACCCTATGATGAGATAGCCCAAACTGAAAAAGATACAGTGCTGGGAGACAGGACCCCCACGTCAGAAGACACGCAATTGGCTACTGAGGAAGACCAGAGGAAAAGTAGAAGTAGCACTGTCCTTAATGATGGTACAGTATTAAAGCCAAAAGGACATTCAGTTGCTGATGTGAATAGAAGCAAAAGGAAAAATCCATAACTGTAAGATTCATATAATAGGAACATGGAATATGAGAAGTATGAATCCAGATAAGCTCAAAAGCATGAAATGAGAAATGGAACCTCTAAACATTGTAATAGTGAACTACTCACTGGACTGGATTAGGACACTTTCAGTCAGAAAATTACAAAGTGTTTTACTATGGAAATGACAAACTCAGAAGAAATGGTGGCTGCTTTCACACTACTAACCCGCTTCCGTAACATTGTGAAATGTCGTGCAAAAAATGTGGAAGATAGCGTCTTCTTGCAAGAGTTTTGTGTGATGTCGCGCAAAACTCTCGTGAGAAGACGCTATCTTCCACGGTTTTTGCACAACTTTTTGCAATGTTACGGAAGCAGGTTAGTAGTGTGAAAACGGCCGGTGTTGCTCTAATACTGGGAGTCTCTCTACACAAGACATCTGGCACATGTTCTTCAAGTTTTGGATGACACAAGTTTCTGGGAACTTGTTTCTGTAATTTTAAAAGAGTCACTTGGGATCACTGTGGAGAGGAAGGTTGAAAATACAAGCAAATTTAGGTCAGAAGTATTTTTCTAATGTAGTTTATAGGTGCAAGCCTTTAGTCCCCCCTCCCACCCCAGGTAGAACTTGCCAGGTCTTAAAATAAAAGTTTTAAAGGACGAAGCAGCACAAGATTACAGGGGAAGAGGGACTTTGCATTTCCATCCAGAGTGTGGGGGAGGAGGGAGGAGGGAGAGAATAAGTGTAGTAAAAATTGGTGGAAGGAACCTTAACAATTCAAAATATGCCGATGATACCACATTATTGGCAGAAAATTGTGCAAGTACTATTGATGATGGTTAAAGGAGAAAGTGCCAAAGCAGGATTACAGCTGAATATCAAGAAGAAAAAAGTAATGACTATTGAGGAATTATGCAACTTTAAGACTGACAACAAAGAAATTGAAATTGTTGAAGATTTTCTATTCCCATACACAAACATCAACCAGAAGGGAGCATACAACCAAGAAATCAGAAGGAGATTGAGACTTTAGAGAAGGGCGGCCATGGAGAAACTAGGAAAGGTCCATTGTCTATTGAAGTCAGTGGCCTTAGAAAGATGTAACTCTGCTTAGGAGTGCATTGCTAATGCCTCGGGCAACCAGGAAAAGCCTTTTTGTTTTTGTTTTGTTTTTTGGCATTTACGATGACTTAACTTATATTTCCTATATTCCATCAGAATACTTCAGTGACTCTGCAGAAGAGAAGCTTTTTCATCATGCCCATCATACTTCTTTCTCTTCCCCCATGGAAATGTGGTCCTGACCACCTCCATTTTATCCTCATAACAACCTTTCCAAAGGTCATGTACTGAGCTTCACTGGTCCAGGTTTATCTGCCGGTTCCTATTTGTATTGTAACCTGTTCCTCAAGCTGTGAAAAGCTCCAGTGCAGTTATGAAGGATTTAAGGTTTTTTGGATGAGCGAGCACTGAAGGCTTTTGATGTCATTGTACTGTTTATTTTATTTATAAATACACAGGCAGAGCACAATGGAACCAAGCAAACATTCTTATAGCAGGCAATAAATCAGATTACTCAGATCCTGCATTCACAGAAAAAGTTACTTCATCCCAAGATGCTTCAGTTTCAACGAGCTCAAAGGCACAAAACCCAGCATTTACTTGCATCTCTGTTATCCCAAAACCTTGAGGAGTGCCACATACCTAAAATCTTCAAGGAGCACGTATGATCAGCTTGGCTCATATCTGGTCATCACCCACGTGATTAATGAGCTGTTTGGATATGCCTGAATAAATCTGGATGTGTCTCTTTGCACAATCACAATTGTTTCTTGCTGCCACTGTCTTCTTCCTCCACTACTTATCTGCCATGCTGCCTGCATTTTTTTAAAAAAGTACTTCTTTTTTTTTAAAATGAGATTTCTGTGTTGAAACATTTAATCTTGTGATCATTTCTTGCAAACAGATGTCACCGACTGTGCAGACATAAAAAACAGGTATCTAGCCTGGCATAAAAAGCAGACATTGAGCCAAAGTGTGTCATTTAAAGTACCAAAATGAACAGATGCAAAATAGGGGATGAACAGCAATTGATCCCATGCTTTAGAAATACAAGTAGATCACTATAATGCCCTGATCATACCATGTGTGTTTTTGAGTGTGTGTGTGTATGTGAGTGTGTGAGTGCCTCGATTGTCTGTCAAGAAAATTTAGCTCATGGGCTGGGCAAAAGCAGCTGCAGCACCCTATATAAAACAAGCAGCTATGGCACTGATGTGAAGCTGCCCTAGATAAACGCCAACAACAACCATCGAGGTTATCCAGTCAGGAGCTTGTCTCCTGTGTAATCAAGGGAGTCAAGCAAGTATGTTTGCTTGGCAGCCATGTTTGTGTTGAAGTTTTCAGCATGCCTCCACTCAGGATCTTTTCTCAAATTCCCAACTTCCATTCCTTCTGTCAGTGAAGTCAATAGACTTATTGCTTGGGATTGCACTGTTTATCTATCCTACAGCAATAGCAGAAGCAGTTCATTTTGGGAATGTTCTCTATCCAAAATAAATTTTCATGTCTGAGCATCAGTCTGTGGTTTAGTCCAAAAAGAAAGGCATTTACTTTTATTGCTTCTCTGTGAATGGTGGGTTGCACTAGCAAGGAATGAATTCATTCAATTCATTTTTTTCTCTTGGGAAAAAAAGTGGAGGCCATGCTTTAAGTCTTTATGTTGTGTCAGGTTCAATAATGTATTATTATGTCATGGCTAGGATGTTCCTTATACAAGAACACATACAGTGGTTATGACTTTATTTTCAGGAAATTTTGACAGGAGCTACTGTAAAGTAAGTGTAACTACTCAGACAAGGCATATCTTTTTAGCCTGTCAAGGATCCTTGGAATGTGTAAACAGATAGATTTAGTACATATTCCCTTCAGGGAAATTGCTGAGTTCCTGTTATAGCCAGTATCTAACAGTATTATACAATGGCTGGTAGAGGAGAGGAAGAAAATTGATTTTAAAAATATTTAAAATTATGAGAGTTCATTTAAAAATGCAGCAAAAATTATGATGCTCTAGTTTTAAAAAATCCTATGATGAACAAAAATTTCCCAGTAGATTTGTTGTTCCATGTTTCAGAATGAATCTTTACAAGCAGATAATTTTCTTGGGTGCTTCTGATAACAGTGCTCTCGATCTCAGTTTCTAGGTCAGTGTTTATCCCTTCTGTTCATGCACTGAATAGTGGGAAAGGCTAAGTGAATGAGCAGATCAGAGAGGTGAGGCAGCAAAAGAGCTCCTAACACCTCCAGAAAGGAGTGAGCCCAAGGTAAGTCAATTCAGCTCCATGTTTGTGAAGATGTGTGTGAGGACTGAATGGAAGAAGGGTCCTTTTGCCTTGACCCAATAAAAACCTGGCACCAGACATTGGGATAGCAAGTCTTCCTTATAGATCCAATAACTAATCTATTGGATAGCTATACAGTTAGGGATGCCAGCCAACGTATTATGGTGGAAGACCTCCTAGGCATCCCCTCTATTGCCTGCCAATGCTTCAAAGGCCACCAGTGGGAAAATGGGAAAGGGGGAATCAGGTGGTCACACTTACATTGCACTGGTGTATGATGTCACTTCTGGTGAAAAACAGGAAGTGGTATGATGTTGGGGCTGATGCTCGAGGATTTGCCCCAACCTTTAGGGTTTGTTTGATTAATCTTAAGAGTGTTTCCCAATAATATCAGGATGTTGCTTCTAGTTTTCCATTGGAAGTGATGTTGCACACTAGTGTGAAGCCAGTGCACCTCTCCGTGCCCCCCCCCCATCCAGTCCTCCCAGGGATGCTAGGCAGAGGCCAGGCATCTGTACGTGCAGTACATAATTATACATGGATCAAACATGCCAGCGCAAAATCTTTTATGTTACATAGGATGGATCTCACTGCCAGACCTGTTTATCTGACATTTATAAAAGAGTTTTGCTGTTCTATGCTCAGTTTTGCTGTATTTGTAATTCTACCAGTGTTGTAACACTGGCGCAAAAACATGAATAGGGTGTGCTATGAGGGAACATTTTTTTACAGTTTTGAATCTCAGATTGGGGAGGACACTTTTGCTGTTATTCCCAATTTAGGGGTAAGACAGTATCAGTTTAGGATGTTAATATATATATTCTTTTTTTAATGTTGGTATAATTATTAGACGGGCACAAATCGCATTACGAACTTCAAAAACCCACGAAAATGGCAATCGCGCGATCGCGATCCGGCAGTTCATTATCGGCCACAGCTAACGAACCAGCGGTCGGTAAAAGCCTAGTTCAGTGCGTTCGGCCGCAGTTCGGGAAGCCAGACACTCAGGCGCCAGCAATCAATTCCCCTGGCAACGGAGCCGGGGGAATGCCTGAACTCTGTCTGCACTCCTTCTGTCACCCTGGAAACCCGAATGGAAGCCCAGCTTACCTTGATCGGCAGGTCTTCCTTCCAACCGCGGAGCTGCAAAGTGGTTACAAGTTGGGAGAAGACACCCAGGGGAGGGAGGGGGAAGGGGGTGTCCTGTAGCCACGGGCACTCCAATCTTATCCCTGCAAACCCTGATAGGCAGCTCTGATGGCCAAACACAGACCTCCTGCGTTGCTCAATGGGACCTGTGCTTATAAATAGCTGTGGGCTCCCAGGCTGGGTTTCACTTTCAGCAAGCAGTGGAGTGGGACAGAGCTCTTGCTTGCCACTTGCTAGCCTTTGGGGAGAGAGACTGAGAGTATATTTCAGCTTGGATTTGGGGGACAGGGATCTATCTCCTCTGGTTCCAGGGCTGCTGCCTGGCTCTGGGGCCAAGCTCAGTGGGCACCTCGGCTGAGGGCTCACACTGATTATTGATCAATGTCTGATCGGGTCAGGTCTGTGGGAGTCGTGGGCTAGGGCTCTAGTCTCTCCTTCCCTCTGGTGCCAGGGCTACTGCCAGGCCCTGGGGCCAAGCTCGGTGGGTACCTCAGCTGAGGGCTCACATTAGTGCCTGATCTGTTCAGGTCTGTGGGAGTCGTGGGCTAGGGCTCTAGTCCCTCCCTCCCTCTGGTGCTAGGGCTGCTGCCAGGCCCTGGGGCCAAGCTCGGTAGGCAGCTCGGCTGAGGGCTCACCATGTCATCTCCGTTCTTCTTCTCAATTGTTGTTTGCTGGCATGATGAGGCTTCAGGTGGGGGACAAGAGTGGTCATGGGGGCAAGTGCAGAGATTGTCCCTGTTGCAGCATGGGAAACAGTGCTGTGCAGGACTCTGGAGCAGCAGAGACTCCCGCTCCCCCAAAATCACTAGTTGCGGCTGTGGAGGAGGCCAAAGAAGTCTTGCTGGTGATGGAAGAGGAACTCCTGAAAATTTTGGGGGAGGAGGAGGCTGAGGGATCCTTGGAGGAATGGTTGGGGTTCGAGGAAACATCCAGCCCATCCCCATCCCAAACTACCGGTGGTGCTGTCCATGCCTGCAGTCCACCCATCACTCCGTCTTCCATTGCCAGCTCCATGGCACATCCAGCAGCAACTCTTCGTCCTCCCTCCCCTGGAACCGTTAGTGGGCCACGGTTCAACCTCAATGTTTGGAGGCACTTTTGGTCCCTTCCTACTGACCTCTGCATGGTGCGGTGCTGTGTGTGTGAGGGCCTGGTGCACAGGGGCAATTACCCGAAGCACCTGTCATTGATGGCCCTGAAGAGGCACCTGAAGAGGCACCACCCGAGCCTATGGTCTCCATCCTCGGCCAGTGTAACATCCGTTGGGGGGAGACCGAGGGCCACCAGCTCATCTGATCCGGGATCAATGGGAGGGTCTCTGGAATGCACCCCGAGCAAGAAGCCTTGCCTCGAGGGTGCGCCTGGTGGAAGCAGAGGGCTCAGGCAGGCCACCCTGGGGGAAGTTGTTCCATTGGGGTCGGGGGTGGCTCCACTGAAAAGGGTGAGGTCAAGGGCTCAGGAGGCGGGCGTTCGTGTGGTGGCTCAGATGATTGCCCTGCAAGGCTTCCCCCTATCGGTCGTGGAGGGCATGGGCTTCCAACTGCTGCTCCAGCACTTTGCCCCATGGTTCTCGATGCCATCACGGTGCACCATTGGGCATCAAGTTGTGCCCGCTTTGTATGAAGCAGTGCGAGACATGATGTGCAGAGAGCTGTCGGCGGCCCAAGGCAGAACAGTGCACTTCACAGACGACCTGTGGAGCAGCTGCCATCATGGGTACCTTGTCATCACATCCCACTGGTGGCAACCAGAGGACCTTCGCCTCCCCAGGCCAAGATCTGGCAGCTGTAAAAAGGAACCCAGCTTGACACCGGGCTACAGGGCAGTTCTTCTTCAAGCCCAGGGGATGGACGAGGTCCACACTGGGAAGAACATTGCCGCCACCATCAAGGTGGCTCTGAGGGAGTGGACGTCCAAGGTGGAAGGGTTTGTACGTGGCTTCATGGTCACGGATGCGGGAGCCAACATGTCGTCAGCCCTGAAAGAGGCATCCCTCCCGGGCCTGGTGTGCATGGCGCACAAGCTGCACATCATGACGCGGGACGTGCTCGGGCTGGGGAGCAAGCCAAGGGACAGCTGGGACAAGGGAACCTTGCGGATGCACAATCTGCTGGACAGCTGCTGTCGCATCGCTCCAGACTTCTCCCGCAGCTGTTCCAGAGGCAGGGGAAGGCAGGGGACCCAGAGCACCAACTCTTCCAGGACCTGCCCACCCGCTGGAACTCTACCAACGACATGATATGTCGTCTGGTGGAGCAGAAGCGCATGTTGGAAGACATCCTGTCCTCTTCGGATGTGCTGAGGAGGGTTTAGGAGTTAAGCCTCAGCTCCATGGACTGGAGAGTTCTTGCCCAGATGTCCCAGATCCTGAAACCCTTCAAGGATGCCAGTGAGCTCTTGTGCTCCTACCAGGCCAGCCTGGGTCAGGTTCTCCCTCTGATCCATGGCCTAGACCAGTTTCTGGCCCAGGAGCTCCAGCAAGGGCAAGAGCTGCTCCACAGATTCCGGGACTTTGTCCGGAGGATCCAGGCCTGCATCACTGAATGCCTGCATCCTCTACGCTATGAGGTGCCGTGCCAACTGGCCTCCCTCTGTGACCCTTGCATCAAGGGCAGCATCGCCACGCATGCGGGTCAGATGCAGCACTGGAAAAAGGAGCTCCGCAGAGTGGTTCTCCGTTTCTAGAGACAGAGGGCAGGAGAGAAAGAACCGGGCAGCAGCGAGGGGCAGGCGGTGGAGGAGGGGGAGGGGGAGGAGGTGGGAAGAGAGCCACGCCAGGGAAGAGCCACCCCGACAGACACATTCGATCTCTGGGCCTTGTCGGTGGGCTGCGTGGTTGGCCGCTGCATGGCGGGCGCGTCCCTCTCAGTGGAGGACTCAGCGGGGGCCATGGTGTGTGAGTACCTTTCTGAGCCTACCGAGCCCCCCCACGCCAACCCGTTGCTGTATTGGGCAAGTAAATCTGACCAACGGCCGGACCTGTCCATCATGGCAAGAAACATCCTGTCCTGCCTTCCCACCAGCGTGCAGAACAAGCGGGTGTTCTCCCACCTGGGAGACCTCCTCCGTCCCCACCGCGCACGTCTGCACCCGGACCTGGTGGACATGTTGATGTTCATCAAGGTGAACCTCAACCTACTGGGGCACCCTCCCATGGACCTGGACCTACCCGGGCTCTGAGCCACCCTGGGGTTGTAGCCGGCCCAGCTCGTCCACAGCGGGCTCAAGCCTCCCTCAGTTCTCGGGGCTGCTTCCATGGCTGGTGACCCTTTGCCCTCCTCCCCAGACAAGTTCCTGTTCCCTCTTCACACCTCTCCCTTTCTGGATCTGCTCAGATGCCTCCCAACTTCTCCTGTCTTTCCCATCCCGTCCTTTCCGCGAAGGCAGGAAGGTGTGATGCTGCCAGCTGATGCCGCTTTTGGGCACAAGGAGCAGCTCTGCTGCTGTTGCCAATGTGAGAGTGGCACCGTACGGTACCCCCCCTTCCATGGCACCTGGTGTCCCCTCTGAGCAGGGGGGAATGGGTCCCTCCCACCCTTTCCACGAAGGCAGGAAGTTGGGTGCTGTCTGCTGCCGCCGCTTTGGACCCCGAGGGGCAGCTCAGAAGCTTTTGCTGAGCTTGACAGGTTTGAGCTGCATGGTGCACCCCATCCATGTGTACCTGCTGTCCTCTCTGTGCATGGGGGGAATGGGACCCACGACCAGTCACGTGTCCTTTTCGTGAAGGCAGGAAGGTGGTTGAAGTCTGCCGCTGCTGCTTTTGGGCACGAGGGGCAGCTCAGGAGCTGTTGCTGGTGTTAGTGTGGTGCCGCATGCCCTTTCCATGGGCACCTGCTGCCCCCTCTGAGCAGGGGGGAATGGGTCCCTCGCCCTCACACCCTTTCCATGAAGGCTGGACGGTGGGTGCTATATGATGCTTCAGCTTTGGGCCACGAGGGACAGATCAACTACTGTTGCACATAAGATTGTACGTCACAGTGGCCCCTGCCAACAGCAGCAGCTGTCCCCTCTGGGCAGGGGTGAATGGGTAATGCTGCTATGACCAGTCATGTCCTTTCTGCGAAGGCAGGAAAGTGTGGTGCTGCGAGCTGATGCCGCTTTCTGCCACGAGGAGCAACTCTGCTGCTGTTGCTGGTGCTAGCATGGCACTGCACGGTACCCCCCCCCCCCTTTCCATGGGCACCTGCTGCCCCATCTGAGCAGGGGGGAATGGGTCCCTTGTCCTCACACCCTTTCTGTGAAGGCTGGATGTTGGGTGCTGTATGATGCTTCAGCTTTGGGCCACGAGGGACAGATGAACTGCTGTTGTGCATAAAATGGTGGCCCCTGCCAATAGCAGCGGCGGTCCCCTCTGGGCAGGGGTGAATAGGTAATGCTGCCACGTCACGCGAAGGCAGGTAGGTGAGTGATGCTGGCGACAGCCTCCTCTGTGACACAGGGGGAGCGGACAAGCCTCTGCCACAGCAGTCTGCTCACTCCTTCAGGCTGGATGTGGGATCCCTCCATCCCAGTCCTGCTGTGCAATGCGACCAGGAAGCCTCAGGCTTGGCCCTCCTCTCCCACACAAGTACACAGTCCATCTTCTCACCTCGCCCACTGCGGAACACTGAGTCCCCTCCCAATGACCTCTCCAGTCCTGTCCTATTCCATCCTTTCTGCAAAGGCAAGAAGGTGGTTGATGCTGGCTGCTGCTGCAGAGTTCCTCAGTGTGATCCTCGGAGGAGGCCTCGTGGCTGTTAGGATCTTCCAACTTCACAGACTTTCTTTTGACCTGTCCCTCTCTGGAGCACTCCAACCCCTCCAAATGACATCTCCTCTCCCTCCTGTCCTTCCATGGGGGGTGCCGCTGGTGAGCGGCCAGACCCCCCGCCCCCTAAAGGGGAGGTGGCTCATGGCTGCTTCCCCATGGCCACCAGGCCTGGTGGCCGCCGTCATCACCCTTCTTCTGGCCTGCACCAGGAATACCAGCATGCTCGACTTTGGACTGGCGGTTGCAGGGAGATCTTCCCACTTACCCCCACATGACATCTCCTCTCCCTCCCGTCCTTTCCGGCAAGGCAGGAAGGTGGGTGCTGTCGGCTGCTTCCACACCGTTCCTCAGTGGGACCCTGGGGTGAGGACCCTCACTTGCTGAGGGATCAGGTCCCCGTCTGAATGACATGTTCTCTCCCACCCACGCTGGGAATACCAGCGCTCTCCTCTTTGGCCTGGCGGGCTGGCCCATGGGGGGTGCTGCCGGAGAGCGGCCAGACCCCCTGCCCCCTAAAGGGGAGGTGGCTCATTGCTGCTTCCCCGTGGCCACCAGGCCTGGCGGCCGGCATCAAAACCCACCTTCTGTACACTGGGCCAACGTCAACCAGTGGCTCTAATTGTGTCGAGTGGGAGTTTCCTGGGGGCCTTGGATTGGAGAGGGTATAACTCCAAGATCCCTTTTGCAATCTTGTCCAAACTTGGGTGATAACAACAACAACCAAAGGGAAGGTAGCAAAAAGAATTTGAGGTACAGTAACAAAACTTGCTTTATATTGTTACTAAAGTGAGCATAAACAAATTCAAAATGCAAAGTGCAAAGTGCATATTGTTGCAATCATATTATACAGACATAAACAGTATAAATTCATCATACAAATACATTAAACAATCTCATTGGACCATATAAATTACAATACAATATACAAAATCCAACTGGTACAGTCTTTAATACACAAGAGGTTAATTTTCGTGTGTGGACAATCTTCCAAGTCGAGGGAAACTGCATAACATTGTTAAAAGCAGCCTACGGGTCTACACCAGCAGAATGGCCATCCCTGTTTCACAAACAATGCTTCCTCACGGGCATATATTAGTCACACCACACCTAGATTGTAATACCAGTTGTACTGTAATACCAGTTGTAGCGGTCCAACGGAGCAATCGTGAAACGGGGATGCTCGTGAAATGGGGATGGACATTCTGCTGGCGTAGACCCGTAGGCTGCTTTTAATGATGTTATGCAGTTTCCCTCGACTTGGAAGATTGTCCACACACGAAAATTAACCTCTTGTGTATTAAAGACTGTACCAGTTGGATTTTGTATATTGTATTGTAATTTATATGGTCCAATGAGATTGTTTAATGCATTTGTATGATGAATTTATACTGTTTATGTCTGTATAATATGATTGCAACAATATGCACTTTGCACTTTGCATTTTGAATTTGTTTATGCTCACTTTAGTAACAATATAAAGCAAGTTTTGTTACTGTACCTCAAATTCTTTTTGCTACCTTCCCTTTTGGTTGTTGTTGCTCTTTAAGCGGGAAGTGACGCAAACTTGGGTGATGGCTGTAGGAGAGGCTGCAAAAGACTCCCCGGGAATATCGGCTCTGTAAGTGCCGCGGAGGCCATTCTGCACCCAACGAACCATGAACTGCTAACTGGTTCGGTAACGGGAAATGTTCATTGCGGTTCACGATCTCGGGATCATCGTTGGCACCGAACTGCAAACCGCTTGTTCATTAAATGTTTTTGGTTCGCGCCCATGTCTAATCGTTATTATCATTACAAGCATCTGGTGAAGCTGTTTTTAAAGATAATGGAATCCACAGTTAAAGTGCAAATGGTGAAGTGGGCTATTAATTTTAACAAAGAAATAACAATGTAGGCGTGGGAATACTTGTGGAAAAATACGCTGAAAATTACGACATGTACCAATATTAAAGAGAATGTCCATAAAATGATTTATCGTTGGTACTTGACACCAAAGAAAATTGCGCTAGGGAACTTGAATATGTCTAATAAATGCTGGAAATACAAGAAACATGAAGGATCTTTGTATCACATGTGGTGGACTTGTGAGGTAGCTAGGAAGTACTGGGGGGAAATAATAAAAGAGATAAGCGAGATTTTACAATTTCAAATAAATAAGAACCCAGAACTCCTGCTGCTGAACTTGGGAATGGAGAGCATTCCAGCACAATATAGGACATTGTTATTTTATATGACAGCAGCGGCTAGACTTTTGTATGCGCAAAAATGGAAAGTGCAAGAAGTGCCAACTATTGAGGACTGGATTTACAAATTGCTGTACATGGCGGAAATGGACAAAATGACAAGGAAACTGAGAGACCTTGATCCAGGACAGTTTAACACGGATTGGGAGAAGCTGAAACAATCTTTGGTGAAAAAATGGGAGGTGGGAGGAGAACTGTGGCAGTTTGAAAATTACTGAAATACAATAAAAGTACAGGGAGGTGACTTTACCAGGGGGTGGAGAGTTAAATGAGAATTTCTAAGCAACTATTTTATTTGACTATTATATATAGTATTAAGTATCATAGGTGTTATTATAAGAATTATAATGATAGAAATTAACTAATTATAAGGATAGAAACTAATTAATTTCATTTCTGGCAATAATTGTATAATGGAGATATTTTATAATTGCAATGAAGAAACCTAAGCAAGGTGGGAAAAATATATAGTAATGTATAGACTATATGTTAAATTGATCGACTGAGGTATATATGGGTTAAATTGGTTGACTACTTTTGGTGGATAGCTGCATAATGGAGGAATTATATAATTAAAACAGTACGAAGACAAGATGTGCAGAAAAAGTAATATATAGAATATAAGTTAAATTGGTTGACTTATATTGAATGTATTGTTTATAGAAGTACCTAAAATTATGCTAAATGAGGGATAAATTGTTTGTCCCATATTGAAGATGAGATTATAAAATAGAGTATAGAGTACCAAAATTAGTTAAATGACTATTATTAAAAGAATATATGCCAAGAATGTATTATTTAGTTATGCATTATTTAGTTGTTAAAGTAAGTAAGAAGACAGAGGAAGCACTGTGTTATATAGATAAGTTTAGAAGAAAGTGAAACTTAATGTTTGACAGATAGAATAAATTTGAAATGAGTAAGGGAAAAGGGACAAGGGGTTGGAAAACTGTTGGAAGTCAACAAAAGGGGGGGAAAGGGAGGGGGTTAGAACTGGGGAAATTAAAGGAAATTGACTGTAATGTACAATTTAATGATTTCTAATCCAATAAAATTTTTATAAAAAAAAAAAAGATAATGGAATCCAATTTTTAACAAACGTTGCCTCCCTTCAATCTAAAGACCCCCTAAATTACAAGCAGAATGGACAAAGGAGTTTAATTTTACACATCCCTGAAGTAGGTTACCCCTTGTGTACGCTCTCTATTGTTTCTTGTGAAGAAGGGGGGATGGCACCTCAACAGGAAAGTGCTGACTGCAAGTGTTTAAAATAAAATTCCTGGTTGCATCCATTTTCTTTATGTACCCTTTCAGTGACTAACATTTTTTTAAACCTTTCCACTAAAAACTGTATTTACTATCTTCCTTGTTGTGGTCTGTTGTCTCCTTTCACAGAGTAATAAAAGATTCCTTTACTGAAAACTACCCACTCCATCACTGCAATCTTTGAAAATAGTTTTTTAAAAATAAAAATAGAGCACTTGTGTGTGATTGCAAGTGATCATTCAATCATCCGATGTCTTCAGATTGGGCATCCACTATAGGGATGTATCATAGGGGTACAATAATTATTTATTACTACTATTTAAGGAGTTCCTTGTGGCTGGGATCTCTCATTCCTCTAAAAAAATCATCTAGCTTAGCGCAATAGCTGCAGGTCTTAAAAATCCCTCTGGGGCTTGCCTCCAATGGTGATTGGCTGGGAGAGTTCTGATACCTTGCAACAGCAGGATTTGAGTCCAGTGGCACCTTAGTAAGGGTGTGCACCATTTTTTGAAAAAAAAATAGTTAATCTGGATCTGAATTTCAGGGATACCAAAAAAAGTTCAGTATACCTGAAATCCAGGTAAAATTCTCTAATATGGTTCAGTAAGATTAGAGAATCCCAGGTTTGTTCATCCATTCACTATGGAGAAAACCAGAAATCCAGAAATCATGGTCATGGCACAAAAATGTGGCTGAGGAATTTTAGGAATTTTACTTAAATCCTGATTTACCAATTTTGTTACAGAAGGTAAAGAATTATATACATCTCTGTGGACTTGTATGCATTAAAATTTGGAGGTTTGCCCTGTACAAAACTTTTGGAGGGGGATTTATAAAGTTTTTCTCTCTCTTAGTAGGGGACAGGACAGAGGGAGGAAGTAAATTGCTCTCCAACCTCACCCAGCAATGCTTTAGAAATGCTAATGATATTTCTGGAGCCCATGAAATGGTCATTTCACACCTCCAGCTAGAAGCCAGCACCTAGCAGGGGACAGAGACTTGAAGGGTTTAAGATGCTAGAAGGTATCTTCCTGGAGATTTCAAGAAAAGCTTTATTAACCTACACAGGGTGAGCACACAGAGATAATAAAATCCCTTAGCACAAAGGGGGAAGGTTTCTCTGGCAGATTTGATATATGAAGAAGGAGCTTTCACACCAGAGCTTCATTTGAAGTCTGCCATTGCCTTACAGAGAGCAGGAAAGGGGCTGAATTCTTGAATAAAGACTTTGAGTTAATGGTAAGCTTTTAGAATGCTGTAACTTCTAAATTCAAGAGCCTGCTTTAGAATAAAATCAGCTAGGGCATGTACAGTGCGAAGGCTAGAGGAATTTTGTGTTCCTTTTAGATTCCTTGATCAATTTGTTGCTGTGCTGAGAGTATGCATGCTGAGAGTATGCATGTAGACATTTTATTTTTAATAAATGTTTTTTAAAAATTTTAATGCCAGTAGTTGAAACCACATAGATCTCCACTTTTTGAACACTCTATTTAAAGTGGATGTCTGGAAAAGAGGGCTGGTCAGTTGGCCAATTGCTAATTCCTCAGCAGTGCACAAGTGTAGTAACTGTCCCTGTGAACCAGTCAGGGGCTAGTGGGAGATGCAGGCATGAGAAAGGGCCTTAAAACTACAATGTAGGGAAGGGGAAATGGGGGTACTTGTCCTTTCAGTGGCTAATTCCTAGAAAGGCCAGTTGGTGGCAGTGGTACAAAAGAAGAAAGAACCCCTCCAAGGATTAGGAAAGCCGGGAGAGTGGCATGTCACCAGGTGGAGACTCAAATGGTCACTGGTGCCTAGACAACTCAGAAGGCAGAACAGAGTGGTGTCCATGGGTTAGTGGTATTGTTCTGCCGCAGGGGTCCATTTATAAGAAAATAAATAAATATTCCAAGAATCTAGGGTATCACTCATTATCTTCATTTATTTGATTTCCTGCATGACCTCCCAAGGAACATTCCTTCTTCTTCAGTGTATATTAAATTCCTGATATTCACAGCTGAGCTCAGACTGAACAAACAATGAAACTAAGGACATGTTAAAAGAATTGTTTGAGATTAACTGTTCAAGTCATTTAAGGCAAAGGAGGTAGTAGGATGATAACACAAATCATTTTATATGTTACCACCAGGAAATGTTTAGTGTTTTTGGGAACATATTTATTTCTGTTGATAAAAGCCATTTTAAAGTATTCTAAATTCTGTAATAGTGTAGCTATCTGGATATTTAAGGACATGGAATTATTTAGCCATAATCACAAAGGACAGATTCATATTTTGGGCCAAATCTATCACAATGAAAGACTGGTTCACAACAGACATTTGGCAAACTTACTGCCAGCTTTTGCAGACAAGCCAACGGCTGATTAGGTATGAAAGCCGAAGTGCTTTCTCGAAGCCCAAAAACTGTCTTCTGAAGGATCTGTGCCCATTGGCTGGCAAAACTGCAATGCTGCTTACCTACACTTCAGGAAGAAATATTTCCAGCTTTCACTTCTATGAGCCTGATAATTCTAGGGAAAAAATATAATTAAACCATACAAAGTGTTGCACACAGTCTTGGAAATATGTTTATCTGTCTGTACATGTCCTAGTTCCAAAATTACAACTGATCTCCACATTACAGAGATCAGTTTCTTTGGAGAAAATGACTGCTTTAGAGGCCAGACTATGGAAGCAAAACCATCCCCTCCCAAAACTCCACCCTCTACAAGCTCCACCCCCAAATCTCCAGGAATTTCCCAAGACAGATTGAACACCCCAATGTGTGTGATTGCACACTGTAGTTAAAGAGCAAAAGACCATTATTATCTTGGGGTATCAGCTGGTGTGCTACAATTTTTTTTACTTGTACCCAAGTTGTCTTGCAGGTCTGAAGCCTTGGAGACCCAAACACTTGTCACTGCTTTACACATAATTCTATCTGATGTAACTGTTGGATGGTGTGTATTCAGCGTGACTGCACCAGCTTAAGGAGGATCCACAAAGAGTCCACACCTTGTTAGTTTAGCAAAGGTGTATAATACAATTTATTTATAGGTGGATAAAGAGCAATATATACAAGTTTACAGTCCAGAGAGACAAAGTGCTTCGCCTACACCTGGACTAGCAAGAAGCCCCAACCATACTGTACATGGTAGCTATATATACATGTAGACACCCAATCAGATACATGCATGAGTTTAGCTGAGTCATTCACTTCATGGTCTCCTGACCCTTATGTTAACCATCTGACTCTATGTCACCTGATGTGTCTACCTGTCATACTGATCGTTCTGATCTAAAGCCTCTGCACACTGGCTTTTGACACTTAGATATCAACACTCCTCCAAGCCAGTATGAGAGCAGTTTAAGGCATCACGTAATCGTTCAAATGGTACAGCATACAAACTTTTAGTAAACATGTCTGCAATATTGTCACCAGATGTACATCTAAACAATCTTATGAATCCTTGCTCTACAGCACATCTTACGTTCAAATACCTGATTAAGATGTGTTTACTGCGTGTTTTGGTTCCACCATCTTGGGCTAACTGTTGTGCTGCTGTATTATCTCCATAAACAGCAATAGGTACTGCACAATGCATTTTCATGTCAGACATGAGCTGTTGTATTACTTCCAGCTCTAAGATACCTTGACTCAAGGCAGCAAACTCGGCCTCACACAATGAATGTGCTAACAAAGACTGTTTTAATGTCTTATGTGCAATGAGAGCACCTCCTACAAATATGGCTAGTCCTGTAGTGGATTTACCATCAGGGCGATCTGCCCAACTAGCATCACAAAACATAGTGATCTGCATAGGTTCAGTGGCTTTTAGAACCAAAGAGAAATTGAGAGTAGCCTTAAGATATTTCAAGACGCGTTTTGCTGCTATCCAATCCCTATGGAAAGGTTTAGCACACCTTTGGCATAGCATGTTTACTGCTTGTGTTATATCTGGACGGCCCCAACATGAGAGATACAAAAGACTGCCCACCAATGACTGATATCTTTGTACATCTTCCCAGGGAAAATCATCTGGCTCCCTGATATACCCTGTAGTCATAGGAGTGGACACACCATGTGCTTAAGTTAATCCATACTCTGAGAGCAATTTTGTAATTTTATCTCTCTGATTCAGTTGGAAAAATCCATCCTCAGTTTTGGACACTTGCACTCCCAAATAATTGGAGATAGGACCCAAATGTTTCACTTTGCAAATATCCTTGGCTATTTGTTTAAACCAACATAATTGTTCTTCTGTTTCATATGTACACAATATGTCATCTACAAAAATAAGGAGTTGGACTTCTGAACCTCCTACCATTTTTGTAAAAATGCAGGCATCACCTTTGCCCTGCTCAAAACCTGCTGCTTTTAGTGATTGTGACAGGTATTGAAACCAAGCTCGTGCTGATTGACGCAACCCATACAAGGCTCGGTTTAGTTTGAGCACCATATGTTTATTTGACACCTCATACCCTGGTATCTGCTCCATGTATAAACATTCCTGTATAGGAGCATGGAGATAGGCTGTACAGACATCAAAATGATCTATGTTTTTGTGTTGAGCCCCTGCCTTACATAAGGCTAATTTTACTGTTTCAGGCCTAACAGTAGGAGAAAATACCTGGTCATAGTCGTGGAATTGTACCTGAGAGAAACCACGGGCTACTAAGCGAGCTTTCCTCTGCACATTACCTGAGGGAAGTCGTTTCACCTTATACAGCCACCTACAACCAATAATATTTGTGTCTTTAGGCTTAGGTACAACTGTAAACACTTCATGGTCAGTTAGAGACTAATATTCGGCCTTCATGGCCTCGAGCCAAGCCTTTTTCTCTTCCCCCTCATAAGTGAGAAGCTCAGAATAATTAGCTGGCTCTTTAGCCAGCACACAGTTTGCTGCAGCTTCAAAACCATACCTTTGAGGTGGGACACCTTTATTAGGACGACTGGACACACGTATAGGAGGACTAGACCTCTGTGCGTCCTGTGTTACCTGCCTGGCTGGAGAACTAATCTCCTCTTTCACACTCACGTCCCCCTCTGGACTTGTTTCAGGCATTTCATCGGTAACTGGCAACACAATCTGGCTTTCACTCTCATACCCGTGAAGCCTTTTCCATCTTCCATGCTCACATACACTGGCGGACCTGCTGTACGATACCTTTTTGTTTTCATTTGTAAACCTGTAGGCCTTCATGCCACTCTGGTATCCAATGAATATCATCTTAGAGGCTTTTGGGCCCCCTTTTCTCCGCTGTTTTAAAGGGATATGCACCCAAGAAGTCATGCCAAACACCCTTAGTAACTTTAGGTTAGGGTCCCTGTTGAAAAGTAACCTAAAAGGTATTTCATTCACAGCACGGGACCACAGACGATTTACCACATAACAGGCACAGATAATTGCCTCAGCCCAGTAAGTTTTTGGCAAACCAGCATCAGCTAACATAGCAGCCATTTTTTCTTGTATAATGGCACCATGCCTTTCTGCCAGACCATTTTCTTGTGGCACACTTGTATTTGCTACCCTGTGCAAAACACCATATTTATCACACCAGTGAGAGAATTGTGCAGACATGAATTCCCCCCCTTGGTCAGACTGGATGGCCTTTATGTCCAGCCCCAACTGTTTTTGTACCCTTTTTGCCCAAACCTTAAACAAATCAAACGTTTGAGACTTGTGTTTCATAACATACAGCCATGAGTACCGGCTAAAATCATCCGTTAGGACCAGGGCATAACAATTTTGAGAATGGCTTTTGGGGAATGGACCAATCAGATCCATGTGAATTAATTCAAGTGGCTTTGTAGACACCCGGCCACTTTTCTTAGCTACAGGGAATGCCTTTGTTTTGACTGCTTTGCAAACAGTGCAGTCTAGGAACTCTGAGCAGCTTGACACCTTTTCTCCCTTCAGGAGTGTTAGAGTTTTGTTTATAACCCCAAAGCTAGCGTGCCCTAAACGCCTGTGCAATAAATGCACACAATTGTCATGGCTACACTTGTTTATAACCGTGTCAGCCTTTGCCTGCCTATTCTCTACAATATAAACATTGTTTCTCAGTTCCCCAGTAACCAGAACTTTGCCAGCTTTGCTTATTTGGCATTTGTCCCCCATAAACCGGACCTCAAACCCATTTTGGGTCAACCTACTTACTGATAATAGATTATGGTCCAAAGAGGGAACACAATATACAGGCGCAAAGTCCTCCTCCAGAGCTGTAAACCGTACAGCTCCCATGGCACTGACTGGAGATTCTCTCCCATCTGCCAACAACACGGACTGCAGGTTGCTTCTTTGTAAATCATACAGCACCTCCTCAGATCGGGAGAAGGAATCGGTAGCGCCACTGTCAACTGTCCACTGGGAATGCGTATTTACAGTAGATGCAGTGACCAGCCTCGCATGTTGATCTGGAAACCGAGGCTCCTGTACACGTCCTTGCTTCTGCTCCTGTTGTTTTCTTCTCCTGTCCGGGCAAAACCGACGAAGGTGAGAAGTGGAGCCGCAGCTTTAACATCTTCTCACGGCTGTTGCTGACAGCTGGGTGACCTCACGCTGCTTGTTAGCAACTCCTCCGCCGTCAGTAGCTGAAACCCCTCGATGGGCCCCTCCGTCTGCTCGTTGCTCCGTCCTTGAATGCCAGCCTCCGTATGTTGAAACACGAGCCTCTTCCTCAAGAAGACGAGACGTAACATAGGAATAAGTGAGTTTATCTGGCTCCAGGCTCTCAAGGCTTGCAATAAGAGGAAAATATACATCAGGCACACTTGATAATAGAATGTATGCCTTGTCAGAGTCCTCCGTGGGCTTTCCACGAGCAGCCAGTTGCTGGAAACATTCCGTCAAACTGTTTATATGCTTCTGCATGCTCTCCCCCGGCTTGAGAGCAAGTCTGTAGAGGCGACGTGTCAGCATAATTAATGACCCTGCAGACGTTCTTGCATGGATCAGCTTCAAATCTTGCCAGGCCTTTGAACTAGTAGCCGAGTCCCTGATCTGAAGCAATTGGTCATCTCCCACAGCCAGCACAATATGAGCTAAAGCACGCTCATCTGCAATCTTTTCCGCATCATTGGGGGCTGCTGGGGGGTTGCTGACACTTTTCCACAGCCCCTCTCTCTTTAGAAAATGCTCCATACGCAACGACCAAATGGAGTAGTTCACGGAGGTCAGCTTCTCCACCAACACGACCGTACTCTGTGCCATACTTGCTTCTGCACCGGTCTGAGGGAGCTCGTTTGCCTCCTCCTCCTCCTGGTCACTGACACTTTCCACCGCCAATAATTCCTCCTCCGAGGGATCGCGGCCGTCAGGTGCCAACATCCACCACCGACTCTGTTGCGTCTCTACTTCAGTAGAGCCTCCTCAGCAGCCTCCTTGGCGCAGTCTATCTGGGCCCATAACCCTGTTGGATGGTGTGTATTCAGCGTGACTGCACCAGCTTAAGGAGGATCCACAAAGAGTCCACACCTTGTTAGTTTAGCAAAGGTGTATAATACAATTTATTTATAGGTGGATAAAGAGCAATATATACAAGTTTACAGTCCAGAGAGACAAAGTGCTTCGCCTACACCTGGACTAGCAAGAAGCCCCAACCATACTGTACATGGTAGCTATATATACATGTAGACACCCAATCAGATACATGCATGAGTTTAGCTGAGTCATTCACTTCATGGTCTCCTGACCCTTATGTTAACCATCTGACTCTATGTCACCTGATGTGTCTACCTGTCATACTGATCGTTCTGATCTAAAGCCTCTGCACACTGGCTTTTGACACTTAGATATCAACAGTAACAACCTGGGAAGTATGTTGTTTATATCTCTAGGCACCTGCCATGGGAGTATAGTGGGAACACAGCACAGTTATCTGTATTGGATACTTGCCACCAGGGCTTTTTTTCTGGGAAAAGAGGTGGTGGAACTCAGTGGGTTGCCCTTGGAGAAAATGGTCACATGGCTGGTAGCCCTGCCTCCTGATCTCCAGACAGAGAGGAGTTTAGATTGCCCTCCATGCCAGCATGGAGGGCAATCTAAACTCCTCTCTGTCTGGAGATCAGGGGGCGGGGCCACCAGCCATGTGACCATTTTCAAGAGGTTCCGGAACTCTGTTCCACCATGTTCCAGCTGAAACAAAGCCCTGCTTGCCACTCCTAATCAGTTGGCCTGGGAGAGTCCTGTCAAGGTCAATTATGATTTATTACAATTACATGTGGAATTAATGAACCTTAAGAGTAGCCCTGAGATTGGAAACTCAACACTGACTGAAACTGCAGAACATTGCTGTGCAGGTTAGTCAGTTCTGGGAGTCTGTTGTCATTCTCCAGTAGTTCCCTCCCAACGCTGAAGGGACACAGGCATGTTAATTCCTTGCATTGTTACTTCTGTAGATGTAGTTTAAGTAATCTACAGAAAAAAGCACATCATAAGATCTGTTTTTCTCCACCGTTTGTGAGTTCATTGCCTCTGCATTCCTGGGGAGAACCTGTTTGATCTGTTTGCTTTTCATCATGGTTTGTATTAACATTGTAATCTGCCTTGAATCTCTGGATTAAATGTCACAAATGGCAGATTAAGTTGTCACAGACTCCTCCATTTTCCCCAGAAGCAGGGCTGCAAACATTTGGGTACTTTACTGCCTGAGCAAAAGTTCTGTGTTATTACACAGCCAAATTGAAATTTCACTGCCCCGAGGGCACTGGAATTTATTTACTTTATTTATACTTGGCCTTTTCCACTAAAACTTAAGGCAGATTACACAGTGTAAGTCAATGCACTCAACAGCAATGAAATATCCAATGAGCAATGTAATAAGATTAGGACTGAGTAATTTAAAACCAGGTAAAAATCTGGAACAAGCAGGAAAAAAGCAGTATTAACATAGCATAATAAACTATGCAAAGGTTACATAATAGGGCATTACATGCAACAACAATTGTGCCTGCAAGTAGACACATACATCACCAGGCTTGTTTATTTATTGATATTAATTTACATTATTTCTCAGCCACACTGAGATAAATAACACTCAAGAGAATAACCAACTCTCAATGTATCAGTGGTTATAAAAAAATTCAGCGTTAAGCTTCCTTGTGACAAATTTTTGTTTTGTGTTACCATACATGAAGTAAAATCAATAGCCTACAACACCCTCAACATTCTTCTATAACACACATGGCAGAGGAAGACCAGTGAAGGGAGGTGGGGAGAAGTATAAGCTGTGTTTCAGAGGAAATTTGCATGATATTACTGCTCTCCTTACAGAATCAGGGCAGGGCTGGTTCTCTGGTTGTCACCGGAGTGATGCAGTCAGAATAGGGGTGTGCAGGTGTGGATAATGAAAAAAACGAGCCAAAAATACACCCAGAACTCACTGGTTCAGCTTGTTAAAGCAGCTTCTAAAACACTGAACAAAATCCAAGCAACAAGGCTCTATCTCCCCCCCCCCCCCACACACACACACTGAAAACTTTGTATGTTTTGTTTTGGTACTTACTGTGCAGTTGTTGTGCAGGCAGACCAGGCAGTGGGGTGGGCCATCTGGTAGCATCTTCTTTTCCTTAATGGCTACTCTGTCTGCACTCATCTTGCAACCAGTTTGCTCCAAAGGGGAGACACTGAGCCCTTAGCATTCACTCTGTTGGTGGGAAGTGGACATGTATGAGCGCATTTTTTTCAGCGCTTCCTAGGCAATGGCATTGGCATTGGGTGGCTTCTAGGGATCAAAGGTTTGCTTGAACCAGGGAGGGGACTATAACCATAAGCCGGGCGAAAAACAATTCACAAGCAATCACAAAACTTTAGGAATTTTTAGAAAAAGTTGTTTTAAATTTTAAATTGTGCAAAGTGCATAAGTGTTAAGTGCAAATACAATAATTACAATAACTAAATACAATAAATAAGTTCATAAATTGGTTGAGATCACAAGTTCATTTTGTAAGAACTCCAACTGGTGAAAAACAGAGTATTGGTCAATTTCAGTGGCTTATTTCTTTCATCCACAGGTTGAAGACCATCATAGAGAAGAACTAAAGCTGAACAATCTTTTTATCATGCCTCCGACTGGTTTTAGCTCGCATGTTTCCAATTCCCATTTTGTAGGAGAAGCCCGCGGGGCTGCAGGCACTGAAGAGAAAATGTACCTGGACCCAGAAGCAGCCAAAGGGTTGCCATCCTGTGATGTCATTTTGGTCTCAGCCATCATCACCATCAGCCTAAGTGCCACCATTGTTCTGTGTGGGATCTGCCAATGGTGCCAGCGCAAATTGTCTTTGAAGAATTTGCCTATGAAGAAGTAAAATTTAAAAAACTTTTTCTAAAAATTGCTAAAGTTTTGTGATTGCTTGTGAATTGTTTTTCGCCCGGCTTATGGTTATAGTTGCCTAACGTATCCGAGTGGTTCCCCCTTGTTCGTTGTGCACCAGGGAGGGGAGCAGCAGATGGCATAGTGCCATCGTACCAGCATCACCCTTGCCCTCGCCATCTGTTTCTGTGCACTTTTATGCACAATGCGAGGAAAGGCTAGCCTGGGAACATCCACATGGGTGTGACACATGAGTTTGAGGAAGGAGGAGTCTCCTGCAGCCTCCAGGCCCCTGGCTGCTGCAAAAGCTCATGTTACACAGATTAGGGTAAAATTGGAAAGAAAAAGCAATTATTAAAGGAGAGCCAGGAAGTCCCAGGCATGTGGAGCTGATTCAAGTCCCTCCAGTGGCCTTGTGCTGCTGCTGTTCCTTTGCTTAGGTGCCATGGTGTCAGGGCTGCTCACTTTGACTTAAGAAGTCCTTCAAAGATAGTGGGTCGAGGATCACCGGGAGGAATTTCAGCTTGCCCAGAAAGCCTTCCAGCTTTTTTGGCTTTTCTGATTAAAACAGTTAACCCCATGTTAAATGATGGGGAGATAGCAGGCATATATAGCACATTCACACACTCACACATACCCAAGTCTTTCCAGATCAGTATTCCATATGGAAGGACTAATCTGGTCAGATTTTTTTTATTTTGGGGTGTAACAATGGGACTCTCTTCTCAGGGAGAACAGTTTTAGTCAAAAAAGGAGACTGTCATCCAGCAACCAGTTCACTCTCCCAATTTCACTAGTAAAAAATAGCAAAAAAGAGGGCCTTCCTCCCTCTACATCCCTTCCCATGCAGGAAAATCTCCAGCCCTCCATTTCTGGGCACTGTTATGTACAGTGCAAGGACAGGCCGGCAGCTGGGAGTCCCAGCCTGGGCTCCTGCAGCAGATTAGGGAGGAGGATTCACCTGAACGGCCTCTCACTGTGGAAATGAAATGAAGGCACACGGAAACATGGCGTAATAGCAGGACTCAAAGGTAAAATCTATAGGCTTTGTGACTAATGCAGGATTTTAAAAAAAATTCACTGTACTGTTATGCTGGGCTGGTTGGCAATGGAGTGCTCTCCTGCTGGAGCTGCTTGTTTCCTGCCATTGTTTGCTCCCATCTTCCGCCAATACTCACCTTCTTTGGGGTCCATTCATTTTCATGTGCCTGAGAAGAAATTCGTTGGACCAACAGGTTTTGGAACAATGTGAGCAGAACACTGTGTGTGCGCAGTTGCCCAACACTCGCCTTGGTGTGCGCCTTCCCCAAGCATTTCTTGGGATCCATAAACACAGAACCCTGTTGTTGCATGCTCTCAAACTCAGTAGGTCAATGGTTTAGAGGGAGTACTGTGTTTTCTGTGCAATGTTGGTGTCATTCCTAGCAAAAACTGCTGCCCCAGAGCCCCACCCCCTTGAAAAGAAGAGTGTGTGTTTGTGTATGCATGGTCAGCACATGTGCAACACAGAACATGCACACATGTATGGCCATCACACATACAAGGGTCTGAAACTCTTGAAACAAAAATACCAGAGATCAGTTCCGAGCCAGCACCTCTCCAGCTGGAACAAACTGATAATGACACTCGATTGTTCCATAACCCCCCAAACCAAAACTTAAATGGAAACTTTCCAGATGCACACCCCTAATGCAGAAGCACAACAAGGAGAGTGCCCAATGCACCTCAAAAACTCTACTTAATTCCAGCCATTAGCATGACAGAATAGCAGTCTGTAATTAGTGCTTCCAAGCGACCCACTTAGCCCAACAACAAAAACACTGGAGCCAAGACGTTGTGATAAAGTGCAGATGGTGTATTTACAAGTCCATATATTACAGGTGCAAAAAGTGCTCAGCGTACATACAAACAGAATGAGAGAGCAAAAACCAGAGTCCAGTCCTTAGGTCAATATCCAGAGGTATCCAAGTTCGTATAGAGCGACAAAGGTTTGCACCAGGCACCAAGCTGAGCAGATCAGCCAAGTACAGACCTTTGGCTGGACCTTTAATTGTCCACTAGCCTATAGGGTGAAGTGGAGTCAGCCAATCAGCACAAGGCTGATGCAATCTTGCTGCAACACCAGCTTAATTGATCAGGTGTGAACCTGTCAGAAAAACTGCTGACTCACCCTATGTTAAAGGGCACAACAGCCTTTACACATGTGCAAGTGAGTTTATATTCTGACACAGCATTCCAAGTTACTAACAACACCTACTGGATCTTTACTATTGTCATCTAGGTCCAAGCCAAGCTCCAGCATTGAGACCACAGGGTGGTAGTTGGTGTACTTTCTTTGGAGTTGAAAATCCTTTGAATTAGCTCTCAGAAGCTCAGGTTTTCTGGAATTCAATTTGAAAACCATTGTTCTAAGAGAATAGGCAGACTACTTAAGGTTGCTTGTTGTCTCATATAACTACTAGATGGTGTGCCGAGACTGGAATGTCTATTTTTAGTCTTTGTGTGTCTTTTTTTAATGGAACAGATGTTGCAATTGCATGTAGCTTTGTAAGCTGTACAAGCCTATTGGGAATGCCGACCACTGCTGTCAAAATAGTTGCTCTGGAGCAGGCAAGGCCCAAGACAGTAAGGATTTTCTAGGTCATAACATAACTAACACTGTGAATTGTGCTCAGAATTCAAGGCAGCAGATCTTAGGCCTCTCTTCTTACATTACTCTTAGAAAATTGACAAACCAGATAAAAGATTCTAAGTAGTCTTTAAGGGACTGAATTTCCTGTTCATTTATTCCATAGCCAGAGCTTCCCATGTAACAAATCTGTTTTACCACAGTCATCGCACCTACTGACTCAAGAGCTAGAAATCTGTACCTTTAGCTATGGCTTGCTCAGGTATTGTATTGCCCCAGACAAGGTATCTCCACTGCCTGCTGCTTTGGCAGGCTGGAACAAATGTTGCTGCAGGGCCAGGAGATGATAGCTATTGCCAGTCTCCAACCATTGCTCATTGTGCAGCTCTAAGGGGTGGGTTAGGCAGTTTGCCGGCTTATCTCTACAGGTAAATGACTCAAATCCAAGGGTTTTTTTAAAAAAAAATATGGGCGTATCTCTTTCCCTCTCTTACATGCACCCAACTGTGCCTGTGATACATGCCTGGGTTAGTTGTTTTTTTAGTGTAATTGAGATCCAAATCTGCTGTTTTATGCTTTGAAATAAGAACATCTCCCCCTTTGCTTTATACATCTACTATGAATGCCTTCTCCTTTAAGTAATTTCTTAAGGGACTAAGAAAAGTCACTATCTCAGCAAAAAAAAAAAAAAAAAAAGCTTGCAAAGGTCAGGCAAAATTGCACTGGTAAGCCTCAGGGATATTTTAAAATGTTTCCTGAATACAGAAGTTACTGACAAAAAGAGGTCATTAACATTGTATTCACTGTATGTGCTAATAAATGTCACTTTATGTGCCACCTTTAACCCAGTAATGCAGCTGATGCAGTTAGAAAGGCTTGAAAAAAGGGAAATAAATCTCCATTATCATTACACAATTTTAAATATTTTTTACATTCAAAGGGTTCAAAAACAGATGCTGCCTTTGTAAAATACAAAGGAAATGTTAATGAAAAATTGTCCATGATTTCCATTTTATTTTATTTTTGTTCCTAGTAATTGCAAATAGCTATTTAAAAACAGTCCTATAGCTTTACAGAAAACATTCCCGTTCTTTGTAGGTTTAAAAATGGAGAGATGCAAAAATAAAATTGTCATTTGGTTAGTTGTATCAATTAAAATAAGTATGACTTTTGTTTCCTCAATTTTTGACATTTCAGCCTTACTCTTTTCTTGTTTGTACCCACATATATATTGTTACTATATGTGCCAACTGATAGTAACAATTCATGTTTCTGATGAAGAGAGCTCTGCATCACGAAAACTTGTGTTACAATAAATCTTTAATAAATCTTTAAGGTGCCACAAGGTTCCCAATTGTTCTGGCTGCAACAGACAAGCACAGCTATCTCTCCCCCCCCCCCATCACCACCACACACACATACCTTTTAAAGTCAGTTTGGGAGTATCTCATCAACACATGAACCCCTATTCATTCATCTAGCTCAGTATTGTTTTCTCTGACTGGCAGTAGCTCTCCAAGATCTTTTGATCCCTGCTAGCTGACTCTTTTTGACTACAGGCTTTAGGTTCAAACTCTGCCTAGAATTTACTATATGTATTCAGCCATGTTCCCTTCTCGAGTACATTGCTCTTAAGAGCCTCATGTGATAAGAATAATGCACAAAGTTGCTGGAAATATATTATTAGAAAGTGTATGTGTGAACTTTCCTTGCTGGATAGCTGATCCAGACAATCCAGTTTTCATTGATTGGGGCATTACTCCTCAAGAAAGTTTTGAAGTGAATCTGGACAGGTCTTGATTTGAATATGGTAGGCACTGGCACAGAGATTTAAAAACATCTGGGAAATGCAACAAATCAATGGGATAAGAGACCTGCAATCAATGATCCAGGGTGTGTGTGTGAGTGCACTATTTGTCTCACTGAGGAAACTTGTGAGTTTCCCCAACAGGTCAAATTGCACCTACAGGACTGTTTCAGGTAAGGAAGATTGCATGGGTGGTGTAGCAAAGTTGAAGAAGCAAAATTTAAGTGAGAGAAAATTAAATAGATAAATATCAGGAAATGCAATGTCACAATTTCTTCCATGGAATCACAGCACGTCCTTAAGTACAGTCAGTACTTGAGCAATCAAAAGCCAAACATTTCTCCAATGAAAGGTGATATCTGCCTCACAATAATCTCATAGTAGTTAATAGCTTTCCAGTTGCATTTTATTTGGAATTAATCCTAGTTCAAATAAGTTCTTTTGAATTTTTTTCTAGTGCATCTTGTACCAATACTCACAATGCTTTTTTTAGCCTTACATTATAGTGCAATGACGGGATTGTTAGCGGTGATAAAGAGGTGAAGTTGAATGCCTGACTTTTGATCTTCCATCGTTTCCCTCAGTAATTGACTGCATGAAAAGCCTTCAAACTGATCCTAGCCTAGGGTCCCCATATGCTTTCAGAGATTGTCATAGTAAGATAACTCACACAATGTTTAAAAAGTAGGAAAGACAAGTAGCAAAACATATGGAGGTAATGATGGAAGTAGACAGGAGGGCAGATTTTGAGGAAGGAAAAATATTCCATCTTCAAATGCATATGAAAAGACATGCTGACTCCTGAGACAAAAAATGCTTCTGACTAGATAAGAGAAAAATCAGCAAGGAGGAAAATATTTGCCAGAGATGTGGTAGAAAATAACACTAGCCCCTGATGCAAAAAGAACATAATAATTGGTCTTGTTGTACTATTATACTTCCAAACAGTTTCAGTTTAGCAGTTGTCACCCTGAGCGTACATTAGAAGTCTCTGTAATGAAATGCTTTTTCAAAGATTATCGGAGTGTTCATGGCTACTAAGGAGGCTCATGGCAAATGTATTTAACAGTCAAAATGTTCATCTATGATAATCAGATGTGAGATGATCACTGGGTGCATTTGGTTCAACACCTAATGCCTCAAACACCTGCCAAACAGGGCTACATCTTTATTTCCTTCAAAATTACACATGTGCAAATACTGCTAATACTTAAATGAATACTGCATAGTAGGATTTTCTTTAAAAAAAAAACTTCAACATTTATTTACCATGGATTGATAACACACAGAAAAAAGGACTCACCATGGTAAACAAGGTCAGTTCAAGTACACATATAACACTTCCCTTTCTTAAAATTCCAGGATTCTTAATAAAGTGGTTAATTTCACAAGGAGTCTGGTTGTGTATTTGAAGACATGGAACATTCTGCAGATAGTTCTGGGGCAGGAGGGAAAGTGCAGTTTATGCATGCTAAGAGAGTTCTCTCTACAAACAGGAATGAAACAGGAATAGTGATTAACCAGAGAGACTAAAAAAAAAAAAAATAGGGACTACGCTTGCAAAAGAAGGGGAATTGGAGTGTAAAGCAGATTTTGGAAGCAAAAAGGCTAAAAGAGCATCTTTGAAAGGTTTACAGTGGTGGAAGATGTCAGAGGGAAAGATTCAAAAGATGCCTGAAATGGAATTCAATTATCAACCGTGTTTCCACAGCTGTGAGACAGGAGAGGGAGCTCTCACTACATCAGCTGAGCAAGAGGGGAAACAGCAGGGAATTTGTTTTAGGATGGAAGAGGGCCTGTTGTTGATATATTCAAAGGGGCAGCTGTAGCTGGTGTTTGCCATATGTTCTTATGGTAGCATCTCCACCCTACACATGTTTCCATGGGACAGATTCTGAAAGAGTAACAATTTCAGCCCCAAACAGCATAAAACAAAAGAGTTTGATCAACCAGGACATGAGGACTATTGCACAGTTCCTGTTTACTTCAGCAACACAAAATGCAATGATACTAAAAAGAGACTAATAAGCTAATACTTAACCAAGCCAAAGCTCCCCAGTTGGACAATGTGGAGAAAATGAAAAAGTTCTTTTGCTTGTCAGAGAAAGGAGATCAAAAATTTTCTTCTGAGCCCTCAAATGACCAGAGTCTCCAGAGCCAGTTTGGTGTAGTGGTTAAGAGCACAGGACTCTAATCTGGAGAGCCGGGTTTGATTCCCCACTCCTCCACGAAGCCAGCTGGGTGACCTTGGGCGAGTCACAGTTCTCTGGAGCTCTCTCAGCCCCACCCACCTCACAGGGTGATTGTTGTGGGGGAATAATAACACTTTGTAAACCGCTCTGAGTGGGCATTAAGTTGTCCTGAAGGGCAGTATATAAATTGAATGTTGTTGTTGTTTAGGGGGCCAGGTTGGTTGCCACAATGGGCAACCTCCCATCCCCACACTCCAGGCCCCCACTGCCACTCAACAAAGCAGCTGGAGCAAAAATAGGGGGGATGGTGTTGTGTGATGCTGTGACATCACTTCCCTTTCATCCCCAGAAGTGGCATCACATCATCATGTGATGCTTTAAGAATTTCCAAAATTTCTACGGTAAAAAATTCCTAGACCATTGCTCATATTGTGATATCACTTCTGGGTATTCAACAGGAAATGATGTCACAGCATCGTACAATGTGGTTCATATTGCCTTCTACAAAAAGGAAGGGAGAGCAAGCTGATTAGCATCAAACACTTAATAAAAGTCTCAAGTAGAAAGCAAGCTTTCAACAGCAAGACCAGTTCATTGTCCCAACAACCCAAGCTGTCATTTGGGACACCAAACCAAGACTTGGGTGGCATTGCAGGAGAAGGCAACAGGTGCAATTTTCAGCTGTTGTTATCCCCAGTGCTAGAGTTGCTTTAGGTCCAAGCCGGGGTGGTGTTGGAAGAGGGCACATGAGGCAACTCAATAGCTTGACTTAGCCCTTACTACCAGTAGTTTTAAAGCAAAGACTCTTACAGTACAGTCTTAAGTAGTTACACCTTTCTAAGTCCATTGAAGTCAATGGGCTTAGAATGGTGTAATTCTGCTTAGGACTGTACTGTTTTATTTTTTATTACTGACATAGATAATCAGCTAATTGCACGCATGATTATAATCATAATGAGCGGTCCATTATGCTGGGCTTCACTTTTTTGCTGGGCCTTGAACTTACATATGCACTGCTGTTTGAATAACTTTACCGTATCCTAGGCTTTACAAAATGTTTCATAATTACAGAAATCCTGGCATAATTTGTATGTGTCTTTGATTGTCTCCTGTGATGGTAAAAAAGTAGATAAAGGTAGTCCCCTGTGCAAGCACTGAGTCATTACTGACCCATGGGGGACGTCGCATCACAACGTTTTCTTGGCAGACTTGTTACGGGGTGGTTTGCCATTGCCTTCTGCAGTCATCTACACTTTACCCCCCTGGAAACTGGGTACTCATTTGACTGACCTTGGAAGGATGGAAGGCTGAGTCTATCTTGAGCTGACTACTTGAATCCAGCTTCCGCCAGGATCGAACTCAGGTCATGAGCAGAGCTTGGGCTGCAGTACTGCAGCTTACCACTCTGCACCACGGGGATCTTCTTCTGTGATAAGGACAGCATTTTTTCATGACTAACTTCCCATATTTTGCAGATTTAACACAAGCAAGCAACCAAAACCCACTCAAAATATGCAAACCATGCCACACTTGCATGTCTGATCAGGGAATTTGGAAATGCCATTGACATTTCCAAATTCCCTGATCTGACATGCCAGAGAAGTCTGAGAGGTTATTCATAACCTCCTTCAAGTGCTCATTAGCAAAGAATTGACCACAAGCTAGCAACTGCAGAGCAGGTGTTCACATCATGGTTGAGTTGAGTAGTACCCTTGTTGGAGCTTTAGAACTCAATATATGCTAAGGCTGACCTCTCTTCTTAACAAAGACCATTAGATCTCAAGGATTAGCACATTAGTAGGGAAGACAAGAATTCCTCACCTCTTGTTACCAATGCACTGCTGCTCCTCATGAAAAAACTTCATTTTCCAGGGCTAGCAATCCAAAACCTTTTATGAGCTCTGCAGTAGCTCTAATAGAGAATGTCTAGCACATTAACTCACTCATCATATGTTTTAACTTCTTGAAATGCTGTTCCTTTACGTACTTGAATGAAATGGATTTTCACCTTGACTAAAAATTACTGCTACTATACTTTTAGCTCCCATTTTCTATTTATGATTTAATAATGTTAGACAGTAGCATTTTGAGTCTTTTTTTTTCTTTTTAATTTTTAAAAAAGGGGCTGTGGAGAAAACCGTCAAGAGTAAATGCATTCATAAATATGATCTTAAGCAGTAATATTTTGCTGTTTACCATACAATAATTACTTTATTTCTATTTCTCACATTGGTTATTCAACTCTTTCTCCAAGGAGATCAGAGCAGCATGCAATCTTGGGTAGAGGCATGTTGTTTACAAAAAATGAACCAAATTTGGATCCAGTGTTCAGGAATAACATAAATATTTGGTATTCTTGAAATACAGGTCATATTCTTTAATCCAGTTCAGTAAAATTAGAGAATCCCAAATTTATCTGGCCACAATATCCTAAGGGGAAAATAGCTGGGGGGGGGCATTTTTCAAGCAAACACCACCAATTTCAGAAATATTGGACCCTGAGGTCCAATTCTATGGACAGCTGAACAAGATGCCCCCACCCATTCTCCATTGTTTCCCATGGGGGAAATATTTCCAAGGCTTTCCAGGCAAATAACCTTAAGCAAAGGGGCAACCTCTGGCCAAAAGCCACTTCTCCATGGAAGTCCCAGTGCAAGTTGAACCTACAAATCACAACAGAACCAAACTAAAGCAAGGGAATCCCATGAGAACCAAACTGAAGCAAGAGGACCAACATCACACCAGAGAATCTCACCAGAACTGATGTTAAATCTGAGAAACCACCAGAGCCAATGTCGACCAAGACAATCTCAGCAGAACAAAAGCAAAGCAAAGAAGCAAGCTCGATAGAACTAATGTCACTCAAATAACTCATGATGTGCAAAGAGAAAATCACAGAAAGGAAACCAAAATGCTAACACCTGCAGCCGTGAAAACTAATTGACATACAAATGCCACAATTTTATGCCAAAATACTTTATTCAAAGCTTGCTTCCAAATGTAAAGAATATTCATAAATATATATTCTCACTACAGAGCATATTCATCACTGTGAAAAAAGCTCTTCTTTAAAACAAGCAAAATAAGTAGGCTATACAAAGTTCCAGCTGAAATAGGTTCTTAACAGACATTTTAAAAGACCCTTTAAGATGGGGGACTTGCACTGTAACAAATCAACAAACGTATATCTACTTAATCTCCTCTGCCATGACAGGGAAGTCCAATTAGTATCCATATTCCAAAGAGAGCAAAAAGCTCTTCATGTTATTTCTGCTCCAGTCCCGAGGTGTGGTGGAATTATTAACTATTTGGAAAGTTGAACAGGGAACCAGTTTAAGTGCCCTGTCTCAGGAGGACTCTTTTGTCAAAGCTGTAGCCACTTTAAATCACATCTTCTTTACCAAATCCTTAACAAAACCTTCCTGAAAAACAGCATCTCATACTATCTCTGGCAAGCCTTGATATACTGAATATCGAATCGTACACCCCCAATCTCATTTTATTCTCACAACAACCTTGTAAACTTATTTCAGAGAAGTAGTGGTCCTGAACTAAACAGTGATTAAAACTCAGATTTCCCACCCAGGGATACCTTTGGCCTTCAAGTGGCGGGTAGTAATTAGCCTTCAGATTAGTAATATTTGTAATCTTTATCTCCATTTTATTTTCTTGGTGCTCTCTCCCCTTGCTGCTGCTGGTTGGGGAAGATGTAATGGGAAGAATTTAAAAAATGGCTGCTACTGAGCTTAGGATGAGGCCACAAGGCCTCAGAATAGACAGATAGGGGTGCTGTCATCTCCTTCCTCCTTCTCTCTGCTGGCCTCCCTTCTGCAGCTAGACTTGCCAGGTTTCCTACACTTAGCACTTTGCCAAGACAACCTCCCACCCCTGTGCTCTGGGCTCTCACAGCAACAAAACTTGCAGGGGGAGGGGGGACCAGTGTCACACAACCATAGAGATTTTGGAAATTCCTAGAGTGTTGAATGATGTTGTGATGTCACTTCTGGATACACAATGCCATGACATTGCACAGTGTTGGTTTCTACGTCCCCATGTACCCACAACTCAAGGAGAAAACTTGCACAGGGTTCTCCATACCCTACATCTTAGCCCCTTATAAAGCCAGCATGGCAAACTGCCCTGGCTTCTTGGAGGTTCTGGACTCTTGTGAGAAAATGTGCCTCATGAGAGGTTAGAACCATGTTAAGCTGCACTTCCAGCTCCCTTCTGTTCCTACCCCAACCCAGTCACCTAAACTATCAGGTATCAGCCTCATCTGGCTTATTCAAGCCCCCTATGATCCAACATTTGCCTCACAAGTGGGCACAATCAGGCAAGTTTTCCCATGGGCTTCCCAGCTGATTGGCAGCTTTGTGTGGACTCTGCCCATGCCTGCCATGAACTGATAGGTCCTAGATGTCTCTGGGTCCACTAGGGAGTGTGGCCTGGACATGTGACATCCTCACTATGGGTAATCTTTTTGTACAGATTTTATCTTCCATACAGATCCAGCCATCTGTATGATGACTTTTATGATACATTGGCAATCTGGATAACATTACAAAGAAAGAAAATCACAGCACCGTCTTCCACAGAGTACCACTGAGCCCATTGACTTCAATAGGCACAGAAGGGTATAACTCTGCTTAGGATAGTATTTTAGAAGCTTCTTTTTTGGAACACTGAAGGTCCCTAGATTAAAAACAAAACAAAACAGCCAGAAAGTGAGTTACATCTTGTACAAAACAGAGGAGGGTTGGCTTAGAAAGTGGACTAGAGCTGTGAATTTGGTGACCTAACCCCAGCCAGCCAGAATGACAGAGTATATCTGCCCCTCTTCTCTTGTGGTCTCTTTTTCTTGCCCTCAAGACAACAATGGAGTAATTCAGAGTTGCTATTTCTACTAAAATCCGTTGCCACTGTTCATTATACATCATAATGTATGTAAATGTATGGCAATTAACAATTGTCCAGTGACCAAATGAACTTTAATTAAGCCCTTCTCAAGGGTGAAGTGAAAGGGTATATTAAACAGCTGGAAAAATATACTTTGTAAAAATATCATCACAATAAGTTGCCCATGTAGTGCAAGGCATGTGATTATCTTGTCATAACAATCTATATTGTTTATAATCTATTATCTTGTATTATATTTTCCAGAATGAAGAACCATATTTAACATTGAATACTACACTGTATGGATTATTTTGGCAATGTTCCCCTGTTAATGTTTCTGTTCTGAGACAATGCTCTGAACTTGATTTGTTTTTACAGTCTATTTTCTCCCTTAGCCTTTTGTAGCTTGAGCCAGTTAGGAACTATGTATGGCCATTTCCTGACTCTAATAAAACTATTGTATTCTTCTTTTATACTGTAGGCCAGTGTAATTATTATACTAACCTGCAATGTGAGATGTTTCTCATTCATCTTTCCTTCTTTTTCTGTAACTTGTTTCTCTCCTCATGCAGCCTAGACTAGGTTGTCCCCACCTATGAAGTTCTAGTGGCAAAAGTATGGAAGAACTGTGTAGCTGTAAGGATGCATAAAATGTCATTTACCAGAAGATCCTAGAAGGAAACAGAAACAAGGTACAGTGACACCAGACAGTTTTTCAATTTTTCTGTGCACATTCAGTAAGTCTATAACTCAGTACAACAAAAATCTGTGAGGAATCCACTCAAGTGGATTGCCAGTGCTTTATGGCGTGACGGATATTGTTAGCAACATACTATAATACTATATATTTTGCTGTAATAACTCACTATTGTTATTTCTCCTTCTATAAAATAGCTAGTACTAAAGCAATGTTTGCCCACTCTGTGGTGTATTTTATGAAAGATCTAAAAGTGAAGGTTTCAAGTTTAGACTAGCATATCAAACTATTGGATAGAAGGCTTTAAGCTGTGATTATTTTTTCTCAAAAGAAAGATGGGAAAGTTTTCAGCAAGTTCAGATTTACAAATTTTCATGCAAGTTGGCTGAGTCTGTAGAATAAATCAATGCCCATTTAAAAAAAGAAAGAAAAGAAACTTTTGAAGAGTGAATGTTTTGAGAATTTGAGATTTTGGTGCAGTGGTTAAGAGCAGCAGGACTCTAATCTGGAGATTCGGGTTTGATTCCCCACTCCTCCACTTGAAGCCTGCTGGGTACCCTTGGGTGAGTCACAGCTCTCCGGAGCTCTCTCGGCTCCACCCACCTCACAGGGTGATTGTTGTGGGGATAATAATAACATACTTTGTAAACTGCTCTGAGTGATCATTAAGTTGTCCTGAAGGGCAGTATATAAACCAAATGTTATTATTATGTTATTATTCACAAAATCCGATCATTTTGACAATGTACTGATACAACGTTGGGTCAAACTAGATCTTCCCAACATTTTAAAAGTGAAATAGCAGTCATGGAGGGCCCAATCCATAAATGGTTTATGGATAAAGAGATTTTAAACCTTTTCTCTGAACAAAGTTTCTCTGATTGAAACAGACACCTCATGTTGTTATTAGACAAAAGGGACATAAGACAGGGCTAATAGCTCAAGAGCTATTTTGACAGGTGAAACTGCATAAGGAAAATGAAACAATGCTTGGGGAAATCATCTGCATTTTGTTTAGATGCTTAGTTTCAGAAACAGGAATAAAGGTTAAACAAATAGTTTCCTAGAAAGGTAGGGTTTTGTGTAGATGGAGATAGTTTATGAGTAATACCAATGACAACAGGTAGATATTTTTAATAGAGTCTTACAATGAACATGACTGAACAAGTATTCTAATTCAATCACTCAGATATTTTGATTCTTTAATGTTGGTACATGTATAGACAGTAAAATGATCTCATGTGTCATTAGTTATTATTACACAAAGTTTCTTTGCAGGTCTCTGCCATGCTTATGTGTGCCTTGAGAATTACCTAAAAACAAAATCAGCCAGGAGCATTTTTAGAACTTCTCCAATATTACTTAAATCAACTAATTAAACAATTCTAAGGTATTTCCAAAGAACCTCGGGTCATGCCTGGTAGGGATTTTTCCTCCCAGATGCTGATGTATCCTTGCCTCTTTTCGTCATTTTCCTTTGTAGAGCTCAAACATCTAAAACCATTTCCAAAGGCTATCACAGCAGTCAACTATCTGATCTTGTTGCAGTGCTTAATATAAAACAGATGGTAGGAAATCATCAGAAATAATCCCAGTTTCTAGTCATGTGATAGTCTTGCAACTCCTACACTACCGGTATTGCCATGTCAGACAAGTGATAGGACAACTCCCCAGGTTTCACAATTCATGTTTTATTCTTGCCTCCCAGTTTATTTGTAGGAAGGAATGCAAAAATGTCAAGACGCAAATTCCTTAAGGAGCTTGCGCCATTCAATCCCAGAGACATTGGTGACTTATAAGACCAGAAGTCCATGGAGCATCATCACCCTAACCTTCACCTCCATTAGTCATGATACAATTAAACAAATGGCAGTGTCTGCATTGTTTAAAGGTGGGTTAAAGGGTAAAATAGCTAAATGAAAACATATGTATCTGGATGAAATAACAATGAGCTTCAGTTCAGACTATTTCTAAGGCACTGAATCACCCTGGAGCTTAACATTTCTTTCCTTATTAACATATATGATGTTCCTTCATCCTTAAACCACAGAAATGGCACCAGAGGCATTTTTAAAATTTCAAAAATAACTAGTTGGTTTAGTCATATTAGAAGGGATAGGTTTGATGAAGTCATGAGTAGAGATGGGCACGATTCGCATTACGATCCAAAAAACCCCCATGATAATGGCGATCGCACGATCGTGACTCAGCGGATCATGATTGGCCATGGCCAACGATCCAGTGATCGGGAGGGGGGCTGGATTGGGGCTGGATAGTGCTTGGATCGGGAAGCCAGACACTCAGGTGCCAGTAATCTATTCCTGGGGCAACAGAGCCAGGGGAATGCCTGAGCTGTGTTTCCCCTCCTTCTGTCACCTTGGAAACTCGAATGGAAGCCCAGCTTTCCTTGATCAGCAAGGCTTCCTTCCAACCACGGAGCAGCAAAGGAGTCACCAGTTGGGACAGCCAGGGAAGGGAGGGGGAAGGGGGCGTTCTGTAGCCATGGGCACTCCAATCTCATCCCTGCAAACCCTGATAGGCAGCTCTGATGGCCAAACACAGATGGCCAAACACAAACACAGATGCCGCCGGCATCACCCACCATTCTTTTCTCACCAGCACACTCCTTTTTGGCCTGGAGGGCGGGCACATGGGGGGTGCTGCCGGTGAGTGGCCAGACCCCCTGCCCCCTGAGGGGAGGCGGCTCATCGCCGTCTCCCTGTGCCCGCCGGGCCCGGGGGCCGCCGCCAACACCCACCTTGCCACATAGCTGGGAATAGAAGCGCACCCCGCTTTGGCCTCTACGATTCATGATCCATGATCCACGAATCGGGAATGGGAGATGATCGGTGTGGATCATTTAGTCAGGATCGTCACCAGTGCTGATCCACGATCAGCTGGATCGGCAATTTTTTTTGGATCGTGCCCATCTCTAGTCATGAGTTGAAACTTTTTGAAGTAAAATTCAACAAATATATATCTAGTTCACTGAGGAAAAGTTCAGAACGTGAACTGACTTCAGTTCTCATGCTCTTCTTCATTGTTTCTTAAGGCTTCTGTTTTTAGCCTTTGTTCCCTTGTTTCTCTCCAAACACTTGAGTATACTTTCTTTTTAGTATTCTATTTCTCTTCTGGGGTTAGGAAGGCTGGTACCCGCTTTCTAGTACCCCCAAGCCCCCTCTCTTCACACACCAGTGCTCTCCTTCAGTTTTTAACAATATCTGAAGGCCTCCACAGATAGTTTTCAATCACACCCAACCAAGGATCTCTCCATTTGCAGAGCTACCTCCCTGTTTAACTGGCAAGGAAACGTTCTCTCTTCTTAGAAGATCTACCCCTCTCTTTTGGTCCGTTTGGGAGTCTGCACCTACTACCCAAACCTCCTGCCAAATTTCCTAGTTCTCCTGCTGGTGTTAAAACTGCTCTCCCCAAGGACTCTGTCTCACAGTCACAACACTCCACACAGAATCTCTCTCTCTCTCTGCCAGAACTGGGGGGGGGGGGACCCAATCAGATAGCTTTGAAGTAACCTGCCACTCAAAACTCTCTGACTCTGAGAGGGGTTAACTCTTAACAGTCCTGCAAATGTGTATGTCCACAGCCCTTCCAGGCTTCTCCAAAACATGCAGACTGTCACAACATAATACAATATCCTTCCAAAGAACTCTAACAAAGTTAAGAAGTTCTTCCCAAACTTCTTCACATAATCATCTCCTTTATTTCGTCTATTCTAAATAAATTTGAAAATATATAAAATAGCCTTACTACTACTACTACTACTACTACTACTACTACTACTACTACTACTACTACTACTGACATCTTTAGTACGTGTTCTACCTTTTGCTTGAGATTTAAAAAAAAATATTAAAGTGTATTCACGCTTTAAAGGAGGAAATATATATTATGAAGCCATACCAGTGTGGTGTAGGGGTAACAGTGTTTGCCATGAACCTGCGAGAACTAGATCCAAATCTCAACTCTGTCATAAAGCTTTCTGTGTGACTTTGTACCACTCTTAGATGAACCTACCTTACAAAGCTGTGAGGATGAAATAGGGAAGTAAGAACCATGAATGCTGCACTATGTCCTTTGAATGAGTAAGGAATGAGATAGAATGTGCAAACACAAGATGCTCATAATGTTACTGCAGAAAGAAATTGGCAGATAGAACAAGGTACTTAATTTAGTTCATCATTTACGTACTGCAAATACTGAAACAAGCCATTTTGAAACATCTTTTACCCAGCTAGTCTTCAAGACAAGTCTAACTGCTAGAAAAAATGGTCAAGGTGGGGCATTTGAAAGGAAACATCAGCAGACAAAAGAAAGGTTAAGCAACCACTCCTGACCATTGATTTTCCCCTGCAAATACTCGCCCTGCATTAACTTTGACCAAGAGATACATGCTTGGGAAACACATCCCAAACATGGGATGTAATTCTACTTGTAATTCTACTCTTAGCTGCTCTACAAATGTTATACAGAACAGAATTCTGCACAAGGAAAATGTTGTGTTGAAGGATAAAACACAGCTGTGAATTTCTTAGTTTCAAGCCTGGAAGTGCTGGGAGGATTTTTATGGGAGCAAATGTCTCTGCGGCTTTACAAGTGGCTTGTGTACATGTACAGTAGATAAAGTGACTGCGGCTGCTTGCAACATGAATCTTTTTCTGCACAGAACTAATCTCAGTGTTAGGAACAAAAAACCCTTCAAGTGCATTACCTGCCAAACCCACATACTTTCAGTGAAATGAGTATCTAATTACAAGTGCAGAACCTACAAGAATAATTTAATTCCTCCCTGTATACCCTTCCCCAGACTATTTTCTCTGTGTCCTTTTGGCTACCCTTTTGGCTATCGTCTCTCTTTCCCTGCTTCCTTCTCTCCTTCCCACTTGCCAACCATCCTTTCTTTTCTCTCTCACCCCCCCCCAATCTTCAACTTTAGTATTTACTTCATTTATACCCCGCCTCTCTCCCCCCAAAGGAGATCCAAAACAGCTTACATAATTCTCCTCTCCTCCATTTTATCATCACAACAAATCTGTGAGGTAGGTTAGGCTAAGAGAACATGACTTGGAAAAGGTCACCCAGCTAGCTTTCATGGCAGAATGAACCTGGGTCTGTCAGATCCTAGTCTGACATAGGGTTACCAGGTCCCCTTACCCTCCTGGCAAGAGAGTGATGGACCCAGCACTCACCTCAGTCTTCTTCTTCACATGCATGTGCTTCATAAAGGGCCAATTTGGGCCCCAAATGAGCCCTGTTTGGGGTCCAAATCAGCCCCATGAGAAACTTGGGAGTGCTCCTGGTGCAGTGCAGTGGTCACTCCCAGAAAGTGATGTCATCATGCAGGCCCAGGAGCACACCCTGGAGGCCTGTTCCCCTGCTTCCTCCCCCCACCAGCCAGGCGAGTGGTTGCTGGGGGCAGTGGGTGGGAGTGGGGGATCCCCTGTGCACACCAGAGGAATGGCAACCCTAAATTCTGACATTATAGCTGCTATACCACACTGTCAGATTCCATTCCTTCTCCCCCACTGGCAGCCTCTCCCTGGAAAAGCTGCAAAAGTAGTGCAGTAGCAAGTCCCTCAGGTGAGTTTCCTAGTCTGATAACCACTGCTAGATCTAGGCAAGCGGTGCAAGTTGTGTGGTCCAGATGAGTTGTGTGGCATCAGTCTTTCACTAGCCATTGCCATACCTGGGGCAATTGTATAAATTACATGGCAGTAAGTTTCCTAGTGGTTGCTGCTGGGCCCATCCCAATGAATCTTCCCTCCAGGGCAGAAATGACAAGAGCAGGGGGGACTAGAAGGCCCAAAAGCCCAAATATACCTCCCCCTGTGTTTTACTGATATAAAGGCTGGAAATATTGCTGTGGTAGCCTAGCAACCTCCAGAAAGGCCACTGATATTTCCTTTCCAAAAGTTAACACCACTGCTTCTATTATTTTGAGGGGTTTTTTTATTTCAGATGTCTTAGATATGTTGATTGTATACATATTCTTCCCAATGTAGAAGGAAGATGTTTTATGTATGAAGCAGACTTTAGTTGGCTTGCATAAAGGGGCTTAGGAAATATAGCACATATCTGCTTGAATTAGGCCATTTTATCTGGCTTCTGTTGTGGAGTTAATGTATATTTTATATCTTCTAATAATTGTTTAGCTTCCTTTTATCAACCACTGAAGTCAAGGCCACTGTTGTGCAATTGGCTTCCTTCCCTCTATCCTAATTTGCTTGGTTCAGCTTTATAAAAGATTCGAATCAGTTGATCAAATGTTTCTGTAACACAAGAGAATGCCACACAAATATCTTTAATGTAAAGAGCCATGTGCTGATTAGAAATCATCCCTATCAATTATATGTCTGCTGAGTAACTCTTTCCTCATCTTCCCTTCTCCTCTGATCTCCATGAACTCTATGTCATATAGTAGATTATTATAAGACTTGAGGTCCTGGAGAGCTGCTGCTAGTCAGAGCAAACAACTATCATTGGAGACCTCAGTCCTACACACATTACTAACATGGTGGTCTAAAGTATGTCAACTATAAATGCATAAGACTGGGCTTCTTCTGTATCTTCAGGCTGTCTTCCTCTAACACCCCCCCCCCCCCGCAAATAAATCTTTGGCTTTAGTACTCAATGTCTGTGATTTATGGCTGATTCATCTCTGGAGAGCTTGGATAGGTCTTTGTACCCTAAAGCAGGTGAAATGAATAATACTTTAATCCCCCCATCACATCATTTATAATTCCTTTGTAATTCTAAAATTATCCATTATTGCCAAAGGATTAAAAGAGTTCCTTCACGGGAATGTTTCTAACTACATTCCACTTCTTCAGTAATCCCTCTTCTCAAAATTAGGTGACTCAGATCCAGGTGAGCCAGAAATTTCTTCTGTCTTAGCCACCATGGATGATAAGTGTCCAGACAGAAGTCCTGAAATAATTGTTATCTTAAATGATGTGCCTTGAAAAATCTAAATACTAGAACATACTAAATTTCACCTATTCTTTTATAAGGGAAAATGGCACTTTATGGCTCCTGGTTAAAAATAATTATTAACCATTCTTTCTAATTTATTTGCCTTGTAACTTCCATGAGGATAGTTAGGTGGGTAGCCATGTTGGTCTGCAGTAGAACAGCAGGATTTTAGTCCAATGGCACCTTAGAGACCAACATGATTTTTTAAAGTGTAAGCTTTACAAAAAAGAGCTCTGGCTCTCAAAAGCTTAAACTCTTAAAATCTTCTTGGTCTCCAAGATGCCACTGGACTAAAATTCTGCTGCATTGTAACTGTGGGCCAGTAAGTACTGACTAGGTGCTTCCATTTTGTTTAGACCTGTTACATTGCCATCCTAAGCAGATTTACTTTCTCCCAGTCCACTGAAGTCAATGGGTTTAGAACAGTATCATTCTGGTTAGGATTGATCCTTTAGCCATCCTATAGTGTAATATTTCCCTTCTCATTCAGGGCTCTATGGTTTTAATCCAATTTGCAGACCCCAGTTAGAAATGTCTCTCAGCTTCATTGAAGATTTGGTGATAGGGTTGGTAGCATTCAGCGAGCAACCCTTTGGATAGTAGGTAGCGGGACTTACCCAAACAATGTCTTGTCTTTAAAAACATACAGTTTCTGTTGGATCATAGCATATCCTGTGACACAGTGATGTCACTTTTGGTTATGCAAGTAGAAGTGACATCACAACTTTGTGGGATGTTGTTTTTGCCCTACCATTTTTTCCCTCCCCACTCTATCATGTGGCAGTGAAGGCTGAAGATGAGTAGTAGGAGGTTGCCTGTTTTGGCCTGGCTATTTGGAGAGAATGGTTTCTATAAGCTATAGTACCATATTGTGCCTCCCCAAGTTCTTGACTCTTTCAGGATCTTTATTTTGCAAAAATCATAAAACAGTTAAGGCTATAAGGATTCCCTAATGTTTATATAGATATACTGGTATAATGCTGTCCATCCTGTGCTTGGTTAATAATTAGCCCAGAAATATTGATTTAATCTTACAAACAGACCCTTTAATTAGGCTTGCCCATCAGAACATTTTTTTCACTTTATGGATTTATGTTTTCCCATGGCTAAACTTATCTTTGCCTTACCAATTGGGCATCCTGATCAGAGAAACAGTTTCATTTTTTTTCTCTTTTCAACACAAGCTGGAGGATTGAGGAACAGGACTGCCCAGAAGCACTCCAGACTAGAGATGGGCACGAACCACAAACGAACAATGAGGTTTGTGGTTCGAGGGTTTTTACGAACCAGAAACCATGAAGCGGCACGAACTAGGGCAAGTTTACGAGCCACTTCATGGTTCGTGGGGTTTAAATGCCCCTTTCCAGCTGCTTTGCAGTAGCAGGGAAAGGGACATTTGACAGTTTAAAGGGCCTTTTCCTGCCTTGCAAGGGGCAGGTCCCTTTAAACTATCAGCTGGCAGGTGGCAGGGGGGATCCCCCCCACCTGCCAGCTGATAGTTTAAAGGGACCTGCTGCTTGCAAACAGAGCTGCCTTTTGAGGGGAAATTAGCAAGCAATTCGGTCAGAGCTAGCGCAGATCTTTAGCCAATGTATACCAGAGTCAGTCTTCCAGATTACTCATGCAAGAAAGAGGAAGCCAATATTCAAATAAATTATGTTTACTAATGGTGTTGCATATGCCTAATATAACACTTACATACATCAAATATACAAGAGCTAGGAAAAGAAAGTCGGAGAGGATTAAGAGACATTCGCATTAGCAGGTTCCCACCTGAGATCAATGAGAGAGAGTCAATACATTACCTGATCCTGGCAAGAAGCAAAGATTCCAGCAGCAAGGATGGAAGAGTGATGTACAGTGCCCACACTATACAAACAGAGGGTCTATCTGGATCGGGGAAGGGTAGGCATGGCACACCTCGTATCAGGCAGAGCCTGCTTAAATAGCCGAAATGTGTCCTGAGGTGGGGGCCCTTTGGGGCTGCCTCGGAAATGGTTCTCAGGGTGTTGAAACAAAAGATATGATGGGTTAATGTTAGGAATTTGATGGGTCACTTTAGAGTCTAATTATGTGACTGTGACATCCTTGGGGACAGGACAAAAGGAAGGGAAGGAGTGCTGGGCGGGTTGATTGGATTTGTCCAGAAGCCGGATTTTTCTTGATGGGATCGGCCTGGAATGTTGATGCTCGATGGGTGTATTGATAAGCATCCATTATTTGTCCTTTACAGACAGCACGTTGTTCTCGTCCCGGGGCTTTTGCAAGCAATCTGCGTATCAAGGCAAGGCTTGACCTTGGAACATGACAGTAGCCTTGTGGCGAGATGGCAGACTTCGGGGAAACTGTCCATAGTAACTTCCTGCTGCCTGGGAGCATGGCTCTCCCCTGGTTCTGTGTTTGTGGGCTCACTAGCATGTTGCTCTGGGTAGGATGGTGGACCCAGGATCATCCTGTGGCGGCTCCTCTATGGGGACTGACCAGGGGCACCTGGCCCATCTCACAGAGAGTCCTGCCGGCTTGTCCTTTGTTGCTAGCTGCCAGGTCCATGGCCCAAGGAAAGTTCATGCCCAGCATGAGGCATGCAATGGGTATTAGGGCAAGAGAGAGAGAGTCCATAATCCAGGGAGGCAGAGGACAGGCACTGGTGACAGAGTTCTTAACTCAGAAAGGCAGGAGACAGGCACAAATAGCAGAATCCCCAATTCAGGAGACAGGCACTGGTAACAGAGTCCATAATTCAGAAGGTGGTGGCTGGCAACAGGCCCTTTAAACAGCCCAAACCCCAGCCTCCACGTGCAGCCACCAGCCCCAGCCGCCAGCCCCAGCCCCACACTTACCATGCCCAGCCGCCCTGCAAGCCCGTGACGTCCTCCCTCTCCTCCCACAAGGGGCAGGAAGGCTGTTTTTGGCCTCTTCCGCCACTGCGCGGGCCTGCAGGATGGTGGAGGAGGCTGAAAATGGCCTCCCTGCCCCTCAAATGGCCACCTCTGTGTCCCAGGTCCAATAGCTGGCATCTCCATTTAAAAGGATCAAGTGGTAGGTGATGGGAGAGACCTTGACCTCAGATTCTGAAGAGCTGCTGCCAGTCAGAAGAGACAATACTGGCCTTGATAAACCAACAGTCTGCCTCAGTATACAGCAGCTTGTTGTGTTCACCTTGTCCTTGTCGTAAGGAAAGCTCTCCTGTATCAAACTTAAAATCCGTTTCGCCCGACTGGGCAACCCCTAAAGACAACAGCCCCTTCCTTGCAGTTGTCCTGTTTTTCAGTGGCAAAGTCTTGTGGCCATGGAAGCTCCATTTTGCCCTCATAACTAACAGCTATTAGTAGAGCTATCCTGTATGAATTTGCCTAGATACCCTTTAAAGCCATCCAACCCCATTACCACATCCTGTGGCAATGAATTCCATAAATCAATTATGGAAGCTGTTCATGCTAAACTAGCTCACTGGGTATGTTCCAAGCTCAAGTATCATAGAAAATGCATAACAACTTTCACTTAGAATATAATTGCAATGTCAGAAATCCATGTGTTGGCTCTCAAAGCACTTTTAATAAACTTGGCCAAAAGGGTGGTCTCTGAAGCAGTAGTGATTTTCTGGTTACATCAACAGTATAAATCCTATAAGGTTCCTTAGTTTTTCACACATGCCTGTTGTTAAAAAGAAACTGTCTTCATGAAGAAAAAAGGACAACAGGGATCCACTGTCTGAAGTAAAGAGCTGTCTCTTACACACCCAAACATACATCGGAGAACTCAATGGGGAGGGATGTATGGAGTTGGAAGAAGGGAGGGAACTAACTGGACCCTGGTTGAAAGTGAAAGAAATTGGTTTGCTCCCTAGCAGTAACATAAGCGGTAGCAAGTCTCCATTGTTAGTAGCTAGCCTTGAACAGAGATGGACCCGCTACCCCTCGGTGGCTGAGAACTGCAAGGAAAGTAACCCCAGGAAAAACAGCCATGAATGCTGTGATCAGCTGAAGAGCTCTAGTTGGAGGCATGGGCAACAGACAAGAAATGGCAATGAGCTTTGCAGCCTAGACTGGAAACTTGATCTTGTATATGGAATAAATCAAATTTACAGTTTGTATCCTGTGAGATCCATGAGTGGAGCAGAACTCATGAAGCAGAACTTCCCTGCCTCTCCCTCCTTCTGTAGTCAATTGAGACTTCTGGAGACCCTCATGGACCTCATATAGGGCTAAGCCTGGGCTCTGCAGTACTAGGGACAATTGACATCAGAAATTCTCTCCCAATGGGGGGAAATAAGTAGTTTGTGCATAACGCATCCTGCAGTTCTTGTCTGTGCCTTGTGAGTTCCTTGGGAAGACAATAAAGATGAGAACTTCATACCATTGCTGTGCCATTGTCTTTTGCTATCAACTGGAAGCAGAAATGAAATAATGGCTCCACATAGCACTTAATATATCATTATATCTCAGTAGAAAAGAGCAAGAGTTCAGTAGCACCCATAAAACTAACAAAATTTGTGGTAAGGAATGAGCTTTCGTGAGCTCATTTCTTCAGATAGTGAGCTATGGCTCATGAAAGCTCATACCCTACCACAAATTTTGTTAGTCTTATAGGTGCTACTAGAGATCCATGTTTAGCTCTCCCATCTGGTTACATTAAAAATAGCTGGGTGTGTGTATCAAGAAACTAGTCTGTTCTAATGCATTTCTTGGCTTTTCAAACCTTCAGTTCAGGATTTAGGACCTGGTTAGGCTACAGAGGCCTTCTCTGGAAAAGTACAGTTGCTATGACTATGCAGTTTTCAGAGAAATAAGTACAAAATGGAATAGAAGCACACAGGTTTAAATTAGATGAGATCATGTTAGAGCATCAAGGCCAAAAGGCTGGGAGAGAGTTTTGCACTCACATTCCATCTCATTAGTGCAAGGAACCCTGGGTAAGAGTAAGTTACTCTGATTGTGAATACATTTGTAGCGTATTCACTTGTAGTGTTCACCCTCTTAGCTCACCGTAAGTAGTGGGGTGGAGCTCAGCTTTAGTTAGGCTGAGCCACTCTCCTAGGCCTTATCTCTGTTCTGGGAGTTTTGCTTATTCTCTCTGAAGCTGCAGTTGCTGGTTTGTCCTGTTAACCATAAAGTTACAATAAACCTTTGATCACTTTGGAAACAGCCTCTCCTTTCTAAAGACATTACATCTGGCGGGATGTACTAAAAGGAATGACAGGATTATCCATTGGAAATAATGGGAGAGGCTTGAAGGCCCATTGGAAATAATGGGAACCAAGAATGCCAATTTACTTGCATGGGCTCCATTGAAACACATTACAGAAAAAAAAGTTGCAAAGAAAATGTGGAATGGATTTTGAAGGAAATTCTCTGGGCCCAGATAGACTATTCAGGGACTGGAATGACAGGCCCCTGAGTGGAATGACGCCCCCTGGGTATATCAGAAAGGCTCTGGGACTGGAATGACAGGCCCATGAGTTGAATGACAGCTCCACGGTGTATCAGAAGGGCTCTGGGACTGGAATGACAAGCCCCTGAGTGGAATGATGGCCCCTGGGTGTGACAGAAGGGCTCTGGGACTGGAATGACAGGACCCTGAGTGGAATAACAGCCCCTGGGTGTATCAGAAGGGCTCTGGAATTGATGTTACGATTCCTTGGCTTTAAAAGCCAGGATAGGCTGAAATTGCTGCTTGCTTTTCCCCTCCCCCCCTCCTTCCCATCCTGATGCACAGCCCTTTGTGAAACAAGGTGGCAGGGAGCTGCTGGGAGGAAATGAAGCACCAGTATTTTAATCCTTTCCTACGTTGGCTCTAACAAAATAAATGAAGAACAAGCTTAAAAACAGGGCTTTTTCCAGCAGGAATGTGGTGGAATGGAGTTCCGGAACCTCTTGAAAATGGTCACATGGCTGGTGGCCCCACCCCCTGATCTCCAGACAGAGGGGAGTTTAGATTGCCCTCTGCACCGCTGAGCGGCGCGGAGGGCAATCTAAACTCCCCTCTGTCTGGAGATCAGGGGGCGGGGCCACCAGCCATGTGACCATTTTCTCTGAGGGCAACCTACTGAGTTCTACCACCTCTTTTCCCAGAAAAAAGGCCCTGCTTAAAAATATGTTTTTCCCCAGAATGCCGCTACCAATTGCCTCTCCAGTGGCCATGGGACAGCCCAATCATCAAATATGGTGGGGGGAAGGGCTCCAACAATACAATGTTACCACAACTGTGACATCCGCTCCAGCCCCCTCCCCCCAAATGCTGCTCAAAACAGACACATCTCAACATGTCAGCAGACACCAAATCGCCTTGAGGTTGTGCAGTACAGAATGATGGAACCCCAAGCCATTTCAACATCAATCAATGTGAATGCTCAGCATAGCCAGCTTAAAATGTGCCTTGTAGACTATGCCATGATTTTCCTGGTGCCCACCAAGTGTTTTAAGAAAGAGGGTAGCCAGATGCGACACCTGCCCAGCAAGGCTACTGCTGCGTTGTGCAGATTTAAAAAAAAATATTCCATTGGCAGCAACTGACACCTCATCACAAGGATCTTCACCGTGCAACTGAAGGAACATTGTGGCCAGTCTTTCCTGACTAGATCACCTGCTGCAGCAGTCATTTTGTGTCTGCACCCACCATGGTGTGTCAGAATTGCAAACATGCCTGCAGGTTCCAAAAGGTTGAAAGTTTGGGGACCTCGGAACTATTTGTTTCTTTTATTGGATTTATAGTCCATTATCCCTGCAACCAGACTAAATGTGGATAACAACAAACTAAATAAATAAAGAGATAAAACAGTAATAGCATAAAACAAGATAAAACCATTAGTTTGTTAACTATTTGTTAACTTGAGTATGAGATGGGATTTTTCACAGAGAGACTATGGAGGAGTGTTCTGGGTCAGTGGTCAAGAGAGTAAGCAAAAGTGAGCAAGGAACTCATGCAGAATGTGACACTTAAGGGGAAAATGGAGATCTGGAAAGCTGTGGAATAGGCCAAGGAAACAGGAAGGGGGACAACAGAAGGAGACATGTATGAAAACAGAGGAGGTGGCCAATATAAACCTCATGAAAGTGTAATGAAACTGAGCAGGTGACAGGAGGTTTAAATATACAAATGGAGCTGATATGGTGATAGCTACACATCTCCCCAAAATATCAATTAAAATATAAGTCTTGGTGACTCCAGTTGCAGACCACTATCTCTACGTCCAGGTGCCATCATTCCACTCAGGGGCATGTCATTCCAGACACAGAGCTCTTCTGCAATATTCAGGGAGCATCATTCCATTCAGGGATGAGTGATTCAGGTTCCAGAATGCTTCTGCTACATCTAGGGGCTGTCATTCCACTCAGGGGTCTGTAATTCCAATCCCAGAGCCCTTCTGTCATACTGAGGGGCCATCATTCCACTCAGGAGCCTGTCATTCCAGTCCCAGAGCCTTTCTGTCATACCCAGGGGCTGTTGTTCCGGTTAGGGGCCTGTCGTTCCAGTTCCAGAGCCCTTCTGATTAGACATGGGCACGAACCACATTCCGAACCAAAAAACCCCACAAACCACCCAATCTTCCGTTTACGATCCAGCGGTTCATGAGCGTCCATGGCCAATGAACCAGCGTTCGTTAGAGGCGCGATTTGGTGCGTTCTTCCATGGTTTGTGAAGCCAGACAGGCACCATCAATCAATTCCCTTGGAAATGTAGCCAGGGGGATGCCTGAACTCTGTCTGCACTCCTTCTGTCACCCTGGAAAACCGAATCGAAGCCCAGCTTGCCTTGATTGGCAGGTCTTCCTTCCAACCATGGAGCTGCAAAGTGGTTACAGCCTGGGAGAAGACACCCAGGGGAGGGAGGGGGAGGGGTGTTCTGTAGCCATGGGCACTCCAATCTCATCCCTGCAAACCCTGATAGGCAGCTCTGATGGCCAACCACCGACCTCCTGTGTTGCTCAATGGGACCTCAGCTTATAAAAAGCAGTGGGCTCCCAGGCTGGGTTTCACTTTCAGCGAGCAGTGGAGTGTGACAGAGCTGTTGCTTGCTACTTGCTAGCCTTTGAGGAGAGAGACAGAGTTTAATTGGAGCTTGGATCCCTATTGCAATCTTGACCAAACTTGGGTAATGGCTGGAGGAGAGCTTGTTAAACACTCCCCGGGAATATGGGCTCTCTAAGAGCGGGACCACAAGTGACGCCTGACACAGGTTGGACACTAGTCAGCTTCCCTCAAGTTTTGATGGGAAATGTAGGCATCCTGGTCTTGCAGCTTGACTCTCTGACTGCTGTCCAATGGACTTTTCAACTGTCACTTGTCCAACATTCCACCAAGCTGCCTACATTTCCCATCAAAACTTGAGGGAAGCTGGCAAGTGTCCAACCTGTGTCAGGCGTCACTTGTGGTCCCGCTCTAATTCCAACGGGGGCTGTTCTGACACCCCCGAACCACGAACCTCGAACCAGTTCGGCAACAGGAAAAGTTTGTTGCGGTTTGCTGGTTCGGGTTCGTCATCAGCACCGAACCACAAACCGCCGGTTCATTAAATTTTTTTGGTTCGTGCCCATGTCTACTTCTGATACACCCTGGGGCTGTCATTCCAGTTAGTAGCCTGTCAGTCCAGTTCTACAGCCTTTCTGTCACATCTAGGGGCCGTCATTGCACTCAGGGGCCTGTTATTCTAGTCCCAGAACCCTTCTGTCACATCCTGGGACCATCATTCCACTCAGGGCCCTCTCATTCCAGTCCCAGAGCCCTTCTGTCACACCCAGGGGCCATCATTCCACTCAGGGGCCTCATTCCAGTCCCAGAGCCCTTCTGTCACTCCCAGGGTCCGTCATTCCAGTTAGGGGCCTCTCATTCCAGTCCCAGAGCCCTTCTGTCACTCTCAGCATCCGTCATTCCAGTTAGGGGCCTCTCATTCCAGTCCCAGAGCCCTTCTGTCACTCTCAGCATCCATCATTCCAGTTAGGGGCCTGTCATTCCAGTTCCAGAGTCCTTCTGTCACACCCAGGGGCTGTCTTTTCACTGAGGGGTATGTCATTCCAGTCCCTGAATAGTCTGTCTGGGCTCGGAGACCTTCCTTCAAAATCCATTCCACTTTTTCTTTGCAACTTTTTTTTTCTGTAATGTGTTTCAATGGAACCCATACAAGTAAATTGGCATTCCTGTTTCCCATTATTTCCAATGGGCCTTCAAGCCCGTTATTTTCAATGGGCAATCATGTCATTCCTTTTAGTACATCCCCTAGTACATCCCCATCTCGAGACGATACTGCCAATGTGCCACAACTCAGCGTAGCAAGCCCTTCTTCCAGACCATCTGTCCCCAGTTGGCCAAATACTGCATTTAGTTACGATATTTGCACCCAGTTCTTCTGCCCCATCAGGGCCACCACTCCTGGTTACCAAAGGATTAACACCCTTTTCCAGGAAGCCCACTTAGAATCTTTGCCAAGGAGAGGTTAGTCATAGACAGGCCTCATCCCCCTTAATAAAGAAAGGAGCCAGAGAAGGTGCTAGTGAGGCTCCTGCTAAAAGCCAGAGATAACCAGGAATGTGGGTTTATTTGGCAGCCCCCCCCCCTTTAGGGTTGCCCACACAAAAGAAACACTGTCCTTTTAACAGGGGCTTAATGCAGAAATGGACAGCTGAAGCTTTTCATGGCAGGGAGGTAAACAGCCTCACCTGGTCATTGCTGCAGCTTAAACGGATCGTAAAGGGAGGAGGCCTAGAGGGACTAGTTAGCAATCCTACTTGGCAGAACCGAAGAGGGTCCAGCTACCAGGACACCCAAAGCAAAACTTGCAAAGTTTAGAAAAGTGGCATGCTTGCTCAGGCCAGTAAGATAGACTGCCTCTCTCCTGGAGGTTTGCATCATCCTTCAATTCTAACCCCCACCCCCTATTTTGCCATGCTCCAAAGGCTGGTTTGTTAACTGCCTTTTAAAAAGAAACGGAACAGGACATGAGTCCTTCAATGGGGACAGGGGTGGCCTAATGGTGCAAGTCATGCCTTCCCGATAGGTCTCTAGTAAAGGCTTCTCACCAACATACTTTCCAGCTGGCCAGGTGAAAACTGCCCTGTCCCAGAGGCTGAACATGTGCAAAGGGCCAGCTGAGCATTCTCAGGACATTTAGATAAAGACACCCCCACTGGTGACTGGGACACTCGAACAGATCCCGAGGGCTCAGTGAGGGTTGCCAGCCTCCAAGTGGTGGTAGGAGATTTTCCCGGAATTGCAACTGCTCTCCAGCATTGGGTAGTAGATTTTATGTGGGCTGACTCCCCATGCCCCAGAAAAGCCACCCATGCTCAGTCTGGAAGCCAGTGCCCTCCCTTTTCCCAGCACGCAAAAATGCAGTGGCCCCTCTCCAGTGCGCCCTTCATGAGCTAAGGTGCTCTTGGCTGGTATCCCAGTGAGGAGAAGATGGATGCCACCAAGAGCAGGTGGGCCAACTGGGCTAGGGAGGCCGGGCAGGGGCCCAATGCCCAGCAGGCAGCAGAAGAGGCACGAGCCGAGGCAGGAAAAGGCGGAGGTAGCGGGACGTGGTATGGCCGCTGCTCCCAGGAGCTGCTGCATCTCGCAGCAGTCCTTCTCCGGTTCCTCTGGCCCGGGAGGCTGCTTGTCTGCCCTTCCTCCCCAACTCCTGCCCGGCTCCACCTCGTCTGGGCAGCAGCCAACATTCCACGTGGCCCACTCCAAGCTGCCAAAACGTGATCGCCGGTGTTCCCCCTGGCTGGCAAGGCTTGAGGCCACCTCTCTTCTGCATGCCTGCTGGTGCCAGCTGCTTAGCTCACAGTCTAGGCTGTTGGAGCAGCCAGCACCGTAGGCAAAGTGCATGAAAGGGAGTCTCAAGATTTTGATTAACTTTCCTTAGAGACTATTGTATTTTGTCTTCTTTTGGGGGCTGCAGATGTTTCACACAGAGGGTTGCCAACTCCGAGTTGGGAGAGAGAGTGCTGGAGATTTGGGGGTGGAGAATAAGGCCACAGAGTCCACTCCCGAAGCTCTCATTTTCACTGGGGTCTGGAGAGTGGAGGTAATTGTCATGAGTCAGCCTCAGCCTCGACTGGCCACCTTACCTCTTGCCCCAGAGTCCTCCTCAGAGGATGAACAGGAAGAGCCAGCAGGGTCTACTCTGAAGCCAGAGCCAGCCATGGAAGAGCCAGCAGGGTCTACTCTGGAGCCAGAGCCAGCTGTGGAAGAGCCAGCAGGATCTACTCTGGAGCCAGAGCCAGCCATGACAGCTGCTGCTCCAGAGGAAACTCAGCAGGAGCAGCCAGAAACCTCTGTGGAGGCTGTTGGAAACAAAGACCCCCCCAGAGCAAAAGAGAAACCTGAACTCCCTGGACCAGGTGAGAAGAGGAAAAATAAAGCAAAGGCAGCTGTTGGAGAGGAGAAAAAGTGCTCGTTTGCAGGCACAACACTGGCTGGGGCTATCAGGCAAAGAGGCAACACCTGCCCCTCATTAGGACAGTATAAGAGAGAAGTGGAAAGAAGCTGAGTGTGGAAGCAATTCAGCTTGCTACTCTCTGTGACTGAGAAGCTCCTGGCCTGCCTGGTCCCCCTGCTCTGCTTATTGATTTATTGGACTCTGACCTTGGCCTGCCTTCTCTTCTGCCTGCTCCCCTCTCTGACTGATGCATTGGCTCTGTTACTTGGCCTGACTTCTGGACTCTTGTGTGCCTGCTCCTTGGCTACTGACTTTCTGGGAACTAACCTGGGTGTGGCTTGTGTACACCTAGCAACTGCATCTTGCTGGGACCATCTGCAGTACCGGTGAGCCACCTGCCTGTTCTGGCCAGCCCTGAGTGTGACAGTAATTTAGGGAGGTCTTCAGCCCCCATCTCAGGCAAATACTTCCTAAAAGGAAGTATTTTTCCTTGCACAAAACTATGGGTTTGAAAAGCTTGAGGAATTTTTTAAAGTATTCCACTGGAAAAACTTAGAAATTTGGGAGGGGGGAGGTGTTGAAAAGAGTCAAGGGTATTATTTTCTCTTTTGTCATGAAGTAGGTCTTCCTTATACATGGGTTTTCCTCACTCTCAGAATGCTGAGATTGGAAAGGATTTTTTTCAGGTATTCAAATGGAAAAGCATGGAAATTTGGGGGTGCTTTGGAGGGGAAAAACTATGGGAATTTTCCCTCTTATGTTGTTAAGTAAATGCTTCTTTAGACAAGGTTTTTTCCTGCACCAAGTTGGGCTTGAAAAGTGTGAAGACTTTTTCAGTTCCAATGGGGAAAATGTGAGTGGTGGGGGGCACTGGCATAAAAGAACCTAATAAGAACTGTTGCCCCTTTTTTATAAGGTAAATGCTTCATATAATGAGGTTTTTCCTCACACAAAACACTTGGTTTAAATAGCCTGAGGACTTTTTCAGTTATTCCAAGGGAAATTATGGAAATTTGGGGGATGCATTAAAAAAAAGCCCTCACGGGAACTTTTACCTCTTATGTAAGGTAGCCAGCTCAAGGTTGGCTCAGCCTTCCATCCTTCCGAGGTCAGTAAAATGAGTACCCAGTTTCCTGGGGGTAGAGTAGATGACTAGGGAAGGCAATGGCAAACCACCCAGTAACAAAAAGTCTGCCAAGAAAATGCTGTGATGTGACATCCCCCCATGGGTCAGTAATGACTTGATGCTTGCACAAGGGGACTACCTTTACCATTTTAATGAAGTAAAAGTCTCCTTAGACAATGTTTATCCTCATTCAAAATACTGGGTTTGAATAACCTGAGGAATTTTTCAGTTATTCAATGGGAAAAAACATGCTGGGGGGAGGGGGGATGGACAAAAGAACCTCATGGGAACTGTTTCATAAAGTACATGCTTCCTATGAAGAGATTTTTCCTCACACAAAATACTGGGTTTAAATAGCCTGAGGACTTTTTCAGTTATTCCCATGGAAAAGTCTGGAAATTTGGGCATACACTGAAAAAACAAAAACCCTCATGAGTCCTGGCTGTCACAACTGTTTTGCTAAGTTGAATTTGAGGAAGGAGGGGAAGCAGCCACACTCATGGGGGCTAATTGGGGAGGGACCAGATTGCATGCCCCCTCTCCCTTTAATTTTGTTGGGGTGCCAGTTGCTAGCTTTGTAGGGCAGGGGTAGGCAGTGCAACTGGTGTGCTCATGACAGACTGCAACTGGCTCAATGGTGAATTATTTACTTCAGTTGTACCCTGCTTTTCTCCCCAGTGGGAATCCAAAGTAATTTTACCTCATTTTTCTTTCCTCCATTTTAGCCTTACAACAACCCTGTCAAGTAGGCTAGGCTGAGAATGTCACTGGCCCAAGGCCCCTCAAGAAGCTTCCATGGCAGAGTGGGAATTCAAAGCTGGGTCTCCCAGATCCTACTCTGATGCTGTAACCACTACCCCACACTGTCAGCCAGTAAATTATTGCCAGTTACGTGCTCTGAGCATATCCTGCCTCACCAGGTTGTTGTGAGAATAAACTTGGAGGGGAGGAGAATGATGGAAACTGCTTTGGGTCTCCAGCGAGGAGAAAGACAGGTTATAAATGAAGTAAATGCATAATTTCCACCACCACCCCACCATGACAAAGCCTTATTCAGTTTTTTTTTAAATGCAGCATTGGATATTATATTGTCATAACAATCTGTCGAGTAATATGCCACCATCCTCCATTGGGTGGGGGTTGCCTTGGAGTAGGGAAGGACTCAAATGCTCCAGTCTTGCTAGCTAGATTTGACTGCCCTCATTTCCCCCTTGGAATAATTGCCGTGTCCTGCCATGGATAGGTTTTTGAAACTGAGGGCCAAGCTACACATGACGAATGACACTTGAACAGCAAGTGTATTTCTCCCTGTTCACTTGCCCTCCACTAAATCCACTTGCCGTTCAAGTGTCATTCGTCATGTGTAGCTTGGCCCTCAGAAAAACCAGGAGTGCTCCTTTCCCCTTCCCCACTGCTTTCCAGCCTTTCCCCAGTCTTTGGCAGGGGTGTCCTAAACTCAGTTCTCTCTCTGCCACTGAAAGAGGTTCCCTTTCCTGAAGCGCCTTTCCAGTGGGCAAAAAACAACTAAAAAGGCCAGCAATTGAGTGTTTTTGGAGAGAAACTGAGAGGAGCTAAGTCTTAAAAAAAATATGGCAACTCGCTCTTTTCAAAAACTGTACATCTGTGACTCACTGGCTGTGATGCAAAAGTTCCCTCACACTGACAACCATACTTTTTAATGCCACAAATTGGTAAAGAACAATGAAACATATTCTAGCTGCACTGTTGCTGTGATATAGGTATTAATGTAGCAGGATTTCTCCCTCCTCCCCATCACCACCCCCATTCCAGAATATGTCTGACAAAAAATAGTGCGGGTTTTCAAACCCTCCTCACAGGGACTTTTGTGCCCTGCAAATCTCCTGAGTGTCTTGAGGGTACAGTTTCCAAATGTGTGCTGTTGCGTTCCAACATGAAACACAAGTGCATCCTCAAAGTCAGCGCAGACTAGCAAATTTCCTCCTCCTCCTTAGGACAAGGCTTTTCTCAGGCAAAATGTACAGTATTAAAAATTCTGAGGGCATTTTCAATGTTTCCAGCAGACAAAACAGGAAATTTTGGGTGTACTGATTAAATACAGCTGTGTGTGTTGGGGGGGGGGGGTTGTGTGTAATCAGGTCAATACTTTTAAGATAAAGTTTTCCTCAAAGAAAAAGCTGGGTTTGCGTCCAGAGTCCGATGCTCAGCCCCCAGACTTGCCAAGAGGAATAGGTGGGGGACAGCTGGGAGGCAGCTCCTCTGCCACCCCAACAGACAAGGTCCCAATTTTTTTCAATTATTCCAATGGAAAAAAGGAAATGTGGGGGTACACTGGGGAAAAAAATCTCATGGGAACCATTTTCTCTTTTGTCATGAGGTAAATGTTTCCAAAGAGAGGGTTTTCCTCGCACACTCTCATGGCTGTGAATAACCTGAGGAACATTTTAATTATTTTATTTTATTCCAATGGAGAAAATGGAAATTTGGGGGTGCATTTTTTTTTAAAAAACTCATAGACATTATTCTCTCCCTTGTCATGAGGTAAATGTTTCCTTTAACAACAACAATAGCTCTTATATACCACTCTTCTAAACAGATCAGGGCCTCAAGCAGATTGGTGAACAAGTTAATGTTGTTATTATTATCATCTCCACAATACAGCTGGGGAGGTGGATTGAGAGGAGTAGCTTACCCAAGGCCACCTACTAAGCTCATGGCAGTAATGGGATTCAAACTAGTAGAGTGCTGATTCACAGCCAAACCACTTAACCACTGTGCTACAGCAGCTTCTGTGAAATATTTATCTTTTGTAATGAGGGAAATGTTTTTTTAAGGCTTTTCACAGGCAAAATGTATAGTATAGAACAGTCTGAGGACCTTTTCATTAATTTTGTGGGGGGAAATTGTGAAATTTGGAGTGCACTAAATAAAAACTCCCGGGAATGATTTTATTTTTTATAGTGAAGCAAATGCTTCTTAAGACAAGGATTTTTTTATCAGGCAGGTTTGAGAACAACAGTTACAGTTAAACCACCTGTTGTTCCCCATAGAATAAGCAGGAGTCCACTGGTGGTGTGAAGTCTGCCATACTATGCTTATACAGAAAACAAGCAAGATGCACACACTTTATTCTTAACTATAACAGAAGCCAGAGTGCTGTGGTTGTGTAAAACCTTACATGCATTTGAAATCACTTTAGGGTTAAAGCCTCGTGGCAAGCTGCTCTAGGAGTCTGAAGGAGATCTTGGGAGAACTCTTCTGTGTCTGTGAGCAGTCAGCATTTGCATCTAGTGCTGCTGAGGTCATCATGTCTGGAAGACCTTCAATTCAGCAGGGTAAGCTTCTTTTCAGTCCATTTTCCAAATAATTCTTTATTTAATTCTTTATTTGAAGCAACATCCAGAATATTTTTAAAATGCTACTTAAAAAAACAGATGTAGCTGTTCTTTTTGGTAGCAGCAGTATATAGTACTCTCTTAATATGAAAGATAAAAATATTGGGGAAACAGTGCTACTGTGGCACCTAAACAATCATGACATTTTGCCCTGGCCCCTTAGCATTATATAAATGCAAACCATGTACAAGAGGGGTACTTTAACCATAATGAGAACTAGCTAACTATGTAAGACTAAACAAGCAAAGTGTTTTTTTCTGGTTTTATTTTAGAGAAGAACTGGGAATGGCGACACATCATACCATGGCATGCGTGAAGAAGAATTTCTTGCATCTAAAATAAGCACGAGGCTTGGACTGGCTTTAACCTTAAACAGATTTCTTCCATATTAACAAAGTGGGATTCTCTCAGTGGTTTCCTGCTGGACCCATATCTATCAGATAAAATAAAATGGCCAGCTAATTCCATAGTCTGTGCAAGATCTGTGGACGATTCCTCTGTGCCTGTGATCTGCCATCAACTTTTGGATGTGGTGCTGTTAACAACTTCCAGCAGGGTAAGCTGGTCTTCCGTCAGTGTTCCACTGAAAGGGACTTCATTTCATTGATGGAATGAATGTCCAGAATATTTTAAAATTTTCAAGCCACTTTTTAACAATCACTTCACTTTTAAAAAGCGCAAACATTGTTAATTTTGTCAGCAGTAGTGTATTTTCTAGCCCTATGTGGTTGGGACCAACATGCCTGAAGGACCGCTTTGGGCCTTTCAACCTACTGGCCCACTGCAGTCATCTTCAGAGGCCCTGCTTTTGGGTTCTCCTGCCTTCTGAAATTAGGAGGGTGGCAACCTGTGAGAGGGCCTTCACAGTAGGGGCATCGAAACTGTAGAACTGCATCTCCAGGGAGATTTGTCTGCCCTGTCTATTACACTCTTCCACGAACAGGTGGAGACATCTTTGTTTTGCTTAACATTCTTTCTGCGATTCCTCCTCTATGCCCAATGTTTTAATTGTTGTTTTTAGCTTGGGTATGTATTTTAATGCATTCATATTTTTTCAATGTTTCTGTCTAAATAGATGCTGCCGTCCTGCTGTGTCTCTGAGGTTCAGGGGCAGCTGTGAGGGGAGGTTGGAGGCTGCATAGTTCCAGCTTCAATGAATGTCTGCAAAAAGGTAAGGTTATGTCTCTTGTTCTCCAGTACAAATGTCTGAATGTTTACAAAATTTGAATACTTTTGTGGCACGTTTATGTTTGTGGATGTATAGCTTGTAATATACTCAAAGAAGGGGAACCATCTTTCCATGAAACTTGATTGGTAGTCTGGATTGTCATTTGTAGCTAGTTCTGCTATTTTGTCTATTGCAATCAGGTCCCAAATTTTATCTGTCCATTGTGTGATTGTTGGTATTTTGTTGATTTTCCACATTTGTGCTATAAGAAGTTTAGCTGCCATTATTAGTAGAGCTATTAGCTCCTTTCTTAAAGTTGGTAATGGTGAATGGTTCCAGAGGTTCAAAAGTATGGTTTCAGGATTGTATGGGATTGAGTTTTTTGCAATGGATTCTATAGTTTTTACAACTTTGTTCCAAAGCACTTGAGTTTTTACACATGATCACCAGCAATGTATAAAAGTTCTAGTTTTTCCAACATTTGGGATCATTACCATTTTTATAGTAGTGTAAAATTAAAGGTGTAAGATACCATCTAGTGGTTAAATTAAAAGGTTGTAATATGATGTTTGATATATATATATATATAAGAATTCTAGATTGATTTCCATTGATTTTGGTTCAATGTTGTCTTACAGTCTTTTTGCCATTCTTTTTGTTGCGGAGTAACCTTTAACCATTGTTCTTGATTCAGTTGTTTATATATAATCAAGATTAATCCTTTGTTTTGAATGTCTTTACTTTTTAATATAACTTCAAAAGGCTTCAGTTCTCTATCAATTATTTTTGCTAAGCCCATTTTGGTTACCATATGATGGACTTGGTGATGTTGCAGCCAAGGTATTGTAATGTTGTTTTGGTGTTGTATTTGATTTTTTTGGCATAATATGCCCTTTTGGAATGATGTCACAAAGTCTAGTTATGCTTGTTTTCCTCCAGATTCTATAGGCTCCAGGATTTCTTCCAGGCTCAAACCAGTGTTGGCCTAGGAAGGGGATGATTGGAGGAACTCCTGGTGCGAACATTTTTCTAAACTTGTCCCATATTTTGAGTTGTTATTAGATATGAGTTTGATTTAATACTCTCCGGCCTTTTGTTTGGTTTGTTCCATATGATGTCTTGTAAGTTACTTGGAGTTATGTATGATTGTTCTATTTGTACCCAGTCTATTAAATTGTTTTGTTTGGTATAATTTAATATATATATTTTAGCTGGGCTGCTACATAATATTGGTATAGATTTGGGAATCCCAGTCCACCCTGGTTTGTGGGGCATGTCATATGAATAAAAATTATTAATTGGTTTTTTGTTATACCATATGAATTTGTTCAGTTTGGGATGTCATTGTTTTGATTCCCTTTTGCTGTAATATAATTGGTTTTGGAATATAAACAAAAATTGTGGGAATATGGTAGATTTGTTAAGTTCAATTCTTTCTGTCTATGTTAAAATTGATTTTTCCCAGTCCTTTCAATGTTGTTTATTTTTGTTATAAGAGGTTTGTAGTTCTAATCAAAAAGGTTTTACAGATTGGTAGTGATGTTTGTACCTTTATTTCTCCATGTCTTGGAGATCCATTTGTACTGAAAGTCTTTGATAAGTCGCTGATGTGTGTTTGGTGATACCAGGATTGGGTATATTTCTGTTTTTGTTTTGTTAATGTTAAGTCCTGATATCTTGGCAATATTTTGAATTATATTTTGTAACCTGTGAACTGATTGAATTTGGTTACTTGCATATATCACCATATCGTCTGTAAATAAACTTAATTTGCATTCCAAAGTGGTGATATGGATGCCTTTAATTCTTTTATTGTGGCATATTGCCCAGGATAATGGCTCTAAGGAGATAGCAAATAAAATGGGTGAAAGCGGGCACCCTTGTCTGGTTCCTCTGGTCACAGTCAAGTTCTCTGATCAGTAGTTTTCTTATTTGAGCCTTTGGACTTGAATGAAGGGTTTCTATTATAAATAAAAAGTGTGGGCTGAAGCTCATAGTTGTTAAAGTTGCTTTTAGGTAGGGAATTTCTAATCTTTCAAAGTCTTACTCAGTGTCTAATGCCACAATGACTGATTATATATTTTTTGACAACAATGGATAATATTGAGGTTTTTTCTGATACTGTCTGTTACAGATCTGCCAGGCATAAAATCAGTCTTGATGTATATAATTCAGGATAATTTTGTTCAGTCTTAATGCGATGATGAATAAGAATATTTTCAAGTCATGGTTTAATATTGAAATTGGCCTCTGGCATCTTTCCCTGGTTTTAAAATCATTATCACCCTTGCTTCCTTCCATGATGTAAGCATGCTGCCATATTTCATTTCAAAATTACATGTAGCTGATATTGGTTTTAATAACTGTGATTTTAATCATTTACTAAATTCATTTGGGATACCATCTAGTGCTAGGGATTTATTTTTAAATTTTTAGATTATATCACTTACTTCAGATTGTAAGATTTATTTGATCGATGAATGCCAAATGATCCTTGGAGAGCTTGTTTTTATATTATATTGATTTTAAATATTCTTCATAACCCTGATCTTTAGGATTGTCTGAATTAAGACAGTTTTTGGAAGTAAACTTGAAAACTTTAGACTATTGCTTTAGTGCATGTTACCTTCAGAGTTGCCTATTGATTAAATTAAATGTGACTTCTTCCTAGGTAGGTTTTTGTGGAACCATCTAATTAAAAATGCAGTTTTCATTACTGATAACAGAGAAGACTCTTGTGTAGCCTTCACGGCAGACAACATTTCAAAGCAACTAAACAGAAGCAAGGGTTTTCTGGCTTTCACAACCTTACAAGATTTTTCTCTTTTTGGCTTCAGGCCAGAGGAATATTTATTTCATAGACGGGAAGTAAGACTTGATTGGAGCCTACAAGGCTAACTATATAATTTATTATATGAAAAAGCTGAGAACTTCTGGTGGCTTCATGCTGGAGAAGATTTGCTTTTCTTTAAAAGAAAATTCTGTTGCAGCAACCAAACGAGAGATCCTATATTGTTGCTTCTACCCGAAAAGAAACCTGTGCAGCCTTCATGGCTGACAACATTTCAGTGCAACAAACAGAAGCAAGAATTTTCTGGCTTTCACAGCCGTACAAAATTTTCCTCTTTTTGGCTTCAGGTCTGAGGAATATTTATTCCATGGTGGCGAAATAAATCTTGATTGGAGCCTTCAAGTCTGACTACATAATTGATTACATGAAAAAGTTGAGGTCTTCTGGTGGCTTCATGCTGGAGAAGATTTTCTTTTTTTAAAAAAAAGAAAAGTATGTTGTAGCACCCAAAAAACAGATCCTACATTGCTGCTTCTACCCAAAAAGAAACCTGTGCAGCCTTCATGGCTGACAACATTTCAATGCAACAAACAGAAGCAAGAGTTTTCTGGCTTTCACAGCCTTATAAGATTGTCCTCTTTTTGGCTTCAGACGTGAGGAATATTTATTTCATGGTGGCGAAATAAATCTTAATTGGAGCCTTCAAGGCTGACTACATAGTTTATTATGTTAAAAAGTTGATGTCTTCTGGTGGCTTCATGCTGGAGAAGATTTCCTTTTTTTAAAAGGAAAATTCTGTTGTGGCACCCTAAAGAGAGATCCTACATTGTTGCTTCTACCAGAAAAGAATCCTGTGCAGCCTTCATGGCTGGCAACATTTCCATGCAACAAACAGAAGCAAGAGTTTTCTGGCTTTCACATTCCTTACAGGATTTTCCTCTGTTTGGTTTTAAGTCAGAGGAATATTGATTTCATGGTAAGGTAATAAGTCTTGACTGGAGCCTTCAAGTCTGACTACATAGTTTATTACATTAAAAAGTTGAGGTCTTCTGGTGGCTTCATGCTGGAGAAGATTTGCTTTTCTTTAAAAGAAAATTCTATTGTAGCACCCTAAAGAGAGAAACTATATTGTTACTTATACCCGAAAAGAAACCTGTGCAGCCTTCATGGCTGACAACATTTCAATGCAAAAAAAAGAAGCAAGAGTTTTCTGGCTTTCACAGCCTTACAAGATTTTCTTCTGTTTGGTTTTCGGCCTGAGGAATATTTATTTCATGGTAGGGAAATAAGTCTTGATTGGAGCCTTCAAGTCTGACTACATTGTTTATCAGGTTCAAAAGTTGAGGTGTTCAGGTGGCTTCATGCTGGAGATTTCCTTTTCTTTAAAGGAAAATTCTGTTGTAGAACCCTAAAGAGAGATCCTACATTGTTGCTTCTACCAGAAAAGAATCCTGTGCAGCCTTCATGGCTGGCAACATTTCAATGCAACAAACAGAAGCAAGAGTTTTCTGGCTTTAACAGCCGTACAAAATTTTCCTCTTTTTGGCTTCAGACCTGAGGAATATTTATTTCATGGTAGGGAAATAAGTCTTGATTGAAGCCTTCAAAGCTGACTACATAGTTTATTATGTTAAAAAGTTGATGTCTTCTGGTGGCTTCATGCTGGAGAAGATTTTCTTTATTAAAAAAGAAAAGTATGTTGTAGCACCGTAAAAAGAGATCCTACATTGTTGCTTCTACCAGAAAAGAATCCTGTGCAGCCTTCATGGCGGACAACATTCCCATGCAACAAACAAAAGCAAGAGTTTTCTGGCTTTCACAGCCTTACAAGATTTTCCTCTTTTTGGCTTCAGACGTGAGGAATATTTATTTCATGGTAGGGAAATAAATCTTGATTCGAGCCTTCAAGGCTGACTATATAATTTATTACATGAAAAAGTTGAGGTCTTCTGGTGGCTTCATGCTGGAGAAGATTTGCTTTTTTTAAAAAAAAGAAAAGTATGTTGTAGCACCCAAAAAACAGATCCTACATTGCTGCTTCTACCCAAAAAGAAACCTGTGCAGCCTTCATGGCTGACAACATTTCAGTGCAACAAACAGAAGCAAGAATTTTCTGGCTTTCACAGCCGTACAAAATTTTCCTCTTTTTGGCTTCAGGCCTGAGGAATATTTATTCCATGGTGGCGAAATAAATCTTAATTGGAGCCTTTAAGTCAGACTACATAATTGATTACATGAAAAAGTTGAGGTCTTCTGGTGGCTTCATGCTGGAGAAGATTTGCTTTTCTTTAAAAGAAAATTCTGTTGCAGCAACCAAACGAGAGATCCTATATTGTTGCTTCTACCCGAAAAGAAACCTGTGCAGCCTTCATGGCTGACAACATTTCAGTGCAACAAACAGAAGCAAGAATTTTCTGGCTTTCACAGCCGTACAAAATTTTCCTCTTTTTGGCTTCAGGCCTGAGGAATATTTATTCCATGGTGGCGAAATAAATCTTGATTGGAGCCTTCAAGTCTGACTACATAATTGATTACATGAAAAAGTTGAGGTCTTCTGGTGGCTTCATGCTGGAGAAGATTTGCTTTTTTTAAAAAAAAGAAAAGTATGTTGTAGCACCCAAAAAACAGATCCTACATTGCTGCTTCTACCCAAAAAGAAACCTGTGCAGCCTTCATGGCTGACAACATTTCAATGCAACAAACAGAAGCAAGAGTTTTCTGGCTTTCACAGCCTTATAAAATTGTCCTCTTTTTGGCTTCAGACGTGAGGAATATTTATTTCATGGTGGCGAAATAAATCTTGATTGGAGCCTTCAAGGCTGACTACATAGTTTATTATGTTAAAAAGTTGATGTCTTCTGGTGGCTTCATGCTGGAGAAGATTTCCTTTTTTTAAAAGGAAAATTCTGTTGTGGCACCCTAAAGAGAGATCCTACATTGTTGCTTCTACCAGAAAAGAATCCTCTGCAGCCTTCATGGCTGGCAACATTTCCATGCAACAAACAGAAGCAAGAGTTTTCTGGCTTTCACATTCCTTACAGGATTTTCCTCTGTTTGGTTTTAAGTCAGAGGAATATTGATTTCATGGTAAGGTAATAAGTCTTGACTGGAGCCTTCAAGTCTGACTACATAGTTTATTACATTAAAAACTTGAGGTCTTCTGGTGGCTTCATGCTGGAGAAGATTTCCTTTTCTTTAAAAGAAAATTCTATTGTAGCACCCTAAAGAGAGAAACTATATTGTTACTTATACCCGAAAAGAAACCTGTGCAGCCTTCATGGCTGACAACATTTCAATGCAAAAAAAAGAAGCAAGAGTTTTCTGGCTTTCACAGCCTTACAAGATTTTCTTCTGTTTGGTTTTCGGCCTGAGGAATATTTATTTCATGGTAGGGAAATAAGTCTTGATTGGAGCCTTCAAGTCTGACTACATTGTTTATTAGGTTCAAAAGTTGAGGTGTTCAGGTGGCTTCATGCTGGAGAAGATTTCCTTTTTTTTTAAAGGAAAATTCTGTTGTAGAACCCTAAAGAGAGATCCTACATTGTTGCTTCTACCAGAAAAGAATCCTGTGCAGCCTTCATGGCTGGCAACATTTCAATGCAACAAACAGAAGCAAGAGTTTTCTGGCTTTAACAGCCGTACAAAATTTTCCTCTTTTTGGCTTCAGACCTAAGGAATATTTATTTCATGGTAGGGAAATAAGTCTTGATTGAAGCCTTCAAAGCTGACTACATAGTTTATTATGTTAAAAAGTTGATGTCTTCTGGTGGCTTCATGCTGGAGAAGATTTTCTTTATTAAAAAAGAAAAGTATGTTGTAGCACCGTAAAAAGAGATCCTACATTGTTGCTTCTACCAAAAAAGAATCCTGTGCAGCCTTCATGGCGGACAACATTCCCATGCAACAAACAAAAGCAAGAGTTTTCTGGCTTTCACAGCCTTACAAGATTTTCCTCTTTTTGGCTTCAGACGTGAGGAATATTTATTTCATGGTAGGGAAATAAATCTTGATTCGAGCCTTCAAGGCTGACTATATAATTTATTACATGAAAAAGTTGAGGTCTTCTGGTGGCTTCAAGCTGGAGAAGATTTCCTTTACTTTAAAGGAAAATTCTGTTGCAGCACCCAAAATAGAGGTCCTATATTGTTGCTTCTACCCGAAAAGAAACCTGTGCAGCTATCATGGCTGACAACATTTCGATGCAACAAACAGAAGCAAGAGTTTTCTGGCTTTCACAGCCGTACAAAATTTTCCTCTTTTTGGCTTCAAGCCTGAGGAATATTTATTCCATCGTGGCGAAATAAATCTTGATTGCAGCCTTCAAGTCTGACTACATAATTGATTACATGAAAAAGTTGAGGTCTTCTGGTGGATTCATGCTGGAGAAGATTTCCTTTCCTGTAAAAGAAAATTCAGTTGTAGCAACCTAAAGAGAGATCCTATAGTGTTGCTTCTACCTGAAAAGAATCCTGTGAAGCCTTCATGGCTGACAACATTTCAATGCAACAAACAGAAGCAAGAGTTTTCTGGCTTTCACAGCCTTACAGGATTTTCCACTTTTGGGCTTCAGGCCTGAGGAATATTTATTTCATAGTACTGAAATTAGTCTTGATTCGACCCTTCAAGACTGACTACATAGTTTGTTAGGTTTAAAAGTTGAGGTCTTCTGGTGGCTTCATGCTAGAGAAGATTTCATTTTCTGTAAAAGAAAAGTCTGTTGTAGTGCCCTAAAGAAAGATCCTATAGTGTTGCTTCTACTAGAAAAGAATCCTGTGCAGCCTTCATGGCTGACAACACTTCAATGCAACAAACAGAAGCAAGAGTTTTCTGGCTTTCACATTCCTTACAGGATTTTCCTCTGTTTGGTTTTAAGCCTGAGGAATATTGATTTCATGGTAGGGTAATAAGTCTAGATTGGTGCCTTCAAGGCTGACTACATAATTTATTACATGAAAATGTTGAGGTCTTCTGGTGGATTCATGCTGGAGAAGATTTGCTTTTCTTTAAAAGAAAGTTCTGTTGCAGCAACCAAACGAGAGATCCTATATTGTTGCTTCTACCCGAAAAGAAACCTGTGTAGCCTTCATGGCTGACAACATTTCAGTGCAACAAACAGAAGCAAGAATTTTCTGGCTTTCACAGCTGTACAAAATTTTCCTCTTTTGGGCTTCAGGCCTGAGGAATATTTATTCCGTGGTGCCGAAATAAATCTTGATTGGAGCCTTCAAGTCAGACTACATAATTGATTACATGAAAAAGTTGAGGTCTTCTGTTGGCTTCATGCTGGAGAAGATTTTCTTTTTTAAAAAAAGAAAAGTATGTTGTAGCACCCAAAAAAGAGATCCTACATTGCTGCTTCTACCCAAAAAGAAACCTGTGCAGCCTTCATGGCTGACAACATTTCAATGCAACAAACAGAAGCAAGAGTTTTCTGCCTTTCACAGCCTTATAAGATTGTCCTCTTTTTGGCTTCAGACGTGAGGAATATTTATTTCATGGTAGGGAAATAATTCTTGATTGGAGCCTTCAAGGCTGACTACATAGTTTATTAGGTTAAAAAGATGATGTCTTCTGGTGGCTTCATGCTGGAAAAGATTTCTTTTTTTTAAAAGGAAAATTCTGTTGTGGCACCCTAAAGAGAGATCCTACATTGTTGCTTCTCCCCAAAAAGAAACCTGTGCAGCCTTCATGGCTGGCAACATTTCAATGCAACAAACAGAAGCAAGAGTTTTCTGGATTTCACAGCCTTACAACATTTTCCTCTTTTTGGCTTCAGGCCTGAGGAATATTTATTTCATGGTAGGGAAATAAATCTAGATTCGAACCTTAGGGGCTGACTACATAATTTCTTAGGTTGAAAAGTTGAGGTCTTCTGGTGGCTTCATGCTGGAGAAGATTTCCTTTCCTGTAAAAGAAAATTCAGTTGTAGCAACCTAAAGAGAGATCCTATAGTGTTGCTTCTACCTGAAAAGAATCCTGTGAAGCCTTCATGGCTGACAACATTTCAATGCAACAAACAGAAGCAAGAGTTTTCTGGCTTTCACAGCCTTACAGGATTTTCCACTTTTGGGCTTCAGGCCTGAGGAATATTTATTTCATAGTACTGAAATTAGTCTTGATTCGACCCTTCAAGACTGACTACATAGTTTGTTAGGTTTAAAAGTTGAGATCTTCTGGTGGCTTCATGCTAGAGAAGATTTCATTTTCTGTAAAAGAAAAGTCTGTTGTAGTGCCCTAAAGAAAGATCCTGTAGTGTTGCTTCTACTAGAAAAGAATCCTGTGCAGCCTTCATGGCTGACAACATTTCAATGCAACAAACAGAAGCAAGAGTTTTCTGGCTTTCACAGCCTTACAAGATTTTCCTCTTTTTGGCTTCAGACGTGAGGAATATTTATTTCATGGTAGGGAAATAAGTCTTGGTTGGAACCTATAAGGCTGACTATATAGTTTATTACATTAAAAAGTTTAGGTCTTCTGGTTGCTTCATGCTGGAGAAGATTTGCTTTTCTTTAAAAGAAAATTCTATTGTAGCACCCTAAAGAGAGATCCTATATTGTTGCTTCTACCCAAAAAGAAACCTGTGCAGCCTTCATGGCTGACAACATTTCAATGCAACAAACAGAAGCAAGAGTTTTCTGGCTTTCACAGCCTTACAGGATTTTCCACTTTTGGGCTTCAGGCCTGAGGAATATTTATTTCATGGAAGGGAAATAAGTCTTGATTCGACCCTTCAAGGCTGACTACATAGTTTGTTAGGTTGAAATGTTGAGGTCTTCTGGGGGCTTCATGCTGGCTCGGCCCCAGCTGTTGGTTGTGTCTGCTGAGCAATTCAGCACCCTGCTGATCAGCTTCTGTTAGCTCCCCTTCTCCTGAGGAGTCCTTAGCTTGTGGTAGTTTCAGGCTGACTGCACGGGTTAGGTTGCTGACTACATAGTTTGTTAGGTTGAAAAGTTGAGGTCTTCTGGTGGCTTCATGCTGGAGAAGATTTCCTTTCTAAAAAAAGAAAAGTATGTTATAGCACCCAAAAAAGAAATCCTACATTGTTGCTTCTACCAGAAAGGAATCCTGTGCAGCCTTCATGGCTGACAACATTTCCATGCAACAAACAGAAGCAAGAGTTTTCTGGCTTTCACAGCCTTACAAGATTTTCCTCTTTTTGACTTCAGACGTGAGGAATATTTATTTCATGGTAGGGATATAAAGCTTGATTCGAGCCTTCAAGGCTGACTACATAATTTATTACATGAAAAAGTTGAGGTCTTCTGGTGGCTTCATGCTGGAGAAGATTTGCTTTTCTTTAAAAGAAAATTCTGTTGCAGCAACCAAACGAGAGATCCTATATTGTTGCTTCTACCCGAAAAGAAACCTGTGTAGCCTTCATGGATGAAAACATTTCAGTGCAACAAACAGAAGCAAGAATTTTCTGGCTTTCACAGCCGTACAAAATTTTCCTCTTTTTGGCTTCAGGCCTGAGGAATATTTATTCCGTGGTGCCGAAATAAATCTTGATTGGAGCCTTCAAGTCAGACTACATAATTGATTACATGAAAAAGTTGAGGTCTTCTGGAGGATTCATGCTGGAGAAGATTTTCTTTTTTTAAAAAAAGAAAAGTATGTTGTAGAAACCCAAAAAAGAGATCCTACATGGCTGCTTCTACCAGAAAAGAATCCAGTGCAGCCTTCATGGCTGGCAACATTTCCATGCAACAAACAGAAGCAAGAGTTTTCTGGCTTTCACAGCCTTACAAGATTTTCCTCTTTTTGGCTTCAGACCTGAGGAATATTTATTTCATGGTAGGGAAATAAGTCTTGATTGAAGCCTTCAAGGCTGACTGCATTGTTTACTAGGTTGAAAAGTTGCGGTCTTCTGGTGGCTTCATGCTGGAGAAGATTTCCTTTTTTTAAAAGGAAAATTCTGTTGTGGCACCCTAAAGTGAGATCCTATATTGTTGCTACTGCCCAAAAAGAAACCTGTGCAGCCTTCATGGCTGACAACATTTCCATGCAACAAACAGAAGCAAGAGTTTTCTGGATTTCACAGCCTTACAACATTTTCCTCTAGGGATGTGCGTTTCGGCATTCAGAATGCCGAAAGAATGCCGAAACAAAAGTGTTTCGGCTTCTTTCGGGGAATGCCGAAACGTTTCGGGGAATGCCGAAACGTTTCGGGTAGCCGAAAGAAAAAAGCCGAAACGTTTCGGGATTCTTTCGGCTTTCTTTCGGCTTTTCAATGGGAAAATGCCTCCGTCTTCCCGGACGTCTGGGGGAGGCATTTTCCCACCGAATAAGCCCAAAATTGGTGGGGACCTTCCTCTAACCCTTCTCTAACAACCACCCATGTTTCAGACAGATTGGACTTTGGGGGGCCATGTTATGGCCCCCCAAAGCAGGTCCCCCCATCCTCCCATAAGAAAGCGAAGGAGCAGCATATTGTTAGCATGCTGCTACTCATCTTCTTCATTATTTCCTAAGGGGAAAAAATGAAGAAGCAGGCTTCCTTTGCCAGGGGTGGCATTTTGCATGCAAAATGCCCCCTCACCCTCAGGGGCCCTTCTCCCACCCCTCCTCCCACCCCCCACCAAGGCTCAGCCTGCTCCCACTTGGGGGGGCCATTTCATGGCCTCCCCAAGTAGGTGCTCTAATCTCTACCACTGACAGCTGGGGGAGGCTTGTCTTGCCAGGGGTGTTCCCACCATGCCCTTTGGTGTTCCCACCATCCTGTGAAGCCTTCATGGCTGACAACATTTCAATGCAACAAACAGAAGCAAGAGTTTTCTGGCTTTCACAGCCTTACAGGATTTTCCACTTTTGGGCTTCAGGCCTGAGGAATATTTATTTCATAGTACTGAAATTAGTCTTGATTTGACCCTTCAAGAGTGACTACATAGTTTGTTAGGTTTAAAAGTTGAGGTCTTCTGGGGGCTTCATGCTAGAGAAGATTTCATTTTCTGTAAAAGAAAAGTCTGTTGTAGTGCCCTGAAGAAAGATCCTATACTGTTGCTTCTACTAGAAAAGAATCCTGTGCAGCCTTCATGGCTGACAACATTTCAATGCAACAAAAAGAAGCAAGAGTTTTCTGGCTTTCACAGCCGTACAAAATTTTCCTCTTTTTGGCTTCAGGCCTGAGGAATATTTATTCCATGGTGCCGAAATAAATCTTGATTGGAGCCTTCAAGTCAGACTACATAATTGATTACATGAAAAAGTTGAGGTCTTCTGGTGGCTTCATGCTGGAGAAGATTTTCTTTTTTAAAAAAAGAAAAGTATGTTGTAGCACCCAAAAAAGAGATCCTACATTGTTGCTTCTACCAGAAAAGAATCCTGTGCAGCCTTCATGGCTGGCAACATTTCCATGCAACAAACAGAAGCAAGAGTTTTCTGGCTTTCACAGCCGTACAAAATTTTCCTCTTTTTGGCTTCAGGCCTGAGGAATATTTATTCCATGGTGCCGAAATAAATCTTGATTGGTGCCTTCAAGTCAGACTACATAATTGATTACATGAAAAAGTTGAGGTCTTCTGGTGGCTTCATGCTGGAGAAGATTTTCTTTTTTAAAAAAAGAAAAGTATGTTGTAGCACCCAAAAAAGAGATCCTACATTATTGCTTCTACCAGAAAAGAATCCTGTGCAGCCTTCATGGCTGGCAACATTTCCATGTAACAAACAGAAGCAAGAGTTTTCTGGCTTTCACAGCCTTACAAGATTTTCCTCTTTTTGGCTTCAGACGTGAGGAATATTTATTTCATGGTAGGGAAATAAGTCTTGATTGAAGCCTTCAAGGCTGACTACATTGTTTATTAGGTTGAAAAGTTGAGGTCTTCTGGTGGCTTCATGCTGGAGAAGGTTTCCTTTTTTAAAAAGGAAAATTCTGTTGTGGCACCCTAAAGTGAGATCCTATATTGTCGCTTCTGCCCAAAAAGAAACCTGTGCAGCCTTCATGGCTGACAACATTTCCATGCAACAATCAGAAGCAAGAGTTTTCTGGATTTCACAGCCTTACAACATTTTCCTCTTTTCGGCTTCAGGCCTGAGGAATATTTATTTCATGGTAGGGAAATAAATCTTGATTCGAACCTTAGGGGCTGACTACATAATTTCTTAGGTTGAATTGTTGAAGTCTTCTGGTGGCTTCATGCTGGAGAAGATTTCCTTTCCTGTAAAAGAAAATTCAGTTGTAGCAACCTAAAGAGAGATCCTATAGTGTTGCTTCTACCTGAAAAGAATCCTGTGAAGCCTTCATGGCTGACAACATTTCAATGCAACAAACAGAAGCAAGAGTTTTCTGGCTTTCACAGCCTTACAGGATTTTCCACTTTTGGGCTTCAGGCCTGAGGAATATTTATTTCATAGTACTGAAATTAGTCTTTATATGATCCTTCAAGAGGGACTACATAGTTTGTTAGGTTTAAAAGTTGAGGTCTTCTGGGGGCTTCATGCTAGAGAAGATTTCATTTTCTGTAAAAGAAAAGTCTGTTGTAGTGCCCTGAAGGAAGATCCTATACTGTTGCTTCTACTAGAAAAGAATCCTGTGCAGCCTTCATGGCTGACAACATTTCAATGCAACAAAAAGAAGCAAGAGTTTTCTGGCTTTCACATTCCTTTCAGGATTTTTCCTCTGTTTGGTTTTAAGCCTGAGGAATATTGATTTCATGGTAGGGTAATAAGTCTAGATTGGTGCCTTCAAGGCTGACTACATAATTTATTACATGAAAAAGTTGAGGTCTTCTGGTGGCTTCATGCTGGAGAAGATTTCCTTTTCTGTAAAAGAAAATTCTGTTGTAGTACCCTAAAGAGAGATCATATACTGTTGCTTCTACTAGGAAAGAATCCTGTGCAGCCTTCATGGCTGACATTTCAATGCAACAAACAGAAGCAAGAGTTTTCTGTCTTTCACATCCTTACAGGATTTTCCTCTGTTTGGTTTTAAGCCAGAGCAATATTGTTTTCATGGTAACATAATAAGTCTTGACTGGAGGCTTCAAGTCTGACTACATAGTTTATTACATTATAAAGTTGAGGTCTTCTGGTGGCTTCATGCTGGAGAAGATTTGCTTTTCTTTAAAAGAAAATTCTATTGTAGCACCCTAAAGAGAGATCCTATATTGTTGCTTCTACCCGAAAAGAATCCTGTGCAGCCTTCATGGCTGACAACACTTCAATGCAACAAAAAAAAGCAAGAGTTTTCTGGCTTTCACAGCCTTACAGGATTTTCCACTTTTTCGCTTCAGGCCTGAGGAATATTTATTTCATAGTACTGAAATTAGTCTTGATTCGACCCTTCAAGAGTGACTACATAGTTTGTTAGGTTTAAAAGTTGAGGTCTTCTGGGGGCTTCATGCTAGAGAAGATTTCATTTTCTGTAAAAGAAAAGTCTGTTGTAGTGCCCTGAAGAAAGATCCTATACTGTTGCTTCTACTAGAAAAGAATCCTGTGCAGCCTTCATGGCTGACAACATTTCAATGCAACAAAAAGAAGCAAGAGTTTTCTGGCTTTCACAGCCGTACAAAATTTTCCTCTTTTTGGCTTCAGGCCTGAGGAATATTTATTCCATGGTGCCGAAATAAATCTTGATTGGAGCCTTCAAGTCAGACTACATAATTGATTACATGAAAAAGTTGAGGTCTTCTGGTGGCTTCATGCTGGAGAAGATTTTCTTTTTTAAAAAAAGAAAAGTATGTTGTAGCACCCAAAAAAGAGATCCTACATTGTTGCTTCTACCAGAAAAGAATCCTGTGCAGCCTTCATGGCTGGCAACATTTCCATGCAACAAACAGAAGCAAGAGTTTTCTGGCTTTCACAGCCTTACAAGATTTTCCTCTTTTTGGCTTCAGAGGTGAGGAATATTTATTTCATGGTAGGGAAATACGTCTTGATTGAAGCCTTCAAGGCTGACTACATTGTTTATTAGGTTGAAAAGTTGAGGTCTTCTGGTGGCTTCATGCTGGAGAAGGTTTCCTTTTTTAAAAAGGAAAATTCTGTTGTGGCACCCTAAAGTGAGATCCTATATTGTTGCTTCTGCCCAAAAAGAAACCTGTGCAGCCTTCATGGCTGACAACATTTCCATGCAACAAACAGAAGCAAGAGTTTTCTGGCTTTCACATTCCTTACAGGATTTTCCTCTGTTTGGTTTTAAGCCTGAGGAATATTGATTTCATGGTAGGGTAATAAGTCTAGATTGGTGCCTTCAATGCTGACTACATAATTGATTACGTGAAAAAGTTGAGTTCTTCTGGTGGCTTCATGCTGGAGAAGATTTCCTTTTCTGTAAAAGAAAATTCTGTTGTAGTACCCTAAAGAGAGATCCTATACTGTTGCTTCTACTATGAAAGAATCCTGTGCAGCCTTCATGGCTGACAACATTTCAATGCAACAAACAGAAGCAAGAGTTTTCTGTCTTTCACATCCTTACAGGATTTTCCTCTGTTTGGTTTTAAGCCAGAGGAATATTGATTTCATGGTAACATAATAAGTCTTGACTGGAGCCTTCAAGTCTGACTACATAGTTTATTACATTAAAAAGTTGAGGTCTTCTGGTGGCTTCATGCTGGAGAAGATTTGCTTTTCTTTAAAAGAAAATTCTATTGTAGCACCCTAAAGAGAGATCCTATATTGTTGCTTCTACCCAAAAAGAAACCTGTGCAGCCTTCATGGCTGACAACATTTCAATGCAACAAAAAGAAGCAAGAGTTTTCTGGCTTTCACAGCCTTACAGGATTTTCCACTTTTGTGCTTCAGGCTTGGGGAATATTTATTTCATGGTAGGGAAATAATTCTTGATTCGAGCCTTCAAGGTTGAATACATTGTTTATTATGTTAAAAAGTTGAGGTCTTCTGGTGGCTTCATGCTGGAGAAGATTTTCTTTTTAAAAATAAGAAATGTATGTTGTAGTACTGTAAAGAGAGATCCTACATTGTTGCTTCTACTAGAAAAGAATCCTGTGCAGCCTTCATGGCAGACAACATTTCCATGCAACAAACAGAAGCAACAGTTTTCTGGCTTCCACAGCCTTACAAGATTTTCCTCTTTGTGGCTTCAGACCTGAGGAATATTTATTTCATGGTAGGGAAATAAGTCTTGATTGGAGCCTTCAAGGCTGACTATTTTTTATTACGTAAAAAATTGAGGTCTTCTGGGGGCTTCATGCTGGAGAAGATTTCCTTTTTTAAAAAAGAAAAGTATGTTGTAGCACTCAAAAAAGAGATCCTACATTGTTGCTTCTACCAGAAAAGAATCCTGTGAAGCCTTTATGGATGACAACATTTCCATGCAATAAACAGAAGCAAGACTTTTCCTGCTTTCACAGCCTTACAAGATTTTCCTCTTTTTGGCTTCAGACGTGAAGAATATATATTTCATGGTAGGGAAATAAGTCTTGGTTGGAACCTATAAGGCTGACTATATAATTTATTATGTTAAAAACTTGAGGTCTTCTGGTGGCTTCATGCTGGAGAAGATTTGCTTTTCTTTAAAAGAAAATTCTGTTGTAGCACCTTAAAGAGAGATCCTGTATTGTTGTTTCTACCCAAAAAGAAACCTGTGCAGCCTTCATGGCTGACAACATTTCAATGCAACAAACAGAAGCAAGAGTTTTCTGGCTTTCACAGCCTTACAAGATTTTCTTCTCTTTGGTTTGAGGCCTGAGGAATATTTATTTCATGGTAGGGAAATAATTCTTGATTCAAGCCTTCAAGGTTGAATACATTGTTTATTATGTTAAAAAGTTGAGGTCTTCTGGTGGCTTCATGCTGGAGAAGATTTTCTTTTTAAAAATAAGAAATGTATGTTGTAGTACTGTAAAGAGAGATCCTACATTGTTGCTTCTACTAGAAAAGAATCCTGTGCAGCCTTCATGGCAGACAACATTTCCATGCAACAAACAGAAGCAAAAGTTTTTTGGCTTCCACAGCCTTACAAGATTTTCCTCATTTTGGCTTCAGGCCTGAGGAATATTTATTTCATAGTAGGGAAATAAAGCTTGATTCGAGCCTTCAAGGCTGACTACATAATTTATTACATGAAAAAGTTGAGGTCTTCTGGTGGCTTCATGCTGGAGAAGATTTACTTTTCTTTAAAAGAATATTCTGTTGCAGCACCCAAAAGTGAGATCCTATACCCGAAAAAAACTTGTGCAGCCTTCATGGCTGAGAACATTTCGATGCAAAAAACAGAAGCAAGAGTTTTCTGGGTTTCAGAGCCTTACAAGATTTTTTTCTGTTTGGTTTTCGGCCTGAGGAATATTTATTTCATGGTAGAGAAATAATTCTTGATTCGAGCCTTCAAGGCTGACTATATAATTTATTACATGAAAAAGTTGAGGTCTTCTGGTGGCTTCATGCTGGAGAAGATTTGCTTTTCTTTAAAAGAAAATTCTGTTGCAGCAACCAAAAGAGACATCCTATACTGTTTCTTCTACCCGAAAAGAAACCTGTGCAGCCTTCATGGCTGACAACATTTCAGTGCAACAAACAGAAGCAAGAATTTTCTGGCTTTCACAGCCGTACAAAATTTTCCTCTTTTTGGCTTCAGGCCTGAGGAATATTTATTCCATGGTGGCGAAATAAATCTTGATTGTAGCCTTCAAGTCAGACTACATAATTGATTACATGAAAAAGTTGAGGTCTTCTGGTGGCTTCATGCTGGAGAAGATTTTCTTTTTTTAAAAAAAGAAAAGTATGTTGTAGCACCCAAAAAAGAGATCCTACATTGCTGCTTCTACCCAAAAAGAAACCTGTGCAGCCTTCATGGCTGACAACATTTCAATGCAACAAATAGAAGCAAGATTTTTCTGTCTTTCACAGCCTTATAAGATTGTCCTCTTTTTGGCTTCAGACGTGAGGAATATTTATTTCATGGTAGGGAAATAATTCTTGATTGGAGCCTTCAAGGCTGACTACAGAGTTTATTATGTTTAAAAGTTGATGTCCTCTGGTGGCTTCATGCTGGAGAAGATTTCCTTTTTTTTAAAGGAAAATTCTGTTGTAGAACCCTAAAGAGACAACCTACATTGTTGCTTCTACCAGAAAAGAATCCTGTGCAGCCTTCATTGCTGGCAACATTTCCATGCAACAAACAGAAGCAAGAGTTTTCTGGCTTTCAGAGCCTTACAAGATTTTTTTCTGTTTGGTTTTCGGCCTGAGGAATATTTATTTCATGGTAGAGAAATAATTCTTGATTCGAGCCTTCAAGGCTGACTATATAATTTATTACATGAAAAAGTTGAGGTCTTCTGGTGGCTTCATGCTGGAGAAGATTTGCTTTTCTTTAAAAGAAAATTCTGTTGCAGCAACCAAATGAGAGATCCTATATTGTTGCTTCTACCCAAAAAGAAACCTGTGCAGCCTTCATGGCTGACAACATTTCAGTGCAACAAACAGAAGCAAGAATTTTCTGGCTTTCACAGCCGTACAAAATTTTCTTCTTTTTGGCTTCAGGCCTGAGGAATATTTATTCCATGGTGGCGAAATAAATCTTAATTGGAGCCTTTAAGTCAGACTACATAATTGATTACATGAAAAAGTTGAGGTCTTCTGGTGGCTTCATGCTGGAGAAGATTTGCTTTTCTTTAAAAGAAAATTCTGTTGCAGCAACCAAACGAGAGATCCTATATTGTTGCCTCTACCCGATAAGAAACCTGTGCAGCCTTCATGGCTGACAACATTTCAGTGCAACAAACAGAAGCAAGAGTTTTCTGGATTTCACAGCCTTACAACATTTTCCTCTTTTTGGCTTCAGGCCTGAGGAATATTTATTTCATGGTAGGGAAATAAATCTTGATTCGAACCTTAGGGGCTGACTACATAGTTTCTTAGATTGAAAAGTTGAGGTCTTCTGGTGGCTTCATGGTGGAGAAGATTTCCTTTCCTGTAAAAGAAAATTCAGTTGTAGCAACCTAAAGAGAGATCATAGAGTGTTGCTTCTACCTGAAAAGAATCCTGTGAAGCCTTCATGGCTGACAACATTTCAATGCAACAAACAGAAGCAAGAGTTTTCTGGCTTTCCCAGCCTTACAGGATTTTCCACTTTTGGGCTTCAGGCCTGAGGAATATTTATTTCATAGTACTGAAATTAGTCTTGATTCGACCCTTCAAGACTGACTACATAGTTTGTTAGGTTTAAAAGTTGAGGTCTTCTGGTGGCTTCATGCTAGAGAAGATTTCATTTTCTGTAAAAGAAAAGTCTGTTGTAGTGCCCTAAATAAAGATCCTATACTGTTGCTTCTACTAGAAAAGAATCCTGTGCAGCCTTCATGGCTGACAACATTTCAATGCAACAAACAGAAACAAGTGTTTTCTGGCTTTCACATTCCTTACAGGATTTTCCTCTGTTTGGTTTTAAGCCTGAGGAATATTGATTTCATGGTAGGGTAATAAGTCTAGATTGGTGCCTTCAAGGCTGACTACATAATTTATTACATGAAAAAGTTGAGGTCTTCTGGTGGCTTCATGCTGGAGAAGATTTCCTTTTCTGTAAAAGAAAATTCTGTTGTAGTACCCTAAAGAGAGATCCTATACTGTTGCTTCTACTAGGAAAGAATCCTGTGCAGCCTTCATGGCTGACATTTCAATGCAACAAACAGAAGCAAGAGTTTTCTGTCTTTCACATCCTTACAGGATTTTCCTCTGTTTGGTTTTAAGCCAGAGGAATATTGATTTCATGGTAACATAATAAGTGACTGGAGCCTTCAAGTCTGACTACATAGTTTATTACATTAAAAAGTTGAGGTCTTCTGGTGGCTTCATGCTGGAGAAGATTTGCTTTTCTTTAAAAGAATATCTATTGTAGCACCCTAAAGAGAGATCCTATATTGTTGCTTCTACCCAAAAAGAAACCTGTGCAGCCTTCATGGCTGACAACATTTCAATGCAACAAAAAGAAGCAAGAGTTTTCTGGCTTTCACAGCCTTACAGGATTTTCCACTTTTGGGCTTCAGGCCTGAGGAATATTTATTTCATGGTAGGGAAATAAGTCTTGATTCGACCCTTCAAGACTGACTACAAAGTTTGTTAGGTTGAAAGGTTGAGGTCTTCTGGGGGCTTCATGCTGGAGAAGATTTCCTTTTTTAAAAAAGAAAAGTATGTTGTAGCACCCAAAAAAGAGATCCTACATTGTTGCTTCTACCTATAAGGCTGACTACATAGTTTATTACATTAAAAAGTTGAGGTCTTCTGGTGGCTTCATGCTGGAGAAGATTTGCTTTTCTTTAAAATAAAATTCTGTCGTAGCACCCTAAAGAGAGATCCTTTATTGTTGCTTCTGCCTGAAAAGAAACCTGTGCAGCCTTCATGGCTAACAACATTTCCATGCAACAAACAGAAGCAACAGTTTTCTGGCTTTCACAGCCTTACAAGATTTTCCTCTTTGTGGCTTCAGACCTGAGGAATATTTATTTCATGGTAGGGAAATAAGTCTTGATTGGAGCCTTCAAGGCTGACTACATTGTTTATTACATAAAAAATTGAGGTCTTCTGGGGGCTTCATGCTGGAGAAGATTTCCTTTTTTAAAAAAGAAAAGTATGTTGTAGCACCCAAAAAAGAGATCCTACATTGTTGCTTCTACCAGAAAAGAATCCTGTGATGCCTTCATGGCTGACAACATTTCCATGCAACAAACTGAAGCAAGACTTTTCCTGCTTTCACAGCCTTACAAGATTTTCCTCTTTTTGGCTTCAGACGTGAGGAATATTTATTTCATGGTAGGGAAATAAGTCTTGATTGGAACCTATAAGGCTGACTACATAGTTTATTACATTAAAAAGTTGAGGTCTTCTGGTGGCTTCATGCTGGAGAAGATTTGCTTTTCTTTAAAATAAAATTCTGTCATAGCACCCTAAAGATAGATCCTTTATTGTTGCTTCTGCCTGAAAAGAAACCTGTGCAGCCTTCATGGCTAACAACATTTCCATGCAACAAACAGAAGCAAGAGTTTTCTGACTTTCACAGCCTTACAAGATTTTCCTCTTTTTGGCTTCAGACCTGAGGAATATTTATTTCATGGTAAGGAAATATGTCTTGATTGGGGCCTTCAAGGCTGACTACATTGTTTATTATGTTGAAAAGTTGAGGTGTTCTGGTGGCTTCATGCTGGAGAAGATTTCCTTTTTTTTAAAGGAAAATTCTGTTGTGGCACCCTAAAGAGAGATCCTATATTGTTGCTTCTGCCCGAAAAGAAACTTGTGCAGCCTTCATGGCTGACAACATTTCCATGCAACGAACAGAAGCAAGAGTTTTCTGGCTTTCACAGCCTTACAAGATTTTCCTCTTTTTGGCTTCAGACATGAGGAATATTTATTTCATGGTAGGGAAATAATTCTTGATTCGAGCCTTCAAGGCTGACTACATAGTTATTATGTTAAAAAGTTGATGTCTTCTGGTGGCTTCATGCTGGAGATTTCCTTTTCTTTAAAGGAAAATTCTGTTGTAGCACCCTAAAGAGAGATCCTATATTGTTGCTTCTCCCCAAAAAGAAACCTGTGCAGCCTTCATGGCTGACAACATTTCAATGCAACAAACAGAAGCAAGAGTTTTCTGGCTCTCCCAGCCTTACAAGATATTCCTCTTTTGGGCTTCAGGACTGAGGAATATTTATTTCATACTCTCTTTGAGGGTCACATGGAGAGCCGTTGCTCTTGCTCCCAACCTCAGTTCGGAAACTTCTTGAGGAATGTATTTAGTGGGGAAAATTTCTTCTTCAAATTTTTATTCCTGCTGCCTTGCTTGTTGTGATGGGGGGCCGTACTGTGCCATAGACAGCCAGCCTCAACAGTCATATCAGCCACACCCAAGACAGGCGCTCTTAACTGAAAGGGTAAAAAGTACCTAATAACTTTTTAAATAGGGTTAGAAATGTTTTCAATAAAAATAAAAGTATAAATGTTTTAAATAATAATTAAGCTAAAAGTATTGAATGGTTAAATAACTCTAATCATCAGTAAATTTTTATAATTACTTAATAAATGTCTAACATTCTAGAAGTAACTCAGAAACCCACACAGGGAGATTTTGAGGTTGCGCTCTCCCAGCCAGCATATCTGGAGGGGAGCAGTCTTTCCCACCTGAGTTCCAGCTCCAAAAATTACCAAATCATGACTGAAGCAGGGTTGAAGTCCATCAGGGTGACCTATGGGAGAACAACAGTTAATAGCTGAGCGACTTGTTGTTTCCTATAAAAATAAGCAGGTTTCTGTCCACTGGCTGCTTGAAGCCTGCTACTCTTTGCTTAGAGAGAAAGCCAGTGAGATGGTTTCTGTGCCTGACCACTTTTTTCCTGAATGAAAGAGCAGCAATGCATGCTGTGGTGGCATAAAGCCTCACATGCATTAATGAACAATAACTAGGCAGGGATTCTCTTTGGGGCTACAGTCTGGCCATTTCCTCCCATAGTCTTCTTTGAAGGACTCTTCTGTGCCTGTGACCTGCTGTCAGCATTTGAACCTGTGGCGTAATGATTCGCATCGAGAGGAACTCCATTCCAGTAGGGTAAGCTGGTCTTCTGTCAGTATTCTGCAGAGATGGACTTCATTTTTTTGTTGGAATGAAAGTCCAGAATATTTTTAAGTTGTTAAGCCTTTTTTTTTAAAAAGAAGCCATTTTTAATTTTGTTCATAATAGTGTATTTTCTTGCCAAATGTGGTTTGGAACTGACAGTATTGGAGGACCGCTTTTGGCCTTTCAACCTACCCTCCCACTGCAATCATTGGTGGCCCTGCTTTTGGGTTCTCCTGCCTTCTGAAATTAGGAGGGTGGCAACCTGGGAGAGGGCCTTCACAGTAGGACATCGAAACTTTGTAACTGCCTCCCCAGGGAGATTTGTCTGCCCCTTCTATTACACTCTTCCACAAGCAGGTGGACACACCTTTGTTCTGCTTAACATTATTTTTGTGAGCCCTCCTCTATGCCCGAAGTTTTCATTGCTCTTTTTAGCTTGTGTATGTATTTTAATGCATTAATATTTTTCAATGTTTCTGTCTAACTAGAGATTGTCATCCTGCTGTGTCCATGAGGTTCAGGGGCAGCTGTGAGGGGAGGTTGGAGGCTGCATAGTTCCTGCTTCAAGGAACATCTGCAAAAAGGTAAGTTGTGTCTATTATTGTCCAGTGTGAATGTCAGTATGTTTTTGTATTTATTTTGCAGGAAAGACTTCATGGCTGAAAAATATGTTGATGGGTACTGAACAGAGAGAATCAGAATAGTATTTATGTAATGTTTCTGAGTAATCAACGTATAATTTCATGCACCATGATTGAAGTAGCAACAGGAACTTCAGGTCCAGAAGCACCTGAAAGACCAACTCGATTTCCAGGTCATGAGCTGTCAAGAGTAAAAAATCCCTCCCTCACAAGCTCATGCCCTGGCCCCATAGCATTAAAAAATGTGAACCATGTACAAGAGGGTTACCTTAACCATAGACTGAACTAGCTAACTCACTAAGACTGAACAAGCTGAGTATTTTTTTTTCTGGATAATTTTAGAGAAGAACTGGGAACAGCAACATCCCATGGCATGCATGAAGAAGAATCTCTTGCATTTAAAGGAACCAGGAGGCTTGGACTGGCTTTAACCTTAAAGAGACTTACTCCATATTGACAAAGTGGGGTTGTAGTAGTGGCTTCCTGCTGGACCCATGTGTATTAGATAAAGAAGTTGAGGTCTTCTGGTGACTTCATGTTGGAGAAGATTTCCTTACCTGTAAAAGAGAGAAGTCTGTTGTGACACCCTAAGGAGAGATCTTATATAATTGTATCTAAAACCAGAAAGGAGTCCTGTGCAGTCTTCATGGCTGAAAACATTTTAATACACCGAGCAGGAACAGAAATCTTGGAGAGGCTTTCACAGCCTAACAAGGTTTTCCATCATGGAAAGGGGAATCCTTCTGGCTTAAGGCCTGAAGTGGTTTTATTGTCTAGAAGGGGGAAAGGAGTCTATTGGCACCTACAAGGCAAACCATGTTATGAGACTTGTTTCTGGCTACCGTGGGTCCTCTTGTATTGTGCGTGGAGAAAATGTCAATGCATGTAACTGACACTGGATGCTTGTACTAGCTTTAACTATGAAAGATATATTCCTTATTAATGCTACTATGGCTTCATGCTGGTTCCTCGTTTATTAAATAAAGAACAAGCCAAGGTTTTCTGTGCGCTTCATGCGGAAGAAGAGTTCCGCATGAGGCCTTCAAGGCCTACCACATTGTATGAATTTTTCATAGTCTCTGTGAGGGTCACACGGACAGACGTTGCTCTAGCTCACAGCCACAGTTTGGAAACTTCTGGAGGAAGGTATTAGGTGGGAAAAATTTCTTCTTCAGAAGTTTATTCCTGCTGCCTTGCTTTTTGTGATGGGGGGGGGGCGTGCTGTGCCATAGGCAGCCAGCGTCAACAGTCATATCAGCCACACCCAAGACAGGTGCTCTTAACTGAAAGGGCAAAAGGTACCTAATAACTTTTTAAATAGGGTTAGAAATGTTTTCAATAAAAATAAAAGTATAAATGTTTTAAATAATTAAGCTAAAATTAATGAATGGTTAAATAACTATAATCGTCATTAATAACTTTTTATAATTAAATAATTTACTTAATAAATGACTAACATTCTAGAAGTAACTCAGAAATCCACAGAACCATGTATTGTTGCTGTGCTGTCCCAGCTAGCACATCTGGAGGGAGCAGTCTTTCCCACCTGACTTCCAGCTCCAGAAGTTTCCAAATCATGACTGAAGCAGGGGTGATGTCCATCAGGGTGACCTATGGGAGAACAACAGTTAATAGCTGAGCGACTTGTTGTTTCCTGTAAAAATAAGCAGGTGTACGCTGGCTGCTTGAAGCCTACTGCTCTTTGCTTAGAGAGAAAGCCAGTGAGATGGTTTCTGTGCCTGACCACTTTTTTCCTAAATGAAAGAGCAGCAATGCATGCTGTGATGGCATAAAGCCTCACATGCGTTAATGAACAATAACAAGGCAGGGAATCTCTTTGGGGCTATAGTTTGGCCAGGTCCTCCCATAGTCTGTGCAAGATCTCTGAAGGACTCCTCTGTGCCTGTGGCTTGCTGTCAGCATTTGAACCTAGGGCAGAGTGATTCGCATTGGGAGGAACTCCATTCCAGTAGGTAAGCCACTCTTCACTCAGTATTCAACAGAGAGAGACCTCCTACCTTTGTTGGAAAGAATGTCCAGAATATTTTAAAATTGTTAAGCCACTTCTTTAAAAAAAAGATATACAGGAAAGTAACTTTAAACCCTGAGAATTCGCTAAGGTTGAGCAAGTTTATGTTTTTTTCTGTATTTTAGAGAAGAAATAGAAGTGTCCATACATCTTCTCATGGCGTGGAGAAGATTTTATTGCCTCTGCAAGAACAGGAGGCTTTGTCTGGCTTTAACTTTCCAGAGGTTTATTCTGTATTAAGCAAGTGGGATTCTTGTGGAGGCTTCGTACCAGACCGTTGTTTATTAGATTAAAAATGTTGAGATATTCTGGTGGCTTCATGCCTGAGAAGATTTCCTTATCTGTGCAAGAAAGAGGATTGTATTGGCACCCTAAAGACTTCTCATAGATTATTGTAACTAAACCAGAGTGGAGTCCTGTGCCGTCTTCGTGGCTGACAACATTTCTGTGCAGGTAACAGAAGCAGGAGTCTTGTAGCTTTCACAGGAATCGAACCAGTGAACCTATATTCTTCCACTCTCTCCCTGGGGACTTGTCCTCTTTTTGCATGACTGTTAAATTTTCTGAGGAGTGATTTTGTCAAAAGCTTTTTTGAAGTCTAAGAATATGTCTCCTGGATTGTCCTTATACATGTGTTTTCAGTTCAGAAAAAAGATATCTACGGGGGGAAAATGCTGGAAGTTTGTAAAATTATCCCTCAGTAATGTTTCCTTTATATGCTTAATCTTTCATTAATTACAGTTTCCAACACTACCTGGAACAGACTAACTAAACTGGGCTATAATTTCCTGCATCTTCTCAAGATTCCCCCCCTCCCTTAGCTTCTAATAAAATTACATTCACAACCCTGGCCCTTTTCACACTACTTACCTGCTCCCAGAACGTTGCAAAATATCGTGCAAAAACCTCAGAAGATAGCATCTTCTCGCGAGAGTTTTGCGCAACATCGCACAAAACTCTCGTGAAAAGACGCTATCTTCCGCGTTTTTTGTGCGATATTTCGCAACGTTCCGGGAGCAGATAAGTAGTGTAAAAAGGGCTCCTCTAATTATCAGGGAGGCTAATTTTAGCAGCCAAATGCATAATTCCATTACAAGTTTAGGAATTTTGCATTTATGACCTAAGTGCATTTGGGCATATGCTGTTTGGACCCAGTGACTTTTTAGTTTTTAATGTTATCCATCAGCCTCAGACGACATCTTTCATCATCTGTTTAACTCAGTTCTTCCAACACCTTCCCAAATACATGCTGACAGACTCCTGTATTCATTGATTGGATGTTGCATCCATATTAAAGATAACTCTTTTGCTTCAAAGAATAGACAAGGTTATCTTGAACTGCTTAGCATGCTTCATTTAGCAGTGCTGTGATGCATCTTTAGCTCTCCCTGGCATTACCTGACTGTGGCAAGAAAATTTTGATTTGGATGGAAAAAATCAACTAATTATTAAGGGTAGAACATAGATCCAGTACAGGCCTGATTAAACTCCTAACAGGCTGAGTGGCAAGCGTTTACCGCTTGCAGTCTGGAGGGCAATAAAGTAATTGCTAATTGACAAAGAGCACATGAGAAGCCCTTTGACCTTATGCAGCTAAATTGTTCTATAACAGGAGGTAAGGTCATAGATCCAGAGGAGTTAGCCGTGTTACTCTAGTAGCAAAATCAAAAAGAGTCCAGTAGCACCTTTAAGACTAACCAATTTTATTGTAGCATAAGCTTTCGAGAATCAAGTTCTCTTCATCAGATGCCTGATCAAAACTGGGCAGATACAGAAGAGGAGGGGAGAAGAGAGAGAGAGAGAGGAAAGAACATATATCACAAAGAGACAGAATGCAATTAGCGTGGAGGCAATCAAAACATTCCTTTGCTTGGAAATGTAAACATCTCCTTTTGGTGTGCAGTCAGTTTGCCGTATTAGTTTGTAGCAGTGAAGGTATCCAATTCCTATGTAGTATAAGCCTTTGATAACCACAGCTCTCCCTGCCAGCTGCATCTGACAAAGAGAACTGTGGTCCCCGAAAGGAGGTAAGGTGGTTAGCTCCGGTCTTATCTCTGTGAATTGGAAAAACAACCAGGCTTAAGCTGGAAAAGCGTGAAATTCTTTTCTGTAATTTATATCATCAGATGTTTTTGTATCAAAATATATTTTCTGTCTTGTAAGAAGTGATGTATTGATTTCATTGTTTAGGAACATTTTTCTGTATTTTTAAAGGAGAACAAAGCAAATGTAATTGATGATTGTAACAACTTACCAAACTCCTTGATCTTTCCCTATAAAAGGCTTGAGCCCTCCAAAGTTTGGGGCTGAAAGTGCCAGCCTGCAGAGAGTCTGATTCCTGAGGCTTGCACCTCAGCCAAGAGCTCTTTTTTTTAGGGGAATCGATTGGCTATTTTCTTTTCTTTGTTTCTCTGTCTTAAACATTGGGCATTTTAGGGGATTTTTTGTATTGCTGTTTTACTTGTGTTCACCGCCAAGGCCCCTGCATGGCGCCTTTTGGCTTGTGTATTCTTGTATGCTGAAGTATTTTAATAAACATTGTTAGATTTGGTTAAGGACATTTTGGAGTTAAGTTTTTGTAGTGTTAAGGGTCAGTTAGTCTAGGGCAAGGTTCAGAGATGCACCACACTTACTACATGCCTTGGTAAGGGGTAACCGAGCAAGGACCCTAGGTTGTCATCATGAGCCCCAGACGAGCTGGGGGAAATAATTCTTGTGACACTGATCTTTGGGTTTCATTGGAAAACCTGTCTCCTCACTGTCCCAAGGGTACACAAACCCATCCACCAATGTCTTGCAGCATCCTTAGCCCAAGGAACTTTAGGCCATAATAAACATGTTAGTTTTTAAAATGCCACAAGAGGCTCACTGCAATAAACTAAGTCAAGCCACCTCTCTGGAATTGTAATGGATTGCAGTTGTCAGAGAGCCCTTAGCAACCTCTTAAGCAGTCTTCCTTTCAAGGGCAGGATCCAGCGCTCAGACAGGACGCTCATGCTGGAGGCAAAATGCCATTGATTGGGGGGAGGTAACTAAGAGCAGCAAGTTCTCCGAGTGTGCATGGGAATATGCCTTGCCAACTACATGATGCTTTCTACCAATGGAATATCCTTGCAATCCTATGAAAACAATAATGCAGGACAGGGTTTTGCTTTTTTGGTCTGTGCACACCAGTGTTGTTTAGAGATAAACCCCACTGCTTCTCATTTCGCCCCACCAGAGCAAATAACAGTTTGACCATATATGGATGTGAGAAGGGGAGGATGCTGAGTGCTTCATCATGAAACTGCCCACCCAGAGATCTCAACTAACACAAAACACTAGTTGGAGGTAAACCAAAATTGCTTACACATTCATAAATATGTTTTCCAGAAAAGTGGAAGGTGCTAAAGTGCTGGACAAAAATATATAGGTATAATATATGCAAATCTAATCCAACATCCAGTAAATCATTTTCCTATCAATCAATAATACATCCAATACCATACAATAGATAACACACAAAAATACTTCAGTTCTTAATAGAAAATCTCATACAGTACAACCAACCGGTGAAGAGAATCCTACATAAGGAGAACCATAAGAAGTAAATTGTAAAGTAGACGTAATAAGAGTTCCAAAGATTGTATCTCAGTCTTTTTCTTTTCAGGTGGTGTAGTGCTTTCCAAAGCGGGCAGATTTTCCAAGGTGATAACAGCAGTCTAGAAAATCATGTTGAGAATGGAGTTGAAGCTGAAGAGCCTAACGGGTTTTGCCAGCATATCACACATCCTGTTTTGCAATAAACTTTTTCAAAGGCTCATATTCAATAAAGCATTCACTGTAATAAAAATAGGAATATCAATAAATTCAAAAGCTTCAGTCTCTTAAAGATGCTGTCTTTATTCATACTAAACCCACAGTTATTTACTTACAGCCTGTAGGCACATTCTGTTGCAACACCAAGTTGGTCTAAAGCTGACCAGCAAAGCCATATGAGGCAACATTTGCAATTCTAATTTAGGCAGCCATCAATTTGCTAACTCCTGACATTTTAAAGAAACAGACACAATTTCATAAAAAACACACTCAGCTTCATTATTTAGTCCATATGGGACAGGAGAATTTAATCTTAAAATCCATTCAGACTCTGTAATATTTTTTATTGTATATCATAATTAAGAGAAGCTTTTATAACACATAGTACTGAGATCTTAAAGTCTCTGCAGTCCTGATGGCACTGTATAAAATGAGAAACTAGGGGGGCTTCTATGTTCTTATTCTTAATTCTTGATATGTTTTTGAATTCTAATATTTAATCGACAGGAACTACATATAACAAAGGGGAACTACACTGTATCACATACACCACATTGGGGGTCTTAAACATAGAGAAAGCAGAAATATATAAGGGTTAGTTTGTCTTGGGGTTCGTGATAAGTAAAACCTTAATGGAAAGACTGTATATATTACAATTTCAACAAGGGAAATGTCCTTTTGGCTGTTTTACTGTGTTTGGAGAATCCTGGAAATTAGAATGTACAAGGATATTCCTCAGATTCCTTGTTCTCCTATATCCAATAGTGGGTGAGCCAGCTATGTCCCTCACAATATGCCAGTGTTTGTGTGTAGTTCTACTGATGGCCAATGACAATGGGGTGTAGTTGACTGCCCATCTAGTTCTGCTGTCCAGTTCTCTATTTTTTGGGGTAAGCAACAGGCTCTGGGGTATATGAGCTGCTTTTCTATCAGCTTCTTGAATGATCCTCATAGGGTAACCCTGTGACAAAAAAGAGCTATCTAGAGTTTTGCTTCTGCTCACAAAATCCATGTTTCTGGATGAGTTTCTTTCTATCCTAAGTTATTGCCTGTTGGTATATTCTTTCTCAGATGTCCTGGGTGGAAGGATGAGAAGTGTAGGAAGGGGCATCTATCTATCAGTTTCTTAAAGTGATATACAGCTAATTTTCAGTCTCTATAAAGAGAGTGATATCCCAACAACTATTGCATTGTATGTTGCCATTCCATGTGAAATGGATATTGGTGTCAACAGTGTTTAGCCCTTCAACTAGTGCCCCAGCATGGTCTGAATTATTCATAATCAAGAAAATGTCATCAAGGTACCATTTAAAGAAACAAATCTCTTTATAATAAGGGTTAATTCCCCCATGCAATGCGTGGCTCTATTTGAGATGTGACATATATAAGTTAGTTATGGAGGGGACAGTGGAACAACCTATCACCACTCCCTTCATCTGGTAGCAATACTGTTCACAAAAACTGAAATAATTCTTTTCCAAAACAATATCAAGGAGGTCAAGGGCAGGGGGACTAATTCTTCCGGGCATACAAAGCTGTTTCTATCACTCTTCTGGCTCTTGTGGGTGGGTGGGGGGTCGAGGTATATGAAATTTAACATCTAGTGCAGTTTTGAGGACTTCCAAGTTTTCTACCATCATGGTGTTGTTAATATAAGCAGGGGTTCTTTGCACAAAAGATTGGATAAAACTGTCAAGATAAGCCATTAAAAATTAGAATACAAGAACATCTATCAAGAATGAAGAATAGTAACATAGAAGCCCCCTTATTTTCTCATTTTATACAGTGACATCTGGACTGCAGAGACTTTGTCTGGCTTGAAGGGGGGGAGGTCTTGTTGAGGTAAATAAACACAGAGATAAGGCAGCTAGCAGTGACTGATCAAAGTCATCAGGAGTTACAGAGTGATGACAGGTAGCTATCACATGATATCAGCCAGGTGATGTATCAAGGACATTTGGGCTGGCACAGTGAATCAGCACTGTGCTGTGATAGGCTAGTAATTAATATATAAGAATGCAGAGTCTTTTACTGTAGAAAGCTCCAGGTCTGCGGGTTGCTGGTGAAGCACTTTGTCAGCCAACGTAATAAGTCTGTAATGTATCCACCTGTAAATTGTATAATACACCATTTGTACTAAAGCTTGGTGTGTCGTGTCTTCTCCTGAACCCACCACTGAGGACAGTGCAACATAAGCAGACCGCGACAGTTCTATTGTCGGTACAAATTTCAGCCTTTGCCTTTCCCCTGCCCCCAACAAGTCTATATGCAAGTCAGGATGCTTGTTGCTTTGGGGGGAGGGGGAAGTGTAGCTACTGTCTATTCCTTCCTCTGGTTTCTGGATCCCTGGTTATCAGTCAATTAGTTCAAATGAAATGTTTATCTCAGGTGAATGCTGCCTACCTATTGCACTGTGCAAGGACTGAAACTACTGCCCCATTTCAGCCTGCCTTGCCTGGCTTTCAGTGGGTCCAACCACTATGTTTCCTCTACTCTAGCATGTGGTCCTGGGAGCCACATTTACATTCAATCTGAAAGTTGTTGCAGAGGCAGTAAGACTGCACAACTCTCAGCACAAATGTGCCATTCAGAATCATCTAGTTTGGTGGCAAGTGGCATGCACCTGACTGTGGGTGCGGAGTCACTCTCTGTTCCAGCCTCTCCTGCCACCCAGACAATTAAAACCTGACAGTGAGTTGCCAGAAAAAACAGGCTGAAATTCTTCTGCCTGGCCAAAAATATTGGAAGTCGTGCTCTTAGGAGTCAGAGCACTTATATTTCTGATTGAGATGTAGTTCAGGTCAGATTGTGGCCCAGACTGAAGTTCCAGGTCACCTCCATCTCCTGTAATTCCTTTGGTGGTGCCTCCTTTTGCAAGGGGAGTGAGACTTGAACAGAAAAGCAAGAAGTTAATAAATTCTCCAAATAATAAATTGCTTGCTGATACTTTAGTCAATGAAAAATATCTCCCTGGGCTAGTAGAGCAGAGACAAGAAAAGGATCAGGGGTCCCTCATGTAACTTTAGCTGAACTGATCCCTAGTTCACCTGTAGATTTCTTGATCCAAATCTGGGCCAATCAATAGACTTGTGCTCTTTGCCTTTGGGGACACCTTCCCATCCACAACAGCTGCCTTGCTGAACAGCTACAGGAAGTGGAGAAGAATCTAATGAGTTTTCCAGAGTCCCTGCACCTTGTTGGAGGCTGGCTGCAGTCCCCGTTCCCCACCAAAATGAGTTAAAAGGGCCCATCTAGAGGCTTGAATTTCTCAAGGATTAAGTTCTCTCCAGAGAGTGAGAAGCTGCTTCTACCAAATCTTATTCTTCCTAAGATAGATAAATAAATCAATACAGAGCTCGTTGGCACCTGAAAGACCCGTTCTCTGGCCAAGACACCCAAGTGACTGGCTAGGGAAGACCCATGAAGAAGGTGTCTGCTGGGGAAACCAGGTCTCCCTCTTCTCTGCCCTCCAACACTTGATAGAGCAATGGGGGGGGGGGATAGCCAAAAAAAGGCATGTTGTCACTTCTAACATATACCTGGAAGTAATGTCACATTGCCCCAAATGTATGGTTTGACCCCAACTGCATGGTTTACTGCAGCATTTTAGCAAATCCCAAAAGTGGCACATTGTGTGATGTCACTTCTGGATACTGGCGAGCAATGACATTGCACAATTGGCACAATGTCATCACTCCTCGTCCCCACACCCTCCCTCTGCCACTGTGCCTGCTGATACACCACAGGAGGCAACCGGCATCCTTTTCTGGGCCTACTAGGTCCCTCTCCCCCAAAAGCTTTGCCTTCCAAGGCACTACTCCCAAATCTCCAGGAATTTCCCAAGCCAGAGTTGGCAACTGTAGAGCCCATAGTACCATTGGCTGGGTCCAAGCCAAGTCCTTGTGCTGTTGCTGCAGGGGCTTGGGTTGGACTGGGTCAGTTGTAGCAAGGGCCCAGGAAAGGATGGTATACTTGGAGGCAACAAAGAACCTTGAATCTGCTAACAACATTCTTGCATCAGACGTTTGGTGAGCCACAAGGCACTTCCCTGGAATTTCTTCCTAGAAAAAAATGTAATTATGGGCTGCTACTCCTTTCCAAAAATGCACTCTTTTAAATCCAAAATCCATTTCAGACATGAGTTCTCCTGGACTGAGATGAAACTGTAGTTAACTTTTCCCCTAACTTGGCTGTAATGATTTTAAGTAAATGTGTGCATGTGTCTTTAAATGATTGGTGTGAGATAGGTGAAGAGTGGGGTTGAAAGAGAGGGATGAGTGAGTGATATGATTGGTTGATGACTGAGAGTGTGGGCAGAGTGAATGCAGTTTTAGACTGAGAGTAGAGAGCAAAGTTTCAGTCAGGAGAAAGCAGGCAAGCTGTGTGCTGCCTGAGCAGGTTTAAGCATTTCTGTGAAAAATATTGAGTCAGGAGAAAGCAGGCAAGCTGTGTGCTGCCTGAGCAGGTTTAAGCATTTCTGTGAAAAATATTGAGTCAGGAGAAAGCAGGCTAGCTGTGTGCTGCCTGAGCAGTTTTGAGCATTTCTGTGAGAAATATTCAGTCAGGAGAAAACAGACTAGCTGTGTGCTGCCTGAGCAGGTTTAATCATTTCTGTGAGAAATATTGAGTGAGGAAAAGAGAGGCTAGCTGTGTGCTGCCTGAGCAGGTTTAAGCATTTCTGTAAAAAATATTGAGTGTAGCCAGCTGCCCGCTTTAAGAACTATGGACTCTGTTACCAGCAATCAGCGATTCTGCCATCTGTGCCAGCCTCCCCATTTTGGACTATGAACTCCGTTGTCAATGCCTGTCTCCTGAACCAGAGATCCTGCCATTTGTGCCAGTTTCCTGACTGTATGACTTATGGACTCTGTCACCCATGCCTGCCCTCTGCCTCCCTGGATTAGGGACTCTCTCTCTCTTGCCCTAAGACCTGTTGCTAGACATGAACTTTACCTTGGGCATGGACCTGGCAGCTAGCAATGATGCACAAGCAAGGAGGATTCTCTGTGAAATGGACGAGGCACCCCCTGGCCTGCCCTCCACAGTGAAGCCACTGCAGAACAGTCCTGGGCCCGCCAGAATGCCCAGAGCAGCCTGCCAGCGAGCCCATGAACACACAGAAGCAAACCAGAGAGCAGCCATGTTCTCAGGCAACAGGCAGTTACTACAGACAGTTCTCCTTGAGTCCACCATTTCCCCATCAGGCTCCTGTCACATTCTGAGGTCCTGCCTCACCCTGATATGCAGATCGCTGGCTGCAGCCCTGGGACAGAAGAGATGTGATGGCTGAACAGAACAGACAATGGATTCATATTGATGCACCCATCAAGCACCGACATTCCAAGCTGATCCCATCAGTACAACCCGGCTTCCTGTCAAATCTAATCAACCCCCCTGCACTCCTTCCCCTCCTTTTGTCCCATCCCAAGGGTGTCACTGTCTCACAATCAGATCCTAAAGTGGCCCATCAGATTCCTGATATGAGCCCATCATATCTCTTGTTAGCCCATTATATCTTTTGTTAAAAACATCCTGAGAACCAGTCCCAGGCCGGCCCCACAGGGCTCCGCCTCAGGACATATTTTGGCTATTTAAGCAGGCTCTGCCTGACACTAGGTGCTTGGTGCTGGGCGCCGTGCCCAGTGCCCGGCACTGGGCACTGCCAAGCGCTATACCCCATCCCCAACCCAGATGGCACTGTACATCGCCCCCCAACCTTGCTGCTGGAATCTCTGCTCCTCACCGTGACCAGGTAATGTATGGCCTCTATTCCATCGATCTCAAGTGGGTTCCTGCTAATGCAAATGTCTCTGTAACTTTTTCCAGCCTTTATTTCTGAGTTCTTGTATGTCTGCTGTATGTAAGTGCTATGTCAGGCATATGCCACACTTTTAGTAAACATTATTTATTTGAATATTAGCCTCCTCTTTCTTGTCTGAGTAATCTGATAGACTGACTCTGGTATAGTTGGTTAAAGATCCACGCTAGCTCAAGCCGAACTGCTTGCTAATTTCCCCATAAAATAGCAGATCTGGTAACATGAGTCAGGAGAAAGCAGGCAAACTGTGTGAATGAGTTTAAGTGAAGTAACTACTTAAGTGAAGTACAGTAATTGAGAACTACTCTTATGAAACCAATACGCTGATGATGAACAGGGTAAAACTCCCCCTCACTGGCAGTTGAAACTCCCCCTCACTGGCAGTTTTCAAGAAGAGGCTGGATGAATATTTGTCAGAGATGCTTTAGGCTGATCCTGCACTGGGCAGGGGGTTGGACTAGATGGTCTGTATGGCCCCTTCCAACTCTATGATTCTATGATTCTATGATAACAGGGGTATGATGAACAGGGGAGAGTCTTGCAGCAGCTGCAGCAGACGTCATCAGAGGAATCAGAGCTAGGGTTACCAAACTCAAGGTGGGGTCTGGAGTTCTCACAGAATTAATAATAATAATAACCTTGTGCTTAACAAGTCAGTGTCAATATTATCCTCACAACAATCACCTTGTGAGGTGGGTGGGGCTGAGAGATCTCCTAGAAGCTGTGACTGACCCATTGTTCCCCAGCTGGCTTCAAGTGGATGAGTGAGGAATCAAACCCGGTTCTCCAGATTAGAGTGCCGCACTCTTAACCACTATACCAAACTGTCTCTTCACTGATCTCCAGTCTACAGAGGGCAGTTCCCCTGGAGAAAAGGCAGCTTCAGAGACCAAACTTTTGTTATATCATAAAGTCTAAGAGAAAGGCAAGTCCTACAGTGACATCATATCCTCCCCACCTCAAACTCCTCCTACCTGTAAGCATCCAAGAATTTCTTAAATCAGAGACGGCAATCCTAATCAGAACAGCCTCAGCCGTGTTTAATGCTGGAGCTAAACCATGTCTTGAGGGCCTGACATTGACACCAGTCCACAGAGGATAAAGGTGTTGATGCTAAGGCAAACTTTGAATCCACTGGGAGGAATGCAAGCCAGGACTTTCGCCAATGGAAGTGCCACCTGCATCCCTCCCTGGGGACCAGCTGTGCTTGGCCTGGCCTCTCTGGGGCAATCTCCCACTTACAGCTGGAACTATCATCTGCAAGAGAGAGTGGGCATGGGCACTTAGGAGAGTGCCCAAGAATGGGATGGAATTTGTGCAAGATCTCTGGACCTGATGGATCCCTCACTGCATGCTGGGCTAGAAGGCCCACAGGTCTCATTGAGCAGAGCTTTTCTGACATCGATGCTGGGAAGAAGCTTTTCCTCAGGCCAACAGCATTAGCAGCCTGGTTCCCTATCTACATAAATTGTGCCCCTCCCCAGGCATGGTGGTCCGTGCTATGTTTCTGACCTATTGTAGATGCGCTACATGGTGGAATCTTCACAAAAGAAGCTTCAGCTGGCCCAACATGCAGCCACTCACCCCTTGGCAGTATTGGGGAGCGTGCACAAATCCAGCCTATCTGGAAACTACTGCACTGACTTCCCCTGTGCTTGCAGGCTCAGTTACTGGTGCTGGCAGTCTTACTTCCAAAGCCCTTCTTGAGCTGAGATTCACATCCCCTTATAGGAGCATAGGTGTGCTCTGGAGGCCTGGCTGGCTTTTCCCTTTATATTACAAGAGGGGACATTCTCTACAAGAATTTGTGCTTCTTTAAGAGGTAGCACCAATTCACTGAATGGGCTGCCAGAAGAAATCTGGCACATTCACCGCCATGGCATTTCTGCAAAGCATTCACTGATCTAGTGTGATTCGTTCATTACTGGTTATAATCTGGACATTTGAATTCTTTTGAAATGTGTTGTATATTAATTGTTGCATTGTTGACTTCTTCCTTGTGGATTGTAAACCATTGTGAACTTCTGGGGCTGTGTGGCTGCAGACAACTGCAGCAGACAAGGTAGGAAGTGGAACCCGTCGTTAATAATGTGGCCGGCACTTCAGCCTCTCTCCATTTCCCTACTCCAATTTTCTCCTGTGACAATTTATAGGTTAGTTTGATGATTGAATAGCTGTCTCTCTCTAGTAATATGTATTCTCCGTAAGTATTCTCTGCTATGGAGTATCCTAAGAGAACTCCATCAAACAATTATCTTCTCTTTTTCTGTTCACACCCTTTTCACTCGATCTGCATCACTATAAAATATTCCAATGGTTTTTCTCTTAGCACACAGCCTTTCTGTGATTGTAAAGTGTATTTATGTACAATATTAAACCCTCCCAATGCAGTTCTCTATCTTGGCACTTTTCTCTGTTGACGCTCCAGCTGGCATTAGCCCATCTCAGCTGCTTTCTGCCTTGGCAACAATACCCAACATCATTAGTAAAGGGCAGAAATTGGCTCTGGCTACACAGAGATGGAAGCCCTGGGTTTAGGATTTTCTGAGTTGGCCCAGCGCAAATGTTTCAAATGGTCTAATCTCACTGGCCACTCCTGTGCAAGGCAAAAAGTGGGTAGAGGCCTTGACAATGGGGCCATGGACCCAGAATTTCTGACTGGTCTAGCAGCTCTGAAATCTGGTTCCATCCAGATCACAATCCACTTTGGTGGGCCTCAAAATGGATAGGAAAGGAGGTTTTCCAGAAGCCCTCCATGGATCAGGCACATGCTGCTCTATGCCTTTGTGCAGCATGGAGCAATGACAATGGACCAATGGCACTGCATGATGCACCACCAGAGCCCTTTGTTAATCAGAAGAATCTGGACCTCAAAACCTGGGCACTCGATCATAGGCAGGGCAAGGCATGGCCCTTTCCTCACACTATGGAGCTTCACAGTGTGCCCTACCAGTTATGGCCACTCACCATATTATGCAGGGCTGGCCCTACCCACCAAGCAAATCAGGCAGAAATTGGTTGGTTTTACAAATCCAACTAGACACCATGGTAGTATTTTTTATCTTTCTATGCTTCTTCCCATGCTTGGCATCCAAAGCCTTCCCCAAACTTCCAAGTCTCTTACCAGTAATAGCCCAAGCATTCCTGGGACATTTGATGCTGTGGCAGGATATGTGCTCTGGAGGATGCTTCGATTAGGAGAGAAACAACTATTGGTGGTCCCTGGCCCCAGGGAGGCCTGCCTGACCTCGACCCGCACCTGGGCTTTCTTGGTCCTGGCTCCAACCTGGTGGAACTCTCTGTCTACAGAGACCAGGGCTCAGCAGGATTTGCTGTCTTTCCACTGGATCTGTAAGACAGAGATGTTTCACCAGGCATATAGCTGAGGCTGGGCTGGGCCTCTGCTGGCCTGGTAAGAGGAGAAGAGAAATATCTAAACCCTCCCCATCAGGGTTGTCCACCATCTGGCTTTTCCGCCCTCAGGTTAGTGACCCATTGAAATTCTGGTGCGAATGCCAGAGACAAAATGTATCACAGTTTAGACTATCATATACTACAATAGCAGATTGGGTATGAAATCATCCCCGTTTTCAGAGAAAATACAATTCAGCCTAGCTGCAGCTGGCCTGCAAGGCCACTTGCTTTAAAAGTGAAAGTATTTAACTTTCAAAATATTCTCACTTCACAGTGAGTGTGTTTAACTTCAAAGCAGAGATAACACACTGAACTCCAAATAACAGGTATGGAATGGTACTCAGAACTCTCCATAGTGTCAGAGGATTAATAAGTAGCACATAACGTACACATGACATGTACTGCAGGCAGGCATACATGACATACTGCCCCCTCCAAAATCAATCTCCCCCCTTACATTGGCCCCGGTTTGTGAGGGTAAGCTTTATGGAATTTGCAAATCAGTTTTGCGGCATTTATATCAGAGGCTTTCATCCACTCCCTCTGCCCCTAATCAAAATGCATCCAATGTATCAGGTAAAACAACATTCCTTGCTTTAATTTGTGGTCCAGGATTTCTTTGACTTTGTAGTGCTGTTGTCCATCCACGAGAAGGGGTGGGGACTCCGTGGTCTGGATGCCACTTTCTTCAGAAGGCTGAAATGGAACACTGGGTGGATATTTTTTAAGTTCTTTGGCAGTTTTGCTTCCACTGTTACTTCGTTTATGATCATGGTGATCTGGAAGGGGCCCAGGAATTTCCAGCCTAGCTTCTTGCTGGGTTGGCCCCGCTGTAAGTGTTTAGTGGAAATATATATGTAGTCTCCCACTTGTAACTCCCAAGGAGCTCTCTTTTTATCAGCATATTTTTTGTAGTTCTCTTTTGCCTTCTCAAGAGTCTTTTTGATTATGTCCCATTGTTTTGTCAGTTTAGTCCACCACTCCCCCAAGTCACCTGGTTGCTTTGTTTCTGGGGTCTGGGTAAATGGCATCACTGTGCCTTCATATCCTTGAACTACCATGACGGAGGAGGTGTCCATGGATGTGTGTATTGTGTTATTATAACAATATTCGGCGAACACAAAAAATTCAGTCTAATTATCCTGTTGATAATTGATATAACATCTTAAGAACTGCTCCAGCACTTGATTAACCCTTTTGGTTTGACCATCTTTCTCAGGATGATAGGCGGAGCTGAGTCCCTGCTCAATCCCTGCCACTTTTAATAGCTCCCACCAGAAGTTGACAATGAACTGTACTCCGCAATCCGAAATTACCTTATCAGGAAACAAGTGCAGCCTTACCACGTGTTGCATGAATAGGGTGGCCACTCTCTTCACGGTGGGGATCTTGGAGCAAGGGATGAAGTGGGCTTGTTTGGAAAATAAGTCCACCACCACTAGAATAACAGTTTTCCCCTTAGAGGTGGGGAGGTTGGTAATAAAGTCCATTGAGACCACTGCCCAGGGTCAAGAGGGGGTCTCCAGGGGCCGGAGCAGTCCAGGCAGCTTGCCCCCTCTAGTTTTCCCCATTAAGCACACTTGGCAGGCAGAAACGTATTGGGAAATGTCTTTTCTCATACCCGGCCACCAGAATTGTCTCTGTACTAGGTGCAGTGTTTTTAAGCAGCTGAAATGCCCAGCTTATTTGGAGTTGTGACATTGTTTTAATACTCCCCCCACCCCCATAAGCTGGCTGGAATGTACAATTTCTCTTGTTTGTACCAGCCTCCCAATTTGCCTTTTTTCAGCACATCTTTGGGTAAGGCATCCCCGTCCTTTTCAGTCTCCTTGGAGACTCTCTCCTCCCATTCTGTGGGAACGGTGTCTTGTTTCATTAACTGAGTTTGGCTTCTAGTGATTACGGCCCCTCCCAGCTGGGTTGGTGAAAATATAGTGTCTACTCCTTCCTTCCTTTGGCTTTCATGTTGGGGCATGTGTGATAAGGCATCTGCCAGGAAATTAGACTTGCTGGGGAGGTGCTTCAATGTAAAATTGAACTTGGAGAAGAACTCCGCCCACCTCAAGTGTTTGGTGCTGAGCTTGTGCAGTGTTTTTAATGCTTCCAGATTTTTATGAAAAATTTTAATGAAAATTTTTATGAAAGGTACCTTGGTTTCCTCTAGCCAATGCCTCCAGGTAGACAGCACCAATTTAAATGCGTTGGCATCTTTGTCCCAGATTGCCCAGTTTCAGAAAACTTTTTGGACACATACGCACAGGGGTGCAGCTTCCCTTCATCACCGGCTTGCAACAAGACCCCTCCCATGGCAATGTCACTTGTGTCCACCTGCACAATGAACTTGCGGTTTTCATCTGGGTGCTGTAGGCCTGGTTCTGAGGTGAACAACTTTTTCAATTGCTCAAAAGCCTCTTGGCATTCTTGAGATCAGGCTAATTTTACACTTGGCGTAGCCCCTTGTGGCCCCTTGCCTTTGCTTTTTAATAGGTTGGTGAGGGGCAAAGATATCTGAGCAAAGTTCTTTATGCAGGGTCTGTAAAAGTCAGTGAAGCCCAGGAACGATTGTAACTGTCTCCTGGTTTGAGGGGATTCCCGCCCCACCACTGCTTGTACCTTTGCAGGGTCCATTTTTAGCCCATGCCCTGAAACTCTATAGCCAAGAAAGTCCGGTTCCTCCTTGTGAAATTCATACTTAGACAGTTTTACAGGCAGGTGGTTATCATGTAGGGTTTTCAGTACCTGCCAGACCATCTGGACATGCGACTCATAATCCTTTGAATAAATCAAAACATGATTCATATAAACAACAACACCTTTGTACAGGTACTCATGCAGGGTTTTGTTAATCAAGTTCATGAACACCCCAGGGGCCCCTTGGAGCCTGAAAGGCATCACAGTGTATTCAAACTATCCCAAGGGGGTGTTGAATGCCATTTTCCATTCATCCCCCTCCCTTATTTGTACCCTGAAGTAAGCATCTTTCAAGTTCAATTTTGAAAAGATTTTTCCTTGAAACACCACGCTCAATAAATCTCAGATCAATGGGAGGAGGTAGGCATTTGACATTGTAACTGCATTAATGCCTCGGTAATCAGTACACAGTCTCAAACCCCCATCCTTCTTCTTGTGAAACAATACTGGTGCAGCATTGGGGGAGTTGATGGGCCTGATAAATCCTCGGGCCAGATTTTTATTAATTGTCTCAGTTTTTCCCTTTCCCCTGGTTCATGGAGTACAGCTTCCCCTTCAGCAACTTTCCCCCTGGGATCAATTCAATCGCACAGTCCATAGCCCGATGGGGGGGGGAGCTCATCAGCTTCCCTTTCATCAAACACTTGGATTACATCCTGATATTCAGGCAGGATTTGCTCTAGTTCCTCTTGCGTTAGCAGAACTGCCTCCAGGGGGGTGCTTTCTCACCCCACTCCAATTTCCGCACATGTTCTGGACAGCTTTCTCTGTCAAACTGCAGCATGCCCATCTTCCACTTTACGTACAGGTCATGATCCCAAAGCTACCTCGCCCCCAGGGCCAAAGTGAATTTAGTAGCTGTACTGACAACAAAAGTCCTGGCTTTCCAGGGGTTTCCCATCCCTAGGGGAACCAACTCTGTTTCTTAATTAGCTGGTGCCCCTTTCATTCGGGACCCATCCATCTGCTCAAATACTATGAGGTGGTCCAATTTGCACACTTCCAATCCCAATCCTGTGACCGAAGCGGGAATAATTAAGTCCAGAGTGCATCCAGAATCTAGCAATGCCTGCACTTGTATATGAGTCCCCCTTTTGGGATTTACTAAAGTCACTGGTATGTAAAGTAGGGTCCCCTTAGGTCTCACCTCCTCTGGTGTTTTATCCTCTTTGACTTGCTGCTGGGACCTCTTTGTAGCAGGTTGGTGGCGTTTCCCGCTGGCTTGGAGGGGTGCTCCTCTCCCTCTGACAGGTCTTCGCTTGATTCCTCCGAGCCCTCCTCGGCATTGAAGCCAATCGCCACTTCACTCCTTTTCTTGGTGACTTTCTTTGGTGCTTTGGGAGCTGGCAGTGGAGGTCTCCTCATGAGATGGCTCCTCTCTGTAGCTCTTTCCTTGTTCCTGGGGCACTCAGCAGTGAAGTGGCCTGTGCCCCCACATCTCAGGCAGTGCCCTTTCTCCAGCGGCTTGCTGTTCTCAGGCTCTGAGGCATTGGCTCTGGGAAGCTTCCTCTCTTTCATTCCACCGTCAGGGTGAGATTTTTTGGCTTCCACTTAATGCTGCATGCATAGCAACTTCACTTCTTGGTCTCGATTCTCCACGTTGCATGGGATTGAATCCACCCTAGTAGGGTTCTGGGATCACCTTGTACCAGCACCTTGGATACCCAATTGAGGTTCAGCCCGGCCCAGAAAAACTCAATCTTGATCCCCTCTGTCCAGTCACGCACCTTCGCTGCATACTGTCTGAACTCAATGGCATACTCATGCACTGATGGGTGCCCTTGCCACATCCTCTTCAACTTTGTTCTGGCCCACTCCTCCTCAAGTGGATCCTCGAACTGGGCTCTCAATACTCGCACGAATGCATCAAGGTTCAGTAATTCAGGGGCTTAGGCCTTGTATAGGGTAACATACCATTTGGCCGCTGCACCCCCCAACCAGGACCCTAGAAGGCTTACCCGGCTATGTTCATTTGGGAAAGTATGGCCCCACTCTTGGAAGAATTCCATAGCTTGAACAATGAAGAATCCTCAGGGTCTCTCTCAAATGGCGCATTGCATTTTCGCCTGCATCAGGGATAATTTAGGAAGGAGGAAAGGGTGGGAAAAGGCCTGACACGTTGGAGGCATGCCAGCACTACTTCTGGGTTAAACCAGGTGGCAAGTGATATTCTGGCATTTCCCCCAAAACTCTGTGGTAAAACTAGTGTGATGTCAGCAATGCATTTCTGGGTAGGGTTGCCAGGTCCCTCTTTCCTCCTGGCAGGAGGATTGGGACCTGGCACTTACCTCTCCCCCATTCTGTGTAGACCTTCCATGCGCACACGAAGCGTGCACACAACCTGGAGTTGGCATCATCACACCGCCCTTGAGGTGCCGTCACTTCCAGAAGTGATGTCATCACGCCAGCTGCGTGCACCATCACTTCTGGAGGTGGTGGCAGTGGCCACCACCTTGCAGGTGGAAGAGTGCTCCCTGTGCTCCAGAAGGGCTGAATTGCCTGCTGCGGGCCCAATTCTACCCAAAATGGGCCTGCTTCGGGGCACGATTTGAGGCATGGGGGCACGCTGTGCCGCCCAGTGGTGCATCGTGCCGCCCAGGGAGTGTGCCCCAGGGAGTGTGCCCCCCCCGCCAGGCAGGTAAGTTGGCACAGGGAGGAAAGGGTGGGATCTGGGGATCCCCCGGCCCAGCAGGGGAATGGCAACCTAGAACAGGGACGTGATGGCAACACTGACCAGGGACCCCTAGCAGCGGTTAAGTCTCCCACTAGTTGCCAGAAAGGACCTGGCAACCCTCGTTGACAACCGCCAAGTGGGGTCTGGAGTTCTCCCAAAATTACAATTGATCTCCAGACCTTAGAGTTCAGTTTTACCATAAAGCTTTTGAAATTCCTATAGCATTGTACTGTTACCTCCTTTTCCAAAATAGGAAGTGAAGTCCATTCCCCTTTCCCCTCCCACTGAAGCACTGAGCAAAGGCAAGGTACAGGGAGCTTTTCTGGGAGGTTCCCACCACAAACTGGCAAATGGCAACTCCAGCCTTGGAGTGGGAAGAGTGCATGCGGGGGTGAGGTGGGGGGGTGATGATGCTTTATTTGTTAAACAGAGTGAAGTCTAATAAACTCTGAAAGTTAAGAGGAATATATGTTTTCACAGTCTAAGAAAACATCAGTTCCCATCAACCTTGGCAGAAATCATGTTTAAAAGGTTTTGGAAAGAGTAATATAGAGGAAATAGAAGGCCTGGTCTATATGTGTCCTATGTGCCAGTTATTTTTCCTGGAATGTAAGATCTGTGGTTCAAGGGAGGGATGAGTAACCAAATCAGGCCTAGGTTTGCCTGTGCCCAACTGGAAAATGGCATGGGCTTTTTAAGTAGAGCAAGTTCTACTTTTCGATTTTCCTTGCTTGAAGTTTATCATCCACACATCTATATAAGGCATTTGTTGCTGAGTATGTCTAGATAGTCTAGTGGTTGGTGTAGTGGTTAAGAGCACGGGACTCTGATCTGGAGAGCTGGTTTGATTCCCCACTCCTCCACGAAGCCAGCTGGGTGACCTTGGGCGAGTCACAGTTCTCTAGAGCTCTCTCAGCCCCACCCACCTCACAGGGTGATTGTTGTGGGGTAATAATAACACTTTGTAAACCGCTCTGAGTGGGCATTAAGTTGTCCTGAAGGGCGGTATATAAATCGAATGTTGTTGTTGTTGTTGTTGTTGTTATTTATGTTATCCATGTGGTTTCTATTTGTATATAGGATTGCAAGCACTGCCTCAACAAATGTTGGAAGATTTTGAGGGTGGTGCCTGGGAAGGTGGGAGTTTGATGAGGATGTGAAGTCACTTCTGTGCTGGACCTAATTTTTATGGTAAAGACATGAGGAACTTCCTAGAGTGTCACTAGGCTCATTAGGCTATTATCCAGCCATTTCTCTCCCACTGTTTGATTTCTCAAGGGCACAAAAATGGCAAGCTACTTGCATATGTTTTGGCTGTGCAATATGAAGCTATAACCATGTAGAAACGGGAGTTTGGATGGCAAGCATATTGCCATGGTAACACAAAATCCAGTCTTTATAAGGGAAAATGTCTGAATGAGGACATATTTAACAAATCATACAAGCAACTGACTATTACATCCTTCTTCATACAGACATTTTTAAGATATGAAAATTAGGAGGTAAACTGTCATTTAAGTGATCCTCTTAGGCAATTCTTCTTACAATAGCACCCTTTTCTTTTTTAACTGAAAGAAGTTTGGAGTCAAAATGAATATTAACAACCGACTACCAAGCTCATAGTGCATTGATGTTATGTGTCCAAAAAAAGAAACCATTTCAAACAGAAACATGAATTTGGAAAGCAAGGCTTGTTTTGCCTTTTGAAAAGTTTTGAGAGCTTTGGAAAGTTCCCTCTTTTGCTTCTTTTCTTTAAATTGTTCTCCCTGCCTGAGAAATTCTAAGTTTAAAGAGGGACGATCAAGCAATTAAGGAGAAGAAAGGGGTCCTGCTGTGAACACTCAGAAGCAGCCCACTTAACTTGCTGTTCCCAGACTGAGTGTTGAATATTCAAACTGTATAATCCACAGACGGTAGGGGTTTTTTTTGCAAAAATTAGTTAAATAAATTAGATTAATGAGCAAATCTGAGAAAACCAATCTAGATGAGGCATCAAATAATAAGAAAAAACAGCTAAATTAATTCATAAAGCAGATTCCTAAAACAAATTATTCATATGTTTTTTAACAGATGCTGTGTTTGAGTCCTGGCCAGCCATCTTCATTGCCTGCTCTAAAATGAGCTCTTTGCTTAGACACAATGCAATCAGAGCCTTAGTCTGACATTGCATTCAACAATGAGGAGCTTTCCATACAAGTACAAGAAGGGTTTGCTGACCCAGATGCCACACATTGTACTTGCAAATCTGATATTCCTTTACCTCAGAAGTGTTCTTGCATATGACATAAATATTTAAATGTGGGGTTACTCAAATTGGTACTAGTGTTGTAGTGTATATGTGGAAGTGTCCTCTACAAATGTAGAATTAGACACAGATTCCAGGGGATCTTTTGACTGTACTGCAGTTAGTGTGTACAAAGTTCCCAGATTCATTTAATATATCTCCCAGAGAAGGAAAAAGGAAGAAGGTTCTTAACCAAAGAGTAACTTTATTGACATATCCAAGATACAGGATAGCAAACAATAGCAGTACAAGACAATGAGACTGACCTATCCAATGGCAACTGTACAGTAGAAATTTACTTGTTGCAATCCAGTAAAACCATTCATTATCACAGTATTCAATTTTACTACTTTAACCAATTAAAGCAACTCTATTGAAATTCTGTTCCTTCTACATTGCTAGTCTATACAAAACCTGGAGAAATGTAAGGGTTGCCCAAAATGGGATCAGACAATGCTGAAGGGATGAGCAGGGAGGGAGTTTCAGCACAGGAAGTGAAGGAGTCCTTAGAGCATGTAGAGATGCTATGAGGGAAGAGTGGCTGGCTGTGAGGCTGATCAAAAGGGAGGGTGAAGTTAAGTGATGGGTCTGGATAGATGAATGTGGAAGGCAGGTTTCAGGAAGGGAAACAGAACAGGAAAATGAAAAACTGATCTCTTTTTCTATGAAGAAGTCCAGTAGTGATAGAAGAAGGCTCAAGAGCAGAACCAACAAGCAGTATGGAGGGTTTGGCAAGCCCTTTTGATGTATCTGGGCTCAGAAAGGCAAAGCCAGGCTCAATGTGAGTGCTAGATGTCCACTGCCCTACTCTCTGAATCACATGAGCATGCAAACACACTATAGACTCTACACCGACTCAAAAGACCATGTGCCAAAGTCACAGACTGACAGATACTACCCAACAGGTATCTCCCCAAAACTGGTATTACATTAAAGGTATGCCATCACTATGCAGTACAAACAGCCCAAAGTAGCAATAAAAGGAACTGCAAGCATACCTGGAGGTAAGCAGCCCCCAATCATCCCAGGGCTAGAGTCCTTAAGCTACAAATGAGCAAGATCACCCTAGGACCAAGTCCCAAGGCCATTGCCACAAAATCAGCTTCTCTTTAATCTATTAACCTCTTAACTATTTGCCCTTTTTTCTACCTTTCATATGGTCTAAACATTACATATTGTATGTTGATTTCTATTTTTGGTTCTAGCCTTACATGAGTTTATTTTGAGTTTGTAGTGTATTGCATATTTATTAAGTGAGGAGCTTTGGTACAATCTCTTTTAAAGTTTCTCTCCGTGATTTCCCCCCCCCCCTTCCTCTCTCTCTGTTCTGAAGACTCATTGTCAGTCTTTCCCCTCCCCTCCAATTAGGTGGGATTGGGGTAAAGTGCAATTTAGAGAGTTTTGAGGGAGTTTCGATCTCTCTTCATTATTTTTCAGGCTTTGCATGTTTTCATTTATTTTGAGTTTGATTTCCGTTTTGTTGGCAACAAAAGGAAGATAAGAATAAATTGGTTATTTTGCAATTAAGTAAGGGCTTTGCTTGATGAAGTTTGCAATGATAGGACATTTGCTATGTTGTGGCTGTTGCCAGCCTCCCTTACTTTGCTTTGTTGCTACTATGGTGCAATGCATAGAGAGCAAAGATGATGAATCCCACCCATACCTGTCTTAGCTACATATTGAGAGGAACAACAGAACAACATGGTGAAATCGCTCAATAGTAAAGAGGATTTTTTTTTAGCAAAGAACAAACCTGAATGTCTGGTGCCTCCTTTTCATGTCATGTGACTATAATGCCATAAGTTTGCAGCTCAATGGCTCCGTGTTGCTGTTTGTGGGATAAAGGTGGGCCCTGGGTCTGGAAATGCTGAAGACCTTCCATTAAACATATGTAGCCTTAGCCTATCAACATTTATTCAAAGGCAAATACAACTGAGCTGAATGAAAGATGCTATCAAGTAAGTACTTGGAAGTAAAGGCCTACTAAGTGTAATAGAGCTTCCTCTTCAGTAAGTGAGCTTAAGCATGCCTCCTTTGTTAATCATCATTTCCTGAAATCTGAGATTTTTATTATTCCAAAGAATTTGTGTCCTACTCCTCTTTGTTGCTTATATTCTCTTTCTCCCTGAAGTGATATCACATAGCATATTTATCAGGATCAGTGCCAAAAGCCTTATCCTTTTCAACAGCCCCTTTTGTTAGAAAAATGTTCAGATATCTCTCTGCCGACTGTACTGTTAACAGAACTGATCATTCTGCAGTCTTTTAACCAAAACCACCAGATAGATTCCTAAGGATGCCTAAGAACATCTTCCAAAAGTAGACCAAATAATTTTGTAAGGAAATAGTACATAAAATACTTAGCAAGTGCTATACTTAAGGCAGGCTGCCATTTTTAGGAAGATGATTGCAAGGAGATGTCTTTCAGCTTGGTGATGATTTATAGCTGTTCCAGCTGGTTGCAGAGAAGAAAGGTTCTTTTTAAAACTGCACTCTGCTGTAAAAAGTAGAGGTGTTTATGGGCTGAAAAACATATATGTGCTGTTTTCTGCTATTTAATCCTTTTTAATGTCTATGCATTATGCTAAAGGTAAGCTATGAATACCCTGGGTATATTCACACTCTAAGTCAGTGGTCTTCAATTTCAATCCCTAGGTAAGTATCTTCAGGCAGGAGGCAGAGCACCACCTGCTGAGTTGCAGAATTTTTGAGCTCCCTCTTTTTTTGTTACTTTTTGGAAGTACCTGCACATGCCAACAAGGAGAGTGCCACATCTCCTCCTTCTCTTTGCACACTTGCTAAGAGGAGCAGCAGAACAGCAAGGTGAAGTCACTCTGAAATTAATTCCTTCATGTCCTGGCTCTTGGCCTTTTCTTCACTATCCCTTCTGGTGCTTGTTTTTAATGCTTTTAGTTTGCTAACCAAGGCCTTGACACTGGTGAGGTCTGGTTTTCCCTCTTCCTGTCATGTGACTCTGGTGTTACATGATCATGCCTCATGCTTGCAGCTCAGTAGGTCCCATGCTGCTGCATGAGAGTTAAAGAAGAGATCCAGGCCTGAGAATGTTGCTAGCCTCTGGTATAGATATCCACAGAGGAAAACCTTCAGCTATGCTAGCATAAATATTACCTAATCAAGCCAAAGGATAAAAGAAATGTAGAAAAACGTAGCTAAATCATGGGTGCGCTAAGACTTTTTCCAGCCTGTTAGTTGTGCTAAAAGTATACAGTTCTTTTTAATCTTGAGAATTTAAAAACTTTTTGAGTATTTTTCTGAAAAGTCTTCTTCCTCACAGGGGAAAGCAGCCTGAGCTGAGCCACTTCAAAGTTTGGGTGGAGGCGGACATAACTGAATGCTTCTCTATATATTCATGTAAAAAATCCCTTCTCTATGACATCTGTTTGGAGAGATTTTTAGTATATAGGAATATCCAGCTATTCGAAGCCCTAGTGCAGTGCAAAATGATATCACTGGACCACCACTTTCTGGACCACGAGGCTAAAATAAATGGAAAGAAACCCCTCTGAAGCTGCAGGTTATTTTCCAAAATGAAAGACATAGCTGCAGCTCCAATATGAAGTGAAATAGTTGCCACAGCTCTAGAGAGACCTGTCCCAGCATTTGTAATTTTAAGATCTTCAAAAGAAGAAAAATGCAATAGCTGATACTTTCTCTGTCAGGTGTTGGGAAAAGTATTTTCCGTGGTGAATTTATAATAGTAAACAGGTCAGGTGCTGCTTAGCCCCACTTTTCTGCACCTAGTATCCTATTAAGGGATTCTGTGGCTGGAAATAAATGTCACTCGAAGAAGAGGCATTGGCTCAGTGGTAGAACACCCACTTTGCATGCACAGTGTCCCAGATTCAATCTCTGGCATATCTCCAAGTAAAAAAAATCAGGTAGTAGGTGATGTGAAAGAGCTCCACCTGAGAACCCGAAGAACCACCACCAGCCACAGCAGAAAATACTGACCATGGAAAAACCTATGCCCTGATTCAGTAGCCCCGTTCACTTGTTGCAGTAAATGCATGTATATCTGGCATGTACGTGTGTACAGGTGTTTGTATTAAGCATCCAATACATGTTCAATTTACAAGTGAAACTAGGGACCAGGACTTGGATAAATGAGCGGTTTAAATAATATGTTTGGCTGCACATGCTGAATGAAAAATAAGAACCACTCAATCCATATATAAAGAAAAATCAGGTGTACACTGTGGATTGTATGTGCATTCGCTGAACAATTCACTAATTAATGAACAAGACTAGTAGCATGCACCTTCATGTGTAAATTTTCAGAGGGCTTTTTATTAGTATTTCTATTGTTCTAGCAGAGTACCAAGACACTGAAATCAGTTTATGAAGATGATGAACATTGATATGGCATTTTAGGTATATCCAACACCCCGTGAGGCAAATTGGTACCATTATTTCCACACTGAGGATAAGGGTCTGAGAGAGAACACTTAAAACTACCTAGTGAGTTCATGACAAAACCTGAGGATGTCTTTATTCATAGCAGAACTTCTTAACCAGTATTCTACAGTAGCTCATATACTGTACTTATATACTGTTCATCTCAACAGATTAATGCCCCACTCAGCGTGGTGAACAAAGTCAGTGTAATTATCCCCACTCAGCTGGGGCTGAGAGGAGTGCCTGATCCAAGGCCATTTGCTGAGCTCATGGTAGTAGTGGGATTCAAATCAGCAAAGTGCTGATTTGCAACCCAACCACTTAACCACAATGGCCCCCCGAGGGATCCCCCCAGTCCATCTCCATCGGGCCCTGGCCCTATGGGTGCTCCAGACAGTGGCAGGCGGCACATCATCTCTTGTAGTCCTCTCGTCACCTGTGCCATCTCCCTCTTTAGTTCACCCATCTCCCCCCATATGGCCCGCAGGTGCTCGGGGTTAGTCTCTTGGAAGTCCTTCTTATCCAGGGCTCCATTCAACCTCATGCTCACCCCTAGCTTTAAGGGTTTCATGAGGTTGAGGGGCGTCTCCTCATCTTTTGTCACTTCCGATCCAAGGAGCTCTTCCAGTTCGGACATACTATGGCTGAAAGCCATGCCTCGTCGTCACATCTTCTCCTCTAGGGTTGGTTGGCCCGCCAATCTTTGGGGCACCCACTCTCAAGGGGTGGTTACTGGCCAGTTCCAATGAGTTGCCCCCTTCTTAGGGATCGCCCCAAGCTCTCGCCCATCATCGCTGAGCTCCATTGAAGTTTTCCAGCCTCCTCATCCCCCAGGCTCTGTCCCAGTTCCAAATTGATTAATTGTTCCGGAGAAGGAAGCTGATGAACTCCCCCGCCATATGAATAATGACTGTGCTATAGAACTGATCCCAGGTCAAAAGCTTCCAAAAGGAAAATTATACTCTATGAGCCCAGGGGAGCGAGAGGAATTGTGTAAGTTCATTGACAAAAACCTGTCACAAAGATTCATCCGTCCTGCTAGCTCCCCTCATGCTGCACTTATGTTGTTTTGTTAAAAAAGGAAACACATACCTGTACAAGGGCATGGTTGTTTACCTTGATGATGTGTTGATTTATTCACAAGATTATGAGTCCCATGTGAAACTAGTGCGCCGGGTACTAAAAACCCTGAGGGACAACCACCTGCTGTTGAAACTGTCCAAGTGTGAATTCCACAAAGAGGAGTTGGACTTTTTGGGGTATAGAATATTTGGACATAGATTAAAAATGGATCTCGCTAAAATACAAGCAGTGGTGGGGTGGGACCACCACCACCCCAAAAACCAGGAGGCAGTTGCAATCGTTCCTGGGCTTTGCTAACTTCTACAGACCGTTCATAAATAACTTTGCCCAGATCTCTTTGCCACTAACCGATTTGCTGAAAACCAAAGGGAAGGGGCTGCAAGGGGTGAAGCCCAGTGCTAAATTAGGTTGGACTAAGGAATGCCAAGAGGCTTTTGAGCACTTAAAAACCCTATTCACCTCCAAGCTGGTCCTGCGGCACCCGGATGAGAACCGGAAATTTAGCCTGCAGGTGGATGTGAGCGACGTTGCAAAATGGGGGGGGGGGCATTTTGCAAGCAGATGATGATGGGAAATTACACTCCTGTGCTTCTGTATCAAAAAAAAAAAATTCTGAACCTGAATGCCATTGAGCGACATTGGACAAAGAGTCTTCAGCCATTAAATCAGCTTTGTGCACCTAGACACATTGGCTGGAGGGGGCTAAAGTGCCATTTGAGGTTTGGACTGATCCTAAAAATTTAGAGGCACTGTGCACCCCACGCAAACTAGGCGCCAAACACCTGCATTGGGCGGAGTTCTTCTCCAAGTTTAATTTTACACTGAAGCACCTCCCTGGCAAATCTAACTTCCTGGCAGATTCCCTCTCATGCATGCCCCAACATGAAAGCCAGAGAGAGGAAGTAATAGACACAATGTTTTCACCAGCCCAATTGGGGGGGGGGGACAGTGACCACCTGGAGGCAAGCCAAACAATTAAAGCAGAATGATCCTCCCACAAACTGGGAGGAAAGAGTCAAAGAGGAAGTAGAGAAAGAAGGAGACACCCTACCCAAAGATGAACTACAGAGGGGAGAGGGGGGTGGCTGGTATTGACAGTGTAAATTGTATGTTCCAGCCAGTTTAAGGGGGAGGTGTTGAAACAATGTCATGATTCCAAGTTGGCTAGCCCCTTTGGATATTTAAAAACATTGCATCTGGTACAAAGACAATTTTGGTGGTCAAACATGAGAAGGGATATTTCTCAGTATGTATCCACTTGCCAAGTGTCTTTGATGGGGAAAAGCAGACGAGGTAAACCACCTGGTCTTCTACAACCCTTAGAAACCCCATCTCGACCATGGGCTGTGGTCTCAATGGACTTTATTACTGACCTCCCCCCCTCGAAGGGAAAAACTGTAATCTTAGTGGTGGTGGATTTGTTTTCTAAGTAAGCTCATTTCATTCCATGCTTCAAAATTCCAGCGGCAAAGAAACTAACCACCCTCTTTATGCAACACGTGTTCAGACTGCACTCATTTCCGGATAAAGTAATATCCGATAGAGGAGTCCAGTTCATTGCCAACTTCTGGTGGGAGCTACTACAAGTAGCAGGGATTGAACAAAGCATTAGCTCCGCCCATCACCCTGAGACCCACGGACAAATTGAAAGAGTTAATCAAGTGCTGGAGCAGTTCTTACGATGCTACATAAATTACCAGCAAGACAACTGGGCTGATTTCCTAATTTTTTGCAGAATATTGTTATAACAACTCAGTGCATAGTTCCACCGGGGCCTCCCCCTTCATGGTAGCACATGGATATGAGGTTACACCAATGCCATTTGTGAAAACCTCAGCCACTATCAGATAAGGGGATCTGGGAGAATCCTTGTCTAAATTAACAACTCAATGGGAGGTAATTAAAAAAACTCTGGGAAAAGCTAAAGAGGATTACAAAAAATATGTAGACAAAAAAAGGTCTGTCCCATGGAAATTACAAGTGGGAGACTATGTGTACATCTCCACCAAACATCTCAGAAGGGAGCAACCAAGTAAAAAGCTGGGGTGGAGATAATCAATGAGATGACTGTAGAGGTGCACTTACCGAAGAACTTAAAGAATGTCCACCTGGTATTTCATTTCAGCCTCCTGAAGAAAGCTCCCCAACCCCAACTCTTCACTCACACACACCTGGCTCCTTCGTGCCCAAACTTTAACAGTCCCTATCCGGATGGCGGGAACCTTCTCTATAACTAACACTACCGACCCCATCCATGTCACTTCTGCCAATTTAGTTGTCTGAGCACCTTGAACTTGATAGATCTCTTATAAAGTTACTTCAACCAATACACCTGCATGTTTACTGTGGAGAACTTGGGAATCTACCTGCTAAGGACTGACAGCAGAACTCTAATCTGGAGAACCGGGTTTGATTCCCCACTCTTCTGCTTGAAGCCAGCTGGGTGACCTTGGGTCAGTCACTGCTCTCCCAGAGCTTTCTCAGCCCCACCCACATCACAGGGTGATTGTTATAGGGATAATAAGATCATACTTTGTAAACCACTTTGAGTGGGTGTTAGGTTGTCTTGAATGGCAGTATATAATCAAATGTTGTTGTTAAAGTATGTTAGTCTTTAAATTGACACTGAACTCTTGTTTTATTCTGCTGCTAAAGATGGCTACTCATCTGGAATTATTCTTTGGGAGCTGTAATTCATAATTACTTTTTATTATTGGATACCAGGACAATGTGTGAACATCACTGATAGGGATCTTCTAAACTGGAGTGGAGGATAACCAGTCCTATGTTTATATTCTTCTCAAAGCTTGCCAATCAAGAGCATTCTACCTTAATTGAACCCTTCACTCAGAGTTATAGGGTTAAAATGTCTCTCAATATAATGTAAATTAGGTAGGTTCTTCAGTAAGTATTGGCTGCTCTTCTTTCAAATAAGCGAAACTGCTATCTACAACACAAAATTAGTATCTTGTTGTTTCCTGTAATAGTAGTACCATCTCTGTCAAAATTGTAATTTGAAACATCCTGGCAAATGATCCTTTGTGTACCAGTAAGTAGATACACTCATTTTCTGGGCACATTGGCAAACATATCCATATCTGCTGCTCTTAGTTCCTGCTATTACATTTCCTTTTGGCAGAAAAATGTTCTCTGCCACTGAAACTCTTCCATTAGACACATCTTGGACTCAGTTCTCAAACAATCTAATAGCAAATCTTTTTTTCTTTCTGGCACCGAGGAGGACTTCTCCATTAATAGGAAGAACATGAAGAGGCAGTCTAGAAATGTGGAAAGAGACATGATGAAAAGTGGAAAGTAAATGTGCTTTGTTCACAAATATACCGTAGTTACTCTGATAGTGGGCACAGCTACACCATTCCCTCTTTTATGTACCCCATTATCAGATCCACCAAAATTGAGTTACTGCTGCAGTTTTCCAGAGTGTTTGGCTAACATCCAGAAATTCTGAATAGTGAGTAGCTTAAACGAATGAGAATATTGTTAATATAAAAGTGTAGTGAATTCAAATAACCATATATTTGTGGTAACATTGCAGTTACAAATGAGATCAGTTCAAGATTACATCTAGTCTACCACACTGTTAAATTCAAGTTTTAAAAAACCTGTGAAAATCTGCTAATGGTAGAATGAAAAAGAACTGGAAAATCAATGAATTAATGAATTAATTCCTTTCATTTCTGTGGTACTTGACAAAACTCACAGCAGTTTTGGAGCACTGTTTCCCTTTGCTTGCTCCCCCTTTTTTGAGTGGACATTGAGGGGGGAACTCGTTGAAGTGGTTTATTTGGAGTGTCATCCAAATATGACATTTGAATATATAAGGGTAGGATCCTTGCCTACTTCACATACTGTTGGTGAGTCAGAGTGTCACAGCGCTGTACTATACAGCACAGCTTCGAGTGATGGGCCTGACATTAAGTAATGTATTGGTGCCGTGATTAAGATTAGGGACAGGAAAACTGGGGCTTCTCTGCCTATTTAGTCATGAAGCTCCCTGTGGACTTTGGGCCAGTCTCATTTTCTGTCTCTCAGGATTGTAGTGGGAATAACATGGAGTGGGGGAGAAGAGAACCTTGAAGGGAGGGTGGGATAAAAATCATATAAATAGAGTATTGATCCAATGTACATGTAATGGACATAGAACATTGATTCAATGTACATACAATGATCACAACCTCCTCTCTTGGGCTATCAATGCCATTTATTTATTTACCATGTTTGTTTGTTTACACATTGTTCTTTTTGCTTACATTCTTCTTTTTGCTTCCATTTTATCCTCACAACAACTCTGTGAGGTAGGTAAGGCTAAGAGGCTGTGACTGACCCAAGGTCACTTAGTGAGCTTCCATGGCAGAATAGAGATTCAAACCTGGGCCTCCCAGATCTTAGTCTGACACACTAACCACTACATCGCATTGGCTCTCAAATAAAGATTTTCTCACTATCCCTTCTCTGTGCCTCTTCTCCATGAGAAATCATTGACATTCATTAGTTTAGTGCATTTCTAATCCACTTTTCTCAATAAGAGTCATACCAACAGAGACTCAGTCTGACTTCAGCACAGAGTGATAGTAAGTGGCATTCTTTGCTTTACTCAGAGTTCTAGCATATATGGTTTTGGGAATGGTAGTTTGGCGATTGTCTGGTTCTGCCTTTTCTATATCCTCTTCCTAAGGCAATTCAGTCTTAAGTAGGAGCAGTCTCTCTGGCCGTTTCCTCACGTCCTTAAAATAGTGGCACGCTCCCGGAACACTGGCAGCTTCTTCGCACAATGTGCGCCAAAAAAATGCCCTGCATCCGTTTAAAAAAAAAAATCGCACAAAGAAGCCAATAGCGTTCTGGAAGTGTGCTGCTATTTAAAGGACATGAGGAAATGGCCCATATATGATATTATGCTTAGAATGATAAAAAGAGCATTAAGCTAATTTTAAGATGATCCATGTATTAAAAATAGCATCTTAATTAGGAAATCTTTCCTGGCAGTAAGTAATTAAAACAGAAAAAGGCCCCTAAGTAACATGTAATTATACCTCTGATTTTAATGAAGTAAATGACAAAGCCACTGTTTGTTCTTGCCAGTGTCAGATAATTCAGAAGGCAAGATACAAGATTGTATGTATCAGTTTAGTCCTATGTTCCCTACTAATCTGCATTCTCGAAAGACCTGCTCGTCTATCTCTAGGCACCATCAGTGTTGTCTTTACATGGCAAATATATTCTGTGCTGGAATTTCAGAAACAGCACATAGATTCAAAGTATCTGAGTACATTCAACATTAACTGCCTCTAAAAAATAGTTTCTCCTAAAAAGAAAAAAAAAATCTCTGAAGGAATAGTTATTTTGGACTTTTCCTCAAATGAAGGCAATGCCTACAGCTACAGGGTATATTATTATATGAAAGATAATTGCAAGTGAACAGTTGTGGAAAATTATAATAATTGAAGTGGTAAGAGAAATCCAGAAAAAAAAACTTGCATCTAGTTCCAATGAGGCTTTGAGTATGAGAGCCAGTTTGGAGAGCTGGGTTTGATTCCCCACTCCTCCACTTGAAAACAGCTGGGTGACCTTGGGCTAGTCACAGCTCTCTGGAGCTCTCTCAGCCCCACCCACCTCACAGGGTGTTTGTTATGGGGATAATAATAATATACTTTGTAAACCGCTCTGAGTGGGCATTAACTTGTCCTGAAGGGCATTCAATTGAATGTTGTTGTTGTTGTTGTTGATGTTATGTGTTTCTAAATAGCAATCATCATGACCTATGGCAAAGTGCTTTTGAAGCTTGGGTCATTTCAAGAATGTTTTATGATAAGGTGGAGGATTCTGATGTTCAAGGGGAAAATATCAACAAATCTGAGCATATGCAAGCATTGGACATTCAGGACTGTGATAGCTCTGGCTGTAGATGTGACTAAAAAGGTCACAATTGTTACATCCATCATCTTACTTGAATATCATCTTTCTTCTAAGGAGTTCACAACAACATTTTAACTTCACAGGCAGATTAAGCTGAACTTGAGCCCACAGTTAGTATTGAACCTGCAAGACGTCTGGTAGGTATCTACCTGTATTCTGATTTGGCCATAGGAAAGAGCTACAGGAAGACCAGCAGGGAAGCTTGGAACTGAACAGATGATGAAAAATGGAATAAAACATATCAGTTGTCTACCTTAATTTATTTTATGTGAATGTTGAGGTTTTCATGGTACTTCTATGCTGCAAAAAGAACTAGAAAGCTGAATAAAAGTTATTACTCTTTCTGAAGACAAGATGGTGCAGATCTAAGATATTAAAAAAATTGTAGAAAAAATGTACTGCTCCATTGCAAATAAGGAAATTGCCACACCTAAACAGGCTTACTACTTGCTCACCTTGTCTTTAACTATAAATCAAATGAACTGAATGTATTGTCAAGTGGGAATGTACACTATTGACTGATAGTTAAAAACAACGTAAGAATGAAATTGGAGTCTGATTCCTTTTTTGCACACCTCAACTTTATAGGGAAATGGGATCAACACACAGTATATTTGCTGGAGTAATGGAAGTCTATGTAAACATTACTTAATTTTAGAAGTCTGACACAATATTTGTGATTTTTGTATTTGCAGGCGAGTGCTAAATGGGGGGAGGAGAGCGGGGAGGGGACACGGCGACAAGAAACACACAGAGACAGTGCTGGAGGTAAAGAGGCCACAACTTTATTGAGATTACAGCTCGGGAGCAAAGGCGCGCATAGGGCACAGATCCGAGCATCGGCTGACCCGCCTGCCAAGCCGATGAACCACACGCCCCCTCAGACCCCTGCTGAGGGGGGGAACCATGGGATGACAGTCAGTGGGATGCCAGGTGGGTGTACACCCCTGTGTGGATCATCCCCTGTCACCTGGGAGTGAGGCGGACTGACAGCCCCCGTCTGGGCATGCACCGGACATTCCTCACTCCCCAGACCCCTTATGGGGATCCCCATAATAGGGAAACTGAGCCTGAGGGGCCTGTTTCCCCCCAAACGGATCGGTGCCCAATGCCCCAATCCACCACAAGAGCCATAAAATGGCTCCCCGCCAACGCTCCAAGAGCTGCAAAACCAAAACAAGTGGGCCCCTCAGTGTCCTACAGCCACCCATCCAGACCCCAGTTGGAAGGGGCATCACCAGGCGAGAACTGCCGCCATACCATGAAAGCTGACCAGGGAAAATCACCCCATGGGATTCCACGGGACGGCCCTCAGCCTCTGCCCTCTGCTCAATCAGGGCAGGTCACCGTGAAACTTTCTGACCCGTTGTTCAAGGAGCCGAAGCCCCCTGGTGGTCCTGAAGAACTGTGGGATGCCCGCATGGCCACTGCTATGATCCACTGTGCTGGCACACCCTCTCTAGGATGTGGCCGTCGCCGTCCCTCTGGCAAGTCCATACCAGAACCAGGTCAGAACCTGCAGCTAAAAGGGAATCAGCAGGGAGCTTAGGATCTAACGATGTAGCTCAGCACCTCTGGCTGCGTGGAACACCCCCATCCACAGCAGGGAATCCCTGGACCATCCTGCTGGGGACCACCTTCCCCAAGGAATGGGAGGGGGGAAGGCAGGCCACACCAATGGCAAGGACATGCATTCTGGGGGGGGGGCACCTGGATGACACAGTGATCCCTGCTCTATGCCCAGAGGAAGGCAAAAAACCTCCAAGGCCCCAGAGCCAATCAGGCCTGGAGGAAAATTCCTTCCTGACCCCAAATTGGCGATCGGCATTACCCTGGGCACATGAGAAAGGACCACGGAGCTATACCCTGTATACCCCTCAAGATGTTGGGGGCAAGTCCCCATGCTAGAGGAAGATCAGCAAATGTACAGCCAAGGCTATGGACATTGGGTGACTCAGGCCCACCACTGGAGCACCATCTGAGAGGGCTGCTGGGGTGGAGGAAGCACACAGTCCCCGAGCTCCCTTGAACCCATGAGTGGTTACCAGATTCTGCAGTTCACTGGCAACAGGTCCGGCCCATACTTCCATCCCGGATCGCACCTGGATGGAACCAGCCCCCTAGGGTTCCGCAGTGCAGACTGCATGTCCTGCAGCGTACTGGGTTGAATAAAACTTGTTAGTTGACTACTCAAGTTGAACTATGTGCCCACCATTTCGTAAAGGTAGTCCCCTGTAGCCCGAGCCCTCACTGACCCCCGGGGGACGTTGCATCACGACATTCTCTTGGCCTATCTTTGGCTACTGGGTAGTTTGCCATTGCCTTCCCAGTCATGCACACCTCACCCCCCCCCCCCAGAAACCAGGCACCCATTCCACTGACCTCAAAAGGATGGAAGGCTGAGTCACCCCAGTTACCTGAACCCAGCTTCCACCAGAATTGAACTCAGGCCGCGAGCAGGTCGGGCTTCAGTGCTGCAACGTACCATTGAACCATGTCAAATCATTCCAGATCCCGCCCCCTCCAAGCGTATATTGCTGTGGGTATATCCCATTTCTGAAACTAATCGTTTAGTACATGCTGCAGCTGAATCTCCATACCCATCTGTCTCTAAAATTATCTATCTACCTATACAAATGTATTCGACTGATCCTCAAAGGAAACTCGGGAGGTGAGGGGAATAATTACTTATGCTCAGAGCAAGATGAGGGACGCGCCTAATCCAAAAAGGGTGTTGGATGTGCTATCTCATTATTTTATACAGGGGCCAGGAATGCTGCCACTGATTGTGAAGAATCTCTCTTCCAGGCATGGTCATGAGGTTTTTTAAACCCCACCACAGCAGCAAATGCTGTGCCATTCCTGCATAGGGGTTTACCGTAGTGTTCCCCTCCAGTTTGGGAAATTTGCAGTGTTCCATTACTGGCCACCTCCGCACACCCAGGAGACCAGCAATGCACTCCAAGGGTGACAGAGTTAATCAGCATACATTAACTGCACAGCACCAACGTGTTCTACCTGTTCCGGTATTATACTGTGAAGTAGAAAAGTGAGGGACTCTTGTCACTGTGAAACCTGCAGAGAAGTGACGGGCATGTGTGCTGGAGAAACTATAACCATTCCTCTGTCCAGGAATATGGCAGTAGGTGCAACAGAAAGAGATAGGCCCACCTTGCCAATGCCACCAGGCATGGGATCATGCCTAGCCTAAGACACAAAATGGTTGCTCTGCAATGAGTCCCCTGCACAACAGTACAAGATGATCGCTTGTGAACATAGCCACCTGCACTCGTCCTGGCCGGCAGTTAGTGTAGACAGGGAACAAAACAGTAGCTCAAGATGTATGCATTGAACATCTTAAGCAGCTATCCGACTTGGAATCTCGTTTCTAGCCAGCGACCTAAATCTGGTGTTGAAACCATGCCAGAAATTTTAAGCGAACACTTCATAACAGAGGGACAGAGATACTAATCTGATACTGCAAGTTTAAAACCTAACTTCAGCAGCACCTTGGCCCCGACCAAATCATTCCAGGGTACTCTGGGGTTTGTCTGTTTGTCGTTTAACTCGGAACTCCCTCCACTGTGCAGCACTCTCCAACTCACCTGCTGGAAGCTAAAGGTTTAAGTGCCCTGGCCGGCTATTTCATTTTATCCGTGCAGTATGCCTGCCTTTTATCTCTGCAGTTTAAAAACCGAATTCCCTGACAAGCAACCTACTTTAACAAAATATACTATGCTTATTTCAATTCCTGGTCAGCTTGACTGCAGATTAACAACTTTAATAAATGCTGTACCGCCTGCCACCCAGTTGGTGAGCTTGAGAATTAAACCCCTTCAAAATGCTGGTTACAGTTTTAACTCACATCACTGAATCTGAAGAAGTGAACTGTGGCTTACCCAAGCTCGTACCTTACTACAAATTTTGCAAGTGGGTGCCACTGGACTCCTGCTCTTTCCCCGCTACAGAGACTAACACAGCCACCCATCTTGCCAAAGCAGTCTGAGTGCATCTATCCTCCCCTGGGAACCACAGTTTTCCAGCCTCAATAGTCTGGGACGTAAAGCTCTCTTTCTGCCTGTGCATAAGTGCCTGATCTCTCTAGTGTAACTAGTGTCATAATTACTGCAACAATGTATATGAAATATGTGACACACTGAGCTCTATGAGAGCTAGGGTTGGGCAAAGTACCATACCCTATAGCCAAGAAGCATTGATTTTCCTAGGGAACTGACCCTGCCCTCTGGAGATCAGTTGTAATACCAGGAGATCTTCATTTACTAACCAGGGACTGGCTGTACCATCATTAGAATAAAGCCTCACTGCAATAAAGCCAATGGCTGCTACTCAGCAATGAATGACTCCGAAGTATTCAAATAGCCTTTTCCTTTTGTTAATGCCTTCCTTAGAGGCTGGGGAGGAGGCGAGGCAGGTGTGCTGAACCAGTTATTAACCCTGTACTTGCCAGTGGAACCTAGCTCCACATCAATTCTCCTGATATTGTTCCCAGCAGCTTGTAACCAACTGTGATGTTCTCCTACGGGGCCAACTATTGCCAGGCAAATGGAAGACACAGAATTGGTCTTCTGAGCTCAAAGCTGTGAGTGCATTCAAACCAGCAACAAAAACCGTGTCATTGATTTGCTTGTTTTGTTACTGCAAGCTGGTTTCAGACAAACTCACTTTCCCTGGGGCTCGTGGTGGTCTGAAGCCAAGCCACCCCCATATGCCCATGTAGCCCAGCCTGTTCCTCCATCCCTAGTCCTCATCCAGGGCCCGCACTTGTGGCAGTTCTCACACTGCTACAGCCAACCTGCACAGAGCAGGCTGCAGAGGCCCATGCCTGAGGCTACCCTGCCTGGCCTCAGCTTCCACGCTCACCGCCAGGGCCCCACGCGAGGGTGAAGTGCCTGGCCCTACCTGAACCCCTCCGCTGACGCAGGGGTTCCCACACTCTTCTCATTGCAGCAGCCCTGCCTCAGTCACCTCTCCAGCCTCACATGGCCCTCTCTCTATTGCCACCGCCTCCGCCTTCCACATTCTTTCTGCTGCGCCTCGATACGGCCTCGTGCAGCGCGTGGCCTTCTTGTCGCCGCCACCTCCACCTCGCGCAGTCTCCACGGCGCTGCCTCCCCGCCCGCGCACGCTACTTGCAGCTGCCTCGTGCAGCCCTCGGCCCTCTCGCCATAGCCGGCTTGCGCGGCCTCCATGCCGCCGTCCCGCTGCCAGTGCAGGCCCCCTGCAGCTGCCTCGTGACGGGGAGTCGCGCTGCCACTGCCGCCGCCAAACCCTCGCTCGCCACTTTGTGCAGCCCGCTACTGCTGAGGCCTGCGTGGCCCGCTCGCCTCGCGAGGTGCACTCGCCGGCAAGGCTTGCCCGGCCTGCCCCTCCGCCGCCGCGACTTGCGGGCCACCTAGCTTTCCCAGCTCGGCTCACGTCCCATCAGCTCGGCCCTGTCGTGTCCTCCTTCCCTGCCGGTGAAGCGGTGCTGCTCGCTTGCTAGCCACCGCCATCACTGCCAGCGAGGCCTCGTGCAGCTCACTTGCTCGGTGCCGTCGTCAGCAAGGCCCCGCACAGCTCAGCCGCTCGCAGCCGTCGAGGCCCTGTGCGGCTCGCTTGCTCGCTCGATCACCCGCTCACCGCAGTCAAGGCCCCGCGCGGCTCACTTGCTTGCTCGCAAGACAATGCCGCCACGGGCCAAGTGCTGAGGGGTGGGGAAGAGCCCTCTGACCAGGGGCCCGCACCGGATGTGCCTGGGTGGAGTTACCTGGCCCCTGGACACTCCCCACCCCTTCCCAACATGGCGGCCACCATGCTGCTTCCCCGCTCACCTCCCCCCGCATCGCCCGCAACTCAGGCCCCAGGTGAGTCTGGGAGCCGTTATTTTCCTTGAACTCTTCCCAACAGTCTGGTTGAAGAACAAAGATTATGTTGATATATCTTTACAGTCTTAAAGGATATATTTTTGCACCTTCAAAAATAAAACTTGGGGCACACTTGTCACATCTTTATTCTGACATCAAGAATCACTGTTTGAATCTACCTTCCCTCCATTACATATTGTTGAAGATTCTCTTCTTCCCTGTTGTTTTTTTGTTTATTCTGCAATTGCTTACATACAGAGATGTAAAAAGAGTGTGTTTGTTCATTTGTTTTATTTATTTATATAAATCATTTATAAGCGACTTTCCTGCCCAAATAGGGTCCCCAAGGCGGTGAACATTAAAATATGTAAAAAAAACATTTTAAACAATTTCAATTTAAAACATTTAAAATATTATAAAAATAATTCAATAAAACACACAAACATACAATATTAAGAACAGGGAGGAAGGCCAATAACACTTATGGGGGGTATGCCAAACAAAACAAAGAAGTCTTCACCTGCTCACAGAAGACAGCAACAGAGAGGGAAAGATGAACCTCCCTGGGGAGGGATGTCCAAAAGCTTGGTGCCACAACTAAGATAGCCCTTTCTTGGGTTGCCACCTGTCTAGCCTCAGTTTAAAGTCATACTAGAAAGCATAATTTTCCTACAATGTTACCAATAGTTCAAACAATATTTTAGGGGCTGCCCCGACAATGGGCTGTCCGTGTTACATACAAACAGTAGCATCTGGAGTGCAAACTGTACTAGATATTTGAATGTGCTATTTTGTAAGACACAAAACAGCCTAACTACAGCCTCACCATATTGTAATAATATGAGAAACAGTATGCTATACTGGGCTGATTCCACACACATTGGATAATGCACTTTCAATGCACATTATCAATCGTTTGAGGTGGATTTTTTGTTCCGCACGCAAAAAAATCCATTCCAAATGATCTATAAAGAGGATTGGAAGTGCATTATCCAACGTGTGTGGAATCACTCCTGGTTAGAGTGTTGGATTAGAGCTAGGCAGTTCCTGTTCCAAATTCCCCCTCAGCAGTGAATGATCTTGGGCTGGTTACTCTCTCCCCAGCCAAATCTATCTTGTCAGGATGATGGTGGGACAAAATGGAGGAAGAGAAAACCATGTAAGGTAGGTGTTGTCTGGCAGAACACGATACAGAAATAGATTCTTAAGCAGGAAGCCAACCTGGTGTCAAGCTTTCAAATGCTTATCTCTGTGTTTTACTTTTTGACCGTAAAAAAGTCCTATGTCTTCATATATGTTTGTTTGACTGCATGTTATATAACAAACTATCCAGAAGAGAGTTAGGCTGCCATATTGGTTATTTGATTTTAACAGCAACGCCTGATTCTAAATTATTATTTTGTGATTTTTTTTAAAAAAAAATCTTAACTGTATATTCAGATCCATGCTCAACAGACTATCCTTGTATTTCATATCACTTGATTCCTTTCAAATAAAAAGTTGTGATTTATTATTCCTTGTTTTGATACAGAAGACAAGATGCTTCCAATCAATCATATAAGTCAAACTGTTTAGGGGAGCTTTCTGAAGACAGATGTGCTAAGAACCTACATGGAAAATGTTTCAAGTTGCATGCATAAACATGAATCCATATTTAGAAATGCAATATGGAGCAGTACAAGCAATATGGAATCATGCAACTTAAAGACAGAAATAGTTTATTGAAATTACTATGAAAACATCTAAAGCAATAGAGGAACTAGAAAACAAGTGGTTAAAAAACTAAACGCCATCCTGTATATTACACAAAGTGATGTGGAAGCCTGAATTTTGAATGCTAGTACTTAAAACTCCAGATGTGTGCATGATACTTTTGACTATAGTAAAACAGTATTTCAGGGTGAGGACTGTTTGCTATACATTTCTTCCCAGCATGCAACTGGTTTCCATGGTGTTAATTGCAAGTTGTCACAGCTGTGAAGGTAAAAATGCCAGTTGCTGCACTTTGCCAAAAGCAAAGTTGATATTTTGATGTCCCATAATACAGGAATAAGTACATTTTGTGATAATAAGATTCATCCTTTTCCACATGAGGGATGAGAAGGGCAGAACAATCCTAAGGCTCGCCTTCCTGCCAGTGCCCGCATGCCAGTGTATCTGTTGCACCACTTATCCCCACCCTAAGGACTTCCATGGGAGAGCTACGCCAATAGCTGGGCCCAACAAGGTACAGTGAGGCCGCAGCAGGGAGTGCATGCCCCCATCCCCCTGACAACCCCACTAGTATCTCCCAATGGCCTCGCCACCCTCTTGACAGGCCTGTGAGTGGCAAGCGAAGACGCACCCAATGCACGAGCCACAATCCCTGCTGCCTGTCGACACCGCCACTCCCCCCAGAGACAGTTAAATTAATTAATTGTTCAGCAGTTAAAATGAGACAAACTATAACTGATAATAGTGGCAACATACAAAATCAAAATGAATGAAAATAGCCATATTGCACATTACCTTAAATGAGCACACCAAGGGTGAATCAAAACGAGTTTTCTTTGGCTCTCTCTCTGAGACCCAGTTTGGAGGAGTGGTTAAGAGCACGGGACTCTAATCTAGAGAACCGGGTTTGATTCCCCACTCCTCCACATGAAGCCAGCTTCTAGGAGCTCTCTCAGCCCCACCCACCTCACAGTATGTTTTGTTGTGGGGATGATAATAACAAACTTTGTAAACTGCTCTGAGTGGGCATTAAGTTGTCCAGAAGGGCAATATATAAATCAAATGTTATTAATGTTATTATTTGACAGTATTTTTGTAGCACTATAATATGCATTTATCTCTTTTTTCTGTCTTTCATCTCTTATCCTTGGCCTGTATGACCTATTTACTGGCCCTGCAGGGCAACCGGTTGGCCATTATGTGAAACAGTGCATGGGACTAGATGGACTACTGGTCTGATCCAGCAAGGTCTTCTTACGTACTTACATTTAGAGGTGGGCACAGGTCTGGAAAATGGGCCAAAATTTTGCACGGTCCGGCCTGGTTCGTGGTTCACAAACACAGTGCAGCAGACTCACCTTTTTCATGAATTTTGGTCCATTTGGGCCAATCCGGTGGTCCGTGGTTCATGAGTTCAGATATCTTGGTGCAGATTTATCAGTTCCCTAGGCAATGGAGAGGATGTCTGCAGACCTTTTGCAGCCCTTAAAACCTTGATAGGCAGCTCTGCCTGACAAGCAAAGAACTCTCATTCTGCAAGGGGGGGATGGACGTTCTGCAACCAATCTTAGCCCTCAGAACCTTGATAGGCAGCTCTGCCTGCCAACCAGAGAGCTCCCATTCTGCTCTATGTGATCAAAGAGGAAGAATAAATTCCCTAGGCAACAGAGAGGTGGATGTTCTGCAGCCATGGCAACACCAATCTTAGCCCTCAAAACCTTGATAGTCAGCTCTGCCTGCCAGCCAGAGCTCCCATTCTTCTGTATGCAAGCAAGAATGAATTCCCTAGGCAATGGCTTGGAAGGTGTCTGTGTGGTGAGTAACCCTTTTCTGTTTGATTTTGCCTCATTACAACTTTTTGGGGCTGCTAGCCAATGCAAGTCAACTGGCATTTGTGACTCCAGTATCTACTGGAAGTTTCCTGGGGGCAGCCAATTTGGGCGTCTGTAACACGGACGTCCGAAATACAATCTTGACGAAACTTGGAGGGTGGTTGGAGTACAGTCTGCTGAAGATTCTCTGTGAGTTTGAGCTCTCTGGGTCTGGCAGCCAGGGCTGCCAGAACTGATGGACCACTGACCGATGAACTGGTCCATGAACGGGGCTGGTCTGTGAAAGTTCGTGGTCCATGGTCCATGGGGTTTTCTTGGTCCGTGTCCACCTCTACTTACATTCTTACCCATTTCTACATATGTTCTGTAGATTATGTAGCAGATATCTGGTGTGAAACAGAAGTACCTGAGACAACAATATTAGTTTATGTCTTGTCTGGATGATGATTTCATATGAATCATGAGGTCAACAATGGAATAACATTTCTACTGCCTACCTCTTAGATTGAGTCATATCTGATTCTTACAAGCAGTTTTCCTGATGAGTAATTTGATCTTTAAGAGCCTACCCTGCATTCTATTCCTTAGCTGATACATGCTCAATAAGACTAAAATATTAAATCCAAGTTCATGTCAGCTGAATGTGCAGTGATGCCATCTACAAGTTTGGTGGGATTGCCTGTTGGTGTGAATCAGCCATTTAACCTCTACCTTCAATAATAGGATTCTTTGTGCTTGGATCATATCTGAAAGCTTTAGACTATAAAAGCAGGACCCAAAACACAAGTCCTGCCATTACCCTTGGAAACCTAACTTCTTTGTACTTAAAAGCTCCTACTGAGTTGTGAATTACACCTCTGAGGTTACTAGCACTATTTAGAACTAGGTTTAAACTTGAAAAACTTCACATGCATAATCCTTCTGAACTTTCAACCTCTGTCTAAATTGACTTCAGATAGGCAGTGAAGGCTTTTTGTTCCATCATTTCACAGAACATACCCTTTTCTTTTTCAGTGCAACTTTGGAAATGGAAAAGAACTCTGTACACTAAAGAAAATCAAGAACTTTGGTTCTCAAGGGCCCACATTGAAATTCAGGGGCAGGCTTTCAAAAAGTGTATGTTCCTACTTAATATAAAGGCCATATTTTCAAACTTACAAAGTCGAAGAAGCAAGGTTTCCATTACCAAATTTTCAGGCAAACTTAGTGGAGACAAATGGACAAGGCATGGATATGTTAACCAATTCTTAGCTCTTGCTCTAAACACAACTAAATAATACATATACCACTAACATTGCTTGAAAAACTCTTATTATCTATTAAGGCTGATCCAAAGTTATTTATAGTTTCTCTCTTTTCAGTATACCTAATAAAAATGTTTCCTTAGTCATTAACATTTTCCTCATGTGCTCTCAACTACAAGCTGCCTTCAGTTGCCTACAATGACATAATCACATCACATATTATGATGAAATCCCATTCATTTTGAAATCCATAACACTAATTCAGGAAGAAATGGTAGCTGGAGGGAAAAACATTTCTGAAGTAGCCACTGACCTTCAGATATGTAATATTGTGGGCAGAGCTTTACTCTGCCTTTTTATGATTCCATATTTTATTTAAAAGCATAACTTTATATTCTAGCATTTAGGCAAGGAGAATGAACAATATGATATTAATCTACAACTGGTATGCCTTCAGTTGCATGTGATTACTGTAGATATATTCTTGTAGTAAAGCCCTCATCTATCTGCTTCATATTCTACTGACTTCAAATCCTGCATGTAATTTAGATCATTAAAAACAAAGGAAAACAGCACAGGAGCAACCTGGTGGGGATTTAGCCAAGCAATGAGACTCTCAGTACTCACTTTGGTTTTAAAAAAATAACTTGGTTAAAAAAAATAACTTCAAGCACAGATGCCTCCACTTGGGGAAAATAATATAGTTCATGACTTCTACAGAAAAAAACATAAATCTGAACTAAGACTTATTTTAATCCAAATTGCTTGTAAATGCAAGCAAAGTAAGAACAGGATCTGAAATGTATCCACAGGAGAATAAATTAGAGGTGTGCACCAATTTTAAAAAGTTATACTTTTGCATTCATGTTTCAGGATTCAATTGAGTGTGATATTTCAGGTTCTTGTGCTTTGGGACTATTACTTTCAATAGAGAATATATTCTAGGATTTGGGGCAGCTATTCATGAAGATAATGGAACCAAATTTGCACAGAACATAGTGCTCCCTGAATTCTACAAAGCCACCAAGTTTCAAGCAGATTGAACAAAGGGGTTAGATTTTACAGACACCCCCCCCCAATTAGATGGCATGGAGGCTAAGGAAGAACAGCTAGAGCCAATCCAGACAAGACATAATTAATGCTGGTTGGGAAGGCTGATATTCTAGAGGGATTGAATCCATTTGTCCTAGATGAAGTGAAACCTGGGGACCCTGCCTTGCTCTTTGAAAAACCAGAAGCACCTTCTATCAATTGCATCTGGTGCACCAGCTCTCATTACCTAGAGTCAGCTGATATGCCCACACTGATCCATGCTTCTGTAACCTCATGGTTCGATTACTGCAACATGCTCTATGTGGAGCTGCCTCTTGGAAACAACAGTTCCAGAATGCAGCAGCCTGACTATTGTCAGGGACTAGCACTAGGAACATACATTGCCTGTCTTAAAACAACTAAATTGGTTGCTAGTCTGTTTTTAAGCTCAATTCAAAGTCCTGGTTATGACCTTAAAGCCCTTCATGACCTGGGACCAACATATTTGAAGGACCATTTTCTTCTTTATGTCTATGTGTGCCAACTACAGTATTAAGTCAGCCATCAGTTGGAGATCCCACATCTGGCATCGGCCAGATCCCAGGCCTTTTCCTTTGCGGCCGCTGCCTGTTTGCCAGGACTTTAGATGGGGTTTGCATTGCAGGCATTTTTTAGGGGGGAGGCAGGGATTTGGGGTTTATTATTTTATTGTGATTTTAACTGTAAATGTTTTAAATCTATTATTGTAAACCACCTTGCATGACAAGGAAAAATAGTGTAAAATGTTTAAATAAACAAGCAAGCAAGTAAATAAATAAATAAAATGCCTCTCTATGCAGCCACAGTTCTCTCTACTTATTCCTAAAATGACAGTCAAGTGGCAGCAAGCAGGAGAGCTCCAACTGGCCATCAGCATTAAAAAAAACCTCTTTCTGCATTTATTCCATTTTATTCCATTTTCCTACTCTTATAGTGACTGGAAACAAACATTTATCTCCTTGCTCTTTGTGTGCCATCCTTCCTTGTTGTGGTCTGTTGTTTGTTTCCTTTCACAAAATGAAGAAAACTTCCTTTTCAGACCCCCCCCCCCAATCCCTTAAGTGTGCCATTATTCTCAATGGGGGACTTTTTGTAGGGGAGCTGGAGCAGTAGTTTTTCAACCAAATGACACAAAAATTGCAGTGCAGTTATTGCTGCCTGTCCAATAAAGAATCCTCCCCCATGTTTCAAATGAATTGGACCAAGTTTCAACTCTATGGGCCACTAAACATGGTGCCCCCAGCTTCTACTTGTAGAGAAAAAAAAAAGGATCTGCCCTCCAAAGGAGGAATGGCTGTTTGGGAAAGTTCTGTTCTCATCTCTTGCAAGGATCCAGGGGAAGGGAGAAATGCCGTTGCTTAGGAAATCAGTAGAATTAAAGAAAAACACAAGCTCCTGCTACATTGTTGGTAAGTGCTTGAATTCAGAGGGAGAAGGGTTCGTAACTTCCAAGAATCTTGGTTTTGTATTACTGTTCCAGAAAATCATAGCAATGATTCATAACAGCAATTTCTCTGTATATCTTTGGTATATCTTTGGTTTGTATATTTTGTAATGCACACTTCTACTATACATATGGAAATAAAGGTTGTATGTGTGGTGGGGCTGAAAACATCACTTACTGGTAGGCACTATGGATTCAGGTGGGCACCACCACCAAAATTCAGATTTGTACTTGGAATTGTGAACCTTTGGATTCAGAATTCTAAAAACAGAATTTCTGAATTCCATTAAAGTCAAAGTCAATAAAAAGCAGCCATTTTCCACTAAAAATAAAGCAAATCACTTTAAAAAGGTTTCCTCCACAATCATTATAAAGGAGTCATATGACTTTGGCTTTCATGTTTGTGCTGGCCTATCCCAACTCACCACACACTGTTCCGAGTTCATGAGCTATTAAGTTCCTTCTACATTACCTAGCTTTGCTTGACAGCTTTTTTAGAGACTTCAAGCACTACAAAAAATCTGTTCGAGCAGTTCTGTAGTTTTTATTATTATGTTTTTGGATTATATAAAACTTTTAATTTTAAAAAAATCTCTTTGAGCAGAGGCCATAGTAAAACAGGGGGCGGGGAAGACATGTAATTGTATACAATAAAAAATCCATCATACCCTGCTTCAAATCTGTTTGTCTCTCTTTATCCATTCTCTTTCTTCCATTTGTTGAAGCCCTTGTTCAGCAAATAGGCATAGGCTAAATTGAGAAGCAAAGGTCAATCGCTGATAGCCTAATTCAGTGAAACTGGGATGGATTCATAAATGGAACATAACATGGAATGAAATTAAAGACATAGTGAAAATGTGCTCAACTGGCAGCTCTAATGGAGCGTATACCAAAAATACATTAAGGCTTTCAGGAAGGAGAGAAAAATCATTGGTTTTTGGAATGTTCAGTTATATGTTTTAGAATATAATCAGGAATATGACTGTGCTGTAACTTGGGTCTCCAGAATCTGAGACCCACCAAGCAAAAGTGGCCTGTTTTATACTCTCCAATATAAAGTGTAACCATACAAGAATGAAAAACCTGACACCCACAAATAATTCAAAATCTATTTTAAAATACACTAGAATATAAAATGCATAACTAATTATACCTTGCCTGGTAGTTGACTCCCCTCACCCCACCATTTTTGCGGGTTAAGCCCCGAATTACACATTCTTATTCTACCTATTCCATTTATCTGAATGTGACCAACAATGAAGTAGCCCGTGAACAGCTAGGATATGATAACATATCTTGAATACCAGCCAGAAAATAATCATGGCTCCTTTTTAAAATATTATTTTAAATTCATAATTTATTTTAAATGCATTTTATTATGAATTTATGCTGACTTTTACATTTACTTGGTGGTGGTGGAGAGTGCCCTCAAGGCATAGCTGAATTATGACAAACCCTGGCAGAGGTGGTTTGCCATTACCTGGCTCTGCAACCCTGGTCTGCATTGGGGTCTCCCATCCAATTACTAACCAAGGCTGACCCTGCTTAGCTTCTGAGATCTGATGAGATTAGGCTCAGTTGGGCTATCCAAGGTCAGGGCTACATTTACTTATTTATTTCATTTATAGTCTACCCCCTCTCACAGAGACTCCAAGTCTACAGTATTATAAGCATCTTGAACATTTCAGCTGTAAAATGATTCCAGAAAACTGATCACAAGATTAGCTAGGTTCATGGTGCTTTCCTGATTGGATACTGGAACATTGGAACAAATTGCGTGATTCCGTTACTATAGAGTTGAACACCCAGTGCAGTGTTCTGTTCCCAAAACTGACATTGTTCTGGAAGCCATATCTGAACAAGTATAGCATCATCAAGATATGGGCTTTGGAATGTGTTACTAATACTTCTCTGTAATCATTTGGATTTGTTATATTCCCATCAAAACAGAAACATCTGTGCACTCAATATTCATTATTTGCATTTTTTTCAGGGCACAAGCAGTGTTCTCAGGGACCCCAATCTTTTCCAAAAGTGTCCACCTTTTCCAAGCCAATTTGCATATTCCTTTCCCTCTCTGCTGATAATTCTGTGCCATGTTTTCATGTTTGTATTGATTGCGTTCTTCCTGAAACTCATGATATGAACAATCTCAGCTAAATTGGGATCATATAGTGAACAGGTTGTCATCACATTGGGGGTAGTTATGTACTGGCATAATTAAGGAAAAGTGAAGTCAGGAAACATTCCTCTCACTCATAGCAGATTTTTTGTGCAATACCTGCAAAATCACAAAAAATGGATGTTTTTCAACACCTCCAGATTAGAAATCTGACTCTTTTAGAAGCACACAGATTTCCTTGGGGGATTGCATCCCAGAGCTTGCATCCAGTGCTTTTGAACAGGGCTTCTAACAAAGGAGTTGAGCTTGGAATTGGTGCAAGAGGCAAAGAGGTTTACGTATGTGTCTGTTTGTGTGGTTCCTGAGCCATGTGTGCAGTCTGAATATTTGAGGGGGGGGGGAAAGTAATTTGTGGATGAGACCTTCAGGGACCTACTAGAACAGTTCCACTCCTATACCAACAGCCCTCTTCTGTCGTGGAGATTGAAGGCCAAGTTGGTGTAGTGGTTAAGAGCAGTGGGACTTTAGTCTGGAGAACCAGGTTTGATTCCCCACTCCTCCAATTGAAACCAGCTGGGTGACCTTGGGTCAGTCACAGCTTCTAGGAGCTGTCTCAGCCCCACCCATGTCACAGGGTGATTGTTGTGGGGATAATAATAACATACTTTGTAAACCACTCTGAGTGGGTGTCAAGTTGTCCTGAAGGGCGGTATATAAATCAAACGTTGTTGTTGTTAAGGTTGAAGGGCATCAGGCTGAAGAGAAGGGACACAGTCTCTTAGAAGAGACCTTTTCCTCTGATGATGGACCAATATTCTTTCATACCAAAGATACCCCTCCAGCGTTGGGGGGAGGTAAGTATTTGGTAGTGTGTGATTTGATTATTAGGAATAAGGAAAGTGGGGTCTGTGACAGGCATTTTGACCACATGGTGACTTGCCCACCTGGTGGGAAGGTTGCAGACATCACACACTGTCTAGATGCATTGCTAGATAATGCCGGGGAGGAGTCAGCTATTGTGGTGCATATTGGCACCAATGACATTGGGGAAATGTAGTCATGTGGTCCTGGAGGAAAATAAATAGGTTACTAGGCAGCCAGTTAACGGTCAGGACCTCAAAGATAGCATTTGCAGAATTGTTACTGGTTCCATATACAGGGCCAGCTAGATAGGAACAGATTAGGGGTCAAAACAAGTGGATGGGAAAGTTGGGCTAGAAGAAAGGGTTTAGATTTGTTAGGCACTGGGGAACTTTCTGGGATATGCCAAACCTGTACAAAAGAGATGAGCTTCATTTGAACCAAAATGGAACCACACCGCTGGTGCTTAAGATTAGTGGCGGACTGACTTCCGGTTTGGGATCTATGGAGGTCTGAAGCAGCTCCAGTTGAGGAGCTGACCGGACTGCCGTTTTAAGCAGCCGGAGGGGTGAAAATAGCCCGCGGCCGACTGCTCTCAGGCGGAGAGCAGGCAAAGAACGCTCGAGACCCTAGGGCGCGTTGATCTCGGACGAGGGGGGACTCTGCGCAACGGGCCCCCTCCCGATCCTTGAGGTCCCACCCTGAGACGGGTCGGCTAAAATCTCTGCGGCAGTTTTGGGGCCAATTCGGCTGGCATAAGACCTACATACCCAAGCTTCGATTGGGAGAAGAAGTGGAGAGGAGAACTTAAAATCGAAACAGCGATTACAACCCGAGAAAAGTGAAGGGAAGGTAAAGATCACTATCTTCCGATACGGGACAGATTGATAAAAAGAGAGAGGAAAAAAAGTAGATTTTTAAACTGCAACAGATTAATGAAAAGGAGGGGAAGACTCGGCAGGAGTTGTATTTGAAAAGAGACTAAGTTTAAAGAAGTTATTAAAGAAACTGGACTATTGTTTTGAATACCTGTGGTTTTGGAGCTGTGAGAAAAAGATACCATCGCGAGATCTGCTGTGGAAAGACGGGGGACAGGAAGTGCGTAACAACAATAGAGTGGCTGGAGAGAAGCGGCCCTTGCTGGAGGGCAGGAAGAAGGGAATCGCCATCTTTGAGAGGGGAAGGGTCGCGGCCTCAGCGGAAAAGGAAGTAGGCCATTTTGGATTACAAAATCATAGAGAGACCATAGAGAAAAGACGCCCGACATTTTGGACCTTTTAAAATTAATTTACGCAAGAAGACCGGGACATTTAAAATAAAAAAGGTACCAAATTCAACGCCACGGAGTTAAGGAAGAGAGCGGACTCGTGGGAGCGAGCTAAAGCAAGCCCCACGATGTCGAAAAAAGAGTGGCAATCGGCAATAGAAAACCTGGACAAAAAACTTTTAGAGGTGATTAAGGAATTTAAAGACATGAAATTGGAGCTGATTAAAGAGGTTAAACAGACAGTAAAATCGGAGCTGTCAGAAGTAAAATCGGAGTTGTCAGAGGTGAAGAAAGGTATGGAAACAATACAAAACGAACTACAAGGGACGCAGCAGAGAGTTAAAACAGTAGAAGGAGCGATGGAGAACTTAGCAGACACGCAACAAACGGAGATGAGATTGATGAGGGGAAGGATGGCGATTGCGGAAAGTAAACACATGGAAAAGCAGCTCAGATTTCGCGGCTTGCCGGAGATAGAAGGAAAGACAGCGCAAGAACAGATGACTGAGGTGTTAGCTGAATACCTGGGGAAGGAGGAGGAGGAAGTTGTGGCTATCCTTGATGTGGCATATCGTGTGAATTCGAGAATCGCAACCCAGAGGAAAGTACCAAGAGATGTGATTGTGCAATTTACAACACGAAACATGAAAGAGAAGATTGTGACTAAACAGTTTCAAGATCCATTGGAGATTGATGGCAAGACAATTATCATAATGAAGGAACTACCCAGATCAGTGTTGCTAGATCGGAAAAAATACAAAACGCTAATCCAGATGTTGAAGGACATGAAAATCAGGTACAGATGGGAGCTTCCAGAAGGTGTGTCCTTTGAATTTGGAGGTGTCAAAAAGCGCATTAGATCTGAGCGGGAGATGGAGCGATTTATAAGGGACAATGAAAAAGACTTACCAACAAGATTATGAGTATGGAGTGTAAAGTATTATCTTGGAATGTAAATGGACTTAACTCACCGAATAAGAGGAAAAATATCTTCCACTGGCTATTAAAACAAAAATGTGACATTGTTTGTTTGCAAGAGACTCATATTCGAAAGCAGGATGTAAAATATTTAAAATTGGGAAAATTGGGCAAGGAATTTGTAGTGGCCTCAAGCAAGAAAAAAAGAGGAGTGGTGTTGTATGTAAAAGAGGAGCTACAGCCAAAATTTGTAATGAAAGATGCGGAAGCCAGATTTGTAGCAGTGGAATGTATTTGGAACCTAAAGAAAGTGTTGGTAGTCGGAATCTACGCACCTAATGGTGCAAAAGAGAGCTTCTTTGAGGATTTGAAGAAGCATTTAGATGATCTCTCATATGATCAGATAATTCTTGCTGGAGACTTCAATGGAGTGACAGATTTGGAATTGGATAAAAAGACAATAACGGCACAAAAGAAAAGAGGATTATTACCAAAGCTCTTTTTTGAGTTGATTCAACAAGAGACTCTCGAAGATGTATGGAGGAGAGAATATCCCAAAAGCAGACAGTTTACTTTTTATTCTGCAAGGCATTCTACATTATCGAGAATTGACATGATCTGGGCCTCAAAAGACTTAGCGTTATGGACTAAGGAGGTAGAAATAATGCCGATGATAGGCTCAGATCACAACCCAATTATGTGGAAATTAGGGAAAAGGAGAAAAAGGAAAGCATGGAGAATAAATGAGGACTTGCTACAAGAAGACGAGAACATGGAGATATTGAGAAGAGAGACAAAGTTCTTCATACAGTATAATGTGAACAAAGAGGTACCAACTGACAAAGTTTGGGATGCTTATAAGGCGGTTATAAGGGGCATACTAATGGACTTAAACGGCAGAGCAAGAAAGAAAAAAGAGGAAAAAAGACAAGAGATTGAGGAGAAAATAAAAGCCAAAGAAATACAGCTAAAAAAGAGACCAGGGAAAAAGAAACTATTTCAGGAAATTAAAATACTTCAAGAACAGCTGACAGCAATGAGTAACAAAGAATTGGAGTGGAACCTCAAAAGATTGAATCAGAAAGCATTTGAAGGTGCAAATAAACCTGGGAAATACCTGGCATGGCAACTGAAGAAGAGAAAGGAAAAGAAAATAATAAACAAAATCTGTGAAGACAACAAAACGTATTTGGAACAGACTACCATTAGTAGAGCCTTTTATAAATTCTACGCTAAGCTGTATAATAAGAAAGAGGTAAAGAAAGAATCAATAGCGTTATACTTGGAGAAAATGAAACTTCCAGAAATCTCGGAAGCTTGGAGAAATAAACTGAACGGTGAAGTAACAGATGAGGAAATAAGTAAGGCAATACAATCTGCAAATCTAGGAAAGGCGCCAGGGCCAGATGGACTTACGGCTAAATTTTATAAGACAATGGCCAAGGAACTGGCACCATTCCTAAAGGAGGTGATCAATGGAGTCTTAAGGGATCAAAGGATTCCAGATACCTGGAGTGAAGCGAATATATCATTGATCCCAAAAGAGGGCCAAGACTTGACTAATGTGAAAAATTACAGACCGATATCGTTACTTAACAATGACTATAAAATCTTTGCGAAGATACTGGCGGAGAGATTGAAGGGGTGGCTCTCGGAAATCATAGAGGAGGAACAAGCAGTTTTTTTGCCAGACAGACAAATCAGAGACAATCTAAGGACAGTGATTAATGCTATTGAATATTATGATAAGCGTTGTGACAAAGAGGTTGGTTTCTTCTTTGTTGATGCTGAAAAGGCGTTTGACAATTTAAATTGGGATTTTATGTTTGCCACTATGGAAAAGCTACAACTGGGAGAAAGATTCATCAGAGCAATCAAGGAAATTTACAGAGACCAGACTGCAGCAATTGTGGTGAATGATGAATTGACTAAGAAATTGACTATTAGTAAAGGAACAAGACAAGGTTGCCCGTTGTCTCCACTGTTGTTCATTTTAGTATTGGAGATCCTGATGATACAAATACGACAAGACGAGGAAATTCGAGGAATAAAAATTAAGGACTATTCATACAAGGTCAGAGCATTTGCGGATGATATAATGTTAATCGTTGAGGACCCATTGGAGAACATGCCAAAAGTGATTGATAAGATTAAGGAGTTTGGAGACTTGGCAGGTTTCTATATCAATAAAAAGAAGTCAAAGATATTATGTAAAAACATGACTAAGCAGAAACAACAATTGTTAACGGAAATAACGGACTGTGAAGTAACAAGCAAGGTGAAATATTTGGGAATTGAACTGACTGCAAAGAATATAGACTTATTTAAAAACAATTATGAAAAACTATGGATTCAGATAGAGAGAGACTTGATTAAATGGAATAGACTGAATCTGTCATGGTTGGGTAGGATTGCAGCAGTTAAGATGAATGTGTTACCAAGAGTTATGTTTTTGCTACAGACAATACCAATCATCAGAGACTCTAAACAATTTGAAAAATGGCAGAGGAAATTATTAGATTTTGTATGGGCAGGCAAGAAGCCTCGAGTGAAAATGAAAGTTTTACAAGATGCAAAGGAAAGAGGCGGAATGCAACTGCCCAACTTGAGACTCTATCACGATGCAATCTGCCTAGTGTGGCTGAAAGAGTGGATGACATTAAAGAACAAGAAATTACTAGCCCTAGAGGGATATAAAAAAATATTTGGATGGCACGCATATCTATGGCACGATAAAGTAAAGGTCAACTCGATGTTCCTGCATCATTACATACGGAGAAGTTTATATACAATCTGGAAGAAGTACAGAACTTATTTACAAGAAGGAACTCCTTTGTGGGTAGTTCCATATGAGGTGATAGACCCGAGAGTTGTTGATAGTGAACAACAATGTTTAACTTATAAAGAAATAACTAGAATTGAACTATCTAAACTCAGAATAAAGACGCAAGAGGAACTATCACCTCATTATGACTGGTTCCAGTATAGACAGATCAGAGACTTATATAATTCGGACTCTGCAAAGGGAGGTATACGAATAGAGAATTCGGAACTAGAGCAGACCCTTCTTAAAGAGGACAAGAAAAGAATATCCAAGGTATACCAAGTACTGTTGAAATGGTATACTGAGGATGAGACAGTTAAAACACAAATGGTGAAATGGGCTATAAATTTTAACAAAGAAATAACAATGGAGGCATGGGAATACTTGTGGAAGACTACAATGAAGACAACGACTTGTACTAGCATTAAAGAGAACATTTACAAAATGATTTATCGTTGGTACATGACACCAAAGAAGATTGCGCTAGGGAATTTGAACACTTCTAATAAGTGCTGGAAATGCAGGAAGCATGAGGGCTCCCTCTACCATATGTGGTGGTCGTGTGAGGTAGCTAGGCAGTACTGGGCGGAAATAATAAGGGAAATGAGTGAAATTTTACAATTTCAAATTAATAAGAACCCAGAACTCCTGCTACTAAACTTGGGAATGGAGGGAATTCCAGCCCATCATCGGACATTGATATTTTATATGACGGCAGCGGCTAGACTTTTGTACGCGCAAAAATGGAAAGTACAAGAAGTACCAACCACTGAAGATTGGATTTACAAATTGCTGTATATGGCTGAAATGGACAAGATGACAAGAAAACTGAGAAATCTGGACTCAGGGCAGTTTAACACAGACTGGGAGAAGCTGAAACAATATTTGGAGAAGAAATGGGAGGTGGGAGGAAAACTGTGGCAGTTTGAGAACTACTGATGTATAATAAAGTGCAGAGGAGGGTGACTTTACCGGGGGGGAGAAGAGATAAAAGTGAATTTATAAGCAGTTAGATTAATAGATGGATATATATATAGATATATGAAGGTTAACAAATAGAACATTGATAGAAAATAATTAATTATAAGGTTTAAATATAAGGATTGAGTAACCAATAATATTTTTTTTCTTTGGTATGATCTGTATAATGCCAAACTGAATGTCTAAGGTTAAAGATGAGTCAAATTGATTGACTATATGATGAGAGTTATATTGAATTATACTGAAGAACTATTATAAGAAGACAACAATATATGGAGTATAAGTTAAATTGTTTGACTTAAATGAATGTATGATTTATATGGTTTATAGAAATATTTGAATTATAGAAATTGGGATAAATTGTTTATCCAAGATGGAAACAAGGACTTACAGTTTAGACATAGAATATTAAAAATAGTTAAGGATGTACTGCTTAGAATAAAGGAGAATATATATTTGTTTTAGATAGAGAAATTAAATTGAAGTAAGGGAAAAGGGACAAGGGGTTGGAAAGCTGTTGGAAGTCAATAAAAGGGGGGGAAAGGGAGGGGGTTAGAAATGAAAAAATGGGGATAATTGAATGTAATGTAAAAAATAATGGATTCTAACCCAATAAAATTTTTTCAAAAAAAAAAAAGATTAGTGGCGGACTAGGTCTAAAAATATTGGTTGCCAGGAGACAAAGGGGGCCCACCCACAACTATAAGGCTATCATTTAATTTTTATAAGAAATAAATACAATTTTCAAAAAATACATAAGTGGAAAAAAGGTACAATTAAAAATTTTGTGAAATAAATGTATATTTATTAGTAATTACAGTGTACATATATTGTACATATTACTGGCAGTATACAGTAGATACTAAATGTAAATACAGGTTGTTATAACTGAATTTTAAATTTATTCTTTTTAAATTTTAAATAAATGGTGGATATTTTTAAATAGTTGGCTTGTACTGAACATTTTACACATTAGCAGGTAGTTCAAAAGCATATTTCATGCAGTCCACTATATTAAGAGCAATCATTTGAATTCACTAGATGATTGTGCGAATCTATCAATAATTTCTTCTGCATCCAGTTCATCTAACAATTCCTTTTCAATGGATAGCAACATGTATGATTCCATGTTCTCCTCAGTTGGACAATTTCTGAGCCTTGTCTTTCTGATCTTTAGCTTTGAAAAATGTCCTTTCACATTGGACTTGAGTAATTGATAGCGTGCAGATGACTTTATTGCTTCTTGTCGCTCTTTGCGCTTCAGTGATCCAGATTTATGCTTTTTCTTTTCCATGCTGGTAGTGGATTTTTTGCAAGGGGGAAATAGAAAAAGAAAGGCAGAAATGGTTGCAGATATGGGGTAGGGGGGACACTGCATTTTGGGGGTGGGGGGATGGGTTGCCAGATCCAGGCTGGGAAACTCCTGGAGATTTAGAGATGAAGCCTAGGGAGGATAGAGAACTCAGTGGGATGCAATGCCACAGAGTCCATACACAGACACAGACACAGACACAGACACACAGACACAGACACACACACACATTCTTTTGCTTGCTTACTCCACTCACCTGCCGGCTCTGCTGCCCATCCCCACCCCAGGCTTCTCTTTCTCTTTCATACACACACACACATTCTTTTGCTTGCTTACTCCAGTCGTCTGCCAGCTCTGCTGCCCATCCCCACCCCCCAACCCAGGCTTCTCTCTCTCTTTCATGCATGCACATACACATGTGCACACGCACACACACACATTCTTTTGCTTACTTACTCCACTCGCCTGTCAGGCCTCACAGCCTCCCCCACCCCAGCACACACACACAGGACAGCGCTGGCTGCCCAGGGGAAAAAGTGGAAAGGGCAACTCACATCTATTCTGTTCTTCTGTGGCGAGGCAGAGCACCAGGAGGACAGCCAGGCAGTAGGCAGCTGCAGCATCTGGGAAACAGACCTCTTGCTTGGTGGGGGTGATGATGGCCTACTCCAGCACCCCCTGTACAGGGCCTGCAACCCTGGGCTGAAGGGGGGGGGTGGAGCCAACCCACGAGGATCCCTGCACTGAGCTAATGAGTTCTGAACTGAGGGAGGGGGGAAACAGTAGGCAGCCACCAGCCCTCCATCAGCCAGGATGCTCTGGCCTTCCACTTTATATTACCATAGAGATTAGGAGGAAGGAAATTCTAGAGCATCCCTGGCAGCTGCCATTTTTCTTCTGCTGTGGGATTCTTCTAAATCGGGGGATTTTTAACATATTGTCTAATGTTTAAGGGGGTCCACTTCATCGGGGGACCACAGGGCCCATTTACGGGCAAGCTGACACCCAGGCCAGTCCACCACTGCTTAATATTACAAAGTGGCAAAGCAGCTTTTAAGTAATCCCAGGAGAAAAACGGACTGGATCTGGGAAGCCTCTGGTTCATGACAACTCAGTCCAAAGGGATGATAGTGTAAACATTCAAGGTAATATTGGTAAAAGCACAACAGAACTTGAGAGTGAGAGTAGAATGGCAAAAGAGGGCCATGTATAAAGACAAAGGGATGGAGGGAGGTGAAGATTGTTAGAAAAAAATATGTTATAGGTATCTATATGCCAATGCTAGAAGTGTCTGAGCCAAATGGAGGAGCTGGAAAACTTGCTGTTAAATGACCATGTAGATAGAGTTGGTGTCTCAGAAACATGATGGAATGGGGAAAGTCAATGGGGTTACAGTTATCCCTGGGTATAAGCTTTCTACGCAGGACAGGAAGGGACATGTCAGGAGAGATGTTGCATTGTATATTGAAAAGCAAGTAGAATGAAATAAGTTAGAAAACATTAAGGGAGTGAACTCCTCAAAAGAAACAATATTGGAGGAAATATTTGTCCCTAAGGGTTGCTTAAAAGTAGGAGCGTACTATTGCCCAGCTGATCAAACCCTTGAGGCTGATCTCAAGATGGAGAAGGAAATAAAAAAAGTAACTAAAACAGATAATGTTGTAAATGATACAGGGTGACTTCAGCTACCTTAAAATTTACTGGGTAAACATGTGGCCAAGTCATGTGGGAGAAATAAGATTCCTAGAAATGATAATTGACTATGCACTGGAACAGTTGGTCACAGAGCCAACTGGACTTGGTTCTGAGCAGGGTTCAAGATGTGGTGAGAGATGTAAATATTGTTGCAGCAATTGGGAGCAGTGACCACTGTGCTTATTAAGTTCAGCATTCTTGTCAATAGAAAATTACCTCTGAAGTCCAAAACTGTAACATTTAATTTCAATATAAAGGAGCAAGAGACCAGTAGCACCTATAAGACCAACAAAATTTGTGGTAGGGTATGTAGCTTTCATGAACCACAGCTCATTTCTTCAGATTAGTGTCCTGCCAGATGGAAAAATGGTAGTTCAGTTGTTATAGTTTAATATCATCATACATACAATAAATTAAAAACACCTCTTTAAAGTGCGTCATAACCTTACCCTACCCTTCTTTTCATTCCTATTTCTCATTATAATATCCTAAGCTTTGGGTCTTCCAGCTGTACTACCTTCAGTCACACTAACATTTGCTGCTCTGATGTCTCTACTGATTCTTCTTTCCCTCTGTCCCTCCAATAATATCTATGTGGTCCTATCTCTCTTTCTCTCTCCCCCTTCAAATCTCCAAAAGAACCCCACCCGCCCTTTACCTGAAGTATTTGTTTAAACATAGAGATGACACAAATTTTGTGGCAAATTTGATCTGTGATTCTGCCGTGACCCAAACATCCAATCTATTCATCTGCCTATTTACCACCTTGAGTTGTTGTCTGAAAACTTTGCACCTGTGTAGCAGTTGTGGTAATGATGCTTCATTTCCTTATGATGCTGGAGTTTTGTTACTTAGTCTTGCAGGGGATTTTTCATCTGTGCAGTAGGTGGGTGTGATTCTACCAGGTTCATGGATGGTTGGGTCAGCTCATTAAATGGTTTGAGGGAAGAATGATTCCTGCTAGTCTATAAGCAAATGTTCAGGCACAAAATAACATTGGTAACCACAGACTCATAGGAATTGAAAATAGTAATGTTTACTTATAATTTCTGGTTAATTAATTTGCTCACTATTTATTTATAACATTGGTTGCCGAGTAGCATACAGTGACAACAGATCTGTGAGAGAGCAAGGCAGTAGGACTGTCGTCAGGCTCTTTGAGAATGTGCATGTGTGAAATACTGCCAACTACTCTATACTATTTGAAAACTTGAAAAGTAACCCAAGGAACAGACTTGAACTGTTCACAAATGTCAAATTGATTGACATGCATTCTGCTCCCTGATTGTAACTGGTAAACAGATCATAAAACTAGCCTGCAGGTGTCCAAGCATCTAGGCTTCCTAGTCTTCTACACATAACAAAGTCTAAGTTTGTGTACTCATGTACTGCCAAGCACTATGAATGTATGATAGAATGTATGTTATTACTTTGTCATATTTAGGCCTTTCCATTAGGAAAAAGTCAATTCTAGCTTCTTATTTCATATAATTTTTTTTCTAAAGAAAAAAGGAGAATCTGGCTCCAAACAAAATCTAGGTCCAAACAAAATTCATGCAAAAATCTTACCCATGTAGAGTCCCATTCAGAAGCAAAAGGTTAGTGGCTTCTGCTGCCAAGGCTGGCGCGCCCATTGAGGCCAGGTAGGCAGTGGCCTCAGGGCGTGGGGTGCCGGAGGGGGCGCTGGAGGAGGCGCGGGGGTGGGAGTGCATGCCACGGAGCTGCAGCCTCTTAGCCCTCCCGCCCCCCTCCCACCGCCGCCACCACCACCACCAGCACACGCTCCCGGCCGCGGGCAGGCGTCTGCTGCAGCGCAGGGCAACCGAGCGGGAGAGCTCGGAGGCCACCCACATGCCATTGCAGCTGCCCACAACAGCGATTGGACTGGTGGCGCGTGCACACCTGTTATGACATCACACATGATGTCATCAAGCAGGCCGGTGGCTGGCTGCGAGCGCCAAAAACCCTGGCACTGCTGCTGTCTGCTGCACAAGCAATGTTAGCATACCAGGTGGTATTAGCCTGGGTCATGAATCCTTGGTATGCTAACCTAATGAAAAGACATGACTACTCAAAGATGAGTTTCTTTTACACACAGTATTACATTTTATATTAGGCCTAGCAGCACCTTCTAAACACAGGCATAGTGGAAACTCTGATGGATATTGTTCCTTGAAGGCTTTACTGGTATATACATTATATGACTGCTGTTCTCTGAGAGATTTATAGTCAATAAAACTGAGATATGATAAGAAGAAATTATCTTTTGATGAAAGCACAAAAAAGAATTGAAGTGTTACTTTAATTAAATCATTGAAATTCTTAGTGAGCATTGGAAAAGTGATGGTCCCAGATATTCAGAAAATTCATTCCCTTTAATGGTTGGCTGAGAAAAGCTTCTCAGTAGTAATTTACGGTGTTTGTATGTGTGCCTTAATAATTCACAAGGACAAAGTTTCAATAGGTGTTATTTGAGCAAAATGCATTGAAGGTTATGGGTGATTATTATCCTTACTACATAAAAATGAATGCAGATAACTTATTTTATTAATATGACAATCAGTAAAAACTTTTTTGTGCACAACTAGATAATAGCACAGATTATATGTGGGGTTTGGGCATTTAAAGGGCCCTGCTGCTTGCAAACGGCAGGAAAAGTTTAAATGGCCATTTCCCCAGGGAAAGGCCATTTAAACTGCCCTTTATTACGAACCAAACAAACCAGTAGCCCAGTTTGTGGAAGTTCATGGAAACGAGCTTCTACGAACCACTGGTTCACGAACCGCGAACCAGGCTGGTTCATGGGTTTTTTTGGTTCGTATTCAGGTTTGTGCCCATCTCTAGTCTTTCGGTGCTATTGCAGCAGTAAGGTATGACTTCCCTCATCCTTAAACAACAGAAATGGTTCTGAAGGTGTTTCTTGTAATTCCAAAAATAACTAACTCATTTATTTAATTTAGGGTAGAAAGATCAAATGAAATTAGGGGTTGAAAATTTCTGAGGTAATTCTACATACATACATGCATACATGCGTATCTGAGGTAAAATCAGAACTTTCATAGACTTCAGTTCTTAGGCTCTTCACAGGTACTTAAAAGTTCCCTTATATTTCCTCACACACTCTAATATACTTTCTTTTAGTATTCTCTTTCTCTTCTGGAGTTAGGAATGCTGGTACCTACTTTCTAGTATTCCGACCCCTTTCTCTTCACACATTAGTGCTTTCTTTCACTCATTAACTGAATCTAAAGGTCTACACAGGCACTTTCCAAGGACACCTGACCAGGGATCTCTCCACTCTCCAGAGCTACCTCCCTGTTTGACTGGGTAAGGAATCTCTCCTTAGAAAAATCTATCCCCTTTCTTTGGCCCATTTGAGAGTCTGCACATACTCCCCAAACCTCCTTGCCAACTTTCCCCGGTTCTTCTGCCAGTATTAAAACTGTTCTCCATTAGGACACCATCTCCCAACTCTTACATTTGATCTCTGTTAGCTAGGACTGAAAAAACACCCTTCTCTTTCCAGCTCATGCGATCCAGTCAGGTTCCTTGGATTAGCCTGTCTCTCAAAGCTCTCTGATTCTATCAGGGATTAACCTTCAAGAGTACTTCAGCTGCTTTTAATAAGGCTTTTAATAAGATCAATCCATCACACAGGGCTATGTCTCTTTTGTCGTTGCAATAGAAAGCAACCACCACTGCAACTGCCTACGCTCCTATGAATGATGAAGTGAGAAGATTGGCCAGTTGCTAGCCACTTTTTAAACAGCTGCTCTTGGTATGATCCTCTCTCCCTGCCCTGCACTAGTCTACCTCTCTCTCTGCTCTGCACTAGCCTACAAAATAGTCAACAAGCCACAATTAACCACAGCCCAACACAGCCTCTTTGAAAATGCTCAGACAGCAACAAATGAAGCTAGCTAGTGGAAGAAGCAAGCATAAAGTATAAATAACAAAGATACATTTAGCATCAGCAGTATTTATCTACAGTGGAAATGTTTTGGTTACATTATTTATTCTCAGCTGCTTTGGCTCACTTAGGAAAAAGGGAGGGGTAAAATTTCACAAACAAATGAGGCAACAGAGATTTGAAAACGATCACATGTATTCTTAACTAATGTAACTTAAATTTAAATATAATTAATTTCAGGGCTTTCGGGCTTTGTATTTGGTAAAAGACTACAGTCTACAATATATTTCCTCTGGAGGACCCTCAATGAAAAAAAATTGCATAAAGCACCTTTCTAGCCCATGCCTACCATTCAGAGTTTCATGAGCATGGAATTTTCAATTTATGTTAAGTTGATATAAACTAGACATGGCCACGAACTGCAAAAAAACCCAAACTGTGTGGTTCGTGGTTTGTGGCATTATCATGAACCAGGAACCACGAACTCACACGAACTGGGGCAAGTTCACAAACCGGTTCTTGGTTCTTTGGGTTTAAATGCCCCTTTCTAGCTGCTTAGCAGCAGCAGGGAAAGGGGCATTTAAACCCCTGGGTCAGCTGCTTGTCAGGGAGATCCCCGACAAGCAGCTGATCATTTAAACAGGGGATGTTTAAATGGCCACTCCCAGCAGTGGGGAAATGGCCATTTAAACTGTGGGTGGAGCTTGGCTGGCCAGCCAGGAGTTCCTGGCTGGCCAGCCAAGCTCCACAGTTTAAATGGCCATTTCCCTGCTGCTCTGAGCTTCACTTCAGCATGCGCACTGCGACTCCTCTGTCAGTTAAAAAAAATGAGTGCAATTGAGGAGTCACTGTGTGTGCTGGAGCTCAGTAAAAACTGCCTCCAGCGAGATCGTTTTTACAGCTCTCCACTTCAGCACACACTAGGATGGCAAGCCTAGTCTCTGGGCATGGTGATTGAAGGGCAGTTGGACAGATTAAGCAGAAAGATAAATACAGGAGGGAAGCATGGGTTATGACCAGGAAATACTGGAAGTAGAGGTGGTCTAATGCTTAGAAAAACGATAGCCAAAGTAAAAAAAAAAGTCTCAAAAGAATGAGAGACAGGAAGAACTATGTGCTGTAAACAGCAGGGCATGTGTAGGTATGGGCTTACTAGGAAAACACAGACAAAAGAGGTAGGGCAGAGGGATGAAATTTTTGCTGCATATCTCTAGCACATGTAAATATGTGAATCAGGGGAAATGGCAATGCTAACACAACTTTCTGTTAACCAAAAGGTCAGAATCTCTCTTAAGAAGCAATTATTCTCTCTAAAGTCAAACCACCATTGGAGATTAATGTTCTAAAGGCCATAGAATGTTTTAAAAGGAGACCTGGAATCCCACAGAGAAAAAGCATTTCTATGATTCAAAGAGATGTAGCAATCACACAACTAGGATGATATCCTTGAACACTTTATTTGAAATTCAAACCGTATAATGATAGTTAAATATCCTGCAGAAGTGGTCCTAGCATATAAATGTTGTATTCAATTTGCCTGTATTTCTTTTGCTTTCTTAAACAGAAAACCATAATTTTCATTTCCTGACTCAATGTATACATAGTGATGCTATATATGCTACAACTTTCTACTATGTTTAGCCCTAATCAGGGATGAAATTTCAGTTGGTTAATTTGTTAGCTTAATCTGGTAAATCTAGTTTGATTGTCTGAAAAGGAACCCCTTAACTAAATGGCAAATACATTTTAAAAATGTTGATTATTTTTAATACAAGAATCTCCTTAAAAGAGGCTCACTATTCCTTTTCATACTGGAGGAATGAAAGCCTCTTCAGAGATGCAGATCTTCTTATGGTATAATAGAGTTGACAGGTCCCCAGGGGCCAAACTGGGGGGGAGGGGAGCAGCAGGGTACTTAATCTGCCGTCTGTGCTTTGTTCGTGCATGCCCTGATCATGGCAAAAAATGGCATCATTTTCCAGTGCACTGGTAAAGCTATTGGTAGTGGCAGGGGAAATTCATTAAAAACCACCCTCAGACATAGTCTGAGGGTCAGACACTGAAACAACCCTGACTCAACCCATAGCTGCCCTGTCATACCTGAAAATGATTTTTCTGCTGTGATGTGGGACCATGTGCACACTCCACACACATGCCTCCACCTAGGTGCCTTCCCCCCTGCCAGCAGATGAATGGAGGTGGGGGGCAGAGACTGGAGCTAGGGTCAGGGGTTGTCCCACCCCTGGCAGGGGGATGGCACCCCTATGGCATAAGCAGGTACCACCTAGAAACAAAGATATAATGCCTTTTTCTTTTTTTAAAAAAACCACTATATTTATTGCTATGTAAACTTCTAATACAGATTTAACTGTATTACACTTGATTAATCAGGAAAAGTTGGATAACAGGTTTAACAACAGTTTTAACAGAAATAAATATAACCCAAATATTTATTTATTTAAAATATTAATGTATTATATCTTATATGCAAAGTGGTGCGCAACTTTTACACACACACACACACAGTTTTAACCACCACCACCCCATATCAACCCTAAAATCAACTACTATAAACATTTTAAACAGTGAAAATTAAGAAGAGCATGGCACGGAGGGCAATCTAAACTCCCCTCTGCCTGGAGATCAGGGGGCGGGGCCACCGGCCATGTGACCATTTTTGCCGAGGGCAGGTTAACCTTTAAAAAACTCCCCCCTTGCTCCAGCTGACCCAAAGTAACATCATTGTGTGGTCCTGAGTTCCACCACTGAGTTCCACCACCTCTTTTACCAGAAAAAAACCACTGATAATAATCAATGTGGGCCCTCAGCCGAGGTGCCCACTGAGCTTGGTCCCAGAGCCAGGCAGCAGCCCTGGAACCAGAGGAGATAGATTCCTATCCCCAAAATCCAAGCTCAATTAAACTCTCTCTGTCTCTCCCCAAAGGCTAGCAAGTAGCAAGCAACAGCTCTGTCCCACTCCACTGCCCGCTGAAAGTGAAACCAGAACTGGGAGCGCAGTGCTTTTTATAAGCTGAGGTCCCATAGAGCAACGCTGGAGGTCTGTGTTTGGCCATCAGAGCTGCCTATCAGGGTTTGCAGGGATGAGATTGGAGTGCCCATAGCTACAGAACACCCCCTCCCCCTCCCTCCCCTGAGTGTCTTCTTCCAACTTGTAACTGCTTTGCAGCTCCATGGTTGGAAGGAAGACCTGCCGATCAAGGTAAGCTGGGCTTCCATTCGGGTTTCCAGGGTGACAGAAGGAGCACAGACAGAGTTCAGGCATTCCCCGGCTCCATTTCCAAGGGCACCTCGGCAGAGGGCTCACATTAGTGCCTGATCTGTTCAGGTCTGTGGGAGTGGTGGGCTAGGGCCATTTCTGCCATATACAGCAATTTATACATCCAGTCTTCAATAGTTGGTATTTCTTGCACCTTCCATTTTTGCGCATATAAAAGTCTTGCTGCCGTCGTCATGTAGAATAGTAATGTTCTGTATTGCATAGGAACATCTTCCATACTTAAATTCAGTAGCAATAGCTCTGGGTTCTTCTTTATTTGGGTCTGCAAAATCTCATTTATTACTTCTAAAATATCTCCCCAGTACTGTCTAGCTACATCACACGTCCACCACATATGATACAATGATCCTTCATGCTTTTTACATTTCCAGCATTTATCTGACATATTTGCATTTCCAAGCACAATTTTCTTAGGCGTTAAATACCATATATAAATCATCTTATAGACATTCTCTTTAATACTGGTACAAGTTGAAATCTTCAATGTAGTTTTCCATAAATATTCCCATGACTCCATTGTTATTTCTTTGTGACAGTTAATTGCCCACTTCACCATCTGTACTTTGACTGTCTCATCCTCTGTATACCACTTCAAAAGTATTTTATAAATTTTAGATATCTTCTTTTTACTTTCTTGTAGTATAGTCTCTTCCAACTCTGAGTTTTTCCATTTGATTCCTCCTTTTGAACAATCCGAGTTGTAAAGGTCTCTAATCTGTCTATTTTGGAACCATCCATAACAGGAGGATAACTCTTCCTCCGTTTTGATTCTTATCGTTTTTTGTTCCATAATCAATATCTCTTTATATGGTAAACATTGTTCATCATTATAGATAGCTCTCGGATCGATCACTTCAAACGGTACCACCCAAGAGGGGATACCTTCACCCAGATATATTTTGTATTTTTTCCAGACCGTGAAGAGGCTCCTTCTAATATAATGGTGCAAAAACATAGAGTCGGCTTTTATTTTATCCTGCCACAAATAGGCATGCCATCCAAACAACTTCTTATAACCTTCCAATGTTAAGAGTTTGCGGTCTTTCAGTGACATCCACTCTTTTAGCCAAACCAAACATATTGCTTCATGATATAATCTAAGATTCGGCAACTGCAGTCCACCTCTTTCTTTAGTGTCACACAGAACTTTAATTTTTACTCGAGGTTTCTTGCCTGCCCACACAAAGTCAGAGATCTTCCTCTGCCATTTTTCAAATTGTTTGGTATCTCTAATAATTGGAATTGTTTGTAATAGGAACATTATCCGTGGTAACACATTCATCTTAACTGCCGCTATTCTTCCCAGCCATGACAAATTTAATTTATTCCATTTAATCAAGTCTCTAGCAATCTGTTGCCATAGCTTTTCATAGTTGTTCTTAAATAAATCAATATTTTTCGCAGTTATCTCAATTCCAAGATATTTAACTTTATGTGTTACTTCACAATCAATAAGTTCCATTAACTCTTGTTGCTTTTGTTTAGTCATATTCTTGCATAGTATCTTTGATTTCTTCTTATTAACATAAAATCCAGCCAGATCTCCGAACTCTTTTATCTTATCAAGCAACTTCGGCATATTTTGTATTGGATCTTCCACTATAACCATCACATCATCCGCAAAAGCTCTAACCTCGTAGGTAAATTCTTTAATCTTTATGCCTCTTATAGTATCATCTTCTCGTATTTGAATCAATAGCAGTTCTAAAATCAAAATGAACAACAATGGAGATAATGGGCACCCCTGTCTTGTATCCTTTCTTATTTCCAATTTTTTTGTTAAATCGTCATTTACTACAATTTCCGCACATTGGTCTCTGTATATTGCTTTTACTGCTTGAATAAAATCTTTTCCCATTTGCAGCCTCTCCATTGTGGCAAACATAAAATTCCAGTTCAAATTATCAAAAGCTTTTTCTGCATCCACAAAGAAGAAACCAACTTCCTTTTCACAATGTTTATCGTAGTATTCTATAGCATTTACTACAGTTCTCAAATTGTCTCTAATTTGCCTGTTTGGAAGGAACCCTGCCTGCTCTTCTGCAATAAACTCGACTAACCAGTCCTTTAATCTCTCCGCCAAAATTTTTGCAAAAATTTTGTAATCATTATTTAACAATGAAATAGGACGATAGTTCTTGACATTACTTAAATCTTGATTTTCTTTTGGTATCAATGATATGTTGGCTTCATTCCAAGACTCTGGTATCTTTTGTCCTTTTAAAATTTCATTCATTACCACTTTCAAAAAAGGTGCCAGTTCATTTTCCAATCATTTGTAGAACCTAGCTTTAATTCCATCTGGGCCTGGTGCCTTCCCTAACTTAGTTGTCCAAATAGCCTCTTTTATTTCCATCTCTGTTATTTCTGCATTCAGCTTTTCCTTCCATTTTCCTGATAATATTGGTAAATTGATCTTGTTCAAATATTGATCAATAGTGTCCAGATTCACTTCTTTTCTTTGATACAGTTTTGCATAATACTTAAAAAAAGCTCTACTAATAGCCAATTGATCTGTTAACGTCTTACCATCTTCTTGAATCTTAGTTATTACTTTTTTCTCCCTTTTCTTTTTCAGCTGCCACGCAAAATATTTCCCAGGTTTATTCACACCTTCAAATGACTTTTGATTCAATTCAAACTCAGTGGGCACCTTGGCTGAGGGCTCACAGTGTCATCTCCTTTCCTCTCCTCAATTGTGGGATCCTCGGATCCTTGCAGCCATTGGGATCTTCCGACTTCACAGACCCTCTTTCTACCTGTACCTCTCTGGAGCACTCTCACCCCTCCAAACGATAGAGGGGTGTAGAAAACGATAGAGATAAAAAAGAAAGAGAGGGGACATCACCCGTCTTCCAGCCTGCGCCGGAAATAAAGGCGCGCTCCTCTGAGGCCCGGCAGGCGGGCACATGGGGGGTGCCACCAGCGAGTGGCCCTACCCACTGCCCCCTAGAGGGGAGGCGGCCCGCCTTCGAGTTCACCCCTTGTCCACTGGGCCAACGTCAACTGGTGGCTCTAACTGTATTGAGTGGGGGTTTCCTGGGGGCCTCAGATTGGGGAGGGTATAACTCCAAGATCCCTATTGCAATCTTGACCAAACTTGGCTGCTGGCTGGAGGAGAGTCTGCTACACACTCCTTGTGAATATGGGCTCTCTAAGTGCAACGGGGGCCATTCTGGTGCCCACGAAACACGGACCATTTCAGCAACAGAAAATGTTCGTTGCAGTTTGCGACTTCGGGATCGTCGTCGGCACCAAACCACAAATTGCTGATTCGTTAATTTTTTTTTAATTTGTGCCCATGTCTAGTCATGAATATTAGAAATAGTTATTTTTCGTTTGGTAGCAGAATTATCCAGTCAAAAGTGTTTCCCCCAAATATGTAGTAATTAATCCTTAGGCAATCAAATTTGAGAAAAGATAGAACTTACAGTTTATTGAGGTAGATTCCATTCACAGCAATATCTTGGAGTAGAAAGAGTCCAAGTGTAAAGAATCATTTCCGTATACCACGGCTGCCTTGTGTGGTATCAAGGCTGGATGTGAGTACATGGATGAGGCCTTCATGGCAGGAGCCCTGAAACATGCATCCTTCCCCTTTGGAATGTAATGAGGCAAAAAGAGAGAATCTCCCAAAGGAAATGTCATGTATGCCTGCCTGCTATACATGCCATTGGGGGGGGTTGTATGCTGCCCAGTAGTCTCCTGAAACTGTGAAGAGTTCTGAGGGCCTTTCATTGCCTGTTGTTTAGAAGCACTCTGTGTTATCTCTCCTTTGAAGTAAAATACTTTCACTGTAGCAGCCGACGGCCTTGGGGCCAGATGCAGCTAGATGGAATCGTATCTGCCACGAGAACAATTATGATTTCATTCCTCACTTGATATTGTTGCATATCATAGTCTAAATTTTTCTACTTTTTGTCTCTGGTGTTCACGCCAGAATTTTACCCCACTACTAACCTGGAGGGTGGGACTTTCCTCTATAACTAACAATGCTTTTCCTCTACATGTCACTTCTGCCAATTTCACTGTCTGAGCGCCTTGAACCTGATGGATCTTTAATAAAGTTTACTTCAACCAAATCACTGGTGCGATTGATGTGGAGAACTTGGGGATTTACTTGCCAAGGACTGACAGGAAATAGTGAAAGAGGAGGAGTCAGGAGTCATTTCCACCTTAGACAAAGAGAAACAGTGTATTGTCGAAGGCTTTCACGGCCGGAGAACGATGGTTGTTGGGGGTTTTCCGGGCTGTATTGCCGTGGTCTTGGCATTGTAGTTCCTGACGTTTCGCCAGCAGCTGTGGCTGGCATCTTCAGAGGTGTAGCACCAAAAGACAGAGATCTCTCAGTGTCACAGTGTGGAAAAGATGTAGGTCATTTGTATCTACTCAGGAGGGGTGGGGTTGAGCTGAGTCATTCTGTAAGAGTTTCCCAGGGTGTGGAATGCTAATGGCGGGAGGCTTCCCTGTATCCTGAGGAGGTTCTTTTGCATATGGATTGGTGCTTGATGTGCTAATCTTCTCTGCAGGGCTATTGTCGGGTGTGGAGTGTTTTGTTGGCCTGGTGTTTTTCAGAACTGGAGCCCATGCTCTGTTCATTCTTAAGGTTTCTTCTTTCCTGTTGAAGTTTTGCTTATGCTTGTGAATTTCAATGGCTTCCCTGTGCAGTCTGACAAAGTAGTTGGAAGTGTTGTCCAGTATTTTGGTGTCCTGGAATAAGATACTGTGCCCTGTTTGAGTTAGGCTATGTTCAGCCACTGCTGATTTTTCAGGCTGTCCAAGTCTGCAGTGTCTTTCATGTTCTTTTATTCTTGTCTGGATGCTACGCTTTGTGGTCCCGATGTAAACTTGTCCACAGCTGCAGGGTATACGGTATACTCCTGCAGAGGTGAGGGGGTCTCTGCTGTCTTTTGCTGATCGTAGCATCTGCTGTATTTTTCGGGTGGGTCTGAATACTGCTTGAAGGTTATGCTTTTCCATAAGCTTTCCCATCTGATCAGTAATTCCTTTGATATATGGCAAAAACACTTTTCCTGTAGGTGACTGTTTTTCCTTGGTTGTTTGATTCATCCTGGGTTTGATTGCTCTTCGGATTTCATTTCTGGAGTAGCCATTTGCCTGAAGTGCGTGGTTTAGATGATTAATTTCCTCATTGAGAAAGCGCGGCTCACATATCCGTCTTGCACGATCCACTAATGTTTTCATTATGCCTCTTTTCTGTCGGGGGTGGTGATTGGAGTTTTTGTGTAAGTACCGATCAGTGTGAGTTGGTTTCCTGTAGACCTTGTGACCTAACTGAAAGTTTGCTTTGCGGATGACCAAGGTATCCAGGAATGAGAGTTTTCCCTCACTTTCTTTCTCCATTGTGAATTGTATGTTCAGGTGGATGTTGTTGAGATGATTCAAAAACTCCCTCAATTCTTCCTCCCCATGGCTCCAAATGATGAATGTATCATCCACAAACCGGAACCATACACTGGGTTTGTGGGGTGCTGATTCTAGAGCTGTTTTTTCAAAATGTTCCATGTAGAAGTTTGCTATAACTGGGCTGAGTGGGCTCCCCATGGCCACCCCATCCATCTGTTCATAGAATTCGTTGTCCCATTGGAAGTAACTGGTTGTCAGACAATGATGGAATAAGGCTGTTACATCCTCTGGGAAAATCTGATTAATCAGTGCAATAGTGTCTTTTACTGGAACCTTGGTAAACAGGGATACAACATCAAAACTGACAAGTATGTCTTGTGGATTGAGTTTCAGAGAGCTGATTTTGTTGATGAAATCTGCTGAATCTTTGATGTAAGACGAGGTTTTCCCGATGTGGTCCTGCAGGAGATCTGCCAGATGTCTAGCTAATTCATATGTCGGTGAACCAATGGCACTCACAATGGGTCGGAGTGGGACTGAATCTTTATGTATTTTGGGGAGTCCATATAGTCTAGGTGGCTGTGCTTCAGTCTTGCATAGTTTTCTGTGCGTGTCGGGATGTAGTGAGGAATTCTTGATCAGCGCATTTGTTAGCCTGGTGATTTTGCAAGTGGGATCTCGTTTTAGTTTTTTGTAGGTGGAGGGGTCCAGGAGTTCCTTAATCTTCTTTTTGTATTCCTCCGTTTTCATGATCACTGTAGCATTGCCTTCATCAGCTGGTAGAATGATGATGTCTGGATCTGCATTGAGGGTCTTGATGGCATTTCTCTCCTTGCGTGTTATATTGCTGGTGGGAAGCTTTGCCTTTCGTAGAATCCTGGCTGTCTCTCCTCTTATTTCCTCAGCTTCCTCTTCAGGTAGATGACGGATGGCAGCTTCTACATTTGCAATGATGTCTTCCACAGGAATTCTGGTGGGGGTGACTGCAAAGTTTCCTCCCTTTGCCAAGATGGAGGTTTCTTCTGGTGAGAGTTGACGGTCTGCCAGATTGATGACAATGCGTGCATTGTCGAGCATTGGGCTTGTCTGTCTTTTTTCCTGTAGTTTGTTAAACTTCTGCTTCTGTCTGGATGTGTGGTTGGTAAACACTTGTTCCATCTTCCTGTAGGTGAGATTATCGACCTTGTCCCAATCCTGACTTCTCATTTTATGGCTGGTGTTGATATGCAAGCAAAATAGCTCCTTGTCTGTGGCAGCAAGTTCTCTGCGGGTAGTGTGGATTCTCTCACGTAAGAGGGCCTGTTCTAGACGGTCATAAATGCGGTTCGCCTGTGTGGTTTTGAAGAATCTTTTAGTTGTGAGAAAAGATGGAATGGTTCTTGTGTCCCTGCAGCGTAGAAGAAAGGTCAAAGAACAGAGTAGATGTGCTTTCTTGTTCCGAAGTGTTTCCAATCTTCAGGTCTGTTGGAATGTTTCCTCCCCATAGAGGTGTTCGATGTATTGTCGAAGGCTTTCACGGCCGGAGAACGATGGTTGTTGGGGGTTTTCCGGGCTGTATTGCCGTGGTCTTGGCATTGTAGTTCCTGACGTTTCGCCAGCAGCTGTGGCTGGCATCTTCAGAGGTGTAGCACCAAAAGACAGAGATCTCTCAGTGTCACAGTGTGGAAAAGATGTAGGTCATTTGTATCTACTCAGGAGGGGTGGGGTTGAGCTGAGTCATTCTGTAAGAGTTTCCCAGGGTGTGGAATGCTAATGGCGGGAGGCTTCACTGTATCCTGAGGAGGTTCTTTTGCATATGGATTGGTGCTTGATGTGCTAATCTTCTCTGCATGGCTATTGTCGGGTGTGGAGTGTTTTGTTGGCCTGGTGTTTTTCAGAACTGGAGCCCATGCTCTGTTCATTCTTAAGGTTTCTTCTTTCCTGTTGAAGTTTTGCTTATGCTTGTGAATTTCAATGGCTTCCCTGTGCAGTCTGTTCAGTCCCACTCCGACCCATTGTGAGTGCCATTGGTTCACCGACATATGAATTAGCTAGACATCTGGCAGATCTCCTGCAGGACCACATCGGGAAAACCTCGTCTTACATCAAAGATTCAGCAGATTTCATCAACAAAATCAGCTCTCTGAAACTCAATCCACAAGACATACTTGTCAGTTTTGATGTTGTATCCCTGTTTACCAAGGTTCCAGTAAAAGACACTATTGCACTGATTAATCAGATTTTCCCAGAGGATGTAACAGCCTTATTCCATCATTGTCTGACAACCAGTTACTTCCAATGGGACAACGAATTCTATGAACAGATGGATGGGGTGGCCATGGGGAGCCCACTCAGCCCAGTTATAGCAAACTTCTACATGGAACATTTTGAAAAAACAGCTCTAGAATCAGCACCCCACAAACCCAGTGTATGGTTCCGGTTTGTGGATGATACATTCATCATTTGGAGCCATGGGGAGGAAGAATTGAGGGAGTTTTTGAATCATCTCAACAACATCCACCTGAACATACAATTCACAATGGAGAAAGAAAGTGAGGGAAAACTCTCATTCCTGGATACCTTGGTCATCCGCAAAGCAAACTTTCAGTTAGGTCACAAGGTCTACAGGAAACCAACTCACACTGATCGGTACTTACACAAAAACTCCAATCACCACCCCCGACAGAAAAGAGGCATAATGAAAACATTAGTGGATCGTGCAAGACGGATATGTGAGCCGCGCTTTCTCAATGAGGAAATTAATCATCTAAACCACGCACTTCAGGCAAATGGCTACTCCAGAAATGAAATCCGAAGAGCAATCAAACCCAGGATGAATCAAACAACCAAGGAAAAACAGTCACCTACAGGAAAAGTGTTTTTGCCATATATCAAAGGAATTACTGATCAGATGGGAAAGCTTATGGAAAAGCATAACCTTCAAGCAGTATTCAGACCCACCCGAAAAATACAGCAGATGCTACGATCAGCAAAAGACAGCAGAGACCCCCTCACCTCTGCAGGAGTATACCGTATACCCTGCAGCTGTGGACAAGTTTACATCGGGACCACAAAGCGTAGCATCCAGACAAGAATAAAAGAACATGAAAGACACTGCAGACTTGGACAGCCTGAAAAATCAGCAGTGGCTGAACATAGCCTAACTCAAACAGGGCACAGTATCTTATTCCAGGACACCAAAATACTGGACAACACTTCCAACTACTTTGTCAGACTGCACAGGGAAGCCATTGAAATTCACAAGCATAAGCAAAACTTCAACAGGAAAGAAGAAACCTTAAGAATGAACAGAGCATGGGCTCCAGTTCTGAAAAACACCAGGCCAACAAAACACTCCACACCCGACAATAGCCCTGCAGAGAAGATTAGCACATCAAGCACCAATCCATATGTAAAAGAACCTCCTCAGGATACAGTGAAGCCTCCCGCCATTAGCATTCCACACCCTGGGAAACTCTTACAGAATGACTCAGCTCAACCCCACCCCTCCTGAGTAGATACAAATGACCTACATCTTTTCCACACTGTGACACTGAGAGATCTCTGTCTTTTGGTGCTACACCTCTGAAGATGCCAGCCACAGCTGCTGGCGAAACGTCAGGAACTACAATGCCAAGACCACGGCAATACAGCCCGGAAAACCCCCAACAACCATCAAGAAACAGTGTACTTAGCAAAAGAGTAACACATGCACACAGAGACATGCCGCACCCTCCATTGTCCAAGGCATGCTGAGGCTCCTGTTCCATAAATGTAAAGGAGTACTTCTGAGAGCTATCAGATAATTTTACCAATGGTAGACAGAAATATTCTCAGAATGGATGGTAAACACCAATTTTATAACATCCTCATTATTTCAGTATAGAGGTACATTTTATGTTCTTACTCATAGAATGTTAAAAGATTTACAATGTCATGCAAATGGGCTCCAATGTTAGCAAAGTTGCTTTTTACATGCAGGAATGCCATTAATCCATGGGGAAAAATGGAAATCATATGGTGGTTAAGTGACCTCAAAATCCCAACATAAGATATTTTGGGGGGGGGGAACTTAAAACTAAAAAATGAGTTGAAAGAGGAGGGTCAGAAGAGAGGAAAGGGCAGGATGGCTGCAAGGTGCTAATTACTGCATGGTGGGCGGGTCAAGGAAAGGCAAGTGGTACTGTATGCACTGAAGTCAAAGCCATAATAGAATCACATTAGGAAAAAACTCACAGCAACAGAGCACCCACAAAATTCAGATAAAGCCCAGGATACACTCGAACAGACTGTTAAAGGTACCAAATGCTGTGCAGACATCTGCAAAACATCCAACTCAACAGATGGCCGAAGAGGGGTAAACAGCCCATGCATAAAATATCCTCATTAAATTATTACATGTCTTGGTAGCTCTGAAATTGTAACCTTAAAAAAGGTCCAAACATATTCCTCAGAGTGTTAGACATACGTATGATTTGGTCTGTGATAGGCCATTTTTGGATTGTTCCTTTGGTATGCATCACTCTTCTCTGCTTGAATACTTAATTAAAATAATAAATAATTGTATTGTTGTTTTTAATATGTAATATGTGAATGAACACTTGCTTATACACATCTTTTTAAAAAAAAAAAACAATAATAATTCAAAACTACCTGCTGCTGCTTAACAGTAACACCCATTATTTCAAATTCTATACACTTCAAATAACAGTGTGCTTCCCATTTTCTTTGGAACCAGTAAAGACCCTGTCTTTGGCAAACATTTTTTAAAAGGGAGTATATATTCCCCATCCAAGAACATTATCCATGTTCTCCAAAGTTACCTTGCCTTTACTATGTTTGTATAGTAAACGAAGTACTGAATCATAATCATAGTCAAGTCCATTTTTGTAGCAAAGTGAATCAAATTAGAAATTCAAGAAAATAATAATAAGGCATTCCCATTGTTGCACAGAAATATCATCTATATCCAGCTAGTTTCTTATACTCTCATAGGAAGCAGGATGACACTCTGAGGGCTAAATTTAAACATCATACTGACAGCCAAATAATGTCTCATATTTTTTATGTGTAAGGTCTCAGTTTCATGCTGAAATGACTGGGGAGGCATTGGGGGAGAGAAGGAGTCTTTTGTCTCCCTCGTGCAACTTGTCCCAAGCCCAGTCAGGCTCCTGGAGATTGGAGAGTTTAAAAATGCCTTTCTCTATAGCTGCTGTGTAACTGCAGAAAAGTGACTTCAATCTGGAGAACCTAGGCAAAGGCTGTCAAAAAAAATGTCAAAATGTGTAGTTTGACCCTGAATCACATATAGTTAAATACATCTTAAAAAGTACATTGAGGGAGTCAGTGTTTCCCCCCTTGGGGAGTTTTTCTGCTTAAAGTCCTATTCCTCAGGTTGCTGTTCTGCCCTTGAGGAAAAGATATAGGAATTCATACCTTTTCTCTTGTGGAAGAAAAAAAAAGAAAAAATGTCAAGAGTACAATATTTATATTGCCGGTTAATTCTATTTTGTGAGCCTTACCAACAAACCATTTTGTAGGCTTGGTCACTTTTATGATTAATAGTTTCTGGCCTTGGGTTATTCTATAATTTTCTGTTGTTTGCTATTTTTCAATATTGATTGGTTTATATTGCTTTGGAATTACTGAGAAACTATTTGGGAAGTATTTTCTGCAGAGGCAGCAAAGTAATGAGCCAAATAATTAAATAAATATCTCTCATCATTCACAAAAATAAGCTTCTTTTTTGCTTGGAAGAGGGGGAAGGTGATGACCATTTGGGGGTTTTTGGAGATTTTTTTTGTTTTAATTCTCAAAAAACCTATTGGGATTTTTGTAATGTTTGATAAGGTGAAGGATAAAGAAGAGAATTTATTGGAATGGGTGACCTCAGGGAGAGACATCCACTCATCATTATTTAGTAAGAAAGAAAAAAATACATAAACATGGTAAGGCCCAGTCCTGTATATATTGCTTTAGGAGGAAGTCCCACTGTGTTCAGTATGAATACGCTATCTATATATTTTCTGGGTATTAAAAATGGAATTATACATACAGAGATGGAAAAACACATTAAATATTATACCACTAGACTGGACTCAGATCTCCTCTAATTCATTTCATCTTATCCTGTTTTCAACTATAGCCATCCAACTGTCTCCAGGAACCATTCTACAAGCACAAAATGAAGCAATCGTGTGGATCCAACCAGGTTTTCTGCTGATAAAAATGGAGGAAGTGTTCTCTTTGACCCCATAAAATGTACTGGGGATCATGAAATCTGCATGTACAAAAGCCATATGAGGCAGGAACTGTAGTAAGAAGGGGAGGTGTGGAAGAGAGTGAAAAAATTGGTTAGATCCACCTGGTTTTCAGAGGCTTCCTTTTAAAATAAAGACTCCAATTAACTATAATGGCTAATAACTGTTGTTATTACAATATTTTTTAGTTTTTCAATGTTAAAAGTAGGTGTGTGTGTGTGTGTAGGGGTGGGGTGTGGGTAGGGGTTGGATTGGCTAGGATTCTTTAATTCTTTCCCCTATACCATCCCGCTTCCACCCCAGAGCTGTTATTAGTTCCAAGGGGAAAAAATACAAGCACAATATGAATACTCATCTTCTTTGCTTGCTAGGGCTATTTGCAATTGAAGAGTAAAATTGAGGGAGGGGAGTTTAATCTCCCACTCCTCTCATACCACACCTTTACTTTTTCACCTTAAAAAATATGTCAGGAGATCAGGTCAGGGATTTCCCCTGTAACATGTAATTCAGCTTGATTAAACTACATTGGCTTCACATTCCTGTGTGAAACAGGAAAATCTAGTTGTAAACGATCACTAAGGTGTATTGAAAGTGCATTTTCCAACATGCATGAAAATAGTAATTGTACGAACCTGTGTTTCCATTTGTACAAACTCAAACCTCTATTCATCAGTTTTGTTGTGTGTTCCTTAGTTATACCATTAGGGGAGTGGAGGGTAGAATCACCAGTTCACATTCTCTAAAAATGTTTAACATGATAAACATCTGTTGTGTTTCTCATTAATCACTTTAGTTTCTAAGGTTGCCTTTGGTTGCCTTTTTGGCAATTCTTCATTCGGTTGCCTTTTTGGCAATTCTGTAACTTTTTTAAGATGGGAGACCTGAATTGCATACCGTGACATTTATTATCTAGGTTTCACACATGTTGCAGTTTCCAAAAGTTTATCAAATGTCTTATTGTCAGTGTGACTCTGAATAAAACTCAGTTTCCCAAGATCTGGGGTCTGGAAATAGCTATTCAGTTCCTCATGTTAATAATTCTGTATCAGAATGTACAGTTTGCTCACTTCCAGTAAAGATGGCAGAGTAATCAGAAGCAACTCTGCACGACTCCTTTCTCTTCTGTGTGATATGTATTGATGTGGACTTTTCTTCTTTGATGAAGTGGCAATTTACTGCTTTGTATTTTCTCTGGCTATCAACTTGAGATAAATGGGCTTATTGTTTTCAACTATGAGCTGTAAGGGGAAAGATACAAAGATGGCCCCTCTTTCCTCTCATGGAGCTGGTACGGAAGCTCAGGAAGAAGGAATTTCTCTGTTGAAAAATACGGGGGCTCAGCTGGAAAAGCAATCTGAGCAACTAAAACATAAGACAATTGATAAGTCATTTCAATGATTTTGGCAGTCAACTAAAGCTAACAGTATATGATTTCAACAGATGGAGACTAAAATTGCTGCCTTGGAAGACCGAATCATCGCTTATGAGACGGCTGCCTCAGCTTCAGATAATGCTCTCTCTAACCAAATTTCTCACCTAGAGACTTATATTTGGCATCTAAACGTTCATGTTCTTGGATTGTCAGAAGAGTCTGAAAAGACAGGACAGAAGAGGCTGATTGAATTCATAGAGACACTACTTGTTGAGGTTTTGCAGCTTCCTTCTGATTATCAGTTGGAGATTGAATGAGTTTACAGGATTCCTTGGGCACCAGGAAGTGTTAACAACCCTGTAATTTTTATCCAGGTTTTATGAGTGGAGGTGAGGGATCACTTATGTTCATATGGCAAGACAGAAATAGGACTTATATTGGGGTTCTAATAAGGAGCTTTAGTCAGATTATGCTAATAAAGTGTCAATATTGGATCATCAATTTACAAAAGCAAAAGCTCTTGCAAGAGAGTTAAATTTACATCAAGTATCCTGCCATCTTTTGTATCCTGTACCAAAACCAAATTAAGAAATTTTACAACCCTGTCAGCAGCTTACCTCATCAGTTTAAAAATATAAAGTGTTTGTGCTGATCATTTGAAGAATACAGAAAGCGTAATGTACTTGTAATCTACTTATTTTTGAGGATGTTGATGTACTGTTAAACTACTCGCCTCTTTCTTGGAATCTAGGCGATGGTCAATGGAAATGGACCCTCCATGCCCTTATGATTGCTAAAATACTTATAACTTCAACAATGGAAAGACAAAAGCCCATTCCTTGTTAATCACTGGATTGAAGACCTTATAAACTTATCAACATTTGAACATATCATATATAGAAGGTAATTGTATGTAGACTTATTTTTAGATATTAGGAAATCTTTTATAGATATCTATGTATAGATTTGCCAATAGAGTTTTTATAGCCAGTACTGTTTTTCTTTTTTTCGTCTTCTGCTTCTTCTTATTTTTTCATGTTTCACACTAATACAATAATATTTTTTAAAAAAGAATGTACAATTCAAAACTCATTCATGCCCTGGCACAAAATCAACAACTAGCAGGCTATTTCTGCCTCATGAAAATCCATTATTATTTCTTAAAGCCTGTTTTATGTCTTGTTGAGCACCATGTTAAAAATATGCAGGAAAGGTATGTCCTACCACATATTTCAGTGGAGCTGCAAGACCACTTCAACTCCACTTTATAATTCTTTTAATGTTTACCTGTGACAAATTGTACTAGCCTCTACTTAATCTTCAACCTGAGAGTGAACACTTCAGCATGATTCAGAGGAGAAAAGAATGCCAAAGCTACTTCATGTATCTTGTTTACATTGTGTAGATGTTCAGATTTTGATAGACTTTTTGATTAAAGAAAACATGTTTCAGCAATGAATATTAAAAAAAGATTCATTGCTCAGAACACTTTTGAGATAAAGAGATGAATAGTCATATTTTCTGTTGTTCTATATATAACATTGTACAAGATGATATAATTATAAACTTCTCTAGCATACTGCCATTTGTAAATTATATATGGACTTCAAGATCAAATTATGGAAAGCACCTAAATCTTAGTTTTCATCATGGAATCACAGTACTGAATCACGGGTGTTAGAGTAAACAAAGATACACAAGAAGGATACCATGAACTGGAAAGTACAAATATGTGTTAGAAATAGAGTTTGCACTGTTTACATTAAAAAGGAAAATCTTTAGGGAGCTGTTGATAGCAGTAGTGATGGGTGTTGTTTTTGTTAGATTGTTGTAAACAAATGAAACATTTGGGAATTCCCTATATAGTCTGAGCGTGAAACTTTCATTATAAGAGTCAAAGAATTTGCATGTTCAGCCTTGTTAATTTGTTAGACAATGGTATCCATGAGAAATCAATATACCCTTAATTTTAGAAGCAAAATAATGTTCCTTGTCCAGCCCAGTCATTACACCTTGCCTCCAGTTTTATATCTACTCCCCCAAAAGCTGACAGGGCCATACATTTAGTGCATGACTGATACAGGCCAAATTACAAGACTTCTCACAAGACTTGAGAGTCACAAAAGCATTGGGTTGTTAAAGTAGTTACACTTACTTCAGTAGGACCTGATGCCTACTTGTTCCCCTGTGTCTCAGCCACTCAGAGCTAAACTACATGAGATGACCAACACATGTCAGGTTCCCGCAAATTTATCTGGGGAGTGTAGTTGGGACCACTCCCAAGCTCCTGAAGGAAAACCTGAGTGGAGCAGATTGGAGGCACTCTTGCAAAAATCTGCTCCGCTCAGTTTTTCCTCTGAGATCTCTGGATTGGGGCATGTCAGAGAATCAGCAGAGTCAGAAGGATGGGAGGGAAAGAGTCAAGGAGGGGAGCCCAAAAAGAGCCAAGCCTGAAGCTGACAGGAGGCTAGCAGTGGCAGGTTTTCTCCAGGAGCATGGCGGTGGGCCCAACTACTCAGCTAAACTTGCAGGAACCTGACATGTGTCAGGCATCTCATGTAGTTTTGCTCTCAGAGCCAAACTAAACATGACAGCGAGGCCCTTGTGGCATTTAAAATCATTTTTAAATGGTGACAGTGAACCCATGGCAGTCACAACTTTGCCGTCATGTTGAGTTTGGCCCTCACTTCTCTGCACTTGAACTCTCCATCTGCACAGACATATTGTTGCTATGTTGAGTAATGTAATCAGCCACAGAGACTAATGCCTAACACTGGGTGTTACACAAGTTTGATGCTTTGGGAAGTGAGTTTTTCCCCTGCTTTCCCACATTTTTGCACCTCTGGGTTTTCCCCAGCTTTTCTCCAATCTTTCCCAGACCTGCCTTGCTCCATTTTTTAAAAAAGATTCCAGCAGATCCAGATCCTGAATGGTTGCTGTGTGAGTAGGAATGTTTAGGTTTCCCTTGTTCTTCCCCACTCATGCGACAACCATTTCCCAAACAACAGTCATTTCCTCTCCCTTGTGCAGGGGCTTAAAAAACCCATAGTTATTGAATAGTGTTATATTGATATGCCATTATACCAATATGTGCATCAAGTGCCCTAAATTTTCAGTCCCATTTGTTGCAGAGAATTACTTTAAAAAAAATACGGCTGGTAATTCAGAGAACCTGATACATATTTTGGTATAACATTAAATCATTATAACACTATTTAAACTCTGATTAATAACAAACCTACTTGAGAAACCTGCTGTGTGGAAGTTCTGTTATTGCTGCACTGGATTAGCAACTCAGCAGCAACAGGGAAACCACACAAGCTAGTCTCTATGTGGAAAACACCACTGTCATAAAACTATAACTTAATTACTGCTGCATAGAAATAAACTGGTTGAAGCCCCTTCCCATGTAATAAGTGGTAAAAGAACAAGCATGAGTGAATCATGATTCTCTCTTTTGTTCTTCCACAAGAGAGAATTCAAGAATTCACACTTACCATCCATTGAGAGAGAGGTGATGCCTCTGTAGGTACAGTTTTTACATCTCACCAAGTACAATCAAATTCCTGTTTCACGCATTAACGCTACAGAGGCACAAAAAAGTGACATTGCTGTTTTGGCACTACCCCAGAACATAGCCCTTCTTTTTATATTCCAACATGTATTAACCTCAGAAACTACAACTTCCATCATGTAGTACTTCAAGCGGAATGAAATACAAAATAACTTTAAAACATCACAGTGCTGGTATGTATTCCTGTGGTTGCCTCACCCTGATACTGGATGATACTACAATGCTTCATCATGTCCTCAGAAGACCTTATTCTCTCTGCTCACATAACATTTCACTGAGGTTACCAACATAGTACACAGATAGCAGTGGCTAGAGTTAGTTCTTGAGCAATTATCCAAGATGTTCCAAGAGGAAAGCCATGTAATAGGCAGAGTTCAGAACATAAATATATGAAACTCTTGTTTCACTATAAATAAGTGTTAGATTTATTGCTGCAGAATATTAAATGAGCACATTTACAGTGCAATTCTAAGCAAAGTTGCATGTTTCTGAATCCATTGCAGTCAATGGTCTTAAAATGTGTTAAATGTGTTAAAAGATTGCACTGTTAATATTTAGAATTTTTAAACTTGGTTTATGTTTATTTTCCTCACATTTCTCCTATGTTTATCTTCTGTCTCTGTCCATTATCCTGAAAGGTAGCAGAGTTGTATGAAGCAATGAAACTCTCAGGTGTTTACAAAATGTTGCCCATTGCCCGCACAGGTTTCTAGGTAATGCTATGATTGGGGTGGGGGGAGTTCATCCAAGCTAGTTTAAAGTTTAAAAATACATAACTGAAAAGTTCCTTAGAAATAGAAAGCCCAGGCACCATTTTAAGACTGAAAAGGTATAATCTGGAGAATTGCAGGAGGAAGAGAAAGTGACATATTTGAAAAGCTAATACAATGCTGTTGCAAATTTCAGGAACAGAACTGACATTAGAATTAATGCAAAATAATAGGACATTTCTTTAGCATGGTAATTTAATGCACATTCTCGGTAATTTTTATCCTGACATAAAGAACAGAAAAGGACAACTTTTTCATAATTAAAAATAAAAGCAAATGTATTTCTTTGATTTCCTTTTTTTAAAAAAGAAGGGAAACAAAATCATTTTTACAAGCTATTTAAAGAATTTTCCCTTGGAACATAAAGTGACCATGCCTTGACACAATTACCTTCAACTAGGGATGAGTCAAAATGAAGAGTCCATGTTGTGAACAATTTCTCCTAGTGTGAAAAGTAGACCCCCTATTATTAGAGGTCTTTCAAGGGAGCTGTTTTTGCCAGTTTTTCTTTCTTTTCCCCCCCATGGAGTGGGCATTATACAAAGAAGGCACAATTACCCACTGACACTGACAGAGAGGAACAATAGCCCACTGACACAGGAGGCCTGAACTGCCACCCCCCTCCCCCCACACACACACAAGTATAGCATTCATCTGAGATTCAGAAGTTGGCAACAGAACTCCACTGGGTACTACTTGTGGGCCCATCTGTCTGAATCCCTTTTTTGATGGGGATGCACTTCTTCCTAGTACTAATTAATAATCAAGTTTGGTAATGTGAAGACATCACTGCTGCTGAGAAGGATGGTCTCAAAGTTCAGACAATCAGTGAACAGCAGAGAACTGGGGCCCTTTGAGGAGATTTGACAGTTCTCTTCAAAATGCCATTTTTGTATTAAAAGTATTTACCAGAGAACATTTGGCTCTTAGCCCTTCCAACAGAGTCCCCTGCTGCCTGTCAGCATAGTGGGGTTCTCCAACTTGTCTCATATCACATGTGTAACCAAAGACTCACATTGAAAAGTACTGCAGGGCCCAATTCCTCTGTGCAGCATGGTACAGTGGGAGGAGGGGCTTCAGTCTTTTCTCCCTTTCCTCCCACACTCTTTTCTCAAGCAAAAAAATGGTTGAGGGGGCCTGTTTGTCCCATTGCCAAAGTCCATCTAAACTCAATGGCTAGGGAACCCATGCTTAGTGGTCATTTTTGAAGTTTATATTTTTCTCATGCCTGGTGTGTGTTCTAGCCTTAGTAAACTATATTCAAATTTGATTACAGACATACAGTGTTTTAAGGAACCAGAAGCTACTCCCTGCCACAAGGAATAATGCTAAATTACTTGGGTGACTTCAACTATTAATTCAGACTTTCTCCTTTCTAGTTAGAAAAGTTAACCATCTATGTTCCTTGCTCTTAAAGTACTTCTTATGCATCCTGAACATGAGCTAATAATAGAAGTTGGCAATTTTGCTGAATTAAGAAAGCTAAAGAACAAGAAAGTATTCATTTACTTCTGGAAACAATTGAGTACAAGAAGCAAGATTGAGAGGCAACCAAGACAGTGGCTGCAGTGGTGTGTCTAGTGCAGGGAGTGTCTGAAGGAAGCAGATGGTGGAGGCATGCATGGAAGAGGGTGCCAAAGCCCCAGACCCAGAGCAAGGGCTTGAAGGGATGAGAGCACCCCAGAGAACTGAGAGCAGCAAGTGAGGCAGGCTGCACAGCTGGCTAGGACCAGATGGCAACAGCCTGCCAGGGAAGCACCTATCAGCCCAAAGCTCTGGCTCCCTAGTTTCCATCCCACCAGTTCATCAGCCCCAGAGGGTCAGCTCCATGGCCACCGCAATATAAGAGACTCACAGGTGAAGGTGGCACAGGGAAGGAAGGTCAGGCAGCACTAGCCAGGGAGGGCTGATGATGAAATAAGGAGAAGTGCGTCACCCCTCCTTTGAGGCCTCAGGGAACATTACAACCTGTTCTTTGATTGGAAAGGTTAATTTTCTCTTCTGATGGAAGAGAAGCAGTCACCCAGCTGTTCCACAGAGATTGCATGTGTACACACCAAAGAGTCTCCATTTCAAGGTGTCCTTTAGAGGAGGAGAAGAGTCATGATGTGAAAGTAGTGGAGGGGGGAGTTACTTGCAGGAGTGGTGCAGCTCAGAAGTACACATTTTCACAGTCAGTTTAAAAAGGGGAAGGCAAGACTTCCTCCAGAAGGTATTAGTGGGCTAGCTGTGACTGTGGTCTGCTTAGACAGTACTAAAAAGGAAACTCATGATAGAAAGAATATGACTATAGTAATGTTCCATTACTACCCTTTTTAAATTTTTTTAAAAAAGAGGGAAAGGAGTTCAGAGGATGGTGGACACAGTTACTGGTGGGTGGCCAACCAATCAGCTCCTGGGGAAAGAGAAGAAGCAGAACTGAAATAAAGGTACTGCACATAGATAAGACATTTCAATGGCAGCTTAAAACAGGGTTTAGAATGTGGGTGATTCCGCACGAGTGGTTTTCCATGCTTCAGCTTCCAAATGACCTTGATTTTTCTTTGCCTTTCCACACGTGGGAAGGCGATCCTAGCAGCAGCTTCAAAGTCACTGCGGGTTTTGTCCAGTTTTTCTCCATCCTGGTTTTCCCTGACTTATTTGTCCATTCGCTGCAGATTAGGGCTTTTTATTGTGCAAAATTCTTTATCCGACATTCTCCCCACACTTGTCCTTTTCTCCCGCCCTTCGAATCAACTAAATTTGATTGGTTGATCACATTTTCTAAGCCACACCCACTACACTCCTTCTATCTAGGATGGTCGTCCTCTTCCACCGAGCGCGCAGCTTCAGGAAGGACGCACATGGAGCGGTGAGGGAGGGAGGGGACACCCACCTAGCCAGCCAGATCAGCCGAATCTACCCTAGCAATCAATGGGGTGATAGATGTCACAGCCAGATCGCCCTCAGATCCTAAGCCACACCCACTACTATTTCCCTTCCCCTCTTGTTTCCCTGCTTTTTTTAATTTTTAAAAAGTGTTGCAACATTTCTACATGTCCATGCAGAAACATATCTGCAGAAACAGAATGCAGAACGAAATCTAAAGCACTCCGTCAGGAGTACAAGCATGTGGTAGCTCATAACAGTCATTCTGGCAATGCCCCTGCTTCCTGCCCTTTCTACCACCAGCTAGACTGAATATTTAGGGGCAATGCAAGCATCAAACCTCGTAGTGTGGCCCAGAGTCTGTAATTTAGAACAGTTGAGGTGGCTAGGGAAACGAGTGTGGCCATCATGGGAGAATGTCAATAACCAATACTCATTCTACGATAGCAGTGGGAAATGCTCTGACCTATCCTATGTGTTTGTTTGATGCAACGTTTATATGTAGCAACATTTTTTTGGAAAATAAATTAAAATAAAATGGAGAAGACGTGTCTGTAGACATCCCCCACAAAAACCGATGAGGAATCAATTTTTATGTGAGAAAATTACGCACGACGGACTTGGAGCATGGGGGAAATGGAATGTCAATGCGAAGCACCAGCATTAATGTGGAATCAAGGAGTGGTGGATTCATAAGACTCCACTGCGGCACAACTGCTGAGAAAGTCCGATCAAACTCAATCATGAGGAATAGCTCCCTTACAGTATGCCCACAGTGAAAAAACTTGAGGAAAACCTGAAGAAAATTTGATTCTGCATCTCATGTCTTCCTTACATACGTGGAACTCTGGAAATCATGAGAAGCAGAATGGAATCTGAAACACTGCAATATGACCATGTGGAAAAAAACCATAATATGAATTTCTTCTTATGTTATTTTTATTGAAACCCGATAGCTGCTGAATCTAAAAAAGAATTTTGAAATAACAGGTAAATATAGTTATGTGCAGTGGAGTTTCATTTTAAGTTAACAGTCACAAATAGCTTACTATTTATTTATTTAGCAAATAAATTATTTATATCCTGCCTTTCTGCTTTCACAAGGGCCATCAAGGCAGTTAACAGACTAAAAAGTAAACAATACAATCACATTTTAAAATAAATAAAACCAGAGCTAAAATACATACATGCAGACCTGCTTATCCAGTAATTGTTGTGCCAAATAAGAACTGTAAACCTTCTCAGATATCCTTAATTAGGCAAAAATATCCTTATGTTAATATAGCTAAAATGCTGGAAGAAGGTGACATAAAATATTGTAAATAGGTAAATATATTTATTCGAGAAAATGTAGTTTGAATTAAATACATTTCTATTCACTATACCACAGGAGCACTGGAAAATGCTGCTGATGGACGGCTGGCTGGATGCCACCCCAGATGTTTTGGCCAGGGCTTTGGATGCTGTGACTGTGTGGATGAAACAGAGACCCCTTTCACACTCATGGGTTAATGTTCCATTTCTGAGGAGTTGCCACAATCGCAACAGATTTGGCTCAGCACCTGTGCATCTCACACTGTCTGAGAAGTTCTGAATTGGTGTCCTGCATTTTGTTTCACACTCGCTTCAAAGCCCTGGTTTTGTTGCGGGCTTTGGAATTCACATCACCCTTTAAAAAAAAAAGTTTGTGCATGCGTTGTAACATTGTGACGTTACCACTTGAAACCCCACCCCTCCCTATGCACATCAATACTGCATCTCTGTGCAGACATTTCCTCACCGTAACATTTCATGTTTGAAAGTAGCGCTGAGGGGTTTTGAGATCTAATTGTCCCCACTCAGCAAATTTTCTGGCCACCATTGGTCTCACATGATCAGGTGAACTGTGAATTAGTGGGGTGTGGTGATCTTTTTGGAGAAAGACTCCCCATGCTTGTTCAAACGCCATTTTTTAATGCCATCATTATCATTTATATTGCGTATTAATAATCAAATGGGAAACATGTCCAAACGTTCAAATGAACAGAAAGCATATCTACTGGTGGTGGTTTCCGGCAGCACCTTTTCCCCAAACAGCAGTAACGTAAGACCATTACTTTCTATCCATTGATTTTTTAAAAAGCTGCACAATGCTGAAACATTACTGTCCTTTAGAAATACAGCAGATGGGGTGCTGAGGAGGGTGGGTTTTATTAGATCCACACAGATTAATCAGCTCAAGGAAAAGTAGAGGGTGCTGTAGAGAAGCAAACAGCTCAAATGTGATGAGGAAGCTTAAGAGGAAACCACTGACAAAACAAGGAGCGGACGGAGTCCACACGGAAGGGTCCGCACGGGGACTCCGTCCGCTCCTTGTTTTGTCAGCGTCTTCCGGGAGTAGCCTCCTTGTTACCTTTAAGAGGAAACCACAGCAGCAGGATGCAGGGGCGGCGGGGGCACAAGGGGGACCAGAAGAGAGGAGAGGCTGAGCAGAGGCATTGCCAAAGGGAGAGTCCCCCACGCCCCTTGCTCATTCCCTGCCTTCCACCATCCTTCACTCCAGGCCACAGATAATCCCCAGTTCACAAACTCACCAGGGTTTGGCAAGGGCAAGAGGCAGTTGAGTAAAGATTAAAGTCAGCTCAGCCCCAGACCATGCACCAAGCCCCATGCGCACTGCACAGATGAAGCCCTCCCTCCCACCAGGGCTGCCTGCTAAGCCAAGCCCAAGTTCTTCAGGGACATCGCTTGGACGGAGGCACCAGGGTGCAGAGGGCGAGTGTATGCACTTGCACCCCACGACCCCAGCCCTGCCCATCTTCCGCCTGTGTTCTACTTTTCCCCACTTGGGCCAGGCCAGGTGGGCACCTGGCTCCCTGCTGCCAACCAGCCGGGTGGGCCAGGCCGCTTCACTGTACTTCTTTTTCCTTTAAAAATTTTCTTTATTTAAACTATAAACTATACACCATAACATAATAAACAATAAACATAGATAATAAGAAAAAACACACCATTCTAAACATGACACACTAACAATACATATATCTACATAACTAAAAGGGAAAGGGAAAAGAAAACAAGAAAAAAAAACTAGATTACACTACAGGTTGAGTTCTGATTTTCTCCACAAGTATATATCATTTCTAGAGTCGCACTTATTCTAGGTTAGTCACAAAACCCCTCTTTTTTCTATTGTTCATGTTTCTTAATCCATAAATGCAGATGTCAACAAATCCTTGTTATCCATTTCATGCAAAAAGTCTATTAACCATTTCCATTCAGTCAAGAAGTTAACTAATGTCCTTTCTCTAATCAACGCAGTAAGTTTTGCCATAGATGCAAACTCCAAAACTTGTGTCAACCATTCCTCCACTGTAGGCAATGTTGTAGTTTTCCACTTTGTGCCTAAAGTACTCTTGCTGCTGTAATAAAGTATAAAAACAGTGTTCTAAAGCTTTTTTCCAACTGGCTGTCCAATTCCCAACAGAAAAGTTTCTGGTTTCAGCTGAAGTTTAATCTTCAAAATCTTCTGAATCGATGATTGTATCTGCAACCAAAAACTCTTTGCTTTCTTACATGTCCACCACATATGAAAAAAAGTCCCTTCTTGTTTCGCACATTTCCAACATACATTTAGTGCCCCCTTATACATTCTAGCAATTTTTCAGGAGTCATATACCAACGATACATCATTTTGTAGAAATTTTCTTTAATACTGGAGCTTAATGTAAATTTCAGCCCTCTTGTCCACATGTTTTCCCATTGCTCCATTAATATATCGTGTCCACAATTTTTCTCCCATTTAATCATACATTCTTTTACTTGCTCTTCTTCCATCTCAAACCTCAACAAAAGTTTATACATTTTAGAAATAACATTTTCATCATTTGTACAAATTCAGTTTTAGATTTCTCAAAGTCATAATGACTCTTGTCTAGTTTGAATCTCTCCAAAATTTGTATATACGGAAACCACTGACAGGCATGCCCTTCTGCTGCTAAGTCCTCTCTTGATTTAATTTTAACTTGGTCCTGAGAGAATTCCAATAAATCCTGAGAAGTTAACCATTTAGGTGGACTAACCATTTCCCTTCTAAAATGAGCTTCTTGTGATGACAGCTGGAGAGGTATTTTCGAACAAAACCTAAGTTTGTATTTATTCCATACTCTCAGGATTGCATGCCTTACATAATGATTATTAAACTCTGTGTTGGCTTTAACTTTGTCATACCATAGATACCCATACCACCCAAATTTTAACAGTATCCATTCCTTCATCCAAACCAAACAGTTAGCCGCAAAATATAATCTCAAATCTGGGAGGCCCAAACATCCTGCCGCTTCACCATACTTCCACCAAACACTGAAACATTAAACAAGGGAGTGGAGAAAGCATTTGGGGAGCTGAGTAGAGTGGGTGTGGTCAGACCCACACAGACCAATCAGCTCCCGAGGAAAAGGAGAAGGGAGAAGAGAAGCAAAAAGAGGACAAAAGTGTTCACAATGGCATTAATCGAGCCAGCTGTGAGTTGGCAGCAGGTTCAAAATAACATCACGATATGTCCACTGGGGGGGAAATCGGGGATACCGCGATTAGAGTAGCACTGTGTCCCATGACTAGTTTGCAACTGTGAAACCTCTGCAAACATGGGACACGAAATAGGTACGGAAACATTTTAAAGTACGAGTATGAAAGGTATCAGAGTTGGCTGAAGTTGAACCCTGTGAAGATGGAGGTCCTGTATCTGGGTCGGGGGTTGTTGAGCTTGGGAATCCAGCTCCCAGACTTAGGTGGGGTGCCTTGACACCTGCATCAATGGTGAGGAGCCTGTGGGTGATTCTGGATGCCACTTTGTCAATGGAGGCCCGGGTCTCATTGGTTGCCAGAACTACGCTTGTCTATCTTCGGCAGGTCAGGCAACTTGCTCCCTACCTCTCCATCCAAGACCTAGCTACAGTGATCCACACAATGGTCACCTCCAGACTGGACTACTGTAACTCACTCTACACAGGGTTACCCTTGAAACTGACCCGGAAATTGCAACTGGTCCAGAATGTGGCAGCACATGTCCTCATGAGAACCCCATTTAGGACACATATTCAGCCTGTATTGCACCAGTTCCATGGGCTCCTGGTTGAATTCTGGGTCAAGTTCAAGGTGTTGATGTTAACTTTTAAGGCCCTTAATGGACTGGGATCTGTATATCTTTGGAACTGTCTCTCCCTGTTTGTTCCCTGGAGGGCATTATGCTCTGCAGATCAACATCTGCTGGTGGTCCTTGGCCTCAACTAGGGCCAGAGCCTTTTCAGCTGTGACTCCAGCCTGGTGGAATGCTCTCCCAGTTGAACTCCAGGGCCTGCAGGACTTATTACAGTTCCACTGGGCCTGTAAAATGGAAATGTTCCGCCAGGCCTATGAGAGTGGTTGAGGAGCTGGCGAACTATCCTGCTGGTCCTTTGACAGCTTTGCTTTGTACCTCTCCACTTTTTAGAGAGATCTGTTGATTTTATTTTTTATGATGTTGTGACCTGCCCTAAGCCTGTTTATGGGGAGGGCAGGATAGAAATCCAATAAATAAATAAATAAATAAAACTATATCAAAATATTACAGAAATGTTACAGAACTCAGAAAAAGAAACGAAACATGAGGCTAACTAGATTGTGCAATTTGCAGGTTTTGCCTTGTCATTCTGTTCCAAGGAATGGACACAAGCAAAGCTGAAACTTTGAAACAGAGGCTAGTTAAGGCTAGTGCTGCAAACTTCCAGGTGGGGCCTGAAGAACTCCCAGAATTACAACTAATCTCCATAGTCTTGGATCCAGAGGAGTTAGCCGTGTTAGTCTGTAGCTGCAAAATAGTAAAATGTCCAGTAGCACCTTTAAGACTAACCAACATTATTGAGGCATAAGCTTTCGAGAACCACATCTCTCTTTGTCAGAAGCTTATGCCTCAATAAAGTTGGTTAGTCTTAAAGGTGCTACTGAGAGATGGCAGATTTCAGTCTCTCTGGAGAAAATGGCTGCTTCGGAGGGTGGAATCCATGGCATTATACCCTACTGAAATTCCACCCCTCCCCTGCCTTCTCCAGGCTCCACTCCTGAAATCTTAAGGAATTGTCTAACCTTGGTTTTGCAGCTGTAGTCAAGGCATTTCTTCCCATTTCCTGGCCCTTGGCTTGTGTGTGGAGGATTTTTTAAAAACTCTTTGGTCAAGCCACCATTACCAATAAAGATATCCCTGTATGAGAAACTGGCAGTGGATTAGCAATTGAATGCTGGGATGAAATTCAGGGCTGGAGTTTAGCGATGAAACAGGAGGGCGGAGTGAATGAATAAAACCTTTTTAACCTTCCAACCTCATACACCCAAATTCAAGGCTATCAAACCCCAGGAGATGCAAAAATGTTAATTCCCCTATAAACATACGCTTTGTGGCCCTGAACACGAAAGTTTCCATCTGGGTGGCAATGGACACTTCACAAACTACATGCATTTGTGTTACACTATTCAAGACCATAGTCTTAGTCTGTGCTGTCATGGATTGTTTCAGTCCTTGCTATCACTTACTGATAAAAGTGTTTCCATTGTTTATTATGATTGATGTTAATTACTTTTGTATTTAGAGTTTTTCACAGAACACTTTGGATTTCAGTGAATACATTAGAGTCTTCTTTCAGTAAACACTCTTTTTACAACTTGGCCTTTTTATCAGAGTACAAAAACCAGATGAAATAGCATTGGCTAAGTGATTTCCCCCCCTCATTTCTTTGTGATAAGATTTTTCTATTAATAGAATCAGACAATTATTCAAGGACATTGCACATTAATTAAGTTATGTACCAGATACCAAGGGCTCTATCATTTGGTTCTTTCTCTAGGCTGGTTTATTACCAAGCATGCAAGACAAATTTGCTTTGCATTTTCTAGCTCCGAAGAGCTCATGGAAAAGAAAACTAAATATGATCTATTTCACAATTCAAGCAAATTCGTTGAAGCTCAAAGAACTTACCTATCAAAGCAAGTCTCTGTGAGATATTAGAGTTGTATATTTATCCAAGACCTCATCCATTGTTCTATCTGTTACTTTTCCTGATGTCTTTTCTAGATAATGTTTTTTCATACTATTCCCCCATTTTTTTAATCTTCTATTTCCACTTAGCCAACTAAAGAGAAATGTATGGGAAAATGGACCGCAATGTTCAGGTAAAAATCAGGGCAAGTTCTGGAGCTTCACTCTCATTTTCTAGAATAAACTGAAACAAAAATCAAATTCATTGCCTATCTCAGGGCAGGATTTTCCTCTCCTTAATCTTCCATGGACTTTTAGCAAATAAACATATATGGTAATAAAATGGCTTCTACAAGCTTTTCCTTATAGTGGATGGAAATTCACTTTGCTTAACTAAATTCCTATTTCCAGATCTCAACAAAGAATCTATCATCAAACCTCTGTGCTGAAAAATCTACACTGGCTATGCATCTGTTTCCAGAGCCAATTCAAAGTGCTATATTTTTTTTAACCTTTAAGGCTCTGAATGGTTTAGGGCCACAGTACCTGAAGGCCCATCTCCTCCCATAATGTGTAGCATGCCATTTAAGATCCAGCTCTCAAACCCTGTTCTGTGTGCAGAGGTGAGATAGGTAACAACGATAGACAAGACATTTTCTGTGGCTGAACCTATAGAATTACCTCTCCCTTGTACGACACCTACTTACAGTCTTTTGAGTGTCAGGCCAAAGCATTTCTTTTTCCCTCTGCTATTAATTAGGGGTTTTATCTTCTCAGTTGCTTTATGGTCTGCTTGTTGTAACCTGAGGTTTGTGCTGTTTTATGTCCTTTGGATTGTTTTAATATGGCTTGCTTGTTTTTATATTGAGAATTTATTCTTTTAATTGTAAGCCACCTCAAGCAGGCTACTGGAAAGGTAGCATCAAAAATTACCAAATAAATAAAACAAAACTCCATCAACTGCCTCCTCTAGAAGAAATCCTTCTGAAAGCTTTACCATTTCATTTCAAGTAAGTGCTGGGTACCCTCCTTGTCTTGCTGGCAGGGCATAGGGACCTGGCAACCCTATCTGGGAGCCAATCTCCTCTCAAGGAAGTGACTTCAGCAAAGAGCCTGGAGGAAAGGGTGCATGCCTGAAGAAATGAGCTCAGCACCAAGGTCCTCAATGAAAGTCCACTAGAATTTGCTTTTGTCATAGCTCCTGCCAGTTGCTTCTTCAGTTGAGGCCTTTTAGCAATAAACTAGCCACTTGGAACAAACACAAGAACATCCAAAAGGCTTCCCTACTGTCCTAGTTCAAAGAAATCAGTCCTCATTAAGTAATCGCTTTACTCCATGCACCAGCCTACATTTCCAAAGCTCTACAGGAGCAGGTGAGCAAGCCTTTGCTTCAGAGACAATAGTGATTTTGGTGGCTGTGGATAACAGGGCAAGCTGCAACAGGCTTTTTGGGGTCATATTAAGGAAGGAAACTTAAATCTCCCCTTTGGGCTTGTTTGTTTAATCAAGGCCTAATTTGATCTGTTAACTCACATTGGGGAAAACATACAAACTCTGGAGTGCAGTTGAGAGCCAGTCATAGGCCGTTTCCACACTACTCACCTTCAATCGGAACACCACGGAATGCACGACATCGTGTAAAACTCGTTCAAGAAAACGCTATCTTCCATGGTTTTTTGCAGCGTTCCGCGGCATTCCGATTGAAGGTGAGCAGTGTGGAAACGGCCATACATTCCATCCTGTTTATTCCACACAAAATTTTTACTGTGTTACATTTATTTTCTGTAAATAAAAGTTTGTTAAGTTCCATCTGTCTCTTGTCTGTCAAGTAAAAATAGCTGTGTGAAAGAGATTATACTTACCTTAAAATTAAGTAACATATAGTTCATTCAGGGTCACAAAAAAGAACCCTTAAGGAACACTAAGTCTACATACTACTAATGAATTAAATAAAATGTGTATCTTCTCTTTTACTGATTGTGGGGAACTGAGGGGGTTTACACAAATAAAAGGAGGGACCAGAGAGAAAGAGTGGGATTTGGACAGCCATAAGACCAAAAGGCAGTTTCTTCAGAAATCTCCCTTGTCTCTCTCTTCTCTCCTCCCTGCATCCTATCCTGGTTGCCACAACACTTCCCCTGCTAAGTCCAGTAGAAGTTCTTTGTAATTAGTACTAGTATTTGCTGAAAAGTATTTCTTTTTCAGTTTATTACAAAATATCCTATGCAAAAGTGAAAAGAACAGCACTTGATATGTATTTTATAGCTATATGTTTTAGTGCTACTATAATAAATCACATCAGCCAGAAAATCTGGTGTAATATGGTCTTTATGTGGTTATATGATGAACTTTAAATTCTAGCTGAAGGAAATAAATAAATATGTATTTTTTAAAGGAACAGCACATATTTTCATATAAGTCTTCTTAGAGGTCAAGTGGTTACATTTCTGTGCGTGGATAAAGTAGTAATGTTTATTTTTACTACTGTGGATCTTTTTAAAAAATTAATCTCAACTTTACAGATGGGGAACCAAGGGAATCTGGCCCTTTCCCAGCAGCTGCCCCGCAGCTTAAGTTGGGGGCCGAAGTTTGCCCCCTCTGATGGAGGAGGGGACAGACAGGCTTCCGGGCTATCCAGGTTACTGCTGGGGGGCGGAGACAAGAGCCCTAGGAGGCATCTCCGCCCTGTGGCTTCAGTCTCTCTGTGTGATTGGCTGGAGCAGAGGTGTTTTTTCCCTGGTCCAGCGATCCACGGAGAAGCACCCAGAGCGGAGAACAAAAAGCCTGCGGAAGACTGCAGTTACTGTGGCTTACGTGCCACTCTTCCTCTCTTTTGGGTAGTCAGAGGCAGCGCAGCTCAGAGACGGTGTTTTCGGTGCAGCTTGAGGAGGAGCAGCATTAGGCATTTATCTCCTGGTGCTTTTCGCGGCTTACAGGCAGCTGCCTGTAGCCCCTGCCCTCTGCTCTGCCTCTTGTGGGGTCGGCTGGCAGCAGGGCTAAGGGGCTTTCTTTAGGGAACTTTCCCTATGCGGACCTGCCTTCCCTTCGCTGCCCTCAGTGAATTGGGGGATTTAAGGGGCTTGGGCACCATTTTGTGTGAGCGCAGCCAAGGCGCGGAAAATGCAGGACTGCACCATTTTGTGGCGCCATTTTGTGGCTGTCTGCAGCTTTGAGGGTCGCCATCTTGTATCCCAAGGGCAGTTAGGGGGGCTCAGTTAGGACCCCTTTGTGGCTTGCCACTTTCCATTGCTGCAGGGGCATTTATTGTGGGGTGTACTCACCCACACCCAGGTGTTATTTGCTGTTGGCATTTTGCTGCGATGACATCTAGGAAGGGTAAGGGCCTTTCTAAAGGCAAACAGCCGGCAAAAAGGCAACCCTCTAAGAGGGCCCCACCTGCTGCTTCCTCTTCTGAGGACGAGGGGGATGGGAGCTTTAATTTTGAGATTCTGAAGTGGCTTGAGGCCTTGGAAAAGGCAAAAGGGGGCTCTGCAACTGGTGGGAGTGCACAGAAGCGGGCTAGGCCTGTCAGGGCAGCGTCCAAAGCAGCGTTTAGAATGGAAATAATGAAGCATATTTCTGCCCTTGAGTCTACAGCCGCTGCTGACGGGGCTGGTCCCAGCCAGGATGTAAGCTGGAGGAGGTGGACACTGTGCCAGTGGCAGAGCTTGATGTTCAAGGTGAAGGAGACCAAGTAGCCATGGTGGTACAGCCTGTGTTGGCGGAGGGTAAGTCACCCCTGCCTGGGCAGGCGTACATGTGGCCATGGGGATCCCGGGGTCAGGCCACTGCCTCCGGGTCCTCAGGTCTTAGATCACCTTCACACATGATTAGCACATCACCTCTTCAGGTATCAGGGCCTCTGGGGTGGCCAGTTCAGGCAGTGGGTGTTGCTAGTCTTCAGCCTGGGGTAGGTAATTCCCAACCGACATGGGGGGCCAGTGATAGTCAGTATCTGGGAGCTCTGGCTGCTGGTGTGCAATGTGGGACTTATCCCTCTTGGGGGTTTCCTCCTTACATCATGTCTCCATATGGAATGGTGCCTTACCATGCTCTTCCTTTTGGTGATACTGCACTTCCCCTAGGGGATCATCTTACCCAGGCAACCAGGGATAAGATAATTAAAGGGGAACAGCCTTCTCTTCAGGGAGCTGGAGAAGAAGGATAAAGATGACTTAGATGACCATGATAAGGAGAAGATTAGGAGGAGGAAGGTGGTCCGCACAACTGGCACAACTGGCTCCCCGGATTCTTAATTTATGCAGGTGTGCTGGGTAAGGCCTGTTTTGGGCAGTTTCTCTTTTTCAGTACCTCAACATAATTTACAGGGGGTACACTGACTTTGTCGGTGCTGCGTGGTTGCAGTACGACGAAGAATTTAGGATGCAGGCTGCGCTTAACCCACAGTTGCCATGGGATCAGATTCACCAGCAGCTCTGGTTGCAGGTCATGTCCCCTGCGAAACCGAACTCCGGTGATAGGTCTGATAGTGGATACCTGATACATCGCCCACAAGCGTTGTCTGTGACCCGCTCTCAAGCAGGGTAGCAGGTTCAACCCCGGCTGCTCTGCTGGGACTTTATGTCCAAGGGAGTATGCAACCGCACATCATGCAAGTACAAGCATGAATGCCCTTCATGCTCCGGACCCCACCCCTACACATCCTGCCTCAGAGCTAAATCAGGGGGTGGAGGTAGACGGTCCGGCGGTCGAGGACCTCAGCAGTCTGCTGGTAAAGGGACCCATCCCGGTAAGAGTGAGAGTTCTTGAGAAATTGTTGAATGTTTATCCTAGGCAGCAGGATGTGTTGTATTTGTTGAACAGTTTCAAGTTTGGTTTTCGGATCCCATTTCAGGGAGTTAGGGCCTCCTTCATGTCAGATAACTTGCGTTCTGTGGTTGGAATGGAAGGGGTAGTCCGGGACAAGATTAGGAAGGAACGTATGAAGGCAGGGTGCTGGGACCATTCACTAAACCACCTGTCCCAAATCTTAGGGTTTCCCCCCTGGGTGTGGTTCCCAAGAAAGCAGCGGGTGAATATTGCTTGATTCATCACCTGTCTTTCCCTAAAGGCTCATCGGTGAATGATTTCATTCCTGAAGAACTTTGTTCTGTGCGTTATAAGTCCCTTGACCAAGCGGTCAAGGTCGTGCGCAGATGTGGGGCGGGAGCAGAAATGGCCAAATGTGACATAAAGTCTGCGTTTCACCTCCTCCCTGTTTACCCAGGTGATTTTGAACTCTTAGGGTTCTACTTCGAGGGTGGTTATTACATGGACAGGGCCCTGCCTATGAGGTGTTCTATCTCATGCTCTGCTTTTGAGCGCTTTCGCTCATTTTTGGAGTGGGAGTTGCACCGGCGGTTTAAATGCCGTGATACGGCACATTATCTTGATGATTTTTTGTTCGTGGGTCTGGTGGGCACTGGTCAGTGCGCCAGGCTATTAGCTGATTTTCAGTCCCTCACGGCGGAGCTTGGTGTTCTGTTGGCAAGCAAGAAAACCAAAGGCCCGGCTCAGGTCATGATGTTTTTAGACATAGAACTTGATTCAGTGTGGCAGACTTTCCGCCTCCCGGCTGAAAAGGTTGTCAGACTCAAGCACCATCTTGCAAAGTTTAGGGGCAAAAAGAAGGCATCCCTGTTGCAGCACTCGAATTGCAGCAGCTCGTTGGTCATTTGAACTTTGCGTGCAAGGCAATTGCCCCTGGCAGACCTTTCTTGCGTAGACTCTGTGATGCTATGTTGTCTCTTCAGGCACCCCACCATCAGCTGCGTTTTGATAGGGGCATGCGAGCGGATATTGAGACCTGGCATGAGTTTCTGGGGTCATTCAATTGGGTTACTTTTTGGAGGGATGACTTATTGATGGGAGATGGTTTGCAGGTGTCTTCTGATGCCTCAGGAAATACAGGCTTTGATGTCTACTTTAGGGGTCACTCGTGTGCTGACCGGTGGCCCCAAGAGTGGGTAGTTAAGGAATTATACAGGGATCTTACGTTCCTGGAGTTTTTTCCCATCCTTGTAGCAGTTTGTATTTGGGGACAGGAACTAGCCAACCATGTTGTGCACTTTTGGTGCGACAACATGGCAGTTGTGCAAGTGGTTAACTCCCTCACCTCCAAATCGACCAGGGTGATGCGGCTGGTATGGGCATTCACTTTGAAATGCCTCCAGCTGAACATTCTATTTAGGGCTAGACACGTTCCAGGTGTTGATAATGGATTGGCGGACCCCTTGTCTCATCAGCAGATGGACTATTTCTGGCGGCTAGCACCCGGGGCCGACAATCTTCCTTCCAGAATGCCCCAGAGCTGTGGCAACTTGGGAATCTGAGGTGACCAGTGCTATCTAGTTGGCCATTGCCCCAGCACTCGAAGGGTATATGAGCATGCGGTAGGACAGTTCCGGGTTTTTTGGGTGGATGCTGGGTTGCAGCAATGTTGGCCCATCCCGGTCGAGCACTTGTTGCAGTTCTGCGTGGCTCAACGAGCGCATGGATTGGCGGTCAAATCTATTAGGGGACAACTTGCAGCTTTAGCTTTTGTTAGCAAGGCCAGGGCGTACCTGACTTATCGGGGGACTTCCAGGTTCGGAAGATGCTCGAGGGCTGGGCCAGGGAGTTGGCAGTTCCCAAGGATAACAGGCAGCCTATTTCCCCTGCCATTCTTCGAGGTTTACATACAGCCTGGGGATTGGTCTGCAGTTCTAATTATGAGATGAAGCTTTTTCATGCAGCTGCATTGACAGCATTTTTTGGTGCCCTGTGTGTCAGTGAGCTGGTTGTTCAGTCACGGGGTGATGTTTCAGGCTGAGCCTTGCGGGCCCAGGATGTTTTGTTTCTTGAGGGGAAAGTCTCCATCCGGATTAGGCGATCTAAGACGGATCAGAAATGGGAGAGGTCTGAGCTTACACTGGTCCCTTGAGGAGAGAAGGGTTTATGCCCAGTTAAGGCCCTCCGCCGTTATCTGGTGGCTAGGGCGGATGATCCCAGGGTATTATTTTGTCATGGAGACCTGTCTCCTTTGACACGTTATCAATTTTGGGCACTGACAAGCAGGGCTTTGCAACGGTTGGGTTTGTCGGGTGTCAAGTTTGGCACCCATTATTTTCAGATCAGTGCAGCCTCTACGGCTGCTGTAATGGGACACACAGGTGAGGCCATTCAGAGGGTGGGCAGATGCCGGTCTTCTGCCTATCAGTCTTACAATCAGCCGTTGCCTGCTTTGGAATTTTCTACTGATTGAGTTCTTTTTCTAGGTGCGGCAGGTCATCCTGAGAGGAAGCGGATCTTCATTGTGGGACAGAGTATGGTGTTCTCGGTGGCTGTCCAAGCCAGGAAGTTGCCAGTCGGATCTCAGCTTGGGCTGAGTGACAGCGCCATAATCGAATGGTGTGGCCAGCGGGGACTCCAGTGGTCAGGGTTTCTGCATCTTTTGTTTAGGGGAAGGAGTGGTCCTCCCCCACATATAGTGGTCATCCACTTGGGTGGCAATGACCTAGGGTTGATGAAAGGCAGGGCCCTGTCTTTACAGGTGTCGCAGATTTCAGGGCAATCAAGGCCTGTTGGCCTGGAACTTATTTTTTTGGTCTGAAATGCTTCCTCGACGTGTTTGGCAGGAGACGCTGGGCCCTAGAGGTATGGTGCGGGCCCGACGCCGAGCAAATAGGGCCATTCAGAAGGCATTAGCAGGGGGATTGGAAATATTTCTGCCTTATCCCAGGATTAAGGCCGCTTTTGCCACCCTTTACAGGGATGATGGGGTTCACCTGTCTTTGGCTGGTAACAACATCTTCTTAGACGACCTGCAGCAATGGCTCAGGTTGGCTCTAGGCTACCGGTGGGGCGGTGGGGCCTAAGCAGAGGCTTGGCCCTTTCACGTTGGCAGGAGAAAGTTGGGGAATAGGGAGTGGGCTGGTGAGCACCCCTTTGGCAATTCCCCGTTGGTGGGGAAATGGGTCTGTCAGGAAGGAGGGTATGCTTCATGGCTACCACCACCTGTCCGGAACCCCAGGTGCAAGTCCTTCCCTCATGCTGTATGGCTGAGGCATTAGGAGCTTGATGGGGGGAACCCTTTGCCTGGCCGGCCGGATCCAGGCCATTCTAGGAATGGCTCAAGCCCGGGGCAGTGGGGCTCACCCATACAGGTCAGGGCAGAGGTCCAGGTGTGACCATGTGGTTTGTTCTGTACTGCCAGTTTGCCTTGCTGCAGTTTAGTGTTGATGTTGTGTTTAATAAAGCGGCCCTTAGTTCCAACTGCTGTTGGACTAGGGGTGCAAAGTGAGTTGACTGAACCATCTGGGGAGTTCTCTCTCTGTCTCTCCCTCTTTCACACATGAACACACATTCTAAACTGGAATTCAGGATCTGTTGCCTATGTGCCACCACCTGTACCTGTATCTATCTGTAGAGTAGTAAATAAAACAAATACTGCAGAAACACCAAAAGCATCCAGTGGTTTCTCCTCCACGAGGAGCCAACCTGAGTAAAGGATTTGAGAGCACTTGCATTTCAGTTAATAGAGAGGGTATTTAGGTTCAAATTCCAGTGCAGCTGTGACTCCTTGGGTGACTGGGCAAAGTACTTCTACTAATTTACAGCCCTACTACTGGAATTATTACCATTTAACATTTATTTAGCACTGACAGCATATCAGGTCAAACAATATAGATTGAAAAGCATTTTGTGTATGAAAAAAATTAGCAATGACCATGTAGTCACTTGGAAAGACAAAGTTGAGCTTCTTCTGACATTTGAATCAACCATAGTAAATTGGCCTGTCTCTGCTTCAGTACTTTTTCTGGTAACCTCACAGTCAAAGCAGCAGAAGAACACTAGAGCTGAAGTGTGCTGTTGTTACAGTGCTATACAACATTTGTTGTGACATGAGGTTTTGCAAGCCAGTGCCCAATTTATTAGATACAGTATTCATATATCCGAGGAAGTGGGCTTTGGCACATGAAAACTTATGTCCCAATAAATTCATTAGTCTTTACAAACAATTCTATGCTATTTTGGCTGCTACCGATTATGGACATGGCTACCCCTATGGAGTTTGTGTGTTATGATATAGGCATAACCACATTGATTCAAATGCTTAAAGAGGGAAAATTGAAAGGCACCTGTCCTTGAGCATAAAGCATTCTAATACTTTAAAAAAAAATCCTTGGAATTAGCATTGGCACCAGAGATCTGCATTAAGCATTTAAATATTTCCATTATCTTTTGATTTTGTGCTCCAAAAACAATAATACTTTGTGCTTAGATTGCTCAGGCAGACACCGCCATTTTAAAGTGATTCAAGGCCTTTCTTAAGGATTTTCAAGTCATTCTCTCTTTTTTTTCTTTTGGTCCGAACTCCCTTGACAACAGTACTTTTAAGTTCCGGCTGCTGCTGCTGCTACTGAACACCAGGCACAAAATGTGTAGCTCACAAATTGTCTGTTCCTCATCTTTCAAGTGTGTGATCCTGATAAGGATCTTAATGGAGAAGGGATTTTGCATTTGCCAAGTTTCCTATCTGGCAGCTCAGAAAACGCAGCAGCATGGCCTGGGCGCAAGACTGGGGACAGGACTGATTTCAGTGGAGATTGTAACAAATGAGGGATTTCAGCTTATCATTCTCTACAAGGTGCTCTGCTTAACTGCTGCTTTTTTATATCCCAAGGTCTATGAAAGCATAAAGCTCTGCTGGAATGACAGCGTATCATCAGAATGTTTGTGTTTGGTCACATAGCATCATATTGGCTGTGTCTGTGCTGAATTGAACTCACCAGTCCCAAACTTGAGGTACAACCAACTATTTTTCCTGAATTGTGCTCTGTTTGTATACAGAAGTTGAGGAACTAAGGTGACTCTGGACTGGCTCTGTTTCAGTGTGGTTTCTCATTCTTTTATCTGTGTAACTAATATTGGCATAGTTCAGAAAATATGAACCAATGTTACCAATATGCACTTGGGAAATACCTAGAGATTTGGGGATTGAGACTGGAAAGGTTGGAGCATGGTGCAGAGAGGATGCTCAGTTGACAAAGGGGCATGTCCACACTCTGAAGATGCCCCCATACAGTCCACACTCTGAAGATGCCACTTCTTCCAGAGGAACTGATCCATATAGTCTGGATATCAGTTTTAATCACAGGAGAACTCCATGTACCCTTGTGGAGGTTGGCAAACCTATTAAGAGGAAGAGATGTCCAACAAGCAACAGCCCTATTCGTGGTAGCTATGAAGCATTCTGAAGAATAAAGAGTACATTAAGCATCCTCATTATATGTGACAAAATATGTGACAAGATAACTGAGGCCCATTTCCAATTCATACAAAATCTGATCCTGTGAGAATAAACAACACAGCGTAGAATTGATTGGTAATGAAACAGTATCTCATTTTCATAGAGAACAAACTAAATGTTTTAGAGCGAATTAGTCCTCAATCCCGAGTGAATATAATCATAACTCAGCAGAGCTTGTTGAACTAGTTCCAAGAACAAATGAAAATTTAAATTTAATTATCAATTTGCTTCAAAGAAGGCTTCAGAAAGGTTCAGGTGCTCAAAAAAAAAGCTGACAGACTACAAAATCATCTGGCACTTTCACTGTTGCTGGGAAATGATAGAATTTGCTAAAATATTAGGTCATAAAGTCCATCATTAGTCCCAGACAGTATTTCATAGTATTCATGGTTCTTTCCTCCAAATCATCCCCAACATGGTTATGTTGGCAGCATTATCAGCACCTCTTTGTCACAATCAGTTTGGAGATTTCAGCAAATAATTTCCAAGAAGTAATTCTAATTAGTGGCTAAAGCTGTCATATTTTCTATTATCTAAAATTAGATCAGAGAGCCACATTGAGATGAAATGCACCCAATTAACTTCTCGGACTTCCAGTTCCAGTATTTGTTGGTTGAAATTACTGTTTTGACTGTTATCATTGAGTATCTAAAGGAGTCTGAAGCCCATGTTTAACATTTTGAATCTTTATAATTTGAATTTTATTTATGGTTGTTAATGTGGGGTTTCTGAAAGATTCTTACTGTAGGTTTAAATGCAAGCCTCTGAGGAAAGAAGGAGGGGGCTGGATGGGTGAAAGGAGTGCAATCTGATTGGATGGTAGCTGTATCGTAGGGGGCAGAGCGAACTCTGGTTTTAGTCAGTGTGCTGAGAGAAAGTATTCATTCTGGTTAAAACAGGCATAGCGTGTGGAGCCTGAAAGAGTCAGTGTATGTGTGTTTCTGAGACAATATATTTATTCTAGTTGAGTCAGGAAAACTTGTATGGCACCTGAGAGAGCTTGTGTCTGTGTGTTTCTGAAAGAAAGTGAACTAGCCAGAAGATTCTCAAGTCTTTGGGTATCTCAGAGAAAGGCTTTTGGCCAAATTAGGCAAACTATGGAAGCTTGAGAGTCTAATTCTTATCTAAGTGAGGCAAACTGTGTGTAAGCCTGGGTCAGTCTGTGTATATCTATGAGTCTCTCTACACAAGACATCTTACTCGAGTAGGATCAAGTGATAGAGTACACTTGAATATAAGACCACACAGAAAGTAAGTCACTTGAGCAACCCTGTGTAAGCTGTCTTGTGTAAAGAGACTCTCAAGAGAGATTAATCTATCTAGGTAGGGCAAGGTGTGTGGAAAGGCATGAGTTAATTTATGTCTGCATGGAGTTTATTCTGTTAGTGAAGACCTGTGTGGAAAATTACTTTGTGTGACTGAGTCTGTGAATATCCCTTTAAGAAGAGATAATTATTTGTGAAACCACCAAGCTTAAGAACTATTCTGAAACCAATACACTTATCAAAACTCTGCTACTGTCATGTTTATGTTCTTATAAATAAATTCTACTTTTGTTTAAGTGAAAAAGATCCTTTTGTCCCTCATGGCTAGGGGAAGTTTCCTGCTTCAGGTTTCCCACTTCGAGATTACCTGAAGTGGGAAAACATTCTGGAATAATCTGAATCCCAAAGTGGCAAGCCCCTCAGCTGTCCCAGGCAGTGCCAGGAAAGAATACAGCTGGGGCCATGGGTGCCAGGTCTGCCATGCCCACCCACAGCCTTTGTGGGCAGTGCGGGCAGGAGACAGCGGGCCATGGTTCAGCTGGGCTGCACTCACAGCAGTCAGCCCGGCTGGGTGCTCCGCAGGCCCGGCAAACTCAAAGTACCCCTGCACTGCTAGCAAACGGAGCGGGGGCACTTTAAAATTTAACCCCCCTTGCTCCAGCTGACTGATGGTGCCCACCAGTCAGGCCAAGCAAAGGAGAGGTTAAAGTTTATAGTGCCCTCTGTGCCGCTTTAAACTTTAATCCCCCACATCCCTGCTCCAACTGACTGGTGGAGCCTGCCAGTCAGCTGGAGCAAGGGCACAAACCTAAAGCACCCCCCCCCGTGCTACTTAAAAGTGGCACGGGGGCACTTTAAACTTTAAACCCCTTGCCCTTGCTCCAGGCAAACATAAAGCACCCCCAGTGCTGCTTATAAGTGGTGGGTGGGTGCTTTAAACTTTAACCCCCCCTGCCCTTGGTCTAGTTGACTGGTGGGTTTAGGCCTGCATGCATGTGCTGTGCACCCTGCTGGAGGTGCGGGCTCTGAGGCTGGCAGCCACGGTGGAGGGTGCAACTCACCAGAGTTGTGCAGGCCTGGGACCACGCTCACCCACCTCTTTGTTCTCCCAGATGGTGCCAGAAAGGAATCCTGCCAGGGCATCAGGTGCCAAGCCTGCTGTGCCCACCCACACCACTTGCGAGCATCAGCTGGGCCATGGCTCAGCCCAGCCAGGTGCTACAGCTCAGCCGGGGCTGTGTGCACCTGCCTCGCAGCCTTTCCAGTTCTGTGAGGGGAGGGAGGCCAACCAGGCACGGTGGGGACCACGCATGCCAGCCCCTCAGCTGTCCCAAACGGTGCCGAGAAGGAATTCTGCTGGGGCCACAGGCACAGAGCCTGCCACGCCTGCTCACAGCTCTTGCGGGCAGTGTGGGCAGTGTGGGCGCTGCTTGCAAGCGGAGTGAGGGGTGCTTTAAAATTTAAATCCCCTTGCTCCAGCTGACTGGTGGTGCCACTTTAAATTTTAATACCCCTGCCTTTGCTCGAACTGACTGCACCACTTTAAATTGTAATCCCCCCCCACCTTTGCTCGAACTGACTGGTAGAGCCCGCCAGGCAGCTGGAGCAAGGGTGCAAACTTAAAGTGCCCTGCACACCACTTGTTAGTGGCATGGGGGTACTTTAAACTTTAAAGCCCCCCTTGTTCCAGCTGACTGGTGGAGCCCACCAGTCATCTAGAACAAGGGGGCAAACTTAAAGCACCCCCCATGCTTCTTTGGGGTTTAAAGCCCCCAAAGCTTTCCAAGGTGATCTAAATTGCTTCAAAAAGCTTTGATTTGGGATTCCTGAATCTTTGCAAATTGGATCCAATTTGGGTATTTATCCCAAATCAGAAACCCGAATTGCACACCCCTACTCACGACTTTCATCACATGCTGACTGTTCTGTCAAGCTACCATCTATGACTATACTTTCTATCTGACCAGACAAACTGAGGAAGTCTAAGGCAAAAGCTTTTGGTGGCAGTGAAAACCTTTTGAGGGAGTCAGGGTGGCAGCAATATATAAGTCAACCAAGCACAAAAGTGAAGATGTTCTTGAGGTAAAAACTTAGTTAAAGTAGAAAGCCCCTGAAACTTTGTGTGAGTGGGAATAAAAAGTTTTGATTGTGACCTCCTGAGATATCAGTTTAAGGTCTACATTCCCAGAGTACATAGACATTCTGAAAGAGCAGAAAGAATTAAGAACATAAAAATAGAAGCCGAGAAATTTAACCTTGAGGAAATAAGACTTAGAGCTGGGGCAGAGAAATTAAATTTTGAGAGTTAAAGGCAAAAATGTGAGGATTTTTGGAGGGAAATACAGTTGTCTGGTCAACAATGCTGTACATTTTCTTTTATTTCAATTTATTTATTTAAAACACTTGTATCCCACCCATACCAAGATAGCTAATACATTATCAAACATTGATGCAACAAAATTAATCAGAATAGATAACAATAACAGAACCCACAGTAAAACGATATCACACATTTTCATAATATCAATTGGATAAAGGTTAAATCTGATAGGAGTCAATAAAAGTCAAGCTAGAGAGAAAGTGAGAGGAAAAAAGATAATATTATTCTAAATACCTTTCTTCCTTGCAGAGTTATTTTATACCCTGGTTGTACATAAAAAATGGCTCTAAAATCTTTAATTCTTAGGGCATTTTCGCATTTATAATAGTAACAAAATACAGCTACTTACATATTACAGTTTACATTCTGTTTTTTAAAAAGCTCTTAGGTGGAAAATAAACCCCAATTAACCTACACAATTTTGCCATTAGGTTATTTTTTTAACTCCATGGGGAACTAAAAATGTGTTCCCCCCCCCCCCATACCATAACTGTGATATGGGGAACTCTGGGTAAGTGCTCTGGGTAGATACAGCCCTTCATAACAACCACAAACAAATGAACAAACAACTTTATGAGGTATGTTTATCCTTAGATATATGGAGAATTTGCTTTGTGGTGGAAATATATCCTGGATGTAGTAAGAATTGGCCGAGGAATGCTGGTAACGGTATCATGTAAGAAGTGCTACTGCTTGATTTCTTCTCAGAAAAAAAACTCTGGTTAGAAGAAAAATCTAAGGCTGCGTGCAGTCTTACCTGTCAAGTCACCCAGACTTGCTTCTCAGTGAATCTACATGCAATTGGCCTGTAAGTACTGCAATTGTGTGTTGAAGAAGGAAAGAGAAGCTACAGCAAGAAGGATTTCTGCGTATGTTGATATTTAGTAGGTTACATTGCTGGCTGCAGGTAGCTATGCAAATGCAATCTCCACCAGGGGAGTACAGTAACTAAGTGAAAAAGGTTAATTAGGCCTGCGCTTCTGGGTTTTCTAGATCATTTGTTGTTAAAAATCTAGCAAATCTGAAGGCTGTACTTCACACATATGCTGTATCCCATTAGTACACTGCAGGCAGTTTTGAGTAACTCAATCATGCTATAATGATATCTTGGTGTTGTTCAAGAGGGCATCTGTGGATGCTGAAAGACAAGAAAAATATTGGTTTCTGCTACTTTGTCTCACAGGATTAGAGCTAGGGAAAGTCAATAAGCACCAACTAAGTGGCAGAAGCTGTTGTTTATTCGAAAATGCTTGAAAAAGTTTCCTCTTATCTTAGCAAGGCTAATTATTGAGATAAATACCCGTGCATGGGAATGCAATAGGACCGGGGTGGGGGGAACAAACTGAAAAAATTGTGAATATTTAGTGTTAGTAGTATGGTATATGAACAAGAGTTTAAAAATTATTTTTAAAAGCCTAGGCTCAAATTGCAGCAAAGCAGATTTAGATGATATTTCAGGAAGATTTTCCTAACTGTAAGGATGGTGAGGCAATTGACCCTATTGTTCAGTAATGCTGAAGCATGACCTTTTTTGGCAGTTGTTATGAGACTGAATAAACTTTTTATCATACATGTTTTAAGTAGAGTTGCACTTTGAAACAGGAAAATTTCTTTTATCATTACACTGATCGTAGAATTGCTGCTTGGGTTGTTGTAAACAGCTGGCTAGTGAAAATCAAAGAAATGTCATAGTATAATGATACTTTGAGTCTAGGGGACTATTTATCAGTTATGAAATTGTTCAATAGCGGGTTCAGGCTTGAGGTAATTCAACGGCTCTTTATTTAGCAGGAACACAACAAACACTGACTGAACAGAAGCCCTCAATATATATACAGCAGCTCCACCCCCAGAATAACTGATAGCCAATGAGAATACATACTTTACAATACCATTATTTGCATAAACTATATACAATGTTTGAAGTAGGCAGGCCACTGATTGGTCTTTATTATAGAGGACCGATTGGCTGCTACATTGAGAAAGTAACCTGTGATATTGCAGGGATTAAGGACCAATGAGAATGCAGGCATTCGGAGCCTTGACTGAACCTTAAGCTCAACACAGTATAGTGCATTTCAATCAATACAGTAAATACTTTAGAGACCTTGCTCGGCCCAGTACACAACAGAAATGATTACAGAATACAAAAGGACCTTTCTAAGTAAAGCCAAAGAAATCCCTGTTCTTTTATCTCCATTTCATTTCTTCATTGATACTCCTAGGGTCCACAGGACCAGCTATGGTAGGCAAAATAACCACTATTATAATTGATCATGTTTGTAGTCCATCCTTCTTCCAGAATTCGGCCCACCCAGACGGCAGCACCACAGCTTGGACGGGGGCTGCATTTGCAGCCCCAGAAGAAAGAAAGGCAGTTGGGCATTTCCTAGTCATCCGAGGGCTTTGCTGGATGGGCGGAGCCAAAGGCATATTTACCTGCTCTGCCCATCCTCAGCACACAGTTGTCTTTGTTGCTTGGCCTGAGCAGAGCATACTTCAAGCTCCTCTGAGGCTGGTTTTATTGAAGGCCCTCAGGTCTAGGCAGTGGTAGCTGCCTTGGAGAAGCTGTGCTATTCCCCTGCTTGCTACCTTCAAACTCTAGGATGAGAGCCAGGGCCCAGCACCAGGCTCAGTGGTTTGGCAGAGATTTTTTTCTTATTTACATTTGGGGCTTGTCTATCAGTCAGGAGGGCTAAAGCAGGGTGAGGCCCAGCCCCTGTAGGCCTCTGGCCTACATAGGCTCCTCCCCTTTTCACTTTGTTGGAAGGGAGTTCTTCCAGCAACAGCAGCAATAGGCTTTGCTGTAGGCCACGGGTGAATTGCAGCTATCTGAGGGGCAGATTGCTTCATATTCTATTGCTATGGGCCTAACAGGGTGGATGCTGGTGCCCCCCCCAACCTGTCTGGGCTTTCCCCTCCCCCACCCATTTATACTTTGGGGGCTTGGGATAGGCTCATGCAAATAGGGTGGCAGGCCTTGTGGCCTTAGCAGGCCTTGTTACTTGAGGGAGGCTGGACCTGGTAGTGTGAGGTGCTAGCCATCTTTTATTAGGGTAACTACAGAGGTGTGGTTATCAGTGGTTATTATGTGATGCCGGGGCAGCCATCTTTGTTTAGGGCATCAGATTGTTCTGGATTCACACATATTTCTGAAATAGGCTTTTCTACATAGATGTATACAGACAACCTTGTACATGGTACTATGGATTCACACATCTCCCTGACATAGGCCTCTCTACTTAGATGCATGCAGAGTGTTCAAGTAGTCTCACTTCAGATCTTGTTAAATATATTTCTCTTGTCCCCTCTGCCCCCATAAAATGTCTGTGCTGGTTAAATTATGTATGAACTTCAAATGGAGAATTATGTCATCCATGAATATATTTATTTAGAAAATGTATATGCTGCCTCAAGGCAGCTTACAAAGTAAAACATGATAAAATCATGAAGCAGTATAACAATCTATTTAAAGCACAGCCAGTATATAAAAACAGCTTCAAACATTTAGCCGCATAAAATGAATCTTGTAAAACAGTTACCAGGGAAGTATCAATAGTTGCGCAGACTAAATTAAAAAAAAAAAATTAGTTCCTTAATTAAAAGCCTGAGTAAAAAGAAAGAAAAAAAAACCCTACAAATAAAGATTATCATCTGGTGCCTAAAAGAGAAAGTAAGCTAGATGCCAGGCATGGTGAGGGACCATCACTAAAAAAGCCCTTTGTCTATAGACAGGTACAGAGAGCAGGGCTGTGGTGAGGATCTTAATTGGTGTGCTGTATGGTATGATAGGAAGCAGTCTTTCAAGTAGCCTAGCCATAGGGGCACCAACTCTGATTAGGGAAATTCCTGGAGATTTGGAGATAGTCTGAGGATGGCAGTTTGGAGAGGAGAGAGAGCTCAGCAGGGATGTGATGCTGAGTTTGCCCACTGAAGCTGCCATTTTCTCCATGGTAATTGATCCCTGTGGCTTGTAGACCAACTATAATTCCAAGAGAATCCAGGCCCCATCTGGAGGCTGGCAACCAACCCTATTTGGCAACAATATATTTACTAAGTAATACTGTAATATAAACAGGTTTCGCTTACCGTAACTGTTGTTCATCTAGGTCTTCCGTGCAGGCACACATGGGGACTGCGCATGTGCAGGCCTACCGATACCAGAGATTTCTATAGCTCAACACCACCAGGGGGCGCTCTTGCCTTCCAACGTGCACGCATGGCCATTCTCCTGCCTAAATGGACTATAGAAGGCGGAGCGCCCCACACATACCCTCAGTTCCCCTTTTGCCACCACATCAAAACTAAAAACCAAGATACAGCGGGGAAGAAGGGAGGGCATGTGTGCCTTCACGGAAGACCTAGATGAACAACAGTTACAGTAAGCGAAACCTGTTTTTCATCCACGATCTTTCTGTGCAGTCCCACATGGGAGATTATAAAACTTAATACCTGGGTGGAGGTGTCACAGCAAGTCACCCAAAGATAGAATGCAACACTACAGTGCCCACTGCTGTCTCCTTCCGGTCCAGGACATCTAGCGCATAATGCTTGATGAAGGTATCCGCTGAAGCCCACATCGCCGCTCTACAGATGTCATGCAGAGGAACACCTCTCAGGAGAGCCGCAGACGACGCCAAGGACCTAGTGGAATGGGCATGCACCTCCAAAGGACAAAGTAAATTAACAGAATCATAACATGCTAAAACAGTCTGGACTACCCATCTTGCAATGGACTGAGATGTCACTTTCTTTCCCTTCTTTTGTCCCGCAAAACAGACAAACAAATTAGGGTCCAAACGAAAAGGCTTAGTACGATCCAAATAAAACAGAAGAGCCCTGTGAACGTCCAACGAATGAAGGGCCCTCTCCGCATCAGAAGACTGTTTTGGGAAAAACACAGGTAAGACAAGGTCCTGAGACAAATGAAATTGAGACACCACCTTTGGCAAAAACTCAGTTTTGGTCCGTAAAACCACCTTATCCGCATGAACTTTCAGGTAGGGGGGTTCTGATGAAAGTGCAGCCAGCTCCCCCACCCGTCTAGCTGAAGTGATAGCCACAAGAAAGGCCACCTTCAAAGAAAGGTAGCGCAACGGACAGGTAGCCATAGGCTCAAAGGGTTTAGACATTAACCTAGTCAAAACTAAAGGTAAGGACCACTGAGGAACAACAGCACGAACCGGGGGGAGGGGTACAAATTATTCAACCCCCGGAGGAATAACTTAGAAGTGTAGTGGGAAAAAACAGATTTCTCATCTATTGGAGGATGGAAAGCCGAAATCGCTGCTAAGTACACTTTAACAGAACTATTGGCCAAACCCCTTAGTTTAACCTCCCAAAGGAACTCTAGAATCTCAGGCAAGGAGGAACAAAAAGGGTCTAGATTCCAGCAATGACACCACCCAGAAAAACGATCCCACTTGAAAGCATAGGATTGCCATGTGGAGAGGCACCTAGCATTCAATAAAGCATGAGTCACAGCCTCAGAGAGCCCCACTCCTGGGTTATCAGCCAGGCTGTCAGTTTGAGTTGCTGAATGTCGTGGTACAGAACCCCCTTCCAGGACAGAAGGTCCGGAACAAGTGGCAACCTGACCGACTGTGTCTGCAACTGAAGGAGAGTGTGAAACCAGGGTTGCCTCGGCCAAAAAGGGGCTATCAATATGACTGTTGCTCTGTCCCCTTGGATCTTGCTCAGAAACCTGGCTAACAGGGGAAATGGGGGAAATGCATAACACAGAGGACCCGACCACTCGACTTGAAATGCATCCCCATCTGACCCGGGGCCTAGACCCCCCTCTGGAACAATAGTGATGGGTCTTGCGATTGTCCACTGTGGCAAAGAGGTCCAGATCTGGGAACCCCCACATTGCAAAGACTGGAATGAGGTACTTGTCCCGAAGAGACCACTCGTGAACATCCCGGTGTAGCCTGCTCAGCTGGTCTGCCTGGAGGTTCTCCACTCCTGGGATGTGTACTGCTTGCAGCCATACCGAGTGTCATATGGCCCAAGTCCACAGCTTCATCGCCTTGGTACAAAGGGTTGCCGATGCCGTGCCACCCTGTCTGTTGACATAAAACATTGCAGTCGTGTTGTCCGTTAACACTTGCACTGATTTGTTTTGCACGGTATCTGAAAAGGAGATCAGCGCATTTGAAATAGCCCTTAACTCAAGAAGGTTAATATGTTCTGAGCGTTCAGCATCTGACCATGTTCCATGAGCATAAGCACCCTCACAGTGAGCTCCCCAACCCAACAGGGAAGCGTCGGTAGTTACTGACAACTGAGTCCAGCGATAACCAAACTCTATTCCCTTAAATAAATTTGCATCCTCAAGCCACCATTCCAATGAGGCCACTACCCATCTAGGGACCGATAACCTCCTGTTTTGAGAGTCAGAATTCGGTGAAAAAGTGGCATTAAACCATAATTGCAAGGGCCGCATGAACAGCCTAGCAAATGGAACCACAGCTGTGGTAGAGGCTAAGCACCCTAAGAGAATCTGAATAAAATGTGCTGACTGAAAACGGCACCGCTTAAGTCTAAGGATCATGCCTTTAATTCTAGTCACCCTATCTGAGGGCAAGAAACCAGCATTCTTGATCCCATCCAAGATTACCCCTATAAACTGCACAGACCGTACAGGGGTCAATTTTGACTTCTTTTGATTAACAAATAGCCCCAGCCTAAGACATAAATCCAGAGTCAGGGACACCTGGTTAAACACATCATCAGCCAAGCTACCGACCAGGAGCCAGTCATCAAGGTACGGAAATATCCGACAGCCCTGCAGTCGCAGGTGGGCCACCACCACAGCTATACACTTCGTAAATACCCTAGGGGCAGTAGCCAATCCAAAGGGCAAGACTTGGTACTGATAAACCTTGTGATCATAAGTAAACCGTAGGTACTTTTTATGTTCGGAAAAATGGAGATATGAAAATAAGCGTCCTTCAGATCAAGGACAGCAAACCAGGAATGCAGAGGCAAAAGGGTCAGAACCATCTGTAAGGTGACCATTTTGAATTTCCGAACTCTAATCAGTTTATTAAGGGCCCGTAAGTCTAGAATGGGCCTGAGATCACCATCCTTCTTCTTCACCATAAACAGGTTAGAGTAAAATCCTAAGGAGGTGGAATCACGGGGCACCTCTTCAATTGCACCCTTTTGAAGTAGGGCAGTCAATTCAGCCAAGATCTCTGCAAGCGGAGGCCCCGAAGAAAAGACAGGGAGACATAAGTAAGGTAAACTCACAAACTCAATTTTATAACCAAACTGAACAATATCAGAAACCCAAACATCGGAACCGATGGAAAGCCATTCCCTACAGTAAGCATTAAGCCTGAACCCAAACATGGGTTCAGGTCCCTGTAATTGTCAGAAATGTTTATGGGACTGGGGGGCTTCCTTAGCCTGCTGTTGCTGGGAACCAGGCTTGGAGCGGTGACTTTGTCTGCACCTCGAAAAGGACTGTTGGGAACTTTGATAGCTCCTCTGTGACTGACAAGAATACCCCTGATAAGGCTGGTACCAATAAGGTCTGCCTCGTTGGGAAGACCTAAAGTAAGGCGTCGAAGACTGTTGAGGGGCCTTGTGCAGGACACCATAGGACCGTGCCGTAAGACGGTCCGTCCTCTTCTTCGACAGATATTCATCCGTCTTTTCGGAGAAAAGCAAGGTCCCTTCAAAGGGCAAGTCCTCCACTTTATTCCTTGTCTCCAGCAGGTGAGCGGTTGTGCGGAGCCACGCAAACTGTCGCAAGACCACAGCAGAGAGCAAGGAACGCGCAGACGTATCAGACAAACTCCTGCTCGCATTTATCTGATGTCTCGAAAGGCGGGTGGACTCCTCTTCGATGACTCGCAGGAGGGTCCGCTGATCTTCAGGAAGCCTGGGGAGAAAGGCTGCCACCTTCTTCCATAGGAAGAGCTGGTAGGCCGACATCATAGCTGTATAGTTGGCCACCTTGATGGCGCAGGCAGCAGAGGTATACAACTTTCTCCCCATGGCATCTATCTTCCTACTGTCTTTGTCAGTAGGGGCCGACATAGAGCCCTGCTTACCCCTCACCTGCATCTCCTCTGTAACCAAGGAAGAAGGAGGTGGATGGATCGACAGGAAAGGATGATTATCATCTTTAGTGCGGTAGAGACCTTCCACTTTCCGGTTAGTGGCAGGGATGGAAGCAGGTTTGACACTGAGCTTCTTCCACAAATCCACAAAACCCTCTATCAGCGGGAAAGCTACAGAAGGTGTGGAACCCAAATAGATGTGCTGATAAATCTTATCCATAAACTTTGACTCGTGGAAGTCATCTCCAGATCCAACGCCTTAGCCATCCGCTGAAGCAGTTCATTGTAGGCCCTGAAGTCATCCGTCGGAGACGGTTCCTCCACCGGGCCAATCTCAGCATCAGGTGAATCCGAAGGGGGGACTCAGTATACCTCGGTCGGCTCCGATGGTAGTCAACTTCGGAAAGATGCCAAGTTCCACGGGAATCATCATACGATCGGATCCTGAATGAAGGTGAGAGCGATTCCCTTCTATAGGAGCGATCCGATCGAAGCGGGCTATCCTCCAGATAATATGAGGCTGCCCGTCCCTCACTGCTGTGGCGCTCCCTCGATTGGCTCCGAGTAGGATATGGACCGTATTGTCGGTCCGATCCACTTCGATAACTGTGACCTGATCGAATCGATCCTGATTCATGGCAGGTCAATCGCGGTCATCCCGTCGTAGTTGGGGGTTTCTCAACCAGAGCCGGATCTTCCTGTGAGGAGATCGCCGGGATTGGGGCTGGGGTATCGGAGTCCTTACGCCTCTTTTCCGGAGGGTCGGAACTGATCGCACCCGACGGGGCCGACAACGGAGAGGAGATTAGTTGCTCCAGAACCGCTTTGTCCCGTTTAGAAGAATGCTTTCTCTTCTTCTTTTTGTCGAGGTCGGACGGGGCAGTTGGCTCCATAGTTGTCTGTTCCGAAGCAGCCGCCTGTGAAGGCAGAGGCGTTGGTCTTGACACAGACGGTGTTCGACTTCGAGACCCAGCCCGGTCCGAGGTCGGAGCGGCAGATGAAGTCGAGGGAGGTCGGCTTTGAGGGAGCTTCGGAACTGATGGTGCTGGTTCCGATGCGCTCCGAACCGAGGAGGTGGAACGATCTCTCGGTCTCGACTCCGAGTGGCTCGGGGAAGGCAAGGAGCGAGGGGTCTTTGAGCTCGTGGCTTCAGCAGGGCAAGGGGTAGACCCGGATGCAGCAGATGGAGGTGCCTTAGCCGGAGGATCCACGACCACCATAGTACGCTGCCAAAGCGAAGCGTGCAAACAGTCCGCCCGCTCTGCCCTGGCCTTCGAAGTAAAGGCGCGGCAATGTTTGCAGGCCTGGGTATTACGAGTCTCCTCGAGGCAATAAAGGCAATTTGAATGGCCGTCTGACCTGGTCATCTTCTGATTACAGGCGACGCACCGTTTGAAAAGAGCAGTATCTGACATCGCGAACGAATAGAAGAGCCAGAAACCTCATCTATCAGCGGCGAAAAGGAAACTGAGGGTATGTGTGGGGCGCTCCACCTTCTATAGTCCATTTAGGCGGGAGAATGGCCATGCATGCGCGTTGGAAGGCGAGAGTGCCCCCGGCAGTGTTGAGCTATAGAAATCTCCGGTATCAGCAGGCCTGCATGTGCGCAGTCCCCATGTGGGACTGCACAGGAAGACCATGGATGAACTCAGTGTTCAAGGAAGAAATTGAAGAGTGTTTTACAACTTTCTTGAGTTTCTTCCATATGAATGCTGAGGAAGTATGTTTTTTAATTATTTATTTATTTAATTTTATTTAAATATATTTAAGCCACCTTTCCTTGTGCTTCAAGGTGACTTCTGATACACACACAATTTTAATTTTATTTTCTTGCCCAATTTGTATTTGAAAATGGGTGTTGGGGATCAAGCTGTTGTTAAAATGTGAACTAGAGACTTTTGTCCCAAACAAGTGAACCAAATTTTATCCTGATATCTCAGTATATTTGTGGGATCATATTATGGAATAAACAGAACACTGAACAGCTGGTTATGCAAATATTTGGGAGATTTGATTTTTGCTGTGAATGTTGCCATTTCAGGGGTACAAAACGTTCACAAAAGGCTTGTCCTTTTGTGTATTTATTGATGTTTGTTTGCCTTGTTCCCCACACTGCTGTTCCAGAAGGGAAAGAGGGAATTTATCCCTGTTGCCAAGGCAATTGAGCTGATGCTCCCTCACTGTGAGATGTGCATCCAAAAGTAATGTAGTGTGGAAGAATGACATCTGCATTCAGATATCAAAATCAAAAACCTCACTGTATTCAGCCAACAAATGAACAGGCAGCACTGCTTCCTACTTCCAAATTCACTCATCCAGAGGCAGAGACTACAGTAATTCTGCTTCTCCCTGTGAACAGGCTATCACTATTTAATATTTCCCTGTAGATTCACATATTGAGTTTTGATTGAAATGCCAACAGAAAGGTATAGCAAAGTGTTCAGACAATCCCAACAGTGACACATGGGAAAGGGATCTGTCTGTAGAAACAACATGGGGCTTTTACTCCTCTAGCTCAAATTGTCTTCTCCAGCAGTATATGTCTGGGGGCTGAAATGTTAGACTTTTGTTTGCTTTCAGACTATTTTGCACATATTTTTAAGACAAATTTTGAATTGCACCTTCAGCACTTGAGATGTTGTCTGTCTTTGTCACTTCATATAATTCTGGGGAGAAAACATGACATGTTAATATTCTCAGTTATCTTTCATCAACACCATGAAGTCATTTTCATGCTGCCTTATGGCATTGAACTGATGTGTAGCTTCTGTTCATTGTAAGAAATAAGACTGTAAAATCTCTAATAAATCAAATAATCACATACTATGCTAGATGAGATATCAATTTCTAAATAATTTTTTTAAAGTAAAGACTCGGAGTCATGAAATGAAGTGCCCCCTCCCGAATTAAAGGATTATGTCATGCTTTGTTACAGATGTATAGTAAGAATTCCTTAAAAATAGGTATTGATAGGGAAAACACACACAACTATTACATTGTTAAGAATGTCAAATTTATAAGTCCAGTAAGGAAGTTCAGAGGATGCAAATATGATATACATGATCAAACAGATTCTGGGATAAAAAATGAAATTAAACTAAACCCAAAGACTGGATCACACACAAAGACAAATGAGATCTCTAGATTCTATTCCATCACTTTCAAGGGACAGGACAGTGAAGGGGCAGCTCAACTCTTCAGCTCCCCACAAAGAGGGACAACCAAGCTATAGCAATCAAAGAAAGCAAGAGAGATGGAAGAGAAACCCGTGATCTCTTGCTCTTGGGACCAGAGCCAGTGTAATGGTCTCCTATAATTTGAGGTGAATTATAAATAATAATCCTCTGAAGCAGAGCTATTTTTGTTTTTAAAAAGGTGCCAGTTCTCTCATAAATTGTACCGATTTCTACCAATTTCCCTCTCAAAACTTAGGAGAGTGTCCCCTAAAGATGCTGGTACTCTGTACCGGTGAGTACTAGCACACAAAAAAGCCCTTCTTCAAGGTATTCTGGGGTATTGTATTTAAGGTTTTATTTTGATGGCTGTTGAATTGTAGGTTGACCATATTATAAAGTAATTTTTATTGGTCGTTAAGGACACTGAAACTCTTGAGGCAGAATTATAAAAGAACAGCAGTTACAATTATTTTTTCTTCTTAGAATTTGTTGAAACAGTCAAAGGCCCAGAGAACAGGATTGGCTGAGGTAAATATTTTCTTCTCCACAGGTTATAGAGTTAGAAAGCATTATATAAAATTTAACTTAGCTGTTCACAGACAGGTAGTGTCATTTCACCACAGAATATTTTTTCTGATCGAAGTCATTTGGGGATTTCATTTTAACAACTACAGTTTAGGATTTCAGATTATGAGGGAATTAAAATAACAAAAAATACTAAATTTCAGTGTTAAAATAATACAGATTCTGGTAATGCTATGAAGCGTTTTATATTTGACATCGTTTAGAGCCTCAGTACCTTGTAATCTGGCCCTATTTAAGATGCAAGATATTGTTGGGAAAGCTCTGCAGGGTGTCAGGTTCTGACTGTGTTTCATGTGTGATCAAACCAAAGAGACTCCATTTTAATCCTGTCAGTGTTTTAAGTGCTTCTTTTGCAGGTGGCAAGCAGTTCAGTAGAAGATATCTTAGTGAAGAGGAATGTTATGACTACAACCTTTCCAGTCTTGGGAAGCTTTCATTTTCTCAGCCTCGGGCCGATTGTTTTGAGAACTGTGGGGGAGGATGGGGCCTGCAGGGATTTGCTATTCTGTACCTTAGCCTTTGCCTGTCATTCGTAACAATACTCATGTATCAGCCAAGATCTTTGTACCTTGGATAGTGGACTATAATGGTTGTTTATCTTCAGTAAATCTTTTGAAATCAATGGACTCATGTCTCATTGCAAGAGATAGTCTGGATTGCAACTTTTAGTAAGCCACAGTCTGACAAAGGGGAAGTTTGAACCTAATTGCAGACTCCTACTGGTATCTGCTTTGTTCAGCTCTTTGGGCTTTCACTTGGCTTGTAAAGATTGTGGGTATTAACAAGGTATGTAAATATCTACCATGTTATTAATAAACTGAACACTGATCCATTGCACTTCATGTCTATATTTATAGTTCTTTCCCATCTGAGCTACAAATACAGTCTCCTCATACCTGAGAACTTCAACAAATAAAGCTTCTGACATTCTAGGATATACTTTTATTTTTAATGCTTAATAATAACAAAATGTTTTGTGACCTTGTTAAAACCAGACATACATCTGGGTGAGGATGTGTATTTTAATGATCTCCTTTCATAATCTTCTGGCTTCATTTGAGCCTGATGGAGTAGATGAGGAAGGGCAATCCCAATAAGAGTCACTAAACATGTAACAAATATGACTAGATAATGGTGTTTGTGAGGTATTCAAATATGTTTCACCTCCTGCATTAATAAATGATACAGTGCCAAAGGAGAACATCACATGCTTTTTGGCATATATGGATTGGCCCTTAGCTACTCCACAATATACTTGAGTATTTAGACTTATTTTTTCCTTGGGCTTTATGCCCGCATAATTACTTTCACTAAAATTATGTATTAATACATTGGCAGGAGAATGAACACTCTGTGTTTGATGGCATCTTGTTTTGTTCAAATACAGATGTGTATGCCATTGAAGAAAGGGAGGAATGAAGAGTTTCTGATAGTGAAGGGAGTTGTAAAAGAACCTTACCATGTTATTCACAAATGCTATTTTAGAAACTGAAAAGAGAGGCCCCCTACCAGCTCAGCTGCATAAAAGATCAAAGATTATAAACAGTGTGAAATAATTTTTTAGAAGGGAATTCAGTCTGCATCTAGGCTCAATTTAAAAGGGAATGGCTAAGAATAATCTAAGAAAGTTTAACTACTAGGAGTCCTGCTGAGTGAGATTATTATGATAGGGAACGAGAACCATCATCTGCAATTTACAGCCTGATCCCCATCTCAGTTAAATCGAACAGCCTGGATTGAAGCCATTTTAGTCAATTGAACTTTGTTGGTATATTCCAGTAGAATGAAAAATCAGAATACATTAGGGATGTGCAAAACCTACTGGAGAAATTATTATTAATCGTGATCAGGAGATTTGTTCAGAATATCTAACTACCAATTCACTCTTCAGCCAAACCTGGTTACAAATCAAGGTATAAAATATTCTCAATTGTGCATTTTAATCAAAGGCTCTGGATAATTGTGTGCATGTTTTTCTCATGATGGAACTTCATCATCTTAAGGCTTCATAAATAGTTCTCATGGCTTATATATAGCCTCACTGCACCAAGGGGTTATAATAACTCGAGTAAACATATATTCTGGTGCAAATACTGCTAGGATGCAAAAGAATCTGGGGGAAATTCCACATGTCAACCAACAGCAATGTCCCTGTTAAATTGCTTCAAGGGATGCAGGTCATTAAAACAAAATACTGCAAAAAGGTGGAGATAAACACTGAAAACTTTGCTTGTGCTGCTTTGGATTGTGGCCTCTTTTAACTTTTGTATTCTGAAGATTAGCCTTTAATAAAATGGGTGATTAGGCATTTCCAGAGCTATCTAAAATTACTAGAGTGGAGGGAAAAGTTAATGGAATTCAGCTGTTTGGTTTTCTTTTTTGTCTCTCTCTCTTTCTTATGCTGAGCTATGAGACGCAAGTAAGCACCATCAGCAATGTCCTTGAAATCCAGCCACGGTTTACAGCAGAAGTGTTTGGAATTCAGCATGTTTCTGCATACTCTAGCACACAGCTGTCATACAGTTCTGAATGGGAAAGCAAGCCAAGGACAGAGCACACATTGTCCATGACCTTAAGAATGATCATTACCATGAGCAGCTTAGGTAGCTTATCATTTCTTTAGGATGTGAAGAATCATAGAGTCAGCATCAGAATTTAGGGTTGATATACCTTTTGGAGGTTGAGAAAAGCATATTTTCATCTGCATTGTGATGAGTAACAAATGTTGAATATTCAGATTTCTAGATTTTAGCTATTTACAAGCGGGGTCCCGAAAATATTTGTGGGAGGGTATGTCATTATCCCCTCCCCTACTCTTTCCTCTTTCACTTCCACGAAAGCCCCCTAGCCTTCTCTTTTCCTGCATCTTTCTCTCCTTTCCACCCTCCAGGCACCTCTACAAACATTGCTTCCTCAAGGGCGCTTCTCTAAAGGATCCACCTCAAGTTCACAGATGTCTGACTTGTAAGTTACATACCATGCTGTGTGCCCTAACCAGACATCCTTTCGAACCTATCAAGGAAGTTCCTCTTAACTGGATGAGGATAGGCTCAGCACCTGGAAGTGTGTAAGCACGATTGTCAGGGCTGCAACCTGTCATCTTAAAGTTGAGGATTTGAGATGCTTGCATATGCATCCTGTAGAAAAGACAGAATGGACAGAATGGATCTCATCTTGGGTTTCAGGATATTGACCCCTTTTCTTTTGCACCATCTGGTGAAGGTTTTCCATGATGTATATTCTGTTAGTGAACTGTCTCTTAGAGGCTAGTAACATGTCAGTCACTTCCTGAGAATAGCCAACTCTTAAGAAATGGTCCCGCTTAATCTCCAGGCAGTTAAATTTAGCCACTCTGGATGTAGATGCCAAACTGGACCTTCTTGAAGCATGTCGGGAGAGGGTTAGTGGTGGAGTTAGTGGCAAATTTGTTTACAGTTGCTGGAGAGCAGAGAACCACAGTCACCAGGGCCAGTATGGTGCTACTGTTAATGATTTCTGCTTTCTGTTCTTTGATATTCCTGATTAACTTTGGAAGAATCGGAATGGGGGAATTAGTGAAAAAGATAGATGTCAATGTGCTGGTTGCTTCAACCTTGGGATGGTAGTATCTGGTGAAGTATCTGTCCACTTGATGGTTAATTGGTAATTCAAATAGATCCACTGAGGAAGTGTGAATTGTGATGTAATGAGGTGGAACAGATATTTCTTCAGAGACCATTTCCTCTCTTGGATGGTCTGTCTGCTGAGTCAGTCTGCCCATATATTTATTGATCCCTTGATGTTTTCTGCCTTGATTGATGCCAGATTCTTCTCTGCCCATGCTAAGATCTTGGATGCCTCCTTGTGTAATGCCATAGAATTGGATCCCCCCTTTTTGCCGCCCCCAGTCAGAAGAATAAGGGAGACAAAACACATTTGGAACTAAGGGCTACTTTATTAAATACAACATCAACTCTAAACTGCAGCAAAGGCAAACTGGCGGTACAGGTCAAGCCACAGGGTTAATCCTGGACCTCCACTTTGACCTGCCTGGGTGAGCCCCACTGCCCTGGGTGTGAGACATTCTTGGAATGGCCTCAATCTGGCCTCAATCTTGGAATGGCTAGGCAAAGGGTCCCCCCCTATCAAGCTCCTAAAGCCTCAGCCGTACAGCATGAAGAAAGGACTTGCACCTGGGGTTCCCTGGAGGCAGTCTGCACAGGTAGTGGTAGCCATGAATCATACCATCCCTCCTGCCAGACCCCATGTCCCCACCGATGGGGAATTGCCAAAGGGGGTACTCACTGGCCTGCTCCCTATTCCTCAATTTTCTCCTGCTAATGCGAAAGGGCCAAGCCTCTGCTTAGGCCCTCGTGCCCCACAGGTGGCCTAAATCCAACCTGAGCCCTTGCCGCAGATCATCTAAGAAGATGTCGTTGCCAGAAACAGACAGGTGATCCTAGGGCGAGGAAGGTATATTCCTAAGCCCTCCCCTAATGCCTTCTGTATGGCCCTATTGGCCCTCCTTCTAACCCTCGCCATTCCTCTAGGGTCGAGGGTCTCCCTCCGAACATGGTGAGGGAGCATTTCAGACCAAAATATGTAAAAGCTGGGGCATCATTCTTTGATCGCTCTAAAGTCAGCGATCACCTGTATGGACAGAGCCCTGTCTTTCAGCAAACCCAGGTCATTACCATCCAAGTGGATGACAATATGTGGGGGAGGACCCGTCCTTCCTCCAAACAAGAGAGGTAGTAACCCTGACCACCGGAGGCTCCACTGGCCCTGCCATTCAACTGTGGCATTTTCACCCAGCCAAAGCTGAGATCCGACTGCTGTCTTCCTGACTTGGACAGCGGCCCAGAACACCATACTGTGTCCAACAATGAGGATCTGCTTCCTCCCAAGGTGACCCATAGTACCTAGGAAAAAAGCAGTTTGAGAATCAAAGGAAGGCAAAGTTCCTGAGCTGGTCTAAAAAGCAAAAATTATATCTGACTGTCAGGGTGGGACAAACAGACTTTCAAACCACAAAGATTAACACACTGGCCATTTCCACACTACTTACCTTCATCCAGAATGCTGTGGAATGTCATGAAAAAAATGCGGAAGATAGCGTCTTCTCGCGTGATTTTTGCGTGATGTCACAATGTCATGCAAAACTCGCACGAGAAGACGCTATCTTCCACAGTTTTTTCACGATGTTCCGCAGTGTTCCGGGTGAAGGTAAGTAGTGTGGAAATGGCCACTAATTGGGGCTGCTCAACCAAAAGCAGGCAAATTAAATTTTGGTGGGAAAATCTGCCTCACAGTGGGCAAGTGAAGGTGGGGGGGGTCCATCATAATAAGCTGTAACTATTGAGTTGGAGTGTATTTTAAACATACAGTTTAAAATAATAAAAACATTATAAATAAACATTTAAAACATTTAAAAACATTTAAAACGTGCAATAAAATTTCTCAAATGGCGGATATAAATATTAAAATTCAGCATTTTAGGCGCAGGGCTTAGTTCTTACATAATGACCTGCATTTCACTTTATGAGCTCCTGCATGGGTGGTGGACCATTCTGCCTTTAGTAGCTTTTCAAAAAAATCGGGGAACAGGAAGACCCTCTCTTCTGTGCTAGTCATAGGAAAGAATTCTTTGTTTCCCTTGGATCTGGTCCTAGGTTCAGAAGAGGAAGGACCCATATCTTCTCATGATGGATTCTCCTGCAATTCCAAGGCTTATAGGGTCTTGGATAGGATATATTGGTAGTCCTCAGATTTAAATAATCTTATGTACTGTTCTGAGATTTCTATATCATCCTCTTCCTCATCTGAAAGGAACTCCCCTTATTCTCTTTCTAGGATTTCACTATCTTTGATGCGTACTGGATCTCATTGAGAGTTATCCCTCTCTTTGTACGGACCAGCTAGGATTCCCTTTACATGGGATTGCAGCTTCAACATTTCCCTGTCTGGGAAGAGAAAGGCAGGAGGAGGAATAGGAGGGAGATTTGTCTCTTCCTTCAGCACTGTGGTAAAACCTGGCAATCTCTTCCCTCATAGTCTGTCTAATTACATTCAGAAACTCCTAATATACTACTGTGGAGCCCAATTCCATTGCATTATTCATGAGTAACCCTGTGTTGTCAACATTGGGCTCTGTAGTCATGAGTGATTGTTGAGACTCAAACTAGCTTGGCTGACTCACACTGGTTCTTGTACCTCTAGACTGGCTTATGGATACGATGGAGGAGCACACTCCATAAGTGTGTTGGTCTTGCTGCAAGTGGCCACTGCAGCCAAATGAGGGAGGACAAGGTTTTGCCTGCGACTCTTTCTAGCAGATGCATGAGGGGAGAGGATTAGCAAATATTCAAGAGATAGAAGACATAATAGAATAGAGGCAGGAGGAAAGTTGAAAAGAGAACGTAAGATATGAAAGTAATAGACGAGGCAGCACTCAATCAAAGTTGCTTTCTCTGTTGAGGCAGGAAAGGAACTGAAAAGAAGAGTAGATGCAGAGGAGTTAGCCATGTCAGTCTGTAGTAGCAAAATCAAAGAGAGTCCAGTAGCACCTTTAAGACTAATCAACTTTATTGTAGCATAAGCTTTCGAGAATCACAGTTCTCTTCCTTCATGCATCTGCCAAAGAGAACTGTGATTCTCCACTTGGGAGTCAGGAAGTAGAATAATTAGTTCCTGCCTCACTAAATGGAGGGTGGGAATCACCCATCAAGATGTCCTCTGCCTCAGAGGGAGAATTGGTCATTTTATTTTATTTGTTTGTTTGTTTGTTTGTTTGTTTATTACATTTCTAGGCTGCCCTCCCCGTCAGATAGGCTCAGGGCAGTGTAACAACAAACAATTTATAACATACAGTTTAAAACAATAAAAACATTATAAATAAACATTTAAAAACATCATTCCATGTGCAATAAAATTTCTCAAATGGCGGGTATAAATATTAAAATTCAGCATTTTAGGCGCAGGGCTTGGCTCTTACATAATGACCTGCATCACACTTTATGAGCTCCTGCATGGGTGGTGGACCCATAAAAAGTTGTAGCTCTTTATAAGTTATCATTTTATTCTTAACGGGAACTGAAGAAAAGATTTAATGCAAAAAAACCCCCAGGTACTCAGCTTACTTGCTAGTCTGTAAATCTTATTAAAATAGTTGAAACAGGTAGTTTTTATTAATGGAAAAGTTTGAATCTTGCCCTAGGCCAATTGTAGCCACATGAATTTTACTCAAAATACTTAAGTAACTGTGTAATCAGCTTTCACTTTTAATTAAATATGTTATACATTTAATTAAAAGTGAGGGCTGATTGCAATGGTACCTCAGTATTTTGAGCAATTTTTGTGTGGCTAGAATTCCCAGTGGCTGTGTCAGTCCCTGGCAGTTAGGTCCCTCACATTCTCCATAATTAACACATAGGTATTCCAGCTGAAGCAACTTTATTAGAGATCCATATAGTTCAGGGTGTTCACACAAAGATAGCAATTGGCAGAAGTGACTATTCAAAAAAGGGCACTATTAATTATAGGGAAACTTCCCACCTTTTGGGTCTGTTGACATTCTGGCGCAAAACCCCCAAAGAGTTACATGGGAACTGATTAGTTTAGGATAGACATAGTACAGAAAGAAATCATCTCAGTCTCTGAGAAAAGATATATCACTCACTGCCCACAGCTTGCATCCAAGGGCATTTACTGTAAAAGTGAAGCAGAGAACAGAGAGGCCCCACTAGCTCTCCTGTACATTTCATGTTAGCAGTTTACACGCTTTCAGAGGATTAGTACAGTGCACAGAATATAACCTCAGCAAACATTTATGATCAGCAAAACACATTACTGGCATGTATGCATGCAGGCATACATGACATACTGCCTCCCCTCACATTGGGCCAGGTTTGTCAGGGTAGAGTCTATGTAATTTTCTTATAAGCCTTGGAGCATTCATATTTGAGCTCTCTACCCATTCCCTTTGAATTAAATAAAACAGTTTCCCACGCTTTAGTTTAGAGTCCAGGATATCTTGTATTTCATGGAGCACTTGTCCATCCACTAGGATGGGGTGGGGAGCTGCACGATCCAGGTGCCATTTGTAAGGGGGGAAGGTTTCTTCAGGAAGCTAAAGTGAAATACTGGGTGATTTTTTAAAAAGTTCTTTGTAAGCCCACCTCCACAATTACTTCATTAATTATTTTTTTCACTTGGAATGGTCCCAAGAATTTCCATCCAAGTTTCTTACTAGGTTGCTCCCCCCGCAAGTGGTTGGTGGAGATGGACACATAATCTCTTGCTTGTAATCTCCATGGAACAGATTGATTTCTGTCAGCAAACTTTTTATACTCCTCTTTGGCTTTCTCCAAAGTCTTTTTGATGATTCCCCCATTGGGTCATTAACTTAGTCTCCCAGGTCTCCTGGTTGCTGAGATATCGGGGTTTGGGCAAATGGCATTGCTGTGCCCTCATAGCCCTGTGCTATCATAAATGGGGAGGCACCCATGGAACTATGTATTGAATTGTTATAACAATATTCGGCAAAAACCAAAAAATCAGTCCAATTATCCTGTTGATAATTGATGTAACACCTTAAGAATTGTTCTAACACCTGGTTAGTTCTTTCTGTTTGCCCATCGGTCTCAGGATGATGAGCGGAGCTAAATCCTTGTTCAATCCCCACTACTTTCAGTAGCTCCTGCCAGAAGTTGGGAATGAATTGGACTCCCCTGTCAGAAATTACCTTTTCTGGAAAAGAGTGGAGCCTAACCACGTGTTGCATAAAAAGGGTGGCCAGTTTCTTTACCGTGGGAATAGTGGCACAGGGAATGGAATGGGCTTGCTTAGAAAATAAATCAACCACCACTAGAATTACAGTCTTCCCTTTCAAAGGGGGGAGGTCAGTGATAAAGTCCATTGAGACCACAGCCCATGGTCAGGAAGGGGTTTCTAATGGTTGTAACAGTCCGGGAGGGTTCCCTCCTCTGGGTTTCCCCATTATACACACTTGACAAGAGGCTACATATTGAGAAATGTCTTTTCTCATATTTGGCCACCAGAATTGTCTCTGCACTAAATGCAATGTTTTCAAGTATCCAAAATGACTAGCCAATTTGGAATCATGACATTGTTTCAACACTTTACCTCTTAGGCTGGCTGGAACGTACAGTTTATCTTTTCTGTACCAGTTGCCATTGTCCCCTTCTTGCAGTTCAGCTTTTGGCACAGCGCCCCCCTCCTTTTTTACTTCCTCTTTAACTCTTTCTTCCCAGTCGGACAGGTCAGGTGCCATATTCGCCTTTGTTGCTTGACTATGGGTAAGCAATGCCCCTCCCAATTGAGTTGGAGAGACTATTGTGTCTATTACCTCCTCCCTTTGGCTTTCATGTTGGGGATCTGCCAGGAAGTTAGATTTGCTGAGAAGGTGCTTCAGAGTGAAATTGAACTTGGAGAAAAATTCCGCCCACAGCAAGTGTTTGGCGCCTAATTTGCTAGGAGTACACAGGGCTCCTAGGTTCCTATGATCAGTCCATACTTCAAACAGTACCTTAGCCCCCTCTAACCAGTGTCTCCAAGTAGTTAGCACTAACTTAACGGCCGAAGCTTCTTTGTCCCATATCACCCAATGGCACTCAGACTCAGAGAATTTCTTTGATACATATGCACAGGGGTGCAATTTCCCCTCATCATCTGCTTGCAGGAGTACACCCCCTATTGCAACATTGCTAGCATCCTCCTGCACAATACATTTTCAGTTCTCGTCCAGGTGCTCCAGGTGCTGCAGGACCGGCTCTGAAGTAAACAGTTTCTTTAACTGATCAAATGCCTTTTGGTATTCATTGGTCTAGTTTAGTTTAGCACTGGGTTTCGTTCCCTGTGGTCCCTTTCCTTTTGTTTTCAACAGATCTGTCAGGGGTAAGGAGATTTGAGCAAAGTGTTTTATGAATGATCAATAGAAGTTAGTGGAACCCAGGAAGGATTGCAATTGTCTTCTAGTTTTAGGAGGATCCCACCCCACCATGGCTTGTATTTTAGCCAGATCCATTTTTAGACCTTGTCCAGACACCCATAGCCTAAAAAGTCCAACTCCCCCTTGTGAAATTCACATTTAGACAGCTTTAATGGTAAGTGATTTTCCTTTTAAGGCTTTCAGTACATTTCTGACCATTTTCACATGTGATTCATAATCTTGAGAATAAATCAAAACGTCATCAAGATAAACCACCACACCTTTGTACAGGTATTCATGCAAGATTTAATTTAATTTATTCAATTTATAGTCCGCCCTCCCCACACCAGTGGGCTCAGGGCGGGTCACAACAAGGCTTAAAAACACATTGCACAATTAACCATTATTACCATTAAAAAACATAAAATACTACATACCATCATTAAAAAAAAATACTACATCTATATAAATATAAAAAATTAGAAGCATCAGAAGCATAGCAGCACATAATTTAGACGCTCACCTTTCACCATCTATAAAGCATTTTTACCAGGAAGATATGTGAGAGATGGAAGGTGACATTGGACGGGAGGGCATATAGTTTAACCCCCCAACTGGGGGGGCACCATCTAGCATCAACCATATGCCTGGCGGAACAGCTCCGTCTTGCAGGCCCAGTGAAATGCTAACAAATCTCGCCAGTTCCTTGTCTCATAAGACAGAGCATTCCATCAGGCTGGGGCCAGGGCCAAAAAAGCCCTGGCCCTGGTCGACGCCAGGCGGGCCTCCCTAGGGCCAGGGATCTTTAGTAGATGTTTATCGCTCAAGCAAAGAGTCCTCTGGGGCTCATATGGGGAGAGGCAGTCCCACAGAAACGATAGTCCCAGTCCACAAAGGGTGTTATAGGTTTCATTAATTAAATTCATAAAAACCCCAGGAGCCACTTGTAATCTGAACAGCATGACCCGGTATTCAAGCTGTCCCAATAGGGTATTGAATGCAGTTTTCCATTCATTCCCCACCCCACCCTTATTTGTACTCGAAAGTACACATCTTTAAAGTTCAGTTTAGAAAAAATCTTCCCTTGAGCCACCACGCTCAGCAAACCTTTAATGAGAGGGAAGGGGTAGGCATTGGACATCGGAACAGCATTTATTCCCCGGTAATCAGTACAGACTCTTAGCCCCCCGTCTTTTTTCTTACGAAACAATACAGGTGCGGCATGGGGAGAGCTGGCAGGACGGATGAATCCTCATGCCAAGTTTTTTTCAATGAATACCCTCAGCTCCTCCCATTCCTCCTGGCTCATAGAATATAAATTCCCTTTTGGCAGCTTCTTCCCTGGGATCAGTTCAATAGCACAATCTGTAGCCCTGTAAAGGGTGGTGGTGGTGGACATCAGCTTCCTTTTCATCAAACACTTGTAAATCTCAATATTTGGGGAGGGGGGATTTGTTCCACTTCTTGAGTTAGCAGCACGGTTTCTAAGAGGGGGTGTGTGCATTTCAGCCCCATTCTTGAGTCCATACATGTTCTTGGCATTTCCCGCAATAAAAATACAGTCCTCCCATTTTCCATTTAACATATGGGTCATGGTCTCAAAGCCACCTGATCACCAACACCAGTGGGAACTTGGTAGCTACACTAACTATAAAAGTTCTTGACTCTCAATGATTTCCCATGCCCAGAACAACTGGTTCAGCCTGATATCTAGCAGGCTCCCCTTTCATGTGGGACCCATCCATTTGCTCGAACACAATGTGGTGCTCTAATTCATTTACATTCAGTCCCAATTCTGTGACTAGGGCTGGGGCTTAAGTCTCAAGTGCATCCAGAGTCCATTAGAGCTTGCACTCGCATACAAGTCCCACTTTTGGGATTAACTAAAGTCACTGGCATGTAAAGTAGGGCCCCTTTTGGTCTCACCTTCGCAGGTGCCGTTTCTTTTGGGACCTGCCATCAGGGCCTTTTCACGGCAGGCCGCTGGTGTTTCCCATTGGTTGAGCAGGCTGATCCTCCTCTCCCTCCAAGGGGTCGTTGCCCCCCCATCTGGGATTTCTGCAGCTTCAAGGCCGGTCTCTGGTCTGTTCCGTTTCTTGAGTGCCTTTTGGGGTGCTACTTTTGCTGGCAGCGCAACTTTCCTCGTGGGGCGACTCCTCTCCGTGAGTTCCTACCTTCCTGGACATTCGGAGGCAATGTGGCCCACTCCTCCGCCCTGTCTCCAACACATGGCTCCGTCTCCAAGGAGTGAGGTTTGGGCCATTTTTGGTCTTTTGCTCCTGTTTCCGAGTGTGGTTTCTTGGCTCCCACCTATTGTTGCATCTTTAGGAGCTTCACCACTTGGTCTCGGTTCTCGACCACACACACCAACTGAATCCATCCCAGCAGGGTTCTGGGGTCGTCTTGCACTAGGGCTTTCGCTACTTTGGCTGGTCTTGCGACTGTAATAAATGATTCATTGCTACTAAGTCTGGATTTAGCCCAGCTTGGAAGAATTCGATTTTAATCCCATCAGTCCAATCACTTACTTTGGCGGCATATTGTCTGAATTCGGCGGCATATTCTCGCACAGGTCTATGTCCTTGCCACATCGTTTTCAGCTTGGTTCTTGCCCATTCCTCTTAAAGAGGATCCTCAAATTGGGTTCTTAGCGCTCACACAAGCACATCAAGGGTCTGTAGTTTGGGTGCTCCAGCTTCATATATGGTTACATACCGTTTGGCTGCTGGTCCACCCAATCGCGATCCTAGGTGGCTCACCCTGCTATGTTCATTGGAAAAAGTGTAACCCCTAGAAAATTTTCCTAGAAAAATTCCAGTGCTTGCACAATGAAGAATCCCAATTCTTCTGGGTTCCCATTGAACCTTGCATCTAGCTTGTGCCATCCTTGGTGTGGACCCATTGCCAGGGGCCCTCCCCCTGGAACGCCTTGCATTCTGAGGATCGGGGTCACAGAGGGAGGCTGTTGTAGATGTCCTCCCCTTCCTCCCAGGGGTGGTGGTGGTACAGCATGGCCTCTGTAGGGTGGAGGGGCCACCTGTGGCTGGAACAACAGTGGCTGCCTTCTTGGTACTCGACAGGTGGTTGCCTAGCTGGGGCCCTCTGATGCGGCAGACCCCACTGTATTTCATCCCCTGCCAGAACAAGCGGTATCCCTGTTAGCGGTGCTTATAGCGGGGAGACGGGGAAGTTGCAGCAGTTGTCCTCCCCTTGGCGGCAGCGGCAGCAGGCCTGCCGCCGTTCCTCAGAGTGGTGGCATGAAGGGGGTCCCCTGAAGAGGTGGACCCATCGGTACACTATTTCGTGGAGGGCTGACATGTACCCTGACTGGTACTCCCTGGATCGGCCTCGCGGAGGAGGATTGCACTGTTTCCCCCCCCCCTTTCTCCTGGCCAGGGTGATGCAGGCATGGTGGCCCCCAGGAACGAAGATCCAATCAGTAGCTGCTGTCATGGTGGTGGCACCTTCAGCCCCCCCCCCCTTGGGGCTATGAAGCAGCCTGCTACAAAGTAGCAGAAATTAACTGTAATCCCATCGCCAGTCTATGCAGTGGCGATGTCCTGGGGCCGCTCTGGGGAGTTGACCCCCTCACCATTCCATCCTGTGACAGGCTGGCTGGTCCCCTACGAGGAGAAACAGGGGCAGGTGGTCGCTCTGGTGGAAGTTGTTTTGGCTCTGACATTAGTCCACTTGCTAACTCCACTATGGGCAAACACCCTAGGAACCCAATAAATCTTCAATTATAATATCAAAATGTTTTGTTATTTGTGTCTTCCTCACCACGTGAATACAAAAGATATACAATCATTCAAAATTCTTATAAACCACCCTTATGGTTTATAATTATTAATATCTTTATAAACAGAGAGGAGGCCAGGATGAAGGGAAACCGAAACGAGCAACTTTAAGCTGGCGGGCTCGTTGCCACCTACCTGGAGATCCAGAGGGATCCTATGAGGCTCTTCTGAATTGGCTACTTTGAGTATTTATTGTTGATTCCTACTATTTTGTATTGAACATCCTGCTGGTGTCCCCACTTACACGGATTGTGTGGAGAAGACGAAGATTCATTCCAAGAACTCTCACCCCTCCAGTAACTTTCATAGGAGGTTATACAAAAGAACTGCCATTGATTTTTTGCAGCAACCTTGGGACACATGTGTGTATTTATATATATGTATGTATTGTAAGAATTTCAAATGATTGTATATCTTTTGTATTCACATGGTGAGGAAGACACAAATAATAAAACATTTTGATATTATAATTGAAGATTTATTGGGTTCCTAGGGCGTTTGCCCATAGTGGAGTTAGATTTGTTGGGACCTCTCATTTTTTGTGTTTATTAGTCCACTTGCGTCAGGTATCGGGCCCACTGGGACCCCAGCAATAGGCAAACTCCGCATTATCTCCTGTAGTCCTTGTACTACTTGCCCCATGTCTTGTTGAAACTTGTCTATTTTGGCCCATACAGCCCACCATTCTTGGGATTCGGTCACTCAGTAGTCTCCAACACCCACCTCTGGCACGGTATCTGAATCCCCGCCAGGCAGATTCCTGCACTCCAGGGGTGCGCTCGACTCACTAGAGGTTTCTTCCTCTTTGGCTGCCTCTAGCCTGAAGAACTCTTCTAGATCAATAGAACGGTGGCAAAAAAATTGCACCACACCGCTGTAGCTTTTCCTCCTTCATCCTTTAGGTTATCGACCGGTGTGGTGCCCACTCTCAAGGAGTAGCTAATGTCGAGCTCAGTTGAGTAACACCCCTCCTGGGGATCACTCTGAGCTCCTCATTTATCGGAGCAGTGCCTGCTGCCCCGAGCCCACACATCCCTGTGGGGTCTTTATCCATGGTTATATCCATTAGGTACTCCACATTACATTGAGGTCTGGGTACCAGCTCATTAGAAGGTCTCTCAGCCGCTCCATCCCCTGGGCCTGGATCCAGCTGGGGCTCTAGAATGTTTTGGGGCTCCTCTGTCTCCATCGTCCCTGGGCCAAAATCGAATGGCATGGGACCGGTAGTCGAATTTCAGGGGTCTTAGGTTCAGAAGGAAAAAGGCACTTCTGCCAAAATCCCTGGCAGTTAGGTCCCTCACATTCTCCACAGTTAACACACAGGTGTTCCAGTAGAAGTAATCCCTGGCAGTTAGGTCCCACACGTTCTCCACAGTTAACACACAGGTGTTCCAGTTGAAGCAACTTTATTAGAGATCCATACAGTTCAGGGTGTTCACACAAACGTAGCAATTGGCAGAAGTGACTATTCAAAAAAGGGCACTACTAATTATAGGGAAACTTCATGCCATTTGGGTCCGTTGTTCTGTCCGGGAGGATTTTAACCCTATATCCATTTTTTTTTAATTTTCAGATTTTTCTGTAAACTTTTTCTGGGAGATCCCCCAAGTTTGTTGAAAAATCTTACTTCTGTGTAAATATCTCAATCCACGGATTTAAATATCTGCAGATGGGGCCACATGTGGCTATTAGAATGTACAAATGGTGACCTGCAAGGACTTGTGATGGACATCTCATTTTCTCCTCCCTCACCATATTCTCTTTCCCTTCCCTGCCCCCATAGCCTCTCCCTCTTTTCCTGCTTGCTTCTTCTTCCCACCAACCTTTGTCTGTCACCCTATCTTCACTTTTCCCCCTCCTCCCTGGCAGTCTCTCCCCTATGGCCCTGTTGTGTGGTGCCAACTGAGCCAGGCCCAGTTGTATGTTGGGGAATCTGCAAGGATTACTTTACTTTTACCTGTATCCCATTCCCTCAATTGTTTCCTCTTTTCCTCCTCCTGGCAGCCTCCATATGCTCACCTTTCCCCACATCCTTCTCTCTTTCAAACCCACTAAACAATTTACCTTTTATCTCCCCCCCCCCAATCTTCACCTATATTTCTTAATTTACTTATTCTATATACTGCGTTTCTCCCCAGTGGGGACCTAAAGCAGTTTACATAATTTTTCTTGCTTTGTTATTATCTTCACAACAACCCTAAGAGGTAGGTCAGGATGAGAGTGTATGACTGAATCAAAATCTCCCAGTGAGCTTCCATAGCAGAGTGGTGATTTGAACCTGGGTCTCCCACATCCTACTTTGAAACTCTAACCACTACACTACACTACACTAGCTTTTGTGGGGAGGGGCTGCTGTTGAACAATAGCTATCAGTAAGGCCAGGGTGAGTCATTAATACGTAAGATGTTACTGCAGCTACTTGAAGCTCCTGACTCTTGACCTGATACTCAAAGACAACAGTAGCTCCTGTATTTGAATTACAGCTTTCCCATTGATTCCCACTGAAGTGACTTCTAAGCAATAGTAACATTGAAAATCAGAAATGGGAGAATATAAGATATTTGTGACTACTTTCTTTTCCATACTACGTAAAAAACATGAGAACAGCCATTATTAATTAGGCCAATGTTCCACTATTCTTTTTCCTTGCAAATTTCATATAGTGACTGAAAGTGACATGCCACAAAAATGATAGATCAAATAGGATACTTCTTGAAGTTGATTTGAGAGGTGCTAAAGAATGAAAGATTACTTCATGAATTGTTAGGTAGTTATCTCACTCACCAAAAGCAAATTCAGTACTGCTTTTGGCAGACAGCATTTTGGGACTTTAAAATATTTGAGCTTGTAATTATAACTTGACCTGACTAAGTAGATTTCAGAATAGAAACCAGAGATGAGATGATTCACATTTAGAAATGAACTGAGTCACAACTGAACCCATTCAAAAGATGAAGAGTTTCAATACTACCTCACCATAACTCAACATCTGCTTCAATGAAACATTCTTCAAACGGGGATTGAAGATAAAAATTCATGCAGAAGACACAGAAAAAGGCAATAAATAAGTTTATTGAATAACAGAAAGAGTATAAACTTAAAACTATTTCAGTATCTGAACACCAACCTCTGTTGCTAGAAGCTACCCTATGGAGGCAAAGGTGATGGTAATCTTCAATTGCCTACTGCATTCCCACATCCTCACTTGGAACCCTTGAACTGTCACAGTCCACATATTCCCTTGATGTTTCTTGATCTATTTGCATTGGGCAAGTAGGAAACACCCCAAAGTAGTTCCTGTACGAGTTCTTCAGCACTGTAATCTGTCCCTGACAGACTGGTCTAAGTCCCCCCTTCATTCTCAAAATGATTGCTCCATCATCTCATCACTGTTCTCCATTATTATTTTTTAATCCATGCCAGTTTAGCTTCAAGTTGCCCAGTGAACTGGATTTGAACAAATGCATATGACTCACAGCATAGAATAATAGGGTTTGTACCTCTAGGGTCATCTATTCCAACCCCCTGCACAATGCAGGAAATTCACAACTACTCCCCCCCCCCACAACTGCCCCACTTCTTGCCCAGAAGATGGCAAAACACCTCCAGGGTAATACTGTTCTGACACGGAAATCTAAAGTAAATGGGAAATCCATCCTTCCTAAGGCCAATTTATGTGAATAGAGGATATCTTTCTTGGAAGTAACCCAACCTAATGCCTGGAAGAGCGAATGGGTTTCCACTGCTTGTCTCCTTGTCCAGCCATATACAAAATTGCTTTCCCTCATATTCCCTACTGGTCAGAAGAAGGGAAGTGAGATGGCTCCTATTCAGGCAATGAGTCAAGCCCAGGGTGTGATTTACTAATAGAGAACTAATATCAAGCTAATCTTAGATCTTTTTATCTTTGATGGATCCCACATAAACTTGTAAGGTGGTTCAGGAAAATAAGAAATTCAGGTTCTTGCTGGCAATTTCTCTAGTTAAATTGAAATATTCTGATCTGCTGTTTTCATTTCTGTGAACAGAGGTTACAGGCATCTATCAGAACTGATTATTATTATATCATATTTTGCCTTGGGTCAGAATAAAACATTTAATCTTTTAACTCTGGGTTGAACCCAAAGGTGCTTGGAGTTACATAGCAGCAAAGCAGGCAGGGAGATTTCAACCTATTTTTCCCTCTCACCTGTTTTCACATATTGTTTCCCCTCTTTGCTCTTCAAGCTGCTCCTAGAGGTCCATTGGTCCCAGGTGCAGAATTGTAGGGGCTACAGGGCTCTGCAATAGGAATTGGGAGGTAGGAGTTCTGCTCTGCTAGTGGTAGTCTGGATCTGGTCTTTATTACTGGAGTTTAATTCTTGTTTGCAATCAGCTGGTGGAAGTATGGTACTATTAACTGAAACATCTTTTATTTCTAGTTTCTGAATTTATGTATGCCATCTTTATACTTGAATTTCTATGCTCATTAGAATCAAATCTCTCATATGATAGATTTCTACTTGCCATTCTACCCTTAACTTTTTCAGTCTGATTATGTTCAGTAGTGATCTGAGTGGTCTGATTGTTGATTGATAGCTATTGCAAGATTTGGGACTAGAATCATACAAACACTTCATACTCAACAAAAGCCAAATGACAGTGATGCTAGTGATCTTGTGATTTTTTTGTAATGTTTCCTTGAATACTTTTCTTGCCTTAATCAAAACTGAGCCAAACTTTTCAAATCACATTAGTAGTTTCATATTAAGCATCAACACTAGAATATACAATAATATAAACTGAACAGCAGGATGTATTCTGAATCTGTAGAAATATTCAAACACATTGAGCCTAAAAGTAAGTCTTTTCTAGTAGTTTATCTGATAAATGATACAAAGATCTGTTACCTCACCTTCTTTTAATGGACAATCAAGATCTAATTCACATGAGTAACTAAAAATGATCCCATTAATCTACAATGCTGCTTGAAAGATAAGTCCTTAGTTCCTGCCATTCATACATCCCATACATGGATAACAATAATTTGTGCCTCAGTTATGCTAAATGCTTATGTACAAATTATATCCTCAAACTATATGCAATGAAGCATATGAAGCAGCCTTATGCTATATCAGATAGTTCGTCTGTTTATGCTGTTATTATTTACTCTGATTCATCAGACAGAGGCTTTTTTCAGCTTCCTACTGGAGTTTAAACTTGAGTTTTTATTTATGTAAGGCATATGCTCTACCACAGAGCTGTGCTATACCACTGATATGAACATATCTTGTACTGAGTCAGACCATTAATCCACTGCTATGTACTTTACCTAGAAAATTCTCCATGATTTTTGTCAACAGTTTCCTAATCAGGCTACATGAAACCCATTAATTGGAGATGTGAAAAGCTGAGTTTGGTCACATGACTGTAAAATATATGCTGTACCATTGAATTATGGGTTTAGGACCTCCTCTGTCATATTTATATATTTCACTAATACCCAACTCTTCCTCAGAAAAGCTTAGAGTGACTTGCATAGGGTCCCCAGTCTCCCATTCAGGCATTTTTGAAGTCCAACCTCACCTCATAATCTCGTAATCTTGACTTTGTAAGTCTTTGGAGCATTCTCTGACAAATTTTTACATCTTATATACTAATAGTCAAGTGGATTTGATCTTTGGGTCCTTAAACCTTCAGGTGGGGGTCACGTGAGAACTAAACAGATATTTCTGCAACTTTGGGGAACCCCCCAAGTTGCAGAAAAAAATATCAAATGTTAAAAAGAGCATTGGGGGTTTAACGCCCCTGCAAACAACAGTGTTTTCTGTGTGTGTGCAGAAGAAGCACTCACCTCTTCCTCCATTGGCAGTGGAGGTAACAGAAATATCCATCGCTGTCGGGGAAAGGAGAGGCTCCCTGAAACACCCCCCTCCCCCAACAATGATACTTGCAGGTCTTCCAAAACCAGATGCTATTTTACAGCAAATTTTAGCTGTTTAAAAATGCCCTGATCTGGATCATTGAGCCCTTGATCTGGCAAAAAATGCACAATCCAGCAAAAACAGCAATAATTGCCTATAAAATGCTGTGGAGTAGTTGCAGCCACCAGAAGGTGAGCTCTGAGGGGATGTGGGGGAAGAAGCAAGGGAGCTCCAAATGACCTGGTTGGATTAAAAATACCCAGGAAAGAAATGGCATATCACTAGAGGAGGGGGGGAACTAGCAAGGATCTGTTGGGGGGGAGAAAGGAACAGGCAAGAATCTGGGGGAGTGGGGGAGGAACAAGGAAGAGTGTTTCTGAAGGAAGGAAGCAAAGGCAGGGGCCCAGGATTCTCTTTCCACCTTTTTCCAACTTCCCTGGCCCCTTCAAGTCACCATCACTCCTAGGATTGGGAAAGGGTATCTGACAGGGAGGGGGAAAAGGGTAAGAGAGTTTCAAAACAGGGAGAAGTAAGGGACTTACCAACAAATGCGGGGTTACAGTGTAAAGGGTGTTTGGGAGGCAGTGGGAACAGTCAAAATGAAGTGTGCCTGGAATGAGAATGAACCAATAAGAAAGACTGGATGGGTGAACAATAACAGGGAAGGCTGGCTTGGACAACTGTGGAGACAACTATCTCTGCAATCCTCAACATTTTGTTTCAGCCCTGCTTGAGTTATATATATTTATGAAGAAGATTTATATTCCATGCTTCTGTTTTAAAATGGTTCTGTAGGAAAGTTTACATTATATCTTAAAACAATGGAAAATCAGTAAAATTGACAACCAGATGAAAAGTAGTGTATTCAATTTCCAAATACAGGAAACGATCACCAGCACCAATAAAACACATTAATACCATAGATTTTTTTTCCCTAGAGTCTTACACAAGTTTAATAGTTTAAATACTCAGCATGGTGGGGGTGGGTAGACCCCCCCAACCTCACAGACACCCAAGCCCTTCACATCCCTTGCCACCCTGACAGGTAAAAGCTGGGAGTCTGCCACATGCCATCCATCTAGCCTCCATTATAGCCGACAAAGAACCTGGCCTGACCCAAATCCTCACAGGATCCCTTCTCTCCTCTTCCAAAGGCATCACAAGATAGGCTGCCAGTTCCCTATATGTACCTCTCCTTACCCAGCTACAGCCCGGGGCTATTGGGGAAAAGGGGTTATTTTCCCTATGTATATGCTGCCACCATTAAACTACTAGGCCCGTTTAATGTAATCAGAGCATGTGTGCTTCTGTGTGTGTGTGTGTGTGATATTTTCCCTCAGACAATGATTTCAAGCCAGCCAGGGTTAAACAAAAACAAAAATAAACTGTATTTACAAAATGGAACATAGGAGTAAACAGATTTTAAACTAATAAACAAACAGAGAATGTTTCAAAGTATCACAATACATTATCAGCCAGCTATCTTTCTCTGTGTCCTTTAGCAGTGTCTCAAGTCCTTCTCCCTCAGCAGCTCCCAAGAGCCTCCTTTTCCCTCCACTGGACTCTAACTCTCATTGGCTCAGCATTCCGCCCACTCCCATTGGCTGTCTCTTAAGAGAGATGGAGATGGAGCTAGTCCCATCTGCCACAGTATAGCAGACTATCTAGATACCAAACTCCTTTCTAAAGACAGTGCTTTCTTTTGCTTTATATATATATATATATAAAAGTCGTAACTTTGAATTAAGCCCAGAACGTAACTGGCACTGCTTATCAATGTACATGAAACAGAATAGAAGTAATATGCTTTATTTTCCAAACAATTTTGAAGGGCAGCACCATAACTGTTACACACAATGTGTAACAGTTGCTTAATCTAGTTGTGACTTAGGTTGCTTGATGTAACATGAGACTAGATGTGACTTAGAGCCAATCTAGACAAGATGGCTGACACAATGAGGACACGTGTTGGTTGAAAGAATCTCTGCCAGGGAGAAGAGGGAGAGAATCCCTCTTCACCCTAGCAGAGGTCCTTTCTTTAGGCCTTTCATCTAGTCCGCTGAGCTCCCTCTGGCTGCCGAGTGCATTTAGGGGAGCAAGGGGAGCATGCTGGCAGCAGGAAGAGGGAGCGGAGCACACTGGCAGTGTCTTCCTCATGTCAGGCATCTCGTCTAGTTCAGTTCTTAGATTGCCTGATGTTACATAATAACATCACTTACAGTTTCTGCAGGAAGTGATGTCATGCACCAGAGTGCTGATGAAGCATCCCCCATTTCCCCTTATTTTTCTCCCACCAGCCTCAGAAGTGTTGGTGGGGAATGGAGGTAACCATCTCCAACAACACCACAGTTGACCTTGCTACCAAGCTCTGCTAATTTGTCCTCACCCACAACTACTTCAGATTTAGTGATGATTTATTTCTTTACATCAATGGCAAAGGCATGGGTATCCGCATAGCACTACAATATGCTATCTTCATGCCTGACTTGGAGCAGAGCTTCCTCAGCTCTCACCTGCTAACACCCTTCTTGTACCTGAGATTCATTGATGACATTTTTATCATCTGGACACATGGGAGAGAAGCATTTAAGAAATTTCACTAGGCTTTCAGCAACTTTCACCCCACCATCAACTTGACCATGAATGAATCCACACAAGAAATATATTGTCTAGACACCACTGTACAAATACATATTGGCAGCACAAAAACCACCTTATACCTTAAACCTACTGATTGCCAAACATCATCCCAAACATCCCAAACAATCCATTCTCTATAGCTAAGCTCTACGCTACAACTGTATCTGCCCCAGTCCCTCTGACAGAGATTCTTTCCAGAGATTTCTTTATTTACAATACCCACCAGATGTAGTAAGAACACAGATCAACAAAACCAGAATGCTACCAAGGAAGAACCTGCTACAAGATAAGCCTAAACAGAACAGCAACAGAACACCATTGGTAGTCACATACCCAGCTCAAACCCGTTTAAAGCATCATTAAAGACTTGCAACCTATACTGGACAATGATACTTTTCTCTCACAGCCATTGGGAGGCAAACCTTTTCTTTCCCACAGACAGCCCCCCCATCCTCAAACAATTCCTCACTCACAACAATGTACATCCCAACATGGACATGAACTCTGGGATCAGAGCCTGCAATAAACCAAGATGCTACCAACTCTGCCCCCATATTCACTCCAACAACACAACAGGACCTAACACCAGTTATATCATCTCAGGTGCATTCATTTGTTCATCTTCCAATACCATCTAGTGTCAGCAATGTCCTTCAGCTCTCATACTGGACAAACAGGTCAGTCCCTTTCCTGACCTAAGAATAGCAGTTCTCAAGCAGAGAAACTTCAAAGGAGAATTACAACACAAGATTGCTAAACTGAGTTTATTTGCACATTTGGATCAATGGATCAATTGGGACACTGGATTTTTCTCACACTACAGATGCTAATTTTCTGTACTTTGCACCCATGCTCTATAAAACTAATTACATTTACAACATGCATTATAGCTAGCTTCCTGACACTCTGATTTGCAATATCCCTTCTACCCTCTGCCTGGATTACAAAGATTCCTACCTTTTCCCACTCCAGGTATCTGATGAAGGGAGTTTTGACTCTCAAAAGCTCATACCCTGGAAATATCACTTGAATATACCTTTGAAATATCACTTGGTGGAGCAAATTGCTGGGTCACATGTCTGCACAGTTCCCTTTCAACCAATGAGCTCCAAAGACTTATGGCTTGCCCAGTTTGCCTAGTTTGAAATGTTATGGTGTCCATGGGATACCTTCCAACAGGCAGGCTGTTGGATGCATTCAGCATCTCTAATCATGTACAAATTGGCTGGGAAATTGGCAGCACAGGCCTAAAGCCTGAGACAGAGTGGAAGAAGGCAATTAGATTAAATTAATGGGAGTTTGTAAAGATTCACTTACCTCTTCATATACAATGGTCTTCTGTGTGTAAACCCACTGCAGAGACCAGTTCAAAATTTCCACTTTTTCCTTAGTATTTGAGGGAAATAAGAAATAAAGTGGGATTTTAAACAGCATATGGGGAAGATAGAAGCTGGCAGCTCTTTGCAACCCAAAGGCCACATGGTGAAGCAATAGTCCCCCAGCAGTACTCTATTATGGTAAATGTCAAAAACTCAGTGAATATTGATGATATTAGGAGGCCACAGAAAATGTCATGCAATTCTGGCATTTATTATAAATCTCAAGGCCACCTAAGTGAACAAGTTTCGTCTTTATTTCCCTCATTCATTAGAAAAGGATGATCCCATGGCAACATACTCTGTAGTTTTTTCTGTAATGTCATCCATTTATGTGTAGTATGTGCTCAATGGTATGTGCTACTTTTTAGGAAAGAGTTTTGCAACCAGATTTCAATCCACACATGATTCGTGAATGATATCCCAGAACAGAGAAAATAATCATTTGAATCCATGAAGAAGACTTTAACAAAACTGGAAATGGTAGTACTGGCAACAGCTGTATCTATAAGAATCGTCCTAATGCCTTCCGTCTTGAAGAACAGTTATTTTAAAAGAAAGAAATTGAGGAAAACGACTACAAAATTCTGCATCTTGGAACCTATCTGATTTCAGCACAGCCCAAGCTTTGTTTGTCTGGGTCTGGTACACTTGACTGAAAACTGTAGCTGCTAGCATTACATACGTGTGTGAGGTATTCCAAGGAGTGGGATTTGTCTACACCCCTCCCATTGCTTGCCCTGCTGTGCCATGTTTCCCCTTGTGATCTGCTGTCTCCTGCTTTCCCTGCTGCTCTCCAATCCTTATCCCTTGTTCAAGCAAATCTACCTCAAGGTCCTCCAACTACTGCTGCCTGCCTTGTCAGACTGCTTCTTCTACCTGCTATTGTTGCTCAAGCTCAGTGGCCACAGCGTCAGATTCTTTCACTGCATACTGCTGCCTGATTTACTCTGCAGTTGAGATCTTCCCTATTAATTTCCCCCTAGACTTTAATGTTAAACATGGGTGCATTTCATTGCCTTTAGAAGGGGGACCCCTATATTCTATGTGTCTGGAGTTTAGGACTGTGGATGTCTTAGAGGACATCTCTGAGTTTTGTCCAATTTGGATGGAAAATTATTAAGGTACAGACCCAAAGGTGGGGGGACTGTGGAAACCAATGGAAATAATGAAATATGTTTTTGAAAACAAAACAATACTGAAAGAAATAAAACCATACAAAACAATCGAATAATGAAATAGTCTCTTTTGGAATTAATTTTTTTAAAGAAATGAAAAACACCTCCCATTCATAAGTCTAATATCTAGTCCCTTCAATACTGCCATTAACACATTATCAAAAATACTTGGAGCATAGAGATCATCTATTCAGTTTCTACACTTCCCCAGTTCAGTCACCATTGGATTCATACTTAGGAGATAAGATTAACTGATCTACAAATTCTGCCTACATCCCCTCATTAATTCCCAACCTACTATCTCCCTGAAATAAACTAATCTGCCTGTTGTAGGATACAAATTGCCTTCTCACTTTATATTCATGCCAAGCCCTATCTCTATTCTCAGTTGAGAAGCTGACCACCTTTCTCCAGCTCTAACTGATTTCCTTCTTCCTCTCACAGAAAATCCAGCCTCCCATTGGTTGGAATCACTAGGAATTTGTTTACCCATCCTGGATCAGGGATTGTTGGTGATTCCTGGAGGGAAGAACTAGAAGCTCCTGCCTGCCTCATATGGAGTGAAGGTCACCCCTTGCTTTATCTAGGTATGCACAGGCTATCCCAAGGGGGGGAGTGGCAACAAAGGGGTAGCAGTGATTTTGGGACCTTATCCTGAACTTTTGCCCAGGGCCCAGAATTACTAAGACTGTCACTGGGGACAGGAGCTGTAGTAAGAAAGGAAAATTGAGCAAGATTGGCAGGAGAAACTAGCTGGACCCAACCCTGTATGTTTTCATTTCAGTCTAAATTCATATTGGGAACTGTGAGCAGGGCTGTTTCGATGTCGCGCAAAACTCGCACGAGAAAACGTGATATTTCGCATTTTCCCCACAACGTGGCGCAACGTTGCGGGTGCAGGTAAGCCATCTGGAAACGGCCATTATGTGGCTCCAGCAATGCCATCTTGGATCCTCTAAACCTACTTTGTTCTCTCTGCTCCATTCTTGTCCTTACCATTGGGACCAGAGTGAGAATGCATTCTTTTCATCTGCTTCCTTTCCCTCTTCTAGTTCTTGGTAGCAAGATATGCACTCCCATTAGATCTCCTCATATACTTGTGAAAGTTCCTCATCTTTTAAGATTTTGAGACTGGCCTTTTTCATCCTTACAATCATGTATACTATGATCCTACCAATAGCACACATCAGGAACAGATGCTACCCATAATTGTCTTGAAACAAGTAGTTACCATTAGGGGTGTGCACCTGAAAAAAAATTGGGTTTACCCGAAGCAGGAAAATGCTTTGTGACAATCTGAAACCCAAAGGGGCAAGCTGCTTTGGTTTTGAGTGTTTAAATTGTTTTGGTATGCTCTGTAAAGATTCGGAGCATACCGAAGTGAGGAGGGAAGCTTTGTCCCAGCCCCACTCCCCACCCTACCCCACTTAGCCCCCCATCCCCTCCACCCCCCACTCCATTTACCTGGCTGGGGAGGCAGCCAGGAAGACCAGCTGGGAGTTGGGGAAGGCCCGGAGCTGCCACCTCCGCCACTGCACCACCGCCTCTGCCACCACAGCAGCCAGATGGGTGGTGGAGAAGGTCAGAGCTGCCGCTGCCACACCACCGCCTCTGTTACTGCAGCAGCTAGCTGGGCAGCGGCTCTGGCCTTCCCCACTACCTCCTCTGCCATGCTGCCACCTCCACCATCGCAGCGGCCATTTGGGTGGCAGGGAAGGCTGGAGCCACAGCCTCTGCCACCACAGCAGCCAGCTGGGGGGGGGGAAGGCCGGAGCCATCACCTCTACCACTGTGCCACTGCTTCTGCCACCGCAGCAGCCAGCAGGAAGGCCCAGTTAAGTAGGGTGGTGAGAACTTGGGAAGGCCCTTTAAACTTCAGCAAGCCTGCAGGGGAAGGGATTCCCCCATGGGCCAGCTGAAGCCCAGGAAGGGCCCCAAAGCTTCCTGAAGTAACCTGAATCATTTTGGGAAGTTTTGATTCAGGATTTCTGAATCGGGGCCAGATTCAGAAATTCCGAATCTTTACAGATCGGGTCCGATTCCAGCATTTTTCCCAAATCAGAAATCCAAAGTGCAAACCCCTAGTTGCCATGTCATATGAACAGGTAAGTCTTGTCCATTTACCATGTATGTACAGCCTCAGGACATGTAAACACAAAAATCCAGTGGTCAGTTTGTGTGTCCCACATGTATGGTAAATACACCACTGCCCCTTTTCACACAACATGACAACCAGGCTTATATGCTTGGCTGGTCAGCTCCTTGCATATTTATTATGTCTGAAAAGGGTTGTTGTTGCTTCTTTCTCATTCTATCCCAAGTTGTTGATGGGAGAAATGGCCCTGCTTTCAAGCCACACTCATGATGAATTTCAGACTGGAATGAATGGCAAAGATAAACTGTTCCAGTTCTCAATCACAACTGTAGCAGTAGGCATAACCTTTTAACCAACTCAGCTTGCCTTTGATGTCTTAGGTCCTGCTAAGTCTGTGGAAATCAGATCCATAATAGCATCTGCAGCCATTAGCTACCCCTTTTGTTATTTTCAGCATTATCATGCTGTTTGTGAACTTCACCAAGAAATGGCTTCTCTTATAGGCTGGGAAAGATGAGGTTTCAGTGAGATAAAGCACATGTATACACAAAAAAGTGTGACAAATTGCAGTGTAAGGTTGCACTAATAGCTTGTTATCTAGTGAAATGAAATCTCTAGCAAGATAATACACACATATTGAGCACTGCAAGTCTTCTGATTGGCACTACAAAGATACAGAATCAGATCTCTATCTCATTCAATGCATGAATTAGATGCAAAACAAAGAGAGATGCCAAGCATGCAAACCTAAAAAAGAAAGAAAGGAAACCCCAATCTTTATATGCACCTCTTCTTCATTCACCATCAGTAGTCTGGGTAATTTCACAGGGTGATATATCCTTTTAATTTAAAAAAAACTCTGAACCAGGTCTTTTGAAGAATTTCAACACTGAGATTTCTTTAGAGCCTAGGACTGGAAATCACATTTGGGTGCCTAATGCTTACACAAGGAACAATGATGCCTATTTTGGACTGAGATTATTTAAATACTCTGAGAACAACAAAATGGACTATATGCTCCCCCTCTCATGTGCTAAGATGTAACAAATGGGGAAGGTGGAGGATTAATGTCTTAATCAGTAGAGGCCAAGGATAAAGGCTAGCTGGCAAAAGCATCCTATTCCTGCATCCAGAATGTATAGTTAGTCCTGTGCACCCTTACATGGGAATATGCCCCATTGAATTAAGTGAGACTTACTTCTGAATAAAGACACATAGGATTGGGCTGTAAATTGGCCTCTCTTCCTATGCTTTTCAGTAAATAAAAATCAATCTCTTGAACTGCCACAATCAAGAAGAATTGCCTTATTGGAAAAGTCAGTCATCCTCTAGAAACTCAAGAGCAGGATTTAATAGTGGTGGAAAAGATCATTTCACTTAGCAACAGTACTTAGCAAATAGGAAATGACCACAGGAGATTTAAGTCCAAATTAGAGGTGTATAATTGTGTGTTTCTAGTTTTAATGAGAATCATGGATGGGAACCAGATCTAGATCAGAGCTGCATTGTTGTAAAAGATTAACCCTCCCCCCACCCCCGTACCATTTTTCCAGCCTCAAGCCAGTCTCCCATTTCAAAGGAGGAAACTTACAGGCATCATCTGAAAGCTGATAGTGGAATTAAGTTTACTCCTTTCTTCTGTAATGTATATTACAAAGTCCACTCTCTATGATCTAAATTTTGTTTCTAATTAACTGGTAGGACTTTTTTGGATCTGTAATGGCTTTCAGACTCATAGTATCCTCCTTTTCATTTTTATTTTTGCTGACTTAGCACAAAGCAGCTTTGTTATAAAGTATGGTTATCCATTATTGTTTGTCCCTAGCATCTGGTACTGAGAGATATATAATATAAGGTTCCACTTAGTTACTGCAGCTATGCTCCATTAATAAACCTATCATCCATGTATTTGTCTAATCTGTTTTTAAATCAGCCTAAACTGAGGGCTATCACCTGTGCTTTTTTTTTTTTTTTAGTTCCTGTCAAAAATTAGAACGTCTTGGGCTGTATCAAATGAACTACTGGCATAAAGCAGATTGTTCCTCTTCCCCCATCAGTTCCATTTGACCCTCTCAAAAATCCCATGATGCTTAGAGTACAGCTACTTACATGGACAAAAAGTCAACAGACTTCAGTGAAGAGGAGGAAGGGAGCACTTTCTCCCATGAGAATCTTACAGCTCCAAGCATCATCTTTCCAGACTGTAGGTTCTTGATACAGTTCATTCTATACCATCAGATCAAAATGGTGGTAATACATAACTGTGATATTCACCCTGCCCATATCAAAAGACCAACAACTTGACATATGAAACACACAGTGGTTAGTTCCTCTATGCTGTAGGCCCAGGACATTACTAGTTACCACCCATGTCTAGAGATGGGCACAAACAGCAATATGAACTAAAAAAAGCCACGAACAGCCCAATCTGCTGTTCGAGAACAAGCTGTTTGTGAGGCCCCATTCTAAACGAACAGGTGGTTGTTGCAAGCCTCGTTGGTTGCTGTTCATTGCTGTTCGTCAAGCCAGACAATCTGGCACCTGCAATCAATTCCCTTGGCAACCGGAGGCAGGGACTGCCTGAACTCTGTCTGAACTCCTGCTGTTGCCCTGGAAACCCCAATCTAAGCCCAATTTAGCTTTATAGACAGGTCTTCCTTTCAAGTGTGGAGCTCCAAATTTGTTACAAGGAAGCAATGAGCAGGGGGGAGGGGGGTTCCAAGCTCTGGTTTTGCAGACAGTGAGGGAGAGACAGTTGGTGTTGGCATTTTGAGAGAGACAGGGAGAGTGCATTGGAGCTTCAATTTTCTTTGTGTGTGGTGGAATAATGATCTACCTTTTCAAGTTCCAGGGCTGCTGCCAGGCTCTGGGCCAAGCTATTATTTATTACTGGTACCTTTCCTGCTGCCTGCTCAGGTAGGGTTTCTGCGAGTGGTGCGGTAGGGATCTTGATGGCTGGAGGAGAGCCTGCTGGCCCCCAAGAACAAAGAACATGTTCGTGACAGGCTCATGTTCGTCAGTGTTCATTGTTCGTTGTTTGTGGATGGCAACGAACAATGAACACCAAGTTTTGGGTTTTTTTTCTGTTCGTGCTCATGTCTCCCTTTGCTTTCTATGCAGGCACAGAATTCAGTGGTGTGAAGACCTGGAAATCCATCATTTTTGGAATGGTACAAACTACTTGCCAAGATTACAGCATGGCTACTCACTGAAAAGAACAGTGTTGTGCATGCCTCCCTGTATTCACTGTGTTCCAAAAAACACGGCCAGTTCTCTCCCTTCCTGTGTGGACTTTCAGGCCCCTACTTATGCCTCCCTACCTGTCCACCTGTATTTCTTTCCCATGCCCACTCATGAGACTTCCCACAGCCCACACTCACAGCTGCCCACCCTGTCCCCAACAGTGCTGGGCAGTGCATGCAGCTGGGAGTGCCACCACAATGGCAATTAGGAATACCTCCTATACATACTTCTCTGGCAGCTGGAAGTAGGAGTGGTAGAATGTTCATGAGCAAGCGGGGGACAGTTCGATTGGTATGTGGCAGAAGTCAGTGGCAGTGAGGCCACCAGAAGACCTGGATGATGGCTCTGCCAGAACTCTTATGGTTGCTTAGAATAGTCAAACTAGGATCTGAAACTAGAGCTTGAAGGTGGTGTATCAAAATACCAATTATGCTGGTGCAGTACTTGTGCCCTGCAGCTGGGGCTGCCTGCCAGAATATTTCTGCATACCATATATAATTCATAGGTAACACCAGCATAGGGCTTAGCTGTCATCCTAAGCACTTGCAGTTTGGGTTTTAGGATTGTGCTGCAGTAGTATTAATAACTGACAAAATAATTAAAAATCGTAGGTGCACATAGATGTTGGTGGACATAAAAATCCTTAAAAGTTGTGTAATAATTTTTATTAGGACCAACTAATGTTATTAGTCTGATGGCTTGCTAGTAGAAATCATTAGTAGAAATTATTAAAATTATGAATTTTGTTCATAATTAAAGAATATACATTTATCTTTGTGAATCTTCCCAAATAATATTAAAATATGTTGAGTTTATAAAATGGATAAAAATGGTTGTTTGATTTTGCATGTTCTGAAAAGTGTTAATTGTAATATAAACACATTGTTGAGTGGGTCTAGTATGACTGATAGTCCAGAACTGTTTTCTTGTATTTTTATATAACATTTTTAAAAAATCATAACACAACGCTCAAGTTTTTGAGTTCTCCAAAATTGTATGTGTGTGCATGCCTCATTATCAGTTAACTAAATAAAAAGAGGGATGTATCTGTCCCTCACTGTTAGCATAAAATATGTCTCTATGCTACAAGGTTTCCACAGAGGAAATGGAAATCAGTATTGATTTAATTTGAAGTCAATGGCTCAAATTGTATTGATAGCAGTAGTCTTTTCGTAAGGCTTGGTCCAATGTTAAACTCGTATTCCACGGAAGAATGTACACATGGAATTGAAAACCCTCACATGAATGGGTTTTGCTAGGAAAATCTATGAACAGGAACTCTAGTAGTAATCTAATATTACTCTCCCCAGATCTTTCTTGCACACTCTGTATGGATTTTTCATCATATTCCTCTGTGGAAGAAAATGTCATATCAGAACTGGCTCAGCAGACAATCCTCTTAATAGAGCAGAGGTATGACAGTGAAAGAAATCCAACAGTTCATTTTTAAACACAGGAGCACATCCCATGACAAAATCAAAAGAACCTTTGAAGCCTATTTTAACACAAAGGCTAAGAATAAAAGCCCCTCAAACCTACATATATTACTATACTATTGCAAAAATCCCCATTTTGCTGGAGACACAGGTCACAGCGTTAGGGATACACAGGGCTTGCCAAACCATAGTCTGCATTTAAAACAGAACAGAACAGCCATTCCCATACTATTTTCTACTCTGAGACTATATGTATTTTATTGCCTGAAAGGAGGAGCCAGTATTTAACTTGCTCTGGCCATGCTAATTGTCTGTGACGATTCTTCAATATAAATCCTTTACAGAGTGTCTGCCACCAAAAAAGCATCTGAGCCCTGTGCATAATATTATAATTAAAGGGTGGATCTAATGACCCATCCACAACATGGGAGTGCTGCCTCTCCTCCTTCTCACGTATCCATCTGTGCTGAAGGAGAAGACAAATGGCCCATGGTTGATAATCAAAAGCACCACAAAGGATAGCTTTATTTGTTCCGAAAACAGCTCCAGAGGGGGCTGATGATGGTCATCCTCCGGGAGAACACTCTGCAGATGAGGCCACACAACCAAGCAATCATACACTAATTAAACTGACATCACAGACCACAATGTCTTTGTCAGAAGAGGCTGTTTCAAAAAAGATTGTCCTTGAGCCTTAAGTCAATTTCCCTGTTCCTTACTGGGAATTAATTTTACTGAAAATATTTAGCATGAAAGTCAGTTTAAACCTTAGCCTGCCATTTCATTATTCATATCATTTTCCCTCTTTTATTGTGGAAGCGCATATATATGAGTACTTAACCTTGTCATGTAATTTTATCTTAAGAAATTACGAAGACCGTGTACTAACACTACAATATGTGGTTTTCGATGCATGCACAGCAGACAACAATTTTCTCTAGCTTTTTTTCTTCAAGATGTGTATTCACATCACAGTCACAACTCTTTCTGGGGGAAAAAACATAAAGGGTAAGCAGATGTTTCTGACGGATGTGTTTATGTTACAGAAATCCCATGGGTGGTGCATAGGTAGCAGTCTGAATATAAATGAAAAGGCTTATTCTCAGTAGGAATATGAGATGAATTTTATTCTCTTGACACAAGATGCCTTTTTGTAGGGTGGGATAGATAATACATGAGAATTGACTAAGCAAATGTATTTTAAGGATAATCTAAACATTAATTTTCTGCCATTATCGTATGCTACAATATACCAATTGTCTCCAGTAATTGTTGGCCTCCCCCACATTTTAAGTCATATATTATTATTCCTGAAGCAACTATAAATGAATGCCAAAGGCACAAATCTCTTTGCTTAGAAAAACAAGTTGTGTTGATAATGTTGCTATAGTTACTCTAATGTATAAAATAAAAAATAGAAATGTTCTTAAAAATAGTAGGTAATTAGACCTCACTGAATCAAAACATGATTGTCAGACTCCACAGGTGGAAGTCCTTGTGCCTATGGAAACAGTGATGGATCCAACCTCACGTGTAGATACCATATCCACATATCTAAAACCATTGAAACAAACTGACAAACTGCTTTATGTCCTCAGTCTCCTTTCCTACTACAGATTCAGAGGATAATATTGGGGGGGGGGGTTAGTGATATGATCCATTTAACTATGGCTTAGGTCAGTATCTGTTATCTGTCAATCTGCAAAAATGCTCTCTGTATATTGGTTGAACTATGCAATGTATGTATTTATGACTACTTACTTGTATCTATGTGTTTGTTTGTTTGATTGATTGATTTCTACCCAGCCTTTTGTTCCATAAAGATCCCCAAGATAGCTTTACACAAAATGATAAAATTCAGTTAAATTGGAGGTGCTTCCTTCTGTCACTAGCAAATACTCTGGGATGGCATCCCACCGAACCCACTTCTCATTAAGACTTTCTGGCTGTTTCCAGTCCCTTTCACCTAGTCTCACTCCTCTTACTGATGAGAATTGAATGCACAGTTGCCAAGCTTTGTGCCAGTTGGAACAGCCTGCCCCAGAGGAGATATTGAACAATGAAAAAAAACCAAAACAAAATGGAAGGCTAGGCCATGGGGGAGGGCTTGGGAGGAATGATTAAAAGAGGTAATGGGGCCTGACTGTCAAGGATGGGAAGATGTGATTGTTCACACCTATTCTTCTTCATGGCAATTCACCACCACAGTGGTGCCTCCTTCTATGCCTCCTCTAACTGTTGGGTGATACCATGCTACTTTGTAGCTAATCAGTGTGAAGAGAAGCAGCATTGACCAGTTGCCTTCAGAACAAGAAACACTGCCTTTTCCAGCACAGTGCTCTGAGGACAAGAAATAAAACTACTTACTAAATACAGCATGGAAAGAAAGGGAATAATTCCTTGTTGCCTAGGCAATGTGGGAACTCATTTCTTTTTCTTCCTGCACCGCATACAGGCAATTTCATTGCCCAGTCTCACAGCACAGGACAGCACTAGAAACAGGCAGAATGGCTCTGGATTCCTGGACAACATAGGGAAATGTTCCTGTCTCCTTCATACAAGCAAACTTTACTTCTGTTCTCAGCTTGCTCCTGAAAATGTTGCTAAGAACTCCTTTATATTCTACATGGGACCAATTTATTTCAGCTTTATTAATAAGGTTGACATGCTTCAGGTGCCCCTTGGCTGGTGGCAAGCTAGGAGAGGCCCTTCTCAGCTGTGGCGCCAAAACTCTGGAACTCTCTCCCCAGGGAGGCTTGCCTGACCCCTTGTTGCTGTCTTCTGCTAGAAGGTGAAGTCTATTTATTTGTCTGGAGCTCCCTCAGTGATCCCTCCTTCCTGGCCTATGTTTTAATTGTTGAGTGTGTGTGTGTGTGTTTTTTTTAATTTATCTTGGTTTTAATTGTTTTAATTATTTTTTTCTTTTGTGTTAATGGTTTTTAAGATGTGATTTTTATTGTGTATGTTTTTAATCTGTTAGCCACCTTAGTGGTCTTGATAACAGGAGAAAGGCAGGGAAATTTTTCTGTAAATAAATAAATGTTTGTCATCATTACAATAACAATACAGGCCAGGATAATATTAGCACCACCATGTTAGAGAAGCATAGAATTGCTTTAAGCTTCCTAGTGAAGAATTTTCTGGCTGTCTTCTATCATATGTAACTCTTATACTACATCATTGGTGATGTCACCAATGAGGCCACTGATGATGACAGCACCTCACTCAAAAATCCTGATTATTTAAGGCATATGACGAAGAAAATAAACTGACACCACAGCTGTAAAAATACAACGGAAAGGTATGCATATGGAACAACCATACCCACACTGATTTTAGTACCTGTGGATCAACTGCTAAGAAAATCAGGATCATGCAGAAAACCCTCTAGTTTCATTCTTGCTTCATAAACATTACCAAGTAGATATATTAAAAGAAAAATCTTAACTAAAATCTAGGGAGATAATAAATATCTTCACCTGATGCCTAAAAATAAGATTCTAAAAGAAAATTTCCATATCACCATCAAAACGACCATATCCCTAGTATCTGCTGATCTAAACATGTGGTGGAGACATGCGGAGAAGAGCTTCTCCAGAAAATCTTCTGTCGGACAGCTTTATAATAGTACCTCCAGCTTCTGGTCCTCCATTAGAAGGAGTATAACCCAATATGGAACAAGCTATAATTCTTCATGACTTCATTAAAGACCAAAGATACCTGAATCTTAGTTGAGTTTACTAGTACTCACCCAACCAACTGGCTTGTGTAAGCAATTATTCAGACTTTCCACCTCATCATTTGAAAAAGAGATATAAAATGACCACACAAGATACCAGATCTCCAGATGACTAATCTGGAAGAGCTTTTTTAAGCATTTATGACTCAGCAGATTTACCTGCCCTCAGAGGAGGTTTGCAGACATCAGGGGAGCATATCTGTTAACTCATTTCTTTCAGCCCACTAGTTCTATTATGCTTTCAAGTCAAACATGCAGTTTGGCCCAAACTGCTAATATTAAAATAAGATCTTAGAGATAAAGCTAGATTTTAAAAATAAATCTGTAAGATTTCATTCTTTTTCCTTTAAAAAACAATGGTATCTATGGTATAAAAATACTTTCTGGAAGAATATTCCTCCATAAATAAAGATGACTCAAACAATTCCTAACATTTTGTGATCTTTTTACTGAATTGTGTTTGAACTCAGAACAAGGAGTGTTGTGTATTGAAATGTTAACTTGGACTAAGCAAAATTGTTTAAGCAGCAAAATATGTCTTGCGTTCTCCCAGAGACTGTGACGTAACTAAGTTGCTATGTACAATATGCCACATAGTTCATAAAAGAGGATAATATCCCAGAGTTTGAAACAATATAGTGTCTGATAGTGATGCTATCAGAGACTTTGAGATATTATCCTTGGTTTTCCAACACATGTTGAACAGGATTCATTCATACATTGTCCATGAGGCCCAATGGATAAACCATCTGTTGAGACCTTAGTTTAAATACATCTATGGATGAATTTCCCATCTGGGAAATGTTCTTGTTCAACCTCAAATGAAACAAGAGAATCTAACTTCCTTTTCCACTTGCTAATCTTCTATTCATCTTTTAGGTAGAATCACAACATAAGGGGTCAACTGTGAATATGATTTTACATGTGAACACATATGATAACATTCTAGAGAAATAATGTTGCTCCATAATATGAAGCTATAGTGTAAGTGACTGAATGTATGGGAGAGTGAAAGATGGAAACTGATCTTAGGAAGGAAATTGCCTTTTAAAAAGAACAGAGGATTTCTGTGGAATTGAAAAAGCATATGAAACTGAAGGAGTATTTTTTCAGTAATGGAATGAAAACAGACAGAGGTTGAGAAATCATGGCACTTGTGCTCTGGGTTACCGCAAGGTCTCCCCACCACAGTATTTAATAGCCACATGAAACTGCTGGAATATGTAAAATGGGTCTCTTGGGTGAGTGGTTTCCTGTAATACTGTTTTCCACGATAACCAATAGCCACACATTGTTCAAAACAAAGCTTACTACATACCACTTACAACCGTACACAGATGCAGTAGTCTGTATTGTCAGACCAAAGAGTTAAACTCAGCAATAGCACCCTGTGAGGCTATGTAGAATCCAGAAAAGGCAAGGAGTGGCAATATTTTGCTGGAGGTTGAGGACTGCCTCCTCAGATTGCTAATAGTTGTCATGAAGTCAGCATTTAAGCAATGTAGCTTCTGTCCATCTGCATTTTATGGTTCTTCCAGCCTCTGTTTGCAAGTTCCCAAAGAGACTTCATAACTATAATTCTGGGGGAGGAGAACTCTTCTCTTAAAGGTACAGGGATAAAATTTTAACCTGTCACTTCTCCATAATATTAAAGGAAGAAAAACAAAAGGAATAAGTGTGTCCAACAAGTCCAGGAGCATCTGCCTCTACTAGTCTGCCAAATCCAATGAATGTCAAACACACTGGTGGTTTCCAGCTAGAAGAAATGTGCCAGGCAGCTGGTTTAGCTCAGAAGGAGGGAGATAAATAAAAACAGAAAAGGGGAAGGGGAGAGGCTCAGATTTCTTATCCCTTTCTTGCCTAGGGTACCTCCCATGCATTTCTAACAGCGTTAAAGGAAATAGAAGATGAATCAAGCAACCTTGCTCTAGGAAAAGATCTGTATCTGTTCAGTAAAGGTAGCTATCCTCTTCATGATTATTATTTCAAAATCTTTCATCTTGTCTCTAAAGGGGGAATGGAGAAGGGAGTGTTGAGTAGGAGATGGAAGACAGTAACAATTTTACCTTGATGCCACATGCATAAACTACACAGAGAGCAAGTAAAATAACAATAGAGATCTGTTCAAGTTTCCTGTGTTTACTGGATGGTGAAATAGTACTTTCATTTGCTCTTTGACAAATGGTCCTTGCCTGTCTCCTACACAGAGATCAATATCCATTTCCTAAGACATTTATTTAGGGATTTAATACTGCCAGTAGTTCTGCCTGGAGAATTTTTTTTCCTATAAAGTTTGTCTCAACCAATTTTTTCCTCCTTTTGTTCCCAATTCTTGACCTTCTTGCATTGGGTTTTCCTCTACCACCACCCCTTTTATTTTCCTGCCATATGACTATTTCTGTGTTTCAACTCTGTGCCACTTCTTTTTTTACATTACTTAGCAACCAATTTTCAGCAAAAGAAAATGTAGGAGTTATCTACTCCTGCATAAAATTGCTATTGATGCCATTAATACATGCAAGCGTACAACATTATACTGTAAAAAAGAGTGCATAGATATATTCCCCATATATACTTCTTTCATATATCTAGAGATGGTACAGAAAGATGATAGAATATAATTATATATTTTTAGGTGCAATACAAGATATTTGCAGATATTTAAAACGTTTACACGCCTTTGTTTGACATTTCCAAAACCCTTCAATAGGGCTCTCTTATGGTATAGAATATCTTATCTAAAGCCAGGGCAAGTCTTTTATATGCCCCCTCCTCCAAGGAAATTCCAAAAACTGTGGATACAAATGATTTTCAGAAGTTGATAAATGATGTATAAGATCCCCAGATACTTCTAGTAACTTGTCAGCTATCATACTGACTGAGGCAATTGCAGTGACAAAGTCGTCAGAAATGGAAGTAGACTCTGAAAGCCAAAGCTTGAGAATCTTCCTTAACATCTGAATAATGAAAATTAGTGATTTAGCTGTATTAATTTATTTCATTTATACACCATTCTTCTATACAATGAGGTTACATCATTCTCTTCTCCTCTGTTTTATTCCCACAACTTCCCTGTGAGGTCAGTAAGGTTGAGCATGCATGACTGGTCATCCAGTAAGCTTCCATGGCAGAATGGGGATTCGAGCCTAGGCCGCCTAGATCTTAGTGTGACACACTCACCACTACACCACGCTGGCTTTTAACTCACATGTAGCCTAAAAAGCTTGCTTTTTAACTTAGATGTTGCCCCAAATGAAATATAATCCTAGAATCTAAAAATATAAGTTCCACCACTTCCAAATTCTGATACGAAAATTCTAGCATCCATTCTAAAATCAGCTGCAAAATTAGCCCTGTATTTGACAGCAACATCAAACTGCTCTCAGAGGCTATCCCAAGATTTAGAGTGAGGTGCTATGAGTATGCTGAGGATATTAAGCTCTCTCTCTCTCTTCCTCTCAATCTTTTCATCCCAAATCACCTATGATCATTTATCTATTGTGTTACAATATTCCATTTCACACCAGATGATCTTTAGTTTTGCAATAATAGTCTTCATGTGATGGAACCTTTACATCTTATATAAGCTTAACCCATTAGTACCATTCTTTTCATTCATGCATGTGCCTAAATAAACACTTATCCATCATATGAAATGATGGAAGAGTGGTCAACAATCAGTATGAATATGAGTGAAACAATCATGTTCAAAAGTATCTTAAAAGAAGGTGGTAGCAATATTGAATGAGTTTACATGCATATGCTCCAAAGAAACACATTGCTCGTTTAGGACTGAATGCATCTATTAACTGTGTTGGGTGAATGGGATATCCATGTTCAGTGGCAAAATACCTCTGACTGTCAGTTGCTAGGGGTGGGGATTGGCAGTAGCAGAGGGAGACTTTGGCTTCTGCTCTCCTTCTATCTAGGAATCTGGTCAGTCATGATAAGAAATGGGATGCTGGACAAGGTGGACCATTGGTCTGATCCAGCAGGGCTCTACTTGTGCTCTCAATAGCCATTCCTGTGCTCATATAGCTGTGTGGCAGGCAGATGTTCAGCAGACATGGTTCATACATTAATGACTAAAAGTGTGCTTGCCAATTTTTCCTCTGCAAGCAGATTCAGCCATTGTTACAGAAGAAAGGTCTTACGCCTTTAATAGCTTCAAGGAAGGGAGAAGAATTGACTGAGGTCTCATTTCTCCCCATCACAGTGAAGCCATAATGTACTGGAATTAAATCGTTCTCATCATTTCACATAAGTGGATCAGGTGACTTTAGGGGCTTAAACTTGTTTCATGTTAAGTATTCTGGCCTTGTTCCAACAAAGTACTAACAGTCAGGCCTCCCAGTTTTTGAAAATGGATACTGCAAACCAGAAAATAAATAAAAAGTATTATGGTAACTGTGATGATAAGTGAAGGTTCAAGAGAAAGGATGAGGTGTGAGATGGGTTTCTAGAGCAAACAAGTCTTCTTTTCCCTTGTTATGGTGTGTCCACATTAGAGATGGGCATGAACCGGGGAAAAAAACCTAACCTTGTGATTCCTCAAATTTCACGAACCACGAACTTTCACGAACCTGCCCCTGGTTTGCAAACGGGTTCATTTGGTTTGTGAAAACCATCACTTCTGGGTCAGCAGAAGGTTACTTCCGGGCCAGCAGAAGGTCTGCAGGAAGTCCATCCCTTGTTGCCTAGGAAACTGATTGATTGGCACCAGGCTGTCTGCAGTGACGAACCAAAAAACAAAACAAACGAACCAGCCTAAAGTTCATGGCAGTTCATCAGAAATGGGATTTGACAAACTGCTGGTTCGCGAACCACGAACCGCCCTGGTTCGTGCTTAATTTTGGTTCGTATTTCAGTTCGTGCCCATCTCTAGTCCACACCAAAGGCAAAAGATGATTGTGGAACTTTAGGCATCCTTAAGATAAATATATGCATAGTTCAGCTCCTTTTTAGACTTGGAGGCCAAATGCCTCTTTTCAGTGACAATACTAAAGCTACTTTCCTGGAAGTAAGAACCATTGAATAACATGAGACTGACTTCTAACTAGACCTAATTAGGATTGCGTCCATCTTCTTATTGCAGCCTATGTCATTGTCATTTTATATATACCCCCTGCAAGTCCTTGTAGGTTCCTTGCCACGCAACTGGACCATAAGGGGAGGCTGCTGAGGGGGGAAGGTGAAGACAGGAGGGCAGACAATGGAGGGTGGGAAGGAGAGAAAGAAGCAGGAAAAGGGGGAGAGACTGTGGAAGACAGGAAAGGGAAAGAATACATGGTGGGGAGGGAGAAATGAGATGCCCCCTGCAAGTCCTTGTGGGTCCCCACTTATTATAGCTAAATGACTGGAAAAATTACTTGACTTTATTTACAACAGCACTCCTTGTGCAAATGTGATTCTTCCATTTTTTAGTGGCTTTAGAGACTCAAATAAGCATGACTTTGAAATGAAAACCTGACATTCCCTATCAGGAACTTGAACAAAACAGTAAGTATTCTTTGCTGCTTTACTGAAGACTCCATCATTCCCCTCTTCACTCATCAGCCAGGCCATTGTTCTGCCTAGGGCATGAGAATGAAGAGAGCGAATGGATTTAAAAGGTGACCTCAGGCCAGTCACATCCTCTCAGCCTAAGCTACTTCACTGGGTATTGTGAGGATAAAACGGAGGGGAGGAGAAAAATGTTTGGGCCCCCACTGAGGAGAAAGGTAGGGTATAAATGAACAAAATATAACATAATATATATTATTCCTGGTTTTGGGAATATATTTTCACTACTATGTGTTCTAAGCATGAGAAGAATTGTACCATTTGTCAGTGTAAACGAGAACCTCTGAGATCAGGCGCAATTGCCCCCATTGGTTCTCCCTTCTTTGAAAAAAGACTGGAGTAGTTCCAGTGATTTGTGCTATTGAAGAACAGATCTGCTCAGCAACTGTCATGACATCGAGATGAGATCCAAAGCACTCCTACACTCTCATTCAAAAAAAAAATCTCGACTTCCAATTAAACGTGCTTGGGATTAGACTGGATGTATGATTTGCTGAACTCAATGAGACATAACTTGCAAGTCAGTACATTTTTGCGTTAGATTGTATTTGCCTAAAGGTTTGTAAATCAGGCAGGCATTTAGAATTATACTGAAATGAACTGGAAGCCAATTTAGACAGCAGAGCAGTGGAGCTGCCATGCCTGCTCTATGCAGAATGGAGACGTAAGCTAAAAAGAGAAGAAACAGAATTCAGACTTGTTTTTCAGTAGCTGATGTTTATTCACTCCATGGACTGCAAAGTTTGAAAATAAAATGTGAATGAAAGCATCAGGGTCCTGGACCATTTCTTCTGTTGTATGTACGTATACATATCCTTTTGCCTACTTTTTCATTCTTTCTTGCACCTTTCTTATCTTCTTCTTGAGAATTCTTGCCATCCTCCGCATTCTTTGATACAAAGCCACCTATTGGTTGCCCTCCACTTGAGATACTCAACCTGGCATTTACAAGAGCCCAAGCATTTGCAAAGTGCCCACCCAAAGGAGCAGGATCCTGGAAGAGGTGAGGGGGAGTGCCATGTGTCAAGGTGTTTAAGAGCGGCTGCAAGACCCTTTTATTTGCTAGGTCTTCTAATGGGGTGTAGGCTGCATTTTTGTGGGGGATGGAGGTTATTTTTATTGCACTTTGTATATTTTTGCAATCTGGAATTGTAAACCACCTTGAAACACAAGGAAAAGGTGAGGAATTAAATATTTTTTAAAAACAAGCCTGTGCACATGATGCTTTATAAAGCAGCATTTGCAAGAGATCAGTCTCTGCTGCCAAGAGTGTAACAGCTAAATTCAGACTTAGTGTGCGTGTTCCAGGTTGACATATTGTGGCTTTCCAATCTCTGCATCAAAATTTTCTTACTCTGATTTTTTCCCAATAATTATACAAATTACACACATAATTTGTTGCAATGTTCACAAGTTGCTTTGTGTCTGCTTCTCCTGTCAGCTGTCTCTCTCACACACACACAAACTAAGGAAGCTTTTTCAGTCTGTTCATTCATGCCAAGTCTAGTTCAGACTTCTTCTCCAATAACAGCAAAATGTGTAACCAGAAATATAGCCTGTGTGTCAATCATAAGAGGGATTTTCCTCATTGGCTAGAACAATGGATGTCAGGAAAATGAAAATTGGGAATTCAGCCTATTGTCTGAAGAAACACCATGTGGCATGCTGAGAATCCACAATAAGCTTAAGCAATTGGGCCATATGGCAATCTTAGTGCCAGGAATACAACCAAGAAGCTGGAGAGATTAGAATAAAGCTGAGAGAGTGGGCATGGGAAAGGAAAGGACAAGGATGTTATTTAGTATACATCTGAGAATTTACCTTCTGAGTAAATTGATGTTCTTTGAATCTTCAGCACCACAAGAGCAAGCTTCTGCTTCCCCCCTTCCCCCACCAAATGAATGCTTTTGTACAAAAATGATTTAAAAATATTATTGCCAAAGCCTCTATGTTGCTGGCAAAATTCACCATTGAAGTAATGGTGTAGATAAGGACTAGTATTATAACGGCAAATACTTATAACTGTATTCTCTATCAATACAGAACTAGGGGTTTTATCCACATGAAAGAAAAGCAGGATATAAACTATGTAGTATATCTCGGGCAGCAGGATTGGTCACTTGTGTACAGATTGTTCAGAAAAGGGCACCTTTTTTCCAAATTGTTCCTCATTTTTTTTTGTACAGAAGAAATGGAGTTTATTCCTTATGCTTTCCCCATCTTGTTATGTGAAGCTAAGCCAGAATATATCAAAAATCTCCTTGGTTTGTTTTTTAGAGGAAGCAGCCCTTCTGTCTTTTGTGGTCAAAGGTACTATAGGAATACAGGGTTTAGTAGGCGCTACAAAGAGCTGGGATCAAAAAACTATCCTTCGTTTCAATTTATTTCCCTTTGAACAAGAATTTATTCAATTGAGTCTAATTATGAATGTATAATTTCCTTAAACAGTTATTTGCTTATATCAGGATTCCCCAACCTTGCTGAACAATTGGGCACCTTTGGAATATTGAGAACAGATTTTGAGTGCCACAAGAAAATGGTTATCAGGGAGGTTGGATCCAGTAAAAAATGTTAGGAGGTTCTACAATGTTCGCAGCTGTTACTTAAAAGTTCACAGCTGTTACCTGCATAGCAGTCTTGGGTGCTTCATTAATGCCCAGAAAGGACAAACAAAATATGAAAACATTTTTCTCATTGAAAAATAGTATAAAGAGAGAGATTGTGGTTTTGAGACTCAAATGACAAGGGAGGGAGGGAGGGAAGGAGGGAGGTAGAAGGAGCGTGTTCTGGCTTCAAACTTCATGTCCAGCTAGTCTCCTTGAGGTAGGATTTATCCTGCATATGATCACTTGGCAAGGTCAGGTGTGCAGGAACAGGCAAGGTCTGGGGCAGGATCACACACCCAGGAGTTACGGCCTGAACTGGCTGATCCAGCAAGACTATCTTCTAGGGTAGCCAGGTCTCTTCACTCTCCCAGTGGGCGATTGGCTGGCTCTTACCTCCCCTCCTTCCCCTCCCCTCCTTCTCACGTGTACACGCTCTCAGCTGGTGTGATGACATCACTTCCGGGAAGTGATGTCATCATGCAGGTCAAAGAGCAGCCTGGGAGCACTCCCACGCTTGCCAAAGGGCTGAATGCCCTCCCCTGTGGGGCCCAATTAAGCCCGAAATGGGCCCACTGCAAAGCACGTGAGCGCGCTGCTACAGGTCATGGAAGCATGCTGAGCTGCCCCTGGGTGTATCATGCTACTGGGGGTGCCCTGGGAGTGCACCCCTCTGCTGGCCTGGTAAGTGGGGGTGGAGGATGGGAGGTAGGAGCAGGGGATCCCCCACCCCAGGTGCGGGGAATGGCATCTTCCCAGGCCTCAGCCTAAATAGGCTGGGAGGTAATTGGTCCCAGCTGCACTACCAGCAGGTGCTAGAGTTCCTGAGGCTATGGTGTCCACTGGCCAGGAACCTGAAATTAAGTATTATCCACAGCACCTTGCTCTACCAACAGGTGGATAGGGTGCAGCCAGTCTGGCACTTCACCTCTTCTGTGCCACCTTGGCCCGGGCCTCCCACAACTACTCTTCCTGCAGACTGGGAGAGGGTCCTGGGGCACTATAGGCCCAAGTTTAAGTCCTGCTTGGTGGAGATCTGGTGGCTATCTCAGGAGCTGGTAAAGGCATTTCCCTTGTAGGCTATAGCAGGGTAGCCTCTGGCACTAATGATACATAACCTGCAGGCATCTCTGGAGTGCTGGTCCCTCCTGGGTCCCTCTAGTCCTCCTCAGCCATCCACTTTGACTCCCTGAGCCCCTCCTATGAGAACTCTGAAGCAGAGTCACTGAGCTGGGCAACAGAGCAAGCCAGAATTGCTGCTCTGCCAGGCACTGTGCCTGGCTTGTACTGGCCAGGAGCCACCTTTCCCAGGCTGAATGACATTTGCTAACTTGGATCCATTTGGGAGGGAGAAATGCCGCTGACTGAGAAATTTGGAGAATCAAATAAAAATAAGACACCTGCTGCTGCTGCTGGTGGTGGTAGTGGTGGCAGCGGCGGCGGCGGCGGTGGTAAGCACCCAAACAAGAAAAACTGCATGGATTTTTCAGAGGGAGGGGTTTGTAATGCCAAAGACTTCTGAATGTGTGTAGTCATTCTGGAAAATCACATAATAACCTGAAACAGTGATTTTTGTAAATACTTTCTGCTCAAGAATTCTGGAATACACACACCTGGATATAATATTGGCATTTGTTGTGTATTGTATTTTGATGGGGCTGTGATGTAGTGAAGAGCATCTATTTAACATGCAGAAGGTCCCAGATTTAATCTCCGACTTCTCTTGTTAGAGGAATCAGGTAATAGGTAATGTGAAAGATCTCTGCCTGAGACCCTGGAAACTGCTGCCAGTCTGAGTAGGAAGTAAGTAGTTCCCTTCTCCCAGCCTTCACCCCTCCCCCATCTCTGACTTCATTCTTGGTGTGACATGGAAGTGCTCTGGAGTGTGTGCACTGCACACATGTGCAAGATAAGTCTCTGGATTAGGCCCTCCATACACACCCATCCCTCACATTTATGCTCCAGGGACCTGGCAGCCCTACTGAGTAGACAGTACTGACTTTGATGGACCAATGTTCAGCATAAGACAGCTTCCTTATTCCTTTACTGTAGGAATTGATCCTTTATTGATCCTTTCTTCCAGCCCTCCATGAGTATTTACTTCATTTATAGACCATCTTTGTCATAGACACTCAAGCACCCCCCTCCCCCATTCTGTTCATCTTTGCAGGGTTTGCTGGTGGTTCCTGGCCCTAGGATGGCACGACTTTATTCCATGAGGAAGAGGACCTTTATAATTGTGGCACCCTTCCTTTGGAATGCACAGTCAGAAGGCACTTGCACTCAGCGGGACCTATTGATGGATTGGAATTGGCAGAACTATTCTGGCATGCCTTTGCTATCTAATATTCTTTTGTGGGGTACAGCAAATTGCTGTGCTTTTTTATCTACGTGCAATTTTTTTGTTCTTCTCAGGGTTTCATATGCTGGGGTTGGGACTAGAGTGGCTTTTAATTATTGCATTAGGCTGCTTTATTGTGATCTTATTGAATTGAATTGAAACGATGCCCGTTGGGTGAAAAAATACAACGGGCTCTAGAAAAGTGATTTGGCAGGCCCCCTCCTGGTGGCAAGCAGGCATTTCGCAGCAGCCTTGAGGCCAGAGTCATCAGCAATGTACCTGAGCAAGGATAAAAAGTGAGTTGTCACCAATATGGCTCACATTTTATGTAGTAGGATTATATTTTTGTATTGTTTTTAACCATTGTAATTATGAACCACTTTGAGATATTAACTGAAGAGAAGCTGAAGTTGAATAAATAAAAGTTGAATAAATAAATAAATTAAAATGTTTAAACTTGGGGTCTTCCAACTTCCTTGTCTGGTATTCTAATCTTTATACCACTCTGGTGTGCATGGTTATTGCACTGTATGCAACAACAACAACAACAACAACAACAACAACAACAACAACAACAACAACATTTTAAAAAAACGTTCTGGGAACTATCAGTGGACTTTAGTTTTGTCAGGTCTTCTGCTATAGCTGGAGACCTACCTTCAGCAGTCTTCCAACACCTGTCTCTGCTTAGTAAGCTAGCATGCGGGGGGGGGGGGAATTGTTATTGATTCAACCGTGTGATGTCATTTCCGTGGTAAACCCAGAAGCGACATGACACTGCTCTAGGATTCAGTGGAATTCTATGATAAACACCTAGCATTTCCACTGAATCTCCAAGTGTCATGGCATCACTTCCAGGTTCAACCCGGAAATGACATCATGCTGTCAACATGACAGTACCCCTCCCCCCCATGTCCCTACCTCTGAGTCTTCTGCTGGGTGTCAGCTACTGGCTGACAACCATAGTGGATCTTCAGGAAAAGCACAGGGGGGAAAGGGGAGGTATGCAGTAGGACTGAAGAATCAGAGGAAGTCACAACTTGCCTTACCAAAGACGGAAGTGCCCTTAAGTCTTCAGAATGATGCAGCACAATACAAGCTGCTAAGTGTTAATCCTAATACTGTCCTAATAACTGTCACACAAAATTGTACTCAAAGACCTTTTGAATGACTAAATACTAGAAATGACTGTGTCTGGAATATACTAGATTCAAAATGTACATAAAACTCAAATGAGTGTCTGAAATTTGTATCAGTGGCAATACAGCAAACTGTAAATAGTTGTGTGTGTCTTGATGCTTGTGCAGAGATAATATTATGTATCACAAGTTGAATTTTTCCAGCCCTATGATTTAAGATGGATTACATACAGATCTGACATAATAAAAAAGCAGAGATAGGTGGGCCAGAAAGGGGTTGGTGCTTTCTTTTCCTCCTTCAAGCAATAGAGCAGCTTGCCACTGATGTAGACTTCTGCCTCTGCAGAAGAGAGATAATTTTATTTTGTAGAAGTTAGTTCCAACCAGTCATGTAGAGTATTATAAATTAGAATCATAGCCAGATTCTAAACATATTTACTCGGAAGTTAATTTGGACTTACTTCATGGTAAGTATGCTAAAGATCTTAGCATAAATTATAGAAGCGGACAGGAGCTTGATGTACTGCAAAGTTATTCCAACTAGTCATCCTTTGGGACCATCCAGAAGAGTCTGAGAAATGTTTCTATTCCTGTAGAGACAGTTCAAGAAGTTTAAACTTGCAATGGTAAACACCCTTGCTTGGAAGCAGTGGTATAGCTTGGGTTAGCAGCACCCAGGGGAGGAGGTGGCGCCCTTGTCCCTGTGCATGTGTGCTTTGCGCGCACACTCTGAGCCCTGTGTGATGACATCACTTCTGTGAAGTCATCGCACAGGGGCCGAAGTGCGCCCGCCCAAGAGCGCTCCCGTGGTTTGAGTGTTTTACCTCATTCCCCCTTACCTCTTTGAGGCAGCTGCCCACGCCACCGCTGAGTGCCAAGCTGATGGCAGCGGCACGAGCAGCAGCAGTGAAGAGGTAAGGGGCGGGGAGCCAAGTGTGGCCTGAACTGCAGGAGTGCTCTGGGGGGTGGGCTGGGAGGCAGGCCACCTGCTGTGACACCGGGGTGCCAGGCTCACCGGGCACCAAGTTGGTGGTGGTGGCATGGGTGGCTGTGGTGAAGAAGCAGGGAGGTGGGCCACAAGGGCAAGACCCTGCCCCTGCCCCCAGAGCACTCCTGCAGTTCAGGCTGCTCTCCTCACCACCCCTTACCTCTTCTCCACAGTTGCCTGCACCACAGCTGGGTGTTGAGGTGGTGGCAGCAGCGTGGGAGGCTGTGGCGAAGAGGTAAGGGGTGGGGGACGTGAGCTGCCTGAACCACGGGAGTGGGGTATGTCTGGAGACAAGCAGGGAAGCGGGATGCCTGCTGCGCCGCCTGCTGTGCCTCTGGGGCGCCTGGCTTCCTGGGTGCCAAGCTGGCGGCAGCGGCGAAGAGGTGGGGAGGCAAGTGGGGGCACTCCAGGGGTGTGTGGACATGGCACCCCCTCAAAATTTTGCACCTGAGGCGGCTGCCCCGTGACCCTCCCCACACTATGCCACTACTTGGAAGTAAGTTCATTAAAATAAGCAGCATTCACTGCTTTGCTAGGTTCAGCCCATGGCAATTGTAGTTAAAAGGAACAGATTGTAGGAAAGCTTTCTTTGGAATACTGTGTACAGATCCAGTTGCTGTAACTGCAATGACTTATTCAATGACTTATTCAGTACCATCCTATGTAGATTTACCCTAGCTGAAACCCATTAAAGTCAATGGGCTTGGACTGCAGTAACTCTACACAGGATTGTACTGTAAGAGGGAATTAGATTTATGGAAGATAGGCTCATCAAGCCCTGACCTGGATAGCCGGGGCAAGCCTGAGCTTGTCAAATTTAACTTTTTCATGGTATGAAGCTAAAAATTAGCCCAATCATGGCTAATTAATGCAGATTAAACTACTGCTAAATCAAGTGCCAGGCAGGGTTTTCCTTCTTTTAACTTAGGTTAAATTGGAGGACACTCACTGTAATGCTGATTACACAAATAATGTTGATAATTTCAACAGGCATGACTATTTTGAGATGGGGAGGTTAATGGCTCTGGGATGTAGTAAATTCTATTCATGTTAAGCAGATTTTCATAGAAAGATAGGTAAATTAAAGTGCATTTCCAAGTTGTATTGATTCAAGATGTCCATGACTTCCCAGTAACATTTAAACATCTTTTTTGAAACAGCACCAACAAAAAAGCTTCCTCCCAGGAACATTTTTAAAGACAAATATGGATAATGTTGTTGAATTATATACACTGTGAATTATATACCCCTGCTTGCAGGGAGGGCAGAATATAAATATGATAAAAAAAATAAAAAATAAAATAAAAATAAATATTTCATAGAAAGGTTTATTCAGCCATGTGCTTCAACCTCTTTAAACCAATATGTCTGTGACAAACAGAATGGCTTTAGGATCTGGTTCATAGTAAAGTATTGGCTTGCATCTTATGCAGTGCTAATGGAGCTGTGTGGCATAAATGATAACTTTCCCCTCTCACTTGCAGTCATCTGTGTGTGGTGCCCTGTGGGTCAGTAGAGTCAATGGACAGGAGTCAAAGTGGGAAGCTGCAATGAAAAGGAGGATTTTGTGAAAATCTCCCTCGTACCCTTCCAAGGCGAGAAGTGCCTATTGTTGGCAAGGTGTCTCTGTAGTAGTCAGGAGGACACTGAAATTGTTAAGAGTAACAAAGCTTTATTAATAGTACTAACAAACTGGATAGGAAAGACAAGAAATAAGCCTAGCTGCCTTGCTTAGTTGAAAGAGTTCCAAAGAACATAGACAAGTAGAAAATTCACCCTGTTGCTTGCTGCCTCCTGCAGAATCTCCTCTTCTTTGTACACAAGATGTTGCTATATGCCAATAACTATTGCATTCAAGTGATTGAATAAACAATACATCCCACCACCATCTTTTCAGCCCCAAATACTGCCACTCCTAATGGATGTAGATGTTACCTCTATGTGGGCTCATGAAATGACTCACAGGGGCATGAGGAACAGCTTTGCTGCTGTTGCTGGTGTGAGAGTGGCACCGTACGGTACGCCCCCTTCCATGGCACCTGGTGTCCCCTCTGAGCAGGGGGGAATGAGTCCCTCCCACCCTTTCCACGAAGGCAGGAAGTTGGGTGCTGTCTGCTGCCACCGCTTTGGACCCCGAGGGGCAGCTCAGAAGCTTTTGCTGAGCTTGACAGGTTTGAGCTGCACAGTGCACCCCTATCCATGTGTACCTGCTGTCCTCTCTGTGCATGGGGGGAATGGGACCCACAACCAGTCACGTGTCTTTTCTGCGAAGGCAGGAAGGTGGTTGAGGTCTGCCGCTGCTGATTTTGGGCACGAGGGGCAGCTCAGGAGCTGTTGCTGGTGTTAGTGTGGCACCGCACAGTACCCCCCCTTTCCATGGGCACCTACTGCCCCCTCTGAGCAGGGAGGAATGGGTCCCTTGCCCTCACACCTTTCCGTGAAGGCTGGATGGTGGGTGCTGTATGATACTTCGACTTTGGGCCACGAGGAACAGACCAACTACTGTTGCACATAAGATTGTACGTCACGGTGGCCCCTGCCAACAGCAGTGGCGGTCCCCTCTGGGCAGGGGTGAATGGGTAATGCCGCTTCGACAGTCATGTCCTTTCCGCGAAGGCAGGAAGGTGTGGTGCTGTGAGCTGATGCTGCTTTCTGCCACAAGGAACAGCTCTGCTGCTGTTGCTGGTGTTAGCATGGCACCGCATGGTACCCCCCCTTTCCATGGGCACCTGCTGCCCCCTCTGAGCAGGGGGGAATGGGTCCCTCATCCTCACACCCTTTCCATGAAGGCTGGACGGTGGGTGCTGTATGATGCTTCAGGTTTGGGCCACGAGGGACAGCTCAACTGCTGTTGTGCATAAAATTACACGTCACGGTGGACCCTGCCAACAGCAGCAGTGGGCCTCTCTGGGCAGGGGTGAATGGGTAATGCCGCAACGACCAGTCACGTCCTTTCCGCGAAGGCAGGAAGGTGAGTGATGCTGGTGACAGCCTCCACTGTGACACAGGGGGAACAGACAAGCCTCTGCCACAGCAGTCTGTGCACTCCTTCAGGGTGGATGTGGGATCCCTCCGTCCCGGTCCTGCTGCGCAATGTGGCCAGGAAGCCTCAGGCTCAGCCCTCCTCTCCCACACAAGTACATGGTCCCTCTTCTCACCTCGCCCTCTGCGGAACACTGAGTCCCCTCTCAATGACCTCTCCAGTCCTGTCCTATTCCATCCTTTCCGCAAAGGCAAGAAGGTGGTTGATGCTGGCAACAGCAGTGGCGGTCCCCTCTGGGCAGGGGTGAATGGGTCAATGGGATCCTCGGAGGAGGCCTCGCAGCTGTTAAGATCTTCTGACTTCACAGACCCTCTTTCGACCTCTCCCTCTCTGGAGCACTCTGACCCCTCCAAATGACATCTCCTCTCCCTCCTGTCCTTCCATGGGGGGGGGGTGCCGCCGGCGAACGGTCAGACCCCCCGCCCCCTAAAGGGGAGGTGGCTCGTTGTTGTCTCCCCGTGCTTGCCAGGCCTGGCGGCCGCCGTCATATCCCTTCTTCTAGGTTGCACCGGGAATACCAGCACGCTCCACTTTGGACTGGTGGTTGCAGGGGGATTTTCCCACTTACCCCTCCAAATGACATCTCCTCTCCCTCCCGTCCTTTCCAGCAAGGCAGGAAGGTGGGTTCTGTCAGCTGCCACCACAGAGTAGCTCAGTGGAAGCTTCGGAGGAGGCCTCGCGGCTGTTGATGGATCTTCCCACTTCCCCTCCAAATGACATCTCCTCTCCCTCCTGTCCTTTCCAGCAAGGCCAGAAGGTGGGTGCTGTCAGCTGCTCCCTCACTGTTCCTCAGTGGGACCCTCGGGTGAGGACCCTCGCTTGCTGGGGGATCAGGTCCTCGTCCGAATAACATGTTCTCTCCCACCCATGCCGGGAATACCAGAGCGCTCCTCTTTGGCCTGGTGGGCGGGCACATGGGTGGTGCCGCCAGCGAGCAGCCAGACCCCCGCCCCCTAAAGGAGAGGTGGCTCATTGCTGCTTCCCCGTGGCCACCAGACCCGGTGGCTGCCATCAACACCCACCTTCTGTACACTGGACCAACATCAACCAGTGGCTCTAATTGTGTTGAGTGGGAGTTTCCTGGGGGCCTTCGATTGGAGAGGGTATAACTCCAAGATTCCTTTTGCAATCTTGTCCAAACTTGCATGATGGCTGTAGGAGAGGCTGCAAAAGACTCCCCGGGAATATGGGCTCCGTAAGTGCCATGGGGGCCATTCTACGCCCCACGAACTGTGAACCACGAACCAGTTTGGTAACGGGAAATGTTCGTTGTGGTTCGCAATCTCGGGATCATCGTTGGCACTGAACCATGAACCACTGGTTCATTAAATTTTTTTTGTTCGTGGCCATGTCTAATCACTACCTGCTCACACAGCCAGTGATGTTTTTTCATCCTGCAGAGCTACAAATGATATTCTATAGAAGTAGATTAAGGACAGGAGAAAATCTCAGGGCCAAACTAGATGAATCTTTCCATTTTTAAAAGGGAAAATAGCATCCATTCAGGACCCTAAGAGGGAAGTAGGGGCTTAACCATTCCCTCAACTGAAACAAATCCCTGCAATGTTATTACCCAAGCAGGAGTGAGGGGAGAGCCCAAGAGGCTGTGCTGGTCTTATTTTTTTCAAGGCTAATAACTGGTGGTGGGTGATCAGTTTTTATTGGTGAAACCAATCCACGAGGAGGTATTGTGTGCACATGCGGCAGCAGAAAGGGGACCCCTTCCCCACACTGTTTTTGCGCAGGAAAAAAAATTGAGAACAAAGCAGGAGCTCTCCCACTCCAACACCCCACCCCCACCCAAAGCTTTCCGAGCCCATTTGCATTCTCCTTTTTTAATAGAAGCCATTCTCAGGAGCTGCTGTGAGACTGTGGGGAGCACAGCTTGGCTCTGTGACAAACTCATAAAAGAAGTAATGTCTAGAGTGACCCCTAGCAGTGGCTCTTAATGTCTCAGGCACAGACCATTAACCAGAGATCTTATGAACTAGAAATGTCAGCAATTTAAGATTGGATCTTCTGTGTACACAGCATATACTCTACCACTGAGCTATGTTCTTCCCCTTCTGAATTTTATTACCATTTCCTGTACCTGAAAATAGGTAATGTGAGTAACTTTTCAATAAAGGGTAGAGGTGAATGTTCACATTTGATTTGTTCTACTCCATCAACAAGCAGACATTTTCAGATTAATAAAGTAATTATTTAAATTTTACATCAGTAGAAAGAATAAAAGTAAATTCAAAAAGAATATTAGATGTGGGACCTTGGAAGCTCACTCATTTTGTAAGACAATGTACTTTCTAGTTTTAAGTGCAATCGGTGGTCTTAGAAATGTGAACTTATTATATAAAAGAAAACTATTTCCCTTTCATAGCTATACATATTTCCTTTTTCCCAAGTCCAAGGATTGAAAACCCTTGTAAACTGTTCCAGCGAACACGATAACAGATGTTCTCTGTATTTCTATATCAAAGCCTAATCTTTTCTGAAGCTGAAACAGGATGGCGATAAATCTTCATAAAGAGCCAGGAAACAGGAACACGGGTGTGTGGAAAGGGATCTGTTGCTATTGGAGCAGTAGAAGATTTTTTGCTTTAAGATTTAAAATAAAGTGTATTGGGACAAAACAAAACACCCTCATCTGAAACTGTTTGCACAGTCAGATGGGAATACTGGTTAACAAACACACTGCTAATAATATTTTCCACTGAAAAAAAAATAAGTTTCCCCCCAAAAAACTTTGATTCAAATATGGAGGCCTTTTTAACTGAAGAAAGGATATTGGGATATCAAACTTGCTTTTCAGGGATAAAAATGCTGCCTTGAGGAGGCGTTGCTTTTATGCCTATGATCTTATTGGCATATTTATGGTTAGTGTCTTGTTCTGTCATAAAGAGATGCAGATCAATGGTTGCATGTTTGTGTGGGTTCAAAGCCTGCTTCAAGTACCATGTGTTATTTTGTAATAAGTGATGCCAGATGCACAAAAAGCCAGCAAGGTTTACAATATGGAACAAAAATGGCCAGCGTGGAAAATGTTTGTTACTATAGCACTGACTTGCCTAGGAATAAACTTCTTGGAGAGCTGATAATACAGGTTGGGAGGGACTGTGAATAATGACAAGATTATATTTTTAATATCTGATTATTTACATTTAATAAATTTACAGTGTAATCCTAAGTATGTATACTCAGAAGTCCCACTGAGGTCTACATGCTAAATTAAGTATGTTTACGATTGCAGCCTTAGGTGGTAAGAATTGCTGTATGTGTCCAGAAACTCAAGAATGGAAATTACAAATTCTCATATGGTTGACTGCCAAATTTATGACATGCATTAGGTTTTGTTATTTTATACTGCCCTCAGTAATATATTATAATGTGCTATGTACTTAAAACCTTTGTGGTTGACCAGTAAAATGAACATTTACACGTTCTATTCCTTTTCTATAATAGATCCTAGTTCCCTCAACAAAAAAAACCCAGGTAAATATACCAATGCTGTGTAACTTACTGTGAGTTCTCTTTTTTCCTATTAAGATTTCTTAAAATTGTTTTCCACATATGACAGTCAATATAAGAACAAATTCCATGCAATCCTACCACCCACTCTCCCCCATCCTCTTCCCCAACATTGCCCATGAACAAGAAAAGAAAGAAAGAGCTGCACACACAGGCAGCTAAGAGTAGATTTTTTTAAAGGAGAGTGAGAATGTGGGGTTAGGACAGAAATTGCCAAGGTCAGATGAGTGGACTCCCTTCTGGGATTAATTTTAGAACCTCCCCCTGATACAGGCTGGAGCCAAAATTCATCCTTTGATTTATATTCTGCTTCTTTTCAGATTCAACTTAGTGTTCATTAGAGATGGGAACCAGAAAAAAAATGAATCATGCAGTTCATGGTTCGTCAAATTTCATCAACCCCAAACTTTCACGAACCTGCCCCTGGTTCGCAAACCAGTTCGTTTGGTTCATGAAATCGTCAAATCCAGGTCAGAAAATCATCAGTTCTGGGTCAGCAGAAGGTCACTTCCGGGTCAGCAGAAGGTCTGCAGGAAGTCCATCCCCTGTTGCCTAGGAAACTGATTGATTGGCACCAGGCTGTCTGCAGTCATGAACCAAAAAAAGAACCAAATGAACCAGCCTAAAAATTCGTGGCCGTTCGTCAGAAACGGGATCTGATGAATCACGGTTCACAAACCACGAACCGGCCTGGTTCATGCTTAACTTTGGTTCGTATTTCGGTTCATGTCCATCTCTAGTGTTCACCTAGCAATAAACAACCTGTTCTGTTAGACATTAATAATACATGAATTTTTACCTTTATATTAAAAAGTATCATATACATGTGGTATATGGCACAGTTCACCTGATTAAGACATGAATAAAACAGATTTTGTCATATAGGCAACCCATATGACCATTTAGAACTAGTCTCTTTGATTTTAACAGTCAATTCTGCACTTCCAAGTCTTGCAAGATCCCACCAGCACAAGGCTTTAGTCTCCATTAGTAACTTGCTAGGTCAGTGCCTCCCATAGTCTCCTGATTCAACTTTGCTCCTGTTTGGGATTACACTATGAATATCCTAGTGATAAAAATGTCAAAGTTAGAGCCCAGGCTTTGCCTAGTATTGTATTCATATATCATGTGTCCTCAGTACTTTGTGGATTGCTTCTCAGTACTGAATTATTCCCTCCTCCCACTACTTGGCTTCCTCATTAACACCTCATGCCCTCATGATGGCACTTACCATCATCTGAGCATGACGATTCCACCTCTGAGGCAATAATTAGGGTCACAGGGAGGACCATGAATAAGAGATTCAAGTCCAATTCACCTCATTTCATTGTTCTTCCTGGGCAGGCATCCATCATAAAAAGCTAGCACAACAGGGTCTTAAGATCTTGACCTGGAATTTTTTTCCATCTTCATTTTTTAAACTTTTGCAACATCTGCCTGATGAAGGATTCTATAGGACTCAAAAGTATGCACAATATTTTGGCGTCATTTGGGTTTGCCTTAGTAAAAAGTACTACATGATTTTCTTCCTTGTTCTGGATTTTGCACATATGTTTACAACTCTTTTCATGTATATAATAGGTACTTCAAAGTAAGTTGGGTGCAGCACAGATTGTTAGAAGCTTCTCTGTACAGCACAGGGTCATCTCTTTTGCTGGCATCCCTATAGAAAATGTAATGCATATTTTGGCCTTGTGGGCTTATTGTTATTGAGAAGCCAGATATGAAATCATCACAAGATTACTTTTACTTGCCACCTTCACATGGTTAACAGAAATGCACATTGTGTAACCCAAGTTTTACCATTTCTAGCAAACCTTTAATTTTGCTAGCCTCCTCCAGGAGTAAGAAAATGTTAGAACTGACTCTGAGTGTTTCATCTGAAAAGAATGTTCATTAATTCAAAATGATAAACAGTGGAATCTTAGGCAAAGTTATGCCCTTCTAAAACCATTTAATTTAAAAGAACTTACAATGCTGTAACTCTGCTTAGAATTGCACTGAATTTTTACCTAAGGTTGACTTCATCATTCAGAAACCAAAGCCAGTAGTAAACCTGGGTGTCAGTTGCTTCTCTCTTAAGCAAGAGAAATGCAATACAAATCTCTTCATTTTCTGATCCAGATATTTCCACAAACCAAAGCTGCCATTTTTATTTATTTCTTTTCCATCCATCTATGGCTTTTCAATAATCTTCTCTTTTTGCCAGCAGACTTGTGGTTAATTAATTAACTTCATTTATACACCATTACCCCCCAGTATGGACCCAAAGCAGCTTACATCATTCTTCTCCTCTCCTTTGTTTATCTTCATAATAGCCCTAGGTTGAGAGTGTGTGACTGGCCATGGCCTTTTGTGATTCCTTTCAGACCTGCCTCTGTTCAGTTTCAGGCTTTCGGAACATTGCAGTGCATGTCACCACCGGTTTTTTTTTAATTTTGAGCATGCGTAGTAACATTTCTACAGCTTCTGACAGACAAGCCCCCCCCCCACATGCCCACCCCACTCTTCCATAGAGGTAAGGCAGGACCTCAAATTTGTACGGCCCCGGCTCGGATGAGGGGGCTCTTGTGCTCCACAGCTCAGCTGTGGAGCAGGAGAGCAGGCGCCCCAGCCAAGCCCCGGCTTGCTGTGTGCTCAGCTGAGCACACAGTGAGCCGGGGCTCGGCTCTTGTGCTCCACAGCCCAGCTGCGGTGCAGGAGAGCACCCCATCCAAGCCCCGGCTCAGCACGTCTCAGCTGAACCAGGGTGGGTATGAGTCTGCTCCCCCCTCACCATGCCTTATTCCTAGGGAGGAAAGTCCTGCCTTACCCCAAGAAGAGTGGAGTGGGGGGGGGGGTTGAAGGGGCAGCAGGAGGGGAGGCTTGTCTGTAAGAAGACATAGTAACTCAGGAACATTACTATATGTGCTCAAAGTTAAAAAAAACAAAATGGGTGCTGTGCAAATTGAAGTCCTACCTTACACTAGGAAAAGTGGGGTAGGGATAGATGGTTGTCAGGAGGGCTGCAGAGCAGCCAAAAAAATGGCAGAAAAGGAGTTCAGAGAGCTGAGTTTGGTGGGTGTGGTTAATTCCACACAAACCAATCAGCTCCCAGGGAAAAGGAGAGGGGAAGAAGCACTGCAAAACATTCACATTGGTATTAACTGGGTCAGACCCAACTGGGCAGCTGATTAAAAATTAACATCGGGGTATGTCTGCAGGAAGAAAAATTGAGGTAATGGGGAAAAAGAGCAGCACCGCATCCCATGACGAGCTTGCAAGTGTGAAACCCCTGCAAACATGGGATGTGGAACAGGTACCGACACGCTCTAAGATCCTAGTGTGAAAAGTACCTTAGTCAAACATGCTAACCACTAAGCAACACTCATTCTCAAGCCATACTGCCACACAAAGTCACACTGATTGTGTAACAATAGTGCATTTTCTTCTTCAGGAAAGCAATACAGTTTAACCTCTCTCTTCAAAAAACTTACACCCTCAGACGTTTAGTCCTTCAGCTTCCAATATTTTACTGTTTAAAGTAGGAAGCGAATACTAGTTGTTTCACCTTGATGATAACCCACTAATGGTGAATTATTCTCCATTACAGAAGGAAGAAAATAAACACCAGCTGGAATAAACAACACAAATCGCTTCTGTTTTTCTCTATTAGTGATCCATTGCCACACTTGCCAAAATACTAGAAGAGTAAGTGCTTTTAAAGAAAATAATATATTTCAGTTTAGTGACTTGGCTAAGCAAACGATAGTAAATAAAGATGAGAATGTTATTGTAAAGTTTATTGCCTCAGGGGAAAAGGCTGGGAGTGTTAAAAATATGCTTCAACATTTTCAGCATGTTTGAGTAAATTCTAGCCAAATGCAAGTGGTTAGGCTTTAAAAAGTTCTTAGGATTCTCTTTCAATTCTGTAAGTTGATACTTATCAGATGCTATATAACTTCTGAGCAAAGGAGCATGTTCTGGCTATTGCTAGTGTTTCTGAGTTCAAACCCCAAGTACTGACAGGTATAATTATCTAATCTAGAGGTCACCAATGAGTGTATGAATGAAGCTAGAAGGGCCTGCACAACAATTCTGAGAAATAATAACATTTGATTTATATACCACCCTTAAGGACATCTTAATGCCCACTCAAAGCAGTTTATAATGTATGTTATGATTATCCCCACAACAAAACACCCTGTGAGGTGGGTGCAGCTGAGAGAGCTCCTAGAAGCTGTGACTGATCCAAGGTCACCCAGCTGGCTTCAAGTGGAGGAGTGGGGAATCCTTCAAGTGGAGGAGTGAGACCCAGTTTGATGTAGTGATTAAGAGCATGGGACTCTAATCTGGGGAACCTGGTTTGATTCCCCACTCCTCCACTTGAAGCCAGCTGGATGATCTTGGGTCAGTCACAGCTTCTAGGAGCTCTCTCAGCCCCAACCCACCTCACAGGGTGTTTGTTGTTGTGGGGATAATGATGACATACTTTGTAAACCACTCTGAGTGGGTGTTAAGTCATCCTGAACGGTGGTATATAAATCAAATATTATTATTATAAACCCGATTCTCCAGATTAGAGTCCCATGCTCTTAACCACTACACCAAACTGGCTTTCCACCCACTCAGAGTGATTTACAAAGTATATTATTATTATCCTCATGACAATCACTCTATGAGGTGGGGCTGAGAGAGCTCTGGAAGAGCTGTGACTGACCCAAAGTCACCCAGTTGCCTTCAGATAGAGGAGTGGGGAATCAAGCCCTGTTCTCCAGATCAGAGTCCTGCCACTCTTAACCACTACACTAGACTGGCTCTCAATTCTGAATATGCTGCCTGAAGTGTACTTCTAAGCATATTGGAGTGTCTTTCCCACACCAATGAATACTTTTAGACAATACCCAGACATTTAGATATTAGGATGTGACTTCCAGATAGAGGGTGCAGTTTTCCATAACGGTTTATCTCTAGCATTGCAAAGCCTCTAGCAAAGGCAGTTTTTTCATTCATTTGCATCTACTATTTTTTAATCTATGTAGGCTTTTGTTTCTGATGACATATAAAGGAGAAAGCATATCAAAATATCTATTAGGCCTAAGAAAGGGGGGGGGGGGAATCACAGAAACTTTTAATCTGTTCCTAAGCTATTGCTACAAAGAAAGATGTTGAAGCTTAATCATACAAATGAAATTGGGTCACTTTAAATCTCTGCCAAATTATGACAGATACATATAAGCCACTTACCTGTTCCCAAATAAAACTACCTTGTCTTGTCTCAGCAGGTAGCAGGTTGGAGCAGAAGAGAGTGCTTATGGGTCAGTGCATGAAAATGTAGCTCTTCATTGAGCTCTTTAGTATAACAAAAGGTGACATGTATGCCTGAATTACCCAAGTCTAATATAAAGTCAGACATTCAGTAAAAGTTATGCTGTTGACTACTCTAGTCTATTATTTAAATATGTGTGCCAACAGTTCAAGAGTTATTCCTTTTTCAGAGGAAATGGATGAAGGATCTTTGTCTTGTTTTGTGCAAGTCCCAAATAGCTACATAAAATAACTAATGAGATTTTACAGTGCTTTAAAATATGGATTTAAACTACTTTTTTACCAGTTGCATTTATTCATTTATGTTTATGTAGTCAAAGAAGTCCTTTCTATGCTAACCCATGCTTTGTAATATTACTGTAATGCACTCAACATGGGTGCATTACCCTTGAAAACAATCTGGAAAACTTTGGCTAACAAACTGTGGATGTATGCCTCCTCAGGAATGTTGAGAAGTGACTATATTCAGCTGTAATACATTAAATGCCTGCAGGTGTGATTCTGGGCCCAGTGTGTTGGCCTTAACTTTAAAACCCTTCATGACCTCTCCCTTTATTAATGCCCATACCTGCTGCCAGCTAGGAATGCTTGAATTGGATAGGCTCACATTCTGCTCACCAGTCATGAGCAGGGAGCTGGTTATTCAGTAAGCTCTTTGGCTGTTTGTGAGCATCTCAAGCCTGTTGGTCAGTTTACTTTTCACCTACTGAAGCAATTCAGTACAATACAATGCAATCAGCAGTATTTCATGTATTTACATTCTCACACAGTATGATAGAAATCCTAGTTTCCCCTTTCCTCACAGACCCGTAGGCAGCCAAGTGTGTAATTAAAGAGTGAGCAGTCAACATATGATTAGATATAGACACTGTTTTTTATAAAGTCTTTCTATTCTGTGTGTGTTCATGAAACCAGTATTTTGAAGTTAATTTTGCACAACTGTATTGGTTGAAGTCCCCCCTTCAATCATGTATTTTTCTGAACTTACCATCAAAGACCTTGTTGAAAAATCTGTTTCTGGTAGGTAATCATATTGGTCTGTAGTAGAATAGCAGGATTTGTATCTAGTGGCACATTAGAGAACAATAGGATTTTTAGGATGTAAGGTTTTTTTAGAGTCAAAGCTCCCTTCTTCAGATACCATTGAAATCAAATTCTGCTGTTGAAAAAACTGTTTCACCTGCTGCTCAGCTACAAAAGCACCTGTGATTACAGATGGGCACGAACAGAAAAAAAACCACGAACATGATGTTCCTTGTTCATTGCTGTCCACAAACAGGGACTCACGAACAACCACAAACATGGCCCTGTTCACGAACATGTTCATAGTTGGCTGTTCGTGGGGGCCAGCAGGCTCTCCTCCAACCATCATCCAAGTCAAGATCCCTACTGCACCACTCCCAGAAACCTGACCTGAGCAGACACCAGGAAAGGTACCAATAATAAATAATAGCTTGGCCCCAGAGCCTGGCAGCAGCCCTAGAACTTGAAGAGGTAGATGCCTACCGCACCACTCCCAGAAACCTTACCTGAGCAGGCAGCAGGAAAGGTACCATTAATAAATAATAGCTTGGCCCAGAGCCTAGCAGCAGCCCTGGAACCTGAAGGGGTAGATCCCTATCCCACCACACACAAAAGAAAATTCAAGCTCCAATGCACTCTCTCTATCAAAATGCCAACAGCAACAGTCTGCAAAGTCAGAGCTGGGAGCCCCCCTCCCCCCTGGTCTTTGCTCTCTTGTTGTAACAAATTTGGAGCTCCACACTTGAAAGGAAGACCTGCCTATCAAGCTAAATTGGGCTTAGATTGGGGTTTCCAGGGCAACAGCAGGAGTTCAGACAGAATTCAGACAATCCCTGCCTAAGTTGCCAAGGGAATTGATTGCAGGTGCCAGACTGTCTGGCTTGACGGACAGCAACGAACAAGGCTTGCAACAACCACCTGTTCATTTAGAATGGGGCCTCACTAACAGCTTGCTTACGAACAGCAGATTGGGCTGTTCGTGGCCTTCTTTTGTTCGTATTGCTGTTCATGCCCATCTCTACCTGTGATGCAAAATAAAATAAAATTTCACCATTACCACTGTGGTATATCTACAAAGCTGTCCATCAGCTGTTTGACTCGGAAATCATGGACATTAAACACAATATATGTGCCTTCTGAACATGTCCATCCCTATTCATCACATTCCTTCAATCACATAGGTGTGAGTCTTACTTTCCAGGAGCAGATCTTTATAATTGATGACTCCACCTGCATCCTGATTATCCTCTTAAGAGACAAGGAAGCAGCTTTCTAGGATGGCTGCTTTTAGAAGGGTTGCAAAATGTTCTTATTCCCAAAGGCTTTTGTCTATTCTGGTTAAAAGTTATGAGCTGAACTGGATGAGTTGGAAGTTCTTTGTGTGCGCGCGCACACACACTCATGTTTTTTTTTTATGGGTTTTCAGGTTTTTCTTTTTGTTTTAAGTCATATTTTCCCATCATAAACTGCTTTGAACATGTATGGAAGTGGTTCCAAGAAAAGACATGCCCCCTTAAATTAGGTCTTAGTTCATAGTAACCATACATAAGATCAGGCTGTATGGATGCTTTTTTGTTCGGATTCCCAGGTACAGTCCTAAACAGAGGTGCACCCTTCTAAGTCCACTGAATTTAGAAGGGGGTAGCTCTGCTTAGAATGGCTTTTCTTCTTCACATCATGGTCTAGATTTGATTTGCTATTTGCTTGTCTTCATTTTCTAACAAGTTATTGCACTCCATATTCATTTTTTACCCTGAAGCAAGGTGGAATTTAGTTCAGAAATATGTGCTAATAGTTCACTCCATAAAGTTAGTGCTGGTCCATCCACATCCCTTCTAAATACTGAGAAAAAATGAGTATATGTTGCATATCATAAAGATTCCTGAGAGAGAAGTTTTTGTGAGCTGTCTTGCATCCTAAGGCTCTGTTGTGATGGTATGACTCTGAGTCACCCTTGACACCAACCTACACTTCAAAGGCACAACAAAGTCCCAAAACTATAATTGAAAGCTGCTGTCATGTAAAACACAGTCTCTGTCTGCTATTGTGCCAATTGTCTACCATATGAGTGTCACATGTTCAAAGAAATGGAACAGCCTGTTAGAATATTTCAAGCAGACGGCCTGTGTTTCATATTATCTTACAGCATAAAAATCCTTCGGTGTGAGGAAAGGGGGTGTGGACTTTTGTTTGCCATTCCTTTTATGGTGGGGTTCAAAGCTGGCTTCGTGCAGATCAATAGAAATGGATACAATTATAGACTACAGTCTGTTTCATTTTATTGGTTGAGGTGAAAGGTTAAATATGTAGACATGGCCAAAATTAAGAAAACATGGCTTGCAATGTCTCAAGAGCCCAATCAAAATATTCCTTGAGAAGTGGACTATCATAGAGTCAAACTGACCTTTGGTAAAGTTTTGTACAATCTTGACACATAAAGTTAAACCCAGAAGTGATCTCTTTGGTCTGCAGTTGATTGTGTAAATTATCCTTTAGAAGGTTACAAGCAAATATTATTTTTCCCATGACTTTTGTACCAGTATTGGGGCATAATCTTTCAGTACATAAGAAAAGGTCTATTGGATCAGAACTGTGTTCCATGTTCAGCACCAACTTCCCACAGAAGCAAAACAGACGTCCTGAAAGGTCTATAATCAGCACTCAGAAGTCACGCTTTTTCCTTTTGCAATTCCTTCCTACTGGCATTCAAAGGGTTACTGCCTCTGATTATGGGAGAGCCATTTATCCATTATTGGCTAATAGCTGTTGATGAATTTGTTTTTTCTGGAATTTGCCTAATCTTCTTTTTTAGGAGGATAAAGCTAAAAGCCATCACTGATCTTGTGTCTACAAATTCCTTAAGTGAATTACCTTTCCTGTGAGGTTCCTGTGCATTCCAGAGTACAAGCAGGAGGTGAAGCCCTACTAGTGCATCTCCCTCAACGACTCCTCACCCCCACTTTCAGCTATGGGGACCTGGCAACCCTAGCCCTAGTAGAAAGGGGCCATTGGCCCCATGCTCCTACACCTTTCAGGCTGAAATCTTAAGAATACTTAGTAAGAAGTAAGTCCTTCTAAATTCAGAAAAACTTATTTCTAAGTAAACATGTTTAGGTTTCAGGTCTTTCAAGGCTGAGATAAACTCTTTTGGATAATTTCTCCTCTACTCGAAGAATGCAAAAGAATGGCTGCTTCTCCCATTAGGTAAAAAAAGAAGGATATGCCTGAATACTTCTGTGTCCTGGTTGGGCTCCAGGGACCAAGCATTATTTTTCTGGGCCCATACAAACTTGTAAAACGCCCCCCCCCCCCAACACGCACGCATGCACACACACTTACAAAAATCAACACCATAATTCCTCATCCCATACATACAATCCCAGGAATCATGAAAACTTTTTTTTAGTTATTAAATTACTGTTACATAGTCTACATTTTTGAAAAATGCCTGCTTTTGCAACTTTTGTTTAATGATATCACCCAGTCTGAGAGTGCTACAAGTTTGCTAATTATTTTGTAATTGTTCTCTAAAGAAGGATTATTCTGTTAATGTCTTTTTTAAAAAAAATTCTAAAGATTAGACCAAGTAACTTAAAGCTTCATTTTTCTGAACTTTTTTCATTGCAAAATAATGAACTATCCCCCCTAAAGTAAATTTCTTTTACAAGTTCACATTTAGTACAGAAAATGGTTGGCTAGATGGATTAACCCTTCTTCAGATCAACGCCTGCTGGTGGTCCCTGACCCCAAGGATGTTCCCTTGGCCTCAACCAGGGCCAGAGTCTTTTCCGCTCTGGCTCCGGCCTGGTGGAACACTCTTCCAGTTGAGACCCAAGCCTTGTGGGACTTATTACAGTTCTACCAGGCCTGCAAAACAGAGATGTTCTGCCAGGCCTATGAAAATGGTTGAAGAGCTGGTGAACTGTCCTGCCGGTCCCTTGCCTGATTTGCTTTGTTCCTCTCCACTTTTTAAAGAGATCTGTTGATTTTATTTTTATGATTTTAACTATTTATTGTATTTTAAATTGTGGTTTTTATGATGTTGTGACCTGCCATGAGCCCACTTGTGGGGAGAGCAGGATATAAATTCAAATAAATAAATTGCCTGTTTGTAGAACATATGCAGTTTTTGATGAATGCTAGTTTGCTGAAACGTCTTTCAACTTCTTCCATCATTATTGGCAGTGTGCAAAGAATCAGTGGGGCTATGCACACTTCACAGAAAATTAGTTGCCACAGGCTCTATCTCAATATTGAAATAACTTTCATCTTCATTTTGTTTATCTACTTTTCTTAGTTACTGTATTGTTACCTGACTACAGGTTTGAAAAACTGTAGGATAGATTGGTGTCCTTTTTGTTCTCTTCCTTTTAATTTTTTACATTTCTGGCTGTCAGATTTGTATTTACAAACATGGCACATGCAGGTGTGTGTTTGTGATTGTGAGTGAATTAGACACTTGCATATATTTTGTGCCTCTAATCCTATCAAAAGGAACAACAGCACCTGCTTCCACTGTCTTATGGTGCTTTGCTTTGCCCTTCCCGCCAGCTGTTCCACCCCCTTGCCTGTGCAAAAGGAACTCAGGGGCTGGTAGTTCTTGATATGATAGACCCAGGTGGCCCAGCAGTACACCATGTTGCTTTGCGATTGCTGCTCTAACATTGCTTCTGAATTGCTCCTGCAAAGTTCATAAAATCTAGGCAATAGATACATTGATACAAGAAAATACATTTCTATGAATATCCTTGGGCATAATCACTTTGTCCTCAATTGATTCCTCATGATAAGAAGGACTGCAGCCTGAGCAGGGTCCCTCTGGACCTCCAGGCTCCAGTAAAGTGTACCCCTCCCCACATGGGGTGGGGCTCTATTTGGCTCATCACAGACTGAAACAACAATACAGTCTTCCTGTGTTGGATCCCAGCAGTTAAAATGGGAGCACAATGCAGCTAAGTAAAGCCCTATTGATCTTAATACATACATGCAGTTCCAACTGTAGCAATAGAAACTATACATGAAGTTTTGGTAATCCAGCTCAAGAACTGTGCATGCATTATCCACTTTTACACACAGTCATTATTGATCAGGATAGAGACTCCTGTTTCCATGTACACATTGTCCTTGTCAGATAAGAATGTACCCACCTTGTTGTACATATGTCTAGCACAGTATTCATTTTTTAATTACCAGAGAACACATGGAAAGAGCAGATGAAGTCCAGCGTAGCTCCTTTGAACCTCTGCATATTCATCTTGGATACAAAGTCTATGCATGTACAAAGGTATGTGTGGGAGCTGAGCAGAATACCACATGACTGCACAGATGTCAGAAATATCCCAATTCATCCCTCCTCCCCCTCCTCCTCCTCCTGGTTGTTTGTACTAGTTGAAGGTCACCAACCTAATACAGAAGAAGCCAAAAAAATTGTAATTAAATTTAAACGTACATTACATATTGGTAAAATTATAGTAGTAGAAAAATGCAGGGAAAACAATTAGAGCAAAATGAATAGGCAGACTCTCAGATACTTGATCCTAGACTATCATTAGATTGGCTGACTCAGTAGTGTATTTGAATTTCTTGTACATTACAAGCATTTAAGGTATTATATAGTACATTAGATTTATCCAGCAAAGCTAAGGACTAGCCTCTGCACTCAAAGATTTTATGAACTGTAGGGTAAGGGAAAATAAGCTAAATTTCTATTCATACACTAACTAACTAAGCTTTCACAACTTTCATAGCAACAGATAAGAAGTAAGAAACTTACTGATCATAGCACATAGAAAGCTAGGCAGCCTATGCTTTTTTTTTTCTAAAATAGGAAATGATATTGTGTGTGTGCTTGTGAGTTAGCCTTACTCTTCCCACAACAGACTGGTTTCATGACTGTTAATGGAACCCAGCAAGTATGAATTATATCAAAAAGAAGCCTACATTGTGAAGAGAGTAGAATTTATTTGAAGAGTACTTGAAATGCCAACAGTTTGGCGAGAGAACAGCCATGGTCTTGTAGGCAGTTCTGTAAACCAATCATTCTTACCTCTTTTTGCTCAGTACTTAGTAATTCTCAAACAAATAATTTTGCCTTGAATCCTAAAAATGATCAGGACAGTGACTGGCAGATTTTTTCAGTGAAACCTGAAGTTTGGCAGAAACTTATCTGGGATTCCTCAGTGAGCAAGTGGTTATTCAGTAACAGTTGTTCAGCTTTCTAGAAAGGAAGATTGCCTACCACTTGCAATCTGCTCCTACAATCCACAATTGAGAACATCCTAGGTTATGCTAGGATGGTCAACCAAGCTTGCCAGTACCCCACATGAACTGATGATCGCCCTAGAACATTCTTCATGAAACTCTGCAGAAAGCCATGGTTTCATGTTAGATATTTAGGGATTCCTCCCTAGACAAAGCAACTTGAAGGTATAAAATTCGAAAGAACACTAGATTAGAATAAAGAAACAGACATTAAGAGTTTGTTATTATTAATAGGGAAACACCTAATAAAAATAGACACAAATATAATATTTTGTACAAATGAATGAATAAAGATTCTGTTTCTGTAAATATATTTGCTGATTCTTGAAGTGCTGGTGAAAGCATATTCCCATATTGTTTAAACTGAATTTATTAAATTAGTGTTGTACTTATAATGATATGCATACTTCTGGCATGTAAACTCCAATTATATAAAATCATGCCACATTCCACACCTACCTGGGTGAATTGTTGCATTTAAATAACATCTGCAGTAACATGTTGGAGAAATTACTTTCATTCTTGGTCTGAAAAATGCTAGCACTTATTTTCTTCAATGTCATCTCAGATTTTAGAACTGTTGAAGTTTATTTGGCATTGTCAGATATTTGCATTGGGTTCTTTTAAAGCTCACTGCAGTTCTTAAATGTATCACATTGAAAATCAGTCCCAGGAATAAGAAATAGTACTGAGAAAGGATACAAATGGATTAGTGCTGACATTGTATGGTGCAACTGTCCTCAGAGATTTGGCATTTTTAACATAAATGAAATCTGCATATATATATCAAACCCTAAATATTCTGAAAGTACATCAAAGCCTTGCTTAGGATCAGGTTGACCTTTCTGATTTTTGTCTTAGTAGGCTTGTGTTTCTATTCCTTTTGTCTGAAATGCTTCCAGTTTCTATTTAATACAAATAAAATATCACTTTCCTCTTCTGAATTTTTCCATCCACCTACAGGCACCTCATTTTCTCAGAGCCTAAGCTACCTCACAAGATTCTCATTAAGAATACTGTTTTTGGAACACACGTATGAAATTCACAAAGGGGTTCCTGAAACCTTTAGGGTCCTATTTCAAATAAGAGTCCACTTGGAGTTCATATAAATACAGCTATTGAACCAGAAGAGTCTAAATTTTGTCACTGTTGAATCATATTCATATTCAGAAGGAGAGATGGTTGTCAATAACTCTGAAGTCAGAGGAAGGAGAGGTGTAGTTTCCATAGAATGTGGAAAGCAGGAAATTCCAGCATTCCTCATAAATAAGTATCCGCTGTTAAAGACTCTAATAGAAAGATACCTTGTTATCTGATACCACCAAGCTCTCTGTTGTTGCTGTTGTTGTTGTCATATTATTATCATTACTACATTTATAGTCCACCTTTCTCACAGAGACCCAAGGCATATTACACAGAGCAAGGGAGATACAATATAATCAACAGCTAGGACAGTCACTAAGCAAGTACTTTCATGAACAACAGTTAGGATTAAAGATGGGCAGTATCCAAAATAAATTAACAACCCAGCCAATCGTGGATCGGCGCAGGCGACGATCCCCAATAAACGATCCACATCGATCATCTCCCATTCCCGATCTGTGAATCGTGGATCGTGGATCATGGAGGCCAAAGCAGGGCGCACTGCTATTCCCAGCTATGTGGGAAGGTGGGTGCTGGCGGCTGCCGCCGGGCCTGGTGGGCATGGGGAAACGGCAACGAGCCGCCTCCCCTCAGGGCGTGGGGGGGTCTGGTCTGTGTTTGGCCGTCAGAGCTGCCTATCAGGGTTTGCAGGGATGAGATTGGAGTGCCCATGGCTACAGAACACCCCCTTCCCCCTCCCTCCCCTGGCTGTCTTCTCCCAACTGGTGACTGCTTTGCTGCTCCATGGTTGGAAGGAAGCCCTGCTGATCAAGGAAAGCTGGGCTTCCATTCGGGTTTCCAGGGCAACAGAAGGAGGGCAAACACAGCTCAGGCATTCCCCTGGCTCTGTTGCCAGGGGAATAGATTGCTGGCGCCTGAGTGTCTGGCTTCCCGATCCAAGCATGATCGCCCCGATCCAGCCCCGATCCAGCCCCCCCCCCCGATCGCTGCATCGTTGGCTGTGGCCGAACATGATCCACTGGGTCCCGATCGCGCGATCACCATTATCGTGGGGGGTTTTTTATTGTAATGTGTATCGTGCCCATCTCTAGTTAGGATATTCACAGAACAAATACATTAGGGTACGGTAGCAGGGATTTTGAAAACAAGCATAAAGATGAAATCTTCTGAAACAATACATAAATAATATAAATGACATGTTAATCTGGATAGGAAGCTTTTCTGAATAATTCAGTTTTGCATAGTTTACAGAAAGCCAGGGGAGTGAGAGCTTTCCTGGCCTCCTCAGGCTGACCATTCCATAAGTTGGGGGCTACCAGAGAGAAAGCACATGTGTGGGCAGCTGCTGATTTTGCCCAACTGCAGAATGGTATCTGCAGAAGACCTGTTCAGATGAACAAAGTTGCTGTGGTGGAACATAGGGGAAGAGGCAGTCACACAGATATGCAGGGCCTAGGCATGAAGGAATTTGGATGTGATAGTCATGACCTTGAATTGAGCCCAGTAACTGATGGGAAGCCAATGGAGAGACAGTAAAATGGGAATGCTATGCATGTCCCATACTTGTTTACTGAGAGCAAACAAGCTGCAGCATTCTGCACCCATTGGAGTCTCCAAGTCAACTTTGAGGGGAGACCTTTGTAGAATGCATTACAGTAAGTCTCAGTGGTATTGTGGCATGAATCAAGGTGGCCAGATCGACCATATTAAGCTAGAGGTTCATCTTCCAGGTATGTTGTGTTCAGAATAAATATTTGTTTTAAATTTCATTAACTTTCTCCATAACCATACCAGAAATAAAACAGACTTCAAAGTGAATGGCTCATTCTTATTTGGCTGCCGAAGTCTGAAATGGCCCTAAGGGCTAAGCTACAAGTGACGAATGACACAGGTTGGACACTTGTCAGCTTCCCTCAAGTTTTGATAGGAAATGTAGGCATCCTGGTCTTGCAGCTTGGCTCTCTGACTGCTGTCCAATGGACTTTTCAACTGTCACTTGTCCAACATTCCACCAAGCTGCCTACATTTCCCTTCAAAACTTGAGGGAAGCTGACAAGTGTCCAACTTGTGTCATTCATCACTTATAGTTTGGACCTAAGACAGCAAATTTCCCCTTTGGAAATGTTCATTTGCTAGAATTTCATGAACCTGCAGAGATAGAACTGTATTGTTCTGAAATATTTCAACTGAATATGAGGTGGTAGGGCTCTCTTCTGAGAGGTAGGGCTGTCATTCCCCTGCCTTGGGCGTGGGATCCCCTGCTTCCACCTCTTCCCCCCAACGCCACTTATCTGGCCTGCAGGGGGTGCCCCCTGAGGCACCCCCCAGCAGTATGGTGCACCCCCATGTCCCGCCCCCATACCCTGCCACGGCATGCTCCTGTGCCCTGCAACGGACCCATTTTGGGCCGAATCAGGCCTGCGGGGGAGGGGGGATTCAGAGTCAACAAAGACTCCAGAGGGTGAGTGCCACACTCCCAATCCCCCGCCAGGAGACTCAAGGGACCTGGCAACCCTACAGGGAGGGCAAAGTAAACCTGAGATGACTCCCCTGAAATATTAAAATAAACCATGTGCTGTGAGCTGGTGCACTGTAGAGAACCAAATAGCTCCAAATAACTCAAGCAAGTAAGTACCCAATGTGCATTAAAGATTCCAAATATTCCAAGTAAAAATCTCAATTACGTACATCAGTCAGATCCTGAGTGAGAGAAATCCATTCCCAAGGCTTTACCAAAGGCAATTAGTATGGAAGATATACATTTGCATTTCGTGTAACCTCTTATCTCTATCTAGAGCACTTCCTACTACTTTAAACAGTCGTCAATATGCTGAATGATGCAACAATCATGAGAACAAAGCATAAGAGGAGCCAGTAGTCCATCTAATTCAGCATTCTAGATAGATAGTGACAAATAAATTGCCCCACAGTGCCAACCAGGGGTCTCCAAACATTTTGAGCCTGTGGGCACATTTGGAATTCTGGCACAGTGTGGTGGGTGCAGCAATAATATAGCTGCCACAAAATGGCTGCTGCAAAAGATGGAGCCAGCCACAAAATGGCTGCTACAGGTTATCTTCCACCACACACTGAAGATCTTTGTGCTGTGGAAGCAGTTTCTGCCAAAGCAGTATTTGTGAAAATCTGCACAGCTAATCAATAGTCCAATGGCCCCTCAGAAGCCATGCTTTGCAAAAGCCCAACCTGGTTCCATTCACTTTTTAAAAACACTTGATAGGCACCAGAATAATGACCATGGACACAACAATTGTACCCATGGGCACCATGTTGGGAACCCATAGTGCCAACATACAGGACATAGAGTCCAAGGCATCATAGCACAGGTATTCAGATGTTTATGGCCCCTGATTATGGAGATCCCCTTTAGTCATCATGACCTGCCATCCATGAATCTGCTGAATCCCCTTTAAAATATTTTATGCTCGTGACTATCACTATGTTCACTGGCTGTGAATTCCAACAATTAATTACTTCTTAAATAAAGAAGTTTTTCCTTTTGTCTGTCCTAATTCTATTGCCCATCAACATCTCTGGGTGCTCACAAGTTCTAGTATTAAGTGTGTGAGAGAAGCTCTTTGTATCCATTTTCTCCACAATGTGCATAATTTTATGAACTTCTATCATGTCCCCCCTTAGTCATCTTTTTGTAAACTGAAACACCTCAGAGCCTTTTTGTCTTTCCTCATAGAAAAGGTGCTGCCTCCAACCTCTTCATTATCTTCACAGTGTCCTTATTCACATGCCATCTTCTGCACTCTGCAGGGTTGCCAGCTCCCCTGTGAGCCAAATCAGAGGATGGGGTGGGGGGTGGGGGTGGGGGGGGGTGAGGTGGCAGATGCTCCCACACACTCCTACACTGCCAGAAAATTGACGTCATTCCACTGCAATGCAGAAGCAATGGGTGGCTCTGTGGGCCGTTTATCTAAACATCAGCCTCAAACAGTGTTTGGGGCTAGTTATTAGAGAGACTCAACCTCTACCATGACCCATCATTGTCATGTTGCACCAGAAATGGCATAATTTTCCGATGATGTGAGAGTGCACGTGCCCATTTTGGCCACACGGCTCCTGGGCAGAGTGCATGCGGTCAGCTGGTTCCCTGCACTTTTTCTCCCCTGCCAACCAGGTGAGCAGTGGCAGAGGGCAGGGGGTAGAGGCTGGGGGTGGAGGATCCCCCACCCCTTAGCGGGGGAACTTGCAAACTTAGTATTCTGAAATACCTTTTTAAAGACATAGTGACTAAAATTGTACACTATGTAATGTACACTATGTACAATTACACATAGTGACTAAAATTGTAAAATTGTATTCTAAATGACATCACACCATAAATCTATACACGGGCAATAACAATATTAGCCTTTTTATTTCCTAACAATCCTCAGCATAAAATCCTCCTCCTATATTGAGCAAAAGGAATTTGCCTGTTATAAAAAGGACAGAACAATCAGTGTTCACAGGTAACCTGAAAAAGAAAAGGGGGAAAAAAAACCAATCACACCAAGGGTTTTCTGAGTATCATTTTAAGCAATGTGTTGATGTTTTAGTTACTAATATTTCAGTTCCATTTGATAGTTTTCCGGTAAAAGCCTGTCTTTCTGCTGCAATCTCTGCTTCTCAGGCTTCATTAGCACCATGAAGCTATAGTGGTTGCAAGCTCTTGGCAAGGGCTTATTCCAGTTACTGACATTTCTATTTAGAAAGAAAATAAATCTCTTCTAGTTGCATTTCCCTCCTTAGGGTGAACTTAATTAAACTGTTAAATGTCAAATACTAGTAAGCAGATGGAAATCCATATGAGTGGCAAAATGTGTTAGTTACAGTACTCCAGCAAGCGTTTACTTGCTGAGAATTTAGGTGGCAAGTATACAGCAAGCTTCTTTTCCTGCTATTCAAGCAAAGTTACAGAAAAGCCAGGCATGGGAAATACAATTAAAACTATCACTGGCAGAAAAAAAGGCAAAGGCCACATAAAACAGCACTGAGAAAATGGAACAAATTCAGAATCTGCATGATCCAGGATGTCCTAACAGTATTAGTTAAAATTAGGAGTACATTGCAACTAATCGTCCTCGATAATAGTAAATATTGATGCTGAACACAATCTTAAGAACCTATTTTAACCTTAATCAGCTGAAGATCATGTGAACTTGACATCTGCTTATTGCCTTCTACAAAACCGCCTTAGGGCTTATTTGTAAGTGACGTTACAAGTTCCTTGGCTCTGAGGCTATTTCACAGTGCTTTTGTCAATTTATGAATGACTTACATTGGGGTATATCACATGCAAGAGGCCTGTTTTAATTTTAGTTGTGAGTCTGATAAAAAATCAGATCTCCATATACCTGTAATGCATGATGTGCTGTGGGTAGGGTTGTAAACTTGGAGATCTCTTGGAATTACAAGTGATCTCCTGAAACTGCAGAGATCAGTTCCCCTCAAGAAAATGGCTGATTTGGAAGGTGGACTCTATGGCACTATAACTTGCTGAGTTCCCTCCCTTCGCTAAACCCTGTTTTCCCCAGGCTCCACTGCCAAAACCTTTAGGAATTGCCCAACCCAGAATGGGCAACCCTAGCTGTGAGAATAGGTGCAGCTTTGTACCATGTTTATCAATATATCAATCAAGAGGAAGGCCTGCAATTCTTGGATGTGCCAATCTCATCACCCACACCTGGCCAGTGGCCACCCACCCAATCTTCCATTTTATTCACCCTCTAATCCATGACTTTGCTCTGTTTCTTTAGCCCTCTCTAATTTGCCCAGTTGGTATTAGTAGACAAGGTTGTGTTTCTTCACTCTCAGCTGATCCTATTTTTTTAAATAAGTTCATAGAATCATAGAATCATAGAGTTGGAAGGGGCCATACAGACCATCTAGTCCAACCCCCTGCCCAGTGCAGGATCAGCCTAAAGCATCTCTGACAAGTATCCATCCAGCCTCTTCTTGAAAACTGCCAGTGAAGGGGAGCTCACCACCTCCCTAGGCAGCTGATTCCACTTTTGAACTACTCTGACTGTGAAAAAGTTTTTCCTAATATCCAGCTGGTACCTTTGTGCATGTAGTTTTAGCCCATTGCTTCGCGTCCTACCCTCTGCTGCTAACTGGAACAGCTCTTTGCCCTCCTCCAAATGACAGCCTTTCAAATATTTAAAGAGAGCAATCATGTCCCCCCTCAACCTCCTCTTCTCCAAACTAAACATTCCCAAGGCCCTCAGCCTTTCCTTGTAGGGCTCAGTCTCCAGACCCCTGATCATTCTTGTCGCTCTCCTCTGCACCCTCTCAATTTTGTCTACATCCTTTTTGAAGTGAGGCCTCCAGAACTGCACACAATACTCCAGGTGTGGCCTGACCAAGGCAGTATAGAGAGGGGCTATGACCTCCTGTGATTTCGATGCTATGGCCCCTTTGATACAACCCAGGATTGAATTAGCCTTTTTTGCCACCGCATCACACTGACTGCTCATATTCAGTTTACAGTCCACTCTTACCCCAAGATCCCTTTCACATATACTACTGCCCAGAAGTGTATCCCCCATCCAGTATTTGTGCTTCCAATTTTTGTGGCCCAGATGTAATACTGTGCACTTGTCTTTGTTGAATTGCATCCTATTCACAGCTGCCCACTTCTCCAGAGTATTTAGGTCTTGTTGAATTTTAATTCTATCTTCTTGGGTGTTTGCTACCGCTCCCACTTTGGTATCATCAGCAAATTTAATGAGCAGCCCTTCCACTCCTTCATCCAGATCATTGATAAAAATATTGAAAAGTACCGGGCCCAAAACCGAGCCCTGCGGCACCCCACTGGACACCTCCCTCCAATCTGATGAAATGCCATTGACCACCACTCTTTGAGTGTGGTGCTCCAACCAGTTCCCTATCCACCGAACTGTCCTATAGTCTACTCCACAGTCTTCCAGTTTGCCCATCAGAATGTCATGGGGGACCTTATCAAAAGCTTTACTGAAATCCAGTTCTTTAAACTGTTAGGCAATCCAAGAAGTTGACTGTTTCATTTTGTTTTGAAGGCCACACATGCACAGGCACCACTTGTTACTGGTTGGGAAGTTAACTCCTATTTTGTTAAGGCTGTCATAGTTCTCTGAAGACTTAATACCCTCCACCAAACCTTTGTTTCATAAGACATCTGTAGTTAATAACCTGATTCAAATCTGTTCTGATAATCGGAGACCTGTTTGGATTTATATCATTCCTATTGCAGGATAATCCTATGTAAAAAACTATCCTAACATGCAACCTACCTAACTACCTATCTACTTATTTATTTATTTATTTTAAAAAATTATACCCCACCTTTATCCCATCATAAGGAGCATTGAGAGAGCTAAAAAATTAAAATATACATAATAAAATCACATCTTGAAAACCATTAAAATCAACCAAATTCACACAATTAAAACCAGAGCTACTATATACATAAAAAAACAGGAAAAAATTAACGTAATGGGCAGGAAGGAAGGATCACTGAGGGAATGACAAATGAAACAACAAAAAAATCTTTACCCACTGGTGGAAAATGGCAACAGAGTCTCCCTGGGGGAAAGAGTTCCTGAGTTTTAGAGCCACAACTGAAAAGGCACTTTTCCAGGTTGCAACCATCCTTATGTCAGAAGGCAGGGGGCCTTCTGACAATACTGGTCAAGTAGGTTCATAAGGGAGTAGGCAGTACTTCAGCTATTTTGAACTCAAACCATATAAGGCTTTAACGGTCAACACCAATACTTTGAATTATTCCCAGACTGGGTTCCAGTGTAAGTAGGCCTAGACTGGAGTGATATGGTCCCTATGACCCATTCCAATCAACATCTTGGCTGCAGCATTCTGCAGCAATTGATGTTTCCAAATGCTTCATGAGGGCAGTCTAACATTCAGCAAATTGTAATAACCTAATGCACCACAGCGACCAGATCTTCTCAGCCCTGGAAAGTTCACAGCTGGCTAACTTGTCAAAGCTGGTAAAGGACACCCATGGACACAGCAGCCACCTCCTCATTCAGCAGTAGTCCTGGGTCCAAGAGCACCCCCAAACTGCAAATATGTTCCTTCAAGGGGAATGCAACCCCATCCAGACTGGAAGACACCTTAAATCATGGGTGAGAACTTCCACTCACCAATAGCACTTCCATCTTGTCAAGATTGTTTCAGTTTATTAGCCCACATGCAGTCCAGAACTGCTTCCAGGCACTTGTTCAGGGATTCTACAGACACCAGGGATCAGCTAGAAGCATGAGCTAGAACCGAGCCCACATATTGGTGACAACCCAGTCCTAATATATGGATGACCTCACCAAGCAGTTTCATGTAGATATTAAAGGGGACGGGGGACAAGATGGAACCTTGTAGGACCTCAAAACAGTACATCCCAGTCCCAGCCTGGGCAAGTGGTCCAGAAGGATATAAGGAATGATGGTTTCAAAAGAGGAGAATCAACAGTCATAATCCCTCTGTGCATCTCCCTGTGCAGATTATCCCAGGTGACTAAGGCTGTTTAAATCCCATAACCAGCTTGATGTTGTCCAGCCACCACCTGTTCAATCACCTTGCTCAAGAATGGAACATTTGAGACAGGTCAATAGTTATTGAGTTCTTCTTCAGTACTGGATGCATCACAGCCTGTTTCAAGGCAGCAGTGACCACCCTTTCTCTCAAGGAGGCATTAGCTGCCTCTCAGACACAGTCAACCAGCTCTCCCCCAGCAGATTTAAGTAGTCAAGAAGTAGCAAGGTCATACTAGCAGCTGGAAAGCCTCAAACTTCCAAGCATCCTATCCATATCCTGCAACTGAATAATTTGAAAAGTATCCCAAAATGCTGGCCAAGTTAGCACCCTGGCACCATCTGGCTCTGTCACTACTAGACACAGGTACAAACCAAAAAAACCCTGAACCATGAGGTTCGTGGTTCGTGGATTTTGATGAACCAAAACCCACAAACTTGCACGGAACTGGGGCCAGTTATGAACCAGTTTGTGGGGGTAGGGGATGGGGATGGGGTTTGTGTGCCATTTAAAGGGCCTGCCACTTGCAAGCAGCACATCCCTTTAAACTATCAGCTGGCAGGCGGCAATGAGGGGGATCCCCGCCTGCTGCCTGTCAGCTGATAGTTTAAAGGGACCTGCCACTTGCAAGACACAGGCAATATTTTCCCAATACAACTCAAATGAACCTAAACCAGTAACCAGTTTGTGGAAGTTCATAGAAAGGAGATTCCACGATCCGTGGTTTATGAACCACGAACTGGCCTGGTTCGTGCATTTTTTTGGGTCGTAATTGGATTGGTGCCCACCTCTAGTCACTACTAATGTAATGTCCAAGTCAGAATGGCAGTGAGAGATTTTATCTGCAAAATGTTGAACAAAATCATCACAGTGTGCCACTGAGCAGTCAACCTCCTCCTGCAGTCCACAACCATCCTTCCGCAGGCCTCTGACCACACAGATCTGCTCTGCTGGCCTACACTGTGCAGACACAATAGCAGTGGGAAAATATTGCTTCTTTGTTGCCATCTCTGCCAAGCAGTACACTTTAAAATGGGATTTCATCTATGTCTTATCAGATTTGTCCTGAGTCTTCCTCAACTGTCACTCTAGCTGTCTTCCTTGTCTTTTGATTGCCTGGAGCCCCTCAGTAAACCAAGAGGTTACCTGGGCTCTAACATTTGAGAGAGGGCTCCACCGAGTGATCATGTCAACCATCCAGGTCATTTCCTCATTCCAGAGGTAAAGCAGGGCATCTACAGAAGCATCAAGCATATCCACAGGAAAATCGCTACAGCAGTCAGAAAGCCATTGCAACCCATCTGGCTGTGGGAGTGGATCATTTTAATTTATCCCCACTCCTACAGGGTCTTCTTATCCCTGTAAGTCTAAACCCAGTCAAAGACCATTTTCACACGTCTTGGCATAGCACTAAATGGAACGCACCCTCACAGAATGAAGGCATCTTCATGGCGCAATTTCTGACGTCATTGCGCCATGATTACGTTTTTGTGGTGCGATGTCATCAGAAATTGCACCATAAAAATGCCCTCATTCTGTGAGTTTAGCGCTATGCTGAGACATGTGAAAATAGCCAAATATTGATCTATCCATGACAAAAGGACTATCACCAGTTCCCTCCACCCTCAGATCACATTCAACCTGCCCAGGACAAAATATCAGATCAAGAGTATGTCTAACACACTGATTATATGTTTGACTAATTTGCTTGAATGTAGAAACAGAATATTCACAATAAATTGCCTAGGGCATGAGCCGTGGATCAACATTGTCATCTCAGGAAAGGACATAATGGAGTTCTGGGAGGGGACCCACATATCATAATGTGGGACAGCTTTAAATAGTCTTTCCTTTCTGTCATCTCATTGGCTATACCACTAGGCAGCCATTATTTCTCCCTTACCTCCAAATGTATAAAGCCTACCTTTCTCTAAGTGAGATGGGAGCAATACCACCCCTGCCACTACTAGGGTATGATCATATTTCCCAATACTGTCTCTCTTATGCTGAATAACTGGTGGCATTAGCTTTTTCTGTTCATTAGAATCTTTGGAAAGAATTTGCAAAGATCTTTTGTCTAAGGAAGATTATTTGTCTCACAGTTTCCAATGTGCAGTTGCTCCCTCTGTTCTATGTTAATCTGTAATCTCTCAAGGTGTGACAGTGAAAACTAAATTCAAGACTGACTGATCCTGTTCCTTAACTGTGTAAAACAGAGAATTGTAGCAGGTGCACCTTTCCTTCTCTTTTTATTTAGTTGAACATGGGGTAATTTAAGATTACCATCAATTTAGGAGATTCACCATTGTAGTTTAAGAAGCTTTGTTTTATATTTGACCCAGAATAACATGCTCAGAATGTTGAACTTGTTACTGGGTCATGGTTTAAACACAGAAAACACTCTTTCAGGATTCGCTGTGGCTGTTAATCATATTTAAACTGGATTGTCAGTGACAACAAAATCACTTCTGTGCAGTATATGCCCACCCAAGCCACAGACCCCTGGAGAACTTCTGCTAATTCTGCACACATAGGCCATGTCAATGTAGTTTAAACAGAACTTTAATAATATGAAATGCAACACAGATACATAAACCAAGCTGTGGAAAGTAACTTATTATGATGTTATTTATTAAAATACTTACATACCACCTTTCTTCATTCATAATTAACCCAAGGCAGTTTAGAATCATGCTGAAACTGAGTCAAAGTAGAGTTTATATCTTTGTTGGCCAATAGATACACTGTAGGGCATTGAACAAGTCCAATTCTTCATCTGTGTAATGGAAATCACAATATAGTGTCTTGGACAATTCCAGGAAGGATGAATGATGCAAGCAATCATTATTGCATGCCCAGAAACTTAACAAAAAGACAACAGAGCAATTAATAATATTTTATGGTTGGGCATCATCTCTTCTTCCACATAGAACACTCTGTTTCCCAAATAGATGGTCTCCTAATTAATTAGAAGAATTAGCTTAAAGGAGACAAGCAAGAAGGGGTAACTGGGATTCTCCACCTATGTTTTACAGGGATTATTTCCTTAGAGAACTCTAAAAATAAAGCCAGCCAGATTTCAACTAGAAAGGTTTCTTTTAATTATGAAAAGAGAAATAAAAGGGTAAACATACAAACATACTCAGCACACTCAAGAGGCTAACGAAGAGGAAATCAAGGAGGAAAGGTGGGAAAGTAATTTCAGGGAAAGCGATAGTTACCAGTCTTTCTTGAAGATGGAGGTCCATGGAGACAGCAATGAAACAACCAACGTTTCATGGAGAGAAGAGAAGGCACAAAAGGATTTGAGAGTACGTTTATGGGTTTCAGATCAGAACACACACACACTGGTGGTTAGGGATTCCAGACATAGGGCAAAATGCTCCCTGGGGAAAGCTGACATCTTTGCCCCCAAAATAATGACTTAATGAGTTTTCCAGAGGTGGATAATGAATTGGGAGAGGCTTAATGGGTCTACTTGACTATAGGTATAAATGGTGCTTGATGGCCCTTTGAGTACTGAATGGGAAAAGCTACCAAGTTTGGTGAAGAGCATTAGGTGGTGCTTAATCAGGGTAAATGGGTGAGAGGAAGTGAGGCAGGACATGGATGAAATTAGTCAGGAGTTTCTTGGGAGACCTCATTGTCCTAAATTATGCAGCTCTCCAGGCATGGAGGGGGCCATTAGTCAGCTGTTCTGATTCTCCTGTTAAAATATATTCCAGGCGCCTACCTGGCTGGCATCCATTTTGTTTTTCTTTCAGGCCAGGCAGTGTCTTGTGCTTTTGACATATGAGGGAGGGTGTTTATATGATAACATATCTATAAACTGCCCCTCAGCGTGAGGAGGGGTTTGACCACTAACATCTCTTCCTACTTACCATCCATCTACTGCTTTTAGTTTGGACGAAAGGAATTGTTTATATAAGTGGAAGTTAATAATGGTTAGGAAACTCACAGTGTAGTCCTCTGCAGAGTTCCTCCAGTCCAAGTCCATTGAAATCAATGGGCTCTGACAGGAGACACAGAACAGCAGCCTCTATAGACTGTTCACCCACTCCTTCCCTCCTCCCAACTCTACCTGCGTACTCATACCATGTTAGTTCTTACTGACTAAAGGGACTGGATGGAAACTTTTGCTCCCTTGTCAAATGATTTCCAGAAGTTTTTGTATTACATGGAGATTTTTTTCCAGGTTCATTTTATAGACTCAGTCATTTGAATGAGCAACCAAATGTTTTGGTCATTAGGTGAAGTAAGACTTTTTTGTGGTTTTCCTACAGACAGCAGGCCTTTCTCATTACTTCATTAAGAAGCCATATATACAAAGGAGGGTTATTGCAGCTTGTAATGTTGTGGTCTGTGCAGGATAAAATGTGAAACAGCTCCTGGACAACCTGGGGCATGTGTGTTTTAGGAGATATCTGCACAGAGCTGAAACACAGCATGCCTTTTGCCTGGAATTGGAGTTACTTATGGGGGGAAATGAATTCTTGTTATTCTCCATCATACAAATTAAATAAACAAAATTGGACTAGGACTTGTCTTTAAATTGTCATCTCTTGATATAGTTCAGCTTGTTTCTGGGTTTGTCTAGCCCACCTTTCCAGAGCCAGCAAGCTTATGCTATTTAGATTACTTTCATATCATGTGAGCAGGGTAATGGTCAACTGCATTTTGTGTATGGTATTGGGGAAGGATGCATCAATGGTAGTTATAAAATGTTCATTTGTGTTGAATAAACATAGAAGGATAATGGGATCATGTCTGCTGGTCCTATCCCTTGATGTCTCTGCATCCAGCAGATCTGCAAAATATATATCCAGAAGATCTGCACATATATTTGGAAGACTACAGGATTCTGTGCAGATTTTATGTTGAAAATTCAATGATTAGGAGAAGGGTTAACAACTGGGCACAATCCCAATATCCCTTCTATCCCAATACCTCAATATTCACACAATCCCCTCTACAGATGTACATGATGGAGGCACAAATGGGCTAGACAACATGCCAAAGAGATAACTAAATTAATGAATGCAGTATATAAAGTTGCCATCCTGATAAACTAATCTATACTTAATTCCCATAAAGGTCAATGTATACTTATATCTCATTGGTATATTTGTTTGAACTGCATCTCTGCAAATTATAAGTGACCCACTGATTCTTGAGGGAAGGAATAAATGTTGACCAGCAACAACGGAAATGGGTTTCACTTGCCTGCCTGCCAAACAGGAATACCATTTTCCTTTTCCCATTCAGACAGATTTTTTTTTTTAGTTTTCATGAGTTGGGGAGGAACACACTAATAGTGAGAGCCAAATTTACCACGATGTTGCAGCTAGAACTGGAGAAATCACATTAAAAAGTCTGCCCTTTACATGAAATGACAGAACAGAATCACCTTGTTGAATTTATTATGTAAAAAATTAACATTGCCATAGGGCCTTGGAATGTAAATATCCAAGCTTTTCCCCCAGCATCAGTCTCCAACCCAGAGAGCATGTAAATGGGGGAGGGGAGGTATCAAGAGTTTTGCACACTCGTGCAGGGATTTTTCCAGTATTACTACTTTGGTTCTGTAGTGTCCATATAGGCAGGAAAATACATATTCTTGGATAGAAAGATACCTTACAACTACAGAAGTAGTAAAATATTTACCTTAAAATATGATCTAAACAGCCTCTTTACTTTGTGTTTCAAAGATTGCTGCATCATTTTAGAGGTAGCCATAAATTAGACCAACAAAATCAACTCACTGCAGATTACTTTGACACCAGAAGGACACAGCATTGCATCATTGTAGACTTTAGGATACCTTTAATAACTTCAGCTAAATTTTTAAAAATGCCTGAAAAAGAGATTCTTCAAACAGATTAACAGTCATCCAAACAAGACACAAAGATATTCACTGGCCATTTCCTGAGTGGTCAAAAGATAGGAACCAAGTGAATTTCTTTCAGAAGAAACTTAAGAATCCAAGAAGAGCTTATGTTATGTTATGTTATGTTATGTTATGTTATGTTATGTTATGTTATGTTATGTTATGTTATGTTATGTTATGTTATGTTATGTTATGTAGCGTTACCTTACCTTACCTTCTTTAGAACTATCTATTCATTACCAATGCATAGACTGAGCATGTAGAAGAGGGAAAGTGGAGATAAATGTGTGGATTCAATGTAACATTTATTTATTATTTGTTTTCTTGGTGTATTTTTATACTGCCATGATGGACAGACTAGCTCCCGCTCTGCCTCTCTTAAGAAACCAGCCAATGAGAGGGAGCAGAATGCTGGACCAATGAGAATTAAAGTCAGTTGGAGAGAGGGAGAGAGAAGGTTTTTGGAACTGCTGAGAGGAGGCAGTAGAGAGATAGCTAGCAATTAAACCTTGAAATGTTCCCTGTTTAACTCCAATGAGTTTAAATCCATTCACTCCAGTGTTCCATCTTGTAAATAAAAGTTCTTTTATTTCTGTTTTAATCCTGGCTGGCCTGAAGTTGTTAGCTGAGGGGAAATAAGACACACGCACACAAACACTTTCACAACCAATGGGCCAATATATCTAAACTGAATGATGGTGGTATATATATAGCAAAAGTAACCTCTAAGTTACCTTTTCCCCAGTAGCCCTGGGCTGTAACTGAGCAAGGGGAAGTACATACAGGGAACTGTCTGCTTGTCTGGTAGAGCCTCTGGAAGAGGAGAGGGGGGACCCTGTGAGGATTTGGGTCAGAGCTCTCTGCCTGCTAAATTGGAGGCTAGGCAGATGGCATGTGGTGAGCAGCCCTTACCTTCTTGGAAGCCCCAAACCTGTGAAGGGAGGTTTTGGGTGGGTAGCAGAGTGAGTAAAAAGGCAGTGGGTCTGACATACCTGTCCTTCATCCAAGGAGATCAGGGTAGTGTACCTGTTTCTTCCTTCCTCCGTTTTTATTGTCACAAAACCTCTGTGAGGTAGATTAGGCTCAGAGGGAGTCAATGGTCCACGAAGAGCCACAGAATGCAGGAATTTGAACCTGGGTCATTCTAACCACTACACTTCACCAGCTGTTTATCAGCCCCCTTCCCTAAAACTCAGCAGTCACGAATTGCCACACACAAAAGCCGAGCCTGCATGGGCCAGTTTCACCAGTCCAATTCCCATAATGCAGTGTTTTTTCCTGACCGTCTGCACCACATTTGCGGCCATGGTCACTCCAGCCACTATGCGACTTTCCCCCAGCTTTCCTGGGAGTGCTTATACCCCAAATTCTTTTTAAAAATCCACTTTGTGGTAGGCTGTTTCCCCATGCATAGTCTTTGTTTTTGGTCTTTCACCCTCTTCTCCCCTCTCCCACCTCCTGCCAGCCCACTGCATTGTGATTGGCTACTCTCATTTAGCCAGCCACTCCTCCCCTCCTTTCCATTCTTCCCCACTTCTCTTTTTCCTCTTTTTTTAAAAAAAATAATAATAAGTCCAGTGCAGGATCAATGAATTGCTGGTTTGAAAGCACAGGAGGAAATTCCCTTCTTATTCTTTTTGCTTTGGCATGGATAGGATTATTGTATAGGGGGGGGGGGTAAATATCTGGGTATCAAAAATAAAGATTTTAATATTAAGTGCAAATATACAAGCTGACTCCATGCCTTTCAGCTTGGCTCCAGAAAAAGTGAAGAGATATCCCTGGTGCAGAAGGGGCAAGACTCACAACCCACCCACCACCCACCCTCGTGCACCCAGCTTGCCTGGCTGGAATAATTGCCAATAGCCTATTAATGAATTGATCAGCCCTCAAAGATAGAAGTCAACACAAACTCACTGAGGGCCAAGCTACACATGACGAATGACACTTGAACGGCAAGTGGATTGAGTGGAGGGCAAGTGAACAGGGAGAAATACACTTGCCGTTCAAGTGTCATTCGTCATGTGTAGCTTGGCCCTGAGAAAGCTCTTTTTCTATATTGAACACATGACTCAGAACAATGTAACTGAATTTCAGCACCCAAATGTAGGGAACTGTGAAGTGCATTCAGACACCATCTGTGTATTTACACTGCCATCTTCTTAGCACTTTTGTTGTTGCTTGCAATATGTGTTTACTTTGGGGGTAATGTGTGTAAATCTGCATATGTTGTTATGATAACTGATAATTATATGCTCGGTGCTGTTCACACTCCTCACCTATTACCTGGATTTGTTTTAACAAGCATCTATAGTAACTACTGTAATTGGATTTGATTTATATTCAGGTTCTAGCATTCCCCCCTCCTTCCTGCATATCAGTTTATGAGTGTTAGGTCTGGGGGACTAGCAGACACCTGCTATGGCTTCTATAATGTTCCAAGAAAATAATTAGGAAAGGCAACAAAGAGCCCACCTGGGACATGAGCTTCCATGGATTTAAAGCAGCAACACATTAACACCTTGCATAATATGCAGTCTTAGCACTGTATTGCTTGGTTTCATGCAGGTACAACCCTGCCATCTGCCTTTTCACTGTAAAGCTCTGAAGCACCATGCCAGAGTATGAGCTGAGGCACCTCTCTTCCAGTGATCCAAGAGTCCCCTCATCCATCTTCCACTTTGAGCAAAAAACAAGAATTGAACATGTTTCAAAACTAGTGGGAAAGGAGAGCAGCAAATTGATGTATATTTTACTTTATTAAATTTTTTCTTCCCTTATTTACTTTATGGAATTACACTTTACTGTGCATCCCTGGCATTGACCAGACACAAATCTGCTTAATTTCAACAATTCTTTCTATGCATTTCTGTATTGAAATAGGAATTGCAGTCCATGGTTCTAAAAGTCATGCTGGAAATAAAATAGAATAAGATAATAAAATAACAAAACAGAACTGCAACAACAAAATTGTATATCTAATTTGGAAAAAAAAAAACAATTGTGAGGATCCTTAAACCTGTGGATTGGGGCCACTGGGGAACACAATAGATTTTTCTGCAAGCCTGGGGGCATCCCCCAGGCTTGCAGACAAATCTTAAATGTCAAACAAGTACACTTAATACACAGAATGCACAGAAATGCACTGATCTTTTATCTCCATTGGCCAGCAGCAGTGCCACCATGTGGCATGCACCATTGTCCCAGGGAGTGTCGCACTGTGACTGCCAGGCCATCCCTGGGAAGTGCTGTGCTGCAGTGCCCCCAGAGAGCACCAGGCCACAGTAGCCGAGGCCTGCCCTGGCACATGCCACACCGCTTTGCCTCGGGCCTGCTTCAGGGAGTGCCACAGCGTGGCATCCTGGGGAGTGCTGCCAAAAGTAAAGGGGGAAGGGCCAGGGTTTTTCTGGGGGCCAGGCAACAGATGCTTGGAAGGGAGGGGGGATCAAAAGGGGGAGGGTGTTTGGTAGAGAAGAGGGTGGGCAAAGGAGAAGGGTATTTGGGAAGAAGGCCGGCCAAAGCAAACAGCAGGATTTTAGTCCAGTGGCAGCTTAGAGATCAACAAGATGCTCAAAGTTAAGCTTTCAGGAGTCAGAGCTCCCTTCTTCAGATGCTGAAGGAAGCTCTGACACTTGAAAGCTTACATTCTGAAAATCTTGTTGGTCTCTAAGGTGCCACTGAACTAAAAACCTGCTGTTCTACTGCAAACCAACACAGCTACCCACCTAAATATCCTCAAAGGCGAACAGCAATTGTGAGGGAGGGCAACGGTCTTTGCAAGGGAAAGGGAAAGCCCAGCACAGCTGCCTGCAATCCACTACCACCCCTGTGATTTTTTCAAGGCCCCTCTTGTGATAATTGTTATGAAATACAATAACAGAAAACAGTATAATAGAACAAACATTAACCACAAAATGTTAAATATGCCCAACCTCAAGACAGCCCAAATCCATCAATTACACATTCTTCTAAACTGTAATTTCAGATAAAAGAACCCAGTGGTAGTTAATTTTTTTCCATGGGCTTATTGGTATAACTTTCTTACAATCCTTTTAAAGCTTGCCCAAAAGAGTGCCTTATGTATTTTCTTTGGTAGGCTATCCCAGAGTCTAGGTTTTCCACACAGAAGGTTAGAGCACTTACTAATGTTACCACACCCCCACAAACCTGTGAAATTATGTGGTCAGACTTACAAGAGGGGATTAGCTTGCATGTTTGCACAGGGGTTGGAAAACAGGGATCATTTACTGAAGAGGTGGCTATGAGTAGCAATAAGGATGTTTCAGTAGGAAAAGAATAGCAGAGACCAGATTTAAAAGTCCGACAAGAAACAAAGTTTATTGAGTGATTTGGTACAATAGTAAAAAAGCACAAAAACAAATACTAGTAAATACTAAATCAAAGCACAGACCAAAACCACATTCCTTATCCAAACTAACAATATCACAATAACGCACCAGAAATCAACCAATTTGGAGCAGGAATTTCTTCTAAATAGAGGTATAAATGTGAGAAAATGGGGAAAAGGAAAGAGAAGTGAGTGACCAGTCATCCAGATATGAGGACTTAACTAACAGAGAGAAGCAAGTGCCAGCTCTCTGTGTAAGTACGCTGTGAGCTGTAAAACAGAGGGAGATAGATTAAGATGAGAAGCAAAGATACACCTGCCCTAGTTGTGTAGAAATCAAGAAAGAAGGAGGAGGAATCTAGAGCATTGGGAGTCTGAGCTGTAGTCCAGTTGAAGCAAAGAATCAGACTCAGTGATTTCAGAAAGAGTGAAGAAGTAGACTGACCATGGGGTTGGGATAACACGTGAGACCCAGAAGCCAGCTACAAAGGTTTAGAGGCTGAAACTTTTAGTTGCATTGATAAGGGAACAGTGCCTCTGCTGTGACTGGATTGAGTTCAGTTTAGAAACTCTTAATCTTATTGGAAGGTTTGAATTTTAATGAAAGGTAGAAAGACTCCCAAATATGGGCATGATTTAAAAGTATGGGGAAAGTATGAAAAAGTCAACCTGGGGTGATTAAGTTACCTGAGAACTAGGCAGCTCAGGCCTGTTAGACAAAGACTGGGATGTCTTCATAGCCATCCCAGTATCTGTTTTTGAATTACCCAAGTGGCAACCTAATTTACAAAGTCTAGGAGATGGCTGATGGCCTTGACATCCCTTGTGATTAGGTTTCCATGAAACTCTGCCTTGTAAAACAAATTCCAGGATTGTCCTAGAAGGTCGATTATCATCCAGCAATTTGATTAAGCCCTCAGAAAGCCAAAGAATAGAACTATTGTTAAGAGAGTGTCCAGCCACCCCCAGAGGAATCTAGACACTTTCCTGTAAGTGAGTCAGTTTTTCTGCAGCCCGCAACCTGGTATCAATTTCTCAGTTTTAATATCAAACATGGGTTCCCTCCAGCAATCTCAGAAAGCACATGGCCTGAGAAGTCATGGTGGTGACAAAAAACATGGCTCCTGACTCAGGGCTGTTTTCAGAGTTACGCCAAAAGAAGAATACTCAGCAGTTGAAAGGCATAAATTAGCTAAGCTGGCAGCCATAGATGGGCATATATAGAGAGAAGCCTTTCAAATATATGGATTCCAGGTCATGAAGGACTTTAAAGGTTAAAGGTTAAAAGCAACACCTTGAGTTGTGCCCAGGAAAAATAGGCAACCAGTTGTTGTTACAAGAATGGTGTCTTATCCCAGTTAAGAGGCAATCTTCTATATTATGCAGAAGCTGAAGTTTCAGAATTACGTTCATGGATACTCTTGCATGGAGTAAAGTCTAGGGAAATTAATCCTCTTGAGAATATTTGCCATTCCAAGCAGTCCACTTCAATCCAGTCTGGGTTCAGTTTCAGTTTGTTCACTGTTATCCATCTGACCACATTCTCCAGACTCAAAGGCACTGTACTTTGGAAGTTTGACATATAGATATATATCTGGATATTGCCAGCCTATGGATGAATTGCAAAACGATGATCTCATTCCAAGGTCTCCTATAAATATTTTAAAGAATAGGTGAAAGCACTGGTCCTTAAGGAGCACTTCAACTCAGTTCCTATGGTGATGAGTCAGCCTCTCTAACAAAAACTTTGCCATAAGAATGATAGGTAGTTATTCTGAATTAATGCTGAGCAACATTAATTTTGTATGCATGGCATTTAAGTTGAAATCATGAGAACATGTTAGAATTGGAGTAATCTTGGGAAGAGGGAGGTATCTATTCTTCCCTGGGCTCTTTCTCCCTGGCCATGTTTACTGGTCACCCCAGGTATCAGAAAAACAATATGCTTTTCTGTTCGCATACCTTTGAATGATTTCATTATTAGCTCTGCCAGACAAGTGGAAACCGACATACCCGGAAATATTACAGATGGTATGATTTCATGATAGTAACCATTGGTGGTGGCCCATCTTTCCATTAACCCTCAACTTAATTGTGCCATCCTTTCTTCCAAATAGAAGAAACCTCTTCAAGTGATCCAGGATGACTTGGAGGCAAAGATGGGTGATGTTAAGCCATCATATAAAGAAATTAGTGGATGTCTGACTCATTTATTACAAACAAAAGATAAATTAAAACCTGGTTTACAAACATCATGAAAATGCAATATCAGCATTCTGACGCATTTCCTTATTAGACTTAAAATGTCCTTTATATTTTTATGTGGTTAGCCATCCAACCAGGATCCCTCAGTACTATTTTCTATACGTTTTTAAAAGTTTTGTACTCGACTTATGATAAGGCATTCAGTCACCCCTGTTTGTGAGCAACAGTAAAGCAAGGTTCATTAAGAGGTTCTTATTTTTTTTCCTTTAGGCTCTGAGACCCATGATTGCAAACACATGCACTCACAATTTATTTTCTTCCTTCCTATAGCACAGAACAAAGAAACCAGGATTGATAGTTGCTTTGAAATGAAGCCTTGAATAGAGAAACAAAAGACAATGGAAGTTCTATTTCCAAAGCATAGCCCATGCCAATCTTCTAATCTGTAAAACATTTAGTCCTGATGTGTTTGGGAAAAGGGGAGGGATTAGAACAACTTGTGTCAACATCCAACTGTTCTGGGAGAGCACCACAACTGTGTAGGCTTTGATATATGGTGGTGGTAACCATAAAACAATTTGGATACATTCTTTACTAGCAAACTGATCTGGTCATTGACATCTTTATGACAGATGCAAAGTTTTAACTATTTCATTATCATGGTCTAGTCTCCTTTTGCTGTAGACTTTATTGTACTTTATTTAGAAAGAAAGTATATACTGGAATGAGTGGGCTGTATGATTAACAGCACATATCTTACAGTGGGGTCTGTTTTAAACATTTAATTTGTATATGTTTATTCGTTTAGAGTGTAGATGACTGGGGATGGCAATGGCAAACCACCTCGTAACAAAAGTCTGCCAAGAAAACGTCGTGATGTAATGTCCCTCCATGGGTCAGTAATGACTTGGTGCTTGCACAGGGGACTACCTTTACCTATTCATTTAAATAATGCTGTACCACCTTTCTTCTTGAAAGGGGCTCAAGGTGGTTCTTGCAGGCAGAAATAGACAAATCTGGTCACACCCAGTAATGTTTAAAACCATGATGAACACCAATGTAACCTATCTCTGAGCCAAAGTCCAAAATATTCAATATTGCTGCCATAGAATGAAAGGATTAATCTACCTCAAATGCTCCCATGAATAAACCTGCTTTGCATGATTTTCTGAATGCTGCCAGCATCAGTACACTCTTTCTCTGCATCAGGAAGGCCATTCCAAAGGAATAAATCCTTTGCTGGAAAAGCCCATGTTTGAGCTGTGATAGAAAGGAGACAGAGGGAGAGACAGAGCTGAAGCACCAGCTCTTCGGGGTCCCTTTTTGCCTGTTGTCTTTTCTCTCAAAAGACCTAGGCCTGAAACTAGCAATTATTAGAGGAGCCATAAGCTAATGTGAAGTAGTTGAACTCTACATGCAAATATTCTAATATTCAAGGTTTTAATGTATTTAAATAATATAATTCGTGTTTGATTTACTTGGTTACTTTTTAAAAAAACAGCTAAAAATTAGGGAAAGGGTAAGGTTCCAACTTGACTTCTCCAGGGCTTGTGGCTCTACAACAAGCTGCTTGGAGACCTAGCAACAGTGGAAATCTTTGGCACCTACATCCTTGTTCTGTTGAGGTTGTTCTTCAACCTGGAGGGAGGGAGGGAGATTCCTCAAAGTCTAGGAGCCCACCATAGTCCTCCTCACTATACTTGAAGCTCCCTTTACCTCTGAGCCTCTAGATGTAGTTCTCTGACTTCTCTACTGCAGCAAGCTCCCATTCAACATCTAATGGAACAAACAAATTGAGAACCCACTGAGAACCCCTCTTTACCCCCAGATCTTCAGTCTCCCCCAGGGAAAAATAATCCAGAGCCAAATCCTATATCAAGGAAAATGGCACTCACCCTGGTAGTTTATTCTGCTAGTTTCATTTATTAGGATCAAAAATCAGCCAAACATCTGATAGTCAGACACACCCTATACTCTATTCTCATGTGGAGAAGAGTATCACTCTTTAAGGATCAAACCAGACATTGTCTGCTAGGAGTTGGGTCAGGTTTCCCAAAACATGTCTGCTAGGAGTTGGGTCAGGTTTCCCCAAACCTTTACAGACATATGTGAAGTTGGGGAAGGCAGAACTTCAGCCTCCCTCTGCTCTGCACTCTCAAACCAACACAAAATTGCTTCAAACAGACCTCAGACCACTTGGGAATGTTAGTTCCCCAATGTCATGTCTGTCTGTAAAACAGGTTGAGGAACCCACTTTCCAACATAGGGGCAGGTCCAGCTTGGCCTGTTATCAGATATCCTATGCCTCTATCACTGACAGACCAGGAAATTTATTAGATAGTTGTGAGTTTTCCAGAGCACTACTTGGAAACAGGATGCTGGACTAGGTAGACCAATAAAATTCTTCTAATGGTCTTGTGTGCCCAGATTTATGTTTCCACATGAGAAATATTCTTCCTGGGCTGAGAATGTGCATGCACTGTTTGGTTTTGTGACTACAGCACCTTTCCATTTATCTATCACTTTAGCAAGACCATATTGATAGCTTTTCCCTTTTTTAATACAGCCATCAATCTGTCTTGGTTAAGATGCCAAGAATCCATAACAGACAGAAGGTCTGGTAGCATCTGCTTGAGAGAGACATTAGTGAGATGTCTGAGCTATCTATCTATTACACTTTATCTTGCCCTTCCTCTAAGGGCCTCGAGGGAGCATAAATTATTATTTCCTGACTATTTATTCTCAGAACAACTCTGAAAAATAGACTAGGCTAAGAATGGCAGGCTTGAAGTTACCAAATGTGTTTTTGGGCTAGTGGGAATTTGAACGTTGTTATGTTGTGTGCAAGACAATATGCATGGTGGTTCTGAAAATCCTACTGTAGCCCTGCAACATTTATGCTCCTCCAAAGTGATATCTGAGGTTTTCTCAGCAGCAGCACCTTCATCTTTTTGAGTCACCAGTTTTTATCCACTTGTTTGACAGACTGTAATTAGTGTACTACCATGGAAATTGGCATCTTCTTTGAGACATGAAGGAAGGTAGAAAGAAACTTGGACTATATGAAAAAATTATTCTAATAGCTTCAGAACACACAGCAGTTCTTTCATTGGCAAGCCTAAGACTTCTTTTCATATAGACTTCTGATTCTGTTTATCCTTCTTTTGCTCTAGCAAGCCATTTATATCTAAATTATTTGGGAGGAGGGGGGTTATACCAATCATACTTTTGTTTTTAAAAAACGAGTTAATGGCTCTTCTGCTTAATAAGAATGAGTGTTTAGAATCATTCTCTGCCTGACATTTTAAGACCAATGAGATTGTCCCCATTGAGAAGGGGATCTTCCTCAGTTCAAGTGTAGATTACCCCTCCTCCATGCACAACTTGATTGTTGCTAGCTTAAGTCTATTTGGAAAGGGCTAAAGAGAGGTTCCAACGGATGGTGCATCTATTATACCCTGCTAGGAGATTGAGCTTGGGGGGGGGGTCAACTGGAATTGAAAAGCACCAACGCTTCTTGCATTTCTCTGAACTTTTTCTAACTATTTAATTCTGATTCATGGTTATAAGTACCATTCTGATCTGCTACAATCTCCTACTACTATGTGTAATGTTTTAAGTGATAGCGGCAAAACTAGAGCCTCAATTTGCTAATTAATCTAGAAGGATGGAATTCCCATTTACTTACATTTTAACAAAAAAAATTATATCACAATCCGACCTACTTTGCTCATACTGTGAAAGCTGTTAAAGCAGCAGGGATATTTTGCAAAGCTGCTGCAGGATACTGTAATCTGATATATCAACAGTTCAGTATAGATGCTGACACATGGGTTCCTTTTTGTTTTTGTTTTGCACAGCATAAAGTCCCAGGGCCACCCACAACTGTGACAGCATTGACAATTTTCTTTAAAAAGCATATGGGACACACAGTCTGTTTAACCAAAGCACACAGAGGGAAAAACTAATTATCCTAGCCCTGCCATTCCAAAATTGCTTGTTATTGTAGGGAATGCACAGATTTTCCATCCTCTCAACTTATTTTTTGGTATATAACTTATAGCTGCAAGGAGCAATTTGTTGGTTTAAATTATGCATTTTTTGAAAACATACTCAATACTAGAGTCAAATATTTCATGGAGCTCCAGTATTTTCAAAAGTGACCATTCCATTTTTATGAAGAACACCCGTTCAAAAATTGAACCAGTTTTAATCATAATACCTCTTTTCAGTTAAACATTGCATTGATGATTTGCACATGGTTCAAAACAAACAGTATTTCAAGTGGTTCTGCACCTGCATAGTTTGTGGTGTTCAGCACAACAGCTGATCAAGCAGCCATTGCTGGTGCTTCTGTTTGTTGGACTCTGAGCCAAGCTAGAAGTGACGAATTACACTTGAATGGCAAGTGAACAGACTCACATGTATTCCTCCCTGTTCACTTGCACTCCACTTGCACTCCACTTGATCATGTACAGTGAACAGGGAGGAATACATGTGAGTCTGTTCACTTGCCATTCAAGTGTAATTCGTCACTTCTAGCTTGGCCCTATGTATCCCTCATAGTCATCATTTGCAAGTCATGCATCATTTCAAATCAGGTACATTTTTAATACATATGCTACTTGGGGTAGCCTTCATCAGTTGGTAGCATTCAACATGCTGGCATATGCTAAGAACTTACTGGATCAAACTACAGTTGCCAAATTGTAGTGCATGGCCATTTCAACACACGTTGAATAATGCACTTTCAATGCACTTTCGTAATCCTTTAGGAGTGGATTTTTTGTTCCACACATGGAAAATCAGTTTCAAATGTTCACTAAAGAGTATTGAAAGTGGATTATCCAACGTGTGTGGAAGCAGCCCATGAATCTGTAAATAATTTGCAATCCAGATTATAACTTGATTACCTAGATGGTCAACCTTGGGAGTTGAATAAGCAAAACAGGCAAGACTGGATACTAGAGAGGCAAACCATACAACTTCTCTACTATGACAAGTCTAGCAAGTCTGAGATAGATGCCAGAGGGGAAAGGACAGATGCCAGAGGAAGGACAGCCATAGGAAAGCAATGCATGAATATACACAAAACAATTGCAGTGCAATTTTGAATAATTCTGAGTACTCGATAAACAGCAATCCTTTTTGATTGTCCAAGAGCACTGCTTACAATTTGTGACCAAGCTGTGATCAAGCAGAGGAATGTCTGCACATCAGTGGTTTAAATACCATCTTTCTGAGTGCCTTTAAAATGTATATTTTATTTAACGGTTAAACTTTCTATATTTTTAGTAGCAGTTATAGGGGGTCCATCTCAGGAAGCAACCTTATATCCTGTCTATATCTACTGATGGTGGAAGACCCTGGACAATACAGGACTATTGTTAGCAGCAACACCCTATTTTCTAGTCACCTAAAGCTGCAATAGAAATTTATTCAGCTGAGGTTGCCTGTACTTATATTCTCATGTGAAATGGGTGTGAAAGCAGAGCTGTCGCTTTCACTAAACTGCCTTAGTACATCCCACTCTGCTTGCTTTGTCATACTCTAACCTGGGGGAGAAAGCACATAGAGCCACATTGTCATCTCTCACATAGCTGCATATGAAGTTGTGAGCTGATCTCACCAAGTGCACATATGACAGTTGCACAGTCGGAGCATGTGCCCTAAGTGAAAATGATGCTATTGACTTTTACTAGCAACCAGATATAAATTCTGGCTTTTATACAACCATTTTGGCAACTGACACAGAGGCCAAAGATAGGCCAGGGTAGTTTTTCTAGTTTAGGATGCCACCCATTTTGAATGAATACACAAAACACTAAAAACGGACAGCCTATTCCTTATTTGCAAGGAATGACTGAGTAACTAGGACTTTCTTTGAAAAATCAGATTTATGTGCTAAGCAAGAATAGGAAGTAGGCTTACCAGGCCTCCAGCTGACAAGCTTCATTGCTCCCTGCCACTCCAAGCAGTAGTGGGAGAATTTTTTTTAAGTGACATCACCAATGTTCCAATGTCACTTCCAAGTAATACACAGAAGTGGCATAGGGTAGCTCTAGGAATCTTTGGAAACTTTATAGTTTTACCTGCCAGTTGCCAGATTTGGCCTGCAAGTAGTGATCATCCTGACAGTGACATCAGTAGATGAGATTGTCAGATCTCAGCCCAGCTTAAGATGGTAAATGGAGGATCTGATAATATCAGAATCCATCCATACCTCTTTAAGTTACTGACAGGGAAACAAGATATGCTGCCCAATTGAAAGCCTATTACTATCTTGTTAGGAATTAATCTTTCCTCTAGGCAACTTGTTTGGGGCAAGCTATTTTTATGTGACCATCTCAAAATGGCCCTTCGGAAGGATCCTTCTCCAAAGAACTTAACTTCCCGGCCAGTTAGATGCCAGAATTCACAGCTGACATGCTTCTGCTTTCTTCTATGCGCATCTGTAATTGTATCCAGAAGCATGTTGGAGATAAATGCAAGCATAGTATAGTGAGCTCAGAAATAAGCTTAACGCCGCCAATTGCCATTTAGGAGTTCAAGAAAGCGGCGCAATATTGTTGCAGTTTTATTCTTTATATCTATACTGGCCAATCCCATAACCAGTTCATCAGATGATATAAAATGTTATAGCTGCCATGAATCTTCATATATTTACAAGAGGCGAGAATCTTGCCAAACAAAATGATTTATGAAAGGATGAAGGATTACACTCTACCACCACTACTCTCACTCCACATGAAAAAGATAATTGATCTTACTTTCAGAAAAGACACTAAAAATTCTTTCAGAGAATGTACAGCCAGGAAAGGCCATGTTTATGCTTAGCAGAAATAACATCCATGCCCACCAGTTCGGAATAGGGTATAAATACTTTTATGACTACCTCCTTCCCCTTCCATAATTAAAAGCTTCGCTCTAATGTTTTTACAGGCTAGACAGCACAACAGCTTTTGGAACTCATGGGTTTAAAGTGATAAAGTGCTGAGTTACAATTTCCTAATCTTAGAGTGTTACTGAGAAAATGCAGATGCCAGTGCGTCCCTGATCATTCACAGACTGTTATGCATCCCTTTTGACTTCAAGGCCTGCCTGAATGGGTTTGGATACAGAAAGACAGATCCAGGCTCCTGGAAATAAATTTTAGAAGAAAATATGTCAAGCCACTTTCTGATGGAATGCAATCAGTCTTGTGTACAAGCCTTCTTCTTATCATGCGTCTCAGTTTCCAAAAAGGTCACTAAAGAGATGCTACAGTCCAAAGTGTCTTTTGAAATAGCCTGTGTTTTCTCTAACTCCTCACCACTATATTTCATCAGAGAATTTTTATGTCATTTATAGTCCACATTTCTCACTGAGACTAAAAGCATATTACACAGTGTGAGATATGTTGTATTTATAAGTATTGTTAGCTCACTGTGGGTTGTTGTGTTTAATTCTGTTACAAAAACAAAAAAAATAAAAAAAATAAAAAATAAAGAGTTAAAAACACAGTGTAAGATTAGTTCAGTCAATATCAGGAACATTTCCATACACAATGCCATAAATAGATACAAGTTCACAAAGATGTAGCATTAGTAGGAATCCAATACAACATAGTGGTGGTGAGGTCTATGGTTCCTAACTCATTAGCGGATCATCTGAGATCCCCTCCCTACAATACTTCCCTCCTATCTGAGGAAAAAGCCTTTTTGAATAATTCGGTTTTGCATCATTTGCGGAAAGCCAGGAGAGTGGAGATTCTCCTGACCTCCTCAGGCAGGCCATTCCACAGGGTGGGGGCCTCCACAGAGAAAACTCATGTTCAAGCTGCTTTTGATTTTGCCAATGTGCAGGGTGGCACCTGCAGGAGACCCTGTTCAGGAGAGCAAAGCTGCCATGGAGAAGCATAGGGAGGGAGGTGGTCCCTTAGGTATGCTGAACCAAGTCTGTGAAGAGCTTTGTAAGTTAAAACCAATACTTTGAACTGAGCACAGTAACTAATGGGTAGCCTATGGAGTGACTGCAGGATGGGAATGATGTTCATGCTCCTGCTTGCTCCTGCTAAAAGTCAAGCCACAGTGTTTTGTACCAATTGGAGTCTCCTAGTTAGTTTAGATTGGAGACCTATATACAGTGCATTACAATAGTCAAGTCTTGATGTTACCTTAGCATAAATCCAGGTGGCCATGTCGAGGTACGAAGCCATTTTCCAGGCTAGGGAGAGGTTGTAGAAAGTATTTTTTGCAGCAGCCTTAACTTGTTTTTCGAATAATAGCGCTGGATCCACTATAACCCCTAAACTCTTCACCAAGTCTGCAAGGGTCAGATGAACTCCATCGAAATAATAAAAGTTCTCCATTTAATGCCCCTAGCTATCTTCTCGCTTTGTGTTTAAGAAGACAGTTGTGCCAAATCTCTTCATAAGCATGACTCATAAACTTCATGGTATGTCAAGAAGACATTTACACCACATCTTGTGTTCTCAAGAGCCTCATTTGTGTTCTCAAGAGCCTCCAGTGTTGCTTCTGCTCTGGCTTCAGCTGTCTTCTATCAAGCTTATAAAACTGCCTATTATAGCTCCATACATGCATCACAAGAAATTCCTCTTCCATGTTTGCAGCCTTCCAAATAACCTAATCACCACTGCCCAATCCTATTCCTAAGAGGATATTAGATCTCCATCAGTTTGCACCTCATGTTCTGCCAGGCAGCTCTTCTCTCCAGCTGATCCATGAGAAGAATCCTATTTACAAAGATCCACTACCAGAGGCAAAATCTGGCCTTTGAGTATTTTCTGCCATGCCATAAAACTGACAAGATGGATACACTGAGGGATCAGCCTACACTGAGAAATATGGAGGATAGAAATATTACCATAACTCAAAAGATTATCCAATAGCACTAATTGCTTATGGACTGTAAATTATATGCAGGTGAAATTGCAGGAAAGCTTTACAACTTCCCTGTTCAAACTAGATGAGGCTATAGTGTCTGAAGGCTACTTCTTAGTTTGCATTTGATGTTAAGGTATAGACAGTCTGTTTTGTCAGCCGAGAATAGTAAACAATTGAGTTGACAAACTTAACTGAAATGGAGCCTAGCCTTTTTTAAATCATTATGTCAGTGATTGTTATTAGACATGGGCACGAATGGAAAGAAACCCCGAAAAGCTGTTCATTGTTTGTTGCCATCCACAAACAATGAACAGTAACGAACATGACCCTGTTCACAAAAATGTTCATTGTTTGTTGTTCATGGCCCTTTAAAGATCCCTTTGAGCTACTTTGAGGGGAATTTCCCCCTTCACAGTGGCAAAAACGGGACTCTCTGCTGGAAGTACTTTGAAGGGTTAAAGCCAGAAGGAAAGCCAGACGGAGTTCAAACCCTGCCATTGCCAGGGGAACTGATTGAAAGGCCCCAGACTGTCTGGCTTGACGAACAACTGATGAAGGCAACAAACGAGGCTTGCAACAACCACTTGTTTGTTTAGAATGGAGCCTCACAAATGGCTTGTTCGCGAACAGACGAACGGGCTGTTCATGGGTTTTTTACGTTCGTAATGCTGTTCGTGCCCATGTCTAATTGTTATCAAGAAAGGTGATTTAAATGTGTGTACATTCACATGTTATTTGAAAAGATAGAAGGTGTCTTTGGAGAGTCTGGACCTGAGAATAATTTACATCTACACACACAGCATGGTTAAATGCATGATCTCCAGATTTCTGGCTTCAGAAAGAACACATTGGGTATTCAGTGGTCCAAGGAGCACATAGGAAAAAAGTATTTTTAAACCTAAAAATAAGAAAATCCAAATAACTAGAACAAAATGTGAGCGGAAGGACAGCACACTGGGAGAACAGGTTTGAAATAATAAAGCAAGTTTAAGTCACAACTAATTTCACGGACTGAAAATATATAAATCAATTTAACAAATACCAGAAGTAAAATCCAGAGTGGCTGACTCAAGGAAAATGTATATTAATAAATATATTTGAAATTTCCAAATTAGCAAATTTTACTGTGTATTGCTCAGATCAGTTTGAAGATGAAATCTACAAAGCTGTTTCAAGAAAACCTCTCAATCCCTTTTCTCATTCATGCATATTTTCTCAAGTTTCAGCTTAAAAAAATTGAACTTCCCCTGTTTATATGCAGGAATAATTCCATCATTCTCAAAGATCAGATTTTCATCACAATGTACAGGCAGTAACCTTTATGGAAACTGCATTATCATCAGCCCAATAAATCCTGATTTCCTATGAGAATAGACCTTTAGAAACATATAACTTTAATTAAAAATAAACAAGCTGATAACCTGATGCATTTTCAGCAACCCCACATAAAGCCTAGCCTGGAGGAGGAATTTACATGTAAGCTCTGCCATAACAACTATCTGAGAGACTTAATTGTCTTCAGATCCTATATATCTGGGAAACAAAACAAGACCAGCTGACTCTTTTTTGGTGGAGGAGGGGGGAATAATCTCTTAAATATGTCTTGGAGGTACTCTTTCACTTGGAGAAAACAACATAAAAGGACTTTCACTCTGATTTATTTATCTTCTAAGAGCAAAAAGTAAAGGCAAGCATTTTAGAACAAAAGTTAATAATAAAAGACTGATGCTAACTATCTTGAAACTATCGTTGCCAGGTCTCTGTACTCTCCTGGAGGCACTTACTGAGAGGCTTAATCCTGCAATGACATCACTTCTGGGATGTGATGTCATCATGCCAGCAGTGGGCGTGCTCCTGTGCTTTGTACAGGGCCAATTCAGCATTTGGGGGCCTGAAACTACTATGTCTGAAACTACCTCCCAGAATACCTATGTGATATTATCGCTCTCACATACTTTGAGTTTCTCCTCAAAATCATTTTTAAAGACTGCAGGGGGGGCGGTCTTGGACCTCTTCCTCTGTGGAAAACTGGAATATATGTCAGAGCCGTGGCTAGATAATGTCCTTACTCCAGACTACCCTCTGCAATCAGACAACAGTCCATTGGTTCCAAAAGGTTTTTACTGGAGAATTAGTTCATTATAGTCCACTGGCCTGAATACAATATTCAGGATGGTACATATGCATTATTACCAATGACAGGCAAAGCATGAGGTACAAAGTAACAGATCCCAGCAGGCCCAACCTCCCCCCATAGTTCTCAAAACAATCCCTTTGAAGCTAGGAAAGCGAAAGTCTCTCAAGGCCGGTTCTTGGTGGAACAGCGGTAGCCAAAACAATCCTTCTCTGTGAGATAGCTGCCTGGGAACCTTGGCACCTGTGAAGAAAGCACTTAAACACTGAAAGGATTAAAGATGGAGTCGGTTAGGCAAGAACATACATGAGAGCATACTGAACCTGACAATATATACATATCCTTACACTCTTTTATCCCTGCCTCCATTTCCCCCCTCTCTTTGTGGTGCCCTTATGTCAATGTTTAGATCGTGAGCATCTCAGGCAAGGACCAGTATTCTTGTGTTCTGTCAAGTGCTGTGCATATGGAGAGTGCTATATATGTATCAGGAAAGTTCAGCTGCCATGTAGCATAAAGTGACCTTCAGTTTTTAATCTACAGCCACTACATATTTCAGATGAGCGGGTTTGTGCGTGATCATGGACTATACTTGCATACTTACCAAACTGTTGCAATTGCTTGTCCTTACCTTTGCCATGACAACTAAAGAGTCCCTGCAGCTGAAGCTAAACAGCCAATAATTTAAAAAGGGCTTGCTGGCAAGACTGCTACTCCCTGAGGTTGCAGAAGAGAGTGAGTTTTGGACCTCATTTGAAGAATCTGTCACCTCTAGATATTTTTAGAGATTAATCTGAATCAAAGCTGCAGTTCCGTACAGCCACACATTTTGTGGTGTGCATTTATTTCTTTGTACACCCAGGCATTAAAGTTAGCACTGAATACCACTCACATCCGGAAAAAAATTAACCTTCCTCATACATGGTACTGCCACTCTAGTTATTGACAATGGCGTATTTTTTATTAATGTGTTACACATATTCCATTCTTTCTCAGGAACTTCAGAGCAAAGCAAGTTCTGACAGATAAAACTAAATTTTGTTTAACTTTTCAGAAGTTGTTAAACTGTTCTTGGCATTCTAAGACATTTTAGATCACTGTTTAGGTGAATTATTTTTGTCCTCACTTTCTGAGGGACAAATTTTTGCTGTAATGGCAGTATGAGTGGGTAATTTCCTTCTCAAGTCCTTCTCACTTTCTTAGCAAGAACAGCTGAATTATAAGGAAAACAGAGGTCTGAGACTGCAGGAATGCAAAAAAGAAGTCTAAGCAACACATTAGCAGAGTTGCATAGAATGCAGAGATGCATGTGGGCATAGGCATAAACTTCAGGGGGGCTGAGGGACTGAAGTCCCCCTGGATTTGGCCAGAGGGGCTCAGCCCCCCCCCCGGCAACCAGGGACACATGAGGGACTCAGTTATACAATGGCAGCTGAAGCACAGGACTGCCCACTAGACATGGGCATGAACCACATTATGAACCAAAAAAACCCATGAACTGCCTGATTGTTTGTTCGCGAACCGGTGGTTCATGAGGGTCCATGGCCAACGAATCAGCATTCATTGGAAGCCCGGTTCATTGCATTCACCCACGGTTCGTGAAGCCAGACAGTCAGACACCATCAATCAATTCCCTTAGAAACAGAGCTGGGGGAATGCCTGAACTCTGTCTGCACTCCTGTCGCCCTGGAAACCCAAATCAAAGCCTAGCTTACCTTGATCAGCAGGTCTTCCTTCCAACCATGGAGCTGCCAATTGGTTACAATTGGTTACATGGGAGAAGACAGCCGGGGGGAGGGAGGGGGAAGGGGGGTGTTCTGTAGCCATGGGCACTCCAATCTCAATCCTGCAAACTCTGATAGGCAGTTCTGATGGCCAACCCCTTGTACACTGGGCCAACGTCAACTGGCGGCTCTAATTGTATCGAATGGGAGTTTCCTGGGGGCCTCAGATTGGAGAGAGTATAACTCCAAGATCCCTATTACAATCTTGACCAAACTTGGATGCTGGCTGGAGGAGAGCCTGCTAAACACTCCCTGGGAATATGGGCTCTCTAAGTCCAACGGGGGCCATTCTGACGTGCACAAACTATGAACCTCAAACCGGTTCATCAGCAGGAAATGTTCGTTGCAGTTCGCTGGTTTGGGTTCATCGTCGGCACCGAACCATGAACTGTTGGTTCATTAATTTTTTTTGGTTCGTACCCATGTCTACTGTCCACCCTTCCTGTTGTATCATATTAAATTTTGATGATTCTTTGATGCTTTGTTCTTGTTTGTTAGTATGTAATTGTGTGTTTGTTAAGAATTTACAATAAAAAGGAGTAGAGGGTTTTTTATAAACATTTTCAAATAAATATTACAGAAAAATTAAGAGACTCTGCAATGTTCCCTCTAAGCGGTGCAATGTTGTGAGCCAGAAATTTACTTTGTAAGCAGCAACTTACAAATTATGAGTGCGCCTTTTCCAAAACTAGAATCCTTATGATTAAAAGACTTTTGAATTAGATTGTCTGAAACATTGGTATTGGGTGCCATTGATATGCTGATGGCACTCACTTATGCATATCTTTTGAATCTAAAGGAATGTGACTTCCTAGCATCTTATTAATGAATTGAACAACATACTGTCAGAAATGCAGACATGCATTGTCACCAGAAGGCTAGAAGCTAATAAAACTCACAAACATTTAATGGAGTATGTCAACACAGATCCACCCCCATTCAATGCAGGTTAATATAGTCTCCTCCAATCTATCAGCCTCTTTAACCATATATTAAAGAGTATATCTTTAATATATGGAATTCATTGCCACATAAAGGGTATTAGGGACTTTAAAAATTATTAGAGAAATGTGTGGATGAAAGGTCTATTCACAGTTATTTTAGCATAAGAGTTAACTGGATACTCCACATTTAGGGGCAGTATACCATCTAGGCTCAGACCAGGACTGACTAGGCTAGCCTGATCTTAGATCTCAGAAGCCAAGTAGGTGGGTCCTCCAAGGTTGCTTTGCAGAGGCAGGCAATTGTAAACCACCTTTTCAAATCTCTTGCCTTAAAAACCTTGCAGTATTACTATTTATTTTATTTTGTTTGCACTATTTATAGCCAATCCTTCTCACTGAGACTCAAGGCATATTTCACAGTGTAAGTCAATACAATCAACAGAATGTGACATTCAATAAACAATGCAATAGGGAATGGTTTGCAGAAATTTGAAAACAAGCAGAAGATGGATACAGCGCTGGAAGTGTTAAGAAATGAGAACCTAATTTCCTTAACATTTATACCAGGGTAACAATGTGGGGCAGACTTGATGGGGGTGGGAAATACGGCTTGAGTTTTAGGAGCTCGAAGCAGACAATAGAGGACAGCTGTCTCCTTGATGTAGCAAAGGTTGCAAACAACCAAACTGGCTCATGCAAAATAAAAAAGCAAGAAGAAACGTGGAAAATCTTTTATTACAACTAACCAAATTGGCACAAAGAATTTGCAAGCTTTTGAGCTCAACAGACCAGATACAATTTTTTAAATAAAAAATGACTTTCTGGATACTGTTCCCCATACAGGACAAAATTTTTGACATGCCTGCCACATGCTCTTCCCTGCTCCCATACTACACCCCCCCCAACTCGTTCAATAAAGTCATCATCCCTTACTTGATTTTTTAAAAAATTATAATACATATAATAGACACATATAAATAGTACATGGTTTGGCAGGCATAGTGAAAAGGGTGGGGTGCGCTCACAAAATCCCTCTTCTGTACAGACAAACAAGACTTTGGCCGGGCCTGTTCAGTTCTACTCCATCCAGAAAGCTTTCCATCTTGGGTTGAGTAAAGGTGTATAAGACATGTAAAAGTGAGACTGGGCCTGGAAGGGATTTAATACTGGAATCCCATAGAGATGTTACACACTGACATGATTGCAGGAAAGCCAGGAGGAAGTGGAAAGCATCACTATTGTTAGAAGAACATAAAGAACTGGTAAGAGTAGATCAGCCAGCTTCTTCAGGGGGATTCTGGTGAGGAGCTGCCTTACGGCCAGGCTTGAGGGAGGGTCCCTCGGACGGGCAAGCTGGGCTCTGCCCAGCCTCATCACCACCACCACCCAGCCCCACTCTGCTCTGCCCCATCCTGTCTGGTCCCTCCCCTGCATGGTGCCTACTGGGGGCAAAGCTCCCCCACTCAGGCAAAGGACCTTCCCTGCCTCCTGGCCCAGCACCCATCCCTCACACAGCAGAAGGGGCTTTTCCTGGGATGGTTCCCTTTTGAAGAACTTGCACCTCTCCCCCGTTGTCCGCACCAGGACCAGGGCCATGCCAGGACCTCTAGGTGGGCCAGCCAAAGGGCAGGAAACAGGGAAGGTGGGGCCCAGGGCACCCCTCCATGCGCTTCAGCTTAGAAGCTGTGCGCTAAGGGGTCAAAATTCATGCATGATTGCGCACTAGCACACACTAGCGGGAACACTGCTCTGAAGGAAAGTAACTGACTTTGAAACTTAGGCTCCTGGAAGGCAAGATTTAAACACTAGCAACAATATATGCCCCAAACAATACAAGAGAAAAAAATTATGAAAATGTTTTCCAATCCATTTTAGATCTTCAAGAGGGAGAGATAATGATCTTTGGAGACATGATTGGGATAATGAATCTAAAAACAAGATAGGTGGGAAAAAAATCAAAGAAGGCAAACTTCCCCAAAATGAGTTTTTATCATTTACAATATCATTGTTTATTATATATTTACTGTGTATTGTCGAAGGCTTTCACGGCCGGAGAACGATGGTTGTTGGGGGTTTTCCGGGCTGTATTGCCGTGGTCTTGGCATTGTAGTTCCTGACGTTTCGCCAGCAGCTGTGGCTGGCATCTTCAGAGGTGTAGCACCAAAAGACTTCTTCAGAGGTGCTACACCTCTGAAGATGCCAGCCACAGCTGCTGGCGAAACGTCAGGAACTACAATGCCAAGACCACGGCAATACAGCCCGGAAAACCCCCAACAACCATATATATTTACTCTTTCTTTTTTCTTTTCTGTTTATACACTGTCTTAAAATACCATGACTGTGGCCCACACAAAGTAGCTTAGTCCTTACATCCCTGGCTGGGATTTCAATGTAGCAACAGTCAGACTGCAATGCCTCTACTGGACCCAACAAACTTGCTTGGCTCCAATTTACATTTGGGGAATGTTAGCAAAGGAGGACAATGATGTCCCTTCTCTCAGGTTTCAGAGGGGGACAAACTAGAGAGTTAGAAAGATAAACAGGTCAGGGCATCTGTTTACTCTTTATTCTTTTATTGCCCTGATCTATCCTTTGATGGCTAGATTGCTAATCTTAGGATTTCCTCCCTGTGACATCCTTCTCTTTGTCACACAACTATATCTTCTCTCCTTCTTGCACCATGGATGCAGGATTTGTTCTGCCATCCATATTCATCTTTAGACTAGATAGATAGAAATCTATCTCTCCACTTTCATATCAAAGTATGGCGTTCCTAGAAGAACTCTTACTTCTTTTCTAAATCTAAGAGAAGTGTAAGTTTGTTATTTTCTCTCCCACACTACAACTACCCATCAAGTTTTCTCTGCAATCGATGCTACCTTGTTAAGGGCCAGTTTCTCTTCCTTTTAATGGGTGAAAAGTGATTCTCCATTTTATTTTACTTTGTAGTTACATTATCATATTATATTTGGGGAATGGGACACTGAGGAAGGGGAAGGTGTATGTTTCCTTGTTGAAATAGCTTTGTTCTGTTGGTTGGTTGGTTGGTTGGTTGGTTGGTTGGTTGGTTGGTTGGTTGGTTGGTTGGTTGGTTGGTTGGTTGGTTGGTTGGTTGGTTGGTTGGTTGGTTGGTTGGTGGTTGTTGCTGGGTGTGAGATGGGTCTATATATCCTTGACTGAGAACAGTTATTTTTTCATGGTAGTGAGGGGGGGCTACTTCAGCCACTCCTAAGATATGCTTTCAATTTTCATTTCATTTTTAAATGGTGAGGTGGTATCTATTGAAGAAAAGAACAATTCCTAAATGGCAGCCTGCATGCTGTCTCTCTGAAGCAATGAGAAAACCCATTTGTAGGGGTGTGCAATTCGGGTTTCTGAAACGCGAAAGAAACCCGAAACAAACTTGTTTCGGGTTGTTTCGGGTTATCCGAAACGTTTAGGGAAACCCGAAACATTTCGGGTTATCCGAAACAAAATAACCCGAAACGTTTCGGGTTGTTTCAGGTTGTTTCGGGTTTTTCAATGGGAAAATGCCTCCGTCTTCCCGGACGCCTGGGGGAGGCATTTTCCCACCGAATCAAGCCAAAATTGGTGGGGACCTTCCTCTAACTCCTCTCTAACAACCCCCCAAGTTTCAGACCGATTGGACTTTGGGGGGGCCATGTTATGGCCCCCCAAACCAGGTCACCCTATCCTTGCTTAAGAAAGGGAAGGGTGAGCATATTGTTATCTTGCTGCTGCTCATCTTCTTCTTCATTATTTCCTATGGGGAAAAAATGAAGAGGCAGGCTTCCTTTGCCAGGGGTGGCATTTTGCATGCAAAATGCCCCCCAACCCTCTGGGGCCCTTCTCCCACCCTTCCTCCCACCCCCCACCAAGGCACAGCCTGCTCCCACTTGGGGGGGGCATTTCATGGCCTCCCCAAGTAGGTGCTCTTTTCTCTACTACTTACAGCTGTGGGAGGCTTCTCTTGCATGCAAAATGCCCCCGAACCCTCAGGGGCCCTTCTCCCACCTCTACTCCCACCCCCCACCAAGGCTCAGCCTGCTCCCACTTGGGGGGGCATTTCATGGCCTCCCCAAGTAGGTGCTCTCAGCCCCCAAAGTCCACCCCTTCCGCCCCACACAAACCCAATTCCCCCCCAGCTGCCACACACAGAGTAACTGGAATTCCATAAACTGACAGCTATTCAACTGTGTTTTTCAATTTCTTCTCTAAGCATTAGATAGTTGGTTGCAATTGTGGGTCTGTGTGTGGCAGCTGGGGGGAATTGGGTTTGTGTGGGGCGGAAGGGGTGGACTTTCAGAGTAACTGGAATTCCATAAACTGACAGCTATTCAACTGTGTTTTTCAATTTCTTCTCTAAGCATTAGATAGTTGGTTGCAATTGTGGGTCTGATTTCATCTCCCACCCCTTGCTGCAAGAAATCCAAGGTCTCTTGAATCAAAAGGTTCTTTATTGAGAAATTATATTCAAGGTACAGGTGTCCATAATTAATCCAAAGGCATGAAAGCTTCTGGCTGACCATGAAGCTTTGTTGAGAATGACGTGTTAGTTACAAGTTGCAATATATCAAAACCTCCTTCCACCCTCCCCCGCCATTGCCCGGCTACAGTAGATGCCTGGGAAGGCGAGGGAAGCTCCTCCAAGGTCGATGTCTATTCCTGGTAGATAAGGCTTTCCTGGGAACACAGCTGGCTCTCTGTGAACCTGTAGGCAAATAACACTGGAAAACTACAGAATGAGAAAGCATCAGAAAACAATATGACGTTACTGTGCATAGCAGGCCTGACAATAGCACTTTCAAAACTATAGCAAATGTAATTAATGGCCCCAGCAAGCCTGTTAAGCATTCTTTTTAAAATGTTTACACTCTAAAGAGTTGGTCAAGTAGCTGGCAGGTATGTATTGACAATTGTTCATCACCTAGGCAGGTACAGGTACAGCTAATATGGTTTCAAGCATATAATAGTATTATTTCACTGTGGGTTTGGGGGTTTTTTTGCATGATGGTTGTTTGGATAAAAAGCTATACACTCTTTGGCAAATTTGAAATGCTATTACAAAAAGTTAGAGGCGGCAGGGATTACACTTTTCCTGCACAGCCCAGGCAAGCCTTTCCCAGTAGACGTTTGCACATATTTGTCAAGGACCGAAATATAACATCTAACGTGTACAGGCCAGAATATTCAGACTATGTCCAAGATTTCTTTTTATTTTATTTGAAAATAAAATAACAATCACATTTATTTAATAATAAAATAATATAGTGTATATATATTTTGAAAATGTGCTTATAGGATATGAGTTTGAAGTGAGAAAATTGCTACTACTCTGAACTCTATACATTGCTCAGAAACTGAGTGTACAGCAACTGTTTTATATTCTGCCCTGGCTCAGAGACTTCAACCATGCATTTACCAAATGAAGGCATCTGCAGTGCCATGATTTAGTAAATTTCAGTACTAAGTCACTCTTATGAATAAAGCAGAAACAAGACTCATGTAAATGAATGTCCAGAGAAATTAAAAAATGTTCCCCTACAGGCTTTTCTGTGTTGCCATTCTTACTGTCAAATTTGTGACCGTTAGTTTGTCCTATGTACATAGTATGTATATTTGCAGATCTTAAAGTGACTATCCTAAAATTGAATTCCAAAAACAGGACACAGCAGGAGATTGCTATCACTATAACCACTTGCCTTCTCCCACCTTTTCCTAGGTTTCGCCCAGCCCAAGAGCATTATTAAGGGGTGCCCAGGGGTGCATGGACCCCCCAAATTTCTGGGGAGCCTCTTCCTAAATCCCCCATGCCCCTGCCTCCATAGATAGTGGCAATGGAGGCCCATCCCTGTGATGTCACTGACTCCTCACTATGATGTCACTTATATACCTAGCAGAGCAATGCCTTTGGCCCAGGCCCAGCCCCCCCACCACCACCACCACAGGAAATTGGAAAGTCTACACCCCTGCATGTGGATATAAGCCTGCATTACAGAGTGCATACGTGGACAGAAAGAAACTCACACTCAGAGTCTGGGAAAGCTTTAGAAAAGAAATATGAGTCCATTTAATACTGGAACTCCATTCTGGGATAGGAAAAGGAAGAGACTGATCTCTTTCTAGCTACTTAGTCTAGGATGGCGGTGGATGCACAATGTCATGTCCTGCACCCATGGTGGCAATATGGAGAAGAAGGACAAGGAGAGGAAGATATGGTGCAAGGATGAGGAAGTCTCTAAGAATACAATCCACACTTCGAAACATAACTTCAGGATAGTAGATAGGAAAGACGGACAGACCATTGACCTCTCTATCTTACCGATTCTCTGATTGTTCCCCTCTGAAACTTGAGAAAGAGACAGTCCTTCTCTTCTTACATGACAGGCAATGGATTCCTGTTGTAGTAGTTGAAAGTTCAGATACAAGAGCCCAGAAAAAAACTGGGAAAATTCAGAAAAGGTGCATAGGGTGCAGCAGTTTGCAGTTTTCTCTCTTTAGGTTTATTTGCAATTTTGCTTGTAGGAAAGATATTTAGACTCCTATATCTCATAAAATATGCCGTGGTCCAATTTTGTATTTTAATTAAATTATAAATAAAGCATTTAATCCTGTTAAAGCAGTAAAATAAGTTCAGTTTTTATGAAAAAGTAAGTATTGTATTTCTTTCAATGTTCTTCAGGGGAAAAATGTATTCCCCCTGTGGCTTCAACATGTTCAGAAATTTTAGATTTTTTGTTGGAGACAAATAAAGATAAGATGTATAAGACATGTAAAAGTGAGACTAGGCCTGGAAGGGATTTAATACTGGAATCCCATAGAGATGTTACATGCTGACATGATTACAGGAAAGCAGGGAGGAAGTGGAAAGCATCACTATTGCTAGAAGAACATAAAGAACAGGTGAGAATAGATCAGCCAGCACAGGACCTTTTCTGAGGGAGGAGGCAGAGAGAGGAAACACCTAGGATGGCCGAACCTAAAGCAGCTCATCATCCTTAAAATACCGCAGATACATAATGGCATTTCCTGGGCACCTATATCTAAATTCTGTCCCTGCCCCTGACACACCAAAGAATTTCACAATTCCTGAAATCTGGGCATAGAATGAGGCCAGGGATTTGCCAGGAAGCCAGTGAATTTCATTCTGCTTTTAGAAAGGTTCTTTTACAGAGTAAGTACTGATGAGTCGATTTTCTCGACAAAAAAAAAAAGGCGTTTGGAAATTGAATTTGCCTTGCTTTTCTTTTTTTCTCTTAAGTCTAGCATCCCGTACAGTTACATTTATGATTTATGATTTTGTCATGTTTCAGGTGGCTTCGCATAGGAATGTGCACTTTAAAAATATATATTAATTTTGGATTGAATTTGGGAAGGGCAGTGGTTCTGTCATTCCAAATTTTCATGACTTACCAAATTAGGATTGTATTTCAGAATGGGTTGTTGCTATGGAATTTTGTATCCAGGTTATTAATTTCTTCCCCATCTCTCTTCGCACTCCATGTAACAAGAGCAGAAGGAGAGGGCGGGAGAGGAAACTGCCCTGGCAAGGAGCTGTTAATCAGTGTCTCTGGTCCTTTTAAATTTTAAAGGGATGTTATGTTCTATGGAAAGACATCAACTGTATCATTCCAAAAGCTGCATCTACTCCCATAGAAAATAATAGCCCTTAAAAATTAAAGGACCTAGAGACACTGACTAACAGCTGAGCCAACTAAATAGCTGGTGGACCTGCCATCCACATCCCTTTAATGCTTAAAGGGAAATGAAGGACTGAACCAGTCTTGGAATTAGCAGCTGGCATCCAGTGCCAGCATTGGACATAGCAGAGCCCACTCTGCCATAATATATCAGGCTGGCTCTTGGACTCCTGAAGGTCTTGGCAGCCTAGGGAGACTTCCGTATGCTGTCCCTGCCATGGCCATTTCCTCCCTCTGCCACCAGGGACCTTTCGTTTTTAGTTTTGTTTAAAAATCAGTATATAAAGGGAAAGGCATATCTCTGCAACAGGAAGGGCTGAAGACTTTCTTTTTAAGAAAATGAAAGCTAGGAAATCAGAGAATGTCCCCAGCTGTATTAGTGGGGATAATAATAACACAGACTTTGTTCACTGCTCTGAGTGTGGCACTAATTTGTCTAGAAGGGCAGTATATAAGCATACTGTTATTATTAATGGCTGGTAGATCGCTGACCTCCAGAGGTCAGGGCTACCAGACTATCCGCAGTTGGTTGGATCAGCTGTTAGTTGTGGTCTCTGATCCCTTTAAATTGTAAAGGGCTATTATTTTCTATGGGAGTATGCAGAGTTATTCTATGCAGAATTCCAGAAGCCAGATCTTCTTATAGATTATAATATCCCTTTAAAATTTAAGGAGACCAGATGCTAACTAACAGCTTTTTTCCTAGTCCTGTTATCTTCTCCACTTCCAGCCTCTCCAAACCTAAAACACTCCCAAAATTCTGAGAGAGAAATTTTCATTACTCCTATATTTTAGGGGATATTTGGGGATATTTTGGTATATTTTCATCTCAAGATTATCCAAATACACGCTTGTAATTTTACACCTGAATAGTTAGCAACACTCAGCATGGTGGCTAGCTAACAGCCACTTTTGGGGCATGCCCACAATTTTCTAACTTGCTAAGATTACATGTGCCCCAGACTCACTATACATGAATGATATGAAATTAAAATCAGCTGTATTTTGAGTTACTATCTGTGCAGGAAGTAATGTTCGATTAGCTGATGGGATTCATCATGTTGACATCTGCTGTTAAACAGGGGCGACCAGACTTACCTGGCGCCCGGTTGCCGCCGGCGGGCCGGGAGGGAGACGGGGAGCAGGCAACGGCTGGGCGCCGGCTCGCCCGGGACGCCCGGGCGGGCCGGAGCCCAATCGGATTCAAATCCGGGACCGGCCAATCACGGCGGCCCAGGCCGGCCCTGGGGGGGGCGGGGATTGGCCGTGGACCTTGGGTCCGCAGTTTTCTCTCTGGTCCGGCAGCGGGGTCCGCCAGCTGCCGTCCCCGCCCACCTCACTTCTCCTCGGTCTGCGGTCGGAGCAGCAACAGCGAGCTGAAGAGGAGACGACAGGCGGCGGCAACCAGGCGGCGGAGAAGGCCTCGGCGGAGGAAGAGGAGCGGCCGGGGAGAACACGCGAGAGCGAGGCGGCGACCAGGCGGCGGAGAAGGCATCGTCGGAGGAGGAAGAGCGGCGGAGAGGGGACGCGTGGGCGAGGTTGGGCTGAGCCTCGGCCCCCGTGCTTCGTCGGGGCAAAAGGAGCAGCGAGCAACAGAGGCGGCAACCGGACGGAGGACTCGAGCACGTGGGGAGAGGTCTAGCTGAGCCTCTACCCCCGTGCCTTGGTGAAGCGGGAGCAGCCCGGCAGGGACCAGCTTGCATTCTCCTCCGCTCCCCCCTCAGCCCTTTGCCGGGGGGGCACTTTATTTCGGCCCTTGGTCTTTCCCCTTATCTTCCCCTTCCCCCGCTCGGGCACAGGGTATTAGCCGCGCCTCCAGCAGGCATGGCCCCATCAGGGAAGAGAGCTGGGGGGAGTAAGGGCTCACGGGGGGGCAGCAAGGACACTAAGGGGGGGCGGCCCCCAGCTGCAGCCCCCCAGAGCAGCAGGGCCAGCGAGGCAAAGCCCACTCGGGGCAAGGCCGTTGGCAACACTCCCGCACAGCCCCGAGCCCCCAGGGGAGCAAAGGGGCAGCACATGGGGCAGCCTAGTCGTAAGCCAGGTTGCAAGCAAGGGGACAGGGCAACCAGCGGGCCAGGCCCCTCGGCTGCCAGGCCCGGCAGACTGGGCAAGGGGAGGAACGGGGGCAATGCTCCGCAAAGGGGCCCTGAGTGGGATCCCAACCCCTCCGCCCTGCAAAGCATCAGCCTGGCGTTGGAGGCCCTGACAGCCAGGGTGGAGAACCTGGGGAACTCCGGGCCCGTGGCAGCGGCTGCAGCCACGCAGCCTGTCGAGGTCCCCCAGCGGAAGGGGAGCAACAAGTCAAAGAGAGGTGCGGCACGACCCAGGCGGTATGACTCGCGCTCCCCCTCATCCAGCCCCGAGAGGTCAACCAGCAGACGGCGGAAGCGGTCGGCTAAGAGAAGGCGGACGGCACACGGGAAGGGAGGCCATCGGCGGCGTCAGGAGGACTCAGACAGCGACTGGACGACAGGTGAGTCTTCGTCCTCGGACGAGGGGGAGCAGAACGGGAGCTATTGGGAAGTGGCTTCTGGCATCCCTGGTCTCCCCGGCTGGGCCCAGCGCCGGCGGGCCAGGGGCCGTCACGGGGAGGGAGACCCCCGGGAGGTCTGGGGTGCCAACGACTCCCCCCCACCCACCTCGTCCTTCATGGATAACGAGGACCCCCCCGGCATTCACCTCCCCCGCAAGGTCCGGGAGTGCATATTGGACGGCTTTTATTTAGACATCCTTACCCTGCTAAGGCCGGAGGCAGAGGACGGAAGGTCTGCCCCCTCGTCCAAGCGGGAGAAAAAAGGGGCAAAAAAGGAGGCCGCCGAGCGCACCTTTTCCAACTGGCTGGAGGGCTTCACAGTTTATCTAGGGGTGGTCCAGGCCGCCTACCCTGACAGGGGGTGGCACCTCACCAATCACTTGGGGAACGTTCTTCGGGCCCGGGCTCTGGCGGGGGACTCGGCGGCCATGGATTATGACGAGGCCTTTAGGAAGCGCGCCTCCCATAACCCCTGCACGCGGTGGGACCTCATCAACCAGAAGCTATGGCTCTGGTTGGTGGGCCCCCACATGAAAGGCAAAGGGGAGGGTCCCCGCCCCGGCCATTGGCCCCCTCGCAGGGACAGGGGGAGGGGCCTATGCTGGGAATACAACCAAGGGAGATGCCAGCGGCCTAGGTGCCGTTTCGAGCACAACTGCGATGCCTGTGGGGGTGCCCACTCCCGCCCCGCCTGCCCCCGTGGGTCCGCTGCTGCCCAGCCCTTTCGAGGTGGCCGGCCCTCCGAGAGCAACGCTCGCAGGGAGGGAGGGTCCGGCACCGCAGCCTCCCAACCTGCCGGCGGTGGGAACTAGCCCCTCTTGCGAGCTCCTTGGCCTTGCCCGCACGCCTATCAGGCTGTGGGCCTTGATTCCCCTGTTGGCGCGATATCCCAATAGACAGGCCGCCATTTTCCTGAGGGAGGGCTTTTCGCGTGGGTTCCGCATCCCCTCCTTGGGCCCCCGGGTGGCTACTTCTGCGGGCAATCTAAAATCGGCCAGGGAGCTGCCCCACGTGGTGGCTGCAAAAATTGCCAAGGAGGTCGCGGCGGGCCGGGTGGCAGGTCCTTTTCCCAGCCCCCCCTGGCCTAACCTCAGGGTTTCCCCGCTGGGGGTAGTGCCCAAGAAAACCCCGGGCGAGTACCGCCTCATACGCCACCTCTCCTACCCGCGGGGCTCCTCGGTAAACGAGGCCATCCCGCCAGAGCTTTGCTCAGTCAGGTATGCATCCTTTGACCATGCGGTCAGGTTAGTCAGAGCCTGCGGGCGGGGTGCCCTTATGGCAAAATGCGACGTCCAGTCAGCGTTCCGCTTGCTACCGGTCCACCCTGATGACCAGTGCCTGTTAGGGTTTAAATTCCAGGGCATGTGGTACGTGGACAAGGCCATGCCGATGGGATGTTCCATAGCCTGCTCAGCCTTCGAGACCTTCAGCACATTCCTGGAATGGGCTGCCAAGGAGCGCATGGGGGCCCCCTTTATCACGCATTATCTCGATGACTTTATGATCATGGCTCCGCCTAACAGCGCGGCATGCGCCGAGCGGCTGGGTACCTTTCAGGCGATGGCGGCGGAGCTGGGGGTCCCCCTCGCCCCGGAAAAGACTGAAGGCCCGGCATCCCGCCTCACCTACTTGGGCATTGAGCTGGACTCGGCGGCGGGGCTGTCACGGCTTCCTTCGGACAAGCTCAGGCGCCTTCAGGAGCTAATCGCGGGGACGCTGGCCCGGGAGAAATGCACCCTTAAGGAGCTTCAGTCTATTATCGGTCACCTCAATTTTGCTTGCAGGGTAGTGTCCCCGGGGCGGGCCTTCTGTGCGCGGCTCTCCGGGGCTTGCCGGGGGGTGGTCGCCCCCCACCACCACATTCGCCTCACCAAGGGGATCAAGGCAGACTTGGAGGTCTGGCTGCGTTTCTTGTCCACGTTCAATGGGGTTTCCCTCTGGCAGGATCCCCTCGACCTGGGGACTGCGCTCCAGGTCCATTCTGATGCTGCTGGCAGCCTGGGTTTCGGGGTGTACTTCAAGGGCCGCTGGTGCGCCCAGCGCTGGCCATCCTCCTGGGAGGGGTCGGGGGTCTTGCGGGATCTCACATTCCTCGAGTTTTTTCCCATCCTGGTGGCGGTCTCCATCTGGGGAGAGGTCCTACGGGATAGGCGGGTGGTGTTCTGGTGCGACAACCAGGCCACCGTCCGGGTCATCAATAAGCAGTCCTCTCGCTCTGAGCGGGTCATGCGGCTGGTTCGCCGTTTCGTCCTGGTTTGTTTGGCAGCTAACGTTACCTTCTCAGCCCGTCACGTAGCAGGTGTGGACAACGGCCTGGCAGACGCATTGTCTCGATTCCAGATGGAGAGGTTCTTTGCGCTGGCTCCAGAGGCTCAACGCACCCCCGACCCATTTCCGGAGGAGCTATGGCTGGCTGGAGAGACATCGTGATGCAGGGAGTACTCGGTTCTGTGGCCCCGACCACGCTCAAGTCCTACGCGGCAGCGGTTGAGCGTTTTCGGGGCTTCACGTGGGGGGCGGGGGGCGGGGTGTTACGGCCCCCCTCTCAGGAGGAGGTGCTGCGGTACCTGGCTCATCTGCGGGCCCTGGGGCGAGCCCCCCGCTCCATGCGACATGACTTGGTGGCTGTTTCCTTCTTCTGCAAAGCGCTAGGTTTCCCTGACCCATGCTGCGGCTTCATCCCTCGCAGGGCCATAGAAGGCTGGCCCAGGCTGGCCCCTCCCCTTCCAGACAGGAGGCGGCCCATTTCCCTATCCATCCTGCGCCGCATCTTAAGGGTGCTACCTGACCTTTGCTGGTCCTCCTTCGAGGTGCAGCTATTCCGCACTGCTTTCTCCTTGGCCTTCTTCGGGGCCCTCAGAGTGAGCGAGCTGGTGGCGGGTTCTCGGGCGGACACTAACGGCAGGGCCCTGTCTTTCACAGACGTAGCCTGGTCCCCCCGACAGGTGCTCATTACTATCCGTCGTTCCAAAACAGACCAACGCGGAAAAGGGGCCGCCATTTGCCTACGGGCTTTCCGACGGGGGCCGGTGTGCCCAGTGCGGGCGGTGGGAGCCTACTTGTGCGTCCGTCCCTCCCGGCAGGGCCCTTTCCTCATCCACAGGGATCTCTCTCCCCTCACCCGCTATCAGTTCGCTTCCCTCCTGCGGGCCTGCCTGGGGTCGGCGGGGCTCCCCCCCTCCGAGTTCGGCACCCATTCCTTCCGCATTGGAGCCGCCACTGAGGCAGCCAGTCTCGGGCTGCCGGACAAGGCCATCATGGCCATGGGGCGCTGGCGCTCCCGGGCCTTTCGCTCTTACATCCGCCCGCAGTGGGCGACTGGGCACTGACGTGGTGGTTGTTCATTTGGTCTTTCCACAGGGCCAAGAAGGTCAGTTTGGATCTGCGGGCACAGCATTGTCCATTGGGCCGGGAAGTATGCGGCATCATCGGGCTGGGGATGCCACCTGGGCTTGGAAGATCGCCTGCGGATCCACTGGATGGGAGCACGGGGCATGCTTTGGGACTCCCTCCTCCCGATGCTGGTTCGCCAGGCCCGCCGGCTCGGCCCCCCCGATGCGTTGATCATTCAACTTGGGGAGAACGACTTGGGCAAACGCGAGGGGCCGGATCTTCAGCGGGCCATGTGCGCCGACCTGGATCACCTGCAAGGACTCTTCCCTCGGACGGCCTTGATCTGGTCGGACTTACTCCAGAGGCGTGTCTGGCATGGGGCACGGTGCCCCAAGAAAGTCGATGGCATCAGGCAGAGGGTCGCTCGGGCCATGCGCCGCCACGTTGAGGAAGTCGGCGGTCATTTCATCGCGCACTGGGACATTTCTCACAGCATCGCCCCCCTTTTCGCCCCCGATGGCGTCCATCTGGCCAGTTGGGGGCAGGACATTTGGCTCCAGGATCTCCGGGATGGCTTGTTGGCTTGGTGCCAGCAGTAGGAGTGTTGGCGGGAGCCACAGGTGGCTCTGGTGGCGGTGGGCATTGGGTCAGATCCCTTTTGGGGGGAGCCGGGGGCCTCCGCCCCAGGCTCCCCCTTAAGGAGATTCCCTTAAGGAATCTTGGGAGTGAGGCATGGGGATGCATGCCCGGCTCGGGGGCTGCCACGGCATCCTCACTCCCAGGTGGCAGGGGAATCACCCAGGGGTGTACACCCAGGTGATCTCCCCTTAAATGTCACTCCTTGGGGTCCCTCCCCCAGCCTGGGTCTGGGGGGGGTTGAGGCTCTTCGGCTGTCAGGCGGGGCAGCCGATGCTTTTGGCGGATCTGACCCACATGCAGCGCCAATACTCCTTGTGTTCTGCTGTCAATAAAGTTGTGGCCATGTTTTACCCAAATCTTCGTGTGGTCTCGGTCTGTTGCGGGTTCCCCTGCTCCCTCCACTCGGCCTAGGCGGTAACTTACTGAATCAAACTACAGTTCCCAAAGAGAGTGGAAGAACACATGAAATATGTGTGATCCCGTTTGGAACATTCAATTAACATGAGCACACTCAAGTTTTGAGGGTCAGACTGGCAAATCCAACAAGACTGGAGTGATAGAGAGAGAAAGATGTCCCAGCAGGATCAAGTCAACTAAGGAAAGTTTTACTTACATAAATTTTCTGTCTAGTGGGTTTAGCAGATGGGGAAGGGACAGGGAAAGTACTGGGAAAGCAATGCAAGTATGTGCAAGTGCAATGCAACTTAGAACAATGTCAAATTCTCAAAAAATGAGAATTGTAAATTATTTGAGAATGTTTCTTGAAATTTGTGATCAAACTGTGATTTGAGCAAAGAAGTGTTTGCACATAAGTGTTTGTCAGCTATGGATAAGGATGTCTTGACTTCCTGAGATGACCTCATGCAACAATATCATAGCATCATGCTTCCTTGGCATTTGTAGCCTAGTATATGTATATTGTGATATACAATCTGGAAAAATCTTCTAGAACTGGAACTCAATAAATTGCACAATGACCCAAATCTGGGTCCATCAAATGTGTGTGAGAGTAGAATCACACATTTATCCCCATCTCCAGCTGTATCCTGGTGATAACAGCCACATTGTTCAGAAACCAACAGAGTCCTGGCCATCATTTCGGAAAAAACTCAACAAACAAGCACAAGTTGATTCTTCAGCAATGTATACATTGAGAATCAGTCTTGATTATACTACAAATGGCAGATTCAGCTTGCATTTTTCAGATTTTGGGAGGCATACTGAGACATGAGAATACTCCTTGGGGTATGCACTTATCATTTTCTTTTGCATGCATAAGAAGAGCTGTTAGCCCTATGAACTGCAGGCTGTCGTTAACAATTCAGTATCACACAGAATTATATCCTTCTAAGATGATCAAATTTAGTGGACTTAGAAGGCTGTAACCCTTCTACACACAGAAGGGTGTAACCCTGTGTAGGATGGTACTGTATGGCATATGCTGCCCAAAAGCCCACCCCTTAAAATTCCCTGCAGGTTGTGAGGGCAGCTTAGACTTGATGATCTAGTTCTTTTATTACCTCTGAACTAAAGCTTGCTAGTAGGTAGAATTAGAATTACTGCTTGAGGACAGATACTGAAATACATTTATTTCTACCCCCCCCCCCCACTTCCTCCTCTTTAATCCTCCGGCTGTTGTTTAAAACACTGTAGAGCAGTGGGACTTATCTTCTTCACAGGTCATAGTCCTGAGGGCTTTGTATCATTTCGCTTGCCCTTCCCTGAACCCTCTCTCAATCTCATTTGATTTTTCCCCCTGACTGTGAAGCCCAGAACAATATGAAGTATAACAGATGCGCTGTTAACAATCCTCTGAAAAGTGGCAATATAACCTCTTTGCTCTGAAGGAAATTGCTCAATATATGCACCCTTGAATGGGATCAGCCTTTCAGGGGCAATGTCATGGAACAGATAATTCATTTGATTTGGGTGGTAATTTCCCCTTTTTCTTCACAATTACATTCTTGAACAACTCCTGCTTCAGAAAAGTTTTACACTCTTGCCAACTCTGGTGATATCTGATTTTTCTCCCTTTTGTATGTGTTATCTGTCTTCAGGAGCCACTCAGCTGACTATTCCAGCTTCTCTGCCAGTGTGCATCAAAAATATCTTTATAGTGTCGGGGAAAATATCTTTATTTATATAATAGCTATATCCAATGTATTCCCACATGAAGCAGTTTGGGAATGGATGCTGACAGAATCCAGGTATTTGAATGCTTTACTGCAATACTAATTTTTTGACATAAGCAGTAGTTTTAGTTTGGGAGCCAAGTTGTAGGACCAGGGTATGGATTAATTTCATCTACAGTCTGGACTAATAATAAGGTGGGTTTGGAGTTACTTTCTCTTCCATGTTCAAACTGGGTATTTGGATGGCATGAAATGTTTATTTTTCCTTTTAAAAACCCAGCCCATTTAACTACTTGCATAAATGTATGTTTTTAAACTAGATCTTCTGTACATATCTCAGGAAAAAAAGAAGGTCCGTGTTTCACTGTCTGTTGAATAAATTCCCCTGATCAATAAAACATGTCAGAAATTAGGGATTTTCCATTAAATAACTGTATCTTATTGGCTTTGCCATTATTAATTTTTATGGGGTTTGGTACACCCCTTCCCCTTCTTTTTTTATTAAAGGTATCAAAGGCAAAAAAAAATAGACTTTTTGTCATCTTTTTATCATCTAGTTCTAGTAGATAATAAATAACAACCATATTCCTTATTTATAGACTTTTTGAATTTTAATGAATTTCTGTTATATTTTCAGTTGTGCATAATTCCTTAGCTCAGAAAAGACATGCTTGAGTGTGTCTGCTATAATTCAGAATTTCCCAGGGCTGCCACCCTATAGTATCTTCTGGTGTTTTCTATAAACAGCCAGAACATGCTATTAGACACCACCCCATTAAACACCACCTTCTTACATGTCTTGGCTAATTTTCAAGTCTGCTAAGGATTTCCTCTCATAAAGGCATGCAAGGGCATAATTTGATACTATAAGGGAATATAAAGAAGCAATTTTATCTATCAGCTTTAAGAAGCCTGCACCTGAACATGTTTAGTTTTCATATCAAGATTAAACAAATATGTCATCGAGGGATGTCTGTAAATTACATATAATATGACCATGCTTGCCAGATTCCTCCACTCCCAGCCTCTGCCTCTGCCACCAGTCACCAGGCTGGCAGGAGGGAAAGGCATCTATCCATTGCACTGGAAAATTACATCATTTCTGGCTGCAATGCTGAATTGATGGGTTATATTGGGGGCCCCTGGAATGACCAGTCACTTCTACATTGTGCCAGAAATGACATCATTTTCTGGCAACAGAAAAATGGGGGATAAGTATCCACTGCCCCACATCTCCCAGTTTGACCCCCAGGGGACCTGGAAACCCTGAATTCGACAGCCAGACTGTTAATTGAGTTTGACCACTCAGATCGTATGGAGGCAACATTATTACAGCTCCATTGGATTCCAGTTAGTCCCCAGTGCCAGGTTCTATCATTTAAAGCAAGTCCAGTATACCTAAAGGTCTTAAGCTTTTCCTGGAAGACCCTTCTTTGTGTAGTCCAACTGTCTGAAGCATATGGGTGGGCAGAATGAATAAGATCTTCTCAGTAGCGGTGCCAAGACAGTATTTCTCCCACTCTGTAAAGGCCTACTTTAGTCCTTTTCTACTGGTATTTTGGCTTCAAAAAGTACACTGTTATACAGAGACTTCAGATAATTGTGTTTCTATTTTCTTTTTGTTTGATTATTGCTGCTGCTAGTCCCATTGCTGATTTATGAAGTTAATCTCTGCTTGTCCTATTAGGTTATCTGATGGTGGGGAGGGGTTGAAATTGTATTTTTTACTCTGTATGGTTTGCTTAATTAGAATTTTGTTGACTACTTGATGGGTTTTTCCTAACTCACAAGGTGAGCAACATATACATTTAAATATCATTAGCTATAATGAATTTTAATTCAGTACTGTATTTTAGTAATTTGTTTTCTTACTTATTCTTTACTTACCTATTTGCTTTCCTAAAAAGGTCAAGTTTATCTCAAACATTAATTGAATAATAAATTAAAATACATGTTACAAAGTTATAAAACAACTATTCTTCAAAGAACTTGCAGAGAAGAAATATTAGTTTAAATGATGAAAACCAATTAGCCATCTCAAAATGAAAATAATACTTGCCCAGATAACTTGCTGACAATAACAACGCTGTTTTGTACATTTCCAAATATTCTCGGAATGAGATGAAAATTTAACACACTAATCTCTGGGTTTTATCCTATGAACTGTGAACCAGGAAGAGAAGATCTTCACAGTATGGATCTCTATCTCTTCCTCTTCCAGCCTGTTGCACCCTCTGAAGACTGGTCCAAGGGGCCAGGGGACCTTAGGAACAGAGTGGGATGTAGGATAGGGGGCTGCAGCAAGAAGCAGAGTCAGCAAAAATGCCCTCCCCCACATACACACTGATGCACAAGCTCAATCAATTTCTGTCCACTGTCATGCAGTCTTAATGTTGTATCCCATTCTCTTCCTGAGGGTCCTCCCAAGAGCCGCTTTGGGGTGGGGGACAAAGGGACACTTTGAAGATAAGGGAGAAGATGAATTGATTTGTTCTCCTTCTCTTTAGGATCTAGTCCAATGTTTATGCTCGCAGGTTTACAGATAAGGAACCATGTCTGAGGAACAGCCTGAACCCTATCGGCACTGGATCACTGTGGTTCTGTTTGAATCTGGCATCCAAGACATCTCCGTTTCAGGCAATCTAACACATTGTGGTTAGCATGACTACAAGTTATAGAGTCTACAAGAATTACATTGTGTATCATTAAAATGAGTTTTCCCTCAATATTTTTATCTTCAGATCTTGCTAGTGAATATTCTCAGACTATTACCTGGCTTTATGTCTGTTGACTCTGTGACTATCTGAGGTATTAACATCCAGGTGTTGCAAAAGTTGTTAACTTTTGACATGAATAATAAACATACAGCACTCAGATTCAACAGCTACTTTGTAGAGTAGTGAATACATAACATCATTTATTTAGCCAATCAAAAGTGATTAATTTGAATTTTGACAAGTTCTGATTCCAAATTTCACATTTTAATACTAAAATTTGAATTATGAAATAATGTATTTTGAAATGTTGTGAAAATTTGTTTTAGCTCCGTAAGGCTTATAGTGGCCAGTGCTGGAAGTGTCAATACACGGATGCAACATTTTATCATATGTGGTGAACATGTAAGAAATCACAAAGATATTGGACAAAAATACATGAAGAGATGCAGAAAATTTTCAAACTTAGATTTGAGCGAAATCCAAAAAGCATGTTATTAAATATCCAACCAAATAATCTTAGAAAAGAACAGGGAGACGGAAAAGGTCAGCAGCAAGAGCAGAAGCAAGAGCAGCAGCAAGAGTGCTAAACACAGCAAGAGTGCTATATGCAGCGAAATGGAAAGTAGATATGTGCCTTGATGTGTCAGAGTGGATAGATAAGATTAATAAATATGCATCAATGGTCAAATTGACTACTTATGTACATAATAGACCAATAGCTGAATTCTGGGGGAAATTGAAGGATTTTTTTAAACTATGTACATAAAAACTAAGAAGAATTATAAGGTAACAAAGATAAGAAGATAAAACACAAGGTAATGACTAACCAAAGCAATTGACATTAAAGTTTGTATAAGTAACCAAAGAGAGAGAAGGAGGGCCATTACGTAATTAAGCTTTATTATAAATATTGACTGTAACTTTCTATTTATTCATTATTGCTCTCCCCCCCCGCACCTTCCCCCAGCCAGCTGGAAAGGGGGAGAGTTTGAAGGGAAGAAGTTTCCCCGTGCCATTTGCAAGCAGCGTGGAGAAACTTCTTCCCTTCAAACTCTTCCCCCCCCCCTCCTCTAGCCAGCTGGAAAGGGGGAGAGTTTATCTTGCAAATTTACGATGGCTAATGGAACTCATTAGGGAATTTCAGAAAAAAATAAGCATGTGTTTTATAGATTACAACAAAGTTTTTGATTGCGTGGATCATGAAAAGCTATGGAGAGTCTTAAAAGAAATGGGGGTGCCACAACATCTGATGGTTTTGATGCAGTAGTCTCTGGACAAAAGACTGCTGTTAGGACAGAAGATGGGGAAACAGAATGGTTTCCAATTGGTAATGGTGTCAGACAAGGATTCATATTATCTCCCTACCTGTTCAACCTCTATGCAGAGCATATAATAAGGAAAGATGGATTATATCTAGAAGAAGCTGGAGTAAAAATTGGCGGAAGGAAAATTAACAATTTGAGAAATGCAGATGATGCCACATTATTGGCAGAAAATAGTAAACACTTGAAACAACTAGTGAAGAAGGTTAAAGGAGCAAGCACCAAAGCAGGATTATATCTGAACATCAAGAAGATAAAAGTAATGAATACCGATGGGCACAAACTGGAAAAAAATGAACATGATGTTCGTTGTTCATTGCCATCCACGAACAGGGACTCACGAACAACCATGAACATGGCCCTGTTCACGAACATGTTCATGGTTGGCTGTTCGTGGGGGCCAGCAGGCTCTCCTCCAGCCATCATCCAAGTTAGGTCAAGATCCCTATTGCACCACTCCCAGAAACCTTACCTGAGCAGGCAGCAGAAAAGGTACCAATAGTAAATAATAGCTTGGCCCCAGAGCCTGGCAGCAGCCCTGGAACTTGAAGGGGAAGATCCCTATCGCACCACTCCCAGAAACCTTACCTGAGCAGGCAGCAGGAAAGGTACCAACAGTAAATAATAGCTTAGCCCCAGAGCCTGGCAGCAGCCCTGGAACCTGAAGAGGTAGATCCATATCCCACCACACACAAAGAAAATTCAAGCTCCAATGCACTCTCCCTGTCTCTCTATCAAAATGCCAACAGCAGCTGTCTCTCTCCCTCTCCCCTGTCTGCAAAGACTAGCCAGAGCTGGGAGCCCCCCCCCCCGCCTTTGCTCCCTTGTTGTAACAAATGTGGAGCTCCACGCTTGAAAGGAAGACCTGCCTATCAAGCTAAATTAGGCTTAGATTGGGGTTTCCAGGGCAACAGCAGGAGTTCAGATAGAGTTCAGACAATCCCTGCCTAAGTTGCCAAGGGAATTGATTGCAGGTGCCTGACTGTCTGGCTTGATGAACAGCAACGAATGAGGCTTGCAATGAACAGTGGTTCGTTTAGAATGGGGCCTCATGAACAGTTTGTTCGCAAAGAGCAGACTGGGCTGTTCGTGGCTTTTTTTTGTTTGTATTGTTGTTTGTGCCCATCTCTAGTAATGAATACTGAGGAGTTACACAATTTTAAAGGTGACAATGAGGAAATAGAAATTGACCAAGATTTTCTATTCCTTGACCAAGATTTTCTATTCCTTGGCTCAATCATCAACCAACAGGGAGATTGCAACGAGGAAATCAGAAGGAGATTGAGACTTGGAAGAGCAGCTGTGAGGGAGCTAGATAAGATCCTTAAAGATAGAGATGTTTCTCTGGGAACCAAGATCAAAATAATCCAAACAATGGTATTCCCCCATTGCCATGTATGAATGTGAAAGTTGCATAGTGAAGAAAGCTGACAGGAAGAGAATAGATTCATTTGAAATGTGGTGCTGGAAGAGAGTTCTGTGGATACCATGAACAGCCAAAAAGACAAATAAGTGGGTACTAGATCATATCAAGCCTGAATTCTCCCTAGAAGCTAAAATGACAAAACTGAGGGTATTGTACTTTGGTCACATTATAAGAAGACAAGATTTTCTGGAAAATTCAATAATGCTAGGAAAAGTAGAAGGCATTAGGAAAAGAGGAAGACCTAGAAGGAGATGGCTAGACTCAATAAAAGAAGTGATGTCCTCCAGTTTGTAAGATCTAAGCAAGTCTGTTAATGATAGAATGTTTTGGAGGTCTTTCATTCACAGGGTAGCCATAGGTCAGAGATGACTTGATGTAACACACACCTTTCTATTAGTTTAATCTAATTTCAAATGTAGTGCTTGTATAAGTTTCAAAACGAATTTCAAATGTACTATTTGTATAAATTTGTATAAGTTTCAAATTAATTCCAAATGTAGTGCTGTATAAATTTCTTTTTTGCACTTTCTATTGTTATATTTTCTTTTGAAATAAAAATTCTATACTCCCCCCAAAAAAATTGTTTTAGCTCCATAATACCTAAACCACATAATGTTCAATAGGATTTTTATTTGAGAAATCATATTGGCCACTATTATGCTTGTTTATGTTAATTATCAATGAACAAAGGCCCGACAGTTACTTTTGCTGGTGAGAACCATGGCAGTTGATATTGCAAGTTAGGAGACCATTTCTTTCCTTTGGCTCTGTTTTTTACTTTATATATGAGCTTGAGCAAAATCCTATATTCTCATATTTATAGGATGCACAGGGTGATTATCATCCTGGGAACTTCTAAAAATAGGCCAGTTTCTACTCCAGTCACATCACTACAAATATGTCCTGATTATTTACCATGGACAATCAAAATATTATTTTTTCAAGTATTAAGTATATTTTATTGGAAACAAATCTGCTAAGTACTCTGGTGAAGCTCAAACTTTCCCAAATATATAATACATGAAATACGTGCATGTGGTATGGGGGGGATATGTAAAATATTTTACATGTAATTTTTCTAAAGTTCCCAGGTTGTATAAAAAGAACTTCTTAAATATCTCAGTGAATATGACAAATGAGAAGAAAATGGAAAACTTCTCAGTTGTGGAGGGCACACATACATGTAAATCAACATTTCCTTATTTGAAGTACTTGGATGCAGTGACCAGGAAAGAGTCAAGTCCTGTGCATTTCAAAGGGGAAAACTGCAATTTGTTAATGCCTCTGCTGTTCACAACAGATGGAGTACAATAGCCTTTTATATAGCATAATCTGTACCAAAATTTAAAAAGTAACTGGAGATTCTGCCCTCAGCTTCACTTATCTCAGATGTCCTACAGCTTGTTTTTATTTTAAAACATTTTTTATTCCATCTTTCCTTTAAAAAAGATCAAGGAACCTGTCAAAAACATTTTTAAAGGACATATAATAAACACAATAAAAACCAGCACAATAAACACATCATTGTCATATATATAAGTAGGAAAGGGGGAAAAACTAGAAAAAATAGTATTTCAGGTGCTGAACTTGTCCCCATCTAAACTGGCACACCAAAAAAATCCTAACACAATCCCAGTTAAACGAAGACACGCTGAAAGCGTTCTTTGTAATGGCTTACAAAGAAGTAATGTGCACTTCCTTAGGCACGATATCCCAAAGACTTGATGCTACAATCAAAATGACTTAAGAGTAAATGACAGTGGTATCTTAAACCCTGATTAAGGGTGCAACTAGTGGACTTTTGAGAGTCATAGCTCACTTCTTCAGACATGAGTGACAGTAAGGGAAGGATGACTGAGATGCTGCTGAACTTTGAACACCTTCCATTCTTCTGCAACAGCCTTGGAGGCCCACCATGAGAGCAACTTTGCTTATCCCCTTCTAAAGGACAAGCTCTCACCACCACCACCCCATGAAGCACCTGAAACTGAAAGAGCAATCAGTAACAAGGGGAAAGAAAGCAGTACAAACATTCCTAAAACCCCAAGGGAGGAATGAAAGATCTTTAAACACTAAGAATGTGTATCGAGCCGATATGTAAAAAAGTTAGTGGGATTGCACTTGTTGCACATTTTCCCAGCCTCTGGATATTAATCATTCCTGAGCACACACAGCCTATATGCAGACAACTGTGGACACAATCTCATACTACCAAATGTTTATTTTACACACATTCCAAACATGTGTGAATGCCTGAAGTCTTAAGGAATAAGGATTGGTGGTAGAGAGTGGCCTCAAGTCATAATTGGCTTATGGTGTCCCCTGGTGGGGTTTTTATGGCAGGAGACTATCAGAGGTGGTTTGCCAGTGCCTGCCTCTGTGACCCTGTTCTTTGTTGGAGATCTCCCATCCGATTGCTAACAAAGGCCGACCCTACTTAGCTTCTGAGATCTGATGAGATCAGGCTCACCTGGGCTATGCAAAATTTATGCATCTACCACAACACTATTGGCATTATCTGATTAAAAGAAGAAGAAGACATCAAAGATTTCCCATGTACCCAGAGTTGATGTACTAATGGCATTATTGAAGAGGGCATGAAGTTAAAAGAACTGAAGACATCTCAAAAGTTGATCAAATCAAAGGGTTCTTCTAGAGAATCTTCTCCTTACGGTAATATCTCTTTTTGTTGTTCCCCTCTTCAAATTCTCCATTTTGAAGGAACTGACCAGGTTTGGAGAGGGTGAAAAATTGGGAAGTACTTCTCACCACACTTATTTCAAATGAAATAGTGATCTGTGTGACATGGTTTTCATGTGAGCAAATAATAAATGTATTTTTCATGGTCTGCATTCAAAGCTCATGATGATCACAGGTTCTATGCGTGGAGACAGTTTTATCTCACTCTGCTTCCAAACAGCTCAGTTTCTTATTATAACTGACAACAAGCCTGTAGTACAAACCAGGTTGAAAGATAATGAAGCGCCCAGAGTCAACCAGTAAGTTTCACGGCAAAGTGAGGATTTGGACCCTGGCCTCCCCAATCTTAGTCCAACATTCTAACTACTACACTATCTCGTAATTTGGAACAAGAAAGAAAGTCCTGTGTGCATATCAAAGATGAGCTGATTATAGAATACTCCAATGGGGTCACATGTCATTTGGCGTACTGTAACAAAGTCTAATTTAACAACCCTAGAGTTTTAAAACAACCATTGTATACAGTGGCTTCAAAATAATAATCAAATATTTTGTATCACTAGATGGGGTGTTCATTGAATTTCTATCTTAGGGTCTACTGGAACAGCATTGTTTTAGATATTTTCCATTCTTTGTAAAATGTGAGAGCAAAAATTACTAGTGCATGAATTTGAATTGGCTAGTCTTTTTTTAGACTCTACATATTTGTATGCAGTGACAGTGAATTATCATATTGCAATGTGAGGCTTATTTTATTCCATGCAACATTTAACAACCTATCATAAACTTCTAATGATAATGAAGGCTTATCCTGTCACAGGATGACTGTCTCCCAACATATCTTTAATCTATCACATGTCCCTAGAATGTTACATTTGGCCCAGAAAGCATCATAATCCTTTGAAGACTTTTCTAAAGCCAAGAAATCAAAGATGAATGCTTTTCCTCTTTGAACAATATCATCAGTGATTATCATTATGCTATTTATGTGTGTCACAAGGTTCTTTATATTTTTATTAAAATAATATTAACAAGGGTAGACATTCAGGAATTGGAGCTGTTGAAACCTCATATGTGGCACACATTCACTGTTCTTTTTTGTCCATTGTTTAGCAAATGAAAGATGTTAAAGAAATAGAATGTTTGTGTGTGAAAAATGCTGTCAAGTTGCAGCTGAGGATTTCAAGGCAAGAGACATTCATAGGTGGTTTGCCATTGCCTGCCTCTGCATAGCGACCCTGGCCTTCCTTGGTGTTCTCCTATTCACATACCACCCATGCCAACCTGAAATAAAATGCATACACAAACACAAAATCCTACATTGTATAGGCAGAGCCAGCCCAAGGGTTTTTGGTGCCCTAGGTAAACTGAGAGCCAATGTAGCTCACACCACAATGCAGGCATACACAGAGCCACCACCACAAGCCAGGCTGGTGTGGAGCTCAACAGGAACAGAGCCGCTGCTAGTGGAGAAGACAGGTTGGGTGCACAGGCTCTGCCCCTGCCCCCATGCAGCAGCAGAATGTGACACTCAGGGCCAAGCTACAAGTGACAAATTACACTTGAATGGCAAGTGGATCGAGTGGAGAGCAAGTGGAGGGCAAGTGAACAGGGAGGAATACACTTGCCGTTCAAGTGTCATTTGTCACTTGTAGTTTGGTCCTCAGATCTTCCACTTGCTGTGCCCACTTAATATAGGAAAATGCTGCACTGGCTGAGGGAAGGCAGCCAGGCTGAGCGCATCAGCAGTGGCAGCCTCACATGCCCTTTCTCTGCCAGGCAGTGGTGTCATTCTAGGCTGCTACTTGTGATGGCAGCCTGTAGCCAAGTCCACTGCCACTGTGAAGAAAGCTGGCTAGGTGTCCTTCCAACTGTGCTGAAGACTGGCATCTTAGGTGGTTGCCTAGGTCTGCCTAGTAGGCAGGCTGGCCCTGGCATTATTATTAATTTCAGTTTCAGCCTGCCCTTCTCCAAGGTACATGTTGACTTCCCCTTTGCTTAATCTTTTATGCATGATCTTTTCATCATAAACTTGACATTATCCTGGGATTTGCCCAAGTTTAGTGGATGCTGCTTGCCCATGACTTTTTCCTCAATACAAGAACATGCCAGGACTGATTCCCATGCAGATGTTAACTTTCGTCTTTCCTTCACCTGCCTTAGACCTGCCCCCTGCATGATGATTGTCTGTTCATCTCCTCTCCCTCCCTTTCCTCCTCCTCTCCTTTGCCTCCCCCTCCAGCTCCTTGGGGATGTCCATCGCACACCACAGTCCTCTCACCTTATTTTGGCCATCCTGAGGTGTGCCTCTCAGATCAGTGCGTTCATTATGTCTATTACACAATGTAATTATAAATCACTCTACTTACAATTACAGCAATAAGGATCACCCAGAGAGAGAGAGAGAGAGAGAGAGAGAGAGAGAGAGAGATAATGGATTGTCAAGGCTGAGCACCTATGCCATGAGCAGATCCCACAAGACTTCAAAGCAGATTCTAGCTTTAGTGGCCAGGAAGATACTGCCTTCATCTCTCAGAACAAGATGGTTTTAGCGAGAGCTTGTACATGCTACAGTTGTGGAGGGAAAGATTCTTAGGCAGGGTGTTGGCGATTGGTTGCTTTAGCTGTTTAACAATTGTGCAAAATAAATGATCTGCAATAAGGTAAGCATTTTCAGAGGATCTTTCTTCTAATCAGAACTCTTTCCAATAAGAGAAGGGGGGACTGTGTGGACAATTAACTGAGGCAGAGATGCATAACATGCCAAACAAAAACAGGCCAAATAAATGAGATTTCACTTCCAGATAGTTCAGGAGCAAGGTGAGAGTGCAAAAAAGGTATGAGAAATTTTGGGCAAAGATTGGCCTGATGATCTTCGTGGCTGAACAGGTATCTGAACCCAGAATTCACTTGGTTTTAATTCTTTGTCTACTACAACATTTAACCAGCATCAGTTGATCACCCGTATGGTTTTCTTCCTTCTGTGCTATAAGCCTTATTAACATTGGGCAGCAGAGAGAACTTGTCACTGTATGAACCAGTTTCAGTGGTTCAAGCAACAGCTTCTACCATCACAACTGAAATTCCTCGATTCGGTTTCGTTTTCCCGGCCATGTCGAATGCTCCTCTCCGCAGGTCCGGGAGGAAACGTCCGAGCAGTCTGACCGGGTGGTTGACCTGCGAGGGTTAGCCCCCAGGACTCCCAGTGAGGGGGCCAGGGTCCGGAGCGCGGCAGGAAGAACCCCCTGAAAGCAATGCAGGGGGTAAATTGCCCGTTTGCTCCAACGGAGGCCGGCAGACTTGCGCAGCACTTCGCGTGCTGCCGGGCCATGGAGAACGGCAATAAGCAGATTTAAGGTGAAAACCTGTAAGTAAGCAAATCCCTTCTGATTTCTAAGCGTATGCGAAGGATTGGTGGGAGTTGAAGCTAAGAAGGTGCGGATTTCTTCCCCTTTACGGAGTTTCGGAACTTAGCTGGCGCCCCCCCCCCCCAAGATGGCGACGAAAAAGCAGAGCCCTGCAATGAGTAAATCGGTGATGGCGATGTTACAGGGGAAGGGGGAAACTTTGGAAGAGATGGTCAAACAAGCAGTCTTTGAAGCTATGCAGCCCTTTGTAGCGAAGTTAAATGAAATGGGGCAAAAGGTTGATTCAGTGGAAAGCGAAGTGAAAACCATTAAAGAAACAGCGTCTGGAGCAGAGCAGTCTGCACGCGAAAACGTAGTACTCATGAAAGCAACAAGTAAAGAAGTGAAGCTCTTGGAGAATCAAATAATAGGATTGCAAGTGGACCATGCCCAAACGGTACTGCGTCTTCAGAATGTAAAAGAGGAGCAAAGTGAAAATTTAAAAGATTTGGTGTCGGGACTCTTGGCGTCATTCGCAAAAGCAACTAAAGAAGAGTTAAAAAGCGATATTCTGGAAGTCCGTCGGACATCTTCAAAGTATGCAATGAAGCGTCAGCTGCCTCGCGAGATTATTATTGATTTTTCATCTAAGAAGACACGGGACACCATCTTATATAATTCGTACAATGTGGACTTGGACTATTTGGGCAACAAGGTTAAAATATTGAAGGATGTTCCATTTTTGGCTCGTAAAAGAAGATTTAAGTATAAAAGACTTGTGGCTTTCCTGAGGAAATGTGATGTAAAATACAAATGGTTGTTTCCGGAAGGCGTCTGGTTCAGATATAAGGATCAAACCTACAAGATTACATCGGAGGTACAGCTGACAGACTTTTTGTTCAACCATCAGGAGTTTCAGCAAGAAGAAAGTTCAAAGTCTGAAGGGGAAAGTGGGGGGGAGGAGAGAACGAGCGCAGCTGCTCCAGCTGCGCAGAGAGAACTGAGACCGAGACGCGGGGGGGGGGGGGGGGAGAAGTCCTGATCCTGAATATAGTCTGTATTGTATAAGATCTACCAATCTGATAGCGTATTAGAAAGTTAACTTTAAAGAAAAATTGCAGCATGAAGGGAATACAAGACATGTAGAGTAGTGTGCGTTTTTTGTTTTTTTGTTTATATGTTGCTCTTCCCTTTTCCCCAGTCCCCCCTTTTTCCCTTATATCTGTGTAGTCTTTTGTAGTTTTTTATGTTAGATATTAAAAATAAAAAAAAATTACAAAAAAAAACAACAACTGAAATTCCTCCTATAACAACAATATTCAATTTACATACTGCCTTTCAGGACAACTTAATGCCCACTCAGAGTGGTTTACAAAGTATGTTATTATTATTCCCACAACAATTACTCTGTGAGACGGGTGGGGTTGAGAGAGCTGTGATTGACCCAAGGTCACCCAGCTGGCTTCAAGTGGAGGAGTAGGGAATCAAACCCAGTTCTCCAGATTAGAGTCCTTCCACTTTTAACCACTACACCAAACTGGCTATACTTGAAGAACAGGACTAACAGATATGAAAACTGTTCTCATTGTTTTATTCGTTCTTTAATTTCCATGTTAAGTTTTTTCTTTTCCCCTTAAAATGAATGGAGCACGATTCAAACTGTCCATTTAAAGATCAAATTCTAGATGTCTTTTTTTAAAATGCCACAACCAGTCAGAATATTGAAGAAAGATGCATTTTCTCCTCAGTAATTTTGGTCTCAGTAAAAATCAGACTGTTGTTTTGCATCCCCTTTTGGCCTGAATGATGTTTGCAATAAAGGTCTGTTTTCAAGATGAGTCACAGTTGGGAAAGTGATTGTGAACTGCAGTGACTTTTGGCATCTCACTTTTCTATGAATGAGGACAGACTGAGTACATATTTTATGTATTCCCATATTGTCAAAGATGAAGTTTTCATTCTTGGGTCATTATTGACCCATGGGGGACATTGCATCACATTTTCTTGGCAGACTTTATGTCACGGGGTGGTTTGCCATTGTCTTCCCCAGTCATCTACACTTTACCCCCAGGAAACTGGGTACTCATTTTACTGACCTCGGAAGGGTGGAAGGCTGAGTCAACCTTGAGCTGGCTACCTGAACCTGGCTTCCACCAGGATCGAACTCAGGTTGTGAGCAGAGCAGTTATGACGTGATTTTCCTTTATTATCCTCCCCTACATTTCTTTGCTATTCATTCTTTCCTCATGAAGTAAAACTAACTTCATCAATAGCTTTTCTTTTTTTAAAAAAAAAAAGTCACACTAATTTTCATTCTGACAATGATGCACATTTTATTGCTTTGAAGGACAATGCTTTCTGGGAGTTCTCACTCTTCCCTGCTTTGCTTCTGTGTTTTCCTAGCAGAAGTAGCAATGATAGTGGTTGGAAAAAAAGAGTAGATGGGAGAGGTTTCCCAGTTATTCCCATAGGCATTAAAAGATGGAGAAGAGGAATTGGGGAGTCTTTAAAGCTTCCCTGAGAAGGTCAGGTGTCTTTCCTTCATGACCAGCTTCCTGCTCTCCTTGTACTATTCTCCCCAAAGTTTCTACCTCTGTTCCTCCATGTCTACCAAATCTTGAAATGAATTGTAGTTCTTTAAATTAATCACTTTATGTTACCTTGTGTAGTTAGTTAACAAAAAGAATAACCTTTTTGGCTGTCAGAAAAGATCACCCCACTGTCAATGTTAAAACCAATGATCTGACTTAATAGTAGATAAGACATTCTAAGAGTCAAAATCTGGTCTGCCAAATTACGTAAATTTGAGAGTAAGTCTAGTAGAGTAAATGCATCACAGGTCATAAACAGCAGCTTAGCAGACAAAACCCAGAATTTCTGTAGTGAGCTGGTGGTTTTGTTTAGATTGTGAATATTTAGTAATCTGGATGTGGCATTCAGGTAAGATGCTTATCTATTGCCATACAAGGAACAGGCTAATATGGTGGCATCAAGATGTCATATAGACATTTCTACTTCCTTAATTATCAGCCACGTTCAGACGTAGTGCAGAAAGGAAATGATGATGGCCTAAGCTCAAGCCAAGCAAGACATTACAATGAGGACACACATTTTACATGTGCAAGCAGCTTCCTCACAGGGATAACATAGCATACATTTGACCTTTGTCTTAACATAAGCACACACAGATTGGTTTCATCCCATATTTTCCTTATGGCATGCCCCAAGTCTTGCAGCATACATGAGATTTGACATCTGGTTCTGATCTAAAACGCCTACACAGTGAGAGGAGTTGAGAATGGAGTCATGGTATTCTCATCCTCAGAGCACGCATTCCTTCAAGAGTTTAGTCACCACAATAATCTGATTCCTGCGTTCCTCACTTTTGTTTGTTTGACAGCGTTGTCTGTTAACAACCAGTTACTGGAAAGGCAATTGCTGTTAATAATTGTAATTGTGATTACAACTACCTTTTGAAAATGGTCAGAGTGAAAATGCTCTATGTACACAAGGTTAAAAAAATTCACATATACTTTCCATAGGACTATTCCCCTCTTGAAGATGGGAAATGGCCCTATGCGGTAGGTCACTTTGTGGTAGAAAACTCTGTCACACAGAACTGGCTGCCAACCCACAATGTTTCAGGAAAGGTTCATTTTTAACTTAACTAGGAGCATGGTGAGTTGGCAGCAAAGTGTATGTGCTTTCTCTCCAGGTTCCACATAAGCAGAAATCAATTTTTAAAAATGCAATCCAATACTGCTGTAATAACTGATCCACTGGTGCTGCACAGGCCTTGTGAGTACCAAAACTGAAAACAAAGGGTTTTATGAGTTCTCCACAAAACCCACTCATGCTCCGTGCAGACACATGTCAGCTGTGGGGATTGGCTTCTACTAAAAAAGGAGAGTGCAAATGGGCTCAGAAAGCTACCACCAGGGAAGGGAGAGCTCCTGTCTTCTCCCAAGCTTCCCCCTCCGCCCATGCATAAACAGTGCAGAGGGCAGACATTTCCCCATTTCTGTTGCTCCGCATGGAGGTTTTCTATGCAGGAATGGCAGCACAAAGGTGAAAACTCCCTCCCACACACACACTGTTTTTGCATGGGGAAACTGTGAAATTCACTGCCAGTAGAGGTAGTGATGGCCATAATCATTATAAAGGGGGTTAGACAGATTCATAGAGGAGAGGGTCCATCAATGGCTACTTGCCATGGTGACTGAAAGGAGCCTCTATCTACAGAGGCAACAAACTTTTTAATAGCAGTGCTGAGAGTCAAGAAGAAGGAGAGGGCCCTGGCTTCTAAGCCATGTTTGTTTGGCCCTCCAGGGCAACTGATTGGCCACAGTGTGAAATATGATGTTAGACCAGATAGACCAGTGGTCTGATCTATTTATGTTCCTGTGATTCTTTGAAGAGAAGTAGGAAATTAGATTCCCAGTTTGTAAACTTCAAGCAGTAAATGGGAGGACTTTTGTCCTCTCAGCCCAACACCCCCCCCCACCCCTATTAGAATTGATAACTCCAGGTTGAGAAATTCCTGGAGATTTGGGGGTGGAGCTTGGGGAGGATGTGGTTTAGGTAGGGGAGGGAGCTCAGCAGAATATAATGCTATACAGTCCACCATCCAAAGCAGCCATTTTCTCCATAAGAACTGATTGCTGTAGTCTAGAGATCAGTTATAATTCTGGGAGATCTTCAGACCCCACCTGGATGCTGGAAACCCTACCCCCAACTCAGAAAATAAGTTCCAGAACAGAAACAAGTAGAAGGTCATTCATTTTTCTTCATTCACTCACCCAACAGGCTACAGGCTGTAAAAACCACAGTAGTGCCCTTTTCAGTCAGAGATATTCCATGGCAGCATGATGGTGGCATGCATTTATTACTCTTTTTCTTACAAAGTTTGAAGATTTGGGGAAAGGATTATTCCATCCCTCACTATTTTTATGCAGGGATTGAGGAACTCTATCACTTGTAAAGGCATCTCTTACTTTACTCTCCCAGCAGATTGCACCCATGGACACACGATCAGTATGTAGCATAGTGGTTAAGTGGTTAGGAATGCAAATCAGCACTTTAGTGATTCGAATCCTACTACTGCCATGAGCCCAGTAGTTGGCCTTGGATAAGCCACTCATCTCAGCCCCAACTCCCCAGCTGTATTGTGGGGATAATAATAACGAGTTTTATGTATTGTCGAAGGCTTTCACGGCCGGAGAACCATGGTTGTTATGGATTTTCTGGGCTGTATAGCCGTGGTCTTGGCATTGTAGTTCCTGACTACACTGAGAGATCTCTGTCTTTTGGTGCTACACCTCTGAAGATGCCAGTCACAGCTGCTGGCGAAACATCAGGAACTACAACGCCAAGACCATGGCTATACAGCCCAACAACCAACAATGAGTTTGTTCACCACTCTGAGTGGGGTGCTAATCTGCTTAGAAGAGCAGTATATAAGCACAGTTGTTGTTATCTTGAAATAGTCAAGGTATTTCACTATTGTAATCATTCTTTAAAAAGACCTATAAAATATCTCAGTGTTACCACCCCAAATTACAAAACGAGGCTGAGAGATCAGTTGCATACCTAAAACTGCTTAATAAGGTAAAGCCAAGCTGTGGCTTATACATTTGAAATGGTCAGTTTCTATTTTTTTTCCTTTATAAAACTTTAATTACATTTACCCACTTCACAATCAGGATTGTCAAATTTTGAAATCCCTGGGTGGGATTCCAAGGGCAGAACCCTCTGATTCAAGGTGTGCAGGTAGAATGGGATGTAGGAGCAGAGAGTTTAGCAGATTTTGGAATAGACCAGGAAGCAAATCCAAGGATTTATGGCAAGCTTCTTGGAATAAACAACCTGCAAAAGGTGTGACAAGGGATGGATAGTGCAGAGCTGCATCTTTTCACATTGCAGTTTGTAAGGTGTAGAAGATTTTTTAAAAGAATGCTTGGAGAAGGTGTGTTCTTTGCTTTTCTAGCAATTGATCCAAAAGCCAAAAAAGGAGAGAAAAACAAAAAACCACAGCATTTCCCTCCCTCCTCTCTATATATAGGAGGTGTGGTTAAGATATATATGTACATGTTTGTATGTGTATATATAATTTAATATAATTTAAAACTGCATATACTATGAATGCTAGTAATTTCAAATAACTGCATGACTGAAGGATGCTATTCATTTCCTTCACATCTTGAGATTTTTTTTCCAATGCAAGTTAAAAGACTTGGCTTCTAGCCTAGCACTCATAGGTTCTCCGCTTATATTCACTCTTTAGAAAAAGAAAAGAAGAGGGCCTCATCTGTAAAACTTTCTTCATAATCACAGATGTGAGATGGCCAGCCGTGGTTGTTCAGTGATGGGATAGAAGTACCCTGCATGGGTTCAGATGCACTCTATCATTAGATTCCTGCTCTGACTTGTAGCATCAGAGCAGGTCCTAGGGCTAAGCCCCAGTGAGCTCTGGTGCCAATTAAGCTTTGGAACTTTGTATCTACCTACCAACTATCCATCTAAGGCCACATGCAGCCTTGGAATAGCTCTGCAAGCTACTCCTATTTGGAGCTGGAAATTGCTACCCCCAAGTCAATTTTTTAAGGTCATTGCCCTCATTGCCAAATTCCTAGAGAAGTCATTTCTACCTGTCGGAATTAAATTCACTCACCCTGCAGTTTGATGGTACTTGACGCTCTCATTACACAGCTAGAAATGACTCCAAGCTGCAGGGCAATAGAGAATCAGGACCTTTACCAAATGTTTTGTTTCCAGCTGTAGCCGAAACTAAAAATATTTATTTTTAAAGAACTCCTCCTATGAAATTTTTTTGGATGAATCAGGCAGGAGATTCTTAATTTATATTCTAAGCCTAAAAATGTTACATTATCATTTGATCATGGATTTGTATTGTCTTGGGTTGTTTGGGGGGATTCAGATAGTTGTCAAGCACAGTTTGTGTCAGAGGGGAGAATTTTTTGCAAAAGGCTTTATCTGCCTTGTACTACTGAAAATATTGGGAAACTACTTTTATATAAAATGTGTGCTCATATTTTTGATTTCCCATGTGATGCTAGAAATGGTGGCTGGTTACAAGAAAATATTGGCTATTGTGAAACTTATTATATACTAGCAAAATGACTATCATTGCAATGGGCAGAATTTTTTGTGTACATTGCAGAAATGTCAGAGAATGTGCTGGGGGGTGGGGTTACCTGATGAATCATTCTAATTAATATCTGTGCAGTTTATAAAGAGAAATGTGTACAGTTCTGAATCAGTTGTCAAACAGAAAAAGATAAGTAGAAAATGACCTTTATTTGACAAGTATATTCCGTACACATCATTTGTTTTCCTTTCTCCTTCCAAATGCCTTGGCCTTCATTGCTGAGCTTGGAGGGTCTGCTGTCCATATCCTTGGAGCATGGATCTGATTGTTCAGAAGCAAGGCAGGTTGTTCAGGAGCAAGAAGGGAAGGTTGTGTGGGAGCAAGGTGGATTGTTCAGGAGCAAGGAAGGAAGGTTGTTCAAGAGCAAGGAGAGAATATTGTTCAGGAGCAAGGCGGGTTGTTCAGGAGCAAGAAGGGAAGGTTGCGTGAGAGCAAGGTGGATTGTTCAGGAGCAAGGAAGGAAGGTTGTTCAAGAGCAAGGAGAGAATATTGTTCAGGAGCAAGGCAGGTTGTTCAGGAGCAAGAAGGGAAGGTTGTGTGGGAGCAAGGTGGATTGTTCAGGAGCAAGGAAGGAAGGTTGTTCAAGAGCAAGGAGAGAATATTGTTCAGGAGCAAGGCGGGTTGTTCAGGAGCAAGTAGGGAAGGTTGTTTGGGATGTTCAGGAATAAGGAGGGTTGTTCAGCAGCAAGGAGGTTGTTCAGGAGCAAGGATGTGCCCAGCATCCATGTTCAGAGACACTTTCCTCTTTGAAAAGTTCCCAAGAATGTTAATCTGGCTGTACTTTTAGTGAAATTGGGATAGAATGGCTGTGATTTTTCACTCGGAGGAAGAGGACTACGTCGAAAAATATATATATGTACACAATGAAAATGCTTAGGTGTTCTGTAGTAGCAAGTGCTGCACTCACTAAATGAGCACATGCTTAACATGAGTCCCAATACAGTCCCATCAACTTCAAAATAATAATAAATATGCTTATATACTACTCTTCTAGACAGATTAGTGCCCCTCCCAAAGCAGTGAACAAAGTGTTATTATTATCCCCACAGGAGTGGCTTACCCAAGGCTACCTACTGAGCTCATGGCAGTAGTGTACATGAATTTTTTTAATTGTATTTTTAATATGTTGTTATCTGCTCTGAGCCCACTCGTGGGGAGAGCGGAATAGAAATCTGAAATAAATAAATAAAGGAATTTGAACCAGTAGACTGCTGATTCACAGCTGAACCACTTAACCACTGTGCTACAGCAGCTCTCTGTGCCCCTATACAGATGTAAACTTTACTTAGGAAAGCCTTGGAATGAAGTGTGTCGTGTTCCTAAGTGTTGTACAGTATGGCCTCATAGGAATAAATGACAAGCAGCATGACATTAAAGGAATACAACTGGAATGGGAACTTAACCCTTTTTCTTGATGCTTGCAATCCCAGTAAGTTAATAAATTATAAACGTATGGCCAATGACATTTTCAGAAGATCCACTGTTTAGTAGGATTATATCCTGTGAACACAGAGTGGACATTGAAACACTTTTGAATACATACTAAACTAATTGAAGTCTCATTTATGTGTTATCTGAGCAATGAGGGAGCTGCTTCTGCATTGCTGTTATCACACACGCCCTATTCACATGTTACAGTGAATGCACATACAACTTGCATGAGGCGATGAAGAGTGCTGTCAGGTCATAGCTGACTTATGGCAATCCCTGCTGAGGTTTTCATGGCAATAGACTAACATACGTGGCTTGCTATTGCTTGCCTTTGCAACCCTGGTCTACCCATCCAATTAGTAACCAAGACTGACCCTCCTTAGCTTCAGAGATCTAATAAGATTGGGCTATCCAGGTTAGGGCACATCCTGCACCTACATCTGTTTATAAGAAAGTGCCAACGAGCATTCACTGTGCAAATGAAAACACAGATTAGTACCTGGATAAATGTGGGGTCTAAACTACATATTCAGTTGTACGTGTGCTGAATGTTACATGAGAATTGTTCAGTGCATATATAAAGAAAAATCAAGTGGACACTGTACATAGATTTTACATGTGTTCACTGAAACCTGTAAACAGGACTATATTGAACATGAGAAAGAGGAACTACATAGGTTGTGTGGAAAATGTAGATTCTTCCTGTGCCAGAGTCTTCAGCATCTGAGTATCACCAGAGTTTCAGAGTCGTAGCCAATCTGGACTTCTTAAAAAGAAGAGGAGAAAAAAGCAGCGGGCTGTTGTTCAGTGGAAGTCCATATGCGCTTTGCTTATTTAAAAAAAGGAGTATCTCCCTTTAAAAATATAAAAAGCCAGCAGTTTATCAGAGTTCTGCCATTCTTTGAAGTGAGAATATTCTTCAAGAGAGTCTACAAATAAAATGAAATGAAATGAAAAATCACTTCAACTTCTGTAAATTAAATCTTTTTGCTTCTTATTATATTTTAAGATTCATTCCTCTCTCCAGCTAAAATGAATGCCTGCTGCATCCCAGCATTCAATGAATTGTCCTGAGAAGCCTTTCCAGTGAATTAAGTTGCATCACGTATTGCTGAACCGGCTCCTTGTGACACTCAGCGCATATTGCTTTCCCCACAGTCTTTTAAATTTGAACATTGCAGGGTTCTTGTTCTGAACTCAAACTGGCATTTGTAGGCACATTAGTTTAACTCAGCTGGCCATTAGACACATTCAGCAATGCATGCTTTCAAAGGAGAGCAGTACAGCATATTAAATACCAAGTTCTCTTTCAGCAGATATGCTTTATTAAAGCTTTTGCTCCCTGCCGTCTGTCGCTCAGTGTAGTTGAAATAAAGAGAAATGTTTGAAGAAGTCGGGAATGAAATCATTTGGATATAACAATAACAGGTCTGAACTACAGGGCTGAACATCAAATGGAGCCCAAACCCATCCTTTGAGGTTCAACTATGTACCACTAATCTCTTCGTCCCCTGCAATCATGTGTCTCTCTGAAGTGTCTGGTTCAAACTGTTGCTAAGAGTCATGAGACATTTAAGTGGGGTTGCAAGTTTGCTTCTGTATGGTTAGGAGCTCTTAGAGCTCTAGTCTGGAACCTTGCCAAGAGAAGTACCATGGACTATGGGTGCTCATCACTTAAAAAACATAATTTGTTTTAACTATACTTAACTTCATTCACCAGAATTCAGCTCACAATCAATAATTGAAAACTTAAATTGCTTCCACATATGCTAGTCTCATTTCCTTCTCTCTGTAGCCTTGGTGGTTGTTGCCAAAGAACAACCCAGGGTGCTTTCATTCAGATATCATATTAAACCATAGTTAAGCAACCTCCCCTAAGCAAGTCTACTCAGAATTCTACTCAGGTCTATTCAATGTGACTTACTCCCAGAAAAGAGTTTTTATTATTTACTGAATTTGTGGAAATAAAATGGATCCTGGCTTCAGATCTTGATACGATGGACTCATCTAACCATAGGCAACAAAGTGGTCTGCATTCAGACAATCACGGCATCCATAGGCTGTAAACACCACTAGCCCACTGCCACAGCAGCAGCAGAAGTGACACTAGAACAAGCAAAAATAGCATAGACACACATCTGTGTCCAGAACACATTGCTGTCAGTCACCTGTTCCCCACTTTTCCCATCACACCTGAACAAAACTGCCAACATGACAACAGTTACACTGGGGCCTGCAGGGGCCCTGAACCCTCTTCTCTTCACTCACCTCTCCAGCACTGAGCTGTAATACTACAGGGGGGTTCAGCAGGGAAAAAGAAGGAACCTCTTTAAAGAGCTAACAGGAGTGGTGACATGGGGCAGCAACATGCCTCACGTCATTTTGAACGCAGTGCTTAGCACTACTACCCATCCCAGAAATGATGATGAAGGGAATGTCCATATGGACACTCCCCGGTGCATCCTTTCTGGACAGTCCCCTTTAAACCACAGGAAGAGCTATTTTTCTCCTGATTAAAGGAAAACCCCTGGGAATGCCATGAGCCATGCTTTGAATGAGCATGACATTATGTGGATGTTCTCCTTTAATCTGTCAGCTTCCTTCTTTCTAGCAGAAAAAATTCCTGTGAGGAAGCAGCCATAGGTAGTTCAATTAAACCAGGGACCTTGTGTTTGTGTGATGTTGGAATTGATCCAGAGACGACTTCTGGTGAAGAAGGGAGTTGGCCCTGTGATTGACAATACTACAATGCTTCCGTATTGGCTTAAGTACTAAGACACTCGCCTTCTGGTCCTATACCAAAGTCAAATCATTAACTCATCTGGTCCAGTATTGACTCCTGTGAACATAACCTACATTGCTGAAATTCTAAGATAGTTGGTTATTCTGGTATCTTTAAAAAAAAACAGAATGAAGTTTAGGGAAATGGCTCTGATTAGTCTGCACACAGAGAGCAATAAAGTCATGGAGAGGGTCATGTCTGTATTATAATCACAAGGGGCACATATCTTTGGTCAGCCCAGTTATCAACTAGAGGAAGATGGTCTGCAATCTGCAGTCTATTGATGATTTTTTTTTTTTGCAGGCCAAGCCAAAAGGAAGAACCAATAGCCAGATTCAGCCAAAGGATGTGAAGGAGTATAAAAGGTACCTTTTTTACTACATATGCAAAAGGTTTTTACTTCGTCCGGAATACCTTTTCTGGAATGTGCTGAAGAACCTGTAATTATTAAAGTTGCTATTTTCATGGCAGTTAATGTGTGTGTGTGTGTGTGTGTGTGTGTGCGCGCGCGCACACACACAAACAAGAGCCCTGTGGCACAGAGTGGTAAGTGGTAGTACTGAAGCCCAAGGTCTGATCATCACGACCTGAGTTCGATCCTGGTGGAAGCTGGGTTCAGGTAAACTGCTCAAGGTGGACTCAGCCTTCCATCCTTCCGAGGTCAGTAAAACGAGTACCCAGTTTCCTGGGGGTAAAGTGTAGATGACTGGGGAAGGCATGACAAACCACCCCATAACAAGAGTCTGCCAAGAAACATCGTGATGTGACGTCCCCCCATGGGTCAGCAATGACTTGGTGCTTGCACGGGGGACTACCTTTACCTTTTTTAATATATATATGCAATATGAAGACTACAGTGGTACATATTGTTCAGGATTGTCTACTCTTATGGGCCTCAGCTCTTCAGACTCACAAACAGAGAAAGATCTTTCCAAACACCTGTTAGTCAAGTCCTTTAACTGTGGATGCCAAGGATCAAATCTGAGACCTTCTTGCAACCATGTGTTGCACCACTGAGTTCTGGCCCTCCTTTAAGTACACTGCCTTCCCTTCATCTGGGGAGGGCTTGGATTCTGGTTTTTGCATTTCGTCTTCTTTGTTTAGGGTCCAAGCCTCTTTGCCCTTAAGCTGGAGAGTGCTCACACAGAGTTTAGACTTATGTATATCCAGTGCTTTTTTGAGGAGGTTTGGACTCAGGGGTATGCATACCCCTAAACATTTTGTGAATCTAATGGGAGAAAGAAAAAATGTTAAAATGCTGGAATTCCTGCTAAACCAACTCCAAACGTATTATGGATATTTATTAGATTTGTTAAGTTTTATGTAGCATATGTTGGCAACAAAGATGTTTAGTTATATTTAAACTCACTAAGAGCGCTGTTCATCTTACAAAAAATGGAACGTCTTTGAGCATCAAACATGCCACCAAGATCACTGGCATAATCAGTGATCATTAGGGTTTAAACAAATACTAACAAGTCTTCTCTAAGCCACTTGGAGCTCTGGTAGTTGGAATCTAGCATGGTGATTGGTCAGTCTTGTTGCTCCTCCCGATGGCGGAGACCAATTTGTGTATTTGTGCAAAGATTGCAAAGAGTTTGTCTATATGAAACTCTTTAGTTGTGCACACATGTCACTATAGAGGGGCTTGGTTGGCAATACCCATAATTCTCATCACCGACAGTCTTCTGACGTCATTTCCTTTCATGGTGTTTCCTGAGTCTCAGATGGAAGTGAGTGTTTAATCTGTGAAGTAGTGTGGTGTTTTACTGATGAAAGTTTGGTCTATAACCTCATTGAGTGGCAGTATTTCAATATGAGTAGGAAAATTACTATTTTACATCATCACAGCCAGCAAAGAAGTGTAAAGCAAATGATGACTCTGTAAAAACAAAAGACGCGACAACGGTGTTGTGTGATACAGCGTCTGCTGTAGACCACATGGAGAGTGGGCACACAGCCCCGTCTTCTGTTGACCACGTGAAGAGTGAGCATGTTCTTGGTAATTTTGTCCATTGACTGCATTTATTTTTTCCGATTTGAGCTATAAAATGGTGATTTTCTTGAGTCAAACTGAGAGTACCCCTAAATATTTTTAGGAAAAAAGCACTATGTATATCTGCCCTTAGCTCAGGACTGGTCCTGTAACTTTGGAGGATTAGCTGGATTTTTTCTGTATAAAGTACCTCTTAAATATTTTGTGGAGAAATGTCCTCCACCCTAAAATTCACCCGAACACTACCACTGAGACTACACTCTTTCTGTGAATTGAAATAAAGCAGTAAACTCCATAGCAGGCAGAAAGAAGGGGCTGGGAGATAAGGCATCACAATCCAAGCACAGTGTATTTTAATACTTAACAGATGCAAATTGCTCTGGCTAGGATGAAGACAAAAGGCTTGCCTTGTCATGGCTTACTAGAATGTCCCACCTGGGAATGGACAGGGCTGGCGCGTCTATGGAGGCAAGTCCGGCAACCGCTGCAAGTGCAGAGGTGCCGGAGGGCGCACTGCGGAGCAACTGAGTGGGAGGGCTAGAAGGATGCACACACGCCAAGCATTCCCCCCATCTCCTGCCTGTCACCTCAAACTGGAAAAGAGTGGAGGAGGAAAGGTGATGAGTTTCTTTGGGGGGAGGGATGGGACAGAATAATGACAGAAGAAAGCAAAAGGGAAGGGAAGGGAAAGGAGAAAGCGGGAAGGACCTAGAGAAACAGCTGCGCCTCAGGGTGTGCGCTTTGAATGAGCTGCTGTATCCTTCCTCAGCCTGATGCTTGAACAGACCATGAGTAGTATTTTTATTTTTGTTTATTAAACTTTATTATATTTTGAATACTCCAAACCTGATCTCTGTAAACACACCTTGCCTATTCTGTTTTGCTATCCAAAGAGCAATAAGGGAAAGGGCAGAGTCTGAGCTCACCATCCCTTGAATGTTATAGCTTGAAAGTGCAAAAGGTATAATAGATCATCCCCATGCTAAAACTGAAGTGGGAGTTGCAGCAGCTAGGCAGAGCCTCTAAACAGCAACCCAGATATAGAGTGCAGATCTGTCTAGCTGAAGATACTCCCAGGTTTGCTGGTGGCAGCAGTTATTACCCAAAATTGATTTTGATATCTACCAGGAGTAGGGAAAGGGGGTGTCCACATCAGGGAGAGTCTTCAGACAGCTCTGGAATTTCCAGGCTCCTGGGACCAAGAGGAATTGGGGCCTGCAAGTCTGTTCCTTCAGCTATTAAAAATAAAAATTCTCACTACAGTTTAAGAAGAGTCTAGATAGCCACCTTACAGCAGTGATGATTCTATGACTCAATATGAATGTTCACAGTTTAGGAGAGGGAGAGCATGAAGGGATGAGCCAGTGCTAGGGATGAGCCATTTCTTACATGCCAGGGTCATCCCTACTTTGTGGTTAGGAAGGGATTTTCCTCTAGGCCCAGATTGGCCAGGGATTGTGGAGGCTTTTTGCCTTCCTCTGGGCATAGAGCAGGGGTCACTGGGGGAGAGAGGCAGTGTGAATTTCCTGCCTTGTGAAGGGGGTTGAACTAGATGACCCTTGGGAGCCCTTACAACTCTATATTTTCATGTTACAGTTCTAATACCAGGTTATAAATAAGTGCAACTGAGTACTATGTGTCTGACATACAGATAGAGAAAAATTAGAAACTTGGTGAGGATGAGACTCACTTTGAAGGAATATAGTTTGTTCACAACAAGAACACATTCCTTGATGTTTGACCATACATACTACTCAGGCATGAATCATGTCTCTAACTGAAGATTTCAAGAATCCGCACTGAAGTTTCTGAATTACCAAGAACAGCAATGTTTTTTAATGCTCTCTAGTGAGTACTAGGCATTAAAGATTGAATAATCTCTGCCCAGTCATGCTTCTTCATAAATTCATTCTTTTTGAAAAAAAATGGGCAGCATGAAAAACAAACTGTTCAAAGGGAGAACCACAGGATTTCATGTACAGGTAGAACAAAGCTGATGAGCTGCTCCTGGACACTTGCTATGATCAGTAGTAGCTTGAAGGATAACATATGCTGCATTTAAAATTAAAAATCATTATCAAATCAACAGGAAATGTATATTCAATTATGAAAGATAATTAGGCTGTTAATCATAGTTATGCATACTCAGCATTTTTGAGCTGCTTATTGGAACAGATCTCCAACATACTGTAACTGATGCAGATTTCATTAGCTTCAGTTCAGCTGTTCCATATTATTCCTGAATTTGGGGGATTTGGGGAGGTTACCACAAAATTTAAGAAATTAATGCTGTTTTGATCACTTCAGGTCATATTCATGAAAAAGGGAGATTAACTCCCAACATATCTTCACAGGTTGCCCTCAAAAGTAGGAGACAGACAGTACAATCCTAAACAGAATTACTCTAGTCTAAACCCACGGGCTTAGACTGGAGTAACTCTGCTTAGGATCACATTGAAAATATATGAGAGAAGATTATTACCTATTCCAGGCTTTTAATTACAAAAATACCTTGAGAATGTTTCCTGGTTTTTTCCCAAAATGTGTATGATGTTTGAGTATGTTGTGACCACAGAAAATAGAGGGGCAATTGTTACAAACTGGTGTGGTTTGGTCTGTCTGTAACGGTGTATAGAATTGATTAGTGTTTTTCCTTTATTATCCTATCAATATGACTAGAAATGTTATTCCTTTCAAAGCTCTGTTCATTTTATTTCCTGAGTTCCCTATGTGACAGACACATATGTCTCTTTTCTTCCACTGTGTTTAATGCCTAGCTGCAGGGGGCAGGATAAGAAGCAGGGTAGGTTGCATGAAATATTATCAACTAATGAGATGATTGATAGATTCAGTATCATTGGTGCACAGTGGCATTCTACAGAGAAATGTGCAAAAGAGAGGTTCCTGTTCCAAAAAGCTTATGGTGAAACTTCTGAGAGTGGGAGAAAACAGACAGTAAGGGAGGAACAGAAAAGTTAACAAGGGGTATAGAGGCTTCATTTCAGTTAGATTTGAAGACTGAAGGCTTTCATCCAAAAGGTGCTTGTTTCTAGCCGGTTGCCAAGAAAGACCAGTCTCAGCCATCCAGCATGCCTGAAACCAGCTGATTGTGTGACATTCACTTTCCACACAGGAATGCCTGCAGGAGAATCATGTGGTATGCTTGGTATTTGGCAGGTCACCTCGAGCTGCTTGAGAACTCTCCAGAAAGGGCACAGAATTTAACCTACAGGCTTTAGCTGCACCCTCTGTTGCACAAAGCGTTTCTTATACACATATCCCCTGAGCTGCAATGAATGATATGTCTTATCTAAGATAAGCAGCACTGCGTAAAATAGATAAAAATAATTTGCATGAGCTGATTAATCTTACTTGTAATAGTACTTGTCAAAGCATATTTAAAAGCTGGTATGGAGATGGTGAGTAAAGTGTTTATCGCTTTAATTCTCTAAGTCTGATAAATTTGCACAGACTTGGGTAGAATAAATTACCACTATCACATGCCTGGCTGCTTAAGAGTTCCAACAGCAAAAAAATCTTGAATTAGAATAAAGGAAAACTAAAGTCAACTCCAGCTTAGCCATGAAGCTGGCTGCGTGGTCTTGGCCATCTTACCCTTGGAACTCCCCACACCTGGTATCTATTCTGCCTTATCAAACAATTTCTTAAAAGTTACCTTTTCACTCATGCTTTTGTTAACTTTCCTACCCCTTCCTGGCTTATCTGCTTCTCTTCTATTTTCAGTTTTTATAGCCCTTCCTCCTGACTTGGCTTCATGTGTCATGCCTGCTTGTGATTATAATCCTTCAGTCAGGACAAGAGATGGTCATGAACCGAAATATGAACCAAAGTTCATGATGAACCAGGCCGGTTCGTAGTTCACGAACTGGCAGTTCGTCAGAGCCCATTTCTGACGAATCACCACAAACTTTAGGCTGGTTCATTTGGCTCGTTTTTTAGTTTGTCACTGCAGACAGCCTGGTGCCGATCAATCGGTTTCCTAGGCAACAGGGAATGGACTTCCTGCAGACCTTCTGCTGACCCAGAAGAGGCCTTCTGCTGACCTGGAAGTGACAATTTGCTGATCTGGATTGATGTTTTCATGAACCAAATGAACTGGTTCGCAAACCTGGGCAGGTTCATGAAAGTTTGTGGTTCGTGGTTCGTGAAATGCGATGAACCACGAACCGCATGGTCCATTTTTTCCCCAGTCTGTACCCACCTCTAGTCAGGACTATCTATGGTTACTTGATTGTGTACAGTGCCTAACTCTTGTAGGATGGATATATATTATCATAATCATAACACTACATAAACTAACCCATGTGATGAAAAAGGATCATCAAATGTACAAGTTTGTTGCAGGAAGAGTTGGAAGCAAATGTGATTGATAGAATAATGATATCTGGGGTTAGACTATTTTCCATCTTACTACTGAGTGTTTATGAATAAGAAGTTGTATCTCAAGTCTGTATTCTTAATTTCTCCATTACATCAATGGATTTGTGAGCGGCTTCTGTGTCTTGTCTACATCCTCTAATGTAAGAAATTCCAGAGGGGGAACTATATTAACCTCTTACAGCAAAAACTAAAAGGAGTCTTGTGGCACGTTATAGATTTATTGTGGCATGAGTTTTTGTGGACTTTAGCCCATGTAACTTTGACTGGGCTTAATAAATCTGTTACATACTTCTAGGTCTATTTAAATCAATGAACTTTGCAGGGTGTAACTCCTTCTGATGTCACTGTTAGTCTCTAAGGTGCTACTGGTCTCTGCTTATCTTTCTAACATATTTGTCAGTACCCTTTGTATAAGTTATGTGAAGGCTGATATGTGAAAGAGCAGAGATTGGACTAGACCTTCTAACCTCAACTGGTCCTATGAATGTTTTTGTACTGCTTTATATTCAAATAGAGCTGTGCTCAATTATCAGCAACATATGCCGAAAGGAAAAAAGACAGTAAAAATGATAGAAATGTTTGAGTCCAGTAACACCTTAAAGACCAACAAGATTTTCATAGCATAAGCTTTTAAAAGTCAAAGATCCCTTCTTCAGATACCTTTTACTCTCAAAACCTTATACTCTGAAAATCTCATTGGTCTTTAAGGTATTACTGGATTCAAATCTCGCTGTTCTCCTGCAGACCAACAAGGCTACCATTTGAAACTATCGTTTGAAGAAAATTTCAAAATTTGACAAGAAGTAGTTCTGGAAAGATAAAGAAGGGGAAAGAACTATTTTGAAAAGCAAAAGAAAACCAGATTTTAAAAAAGATTTTGGGGCAACAGAATTTAGAAATGATTCATAAGACTACACCTTATTACTTCAAGCTAAATTTTCTAAAACCAACCAAATAAAGCAGTCTACAGATATGAGCAAACAAAATAAAAAATACTGACTTTCAGATCAGCTGCATGACTTAAGAAATGCACATTGTAAATCAGAAATTTGAACTGCCTATCTATCATATCTTACCTCTTATAAATCAGTCATCTTCATGAAGCAGTTGCCAGACCAGGAAATCATTCTGCCATTGAATAAATCAGCCAATGTGAGCTACATAAATAATTGACATGAACCATAAATCTCCTGACCACCCACCACATGTTTAATAAATCAGAAACTTGGCACACAAGCATGCATTCAAGAACCTGTATTGTGAACAGTTACGCAGACCATCAAGAATGTAGCAAACTATTCCTTATCTATATACATCCACAGGGTAAGAGAGATGGCAAAACACAAAGATTCAAAACAGCCACAATAAAATTTCAGCCTTCACAGTGGTATAGTGGCATTTCATGACTGAATACTAATGACTGAATCCAAAAGCAGAGTTCTGCCAATGGAAAGGGGAAAAAAATTGTTGATTTCTAACCCCCTTTCCATTGCAGACCTTCCTGGTTACAGTGTTCATGTTCTCCAGGAGCACTATTTCAGGTAATAGTTTGGGGTGCAGCAAGACAGGTAAGACAGTCCTGTTCCTGATGGAAATTTCTTCCATCAGTAGAAGTTACTGTTGGAGCCAACCCAATGGGCACCAATCTCCGAACTACATGCAACATTAAAATGCTTGGAGACTTCAGGAAAAATCTCTCCTTGCTTCTCTTCTACAGGCTCCCCTTAAGGAACAAAGACTTCTTTCCTTTCTAATTGAAATGGATCTAGCACGTGCATTTCCCATTGTTAACTGTTCAATGGCCCCCTCTTGTACTGTTATATGCTTAACAAGAAACAGCTGTTTCAGGTAAAACTGATATTTGCAAAAGATAACAATGATTAAAATCACTGTACTGTGAATATCTTGTATCAAATCAATCTAATCACTGTGTCCAATACCTTTTGGTCAGATGTATCAACAGCAAACTGAAACTTACAAACCCCTGTAGATACAAAATAATAATTTTGTGGAGATTTGTAGGAAGAGGACATTGCTGATCAAGACTAGAGCTTGGCAACTAGCCTTTAATTTACACCTTAAAGTGCTCAATAGTAACTCTGGATATCTACTCTTATTAAAGCAGATTCTTATATTTCCTCTTGGTCTAAGAGTCTCTCTACACAAGACATCTTACACGGGGATGCTCAAGTGACATACTTCCTGTGTGTCAAGTGTACTTTGTCTCCTTAGCAGTGCATGTGTATCCACAATGGAAGAACAAGTATAAGATCTTTCACTTGAGTGTTCCCATGTACAATGTCTTGTGCAGAGGGACTCTAAGATTCTAGATACAAAAACTATATCTTATTGGACTAAATCCAGACACTATTCAGGGCTTGGAACTCACAGTTGTGAAGTCCTATATTAAGAAGGATATTCAAGAAAAGGATTATCTGAGTGCATGGTCTCGTGCCCACAGGGTTTATTCCTCTTTATTTTTTGGTATGCCTCCATCAAAACCATTGCCTTCTTATGCTTTTTACCCACTACCCCAAATTATTTTAGAGCTTTCTTATTAACTTGATTGAATGTGCAGTCCACTCCTACTATGAAGGGAAGGTTAAGAAAGATTCCTTACTCAAACCACCTTTGTGGTTGTTCTCAGGGGAAAATTGGTACTATAATACATATTTTGTTGTACTGCCTTCTTTTCAGTGGCCTCAGAAATAGGTTTTTAATGCACTAGTTTTTCATCCTTGTCCTATCATAATCTAGTTTTTACTCCTTTTATCTGATAGATCTCCAAATTTTACCCTTGCTGTTGTGAGATTTTTCCATTGGTTTAGTAGTGTGCCCAGATGATGCAACTTAACAGATGGGTTTTGACTGCTAAAGACTTTTATTCAAGGTGCTTTAATCAAATTAAAGGAAGAAAAGCACATTGCTGATCACTGAGTAGCCACATGCCCTGTTACAGATTGCTCTATCCTGTTCAGTGCCTTTCAACCACTTTGGACTGAGTATAAGTGTTTCTCTAGGAATCCATATAGATACTGACATCATGACCCCCTCTGTCCAGCCCCGTGACTCTGATTCAAGAGCACTTATAGGAAGAGCCTGAGTAGCCCAGACCAGGGAACCAGGAGGACCAGAGGGGTCAGGGAGGGCCTGATACTGTAGAGGCACCTGCTGACCATGCTGCAGCAGCACCAGAAGCCACCCTTCCAAAGCCTGCAAGAGAGACCTTGCCACCAGCCTCTGCCAAGCAGGATATGAACTCCCACACCACAGAGCCCTTTCAGCTGAAGACCTGGGCTGAGGCAATACAAAGAAGGCAAAGTGCCAGACTGGCAACATGCAATCCCAGCCTGGATCCAGAACAAGGTTCTTTGCAGGATCCTGACCAAAACCAGGATGAGTATCAGGAGCCACAATGCCTACCCGCAAGTGCAGGTGAGCCCAATAAAGCCTATCTAAGCTGAGGCTTGGGAGGACTATTGCTGGATCAACTGGTTCACAAGCTCCAGTCTACATTCCCAAGTCTTGCTTGCCAAGTGTGAGATCTTACTCCAAAGAAGCCTAGACCCAGCCTGCCTAGAGAGCTAAGGACAGACAGCCAAAGATGGGGTGCTTTTCTAATTTAATTTTCATGCCTAATAATAATATATGTATGGGGGATATTTCAGTTAATGAAGCCAAGCAAGTTGGAATGATTAAATCCTTCCTTTTCATACATACCTTGGATCCAATTCAGATTCATGGCCATAATTCACTGGTGTCTCTTAAATATACTGGGAAAATATGCTTATCAGTTTCTTCTAGTCAGGATGTACAGCTCGCTAGATTCTTAAGACAAGCTAGGAGTGTAGATTATTGCCAACTTTGAGGCCTCCTATTTTTCACGAATTCCTGTATCATGCAAGTGGTATAATGCACTACAGTGTGGACTAATGTTTCTAATATATGTTGCTATCCTGGAGTTTCAGGTTCTTTTATGATATGTTATGTATCAATAGCAGCACTTCTCTGGGGTTCTGTGCTCTGTATGACATGGCACAAATGTTGTGTTAAGGAATGCCTAGACCATTCCTACATATTGCTGGATGTTCTTTCTGATGCTTCCTTTTGCCTGTCGATGTGTTTTCATTCAAGTTCTTTCCCCAAAGTATGTCCTGCTACAAGGCCAGCCCTGGATCGTCCAGTGCCAAGAATAGCAGGAGCAGCAGCATTTTGTGATATGATCTTGAATGCATATTTTAGGCTTAAGAATGACACTAATTTTAATTTTTTCTGAGCAAAAGGTCTTGTTTGAGGTCTGTGCACCACTTGCATTCATTTAATTGCTGCTTTTGTGGATTTAAGTGAGTTGAAGATTTGAAATGCAGACCCTGCCTTGCCCTTCTGCACAGAATTGGATTTCACCTTTAATGTATGACAAATGAAATGTTAGATCTGCAGACACTGAAAATATTTTTAAAAGGTCAGTGGCGATTATGGTGATAATTACATAACTCTGTCCCTGGGAAAGTCATCATTAAACTACCGCTGAAGTCAAGGAGACTTGCCAAAAATGTCTTTAAAATGCTTTTCATTAACATGCAGAACAAGTTCATATGCTTTTTTCATTCAATGGGAAAATAAAATATTTGCATAATTCTAATTCAGGATTGCTTTGAGACAAAACCTAGAGATCTATTTCAGGCAACAGAAGAGCAAGATGCAGTTGTATGAGAAACGCCAAGTATTTATACTAGAACTTAACCTCATCTGTTGCTTATTCCTTCCTCTGGGGCATGCACCTGGAAAGTGCCCTTCTAATACATCTGTTTTTGAAATCCAGTATTCTTCATGAAACAAATCTTATGGCTTAATCCTTGGGATTTAAATTTAGAGAGAAATACTTGATCAAATTGCTCCAGTTTGCTGAATAAGGATGGATAATGTGGTCTGGATCAGTATATTGTTCATTTGATTTATTTACCCAATGTCTACACTAGTTTTATACTAAATTCAAACAAAATTATTTCCAATGCTTGGGAGCTTTTATAATCTATGGTTATCAAGGCTTCAGATTCCAATGCAATGGGAAGTAGAAGGAATGAGGTCAGCAACAGAAAAGAGTGAGTCCAAATCAGTAGATAAGTGGATGTCAGGGATGCTGGCAATCAGATCAGCCTGACTAGTATTTGTTCTTTGTCAGTGTTTTCATTTTCCACCAATCATTCAGTGGCATTGGGTGGGCTTTCTGGGTCGATATAAGCGTAGGACAAAAGCACAGAGGCTATCCCTTGCCCCACCCAGCAAGAGAGGCAGTGTCAGCTGTACAGCCTATAGAAAACAAAGGAAAATGTTTTGTTTATGGTAGCTAACAGGGAGGCAGGGCTGTATTCTTCCTTTCTCTGTATCACTGCCTGGCTGCCATAAATCTGAATTTGGGAGAGACAGGTTCAAATTGCCTTTCTGTCATGAAATTCACTGGGTGATCTTGGATCAGTCATTGAGCTGGATCCAGGCTACATTGACAATTTGCATTTATTCCCCCTTCCTGCTGCAGATCTGCATCATGCAATTCCTCAGGGTCCCTTGTCCTCTTGGACTACCGTGGGAGAGGGGAGGCAGGAAAGTTCCATTCTGCCACTGGAAAATTTAGTCTCTCTCAATCAGAGATAGCCCCCAAGATTTTTGTGAGAATAAAAAGGAGAAGGGGAAAACAATGCACAAAGACACTGAGAGATCTCTGTCTTTTGGTGCTACACCTCTGAAGATGCCAGCCACCGCTGCTGGCGAAACGTCAGGAACTACAATGCCAAGACCACGGCAATACAGCCCGGAAAACCCACAACAACCAATGCACATTGCCTTAAGCCCTGGGAAGTAGGAGGAGATAACATGCACTTGCTAGATGCTAACTCACAGGCTCACTCTGAAACTGAGAACTTTAATTGCTTGTAAAATGGAGGACACTTTTGCCTATATACCTGGAATTTGGAATTTACTGATGATTAGACTGATCTTGTAACAGTAAGTGTTAGACTTAAAGTCTAAAATTAAAGAATCTAGCTTATAAAATGACCGATGACAGGTATTTGGCACCCTTACTTGATAAATTTTTCCATTCCCAGTTTAAAAAGTAACTATCGTTCAATGCAATCATAAAGAAACAAAAAATAGTGTGATATTCAGAGACTTACTGGTAGAAACTTCTGATGATTTACAAAGGTCTGTTTTTGTTCTGTTCTGCACTTCTTAAATCTTCTTATAGCACATCTTCAGTCCTTCATTGCAACAGAAATAGAAGGGAATCTGTATGAATAAACCATACAAGATCTGATTAACAGCATGTGCCAGACTAAGGAATATTGAAAGACTTGCCTTCAAAAACCATATTTTTCTACCTTATAGAAAGCATATTTTACAAGTTAAAAGTTGAACAAATTGTATATATGTCAGTGTGATAACCAACCCAGCTATCCAATGCTACACTTTACAAACCATCCAAACATAGAGCAGCATTTTAGATTAAGGACCCAAGAAAGAAAGCTGGCATTATGGCAGCCAAATGGTTTTGATCCCAATATCATTCTTCAGCTGAGATTAAAAACACCCAAACTGAGCTGGCATACTTGCCCTATAGTGAAGACAAGTTGAAGCTTCCTACAGTCCTAATACGAATAAAGTCAATCATAGGCTTTCTCAATTTAACATTCATGGTGTTAAAGTCAACACTGAGCAAATGAATGGCATAGCCAGTAAACAGGTGGGAGGCAAGCTTTGGGGTGGTAGAGTTCAGGCCATATAACTTGGAGTTGGGATGGAATTGAAAAGCAGCATCACATCCAGAAGACCACCTTAAAGAGTGTGGCTCTGTCAGAGGCAACCACTAAGTGTTACAAAAGGTTAAAAACATCACATTATTGGAGATATATCTGAATTGTAAAGATTCAGTCTGAGTTCATAGCTTAAGAATTCAGTACACAATCCTCTCAATATGATGCATATAAAAGGATAACCGTAGTGCCTAATGAACCTTCTCCCTTCTCAACTTGTCCAAACAGCAGGATCCTGTAAATTCCCAGCTGGAGATCTGAATGGGAAATAGCTTCTCTTAGTAGCAGCCAGCACATTTCAAAGATGTGGAATGAGAAAATAGCTTAGTCTTTCCCCTGGCGTGCTAGATTTCTATGCATGGTATGTGTAAAGGTATCTGCACAGATGTTGGTGCCATGTTATACCCCCACCCCCACCCAAACAAGGTTGGATAAAGCTAGGGTAGGGGAACAAGCTGAAAGAGACTGAGAGAAACTGATATGAACCAACAGCTGCGGCACAACATATGGAACTCTTAAATATACATTTTCATTTCATTACTTGTCCCTGGAGATCATCATACGATCAGGAACTCAGTGGCTTTACTTTTCAGAAGATATAAAATAGCAGTATAAAAAAAAGTTAACCTATTGTTTGCTTTTCCTGTTGAATTTCTACCTGCTGCACAACCTTTCTAAGCCTAGAAAACCCTGTAAGTATTAGGGGGGGGCATTGAGGATGATACAGTATTATTTAGCATGTCAGACTAACAGTACAATCCTAAGGAGAGTTACTCCAGTCTAAGCCTGTTGAAATTGATTGGCTTAGACTGGAGTAACTCTTCTTAAGATTGCTCTATTAGATTGGGTATATTGGGTAGGGTTGCCAATTGCCTGGATAAAAATGTCTTGTACCATTAATAGATGCTTAATAGGATCTTATTTATCTCCATGCCTTTAGAAGCACTACATAAGTTTATATTAAAAGGACAAGAATTTTTCTTTTTTATTGTGTGTGCATGCGTGTGCAAACACTTGTTGTTCAACAAAATTTTATCAAGTGTGTCTAGGGTTTCCAGGTGCCCACCAGTCCCAGCGGTTGCCTGCCAATCTGCCAGTGATTGGCTGGAGGTGGCAAGCCCCCTGGAGATCGTCCGCCTTCAGCAGGCACCCCAGAAACATGTGCGGCACACGCGCTCCCATGGAGCACCATGATGCCACTCCCAGAAGTGATATCATTGCACCAGCCATGGGCATGCTCCTGTGCTTCGCTGGAGCCAATTTTGGCCTCAAACAGGCCAGAATTAGCCACACATAAAGTGCGGGAGCTTGCTCATGGCCAACACAATGACATCACTCTCAGAAGTGATGTCATCATGCATGCATTGGAAGAGCTTGCATGCTTTGCTCAAGTGAGGAAGGGCACGCCAGAGGCACAAGGTAAGTGCCAGGTTGCCCCCTCCCACTAGGAGTGTAAAAGGACCTAGTAACCCTAAGTACGTCAAGTATTTTTGTTGAAACCATCTGGGAACCCTACTGCCACATGCTAATCCAGCAGAAGGCCAAGTAAGGGATCATGACTTATGTGTGCTGTACATGTACATGATCTCATCATAGGGGTTTCAAGGTAAGAGATTAGCAAAAGTGGTTTACCATTGCCATTGCCTTCTTCTGCTTCACAGTACTAACCAGGGTGACACTGGTGACACTGAAGTGACACTACTATTGTCTGTGAAAGATCCTCCACCAGTGTTACCTTCCATTGCTGCTGACCAGCAGCTAACTTTCAAGAATTCCTCTGCTCCCATTGCCATTGGAACATTCAGTTCTCTTCTGCTGATGTGGCTGTTGATTCCTGAAGGGGGTGGATGCATCTCAGGGCCAAGCTACACATGACGAATGACACTTGAACGGCAAGTGGATTGAGTGGAGGGCAAGTGAACAGGGAGAAATACACTTGCTGTTCAAGTGTCATTCGTCATGTGTAGCTTGGCCCTCAGCTTTGACCATTCTGCCTTGAGTGCCTCTTCCAGGAGTTTAGACTCTTGACCCAGCCTGTGCTCCTGACGGTGTTGCTCTCAGTTTCACTGACACACTCAAACCCCCTCACCGCGTTAAGGTGTGTATCCAAGAGGGAAAATGCTAGGAAAAGTAGAAGGCAGTAGGAAAAGAGGAAGACCTAAAATGAAGTGGCTTGACTCAATAAAAGAAGCCACGTCCTCCAGTCTGCAAAGTCTGAGGAAGTCTGTTAATGATAGGATGTTTTGGAGGTCTTTCTTTCATAGAGTCGCCATAGGTCGGAGATGACTTCACGGCACACACACACACACACACACACGTATATAACTGTGAGGAGATTGTAAAGTACTATTTCTCCTTGCATAAAATACTGTTGAACACAGTAAAACAAGCTGGTGGGTCCTGCGTAGGAACACTGAATATAAATATAAATGTTTATATATATATTGGTCTTTAAAACCAGAAAGCCCCCCGGAGGGACAAGAAGGAGGGACAAGAAGGTTGGATGCATGAGTAAGAAATGACTCTAGAGGCCTGTTAAGGGAACCACCATAGTGGCCTATATCCTTTTCCCCCCCATTCTGCAATAAACATTTTTCTCTTTACATAAATCTGCCAACCATATCCCATCCGGCTTAACGGTTAGAACAAGGTAATACAAATTGAGAGCCAGTTTGGTGTAGTGGCTAAGAGCAACAGGACTCTAATCTGGAGAATCAGGTTTGATTCCCCACTCCTCCATTTGAAGCCAGCTGGGTCTTCTTGGGTCAGTCACAGCTTCTAGGAGCTCTCTCAGCCCCACCCACCTCACAGGGTGATTATTGTTGTGGGGATAATAATAACATACTTTGTAAACTGCTCTGAGGTATTAAGTTGTCCTAAAGAGTAGTATATAAATCGAATGTTTTTATTATTAACTATGATACAATTGACCCTACAAGAGTATTTCATGCTAAACAACAGAAATCAACCTCAAAACACGATTTAATAATGTTAAAAGTCCAAAAAACATATAACAGGTTGGCTCTTTTTTCCTGATGTTGGATTGCTTTCTTGAGGTGACAGACTTTCCAGTTTTCATGCCAAGCACAAGAAGTTCCTCTGTTTTGGCACAATCTGCCTTTTTAGAGAATACTGTAGAAACAGAAAATAACAAAGAAATTTAAGTTTAGTACACATTATATAATGGATTGATAGTAAGAAAAAAGATACTGTGCCTATGAAGTATGAAGTAAAGTTATAGGACTTAAATAATAGTGGAAAGCTGTCAAATTAAAAGAGATTTGAACTAACGTTCATCCAAGAATATAATTTCCAAACTTTAAAAAGGATATAGAACAACAAAGCATGTGGAGAAATAAATTTTACTTTAGAGGTTTGGACAGTAGAAAACCATATTTAGCTTTACAAAGTTTTTCTCTCTCTTAGCTGAACAGGCAGTGTGGGGTGGGATCAAGCCAAACGTCCTCCAGCCCCACCCACCCACTAATAGTGGAATGAGTAACTCACAGCTCTGGCTGAAAGCTGACACTAAGGAGGGAACAGAGATTTGGGAGGTGAAAGATGCCGAAAGATATCTTCCTGGAAATGTCCGCAAAGGCTTCTTTGATCCACATGAGGGTGGGCAAACAGAGATGATGAAACCCATTGACATGGAGGGGGAAGTTCTTTGGGGCTGATTCCATCTAGGGAGAAGGAGCTCTTACACCTGGGCTCCTCATCAGAAGCTTCTACCATTAAGTCTCTGAGTAGGCCACCATTGCCATGTGTAGTAGGTAGAATTGCAGTCCACTTACCCTCCCAGTGGGAGGTGGGAGACCTGGCACTCATCTTCAGTGTGAAGCTCTCACATGCATTTTGCATGCATCCCCCCGAGTCTGCACAAAGACGTCACTTCCAAGAAGTGATGTCATCACACAGGGCCTTGTGCTGCCCCTGGGAGTGCTCCCAATTTCAGCCTGTTTGAGGCTGAATTGGGCCCGTTTGGGGCCTAAACTGGCCAGCTGTGAAGTGTAGAAGCTCTCCAGGGCTCTCCCGGCAGTGCTCTTGCATTCTACAGCAGACCAAATCGAGCCCCTTTGGCACCCAAATCGGCCTGCTGTAGAGCACAGGAGTGCAGCCAGGAGGGCCCTGGAGAGCTCCTGCACTTCACAACAGCACAATTTAGGCCCTGAACAGGCCCAATTCAGCCAAACAGGCCCAATTCAGCCAGTTTGGGGCCCAAATCAGTCACTTGTGGAGTGCAGGAGCATGCCCCAGGAGGCACGTTTCCCTGCCTCCCCCAGGAGGCACGTTTCCCTGCCTCCCCCTCCACCAGCCATGTAAGCAGTGGGGGGGGGCAGAGGGTGGAAGTGGGGGATACCCCGCCCCAAGCACGGGACTGGTAACCCTAGTAGTAGGGCTGCTGGCTGGAACAAAGACTCTGAAGTAATGGAAAGTTTTAGAACACTTTAACTTCTAAGTTAAACAGCCTGTCTTAGAATAAGAGCTGCTAGGGCATGTACACAGGGGAATTGTGGGTTTCCACCTTTCTTTTTGATTCCTTGCTCAGTCTGTTGCTGTGCTGAGAGCATGCAGGTGGACATTTTCTTTTTAATAAATGTTTTATATTTTTTAATGTTGCTAGTTGTCCCCCATACCTCAAGGACCTCCATCATTCAAACACATCATTAAAATGGGTGCCAGGAGAAGGGGAGGTCAGTTGGCAAGTTGCTAATCCCTCAGTGATGCACAAGTACAATAAGCTGTCCCCCTAATAACCAGACATTGGGTAGCAGGAGATGGAGGCATGAGGTAAGGCCTTAGAATGGCAACTCAAAGAAGGGGAGATGGGAGTCCTAGTTCTTTTGGTAATTCCTGCAAAGAACAAGCGGTGGCAGTAGTGTGCCAAAAGAGGAAGAGAAAAGCCCTGCTGGGGTCAGAGAATGCTGGGAGATTGGCATGGGGCCAGGCAGAGGCCCAAATGGCTGCTAATGCCTAAACACCTCGGCGGGCAAGATGGAGCAGTGTCCACAGGTCAGTGGGGCTGTTCCACTACAAAGCATATCAAATATTTCTTGTAGCCTTAAAAGTCTCTGTATATATTTCTAAAGTGTTAATGACTTGATGAAACTCATTAAGTAATACAGAACGATTTACTGGAGACACTGCTTTTAAAGACTGAACCACAACACACTGGACGGAATGACTTAGCAGCTTGAACAGGAACATTTCCCCCATTTGCCTAAAATCAACAGTACATTTTTCCAAAATAGCAAAGGTACATATTTGGTGAGCCAAGCAATATACAGTATTCATGTTTATTACATGAAGCAGGAAGATTTATGCAGTGATATGATAAAGGAACATTGCTTTTTTGTTCACATCAGTCCCAAGATGATTAGAGCAAGCCAGCAGAAAAATAAAAAAGACTTGGTCTTGTCAGTTGAGAATCTTAATTGCCTTGGAAATTAGACAGGAAAGCTTTTCAGGAGACCTTCAGCACTGTTAATCTATTGAGGCTGAGAGAAATAGGATGATCTTTTCCAAGGTGTTTAGCAACAGAGTAAGACCTCCTTTATATACTTCTGTTAAAACATATTATTTGTTAAGTTTGGATAACAATGCGATCCTATGGGAAGTTACTCCATTGACTTCAATGGGCTTAGACAGGAATAACTCACCACAAGATTGCACTGTAAGTGTACCAGTGCATTTTTCTATTCCAGGTATATGGATTAAACCACTGCTGACAATTTGAATCCAGTATCAACTAACTTAGTGACCAGGGCTGCTTTTACACAGATGTTTTGTTCCATCTTGGCTTCCTTACCACAGCAATGTTTGGGGGGGAGGGGAGTGAAATTCACATGATGTTGTCCTCTTTCACTCTGGTTTTGGTTTCCCCCCACTTTGCCGTTACTCTTCCCAGACATGGTTTTGTACAATAGCAATAAAAGCATCTTTAAACGCTTCATGGATGGAAAGGTGCACATTTTTTCACCTCCAGTCTTTGGGGGCACAATTTTTCTTGCCTCAGTTCCCCATGGCTATCATTCCCCTTTCTAAAAAGCTTGGGGGTGGGGGTTGTAAAGTGGCATATCACTATAGCATTAGTATGTATGCATGGTGATTAAAATACTCTAGTGATTTATTAATTGCTCTTTTTATTTAAAAAAAAAGCTCACCTGAGTATGGATGTGAATGGCTCCCACAGGGAAATGAGGAGAAAGTTCAGGGGAAACAACTGTGTGGGTGCTCCATTGCAGATGCACCTGCAGCAGCAATTAAGGGAACATAGAAAAGCAACTCCATGTGTACATTTGTTTTCCATTACAATTACTTCAACAATAAGATTAAATTATATTAATGTTATGTAATAATGATGATGATAATATGATGATTATGATAACAACATTACATAATACGTTTCCCCCTCAAATACTTGCAAGAAGTATTGAATAGTCAGAGTCCCTTCAAATGAGAATTTTAACAGTTGATCAGGCTATATAGTCAATGAATTGTCCAAAGATTTGAGTTCTTGCAGAATAGTAATATGAGATCTGAAGGGGAGGGATTACCCACCTAAATAGGACTATGTTGGGCTCCTTCCTAAGTAAAGCAAGGAACAAAGATACAGATTCTGATATTATGTCCTGAATTGGCTCCAAAAGAATTACAGGTAGTATGTTATATAGTGAAAAATAAAAACTCTTGCTGCATGTATCCAAATTTCTAGATGAGCATAATTTTGTATACAGGAGAAGCAAAGAAGCTCTGGCAGAAAAAAATAACCAGTTTTCCCCCTGCCAAAGGGCTTTTTTAAAAAATTGTTTTGTTTTTTTTGGGGGGGGGTAGTTTACACATGCTTGGTATATATGTAGCAAAATGAGATTCTGGCCTATTACACTTTAAAACTCTTGGGTTAAGAAAAATGGCTAGTGTTTTCCTTTGGAGAAACAAAAGGAACAGACAACAGCTCTTTCAACAGCTGTTATAGATTAAGTGCTGACTAAAATCTGAACCATTAATGTTTACCTTTAGTCCTACATTCTACAACAATGTGCCTTTTCATCATCAGTGATCAGCCTTTGAGTATATTTTTTAAAAAGCCACTCTCTTCATTCTCAAATAATACATGTTGTAGCACCTGGGAACTAGGAGGAAATGAGCATTCAGGTGGGGGAGGGACACAAGGAGAGCTCTCACCAGCCACTGGAACCAAAGTGCACCAGATGGTCTTCAGCTTGGAACTTCCACCATGGGACTCATTTAACACAATGTCCTGATTTAGCTGCAAAATAATGAAGGCTCTGCTAGACAATTCTGGTGCTACAGAGTTGTGAGGATGTTATAGGACATTTACTAAGGAGGTGAACTTTTTTCTTTGCACAGTTGGCCCTGCACTGAAAGGGGAAGCATACTTGGTGGCAAAAGCTTCCTTTTCATCTTAAAACTATTATGTTTCATTGTTATTATTCATTAGCAACAGTTGGTTTCAATTGGAAACAAATTCTCAGTTGGAGCCCCCCCCCCCCCCACACACACACATCAGTCCAATTGGAATGAAATTCTAAGGGATTGCCATTCTCTCCCAATTGAATTTCCAAGGCAAATCATCAGCATATAAAACTCTTCCTTACAGAACTGGAACAGGCAATGAGGTAAGAGGCACTTTAGTTTTCCTCTCACACACTTCATTTTTGTTTAAAAACATTCCCCACAAACTTTTATTTACTTGTGAATGGAGATGGGCATGAATTGAGAAAATTCTGAACCGTGAGGTTTGTGGTTCATCACGTTCCACAAACCACGAATTTTCATGAACTTGCCCCAGTTCATGAACCGGTTTGTTCGGTTCATGAAAATGTCACTTCTGGGTCAGCGGAAGGTCTACAGAGAGCTCATTCCCCCTGTTGCCTAGGAAACTGATTGATCGCTGCTAGGCTGTCTGCAGTGACAAACCAAAATACGGACCAAATGAACCGGGCTAAAATTCATCACTGTTCATGAGAAATTAGGTCCCATGAACCACTGGTTCATGAACCACGAACCAGCCTGGTTTGTGATGAACTTCGGTTTGTATTTCGGTTTGTGCCCACCTCTACTTGTGAACTAATGTCTTTTTTCCTTGCAGGGGTTAATAGCAATTAGGGAGGCATGGCAAACTCTGCCAGCTGATGCCTGCCTGCATATGCCAGTGTCTGATGCTAATCTCCACAAACCTCAGAAAATGGGCTCCCCTTTCCTTTCTCTCTGCATGCCATGGATAATCCAGCTAGCTACTTACTGCCTCTGTTTTCTTCTTCTTTAAATAAAACCATTTTGTCCTACAGTTTCAAGAAGAACAGGAGTCAATTTATGCCTCTCTGTTGGGTTAGAGTTGGCTCTTAACCAGTGCCCAGCAAATGGGCACTGGTTACTCATTTTGCTCTGGGACGTACTTCCTTATTGCCACCTCCCTGTGCTCTCCCTTCCAGCATTTTAGGATTATCTTTTAAGTTTTTCAGACCTGTGGAAATTGTCCCAGCCCTGCCATGTTTACATCCAGCAGGGCTAAGCGGAGTGTTGCACTGATGCCTGACCTGCATAAGGCCACACCCCACTCACAGCTGGTAAAATATATGCATGTTTGTTTAGTAAAAATGTACTCAGCCTTTCTAATTATTACCCAGGATACTATGAATCGTGGCAGCATCTTTCACCCCATTCCACACCCCCAACACATCACTTCCACCAGCAGATGTGAGAACCCAAGAACCAATAGACAATATTTGCCTTTGACTAGTGGTACACATGGCTTACATGTGTAACATTTTCCTCTATCTCTCCAGTGTACAGTACTTCCAATAACCCAGAACACAGTGTTTGCATCTGGGTCTAGCACAAAGTCTGAGAGAATATTAAACAAACAAAATCCAATTGATTCATATAGAATAAAGTCTAACAATATAATTGGTGCAGACAGACAGACCTATCCATGCAATTATTTTATAGTAAAGTGCTGACAGTATACCACTTACTAACCTCCTCATTATTTTTCTATCTGCTTAGCCACTCTCTCCATTCTCCTTCAGACTTCTTTAAAATCCAAACCAGACTTTCAAGTGACAGAAAGTTTGTGAATATTCTGTGTTATTTTCTTCAGTTCAAATAAGTTAGGATTACGTTTTTATAAACTGTGGAGTAGGTAATCATCAATATGTTGGTGACACCCATACATTACATTGAATAAGCCACTAGAAGCAGCTGTCTCCTCTCTAGGACAGTGCCTGGAAACTGTGGTTAAATAGCTGAGGAAGAATGTGCTGAAGTTTAGTTGTGACAAAATGGAGATGATGCTGGTCAGGAAGGGTGAGATTTTGGATGTATCTTTATCATTAAAACACACAGTTAAGAGCTTGTTGGATGTTCTATTGGATCCAGTCTTTCTGCAAGAAAAGCAGATAAGCCAGATTGCAAAAAAGTAACTTGTTTCAACTTCATATGGCACAGAAGTTGTTCACCTGTTAGACCGAGTAATGCCAATCTATGCAGTGGTAATCTGAAAACTAGACTACTATGATGTGATCTATATGGAGCTGCTCTTGAAGACAACACAAATGCTACAGTTGAAGCACAATGTGGCAGCTAGATTCTTGTCAGGTATTAAGCATATTACACCAAGTTTAAGATTGCCATATTTGCTGTCAAACTGCTTCTATGTTCAATTTAAGATGCTGTAGTTAGCCTTCACAATCTGGAACTCTCATATCTAGGGATACTAGTCCCTGGTGGGGGCGGGGATCCCCCATTTCCCCCTTTAGCTTCCTGCCACCACCCACCTGGCCAGTGGGGGAAAGGCCGGGGGGAAAGGCCTCCTGGGTGCACTCCTGAAGCATTGTGATTACATCATTGCAGCACCCTGAGAGCATTCCCACACTTTGTAGCGGGCCAATTTGAGCCCCAAATGGGCTGAATTGGACCCATTTGGGGCCACATCAGCCCACTGAGAAGCACACACGCTCTCCAAGGCCTGTCCATTGGGGCTATATTTCCCAGGAAGTTACTAAAAAGGTGGCACATGCAGCATCATGGGGGTTGTATCCCTGCTATCTAGTTTTCACAAGTATCTTCACCTTGGCTTGCTGGGCTAATGGACTTCAATTCCCAGAGAGCACCACAGCAGCCTCAGCGCACTCTGGGAGAGGGAAGGAGGAGTGGATAGACAAGTGAGATCAATCGAGCAAGGGAAGGAAGATGGAGCAGGTGATGTGGTTCCCCCACAGCAGCAACCAGCCCCAGCAGAGAGATGCTGCCTGGCCTGAAGCTGTTTCCTGATAGCAGGCCATCTTGGCATGCCCCAGACATGTTTGCACCACTGCAACGGAACCCGCAGGGGCACCTGAGGAGAGCTTGTCTGCCCTTCCACCAGCTGGGTGATAAGAGCAGGGGAGAGGAGCTGCTCCTCTGCTTTACAGAGGGCCAAACTGGGACCATGGGGGGAAGGCAAACTGGCCCATTGCAAAGTGTGCATGTTCTCAGGCCTGCATGACAATGTCACTTCTGGAGTGTGACGTCAATGCACCACCCAGGAGCGTGTGCACACATGTACTTTGTGCACGCACAAGAGAAAAATTAAAGTGAGTGCCAGGCTCCCACCCTCCCATCAGGAGGGTAAGGGGACCTGGCAACCCTACTCATATCTATGGAGATCATATCAGCCCATATGTGCCAACAAAGCACCTCCAGTTGTCAGGCCAGAGATTACTGGTAGTTCCACAACTCAGGCCAATAAAGACTGTTTAAGCTTGGGCTTTCTCAGTGGCCACTTTTGTTCTAAGGAACAGCCTTTTCAAGGAAATGAAGAAGGCCCAACCTTGTAACTATTTTGAAGCCTCTATAGGATTGAGATTTTCCAACATGCTTTTGGTGGCCCATGAGCGAAGAGCTGTTATTATGATGACTTGATTTCTATGTTTTATTAGTATTGTAATTTTTGTGAATTAAGATTTTAGCTGGCTTTAATCATGAGTCTTGTTGATCAGAGGATGCACAGGATATAAAAATCTTAAATAAATATCTGACTGCACATTCCTACTATTTGTCTTCAACTAGGAAAAAGACACAAAATTAATTAATTTAATTGTATAAAGATTTGTATGTAGAAATGATTCTTCAGAGCTATTTCCCTCCTAATATCGATTCAGTCATTTCAAACTAACATCAGTCTGAGGCAGTAAGCTTATTTCTTCATCTTACTACTTCACATTGCAAGTGCTGGTTCATATGACTGAATGAACTTTTTTTAAAGTTGGTTGTTGTGGGTTTTCCGGGCTGTATTGCCGTGGTCTTGGCATTGTAGTTCCTGACGTTTCGCCAGCAGCTGTGGCTGGCATCTTCAGAGGTGTAGCACCAAAAGACAGAGATCTCTCAGTGTCACAGTGTGGAAAAGATGTTGGCAGGTCATTTGTATCTACTTAGGAGGGGTGGGGTTGAGCTGAGTCATCCTGTAAGAGTTTCCCAGGGTGTGGAATGCTAATGGCGGGAGGCTTCACTGTATCCTGAGGAGGTTCTTTTGCATATGGATTGGTGCTTGATGTGCTAATCTTCTCTGCAGGGCTATTGTCGGGTGTAGAGTGTTTTGTTAGCCTGGTGTTTTTCAGAACTGGAAACCATGCCCTGTTCATTCTTAAGGTTTCTTCTTTCCTGTTGAAGTTTTGCTTATGCTTGTGAATTTCAATGGCTTCCCTGTGCAGTCTGACAAAGTAGTTGGAAGTGTTTTCCAGTATTTTGGTGTCCTGGAATAAGATACTGTGCCCTGTTTGAGTCAGGCTATGTTCAGCCACTGCTGATTTTTCAGGTTGTCCAAGTCTGCAGTGTCTTTCATGTTCTTTTATTCTTGTCTGGATGCTACGCTTTGTGGTCCTGATGTAAAGTGTTCATAAAACACTGTCAGGAAGATCTAACCTCTTCCTTAGTTCCTGGCATTCTGTGTGCAAGGAGTTATTTTTTGTTTTCTATGTAATTTATTTGTATGTAGGGACATTAAACTGTATGAGCCTGCAATGGTACAGTCCCAAAGCAGGATTCACACCTCATCTACTTTTTGTGAAAATGAGGCTCATGCCTGTTCTTCTCATTTGCATGCCTGCAGCAAGCAGGACTCTAGGCAAACTTTGAAAGAAGAGAAGGACGTACAAATAAGCTAGTTGATGATTGGATGGGAATAGCCACTGCTTTATATTCTGTCTCTGGTAGCTTCTAGGTCTGGACCAAGTAATTCTTACAGTATTCCCTGGCATGATTCCATTAGGAGGCTTCAAGAAGCATCTGGATGTGATCTGGATCCTATAGAAGGAAAGACTTGATGCCACTGCTTTATATTCTGTCTCTATATTCTGTCAAATCATAGTTGACTGAAAAAACCTAGATGCAGATCAATACTCTTGTATACTGGTGTTGATGCAAGGCACAGTAGGTATACACTCAACATTGTCATTTCCATACCATTTCTGAATCAAACAAGAAATCTTTCTAAATGTGGGTCTGCCCTAAGGGTGCGTGTAAGCAGGGACAGGCATCTTTCCATTGGGAAAGAAACACAGGCAGCAGCTGTTTTTGCAGTAAAATTTTATTCTATCTTGTAAACTCAGATATAAAATGGCCCATGCCATAGAGAAACTGAGTTCCTTCACTCTGGCTTGTCTCTTCCCACTCCCCGTGGTTTTGTTTGAGTCTAATCTCATGCTTCAGCAACTACCTCATTTAAGGCTCAGCCCTGGAGATAAACTGCCTGGAGACAGACTGTTAGGGTTGCCAGGCCCCTATACCCTCCCAGCAGGAGTGGGGAGGGGACCTGGCACTTACCTCATGCCAGCAGTGTGCTCTCTTTTCATGTGCCCCATATCTGCCCCAATCATATATCAAGCTTACAATTTTGCCTTCATACAGTCTGTTCTCCATGCGTTCTTCTTTCATCTGGGCTCACTTCCAGTATTGATGGAAAGGTAAGATCAAGGACAGTCTGCAGGAGAAAAGCAACAGGCAGGGAAATATTTAGCATCCCTCACCCGCATACCTATTATCTCTTAAACCTGGAGCTTCAGCCACCATTTTAAATGTGATTCAGGCAGACCCACACTTAAGGAGGCAGGTCTTCTGCCATCACAGCCACTCTGTTCCTTAGTCTCCGCTTTATTCAGCAGAATTTCTTTAACATGTTTTTTTTTGTTTTGGAACAGATGTTTCTTCCAATAATTCTGGCACATAGAGAACCTCCAAGCTTCTTTTGCTAAGGTATTTACAGCCTTCAAAAGTCCCAGCACTGGGAAGAGCACTAGGAACAGAACGTCTTCGATGAAAAAATGAGTAGCCCATTTGTACTATAGGGTGGTAAAAACAAACAGTGTTGATCGCACTACATGTGCATGGCTCTCATAAAAACCTGACAAGTATCAAAGTCTGCAAAATGACCATTGTGTTGCATTTATTTAAAATCTTGAGTTCATACTGATGAAATGAATCCAAAATGTGCATTTTGGAAGTTCCATTGTGTTTAGGATTGTGCAAACAGCACAGTGGAGCCAATACAGAAAAAATCACTAGCAGAAAAAGATAGTGGCATTCTCAGGGCAGTTTTTAAAGCCACAAACTGTCTTTTATGGTAGGTAGAACAAGGCCGTTGTCACACGGGCTTTTATTTAGCGCTAAAATGGCGCTATTTCCCGGCAAACACCCACCTTATTCCAACACTGTAGCGATTTTCTCTCTTCTGCTTTGTGCTTGATAGTCGCGCTGTTTTGTGCCTCAGTGTGAATGCCTCACATCGATGTATTTTGCCTCGCAACGTCCTATGCCCTCCCTTCAATCCCAGAATCCATTTCTTCCTGCGACTCCCCTTTTTTAAATTTTATTATGTCCTTATAATGCCATAACGACATAACACAATGCAAACTTTCTGCTGAAGTAAAAATGACTCAATTGCCATGGCAGAGTCTTCAGCGATGGGGATCACGTCAGACAGGGAGTTTTCTGCGGGCAAAGGGCTATTTATATAATTTCAAAGTTGGAAAGACGAAAGGGTCGTAATGTTTTGCTCTAACGGAGTGTTTATATGCTGTTATTCTGTTATAGCGGAATTAAACGCCAGAATAATAAAAAGGGGGGGGAGGAGCTGCTTCTGCACGGTTAGAGAGAACAGAACAGAGTGCTTCGGTGTGGACAGCTGGTGGCGCGAAGAGCCGTTAGGTGACCCAAAGAAATGTTACTGTGCCGATAACAGGTAGGATGCTATATGCTGTAAATTTAACGGAAGAGATGCCCGTGTGACGACGGCCCATGATAAAACTTGTCCTGGATGTGTATTTGCTATATTTTGTTAGTGACTTCAAATAATTTTTCTCATTATGGCTTTCCAAAATGTTTATTGACATGCATGAAACTGCAGCAAAATTCTGAGTGTCAGGCCAGTTCATATTCCAGATGTATGGTGATTGGTGAGATTTGACTTCAAATAAGGTAGATTGTTAACCGAAATTGTTAAAAGGGGGGGAGGGGAACCTATCCACATTTAGGATAATCTTAAATTGTGTTTCAGCCTTTCTCATTTCAAGGAATCCTAATAATACTTTAAGAATCAAGTACAAAATATAATTCATTAATATAATTTACAAGTGGGGTATCTGCAAGTACTTGCAGTGGGGTATCACATTTCCTTTCCCCACAGTTATTCTTCTTTTCCCTTTCTTATCCTTTTATTGAGTTTTTTTGGATCATAGAGTCTTTAGTCCTCAATGAGGGCAATGCCTGGGCTCAGGGTAACACCCAGCATTCACTTGGCCTATTATGAGGGAATTGTTGGCTTGAAGGAACCACACAGTATGCTTGATGAAAACAGTAACAAAACAGATTTATAGCCCTCTCTGTATTAAAGTTTCTGAATAAAGACTGATTCAGAATTATAATGTGGAAAATAAAGGCTTTTAATTTTCAATTGTTTTGACAGGAACAGTGCCTAGACCTTACCTACCTTCAAAATACTTAAAAGTTCCTAATGGACTCCTTGCCTAACCAGGAGATCTCCTGTCCTGACCCTTCTCCCACTAACATCCAGCAATCCTTAACTTTTTCAGTTGGCTAACTGCCCACCTCCTCCTAGTTAAACTGCCCAACTTCTCCTTTTTTTCCCTTTTAAAATTCCAATAAACTATTTGAATGTGAGTGGCGGAGGCTCCTGGAGGGCAAACTAGAAGCCAGCCATCATAAACCCTTATTGATCCAAGGCAAGTTGTTCTCTGCTTAAGCCCCATGTGAGGTGAGGACCATATGGCTGCTAAGCTACCTTTTGAATTAGCATCATGGGATGCACAGTTTATGCATGCCAATTAGTAGTTTCCAATATTGCACAGAACAGAGGGAATTATAGCTGTTGCAAAGGCTCATTCTGCAGTCTTGCTTGATTTTCTACACTGCAGTTCCTAGATAGAAGGACATTTTTGAGGCTTAACCTCTTGATTTCCTGGCCTCTTACCTGACTTCCAAATGACTAAAATAGTATATAGGCCATGTATATATGATACAGGGAGTTAAGATTCAGAGACAAGATCCAAAACATAAATAGCCACTGGCAAAGAGCTGAAATCAAACTGTCAAGTCAAGGAAGATACATCAAAATAATTTCCAAATGTTTTTGAAGAGGCACTCTTTGCCATCTTATACATGTACTGCCTGAGGCAATTCACTGGAACCTAAAGCTGTAATCAAAAGCTTAACTCCCCTCGGACTGTCAAAAGTAAACACAGAATTCTGAACATTAATCCTCCTCTTTTTGTAAAATATGTATTGATAAAATGGCAAGAATAAGCACATATTATAACTTTCCTGGAATATATCCACTTTAAAGCTGAGTGGGAGCTGCTATATATAACTGCTAGCCTTGACACTAAATTCCTATTTCATCTTTTTGAACCTTAAGGGGGAAAAGAAGATGCCATTAAAATTGAAAGGTTCATTGCTAGGGGCTCAGTAGATAGACTGAACACACTGAACTTAACTTGACTGAGTTGGGTTTGTAAGTCCCAATATTGCATACTTCTACTGTGAAAACTCAATTACGGCATGGGGAGGGGCTTGTAAGGATTGCACTATGTATCTTGTTCCAGAAGCCTGGAGGTGAAGAAGGTTCAAGCTGCTGTCATTCCGAGGGATGAATCAGTCACTAACAGAGCAATCCTGAGCAGAGATACACCATCCTAAACCCACTGACTTAATTGGATTGAGAAGGGTGTAATTCAGTTTAGGATTGTATTGTAAGACACAACGAAGTCCCCACTCCAGCTACAGATGGTTTTAGCAGCCTTTATTCTGTCTTTTCCTCTGTACAGAATGTCTTCCCATCTGTCTTCTCATCTGTAGGAAGTGGTCAGCCCAAAGTTTCAGCTGTTGCCCAGTTCCACTCTAACATCGGCTTTAATCATGGATAATTTAGAATTGGTGTAGCATATTGATTAAGAGATTATTCTATTCAACAAGAATTTATGTATTTCATTTATACCCTACCTTACACAGTTCTCTTCTCATATTCCATATTTCAAAGCACATCCCAATCATTAGAGGTTTGTAGACCAAACCTCTAACTCTAATATGGGAATAATAAGACTGGGGTACATTACAGGATTTTGTAATGATTATTGACTTAATGTATGTAAAATGCTTCTAGCATTTGTGGAAACTGTTATTTTTATTTATTCAATTCAATTTATATAGACATTACTACCACCAGGTCCCCTTACCCTCCCACCTTTCTCAGGAATGCATGCGTGTTCCTGAGGCAGTGCAACATCATCACTTCTAGAAAACAACATCATCACACAGGGCCTGGGAACGCTCCTGTGCTTCACAATGGGCCAATTTGGGCCCCAAACAGGCTGAATTGGGAGCAGGCCTGTTCCCCTGCCTTTTTTCCCTGCCAGGTGAGTGGTGGCAAGGGCAGAGAGTGGGAGCAAGGGATCCCTTGCCTCCACTGGGGTACCTGGCAGCTCCACCACACAACAAATGAAGTAAGAAAGTTGCCACTACTCATTCTCCATTTCTGGAATGCTTTTTCATTGGAAGTCTGCATGCCCACCTCCCTTGCCTATTTACTAAGGCACAGGTGGAGAGATCCAAATGCCATCCATCCTCCTTCAGCACCAGTAGCATTGTCTGTAAAAATGAAATTCAGTTTTTTCAAAATAAGCAACAGTTAGTGTTTCTCCTTTGTTCAAGGAAATTTGCTTTTCTATGGCTTTAAAATACATCTGGAGGATGAAAACTGGAAATCTTATAAAATAGCCATGATTCTAAGGGAAGTGCTCATTTTAAAGCTCATCTTCATCAGTTTTTAAGGGTTATGGGTCAGTAATGGAGTTACTTTGCAAGGTAAGGTCCCAGGAATCGATTCTTAGCATTTACATTTGCTGGGAAAGATTGTTTTCTGCCCCAGACTCTGTCAATCAGACTAGGCAATTTTGACACGGGTCAATATTCAGTATGTCAAAGATCTTGACTAAATGAGAAGCATCTCCACCTCTCATTATTTGTGCAACAATTCCATTCTTATTGACTGCTTCTATTGTTGTATGTCTTAGTAAATTATATAACCCATCATAATCAACGTATCTTATTCCCAACATGGCCCCATCTATGGATACTTCAATTCAAATACTGGAGCAATGAACAGACAAAATATTTCTGCAAACCTGAAAACAGTCCCAGGTTTGTGGATAAATCTGACATCTTGAAAAAAAAATTGGAGGGTAAAACTCTCCAAGATAATAGAAGTATCGCCCGTTGCTTTAAGAAATGAATGCCCTCAGTGGTGGTTGCTAGGCAACCACAACAGAAAGGCCAGATTTCCAGACTTTGTTTCTGTCAATAAAAGATGGGAGAAGAGGCAGGACCCTTTCCAGGGCTTTTTTACCCTTTGAGAGAGGACATATTGGGGATGGGCCTTGCAGTAACCATCAGGCAGCTTGCCACTGCATATCTTACATGACTTATCCAGGACTAGGATTGCCAGTCCCCCCAGTGGGGATGCAGGATCCCCCACTCTCAGCCTCATCTGGCTGGTGGGGGTGTAAATGGCAGGCTTCCTGGGTGCTCTCCTAGCATGGCATGACAATGTCAATCTCAGGAGTGCAAAGTGTCAAAGCACTCCTGCAGCTTGTGTGATGATGTCACTCCCGGAAGTGACATTATCATACCACTCCCAGAGCAGACATGTAAGAAGATTCCAAAGGTGAGTGCTGGGTCCCCCTTCACACTGGGAGGGTACAGGGACCTGGCAACCATACCTAGGATTGGCTGCTTGTTATTGTGCAAACATTTAAAAAGATAAAATTGAGGAAAGGAAATGATGTAAGTTGTTTTGAGTCCTCATTGTGGAGAAAAGTAGGTTATAAATGATGTAAATAAATAAAAATATAGCTGGATATAGGGGGGCGGGCAGATAAAAGATAGGTTGGTTAGTGGATAGAAAGGAAAAGGTAGCAGAGGAAAGTGAGGATAGAGGTGTGCCAGGAGGAGGGAAAGAGGAAATAGTGTAGATACAGGGGGAAATGAGGTGCCCTCTACAAATCCTTGCAGGTTTCCCACCATACAACTGAGTCTGGCCCAGTGGCTGGCAACACAGAACAGAGTCACAGTTTTCCCTGGTATTCCAGTGGGAAGGAAGGTGGGAAAGCTGAAGACAGGGAGGTAGACAAAGGTTGGCTGGTGGATGTGACAGAGAGAAAGAAGCAGAAAAGGGGGACAGGCAATGGGGATTTTCAGGGAAGGGAAAATAGCGGGGAAGGGGTAAATGAGAGACACACCTCCTGCAAATCTGTACAAGTACACCAGTTTTCAATATATCTAATTCTCAACATGGGCCTATATGTGGGTACTTAAATCCAGAGAGTGAACCCATAAACAGACAAGACAGATCTTTCTAGAAACCTGGGGAAAGTCCCGAGTTTTCAGAAAAATCTAAAATCTAAAAAAAAAAAAAACACCAAACATTGGAGGGTTAACCCTTCCCCCAGAATAACAGAAGCAGCACATGTGACTTTAAGAAACAAATGCCTGCTCAGTGATTATTGTCACTGTTACTAGGCAACCACAACAGTATTGCCAGGTTTCAGGTGTTGGGAAAGTGTGAGGGCCCTTTTCAGCTTGTTTGGAGGGGACTTATTGGGGTTGAGCCCATCAGCAACCAGCAGGCAACTTGCGTCCACATGACTTGCATGACTCGCCCAGGCTCAGCTGCTAAGTACTGTTAAACAGCAGCCAGATCACAAAAGTCAGTCTTGTGTAATGGTTAAACTTTCAGACTAGGATCTGAGAGATCCAGGTTCAAATCACTATTCTACCATGGAAGCTCACCAGGTGACCTTGGGCCAGTTACACATCAATTAATTGATTGATTGATTGATTGATTGATTGATTGATTGATTTTTATGTGATTTATAGTCCATCTTTCTCACTGAAACTCAAGGCAGATTACACAGTGTGAGTTTCAACAGTCAATTTCAAGGAAATTTCAACAAACAGTGTAATAGGGTATATAAATACAAATTTGCAAGATTTAAAACCAGCAAAAATCTGATACAGAGTTGAAGAAATGCTGAAATGGAGCATAAGCAATTCTAGACTGACATATTAAACAACATAGAACTAACCATTAGGATCATACTTATAGCAAAAGACAAGGACAAGGGCTTCACTACTATATAATCTTTACTGATACATCTCTTTGAGACTACTTCCTTACAGTACAGCCCTCCTGTCTAAGTAAAAAGCCCTCTTGAATAATTCAGCTTTGCGTTGTTTGTGGAAAATCAGGGAGCTTTCCTTACCTCTTCAGGTAGGCCGTTCCATAAGGTGGGGGCCACCACAGAGAATACATGTGGCAGCTGTTGATTTTTAGCCTAACCCAGGGCTCATTTTGAGGGGGAATGCGCAGGGATGCAGTTCCAGCAGTTCCCCAAAGAGGTCACATGACAGGTGGCCATACCCACCTGACTCTCAGGCATTTTGAGCCTGTTTCAGCTTGGATTGGGGCTGAAACGGCCTGGATCGGGCCTCTGACGGGTGGTGGATCACTCTCCCGCTCAGCAGCAGCCCAATCCTGACCATTTGGGGGCCCTTTTTGGCCCTTTTCAGCCCCTTTTTGCCATTTTGGGCCCAATTTTGGCCCTGAATGGCCAGGATGGGGTCCAAAACAGCCGGGATAGGTGATGTCAGGGGGTGTGGCATATGCAAATCAGTCATGCTAATGGCACACTTCCAGTGATGTCAAGGGGGCATGGCAAATGCTAATGAGTTATGCTAATGAGTTATGCTAATGAGTTCCTCCAGCTCTTTTTCTATGAAATGACCCCTGGCCTAACCTATGTCACAGATTTGTTGTTAGGATTAAATGGAGAAGAGAAATATTATGTCAGCTGCTTTGGGTCCTTCTTGTGGAGAAAGGAAGGGTATAAATGAAATAAATAAATAATATATCTGAAGAGGGGGGCAAATAAAAGAGGTGGGAAGGAGAGAAAGAAGCTGGAAAAGGGGAGAGACTATGGGGGCTTCTAGGAAAAGGGAAGAGAAAATAGTGGAGGAGAAGAAAATGAAATGCCCTCCCCTATTCCCCCACTTATATGTATCTGCTCGTGGTGAAAAGTGCCATCAAGTCATAGCTGACTTATGGCAACCCCTGCTGGGATTTTCAAGGCAATAGAGATACAGAGATGATTTGCCATTGCCTGGCTCTGCAACCCTGGTCTTAGGGTCTCCCATCCAACTACTGAGCAAGGCTGGGCCTGCTTAGCTTCTAATATATGACAAAATCCAGCTTTTGCCTTTGTTACTTTGAATAAGGGTTCATGAGAACTCATTCAGGACCAGTATTTTGTTTTCATGCCTGATTAAATGTCCTTGAGGAGATGCAGAATGCATTGTCTCCTCCACTGGATCACAACAGATAGTCTCTGCATTTCAGAGATTAAGGAGATGGACTTCTAGGTCAATGAGTATAAATATCTGAGTAAATAAATTGTCTTTCCTTCTTAGCAATGCCTTCTATGTAGGAACTTCCATCATATCTGCAGTAACTTTTGTCAACCAGCCACTTATGAAATTAATTAGTTACAAAGTATTATTTATCAATATGGTTGTAGAAAGACTTATTTATAATACTATAAAATAAAATAGGTTTTGTATGAGCTCTGTCTTAATTTTTGAACCTACAGTGTCTTGTTCATAGATCCTAAAACCATCAGTTCCCTTTATGTAACTTGATATAAAAGTCAAAGATAAGGAGGAAAACCATAAGGAGGAAAACATCACTTTGGGGGGCACTTCTGCCAGCCTAGAGATTAAGCATGCTAATAACCCCAGCTATCACCACATACGGAAATTAATTTACATACTTGAAGAACATACAGCCCCACAAGAAAAGATTTTTTTTTGCATGACAGCATTTTCAACACAACAAACATCTGTTGATATAAACTACCATCAAACTGTTAATCCTAAATTGTACTAAAGGTATGTGAGGATAAATATTATAGACTTGTGCAGATAAATTTATCAGATCTAGTGCAATGTAATGCATTGTTCTTCAACCCATGAATCATGACCCTCAGATGAGCAGCGGAGTTCCATTTATTGGGGAGGGGTGTACACTAAAAGATTTTCCATTTCAGTTTTGGATCTGGGGTTTCTGAAGGAACTATGTAGGTTTTTTTCTTCCAGATGGGAGCACTACCTGCTTAGATTTAATCTGTTGTTGTTGTTGTTGTTGTTGTTGTTGTTGTTGTTGTTGTTGTTGTTGTTGTTGTTGTTGTTGTTGTTGTTACGAGTTTTGGCCCCGTTCTTTCCACTTAATGGCACCAAAATTGTACAGAACACAATCCTCCCTCTAAACCATCAATTCATCAAGTTTTTCCTCAGTTACACTACACACAAACACACAACAACAACAACAACGGACCCTGAAGAAGGCGAGTGTCAGCACACGGTGAGAAACTGGCTGGCAAAGGGTAATGGGGAGGCAGCAGCATTAAAAAGAATCTTGCTTTATGTTCATTTTTTTCTTTTTCTACAGTGCCAATAAATGATTACCTCTGCATTCTGCTGTTGCCTGTTCATGCCATGTTTCCTTGTGCTCTGCAGTTTAGTTGCCACAATGAGGGAATGTTCTCGCATTAATCACCGCCAATCTCCATTGCTGTGGGCAAGCAGGAATGTTTTTGAAACGGCAGAAGAGGCAAATGGCTTGTAGGGATCTTGACTTACTCAGATATAAGTCTCTTGTTATTCAATAGTGTTCACTCCCGGGGAAATGTCTTTAGAATTGCAGCCTATGATTGAAGTTTGCATATTCCCCCTTCCAATATTTCCAAAGCTGATAGATAGCAAGGACCTAATTGGCAGGGAGACAGTGCCATTGCCCGGATAGAAATGGGGAAAAAATGTATTCATGTGCATTGTCCAAATGTCCCCTTTCCACCAACAGTGTTAATTAATAATGTAAGGACTTTCACCCCTTGGGATCCAATTGATGAAAGCCATTAAGGGCCTGCCTGTTGTTGCCGGTGGTGCCGTGAAATATGGACCAAAAGAAAACACACAAACTTTTTGGTGGGAGAGTTTCATTATAATTTGGTTTCCTGGATTTGGTTTGCTGTTCTGTAAGCTGCTTTAACAAAATGAAACAGTAATTTCTGGATGTATAGCTGGCTCATTTGTTTCATTTTGCACACCCCTACTGCTGGGTCACAAAGCTATAGAGTTGCTATGTTTTCTGCGGCTAGTGTGTAAGCATAGAGAGGAGTGTTTTGTCTCCTACCATTACCACTAAGGAGACAGTGTGTGCTCTTTAACCCTGGTTGCTATGATCTAACTTCTCCCTCTTTCTTAACTTTCTGCTCTTTCATTATGGCCCATGTTCCCTGTTGGAATAGGCGACTCAGCCTGCCTTTGGACACTGGGGGGCACTGCATGTCTCTTTGAATGTAATATATAAGTCTAGCAATCTGCCACTCTCTTGTCTAAGGTGGGAACGCCTACTGACTCCTCCTCTCTTGCCTCTGTGCTTCTTGGGAGATTTCACACCTTCCCTCATGCTCTTCCAAGAGAAAGATGTAAAGCCACCATGCTCCTCATGGAGCCCTTCTCTTTGTCCACAAACCCTCTTCCAGCCTCGCTGCCTATATTTTCAGGCCGTGGTATTAGCTTAGAGAATGTATCTCTATAGATAGGTTCTTTCCCTTGATATTACCAGAAGATATTGCTATGGAGAAATCTGCTACAATAAACTGTAAGTTCTATCTTTCTATGAATTTTGTCTGAGGATTAATTAATGCACGTTTGTGAGGGTTTAAACGCTTCTGACTAAATTACTCTGCTATGTTACTCTGCTAAGTTACTAAACTAAAATATATAAAATACCATAAATCTCTAACATTCCCCACGCTCTTCCTCCCCACTGCTTCGACACTGCTCCTGGTTCCTGTCATGGAGTCTCCCTTTGTTTCTCCCAAAGCTGCTCTCCAGATCCCTGGTTCTCTAGTGTCTGCCAGCCCCCCACCTCCCCAAAGTGCTACACACTGAATCTATCTATCTTTCTAGAGAATCTGTTTGATGCAGCTTATAAAATACCATAACAGTTAACAATTAATTAACCTAGCGTTAAAAACCCAGATAAGGCATAAAGACTGAATAAACTACATTGATTCAAATATAAGGAATGTTATATGGATGTCCTAAACAATCAGTAATTTGAATAAGTTCAGAGTGCTTGTGTGAGGGGAATTCCATTGTGCTTCATTTCCTAAAGAATTCATTCTCACCATATGAAATTCAGCAGAAGAATGACAGTAACCTTTAATATCCATCTACACTCCTTACCATCCACTTCTCTAAACTGTCAAGATAGAATAAAACAGGAGCAAAAATTTACGTCCTGACCTTCTAAAACAATCATGACTAAAATATAAGTTAAAAGTCTCTCTTTTCACATTTAGCTGGGTATTTAAGTTTGCCCTTGATTTCTGCACAAAGATTAACCGTCTGCATGAAGGTCTAGATACATTTTCTAGGTTTTAAGCCCGTCTGGGGAGGTGAAGAAGAAAGAGAAATACCATATTAATGCTTCAAAAATCTCTTCTGAATACCTGATAGCTCCTGGAGAGAAGTAATTTTTAAACTTTAAAGCTTTTCTGGGAATTGGGTGGGAAAGGAGAATCATCAGATAATTTTTTAAAAGTCCCATCTGATTAACAGATTGCTCCTAGAGACGGTTCAATTAACCACCTCATCTGCTGAGGAAAGGAGTTGCCAACTGTGACTTACATCAGACAGTTTTAGACTGGAATGTTACCAGTCAGAAAAAATTACTTATATATGTTAGGCCTTAATAATTCCAACAAGTGATAACTGATGGTGCTTTTCTATGTGCACTCTTCTTTTGTATGTTTCATAAATAATTTTTAGGGCTCAGATGAACTGAGAAAAGGGTACATTTTGAAAAAAAAATAAAACAACACACTGCAAAGTGTGATCCCCTTTTGTTGATCATTTGTGGGAGCTCAAAAAGTGGGCAAGTGTTCATATGCTGCCTGACATAATCAGGGCTTTTTTTCTGGGAAAAGAGGTGGTGGAACTCTGTGGGTTGCCCTCGGAGAAAATGGTCACATGACTGGTGGCCCCATCCCCTGATCTCCAGACAGAGGGGAGTTGAGATTGCCCTCCACGCTGCTCGGTGGCATGGAGGGCAATCTCAACTCCCCTCTGTCTGGAGATCAGGGGGCGGGGCCACCAGCCATGTGACCATTTTCAAGAGGTTCCAGAACTCCGTTCCCCCGCATTCCCCCTGAAAAAAAGCCCTGGACATAATCAAGAAGCCATGTCTCCCTTCCCCAACAGATGTGTGTGTGGAGATTGCCGTCAAGTCACAGCTGACTTACGGCGACCTCTTTTGGAGTTTTCTCAGCAATAACAGAGGTGGTTTACCATTGCCTGCCTCTGCAGCATTGGTCTCTGGACAGCTTGAGGCCAGGGTATCTGATGGATTGTCTTCTCCCATACTATCCAGCCTTTCAGTTAAGATCTGCCTGTCAAGCCCATCTTCAGAGGTAAGGCAGGTAATGACTGGACAATTTCTGTGGTGGCACCTTCCCTTTGGAATGTCCTTTACCTTGAGGCTTGTCTGAGTCATATTTTACTTTCTTTTTACACAGGCTTTTAATTAGGGGCTGTAACGTCATATTTTTAATGGTCTGTATCTGTTTTCTGGATAGTTTTTATGCCACTTATGTCTAACCACTTGTTAGTAATGGCTTGTTTTTAATATTGTGACATGATTTTAATTGTAAGCCACCTCGAACAAGACTCTGAAGAGATATAATAGAAATATACAAAAAACAAACAGACCTGGGTTTTCCCTGTGTAATGTATTTTATAGCCCTTGAAAGAGGCATACACCTCAGCTTGGAATCTTTTATTATGGTGCTGAATTTTACCTTTGTCTAGGGATTCTCAAAAGCAGCACAATTATTTCAGTAAATTGTCTAGAAAATCCCTCAAAATGGTTACAGGATTATCATTACTAGGCTGTCTGTCCAATAATCCTACACAGCACTTTCTTTTTATGTCTGGACTGTTCCGTTATACTACAGTTCTGATCTCTTTATTAAAATGCCCTCCTAAACATTTCTGTTTTACATGCCTATGGAATTATAGAAGAAAGAGAGCCTTCCTGCCTGAGAAGTTCAAGTTGTTTCACCAAGGTGGAAGCCACAACAGACAATGCATGTGTACAGGCAGTTGCCAATCTTACTTGTTTGCAGGGTAGCACCCTCAGAAGGTTTTACTCAGATGAGCAAAGCTGTCAAGGAGGAGCCATAGCTGGAGAAGCAGTCCTGCAGGTATGTGGGACCAAGGTAATTGAGGGCTATTAGATGATAACAAGTACCTTGAATTGAACCTAGTAACTGATTCATAACCATATCACAGAACATGTGTGATATGTACACTCCACCTAGCTGTGTAGATAGTTACTGAGCTATAGTGTTCTGTACCAACTGGAAGTTCTGAGATGACTTTAACAGCAGATCCATACAGAGTGCATTACAATAAACCAGCCTCAAGGTTACCATGACATGGATCCACATGACCAGCTGGGTCAAGGATGCCTTATTCCAAGCCAAATGAAGATAGAAGAAAGCTTTTTTTGCAGCTGCATTAACTTGCTTTTGTAGTAATACTGCTGAGGCCAGTGTAACTCTAAAGTATCAGCTGGTGTCCTTCAAGACTTGGCTTTCTCTATCAGCATCACTTCTATCTTGTCAGGATTTAGTTTCTACTTTGTTCACCCAGCAGTCAGGCAGTATCTCAGGACCTTTACAGCATTATTGAGGGCTTTGGATAAATAAATATAGAATTGGGTGCTGTCAGCACATCAGTGGTAACCAACCACATACACTTAACATGGACAGTGAATCTGGTACTAAATAAATACAGGAAGGGTGTAGGTGGTGAGGTACTGTGGAGCTCTCCAGCCTGAGAGAGTCATTAAGGATAAAAGGGTATAAAATGCCATAACAAGAGAAAGGCCTACCTTAGGGGCTGTAACTCAGAATCAGCCTATGTCCAAGTAGGTAATTTATAGCCAATCAGTATCTGTACACTTGTTCAATGATAACCCATCAGGTATCCATAAAGTTTTATTTCTGTGAATGCACTGCATAGATCAAGTAAAAGGAAGATTCTCATGAATAAACACAAAATATGACTCTGTAAATTGGACTATGATCAACTGAAAATGTTTAAGAATGCATAATAGCTCTGCAATTCAGTGTAGGAAGAAAACTTGCCTCATTTAAAAAACAAAACAAAAATTGTCTCAGAGAAAAGCATTAATTCATATGCACCCAATGCAGAAGGAAGCATTCTTAAATTGGCCTGTATATTTCCATGTCCCTGGGTATTTCTAATGCATTGCTTCCTATTGCTTTCTTATGGAAGCATTTTTCTTTCTGTTTTTACAATGCTTTCTGCTCCTTTAATGAGAGAAAATACATAAACACTTTCCAGCCTCCCACAGACTATTCTACTTCACTCTGATGTGGGATGTAATGTTTAGTTGAGCTGGCCATCTGTGATGTGGCCAGTTATGTGGTGTGCACACCAGGGTCTCACAATTGCTGTCTCACTGAAATATGTTTCCAATTACCTAAAAAAATATTGGATGAGCAAACTCAGTTTTAATATTCAAAGATCACCCAAACTACTTTTGAAATGTAACATTAATTTTGTCCAGATTCATTTGTGCGTCTGTTGCCAGCCCTCCACACCCCCTACTCCAAGACTGAATGTACTTTTGAAGAAAAAGACCTTTTGCAGGAGAAACTGCAAAGCAGGACTAATAAATCAAGACCCACCAGTTTGGAAGACAAACGCACCTGTCACTGTATTAACTGGCACATGGTATGCAATCACAGACCATTGATGTAATCTGGACATTAAGTACTCTGTGACAACTTGGGATTCCCGATTCAAATCTTCCTATTGTTCCCAAAATTACTGCCACAGGAATGACTCAATGTCATACCTTCAGTTAACCCCTAGCATTCTGAAAGGACTTTCTATTCTCAACTCTGGCTAGTTTTACTTGTCTCGCCAACCAGACATTTTGCTAAAATATTTTCTGTGTGATTTTCCAGTGTATATTTGATCAGAATTGCTTGTATGCAGGCCTTTTTTTGAGCCAGAACGCTCCAGAATGCCGTTCCGGAAGTTCTTCAAAGAGATCACGTGTCTGGTAACCCCACCCACCTCACTCTGGGCAGAACTACAAGTGACGAAAGGCACAGGTTGGACACTTGTCAGTTTCCCTCAAGTTTTGATGGGAAATGTAGGCATCCTAGTCTTGCAGCTTGGCTCTCTGACTGCTGTCCAATGGACTTTTCAACTATCACTTGTCCAACATTCCGCCAAGCTTCCTACACTTCCCATCAAAACTTGAGGGAAGCTGGCAAGTGTCCAACCTGTGCCTTTTGTCACTTGTAGTTCCGCTCTCTGCTTCCTCCCACGCAGCTCAGGCTCTTTTTGCCTCCTGGTGCAAAAAACAGCAATAGGCCCTGTGCCACAACTTGCCCAGGAGTAGCTGCTTCCTTCCTCGATAACTCGGCCTGTGGCAGGGCAGGGAAGCACCAAGAGATTTCCTGGGGAAGCCAAAGGTGAGTCCGCTCTTAACGTCTTTAAAGACCACCCTTTCTACGGAAAAGGAACATCGGGCAGGCTAGCATGGAGAAGTCCTATTGGCTGGATTGGGGGGAGAGGGGTTTTTAAATTTTTTTAAAAAACAAGCCACCTGAAAGCAGAGGAACATAGGGCAGGCTAGCTTTAGCTAGTCTGGAGAAGTCCTATTGGCTGGATTAGGGGGAGAGGGCTTTTTAAAATTTAAAAAAAATAAGCCACCAGAAAGCAGAGGAACATCGGGCAGGCTAGCTTTAGCTAGCCTGGAGAAGTCCTATTGGCTTATTGGGGGGAGAGGGAGTTTTAAAATTTAAAAAAACCAAGCCACCTGAAAGCAGAGGAACATAGGGCAGGCTAGCTTTAGCTAGCCTGGAGAAGTCCTATTGGCTGTCTTGGGGGGAGAGGGAGTTTTAAAATTAAAAAAACCCAAGCCACTTGAAAGAGTAGAGGAACATTGGGCAGGGTAGCTTTAGCTAGCATGGAGAAGTCCTATTGGCTGGCTTGGGGGGAGAGGGAGTTTTAAAATTTAAAAAACCAAACCACCTGAAAGAGCAGAGGAACATCGAGAAGTCCTATTGGCTGGCTTGGGGGAAGAGGGAGTTTTAAAATTTAAAAAACCAAACCACCTGAAAGAGCAGAGGAACTTCAGAGAAGAGAAATATTTTCGCTGAAAGAATAACATATGCTTTGTCAGAAGACAGGCAAAGTCAGGGAGACCTGCAGCAGCAGCAACCTGGTTCTAGCGCATGAAATTGCTATATAAGAACCAACTTGCACCTTAACTGTTTGAGATCATTTTAGTTTTAAATCAGGGTAAAATAAGGAATAGAGGCTCTGCCTCTCATGGTTTTCCATTTTCTAGAATTTGCATGCAAACATAGTAACTCCAGATGGCATTCATTCTCATTCATCCCATCCTTTCCCTGCTAATCCCTGATGTTTTGAAGCAATGTGCCCTGAACATGTTGGGCATTGTGATTTTAAAATCTGTGAGCCTCTTAGAAAGAGTTTCGTGTAGGGTAGGATTGCCAACTCTGGGATGGGAAATTCCTGGAGATTTGGGAGGATGAAGCTAAGGAGGGCAGGGTTTGGAGGGGCGGGAACTCAGTAGGATAAAATGTCATACAGTCCACCCTCCAAAGCAGCTAACTTCTCCACGGGAGCTGATAGCTGTCATCTGGAGTTTCAGTTGTAATTCCAGGAGATCTCCTGGCCCCACCTGAAGGTTGGCAACCCCAGTAGGGTTATCAATATCAAGGTTGGGCCTGGAGTTTATAACTGGTATCCAGACTACCAAAGATCAGTTCCCCTGGAGAAAAAGGCAGCTTTGAAAGGAAGACTCCATGGTATACCATAGAGTTCACCTCACAAACCTATGATACACATTAGAATCTGAGAAATGAAAGTCTTAGAAAAACATCTAGGAACTGATCTCTGTAGTCTGGACGGCAGTGGTAATTGCAGAAGAACTCCAACCTTTATCTTGTAGTTAGTAACCCATTCTGAAGATGGTCTTTTTTTGAGGGGCCCTTTGGTCTATCAGTTGCTGATCCTGTTATTGGTTCTGCATTAGAGCTTTGTCTTGGAAACAATTTCTGAGACTTTTTAAAGTGTTTTAATATCTTGGCTGTTTTGTATCTGGTCTCTGTTTTTTCTCTTGGGCTGGGGGGTGGGGGTGGGGGGTGCAGGTTGCTATTAGAATTTTGAACTCTGCTAGGTTCTGAGCACAGGTGCTCCTGTCTATTGTCTGTGGGAGCTTGAGTTTGCAGTCTCCTTTGGTTTTTTTCTTTCCTTTTGTTTCGCTCTGCTATTTTTGAAATATTTGGGCTTTCTTTTGCTCTCTTTTTCTTTTGCTTTAACCAATCTTAAAACAACAACACCTTTCCTCCTTTCCCCTTCTTTGAATGATAGCAAATTCAAGAACTCAGAAGCTAAGCAGGGTCAGCCTTGATTAGTAATTGGACAGGAGACCTCAAATGAAGACCAGGCTTGCAAAGGCAGGCAATGGCAAACCACCTCTGTTAGTCTCTTGCTGCCAGGGGTTGCCATAAGTTGGCTATGACTTGACGGCACTCTCCACTCCATTTACAAATTATCCTTCAAGGCTGAAAACAGCAGCGAAAAAAATGTAGCAGTGAAGAGGAAGAGCCGGCACTTCTGGGGGAGGAGGGGCACTTCCAGGGAGTGACGTCACTTCCAGGGAGTGACGTCATTGTGTGTGTTTGGGCAGTGCGCACTTCGCACTCACGCATGGACTCAGAGAGTTCCACCACCTCTTTTCCCAGAAAAAAAATCCCTGCTTGTATGATTATGATTGGTTGTGCAGGCACACCTGATGATTCTTTGATAAGTTTAATAAGAGTTTAACAGTAAGTTTGATGGTAGGGTAAGTTGTACAAATGGTTTTAGAATGATTTCTGTGAAGGCCTGACCAGCTTGGGGGAGGAATCCTCTGCTTACTCTTTTCTTTATCTCTCTCTTTCTGCTGTTTCTTTTTTAAAAACTCTTTATTTTTAGTTCTTTCATTTTTTAAAACTTTACACATGTATAAACCACAATTTAACTGTTTTAAACAATATAATAATACTGTCAAGATACATAGTAATTAACATAGAACTAATTTACATTGTCAAAGATTAAACTATGCCATCACACTAGATTGGTTGAACATTGTGTGTAGTAGTTAGACCAAAGCAAGATTAATAAAATATCATAAACTGAAAGAAGAAATATAATAATATTGTTTCATAGTTAAAGCAATGCTATAAAACTATGTACCAGTAGATCAAGAGTTTTTTAAGTAGTTTTTGCTAGACATATAATTTAAAAAGTGGAGCCATTTCTCAAGAAACGAGGATTGAAATTGAGGATTATCAACGGATTGCAGTTGGCTGGAGATCTCCATAATAAAGAAGTCCCATAGTTTTTTGGTGGCAAGTCTTTATTTTCCAAGTGGAAGCAAGTGTTGCTTTGGTGGCAGAAGGCAGAAGGAAGACTAAACTTTTCTAATAGATGGGATATTAGGATCTTCCCACAAATTCAGAAGAATAATTTCTGGACTCAAGGGAAGATGAGATTTTTTTTTATGTGAGCTTAAGAACCATCTCTCCCTTACCCAGTAAGTACCCCATCCCTCAGTTTATTTCCTTGCAAACCAAGTTATCCCAAATTGTACTTATAAATTAGCCCTTTTGACTAACTATGACTTTCAGAGGTCATGGAACTAAGAGATCCTGATCCTGCAGCAGCTCAAGAAGTGTATGTGCTCAGCTATAACACTGAAAGCATCACGCCGGAGCTGACATGATGACCTCACTTCCAGAAGTGACATCACCATGCTGGCCATGCAAGTGTTCCCGCACTTCGCACAGGGTCGATTCAGCTTGTTTGAGGCCCAAATCGACACCAAACGAAGTGCAGGAACACTCCTGTGGGTGGCATGATGACATCACTTCTGGAGGTGACATCACCATACCAATTGGGAGCGCCCACATGTGTGCCTGCCGGTGGTGGGCAAACTCCTGGGGATTTGCCCCCTTTTCTGCCAATCGCCCACAGATCGCCCACCTGGGAACCCTATATCTTGCCCTCCTCTTGGATAGACTGGGAGAAGAGCTAATCAGGGAGTTTGTATGGGGATTGGGAGGAAAGCCAGGGAGGTGAGAGGAGGAATTCCTTAAAAGCAGGTACCTATGAGGGCCAGAGAGGAAAAAGCAAAGGAAGTGACAATTTGAGTGTGCTGCTGTTCCTAGGGCAGAAGAAGAAATAAGGTAGTATAACTCCTTTCCCTGCCCATGTGAGGCCTGAAGACACCTGTCTTTGGCATCTGATTAGACAGTTGATAGCCATATAGGGACATTGGTGAGGGGAGAACCTCACACCATGGTGCCTAATAATTTCTGCTGTTTGCATAAGCCAATGGGAGGCCTGCTCTAAGATAAAATGATGTAGGGACCTTCTAGCCCAACACACCTGTGCTTCTATAACTGTTCATACACAAAGACATGCCAGTTTCTGAGTTTAATATGGATGTGTTGTTTATCTTAAACTTTTCCCTCTTGATATAGAGCTCTCTCTGAGAGAAATTATTGACCTTTTGCATTGTATTGAGAATATCAAGCTAGATTCAGAATTAGTTGCTGTGAATGTTGTTTTCCAATATACCAATATCCCACAGAGAGAGATAATGATGGTTATTGAAGAGACACTGAATAAACAAGAAGATATATCCTCTCACTTCCACTTATATGCATGTTGTCAAAATTGGCTCGTAAAGAGAATTTATTTTCAATTTACTGAACATTTGCAGGGGACAGATATCAGGTAATACTGTAGGATGTGGCTAACATTTTCATGGATTGTTTTGAACAGATGCATGTATTACAAAATGATAATCCATTTAAAGTAAATTGTGTATGGGTGCTGTGTGGATCACACTACTTTTCTACTCTGTCTCTTCCAATTCTCCTCCTCACTGTAGCCCCCATCCCACATGGGTTTTGTCCACATATAACCCCTGGCATAGACTTTTCAATGTTCAAAAGGAATTGTTGCTTCCTCTTTCACCAGCAGAAAATCTATCAGGATCCAACCCTGTGTTTATGGTTTGGAAAAACAGGGAAAGCACACAGGAGAAATATTGTCTGTGAACTAGTTTCAAACATTATAGTATAAAATTTGATATCTGATACATTTTAGATGTTGAAGTGAACAGTGAGGAGCTGATTCCAAAGTATATAAAAATAATGGACATTAAATCTTTCAGTTTAATCAAAAAGCAGCTACAAACTTTAAGGTGTGTAGAGGAATCATAGTAACCTGGAAGATTTCTGAAGATAAACTTGTTAGAATGTAGCTTTTTTCAGGACAGAACATATTCATATAAAATATTAAAACAAGATAAAAAGATGGTTGTTCTGGGTTTTCCGGGCTGTATTGCCGTGGTCTTGGCATTGTAGTTCCTGACGTTTCGCCAGCAGCTGTGGCTGGCATCTTCAGAGGTGTAGCACCAAAAGACAGAGATCTCTCAGTGTCACAGTGTGGAAAAGATGTTGGCAGATCATTTATATCTACTCAGGAGGGGTGGGGTTGAGCTGAGTCATCCTGTAAGAGTTTCCCCTCTGCAGAGACCCCCTCACCTCTGCAGGAGTATACCGTATACTCTGCAGCTGTGGACAAGTTTACATTGGGACCACAAAGCGTAGCATCCAGACAAGAATAAAAGAACATGAAAGACACTGCAGACTTGGACAACCTGAAAAATCAGCAGTGGCTGAACATAGCCTAACTCAAACAGGGCACAGTATCTTATTCCAGGACACCAAAATACTGGACAACACTTCCAACTACTTTGTCAGACTGCACAGGGAAGCCATTGAAATTCATAACCATAAGCAAAACTTCAACAGGAAAGAAGAAACCTTAAGAATGAACAGAGCATGGTTTCCAGTTCTGAAAAACACCAGGCTAACAAAACACTCTATACCCGACAGTAGCCCTGCAGAGAAGATTAGCATATCAAGCACCAATCCATATGCAAAAGAACCTCCTCAGGATACAGTGAAGCCTCCCGCCATTAGCATTCCACACCCTGGGAAACTCTTACAGGATGACTCAGCTCAACCCCACCCCTCCTGAGTAGATATAAATGACCTGCCAACATCTTTTCCACGCTGTGACACTGAGAGATCTCTGTCTTTTGGTGCTACACCTCTGAAGATGCCAGCCACAGCTGCTGGCGAAACGTCAGGAACTACAATGCCAAGACCACAGCAATACAGCCCAGAAAACCCACAACAACCATTGTTCTCCGGCCGTGAAAGCCTTCGACAAGATAAAAAGAACTCACAATAATACCCTATTAAAACCTAAGTATTAATGCACCTGATGAAAAAAATCATGATTGTACTACATGATTCATGATTGTACTAACAAAAATATAACCAAAGAACTGCAAGTACAGTTCTGTTCTCGAAACCTGGGTTTCTTCCTCCTATCCCATTGCAGCTGCTGAAAAACTGACAGATTCAGAGGACCTTCCAAAAGAGTGTGCGCAGGAGACTTCCATTGGAGGTAGAACAACTGGGAGAAATAGGAAAAAACCCAGCTGTGGAAGCACAAAAATATTTTTCTTGCACTAGGGAGATTTTGGATCCAAGTTATTATCCATAAATAGCAGCATTTAATGGAATGTATCTGTAGGTACTAAAACAGATCTATCTTTGTAGATAAACAACAGTGGAAATCAAGAGACATGCTAGTATACCTTAGGTTGAGGAAATAACAGTTGAAGTTTTACAAGCATAGCAGAATAGTGTAGTAGTGGGCAATTCCACAAATAAGCAAAGGCTTATTTTGCAATTGGAAAGGATCCACTGTTTAGTTCAACACAATATTAAGATTTTAGAATTGCCAACAGGCCTGGGAAAAAAGTTATGTCGCTTTAATAGTGGATCAATGAGGGGAAATGGGCAGCTGAAGCTTTTTGTGGTGTGGAGATAAATAAAATCCCCTGGTAAACACTATATCTATTAAGCCTCTATTTAAGGGACACATTTTTTTCCTCAAGGTAGAAAAGAGAAAGAGTCCACTAGCACCTGTAAGACTAACAAAATTTGTGGTAGGGTATGAGCTTTCGTGAGTCACAGTTCACTTCTTCAGATATCCGAAGAATCTGAAGAAGTGACCTGTGATTCACGAAAACTCATACACTACCACAAATTTTGTTAGTATTACAGGTGCTACTGGACTCTTGTTCTTTTCTGCTGCTACAGACAAATATGGCTACCCATCTTGATCCCTCCAGGTAGTTTGCAATCATAGATCTAACCCATACTGTTGGTGCTAACTGTTGTAAATGCAGACATATTTAAACCCTGCTGATATATTTTTTAATTAATTTGTATTAGAGATGTATATGGTATTATCCAGGCACCAGATGTCAAGAGCTGTAAACAGCACATCCACATCCACCAATAAATAGCAGCAGAATAGGTTGCAAACCATAACACCAGTAAAAAAAAAACACCAGAGAAAAAACAAATGATCTCATAATAAAGTAAAATAAGATAAAATAAAATAAACCTGCACAGCCAAATGCCTGCTTGCAGTAGAGAAGACAAAGCTGGTTGCTGAGGAGAAAGCATTTCATGATGAAGCACCACTCTATGAAAAGTACTGTTTCTAGTAGCTACCCACCTCATTTCTGAAGGTGGGGGTACGTAGCAGCAGGTAAGCTAACATGTCAAATAGGCAAATATGGGAAAAGATGGGGCACTTTAAGTGTCCCGATCCCAGAGTGCATAAGGATCTAAAAGTAATGTACCAGTACTCTGATTTGCCTCTTGAAGCAGATAGGCAACCAGTGTAGTGCTTTTAATGCTGATAGGTACCTAATTAACAGTACTTGCTAGCGTGCTATGTTCTAAATTAATGACAAGCTTTAAAACTGTCTTCAAAGGTAGCCTGGTAGAGACCCATTGCAAGTCTAGTCTAGATGTCATTAAAGCATGGGTAACCATGGCTAAATAGTGCAAATCAAGGAATGGGCAAAGCTAGTGCAATAGTCAAAGCAGGGCAAAAAAACTATATCGCTAAGATCCAAGACTCTGGCTGTTTCTGAATGCCCTTAAGTGGGGTTTCCAGGTGCATGCCAGTGGCAGGCAAACTCCCAGAGATTTCCCTCCTGATCCGCTGATCGCCCAGCAATTGGTGGGAGGGGGCAAGCTCATGTAGGTTGCCCGCCACCCGCAGGTACCTCAGGAACATGTACCATATGCATGCTCCCAACTGGCATGGCGACCTCACTTCTGGAAGTGACATCATCGCACCAGCCACAGGAACATTCCCGCACTTCGTTTGGGGCCGATTTGGGCTCCAAACGGGCTGAATCAGCCCCACGCAGAGCACAAGAGTGCTTGCACGGCTGGTGCGATGATGTCACTAATGGAAGTGACATCGCCACATCAGCCCTGGGACATGTGCACGTGAAAAGGATCCTTGTGAGCAGCACGAAGTAAGTGCCAGCTATCCTTACCTCCCAGCGGGAGGTGAGAGGGACCTGACAACCCTACTTTAAGGGGACAGCCCATTCGCCAAACTCTGGCAACTTTTCCTCATGAATCCAGACATTTCCATTTGCAAAATGGATGCAGGCTGTTTGGCTTCCATTCTTTTTTGGGAACGCACTTTCTTTGATCCCCAAAAAGTCACCAAAAATACCTGGAAGCCAAACGGCCCACATCTGTTTTGCAAATGGAGACGTCACTAGTGGAAATGGGCACAAACCGGGGGCGAGGGGAAGAAACCGTGCATTTAGTGGTTTGTCACGTTTCATGAATCACGAACTTTCATGAACCTGTCCCAGTTCGCAAACCGGTTCATTTGGTTTGTAAAAATGTCACATCCACATAGCAAATCACTACTACTGGGCCAGCAGAAGGCTACTTCCGGGTTAGCAGAAGGTCTGCAGGAAGTCCATCCCCTGTTGCCTAGGAAACTGATTGATTAGTGCCAGGCTGTCTGCAGTGATGAACCAAAAAATGAACCAAATGAGCCAGCCTAAAGTTCGTAGCGGTTCATCAGAAATGGGCTCTGATGAACCGCCAGTTTGCAAACCACAAACCATCCCAGTTCATCATGAACTTTGGTTCATATTTCGGTTTGTACCCATCTCTCGTCACTAGTGTTCTGTTTGTGTGCCATCTCTTTAAGAGCGTGTAGAAATGGCCTCCATCTCAAGCACAGTTCTAATATTACCCCCAAGCCCTGCTCTGTCATGGACAGTTCAGATCATAATAAACCGGGCAAATAAACTGAAGCTTGGTCTTGACAAGATGGAAGTGTTACTGGTGAGTAGAAGGTCTGATCTGAGACTTTGCACCTCCCCTAGAAGGAACAAGTCCATAGTTTGGGGTGCTCTTGGACCCAAGCTACTAAATAAGTGCATGACTGCTATGGTCAGAGTGCCTTTTACCAGGTTCAACTTGTTAACTAGCTGTGACGTTTCTTGGGCAGAAAAGATTTTGCCACTGCAGTGCCTGTTGTGCTGACATCCAGATCAGATTATTGCAATGCACTCTACGCAAAACCACCTTTGGAAAGTGTTTGGAAACTTCAGTTGCTGAGGAATACTGCAATCAGAATGTTGACCAGAGTGGGTTGTAAGGATTTTATTGCTCCAGTCTTGTCCCATCTACCCTGGCTCTAAATCTGTTTCCAGACACAGTTCACTATGCTGGTGAATTTTTAAAATCCTACCTGGCTTGGGATCAGCATACCTGAAGGACTACCTACTCCCTAACAAACCTATCAGATCCCTATAGTCACCATCCAAAACCCTACTTCAGGTATCCCCATTTTCTGAGATTAGGCAAGTGGAAGCTCAGAAGAGAACACAACAACAGTTTTCTTACATACCTCTTCTAGACAGTGCCCAACTCAGAGTGTTGAACAAAGTCAGTGCTATTATTATCCCTACAAAACAGCTAGGGAGCTGGGGCTGAGAGGAGTGGTTTACCCAAGGCCACCTGTAGAGTTCATGGCAGTAGTGGGAGTTGAACTAGCAGAGTGCTGACTCACAGTCCAATCACTTAACCACTATGCTATAGCAGCTCTCAGTTATGGCATCAAAACTCTGGAATAGAGATGGGCACAAACCGAAAAAAAACCGAACATGATGTTCATTGTTCATTGCTATCCACAAACAGGGACTCACGAACAACCGCGAACATGACCCTATTCACGAACATGTTTGTGGTTGGCTGTTCGTGGGGGGCCGTAGGCTCTCCTCCAGCCATCATCCAAGTCAAGATCCCTACTGCACCACTCCCAGAAACCTGATCTGAGCAGGCACCAGGAAAGGTACCAATAATAAATAAATAGCTTGGCCCCAGAGCCTGGCAGCAGCCCTGGAACTTGAAGGAGTAGATCCCTACTGCACCACTCCCAGAAACCTTACCTGAGCAGGCAGAAGGAAAGGTACCAATAATAAATAATAGCTTGTCTCAGAGCCTGGCAGCAGCCCTGGAACTTGAAGGGGTAGATCCCTATCCCACTGCACACAAAGAAAATTCAAGCTCCAATGCACTCTATCAAAATGCCAACAGCAACTATTTCTCCACTGTCTGCAAAGTCAGAGCTGGGAGCCCCCGTCCCCCCTTGCTCCCTTGTTGTAACAAATTTGGAGCTCTACACTTGAAAGGAAGACCTGCCTATAAAGCTAAATTGGGCTTAGATTTGGGTTTCCAGGGCAAAAGCAGGAGTTCAGACAGAGTTCAGACAATCCTTGCCTAAGTTGCCAAGGGAATTGATTGCAGGTTTGTGGCTTTTTTTTTTGTTCGTATCGCTGTTCATGCCCATCTCTATTCTGGAACTCTCCCCAGAGAGACTTTCATGTCCCCTTCTGTTGCCATCTTCCACTAGCAGGTGAAGACTTTTCTGTTTGGTCTGACATTCCCTCAACGATCTCTCCTTCCTGCCCTGTTTTTTATTTTGTATTTTATTGTATTGTTTGTCTTTTAACTTGTTTTTTATTGTTTGAATTATGTGCATTTTGGGTTTTAATGATTTTTATGATTTGTTTTTAATATGTATGTTTTTAATCTGTTAGCTTTGATGAAGGAAGGTGAGGCATAAATTTTATAAATAAATTAATGTTCAAATAAATTAATATTCAGGAATTAAAAACAAGACACATTCATGACCATCATGGCAAACTTGAGTTTAATCATAGCTTAGCATGATGTCTGAATGCAGTCAGCAAAACCCACACATTACTGAAAGGGTGAAGTCAACGTGGAAAGTTTTAATTGTAAAGCTGTATTTTTTTAAAAAAGATGTCTTTCTCCAAAAGATATTTTACTATGACAGAGAAGTATAATTGTGCTATTAGTCTGCATTTCATTTCTCTGGAACTCCTACTTAAGAGTGCTCAGGAACTTGATAAATCCGTATTTTTCCAATATAGAAAGGTTTAAGCAGCTGCTGCTCTTCAGCTTTCTCGTTTACTTACCAGAATTTGTGGTACTTTGCCACCCACACAGAGGATAATATTGTCTGGATGTTAGTCACAGGCTTTAACGGAGTTTAGTGAACCAGAACTGTAGAGTCACTGTATGATTAAGTGGAATATTCCACTTTGAACTTACAGCACACAAATAATTAAAGGAGTGAGAGAAAGGAAGTGAGAAAATGAGAACCACCCTAAACTGCAAGGCTGTTGCACTGATGTTACTGAATGTCTATGCTAGTCAGAGAACAAGTATAAAGTTTAAATAGTATCCAGCCTCATTTTACAAATACGACATTTTCAGGACATTTTGTTTCTGAAGAATTATTCAGGAAGACTTTCGCTACATGAATAGTCTCACAAGACAAAGGCAAGAAATATGTAACAAATAAGAAAAGAAACAGCTGGATTTGTGATGTTTCATGAAGTTCTGAGAACACTTTTCTTGGAGTAAGCCCCATTGAATAGACCCTTGTAGGATTTTGAGTTGACCAGCTTACGATTGTTCTGATGAGTTAAATTAAAATAAGAAAATGAGGTAATACAGCTCTTTCAGCTTTAGGGGGAAACACAAATTATTCCATAAATTCAGAATGAAATCAGGCCTATCCAAGTGCCACTGACATCAATGGGACATAAGGGCATGGTAGGGCTGATCTGAATATTCACAATTCACCACATTTCCCTGAATTATCTAATTAATTAATACATTTTTTATTATTTGTTTCTAAATATGTTCAGATCAGACTGTATGTACAAATCTTCTAATTTCAGACAACTAAGCTTTAGTTGATATATCATCAACATAATTAAACACCATAAAATTCAATAAAGGGGGAAAAAATAACAAATTCAACTAAAGGTCCTTCTAAACAGTTCTGCCTCTTCTGAGTGGAAAAAGAGAGAGGCAACCCTCATATAACTTGGTGGCCTGTTCTACAAGAATGGGAGTACAATTGTACAGTCCAACTCCTTACCTTTTTTAGGAGATTACAGAAAGCAGGCCTTAATGGGTGAGAAGGGATTGTAAGGTCCATGTGGATTTATATGGAACTATAGTCAGCTGTGTTTCCTTAAGTACAATTATTATTGCTGGTTATCTATTGAAAAAAATTATTATATAACCATTGAATGTTTTAAATAAAACTATTTTAAATAAATTTACATAAATACAGTTGCATGTCAAACATTAAATATCATCAACATAGGCACTATGAAACTCTGTTCCTGGGAATTCTTAGTTCTTCAAAAGTTAAGACAGATTCCTCATTTAGGAGAACAACTCAACAACAGGTTGGCCATCACTATCGATCTTCCTTGGCAATGCACAGCTACAAGCAAAAGTTAGGGGTTTGATCCATTGCACTGTGGTAGAAAAATGGAATGACATTGTGTTATGCTCCACAGTATTCAACTCCTGGAGATCAGTGAACCTTTGGTAACAGAATATGGTACAATATGGGGGCTGTAAAGTGGGGAATCTACAGAAGACTATGTACTGTAAAATCCTAACCAGAATCACACACTAAGTACATTGAAGTAAATGGTCTTAGAAGCATATCACTCTATTTAGGATTGTATTATTAGAATTGAGCTCTGGGCACATTCTAGGATATACTCTAGTTAGCTAGCTAGTGATGGTGGAAACAAACACTGTGAATTGGCCCTTGTCCAGAATCTTCTTCAATCTACAGATGTTTTGTGACAGTCATGTGTAGCTTCTTTGAGTTGGAAAATGTTCCTGGGAGTTAAGCTCCAGTACACAGTTAATAGTTTAAATGGATTCCAAACAGACTTCAGTTCACCTGCATTTCTTCTGCTGAAGTTTGAACTTGGTAGTTAGAAAAAAAACACTGCTCCCTCTATTCTTCAGAATTCATTGTTAAATATAATGGGAGTATGTCTTAATTTGTTGGACTGTGTTCACTAACATCCATTATTCAAAGAGTGCTAGAATTTAAATATATAATACCTGTGGACTCCTGCCCTCCTACTACTGTGCATGGTACAGATCATTTATTATATTCAGTAGTATTCACGAAATACTGCAAAGATAACTAAGTTCCTAGTTTGTTTGAAGTCTGTTTTCAAAGTGGGGCAGAGGGAGTCTATGTAATTTAAGCTGCTGTGAAATGCTTCTAGTCATCTGGCAATAATGTGCCAGTATTTTTACAGTAGACTGAAATAACATTCCACAGAAGAACTTGTTGCTCAACAGAAAGCAATGATGCCCTTATAAGGCTACTGGAAGTGCTACGTGAATAAAAAACTTTTTCTGAAGTTTTAAATTCCCAACTAATGGAAAAGCGATCATGTTTCTGAGTGATGTAGTTATACACATGGTTAGGAGTCCTGACTGAGGAGGGGAAAAGTCAAGGCCCAGATTAGTAACATCAGCAACATTTCCTTTTCCTGGAAATTTTGAATGGGGGAAATATACACATTCACAAAAAGCAATAGAAATATGTACCACATGGGACTGAAACATTCATGGATTATTTTCACATAGTTGGAAAATTATACCCTTATGCCTTATGTCAAAGTTGTATTTATTAAAGTTTATTTGTTTAAAAATACTCTGGATCACTAAAAATGGAAAAGAAAAATATTTCTAAAACATGACAGAGTAATTAGAATAATTATCATCAGCTGTAAAGCCAGATCCATTCATAAATAAATAACATTTTTTGGCAGAGAAAGGACATTTGGCTCTTGATGTCCAAAAGAGTTATAGATTCCTTTCTTTTTAAATATTATTATTTAATTATTTAAAACTTTGTCACCTTTCCACCCAAGCAGGATCCCCAGAAATATATAAAATGATGCTCTGTATTTCCTGTTTCTAGCAATAAATAAGAAAATAGTGTTCAAACATTAGTATTTCTCTCTCATTATAATCCAGTTACATGCTGTGATGCTGAAAAAAGGGATATTTACAATAAGTGCTATGATGCTCTTAAGATGTATTGCAAAGTATATGGAAATACACAAGCATCTTTGGAATGTCTGAAGTGGCCTTTCACATTAGCACACAACAGGATGAGAAGAGTCCTAGAGTCCTTAGATGACAAGACAAGCATGTCACAATTCTAAACATGTTATCAAGCTTTGCAATTATATTAATTAGCAGCATAAACATTTGGCTATAGGCCCTCATTTCATAACAAGCTTCCCATGGTGCTTTCAGTGCTGAAAAGTTTCGTCATCCCAGTGATTTAAAGAAACTTCTGCTCTCATCCTCTGTATAGATCTGCCATTTTTTCCTGCTGTGATGCAGCTGCCATTGCTGAATCAGTGATGGACATAGAAAGATCTCATTAACGTCCCATTCTTGAACATGACACCTTTGCTTCTCATTACTAGTATATAGGAAGTGAACTGACATTTTTCAAAAAGTGCAACTTGTAACTTTTGCAAATTTCTAGCACATTGAAACGTGTTATTGTAGAGAAATGTTTAATCATTATTAGTTTATTTGGCAAATTGAAATGCAGTAAAGGAGCAAATTTCCCTCATATGTAGAGTGTACATTTTCCACGTTCAGTTCTAGGTAGCAGGCTTTGAGAAGGCTTCCACCTGAGACACTGGTGTCTTGCTGTTCAGAGAATACAGAACTGAGCTCTGTGATAATTTGCTACAAAAAATGAGTTTGCAGCTGTTTACCCAAACTTTTCACCCAAGATAGGATGCCTTGCTGCCTAAATTTATAGGGCAAAGTGTAGTACCTTTTCACAAGCTTCCATCTCCTTTGGCAAGGGAAGGAAGAAAATTAAGGGATACCTGCACCAGTGAAGGCTATGTTAGTCTCAGCTCAGGTACTCCTGTACCCACTGAAAGATGGGATCCACCATTTCAAATTATTCTAAATAGTGCAGTGTTTAGCTCTTGTGTATTGCTTTTTGCAACTAAAATATCAGAATAGAAAAGATAAAAGATGTTGTGGCACCTTAAAGACAGTCAGATGGACATAGGTCCTCCATGTGATTTTGCCATGTGGGAGAGGGGATCCTTTTTTTAATGTTAATATAAAAAGTAACAAGGGAAAGGAAATGTTGGAATGGGAATAATTTTTTTGAAAGACTGTTTGAAATACATAAAGGACTGTACCACATATGCATTTGAAATGTGAATCAGCTTTAACTGGTTTAATGCCATATAAATATTGGTAAGAAAGTTACGCTGCTTCACTAGCATGACTGTACAAGACAGCTAAAGATGTGATAGAATATACTGTTTCTCTTTAGTACAATATATTGCAGTTTTTATATGAATGGATTAAGATGGCAGTGTCTTCACTACAATTGTACAAAGTTTGCTTATCAGCACTGAGTAGCCTTTTATATGTGTTATATGTTATAAGATGTATTCCTGTGTTGCAAGCCTAAGATTAATGGCACACCTGCAGTGAAAGTGGAACATGTATTTCCTTTGGTGATAGGTTCTTCTGTGTCTTTTCAGTTAGCACATTTAATAACAGCCCTAAGGAACAATACACACCTTTGTATCATCAAATTCACTGTTCTCCTCAGTTCATTTGAGATCTGAAAGCTTGCTTGCAACAGCGTACCAGATGTTGCAGGTTTTGTGCAATTGCTGACCGGAAATCCTATACACATGGTAAAACACATAAGAACACTTGTGCATGTTCTTCACTTACCAAAGTGTGCCAGTGTGACCTGGCACAGGATATAGACAAATTCATTCTAATTACATGCTAGTACATGCTACATTTCATAGATGTGGTGGATGGGAATAATGGCAGATTCCATCCTCAATTGCTGTCAATATGTATTCAGTTCGGTTTATGCAGAAGTCATTGGCAAGTTTCACTGTGACTGTCAAACAGGAATGTTTGGCTTGCCAGAAGATTATAAACAGAGTGGTTAAAATGTTAGGAGTCATACAGTACCTCGGAGAGGACCACAGCATAGCCATAAAGTATATGCTTTTCGTGGTTTCAGTCCTTAACGTGTCTAGCTTAAAGGAACTCAGGTAGTAGGATTGTGAAACAGATCTCAGAGAGCCTCAGCCTTTCAGAAGGTCCATTGATCTGTTGCATGTTTATACATCCTAAACCCAACCACCACAAGGAAGGTTGCTGTGCTTTCAGTTTTATACTCTCTAACCTTCTCAGAGAGTTAGATTTCATGCTAATTGTTTATTGGTATGCAATCAACAAAAATATTCTGATTAAGTCTAGATAACAATATGGCTAACTCTGCGCTCGGATTCATAAGGCTCAAAAATGAAAAACAAACGTGGTAGCAATCATAAAAGGAATCATCTCTGAAAAGGCTAGATTTCCGAGGTTTCATATTTGCAGCTTTTAGAAACAAGAGTCATGACAACTGCAGAGACACACAGCCTTGTGGTTAAAGCTATCACTTCCTTTGACATTAGCAAGGCTAATTCAAAGGAAGGAGGGAAATCCCCTGTGGCAAGAACATCGTGAACAACATTTACTGTTAATCATTTAACTTTAGCTATTTACAGTTCAATCCACAAGTGATCTCCATGAAATTCAGACACAATTTAATATAAAAAATAACTGAAGTGTTGAGATCTTAAAGCCAGTTCAAATAAACTTGTAGGACTATCTCTAAATAGAGTGGCCAACTATCTGGAGAGAGAAAAAGTCTGTCCCTTTAATAAAGGCTTAATGAGGATGTAATTTACCAGGTGGTGTTACTGACCTCCTTGCCATGAAAATCCTCATATTTCCATACATTAAGCCCCTATTAAAGGAACAGGACATTTTCCTCCAGGCCTGTTGCCAATGTATTCCAGATCTCATTTGTGATCCCATCCCCATTTTAATCAGATGTGCTGTTCTCAAAGTATTGCAGTAGAAAAAATTATTATAGCAACATTTCAGATGTTTCCAAATGAACAGTAATATTTGCATCCTCTAAGGAACAATTTAAAGGCATGGTACTTAGAATGCAGATGTATGCCATTTCTGAGAACTAGGTCTGCTTGGTATCTATTTCCCTCCCTTTCTCCCTTACTTTCTTCATACGACAGGTCTGCTTTAGCTTGTAAGCCTGCAGGTTGTGTCTACTATGGGTGTGTAAACAAAGAAACAAGCTGGAGATACACACAAAATTAGCTGTTTCATTTAATTAAAGTGGCATCTGGAAAGGTGAACCCAATCTGGGAAACCAAGTTATAATGGCACCCTCTCACCAAAAGGTTTGTGTTTTGTTTCAGTTCTTATTGCATAGTGGCAGCAGCAGGCAGGCAGCCACTGGGCTGGCAGTGTCTTGTTTTCCTGAACAGCATTCACTGATAGGATCCCAAGGGGAGAGAACCCTTACATTATTAAGCAGGAATGTGCACTACATGAACAAGTGCATTTTTTCTCGCCACTTCCCTGGCAATCCATTAGTGAGAAGGGAGAATGTGAGTATGAGTGCATCTCTTTTTAGGCACTACCTTGGCAATGACATTGTCTCTCCTAGGAGCACTGCTCCCTTCCCGCTTACTGGCTTCAGAAATGTTCCAGTTTCAGTAATTTAACTACAACAAACTCTGTGGGAGGGAAGGTGCATCTTTCCACAGTTTAATGTTGGGTACTTTGCGCCAAAGGAAGAAGGAGCACACACAGCATCACCTTCTCCCACCAATCATCAGTGCAATGGCTGGATAAAAAGGAAAATGGAAAGTTTTGTGTCTCATTCCAAAGTAAGAGAAGAAACAATTTTTCTCCCATCCCTGGGTGCTGCAGAAGTCGGACAAAGTGTTTTGAAACCTGCCAGACTCAGCACACACACACACACCACAATGGAACAGAGTTTTAGTCAGACTGCAAAAGCTTTGCTTTATGCTGGAAAGGGGAAACAGCAGACCCAACATCATCAATTGATCCTATCCCTTCTCTCCCTTTCTGTGCGCTTTTGTGCACAATGTAAGGAAATTCTGGCAATCTACGTCTATGTGGGCGTATCAGGTGGGTTTGAGGAGGGAGAGAGCTCTGAGTCCTGGAATGTTGCAAAGGCTCATCTTATGCAGATTAGGGTGAAAATTGAAAAAAAATATTACAGGAGAGCTGCATTGAGAAGGACCCAAGAATGTGGATCAGGTTGCCAATTCAGTGTCCTTCTACTGCTGCTGTCCTTTGATTATGTGCCACAAAAAGCCAACTGTGACTTTGCAAGTCAGCGTAAAGTAATGGGTCAAGGAGCACAGAGAGAAACTTCATCTTGCCCAGAAAGGACTTCCATCTTTTCAGGGCTCTTCTGAATAATTGTTAACCCAGTGTTAAACCAATAGAAGTTTAACTTCTTCACTTTCTTTGTTCAACTCTGGGTTAATGGTTTTAGTAGGAAAAAGGAGATTGGGCAACCTGCTCACTCTCCCACCTTTATTAGTAAAAAAATGGAGAAAAGAAAGAGGGCCATGCCTTATTCTCTCAATTCCATAAACAAAACCCAAGACAATTGCTTCCCCCCCACCTCGCTCCCGGCCTGCTCCCAGTTGGTGGTGTAGGACTTTAAGAAGGAGACAAATCTTTACTTATGTATGAGTAAGACATAATACTGATTTACTCCTATGTTGCTGCCATGTCAGCAGCACCCCTCCTCCCCAATATTTCTCTGCCAGTGAGCAAGGCAGCATGTTTTGGGTAGATGTGGTGTGAACAACATTACAGTCGTGTCATTAAGTCAAGATAGAGAAACAGATTCAGGGCCAAAGGCAATGAATCATGTTAATGGTGCTTGGTTTATTGTTTTGGTTGAAAACACAGTAACTTTCAAGGAACAACAGGCACTCAGAGGCAGAGGGCATTGAGTTAAGTGCCAGTTAGTTCCTTCAGCAGGATTTTGTTCCACTGTGCTCTCCTGCTTGGGCACCAGCCCACCCCTGCCACCACTGTTCTGCCAGTCAGTTTTCCACCATAGTGTGTGCCTGCCAACACTCACCGTCTTCAGGGTCCATTTTTGTGTCACTTTGTGTGTTGTGTTTATTGTACTCAGTGGATCAATGGTTTAGACTAGGAGGGGAACTGCCTGATGTGGCTTTTGGTTAAGCAGAAATAGAGCCTCAGCTCGTTTCTCCACCCCCCACCCCCGAAAAGAACAGTGTGTGCATGTGCATCTGTCCAACACTCACCTTGCCTTTCCCCAAGTATTCTTTGGGGTCCATAAACACTGAACCCTGGAGTTGAGTGCATTCAAACTTGGTGGGTCAGTGGTTTTGAGGGAGGACTCTATTCTTTGCAATTCTGGTGCCATTAACTGCAAAAACAACTGCCCTAAAAGCCTGGAAGCCTTCATTGCAGAGAATGGGCCCCAAACTCATTATAATGAAAAAAAATCTAATGGATTAGATCCAAACCAACAATGATCCACCTCCCACAAAACTAATAATGGAACAAAGTTTGTCCAGAAACCCCAGATTCAAAAGTGCACACCCCTAGTGTGTACTTATTTGTTCTGTGCACAGCAGCCAGCTGCTGAGGCATGAAAAATGTTAAGATCAGTTGTTACCTCATGCGCTCCCTTTCATGTGTTTCCTTAGACATATGTGAACTCTGTAACTTGGGGTCACCACAGCTAATTTGGGGAACTAAACTCAGTTTCAGGAGGAAACCTCTTCCCCCTTCCACTGCCTGACTAGCTTGGAAAACTGACACACTTGCTAATTAGGGGGAACAAAACATGTGATTTAAGGATCTTTCACCTAGATAGTGGGCAGACAAGGTCAAAGTGCCTCTAATAGGCTACCAGTAATCACGGAACAACCAGATCTTCCCCAAAGTAAGGTTTAGAATTTATTGAAGAAAATATAGGGGTACCAGGGGTGCCCTGGAACATGCATTTGCAGCCGTGACTGGTTGGTTGAGACAGAATCAGCTGAAGCTGAACCCGACAAGGGTGGGAGGTCCTGTACTTGAGCCAGGGGGGACTAGGTTTGGGCTCCCAGCCCTCGATGGGGCACAGCTTGTGCCAGTTCCAAGGGTCAAGAGCCTGGGGGTGATCCTGGATTCCTCTTTAAAAATGGAGGCTCTTGGAGGCACTCTTTTTTCCATCTGCGACAGACCAAGCAACTTATCCCTTAACTGTCAACCTGTGACTTAACTACAGTGATCCAGGCAATGGTCATCTCGAGGTTGGAGTACCGTAACTTGCTCTATGTGGGACTGCCCTTGACTGACCTGGAGCTGGTGAAAAATGCAGCTGGTGAAAAATGCAGTGGTACGTGTTATTATGAGAACACCAAGTAGAGCGCATATAACACCAATACTACGTGAGCTGCATTGGTTGCCAGTGGAGTACCGGATTAGATTCAAGGTTCTGGTATTGATCTATAAGGCCCTATACGGACTGGGGCCAGCATATCTGCGGGACTGTCTCTCCCCATATATTCCCTGGAGGACTCTCCGATTGGGATAAAAAAAGCTATTAGTGGTCCCTGGTCTCAAGGAGGCCCACCTGGCCACAACGAGATCCAGGGCTTTCTCTGTCCTGGCTCCTACCTGGTGGAATGCTCTATCTACTGAGACCAGGGCCTGGTGGGATTTATTCTTTCCACCAGGCCTGTAAGACAGAGTTGTTCTGCCAGGCTCATGGCTAAGGTTGGGCCTCTGCCGGCCTGGCGGGGGGGGGGGAAGGAAATTTAACCTCCCGCCCCTGTGAAAAACTGTCCACCACAGTATGCATGCAAAATATTTTAAGTCTTCCTGATGCTGCCACCTTACAATACAAAATGTCACTGTTTAAATGGTGTTTTAATATTTAATATTTATACAGATGTAATGTTTTAAAATTGTTTTTAAATGTTGTTAGCCAGCCTGAGCCCGCTTGTGGGGAGGGCAGGATATAAATATGAAATAATAAATAAATAAATAAATAAATAAATAAAAAGGCACTCAAGCACAGGAACAGTGCAATGATCGTGTTCAGAAGAGAAAGTACATGAGAAGAAAGTAAAAAAAACCCAGGCCTCTGGCTGAGAGGGAAGTCTGCACTTGGGAATGGCCACAAGGAAGAGAGAGAGAGAAGGAGAGAAGAAGAGAGAGATTTAAAGAAGGGGGAGAGTTTCCAGAGGAAAGGAGTGAGCAGAGAAGGAGTTTACCTATCCTCAGTCTTTGGGGCTGGGTAGAGTATGTTGCCTGCCTTGATGGTACAGAGATTGAGAGAGGAGTACCTTAGCCAGCATTTGTGAAGATCCCAAGGAAAACATTAGCTAGTTCCAGAAGAGAAGAGTGGAGAGGGCAGCCTCTGAGTCATCAGCAGGGATTAGGCTGCCTACCTTTGGCTAGCCAAACAGCGATAGTTATAAGAGCCAGCACAAAAGAATATCAAAGAAATAATTGTAACATCCAGGAATTCAAGGTGAGTCCTGGGTGTGAATCTGTGGGTTTCCTGAATCTGAAAGAGCTAGGAAAGGGGTTTCCCAGAAAGGTATAAAAAGTGATGTTCTCTAGGCAGTGCGGGCAGGGTGGATGCATCACTCATGCCTGTAGCAGGTTGACAGGAGACATTCAGACAGGGTTGGTACAAGTAATCAAGCAAACATGGCTGCTTGATATAATCACATTTTGTGCTCTGGGAGACTTGTTCTTGCTAAAGAGATTACATTGATAGCTCTAGGTAGGTGCAAGTCCCTGTGGCAATGGGTAGGGGTGCAGATGTCCCATCAGTGAATTAGTCTGCCCAATTATTGCCGTTCATTAGCATAGCCTGAGGAGAACCTTGGCCTTATCTTCTCCAAAGTATGGCATTGCTAGCTCCTAAAATGGCTGACAATGAATTTAGCCAAGACGGAGTCAGAGCAGACAACACACATCTGGGAAGGGGGTCCCAAGTAATGCAGTATGAAAAAGCAGTTCTTATTTTGTAAAACAAGAGCTGCCATTTTTGCTGTTTTATTATGATATTTTCAGATCTCTTTTTAACCAAAATGATCACAGCATTGCAGTTTACCATTGTCAGAAGCAATGTTACATGTGCTCACACCATTTGAAAGTCAATGGCTACGCTACCAGAGATAGAGCCTTCTCTGTTATAGCACCTTGGTGGTGAAACTACCCCCACTACTTAACTGGCACAGGCATTGAGTTTTCAGCACTGAATAAAAAAATATTTATTTATTCAGGTCTTTTTAAGAAGTCTGTGCTATTTTAATTAGCCCTCCAATTTAACTGATCTTATGTTTTAACATTGCTCTGAGTATTGTATTGGTGTTCTGCAAGATGTTGTTTATGATGATATATTTTAAGATAATGTTACATCTTTATTATTAACTAGCAATAGAGTCTGTTGTGTGAACAAATACAACAGGCTATAGAAAACAGATTCGACGGGCCCCATGTCGGTGGCAAGCGGCCTCTTAGGCCGCACCTCTTGGCCGGGTCCTGCCATCGCCCCTGTGAGGCCTCACCCTCCCAAGGCCCTACAGCAGCTGCGGAGGCAGTGGGAAGCTGTTTCTGCCAAATTTGTTGCGGAAAGTTGCCTTAAGCAGCTCTTCTGCTAGGGGAAGAGGCACTCAGGAGTGCTCTGCTTTCCCTCTCCCTTCCCTCCACCCCAGCCTGCACGGCATTGAGCAGCTGCTCCTGGTAGGGTCAGCGGCCTGAGGTTGGGCCTAATGATCTCATCTAGCTTTTCTTCCCAAGCACTATTAGTGTTCAGATAGGCAGAATGAAGCACAACTACATGCAAATCATATTAGGCGCCTTTTATCCCAACATAGACCCCAGGCTGGCCCAGCTTCTTTTTAACTTCCTTTCCCTGTCTCTGATCTGTTAGTTTAAAGCAGGATGTTAAACACCCTGGTTGCATTTTGCCTCCCATTGTACATCCTGGCCGAACATTTTCTGACTGTGCATTTAGAGGGAGGAACGGCATTTTATGACCATGCGTTCAGAGGGGGGAATGACAAGGGTTGTTGCTGGGAGGAGGAGAGAAGTGGAAGTTCCAAGAAGAGGAGCTGCAAAGATTAACACAAAGAGAGATGCACACCTGTGCCTGCCCGCACTGAGGCTTCCTCTGCTCCCCTCCCCCTCTGGCCTGCTCCATTCCTCCTCCCCATTTCCCCTTCCTCCGCTTTTGGGCATATTGGTAAGAGCTACAGGCTAGCATCTTGGTAACATGGGTCTATTAAAATTTTGCAGATTTTTGAGATAATTTCTATCTATAATTGTACATGTAAATCTTATGTAGTCACAATTTGCCCTTTATTTGTCATGTATCATATTCCTGATAAGAAGAAGTTAACTAAGAGCTTCTTTCAGATAAAAGGGAACATTTGTAGATATAACCAATCTTGGTCAGCCCGCACCTGGAGTACTGTGTGCAGTTCTGGAGGCCTCATTACAAAAAAGATGTGGACGATGAGACAGAGCGACGAGAATGATCAGGGGTCTGGAGCCTGAGCCCTAGGATGAAAGGCTGAGGGCCTTGGGAATGTTTAGTTTGGAGAAAAGGAGATTGAGGGGGGACATGATTGCTCTCTTAAAATATTTGAAAGGCTGTCATTTGGAGGAGGGCAAGGAGCTGTTCCAGTTGGCAGCAGAGGGTAGGACCCGAAGCAATGGGCTGAAATTACATGCAGAAAGGTACCAGCTGGATATTAGGAAAAACTTTTTCACAGTCAGAGTAGTTCAAAGGTGGAATCAGCTACATAGGGAGGTGGTGAGCTCCCCCTCACTGGCAGTTTTCAAGAAGAGGCTGGATGAATATTTGTCAGGGATGCTTTAGGCTCATCCTGCATTGGGCAGGGGGTTGGACTTAGAAGGTCTGTATGGACCCTTCCAACTCTGTGATTCTGTAATACACCAGCCCAGTGAGATGTCTCAGGACAGTTATATGTCAGAACATCAGTCACCTGGTGGTTTTTCCCTGCCACACCTTCGATCTTTCAATCTTTACAAACTTTCTTAGTCAAACTTTCATACAGAGGGAGGCATGGTGCTGAAAATTTTATTTATAAAGCAGAAAGGACAGTCCGTCATTTTCAGTTGAGCCCCTTCTCACACTGTCTCCAAACTAACAACAAACTTGTTTACTGTTAGTAGTGGAGGTGTAAGAATAAGATCTCAAGGAATCACAGAACAAATGAAAAAAATGTAAAAATGAGTCACCGTGAACTGCTGTCAGAACTAAGAGTCTTCCAGCCTGCTGAACATTTAGTTTATTAGTCATCCAAATTAGATAAGTGTCACCCCTTTATTTATATTGTGCAAGTCTCTGCAACAATCTCTTAAAGCAATGTTTTTACAGTACAAAAAAAAATGGCTAGACTCAGCACTTTTTCAAGTGCTGTCCTTGTTGAACAGGAAGGAAACAGAAGTCATTTTTAAATAGTGTTTATCAATACTTACGAAAGAGAGGGTTATTAATGCAATTTAAGTTATCTTTCTATAAAGGGCTAGAAGAATAAAAATATCCCATGTCACTATGTTTCTATCCCACTCTTCCTCTAAGGAGCTCAGTATGATACACGTGGTTCTCTTCTCTAACCTTTTATCCAAACAACAACCTTTATCTTGAAAGAAAGGTTGTTTCTCAAGTTGTTATCTTCAAGGCTCACTGGGGATTGTAGCCTTAGTCTTGCTAGCTCAATACTCTAACCACTAGAACACACTCTCTAACATGACTTTAAAAAAAAAATAGTGAAAAGTCCAGTAGCACCTTTAAGATTAACCAACTTTATTGAGGCATAAGCTTTGGATAATCACAACTCTCTTCGTCAGATGCATGAAGAGAGCTGTGGTTTTTGAAAGCTTATGCCTCAATAAAGTTGGTTAATCTTAAAGGTGCTACTGGACTTTTCACTATTTTGCAACTACAGAGTAACATAGCTAACTCCTCTGATTTAAAAAAAATGTATCTATGTGATAAAGAAGACCATATAGAAACTAGTATCCTATGAGAAATTCTGGAATATGCTTAATTGTGAGAACTATACCAATTGTTCTTGCAGTTTTAAAGCAGTCCACTCTCTCTCATTGGCTTTGCAAAGTTTTATTGGTTCATAACTCTCAACTACTGAAGCTTGAGATATACACCCCAAAGAAGGATATGTAAGAAGTATACGCGAGAGGACAGACTCTTGTTATTTTGTAGAGGCTAAGTCATGTTTCAAACCACTTCTCAGCCACCATCTCAGTAGAGTATCTTACATAAGCCACTATTCTCCCAACTTCTGTCTTTCGCTTGCAGAACCACTGGTCTACTTTCCAAGGCTGTTATAAGATTTCTAAATATAGGATCAGTGTGTATGTATAACACTACTTTTGTATACGATACGCAATAGAGAATTTACACATGGATCCTACTTTTACTCAGAAGAATGGTGAACCTGGGAAGTGAATTCACAGAAACCAGTGAAGACCTGCAAGATCTTATGGGGCAGGAGAAATTCAATTCCCCCCCCCCCCGTTGTTCCTTCCTTATGCTTTGTCTGCTTACTCCCTTTTTACCTGGTCCCCTTTCCCCCATACTTGCTCCCACTTTCTCCCTCCACCCATTTGCTTTTTGCCCACTTCCTCCTCTTTCTATCACTTAATTTGGTTCCCACTTCCTGCCATCCTTCTGAGTCCCACTCCCTCCTCCTACCACGGTGGCAGCTAGGCAATGTCCAAACATCCTTTTCTCCACTGTGTACAGACATCACTTTTACTTGTTTAGCCCACTCCTCAATCTAACTGTCCAGATACTCAATTTACTCAATTGTCTAGTTCCCTCCAATACACCCTTTGCCCGGCCTCCTGTTGCTTCTCCCCAGGTGGGTGAACACCCTCCCCCACCCCAGTTAATCTCCCGTCCCCCATGTCTATACATGAACAAATGTTGCTGGTTATTTGGGGTGTGTATAATATTTAACAGGATTGTAGGGTTGTTTTTTTTTTTTACAACACTTTAAAATGTTTTTGTGCAAACCTAGGGTGGAGGTACTTTCTTGGTAAAAGCAAACATCTGATCCACAAGTTGTTGATCATGATTCAAAATTGCTTGATTTATGTTTTTTCCTCTTGGTGACTGTCTCATGTTAGAGCTGCTCACTTTACTTGCGTCCATCTCAGTCTTTAGAGTTAGATGCATAAAAGGTTAACTTGTGAATTGTCATGCAATATCCATCTTACTACTTAGCCGTGTAGTCAGATACTTCCCTGAGGAAGGTTGCATACATGTACAGGTGTATGGTGCACATTTTCAGGCATCTGTCCGCTTCCTAATATGCTATTTAAGACTTAAGTACAGATAATATTTTAGACTTGTGTTCTTCATTCATATGATATTCTCTGATTTCTGATTATGCCCTTTTCTTGAGTGCACTCAGTAGTAAGTTAAATCAATGACCTAAAGCTTGCCAAGCAGAAACATTATTCTAAAATTCTGTGCCACTGAAGCAATAAAAAGGAAAGAGAGGTGCTGAATTCTGGTAAGTTAGCAGTGAACTTCATTTTTTCTCCCTCAATTCCCCAAACACCACAGGTGAGGCAATGCAAGAAAGGAAACATCTTTTATTAGAGGAAGTAGAACAGACAGGCTGTGAAGTTCCTCTTTATTGAGTTAAAATTTAGCTATAACTTTGTAGCTGGTGAAGCATAACCAGATTGCATCCTAGCAAATGCTGTTTCTTGTATAGTCTTCATAACAAAGAAAACTTGTCAGGTGATGTATTTCAGGGCAGTTTTCCACAACTGCAAGGTAGTGTGAGGTGGCTATTTCTAGTAGCTGTTTGGGAATAGCTAAATTCAAGTATTGCCCAGACAGTGACTCAAGAGACTCTAAACAAATCAAATGGAATTTAGAGAGAATAAGGCAAATAAAACTGGTTTAAGGCATAGGCAATGATCTCTAAAACAGGATCTACTGAAAACACTCTCAACAGTCTCTTCCTGTGCCCTTTTATAAATACAGTCCAAAAAGGAAGGGTCTGCCTTGGTTATGGAGCCAAAATGTCGATCTATGTACTGGGCGGAAGGCAACATATATTCAAAGAACTGGCAATATCAAACATTGGTTCATTGGAGCAATTCCAGGGTAACAATTTTCCTTCTATAGAAAAATTGCACTGGAATGGTATGTATGAAGAATTAGACAATGGAAAGCAAAAAATGCAGATTTTAACGGTAGCTTTTTCTACATATGTTTCTCCACAGACATTCTGTCTCCAGGGGAGTTTTTAAAACCAGTACACTGAGGAACAGCTTAATACTTATTGTTAGTTTTTGTCCTTCAAACATTCCTGCTGTAGTTCACAGGGAAAGAATATGCAAGAATAAAGACAGGCATGAACCGAACCAAAGTTTGTCACGAATAGGGCCGTTCGTGATTTGTGAACCAGCGGTTAGTCAGAGCCCATTTCTGATGAACTGCAACAAACTTTAGGCTGGTTCACTTGGTTCGTTTTTCAGTTTGTCACTGCAGACAGCCTGGTGCCAATCAATCACCTTCCTACGCAATCAAGGATGGGATTTCTGCAGTAGTGGTGTGCACCCCACTGCTTTTCAGCTGATACGAGGGGGATCCTCCATCAGCTGAAAAAAGGTGCCAGGAGGGGAAGCAGCAGCAGCATTTTAAACCTTTTCTGGCTTGGCTTTAAAAAAAAATGAGAGCAGAACAAGCACGAAAAGTACATGCTTTCCCCCAGAATTCCACCACCAATTGCCTCTCCAGTGGGCAGGGGACAGCCCTTGTATGCAAGAAAAGTGTTGCTGCTTTCAAATGCCCACTGCTTTTCCCCCCCTCCCCCCATTTGCTGATTAGGCTGTCCTCTGCTCACTGGAGAGGCAATTGGTGGCGGAGTTCTGGGGGAAAACATGTACTTCCTCAGGAGCTGGAAGATCATAACAATGAAACCATAAATTCATTTTCACCACACTCACGGAATAGGTCATTACTATAGCAGAATAGGGGTGTGCGCTTCTGGTTTCCCCCTTTCAAATGTTGGTAGTGTCATATCCGATGAATGTCATTAGTTAAGCCCTGGGAAATTATCTTTGACTCTAGGAGTCAGCCCTAAATTTGAGGAGCCATGATCAGATTTTCTAATTATTGCTACTACAAAATCTAATTGTAACCTTTTCAGTTTCTTGTAATTTTATTTAAACCATTACAAAAGTGTTGGCAACTCTGGTTGTCACCATGATAAGAAAAAACTAACATCTATACCTAACCTACCTTCTTCACAATTTCTCATAATTCCATTACTGTTTTAAAAAGCCCCATTCTATTGAATATTGCAGCCAGTATAGAAAACAATTGGTCAAGAAACAGAATGGTGTAAAGTTGAGTTTACATATAAATGATGACAAGAATTTCATGCACATTTATTTAATGCCACACACAAAATCTGATAAAAGTTTTGGGATGGATCTAGCCAGTTTTGCTCAATCTTTGCCAATTCCCTTCTTTAGCACGGTACACATTCCACCTGGCTTTTATCCATGCATGTCCCATGATCGCAAGCAAAGCCTTTTTAGTGGTCAAAGAGGACCCCTTCCTCCACTTTTCACCAACAAAAAACCTCATTGGAGCCAACCTTTTTGTACTTCCACTAAGAATTGCTGAGAAATGCTGCAATAAATTCATTGCTGAAAATACTAAGTACCACAATGAAACTCCTTGTTGCCATTGCAGCCTCAAATTTACTGAGCCTTCCTTTAGTCCCTAAACATTTAAGCCACACTATCATTGCAATCCTATGCAGTTACACCAGTCTAAGCCCATTGAAGTCAATGGGCTTAGATTGGAGTAACTCTCCATAGGATTGCACTGTAAATCAATTAATCTTAAAGGTGTTACAAAACTCATTTACGTTCAGAGATGCAAGATGCAATTACAAATGTAAGATGCCTGGAGTTCCTGCAAGGTTGAAAGGTAGCTAATAAATGTTTTAGAGAAATAAATAAAATGTGAGGGCACTGTGCCTCAGTTCTTGGCAAAAACTTACCCAGGTTTAAGTTTTTAGCAGTAACTAGTGAAAGTACTGCCAAACAGGATGATCTGCAAACTGCAACATTCTCTGACTAGTTGTCTGTAGTCCTAGCTGTGAACTATAGCCATGTTTCTAGGTCGAGGGTATGGTAGGAAACCAGATGTTCAGTTTGTAAGCACCGGGGCAAAATATTGCCTAGGAACACTATGATAACAGGAAAGTACTCTGATGGAATGACATGTCATAAAGAGGTGTCAAACATTTTAGCCTGTGGACTTCTATAGCTCATGTAACAGAATTTAGAACTCACTAGAATTTGGTTTTTCTGCCTGTCAAATTACGTTTCTCTCCTTTACCTAAAGTTCCAGCTTCTGAAAATAATTCACCATAAAAAGTTATGACACTACTTTTCAAAGGCATTAACATGGGGGCATCCAAGCAGTTCTTTCCATTGCAGCAGCTGCATGAGAGATGGATGGCACTGACTCACTTGACATCCTATAAAGAGTTTTCTTGGGGATCTGAGTCAGCTTTATATTTAGGCAGGCCAAAAATCCACATGATTTTTAGGAAATTATTTCAGTCAACAATCTTAATTTATGTAGAATATAACAAATGAACCATGAGAAAGTCTAAAAAGGTTCCCATTTTCTGCAGATATGCTGCTGCTCATATGGCTGGGAATTCAAGTAACTATATTAATTGTGCCCCCCTAAGCACAGTTACACCCTTGAGCCTATTGAAGCATATAGGCTTAGAAGGATTAGTCGGCTTCCAAAGGGGAAAATATACATTTCTGTTCATGTATTTCAGATTGGAAGGGAAACAATCCCATTTTGATATTAAATCACATAATCTATTTTTTAAGTTTTTGAAAGATTTTAGCATTTTCCAAGTTTATGGAGATAGTTGGGCTTTGATTAGAAGACCCTTATGTTCGATAAGTTCCAGATCTGGGGCTATTGATGCAGGAAAAGGGGAGTTTTACCACACTAGAACAATTGAGTCTTAAAATGTTTAACTTTGGCTGCATTATGGCTGAGTATTGACACTTGGTATTTCTCCCACAGCTGCATCAGTTGTGTGCCTTTGTATGTCCATGTGCAGAAACAGCCAAGCAATGCTTGTGTTAAGGAAGTGCCGTACATGCAGAATGGATATTTAGAAGTTGGCTCAAACCTCCCAGCACAATCTGCTTATTTTTAGCTCCGATACAAAGAACTAATTTCATGGAAGACTTAACCTCTACACCAGAACTAAAGAAAATGTTAGCCTTGGCCTGACAGGTTATTTGATGCTGCAAGGAATAAGTATAATGTTAAGAGTCTTAGACTGGGAGTGACACGATTGGGTGGAAAGAAATGCTTGGAGGTATATAGAATAAGCCAGTGAAATGTGAACATATAACAATACAGAAGAATAGATTCATGTTTTGAACTGTTGCTTACAGAGCAGGAAAACTGTTCTGTTGGCTACATAAATATTGTGAATTGCTTTAAAGGGTGGGGGGAGGGGAAGGAAGAACTACATTAACAAAAATAAAATCCATATCCTGGCTACCAGCCTCAAATACATCACATTTAGTTTTAAAGTCCTGCCCTTTTACACAGGAATTCAATCAGCAAACTTCACATTCCACTGCGATCAATTTACAAAACAGCTACTGAATTAAATGCTCTTGGACAGCAACATTAAATAATGAAAATATCTGTTCATAAATGCCATTAATTTAGCTGCTCCATTTGCAAATATTTAGATTCTCTCTTGAGTGTGAAAGGTGTTTTTGTGATTTTCTTAATAACTACTGATCATGAGAGATCATTTGGTCTCACTGTACAAATGGATCTGCCCAAACCACCTAGCAGATTTCAATTTTTTCTACCAATGAGCAGAAACTTCATATCAAAGCTCAACATTTTAGCTAGTAGAGTACTATGGGTTACTGAATGCCTTGCTAATACTATTTTTAAAAACTTATTTGTAGATTCAACAGTAGTTAAACATTTACAATGAATCTTTTTTTAAAAATCCCACAAACATTGTACACTGCCATGGTATTTGGCAAAGTGTGATGCAGTGGTTAAAGTATTGGACTAGGGACTAAGAGACCCAAATTTGAATACCTACCCTGACATGAAAGCTAGATGGATGACTTTATTCTTTTGTTGAGAGAATAAAATGGAGGAGAACAATGCCAGGAAGTGGCCATGGCTCAGTGACTGAGCATCTGCTGTGTGTAAAGGAAGACCCTGGATTAACCCCCAATATCTCCAGGTAAAAAGACTATTCTCTGGGACCCAGAGAGCGATGGTCAGCCAGACAGTACTAATCCTGATAAACTAAGGGTTTGACTCAGTTTAAGACATCTATTAATACAATGTTGCTTTAGATCCCCACTGGAGGAGAAAAGTGGGGTATAAAACATAAATAAATGGACAAACCACAAAAATTTGACAGTCTAGTCAAACGATCAATAAGTTAATAGAGTAAATAATATCCAACAGAGTTAGGCAACTGACTTCCTAACCTTTTACTTCCAGAGAATGCTACATCAGCTAAAAATTCTTGCTATGTCTGCCACAGAACGCTTGCGTTTCACAGCAGATTCATTAGATGTTTTAGGGTGCTCTTTTAGTTTGATCCTAGGATGTCTCTCCATCACCCTGTATGAACTAAGAAGGTGCCCTAAAACAAACCAAACTTTTTTGCATCTGCATATCATAAGTAAAAATCACAGCTTACAGGCGATTGTTTGTTATTACTGATCTTATCCACAATCCCCTAAAAGGGTTTCCAAGGAATTCCAGCTCTCCCTAGAAAACAGTCTGAAACCATGAGTTTAGACAGGTAAACAGAGCAGGTAGCCTCTTAGCTTTAAATCTGATGTCTAGCTACATGTTCCAAAACGTGATTTAAATAGTACAATAAATGTCAGATAGGAGGACCATCTTAAAATATTGCGTGCCAGTACATAGTTGTAGCCAATACTTTATTATTTTTGTTTGCTTTATATTCCTTAGGGAGTCACATTTTTTTTAAAAAAATGTCCACTGCATGTGACTGCCCTCTTAATCAATGTAAATCTTCATCCTGGAGGGGAGGGAATCAAATTACTAACAGGAGCACTCAACCCAATATGAAAAGTCTCTAATGTTATATAGAATGCACACTCACTGCTAAATATTGTCTAAATACAAATAATACATACCCAAATACCTCCAAATATAAAATACACAACCAGATAAAATATACAACTTCCTCCAAGGAACAGGTTTCATTCCACATGCACTTTAAAAACTATTAAGTTAGCTGTAGTTTGGTTGTTACTCTCTCTAAAAGCCATTGTGCTATATATACTTTAACTGATGCTGTTATTTTAAGTAAGTTTTGTTTAGTTCTTAATAGAACACACAATATAACAACTTTGCATGAAGTGGAGTAGTCTTGGGTCTGGCTAGTATCTTGATGGGAAATATCCTTGGAAATCCCATGCTAGCTTTCTGAAATTCCATGGTAGAAGGAAGAGAGGATATAATGTAATAAATTATCTGCTGAAATTGATCAAAATGATCAAAATCAAATTGAGATCCTTTTTCTGAGATATGAAACTGAAATGTCTCATCGTAGTACATTTTTAATGTTATATATTTAATCTAGGGATGGAATTTCAGTTTACCAACATGAAGAAAAGGTGACCATAAAATAAAATAAATGTATCTGGGTCTGAGACATTTTAAATAGAGAATAAAATTACAACAGATGTTGTTTTTGTGGTGGTACATGGCTGATTTGAAGAGGAGGTAGAAGGCATTAGAATGCTATGCTACAGCTTTGTTAGAGCCTTCCGCAGATGGAATTATTAAAAGAAACAACACAACAATGAATTTAAAATTACTCCCTTGAGGCAAGGTTGTTTTGAAATTAAGTTGACACATTTTTATAATGTGATAAATTAAAAGAGAGGTGCTCTGAAGGAACCTGTACTTTATGGCCTGGATGTAGCCAAATTGCTGTTTACAGCACGTTTTGTTCAGCAAGGAAAAAAAGCTTTCACCTGCAGATACAGATGTCATCTAAGATAGAGCACGATCCAGCCACTGTTAATTGCTTTGTGTTCATGTGTATAACAGAATGGGGAAGCAAAGGGAGAGAACAGAGTTGGCAAAGGGGATGGTGTGTAATACATATATGTTTATATATACAAGCATGAGTACAGCGTGCATATATATATTTGCATGTGCCCTTACTGTGAGTACGCATATATGCACAAAGCACATTTGGGCATTTTGTCTACAGTGTAGGAAGTGGATGCATCTCCATTTTGTCACATCTCCTTCCACCCAACTACCCCCATACCACTTTAAAATGTATTAAATATTTGATGTTATGCTGAAAACATGATACTGCTGTTCCAGGGTGAGGGGCAACCTTATATATGCCAATCAGCACTGGCTTTGGAGAGGAGGGCACTGTATGTGTATGTTTGAAAGCTGCTAGTATTTTTGTGCTACACCTTTAAGGCCTCTGGGTAACTGTATAAACTGAGAAATGATTGCTTTGCATTATTAGTGAAGTTTTGATTTCATGTTAACCAGGTTTTGGTTTCATATTAAAATAATCATGTTCACACTGGAGTGCTGACTACATGAAACCAGTAGCAGGCAGCTGCAAATAATTGGGGGAGGAAACATTTGGAAATTCCAAAGTCCAGGTTTCAGCACATTTCTTTCTAGCTAGCTGTTAGACCCTAAGTCAGCAGCTCCTGCTAGGATAGAAACGAGGACCAGAGGAGAGATTTCTCTCCTATATTTGGGTGAGGGAACACATTCTCCCGGTGGGGGTAGGGGATCACTTGCTGCCAGCCTTCACCCCCTGCCACCACTCACCTGGCTGGTGGGAGAAAAGGCCTGGGAGTACATTGCCAAATGTTGCAGAGCACCTCCTGGTTGCGCTAGGAATGACATAATTCCTAGAGTGACAAGGAAGTGCAGGACCCTGCATGGGGCTGATCTGATGACAAGCATGTGCCAGGTAAGCATTCTGATGTGCATACCCTCCCAACCCCCCAGTTTGGGTTCCAGGGGACCTAGTTTGGGCATTCTGTGTGACTATGAATCCAGTTTGGGAAACAGGCTCATTTACACGTATTATTTCTTCAGTTTTTTGCTTCATTTATATCCCTCCTTTCTTGCCATTTGAGACACAGAGTAATTTACACTGTTCTCCTCTCCTTCATTATATCCTTAAAACAACCTTGATGTATGTAACTGGCACCAGGCCACCCAGCAAGCTTTTGTGGTAGAGTGGGGGATTTGAACCTGGTTCTCCCAAAGCCCAGTCTGACACTCTTACCAAGCGCTTTTTTCTTTTAAAAAAGTGCTGGTACTCATGATCTCCCCTTTCTGCCCAAATCCCAAATGCCCACGAGGTACTGCTACTGCATAAAGAGATACCAATAGTCCGCACCAGCATATACGCCCTGAAAAACACCCTGCTCTCACCACTACACCACATTAGGTCATATATACTTTAAAAGATCACAGAGCTACAATCATTATTTTAGGCAGGTTTTTTTGCCATTCAAGTTAAAATCTTGTTTTAGTTTCAAGTTGTAGTCTGTCCTAAAAGAAAGAAGGGGAGACAGAGAGAGATTATATGCATATAGACACATATACGAAGGGGAATTTCTATGAGTTCCTGTCTTCTAGTGCCTAATTGAATCAGCTGCTATATTAGTTAGATACACTTTGATTATATCAGCACTTTACATTACAATAAAAAGCACATCCTAAACACACCCCCTGAATATTCCCTAAACTGTTTGCAAACCAAAATGGTTCGAGTCACCCAAGAGAGAACAAAGTCCTCCCCCCCTCCAAATAACAAACGGAAAGTTGGAAATAGTTTCCTCTAGACAGTAAATTAAGTTTCATCAAAGCGCTGACCCCCACCCCAGCATGCATACAGGAAATAAACATATTTTGAAGTGAAAACTAAAAGGATGCAGATTTATATCCTCTTCTTCAGATTGCCATCCATCTATGAAATTTATGTCAAAGGAAAATACAGTTTGGTTTCTGTGAATTGTTGAAAGGACAGTGTTCTTTTTAAAAGGCCATTTTCATTTGCTTCTTATTCACACTGCCAAGTAGGAATCCTGTTAGAATGAAACACTAAAATCAAATGTTTTCATTGATGCACTCAAGATCAGCATAAGCAGAAAGTTTACTAACCCAAAGGCACAGTTATTAAAGTGTTTCAAGGCTTAGCTTTCATATTATCCATGGGTTTGATAAAACTGAGCTTTTGCCATCATCTGTAAAAAGTTCTATTTGTGAAATCACTTTTCACTGTCTGCTCACTGGGCACATTTGGGATATGAAATATACATGCATATAAAATTGGCTTCTACTGAATCGAACTATTGGCCCTGTCTAGTTGTGTTCTTTCCACTGATAATGGCACTCTAAGGTCTTCCAAGTAAATAAGCCCATTTACTTGCCAAGGACTGAATCTGGGATCTTCTGTATGCCAACCATAGGTTATGTTACTGTGTAGGCCTATTCACGTTTACCTCATAACAAAGATGTATGACTTATTATGGATTTACAGGGTTAATTGTATCTGGGATGCTTTTTTGGCATATATCTCTTTCCTCATAAATTTCTTGAATTCTGTAGTAATGTGCTGTTGGGAAAAGCTAATTCCCTAATTTATGTAACTTTTTATGAAGTGGTATCTTTGTATTCACGCTCCTCTCAAGTTATTAGATCCAAAAATGAGATACTGTAAGTCTAGCATTTGTTCCATGGAGTCCTGTAAAAGGGTGCTGTAAGGCTGCATGCTCAAAAGTAAGTTCCACAGAGTGCAATAAAGTTTTAGTAAACTTCTGAAGTGGTTTGAACTTAACCCCACAATATGCATATGACCACATCATGTTCAGATACTATGGAACTGTCTTGTTATGTGAAGAATAATCTTTAAGGCTACAACCTATGCACCTTTATTTGGGAACAAGCCCCATTTTTCACAGTGAGGACTACTTCTGAGTAAAAGATGTACAGGATTGCACTGAAGTTAAGACTTTATTTCTACATATACTGATTTGGGGATAAACGGGATTGAATCACTTACACGCGAGTAAATGCTTCCTGACTGCACTCCTAAATACTCTTACTGGGTAATTACTACTCTTGAACTGACTTCCGATTAAAGATGCATAAGATCGCGTTGCATATAGCCCTAGGACTGCCTAGCTTTGTTCAGCATAGTCTCTATTCCGTTGACTCAGGTCTTTCTCCTTCCTCCCGTCCGATCCCTCCTATTCCGCACGCTCGCCTCCTCTCTCCTTTACCTCTCGCTGACCGATTCATGAATCACAGTCGGGGGAGAAGAAAAGTGCTCGGCCGGAAGTCTCGCTCTTATTGGCCCGTCACCTTATCAGTCGGGAACTGGAGGACCAACAAACTCCCCCCACCCGAATTCTAAAAGTTGGGGGCGGGAGGGAAAAGGGACCCGCTCCCCAACTTGCCCTTTCGGTTCCTTAGCCGCCGCTGCCGGTCTAGTCCAGCATGCGTCACGTGTTCACGCAGCAGCCCCCCCCCCCTCCCCCGTTCCTCGCGCGCCCGCGTTTGAGATTGAACCTTGTACCGTTAGCGGGGGTGAAGAGCGCGAGCTTTGTTCTTCGTAGTGCGCAGCCGCGGCGCGGAGTACCAGCGTATCGCCGGGTGCTTCAGGGCGGAGGGGAGGCAAGAGCGAGAGGGAGCCGGCGGAGAAGGCAGGGCTTGGTCGCGGAGGGGCTAGGCTCCGCCCCCTGAGGGCCACCCCTCCACGCCCCTCGCCTCCGCGCAGCAGAGAGAACGCGGGGAAGCGGCAGCCGGGCTGCGACGGGCCCGCGGCGGCGAGTGGGCTCCTCATGTGTCCTTGTGCGGCCCCAGCGACGGTGACGACTCAGGGGAGCGGCGTCCCATCGCGTCTGGCTCTGCTGTCCTCGCCCCCGGGGCCGGAGGAGAGAAAGGGAGAGTGCCGTGTGGGTGGCAAAGGCTGCCGATGCGGGAGAAAGCGAGCGCCTGGGGAGCTGCCGGAACCAGGAAAACTGCTGGGATTTAACGCGGGCGCCGCGGAGGAATGGCGTGTCCCTGAAGGAGAAAGGACACGGAGAGTGAGGGGGAAGGCTCGGCTGGGGCGCTGGCGGAGAGAGCCTCACCTCCGGCTCCTCTAGCGCGGACCACAGGAGGAAGGACGACCTGCTGCTGCCTGCGAGCTTCTCGTAGACTTGGATCTACCCCAAACCTCCCAACTTTTTTTTTGTTCCTGTTCTTTGGATTTCGTTGCCTTCATTTTTTTTAAAAAAAACGCCTATTAAGAATACCTGTATACAAACAGCGCACATAGTGGCTAACTTGTACGTATTTTGAATGTATATTTATCCGAGGCGTAAACGGTGTAACATTTTTAATGGTGTGCTTTTTTCCTCAGGTGGGGCGTTTGTTTAGTAACGTGGCGATTAACTAGCTTGCGTCTTTGTCTTTAATTCTGTTGAGGGATTTGGATCCCTTGTGAACGTGTGTGGACGTATTCATTGTTTCTTTGTAAGAGCATGAGCCTAACGTATGATAGAAACAGACAGTGCCTGGACACTGGGAAAGGGAGTGTAATGGGTATTACTACGCATAAAGATCACTGGTGACTTGAAATTTCTTACGAGGAAATTAAGGGGGTGGATGGGTAAAAAATAGGCTGTCTTTCCACCAAAGATGTGTTAAATTACTGTGCCCAATGATTTTGAATCAAGATTATTTTCTTCTGACTAAAGGTTACCATGGTATTTTGTTGTGATTTATTATCAAAAGTTAATAAGGGCTTCCAACGTTGTTGGAGTCTTGCCTTTTGGTGAATAAATGAAGGCGCTGCTTCTTTATTTCTGTCTCTGTGTGTTCGAATAAGAGAACAGACGTATTTTGAGATGTTACACATTGCTCTCTTTCTCTTATCGATCTTATAAAATTAAGATCCCAGATGGCCAATTCCCTCAATGGCCGGAACCCAGGTGGCCGAGGAGGAAACCCCCGCAAAGGACGTATTCTGGGCTTCATTGATGCAATTCAGGATGCAGTTGGCCCTCCCAAGCAAGCAGCTGCGGATCGCAGGACTGTAGAAAAAACCTGGAAGTTAATGGATAAAGTGGTGAGTTTGTAGGCTGTTGTTTCTCTGTGAGGGAGAAGTTTGAAAGTGTTTATAGTGGGGCAAAGAAAGCTGTGGGGTAATTGGAATTTTGTACCTTGTTTTGGGAAACAACACATACTTTTAGGTTCATTGCAAATCTCCATATCTATAATGGAGCTTTAGGCTGTTTTCTTTCGAGTGCTCAAGAAAAATACACTTTTTCTTAAATTTTGAAGGTTTAAGAACTAACAAGCAGTTTGTTTCCTGTGTACCTAAATGTTCATTTGATTCCACACTGGTTAACTTCACAGTTCTTTTTCTTTTTTTTAACACACGAAACATCAGTGAAGGTTATCAAGCTGTGAAGCACTCTTACCTTAATCGTATGCCTTTGGTTCAATCTGCAAGTTAGGGAATGGAAAAAACATCTGATTCTTTTAGATGAATTAACAGACTTTATGTCTTGCTTTCATTTTAAATGTTCTTAAAATACATTTTGTAATTTCTTGGTCAGCAGTTCTTGGAATGTTATGTACCCTGCAGGTAAAGGATGCTATATGGGACTACAGATGATCTTTCAGGATACCAAAATCACTTGGCAACTTTATGCAAGTTTATCTTTTTCCCCATTATAGAAAAATGTAGTATATTGCTAAGAGAGCATGTCAGCCTGTTTAAACAGACTGTTCGGTGTTTTAATAATCATAGATCCAGAGGAGTTAGCCGTGTTAGTCTGTAGTAGCAAAATCAAAAAGAGTCCAGTAGCACCTTTAAGACTAACCAATTTTATTATAGCATAAGCTTTCGAGAATCAAGTTCTCTTCGTCAGATGCCTGATCAAAACTGAGAACTTGATTCTCGAAAGCTTATGCTATAATAAAATTGGTTAGTCTTAAAGGTGCTACTGGACTCTTTTTGATTTTAATAATCATAGTAGCTGCGTATTTGATCTTTCAAAACTGAATCAACAACTTGCATTGATTGTTTTAGCAAATTGTTAATGTTTGCTTTATAAGTACTTTTCATCTAAATTGTGTAGGGTATATACTAATGTAAGACAAAGGTCAACAAATCTCAGGTGCCTAGTCACCACAGTACTTAAAAACTTCATTGTGGCACCTAGTATTTTCAGCAATGATTGTATCGTCACATTTCTTCTGCAATTCTCAGTGCATGAAGTTCTTAACACCTCATTGTTTGATGGTACAATATTCTAATAAAAACTAAGCATTTTAAAGCAATAATGGAATTATGAAAAATTGGGGGGGTTAAGCTAGGGTTAGAGGTTAGGGGTTTTTTGTGGTGAAGACAACTAGGGTTACTGCTATTTTTATGTATTACAAATCTTTTATTATAAGTTTAATGAAATTACAAGAAATGGTGTTTAGGATTAGAAGATCCAGTCATTAAAATACAAAACATTCAGGAGGCTAGGTCCTAAGTGTTTGGGCTAGCACCCAGAGCCAATGAAAGTCTGGTGAGCCCTGATCTAAGGCATGTTAGTGCATGTAAGTGGCTGGAACTCCTGTTTTAGAATTTCTGTAACATGCATGTAACATTTCTGTAACATTTTTTTGTATAGCAATATAGATTTTGCTGTTTTAATAGTATTTGAATAATGTTTAGTTTAGGCCTTTTACAAATATGAAGCCTTAACTTTAGAAATTTTTAAAGTGTTGTGAGTTATGAAGGATTCAGGTCCAGTAGCATCTTAAAGACCAACAAGATTTTCAAGGTATTGGCTTTTGAGAGTCAAAGCTTCTGTCTTCAGATGGTATATGAAACTTTGCCTCTTGAAAGCTTCTACCCTGAAAATCTTGTTGGTTTTAAAGGTGCGACTAGACTTAAATCTTACTCTGCAGCAGAGCAACCCATGAACCTATTTTCGTGTCAGATATGCAAGTTTTCCACTTGATTCCTTGCTTGGTGGTTAATGAGCGTCTCTTTCATTCAGGCCCTAATTGTTTTTATAGACTACTTGAGAGGATTTGGAGAAACCATGATTATTGGTTTTATCAGTCCTGTGGCAGTTATTCAAATTTACCACTGTATTCTGGGTAAATCTGTGCTTGTGTCTTTTTCTCTCTAAATATGATGGGATCTTTTTATCCATAAATACGATAACCTTTTGTTACAGATGATGGCAAAATTTCCTTTTAGTTATAGGAAAGGTAGAATAACCATAAAACTGAGAACTGAAGAAAGAGTAGAACTTACATTTTTAGATGACTAGGAGATCATCCAGGTGGGCTCTTGAGGTTATCTTAATGAGATAGAGGGTGGATTTGCTTGGAGCCAGATATTAAATCCCAAAGGTCGTAATCATACGTCCGTTGAAGTACTTCAGCATCAAGACTATGAGATAGTGCTGTACCACATAATGATTGATTATAAGGGCAGATATTTTCCCCATATTCATTTTTTTACCCAGAAGAGGTCTCTTAACTTGTTTAAGCTGCCATATCTTCATTGTTGTTTTCTGTTGAGTTTAAAAACAACTTTAGGCCTTTTATTCTTTCTCATATGTGAACCTGGCTAATAATACCTATTGTAGTTAACAATTTAAAGACCCCAAAAAAATCCAGTTTCCCTTCTCATCTTTCTTTTTCTTAAGTCATCCCTATGAAAAAGTAATCTTTTTTCATTGCCTATTATGAATTGTTCTTCATTTGTTCCTGAATCTAGCACTTCCTTCTCCCTACCACTTTATTGTATCAGACCAATCTTAACCATGCTTTGTTGGTTTCAGAATATTTACATCCATGTAAGTTTTGCTAATATCACATCATTTAAATGGAAAGCCTTTCATTATGTCTTTATTCTGCTTGTGTAGCACACTGTTGCTGCTAAATAAATGTATGGTAAAATTAATTATATCTGGCTGGAGTCTAAGATAGTGGTGAAATACACTAGCCTATGAACCTGGTCAGAATATTACAAACTGAATCTTTCTTTTAGTACCACTTTTGCTCACATAGTTGCATAGTGAAATCATTAATTCTCTGCGTGGCCCAGTTTGCAGAAGAATTTAAAAACTTATACATTGGAGTGTTAAAAGCGCCACAAATAGTAAAAGCAGTGTCTGTACCTTTAAGAAAGGATATCCCAGTGGCCATTGTGGAGTATGCTAGGCAACCACAGGGTATTGCTAGTTTTCAAGCTTTTTTCAAACTTTTCTCTTTTACAGTAAACAAGAAAACCAACCAAGACAATCAACAACAACAACAGACACACAAAAAAAACCCCTCATAACTCAGTCCACAGCATGATAATTAGTCTTCAAGCTTTGATTTCTGTCAATAAAGGAAGGGCTCTTTCCTGGGCTGCTTTTGCCTTTGAGAGAGTGTTTATCAGGGCCAGGCATGGCTGAAATTACTGGGCAACTTGCTGCCATGTGACATGCACAACTTGCCCAGGCCTGCTACTATTTTACAGCAGCCACCCCACAAAAGGCAGATATGGTGTACTGGTTGGAATTTCAGACTAGGATCAAAACTCTGAAACTCTCTCCCCAGAGAAATTTGTCTGTTTCTGCTGCTATTAGCAGAGGTAGACTTTTGTTTAGTTTGGTGTTCCCTCAGTGATCCCTCCTTCGTGCTCAATGTTTTAATTTTTTAAAATATCTTTGTATGTTTTGTAGCTCTGGTTATAACATTTAATGATATGTTACTGATTTGGTGGGTTTTAATCATTTAAAAATTTGATTTTATGATACATGTTTTAAATTGTTAGCTGCCCTGGTGGCCCTTATGAGGGCGGAAAGATGAGGTACAAATTTTGTTAAATAAATAGGATCTGGGTGACCCACCCTTGAAACCCCACTCTGCCATGGAAGCTTGCTGGGTGACCTTGGGCCAGTCACAAACTCTCAGCCTAACTTACCTCTCAGGGTTGTTGTGAGGAAAAATTGGAGGTGAAGAGAATGATGTAAGCTGCTTTGGTTCTCCAATGAAGAAGGTGGGGTATAAATGAAGTAAAATAAAAATTACATAATTACAAATGTAGCTGAAGACGGGAGGGGAGTAAAAGGTAAATTGGTGGGTGGGAAGGAGAGGTGGGAGCAGGGATATGGGGGCTGTAAGGAGGATAGAAAGTATGAATCATTGGGAAAGGAGTACAGTGGAAATTAAGATCCCCTTGCAGGTTCCCTGTAGTGCAACTATGCTTGGCATGTAGAATCTTAGGTAGCAATCCTCAGTAGATCTACTCAGATGTAAATCCAATTTTATGCAGTTGGTTGTACTCCTAGTATGTGTGCTATGCTGTTGATTTTAGTATTATACATTATACTAAACAGTGAATTTTCAACTAAATTAATTGTATGGAAGTGTTCTGTGTTGCTTCAACTCCTATCTCTGCGATATTTATTTTATGTCATTTATATTCTGCTTTTCTCACTGAGACTCAAGGCGGATTACATAGTGTGAGATTAGTACAATTAGTGGCAAGGACAAGGGCAGGTATTTCCATACAATATCAAGAACATTTTCATAAACAGTGTCATAGGATAAATGAATACAGTGTCAAGAACCTTTCCATAAACTATGTCATGGAGTAAAAGAATATAAGTTTACAAAGATATAGTATTAGCAAGGGTCCAGTATGGGGTTGAGGAATTGCTGAAACAGAACATAATCAGTTCTAGGCCTTACATTGAACAACAGTGGCCTAGTGCACAGCTTGACTTGGCTTGAGCACTATTATAATAGAGAAGATATAACTTGAGACTATGTAAACTGGAGCACCAGAAGCTGCAATGTGGATGTACCTCTTAACAGATGTTCTCATAATACCGACACACATTTTGTGTGTGTAGGTATGGATTTAGGACTTGTATATCTGTCAGTTTTCAGTTAAACCACAAGAGAGCTTATATTTCTTTATTTTACAATAATAATAATAATAATGGTTTGCTTATATACTGCCTTTCTGGACACATTAGTGCCACATTCAGAGCAGTGAACCAAATTAGTGTTATTGTTATCCCCACAATACAGCTGGGGAGCTGGGGCTGAGAGAAGTGGCTTACCCAAGGCCACCTGCAGGGTTCATTGCAGTAATAGTCAAACAACCAGAGTGCTGATTCAAAGCCCAGCCATTTAACTACTATGCTGCAGCAGTTTGTGCCCTGCCCTTCCATATGTCATACTAACTGTGACAAAATTTGCATTACTAACTTCAGCACTGTAAACATTTGGAATAAATTATTTAGTCAGTAGTAAGAAACATTTAGTTCAAAAGCAAATAATGTTGATTCACATCAAATTTATGAATAGTCGTCTGAGATTTCCTATGTCAGAAATATAAGGCTTTAATCTGCAGAAGACTTTCTGGTGGTACTTGAACCTTAATCTCATGATTTTGAATGATTTATCATTGCATGACTTCAACAGTCTTGTGACTCTTTTATGGTTATTGTCCTTGCTTTATAGGTAACTTTAGAAACTGAAGGCTACACCTTTTTTCCTTTTCAGTGGAGAAGTGTCCTCGGTTTGAGTCTTAATGCATCCTATTTAAGCTTCTGTTAGTTAATCACATTTTATTTCTAGATTAAATTAAAGTATACCAGGCAGGGTGATGTCATGGTGTCAGAATGCCATGACTTGCTCTTAGAACTGAGCATTCGATACTTGTAGTGGATGTATTTAACAAATTCAGTATTCAGGCCAATGCTTCATAAATGGCAAAAAGGTGATTTTTCTAGCTAAAATAAATAATTAGATTTATAGATGTGTTCCAAAAATTACTTTCTGTTTTCTCAAAAAATGACATCAATCCTTGGCTTTAACAGTATGAATGTTCAGATTAAGGCAGTGCTATGCATGGTTGGAGTACACAGCATGGAATTAAGTTGGCTTTGCTTATGAGTAAGCATTCTTTGTATCTTTCTGTATTGCTGTGAGCTTCAGTTAGTATGATTGATAGTACCTTCAGTGGGCTTTCTTTTACATAGATTTATTTATGTTAGTAATTGTTTTGAGCTTCAAGCCATTAAAATCTTGTGGGACATGTTAGGAAACCTCTCACTGCCATCCCAGATCTCAGCCTGGCGAGCACCCCTTTCTCTTATTCCTTTCTCTTACTCGTGGGTATGCCATTTTCCTCTGGGTAGTGACCACTGCTACGAACTCATCTAGAAAAGTATCCCCTGCGAAAGAGACTAGCAATTTTAGCACTGTTCACTGTGTTGCCCTGTATAGGCTCTGCCTAGTTGCTGGGTCCCCAGTTTTGCTCATGCTACCTATTGTAAGGATGATCTTTTGCACTCTAGTGATATGCTTAACTGCTGCCCCTCCCTGTTACTGCTTTGTAGAAAGCAGAACCAAATTAGTTGTACTATGGAAACAGAGATCAGGCTTTGGGCATTCAGAATATAAGGAAGTCTAATAGAGTACACATGATCTTTAAAGTCATCAGACTGAGCAAAGATTTTGAAAAAACAAGTGTAAACAAAATCTTTTAAATCCTAACTTTATACTTACCTTAAACTATGTTGCATTACGATAGGCTAATAGTTCTTAAAGTTGCAGCATTTAAAATTCTCCATTTCCTTAGTTCTTGGAGTTTGGGACTTCTCCTCCTTGTTCTTTGATATGTGTGCATTAAGTTGTCCTGAAGGGCGGTATATAAACCAAATGTTGTTGTTGTTGTTATTGTTATTATTATTATGTAATAAGGATGAAGTTCCATTGTAAATGCTTAGTCCTTCATGTAATGGGCTGAAGTGGATAAGAGATAAGAGCAAGAAAGCTTCTTTTCTGTGTCCTTGTATGAAGACTTTCTGTACAATTCCGTGCACAAAGATAAGTTTGCTTTTATTGGTGGAATATAGCTGTACTTGGTTTAGTTATGCTACTTACACTTAACTATGCATACATGAGATTAAAACTTTAAAGCTTTTCTTTTTATAACTATACACTTCAAAATAAATGCTTGGTACTGTTTTTTTAATCAGAGTTAATGTTCTATGGGACGTTCTGATACAGTACTCAAGTCTTTTTGTATGCTGTGTGATCAGCCTCAAATAATAGAAGGAAGTCACTGCTAAATTCAACTTTCCAAATGTATTACCTTGGAATACAGGTATTTATCCTTGAAGATAATGGACAGATGCTTGCTGACTGTGGATGGCAACCACAGTCATTTTGTCACCATGCAGTAGCTTGCTTTCATTACTGCTCTTATACCAACTGGAGATAGATCAAGATGAGTAGCCATGTTAGTCTGTCTGTAGCAGTAGAAAAGAGCAAGAGTCCAGTAGCACCTATAAGACTAACAAAATTTTATGGTAAAGTATGAGATTTTGTAAGTCATGGGTATCGGAAGAAGTGAGTTGTGTCTCACGAAAGCTCATACCCTACCACAATTTTGTTAGTCTTATAGGTGCTACTAGACTCTTGCTCTTTTCTATTTATACCGTGTTTTGCCCCCTTATATTATATTGCCTTTATTAGCATTCACTTAGATTTTTGTGGCTTCCGAAAGCTTTCACTTTAGTTATCTTTCAGTTTGATACAGTTTAGAAAGGCTTAGTTACAGATCGTAGAATGACACAATGGTCAAAATGTGGGAGGCTGTGAGGTAAGAGGGGATCTGTTATACTAGATGAAATGGAAGTTTTAGTTAACCAGAAATAGAGTACATATGTGTAATAATTTCAGAGTAATTCATAAGCATACTGGTTTCAGAATAGTTCATAAACATGATGGTTTCAGGTACAGATTTCAAATGTTTATGCAAAGATTGTCATGAAGACTTATTTTCCTCAGTTCCTGCTTAAGTTGACTTCGTCCCCAAAGTCAAACACAGACTTTTCTCCTTAGCACTTCATTAACATAATAACTTTCTCCTGTCATACACACATACACTGATTAACTGAACTGTTTTCCTCAGAACCCTTTCTAAAAACCTTGTGATTCACTTCATCCCCTATGGTGCAGTTACCATCCAATCACAATACACTGCTGTCACCCATCCATGCCCCCTCCTTGCTTTAGAGGACTGCCATTTTTTCCACAGTAAACCTGCATTCAAAAACTGACCTTAATTAGCTGAAATAAAATACACACAAAATATTTACATGGCAAAACATTACACTAGCAGTGCAGTATATCTATGTTTCTGAATGATGCACAAGTAATTTATTTGTGAAAAGGAAATGAAATGTATCATGGAACAAACAGAATATATACTTCCTGAAAAGGATTTAACTGAAAACTCAGTTATCCTGGAGATTAATAGTAATTATATTTTAAAGTAATCTTTTGAATCAGTTGTTGAGGTAGGGCTTTGTTACTATTATTTTGATGCTTACTATTTTGTTTTTTAAGTTGGATTTCCATGAAAATACCTGAGTATACTTTTTGCTTGCTTCAGTAATGTGGTGCTTAAGAGATACCTCTGAGGGATATTTGTTGTATTTTTTCTGAAATCTATCAATTCTTTCCTACATTTTTTCAGTACATCCTCCTGTAGCAATAAAATGCCGTTCAGTCTCCATCTTTTTTCTTTCTTATCTCCACCTTAATAAATTATCTCTATCAGATTATGATCTGTTATAGTTCTTGGGAGAATTTCTGCTTTGTCTACCTTTGACAGAAGTCTTTTAGATATCCAGCACATGTCTATGCTGGAATACGTTTGATGCCTGTTTGGAAAAAAAAGGTTAATCTTTCTTTTTTATGTATCAATCTCTATACATCCTCCAGTTCCATGGTTGACATATAATTATGTACACACTTTGGGAGATTCCCTCCCAACCTTGTAGACCTTGAATCAAGGACACCATATCGCCAAAAATTAGAATCTCTCCTCCTTGAAAGTCTAATAATTTCTGAAAATATCTCTCATAAAATTTATTTTGGCCATTGTTTGGAACATATAATGATGAGTGTCCCTGTTTGTCCATTGGAGACTTTTATTTTTAAAGCCTCATGTTTAGTTCTTGAAGGATTTCCAAGCTTTGATTGTTGACATATATAGCTACACCTTTTTTCTTCAGTTGCGATGACGATATAAAAACCTTGCCTAATTTTTTTACAGTTTAGCAAATATACTTGGTCTTTTTTGATACGAGTTTCCTGAATACATAGAACATCTGCTTTTAGTTTCTTCAATTGATTAAAGGTTCTTGATCTTTTGGAGGGGGAATTTAATCCATTCACATTTACTGAAACTATCCTGAGTCCATTCATTTTTCTTGTTGATGTACTACTACTTTGGTGAAGGCTATTCCATTTATTACCTGAACTGAATTGCTAGATTTGTTCATAGACAAGTTATTGTTGTTCCTCAGTGAGAATTGGCTTTTCCCTTGAAGGGATTAAAAATTCGAAAGAAACTTGAGAGAAGACATTGGGCTCGATCCAGCACAAAGCTTCCATTTGTACCAGAACTCTTACATAAGTGGAAATGCAAAAAAAGAAAAGAAAGACTGAAGTAGCTCCTTGTACTAAGCCAAACATATTGAAACCCTACTTGCTTGAGATCTTGTGTAAAAAAAAATTGGGCAGAATAATATAATGGGTAGAAAGTGCTAGTTGGTTACACAAAACCTTGTGCGATCAGGGCTGCGCTAAGTCTGTTTCCTCTTGCATCACTGGATCCAAGCCATTGGACTGTAAGAGAAAATAGAAAGATATCAAGATTAGTAATAAGCCCTTCCCCCATCCTTTGTTTCTAAGCACTATTCTTTCTAAAGTTCAGCTCAGTTTGGCTAGGGATCCTGGAGGTATTTCGCCATCTTCTGAACATGGCTGTACACAAACAACCGGAGCCTCCCAGTTCAACAAGAACTAACATAAAAGACTCAACTGGGCGGATCTTCTGAACACGGAGCATCTTCTGAACATGGAGCAGGGATCATGGTGTGTGTGTGTGGGGGGGGTGAATTTCCTGCATTGTGCAGGGGGTTGGACTAGATGACCCTGGAGATCCCTTCCAACCCTATGAGTCTGTGAATTGGTATAACTTTTATGAGCATATTAGATACATAAATGGAAAGCATGTTGTTAAATAGGTCTCATTAAACAGGAAGCTTCTGCTGCTGTTACTATCTCCCCAGTAGATGCATGATTGCTAGTAGGAAGACACAGATTCTGAAATATTACCAGTACAAATTAAGTGGTTTACTGGAAGGCTCTATTGTATAATAACTGAATGCAAACTGCATAATACAGAATCAGTCAGTTTTATTGTTAGTCATCGACCAGCACAGATACCACGGAATAAATTGTAAAAGACATGAATATAGAAATGCCGAAAATGTATATTGTTACAGCAAATAATATAGGATGCATAAAAAGACAATGCATAAGCAAATAAGGGATGAATCTCCTCTAAGTTCAAAAACAGTCCTACATAGAGAACACCCTGGGAAGCAGATAGATCAATCACATACCACTATACAGTGCAAATAACGAGAAAAATATTGCAAACATGAAAGCAAGTTTAATGCATGTTAGTCACTCTGAATATTAAAATTCTAATTGCTTCCCTACCACCCTCTTGCCTTTCTAGTTCTAGTCCAGTTCCCTCCCCCCCCCCCCTCCAAAGCAGTTTCATAGCTACCTATGAAAATAGAATACAGGACTGTTACAAACTTGTGGACCTCTCAACTTTCAGACTCCTGAAGATTTAGGTGGAAGGGAAGGCTGGATAAGGTTGGCCTTCAGAAGCCTCAAGATGCAGCAAGACATCCTCAAAGCAGGTATACCATAGAAAGAAAAAGCTGCTCTCAGCCTGGCTTCTGAACTGTTCTGTTTTTCTTGGTCAGGGACAGTACCGTGGTGCTACCTAACTTCTTAGAGATGAAGAAGAGGCATGGTTTTAATTTTTACACCATTAGTTGTTTTCTTTGACACCAAGGAAACAAACATCTGTATGCCCATAACATTTCCCCCTATCCTCCAAACAGTATTCTAGACAGAGTGCTTCTTATTAGCCATGAGGCTTTTTGTCTCTCATAGCTGTGTTCTGGAAACTTCTTGTTTTCTTGGTAGGCAGCAGTCCATTTAGGGGACTTCAAATGAGGACTTTGGGGTTGGGGTCTGAGATAGATCACTCCTGTAAAGCATGGCTGTGCAGTTTTGGAGGGTATGAGTTGGACACTGCCCTGGGCAATCTAGTAGTTTAGGACAATGGATGCTGATATATCAGCACCCTACAGACTTCTCTTGACACTTCAACAGCCCCTGTATGTATTTATTTATTTACGTTGTTGATAGTCTGCCTTTTTCACTGAGACTCAAGGCAGATTACATAGTATGAGTCAGTACGGTCAATATTAGACATTTTAGTAAACTTTTAATGAGTATATATATGCAAATTCACAAAGATTTAAAAACCAGCAGAAATCCAATACAAAGCTGAAGAAATGTTGAAACAGAGCATAGGCAATTCCTAAACAACACAAGAACTATCCAGTAGGATCATACTTATAGCAATAGTAGTGAAATCTATCTCTCAATATTTATAGCAGTAGTAGTAATATCTGTGATCTCTTCTTAACCCTTTACTGATGGTTTCCCTATCCCTTTATTGATGGATCACTTGAGACCACTTCCTTATAATACAGCCCTCCTGAGTAAAAAGCTCTCTTAAATAACTCCATTTTGCATCATTTGCAGAAGACCAGGAGAGTGGGAGCTTTCCTAACCTCAGGTAGACCATTCCGTAAAGTGGGGGCCACTACAGAGAATGCACGTGTACCAGTAGCTGTTTCCCCTCAATTCCCCCTTGTCTGGGTTAGTGTGCTTGCTTTCAGCCATTTGTCCACAGCTGCCAGACAGCAAGCTTAAGATCTCTACAGTTTGGTGTAGTGGTTAAGAGCGCGGGACTCTAATCTGGAGAGCCAGGTTTGATTCCCCACTCCTCCACGTGAAGCCAGCTGCGTGACCTTGGGCTAGTCACAACTCCGGAGCTCTCTCAGGTCCACCCACCTCACAGGGTGTTTTGTTGTGGGGATAGTAATGACATACTTTGTAAATCACTCGTGAGTGGGCATTAAGTTGTCCTGAAGGGCGATATCTAAATTGAATGCTGTTGTTGCATCCTACAGTGATTTGGATAGTGAGATATATAGTTGGGTGTCATCTGCCTATTTATGGCATCCAATTCCATAGCTAAGAATGAGTTCTCATAAAGGCTTTAACATAGAGGTTAAATAACATGGGGGATAAGATTACGACCTGTGGAACACCGCTAGATAATTCCCATTCTGTAGATAGACAGCCCCCAACAGCTACTCTTTTGAGTCTGTTCCATGAGAAACAGTTTAAACCAGTATTAACTCATTTTGCATTGTTGGCATAGCATCTTCCAGTTGATGCACCAGCTTTTGGACTCCTTCAACTGAATCCACAGATCCTCCTGATGCCATTGGGAACAACAGCTCAAAATAAGATCAAAAGTCCAGCAGTCCACGCTTTCCCCCACATCAAATATTCTGTAGGGCCAAACACAGGTGGGCTGATCTGAAAGGGAAGTAGTCTTTCACTGTAAAAATATGAACAGAAGTTTTCTGTCATTAAAGAGGTGCTTTCAAGTGTTCACAGTATAGTTAGAGTTCCTCATAGAATACAAAACAAGACAGCAGTCTTGGCAAAAGTCACAGTTTCTGATGTCACGCTACAGTCAGGGGGTACTATCTATTTTTTCCATGGTGCTTTAATTGGGCCGTACTGAGACAAAAACTGCTGGACTAACACATTAGATGAAACATCTGGCTGTAAAGATTTAGGTACTTACATTTGAAAAAGTTGACATGGTCATCTTGTTTGTGCGAATTTCTTTAGCACTTTATCTCATTCAAATGAATTCAAAATAATCGTGTTTAGACATACAAATCAGGCATGGAAAATAGTTTTTGAAAAGTTACTTGACGATTGTTGTACTTTATAAATGAAAAATGAGATTCCCTGCCTGCTCTAGCAAAAATTCCTTGGGGACCATTTGTTGCCATTTCTTCAGGATACTCCACGATAGCAAAATTTCCAGATACAATGACTCCACAGTTTTGCAGCCCAGGTGCTGTTACTGAAGTCTCTAAAGTTAGAGATAGGCAGGGACAAACTGTTCCAGCTAATTAGGCATATCTGACCCAGCTCAAGAGAAGATAGTATGTGCTCCTGGTCATACAATGTGGACTTGCCTTCAACTACAGAATGCCAGCTTCACATGCCATTACAGGGCACTGACTGGCTAAAGAGATTACCCCATTTTGCTAGGCAATTTGAAAAAGTCAGTTATGGATTTTGCTCTTGGCTTCTGCCTCTAGCTTTTGTGCAATTGAAATGACTCATTCCAAGCAGATTGGAGCTAGAGGGCTTGAAGTACCACCCCCTCCTGTATTGTCTAGTGTGCCAGTTAAGACCCTTTTCCCAAGGCCTGCTCTCTTACCTGTAGAGAGAGAAGGCTTATTCAGTGATGGCACCTTTTAGAATGCCTTCCCCTTTGAGGTTTCCTTGGTACCCTGCTTTACTATCTTTTAAACACCAGTCCAAACATTTTTTTTCTCAGTCTTTAACCAAGGGGTTCTATCTCTTTCTTAATCTATTTTAAGTTCTGCTTGAGGTGTTTTATGAATTTTGCTGCTTGATGTTTATTTTAGACTGGCTTGTTTTTATTGGCTCATTTTGCTTTTGTTTTCTTATGAACTTCCTTGGAGAAGCAGTATATAAGCTTTCTAAAATAATTAGACTGAAATTTTATATGATGAAGCTGCTTTGAAGCCTGTTAAGAACCTGGCTTTATTACTATTGGTAAACATAGCAGAAAAATATTATGGGTGTAAGCGTGTTCAGATTTCCTATCTTATTCAGGAAATCTTTGATTGTGCATGTTCTTCTTTTGAGGTGAAAGAATATTCTATATTTTAAAAGCTCTGGGCTAGCTGTAATTTCTGATAACTGCTATTTCATTCCTGATCAACTCTAAAATAAGTAGTTGCTTAAACCAGTATCAGTCTGTATTATTTCTTATTTAATAACAATCCAGAAGGGCAAGAATAACCCACTGTAGTGAGCCTAACTTGCGTAGTTTAGTACAGCAAGTGTTTTCTGAGACACCATATTTTATATGGTATTTATTATGTTTTAAACTGTGGCTGTAATTTTAATACACATAAATGTGATCTGCTCTGAGCCTGCTGGTGCAGGGAGGGCGGAATACAAATCTAAACAAATAAATAAATAGTAAATTATGAAGTCTGTTGACTATATTGTAGAAATAAAGAGTTGTTATTCAGTTCTTATTAGGTAGGATGCGAACTTCGGTGTTGGTCCATTCAAGTTTTTGAATTGATGACTTTGGTGCTTTCTATCTAGAATTAAGTTAGTGATTTGTAGAATATGTTTAAGAGATTGATTTCAATGCTCTCTTGGGTCAAGGATTGTTTCTAAGTATAACAGTAGGCACTTGCATCCCTGACATGAGTGGGCAGTGTCATGTGTGCTCATATGCACAGAGTGCATAAATCTTGCCCTCAAATACACAACACAGTATAACTTGTTTATAAGTGTACAGGTACAGCATCTTTGGCCTTGGTAATCATCTGCACAGTGCTGAAGATTTTTTTGTACATGTTGCAATCAGGAAAGCATTTAACACTAGCTTTATAGCCATGAAGACTTAATCTCATTTATAAGTCAGAATCAAATAGTAAAACTTTATATATGGTATTGGTGTTATAGTGAAATGTTTCCTCCATCTGAAGCATGTTTTTATACTACCTACTGAAGATTTTGTTGAATTAATAAGCTTTAGTAATAATTGACCATTTTAATGCAAATTTGTGTGGTGTTCGGTCATCCTGATTTTAGGAGCCCTATGATATACACAATTATTTTGTAAAATAGTAAAGAGTCCAGTAGCAGCTTTAAAACTAACCAACTTTATTGTAGCATAAGCTTTCAAGAACCGCAACTCCGTTCATCAGATGCATCTGACTAGGGGTGTGCACCAAAAAAAAAATTCAGTTTTCCTGCTCTGGGTTTTCTCGAAGCTGTAAAAAGCTTCATGAACACCTGAAACTCTAAGTGGCAGACTGCTTTGGAGTCGAGTATTTAAATTGCTTCAGTATGCTCCGTAAAGATTGGGAGCATACTGAGGTGAGGGGGGAAGCTTCCAGCCCCCTCAACCCCCACCAACACCCCCCACCCCACTTACCTGGCCCTGGAAAGGGGTATTTAAACCCCCGCCAACAGCTGCTTGGCAGGGATTTCCCCGCCAAACAGCTGATCCTGGGGTTTAAATGCCCCTTTCTGTGCTGCTGCGAAGCTTCTATCAGCGACTTGGCAAGCTGCTGATCTAAGAGGGGAATGCCCTTTCCCCACAGCTTTGGAGCAAAAGGGAAAGGGCATTTAAATGTTCCTTTCTCTGTCCCTGCAAAGCGACAGGGAAAGGGCATTCCCTCCCACTTGGATCAGCTGCCTGGCTGAATTGGAAACCCAAATCGCACCCCCTACATCTGACGAAGAGAGTTGTGGTTCTTGAAAGCTTATGCTACAATAAAGTTGGTTAGTCTTACATCTGCCACTGGATCTTTACTATTTTGCTACTACAGACTTAACACAGCTAACTCCCCTGGAATTATTTTGTAGATGCTTTTTAAAGCCCTTTTTCTTTTAAAAACAATCCATTAAAAGAAATTTCTCCAATGAATGGGGCTGGGCAACACTTCTACAGGAATTTCACTCCTAGATTTAAAAAAGAATATATTCATTTACTCATTGAAGAAGTAATTATGAAATCAGTTTCAGCTGCACTGATAGTCATTTTACACATTTTTAAAAAATATTAGTGTTACCCTTTTCAATAACTGAGGCATAGTAAACCATGGTAACCACAAAATAATTCTGTAACCTCTTTATGACTCTACTGGCCTACAAATACTGTTCAAAAGTCTCTAAAAGAGGAACAGAATTCTGTGTTTTCATAACACATTCTGCTTCATCTTTCCATAAAGAATCAGTAAATTATCTCATGTATCTTCAAGGTTTTTTTCACTGTTTTCTTAAGTTTCTAAATTTATTTAATTGCTGAGTAATAAAGTCACTCATTTTTGCTTTCACGGATAACCTTCATCTACTTGCATTCTTCCTCTTAATAATAACTCAGTTATCTTACACTTTCAATATTCTGCATGTTAAATAATTGGTAACTTCAGTATAATTTTCTGATTTTGGTTTGCTAGTTAAATACATTACTGTTGTCATTGCTTTTCTCATAACATGTCAATCTGTGGTATTAAAGTCCTTGCTATGTTGACAAGGTAATGCTTAGTACTTCAGTTAAAACGATAGACTTTAATGTAATAGGATGATCACTTCTTGAAAAATCAGTGTTCTGATGTGACTAATAAGTGAAGAAGTTCATACAATTTGTTGAATTATTATGAATGGAATCACTGGTGACATTGTAGTTGTACAATAATTTTATGGCACAGGATTCTACCAGCTGTCCTTTTGGTATGCAGTAAAATTTTCTTACGTGATCTTTATGCCAATGGTTCTTTGCTTCTAGGTAAGACTTTGTCAGAACCCTAAGCTTCAGTTGAAAAACAGCCCACCTTACATACTTGACATTTTACCAGACACCTATCAACATTTGCGACTTATATTGAACAAGTATGATGACAACCAGAAACTTGCACAGCTCAGTGAAAATGAGTATTTTAAAATCTACATTGACAGTCTGATGAAAAAATCAAAACGGGCTATAAGACTTTTTAAAGAGGGGAAAGAGCGGATGTATGAGGAACAATCACAGGACAGGTAAGAACAGAATATTTCATATCTAATTAGATTGAATGATTCAGTCACAGCTTTGGTGTTTTTTATATTTTACTAGAAAGAAATATTAAAAAGCTGTGTAGTATCATTTTTATTAGAACCAGGTAAAATAATACAGAACGGTGAGCAAGCTTTTTAATTCTGCTAGAACTCTTTATCAGGCTGGATATTGGGGGTGAGGGGTAATAAGTCTTTAATTACCTTTTTCCTGTCCTCTTTTTAAGGTATACATGGTTGCCCCACCTCCATTTTATATTCACAATAGCCATATGAGGTAGGTCAGGCTGGGAGAGAGTATGTGAGTCATGATCACCCAGCAAGCTTCTTGGAGGGTTGAACTTGGGTCTCCCTAATCCTAGTCTGGCACTCTGCTGACTTAGAGCTAAACTACAAGAAATGAATTACATGAGGATGCTCACGTGAAGTGAGTCACAGTGTTAGCCAGGAAGCTGAATTTTAAAAGAGATCAGAACGCTCTGTCAATTTCCCCTCTCTACAGAGCCAGCAAAGATAGCTCCTCAGAGGGTTTATTTCCTCTTCGCCTCCTAGAAGGGGAGGTGAAACTGACAGAGCATTTGGGAGGCAAAGAGGAAATTAGCAAACACTCTGAGGAACAATCTTTGCTGGCTCTGTAGAGAAGGGAAATTGATAAAGCCTTCCAGAAAGCAACGTGTACCTAGTCTTTTGGTTACTTGATAGGTTTTGAAATTATTTTCCAAAAAGCCTACTCTTCTGAATTCACTTGATGAGATTAATAACTAGAAGAAAATAATTATAAAGAAGTTTCTTTGCAAAGATAGCATACACGGGTGAACAGAACCTTTTTATTTTAAGAACAGACAGTGGCTTGTAAGTGTGGGTGGAAGATGAAAATGGAAACTTACACTGTGGGAAGATTTGCTTGATAATTTCTAACTAAAAAAACGGTTTAAGGAGATCAGAAAACATTTAGTGGTATAACACTGTTGAGCCACAAATGGCTGACACTAATTCTGAGTGGACACCAGTGTAACTAGTCAGTATTTTATGCCTCTCATCAGGAATGTCAAAATAATGGTTTTACCCATAAGGAAAAAAATAGCAAAGACTTCTTAGCAAAGACTGCCACTTCTGCAGACTCCCAGGACATGTTTATCCATTCCACTCCCATGCACAAGGCACAGTTGCCTGAAAGTTGTCACAGTGAAGACCAGCTTAGTGGGAAGCAGCTTATGCTGGTTGTCCATAGAAAAGACAGGAACTTTTTTTCAAATGAGAACTCCTGGGACATGCAAGGATTAAAGGATGTTTTGGCTTTTCAGAGTAGACTCATTGGCCCAGGCCCAGAAGCAACCACCTTGAGACTTAACTGCATGATTGCATGACTCACTCAGGCTTCATTGCTTGCTATTGTTCAACAGCAGCCCCCCCCCCCCAAGCCAGTGCAGTGTAGTGGTTAGAGTTTCAGAGTAGGATGCAGGAGATCCAGTTTTGAATCACAACTCTGCGATAGAAGCTCGCTCAGTGACTTTGATCCAGTCATACATTCTCAGTCTAACCTATCTCTCAGGGTTGTTGTGAGGATAATATGGAGGGAAGGCGAATGAAGCTTCATTGAGTCCCCATTGTGGAGAAAGGCAGTATATAAATGAAGTAAATTAAGAAGTATAGATGAAGATGGGGGGGCAGATAAGAGGTAAATTGTTTAGTGAGCATGAAGGAGAGGAGGACATAGGGAAAGGTGAGCATATGGCGGCTGCCAGGAGGAGGGAATCTACATCTGTTAGAAATCTGCCTTTGAAGAGCCAAAATGAGAAGACAATGAAAAGTAGTATCAGGCTCAGACTCGGGTAGCAGAGATGAATGAATGAGGAAGTGGCATTGCTTGGGCACTTTTCCAGTTCTTGTGTCTCATCCCTTCCCCAGGCCTAAATTTCAAGATTCACCATATGAAGAAGATGGTGTAGTAATTGACAATACTATTTCACTGTATTGTAGTGGAATTGTATTTGCTGTTTCTGTTTATGTGATTGCTTGTAGTTAGGGTCCGATCCTTTAAGATATATCATGATGTCTGGTAGGCTTACTTTAGATAAATGTGTGTAAGATAGCAGCCTGAAAGTATAGTATAGATATAATTAAGGTAGGGTATGTGATGGTCAACAAAAGAGATGACTGTATATCCCAGTGCCTTCATTAGTACTGGTGTGAGTTTAATTTCATATGGGATTTCATGGACAATATCCCTTCACTTCTACAGAGTATACTTACCTTCAGTGGAGGGGAGTGTGTGTGTGATTTTTTTTTTTGCCAGTTCACAATTGAAGAAATTTGGAAGACATATGCAGCGTTCCAGTCCCTTATCATATGTTTAGGGTACCTTTTTCTTGTATCCCCAGCTGGAAAAGTGGGATAATCTTTGCGTCTGGAGTTCTGAATACTTAATAATAGTTCAGAGGAGATAAATGTTAGTAACATACTCTACCAGTACTTGTTACCAGGCTGTGACATTTGTGCATGCTTACGTTTTATATAAAGTATCTTTTTCCCTTGTGTTCATTTCAGCAAAATCCCCAGTTGCATGTTCTTAGTTTTTAGAATATGAGACCAGTGCGCTCTTGCCTTATGCTGTGCACCTTATCATTTGTATTATGGGCATTTTGCCAGGTATTTGTATACTGCTGTTGTATGCTGTGATCATTTAAATCCTCTGTTATGTTGTGGCTGTGTGGGTGGTGGTCTTTCTGTTGATTTCAGTGGGCCTGTATTTAATTAAAAAGGTTCTTTTCATCCTATAATTCCCTGGAGCAAAGTCCCACCCAAAGTCAGCAGCTGGCTTTGGGTGGGACTTTGCTCTGGGGAAATACAGGATCAGGATGAAGCTTGCTATTCCCCTGCTTCTCTTCTGACATGCCCCTATTCCAGCCACTTGTGCTTCTTTATGTTGTAATGATTTAGTTGCATTCTGATCCTAGTCTAGCCAGTGTAACTGGAAGATAGAATTACACTAATAGGTGCAGTAGAATTCAGTTTTCACCCTTGGTTTTAAAGCAGCTTTACAGTTTCTAAATATTTTGTGTTTATGCCAGGTTAGGATGAACATATTCAAGCAGGAGACAAGATGGCATTATTTGACAGAACTGGTAAACTGTGTCTGTTGAAATGGTTCAATAGAATGACGTTGGATTTGATAAATGGCATAGCATTGACTTTGCTTTAATCAGATATTACTTTGAGATCTGCAACATACCCTGTGTATTGGAAGACATAAGTGTTTCTATAAACATGTCATTGGAAACATGACCCACTTTCCAGTTTGCCCCAAATTCACACTAAAACAGCCTGAGCTTAAGAAAGACCTCTCCCCCTTTCTGTCGCCCCTTAGATACCCGCTAAATGAACTTCTGTCTGGTTATATCATTAAGGAAGCACCCCAGGTCCGGGCAGCGAAACCTACAGGTGGCAAAAGGGGTCTGTTTACATAGCTCATCCTTGAAAGGAATACCTAGAATCCAGACATGCTGAAATAAGAAATAAAGTTAGTAACAGAAATAATTCAATAACATCAAATATACAGTGATAATCTCCAGCACTAGAATGTCGTTGTCAATCATTAAGTATCCCAAGTGCCCACATAATGTTGTGCAATGTACTCCACTCAAGGAGAAGCGAAGGGCCAAAAAGAGTATGAGGATAAAGCCTTTCTCCCTCTGAGGCGGAGGACATCGTGGGTGATTCCCACCGTCCAATCGGGGAGGCAGGAAATAGAATTTTTTTCTTCCTCTTCCTCTGCGGTGGGACCACCCTCTCTCTTCAGTTCTTTTCCTGCCTCAGGGGAGAGCAGTACTCTGCAGGATAGCTCTGCTACCTTCTACCTGCTTTTGTCTCTTTTTCTCTTTCTATTTCCTTTCCCTCTTCTTACTTCTTTACCCTAATACTTAAACGACTGATGGCTTCAAGGGAGTCATCGGACTCCGAAGAATCCTTCATGGATCGGGCTGCGAGCTGCCTCCAGGGAGCCGTCCTTCCGGAGGCGGAGGCATGCTCTACCGGCTCCGACTCGCCTCCAAGGCTTGATCGGATCCCCGGTGAGGAAGTGCAAGACGACGCGATGCAGCCCACAAAGAAACGGCCCCGTCTTCAAAAGAAGGTGCCGGAGACAGCCGCGGATCGAAAGAAGAAGTCTGTGAGCGACGCGGCTGCGCGAGGCCCGATTTCGGCGGGAACCGCTGCGGCAAGCGTTTTCCCGCCAAAACGAAAAGACGTGCTTGCCAACCTCCCGGCGGGAGAAACGCAGCACAAACAAGAGAACTTGATAAAGGGCCTCGACAGATGCACTCCTGAAGATCCTGTAAGTGCCTCCTCCACTTCTATTTCCCCAGAGATGTTGGCAGCCATTAGGAGTTCCCTCAGACAGGAACTGTGGGCCCTTAGTCAACAGGGAAATAATAGTCCTTCCCCTCGTCCATGCCCTAGTCTGCCTGGTACATCGCAGATGGGACTCAGACAAGGAAGTTCTTGGCCCACCAAGGCAGCAAAAAAGCAAGTTCAGGGCAAGACAGCTTGTAGAACCTCAGAATGGATGCAGGAGGATCCCTCACCTAGTGAGGATTCTGAGGAGGGGGAATTTCTGTCTGAAGATGATCAGGACATAGAACCAAATCTGGAACAATCCCATAGACTTTTTCAGTCAGAGGACTATCAATACCTGCTGACCAAAACTCTTTCAGCCTTAGACTTGAAAGAGACAGAAATGGGGGAGGAGGAGGAAACCAAACCTGAAGGGAAGAAAACAAGACCTAAGGGAAACAGGGAGTTTTTCCCCAGGGCAGAGAACAGGACTAGGGTGTTCCCGTTCCCTGAGTACTTTGAACGACAACTGAAAGCTGAATGGACCCTGCCTGCAGCAGGCAAACAAGTCCCTAATGCTATTAAAAAATTGTATGTCTTACCAAATTTTGCCAACGAGCTTTTGCAGGTTCCCATCATTGACGCTCCTGTGGCAGCCCTCCAGTCCCAGGGCCTCCTTTCTGAGGACGGACAAGGCATGATCAAGGATGGCCTGGATAAAAAGGGTGAAGCGGTTCTCAAGAGAGCGCATGAAGCCACGGCCATAGCTATTAAGGCGTCAACAATTGCGTCCTTGGTATCCAGGGCATCGGTAGTTTGGATTAGAAGGCTTATACAGCTGCTTCCAGAAAACAACAAGCGACTGTTGGAGGGAGCCAACAGAGTTCTGAAAGCCTGCACATTTACTGCTGATGCGACACTGGATTCATTGTCCTTCTCCTCCAGGGCGATGGCAGCGACAGTGACAGCGAGACGTCTCCTATGGCTCAGAACCTGGCCGGCTGACCTACAGGCAAAGATAATATTGATGTCTTACCCTTTTCAGGGAGGCAAGCTCTTCGGTGACCAACTGGAAAAGATTTTGATAGAAACCAAGGATAAGAAGAAGGCACTTCCCAAATCTGTGAAGAGACCTGATAGACGACCTTTTGGCTATCAACCATTTAGATCGCATCACACTCTGCAAAGGGGTCGTCAGGAACCCAAACGCGGATGGTCCAATTCCAGGACTCAACCAAGGAAGAGTACCTTCCATTCCAAGTTCACTAGACAACAAGGTCACAGAGGAACTAGGCAAGACCCGGAGGACAAAGGACAGAAACCCTGACTCGCGGGTCATTCCGGTGGGGGGAAGACTACTTCACTTTCGTCAGACATGGATGGAATCCAAGGCAGATGCCTGGGCATCAGAAGTAGTCTACAATGGATACTCTATAGAATTCGAAACCTTTCCACCGGAATGTTTCGTAGCTTCCCCACTCAAGAAAGACCCACACAGACAGGCTATCACCTTTCAAGCGATCCAACACCTCATAGATATCGGAGCTGTCGAACCCGTTCCCCTATCCGAAAGAGGACAAGGGGTTTATTCAATCTTCTTCCCAGTTCCCAAGAAGAACGGGGACTGGAGGTCCATCCTGGACTTAAAGTATGTCAACCAGTTCATCCGAGTGAGACGCTTCAGGATGGAGTCCCTTCGTTCCATCACAGAGGCCCTACAACAAGGGGAATATCTTACCTCGATAGACCTGACGGAAGCGTATTTACACGTCCCCATTGCATCTGTGCATCGCAAGTTTCTGAGATTTTGCGTAAAGGACATTCATCTTCAATTCCGGGCAATGCCCTTCGGTTTGGCAACAGCACCACGAGTTTTCACCAAACTTCTGGTAGTACCGATCATCAGACTCAGGGAAAGGGGTCTCCATCTACACCCCTACTTAGACGACATCCTAATAAGATCCACCTCCATGGATGCCTCCATCGAAGACACCAAGACAGTGATCCAGTTCCTGGAGAAGCACGGGTTCCTGATAAACCTGTCCAAATGCTCACTACAGCCATCGCAGAGATTGGAGCATTTGGGCATGATCTTAGACACCCGAATAGGCTGCGTCTTTCTTCCTGAGGAAAAGAGGATCAAGACAAAACGATTGATCTCTACAGTGATTGGTCAGCGGTCGTCTCCACTGATGGAATTAGCAAAGCTCTTGGGACTCTTAGTAGCAAACTCAGAGGCCATTTACTGGGGGCGTTTCCACACCAGACCACTCCAGACCCAGTTGCGACCATTTCAGCTTCTGATTGCCCAGAAAGCAAAGACCAACATACAGATCCCGAGAACGGTCAAGGAAAGCCTGAAGTGGTGGCTGGACGATGCCAACCTAGGACAGGGCAAGAGTTTTCTTCCTCCACGTCTCATCCAAATATTTACAGACGCCAGTCTGGTTGGCTGGGGAGCCACGCTAGAGCACAATCCAGCCCAGGGCGAATGGTCAGACAAAGAGCGAGAACTTCCTATCAACGTGCTAGAGTTGAGAGCTATTTACCTAGCCATCTCACACTTCAGAAACCAGATACAGGCCAGTCACGTCCTGATACGCACGGACAACGTAGCGGCGAAGACGTACATAAACAAACAGGGGGGCACCAGATCCTCACGTCTTCAACGAGAAGCTCACAGGATTATCCTCTGGGCGGAAGCCAATCTCAGTTCTATTCAGGCAGAACATATCAGAGGAATTCACAATATCCACGCGGACTGGCTGAGCAGGGAACTTCTTCATCCGGGAGAATGGACTCTCAAAAGGGAAGTGTTTCAGATAGTGACATCACATTTCGGAACACCGAGGGTGGACCTCTTTGCCTCTCATCGCAACAATCAGGTCCCGAGATTCTTCTCTCGTTTCTTTCATCCACGAGTGGAAGGCACAGACGCACTGACGTCGACGTGGCCGAAGGGTCTCCTATATGCCTTTCCTCCTCTTCCGACGATCCCCAGGGTATTGCGCAAGATAAGGGAGCAGAAGGCGGACGTCATTCTGATCGCTCCATGGTGGCCGAGAAGACCGTGGTTTTCGACACTCCATCGGATGTCGTCGACGCCACCACTCAGACTGCCAGATCATCCGGACTTATTACAACAGGGCCCTATCTGGCACCCACGGCCGGAGTGGTGGTCCTTGACAGGATGGAGATTGAGCGGGACCGTTTCCAACATCAGGGGCTCTCTCCAGAAATCATAAATACCCTCATGGCTTCCAGAAAAGGGTCCACTGTCAGGATCTACAACTCGTCCTGGAAGGCCTTTATCAGGTGGTGCAAGCGGAAGAAGGCGGAACCATTCGATCCATCCCTTCAAACGATTCTGGGATTTCTACAAGAGGGCCTGGACAGACATCTGAGGCCTGCGACTCTGAGGAAGCAGATTGCGGCTATTAGCTCAATCATCACAGAGATCGAGGGCGTACCTCTGGCTTCTCATCCTCACATTAAGCGATTCTTGCGAGGAGCCACTTTGCTGAACCCGCCGGTGATACATCGGTTCCCAACCTGGTGCCTGAATGTGGTTCTTTCGGCCTTGACAAAGCCCCCGTTTGAACCGATTAAGAACATTCACCTGAAATGGTTGCGACTCAAAACCATTTTTCTGGTGGCAATTACCTCTGCAAGACGCATTTCGGAAATGGGTGCCCTTTCCATAAGACAGGACTTGTGCATATTTCATAAGGACAAAGTAGTGTTGAGGACCGACCCTGCATTCTTGCCCAAAGCGTATTCCACTTTTCACATGTCTCAGGAGATAGATTTACCATCGTTTTGCCCGAGACCGGTACATTCCAGAGAACGCGAATGGCATAACCTGGACGTAAGGAGGGCCCTGAAAACGTACATAATCAGGACAGAGACTATTCGACAGACTGATTCTCTCTTTATTAACATATCACAGCCTAGAGCGGGGCATCGCATGTCTCCCTCGGCCATTGCTTATAGCATTAAGACGTGCATTAAGGAAGCCTACAAGGCTCAAAAAATGGACATTCCAGCAGGTATTACTGCTCACTCGACCACAAGTGCGGCTACTAATGCGGCTCTGAGAAGGAACGCAACCATTGTAGATATTTGCAAGGCAGCTACTTGGTCGTCTGCTACCACATTCATCAAGCACTACCGTTTACACACGTATGCTTCAGCTGATGCAGCTTTCGGACGTAGAGTGCTTCAACATGTAGTGGAAGACGAAGACTCCGTCCCACCCAGAGGATAGACAACTGCTTTGGGAGCACCCACGATGTCCTCCGCCTCAGAGGGAGAACGGGCCCTTGGACACTTACCGTGAAGGGTCCTTCTCCTCTGAGGACAGGAGGACATCGTGCCCTCCCAGAGTCTTCATCTCCTCCAATTCGGATAACAAGATTCAATGATCTACCGTTTTCTTCTGCTGCATCTTTATTACGATCTTCTGCCTTGCCTTATTCGTTCCTCTCTGTATGTTGTTACCTGTTGACGTTGTTTGTTCTTGTTACCTTTTGTCTCTTATTAGGGTTACAGTGAATTTAGTTTAGAATATTTTAAGGCGTTGGAACTGCTGAGGGGAATCACCCGAACTGAAGAGAGAGGGTGGTCCCACCGCAGAGGAAGAGGAAGAAAAAAATTCTATTTCCTGCCTCCCCGATTGGACGGTGGGAATCACCCACGATGTCCTCCTGTCCTCAGAGGAGAAGGACCCTTCATGGTAAGTGTCCAAGGGCCCGCTCTGTGCAGAATCCAGGCAAAGGTTGAGTTACCAAGGCAGGGGTCCAAACATGTAGGAAGAAAAATGATCCAGAAAGTAATTTAGGGGAAGAACAGCAGGAGCTAAGCCTCACTTTGGTGCATCAAGCAGGTACACTTGACGACTACCTATTGGGAAGTTTCTGTAGCCCCTACACAAAGAAGTGAAACCCACAGAAGCCTACAGGAATTTAAGTTTAGGGGAAAATGCTTGCTCTAGTTATAGGGAACCAGTGGGCTTGCTTTTGTCAGTTGGCATTCCAGTAATGAATTTCTACATTCTCTATTGATTAGTTCAGTTTTAAGGAGAAGTTAGTTGGCATTTTGTTGGAGATTATTTATGGTGTGTGGATCATGGGTAAAGAAACTAACATAAAATGATAGATGCCTCTGAAAATAGACAATGTGAATTAATGCTGCTGACACTCTTGAATGGTTTATACTGCAGTGTAAATTTCTTTTTTTTTTTTTTGTATAATATTGTCAGTCTGTTCTCAGAGCTCAGTAACATATGCTGTGGCCAAATTCTGCTCTTTAGCTATCAGAAAACGTAAACTTCTCTTAGTGGAAAAAACATTATAAATTTTTTTCTATTTTCATTATTGTTATTCCATTTTCACTCTTATCCCTTTTATGCCTGTGGTTTTCCTGTATTGATAATATTGATTTATTGCTTGTAATCGTATTGTTTTATATTGCTGGCTTTTGCTGTAATAAATTGGATTTGGATATTGTCAGTCTGTTTTCTGTAGCAGCTTTTGGATAATCGGGCTGCACAGCATATACCTGTGTGTTCATTGAGACTTTTTGTTTACTTCTACTTTCTTGGATGTGCTAAAAGCAAGAGAAGATACTCAGTGGTTGTGGGGGGAGGAGGAGGAGGAGGGGAAAATTATGTGCTCTGTAGCTCAGCTTCTTACAATTGTTGAGAGCTTTCAGGGTTGCTTGGCTGCCTGCCCTCTCCCTTGCCTGACCAACTGAGGCTGGGCATCCAAAAGTGTGACCATGTGTTGGCTCCTTGAAGCTGCTGCTAGGCAACTGATTACTTGTTGGCCTGCTCATATCTTTGATTGACGTCTTAGCCTATGTGTGGAGAGGACTGGAGGCATGTATGTTTTTGCTGTTGGCAGGACTTCTTTGGAGTGTGAGACATGCAAGTGCTTCGATCATAGAGAAGGTTTTTCTTTCTTTAAGATAGACGTGTATTTTGCCTACTGCTTTTGGAAAGGCTATGGTACAACCAACTAGAAATTTGTATTGACTAGACATTTGTAGCTTGGAGCAGGGCCGTGGGGTAAGGTTAGGCTTTCAAAAGCCAGGGACCTGTAGTGGTTGAAGAAGAAAAGAACAGAATTAGATTTGTTTACTCCATCAGAAAATATTTTATTGTGCTTGTTATTGTGCTTGTTAAACAGATATCATTAACTCTTCATCCTCTAAGAAGTGGTACCTTTTCATTTCCTAAGCAGACCTAACCATAAAAAATTGGGGTGGGGGGAATTGAACATAATAAATAATTTTATTTTATTTAAAATATTTATGGACCATAGTTTCATCACGAAATGGTTTACAGTAAATCTACAAAGTATTATCAAATAAAGAACACTTTAAAAACATATAAAACGTAATAAAGTTCAATAATATAAAACCAACAGAGTACCACACAAAGTAAAAAAAAATGCCCAGTTCTTTAGAATAAAATGCTTTGCATTATCTCCTAAAATCCAATAGAAATTCTCTAACAATCCATTCCAGAGCATTCTAGCATGGAACAGGGCCCCACTGTTCCACAGAGACCTACAAACTCTTAATTTTCCATTGCATGTGCACAAACATGGTGCTGCAAACTAGGAATTCAAACCGCTGTTCCAGTTGTTAGCCAACTGGTATGATTGCAACATTTTTTTACAAACTAATTTACAATAAAATGTTCTATATTTCCTGGTCTTTAAGCATTGTTTCAGTACATTTAGTGTGAAAACGTGAATGTTGGCCACATAGTGCAGTAATTCACTGACCAGAGCTCTTGGCAGTTCTTAGCTGGAGAGAAGCATTGCATTCTTGATGAATGATCAATGCCACCTTCCTCTGACTGATGGCTAAGCTTCAAACTGCATGCTATGTTTTCATCTGTGTGCATTTAAATATAATTTTTACACAAATGCAGCGTCTAAGGCTGCCTTTTCAAAGACGTGTGTGAGATTTCTAATTCTTTTATGCCTGTTTTCTGTGGGGGGAAAACCAGCATTCTAAAACTGCTTTTATCGTCTTTATGTAAAATGTACATGTACAACATCCATATTTTTTTCTCCTTTGGGGTACAAGTAGCTGAAGGATTTCTTTTTTAGTGAGAAAAGAGCAGGGAGAGTATTAAAGAACATTCCTCCTTCTCTAGTGGTCCGGAGTGGGGCAGTCATAACTAGTGGGTAGCTCCTCCTCCAACTCTTTCGCAGGGGCCGGACAAAAAACTTGCGATCCTTGGGGGAGGGGCTTCCAGGAGTCCTCAGTTTTTTCCGGCCCTGCTCAGCAGGCGGACACGGACTTTTCGAGCTCTGAAGAGCTGCGATCCTACCAAGACTGAGAAGGAATCAGAACAGGCGCGGGCTCGCTGGGGAAAGGAAGGCTTGGTCCTCCACCCACCCCTCCCTCCCCCCCCCCACCGCCGGAACAGGCGGCAGCGGCAAGAGAGTCGCAAAAGCGAGCGCGGGGCCGACGATCCTAGATAGCTAGGACCCGGCCCCTGCTGAGGCTGGAACGAAACGACGGGGATCGACGCTGCGTGCGCGCGCGCGCGTGCACGTTCCATAGGAAGCCGAGAGCTCCGGGACAGCGGAGGCCTCTAAAGCGCGCCAAACGCACGGACCGTGAGTAAAACCCCGCGGAGAGGTTTCTCGAGCCTCCGAAAACGGCGGGGGGGGGGGGGAGGGGGAATCGGCTGAACCAGGAGGGCCTCTGATAGAGCCTGGGTGGTTGTGAGCGAAATGGAGGGAAACGGAGTAACTTCAAAGCTACAGGGTTCCCTCTCTATCAGAACTGGTAGACCCGCTGATGGCTTGGCAAAACTGAATGATAGCAAGAAACCCCGGAATACTCTAGAGGGGTATGGTGGGGGGGGGGGGAAATGCAGCCGTTTCTCTCCTTCTAATTCCCGCCCACGCTTACTTTCACTTTAGGAGGAAAGTTTTTGGCGGGAATGGCGTCCCAGGCCAGTAACAGAGAAAAGCAGATGGAGTCAGACTCCAATACCATGGACTCCCCAGAAAGACTAACACAGCTTCACACTGCCCAAGGGGGGCCGTCAGGAAGCAGTGACCCTGACCTTGCAGGCCCTGAGGCTAAAGCAAACATCTTGGCCTGGCTGCAAGCTGAAATCAAAAAAGGAATTGATAATGCTGTTAAGGACCTTAAAGGCCGTACAGCTAGCCAGAAAAGAGACAGAAAAGAGTCTAGCACCTCTAAGGGGAAGAGAAAACTCCTAACTTCCGTTAAAACTAAAGCAAAAAAGAGAAAGCCCAGCGAGTGGTTAGAAGAATTGTCCAGTGAGTCAGAAGAATCCCAGGGCAGTTCAGAGTTATCAACTCAATCATCAGGGAGTGAGGAAGGGGAGTTGTCAGAGGAGGAAGAGGTGGATATGGATAAAATACAACCCAGACTATTTCCACCTGATATGTACTCCAAATTACTGGCAAAGGTACTAAGGACCTTAGAAATATCAACACCAGCGGCAGGTAAATCAGAGACAGAAACTCCCTATCCACAAGGCCTAGAGAGAGCGCTCCCAAAGATGGGGCCCAAATCTACTGGAGTGCCTCTACCTGCGATCTTCCATGATGTTCTGAGGACGGAATGGGATAACCCTGCAAAGCCAAAACTTTACCAATCTATCTTTCATAAGTTTTACGCCCTAGGTCCAGATGATGCAAGGAAAATCAAGCTCCCCATGGTAGATGATCCAGTGACCAGTCTAGCAACTACCTCGGTACTCCCCATGGACGCAGAAGGTATGCCAAAGGACCCTTCTGATAAGAAAATTGAGCAGACCCTGCGCAGGGACTTTGAGGCATCAGCGGCATCTCTTAGATCCTCGGCCACTGGGTCTCTGTTCGCGAGAGCAGCCTACACCTGGGCCTCCGACTTGGCAGCAGCTGGCAGGGAAGTACCGAAAGAGATAAAGAACGAAGTAAAGAAGATAGCACTGGCAGCAGCCTTCGCAGCAGACGCCACCCTGGACTCCTTCCAAATGTCCTCCAGGGCCATGGGTTTCAATGTCGCGGCGAGGAGGAACACATGGTTAAGGAATTGGGATGTGGACCCTCCAGCACGCAGCAAGGTGGCAGCGATACCATATTCAGGGGAAAAAACTGTTTGGTGACGCCCTAGACAAGTACCTAGTAGAGAATGCAGAAAAGAAGAAGGTTCTACCTTCAAAGAAGAAAGACCCCAAGTATAAATGGAAGCAATCCTTTCGGGATCTCAAAAGACCTGCCAGACAACAATCGGACAGACCATTCAAAAACCGGTGGCAACCGAGACACAGATCAGACAACAGATCCTCTACCTTCAGGAAGTCTTCCTTCCAGCCAAAGGGTCAGAAGAAAAATAACCAGGCATGACTACTTGTACCCTGGGAAGACGGGGCAAGTCCGGGGACGCCTTCAGACCTTCGCGTCACAATGGAAAAGGACAGTGTCAGATCGATGGGTACTGGAAACAGTATCCATGGGCTACTCCCTGGAATTGGAGAAAACACCTCGCAGACGCTTTATCCAGGTGTTCCGAAACCGATCACAGACGAAACACAAGGACATAAAAGCGGCCATCAACCACCTTTTGCAGATCAAGGCGATAGAGCCAGTGCCAAAACAGTACAGGAAACAGGGCGTGTACTCAGTATTCTTCACCGTGCCAAAGAAGAATGGAGAAGTCAGGGCCATTCTGGACCTCAAGTGGCTGAATCTGCACATAAGGTCCAGAAAATTCAAAATGGAAACAATGAAGTCTACCACGGCGGCCATCCAACATGGGGACTTCCTTGCATCGATAGATCTCTCCGAGGCCTATTTACACATTCCTATTCGGCAAGACCACAGGAAATTCCTGCGCTTTGCCTACGATGGGAGGCACTACCAGTACACAGCCCTTCCCTTCGGCCTGAAATCGTCTCCGAGGGTGTTTACCAAAGTACTGATTACCTTGGTGGCCTTCCTCAGAACCCAAGGAGTAGCCCTGTCGCCGTACCTCGACGACATCCTAATAAAAGCACCATCCCTCCAATCCGCGGAGACAGCAGTAACAACGACGATCAACTGTCTAGAGAGTCATGGTTTCATCATAAATCGTCAGAAAAGCATCCTTATACCAGCTCAGAGAATCGTACATCTGGGGATGGTAGTAGACACGGTTGTGGGCAAAACCTATGTATCCCCGGAGAGACGGATGAAAATTCTCTCCCTAGTAAGGGAGATACAGACAAAACGAAGAGTGGAGGTTATGCACCTGGCCAAGCTTCAGGGCATGATGGTGTCTTGCCAAGATACCATTCAGTGGGCCAGGTTTCATACCAGACCCCTACAGAGGTTCCTACGCCCCCATCAGACGGCCATAGCCCAACGGTGGCACAGGATTGTGGAGGTTCCCCAAGCATTATCCAGGGAACTGGACTGGTGGCTGGTACCAGCCAGGTTCACGGAGGGCTCCCCGCTCAGGGAAACAAACAGAACAGTGATGACGACGGATGCCAGCCTGAAAGGGTGGGGAGCGCACACCAAGGACAGGATGGCACAAGGGGTGTGGCTCCACGAAGAAAGGGAAGCCAGCATAAACCTCCTGGAACTCAAGGCAATAAGAAACGGACTACTAGAGTTCACAGCGGACCTAAAGGACAAAGATGTCTTGGTGAACACCGACAACATGACGGCGAAAGCCTACATAAACAGGCAAGGAGGCACGAGATCCAAACACCTGATGACAGTGGCGAACGAGATATTCATCTGGGCGGAAAGAAACATCAAGTCGCTAAAGGCAAGCCACATAGCGGGTCAGGAGAACTCAGTGGCAGACTGGCTGAGCCGAAACACTGTAGACCAGGCGGAATGGACATTGAACAAACAGGTGTTCTCCATGATATGCCACAGGTTTGGTGCTCCGGAAATGGATCTGTTTGCCACGCTAGCCAACAGAAGGATACCACAATTCTTTTCGAGGTTCAAAGAACAGGAGGCGAAAGGAACAGATGCACTGAGCCAGGAGTGGCCACGGGCACTCCTATACGCCTTCCCTCCGATAAAGCTCATACCCAAGGTACTGCAGAAAATCCTGGAACAGAGGTCGAATGTCATTCTGATCACACCGTTCTGGCCAAGGAGACCGTGGTTTCAGGACCTCATGAGATTGTCCCAGTCGGAACGGTGGACTCTGCCGCTCAGAGAGGACCTGTTGTCCCAAGGAGAAATCCGGCACCCGGATCCAGCATCGTTGAGGCTGACGGCCTGGCGGTTGAACATGGACAACTCAAGAAGTTAGGCTACTCTGAGAAGGTGATTACCACTATGTTGGCATCACGGAAGGGGTCTACGAACAGAAGTTACTACAAGACATGGAAATCGTTCGCAATCTGGTGTGACTGTAGAGGCCATGATCCCACCTCGGCGCATGTGAAACAGATCCTCCTCTTTCTTCAGGACGGTCTGGAAAAGGGACTGAGTACTAGTACTCTCAAGCGACAAGTGGCGGCAATATCGGCCATTAGAGGCTCCAAGTCTGGTACCTCCCTCACCTCACATCCTCATGTGAAGAGATTCCTGAGGGGGACTATGCTGCTAAACCCGCCCCAGGTTCACCGCTTCCCGACGTGGAACCTTAACGTGGTGTTAAAGGCACTCACAAGGGAGCCCTTTGAACCAATGGCTACCTGCTCTCTGAAAATCCTGTCCCTTAAAACTATCTTCCTAGTAGGACTGACTTCGGCTAAGGGGGTTTCTGAGTTAGGGGCACTCTCAGTAAACAGGGAGCTGTGTGTTTTTCATCAGGACAGGGTAGTCTTACGGACAGATCCAGCCTTCATCCCGAAGGTTAACACATCTTTTCATAGGGGGGAAGACATCGTCCTGCCCTCCTTCTGTGCCAATCCCAAACATCATAAGGAAAGGGAGTGGCACATGTTAGATGTCAGAAGGGCACTGAGTTTCTATTTAGACAGAACTAGCTCCTTTCGGGAGGTGGAGAGCATGTTTGTCTCCTTCAAAGGTGGCTCTATGGGTAAGAAGGTTTCCCTGTCTACATTAAGCAGATGGATCAGGGAATGTATTGAGTTGGCATACAAATCCAGGAACCTTCCACCTCCGGAGGGGATCAAAGCCCACTCCCTTAGAGGGGCGGCTACCTCGGCAGCTTATAGGTCTTTCCCCTCCTTAGAAAAAATATGCAAAGCGGCAACCTGGAGGTCAGTGCATACATTCACCAAACACTATAGAATAGATCAGTGGGCCTCTGCGGAGGCAGCATTTGGCAGGAGGGTGTTACAGAGGGTTTTGGAACAGTAGAATACCCACCCTGCGGGAACACTGCTAAGCATATATCCCACTAGTTATGACTGCCCCACTCCGGACCACTAGAGAATGGAAGATTTTGACTTACCGTGAAGCTTCCTTTCTTGGTGGTCCAGGAGTGGGGCAGTCAGTATCCACCCTGATAATTATAACAGTAAAAATAACATAAAGGGGATGGAAGGGGAGTTCAAATATCAGGCGCTTAGCTAAAGTATAGAAATGGGGGTTTTACCATAGTTACAGCCTCCCTGTGCTTAGGGGGTTTTTTAGTTGGTTGGATCACGTTGATCAGTTGTTATTTTAGTTCTGTGTAGCAGGAAATGACAGACTGTTGCAGAATCCTGGTGACACCGGCGAGGGCTTGAAAAGGAACTGAGGACTCCTGGAAGCCCCTCCCCCAAGGATCGCAAGTTTTTTGTCCGGCCCCTGCGAAAGAGTTGGAGGAGGAGCTACCCACTAGTTATGACTGCCCCACTCCTGGACCACCAAGAAAGGAAGCTTCACGGTAAGTCAAAATCTTCCATTCCCAGAATTATTATACTTGGAAAAAGCAGCACCAGTAGCCAAGATTAGAAAAGTCTTAAAATCAGCAGGGCCACAATATGATGAGTAGTTTGACCCAGGAAGTGTGATTCTTACTTTGCTGTTTCGGTGTCTCAAATTGTTTTCTTGTTAAAAGCTACTAAAACTTTAATGTCTTCAGTAGTATGTATATATGGGGATTCAATAATAATACAGCTCGATTAAATATAGTTTTGTCAAGTAATAACAATCTGAGGAAACAACTTTCTATGATTGCATTATCTTAATTAGAAGAAAGACACAATGCTTTTGCTGAAGAGTGCTTGATAGATTTTAGTACCGAAATATTAAGTTTTTTTTTTTTTTAAAGAGGCTTCAGATTCAATACAGAAGGATTAGGAAATGACTATTTTCTGAAAACATGGATGTAACTGAAACAAAATAAAGATATGATGACGAGAAATATAAAATAGTGCATAAAAAGTTATTTTTAAGAAAGTGTACAAAAGGATAGGTAATACAGTAAAGCTGTCTAAAATCCACACTATATGTACCACCAGAGTCTTTCGTGTTCTACATCATGGTGGGTAACTTGTAGGTACAACACAGCTTTTTTAGAAAGCAATCAGGTTCAGAGTCCAAGGCATCAGATCTGAGTTGTAATCCACAAGGGGCTCAAAGAGAACCCACAAAGCAGATGCACAAAGGCTAGAGGCAGAAGCCAAGAGCAAAATCCATAACTGACTTTTTCAATTTATGCCAAATTGCCTACCAATTTGGGGCAAAATCCATAACTGACTCTTTCAATTTATGCCAAATTGCCTAGCAATCTGGGGCAATCTCTTTAGCCAGTCAGTGCCTTATAATGGCATGTGACGTTGGCATTCTGTAGTTGATGGCAAGTCCACATCGCACGACCAGCAGCACATACTATCTTCTCTTGAGCTGGTTCATATACGCCTAATTAGCTGGAACAGTTTGTCCCTGCTATCTCTAACTTTGGAGACTTCAGTAACAGCACCTGGGCTGAAAAACTGTGGAGTCATTCATGCTCGAGCAACTCTTACCCATAATGCATCCTGACTGTTGCCTGCTTCTGACAAAGCAGGTTGGTTTTATTTTTACCGTCCTCCTTTTCCTCCCTCTGTTCTTTTACCAGACAGCTGGGGAAAGAAAATGACAGCAGTTTGGACAGCTGCTGTACCTGTATTTTCAGCAATGATATTATTATGTATCTCTTCTGCAGTTCTCAGTGCATGAGGTTCTTAGCATCTCATTGATAGAGAATGAATTCACCTCTTAACCACTGGCTTCCTATAATAGGTCCAATTTCAAGTACAAATTGAGCATTTTAAAACAATAGTTGAATTATGAAAAACTGGGGAGAAGTTAGGCAAGTTAAGTGAAGTCAACCAGGGTTACCCCTATATTTATGTATTTAGAACACTTTTATCATAGTTTTAATAAAATTGCAAGAAATCAGGAAGAGGTTAGGATTAAGTAATGTGGTAGCAGTAATCGGGAGTCATTAAAATACAAAATGCTTATGAGTCTGGGTCCTAATTTTGGAGCTAGCTTCTAGAGCCAAAGGAAATTTCTCAAGACCTGCTTGAAGACACAATTTTCTCTGATCCTAATTTAGATTTATAATCCTTTTAAGACAGGGTTGAGTTTCTCATGCTGGCATAGTGCCAGGCCTGTAGATAGTCTCACAGAAGCCTCAAGTGTCAACTGCCTTTATTGAAAGGCTCCAGATTGTTTAGCCAAGTTTTTTTAAAGCCTCCCTATAAATATCTTAAGTTGACAAAAGTTTTGCGGTTTGCATTATGGTATGAAAATACTCCCAGGGTTATGTTACCCAGTGCTGAGGTAACGGTTGCTTCTCATAAATGCTTTGTGAAGCAGGGAAATGCTACCATACAATTATAGTACAGAGTCCAGTAGCACCAATTATATGCAGTGTCCACAGTGCTGGAGTCGGTTGACCACACAGATCACCCACTTATGTGGAGAATTATCTGTGCTATATAAAATTGTAATGAGACCTCCATCTCTACCACCCCCAATTAATGAAAACAATTTGATCTTGTTTCCTTAGGGAAAAGGGAAAGATTCATTGAGCTATTGGTGTTGTTCTAAACACACGTTAAATACAGCTCCTGCTGTTTTTTCCTGGCAGCTCTGTTATTCCATTTAAAAGGTGAGAGATGGATAAAATAAAGAAATAAACAGATATATATATTCCTGGTTTGAGGATGCAGTGATGGGAAGTTCATACTTGTCTATTTTGATTGTCCTGCAGCTGTTAAAATACCCCTATATGAGAAGAAAGTTGGGCTTTTTAAAGCAGAGCATGTGTTGACTCTGCTAATGTGGATAAATTCTTCAGTTAAATGAAGTATGCATTAATTTGCAAGAAAATGTTTTATTATAGTGTTGATGTTTGCAATCATATTAATCTAGAGAGGTTGTTTACAGCCATGAGATCTCAAAAGTAACCCCACCCCCAAAAAAGCCTACAAGAACAGAATCCGTGCCATACTTTTTATTAGGATCAACCCAATGGCACATAGTGTACAAGTTTTCAAGTTCACCAAAATATCTCTTCTGTTTTAAAAAGCATTTTGGGAAGGAAGAAAGCCTCAGGACATTTTTTATAATGTCCAGCCTGAAAAGAATTCAAAAGCTTGCACCCTGTTATATCATTGAGTTGGTCTAGTAAAAGGGTATTGCATAGATTAGAACCATATAAATCTTTCATTATATAGGTTTATACGCAGCTTTTGCTATAGTTTATAAGAAATGGGGAAACTTTGGATCCCCATTTAAGTGGAAGGTGGGGTAAAAATGGAGTAAAGTAAGTAATTTATTGTGTGTAGGCACTGTGAAATTGTTAAAATTCTCTAGCTAAATAACTCATCAAACTAAATGTTACTAGTTTAACTTTTGCTCTGATTCTTTATATAAGAGCAGTATGTCGTTTAAACAGGATGCAATCTATTGATAAGAGAGATTTCCTGTTCCCTTTCCGGTGGCTTGTTAAAAAAGGGTGAGGAAAGGGTTCAGAAATAATGGCTAACTGGCGAGTTCAAGCTGTTTTAAGGTGTGAACAGAGAGGGAAAACATTCTAGTTAAAATGCTGGTAATTTCGGCTTTAATACTTTTGGCCTTTAAGAAATGCAACTTGGAAGAAATGAATGTTGTGAGAAGCGGCATTGGAGGGTATTTGTAACAAGGTTCCAAAATGATGAGCAAGAGGCTCCAGCAATGAAAGTGGGTGACAGTTTTGAGGTGATAAACAGGGTAGAGAGTTTTCTGTTTAGATTTATGAAAAAGAATGTGTATGTTTTCCAGTTTAATCACTGCCACAACCTTATTATAAAAAGAATTACTATGATGAAAGAAAAACTAGTTGTTCTTTGTACATTTTGACATCAGAGCAGTATTAATTAAAAAAGCAGAAAATTTGATAGGCATGAAGCTGCAAATGTCACAAGTATGAGTGGTGCTGAGTTTGACTTTGGTCCTGGAAGTAGTTTTGCGAAGTACAGATAGATACCTTTCACAGTAAACAAATAAAAATGTGTTTTTATTGTAAGGAACTTACTTCAAGAAGAGCTTTTAAATGGGTTAGATTTTAATGAGCACCTCAGATTATATTTTAGATTTTTTAAAAATCTCCAAAGTAATGAGCATTTTAAGTCATAATTTTGTCTTAGAATGGAGCCATATGTTGAAAAATTAAAGCCACATCTGTATGTAGGAAAGCTCCCAGTGGCTTCTCAGAGTTTATTAGAAGGATGGGCACGTGGGCAGTTAAACTGACCAAATATGTTTTTTTTTGAAGCAGTAAATTGAACCAAAAGGATACTCATGTAAGTCCCAGAGCCTGGCTCCAGAGACCCTAGTCCAGTATACACAACCTAATCTTGGGGACAGTATTTTTGATGAAACTATAAGGGAGAACTAAATTTGATCTTAATTGAATCCACAAACAGAAGGAAAAATGTGGATGTAGGGGAGATTAAGATTAATAAATAAAAATAAATTAGTATTTGGGGAGTCTTATTTAGAGCTGATAAATCACACAAATGGAAACCATGCATAGTGGGAAATGAGGAATCAGCAAGTCAGTTTGACAATTCTCTGTGGAAGCCACCCTGCTTAAGCTAGAAGGATCTGCCCTTGTCTAGTCCAAATAGAGCTCACTTATCAGGAGGGAAGGAGATGTAGAATGGAGACGTGAGGTTCTGGTAGGCAGGAGTCAAAGGTTTTGCCAGAACTAGGTCAAGGAAGCCTGGGACAGGAATGTGAAAAGTAATGGGTGTGGAGTAGACATGGGCACGAACTACAAAAAAACCGAACCATGAAGTTCAGGGGTTTCCACAAACTAGGAACCACAAACTCCCACAAACGGGGGCAAGTTCCCAAACCAGTTCGTGGTTTGTGGAGTTTAAATGCACCTTTCCAGCTGCTTAACAGCAGGGAAAGGGGTATTTAATCATTTAAAGGGCCCTTTCCTACTGCTTGCAAGTAGCAGGTCCCTTTAAACCATCATCTGGCAGGTGGGGGGAATCCCCCCCCACTGCCTGCCAGCTGATGGTTTAAAGGGACCTGCTGCTTGCAAGTGGCAGGGCCCTTTAAACGGCCCAAATCCCAGCCCCATTGTAGGCAGCCCTACTGCTACTGCTAACAGGTTTCTGAGGCCTTGCTAGGCCTTCCTGACACAGCCAGATCATGACACCCTCCCACCAGACAGATTCAGATTACTTTATTACAGCACTTAGCCAGTACATTTACTATAGAAGTTTAAGTGCACATTTTACAACCATTAAAACATGGAACATATGAATATATACAATTTGGGAACATAAAATCCTAATATCTATCAAAATTTGTAAAAACCAGGAAGTCAGCATAGTTCTAAGCAAGCAACCAAAATGGAGGTCTACACTCTAATGGGCTTTAACAACCAGAGCACAAAATTTCGCTATCTGGTGTAGTGCAGTCAAATCTGAGTTTGACAACAGTTTATCTAATTTGATCTTATCCAAATATTCTGAGATACCTTCCAGAAAGGGAATAATAAATCTTGTACGTGCTTCCTTATAGAGAGGGCAACTCAGGAACACGTGTTCCTGGGTTTCAACCTCCCCAAGTAAACAAGGGCATAGCCTCTCATTCCAGGGAATCTTTCTGAATCTGCCATCGAGAACAGCAGAGGGTAAGGCAGAGCATCTGGCCAAAGTAAGCGCTCTCCTGAGTTTATTTACCTCCAAAATGAATAAGTAAGAAGCAGGTGCAGAAATATATCTGTTACTAGGAGGAGCTATAAAAGCTGGGGTGCCCTGTAAGTCAGATTGTCGTTCAATATCGTCGATCCTTTGCCTAACCATTTGCCTTGTCTGATCGCTTCCCATCATGAGAAGCTCTTGAGGGGAAAATCCTATTTCCATAATTTTCTGTCTCTCCCACCAGACAAAATCATGGGGTCCAGCCATTCGGATCCCCATTGATGCGGTGTGAAACCAGGGATCTGGGCTGTGCTCTGTCAACCTTTAACATTAACATTTTACATCCACAGGTGATAACAATTGAACCACATCAGATTACTCATCCTTGCAGGATTTCCTGGACAAGGCATCCTTGTTCCCAGATCCTGCAATGTGCTCCACCCTGAAGTCAAAATCCTGCATGGCCAGGCTCCACCACAGGAGTTTTGGATTGGTTAATTTGGCAGTCTGAAGCCACTGTAGGGGAGAGTGATCTGTTTGAAGCAGGAAATATCTGCCCCATAAGTATGACCTGAATTTCCACAAGGCATAAACAATAGCATAACACTCTTTCTCAGGGATTCCCTAGCCAGCTTCCCGTGAAGTGAGCGTTTTACTCAGGAAAGCAACTGGATGTTGCTCCTGATCTGGCCCCTCCTTTGACAAAACGGCCCCCACCCCATGGTCAGAAGCATCAGTGGTGAGGCCAAAGGGTTTGTCAACGTCTGGAGCGCTCAAAACTGGTCCTGTCACCAATGAGTTCTTCAGACTGTCAAAGGCGTGTTGGCATGCCTCTGTCCATTGCAGTTTCTCTGGGTTCTTCTTGCAGAGGAGATCAGTCAGAAGCAAGGCCAGTTTGCTGTAGTCAGGGACAAACTTTCAGTAGTAGCCAGCCAACCCAAGGAAAGACCGGTCCTGAGCCTTGGTCTTAGGAATTTGCCAATCCTGGATAGCCTCAACCTTGGCTTGCCCAGGAGAGACGGTACGTGTCCCTACCTTGTGTCCCAAATAAGTTACTTGGTTCAAACCTATCTGGCCCTTCTTTGCCTTTAAGGTAAATCCAGCTTCCTTGATTCTCTCCAGCACTTGGCGAAGATGTTCCAAATGCTGCTTCCAGGTTTGAGAGAATACAGCCACGTCATTCAAATAGGCCACAGCAAACCCTTCTAGCTCTTTCAAGAGTTTATTAATAGCCCTCTGGAAGGTTGCTGGGGCATTTATGAGCCCAAAGGGAAGTACGTTAAATGCATATAGCCGTTCGTGAGTCACAAAGGCAGACCATTCCTTGGCCTGCTCATCAAGCTACAGTTGCCAGTAACCTCGGGTGAGGTCCAAGGTGGAGATGTACTTTGCTGGAGCCAACTGGTCAAGCAGGTCGTTGATGCGAGGCATTGGATATCGATCAGGCCTTGTTATCTTGTTTAGTTTCTGGTAGTCAACACAGAACTGGATCTCTCCATTCAGTTTACCCACTAGCACCACCAGCAATGCCCAGGTGCTTTCAGAGGGCCTGATGATTCCTGCTGACAGCATCTGTTCTAGCTCCCTCTTAATGGTTTGCCACTGGGTTTGGGGAACTCTGCAAGCTCTTTCAGCCACAGGTGGCTCATCTCCTGTGAAGATGGAGTGTTTTGCAATTGTTGAGCGACCTGGTTGAGAGGAGAATTGGTCTGCAAACTCACCACACAGTCGCCTAGCTTCTTCCTGCTGGTCCTTAGACAGTAAGGGAGAGTAGGTGAGCTCTTCAACACCGCCATCACTGGGAAGTCCCAGACACATGCCCTCAGGACTCCCAAACTCCTCTGTCAGCTGTGGGATAAGATGGCAAGTAATAACTTCCTGAGAATGATAGGGCTTCAGGGAGTTAGCATGATAAACCCAGGGAGGAAGGTCTGTGTCTGGTGACTGGACTACATATTTCACTTCCCCCATGCGGTCCTTGATCTGGCAAGGCCCCTTCCAGGAAGCTTCTATTTTATTGCTCTTATAGGCTTCAGCACCATAACTAAGTCACCAGCTTGGTAAACCCGCTCCCTGGCCCTTTTATCATACCAGGTTTTCTGTTTACCTTGGGTTTGGGGAAGGTAGGGAACCCTCTCAGTGGTGTTTCACCAATTCCAAAGGTCCACAGACTTCCCTTCCATAGACCAGTTCAAATGGAGAGAATCCTAAGCTGGGGTGTGGAACTGCCCGGTAGGCAAAAAGGAGCTGAGGCAAAGCCAAGTCCCAGTTGTTGGAATGGCTGGTTACAAACGTCTTAATCATCTCCCGGAGGGTCCCAGTGAACCTTTCCACCAACCCATTTGATTGGTGATGATAGGGAAGAGTCACTATGTGCTGAACCCCATAGCTGCACCACAGCTTCTCCATCACCCCCGAAAAAAAATTGGTCCCAGCGTCTGTGAGAACCTCTAGGGGCCAACCCACCCTTGCAAATATATCTGCCAAGGCTTGGCAAATAACGTTGGCATCGATACAGCTAAGAGCCACAGCTTCTGGCCAGCGAGTTGCAAAGTCTATAATAGTCAATATATATTGTTTCCCCCTCGGGGTTTTATTTGAGAAGGGCCCCACCACATCAACAGCCGCTCTCTTGAAAGGGGTGCCAATCACAGGTAGAGACTGAGGTAGTGCTTTACCCTTATCCAGGGCCTTCCCCACAGTCTGGCATACCTTTCAGGAGTGGACAAACCTGGCAATGTCCTTGCCCATCCCCTTCCAATAAAACTGCCATTTCAGCCGGTCTTTGGTTCTTTTTACTTCCGAATGACTGCTGGGGTGATCATGAGCATGTCCTGCTTCAAGTGGCTGCTGAGTCTGCAGAGTGCTGCTGACAGGTAACAAGGTCCAGCTGGCAAGGCGAGGAATGTGCAAAGTCCCTAAATCAAGGGAGTAGTCAAGGACAAGCCGGGTCGGAGGTCAGAGAGACAGTTCCAAGGAGCAAACGCAGGCAGCACAGTAGCAGCTCAGAGAAAACTCGTTGAAGCCACGCTGAAAGGAGCCCTCCCTCTGGCTTTTATACTCTGAGAGCATTCGGTCAGCTAGCACAGCTGCTTCAAGTCTCCTCTGAAGCCCCTCCTTCCTCTGAGAAGGCTGGCCTGTTCAGAGCCCGGAGACGTGCAGATTGACGTCGGGTCTGTAAGTCTCTTCTGTCCCTGCTACGCCAACGTTGCTCTCGTTGCTCCCGATAGTCTGGAGATGTTGGAGGGGATAAGGAAGCTGGCTGCGCCTGGGCTGGTGGCTCTGTGTGGAGAAGGGGAGCTTCTGGCTGGGATTCAGCATCTGACCGTTCAGCTGTGGTCGGCTGCTGGGAGACAGGCTGCTCCTCCTCAGGAGGAGCAAGACTGTCAGCAAGCGTCGGCTGTTCCAGCTCCTCCTCCTCTGAGGACTCGTCAAGCTCAGGCTGTACTATGACAGGGTGAGACTTATGAGTTGGAGGCAATGTTGGACTAGTACCACCAACTGACGATGCGGCTTCCAGCCACTCTGGTCACCTGGTCGAAGGGACTCACGGTACAGCTGGCCTCTGTCCATCATGAACCAGGATCGGGTGACTGCACTGAGAGGAAGATCCTTCCTTGCCTGTTCATGGCCATCCTCGAGACTTGTGTCTTCCTCTTGCTCTTTCAGGAAAGCAGCCGAGGTCACTGGAGGAGACTCTACCTCTTTAGGTGTTGCCACAACTTCTGGAGGAGTCACTGGTGCAGATTTAGCTGGTTGCAGCTTCTTAGTCTGGCTGCAGGTTATCACCTCCACGTAGTCTCTAGCACATCCGCCAAGTTCCTCTGGAATGTCTGCAGTCTTTCAGAAACTGTGTGTACACATCTCCCTCTTGGTTGGCCTCTGGTTGCTGTTGCTGGGATGACTGTCCTTTTTCTTCTGGCTGCTTTCTGGACCGGGGTGGGGACTTAGGAGACTCCCTCTAATGCCAGTCCCGATGAATGCTGTACCTTTGCCCGCTGTAGGCTTCAGCCAGTCGCTCCACCCACTGGCCTGCTTCTTGAAGGGTAGAAGGACTCTTGTCCACAAGTGGGCAGGAAGAAGATTCAGGAACCGGTCAATGTACATCAGGGCCTTGACATCAGCCAGGGTCTTGGCTTCTGCAACTTCCACCCACAAGTCATAGGCTTTTCCCAGTCTGTGTATTAACTGTGGGTAGGACTCTTTACCTTCAAGCTTGATCTCCCTGAAGCACTTTCAGGCCCCTTGGTGAATCCCACTCTCTCACTCTTTGCTTGAACAGCTTGTAATCTGTTCTCTTCACCTTCCATCTGACCGGACGCTGAAGCCAGGACACCACTCAAGTGCGGTCTCAGCTTTTCCATGTACTGCTCTGCGGGGACCTTGTAGTCAATGCAGACTTTTTCAAAACTCTTCAGGGAGACCTCGATGTCCTCTCCTTCCTTGTACAAGGAGTACTTCCGATGGTCCTCTTTAACCGTGGCATCTAGAGGAGGCAGACCCTTTGTGAGCTTAGCCATCTCAAGCCATGCCTCATTCTCTCTTTTTCCAGCTCTATTTTCTCTAGCTCAAGGTCTGCTTGTTTAAGTTGCAGCTGAAGATGCAAGACCTCTTCACTCAGGGGCTGCATTGTTCTGGCTGTCTCTTCCTTCTCAGACATGGGCCTGGCTTCTAGGAACAGGCGTGTCTTCTGATTTTGTCTTCCCAGTTCGGAGGAGCAGGCACTGCCTATTCTAGCCTCACTATCTGGTTGACCCGACAGCTAAAACATAAACAAAACCCCTTTTCACCACACCTTTACCAGACCTTCACTTGGTCTTGCAAGCACCTTCAGCAAATGTGGCTTCCATAAGCCAAAAGCAAAAAAAAAAAAGTTTTTTTCACCAAAGCCAAATGTCACTCTGCCTTACCAGGGTCCAAAATTAGTCCATCCTACCACTACAGCCACCATGTCATGCCTCAGGTGGGGTGGGCCACCTTATGCTGCCACCACTCTGGGATTTAGGGCCCCTTGGAAAGTCCCAGAGTACCCTCCCAGCCCTTCTGACCTGGCCAATAACCAGGCGTAAGGACTCAGTAGAGTAACAAACAAATAAGTTTATTTACAAGGAGGTCAATTAATCAAACAAACAAGCAAACAAGGTGCCTTAGCAACAATAGATGGGTGAAAGTAAAATAAACAAAAGGCCCTAGCGCAACTGAACTCACTGTCCCTCTGTCTGCCAGGCCTGTCTTCTCACCCTACCTGGATGAGGGCCTCTCCCCCTAGCAGAAACCTTCTCTGGCCTGCTCCCTGGGAAAAAGAACACGTGCTTATTCCCCCCCCCCAGACTTATATAGCACCAGCCTCCTGTGTTCTGATTGGCCAGAAAGGGTGCCAAAATTGTCCAGGGGCTTCTGGGAATTGTAGGCAAGCCTACTCCCACTGCTAACAGGCTTCTTGGGACTTGCTAGGCCTTCGTGGCACAGACAGATCATGACACGTATTCAGTCAAGTGATTAAATTATTTAAATTGTGAGAAAGGAATTATTTGCACTATGTAGCTTTGTCTTGCACCTGTTTTAAATATGGGTGAATGGAAAAGTATGGTCTTCAAAAGCATACAGTGACCGGAATGGAAATGCTAATTTTTTTTGCAATTTGGGTTGATAGTTTTTTAAAAAAATCTCATTCTAGTAGAGCCCATGTGGTATAATGGTTAGAATGTTGGACTACTGGGCCATAAAGGGTGACTTCTCTCAATGTTGCCTAACTGAAAGGGTTGTAATGAGGACAAAATGGAGTGTGGAAATTGGTGGATGCTTCCCTGAACTCCTTGGAGGAAGAATAGAATAAAAATGTACCAGATCAATTAACTTCAGCCTAGAACCCTCTTTTAATCTCTGGGCAGCAGTGTGGGATCTACTAAGCTTCAAGCATGTGGCAGGTAATCAGCTGTTAACATAGTCATGTGACAGAAAACTCCAGCAGAGAGGGAGAAACTCCCTGTTGCAACTGAGTTTGAAGTGAGCAATGAACATCAGGGGTTTAGTTTCTGGAAATGGGTAGTGAACAGGTTCTGTTGGGTGAAGGAAGAGAGAAAAGTAGGGAGAGCTTTGACTGGCTAGAGGTGTGGTGGACCTACTTCTATGGAACTGCTTCTGCTATAAAGGATTCCTCTATATTAAGTGATCACACCTGCTGCTTCTGTCAGCATGTGTTTAAAAGAGAAGAAGGAAGACATGGTACCATTGCTTTCTCTTGCATGCTCATGTAGAGCAGCAGGCTATTAAAAAAGCAGCAAAAATTTGCAACTCTATCGGGGCTCTGTATCCATAGGTTGTAGAGCACTATATTAGGTGGTGTCATCTTCAAGGTGGTGATGATGTGTCTAGTATTGAGTATCCTTTTGCTTGCTATTTTTTGTGAACTTGAGGCCCTAACTAGTCCAGCCCGTTTTTTCCCTCTTCTTACTGACAGTGGTTTCCAAGGACTCAGGAACAGATCTGAGATTCTTGTAACTATTGAGGCCAGTGATTGAACATGGGACTTACTGCAGGTAAAACATGTATTTTATCACTGCCCTGTGACTTCCCTTCTAACTAGGCGCACTACCAAAATTAAGCCTAGATTGGAATTTGGTGGTAGTCTGGCCAGGTGAGTCCTGTAGTAGATTTTTATGTGCATTTAATAGAACCTGTCATGGCATTCATCCTGTTCAAGACTCAACTCAGTACTCTCATGCCAGCTTAGGCATTTTAAGAGCCTTGCAGGTGTTAGCACCCAGCAATTCATTGTGCACCAGCAATTAGAAACTTATAGTTCAGTCCAAAGCAGAGTTGCATTCTTTTAAGTCCATTGAAATTAGAAGGCTTGGAAGGTGTAACTCTGCTTAGCGGGTTCTACAGTTAAGTGTAGCACGACTCAGCAGGTCGTGCTATTAATTTATTTTTATTTTATTTATAGTCTGCTCTCCCCACAAGTAGGCTCAGAGCGGATTAACAACATATAGATAAACATATAAAAACAGTTTAAAACATTGGTGGCAGTTGTATAATATAGCATTTAACATAAAAGGCAGATCATATTGTGCCCTACATCTCAGCTCCTCTAGGTCCATGGGACAGGGTGGCTAAGGTTCAGTCAATGCAGGGTTGGGCACATATCCCCCCCCCACTGGGAGGGGCTAGTTGGATGATTCGTCTGCCTCAACACCCATAAGCCTGGATGAACATTCCCATCTTATAGGCCTGGTGAAATGATAGCAGATCTTGTTGAGACTGGGCCTCTACAGAAAGAATTCGACCAAGTAGATACCAGGTCCGAAAAAGCCCTGGCCCTGGTTGAGGCAAGGTAAATGTCTTAGGGCCAGGGATCACCCATAGCTGTTTGTCTGCTGATCGGAGCAGCCTCCCTGGAATATAGGGCAAGAGACAGTTCGGTAGGTATGTCAGTACCTATCCACTAAGGGCCTTAAAAATCAAAAGTAAAACCTTGAACCTGATCTGGAACTCCACTGGGAGCCAGAGCAGCTGGCACAGAACAGGTATAATATGTCACTGGAACAGAGTTCTGGTAAAGACATATGCTGCCGCATTCTGGACCAGTTGTAACTTCTGGAGGAGGCACAAGGGCAGCCCAGTGTAAAGCGAGATACAGTAATCGAGCCTGGAGGTGACCGTTGCATGGATCACTGCCATTAGATCACAGGTTGACAAGTAGGGGGCAAGCTGCCTGGAAAACAGTTGAGCTGAACTTTTAAGAGTTTAATCAGCACATTTCACCTACTCCTGCTTCCAGCAAATGCATATTCCTTTTACTACTAGCAAGCAGAAAGGTTTGAGTCCTACACTGAGTCAACCAGAGCCAATGGTCTCGACCTGGTGGAACTCTCTGTCCATCAAAACCAGAGCCAGGCAGGATTTGTTGTCCTTTCTCCAGGCCTGTAAGACTGAGATATTCCACCAGGCATATGACTGAGGCTGGGCTAGGCCTCTGCTGGTCTTGTAGGGGGAGGGAGGGAATGAATGATCTAACCCTCCCCATCAGATGTTCCACCACCAGCCTGTTTTAATAGCACCTGAAAATTACATCAGTTATTGCCTGTGGGTTTTATCCAAGTGAAGTTAAACAAATAGCTATACAGTGTTTGCTGCTATCTTGGTAATTATTCTTTTATTATCACTATAATTGACTAAGATTTTTGTAATGTTTTAAATGAATTTTTATGGATAACTTGTATATTTATTGTTGTTCATTGTGTTTTTAAATAATGTAATCTATCCTGAGCCCACTTGCGGGGAGGGTGGAATTGAAATCCAATAAAATAAAATAAATAAATGAACATATTTGAAGTTGAAGGGACTGGTTCTCTTTTACAAAATATTTGGTTACATGAGACTTTAGTAAAACTGCATATTATATAAACTCATCCTCATAACAAATAATCACACATACCTTATTCAGGTCTGCAATCTAAAATAATTGAAGACATCTCAGCTTTTATTTTTGACTCATTTTGTAACCTTGACAATGTTAAAGTGGAGTGATTGCAGCAATGTCCTCTTACCTTTAGATAAGTTTCTGATAAGAGACTGAGAATCTGAACTAATCATGTGTTTGAGCCAGTCATGCTGTGAGAAAATGGAGGATAGCAAGGTTGTAAGCTGCTTTGGAGTCTCTGTTGGAGAGAAAAGCAGGGTATAAATAAATACATCAATACAGATATATTTCTAGTACATAATGTGGCATGTAGTTTCCTTGCATGCTATTAACCAGCAAACATGTGTTTTTTACCCGCCCCCCCATTTCACTTACTGCTTCCTGCCACCTGCAGATTGTTAAAACATTACAATGAATGAATGTGTTGTCTCCCTACCCTAATTACCATCAAAACCAGCTGTGAGATTTAAGTATCTAGGGATTCATATTTTATATTATGAGCCTGTGAATTTGTATATTTTTCTAGCAAATCTATTCCTATTTTTGTGTGTATGCAGAGAATATAATATAGAGATGTTTTACAGTAGTTGCTTTTTCAAAATAAGTAGACCACTTTCCCAGGTATTGGATAAATTAATCAGCAGTGAAGTGGTTAGCAAAACCCCAGTACTTGTATGAGCTGATATTAAAATATAGTCTGGTTTTTAAATTAAAGGTATTTATTTTTATTGTGAAAATGGAGGCATTGTTCCTTTTCTGTCCCTATGCATCTTAGGAAATTAATGTAACTAAATGTTACATAATGGTTAAAATACTGTTTCCCCAGAGACGGAACACGATACAATTACATTCTTGTGTGTATTATTACACCACATTCTTGTATTTAAAAAAGAGCAGATTGTTAAAGGGCTCCCCTCTTTTGAATGCTGTTGTTGCTGATGTGGGTGCGTAACAGTTTAAGGAAAATATGACAGGACTTTTTAAAGAATAAAACAAATTATTGAAAAGCATGGAATGTTACTGTTCAATAGAAGCTGACAAATTAATCACTGTTCAGCTGCATGTGACTCTGGAAGCTCGGGAAACAAGAAAGTAGTTGAAGGTGACTTTCTTACAGCGGCATTTGCAATACGATAGAAATTTCCTTTCCTCCTTTCTTTGCCATACTTGGGATCAAGTGAGCCCAGGAGGAGTTGGAGATATCAACATATGTGCAGTGAGTAGGATCTCAAGTTGGAGGGGAAGTTAGCATTTCCGGAAGTGGGTGGGATTGAAGGTCTGTTTGGGGGGGTAGGAGAAGTGAAATACGTTTTTAAAAAAAAAACAGTATTGGGAATTTGGAATGGGGTACACAAGGAAGCTCATTTTCATCCATGCAACTTGTGAAGTAAATGAGGCTTACTATGTGTATCTGGCCTCAGGTAACCCCAACGAACTTCGTGGCTGAGAAGAGATCCAACAGTTTTGACACGATAAATGTGAGATGACAAACCAATTATTACATTATTGTTTAACCAATAATTACATAATTATTCTAGGCAAATAAAATAGTAGAAGATGTCCACTATTTTGCTTGAACAAACCCATTAGTAACTATTCAGCAGATATAATTAATTCAAGCATAGAGGAGGGGAGCTGGTTGCCTCCTCCTGCTGCTCCCAGTTACCATCTTTGCTACTTTTTTGCCTTTTCTCTACAACTCCTTCATCTTTTCTCTGGGATATGGAGAGAGTGGTAGCATTCTCTGCTGCTTGGCCAGCCACTCTCCGTGACAGAGACGAGGGATAGGGGAAGGCTCAGTTCCTTCTGTTGCAGACCCTCAGAATTTGAGGACGCTTGAGAAGTGATAATTGCTTTCAAAGAGAACTACTTCTGAGTAGACATGGGCACGAACAGCATTATGAACAGAAAAAAACCACGAACAACCTAATCTTCTGTTCTCGAACAAGCAGTTCATGAGGCCCCATCCTAAACGAACAGGTGGTCGTTGCAAGCCTCGTTCGTTGCCTTCGGCAGGCCTTCAGCAGGCCTTCAGCAAGCCAGACAGTCTGGTACCTGCTGCAATCAATCCCCTTGGCAACCAGAGGCAGGGAGGGACTGAACTCTGTCTGAACTCCTTCTGGCTTTCCTTCTGGCTTTAACCCTTCAAAGTACTTCCAGCAGAGAGTCCCGTTCTTGCCACTGTGAAGAGAAAATAACAGCCAACGGGGAGACCCGTGGATCATGCCTTTCCCGGAGTGCAATCTCTCTGAAACATGGGTGGGGGGGGAGTCTTCAGAGGACAGTGAGGACAGCCAACGGGGAGACCCGTGGATCATGCCTTTCTCGGGGTGCAATCTTTCTGAAACTTGGGGGGGAGGTCTTCAGAGGAAAGTGAGGACTATGTCCCCTGCAAATTTGATGGGTATTGGACATTGGGAAGGTCAGTTTGTGGGGTGTTTAAAGGACCCTGCCCCTTGCACGTGGCAGGAAAGGGCCCTTTAAACTGGCAGGTGGTAGGGGGGAATCCCCACCTGCCTGCTGATAGTTTAAAGGGATCTTTAAAGGACCAGGTAAGTGGGTTTGAGGGGGGGGCTAAGTGGGGTGGGGTGGGGGTGGGTTCTGGCTCCCACGAACAACAAAAATGTCCAGGAACAGTTCATGTTTGTCCATGTTCGTTGTTTGTGGATGGCACCCAACGATGAACAGGGTGTTTGGTTTTTTTCTTCCGTTCGTGCCCATGTCTACTTCTGAGTAGTAAAAAAAATTCCTATGCTCTAAAACCTGTGTGTGCATGCTTTCACACACAAATCATAAGATCAGTTGATTTATCCTTCCCAGGATTTTGAGTCTTGTAAGAGCATTGCTTCTTGTCATATTTTCTAAGGGTTGCATATGTTACTCTTCTGTAGCCAATGAGCTACCATTAGCTTGTGATCCATCTGCTTGAGGCTGCTATCCAAAATACATCCATTTTGCTTCAGTCTTGATAAAAAATAGCAGCTTAGCTACAGTCAATCAAAAGGGAGACTGCAGTGAAGAAATCAGAAGGAGATTGAGACTTGGAAGAGCAGCTGTGAGGGAGCTAGATAAGATCCTTAAAGATAAAGATGTCTCTCTGGGAACCAAGATCAAAATCCAAACTGTGGTATTCCCCATTACTATGTATGCATATGAAAGCTGGACAGTGAAGAAAGCTAATAGGAAGAAAATGGATTCATTTGAAAGGTGGTGCCGGAGGAGAGTGTTGCGGATACCATGGACAGCCAAAAAGACAAATAAGTGGGTACTAGATCAAATCAAGCCTGAATTCTCTCTGGAAGCTAAAATGGCAAAACTAAGGCTATTGTACTTTGGTTACATTATGAGAAGGCAAGATTCTCTGGAAAAGTCAATAATGCTAGGAAAAGTGGAAGGCAGTAGGAAAAGAGGAAGACCTAAAATGAGACGGCTTAACTCAATAAAAGAAGTCATGTCCTCCAGTTTGCAAGATCTAAGCAAGTCTGTTAATGATAGGACATTTTGGAGGTCTTTCATTCATAGCGTCGGAGGCGACTTGATGACACATAACCACACAGCTACAGTCAAAGACCTTGTTTTATTCAACTGGTGGACTTGGAAGTACATACACAACAGTAGCTCTGTCTGTGCTAATAGCGGTCCTTTAAGAAGCAAAATGTTCATGGGGAAGAACTCACTTAACTAACTTTAAGAAAATTAAAAAATATGCACCAGGTACATTGAGATTAGCGGTCATTCTTATTCTCACACCCTTCCCCCAACACGATTAGAGTGGAATTGTCTCAAAGTGCACCCTCCTTGTATTCCAACAGACGGGGGGTAGGGTGGGGGTTCGGAAGCTTAACACTGTGAGTCATAAGTTCTGTTCCTCTGCTGTGCTCGTTCTTTGTTTTTTCAGCTCCCTAGCTTGCAGTATCTGTATTTTTTATGAGAAACTATAATCTCTATTCTAAACCACCTTCTTGGTTTTGACCTTTTAGAGCAAGGCCTACACCTTTCAAAACTACCACAAGGCATGTGTTAAGCTGTTGTTCAAAGAACCTGCCAGAGAAGACAAACTTGGCTTCAATTTAGCAAGTTTGCTTCTGAGGCTAAAGTCAGAATTGTAGATTAGTTGACAGAGAGGGACTCTTCAATAACAAAAGAGATAAAAATCTGGAACATGTCCAGTAGTTAAGATTGATGTCTTGTTCGCTTGGTATCAGTCCAGGTACTACCTGACCAGAGAAGAAGAGACAGTATTTCATGGGAGCATGTAAGTTTCCTGGAACAGGAGGATGCCATTTTGACTAGCAGCAGCACTTTATGAATAGTGATTGCTTATGATCCTTGCTCTTTTTGCAAATAACTGAAAAATGGATATTGCTTTGAAGCTTCTGTGAAAGCAGCCTTCTGGCTTGCTGCTTTGCTTAGTCAGCAGCCATTTGAGACTCAGAGCTCCTTTTTTCAGACATTAGGAGCTTTGACTCTCAAAAGCTTGCACTCAGAAAATCTTGTTGGTCTCTGAGGTTCCGCTTGACTAAAATCCTGCTGTTCTACTGCAGACCAACATGGCTACCCACCAAACTATTCTCGAGAACAGGGTCTCTGTGAGTTAAAGGAGAAGCCTAGAACCTGATCACTGACCTTCTCAGTTGGGGAAATAGGTTCCAGTGAACCTTGAATGCTAAGGGAACCTGTCTGGAGAAAAAGGAATCAAATATCCCCCCCCCCCCTCAGTGTTTGTATATGTTTACTTCGGTTAAGTTTTAATGTGTTGGCTCCTATTGGGAAAACTTACAAACTATGGGGAATGAAGTTGAGAACCAGTTTTACATTCTGTACTGAAGTATTCCACACAAAGCCTTTACTTTGTTACACCCTTTATTTTTTATAAATAAATCTGTTGTTCATCAGCATCTGTGTTTTGGCTGTCTAGTCAAAATAGCTATGAAAAGGGTTTTATACTTACCTCGTAATTAAGTGCATTATTCTAGTAGGATCCCAAATGAGAGCCCTTTAGGGAGCACAAAGCTGCCAACCAGTTAATCAAATGTTGTGCTGCCTCTTATTTCTAATTGTGGGTGGCTGGAGCTTAAACAAATAAAAGGAGCAACCAGAGAATGTGAAATTGGACAGCCTTAAGTTCAGAGGGAAATTTGCTTCAGAACCTTCTGTCTTTCCTTGCTTATTCCCCCATTCCATTGTAGCCATCACATTGGGAGACTGCAAATACTCTTTCACTGAGGGTCAGGCTCACAACTTTTTATGACTCTGCAAAGCATATCTCATGCCACCCCAAGGGAACTTAGGGAAATGCTTCCTGGCTGCCAAGGCAGTTTCCATATATCTCTTTTATTAGAGTGGTGGTACTATGTATGCATCTTTCATCGTATCTTAGAGATGTCATATACAGAAGAAAGATGTATTTGAAATTTGAGCTAAACTGCTGAAGCATAGAGCTTCCGAGGGTTTATTTATATTATTCTGGGTCCGAAGTATCTGTGTGTATTTTCAGCTCAGGACATGTTTGTTAAATTGCAGTTTTCTGCTCTTCTTAGCATAGACAACTTCTTTTAAAACTGGAGAGTTTGAACAAAAATAATATGGCATAAGGGACTGCCATTCAGACCCCCCCCCTTAAAGTGCATTGGGCATTCCCAAGTCTTTAGGTACCTTAAAGTAGCACTTCGTATTGATGCATAATTTTTTTGTATCCAAGTGACTCGTGTCAAATAAATAGTATCTGAGACTCTTGGTAAATATTGATATTACAACTCAGTGGAAATAGAGGTAGACTAATGTGTTAACTTACTAGGAAAGTTCTCAGTAAGCTGTTGTGAAAGGCCATTGGCGGCGAGGAACAGGTTGAGCTGTGTTCCTACTGCAGTGGCCACTCATTTTAGTTTATTCCAGGGCTTTTTAAATGTCCCAATCCATTTGTCCTCTTACTCTATTCTGTCAAGATAGAGCATTGCTCTTCTTTGTGGCGTGCTCTTCAGTGTGTGCACTTGGTTGTGCTTCTGCTTTGCCCAGATTTCCCTTAAACAGAATTATATAAAAAAACATGACTCGGTTTCCTCCTTGGTTGTTTTATCTGAATTAGAAAAAGATGCTAGTAATCACTTGGGGATAAGCATTATTTCACCAGAGGGTTTGACCGCAGTATCAATCAGCACTTCTTCCTGCAACAGGGCATCATATGAGCTGTCCAATTGTGAGCGTTAAGAAATTTACCAATTACTTGTGAACATTTGTGATTGTGAAAAATCACACTAGTTTGTGAATTGGGATGAGAAAAGAGGAGGTTATTGCTTCAGTGTATTCTGTTCACACAGTTAGATCACTTGTGTTGAGTGATTTGCAGAAGTGAGTACTTGATTGGATAGTTCCTCACCTTTGTAAAATGAGTTGCCTCAGCTGTGGCTGAGATTCTCATGCTAGTACACTTGTATGATGCAACTGTATTATGTGCTGTGAGGTTTTGTTGGGAAAAAAATGGCCATAATTGCCTCAGGCTTGTGTAGGTATTTTGTATTTTATTATAACTCATTTTGTGATGCAATGACATTGAGTACAGCTTACATCTGGTATTCTCTGTTGTAACTAATCATATGGCTCCTGATCACCTTTTAAAATGGCATTTGGAATTGCTAGTTATAGGTGCCTGATTTCACTAAATACGAGGTTTCAGCAAGTCCTAAGGCATTTTGTTTTAACAATATGCTATGTTTTGATGACAGTGTTTGCTATCTAATTTAAGATAATTGTAGTTGTGCAACGAAATTATTTCTACTCTGCGTGCTTCTACTATTTCCTAGCAAGAACCTCAGACTGATATTAAGCATGTTTCAAATGAAATGTCTGACCAAGATAATACAGTTGATTATTTGTTTGCTAGAGCTATTGATGTCAGTGGTACATACGCTGAAAATATATGCTTGTTGTATTAAAAAAAATGAGCCCAACTGAGCAGGATTAGAGCACATCTTCTGAAGGCTGAAGTGGAAACTGTAAAAAGAAATTTAAAATTGCACAACCTCGAATATGATGAAGATTACTTAACTCTTGAAAACTTATATCCTGAAAATCTTGTTCGACTTTAAGGTCCTACGTACTGGACTTGAATCTTGCTAACCTTCTCATGTTTCTCTGGTATTTTATGGGTAGAGAAATAACCATTTGTTTCAGGAAAATAACATGTACCCAGTGTTTCACTTCTTCCTTGCAGATGTGCACAGCCTGATTTACTGCTGACCATTCTAAAAATATAGCCATTGATTTAGTGGTAGAATGGGTTATTTCAGCTGAGACTGACAGTGTCACTAATTAAAGCTGCTTTTGGCTTTATTGCTGCATGAGTTTCCATCTGTTTTGCACATGCTGCCTGTGTGATGTCACTCTTTCATTTGTGATGCTGAAAATCTGCTTTCTCATCACATGGTTCAAAAGTTTCATATTTCAGTGTCATTCTGCTGTTCCTCCAGAGAGAAGCCTTGAACTGAGTGAGCATCAGCTGTTAACTCTCTAAACCCTTCAGCGTGGAAGAAGGTTATTCAACTCATCAGCTGTTGAAGGACTTGGCTGGGCATTGTATGGAGTGATATATTTATGATCAACCGAAAATTTATGTATCTGATTCTGTAGTTTATTCCATTCAGAACATACCGTTGAGAATACTACACAGAAAAAACATAATACTGTAGGACAAACAAGTAATCATTTTGCTAGGAGAAAGGATTGGAACCTTGCCCTCCTAAGGCCTTGCCCTACAGAGAGCTAGTATTTTCATAGTTGAGAGAGGAGTGGATTAGAAACTCGCCTAGTCTTCCTCCTCCTCTTTGGCCTTCCTCCTTTCACCTTCCTTTAAAAAAAGTTTTTTTTATTGGATGGGTCATTATATCAATTCACACATACAACACATTTTATCTCCCCCATATAATAATATCCCCCACCCTTCCCCCCCTTTTCCGTTGACTTCTGACAGTTTTCCATTCCATTCATCTAATTAACTTTACTACCTCTTAATATATAATCCTTAACCATCCTAAACCCTATATAACATAGTTATCCAATAACATATAATATATTCTAACAATATGCATCATATATTTAATACTATATAATATCCAGTATATTCTAGCAATGAATCATATATTCTATTACTCAACATTTACACTCTCTATACTAACATACTCTATAATAGTATAACCTATAATATTCCATATCCAAAATAATATATATCTACTATACCATATCTATAACATTCAAATTTATTGTTATTTTCAGTATTACTTTAAGATACATTGTCTCATTTTTTCCTCTTATAACTTAAATTAAGCGTTTAATATACGGTCCTACAATATACCATAATCTGGTGTATACCCTATAAATCTTGTCTTATTACGACCTAATGTATTATAGCAAAATACATCACTATAGCCTGGTATATTATCACAAACTATATTATCCTTTTCCAATATAATGTTAAAATTTCTATCTCTATATTCAGTTAAAGTAACAGATCACTATCCTCCCCTTAAAAAGTATCCAAAGACCACACTTTCCCTTTAATGTCCCACTTTTCCCCCATATAATTCTTAAATTTCTCCCAGCTTCTTATATATTCTTCCGCAACTTCTTCTCGTAGTTTCCTCGTAAGTTTGTCCATTTCTGCCAGATTCAATGTTTTCAAGATGCAATCTTCCACTGATGGTATCTCCTTTGTCTTCCACAACTGAGCATATAGTATCCTAGCCGCCGTAATCATATAAAACACCATTATCCTTCCATTTTATCAAATTCTTCAAGGTTCATACATAACAATAACAATTCTGGGTTTTTAACAACATTTTTCTGTAATATATCTGACATAGCGTCTATTTCCCCCCAGAACTGTTTAGCTTTTTCACACATCCACCACATATGGTAAAAAGAACCTTCATGTTTCCCACATTTCCCACATTTATCTGACATCTGACTGTTTCCCTTAGCTAACTTTTTTGGCGTAAGATACCATCTATAAATCATTTTATAAACATTTGCTCTTATCGTGGTACATGTTGATATCTTTATAGTATTCTTCCACAATTTCTCCCAAGCTTCCATCAATATATCCTTATTACAATTTATTGCCCATTTTACCATTTGAACCTTTACTATCTCATCTTCTGTAAACAATTTCAACAAAATTTTATACACTTTAGATACCAATTTTCCCCCCCCCTTGAAGTAAACACTGTTCCAGCTCTGAATTTTCTGTCCTAAAACCTGCTTTCCTCCGATCAGAATCATACAAATCTTTTATCTGCATATATTGAAACCAACCATATCGAAATGGCAATTCTTCATTGTTTTTAATACTATATAAATTCTGGTCCACTCTAAGGATATTTTGATATGTCGTCCACTCCTCTCCTTCGTATTCAGTCCTTGGATTGACAACCTCCGCTGGTACAATCCACGTTGGTGTTTTTTCATTCAAATATCTCTTATATTTAGCCCATACAGCAAATAGACTTCGCCTCACAAAATGATGCAAAAACATCATATCAGCCTTAGTCTTTTCATACCATAGATATGCATGCCATCCAAAGGTTTTATTGTACCCTTCCAATGTCAATAGTTTATGGTTTTCCAACAGCATCCAATCCCTCACCCAAACCAAACATAGCTTCATAATATAATTTCAGATTTGGTAGCTGTAGTCCACCTCTCTCCTTTGCATCATATAACACCTTCATCTTGACTCAAGGCTTTTTCCCTGCCCACACAAATGTTAACATTTTCCTTTGCCATTTTTCAAATTGCTTATTGTCTTTCACTATTGGAATTGTCTGCATTAAAAACATTATCCTTGGTAGGACATTCATCTTAATTGCGGCAATACGACCCAACCATGACAGATTTAACCTATTCCATACCATCATGTCTTTATCTATTTGCTGCCATAACTTTCATAATTGTTCTTGAATAAGTCAATATTTTCTGCAGTTAACTCAATACCTAAGTACCTTGTTTTATGAACCACTTCACAATCCGTTATCTTCATTAACTCTTGCTGTTGTTGTTTAGACATATTTTTACAAAGCAGTTTAGATTTCTTTTTATTTATATAAAATCCTGCTAACTCTCCAAATTCTTTTATCTTCCCCAACAGTCTTGGCATATTTTGGAGCGGATCTTCCACTATCACCATCTCATCATCTGCAAAGGCCCTCACCTTATATGTATACCCTTTAATCTTCATACCTTTAATTTCATCATCTTCACGTATTTGTCTTAAGTAAAATTTCCAATACCATTACAAATAACAATGGAGAGAGTGGGCATCCTTGTCTCGATCCCTTTCTTATCTCCAATTTTTTCGTTATGTCCCGGTTAACAACTATAGCTGCGGATTGGTTTTTGTATATCATCTTTACTGCTTGAATAAACATCTTGCCCACCTGCACTTTTTCCATCATTGCAAACATAAAATCCCAATTTAAATTGTCAAACGCTTTTTTGGCATCCACAAAAAAAATCCAACTTGTTTTCCTGGGTTTTTATCATAATATTCTATCGCATTCAAAACCGTCCTCAAGTTGTCCTTTATCTGTCTATCTGGTAAAAAACCTGCCTGCTCCTCCCCCACAAACTCTACCAACCAGATCTTTAACCTCTCAGCCAATATTTTTCAAAAATCTTATTGTCTATAATTTTTCACATTAGTTAAATCTTGTGTTTCTTTTGGTATTAATGTAATATTAGCTTCATTCCATGTCTCCGGCAAATCATGACCTTCCAAAATCACATTCATCACTTTCTGCATCAACTGCTTCAAGTCCTCTGCCATTACTTTATAAAATTTAGCTGTAAGTCCATCCGGTCCTGGCGCCTTTCCCACTTTTGTATCTTGTATCGCTTCCAAAATTTCCAATGTTGTTATTTCAGCATTTAATTTCTCTCAGTTTCTTGGGCACCATTGGTAAACTCAACTTTCGAAAATATTCTTCTAATAACCTTTTATCAATTGATCTCTTCTGATATAACTTTGCATAATATTTAAAAAATGCCCTATCAATTGAACTTTGATCAAACAGCTCCTTCTCATCCTCCACAATCTTACTGATTGTTTGCTTTTCCCTTTTCTTCTTCAATTGCCAAGCCAAATATTTCCCTGGTTTGTTGGCTCCTTTAAATGCTTTTTGTTTCATCCTTTTTAACTCCCATTCCTCTTCTTTATAATCCATTGTTCTAATTTGTTCCTGTAATATTTTAATTTCTTGTTGTAACTTCTTTTTGCCCGGTCTTTTCTTTAACTGTTGTTCTTTTAGCTTAATTTTTCCTTGAATTTCTTTCAACTTCAACTCTTTATTTTTCTTATCTCTGGCATTTAAATCCATAAGCACTCCTCGAATCACCGCTTTGTATGCATCCCATACTTTATGAATTGCCACTCCTTGATCCACATTATATTGTATAAAGTCTTTAGTCTCTTTCTTAGGAACCTCCACATTAGCATGACTGCTCAAAAGATCCTCATTTATTCTCCATCTCCTTTTTTTTACCTCTCATTCCAAATCTCCAAAACACAGGATTGTGGTCTGAGCTAACTTTTGGCAAAATGTCCGTTTCTTTCGTACACACAGCAAGCTCTTTAGATACCCAAATCATATCAATTCTTGAAAAAGACTGATGTCTCGCTGAAAAAAAGGTATATTGTTTGGCATTTGGATTATATTTCCTCCATATATCTTCCAAACCCTCTCGTCCTTGAAGTTCAAAAAAAGATTTTGGCAATTTCCCTCCTTTATTTTTTATCAAATTCATTTTTTTATCTAATTGCACATCTACTACCCCATTGAAATCCCCTGTCACAATCACTTGATCATATGTCATCTGTCCAAGTCTATCTTTAATTTCGTTAAAAAATTGCTCTTTCGCACTATTTGGTGCATATATTCCCACAGTCAGGGCTTTTTTAGCATTACAATCAAATTCCACTGCCACATATCTTCCATCTTTATCATTGAAAATCAATTTCGGTTGCAATTCTTCTTTAATATAAAGTACAATTCCTCTCTTCTTTTGCTTAGCTGTTGCCACAAATTGTTTCCCTAATTTTTTATTTTGTAAATATTTTACATCTTGTTCTCGTATATGGGTTTCTTGTAGACAAATCACATTACATCTCTGTTTAGCCAGCCAATGAAATATTGCTTTTCTCTTTGAGGGTGAATTAAGTCCGTTGACATTCCATGATAATAATTTGTATTCCATAATTACAATCGGGTTGATTTTGATATGTCCTTTCCCTATTCTACCAGAAACACTTCCATTGCATGTCTTGATTTGATAACTTGCCTCACAGATTGGAACTCAAAACTCATCCCTTCTGGTATTTCCCATCTATATCTTATATTCATGGTTTTCAACTTTTGAGTCAGATCCCTATATTTTTTTCGATCTTGCAGCACTGATCTCGGTAGCTCCTTCATAATTCGAACACGCTTCCCTTCAAGTACCAATGGGGATTCAAAATGCTTTCTGAGAATTTCCTCTTTCATTCTTTGGGTAGTTAACTGGACAATAACATCCCTTGGCAAATTTTTTTGCTCTGCATATTTGGAATTAATTCTATAGTCAATATCTAAATTGGCTGCCACTTCTTCCTGCTCTTTATTTAGAAATTCTGCAATTATTTCAGTAACTTGTTTCAGGGTTGTTCCAACCATTACTTCTGGAATGCCTCTAAAACGAAGTTGCTTTTTCATAGCTTTGCATTCCATTACCACAACCCTATCGCTCACTCCAGCTGCCTCTGCTCTTAAACCTTCCGTTTTCACATCCATCTCTTGTACCGTCTGCTGTGTAGCTTGGAGTTCCGTTCTTATTTCATCCATACTTTTTGCCAATTCTGCAACCTCTGATTTTATTGCCTCTTTAATCTCTTTCACTAAATTCAACTGAGAGTCCTTCACTTGCTTTTGTTTTTTTTTTTTATATAAATTTTTATTTTTTTTCATAACTACAAAACACTACACAGCACTACACAAGACTATCACAAGGAAAGGGGAGAAGAAAGGGACAAAGGGGGGTGGAAAAAGAAAAAAAAGAAAAAGGGGGGGGAATAAACTACAAACACTAAACACTACACTTCAATGTTTCCCTTCATACTGTCATAATACAAAAATAGCTCCATAGGATAATGATGGAGTGGTTAATCATACAGAGAATAAACATTTCAAATTCTGATTAAACTTTCCTCCCCCTTCTAGGTCCCGGACGCAGTTCTCTCTGTACAACCGCTGTTGCGGTGCTCTCCTCCTCCTCCCCCCCCTCCGGCTCCTCCTTTTCTTCGTTCTCGGTGCAGCAGAGTTCTGGGTTTTTATTCTCAAAATCCTTTAGTTGATCTTCTGATAATATCTTATAGGCCTGATCTTTATATCTGAACCATATTCCTTCCGGGAATAACCATTTGTACTTTATTCCATGGTCCCTCAGAAGAGCTGCAAACTTTTTATATTTCAAACGCCGTTTCCGGACTAGAAATGGAACGTCCTTCAAAATCTTGACTTTCAAACCCATAAACTCCAAATCCGCATTGTATGAGTTATATAGGATGGTGTCCCGAATCTTTTTAAATGAAAAGTCAATAATGATCTCACGAGGCAACTGTCGCTTTGTTGCATATTTTGAAGAAGCCCGACGGACCTCCAAAATGGCGCTTTTAACCTCTTCTTTAGTCGTCCTCGCGGGTATCGCCAATAATTCCGAGACCACCTCCCACAGATCCTCTTTTTCCTCCTCTTTCACGTTTTGGAGACGCAAAATTGTCTGCGTTCGTTCCATCTGTAGCCCGATCAGCTGGTTCTCAACCAACTTCAGCTCCTTTTTTGTAGCCTTCACAAGTGACGCACTTTCCAGAGCAGACTTCTCTGCCCCCCCGCTGCTGCCTTAATGGTTTTCACTTCGCTTTCAATTAAGCCCACCCTTTGATCAGTTTCGTTCAGCTTGTCAACAAAGGGTTTTATGGCTTCCACCACCGCCCTGCGCACCAACTCTTCGAGCGACTCCCCCTTCAAGGTAGCCGAGATTGACTTACCGAGAGCGGGACTTTGCTTCTTTGCTGCCATTTGGGGGGGGCGCCAACAAAATTCTGGAACTCAGCGAAGGGGAAGAACGAGTCTTCTTCAGATCAACCTCTCCTTCACAAACGCTTGTAGAACAGAAGGGATTCGCTTGTTTACGGGCTTCCGCCTGTTTCTTTTATTTGCCGTTTCTCGTTGCCCGGCGGCACTCGAGGCGCCGCACACGTCTGCCGGCCTCCATAGGGACAAACGGGCAATTCCCCCCCCCGCATTGATTTCGGGGAGTTCTTCCCGCCACGTCCCGGACCCTGGCTCCCTCCCTGGGAGTCCTGGGGGCTAATCCTTGCGGATCAGCCGCCCGGTCAGGGTGCCCGGTCGTTTCCTCCCGGACCAGCCGAGAGGAGCGTCCGGCATGGCTGAGAAAACGAAACCGAATCCCAACTTGCTTTTGCAATTCTTGAACCATTTCCTGCGTCTTTTGTATGGTTTCATTTGTTTCCTTATTACCTTCTGTTATTTTTTTGTCCAAATTTTCAGTTGCTACCTGTCAGTCTTTATCTTTTTTCCCCGCCTTGGACTTGCTTTAGGACCCCACGAATCGGCTCTCTTCCTCAACTCCGTCTTTCCTTTTTTATATTTCTTACTTTAATTAAATCAGTCTTGTCCAATAATATAAAAAGAATGTAAAGGGAAAATTTTTATCTTTTTCCAGTAGTCAAGATGTTGGCCGTTTTTTCTCAATGGTGTTCTCTATGTTTGCCTTCCACTTTTCCCCTATCCAAAATGGCGTATTCCGCTTCGTTTTATCAGTGTCGGACGCTTTTCTCTGTTACAGAGTTACACAGTTCACATGTAGTCATCTGTCCTTCCCACACTCAAGATGGCCAACTTCCGCTTCCTCTTCGGGTCTTCTGTCCCTCGCTGTCTCTCTTCCCCTGCTCCAGCCGACTTCCTGTCCTTCTAGCCACCACTCGGCTATATTACAGGCAATCCACTTCTCATGATATTTCAGCCACTTCCCACACTCTTCCCCCTCTCCAAAACCGCAGGTATGCAAAACAAAAAGTTCCTTTTGCTCTTTTTAAACTCTTTAAATCGTTAATTTCACGGATCTTCACTCCCCGCCACTTTTAATGTCCTTTGCTTTGGGGATTTGTCTCTTTACTTTAAAACGTTTCAGTCTTTGAGCAAAAATCAAGCCCGTTAAGGGAGATGGTGATCTTTACTTCTCTAAGTGTTCTTGGGTTGTACTCACTGTCTCTTTTGTTCAATCCTGGTTGAAGTTCGTTTCTGAAGCTTGGGTACGGTGATCCTATGTCAATTTAATGACTCCAAAAGGTTGCTGCAGAGGTATTAACCGCCCCTCGGGGAGGGGATCTCAAGGCAGACGGAGAATCCTTAATTCAGAACCCCCAATTTGCCAAGATCACACCCTCTTAGGACCAACGAGGATCCTTGCCCGACTTCTGCCTGAAATCGGGGGGCTGTGGGTGATCTAGGCACCCCACTAGCTCCGAAACAGCAACCCGGATGATCCAGCTCCCTGAATCACTTCAGACCACCATGGTCCTAAACCGGAAGTTCTCCCTCCTTTCACCTTCCTCACTAGTCTGTTCCTTCCTGCTCTTAAAGGCCCATACCAGGCTGCACATACTCGATAGCCCTTCCTAGCCCTGCTGGAAAGGCTAGTCTCTGGGAAGGGGCTAGGGCAGACCTACTGGGACCTATTGCCAGGTAAACCTGTCCTGTCCCATCTTCCCACACTGCCTTTCTTCCAGATCTCTGATCAGCTGTAAAGGATATAAGAGTTACCAAATAATTCTGACAGCAAATTATAAAACAAGTAGCTTAGTCAGTTATCCAGTTCCAGCAGTTGAGTCAAAACAATTTTGACTGAGAGATCTCTGTCTTTTGGTGCTACACCTCTGAAGATGCCAGCCACAGCTGCTGGCGAAACGTCAGGAACTACAATGCCAAGACCACGGCAATACAGCCCGGAAAACCCACAACAACCATCGTTCTCCGGCCATGAAAGCCTTCGACAATACAAAACAATTTTGTTCGTCATCATAATGGAAAGGGTTAAGTCCTTCTTGCACACTAGGTGTTGTGGTAGAGGTCCTTTAACAGTATCTGCATGTGCAGAATGTAATTCATTAGTCTGGGAGATTATACATCAGTAATCTAGAACCTGACTGAAACCCCCTCTAATGCCAATACCTTTCTTGTATACTGGCACAGAAAATAGGAAGCCTTTGTCAAAGTAGCTGATTTTTTAAAAAGAATATCTCCTAATGCTCCTGACCTTTGATGAGGTTCAGTAGACCCTGGTTCAGTTAAGAGCCTAGGTGTTATACTAGATCCAGCTCTGCTGCTAGAGAAGCAAGTAAATACAGCTACAAAAAAGTCCTTCTCACAACTCAGGCTAGCCTCCTACCTTGGCATGGTTGATCTGGCCTCCCCTCAAAGTTGACTTGGAGACTAGCTGGTGCAGAATGCTGCAGCTCATTTACTCTCAGGAGCTAGATAGAGCATGCATATCATTCCTGTTATGTAGTCCCTCCATTGGCTTCCCAATAGATACTAGGCCCAACTCAGGTTGAGAGTAGACATAGGCATGAATCAAAATATGAATCAAATTTCATGATGAATCAGGGCCAATTCATGTATTGCGAAAATGTGTTTCGTGGGGCTGCATTTCTCATGACATCCACGACTTTTTGGGCCAATTTGTTCGATTTGTGAATGTTTCGTGATGCCAGACAGGCTGGTGCTGATCCATTGATTCCCTATGCAACATAGGCCCAGAATGTCTGCACACCTTTTGTTGCAGTGGAAACCCCAATCTCAGCTCACATAACCTTGATAGGCAGCTCTCTCTGCCAACCTGAGAGCTGAGCAATGCAGGTCTGTGCAAGTTTACCTGGAAACTGTAGTCAGAGATTCCTTCCCCTCTCTGTTTTGCTTGTCTATTTTTAAGAATGGGATGGTGGAGTAGTGACAGTGGTGGCAGCCTCAGCAGCTCCTTCTGCCGCTGTTTGCTGCTTGCCAGCTTCAGGAACCCTTCCTTGACTCTGCCTCTTGTCCTCCTGCTGCTCTGACATGCCTGCCCACCCCCGCCACCAAGCTTCCCAGAGCAGATCTACTCTGCTTGGCTGTCCCGATGCAGACTCACACTGGCAGCAGGCAAGGGAAAACTCCCAAGTTGTCTGAGCAGGGCAGCACCCAGTTCCAAGGTTCAGGCACCAATTGGGCACACTCACGGCTTCAAGTCCAATGGGGGCTTCCAGAAACACATCCACAGGAACAGGCCAAGGTCAGGGACAAGAGAATCAGTTCAAAACACAGCAGCAAGGTCAGTAGTAAGCGGACTCGTTGCTTCCACGCAGCCACTCCCTCTTTGGCTGCTTTTAACCCTCACAGTGCTCAGCTGCCTGTGCTACAGCAAGCACCTGCTGGCTGTCTCAGTTCTGCTCCTGCGAGCACTCACCATCACTAACGATGCTGGGCCGGTGCTGTGCTGCTAGCCTGGCACTGCACCTTCTGGCTTGGAGGGCTCTTCTAGCCCTCCTCTGGCAGCGCTCCTGAGGCTCTGGTGAGGAAGGGGGAGAGCTGGCCTGCACCTGGCTTTCTGTTGCCAGCCCAGGGCTGGGAAGCTGAGGAACTGATGTGCTGGGACCTGGCTTTGGATCAGTATCTGAGCCTTCAGGGCCTGCCTCCTCCTGCAGTGCCTCTGCCACTGGCTGTGGATCTGGGTCAGGTTCACCAGCTGCCTCTTCCTCAGAAGAGTCCTCTGAGTCTCTCTGCTCTGCTGGGCCAGGTTGGTCCATGACATTGGCTTTTCCTTCAAGAACTTGGAGGTGGGGGGGGGAGGGCATGTCAGAGCAGCAGGAGGACAGGAAAAGTCAGCAAGGAGAACCTGAAGAGAGGAAAACCCAAGCAGATCCACTCCAGTTGACTTTTCTTCCAACAGCGGCAGAAAGCAGGAGGATGGGAGGGAAAAGTCAGCAAAGATTGCTACTTGGAAGGTGGCTGGAGGAGAGCCTGCTGAAGTCTCCCTGTGAGTTTGGCATCTCTGGGTATGAAGGGGTCCATTGTAGGGCCCTGGGATCTGACGAATCATGAACCTAACTAACCCTTTTGTGAAACAGGACAATTTCGTGAAAGTTTGTTTTGTGGAATGCGACGAACTACAAAACTCAGGCTTCGTTTTTTTCCTGTTTCATGCCCATCTCTAGTTTTTACTATCCTATTCAAAGCCCTTCATGGCCTTGGCACCTAATATCTGTGGGACCACCTCTCCCCCTAATGTTCCGCCACAGCAGCTTCACTCATCTGGACAGGGCCTTCTACTGATGCTGCTCTGCAGTTGGCAAAATGAACAGCTACCTGCACATGTGCTTTCTCAGTAGTAGCCCCCACCTAATGGAATGGCCTGCCTGATGAGGTCAGGAAAGCTCCCACTCTCCTGGCTTTCAGCAAACTATGCAAAACTGAATTATTCATGAGGGCTTTCTCCCCAGATTGTAGAGCTGAGTCATAAGAAATAGCTGAGAGGGATGCATTGGTATGGACAGGGACTATGCTACTCTGTTGGGTGCTGTCTGCTGATGTAGACATGTTCCTACTAGGGAGTTTTCAAGTTGCCAGACACACCAGGTAAATTAGTTATTCTTTGTTTCAGGAAGATTTCATCTCTATGCTCAGTTTTATGCTTGTTTTTTCAAATTTTCAGCTATGCATCGTATCTCTCCGAATGTCCTGTTGTTCATTATTGTACTTTGCTCAGTCAATGTCCTAGTTATTGATCATACTGTATTTTCACTCATACTGTGTAATCTATCTTGAATCTTGAGGGAAAAGGTGGATTATAAATAATAACTAAAAAACCCTTCTTTTGGCACAGCTTCAGTATTTTTCCCCCTTTTATTTTATTTGCAGACGAAATCTCACAAAACTTTCCCTCATCTTCAGTCACATGCTTGCAGAAATCAAGGCAATCTTCCCTAATGGCCAGTTCCAGGGTGACAACTTTCGTATTACAAAAGCTGATGCTGCAGAATTCTGGAAGAAGTTTTTTGGAGATAAGTAAGTATCCTTTTGTCATTGTTGAGTCTGTCAGTGTAGGTTGGACAGAGTTTGTTTTCCAGTGATGATGAGGTGAATTGTTTTTAGCTTCACATTTGTCATGCATATCTCAAAATATTTCTATTGGTAAAATCCTATAACTGTACATTTGAGGACAAGGTCATGAGAAATTAGTATTGCTTCAGTAGAAGACATTTCTATAAACCATAGACTGCATAGTCCAAGTCTTCTGTGCATAATGACAAACTTCTTTTTTGCTGCTTCAGATTAAGTTGACAATTTCTAAAATCATTATTCTTGGCAATGACTGTAGTTAATCAAGCTGAAGACAGTACGAACAATAATCGTTTTGGATATTGTCAATTTGCTTGGAAAATTGATCTGGGTTTTCTGAACTTGACTTTATTTTGAAATACCATGTTATAACTAAATCCAGCAGAACATGAGCACAGGATCAGTGAAGGACTCCCACAATGCTTACTATAGGCTTGTTTCCCCTTATCCCCAACAACATGAGCAAATGTCCATCTGTAGAGGCAGCACAAGGGGGCATTATAGGGAATAGGAGGTCTTTCCATATTTCCATCTAGCCCAACAGTAATGTAGTGTGCAAGTTAAGCCTACTCTGTACATGTAGCGGAATGAGTTGGTGCAATGAACTTCAGAATGCAGGTGGGAAGAGTCACCTTTTAATGTTGAATAAAAAAGGAGACTAGCAAAATGTATTCCTCAAAACATTTGTGTCAGCTCTCACTTTATTAAAAATTTCTGGTAAATGAAAAAATGAGTTCATCAAGGAAAAAAGACCTAGTCTAGCTCTTTGCATGCTGTACAGGAATTATGAATGTTTGAAAACTTTGAAAAATGTAATCTCTTACTTGAAGTCTATTTTAATACTTCTTTCCCACTTCATTACCACCTTACTCTGTTATATATGTAGCCCAGGTCAGTAGTTTGGTTTTCTTGAACCATGTGGAACTCCCCTGACCCTTACATATGTAAATGAATGGAAATTATTTTTCATTAAAATGGTTACAGTCACAAGCGCATATAGATTTTTTTAAAGACTAGAAAAATACAGGGCGGATGGCTCTTAGTTACCTTTAATCTTAACAGCTACTTCAGTTTCTGAGGCAGTGTAACTGATCTGAGAAACTAAAGGGAACGGCTGTTAACGTTGTACTGTATTCTTACAAATTTATTTGGGGCATCTGAGTTGCTTGTATTGAAGATGGTAGATTAGATTGATAATGGTTTCCTTTCGCAGAGAAATATCATTGGTCTTCACAAGTTATCATTGGAAAACAAGACATTTAATCATCTTTAAGAAACTATTAAACATGTAGTAGCATTTTGAGTTGAAGTTGCTTTTGCTCTAGAATTTAATCTCCTAGTTAAAGGAATGCCTGGAACCAATTGTATATGAATTGACCTTTAATCTACTGAGTTTATACTTGGCAGTATGCCTTGGGTCATGTCTTTTAAACTAATGCTTGTTATGACAAATTAGTCTGCAAATGGTTCTCTGTATTCCATTTTTTAAAGCTATAAAGCATAGGAAAGCTTTGGTGTTCAGTCTTGTCAAAATTGCTTGATACGAGTTTTTTGTGACTTCTTGAGCTTAGGGACTTGAAATGCCAAGAGTTGATTATTGCAGAACAAACCTTTCAACACTTGGGATTTTAGTTTACGTCGGACACACATATTGGGAGAGCAGAGCCTCTTTTAGGACTTTCTCTAATGCCTAAATTGAGGATTTGCTGTGTTGTCAGAAATACAGTTATACAGGAAAAGTGAGTCATTGGTGTTTTCTTTTTCCCTCCACATGTGTGTGCTGTAGAAACTTAATTGTATTTTCTTAAAAGGATGATGGGTACCTTTGCATTAGGTGCTTCCCCAGATATTTTTTTGAATCATACAGTGGGGCCACTGTTGCTGTTGCACTGTTTTTCGACCTCTAAATGTGACTAGAAAATCAAAAGGAGTAATGTTTGTTCACTAAGAAGAATTTCAGAATACTGATGTAGCTGTCAGAACCTTATTCTGCAGTTCACAATACAATCCTGCGTAAACTCTTTTGACTAGGGGTGTACGATTCGGGATAAATACCCGAAATGGACCTGATTTGTAAAGATTCAGGATTTCCGAATCGGGCCAAGCATTGCAGGCCAATTTGGGAATCCTGAATCAAAGCTTTCTGAAGCAATTCGGGTCACTTTGGAAAGCTTTGGTTGCGTTTAAACCTTTTGCCCTTCCTCCAGCTGACTGGCGGACACCTTGCTGGAGCAAGGGTGAAGGAATAAACTTATTTATTCTCATATTTATTGAATACACATATTGATTCTGTTTGTCAATGAACTTGATTGTATATGTATGATTAATTGTGAATGTATATAATGCAGGTAGTTTGCAATACTACCTCCAGCAGGAATTGAAATTGATGTATGCTGGTGGCTGATGTTGAAATTGTTATTGTTTACACAATACCTTGTGCACTGTTAATTCTGCACACTTGCACTTTAATTATAAAAAATTGAACAGAAATTTGTATTATTGTTTCATTTCTTTGGATTTGTTCATTACCCGTAACAGGCCTAGTTGTTGTTTTGTTTCCACTCCTTATCCAAGCTGGGTGAAGGCAGGGGGCTGGCATTGCCACCTGCTCCACTCTTGATCCCCACTGGGTGAAGGGAGAGGGCATTGCCACCTGTTCCATGCCTATTCCAGCCTGGGCTTCCTGACATGATGTGCTCTCTGGAGTGATGGGCTGCCTCACCTGGTCTTCCCTCCACAGCAGCACCCTCTGGTGGTGCACAAGGGTAGGAAGTGAGTTGTCTGGAACACGCAGCCTTTTATATAGTAGGATTTTGAAAAATCAGTCAAAGTGGTGGAAACTAGCTGGGGAGGGGCATTTTTCAAGCAAGCTCCATGGAATTTGTGGGGACCCTTCTCCTTCCTGTTCATTAAAGATCCCTCAAGTTTCAGGAAGATGAGCCCAGAGTCCAGTTCTATGAGCCTCTGAAGAAGGTGCCCACAGCTGGTCTCCGTTGTTTCCTTTGACGGAAACATTTCCAAGGCTTTCCAGGCAGATAAACCTTAAACAAAGGCAATCCCTGGCCAAATGCAAGTCCCACTCCCAATGCAAGCTGAACCCACAAAGCCAAACAGAACCAAACTGTAGCAAGAGAACCTGTACCAAATCAGAGATTCTCAAACTGAAGCAAGAGGGGGTGAGACTAGCCAGACAAGCCATGGAGTTTAAAAGGCAGCTGGCAGTGACTTGAAGAACTCTTTTGGAGCCCAGGAGGTCGAGGCAGGTTGGGAATCCACAGCCCTCACAGAGAAAAGCAGGCAATAAAGGTGGAGCAGCGTCAAGAAGGCTCGAAGTTCAAAGTTGAACTTTGATTGCTTTTATGCTGAAAACTGCCTCAAGTGCTATGGGCTGGGGCCTGTAGTTACAGTTTAAAAAAGTGAAGTTCAAAGGCAAGCTCTGCTGCAGGAAAGTGGTGTGAGGCTAGTGGGGACAGGAGGTAGCAGATAGATAAGTCAGGAGAGGAGCCAGCTGGGAGCATGGGGAGCTGTGAGGGCATAGGCCAAAGGAGATGGTTTCCCCCTCCTATGCTTGGAAAGAGGAAAAAAGCTTAGAGAAGCCAGCCTGCAGCATTTGTTGGATTAAACTGACTAAACTCAGTTTAATACAGTTCAGTTTCTGATCTGGAATTCTCTAATTTGAACTGGCATAAGTGGATTGGCATAAATGTATATAACCAGGATATGAATGCTGGGCCCTGACTTGGATAGTCCAGGCAAGCCAAATCTTGTCAGATCTTAAGCTAAGCACTGGTTCAGCCTTGGTTAGTAATTGGATGAGAGACCTCCAGTGAAGACACAGTTGCAGAAGTAGGCAATGGTAAACAACCTCTTTTAGTCTCTTGCCATGAAAACCTTACCGGGGCGTCATAACTATGAATGTGTCTCTCCGAAAGCTGTGGAGTGGATACCACTGACTTGCACATTAAAATCCCCTATTGCCTGCCTCTTTTGTAGCAAACCATTTTTCTGGTTTGCCGTGCCCTTCAGTCCTGGAAACTTTGAAGGTGCTGGTGGTTTAGGTTTTTTTAAAAAACTGTAACTACAGGCCCCAGCCCATAGCGCTTGAGGCAGTTTTCAGCATAAAAGCAATCAAACTGTATAATAATATTCAACAATAAAACATTAATGTAGTAGCCTAAGAACATTTTAACAATAAAAGTAGCACATCAAGAAAACAAAATCAACATAAAAGTGGATGCATTTTTTTTAATCAAAGCAAGCACACAAGCTAAATAAAATAAGGCAAGACTAGAAGTCAACCAAAAGTTTATATTTGGCACTTAAAACTTAAATGAGTTAGGTGCCAGGTAAACAGCTGTGCGAAGGGTTTTCAGGAACCGAGGTACAATCTTACTGTATTTTAGACCAGTTGAAGGTTCTGAATCATCTTCAATGGTAGCCTCCTGGAGAGCATCTAATCTGTGTGAGCAGAGCATGGATACCTCTCAAGAAAGGGCTTCAGTTTGTTAACGATGCTGCGTGTCACAAATGAGATACATGTAGCTCCAATAGTACCCTTAAACTGTATAATGGTTGTTTTCCCAATCCTGTGGAATAAAGCTGTTGGATATAATGAGAGTCTCGCCCTTTCGACTTTTTAGTGAGTTATGTTAATTTGTTCTTATTCATTGGAGTTTGGTTATATGGGTTAAGGCTGTTTTAATATTCCTAAGAGCTCTGTGTTACTGGCTGTAAATTTTTGTTTTGGATTTGTGCTTGTTTATTTATGTGATACTTTTTCCCCCTTGTAGACGTTTGCTGTGAGCCATCTTTAATGTAACTTACATGCTTAAGATGCATCTGCTATCTAATACAGATAGGGTTCATAAAACAACTGCATCCATTGTAGATTGTTCAACAATATTCTGAAATTATTATGTGAAAAATGATGTGACTATTAATTTTTTTAAAAAAATATTGAGAAGTTTACCTTTTTTATGCCATAGCTGTCTGTATTTATTCCTCTGGCCTTTTTGCTGCAGTGTTTTCTATTAAGCTCTTCTTGAAGAAGGATGGAATCATCTAGGAGTTTTTGATTTTTATTGTAGGCTAGTTATAAGGTACACAAAACTTCTATGGTTATGGACGGTTATTACTTGAAACTTTTATCTACCAATTTTTAGCACCAGAGATGTTAAGAGTATGAGACAAAGGTCATACAGTATATTTTAAATATGATAGAACAGTGTGTCAAAAGGTTAAACAACTTCATTTCATGAAAACAAACTAATCTTGAAACTTGGAAAATGACAATAGTGTGATTCATTAACTTATTTTCTTACCACAGAACCATAGTGCCTTGGAAAGTATTCCGGCAATGTTTGCATGAGGTGCATCAGATTAGTTCTGGTTTGGAAGCAATGGCTTTGAAATCTACGATTGATTTAACTTGCAATGACTACATTTCAATTTTTGAATTTGACATCTTCACAAGATTATTTCAGGTAAAGAATACAGACTAGTTCAGTATTGAATGCTGTCTTTCTATGATTTTACTATTGTTACGTTTTCTCAAAACATACTGGAGATTTCTGTAGTGGTCTGAAGTGATTTTTGTGGTATGTTGACCCCTCTTCAGTGTTAACCAGAATGACTTGGTATAAATAAATGTTTTGAGTTTTAATAATGTTGTGTTCAAGTTTTGTTTAAAACTTTTTGGGGTACCTATTTTGAGTTCGTAATAATAAAATTCTTGCTCTTTGCCACATTTAGTTCATGGGAAGCTTGTAGTAATAAATCTTAGATTCATTTTAAGCTGCCCTACTAAGAGGGAAAACCAAGACTTGGTATGTAGAGGTTATGAAGGCCGTTGGCTTCATATGTCCCAGGGAAAGCTGCTTCCTGGTGTCACAAGACTCTTGTGATCCAGAGGAGTTAGCCGTGTTAGTCTGTAGTAGCAAAATCAAAAAGAGTCCAGTAGCACCTTTAAGACTAACCAATTTTATTATAGCATAAGCTTTCGAGAATCAAGTTCTCTTCATCAGATGCCTGATCAAAACTGGGCAGATACAGAAGAGGAGGGGGAAAGAGAGAGAAGGGAGGGGGCATAAATCACAAGAAGACAGAATGCAATTAGCATAGAGGCAATCAAAACATTCCTTTGCTTGGAAATGTAAACATCTCCTTTTGGTGTGCAGTCAGTTTGTAGCAGTGAAGGTATCCAATTCCTATGTAGTATAAGCCTTCGGTAACCACAGCTCTCCCTGCCAGTTGCATCTGACAAAGAGAACTGTGGTCCCCGAAAGCTCACACCAGGCGTCACTGGGCTCCCCCAGATCACGCCTCTGTAAAGAGAATCTGTTACCTGTGGTAATGTGATAACCATTCATAGTCTATTCAGTCCCAGCTTGACAGAGTCAAATTTGCATATGAATTCCAATTTAGCATGCAGATCAGTGGGCTTCAGTGAGAAGGGAGAAAAGGGCAAAATTGACCTTGCTTGCATCTTCTGTTGGTAGAGCCATACTAATTGAAGAGCAAGTGTGTTACTCCTCCTCACTACAGCCTACTGACCTGCATGGCTGTTGCTGCATGCAGGTTCTGTGACCCTAGAAATCAGTGAAGGACGGGAAAGCAGAGAGCATCTACAAACCTTGGGTGAGCATATTGCTGGACTCAATCCAGTCAATTTGAAGCCTAGAGATTCCTATATTTTTGTAATCTTGCCAATAAATAGTAGCAGAAGGGCAGGGATGAGAAAACATTATGTTGACTCTCAGGGCATGTTTCGAACTGGGGCACATTGAGCGTTTGGGATTGAGACAGTATGTGTTATTTATGTGGATATTTTATCTACAATCATACTAGTTGCCATGTTTCATATTCCTGATTGGTGCTCTAAATTACATGCTTGACCTAGGTAAAAGATGTGCAACAGTACTGCTGTTCTGGAAAACGGGGGAAGAGATGATAGAGAATTTTGGAAATTTTTCAGTTTTGGACAAATTATTGCCAACTAGCTAGAAAAGAACAAACTGTTACATGTGGTAGTTGTTATTTTCTGCCTTCACAAGACTTCTTTTTTCTTCTCTTCCCTTTGTTGCACTGGTTCTCATACTGCCCAAAATTGCTGTAATTGCCTTGGGGAATAGTCTTGACCTTTGCTTATCTTGCATATATTAATGGCAAAATATTAAAAATTTTAAAAACCCTCTTTTGCATGCAAATTCCTGCTCAGCCATGAAGCTTGCTTGGTAACTTTGGCTGCAGTGCTAGGAACACTTTCCTGTGGATAAACCCCATGGAATAAAATGAGTCTTACTTCTGAGTAGACCTGCATAGGATTGCTCTTTCTGGGCTGTTGCCATAAAATGTAAAGGGAAAACCGTTTGTACTATGTTAAGCTTCATGGAGTAAGGGTGGAACAAAAATGTAAATATTTGTTTGCACTTTGAATTTAGCCTTGGGGCTCAATATTAAGGAACTGGAACTTCTTAGCTGTGACACATCCTGGATATATGGCATTTCTGACTTACGATGAAGTTAAAGCAAGATTACAGAAATACAGCACCAAACCAGGAAGGTAATGCTTTTCAACTCTTATTACAGATAGCTCATTTGTTGTGTGTGCTGTAAAACTACAAGCTTTCATTCATGATTTTATATACATTGGTTAGAAAAACTGGTATGATAAGTCATGTATTTTCTAGTAATTTTTCTGTCTACACTGAAGGAATATAGTTCACCAAATAGTGGTGTATTATGCATACTGCATTCTTTTTAAAGTATAGTTTACTATCTCTTCTGTACATTAAAACTTGTTCTGTATTGAAGATAATGTTGGAAGTATTTAATATGCTGAATGGCTAATGTTAACTTGGTCTGTATTGTGAATTACATTTTACCTTGTACATATTTATGAGTTTCCCAGCCATGCTGGAGGAACTGTGACCATGGTATTACTGTTCCTAGTAAATATGACTCTCATTTAGTAAGGCTCATTTGGTAAGGCTTAAGTACAGAATTGTCACCATTGGTGTTTCAAGCTTCAGTGTTAAAAATCTTTCACCCCTTTTAAAAAGATCTGTGAGTCTCGTGTTCAGTGGGTCATAGGCACCAAATGTTATAACCGTAAAATCAATGGATTGACCTGTTAGCCCCTTGATTTTCATTGGTGCTTCAATCTGTGCTTCATCGTAATGACTTTACTTCAGCTTGTGGCTTTCTTTCTTTTTATTCATTTGCCTTTTATTTCTGTAAAAACTCTCCCATCTTTTGCTCCATTTCGGTAGCACCATTACATAACAACATTTCTGTAGGGCATATCTCTGAATGCTGCTATTCCTCTTTTTAGTACTCTTCTGTACTATGTGCCCCATCTTGTGTATCCAGATTCTTGAGATCATCTTGCATGTCAGCAGGGGTAGTTTTTATTGTGAAAATTAAGAATTTTAGCTTGATCCAGGGAATGAAAAAGGGTTATGGGAGCTACTGGAACAGGAAGTTGGGGCGCGGGGAGAACATCAGATCTCTTTAATACTAGCCCTGTAGTTTTAATATTATTGGACTAAAAAAGGTAGATGCTTTGTGTTCAAGTAATGAACTTTGACACCAAGTACAGATATCATTGGAGCATTATCCTATGACCCTCTTCTTCTCTATGCAGAGCTGGTTTTGAGGGTCATGATACTCTCTCAGGCATGCTTATCAGGGTCTTGCTACTTCAGGGGAAATTAGCAGAAATTATTCCTTCCCCTCTTGAAGAAGCTCTTCTGTGAAAGAGCAGAAATCACTCCTCTTGCTATGAGCTCTTATGTGAAAGGACCATGAGTTTATGCAATGCGTGTATTTGAGTAAGAATGATACTTACAACTTCCCCTTGTTGCTGCATCTTCCCTCGCTACTCACACACAATATTCCTTGACCCTCCAGAACAGCTTTTTGGGGAGGAGCAGTGGTCACAGTGTGCTGAGGAGGGACAGATATGAACTCATTTCATTCACAGTTTGTAGGATCTAACCCAATATTTTTGGCTTCTGCCCAAAGACAAATATATAGGACAGATTTTGTTTGAGGGTGAGGAGTGGAGGGAGAGAATGGCACATGCAAATAGAATTTCATTTGGTTTTGACAATACCTTCCATTGTCAAAGAGGGAAGCAGCTTATCAAATGGAACAGTACTATATCTCTTTAGCAAAAAAAAATATTCTGCCTCTGGATACATTTCACTTCTTCAGATCATAACTCCTATTAACTTGATAAACTTCGTTGTTTTCAGGAATAAATCCCTGTCAAAATTCCCAACCCATGCTTTAGGGTTTTTTCTAGGCATGTGCACTAAAAAAAAAATGGTATTATTCAGATCCAGGTATCTGGAATACCATCTATATTTGGTGTTGCTGATATTCAGGTTCAATACCACAGTATAGTATTCAGATCCAGGTTTTATTCAGGAATCTAAATATATTTGACTCCATTGTTTCCCATGGGAGAAACTATCTGGGAGGCAGTTTTTATGGAAACCCCACCAAAATTGCAGAGAACCTAATTCTTCCTATCCAAAAGAGCATCACATCTGTAGACCCAATTTCGTAAGTTGGAGTCATTATTTAAGACCCCCAACAAATCATGTTAGATCTCCTTATTTAGTGAATATCACATCCCAAAATCTCAGAAAATCATTTACCTCCCTGCGCTTTCAAACAATGCTGACAGCTTTACTTACAGGAAGATACCATCAGACCCCAATGGCTCTCCATCTCTGCATATGCGGTGCCTCAGTTCCTGGGGATCTTATACATTACACCTTATTTTGTCCCATGTATGCAGAGGTTAGAGCTAAATTTCTTGCTAACTTGTTAGTGGGGCGTAACTTTACCTCTGATATTGACAAACTCGTTTTTTTGTTATCTGATACTGATTCATTTGTCACTGGCAGAGTATCCCTGTTTGCCTTTGCTGCAAAAAAGATTAGGGCCAAGATTGTTTCCTCAGAAACCTAACTTTTCTTATAACTATCTGGTATTTATTAAGGTCCCATTTTAATTGTATTTTATTTTTATTATTTTAATAACTGTATTTTATGCTTGTAAGATAGATTTCCATTTTTACTGTTTTTAACTTTGTATTGTGACGGCCTTTGGCCATATACAATTAAACCTACTACCTACCTAGTTCTTCCTATCCATTACAGAGCCCCTAAGTTTCAAGAAGGTTGGACCAAAGGTCCAGTTCAGGAGACCCCTGAACAAGGTACTCCCAGCCATTCTCCGTTGCTTCCTATGGGGGGAAAGTACAAGGCATTCCAGGGCAAAGAAAACTTGACCAAATACACAGGGGCAACCACTGGCCAAAAGCTAGTTCCAACGCACGCTAAAATGACAAAGCCCAACAGAACCAATGCCAAACCAGAGAATTCCAGTAGAACCAATATCACCTCCCCAAGACAGACTGAGAGAAGATGCAGGCCACAAAGTGGTTTCACTTCATTCATTTTCAAAGTTCAGAGCTGGGTAATTAAAGAGTGGGAAGTTGACCTTCAAGAAGACCAACTGCTCAACTCTCCAGGGGAGCAGGCAAGTGCGATGAGGGCTGACAATGTCACTCTGCATGCTTCTTGGTGGGCATGAGAGGAGCCTCTGAGCCATGAGAGAGAGAGAGGTCTGGCCAGACTACCTCTTTCTTGGCCCAGTAGATCAAAGTACAGATGGTACACAACTCGCAGGTCTCTGTAAGGTAGTCTCTGACTACTGTCTCCACCAAATCCTGGCTCATATGCCTCACGTTCCCAGAGGGGACAAGGACATCCCTGAAGATCTCCATTTCCAGGAACATCTGGCTAGTAGCTGTGGGGGAACCTTAACAAAAAGGAGACGTGCAGGGACCAGCAGAGCTGGTTCTCCCACTCCCTCCTCTTCTCCTGGCAGAGTGCTCTTCCTGGCCTGTGTACCCTTTGTCCACTGAGAGAGCTCATCTCTGAAGCTGGTGAGCTTCCCAGCCTGCTCAGTGATGCTGCCCTTGATGTGCAGGTCACATGTGGTAGCCAACATGTTCAATTCCTTCTCAGAGGTTGCAGGTGTGGGACTTGATGCCCTCTTGCAGCTTTCTCACAAGCACGTGTACTGCTAAAACAAAGTCTGCACATCCTGTGCCTGTCCCAGAAAGGTGGCCATCTTCATCTGAAGCATTTGGATCAAAGGAGTCACCAGACCCAGGGATGTCAGATGAAACTGTGATGGTGAAGTCCTTAAAGGGTTTTAGGACTTCCACTGTCTGGGAGATGGTCAGCCAGTTCTCTTTGCTGAACTGACTCTCTCCTCTCCCAGTATCACTCTCTGAGAGCCACATTGTGAGGGTGGCCTGCTGCACCATCAAATGCTACAGCAAGGCATGGGTGGAGTTCGAATGAGTACTTGCTGATCAGGTGATGTTCTGGCATGTCTGCCAAGACCTGCTTCTGGTGCAGTAGATCGGTAGCCTTCATGTTGCTCAAGAAGTGACTTGTGCCAGCATCTAATGATGAGACACTGGAACGAATGAGTCTCAGCGTCCAGTTTGGGAACCTCAGAATTCAGACCAAGACACGGTGCATCCTTCACCATGTGGTGAATTTTGTGGGCCCCACAGTAAATGTGCTTTAAACCCACTTGTGCTGCCACTGCCCAGATGTTTTTGCTTCCATTTTTCACCATGCATCCTGTGGTGACATCCTTTCCCACCCACTATATTAATTGCCTCTTTGTGGCAACAGAGATGTTCTCCTCCATGTACAGCTCATTGAAAACCTTGGCATGGAGAAAATCCTGGCACCGACCTCTCTTTCACCCTGAAGAAAGAAGGACCGCCTGGTGGTGTTCCTTCAAGTGGTTCCTGAGTCCAGTAGTTGAGATGAGCCAGATCTTTCCCTCGACTGATCTGGCTTTTCTTGCATGACATTAGTTTTACTGCATATATATATATATATATATATATATATATATATATATAAATTCTTAAACATTTGTAGTAAATATTTGAACAATAATTAGTAGAAGACAATCAGATTTATCATCTTCATTATACATACAAGGAATAATAGTTCCACAAGTGTTTATTTACCCCAGAAAACATGTACAGGTAACTATAGATTTCTTCTGTATGTAGAAAAAAAAATCAGTGATTTGGATCCAACAATACATGAGTGGCATTCTACTCATAGAAGATAACATTCTTGTGTCCCCTTCCTGTAGCCTACTGAAATGCTGCTGCAATATTCATTTAAGAGAACCATAAAAACAATGTTGGCATAAGGATTTGAAAAGTGATCGAAATTTTTTTTTCTTCCAGTGGTACTCTTGTAGTGGCAGAAAATCTTAGGATCCTAGCCATTTGCATATCTCTGTATTAGGATTGTCTTTTCTGTCTTAACCAAGTGCCTTTCAACTCATTTCTGTCAAACAGCTACATTTTCAGATTAAGTTGCACACGACTGGGACAATGGGCCATTGGATATGTCACTGGTGATGGAAATATTTTACAAACCATACCTCACAATAAGCCTTTATTCCAAGCTTTGATTGATGGCAGCCGGGAAGGGTTGTAAGTATAAATACATACCTGACTTTCACACATTCATTACAATGGCTGTGTCTAACAGTGGTGTTTCATCATCTTTATCTACATCTTAGCAATATGCCTGTCTAAGAGTAGATCTGCAGTGAAATGGCTATTTCAGTTGTTGTTAGTGGAACTTTAAATAATTACAATGTGAAAACCATGGGCATGCTTTTTCCAGTGTCTAAAATTGGCCAAACGAAAATCAGTGCAGCTTTCCTCATTAGCTACCAGTAAATATTCATTCACTGATCATATCAGAAGAACCAGGCAGATTATGAGGAGAGTTGTGGGCTCATTGAAGGTCATCGAAAAGCTTGTTTTATTAGAGCGGAAATCCATGCACTCAGTTTTCAACAGATGGTATACTCAGTGATGTCATCAGGAGTGTCATGGAGTTCTAGGCAATTCCTCTTTTCTACCATCCCTCCCCCAATTACCTACCTTGTTGATGAGGAGCAGTGGCGAGGTGAGATAAGATGGATAAATAGTGGTAGTTATCTTCTTTTTTTCTTTTCTCTTTTGCCCCCATGCATTCTGGGAAGGTGTTGAGAGGGGGAAGAAAAAAATGAAGGGAGATGTCGCCTATATTTTTCCTGGTTTCATTCTACCTCATTCCTGCACATCAATGGAACATATAAGTTAGATGTTGTGGAAGAGGGGGAATCTTATTTGATTAGGATTTATTATCTGAATCAGAGAGGAATTTGTCAGCTGTAAGTCTTGTCTCATTTTGTCGGTAGGCTTTCTGAGGCGCTGGAGCTTGTTCTCCAAGCCAAAATAGTATGAACTTCATTTGTGTCTGTAATTATGAGGAGCAGTGGAGAACTATAAAAAATCACATCAGTTTTCTAATGCATAATTCCAGGAACCTCCCTTTGGTCTCTGATTAACCCCAATCTTTATCTTGTTTCTGTTTCTACTTTTCTTTGCTCTACTGAGTTTATAGTAGTAGTCTCATTGTGAATATAGAGGGAGGAAGGGGGCTGGGAGCTTGAATTATCAAGAGAGAGAGGCATTCAGGCTTTAATGTTCACTTATAAAGGTGAGAATTACAAATGTATTTCCTAGCCCTGGGAATGTGACTTTATGTGGTATCTCTAATTCTAGTTCATTAAATTCACTTCCATCATTACTTTAAGAGCAGGATGAGCAGATGAGCAGAAACAGAGCTTAAATGGGTTAGATGGTAAAATACAAAGCTAAATGCAAAGTCAAAATGCATTTCAGTAGTACTTATGGAAAAAACAGTTTACATATTGGTCTTTCAATGAAGTGATGTCCCTTGAGAAGAGCTGGAATTTGACATAATTTAGTGAACAAAGAGGGCTTGATTTTGAGGATAGAGGAGAGCCATCTCACTTTGACATCATCTGAAAATCCCTCCTTTAAAATGTGAATATCTGATTGCTTGATGATGATAGTTTTGAGCACTATTATGTCACACAGTTTGTGTTGTCCAGCGGCTGTGCAGACATCTTGATTTGATTTAGTCACATACCGTGTTTGCTTCCAAAAGGTATTAGCACATTGAGCTTCTGTACTGTCAACACTGCTGTGTACACTGAAATTTATCTATTGACTTTGACCTTAAGATACATAAACTAAAATTGAAAACATTATTTATTTGTGATCTAGCTATCTGTACCCGGATGGACGAAGTTATAATCCTGATCTGACAGGACTGTGTGAACCCACACCTCATGATCACATAAAAGTTACCCAGGTATACTGTATATTACCATTTCTTTTTGACTGCAAATCATGGAATTTAAATCCCATTCTCATTCTATCACTTTCTACTACCCATGTATTTGTTTTCAGAGTGGTTTTTACATCATCTTTCTCTCTTCCAGGTTAGGTTGAAAGGTAGGTTAGGCTAAGACAGTAACTGGCCACAGGCATAGACAGCTTTAAAAGGGGATTAGACAGATTCATGGAGAATACGTGGCTACTGGAGATGGTGACTAAGCAGAACCTCCACATTCAGAGGCATTAAACCAGGAGACAACTTCAACCTCGGCCTCTGTGCCCTGCTGTTGGCCCTCCAGAGTAACTGGTTGGCCCTGTGTGAAACAGGATGCTGGACTAGATGGATGAATGGTCTGATCCAACAGCGATCTTATGTTCTTAAAGATCACTCAGCAGGCTTCCATTGCAGAGCAGGGATTTGAACCTGGGTCTCCCAAAACCAAATGCAGCACCATGGTGACTCATTTAGAATACATGGTGACTCATTTAGAATACAGATGTAAGTGAATGCTATTATCCTCAGTATGTCTTTCTCCCTTTCTTTTTGGATCTTATCTATTTTGAACGATTATTCTGACATGTTGACCAGTAACAATCAGTAAAGTTTTGTTAAAAATACTCAGATGAAATATCTTTTCTCATTGCTGTTAACAGCTATAGAGGCTTCTATGAGAGATGAGTTATGTGAGAAAAGTGTAGTTGTTCCAGAATCTAGGAATGAAAAAAAAGGAACCAGGAGTCTATACAGAAAATGCTACCAAGTGTTTTTTGTTGGTGGCAATCAGACTCACGTTACAACTCATAAGAAAATTTACGTTCATCAGTAGATTTCAGAAGCAATCTTTATTCCAAGTACATTCTCTTTTTTCCTCCTGCTGTCTCCCAGGATGTATTTTTAAAATCAGCAGCTTAATTTAAATGATAAAAATGCAAAATGTTTAGAATGCTGATGAGAGAGGTTCTGTACATGGGATTTTTAATGCATATGGTGAACTTGTATAAATGCTAATACTTACATTGCTTGCGTAATGGCTCATGCAAGTATGTATTTTGTAGTTCTGGAAGAAAATGTCACATGCACGGATTAGATTTTGATCACATAAATGTTTTATAATAACATTCGATTCAAATTATTTTCTTAATAGTACAGAGTATTGCTTAGAATAGCAATTCAAGTATTCTGAACACATTCCATATTAACTAGTTATCCTGTGGAGTCATATATTGCATTTTCTTCTTTCAGGAACAGTATGAATTATATTGCGAAATGGGTTCTACATTCCAGCTTTGTAAAATTTGTGCAGAGAATGACAAAGATGTGAAGATTGAACCTTGTGGGCATCTGATGTGCACATCCTGCCTTACAGCATGGCAAGTAGGTGGTCTGTTTTACAGTTTTTCACCCTGTCAAACACAGTTAATCAGTTATTATTTTACTACCTATTATGATCCTTCTTTTAATTATTATTTATTTTTCTGATATTCTGTCATAAAATCTAGGAATGTACTTCGAAAGTTGTGAGATCTCTACTCTTTGTATTAGTATAATTTTTATAACAAGATCAGTGCCAAATTCCTTATAATCATGTTCCCAGTAGCTTCAAACGGGATATCAAATAAGAAGCTGTTTTCTGTTACAGTGTATATAGTCAGAACACAATTGCTCTGTGGTGCAAATCGAGGCATGCTTGGTATCTGAAGAAGTGGGGTTTGCATAAAAGAGGCATAATTGCTTCAAGAAAGACTGTTTAAAAATTAAAATGTAGAAGAGTGTGTGTATGTGAGGGAGAGAGAACATTCTGTCTTTTAGGAACTTGTGGGAAAGAAGGCTGCTCATCAGCTGCAATAAAGGCCCTGACCAGGAGAGGATAAGAGAAGGAAGCTTTCCCCTTCAGTCAACTTTTTATTATATTCTTCTTCCCCTTGCCAACCGTATGAGGAGGAAGAGGAAAAACTTGGTTAATTATTTTGTCTAAGGATTTTTAATATCTCATTATTGAATATTTCACTTCAACACAAGTTTACAGACTATTTATTTATTTGGAAAATTTCAGTGCTGCCTCTCCAGGAAACCTGCCCAAGTTGGCTTACAAAATAAAACATAATAAAAACATTACACATCGTAAAAGTTCATCCATGGTCTTCCTGTGCAGTCCCACATGGGACTGCGCACGCGCAGGCCTGCCGATATCGGAGATTTTTATAGCTCAAAACCAACAAGGGGCGCTCTCGCCTTCCATCGCGCATGCGCAGCCATCTTCCCGCCTAAATGGACTATAGAAGGCGGAGCGCTACACACATACCCTCAGTTTCCTTTTCGCCACCGATAGATGAGGTTTTTGGCTCTTCTACTCATTCGCGATGTCGGATACTGCTCTTTTCAAACGGTGCGTCTCCTGCAATCGAAAGATGACCAGGTCAGACGGCCATTCAAACTGCCTTTATTGCCTCGGGGAAACTCATAATACCCAGGCCTGCAAACATTGCCGTGCCTTTACTTCAAAGGCCAGGGCGGAGAGGGCGGACCGTTTGCACGCTTCGCTTTGGCAACGTGCTATGTCGGTTGTGGATCCTCCGGCGAAGGCACCCCCATCTGCTGCGCCCGGATCTACCCCTCGGCCAGCCGAAACCGTGAGCTCGAGGACCCCTCGCGCCTTACCTTCCCCGAGTCATTCGGAGTCTAGACCGAGAGATCGTTTGTCCTCCTCGGTTCGGAGTGCGTCGGAACCAGCACCATCGGTTCCGAAGGTCCCTCGGAGCCGACCACCTTCGACTTCATCTGCCGCTCCAGCCTTGGATCGAGCTGCGTCTCGGAGTCGGACACCCTCGGTGTCGAGACCGACGCCTCCACCGTCTCAGGGTGCGGCCGCTTCGGAGACAACTGGAGAACCATCTGCTCCGTCCGACCTTGACAAAAAGAAGAAAAAAAGAAAACATTCTTCTAAAAGGGACAAGGCGGTTCTGGAGCAGTTAATCTCCTCCCCATTATCGGCCCCTTCGGGTGCGATCGGTTCCAACCCACCGGAAAAGAGGCGTAAGGATCCCGATACCCCGGCTCCAACCCTGGCGATCTCTTCGCAGGAAGATCCGGTTCCGACGGAGAAGCCCCCGACCCCGATGGGATGACCTCGATCAACCTCCCATGAATCCGGGTCTATTAGATCGGGTCGTAGCTACCGGAGTGGATCGGACCATCAATACAGCCCGTACCCGACTCGGACCCGATCGAGGGAGCGCTACAGCAGTGGGGGCCGGGCAGCCTCGTACTACCTGGAGGATAGCCCGCTCCGATCGGATCGCTCTTATCGGAGGGAATCGCTTTCGCCTTCCTTTCGGATCCGATCGTATGATGACTCTCGTGGAACTCCATGCCTTTCCAAAGTTGGCTACCATCAGAGTCGACCAAGAATTTATGAGTCCCCTCCTTCGGATTCACCTGATGCTGAACTTGGCCCAGCGGAAGAACCTTCGCCAACGGACGACTTCAGGGCCTACAATTAATTGCTTCAGCGAATGGCCAAGGCGCTGGATCTGGAGATGACTTCTACGGAGTCGAAGTTTACTGATAAGATCTATCAGCATATCTGTTCGGGTTCCACGCCTTCCGTAGCTTTTCCGCTGATCGACGGTTTTGTGGAATTGTGGAAGAAGCTCAATGTCAAACCTTCTTCTATCCCCGCCACTAACCGGAAAGTGGAAGGCCTTTATCGCACGAAGGATGAGAACCATCCCTTCTTGGCAATCCATCTGCCTCCTTTCTCCTTGGTCACTGAGGAGATGCAGGCAAGAGGCAAACAGGGTTCCATGTCGGCTCCTACTGACAAAGACAGTAAGAAAATCGATACCCTGGGGAGAAAATTGTACACCTCTGCTGCTTTCGCCATCAAAGTGGCCAACTATGTGGCTATGATGTCGGCTTACCAGCTCTTCCTGTGGAAGAAAGTGGCGGCTTTCCTTCCCAAACTCCCTGAGGATCAGCGGACCCTCCTGCGTGTCATCCAAGAGGAGGCCACCCGCCTCTCGAGACATCAGATTAATACGAGCAGGAGTTTGTCTGATACATCCACACGTTCCTTGCTCTCTTCAGTGGTTTTGCGACGATTTGCGTGGCTCCGCACGACTGCTCTCCCGCCTGAGACAAGGAATAAAGTGGAGGACTTACCTTTCGAAGAGACATTCCTTTTTTCTGAGAAGACAGATGAATATCTGTCGAAAAAGAGAACAGATAGTCTCACGGCACGGTCCTATGGCATTCTGCACCAGGCTCCTCAACATCCTGCGAGACCTTACTTCAGGTCCTCTCATCGACGCAGATCATATCGGTACCAGCCTTATCAGGGGTATTCGTATCAGTTTCAGAGGAGTTACCAGAGCCCTCAGCAGTCTTTTTCCAGGCACAGACAAGGTCACCGTTCCAAGCCTGGTTCCCAACAACAACAGGCTAAGGAAGCCCCCCACTCCCAGAAGCAATTCTGACAATTACAGGGACCTGAGCCTATGTTTGGGTTCAGGCTTAGTGCTTACTGGAGGGAGTGGCTGTCCATCGGTTCCGATGTTTGGGTTTCTGATATTGTTCAGTATAGTTATAAAATTGAGTGAGTTTACCTTACCTACGTCTCCCTGTCTTTTCTTCAGGGCCTCCACATACAGAGATCTTAACTGAACTGGCAACCCTGATTCAGAAGGGTGCAATTGAAGAGGTGCCCCATGATTCTGTCCCCTTCGGTTTTTACTCTAACCTATTTTTGGTGGAAAAGAAGGATGGTGTTCTTAGACCCATTCTGGACCTACGGGCCCTTAATAAACTGATAAAGGTTCGAAAGTTCAAAATGGTCACTTTGCAAATGGTTCTGACCCTTTTACCTCGGCACTCCTGGTTTGCTGTCCTTGATCTAAAGGACGCTTATTTCCATATCTCCATTTTTCCCGAACACAAGAAGTACTTACGTTTACGTTTTACTTATGATGGCAACATTTATCAGTACCGGGTTTTACCCTTTGGTTTGGCTACTGCCCCTAGGGTATTTACGAAATGTATAGCTGTAGTGGTGGCCCATCTGAGGCTACAGGGCTGTCGTATCTTTCCGTACCTGGATGACTGGCTCCTGGTCGGTAGCTCGGCCGATGACGTGTTTACTCAAGTATCCCTGACTCTAGACTTATGTCTTAAACTAGGTCTTTTTGTTAATCAGAAGAAGTCATAATTGGCCCCAATACGGTCTGTGCAATTTATAGGGGTAATCTTGGATGGGATCAAGAATGCTGGCTTCCTGCCCACAGACAGGGCGGCCAGGATTAAAGGCATGGTCCTTAGACAGTCAGCTCGTTTTATCCAGATCCTCTTGGGATGTTTAGCCTCTACTACGGCTGTGGTCCCATTCGCCAGGCTGTTCATGCGGCCCTTGCAAATGTGGTTTAATGCCAGTTTTTCACCTAACTCTGATTCTCAGAACAAAAGATTTTCAGTCCCTAGACGGGTGGTGACCTCGTTAGAATGGTGGCTTGAGGATGCAAATCTATTTAAGGGAGTGGAGTTTGGCTATCGCCAAACTCAATTGTCTGTAACCACTGATGCTTCCCTGTTGGGTTGGGGAGCTCACTGTGAGGGTGCTTATGCTCACGGTACATGGTCACGGGCCGAACGCTCGGAACATATTAATCTCCTTGAGCTCAGGGCTATCTCAAATGCACTGATCTCCTTTTCAGATACCGTGTGAAACAAATCAGCGCAAGTGTTGACGGACAACACGACTGCAATGTTTTATGTCAACAAACAGGGTGGCACAGCATCGGCGACTCTTTGTACCGAGGCAATGAAGCTGTGGACTTGGGCCATACGGAACTCGGTATGGCTGAGAGCGGTACACATCCCAGGGGTGGAGAATCTCCAGGTGGATCAGCTGAGCGGACTACACCGGGATGTTCACGAGTGGTCTCTTCGGGACAAGTACCTCGTTTCGATCTCGATGTGGGATTTCCCGGAACTGGACCTCTTTGCCACATTGGACAATCAAAAGGCCCATCGCTATTGTCCCAGGGGGGGGGGTCTAGGCCCCGGGTCAGATGGGGATGCATTTCAAGTCGAGTGGTCGGGTCCTCTGTGTTATGCATTTCCCCCATTCCCCCTGTTGGCCAGGGTTCTGAGCAAGATCCAAGGGGAGAGGGCGACGGTCATACTGATAGCCCCTTTTTGGACGAGACAACCTTGGTTTCACACTCTCCTTCGATTGCAGACGCAGTCGATCAGGTTGCCACTTGTTCCAGACCTTCTGTCCTGGGAAGGGGTTTTGCACCACGACATTCAACGACTCAAACTGACGGCGTGGCTGATAACTCACAATCGGGGTTTTCTGAAGCTGTAGCTCATGTTTTATTGAATGCTAGACGCCTTTCTACGAGACAGTCATATGCGTTCAAATGGGAGCGCTTTTCTGGGTGGTGTCAAAGCCGGAACCTGGACCCTTTTTGTTCCTCCTTGCCTGAGATTCTGGAATTCCTTTGGGAGGTTAAATTAGGGGGTTTGGCCAATAGTTCTGTTAAGGTATATTTGGCAGCAATTTCGGCGTTCCATCCTCCTATAGATAAGAAATCAGTTTTCTCCCACTACACTTCGAAATTATTCCTCTGGGGACTGAATAATTTGTACCCCCCTGTTCGGGCTATTGTCCCTCAGTGGTCTTTACTGCTAGTCTTGACTAGATTGATGTCTAAACCTTTTGAGCCTATGGCTACCAGTCCTTTACGCTACCTTTCTTTGAAGGTGGCCTTCTTGGTAGCGATCACTTCAGCCAGGCGGGTGGGGGAACTGGCTGCACTTTCGTCAGAACCCCCCTATTTGAAGTTTCATGCAGACAAGGTAGTCTTGCGGACCAAAGTTGACTTTTTACCTAAAGTGGTGTCTCAGTTTCATTTGTCTCAGGACATTGCCTTACCTGTGTTTTTCCCGATGCAGTCTTCTGATGTGGAGAGGGCCCTTCACTCGTTGGACGTGCGCAGGGCTCTTCTATTTTACTTGGATCGTACCAAGCCTTTTCGTTTGGACTCTAATTTGTTGGTCTGTTTTGCAGGACAAAAGAGGGGAAAGAAAGTGACATCTTAGTCCATTGCGAGATGGGTTGTTCAAACAGTTTTAACATGTTATGATTCTGTCCATTTACCTTGTCCTTTGGAGGTGCATGTCCATTCCACTAGGTCCTTGGCGTCGTCTGCAGCTCTGCTGAGAGGTGTTCCTCTACATGACGTCTGTAGAGCGGCGACGTGGGCTTCAGCGGATACCTTTATCAAGCATTATGCGCTGGATGTCCTAGACCGAAAGGAGACTGCAGTGGGCACCGCAGTGCTGCATTCTATCTTTGAGTGACTTGACTGTGGTACCTCCACCCAGATATTAAGCTTTATAATCTCCCATGTGGGACTGCACAGGAAGACCATGGATGAAAAACAGGTTTCGCTTACTGTAACTGTTGTTCATCTAGGTCTTCCGTGCAGGCACACATGCCCTCCCTCCTTCCCCGCTGTATGGTGACATTTGATGGAAATACGGCGGCGAAAGGGGAACTGAGGGTATGTGTGGGGCGCTCCGCCTTCTATAGTCCATTTAGGCGGGAAGATGGCTGCGCATGCGCGATGGAAGGCGAGAGCGCCCCCTGGTGGTTTTGAGCTATAAAAATCTCCGATATCGGCAGGCCTGCGCGTGCGCAGTCCCATGTGTGCCTGCATGGAAGACCTAGATGAACAACAGTTACGGTAAGCGAAACCTGTTTTTATTAAAACCTACCATTTAACACAGCAAAGCATGAAACATGAAGTGGCTAAAATGGGTCAAACATTTCTCAGGCTAAAAACAGTGGGTCTTAAACATTTCTCAGGCTAAAAATGGTCTATAAAATGATGTTAAAAAGTTCAGCCCCTTAGTTAAAAGCCTCAGAAAACAGAAATGTTTGGGCCTGGCATCTAAAAGAAAGTAGCGTAAGTGATAGGCGGGCCTCAAGTGGAAGGGCATTCCACAGTCAAGGGCCACCACTGAAAAGCACGTAAAGTCACCACCTACTTCACACTTGAAGCCCGGGAGCGCACACAACAGGGCTTGTAAGGAAGATCTTAGTTGGCAGGCTGAACAGTATGGGAGGAAATGGTCCTTCAAGTGCCCAGGCCCCAAGCCATTTAGAACTTTAAATGTAAAAACCAGCACTTTGAATTGTGCTCTGAAATAAATGAGCAGCCAGTGCTGATATGGGATCCCTGTATGTTGCCTCAACAGTAGAGATGGGCACAAACAGGAAAAAAACTGAACACGATGTTCGTTGTTCGTTGCCATCCACAAACAGGGATTCACAAACATTGACAGACATGACATGTTCATGAACGTGTTTGTAGTTGGAGGTTTGTGGGAGCCAGAATGGCCCCCTTGGGACTTAGATGAACTTGAGCCGGGAAAGGCATGATCCATGGGTCTCCCCCTTTAATGTCACTTTCTCTTCACAGTGGCAAAAACTGGACTGTCTGCTGGAAGCTACTTTGAGGGGTTACAAACTGACCTTCCCAGTGTCCAATACCCACCAAATTTGCAGGGGACATAGTCTTCACTGTCCTCTGAAGACACCCCCCCCCAAGTTTCAGAGAGATTGCACCCCGGGAACGGCCTGATCCATGGGTCTCCCCCTTTAATGTCACTTTCTCTTCACAGTGGCAAAAACTGGACTGTGTGCTGGAAACTACTTTGAGGAGTTACAAGCCAGAAGGAGTTCAGACAGTCCATGTCTATGTTGCCAGGGGAATTGATTGAAAGGAGCCAGACTGTCTGGCTTTACGAACAGCTGACGAATACCACGAAGAGGGCTTGGAACGAACACATGTTCGCTGGGAACGGGGCCTCATGAACAGCTTGCTTGCGAACAGCAGATTGGGCTGTTCATGGTTTTTTTTTGTTCGTATTGCTGTTCGTGACCACCTCTGCTCAACAGTGCCCTGGCTGGCATGTTTTGGATAAACTAATTTTTGGACCATTTTTAAATGAAGACTCATGTAGAGCACATTGCTGTAATCTAATTTGGCTGTGAACAGAGTATGGGTTACTGAGGCCAGACCACGGTTTTCAAGGAACAGCCAGAGCTGGTATATGAGCTGCAGCTGTTGAAAAGCAGTACATGTCACAGAGAGTCCAGCACTAGGCTAGGGTCCCCAAACTATTTGTATTATAAGCAGTTAAGTGGGAAAAACGCAAAAAGCTTAATTCTCACAGAATTAACAGAATTTATCTGTTAGATAAAATGTCCCCTCCTTCCTTAACAGTGAGAGATTACAGCCTATGTTGTCTCTAGGCAGTAGCTATAAAAACAAGTGGCAAGATACAAGCTCAGATGTTGACCTATCCTGTATCACAGCAGGTAGTTGTTACTGTATCTAGGTGTGTGTAATCCGGCTTTTATAGCTTCTTATGGTCTGGGTACTTACTTGGTTCTGTTCCCTCATTGGCCCTGGCTTCTGTGAGTGACACTGGTTCTGTTGGGCTTGCAAAAGTGTCCCTTGCTTCAGTTTGATTTGGGTGGAATTCACTAGTTTGACATGGTTCTCTGGTTTGATGTTGCTCCCCTTGCTTCACTTTGGTTCTAGGGAGATTCCATTCCCTTGCTTCAGTTTGGTTTTGTTGAGTTCTCTCTTAGTTGAGCTTGCATTTGGAACTGCCTTGCCCCTGTTTGTTTCTGCCTGAGAACCAGCTTGGAAATTTTCCCACCATAGGAAACAAGTGGCTGGGTTCAAGCAGTACTTGGGTTCGGGGTGGGGGGATTCCCTTGCTTCAGTTTGGTTCTGTTGATCTTTCTCTGGGTTGAGCCTGCATTTGGAAGTGTGTCTTTGGCCAGTGACTGACTTGTTCCTGTGTATTTTTGCCTGAGAGCTTTCTGTAATGAAGTGCTGAACGCTGGGCTTTTCTTTCGTTAGCAGCCATTTCCTGTTTAATCAAACTTCATTGCAAACTTAACTTCTGTATAATTAATGAATTGATGAAGGGATCATTCTGTAGCAGTGTCAGTTGATACAGACTTGCCAGTGGTTGCTGTTTAATTGCTGCCATAATGGCTCATTAGACATGCCTAAGGAGAGATTGCAAGTGCCCTTTTTCTCATAAAGAAACATCTGTGTTGTTAAACAAAATAAGCTACTTCAAATCTGTAGTGAATACAAAATTCATTATTCTAGATACTTTATTCTGAAGGTCAATTTGTTCTGAACATTTTGTATTATTGTGTGATTAATTAGAAAGATTTGAGTAGTTCCTTTTTTAGAAGAATCATTCATATATACATACATACTAGTGTGTGATTTTGGGTGGTAGTTTTTTATGTATGTATGCACGTTGAAATACATTTTACTATGTTTTACATCTTTCTTTTTTGAACTTTCACAGAATCAGGTGCATTTTAAAATGTAGCAGGGGCCCACAAATAGCTTCATAAAGTTGCAAGTAGCAATCATATCTTTATTTGTTTAGTGACTGCCCTAACATGAGGAAAGAGTGATGAAGTTGTTTCTGTCTTTGACCTGGCATTCAGAGCAATTCACGCTGCAGTGCTAAACAAATATACACTTTTCTAAGTCTGTTTGTCAGTGCGCTTAGAAGGGTGTAAATCCATTTAGGATAGCATACCAAACACAATGTGAAATCAGATATGAAAATTTCCACCAAAGGGAGAATTTATGACAGCCACACATTTGGCTGGCTACTGACCCATCAAATTATAAATGTTTTGGTCCATTCACTTCCTTCTGTTGTTACACAGTTCTCACAAATGAGTCAGGTTCCTTCTTGTAGTTGACATTGTCTAGCTGGTTATGAGATACATCACTGTATATACTTTAAAACTTAAGAGATTTATAAAATTGAAATAGATTTTTTAAAAAAATGGCTCTGTATGCTCTATAGAAACAGATACACTACAATTTAAATGACCAAATGAGAAGAATTGATTGCTCAGCTGACAGTTCTCTAAGCAAGTTAATAATGGCGAGCAAGGAAATGGAGGACTCTGAGGGAATCATGTTGAGGACACCCCAGAATACGGAACTGGCCTTTCAGTTATGGAATAGTGGGCAGTAACACTCTTCATACAGCTTTACTCTGAAGTGTGGGTAGGAGCTGATTTTGAATAATGACACAACACAGTTGTCATATGTTAACTTCATCTTTAAAAAGACATTTCTCTTTATCAGCCTGTGTTGCTATGCATGGTTGCATGGATGATTCCTTTTTGCCTTTAAAATTGAAAGAGTACCCCAAATTCTCCACTAAAAGCATCCCTCTGCATTCTGTTTCATAATAGAACTGTGTCTTATCTGAGATATATTGAAATGGGAATTATTTGCCGTATGTGTGAAATTATGCATGCATTCAGTTTGTCTTTGTTTGGGTTCTGTTCAAACCAAGTTGGTTAAAAATCATAATGCAGATTGGGAGGTAAATTCTGATATTCCTTTAACAGTTTTAGTAATGCAGTCCCAATGATGTACATCTGCAAGGTAAACAAGTATGCCCTTTTGAAAGCTATTAGATTCTATGCCTCTGATTGCTTAGAGATGTTAATGGAAGTCCATTGATATGAAAACCTTGGCCTAATTTCCTGGAATTTTACCAAACAGAGAAGATTCTCATTAATGTGAAATATCAATGACGATGTAAGTTCAGATATACAGTAGTCAGATATACATAGAACAGCAAGCCTAGAAGGCAAAGTGATATCATGCAAGGCAATCCAGTTTTATATCTCAACTATTTAGTTTGCTTTGTTTAGACTCTGACATGTTTATTTTGTTTGACTTTCCCTTTGTTGTTATGGAAAATCATACAAGATTGACATGTGAACTGGAGGCCCCTTGGCCGTCTTCAGGAGTTATATTTGTTCACTTCAGCCCCCTTTCCAGGGAAGAGGTGGACAGGATTCTGCAGGGATGAGGCCTACTACATGCTTCCTGGACCCATGTCTGTCATGGCTGGTGAAAGTCAGTGCTGACGGATTACAGGATTCCTTGGAGGCCATTGTCAACTTGTCCCTGAGCTCTGGGGTTTTTTCCCAGAGCACTTAAGGAGGCTGTGGTGAGGCCCCTTTTAAATAAACCATCATTGGATCCAGCTGACCTGCTCAGTTACCACCTGGTCTCGAACCTCCTGTTTTTGGGAAAGGTGATTGAGTGGGTGGCGGAGAAACAACTGCAGAATTTCGGCCCTAGATCCCTTCCAGTCTGGTTTTCGCCCAGGGCATGAGGTGGAGACATTGCTGGTCGCCCTCACAGATGATCTTCGCAGGCACCTGGACTGAGGTGGATCGGCGCTACTGATTTTATTAGACCTTTCAGCGGCATTCGATATGGTCGATTATGATCTTCTGACCCACTGCCTTGCCGATGTGGGAATTCAGGGGACGGCACTACAGTGACTTGTCTCTTCACGGTTGGAGACAGAGGGTGGCACTAGGGGATAAGTTATCATCCTGTCGGCCACTAGTATGTGGTGTGCCACAGGGGGTGATACTTTCCCCATTACTATTTAACATCTATATGTGCCCCCCGCCCAGTTGGTGCGGAGTTTTGGGCTTGGGACCACCAATGTGCAGATGACACCCAGCTATATCTGTTGATGGGCAGCCGGCGTGGATCTGCTCCAGATGTCCTAGAGCATGCTTTTGAAGCCGTGGCTGGATGGTTGAGACAAAGTCAGCTGAAGCTAAACCCTGCGAAGACGGAGATCCTGTACTTGAGCCACGGAAACGTGGATTCGGGACCCTGACTCCCTGCACTCAATGGGGCGGTGCTTACGCCGGCTCCGAGAGTCAGGAGCCTGGGGGTGATCTTGGATGCCTCCTTGACAATGGAGGCCTAGATCACTACGGTTGCCAGGTCCTCATTTTTCTATCTTTGATAGGCCAGGCAGCTCGCCCCTTATCTCTCGTCCCACGACATGACTACAGTGGTCCAGGCAACGGTCACCTCTAGGTTAGACTACTGTAACACGTTCTACGCAGGGCTCCCCCTGAACCTGATCCAGCGGTTACAGCTGGTGCAGAATGCGGTGGTGCATGTTATCACAGGACTGCCGATGCATGAGCATATAACACCAGCACTGTGTCAGCTGCACTGGCTACCGGAGGAGTACCGAATCAGGTTCAAGGTTTTGGTACTAACCTATAAAGCCCTATGCAGACTGGGACCTGCGTATCTGCGAGACCACCTCTCCCCATATGAACCTCAGAGGACTCTTTGTTCCAGTGAGAAACATCTGCTAAAGGTCCCTGGCCCCAGGGAGGCCCGCCTGGCATTGACCAGGGCCAGAGCCTTTTCAGTCCTGGCCCCAGCCTGATGGAACACTCTGTCTGATGATACCAAGGCCCGGCAAGACTTATCCTTTCACCAGGCCTGTAAGACGGAGCTGTTCTGCCAGGCATATGGGCAGTGCTAGGTGGAGCCCCCCGACCGGTTGATGGTGGATTGGGCCCTCCCCACCACACAAATACCCCCCATTTAAATCATCATTTTATTACGAAGATGCTCTGAAGATGACTTAGGCTGGTCAGTTGTGCTGCTATGTTCAGGTTTTTGTATGTATTTTAAATTGTGTAATATGTTTGGATGTTTTATGGTTGCTAATTTATAATAATTGTTTTATATATTTTAAGTGTATATGCCTGTAATCCGCCCTGAGCCTGCTGGAAATGTGGGGAGGGTGGAATATAAACTGATAATTAATTAATTAATTGAAAGGCTTGCTTCTGTAAAATTCTGTTGACCTGTTTTCTTTATCCCATGTACCTTTTGTACCTCCAAATACATGTGTGTGTGTGTATTTATGTTCATTCGTTCATTAGTTAAGGTTAGTGTTTCTTGTTCACCTATAGGAATCTGATGGTCAAGGATGTCCTTTCTGCCGCTGTGAAATTAAAGGAACTGAGCCTATCATTGTGGATCCATTTGACCCCAGGGATGAAAACACCAGGTGCTGCAGCATTATGGATAGCTTTAGTCTACCCATGCTTGACTTGGATGATGATGATGACAGAGAAGAATGTTTAATGATGAATCGACTAGCTTCTGTGAGAAAGGTATATACGTTTCTCTCAAATGTAGACTGTTTTGTAGGTATAAGTGAAATAGAAGAATCTGTAATATTCTCCCAAGTATAATAAAAAGGTGCTGAATTACTAAATTGTGTTACACGTTAATGTATACAGATTGGCTTTCACACAACCAGCTTTTCCACCAAGGAGGAGGAGCTCTGATCACCAAAAAGGCTATTCTGAGAATTATGGGATCTACATGGCAAAAAACATATAGGATAGGGTTTGAATGAGTGAGTTGGAAAGCTGACTGGGTCCAACTCAGTGTATGATAAAACTGTCGGCAGGGCTATTAGCAACCTGAAATTACTGTGAATGATTAGTTATGGTAGAACTAGATTTCATATCTTGAGTTTCTTAGCTATTTGATCTGGTGACTGGGGAACATAAAAGAGTCTTGCTGGATCACATGAAATAACCAGTCTAGCATCCTGTCTCTGACTTGTGACCAATCAGAAGTCCACACATAAAACATAATTCCTGTAGCTCGAATATATACACTTTAAACTACATATAGGATAGTTATAAAAGAAAACTGGCAAAAAATTAAAATATGGATTATCCTATAGACTTTTGTATATTATATTTGCAAGTAATTTCAAATATTTGCTCTATTCTTGATAAGAGCCTAATTTAGTTAACCAATGCTTAATTTCCTTTTACTGTCATATTTTTTCTATGTTTTGGCTAATCTCTTTTAGCCTATTGTGTGAATACGTTATATTTTATAAATGAATGTAATACAAAACCACCAGAATTTAAACTCCTTTCATCCCTTCAAACAGCAATTTAATTTGATGTAACAATCCAAATTATTGTTTCATTTTGGTGACCAAGCCAAAATTATTAGCTAGATATACATTATAACCTAGAAGTCAATAAATAAAGCCACATCAAAGGTAAAATTGGCCTAAATTATCTTGCAAGGCCTATGATATTATAAACTTTGATTGGTTGAAAAGAGAATTGTAAATTTAAAATAAAATGCATTGCTGTTACAAAACTGAGAGGGAAATAGTAGCACCATTAGAAACTTTTCCAATGTAGAGCATATTAGTTCCAAATCATGTTTCATGACCACACTTCCTACAACTAAACCCTATGAAAAGTTGCTTTGTCTTGGGAGCTCTTCAGTCTTCTAATTTAATGGTTTACTCTCACTGTCCCAAAAACTGACTTTGATTCACACTGTTGTCTTCAAAATAGTTATGAGAAGTCAGCCAGACTGAAAGCAGATATTTATCACGAGCAGCTTCTTTTAGAGAGGATGAGTAACTATGTGTTTAATGAATTATGACCAAATGACCTTAGGTATAAAGGATTCTTTTTTTCCCTCCTACATTTCTCTTGAATTTCTGGCAAACTTACAAGTTTTATTTGTTCATTCTTAATGGTTGTGACATTTTATTTTGAGTGGCCATATTGCTAGCCTACTGTATATCAAAGAGAGCTATTGTAAAATGTGGGTTCAAATGTTTATCTAAGTTGCTTTCTATAAACTTTCTCTAAACTCTTTCTGATTTTATTGATGCATCTTTCTGTCAACAAATTATTTTTGAATATTTAATTCCAAAGATGATAACATGATGTCTCATGAATAGAAAAGTGACACCTATTTCAAGCACTTCAGGCCTCACATAAAACACTTCATTTGGGATTTTGCATTCAAGTATCAAGGCCATAACTATTTTTTCCCCTTGGTGTGCATTGAAATTACGTGCAACCTTAGCATATATCATTTAATGTCTTTTCTGGGTCAAACAAAAAGTGACAGGCAAAAAACAAATTTTTACAAAATAAATTTTTAAATCATAAAAATACTGTGGAAATAATAGCAACAGTTTAGCCCTTCCCCTTAAATGACTTCTACTAGGGCAGGGATCCCCAACCTTTTTGAGCCTGCTGGCAGCAGCCTGCAGCAGCCATTTTGTAGCAGTCATATTGTTGCTGCACCTAGCACACTGGAATTCTGATGCAGTGTGCTAGGTGCAGCAACAATATGACTGCCACAAAATGGCTGCTGCAGGAGATGGAGCCAGCCACAAAATGGCAGCTTCAGCTTATCTTCAGTCACACCGTGAAGATCCCAATTCTGTGGAAGCAGTTTCTGCAAAAGCAATGTTTTTAAACACATACACAGACAGTCAATACTATGATGGCCAAAAGGAAGCCATGCTTTGCAGAAGCCCCACCTGACCTCATCGACTTTCTTAAAACATTTGGTGGACACCAGAAAAGGAAGTGCCCATGGCACCATGTTGTACACCTCTGTACTAGGGGATGGGGGATCCCCCAAAGGAGCATGATCTGCAAATCACTTGAAATGTTTTAAAGATATACTTGCTGTGGTTTGCAAGTTTCTGGAAAAAAGAATTCCAGATTTGAGTGACAATCACCAAGAGAGCTCCTCTGTATGATCTTGAGATCTTGATTTGTTCATAGTGGGTAAAGCAAGTGTGTTTCATGGTGAAATACAGGAGTAGAGTTGACCTCTCAAATACTCAGGGCTCCAAGCCATTTGAAGCTCCTTATATAATTATGAGCCATTGAACTGAACTCAGTAGGGAGCCAGGTCTCACCATTTTATACAAAATCGAGGTCCCTGAGCTGTCATGGGCTGCCTTACATAAGATGAGATTTAAAGTCATATGATACAGTAAACTTGCTAAAAATAAGTAGATCTTGGTCAGGGCAGTTGATTAATGGGAGACCACTTGAGAACTCGTATGTTATGTTAAATTCTATTGAAGTAATATCCTCGAAAGTTAGTCTAGCCTTGAAGTTTTAAAGTCATAAATGAATGACCCGTAGGTTTATATCTGTGAGAAATTCCTGTAAACTTTTTCCAAGTGGAGCTGGAAAATAATGATCAATGCACCAAAGATATAGGGACCATTTCCTGTCCATGACAGGAATCCTCATTCTCTCCAAGTTGAAAGGGGTTGCCGATCATCCATACCTCTGTCTTGTAAGAGATCTGCATTCAAAACCAATCCAAGGTTGACAAACAATAGGAAACCAATAATACTAGAAGACCTACAGTATGCCATATGAGTCCTGTTTGATCAAACTAAGTATATGTAGTCAGACACCACATACTTCTCATCTAACTACCAGATGTGTCCAGCAAGGTGACAAGCAGAGGAGGAAAACAGTATTCTTCTCCTGCTGCTGCCCTCCAGCAACTGGCATTCAGTGGCATTCTGCCTTTGAATATGACGTTCCATCATGGATAACTACCATTGAGAAATCTATCCTCTGTGAATCTCCCTAATATCTTTTGAAATCCGTCTGAATTAGTATCCTCCACCAGCAGTATGCAGCTTATAGCCAGCAGTGAGATATTTAAGTATCAAACTTTTGTACTGTCCCCTCAAATGTTTGCAACTCAGCAGGAGAGAGGTTATTTATTTATTTATTTATTTATTTATTTATTTATTTATTTATTTATTTATTTATTTATTTATTTATTTCACATTTGTATTCCGCCCTCCCCGCAAGCGGGCTCAGGAGTTATCCCTCAGGAGTGTGTTTTTAAGCAATATATATGTTCATGTACTGCATTGGTAGTAGATTGTAATTAACAGTGAAATCCTAAGCAAAGTTACTCCTGTCTAAGTCCATTGAAATTTGTTTTTCAGCAAGTTTCACCATAATGTAGTATGAATCAGTATATATCTTGACAGAAATCTGGCATTACTAATTCTCTTTCAGTTTTGCATATCAGCTGTGAAAGTAAATCTCTACCTTTTAGTCTTCAAACCTGGATGTATTAGCATAATAGCAAATGTTATAGATTCAGAAGTCCTTGAGCTCAAGGATCAAATATTTTTCCCTTGTTTCTTCTCACTGAACAAGTTTTGTACCCTATGTGGCTACTAGTCCACATGAATCCCCTGACCCCAGAATTAACTTTCCCTTGGGTAGAAAGAACCACTGTGGGGATGGGGAAAATGAGGAAGATTCAAATCTGTCAGTACCTTCTGCTGGAAGATCAATGGGTGCAAATGATTGATAAACAGTATTATGAAGTACTTGAATAATTCCCCAGACATTGTTCAGATATCTCAGCAATGAAAATTATATATTCACTTACCATCTGAATATTAGTAAGATTTCCTTCCTTCTTAAAGTGTACCGAAAGACAGAATTCCCCTGTGACATCTCCAGGATCTTCTCCACTTGCACAAAGAAGAAAACCTCTTCTTGATCCACTGCAAGGGCCCCATCTCAGCCTTCCACCAGTGCCTCCTCGACTAGATCTCATTCAGAAGGGAGTTGCTCGATCTCCTTGTGCCAGCCCTACCAATTCACCAAAAGTAAGTCTGATTTGGCCATGCTATTTAGAATATAGGTTTATAACTTTCTGAAGAAACCAGGTGAGATACAAACAGAGATGCAACTCCCATATGCAAACTGGGGGCTCATAAAGTTTCCACTGCAGCCATCCTTCTAAACCCCTGCCTCACAAAGATGGAAATGTAGGGCAAGGGGTTGCAGTCAGTAACAGCAACGGTGAGAACTTCTGTGTCTATGTCCAAACTACAGTGCGTACATTTGATAAAGAAAAGGAGGGGTAAAGATTCCTTTTCCTTCAGCTCTTTCTTAGGTGATTGGGCAGGAAAGACTTACTTTGTTCTTGTAGTCCCCTTTCCCATTCTTTAGCCTATTCTCCAGTGGTCCTAGGAGTGGGGCAGTCCTTACTTTTGGGATATAGCTCCTCCTCTCCGAAGGCAGGGTTAGCAGTGTACACCCCTAGTTACTTCTAAAGATAGCAGTGTGGCAGATCTCCAGGATGGATATGGTAACAGTTTTATGACATCCAACTCAACCAAAGAATGGAAGATTTGTATTCACTTGCCGTGAAGCTTCCTTTCTCGGTGGTCCAGGAGTGGGGCAGTCCTTACCTTTGGGATATAGCTCCTCCTCTCCGAAGGCAGGGTCAGTCAGCTGATTTTGATCCTGGAGGGGAGGGGCTTGTCCCTGGAATCACCAGTCTTTCTGGCCCTGCCATCCGAGCAGGACGTCTTCAGCAACGCTCTGCAGAGCGCAGTGATCCTGGTGAAGAAGAAACTGCCAGAGATGAGCCGGGCGTGGTAGCACACGCCTGTAATCCCAGTACTCAGGGAGGCCGAGGCCACAGGCAGTGAGGAGCTCGCAGGGGAAAGGAAAGGCCCTACCGCCTACCCCACCCCCATTTCGCTCGGAGCGACAGCGAGCATTAGAGCCGACGGCCCTAGGTTGTTCCTAGGTTCCACGGCCACAACCGCAAAACTCCACCAAGGTTCCCCACCTTCGGGTTGGAAGGAACCCCATCTTCTCAGACGGCCAGAGGGTGCAGTGTTTGAGTCTGTGGTAGCCTGTTGTAGAGACCGATATTATCGGGAACTCCCTCAGACTTGGAAGGATGAGCCTCCAGCAGCAGCAGAGGACCTGCTCCAACCCCGGCAGCCCCAACTGAACCGCGGTAAGACTGATCCTGCGGGTAATGGCGGCAGCGAAAGGAAGGAGGGAGGAGAAAAGAGTAGCAGAAGCCTCAGAGCCAGCTCGCCCTAAATAAAAGGGAGCCCTCCTTTATTTCTCTTGCCTTTCAGCCGGCACTTGTGAGGTACACTTTCACTTTCATTTCTCCTTTTGGAGGGAACATTTCTTTGGGCAGAAATTTCTGTGGGCAGCCCAAAGGCAGACCTAGCCACCTCACAGGCCTCAAATAGCATAAGCCTCCGGCCTAGACTTTCCAAACTCCCAGGCCTCAGCCCCTCCTGGGCCTCTCAACAGGCCAGTGAAAGAGAAATGCCCAGGGGCCTAGATGGCAGAATGTCAGGAAAGGCAGGCCTAGCCATCTCCCAAGCCTCTAAAAATGCAAGCCTGCGGCCTAGATTTTCCAAACTCCCAGGCCTCAGCCTCTTCTAGGCCTCTCAATAGGCAAGTGAAAGAGAAAGAGCCCAAGGGCCTGGACCCGTCAGGCAAGAAGGCCTGGAAAATTTTCTGCTGGTGGTAGGTCAGCAAAGGCAGGCCTAGCCTCCCTCTAGGCCTCAGAGAGTGCAAGCCTACGGCCTAAACTTGCCCAATTCCTAGGCCTCGGCCTACTCCCGGGCGTCTCAAGAGTCTAGTGAAAAGGAGAAGGTCTGGGGTTTGCATCCACCAGGCAATGAAGCCTGAAATGAGTTGCTGTAATGTTGTGGTTAAGTGCTGGGCCATGAATCATTACCCTGCTGGTTCGAGTCCCATAATTACTTGAACTTGGTGGCTGGCCTTGGGTAAAAGTCTCAATTACCTAGCGGTTCTGGGGGAATAATGATGATTCTGACCTTATCACAACCCCTGACTGTGATATCACAGTCCAGGCAAGCCAGATCTCATCAGATCTCAGTACCTCAGTAGGGTTGGCCTTGGTTAGCAATTGGATGGGAGACCTCCAAAAAAGACCAGTGTTGCAGAGGCAACTATGACTGGATGACATTTTCCACCACTAAGGAGAAAGAAATCACATGCCCCCTATTTACATAATCGCAGCCATAGTTACTATTTAACAAATGAACTGGCATGGCCCAGGATGAAGTAAGGAAGTAAGGAATTCAAAGAGGTCCTGAAGGCACACCAATAGAGTCTAGCAGCTAGACTCTCAGATGGGCAAGAGAGGCATTCTGGTATGGGAGTCTGACTCCAGATAGGTAAAGGGATGCCCCCTCCCCAGATTTAAGAGGAGGCAAGGGCCATTAAGAGCACAGATCTCGGTTAAGCTATCAACCTGAGGACCCTGAGCTATCAGTTTTCTCCCTCAGCCAAGAAGAAAGAGGAGCAGTTAAAAGAAGGGAAAATTCCCTAGCAGGTCTTCCTCAGGAGCCGTATCCTAGAAAGCTCCCTAAGGTGATGAGGATCCTGGAGTCTTCTCCCTTAAGGACTAAGGAGTTGAAGAGAATCCTCCCTAGAATCAGGAATAATCCCATCAGGGATTCCCTTCCAGTAGTCTCAAGTACTTGTAGAAGTCTAAGGGGAACACTTTGGCAAAACTAACTACTCTTATTTCCTTTCCCCCCCAAGTCTTATACATTAGTTACAGGGGTTACTGAGAGGATCAAGCTGCCATTGGTGGATGATCTGGTAACCAGCCTGCCATCTAATCTTGTGCTGCCCGTTGACAAGGAAGGACTACCTAGGATTCCAGCCTCAGGTGGTTTGAACTGGCTGTGCACAGAAAATTGGAAGTTTCCGCTACATCCTTCAGAGCATTGGTGACAGCTCCACTCCTTTCTAGAGTTACATTCTCTTGGGTCTCAGACCTGGCTGCAGTGAGCAGTAAACCCCTGCCAAAGAGCAAAACTAAGATAATAGCCCCGGCAATGTGCTATGCTGTGGTCAACAAGGATCATGGTTTTCAGGCAACCAGGCACAACACTTAGCTTAGAAATTGGAACGTGGATCATTTGCCTGAAAGCCAAAGTAACCGTGGTTCCTTTCAAAGATATCAACCTGTCTGGAGAAACTCTAAATAAAGGAAAGCAGACCAAACATCGAGAGGAGGGTATTACTTTCTCCCTCAACTCATCTGATCTGAATACTAAGGGGCCAAAGAAGGGAACTCAATGTGTCTACACAAAGGCAGCAAGCACGATGGTGTTTGGGGGATGCTTACAATATTTGACAAACCCTTGGCAGTTAATAATAAGAAACAGGCAGATACTGTGATCAGTGGAATTCAGTTCTGTGCCACTTGGTCGCTTTTCCCCTAGATCCAAAGGAATTTGGTCAAATAAAATAGATGCCTAGGAACAAGAAGGTGGGAATGGAAAGGGTAAAATTTGTCATGACTGCCATTCAGAAGGGAGATTGTCTGGCTTCCATCAATCTTTCAGAGGCACTTCCACCATTGGGCCTTTCCTTTGAGCTGAAAACACCACCTATGGTGTTCTTCAGAATCCTAGTATCACTGATAGCATGGCTAGGCCACGGAGAGTGGCTCCTTTCCCATATCCAAACGACATCTTGATCTGCGCACTTCAGAAATGCCTGTTGCCATATCATGGGATGTTAGATCACAAGAGGTCCAAGATAGTTGAATTGCCAGAGATCCTCAAACAGGAAAACAACCAGTGGCTGTACCTCATTCAGTCCCATGTTGGTGTCCCACTCAAGGAACCAGAGAGAACAGTGATGACTATGGACATGTCTTTGGGGATGGGGATCCCACACCCAAGGAGGAATGGCATAGGGCATCTGGCTGAAGGACAAATGATCAACAGGGTAAATCCTTTGGAACTCGGAGCCATCAGATGCGGTATGGTGGAATCTCAGACTCTTCCCACAGGTCACTATATGTTTATACAGAGGACAACTCTGAGGCGGACTGGCTAAGGCAGAGAGTGATGAACCAAGCAGAATGGATGCTTTCCAGAGAGATTTCCCCAACTGATCTACCACAGTTTTCAACAAGGCGCAAGGAGAAGAAACCCTCAAACCATAGGAATAGATGATGTGAGCAGCAAGCTGCCTTCACACGTCCTGTATGTCTTCCACAGTACAGCTATTGCACAGAGCTGTTCAGAAGATCACACAGTAAAGTGCAGAAGTGATGCTAATAGCAACCTTCAGGTCCAGAAAGACATGGTCTCAAAACCTGAAGAATCTTTCAAGCATGGATCCCTGGCACCTCCGCTGCAGGAGGGCCCATTGATGCAGGGATCAATACGACACCCCTAACCAGCTCTGACAAGCCTCACAGTGTGGAGGTCGAACACAAACAGCTAATAGGGTTGGACTAAACTGAAGGCATGATTGGTACTATGCTAATCGCCAGGAAGAGTTCCACAGAGTTTATAAAAATTCCTGCCAAGTTCCTAGAAGAGTGCATGGATAGAGTCATGTGATCTTTTGGGGCTAATTAGGGAGTTACTATCTTTTTCTTCAAAGAGGGGTTGAAGAAAAGTCTTAATACCAACACCCTTAGACAACAGGTAGTGACCAATTAGGGGTTCTAGAAAGGAACATTCCCTTATATATCACCTTCATGGCAGTGGATTCTAAAAGGGGGCCTCATTGTAGAATCTTCCAAGGATTCGCTGGTTTTCCCCACATGAAATCTTAATCTGGTATTGAGAGCATTGTACAAAAATGCCTTGAGCCTATGACCTCATGTTCCCTAAAGGAACTGACGTTTAAAACCATCTTTCAGATGAGAATAAAATCAGCTAGACAAGTGTCAGAATGGCAGGCACTAGCAGTAGATAGAGAGCCATGTCCTTTCCTCCAAGATGGTAGAGCAAATTATGAACAAAAACAAATTTCTTCCAAAGGTGAACTTCATGTTTTCATAAGACAGGAGAGATAGTACTTACCTCCTTCTAATCTAATCCAAAGCACAGGAAGAAAATGAATAAATAAATCTCACTACCTTGATATATGTAGAGATGTGAGATTCCACTTGGGCAGGACTAAACAGTGTTTCAGAAGTCTGGGATGCTAGTTGTGTGTTTGCAGGAGGCCCTTCTTGGGACCCAGAGTGTCCTTTTCTTGGCTAAGTAGGTAAAGCAGAGGTACATAATTCTGGCATGTCAAGCCAGAGGTCTGGAGATGCCCATAGATGTCAGGGCGCACTCACTAAGGGAAACAGCGACACAGGCAATCCATAAATCCTTTAGTCGTTATAAATGATCGATAAGGTGGTCTTCCCAATAATTGTCTAAGTTGTCTTCCCCAGAGACAACCTTTAGCAGGAGTGTACTAATACACACCCTCTAGGCCTGGAAGCCAGACTAGGAAGCACCCTGGGGTACACTGCTCTTGTATGTCCCAAAAGTAACTCCTAGGACCACTGGAGAATGGAAGATTTGTACTCACTTACTGTGAAGCTTCCTTTCTTGGTGGTCCAGGAGTGGGGCAGTCCTGCCCACCCGAGTTTCTTGCAGGGCAGCTTCTAGGATTGGATAAAGAGTTAGGATGATAGTCTTCCTCCCAGTGGATTCAAGGGAGGGATCTTTCTATTAAAAAAAAATTGAGGGGAGTTATTATTTTCCCTTCTGGTATCATGATGGGGAGTCAGGGCTTGGGAACAGACTGGTGATTCCAGGGACAAGCCCCTCCCCTCCAGGATCAAAATCAGCTGATTGACCCTGCCTTCGGAGAGGAGGAGCTATATCCCAAAGGTAAGGACTGCCCCACTCCTGGACCACCGAGAAAGGAAGCTTCACGGCAAGTGAATACAAATCTTCCATTCTTTGGTTGAGTTGGATGTCATAAAACTGTTACCATATCCATCCTGGAGATCTGCCACACTGCTATCTTTAGAAGTAACTAGGGGTGTACACTGCTAAAAAATTCAGGTTTCCCACTTCGAGTTTCCCCGAAGCGGGGAAAAAATCCGGAATTACCAGAATCCCGAAGCGGCTGGTATTTAGCTTGCTTTGGTATGCTCTGTAAAGATTGGGAGCATACTGAAGTGAGGGGGAGCAAAAAAAACCCCACCCCCCTGGGGGAACCCCCCACCCCACTTACCTGGCAGGCAGGGAGAGGGGATGCTGATCAACTTGGTGGCGGGGAAGCACAGAGCTGGCTCCTCTGACCCTTTCTGCCCCTCAAATGGCTGCTGCGGCCTCCTCCCCCTCCTTCGCTAATGGCTGGAGGGAGGGAGCTCTCTTTTAAGAGAGCTTAAAAGTTAGAAGGCTCCGTGCCCTATTTGTGAACGGGGTGCAGAGCCTTCTATCCTTTAAGCTCTTCCCCTCTCCAGCTGGCTGGAGGCACAGGAGAAGAGCTTAAAGGGGAGAAGGCTCCGCGCGCTGTCCGCAAACAAGGTGTGGAGCCTTCTACCCTTTAAGCTCTTCCCCTCTCCAGCTGGCTGGAGGCACGGGGGAAGAGCTTAAAGGGTAGAAGGCTCCCTGCACCATTTGCAAATGCCGTGAGGAGCGTTTTCCCCTTTAAGATCCCTCTCTCCAGCATGCCCAGGAGGCCCTTTAATCTTCAGCTGGCCCGCACATCCCTAGAAGTAATTAGATAATAAAATACAGTAAAGCATATATTGCTGAATATTCTTCTTGTACTGCCCTTATACCTTGCTCTACCATTTAAAGCTCCAGAACTGACCTAAAAATGTCAGAGAAAAAGCTGTTATAGTAATCCTGATTCATTTATCAATAATATTATAATATTTTTCTTTTTGCAAGTTACATAAATATAAATAAAATGGTTATTGATCCTTTCTCTTAGGTTATGATGTGATGTAAAAATTATGTGGATATTTTGGGATAAAATGGAGCGAATTAAATTCTCAAATGGAGTTTTAGGATACAGTTTTCTAAAATAGTATTACCATTTCTAAAGTGGCATTTTAGAAAACAAAATATGTGCACCTTAAAGCTGGAAGGATAGCCAGCAGTCAAATACAAATATGTAGTGGTGTGGTGTAGTGGTTAAAGTGTCAGACCCAGAAGCGTATTCTGACACTGCCATGGGGCTTGCTGAGTGACCATGGGCCAGTTGTAAACATTCAGCATAACCTACTTCACAGGATTGATGTGATGATAAAATGAAGGAGATAAGAATGATACAAGCTGCTTTGCGCTCCCATTGGGGAGAAGGACAGGGTATAAATGAAGTAACCAAACAAACTGCTTCATAAGAGCAAAGGGCTATTTGCGTACACAAAATAAAATTAGATTTTTAATTGAAAACTGCATGTGTATGTATACCCTGTAATAAACAGTTTATTTTATCAGCATTTGCATTCAGATTTGACAGTTCTGTTTACAAATTAAATTTCATTCTAGTTGCATGATATTAACTGAAGTACATAAAATGTGTGCTCACTGCTGTGATATTTTTAATTAACTCTGTCATTTAAATAGGCAGTGAAGATTCTGTCTTGCTTGTCCTGAGTCCTAACAGACTTTAATATGAGATTATAAACATGATACTGTATACAGGGAATTGGTTATACTTAGCGATGCCTCTCTTGGAAATCATAATGCATTCTTTATAGCTGTTATTATCTATTTTGTGTTTCTAATGTTTTAAAAATAAATTTTAGGTAAATAATCTTTCAACTTTTAATTGCTTAAACTCAAATTCTGATTTTTATTTGCTGACAAAAAAGTGCAGTGACAAGTGTGAGGCATGCATGTAAATATACAAAGAATATATTATCTTAAGACTTAAGCAATGACTCTCACAGTTTTCTGGAAATAAATGTCGTAGATTCAGAGCATTCCTTAACATATTCCTAGAATCATCTGCCCTTGGAATTTGAAAAAGAAATATTTCTCTTTCATATTTCCAAACATCCGTGCTTACTAATTACTACTGTATACCTACTGAGTAGTTTCTGTGTTATTTATTCTGTGTTGAATTGCTTATGCTTTGTATCAGCATTGTTTTCAACTCTATATCGGATTCTGCTTGTATTCTAATTAGAGGTGTGCCCCTGCGGGCCAGCTGAAGCCCAGGAAGGGCCCCAGAGCTTCCAGATGTGACCTGAATCGCTTTGGGAAGCTTTGAGTCGGGATTTCCAAATTGGGGCCAGCATGCTGCCTGTGATTCGAAAATCCTGAATCTTTACAGATTGGGTCTGATTCGCGTATTTTTCCTGAATCAGAAACCTGAAGTGAACATCACTAATTCCAATTTCTGCAATCCTTACTTTATTGCATTGTTTTTAAATGTTTGTATTGACCTACACTGTGTAATCCACCTTGAGTCTCAGTGAGAAAGGTGGGCTATAAATGAAATAAATGACAGAAATTAGAGCACTATTCTAGGTCTGAAAATTATTGTCAACATTTTTGTTACTGGGGAAATAATTTCTCAGTAGTTCCAGTGCCTACAAACCTGCTGGGGGGGGGGGATTATGTTGCCATTGTGTATTTATTTGTAAGGATGCATTGCTTTATTTTGCATTTCTAGTCTTCTCCATGTATGGCGAGGAAACAAGACAAGCCTCTTCCGGCACCACCACCACCTGTACGTGATCCTCCACCACCACCACCAGAAAGGCCCCCTCCTATTCCACCAGATAATAGATTAAGTAGACACTTGCATCATCCTGAAAGCGTGCCTTGCAGAGACCAGCCTATGCCACTTGAAGCCTGGTGCCCAAGAGAGTTGTGTGGAACAAGTCAAATTGTTGGATGTCGAATAGTAGGAGGTGATGCTTCACCAAAACCTGGACTCACTGCAAGCTCAAATGTAAACGGAAGGCACTGTCGAATGGGTTCTGACCCAGGATTTCTGCGAAAACACAGACGCCATGATATGCCTGCAGAAGGTGTTAAGGTACACAACCTGCAGTGTGATGCATGAAGTTGTGTCTTAACACCATTTTAGTAGTTTTTTCTTTCTTTACTTTTTACCGTTAATCATGACAGCGTTTCCTATCTAGATTTGCATCAGTTATGAATCCTAGTTTGTAGTAACTTTGCTTAGTTGGTATGTCAGAATGCAGTAATCCTAGTAGTACAGCCACCAGGGCATAGTGATGCAACAAGATTGTAGCCAGAAAAACCCCTTGCGATTCTTGCTGTTGTTGGTTCACAGCAGTAGCAAACAAACCAGGATTTTTGAACAGACTCTGGTTAGTGTTTATCATCTGCTGCACAAACAGTGACTGGTTCAGTAATTCTCAGTTTAACCTAAGTACTCAGTTCAGCTTCTTTTTGTGAAATACCTCGAGATCAGCGTAGGGGTGTGCATCCCAAAAAGATTTGGGTTTGGAAAAAATTTGGAAATACCATAATTCTGAAGCGGCAAGCTGCTACGGAGTTATGGTATTTACTCACTTAGGTATGCTCCGTAAATATTCAGAGCATACTGAAGTGAAGGAGAGCAACTCCCCCCCACCTCCCCACCCCCGGGGCAACCCCTCCACCCCCTGTCCACTTACCTGGCCGGAGGGGCAGGGGGATCAGCGGGGGTGGCGGGCCACGGTGGCAGCATGCACGGCAGCATGAGGCTGCGGTGGCCTGGAGCCAGCAGGCTCCTCTACTGCTGCACCGCTCCTGAGCCTGCAAGGTGGTGGGGAAGGCCAGAGCCGCCTCCTCCGGCCCTTCATGCCTCTCAAATGGCCGCGGCGGCTGTTTTAGGGGCTGGAAGGACTTTCTCCACTGCTCCGCACCCCTGTGGGCGACGGGGAGGGCCAGAGCCACCGCTGCCGCCGACACTGCAAAGGTAAGTGGGGGTGGGAGGGGGTGGGGTTGGGGTGATGTTTAAAGGGCTGGGGCCCTTTAAACTCAGCCCTGAAGCTTTCTGAAGCATTACGAATGCTTCGGAAAGCTTTGCTTCGGGATTTCTGAATCTGCTGGCCCCGATTCGGAAATCCCAGATCTTTAGGGATCGAGTCCAATTTGGGCATTTTTTCCTAATCGGATTCCCGAACCGCACATGCCTAGATCTGAGCACCATTTGCATAAGATTGTATTGACAGGGAACTATCTTGAGGGCATATATTGACAGAGTCAGCAGGTTGGGTAGTGAAATTTGAATGGTGAAAAGTGTCCTTCTTAGGGAACGCAATAAATGGTGAGCTCCACTTTATGCCTGAGAGTTGTGAACTGATTATAATGTGTACAGTTACAATTATCTGTATCTTGCAGATATTTTCAAATGGCCATTTAGGAAATGAAGAATACGATATTCCACCTCGGCTCTCACCCCCTCCTCCAGTTGGCTCTGTCCTACCTAATATGAAGTAAGTTTAAAATCAAGAATGCTGACTGTACTATGTTTCCATTTATGAGAAGATAAGTTTGCTGAAGTTAATTCTGCAACCTTTTAGTAGCTTTTTTTTAAAGAGAAAGTGTTGCTTTGTTTGAAAACACATTAAACTTAATATGCAGAGAAATAATGTTAGATAATATGTTCTGGTTCTTCCACATTTATTGTACGGCAAAACAGTTATATTGGATGACATGCGTGTAATTCTTTATTTATACAGAAGCATGTATTGGTAATGTGCATAAATAAGTGTGATATCAAACCAGAAATTGTATATAGTGAGTCAAGTCAAGTTTATTATTACTAGAGATGGGCACGATCTGCATTACGATCGAAGAAAACCCACAATAATGGCGATCGCACGATTGGAACCCGGCAGATCATGCTTGGGCACAGCCAACGATCCAGCGGTTGGGAGGGGGGCTGGATCGGAGCTTGATCGGGGCGATCGTGCTCGGATCGGGAAGCCAGACACTCAGGCGCCAGTAATCTATTCCCCTGGCAACGGATCCAGGGGAATGCCTGAGCTGTGTTTGTCCTCCTTCTGTCGCCCTGGAAATGCGAATGGAAGCCCAGCTTGCCTTGATCTGCAGGGCTTCCTTCCAACCATGGAGCAGCAAAGCAGTCACCAGCTGGGAGAAGACACTCAAGGGAGGGAGAGGGAAGGGGGTGTTCTGTAGCCATGGGCACTCCAATCTCATCCCTGCAAACCCTGATAGGCAGCTTTGATGGCCAAACACAGACAGCCAAACACACAGATGTCACTGGCATCAGCCACCATTCCTGTATCGCTGGGAACAGCGGGGTGCCCCTCCACTTTTGCCTCCACGATCCATGGATCGGAAACAGGAGATGACTGGTGTGGATCGTTAATTTGGGATCGTCGCCGGCGCAAATCCACGATTAGCTTGATCGGTATTTTTTTTGGGATCGTGCCCACCTCTAATTATTACAGTCTGCGACCAGTACATATAAAACTATTTGCAACTATGTAGTGAAAATGTGTAGTTTGTGTGCCTGATAAACTGTCTCCAAAATTCAAAGAAAACTGATAGAACTACAGGATAGAAAAAATTGACATTAGCTGCTGCTACTTATAATGGCAGTAACAGCTGCAGAGGTGTTCCTTTGTCCTTTGTCAAGAGGAATAAAAACCCTTTCAGGCTCCACTGGATTGGGTCCCAAGGCTTGTTTTTCATATATGTAAAAGGGCATTGCACTTTGTTCCTTAAATTTATAGAAATAGCCCACCCTCAGCTATCAGCCAAAGGCAAAGAGGAACTTTGGGAAAATGCATACTAATGAGCCTAGGAAAATGCTTCATTATTATACATTTGAAAGAAGTGTTTTTTGGGGTTCATTAGTATGCTTTCTCTATCTTCCACCAGTCACAGTTTTATCTTGGTTTCCCTCTGGTCATAATGTGGCCTCTGCTTTTTGTGTTTTCTAATTTATTTTGAATCAACACCTACAATATTGTTAACTTTTCATATAAGGTAAACTTTCAGTAGTGCTAAACTATTTCTTGAGTCAGCCAGTTATCTTTCTAAGCTTACATAAGATTTAAAACAACACTGAATATAGCATTTTCATTTTTTCTTCTTTTAAACTTTCTTTTGCTGGGTGAACTTCTGTAACTTGATGAGCTTTCTCATTTAATGCAAATATCTAACAAAACAGTGTAGTAATTATATAATAGCTGTTAACACTGTTTTTTTCTGTAAAATCATTTTCTGTAAAAATGATGTAAAATGACTTTCTCAGTAGATTTGACTTTCTGTTAGACCTGTTATGTTGGAAACTCTATCTACTTCACTGAGTAAGTATAGCAGATGATGGTAGTGGTCAGCAAAGAAACTTTAATGGTTCTGTTGGTTATTATTACTCACTATAAAGACTGAGGGAATAAGAGCTTTGGCTCCCATTAATTATAAAACTGAAAAACTAACATTTGAAGTCAAACAACTCATATGCTTATAAATGTGTATCTGCAGTACATTTCTCTAAGTCACTCTTGAGTGCAGGAGAAAGTATATACAACTCAATTAAATCATATAGGGGGTTATGATTAGGTTCCTCCTTGAAAGATATGAGCTGTGATCCATGAAAGACACCTGACATCAATACTGTTGCGTATATATTTTTAAATAATTGGTATATCTTTTCTATTCTCTGTCATCTTGAACATAACAAAATGTATTCATAAAGGAAAAATACTTATTTTGAAGGGCTTTGAAAGTGATTTTTAGTCCTTGCAATGTAGCCGTTAATATGCTTTCAGGCAGGAGAAAGGAGTGAACATTTTTGCCTTTGCCTGTTCCCCCCCTCCCTGAAGCCTTCTAACCTGCGTAGCTGTTATTCCACATGTGTCCTGTGAACCCAAGAATAAAATTTTGCAAGGGTCAGAAATGTTTGCTGGAAGTAAAGGAAAGTTGGGAATATCTAGATGGTCAGCAGTCAGCACTTTCCTCTGATGGATTATGGAATCCAACCACAGTATCAGCAATAGTAAATTACAAACAGGGGACTTGCAGGGGCGGGGTAATCCCATTCTCATAGCCTCTGCTACGTTAATAATAATAATAATAATGACAACAACATTCGATTTATATACTGCCTTTCAGGATACCCAGCTGACTCCGGGGTCATGCTCACGATTATAGATTGTTATTTATAACTGATGTATTAGGAAAGGAGTTAGGTAAGAACAACTAATACAACTATTGTATACATTTTTAAACAACATTTCATATAGCATATACGAAGGATACCCTGTGAAACTCCAATAAAATTGGAAGGCGTTCCTAATATTCTCAGAATTCATAATACAATCAGTGTCTTTGCTAATATATGCAGGTGGTACAGATTTAAGAGAGTTTATTGTAGAAAGGTTGGGGCAGACAAATGACATTTGGTCTCTACATTTGGCAGTGATAACCATTTTCAGTCGATTCAGCACTACTGGAAGACAGCCTGTCCCCACCCCCATCCTCGGACCTCAGTTATGAAGCCATAATTGTTGTTGAGGAAAAATACCATGTTAAGTGTGGTATTCCTTTATAATTGTGGAAGAACAATCAGAATATATGAGATTCATGGCTACAAAAGTGAATGAACCATATTAGGGAATTGTGGTTGCTGAGCTTGTGACACATAAAGGTGATGAGAAAGCTCAACAGTGCAATAGATTTTCGGTTCAAGGATAGAACTGTTAGGTATAGTTCTGAAGCATTAATTGTATTAAAATAAAAATAAAAAGCATTAATTATATTAAAATAAAATTTTCAAACATTATGCTTGTGTAAAGGAAATGCAAATTGGACTTAGAACTCAAGATCCCATTATTTAAAAGTATTCCTCAACTAGCTACAAAGTGAGCCTCAGTTTTGAAAATATCAGAAAGCCTCTCTGTCTTTATTTGAAGGTTCGGAAAGCTACCCCTTGTTATATGCTTTCACAATTTTATCACAAAGGACCCTTTTTTGGCAGTGCTTCTGTATGAGTTTTGTGGTCAACATGCTAATGTGGCTATATTAAAGTTTAGTACTACTAAGTAGTAGAGTAAATATGAGTGATGGTATTGGGCAGCAGTTGGAAAGTTGGACTTGGAATAGGGAATAGAGGTGGGCACGAACCAAAATATGAACCAAAGTTCGGCACGAACTGGGCCAGTTTGTGGTTTGCGAAAGGGCGGTTCGTCAGAGCCCCATTTCTGATGGACTTCCACAAACTTTAGGCCAGTTCATTTGGTTCATTTTTTGGTTCGTCACTGCCTGGCACTGATCAATCAGTTTCTTAGGCAATGGGGGATGAGTTTTCTGCAGACCTTCTGACCCAGAAATAACCTTCTGCTTACTTGGAAGTGATGATTTGCTGACCCAGAAGTGATGTTTTCACGAGCCAAATGAACCGGTTTGTGAACCGGGGTAGGTTCATGAAAGTTTGTGGTTCGTGAAACGTGATGAACCATGAACCACACAGTTCAGTTTTTTCCCGGTTCGTGCCTGTTTCAAATAGGGAACTATCGGTATGAATCCCTGCTTATCGTGAGCCCAGTGTGTGTCTGTCTCTCTCTCTCTGTCTCCATCTCTCTCTCTCTCTCTCTCTCACACACACACACACACACACACACACACAGTCAAGTTACCTCATCTTGCAGGTCTGTAGTTCTTTTGAGAAAAGATGGAATATAAGTATGAGAATAAGCTAACAATATGCAGTTGTGCTGTTTCAAATAGTAGGTCACATGGATTCCTTTGCAAACTGATCATGTATGCTACCTATTTTCTCTGTGTTGAATGGCTGGGGAAACAGCTGTCTCTATGTGTAGACCTTTTCTTTCATCAGAATTAAAAATTTCAAGTGTAGATGACATCAACTCCTATATCAAGATTTTCATATACACCTGTAATTTTATTAGTGCCAGTCATTTATTAGGCAACAGGAAAAGAGGTGAAAGTGAATGGCTGATTCTGTCTTGATGTCATTATCATGCCCCACATGCTTGTTTCTAGGGATATCTGGTTTGTCACTCGGAGTGCTAGGCTAGATGAACCTTCACAGATCTCCTCTTATAATGAAAGGGCAAGATTTAGACTTTAACTTAGAAATAAAGAGGACTAAGGGGGGGTCAAAGTTGAGATTTATATAAAGTTATAAATAGTGTGGGCAAAGAGGATGGAATACTTTTTCTTCCTCTCCTGTAACACTAGAACTTGAGGTGATGCATTGAACTTGATGGGCAATAGATTCAGTGCAAAATATAAAGCCACATTGAGCCAATAGGAAATTATTTAATAATTAATAAAATAAAGCAGTAATCTGCACAGTGTGTAATTATGGGATTCACTGTCACAAGATGTAGTGATGGCCATTAGTTTAGGTAGTTAAAAAGGGTGCTGCTCAATTTTGGGGAAGATAGCTAACAGCCATTGATGATGGCTAGATGAAATCAGTATATTCAGAAGCAGTACACCTCTGAACAGAAGATTCTGTGGAGTAGCAGCAGGAGGAGGCTGTTGCATACATTACCTGCTTGTAATGTTTCCAGAAACATCTGGTTGGTTGGACATTGTGAGTAACTAGCTGGACCTTTGATTTAATCCAGCAGGATAAAATATGTGATAGCTAAATAAATCATAGCTAATTGAACTATCATATTTCAAACCAGTTCAGGACTTGAACCCTAGCTATTTTTAGTTATGATGTATTTCCTTAACCCAGTTAATATAAGATAGGTGTACAAACAAACCAGGTTCCTGCTTACTGAAGTTAACTTGTTACATTGTCTTTTCCACAGAATCCACAGATGGTATTCCACTCATTCCTGCCTTGGCAACTCGTAACCAATTAATTTTGAGTGAATTAATAAAACAGGATTGAGTAAACCAGGTTTACCAATTTCACAGGTCTGAGAATCACCTTTCAACCTGTGTTCTCAGACGAATAAACATTCTGGATATAACATTCAGTCTGTTGTAAAAGAAATTAAGTCAGGATCCAGTGTTACATAGATAGGCTTATTGTGCTCCATAGGATCAGCAATCAGCCTTCAGTTGAGATATTATATTGTCGGGTTAGGGCTACTCCATATAAAATATGTTGTGTTTAATTGGGGTACATGCAAGAGGCATAAACAGCACCTGATGTTTAGGCATCTGATGTCCTTTGGCTCCCTCTACAGAAGGTGGTTAAATATTACATTGCAAAAACTTCAATTTCAATTTCACAGATCTTGTGTGAAGATCAGTCTTGAATTGTTCTGTCAATAAAGTGACTTCTGCTTCACATTTTTGTTTTTAATTATCACATTTCTTTTTTCAAAGATACGAATTTTAGTGTCAGTTTAAGAAAGCACAGTCTTCAGATCTTCAAATTGCATATAATAGTTGCAGGTCTTCCACTTCGCTATAAATGTTTTTACATACTTACAACTTTTCCATGGTAGCCAGTGTGAGCATATGCATAGCCAAGGGTCATTTCGTAGAAAAAGAGCTGCAGGAACTCATTAGCATAACTCATTAGCATATACCACACCCCCTGACCTCACCTGTCCTGCCTGTTTTGGACCCAATCCTGGCAATTCAGGGCCGAAATTGGGCCCAAAATGGCAAAAGGGGGCTGAAAATGGCTGAAAAGGGGCCCAAAATGGTCAGAATTGGGCCACTGCTGAGCAGGAGAGTGATCCACCACCCATAAGAGGCCTGATCCTGGCGGTTTTGGGACCAATCCTGGCTGTTTTAGGCCCAATCTTGGCCATTTTGGGCCCAATCCAGGCCAAAATGGCCAAAAATTGGGTGGGCGGGGCCAACTGACGTGACCTCTTTGGAGAACTACTGGAACTGCGTTCCTGAATGTTCCCCCTCAAAATGAGCCCTGTGCATAGCTTTCCCTCAGTATGAGTAACATCTTGAATTATGATAGCAGAGAACACATCTTGAATTCTACACAGATGAAAATGGTGGTGAGAGTGTAATTCTTTGTACCATTCTTTCACAGCAGATGTAAAGATTTTGGGGGGTGGGTAAAGATTTCAGTTTTCTGTCACCTGAACAAACTCATAGTAATTGCTGAAAGTCTAGAGACTTATGTATGGGATGTAGAATGTGAGGTATCATGGGACACTGTTCTGTTCTGGATGCTTTTTAATATTTGACCATTGAAGGAGATCATAGCTTGAGAATTGTGTGTCTTTAATATGCTGAACAATTATCTGACAAAGAGAGCTGTGGTTCTTGAAAGCTTATGTTACAATAAAGTTGGTTAGTCATAAAGGTGCAACTGGACTCTATTTTGCAACTACAGACTAACATAGCTAACTCCTTTGGATCTTGAATATGCTGATGATTTTTCTAATTAAGTCTCCAGAAGCTTCAGGCTCCTTCCCAGTCAATGCTTGGATGCCATGGTCAAGTGAATAACAGGAAGCAACTGAAGCTTAATCTGTAGGTGTGTTATCATTCATCAGTCGCCTCTAACCTATGGCAACGCTATGAATGAAAGACTTACAAAACATCCTATCATTAACAGACTTGCTCAGATCCTGCAAACTGGAGGATATGGCTTCCTTTATTGAGTCAAGCCATCTCATTTTAGATCTTCCTCTTTTCCTACTGTCTTCCACTTTTCCTATCGTTATTGACTTTTCCAGATAATCTTGTCTTCTCATGATGTGACCAAAGTACGATAGCCTTAGTCTTGTCATCTTAACTTCTAGGGAGAATTCAGGTTTGATTTGATCTAGTACCCACTTACTTGTCTTTTTGGCTGTTCATGGTATCTGCAAAACTCTCCTCTGGCACTACATTTCAAATCAATTTTCTTCCTGTCAGCTTTCTTTACCGTCCAACTTTCACATCCATACATAGCAATGGGGAATACCATAGTTTGGATTATCTTGATCTTGGTTCCCAGAGAGACATCTTTATCTTTAAGGGTCTTATCTAGTTCTCTCACAGCTTCTCTTTCCAGTCCCAATCTTATGATTTCTTCATTGCAGTCTCCCTGTTGGTTGATGATTGAGCCAAGGAATAGAAAATCTTGAACAACTTCAGTTTCCTCATTGTCAATTTTAAAATTGTGTAATTCCTCAGTAGTCATTACTTTTGTCTTCTTGATGTTCAATTGTAATCCTGCTTTGGCGCTTTCTCCTTTAACTTTCATCAGTAGTCATTTTAATTTCTTCAGTATTTTCTGCTAGTAGTGTGGTGTCATCTGCATATCTCAGATTGTTAATGTTTGTTCCACCAATCTTCACACCACCTTCTTCTTGATCTAATCCAGCTTTCCTTATGATATACCCTGCATAGGGGTTGAACAGGTAGGGAGATAATATGCATCCTTGTCTGACACCCTTGCTAATTGGAAACCATTCTGTTTCCCCATCTTCTGTCCTGACAGTAGCCTCTTACTCAGAGTACAGGTTGCGCATCAAAACAATGAGATGTTGTGGCACTCCCATTTCTTTTAAGACTCTCCATAGCTTTTCATGATCCACACAGTCAAAAGCTTTGCTGTAATCTATAAAACGCAGGCTGATTTTCTTCTGAAATTTCCTGGTATGTTCCATTAGCTATTGTAAATTTGCAATGTGATCTCTGGTGTCTCTTCCTTTTCTGAATCCAGCTTGAACATCTGGCATTTCTCATTCCATATATGGTAAGAATCTTCGTTGTAAAATTTTGAGCATCACTTTGCTTGCATGGGAAATTAACGTGTTAGTTGCTACACTCTTTGTCATCCCCTTTTTTGGATTTGGAAGGTAGACTGAGCATTTCCAGCCTGTGGGCCATTGTTTTTTTCCCATATTCATTGACAGATTGTTAAGATTCTGATAGGCTTCATTTCTGTAGCTTGAAATAGCTCTATTGGTATTCTGTCTACTCCAGGTACTTTGTTTCTCCCAATTTCTGTGAGTGCAGCTTTTACTTAACTTTCTAGGATTTCTTTTCTTTATCAAAAGCTTCTTCATCGAAAGTATTTGTTATCCTTCCATCTCTCCCTCTTGGATACACATCTTAATGCAGTAAGGGGGTTTGAGTGTGTCAGTGAAGTTGAGAGCAACACCGTCAGGAGCACAGGCTTGGTCAAGAGTCTAAACTCCTGGAAGAGTCACTCAAGGTGGAATGGTCAAAACTGAGACACCAGACTAAGATGAATTCAGCCCCTTCAGGAATCAACAAACATATCAGCAGAAGAGAACTGAATGTTCCACTGGTGATGGCAGCAGAGGAATTCTTGAAGGTTAGCTACTGGGCGGCAGCAGTAGTGGTAGGTGACACTGGTGGAGGATCTTTAACAGACAGTGACAGTGTCATTTCAACTAACCCTGGTTAGTACTGCTAATCTCTTACCTTGAAACCCCTAAGATGAGACGATCCAAAATAAAAAGGATACAGGGCTGAAAGACAGGACCCCAGGTCAGATGGCACTCAGTTGGCTACTGGGGAAGAGCTGAGGACAAGTTCAGGTAGCACTATTCTTAATGATGGGACTGGATTAAAGCCAAAGGGACGTCCAGTTGCGGATGTAAATAGGTGCAAAAGGAACATCCAAAGCTGTGCAACAGACATAATAGGAACATGGAATATGAGAAGTATGAAGCCAGGTAAGCTAGAAATCGTAAAACAAGAAATGAAACATTTAAACATTGCGGTCCTGGGTGTGAATGAACTAATGTGGACCGACTCAGGACATTTTCAGTCAGAAAATCATGAACGCAAAAGAAACAGTGTTGCTCTAATAATGAGGCGAGACATAGCACAAGCAGTTAAGAGCTACAACACAAAGTCAGACCAAGTAATATCAATCAGATTTCTGGGAAAGCCTGTTAACATAACTATCATTCAAGTTTATGCTCCAGCAACAGTTGCTGAGAGGAAATCAAAACCTTTTATTCAAGTGTCCAAAAAGAAATTGATCGTACACCTAAACAAGAGATGCTGATAATCATAGGTGACTGGAACACAAAAGTAGGAGATAAAGCAGAATCAAACATAGTTGGAAAATTTGGACTAGGATCACGAAATGAAGCAGGAGAGCACCTCATAGAATTTTGTGAAGCCAACAAACTGTTCATTGCTAATACATGCTTCAGGCAACCTAAAAGATGATTGTATACATGGAAATCACTGAGTGACCAGTAAAGGAAGGAAATAGATTACATAACTGGAAGAAGAAGATGGAAAAGCTCTGTTCTCTGTGCTAAAACAAGACCAGGAGCTGATTACAATACAGATCATGAGTTGCTAATATCAAAAATTAGAATTAAGCTGAAGAGAAACACTAAGTGAATCATAGTGCCAAAATACAATCTAAATATTCCTGAAGAATTTAAAGATCCAAATAAGGAACAGATTTGCAATACTAAGTTTAATTGATCATGAGTGAGAAGAATTATGGGCTGAAACCAGAGATATTAACAAGGAAGAATGTGCAAAGACTATACCTGTAGCCAAAAGAAAGGAGAAGTCTAAATGGATGACTGAGGAAACTTAAAATTGCTATAGACGAGAAGCAAAAGCAAAAGGCGACAGAAATAGGGTCAAAATTCTAAATGCAGCTTTTCAGCGACTTGCACACAGATCCCCCATAGTTGGTTTTCAGAAAGACAGCTAAGACTTTCTTGTTTCTGTGCATATATAGGCTTCTATTTGTGTGTTTGTAACTTGATGGAATTTATGTAACTTGATGGAGTTTGCATAAGAGGCTTTTAATGACATGCTCTTAGAATGAAAGGTGGGGTATAAATGTTTTAAAATAAATGATAAAGCCATGGGTTTATAGAACTAATGTTTCTTGGATCCTGAGCTTTATTTTTATGATAAACACGAAAATAAAAAAAATGAATTGGGGCAAGTTGGTTTAGGCTGGAATTGTGATTTTTCTTATAGCTTATAACTTTGCTAACATTCTTTATGCTCACACAAGCTTTATATTCTTTGCAGAGGAGTTAGCCGTGTTAGTCTGTAGTAGCAAAATCAAAAAGAGTCCAGTAGCACCTTTAAGACTAACCAACTTTATTGTAGCATAAGCTTTCGAGAATCACAGTTCTCTTAGTCATGTGCATATGACAAAGAGAACTGTGATTCTCGAAAGCTTATGCTACAATAAAGTTGGTTAGTCTTAAAGGTGCTACTGGACTCTTTTTGATTAAATTCTTTGCATGTCATCTTTCTGCCCTTTAGTATTGCTGCTCATGTATTGTAACCTTAAGTTTTTTAAGAAATATAATGTTTAAATTTCTTCAATGCCTGTGCTCTTATCTTTTTCTGCTGTTACATCTGCTGAAAATAAAATGAAATAAAATTAAAAATTAAATTAAATTAAGCATCCAATGCTCTCAATAATATCTAATTGAAAAAGTGGCAATAATCTAATGTTAGTCTAATAGGAAAGTCCTCTTATCTTATAAATGGAAGATGAGGATTGCTGATATTTTAGCCAAAGTTTTGTATATATAATCATAAGGTATCTGAAATCACTGGGGTTGGATGACTTTGAGCCAGTCATGCTGTGAACCTGATTTACCTTACAGGAGGCCACCCGCAAACCTAACTATTAAATATGTCTGTTTTCTGTAAAAAGATTTATCTAGGCTTGTTATATTTTTCTCTTGAGGTGTCCTGTTCCTGTTGTAATTTCCCTCCCTGAGAAACCAAGGGAACATACAGAAGATGATGAGTATAAGATTCCTTCATCCCATCCTGTGTATTTGACATCACAGTCACCTCATTGCCATAATGTAAAGTCTCACATCCGGTAAGGTAATTTGAAAGTAATACAGAATAGCAATTCAGTATGATTTTGTATCCTTAGTTGTCTTTCTTGAGTGAACTAAGAATATGTAATTGCAATAAAGTTTGTTTAGACTTTCACATACCCCTTTTTCTGATCCTGATCCTAACTACTAAATAAAGAAGCAGTAATAATGTTGTAATTTTGCTTAGTCCAAGATACAGAACAAAATCTTCAGAATTTAGGAAAAAATAAAAGCTGTTAAAATTTTTATTGAACTATGATTTTCATGGTTCTTAATTGATGATATAAATTATTCTTAAATTGAACTTGTATTTGTACTTTTCTCAAATATTGCAGCATTTTGATACAAGCTGGAAGTCCTCAGCTTGTTCACTATGGATGCATCAGTTTAGAAGTAGAATATTTCTAATATAGTAAAAGCATTGTTGTCTGGAATTGGAGTTGCCTGTTAATCAAATGTGCCAAACATTCAATCTTGTTACTGTGCCCTACCCTCTACCCAGAGGAATCTATAGCAACCAGCCTCCACGCAACTGGGAATGTTATGGCAATAGCTCCAGTGCCTGTCAGGACCATTCCCTCTGAGCTGTGGAGCCAGGTGCTCTGGACACCTCTGGTGGAGATGGCTTACAATAACTCCAGGCAGGAAGGAGGCACCCGAGGATGATATTAGCAGGCAGCATTGGTTGCCAAAATTAACAACATCTGGAAGCACCAAGCTGGTCAGCTGGAGAGGCAGGAGTGGTAACAATGCATGCCTGAAAACTCAGGGATATTGTCTGATCCTCAGTACTGGTGAGTTTTTGAAATTTGAAGGCAGTGATGAGAATTTAAAATTCAGTAAACACAAGATAGCAGTTATTAACAGAAAGGAAAGCCATTCTTAATTTTTTAAATTCTTACATCAAAAATAAAATCAAATGCTAAGTGTGCTTTCTGTATCATAGACCAACCAACTAACCATTTAACTAAATATTTAGTTAATTTATTAGTTAAAGCCTATAACCCTAATTTTAAAATCCCATTTAAAAAATGTTCTCAGTAATTCCTTACATACAAGAACAGTAAAAAATTGAAAAAAACACCACAATTCATGTGGAAGTTCTGCTGAACAAGTTCTACAGAAATGAATGAGACCTATATCATCAGTTTCTCTTTAAACCTGCGCTGACTTGGTAGCTCTTTAGGCTGGAACAGCTCATTTTAAGCTTTATTTATTTGGGAAAGTATGGTGTTCATCTTTGTTCTTCTGTGCACTCTCACATTGGGACTGCGCACATGCAGGCCTGCCAACCGGAGAAGTTTTTATCACTTCCATAATGCTCCACTAGGGGGCCACTTCTCCCAGTCACATCTCATCCTGCTTTCGTGCCTAAGGTGTCACATGAGTATGTCACCACAGTGAGAAGAACCTCTCTCAAGGGGTCTATTAATTTTTAACATCGAACGTTTTGTTTGAAGAGAAAATTAATAAATTTTGGATTAACTTCACTCATCCTTACATATTGCGTGTTTTGAGGAGGTTTTTAACTGGCTAGTTTGACTTTCGCTTGTAGTAACTGCTACTCCTCAGGTTACCTCAGACTGTATTGTTTTGTGAGGTACACTGGATATAATTCCGACAGGCTCTTTTCCTCTGGCAGCTGTGTCAACTGCCTTGGTGGAGCATCTACTCATCTGAAACATAAATAATCCAGCAAGCTACAGCCCCAGGCAGCGAAATCATCTGCCACTAACAGGCGTCCAGGAAGTGTCAACACCCCCCCCCCCCCCCGCATTTAAGTTGTCTGTCACTGATGGGTGTTTGGGAAGCTCCAACGTAAGGCATCTACTGATAGGAGGCTTTTAAGGAGCTATGACCAGTTAAGTCATCTACCGCTAAAGGGTGTCCACCGGGCTTTGATACTTTGGTAGTGGGTTGCCTGCCGTGAAGGCGCGCCCATCTTGGGCTGGACCAGTGAGGTAGGAACCAATGGTGAAAAATATCATGCTCCAAAACCTCTTTCAGATCTCAGACCTTTCTTGAAGCTGAGATCCATCGGATCCAAAATTTTTCTCAGAATCAGGGTCCTTCAGATCCAAGACCTTCCTCACATCTGAGACTTACGTTGGATCCAAGACCTTTCTTCAGATCCTTACTTTGGATCCGAGACCTTTCCTTCAGATCCAAGATTTCGCTCGGATCCAAGACTTCCTTTGGATCAGAGCAGAACCAAGGCTTCCTCAAAACTAGAAAAAAGACACTCCCCCCTGATGCAAAGCTCATCAGAGATGATGATCATCTCCAGGTGCTAAGGTTGAGGGGGTTGGCTTCAGTCAACCTGAGAGAGGGAGCTGCAGACAGAAATTAGAACTGTGTTCTGCTGCTGGACCTTCCTAGATGCCCATCACCACTATTGGATCAGAGAATTTTCCCCGATTGGATCCAAGAAATCAGAATCAACAGTAAGAACCAGCACGATGCCTTCTCATTCAAGTACGTCATTGGTGATGTAATGGTAAGCATAGCAACCTTCCAAGCAGGTGAATGGGTTCGATTTCTGACCAACACAAAATCTTTTTAGAGCCCATGACACGCTGCTGTGATTGGATCCGGGAAGGGTCCGTCACCTGACGACAATGTGGAACAGAAATCTATTTCCTTTTATGGGGATCTTTGAATGCTTCCCTTACAAGTCTTGGACTTCTTTTTCATTAGGTCAGAGGGCTAGGAACAAGTCTCTATCCTGATTAAATTTCCATCATAGCCTTCCTATCCACGGAATCATGCTGTACGATCATTGACAATTAATGGCTGGAACTCCATCTTGGGTGCGTCATCTCCACTGGTTACAGAATTAATACATCAGAATTTCCACCTGATATTATACTCTATCCCCTCACCCCATGTTTAGGGCAGAGAACTTGATGGACTGGGCAAAAGCCAATATTCTGCCTGAGTTTTTAAAAATCTGCACATTGCTAAATATTAAACTATTATAGATGACTACCTTCCACATTTCAGGGAGAAGTTGCCATCTGATATCACTAACCTCCCAGTGTGAAATTCTGTAGTCGCCCTGTTACTGAGTGGAAGCTATAATGCTGTCTATGCAGCAGATGAACACAGTTGGACATGCTGTAGATGCCTCACCAGAAGTAGGGCAGAAATGACGTTTTTGGAGCATCACCCCAGACTTAGACCCCCCCCCCCCGTAACTAAGTTAGAAATAGAGGACTCTGTTTGGGGGTGCTTCCCTTCTTTCTCACTCAGATGAGTGGAATTCTCAGTAGAAAAGAACTCTTGGGGTCACTAACACAACTGATCAGTGTTACAGCATCCCTCCAGTTTATCACCATTACTCCAGGTGGGAAGAAGGGTTCTGTATAGTCCTGAAATCTTCACACACTTACAATCTCAAGGACCCTAAGGTTCTACTTAAAGGTTTGTTTTTCGAATCGTTTTCAGGTCTTAGCTATAATTGACAATGACCATGATTTAGAGTCAACTAAGAGGAAGAAAAAGGGAAAAGTTTCTCTATATATATATTACTTGCTGCAGGTGCAAATAATTCCTCATTAGATTAGAGAAAGAAAATTGGTTCCTCAAGGTAAAGGGGCCATTCAAGGAAGTCCAATTATGTCTTCTTTGCCACATTTTTATACTAGTACGTAAGAAAAATATGGCTGTTTTTAGCCTATACTTAGCCTATACTTTTAGCCTTCGTTGGTTATCCATTATCTATCTGACATCTGATAGATGAATGATTACCAACGTGATGTTAATAATGAATAACCAACAAAGGCATTAAACAAATTTTGGCCAGGAAGAAGAGACTTCGAAATGAGCAGGAGTACAAGCTGGCAGGCTCGTTGCCTATGCCTACATATTGGAACTTTTGACTGCCAGTCTGTTCCACAATATTGAAGTTTTGTTCCACTGATAATACGCCTCTCAAACGTTGCTGGCATCCATCTCCTACCTATTCAAAAGAAACTATAAAAAATTGTTAGAGACTGATCACGGACTTGCCTTGGACCTACCTTGTTATGTTATATTCTTGTAGTCGTATATTGATATTAACATAGTTTCATTGTTTGGTTACACAAATTAGCACTTGCACTTTAATTAATTAATATAGTGTATTTGGATTAACACTTGGTAGTGTTTTTAATCTCCTTGGGTAGTTCCCAGTCCAAAAAGCTCCCTTGGGTGTCCTGCAACACTCGGGTGTGTTCAAGGAAAAACAAACAAACCTCAAACTTAATTTTTTTCTTGAACACACCTGAGTGTTGCAGGATACCCAAGGGAGCTTTTCTAGTTCCCCGTTCCTCCTGCAGACCTGAACTCTCGAGATTGGCTTCTCTGATGGATATGAAGAATTGTTTTAGGAAGAGGACATCCTAAGAAGTCCCTCATACCACTCGTGAAATCATGCAACAGAAATGAAAGGCAATCAGATCTTGGTCTTCATTCACTTCAGTTTAGTTTCCTTTTATTCATGCAAATCCACAGAATGGCCACTTTCATGTTAAATATAAAACGTTCAATACATTGTTATGATTCCAACTGGGTTCGTACAAAGCCTACTCCATACTTTCTGTTATAAATTTGTACGTTTCTATCAGTGACTAAATTCTGATGGCCCACAGGGAGTATGTGTTTTGTTATGATTCAAAACATCTGAATCCCCAATTTCTGACTACCCTTTAATAGATATGCTAGCCATAGTATAAACAAAGATGTGATTATTGGCTGAACATATAAATGATTATTTGATTTGTAAGGTTAAGAAGAATCACTGATACTGTTATCTGCTTTTTGTATTCATTCACATAATAGAGTACTGATTTTTGCTGATTTATTCATTACAAACATTCATATTTTGACTACAATTTCTTATTTTATTTATGAAATAAATGATTCTTCAGACTCTAACCTAGAAGGTTTTTTTTGTAAACTGTAATTGAAAATTTAATTAAAAATTGTACTGATGGCTTCTAGTTAGTAGTCCCTGTTGAGGTGCCATGAAATGTTCAGTGTGCTTATTTTTAGTTATTAGTTATTTTTCATATACTTACAAACAAATATGTTGAGATTTACATATACCAATATAATGAAGACATTGGTTTGGATCTTGTGACACATGAAGAGAAGTTGTTCATGGAAATGTTACTGCCTTCTATCTGCACTTCATTAAAAGCTGCTTCAGAAATTCATGGTACTCTTGGTTATGAGGCAGTAGTGCATGCACAACAGAAAATATACCCTTTGTATGCGTTCATCAAAGACCTCTCCCAGAAGCGGGGAAGGCAGTGATTTCTGCTGATTCCCCACAAAACCTGTTCATGATTCTTTGTGTCCAATTTAGTACACTTTGAGTTAATTGGTGGTAATTCTACTGCCATTTATTTCTATTCAGAGAGTTGTTGTATTGCTCAAAGATATTTCATCCTTTTGTGGGGGAAGATAAGATTTCTGCTGAAGCTTACCCAAAATAAAACAAAAGCTTTGCACTCAGCAGAAGTTTATTTTCCTTTGTGACCAGCTGACTTTCATTATTTGTATTTTTATCTCTGATTTTAGTGTATGTGAGAATGGTCAGTGCTCGGGAACAATTAATGAAATGCACAGTGCGGCCTCTGAGCTGAAAAGATTGAAACATCCAGAAATAGGTATTTCATCTCATTTGTGGTTCCCTCCAAGTCTTGAAGAGCATTAATCCAAGATTCTACTTTTGAAAGTGCAATTAAACCTTTGTTGTTTTGTTGTCTAGGAGATGCCTTTGATCCCACAGTTCCAGTACCTCTGCCACCTGCACGCCCTGCTATCAGGGACAACTTGAAACATGGCCCGGTACTCAACAGGACACCTTCTGATTATGACCTTCTGGTACATCCTCTAGGTTGTATACTCTTTTGAATCTCCTAATACATGCTTGCTATAGTATGCTATGGGAAACAAAAAAAATCTTTTTGGGGTGTTTGTGGGTACGTAAATAAAATATGTATGAATTATAAGTGAAATGTGCAAATTAATTCCCCCCACCCCCCAAGCCAGTGGTTAGGAAAGTTTTGAAGATGCAGTATCACGTGGTTAGGAAGAGGGCTGCAGTGAGCGGATGAAATGTGAAATAGTCCAACCTCCCTCTGCTATCAGTGTCTCTTATATTCTTGGAATTGTAACTGGAAGAGTATTGTTAGGTGTGATTTTGCCAAATTCTGCTTCCTAACTGCAACCCTCATGCCCTGAAGTATGTTATCCATGAAGCTTACTCAACCCTCCAGCATCAGCTTTTTGGGTGTCACTGGAGCACTTGGGCAGGAAGAAAGGTCCTTATGATTGGTAAAGTTCAGCCTAGTATCTTTAGATAGTGACACTGTACATGTAACTATAATGTCACCAGCAGTAGGAAAACAATCGCCACACACACACACACACCCAGCACTCTCTTCTAAACTTCAGAACTAGATTTATAGTTAAACTGGATTAATAGCCATGCAGATAAGGGAAGTTGCAGTGTGGAGAAGCTAGCAGAATCTTACCTCTTCCATCTGCAGAGCTGATGGTAATTAGGTTCTAGCTCATTGCACTGAAGTAAATACACCGCATATATATGTAAATAAAAACTAAGTGGTATGTTTGATTACTTAATCAGAATGGTCTGTGGTTGCCAACCTCCAGGTGGTAGCTGGAGATCTCCCAGAATTAAAACTGATCTCTAGGCCACAGAGATCAGATTCCCTGCAGAAAATGGTTAGAGGGTGAACTCCATGGCATTATACACTGCTAAGGTTCCTCCCTTCCTCTAACCCCACTTGGAGCTGGCAACCCTAGAGTGGTCAAATACTTTATTACATTATACTACAGGAGAAAAATACTCCTGTAGTGAGTTAGATTTTACAAGCTTTTTCATTTACATGGGAGGTGATACTTTCACCATTTTTTTTACTGCAGCCCCTGTGCTGTGGTGCTTTTTATTTACTTATCAGGGTCTTCTGATCTTCAGTTAGAAATATTCAGGTATCACAAGGAGCTGCTAAGGAGAAATAGAAACTTGGAAATAATGCCCTCCCTGCGACAAAGCTCATAGGATCAACCTAGTGTATTTCAAGTATTTTAAATTAACTTTTTTAAAGTCGAAATATGTAAGAAAACAACAGCATAAGTTTCAGAAAGCTCTTTTGGCATTGTGCATTTGGGGTTCTTCCAGGTCTCATGCTGCTGTTTTTTTCTGACAGCAGATTTTCATTCTGTTTTGGAGATCACTTCACAAGCCCCCATGAAGTTTGTGCAGTTGGCTGCTGCTGGAAGAGAATGCTAAAATCTTTTTTACACAAGGAGTTTACTATAGAGTCTATCATATCTTATCTTATAATTTGCTAATGTGTGTGTATGTGTCGTAAGTGATCAGAGAGCAAAGGTAGAAAAGCAAAGTAAAATTTTAAGAACTATTTAGGAATTGTAATGAGAATAGGAATTGTTTTTCCTGTGTTGAAATGTAATGGTAAATGTTTTGGTTTACATTATACAAAACAGATTGTTGGTGTACTTTTTCTGTTTATATACATATTAAAGACAAAAAAATTGAAGTAATTTTTTTAAAAAAGGAATGGTAAACCATTTCTACTTCTTTCTACTTACTCACCTTTGGCTCCTGGCACTTTTGGGTAGTTGGCCCTAACTGCTTAGCTTATCAGTATTTCCTAGCAATAGAACTATATGTTAAACCCAGTTCATAGAACTGTGCATAGATGTGTCCACTGATGTTGGTAATTTATGGCACATATTATTTACTAAAATAAAATTTTCTTAAGCCTGTGGTGAAAGCTTTACAACCTAGATAATAGCTCTAGAAAGAAACAGATAGCATGCAGTAAAAGGTCACTCGCAGCATGTTTTTAAGTGCTGGTTTGTGCTAAATAAAAATGAGGCTTACAGCTTCATTACTGGAGTTGCTAAACTATGAAGTAAGGGTCTCTCTTGTGGCCAGCAAAACCAATTTTAAATTCTAATTATATAATTAATGAAGATATATAATTATTTTTCTATAAACACAGGAGAAGATGCACCTGACAGTGCGCCACCCTCACTTCCTCCACCACCACCCCCTGCACGCCACAGCCTCATTGAGCAAACAAAACCATTTGGTGCAGGAAGCAGACCTTTATCAGGACATGAACTTTACCTTCCTCCTGCAGGTAACAGTTAAAGCCATAAAAAATATAAAATTGTAGTAGATAGATTAAGCAGACAAATAAAATTGTATTGCAAGTATTAGTTAGCATTGTGAACATTTCCCAACTATAAATTTGCAGAATTAAATTTAAGGCTGCAAATACAAAATTAAGAGGAAAACAAAGACTTGATTTATTACATTTTCATAAAGCAATTTCAATTAGACAGGATTTGCTTTGTATATACATGTGTTCTAGAGGTGATTGTGAAGTCCAGTTAGAACAGATTATGTACTTATTGGATATAATCCCAGTCTAGAGAAGTGTGACAAAGTTTGATGCTTGATCCTGGGGCTTTGAGATTCAGTTCAGGCATTTGTACATCTAAGTGCCTGACTTGGGATTTTTACCAGTTATCTACAGTTCATCATTGTGGCTTCTGTACAGCCCCCATTGGGACTGCACATGCACAACCAGCTGCAGAAAAGATTTCCAGTTTTCTGGTGTACTAGGACCCCCTCCTTTTGGTGCTTCCCTGCCAAATGCATTACATGACCAGGGGGAGAGGTGCTACTCCTCTTTTTCCTACCGCAAAGAGAGGATCTCCATTGCTGTCCTCCATTTTCCCCTCACTTCATTCTTGATGGTGCGGAGGTTTGTTTCTCTTGAAAGTCTTTTGTCACCAGTAGTCATTCTAGTGAGGAATAAACTACATTTGGAAAAAAAAAGGTTTCTGATTTTCCTTCTGTCGTTATGGCTGAAAAAGAAATCTCTTTAGGATTGTGCCATCTTTGACTTAAAAGTAGCTCTGATAAATGCCTGTAATAACAACAACAACATTCGATTCATATACCACCCTTTGGGACAACTTAATACCCACTCAGAGCGGTTTACAAAGTATGTTGTTATTATCCCCACAACAAAACACCCTGTGAGGTGAGTGGGGCTGAGAGAGCTCCAGAGAACTGTGACTAGCCCAAGGTCACTCAGCTGGCTTCAAGTGAAGGAGTGGGGACTAGGGCTGTGCAAGCCCTGGTCGCTTCAGGTTTCCCGCTTTGGGTTTACCTGGACCGGGAAACAGCTTCGGGTAAAGTGTATTTCCGAAGCGGCAAGCAGCTTCGGAAATACAGCTTTGTAAAGCTTCGGGTTTGCCTCAGAAAGATTCGGGTGTCAATTTCACTTCCGGCTTTCGGGTGCCCGGGGGGGGCAATTTCTTTCCGAGGCAAACCAAACTTGGTGGGGCCTTCTCCTACCTCTTCTCTAACAACCCCCCAAGTTTCAGAAAGTTTGGACTTTCTGAACATGGCCCCCCAAAGACAGTACCCCCATCCTCCTCCATTCGCCATTATTCCCAATGGGAAAAACAGGCGACCTTTCTAGGTTGCTAGGGGTGGCATTTTGCAAGCAAAATGCACCCAACTTTCAGGGGCCCTTCTCCTACCTTTCCTCCCACCCCCCCACCAAGTCTCAACCAGCTCCCACTTTGGGGGGCCATTTTATGGCCTCCCAAAAAGCTGCCCTTAGCCCCCCTCCTTTTCTCCATTATATCCTATGAGTGGGGGAAAAGAAGAGGCTTGTCTGGCTAGGGGTGGCATTTTGCAAGCAGCTGGCAATAGAGATCAGCAGCAGCAAGTAAAAGCTTCCCGTGCTTAAAAAAAAAAAAAAGGCGCTCATGCGGCTGCTCGCACAGCCGCTCCGAAGCGACCCGAAGCAACACAAATCGCTTTGGGTTGCTTAGCTTCGGTATTTCCGAAGCGGGGCCATCTTGCTGGCCCCGCTTCAGGAAATTCCGAAGCTACACGAAGTGGGTAGTTACCCGAAGCGAAACACGAAGCGACCAGCCCTAGTGGGGACTCAAACCCGGCTCTTCACATTAGAGTCCCGCACTCTTAACCACTACACCTAACTGGCTCTTCTCTATGCTTTAACTGCCTGAAGGATCGCACCAGAGCTGCCTGCTCTTTCTGCCACCAGTTTGCCCTTAAGGCATGATCTGATAGATCCTCCAGTTCATGAATGGCTCTTATACAAGGGCTTTGCCTGTGCACCAGCCTGCTCCCTGGCTCCACAAGAAGCAGCTGAGGTGTAGCCTGACAGAGCCTCCTCAGAACAGCAATTCTGCAAAGGCTGAAGCTACATGTTAGTCTGATTAAAAGTATCCACCCTTTCCCTGGCCCCTTCATGTCTGAGGGCAGAATCCTTTGAGTTTAGAGACTATTTTCCAAAGGCTTTGCCTGCTGACTCAAAGAATCCTTCCTCCTCCCAAACTGTCCTCAGTTCCTCATTTATTCTTATTAGCCCTCTTGGTTGTTTGTTTTTATATGTTTATTTCCTTTAAATATCTTTTGTATTTGTGAGTGGAAAAGCAACATAACATTGTTTCAAATAAAATTAATAAATGTTAAAATTAAAGTTATTTCTCACATTTCTTTCTATATATGAGCCACTCCTACAAGGAATTTCCACAAGAAAAGTCACAAGAGATCTTTCATGTACAAATGTGCACACTTTTGCACAAGTGTTATATAATGTTTAATGTAATTGTGCATCTGTTTTGTGCGAATCTGGCTTACCTTATAGAGAACTGCAGAATAGTACTTTTCTGAGTCATTGGTCTTCTGGATTCCAGCCAGAGTTGTTTAATCTTACCCAATTATTCCATGATGCTCACTTCTTAAAACTTGAAATAGCACATATATATTCTTCATTATCTTGAAGATTTCTACCACAGTCCTCTAAAATGTCCACTTGTTTAAGTACCATTACAAATACTAATGCAGCATGATCTGTATCAATGCTTTCAATTTAGACTGAATTAAAGAAGAATCTGTGTACTAAATCATGTCATAGTATAATTGAAAGTTTTTATAGGATTTATAGTCCGTGAAACTAATGAGATTCATGAGGAACTGATTCACCTTTCATCAAACTGAATAAAGCACTCGTGGATAATGTTTGAAATCTAGAAGTTGAACATTCCCGTTCATAATGCACATTTTGTATTTATTACAGTCAGTTTCATGATTGATCCAAATGAGTTTTAATGCACTTGGTATAAAATAGTGTTTTTAAAGCAGTTTTTGAATACTACATAAACTTCCAGTTCAATTGTGCATTAACACTTACTTGTAGGCCAGTTTCCAGGGATTAAACTAAATATAGTTCTTTGAGAATAAAATGGAATTCTTCATGATTTTACTGATGGCAATATTGAGATTCCACATGATCTTTACATCTACTACAGAAGTATATTTTGTTACGTCACTTTCTGGTCCATCTCCAAATTTCAGCTCTTTTTTAGTGCTCTATGACAAAGTTGTGTTTTTTTCAACTTTACAAATCAAACAACAATAGAAATATAGAGACCTTAATGCATACGTACGAAGGTCTGATACACAACAATTAATTGATCTCAAGTGTTTTAAACCAAGGATGTGGGATTCAAAAAGACAACAAACAGATCTACAGCTCAGTTCTAAGTTTGTCTTCAAAGAATTTAGGATACTGATAAAGCCCTATGCTTGGCACAAAAGTTGCTGGAGTGAATGGGGGAAGGTAGTGGTAGTGGGTTGCTGGTCAAAATAATGTGTATGTGGAGCAGCTAATGGACATGAACATCCCTTTCCTAGTGATTATACTTCATGAGACAAAGTCTTATCTGTGCCTGGTACTCTTTCCAGATTGCTGAAGGGCAGCCCCTAGCTGGGATTTGTGCCGTTGCCTTGATTCCTGTTGTGTGTTCATTCAGAGGCTCTTTCCACTCATGCAGGGAGGTGTGTCGGTATGCACGCAGCAGGCAGACATTAGGGCCATGTGATTATATCAGATACACCAGTTGGTTGCTTCGGTAGCTGCCCATGTATCACAGTGGGATGTACTGATGACTAGTGGAGGTTAGAGAGTTTAGTATGGATGGCAGTGCAGTTGTTATAGCACCGTACTGCAAGCACTTCTTTATCTCTGTAGGACAAGAAAACAATACAAACTTAGTGTTGGTGTTTGTACGTCTTATTCATTTTATAACCTTGCAGTTCTCTAAGTTTAGAATATCATGGATTTAGGAAATAATATTTTTATTCATTGTAAATCAAAATATCACATAAACAGATGTATTGCAAATCCCTCCCTGGTATTGTAACAAATTAAGCTTCTAATTACTTCTGTAAAGCTTAGCCCTGATTTTTCCTGGGATGAATGTTGTCTTTACTATGTATTATAATAATCAAATGCTGTAATTTCTTTCTGTGATTTTTATGCAGATGGTTCACAGGCACCAGCCAGACCTCCTAAACCACTTCCCCGCAGGACTGCTCCAGAAATACATCACAGGAAGACAAATAATTCTGATACATCTTCAGAAAATGTTGATGCAAAAATTGCAAAACTTATGGGAGAAGGCTATTCCTTTGAAGAAGTGAAGCGGGCACTTGAAATAGCTGAGAATAACCTTGATGTTGCACGGAGCATTCTAAGAGCATTTGCCTGCTTTCCTCCACCTACTTCCCCACGTCTCAATCTATAGCAGTATGAAAAATTGTGGCAAGCCAGTTCTCCATGTGCAAGAGTGAGATTACGAAACCAGGTGTGACATGTGTGCAAGAGACACTTCTTCTCCAGGCATCTTCAAAGAGTCAAGATCCAGCAGGTTTTTTTCCAAATAACTGCTCAGTTCTGGACAAGTGGATTGAAAAGTCTGTATTTTTGGTAGCCATACTTTTTGAATCAGGGTTGAACTGACAAATAATTTAAAGAAGTTTACTTCCCATGAACTTTTAATCTGTGAAATACATTTTTTTCATGTTTACAAAGTGGTGAGTGACCATTTTCAGGCTGATAGTCCTTTGTTCTCATTCATATTTTCTATTCTTGTGTGATATTTCCACCTATTTTTGTACTGATCACACTCATCTAAGTAATTGCTTCCTAAATGCTGTCTTCATTTTTTTCCTTTTTCAAAAAGCTTTAATGGTTTCTTCAAGCAAATGCAGGAAAAATGTGGCCTTCACTACTGATATTTTTTTCTGGTATACTTTTGCTATTGTGTGTGAGAGAAAATTGAATGTGTAATGCATTGTTTTGTCTTTAGACTGCTTTCTTAAAGGCATTTTGACCACAATAATAGGCAGCTTCTTTGACATGTGGCCAGCAAGCTTCAGGATCTGTACGGTTTCAGTAGTAAAATACAAATTCCCATTAAATTTCGTGATGCAGTATTTCCCCAGAATGTACAAAGAGATGTAAATCATTTCTGGCACAGATTTTAAGAATTCAAATATATATGTTAAAATTGCTCTTCATTTTTATGATGATGTTGACATTATTCATGCCCAGATAATTCATGCCTTGAATATCCTCAGCCATACCACATCTTACTGAATTATATTACCAGTAGTCAGGTAAATTACAATCCTGTCCTCTGGAAAGTGGGATACAGTTAATTTTCTGTGTGAGTGATTATTTGCTGATTATCACAACTTTGGTGACAAGTTCATATAATCATAGTAACTTAAAAAAATCTTTGCACTAATGTTGGAGTACCACTATTTTTGCAAAGTATTTAATTAAGTCACACTGCTACCTTAAGTGTATTTTGTGCTCAGATCAACTGACTGCACCATATTTGCATTCTTGAAGAGAGTGTAAACTTTTCTGTCCTGAGTGTCACAGAAGTATCCTGGATCCTTCATTTGGAATAATTGCTACAAATTATGTTATCTAATTACAACACTACATATATTTTTAAAACTCTAAACTCAATAGTATTTATAAAATGGTAATAGTATTTACATTGAAGCCACAATTATTACATATCAGATTTGCTCTTAAAGATCTTTGCAACAGAATAAAAGTGACATGTCCACACTGAAACTCCTGATCGGTAGCATTTGATGTACAATGTTTTTGGCACCCAGATTTTACAATTATTTGATTCAAAAGTTAATTCTGAGAAATTAGTCGTTATTTTTAGTTTTTTGAAGTCTCATATCATTGTAAGTATGAAAAAAAAAACTTTAAAAACAATCTTGAGACTCCTTTTGATATATAGACATCTAGAAGGTATACCGCTAAGTTAAAATCTGCACTTTGCCTAGGGAACAGCTTAAAATTGTGGCATCTTTTATTAATCAGTTATTGCAACAAGTAAACAGACTGATTCCCATGCAGCAGTTTCTCCAGTCATAGTAGAAAAACATGAAAGATTTTATCTGGCTTTTAGATGCACTCTTTAGGGTAAAACGGGAATGCTTCTCATTCCATGTTACAATTGACTCTTCTCTTTTTAAGAATCATTATAAATTGTCATTGGGAGCAGGGTTTCTGTTGTGGAAGAATTTTACTTGTTTTTGAGGGGAAATGCTAATTTAACTCCTAGATTGCACAAACTGAGAAACAAGCACAGTGTAATATTGTATATTAATGTAATGGATTTTGGAGTTGTTGCCATGGATGCAGACATATGGAAACATACTGGAATTTGTCATCCATACAATAAGTTTGTGAATAATCCTTTGCTCTGGATCAGACAAAAGTACAGTATCCAGCTAGCATGATGATGCTAGAGCAAGTTGCTAGAGCAGTGGATCCCAATAATATTCACACAAATGCAAGAACTATTCTGAAAGTTATCCTGTAGATGAGAAAAACTATATTGGATGGTTCTGAGAAGATCTCTGTTAAACTATATGAAAGTAATCACTGCTGATGGATTGGTGTGTACTGTACTCAAATTAGAAGCCTTAAAAATAAAAAGGGCAAGGATCTTACTCCTTTCAGGGGCTTTATATTACACAAAAAAGGGCTTGTTCACATAAATACATGTTACATTGAAGCACACAACAACACTGTGCTTGGTAGAACTTATTCCAAATGAGTTTAAATTCAGAGTATTTAAAATAGATGTCTAGATTAGAACACAGGACCTGTTTTCTCAACCAAGTAAATATCTGAGAGCTTTAATAAATCATCCTACTACCTTTTCCACTTGTTTAGCATTTCATTGCATAGGGGTAAAATACGCTGAATCACACCAATAATACTGATACTACCCAACAATGTGCCATTCAGACAAGCCCTCAAATGTCTGTTAAAGAGTGCCCATTTTAGCAACTTGACAAAAAAGTCACTAGTCAAATGTCAAGTGATGCTTGATGAGGATGTGAATTTAACCAAAAGCCCCCACCCTTCCAGCTTGAAGCTTTACTTTGCACTGACCGAGTAATTGTTTTATGTTTTAAAGCTTAACAAATTTGAAAGTAGACCAGTACATTTTAAATCGAGTACTGCCTGTTGACCTGGAACATAGCACTTCTAGGACTGGTATCTTGAAAGGACTGAATTGTTTTCATTTTTGAAGGTTTATCTGCTAAATAACTATTTTATCTGAAAATGCCTTTTATAAATTTGTCTAACATGGCAAAAATAGTGATGTGATCAATTTATATTTTATTCAATGTTCTTTTTTCAATGTTATGTAACCTCAAGTTACTTTATCTGTTCTTGTAAGGTATTTTATAAAAATTCATGTCAACAGAATGGTGTATCTATCTTTTGGTGTTTTAATTAACGTTTTGCTAAACTCTTCTATACTGTGATGTAAGTCTTGATTATTCAGTTACAATGGATGGATTAGACATTCTTTTGGGGGATTGTTGAGTGATATTGGCTTGCATTCCACGAAACATGAGCCCAAGGATATGGTCATAAAATATAGTTATGCTGCCATAGGTTAATCAAAAAGAGTCCAGTAGCACCTTTAAGACTAACCAATTTTATTGTAGCATAAGCTTTCGAGAATCAAGTTCTCTTCGTCAGATGCATGATCCAAACTGGTCAAATACAGAAGAGGAGGGGAGATTGACTCTAGAACAGTTCTTGTGCCTATACTTAAACAAAAGATGGCATAAACGGACATCTTTTGATTTAGTAGTACTGTTTTTCCTTTTTAAACAGTAGATCCCAGCATCGTATCCCAAATTGCTTCTAATGACTGCCTGAGTGAGGGTGGTTGCTGGTGGTCTGCCTGCAAGAAGTTGCTTGAATTGTTCTGGTAGTGGCAGTTAAGAAATTCAGCCTTTGCTTAAATCTCTGTAGGTCTGACAACTCACAGGCTCATTGGCCAGAGCTGGATCTTGCGGCTTTTAAACATTTTTTTTTTAAAAAAAACACTTGGCACCTCTATATTTTCATGGTGATTATTTGAGTATAGAACTGTTGTGGAACATATTTATTTAGCACTGTATTAGAAAGGCATTTGAATAGTCAAGCTGTTTGACGTCAAGAAAGTGTTTAAGGACCACCTAGCAATCCTAATATTTTTTGTTTGTTCTGCTTCTAAATGGAAGACGAGGGATATGCAATGAAAGAGTTCCAACTTTCTTAACAGAATGTTATATTGGTGGCAGATGACTGACAATTTTTCTGGAATTCATAACCTGAATTTGCTTCAGCCATTCCTAGATTTCTGTTACTTGTGGGCACTGTAGGAGGTCAACCTTAGATCATGTAATCTTGCACAACTCCCTCAGATTATTGCATAATTGTAAAATATGTGTAGTAGTGTAATAATAGCATTTTTTAAAAAAGACTGCACTAGAACTGCAAGAACCAAAGAGGCAACGACTTAGCACTGTAGAATAAGTGATGACGGTATCAGCTCAAAGATGCTCAACACAAATGTCAACAAAGTCTACTAAGACGATGTATTGTCGAAGGCTTTCACGGCCGGAGAACGAGGGCTGTTGTGGGTTTTCCGGGCTGTATTGCCGTGGTCTTGGCATTGTAGTTCCTGACGTTTCGCCAGCAGCTGTGGCTGGCATCTTCAGAGGTGTAGCACCAAAAGACAGAGATCTCTCAGTGTCACACTGAGAGATCTCTGTCTTTTGGTGCTACACCTCTGAAGATGCCAGCCACAGCTGCTGGCGAAACGTCAGGAACTACAATGCCAAGACCACGGCAATACAGCCCGGAAAACCCACAACAGCCCTCTACTAAGACGATTCAACCAGGAACTCAGTTCATTTCTGCAGAAAGTCACATCTTTCCTTCTGGTTTTTCAGGTAAGGCCAGAAAGATCCTTGTGCCCCAAGTATGCTAGCTCATCACTGGGATCTCCAGATAGGTGGTAAGTGAAGGTGTCTGAGCTGTGATGGGGCAGCTTTATGGCATCAGGAAATTTTTTAATGTTTGTTTAGTCATATTTCTGTTGTTTTTATTAGGATTATTTATGAATAAATAGTTTATGGAATTAACCTAGCCCATCTAGAAATGGTAGTAGACATGACAGGACACCTGGGTTGCTTGTTGACATTGACAGAGAGGTTGTGGAGAAGCACCTGGCTGCACTGGGTGAATACAAATCCCCTGGGCCGGATGGTATGCACCCAAGAATGCTCAAAGAACTTTCTAGAGAACTTGCAGAGCCTCTGTCCATCATCTTTAAGGCCTCCTGGAAGACTGGGGATGTGCCACAAGATTGGAGAAGAGCAAATGTTATCCCAATCTTTAAGAAAGGGAAGGATGACCCGGGAAACTACAGGCTGGTCAGTCTGACTTCTGTTTCTGGGAAGATATTAGAGCAGATTTTAAAGGGATTGATCTGTAAGCATCTGAAGGACCGCTAAGTGATCCAGGGAAGTCAACTTGGCTTTGTCCCCAACAGATCTTGTCAGACCAACCTGGTTTCCTTCTTTGATTGAGTGATGAACTTACTGGTTCGTGGGAACTCTTGACATGATTTACCTGGATTTCAGTAAAGCTTTTGATAAGGTCCCTTAGATGGGAATCTAAGATTGAAACAGCGATTACAACCCACGGAAAGTGAATGAGAAGGTAAAGATCACTATCTCTTGAAACGGGACAGATTACTTAAAGTAAAGAAGAATTAAAGTGGACTTTTAAACTGCAACAGACTCAGTATAAGGAGGGGAGGACCCGGCAAGAATTATATTAGAAAAAGGACTAAGTTAAACGAAGCTTTTAAAGAAATTGGACTATTGTTTTGAATACCTGTGGCTAGAAGGAGATATCAGGCTGTGAGAAAGTTTTACCATCACGAGAGCTGCTGTGGGAAGTCGGGAAACAGGAAGTACGTAACAACGATAGAGTTGCTGGAGAGAAGCGGCCCTTGCCGGAGGGCAGGAAGAAGGGAATTGCCATCTTTGAAAGGGGAAGAGCCGTGGCTTCAGTGAAAGAGGAAGTAAGCCATATTGGATTACAAAAATCATAGAGGAACCAAAGAGAAAAGACGCCCGACATTTTGGACTATTTAAAAGTTTTTTTTGGAAAGACCAGGACATTTAAACTAAAAGGATATTAAATCAAACGCCACGGAGCTAAGGAAGAGAGCGGACTCGTGGGAGCGAGCCAAAGCAAGCCCCACGATGTCGAAAAAAGAGTGGCAATCGGCGATAGAGAATTTGGATAAAAAACTTTTAGAAGTGATTAAGGAGCTCAAGGACATGAAACCAGAGTTGGTGAAAGAGGTTAAAGAGGTTAAAGAGATAGTAAAAAATGAGCTGGCAGAAGTGAAGAAAGGTATGGAAACAATGCAAAACGATTTACAGGGAACACAGCAAAGAGTCAAGGTAGTGGAAAGTGCGGTGGAGAATTTAGCAGACATGCAACGAACAGAGATGAAGGCGATGAGGGGGAGAATGGCGGTTGCGGAGAGTAAATATATGGAGAAGCAGCTGAGGTTTCGCGGTTTGCCGGAAGTGGAAGGAAAGACAGCTCAAGAACAGATTGCTGAGGTGTTAGCTGAATACCTGGGGAAGGAGGAGGAGGAAGTGATGGCTATCCTAGATGTGGTATACCGTGTAAATTCAAGATTTGCGACCCAGAGGAAACTACCAAGAGATGTGATTGTGCAATTCACAACCAGAAACATAAAAGAGAAGATCGTGACTAAACAATTTCAAGATCCATTGGAGATTGATGGCAAGATGATTATTATCATGAAGGAACTACCCAGATCGGTGTTGTTAGATCGGAAAAAATATAAAGCTCTAGTTCAGATTCTGAAGGACATGAAAATAAGGTACAGATGGGAATTACCAGAAGGAGTGTCCTTTGAATTTGGAGGAGTGAAAAAGCGCATTAGATCTGAATCAGAGATGGAACAGTTTATAAGAGACAATGAAAAGGACTTACCAGCAACAAGATTATGAATATGGAGTGCAAAGTTTTATCTTGGAATGTAAATGGACTTAATTCACCGAATAAGAGAAAAAGTATTTTCCACTGGCTATTAAAACAAAAATGTGATATTGTGTGCCTGCAGGAGACTCATATCAGAAAGCAGGATGTAAAGTACTTAAAATTGAATAAATTGGGTAGTGACTTTGTAGCGGCCTCCAATAAGAAAAAAAGGGGAGTGGTATTGTATATAAAAGAGGAGCTACAGCCAAAGTTAGTGATGAGAGATGCGGAAGCCAGATTTATAGCAGTGGAATGTATATGGAATTTAAAGAGAGTATTGGTGATTGGAATTTATGCACCTAATGGAGCAAAAGAAAGCTTCTTTGAGGACTTGAGGAAGCAATTAGATGAACTTTCCTATGACCAGATAATTCTTGCAGGAGACTTCAATGGAGTGACAAACTTGGAATTAGATAAAAAGTCAGCAACTGCACAAAAGAAAAGAGGACTATTACCAAAGACGTTTTTTGTATTGACGCAACAGGAAACTTTAGAAGATGTATGGAGAAGACAAAATCCCAAAGGCAGACAATACACGTTTTTCTCTGCGAGACATTCTACGTTATCAAGAATTGATATGATCTGGGCCTCAAAAGACTTAGCGCTTTGGACTAAGGATGTGGAAATAATGCCTATGGTAGGCTCAGATCATAATCCAATTATGTGGAAGCTGGGGAAAAGGAGTAAAAGGAGAGGATGGAGATTAAATGAGGATTTGCTGCAAGAGGGAGAAAATATGGAGATGTTGAGAAGAGAAACAAAGTTTTTCATACAATATAACATGAACAGAGAAGTACCAACCAATAAGGTATGGGATACCTACAAGGCAGTAATTAGAGGCATATTAATGGACTTAAATGGAAGAGCCAGGGGAAAAAAAGAGGAGAAAAGACAGGAGATCATGGAGAAAATAAAAGCCAAAGAAATACAGTTAAAGAAAAGACCAGGGAAAAAGAAAATTTACCAGGATATTAAAATTCTTCAAGAACAGTTGACAGCAATGAATAACAAAGAATTGGAATGGAACCTTAAGAGAATGAATCAAAAGGCGTTTGAAGGCGCGAATAAACCTGGGAAATATTTGGCATGGCAATTGAAGAAGAGAAAGGAGAAGAAGATAATAAATAAAATCTGTGAGGACAATAAAGTGTACCTGGAGCAGACAGCTATCAGCAGAGCCTTTTATAAATTTTATGCCAAATTGTATAATAAAAAAGAGGTGAACAAAGACTCAATAGCGACATATTTGGGGAAAATGAAGCTCCCAGTAATTTCGGAAGCTTGGAGAGAGAAACTGAATAATGAAGTAACGGAGGAAGAAATAAGAAAGGCAATACAGTCAACAAATTTAGGAAAGGCGCCAGGACCGGATGGACTTACAGCCAAATTTTATAAGGTAATGGCTAATGAACTGGCACCATTCCTAAAAGAAGTGATCAATGGTGTTTTAAAGGATCAGCGGATCCCAGATACTTGGAATGAAGCTAATATATCATTGATCCCCAAAGAAGGGCAAGATTTGACCAATGTGAAAAATTACAGACCTATATCGTTACTTAATAATGATTACAAAATTTTTGCGAAAATACTGGCGGAAAGAGTGAAGGGATGGCTTTCTGAAGTTATTGAGGAGGAGCAAGCTGGTTTTTTACCAAACAGACAAATTAAAGACAATTTAAGGACAGTTATAAATGCTATTGAATACTATGACAAACGTTGTGACAAGGAGGTCGGTTTCTTCTTTGTGGATGCTGAAAAAGCGTTTGACAATTTGAACTGGGATTTTATGTTTGCCACCATGGAAAAGCTTCAAATGGGAGAAAGATTCATAAGAGCAGTAAAGGAAATTTACAGAGACCAGAGTGCAGCAATTGTGGTGAATGATGAGGTAACCAAGAAATTGACTATAGGTAAAGGTACAAGACAAGGTTGCCCGTTGTTGCCATTGTTGTTTATTTTGGTTTTGGAAATATTGATGATACAGATACGAGAAGATAATGCAATCCGTAAAATAAAAATAAAGGACTTTTCCTATAAGGTCAGAGCTTTTGCGGACGATATAATGTTAATTGTGGAAGATCCAATGGAAAATATGCCAAAGGTAATAGAGAAAATAAAGGAATTTGGAGATTTGGCAGGATTTTATGTAAACAAAAAGAAGTCAAAGATACTATGTAAGAACATGACTAAACAAAAACAACAACTATTAACGGAAATAACAGACTGTGAAGTAACAAGCAAGGTGAAATATCTGGGAATTGAATTGACTGCAAAGAATATAGATTTATTTAAAAACAACTATGAGAAATTGTGGACTCAGATAGAGCAAGACTTGATTAAATGGAACAGATTGAATTTGTCATGGTTGGGAAGAATTGCAGTAATTAAGATGAATGTGTTGCCAAGAGTGATGTTTCTGTTACAGACAATACCAATTATTCGAGATTCTAAGCAGTTTGAAAAATGGCAGAAGAAAATATCAGACTTTGTTTGGGCAGGCAAAAAGCCTCGAGTGAAAATGAAAGTGTTACAAGATGCAAAAGAAAGAGGCGGAATGCAACTGCCCAACCTAAGACTTTATTATGATGCAATTTGTTTAGTGTGGTTGAAAGATTGGATGATGTTGAAAAACCGGAAATTACTGGCCTTAGAAGGATATAAAAAAATTTTCGGCTGGCATGCATACTTATGGTATGATAAAGTAAAAGCGGACTCTATGTTTTTACATCATTATATTCGGAGAAGCCTATTCACAATATGGAAGAAGTACAGAAATTACCTACAAGATGGAATCCCCTCATGGGTGGTTCCATATGAAGTAATAGATCCGAGAACTGTCGATAATGAACAACAGTGTTTAACATACAAGGAGATAACCCGAATGGAATTTTCTAAACCTAAAATAAAGACGCAAGATGAGTTATCTCCAAGCTACAATTGGTTTCAGTATAGACAGATTAGAGATCTTTATAACTCGGACTGTGTGAAGGGAGGGATAAGAATGGAGAATTCGGAACTAGAACAGGCACTCCTACAAGAGGAGAAAAAGGAAATTTCTAAGGTATATAAAGTGCTGCTGAAATGGTATACTGAAGATGAGACAGTTAAAGTGCAAATGGTGAAGTGGGCTATTAATTTTAACAAAAAAATAACAATGGAGGCGTGGGAATACTTGTGGAAAAACACGCTGAAAATTATGACATGTACCAATATTAAAGAGAATGTTCATAAAATGATTTACCGTTGGTACTTGACACCAAAGAAAATTGCGCTAGGGAATTTGAATATGTCTAATAAATGCTGGAAATGCAAGAAACATGAAGGATCTTTGTATCACATGTGGTGGACTTGTGAGGTAGCTAGGAAGTACTGGGGGGAAATAATAAAAGAGATAAGCGAGATTTTACAATTTCAAATAAATAAGAACCCAGAACTCCTGCTGCTGAACTTGGGAATGGAGAGCATTCCAGCACAATATAGGACATTGTTATTTTATATGACAGCAGCGGCTAGACTTTTGTATGCGCAAAAATGGAAAGTGCAAGAAGTGCCAACTATTGAGGACTGGATTTACAAATTGCTGTACATGGCGGAAATGGACAAAATGACAAGGAAACTGAGAGACCTTGATCCAGGACAGTTTAACACGGATTGGGAGAAGCTGAAACAATCTTTGGTGAAAAAATGGGAGGTGGGAGGAGAACTGTGGCAGTTTGAAAATTACTGAAATACAATAAAAGTAGAGGGAGGTGACTTTACCGGGGGGTGGAGAGTTAAATGAGAATTTCTAAGCAACTATTTTATTTGACTATTATATATAGTATTAAGTATCATAGGTGTTGTTATAAGAATTATAATGATAGAAATTAATTAATTATAAGAATAGAAACTAATTAATTTCATTTTTGGCAATAATTGTATAATGGAGATATTTTATAATTGCAATGAAGAAACCTAAGCAAGGTGGGAAAATACATAGTAATAGACTATATGTATAGTATAGACTACATGTTAAATTGACTGACTGAGGTATATATGGGTCAAATTGGTTGACTACTTTTGGTGGATAGCTGCATAATGGAGGAATTATATAATTAAAATAGTACGAAGACAAGATGTGCAGAAAAAGTAATATATAGAATATACGTTAAATTGGTTGACTTATATTGAATGTATTGTTTATAGAAGTACCTAAAATTATGCTAAATGAGGGATAAATTGTTTGTCCCATATTGAAGATGAGATTATAAGATAGAGAATAGAGTACGAAAATTAGTTAAATGACTATTATTAAAAGAATATATGCCAAGAATGTATCATTTAGTTATGCATTATTTAGTTGTTAAAGTAAGTAAGAAGACAGAGGATACACTGTGTTATATAGATAAGCTTAGAAGAAAGTGAAAGTTAATGTTTGACAGATATAATAAATTTGAAATGAGTAAGGGATAAGGGACAAGGGGTTGGAAAACTGTTGGAAGTCAACAAAAGGGGGGGGAAGGGAGGGGGTTAGAACTGGGGAAATTAAAGGAAATTGACTGTAATGTACAATTCAATGATTTCTAATCCAATAAAATTAAAAAAAAAAAGATATTAGAGCAGATTTTAAAGGGATTGATCTGTAAGCATCTGAAGGACCGCTAAGTGATCCAGGGAAGTCAACATGGCTTTGTCCCCAACAGATCTTGTCAGACCAACCTGGTTTCCTTCTTTGATTGAGTGATGAACTTATTGGTTCGTGGGAACTCTTGACATGATTTACCTGGATTTCAGTAAAGCTTTTGATAAGGTCCCTCATGACATTCTAATGGGTAAACTGGAAAACTGCGGATTGGACTATAGGACAGTTCGGTGGATAGGGAACTGGTTAGAGGACCGCACCCAAAGAGTGGTGGTCAGTGGTGTTTCATCAGATTGGAAGGAGGTGTCCAGAATGGTGCCATGGGGCTCGGTTTTGGGCCCAGTACTTTTCAATATTTTTATCACTGACCTGGATGAAGAGGTAAATGGGCTACTCATTAAATTTACTGATGATACCAAATTGGGAGGAGTGGCAAACTCCCAAGAACATAGAGTTAAAATTCAACAAGACCTGAATACTCTGGAGAAGTGGGCGGTTGTGAACAGGATGCAATTCAACATAGATAAGTGCACAGTATTACATCTGGGCCACAAAAATGTGAAGTACAAATACAGGATGGAGGATACACTTCTGGGTAGTAGTGTATGTGAAAGTGATCTTGGAGTAAGAGTGGACTGTAAACTAAATATGAGCAGTCAGTTTGATGCAGTGGCAAAACAGGCAAACTCAGTCTTGGGTTGTATCAAAAGGGCCATTGCATCGAAATCGCAGGAGGTCATAGTCCCTCTCTATACTGCCTTAGTCAGGCCGCACCTGGAGAACTGTGCAGTTCTCGAGGCCTCGCTTCAAAAAGGATGTGGACAAAATTGAGAGGGTGCAGAAGAGAGCGACGAAAATGATTGGGTCTGGAGACTAAGTCCTACGAGAAAAGGCTGAGGGCCTTTGGAATGTTTAGTTTGAAGAAGAGATTGAGGACATGATTGCTCTCTTTAAATATATGAAAGGCTGTCATTTGGAGGAGGGCAAGGAGCTGTTCCAGTTATCAGCAGAGGATAGGACTCAAAGCAATGGGCTTAAATTACATGCAGAAAGGTACCGGCTGGATATTAGAAAAAACTTTTTCACAGTCAGTAGTTCAAAGGGGGAATCAGCTACGTAGGGAGGTAGTGAGCTCCCATTCACTGGCAGTTTTCAAGAAGAGGCTGGATGAATATTTCTCAAGGATGCTTTAGGTTTATCCTGCATTGGGCAGGGGGTTGGACTAGGAAGTCTGTATGGCCCCTTCAACTCTGTGATTCTGTGAACAGTTGAAGTGAATCATGCATAAACTGGGATTTCTGCAAACATGAAAAATGTTTGGTGAAAGCCTTGTTGAAGTTAATAGGAATTGTGCAGCAGAATAGCTGGTACAACTCTCATTAGTTTCCAGGAACAGATTATGATCCTGGAGGGTTACATCTGAAATTTTTAATAGAAGGTGATTGTGCCATGTTTTGGTTTTAAATAGGGTTTATTGTGAAAATACATTCAAAATTCAGTCAACGGGGATGACTGGAAATACATATTTTTACTCAATTTGTGTTCATTAAATTGAGATAAGATTAAAAAACTGACCTTGTATCCACTCGCTTCATATTTTCATATTTCACTTCATATTTCAGTTGGCCCACAGTCCATTGTCGTGTGTTCTGTGCAATCCCACACAGGAACTGCACATGCACAGGCCAGCTGTGGATGTTCCAAAACTACTAGAGGTGTGAGACACTAGCCTCTTCTCTGGTGATCGTAGGAGTGGGGCAGTCCTTACTTTTGGGAATATAGCTGCTCTCCTAAGGCAGGGTCAGTCAGCTGATTTTGATCCCGAGGGAAAGGGCTTGTTCCTGGAATCACCAGCCATTCTGGCCCTGCCATCCAAGCAGGATGTTTTCAGCAATGTTCTGCAGAGCTCAGCAATCCCAGTGAAGAAGAAACTGCCAGAGATGAGCTGGGTGTGGTGGTGTGTGCCTGTGTTCCCAGTACTCAGGGAGGCCGAGGCCACAGGCAGTGCGGAGCTTGCACGGAAAGGAAAAGGCCCTACTGGCATACCCCACACCCGTTTCGCTCGAAGCAATGGTGAGCGTTAGAGCCGGAGGTCCTTAGGTTCTCCTAGGTTCCACAGCCACAACTGCAAAATTCCACCGAGGTTCCCCCGCCTTCAGGCTGGGAGGAACCCCTCTCGAATGGCCAGAGGGTGCAGTGTTTGAGTCCGCAGTAGCCTGTCATGGAGATTGATATTTTCAAGAACTCCCTCAGGCTTAGAAGGAGCAGACTCCAGCAGCAGCAAAGGAATTGCTTCAGTCCCGGCAGCCCTGACTGAACCACGGTAAGACTAATCCAGTGGGAAACAGGGGCCTCAAAAAGAAGGGTGGAGGAGAAAAGAGTAGCAGAAGCTTCGGAGCCAACTCGCCCCAAATTAAAGGGAGCCCTCCTATATTTCTCTTTCAGCCAGGACTTATGGGGTGTACTTTCACTTTCATTTCTCCTTTTGGTGGGAAAATTTCTGCTGGTGGGAATGTCAGTAATGGCAGACCCCAGCCACCTCCTTGGAAGGCCTGCTGGGCCACCAGGGACTAAGCAAAGGAAACTCGGGGTCTAATGAGCTGGGCCAGTGGTACTGCCAGTTCAGCAAACCCAGGGATAAACTGCCGGTAGTAGTTGGTGAATCCCAGGAACCGCTGGATGTCCTTCCGGTTCCTGGGGGCCTGCCAGGAGAGCACGGCCTCGACCTCGGCTGGATCCATCCGGAGGCATTGGGCAGAGACATGGTGACCCAGGAATTCCACCTCTTCCCGGTCAATCTCGTACTTCTCCAGTTTGGTGTATAGCCCGTGTTGCCTCAACCGGTGGAGCACATTCCGGATGTGGTTGGGGTGTTTGGCTGGGTACCGGGAGAACACCAGGATGTCATCAAGGGACATGATGACATAGTGGTCCAGCAGGTCACGGAACACGTCGTTTATGTACCTCTGGAAGACTGAGGACGCATTACATAGGCTGAACAGCATTACGAGGTACTCGAATTGGCCATAGCGAGTCCCAAAGGCTGTCTTCCACTCGTCCCCCTTGCGGATCTAGATCAGGTTGTACGCCTCGCGCAGGTCAAGCTTGGTAAAGCGGGTTGCTCCCCGGAGCCGGTCCAGGAGCTCTGGAATCAGGGGTAGCGGGTAGCGATCCCGGATCGTGATCTGTTTCAGGGCCCGGTAGTCATGGCACAGTCTGAGCTCTCCTCCCTTGTTCTTCACAAACAGGACTGGTGCTGACATGGGTGAGGTGGAGGGCGCTCTGGCTCAGTCAGGGAGTAGAGGCGGGCTGTAGGTAGCGGCTTGTCAGGCAGCAGATTAATCGCGCAGTCATACGCCCAGTGGGGCGGGAGCTGGTCAGCCCCCTTCTCGAACACATCCTCGAACTCGGCATAGCGGGGCGGCAGCAAGGTTCCCTGGGGGCTGGCATCAGCGCTGGCGAGCAGCTTCCGGGTGGGATCCAGTTTCATCGCAGGAAACTGGACTACCTGACGCTTCCAGTCGATGAGTGGGTTGCTGCTCGTGCACCAGGTCAGGCCCAGCACGTCCAACAAGTGCAGCATGCAGACCACATCGAACCGGACTCGGTCCTGGTGGCCTTCCATGACTATCTCCACCGGCTCAGTCTCGTGGGTTACTGGACCATATTTCAGCAGGCGCCCATCGATGGTATCCACCAAAGCAGCAACTGGTTTCTCTTGCAGAGGGATGTGATGTTGGCGGGCGAACTGCTGGTCCATGAAATTCTGGGAAGTGCCAGAGTCAACCATAGTGCTTGTTTCCAGGTGCTGCCCGTCTGGCAGTTGCATTTCTAAGGGGAGGAGGAGGTGTCCTCCTCCAATGTCGAGGGCCCCATTGGTGTAGATCTCTCGCCCCGGTCCGTGTGGACTGCCGCAAGCCGGGGCCTGTCTTTTGCTGCACCTCCTGGGCTGCGCTTCTCCGAGCAGGTGCTGGCGTAGTGGCCAGCCCCTCCACAGTACATCAACAACAACCAAAAAAGCACGCCTAAGACGGAAGGAGAAATAAGCCGTGGAATATAGTGAAAATTAGGAATGCAATATTTCATAAAAGTAACACATTACAATACAAAATCCTAAAGACATACAAGGGTGGAGACAGTATACAAATATATCAGATAAATTCTTCCAAAGTCCTAAAGAGAACAAAATAGTGCTGCCGAAATGGCAATTGTCCAGCTGCAATCGATGAACTTCCCAAATCCGTATAACGAGATGGGGTATAGGCGCTTGTGAAGCTGCTGCGAGACAGAAGGCAACGAGCGTCAGCCGGCCAAAATATTCCTTTTTCTCGTTTCAGACTGAAAAAATCCTTCTTCAGGCCACCATATATCACAGAATCAAGTTAACAACTCATTTTCCAAAAGCCATATCCATATATGCCGAGGCATACTGGTTTGAAGCTTGAAGGTACTGGTTTGAAGCTTATTACCCCCTCCACAGTACAGGCAAAGCCCCTGGGTGCGTCGCCTTGCCTTCTCCGTGGCCGTGAGACTGGGTCGTGTGCTGCTCAGCTGCATGGGCTCCTCTACCTCTGCCCCTTTTGGAGCAGCTGGGGAAAAGTAGGTGCCTTCAGGTACTGGTTGGGGCAGACCTCCCTGCTGGGGGACTTCGCTGCGTGCCTGTCTCCGGGCTTCCAGGCGCTGGTCGATGCGTTGACACAGCACCACTAGGTTTTGAAGGGTACTGGGGCATTCTGTTCGGGCCAGCTCGTCTGTGACCTCATCAGACAAGCCCTCCATAAACTGGTCCTGCAGCGCCGCCTCGTTCCATGAGAGGTCCTGGGCCAGAAGCTGGAATTCTGCCGTGTAGGCGGCCACTGATGCTCGCACCTGGCGGAGCCGTCGGATACGCCAGTTGGTGCTTTCAGCCTTAACGGGTTTAGCAAAGGCTTGCTGGAGCCGTTCCACAAACCCGGTGTAGTCTTGCAGCAGAGGCGACGGTTCCAGGAGCAGGGGGGTAGACCATTTGGCAGCCTGGCCTTTCAGTAGACTCAGAATGAAACCCACCTTGGTCCTATAATCAGGAAAGTCTCGTGGGCGCAGGCTAATGTACAGCTGGCACTGGGCTTGGAAGACAGGAAATTCCTCCACATTACCAGCAAACTTCTCGGGCGGGTTTACTGGGCACTTGGGTGTGGCTGGTGGTGGCATTGGCGTTGCCTGAGCTTGTTACTAGAGCTGTTGCTGAAGTTGGGTCACAGCATTGCTCAGTTGGTTTACCGTCTGCTGCAGCGTTTGGTTTTGAGCTACTAGCGCAGCAGCTGTTACTGCATCCGTGCCGCCTGTTGTTGCGAGGGTGGGAGCAACGTGTCACGGTCAGGACTAGGGTTCCCACTTGGGTGGGTGCTGGGCTGAGCGGAAGGCAGAGAGAAAGAGTCCAAAACACACACCGAGGTCAAGAGCCGGAGAGTCTGTCCATCGGGGGGGGGGCAAGCAGAGGAGAGTCAGAAAGCCGAACGGAGGTCTGAAAGCCAAGTCGTCAGTTTCAAAGACTGGCAAGAGGTGGTCGGGGATGGAGCCGAGGTCAAGACACAGGAAATCTATCCAAGCAAAGGCAGGATACAAGGTGAGCTGCTGGGCACTGTTAGATCTGTGGCTAAATAATAATTGTAATCCAGTCTAACTTCTGCAATCAGACAAGAGTCCGTTGTTTCCAAAAGAGATTTACTGAAAAAGCAATCATTATAGTCCACTGGCCCAGAAGCAATATCTGGGTTGGTACAGGTGTATTGTTACGAATGACAGGCAAAGCATGAGGTACAAAGTATCAGATCCCAGCAGACCCAACCTCCCCCCATAGTTCTCAAAACAATCTCTTTGAAGCTGAGAAAGTGAAAGTTTCCCAAGGCTGGAAAAGCGATAGCCAAAACAATCCTCTTCTGTGAGATAGTTGCTTGGAACATCTTGGCACCTGTGAATAAAGCACTTAGAGTACTGAAAGAATTAATATGGAGTCTCTTTAGTTATATGCTCAGAAATAACATTCTAACTCTGACATTCTGCCCCCTCTAAGATGCCCCTCCCCCTGGTTTATGCGGATAACGATTATGAAATGCCTTGATTAATCTAGGAGCATGAACATGTACAGAGTGCACCCACTCATCAAACCCAGAGTCAAAGTCTTTCCATCTGATAAGGTAAAACAGTTGATTTCTTTTAAGCTTAGAGTCCAAAATTTGTTGTACTTCATAATGGGTTTGATCATCGATCAGGGTTGGGATAGGAGGGGCTCGAGTGTACCATTGGTCTGCTGGTGGAGCTTTCTTTAAAAGGCTGACATGAAAGGTATCATGGACATGGCGCAAGTTTTTTGGCAAATCTAAGGCAACCATGACTTTATTGATTACTTTACGAACAGGAAAGGGTCCTAGAAATTTCAAAGCTAGTTTGCGGCTGGTCTGAGTCACTTTCAAGTTTTTTGTTGAGAGGTAAACAAGATCCCCTGGTTGCAATTCCCATTCGGCCACACGATGGCAGTCGGCGTATTTTTTGTAATCCTGTTTGGCTTTGTCTAGATGGTTTTTAATTAGCGTCCATTGTTGAGCAGCTTACCCCCACCAGTCTGAAACGTCTTTGGATGCTGAAGTAGGAGGGGGAAGCGCCTCGAATGGGAAGGGTTTGAAGTGGAAGCCATAAACGACTTTAAAGGGAGTTTCTCCAGTGGAGGCATGTACACTGTTATTATACGAGAATTCTGCTAGGGGAAGCAAATCAATCCAATTGTCCTGTTGAAAATTAATATAACAGCAGAGGAATTGTTCCAATATTTGATTAGTTTTTTCGGACTGTCCATCGGTTTGAGGATGATGGCTTGAACTCAAACCTTGTTCAATTCCCATAATTTGTAGAAGCTCCCGCCAGAAGTTGGCAACGAATTGCCCGACGCGATCCGAAATCACCTTGGATGGAAAAGAATGCAGTTTTACAATGTGTTTTAGAAAGATATCCGCTAGTTTTCGAGCCGAAGGTACAGTGGTGCAAGGTATAAAATGAGCTTGTTTGGAGAATAAATCCACTACGACCAAAATACAATTGTGGCCTTTGGAAGGGGGTAGATCGGTGATAAAATCCATGGATATTGTCTCCCATGGTCTGCTTGGCGTTTCTAAAGGCTGTAACAGTCCTGGCGGTTTGCCTTTGCGGGATTTGGCACTAAGACAAATGGGGCATGACGCTACATATTGAGAAATGTCTTTGCGCATGCCCGGCCACCAAAATTGCCATTGTACTAAATGAAGTGTTTTTAAGTACCCATAGTGTCCAGCCGTAGGGGCATCGTAACAGCGTTGTAATACTTCTTTCCTTAAACTGCTGGGTACATAGAAGCGGTCTCCCCAAAGCCATTCCCCTTGTTCAGATTGTTGCAATTTTTCTTTGGGTACGTTCTCCCCCTCCTTTTCCACTTCAGCTTTCAGTTTTAGTCTCCACCCTTGATCGGGTTGGGTAGGTTGGGTTGCGCGGCTGCGCGTTGTAACCACTCCCCCTAATTGCGTAGGTGAAAAGACGGTGTCTATCGTCTCCTCCCTCTTGCTTTTGTGTTGGGGCATGCGTGATAGAGCATCGGCAAGGAAGTTAGTTTTGCCAGGCAAAAAATTTAAAGTGAAGTTGAATTTAGAGAAGTATTCTGCCCAACGCAGCTGTTTGGCATTTAGTCTCCTGGGACTGCGTAAGGCTTCTAAATTTTTGTGGTCTGTCCACACTTCAAAAGGATGACGGGCTCCTTCTAGCCAGTGTCTCCAGGCAGCGAGTGCCGCCTTTACAGCGAACGCCTCCTTCTCCCAAACATTCCAATTTCTTTCAGCTTCCGAAAATTTTCGAGACAGGAAGGCACAAGGTTTAAGTTTACCATCCTCCCCCCTCTGCAAGAGAACACCTCCAATCGCAGTATCGCTGGCATCAACCTGTACTATGAAGGGGCGATTTTCATCGGGGTGTTGGAGGACGGGTTCAGAAAAACTGGGTTTTAAGGTGATTGAACGCCGCTTGGCACTCTGGCGTCCAGGACAATTTGGCACTTGGTTTTTTGGCTTGGTCTCCCTTGTCTTTGGTTTTTAACAGTTCAGTTAGGGGGAGTGTTATTTAAGCAAAGTTCGCTATAAATTCTCTATAGAAGTTGGCAAACCCCAAGAAGGATTGTAATTCTTTGTGGGTAGCGGGTGTTTGCCAGTTTTGTACGGTTTGTACTTTGCCCGGATCCATTTTTAGACCATCTTTCGAGATGCAGTATCCCAGATAAGTGAGTTCTGTTTTGTGAAATTCACATTTGGACAGTTTAATGGGCAATTTGTTACACATTAGAGTAGTCAGAACTTTCTTCACTAGCTCTACATGTTCTTCTTCCGATTCTGAATAAATTAAGACATCATCTAGGTACATTACTATGCCTTTGTATAAAAATTCATGCAATACTTCATTGATCATGGACATGAAAACCGAAGGGGCCCCGGCCAGGCCAAAAGGCATAACGAAGTACTCGTACTGACCGAGGGGCGTATTGAAAGCGGTTTTCCATTCATCGCCTGCCCTGATATGAACGTGGAAGTAAGCATCTTTTAAATCCAATTTTGTAAAGATCTTACCTTGCGCCACAACGTTGAGCAAATCTCGGATGAGTGGGATGGGGTAGTCGTTGCTGGAGAACACTGCGTTTAGCCCTCTAAAGTCTGTGCAAAGTCTTAGTCCCCCATCTTTCTTCTTAACGAACAGTACTGGAGCAGCATGCGGGCTATTAGCTGGTCGGATGAACCCTCTTTGAAGGTTTGTATCAATGAATTTGCGGAGCTCTTCACGTTCGTTAGGACTCATGGGATACAGTCTGCCCTTTGGTAAGGATGCACCCGGTAATATCTCCACGGCACAGTCTGTCCTCCTGTGGGGAGGTAGAGAGTTGGCTTCTTCTTCCGTGAAAGCTTGGGTATATGCCCTGTACTGTTTAGGTATTTGGTTGATTTCTTCATGAGTTAGAAGGGCTTGCTCAATGAGGGTTGGGTTGTTGCCCCAATTTTGGTTCCAGCGGTGATTTTTACAGGTATCATGGGAAAAAGTGATGCTCCCAACTGCCCAGTCTATGTAGGGGTTGTGATCCCACAACCATCTGCTTCCCAGAATCAACAGATATTTGGCGGTGGCACTAATTACGAATGATCTTGTCTCCCAATGCTGTCCCATGCCTGTGATGACTGGCATTGTTTCAGTAGTGACAGGATTCATGTTAGTGCCATCCATTTGTTCAAAGATGACCGGAGTTTCCAGCTCTTTAATGGGAAGTACTAATCCATTTACTAGGGCCGGTGCAATAATGTCTCTAGAGCAGCCCGAGTCTATGAGAGCTTGAACGCGGACATGTGTTTTTCTTTCTGGATTGACCAATGTTACTGGTATGAAGAGTATGGACCCATGAGGTCTGTTCAGAGTAGGAACTGACTGATCTCTGATCTGCCGTTTGGGTCCTTTTACGACAGATCCATTTCGTTTCCTGAGGCAGGACTCTCTGGATTCTCCTCCCCGATTAGAGCTGTTGAATCATAGTCCATGACTTCTTCTAACTCTAACCCTCTCTCGAGAGGATTTCTACGGAAGGCCCCTCTACCTCTCGTTGCTCTAGGGGCTGGCGTCGGGCGGGTTGGCGCCGGTAGAGCGGCGGGGGCTGGGCGCCTTAGTTGGAGCGGAGTTCTTTGCACAGGCCGGTACGGACATTGCGCCGCAAGGTGACCGCTTTGTCTACGCTGCAGGCACAATCCTTGTTGCCATCTAGCATCTCTCGCTCCTCTGGTAGCATACCCAGTACCCCTACTTCCTCTCACCAGTACTGAAGAGTGCCGTTGCCCAGTATTTTGCTGTTGTTCGACTAAACGCACTTCTTGCATGCGATTTTCTACTTCGCAAGCCAACTGAATCCACCCCAAGAGGGTGGGGGGATTATCTTGCATAAGGGCTCTATCCAACAATTTGGGATTCATGCCTTGTTTAAACAGAATTATTTTGGTGGACTCCTCTCACCTTGGACATTTGGCAGCCAGCTGTCGGAATTTTGTTACATAGCCTCTAGCCGACATACTGCTTTGCCTAATAGCTTGCAATTCAGTCCTAGCTCTCATTTCCTCTAACGGATCCTCGTAGTGGGCTCGTAGCGCATCTACTAGCCCTTGGAGAGTATTTAACTCGGGGGGCCCCTATATCATAAAGACCTACATACATGCCTTTCCTTGTAGACGAGATCCTAAGTGTTCGATTTGGCTGGCTTCGTCTCCGAACAAATGCCCCCAACGGTTAAAGAATTGTAGCGCTTGAACTAGGAAGAACCCTAGTTTGGAGGGATCCCCATCAAACGTGGCTTCCAGTTTCACCCACCCCATTGGCAGTTCCGGGGCTCGGGCGACTGGTGCCGGTTGAGGGTAATAGTCAATTGGTGCCGGTTGGGGCTGTGGCGGAGGATAATGGGGCCCCGGTTGAGGTTGCGGAGGGTAATGGGGCCCCGGTTGAGGTTGCAATGGGGGAGGCCCCCTTGGCACTGGTTGTAGAGGTGGAGGGGGTCCTCTAGGTCCTGGCTGTAGTGGTGGAGGAGGTCCTCTAGGCGTCAGCTGTCTCGGCAGCGGACCCCTTGGAGTTGGAAGTCGCTGTGGAGGAGGTAATCGAGGAGTTCCCCCAGGTATTGGCTGAATGGGCAGAGGAGTTATCCTCGGCCCCAGCGTCAGGGTGTGCCGAGGAGTGGTGCCTCTTGGTATCGGAGCCACGAGTCTCGGCAAAAATGGTCATTCTCCCGTCCGGTTTATCGGTACTATTTGCAGCGGGACTGTTATTGGTGTGTCGAGTGGTGGCCCTTGAGGCTGATTCGTGGTTGGCGTGAGTATCGGGGTCCCTCGAGGTGGATGCTGCGGAGTACCCCCAGACTGGGATGAGGTTGTAGGAGGCTCCTCCAGGGGTTGTTCCTCTACTTTATCGTCCTCACACTCTTTTTCTTCTTCTCCTTCTCCTTCTTCTTCTTCCTCTTCTTCTTCTTGACTCGGAATAGGATTGGGTGGCTGTTCATTTGGATCATCAGGGGTTGGAGGCGGTGGGTTGGTGTCCGCCGTCTCTGCCTGAGGAATGATTTTCTGCAGAGTGGCCGGACTTTGACTAATAGTCTGCGAATCTGCAGGGACTGCTTGATTCCCTTCTGTTCCCCCAACCACTAAAATGGAGAGTAAGTGGACGGCATGGGCCAAACTTTCTTCCATGCTCGTCAGTCTCTCTTCTAAAACTCGCACCCGGCTCGAGTCTTCTATGGTGGTTTCAGTTCCCGCGGCCTGGTTGGGATTTCCCCCGGGTTCTTGCGGGGCCTCACCGTATTCCGTATAGTAATCTGCACAGGTTGCTCCGGGCCAAGGTTTTATCTCTCCCATGCCTTGGGTCCCTGCACCTTGCTCTTCTTGCGATCTTCCCGCCAGGATTCCTTTCGCTAATCCTGTAACCGCTGAAATTCCAGCATCCACAGCTATGGTTCGGCTTTGTAATTGTATCCACGCATGTTCATTCGAATCTTGCTGCCCCGTCCACAGAACGACCTCTGCATAATCCCAACTCATCACATCGCGGCGCGACGTTTCCCAAGTGTGGGTACTCTCCGAGGCTCTTCGATCCCATTCCAGCTGGTCAGACTCTTGATTCCAATAATACCAAGGTTGACTACTGGAGTGCTCTGCAATCACCTCGAGGCTCCGTCGGCCTTCCATCGGGGCTTGCATGTACACCGTGCTTGCTCTCCTCTCCCTCGCGTCCCTTGGCCTCGATCCCCACTGCGTTGGCGTCGGCAAGGAAATCAGCGGGTCAGCGGCTGCTGTAGGCCGGGTATCTGTCCTACTGGGCGTGAGGGTGTAGATTGTAGTAACAGAGGACCCTGTTCCTCTTTGAACGGGTCCTTGAGGTTCCAGTCCTTGAGAGCCGGGGGAGGCATATGGATCGAACAAAGGGTCCCTGTCGGGTACAGCTTTGGAATCCGTCTTCTCCGGCTTAGGCATTGGAAAATGTGATTCGTAACAAAATGTCAGATCTGTGGCTAAATAATAATTGTAATCCAGTCTAACTTCTGCAATCAGACAAGAGTCCGTTGTTTCCAAAAGAGATTTACTGAAAAAGCAATCATTATAGTCCACTGGCCCAGAAGCAATATCTGGGTTGGTACAGGTGTATTGTTACAAATGACAGGCAAAGCATGAGGTACAAAGTATCAGATCCCAGCAGACCCAACCTCCCCCCATAGTTCTCAAAACAATCTCTTTGAAGCTGAGAAAGTGAAAGTTTCCCAAGGCTGGAAAAGCGATAGCCAAAACAATCCTCTTCTGTGAGATAGTTGCTTGGAACATCTTGGCACCTGTGAATAAAGCACTTAGAGTACTGAAAGAATTAATATGGAGTCTCTTTAGTTATATGCTCAGAAATAACATTCTAACTCTGACAGGCACAAGGAGTGGTGAACAAAGTTGCTCCCACACTGAGCTCTGCCCAGCGTTTCCCTTATAAGGTCAGGGCGGCATAAGAGGGCCAGGTGTTTCTCCTTCGCTTGATTGCCCCGCCTCATCTTTGGCAGTCAGCTCCGACCATCCCTGCACTTGCAGGCGTGTGCTCCTCCTCCATTCCCACACCGCCTCTCTTGCTCGAGCCTTCCGCCTTGCTGCTGGCTCGCAAGGCTTGATTCTCTGAGGCGCTGTTTTCCTCTCCTCTCTGCACACCCCCTCACCTCCACTATCCTGCACTGAGGGGCCGGGTTGCTGGTCGCCATTGGGTGCTTCAGGGGCTGTGGGTGAGTTTCCCGCTGGCTCTTCCAGCCCCTCGGAGGAGGAGAAGGAATTGTCTGCAGGAAAAGAGCCCAGCTGTCGCGGGTCTCCGACAGAGCCTGTTCAAAAGGGGCATGAGAGGGACCTGCAGGTCTGGGCCCCTCGCTCGTCCCTTCTGATGACAGGCAGCCCCTCTTGACCTGCCTACACCTCTCCCATGCACAGACGGTATCTCTGGCTTGGGTGAGGTTCCCATCCTGCTAGGTAAAAGTGCCCTTAATGTGTAGATTGCACATGGTCGCCAACATGTATGACTCCTGTGTGAGAGGCATTAGCCTGGCAGCTATGCTCCGCTGCAGCCTTCTCACCAGCACGTGCACCGCTGGAACAGTGTTAGCACGAGGTGCATCTGGGTCCACAAAGGGGGCCAGAGACCTCTGGAGCGTGTGCACCAGAGGAATGACCAGACCCAGGGTCACCATGTCAGACGAGACTACTACAGTGAAGACCTTGAAGGGCTTCAGGACCTCCACTGTCTGGGATATGGTGATCCAATCCTCCTGGCTGAACTCACCCACCTGACTTGCAACATTGCTCTCTGAGAGCCACACCTCAAGTGTGGCTTGAGGCCTTGTGAACCCTCTTCCTGTCACCAGAAGCCAGGCTGGTGAATGGCAGCAGTGCAGGGGAGGGCCTCCTCCACTCAGATGGGGGATAGCCACAGCACTCCCCTCCCCCTCTAGACTTCCCTCTAGCCTTTCCCCCAGTGTCCCTCTCAGCTTCCCTATCAGCAATTCTTTCCCCTCCTTGAACCTACACTAACTACCTGTTGAGTTTTTAAGAAAGAAACTAAAATTAATTTACAACTCAGTTTCAGAACCTACCTACCTGTTTCTAAATCTGTGTTTCTTGTGGCTCTATTACTAATGGAAATGGTCAATTAAATAACTTTTTAAACAGCCCTATTTATGTTTGGGAACCTAAACCTTTTCACCAGCTATGCCAGACAGGGATCTGAAGAGGCAGCTGAATGCCTCTTCAGGAATCGAGCTGGCCCTAAACCCCAATATAAAGGAAAGCCTATTAGAAAAAAAGTGCCCAGCCTGGCTCCAAGGGGTGCCAGAGATGGGCAGGAAAACCCTACTTAAGGAGGCACTAATGGGCAGCTTATTTACATGAATATATTTATACTTTGAACAGAACCTGACTCTAACTCTTCCTACTGAATCCTATTTAATGGGGAGAACTACCCTTGGTTCCCTATCCACGGAAATCTTTAGTAAAAGGCGAAAGATTTATGCAGTCTGAAGAGAAACCAGAGTATGGTTGGTTCCCTATCAATTTTGTTCAGAGGGCAAATATTACAATGAGAGAAGCCTACCACTAGCCTACCTAACTCAAGTCCACTGTTTAATCAAAACTTATTTCTTTTACCAAACTCACCAAACACTGCTGTAACTGCACAACCAACAAACAGAACAACAGTAGCAATTAGCAAACAACAAACCTGAACTTTTAAACACCAACTATAAGGAACAGCAACTCAAACAACAACTGTAAAATCTGCAAAAGAACAACTAGCAACAGTAAAAACCACCTAAACCCCCAAGCCAGCCCCCTCTGAACCCCAAGTCCCCTACACACACACACTTTGCACACACACACAGCAAAGAAGCAATAATCAAATTAAATCCAAATTAAAAACTCAGGCCCAACCACTTAAACACAGCAATTTAATCCAGAGTCCCCAAGCAAGCCCCCTTTTAATCAAACATGCACAACTCCAACAGAGATACACACACACAGAGCAAAGAAGCAATAACCAAATTAAATTGAAATTAAAAACTCAGGCCAAAATACTTAAACACACAGAAAATAAAATCAGAACCCACAAGCAAGCCCCCACCTGAACCCTACCTACAACTTACACACACACTCACACACACTTATAAACAATACCAGTTCCCTCCACCACCACCCCCAAAACACCTGGAACAGAACTCAAACACCCAACACTAAACTTTTAAACCAACTCAAACCAAGAACAGTTTCCCCACCACCACCACCAGCTAGAACAGAAGTCAAAGCCCCAACAGTGAACTTTACAAGCAAATCAAAGCAGAAACAGTCCCCTCCCCCCCAAAAAACAGCTGGAACACAACTCAAACCCCCAACAGTGAACTTTACAAGCAAATCAAAGCAGGAACAGTTCCCTCCCCCCAAAAACAGCTGGAACACAACTCAAACCCCCAACAGTGAACTTTACAAGCAAATCAAAGAAGGAATAGTTCCCTACCCCAAAAAACAGCTGGAACACAACTCAAACCCCCAACAGTGAACTTTACAAGCAAATCAAAGCAGAAACAGTCCCCCCCAAAAACAGCTGAAACACAACTCAAACCCCCAACAGTGAACTTTACAAGCAAATCAAAGAAGGAACAGTTCCCTCCCCCCAAAAACAGCTGGAACACAACTCAAACACCCAACAATAAAATTTAAAACCAATTTAAACAAGGAACAGTCCCCCCTCACCAAAAACAGTAAAAAAAAACCCCTCAAACCCACAACATAGCAAACTTTTATAACAATTTAAACAGGAACAATTCCCCCCCCAACCAAAAGCAGAAATAAAACCTCAAACTCCCAACAGCAAACTTTTGAAATGCAGTCAACAGAAATAGTTCCCCCCCATCAAGCCCCTAACCCTTTAAACTTTTGACCCCCCTCAAACATCTAATTGAAAATAAAAGCCCTGACTAAACTATAAAGTTTAACCCTTTAAACCAAAACCAGCCTCCCGCCCAACAAATGCCCCAGCCGGAAGCTGCTTAACAAAGGCCCTCCCCCCCACAAAGATGCAAGAATCCCTCCCTCCCAAAAATAAAGATTAAATCAACTTTTAAAAACAATCCCTCCCCTTCCCCCCACTCACCTAGACAACCCCCCCTGAGAAAACCCTGTGAGTCACAGACTCTCTCACCAGTCCTGCAGTCCAGTGATGATCAGGCAGGCAGGCAGGCAGGCAGGCAATCCTCCAGATGAAAATGTCCTCTCTCCTCAGCGAAGCAGGCCAGCCAAAATGGAGACAGAAAATTTCTATGGGAGTCTCTCTCACTCTCTCTCGGCCAGGAACATAATGGAAGCTGGTCTAAAGGCCAGCCTCTAATTTAAATCCCCTGCTGCATCTCTTTCCAGCGAATCCATTGGCTGGAAAGAGAATGCAGCAGTGGGATTGGACACACCTAACTCCCCCTCCCTTCCCTGATCCCCCTCCCTCCTCCCTCTTGCACTCATTCATCCCTCCTCACCCCTCCCAACCTGTAAATTAGGCAGGAATCTCAGCAGACTTTGCTAGCTGATTGCATTGCATTGCATTGCAAATAGCCAGAAAAGTTCTGAAGATAATTCAAGCTTCTCGCCTTTTTTTTACAAGATGGGAGGGATGAGGAGGTTGGAGTGAGTCACTCACTCCTTCTCCCCCCTCCCCTCTCCTAAGAAAGCACAAGAAGCTTGATTTCACTTCAGAACTTTGCCAGATGTTTGCAAATGCAAACAGCCGACAAAGTACTGCTCCCGGCTGCCCCGAAGCTTTCCAAAGCAATCCGAATCGCTTCGGAAAGCTTTGCTTCAGTATTTCCAAATCAGGGCCAGATTCAGAAATACCTAATCTTTCCAAATTGGGCCCGATTCAGGTTTTTTAACCCAGATCAGATACCCGAAGCGCACACCCCTAGTTGCAACACAGAGGCAGTCAATGGCAAACCACCTTTGTTTCTTGCATTGAAAACCCTATGGGATTGTCATACCCCAGCTATGAGTTGATGGTACTTTCCACCACCAAATTTCATTTCCATTAACAAATGAGCAACAATGTAGATAATGGTCAATTATCTGAATGTTCTGCATAGAAGATCGCTATTGAGATGGTTGTCAAGACCTTATTGAAGTGACTGGGTGGAGATTTGGATGCTTATCACCAACCAGGACCATTATACATACCTATGGTGGAATGCAGCCAAAATGCTTTCAGGAGAGCCTATATAGATAGTATAGGATAGGTAGCCACTTCAGTCTGCCGTAGTCGAACGAAATAAGTCCAGTACCACCTTAAAGGACAACAAATTTTTCCAGGGGATATCATATCTGGAGAAGTGAACTTTGACTCACAAAAGCTTATACCCTGAAAAACGTTGGTCTTTCAAGGTGCTACGAAACTTGAATTTTGCTGTATCCATATAACCCATGTCACTGAAATACTCTTCTGTATGATACCATTACTAGTGGCATGGTTCATGCAGCTGCTTATCCACTTAATGTGTAGCATTCATATATGATAATTGGCACATGGAGCAGATAACAGCACAACTGTACCAGTCAGATCTCAAAGAAATTTTGTTTAAATAAAAGCATTTTCAATTGGCTTCCTTCGTGATATTAAAAAACGGTTGTCCATAAAGTGGTCTAAAATAAACATTTGTGAATTGATGTCTTATTTAAGCCCATTGATAGTCTCTCCATGCTCAGTTTCAAGGATGGTATTTGCTGTCTTTTTCCAGTTAATTTCTGAAAGCTCTTTCTACATGCTTTGTTTTCAGATGTTTTGCATAGATCCAATTTACTTTTATCTCTGGCAAGGCTTTCAAATGCCCTAATGAATCCCAAACCAGTCTTGCAATTGAACACCAATTTTGTGAATCTGTCTGAGAAACCTTATTCAACTTCTTATAAGAAGATGCAGTTTCATGCCCAGTGCTGTCCAAACCAGTTTGTGCTTCTGTGATGTAGATGCAGGGTAATAAAAGCTACAGCTGCAAAAAAAGGGAAAAAATTAAAGATGTAACAGAACTCTTCATTGTTCAGGCTGATATTTAATTGGGTTTCCACTGAATTTCATGTTTCAAAGTGAACCTATGAATCTTTTTGTGTCATTTGAAAATGGTAGCAGGTTTTGCATTTTTTGTAAAAGAACTAGAGAAAGAGACATATCGACACCTGGACCCTCTCTTTCACTTCCAGTTATTTGAAATTCTTGCTTTCCGCTCTGTTAGTCAATATCTGATATATCTAGGGTAACAATGAGAGAGAAGAAAGCATAGATGGGTAAAAAAAACCTGGTTCACTTAAAATATTGATTTCAGTCCATTTCCTCTCATTAGCTTCAGCTAAATATCTTGCCCCACGTGTCACATCATAAATTAAATTAACTGACTTAGGATGAAAGCTGGAGCTTCCCATTATGAAGATCAGTGAAGTGTTGAATCAAAAGATGAAACTGGTGACATCTTATTTTCTCACTGCTAAGGGCAAGAAGGGCTTGGTGTGTCTTCACCTGAACATTGTCTGTCGTGTTGAATACCAGGCCTTGTCTTTCAGAAAGTTTTCTATACTTGAAGTTTTCACCTTATGTCATTGCATTCTTGTTTGAAATTGTTTGTCCTTGTTTGTTCTGAATTTAATAAGGTCTTCTCTCAGTAGCCAATGTTCAAGACTTTTCTTAGAAAGCTTGTAATGGTACATAAATAAACCAACAGAGTGTTGGTGCAGGTTTTATGCAGAAACAATTCTAAAGGGCTCTTAGAATCTGCAATTTTATTCTGCAACTTTCCCCTTTTTTTTAACTTCAAGTGTTTCCATCTGGCAGTAATGTTACTATATACAGTTGGGAAGACCCATGTCTACTGAAAGAAATTTACTTTCCAATATAGTCCAAATTCATTATGGAGCAATCTCAGCAGAGAAACTTTCTTTCTACCATATCTATGCTAAAGTCACTGCTTAAATTTTGCAGCCAGTTTGAGGAAATGTCACGCATTACAGTAACTAAGAGACCGTGAAAAAGTAATGAATCTCCTTAGCAAGTTTGGCAAAAGCACCAAGATGTGGAATCTCTTGAAGGGAACAGTTAAATACTATCAAGCATACAATAGCTATGGCCTATACTATAATGTCCACATTTAAGATACCAATATTCCCGATGACTTCCATTTTATGAACTCCTCACTTCCATTTTATCCTCACAACCCTTTGAAGTTGTGAACCTAGGCAGGGGAGGGCAGAAAGGGTTACAATAGTGCTTAGTTCTTGTGGCCCCTTCTTACGTGCCCAGGGTAATGCCAATCACCACCTTGGGGCCAGGTAGCAATTTTCCCCAAGCCAGTTCAGCTAGGGATCCTGATGATGTTTTGCCATCTTCTGGGCATGGAGCAGGGGTCACCAGGGGAGTGGGGGGTGAGGTAATTGTTAATTTCCTGCATTGTGTAGGGGTTGGACTAGATGACCCTGTAAGTCCCTATAATTCTAAGTGGGTTAGCCTGAGAATATGAGACTGGCCCAAGGCCATCCAGCAAGTTTCCATGGCTGAGTGGGGATTGAAACCTGGCTCATCCTAGTCCAACACTGTAACCACTGCACAATACTGGTTTGTGCTGTGTAATTCACTGCCAGTGGGTGAAAGGGCCATGAGCACAGATGACTTTTAAAAAGACAGATGGCTTTAAAAGACAGATTCATGGAAGACAGTACATCAATGGACACTAATAGAAGTGTGAGCTTCAAAATTACTGTTATAATTCAATATTGAGAAGTCAGGAAGGGAGGATAGTTTTCATTAAATATCAAGAGCACTGTTGCTTTAGAAAAATCATTTAAAATTAATATCAGAACAATACCTCCCATTACATGAAAACGATCCTCATGACCTTTCTGAAAACAATTATTTTTGAAGTGCCTTCCCCCACCAGAGGCAGCAGGAGCAAGAAAGGGGGCACGGGGAGAAAGAGTGCTCTGGCCTCCAGAGGTCAGGTCTACTGCTCATTGAAAACAATAGCCCTTCAGAGTTTAAAAGAGCTGGTGGGCCACATCCCAGCCGGGGCGTGCTGACTCCTCCTTAGTAACTCCTGCTGTCTACCCAATTCAATTCCTGGTTACAGTATCAAAATTGAAATACAGGAACTGGGAATATAGGAGGTGCCTTTTATGGCATTGGATATTGCTGATCTGCTAATGGAAATATCAAGCATTTTATAGTGTGGGCAGGCAACTGGAAATATCTTATTGCAAATCCTTAGCTATTAGCCATGCTGACCTTCATATACAGAGGCGGTAGTGCTCTGAATACCAGTACTAGGAGACAGTATCAATGGAAGGCCATGGCCTCTATGGCCTGTTTGAGTCTCTGGAACAAGTTATTGGCAACTGGTGAAACAGGATGTTAGACTAGATTGGCCATTTGTCTGACCCAGGGTTCCTAATTGCAGTGGTTGCTAATTTGCTTCTGAGTCAGATTCAAAGTGCTGGTTATTACCCTTAAATCCTGAAGCTATTTGGAATTAGGTTTGCCATGTAAAATTCGTCTTTTGCATAGACCAATTTGGCCTATTTGGGTGGGTGGCTCTGAGGGGGGAGTGTGGTGACTCAGCATGGGGGAGGGGGAGATGAGGGGAGACTTCTGCGACAACTCTCTGGACTTATGGCTGCCCAAATCTCATATTCTGGCTTCTCTTTTTATTTGTTTAAAAACTCCTCATCTGCCCACAATCAGTAAAAAGTGGGGGGAGACAGGTTTATCTGTTGTGTGTAAGCTTTGTGTTCTCTAAAGGGTTCTTATTTGTAACTCTGAAAAAATAATATGGTACTTAATTGCGAGGTAAGTACAATCTCTTTCATACAGCTATTTTGGCTTGACAGATAAGACACAGATGGTACTCAAGGACAATCATTTATTTACCAAAAATAAAGTGTTACACAGTAAAGATTTAACGTGGACTAGTCAGGATGGAATGCACAACTGGCTCTCAGCTGCACTCCCAGAGGTTATATGTTTTCCCTACTAACACATTGAAATGAACCTTAGTTAAGAACAAACACTGAGGGGAGATTTAGATCCAGAGGAGTTAGCTGTTAGTCTGTAGCAGCAAAATATTAAAGAGTCCAGTAGCACCTTTAAGACTAACCAACTTTATTGTAGCATAAGCTTTCAAGAACCACCGTTCTCTTCATCAGATGCAAGGGGAAATTTGATTCCCTCAAGATAAGGAATCTGCATCTGAGGGGAGATTTGATTCCCTCAAGATAGGGTACTTCATTATTCATGGGGCTTGGACCTGCTTGGTCATATCATTTCCAAAACTGACATAATCCTGTTAGGGCTAGGAGGATCATTCCAAAAGAGAGTACTAGGAGCCCTCCTCAGGGTCTGGTATTCTTTGGGAGACCATCTTGCAACCCTACTCAGATTCTAGGCCATTCTTTTACCTCACAAAGATCCTGGTCAAAGAACCTCTACACTAAAACCTAGATTTGATAGGCCCTTAACAGGTTGCTTGTTTATTTCACTAAAAACAATTTTCCTTCCCATACCTGACCTCAAATCCCAACTAAAAGCCAAAACAGAAGCCTGTCCAAGCTTACACTGTTATCCACAGCCACCAAAATCTCTGTCTTAAGGAGAAATATTGTTTCCCTCCTTAAGCTAAGGATGGCTCACCCTCTTCCATGAGGTGCAGTTCCAGGGGCTCTGATTGGCTGGAAACCTCTGGGATTTTCATGAGGCCTAAATCATAAAGATTGGTTCAGAGCCCTGGAGGACAGTCATTCAACCCTCATCAAGTCTTGAGGTTTTGGTGCGATACTTGCATTTTTCAAGTATGATTTGTTGATGTGTGGGCAGTGTTGTCTTGGGATCTCCCTCTGTTTTTTGCTTGTTTATTATTTGTTACCTGTTTTATGCTCTTAACTGCTGATAATGAGTTGCATGCAAAAATTTTATTGTTAGTAGTAGAGACTTCTGCCATAGCAAAGAGTCTTTCCGCAGTAGACTAAGAGTTTTTCTTTGGCTGAAGCCTGTTTATGTCAGAAGAAGCATCACCATTTGCAGAATGGAATGTCTGGATCTAACCCTGTGTATTTAATATTTTGTTTGGTGCTGGTGATTCTTCCTGGTGGTGGCTCTTAAAGGTTTTTGTTAGTATTGTGGTGGTGGTGGTGGTGGTGATGATGATGGTAATGATTATGGTTTATTTTTAACACTTTATTATAAGACATCTTAAGAACCAGATATTGGCTGAAAGGATAATATATCAATAGTTAAAATAAATAAAATTAAAGGTTTCCATGTAGGAGCCTTAGAGTTTAAATGCTAGGGTGAGAATAATACATTTAACTCCTGCAGATGTGGATAGTATCAGGGAAGCACTCACATCTACTCCTTTGCCCTTACTGAATTGTGCTATGGACCCGTAACTTGCAGATTACAGACTGGTAACTCTGAATCTAAAAAAGAACTTTTGTGGCACCCTTATAAATTAACAGATTTTATTGAATAGTAGACTTAAGTAAACATGTGACTCATATTCTTAACTGTGAAGGTTCATCAGGCAGCTTTCAGTATTTTTTAAAATAATAAATAGTACAGAATTAAAACAACAAAATTTATTAAACACAGTATAGCATATCAAAAGTAGCTATAAACTCAAATAAAGCCTGCCATTAAAAATGTATTGGCCATGTCATTCAATATTTTACACTGGCGAGAATGAATGCCCTTCCCTCAGCAGAGAGCAGATGATCTCTTAGTATTCTTTTTCCAGGACCATTTAAGGCTTTAAAAATAGTAACCAACACCTAGAATGATACCTTGAAGTAAATGGCCAATAAATGAAGGCAGAATTAGATCTCTATTGAACATGCTTTTTTGTCACATTTGCATCTGACAAAGTGAGCTCTAGTTCCATAAAGGATTTGCCACAATAAGCCTGTTGGTCTTTAAAGTTGCCACTATACTCCTTTTTGGTATTTACTACAAGGAACTAACTTGTCTCTTTCACTTACATGCCTGTTGCCTGTTGTCTCAAGCGTGGGTCTGTGCCCTCAGTCTTTGAGCCCCCATGACTAATAATGTTCAAAATAATAAAAGGTTTCCCATATTATCCATTCTTTTGAGTTGTTTTCTATTCTGTTTTAAACATACTCTCATGCTCTTTGGCTTGTGATTATTTTTGTGTTATTGATCCACTGTGGGAAGGAAGCTCTGGCAGCTCAATTTCCTTTCAATATTCTCCAGTGAATGTGATTAATTTTGGTTGTGCTGCTTAGTCTCTGTAATGCCATCATGCCTGCCAGATAGTTCCTTCTCTCTTTTGCCAGTCCCCCACCCTCCTGGCGCCTCTAATTGGGAGCTTTTATCTGTGTGCATTTGCACATACAAGACATAGTGTGCTCTCATTTTGAGTGTAATTGCCTGTGCCAGTCACACTTGGTGGGGGAAGAAGAAGAAAAGTCCTAAACTCCCCAATAAATAGTCTTTGACCATTAGACTAAAAACAAAATAAAACAATTAATTATCAATTTGGAACACAACAGAAGAACAAGGGACAGAAGGAAGGAGGGAGGAGAGTATTACGCCTGGAGCAAAGATAAATGATGAAACATTTCCCAAATATATGAGTGCTGAGGAAGAGAGATTTATAGGCCTCTCAAGGTATGATATAGGGAATTTAATGATGGGCAAGAGGCTCTGCTAGTGCAGAGAAGAGTTCTTTTTAGCTGGCTCTTTTTATCCTGGAAAAAGGAAGCAAGCTAGCAGCAGATAAATTTTCACACAGGTCGATCAAACAGAAAATGAACTTAAATGGAACATCAACCCAGCCCAGCTTGTTTTTAACAATTTAAAAGCAAACAAAAAATCCTGAAGGGTTAAGACCTGGGCTTTATAAAGACAGGCATATGCTTGAAAGTTGTCTGTACTCTGTCATTTCACAAATGAAAATAGATACCTTCATCTGGAGTACACATTTTTTTCTCACGACTGGGATCATTCTTCTGTTCCCTTCTCCATTCTGCTACGCATACATAAGAACTCAAAAACAGCCTTGATGGGCAGTCAAAAGGTTTCTTCTGGTTTGAGTCAACTGCCAGTCAAGTTCACTGGCTGACCCTAAATTCTAGAGGAGAGACATTTCTCTACCCGATACATAATTTTATGTGCCTCTATCATGTCTCTCCCTTAGTTATCCACGATTTGCATATGCTATTTTCTACATGATGTACATGCAGAAGAATGTTTCCATGTGCTTAGCTCTTTTAGTTTGGTTGAAGTATGGCCATGTATTTGAGTATCAAGGGAGCAGAGTTCTGATGTGATTTCCCCCCCATCCGAGTTATGCTGATTAGCACTGTGTGAATCATATGAATAATGATATTAAAGTTGCTATGTTTACAATTTGGGATATATCAGTATCAAAAAGAATAAAATATGCTCTCTCTGTTTTCCAGTTTTAAAATGCTTTTTTGCAATGGGAAATTCATTTTACTATAAGGTGACTTTCTAATCAGAATTAGTGTTAATTTGAAGTGATGACTCCTCAAATCCTTTAAACTTATGGAGAGTTGTGGCAGATAAAATGACTGTATAATATGTTGTTGGCTTAGCTAGCTATCATGCCTCATTTGAAGATAGGTTTGTTTACTGTAAAGCTTAATCTGCAATTTTAAAATGAAAAACAATCTCTTCTGTTCCTTGGGAAGGGAAGAAGAAAATGGTAATTTGAATCCTGATTTAGGATCCTGTCAGCAGTGGAACACAAAGTGAGTACTCACACAGTCCCTTTATGATCACTGAATACTATTTTTTAATATACAAATTGCTAGCAAGTGTCATGTATGCCAGCATATCTGCTATTATTGTATTGTGCATTTTGTGCTGATCATTACTGTTTTGCTAAAGTTGTAATCTGTTATCGCATCTGAGAATGTGTAAACTGCTAACAGGAAATGCAGGAGAGCCAGTGGGGCATCTCCATTATCTATTGAAAATATTTACTTTCACTTTTCCAGCAAGTGTTCTTGGAGGCGAGAAGCGAACGATGAATTTTTCTCCAGAGACTGGGATAATTTCACTTTGTACTCTGTCTAGTCTAAACTAATCAGTTCCCATGTAACTTCTTTGGGTTTTAGCGCCAGAATGTCAACAAACCCGAAAGGTGAGAAGTTTCCCTATAATTATTAATGCCTTTGTTTGAATTGTCACTTTTGCTAATTGCTACCTTTGTGTGAACACTAACACAACCGGGGCGCCTCCGCTGAAGCACAAACTAACCAACTGTAATAGGAGTAGAGATGGGCACGATCGGCATTACAATAGGAAAATACCCCCGATAATGGTGTTCGCGCCATCGGGACCTGGCTGATCGGTGCCGTCCCCGGCAACAGATCCAGCGGTCGGGGGGGGGGCACTTGTTCGGGGCTTGATTGGATCGATCGGTATCTGATCGTGATCCAGACACTGTGGCGCAAGCAATCTATTGCCCTGGCAACGGAGCCAGGGGGATGCCTGAGCTGTGTTTCCCCTCCTTCTGTTGCCCTGGAAACCCGAATGGAAGCCCAGCTTTCCTTGATCAGCAGGGCTTCCTTCCATGGAGCAGCAACACACTCACCAGTTGGGAGTATTTGAATATATGTTGGATACTTCTTTAGAGGTTCAGAGACAATTTGTCTTGCAAGCCAGCATTTAGAATCCTGAAGAGCTCTCATGTTCCAGGAGTGCCTTGTGTTCCATCTGTGCGCAAAGGTGATTTGCAAACTCCACCAAGGGATCCAAGATGGCATCGAGATAGAAGCCACGGCTGCTTCGCTCCGCAAGTTGATTTTATTTTGCTTTGATTTATCTTATCTAACCTGCTTCTTATCCTGCCTCCTACTTGGCTATCTGATTCACCACAGCATATTGCAGAAGGTCTCTCAACTCTGATGATTTGAATAGCCTACTATCTTGGCCTCCAGTGAAGCCCAAGGAGGTGCTACAGCTTATCCGTACTTTGAAGTCCGGGAAGGCCCCTGGCATAGATCTAATCCCCCCGGAGCTGATAAAACAGAATGCAGTATGGTGGGCTCCTGTCTTGGCCTCACTATTCACTCAAATTGATCAATCTGGGAAAATCCCTAAGGACTGGGGGGTTGCTATCATAATCCCTTTGTACAAAAAAGGTAACAAAGATGACCCGAATAACTATAGGCCAATCAGTTTGCTTAGTATAGTTAGCAAACTCTATGCAAGACATCTTTTATGGAAATTTAGAGATTGGCTGGAAGACGGATCTTATTTAGCAGAAGAACAGGCTGATTTCAGGGAGGGTCGCTCCACCTTAGATCAGTGTATGTTGCTAGACCATCTGATTGCAAAATACTCTTCCAACTCAAGTGTGTCACTCTTTGCTGCCTTTCTGGACCTGAAATCAGCTTTTGATTCAGTTTCAAGACCTATATTATGGGATAAACTAAGGTCCACAAGCATTGACAAACGTTTAATGTTTCTAATTCAGGCTCTGTACAATCATACATCCATAAGGGTCAAGTGCACCTCCCAAGGTCACCTTACAGACTCCATCAGAACCAACAGGGGGGTCAAACAAGGATGCCTTCTTGCTCCCCTCCTTTTCAATTTTTACATCAATGATTTGGTTACACACATAAATAGACCTGAGTTCCATCCCCCTAGGTTAGGCGACAAACACATAGGGGTGCTTCTTTATGCTGACGATGCTGTTCTGCTCTCAAGGACTCCAGTTGGTCTTAGGAGAGATATGGGCTCTTTTGCCCAGTACTGTCAACAAAACAACTTAGAGGTCAACTATTCCAAAACAAAAGTTATGGCCTTTGCAAAAAACAAGACCCCAAAAATTTATCACTGGTCTTTAAATTCCATTCCTATCGAACAAGTTTCATATTTCAAGTACTTAGGTGTCTTTTTCTAGCCTAATAGCCAAAGAATGGCTAATATAAATTCTGTCATCTTAGATGCCAAAAGAAGCTCTGGGGCAATTCAAAAATTCTATTGTTATAAAGGAGGTAAATGCCTGACTGCGGCTCTCAGACTATTCAAGGCTAAATCCTTCTCTCAGCTTACCCTTGGAGCCCCAATAAATGTCACCTCAAATTTAAAGAAGCTGGACACCGTTCAATCTAAATTCCTGAGAAAAATCTTACAAGTGCCCCATGGTGTCCCAAATGCACTTATCAGAATTGAAACTGGCATGATTACAGTAGAGGCAAGGTTGTGGATTGCAGTAACCCTGTACTGGCTAAAATTAGTTTTCTGTCCCAAAGGGCTCACAAGTCTAATAATATTGGGTCCCTTTGCCCCCCCATGGCTCAGGGCGCTGGATAAGAAGTTACTTTCATACGATGTATTGTCGAAGGCTTTCATATGGTCTTTCTAAACAATACTTGTGCTCTATGGGTTATGAAAAAGCTAAAGACATAGTAAAACAGGATATTAGATATTGCAAGGCAACATGATATAATCAGAATAGAGAAATGGCGAGATCTTTTGGAGCCCCCCAATAGGGTAACACCTATGCCTTATCTCCTCAACCTATCAAATCAGGAGTACAGACAGATTTTCACACTAATGCAACTGGATGTTTTTCTCTCGGCTGTCCTCGAAGGGAAGTTTAAAAAAATCCCTTATGAGGAAAGGATTTGTCCCTGCTGTGAGGAAGGGATAGAATCATTAGAACACATTATATTTGATTGCAAGGTGTATAACAATCTTCGCAAATCTCTTCCTCTTTTTTCAACTTTGCCCCTTACCCGTAGCCAAAGGATATGCACTCTGAGGGGTTTCTTTTCAGATAGACATCCTAAGATCACATTTCAGGTGGCCAGATTTGGTTGGATTGCTTCAAGGATCAGGAAATCCTTAGTGTCTAAGTGAATGATTTTATTGTACCACTGAGAATTTTAAAGTTTATACTATTGTATCATGAATGATTTTACCCAGGTATTGTGAATGGTTTTATTGATGTTTTATTTTCTTCTGTGGTACCTTTTATTGGTGTTTTTGTAAATTGCTGGTCACTGACTGTGGAAAATAAACTACTACTACACCAGTTGGGAGAAGACAGCCAGGGGAGGGAGGGGGAAGGGGGTGTTCTGTAGCCATGGGCACTCCAAACGTTTTTTGCTTTTTTAAAAAAACGGGGCTTTGTAGGAGGAATAGCTGTCTGTCACTCTCTGCTTTTAACCTGCTTTTAAAACACTGTATTTTGTGGGAAAACCTCATTCACAGCTCTGTGTGTGTGTTTAAAAGGGAGTGGGTAAAAGCTGGATCCAGATGATTTTAAACAAATCCTCATGAATTCATATGATTTTTATTCTGAAACAAAACAAAAAGGCTGTCATATTATAGATCATGTCCTAGTCTACAGACAGCAACAAAACAATCATGCATCCACTAATCCGTGGCTCTGCCACGGCACAAAAACATGCTAAAAAAGCGCGGATCTGTATGGATCCTCTTGATTTTTAAGTGGGGCCACCCAAAATCCACCACACAATCACAGACCATGTCTGTTGCCATAAATGGGTCCAAAAAATTCAGCCATCTACTACTTCGTGGATTCGCCACTGTGCAAAACTACGGTTCAAAAGCACGGATCTGCATGGTTTTTACATGGGACCACCCAAAATCCACCATACAATCCCAGATCATGTCCTTTGCTCAAAAGGGGCAAAAAAAATCAGTTATCCACCGCTTCGTGGCACTCCCACGGTGCAAAAACATGGTCTAAAAGCATGGATCCTCATGGATCCTCGTGATTTTTATGTAGGGCCACCCCAAATCAACCATACAATACCAGACCATGTCCATTGCCACAAATGGGACCAAAAAAATCATTCATCCACCGCTTTGTGGCAGCACCACTGCGCAAAAACATGGTTCAAAAGCACGGATCCTCATGGATCCTCTTGATTTTTACATGGGGCCACCCAAAATCCAGTATACTGTCCCAGATCATGTCCAATGCCATAAACAGGACCAAAATATCTAAAATATGACAGCTTTTTTGTTTTGTTTCAATGTAAAAATCATATGAATTCATGAGGATCCATGTCTCAGAATCATGTTTTTTCACCGTGGCAGCGCCAAATATTTTTGGATCTGTTTTTTTTTTTTATATTTCAGTCTGTGGACCTGGCTGTGATATGTGATTTGATGTTTCATTTGTGTTTTTCCTATTTAAAAAACCATAGGATCCACGAGGATCCATGTGGATCCTGGTTTTACTTTCTTCCTGTTTAAAATATGCTTTTGGAAGACTGGCTGCTTGCTTTTAAAATCGGGTGGGGAGGAATGGAGGATTCTATCCCTGCTTTTTTAAAAAAGCTGGCTGAAACATGTTGACAGGGTGTCTCTATTTGGAGAGGCAGGGACGGGTTAAAAACTCCTCCCCCCTCTGCTCTAAGTGCGTGTGTGTGTGTGAAAATGTCCCGTCCCTGAGGGGAGGCGGCTCGTCACCGGGTTAAAAACTCCCCCCCCCTCTGCTCTAAGTGTGTGTGTTTGTGTGTGTGAAAACATTCCCTCCCTGAGGGGAGGTGGGTCATCACTGGGTTAAAAACTCCCCCCCCTGCTCTAAGTGTGTATGTGGGGGAACGCCCCTCCGCTTTGGCCTCCCTGATCCCGGATCGGAAACGGGACTTGATCGGTGTGGATCGGTGATCTGGGGTTGTTGCCGGCACGGATCCATGATCAGCTTGATCGGTATTTTTTTTGGATCATGCCCAACTCTAAATAGGAGGCAAAATAGTGTCAGGTTCAGCATGTTTCTCTCTATGTATAACCAAAGAGACTCCATTTTAATTCTTTTAGTGTTCTGAGAACTTCTTTCACAGGTGCCCAGACGCTCCCTCGCAGTTATCTCACAGAAGAAGAATGTTTTGACTTCAGCCTTTCCAGCCTTGGGAAACTTTCGCTTTCTCAGCTTCAGGCAGCTTGTTTTGAGAACTATGGGGGGAGGTTGGGCCTGCTGGGGTTTGATACTCTGTACCATGATCTTTGCCTATCATTCGTAACAATACACGTGTACCAGCCCAGATATTGCATCTGGGCCAGTGGACTATAATGGTTGCTTTTTTCAGTAAATCTTTTGAAAACAACGGACTCTTGTCTGATTGCAGAAGGTAGTTTGGATTATAACTATTATTTAGCCACAGATCTGACATTTTGTTACGAATCACATCTGTTCCAATGCCTAAGCCGTGGCAGACGGATGCCAAAGCCGTTCCTGACAGGGACCCTTTGTTTGATCCTTATGCCTCCCCCGGTTCGGAAGGACTGGAACTTCAAGGACCTGTTCAAAGGGGAACGGGATCTTCCGTTACTACAATATACACCCTCGCTTCTAGCAGAACTGAAACTCAACCCACAGTGGCAGCGGACCCACTGATATCCCTGCCGACACCGACGCAGTGGGGATCGAGGCCAAGGGACGCGAGGGAAAGGAGAGCGAGCGTGATGTTCACGCAACCCCCAATGGAAGGCCAACGGAGTTTGGGCATGATAGCAGAGCACCCCAGTAGTCAACCTTCGTATTATTGGAACCGTGAGGCTGACCAGTTGGAGTGGGACCGAAGAGGTTTGGAGAGTACCCAAACATGGGAAACATCCCGCCGCGATATGATGAGTTGGGACTATGCTGAAGTCGTTCTGTGGACAGGACAAGGCGATCCTAATGAGCACACGTGGATACAATTACAAAGCCGAACCATAGCAGTAGATGCCGGAATCTCGGCGGTTACAGGATTAGCGAAAGGAATCCTGGTGGGGAGATCGAATGAAGAGCAAGGTACCGGGGCCCAAGGCATGGGAGAAATAAGGCCTTGGCCTGGGGCAGCCACGTCCTATGCAGAATATTTAGAGACTACGCAAGCCTCTACTGAACCTCCCCATAAAGTTACAGAAACTGAGGCCATCAACACCCGTTCTGCCGCAAGGACAGCCAATTCTCCAGCCGCTACCAACCCAGCCGTGAGGGCAGCCGTTCCTGCTGAGAATTGTGGCACCGATTCAGCGGGGCACCACTCCTCGGCCAATTCCGCAGCCAGGACCGATCCCGCGGGGTGCCACTCCTCGGCCAATACCACAGCCGGGACCGAGAGCACCCCCTCCGCCAGCACAGCCTGTACCAAGAGGACACCCTCCACCACTACAGCCTGCATCGAGAAGGCCCCCTTTGCCGCTACAGCCTCAACCGAGGCCCCAGCAACCTCCTATGCAACCTCCTCCACAATACCCTGATGGGAGACCTCGGCCAGTTCCAATACAATATTACCCACTGCCTGCACCGGTCGCCAGACCTCAAGAATTGCCGATGGGGTGGGTAAAGTTGGAAGCTACTTTTGACGGGGACCCTTCCAAATTAGGGTTTTTCCTAGTACAAGCTTTACAATTCTTCAATCGTTGGGGACATTTGTTCGGAGATGAAGCCAGCCAGATCGAACATTTGGGGTCTCGCCTACAAGGGAAAGCAGCAGAATGGTATGTAGCCCTTTATGAATTGGGGGCCCCCAAACTGAATTCATTGCAGGGTCTAGTAGATGCACTCTGAGCCCAATACGAAGACCCCCTAGAGGAAAGTAGAGCCAGAACAGAATTACAATCAATTAGACAAGGCAGCACATCGGCTAGAGACTATGTTACAAAATTCTGACAGCTGGCTGCCAAATGTTCAAGGTGTGAGGAGTCCACCAAAATAATTCTGTTCAAACAGGGCATGAATCCCAGACTGTTGGACAGGGCCCTTATGCAAGATAATCCCCCCACACTTTTAGCGTGGATTCAATTAGCTTGTGAAGTGGAAAATCGTATGCAAGAAGTACGCTTGGTCGAACAGCAACAAACCACTGGGCACCAGTGCTCATCTGTACTTGTGAGAGGGAGTAAGGGTGCTGGATATGCAACTAGGGGAGCGAGAGATGCTAGATGGCAACAAGGATTGTGTCTACAGTGTGGCCAAAGCGGTCACTTCGCGGCACAATGTCCGTTCCGGCCTGTGCAAAGAAATCCGTTCCCACCAAGGCGTCCAGCCCCCACCTCTCTGCCCACGCCAGCCCGCCTGACACCCGCTCCAAGAGCGACGAGAGGCAGAGGGACTTTCCGCAGAAATCCTCCTGAGAAAGGTTTAGAGCTAGAAGAAATTATGGACTATGAGTCAACCGCTCTAATCGGAGAGGAAAATCCCTAAAGTCCTGCCTCGGGAAACGAGATGGATCTGTTGTAAAAGGACCCAACCGGAAGATCAGAAATAAGTCAGTTCCAATTCCGGAAAGACCTCATGGGTCCATACTATTCATACCAGTTACGTTAGTCAACCCAGAAAGAAAAACATATATCCGTGTGCAAGCACTCATAGACTCAGGGTGCTCTAGAGACATTATTGCTCCAGCCTTAGTGAATGGATTAGTACTCCCAATAAAAGATCTGGAAACTCCAGTCATTTTTGAACAAATGGATGGCACCAATATGAATCCAGTCACTACCGAAACGATACCTGTCATCACAGGTATGGGACAACATTGGGAGACGAGATCGTTCGTTATTAGTACTACAGCCAAATACCCGCTCATCTTGGGAAGCAGATGGTTGTGGGATCACAACCCATATATAGACTGGACGGTCGGAAGCATTACTTTTTCCCATGATAAATGTAAAAATCATTGTTGGAACCAGAATTGGGGAAACAACCCTACTCTCATTGAGCAAGCCCTATTAACCCAAGCGGAACTTAACCAAATACCTAAACAGTACAGAGCCTATGTCCAAGCCTTCACTGAAGAAGAAGCTAACTCCTTACCTCCCCACCGGAGGACGGACTGTGCCGTGGAAATATTACCAGGTTCATCTTTACCCAAGGGCAGACTGTATCCCATGAGCCCAAACGAACGGGAGGAAACTCCGCAAGTTCATTGACACTAATCTTCAAAGAGGATTCATCCGACCAGCAAATAGCCCGCATGCTGCTCCAGTACTGTTCGTTAAGAAGAAAGATGGGGGACTAAGACTTTGCACAGACTTTAGAGGGCTAAACGCAGTGTTCTCCAGCAACGACTACCCCATCCCACTCATCCGAGATTTGCTCAACGTTGTGGCGCAAGGTAAGATCTTTACAAAATTGGATTTAAAAGATGCTTACTTCCACGTTCATATCAGGGCAGGCGATGAATGGAAAACCGCTTTCAATACGCCCCTCGGTCAGTACGATTACTTCGTTATGCCTTTTGGCCTGGCCGGGGCCCCTTCGGTTTTCATGTCCATGATCAATGAAGTATTGCATGAATTTTTATACAAAGGCATAGTAATGTACCTAGATGATGTCTTAATTTATTCAGAATCGGAAGAAGAACATGTAGAGCTAGTGAAGAAAGTTCTGACTACTCTAATGTGTAACAAATTGCCCATTAAACTGTCTAAATGTGAATTTCACAAAACAGAACTCACTTATCTGGGATACTGCATCTCGAAAGACGGTCTAAGTACGGACGGATCACAAAAATTTAGAAGCTTTACGCAGCCCTAGAAGGTTAAATGCCAAGCAGCTTAGATGGGCGGAATATTTTTCTAAATTCAATTTCACTTTGAACTTTTTGCCCGGCAAAACTAACTTTCTTGCCGACGCCCTATCGCGCATGCCTCAACACAAAAGCAAAAGGGAGGAGACAATAGACACTGTCTTTTCACCTATGAAGGATATACCCAGCGGGGGTATACCCAGCAGTGAAGGATATACCACCTTTCCACACATGTAAATGTGTGTAGCAGAGCATACCGTGAAGTCCAGTGAGAAGAAATATAATTTAAGATAAGTTCGTTTAGTTAAAGAAGAGTTTCATTTAAGAACTATTTACAATAATATATACAACAAACTGTGAGAAACACATATTCATCACTTATACAGGAGAGAGAGAGTTTCACCAACAGTCATTTTACACCTGACACAGACAGAACAGAATCTTCACTCACAGCAGGGAGGGGCTACTTCAGGAGCTACAGATAAACTATACAAAGTATAGTTTATCGGTAGCACCCTGCAAGCACCCTGCTCATTCAAATGAGACCACAGTGCTTTATTCCTACAATTACCAGGGCTTCTGTTAGTCTTGGAAGGAAAGGGAACTAGTCACCCTCTATTTCCCTTTCTCTTTTTCTGTTCCAGGGGTTTGATCACATATTTCTACAGAACAGTACTACACACACACCCCAAGTCCCCCATACGGAAGTATGGCAGAGCTGTGGACTGGGACAGGACAGGGAATTTTTCTGCAAAGAAAACCTTGGTCACTTTGTGAAAGGAAATAACAGATCACAAGAAGGGAGGATTGAAACAACAGAGTTTTCAGTGGAAAGGTAAAAAAAAAACTGCAAGGGTATGAAAATGAAAAGAATGAAGACAGTGCCTTTTTTTAATGCCGATAGTGGGCAAGCCCTTTGCTGCTAGGATGACCCTTGACCACCATTTCCCCCCATAGGAATAGTTAAAGAGAGGCACCTACTTTAAAAGTCTGTAAAACTGAGCCCCTTTGACCAATCTTCTTGAAACTTAGGAGTTTTTTACATTAGAGGGGGGAGTATGTTTGTGCTAATTTAATGCTGGAAGAAATCTTTATAAATAGCTGCCCAGACCCTCAAAAACATTCTCTATAGAAAATAATGATCCTGAAACTCCAGAAACAAACAACAAACTTCACAGATTTGAATGCTGAACAGGTAATGTCCTGCTCAAAAATCAGCAATCACAGTACTCCCCAACCCCATATCCCAGATCCAGAATTATAGCAAAGTTTTCTTGTATCACAGCCCTAGTTTGTTACTGTTGTTTTTATTCCTGTACTTCTTGGCATAGCCTTCTTTGAAATCAAAAGTAGCCCCTTCTCCCTCATGCCTGCAAACTACTAGTAGGATCCTAATGACAGATCCTCATACTCAATCTTAGTTTAACCCAATAAGACGAGAAATTGGCCACCTTGGGACTTTCAGTTTCCTTTTTAAAATCATTGGGGCCGAGCAAAGCTACTTTACCAATTAACATCTATTTAAAGGATATTGATTTCCAAGAAACACTGCCTAAAGCTTGTGGGGTGTGTTCTCTTCTTTTTGATTTAGCTCCAATGATCCCACACCAACACACACGTAGGGATCCCCTGCCCCCACTTACCTGAGCAGCGGGGGGCGTGCACCTTCCATTCTGGCCCCGATTCGGGCTGCTGTGGAGCGCGGGAGCTCTCCTGCGCTCTGCAGTGCTCAAAACAGGCCCGATCCACGGCAAACCAGGCCTGTTTTCAGCAGCTGCAAAGCGCAGGAGTGCTCTGCAGCACCCGAAAACAGGCCTGCCCAGGGGCTGCATGATGATGTCACTCCTGAAGTGATGTCATCGTGCAAGTGGGGGGGCGTGCGCATGCACGCTCTGTGCACGCTCATCCCCCTCTCCCCAAAGGTAAATGCCAGGCTCTTGTCCCCCGCCAGGAGGTTGAGGGTGCCTGGCAACTCTACACACACGTTACATGTCAATATTAGCTTTCCCAAGATATAGCTATGCACAGGGCTTTTTTTCTGGGAAAACAGGTGGTGGAACTCAGGACCGCACAATGACATCACTTTGGGTCAGCTGGAACAAGGGGGGAGTTTTTTAAAGTTTAAATTGCCCTTGGTGAAAATGGTTACATGGCTGGTGGCCCTGCCCCCTGATCTCCAGACAGAGGGGAGTTTAGATTGCCCTCCGGCACGGAGGACAATCTAAACTCCCTTCTGTCTGGAGATCAGGGGGTGGGGCCACTGGCCATGTGACCATTTCGAAGAGGTGCTGGAACTCCGTTCCACCATGTTCCAGCTGAAAAAAAGCCCTGGCTATGCATTTACACCAGCCACATTTAACATGCTTCCATTTGCATTATTGACAGGGAAATATCAAAATATTCCTTCTAATCATAGATTTTGCCCTTGTACCAATAACCTGGTTGAGTTGTTGGTTCAATTGTTATTTCATTGTACATTTTATGTCAAAGCATGCATAGATTTTCTGGAATGGTGCTGGGTGATAAAAAATAGTTTTCAGAAAAGAGAAGGCTCAAAATGCTATTGAGAGAAGTTGAGCAAAGAATTAGTCTCTGTAGCCAAGTTTTTGCTTTATGCAGTGAAAATACAAGGTGAGTTAACTTCTCATGTGTAAATTGTTTAGGCATTAATTTTTAAAATGGTTATGAATTTGGATGAATGTTGTAACTTGGATCTCTGTGGGTTGCTAATTGTTGATAATTTTTGTGTTTGTTTGGCTTGTAGACCACAATAAAGATAGTACTGTGCTGTACTATGCTAGTGGGATTCAACTCAGTGAATTTTTATGATATTTAGGTATCTTTACTTTCTCTGGATTGTATCCCACTACTCTCCAGGGAAATCTTATTTGGAAAAGTACTCTTCTTATCTGACCTACCCCTGTTGAAACATTAGTCATCAATATATTTATCTCCTGCAAGAGAATGAAATGAACTCATGCAATTTACTGCTGATTTTGAATGTCAATACAATGGGAAAGGCTAAGCACAAAGATCAGAGGAGTCTGCACCAAAGTAATTTCTACCAGTTGAATACTATTATTAACATACCACCACTGAACCTTTTTAATACTAAAATTCATTTTCCTATCCAGTCAATCCCAGTGTCCTGAATGATCACTAAGGGTGTGCACTGGAAAAAATTTGCAGTTAATAATTTGAGAAATAGAAAGAATATTGGTTTTAAGAATGCTCAGAAATGCTGTTGTATTGTGTAGATGCATTGGATTCTATAGACTCATAAGGTTGGAAGGGACCTCCTTTTCACACATACTACTGCCAAGACAAGACTCCCCTATCCTATAATTATGCATTTGATTTTTCCCACCTAAATGCAAAACTTTACATTTATCTCTGTTGAAATTCATTTTATTTCTTTTAGCCCGGTTTTCCAGCTTGTCAAGATCATCCTGTATCCTGAATCTGTCTTCTACTGTATTTGCTACCCATCCTAATTTAGTATCATCTGCACATTGGATAAGTATTCCCTCTATTCATTCATCCAAGTCATTTACAAAAAGTTTGAACAGAATAAGTCCCAGGACCAGTCCCTGAGGCACTCCACTTGTCACTCTTCTTCAAGAGGATGAGGAACCATTAACAAGCACTCTCTGAGTGCTATTTGTCGACCAGTTACAGATCCACCTAACAGTAATAGGATCCAAACTGCATTTTACCAACTTTTCAACAAGGATATTATGTGGAACCTTATCAAAAGCCTTACTGAAATTGAGATAAACTTCATCTACAGCATTCCCCTGATCCAGCAAGGTAGTAACTTTCTCAAAAAAAGAGATAAGGTTAATCTAACATGACTTGTTCTTGAGAAACTCATGTTGGATCTTAGTAATCACAGCCACTCTTTCTAAATGCTCAAGGACTGACTGACTGATGATTTGTCTAAAACTTTTCCAGGTATAGATGTCAAGCTGATGGGTTGGTAGTTATCCAGATCCTCCTTTTCCCCCTTCTTGAAGATGGGGACATTTGCCCGCCTCCAATCTTCTGGCACCTCACCTGATCTCCAAGAATTCTCAAAAATAATGGACAGAGGCTCAGAAATTACACCCATGAGTTATTTTGGTACCCTTGGGTGCAATTCATCTGGCCCTGAGGACTTAGTTCCATTTAAAGAAACTAAGTGTTTATATACTACCCCTATGCCAATTCTAGGCTATAACTCCCTTCCCTCCTCATGTGTTCTGTTATTGCCATGTTGATCACCCATTTCCCTTGCAGGAGAAGACTGAGGAAAAGTAGGAATTGAGCAGTTCTGCCTTCTCTTCATTGCCTGTTACAATTTCACTTTCCTGTCCCTGTAATGGGACTACCAAATCCTTGTACCTTTTCTTACTTTGAACATAAGCAAAGAACTCTTTTTGTTATTTTTAGCATCTCTTGCTAGCCTAAGCTCATACTGAGCTTTAACTTTTCTAACTCTCTTCCTACAAGCACTGGTTATTTGTTTATATTCATCCTTGGTTATAAGTCCCTCCTTCCATTTCCATTGCATGGGAAATAATAGACTTTCTTGAGCAGATGTTTTTTCATTAAATGGTTCAAAATGTCAGGGAACCCAGTTAATCTTCTCTTGCAAAGTTCCAAAGGACAAAGAAGTCCTTTTTTAAAGCCCCTTGAATAAGATGCCTCCAGCCATCATTTCTGTGTAATGGAAAAATATGAGAAAATGGCTGCCTGTTTTCTGAAGGGGCAATTTTTCATCAAACAGTAACTGTAAATAAATTTAGTCCTTCTACATTGTCTGTCTACAGAGGCATCCACCCTGCCAATCACATTGTGGAGAAATAGGAGCTTTTTCAAACTGAGACAAGCTCACATGCACATTCACCAAGTTTTTTCAATATAAAATCAGCAACTTTATTAGTTATCCCGGGAAGAAACTGCAAGAAGGAGGGAGATATAAAGTTCAGATCTTCCTGGTAAAGTTGACACGATTGGAGCTGTATTCTGGAATCGAATGTTGTTTGAGAATGAACAGTGCAGTAGAACATAGTCAATAAACTCTATTTTCCCTGTGTGGCATGGGCAGAGCCATTGAGGGAGTGGGACATGATAGTATCTGCCTTCCAAGGGGGCTGAAGATAGAATATTAATACGTGCAAGTGTAAAGATTCTCTGATATTTGGAAATTTCAAGGGATCTTAGATAGCCTGCTGGTTGAAACCATTTGGTGCACTGCAGATTGATTGACTGTTTCTGTATCTGTGCCCTATCTGATTGTAGGGCATGATACCAGAGCTGCTGTTTAATTTTTTCTTTTTCTTTTTGGTATCCAAGATACAATAGAACTTAGGGGGAGAGGCCATGTTTCTGGAGTTTTCCCTCAATTACTCTTTGCCAGGTTGAAGGGTGGCTATCAGCAAGGATCAAGGGTACTAGACCCTTCTTCTGTTTGATTCCTCCTCCTTTCAAATTCTTACTTGCTTGTGGCAGAGAGCTCTGTCCAGCTCAGTCTAAGACCTGCAGTGGGTGCTATTGATCTATGGGGTCACTCTTCTTCTGCTTGATTCCCCCCTCCTTTTAAATTCTCACTTGCTTGTGCCAGAAGGCTCTGCCCAGCCTAGTCTAAGACCTGCAGTGGGTGGAAGGACACATCTTCTGTTCAAATTTTTCAAATTTGTACTTGCTTGTGGCAGAGGGCTCTGCCCAACCCAGTCTAAGACCTACAGTGGGTGCTATTGATCTCTGGGGTTACTCTTCTTCTGTTTGATTCCCCCCTTTAAATTCTTACATGCTTGTGGCAAAGGATTATGCCCAGCCCAGTCTAAGACTTGCAGTGGGTGCTATTGATATCTGGGATCACTCTTCTTCTGTTTGATTCCCTCACCCCCATTTCAAATTCTTACTTGCTTGTGGCAGAGGGCCACAAGATGAGTTTTAACCAGTAAGTAGATGCGAGTAGCCACAGATAAGTCTCCAAAGGGATACATCATGGGACTTCAAGAATTGCTCGTAGGAACTTGGATTGTACTAATTCCAGTGAGCACTTTTTTATATAAAGAGCTGGGAACCATTTAGGAGCTGTGAGACAACCTTTCCTAGGAAGACCTTGATTGATGCAGGGATATTGTATTTTATTTATTTTAAATTTCTATTCCACCCTCCTCGTGGGTGGGCTCAGGGTGGATAACAACGTATTAAAATACAATAAAAATACATCTACATTAAAACACCATTAAAACAGCAGTGTATTTCTATTAATACACATTTAAAATAAGAGGGTCGACAGCCTTCACACGAAGGGTTAAGATTTTATGCACCCACTTTTTCAGGCCAGCAGAGGCCCAGCCTCAGCCATATGCCTGGCAGAACAACTCTGTCTTGCAGGCCCGGCGGAAGGATAGTAGGTCCTGCCGGACCCTGATCTCAGCAGACAGAGTGTTCCACCAGGTGGGAGCCAGGACCAAAAAGGCCCTGGCTCTAGTCGAGGCTAGGCCAGAGACCACCAACAGCTGATTGTCCCCTGATTGGAGTGTCCTCCGGGGAATATACGGGGAGAGACGGTCCCATAGATATGCTGGACCCAGTCCACACAGGACCTTATAGGTCAATACCAGAACCTTGAATCTGATTCAGTACTCCACTGGCAACCAATGCAGCTCGTGTAAGATCAGTGTTATATGTGCCTTATTTGGCACTCTTGTAATAACACACACCGCTGCATTTTGTACCAGCAGTAATCTGTGGATGAGGCTCAAGGGCAGCCCCGCGTAGAGCGAGTTACAGTAATCTAGCCTAGAGATGACCATTGCCTGGATCGCTGTAGTTAAGTCACAGGTTGACAAGTAAGGGACAAGTTGCCTCGTCTGCCACAGATGGAAAAAAGAGGACCTGAAAACCGCTGTGACCTGTGCCTCCATTTTCAGAGAGGCATCCAGGATCACCCCCAGGCTCTTAGCCCTTGGAACTCGCACTAACGGTGCCCCATTGAGGTCCAGGAGCTGAAGTCCTGAATCTAATCCTCTGTGGCTCAAGTACAGGATCTCTGTCTTCATCCGGTTGTTTCAGCCGACTCTGCCTCAACCAACCAGTCACGGCTGCAAAAGCACATTCCAGGACATCTGGGCCTGAGTCGGGCCAGCCGTCCATCATCAGATATAACTGGGTGTCATCTGCATATTAATGACACTCAAGTCTGCAACTTCGCACCAACTGGGCAAGGGGGCGCATATAGATGTTAAACAATAGTGGGGAGAGTATTGCTCCCTGTGGGATCCTGCACACCAAAGGGTGGTGGGATGACAATTTGTCCCCAAGCACCACCCTCTATCCCGACCCATGGAGAAAAGAGACAAGCCACTGCAAGGCAGTCCCTCATATCCCTACATTGGCGAGGTGATGAGTCAGAAGATCGTAATCAACTATATTGAATGCTGCCGACAGAGCCAATAATATCAGCAGCGCCGAGCCGCCTCGATCCAGATGTCTACGAAGATTGTCTGTGAGGGCGACCAGCAACATCTCCGTCCCATGTCCTGGGTGGAACCCGGACTAGAAGGGGTCTAGGGCTGAGACATCCTTCAGGAAGCCCTGCAGCTGTTCCAACACCGCCTGCTCAATCACCTTTCCCAGAAACTGGAGGTTCGAAACTGGGCGGTAATTGACCAGTTTGGTGGGGTCCAGCGGTGGTTTCTTTAAAAGAAGCCTCACCACAGCTTCCTTTAATGGCCCAGGAAACCCCCCTAAGGATAGGTTAACAATGGCCTCCAGCAAGGACTGCAGCCCCTCGGCACTGGCCTTTACCAGCCACGATGGGCATGGGTCCAAAGGACATGTGGTGGGCCTAATTGATCACAGGGTCCTGTCAATCTTCTCCCCGGAGAGCGGGCTGAAATGATCAAATATTGGCCCTGAAGATGGCCAAGGGGTCTCTAGCTCATTCACTGAATCAACTGTGGCTGGCAAGTCATGACAGAGAGACAAAATTTTATCAGCAAAAAAGCTCCCAAAAGGCTCACAGCTAATATCCGAATTCAAAATTTGACGGCCTCCCTCTGTCAAGAAGACCAATGATCGAACCACATTAGACAATTTTGCTGGGCGTGAGCTAGCTGACACGATGGCGGCAGTATAAAACTCTTCTTTTTCCTAGCTCCATGACCAGCATTTCTCAGGATGGGATGCAAGTTGAAAGGGTACCAAGCCATGCCATATCTCTGTGCCCTTCTCAACTGAGACCAGCTCCCACCATCATACCTCCCACGTCCCCAGAGGACTGGGATCCCTGACTCCATGCCGGCCTTTTGAAGATGAGTTGTTCAGATAAAGATGGCTCCTTTTGTGAAGTGGAATTTAGAATGGTGGAAGTTATTTTATAAGCAATCTCTATGGAAATGCCATGCCTGAGCTCTTCAATATCCTGACTACTGAAAGACTATACCAAGATATTTTAAAAAATTTATTTGTTCGATGTTGTGACCCTCTATTTGCCATCTATGGGTTCAATGTATTTTGGTAAAGATGAGGACTTTTGTTTTTTTGTAGTTTATCGCAAACTGTTTACAATATGTAGTGAAGGCACAGAGTGCTCTCCTAAAGCCCACTTGTGAATGGGATAAGATGACAAACAGCAGGCAGAATTTGTTTTATCCGCAAGCTTTGGCAAATGGAAGTTTGGATTTCTTTGATGTTGCAACAAGGAGTTAAAAAGTGGAGAGGCCAGAATACCCTGCTTGACTCCTTTGTCAAGTGGCATCTTATTTGAGGTATGGCCTTGAGGATTGTTCTCCTTTCTTATATATTGGAATGATAATTGCAAGGCTTCAGTCTGAGAGGATATTAGCTGACAGATTAATGTGAGCGAAGAGTGCAGCGAGCATTTGAGCCCACTAGTCAGTATTGCATTTTATAATCTCTGGGGATAATATATCATTTCTGGGAGTCTTGCCAGATTTCGATTGATTTATTAATTTTTTTACTTCATTATCCATTACCGGTGGCCATGCTGGAAGGTTTTGTAGTTGGTTCTCCAGAGAAGTATGCAAGTCTGTTTCAAATGAGTAGAATGCATGGAAGTGAGGTTCTCAAAGCCAGGGAGAAATATTGAAGCTTATCATTGGGGGTTCTGTATGGAGCTCAGCCATGATTAGGTGCCAAAAGGCTGCTGATTTGTTTGGTTTGGAAGCTTGGATCATCTGGGTCCAGGAGTCTCTTTGTATTTTCTCCACTAGAAGGTTTTTGTAGCACTTGTTTAGGGTTTTGAGCTCTGGGGGGAGTTTGGATTCATTACCTATACTGTTGGAATCTGGCCACTAAATTGTTTTTTACAGTATGGCAGTCTGCATCAAACCAGATTTTCGATATTACTGTCATGTGGTTTCCTTAGGAGGGTTTGCATCCAGCCAAGAATAAGGCATTGGTATGATGTAATCACTGTGTCTGTAGCATTTGCTGAAATCACGGTGTTTTGGAGCTGAAATGCTTTGTCTGAGGTAAAAGTATTTTTGACATTGATTGTCCATTTTCTCAAACCAAATTAACCTTCTGTAGCTTGGAACAGCTTCTAGATAAATGTTGAGTTGTTCAGAGACACATTCTGGTAGGTTGCAGGTGTTAAGGTCCAAAGTAATTGGAAGATGGTCCCTGTCTTGTTGAGATCCTACTTCAAGATGCATGTTGTGACTGTACAAATTGTAGGAAGTCAAAATAAAGACTATATTACTTGTACCATGCTCAGTCCAGTATGTATGCTCCCCATAGATATCAATTGTCGCCCCATTGAGAACGAAAAGGTATAACCTAGATACAAGCTGCAGTAAGCGGTAACCTTTCCAATTAAACTTTCCATCCTTGAAGGTTCTATTTAAGGAATCTTTCACTGGCAGTACTGAGTTGAAAGAGGAAGTGATTCATCTGAAGGCCCAAGCCTGGCATTGAAATTTCCTGCAAGAACAAATGCATTTAAAAAGGACGTCAGGAGCAAATCTCAATATAGTTCAAACTTAGTCCATATTTTGTGTGCCCAATGTCTGGTGCTATAGGAAGGGAGGCAGACATTTATAATCAGGAGGATTTGTTTCCTGCGTTTGACCATGCATGCCTGAGCCTAATGTTTGCAAGATATCAGCGGGGTAATTGTCACTTGCAATCTTGTAGCTATAAGAAGAGCCAGGCCTCCTTTGGCCCTTCTTTTCCTTTCCCCTGGTGTGACTGAGAGGTTATTTATTATAAATCCATCTATGGACAGTGGGTCTTTGGAGCAGGTTTCTTGGAGGCAAATGATGTCATGTTGGGACAAAAAAGTGTTAAAGGAGTCATAAGCTTTCTTGGAGGACCAACGCTCAGTATTCCATGTTAGGCGTTCCGAGTTTTGGGGTTTTGCCTTTCCTGATTATCAGTTTCAAACTTTGTGTTAATTTATAGACTTTCTGTCTAAGTGGTGGGTTAATTGGGGATTGATAGGTTGGAAGAATCTGAAGGGGCTGCTGTAGAGTAAACATCTCCTGAGTTGTTAAGAGTTCAAGGGAGGAAGAGCCCATAGGTTCTGCCTCACTCTGGCAGTAGTGTACTTGATTAGACTGAGAGTTGTTTTTGCAGAGATCAACTACAGTATCCAGTCTTTTCAGAGTTTAGTTTTGAGACATTTTGAGGGTTGACATAAATATGTATAAAGTCGTGGTTTAGACTTAGGTCGAGGTTTATTAAGAGAGCTTCTTGTGTTTCTAGCTGGAGTTTAGTTTCATCTTGATGAATTACTTTTCCTGGACATGACTTCTGGTGCAGGTTTTTTAATGGAGCAGGTCTCAATTGCAAATTTCTTAAGGATATTTTTAAATCAAGTAGGACAGGCTCTGCATCTTTATATTCTCCTGCAGGCAGTTTTAGGAGAGTTGGGTGGCTGCATTCACTCCGTGTTGCAATGGATGAGTTTCCTTAAATGCTAGCATTTGGCTGCGAGCCAGGTCTCACTCTGCTTGCAGTGTGAGATAAAATTGGAGTTGTTTTACTAGCACTCACCAAGGCAGCATAATTAAAGGCAGAGATTCACCTGTGCCTGTTGCTTGAGAGGGATAAGAAAGGTCACATACTTATGATGGCAGAGATTTTGAAGGTACCCAAAATGTCTGCGTTTTTAGAAGCATAGTTGGAATTATGGGGCTGCTGAACTTCAGGAGTATTTTAGATTGTGAGGAGTTTTGGGAAGCCTTTCAATTTCCTCAAGGTCAACAGTCCAGGGCTCTATGAGCAGCAGCTGGCTCAGAGTTCAAAATTATTCTTTTGGTTGCCCAGCGTCCTCTGTTTACATAATTTTCTGTTAAAACAGAGCAATTTGGTTTCTTAACAAATAGTGTGAAGCACCAGGGGTCCCCCTGCCTTTTCCTGTCATCTCTCTCAGATGGTTGTTATTGATATTTTGTTGACTTAGAATTGGGTATGTGCTTTGAGTTTTTTAATTTTGTTTTGAATTTGATCAAACTTCTCATGTAGTTGGTGGAATTTCTGTGGGAGGAGAGGGTTTGGATTGCAGCTGGAATTTTCTAGATAGAATCTCTTGTAATAAATCCAGTTTACGGGATATGGAGTTTAGTTGCTGGAAGATGGCTGTAACTATCTGGCCAGTAAGGAGACAGTGATCCCCAATAAAGTCTAGTAAATTATCTTTTGGAAAGTTTTGTAAATTTTATGTTCCCCAATGACATTCTGTGAGGGAGGAGAGTCCTTGTGAGTCTGTGAAATTATCTTTTATGGGGGATTAGACACATTGGGGGATTTTCTTGAGTTTCCTGGATGGTAGATTCAGTCTTCATGCAGGCACACTTTGGGGATCTGTGTTTGCGCAGGCCAGCCATTCAGATAGGAATTTCTTTATCTTAAGGCTATTAAGGGGGGGAACTCCCCCTGACTGCTGTCGGCCAGTTTTTCCACCCAAACGGTCATGTGCTCAGGAAGGTTGCCCCTCTTCTTCCCCAGTTTTCCTGTGCTGCCGCTCATTCTCCAACTTACACTCGAGAGCTCACAATGGGGCAGGAGGGGGGGATGTGTGCCCACACAAAGATCTAGATGAACAGCAGTTACAGGTAAGTGCAACCCTGTTTTCATCTACAGTCTTCAGTGCAGTCCCACATTGAAAGAATAAAAAACTACTCACCAGGTGGTGGGGTGATGCTCTTAGGTGAAGAGAGACTGCAGAACTGCCTGACCCACTGCTGACTCTTTTCAAGCGCTGACATCTACTGCATAATGCTTCATGAAGGTCTCCTACGAGGACCAGGTGGCCACCTTGCAAATGTCTGCTAGAGGAACTCCAGGTAAGAATGCAGCTGAGGTCTCCTGCGGCCTTGTCAAATGGGCTCGAAGACCAAATGGACACAGTATCCTGGCAAGAGTGTAACAGTGTTTGAGTGCAGAAACCACCCACCTGGATACAGTTTGGGTGGAAGCAGCCTTGCACTTGTTAGGGCCTGAATGTCGTATCTTTGCAAAAGGATTGAGTTCTGTCCTTGTAAAGTAAAACAGCTCTTCTGACATCTGATGTGCGTAATGTATGTTCTTGGGCTGTTATAAGGTCTGGAAAGAATGCCGGGAGGGATATGCACTGCGATATATGGAACTTTGAGACAATCTTGGGCAAATATTGCAAACTGGTACACATCACTATTCTATCAGGGCATATCTGTAGAAAGGGAGGTTCTATGCTCAATATCCTGAACTCGCTGATTCTTCTAGCCGATGTGCTTGCTAGTAAGAAGGCCACCTTCAGTGAGTGTAGGGACAAAAAACATGTTGCCATTGGCTCAAATGGTTTAAACATTAATTTGGCTAGTACCAAGGACAAGGACCACTGGGGCACTATTGGAGTTTTTAGCAGGTATAGGTTATATAACCCTTTCAAGAATAATTTTAACAAATAGTGTGAAAAGATAAGTCTTTTCATCCACACCTCTATGGAATGCAGAGATATCTGCCAAATGCATCTTCACTGATGAAGATGACAGCCCCTGAAGCCTGCAATGAAACTAAGTATTCAAACACACTGGACAACTGACATGTCTCTGGTACTATGTTCTTAGTGTTTGCCCACATGACAAACCTATTCCACTTGTATGCATAAGACCTCCTCGTGGACAGTTTATGTACATTAAGTAAAACATTTGCCACTTCGTCTATGTCCCTCATATATTGACACATGGAAATAGGCATCCTGTAAGTTGCATATGAGACCATATGTATTATCCAGGGAAGTGTGACCATCCTGAACTTTGGAATTCTTAAATGGTTGTTTAAGCCTCTCAAATCTAAAATAGGCCTTTTCCCTCTGTCTTTCTTGTCTGCTAAAAAGAAACAGGAAAAAAACCCGAATGGTGTATCTGAGCTAGGTACCTGTCAGGCTATGGGTGACAGGATATGGTAGACAGGTCTCTACCATTGCAACAAGAAGTCCAAACTCTTGGTTAAATGGTTTTATTCAGAAATCCAATCATTTCCATATATATGTCCATAGAATTACTCAGATGTAAGAAAGCATCTAAGCAGTACACGCTTCCTTGATAGGAATAGAAACTTGAAGGAAGTACAGCTCTAAATACTCAAATCCTTTCCCCCCTCCCACTTAGACCACAGGTTTGCATGGGAAAGGGTCTGGGAACTTCTTCTGGAGTTTATACATCAACCTAGACAGGACAAAGAGGCATAAGAGTCAACGGCAACATTTCAGACAGTACAAGGTCACTTCCGTGAGCTTCAAAGAAGAGAGATAAGACAGCTGTGTTCTCAGGCTGCTAAAGAAACGAAAGTGATGGTTAGAGCATTTGCAAAATGAAATCAAGATACAGGATTAGCAATGGTTCAACACATAGAACAATGGCATGGATGTAGGGGTACAGACATGACATTTCTGCCTCCCCAAAGATCGACCTTCTCCCTCAGGGGCCAGGTTTGTCAGGATAACGTTTGTGAAACTTTGAAATTAGTCTTGGAGCATTTACATGAGATTTCTCTACCCATCTCTGAAAGATTCATCAAAGTCCTTCCACCTGATCAAATAAAAAAGTTTATTGTGTTTGATTTTAGAGTCCAGAATTTCTTCCACTTCATAGTGGATTTGGCCATCCACTAGCGTTGGATGAGGAGCTCCCTTTTCTGGATGCCATTCATCTGGTGGAGGAGCTTTTTTCAAAAGGCTGAAGTGAAACGTTGGGTGGATTTGTTTTAAATTCTGTGGAAGTTCTATTTCTACAGTTACATCATTTATTACTCTTTTTACCGGAAAAGGTCCTAGGTATTTTAACCCTAGTTTTTTACTGGGTTGTTCTATCTTAATATTTTTTGTGGAGATGTACACAAAATCTCCTGGTTGCAGTTGCCATTGTTCAGAACGTTTCCAGTCAGCAAATTTTTTATAGTCCTCTTTACCTTTCTTTAAAGTCTCTTGTATCACTTTCCATTGGGAAGTTAAGTTGATCCACCATTCTCCCAAACCTCCAGGTTTTTGAGAATGAGAGCTTGTAGCAAAAGGCACAGCATTCCCCTCATATCCTTGAGCTATCTTGAAAGGAGAAACTCCTGTAGAGCTGTGGATCAAACTGTTGTATGCATAATCATCAAAATAAATGAAATTGATCCAATTATCTTGTTGATAATGTAACATCTTAAAAATTGTTCTAACACCTGATTTGTGTGTTCGGTTTGTCCATCAGTCTGATGATGGGCAGAGCTTAAACCTTGTTCAATCCCAGCAACTTTGAGAAACTCCCACCAGAAGTTGACAACAAACTGTACCCCTCGATCTGAGATCACTTTGGTAAGAAATGAGTGTAATCTGACCACGTTTCATGAACAGACTGGCTAATTTTTTAGTTGTGGGAATAGTAGTACATGGAATGAAATGAGCTTGCAAAGAAAATAAGTCCACAACAACTAAAATGACTGTATATCCTTTTGAGGAGGGAAGGTCTATGATAAAGTCCATTGAGATTACAGCCCATGGTCTAGGAGGGGTTTCTAAAGGTTGCAATAGTCCAGGGGTTTTCCCCCTCCTAGTTTTCTCCATTATACATACTGAACAGGAAGATACATATTGAGAGATATTCTTTCTCATATTTGTCCACCAAAATTGCCTTTGCACTAAATGAAGGGTTTTCAGGTACCCAAAATGGCTGGCTAGTTTTGAATCATAACATTGTTGTAAGATTTCCTTTCTTAAACTGACTGGGATGTAGAGTTTATTCCTCCTGCAACAGTGGCCATCTTCCTCCTGTTTCAGCTCAGCTTTGGGCACATTTCCCCCCTCCTTTTCAGTTTCTGCTTTTACTCTCTCTCCCCATTCTGAGAGATCAAGTTTCGTGCTGCTTCGTGTTTTTGCAGTTTGGCTGCGTGTTGTCAGGGCTGGCACCAGAGGTTCTGGCACCTGTGGCGGCGTGCGTGCACGCTCTGCTCACGCGCGTGCCACGGACTGTATATGATGTCATCGCAGACATCATCACACGCCGCAGGGGGGCTGGGCGGTGCGCGGAGGAGCGCCAAGCGCAGAAGCGAGCTGCTGCTGGGGCGGCGCGCGGAGGCTGCTCCGTGTGCCGCCTCAGCAGCGGCTCACGGCTTCTGCGGTCGGCTGGGGCGGAGGAGTGTGCAGCCCCGTGCTTCCGCCACCACTGCCACATGCCCCAGCCGGGCGCAGAAGCTCCGCTGTGTGCTCCTCCGCCCCCGACACCCCCTCCTGCACCCCCCCCCAGTGCCCTCGCACCCAAGGCCAGTGCCTACTTGGCCTCAATGGGCGCGCCGGCCCTGCGTGTTGTCACCGCTCTTCCTAATTGGGCTGGTAAGAAGATGGTATTAATTACCTCCTCCTTCGGGCTGTCATGTTGGGGCATGTTCGAAAGGGCGTCTACCAGGAAATTTGATCAGCCAGGGAGGTACTTCAACGTGAAATTGAATTTAGAGAAAAATTCCACCCACCTTAACTGTTTAGCGTTCAGTCTACGGGGGTGCGTACTGCCTCTAAGTTTTTGTGATCAGTCCATACTTCAAAAGGTACTTTAGCCCCTTCTAGCCAATGTCACCAGGTGGTAAGTGCCAATTTCACTGCAAAAGATTCTTTCCCCCATACTCTCCAATTGCGTTGTTTCAGAGAACTTTTTAGAAATGTATGCGCAAGGGTGCAGTTCCCCCTCATCATTGGGTTGTAGGCACAACCCCCCCACCCCCCGTGACTACGTCACTCGCATCAACATGGACCACCAATTTTCGGTTCTCATCAGGGTGCTGTTGAACCAGTTCAGAAATAAACAGCTTTTTTAGGTTTTCAAAAGCCTTCTGGCATTCACTGGTCCAGTTCAATTTGGCACTGGGCTTTCCCCCTTGCAGTTCCTTCCCCTTCGTTTTTAACAAGTCCATTAAGGGCAGGGCAATTTGAACAAAGTTTTTTATGAAGGGCTGATAAAAGTTAGTAAACCCTAGAAACGACTGCAATTGCTTTCTTGTTTTGGGGGCCTCCCACCCCATTACAGCTTGAATTTTTGCCGGGTCCATTTTCAGCCCTTGATGAGAGACTCGGTACCCTCCAAAATCCAGCTCTTCTTTATGGAATTCACATTTAGACAATTTCATGGGTAGTTTGTGTTTCTTTAAAGTGGTCAGTACCTTTCTGACCAATTCCATATGGGATTCTTTATCAGCAGTATAAATCAACACGTCATCTAGATAAACGACTACACCTTTGTACAAGTATTTATGCAACACTTCATTGATTAAGTTCATGTACACACCTGGTGCCCCCGTAGGCCGAAAGGCATTACGAGGTATTCGAATTGTCCCAAAGGGGTGTTGAATGCAGTTTTCCATTCATCCCCCTCTCTTATCCTTACTTGGAAATAAGCATCTTTTAAGTCTCGCTTCGAAAAGGTTTTGCCTTGCACCACCATGCTAAGCAAGTCTCTAATTAAGGGAAGGGGGTATGCATTTGACATGAATACATTCCCCGATAGTCTGTACACTATCTCAGCCCCCCTCCATCTTTCTTTTTGTGGAACAATATGGGTGCAGCATGGGGGGGAACTGGCTGGGCAGATGAATCCTTGCTCTAAGTTTTTGTCAATAAAACTTCTCAGTTCCTTTCTTCCATCTGGGCTCATAGAGTACAATTTTCCCTTAGGCAACTTTTCCCCTGGAATGAGTTCAATAGCACAGTCTGTGCCTCTATGAGGGGGAAGCTCATCAGCTTTCTCATCAAACACTTGTTTTAAATCTTGATATTCAGAGGGAATGGCTTTCTCTTCCTCTGCAGTCAATAACACAGTCTCTAATGGGGAGGGTGCCTCCCTGCCCCATACTTTAGTCCATGCATGTTTTGCACAACGATCTCCTTTAAAGACCACCATCCCAGTAGACCATTCCCATAGCCAGCAACTTTCCAGTTCCAAGGGATATTTAGCCACATTGCTGACTATATATGTTTGATTTTCCCAGTGATCTCCCATGCCCGTAGGAGTAGGTTTAGTTTTGTAGGGTGCCAGATGCATGTTAGATGCATCCATTTGCTCAAATACTATAGGGTCTTTGAGTTCGATTAGTTCCAAGCTCAGCCCGTTAACCAAGGCTGGCAATATTAAGTCCCGGGAACATCAAAAATCTATTAAAGCTTGCACCCACACATGAGTTCCCTTTTTTGGATTCAACAACATCACGGGCATAAACAATACAGCCCCTCTTTCTCTCACCTTTGGTGGTGTAGTTTCTTTAGTGACCTGCTTTCAGAACCTTTTCACAGCAGGTCTGTCTTGTTTCCCGATGGTGGGGTAAAGTCCTACACTGATTCTTGTTGTGTGGGTTCCTTAGTATTTTTGGGAGTCTCATTGGCATCCAAGCCGGTTTCTGGCCTCCCATGCTTCGGGACTGTGGGTTTGGGTGCACTTTGGTATCCACCTCCCTGCGCCGACCATATGGGGCATTGGTTTGAAAAATGTCCAACACCCCTGCATTGCAGACATAGTCCTTGTCTCCAATGTACTTCTCTTTTGGTTGCCAAGAGGGGAGTTCTCAGTCTCTGCAGGGGATGTCACTGGTCTGTGGTGGTTGACCTCCTCAACCCTGCATGTTGTTGCATTCTTACTACTACTTGGGTCCTATTTTTGACCTGACATGCTAGTTGGATCCAACTCAACAAAGTCTGTGGATCATGCATTAATGCTCAATCTAGTAGGTCAGCATTCAATCCATTTTGGAAGAGTTCAATTTTCACTCCTTCATGGTAGCCCTACACTTTGCTTGCTAATTGCTTGAATTCGGCAGCATATTCTTTTATGGGTCCGGACCCATCTTATGGTTCTGAGCTTTGTTCGAGCCCTTTCTCACTCTAATGGGTCTTCAAATTGGGCCCTTAGTGCATATATAAAAGCATTTAAGTCATACAGTTCAGGTGTTCCCATATTATGCAAAGTTACATACCACTTGGCTGCAGGTCCCCCTAGTCGGGATCCTAGATGGTTCAGCCGACAGTGTTCCATAGGAAAATCTTGGAAAAACGCCATAGCTTCTGTTATAAAAAATCTCAAGTTACTGGGGTTTCCATCAAACTTTGCCTCCAATTTGAACCAACCCTGTGGCATTCCCGCTCCAGCAGCTCCTTGATGCCCTGCCTGCTGCTGAATTGGGGTTGCTCTGGGGGTGGTTGAATGTGTCCCTGTGCCATGAAGGGTATTTGATAGGCTCCATTTGCTCCGTACACTATCGGAGCGACTTGAGGTGCCCCTCTATATTGTGGATGAACGGCTTGCGCTTGACTTTCTGGAGCTCTTTGAGGGGGGTTTATTATGGGACCTCCCGGTTGCAGGTGATCCATTTGTACCTCTGCAGGCGGAATTCTCGTAGGCTGTGTTCCCCCAGCTGGACCCATTCCCACTCCCCAGGAGGGTATGTTAGAGGCAGACACTACAGTGGGAGGCGGGACATATCCCCCTGTTTCTGTGACTATTTGAAACTGTGCAGTCGGGAAAATTCCTTAAGCTCCCATAAATTGTTTGGGAGTCATTAAAACTGGTCTTCCCCTTTCCGAAGATGTTGATACCTCCACATTTGGTTTTGGGCCAATCTGTGGAGCTCTCCCTTGCTTCTCTAACCAAAAGAGCCATCTCCTAACCAAGTGTTACATTTGCATGATCATAATGTGCCATGATTACTACTGAGAAGGTTCTTATTTTGTGTATATACAGATGTTTTCCTTGAACTAAAATGTCAGACAGGAATACGAAAACATGCTTCACTTTTATTGTCTTTCAGGCATGAATGACAATAATGAATTGGTACTGTTGATTCCTGACATGTGTTTGATGTGAACTCTATAGTGAAGAGGATACACCCCCAAGAATTACAATGGATACGTAAAAGAACCTCAGAAGATGCATGTTCTGTTCCTTTCTCATGATACTGGAAGCAGAAATTAAGAACTTTCATTTTTGGTCTCCAATCTTATTTCATCTGGTAAACTGTGTGATACTTTCTTTAGCAGACGTGTAGGGTTCACTTTCTCAATGGGAGCAAATTTGTATGTTTATATATCATATAAACCAAAAACATGTTATTTGCCCTGTAAATCTTTTTCGTTTTCTATTTGCACACCAATTGAATTTATTTTTATAGCAGTGATATCTTCACACCAAAAAAAAAGTTATATATAATATTTTTTTGTGTGTGTTCACATTTTATTTTGGAAAAGAGGTGTTTAAAAATTTTAGAATTTTTTAAAACAAAATTCTAAAAAAAGAAAAAGGAAAGAAAAAGAAAAAAACAGTATTTACAAAGATATCATAAATGGCTTAGCCATGCAAAACAAATGACTTTGGTTTTATACCCTCTTAACTTTGGTTTAAACATTGACCAAAATTAATTTTTTGTTCCCGTGCCAAATAAAGCCTTAACAAATGCTGAGAGGACTTTAACAGGATTCTTCCATAATATTTTATACAGAGTTGAATTTATAGGACATTTCATGTATTTAATCCATGCCAATACGCTACAGAAGCTTTTATTTAAGACATCAGTCACTACTGCCCAGACATTTTACATTTTACAAATTTACAAGTAACAGTGTTTTTTTTCCTAAGTGGCAAATACATTTCCTAATTTCCATATCAAATTTCTCTTCTACTAACCTCCCTGCAATCTAAAAAAAACATTCCTGTTTTCCTGGCTCATAAATCTGTAAACAGAAACCCGATACTTACTCCTAATAACTTTCTGCTGTGATCAAAAGTATCTATTACATTCTCCCAGATGCTATTTTTCCACGAAATGAGGAAACATTACTAAATACTGTTGTCTAGTTGCCCTGATCTATCCAAAGATTTCTTTTTATGCTAACTTTCTAAAAAATTCTCAAGCATAAAACAGGTTTATAAAGTTACAATCTTGAATGTAACTAAAGATACATAGATTTAATTTCATTGTTACAATTTCATGTACTTTTTGATAAATTATGTACTGGTTAAAAACCACTAAAATTATCTCAAGGTGCAATATTTGTAGTGTAGTTAACAAAAACACACACACAAAATATATATATATATATATATTCTATTTTGTGGAAAAATGCAGCTTTGATATGATTACTTTTTAAAAAAAATCCAATTCTGTCTGATTTTCTTCTTTAAAATTAAGATTTTTTTTCTTAAGGCAGTGGATAACAAAACATTTCAGAACTAATTCATAATTCCAGTCATTCATACTGTATATTATGGAACTGCAAGAACAATTGGTTTTTCAGAATGCTATCAATAAAAAGGTTTTCCTGTCTAAAAAAGACATTAGTAGACATTTGTATACATAACAACATGAATTTTGCTTAACAACCAACTCTCCTTTTGAAAATTATGTACATGTCCATTATAGTTGATCATTTTCTCATTATTTTATAAACTGCAGCTTTTTTTTATAATCAGATTTATTTTTCCCTTTTTCCTTAGTAGTGATTGAAAAACAAAGAAAGTGTCTCATTTTCCCATAAGGCAATATTATAAATTAGATACTTGCTGTGCAAAGTAGGAACTTTACTGATAGCAATCAGAATTAGAAATGTACCTCTTGAAAGGGTGTGAAAAACAACTGAAAGAAAAACATTACACTATATATCAGATTACCAGCGACTCCCAGAACAAAGCCTTACAGTGTATAAAAATAGCTACGTAAAAAATTTACATAAAGGCAAACCAAAAGAAATTTTCAGTGCAGACATTTACAAAAAAAATATATATTGAAACAAAACACAACTTTGTGACCTATTATCACGGCTGCTGCCAAAATTAGTTTCCTTTCTTTTTGTAAGCTTGAGATAACTGTGTAAATTCCTTTAAACTTGGTAGAATGGTCTTTTTAAATACTTGAACCATGAATAGCTGTCACATCTTTTGTATATATCTTAAATACAATCCATGTTCATGCTTCAGTTGGTCTATGTATATTCCTGAAAATATGAAAAACAAGGTCAGAGTCAAGATGGGAATGTACATCCTTCTATATACCATTCCACACTAATAAGCAAGGAAATGGCTCCAGGAGTTGTAATTTTAGTTATAAGATTCTACTCTCTGAAAATGTTTGATTCCCACATTTGAGATTCTATATAAAGGTAGGACATTCAGTCTTCAAAATAAATGCATGAATCGAGAAGGAAAAACTTTCCCAAGAACCTCATTAAGATAAAACAGTTTTGTGTCATAGTCAAGTGATTAATGCATTTTAGTGTGAGTGTATTGTTTAAAGCCGCCTTCTATGCTTGTGGCAGTGAATTAACAGAGTTGCACTTACCTGTAACTGCTGTTCATCTAGGTCTTTGTACAGGCACACATTGTGCAGGCCAGCCGCTCAGAACAGGATTTTTCTAGCTCTTAGGCTATTCAGGGGGAGCGACCTCCCCCGCGGACTGCTCCTAGCTGATTTTTCCTACCAAAAACAGTCATGTGGTGGAGGTCACCCCCTCTTTCCCTCAGTTCTCCTGTGCTGCTGCAAGTCCCCTTTATAAATCCAAGGAGAGCTCACAGTGGGGCAGGAGAGGGGGAATGTGTGCCTAGAGGAACAGCAGTTACAGGTAAGTGCAACTCTGTTTTCATCCATGGTCTTCGGTGCAGTCCCACAAGCTACTCACCAAGGCAGTGGGGTGATGCTCTCAAGCAAAAAGTGGACTGCAAAACTGCTTGTCCTACTGCAGACTCTTTCTGAGAATTTACATCCACTGCATAATGTTTCATAAATGTCTCTTCTGATGACCATGTTGCTTTCTTACAGATGTCTTCCAATGGCACTCCCTGTAGGAATGCTGCTGACGCTGCTTGTCCTCGCGTTGAGTGGGCTTTCATGGTGAATGGATATGGGACCTTTACCATCTCATACCCCAACCTGATGGCCGATACCACCCATCCTGAAATGGTCTGCGATTAAGCAGCCTTGCCCTTGTTCAGGCCCGAGTGACACACAAAGAAAGTTTGGCTGTGTCCAAATGCTTTTGTCTTATTCATATAGAATAAAACCGCTCTCCTGACATCTAAGGTATGAAGTGTGAGTTCTTGTTGTGATCTCGGATTGGGGAAGAACACTGGAAGCATTAGACTCTGTGGTACATAAAACCTAGAGACCACCTTCAGAATGATCTTAAGGCTAGTACACATAACCACCTTATCTGGGAAGATTTGTAGAAAGGGTGGATCTATCCTCAGTGCTGGCAACTCACTGACCCTCCTGGCAGATGTTATTGCCAGAAGAAAAGCTACTTTAGCAGAAAGTAGTGCTAAATTACATGTAGCTAAAGACTCAAAGGGCTTAAGCATCAAGCTAGATAGCTCCAGAGACAGGGACCATTGCAGAATCACTTGAGCTCTCAGTGGGTAAAGGTTATATAATCCCTTCAGAAACAGCTTTGATAAATAATAAGAAAAAACTGTCTTACCATCCACCTTAGAGTGAAAGGCTGAAACTGCTGCTAAGCGAACTTTAATAGAAGATGATGCGAGACCTGACCCTTGTAGGAATACCAAATAATCAAAGACATCCGTTAATGGACAGGATCCAGGGGATATGCCCATACCATCTGCCCAACTCACAATACGACCTCCTAGTGGAGGGTCTACATGCATTCAAAATGTTTGCCACTGCATCTGAAAATTGCCCTGTTAATGTTCTAGAGACCATGCAGTTAGGTGCAACCTACTCAGATCATGGTGTAAGATATTGCCATAATGAATGAAATCTGATACTACTGGGAGATGAATGTACTTCCCCCTGGCTAGACTTTTGAGTGTGTGGAACCATGGCTGACATGACCAAAATGATGCTATCATTATGCATGTAGTCTGATTTGATTGGACTTTGCAAACTGTCCTCTGTAATAATGAGATTGGGGGAAGCATAGAACCCATTTTCCCATCTCATTTGGAACGCATCTCCCAATGAATTCATGCCCTTGCCCCCTCTGGAGCAAAACTGAGGGGCTTTCATATGTAGCAAAAAGATCTTTGTCTGGAGACCCCCACTTTTTGAAAATCTGTTGTGCATATCTGTCGTTCAGGAACTATTCGTGATGGGATCTCCCTAGTCTGCTGAGATAATCTGTCCTGTCGTTTTGTGACCCTGCAACATGTAGGGCAATGAGTGTAATATCCTGGGAAACAGTCCAATCCCATAAACAGATGGCTTCAAAACAGAGTTTCTTTGATGTTGTACCACCTTGTTTGTTTATATAATAAACTGCTGTCATGTTGTCCGAAATGATCTAGACTTTCTTTCCAGTTAGCATATCTGCATATGAGTTAAGGGCATAGAACAGTGCTCTCAACTCTAGGAAATTAATACGGCAGTCCCTCTCTCTCTCTGACCAAAGGCCATTGACAGACACTTCTTCACAATAACCGCCCCCCCAGCCTTCTAAGGAAACATCCATATCAAAGAGACCTCATGTGTGGATAACCTAAACTGGACTCCCTGAGACAGGTTCTTAATATCCGCCCACCAATGCAACAATTGTAGAACTTTTCTGGAATAGAGAATTTGGGAGGATTGTTCCTGAGGGCGAAACTTTTTACTGAACCATAACTGTAAGGGTCTCATTTTCAAATGGAACAACTGCTGTTGTAGATGCCATAAGACTCAGCAGGACTTGAATTGACTTAGCTGACTGGAATCATTTTCTCATGAAACATTGTGTTACGTTCATCAACTTAACACAGAATCACAGAGTTGGAAGGGGCCATATAGACCTTCTAGTCCAACCTCCTGCCCAATGCAAGATGAGCCTAAAGCATCCCGGACAAATGTTCATCCAGCCTCTTCTTGAAAACTCCCAGTGAACACAACAGTCTGCAGGCAAAAATGCCTTATTCAATGTAGAGTCTAGCATAGCTCCTATACATTTTACTGTCCTGCTAGGCTTCAGGTTAGATTTTTTTCGTTAACTACTAGACTCAAATTCTTACATATAACTAATATCTGGGTTATGTGAAATTCCAGTTCCTCCGGTGAGCTCGCTGTGACCATCCAATCATCCAAATATGGGTAAATAGCATACCTCTAATAGCTACCACCTCTGCCATGCATTTAGTAAATACCCTGAGGGCAGTAGCTAAACGAAAGGATAGTGTTCTGTATCGAAATATCTGATCATGGGACACAAACCGAAGATATTTCCTATGTTCCTAGCAAATAGATATGTGAAAGTAGGTATCCTGTAAATCCAGGACTACAAACCACACGTTAGAGGAGAGCATATTAATGACCCATGGCAAAGTCACCATTCTGAATTTTGACACTGTTAAGTAATCATTAAGGCCTCTTAAATCTAATATAGAAGTGAGAGAGGAAGCCAAACTGCTTCTCAGATTTTGACACTTCTTGATAGGCCCCTTTACTTAATAATGAGTCGATTTCCTCTTGAAGCTCTGGAAGAACATTCACCGGGACTTGACCAGGTAAATACATAGGAGGCAATGAACTAAACTCCAACCTGTAACCATTTTTAATAATTGCCAAACCCCAATTATCTTCTGTAATGAACTCCTAACTATAAACAAATGGTGCTAATATGTTTATAAACAACATAGGAGCCGCTGACCCTCCATCATATAGTCATAGCTGCTCCCTACAACCTTGAGGGTTCTCCTTTTGAGGCTGACTTTGATTAGCCAGCTGACTATAGTTCGAATATTGAGCCCGGTATGGATACTGTACTTTATATGGCTGGAATCTGTAGGACTGATAACCTTCCTGGGTTGGCATCCTCGCTGTCTGGTATTCCTGTACGGTGGTAACCCAGCAGACTGGGGCAATATTCCATACGATTTAGCAGCCTGGCGATCCTTTTTCTTCTTAGCCAAATATTCATCACTTTTTTCTGAGAATAATGTAATTCCTTCAAATGGCATGTCCTCAATTTTATTTTTAGTCTCGAAGGGCAAGGCAGTGGTCTGAAGCCATGCATGTTTTAAGGCTCCTGCTGTATTCAAGCCTCTGGTGGATACGTCTAGGATATGCCTGCTTGTACTGATCTGCTGCTTTGAAAGGATCATAGCCTCATCCTGTATCAGTTTAGCCAGGGGCTTCTTGTCATCCAGCAAAGCATCCATAAATGTTGCCATTTTTTGCCACAAAAAGATCTGATAATGGCTAAGAAGTTGGCCGTCTTTATGGTCAGGGAAGACCCAGAGTATAATTTCCTGCTGACAGCATCTAATGTCTTACTTTCCTTATCAGCTGAAGTAGAAAAACTACCCTGCCTCTGCTTCGCCTGTAGTTCTTCTGCAATCATGGATGAAGCAGGCGGGTAGGTGAATAAGTAAGAGCATGGTCGGTTTTGATCCTTCAGCACCGACAGGTCTGACAGCGACTCTGATTGCCTTGGAGCCAACGTTTCTACCAATTCTGATCCGGCTACTGGGATCGGTTGCGATAATGGCTCTGCGATGGCTCCGCCATGGCAGATTTCTTTGCTGCCGGGCTTGAGGAGCTAGACATGGCCTTTTCCCATAACATGGCCTTCAGCCTTGCTGATTGATCTGCTCTCGCCTTGGAGTTGAAGACCTGGCAATGCTTACAACGGTCCACAATTTGACCCTTCCCCAGACATGTGAGGCAACGTGAATGCCCATCTTGGTGGCACACTCCTTGCATTTCTTGAACAGGGATTTATCCACCGTCTTGTAAGAAGGGGAAGAAGAGGGAAATCCCAACCCAGGGTAGAGTTACACTCACTCTTGCCAGTCAGATCCCAGTCAGACGGAGTCCCCCCCCCCACCCAAACTGCAACTATTAACTATAAACTATCAACTACTATCAATACACTAACAAACTACTGACAACTATAAATAACAACAATGAAATAGCACTAAGCCTAAACACGTCTGTTCTTTGCAGTGGCAAAAAACAAACTGAGGGAAGGAGGGGGTGACCTCCTCCACTACCTGATCATTTTCGGCAGGAAAAACCAGCTCGGAGCGGTCCACGGGGGAGGTCATCCCCTGAATAGCCTAAGAGCTAGAAAAATCCTGTTCCAAGTGGCTGGCCTGTGCAAGCGCAGTCTCCAATGTGAGACTGTACTGAAGACTGTCGATGAACCACAACTTATGTACCAGCTAGAGTAAAGTATTTACTTTTGTCAACTTCATTGGATGCCCCTGAGTTCTGGTATTATGGGAGATGGAGAAAAACCTCCCTCTATCCTTTCTCTCTACCCTATGCATAATTTTAAAAACTTCTATCATATCCCTCTTTAGCCTTCCAGCCCCTAACCCCAACTAAAATGTCCCACACAATCTAGCCTTTCCTTACAGGAAAAGTACTCCAATCCCTTGATTCATTCGTTATTGTAACAGAAATGAAAGGGGGGAAACATAGTGAACAGCATACATTGCTACTTCTCCTTTTCTACTTGCTTTGATTTGCATTGTTGATGGATGCTGCAAGCCAGATTTGCAATGGCAATATCATCCAGTCAAGCATATATGGAGGGCAGTGGTCAGAAGGCATGGCAGTGCTTCCACTGCATTCAAGGTGTTGAACCTTGGGCCACTATCGGAAATGTAGTCCTCTGTGACTGCTCGCCTGACACTTATCAAGTATGGCCAGCAGCATCTGGCATCAGCATAGTAAGTGCAGCTGTGTGTGTGTGCAAGGGAAGAGGAAAATGAAAGTTGTTTTCACGTGTCTTATATTTTAACCAAGTTGTCAGTAAATTTCTTCTCAAGTAATGGTGCTGGAATATTGCATCCATTTTATACTTATCATGCCATAAGTATGCATGCCATCCAAAAAGTTTGTTATAACCTTCCAAATTTAACAACTTGTGATTGGATAAGGACACCCATTCTTTTAGCCATACCAAACATATTGCTTCATGGTACAGTCGAAAATCAGGTAATTGCATGCCACCTCTTTCTCTTGCGTCACAGAGCACTTTCATTTTAACTCTAGGTTTCTTTCTTGCCCACACGAATTCTGATATTTTCCTCTGCCATTTTTCAAACTGTTTTTTGTCCTTAACAATTGCTATCATTTGCATCAAAAACATGACTCTAGGCAGCACATTCATTTTGATTGTAGCAATCCGACCTAACCATGATAAATTCAATTTGTTCCGTTTTATCATATCTTTTTCAATTTGAGTCCAGAGCTTTTCATAGTTGTTTTTAAACAAATCAATATTTTTAACTGTCAACTCTGTTCCCAAATACTTTGTTTTTTGTACCACTTCGCAATCTGTTGCTTCCATCAATTCTTGTTGCTTCTTCTTCGTCATATTTTTTGTTATTATTTTCAACTTCTTTTTATTTATATAAAAGCCTGCTAGATCTCCAAACTCTTTGATCTTTGCTAACAATCTTGGCAGAATTTGTACTGGGTCTTCAACTATAAACATCACATCATCTGCAAATGCTCTTAGCTTGTATGAAGACCCCTTTAATTTAATCCCTTTTATACTCTCATCTTCTCTTATCTGCCTCAATAATATTTCTAAGACCATTACAAATAACAGTGGCGACAGTGGACAACCTTGTCTTGTTCCTTTCCTTATTTCAAATTTCTCCGTCAGGTCATCATTAATACAGATTGCTGCTCTTTGGTTCTTATAGATTGTTTTTACAGCTTCTATAAACTCTTTACCTAGATCCATCTTTCCCATCGATGCAAACATAAAATCACAATTCAAGTTGTCAAAGGCTTTCTCTGCATCTGCAAAAAAAACACCCCGACTTCTTTGTCTGGACGCTTGTCATAATATTCAATGGCATTTATAACCACCCTCAGATTGTCTTTTAATTGTCTTTTCGGTAAGAACCCCGCCTGATCATCTCCTACAAAATCCATTAACCATATTTTAAGTCTATCTGCTAGTATTCTTGCCAATATTTTATAGTCATTGTTTATTAGCGAAATTGGTCTGTAGTTTTTAACATCAGTCAGTTCCTGTGACTCTTTTAGTATCAAAGTAATATTTGCCTCATTCCACGTATCTGGAAGACCCTCTCCTTTCAGTATATCATTCATTACAACTTTTAAGGCTGGAGCTAGGTCTTTCTTCATTGGTTTATAAAACTTCGCTGAAATCCCATCCGGTCCAGGTGCCTTACCAGTCTTTGCCGCATCTATAGCTTGTTCTATTTCTTCATCTGTTATTGGAGCATTCAGCTTCTCTTTCGTGATAGTTGATATGGTTGGTAAATCTATTCTCTGCAAATACTGATCTATGTTCTCTTGTGGTATTGCTTTCCTTTGAAATAATTTTGCATAGTATTTATAAAACACTCGTTTAATTCTGTAGTGTTCTTTAATTTCTTCCCCTTCTTCAATTATTCTACTAATTATTTTCTTTAGTTGCCAGGCTAGATACCATCCAGGCTTATTCGCTCCTTCAAATGATTTTTGTTGCAATGTCCTCAATTTCCATTCTAATTCTTTATTTTCCATTGCTCTTACTTGCTCTTGCAATATTTTAATTTCTTGTACTATTGATTTTTGCCCTGGTTTCTTCTTTAATTCTTGCTCTTTTTAGTGTAATTTCTCTTGAATTTCTTGAGCTTTCTCCTGCTTTCTTTTTTTAATCTCTGTTGTTTAAGGTAATTAGTATTCCCCTTATTACTGCTTTGTATGTATCCCATACCATCCGAGTTGAGATGTCATTATTTTTGTTAGATTGAAAAAATATTTTTTCTTTCTGTAAATATTCCATATTTTCTTGATTATGCAGTAGGTCTTCATTTATTCTCCATCGTAATTTCTTCTGTCCCATTGTAACTTTTCAAAGCAATGGATTGTGGTCCGAGCTTACTCTTGGCATTATTTCCACTTTTTTTTGTCCGTAATGCCAATTCTTTGGTTGTCCAAATCATATCAATTCTTGAAAATGATTGATGTCTCGCCGAGTAGTACGTATAATCTGTGCCTTTAGGATTTTCTTTTCTCCAAATATCCTCCAGTTTTTCTTGTCCTACTAGTTCAAAAAATGATTTTGGTAGCTTCCCTGATTTATAGAGCAAGAGAAACCAATGTGGATTGTCCCTGCAGAAGTAATTAACCCGAATTTGAAATATAAAGGAGATGAATGGCTTACTTATAAAGAATTATTAAAAACCAAAAACAGTGAGTTGAAACTTAAATCGAATGAACAATTACCATTTAAATACGGTTGGCTGCAATATCGACAAATTAAAGACTTATTTGGATCAGATCAAAGGAAGGCAGGCTTGAGAAATAAAAACTCAGAATTAGAAGAACTTTTATTGGGGGATAATAATAAAATAATTTCTAAAATGTATAAATTATTGTTAAAATGGTATACTGAAGATGAGACAATTAAGGTTCAAATAGTGAAATGGGCAATAAATTGTAATAATGAGATTATGATGGATGCATGGGAACAGTTGTGGAAAAATACTTTAAAAATTTCAACTTGTACCAGTATTAAAGATAATGGCTATAAAATGATATATAGATGGTATTTAACACCGAAAAAGTTAGCCATTGCTAATAAGCAGCTATCCAATAAGTGTTGGAAATGTAAAGAGCATGAAGGCTCTCTATTTCATATGTGGTGGACTTGTGATAAGGCTAGAGACTTCTGGTCTAAAATATGTACTGAAATGTCTTTAATACTCCAAAATAATGTAGTCAAGAATCCAGAAATGTTATTGTTATCCTTGCATTTAGAAGACATTGATAGAAGGGATAGAGTAATACTGTGCTATATGATAACTGCGGCAAGAACTTTGTATGCACAATATTGGAAGAAAGAAGAAATACCGAAAACTGAAGAGTGGATACAAAGAGCGTTATATATGGCAGAAATGCACAAATTAACAAGGAAACTGAGAGAGCAAGATCCAAAAGAATTTTTTGAGGACTGGGGAAAATTGAAAAAATACTTAGAAAAAAGATGGGATGTTAAAGGACAATTATGGTCTTTTGAGTGTTATTAAGTAAGATAAGATATATTGTAAATCTTTACCATTAAGTTTAAAATGACAACTAAGAGATAGTATTTCTAACAAGAAACGGGGTGTTGGAGTGCTGTTGGAAGTCAATAGAGGAAAGGGGGAGGGGAGGGGTGGGGAGCATATACTATATCCATAGGGGGATAATTAGTAAGTAAGATGTAATAATATTATACATGTTATGTTAACCATCCAATAATTTTTTTTTAAAAGAAAGTTGTTTTCACGTGACAAAAATGACTACAATGAACATGTGTAATAACTACAAAATACAAAAAAAATCTGTCTCTATTTTAAATCAGCTGTACCAGTCTGGGGAGGCATCAGATAGAAGACTGTATGTCTCCTAACAATTGTTTAAGGCGCTTTAGTAAATTCTGTGGAGCTAATGTGCTTGCCAAGGTAGTCTATCCCAGGAAATATAAAACAGATGATATTAAAAAGACAACAAATTTTAGTAAATGAAACAGCCATCTGAGTTCTTCTTCACATGGTATGTATTCTGAATACAGTTCTCATGTCCCACCTCAGGAAGCCACAACAAGTAACAAAATGAGCTGCAGAAGACATTCCAAATGTTCAGAAGATAACTCTAGATGTAAATGTACCACAGAAACAGCTCCTTTCATCGAGGAAATATAGTCTAAAGAAACATTAACTCCACTGAAACAACAGAAATAATGTATGCTATAATTATTCTCACATACCTGGACTGATGGCTGACTCATTCTGTATCTCAAGCTTCTGACTTGTGATTGTTTTCTTCTAACTTTTTATTTTCCTCTAGATTTCCAAGATCTTTATCTACATGTTTTGATGCAGTCCTAAAATGGAAAAAGCAGAAATATATCATCTTGCCTTACTTACAGCCTTTAGTTATATTCCGCCATTTGAACTGATGCACAGTATTTTCTCTTCTACAAGGATGGGGATTCTTATAGGTCAGCTAACATCATTTATTTATGGCTACAACTGGCAAATCATAACCCTTAATGATAATTAATATTGGAATAGTATTTTGTATATACTTACTTAAAATAAGTTTGAAATTAATCTGACTCTCACTTGTAAATGATCAAGTTATGCTGTCAATAGTAATTTGTATTTCTTTATATAAGTTCATCAGCTAGACTTTTCTCCATGCATATTTGAAAAGGTTAAGACATTTTTATTAGCATGTCAATCTTTTAAGTGTAATAAGGTATTGCCCTTTTTCCTGAAGATTACACCACACAATTTCAGATACTGAAAATGTAGAAAGCATCATTTAAATAATATAACTGTACTCAACTGCTTCTGGACATCAGCTGAGCTGCTTTGCATGTGAAATACATTGGTTTTTATTTAACTTCTGGAAACATAAAACAAAAACCTCAGTCCACTCATGAAGCAGAAGCTTCATGCATATAGAAGCAGTTGCACCCTTTCCCCTCTTGGACAAGACACATAAACGTTACTTGAAATTATTTCACACATTCTAACTTCCTTCTCCCTCCTACACTTACAATGTGATCCTAAACAGAGTTACTCCAGTCTAAGCCCATTTAAATCAGTGGGTTTAGACAGGAGTAACTCCGCTAAGGATTGCACTGTTAGAGCTGTTACCTCAGTCCCATCCAGTCCTAGGGTTTTAAGTAGTTTTGGCTTCTTCTGTCTCCTTTTTTTATTCCAGGCTTAACTCACTTGTTCTGGTGGCATTTGTTTTCCTTGAAGAAAACAAGATGCTTCTAGAGCAAGTCTACTGCAGCCTTGGAATTACTGTTGCTAAGTTATCCATGTTCCTGGTCAGTATAGGGAGAGAGACAACCCCTGTCTGAACTGTGCATGTCTCACAATCACCAGTGTCTAGAAACATCCTGAGTGTTCAGGCACAGTGAACAGAAATGGGAGGTATGACTCATTTAAAGCACACATTTAATTTTACATAAAGACAGATTGATGGAAGGCATACTGTAGCTTAACACACTACCACACTAAAGTTTTCATTGCATGTTGAAGTAGTTCTTCCAATTTGTCAGGATGAAAGACTTCTGTATTAGAGCGATAACATTTTAAAACCCAGACTTAAAGATGTAAATGCAAAAATCCATATAAGTAATACAAATAAAATCCTTTCCCTTGTGTCAAAACCTCTGTTGCCACATGCATCTTGTTCCTGCCCCAAAAGAGCAGGGGCTCTGGTGATTAGGTTAATGTCTCAGTTTAATAAGGGTGAGGAGGGGGAAGAAGTGACTTAACTGTTTTTCAATTGTATAGTACAGCAAAGATTGCTGCCGATCATGCAGAGGGATGGTAGAGAAATATTTGAGGATTATTGGAATTCTGAATTCTGCTGCAAATTTACACCATCTGCCTGGATTTATGGGTGTGATTTCTCCAACAGTCCTGGGTCAAGGCAGAAGGGGGAGTATTTCTTAGTGGTAGGGCAGCATCAGATGTTCCCTTCTGTGCTGATACTGTGTCTGTGCAGTGCTACCATTGTACAGCAAAGGAGAATACTTAAAGCATGAGGGCAAATTTGCATTTCCAAAGTTGTCTGGTCATGGTAGTTGAAAATACATGTGTGATGTATTGTGCTTTGTAGTTTCTCTCCATAGTGCTCTTGCTACATGTAGCTCAAAGGTGAACAAGGAAAACTACTCTCAGTATGCAGGAAACAAAACATGGGATTTGATTTTGGCAACACAAAATGGAAGGAGTAGAGTGAGCAAGGATTAATTCCAGACAATTGAAATAAGGGCTGTTTCCTCATGGTCTAAAAATAGCACAATACTCATGGAAGGCTGCCGGCTTCCTCACATGATTTTTGACACCATCCATTTACAAAACGCCAGAAATCATGTTTGTGGCATTTTGTAAATGGATGGCATCAAAAATTGCGCGAGGAAGTCGGCAGCCTTCCATGAGTATCGCACTATTTTTAGACTGTGGGGAAATAGCCAAGACTTCAGCCTCTGTATGTGTATATTTTGTGTTCTTAGCACCTCTCTTTAAAAAAAATTAAAGGTTTGTATTAGATATTCTGTGCTGTGTATAGCCAGGCCTAAGGAATAAACAAGTTAAATACTCAAGCCAGAAGGGTTTTTTTTACATTTTTGCCTGAGTAATAACCCATGAATTAAGGGCCAAATTATACAAGATGGTCATCCCCAGATTTGCCCCCAAGAACTTGCCATCATTTTAAAAAGTGACTTTCCTGTCTTCTCCCCTCCCGCAGCACAGTCTTTCCAACCTGAAAAGGCACTGGGGTATGTATGTGGGAAAATAATTCCCTTGGTAGCATTTGATAGGGAAAATGGCACAGCCAGGAGGCAGGATCCCCTCCTCTTCCCCATGCTGTGGCGGTCCCAACCAGAATTGGGCATCCCCTGGTGCAGTTTAAAGGAGTTCACCCAGCAAGCTTCTATGGTATAGTAGGAATTCAAACTTGTCTCTCTGAGTCTAGCCCACCACTCTAACCATGACATACACTGTCTTCCATGAGGTCAAACTAATAGACATGTGGCACCTTAAAGACTAACAAAATTGTATTCTACATAAGACAGACTAATATGGCTACCCCTCTGGAATTATCAACTATAATGGGATATAATCTTCCAGGATTTCTAATCTCTGAAAAGAGTGGATGGTTTTTACTGACATGCCAGATGATCTTAATATAATGATATAGCACCTAGATTTCCCAGCTTTTATCAAGTAAATGTTATATGTAACTAACAGACTTGATACTGAACTATCAAACATAAAGTTAACCTTGTGGATTATATTTTGGAAAATACAGAGACCACATCAGTATTGTGATTGAAATTCTATTACTTTGACTAACATATTTCCCCTTGTTATATCCTTTCATCACTGCCATGGTTTTTTTTGATTCATGTATATGTTGCCTATTTAGAGACCTCCTCAAAATGTTTTTGACTATACTGTAAGCATTGCTGCTATATTGCTACTACTGGGGTTTAATTCTAAATGTCATTGCCTTGTCATCCTCAGTAACAAGCATGTAACTGGTTAAAATTATATCAAAGGAACTTCTGAAATGAAAACCTGAGGTAATGAATGACTGTGAGGGTTCAATAAAAATGCATTAAACTGCAGTTGCATACGTGAAATGGAAGGAATGAAACAAACGAAAATATAGTTGATATAGTTTTGATATAATTTTTAATAAATTAATACATGAGAAGTGTGCACACACAGACAGACCAGCATCTATAAATCCATTCCTAAAGGGAACAGATTTCTATAATGTCTGTACAAAAAAAATCAGTATGCTATTCATTATGAGGGAAAGCAACAATTGAAAATGATGGCCAATTGAAAAGAAAAAAAGAAAATTACTCAGAACAGAATGGAAAGGGTTGTTTGAGAGGTGACCCTTTTCTCAGAAATATCAACACCTCCTTGTTTTCTTAGAGAGATACCATTTTAGACAATCAGGGTAAGACAACTTGGAAAAGATAAGAAATGAAAGTAATGGCAACATGAACCATCCTGATCAACCACATAATCCATCACAATAGAGGTAGTAAGTTTGCAACTCTCTGCATTCTGAAAACTAACTCTGTCTCCTATGTCTAATGTTGGAAGATGAGTTATGATATATCAGACTTTAAATGAGTATATAAAGAAATACCAGTAAAATGCCAAAGATATTACTGAAACATGTCATGGGATGTTAACCCCTTTTGTGACAATATAGCTCTGGGAGGTGCTTATTCAATGTTATTTGTATCTCATAACCCTGTTTAAGTTTGCATCAATCACTATCATCCATGGTGTATACAAAAAATAATCTCTGGCTTTGTATTTAATTACATTAATGGACAAGTGACGATCTCAAAATACTTATTTTCTTATTCTTTCAAGAGTCACAAGAATTATTTCCACAAGATCTTACTTGCTATTAGACATGTTTTTCCAAAGGAAAATATATTTTAGAAGATTATTTCCTGAATTTAAGAATGGAAGGTTACAAATAGTGCTGGAAACCTTTTTACTGGAATATAAGGAATAAAATACATTATACTTAATCTAATTTCTGTCTGTCTGTGTATGGGCACGTTAAAGCTGCTATCGAGCTGAGGTTTGACTGTTGAAACAGGCAAGAGTGTATTAATCATTTCCCCATATCTTTATACTTATGGAAGGCCTATTGGGAAAACAGCACAGGAGTAAGTGATTACTTACTTCAGTGACTTAGAACACTGTAATTCTGTTTAGAACTGCACTGCAAATCCTTTATGTTGCAGCTCAATCTCGCTTTATCACTCCAAGCTGTTTTTCAGACTAGAATATATTTTGGGAGATCCAGTCCACATACAATGCAGAAGAAAACTATTCCAGTCCTATGACTGCACTGTGTAAGGGCTTCATTTCAACCTCTGAAAGCTTTTATTAAAAAGTAGGGAACATATATCCATGTCTTAAATGTATTTTTTCTACAATGAAGCTACCAGGTCAGTACAATTAGGATGGCAATTGAACTTATCAATATAGAAGAAATTATTTAACATTAAAAACAAGTTTTGGGTTGCTCACCCAGCAGTTGCAATAAGATGAAAAAAGTATTTAATTAAAATGGTAATGATACGTACTGGAAAAATAAATGAGCACTCTACCTGATGAACAAGTATATAAAAGTATAGCTTGACACTTTTAATTTTTCTGTGCTAGCCAACAACTCTGGTAAGATGCTTTTTTTTGTCATTCTATAATGACAAATTTCTTTTAGTGAGAAATTAAGAATTAACTGTGAATGATTAAAGATGCTGGGAGAATGCTTCCAAGAACTTTGTGCACCCTCCATCATAAAAATACCTGCAGTTCCCACTTCCAGCCAAACTGCAGGCTTTTTTTATCCATGCATTTGAGAGTCATCCAGTTCCTCTTCAGTCATAACCCATATCCAACTATTTTCAGCTAAAGATGATAAAAATGACAATTCAATTTGTACAAACAAATCCAGATAAAGATTCTGCAGTCCTGAAGATAAAATGGAAATGGGAACTAGCATGTTTTTTAAAAAATTTAAACTGGTAATATTTTATAATATTAGAAAATAACTGCTCTAAGAGGAAAGCTAAATAAATAAGGCAGCTAAATCTAGACAAATGTGTCTCAAATTTGTGCAACTGCCAAGGTAGTTTCTCCCCATATCTACTCCTATTTGACAGGGAAATTTGATTAATCTTTTAAAAATATACAGTTTAAAAGATACCTACTGACAGGATGAGTTTCTAGCATCTCATTTGAATGGGTCAGTGATCAAATATACCTCCTTTTGTTTTGTTAAAGTGCATGTTATTTGTAAGGGGTAACTAGGAAGGAACTATAGTGCATAACATGTTTCCATTAAACTAACTGCAGAGGGTTGGATCTAAACTTGTCATTGCTAGGAGAAGGGACCTTCCTGTAGTGGAAAAAGGAGATTTTTGCTGATTCTCTTTCCCATTGTAGACTGCCGTATTCCTGATAGCCCCCTAATATGCAGAAGCATCGTTTCAAAGATCACACTGGACTGCAGCAGGAAGGAGGAAGTGGGAAATATAAGTTCCATGAGCAATAAAAATCATATATATATATATATATATATATATATATATATATATATGTTTATATATCTTGTTTCAGGGATGACAAGACAATAGAAGAATCTACAAAACCACAACACACATAAGAAAGTAACTTTCTTGCCTCGGGAGGTTTTGAATGTTCTGTGCTGCTTCCTTCTCAGACTCTCCGTTGAAATCCCTTTGGGGACAGAGATTATATGAATAATTGTTCAACTGGGTTTCAAAAACTGCTTGAGGGTGATCTGTGGATACTGATATTTGTGATGGGGAACATATATGTTGGTGTTTTAAAAATAGGCAGCATTTTAGTTTCTATGGGTATTCGTTTTTACTGAAATTTTATCAAATATGTTCCCAGATATTTGTATCTCTTTCTTCACAGATCTATAGTAAGGGATAGCTTTATGCTGAGAACAGAAGATTGCCAGCATTGATAATTCAGCTGATTAGGTTTTATTTAAATGTGTCAGGTGCAGCAACTATAATTTAAAAAATAGTTTCCAACAAAACATGTCTAAGGACTACTAGTTTCTCAACCTCATCTTGCAAAGTAACTTAAATATCCCCTTTCTTATATGAATCTGATCTAACATACTATACATATATAGGTATATGTATATATGTATACATATATGTTTACACACACGTACTATATAAATACATACTATTTTCAGACTTACAGTTAGTCATACAAAATGTTGCAAACTAGTGAAAAGCCATTCTAGCAATATGAGTTGTGTGAGCTTAATCCATCCTATTTGGAACTCTTACACTAGTGGCCAAAATTGTGGAAACCTTTTGGGAAAAGTGTATTTTTGAGGTTTGATGGCTCATAACATCACTTTTTTTTGGAGTAATACCATAAAATTATATATCAATGGAAAGATAATTTAATCAAGAATGTAATGCAATAACTTTTATGAAGGACATTTTTTAGAACAGTAGTTATAAAGAAGAAAATTGAAACACATAGAAAAAATGAGTTATACAACAATTCTCACCATGTCAGTTAATACTTAGTTGGGTAACCTTTTGCTTTAATTACGGCCTTACAACACCTTCCCATGGAGTGAACCAAGTTTTTTAGTTCTGCAGCTGTTATAATGTGAAACCATGATTGAGTTACTGCTTCTATTAATTGCTTTTTATTGCTGGGTTGCTTCTCACTAACCAGTTTCTTTACTAGGCTCCATAGATTTTCGATGGGGTTAAGGTCTGGGCTATTCCCAGGCCATTCCAACAATGGAATATGATTATCTTGAAACCACTTTTTGCACACAGCAGCAAAATCACATGGAGCTGAATCTTGTTGAATTATAAATGCTTCATTATATTGGAAAAGATCACACGTGGAAGGCTTCAGTTTGGGCTCAAGCATTTCATTTATGTATTTTGGGGCATTTATATTGCCATTTATCATGCAAATTCTGCCCACACCTTTTGATGCCATAAAACCCCATATCATAACACTAACTGGGTGTTTCACGGTAGGTGTAATACAATCAGGATGCAAATCTTCTCCGATTCTTCTTCTCACGTATTTTATGCCATCACTACCAAACAGGGAGATTTTGGTCTCATCACTCCAAATAACACTGTCCCATTGTTCCACTGTCCAATTAACATGGGTTTTAGCCCAATTTAATCTTTTCAACCTTTGTTTGAGAGAGAACAATGTTTTTTTTCGTGGAATTCTAGCATTAAGACCAAATTCCTCCAGTCTGCGCCGAACAGTCCTTGCACTAAACTTCACATTGAATTGCGCCATTTCGTTCTGTATACACCCAATGATTTTCTTCTGTCACCTAGGCCCAGTCTCTCAATTTTTCTATCATCCCTTGCTTGTGTGCACCTTTTCTTGCCTTTACCAGTCTGGTTTTGTAGTGACTGAGTTGCCTTATACCTCTTCAAAAATTTAGAAATGCCACCTTTGGTTAAGTTTCCACCAATTTTTCTTCTAATTTCTTCATAACTGTAGCCTTGTTCACTTAATAGTACTATTTTACATCGCTTTCTGGGTGACCAGTCAACTCTTTGTGCCATTTCTTTAATTGTATTACGTTGAATGGCTACATTCAAATGAAGGAAAGCTACTTCATATCAACCTAAGCAAGTTGTGCTTCCTTTTCCTGGTTATTTGGCTATAACATTTGATAGAATACATATAATTGAACAAACTTTGTTGCATTACATTCTTGATTAAATTATCTTTCCATTGATATATAATTTTATGGTATTACTAAAAAAAAAAGTGGTGTTATGAGCTATCAAACCTCAAAAATGCACTTTTCCCAAAAGGTTTCCACAATTTTGGCCACTAGTGTATGTAAAAGGAGATGTACTCTTACAGCTAAAAATTAGGGTACAAATTGGAGACAGGATGGTCAGCTAGGATTGTTCACACATTTTTAAAAAGTAATTTGGAAGATAGTGGCTGAAAGCACAAAAGAGAAGAAATGGGCTGGCAGACCTCCATTTAACTTGCATTGTCTCTACAGCAACAATGTCTAGTGGTTTTTCCCATTAGGTACTTAGGAATAAAATCAAAATGGTTTTAAGTGGAACAGGGGAAAAAAAGAGGATGTTTTGGGTCACTCCTGAACTGTTGACTATCAGTGCACTGCGGTCATACTGGGCAAGTGCCTTACACAATACACCCTTGTTTTGACCAGTCACAAACTTTCTTATGTCTCTGGCCTTGGAACTATGTCCCTGTGGCCATGCAGGTGGCTGTTCTAATTTTGGCTTTTGTTCAGAATAGTCTAGGAACCATTCCCTTTGCATTTGTACAGAACAAGCATTTAGAAGTAGCTGCTTTCGTCATCACTTGTACTGGAATCTTTCAACAATTTGTGACTGGTTCATGAATTTGTGACTGGTCCGGTATTAATGTTCTGAAAGTGCTAAAGACTAAACAAGGTTGAGGATAGCTGCTATAGGGTACTTAGAGCTCAAGTATCTGAAGCTAAGTCAAGAACAAGAATAATGCCATCTAGACTAGGAAGGGTAGGGCCTCTGGACAGGAGGAACTGTAGTCACTCTAGGTGTGGGAGGAAGGAATCGCGAGAAGAATAGATTTTTACATGAGAATATGCACTATAGAAGGTAAAGGGATGCATCTCTACAGCTGCAATCCATTCTGACTGGCATCTAGCAAATTGAGTTGTTCTCCAGCTACTGGTAAGACTGCACAGATTGTTATGGTACAAAGCAGGAAGAAGCAATATAAATTGTAGCAGGGAACAACAGAGAAAACCAGAATTTTGAACTTACTGTGTTTGAGTTTCATGTCTAGTAGGAAAAGAAAAAGATGCATTTCTGGAATGCAAAGTAAACCAGTTTACTGATGTGAAGAGTTGCAAAACCTTTTAATTTCCTTCTTATGTCCTAGACTTTTCTTTTTTGTTGGTGTCCCTGCTTCTCATTTTGGGAGGTGCTAGGATATAGTGATGTTTCACTGCAGACTCTATTTTGACCAATCCAGTTCAATGAGTCATGCAAATCTTCCAGTTTTCTTTTGCTGGGAACAGCTTTAGCAGAACAGCTGAGAAGTATTGGGAAGCTCAGAGGAAAGCATCAAGAGGATGTAATCTGAGCTAGGTTTGTCCCATAATTCATTGATGGAAAGTACTTATCTCTGACCCACTACATCTCCCTGTCCTAAATCATCCCATTGACTCTAGTTGATGAGAACCTGGGGCAATAAGTATGCGAGTTACATATGAGAGTATGCTAACTGTGGCTGAATAGGACCATGGGTAGGATTAAATGGTATTGTCAAGATAATATAAGAAGATTAAGTTTGCAGACTGGAATTCTCAACAGTTAACTATTAACACTAAAACCATAAAAGGGGATGTAGAAAAAGCACATTGTTAGATGAAAAAATCTGAGTGTAGCCAGACAAAACCAGGAGGATTTCAATGCCTGAAAACCATGCATGGTACTGATGAAAAATTTCAGCAGCTGTTAAGTAAAAATAAGTTGTATAAGGGTTCAAGTCATCCCCATGAGTCGGAATGTATGTTATAACAGAGTTGGGCTGAAAAAAACAAGAAAGGAACCAAACTGGTCCAGAAAAGCAAAATAAACTTCTGAATCACTCAAGTAAGTGAGCATTGGCAGATTATAATCAGAAAACAGGTCAGAGACTAACTTTGTCTCTTAAAGGTAAAGGTAGCCCCCTGTGCAAGCACCGAATCATTACTGACCCATGGGGGGATGTCGCATCACGACGTTTTCTTGGCAGACTTTTAACGGGGTGGTTTGCCATTGCCTTCCCCAGTCATCTACACTTTACCCCCAGGAAACTGGGTACTCATTTTACCGACCTTGGAAGGATGGCAGGCTGAGTCAACCTTGAGCCAGCTATCTGAACCCAGCTTCTGCCAGGATTGAACTCAGGTCATGAGCAGAGTTTGGTCTGCAGTACTATAGCTTACCACTCTGCACCACGGGGCATATTTTTCACTAGCAGACCCTTTGGTTATCTGCTTATCATCTATAAACAATTATCTGAAATGAGCCAGTATGGATAGGAGAGAATGTTTATAAAACAAGATGGAAAAAAGTCATCAACAGTAGGCAGATTAAGAAGTTGGAAGAAGCATTTTTGGCCCGCTCGCTGTTTTTCTCTTTATTTATTGAAGAATAAGACCCAAAGACAATGTGGTAGTGGTAGCTGCAGTAGAAGCCACAACAAACCAAGTTTGCTACAACTGATTACCTGTTGCAGGAGACATATGAATAAATACAGGAACCAACATTTGAGAAGGCAGAATCAAAATTCCTAACACCACTCTTTGCAGACCACTCAGTATAAGGATTGAACAGTGGATTAAGAAAGGAGAAATTCCGACGTTTTTTGTTTCCCCTTCCCTTCCAGTGAAGACACTGGAAATATGAGGCGGCCTTATGTTTTGCATAGTCCTAGCATTTCAACAGTGAAGAAAAAGCAGCCTGTCATTCTTTAAAATGAAGTTTTACCAATCAATTCCCTACTACGTACAGTTGGTGAGAGTACTCCATAATATAAAAATCAAACCCACAGTGGAGGACTCAGATTATAAAGAAGTAGATGTAACACATTCTGCTAATATTCTTTGAAAGCTTATCATTAACCACAAACATATGTTCTTACTTTTTGCTGAAGAAGCCCAACTATAATGAAATTATAAAATATCCGATAATGCTACATAGTTAGTTATCTGAATGTAGCACCATTTTAATACAGACTAGATTAAAAGTGAATAACCAAACCTCTACACTGTGTTTGCTGGCTCCCCCTTCATAAAACAGTGATATTCTGATTGTAAAGCTGATAGCTCTAATGAGCTCCTATATATTCAGACTCAGTTTAGGATAGATGAGGGAATCTGAGGACAACCCAGTCACATGATGATTAATTACAGTTCACAGAGGCACTCTTCACATTGACAACTATTAATCTCAGGAAATGTAATGTGTGTTGCTGTATGAACAAAGTTTCAGATAGTAATAGTAAGTGCTTAAACTATTCTTCACTTTCAACTATTTAACAGGAAATTGTTAATATCTGTGGGTGTAACATCTTTAAGGAAACATCAGTTCCATACAATATGTGCTATAGAAAACTAGTTCCTAGAATTCTATCATACTCTAGCATGATCAAGAAACAGAACCCAGGGAGCTGATATACAGAGACAAGGATGGGTCTGCACAAATGAGGTTAGCTTGGTAGCTAACAGACATTTAATAGAAGGGGAATTAAATGGACTACCATTTAGAAAACAGGTAAACAGGGACACAAACTGCATCTCATTCCAGACACTGAGTTCATTAGGGGTGGGACATAATGCACACCCCATTGTCCAAATGTTTTTGAATATACCCATTTATTTTTCCTAAGAGCTCCACGTGAACACTGGTAAATAGAAGAGACTTTGTACTGGGTGATCATATTTCATTCTTACCTAGATTTTCAGAATGCTATATAAACTGGGTGAGTATAAAACATTAACAAGTTTATCAGTGAAGTCTTACTTTGATTTCTTCATGTATAGCCAGTAAGCAACACCAGCAACCAGAGCTGCTAGAAGAAGACCAACCACGATTCCCACTATTAGTTTTGCCTGGTCATTAACATTTTCCCTATTATCATCTAAAACAAAACAAAAAAAGGAAGAAAACAACAGAGTGACTTGATCAAACGAAGTATGGAGAACTGTCCACAGATCATACATTTCCCAAACTATTTCTAAACTATGAAGCTGATCAAGAAGAGTACTGTGAAAGCACTCACAATGAATGGTATTGATTATGATTTAATTGGCTACAATCCTTAATCCAGTGGTACTTACTCCACAGTTTGTGGAGGAACCTGCTTGGGTCGAATCATGAGCGTTCTGAAGGAAATCTCCAAGTTAGTGCTGCTGGCTGGCTGGCTGAGCAGGCTCCCACAGTGGGAGGCTTGAACACCTTTATTTCCTCTGCTCTTTTTCTGGTATGAGACTCACAGCTCAAGTGACAGTGAGATGGCCAAGGCTACTTTGCCTCTTGCCATGGACAAAGCAAGAAAACAGCAAGGGAAGTAAAGGGCACTCAGACTTCCTCCTGCAGGAGTCTGCTCTAAGCCATCCAGTAGCACTGGGAAGTCTCACTTTGCAAGAAGCCTATGTACCCTTTACTTCCTTTCCCAGCATGAGGCATAGCAGCTCAGGAGAGAGAGTGACCACCAAGCTCTCAGAGAAGAGCAACAAGGCCATGGAGAGATTTAAAACCATTCCACTTTGGCCAGCTTGCTCTTTTCCTGAGTTGCTGCTATGGTGACGTTTTACTTTCTTTTCTCTGTAGTCAGCTTGATCTCCTCCTGGCAGCTGTCCAGGTGTTGAGATAAGGCTACAGAAAAGAACAGAGAATGGTTCCTTTATTTCTATCGCTGGTCTAAGGATTGCAGAGTACATGTTCGCCAGTTCCTACAGCAGCTGCTTTTTTAAGGTCTGAACTGACTGCCAACTACAAGCCCCACCAGGCAATGTCCTTGCCCACTTTCCTGAAACATAGGGCTGTTGCAATATTGGAGAATACTCAGAACTGCAACAGGTGACATATCAAAGAGCTACAGGTGTGGCTTTCAAGCCACTGAGTATTATCACCTTAAGCCATTTGTTCTACAGCTATAATAGATATTTCAGTAGGATGTCATTCTATTCCTGTCTACAAATGATGTCTGTAGGATAGCCGTACAAGGAAGCATTCGTGCTTCAATAGCAGATATTTCTATTAATCACTCAATATTAAGCCACTCAGTTCTGATTTGCCAACATTACTTGCTCTTTAGATGTTTTCACACAGATTTTGTACTAAATTTTCTTGTTAATAGGTAAATCTTGTTTCATATTGCTGTTTTCCCATTGTTGGTCCTGGTTTGAACCTTATCTGTCATAAATCTTACATGTTACATCTGATCTTGATTTCATCTTACAGAGGCATGGTCTCCAACTTAACATAGCTTCTCCATTTGAAAACATACATTCTTTATTCCAGAACTAGGTGGAGGCATAAAACATCTGCAACTAGAATAAATTACTTAATGATCCCAGACTTATACCTTCACATATTTATTTAGAGAACAATTACTAGATAATCTTGAGGGAGAACCTGACATTCTTTCATAAATGTGACTTTTTATTACCTGTGCAATGTATTGCAGGAGTACAGTTTATTTTTCAAGATGTAGTAGCTCAGCTTATCCTGAGGATCAATTTTATTACTTAATTTTTCTAACTCTATCCTAAGGGAATGGTAGGTTAGAAAAAGGAAGAAAATATTTTTGAACTAATAGCGCCAAATAAGTGTGTTCTATTTTTATGGTACTTACTATTTCTTTCATCTGGTTCATCAGATTCTGGAATATTTACTGAAAAGGAAAAAAAGCCACTGATGTATGAAAGTCACCTTCAAAAGTTTCAATCTCCTGTGATATTTAACAATAAAAAAATCTATTTTTCAGCTGGGACAGAAGAGTTTATACTTAATGCAGCATCAGCCCTACAACAAAATGATTAATCTTATTTCTTTAGGCAGCAATCCTTACTTTAGATCTATAATGTATCATATGAAAGAGCTTTATTCCAAAAATGACAAGTTTAATCTTATAAATGCTTAGTCAGAAGAAATATTTATGTGTTACCCTTCCTGTATGCTGACATTTCATCACTTTATTATTGTAGGCAGAGTTGATTAAACTTTAGCACCCTTGGGTGAATTCAGCCAAACACTTTTTGATCAGTGCATGTGCTGGAGACTATAAAACAAGCTGAGACGAGCACCACATAATTCATGATGAATGTCTATGTAATCCATGATGCAATCACAATAGGACAGACTGTACCCTTAGCGGGAGGAAGGGGCTTGAAGGTGGGATAATATAATGGTACTATCTTTAGTATTAAAAATAAAGCTCCATAACCCAACTTCCAAAATAAGATGAGTTATCCTTTGGATGGTTTTTGGTAAACAAATTGTTTATTGTGCAAAATTGTACATTTAATGTTTTGTCCTCGCGTCTTCCATCCAAGTTACACTTTTGTTGAAGGAGTATTGTGTTTTCTGAATAATAAAAGCACTACATTTTATACCTGGGAAACTATGATAATTCTCCCTGTTGCAATTCATTATTATTACAGTGGGCATACAGTATGTAGTTGTTTGTGAAAAAGGTACTTGATGGATTTTTTTTGTAATGTAATTAGGAAGAACTTCTATTCATCTGCCTAAACTATTTTTTGATAGTCCAGTTATTTTTAAAATAGTAGCAAAAGTACAGCTAATCAAACAAGAAGACTCTCCTTATTCTCTATTATATGTGGCCAGGATATGAGATATCTGACATTGGAAAGGCATTTGCAGGAGTTTCATGAAAAGTGGGGTTTGGGAGGACTGACGACTCAAATAAGAGACATCATAATTATTTATCTTGGATATGTTCTTCAGCTGTAAGGGCTATAAAGTATGTCTTCAAAAAACAAATTCTGATATTTCTCAATGCTACATGGACCATCTGGAGCCATAACAAAGTACAGCTGGAAAGATAAACCACTCCATCTTTAGCATGGAAACAGTGTTCTCTTTATGCAGAAACTACCCAATGGGGCTTCAATTAACTATAACCTTGTGCTCCAGCTTAAAATTATCTCAAATATTGTTAGGTTGTTAAAATATATATATAAAAAAATCCTTCTGCTCTCACTCTTCAAGGAAAACTCTGCTTCTTGCAGAGTTCTTGAGTGACATTTGGACTTCACTGGATGTTACCTTTCCAGGGTGATGACCCTCTCTTGTTTAGTTCTTCTTCCCAGGATGAAAATACTGTAATGTAACACCAACAGCTATTCAAAACGACTAACCAGCACAAGATCTATACCCAAAACTTGGAAGGATGTCTTAAGAACATGATCTGAAAAATCTGCTTTTTCCCTTCACTCAAAAAAATCTGCTTTATTCCTTCACCCACACAAAGACGTGTCTATCAATGATTGTAATTAAAATGCTAATTTGGTCTAGGGCCAGAAGATATGGGTAGTTGTCAAATTACAAGGTTTTAAAAGTAACAGTGATAAAAGAGAATACAGCAGTCTTTGCATTAAGAGACTAGCAGTATAATCCAAAACAGAATTATATGCATCTTAAACTCATTGCCTTCAATAGGCTTCGACAGCACTAACTTTATTTAGGATTGCACTGTAAGACAGTTAAACTCCCTTGGATTCTTCGGCATGAGCACTTATCAGCTACAAGTGTGTTAGCATAGCCAAACTCATTTCACATTTTGGTCATCTTCCAGAAAAAAAGAACAAGTGTCAGAATTTACTATGGCAACCCAGTTCTGAGGACTAAGTTGCTAAGTATATGCGTACTTCTTCCCCATGTTTGCGTGACTAAAATTGAGCAACCTGTAAAAATAACATTCTGGTACAGAGCTACACATGAGAAAACAGTGATGGGACATTTTGCATGAAACTAGATGTACACATGAAATGGTTACTTTTCTTATTTTAATTGTTTTTTAAACATACTTACTAGCAGATACATTCAAAGACGTTACGGTTCTTTCTAGTGGATTTTCTGCAGTACATGTTAGAGTAACGTTTTCTTCAGGAGCAATTATGATTTTACTGGAAAACTTTCCATCGACATATTTAGTCTCTTCTGTCTGGAAAACAAAATTACTCAAGGTTACTGAAAGAACAAAAAATCCCTCAATTATTTAGAAAGTGATCTAAATTAGATATATACACTGTGTGTGTGTTTGTGCTCTGTGTACATGTGTGGACACTGTGTGAATACCACCTTTACAAGTCTTGAGGTTTAGATTTCATTGCTTAAAATAAATTTAATATTCCCCCTCCCTTGTAAAGAATCAGCAAAAATCCTTTGGAGAATATTCTTCAGGCAAATATATTTTTCTGTCACAATGTTTTACTAGAGTCTATCCTTTGTTGATTACCATTAGTTATTCAAATATATAAATGAAGGTGACTACTACACCAGCGCAAAACCCAGCTATATCAGAGGTAGTAAGTAAAGTAACTAACATTGTTTAGAAGGGGAAAAAGTTTATACTACATCTTGCTGATTGTTTTCCAATTGCAATTGAAAGCTATTGTTCAGAACATAATGAGAAAATTACTTGCTTTATTGGTAAGGATTCCAGTGCCTGTAGCTGTCCATAGTACTGCTGGCTTAGGATAACCCTCCACATGGCAAGATATTGTTTTAAAGGTTCCATCTGTGCTGGTTTTCTTTGACATTTTGATCTGAGGTTTTCCTAAGGGGGGAAAATTATCAAAGTAGCAAACTGTGTATTTATTGTCTAAAACTGTATCCTATTTATTCCCTCATGACTAAAGACTCAAAACAATTAACAAGTATAAAACAACAAAGGAGCGAAACTACTATTTAAGAGAAATTTACTTAAATATTCAGAATAAGAAGAGTCAATAGATAAATTGAGAACTATGTAAATTATAATAGTTCCCTAGAAGCCTGGTCAAATGTTTAGGTCTTTACCATGTTACTAAATATATATACTGTCAAGCATAAGTGGGCTTCTTTTGAAAACAATATGGAAATTACAGCCAGTAACATCAAATGATAATCTATTACCATTACCTTCTACTATCAGTGTAAGTGTTTGTCTCTTCTTTAACCCTGCAACCTCCTGTAAGGTAGTCTCGCAGATATAATTTCCTGCATCCTTATACTGTAAATTTGAAAAAGATGGACTTGACCGCATTCTGGTATTGTCCTGATAAAAAGTAGCAAGTAAAAATTAAGCACATTCATAACTTTAAACAGAATAGCCTATAGGTTTCATATAAAGTTACTTCAGTGCCACCAATTGCTTTGTAGCTACTTCCTTTTCATATTTTTTTCCTTTTTTAGTTATTCTAATGCAAAAAGTATTTATTATTATATTTCGTCTGTCCATCTACACAAAACACAGGTGTGTCTGCACATCCTCCCACGTTCCTCTGCTTCTGTACGAAAACCATTCAGCTACACGTGCTTCTTAGTACTTGCCTCATTTGATAGCTTTCTTTCTAAAATCAGAAATAACCTCTCTTCTCATTGGTTTACAGGTGTGCAGATACAGGGAAAAATGGGGGGAGGAGTTTTCCCTCCACCAGCACCCCAGGGCCTCCACAGCTTTAATGGGATTTTGCCCTTCATCACTTTCTGCTTCTGAAATTAAAGAGGATAATAAGTGCACAATAGCCCTCCCAACATCCAGACAATGACCCATCTGAGTTCACTGCAAAAGTGTAATTCAAAATATCTTCAGAGCTCTTGAATTAGTACCCGCACTGCACCAAACCCTTTGTTCTGCAAGGCACGGCCTGGATAAGGATATTTTTCTTCATAATTCTTTGACAGGCTCTTAGGACCAAGGAGTAAAGCTGCATAGCGGGATTCACTATTCGTTAGATAAGTTTTTCCCTTCAGAGTAATCCTGTACACTGTTGGAGTTAAGTATGTGTAATGATTTGCTTAGTTTGATATACCTTTTAGCTTTTTTAAAAAATGTGCCTTTGGACCTTTAGTTCAGTTCCTCCTTACTTAACCTTAAACTTCTACCGCAAGAAGGCTCTGATCATAACCAACACTCTCTTTATTTTCACTCACATAGAGCTTCAGCTATTTTCTACTTTATCCAAGATTTTACCTCAAGAACACCTTCTCTTCTGTGTTTGTGTGACCTTTATATTGCTGCCTCCCTGACTCCTTCAAAAGGGTTTTGCTGCCTCCATAGGCTTTTGCATATGGAGTGCAAAGACAAGGTCATTGGCAGAAGTAATGTATGGGAGTTTGGAGGGGTCAGTTATAGGGAAAGTTCCCGCCTTTGGGATAAGGACGATTGAGATTCTGGCACAAAGGGGTCAGGAGGGGGAGGAAGGGCTTTTGAGACAGAAGGGGAGAGGGACTGGAGGAGAGAAGCAAAAATGAAGTCATTTTCAGTTCCCAGGCTCAGCCAGCCTTCAAGGATGCTCTCTCAGGCGGCTGTGAAAATGAAAGTAGACGCCACCATAGGCACCTGCGAGATAAGCAACTCCCAGCCAAGCAGGCTATCAATAGGCAACTTGGTGTACTCTCAGAGGATCATTATTATCCAATCCAGCACAGAACACAGAAAATACTCATGGCAGATATGTAGACAGACATATATGACAGATGATTTGACATAATGGTCAGAACATGAGGGGGGGTTTGAAGTAAAAACAAACAATTTTTTTTCCTTTAAAAAAGTAAAACTTATTTTAAGTGCATAAGTGTGATGGGTAAGTGTATTGGTTTCAGAATAGTTCTTAAGTGTTGTGATTTCAAAGACAGTTATATAGTCACAAACCCAGTCACACAGACTAATTTTCCTCACAGATCTGCACGAACAGAATAAACTTTCCTCTAATGCACACAGACATAGATTCACTTAGGCCTTCCCGCACAGCTTGCCTGAACTAATTAATCTCTCAGATATACACAGACTCTCTCTCAGGGGAACGCACAGTAGTTTGCCTGACAACTAGAATTTCTCAAAATCACACACAAACAGTTCAGGCTTCACATTGGTTGCCTGACTTAACTAGAATAACCCCTAAGATATACAAGACTCTCTGGAAAAGTCAATAATGCTAGGAAAAGTTGCAAGTTATAGCAAAAGAGGAAGACCTAAAACAAGATGGCTGGACTCAATAAAAGAAGCCATGTCATTTTGCAAGATCTGAGCAAGTCTGTTAATGATAGGCCATTTTGGAGGACTTTCATGCATAGGGTTGCAATGGGTCGGCAGCGACTTGATGGCACATAACAACAAACAAAAGATATACAAAAGGTGACGCAACATCTTTCCCTCAACACTGACTAAAAGCTGCAGTTCCCTAGGGTACAGCCACCATCCTATCAGATTACACTGTACTCACCCATCTAGCCCCCCCCCTTTCTTTCCTCAGAGGCCTGTGTTTTCTCACAGGAATAATTAAAAAAAACCCACTTTAGTAAGCATAAATAAAACACACAAACGTAATTACTTATAAAAGCATTACAGTATGGATTCAGCATTTGGGGAAGCTGAGTGTTACTGAAGTAAATAGAGAAATCTCCTTATATCCAAGTTAGGGTTGCCAGCCTCCAGGTAGTAGCTAGAGGTCTCCCGGAATTACAACTGGTCTCCAGGCCACAGAGATCAATTCACCTGGAGAAAATGGCTACTTTTGGGGGAGGACTTTATGGAATTATGCCATGCCAAGGTCCTTTCCCTCCCCAAACCCCACTTTCTCCAGGTTTCTCCAGCTTTCACCCCCCAGATCTCCAGGAATTTCCCAACTTGGAGCTGGCAACCCTAATCCAAGTATTCCTCTGAGCACTTCAGTGTCAATAAAAGGTACACATTTTCATTAAAATGAGTAATTTTTTTAAAAAATCTATACATTTTTAACAGTATTGTTGAAAAATATCAATATTCATTTAATCATCCCCATATTTACTGAATTATTTTTACCCAGGTGTGGGACAAAAAAGGTCAACTATTTTTTAGTGGTTAATGGATTTACATTTTTATGACTGTAGGAAGTCAAGGCAGGATGTTGATAACAGCTATTGATATCTTCAAAATTCAACCTTTTAATCATCCTTGTTTACATCTGCAACTTCCTGTTCAAAGTACATTTTGCTATATGTGGAATTTTAAAGATAGTTCAAATTAATTAGTTATGCTGATTTGGCTATGGAGTATTTTATTATAGAGAGATAAAACCAGTCTTTATGCAACATCAGTTATATTCAGCCTGATTCACAATGTGCTGGGACAATAATGGTGGAGTTTCTTCCTTAGGTGTATTACATGATGATGCAAGCCTGGAATAGGGTTTCCAGGTTCCCCTAAGCAACTACGGGGAGGGCAGGGGATACTCACCCCTGTTGCCTTTCTCTTTTGTGCACTCCTGTCGATGGCATCACTTCTAGTGCAGCCAGAGGCAACATAATTGTGCCAGGGCCAGTTCTTTAAGCATGTGACATGTAAGCATGTGACTCCTTAAAATACTTGGAAGCAATACTGGTAAAAAGAAGTGTAAAGAATATGCCCAATTTTATATGTGTATGTTCCTCACAGTTGGGAAAAAAAAACATATCTTTTGTCTTCTGGTATCTGGGTATAAAGCAAAGTGAGAATTCATGTGGCTTTTCTCCCCCTGCTTCCTCATCTTTTCCCCAACCCTCTATACATTCTTTGTTCTAGGCTTTTGCTGGGCAGCAAGCATGTACACTAAGGCTTTGGTGGGGAGACAGCATTATCATATTTGTTACCATAACAAAAGTGGATAGTTCTGTAAGTAACATATCTTTCAATAAAACACTTTTTTTAAAATAGTGTTTTTCTGGAACCCATTAATTAATTGTCCCAGCACCTCAATTATGACAACAGGCAATAAATATACAAATACAGGTTATATGGATCAGCTAGTTTGTTTCTTTATTTGAACATTTAACTTTAAACTGCTGATCTCTGTCAACACTTATAAGCTGACTATTTGAGGGCAGGCTGCACTAGGCATCCTCCTTGGGGGCCCACCTGGCAAGTCCACCTTGGATCCAAATTTGGCTGCTGGTTTCGTCTGCCTTGTTTATCATAGCCTGCACAGTCCTCCTGCACCAAGAGGTGCCAACTTCATCCACCATCCCTGATGGGCTGCAAGGCTAAGCACCTTGGGTGCTCTTTACAATGCATCCAGCTGCACGGCATGTGATGGCCTGTTCTGGACACACATCCCATCACCGTGATGCCTCAGGGTGTTTTCCGACTAACCCTACCTTTCCTGAGCAACCTGCCCTATTCCTGACAAACTAGCTGTGGCCTAACCAGTATTATAACCAGGTCTATTTAATTCCTATCACCAAAGACTTGCCCTATTCCTGCGACACAAGGGAGTTAGCCTAGCTTAACACCACTTGCCCCACTTGCTGACCAGTATGTCATGCAGGCCATAATGAAGACCAGCCAAATAGAAGTCACATCCCTCCTCAGAAAGGCGAACTCTGTCACTTCTATACAGATATGGCTTATCATACCTGATCAAAGGATGAGAAATGCTAGCCCCTTGGTTTGCCATAACAGCCTTTTTTAATGGCTATGCTGGTATTCTTCTTGCCTTCTCGATTCCAGCTGGTTTGCTTGCACCCCTCCAGATCCTCCTCTGAAGGAGTTCCATCCAAACCACAGCTTTCCAGAGCATAAATGCCTAATTCTTTCTAAACCCTTCTGCACCCTATCTATAAGTGCAGCCCCTTGCCTGTGCCAAATCATTTTCATCTAAGTAAATAGCCAGGGCATCGGGACAGCTGCCCTCTCAAAACCTGGTGGAGAGACAGCAGGAGCTGGCCTCATGACATAGGTATTAATTAAGTTTCTGATTTAATGAAATGCATACAAAATAAGTATTTTGCCCATGTACACTAAAACAAGGATTTTTTTAAAAAAATTGATTTAAAACTGTCCCTACATTCTGTGAACCATTTAATAGTGTGATGCATCTTCATTGTTGAAACAAAATTTAGTTTTATACTTTAACAACTCATTCTTCTTAAGTATGAAGACCCATGAGGGATAAACAGACAAGAGATATAAATGTGTTAACAAGTTAACAACAGCTGGATTAAACAATCCTTACCTTTAGCCAAAACAAAGTAGCATTTCTACTAGAAGAAACTGTACAGGATACAGGTAATGCTTCTCCAATCTGTTTAATAACTTCTCCACTGGGAGTTAGGGACAAATCCAAATCTGTTGAGTGGGAAGAAAGTAGAAACAAGTCAGCACTGTCAAACAAATCATGCATCTTTATTTAATAGGCTTACAGAAAGAACAAAAATACTAATTCTAGTTAAAGATGTATTTTCTCAGAGTCTTAGTCAATTCCTTTATACAATGGAACAGAACACAATCTTTAAAAGAAGGCAGCAAAACATCTGACTATCTATTGCCATTACTAGAAAGCAAAAAGTGAAACATTTTTATTGCTGAATCATTTCACAAATCACAAATCAGCTCTGAGGTAAAAATCAGGTCAAGGAAACTGCAGACAGTTGAAGAAAAACAGTACAAGACTCCTGAATAGGGATTTTATAAAAGTCAGTATGGCAACTGAGTTTTTAAATGTTCATGGGGAGATGGTGCATGACCTTTCTAGGGACCATTTCAATGTGAACCTCTCACATGAACCTGACGAAGTGCCCACCACACCACCCCTCCCTCAGTCCAACTCCACCTCACACCTCTCACAGCCATCACCTCTTACTGCCGCCAAGAAGCCTTGTGGCAGACATTGTGCAAGACACACTGACGCTAAAAGGAGGAAGCAACTAAGAGATGTGGCAAAGAAATATGCACATCCTTTTCCTGCAGTGTACTGAGCAGCAGTGGCCAAGTACCAGCAAGATCACTCCGAGGTGCACAGAGTGGCAGAGTCTCTCTATGAGCAAAGCAATCATGGAAGATGAGAGGCGCTCACTTCCAGGGAAGGTCAAGGCTCACTCAGGCATGGCATATGATTCTTCGCTACCTTCAAGCTGCCTCTTAACCTTATTCATGCAGAAACACCCCTGTTCAGCATCTCAAAACAAAGCAATATGGCTTAGTTGCTGTGGAACTGTAAGCTCATTGTTTGGGATGTGAGCACTATGGTGCACAAGTGGTATTTTGAGGCACTGAGCATAACCCTCAAAGATGTCAGGGGCAACAAGAGAGTGATGGGGGAGTCACTGTGCTGCTGGCTGGAGACTTCTGGCATACTCTGCCAAGAGTCCCAAAGGGAACTTGAGCTGATGAGGTTACCATGTGTGTCAAGGCATCATATCTGTGGCTCCTCATCAGGAAACTCTCCCTAAGAAAGAACATGAGGGTCCACTTGAGAGGCGAGGTGTCCACTGGGGAATTCTCTGAACTCCTACCAAAAGAAGGGGATGGAGAGTATCCTGAGTCCAAGGGAAAGGTGACCATCCCTGAAGGCTTGGGAACAGTAGTGACAACACTAGCAGACCTAACAGCCATGATATACCTTGATATCATCACTATCATAGAGAAGTCCATGGACTGGTTCTGCAAGCATGTCATTCTGACACTCACGAATGACAAGGCTGCCATCATTAATGAAACACAACTCCCTTGAAGGGGCAGAAATGGAGTACAGATTTGTGGACTCAATGGTGCAAATGGATGATGTGATCAACTACCCTGTGGAGTTCCTCAACGTGCTCAACCCTCCTGGCTTCCCAGCCCATAAGCTTCTCCTCAAAGTGGGGGCTCCAGTGATGCTGCTCCAGAACCTCAGCCCACCCAAACTCTGCAATGGCACCAGACTATGAGTGAAAGCCCTCCACAGGATCATCATTGAGGTCACATTGTTCACCAGTAATGCTCGGGGGGGTGGGGGGAGTCGGTGTTCATACCATTCATACCATCAGATAACCTCTTTGAGTTCAAGAGACTGCAGTTACCCCTCAAGGTCTGCTTTGCTAGGACGATCAACAAGTCCCAGGGGCAGATACTGACGGTGGCAGGAATTGACTTGAGGGAGCACTGCTTCTCACATGGTCAGTTCTATGTGGCCTGCTGCAGAGTGTGTTCAACCAGCAGCCTAGTGATCCTAGCACCTAAGGGGAAAACCACCAATGAGGTCTACAAAGAGGTCCTTCAGTAGAAAAAAACCCGGTTGTACGTATTTTTCACTTTATTTATTGCACTATAATCTTTTCCTTTTAAAATCTCTTCAATAAATGTTACATTTCGAAACTCACTTCATCAGTTTTTGGCATCGACATGCTTCGCTTTATTCAAACACCTTTGTGAAGCTCGGGTACTCTGCTGTTATACTACAAAACCAGCTCAAAAAGCAAACAAACCCACAAACCAAAAAATGTTACAAACCCATAAGTATTATAACGGGATTTAAAGTAGTTAAATACCGTAGCGAATCATGGGCATCAAGCTAGTCATATATAAAAATTCTACTGGGTGATAGCCAGGGACTTAACTGCCTGTCAAACATTATCTCATTCCTTCCCCTCCAATGAGTTTCCCAAATCAAAGGTCTAAATTGAGCGGGCGGTGGCGGTACAACTGCAGGAATTCCTGAATGATGCTCTAGTCCTGGACCCATTCCAGTTTGGCTTCCGTCCTGGCCATGGGACGGAGACAGCCTTGGTTGCCCTCACAGATGACCTTCACAGGCATCTGGATCGAGGCGGGTCAGCGCTGCTTGTGTTACTTGATCTCACAGCAGCGTTTGACACGGTTGACTATGATTTGTTGGCCAGCCGCCTTGCCGACGTGGGGATTAGGGGGACAGCCTTACAGTGGCTGGTCTCCTTTCTCCAGGGTCGGGGACAGAGGGTGGCGCTTGGGGGAGATCTATCGCCCCATCACCCTTGCGGGGTTCCCCAAGGGGCGATACTCTCCCCGATGTTATTTAACATCTATATGCGCCCCCTCACCCAGTTGGTGCGGAGGTTTGGGCTGGGTTGTCATCAATAAGCGGATGACACCCAAATTTTTCTGTTGATGGACGGCCGGCCAGACACGGCACCAGACAATCTGGCCAGAGCTTTGGAGGCTGTGATGGCATGGTTGAAACAGAGCAGGCTGAAATTGAACCCAGTGAAGACGGAGGTCCTGCAGCTGGGATGGGGGCTGCCAGATGTTGGGATCCAGCTCCCTGCCCTGGATGGGACACCACTGGCAACTTTGCCAGTGGTAAAGAGTCTGGGTGTACTCTTGGATGCCTTCCTATCGATGGAGGCCCAGGTCACGGCGGTTGCCAAGTCTGCATTTTTCCATCTTCGTCAGATCAGGCAACTTGCCCCCTACCTGACGCCCCAGGACCTGGCTACAGTGATCCATGCAATGGTCACCTCCAGGCTAGATTACTGTAACTCACTCTATGCTGGGCTACCCCTGGGCCTGATCCGGAAACTACAACTGGTCCAGAATGCGATGGCACGGGTCTTGACTGGTATACCTTACCAGTCACACATCACACCTGTCCTGCGCCAACTGCACTGGCTTCCGGTTGAATTCCGAATCAGGTTCAAAGCGTTGGTTCTTACCTTTAAAGCCGTGAGCAGGTTGGGACCAGCATATCTTCGGGACCGCCTCTCCCTGTACGTTCCCCAGAGATCGCTTCAATCAATGAATAAATATTTACTTGTGGTCCCCGGCCCTAAGGAAGCCCGCCTCGCTTCAACCAGGGCCAGGGCCTTTTCAGTCCTGGCCCCAGCCTGGTGAAACGCTCTGTCAATGGAGACCCGGGCCCAGCGGGACATATTATCGTTCCACCGGGCCTATAAGACAGAGCTGTTCCACCAGGCATTCAGTGATTGAAGGGGGCGGTGTCATGTCGGCCTCCCACCTTTGGGGTGGGGGAGGGTTCTCCCCACCACTGCACTTTGTTAATTTGTTTTATTATTTGTATATTGATTTTAGTTCTTGTTTTTATCGATTTTAACTGTTCACTGCCCAGAGCCCCTGGGGATGGGCGGTATATAAATTGAAAAAATAAATAAATAAATAAATAAATCAGAAGGCAAAAAGCTTTAAGATTCCAGACCCAAGACTAAATAACCTTCACAAGACTAAAATAAGTTAGTCGAGGAACAATTGCAGATGTTTCTTCTTCACCCTGAATAGAGCCTGCCTGAACTTATGCTCTCAAGTTTTCTTGAAGTTCTCTGTGCACAAAGTAGCAGGGAAGAAAGGCTAAGGAATGGTATTTTTCCCTCAGGGTAATTCTCTTTTTATGTTTCCTCAAAACTTTAGTTCTTTGAAGCAGGATAAGACTGTGCACTTGAAAAAAAAATCAACACAAAAAAGATCATCCAGGAGGGAATCCTGTCACATGCATCACAGGAAGCAGGAACTCATTAAATTCTTGGCCTCTTTATCTTATGAAAGATTGATATTCTGTATGTGGTAATCTTTCAGTTGAGACCACCTTCAGGTGACACACTTGATACTTTCAATTATCCATGATGAAGGATCCATTATCTTTTCACACAAAATTTTTGTTTTTTAATTCTAAATATATTAAACTATATCTCTATCTCTTTCAGACTAAATGTTCCTTATAAAAAAAGTTTTGAAAGAAAGTTTGTATATTATTTGTAGGTTCTTATGTGAGTTCTTACTATCCATATTATATTTTCTTTTCAATCACTTCAGTAAATATATCTTTTGATGGTGATATTTTCTTTAAAAAACAAACTAATAGACCTATTTTCATATATCCCACTGAAAAAAATGTCTTGTGTATGAAGCTAAATACAATTTTCAAGAAATTATTCACAATAGTTTGGTTATTACTTATGTAATGTTATTGCTACCATAAGCTGAGCATCATGAAACAAGGTACTTTGTAGTTGCTGTATTAGACAATTTTGATTTACCATAGGCAGGAAAGAAATCCATCTCCTTATTTTATACACATATCAACTATTACACTAAAAATGCAAAGATGGTGTCCTGCATGTTACTATACAGCTATGCAATCCATAATGAAAACAAAACAAAACAAGACAAATGAAGGTAATTTTGGCACAAGTAGTACTGTCTTACACAAATGATGGTGCTATACTTGTCCCATGTATTATTTTTCAACACCTAATGTGGCTTCTGTCAAGGATGGTCACCCTGACTAGAAAGACAAAACACTCAAAACTGAGGAGTGAATCCTCACTTTCCAGGCTAACAGTTGCCACCTCCAGTCTCTCTGGCTAACCCTCAGCTTCAGACTGAGAGACAAATCTCAAGACCTACCAGATATTAAACAACAAAAGTCAGCCCTGCAAGGCTGAGTTCCACTAAACAATTACTTGGGTAGCTATGGCAAACAGGGCAAAGTACTGGACTCAGATTGTGGTACTCAGACCCTAAATAACACCACAAAAGTGTACTCAATAGTTTATTAAGAAGAGTGCAAAGATTACAAACATAGAAGTGTGTAAACAGTAAAGGAAACTAACAAAGCTAAAATAACTATCCTAAAGTATTAGACAGATTTTGGTCCTCTTAGATGTTGCCTTGTCAGGCTAAAAGCACAAAATAGAGCTCCAAAGTCCAAAATCTAAGACCAATAGTCTTGATAACCAGATCCAAAGAACATGTAGCACAGGTGTCCACCAGCAACGACACAGAACAAAGGGACAGACTAGAATAAAAACCTTTACTTTATTCCATACTGGCTTCAAGGTCTGATCCTGATTGTCCAATCAGAGGTGTTGCACATTCCTCTACAGCTGGCACATACACCCAGGATCCCTTCCACTGATGAAATGTAGATGCAAAAACGCTCTTATAGCCTCTGACCTTGAAGCTCTGATGTCATTTTGCACCTGTGTGTTAAAGTTTCATCTCTGAAAACTACAGAGTCATGATGATTACAGTTCCCCCCAAAAAGATTTTCTATGTTTAGCCAGGTATAGAAATCTGGACCAAAGGTTTGAAAAGCAAGGAACAGACTAGGAAAAGTCAGTTTCTTGACAGCCTCTACTAAAGGGTGTCCTGTCTTGTCACCTGTCATCGTATACTAAGGACAGCCCCTATTTTCTATTTTGTGAACCTGGTAAATCACTGGCCCTATTTTTGTCCCATTTATTTTCTTTTGAGAAATGCCGTGTTTAAAATATTGCTGTATTAATCTGCTAGAATTGCCACAAATGAAATGTTTCTGCAACCTTGGGGTATCCCCCAGGGTTGCAGAAAAATGACAAACCCAAACAAAAAGATATTGGTGGAATTTAAATCCCCCCCCCAAACAACTCATCTCAGGTTTACACATGTACACAGAATTGGAGGGCCTCACAGAAACAGCATGGTGATAGAGCAGCCCAAATGACCTGTCCAGAGTTACAAATGGCTGGGTCATAAATGACATGCTGCTGGACAAATGAGGCCCGTCTCAGAGCCAAGCTACACAGGTTGGACACTTGTCAGCTTCCCAAAAGTTTTGATGGGAAATGTAGGCATCCTGGTCTTGCAGTTGTAATGGAGAGCCAAGCTGTAAAACCAGGATGCCTACATTTCCCATCAAAACTTGAGGTAAGCTGGTGGACGTGTGAGGTAGCTAGGCAGTACTGGGGGGAAATAACAAAAGTAATGAGTGAGATTTTACAATTTCAAGTTAATAAGAACCCAGAACTCCTGCTACTGAACTTGGGAATGGAGGATATCCCAGCACAATATATGACATTGTTATTTTATATGACAGCAGCAGCTAGACTCTTGTATGCGCAGAAGTGGAAAGTACAAGAAGTGCCAACTATTGAGGACTGGACCTACAAATTGCTGTACATGGCGGAGATGGATAAAATGACAAGAAAATTGAGAGACCTTGACCCAGGGCAGTTTAACAAGGACTGGGAGATGCTGAAACAATATCTGGTGAAAAAATGGGAGGTGGGAGGAGAACTGTGGCAGTTTGAAAATTACTGAAATATAATATAAGAAGAGGGAAGTGACTATACCGGGGGTGGAGAGTTAACAGAATAATTCTAAGCAAATATTATATTAATTATTATATAGAGTATTAGTAGTGCTATTATTATAAGAATTATAAGGACAGAAATTATTTTCTCTGAAAGTAAACAATAATTGTATAAGGGAGTATGAATATAGACCAGCATACGGAATGTGGATTTAATAGATTGACTTATGTTAAATGGATATATTGATTATTTTTGTTAGATAGCTTTACAATGGTGAAATAAGAAAATTAAGATAGATAGGATATGTAAAAGGAAGTAAAGAGCAACATATAGAATATAAGTCAAATTGATTGATTTATCATGAATGTATGCAATGTTTATAGAAGTATTAGAAGATATGTATAACGAGGGGCAAATTGTTTGTCCCGTACTGAAGAGACTAGAAAGAATAAGATAGAGCATAGATTATTAAAATGAATATTATTAGTATCATTGAAGAAGATAGGTTAAGAGAGCATTATTCATATGTAAGGGAAGGAATTAGAAATAGCAAAATCATGATAGATATGCTTAGAAGAATTTGAAAGTATATTTTAACAAAGGTATTAAAGTTGATATGAGTAGAGGGAAAATAGAATGAGGGGTTGGAAAACTGTTGGAAGTCAATAAAAGGGGGGGAAGGGAGGGGGTTAGAATTGGAAAATTTCAGGGAATGTGATTGTAAATGATATGGAATGTTTCTAATCAAATAAAAATTTATAAAAAAAAACAAAACAAAACTTGAGGTAAGCTGATAAGTGTCCAACCTGTGTAAGGCGTCACTTGTAGCTTGGCTCTCAGCAGCTGACTGCATCAAAAGCCCATAGCTAGGCAGCATCTGGGGACAGAGAGCATTGTCCGGGGTCTGGGTCCCAGCCCCCAGACTTGGTAGGAGGGAGCAGTGGGAGGCAACCAGGAGGCAGTGGCCCTACCACACCAGCCAGCAACCAGGTCCAGAACATGCACACTCCAGGGGGAAGAGGTGAAAGGCCCAAGCCTCAGAGGGCTGGGGGGAGCAGGGGGAGACCAACCAGTCCCACCCTCCAGGGGGAAGAGAGGGGGCTAAGCAGGACAGAGGCAAAGGGCCAAGGCAGGGGGAACAGAGACCCAGCAACGGCCCAAACAAAGCCCTTACCTGCCAAGGGCAAGAAGCAGCCACTACAGCCCAGAGCCACACCCTGGCTAGAGGACAGCAGCCTGGCTCAGGAGGTGCTAGGAGCCAAGCCCCTCCAGGTGGGGCGGCCACAGGCATTCTGGGGGAGGAGATGGGTAGCCCCGCCTGGCATCAATGAGCAGGCAGCCCAGAAGCTGGCCAGGGCAGCTCCTCGCAAGCAAGGCCAGGCATGCTCAGCAGCACAGAAGCCAGCTGGGGCAGCTCCTCGCGAACAAGGCCAGGCATGCTCAGCAGCACAGAAGCTGGCTGGGGCAGCTCCTCGTGAGCAAGGCCAAGGAGACCTCAGCTGAGGATGGCTCGCATTCAACCCCACCCTGCCAGCAAGGCAAGGAAGCCAAGAAGGGATTAGTGGTAGGAGGGAAACACCTGAGGGAAGGCACAGCTGGGCCAAGTCAGGAGAGGGAACAAGCCTAGAAGGAGGGTGGGGTGGGGGAAAGGAAACCCTATATAAGGTGGCTAGGAAGAGCTCTGAGGTGGTGGGTGTGAGTAAGGAGTGATGGTGTGGTGTGAGAGCAGAGCATTGTGAGAGTGGAGGCTTGGAGGAGAGTTCTGGGAGAAGGAAATGAAGGAGGACGCAGAGGGTAAGCAGGCCAGGTTGAGCAGGCCAGCGAGTGGACTGAGAGGGAGTCTGGGTGATGTATACCTCCCCTCCTTCCACAGAGCAGGGTCCTGCAGTATCCCTGGTGCCCCTCTGATGCCAGGGCCGGCCCAGCTGGGGCCTTGCCCAGTGGTGGCAGCAACAAGCCCTGACAAGTGTCACCAACCTTTGCCCCAGCCTGCATGCCACCTTTGTGAGTCCCCAAAGATTATGAACAGGGATTTATGTTTTTTTGGGGGGAGGAACAGGAAATTGTGTTTGGGAGGGGGAGAAGTCAAACTGGGAAGGGTACTTGGGGAGATGATCACACGAGAGTGTTTGGGAAGGGAGAGAAGAGGAGGGAAGGGTATTTGGAAAAGGAGGGAAATGACCACTCGGGGTGTTTGGAAGGGGGAAATTCCCCCATAATTTTCACGGAAAGTGCCCCCCCACACACTTGTTTTCTTTAATGTGCATGTTTAAGTCTGCCAGTTCTCAGTGGTTAGTATTTATTTAGAACTATTGGTGATAAAAGATTGTAGGAAAATTGCATTTTTAGAATTCTTTAAAACTAAAGGAAATGCATCTAGCTTTGAAATTGTACAGGGCAGGTTACTGCCAAATAAAGGAATTCAGCATATGACAAACTTAGAAAAGCAGTTTATTATGGGTAGTTTAGGCAGTAATCACTGAGAAAAGGATTTTTCTTGGAAAATCTGCAGGGTACATTAACCAATTTCAACTTCTTTAAGGATCTTCCATCCAAATTCCCCTCTTTCCAAGATAATATATATTAGGGGCTTGTATAGGTTAATTTTCTCATCTTCCTCTGGTTTTCTTCCTAAATTGACTTTGCTGTCAATATTCCAGAGACAAATAAGTATGGTCAAGTTTCATCAGTCTGTTCTTTTCCTTAGTCTTTTTTTCTTACTTTTATAAAAAAATTACAGACTAGTGCTTTTCTGCATACTAGGAAGTCCCTAGAATATACAGAAACCCCAAACTGATCTGTGTGACAGGCACTTGACTGTAAAGTTGGTTGTTAGGTTAGGTTGTTATCAAAGCTCCCTTCGTACTAGTGTTGCTGGTGGGGGCAGGGGATTCCTCGTTCTCAGCCTTCTCCTCCCACTACCAGTCACCTGGCTGGTGGGGAAAAAGGTAAGAGAACGGGCCTCCAGGGGCATGCTCCCAGCATGGTGCAACGATGTGACTCCCAGGAGTGATGTCATCATGCAGGCTCTGAGAGTGCTCCCAACTCCCGAGCTTCGAACTGAGCCAATTTGGCCTGTTTGGGGGCCCAAATTGGGCCTGTGCAAAGCTTGGGAGCATTCCTGGGGCCTGCACGGTGATGTCATATCCAATAGGTAAGTGTCGGGTCCCCCTCTCCTTCCAGGAGGTTAAGAGGACCTGGCAACCCTACTTCATACCTTGGAAATCTAGTTGGTCTTTAAGGTGCTATTGAACCTGGATCTTGTTCTTCAACTGCAGATCAATATGGCCATCCTCTTGAAAAGTTCCGCTGCCCTTCTCCTTTTCAAGATGCCTAGGTGCTGGCAGGTGATTGAGCAGGCCAATTTCCTAATCTTGCTCTTTCCCCCTCTAACTGGCCACCTTTATTTATTTATTTTATTTAAAATATTTCTGTGCCACCTTTCCACCCAAATAGGGTTTCCTGTGTGTGTGTGTGTGTGTGTGTGTATACATATACATATACGTATGTGTATCTATCTATACACACACACACACACATGTATGAATATATTTAAACAATTTGCTCAACATGTTGTTCCTCCTGTAGTATGCTCAGTCTGCATTAAACCTTTTATAGTGGTGCTGGCTACTTTACAAAATAGAAACCTCTATCTCGCCTGTCGATAGCCTTGTTTTCTGCTTTCATAATTGGCATAAGCCACCCAGTTTATTATTAGATAAGATGTGTTCAAGTGTTTAAAATTACATATCCTGTATGTATAGAAAGAGGATCAGGATTCTGCTTGCTATCACTGAATGTCTGTACAAACATCACGTGTTTGCAGAGAGACCTGTATGTTAACAAGTATGTGTGTAGGCTTTATATTTTACTAGGATCACTGAAAAAACATGATGTCAATGATACCGGGGAGGGGACCCTTTTTCATAGAGCAAACGAAGTAGTGGAACAAGAACATGTATTGGAATTGATACTATTCATGTTGTTAATAAATTGTTGGAGTCAGGTGTAACAGGTAATTAATTAAGTTTGTGTATAGTGACATTTTATTAAAGACTGTGAAAACTCAGGTGGCTTATGCTGCTGACCTAAACAATTTCTCCAAATTTGGTGAATGAACAACAAAACGACAAATGGAATTCAATGTAAATGAGTGCTGTGATGACCAATGGAATAGGAAAAAAACCTCTCATTACATATACTGTGACAGAATATGAACTTGTTAGGATTAACCAGATAACAGATCTTAGAGGTATGGTTTTCAGAGAAGAACAAGTGGGCTGTTAAGTATGTAAATATGCATATATGTGTTCTCAACTTTTGTGCCCACTGATTCTCCCCTTTAGTTGCCCCAAGACCATTTCCCCCTGAAACTAGGAAAAAAACTGTATCATATTAAAAACACAAAAATCCAACAATGAAACCCCAGGAGACATTATCGCCTGTAAATGCCCTCATACCTCCATTAGTGCTGTAAAACAAGCATTGTGCTGGGCATCCCATGTTCACTTTGTAACATGTACTTCTGCTTTTATCCACCTGAGCAACATTAACAATGATGGCTGGATCCTGAGAATTTCACTGGTGCAAGGGTATGAGTCCTCAACACTACTCATAAAACCTCTCTTCCTTTTGTCGTTATAGCCTCTTAATTTTAATTCAGCTTATTTTCTTCAAGGCAAGGTCTATGCATAAGCACTATGCACATGCTCACAGTGATTTGCATCCAGGTATCCATAATTTTTTTGCATAGTAGAAAAATGATTTGAAGAGTTTTGTGTCAACATACAGGCATTTATATAATACAGTCCTTTTCTAGAAGTTTATAAACATCAAAACTTTCTAATCCTCAGCAGCAGAAAGAACGCAGCATATTGTTCAATGATATATTTATTCACCTTTCTCTGCTTCTCAAAATTATCAGAAAATTTTAAATCCCAAGAAATGAAATTTTGTCTGTAGAAAATGTCAAAGTATGAATAAATCATAGAAGTTAACAAATACCATAACATTTGGTGATGAAGAAGTGAACAAATACACAACTAAATTGCTAGACTGATCACATACATATACTGAAAACTGGACAAGCACATATCAAGTGTTTCTTCTCCAGTTCATAAAGGCAAACCCCATGTATATGAGCTGATAGGATCACAGAAGTAGATAGTCATTTCACATGTGTTTTAAAACAACACACTAGATAGTCCTAAGCAATATAATGAAATTACTTACAATGTACTGTAATTAAAGTAGAATCTGTTAAACTTTTATCAGTCAGAGAACATCCATATTCTCCTGTTGCATTTCTTCTTACATCGGATAATATATGAATACTTGAACTCTTTATAGGTTCTAGTTCTCCCTGTTAAAGGAAATTAATCACATTAAATAGATACATTTACTAAAAAAGAAACAAATACATATTTCCTTTGGTTATGTTTTCACAAACAATTTTAATTGCAGTCAAATATCCCCAAGCCATATACCTACCTCTCTTCCTCATGTATATAATTTACTTGTGCTAATACCTTATTAGAATTCCTGACACTTTATTTGTCATTTCAATAATACAAAATATCTAAACTTTATTTTTGAAATGATTTTGCTGTCAAAAGTTCTGCTACTATTTTAAAGATTGTTATAAATATGTACATGTTCATATTCTTCAATCTTGTAGGATGTCATAATATGTTGATGCAAAGTGGGTAGACAATAGTGATCTTATTGCTATACAGTTAGGTTGAAAAAAGTGAAAATATATTAGTAATTTCAGTTTATCCCTATTTAAATATTCAAAATTGTTCAGGGCTTTGTTTTTGAATAAATTGTCATTTGAAGAAAAAAGTATACAAATATAAAATAGAGAAGTTTACAGTGGCAATCTTTGAAAGAAGTCTAATGAAGAGATAGATAACCACAATAATGTGGCCACAGAAGATGAAAGAGAGACATTACAAATAGTGTTTAAATAGTTAAATGACAGTGGTTGCTTCTCAGAGAACAATGAACAAAGGCCAGTTATACTGCAAGTAAAAAAAAAAATTCTGACCATGACAGACTTGTACATGCTGAGAGAATTAGATTGGGGAGTTGGGTTATTATGATAGGAAAATTGAAAAGAGTCCAGATTTTGCTACTACAGACTAACATGGCTAACTCCTCTGGATCTATAGTGGGAAAGTTTTTTTTTTAATCTTTAAGGATTTTACAATGAAAAGATGAAAAACACATTTTTTAAAAATAACTGATCTGTTGTTGTGTAACCTCAGATTTTGAATAAGCACATAAAGTTATCTTCCTTTTGTTTTAAAAGTTAAACAAAAAAAAAGCAAAGCAAGATCAATCAGAATGAACAGTCTTTGAAATTTGAAAATACTTACTGGGATATAAAACAAAAATTCCTCAGGTGGAGGATTACCATTTCCTGAACATTTTAGGGTGATGTTATCTCCTTCTTTAATGGTATTTCGTTGTGAAACTACTTGAATTTTAACCTTCTCTGTAGGATCTGTGAATACAAACATTAATTAAACTTTAGTGTTGTAATGTGTACAAAAGAAATTAGATAATGTAAGAACAGACTAAACGTACAGAGCATCTTCATTCCTGTAGTAGCCAAATCAAAACAGCACACAAACAAAACTTGAAGCTTTTATTTTAAAAGCCACTGAAGAAAGAGACTATGTATAGTTTCTCTTCTACATAAGCTACACCAAAAAAAGAAAAATGCAGAAGAGAGCTGTGTGATCCTATTGTGGAAACCACCTTCCTTCTAGTAGGTCATGTGTGCAGTTCCCCTAAATGTAATGGGTCTCCAAATGCAATGCTAACAGTGTGAATCAGCTGACTGGCAACTGACAGGAAAGGGGAGGAGCCTGGTATTTACTGGTCTTCTTTTTCCTTGTGAACACGCTCCCAGCGAATTGTGACATAACTTCCATAAGTGATGTCATCACTAGACATGGGCACAAACCAAAAAAATGTAACAAAGCCACGGTTCGTGGTTCGGTGCCGCAGACGATCCCGAGGTCACGAACCGCAACTAACATTTTCCGTTGCCAAACCGGTTTGCGGTTCACGGTCCGTGGGGCTCAGAATGGCCCCTGTTGCACTTAGAGAGCCCATATTCCCGGGGAGTGTTTTGCAGACTCTCCTACAACCATCACCCAAGTTTGGACAAGATTGCAAAAGTGATCTTGGAGTTATACCCTCTCCAATCCAAGGCCCCCAGGAAACTCCCACTCGATACAATTAGAGCTACCAGTTGACGTTGACCCAGTGTACAGAAGGTGGGTAGCGACGGAGGCCGCAGGGCCTGCCGGGCACAGGGAGGCGGCGATGAGCCACCTCCCCTTTAGGGGGCAGGGGGTCTGGCTGCTCGCCGGCGGCACCCCATGTGCCCGCCCACCAGGCCAAAGAGGAGCGCGCTGGTATTCCTGGTGCAGGCCGGACAGTGGGTACTGCCGGCAACCACCGGTCCTGGCAGGCATGGGGAGGTGGAGACGTGCAACCTCCCCTCAGGGGGAGGGGGTCTGGCCGCTCGCCAGCGGCACCCCCCATGTGCCTGCCCGACAGGCCAAAGAGGAGCGCACTGGTCTTCCCAGCGCAGGCCGGATGGTGGGTACTGACGGCGGCCACCGGGCCTGGTGGGCACGGGGAGGTAGCGACGAGCCACCTCCCTTTTAAGGGGTGGGGGGTCTGGCCGCTTGCCAGCAGCACCCCCCATGTGCCCACCCGCCAGGCCAAAGAGGAGCACACTGGTATTCCTGGCGTGGGAGAGAGAGGACATGTCATTCAGACGGGGGCTTGATCTCCCAGCAACCGTGGGTCCCACTGAGGAACAGTGTGGCAGCAGCCGACAGTAACCACCTTCCTGCCTTGCCGGAAAGGATGGGGAGAGGACCTGTCATCATGAGGAGGGGGAGGGGGAAGATCCCCCAGCAACTGCGGATCCTCACTCAAGGGTCTCACTGAGGAACAGTGCAGCAGCAGCCGACAATACCCACCTTCCTGCCTTGCCGGAAAGGATGGGAGGGAGAGAACATGTAATGTGGGGGGAAGTAGGAAGATCCCCCTGCACCCGCCTGGCCTCACAGGAGTGTGTGTTTATTCTCCGCAAGGGCCAGAGGGTGGGTGATGTCCCCTCTCTTTCTATTTCTATTTCTATCTCTATCGTTTTCTACATACAATTCTCCCAATATATACCATTCTCTCACAGTTAACAGACATTCTCTAAGGTGTGCACATACATTCGAGGGTATTGTTCATTCTACTTATACATTCTGTAACGTTTGTCTCTTTCTCTGTTTTTGATTTTCAATTCTTTTATCCATGGATGGGTCGTGTTCACATGTCATTTGGAGGGGAAGTGACAAGATCCCCCAGAAACTGCAGGGCCTCACCCAAGGGTCCTCCTGAGGATTTCTCCAGCAGCAGCCAGCACCACCCACCTTCCTGCCTTGACAAAAAGGATGGGAGTTGTGGGACACATTCCCACCCAGCTGAAAGCGGTCTTGTCAGTCCCGTTGACAGGGGAGTCGCCACGTTGTACAACCGACTGCATCCATATACAATACAATCGGCTGCGCAATCACAGTCCCTCGTAAAGCGGGGGCTGACATGACCCGCCGTCCTGCCTTTACGGAAAGTAGGGGATGGGCAGGACAGGAGACATTGCTTAGACGAGTCAGAGTGGTTTCTGAAAGGGGGAGACAGAAACGGGACAGCAGCAGCAGCAGCTGACATTGGCCACCCTGCCTTTGCAGGAAGGACATGAGTCGAGGGACCATTCCCCCCTGCTCAGAGGGCTCAGCGTTTGTGATGGATAGGGGCACCGTGCGGCTCAACTATATGTGCAACAGCTCCTGAGCTGTTGCGCAAGTGCCCAAAGGAGGCTGCCTTCAGTATCACCCACTTTCCTGCCTTCACAGAAAGGAGGTGTCATGATGATCTGGCTGTGCCAGGAAGGCCTATCAAGGTCTCAAAAGTCTGTTAGCCGTGGGACTGGACCTGGCTAAACCTGACCCAAATGTGCCAGCCCTCATCAGAGATACCCACAGGACTCGATGGGCAAGGGTGCGTGGCAACAGTATGGACAACCAAGGGGCGAAATGTTTTAGTATCCTGTGGAAGCCCATGCACTCCACACTGGATAGAGGCAAGCCATGTAGAGCAATCGTCTCTGCTAAGATGTGAAGGCCCGCTTCCTGAGCCATCAGCCTTGAGGTTCTAAGCGGTGCTGTCCCAGACCCCAAGGGGACAACCTCCACGAGCGTGGCCTGCCAGAGCGCTCTGCTCCCACCAGCGTCACCCTCAGGGCAAAGTGACCCTCCCACTGACCCCTGCTTAGGAGAGCTGGTTGCCCCCTTTCTCCCCCCAACGGATGTTTCACTGGGTGAGGAGGGAGACAGGCTTGGGTGGTGCTTCTTCAGGTGCCAAGTCAGGGCTGTCGAAGACAGGTTCTTCGAGTTTTTGCCCCTGCACACCAGGACATCACAGGCACGGCACTGCACCACACGGGGGTCATTTGGAAAGGCCTGACAGTGCCTCCATATGGAGGCGTTGGAACGTGGACCGCTAACTGTCCCAGGGGAAGAAGGACGAACAGTTACAGGCTGCACTGTGGAGCTGGCCACGGATGACAGGGTGAGGGGTGGACTGCAGGCGGGGACACCGCTGAGAGTTTGGGATGGGGATGGGAGGGATATTTCATAACACAAAGACCATTCCTCCAGGGATCCATAGCCCAACCCCTCCTCAAAATGTTGAGAGAGATTCTCTCCTCCCTGTGGAAAGACCTCTTTTGGCCTCCTCCACAGCCCCCACAGGTGAATTAGGGGGAGCGAGAGGACTCTCTGTTGCCCCTGAGCCAAACCCAATACTGCTTTCCACAAGTAAACCAGGAGGACTGCCATTGCACTTCACCCCACAACCACCCTTGGTGGCCAACACAACAGGAAGACTCATTGTGCCACCAAACTAGAATTAAGGAGGAAAGTTAAGGAGATGACTCTGTGTGCCCTCCGCCGCGGTGCCCACTGAGCTTGGCCCCAGAGCCAGGCAGCAGCCCTGGCACCAGAGGGAGGGAGGGACTAGAGCCCTAGCCCACCACTCCTACAGACCTGACCAGATCAGGCACTAATAATACTGTGTGATCCCTCAGCTGAGGTGCCCACTGAGCTTGGCCCCAGGGCCTGGCAGTAGCACTGGAACCAGAGGCTGGGGCTACAGATGTAGCCCAGCACACCAAGATGCCTGGACAGAACAGGCACAGAGACTAATAATAAGAATAGTAATAATAAGAATAATAATGAAAATGATAATGATTGTGATAATAATAATCATTTGGTGAGCCCTCAGCCGAGGTGCCCACTGAGCTTGGCCCCAGGGCCTGGCAGCAGCCCTGGCACCAGAGGGAGGGAGAGACTAGAGCCCTAGCCCACCACTCCCAGAAGCCTGACCAGATCAGGCACTAATACTACTGTGAGCCCTCAGCCGAGGTGCCCACTGAGCTTGGCCCCAGAGTCAGGCAGCAGCCCTGGAACCAGAGGAGATAGATGCTATCCCAAAAATCCCAGCTCAATTATACTCTCTGTCTCTCCCCAAAGGCTAGAAAGTAGCAAGCAAGAGCTCCGTCCCACTCCACTGCTCGCTGAAAGTGAAACCAGAACTGTGATCGCAGTGCTTTTTATAAGCTGAGGTCCCATAGAGCAATGCAGGAGGTCTGTGTTTGGCCGTCAGAGCTGCCTATCAGGGTTTGCAGGGATGAGATTGGAGTGCCCGTGGCTACAGAACACCCCTCCCCCTCCCTCCCCCGGGTGTCTTCTCCCAACTTGTAACTGCTTTCCAGCTCCATGGTTGGAAGGAAGATCTGCTGATCAAGGCAAGCTGGGCTTCAATTCGGGTTTCCAGGGCAACAGAAGGAGCGCAGACAGAGTTCAGGCATTCCCCTGGCTCCGTTTCCAGGGGAATTGATTGATGGCGCCTGACTGTCTGGCTTCCCGAACCGCGGCCAAACGCACCGAACCAGGCTTCTTCCGAATGCTGGTTCGTTGGCCGTGGACAATCATGATCTGCCGGATTGCAATCGCGTGATTACCAATTTTGTGGGTTTTTGAAGTTCGTAATGCGGTTCGTGCCCATGTCTAGTCATCACACTGGCTGCAGGAGTGCGTAGGGCTGATACTTTAAGAATCAGCCTGTTTGGGGCTGAAATCAGGCTTGCATGAAGCATGGGAGCATTTCCTCAGCCTGTGCAGTGACATCACTTTTGGAAGTGACATCATCACAAGCGCCTGGGAACGCATGGGCTTCAGATTTTCCAGATTGCTTGCCAGTGCAGGAGCTGGTCGGGCAGCCACCTCCTGCTAGTGATTAGAGATGGGCACAAACCTGAATACGAACCCAAAAAACCCACGATCCAGCTCGGTTCATGGGTCACGAACTAATGGTTTGTGGAAGCTGGTTTCCATGAACTTCCATGGTACTGGTCTACTGGTTCCATTTTGTTTGTTTTAAAGGGCAATGCCCCTTTCTGTGCCACTGCAGTGGCAGGGAAAGGGGCAGTTTAAATGGCCATTTCCCCGCCGCTTGGAGCAGCGGGGAAATGACCATTTAAACTTTTCCTGCCACAGCAGGTCCCTTTAAACTATCAGCTGGCAGGCGGCAGGGGGGGAATCCAAAGCCCACAAACCAGAGTACTCTGCAGACCCAGCTGCTGCCCGAAGCAGGACAAAACTGCAGCCCCATCCCCTCAGCCCAGCCTCTCAACCCCACCCCAGCTACCCAATTACCTAGGCTCTGCTACTGGGGTGGTGGAGGCTGCGACCCAGCAGCAGTGGTTCTGGCCTTCTCTGCTGCCCTGTGGGCCCGCAGTCTCCTCCCCCTCCTCCAGTGAGGGGCAAGAAGGGCGTTTTTGGCCTCATCTGCCGCTGTGCAGTCCTGCAGCAGGGCGGAGGCTGAAAATGCCCTTCCTGCCGCTCAAATGGCTGCTGCAGCGGCCATTTGAGGGGCGGGAAGGCCCTTTTTGGCCTCCTCTGCCCCCATGAACTGGTTTGTGAACTTGCCCCAGTTCGTGGGGTTCGTGGTTCCTGGTTTGTGAAAACGCCACAAACCACGAACCCCATGGTTTGGCTTTTTTATGGATCGTGCCCATGTTTACTAGTGATTAGTAGGCAGAGGCATAAATGAACAGGAGTTTGCATGCCACCAGTGGGCAGTTGGGAACCCTAGGCATGGCCCTTATCTCCTTTCAAAACGAGACTGGTGATGTCAAAACTGACAATGGCTTTCATTTGCTCAGCAGCTGCACATGGTACAAATCCTTGTATGTTTGTATGCAGCCTGTTGCTGCATGCCAACATCTTTGGATCAAAGCTAAGGATACTGCCAAATTTCTGGTCCAGATATATTGCTCTGAACCCAGATTTTTATATTACAGAATGGCATTGCATGTGTTTTCTTCCATTTTTACTTTGTGTGTCCTGGGAAGGTGTGCAACTTGGTTATGCATTTGATTATATATTCTCACAACAGAAGTATGGATTTCTATAAATATCAAAATACAGTTTGTTACACATTCATACAAAGTTTACAGAACTATTCAGTGATCATCATAATTATATGGAATATTTGGTACAGCAAACCTATGGAACAAGTAAGAAATGGATTGAGTGATATTTATTCAACCATAGCAAAAACTCATAAAGTATGGGAATACAGCTATAGTAAATTAAAATAGTGTACTTGGTTAACCCTCAACCAACAAATTCTGTTCTCAACAGAAAGTTGTTCTTCCTATTTGGGTAAATTCTAGGAGAAGAGAATTGCAGAGCAACCATTAAGAATGTCCTTTATAATGTTAGCAAAATACAAAGATGATAGAATCATCTTAGACCACTCTTAGGTCACAGCTGAAACTGGACTATACACCTGAAATTTCCTGCCTTCCAGTCAAAGGTCCCAATTGGCATGAAAGACAATAATTAAAATAATTAATAATTAAAAACAAAGACTGCAACATTATTAACCTGCCAAATCATACAACTTTACAATAGTGACCTTTTCCACAATTAGCAACATCCCAGCATTAATGTCCTGAGTTCTTCAAGCTAGCCAGGTCTGGGCTCCTCTAGAGTAGGGCTACTGGCTAAACTTGTAATTACAGACTGGAGTCCCAGTAAAAGTGACCCCTTGCTGGCCCAGAACAAACACATGTGTTGCAGGGTATTTAAAACAATATTTTGGGATCTTTAACTGTGTATACCAAGGTCTACATCCAGCCCAGAACTCAGAATAATGAGGGGAAATATGCAGTCTTAAAATGAAAAGGGTTTTAACTGAGATATCATAAACTGAATTGAGATATCATAAGCTAAACTGTTACAAGAAATACAAGAGAGAGAAAGACAGAGAGATTGCAAAGCTGCAAATCAAAAACCTTTCCCTAACAACTACCTGTCTATAAAGGAAAACAAAATGGGGGAGTGTATGACCTGTCTCTTAGAGTGTGGAAATCCTTTAGTCCTGATGTGGAGAGCAGAAGAGTGCAGTATGGAGACCAGCTCATGTCCCCAATGAACCTCTGCCACACAGGGGCAGTAGCTGGAAAAACTGCTGCACAACATTGGGGATTTGTGGGCTATACTTATAGTACAGAAGTTAAGGTCATAAGGTGGGGCAATGATAAGTGAACGAAAGACTGGAAGTGACAGATGGCTGTGTATAGGAGGATGACGTACCTGCTAGAGCCTGCCCTGTACTTCTGAAGACTCACCTAAGTTTAAAGTGGGGAGGAAGCCGATACTGAAAATGAGAGTGTTACGGCCTTTACTTTCTTTTGAGTAGATTTTTCTTTTAATCTTTCCCTTAACACCCTCTGGGTAGTTTGCTGCCACCAGGAATATTATATTCCAATATATTTTATTTAAGTTTTCCCTTTGGTAACGTTCCTAAGCGTCAGGCTCCTTCGTGGTTCTATGTGGCCCTGAGGATAGGAATGGGATAAAGCAATGACAGCTACTCTGGGATATAACAAAACAAAATAAACTTTTATGAAACCGATACGCTTCTTGACTAAATAAAAGTAGTTCTCAGTTCTTAAAGTTACTTCCTATAAACTCATTCACACAGATCTCTTCTAAGGCTTCACACACAGTTAGCCTCTTTCTCTGACCCAATATTTCTCTCACAGACGTGCTTAAAGTTACTCAGGCTGCACACAGCCAGCCTCTCTTTCTCTAACTCCTATTCACAGAAATATTAAACCTGCTCAGGCAGCACACAGCTGGCCTCTTTCCCTGACTGAGTGGTTCTTTCACAAAAATGCTCAGTTCAGGTTCCACACAAGTTATATTTCTCTCATAAACACTTCAACATACTCAGGCAGCACACAGCTAGCCTGCTTTCTTCTGACTAAAAAACCTTTCTCTCTACTCTCAGTCTAAACTGCATTCACTCCGCCCACACTCTCAGTCATGAGCCAATCATATCACTCACTCATCCCCCTCTTTCACCCTCACTCTTCACCTATCTCACACCAAGCATTTAAAGATACATGCACACATTTACTTGAAATCATTACAGAGAGTTGTCCTGGTTTGCAAAAAAAATTAAAATTGCTTTCTGGAGGAAAGGTTGGGTGAATAACAAGATTAATGAGAAGATAAGAATCTTCCTGTACCATTATTAAGATAGGGGGAGAACTAGATGGAGCAGCCTATTGCTCATTATCTTGGAGACCTAGGTCATTTATTAGGGTAAGATTATTCAGGAAGGAGGCTCCAAACTCCTTGGGGAGAATGGTCCTCCAGTTTATTCAACCCAATGTTGGGCTTTAGGGAGGAGCAGGTCTGCATTCCATTGCATTGTGTGGTGATTAAGGTTGTGAAGGATCCTCCAGATTCCTTTTGTCCATACATAAACTTTCCACCTTAAATTAAGGCCATTTTTACACGGCCACGTGCCCAGAAGATTGCGCAAAACTCAAGGCATAAAAGTGTCTTCCTAGCACAATTTCCTGGCACGATCCCATTTAATGGCCCTTTTCCTAACATCATTGGATCATTAAAAGGGAGCATGCTGGGAGATCGTGCTAGGAAGACGCTTTATGCCGTGAGTTTGCGTGATCTCCCGGGGCGCATGTGAAAACAGCCTATATCAATATGTTCAAATTTCCTTTTGTTGTTCTCCAGGAGCAGCTCAGGTTGAGCACTGTTAACTGCAGCCATACTCGATAAGATGAATATTAGGTTAATCTAGGAATCTTGAAACAAGTTGAGACAAATGATAGATGCAATTGGTAATGCTTCTCTGATGTACATACTCTTTTTGCATTGCTGTGAATGATCTTTTTTTCCTGTTACCACACTGGACTATTTAATACACTCAGATATGCTCAGAGAGAATAAACCACACTCTTCCAAACCAAATAATGATCTTGCTACATAGAGCTTTGTAAGAGGAAGAGGCAGTTAAAGCTAAAATGAGAACGTATGTGATAATTGATGTATATTATCCATCAGTAGTTTATCACATAGATTATAGGGTAGCCTGGCAATGAGTTAGAGCTTTGGAAAGGTACAGCACGTGCCACAACATCCCTTCCAGGGAAAACCCAGAAGTGACACTGGGCAGTTCTAGGAATCACTGCCATAGTGGGATGCCTGACAGCCTTAGCAGATTAGGACACGTTGCAGATAGATGGACCATGTCACTGGCCATTATGTTTCACCTATGAGTAATTCATAGAGTACGACAGGTAATTGTGATTGTATTTTTGGTTGGTGCTTATAAAGGTATTATTCACAATGATGACTGCACCTTAATTCTTTAATGTTCTTCTAATAGCAGTTGTTACTAATTTAATAAAGTGAAGTTCAAAGTATGTAAATGCAATTGCACCATTCATTTAAAAGTATATTAGCAGATTCACAACGAAGATGGTGATGAGATGAAAGCCTCTGTCACAGCTCTCTGCAAATATCTGTGTTTTATTTTTATTTTATTTTATTGTTTTTATCTTCCCTCAGTTCTTTTAGAGGAAACTTGTCTCCACAAACCCTAGCCTTTCCTTCAATTAAGAACTACAAAAAACAGCTGTTATTGGCTAAATAAGCTATGAGGTTTTACCTTGAATTTTTCCAGCTGCGTCATGCCACGGAAACCGAGTTGCACCCGTGGATAGTTAACTATAGGAGCCAACTCCTGACACTCCCACGGACCATCCAATGAATACAGTATCTGAGGGCTTTCAGCTGTAAAGACACAGCTTTTAGCTGTAAGACACAGCAAACAAACTCTAGTGTCAACCCTTTGACTAAAAACACTTTAAAAGATGGGGCTCTGAGGACCAAGCTGTTCTCCCAGTTTGCAAACAGAAAAGAACAGAGAACTATTTTTCTCCAAAGGGGCTTGTAACAATGACCGTTCCAACCAGCAATCATTATGTTCCTCTAGCAGATAACACTAACCTGGAGGAAACTCTCACTGCAGAACCTGACTACCCTCTTCTAAATATTTCTCTAGAGGAAAGAAGCAATGAGGAAACTAGTAATAAAATGGGAGATAATTATGCTCTGAAAGATCTCTCTCTTTTGATAGCCAAAACAGTAGACCTTATCTTTATTATGCTTAAGGAAATCAACTCTAAACTTGATCAGCTCCTTAAGGCTGTAATAAAGCCAATGAGCTTAATAAGTTCTGGTAGAGCAGGCACTTTTGTGGCAGAAGGAGACAAAGCAGATGCAGACCCAAAGCAGCCAAAAGATAATTGGGGGTGATACAATTTGACCCTGCAACCACATAAGCTTTCTCTCACAATCTGCCAATATAGAGGACAGACACCTAACTGGAGTACTAAAAACCAAGTTACTATTCATTTATGATCACTACTCCCAGAGAGCTGCAGTCAAATAGATCTATGCTCAGTTGAAAGGCTGATCAGCCTGAATCAAACACAGAGAATAATGTTGACTTTCAACACTTCAAAAATACCTTCTCTGATGCTTTGCCAAAATAGCTTTCTTGAATCCAGAGGAATTTTCCCATTAAAGGTCTTTGAGAACTCCATAGTGTCTCCCCTGCTCCCCAAGCTGCAAACAGCCAAAGTTCAAGCAAAAACAGAAGATCCTTTTCCGAGGGTTATTACAACTACCTGTAAAAAAGGAGTCCTAGTCAAAGTAGATATCTATAAAGCTCTCCAAGAGTCACAAGATGGAACCAAAAATCAACATCTGGAAAATTCAATTGAAGAAGGTCTAACTAGCTCCTTCCTGGTGCTTCTAGAAGCAGGGAATCATGCCAAGAGGCTAAGACTTGCCCAGACTATGTTTCACCAACAACTTTGATGGCACCAACTGAAAAACCTTTGCTAAGAGCTCCTTCAAATAACACAGAAGTGCAAATGTTATCCATGGAGGCAGTTCTCCCTACAATGTCCACAAGCCTTCAAGAATCCATCAATAAAAAACAGGAAGAAATTACTAATAGACTGGAGCACCTGAATTCCAGATTTCTGGAAATTAAAGGCAGTAGTCTAGTACCTGTATGTCAGACTCAGCCAACCATAGAGGTCAACAACATGGCATTAGATCCGCCTGCTGCAGAGGTTTCATCTCTGGCTTTAACCTGTGAAGTTGCTTCAGAGGACAATAAGCTCTCTTCACCCAAATAATTTAACTCCACACAACACCTTAGCAAAGTAAAGGAACCCCAGCAAGTGACATTTAATCTATATCTTGAAGATTTAGAATTGGGATCACCTGGACCCTCGGTACAAGCTCCAATGGTTAACTCTTCTGTTAATTCCTCAGCTCCATCTGAAGTGGGATCGCTTAACAATGGGAGTGTTTTTGTGGGCTCAGTAGGGAGATTAGAAACAACTGAGAAATCAGATTGACAATTAAAGTTAGTATCTTGGAATGTAAAGGAGCCTGAAAAGAAACCACAAGAATTAACTTTATCCACTCTGGCACCCTCCTCTGCTATGATAGCACCTTTCCTATGCATAACTTTGGTTAACATTTGAGGGTTGAATAGTAATGTTAAAAAATTTAATTCCTTTCTTTATTGAAAGACTATTCCGATATAGTCTTTGTGCAAAAGAAACATTTGAAAGCATTAAAACCTCGCCTTCTTAACTCTAGGTTTACCATATTCAAAGTACAGCCTCTGGCTCTTCAAAGTCAAACGGAGTGGCTATTTTATTGTCAAAGAATATTCCATTTGAGGAGGTGGATCATAGGGGGCACTATTTATTTTTAAAAGGGTGTATTAACGACAAAAAATTGACTTTGGCCACAATTTACGTACCTAATTTAGCCCAAGCTGACTTTTTAGAACTTATATTTGAAAAATTGCAAATCTTTCAAGAGGGGGAATTGATTCTGGGAGGGGATTTCAATTTAGTTTTAGACCCCCCAAATGGATACAACTAGCTCTAGAAAGCACAAAGGCCCATTAACCAGACCTTCAGTTAAATATAGGAATCTCCTTGAAAAATACCAGCTTTTAAAATTCCTGGCAATATTTGTAACCAGGGGCTAAGGAATATTCTTACTATTCAGCCTGTCACGATGTGCATACTTGGATCAATTATCTTTTAGTATCCCAGGGTCTTTTATCAGGGTTGAAATCAGCCAACTTGGGTCCAAAGTTGCTTACGGACCACTTCTAGATTCACAGTTCTATGTATTGGGGGGAGGAAAGCCTTTCAGATAAGTCATGGTTATTTAATACAATGTTTTTGAACAGACAAGATCTTAGGGACCAGATTGACCATGAATTGTAATTTTACTTCGAATCAAAGAAGACTGCAGATATTTCAGATACTATTTATTGGGATATGATGAAGGCAACTATTCGAGAGAGGCTGATATCAATGGCATCCCACTTAAAAAAAAAAAAGAACAAAAATTGTAGAACAAACTATTGCTAACATAACTGAGTTAGAACAGTGTCATGATCTGGCTGTGCTGGGAAGGCCTAGCAAGGCCTCAGAAGCCTGTTAGCAGTGGGAGTAGGCCTGCCTTTGATTTCCAGGAGCCTCTGGGCCAGTTTGGCACCCTTTTTGGCCAATCAGAACACAGGGGGCTGGTGCTATATAAGTCGGGGAGGAAAAAAGCCTGTGTTCTTTCTCCCAGGGAGCAGGCCAGAGGAGGTTTCTGCTAGGGGGAGAGGCCCTCATCCAGGTAGGGTGAGAAGACAGGCCTGGCAGACAGAGTGATAGGGAGTTCAGTTGCGCTACGGCCTTTTGTTTTTTTTACTTTCACCTATCTATTGTTGCTAACGCACCTTGTTTGTTTGTTTGTTATTAACTGACCTCCTTATAAATAAACTCTTTTGTTTGTTGTTACTCTGCTGGGTCCTCACGCCAGTTTATTGGCCAAGCTATGGAGGTCAGAAGGGTTGGGAGGGTACTCTGGGCCTTCCCAAGGGACCCTAAATCCCACACTGGTGGCAGCATAAGGTGGCTCACCCCACCGGAAGTGTGACAAACAGGAACACAAATTAAAAGGGGGGGAAACATATCAAAAATTATTAGCTGAATGCAAATTGCTTGATATCTTTGATTCACAATGGGTTCAAAAACAACTAATTTTTACAAAACAGAAATACTGGGCCTGCTCTCCGAAGTTGTTAAAGCTTTTGGCTTGGAGAGCCAAAAAGGAGATGAAATCCTGTCATATTCAGGGCTTGTTAGACTCTAAGAAAGTTTAAAAAAAATCCTCCAGGGAGATAGCGAATATCTTTGCAGAGTACTATGCAAAATTATATTCATCCTCGAGGCCCAAGGAACAAGCGATTGAGGATTTTTTCCCCTCTAGTACTTTCTTCTCCACTTTATCCGACTTGGATGGAAGCCTTATGGACAATCCCATAAGCCCACAGGAAATCTTAGATTCTATTAAAAATTTGAAGGCCAATTCAGTCCCCAGAACTGACAGCTTCAGGGCCGAATTTTATAAAGCATTTTCTGCCTGTTTATTAGTCCCTTTGACCAATGTATGTAATGAGACCCTTCAGAATGGGGATGTTCCTCCCTCATGAAGAACAACTTCTATTGTTTCCATTCCAAAGGAAGGTAAAGATGCCTTTGATCCAGCATCAAACTGCCCAATAGCATTGTTAAATACAGATTATAAAATCTTTACCTCTGTACTGGCCAATCATTTAAAGAACATTGTTGAGAAGTTAATTAAACCAGATCAAACGGGTTTTATACTCAATAGAAATCTAATGGACAATGTTAGGAGGACGATGAATATTATAAATTTTTGTAATACTCAACAATTAGAGGCAGTTGTACTGAGTCTCGATATGGCCAAAGCTTTCGATTCTATAGAAAAGTCCTATTTTTTCCCCTTTTTCATCACATGAGATTTGGCCCTAGGTTTCTCTGTACCCTGCAAGCTCTTCATTCATCCACTCAAGCCCAAGTTAAGGCTTACAATCTGGAATCTGGTTTATTTAATATAAATAGAGGTACCCATCAGGGTTGTCTGCTTTCTTCTCTCCTTTTTGCACTTGCTGTGGAGCCGCTGGCAGAAGCCCTTAAGCAAAATCCTCAGATCCATGGTATTAAAGTGGGGGACTATGAACATAAGGTTTCACTCTACACCGACAATATTTTAATTTTTACTTCTCTACCAGTTGATTCTTTAGAATCAGTCTCGCCAACCCTACACTTGTTTAGTTCAATTTCAGGTTTAACAGTTAATCAATCGAATTCAGAGCTGTTTCCCATTAATTTGACCCCTAGTTCAGTAGCTAGATTATGAACACGATTTACATTCAAATGAGTTACTAAGAAGATGAGATATCTAGGAGTTTATATCCCCGTACTCTTGAATGATGTTGTTCGGGTAAATTTTGATGAACTTTTCAAATCTGTGCTGATCCTTTTTTCGAAACGTAAAAAACCAAAATTACTCATGGTTTGATAGGATCTCCCTGGTTAAATCTTTCATTCTCCCTAAGTTTATGTTTTTGTTCCGATCCCTCTCAGTTAAAACACTTCCAAGAAAAATACAGCTTTGGCAAAGGGCTCTCAATGAGTTTATTTGTTCTGGTCACAAACCCAGAGTTGGGTTTCAGATGTTACGTTGGCCCTCAAGTTTAGGTAGTCTGAATGTCCCAGACCTGTCTTTATATCATGCTGCCTCTTCTTTGGCTCTATTGATTCAGGATTTAAAACTGAATCCAATGGAAGCCTGGATCTTTGTAGATTCTTTTCTTCACCACTTTCCTTACCAATAACCATCTGGTCCTCAGCTAAAAACAGGCCAGTTATGATTTCCTCCAATTCCCTATAAGACAACATGGTGAAAACCTGGGATAAATATAGGAAAATCTGAGCTCTGGGTATTTGTCCCTTAACACCTTTCATTAACCATGATTGGTTTCCCCCAGGAAAATATTTAAGTGAGTTTAGGGAATAGAAAGACTCTGAGTTATTGATGATTAATAATTGGATTAATTCTGGATAAATCTATAGTGGAAGAAAGATTCAGAATTAGGATATCTTGGTTTAGATATCTTCAGCTGAATCGTCTGTTCATCAAGCTGATCAGATCCAAGGATTTGCTTTGGCCCCTAATTCCTTTTGAGGAAATGATTTGGAGTGGGAATGATGGAAAACGGTATGATTTCAACCCTCTACAAATTATTATTAAGGGTGACACATAAAGACCCTCTGCCATACCAAAAAAATTGGTCTGATTCTTTAAAACGGGTTTTCTCAGAATCTGATTGGAAACAGATACGGAACTCCCCTTCCAATAAATCTAGTTGTTGCAATATTAAATTCCAATTTTACAAGCTGTTGTCCAATTGGTATTTAACGCCACATAAATTGAATCGGATGAAGAGGTCATTGATCCCTCTATGCTGCAGATCTTGTAAGCAGGAAGGCATGACCCTACATATGTGGTGGGAATGCCATCTCATTCAGGAATTTTGGAGACTGGTTCACAAAGAGATATCCAACGTGGTGGATCTTTCGTTGTCATACTGCCCAGAATTTCTCCTATTGGATTTTGGCCCAACTCTTTGCTAGATAGGAATACTAGATCTCTTGTTTCGATGTTGGTTGCCTTTGCTCATTTGCTCTGTACCTGCACACCTGTTACAAGTTTTAAAAGGGAGGAGGAGTTGGCAGAGGAGTGTGGTAAAAGCTTGTGTTGGGAAGGTAGGGGAAAAGAAAGGTGAGTGATAGAAGGGTTAGAGATTGGGGCAGAGCATGAGGGGGAAAGTGGGGGAAATATACTACCAAGAAATATTGCAGTTGTTTAGCAAAATATCTGTAACTGGCATAGTAACTGCCATAATTATTTCCACTAAAACAACAGGATGTATGATTTCATTGAATGGATTGCCACTAATTTGAGTGCAGTGCACAAAATATACCATTATATCATTGAACGAATACTGTTACCCAAGTGTCGCTGAAAAGAAAAGTGAAATTGGAACTAAGGCAAGGCACTTCTGTCTGCTGATTACTGCAGTGCCATACAGAAAGAGAAATTTAGTAGATTTAAATAGCACCCTTACAACAGTTGCCTAAATGGTAAATGTGATATTCTTCTGTGAGGTTGAATAGAGTTCCACTATAAGCTATATTCCACTTTGAGTATCCTTTTAAAAAAAGATAAGATAATGTGCCTTGTCTAATGCATATTATTTCTTTCCCATTCAGAATACTGATAACTTTGCAGAAACTAAATAGGACAATCATGCTCATGAAAGTAGTAGCCAGTAATTCTTGCACTAATATAAACTCTAAGGAATGAAAATATTAGAATTCAGTCTTGCAGAAGTATTCTGTAAAGATATGTGCAGTATTCTGAAAAGATATGTGCTGTAGTTAAGCTCTTAACAGCACTTAAGTTCTCCGTTATGATTAATATTACAGTACATTTTAAAGGTTTAATTATAGAAACAGACTGATTAATTGAATCCATAGATACACGCACTAGCTAGTTCGTACCTGGCAAAACAGACATTTCAATGCAAAATCTTTGCAAACAGAACATTCTGAGTCAGGGATTTTTTTCAACCGGAACTGTGTGGAACAGCATTCTGGCACCTCTTGAAAATGGTCACGTGGCCGTGGCCCCGCCCCCTGATCTCCAGACAGAGGGAAGTTTAGATCACTCTCCGTGCCACTCCAGCAGCATGGAGGGTGATTTAAACTTTTAAAAACTCCCCCCTTGCTTCAGCTGACTGGTGCCAGTCAGTTGGAACAAGGGAGGGAGTTTAGATTGCCCTCGGCGCCACACCCAGGGTGATTTAAACTTTAAACCCCCTTGCTCTAGCTGACTGGTGCCACTCAGCTGGAGTAAGGGGGGGTTAGATCACCAGGGGCGAGGAGGGCAATTTAAACTCCCCCCCTTGTGGGAGCGCTCCAAGGGGGGGGTGGCTGTGCCCTGCATGATGATGTCACTTCCCAGAAGTGACATTATTGCGCGGTCCGTGGCGCGCTCACATGCTTTGCGCATGCGTGCTTCTGGTACCAGGGGCACCACCTCCCACCGGGAGTTGCCCCCTATGGTGGCAACCCACTGAGTTCCACCACCTCTTTTCCCAGAAAAGAGCCCCATTCTGTGTAATTGAAGGTACAATCTGAAATTGTGTACACATTGCAGCCAAAATAAAAATATATAAAAGCCAAATACCAGAAGAATTTTTGAAGTATATCTGATCTGAATTTACAATTCCAAAAACGATCACTAAATAACATTGTTTATAGTAATACTGTTTATTTAACCTAAATTTCACAGCTTGGTTTTCTTTTAATTTAAAATTTCTAGAGTCACTAGGTAACTGATGATTATATATATTTTTTAAATCTTTAATATCAGTATAGTAACTTACCTAAAAGCCTACCTAAAATATTAAATAAACCTAGTGAGGGCAAACCACATATTTAAACCTGTGTATAGATTGTCTACTCCAGACTTAATGGAATCTTCATATCTGACCCCCCCACCCCTAATTGCTATGATGCTGCAAGTGTTGGTTATGGTCCCAGTCCAAAGGCCTATGAATGACACCAAATTTGGCTTCTGTTATTTCAATTAGCAACCTACCTTTTATTTCTGGAAGTATGAATAAGGAAAGCATTACCCTGCCCCCAAATTCTTGCCAATCATCTGTTTGTCATCGGAAGGCACATTCCATGAGCACAAATGCTATTCTTTATCAGTGGTCTAAGGTGAAGGATTGGATACCACTTTCCCTGCTGTGTGAAACTTACTGCCTTCCCTTTCCCAATACAGCTAACTGATTTCCATGAAATGCTGCTCCTCTGGGATAGGAGACCCAGAGGGATAGTGCTGCTGGGGGACTCAAAGGAATGACAATAGGAAGGGTGTCTGCTGCAGCAGGGGGAATCAGTGGAAATTGCCAATTTATCCTTGATTTAATTTTCTTAATATAATAAAAAAATTGGAATTAAGTTGATAATATAATTATGTAAAAAACTACTATGTAAATGAATGTACTAGTATTCTTTATTACAGCACTTAGCCAGTATATTTACCATAAAATTTAAGGTACTAAATATATGCATTAACAAATAATTAGCTCAAAAAGAAGTTACTCTAATTTTACTGTCATTTTACTGTTTTCTACAGTTACTTCCTGTGTAGCTGTTTCTGCTTTTGGCCTCAAGTTCATCTCCCCTCTGTCTGGCAAGAAATTCTACAGCTGGATTCCCTTGCAGCCAGGTATCAGCATCACTAGCATTGGGTTCATCTGTTAGCATCTGCTGTTCAACTGGTAACGTCTGTGGCTCTGAAGTCTGAGGCCTACTTCTGGTAATTATATTACAGTTTTTATTTGTGAGGCCAGGTCATTTCCCAATAAAATTAGAACATCCAAGTCCTTCCATAGTCTTATGATCCATTTCCCTTGAAAGCTTTTGTATCTAATAGGGATTTCTGCCAAATCCACTTAAAATTCTGGGCCACTTTATTCGTTTGATCTTGTATGAATTTGCAGGTAAGTACTGATCTTTCCTTACTAAATGGGGTTATACTAAAGTGACTTTGGCTCCTGTATCTCTCCAGCCTATGACTTCCCCATCATTTACGTCTACAGCTTCCAGATAGTCTCTGTTTATATCTTCTTGCACATCCCATATTTACAGCACTCTGGCTAGTTTATATGTTGGTGCTACCATTTTTGGCTCAGGGACTGTTGGTTGATCTGTGACAGTTTTGACCCATTTTATGACTTTAAACGTTTTGGCTGGGTTTTGGGGTTTTCCTTTTTCTGCTTTTGGACAACGTGCTTGTATGTGTCCCTCTTCCTGGCACTTATAACAGATTGTCTCCTCCTAGTTAGTGCTGGAGTGTCCCACCTCGCAGGGCTGGTTTTCAATTATTCAACTTTTCCTGAGGACCCTCAAACTTTATTTTTCTTGATGGGGGTTAGAATAGAGATCCTCCCAAGTCCCATTCAATCTCGAGTAAGGTGGTGGCTTCACTGACTGTTTTAAGGTTTTTGTTCCTCAGTTTTCTTGCTTTGACTGAGTAGCCCCAAGCAGCGTGTTAATATTTGTAGTTGTGAAAGTCTGTCTGTTTCACCCTGACATGAAGATATAATTTTGGCTTTTAGCCCAGACCTGGAACTTGATGGGGAAAAGCAGGGGCCCTCTTCCTTTTTGTTGGAAATGGCACTAGAGTCTGCATAACATTCAAAAAGAAATAACTTTATTTAACAGACCGGGATTGAGCAAGAGTAGTCAGGGGATGGAAATACAGAGGTAAAATTTGGTTGGTATTAAGAATACACCTCTTTTAACAGGCAAAATAATATCATTGAAGCTTGTGTATTATGTGCCATCAAGTCATCTCCAACCTATGGTGACCCTATGAACGAAACACCGTCAAAACGTCCTATCATTATCAGATTTGCTCAGATCCTGCAAACTGGAGGACATGTCTTCTTTTATTGAGTCAAGCCATCTTGTTTTAGGTCTTCCTCTTTTCCTATTTCCTTCCACTTTTCCTATCATTATTGACTTTTCCAGAGAATCTTGTCTTTTCATGATGTGACCAAAGTAAGCCGCAGCTTTGTCATTTTAGCTTCTAGGGAGGATTCAGGCTTGATTTGGTCTAGTACCCACTTATTTGTACTTTTGGCTGTCCATGGTATCCGCAAAACTCTCCCCCAGCACCACATTTCAAATGAATTCATTTTCTTCCTGTCAGCTTTCTTCATTGTCCAACTTTCACATCCATACATAGTAATGGGGAATACCATAGTTTGGATTATCTTCTTCCAAGTCTCAATCTTCTTCTGATTTCTTGATTGCAGTCTCCCTTTTGTTGATGATTGAACCAAGGAATAGAAAATCTTGAACAATTTCAATTTCCTCATTGCCAACTTTAAAATTGTGTAATTCCCCAGTAGTCATTACTTTTGTCTTCTTGATGTTCAGCTGTAACCCTGCTCTGGTGCTTTCTCCTTTAACCTTCAACAATAGTCATTTCAAGTCTTCACTATTTTCTGCCAGTAATGTGGTATCATCAGCATATCTCAAATTGTTAATGTTCTTCCACTAATTTTTACTCCACCCTCTTCTAGATCTAACCCAGCTTTCCTTATGATATACTCTGTATAGAGGTTGAACAGACAGGGAGATAATATGCATTCTTGTCTGACACCTTTGCCAATTCGGCTCTCCCAGCCGCGGCTCGCCGCTTAAGCTGGGAGCCGACAATTGGAGCCCTGGACGGAGAGGAGGCAGACTCCCTCCCTCTTCATCCGGGTTTCTGGGAAGGGGCGGGGCTTGGCGCTCTTGCGCGCGTTCTGCCCCTTCCCAGTGTCAGTTTTCTGGAGCGCTCGGCCCACCCACCTCACCCTGTGTTTAGTGCAGGAATAGCCGGCTGCTGTTTCCGGAGCCAGGTAGGAATTTTTTCCTTCCTTCCCTGATTGGCTTTGAGGAAGGGGAGTTTTTTCGCCTACCTTGCACTAATGGCGGTGGTATGAGTATTGTTGGGTGCAGCCAGTTAGTGTAGTGGCAGGAGCTTTTGGAAATAGGGTGCGGGCTGGTGACCCCCTGTGGCATTCCCCAAGGTTGGGGAACAGGGTCTGCTGTTAGGGCGGTATGCTTGGGCGGCTACCGTCAGGGAGGGCAGACGCCTGAGGGGATCCCTGGGAACAAGACCTCACCTCATGCTTGGCGGCTGGGGCGCAACAGGTGCTTGAGTGGGATCCCAGGGCCTAGCTGGCCGGGTAGCAGCCATTCAGGGGATGGCCTACACCCGGGGCATTGGGGGCTCGCCCAGACAGGCAAGGCGGTGGTCAGGTGCTGACCCCAGGGCTTGACCTGTACCGCTTAGTTAGCCCTTGCCGTGCGTTATTGTTATGGTCATTTAATAAACGGCCCTTTCATCCAAGCCTGTGTCTGTCTCTTACTTCCGACTGGGGGTACAATTGGAAACCATTCTGTTTTTCCCTATTTTGTCCCGACAGTAGCCTCTTGTTCAGAGTATAGGTTGCGCCAGGAGTCCTTTAGTAGAAAAAGAGTTGCAGGAATTCATTAGCATAACTCATTAGCATATGCCACACCCCTTGACATCACTGGAGCAGATCCACAGACAACAAAGCCAGCAAAGCACAGATTTTTAAATAAAAAATTCCAGCGCACAGTCCACATCTGGGGAGGATGTCACAGTAACATTCAAGAACAGTGTCTTTCTATGCTTTTCAAGACAGATTAGAGCAGCTCCACACAGACAAAGCCAGCAAAATACACGGGGGGGGGGGAGGGAAGATATACTCACCACTTGCAGACCAGGAGGACGGGCTCTGGAGGCCACCGCATGCTCCATGCCACCTCAACTGGCCTGCAGGCCAGGAGGATGGGTAGAGCAGGCCTCCATGGCGCTGGCTAACCACAGCGCTGACTCTGGGGGCCATTGTTTTGTTTTCCATATTTGTTGACAAATTCTTGTTAAGATTCTGATGGACTTCATTTTTGTAGTTTGAAATAGCTCTATAGGTATTCCATCTACTCCAGGTGCTTTGTTTCTCTCAATTGCTTTGAGTGCAGCTTTTACTTCACTTTCTAGGATTTCTGTTTCTTCATCAAAAGATTCTTCATTGAAAGTATCGATCATTGTTCAATCTCTTTTGTATGGTGTATTGTTTCCATCTTTCCTTTATTTTGTCCTGATCAGATACTGTATTTCTGTGTTGATTTTTCAGCATCCCAAGCTGGGGCTTGAATTTCCCTTTGATTTCTCGGATCTTCTGGAACAGATCTCTTGTTCTTCCTTTTTGGTTGTTGTCTTCTCTTTCTTTGCTTGATTATTAGAATAAATTATTTAGAATTTTGATCCTATTTCTGTCACCTTTTGCTTCTCGTCTATCTTTAGCAATTTTAACAGTTTCCTCAGTGATCCATTTTGGCTTCTCTTTTCTTTTGGCTACAAGAATAGTCTTTGCACATTCTTCCTTGATAATATCTCTGATTTTAGCCCATAGTTCTTCTGGCTAATGATCAATTAAACTTAGCATTGCAAATCTATTCTTTAAATTCTTCCGAAATATCACTTAGGTTGTATTTTGGCACTATTATTCTTTTAGTGTTTCTCTTCAGCTTTATTCTAATTTTTGATATTAGCAACTCATGATCTGTATTGCAATCAGCTCCTGGTCTTGTTTTAGCTGAGAGAATAGAGCTTCTCCATCTTCTGCTTCCAATATGTAATCTATTTGGTTCCTGTATTGGTCACCCAGTGATTTCCACGTATACAGGTCATCTTTTTGGTTGCCTGAAGCATGTATTAGCAATGAACAGTTTGTTGGCTTCACAAAATTCTATGAATTGCTCTCCTGCTTCATTTCGTGATCCTAGCCCAAATTTTCCAACTGTGTTTGATTCTGCTTTATCTCCTACTGTTTGTATTCCAGTCACCTATAATTATTAGCATATCTTGTTTAGGTGTACGATCAATTTCTTCTTGGACACCTGCGTAAAAGTTTCCATTTCTTCCTCCTCATAATCAGTAGTTGGAGTGTAAACTTGAATGATGGTTATATTAACAGACTTTCCCTGAAGCCTGATTGATATTACTCGGACAGACTTTGAGTTGTAGCTCTTGGCTGCTTGTGCTATATCTTGACTCACTATTAGGACAACACCGTTTCTTTTGAGTTCATTTCTACAGTAAAATGCTGCATGGTTTTCTGACTGAAAATGTGAGTGACTGCAATGTTTAAATGTTCCATTTCTTGTTTTACAATTTCTAGCTTACCTGGCTTCATACTTCTCACTTTCCATTTTCCTATTATGTATGTCATGAAGCTTTGGGCATTCCTTTTGCATCTATTCATGACTGGAACTGGAAATCCTTTTGGCTTTAATCCAGTCCCATCTTTAAGAATAATGCTATTCTTACTTGTCCTTGGCTCTTCTCCAGTAGCCAACTGAGTGCCATCTGACCTGGAAGTCCTGTCTTCCAGCACTATATCTTTTTTCATTTTGGATTGTCTCATCATAGGGTGTTCAAGGTAAGAGATTAGCAGAAGTAGTTTACCACTGCCTTTTTCTGCTTTGCTGTACTAACTAGGGTTAGTTGGTGTGACACTGCTGTTTTCTGTGAAAGATCCTCCACCAGTGTCACTTTCCACTACTAATATGACCACTGATTCCTGAAGGGGGTAGATTCATCTTGGTCTGGTGTCTCAGCTTTGACCATTCCGCCTTGAGTTACTCTTCCAGGAATTTAGACTCTTGACCAACCTTGTGCTCCTCATGGTGTTGCTCTCAGCTTCATTGACACACTCAAACCCCATCACCATGTTAAGGTGTGTATCCAACAGGGAGTTTGTTTGAAGCTTATTTTCATATATTCTTGTTTCTTAACAGTGAGAGTTGTTTTACTTAGTAATTTAGGTGCAGCAATAATGTTTCTTCAGAAAGTTTTCTATGATAGTTCAGATATCTTGGAGTTAGTCTAAAACTGTTTTCCCTTCACAACAGACCCAGAGCTGCTCATAGCCACTACTTCTTTAGAAACTGGGAAGGAATTAATCTTATTCTCCTCAGAAGATATAATCCTTTTCATTTTGGCTTGAAAGAGAGTCTCAAGCCACTACTCAATCACTCTCACGAAAACACACTCCCAGATCTCTGTTGTCTGTGTAAAGCATACTTCAGATTATGCTGACACTTAGACTTTGAATTCTTAAATAGAATTCTTCCTCAGGATAGTGATACTACAGGTAAAGCAAATGAGCCTTCTCCCTTCAATCTAAAGGTGAACCTGTCTGAGTTTTCTTGCCAGATTCACTGACTCCAAAATCCTGTCAGAAGCCAACTGACTGCCTTCAGAGTTGTTCTAACTGACCAATCAGAGAAGAGGAAGCAGCCTGTCACTCAAGCTCTCCATTCTAGGAAACAGTTTATTCTTCCTTTCCTAGCTCTCTGATTTTGCTGCGCTTTGGAAACTTGCTGTTAAGTGCAGTCCATTACAGCTGGACTAAGACAACCTCTTGCTGGTTTCTTAAGGATAACAAAAAGAGGACACAGTGACCTTCTCTGAAGGAGTTCAATAATTTTGGTGCAAGTGTTGAAAACGTCTGCCTTTGGCAAGTTACTTGTAATAAAACACTGTTTTGAGTATGGAAATAATACATAATAAATGAACTATTACTCCTCATAATTTTAAGTGCTGTGGCAAATCTATTCCTGCAGTCTTGCAAATAATGCCACTGTTAATGGATAAAACTTCCAGGGAAGAGCTAAATGGCTTCCAGAGTTGTTCTTGTATAAGGCAGGAGCTATGTTGTTTCAACTTTGGTTGTTGCCAAATGCTTCTTGCAGGCAATGTTGCAGGGAAGAATTAGTAAACCATTAGTTTTGCTTATCATTGGAACCAACTACCATTTAAACTAATGCTTCAACATTTTAAAACGTTTTGAAATCTTCATTTTGAATTATGAAGAGCTTCTATTACATACTGAAACACCAGCAGCCTTTTTTTTCATACAACGTGTACCATTTTACTGATGCCAGTGCCCTCTGCTTTCACTAGCAAATTCTGGAGCTATGAAAAATAATGTAAGTTTATGGCTCTAACAAATATATATACAGCTGACTTGTTAAAGGACGAATCAATGGTCTTGAAAACAGCAGTTAATCCCATTTAAAGCACATAAACAAATATTTTTTCTCTGACAGTTTTTACTGATCCCTTTCCCCTTTACATCTTCTTGTTTCCTGTGCTTCAAACACAGACTTCAGAACATTTTGTTCTCCTTTCTTCAACATGCTTCATAAACTTTCTAGGCATGTCATTGAGCTACTTCTGTTTCCTAGCTTGTCACGGTTGCTTAATGAGTTCTGTGTGTTGTACCATGAACGAAATTATTGGAGTGCTCAAGTGAGCCTGAAGTTATTAAGAACTCATAACATGATAAACTCTACAGCATTACAGAACAGAAGTTAGAATAAATGATACTTTTGTACTTTAAAAAAAATGTACTCTTACAATTTATAATTTGGTACATCTCACATCTCAGCATCTCTAAACCCAGCCAGTTACATTTTACATTTTCAGATTAAGGTTTCCATCATTACTTTCAAAGCAACTGTGCATTTATAAGAACAAATACACAAACTTTAATTCTTAAAGCTCATCATTGATTTCTTTTCATCTTCTCTCATGTCAGAGTTGCTGTTCCATACTCTGCTACGATTTCAATACCTTCAAGACTCAATCTTCCTTCCATACCAGTGCAAACCTAATACCTTTCTTTAAACTCAATGGACATGTACTATTAAAAGCCTTGTTGTTGCTCTTGCAAATACACAGACTATTGCAGAATTCTACTTGCTAGTATTCTTTTATTGCATCTCTGCTAAAACTTCTCTGTATCACCCATTATTAAAGCTGTTTACAAATGACCAATTCTGGAAAAATAATAGGAGCAATTTTCTCTTCAAAGCTATCATGGCACAAGCCCTGAACCAGCACTCGAGGACAATACAAATTTACTCTTCTATGGGTGTATGTAAATATGTGTATACAGATGTGTGCGTGTGTGACTGAGTAAAAGAGACTGTTAATTCTGAAGGTAATTTCTAACAGCAATGTACCATAAAAATCAAGGGAGTAACGAAACTCACTAAGAACGCATCTTCTGTCTAATTAATATCATTCCTTAGGGTACCTTAAAAGGGGAAGGGATCTGTGCTTTGATATCATAAATGTCATATTATATAGATCCTCGTATGAGAGGAGTATTTTTTTATTGTGGTTTCAAGTCAATAGGTGTTTGTAATAGTCACATCTGAATGTATGCATGTTCATTGCAATAGTACTAGCTGTGCCTTTGGGAACTAGTTTTGGCTTTTATGAATCCTGGATAAAGTGCTACAAACCACTGAAATACTAGTATAGATTAGGACTATGACAGAAAGGGGGAAAATATACAGCATAATCATATTGCCAGTGTTCATCAGAATTTCATTTTCAAATTTTAAAAGGCTGCCTGAAAGCTCTTTCTACAATAATACCGTAAAAGTAGTTAATTTCTAAAAAAAAATTAAAAAAACAATTGAACTGATGTAGGCAGAGGAGGAGGGTAACACATTCCTCATTATTAATATCATCTACCTGACTGCACCAAGCACTCCTAGAATCACAATATACATAGCACTTGAAAGTGCAGCGGACATGGAAATTCGGATGCAACTGATCCAGAATATCAATTTAGTGCCAATTGTGTATTTATTGCTGAATGCTTGTAGAGGGCCTAGTTTCTTTACTGGATGATCACAAAAAAACTCTATTTGCTGATACTTTTAACTCCTTATATTTAAAAGCATTTTTATTCCACAAAGGTTTATTATCAGCACTTCTGTCCATTTTCACCTATGCTTATACCTTCTTTCATGCTGATCAATTTACATAAAACAATTAACATGTCATTTCTATTCTCAAGTCTTCCCTAAATAGCTATAATAATCTCATCTGCTAATCACTCATATTTATCCCTGATCTGTGACATGTCATCAGTAAACATACATGAACACTTGGCTGCCTTATGCTGAATCAAACCACTGGTCCATCCAAGTCAGTACTGTCTGCTCTAACCGGCAGATACTCTCCAGGATCTCAGGCAGAGGTCTACCACCTTCTACTTGGCCCTTTTAACTGGAGGTGCTACGGATTAAACCTTGAACCTTCTGTAGGCCAAGCAGATGCTCAGTCATTGAGCCACTTAAATCCTCTGTCTAGGGACCACAACTCTTCCATTGTTTGAATAATAACAGGATCCTGGAATACTAAGCTTTTAACGTTGAATAGACAAAGTATTAATGAACTTACAGTGAATATTGAAGACTCTAGATTCTGACCGTATTGTTTCTTGTCTTTTTGGTCCTGGATATGTTATTGTACAGGTGAAATATGCATTTGTATCTTCTTTTGTTGGCATATATTCCAGAGAAGATATCACAGTATAGAGTCCACTTGCTTTATCAACATTTGTTTGTTCATTTATGACTACAACTTTTGAGGGAAAAAATGCATGGTTATTATTGTCATGTGCAAATGCTTATTGTATATTTTTATGCAAGTTGTTATTTGCAAATATGGGATGTGTCTGTTCTTGTGGGGGTCTAACTATACATTAAAATAAATAACACAATGGCCAGTTTGTAATATATGTAGCACAAAGAAAGAGATATGCATTTCCTGTGTGTCAAAGGAAATTTTAGGAATTGGGTAGCTGTTAGGCCACCACTGGGAGCAGAAATATTCATATGAGACTGCTATCACAATAAGACTCTTTAAACTAACTATACATTTTTTTAAATTACTATTTTGAATTTCATTACTTAAGTTACTATAAAAATGTGTTTTACAAAACAGTAAAACAGCAGTATGGGTCTGGTGGCACCAACAAGATTTTCAGGGTATAAGCTCTTGAGAGTAAAAACTCCCTTCTTCACATACGGGCCTGAAACAAAACAGTAACAAGTTCTGGCCAATTCTTTTACTATACCAAGTACAGTATTGTTTAAAACAAATAAGCTGCAGATATTATGAACACTAACAAGCTATTAAAATTACCCAACTGAATTAACTGGAACAGATTAATAAATACACACCTCAGCAGAACCCATGCATCGTATCTGAAACTCACCTCCTTCAACAGGCTGCAAAACCTTTTCATTTCTGTACCACGTAAGGTTTCCCTCTGGATAACCTTCTTTTGAAATACATTCCCCCAGCTGGAAAAACGAAAGAAATACATTGCTTGTTCAGTTGTATTCACATTTATAACTGCCGAGTCTGACATATCTAAGAGATACTGTGTGTGTGTCGACCCTAACTTGTTTAGTACTAAAGCGCTGAATCAGAAGTGAGGGTGGAAGTAATGAAGAACAAAGGTTCAAAATTACATCTGCCTTTGGAAAACACTGGATTTAGAGCAGCAGTAGGAATTACTATTTCTCAGTTCAAATAAATAAATGAGACTTTTACTATACTCTTAGTTTTTAAAAATCCTGCACTATAAACAAAATAAATATACCAAGTAGTACAGGTGTGCCTATTAAAACCATAACAGTAAAATATTAAGGGCCAAGTTGCTACATGTTTTATAAATTTACGCAGTATGTATTTTTATTCTACCCTTCCCCAAAGAGATTACATGTTTCTTTCCTCCTCTATTTTGCCATCACAACAACCCTGTGCGGAAGGTTGGGCTGACAGAGAATGACTGGCCCAAAGTACCTATTGTGTTTCATAATAAACAGGGTCTCCCCAGATCTGGAGCAACAGTCAAATCTCAACACAATAGTTACTATGAAACAAGAAGATAGTAGATAATTGTTTTTTATATATAAGGTCAAAAATTAGGCCTTAAAATCTCCAGTTTACTTCCTTTATATCCCAACTGGGACTCAAAGTGGGTTACATCGTTTTCCTCTCCTCCAATTTATCCTTGCAGCAACTCTGTAAGGTAGATTACTTGGGAAGTATGTGACTTGCAATGTCCACCTTTGGCAGTGGGTTCTCAGGTTAGAGTACTCATCCTCAGGTCCATTCAGCAGAGACAAGCTGACTCAAAACATCAGCGGTTTATTTACAAGGAGACAACTCCAGTAACCAACAATTTCTGCTAACATACAACACTAGAAACTGAAACAAAAGCTCCACCCAATAGGGCCAAGCTAAATCACACAGATATTAGGGGAGAAGCAGACTGTTCCATTACATACATACAAGGCTTTTTTACTGGGAAAAGAAGTGGCGGAACTCACTGGGTACCATATGCGCACATGCAAAGCAGGCACTCATGGGACCACATGATGACGTCACTTCTGGAAAGTGATGTCATCATGCAGGCCACGGACACACTGGGAACGCTCACATACTCCACAGGGGGCTTGATTTGGGCCAAATTGCCCTGGACACGCAGCTGCTGCGCCGGAGAGCACTCCCCTACCCACCAGCAACCCAATAATGGCCGTTTTGAGCCAAATTTGTGTTGAATCAAACCCGAATCATACTGCCACGGATGGCTGCCAGGTGGGGGAACCCTCTCCCCCTGGCAGCAGCCTGATCCTGGCTGTTTCAGGGCCGAAACAGGCCTGAAATGGCCCCGGATCTGAATTGAATAGGCCTGGAATAGGATTATGACATAGGAACGCTCCCCCTCCCAGAAAAGGCCCGATCCTGGCCGTTTTGGGGGCGATTTGGGCTGAAACGGGCCTAAAATGGTTGAAATGGCCATGAAATGGACCGGATCGGGCCTGAAACGACCTGGAATGGGCTACTTCCACACTTGGAAACCCTGTCTCACCTGGCAGCACCCTGATCCTGGCCATTTCGGGCCCAAATTGGGCCAAAACTGGCCCCAAATGGCCAAAACAGGCCCGAAACGGCCCGAATTGGGCACGAATCAGACTGGAATGGGCTGCTGCCAGATGGGGGAACCATCACCCGCCTGGCAGTGGCCCAATCCTGGCCGTTTTGGGCCTGAATGAGGCCAAAACTGGCCCAAAATGGCAGAAATGGGCTCAAAATGACCAGGATCGGGCCCAAATTGGCCTGAAATTGGCTGCTGCCATATAGGGGAACCCTCCTCCACCCAGCAGTGGCCTGATCCTCTCCGTTTTGGGCCCATTTTGGGCCAAAACAGCCTGAATCAGGCCCAAAACAGGCTGCTGCCAGGCAGGGGAACCTTCTCCCACCCGGCAGCAGCCCAATCCTGGTTGTTTCGGGCCTGTTTAGGCCATTTTGGGCCAAAACAGGCCCTAATTGGCCGAAACGGCCAAATACATCACGTGGGTATTTTCAAGAGGTGCTGGAACACAGTTCTGCTGCGTTCTGGCTGGGAAAAAAAGCCCTGCATACATATATACAATAAATATACCGCATCCCCTTTGTTTACTTTGGTGTGGTAAGTACAACCAAAATACCATGAAAATGTGGAGTCAGAGGTTACTAGCACTTGACTCACCATTGGGGTTCGCCTTTACCGCTAACCCATCACAGTCCTTAAATCTAGCAGGCAACCTGACCACCTTCCTGCTCTTTGGTCATACACCTTCAGCCGGGGGTGGGGGGGGAGTCAACAGGTGCTGATAACACATCTGAGTCCTATGATCCTCTTCTCCAGCAGGTCTAGAACATCAGCCAAGACTTGTTCTGTGATGGTATCATCAGGAAAAGCAGCAGATTCTGGAGGTGCAGAGGAACAATCTTTTTTCAAATATCTCCTGTTCCTCCTATACACATTTCCATTTGGTATTTAAACAGTATAAGAGCGTGATTCAGCCCTCTTTCCTGTAACTGATGGTGGTACCCATCATGTACGTGTCTGCATCTGCACACACTCCCCCTCTTTCAGGGGTGGAAGGGATACGGCCCATTTGTCATAGCAGACCTTTTGTCAACATTGAAGGGCCTTCAACTTCTGTGGAACTGCTGACAGCAGTCTGGGTGTTAAAGCTGCTGATGTAGCTGGTAGAATGCTGCATAAAAACCTTCCGATGAGGAGCTGTGCAGAGGCATACTCTAGAACTGAAACAGGTATGTTTCTCAAGTTGAGTAATGTCAAATGAAGATTGGACCCATCTAATAAAGCTTACTTGAATATGTGTTTGATGGTTTGAACCATGCATTCAGCCTGATCATTGGATTGGGGATAGACAGAACTGGAGTGAGTAACAGAGATATGCCACTCTAATGCAAATTTTTTATCCCTGAACTTGCAAATGGGACATGGTCGCAAATGAGCTCTTTAAGAACTCTATGGTGAAAGCAAACAATGCTTTCATCTTGACCACAACCACATCTTGTCAGGTAGCAGAACCTCAGGGTATTTGAAATAACAGTCAACAACTACAAGGTAGAACTGGCCATTGAGGTAAAAAATGTCAGTTGCCAACTTGAACCAGGGCAATTCTGGGATCTCGTGGGAAATCACTGGCTCCCTGCAGTTGCTAGGCGGGAATTCCTGACATGGTGCGCAATGTTCAACCCATTGCTCTATGTAGCATTCATGTTAGGCTAGCACATGATTTGATGAGCCCATGCCTCTGCATGTCTTGATGGGAAAAGTGAAGCAGGGCCACCATGTAAGACCATGTACCTTGGGGAATCAATATTTTAGGGCCAATCATAAGTAAGTTATTTTCAATCCTGATTTAATCCCTAAGAAGCCACCAATAAGGTGTAAGATCTGGTTTGACTTGCTTTCGATGATGTGGTCATCCTTGAAGAGCCTGTAATTCCTTGTCCGCCCTTGTGTAGTCTTGCAGCTGCTTTAGCAAGGAATCACTAAGGATTGCTGTATGCATCATACTATAAATTACTTTGTCCTCATAAATGGGATCAGATGTTGAGGGTAGAAGGAGCATCATAGCTCTGGAAAGGGCATCAGCCACCAGCATGTCTTTGCCCTTTGTGTAAGCAATACGAATGTAATATTTTTGGAGCTGTAACAGCACCTTTTGTAGTTGTGCTGGAATCTTTCCAATACGCTTGGCAAAAATTGCTTACAGGGGTTTGTGGTCTGACTGGACTATCACTTGGGCACCAAACCCGTACTGGTGGAATTTAGTCATGGCAATTGTTCTCTTGGATAAAAGTACTAGAATACTGGAACAGTTATGATGGCTTGTTTGAAACTGTTTAAGGCTTCCTGCTGTTCAGGCCCCCATTGCCACAGTGCATCATTTCTACAAGAGGATTCGTAGAGGGGCAGTCAGACTTGATTCATTTGGTATATATTGGGCCAGGTATTGTATAGTCCTAAGAGTCTCTTAAGGCCTTTCTTGGCCTCAGATGACAGCATTTTGTTGATAGCTTCCACTTTGTCGTCATCTGGCTGGATGCCATTTTTTGGAGAACAGTTGGCCTATATACTTGACCTCTTCTATCAGGAACTGTATCTTATCCTTGTTGAACTTCACACCCTTTTGTCATGCTCTCTGAAGGACATGCTTTAAAATGGTGTTGTGTTCCTCTTTGTCTGCTGCTGTGATGATCATGTGATCTGCAATAATATGGACACTTGGGACATCACCAAAACATTCATAATTTTTCTGCTGAAATACTTCACTTGCTGACTGTATACCAAAGCAGTCTGTTAAAGTGAGATCTTCCCTATGGGGTGTTAAAGGCATATACTTCCACTAATTCTTTGTCCAGTCTTACCTGCCGATAGCCATTCTTTTCATCTAGGATGTTAAGCAGCTTCTTCCCAGCAATTTTTTTCCTGACATCTTCCACAGTGGGAATAGAGAAATTGCCTCAACACTGCCTTATTAAGATCATGTGGATCAAGACAAATACATAGTGAACCATTTTTTGTGTGTGTGATCACAAGGAGCGGGCTTTATAATGACACCTTGTTCTTCCAGTTGGTGAACTGTGTCTTTCAAATTATTCAAAATGGAGCAGGGGGATCTTTCTACACCCATGGACAACCAGAGGGATTGTTGGGTCCAGAAAGATGTGGTGAGTACCAGGAAATTGACCATGCTTTCAAAAACATCCAAGCCGTGTCTAAGGGGATCATCTCTTGGAGCAGGAACTATATGGGGTAACAGGTGGACTTGCCTGAGGAGATCCAGACTGATGCAGGCATCTCTTCCAAGCAAAGAAGGATCCTCATTGTCAATCCCATAAAAGGTCAGCTGTGCTTTACTGGGACCTGCTATGCAATGAGCCACAATTGCCCCTAATGGTTTTATGTGGGCATCTTCAAAAGCAATGGGCGTGACTGGTGTTTGCATAAGGTGCATTTTCCAATCAAAGCTTTAGCCACTGTAGCAGAGATGATGTTTGCTTCAGCTCCACAGTCCAGCTTAAAAGAGACTGGGAGACCTGCTATTGTTTCTATGCTGTGCCATGACTTAGAATGATCAGTACACACAGAGCTCATGAATAGCATTTTCACACCCTTTTCTAACTCTGCATGCTCTTCTTTCATTCTGCACTTTAGTAAAATGATCATTCCTTGAGCATTTGTAACAAATAACTCCAAAGGCTGGACACTGTCTAGGTTTGTGTGTGTTCCCACATTTGTTGCAAATCTGCAGTTTAGCTGGGGCAAGCATTTGTGTTGGGAGGCTGGCTGGAGGCTTGCATGCTTGTTGTAAGGAGCTGGAACAGTTTTACTTTTCTCCACAGCATGCAATGTTGTTTCCGCAGACATAGGTCTGGCCTGGGCACTTGTTGGAGCCTTTGCTCTGCATATATCAATTGCCTGCTGGAGGGTGAGATGAGGCTTTACTTGGAACTTCTTCAGACATTTTCTATCCCTTATACTAAATACAATCTTGCCCCTTAACATGAGATCCTGAGAAGTACCAAACTCACAATACTGTGCTTTTTGTCTATGCTTGGTGACAAAATCATCTATCCCAGCAGCCTCATTATATTGTGATAGGCAGAACTGGTATCTCTCAAACACAGGATACTTTATGGGTTCACAGTAGGCTTGGAAAGCTGTTTAAACCTCTGCCAGAGTCTTGCTGTCACAAACTGCAAACATACCTTGCAAATTATTGTAAACTTCAAGGGCTTTGTATCCTATGCAGTAAAGCAAGATTGCAATTTTGTAATCCTCAGACTCTTTATCAGCCTTGGTGACTTCAAGGTACAGTTTCAATTTTTGTTCCCATCTCCTCCAGTTCTCCCCTAAATTCCCCACAAAGGGTAAGTCTGATGGAGGCTTGAATTGCTCCATTGATTTACAAGAGAAGCAATCTGGAACCTTCCTATTTAATGCTGGAGAACCAAAGGAGATACAGGCCAATTTCTGACCCCCTTTGGCTGCGGGTTCCCAAGTTAGAGTATTCACTCAGGCACATGTTCTCAGGTACATTCAGCAGAGACAAGCTGGCTCAAAACATCAACTGTTTATTTACAAGGAGACACTGGAAACTGAAACAAGAGCTCCATCCAATAGGACCAAACTAAATCACACAGACATTAGGGGAGAAGCGGACTGTTCCATTACATACATATATACAACGGACCAAAGCCACCCAGCAAGCTTTCATGGTGTAGTGGGGATTTGAACCTGGGTCTCCCAGATCCTAGTCTGACACTCTAACCACAACACACACTGTCTTTCAGCTAAAGGTCTTTGTATATCATGAACAAGAAAGACTCTCCCCAAGACCCTTAAACAAGATCTAGTATTGTAGGAAAGGGATCCCCGATGTTTCACTAAAGAGTTAGAAACCATAGATTTCACCATGGCTGTCGTCACACGGGCTTTTTTTTAGCGCTAAAATGGCGCTATTTCCCGGCAAACACCCACCTTATTCCAACACTGATGCGATTTCCTCATTGCTGTTTTTTGCTTGATAGTTGCGATATTTTGTGCCTCAGTGTGAATGCCTCACATCGATGTATTTCGCCTTGCAACGTCCTATGCCCTCCCTTCAATCCCAGAATCCATTTCTTCCTGCAACTCCCCCTTTTTTTATTTTGTTATGTCCTTATAACGCCATAACGACATAACACAATGCAAACTTTCTGCTGAAGTAAAAATGACTCAATCGCAATGGCAGAGTCTTCAGCGATGGGGATCACGTCGGACAGGGAGTTTTCTGCGGGCAAAGGGCTATTTATATAATTTCAAAGTTGGAAAAACAAAAGGGTCGTAATGTTTTGCTCTAACGGAATGTTTATATGCTGTTATTCCGTTATAGCGGAATTAAATGCCAGAATAATAAAAAAAAGGGGGTGGGAGGAGCTGCTTCTGCGCAGTTAGAGAGAACAGAACAGAGTGCTTCGGTGTGGACAGCTGGTGGCGCGAAGAGCCGTTAGGTGACCCAAAGAAACGTTACTGTGCCAATAACAGGTAGGACGCTATATGCTGTAAATTTAACGGAAGAGATGCCGGTGTGACGACGGCCCATTATGTTGCCTTATATATTACCTGTTGCTTTAAATATGTACTCCTATATCCTACCTGTGCTTTATGTTATTCAATGTAAGTCCTAGAATTTACTATGTTCTGTTTTAGTAATTCCTCAACCCCATACTGGATCCTTACCAATACTATATCTTTGTAAACTTATATTCTTTTACCCCATGACATTGTTTATGGAATTGTTCTTGAAACTCTATTCATTTTCCCTACAACATTGCTTAAGGAAATGTTCTTGACACTGTATGGACATGCCTGCCTTTGTCCTTGCCACTAATTGTACTAATCCCACACTACGTACTCCGCCTTCAGTCTCAGTGAGAAAGGCAGAATATAAATAACATAAATAAATGAATAAAATAAAGTAAATAATGCCAAAGCAAACAGCACTAAGTTGATAAAATACCAAACTATATATTATGATGGGATCAGTGTCTGTATCCACATGATATATAGTTTAGACTTAAAAAGCAACTTCCTGAAGTGTGGGGTGTGATATGGATTAAAGTCACAGTGCAGGAATGGGGGCCTTTCCCGCTCTTTGTACTATTTCCTGGTCTATATACTGTCCCATGCAATTTACTAGTTCCTGTGAGTTCTGTTAGGGGAAAAGGCGGCATTTCTCAGGCAACTGGGTGGGACTTGTTTTGACTGGATAAAAGCACAGTTTAAAACAATTACTGCCCCCTTCCTGATGCAACAGCCCCATTCAGCATCTGCCCCTGTAGATCCATTTTAAGGCTAAACTAAACAATTACATGCACTTTGGATTTCAGTGCACTTAATAGTAGAATTTGTTCTACACCCTTTCACATACCCATCAACAAGTTCTATTACACCAGATTCAGATGAAAAACTGCAAAAGAAATCAATAAACTTTCAGTAGAATATACAGTGATAATGCTCACTTACCATTTTTAGCTGTTCTGTTTCCAGAAATTCTGCTTTATTTACGAATGTAGGTGGTGATGGCTGTTCTGCATTGAAATACAGGAAAAATATTAAGAGAGGAAAATATCTTTATTTATTTATGTTATTTATAGTCCATTTTCCTCAATGAAACTCAAGGCAGATATACAGTGTGAGCGAATACAATCAATAGCTTGAATATACAATAACAATGCAATAGGGTATAAATTGCAGAAATTTAAATACACCTGGAATCTGATATAGTGCTGAAGAAAGCATAATTGTTCTAATTTTCTAGAGACAAAGCATTGTTATATGAATTTTCATCACTGTAATAAAAGTTAGGTTGCCTTATAAATGACATGATTTGCTACTAAAATCATCTTTATGAGATAAGATAATCCCCTCAAAGGAATCCATTATAACATATGTCTATTTTGCTGTGATTCCATGCATTGGAAAGACTTCAATAGATATTTCTCAAGGAGTTGTGACAAGGCACTGCAATGATAAAATGCTGGTGCAAGGTTATTGGATCAGCAATGCAACATAATTGTGGCATGTAAAAAAAGTGACTTATACATCATGAATACTAGCTGGAACGGCTGGGGAAGAAAAGAACTGAAGGAGTCATGTTATGTGGTACATCTGTGGAAAAAGCTATTGCTCATGTTAAGAATACATGTATTGCATGTAGAGTTATCAACCTCCAAGTGGGAAATGGAGGTCTATCAGAATTGTTAAAAGCCATGATTGTAGCCGCCCATGCTGTAATAGCGTATGGATGGAAAGATGCCTCTAAATGGACTTTGGAAAGATGGAATTGGTATTTATATGAATGGATCCAATCAGACGTTTTATTGATACTAAAACAGGATAAGACATGGGAAAATAAGACGTTAGTGATAAGGAAGAAATGGTCTAGATATATAAGATGGGTAAGAGGAGGAGAGACCAACCAAATTATATTAACGAAACTCCAAAGAGTGTGCTCATGGTTAAAGATATAAAGCAGATGATTCTTATGGTCGTTCCTCCTGTGGGGGTGGGGAGAAAAGGGGGAAAACAAGTTTGTATCGGATGTATGGATTGTTAAATGTATTCTATATGTATATGCACATGAAGTATAGATTGCACGTGGAGGCAATATAAGGCATACATCAGTACAATGATTTTTTTTTTTAAAAAAAATTGGAGGTCTATCAGAATTACAAATGATCTCCATAACAGAAATCAGTTCCCCTCGAGGAAATGGTTGCTTTGGAGGGTTAACTCTATGGTACTATGTCTACCCTCCTCAGGCTCCACACCCAAACCTCCAGGAATTTCCCAACCCTGAGTTGTGAACCCTATTTGCATGCAAGTTTTTATTTAGAAAATCTTGGGGTAATACGACTAGCAAAACACTGGAAATCTTTCAGCATCATCAGGATATTAGTAGGCTTGTATTTTATTAGTAGTTATTTTATTGTATTTTATTAGTAGTCATTTTATTGTATTTTATTAGTAGTTATAGCTACTAATAGCTACCCAAAGCCAGCTCTAGATGCACAAACTTAAGTTGTAGCTATTAATAGGACTGCAATGGCCCAGAAGGACAAGTTTGTTCCACATATGATGTTGCTATAGCTACATCAGTAAAATCCACTGTTTTCATCATCACAACTATACACATCTATGGGATCAGGACCAGAGTATTAATCTGGTCTAATCTTATTAAAGTCAATGGGTTAAAGCTTACTTTGATAAGGTGTTCTAGTTATAGTAGGGGTATCATTAATCTGCTATAAAAACAATTTGTGAGGAAAGGAAAATTCCATTCACCTAACTAGTACCTGTTTTTCTTGTTTTGCCGTTCCTTTCTCCCCAATACTCACACCAATTTCTCATTTTACCCTCAACCTGTAAAATTATGGTGTGTAATCTCTCCCCAACCCCTCAAAATCCCAAATTTTTAACTTTTTCCTCAGCATGTGTAATTGCTCCATTTTCTCCCCACTTCCCAATACAATGAAAGAGCTATCCAGCCATTTTTTATTCTGGCTGTTTTTAAACTCTCCCATTATGTCCTGGGTCACTAGATCTGCTAGGTATTTAATATATATATATGTGTGTGTGTGTGTGTGTGTGTGTGCAGACATCACTTGTTACTTGTGTGAGTTTACCCTCCCCATACTTTTAAAAACAGTTTTCAGATTAAAACTTTCCTATCTGTACAATTGTGCAATTTTTTAAAAAAAAATCTGCATAGTGATACAAAGTTTGGATTTAGATATATGAGAATAATATGTGTATAACTGCAAAAAAGCATTAAAATATCATTATCCTTTTATTTTTTTTCCATTTTTTTGCCATTTCCTCACTGCTCCTTGTCACATCAGTGATATTACCACTCAAATATATGTTACTTCAATGTAGGTATTACTTCAATTTCCAAACATAGGAAATACAAAAACTGACTTCAGCATCATTTCTGGAAATGGCCACAGTGGAGCCTGCATTTGTAAATGGCTCATGAATCCTGCTGGACAACCTTACCTATACAGGGTTAAAAGAGGTAAGGCTGATGAGGCCATGTAATGGAGAATCAGCAGCTACTTAATATACTCTTTGGCTGCATTCCTAAAGCACAATTACTTGAAAGCACGCCCCACTGAAATTATCAAGACTTATTTCTGAGCAAGCATGGTTGGCATTGAGCTGTTATATTAAAAGTGTACCTTGGATCATGTGGAAGACTAACCTCTTTACAGAGGCATATCTACTGAATGAGCAATATATGGAAGCTCAAGAAGTTAATAGCATTAGATCAGAGCTGCTAGAAATTTCTGCAAGCTACTTAACTCTTGGTTTAGAAGATTACTGTGTCAGGAAGCCTGTAAGAATAGTTCTCTGAGATAAGTATGAACATAAGGAAAGAGGACACACTTTGGAAGATGCAGATAGTTACTGACAAGTCTTGCTAAAAATGCTGGCTGACAATGATACCTGAATAAGCCAATGAGTTCTATGGGCAGGCAGGGCCGGCACCTCCATTGAGGCAGGTCCGGCAACCGCCTCCAGTGCTGAGGCACTGGAGGGGGCGCCACGGGTGAGGGCGCACGCTGCGGAGCTGGTGGCAGCAGCATGCAGGTGGCTGAGCGGGAGGGATGGGAAGCCACCCGCGTGCCACCCGGGCCGCCTGCCACACCTGGCTCACAGCTACTGCAGCCTCCCAGCCCTCCTGCACTGCTGCTGCTGCCAGCACGCACCCCCGGCCGGCATCCAGGGTGGCGTGTGGAGCAACGGAGCAGGAAGGCTGGGAGGGTGCACCCACACCTCCCCAGCCACCCGCTGTGCCTGGCTGGGAGTGCACGCCAGCATCGGCAGTGTGGGGCAGTCTGAGTGGGCAGCCCTCCTGCCCAGTCGCCTGCCACCCTGCAGTCTGGGTGCGCCTGTGCGAGGGGGCAAGAGCAGACCTGAAGCCAGAAACTCTGGCACTGGCCCTGTGGGCAGTGTGCTAACTGTTCCACAAGCCAACACAGCTTCTTACTTCACTGCACCAGCCCTTTAGTTCAAGACCTGGGAATCAATAAGCATCACAGAACCTGGGATTTCACTCCTATCCCCAGAGACTTATCTTGTTTTCAAATAAGGCAAAACCAAGTATAAACTTCATCTGCAGATGTAATCTATACACTTCATTAAGTGAACACATGGAGTTTACAAATTTCCCCCCCCCTTGGAAATTAATTTAAATTCAAGTGTTCTGAGTGCCATGTTTCACAGGCTTAAATTCAGAAAATTCCAATTGTTAAGAGCTTCTGGGTTGTTTTGCTAACTCAGCTAAATTACTCATTCATAGTATTTCTTCACTGTGCCAGTACGCTGAGCTTTCATTATTACTATTCATATGTACCATAAAATAATATTATATGAAACAATGTTATGAGAACCTTGAGCTGGCATTTGATAACTCTAACAACGCAGTCATATAATCCCAAGACATTTTTCTGACCCTGTAAACACAGCATTGTATTTCATTCCAGAACTAAACCAGAAGATGGAGTTTCCTTCAAAGGATTTTACCAGACAAAAATGAACATAAAGGGTATGAAAATAACAATGGCTGTAGAAAGGGGTATAAACTAGCTTGTGTAATTTCATACCTAAGGTGCATTTCCCTATGTTTCAGTAAATGCTCGTAGCTTACAGCTGTCTGATTTGGATCTGTATCTACATCTCTTTTAAATTTATAATATTTTATTAAAGGCCTGTGACAGGGTTGCTAGCTCCAGGTTGGGGAATTTGGGGAGTGGAGCCTGGAGAGGGTGGAGCTTGGGAAGGGGAGAGACCTCAGCAGGGTATAGAGCCATCACATCCACCCTCCAAAACAGATTTTCTTCATCGGATCTGATCTATGTGGCCTGAAGATCAGTTGCAATTTCAGGAAACCTCCAGCTACCACCCGGAGGTTGGCAATGCTAGCATGTGATCTCCTGATTAAGAGCCAAGTTACAAGTGACACCTTACACAGGTTGGACACTTGTCAGCTTACCTCAAGTTTTGATGGGAAATGTAGGCATCCTGGTTTTACAGCTTGGCTCTCCATTACAGCTGCAAGACCAGGATGCCTACATTTCCCATCAAAACTTGAGGGAAGCTGACAAGTGTCCAACCTGTGTCAGGCGTCGCTTGTAGCTTGGCTCTCAGATGACCTGAGTCTGACCTAAAAGTTAGCAAAACCCTGTCAGAAAAGACAGGATGTGGAAGCTAGAGTTAGCATACATAATCCTATTGTCTGCATAATCAATGTTTAGTTTGGTGAAGATACTGTTTACTAAAGAGAGTAATTCTAGTTGTTCATGCAAAAGGTCTTTGTGAAGCAATTAAAAGCTTTCCTTGGGTCACTGATCAAAGGTATATTTGGGAAAGTCTACTGTTTTATTGTTCAAAAGCTATTCTTTTAGCTGGTTAAAAAGATGAGGATTTTTTTTTCATGGCACAATACAGTAAATACAAAAAATGCTGGTCAACAGAAAGCATTGTTCAGGCTTCTTGCTCATGAATATACTTCTCATGAGTTATTTACAAATCATTGTTCTTTGAACTTATTGTTTCTTGCAAGATCAGACATCTAACATTAATAGGTAACCAATAGCTCCTGTGATCCAACCAGAATATAAACTGGTGCCAGAGACATAGAAATTGCTTTGTAGTCTATGCAATTTCTTGCTTTAAATAAAGTCTTTATCTGAACCACCCAAAATCTCTGTCAGTAACAAATGCTTGTCTGTGTGTCTTCTTCCTTCCATATGGAAGAAATTCCACGTTTGGCAACCTGAACAGCTTAGAGTGCAAGAAAGTGCCCAAATCTTCCTTTTTGAATTTTTAGGAGCTCTTCCTTGGGGGAATTGTTTGCAACCTGCTAAATAAAGAGGCTTCTTAAAGGGAGAGCAACTAAAATCTGTACGAAGAACCAAATCTCTCTCTTATACAAAAATCATACCAGTGTATTCAATGTAAACAGTGCTCTACAAAATCACAATGCAAAATACAATCAATACAATGTATCAGTGTTTAGCTAAATACAATATAGACAGTATTGTCTTAATTTCATACAAACAGTTTTACATGTAACTTTTCACACAGTCCGGTAAATGATGGGAGAACGCTTTCTCTAGTCCACACAAAATTAAATAAGCTTCAAAGGAATATCAATGAGCTTCAATGAACATTTCCATAAACTTTTCAATAAACATTTCCGGTGTGATACCCCATTGTTGTTGTTCCATTTATTTGCAGACTGCTGGACTCTCAAAGCAGAGAGTTGTCGCACAAAATACGATCTTCCAGCTCCTCAATGTTCATGGATAAAGGAAGATAACAAAATTGCCCGACAAACTACTAGCTTGAGGTTTGTTTCGCACATGTGCAAACTCATGCAAGCTTTTTCAAGAGCAAAGGGAGTAGTCCATCAACTCATTAGAAACCCGGACGTTTTACACCCGCTCCCCAATGATAATGTTAGCCGCCAACATTAGCTGACGGTTATTGTTATCTTCCTTTATCCATGAACAATGAAGAGCTGGAAGATCTTATTTTGTGCAATAACACTCTGCTCTGAGAGTCCAGCAGTCTGCAAATAAATGGAACAACAACAATGGGGTATCACACCGAAAAATTTTTATTGAAAAGTTTATGGAAATGTTCATTGAAGCTCGTTGATATTCCTTTGAAGCTTATTTAATTTTGTATGGACTAGAGAAAGTGTTCTCCCATCATTTACCAGACTGTGTGAAAAATTACATGTAAAACTGTTTGTATGAACTTAAGACAATACTGTCTATATTGTATTTAGCTACACATTGATACATTGTATTGATTGTATTTTGCATTGTGATTGCTGCCTATGCTGAGAGTGGGGAGGGGAATCGTGGCGCAGACCAGGCAGAGACAAGTGTTGGGGTAAAACAGGCCACAACTTTATTAACATATCAATAGGAGCATTGGCGCAGCATGAGGGTCAGATCCCCGCACGCATCGGCTGGCCCGCCTGCCAGCCGATGAACCCCCTCAGCCAGGCTGAGGGGGGGACCCAAGGAGTGGCATTTGGGGGAGTCACCTGGGTGTACACCCCTGAGTGGACTCCCCTGCCACCTGGGAGTGAGTTTTCCTAGCCGCCCCCGAGCTGTGCATGCCCTTCCAAACTCACCCCCAAGATTCCTTATGGGAATCCCCTTAGAGGGGGCCTGGACGCACAGGTCCTGCCCCCCCAAACGAGATCTGACCCAATGCCAACCGCCTACAAAGTTATGATGAAAAGATTACAAGCCAAAAAACAGGGAGCGGTGGGTGGGTGTCCGAACTCCACCGGCGACTGAATGGGGTGGGGCCGGCTGCGGGTTTATAAGCCACGCGGCCGGATCTGAGGGAGAACCACGGTCCCGCGGTCCGCTCCTCAGCCCCACCCCCCAGCCAACCCCCGGCGCCCGTGATTGGACGGCTGGGGTTCAAGCTGATTGGCTGGGACTCGCCCAGGCCTGCGGGGCAAGCCCCACAACATGGCGGCCGCCACGCTTTGCCCTCCCCGGCGCACTGGCACCAACCTGGCCCCAGGTGAGTCTGAAGCCTTCGATTTTGTAGAGCACTCTTTACACTGTTTACACTGTTATGATTTTTATATGAGAGAGAGCTTTGGTTCTTCGTACAGAATTGTTTGCAAGCCTGGTTTAGTACAGAGGGTTCATGGCCATTAATCTAGCTCCTCAGTCTCAGTTGTGAAACTAACAACCTAAAGTCACTGGACTTCTGCTTGTCTTAAAGGAAATATCTGAATCTCGTCAGATTTTGGAAACTAAGCAGGGTCAGTACTTGAATTGGAAACCACCAAGGAAAACACTGCCGACGCAGGCAATAGCAAAGCACCTTGGCCTCTCACTTGCCTTGAAGGCACCAGCAGGGGTCGCCATAAGTCAGTTGTGACCTGACAGCACTTTACACATACATTCAACTCTTAACCAACCCTGCACATGTCCTCTGAATAAAAAATGCTATGATATCTTATCTACTGGTGGATTAAAAAATGGAGTGGAGCCATCTCATCACTGTGCAGATAGTGGTTGTAGGTTTTTCCATACGTAGGATACAAAGTTACCTGTGCTTTTCTACTTAGCTGCTTCCACTCAGCCATGGTTGTTGTTAACAGCTTGAGCTCTCTTCTCCCCCTTGGTGAATATAGATGGGAAACAATGTGCAGCAAACCATGGGCAGCAATTACATTTCAGACCAGTAATGATATAGCAATGCTAATTGTTCTCTAGACATGTTCACATTTAACCTAATATCTAAATGCTTTCCTACTGGCTTCATTTTTATGTTTAAGTTATTAATAAAAAGATAAGCTTCTGTTTCTGATGTTGCCATTCAACTTTCATTTCTACACACAGGTTGCTGCACATTCTCCTATACAATTATTGTACACAAATTAGGTCTTTTATTTATGGCAGAATACCTAATTCAGCTGAATAATGCTTTCCTTCCTATTGCTTAATAATAATTGTATAAGTGAAGGGACACACACAGGTCATTAATATTGTTTAGTTGGTACTTACTGAACACTTTGACTATTGTAGGCTCTTCAAAGACATTGTCCTCCGTTACCAGCATGCATACAAATCTCTTTTCATCACTAATTCTTGCATTAGTTATTGATAAGGTATAATTTTCTGAAAGACTCAATCGGTCTTTATATTCTGGTACATCATCATAATGTACACTTTTTTTGGTGGCGGATCTGAAAGCAATAAATACTGGAGCCTTGTTTGCAATTTCCTAGAATGAAAAAGGAAGGAGGGGGATTAAGTGTTGTTTGCTGATGTAATACTTTTTAAAAAAAAAGTTATACAAGATCAATTACTAACGTGTTTTAAATAGGGACGTACGAAGAATTGTACTCTTTCATCAGTTCAGCTTGATCCTGATTCAAGTGGTTTCTTTTAAACTGTGCGATAAAATTAGAGCTACTGAAGATTTATATAGGTGTATTGTCGAAGGCTTTCACAGCCGGAGAACGATGGTTGTTGTGGGTTTTCCGGGCTGTATTGCCGTGGTCTTGGCATTGTAGTTCCTGACGTTTCGCCAGCAGCTGTGGCTGGCATCTTCAGAGGTGTAGCACCAAAAGACAGAGATCTCTCAGTGTCACAGAGAGTGACACAGAGAGTGACACAGAGAGTGACACTGTGACACTGAGAGATCTCTGTCTTTTGGTGCTACACCTCTGAAGATGCCAGCCACAGCTGCTGGCGAAACGTCAGGAACTACAATGCCAAGACCACGGCAATACAGCCCGGAAAACCCACAACAACCATTTATATAGGTGCTTTGCAAGAAAAAAAAAGATGCTTACTTCTCCACATTTTGAGATTAAGTAGCTTGTTTTCTACTACTATTTGCTATTCTGATGGCTGGCCAAAATTTACAGAATGTTGCAAATTTGAAGATAATTTCAGGCTATAGAGGTTCAACAGACTGGAAATGTTAGTTTTATATTAAAGCAGTTTGCATTTAGTTTTTGATTTTCTATCCCCTAATAATTTGCCATCATCCACAAACTCTGCTGACACAATTTACATGTCACAGGACATTTTAATCAATTGAAAAATTGTTAACTGCAGCTGTAAAACAACCATAATTTAGTCAAACTAAACATGGTGATTTTTTTTATATTTAGGGAAGAAAAAACTTTAATACAGATGAACCCATAAAAATCCCAAACATTTACAGTTTCTGTAGATTTAAGTCATACTGAGTTTTCAACGTGCACAATGTAAAATATTTTAGAGCAACCGAGCTCTGAATAAATATTGTAATTGTTGCGATGGTAGACATTCAAATTATTAATATTTTGCATTGTTTTCTACTTCATACACCTCTCTAGAGGTGTTTTAGGAATGAGAGAAGTTAGCTATGTTAGTCTGTGGTAGCAAATTCAAAAAGAGTCCAGTAGCACCTTTAAGACTAACCAATTTTATTTTAGCATAAGCTTTCGAGAATCAAGTTCTCTTCGTCAGATGCATCTGACGAAGAGAACTTGATTCTCGAAAGCTTATGCTAAAATAAAATTGGTTAGTCTTAAAGGTGCTACTGGACTCTTTTTGAATTAGGAATGAGATTAAGTGTAATTCTGAAGTGATGCAAAATGCATATTGACTACATGCTCTACAATTTGCACACATTTTTGAGTCAATGCATGCATTCAAATGTCATGAACAAGCTTCAGTTCTTTTGGGATAAGAATGAGCCTGGTTTATACTTGGTCTCATGTGTTCCTTCCTCCCCTCAAGTGTGGTGCTGAGACTGAGGACTTTCTGGTTTAGGAAGTGTTTGATATAATTGCAATTTGATGGACTGTCCCAACTGAGTGTTTTAATGCAGTTTTTTGTTCATCTGTAAAAAAGGATTTTAAATTACCCTGTACACTGTGGTTCCTAGAGTATCATTTCACTTACACATTTAACACTGCAAAAGTAGATTTCATCATTGGCCTCCAGCAAGAGCTTAAGAGATTTTGTGTTCTCTACCTTTTTTTCCTGTAAGCACAAGACACTTGCACAAGCAGAAGCAGCACTGTTCATAGTAAGAGAAAGCTAGCGCAAACAATAGTGCAAATGCAAGTTATCCTGTATGCACGAACACAGTATGGAAATGGAACTATGGTTGTCTTTAAATATTCTGTAAGCACTGCATAGGATCCAAGTGCAATCCTAAAGAAAGTTATTCCAGTCTACGGCCATTGAAATCAACGGGCTGAGACTGGAGTAACTCTCTTTAGGATTGTACTGTCAATCTGGTTTAGGGTTGCCAGGGCACAGCTGGCATGCCTGGAAACAATCAAAGTAAAGGGACTGGAATCAGTAGAGCAGTGAAAATGCAAATTTGCAGATCTGAACCTAAGAACTATTCTGAACCGATACGTACAAGCAGTAAGGCATTCCTTAAAATAAGCTGAGTGCAAAAGACCTTGTGTTCCTCAGAAGCCATATAATGGCTATGACTTTAGTTCTTGTGCAAAAAAAGAATCACATCAACCACAACTTTGGGATATGTTAACAAAAAGCAGAGTTGACCTGTTGTATTCCACAATGCTCTCAAAACACACAATTGCTGGTTTCATCACTTTCTCTCTTTTTGCACTGGTTCCTCTTTGTATGCACTATGTAATCTCAGATGCAAAATGACAAATGGACACAGATGCTCTGAACTTGTTTTATATTACTATAGTGAGCAAAAATTTAGCAGTACGTGGACTGGTATGATAATAGTAAATGTTGAAACATTGTGATAAGTGTTTCACCTGAATAAAGTATCCTCTGATACTCCAGTCTAAGCCCATGGTAAATCTATGCTCAGTTCATACATAATATGAAACTAACTGAACTTGCAGATTAATCACTAAATCCTGGACTACTTTGAAAAATGACTGGTTTCATCAAATTTTAACTGCTGTATAGCCCAGGAGTGCATGATGAGAGCACTGGGAAACAAGCCCTGATGTCCATGTTTATATGTCACACTAAACCACAGTTAAAACTAACTCTGGTTAGTACACTGATTTTAAAGGATAGTTTTAGAGCCTAGTTTGACATATCCTAACCAAACATAGTTAGTGGAAAAACTCATGGTCAGACAATCACCATAACCATTGTTTGCTTAATAAACTGTGGTTTTGTGTAATAGCTGAACCTAGCCCTAGACTTTACCAAAATTATTAACCAGTAACAATGGTGGTTCTGTATTCATTTATGCTAAGAAATGTGAGAGATCTTAATGTTTCAGCAAAAAAATTCTCACGACATGAATATTTTTAACTGTACAAAGCAAAAGAATTTTACCTTTAGTCTCAAAAATGTTCTGACAGAAATAGAAATAATATCACAACAACTTCACCTCTGGGTGTGATGTCATCGCGCCACCCTTGAGAGCACTCTCACACTTCTCAGCAGGCTGATTTTGGCCCAAAATGGGACAAATCGGGCCCATTTGGGGCACAAATTGGCCTGCTGAGAAGCGTGCACTCCCACGCCTGCATGACGACATAACTTTTCAGAGGTGATGTCATCAAGCAGGCCATCCCACCAGGAGGTTAATCCCTAGTGCCAGCTGCCAGGGTGGGCCCAGTTATATCGTCCCAGCTTCTAGGCCAGGCCCAGTTGTGTGGTGTAGAACTTGCTAGGACTTGCAGGGGATATGTCATTTTCCCCTGTATCCCTTTTCTCACACTATTTCCTCTTTCCCTCCTCCTGGCAACTTCCACATTGATACTTTTTCCTGCTTCCATCCATCTTACTACCCACCAAATATCCTACCTTTCATCTGCCCACCATCTTCAGCTATATTTATTATTGATTTATTTCATTCATACCTTGCCTTTCTTCACAATGGGTAACCAATGCAATTGACATTATTCCCATCTCCTCCATTTTATCCTCACAACAACCCTGTTTGGGATGAGAATGTGTAACTGGCCCAAGGCAACCCAGTAAGCATCCCTGGCAGAGGAGGGATTTGAACCTGGGTCTCCCAGACCCTAATCTAAAACTCTAATGACTACACTATACAGGCTTTTATATGGTGGCTGCTGTCGAGCAGTAGTAGTAGTAGTAGTAGTAGTAGTAATAACAACATTCAATTTATATACCGCACTTCAGGATGACTTAACACCCACTCAGAGCAGTTTAAGTATGTTATTATCCCCACAACAAAACACCCTGTGAGGTGGGTGGGGCTGAAAGAGCTAGAAGTATGACTGAGCCAAGGTCACCCAGCTGGCTTCAAGTGGAAGAGTGAGGAATCAAACCCGGTTCTCCAGATTAGAGTCCTGCGCTCTTAATCACTACACCAAGCTGGCTCTCAGCTAGATCTTATTGAATCATGCAAGCTGGATCTTATTGAGTCATGCAAGTTGGGTGGTATCAAGTCACCTGGTGGTTGCTGGCCAGTTCTCTCTCCAAGGCCAAAATAGCCTTGGAAAGGGCCTTGTCCCTTCCACTGCCTTTTCCTGACAGAAATCAAGGCTTGAAGGCATGCAATACTATTGTGGTTGACTAGCAACAGTTAGCAAGTTCCTTTGTTTCTTAAAGCTATAGGTGCTATTACTATTATTTTAACTCCCTGAAGTTTTTTTTTTTGATTTACCTGTAAACCTGAGGCTTTTTCAGGTTTATAGAAAGATTTGTCTTGTCTGTCCATAGTTCCAGTCTCTGGATTTAAGTATCCTCAGATTTGGTCATGTTGAGAATTAGACATATTGATAAGTGAAGTACCCACAAGAACTGGTGGGTGGCATCTCATTTCCCCGTCCTATTTTCTCCTTCCCCTTCCCTGAAAGACTCCATAGCCTGTCTCATATTCCTGATAATTTCAGGTGGGTAGCCATGCTGGCCTGCAGTAGGAGAGCCAGATTTGAGTGTAGTAGCACCTTCCAGGGTATAAACTTCTGAGAGTCAAATGTATCTGATGAAGGGAGCTTTGACACTCAAAAGCTAATGCCCTGGTAATTTTGTTGGTCTTTAAGGTGCTACTAGACTCAAATCTTTCTCTTCTCCTTTTCCTGCTTCCTTTAATCCTTTCCTTCCAACAGCCAGCCTACTTTTGTCTGCCTCCCTGTCTTCAGCTTTCCCTCCTTCCTTACCCTGGCAGTTTCTACCCAGGAAAACTAGGACTGCATGTTGTCAGCTGCCAGCCCAGTTGCGTAGCGGAGAACTAGCAAGAACGTGTGAATTTTTCCTTACATTCCCTTCCCCAATCTATTTCCTCTTGCCCTTGTCCTGGCAACCCCAATATCCTCACACTGTTCCCTGCTTCCTTCTCTGCTCCCCACCCACTTACCTTTTATATGCCCTCCATCTTTAGCTGTATTTATTATTTACTACCTTTATTCTCCACTTCACAATGAGGACATAAAGAAGCTTGTATCATTCTTCTTTCCTTCATTTTAGCCTCACAACAACTCTGTGAGATAAATTAGACTGAGAACGTGTAACTGGTTTAGACACGCAGTGAGTTTCCATGGCAGAATGGTAATTCAAACCTGGATCTCCTAGATCCTAGTCTGAAACTCCAACCACTATTCCACGCTGACTTTTGTGGGGGACTGCTGTAGAACAGTAGCAAGCAACCAGTCCTGGATAAGTCATACAAGTCGTGTGGTATCAAGTTGCCCTGTGGTTACTGCCAGGCCTGGCCCTGATGAGTCTTCTGTCAAAGTCCAAAACAACCCTGAAAAGGATGCTGCCTCTCTCCCCCTGCCTTTTACTCACAGAAATCAAGGCTCAATGGCTGACAATACTGTTGTGGTGGCCTAGCAAATCCCATAATAGCCTTCCTTTCTTAAAGGTAAAGGGACTGCTTATATTATTGGGTGTATTTTTTTAGATTCCAGATTTTTCTGCAAACCCAGGGCTTTTTCAGGATTGAAGAAATATTTCTCTTTTATGTTCATGGCTCCAATCTCTAGATTTACGTATGCACAGATTTTGCTTTGTTGAGAATTAGATGCATTGACACTTACATATTTCCATTTTCCAAACATAAGATCATCAGGAACCTCTATACGGCAAGGCAAAATAATGGTATCTCCATATACGGTATTTACTGTGTACAATCCAAGGCCTGTTAAAAAGAGAAAGGAATACTGAGTACATTGTAATTAAAATTCCTAGTTTTTAATACAGCTGAAACAAAATTTGTTTTCAAAATCTTATAAATTTATACTTAAACAATAAAACTATTATAAAGTGAATCAAATATATGTTTTATTAATGACCCTTTCTGTTATGTTTTGATCTATTATACTGATTCCCTATGCATGCATTTAAAAGGACAACTCAAGTTTGCATAAATCCCTAATGTTCTTATAAACTTTTTAATTCCACAAGATATTACGACCTGCACATTTTGCAAAATGCTCAGTTCAAGGAAAAGAAATCTCTTTGGTGTCTTTGGAATCTATTATACTCAGCTTCAATTAAACTATCGTCAGTAAAAAGGTTGGGAGCAAGTTGCCTAATCTGGTGAAGATGGAAGAACACCGACCTGGCAACTACCATGACCTGGGCCTCTATTGATAAGGAGGCATCCAGGACTATGCTCAAACGCCTCAAAGTCAACACTGGTGCAAGCAACGCCCCATCAAGGTTTGGGAGTCATAGTCGGAGTGAACATTTTTTAAAAAAATAAATGTTTAAATTCTTAAATGATGGTATCTATATGGTTAGTATTTTACATGTATAAATTGGTTAGTATTTTACATGTATAAATTAATCCAAAACAAATAAGAATGGTCTGGATAGCCTTTCCCCTAATTTGGAGAAAATAATAAGAGTTATTTTGCATGTAGCACATTCCCCAACTGTCCTTATTAACAACTGACAATGCTTAATTATCTGGTACTTATCCATGGAAAACAATTGTACCAATTATGTTTTTATTTAGCATTGGGGAAATTACAACTTGTACTAGTTTTTGATCTATACATCCAGATCTGCTTATGTAATTGTAAATGTTTCTGAACAGATTGGAGTTATTATTCTGTTCTACTTCTTTGAGCAACCTGGAAAAACAGCATATACATATTTTGATTTTCAAAAATGAAATAACAAGCACAATACATTCCATCGTGAGAGTATTATGCTAAACATTTAAATTTTAAAAAATGTATAATCCTAGACTGACAACACCCCAGGTTTAAATAGCATGCACTGCTTTCCTAAGAGTTACTCCAGTCTAAGCCCACTGAAATCAATGGGCCAACGCTGGAGTAATTCTTCTTAGGATTGCACTGAAAAGGTTAAAATCCAATGGAGCTATTTCATCAGTATAAAGATACTGCTCCAGTATAAATATACAGCTCCAGGATTTCTTGATGGAACCATCCGCGTTGGACTCATTCCAGTCCACCTTCAGGCACGGATTTGGCACTGGATAAAGGTAGGCATGCACTGCTGATTTTATTAGATCCGTCAGCAGCATTTGACACTATTGACTAGGGGTGTGCACCACGAAAAAATTCAAATTTCCCGCTTCTTCCTCTTCACTCACTCAATCCCCTCCTCCCCCCTCTCAACAGGCAGAAAAAGGCAGGAAGCTTGAAAGCAACACTTTTCTTGCTGTTTGCAAACAGCAAGAAAATAGTGTTGCAGCTGCTGCTGCTCTACCTGAAGCTTACCGAAGTGTTCTAAAAAGCTTTAGTAAGCTTTACTTTGGTATTTCTGAATCAGCTCAGCAATGCTGGGGCCAATTTGGAAATAACAATTCTTTCCAAAACAGGCCCAATTCAGGTTAAAACCCTGAATCAGAAACCCAAAGCGCATACCCTTACTCCTGACCACTCAGTTTGGGTCAATCACTTGGCTTCACTGGGGTGAGGGTAACTGCTCTGGCTTGGTTCTTCTCATTCCTCCAAGGATGCTTCTTTAGGGTGACCATTGGGGTGGACAAGTCAGCCTGGCAGGAACTCTCTTGTGGACTCCCTCAGGGATCGATTCTTTCTCCAATGTTATTCAATATTTATAAGCACCCTTTAGTAGAGATCGTCAGCGTTTCTGGAGTTGGGTGCCACCAGTTTACTGATGATAACCAGCTTGGTATCCTGCTGGACAAGCAGCCAAAAGCTGAAATCTCAGTTCTTGCCCAGTGCCTGGAAGCTTTGGTTGGTTGATTGAAGGATAGTTGGCTGAAGTTAAATCCATCAAAAACAGAAGTAATGTGACTGGTGCAGTCCACGGTAGTGGACCCTGCTCTTCCATCACTTGATGGAGTCCAGCTTACAGGAATTTGGGACTGTGGCTGTATTCCACACTACTCATGGAGAACCAAGTGTCCACAGTGACGATGTTGGCATTCTAACATCTCCACCGGCCCATCAATTATCCCTGTATTTGTCTCGGTCTGACCGTGCCACAGTGATTTATACTATGTTCACCTCTCATCTAGATTTCTGTAACTCTACGTAGAACTACTTTGAAGGCACTTTGGAGACTCCAATTGGTACAGAATGCAGCTGCTAGACTACTGACTGTTACACCAGGGTCAGTGCATATTACTTTTTTCTTGAAACAGCTGCACAGGATTCCAGTTGGCTTCTGAATCAAATTCAAGGCGTTGGTTTTAACCTTTAAATCCCTTAATTGTCTGGGATCCTCATATCTACAGGGCCACCTCTTCTAGCATAATCCCCTGCATGCTCTACAGTCTGCAATTTAGGACCTGTGGCAGTACCTGTCCCCAAATCTCTACTTGGAGTTTCCAAGCCTACTCATTCAATTCATGAGGATCACTATTCCCAGGTCCAGAATTTTGGAGGGGGACTCACTGGGAGGGGGAATATAATTTGAAATGAGATGGGTGTGGGAGGAGGATTGAACATGCTATCTCTGCCTCATTTGCTCCATGTTCTTCCACCCTATATAGTTTGTAATAGTGATGTACAAAATCTAGAGTGAAAACATGAGTTTATGGCACTCAAACCAAACAAACAGCTTCCCCAACCCACTCAACCAAATTATCTATTTTTATAGTGTCCTCTCCACCTGTTTAGATCATTTACTTTAAAATAGCCTGTGCTGGGCTGGTTTCTGAAATAATGTTGTTTAGCAAGCATATGGACTGGATCTAAGTAGAACAAAGCTCTCAGAATGAAATTATCTTCATAGGGATAGTCTCCCTTCCATCCATAGCAGACTTCCATTTTGCAATCATCTCTTTAACTTAAAACAAGTAATTGGCAAGCCTGTTCAGCATCTGAGAGGTCATGTATTGAAAGCTCTGTGCGGTTCTAATCTTTAAAAAAATCATCCGGAGCTAAAATCTCTTTTTATAGAGTAGAACATAGTTTTCTTCTAATTTAAAGTATGCTATACTTAGACCACTAGATGGTGCTAAAGAAATATCAGTTTTTCCTAAAGTTACATAAAGAACTCATATTAAGATTTGTAGATTGAGTTTCAGATTATATGACTCCCTCCCCCAATCCAGAGGAATAAATTCCTTTACCTAACATCAATAAACTATATTGTGAAAGAGCAGAAAGAAGAATGACATTTTAATTTTGCACATGAAATAAAGAGTTTTGATGCAGTGCCAAGAAAAGTCTGTAAAGCCATTTTGCTCTTGAATAAAAACTTGTTCTTGCTCTTTTAGAAGAAAAAAAGAGCAGAGAAATCTAACAGCTTTACAAGGACAAACACTAGTCAAAGACAGAATATTATTTTACACCTGATGAAAAGGAGAGTTGTTTGCACTCCTGCTAATGTACACTAAATATCATTACAAAAAAATGTCCTTATGGAAGTTTCCTTGTTGATCTCTTCCCTTTACTTCTCATGACTCATTTTAACTCTTCCAAGTTGTTATGGTAACAAGTGTACACTACCAAACATTCAACGTTTACAACTTTAGGAATGTGAATGAAGCCGGCTGACAACATTCAGGCTATGCTATCCCTAGTGGCTGTTCATAAAAAAGAAAGCTCCCATCTGATTTTAAACCAAACGCTTAAAAATACCATGTAAAACAGCCTGAAAGCAAATACAAATGTTTTCTATTCCTGACAATGTTTCCCTACATTCAAACACAACCAAATTGCATACGCAAGTAAATCCACACTGACAAAAGTGAGCAGTACTCTGACATTTTAAAGATAAACACATGTATTGTAGTATCAGCTTCACACCCACCAACCAACAATTTATAACACAGTGGGGACAAAAATGCTATGAAAAATAATCAATAGGTTTGTGATATTATATACAAAGGCTAATCACACCTAAAAGCAAAATTGATTGCCCTACGTCTATCAGCATGGCTGCAAAATGGAGATACACACAGCCTATGTAGAGATTTTTGTTAATTAAGTTTCAGGTAGGTAGCCATGCTGGTCTACAGTAGAAAGCCAGATCTGAGTCCAATGACACCTTAGAGACCAACATAATTTTCAGGGTATATGCTTTCAAAAGTCAAAGCTCCCGTCTTCAGATGTCTTAAAGTTCCCTTCTTCAGATACTTGAAGAAGAGAGCTTTGACTTTCAGAAGCTTATACCCTGAAAATCTTGTTGGTTTCTAAGATGCAACTGGACTCAAATCCTGCTTATAAATTCAGGGGACTCATCTAATATGCATAACAATATTAGTTTATAGTTTTCCAAAGAAGCTCTGAGCAAGTTTATTGCTTTTTAGAAGCATGGTTGAGTCATCAAGTAGAGGACGCAGGCCTTCCCCTCCCCAAATAGCTGCCACTCAGGATCAGCCAGGAGAATTAACCAAAAGGTTGGGTCATGTGAGGGCATCCAACCTCTTAAGAGACAAAACACTGAAGAGCAGCCCCCTTCTACTGGATATATTTTCCTCATGGCACCTGTCAAGTACAGAATATTAGTGGGAATATTAGTCATATTTAGGGGTGTGCACACCCAAAAGATTCGAGTTTCTTGCTTCGGGTTTACCTGAAGTGGGGAAAAATCTGGAATTACCAGAATCCCAAAGTGGATACTGGTATTTAGCTTGCTTCGGTATGCTCCATAAATATATGGAGCATACTGAAATGAGGGGGAGCAAACCCCCCACCCCTCACTCCCCTGGGGCAAACCCCTCCACCCCTACCCACCCAACTTACCTGGCTGGAAGAGAGAGGGGAGGCCAATCAGCTGGACAGTGCTACCACTGCCGCCAGGGGGAGGCTGGGACAGCCCAGGACCAGCTCCTCTGCTGCCACGCCACTGCCTGCGAGGCCCACAGTGGCCAGCTGGCTGGCGGGGAAGGCCGGAGCTGGCTCCTCTGCTGCCTGCGCCACCCCCTCCACCACCGCAGCAGCCAGCTGGGCAGCAGAGAAGGCTGGAGCTGGGTCCTCCATTGCCGGTGCCACCTCCTCCTCTGCCACAGCAGCCAGCAGGGCGGCGGGGAAGGCCTGGATCAGTTGCTTGGTGGGGATCTCCCTGCCAAACAGCTGACCCGCAGGTTTACATGCCCCTTTCCATGCTGCTTCGCAGTGGCAATGAAATGGGCATTTAAAACCCCGCCAGCTGGATCAGCTGCTTGGCAGGGATCTCCTCAGCCAAGCAGCTGATCTCAGCGGCATGGAAAGGGGCATTTAAATCCCTTGTCCCAAAGCTTCCTGAAGTGATACAAATCACTTTGAGAAGCCTTGATTCAGGGTTTCCAAATTGAGCCCAGCATGCTGGGCCCGATTCAGAAATCCTGAGTCATTGAGAATCGGGTCTGATTCAGTTACTTTACCCCTGGGGATGGGCGGTATATAAATTGAATAAATAAATAAATAAATAAATAAAACCAGAAACCTTGAACTTAATATTTTGCACTGAGCCTTTGAGGGAAAGTCTTCTTTCAACATTGGAGATTTGGCCAGAACTATGGGCAGACCATCATCTGCTGAAGGAAAAAGTGAATATGGCCCAAACACCCTGCACAATGGAGGGTCCAGTTAAAATGATTCACCCACAAAGTCTCATGGTCCCTTCTGGATTCCAAAATGCCTTGGAGGATTTTAGAATTCCAGAGACATGCTCCATAGAAGCTGTTGAAGGAGCATGGAACGCAAAGCTTCTTAATGCTATTGACACCACTGCTCCATGCTGACTCCTCTGGGCCTTGGGATGGAAGCCAGCCCCATGCTTTACCACAGAGCTGGCTGACAAAGAAGGTTGTAAGGTGTCAATAAAGATGCTGGTAAAAAACTCACAAGGAAGCTAATAGAGCATTCTACAGAACCCATTGGACGACCTATGAAGCAGAAATGAAAACAGTAAAGAAATGTTATTTCTTGGCAATCATTGCGTCGGCTAGCTCACAACCATCCAGACATCTCCTAACCCCTAAATTTGAGCCTTTACAGTCCCAAGAACTGACAATTAGCTGCGAGGCTGTTGCTAATTTTTTTGCTGATAAATAACATGAGTACGCTCTGATCTAGCTGCTAGCTGCAATGTAGATGAGAGGGAAGAAATGCTTAATACACCACCTAGTTTACATCTGAACTGCCTTGAACCAATTACTACGATAGATCTTAACAGGATCCTGACATTTATGAAAACTACTACTTGTGCCCTCGATCCTTGCTCATCTTGGCTGTTAAAATCAAGTAAGGACCACATAAGTGAACCAATGAGGTCAACTGTAAATCAATTGCTAACTTATGGCACCTTCCCCGGGCCACTCAAAGAGGCAGTTATCCATCCACTAATTTAAAAACCATCCTTAGACAAAACTGATGTGGCAATTATCGCCCAGTCTCTAATCTGCCCTTTCTGGACAAAGTGATTGAAAGAGCAGTAACTGACCAACTCCAGATCTTTTTGGATAACCATAGTGCTCTGGACCCTTTCTAGTCTGGATTCAGACTGGGGCATGGGACAGACACAGCACAAGTACCAGCCATGTCTCCGTATTGCTCCTCCTGGATCTATCTGCAGCCTTTGACACAGCAGACCATGCCATCCTGTTGAAGCATTTAGAAACAGAAGCAGACATCAAAGGATGTGCCCTGGACTGGTTTAAATGATTTTTCATGGAATGGACTCAAAGGGTTGCTGTCGGAGATCAGCTATCTCCAGAATGGGAGCTAACTTGTGGGGTTCTGCAGGGCACAATCTTATCTCCCACGTTATTCAACCTCTATGTAAAGCCTTTAGGAGAACTCATTTGCAGCTATGGAGTTGGATATCACCAATATGCAGATGACACCCAACTCTATATCTCACTATCCAGGTTCCCACAAGATGCAGTAGAAATCTTGGATCACTGCCTGACAGCTGTGGTAAAATGGGTGAAAACAAAACAAATTGAAACTGAACACAAACAGGACGGAAGCGAGGCTTGTTGGGAAGGCAGAGTTCTTGAAGAACATTGTACTCTCCACTTTTGATGGAGTTTGTTTGACCCTTGCAGACTCGGTTAAGAGCCTAGGGGTAATACTGTATCCAATGCTACTACTAGAAAAACAAGGCAACCTCAAAAACGCTTTCTGCAACCTCATTCTAGCCTGGAATATGGCTTCTTATCTCAACATAGCTGACCTGGATCCATGCTATGGTAACATCAAGACTTGGCTATTGTAATGCACTATACATAGGCCTCCCATCTAAGTTTACTAGGAGACTCCATTTGGTACAAAATGCGGTGGCTCAACTGTTATGAGGAATGAGCAGGAGCATGAACATCACTCCCATCCTGCAGTCACTCCATTGGCTACCTATTAGTCACTGTGCTGAGTTCAAGGTATTGATTATCATATACAAAGCTCTTCACGACCATGGCCTGGCATACCTATGGGACTGCCTCCCTCCCTATGCTCCTCCACAGCAGCTTCGCTGATCTAAACAGGGTCTCTTGCAGGTGCCACCCTGCACATGGGCAAAATCAACAGCAGCCAGTACAAGGGCTTTCTCTGTAGTGGCCCCTACCTATGGCTTGAAAATCCCAGCAGCGGTTGCCATAAGTCAGCTATGACTTGAGGATATTCTCCACCACCACATGGGACTGGAGGAGAAAGGGTTGAGATATCAGCATTCACATTAAGGCTTTGCTCTTTGGAGCAGCTCAGGACTTCATGGCCATAACAACTCCTTCAAGTAATATTGTATGCCTATAGCTAGTCATACCCTTTATTTGGTGTTCTTTTCAGGATGCAAGTCTGGGAGTGGGGATTGGGGGTGGTTTACCATATAGCATGTGGGGCTTAGACTAATGGAAGCTCAGAACCCCTGCATGGATGGCCTACTCTTGGAGTAAAATTGAACCAAATGGTTTCCTAATTGCTGTGGTGGGATTCTAGAATACAGGTGTGCATTTTGGAATTCCCAAGCCAAAAATATACATGGAAATAGTTGTTTGGGATCATTAGCATGATTTTCCAGAATGGCCACATGAATTCCAGATTCTTTGGCATTATGAAAAGAACCTCCCCATCTGCAAAATTCGTGTTGCTTTTTAAGTTAAGTTTCCATCATCTTAGAGCCAAGCTACAAGTGATGCCTGACAAGCTACAAGTGACGCCTGTTGCAGCTTGGCTCTCCATTTAATTGAAGTTTGCAGAGCGGCAGTCTATGGGAGGGAGAACATGCGGTTGGGAGGGGAGTGCAGGCATTGGGGTCTTTCCAGGAGCCCCCCTTCCCCTCTGCTGGGTGTGTGTGGGCGGTTTCTGTAAACTTCAATTAAATAGAGAGCCAAGCTGTAAGACCAGGATGCCTACATTTCCCATCAAAATTTGAGGGAAGCTGACAAGTGTCCAACCTGTATCAGGTGTCACTTGTAGCTTGGCTCTTAGGCAGGAGTCTTTTCCCCCCTCTGAATCTCCAAATTTTTAAGGCAGTGGCCCGGTGAAGGTAGCTTCCAGCTGCTGTAAACCTAGCACAGGTCCTGGCAGAGCTGAAGTTCTGACTTGCTCCTTCTCTTTTCCCCCTCTGCAAATAGGATAGCTTGGGGCATCATGTTCAGGGGCCTATAGAATTTGGCTCTTGGACTAATCCATTTGAAACTTGGTGGTTCTTCGGTGGACAGGCAACAGTGGACAGGCAACTAGTGCCATGGCAAATTCAGTGTCATTTGGTTGAAAAACAGCCACTCCATTCCCTCTCCAAAAAATGTTCCCCTTAGGGAATAATGGCAGAGCTGTAGATTGGGATGGGACAGGGAAGTTTTCTGCAAATGAAGCCTTCCTTGCAAAGAAACAAACCACAGACCACAACAAAGAAGGATGGTAAATGCAGAGTTTTCAGCAGAATGGTGAAAGCTGACGCTCTTCTCTTAGGGCACCGCTTGACCACCAGTTCCCACCGTAGGTTTCAGTAGAGAGAATTGCACCTGCGCCAAGAGGCACCCATTTTAGCAGTGCAAAAAACCAAACCCCTCTTTTCAATCTGCTTGAAACTCAGGGGACCTGTACACCAGTACACCATGTTCTATACAAATTTGGTACCATTATCTTTGTAAACAGCCTCAGAGTCCTAAATATAGTTCTCATTAAAAATAAGGAACTTTAACTCCCAAACGTAAAAAACCACACAGATTTGGATCCTGAATCAGTAACGTCCTACCCCCAAATCGGCAATCAATATCAACCCCCCCCCCCCCCCAAATCTGGATCATAAATTATACGGATTTTTTCTTGGAGTATACCACTACACTGGAATATGGAGAGTATATCTTATTTTTATCCTGTTCTTCCTACAAGGTGCTAAGTGAGGTGCACATTTTATCTTTACAACAACCCTATGAGATAGGCAGAGAGAGTGGCCTAGCATCCTCCAGTTTCACAACTGACAGGGAAGTTGACCCTGTGTTTCAATATTGGTTGTCACATACAAGTGACATGCCATGTTCCTTCTTCACGTTGGCTCTTGTCTAGCTTTCCCCTTTTCCTTTACAGAACTGAGAAACTGAGGCAGCACAGATGCTGGGCCAGTCATGGTTGGACAGTGGAGGAGGACTTGTACCAAGATTTAATGAATGTACAGCTCATTTTAGAACTTAAACATACTTAAAATGTGTGGCAGCAATAATAGCAAAGGAATTATCCTTCTCCTCTGCACAGTACCACCTGGCAATTCTGCTTAGGGTTATAAGAAACCTTGTTCATCTTGGCTCCTGAGAGCAAATAACAGACCTCTTAGCTATGACCAATTTGTGTAGTTCTTTCAGATACAAATAATTCATATTTGCTACAACTTAAACGCCACGACAACAATTACAATGATCCTTCTGGAGGAGTCCATTTGCCATGTTCACAAGGACATCTTTCAATTATCTGACAGTATGTACAAGTTTAAGATTAAAAAGACCATATTGCATATATTTGCACAAGACTTCCATTCATCTTTGTTCCATAATTTCAAAATGTCCAGAAATTCTACATCTCCAGCCCTGTGGCCATTGGCTTATGAGGTACCCAAGGTTCTATGTTGCCCTTCTCATTATTTAAAATGATGCTGCTTGGAGAGACTATCTGGAGATTTCAAGCCATCAAGACACACAGAAATAAGGAGACATACTAAAGTATATTGAGATGGTAAAGTACTTATCATAGAATCATAGAGTTGGAAAGGGTCTTACAGATCATCTAGTCCAACCCCCTGGCCAATGCAGGAAAAGCCTAAAGCATCTCTGGCAAATATTTGTCCAACCTACCACATCCCTAAGCAGCTGATTCCTCTGCTGAATTACTTTTAACATGAAGAAGTTTTTCCTAACATCCCGCCGGTACCTTCCCTCCTGTAGTTTAAACCTGTTGTTTCGAGTCTTATCCTCTGTTGCTAATTGGAACAACTTCCTTCTCTCCTCTAAGTGACAGCCTTTTAAATACTAAAAGAAAGTAATCATGTCTCCACTTCAACCTCCTCTTCTTCAAACAGAACATTCCCAGATCCCTCAGACTTTCCTCGTAGCACTTGGTCTCCAGGCCCCTGATCATCCTCGTTGTTCTCTTCAGCACCTGACCTAATGCGTCCACATCTTTTTTGAAGTGAAGCCTCCAGAACTTCACACCATACTCCAGGTGCAGCCTGAACAACATGGTATATAGCGGGATAATAATATCCTGTGATTTGGATGTTACGCCTATGTTGATACACCCTAAGATTGCAATCTTCTTTTTTGCTGCTGCATTACACTGAATGCTCATATACAGATTCTTATTTACCCATATCCCAAGATCTTGTTTGCCCATACTGCTACCCAGAAGTGTATCCCTCATCCAGTATGCATGCTTTGCATTTTTGTTACCCAGATGGCAGTGTAAGCGGGTGAGAGCTGGCACTTATCCATGTTAAATCACATCTTATTCAAAGCTGCCCACTTTTCCAGTGTATTCAGATCTTGTTGAATTCTATCCCTATCTTCAAGGGTATTTGCTACTCCTCCTAGTCTAGTGTCATCTGAATATTTAATGAGTAATCCCTTTATACCCTCGCCCAGATAATCTTACTATATAATTGAGTAAGTGTATTTCAGACAACTCACTTTATACCCTGGTGTACCACCAGAGGGCGCTGCCATGGAGGGAAGCCTAGGCAAGGCACCATGTACCTCCAGAAAACATGCCATGGTGGGAAGCCCAGGCCAGGAGCAGGATGGGAGCAGGTGGCAATGCCCGCCTCCCACCCTCACACAGCTGGTATTAGGAGTGGAGAAGGTGGCAATGCCCACCACCCAACTTAACCCAGTTGGTATTAGGAGCTGAGTAGGTGGCCATGCCCACCCCTGCCTTCACCCAGCTGGTATTAGGAGCGGAGCAGGTGGCAATACCTAACCCCTGCCTTAACCCAGCTGGTATCAGCAGTGGAGCAGGTGGCAATGTCTCCCCCACCCCCTTTGAACCAGCTGGGATCAGGAGCAGGGCATTTGGTAGTGCCTGCCCCCCGTCTTAACCAAGCTGGTATTAGGAGAGGAGCAGGTGGCAATGCTCACCCCCCGCCTTAACCCAGCTGGTAATAGGAGTGGAGCAGATGGCAATGCCTGCCCCTGTCTTAACCCAGCTGGTATTAGGAGCGAAGCAGGTGGCAATGCCAACCCCCTGCCTTAACCCAGCTGATATAAGCAGTGGAGCATGTGGCAATGCACACCGCCTGCTTTAACTCGCCTGGTATTAGGAGTGAAGTAGGTGGAATTTCCCCTCCCACCTTAACACAGCTGTTATTAGGAGTGGAGCAGGCGGAAATGCCAACCCCCCCTCACCCGGCTGGAATCAGGAGCAGATCATATGGCAATACCTGCCCTCCTTCACCTGACTGGAATCAGGTGACAATGCCCCCCAACCTTAACCCAGCTGGTATTAGTGGCGGAGCAGGTGGAAATGCCTACCCCCCACCATCACCCATTTGGAATCAGGAGTGGAGCAAGTGGAAATGCCCACCTCGCACCTTCATCTGGCTGGGATCAGGCACAGAGCAGGAGACAATGCCCTTCTTCCCTTCACCCAGCTGGGATAAGGAGCAGAGCAGGTGGCAATGCCCGCCCTCTTCAACCTATCAGCAATGCCCATCCTGTCTTCACCCTGCAGGAGTCAGGAGCCAAGCATGTAGCAATGCCTACTACCCCTTCAACCTGCTGGAATCAGGAGCAAAGCAGGTGGCAAAGCCCGCACCCCCTTCACCCAGCTGGGATCAGGAGCAGAATAGGTAATAAAGCCCACCTCCCACCTTCACCTGTCAGGATCAGGCACAGATCAGGTGGCAATGCCTGTCTCTCTCTTCACCCAGCGGGGAGCAGGTGGCAATGCCCACCCCCCCCCCTTCAACCAGCTGGGATCAGGCTCAGAGCAGGTGACAATGCCTGCCCCCCCTTTACCCGGCATGTATCAGGCATGGAGCAGGTAGCAAAGCCCAAGACCCCTTCACATGGCCGAGATCAGGCAGATCAGGCATGGAGCAGATGGCAATGCCCACCCCCCTTCTTCACCAGCTAGAATCAATGACAGAGGAGGAGTGAATGTCTGCCTGGCCGCCCTCCCCTTTCTTGAGCCCATTGTATTTTTCCCCACAACGGGCTTTGTTATAATAATATTGAAAAGCACCGGGCTCAGGACCAAGCTCTGTGGCACTCCACTGGGCACCTCCCTCCAACATGATGCCATTAGCAAATACTCTTTGGGTGTGGTTATGCAGCCAATTCTTTATATATTTAATGATCCTTCAGTCCAGTCCAGTCCACAGTCCACCAGTTTACCCATCAGGAGGAATTCTGTCAAAAGCTTTACTGAAATCAAGATAAACTACATCGACAGCCTTCCCGCAATCCAGCAAGCCTGTCACTCGATTATAGAATGATATGTGGTTGGTCTGGCAGGACCTGTTGGGGACAAATCCATACTGACTTCCTCCATCACCACGTTGTCCATCAGATGCTTGCAGACTGATGCCTTTAATATCTGTTCCAGTATCTTCTCTGGGACAGAGATCAGGCTGATTGGCCTGTAGTTCCTAGGATCGTCCTTTTTTCCCTTTCTTGATGGTGAATAATAATAATATTAATAATATTTGATTTATATACTGCCCTTCAGGATGACTTAACATCCACTCAGAGCGGTTTACAAAGTAATCACCCTGTGAAGTGGGTGGGACTGAGAGAGCTCCTAGGAGCTGTGACTAACCCAAGGTCACCCAGCGGGCTACAAGTGGAGGAATGGGGAATTAAACCCAGTTCTTCAGATTAGAGTCCTGCGCTCTTAACCACTACACCAAACTGAAACTTAATCCAGACAACACAGCTGTGAGTGTGGAATAAGTTCAACATAAGAATAGTTCAGCCTGATTTGTATATGATTCCATCCCCCATCCCCACTTTTTGTCTTTAGACAAAAGCAAATGATCCAAGTCCCTCACAGGACAATTTATCAGCTCAACTTGGCTCACCAGTTGTGACCATTCCTGAAGAAAGCTAACATTGCCACAGTAACATATGCATTTGAGAACATCTGATTAGATTCTTATTGTGATAGGTACATAAGGCTGCCCTTGAAGATGGTTCAAAAATTGCAATTGGAACAAAACACAGCTGCAAGAAAGCACCTCTCATCTCACTAGCTTCCAATCTGTTTCTGAGACAAAGTGCCAGTTTTAATCATTAAAAGCCAAAACAGTGAGCGTCCAGCACACCTGTAGGATTTCCTCTACGTATACCAATCTGCTCAAACATAGTAGTCAATGGATGATGTCTTCTTGTAGGAACTGACTTTAACAACAACAACAACAACAATAATAAAGGACTGTTACAAGTACATCAGGTAGTGGAAGAAGAAAAGAGGGGCTTGAATGATTACATCAGTAGAAGTACAGAAAAATTACTTCAGGCTGTGAAAACAGAGAACATATTAAAAACAACTGAAACAGGCTGAGTACAAGAAGAAATAGTTTGACAATAGATTAAATGGCTGGAGGAACAAACCCTACATGGGCAACATCTAAAAATATTGAAGGAAAAAGTGACAACAGCCTAACTTGGGCATGGTTGAAGATGGGTACAATCAAGAAATAAACTGAAGGTCTGATCTTCGCAGCCCAAGAACAAGCATTGCAAACGAATGTTACGAAAGCCAAAATGCAGAACATCAGTGAAAATTCAAAATGTCGACTTTGCCAGTAAAAAGATGAAACTGTGTCCCATCTTATTTGTGAATGCAGCAAAATTGCACAGATGGATTACAAAGCTAGACATGACAGGGTCGCAAAACTGATTCATTGGTAATCAAGTAAAAAGTATAATCTGCCAGTATCAAAGAATTCATGGGAACATCAGGTGGAAAAGGTGCTAGAAAATGATCAAGTCAAGATCTTGTGGGATTTTAGAATACAAACTGATCGACACCTTGAATACAATACACCAGACATAACAGTTGTGGGAAATCAAAAAGTTTGGATAATAGACATTGCAATTCTGGGCGATACCAGAATTGAAGAAAAAGAACAAGAAAAAATGATTAAATATAGAGATCTTGCAACAGAAACCACCCAACTATGGATGAAAAATACAACAGTAGTTCCCATTGTCATTGGGGCACTGGGAAGTACTTCGAAAAACTTTGCAACTTATATGGAAAAACTGCAGCTTTCTGACATAACACCTACAGAACTGCAAAAGACAGTGTTACTTGGAACAGCATACATATTACACCGATACATGGCTGATACTTAGGTCTCAGGTGGAAACTTGTATCAGCTCAGGAAGGCCAATCAATGATAATATGCGCTCTTTATTTATTATTGTGTTGCGTGTAATTCGAATAACAATAACATTTGATTTCTATACCACGCTTCAAGATAACAATGTCACACTCTGTGGTTTATAAAGCATGTTATTATTATCCTCAGATTAATCACCCTGTGAAGTTGGGTGGGGCTGAGAGAGCTCTGAGAGAGCTGTGACTGACCCAAGATTCTCCAGATTAGAGTTCTACTGCTCTTAACCACTACACCAAACTGAAACTCAAAGCAGAAGAGCTCATTGGAGTTTCATGCATAGAACTAAGAGATATTTTTTAAAAAAACAGTAGTAGTCAGTGCAGTATCAATTCAAATCAGAAAATGGTGCAGCAAACATACAGATCCTTATATAGGAGCTGTATGTTTGCCACAATGGTGCCAACAGTAGTTTTGCAAGACTGCTACAAATCTTACTGTTTTGGTTGTGACAACTGTTGTGAGTTGTCTTGAACTCTAAAGGAAATATGGAATATGTATAAACAAACAAACAGGAGCTCCATTTAAACTAAGTGAAGCCCTGAAATCCATTTTACCTTAAAAGTTTAAGATATACTTATGAAAACCAGCTTGCGTACCTTAGTCGATTAAAAAAAATCTTACTCCAAATTCAAATTTCCACAAGAAAATTGACATGAAAATTCAGATCACCTCTTTTTATAGTGTAAAGGAATTCTGACTGCTTCCTGGATCCTCAAGAAGGCTGTTGATTCTTTAAGGTGGGGATGGGGGATGTCAAATAGCAAAATTCCAAAAGACTGGCAAGTGAAACCTCACTGGCCAGGATAGACTGCCACTAGTTTTTTTTTTAACCCACAGCTTGAGACCAAGAGGCAAGCCTTAAACCTCCTGCATACTAACAGGTGAAACCAACCTAACATGGTATGCACGTTGCACATGAGATTCAGAAAACAAGTAATTATGTAGTTTATGGCAAATTGGCTATGGTACTGGATTCAGACTGAAGCTGCAATACTTAATAACTCCACATCAATATAGGTAAAGGAAATTAAAGAAAATGCAGAAATAAGAAAACTGAAAGTGTGTAGGTAGGTAAAAAGGTAAAGGTAGCCCCCTGTGCAAGCACCAAGTCATTACTGACCCATGGGGGATGTCACATCACGACGTTTTCTTGGCAGGCTTTTTATGGGGTGGTTTGCCATTGCCTTCCCCAGTCATCTACACTTTACCCTCAGGAAACTGGGTACTCATTTTACCAACCTCGGAAGGATGGAAGGCTGAGTCAACCTTGAGCTGGCTACCTGAACCCAGCTTCCGCCAGCATTGAACTCAGGTCGTGAGCAGAGCTTGGGCTGCAGTACTGCAGCTTACCACTCTGTGCCATGGGGCTCCTTGTAGGTAGGTAGGAGAAGCAAAAATTACAGGCTAATTAGCTAAGCTAAAATCCTTGCAAACCTACTCTAGATGTTACCTTTCAGCAAGTCACAAAATCAAAATGGGAGCTTTAGGCTCTTGGGTCCAGAAGTCCAGAGAACAACAGCAAAAAGGACACTAGTGACAGGAATCCTCCAGTGACATCATATTCAAAACAAAGCAAGAGTTTATTCCAAGAAGGATTAAAAATGGTTCCCCCAGGAAGTAGTGTTCCCCAAAAGGTGGAAGATAAGACTAAAAGACAACTTTTTAAAGGCCAGCTGCCCACAGCAAGCTGTCCACCAACCAACTTAGCCAGTCAGAAAAGACTTAACCTGTGATGACAGGCTCTGCAGTCACTTGCCTTCACAGGCAAGGCAAAAATCGATTACTCCACTGCCATAATGCTGCATGTTAACAAGCTAGAATGCTGGTGTCAGCCTCCCTCAAGCTTTGTCCTTGAGAACTTGTTAAGATTTAGCACCTGTGGCCCAGTTTCCAAGATGAAGTTGGCAAACCTAGATTTACCCAATACTGAAATGTTCTCATAGGCTTTCAAGTGCAAATCACGTTGGCTTTGACCTATGGAGGCCCAAGTTGTTTGAAATACTGTCTTTTCTACTCCTTTTTTTCTTGGGATCTAAAATCTGATGTTATTTGACAGGTACCCTGCCTTCATGTGTTAGATCCTCAATTAATATTTGTAAGCCTCCTTTCAAACATTTAAAGTGAAAGCTTTCTCTCTGCTTCCAAAAGAAGCTCATGGCAACATTTGGACAGGCCAAAGGAAAAGTCTGGGTGCTGCTTACAAGTTCTCCTGATTTTCCAATGGCTGCTGTGACTATTACAGCTGCGGAGAATCATTTTATTTGAATGAAAGCAGCCAATAACAAGCATTGCCTTACAATGATCTTTCCAATTTCCTTAAAGCTCAACAAGCGCTAGGGGAAGTAGTAATGGGTGCCATAGTGTCCACTGGGGGCTGAGTTGGGCAACCCAATCATACAGGGTTGAGAGACATGGAATGCTGGAAAAACTGCTATTTGTTATTACTAGTCTTAGCAAGCTCAAGTCTTACAATGAGTCAGACCAATAATCTGTTCTTCAGTACTGCATTTCATACAGCTATGCACTGAAAAAATGGGACATTTTGGCAGTAACAGTCCTCCGTAATAAAAACTTTAGGACATTGCTATCAAATGCATCTACTTGGTTGTGCTGTAAAAAGAAAACTCAGATCTTTGAGTAGTGTATATTGTGATGAATGCTGTCCAATAAAGTATGTTGTGCATCAAGATTGGGAAAGGAATAAAACTGTTACATTAGTTAGCATGAGGCAAGAAATCAGTTAAAAGAATTTTTAAAATATATATTATGGATACCCTTTCCCAGTTATATAAATTCTCAAATAAGACCAAAGCATCTAGCTCTATTATTTTTTTTTGTCTCTGGTTATTTATTAGCTGTTCAGAGAACAAAGCTAGTTTGGGCTATCTTTTGTAATCTACACAACTTGGTTTCATTAGTAGAAAATGGTTTATTTTGCTTATTTGTGCTATTTCCTTTTTTCTTTCTGCATCATTCCATGCTCTGTTAACAGCTTTGTTAGCAGCTGTACTGGGGAATGTATATTAGAGCTTAATTAACCAACAGTTCCCACATTTGATTCATGGTCTCTTTTTTAAAAAGGTTGCTTATCTACATTACCCATTTTTAAAAGTGCCAGTATGCCAGCATTTAAATCTGAATTTGTTTTCCTAGTCAGGATTAACTAGGGCAAGGAAAAGCTAAATGCCTTGCTTACTTGATGTAAATATTTTATTACTCAGTTCAGAATCTGCTGTGAGCAGAAAAGAAAATCTTTTCATCTGGTTTTCCCTACTAAACCCTAGGGAGACAGCAAATGTATGCATATCTGCATATGTATATTTTGTGCTTACATTCGGCCATCATTGTGGAAAAGTAATTTTTTAAAATAAAGGAAATAATTGCATTCTGTTTTAAAATGGAGAATATACTGTTTGCTAAAGCAAAATGGAAGGAGTGATAGTGGAAATATGGACTTCCTGGAGCAATACACAAAATTTTAAAAAGCACTGAAATGAATGTAAAAGCTTTTTGTCAATATCATGGAGTGCAGTTGTTAAAAGTTTTAAACGAACCAGGTCAATTAACAGTAGGAACAGCAACAACTGAAGAGACAATGCCTTGTGGTATTACAGTTGCCACTGAGAGTTATTTCTCATTTAGAGGCAAATGAGCTTCCGTAGGAAACTGTCTATATTTTGATACAAAATGAAGACAGCAGGCCATTTTCAGCTGGAACTCTTTCCCTGCCTCCTCCTTCCAACTCTTTCATTATTATAACCTAATGTCAGAAATTTAAATAAGGTGTTATGTGAGATACAGAGATGCACGAATGTGCGAAATTAGAGAGCCTCACTCATATAGACTAACCAACCTACATATACCCATTTTAAGTAATTTAGTATGGGGATTTCAACACAGACATAAGAGTGTTATACTAATTATGTAAGAGAAAATATATCATATGAATATATAATACAATTAAACCTCATTCCCATTTCTCTACATGTTTTGCCTTCCTACAATAGGCAAAAGTTGATCTAATAAAAATGCCAGTGTCCAAATTCTTTTATACTGATCTATTATAGGTGGAGGCATTGCTCCTTTTCAGCTGAAGTTACTTAGACGCTGTTATAAGAGAGCTGGTCCATTAAAACTCATTATTTGTAGCTGTATTCTGTCACATAAACCAATACACCTATTTTGGGGTCATGTGGCATATTTTAACTAGTAATTTATCTAATATCCAAAATATTATTTTACATTCAAATTCAATTGACATTTACAGGCAACATGGACAGGATATGTATTTATCTCCTAACAAAGATAACGCTTCAATCAGAGAGAGGTTAAATGACATTGGAAATCAAGCCTATAATAGATTTCTTTCTTATTTACATTTTAAAAATATCTGGATATATTTTCCAAATTACATTCCCATTTCTTTCTAGTAATAAAATATTCAATATTGTCCTTATAAATTTAGTTTTAATATAAGTTGATATATTCTCTCCAGAGAACCCTTGACATAGCCAATATAATTAAAACTTCAAACTTACCTTTGGATTTTAATATAATGTGTTTATAGTAAAACAAATCAATTATTATATGTTTTACTTGGTAATAATGAAAGAAGGGTTGTTTAACACCCCTCACTACATCTTACTGATCTTAGATATCATGATGCCATCAAGAACACAGTAGTCAAAAGTAAAAAAGAAAGTATCACCTAGGAGATACAGAATATTCCACATTACAAAAGACAGAAATCTAAGAAGAAAAATAATATGTTATCATATTATCCTCTGAGTTCCTTACCCTTTCATCCCCCATCACCCACTTCAAGACCATGAGCAGCTGAGAGAGCTCAGTTGCCTGAGGTGCATACTTGTGATGAATTTCAATCCTTTTGAGGAAACCCCTTCTTCTCTAAACCCTCTCCTTGAGGTTTTGGGGTATCTCTTCTTCTGTAGGCAGCCATCACACCCAAGGTATCCCAAGTTCTCTGCTCCTGAAAACCCTCTCAGTGCTTTGAGTGATCAGAAAGGTGAGATAAGTGTCTCTGTGTGTGCATAAACATATCCAAGTAGGCTAGGTACCTGAGAAAGAAGTTCAGAGCAGTCATAGCACCTCATAAGAAAAAAACTTTTATTAACTAGCATTCATCCTACAGAAAAGCCAACACAGATGAAATAAGAAAATATCAGCATACAGCTAGAAGCAGGCAGAGTACTAAAATATAAACCCAAAAGAGAACAGCTAGCCAATCTAAAATGGGCATGATATTACTTTAACATTCTTCCTTGAAATAATGGGTGTAAAGTGGCAAGGACTTAACAAAGGTGGTTCTTCAGCTTTGGCACAGCATAAGCTTTTGCTCTCTTCTGTTCCTTAGTGCTTTGGTGCACTTTCTTCTAACAAATGGTCTATTTTAACTCTTTACTTGGTAACAAGTTAGTCATACGGTACAAGGTCCCACTGATTCTCACACACTGACATCATATACATCACTAGGTCACTCCCTGAATGTAATTCAGAGGGGGTTTTTTTTGGCAGGGTTCACATAGGTGTATTTTCCTTCTTATCCATGACACCAGTCACTATGGATAGTTAATTATGTCTATTAATATTATTTCTCTTGTTTGCACCATAAAAACTTTCAACCTAATTTTTTATCTCATAATAGTATTTTCTAGTATGAACCAATTTGCAAAACACCTAACTGAGATACATAGACTTGGGTCAAATCTAACAAGGTATAGAGCTTATTTTAAAGCCTACTCCATGGTAGAGATGGCAGCAAAGGTACAATATTTCTCCACTGCTGTTGCATCTTCACAGTGTCAACCTAGAGAACTCTTCTGTGTTGGGGGGTAGTGGTGGTCCAGGGACCTATTGGGTTCTAGCCAATAGATGGTGGACTGCTCTGCAGCCAACTGCAATCATTTTGCTGAACACTTTGTGGATAAAATTTCTTGCATCTGCTCTGATATTATTTATAGTCCACCTTTCTCACAAGGAAACAAGGTGGATTATGCAGAGTAAGTGAAGACAGTCAACAGGATTCGACATCCAATAAACAATGCAATAGTACTTGTATAATAGAAATCTGAAAACAGAATTGAAGCAAAACGTAAGTATCAATATGATGTGTTAAAATGATGAAAAAAATTACACAGTAGGATCCTACTTACAGCAACAGGCAGAATGAGCTATACACAGTAGTACAGATGATAGTCTATAAACTTTTAACCTTTCTTTTCCTTTTACACAAGCAGCTTTCTAAACCATTTTGTACAATACAACTGTACTATTTCTGTAGGAAAGCCTTCTTTAATAAGATGGGGCCACAACAGAGAATGTACATGTACTGGAAGTTAGAAGCGACAGGAGGATTTGATGGTCCCAAGGTGCCCATTTGTTCACTTGTGTGTGATACCTTTCAGCTTGTCTAGTTAGAGGATGTGGACAGGATTATTGGAAGTTTGAGAGCTGCCACTTGCTTGCATGACCTTTGCCTGTCCTGGCTGCTTAAATCTGCTAGAGGAGGTGAGGGAAGGAAGAGCTGGTGGACTAGGGTCCAAGAGACAGTGAATGCATCCCTGAGAGAGGGGGTCTTGAAGGGAGCCATGTTGCATAAGCTTCACATTCCCCTAGTGGGGAATCCTCCACTCCTAGCCTCCATCCCTGCCATCTCTCACCTAGCAAGCGGGAAAAAAGAAAATGTGAGAATGGGGGGAGAGTGCACTCCTGCACTCTTTGGAGTGCCCCCATGTGCCCCATGAGGAATGACATCATTCCTGGCACAACATGGAAGTAATGAGTCATGCTGGGGATGATTAAGTAAAAATTCAGTGTTTTGGGCTGATTTCTACGCAATTGGCCATTACTTCTGCATCATATTAGGAATGACATCATTCTCCAAGCGACTCTAGGTGCTCTGGAGGCACCCTCCCTGATTCCCCCAGTTTGGCCACCCCAGGACCCACTCCAAAAGAAACCTACCCTGGAACCAGAACTGAATAACTACTATCCAGTCTCAAATGTATTCCTGTAAGTTTAAACTTCAGAAAGTAATGTTTATGATGACAAGGGGACTATTTCCAGTTCCCATCACCACCAGATCACCATCACCCTGCCAGAGCAAAATACCTGATCAAGAGCATGATCTGCACAGGCTTGTTATTCAGGCCATGGTTGTTATGGAGACTATGAAATCCTAAGATGCTCCAGACAAGGTAGCCTCATATGGATGCTGAAGTCTTCCAAAACAACCAGTCTAGTAGTCCTCAACACTGCTTCCAAAACCACTTCCATTAAGGAGACTGTGGGAAGCAGGGTGGGTGGTACAGCAGCAGAATCCCAATCTTGTTTTGCACTCCCAGCACTAGATATACAGTCTCAAACTGGCAGAGTCCAGGACAGGGGACTGAACCAGGGGGTGAGAATCTCAATACTATTGAGACACCGTCTCTCTGCCTGTCAAGCCTATATGCTGATGCATCACTGAGTGGGGCATAGTTGCTCCTCCTGGCTGCTTAAATCTGCTGGTGGGGAGGCTGTGGACTGGGTCCAGAAGATGGCAAAGCTGGAATAGTCACCCCTGCCTTGAAGTGGGCATTAGTGCATGTACTCCTACAGAAACCTACTCTGGGCCCAGGAGAGCTGAATAACTACAGTCTAGTCTCAAATGTACTATTCTTGAGCAACGGTGTTGGCTGGGCAACTTTTGGTCCTACCTTGAAGGTAGGTTTCAAAGTGCAGTGCTGGGGGACTGCTGCTCTGCCCCTTGGCCTATGGGGTTCTGCAAAGTTTTATCTTGTCCCCCATCTTTGCAACATCTATGTAAAGCTGCTGGGAGAAGTCATCTGGAGATTTGGACTGAGTTGTCATCAATATGCAGATGACACTCAGCTCTATTTGGTACTTCCAGCAAACCTCAAGGAGCCTGGGGTGCCTTTTTAAAAAACAAATGTAACTAACAAATTTTGGCTGGTGAGCCAGTAGCTGCCCTTCCTGATCAGGAAAGATCTTGGCATGTTGGTGCATGCCCTGATAATATCTAGATTAGATTACTGCACTGTTTTGTTTGTCATAGCCCCAGTAACTTTTATTTGCCTTACTCCCTGGTTGTATTATGTGTGTCTATATGTTTTTATGGAATTGTTCATCCCCACTGTCCATTTTGTGCTTTTGCAAAGAATCATTTGCTTGGGGGGGGGTGTGCTATATCCTTTCATATAACTTTTTAGCCATATAACAAGAAATGGAAAGCCAGAAATTAAAGACATAGTATAATATCCTGGGTAACAAATTTATTGTAATGAATCCTACCATGCCATTATTACAGTCATTTCAGACAACTTTTTAATAGTTATCTCCCAGAATTATAGCAGTATCTTCTTACAACAACCATATTCTTGGTTAGGACTAGATTTTCACTATGTTATATATATAGACTCATTTTTTAAAAAAATAGATATTTTTAGTTACATATCAGTAATCCAAAGATAAATAGCAGTATACTCGATATTTTACAGCCTTGTGCTGAGTAGCAAGCCAAAAAAAAAATCCTCATATGCCTCGGCTTTTAAAAGTAGTTAACATTCTGAACAGAACTCATCTCTCATCTCCAATCATTTTCCTAATGGCTGTTCTACTTTACTCTGAACCTCTAAACATCTCTGTAATCCTCTGAAAGCTAGTGCTAGGGGGTAACGGCAGGGAAAGGCATTGGCCATCATGCTCTATTTGTTGGCAACTGGTTGGCTGCAGGGTTAATCTTATATTCTTATATACTATTAACCCATCTTCCCTCTTCCTATTTTTATTTCAGGCTTTTCCATGCTGTTCTTTAGTTCTAAGAATTTCTATCTGTCAAAGCACCTCATTCAAAGCATTGCTCAAAACTCACTTTCCCTAGAAATGCAAATGAAGATAATCTTTATTTGGGACATCCAAAACTCATAAATCAATGAGCTAGCTGTATCCAAAAAAGAAATTCCTTACCCAATAATAAACCTATTCTTCTTTGAAGACTCAGTGTTAGTAATTATTAGATATTCTTTTCTAAGTTGTATGAGTTTCTTGCTTTTTGTAATCAGTGGTTTAATACGTTTGGATTTTTTTTACACATTTTTCATTGTCGTTCTCCATGTAAACTTTGAATATATTACCTATATATAAAGAGAAGGTAAGGAAACTTCTGCTTGAATATGAATTACTGAAAGAATCTTCGCTCCTAAGAACTTTCAATACTTTTAGGATAAATTGAAATAAGGAAACATATGTAGTTTTTTATTTGAAGTTTTTAGTTTTTAAAGATCACATGACAGGAGGGCATGGCTGCCTGAAGCTTTCTGTGCTGAGAAAGACAACGTAGGTTTAACTGCTGGAAATACAACCCCAGCTAACAAATCGCTCTGGATAAGGAGGGATCATGAGTCTACCCACTTGTGCTCCGCTTGACAGCTCTGCTGAAGGTCTTACTGCCCAGGTTCGTCCTGGGTATTGGCTGAAAATTGGAGCATCTGGAGACCAGGAGAAAACATCTACTCGCAGCTACAAATGGAGTTCAAAGGAAAGCCTACCCATATGTCTTAAATCTAAGGACTTCAAAGAATTAATCAGCTCTACAACACAATTATTCATGGTGTGGTGAGATAATAGCTTTCCTGGACTTTATCTTTTTTTCTTTCTTTTTAACTGAGATAAGAAGGTTGATGATACATAATTAGCAGAAAGCTCTGAAACTACATATGTTTAAGAGCTTTCTGCTAATGATGTATATGAGAAGAAAAGATTTAATGAACTAAGGGGAACCAAAAGCTTAGTTTGTTTTTCTCTGTAATTTGTGAATTTGTATTGGGAGAAAGTGATTTGGCTGGACTGGTTAAAATAAAAATGCATAGAAGAAGCTAAGGTTGAAGCAATGGACTGGAATATAAACAAAGTGGACAGTAAACAACACTATCTGTAAAAAGGCTTCACAGATGATTCATCGAGAAACAGAGCCATCTAGCAGAAAATGTCTCAAGGTACAAGAAAACGACCAACCTCTATAGACACTCCTACATCCACAGATCTGATGCAACTAGGTGATAAAACAGATTCTTTTGAAAAGAGAATGGAAGACAATTTTATGAAATTTAAAATTGATTTAACTGAGCAAATTAAAAATACTCAAGATGCTGTTTAAAAAAATCCTCTGAGGAGGTAAAGAACAATCAAGTGGACATCCTGGACAGCAGAACAACAGTGTTTGATAGAGAGTTGGAGAAACATCAGGATAACTTAGTCTTATTGGAATTAAGGGGGAAAGAATATGCTTTGATACTACGAGGAGTTAGGGAGATACAAGATGAAGATATTTGACATAGGGTGGTAGAGGCCTTGGCAGAACATCTCCAATGGAACATTCCAAGGGTTAACATGGAATTGGATAAAGTATACAGAGTCTCCACCAGATATGCAACACAGTACAGGCTACCGAAAGATATCATAGTATATTTTGTCAAAAAGTTGATAAGAGATCAAGTTCTACAACATTATAAGAAGAAAATGAGAATACAGGAAGTTGGAGTTATTATTTTAAAAGAGATACCACTCAGAATCTTGAGGAAACAAAGAGACTATGTAGAATAGATAAATCGAATGTTGTTGTTGTTATTATTATTATTATTTTAATTGAAAAACTGAAACAGAAGAAAATCGCATTTAGATAGGACAAGTTGGAGGAAATGATTTTTACTTTCAAACAACAGATGCAGGTTGAATTTGGTTCCAAAAGCAAAAGATTTTTTTTTTTAAAAAGATACAAGAAAGATTTAGAAATGTTTTCAGAAGATCCATAACAGCCCTCATTGGAACAGAAAGATGAGGAAGAATAAGAAGATATGGACTCTGATAATAATTAAAAACTAAGTATGGATTGCAAATGCATAATGCGGAATATAAATGGGTCGAATTCTCCTCAAAAAGGACCGAAAATATTTCATTATTTGAAAAAAATGAGAGCTGATATTATTTGCTTACAAGAAACTCATATGAGAAAAAAAAGACATCAAGTATTTGGATTACAAAATTTTGGGAGAAAAATGTCTTTTCAGATAATAAAAGGAAAAATAAAAAGAGTGGTATTGTATCTAAAACCACCATTGAAACTATTACTTGTAATATCTGACAATCATAGTAGATTTGTGGGAGTGGACATGACATTAAATGGGAGCAAAATTCTGGTGGTGTGAATCTATGCACCAAATGGGGAAAAGGCGAGCTTCTAGAAATATATTTGGGGGAAATCAGTGGATTTGTCTTATGAAAATTGTTGGTTGATGGGTGATTGGAATGGTGTAGTTTCTCCACAAATAGATAGGTGCTCTGAGAAAAACATAAAAGATACTCAAGGCAAATTACCAAAGGTTTGTTCTGACATGATTGATAATATGGGTTTGGTGGATGTTTGGAGACAAAAAAAATGGGGATACAAGAGTATACACATTTTATTCTGAAAGACACAAATCTTTCTCACGTATAGATATGGTCTATGTATTGAAAAATTTGGTGACTAAAATTGTTAAAATGGAGATATTGCCAAAATCCTTTTCAAACCATAATCCTATAAGCGTAAGTTATAGAACCAAATCTAATACATTTAGGTGGCAATTAAATGAATCTTTACTACAGAAAGAGGCAATTGTAGAGGACTGTAAAAAAGGCTGAAGGCGTTTTTTGAATTAAATTTGAACAAGGGTACAAAATTGAGAATGGTTTGGGATGCAAACAAAGCATTTATAAGAGGCTACTTCATACGTCGTAACTTGGAATTAAAGGGAAAAAAGCAGGAAAAAATGCAAGATATTCTGCAAGAATTTTTTAAAAAGGAGGAAGAACTAAAAAATGTGCTGGGGAATGTTAAGGTACAACAAGAGATAAAATGCTTGCAATACTAGCTATCAATGTTAACAGTAGCAGATTTAGAGAAAAAAACTGAACTATGCTAAACAGAGAAATTTCAAATTTGCTAATAAACTGGGAAGGTGGTTGGCTTATAGACTGAGAAACGAGAGAAAGAGAGAAAAAAAGGATCTTAAAATAGCAAGATGGGAATACCATGCTAACAGAAAATGGGGCCATCCAAAAGACTCTTTTTAAGTATTATTCAAACTTGTACACAATCAAAAAGATGAAAACTGGGAAGTCATCAGGTCCTGGCAGACTATCTGGACGACATTATAAATGCTTTGAAGATGAGATCTTGCAAAATACAGTGAATTCAATCTTATTGGGAGGAAAGATGCCAGAGACTTGGAAAGATGCTAATATTACACTGATACTCAAGGAAGGGCAAGATTTGAAACTAGCAAAACTATAGACTCATATCATTGCTGAATAATGACTCCAAACTATTTACCACGATTTTACAAGAAGGACTTAAGTATGTTGTCAAATGCTTTATTCATGAAGATCAAAGTGGTTTCTTACCCAAAAGACAGTTGAAAGACAATGTCAGAACTGTATTGGATATAGTGAAATATTTGGATAAAGACAATGAAAAACAAGCAGCTTTAATTTTCTTGGAGGCTGAGAAGGCCTTTGACAATTTGAACTGGATTTTCCTGTTTGAAATTTTAGAAAAGATTAATTTTAGCGAGAATTTCATAAAATGAGTGAAATCAATCTACACTTCACAGAACGCTAACATTATTGTTAATGGAGAATTAACTAAAACATGTGAGATTTAAAAAAGGAATATGTCAAGGATATCCGTTGTCACTGCTCCTTTTCATTTTGGTGTTGGAGGTTTTCAATAGAGACATTAAACAGGAGGAAAGGATTAGAGGTGTAAAAACTTAAAAAGAGTCATACAAATTAAGAGCCTTCACAGATGATTTAGTTTTAATCCTAGAAGACCCATTAGAGGGGATGGAAATATTGATAGAGAAGTTGACAGTTTGGTACTCCGGCAGTTTTCAAAATAAATGAACAGAAAACAAAAATGTTAACGAAAAATATTGATACTAAAACCCAGGAAGAATTGATGAAAATAACAGGTTTTAAGGCTGAAAAAAAGGTAAAATATTTAGGTATCACACTGTATGCTATTTCAAAATAATTATGTTAAGACATGGAAATAAATTTAAAAAGACATGTTAAGATGGAATAGAGTACAATTGTCCTTGTTGGGGAGAATATTAGTTATCAAGATGTTTTACCTAGGTTTAAATCAGATAAAAAATTATGGGGCTTTGGTTACGAAAGGACAGAGTTTGAAAAACAGATTTGTACAAATGATAAACACGTTATTTGTAAGAGGTATAAACTTTTGTTGAAATTTGAAACAGAAGAAGAATGTGTGAAAGATTGTCTCAACTGCACATTTCCCTTTAATTTAATTGGGCACATGACTTTTTTGCATGGTGCCATGATTAAATTGGGGAAAAAACATATATAGATTTTTTAGTAGTATAAACGCCATATTTATGGTTATCCTCCTCCAGTGAAAAACTACTATGAAAATATATAGAAACTGTAAAACTACATTTGGCATTGCTTCTGTCGTTTATGTTAAATGAAAGTAGTAAATTTTAATTTCTCAATTAAAATTCCTTAAACATGGACTGAATGCTAAAAATTGCATTCTTCTATTTAAATTAGGATGCTATAATAAAGTATTATTAATTTTCAAGCTGGGAGTTGACACACTGCATTTATCTTGTCCTGCTGTCTCAGCATAAATCTATTATGTCTTCTACAGATTAGCTATTAATAAGATGGCACAAAGAAATTATATAGAAGGCTGTGAACTGTTGATGAACATTTCTTGCATTTTCCATGTTTGTCATAAATAAGATTTTTCCCCCTAAACCAAATGCTTTTTTTATTTTTACATGAAAGGAACAGAAAAATAATAATATGAAGTAAATTCATTTTCTATCCTTTTCTCACAGTCTTTTACATTACACTGGTAAATCATTATTGCCAGAAGAAAAAGATGAGAGAAGAAATGTCATAAAAAGAAGCAGAGACTGTAAGAAAGTGAACACCAGGTGAACAGTGAAGGATTAAGCAAGCTGTGGGACACTTGGAGGAGGCCCTTTATGCGTGAGTGAGGATTGGTATAGTAATGCTGTCAGAAGGTGGAGACAGGAAGAAAGGAGGATGAAAATGTACCACACATTATGGCATTTGGGAGAGAGGTACCACTACCAGATTTGTAAAAAATAGGCTTGTAACTTTTAAAACTTATTTGCAAACAAGATGTACATTTTCTGATATTATAATACCACCCCCTCTAACAGTGAAATCCACAGCAGAATTACTCCAGTTTAAGCTGGAGTGAAACCAATGAGCTTGGACTGGAGTATCTCTGCTTAGAATTTGTGTATGGCAGAGTTTGAGGAGATCCACATCAGGGCTACTGCATGGCCTGGCTGGAACAGTGAAGACTGATAGCTCAAGAATGAAAAGAGTTAAATGCTACATTTAAGCATGTAAGGTGAACCCTTAATGTCTTTTTAGTTGCTAGATTTGAATACAATCATACCAGAAACAAATCTCATATCACTGCTTACTGGCAAGAACAAATCATTTTCAGAATCCGTACTGTCTATGGGTGAATAGAGAGAACAAACTTGTCAAGAGAGAAGGTTTTCTACCAAGTGGCATGGGACATCTATATTAAAATCCAGGTGGAATGGGGTGGGGGGACACACCATATATTTTCAGGCATGGTGAATCTTTAGTTATTTACTTAGTGGTAAAGCTTCTTTACATTTTCCATGTGGTGGGGTTGTTGTATCCACCCCGAATGGATATGTAGTTGTTGCCACACAGCCAAGATGGACTGGAGATAGCAGCAATAAAAGGTGTACATTGATTGAAATCAAAAGGTGTTTTATATGCATAATGTCTAAGAATTTAACTAGAACAAATCCCCTAGGCTTTTTAAAGTGTAAATGGTGCTGCAGAAAAATAGGGTGAAAATTTTCCCTCCTAACCAGTTTTCCTAACTGGACTCTCTTCCTCAGCTCTGATTTGCCCTGAAATGGAAGTACTCAAGTACCAGCAAGGTGTCTAAAAGTTTTCCCTGTGCAGAAAACTGAAGGTCCCGAGGAAGATTAAAGTCAGAAACATTCTGTAGGAGGGGAAAGATGAGTCACCTACCCTCCTGCTGTGGCCCCAATTTAATATGCCTTCCTGGAATTACTGTATATCTTTTTTTTTTAATTACTAACAATACAAGGGAAAGGAGGGGGGCAGAGGGAAGGAAAGAAAAAAAAACACATAACAACACTACAAATAATGCTTTCCCTTCATACTGCCATTGTTTAAAATTAAAACTTTGTAAAATACTGTTAGATTGGTAGACCTTGCAAAATACAGATTATAATCAAAATTAAGTCTTCCTCCCCCCCCCCCCAGGCCTCGGACACAGTTCTCTCTGAACAGCTGCAGTTGCCGCGCTCGTTCCTTCCTCCCCTCCCCCTTCAGACTTGGAACCCTTCTCTTCTTGCTGCAAATCCTGCTGAAACTCTGGATGCTGACCCTCAAAGTCCCTTAGTTGATCTTCTGATGTTATCTTGTAAGCGTGATCTTTGTAATTAAACCAGATACCTTCCGGAAATAACCATTTGAACTTTATTTCACGTTTCCTCAAAAGAGCCACAAACCCTTTGTATTTAAATCTTCTTTTCCGAGCTAAAAGTGGAACATCCTTCAATATCTTAACCTTATTGCCTAAAAAGTCCAGATCCACATTGTATGTATTATATAGGATAGTGTCCCGAGTCCTCTTAGATGAGAAATCAATGATGATCTCGCGAGGCAGCTGACGCTTCGTTGCATATTTTGAAGAAGCCCGACGGACTTCCAAAATGGCGCTTTTTAACTCTTCTTTAGTTGCCCTCGCGGGTGTCGCTAAAAGTTCTGAGACCAGATCCCGCAAATTCTCATTTTCCTCCTCTTTCATGTTCTGGAGACGCAAAATTGTCTGTGCTCGTTCCACTTGTAACCCGATCAGCTGGTTCTCCACCAGCTTTAATTCTTTGTTTGTTGCCCTCACAAGTAATGCATTTTCCCGAGCAGACTTCTCTTCCCCCCCGCTGTTTCCTTAATGGTATTCACTTCGCTCTCAATTAAGCCGACCCTTTGATCTGTTTCATTCAGCTTGTCAACAAAGGGCTTTATGGCTTCAGTCACCGACCGCTTCACCAAGTCCTCGAGAGATTCCCCTTTACCCTGCAGGGCAGCCGAAATTGACTTGCCCAAAGCGGGACTCTGCTTTTTCGTCGCCATTTTAGGGGGGGGGGACCGCCAACCAAGTTCTGAAACTCAGTGAGGGGGAAGAAACCCGAGCCTTCTTAGCTTCAGATCCCACCAATCCTTCACGTACGCTTGTAATACAGAAGGGATTCGCTTACTTACAGGCATTCGCCTAGTTCTGCTCTTTGCCGTTTTCCATGGCCCGGCTGCACGCGATGTGCTGTGCAAGTCTGCCGGCCTCCGTTGGAGCAAACGGGCAATTTACCCCCTGCATCGCATTCAGGGGGCTCTTCCCACGGCGCCCCGGACCCTCACTCCCTCACTGGGAGTCCTGGGGGTTAACCCTCGCGGGTCAACCGCCCGGTCAGGCTGCTCAGACGTTTCCTCCCGGACCAGCGGAGAGGAGCGTCTGACATGGCCGGGAAAATGAAAATGAATCTGGAATTACTGTATATCAAACTTCAAGCCCTGATGATTTATTAGGCTATCTCTCAACATCTAGTTTGTCCTTAACATGGGTGTTTTCCACACAGGGACATGCTTGTGTGGTTACCTCATGGCTGGTGCAGCTGCTGATACAGTACAGCAGCAACAGGCTTCCACATGGTTACACTTCCCACAGTTTCCCTATTGCTCTCCTCCATCAGCCCCCACCCCCTTCCCTGGGTCACTGGGGCTTTTCCAGCTTTAAAAAAAGTTGGTAATAGAATATTGTTATAGTAATATAAGATTATAACAAATGTATAACAGGTCCTTTGGATTCTCAGCTTTCATTTTAAAAAAAGTCTCTAGTCCCTTCCATTGCAGAGATGCCTTTCCCCTAGGATTGCAAAGTCTCAGGGAGGGGGGGAGGACAGAAGGGGATGGCATTGATTTACTCAATCGGTTCCTGGAGCAGTGAATTGCTTCCATGTCACATCAGGAATGACATCATTCCTGGTGCAATGTGGAAGCATGCTTTTGCCCCCCCCCCATGTTCCTACGCCTCCCCCTGCCCAGCAGATGAGAGGTGACAGAGGGGGCAAAGGCTGGGAGAGGGCAATTCCCTGCCCCACTGGGGAACTGGCAAGCCCACTTTCCCCCTTACATCTCTGAAATAGACTTTTTATTTTAAATCAAAATGGGGAATTCAGAGAACATGTTACACACATTTTTATAAAGATATATCAAGAAAAAATATTAAATTGCTGGGGGGGTTTAAAGCAAAAAGCCCCTTCTCTCAGATGGAGGGAAATGAGTGCCATGGGGGACAGTATCAAGGAAAACTGCTGCCACTCAAACTTTTCTACCACAAAGCAGCCATCCAGGCTTTACCATGACATTTTCCAAAACTTTGCAGCAAAGCAAGTTTGAGAAAGATTGGGGAAAAGCTGGGGAACCCGAAGATGAGCATGAATGCCCTGTGATACTGCAGGAAAGTAAGGGTGGGGAGAGTTACTTCCAAAGAGCACTGAACCTGGGTCATATAACATGTATGGAAATGGCCATAGTCACACTCAGCATGGTCCATCCTCTTCCATATGTAATCTTTAACATGGAGAAGTACAGTTAAATTCCAAACAGAAATTTTAACATGTTTTATATGCCATTTATAATTGGGACTTTCATTATCATACTGTGGCATCACTTCCCTTTATGAAAGTACCTTCCTGAACCACTCCATTATAACACACTTCATTTTTAAAAAAATACCCTCCAGGACATTTCTGTTTTGCATGTCCTTACCTCCCCCCAAGGTTGGGACTCCAACAAGGAAAGCTCAGGTATGAGCAACTGTTGTTTTTATCCATTTGCAGGGTGGCACCTTCAGAAGGCTTTTCTCAGATTCATGAAGCTGTCATGGCAGAGCATAGCAGGAAAGATGGTCCTGCAGATATGTGGGGCCAAGCTTTTTATGAATTGTCCAGCACCTTGAATTGAACCCAGTGACTGGTAAGCAATGAAGTGTCTGCTGAATAGATATAATATACATACTTCACATAGCTTCTGATTATAACCATCAGCATCCCAAAGGAGCTGGAGCTTCCAAGCTGACTGTAAGCGCAGACCCAAGTAAAGTGAGTAACACCAGTCTAACCTTGAGGTTACTGTGGCATAGATAAATATGGCCAAATTAAAGTAGGAAGCCATTTTCTAAACTACAAAATGGAAAACTGGTATACTTTTGAGAAAGGTTCTAGCTATGGTAGTCTGCATACGTGCATCACCCACTCATGTGTGGTAAATCTATACCTTGCCATTCTCTCCAGTGAAACTAAAAAATGGCTTACATTGTTCATTTTATCTTCAAAACAACCCTGTGAAGTAGGTTAGGCTGAGTGTCAGGTCTTGCCAGGTACTTTCCCAATCACTTCACTGCATCACACTGGTGTATGAGTTAAAGATAATTTTATTAAGGAAAGATATCAGTTCAATAGGCATTCTGGTCAATTCCACTGTCACAGCTTCTTGAAGTGATATCTTTCCTTAATAAAATTAGGTAGTAAATCAGGATTAATTATAGGACACTGTCTCCACCCCTCCAGTGGGAAGAAGAGGCCATTGGAGGTTTTGGCACGCATTGCCAGGGAAGAGGGGAAGGGGGGAGAGAGGAGCTCTCCGAGCTCTGCTAGGTCACTGTGTTAAGCCCAAGGCCAGATTCTCAGGCTTCAGCAGGAACTGGTAACCAAAACACCTTGCCTGGAAGATAAGCAGTTAGCAGTAAAAGAAGGCTGGTTTTACTCTGCATGTACTCAGAGGCACAGTACCATTACAATCACCCCATGACATGGCAAATATGCTGAAGGCATATCTGACACTGAGACAATGTCAAATGTGAGTCTCCCAGATCCTAGTCCAATACTCTAACCACTATACTATAGCACAATAATAAATATGATATATGACTTTTCTTAATCACTAAATTAGATCTTAGATCCTCAAACAGTATATATTTTTTACCCATTCAGTATCCCCCCCCCCGCCCAAATTAAAGGTCATGAAAAATACAGCTCAATCTTCCCGTTTCTCTTCTAGTTTTCTGTTTGTGCCAGTGAAGTAGTTTTGTAAGGGAAAAAAACACAGAGACATTAAATATTTAAATAGATTCTTGACTGTTTCTCTGGGAGAAAAGTAGACTATAAACAAATAAAATATATTAAAAGAAAATTGTTTCACTGTTACTGACTTTTTTCTGCTATTGGAGGATGTTGAAAGAAGGTGATATGCTGAACATCTGATCTGCTCAAAGAGCCCTCCATCCTTAATCCTCTGAAAAAACAATAATATATTAAGTATATTTACTTTTTATTTTTATAACATACATCTAGCTACCCTATTTTTATCTTTCCTTTAAGAATCTCAGGGTGGTGATATATTTATTTTATAGCCTGACCAAAAAACCCTATAAGGTGGAGGACAAATTAAGAAAGAGGGTGGTGGGAGGAGAGAGACTGGCCTGGGAGGACACTTACAAATTTTGTGGCTCAGTCAGGATTTGAACCAGGGTCTTTTGAATCCTGGAGTGACACACTGCTCACTAGACCACACTGATTCTCATAATGCATTTGACAATAGAAGATAATCATACTGTGCTTCCATACAACTTTGGTTAATACTTTTATTATTTTGAGTTTTTGGAAGCTTGGCAAAAATGATGTTTCCTTTAACAATATGCATATTGCATCCATGCAATGACATATAAAGTACTTCATGGTTCAGTTACAACAATATGGAACAGGAAATGCATGTCATTACAACAGGGTTAAACTGGTTTAGTAATCTTATCCTTCTCTCCAGACAGGCTTGGGAATTTAAGAACAGGGTTCTTTATTTTTTAATACATAGAATTCTATCTCATCAAACTACTATTCCCAGGGGTTTTTTTGAGTAAGCACTTCAATCATGAACTACAGGCTGAAGTACTACTTGGAAAAGGCACCTATTACAAGTGTGGTATATTTGGGGGCTTTGTTGCCTCATCTGCTGATCCCTCTGGTTTGAATGGATAACCATTTTGATATGCAGGTGCATTGCAGGTGTTCAGTACGCTTTGCTCTTGCAAAACCTTCCCTGGTGGGGAGTATCCCCAAGGGAACAAATATAGCAGGAATACTGCCAAAGTAAACTACACTGTTCTCTCCTGAATGAGAAAATGACAACATTGTGTTCACCCAGAACTTGAAGCTTGTTTTCCTTTCACTGTCTGCTGCCATCGACCAATCATCATTGATGTGGCCTTGTCAGTATTTAGCAGCCTGCAGCTGAAATAATATTCAGATATGACGCAGAAGGTGACAGTTTAAAAAAAATCTAGAGAGATACGCACGTCCCCAGAGAAATTAGATTCATTAGTAAATCAGATGACATCTAAATAGCTTAAAGGAAAATATAAACATACAAGTGGGAACCTGTTAAATATCTGCAGGTAGAATGAAAGAGAATTCTTCTATATTATACCTCATTGCTGAAAGGGAGCCTGATTCTCCTCAATGGCTAGATTCAGGCATAAAGTGATTTTTAAAAAACAATGGTTACTTTGTGAAATGCAAATTGAACTGACATGTAACCATTCAAATCCTAGTTTCTACTGACTAGAGATGGTTTCATTGTCTTCCCTCTTTCCTTTGATTTCTCCACTGAGACTTAATAGTATCCCAGACTGTAGTGGGTTGAAGGCACCAGCAAGCAAACCAGAATTAAGCCAGGAAGCCTATTTTAGTACACAACGCAAAATCTTAGTTAAGACTGTCAAAGCCACTTTAAACAACATGAGTTTATGTATTAATTAAAAAACAGGTAGTTGCAGGGCCCATGTTCAAAAATGCACACTAACCATGGTTACTTTAATTAAAGCATAGGTTTATGTCTTAATCAAACCAGTGTTTCAGGGGAGATTGGGCTTGTTCCTGGCATGCACTGGGCTTGTCCTCACTCTTGTACTGCATTTTCTCATTTCCTACAATTGTTACGAAAAGAAATAGACTATATCTAATACATTGGGGCAATTTTTTTAAAGAATCATTTTGAAATATTTTACAGAACACAATAACATGGGGAATATCTGCTATCAATCTGCCTATAGAGAGCACAGAAGTTATGAAACATGTGCAATGCGCAAAGTACCAACTCTTCACTAGCCAGCCAAAATACAGCCTGAAACTAGAGTTACTGGTAATTTGTTTGCAAGTAGCACAATTAGATAGGAAGGAAAATTAGACAGGATTTCTTCTTTAGGAATTGTATATTGTAAATGAAAGAAACTTTTCATCATTCATTTCACAAGTGAAATACGTCACTGTGTGGATACCTATAGGTTTTAGCCAGGGGGTTGCAACCTATGGCTGTATGGAACCAAGTTTGGATATTCGAAAAAGAAAAAAAAATTACATTGCTTTGGAGGGGTAGGTGAGATGACAGAATAACCAGTATGTGAATAAAACAGCAGGCAACAGCTGCCAATAACCCAACGTCAAACTATGCACAGATTTATGCCAGTATGTGAAAGCAATTGCACTGTATATATTTAGTACTTATTAGGAAATATCATGTGTGCCACTTCCTAATCCCACAATCACTGTTTGGACTGCAGGAAGTTTATGGATTATTAGTTAGCATATCAATCAGTAATGATAAATTGATAAACATTTTCAGCTACAAAAATGGGATTTCTTTGCTGGTCTCTGGCTTTGATTGTTGACATAATTTTGCTCTTTAATTATAAAAAGTTGCTGATCCCTGTTTTTAGGTAAGATGTTGTTTAGAAGAGGGCATAAATTAGCTCCCACTTTATTTATAATATTTATATCCTGCCTTTCCTGTTTAGTCCATGGTGGATTGAAAATATGACTATAAGGCCTACAATATAATTAAAACATAACCGATGATTACAGTATAGAATCATAGGTTTAAAACAATATCCACAGCCAGCACATTAATTGTCTACTAGAGGAACGAATACAATGTTCCTGTGCTTCTGGGATAGTCTCTGTTTAATGATACTGGAAATGCATTCTCCTGGAAAAGCACTATTCTTATTTTTATTCCTCTTTTGCCTTTTGAGAAAATGTTGCATTTCCAGAAGTTAAATAATCTTTGATTGAGGATACTAGTGCCCAAGCAGACAAATGTACACAGAGAGACACACACAGCTACTTCACTTCCACATACTCAAACCCCATAACCATATCTCCAGATACTAAATGTATGGTATATGTGTGAGTTGAAAAAAATATTCAAAGGAAGTTAGTCAATAAATTCTTCAAAAAATATCCATTGAAAGTGAATAGTATTCTGGAAGGCCATAAATAGAATGTGCCACATGAGGCAGGGAGACCAAGTTAAAGAATAACATGATGACCCTTAACTGGTGCAAGGTTTAATACAGAGAGTGACAATCTTTCCATTCATCTCACAGTAGACAGAAACAACCATCAAACAATAGCAGAAGAGGAAAACTCTATAGTACTCAGCAGCATCACATCAAGAGAAGAACGGGACCTAGATGACATTCATGCGTTTGGTTTGGACTTTTCCTCATGTTATTGGACATGACATCTTCTTGGTAAGGACTGCATCTGTTCAGAATATCCTTGTAAAGGTGAAGCAAAAGAAACTGCAATAACAGATCGGTACATTTATAGGAACACAAGCTACAGTTACCAATATTTTTATGCCTCCCATCCTCCAAGGAGCTTGTGTGTAAAGTGCCGTCAAGAAGATACAACTGACTTATGGCGACCCCAGCAAGGGGCTTCCAAGGCAGATGAAAAGCAAAGGTGGTTTGCTATTGCCAAGTTGCTTAAGGCAGCATATATGTACTTCCTTTTCCATTTTATCCAGACAATCGTGAGGTGGTTTAAGCCCATGGTCACTCAGTGAGCTCTGAGGCTGAGCAGAGACTTGAACTTAAATCACTGAAGCCCTTCCTAGTTTACAATCTAATACCTAAACTACATTAGCTGGAACAGAAGATTTTAAAATTCAACTGTCCATTTCCCCTTCATATGCCTGAGAGCCATAATATGGCTTAGAAGGGCCAGAAGGAGTAAAGAAACCTACAGTTCTGATTCTCACTATAAGCATATTGGAGACTATGCTCTGATTTCTTAAACACTGTGAATATTTACGGAAAATATGCTAGCCAAAATGTCTTTCTTATGCTTTAAATGCTAAGGCAGGAGGATGGAAAATACTCCAAAACGCTAAATTTTAAAATGTGAACTTAAAAAAAAAAATAGTCTTGCTCTGCCTCTAAACTCTGAAAGTCTAATGAGGATGGTTGTCAGGGAAAGCTCTGGCTTAGTGGAGAAAACATATGCTTTGCATTTAGAACGTCTCTGGTTCAGTTACAGCCACGAAAGGTGCTGGGAGACATCTCTTTCCGCCTGAGGCATGTCAGAATAGACACTATGCACTATATGTACAACACTGCTATCAGCCACCTTGAGGTCAAGGAGATAAGATGAAATATAAATATTTTAAATGAAATAAAATTAAATAACCTCTATGTGTTAGTTTTATATGCTCTTAAGGTGATTTTTTGCAAAGGGAAAACTGAATACATACTGTTCAAATTGGATTTAAAAGGGCACAGGTAACTATAAAAATGACAGGTCAAAACAAAATAAGTAAGTATTTAATAGTTGGGAAATGTTTAAAAAGTGGAATACTTTAAATTTACTAAAGGGGTTTTTATATCTGTCTACAAGATAGCACAGATTTGCTGGAACTTTTTACAAATACAAAGAATCTAATGCTTCTTAGAAAATGTATTTTTATATTATTTATGCACATAAACACTCTTTTCAGAATTTATTCTCTTTCTATGAATTGAGTTGTAGACGAGGTCGATCTTTGCATTACATGTATAACAGAAGAGTATATCTTACAGGAAGATAGAGCTGGTTATGTAACTCCAGGTGGGGCCAGAAGTTTTCCTATAATTACAACTGAGTTCCAGACTACAGAGCCAGTTTCCTGGGAGGAAATGCCAGTTTCAGAAGTAGACTCTATGACATGACATCCCTCACATGCTATCACTCCATTCCCTTTCCAAACTCTGCCCTCCCAGGCACTAACCCCAAACCAACAAGAATTTCCCAAACTGAGTTGGCAATCCTGGATTTACTCAATACTGAAATGTCCTTGTAGTTTGTTTTCGAGTACAAGTCAGGGCACTAGGAAGGCCTGAATTGTCTGTGAAATGCTGTCTTTTCTCATTGCCTTTCTGCTTGGGATCTAAGATTGTTTGAGGTTATTCTCTAAGTAGCCCATCTTCATGTGCTAGGATTTTTATTTTCTGATGTGCTTCTTAATATTTGTATGCCACCTTAAAACCTTTAAAATGAAAAGGTGGATTATAGATAAGAATGTGGTAAAACAAAATGCTGTCCACTTGACACCTGGGGTTGAGGAAAAGAGCAGCAGGAAGGACTGGTTGGGGCCTTGCACTTCGTCATGAGCAGTCTGCTACACCCACCTCATCGCCAGCCATCGAGTTCTACTCAGAGGATGAGGAGTTTGAGAAGCAGGTGGTTGTGCCAGAGGAACCGCAACCAGAACAGCAGGAACCTGTGGGAGAAGTCTCTGGGGGCACGGACCTAGGCATGGCTGAAGGAAAACTGTCAACAAAGGAGCCACTGCCAGCAAAGGAGCCAGTGGGCTCCAAGCCAGCCATGCAATGGAAAAACCAGGAAAAGGCAGCACTTTGGGAGTGGCAGAGGAGTGTTGCTTGCAAGCATAGTGCTGGGCAGGACTGCACTCTGACAGCAAGGTGCTGCAATCAGATGAAGAGGGAACACCTGTACCTTGACTTCTTAACTAGAGCAGAGTATAAAAGGAGGACGCTGAGCAGGGCTCAGCATGGAAGCAATCTTGTTTGCGACTCCCCTTGCAACTTGCATTCCTGTGCCTGGAAGTGCTTGACCCTCCGTTGCCTCCTGCTCCCCACAGACGGAACTCTTGGCTCACAACCCCGGCTTGACTCTTGAACCTGTCTGTTTTGCTTTTGGACTGCCTTGCCTGTGAACTGACCCGGACTGTTGGACTTACTTTTGAACTGTCTGACCCGCTTGTGAGCTACTTTGTCCATTAGATACTCCCAAGCCTGACCTTGGCTGGTGCCCGGCCACTTAGCATGACACATTGATTACTTTTCCTTGCAGCAATCAAGGCAAAGCTGGATGGATAAACCACCTGACATGGAAGCGACAATAGCTTCAACTGATTAAAAGAAGAAGGAAAGAGGGTTGCCAGGTCCCCTTACCCTTCCAGCAGGACCTGGTACTCACCATTCTGAAGATCTTTGCATGTGCGCAAAGTGTACACATGCTCATGGTACCAACATGATGTCATCACTTCTGTGCCCAATGCAATGATGTCACTTCCAGCCTGAAGTGAAGCACAGGATCAATCCTGCAGACAGTGTGATCACTTCTGGAAGTGACCTCATCGAGCCCTGTTGGCAGCATACCTGCTGCAGGCCCATTCCCTGTGCCTTTCCCCCCGCCAGCTAGGTAAGAGGTGGCAGGAGGTGGAGGCCAGGAGTGAGGGATCCCTCATCCCCACCTGAGAACTGGCAGTCCTAGCAGGAAGTCATATAGGATTGCTGAGATAACACAGGGCTACTCTTGATCATAAACTGTTTGGTATAGGCCACTGATAAGAGATAGCAAGGAGAACAGTGTGAGAAAATGGTGGGGAACCTGTTGCACACACAACACAGTTACAAATGACTTCTTTCCTTCTGCTGGAGAATTTATTCATTGACTGAAAATTAGTTACATAGATGCCAAAGAACATAACATTTATTTTAGAAAGGACCAAGTGGCCTGTCAAATAACTGTAGTTTACTTTCTTATCATAATGCTTACATATCACTTTATCATAGATAAAACATTAAGTTTTGATCTCTATATATTGTGTGTACAAAACAATATTTGTGGGAAATGAGCAAAAAGGGTATAACTATTTCTTCCAAAGGATGAAACATGCAATAACTTCAACAAAGCCTTTTATTTTAAAAAGCCTTTAATTAGAAGAAGGTAAAGTAGATAGATCCTATTAAATCTGATTGCAGCAGAATTGCATAAAGAGGTTCTCTGTGGTAGCGATGTGCATTATGTAGTTAATACAGCTGGGAAGACTTGATGAAGATAGGGTTTCTGAGATTGTCTGTTTTCATGCGCAATGACAAAAAATATGCAGATGACATAATATAACTTAATTAGAATCATCACCAACTCTTGGTTGCCTAGAGACAAACCCTATCATTTCACTAAAAGTAAAATATTACAGGTAAAAGAGAAAAGAAAAGGCACTCTTTGAAAGTATAATGCCATGAGTCAGATTGGAATCCTTTTGATTTATGCTAAACAAATGACTGACTGCTCCTTTGAGCCTTCTTCAGATTTAAGCGACTGCTCAAAGATGAAGTTTTTCAAATTTCACAGAAACCCGGAGCTGGCAAGGCAAGCGTCTTACTTGTTGAATGGCAATGAGCAGAAATAGAGATGGGCACGAACAGCAATACGAACAAAAAAAAAAGGCCACGAACAGCCCAATCTACTGTTCACGAACAAGCTGTGGTTGTTGCAAGCCTCGTTCGTTGCTGTTCATTGCTGTTCGTCAAGCCAGACAATCTGGCACTTGCAATCAATTCCCTTGGCAACTTAGGCAGGGATTGTCTGAACTTTGTCTGAACTCCTGCTGTTGCCCTGGAAACCCCAATCTAAGCCTAATTTAGCTTGATAAGCAGGTCTTCCTTTCAAGTGTGGCGCTCCAAATTTGTTACAACAAGGGAGCAAAGACCAGGTGGGAGGGGGGCTCCCAGCTCTGACTTTGCAGACAGTGACAGTTGCTGTTAGCATTTTGATAGAGTGCATTGGAGCTTGAATGTGTGTGGTGGGATAGGGATCTACCCCTTCAAGTTTCAGGGTTGCTGCCAGGCTCTGGACCAAGCTATTATTTATTATTGGTACCTTTCCTGCTGCCTGCTCAGGCAAGGTTTCTGGGAGTGCTGCAGTAGGGATCTACCCTTTCAAGTTCCAGGGCTGCTGCCAGGCTCTGGGGCCAGGCTATTATTTATTATTGGTACTTTTCCTGGTGCCTGCTCAGGTCAGGTTTCTGGGAGTGGTGCAGTAGGGATCTTGACTTGGATAATGGCTGGAGGAGAGCCTGCTGGCCCCCACGAACATCCAACCACGAACATGTTCATGAACAGGGCCATGTTCATGGTTGTTTGTTCATGGATGGCAACGAACAACGAACATCATGTTTGGGTTTTTTTTTTCCTGTTCATGCCTATCTCTAAGCTGAAACACACGTGATAGGAGAAATCAATCTTTCAGTTCTGAAAACTCATCATTGGAGCTAATATTTTTTAGCAGGAAAAAATCATACTTAACCAGTGTGACAAGAGAAGAAAACTGTATGACCCTCTAAACATTTGTAGAGGCATCTGACTGTAATGCAAGAACACATCCTTGCAGCACAGCTTGTTTGGTTCCATTATATATAGAGAGCGCGCGTAAACAATGTCAGAAAATTAGTGAAAATTTATGTTTATTGGAAGCGTTAGGAAGCTGACATTCCCAAGCTGTTAACATTCATAGTATCACAGAGAAGGTTGTAGGAACACTTGACTGGGTGTTCCATAAATGTGAGATGGCCATAAACCCTGTACACAGCCTGCTCAAAGGTTATTTCACATTTTCTGATGGAGATCTAATTGCTCAAAATGTGTTGGGATCTACACTTGAATAAATGTTTTTTTGTCACTTTGGGGGATTAAAATAATTCTGATGAAATATGAAGAGGCTACAGGGAAATGACTAACAAAAAGTATCAGTAAGAATATCCTTTATAAAAATTGCTATTTTGTTTGAAGAATTTTAAAGAAATGATAAATATAGATGTAGAATTTAAATTTTGGATATACTTTGTGCATCATAAAAACAATAATGCCTTATATGTAATGTTATACTATTACAGAGTATTATATTGGCTTTCATTGCTGAATCCAGATGGCAATGGTATTTTCAATCAATTACTGGTAAAAATATAAATATAAATGTAAGTTTTTACTGAAAAAAGGGTTTGGGGCCTAGGTCTGATTAATAAACTGCAGATACTTAGACAGACCTTAGGCCAGACCAGACTAGCAGATAACTGATGTGTACCTAGGTTTGTATTAATTTGCATGTTTAACAAAGGCTTATGGGGCACGTGTTTGAAAAGGCCACCATGACTAGAAGTGATGTAATGCAGGACTGGGCTAGCTGAAAAGACTGGAAGAGAGAGAGAAGCGTTAAAGCTAGTGCTCTTTGAAAAGCAAAGCTTGTTTCAAAGCTTTGGATGTAAGGAGGACACAGATCTGAAACTGCTAGCAGGGATGAATTGAAGACTTCTTCCTGGAAGAACAGCAGTAGCTGGGAAGAACTGAAGAAGCAGCAAAGAGCAAAGAGCAGGAATTGCTGACAGCTGAACTTTTCATTGACTGCCTGAGACCCTAGAGCTGCCTACAGTTGCCAGGTCCCCCAACTCACCTGGCAGGAGATCAGGACAGGAGCCTTGCACCTACCTTGCAGCATCACTGTTTTTGTTTTTGCATGTGTTTTCCCGGGCTTGTGTGATGATGTCACTTCCAGGAAATGACAGCATCACGTGGGTCAAAGGGCGGCCTGGGAGTGCTCCCACACTCGTTAGAGGGCTGTATTGGCCTGCTGCAGGGTGTGATTCGGCCCAAATGAGGCTGCTGTGGGCACAGGAATGCACTGTGCTGCCTGGGATGTGCTGTGCTATCCAGGGGCCACCCTGGGAAGCGCCCCCCCCACTGTTCAGGTAAGTGGGAGCAGGGGGAAAGGATGTGAGCAGGGGATCCCCCACCCCGGGCAGGGGAATGGCACCCTTAGAGCTGCCCCTCTTTGTCTTGCCAAGAGAAAAAGGGAACTGCTTCTAGGGCAACAAACAAGCTCAAGGATTCGTATAACGTCTTTATAAAGGGAGTCCCTGCTGTTGCAAGGCCTTACGGATATTCCAGGCATAGCCTCTGGCCAAACCCACTGTATTATCTGCACCCTCTACAAAGTGGATTGTGAATAGGACTCTGCTCTGGGGTCACTGGTTAGTGAACCAGTATTGATAACTTCGGGAACGTTTTCACAGTTGTGTTCTGTTATATTTAAATAAATTGGATTTAGATTTTGAATTTGTAAACATTACTCTAGAAATTGAACCTGGCCCTTGGGACTCTGGGGGTTACATAAATATATAGTAGTCAATGATGGTTTTAGTTTTGTAATAATACTTAAACTGTTTCTAATATTAGAGGAATAAAATTGGCTGGGAGGCTGGTAGCAGGCATCTTAGTGCAGTCTGATACTTTAAGTCGTATCTTCCTCTAACATAAAAAAAATCCCCATTTAGCCTTGTTTTTTCCTCTCATGTTTGCCTTGCAGAAACAGATGCCTCATGCTGGAAATTGTTCTTTGCATTGCAGAAGCTCTTGCAAACCTCTTGAACACAACTGTCTAATCCTGCTTTATAGGAAAACACCTTTTAGCTGTAATGGTAAAGAAAAGTATGTAACAGCAAAGTATTTAAATGAATCACAATTCAAAAACAGAGAAGAGAATGCCTGAGCCTCTGCATTCCCCAAGGTTGTTCATGTAGCAGTAAACTATGGTTTACTGTTATGTTTGAACCAAGACTCAGTACATGTCAACTGTATTCCTGTCTCCCCTTCCTGCCATTTACTCACCTGAGAACAAAGAAATGGCCTTCTAGGAAGATTTGAATCCCAGACTCTCTCATAAAAAATATGCCACTGACTCATTAGCCAATAATATTTTTTGCACAAATGTTCATCATCCAGAATGGAAGATGTGAGGAAAATCAATAAATGATTTAAGATCTCTGTATTGTTACAACTGCTGGCCAACTATTCCTTTGTGAGGCTAGTTAGGTGGGTAGCCATGTTGATCTACAGTAGAACAGCAGAACAGCGGCACAGATTCAGAACAATGGATCCTCCTCCTCCCCCTACCCCCCTGGAAGGGAGGTGACTGAACAGAGACTTAGGATTTTTATCTCACTACAGATGCTAATTTCTGCTCTAATCAAGCTGCATTGTACCTTTACCTCCTGCTGCCCTCGCTTGTAACACCCCAGCCACCTTTGGCTGGGATATAAAGGCTCAGGGATCTCCATTCCTACTTGTGTCTGAAGAAGAGTGCTCTGATTCTCAGAAACTTACACTCTGAAAATCTTGTTGGTCTCTAAGGTGCCACACTGGACTGAAATCCCCTTGGTGAGGCTGAACTATTTTACCAGAGCAAGCCATTCTGGAGATTTTGTGACCAAACAGAAGACAAAAAAAATAGCAGCATAGAATGGTTAGTTGATATTTTGTCAATGGGAGATAATGACACAAGATGATCTCTTAATAGTTGGAGATCTCATGCATTTTTAAAAAGAAAGCTATCAGGAAAAGTGTCATAATTACCATTATGTGGAGAGGAAGATGCATTGTGGGACAGATGATACAGATTGCACCCAAAGAAGTGTAATTCACCTCTCAGCTATGTCTTTGTGCTCCAGAGAGCTCGCTTAATGTTATGTTCCTTGGGACAGTCTCTCTATGAGAATCTGATGTGAGATGAATGATCGACTGCACTGTAGGAGTATCTGCTTGTCTTGTATATTTAAACAGCAACTATTTCAGAGATAACCTAGCCATCCTGTTCTCTCTCATGCAAAGCAAACAAAATCTACTGGGAGGTTCTCAAAAAGGACAGCATATAAGGTATTATGTAGTCTCTTAAGCCAATTAGATTCTCAATATAAACAGGTATGTTCTTAAAATGTACTCCCACAAGATTCTTACAGTGTCATAAACATGTATTTTATTTCAATAGTAACACCATAGTGCCCCATTAATGCACATTTCACAAGATATATTAACATATACTGCCGCATCAAAGACTTCATAGGAGAATAGCTGCAGTAAATGTCTATATATAACTTGTATTTCATTGGTTTTACAAAAAAAAATGCTACAGTTCATTTACTCCTCTATTACAAAGCATTAAAAGATGTTAAAGTCCAATTGCCACAGTAAATGAACAAAGTGCATTTTGTAAGGCATTATCCTTACTTTCATTTACTTAACAATTTCTGCAGTTTGGTAATTTGCAATGGAACTCACAGACAGAAAATAACCAACTACCAAGTATTTCATAGAAAAAAAATTGTATAATTCCCCTATAGAACCACAACAAATCAAAGAAGCAGGCTAGTGAAATGTAAGAACAATAGAGGAACATGTCAGTCAACATGTTATATGTATGATAGTTGTTTCCCAGTAGTGACTTTCCATGCCCCTTGTCTGTCTATCACATGCAAATTCTCAATGATACAGTTTCCATGGCAACATCAGAAATAGCTAGAGGATCACACTCTGGGCATAGTTTTCAGGAGATACCTTTTGAGAAGCTGCAATTTCACATGGTATAGTGGGAAGATGTATAACTACCATAAGATGCATTTAGCATCAGTAATACATAATTCATAATACATTAACCACCTTCCTTGGAGAGAGAACAAAGATCTTGCCAGTTTATATGGTTCAGAAGCAAAATGTTTAACCTTTTATCTCATTTCACATTCTTCTCCATACCACTTGGCTTCAAACTTGCTACCATTCTTCTCCAGTTCTCTCAAGGAAGAAGAACTGAAAACCACAGCTCTGTAGTTCTTTGATGGCATGCTATTCAGAAATGCAATACTGAAGCTTTCCTGATCATGGTGTCTCAAAATACCACGTCACTATTAAAGGTAAAACAGAACTGTCAGAAGAAAGGCAGCATCTCAAAACTTCTTCACATATTATATGTTAATGCTTCTTGAAATCTTGGCTTTAGACTCATGTCAGATATTGACAGACATTACATGCAAAAGAAATGAAATGAAAAATGAGATTTGCTCATACCATTGGTAAAATGTGCAGGGTGTCTATCTTTCCATTGGACTTTCCTTTAAGGTTCTGAATCTCTATTTGAAAGTTGCTTATGCCCCAGACAGTATGAACTTCTGTCCTCTATCTACTTCAACTGCATAGCTTCAGGAGGCTGGCAGGAGTGCCACAGTGGGCACCCATGCTGGCTGGCTGCTCCTGCTGGCACTGTCCATACGTCTCTCACCTGGGTAATGGAGGGGGGGAAGGGGAGGTGTCCAGTATTCAGGGAGCATTTTCCCTGGACTGTCCTCCAAAATACCAGACTGTTCAGGTGAATACCAGACACCTAGCAACCCTAATGATGGGCCCTGGAAGCAATTTCCTTATTGGACCTCAGGGCATAATCACAGAGCCTACTCTGACTATTTATGTATTGTCATGGGTATTAACTTATTTGGTGTATGATCCCTGGATCAATGTACCCACCAACATGACTGGCCCATGAATATGAAAAGAGAAAGGAGAAAAATATTCTAATTCTCTAAAAGTCTGTTGTATCTAATTTAGTGGAGATAGCAATGTTTACAACCAAAGGCTTTTGAGGAAGTATTTCTAACTTTTCACCCAAATTGCTATTTGTGATCCAAAAATAAAAGCTAAATAATATACAGTACAATAATATTCGTTACACCTGGAAGGATCCAGTATTTACCACTGCAGTAATTCATATAATAAAAACAAATTTCATAATATGAACAAATCATATTTAATTTCATGGTGAATGCATCTTGGTAGATTTTCTCATTATCTAGATGTACCTAAAATGAATGGCATCATGTTGTTTCCCATAATCTACAGTATAATGCATTTTGTGACTCCAAAATTCAAACGTATTTCATTCCCAAAGTTATTTCAAACGATCTGTGTCCAAGTAAACACTCTCTTAGGCTTGAACTTTAAAGGAGAACACTGTGGATCAGAGGAATAGCAACAGAGAAGTTGGGACTAGTTCAAAAGTCATTCTACAAGCTAAGCAGGTGCACCTCAGTGAAGTGCTTACTGGGCAAATAGCCCAAGATGACTCATGCAGTGACCTAACAATCAGGCTGGAAAGGAAAATAAAAATTTGGCACAGTGCTTGGTTCTGTTGGTAACATATAAAATTATATGCACTCTTTAGTACAGAATGAACGATACAGTGCCACATCATTTCATATGTATGCATGAGGATAAGCCTTCTGCCCTGAACCATTTTCCTGACCTGAGAAATGCTACTGATCTGCTAGGTTTATGCAATGGGGCAAACAGCAGCTCCTAGGAGCCAGGTCAGGTTGGGAAAAAGGCAAAGGGGAGGCTTAAATCCTTCTTCCCCTCATGCCTTGTTTCTGAATGAAATCAGGCCCCTGGATGCCAGACCAAAATGTGGGAACTCTGAAACAGGCATGCAAGATTCCGCCCTAAGACAAACAATACTAGAAACAGGTGCGCAAAAGCAAAGATGACAAAATAAACAACATATATTTATAAATCCATTAAAGGTACACATAGTTACTGAAATGCTAACATCTTCCCAATTCTAACCAAAATTATATGAACCTCTTCTAGCCAAATGTAAGCATTCTAACAGTACACTCCTATGCAGATCTACTTCACTTTAAACCTATTGATTTCAATGGGCTTAGGCTGGTGAATCTCTTCATAGGACTGCACTATATTCCTCACTGGTTTCAGTGGGAAATCTAAATTGCTTAACTGGATCATGACCTACATATTCAGAGTCCACTAAAAAAAAGTTAAATTGAAGCCCAATGAAATCCTCTTTCCTTAGTCTAAGTAGAGCATGGTTAGAAAACAATTATTTACTTTATGCATTTAAATATTATACTTGAAATTTAAACTTTAGTTGCTGCTCCCTATATGCAAACACAGGGGTTCTCATTGCTTTGTTAATTGACAGAGTGCATGCTCTGAAAATACAAAATCATGGATTAAATTCTGATTATGTTCTGATTATGTCCAAGATCAGGGAAAATACTTCTCTGAGATCTATAATGTTCTATAAGACCTCCTAGTCAGAAGACAGTTACGGTCTAGGTATAACACTGATCTTATTCCATATAAAGCAGATTCACATGTTTACAATATGACACCCATTTATTTGAAACAAGTCCCACTAAAACAAATACAACTTCCAAATACATATAAAAGGGATCATTGAGACAATGTTAAGCACCTTTGCGTCTAGTTAAATTCAAATGGAAGAGTTAAATCCTTTACAAATCACTATCAGCCAATTTGTTGTTGCAATCTCACACTGTTATGTATTCATAGCCTCATTATGTGGATTTTTGATCCATACTAAGTATCCATCTTTAGAATTAGATATATAGATATGATATTGTTCTTTTATTCACAATGTAAGCCATATTAACCATCAGAGCTTTTCAAGAAAAATTTCAATCATTTTAATACAAGCATTTTTCTCAAGAACAGGTCTGGAATGGCAAAGATTTATTAAACAAAAGTAAATTTATGCCATTATCATAAACATTTGAACTAGTGTATCTGTATGCAGTATCCCTAAAAAAGATCACTAACATGGACATAGTGTCATGAATTGTGAGTATGAAGCTGGTATACTAATTGAAATGTCCTATTTTAAGTACTTGTTTTCATGTTAAGAAACAATATTGGTCTCTTGGCTAAAATCCATTGTTGTTCACTTTTTTCTACATTGCTGCCAGACAAACATTTTGGGTGCCATATGAAGCTTGAGCCCAGTAAAAGATTCAGAATTCCTTTAATTAAAAGCATTTCATTTACAGATGCTTTAACTACAATTAAGAACTAAAACAAGATTGCTGAATGTAGTTTCAGTTGCTTTCAACAGCTAGTGGCTACAATATGCATACTACAGAAATAGATTTTACTGAGTTATGAATTTTAATTGAAAGTGTCCTGATTAGGGATGCAAAATTCTTGGAAATTTTGAAGTCACAGGGAAAAAATCCCTGATCCCCTGTTCCCGAATTCTTCCAGGCCTTCATTTCTCTAGTGCTGAGAACTCAAAGAGTTTATAGAATTAATTTTCATGAATGTCACCATTCTATGCTGCTATTTTGATACATTCACAACCTCAAAAATAAAATGATTTATCTGTGGCATCTTAATGAACACTTTCAAGTGATTAGCAACGCTATTCTAAGCAGTTACCATGCTTCAGTGGTTCTGCTGTTATTTGACAGGACAGTGGTGCTTGGACTGTTATTCAGCACTGTGGAGCTATGGGATACATTTTGGGATTACAGAGATTCCTCTTGTCCCCCATGCTGTTTAACAGTTACATGTAACCACTGGGAGAGACTGTCAGCGGGTTTGGAGTAAGGTGCCACCAATATGCTCTTTATCCATAAAATGTGACTCAAGTGGGTCTGTGAAAGTCTCAAACAGGAGAAAGTAATTGGATGGGTAAGGATCAATAAACTGAAGCTCATTCCAGATAAGACTGAGGTGCTGGGGGCTAATGATAAAGCTGCTCAAGGACTGAGGAGATAGCTTGTGTTGGAGGGGCTGCACTTCTCCAATACAAACAGGTTTGTAGTTTGGGGCTGTTGCCGGCTCAGATCTTTTGCAACAAAAACCAAAAAGGTCTCTGGTGGTATAAACAGAGTATCTAAATTAGTACCATTCATTTAATTACATTTTCTAATTTTATTAATTTTTGTAGAGTTTCTAATTTTTAAAGTGTTGTGCTAATTATGTGCAATACTATTAATAACCATTCATAAAGTTCATAAATATGCCACTAAATAATCAGAGATACAAAAATATAGGCAAGAGATATGATATAAATCATTCAATGAGTATAAATAAATCACAAAATGTCCAATCACAGTCCAACTGGTGAAAAGATCATGAGTAAATACTGTTTCAGTTCACTTTAAAGGATGATATTTTCCATTGTCGATCAATCATGAAAGAGACCTTCCGGGATCTGCTGTTTAGCAGAAGAGCACCAAGGCTGAATGTAACATCCAATATACAGCCGACAGGTAAATTGCCAGCATTATTCTCAATTCCCGTTTTGTATTTCCACTTCCTCATAAGCTTATTTTTAACTGAAATAAAAAATATTTAAAACATACAGTATTGTGTGCTCCATTCTTTTAAATATTAGCCATATACACAAGAAAAAATTACTTACAGGTCACGCATGGTACAATAGCTTATCACCAAGTTGGTTAAGATAGACGGAACAATGCCGTGAATACGCTTCTTTCTGGACTCCTATTTAAACTCTCCTCTTACCTAAAGGTGCCGCGGTCCTAGCTGTTCACTCCATAAAAGGATCCATTTCTTAATTTATAGGAAACAAGAAAAATCTATTTCATTATTCAAACCATTGGGAAACAAGCCTATAGTTGTGACTTCAGCTGTAGAAGTCTCTGTGCACTGGTTGTTGTGGGTTTTCTGGGCTGTATTGCCATGGTCTTGGCATTGTAGTTCCTGACGTTTCGCCAGCAGCTGTGGCTGGCATCTTCAGAGGTGATAAGCTATTGTACCATGCGTGACCTGTAAGTAATTTTTTCTTGTGTATATGGCTAATATTTAAAAGAATGGAGCACACAATACTGTAGCACCAAAAGACAGAGATCTCTCAGTACTGCCCACAATGTGAATCAACTGGGTCTGTGAAAGTCTCAAACAGGAGAAAGTAATTAGATGGGTAAGGATCAATAAACTGAAGCTCATTCCAGGTAAGACTGAGACGCTGGGGAATAATGATAAAGCTGCTCAAGGACTGAGGAGACAACTTGTTTTGGAGGGGCTGCACTTCTCCAGTACAAGCAGGTTTGTAGTTTGGGGCTGTTGCTGGCTCAGATCTTTTGGCATGCAGCCAAAACCATGCCTCAGAAAAAATATGATTTGGCCATGGTGACCTATGCTTTTATCACTTCCAGGTTCGATCACGCTAATATACTCTGTGTGAGGTTACCTTCGAAAACCATCTGGAAACTTTAACTGGTCCACAATGCAGTGGCCTACTGTTAAGGGATCCAGGGACGGTATCAACAACCTGCCAAATCCTCTTCACAAGACCTGCTTTTTGGGCACCTGTCTTCAGAGTCCAGGCAGGAAGATGACACAACCAGAGACAAGGCTTTCACAGCCTGCCTGTGAAAATGTTTCCTTTTGAGGCTCACCTGGAACATACCTCTACTCTCATTTCGGTACCAGGCCAAAACATTTATTTTTACTCAGGGTCTGAAATAACGAATTTTCATGGTCCAGTTCTAGCTTTCACTGTTTTATGCAACCAACTTCAATCTGCTAAATCCTTTTCTGTTGCTTTTATGAACTAGCTGGATTTTCAATGCTGGGTTATTTTTTAATTTTATGTTGCATTTTGTGTTGCTTTTTAATTATGTTTTACTTCGCAAGCCACTTTGACTCAGTTCTCTCAACATTTTCTAAATATATAAATATAAGCAACTTGGCATAGAGTAACTTCTGTTAACAATGGGCTAAGCATGGTTTGGACCTTTTATGTAGAACATTGCATATGGTGTCTTAGCCATACTAGAGCTGCTGAACACCTGAAGCTGCTCACTTATTTTTTGGCCTCACTTTGCTACATTTGGCTGAACTTTCATGCCTGAGTCATCTGACAGTCAGATTGTACACGTATTGTGCATTTTATCTATGCAGAGAAACAGATTTTCATGCTTTTGCAGACAGAGCTGGTTATGTGGTCATTCCAACACTACAGAACTACATTCCTTACACTTGCTAATGAATGTAACATACTCTTTAAAACTTTACACATCCAGGAGTTATTAGCCAAAAAAAGCATAGATAGCAATAAATGTATCCATTATTATTATACAAACACCTTTAGAGGCTAATAAAAAGCATATAATATTGTTTCTAAAGTGAAAAGACCCTCAAAGACAAACACTTTAATGCTTCAAAATGAATAATCTAGTGAGGATGTGAAAGTGAAGCAAAATTACCAGCATGCTAGGTGCATCCATTAGGAAGATAAAGGATCTTTCTGCTTATAGATAAGGATGAAATTGCTCCACTACATTAGCCAGCAACATCATTAAAGCATTCTATCTGAACAGACATTGAACTAGAAGAATTCACAGGTGACTGCTTTCAGGAAAAAGTTTTTTTGTCATGATCTTGTGGTGTATGAATGACTATGAAGCAAGAGGAAAGCAAATTTAGTGTAAATTAGTCCTCCCATACAGTCTTGAATTGGCAGTGCCCTCCAACTAATAGCATCAAAGTCTGCTTTGAGATCTAATACTATTCTCTTAGACATACAGCCTTTTGCTGCCCCCGCCTACAGTGAAGGGAACTCTGGAAGAGTTTATCCATCAGAATAAACACTGAAGTAGTCAATTTAGTTTCTACATCCAGATATGGTTATCTATAGTAGTGGTTCTCAAATTTTATGAAGTGAGATACACTTCTATACTGACTTTACTTATTGGCGCCCATTCCGTGCTACTTTGCATCTCTTTAGCATAACAAAGAAGAATCCAAAATCGGCTAAAATGAACAAGTTTATATTACATTTTTCAGTATCGGCTATTTATAAATATATAATGTTCTTGAGCAACAGGCTGTATTTCATGGCAATTTCACACAATATGCAGAAGCAAATTCAAATTTTCCATTTAGCATGTCAAGGCCTCCCTCGGTGGGAGATTCCCAGGTCCCTGGACTATCCTGGCGGGGGATTGGGAGCCGGCACTTACCCTGGCTTCCTTCTTCGCACACGCGTGCAACACACACGCACTCCCAGCTCACATGATTACAACCCTTCTGGGAGTGCCGTCACCACATGGGGGTCAAAGGGTGCCCCAGGTCAAAGGGGGCCTTTGTCCTCTCCAGTGCAGCCTGCTCTTGATGTGGCCCACTCTCGTTTGGTGCAAGGGGACTGCGACGAGAGCAGGCTGAGGCAGTGGTGAGAGCGGCTTGCTCTTACCGCCGCTGTCCACTCTCTCTGCCACCGTGGCCTGCTCTCATGGTGCGGGAGCACGCGCCCCACTGCCAGGGGGGGCGCCCCAGGGAGCATGTCCCCCTGCCGGCCACATAAGTGGATGTAGGGGGAAAGGGTGGGATCAGGGAATCCCCCATCCCGGGCAGGGGAATGGGAACCCTAAGGCCTCCTCTCCCAATTCACCTATTCCACTTGGCCTCGTGACTCACCTGAGAGATAAAAGTGACGCACCTTTAGACTTCTGGTTTGGATTCATGGTGGTCTGAAGCAGCCTAAGACTTGGGCTGTCCGAGACACTGTTTTTCTTGGAAAGCGAGACGATCCAACGCCCGTTTCCACCCCAACTTCAGGTAGAAGTTGGGCTCAAACACTACGCACCCCCGAGAGCATGTGATCTCGGTGAGGGAGGGGGTTCTGAATCAAGGATTCTCACCACCACCTTGAGGTCCCCTCGGAGAAGGGTGAGCTTCTATCTCTGCAGTGCCTCAGGAGTCATTAAATTGGCATAAGATCGTCAGAACCAAGCTTCAGCAACAGCTTTTACCAAAGAAAAGCAAAGGAAACAACACAGACAACCCGCAGAATCGGCAAAGGTAAAGATTGTTATCGGACTTTTAAAAACGGAACGGCAGTAAAAAGACCAAGGGAAAACAAAGTAATGGACAGAATATAAAAGAAGAGATGTTTAGTAATAGAAGCAGACTAAAATTGAAGACGCTGGGGAAGTAAATAAGGACTAAAAATTTGAAAAGAAATATTGTTTATACTTACTGCGGTTAGATCTGAGATAACCAGCGTGAGAAAGCGGAGGGGGGACTGGAGAAACATCATGAGATGGGAAGTTAACAGCAGAGCAGACAACTGGATTCCTAGCAAGGACAGCAAAGCGAAAGAGAAGAGGATTGACAGAAAAAGGAAGCAAAATAAGTATACCACTGGGAGGCAACGAAGGTAACAGGAACAGGAAGTGCGCCATCTTAAGTAAGGTACGAAGTTAAACCAGAAATCATAGAGACGTTGCAATGGTACCATAGAGAAAAAACACCCAACATTTTGGATTTTAAAAAGGCTTTCCCCCTCCCTTTTCTTTAAGAAATTTTAAGAAAAGGCAAGGTTTAAATGATTCAACATGGATTTGAGGAAAAGAGCAGACACGTGGGGAGGCTTGAAACCAAGCCCCACGATGGCCGGGAAAAAAGGAGCAGATAAGGAATGGCAAATTTCGGTGGATTCTGCGATCGAAGGACTGGGAAAAAAAGTGGCAGAGACACAAAGAGTTGTTACATAAGATGCAAGAAATGTTGGCAAAGGATTGTAAAGAGATGAGAGATGTTATTCAAGCCGATGTAGCTGCACTGGCAAAAAAGATAGAGGGAGTAAAGGAAGATTTGCAAGTGACAACTAAAAAAGTGGAGCAGGTGAAACAAAAGATAAATGACAAAAGCAGAAATGAAACATGAAAATCAAGTGATTCAGACAAGAGTGGCAATGATAGAGTGTAAGGAGACGGAAAAGCAGTTAAGATTTCGTGGCATTCAGGAATCTGAGACTCAAACCACACAAGAACAGATGACAGAGATATTGGCAGAATTTTTAGGGAAAGAGAAGGATGAAATAACAGCAAATATGGATTTGGCGTACAGAATCAATTCGGCTTTTGCACAACAGAGAAAGCTACCAAGAGATATTATTGTGCAATTAGTGACAAAGAGAATGCAGGAAGAGATACTTAAGAGGCATTTTAAAAAACCTTTAATAAAGGAGGGAAGTAGAATTAAGATCATGAAAGAAGTCCCAAAATGGATTCTCCAAGAGCGGAAAAAATATAGGGAATTGACCCAGAAACTAAGAGACAAAGACATCAGATATCGATGGGAAATTCCAGAAGGTCTAAGCTTTTATTACAAAGCCTTGAGAATTATCATCAAAACAAAGGACCAAATGGAAAAAAATTTACAGGAAAATGCAGAGGATTTTCCTGGACTATTAAAAATGTAAAATATGGAGTACAAATTAATATCATGGAATGTGAATGGACTAAACTCACCTCAAAAGAGAAAGACAATTTTTCATTGGCTAAAGAAGCAAAATTGTAATATGGTATGTCTACAAGAGACACATATTAAAGATAAAGATATAAAATATTTAAAAAACAAACAATTGGGGAAAGAATATATATCAGCGTCTAAACAAAAGAAGAAAGAAGTAGTGATTTATGTAAAGGAGGCTGTAGAATCAAGATGGAAGATATGTGGCCGTGGAAATAAATATAAATGCGAAAAAAATATTGGTAATAGCTCTCTATGCGCCAAATGGAGCAAAAGACCAATTTCTAAAAGATGTATTGAATAAATTACATCAGGATGTATTTGATCAGATGATATTGGTTGGAGATTTCAATGGTGTGGTGTGTCTGGGGTCTGAGGCACAGCCCCCGGCCTCGCCGGGAGGAAGCAATGGGAAGCAACCGGGAGGCAGCTGCCCTGCTGCCCTAGCCAGCCATCAGGGCCAGCACATGCCTATGCCAGGGGAAAGGGGCAAAGGTCCAAGGCCCCAGGGGGCTAGAAGGGGCAGGGTGAGGCCAGCGAGCCCCACCCTCCAGGGAGAAGGCAGGGGGCTGAGCAAAGTAGAGGGAGAAGGAAAGGGCAGGGGAAATAGGGACCCAGCAGCTGCCCAAGCAGAACCCTTACCTGATGAGGCAGCCCCAACAGCTCAGAACCACACCCCAGCCTTTACACCAGCTAGAAGGCAATAGCCAAGCTCAGGGAGTGCCAGGAGCCGAGCAACCCCAGGTGGAGCTGCCACAGGCATTCTGTGGGAAGAGCTGGGCAGCCAGCCAAGGGGCCACAGCTGGGCTGCCTTCGGCAATCAGCAGAGTCAGGGAGGCTTGACAGCCAGGCAACAAGGCACAGCTGGCACGTCAGTGGAGCCAGATCAGCCTCCCCAGCTGCAACTACTTGGAGCAGCCCATAACCAGGCTGGAAGGAGGGCGGGGCCGAGAAAGGAAGCTCTATAAAGGATGGCTGGGAAGAGCTCTGGGGTGGTGGTTTGGAGGAGGAGTAGTTTGGAGCGGAGCCGAAGGAGGAACTGATGGCAGAGGTCAAAGAGGGTGAGTGGCACAGGTTGAGTGAGCCAGCGAGTAGAGTGAGAGGGAGACTGGGTGATGTATACCGCCCCTCCTTCCACAGAGCACGGTCCCACAGAATCCCTGGCCCCCCTGTAACGTCAGGAGCAGCCTGCCCAGCGCCCCACCCAGCGGTGACTGCAGCAAGCCCTGACATGGTGGACTTGCAACTAGACAAGAAATCAAAAACAACCGTTAAAAAACCAGGGAAGCTACCAAAAAAATTTTTTGAACTAGTTCAACAAGAACATTTGGAAGACATATGGAGAAAAGAAAATCCGAAAAGTACTGAATTTACATACTACTCCACAAGGCACTTATCATTTTCACGTATCGATATGATTTGGGCAACAAAATATTTGACTCTATTGACAGAAAAAGTGGAAATCTTACCGAAGGTGAGTGCAGACCACAATCCAATGTTATGGAAATGGACAATGGGTCGAAGAAAATTTAGATGGAGAATAAATGAGGATTTATTACAAAATCAGGAAAATTTGAAGTATTTGAAAGAAGAAACTAAGTAATTTTTTGTAACAAATAACAACAATGAAGGTTGTTGTGGGTTTTCCGGGCTGTATTGCCGTGGTCTTGGCATTGTAGTTCCTGACGTTTCGCCAGCAGCTGTGGCTGGCATCTTCAGAGGTGTAGCACCAAAAGACAGAGATCTCTCAGTGTCACAGTGTGGAAAAGATGTAGGTTATTTGTATCTACTCAGGAGGGGTGGGGTTGAGCTGAGTCATCCTGTAAGAGTTTCCCAGGGTGTGGAATGCTAATGGCGGGAGGCTTCACTGTATCCTGAGGAGGTTCTTTTGCATATGGATTGGTACTTGATGTGCTAATCTTCTCTGCAGGACTATTGTCGGGTGTAGAGTGTTTTGTTAGCCTGGTGTTTTTCAGAACTGGCAACCATGCTCGGTTCATTCTTAAGGTTTCTTCTTTCCTGTTGAAGTTTTGCTTATGCTTGTGAATTTCAATGGCTTCCCTGTGCAGTCTGACAAAGTAGTTGGAAGTTTGGCCAGTATTTTGGTGTCCTGGAATAAGATACTGTGCCCTGTTTGAGTTAGGCTATGTTCAGCCACTGCTGATTTTTCAGGTTGTCCAAGTCTGCAGTGTCTTTCATGTTCTTTTATTCTTGTCTGGATGCTACGCTTTGTGGTCCCGATGTAAACTTGTCCACAGCTGCAGGGTATACGGTATACTCCTGCAGAGGTTAGGGGGTCTCTACTGTCTTTTGCTGATCGTAGCATCTGTTGTATTTTTCGGGTGGGTCTGAATACTGCTTGAAGGTTATGCTTTTTCATAAGCTTTCCCATCTGATCAGTAATTCCTTTGATATATGGCAAAAACACTTTTCCTGTGGGAGACTGTTTTTCTTTGGTTGTTTGATTCATCCTGGGTTTGATTGCTCTTCGGATTTCATTTCTGGAGTAGCCATTTGCCTGAAGTGCGTGGTTTAGATGATTAATTTCCTCATTGAGAAAGTGCGGCTCACATATCCGTCTTGCACGATCCACTAAGGTTTTCATTATGCCTCTTTTCTGTCGGGGATGGTGATTGGAGTTTTTGTGTAGGTACCGATCAGTGTGAGTTGGTTTCCTGTAGACCTTGTGACCTAACTGAAAGTTTGCTTTGCGGATGACCCAGGTATCCAGGAATGGGAGTTTTCCCTCGATTTCTTTCTCCATGGTGAATTGTATGTTCAGGTGGATGTTGTTGAGATGATTCAAAAACCACATCCACCTGAACATACAATTCACCATGGAGAAAGAAATCGAGGGAGAACTCCCATTCCTGGATACCTGGGTCATTCGCAAAGCAAACTTTCAGTTAGGTCACAAGGTCTACAGGAAACCAACTCACACTGATCGGTACCTACACAAAAACTCCAATCACCATCCCCGACAGAAAAGAGGCATAATGAAAACCTTAGTGGATCGTGCAAGACGGATATGTGAGCCGCACTTTCTCAATGAGGAAATTAATCATCTAAACCACGCACTTCAGGCAAATGGCTACTCCAGAAATGAAATCCGAAGAGCAATCAAACCCAGGATGAATCAAACAACCAAAGAAAAACAGTCTCCCACAGGAAAAGTGTTTTTGCCATATATCAAAGGAATTACTGATCAGATGGGAAAGCTTATGAAAAAGCATAACCTTCAAGCAGTATTCAGACCCACCCGAAAAATACAACAGATGCTACGATCAGCAAAAGACAGTAGAGACCCCCTAACCTCTGCAGGAGTATACCGTATACCCTGCAGCTGTGGACAAGTTTACATCGGGACCACAAAGCGTAGCATCCAGACAAGAATAAAAGAACATGAAAGACACTGCAGACTTGGACAACCTGAAAAATCAGCAGTGGCTGAACATAGCCTAACTCAAACAGGGCACAGTATCTTATTCCAGGACACCAAAATACTGGCCAAACTTCCAACTACTTTGTCAGACTGCACAGGGAAGCCATTGAAATTCACAAGCATAAGCAAAACTTCAACAGGAAAGAAGAAACCTTAAGAATGAACCGAGCATGGTTGCCAGTTCTGAAAAACACCAGGCTAACAAAACACTCTACACCCGACAATAGTCCTGCAGAGAAGATTAGCACATCAAGTACCAATCCATATGCAAAAGAACCTCCTCAGGATACAGTGAAGCCTCCCGCCATTAGCATTCCACACCCTGGGAAACTCTTACAGGATGACTCAGCTCAACCCCACCCCTCCTGAGTAGATACAAATAACCTACATCTTTTCCACACTGTGACACTGAGAGATCTCTGTCTTTTGGTGCTACACCTCTGAAGATGCCAGCCACAGCTGCTGGCGAAACGTCAGGAACTACAATGCCAAGACCACGGCAATACAGCCCGGAAAACCCACAACAACCATCGTTCTCCGGCCGTGAAAGCCTTCGACAATACAACAACAATGAAGTCTCAACATAAGGCTGTAATGAGAGGAAATTTAACCTTACTTAACAGTAAGGATAAGAAAAGAAAGCAGGAGAAATGGCAAGAAATTCAAGAAAAAATATATAAAAAAGAACAACAATTGAAGAAAAGACCAGGAAAGAAGTCGATTATACAGGAAATTAAAATATTGCAGGATCAAATAACAGACATTAGTAATAAAGAGCCAGAATGGAAGTTAAAGACATTAAAGCAGAAGTCATTTGAAGGAGCAAATAAACCAGGAAAGTATTTAGCCTGGCAACTGAAAAAAAGGAAGGAAATGAAAATTATTAATACAATAATGGAGGAAGGTAAAGAATTGAAAGATCATCAACTAATTAAGCGTGCGTTCTTTAAATATTACGATAAATTATTTCAAAAGAAATCTGTGAAAGTACAAGAGATAGATGGGTATTTAAGGAATGCCCACTTACCAAAAGTACCAGAAGAGATGAAACAGAGACTGAATGCTCCAATAACAGAAGAAGAAGTCATATAGGCAATTGAAGCGGCTAAGATTGGGAAAGCACCAGGACCTGATGGGATCACAGCTAAATTTTATAAAGTAATGAAGGAGGACCTAGTACCGATTTTAAAAAATGTAATGAATGGTATGCTTCAAGGAAAGGGTCTCCCAGATACATGGAATGAAGCTAGTATTGCACTGATCCCCAAAGAAAGCCAAGATTTGACAGAGTTGAAAAATTATAGACCCATATCGCTTATAAACAATGACTACAAAATAATGGCAAGAATACTGGTGGATAGGCTCAAAATATGGTTAATGGATTTTATAGATGAAGACCAGGCCGGATTTTTACCAAACAGGCAGTTAAAAGACAATTTGAGAGTAGTGATAAATGCTACTGAATATTACGATAAGCGACCTGATAAGGAAGTTGGCCTTTTCTTTGCGGATGCAGAGAAGGCCTTTACAATTTGAACTGGGATTTTATGTTCGCAACTATGGAGAAGACGGATCTAGGTAATGAATTTATACAAACAGTGAAAACAATTTATAACTTACAAAGGGCAACAATATGTGTTAATGACGACCTGACAGAGAAGTTGGAAATAAGGAAAGGAACCAGACAAGGATGTCCACTATCGCCGCCTTTGTTTGTGATGGTCTTAGAAGTATTATTGAGGAGGATTAGAGAAGATGATAGTATAAAAGGAATAAAAATAAAAGGATCCTCCTACAAACTGAGAGCATTTGCAGACGATGTGATGTTTATAGTGGAAGACCCTCTACAAACCTTGCCAAGACTGCTGGACAAAATAAAGGAGTTTGGCGGGTTTTTACATAAAAAAAAAGAAGTCAAAAATAATAACTAAAAATATGACCAAGAAGAAACAACAAGAATTAAGTGAATTAACAAACTGCGAAGTGGTACACAGAACTAAATATTTGGGGATAGAGCTGACAGCTAAGAATATAGACTTGTTTAAGAATAACTATGAAAAGCTCTGGACTCAAATTGAAAGAGACATGATAAAATGGAATAAATTAAATTTGTCATGGTTAGGTCGAATTGCCACAATTGAAATGAATGTACTGCCCAGAGTGATGTTTTTAATGCAAACAATTCCAATTGTGAAAGATAAGAAACAATTTGAAAAATGGCAGAGGAAGGTATCAGAATTTGTCTGGGCAGGAAAGAAACCAAGAGTTAAGATGAATGTTCTTTGACGCTAAGGAAAGAGGAGGAATGCAGTTACTTGATCTAAGACTTGACCATGAAGCAATATGTTTGGTGTGGCTAAAAGAATGGGTGTCTTTGACCAATCATAAGTTATTAACATTGGAAGGACATAATAAACTATTTGGATGGCACGCATATATGTGGTATGGGAAGCATAATATGGATGTAATGTTTCAGCACCACTACCTGAGAAGAAATCTACTGTCAACCTGGCTCAAGTACAAGAAATTTATAGAGCTAAAGAAACCACTTTGGATTGTTCCAGCTGAAGTAATTAACCCCAATATGGAATATCAGGGAAAGGAATGGCTTACCCTCAAAGAATTAACAGTATTAGAAAATGATGGGTTGAAACTTAAGCGAAACGAGGAGTTGCCATTTAAATATGGTTGGTTACAATATAGACAAATTAAAGATTTATTTGATTCAGAACATAGAATGGTTTTAGAATTAAAAATTCATAACTAGAGGAACTATTATGGGGGGATAATAGTAAAGCAATATCTAAAATGTACAAGTTGTTATTCAAGTGGTTTACAGAAGATGAAACAGTCAAGGTGCAAATGGTAAAGTGGGCCGTAAATTGTAATAAGGAAATAGCGATGGAAGCATGGGAACAACTATGGAAAAATACCTTAAAAATATCAACTTGTACCAGTATTGAAGAGAACGGTTATAAAATGCTGTATAGATGGTACTTAACACCGAAAAAATTAGCCATAGCTAACAAACAGTTATCGAATAAATGTTGGAAATGTAAGGAACATCAAGGTTCTCTATTTCATTTTTTAAAAAAATTATTGGTGAGTACATACAATGTTATTCAATACACAAATTCCCCATCTTATCTAAATTATATCAGCCCCCACCCTTTCCCCCCCTCCTTACTGACTTCCAACAGCTTTCCAACCCCAAACCCCTCTTATTACTCAAATTACTCTTAACCATAATTTTTCTAAATCCTATATATGTTATATCACTTATTCTAAGCATGTTCAAATTCTTCTATATCTCCAATTTTCTAATATATCAATCTACGTTTCACTGTTTAAACTATCTATTTTTTTAATACAATCTCCTTATTACTAATATTAGCTTAGATTAATTAATAGCTAAGTTTCCCCATTAATGGTAAAGTTACTTCTCTCTCCCCTTTATAAAGTCACATATTAATAATTCTCAAACTGCCACAATCCTCCTTTCACATCCCATTTTTTTCTAGATATTGTTTCAATTTCTCCCAGTCTGCAATGTATTCTCCTGGATCAAGATCTTTAAGTTTTCTTGTCATTTTGTCCATCTCAGCCATGTACAATTTGTAAATCCAATCTTCTATAGTTGGTATTTCTTGCACTTTCCATTTCTGCACATACAAAAGTCTTGCTGCTGTAGTCATGTAAAATAGCAATGTTCTGTACTGCCTTGGAACTTCTTCCATTCCCAAGTTCAGTAGCAACAACTCTGGGTTCTTATTTATTTGGGTTTGCAAAACCTCATTAATTATTTCTATTATATCTCCCCAGTATTGCTTAGCTACCTCACAAGTCCACCACATATGATAGAATGATCCTTCATGCTTTTTACATTTCCAGCATTTATCTGACATATTTGCATTTCCATGCGCAATCTTCTTAGGCGTTAAATACCACCTATACATCATTTTGTATACATTCTCTTTAATGTTAGTACAAGTTGAAATCTTCAAAGTATTTTTCCACAAGTATTCCCATGATTCAATTGTTATTTCTTTATGAAGGTTTATTGCCCATTTCACCATCTGGATTTTGACTGTCTCGTCTTCCATATACCATTTTAAAAGTATTTTATATATTTTCAAAATATCTTTTTTGCCTTCTTGTAGAATCACTTCTTCTAACTCCGAGTTTTTTAGTCTTATTCCTCCCTTTAGACAGTCGGAGTTGTAAAGATCCCTAATTTGCCTATATTGAAACCATCCATAGTGAGGAGATAACTCTTCTTGTGTCTTTATTTTTGGTATTCTATGTTCTATCGACATTATGTCTTTATAAGTTAAACATGGTTTACACACAGCTCACTTCTTCAAAGGTCATTTTAAAATAAAATGTTGTTAGTATCTAAGGTGCCACTAGACCACTTTTTTTGGAGTAATACCATAAAATTATATATCAATGGAAAGATAATTTAATCAAGAATGTAATGCAACAAAGTTTGTTCAATTATCTGTATTCTATCAAATGTTATAGCCAAATAACCAGTGAAAGGAAGCACAACTTGCTTAGGTTGATATGAAGTAGCTTTCCTTCATTTGAATGTAGCCATTCAATGTAATACAATTAAAGAAATGGCACAAAGAGTTGACTGGTCACCCAGAAAGCGATGTAAAATAGTACTGTTAAGTGAACAAGGCTGAAGTTATGAAGAAATTAGAAGAAAAATGGGTGGGAACTTAACCAACGGTGGCATTTCTAAATTTTTGAAGAGGTATAAGGCAACTCAGTCACTACAAAACCAGACTGGTAGAGGCAGGAAAAGGTGCACACAAGCAAGAGATGATAGAAGAATTGAGAGACTGAGCCTAGGTGACAGAAGAAAATCATCGGGGTGTATACAGAACGAAATGGCGCAATTCAATGTGAAGTTGAGTGCAAGGACTGTTTGGTGCAGACTGGAGGAATTTGGTCTTAATGCTAGAATTCCACGAAAAAAACCATTGTTATCTCTCAAACAAAGGTTGAAAAGATTAAACTGGGCTAAACCCCATGTTAACTGGACAGTGGAACAATGGGACAGTGTTATTTGGAGTGATGAGACCAAAATCTCCCTGTTTGGTAGTGATGGCATAAAATACGCGAGAAGAAGAATCGGAGAAGATTTGCATCCTGATTGCATTACACCTACCGTGAAACACCCAGTTAGTGTTATGATATGGGGTTTTATGACATCAAAAGGTGTGGGCAGAATTTGCGTGATAAATGGCAATATAAATGCCCCAAAATACATAAATGAAATACTTGAGCCCAAACTGGTCTTCCACACGTGATCTTTTCCAAGATAATGAAGCATTTATATTTCAACAAGATTCAGCTTCATGTCATGTTGCTGCTGTGTGCAAAAAGTGGTTTCAAGATAATCATATCCCACTGTTGGAATGGCCTGGGAATAGCCCAGACCTTAACCCCATCGAAAATCTTTGGAGCCGACTAAAGAAACTGGTTAGTGAGAAGCAACCCAGCAATAAACCACAATAGAAGCAATAACTCAATTGTGGTTTCACATTATAACAGCTGCAGAACTAAAAAAACTTGGTTCACTCCATGGGAAGGTGTTGTAACGCCGTAATTAAAGCAAAAGGTTACCCAACTAAGTATTAACTGACATGGTGAGAATTGTTGTATAACTCATTTTTTCTATGTGTTTCAGTTTTCTTCTTTATAACTATTGTTCTAAAAAAAATTCCTTCATAAAAGTTATTGCGCATTACAGTCTTCATTAAATTATCTTTCCATTGTTATGTCCATTGTGTCCTGACAGGAATTCCATTCAGGGCACTTGTGACTCTAACTCTGCAGCAGCTGCACTGGCTCCCCATGGAGTTCCGGATCCGGTTCAAGGTTTTGGTTCTGACCTATAAAGCCCTAAACAGACTGGGACCAGCATACCTGAGGGACCACCTCTCCCCGTATGTACCTTGGAGAGCTGTTAGATCTGCAGGTAAACACCTACTGGTGGTCCCTGGCCCCAGGGAGGCTCAGCTGGCCTCAACCAGGGCTAGGGCATTTTCTGTCCTGGCCCCAACCTGGTGGAACTCTCTGATCTTATATCTTTTCAGTGGGCCTGTAAGACAGAGATGTTCCACCAGGCATATGGTTGAGGCCAGCACGGCATCCATCTAATTAGCCTCCCTGCCAGTCTCCTACCAAGGGGGGGGGCATATGGTTCATATATCCCCCACATGCTATGCTTGGGGAGTTAGAGTTTCACCAACCCATACCACCTTTTTCTTCCTTGGTGTATGGTGAGCAGGGAAACGGGGAAGGGTGCCCCATCTGGAATACTGAAATTCATGTTTGTACTGAGATGTTATTTTATTGTTTTATCCATTATACTTTATGATTGTAACCCGCCATGAGCCTGCTTGCAGGGAGGGAGGGCTAAAAATCTAATCAGCCCAAGGGCAAGCAGCCCACCAAGAAACAGCCTCCCAAGAGGCCCCCCACCTGTCCTTTCTTTGTCGGATGACAAAGAGGACACTAATTTTGGCTTGGACATATTGAGGTGACTTGAGGCCTTAGAAAAGGCTAAGGGGACCTCTACCGAGGTAGGGGGTAGGAAACAGCGGGCTAGGCCGGTTAGAGCTGCTTCCAAGTCAGCATTTTGGAAGGAAAGTCTGCATCAGGTTCAGCAGAGGCAGTGGCTAGTACCAGTTGGGAGGTGCATGATGCTGACGATGACATAGTGTTGGAAGCTGAATCGAAGGGGCAGTCAGACGGTGGTCCAGTCACAGTGGCTGTTGAACCCAGTATGCCGGAGACTAAGAGCAGAACCACAAGTGACAAAAGGCACAGATTGGACACTTGTCTGCTTCCCTCAAGTTTTGATGGGAAATGTAGGCATCCTGGTCTCGCAGCTTCGCTCTCTGACTGCTGTCCAATGGACTTTTCAACTGTCACTTGTCCAACATTCCGCCAAGCTGTCTACATTTCCCATCAAAACTTGAGGGAAGCAGACAAGTGTCCAATCTGTGCCTTTTGTCACTTGTGGTTCTGCTCTAAGTCCGCCTTGCCACAGCAGGCGTGCACATGGCCATGGGGGCCCTGGGGTCAGGCCACTGCCTCCAGGTCCTCTGGTGTCACATCGCCTTCCTATTCTTATAACACCTCACCTTGGCAGACGTCTGGGCAAATGGGTCAGGTATCGAATGTGCCAGCCACTCAGAGCGGGACCACAAGTGACGCCTGACACAGGTTGGACACTAGTCAGCTTCCCTCAAGTTTTGATGGGAAATGTAGGCATCCTGGTCTTGCAGCTTGACTCTCTGACTGCTGTCCAATGGACTTTTCAAATGTCACTTGTCCAACATTCCGCCAAGCTGCCTACATTTCCCATCAAAACTTGAGGGAAGCTGGCAAGTGTCCAACCTGTGTCAGGCGTCACTTGTGGTCCCAGCAGTAGTGAGCCCACAACCAGTGTGGGGGATGGCAGATGGTCAGGCTCTTGGCATACCTTCAGCAGGGTGGCAATATGAAGCATATCTGCCATGGGGCTTTTCGCCTTATGTAGCTTATGGACAGGCACTTTCTAGGGCACTATAGGGCCTCTTTATAGGGCACTTTCTTTTAGTGATACAGCTCTTCCCCTTGGGGATAATCTTACCCAAGCTACCAGGGAAAAGATTGTTAAAGGGGAGTACGTCGACATCTTTACCCTTCTCTTCAGGGAACTGGAGAAGAAGAATAAGGATGATCTAGATGAACAGGACAAAAAAAAAGATTAGGAGATGGAAGGTAGACTGTAATTGGCATAATTGGCTTCCGGGATTCTTGATATATGCCAGGATGTTGGGTAGATCCCAGCCTTTACGGGAGGTGTCTCTATTTCAATATCTGAATATCAGTTACACTGACTTCGTTGATGCTGCATGGCTGCAGTACGACAAAGTGTTCAGAATGTGGGCAGCCCTCAACCCACAGCTTCAGTCACGAGCAGGGGTGGAGGCACCTGCTTGTCCTGCTTCCAGTGGCTGCCGAGTCTGCAGAGTGCTGCTGACAGGTAATGAGGTCCAGCTGGCAAGGCGAGGAATGTGCAAAGTCCGTAAATCAAGGGAGTAGTTGAGGACAGGCCGGGTCGGAGGTCAGAGAGACAGTTCCAAGGAGCAAACACAGGCAGTACAGTAGCAGCTTAGAGAACTCGTTGAAGTCACGCTGAAAGGAGCCCTCCCTTTGGCTTTTATACTCTGAGAGTATTCAGTCAGCTCACACAGCTGCTTCAAGTCTCCTCCTCTGAAGCCCCTCCTTCCTCTGAGAAGGCTGGCCTGTTCAGAGCCCGGAGGCGTGCAGATTAATGTCAGGTCTGTAAGTCTCTTCTGTCCCTGCTACGCCGACATTGCTCTCGATAGTCTGGAGATGTTGGAGGGGATAAGGAAGCTGTCTGCGTTTGGGCTGGTTGCTCTGGGTGGGGAAGGGGAGCTTCTGGCTGGGATTCAGCATCTGACTGGTCAGCTGTGGTCGGCTGCTGGGAGGCAGGCTGCTCCTCCTCAGGAGGAGCAAGGCTGTCACAGCAAGTGTCAGCTGTTCCAGCTCCTCCTCCTCTGAGGACTCGTCAAGCTCAGGCTGTACTATGACACTGCTCTGGTGCTGGGCTGAGAGGGAGAGAGAGAGAGAGAGAGTCCAAGACACACTGGGGTTGAGAGCCAGGAAATCAGTCCATCAGTGGAAGGAACAAAGGAGAGTCCGAAAGCCAAGCTGAAGTTGAGAGCCGAGTCATCAGTCAAATGCAGAGACAAGCAAGGAGTGGTCGAAGACAAAACCAAGGTCAAGAAACAGGAGATCTATCCAAGCGAGGGCAGGGTACTAGGCATAGGTGAAGCTTCCAGGAGCCGAACTGCTGGACGCAAGGAGTGGTGAATGACGTTGCTCCCAAGCTGAGCTCTGCCCAGCGTTCCCCTTATATGTTCAGGACAGCGTAAGAGGATGAGGGTCAGGTGTTTCCCCTTCACTTGATTGCCCCGCCTCACCCTCGGTGTCCAGCTCCATAGGCTGAGGAGCCTTCTGCCTTGCTGCCGGCTCGAGAGGCTTGGGTCTCCAAGGCACCGGTTCCTCCCCCTCTCTACGCGACCCCTCGCCCCCACTAGCTGGTGCAGAGGGACCTGGTTGCTGGTCACTGGATGGTTCTTCTGTGACCGCAGGTGGGTCTTCTGCTGGCTCTGCTGGCTGTCCCAACCCCTCATCCTCTGAGAGGAACTCATCAGCAGGCAGAGAGCCCAGCCAAGGCTGGCCCACAACAGCTCCCTGGGATCAGATTTACCAGCAGCTGTGGCTGCAGGTGATGTCGCCTGCTAAGCCGAATACGGGTGACAGGTCAGATAGTGGCCATCTGATTCACCACCCTCAGATGGTAGCTCCGACCTGCACTCAAGCGGGGCAGCAAGTTCAACTCTGGCTGCTCTGTTGGGACTTCATGTCCAAAGGACCTTGTAACCGGAGGGTGTGCAAATACAAACATGGGTGTCCCTCTTGTTCTGGACCCCACCCCTATGCATCCTGCCCCAGGTCCAAATCTCGGGGGGTGGAAAGTGATAAGGGTCTGGAGGCGGCCAGCAGTCAGCTGGTAAAGGGGCCCAACCCAATAAGGCTGAAAGTGCTTGAACGCCAGTTGACTGCTTACCTCAAGTGTCAGGACGCATTGTTCTTATTTAACAGTTTCACATTTGGTTTTAGGATAGCTTTTCAGGGCCCTTTATGTCTGACAACCTGCATTCGGTTGTTGGCATGGAGGGGGTGGTCAGGGAAAAGATTGGAAAAGAGTGTGCGGAAGGTAGGGTCCTGGGACCTTTTAATGACCCTCCTCTCCCGTGTTTCCCTTCTTGGGTAGTCCCCAAGAAAGCGGCTGGTGAATATCGTTTGATTCACCATTTGTCCTTTCCAAAAGGGGCATCAGTGAATGCTGCCATCCCTGAGGAACTCTGTTCTGTGCGATAAACTTCCTTTGACCAAGCAGTCAAGGTAGTGCACAGATGTGGGATTGGGGTGGCCTATCCCTTCTGAACACTTGTTACAGTTCTGTGTGGCTCAGCAGGCACGTGGCTTGGCAGTCAAGTCCATCCAGGGACAGTTGGCAGCACTAGCATTTGCCAGCAAGGTGCAGGAGTTGCCGGAGTCCACAGGGGATTTCCGGCTTAGGAAGATGCTGGAAGGCTGGGCTCGTGAATCAGTGACACCAAGGGATGAGAGGCAGCCTATTTCCCCAACTATCCTCAGGGGGCTGGGAGCAACTTGGGGAAGGGTCTGCAGTTCGAGTTTTGAGGAAAAGCTGTTTCCTGCCGCCGTACTGCATGTGAGTGAACTGGTTGTTCAGTCATGGCAGGACACATCGGGCTAAGCATTGCTAGCCACAGATATCAAAATTTTTGGAGGGAAGGTGTCGATCAGGATCAAGTGATCCAAGACAGACCAGAAGCAGGCGAGGACAGTGCTTGTATTGGGCCCTTGTGGGGTGAAAGGTTGTGCCTGGTTTGGGACCTCAGAAGTTACATTGCTGTCAGGGGTGATGACCGAGGGTTTTTTTTTTCACCATAGTGATCTCTCTCCCCTGACGCGTTACCAGTTTGGGGCAGTGACTGATACGGTACTGATCGGGTTTAGCGGGTGTCAAATTTGGCACCCATTCTTTTTGAATTGGGGCAGCCTCTACGGCAGCAGCCATGGGGCATACTGGCAAGGACATACAGAGTGTGAGCAGATGGTGATCATCAGCCTACCTGTCTTACATTCTTCCCCTATCTTTATTTGAATACCATACTGCTTGAATTTTTTCCTAGGTGCGGCGGGTCATCTTGGGAGGAAGAAGATCCTCATTGCCAGACACACTATGGTGTTCTAAGCAGCCAGCCATGCCAGAAGGACGCCAGTTGGATCTCAGCTTGGGCTGGGTGAAATTGCCACAGTTAAATGGCTGGTCTGGCAGGGCCTCCAGTGGTTTATTTATTTATTTAATTTATTATTTTATTTTATTTAGTTCAAATTTCTATTCCGTCCTCCAGTGAGTGGGCTCAGGGCAGATAACAACATATTAAAATACAATAAAAATTCATCTGCATTAAAACATTAAAACCACAGTGTACTAATACATGCTTAAAACAGGATGGTGGACAGCCTTCACAGGGAGAGTTAAGATTTTATACACCCCTTTTTTAAGGCCGGCGGAGGTTCAGGTTGGGGTAACTGCCTCTCTTGTTTGGGGGAAGGACAGGATGACCACATATTGTGGTCATTCACTTAGGTGGTAATGACCTGGGATTAATGAAAGGCAGGGCCCTGTCCTTACAGGTGACTGCTGACTTAAGTCATCAAGAGTCAGTCGCCTGGAGTACATATTTTCTGGTCCAAAATGCTCCCTTGGCGTGTATGAAGGGAGACACTGGACCCTAGGGGTATGGCTCGGGCTAGGCGTAGGACCAATAGAACCATACACAAGGCATTAGGGGTGGGAATGGGAATTTACCTGCCTTACCCTAGGATCAAGGCCACATTTGCCACCCTTTATAGGGATAATGGGGTTCACATAACAGTGGCTGGTAACGACTAGAGATGGGCACGATCCAAAAAAAATACCGATTAAGCCATTCATGGATCCGGGCCGCTGCCAAACCCAGGCCACCGATTCTAACCGATCAAGTCCCATTTCCGATCTGGAATCGAGAAGGCCAAAGCAGGAAGGTGCCCCACTGTTTCCAGCGATATAGGAATGGTGGTTGGTGGCAGCAGCCGCCAGGCCCGGCAGGCAGGGGGAGGCGCCTCCCTTCAGGGAGGGAGGGAACATTCACACACACACACACACACACACACTTAGAGTAGAGGGGGGGAGTTTTTAACCCAGCAACGAGCCACCTCCCCTCAGGGAGGGGACATTCCCAGGGCCGGATCTACGGTTGCCAGCGCCCAGGGCAACTGTAGTCAGGCTCTTGCACACGCATGCATGCGCGCGCTCCTGGGTCGCCCCCTGCCCACACAGCAAGCTAGCCGTCCCCATGCACTGCGGAGCTGGCGGCAGCGCGAGTGGCTTGGCGGCTGCCCACGCCGTTCACCTGCCCCGCAAGACAAGGGGTGGCCGGCTTGCCCGCACGCCCCTTGTCCTGGGGAAAGGCGAACGGTGCAGGCGGCCTCCTAGCCTCCCACACTGCATTTTGCCTTTCCCCAGGACAAGGGGCGGCTGGCTTGCCCATGCGCCCCTTGTCCTGGGAAAAGACGAACGGCGCAGGCGGCCTCCCAGCCTCCCGCGCTGCCTTTTGCCTTTCCTTTGTGCCCATGGCAGAACACCCCTTTCCCCCTTCCTCCCCTGGGTTGCTGCTCCGTGGTTGGAAGGAAGCCTGCTAATCAAGGAAAGCTGGGCTTCCATTCGTGTTTCGAGGGCGACAGAAGGAAGGAAAACACAGCTCATTCCCCTGGCTCCATTGCCCCGGGAATAAATTACTGGCGCCAGAGTGTCTGCAATTCCGAACAGAAACCGATATATCCGATCAAGTCCCGAACAAGCAAATCCCCGACTGCTGGATTGGTTGCCGTGGAAGGAACTGATTAGCTGAGTCACGATGGCGCAAACGCCAACATCGGGGTTTTTTTGAAATCGTAATTCAGATCGTGCCCATGTCTAGTAACGACATCTTCGTAGATGACCTGTGGAAAGGGCTCAGACTGACACTAGGCTACCTGTGGGGCACAGAGGTCTAAGCTGAGGCTTGGCCTTTCGCGTTGGCAGGAGAAAGTTGGGGAATAGGGAGCAGGCTGGTGAGTACCCCTTTGACAATTCCCCAGCGATGGGGAAATGGGGTCTGTCAGGAGGGATGGTATGCTTCATGGCTACCACCACCTGTGCAGAGCACATTCAGGGAACCCCAGGTGCAAGTCCTTCCCTCATGCTCTATGGCTGAGACTTTAGGAGCTTGGAGGGAGCCCTTTGCCTGGCCGGCTAGGTTGAGGCCATTCCAAGAATGGCTCATGCCCAGGGCAGGGGGGCTTGCCCAAGGCAGTGGTCCTGGAGTGACCCTGTGGCTTGACCTGTACCGCCAGTTTGCCTTTGCCACAGTTTAGAGTTGATGTTGTATTTAATAAAGCGCCCCTTAGTTCCAATGCCCCGTGTCTGTCTCATTCTTCCCACTTGCGGGGGGGGGGGCACAAACCATGCATATTACTCCCATATGCAGTCACTCCATTGTTTTCCACATGCACACTTACACCAAGTTTTCTGGTTATTCAATCCATGAGGATTAGTTCTGCTTAGGATCTATATAATTCTACACTTGAGGGGATTGAATTGAAGCGGTATCTGTTTATTTTTTCTGTGCTGGAAACATGCCCCATTTCTGCTGGTGCTCCACCTCTGCTGTGGCTGCCTGCAGCAGCCACCTATGGACAGATAACATTCATTAGTTGATCTGCTGAGGATTGGTCAGTTTCATCAGTAGATAGGCTGAGGACAGGTTAGTTTCTTCAGATGAATGGCTTTTTAAAAAAATGACATCAAGGTTGCTGTTTAAAAAAGAATAAACTAAAAAGTAAAGGAAGCATAGAGAGAAACTTTAAAATATAAAGATGGAATCAGGGATATCTGCGAAGTTTTTGAGATAGCTATATTGCAGTGTATTTTCCCGGCTGTTGCAAGGTTTTTTTTCCCTTTAAGGTGCCAAGGTTGCAATGCTGCTATTTAATTTCTTTTAAGCTGGATTGGTTACTGTTCAACCAATCAGAATGCAGGGGAATAAAGGGGAGGGCAGAAGGCAGAGCCAGGACCAGGCCTCATACCAAACAAAGCATTCTGCACTTCCCAAACGCCCCCTGGGGAAAAAAACCATGGGAGTATATGGAGAAAAGCTGAAGAAAAGCTGAGGAAGGATCTATTCTGTGGAAGATGCAGCCTTTCTTGATGTGGAAAGCAAAAATGTCTGGGAAGCAGTTTGGAGATTGAATTGGTTTTGACTGTGCATGCAGAACTCTGGAGAGAAATCGATGCAGTATGGGGGCAGAACCAATGAAAAAACCCAGTGCAGAAAAGACCACTATCATTCCACCAACTTCTTTGAATTGACTTATCTTGTACAAAGACCTTCATAGCCTTCGTTCATCATATCTGCAGGACTGCCTCTCTCCTCATGCTCCACCACAATAATTTTGCTTATCTGAGCGGCCTTCAGCAGATGCAAATCTACAAGACCAACACCTCCCTATATGTTGCATTCTCTAGTGTGGTTTCCACCTAACTGAACAGCCTGCCTGGTGAGGTTAGGAAGGCTCCCACTCTCCTGTTTTTTTCTGCAAACTATGCAACTCTGAAGCAGGGAGCTCAGACTCTTGAAAGCTTACACTCTGAAAATCTTATTGGGTCTGTAAGGTGCCACTAGACTCAAGTCCTGCTATACAACACGATTATTCAGGAGAGTTTTTTAACACTGGTAAGAGAGATGTACTCTAAGTATGCTCCTACTGTGTAATTTATGCAACATTTAACATATCCTTTTGAACACTTATGCTTTGTTTCAGATTTCTGCAATATAAACTCTATTGCACAGTTTACTGGATGTCCCATCTTGTTAGTCGTGCAATACTGTGCAATCCACTGTGAGTCTTAGTAAGAAAGGCAAACTATAAATAATGCAAAATAAACAAATAACTGTTAGAGTCAAATGAAACCAGAGGCATAAAAATATTAACTTTAAGAATGCAACGGGAAAGAACAAAGTACATAGCAGGTGAATGACTGCTACCTTGTATGCCCTTTCTTCTACCAACTGGCATGATTCTTGGGAGAATGCTAGGAAAATAAATCCAACACTGTCCTCGCAGAGGGAAGAGATAACATTTAGCCTATGTAATGTTTATACATTTTCCTAGTTCTCTCCCAAGAATGACTCTGATTGGAAAAGGAACAAAGGACAGACCAATTAGCAGCCTTCATTCAGCTGCTGTTCCTCAGTGACAGATCAGAGCTGTCAATTATATTATCCTTGCCTGACCCCCACCCCCCATAACTACATGCAAACCACATTTATATGAAAGGGAAAGAACTCCAGGCAATTAAACACACGGAGAGACAAAAACAAAGGCTGGAAGCCAAATGAAGCAGCCTCCAAAGTGGCTCCAAGACGCAGAGGACTATTTTCAAAGTGCAATTCTTTTCAAAATGAATGCACATCCTTATTTTGCAATAATGTGTTAACAATATTATCATTTTCAGATTTTTTTTTTAAAAAGGAACATTCTGAGAATACGCTACCAATGATAGCACACTCTATAGAGTATTCCATGCATACAGTCTCCCACGTGGACATCGTAAGAAAGAAAACACTGAAGTTATATACACATTTAGGTCTTGTTCCTGGACTCAAGATTTTTAGGGGAAAGATTTGAGTAGTTCGCATGTTGTTCAATTATTTGATGGGAATTGTTGAAAAAAACTATTTTGAGCGAACATCCGATGAACTCGGCCCTCATGTAAATCTACACACTCAGAGAATGGAGCATTCTTCTAACCTGGTCTGCAACCCTTCACGTTTGTAGGAAAATGTCAAAACAAAAAGAAAATAGAGGGAGAGTTAGTTCCCCTAAGGGAGAAACATGTCTGTGCTTGCACAGACGAGTATGCTTAGTGTAAGCCAGGAAGGAAGGAGGAGCTAGTTGAGCCCGCATACCCATACACAGCTGGGGTGCCTGCTCAGGTACCACTCCTACCGGAAGCCCAGCCACCACTGCCTCTCCTTTGCAGGCTGTTAGGCATGGAGGAATAGTGGAAACCACTGAAGCTGTCCCCAGCTGTGAGCTAGGCAGATGTGCAGGTGGGGGAGTAGGAGCTGCTGCCACCACCCTCCAGGGCCAAAGCAGTGGTGCTACAGGAGAAAAAGAGCAAGAGTCACTACGCTCATTTGAGCCACGTGGGCAGGTGGGTAAGAGGAAAGAGGGATCTACCCCCCTGCTGCTGCATCAGCCAGGCAGGTAGAGATAGCAGCAATGGTGTTGCAGTCAGATGAGCTGATTGGTGAGTGATTGGCCTACCAAGCAAGTGGGAGTATGGGATTAGCCCTGTGAATCTCATAGGTCCCCCACACGTTCAAATGTAATCATGGAAAATTTCATTTATTAGACTTATATCATGCCCTACCCACAAGCAGACTCAGGGCAGGTCACAACAGCACTAAAAATACAGGTATAATTTACATCAAAACAATTTACATTAAAACAATAAAACGATCTGTATCGACAATCACAAAATAAAGAGGCAGCTGCTATCAGTTTCAGTGTAAGGCACAAGTGAATGGCAAGTGAACAGGGAGGAATACACGTGAGTCTGTTCACTTGCCAAGCAAGTGTAATTCGTCACTTGTATCTTAGCTCTAAGGAAGTCCACATGTATAATGGGAAAGTAGTTCCATGTATTCCTAAGGGAGTTAATTCCTGTATGGGTAGAATGAGAAAGATCTACATGTGCAAGAAGAGCATTACTTTGGTTTATTTCTCCCCTTCTGATGTTCCCCTCCTCTTCCAAGCTGCTCCTGGGAGTCCCCCATGACCCAGGAACAGTACTGGAAGGAGAGGCTTGGAATTTCTTTCTTACTGTATAACTGTAATATGAAAACATGAAACTACTTACCCACTACAAGTAATCATTTGCTTAGTACAATCACCAAATATTTTCTGTATTTTTCATGATTAGATTTGAATGTTATATCATTACATCTCATCACGTACTTCCTGCATTTTCCTTTCTTAGCATAGGATGCCAGGTAGAAAGTTTTTTTTAAATGGCCTAATACATTTCTATTGTGCTTCAAAGGACTGTTTGATGATTATTTATCCTTGTACAATATAATATTGGAGTGGTACACTAGTCTTCATAGCCTACATAACTAATCCTTTGCTATCTAAGATACTTTGTCTTAGACAGCTAATTTGTCTATTAACAGCTAATTTGTCTATTAACATGGGCCCTTTTGACACTGCTTACCTGCTGCTGGAACGTCGCGAAATATCACGCAAAAAACACGGAAGATAATGTCTCTCGTGAGAGTTTTGCGCGGGATGCTATCTTCCACGTTTTTTGCACGATATTTCGCGACGTTCCAGCAGCAGGTAAGCAGTATGAAAAGGGCCATGTTAACTCTTCCTGACTACCCATCACCTGAGTGGCAAGATCTAGTAAGTATCTGAAAAGGAATATCAGAATAGTAAACTGTACAAGATGTCTGCCAATTCACATAACACAAAAGAAGAGTGTGTGTGTGCGTGCGTGCGCGCGCGTGTGTGTGTGTGTGTGTGTGAGTGAGAGAGAGAGAGAGAGAGAGAGAGAGAGAGAGAGAAGTAAAGATCTTGTTAAATATATATTTCTTTAACTAATGAAGCAGGGACATAATTACTTTAAAAAAACTTAGCAAGTACAAAATTACTATGGTTTGGATCCAAAGGTACTGCTCCACTGGCATAACAACAGCACTTCCGTTGGCAGAGGTGGAGAGGGCGATTTCTACCAATTTCCTCTTCTATTTCCAATTTCCTCAGCACGCATCCACTTCACATTGTAGAGGGCTCCTTGACTCCTAAGATCAGAATTTCTGGAGGATCCTTCGGCTAAATTATAAGTGAAAACCCAAGGAAATCTTGCTTTGCCAGCTTCACTCTGCTGGTAGTAGCTGGATTCTGGCCTTTGAATTCATAGAAGAAAATTCAAAGAGCATGAAGAGTTTTAGCATCTGAAAGGCAGCCAAAGATACTGTGTATTTGCAATTATTATGGAGAAGAAATGCTTTTAAAAAATACTGCTGCCAGGGCGTTAAAGAATGCCTTTTCTCCTGAACTCTGTCCCATCATAGTTGAAATAACTGTAATTTGCACATTTAATGACATAAATAAATAAAATAAAGTCACCTCTGCATACTTCTCAAAACCATTTTGGAAAAAATCCAGTTTTATCAATAACTTTTTCAGCCTGATCAAGATGGGTAGCCACGTTAGTCTGTCTATAGCAGTAGAAAAGAGCAAGAGTCTAACAGCACCTATAAGACTAACCAAATTTGTGGTAGGCCGGTATGAGCTTTCATGTGGCTCATGAAAGCTCATACCCTACCATAATTAATCTTATAGTTGCTAATGGACTCTTGCCAGTTTCCACATTGTTTGGGGAAAATACACTTGGATTCTTTGATATCGATGTTTACTTACAAATATATGTATTTAAGAATACATGGTTAAAAAGTAGAGTCTAGTAGCACCTTTAAAACTAACCAACTGTATTGTAGCATAAGCTTTCAAGAACCACAGCTCTCTCCATCAGCTGGGGCTCTTCAAAGCTTATGCTACAATAAAGTTGGTTAGTCTTAAAGGTGCTACTGGTCTCTTTACTATTTTGCTACTACAGACTAACACAGCTAACTCTTCTGGATCTATGGTTAAAAAACAATGTCTCCAAAGATAAAGCACTGAATATGCTATAATAGATAATTAGAGTAACAAAAATACAGATTTTTTCTTACTTTTCTCAGAAGAACGCTTTTGCACTTATTTATATGATTACCCAGTATTCAAGAGATGTTCATACAATGCCATTCAAAAATAATTACTATAAGTTGGACTATTATCCTCTGACCTAATCAGTTGTTTCTTACTGAAACAAAATATATAATTGAAAAATGAACACTCTTTTCTCTTTACACTATCCACATGTATCTGCCTATCCTGTAAAATTAATCTAATTTTGTTCAGTGCGTCTTTGTATCTCAAAACATTATTTATCACATGCAATTAACTTATCTACATGGTTGATATCTAGTTTTTTGTTACTTGGACATTTTAAAATATTTTGAATATTTTCAAAATGATAAACAAACACATCACTGAGGCCCACAGTAACAACAATAACATCCAATAGCCTACACCCTAACACAGTCTGGTCAAAATGCAGACATTAACCATAAGGAAGGAAATAAGGGAGAAGAGGAAAGGAAAAGAGGAGGCATAAGAAGATGAAGAATAGGAAAATGTAGCACACAGGTGATTTGTGTACTTAAGCTTGGGGTACAGCAATTAGAGAGTTATTAATAACAGGAGTTTAAGAAACAGGCACCAGATAAGATCAGTCTTAAATGTTCCATCTTTTAGTTTCTTTTCCACTTACTATTAGTGTGGGCTAGGGTTGCCAGTCTCCTGCTGCGAGTGGGGGATCTCCCGCTCCACCCTCCGCCCCCACTTACCTGGCCAGCAGGGGAGGCACCAGCCTCCTGGGGGCATGCTCCAGGGCGGTGTGGCACACTCATGTGGGCCCAATCCAGCCCAGATCGGGCGCAGATTGGGCCGCTGCGTAGCACAGGAGTGCTCCCATGCTCCACAGCTGCCCGACTCAGGCCAAATCCAGCCTCATTTGGGCCCAATCTGGGCCAATTCAGGCCTGAATTGGGCCCAGTTCAGTCCCTCGCGGAACATGGGAGTGCTTCCGAGGGTGGCAATGGGCCGTGTGATGACGTCACTTCCCAGACGTGACATCATCACGCAGGCCCGGGAGTGCATTTGTGCAACAGACAACAGGCAAAGTAGATGCTGGATCCTCCACAACCCACTGTGGGGACAGGGGGACCTGGCAACCCTACTGTGAGCATTTCTTCAACTTACTAAAGTATTGGGTTATACATAGCTTACAAAAAAACAATAAACCCTACTTTTAATCTGATAATACTAGAATACTGGAAATAAATGACTGGCTATGCAGATGGTGTCATCCCGAAGGGATTGGTTTCTTGAACCATAGTCTACATTTCAAGATGAAGCACTTCTGTTGGGAGATGGTTTGCACTTCATGAGGGTAGAGAAAAAATGTGTTTGGCAAGAGCCTCGCAAACCTGGTAAGGAGGGCTTTAAACTAAATCCTGTCATTGTGGGATGGAGACAAAACCCCAAAAGCCAATTCCAATTGTACTATGATGCCAATTCTTTCTTTCTTTCTTTCTTTCTTTGATTTATACCTTGCCCTCCCCACAAATGGGCTCCAGGTGGCTAACAGCATTAAGCGCGAACGCCTGACTTACCAGGCGTGTAGTTTGCGGCCGCGGGGAGGAAGAGGAGGGACGGCGTGGCCACGGCTCTGCTGGCCGGCCCAGCATGCCCTGGGCCGGCCGGCAGCCAATGAGTTTAAATGTCGGGCGGCCAATCCGGGGGCCGCCCGGCCGGCTGCGGGGGGCGGGGCCTCTGCCGGACCTGGGAAGAGCAGTTTTCCCTCAGGTCCGGCAGGCCGGCATAAATTCCGGCCTCCGACCCCGCCCCCCGTCATTCCGGCTCGGCAGCGACACGAGGCACAAGGAGCAGCGAGCGGTTCGGCAGGAGCACGAGGTGCAGCGAGCGGAGGGAAGGTTTGGCTGAGCCTCCCCCCTCGCGGTCCCGCTCGCGGCACAGCTCCCCGGCTCAGGCAAGACAGCCGGGTGGGAGCAAGAAGGAGCACGAAGGCCAGCTCCCCGACTCGTGCTTGCACGCGTCGGGTGGGAGCGCTGCGTTCGGGGAGTAGGTTGAGCTGAGCCCTCTGCCCCGCCGCAGTGAAGACGAGCCTCGGGCCAGCTCCGAGCATCGGACGGGGATCTCGGAAGCCCCCCCCCCGTTTTTTATTAATTTTCTTTCTCTTTCCCGTTGCCAGTCACAGCGCACACACGCGCAAGCAGCCGGCAGGCATGGCCCCAGCGAAGGAGTCCAGGCGGGCCAAGGCTGCACCCAAGGGGCCCTCAGGCTCTTCCAAGCGGGTCAGGCGGAGGCCTGCGGCAGGGGCTGCTGTGGGGTCGGGGGTGGGGCGGCACTCTAAGGGAGGGCTGCCAGAGGTGAGCAAGGCCAAGCAACCCAGGCGCGCCGGGGCTAAGGGGCCCCCCTCGGCAGGAGGCAAGGGGAAGACCGCCCCGGCGCCCCCAGTGCAACCCAATGGGGGAAGGAGCGGGGAGAAGGGCAGAAAAGGGACCCAGACCATATCCTGCGGGAGAAGGGCCACCCGGCAACAGCCGTCCGGCAGCCGGGACCCCTCCCCCACCTCCCTGCAAAGCATTGCCAGGGCGCTGGAGGAGCTAAGCGCCCGGGTGGACCGCCTGGGGAACTCCGGGCCCAGGGGGGGCTCGCCTCCCTCTGTGCCGGTCGAGGTCCCCAGGCTGTCCCGCACCCAGAAGAGGGGATCCGGAGCACCCAGAGGACGCCGGGAGCCGCAGTCCTTGGATTCCAGCAGCTCCAGTGGGGAAAGGCGGCCTGCCCCCAAGCGCAGGCGGACTTCACACAAGAAGGCACGGCGGCGCAGGAGGCGGGAGGACACAAGCAGCGATGGATCCTCAGGTGAGTCTTCCTCTTCGGAGGACGGGGCCCATGGGGAGGATTACTGGGGGGAGGGGGCCACCATCCCAGGCCTACCTGGGTGGGCCCGGCGGCGCAGGGCGGCACAAGCTAATCGGAAGGATCCCGGGGGTGTGTGGGACTCAGACCCCGGGGAGGCCCCTCCCCTCCCAGCAGACCCCAGGGACGATGAGGACCCCCCGGGCATCCACCTGGCGCGCAAAGTTCGGGAGAGAATCCTGGAGGGATATTATGTGGATCTTTTTAGCCTCCTTAAACCCGAGGCAGAGGACGGCAGGAGTGCCCCCCCCTCCTCCAGGAGGGACAAAAAAGGGGGCAAAAAGGAGACTGCAGATCGCACCTTTGGGAATTGGCTCGAGGGTTTCACCGTATACATGGGGGTGGTCCAGATTGCCTACCCAGAACGGGGTTGGCACCTCTCCAACCACTTAAGCAACGTCCTCAGGGCAAGGGCACTGGCGGGGGAAGGTGCAGCAATGGACTACGACGAGGCCTTCCGCAAGAGGGCCTCCCACAGCCCCCAGGCGCGCTGGGACCTCATCAGCCAAAAGTTGTGGCTCCTCCTGGTGGGTCCCCACATGCGGGGTAAGGGCGACGCCGCCCGGGCTGGGCGCTGGCCAGGCAGGAGGGAAAAACCGCGGGGGCTGTGCTGGGAATTTAACCAGGGCAAGTGCCAGCGGCCCAAGTGCCGTTACGAGCATATCTGCGACACTTGCGGGGGCTCCCATCCTCGCCAATCATGCCCCCGGGGCCCCCAGCCCTCTGCCCCCTTTCGGGGGGGCCGGTCCACCAGCGGCGGGATGCACAAGGATGGGGGGACCGGCTCCAATGCTGCCTCAACCGCCACCGGCGGGAAATAGTCCTGCCTGCCAAGTGCTCACCCTCACCCGCTCCCCAGTGCGGGTACCTGCTCTCCGCCCCCTGCTGGCCCAGTACCCCTACAGGCTCGCAGCGGCCTTTCTGTTGGAAGGCTTCACTAAGGGTTTCCGGATCCCCTTTACCGGGCCGCGGGTGCCCACCACCTCTGGCAATCTGAAGTCAGCAAGGGAGATGCCAGAGGTGGTGGCGAGCAAGATAGCCAAGGAGGTTGCACTGGGCCGGGTGGCGGGTCCCTTTCCCTCCCCTCCCATTCCCAATTTAAGGGTCTCCCCCCTGGGCCTGGTACCCAAGAAGGCCCCAGGCGAGTACAGGTTAATCCACCATCTCTCATACCCCCGCGGGTCGTCCGTCAATGACCACATCCCCCGGGAGCTGTGCTCCGTCAAGTACGCGTCCTTTGACCAGGCAGTCCGCCTCGTGCAGTCCTGCGGTCCAGGGGCTCTGATGGCCAAATGCAACGTGGAGTCCGCTTTCAGACTTCTGCCGGTCCACCCGCTTGACTTCTGCCTGTTGGGGTTCAAATTCAACGGGGAATGGTTCGTGGATCGGGCCATGCCCATGGGGTGTTCTGTTGCATGCGCCGCCTTCGAAACGTTCAGTACCTTCTTGGAATGGGTGGCCAAGGGCCGCATGGGGTCCCCGCACATCAGCCATTATCTTGATGATTTCCTGGTGATGGCGCCCCCTGGGGACAACACCTGCGAATCCCGGCTTCAGGCCTTTCAGTCCCTTGCAGCCGAGCTGGGGGTCCCTCTCGCTCAAGATAAAACAGAGGGCCCCACCACCCGGCTCACGTACCTCGGCATCGAGCTGGACTCCGTGGCCGGGGTATCGCGTCTCCCCCACGACAAGCTGGGGCGGCTCCGAGACATTATCTCGGCGGCCCTCGCCCGCGAGAAGTGCACGCTCCGCGAGCTGCAGTCCATCATCGGCCACTTAAACTTCGCCTGCAGGATGGTCTCGCCAGGTCGCGCCTTCTGCGCTCGCCTCTCTAGGGCCTGCAGGGGGGCCTCCGCGCCCCACCACCACATTCGCTTAACGGCAGGTATCAAGGAGGACCTGCGGGTGTGGCTAGAATTTTTGTCTCGGTACAACGGGGTCTCGCTTTGGCAGACCACCTTAGCCCCGGGGCCCGGGCTGCAGGTTCACTCGGATGCGGCCGGCAGCCTGGGTTTTGGGGTCTACTTCAACGGCAGGTGGTGCGCCCAGCGGTGGCCCCCCTCCTGGGCCGGCACGGGGATCTTGAGGGACCTCACCTTCCTTGAGTTCTTTCCCATCTTGGTGGCGGTGTTCGTTTGGGGCAAGCAGTTCAGGGACAAGCGCATCATCTTCTGGTGCGACAATCAGGCCACGGTGCAGGTTATCAACAAACAGTCTTCTCGCTCTGAGCGGGTTATGCGTCTCGTTCGCCGTTTTGTGTTATGCTGTCTTGCGTTTAACATATCCTTTTCTGCCCGCCACGTAGCAGGGTTGGATAACGGCATCGCGGATGCACTATCTCGCTTCCAGATGGAGAGGTTCTTTGCCTTGGCTCCCAAGGCCAGTCGCACACCCGACCCATTCCCAGCAGCCCTGTGGACGATTGGCGAAGCTCCGTGATGGAGGGGATCCTTCATTCTGTGGCACCATCTACCCGGCGAGCCTACAGCAAGGCGGTGACGCGCTTTCGGGCCTTCGCGGCAGGCCTCGGTGCCGGGGATCCATGGCCGGCCTCACGCACAGCGGTGCTGCAGTACCTAGCACACATGCGGGGCCTGGGTCTCGCGCCCAGGACCATGCGGGCGGCCCTGGCCGGCATTTCCTTCTTTAGCAGGGCGGAAGGGCTTCCGGATCCTTGTGACTGCTTCGAGGCACGCCGGGCCATAGAGGGGTGGGGGCGGCTTTCCCCTCGCCCACCGGACCGGCGGAGACCCATTACCCTGGCCACCCTGGGGGCAATTTTTGAGGCGATCCCGAGCCTATGCTGGTCCGCATTCGAGGCACAGCTTTTCCGGACTGCCTTCGGGCTGGCCTTTTTCGGGGCCTTCCGGGTCAGCGAGCTGGTGGCCGGTTCCCGCTGGGACTCTGCGGGGAGGGCCGTCGCATTCGGCGATGTCTCCGCGTCCAGGCACACCGTCTCCATCACGTTGCGGAGTTCTAAGACGGATCAGAGGGGCCGGGGGGCCACTGTGCGCCTTCGGGCCCTTCCCGGCCAGGCTCTATGCCCTGTCGCGGCCGTGCGAGCCTACATGGCCATTCGCCCCACCACACCCGGCCCCTTCCTGGCCCACCGTGATGGCTCCCCACTCACCCGCTACCAGTTCGTCTCCATCCTGCGAGCCGGGCTCCAGGCCGCCGGCCTCCCCCCGGGTGATTTCGCCTCCCACTCCTTTCGAATCGGGGCTGCCACGGCGGCGGCAGGCCTGGGCCTCCCCGACACGGTCATCCAGCGCCTCGGCCGCTGGCGGTCCAGGGCCTTCCTCTCCTACGTCCGCCCCTCACGGGTTCTCACTTGCTGACCTTGTTTTGTACTCCTCCCGCCTGCAGGTCATCGGAAGACGGTGTGGATATGTGGTCACAGCATCGTCCACTGGGCCGGGAGGTACGCAGCTACGTCCGGTTGGGGAGTGCACCTGGGACTGGATGACTTCGTCGAGATCTGCTGGATCGGTTCCCGTGGCATGCTGTGGGACGCGCTGGTCCCCACCTTGACTCACCAGGCCCGCCGTCTGGGCCCGCCTGATGCGCTGATCATCCAGCTGGGCGAGAACGATCTGGGACGGCGGGAAGGCCCGGAGCTGCAACGGGCAATGTGCAGGGACCTGGACTACCTGCGGGGGCTGTTTCCTGGGACTTTCTTCATCTGGTCGGACTTGCTACAGAGGCGAGTTTGGCACCATGCCCGGCACCCGGACAAGGTTGATGGAGTGCGCCAGAGGGTGGCCCGGGCCATGGTGCGCTACATCACGGCAGCCCAGGGCTTGCCCATCAAACACCTGGACATTTCTTTCCGGCAGGAGGCGCTTTTCCGCCCAGATGGGGTTCACCTCTCTTCCTGGGGGCACGACTTATGGCTGCAGGACCTGAGGGATGGCTTGTTGGAGTGGTTGAAGTTGTAGGAGCGTTGGCGGGAGCCCTGCGGGGGGCTCTGGTGGCGGGGGTCATGGGATCGGATCTCTTAGCGGGGATCAGGGCTCGCCCTGGTCCCCGGGAAGGGGATCCCCTTACGGGATCTTGGGAGTGAGGACGGAGGTACATGCCCAGCTCGGGGGCTGTCAGGGCGGACTCACTCCCAGGTGGCAGGGGGGGGTCATACAGGGGTGTACACCCAGATGATCTCCCCGCTGAATGCCACTCCTGGAGGCTCCCCCTCAGCACGGGCCTGAGGGGGGAGGGGTCATCGGCTGGCAGGCGGGTCAGCCGATGTTTTGTGGGATCCGATCCTCATGACTGCCAATGCTCCTGTTTGCTTTATGTTTGCTGTTCTTGTCAATAAAATTTGGCCAGTTTCCTCCACGGGCTTGTCTGGGGTATTTCTTCCCGCGCCGCCACCCTCCTCGAAACCCTTAGCAATAGGCCGCAAGCGCGAACGCCTGACTTACCAGGCGTGTAGTTTGCGGCCGCGGGGAGGAAGAGGAGGGACGGCGTGGCCACGGCTCTGCTGGCCGGCCCAGCATGCCCTGGGCCGGCCGGCAGCCAATGAGTTTAAATGTCGGGCGGCCAATCCGGGGGCCGCCCGGCCGGCTGCGGGGGGTGGGGCCTCTGCCGGACCTGGGAAGAGCAGTTTTCCCTCAGGTCCGGCAGGCCGGCATAAATTCCGGCCTCCGACCCCGCCCCCCGTCATTCCAGCTCGGCAGCGACATCCCACCCACCGCGCCCTCTTTGTTATGGTTTGCTACTGTTGATTTTTAAGTTGGCGGGGGCATTAATAAACAGCATTAATAAAACAGTGAATTGATCACAAAACCATAAAATTAATAATAATCTTTAAAAAGTCATTAAAATAGTCCAGGCACAGGCTATTTAAATAAATAGTTGGGAGTCCGTAGATGGGCATAGTAGATGGCTGAGGGCAGCCCCAGAAAAAGTGGTGATCTTAGATGGAGGAAGGGGGACACCTGCTGGCACTCAGCCAAAGGCCCGGTGCAACATCTCCATTTTACAGGCCCTGCAGAACTGTAACAGGTCCCGCAGGGCCTGGATCTCCAGCGGGAGAGCGTTCCATGAGGCCAGGGCCCGGGCAGAAAAAGCCCTGGCCCTGACGGAGGCCAGACAGATGTCCTTTGGGCCAGGGACCACCAGGAGTTGCTTGCCTGCAGAACGCAATGCCCTGCAGGGGACATAATGGAAGAGGCAGTCCCGCAGGTATGTAGGTCCCAGTCCGTGAAGGGCTTTAAACACCAAGGTTAACACCTTAAGCCAGATCCGGAACTCCATTGGATCCAGAACTCCAATTACTAGACATAAGAGCACTAAGATGAGCAGGGAGGGGGCACATATGCAGTAGTCCATTAATTTGCAGGTAAGGACAAAAATGAAGCACTCAGGTAGAGTTGCCAACCTCTAGGCGGTGGCTGGAGATCTCCCGGAATAACCACTAATCTCCAGGCTACATAAATCAGTTCTCTAGGAGAAAAGGGCTGCTTTGGAAGGTAGACTCTATGGCATTATACCCAGCTGAGACCCCTCCCCTCACTAGACTCCGCCCTCCCCAGGCTCCGCCACCAAATTCTCCAGGAATTTCCCAACCTGATGCTGGCAACCCTATACTCAGGGCACATAAATCATGGATTCCAATGTCTCTACATTAACGTACAGAGTATGGGAAACAAACAGGAGGAACCTGAAGTCTTAATACAAGAAGGGGACTATGATCTTATAGGCATTACATAAATTTGGTGGGATGAGACTCAAGAGCTTGAACAAGCACCTTCTCTAAAGAAAGCAGCAAGAGCATGAAGAACTGAAGGCAGAAAGCAGCAGGGAGTTGCCCAGAACGCTAGGGGCCAGGGCCCTTGAAAGACTGCTTCCTCCCATATTGTGAATCAGATCTTAACTGGGGGGCTAGACAAGCTCTGATCTTGTGCTCCTGCTTTCAGCGGTGAGGAGGGTAGCAACCAGGACAGGGCTTTTTCAGTAATGGCACCTCATCTGTGGAATGCTCTTCCCCTTAAGGCTCTCCTGGTTTCCTCATTGCTTTCTTTTAGAGTCAAGGTCAAAAATGTTTTTGTTTAGCCAGTCATTTAATTAAGGGGTTGATCTTTTAACACTATTTTAGTCTAGAAACACTTACTTTACAATGTGAGTGGTCAGTTTCTATGGCTTATATTTTCATGCTGGGCTGAGTTTTTAATGCTGAGTTTTAATTCATAGCTGTTAATATTTTATATATTGTAAGCTACCTCAGACAGATTCCTGGAGAGGCAGCATAAAATCTTCTAAATAAATAAATCATCTTCTTCCTCAGTGCGACTGGACTGCAGAATGCCTCAGGCCACCAGGTATGCACTACTCCATCTTGTCCAGGCTTCCGCTCTGGCTCTCTGCCTTCTTTACTCCTGAAGGAGACTGTCAGGAATGTAGGTAGAAAGGACCACTCGGAGACTCCTGATGCTGTTGTGCTTTGGGTGTTGAACAGGAGCCAACTATAAAGGATCTTCCCCTAGATCTCCTGCAGTGCATGAAACTTTAGGGCTCTCTTCAAGCAGCCTTCCTCTTCCTCCTCCTCTGAGAAGTCTTTCTCTGATGTTGAGGAAGGGCTGGGGTAGATTCTGACATGTTAAGTCCAATGGAAGTCTTCGCAGCAAAAAGAAGCATATCTAGCTTGGAAATCACAGGTGTCTGCTAATATACACACAGCTACTTTTAATACCTTTTAATCAGATACACTAGGAATGGTTGTTGTGGGTTTTCCGGGCTGTATTGCCGTGGTCTTGGCATTGTAGTTCCTGACATTTCGCCAGCAGCTGTGGCTGGCATCTTCAGAGGTGTAGCACCAAAAGACAGAGATCTCTCAGTGGGAATAACTCCCTTCAAGGTATGTTTCATTCTTTACTTCAGAAAATATATTTTGTCAAGGGGAATAACTCCCTTCAAGACAAACATTTCTATTTCCACTTCATATTCTACCTGATATATAAGATTAAATATATTTGAAACACAACAGAGTTTTTGGCGTCACTATTTATTATAATCCAGATTTTCTGTCAAAGATGCACAGGAATTCAGTAGTTAAGTTTAGATCTCAGAGCTCTGACCCTAAGCCATGAAATAGAAACATTCATCTTTCTTGGCTATATGTATAATAATTTGTATTTCTTACATAGGAAAAAATATAATCCATATCACAAAACCAATTTTCATGATATAAAAAGGAAAAAAATCCTTCTAAATGGGTACAAGTGTTACAAATATTTATTGATTGTTATCTGAGATGCCAACTTAAGAGACCAGTTTATTACCTATGTCACCATGTACAAATGTGGCACTTCCTCTATAAAGAATCCAGTTTGGTGTAGTGGTTAAGAGTGCAGGACTCTAATCTGGAGAGCCAGGTTTGATTCCCCACTCCTCCACTTGAAGCCAGCTGGGTGACCTTGGGCTAGTCACGGCTCTCTGGAGCTCTCTCAGCCCCACCCACCTCACAGGGTGATAATAATGACATATTTTGTAAACCGCTCTGAGTGGGCATTAAGTTGTCCTAAAGGGCAGTATATAAATTGAATGTTATTATTATTATTATAACTACATGGTACGATCTGTGAAGCTGTATGGATAAAAAAATCAGTTTAAAAAAGCTTGCCTTGTATGACAGAAAAACTTTGGGGTGATGGAGATGGCAAAGATTAAAAGTTGTTTTTTAAAAGACACTCTGGGGTAAGCCACTCCTGTGTAAACAAAAAAACTGACTCAATTTGGCAGCAGTTAAAGAAACCCAAGGAAGTCACAAATTCTACATCTTATGAACCAGCATAGCACAGCTTGGATCTCTAGTGAATTATCTGTGGTGTTTTCTGCACAATTTACAGAGATTCTAATTCCACTCTGCTATTCCATCCCCAGAGTTCCACATGAGAAAAGGAGGCATAAGATGCAGAATCAAACTTTCCCTGGCTTTCCACCAACTTCTTCCCCTGTGCACATACAGCAACTTTTTTGAAACCACTGTTAAGTCACTGCTGATGCATCTGAAATGCGTAAAGAATTCTCAGTCCTGTACTGCTTCTCTACACCCCCCCCCCCTTTTCCTTGGCCACCAAGCTCTCCACACCCTCCTTTATTTTTTTAAATGAAGGAAGCATCATAATGCTGTGATGTCATTTCTCATACAGCTGTATACTCAGAAGTGCTGTCTTAAATTGTGTCTATTTTATTTTATAATACACTTCACCCAAAAAGTTGAAGGTAATGCACATGATTTCTCCTCATAAAGCCAAGATCACACTGTCAGCTTCATGGGCAATAGCAGATTTGAACCCAGAACTCCCTAGTTCCATTCCAGCTAACTACACATCACATACCTCTTAATTATCCCATAGATAAACTTAAATCTGCAGTGCCTCATACAGGATTGTTGAGATTTTTTGATATAATCACAATCACTTAGTTAATTTATTTTGCTTGTACTCTCTTGATTACATTTAAGCTTCTTACTGGATTATCTTAACTTTCCCTGGTGAAGTTCATCTTGAGCACACAACTATGCCAAAAAGTTTTGTGCCTGTGCAGTAGCTGTGCATGATAGAGGGTCAGACCGTGGCATCCTGTGACTGTTTTTGGCCAGTCTGACAAAAAAAAAACTTATTTTCTGGGGAAGAAGGCATATCCCCTGAAGTAAAGCATGGAATCCATTGATCATTTAAGGTGTTTCCTCTTTGTAACTGTGTTTTTTTTAATCTGTTAGATAATGGACATTAGATAGACTACAACTGCATTGTCTGCTTTTTGCGCTTGCGTAATCAGCAGCATCTATTCAAGAAGTGATTGGCAAGAACCAATTGCAAGACTAGCAGGGCACGTGGGCAGACAATGTAGGCATGCAGACACACCATGGCCATTTTCACACGTCTTACCTGCCTGCGGAACATCCTGCGCAAGACCCAGAAGACAGCGTCTTCTTGCACGAAATTGTGCCAGGACGACACTGTTATCTTGGAGTTTTGCGTGATTTTTGCGCAAAACTCCCAGATAACAGCATCTTCCTGGTGCAATTTCACGTCATAAGACGCCATCTTCCAGGTCTTTCATGCAATGTTCCGCAGGCAGGTAAGATGTGTTGAAACGGCCCTAATTAGTAAGTCTTAACGCAAAAATTTCTAGCTTTTTAAAAACTATGGGCCTTCTGAAAAATGGAGGTGGTAGCAGATGGGAGGCAATGGAACAGAGGAGTAGACTGTGATAGTGCAGTCCAATACCATTAGAAATCAGTACATTTGTATAAATCTGATGCTTCTAAACAGCCCACTGAAAGATCAGTTCCATGCTCGCAACTGGGGAGTAGGACATAGGCTGTGCTGGCAGTGTTGAAACATAAGTAGCCTTACGTTCCCAGTTTTATTAATTCCTATCAGATTTCTATATAAGTGAGTCTAAGAGTTTAGGTTCAAAGAACTGAATGTTCTGCTGACAAGTATGCAGTTGGGGCACATTACATTACTTTTCAAGTAGCTTGTATCAGAATTAAAGCAAATGCAGAAAAAACACAGAAGTGATATGACAGATGCCTGAATAAATTGTTTTTGCACCGATAGGTCTGACATCTAATGCTTCAGACATGCACCTTACTACACAACACAGTATTAGATTTCTGATAGTACCATCTAAACACAAAATGTCTGCAGCAACACATGTTTCTGCAATAAATTATGCAAGTAGAAAACTAAGTTGAACAGGTATGAAATGGATGAAACCCAACCGCAGATTGTTTCACAAATGAATGGTTTTCTATAATTTAATGCTGGGTACACCAATAGGTTTAATAGACTGTGTAATCTACTGCAATATGCCGCCTAATCTTTTCTTTCGTCCAACTGATACAGACACTTAGTATGTTGCCCTTTCCACTTCTCATGTACCTGCACCTCAGACTCAAATTTTCATAAGAAACTAACTCCTGTTGGAAGATGTCACAAAATGCAACTCCTCAAACAGTAATAACTAGTAAAAGCTATCATTAGATTAAACTTTCCACCATCTTCTATAATTCATTTGCTTGAAAAATACTGAATGTATACGGCATATTGCAGTAGATTACACAGTCTATTAAACCTATTGGTGTACCCAGCATTAAATTACAGAAAACCATTCACATTTTACTAAACATTAATGTGAAGACTTTAGTTTCACTGATTAATCTGTTTCAGTAAAAAAAAAGAAACAGCGGCGTTTGTGTAGTACTGATCATGAACCATCAAGGTGACCAAAGCAGTTTCAATTCCAATTCTAGGCTCGAAGCTGGATGTGTGATGAACCTAGATTTTTTCTCTTCTGATCTAAGAAAGTCTCCATTTGGGCAATGGCCACACACACTAGCATCTTCTTCAAGGGGGATATTTGCCACCGAGTGATGGTTATGGAACTCCTTTGGATAAAAGAAGTACTTCTTCATAAAGAGTTTCACCACTTCCTCCTTCAAGCTGACTGGCATCACTTCCTCAATTTTAACCAAGTATTTACCATCTCCTGGACCAACTCCCACCATGTCCTCTAGCTAAAATAATGCAGCATTGATAGATTTTGGGTATGGACAAAGAAGACCAATGACCTCCCAAGCAACTCACACTATCATGCCTCAGTAACTGAAAGTCTTCCAAGCAACTGAATACTGGACATTAAATATTTCATGTCTATTGTATTTAATGAGCATATTAGCAATTGGAACCATATAAATAAATTAAAACACAGGTATGTTGAAGAGAGAAGTAGACACATTAATTCAAACAATGAGTCCATTTAATTAATGAATAGTGTATATAGGTAACTGCAGAAGAACACAAAGCCATGGTGGGTACTGCATTCTTTGTTACTCACCTACATATTTTATCCAACTAAGGCAAGGCATTATGAGTTACACGTACATGTTTAAAATATAATGGTCTTTTTGAAGTCCAGAAATGTGGGAAAGTGGTAAAATGGACCCCAAAAATTAAAATATATAATTTTGTGCCCAGTTACATTAGCCTATTACATTTTAGGTCAACCATAATCACAACCCCATCTAATATACCTCAATGGCCCTAAATGCAAAAAAACTTTTTTGTGACAAATCTGAACAAAGACAGGTTTGCCAGAAGACCAAAACCCATTCTTCCAGATGATATCAAACATATAAAGAACTTCTCAATAAAAGAGGAAATAAAAGTTGTACGAGTATGTTATATATATATATATATATATATATATAAATGCTATATGGAAATAATGTACTGCATAGAAAAGTTGTATAAATGTTCCTAGTTATATATACTTTATGAAGCATAGGCAGATTTAGGAATCATGAAGTGTTGGATATTTCAATATTTCAATATTTATTTTTATTTTTTTCCCTTACAAATGTTGAAAGCAGTAAGGAAGGTTGTGAAATTCAGTCTGCAAACAAATTATTGTGTTAATCACAGTATGGTCTGTCAACAAATGCAGTTATATTTATTATATTAAGTACTTGATTAGATAGCTCTACCAAACAATTAATCAAGAACTTTCAGTATAACTCCTGAGCACTGGTTAATTAATTTGCTTTGTGCAAGCCCGCTGCATCTCCATTTGCAAAGAAGTCAGGGACCCTGCCATGTAAAAGCTTTTTGTCAATGTCACTTGAAGGTCGAAACATTACTTATCCCTCTTTTCCTCCTCATTTATTAGACTAATAATATTGACCAGCTTCACAGAATTGAAATTCACGTTCTATGGGAAAGATTAAGTTAAGAAGAAAAGCACCTGATGGTGCATAGTGAATAGAAAAACCAAATTGTGTTTAGGGTGGAGTGTATCACTTACTTGTTATATTAGCAACCTGCTCTTTTTTGGGAACAGTACTTAAATACTCTCCACAATTTTGAAAGGTTGATTAGACTGAGGGCCCAACTACACATTATGTACATATGCATGTAATAAAAACTAGACAGCTGTTTTTCTTGAAAGGCACACTTGGGAGGGCTTAAACTGAGTAGAAAAGGTGGAACGAGAGAGGGCTCCCCTTCCTGACTGCCATTTATGTACTTGGTAGATTCACCAAGCTGCGTTACCTGTTTAGAGCCCTAAACCTCAACATGTAGAACCCTGCTGGAGAAAAGCAGAACAATTTGAGGCAGACTAACAGCACTCAAAGGAGCTAAGCACCAAGGGCTGCCAGTCCCCTGGTGGAGGGTGGGGGATTCACAGCTCCCAATCTCTGCCCCCTGCTGCCATTTACCTGGCCGACAGGGGGTAAGGCAATAGGCCTGGGAGGCAAAAAAAACCCCTTCCTGGCCAGCATGCAGTGAGCACGCTCCCACCAAGCACAAGTATATATATTACTATATATATAGTAATGGGCAATTCAACCCTGTCAGTGACCTAAAACTCAATTTAAACACAATGCAGAGAGGCAAAGTGCTTCTCCGTTGCCTTTGCATGGGCTAGGTGTCTCATTTATATTATACAGCAGTTGCACTTAGTGTGCTTGCCAGAGATATGTAGCCCTTGTGAATGCTGCACTGATGCCAATCTGCATGGCATTGGTTTGAAGCATGTTGAATGGATCCCCAAGTTTCCTATGAAGACAAGATGAAAATAGGAGTAGTCTCATGAATAACAAGATGGTTATTATTAGGAGAGCTGACTGCTCCATCTCTTCCCACGAATGTCCTAACAGTTATCCTGTATACACTTACTTGGAAATACGTTCCCAAAAGAGATTATTTCAGAGTAACCAAGTATAGGCTTGGCCTGTAAGTTTTCTGAGTTTTTGGTAGTAAGTTCTTTTATTCTCATATGCTAAAACTCCACACACTAACATTTCAGCAGTTAGGAAATTATCACTGAATAGCACCTAAGAAGCATTAATGAAATATGCTTTCAATTAATCCTGCCTTTTAAAAATCCTGAAAGGCCGCTATGAGAGATACATTTTGTAACTATTGAAGGATAAATACTCTTTTTCTTTAAACTGAGCAATTAGCAAGAGTAGCATTGCTGCTAAGAATTTATTTCAATAGATATTTTTACTATATATTAACAGTTTGATCCTGCAAATTCTAATATGGTACTACTTATAATCAGAAGAATATCCAAAATAATTCTGATGACAAGGGTTCTGGGAAACAGGCATAAAAGAAGAACATTTTTTTAAAAAAAAATTACATTCTCTGATTTATAATAAAGTAGGAATATATTAAACAATGTTTTATAAGGAACCTGCAAAATGGCATGAGACAATTAGCAGGAAAGGTTTCTGCCATTTGCATCCCACAGAGCTTACTAGCTACATTTAATTCACACAGCTTTCATCCAACTCTACCAGGATATAAGGAATTAAATCCTAAGTGGCCCTTGATCTCTGTGGGATAAGGGCAGTCTTTGCTTTACAGGACTCAACAGCAAGCACAGCTATACTTTTATGCTACTAATTAGGAGCAAAGCAACAACTATCCAAACATTTTATAGCATTTATTTTCTGACCAAGCTTTATTGAAACAATTAAAAATGTAATTTGTATTGATACTTGTAGGAAAAAAATCATGTTTAATGCTGTGTTACCACGATTTTATATTTTGTACTAACCTACAAGTTGAAAAGAAATAACTTTTGCTGACGTTTACAATTGTTGTGTAATGCTACTGTGAGGGAGGAGGGCTGCACAAACAACACATGAACCCTACATTACTCACTGGCTCAGCTCAGTTTAAAGGCAGCAGGGGCAAAGCAGCTTTCTCTTTCCCAATCTTGAATCTGATCAAAAGGAAGGCCCTGCTAAGAGGAAGGCCTGCAAGGCTGCCAAGGCCAGACCCAGGGAGACTTATCAGCAGGGAAATCACTCAAGGGAGGAGCAGTGATAACTGGCAAGAAAAGGAAAATCTGGGACTGGTAGTGAGAGGACCAGACATGGAGAGTAACACCAAGCGCAACTGCTCCTTAGGTGAGGTGGGGCCAGCATGCAGGCTCCAAAACATGGGGAAGGGACTACAGACTCAAATTAAAGGGACAGCACTCTTCAGCTGTATCTTAAAAGAGAAAAAATAAGGGCTCATGACAGCTGATGGTGAGGGTGGGCATAGGAGGGAATGCTGTGGCCCCCTGAGGCACTGTTGAGCCCAAGTGCGACACTTGTTTTCATATTCATTTATTATAAACCTATTTGAGATATTCAAGAATCAACTTGGCTAATAAACCTCAAAAGGCCAATCTAATATAGCCAACCATTTCCAATCAGTGTCAGATTTCTCTAGAGGCTCTCAAACATGGTAGAGACAGCTCTCTCACATGGTCCACCAGCTTCCTGTACTGTCTTTGGAAGTGGAGGATCTCTTTAGTTTTCATGTATAATGCCCATTTGATAATTTTTTTCCTCTATCACTTTTTAAAATTCTTTTCTAAGATAATAAAAACCTACAGTGTTTTGTAGTAACAATTTCACTTGTTAATTATACATTGAGTAAAGTGCCAACTCTCCATCTGCCCTGAATTTACTTTCAAGTCAGTTTCAGTGGGCATTACAAATTGTAGAATTAAATGAAAGAGAATTTTTCCATATTTTTTCATAATTTTTATACATTTCAATGATTAATTTATTGCTTTAACTGTCAGAGTAAATAACAGTATGGCAAAACTATCAGCAGAAGAAAAATTCTTATTCATAGTGTAATGATATAATGTATATCATTCTCTTATATTTAATAATGTTACGGAACTGGTAATTTGTGGACTTGCCATAAGAACATATAGCCTTAGTCTGTTGTAAAACAAGACTTAAGACTATTGTATGAGTTATTTTAGTTGCTGTTTATAAAGAAGGCTGTTATGTTATAAGCTATTCTACCTTGTGTTAGTGGACCTAGAAAGATTATAATTGTTATGGTAGTTACTATAGTCTTGGCTTTATAGCCTGTTAATTATAATTTCTTCTGTTAATTATAGGAGCCCTGTGGTGCAGAGTGGTAAGCTACAGTACCACAGCCCAAGCTCTGCTCACGACCTGAATTTTATCCTGGCAGAAGCTTGTTTCAGGTAGTCCTTCCATCCTTCCGAGGTCAGTAAAATGAGTACCCAGTTTCCTGTGTAGGGGTGTGGCAAGCCGCTTTGGGTTCGGATATTTAAGCCGATTTGGGATTATTAGGGAAAATTTGGCCATTGTTTCCAATGGGAAACACTGCTCCCAGGTATCTGGGGGCCTGGAGGGGCATTTTCTTCCCTAATAACACCAAATTTTCCAGGGACCCTCTTCCAACCCTCCTCTCATGGCCACCCAAGGTTCAGGAAGATTGGACTTCGGAGGGCCATGTTATGGCCCCCAAAGAAGGTCCCCCCAGCCACCACCTATCTCCATTGTTTCCTATGGGATAAATGGGGGGGGGGAAAGGTTCCCAGGAGGCTGGGGGTGGTATTTTGCTAGCAAATGCACCAAACCTGCAGGGAACCCTCTCCCAACACTCTTCCCATGGCCACCCATGTTTCTGAGAGATTGGACTTCGGGGGGCCATGTTATGCCCCCCCAAATAAGGTCCCCCAGCCACATTATTCCCTATGAGGACTAACTTCACATCAGAGAATCATAATAAGAAAAATTGATTAAAAATACACAAACCATATGAAGCAAGTGAGTGAGCAACTAGAAGTGAACAAATGAACAACATCCCTCAATACAGCCAAACTGATGAAAGGGGATCAACTTCATTTCAGAGAATCATCCACTGAAGTCAACCCAAACCAAACTGAACCATGTGTTGCAAACTAGTGGGCAGTTCTAGGAGGCACTTATGCACAAAGCAGGGGTGCCACAGCAGAGGCACACTCTTGATTGCATGGTCATCCCTGGGAAAGCACAACAGAAGCAAAGACACACACACCAAAATTCCCCAGCACCCCCGGAGCAGGCTGGCCAGCCACTCTCCATGGTTCTCTATGGGGCCAACCATCCCGACAGAATCACACAAACACAAAATTAATTAAAAAAAAATTCTTGGTAACAGTATTAAAAACATCACATCACTGTTAAATCACAATGTATAGTCATAGATTAAATCAACACCCATCATCACACTAGAGAATCAAAAACACACTAAAAACACAACCAAAAACATACCAAAAATCATTTTAAAAAATTTTATTTCTTGGATTTTTGGCCTACCCTCTTCACAAGAGTGTTGAGAGCGGGTTACAGCATTAATAGCACATTCAAATCACTCAACATACAGTCCCACCTTGAAACAAAATCTAACATCACACCAGAGAATCACACACCAAAAATAATTTTTAAAAAATGTATTTCATGGATTTCTGGCCCGCCCTCCCCACAAGTGGGCTGAGGACAGGTAACAGCATACAACAACAACATCAGTACAACATTTATTACACCTCCACCCAACAGAACTAAAGTGGCTCAACGGGAACTGCACCATAGTATCACATTCATTCCACCCAAACCAAACCAAGGGAGCCAGAGATGTGCAGGAATACCCTAGTTAAATGCACAAATGGGTGGCCTATTTATCAATACATCTTGAGAACCTGAACTCTTGCTAATGCCTACATAAGCCTATTAATCAGAAAAAAGAGGCCTTAGGTCCCTAGCTAATAATTCATTTCAGAGGGCAAAAGTATGATGAGACCTACAACTTTAAAAAAAACCTTTTAAAAGCCTCTTTTTTTAGAACACTCTCAGAAACCTAGCCAAATATGCAAACCCCCTCTCTCCAGTCAACAACAGCACCCAGCAAAGCAATTCAGTAAACAGGAAGCAAATGAATCAGTGGACCCCCCAAAGCTAAACTGCACCAAATAAGCCCAAAACTGCAAACTACCCCCCTCTTCAGCCCCCACTCAGCAAAGGCAACACAAAAATCAGCACAGCAGCAGAAAATGTGTGTGAGTGTGTCCCAGTTGCTCAACAAAGCTGAATTTAAATGCAGCAACAGAGAATCAAGGTACATGTCCCCTGGAGCAGAGCTCCACAGAACAAGGCCAAAATTCAGCTCCCACTCTCCAGCACCTACACAGCAATGATTAAACAGAAGATTTAAAAACTAGGTGCAACCACCCACCCACAATTTTCCCTTCCCTCAAGCCACCAAGACTAGAGAGTGTCAACCACTACCCTCTTCCCTCAAATAGAAAAAAAAACTAGTGTGAGTCTAGTGACTCTCAAACCAGTTGCAGACAGTCCAGTCCATGTCCACCAAGGTCACCCAGTAAGGTCCAGTTGGTCCAGCAGCAGAAGCAGCAGCAGCAGCAGCAGGTCACTCAAAGCAGCAGCACAGCCAGCCAAGAGAGAGAGGCAAGCACATGACTTAGGGCAAGCTTCCCAATTTATGGCTTAAGCTGGACAAGCCCCCAATAACCAGCCAGTCACTGCAGCAGGCCAGCAGCATTGGGGGGGGGGGGAAATACTGTCCTCCCAGAGAATCCCCCAATCGGGAAGGGAAGAGCTGCTTGCTAGTGCAGCGACTGGCTCTTTCTGTCAGCCAATCTCCCTTCCCTGATCACCCCCTCTCCCCCTCCCGCCTCTCTCACTCCTCTCTTCCCCCTCCCATCACGCAAAAGCCACAGGAAGGGAAGAGCTCTTTAAAGCTTTTTTCCTCTTGCCGTGGCAAGGGAAAACGGCTTCACAGAGCTTCCCAAAGCAACCTGAAGCAATTCGGGAAGCTCTGCTTTGGGTTTCCCGAATCGGCCCAGCTCTGCATGGTAGAAGTAGTACAGGTAGAAGCATACCATAAGACAACAAGTGAAGAAGAATGGCATAAAACTTTCAATCAAGGCCCAGGAAAATAATTATTTTTGGTTTAACAACCCCCCAAATCAGGCAAGCTTCAAAATCCAGACATAAGGCACCACCACTAAGAAAGCTCTGTGTCTAATTGCCACATGCTTCACTTCTCTAGAAACCAGGCCTTAGGAAGCACTACTTCTGCTGTCTTCTCTCACACTGGCATACCTACTGTTTTTATGGTACAGCACTGACCTAGTGCATCCTTGGAGGTATAGAAATACATTTGTGACCTCTGACCTTGTGCCATTCTCACCAGGTGGGAGATGGAAGTCCCTCCACACTACAGTCAAGAAGATGGGAGCAGGTTGGCAATGGCTTCTTGATGGTAACTGGTAAGCACTCTGCCACTTTTTCTGCCTCTGCTGAATGCTGTAATCTAACTAGACCACAGAGGCCAAATACCACTTTTCAAACAACAGTCTACCTAGCATATAAACCAAAGCTGGTAGTTTGATAATCCAACCATAGGACAGAAACCACCAGCAGCCCCAAGTTTTGAACCTGCTACTTCAGAGGTAGTGCAACCCCCTTTCTCAGTCCTTGAAGCTCAATATGGTATGGGCTGAGCTTCAATTTATTAGTGCGAGTCAATCCTAATACCTTCTTCCAAACATTTGTTCAGGACTTCACAGATCCATGTGACCCAATTGATACGTCATATGTATACTGGTGGTTCCTCACTCCAAACCCTGGCAGATCTCTCCCAGTAGTTTCATATAGATGTTAAATAGCATAGGAGATAAGATTGAGCTCTACTGCACCTAGGGTTGCCAGGTACCTACAGGCTTCTGTCAGGAAGGGGGGGATCGGTTATTCACTGAAGGCAGCATCTGTGTGCATGCTCTGGGCCTCAAAGTGATGATATCACTTCCTGAAGTGATGTCATCACACTCCACCGGTAGTGCGCCTGCCACACACTTGTTGGGGTTGCCTGCCAGTCTGCCTGGCAATCACTAGGCCACTTGGGTTGCCTGGCAATCACTAGGCAGCTTGTCACTGAGCAAGGGGTAAACTACTAGGAGTTTGCCCACTACCAGTGGGCACCTACGAACCCTAACTGCACCCCACATCATAAATACTATGGGGCAGAACTGTACACCATTTCCCATAACTGGCCAGCCAGATAAGAAAGGAATCAACAAAGCATAGAATCCCTCCCACGCCAAACCAGCCATTATTTCAGAATTTTTTTCTTGCTTGCACACAAAGTTTAGCATCAGCCATACATGAAGATCCCTCTGCTGTAGTGGCAGTTGCTGAAGCAACTTTGTAAAAAATCTGCACAGCCAATCAGATCTACAATTGGCAATCAGAAGCCCAGCTTGGCAAAATCCACATCTGGCCCTTACCATTTTCTATAAACACTTGGCAGGTGCCAGGAAAGGTCGGTGAGTGTCATTGTGACTAGAAGCACCACACTGGGGAGCCTTGCACCAGAGAATCAGGAGGGTCGCACCCCATTACTGTCCCAGTAAATTGACAATTAGAGTTATCAAAGCCATTCCATCCAAAATTCAGACTTAAATCTGGATTGAAATGTGTCTAGATAAACTAAGACTGACTGAAGCTGTGTTACCAACACCCATTTGAGCTCCTTGCCCAAGAATGAAATGTTTGGCCACATTGCATAATGGAGCCACAAAACCTAGTTTCATTTAACTTATCGGCTCATGTATTAACCCTGCAAGTTAATAACCTGACTTGCAAAACAATACAATACTTAACTAAAAGCTGTTTCTTGTCCACTGGAGTCAGGACTGTCCTGGCCTGAACTGAACAGTTTGTGTAGGCCCATTACTCCTTCAGGTTACTGGCAGGGAAGTGAAACTGTGTCCCTTCTACTCACTAGCTTGCACTGAGGCCCTCTGAGTCAAAAGGCAGTACACAACAGGCTGCTGGGAATTAGTCCAGGGATGTCTTCTTTAGGAGGGTTCTCCTGATTGCTCCTTTGAATGCAGCTGAGAACACACCCTTTCAGAAAGCTATACTCCTCTCATAACCACTTGACAGTTCTGACCCAAATGGATCCTATCAGCCATGGAGGGCAAAGGTCAAGTCTAGATGTGAAGGGCTGCACACTTCTTTTTTTTATATAAAGTTTTTATTGGATGAGTTAACACATATTCATTATACATCTTTTCAAATATTCCCCATTATCCTTTTTTTTTTTAATAAATTTTTATTTTTCATAACTACAAAACACTACACAGCACTACACAAGACTATCACAAGGAAAGGGGAGAGGGAAGGGACAAAGGGGAGTGGAAAAAGAAAAAAAAAAGAAAAGGGGGGGGGGAATGAACTACAAACACTAAACACTACACTTCAATGTTTCCCTTCATACTGTCATAATACAAAAATAGCTCCATAGGATAATGATGGAGTGGTTAATCATACAGAGAATAAACATTTCAAATTCTGATTAAACTTTCCTCCCCCTTCTAGGTCCCGGACGCAGTTCTCTCTGTGCAACCGCTGTTGCGGTGCTCTCCTCCTCCTCCCCCCCCTCCGGCTCCTCCTTTTCTTCGTTCTCGGTGCAGCAGAGTTCTGGGTTTTTATTCTCAAAATCCTTTAGTTGATCTTCTGATAATATCTTATAGGCCTGATCTTTATATCTGAACCATATTCCTTCCGGGAATAACCATTTGTACTTTATTCCATGGTCCCTCAGAAGAGCTGCAAACTTTTTATATTTAAAACGCCGTTTCCGGACTAGAAATGGAACGTCCTTCAAAATCTTGACTTTCAAACCCATAAAGTCCAAATCCGCATTGTATGAGTTATATAGGATGGTGTCCCGAATCTTTTTAAATGAAAAGTCAATAATGATCTCACGAGGCAACTGTCGCTTTGTTGCATATTTTGAAGAAGCCCGACGGACCTCCAAAATGGCGCTTTTAACCTCTTCTTTAGTCGTCCTCGCGGGTATCGCCAATAGTTCCGAGACCACCTCCCACAGATCCTCTTTTTCCTCCTCTTTCACGTTTTGGAGACGCAAAATTGTCTGCGTTCGTTCCATCTGTAGCCCGATCAGCTGGTTCTCAACCAGCTTCAGCTCCTTTTTTGTAGCCTTCACAAGTGACGCACTTTCCAGAGCAGATTTCTCTGCCCCCCCCCCGCTGCTGCCTTAATGGTTTTCACTAAATATTCCCCATCCCACCCCCTCCCCCCTTTTCTATACTGACTCCCAACAGCACTATAACCCCTTTATTTCTTATCGTTAACTCTAGCTCTCGTCTGTCCCTATTATTAAAGGCAAATTCTTACTACTTCATACTTAATTCTTAATAATTATCGAGAGACCATACTTGTCCTTTTACATCCCATTTCTTTTCTAAATAATTTTTAAATTTTTCCCAGTCCATAATGAATTCCTTTGGATCTTGTTCTCTTAATTTCCTTGTTAATTTGTCCATTTCTGCCATGTTACAACAGTTTTTGAATCCAATCTTCCACTTCTGGTAATTCTTCTTGTTTCCAATATTGTGCATATAATGTTCTTGGTGTTACTATCATATAGTATAACAATACTCTATCTTTACTATTCATTTTCTCCATGTTTAAACCTAATAATAACATTTCAGGACTCTTCGACACACTTTCTTTCAAAACTGATGACATTTCCGCACAAATCTTAGACCAAAACATCCTAGCCTTTTCACACGTCCACCACATATGATACAGAGAACCTTCATGATTTTTACATTTCCAACATTTGTTTAACATTTGATTATTAGCAATTGCTAACTTTTTCGGTGTTAAATACCATCTATACATCATTTTGTAACCATTCTCTTTTATAGTAGTACATGTTGATATCTTCAGTGTATTTCTCCATAGGTACTCCCATGCCTCCATTGTGATTTCTTTATTACAATTTACTGCCCATTTTACCATTTGAATTTTAACTGTTTCATCCTCTGTATATCATTTTAATAAAAGTTTATACATTTTAGAAATCACTTTAGCCCCCTCCCCAAGTAGGAGTTCTTCTAGTTCAGAATTTTTTACTGTAAAACCTATTTTCCTTTTATCAGATTCAAATAAGTCGATATTGTAACCATCCATACTTAAATGGTAGCTCCTCCTTATTTTTAATCTTGAACAAGTCTTTATCTAATCTTAATAAGTCTTTGTAGGTTATCCATTCTTCTCCTTTATATTCCATATTGGGATTTACTACTTCTGCTGGTACAATCCACATAGGTCTCTCTTCCTTTATAAATCTTTTATATTTTTGCCAAACCATAAAGAGATTCTGTCTCACATAATGGTGTTGAAACTTTATATCTATTTTATGTTTATCATACCATAGGTATGCATGCCATCCAAACAGTTTATTATGGCCTTCCAAAGTCAATAATTTATTATTAGAGAGTAATACCCACTCTCTCAACCATGTTAAACATGTTGCTTCATGGTACAATCTTAAATTCGGCAATTGCAGCCCACCCCTTTCTTTAGCATCACATAACACCTTCATTTTCACTCTTGGTTTTTTCCCTGCCTATACAAATTCTGATATTTTCCTTTGCCATTTTTCAAAATGCTTTTTGTCTTTTACAATTGGGATCGTTCGCAACAAAAACATCACTCTAGGTAATACGTTCATTTTAACCGCTGCAATACGCCCCAACCACGACAAATTCAATTTGTTCCATTTCAACATATCTCTTTCTATTTGCGACCATAATTTTTCATAATTATTCTTGAGCAAGTCTATATTCTTAACTGTCAATTCTATTCCCAAATATTTTGTTTTCTGGATCACTTCACAGTTTGTTATACTTGTTAACTCTTGCTGTTTCTTCTTCGTCATATTTTTACAGAGCAATTTCGATTTTGCTTTATTAATATAGAACCCCGCCAAATCTCCAAATTCTTTAATTTTATCTAACAATATCGGTAATGTTTGGACTGGTTCTTCCACTATAAACATTACATCGGCGGCAAATGCTCTGAACTTATACGAAAAACCCTTAATCTTTATTCCTCTAATGTTGTCATCTTCTCTTATCTGCCTCAGTAGTACTTCCAACACCATAACAAATAACAACGGTGATAGTGGACATCCTTGTCTTGTTCCTTTTCTTACCTCAATTTTTTCTGTCAAATCGTTGTTAACACATAGCGCCACTCTTTGATTCTTGTAGATAGTCTTTACTGCCTGTAGATCCAGAGGAGTTAGCCGTGTTAGTCTGTAGTAGCAAAATCAAAAAGAGTACTGGACTCTTTTTGATTTTACTGCCTCTATAAACTCTTTGCCTAAGTCCATCTTTTCCATTGTTGCAAACATAAAAGTCCCAATTTAAGTTGTCAAAGGCCTTTTCTGCATCAGCAAAGAAAAAGCCAACTTCTTTATCCGGGTGCTTATCATAATATTCTATAGCACTGAGAACCACTCTCAAATTGTCTCTTATTTGTCTGTTGGGCAAAACTCCAGCCTGCTCTTCTCCTACGAAATCCACTAACCAATTTTTAAGTCTTTCTGCTAGGATTCTTGCAAATATTTTATAGTCATTATTTATTAAGGATATTGATCTATAATTTTTAACATCTGTTAATTCTTGTGTCTCCTTTGGTATCAGTGAGATATTTGCTTCATTCCATGTATCTGGTAGACCTTTTCCTTTCAATATTTCATTCATTACTTTTTGCAGTGTTTGAACCAAGTCTTTTTTTATTATTTTATAAAATCTTGCTGATATTCCATCTAGGCCTGGTGCTTTCCCCAACTTAGTTGCTTCTATGGCTTTTATAATTTCTTCTTCTGTTACTTGAATATTTAATTTCTCTTTCATTTTGGTTGAGATCATTGGTAAGTTTGCTTTTTGTAAATAACTATCTATATTCTTTAAGTCTATTGTCCTTTTTTGAAATAACTTGGGATAATATTTATAAAATACTCTCTTTATTGATTGTTGTTCCATTAGTTCTTTACCATCCATTATTATTTTGCTGATCAATTTTTTTCTCTCTATTCTTTTTCAGTTGCCATATAGGTATTTCCCTGGCTTATTTGCTCCTTCGAAGGATTTCTGCGGCAGTCCTCAATTTCCACTCTAACTCTTTGTTTTCAAATGCCCTTAACTGCTCTTGTACTATCTTAATTTCTTGAGTTATTGGTTTTTCCCCGTTTTTTCTTCAATTCTTGCTCCTTTTTAGAAATTTTCTCTTGTATTTCTTGACATTTTTCCTCTTTCTTTTTCCTTTCTCTGCTGTTCAACGTAATCAATATGCCTCTCATCACTGCTTTATATGCATCCCAAACCGTATGAATTGGTACTTCTTGATCTATATTGTATTGAAAAAAATATTTCGTTTCTCTTTGTATAAATTCCACATTTTCTTGATTTTGAAGATCTTCATTCATTCTCCATCTTAATTTCTTATGTCTTAATTTCTTATGTCCTGTCACCGCTTTCCACAACATTGGATTATGATCTGAACTCACTTTTGGCATCATCTCTATTTTCTTTGTCAAAAAAGCCAACTCTTTAGTTGTCCAAATCATGTCAATTCTTGAAAAAGACTGGTGGTCTTGTCGAGTAAAATGTATAATCTTTACTCTTAGGGTTCCAGCTTCTCCATATGTCTTCTAATTTTTCCTGTCTTACCAATTCAAAAAACGATTTTGGTAACTGCCCTGATTTTTGCTTGGCTAATTTTAATTTTCTGTCTAATTGCAAGTCAACAACGCGATTAAAATCTCCAGCCATTAAAATTTGGTCATATGAGTATTGATCCAGATTTTGTATTATCTCCTTGTAGTACTCATCTTTGGCTCCATTAGGTGCATATATTCCCAAAATCAAAGTCTTCTTTGAGTTCAAATTAATTTCTACTGCCAGATATCTTCCATTTGTATCCTTAAAAATTAATTTAGGTTCAAATTCTTGCTTTACATAGATCACTACTCCTCTTTTCTTCTGTTTTGCAGAGGTCAAGAATTCTTTCCCCAATTGTTCATTCTTTAAAAATTTATAATCCTGCTCCTTAATATGTGTTTCCTGCAGGCATATTATGTTACAATTTTGTTTCTTTAGCCAATGAAATATAGCTCTACATTTTTGCGGTGAATTTAGTCCATTAACATTCCATGATATTAATTTGTACTCCATGTTATTTTCTCTCTGTTCTGGGAAAGTCCTTCTCATTCTCCAACAAAAACAAATACATGGTTGTTGTGGGTTTTCCGGGCTGTATTGCCGTGGTCTTGGCATTGTAGTTCCTGACGTTTCACCAGCAGCTGTAGCTGGCATCCTCAGAGGTGTAGCACCAAAAGACAGAGATCTCTCAGTGTCACTGTGACACTGAGAGATCTCTGTCTTTTGATTCGGTTTCGTTTTCTCGGCCATGTCGGACGTTCCTCTCCGCAGGTCCGGGGGGAACTGTCTGAGCAGGCTGACTGGGTGGTTGACCCGTGAGGGTTAACCTCCAGGACTCCCAGGGAGGGAGCCTGGATCTGGGGCGCCGCGGGAAGAACCCTCTGGAAGTAATGCAGGGGGTAAATTGCCCGCTTGCTCCAACGAAGGCCGGCAGACTTGCGCAGCACCGCGTGTGCTGCCGGGCCATGGAGAACGGCAATAAGCAGATTTAAGGTGAAGACCTGTAAGTAAGCAAATCCCTTCTGATTTTTAAGCGTATGCGAAGGATCGGTGGGAGTTGAAGCTAAAAAGGCGCAGACTTCTTCCCCTGCACCGAGTTTCGGAACTTAGTTGGCGCCCCCCCCTAACATGGCGACGAGAAAGCAGAGCCCAGCAATGAGTAAATCGGTGATGGCGACGTTACAGGGGAAGGGGGAAACGCTGGAAGAGCTGGCGAGACGAGCAGTTTTCGACGCTGTGCAGCCCTTTGTAGCGAAACTGAATGAAATGGGGCAAAAGGTTGATTCAGTGGAGAGCGAGGTGAAAGCCATTAAAGAAACAGCGACTGGAGCAGAGCAGTCTGCGCACAAGAACGCAGTACTCATGAAAGCAACAAGTAAGGAAGTGAAGCTTTTGGAGAATCAAATAATAGGATTACAAGTGGACCGTGCCCAAACGGTATTGCGTCTTCAAAATGTAAAAGAAGAGCAAAGTGAAAATTTAAAAGATTTGGTGTCTGGACTTTTGGCGCCATTCGCAAAGGCAACTAAAGAAGAGATAAAAAACGATATTTTGGAAGTCCGGCGGACATCTTCAAAGTATGCAATGAAGCAGCAGCTGCCTCGCGAGATTATTATTGACTTTTCATCTAAGAAGACTCGGGACACCATCTTAGACAATCCGTATAATGTGGACTTGGATTATTTGGGCAATAAGGTTAAAATATTGAAGAATGTTCCATTTTTGGCTCGTAAAAGAAGATTCAAGTATAAGGGACTTGCGGCTTTCTTGAGGAAATGTGATATAAAATATAAGTGGCTGTTTCCAGAAGGCGTCTGGTTCAGATATAAAGATCAAACCTACAAGATTACATCAGACGTGCAGCTGACAGACTTTTTGTTCAATCATCAGGAGTTTCAGCAGGAAGAAAGTTCGAAGTCTGAAGGGGAAAGTGGGTGGAGGAAAGAGCGGGCACAGCTGCTCCAGCTGCGCAGAGAGAATTAAGACCGAGACGCAAGGGGGGGGGGGAAGAAGTTCTGATCCTGAATATAATCTGTATTGTATAAGACCTACCAATCTGATAGCATATTAGAAAGTTAACTCTTAAGAAAAATTGCAGTATGAAGGGAATACAAGACATGTAGTGTAGTGTTTCTTGTTTGTATGTTGATTTTCCCTTTTCCCAGTTTTCCCTTTCCCTTTTTTTTTCTTTCCCTTCCCCTTTATACTTTTGTAGTCTTCTGTAGTTTTTTATGTTAGATATTGAAAAATAAAAAAACTTTATAAAAAAAAGAGAGATCTCTGTCTTTTGGTGCTGCACCTCTGAAGATGCCAGCCACAGCTGCTGGCGAAACGTCAGGAACTACAATGCCAAGACCACGGCAATACAGCCCAGAAAACCCACAACAACCATCGTTCTCCGGCCGTGAAAGCCTTCGACAATACAAAAAACAAATACATTTTGTGTCTTGATTTAATAGTGATTCTCAAGGTTTGAAATTGAAAACTCAGTCCCTCAGGTAGTTCCCATCTGTATCTTATACTCTTGTCTCTCAATTTTTGCGTTAATTCTCTGTACTTCTTCCTTTCTTGTAATATCCTCCTGGGCAGCTCCTTCATAATTCTGACTCTGCTTCCATCCAGTGACAAGGGGTTTTCAAAATGCCTTTTCATAATTTCTTCTTTCATTCTTTTAGTTATCAGTTGGATGATAACATCTCTTGGTAGATTCTTCTGTTGTGCATAGCTTGAATTGACCCTGTACGCTAGATCCAAATTTACTGTAATTTCCTCTGGTTGTTTATTTAGAAATTCTGCCAAAATTTCTGTCATTTGTTCTTGCCCACTCTGCATAGTACTCTCTGGCATGCCCCTAAATCTCAGCTGTTCTTCTGTTATTTTGCATTCCATCACTGCCACCCATTCCTGTAGAACTTGATTCTCTGCTTTTAAGCTAGAGGTCAGATCAGTAATTTTTTGCTCCATTTCCTGAACAGTCTTGTTTGTTGTTTGTAGCTCTCTTTTAACCTCTTCTATATTTTTGACAGCTCTGTTACTTCTGCTTTTATTAAATCCTTTATATCTTTAACCAGACTTTCTTGCATTTTCTGTATAGTTTGGCCCAGTTCTTTATTGCCATCTAAAACTTTTTTTCCAGTGTTTCAATTGCCGTTTCTATGGCTGCCTGCCACTCTTTATCCACTTTTTTCATCGCGCATGGACTAGCTTTCCCACCACCCCAGGTGACTGCTCTCTTCCTGAGCTCCATTTTTATGTTCCCCCTTTATTTTCTTTAGTCCAAATCACTTTTATACTTCATTTTAAAGTTCGTTTTGATTTGACCTCAACAAAGATGTCGGGCGCAGTTTTTCTATGGTAAAGCCGTCTGTTTTTCCCTTACTTAAAATGGCGAGGGCTGCACACTTCTAAGTAGCTTGCCCACTTTGTCAAACCTCACCAAGTGAAATTTATTCATGCCTCTATGACTATGCTGGACTCCAATAACGAATGTGGGATTATTGCAAACACAGAGACTCTTTTTAGTCATCAAAGTTAACAGTAATTGACAGACATTCGTCCATGATCATTAACTAGTAATGTTCACCAAGGTGAATGTGGATTATTTTACTCAAAAAAGCGGACAGCCTATACAATTCTACAACAGCAGTCCCCCAGATGCCATACATGGAACAGCCTATGAATGTGCTGGAATGCTCATGAATACAGCCTGAGAAGTGGCTTACTGCAGGTACAGAAATGGACTCTGCTCTTGATTGCATATAGATCAGAAGAGTGCAGGATCATCAAGAAAGACCTTCTACACTGTGTCACCATGGTGGTGGAAAGTGCCGTTAAGTCAAATCCAACTTAAAGTGACCCCTGCTGGGGTTTTTAAGGCAAGAGACTAACAGTGGTGGTTTGCCATGGCCCATTTCCATATAGCCACCGTGGTCTTCTTTGGAGGTTTCTCATCCAATTACTAACCAAGTCTGACCCCGCTTAACTTCTGAGATCTGATGAGATTGGGCTAGCCTGGACTATCCACACTGGGGATGTCACAATGTCATACCACATATGCCATCTGTGACCTATTAGCAGGAACAGGAAGTTGATTGCTCTATGAAGAGCAATAAAGAGATGCTAAAGGGCAACAGAGATGCAAAAAGGGCTATGTTAATTCTTACATTACATATGCTACTCTATTGCACAATCTAAAATAAGGAAGTTCACATGGGTAACAGCACACACATTCAAACATAAAATCATCTCTGCTGGATTAGACCAGTGGTCTATTCAGTTCAGCCTCACATTACATGATGACCAACTAGATGCTTCCAAGAGGATTATAAGAATAGCACAATGTAGTAAACCACAGCACTGATATTCAGAGACTTGCTGTCTCTTAACATGGAGATTCTGTTTACTCCCCATAGTTGTTTGCCATTGATGGATCTATCCTCCATGAATTTGCCCAACCCCTTTTGAAGCCAACTAAACTATTGGCCTTCATTACAATCTGTGGTATTGAATTCCCCAAGTTAATTATTCTTTGAGATGTAAAAATGTACTTTCTTTTGTTTACCAATAATTTTTCTTTGGATGTCTGTGAGTTCTATTACATAGAAGAATGAGAAAGGGTTCTCCCTATCCACTCAACCCCTTACACAATTATATAAATCCCTATTGTGTCTCCCATAAGTCAAGATTTTTCCCAACCAAAAAGCTCTAAATTCCTTAACCTCTGTCTTAGCAATACTGAAGGTTCTTTGACCATTTGACTTTCACTTTTTGCACCTTTTCTACTATGGCATGCTTTTGAGATAAAGCAACCTGAACTATAAACTTTTTTCCAAATGGAGCCATACCACAGTTCCACACAGGGTCATTATGATACCAGCCACTTTGCTTTCAATTCCTGTCCTAATAATCTTGAGAAAAGAAGTTGACCTTTTCACCACTATGATGCATTGAGCTGACATTTTTATAGAGCTACCTACAGCGACCAAAATATCTCTTTCCTAGTCACAGTCACTGCCAGTTAAGTCTTCCAAAAACTTATATTTAAAATTATGCTTTTCACTCTAATGTGCATCATGTTACATTTATTTATATTGAACATCATTTGCCAAATTGCAGCCCACTCCTACAACTCGGAAAGATACTTTAGGGATCTCCTCTATCCCTTCTGACTTTCAGCATCCTGAATAATTTGTCAACCTCTGCAAACTTGGCCATTTCTAGGCATCCAGATATATCCAAACCAAAGTTAAATGTGAAATTAGTGGTTTTGGGTTTGCTCAGGGATAATCAACATGATCTCAAACACTCCTGAAGTTCTAGGTGTAACTAAAATTTATTTCCTGTGATTTCAAGAGTATTTCAGGTTCTCGAGGAATAGAAGTGTGGAGGGAGAGTGAAGAAGCTGGCTTGCCAAACAACTGTAGGTCAGTGTCTCTGTCCCTTTTAATTTTAACAGTACCACAACCCTCACCTAATAGCTGATGCCAGCTAACAGATGGGAGGTGACATATACATCCATTGGAAATAATGGGATCATTATTTGCTAGGGGCAGATTTGAAAAACGCCTCCATAGTTTCCAATGCCCTGCAGATTTGGCCTCGCTCTCCTCCACTATCAGCTGTTATAATAACAGTGTGCTTATAACTGGCATCAGCTGTTAGGGAGGGCTTATAGTCCCTTTAAAGGGATGGAAGACACTGGCTACCAGCTGTTTGGTGAAGCCAGCTTCCTCTTTGTTCCCCATCCCACTCTGCTCCTGAGTCCTGATGCCTTAGGCAAAGGGAACCGTGGGGATTAGAAAAATGGTCTCAAATTTTCAGGACCATAAAAAGTACGCCCCTCCTCAATTTTGAAATAGAAATGAGGGCAAGGAAACTTTGAGATAAAGAAAAGCGTTCCCCCTTCCCGAAATCTGAAATTAATATGAAAAGTGGTGCAGTGCACCCCCCCCCCCAGCCATTTCTTCTCTGAACAATTAATTAATTAAACAGGAAACCCTTTGCTTACCTCCTTCTACTGCAACAACTGCCCATTTTCTCATATTCTGCTTATGGTTTAGCTGGTTTTTAATCTGCATCAGGAATCATCCTCTTAACTCATGAGTGACTAAATTTACTCAGAAGACATTGGTGAGGAATTGTATCAAATGTCTTTGAAAACCTAGATACATAATATATAATGGATCACTTTTATCCGCAGGTAAATAATTCCCCAAAAGTTTGTCAGACAGGAATTTCTTTTACACTAGCAACGCTGAGTTTTCATCAATATGGCTTGTTCTTCCTAAAAATTCTAATTTTACAATTTACTAGTGTGCCCAACTGACAGCTAATGGCTGAAGAAATTAGAAATTCTGCTGGAAACACAATTGAACTACTATCTGCTTCAAGTTCAATACACTCTGGCTACTTTCACTAAAAATTCATTCAACTCAAAACTCCTGTCTAGTGAATAAAGCAGCACAATTATGTTTAGTCCCTTCTGCCGTGTAACACGGTACATCCTTCTATCTTTTCTCACCTAAATAAGTAGGATAATTCCAATTATTATATCCATTATATTGAAAGTTTAGTAGAAGTACACCATAGAAGTACACCATTCTTAAGCAGGGTTGAAAAAAGTCAGCAATCAAAAATTTGAGCTCAACTGCCACTAATTTTCATAACAGGCTTCTTGCTGGTGAGATAGTCAAATGAGCCTTGTAAATCTGTTGTACAAAGTTTAAGAGTCACAACTACTTTGATCAAAATTAAAAATCTGTTCCGCTAAGAGGGTCAACATATTTATATTACAAAAAATTGTACTTTTGGTTTATTCCTATATAATTCAAGGAAATGGACCTGTTTAGTTTATTGAATCCTTTTTGCAGAATAATCATATCACAGAGTTAAACATCATATAACATTCTTCTTTAGTTGCATATAAAAAATTTAAGCACATACATATAACTACCATTCTGAACAAAAAGCACCCCTACAAACATATTTTTAAACTTTACTTTATGATCTGTCCAACTAAATGTTTTTGTCATCTTTTGTGTTTACAAAACCAAGAGTTTTTAATTTTTTTAATAAAATTAATGCTCATATCATCTTTCTCTGTCTGTGATGCATCTAGTGAGTAGACAAGGGCACAAACTTAAAAAAAAAACCCAAACCACCTGATTTGTGGTTCGTCGCTGTTCCACGAACTACAAACCATGAAATCCATGAACTTGTACCAGTTCACAAATCGGTTCGTGGTTTGTAATTTGTGGAATTCAAACACCCAGCACTGGCTTATGAAGCTAGTGGAGGGTGTTTGAAACTGACAGCCCCCTTCTCCTGTCGCCAGAAGTCTGTTAATTTCAAAACACCCCCGCAGGCTTCATCCCATGGGGTGAAGCTGGCGTGGGGCATGTGAAACTGACAGGTCTTGTTCTCCTGTCCCCCCAAGTGGCAGGAGGAGAACGAGAGCTGTCAGTTTGACAGACCCGATGCTGGGTTCAGTCCATCAGCTGAGGCCAGCATGGGGTCTGTCAAACTGACAGCCCCTGTTTTCCTGTGGCCCTGGGTGGAAAGAGAACGGGGGCTGTCAGTTTCACAGACCCCATGCTGGCTTCAGCCCAGGGGCTGAACCCGGCACCGGGTCTGTCAAACTGACAACCCCAGTCTCCTGCCACTCCCCAGAGGCAGGAGAACGGGGCTGTCAATTTCTCACACCTCTCAGTGGTGCCAGACTATCTGGGGTCACAATGCTCACAACCCACATGATCTGGGCCTGAAAAAGTCAGGGGGGTTCGTTAAAACGCGGCTCCACAGACCACATGTTAACGAACCATGAACCAGCCCAGTTCATGCATTTTGGGGGGTCATAATTCGATTTGTGCCCACCTCTACTAGTGAGCAGAGTCTACTTATCAGCACAGCTGCTGTCAGTGATTTTTTTTAAAAAAATACGATATACAAATCCTGCTAAAAATGATGAAAAATACGTGAATATAATTCTCAAAATCTGTCCCTATTTATACCACTTACAGAAGACCCTTCTCTAACATACAAGGCTACCTTAAACTCAAACCTCATCCTAGCAGAGAAGCTAAGGCAGAAGTCATATGACATTTTCTGCACTATGAATGTCCTTAAGATTATATCAATCAGAACATCTCTGCTGTATCCAAGGTCAAACAACCATACTCCCTGTGGAAATTTTTCTTACAGAACATGCAGTAATGTCTTGGCAAGCAGAATGAACGGTACTGAGATATAGAGTTGTCTTCTCTCAAACTTCTTACCAGTTACATGCTCGTTAACTCCAGAACTAATTATGATGGCACAAAAGATACATTTTCAACTTTATTCATCAGTCATATCTTTCAAATGGTTTAAGCACATCAATTACAAAGCAGTGATGAGTAACAGACAAGCAACTCACAGGAATAAATATAATCATATCAATAAGTTTAAGCATTATTAACATGTGTTTAGGGATATGCAAAAATTAAACAGCCAGAATTGAATTTAACATCAGAATTGAAACTAGTTGCATTAGGAAATCAGATAGTTATTAGAAGCAGCTTCAATCCGAGAAAACCTTTCTAAGTACAACTCCACCTCTTCCAAATTAGAATAAAATTCTCAGGAATTACATCCTCTACCCAAGGGATATTTCCTCCTAAATGTTAGGGTCAATAGGTAAAAATGTCACTGCTCTAAAGGCAGAAAAATTCTCAGCAGAGTGTGTACAAGAGGAGTGAATTGGCATGAGAATGTGTACAGGATGAAGAACTGAAAACCTGTCCTCTCCTGTGCCTTACCTCACAATGCTTCCTTTCCTTTACCATTTTCAGATGACTTTCTTTATCCATAAACCATAAAAACTTACATGAAAAAGAGGGCCTGGCAAAATGATGTAGGGTTGGAATGTGGCTAGTTATCCTTGTCTGCACAGTCTAGTTTTATTTTCCTGATTTAAATGAGAATTAACAACCTTGTGCACACTGGGTCTTTCTATCATCACTATAACATACACATCAGAGAGATGATGGATCCTGAATCAGTACATCTCTCTCATTTAAAAAAACCCTCATCTGATTCCTCACATGTCCAGAGTACAGTTAAAGCCCTACCTATATCCCACCTCCCTTCACAATGTATAATACAGGTTATCATTGGTCTGGAGGGCAAAATTTGGGCTTTTATTTACCTATCCCTGTTCTGGAGTGCTACTGTCTTTCAGGATGTACAAGTCCTGCCTCTTTTCTCATCTGTAGGTCGCCTTCCTACCACATGAGCAAGAAAAACATTGCCTCAGCAGCCCTCCCCCCCCCACTTTGGCTTATAGTGAATGAAGATAAATCTGTTATATTAATTAATTTTAATAATCACTGAGACTCAAGGTAGACAACACTGCAATAGAGTAAAATAAAAAACATTAAAGACTCCCATAATGCATATAATAAACCATGCAATAGAAAAAAGAGGATAACACCCAATAAACTAAACTTCACAAAATGACAGAAGAATGGGACCCTTTCTTGCCTCACCAGGAAGGCCACTTCACAAGGCAGAAGTCACAATGGACACTGCTTGGGTATGGGCTGCTGTTCTTAAGCCTTTGCCGGCTGCCATATTCAGAAGGCTTTGCTCACATGAGCAAAGATTTCTCAGTGGAGCATATCAAAAGAAACAGTCCAATAAATTATGCATGCCCTAATCCATGAAATGCATTGTAGATAATAACCAGTGTTTGAATCCAGAAACTAACTGGTCACAAATGGAGTGACCGAAGAATAGGTATAGTATGCATACTTTGCTTAGATCCTCTTAGTAAACGAGCGGTGGCATTCTGCACCAGGTGAAGTGCCAGTTGTAGTAATGGACAGAGAGAGACCCATTACAATAGTCTAGCTTCAAAGTTACCATGGGAAAGATACAACGTGGTCTGATTTGCTGGGTCCAAGTAGGCAAGCTATCCTCTGGGCTAAGTGAAGATGAAAGAAAACATAGCAGGAGTTAAGTCGTTGCATCAGCTCCAAGTGAATGAAATAGCTTTCTGAGAACAGCTTTTTTCTGACTGGATGATGTCTCTGTCAGGCACATGCTGAGGTGTCACTCTTTTCCTTTAATGTTCCTCTCATCTCCTACTGCCTGAGAAAAGGAAACATGACTGTGAGACAAAAGGATAAGTGGTCAGTCTCCTTACTCCTACCTGGAAGTTCCCTGTCCCCCAAAAGCAGCCCAAGAGCTGCAGTGCATGCTCCATGAGAGGGAGGAATTCTTCTGTCCATGTAAGCTTTAGGTGGGATCCAAGCCAATGGCCACATGCACTTTGACTGATTATTTAGCAATATTGTAATAATACATATTATTATATAATATTTTGTATTATCAATATTAACATATATTAATTTTAATGATCAAGAGTTCATTGGGTTGCATACATAACTTTTTGTGGAAAAGTACCTTAAAATTAATTTGTTGTATTTCTATTTTTCTTGTTATCTTGAATAAGAGAATATAATAAAAGAAAAAATACTGAAGAAGAAAATAGCTTGTTTTGTATTATATTATACTATATTTTGTTTTAATTTCTTACTGAGACATTTCTAGATAACAAGTGAATAAGTTTGTGAAACGTTAGACAGCAGATTTAAGTTCAGCTGGGTTCTAATGTCTTCCCTAGATTTTTTTTTAGAAGTCTGCTAACTAGACCTGATCATTCTGTTGTCACTAAACTCCACAGCAACTACCATTTAGAAACAAAAGGGCGTAATTTCATAATTATGAGTACACTTGTATCAGGCTGTTTGAGATTCTATTCCTATAGTGACAATTGTTTTGTGGCCTCATCTAGCTCCAACAAAATGAAAAGCTCTATTTTTCTAACACTTAGGAATTTGATTGCCTATTTTCCATTTTTCAGGGTTAATCCACAAAAAGTATTTTTCATATACAGACCTTTATTTTTAATTACTCAAGTTACAATCATGTTCCAGGAACAATTTACTTAAGGGTTCTTTTGGGGGGGGGGGGTTGGTAAATCTGACCTTACACAAATATGATAACATATTACTATGGGGAAAAATATAAAAATAAATGTCCTAACAAGCAAAGCAAATCTTTGCTTTCATTACACTGCATGAATAGTATCTCAGTGAGTAAATGATGAGGTAATTCATAATACACAGTATATGTTTCTTACACTGTTAATACTACAGTGAAAGATTCTCAGCTATTCTAGTATTAATGACCGAAGAAGATTTCTTCAGGTCTAACTATACATTACATTTTCTTGTGGCCTCTCCACGTACACCACAAGAACTTTTGATCAAATGTTCGGTGTTTGGAACTCAGTTCCCAGTTGCACAGTGCCCCAACTCAAGACTATTGCACTTGTGGGACAGCAGGATTTAAGTCCACCACTGTTCTACTGCAGACCATCACACCCACCTAAGACTATTGTGGAGATAGCGGCTTAGGCCTTCTTTGCAAGCCCCCACCCCCAAATTGAAATAACCTCAGGAAGCCAGTATTTGCCCCACTGGGAAAATCTATGTGTAGCCATCGATAGACACAAGTTTTCCCAACTATGCAAACAGCTGCTCACCAGAGATATTCCCGGTTGAGGGGGGAAAGTGTGTGTGCGCTCACGCGCATAGAGGAAGAAGACCCTTCTGTCTAGGACCATCTCAGATCTGGGAAAAATGTGTGCAGAAGTGGCTTCCTGTGGCCCTTCTGCAATCCTAATCCAAATCAGTCCTCCATGTACCTGTGAATTTAATTCCAAGAATGGAACTGACAAAACATGTCTGATCAAAAAGTTGCTATGATGAACTTGTGGAGGACGAGAAGATAATGCAACATGTTAGGCTGCCAAATAAGCCAAGCTTTCAATCAAAAAGTATTCAGAAATCAACAATACTTTGCTGCTTAAAAGTTTATCAGGTAATATGTAATGTAATTTGGATTTTGCATCAATAATCCCTCTGAGGTTGCCAGGGCTATTGTGCAAAAAAGTCAGTCATGTTAGATGGGCTAAATGTGGGATATAAAGCAGTGCTTGTACATAGTGCCACATGTCTAACTTGGCATCTTCTTGTCTAACTTGGCATCTTGTTAGATTTACTGCAATAGATCATTCAATCTCCTGGCAAGAGATACATCTCAATGATGTTTTTGATTCGTTTGGGGTATAGTGCATAAGTAAAAATATTCCTAGAGAGTCTTGCCTACGTTTTCTTTTTTTATTAAAACAATTATTTACACTTTTAACATAGATTCACTTAAAAATGTATCCTCTGATTGTATATAGATTAAAAGAGAGCAAATATTGAGCTCATTAAAATGATTTAACAAAAGTAAGCTGGCAAAGAAGGAAGGCAAATATGATGCTCCAGATCAATTCAATTTCTCATACTGATAGGCTTTCAAATCGCCTTCTAACAACAGCTAGCTGTCCCAACTGAGCAGACACATTCTAATTAATCATAATTTCAAACACCATACAAAGTTATATACGTATATTCATATATTTTCTTAAAATATATTATAACTGTGTTAATTTATTTTTGCTATTTTTATCATAACAAAGAATATCAAAAATAGGGATTACAATTTTTTCATAACATGACTGTTGGATTCCAACCGATACACCCATTTTTTAACTACATCTTCCCTTCTGTATTCTGTTGGAAATTCTTATTATTGTCAGATGCTTCTTCCACCTTGGCCCACATATGTATCTACTGAAAATAAATTATATTATTTCTAAACTACTAAAGGCAAAATGTATTTGTTACCACATTGCTTTTTGATTTCTTGGTATATTTCGATGCAGTTCTTTGATAAATAAACAGAGGGTATATGACCAAGAGTTCCACTAATCATTTACAACAACCTATAAAAGTTCTTACCTTTTTGAGACTGTTGATCATGTAAATACTTTAATAATGTCTAAGCCTGAGAACTAATTGCAAAGCACTCTACATGGGGCCATCCTGGAAAACAATTCAGAATCTACAGCTATGAATAACATAACAACCACCTTTTGCATGCATGATGTGACCATATTTGGCTGGTCAAGTCAATTGCACCACTTATGAATTCATTCTTGAGGTGTCTTAAAATAACCCTTCAAGAATTTCATAATCCAGAAAATGAATATCGATTGTTTCCCCTAGAGATTTGGCCAAGTCATTGCAGTTAACAATGCAGTTAAGACAATTTAAGTGCTCAATCTTTGGGGGGGGAGGGGGTATATTTCCACCAATTCCCCTACTCCAGCTGCAACTGAGTTCCTAAAAATTGTTCCTGGGATTTAGTAGAACCTTGAGAACAACATAATGTCGATCTTCCGTGTAAGAGGAAAATTGGCAGAAGTCATCATTTCTCTTTAATGAGCCCTTAAGGGTTTTTTGGGAATGTGGCTGAATAAAGGGAATACCAGTAACAACCTCCATTCATAAAACAAAATGATAGATATTCCAATTTAGAGGTGTGACACCTCTAAATTGTGACACCTTTTCTTTGAAACTAGCTTCCAGAGTGAGTAAGAAAAAACTATTTAGCAGAGATTGAAGACCTATGTCTTACAAGCGGGCTTCCAACTGAAATTTTTCAAGATTGAGTGTTATTCTATTGTGTAATATGCAGTATTCAGTGGATGATTTGATTATTTTATTGATAACAGCGATTAAAATTCTGTCAAATTTTAGTGGCATTTTATAGTTTTTTATTTAGAGAATATAAGCTTTTGTAGGTTGTTACACACTTCATTAAATGTTAGCAGAGCAACCTAGGTGTGGTGGTGGGGTATTAATGCATGAGTTCTTAAAGCGATATTCATCCTAAGGATTGTACATGGGAAAGGTGTAAGACATAATGGTTCAGGTCAGAGATCATGGTAAATTGCAATTAAACACCAGAGGAAAGGAAAAAAATATGGCCTGTCAGTTACATCTGCATAGTTCCTTCCTTGTTGCACCTTATTTCTTATAGAGAGCATACAGACAATCTCCAAATGAAAACAAACCCCAATGGTCCATGACATCCAAGCGCCGGTCAATTAGAGTTTATTCACTGACTACAAGCCACTGCTCTACAATCTCTGCTAAGGCAGGTGGAAAACAAATTTTAGTTTGTCCAGATGCCTACATTTGAATGTCATGAATCTGTTTTTAACTGGGTTTTGTTTACACTTCATAAAGGAAAGATATAAACTTTTAAAATAAATCAAACATATTGCTGGATTTTTGGCCAGTTCTTCCCATCTTGAACAAAAACAGTAATATCTGAGCCTTTTCTTCTTGTCTGTAGTGCAAATTCTTCTTCATGTCATGGTCATTTCTCATCTTGATTACTGTAATCTCCTCACTGGCTTCCCTGCTTCTCGCCCTTTCAATCAAGTCAAAAATCTTCAGCAGAACTATTTTTCCTCTCATCACTTTAGTTATATGATGCCACCTCAAGTTTTCACACTGGTTGTTCTTTGTTCTGTACATCAGCTTTTAAACTCCTTGTTCTTACTTTTGTAGCTCTTCATCAATCCGTCCTGATTACATTTCAGATTCATTGTTTTATTATTCTGATAAGACTCAATCACGTTCTGCAAGTCTTTTTTCTTTCTTCCATACTGCAATGCTGCTTGTACATGAACAAATTCCCTGACAATGTACTATGCTATTTTTCCTTCCTCTTTTCACATAATCCTGAAAACATAGCTTAGTAAAAGCCTGATTCTAATGTTACATGGGGACTTCAGAAAAGTTCTGGCCCAAGAAGCAATAACCCATAGCCAAGTCATAGAAAAAAAATCTGTGCCAGATCTCTGAGGAACCTGCCTGAAGTAGCTTAAAGAAAAATAAAACATCAGAAGAGTTAACAATTAAAACCCAGTCAGAACATAAAACCATTTTAAGATGACAGGCTAAAAGACTATTAAAATGTAAGCAGAACAAACCCCTTAAGTACAAGCCTGAAGAAAAAGAAATGTTTTTTTTCCCCTGATGCCTAAAAGAGAGAGCAGTATAGGTGCCAGTCAGTCTCAAAGGGAAAGATATTCCACATATGAGGTACCAGCGTTGAAGAAGTCCTGTCACTGGATACCACCAACCTCACCTTTGAAGGAAGAGCAAGAAGCAGGGCTTGGGAGGCTAGTTGGTACAGGAGGAGATGGCCCTTCTGGTACTGTAGCCCAAGGCATTTATACTAGGGACTTGAAATTTGGTATACCCAGTCCAAAACTATACCTGAAAATACCTTATCAGTATTTTTCAGGTATATTCAGAAATCTCAATCAATTCCAGGATTCTTGGCTTCCCAGTTAATTCCAAAAATATTCAGCTTCATCATGGGGAATCTTTCCAGCAACCAGACTCCCAAAAAGAACTAACAAAGCCCAATGGAACTAGAGAAGCCCAGCAGAACCCACCTCTCAGTAGAAGGAAGGTAAGGAAAGCACATACTCACTGGCATCTTGGAAACTTGGAGGAAAGGAGGGAGGGGGCAACAGACAGGCCACAAGTTAGGGGAGAGCTCTGTCTGTCCAATCATGATAATTCTTTCATAGACCATCTGTGAGTCCATCTACGACCTGCTCAATTTTTGATCACTGCCTCTCCAGTTAAAAGGATCAAGTAGTAGCCGATGTGAAAGACCTCTGCCTACCTGAGGAGTCACTGCCAGTCAAAGCAGACAATACTGACTTTGATAAAGCAACCGTCTGACTCAGTATAAGGCAGCTTCATAGATAAGCTAGGTGACTAGGTTTAATAAATGTAATAAGGTATTCATAGTAGTGAACTTAAGATGATGCCACCACTTCCTAATACAAATACTGTTATTAAAAAGTGTGTAATAGTCCGAACTTTACTGCACAATGCTCAATACTGTTATTACGATAGAAAAGTAATTTGTGACATTGTTTGTGTCCAAGCCTTTTCCCACACCATTTTGTTCTCCCTCCTACTACCATCTCTCAGGTCCAGCTACAAAATTGATTTCCACATAGAACTGAAAAGGATATACTTAATCCACAAACTAAAAGACTTTTTTTCTTTTTCTTAAAGCAAGCTTTAATTAAGAATGTCTGGTACTATTACAGCTTCTAGTTAAATAGATGTCTATCTTTCTTTTTGAGGATGTAAGCAGTTGCAATGAAATAGCAGTGCCAGTGTGGTCATTTGAAGTTGATAGTCAATTACCAACACTATGCATTTAAATGTTAATAAGAGTAGTTAAAGCACAAACACATACAAATACAAAAAAACCTTTAATTATAAAAGAGGAAACTTTTAAAGTTTTAATTAGATTGTTCCATCTCATCATAACACCTCAATTTATTTATTTCTTAGATTTCATATCTCCAATCTTATTAGCTTAACAGGTTATACAAAAAGAAGCTAATTATATTAACATACTATAAAACAGAAATTTTTAAAAATGGCAAAAAATTAACCTTTCCCATACCTGTGACCACTAAAACTATGTGACAAAAGTCACATACTGCAACAAGTCATAGAAGCTTTTAAATAAGCAGTCTTTGAGTTTTGGCTTGACATACTGCTAGTACATATAGCAAAGCATCCCTAGCAAGCATCAAAAAATATAGTATGGTACAAGGCAGGAGGTTAACTTTTAAATATGTGATCTGGAAGCTATATAGTGCTTTAGATTAATATAGCACTATGAATTATGCCCCAAGAACAAATAATTTTTTGAAAGCAGTGATGCAACATACTCACAATGACTCAGAACAGAACTGATATGTCCTGTGCTACCTGAAGTTGCCTTCAGCCATACCTCCAAGAACATGTCCTATCATGGAAGCTATCTGAAGTTTCTACACATTTTATATCAGCCTTGTCAAAGCACAATCTAACCTAAGATACAGGACTGTAATACAATTGCAGCTGTGTGTGCACATGTAGAATTGAATGAGAATCTCCTGGGTGTAAGAATATGGAAGGGGCAAATAACAGCAACTCTATTTTACCTATGCAAATATGTATCAGGCTAATGTCTGGATGGGAGACCTCCAGAAATCCTACATAAGTTGCCTTGAGTTCTATGGTAAAAGAAAGTAGGATGTAAATACAACACATAAATAACATTCAGGAGCTTAGGGTTATGTCAAAGAACCCAGTTCTGGGCATGGTATCAATTTCACATGACCAGATTAATACAAGGTAATAATTATATGCTTTCAGAGTAAAAACAATCATCACAGGCCCACAAATAGTATACATTAACTTTAAAACATGCTTCATTGTACTTACAGCGTATACTAACAGCTATATTTATTTAGATGATTTCTGTGCCACCTTTCCATACAGCCTGATGAAGCCAGCTTACAAAGTAAAACATAAAGAATACAAATATAATAAAAATCAATTAATAAACTATTAAAACCCTGCATGAAAACACTTCAAAACAAATTTCAGTTAAAAAAAATTCTCAGGCTGGAAAAAGACTGAAAAACTAGTTTAAAAGATCAACTCCTTATTAAAGCACTAACATGGTCAACAGAGACGACCAGTTTACTATAGCCCTGTTCACACATTACAGTAAGCCATCTGCTATGCTCATATATGGACTCCCAATATTTGTTTAAACAGCCTGCTCCTGGACTATTTTAATGACTTTTAAAAAATTATTATTGATTTTATTGTTTTATGACTTAATGTATTTTTGAATGTTGTTAGCCACCCTGAGCCCATCTGTGAGGAGGGCAGGGTATAAATCAAATCAATTCAAATAAATAAATAAGCGCACAAAAACTCTGCATGTACATGTGTACATCTGTTTGTAGGAAAGAGCCAACGTATGTTCACTTTATAAATGAAACCAAGGACTAGTACCTGAATAAATGTGGGGTCTGAATCAACATTCAGCTCTACATACATTGAACATAACATGAGAATTACTCAACGCAGCAATAATGAAAAAAGTATACACTGTACTTGGCTTCTACATGTGCTCCCTATAACTTGCGAGCAGGGCTCATGTGATTCCATGATCATCTACAGTATTGCAAATATAGTATAATATTTTTCTTCCCCCACATAAATATTGTTTACCAAATGGTTACATCAAGACGTTATTCCCCTGCAAAAAGTTCATGGCTAGAGGCTTTTTGTTTAAACAACATGTTGTCTTTGCTGCTTTTCTAGTTTTCAGATTTTTCAGTACTAAGTGCTCTTTAAACATCTTTCACATACAATTTTCATGAAGCTTTTTCTAATTTCCCATTTGTGTAGTGTTTGACTTTTTCACCTTTACCGAGAAACTGGAACCTGATATGTCTGAAGTTATTTTTATGTTTTCTGATGAAAAAAACGGGATAGGGAATTTATATGCTTAACTCGTGCAATGTTAGGGATTTAACAATGTTCCCTTTTCATTATTTGAAGTGGTACACATAGGGATGCCATCCCCCTGGGGGGATGCCCCACCCCAACACCCCTTTCCAGCTGCCACTTTGAGTGGTGGTGGGAGAAATCCCCCCCCCCCCAAATTGCCAACTTGCATAATGTCATTTCCAAGAAAACTCAGAAGTAGCATCACATCTCTCTAGGAATCGCCAGAAACTTTAAAGTAAAACCATAGTCCCTAGCAATTCCTAGAAGAAGAGCAAGTAAAATAATGTATGATTAAATGGGCAAAAATTGTGGACATGACATATTAATGGAGCAATGGGAAAATATGTGGACAAGGAGGTTGAAATTTTACATTAAGCTCTAGTATCAAAGAAAATTTCTACAAGTTGATGTATCATTGGTATATGACTCCTGAAAAACTTGTTAGAATGTATAAGGATGCTTCAAATGTATGCTGGAAATGTGCTAAACAAGAAGGGACATTTTATCATATGTGGTGGACATGTAAGAAAGCAAAGAGTTTCTGACTGCAGATACAATATTGGATTCAGAAGATTCTGAAGATTAAAATCCAGTTGAAACCAGATACTTTTTGTTGGAAATAATGGACAGCCAGTTGGAAAGAAGCTTTGGAACTTTGTTTTTATATTTGATTACGGCAGCAAGAATACTCTATGCACAAAAGTGGAAAACTCCAACATTGCCTACAGTGGAGGCATGGTGGATAAAAGTGTTGGAGTTTGTGTCAACGGCAAAACTTCCTTCACTGATTAGGGAAAATACATTAGTTACATTTTTGACTGAATGGAAACCGTTTATAGACTTTTTACGTGAAATGGATAATAAGGACTTGATGACATCTGGATTTATGGATTAAGAATCATGAACAATAGAAAAAAGAGGGCCCATATGTTTAACTTAGAATAAGTGAGACTCTGAAAATGATCTATAGTTATGGCGGAGAAAATCAGAACTCAATCTGTAGTTTAGTTTAAGGGTGTCTTTTCTTTATTCACTTGTTTATGCATTGTTAGTGTGCCTTCTTTTTAGAATGCTGTTTTTCATCTTCTATGTTTGTTGTCTATAGCTTTTATGTTATTGTTTATACTTTAAATAAAGAAAAATTCCAGTGGAAAAAAAGAAGCCCAATAAGCTTGTACCTAGAGCCTAACTGCAGTTCTGAGACTGGGTTGAGGGACAGCCGTAGGCTAGCTCACCATCTCACAAGCAAATAAGAATTGAAATAAAAAAATATTAAACAGAAGAGTGAGCCCTCAGCCAAGGAAACCCAATAAGCTTTCTCCCAGAACCTTTTTACAGCACAAGTCCCAAGCCTCCCTCTCACACAATCCAAAAAACCCTCCCGCAACAAGCAGTTCCTCCCTCAGTAATTAGCTGGAAAGTGAAACCACGGTTCAGCGCTGGGTATTATATATAGAGCTTGCTCTCATAGAGAATAATGGGAGCTCTCAGGTTGGCAGCCAGATCTGCCTATCAAGGTTTTCAGGGCTAAGATTGGTGTGTTCCAAAGGCAGCAGCAGGACTGCAGGTGGCTCCCCTACATTGACCAGGGAATTGATTGCTTGGTGCCGGGATGTCTGGTTTCATGGACCAATGGACTGGCCCAAAAGCCACTGCATCCATGAAAAACACACGTCCCACGACCCGCCTGCTCGAGAACGCCGAACCGGGCCTGTCCATGCCCACCTCTACTACTTACATTTTCATCATGAAAAACACAATACAAAGCATAGCAGTAGTTATAAAACAAACTGATGGTTTCAACATCCAAATACAAAACGTGGTGCATCTTAAGAAGAAATTGGCAATTTTATGAAGAATGCTACAGACTTGCAGTTCCTTATCTATTTTGTTTATCCATATAATTTTTACAATTTAAATACATAAAATATACTAAATATTGAGCACATGATATAAATAGCTCCTACTGAATTTACCAACTTATTTTCAAATTCAAAATCACTGGCTCCAACAATTATTATTTTACAACTGAAAGTTTTATGTATTTGTTTTATTTTCAACTTCTGCCTCACTTGAAGAGCTGAATTTTAAGCATTCAAGACCTCTGTGTTGCTTTAAATATTACCTTTGGTAGAAAAGGCACATTGACTTCAAGGTTTCACTCCCTGGACAAAACAGAACAATCTGAGCAATGTTTCACTGAAGAAAGACATCCCAGAAGTTGGACAAAACCCAACTTAAGGCAATGATTCAAACATGATAAATCCATCTACACTGTTGCTTATGAAGAGAAAGCACGAGAGTTTTATTTTATAATGTCTGAGCAATTGTGCATCCTTTTTCAGTTGAAACATTTTTCTTCTTCTTTAAAACACAAAAATAAGCACATTTTACCAGTGCTGTAAGTTTGATCCTTGTACAAAAAGGCTGGGTTACTCTTATTCAATTGCCTGTTCCTCCAAAGAACTCAGATCAGTTTACATGGTTTTACACTCTGTTTCATCCTCACAACAGTCCTGTGTAGTAGACTAGGATGAATGAGAGTTGCTAGCCCAGTGAGTTTCATAGATGTGAAGATCCAATCGTTAGCTACAGAATTATTCGAAGTGTTAATGACAAATTCATAGAGGAAGGTTTGCTGCTCTGCAGTACACGCAGAAGGTCCCAGGTTCAATCAGAAACACTTCTTGTTAAGAGGACCAGGTGATGTGAAAGACTGAGAGCCAAGCTAAAAGTGACGCCTTACACAGGTTGGACACTTGCCAGTTTCCCTCAAGTTTTGATGGGAAATGTAGGCATGCTGGTCTTGCAGCTGTAATGGAGAGCCAAGCTGTAAAACCAGGACGCCTACATTTCCCATCAAAACTTGAGGGAAGCTGACAAGTGTCCAACCTGTGTAAGGTGTCACTTGTAGCTTGGCTCTGAGACTCTTGAAAGCCATTGTAATCCACAGCAGACAATCTGACCTTGGTAGACCAATGGTCTAACTCGGTTTGTGGCAGTTTAATTTGTTCACTTGATAGTTCAATAAATCATGTAACATCTTTTCAACAGCACTACAATGAAAATTAACTTTGAAAATTTTAGCAAGTGTGGTAGAAGTGACCTGACAACAGTGTATATTGATATTTATTTTGAGGGCAGTGTGTTTTTAAATCTTTCCACACTTAGAACTAGGGTTAACCAGTCCCCCACTTGGGCAGGGAATCTGACGGTCCCACCCTCCGCCCCCTGCTACCGCTCACCTGGCCGGTGGGGGGAGAGGCGGGGGAACGTGACTCCTAGGGCATGCTCCTGGGCAGAGTGGTGCATTCCTGCACTCCGCAAAGGGCCAATGTGGGCCCCAAATGGGCTGAACTGGACCCATTTGGGGCCTAAATTGGCCCGCTGTGAAGCGCAGGAACACTCCAGGCCCTGCACAACTATGTTGCGCCACCCTGGCAGTACTCCTGCACGAGCTGCAGAGCGTGGGAGTGCTGCTGGGAAGGCCCTGGAAAGCTCCTGCGTGCATGCACAAAGATCATGAGGCAGGTGAGTGCTGGGTCTCCCACCTCCCATCAGGAGGGTATGGGGACCTGGCAACCGTACTAAGAAGATGTTTGTCTTCACTCTAAGCAAAGAGCTTCTCAAACCAACCCTCACTGTGAAAAATGGCAAGAATTTTTTTAAAAAATCTAACTAGTTCAAAGTTCTGACTAGTTCGTGGAAAGGAGAGAAGTCAGCTGTTCCAAGAAAAAAAAAAACCCTAAAACTAGTGCAAGTTACTTTGTGAGATTAAGCAGGTTTTGAAACTTGTACATTATTTCTTGGGGAAAACTATGTATGTTTAACATTAGTTATTGAATATATGAACTTTTCAACATTAAATCAGATATTTCATTAGCCACATTCTGATCCCAAACCTGCTTCTAAGCAATTAATTATTAAAGCCAAGCCAAACAGACTGTTTTACATGACAAACTGGGAATGATTAGTCCACAAAATACAAGCTGTTATACAGTGACACTGCGATTGCTACATTAATGATCATGAGTAATGAGTAATGAGTCAGCATTCCATCTCCAAAAGAGACACCAATATGGAGCACGTTCAAGCATTATAGTGGTTGCTATCCTCTCTCTTTTCACTGATTAGATGCCACATAAAAGCAACTTTGGAAATATGTTTCTAATAAGCCGTAAGTCGTGATTTCCATTAACAGGAGCTCACAATTCAGCTCACAATTCGTAACATATGTACAGTCCTTCTGTCTTTTTCTTCTTCTGTAGGAAGAGGAATTTTAGATTGTAAGCATGGACTTTTCTTATTTGTACCATGCACACTGATGACAGTACATAAATGTTAAACATTAGACATCTTATTGAGGAAACAGAATTTATGCAATTAGATTTAGCAAACAATCCCGAGAATATCATGAGAGCTTCAGGAGAAAGAAGTGGCAAGGTATCCTGGGAGATAAATCACAAGATTAAATAATGTGATGTCAGAAACAAGTTCTTAAATATTTACTCCCTTTTCACTCTTGGGCTCCTGTTCTGGGATGGCACACTAGTCAGTTGACTGGTCAAATATTGACACTTGAATGCCTAGCCTTTGACCACGATCGAATATGCCATGAAACCAAGTGTAAAGAATCTTGTTTATCCAAATTCGTTTCTTTTTTACTTAAACATCTTAATTCAGGTTTTTGAGACTTTCCCCCCTCTTTTGGGAGACTAGGGTTGGTTGGCAATGTCTGCTCCAGCCAGTTAAGAGGCCCTGAGCCACAGGTACAAACCTGAAACAGCTTTCAAGGATACTGCTATGGAGGTGGGATGATGAGTTATTTTCTCCCTCTCTTACCTGAGATGACAAGGCTATGACTGGGCTTGTATGCAGAGGTTTTTGGCTCTTTTGATTGGCTAAGGGTTTAGACTGGCTACAGGCGGCTAGAGTTGTTTCTCAGTCTAGACTCTACACCTACCTTTCCCCCTGTTCCTGCTCCTTGGAGGACTTTCTGGAGGGCCTTCCTTTTACTCCTGCTCCTGAATGCTATGCAACTGGTGGATTCCTGTGCTAGCAACCATTGTGCTTTTATCTTTTGGACCTCCGTGCTTAAGTGGTGAAGCTCCCATTTGGACTTTGAAACTTGCTGAAGTTAACATCTGGAACAAGTTCAGCAATTTCTCATGAATGTAGCCTAGCTTAAAATAGCCTGCTGTTTTTGTGCTTCTCCACATCTATATTTATTTTTGTTTGCCTTTGCAGGCTTTTAAAAATATATTCCTTTTTCTTATATTGGTGTGGAATTATTAAGAGTTGTGGCTTCAATCCAATCCACTTCTTCAGCCACTTTGCCACATGCTACTTGGTCAATTCCTTTTGGAACTCAGCCTGCTGGCTGCCTACCTTGTAGGGCTAACTTTGCTTGTTTACTGCCCTGAGGGCTGGAGGCCTGCCTCTCAGCCTCCAGTTTGGGGTCAGTCAGAGAAGCTGGTAGCAGCTTATTACCCTGGCAATGAGGATTCACTTTCCAGTCCTTTTGGAACTTTGCCTTCTGACATCACCAAAGGTGACTGGCAGTCCCCTGGAGAGCCAGGCAGGCAGGCTGGAAACCTCTATACGAAGAATGCCACTTTAGGTGGGAGTTACTTTTATACATCATTATTTTTATTTTATTTTTATCAAGGGCTGGAGTGGCAGCTAGGTCCCTCAAGTCTCCCAGTGGGAGACTGGGCTGCTAGCTCTTACCCTGTTGCTGCTGTGGATCTCTGCACCACGCTCACGCTCCCGGTGTGTGTGATGGCATCACTTCCGGGAGTGACATCATTACGCAGGGTCAAAGGGCACCCCACATGACAACGTCACGCACACCGGGAAGGGGTAGAGAGAGCGGGCAGCTCTCTCTCTCTCTCGCTGCCACCGTGCCCCTTGTCCCTACCGGCGTGGGCTGCACAGAAGCAGTGGCAGCAGCGAGAGAGGAGGCCATGGCCACCACCGCTCGTTCTCTTACCGCCACCACCACGCCCCCTGTCCCTGTCGGCGCAGGCTGCACAGGGGTGGCAGCGGTGGTGAGAGAGTGGGCCGTGGCAGCCACAGCAGTGGCAGTTAGAGTGGCCTGCTCTTGCCACCTCCACCTGCTCTCTCACTGCCACCGCCACTACCGCCCGCTCTCGCGGCGTGGGAGCATGCCTCGCACCCGGGGGGGGGGGGGGGGCGCCGGGCCACCTGGACAGGCAAGCAGTCAAAACAGCATAGCTGGTCTTATTCTGCTGGGTCCCTGTTTTAACTGCTGGTATCTCTAAACAGGGAGAACTGCAGTTATATCCCTAAGAACAATGAAGTCAATGGGCTTAAAAGGGCATAACTCTGTTAAGGATCATGCTGTCAATCTGCTACTTACTTGGTACAACTACTTTTTAAACTGATTTTTTTAGCAGTTGCCACAGTTTTGCATTATGTGTACTTTTAACTTTCTTTTTAAAAAAAAGAAAACTGAAAATACATGATAGTTATTTTTAAAATGCATAAATAATTTGTTTTTCTAACAAATAGTATAACATGATGCTGATCAAAGACTTTTTTGGATACATCAATTGACAAAATATTTTTGGCTTCCCTCAAGAAGTTACAGAATCTATAATGTACTAAAGATAGTATGTTTAACACATCAAAAGAGACATGAAAATAACTGCAGTCTTGTTCTCAGCTATTCTACCTAAGCAGTTTTACACACTATTGAACAATATATATTTTTGCAGAATGCAGGGATCTGTTATTTGGTTTCAATATTTGTTGTTTTCTTCATATATTTGGAATTCAATGTGAGTGCTTGCCAGAGAAATAGTATTTGATTTTAAATAAATAAATAAATCTATAGATCATGATTTTGTCGCCTTTCTCTCCCTGAAATGCTGTTTCTAGGGTCAGGGGACCTCACGGGGAAGTTGGAGGGAAGGAGGTATTGGCAAAAATCAGTGGTAGAGCACATGCTGCATGTGCAGGGTTTCTTAGTTCAATCACCTGCATCTCCAACTAAGGCATTATCAAGGAGATTGTCTGGAGATCACCTCCACCAAAGATCCTGAAGAGCCACTACCAGACAGAACAGACAGCACTTGATTAAATGGATAACTGTGTGCCAGAGTAACAGTGCAATCCTAAGGAGACCTACTCCAGTATAAGCCCAATGAAACCAATGGGCTTAGACTGGAGTAACACTTCTTAGGACTGCATGGTAAGACACCTTATTGGGTCCTGTATTTTCACAGAGACTGGAAAATGTCACACTAAGGAACATGTGTTCTTCGTTTATATTTCACATTCATTGTAAATCTAATTGCTGTGTGATATGTGGCTGCAATGTAATCAGTGATGAATAATACAATAAATATCCCTATAAAATGCTCCTTATTTTGTGCTTTCTAATTTTTTTAAAAACTGTTTTCCCACTTCTCATTCAAGTTGCATCAAGGTAGCATATTATAGCAAATAGCAGGCACAAGCAATGTTTCCTTCCATCTGCCACCAGCATATTCAGATTTGTGTACTCCTATCTTCTGAACTGAAAAAATATACAGCATTTCAGTGAACAGCAGCATGATTATAAATTTGCTGCAAAGCTCTACTTATCTCATCCATCTAAGATACCACCTTTTTGTTAGGCAAAGAAAGTGACTAATCACACAGACAAGACCCCATATCTGCAGCTTGCCTTCTTTACAAATATTTTTATTAGGAGTTTGCCAGAACAGGTAAATACAAATTTAAACTGAACAAACTATGTTTCCTTGAAAGTTATGTATAAAAATTAACAAAAATTATTAAATTCAAATATTTTTTAAAAAATCATAGAATATGTGGTGCACAAAGAAGATAGCCAATATACAAACTTAAAACAGATAAAATCCTTTAAAACCCTTTGCAACTGCAATTAACTAACAACAGTATCTGATTTAAAAAGATTTCACTTTTGAAGACGGTTTAATGCCATTAGGACACTAACACAGATCATGAACAGTAACAATTTTTCAATGACTTAATCAGACTGCACATAACCTTTTATATATTTTAAATTAAAAGTTCACTTCTCTATCAGTGCTATCTTGTAGCTATCATGTTAATGAATATTTCTTGTTATATCCCATTTCCTAGAAATTTCTCATCTTACAACAAAGATAAGGGATAGCGTAAGAATTTTATGTAATTTTGTAAAATTGTTTGCCCTTGAAAATCCCTAATAAAGACAATGATGGATGTGAGATGACGTCCTGTCTAGTTATCACAATGATCTCTTCATAAACCTGAACTGTAAAAAAAGCATGTGACTACACAACCATCAACAATGTTCCCCACAATTTGCTTTGCTTACGTTTTGACAAGTTCATAGGGTTTCCATCATCTTTGCATCTGACCTAGTGTTAAAGTTTCTGCTATATTCAACACCCACATCCTTCATATCAAAATGTGTCCCCCACTAAGCTTGCCAGTCCTCGCTAGGGATGAGCATGCCCTTCCCCAGCCTCCGTCCCCCTTCACCTAGCCAGTGGAGAAAAGAAAGATATGGGAACATGGTGGATGGGGCGAAGCATGCTCCCACGTGCTTCAGAGTGCCCCCGTGCTGTGCCAGGAATGACATCATTCCTGGCACGATGCAGTAAGCTCCAGAGAGTATGCACGAGAGAGGTAAGTACACACTCGCACAACTCCCCCCCCCCCCACACACACACACCATCACCCGGTTTTGAACCCCAGAGACCTGGCAACCCTACCCCATCACACAGTCTAAATATACATTTTCCTCCTTTAATGCCATGCTTTCCCACCAAAAGCACTAAGAAAGTAATTCCTTGTTTGGCCTCTTAAAGCCATCACACAGACATATCTGAACATCCTGGATCATACATTTTTTCTGGTGGATAGCCTTGTGAGAGTCCTGGGAGCTCTTTGAATCTACCATGGAGATTCAGTTCCATACATCAGAGCATCTATGTGAATGGCCAATCACATGAACGGCCTTGACTAGAGCCAGGGCATTTTTGGTCCTGGCTCCCACCTGGTGGAATGCTCTGTCTGCTGAAATCAGGGCCTAGCAGGACCTACTATCCTTTTGCTGGGCCTGCAAGGTAGAGCTGTTCTGCCAGGCATATGGCTGAGGCTGGGCCTCCGCCTGCCTGGAAAAAAAGGGGGTGTATAAAATCTTAACCCTCCCTGTGAAGGCTGTCCACCATACTGTTTTAAATGCGTATTAATACACTGTTTTAATGTAGATAATTTTTATTGTATTTTAATATGTTGTTCTTCACCCTGAGCCTGCTTGCAGGGAGGGTGGAATAGAAATTTGAAATAAATAAATAAATATTATCAATATTTCCCCCTCTTAATCAGAGAGAGAAAGAGAGGGGGGGGGGGAAGGATGTGCAACTGGCAATTCACACACATGTCCCATTCACATGGCATTACATCACCATTGTGGTGAACGGTCTAATGTATATCTGCTATGCTCAGTGATCATGCATGCTCTGGATTCACTATGAGGATTTCTACATCTCCCGACTGACATGGTACCATTTCCTCATGCATTTAATTCCTCCCCCACCCCCACTGTGGATGGGTCTTGTTGCCTTTAAAAAAAATTACTGGTAGTAGATACATCACTGTAGCATTATATGCATGTAATAAACTTCATATATCTGAGGAAGTGGGCTGATGACTATGAACGTTTATATTACAGTAAAAGGAGCCCTTAAGATTCAACAAGGCTATTCCAAGTATTTTGGAAAATTTTATCTTTTATCAGTGATTTATAATACAGACATCTATTCACAGACAGGTTCAGACTCGGAAGGAACTGAAATCTTCCTCATCAGTCATGAAGCAAAACCATTCTCCTAGCAGCTTCAAATATAGATTCATCTATACAATCCACCACTGAACAACAAGCTTATTCCACAAGCAAAAAGAAAAACATGGTAAAAGATGCCACTGGAACAATATCGAATGGAAAAGTCCAAGGAAAAGAAATCCTGCATCCTACATCCTGGCAGATGCAGTTAATAGTTCAGGAGCATAGCAACATCTCTTCAGAAAAAGGAAAAATGATACAATTGCATGTGAATGGCAACATAATTGAATTAGATTACAAACTGTAGGCAAACACAAACATCACAAGCTCCAATAGCCATGTATTTAATTAAATATATGCTGATTTCAAAACTAATAAAGATAAGTATCTGTAAAGATATGTCTTTCACAAAAGTCTCATTAAAAACAGCCACCAAACCACAAATCTGTGTTAAGGGATTTCTTTGTATTTTAATTAAACATAAAACAACTGTGATGAGATAATCGTAGCAATTTGTATAGCCTCATTTTCTACCTTTTAGTCATGTTCTCAGCCAAAAACTGTTAATTGCATACTCCTAGCTGAGCAGTTTAAAATGCATCCTTCTTCCGTTTGCATATTATGTTCTCACTCATGAAAAAAGTGTCCAAAGCAAATACACATTAAATTCTCCATATTGAATTAAATTGGTCCTGCCACAAACACTCAAGGAAACGAACTGAGCAGGAGAGAAATGGATCAGAATCTGTTTCCGTTTAGAGCAAATGTACGAAAGATGAAAGCAGTTCAGTACCAGATAAGATGGCTCAGCTTTCACAATGGAGAATAAGGCTGCTTAACACAGCCCCGCAGAATTGTGGGATTTGCTGTAATGCCACACATCTCCAAGAACATGTGTGCAAAGGTTCTGACCTATGTAAACATCAAAATACCTTCCTTCTTGCCATCATGAGTAATATATTCACATGTATTTATTTAAACAAAGTACATATTTGAGAACCATTGTGCCCTTGAAAGAAGAGCAGGAACTAATAAATGGCTTTGACAGAGTAGGCACCAGCAAAAACAGGAATGTTCTCTTACATAATAACTATTAGGACTGTGAATAATGAAAATCACAAAAGTAACTGCTTCCAGGTCTTAACTGTGACTCTTCAAAAGGGGAACGCTAGTCCTAGCTGCTTCATAGTCACAAAACCCCTCCCTGGAAAAACTCCTTTTTTTTTTTTGAGTTATCGTATTTACCAGCAACGCAGCATGAGCTGCGTTTCACTTAGCATCTGTACTGAATTTCTCCCTTTCAATCGGATCACTGCAAAAGAGGAGCAAAGAGCATTCCCATTTAATCCTAAAGAGAGCTGTTCTTCTCCTTCCTTTCCCCTTTACCCTCCTTGTGGATTGGAGAGAGACTTTTTTTCTTGTGAAAAAGTCTTGGCTTGTTCAAGGGCCCAGAGAATGCTAACGCCGTTACCCAATTTGCTTGAAACTTGGGGGTTCTTTCAAGGACAAGTAGAAGACACTCCACAGCAATTTTGGTGACATTTGGTAGAAAAACAACTCCTCCAGCCTCCCCTCTGCCCAGAAGTATCCCATAGGAAACAAAGGATGTACAATTCTGATGGTGGGGGGGGGGTCTTGTTCAAGGGTCTGTAAAATTCAAATGCTTTGCCCAATTTGCTTAAAACTTGAGGGTTCTTTGAAGGACACACACAAGACACTCTGCTACAATTTTGGTGTCATTAGGTTGAAAAAGACTCCACTCCCACCCCCCAGAAGAGAATAATGAAACTGTAATGATGGCTGTGGGCGGAGGGGCTGCAATGGAAGTCTTCCTCGCTTTCTAAAAGAAAACAAACAACAAACTACAACAAAGTAAATGCAGAGTTTTCAGTGAAAAGCTAAATATATATATTGTTAGTCACTGTAAGAGTAGGGAAATAACATGAATGCAGGTGGGGCTTTTTAAAAAAATGCTAGTGGCCTGCTGGAGCTCTCTTGCTGATTGGTGTTTGATGGCCATTTTGGGAATCAGTAGAGCGAATGTAGTGCAGCTACATAGAAAGGGACTTTGTTTGGGGGGTCTGCAAAATTGTCCTCCTTTAGATTCTATCTGCTTGAAACATAGGAGTCCTTTACATTAGGGGAAACTGTGTGCTGTGCAATTTTGGTGCCATAAGGTGCAAAAACAGCTGCCCCAGAGCCTCCAATTGGTTCCCCTTCCCCTTCTCCATTGAAAAGAATGGCCACAAAAATGAGAATGGAAAAAAACCTGACAAATTTCAATCCTGATCCAGCAACACCCTAATAGAAAACAACCCAATCAAACATTTCACTCAACAGCCCTGGATCCAAAACCACAATTAAAATTTTCTATACGTATGCCCTTAGTAGCTGTATTACAATGATAAATTTAAAAAGGAGTTGTAAAAAGACATGGCCGCATATACTGTGAATTTTTCTCTCTCTCAACGACTGAACAAAAACAGAGTCAACTTCAGATAAGGTCAGAGACTGATCAATGACTGGATTTCCAATGATTCATAGTAACACATTTGGAATGTTATTTCCAAGTATGAATCCACGTGAACGATAACAGAACAGGCAGACCATTCACACTACATGACATATCAAAACAAATGTTTTTCCATAGAAGCAGCTCATTAGTTAAGCTACAAATAGAGATGGGCACGATCGGAATCACGATGTGAAACCCCCGCCGATAATGGCGTTTGCGCCATCGTGACTCAGCTAATCGGTTCCGTCCACGGTGACCGATCCAGTGTTCGGGGGGGGGGGCTTGATCGGGGGGGCCATCGTGATCTAATCGGAGAGCCAGACACTCAGGCGCCAATAATCTATTCCCCTAGCAACGGAGCCAGGGGAATTCCTGAGCTGTGTTTGCCTCCGTTCTGTTCTGTCACCCTGGAAAACCTAATGGAAGCCTAGCTTTCCTTGATTAGCAGGCTTCCTTCCAACCACAGAGCAGCAACCCAGAGGAGGGAGGGGGAAGGGGGTGTTCTGAAGCCATGGGCACAAAGGTTTTTTGCTTTTTAAAAAACCGGGGCTTTGTAGGAGGAATGGGTGTTTTTCTGTCTGTCACTCTCTGTTTTTAACCTGCTTTTAAAACACTATATTTTGTGGGAAAACCTCATTCAGGGTTCTGTGTGCGTGTTTAAAATATGCTTTTTGAAGACTGGCTGCTTGCTTTTAAAATCAGGTGGGGAGGAACAGAGGATTCTGTTCCTGCTTTTTTTAAAAAGCTGGCTGAAACATGTTGATGGGGTGTCTCTCTCTATTTGGAGAGGCAGAGATAGATTCCCCCCCTGCTCTGTGTGTGTGTGTGTGTGTGTGTGTGTGTGTGTGTGTGTGTGTGTGTGTGTGTGTGTGTGTGAGAGAGAGAGAGAGAGAGAGAGAGAGAGAGAGAGAGAGAGAGAGAGAGAGAGAGAGAGAGAGAGAAAATCAGGGCCGGATCGATGGGGGGGGGCCGGCTTGCGGGGAAAGGCAAAAGGCAGCGCAGGTGGCTGGGAGGCCGCCCGCGCCATTCGTCTTTCCCCAGGACAAGGGGCGCGCGGGCAAGCTGGCCTCCCCTTGTCCTGGGGAAAGGCAAAAGGCAGCGTGGGCGGCCTCCCAGCCACCCGTGCTGCCTTTTGCCTTTCCCCAGGACAATGGGTGCGTGGGCAAGCTGGCTGCCCTTTGTTCTGGAGAAAGGCAAAAGGCAGCGCAGGAGGCTGGGAGGCCACCTGCGCCGTTCGCCTTTCCCCAGGACAAGGGGTGCGCGGGCAAGCCGGCCACCCCTTGAACTTGCGGGGCAGGTGAATGGCGCGGGCAGCCTCTGAGCCACTCGCGCTGCCTAGGGAGCCTCTGAGCCACTCGTGCTGAGGGGAGGCGGCTCATCGCCGCCTCCCCATGCCCGCTGGGCCTGGTGGCCGCTGCCACCAACCACCATTCCTAAATCGCTGGAAACAGCGGGGCACCTCCCACTTTGGCCTCCCCGATTCCCGATTGCGGACCGGAAATGGGACTTGATCGGTTAGAATCGGTGACCTAGGTTCGGCAGTGGCCCGGATCCGCGAACGGCTTGATCGGTATTTTTTTTTGGATCGTGCCCACCTCTAGCTTCAAACACTAAATTAAATAATTAATGTGATGTTGAATAATATACTGCTGCTGCTTTCACATACACTGAATAATGCACTTTCAATGCACTTTAGAGATTGTTCGCAAGTGGATTTTCTCATTTAACACAATTAAATCCAGTTGCAAAGTACACTGAAAGTGGATTGAAAGTGCATTATCAGTCCTTTTGTTTGTTCTTGACAGTCAGGATTCCTTTTTAAGTATGTACCTATTTATGAGACAGGCAATGGCAAACCACCTCTGATAGACTCTTGCTGTGAAAACCCTGCCAGGCATCACCATAAGTCAGCTATGATTTGAAGACACTCTCCACCACCACCTATTTATAAAGCTACTCTCCAAAGCAAGCAGAATAGTCACAAGAAAAATAGCAACAATGAGAATTTCCTAATATTGCATGGGGAAGATGCACATACTTTGAAACAAGTTTCGTCACCGTGTATAAATATGTATCACACTAATACAAAGGTTCCCATCCTTTTTGAGCCTACAGGAAACTTTGGAATTCTAACACAGGGTGGTGGACGCAACCACAATAGCTGCCATAGGAGGCAGCACTAATCACAAAATAACAAGGAGCATAAACTCTAACAGTAACTCTTCAACATTTCAAGCAGAAGCTCTGCCTAACGGGATGCCTTTTAAAATGAACATATTTTTAAAAATATTTTCCTGCCTACACACAGCAGACCTTTAGTCATGCAGTGAGGATCCTTGTGTTGTGGTGGCAGCTGCTGTTGAAGCAATTTTTTAAAATCTGCAAAGCCAATCAGATCTCCAATTAGAAGCCCTGCTGGGCAAAAGTCCCACCTGGCCCCACCCACTTTCTAAAAACACTTGGTGGTCATCAGAAAGGTGTTGGCGAGCATCATTGAGGACCTTTGCACTAAAGCATACTAGAGACTGTCCTACTGAACAGAGAAAGTTATCCAAGTCGTTTTCAAGTACTTTTGAATCTTTTCTATTAAAGGCTGAGAAGTTTTCTGGTTTTATTGTTGACATGAGGCTTTTAGTCAACATAATCTGTAAATTATGGCTTCAAATACTTCAGGTTGACAAGAATATGCTCCATGCTGGAGATTCTGTTCTATCTATATTAAAGGAATGTTAAACCTTTCCAAGTTGTCAGCCATAAAGAAACCACATACAGATCTCCCATCATATAGCTTCATATGCTTATCTCTGAATACTACTGTCCTCTTATTCAAGGTCGCTGATTGGTCTCAATTGGACTGATACATAAAAACTACCAAAAACTTGAGATCAAGGCTATATACAATAACAATTTCTAGTCACAACACTTCACGTACAAAGCAAAAAGGTAACATTTGTTAATGCAAGACACAAAGCCTTCTCAAATTTATGGATTTAAGATAGTGAGGCAAATTGAAACAAGATTTTAAAACTCTGATTTTTATAATTTTTTACTCTAAGCACACAGCTTGTTCGATCTTGAAAAGAATAGGAAACACTTCCAATAGTAGCAAAGATTATGAAAACCTTATTTTACTTTACTAAAAGGCACAACTGAAATAAAAATAGATTTTATACTTATCGAGGGAATTTATATACCACCATACCTAAAAGGAGAGTATATGTATGCATTCACATTTACTTTTGGCAATCTCTAAGGGGTGGAGCCAGAACTTTGGTGGGTCTCACCCTGTATTCTATGCCAAATTCTCCTCCTCCTCTATTTTATATGGAATAATAACAACAACAACAACAACAACAACAACAACACCATTTGATTTATATAACACCCCTCAAGACAACACCCACTCAGATTGGTTTAGAATGTATATTATTATTATTCCCACAACAATCACCTTGTGAGGTGGGTGGGGGTGAGAGAACTTTAAGAGAGCTGAGACTGACCGAAGGTCACCCAGCTGGCTTTAAGTGGAAGAGTGGGGAATCAAACCAGGTTCTCGAGATTAGAGTCTCGCCACTCTTAACCATTACATCAAACTAGAATACAGTTTGTTCGGATTAAAGGGACTCTGTTTACTTTACCATCAGTATATTCCTTATGACAACATTTTACAGGAGCTGGAAGTGAATGTGGGAAGTGCAGACAGGTATACCCCCACACACTAACTGAATATGCAATGTAGGAGGAAAGGGATACTTTTACTGATCCTACAGGAATCCACTACACACAATGAACTGGATCATGCCATAAATATGAACACTAAACTGCAAGCTTAGAATGGATATTTTTATTTTAACGTATGAATGCACTGGAAAGTCATTAAGAAAAACAAGCTACAGTAATACAGGCAGCTGATGAAAATAGTATCTATGAGAAGATAAAATTAACCTTGTGCTCAATATTATAGAAGACAATAAAACTGTATTTTATCTCTACATGGGAGGGTCCTTTTTTACAGAGTACTCCCTAAATCTGAAATACATGCTTCTTTGTTGCTAATTACAGAAAATAAAATATTATGTAACCCTGGAGAAATATCTAAAAAGGAAATTAATATGTGAACTATGACATATAAAATAATGTCATTGCAACCCAAGTGAGTGATTACATCCATTATGTATAATTGCACAAGGAAATAAAATCCTAGATATAAAAAAGAGATGATTACACATGGACAAGCTGGAGATGAATTATGCCTGTCTATTGAGTAGGGATGTGCACAGCCTTTTACTGGGACTCAGATTCAGTTCATTTTATTTCCTAATAATTTTTGCTGTGTTAATATGTTTTGGGATTGAATTAGATGATATGTTATTTGGCTGTAATGGGGTAACAATTTCTGCCTGTAGTTTTTATTCCCCACCAAAAGAAAAGTGGCCAGCCTCTGGCTCTTTGGCTACCCTCTTACCCAGCATGGCAGCCCTTCCAGAATCTTTCCTAGAAGAGGCCAGGTAGTGGTATTAGAGGGAGGAGTGGAAAAATCTGTAAGCTACAATCCCAGCCCCTTCCACATTCAATCAGTGGATGTGTTTGCTCACCAAGCAGGTGGAACCGCTCAAGGAAGGAGTGCCTCCTGGGGTGCTATTTTATATAATGAGCCAGTGAGTCAGAAATTGCATTGGAAAAATGCTATGCACAGGATCAGGGACAATGCTGTGTGGCACAAACATACTCTAAGGTTCTAGCTGGATGAGGGTCTCTCTGGCATTCTCGCCTTGCTGCCTCTCTCTTAAATCTTGTTACTCAAAGAAAGCATCAAGAAACGGAAATTGAATGCTGAGAGCAACTGCAGATATTATGGCAGCATCAAGGGAAAAATAACAGAACTAGCCTAGTGAATTTAGAATTCAGTATCAGAGGGAATTTCATTTCATTTATTACTATTTCAAAGTTAGCAAAATGGGCAATCTAGGTCTTTTTGCAATGGAGCTATGTTGTCTTTTTGCAATGCATATTTATTGATTCTTTAGAACTAAAACCACAACTATAGGACTAAAACCTCCCAGTACCAACTCTGAAAGGCAGCACAGAACAATTCCAGGATTGATAGTATCAAAAGCCGCTGAAAGATCAGGAGAATTAAAAGAGTTGCATTCCCCCATCTATGTCTTCTTGCAGTACAGTACTTTATTTTCTCCCAGTGACGAAGCTAACACATATCCCAAAATAAACTTTGAACAAATCTCGCCCTCAGACTTACATGGAGCTCCAGTATGCAGCCCACAGGGGGTGAAGGGATGCAGGGCAGGGCAGCTGTCATAATTCAGGGCCCAGCAGCTCCCAGCAGCCACGGGAGGCGGGGGGGGGGGAAGGGGGACAGCACAACAGCCTACAGTTGAAACGCCTAGCCAGCCAATTGGCAGAAGGCTGGCTGGGCTTGTATTGGGAGAGCTTCGTCATCATAGGACCAGGAACACAGTCTTCCTTCTGGTCCACTGGCTGGGTGGAAAGTTGCAAAGCCAGCCAGGCTTCCTGCTCTTGGCTCCTGAACCAGCTTCCCACCCAATCTCAACCTTGCTCTAGGGATTGTTGGGTGCTTGTAATGGCTCTTGGGTTTAAAAATTTCTATGCTCTCAGCTATTCTATCTCTGTCACAACTTTGGGAGGGGTGGTTTTGGCATTGGACATGGATCCTTTTCGGGGAGGGGAGACAGGGCCACAAGCCCAGTTTCCCCATATTTGGAGATCCTCTTAAAGGATCTTGGGGTGAGGTATTGCATGGACAAGCCCAGTTGGGGGCTGTTTGGGCATGCTCACTCACAGGTGGTGGGGGATCCATGCAGTAGTTTGTGCCCATGTGGAATCCCACAGCCTGTCATCCTGCAATTTCCCCCTTCAGGCAGGCCAAAGGGGTGAGAGGATAATTGGTCAGCAGGCGGGTTGGCCGATGCTTGGATCTGCACCCTATGTAGCACCAAGGCTCCACAAAGTGCAAGGAATAAAGCTGTCACCTTTTTAATTCCAACAAGTTGTCTGTGGCTTCTGTCACCTTGCCCTCCCACCTCACCCCCTTTGATGTTTGATCTGCAGGAGGAAAAAACCCTACATTACAAACAGTGCAATTCCATGCAAAATTACTCCCGCCTACATTCATTGAAATCAGTAGGATTAAAGTAACACTACAGAGGATTACACTGCGAATCAACTGTTAATAATGTATTTTTATTGAATGGGGTCAGATGCTTTTCTTCTTACAATCATGATAACAAATAGACTTGATGTATATTAAGTATGTTATATGAATACCGGATATAAAATTTAATAAGAAATTGGACTGACATAGTATTTTTCTTATTACTACAACAAAAGTCTTAGGCAAATCCTATGTTTCAAAGAGATACCTGGAGCTCCCCACATAAACCAGGTATTGCTTCAATATCTAGGACTTATTTTGTCTCAATACTGGGGAACTCTCCTGTTTTATGGTATTGACTTGCATAGTGGCTTACATTCCCAAGCTTTAAAATTTGAAAAGAAGTATAATCTCATCCACCCTTTGCATGTAGTAAGGAAATGCACAGCTCTGAGCACACAAGAAGGGGCTACGGGTCAAGAAAATTCCATGCACAACATCATTTGTGGGAGGAGCCTAAAAGGTCATGGACATGGTTCTGGATACCTCCTAAGTTTTATGATCAGGTTGCTAAATGACCTTAACACATGGCACACTGATCACATTAAATTAAGCCATGTCCCTATTAAACCAGTGGTACCTGCTTTCAAGTAATGTGTTTCGTATCAAGGATGCAAATTACGAACCAATCAGGATTTAGTAATATTTATATACTTATGCAAGTGTTTAAACAATAAGGCCTATGATTAGCCTGTTATTGTGAGCTAATAGAAAGCCAAGAGGCTGTGTGGGGTTAATCTCTCTCCCAATATCTTTAAATGATACAATTCTTAATAGTTTAAATAGTACATACCTCCAGTTTATATATATATATATATATACAAGTTCCCTGACCTGGATAGCCCAGGCAAGCCCGATCTCATCAAATCTCGGAAACTAAGCAGGATTAGCCTTGGTTATAATTGGATGGGAAACCTCCAAGGAAAGCCAGTCTCTATGCAGAGACAGACAATGGCAAACCACCGCTTAAACTCTTGCCTTGAAAACCCCAGCAGAGGTTGCCATAAGTCAGATATGACTTGACAGCACTCTCCATCACCATACATAAAATACTTTTCAATTTTATCCCAATATACATAATACTAATATATGGATCTCTGGTTTATAAATGAAATTTATAATATCCAAGTGAACTTGGATTCACTTGAACATTTCTAAGGATAGAAGAATGCCACCTTTGGAACAGCTTTCTCATGGCTTTTTCACATGCAGCTCAAAATACCATTCTCAAATGCTTCTTCTAGGAGTCCCCTGCACCAAGATCAGCGTTTAAGGGGACATTTTGAGCTGCAGCAGGAGGTGATAAAGTTGTGTTACACAGGCAGCAATTCTTCTGTCCATGGAAATGCACTGGAGAATGCAAATCAAAGTAAAAGATGATCTTAAGACAAATGGTGTTATCGCTTGCAACGTCACAAAACAGTTATATTCATGCTAGAAGATTGTTATAATAGCATCTCATGACGAGTTATGTCTATGTGAATTGGGTATGTTCAAGTGTACAGTTCATATTTTGTTGGTGTTTGTATGGCTTATGGCTTCGGCCGGAAAAGCAATAAACATATTATAATAGCATCTCAGGCACATAAACCAATGTAAATGTTTATGATAATGTTTCTAGTCCAGTAATTTAAATGAAGTGCACTTCCATACTAATTTATATTTGCTGTGATACAACAAGTCTTGTGTGCATGTGTTTGTGTGAAAGAGAGATGCACAGGGAGCTTCATAGATGCTAGGCCTCCCTATTTTCTTCTATGAATTAGAAAAGATTGTATATGCCTGCAGGGAGTCTCCACTGTACATGAGGAAACAGACAGGAACAGGTAAGTTCCAAAAAGAGTTCAACTCCATGCAGGAACCTTACAAATCTTTGGTTCATGCCCTTACTTTGAACTAAGATGAAGAGACGATTGATGTAAAAGAATCTTTAATAATAGTACAGCCCCTCTGTGATTCACATGCAGCTTCATCAGGGGGAATCTTCCAGATTCTTTTTAGTTTCATTCCCATATAAATACACTTTAGTAGATGTTGTACTATTGTTAAAGATTCTTCTGTACCAATTATCTTTTCATTTTCATTTTGCCTTGGTGCGGCTCCCCTTCTTCATTCCTTACTTTGAACTACCAAATATTTAAATGTGAAATGATTTCAAGTATACTATAATTGTTTTTAAAAGATACAATCTGGTGTAGTGGTTAGAATGTCAAACTAGGATCTGGGATACTCAGGTTACAATCCCTACTCTGCCACAGAAACTTACTGGGTGACCCTGGGTCTAACTTACCTTTCAGAGTTGTGGTGAGGATAAAATGGAGAAGAGAATGATGCCCTTTGAGAAGAAAAGTGACATATAAATGAATGAAGCAAGCTCTGCAGCATTAACCTGCGCGTGCATCAGCAGTTTATGATAGTACAGTTTCAGAATATTGTGTTCAGCAATTATACACATTCTAAGGAATTAAGCTACCATCTTTTACCGCTCTTTGACTTGTGTACTTCCGCAAACCCATCTTATGCAAATCTATGATCTACTGCAGTTCTTTAAAATCTTGAAAGCATGTAAAATGTAAGTTGCACCATGTCCATAAGTATATTTCACTAATAATAAACAACCAAGAATACTTATTACCACATAATATTGCCTATGCTTTACTTATACAGGAGATCACAGCACAAAGGGATGAACAAGTGGCTGTAAGGTTCTGATCCAAAACTGTATCTGTTTGGATATCAGTGGGGTGAACCAGACACAAGTGTATTGAGCACTGTGGTATCACACTTTTAATTTAGCAGCTTCCTAACAGCCATGGGGACAACCAATACAGAAGTGTACATGGATCACAACACCAAGATGAGAAGATGTAATGTAGCTGTAATTAAACTGAAATGAATAAATAAATAATCTATAAGAGGAGAAATAAAATAAACAAAATGCCTTGTGCTTGCTCTCTTGGGAGCAGTTTAATATTTCACAACTGAATCCACTGAGAGAATTTCAAATGCTTTTAACCAAACACTACAGAACCATTCCAAATGTGTGATAACCTCCGCAACACAGCCTGGAGCTTATTCTCTCCATCATTTTATCACTTTAAAAAATTAAAAAACATATTTCTTATCTGTAAAGGAAATACCAACTGAGCTAACAGATACTGTCTTATCCTATGTATACATTTCCAGAATAGCAATTTAATCTCATACAAAGCAGATATTTGCCAGAGAACTACCACTTCAAAGTACAAGATAAACATTCAACACAATATAATTGAGTGAGAATTAAACCATGCCCAAGCTACAATTTGTGATCTTAGTGCATCACATTAAACTAAAATTTATGATCTTAATGCTAAACCTTTGGCCATAGCAACTGTATGTCACCTCTGCACCCCCAAAAAGCAAGTAATACTAAGGGTTATGCCAAAGTTTCAAATCTATAATAAAAGGATCCGTCTACACAAATGTAACTCATAAACAAAGTTAGGAGCCTCAAAATTGGCCATTGAATCTGTTTAAGTAATTGTGAGGCTGGTGCCCCCAGACAAGGAATACACAACACACTGTCTGAATGAAACAGACTGCAACTTTATTGATTATAGCCATTGGAGCATTAGTGCAGCATACGGCAATGAATCCATTATATCTCACGGTTCCTTGATGCTCAATGGCACACATTCTGAGGCATGCCTGCTGGGTACTGTGGGATGGCAGAGGTGTAGCATTCATCCAGGTGTGTGACCCTGGCTGTCCCTGCCACTCAGGTGAAGGCTGCAATGGCCAGTCCAGGAGAGAACAATAATGTAAGCTACCTTGGGTATCCATTGTGGAAAAAGTTATCACAAACAGAGAAGCTAGAACATATCCCCTCCTTTACAAAAGAAAGGGAGTTTAAGAATTTCCCTGAGCTATCATAGACAGTGCTGCATAATGCTTAGAATGCTGACAAGGATCCAGGTTTGAATCCTACCTGTACCATGGTGGCTTGCTGGGGACTTTGGGCCCCTCACACATTCTTAGCATAATCTATCTCACAAAACTGTTCTAAGGATAAAATGGAGGAGGGGAGAATAATGTAAGCTGTTTTGGGTCCCCGTTGGGAAGAAAGGCAGGGTATAACATTTGTTATAAACCTACTTTTGACGACAGCTGGCAAAAAAAGGATGAAAGCTCTTGCTGTTGCTTCATCTGGCGTGATGGTATTAAAACTACTATTACATATCACAGACTCAGCATACTATGCGGTTGGCAAGGAGAGAAGCAGGCACACCTCTAATAATATATATTTATTTATCCAACGAACGCTTGTGTACATTATGATTCCCTTCCAAACCTCCTCGTGCATATTCAGGCTGTGTCCATTTTGAAGGCAACATTGTATTGCCCCCCACTCCAATCAGCTTCAACTGCTGAAACTCTGATCAGTGTTAATTCACTAAACTATAATCTTTTTTTAATGAAAAGGTGAATCTCTTAATGTTCAGTGCTATTTTTGCATCAACCAGTTGAAGACAAAGAAGCTTAAAAACTAGTCAGCTTGCCATTTGGACAAATGCCAACTATTACTGACTCACTGAAGGCATCTGCTTTCAGTTCGTGTATATATTCCAGCAGCGCACAAGAAAGCCAACACATTAAGCAACTACAAGCACAACAGTAACCCAGTTAAGTGCTTCTATTCCAGTGGCAAAAGATTAGTCATTAAACAATGTAAAGGTCCTTTTTACAAACAGATCTGATCAGTACTTAGCATTAAAAAGTGCAATTAGATGGTGCGTATAGTGCCGTCAAATCGTAGGCAACTTCTGAGATCTTCATAGGGTTTTTTAAAACCAAGAGATGAACACAGGCGGTTTGCCATCGCCTGCCCTGGACTTCCTTGGAGATCTCCCATCTAACCACTAACCAGGGCCAACCCTGCTTAGCTTCTGACAGGATCGAACTAGCCAGGAGCCAGGGCAGGGCAATGAGTTATATAGATTATTACAAATCAGAAGAAAGATGGCCCAAAAACATGATGAGGTCATATCCTTACAAGCCACCAAATTGTTCAAGAACAGTACTATGTGCATCACCAGAGGTTCTGCTTCCATATACATTAGCAGAAGATGGAAAGTACTGCAATTTTTGGCTTATACAATGAGAAATGATTTAGCAGGTACAAGTACAGTGTACTCCTACTGGTAGCTCGATAGATTTCCAGTAAGCACATGGAACTCCTAGAAGAGAGGACTACATTCACATCACTGGGGAGTGGAACTTTAAGAACATATTTTAAAAGTGCCTACAAAGCTACTTCTTCCATAAAACAAGAGGTGAAGTCCTTGAGACTGGGCAACCTGTTGCTATGCTCTTGAGCTTTTGAATTGTCTATTGATTGATGGACTAAAACAATAGCATAATTCAAAGAATTGAAATATTTCTGTTTAATGGGATTTGGGGTTGGGTCAAGCGAAAAATAAAATAGTACAAACCATTTGTTAAAAGTGTAAGGTTTAGAAACATAAAAACAATGCAAGGATCCTGCATTTTACAAACTGATCTATGGAAAGTTTTAGAACGTTAAAATCATTCTACATATATTCCCCTGTTAATCTCTACAATACTCCAGTAAGAAAGGCCAGCATTCTTGTCCCCAATTCTCAAAGCAGGAGAAGTGGAAACCTTTATGAAAAAGTGTTTTGAACCAGGGATTCCAGCACCATCCTACACCCTTCTAAGCTTCTTTGTATATCTGTTTTGGATGGCACGATCTTTAAAAAGAACCATCTATATAACCCTTATTTAGTTAATAACATTATCACCATCTATGACAATAAGAGGCGTAACATCAATATAAAAGAAAAAATGCTACAACAAATATTGAACAAATGTAAATAATTGCTAATAAACTGGCAATTGTTTTCACACTTTCACAAACATTTAACTGTAAAAAGAATATTTTGGCAAGTCTGCTAAAGTCACCAGACTACAGAGTATTTGTTGCCAGTACATTTAATATGCCCCATGTTTCAGCTTGAATAGAAAGCTCCCCCAAGGAAGATGATGCAGTAGTCAACTGGCCTGGACTAATTTCTTCTTTGAAGCAAAATATAGTGACTGGGAATGCCAAATGAACTCTGTAATTATCTCGTAATTTATCTTGTAGTCAATGGGACTCACTTCCAGGCTTTTTTTTAAAAAAAAGAACTGAGATAAGATATTAAGCCTAAAAACTCTCTGCTATTGGGGTGAAGGATACATATGCATATACATAATTAGTCATTCTGAACTCACTACTTTCAGGGTGGGGGGGAAGCATATAGCTGATTGATATGTAGACTTCCTCAATCCCAGTTTTAGCAATTTACAGCAGTAGGTTTACTCAGAAGGAACTCCTTATGGGTTCAACTGACCTTATTTCCAAGAAAGTGTGCATAGCTCTGGAGCTTCAGTTTCTGATTCCAACATTCCAACCATTCAACATAGTTGCTTCCAGTGGAATGACTCATAAATTCTGTTTAAGACCACAAAACTGAAGTTGTCAATTTTTCAGCATGACATAAAACAAAGACTTTTTTTGTTATGAGGAATAAGCAATTTATCTAGTATAGAAATATTTGTAAAACCCAGTGAGCTTAGTCATCCTAGGCAGAGTTGCACCTAAACCCATTGAATTAAATGGGCTTACCAGCGTGCAACTCTGCTTAGGACTGAGAGCAATCCTATGCCCACTTATCTGGAAATGAGACCTATTTAATACAATGATTTACTTCGATGTAAACATACTTGGGATGGCATAACTCTTACCACAAAGTTAAGAGTATCTTAGCTAAGACTACTATGTCAAGAAAAAAAGATAACATTAAATATTCCTCAATATGAATTTTTCAAAATTCTCCTATGCACTTTTTATTTTTAATTAATTGTTTTTATTTTAGTTAATTTTAATTTAAGCCAAGGAAACTGTTTCATTAAATAAAGTAACTCAATTTTTTGTAAATATATATATATTACTTATGATATATATATATATATATATTTCTTATGAGGTTAAAAACATATCAACATTATATTTACCCTGGGTATTTTTTTTCCTGGAAATAAAGTCTATTGTAAACCATGTGGCTTATTCCCAAGTAACAGTGCACAATATTGGAGCCCTGATCTAATCATAGAGTCTCTAGGTGAGCTGAAAATAAATTTTTCATGTTGCATTATAATTAGTTTCCCTGTACATGCAACGTTACTGAAAAGGCTTGCTAATTAAGCATTGCATTTAATAACATAACAGAAAATGTGTATTTTTCCTGTTTCAAGGCTACATTGTGACATTAATCAAATTCAAACTTCCTCAAAATCAGCGCAACTGAAATTATCTAAAAATGCATGCCTGGAAACTGACTCTACTTAATTCGTGTTTCCCACTTACATCTAGAATGCAGCCTTTAAACAGTTAACAGGGGAGTTTTCCAAATGTACAGTCTGGTGACTAAAGACATGGAATCCTCCCTGCAACATTTCAGTCTTGCCTCTAAAGGCAGGCATACAAAGCCTCTCTTTTACAGCAGTACAAGATGTCACCACAGGCTGACGCTCTTTCTACAAGAATAATGAGATATTCTCCACTCTGAAGAAAAAACAGAGTTCACAGTTTGCTTCCCTTGCTTCCAGTTCTGTTTCAATACACTAGACAGACAAAAAAAGTACAAACAGAACTGCCCAGGTTATTTCAAGCAGACTTTAATACCCCCTTCTTTGTCAAGATCCTAAGACGCTCAAAGAATAATGATACCAATCAAGCTGAACCCACACACACCAGAGTGTTCCAACTGACTTTAGTTTAATGAGGCTGCTCCAGAATAGAACTGTAGTCTGGAAACCATATTCACTTACAGCTCAATAATCACAGTATTAGAAGTGGCCAAGCAATGCGTAATTTACTTTAAAGGGTCTAATTTGAAAAAGAAAATCAGGTGGGTCCCATAAGTCCGGGAAGCACAACTCAGACTTTGTCATCAAACTGCTCTTTCATTCGGAAGCAGGATGCATGTGAGTGTATGGAAGATGGAGCGCATTCATTTGGACTTTGTCATCAAACTGCTCTTTCATTTGGAAGCAGGATGCATGTGAGTGTTCAAATGAATGCGCTCCATCTTCCATACAGCCAACCCTAACAGTAGGTATTATTCACACGAGGAATTTTCTTAGCTGAGGATGTTGTTGCCAGCCACTCAGATCCATACAGAGGGGCTAATTCTACAACCAATACAATACCTGAGGGTTGACTGTGCCTGGACTCAAATAAGAATACCTCTCTCTCTCTCTCTCTCACCACCTCCTCATGCACAGACACACAGCCAAGAGGGAATGAGAGACAGAATTGGAATTATTCCCATGGTGGAAGAGCAAAAAGGTTGCCCCTGTCTACGACACCATTTGTAGTACAGGCAGAAAACGGATACACTGACAAGTTTCTCTAAAGGGCTTATTATAAGAGATGTTTAAAGTATTAAGTGACTGAAAATACACCATCAGAACTGACACGTCTCGAAGATCTGGTTTTAGCTGGCAGCCTTCTGCCCGGATTATCTCGTTCACTATTTAACGGATCCTTTTCTACGCCCGCTCCCCACGCCACCGATCTGCTTGTCGTTTGCTCTTTACAAATGCAGGTGAAGTCACCTCTTTCGGCTCCCTCTGTAGCACAACCAGAAAGGCAACTTTCAATGGGAGAGAAAAGAAACCCACCCAATCAGAGGCTTTTCTAATCTGACAAATCTTGCAAGGTTCCTCTGGGGGTTAAGAAGGAGCTAGCAAGCCACAGAAGGCAGATTTCTGTTTGTTTTCACCATCAAACCCACGAAGGAAAAAGGAACCAACAAATTACCCCACAGTAACAAGAAATTAATGCTGAAAATGTAGCAACCTTGAAATAGTTGTACTCTAGAGGAAAAAGAAAGAATGCAATCCGAGGAAAGAAAAAGATTCGACGCTGGTTCCCAAGTACTTATCAGAATTTAAAACAGGTTAACGCCTTGATTCCATTCCAGAGCCACGAAATTAAAGCGGTTGCGAATCCCAGTGAAAGAGCCCCATCTATACGCGCTTCCAGGGAGCATATTCTATACAATGAGATATGAACCTCAAGATTATAATATCAGACTCCTTAAAAACACACAAGCTAGGAAATAATGTTTGGGAAGAAGTGTGTATGAGGGGACGGGGGTGGGTTCCCACTGTCACAGAGAACACACGAGCTATGCACATTAACTCCGACGTCCCACCTCAGCCTTCAAACACAAGAGCAGCAGAGGCAGCGTTCCGAGGGCTGCGCTCCGGAAACTACACACACGCCCGCCGTAATCGATCCCGGTCCAAAGCAAAGAAGCTCCTCGACTGCAACACATAAACCGGACCAAGGAAGGGGAAGATCTCGAGGGAGATCCCATCAGCAGCAGAGTGGGACCCGAGAGCGCCCCAGCGGCCAGGCAACCGCAGCACAACTCGAGCCCCGGAGCCATGAAGTTCCGCACGAGAAGGAAAGGGAAAGAAGAAAGGCAGCGGGGAGCGCGCGGCGCTTTGACAGCTCTCCCCCCCGGCGCGCCGGCCGAGCCCCCCGCGCCTCTCGAGCAAGTCGCTTGTTCACTCACTCACCTGGCTGCGGGCAAAGGGCAAAGAGTAGCAGGCACAAGAGGAGAGGCGGCTTCAGCGGGCGGCGGCGACAGGAGGCGGCAGAGGGGGTCTCCATCCCGCCTCCCCGCAAAGCTCAGAGCGAACGGCGGCGGCTTCGGGCGCTTCTTCGGAAGGGAAGGCAGGTAGGCAGGCACGGCGAGCGAGTGCCCCGGCTAGCTAGCTTCGCCTCTCCCTCAGTGAGCAGCAACGACTTGTTTCTCTCGAGGGAAACGACGACAGGTCCGTAACTTTCCAGGCGAAGCCCGCGGCAGGTGGAAACAGAAGTTGGGAGAGCGGGCGGCGGCCACGGCTCGAAACGGGTCTCTAAGGCGGGCCAGGGAGCGAGCGGCTCAGCACTGCGCCGAAGCAGGTAGCTCTTTCCCTCTGGCAGCCTAGCGGCGCTCCAGGACAGAAAGCGGCAAGCGGAGGCGGAGCTCGCCCGAGAAAGACACGCCCTCGGCTCGCCCGCCCCTTCCCCCTCCTTCCTGAAGAGCGCGAAGCCGAGCGGCTGTAAACGAAGAGAGCGCAAGCGCCGCTGATGGAGGGGAAGGGACTTTCTAGTTAAGCACGAGTTTGGGAGGAAGGGAAGGCGCGTGTGTGCGCGCGGCGCCTTAGGGGGTGGGACAGGAGGACGCGGTGGGCGTGGTTTGTTTGAGAAGCCCCCCCCCCCACCTTGGAAGTGCCGTGCTAATGAGGCGCGCGGTTAGAAAGGGGGGGGGACAGCTTGGGTAGGTTCGCGCGGCAAGCCGCAACGGTAAGGAAGGGGGCAAGCGCTCAGTGGTTTTGGGGATGCTAAAACTGCGGTCTCGAATGTGGAAAAAGCCTCCCCCCCCCGAGCTGAGCTGATAAGAAAAGGCGAAACGCTTCAGTGCACGGGGGGGGGGGTTAAATGTCACCAGGCTTCAAAGAGCTGTTCGTTTTCGCTACCGTATCTATTGTTACTTTCAAGATTACGAGGTCATTTTCCAGATGCACGACCACCTTGGGCATGCCGTTTACTGAGTCAGATGGTCCAGTAGGTGCCAGCCTGCAAAGAGACTCATGCCTCAGAGCCAAGCTACAAGTGACGCCTTACACAGGTTGGACACTTGTCAGCTTGCCTCAAGTTTTCATGGGAAATGTAGGCATCCTGGTCTTACAGCTTGGCTCCATTACAACTGCAAGACCAGGATGCCTACATTTCCCATCAAAACTTGAGGGAAGCTGACAAGTGTCCAACCTGTGTCAGGCATCACTTGTAGCTTGGCTCTAAGTAAATGTGTGAGACTCTGAGGCTGCTGTCCTGCCCCCTCCTTTTATTTCAGAGGAAGGCTGCAGTACGAGGCATGCTTACTTGCTAGTTCTCCCTGCCTAAGAGAGTGTGGTTAGGTGCTCCAAGGCTCACTCCTGCAGTACTGCTGTTCTTCTGGAACTTCTCGCTGTAGGGAATGGCCTAAACTTGCGAAAGTAAAAGAACCATGCCTTATTTCTAGCCATATCCCTCCCGGGCTATGCCCCCAAAGCAGGAAGGGCTGGCTGGTGGCATGGTGACTATCACATTACAGGAGCCTAGCCCAGGTAAGGTATGGGGAGTCTCTCATGTAGGTCTGACCCAAGCAAGGAAATTGGGCCTGGGAAGAATGCCATGTTACCTCCATGACCAGCCCTCTGCTTGGCCATAATGCCAGTGGAAGGAGGGCAGGCAGCTGGTGAGGACTGGTGGGACTGGCCCAGGAAAGGGGATGGGGTCTTGTGTCATATGGGGCCTCCACAGGCAAGGAGAGTGTTGCCTCCCAGGGGGGCAGCCCAGGAGAGGTGCGAGTCTCATCTTGTGCAGGACCAACCAAGGCGAGGCAAGGAGCCTCTTGACATAGGTGAGGAAATTTTCGCTTCATACGGGAATGGCCTAGGTGAGGCAGAACAATTCAGCCCTGGAAGAGAGCCAGGCACATGATGGACACGCCACCGAAGGAGGAAGGTCTGGCCTGGGTGAGGCAAGGCAAGACTCACTTCATGCAAGGCCAGCCCTGGGAAGGCAAGGAGTTTCACCTTGTGGAGCACTGACCTGAGCATGGGAAGATTCTTCTTGCATTGTTCAAGGAGATTCCTGCCTCCTATGGCGTCCCCAGTTTGAGGCAAGGTGATCCCATCACAGGTGAGGCGAGTCTCACCTTGTGTTGGGCTGGCCCAGGGGAGGCATCCCTGTGTGGTAGTGTGTATGTGCAGCCCACAGCCCACTGAATACACTCTTTACATTCTAAAATTGATCCGTTCGTCAAGACTTGCTGTTCCTGTGACCCCAATCTTGCCAAAGGCTACAATCTGACAACTAAATGGTATGGGATAGATGGAGGAGTGAGTTGGAAGGAAACTGTCTTTAAATTCTCACCTCCAGACTATAAACCTTAGTTATTTCTGTGACATAATGCCATTGTTTTTAAAGGAACTAAACAGTTGACTGGTTGAACGGTGTATGTATCATGTGTTTAGAATTATGGTGTCCCCCCCATGTGTTTAGAATTGTGGTCCCCCCCCCATGTGTTTAGAATTGTGGTTCCCCCCCCCCCCATCCTATCTGAAGGCTCAGGGAAGCAGCAGCACAAATCTGATTGGCTGAGGGTTTCAAATGCATGCATTTCTGACATCTGTACTTAGAGCAAAATAAATGCATGTTCAGTGGTCACAATCATTGATCTTTCTCACCCAGAACTGCTTTTCATGTAGGAAATATAACATGAAGCCTCAGATAAGGCAAGATGCTTCACACAGAATCAAATGGAAATTCCATTCTCTTGGAAATGCTAATTTAAAGCAAAACTGCATTCCTTTTCTAAAGCAACTCTTTCTTGTGTCTTTTAAACAACATACTGTGTTGATTACTAACAAAAAATGAAAATAAATAGTATGGAATTTTTTAAGTATAAAGTAGGACTATTTGTACAAGCAGCAGACGGAGAGAAAACAATATTTAATGAACCTGTAAGCTTTCCTGCACCTAAGGCAAAGTAACATTATGCAAGAGGAGCAATTTCATAGATAACCTTTTGGTTCAGCCAGATTAGCAATGAGAGTTTGTATGGTGGGAGAGGGTCTGAAGTTGTTGCTGCTTTTTGCATGACAAGTAAGACTGACAGAAAAGATTATGTCAAAACACAAACCAAGTTTCCTTGATAAATAATCTGTCATGTGCTCATTTCATTGGAGGTTTTCCAGAAGTGAAAACTAACTTGCAGTAGTTGTGTGTCATTTTCTGAAGAAATGTATAAAATGAGGAACTGGGGGTGGGGGAAGCCTTAAAAACTCCTTATTTCCCCTGCTCATTTAATACAGTTTTTGATATACTGAAGTGAAAAAGCATCCTCTCTTAGAGCAAATACCTGACATATCTGTTTTTATTTTAATTTAATTCGAATAGTAGTGCTGGGGGGCTGGGGGTGTTCAGCTATTTTTTCTGTGCAGTTTTCTGGTCTAAACCACCTCCCAAACCTACTGTTTGAGAGAAAATGGGTATATTCCTCCATGAGACTAACTACCCAGCTTTGCCGTTTGAAAAGTGTTGCAGGAGTCAAGGAGCCCATAAGCCAGCCAAGTAACTCCCCCTCAATTTTTTGCTCTTGGGACAGGCTGTGCCACCTCCAGTGGGGTCTTCATTGGGCAGGAAGGCCTGGAATGCCCTGGGGCTACCGCCAGGATGCAGTCCATCCTTGTAAACCCCATCAGTGCTGAAGATCCACTGAGAGTGCCACGTAAGTCCAGGCCTATTCTGGACCTCCAAAGGCCAGATCTTTCACCCATTATTTCAGTACCTTATAGCTGAGAGTTGGCACCTAAACACTCTACATTTTAAAGGACCATTATTCTCTGTGAGATAGGCCTGGCCTAGTAGGCCTGGCCTACTAGGCACTCAGTTCTCAGGAGCATGGAGCCCAATTTGGACCAGGACCACAGTGCACAAGGAAAAGGGGCTTCAGCCTCACCATCCAGTATGTTTTTCTGACCTGAAACAACCCTAGATGGCAGCCATATATCTCTTTCACGTGGAGACATGTACTAATGAGATACAGAAAGGTTTCCCTAGCAGGAGAAATAGCACTCCCACTGTGGCTGTTTCAGATTGAGACAATGATGCAGAGAGAAGATATAAACATTCTCACTGCAAGTGCTGTCCAATCAAATTATTATCCAAATCCTTCTCAACATTCCTGACAGCATGTGATAGACAGTCTTTATGTACCTGACTCAAGGACTGTATATTGTGTAGCTAGGCCCCCAGCAAAGAGGGCATTTAGATCCTGAAAAATACCAGAGAAGCTTTGCACATCTTTTCTCCATGTCAATGTACCAGTCAGATCTGGGCCTGTGGATAAATTACAGTCTAACTCATAACAGAACCTCTCCAGTCCTATACCTGCCTCGTACAGGTCACTGTTTTCTAATAACTATTTCCTTCATAAAGCTTACTTGCACATGCTTTCTTGCTCTGGATACAGTTCATCTATCATCTGAAGATTACAATGGCGGATCTATATTTGATTCTTTATTGGAGTGAAGAGTGATTTCTGACACCAGCTTTTCTTCTCCTTCCTCCTGTTTGTTAAGAGGGGACCAGTTGTCAGGTTCCTCTGCAGGCGCCATGGTGCTGTACACTGGTGCACCTGACTTTGGCTCCAGAAAGCCATCAGGGATGGTGCAGGGCCTTGCTCCGTGGAAGGAGGGGGGGGAATACCTCACCCTTGCTCCCTCTCAACCCACTTACAGGCCTGCTCAACCTGGCTGACTCCTTTTTTTTATATAATTTTTTTTATTTTTAATTACTAACCTCAAAAACTACAAAAAAAGGAAAAAGGGAACAGGGGGAAAGGGAAGAAACAACATATAAAAAACACACACTACATCTACAAGTATTGCATTCCCTTCATAATAAAATTATTTAAAGTTAAACTTTCTAATATGCTATTAGATTGGTAGATCTTATAAAATACGAACTACAGTCAGGATCAGGTCTTCTTCCCCCCCCTGCGTCTCGGTCACAGCTCTCTCTGAATAGCTACAGTAGCTGCGCTCACTCCCTCCTCCCCATTCCCCCCTTCAGATTCTAAATCCTCTCCTTGCTGGAACTCCTGATGATTAAACACAAAGTCCCTCAGCTGTACTTCCGATGTTATCTTGTAGGCTTGGTCTTTATAACTGAACCAGATACCTTCCGGAAATAACCATTTGTATTTTATTTCACGCTTCCTCAGAAGAGCTGCAAACCTTTTATATTTGAATCTTCTTTTCCGAGCTAAAAATGGAACGTCCTTCAATATCTTAACCTTGTTACCCAGAAAGTCCAAGTCCACATTGTACGAATTATATAAGATGGTGTCCCGAGTCTTCTTAGATGAAAAATCGATAATAATCTCGCGAGGCAGCTGGCGCTTCGTTGCATATTTTGAAGATGTCTGGCGGACTTCCAGAATATCGCTTTTTAACTCTTCTTTAGTTGCCTTTGCGGATGATGCCAAAAGTTCCGACACCAAATCCTTTAAGTTTTCACTTTCCTCCTCCTTCACATTCTGAAGACACAATACTGTCTGAGCACGATCCACTTGTAACCCTATCAATTGATTCTCCAAAAGCTTTACTTCTTTGTTTGTTGCTTTCATGAGCACTGCGTTTTCCCGAGCAGACTGCTCTGCCCCAGACGCTACGTCTTTAATGGTTTTCACTTCGTTCTCAACTGAGCCAACCCTTTGACCGATTTCATTTAGCTTATCAACAAAGGGCTTCATAGCTTCAACGACCGACTGTTTAACCACCTCTTCAAGAGACTCTCCTTTCCCCTGCAAAGCAGCCGAAACAGATTTGCCCACAGCAGGGCTCTGCTTTTTCGTCGCCATCTTAGGGGGGGGAGTCCGCCAACTAAGTTCCAAAACTCAATGAAGGGGAAGATATCCGAACCTTCTTAGCTTCAACTCCCACCAATCCTTCACATACGCTTGGAATGACAGAAGGGATTCGCTTCTTACAGGTTTTCACCTTAAATCTGCTTGTTGCCGTTCTCCATGGCCCGGCAGCACGCGATGTGCTGCGCAAGTCTGCTGGCCTCCGTAGGAGCAGACGGGCAATTTACCCCCTGCATCGACTTCAGGGGGCTCTTCCCGCAGCGCTCCGGACCCTGACCCCCTCACTGGGAGTCCTGGGGGTTAACCCTCACAGGTCAACCACCCGGTCAGGCTGCTTGGGCACTTCCTCCCGGACCTGCGGAGAGGAGCGTCCGACATGGCCGGGAAAACGAAACCGAATCTCAACCTGGCTGACTCCTGAATGCTTCCTTCTTCCTCCAGCTTCTCAAAGCTTTCACCCTCCTCACCTCCTCCTTGGGGTGGCTGTTCAGCTGTCTCCTGCCCCCTCCTCCTGGTAAGTCCGAGGGCTGGGCCTGAGACTCCGGACACCAGTCACCTAATGACCTTTTGCTGCTGTAGCTGTTTGTTTTACTGCTGGTAGAAGGTTTCATTTATCCTTTTTTAAAATGTTTATGTGTGATTATATTATGTGATTATTATGATTGGTAAGGGAGAAAATGTTTATGTCTAGTGGTCAGCTGAGAAGAGAACAGGGTCAGGAAAAGTGAATCTGATGGCAGCCAAGCCCTTGAAGTGAAAAGGGGGAAGAAGATGTGTGTGGGCAGTGGGGATTAAGCAGTCTTCTTTTGATGAGAGACAAGGGTGTGAAAATTTGTATGAATGAATATGATGGACTTTTCCATGGTAAATTTTATGCCCACATTCCAAGAAACATTATACTTGGACTTTTGGGTCTTTAATTTGATTTCAAAGTTGCAAAGCTGGAAACTTGGGTGATTTAATTTTGTTTTTTTAATGCTTAATTCTTCACTTTCCAGATGTAGAGTTTCACTGGATAATTACTCATTTAGTGATAATGTGTTTAAAATATGAAACCGGCAAGTGAATCATCTTCAGTAGTACTTGGCAATTTGTGAAACCTTTGTTCGGGTGGGTTTGCTTTGAATTACTTTTAATGACCTGGAGCCTGTACGCTGTTCTCTCAACTTTGCTGAAGTGCACAGTGAGCCACATTTCAAAACAAAAAAGGATAACAGCAAAGCTACCCTATCACCAATTCATTATGGTCTCTTTGAATATCACATCAGACTTTCAAAGTATTGCACAAAGATTGGGCTGCCTAACTAAATAAAACCTCTCATATCCATTTTGTAGATGTACTTCAAAAAACCAAGGCATGGATGAGTATCAGTTGTTGTAACTTACAGAAGTCCATACAGTTCTTGGGATATGTAGCATTCTACCTGTATTCTTATTACATGCAGTTCTTGAGAGGCACAACAGGTCAGTCAATGAGTGAAATTAACCTTTTTGTTGAAGGAGGAATGTTTTCAGCTGCCTTGAAGCAAGTAGCCACTGGGTATTCCTTAAGAAATCACCTTGGGATCATAAAGATTTAAAATTATGAACTAGTCACCAATATCCACTTTTGGATATGGTGATGTTGCAGGTCCTGTGGTGCTTTAGTCTTGTGCACAAAACTGCTAAAACCACAGTTTAAATGAGATGCCGGGTGGTATGTGAAAGATTGCACAGATATCATGCACTGCCTTCCAGCCTCACATTAAATCAGGCTTCACATTGACACTGCTTGTACTTGCAACTATGTATGCACATGGATAAGAAAAAAAATGAGGTTCTGTTGAACACCGCGTATGAAGTGTATTATATGCCTTTGTAACCTCTTTTGTATGGGTTCTATGGGTCTAATTTAGGAAGCAAACTTTCGCACACATGTAAGTTGAGAGGAAAAAATTGCAAACCTTTTAATAATTAGTACAATACAACTATTTTTCTTTTCTTCAACTAAACTCGTAAGTGCAGCTATACAGAGACTTTCAGCCAACAATGTCTTTGAAAAGGTATACAGTTCAACTTGTAGGATCCCACCAAGTGATAGATTCCTTTGCCACAATCCTTCCAGTTTGAAGCAACTGGAACCCAGTCTTCTGACCTCTTCTTGGGGAATTACATTCCTACAAGAACAATACAATCCCAGTAATAACAACAAGCAAACAAAATAGACATACACCACTTTGGGTCATAGTGTTCACATACAACATTTCTGATTACTTTATTCAAGGTGATAAGAGCACATTAATTATTATCAAGCTCTCAGCAACCAGTTTCTTCTTCAGCTGCCTGGCTGTAGCTACTGACTCCACCCTACTGGGCTAAACCAATTAGCTCATAGGGGTTACACCTTCACATTACATGTAGTTTGAACAACTTTAATTTAGGCCTGATATTATTAAAATGTACAGTGGCAGCATCCTTAAACTAATAAAATATGTTTAAAAATATTATTTTGAAAATGTGTTAAATAAATCAGACAATCAGTATACACGCATACATATTGTAGCATACATATTGTAGTAATCTTTGCTGAAGTGTCACAAGATTTTTTTCCTCTCTTGAAAAATGAGAGCATATAAAAACAAATTGGCAATGGCAAACCATTCTTCAGTAATTATATAGCACCCTCAGATTACAAGAGTTTGCTGTCATCTGACATAATCCATAAATGATGAATTATGTATCATAATACAAAGTTGGTTGAAAGTTTTAGTTTATACCAGATTAATAAGACATTTTAAAATCAAGTATCTACTGAGAGCTATAGGAAATATAGATCAGCACAGCAACTTACAACGCTACCACAATGTCATCTAAAAGCCCATTATCTCTGACAGTTTCTATGTCAACCCCCCAACCTCCGGAATCCTAGGAAACAGCTACAAATATAATGAATTGGAATGGACCCAATGGATCTTCCTCTCCTATTCTCAAATAAGAATGTTTTATAGCTAAAGTGGTCCCAAAAGACACCTGCCCAGCCTTTCTTTGAAAATCTTCAGAAAAGATTCTGTAACCTCTCTCTGTAGCTTATTCCACTGCTAAAGGAACTTTTACAACAATCGTAAAAGTGAGTTGGTCTACAAAATAAGAATAAGACTAGAAAGAATTTCTGTAAAAGCAAAGGTGACCAGGTTTTTTTTTTAAATGTATTGATTATATATGTTTGCTTTTTATTTTTATCTCAAGGACTCTGTTTTATTGTCTATTCATTTGCATGTATCTAATTATTGTGATAGTAGCATTATGAATCCTGCTGTATTTCTTAAACTGGCATATACAGAAATTTGCATTAATTACTATACTATACCAGCAGCTAAATGCAAGGATCCAGCTGTTGACTACAAAAAAAGAATGTCATTCTTAAGGTGCTGTTATATTTTATCTAGATGGGAAAAGTGGGCAATATTCAGGAACTGTTGCTCCCTCACAATTATATTTGTTTTGGAGAGAACTGTAGTTATGTAGGAACAGTGGGACCTAGCAACAGAACCTAGCAACACTGCTGAAATAAACTCTGCTGAGGGAAATGTGTTCTGAGGGAAATATGTTCTGCCCTTATTTAACAAAACTCTAGGATCAAGTTGTAACAAGGAAGCAAAGGAGGTATTTGAATCAAGAGGTGTGAGAAGTCCAGCATAAACTTTTCTTCATTCATGGCATTTAAATAATCTAATCTGTTTGAATTGCTGAGATCCTATCATAGAGGTCAATAGAATGCAGGCACATATGTAATCAGAGTTGATGGAATCAATCATCCAGTCGCCTACCTTAGCAGGAAACTAACTACCAGAGAATATAATTATTCTACAGGCTGGGAGGAATGTCTAGCCATTGTTTGGGCAGTGTACAAACTTCAATTTGATCTTTGGGGTCTGAGTTTGTAATTTTAATGGATAATTGTGCAACAGCCTGGTGGTAAGACATACGGAACTCTGATACCGTGCTGCGGAGGTGGTCACTTTCACATTAGGCACATTCTAGGCACTGTGGTGGATGTATAGTCCGGAAAAGGAGACACCAGTCCACCTGGATGAGGATGGACTTTAGGGGACATTCCAGAGATTCTCAAATCACTTTGCCCAGAACATCTGTGAAAGAACTAGATTCTGCTTTAAAAGTGCATAGGGTGTGAGTATGTGTGTGAGCATGTGTGTGCACAAGAGAGAGGTTCTCTGGATTACAGGGAAATGTAATGATGACTGTTTAAGTGTTGATAAGCATGGGAAGACATAGCTTGAGTGGTAGAAGGAGAGAGTCAATGAGAGTATGGGAGAAATAGTGTTTTGCTTGTGGAGTGTGATTGGTTGAGGTTTGAACTGTGTCTTCTGGTGAGAGTGTAGAGTCAGAGAAAGTATCTGTGTCAGGGAGAGTCTGAGGGTCAAACGAGACATGCAGGTTTTAAAGAGTTGGGTCTGGGTTGGGTTGGGGAAGGGCTGTTAAAAAATAAAAGAGAGCCCAAAAACCTTCAGAATGTCTCCATGGGAGGGGGGGGTGCTTCTCCTTCCTCGCTCAAGCCATTTCCCTGTGTCAAAAATAGCATGGGAGGGAGAGGTTTTTTCCTTATTTTTTGCCCCATGTGGAGTATTCTGTGCACATGGACCAGTAAAAATAGGAGCTCCCCCATGCTATTGTGACATTGAGAAATGGCTTGAGTGTGGAGGGAGGAGCCTTTCCTCCTCTCACAGAGGTATTTTGAGGACGTTTGGTATCTCCTTTATTTTTAAACAGCTGTTCCCCAGAGCTGTTGTGTGGCTTCAAGGAACCCAAGTTGGGTCTGTGGAACCCATACTCAGCTCTTTAAAAACCTGTACATCTAGCTTGACCCTCAGTGTGACCAAATGTTTCTATGTCTGTCAGCCTTGAATATTTATTAGCCAACTGCTACATTTTATACTGACCTTTATTCCCTAACATTTCTTGATATGTGTGTCTGTCAAATAAAATTTAGTTAAATCATAAGGAACTTTCCTCGCGATTACTGAGTACAGTATATGGAAGGTGGCAGCAGTTTTAACAGTTAAAGATTTAAAGAGCGAGATGTCAAAGAGTTTTAACTACATCACCAGAGAATGGTGTAACCTGAGGTGTGTGTATGGGGGTGTGTGACTCTCAGGATAGGTGAATACCCTGACTCTCAGGATAGGTGAATACCTGATAGGTGAATACCCTTCCCAGGCAGGGAAGATTGGGACAAGCACTAAGGAAGGACATAAGGGACAGGCTGCACAGCGGCATCTGGTGGTCAGCTGGAGTGGGAACCTTCTGAAGTAATAAAGGGGTTCTGCCACACGGAGGTATTGATGGAAGGAAATACTTCTCTTGAGGTATGAAAAAGGAAGATTTTGCCTCATTTCCGCGGCAGAGTGGTGATTTGAAGCTGTGTCTCCCAGATCCTACTCTGACACTGAATACTGTACCACACCATATATTATATTGTCTAGGATCTGGATGTTTTCAATTTTATAATTAAAAAATTATCCTTTTTGAATTAATTTTCATTGCTTCTGGGAAATATTTGCTATGCTAGAATATATTCATTGAGGTAATTTGGAATGTTTCTGCAAGTTAAACATTTTCCTAGTATCTTTTAATCTTTGTTGATCTGATGATCTGTGCTAAACCCCTCCCTGGAATGTCGCTGTGAAGCTGCTCCTAACACGTAATTAGAATTTGATCTAACCACACTATATAAGCTGCTAGACAAGAAGAGGAGGGAATGTGTTCATGACAGCAGCCCCCTCCCCTAAAAATTCTTCACATTTACATTACAATCCTAAACAGAGTGACACTCTTCTAAGTGGCTTAGAAAGGTGTAACTCTACTTAGGACTGCATTGCAGTGAAGCAACAAAACATTTATTATAGGTTGAACCTCATAGACCAAGAGAAACTGTATTTAATTTGCCTCTTTGCAGACACAGCATTGAGCTTTTTTTTCTCAAATCAATGTTTATAGAGGGAATGGAGCACCTAATTTCTAGGAGCAACTTCTCAAAACTTTCTGCTAAAAGATAAGAATGCCTAAGAAAATCATACAGTGCAATAAGGAAGAGCAGATTAATCTAGAGATCTTAATAACTAATAGTTTCAAGGTATTCTTCTGTTTTGCATATATCTATACAGGTATAAATGTTGACTGAAGTGTGTACACATTGTCTGGATACTTTAATGTTATTAAAAAAACTAGTGCCTAGTATAATGTGGGTACTTTATAGTGTTAAGTGATGATTATAATTCTGCTAACTTCTGAGCCAAATAAATACTCTAATTTATCCAGCTCTGCTTAGATAACTCTTCAGAAGAATTTTTCATCTATGTTGGTTTAAATAATGTCAAAGCCAAACTATATTACTATTTATTTAGCTTCGTAGCCTACGGCTCAAGGAAGATAGCAGCATTTTATTATTGCATTAACCCTCATTAAAGCCTTCTGAGCTTTCTTTCACAGTTAGCCTAAAGCTGTAAAGTGAAGCCAGTTATCCAAAGTTATGTCAAGTTATGTCCACTGGACCACATTAACTCAGAAATCTACCTACTGTGTAGTCATTATCCTACTATAGTGCCCATTACATCTGAGCTGTATTGCGCTATGTTTCCCATTACTCAGCCACTATTAAGTTTTCTTGGACTTGGCAAAATTACCTAATGTTCTGGGCAAAATAGCCCAGACAATTTGGATACTGCAGCTATTAATTATAAATTATTCAAGTAAGGTTGGATAATATTCAGAGTCAATGAAACTATCCAGCTATTGATTACATTAACTAACTCAGTTTGTATGATTTAGAATGTACAGAAACATCCAAGTGGGTCTGGCTAATGCAGCCAAAGAAAGCACTAAGGTCACTGAACATTGATGGATGATGTGGATGTTAGCCAAACACCTTGTGTGATTTCCAGATTATGCACATAACATGCATATTGTTAAACATAAAAACCTGAATTAAAGAAAGAGAGAACATGCTTAATTTCTGATGTCAAAAATGAATAGGCAAAGTGCCAAGGCTTATACACATTTTCTTCAAGATGTGCTGCCAAATATCCTGTCATCTTTCTCTAGCATTCTCTTATTTTACATATTTTCTTAATTTGAACACTTTCATAACAATAAGAGTAACACATTTTACTAACAGATTATTTTAAGATGGCTTTTTCTGTTATTCAGAAAGAAAATGCCAAGAATGCTATTGTTTGGTATAAAGATCCTACAGAGGTAAAAGGCAGCACTAGTAATATTGTTTCTTAGATCAAAGCTAGAAAAGTTTGCCTTACATAATAATGATTGATCAAAAATAATTTTAATTCTGCATCCATATAACACATTTCCTCATCTGTTTAACCTTTGCTTCATTGACAAACATTACACATAAATTAACTTTTGATGTGTTTTATTTATCCATATTATGCTACACCCTCTCTGCAATGATATGGAGAATGACATAATTCCTGATCCTCAAAGACATGGATGCAACTTGACAATGGAAGTCTTTTTCCTTGTTATTACAAGCACACGTGAAGGAGTGGTGGGATCTGAAGCTAAGAAGGCTAGTTCTTCCCCCTCGCTGAGTCTCAGAATCCGGCTGGCGGTCCCCCCCTAAAATGGCAGCGAAAAAACAGAGTCCCGCTCTGGGCAAGTCAATTTCGGCTGCCCTGCAGGGGAAAGGAGAGTCGCTCGAGGAATTGGTGCGGAGGTCGGTTATCGAAGCCATAAAACCCTTTGTTGACAAGCTGAACGAAACAGATCAAAGGGTGGGCTTAATTGAGAGCGAAGTGAAAACCATTAAGGAAGTAGCGGGGGGGCAGAGAAGTCTTTTCGGGAAAGTGCGTCACTCGTGAAGGCTACGAATAAAGAGTTAAAGCTGGTGGAGAACCAGCTGATCGGGCTACAAGTGGAACGAACACAGACAATTTTGCGCCTCCAGAACGTGAAAGAGGAGGAAAATGAGGATTTATGGGGTCTGGTCTCGGAACTATTGGCGACACCCGCGAAGGCAACTAAAGAAGAGGTTAAAAGCGCCATTTTGGAGGTCCGCCGGGCTTCTTCAAAATATGCAACGAAGCGTCAGCTGCCTCGCGAGATCATCATCGATTTTTCATCTAAAAGGATCCGAGACACTATCCTATACAACTCATACAACGCGGATCTGGACTTTTTGGGTAACAAAGTCAAGATACTGAAAGACGTCCCACTTTTAGTTCGGAAAAGACGATTTAAGTATAAAAAGCTCGCAGCTCTTCTGAGGGAACGTGGAATAAAGTATAAATGGCTATTTCCGGAAGGTATCTGGTTCAGTTACAAAGATCAAGCTTACAAGATATTATCAGAAGATCAACTAAGGGATTTTGAGGACAAAAATCCGGAATTTCAGCGAGACACCAAGCAAGAAGAAAAGGAGAAGTCTGAGAGGGGGGGGGAGGAAACGAGCACTGCGGCTGCAGTTGCTCAGAGAGAATTGCGTCCGGGACCCAGGAGGGGGAGGAAAACTTAATTTGAATTTGAATTGTAATTTGCATTTTGTAAGGTCAACCACTCCATCAATATTATACAAAGCTTTAGTTTTTTTAATAATGGCAGTATGAAGGGAAAGCATTCTGTGTAGTGTAGTTGTTATATGTTGTTGTTGGTTTTTTTTTCTTTCCTTCCCTTGTTCCCCTTCCTTTCCTTTGTATTGTTAGTTAATGTAGTTAATAAAAAGAATAAAAAAAATTTTTTAAAAAAAAGGAAGTCTTTTTCCTGTTAACTTGTTCGTAAAATGTTGACCCATTAAATATTTAAACAAATAAATAGAACAAACACTAAAGAGGTTTCAAGATTCGTCTAAATATCTTTATCAGAGTTCTATGCTTGTTTCATCTAGAATTCCACATTTCAATTAATGTGGAATTAATGTTGCTGTGACAGTACAGATCCATTTTTAAGGGAAATAATGCCTTGGATCCTCTACATTGTCCCCCTCGTGCTTCTCTCCACTGTTTCTGTTGTTCTCTCCACCCTCTGCCCTTAGCACTTCCATTTGCACAAGACCAATGTTTTTAAAGGTGTCCTTGCCCAAGCAGAAGTGCTGGTGGCAGAGGAAGTTCCACCGCAGCAGAGGACAGCCTCTGCAGCAGCCAGAGAGAAACATGAGGAATGTTGTCATAGGATCTAGGACAATATCTAGTCCCAAAGAAACTAGAATAGTCTGTATTCCTACAAAGGATTATTTTTCATTACAATCAATAGGACTCAAATCTTCCCATGTAATGTTATAATGTAATGCCTGTCTGCTTAGCAAAAGAAGGCCAGAAGATAGGGCAAAGGGCTCTATGACAGGGCAGAAGATAGATGATGAAGTAAAGCCTCAAGAATGTCTTTGCTGAAATCAAGAGAAATACTTGGCTGAACAACAAGAAAAGTAGAGTAAGAACCCATGCAAATAGATCTGAAACTGAAGAGAGAGAAGAGTATTCATTAATAAACTGAAAACAATAGAAATGCAAACTAAGGTAAGTATAAAATGTAAAGTATAAAAGATTAAACAATAAATGGGAAGTCTGGGTTATATTACACTATGGAAATCAATAGATCTATTGGCAGAGTATAACATTCGTCTACAAGGAACAGGCAAAACGTTCTTTTGGGAGACCAAGAATGCAATTTTAAGCAAACTTATTATGAAGTAAGTCCCACTGAACTAATTGGAGTTATTTCTGAGAAAGCAAGCACAGGAACAGGCTGCAACTTACAGTTAATGTATAGCTTAATGGCTTTATAGTCAGACTGCTGGGAACTTGAAACCACTTCTGATATTAAGGAAAGACAGGTTAATTAGCAGAACCAGTTGAGAAAAGCGCTGGAGTTTTGTTTCTTCACCTGCATGGGTCTCTGTTTTCTCCATCACAACCTTACCTCCAGTTGGCTGGAGAACGCCGGCCAATCCCGTGCCTCATTTGGACAGGAGAAGGGGCTGAACAGTGAGATTCACAGCTGTACTGCTGTGAATACATTTCCCTTTATACGTAGCCACAGAATTCTGCTACACCTAGCTAGATGAGTAAAAAGAGCCCTGTGGCGCAGAGTGGTAAGTGGCAGTACTGCAGCCCAAGCTCTGCTCATGACTTGAGTTCGATCCTGGCGGAAGCCAGGTTCAAATAGCGGGCTCAAAGTTGACTCAGCCTTCCATCCTTCCGAGGTCGGTAAAACAAGTACCCAGTTTCCTGGGGGTATAGTGTAGATGATTGGGGAAGGCAATGGCAAACCACCCTGTAGAAAGTCTGCCAAGAAAATGTCATGATGTAACATCCCCCCATGGGTCAGTAATGACTCGGTGCTTGCACCTTTAGCTAGGTGAGTACTAAATGAAAACCAAATCTCAATATTGGGTGCATTCAATAAAAGTCATAGGAGATGTGTTTTGTGTTTTCTTTATAAAATGATGTGACTATAAATCTTAAAAGTAGGATCTGAAGCCTGCAACTTACGGCGGGGAAAAAAGCTCTATCCTGTTTTGGTTACCTTAAAATAAATACATTCAGTATGTGCCTAATTTTGACATGGCTGCACTGAGAACTGAACCCATCTGGGTATCTTACAGATTGCCACCCAGACTAAGGAGAGGGAAATTGGCCAAGAATTTGATAAAGCCTTAGTGTTTTCTGCCACTGTTGTCTTGGCTTTAGTACACTGCACAATTCAGCTAATTTTGTACAGCAGTTCCTTGCAGCGGTTGACAGAATGAAGATCCTTCTGATGCAGTTGAGTAGGAACAAGCGGGCTAAGTAATGCTAAGAAAGAAGTACTGCTCAAGCCAGCTATTAGCATTCAGCACCAGCCGCGGAGATTTAATAGCGTATGCTCTAAATTGGTATGCTTGGCAATTATGACAGAAGTTCCCTCAAATCCTTGTATTTGTCTTGCTTATCAGCATCTTTCCCAGAATGCTGATACAAATAACATATTGGGGGGGGGGGGGGGAGGCCTGCCTTCTGACACAAGTAGATTTCATTCATTAACTCTGGAGAAGTGGGGGTGAGCAGGAAATCAATGGGGGCTTTTTATCTAGATACACACAGGACAATGTAAATGAATACGGAATCAACTGTTTCAGCGTAGTAGTAACTGCTGTATCACTTTTGTTACTGTTGCTTGTGCTTTATTGTGCTGCATCAGCATTTCCAGATTCAGAGTGGAAAACCTTAGTTTTCAACTAAATAGAAAATATTCTGTGCAAGAATGTCAGTTGTATCCAGAGTAAAAATATGATTGATACAATATATTCTCAAGGACATGACAAGTGTTAGAAGAATCAACTTCTAGTCCACTATCAGCCTGAGCCTGGACCAATCTATGTAGCAAGTTTACTTTCTGGACATCATAGCTTCATGGTAGACCCAGAAACACCATATTATACTTGAAACCTTACTGAGTGTGACACATATCTGACCCTTTCAGCTGCCACTCAAAAGAGATATTTTTGTCTATATTCTAAGCCATACAATGCATCTACATTTCTTGGACAGGTACTCACCTGAAGGAATTTCTCTAGTATTCTTATACTTGCAGTACCTACCTGGTGATGAAATAGATTGGCCTGGTCAGAATAAAAAGCCAGACCAAGAAGAGAAAATAAAAGAACATCACATTGCTATTCACGGTTCCCAGATGAAGCTCATCTTGGTCAATGATACTTCTTTTTCATAAGTTTTGGTGTAAGGTTTGACTACTCAACAGCTATAACTGTCCACCCCAATAAAACATAAATTCATGGACAAAGCTTTGTAACTGTAAATAGTGCTGTTACAGGACCTAATAATATTAACCATGCCAAAAAGAGCTCGAGGCCAAACTAGATGTGAGAGTCACAAATAAGGTTGGGAGAAAGAGGATTCCCTTTTCCTTTTTTAGTGTGCCATTTATGTAAAAATTAGATCACGCCCATTCATTTATAAACTATGAATGGAGATGTTAAAATTTTTACATAAAATGACACATAAAGAAACTGAATTATTCACTTCTCTACCTTATTTGTCTCAGTTATGCGGTTCAGGCACTTTTCTCATGGTTGAGAAAATTGAAACTCAGGCAGACTTGTAGAAAAATGACTGTAGGAGAGGCAAGGCAGAGGTTTGGGAAGGCTTGGCTTTGATCGCCTACATGCCTCTTTCTATGTAAAAATTAACTTCTATTTTATATGTGAATGGAGCAAATACATGAGTAAACAAGATGCCCTTGACTTTGTCTAGTTTGGCTTTCAGTCACACATTCACCCTCCAATCCAATATATACCATCATTTGAAGGAAGGTAGGTAGGTAGGTGTATCATAGGGAACCAGATGTGGTTTCAAACCAGAAATCATTTACTGCATTCCACTTGCAAAGGGGTGGGAGACAATGAAGGCACATGCAAGTATGGCAACAAACTTTCCTTATGCACATCATAGGGTAATTGGAGCTTATGATATCTGAATGCAGCCTTCAAGTTCCATGGATAGCAATGTTGTTCACCTCCATTTGATGGGAAGAGGAACTTGTTCTGAATCCAATCTTTTTTTATGCCCTCTTGACCTTTCATATTTCCCAATATTTGTTTCTATTAGGCCACTTGTTGTCTGTGCATATTCCTCCTTGATGACATTTCTTCCAAATATCCATTACTTATTAACTCTAATTACAGGTTTGTTTGAAACCAAATATTAATAATACTGCTAGCATTGTGTATGATGTAACGTTTCCTCCCTTATCCCGTGGAAGGGCATGTACATCCAGAATCAAACCCCAGCTACTTGCATATGGTCATGTTCTTCCAGCAGCCTTGCTTTTCCAGTCCATCCTTTCATTCTCCACTGTTAAATCTCAAGATATCATCTCCTTAGGGTGGTGACCTACTCTATGCATTATTCTTTCTTGCTTTCTGTAGAGGAAAATCTCTCCCATTTCTGAAAATGTACAGAATGGGGAGTTCAAAAGCTGGCATTGCCGAGCAAACATGAAAAGGCAAATATCTGTGGTTCACACCAACGAAAATTAAAGTGTTCCCCTACCAAGTTAATTTGCAATTAGTTTGTATTGAATAGTGAGGTAATTACAATACAGTTATACAGTTACTGCATACCAGTACTTGCCCCCAAAAGACAGTTGGATCAGAGCCAAACTAAACAATTGAAGGCATGAATGTATAACAGATTAATACACAATGGTACATAAATTACATTACTTTAAAAATTGTTGTTATAGCACATAATCCATGGCTTAGACTGTATAATACAACATCAAAAATAAAGCAACATAGACCCTGAAAAAAACCCCTACAAAATGTGTCTTAGCCAAACAAAAATGCCACACAAAGATTTGATCATCTCAGTTTTCTCATTCTTATGGCAAAGCTTGATCAAGACATTGGATAGCCATGCATTGCTTTTCAAGTAGAATATTTTCATAGGAAAAATATGTTTACACTAGTTAGGATTGAACAGAATACACTAATATTGGTCTGATAAACTTTAAAATATTTGAATACATAACAAACCGTGGAAAACAACTAACTGCAAACAATAATCAGTTAAAAATAATTCTGTGATCAGCTTAACAGCTTGAAAGGTACTGGTTTACCAACATATTCAAAAGATAAGGTGAAGAAAACATGTTAAAACCAGCTTGGTAGATAAGAGAGCATTACAACCATTAAACAATGCTAGGAAGCAACATTAGGGGAAGGTATTTTATGTCCTGTTTATTGGTCATTGAAGTGAACTGGTTGGCCACTGTGTGATACAGACTGCTGGACTAGATGGGCCACTTACCTGATCCAGCAGGGCTCTTCTGATCCCCAGACACATATGCAAAACACACACACACACACACACACACACACAAAACATGTGAGGCATGTATATGGCCCTGGTAAGAAATGTGATATGCCTTATCTGTAGACCAGATAAATCCAACACCATTCTCCTAAAGAGATGATGTCACACACCACTGGCTGCTAGATTTGACTACACTGCATCCATTATTACACATGGCTCTTTAACCAGCATGAAATACTGCTCAGGTTTCTGCTATCTGAATTGGAGTGTTAAAATCTAAATGATAAAATCTGACTTGTAGTTCCTGATCAACCATGTTTTGGGAATCGAACTGGGATGTAAAAAATGAGTGATAACTGGACAATTTGTTCTTGCAAATTTACACACATGTTATGTTATTTATTGCATTGTAATATCAGTGTTGTCTGATCAGTTTTTGGGTTGGATTGTATTTTAAATATTTAGTTTTAAAACATAATATTTTTGTGGCGTTATATAAGAAAAACAGTGGATTGGTGCGATTATATACAGAATATCTACATAAACATTATCTACATATTGATAAATAGCTGAAAGTTCAAATGAGAAGGAAGATAGTAGAATTCATCTTGAATGTCACTTTACCAGAAGCAATATTTCAACATTTTATTTTGGAATCATATCATTCAGGAGTCAGCCAATAAACTATAATCCTGGTTCAAACTGTTGCATTACAGAATTCAGCAGCTGAGGCTTTAGTGGTATAAAGACTCCAGAATTCTAATAAGCAAATAAAATACTGTGGTTGGAATAACAAAACTTCTTGCAACTTTGTTATATAAAAATAAAAGTTAAGTCAGATGAATGCTAGTAAAAATGGCTTCAAATTATCAGGAACTTTAAAAATGCCCATTAAAACCCCTTGAAAAGAGTTTTAGTACAACTGGGCTATACAGAGAGGTATTACCACCCCTTCCTGGTTGCTCATTTAAACACCAAATGGTGAGTTATCTATAGTCCATGTTTTTTAAAAAACATAAATTGGTAGGAGAGATGACTTCTTTTGGTATCAAACTTCTATTTAGACCATTTACTATTACAGTAAAAATACCACACAGCTAAAGAAATTAGTCAAGTAATTTGTTTTGGGAAGCTGATATTAGTTACTCTGTCATTTTCCATTAAACTTACAAGTTCATTTGAACTCTTTGCTGTGGTTAAATGTATGGTACAACTTACAAGGGCTTTTGCATGTAATAGACCATCTATATTTTTGGAACGCTGCTTGGAATTGTTATAACAGATGGGCGTATTAGTAGCAACATTTCTGAGATTTATAACTGTTTGCCAGTGCATGAAAAGTAAATGTTGGTTATGAATTGTGTAAGTTAATAGTGTAGTTCATAATGTATTCTCACCCCCATCACTGCTTTCTGTATTTAGTTGAAATAAAAAGTATGAACGTTAGGGTTAGGGTTGCGGGGGGGGGGGGGGGCGAGGACATGGAGGTGGCGTTGGCAATGGTGTGGTTTCACTTTTAGGGAAAATCCAAAAATGATGTCATATCCCTCTAGGAATTACAAGAAAATCTATGGGAAAACTATAGAATTCCCAGTGATTTCTAGAGAGGATTGATGTCACTTTCGGGTTGGGCTGTCAGCCTAACTGCATTTTTTTCTTCTGCTGTTCCAAGTAGCATGGCAACCCTATTGGTAGGGTGACTCTTGAAATAATAAAACTTCTGGGTTTAATGTCCACTAACCAAATGGAATTAACCTGTCACATTAATTAAATTTGGTCTGATAGGGTTGCTAACTGTCCAGAGAAAAACTTCTCTGTCCCTTTAGCCGATGCTTAATGAGCTATAATTTACCAGGTGAAATTATTTACTTCCATGCCATGAAAAACTTCAGCTGCCTATTTCCACATATTAAGATTCTATTAAAGAGACAGGATATTGGTTGTTGTGGGTTTTCCGGGCTGTATTGCCGTGGTCTTGGCATTGTAGTTCCTGACGTTTCGCCAGCAGCTGTGGCTGGCATCTTCAGAGGTGTAGCACCAAAAGACAGAGATCTCTCAGTGTCACAGTATGGAAAAGATGTTGGCAGGTCATTTATATCTACTCAGGAGGGGTGGGGTTGAGCTGAGTCATCCTGTAAGAGTTTCCCAGGGTGTGGAATGCTAATGGAGGCCGTGAATGCTAATGGAGGCCGGAGAACCATCGTTCTCCGGCCGTGAAAGCCTTCGACAATGCAGACAGGATATTTTTCGCCAAATCCTTTGCCAACCCTACCTACATAACCTAAGAACCCACAAAGACAATTATACCCCACAAGGTGCATATAGCATCTTAATAGGAACACAATAAACCTCCAATTTTTGCAGCTGAAGGATTGCTAAGGCCACAGTTTTGTTAGCTGCATTCAGTCATTACAAACACACTTCTTCATGATGAGAACAAACAAGTCATATTGTATGCAATAAACCAAACTGCAATTTGTTAAAACTCTTTTGTATCTTGATGGATACGATACAAGGCAAGATAGTTTTACTCTCTTGGTTTTAGGTTTAGTTTTTGCTTTTCTTCCTGCTTCTCTTTTACTCCTCCTCTCTCAGTTCCTACTTTCTCTTTGAGTATGGAATGATCTAATCCACCTAGCGGAAGCCTTCAGACTTCCTAATGGGACAAACTTCTAAATACCAACAGTGAAAGTAAACTACAAATATTTAAATTCAATAAGCTCCCAATTGGGATGTCACAACAAACTGTTAATATTAGAACTGCCTTTCTTTTCCCTCTGGTATTAGCATGTGAAGGGGGCCTATGCATTCTGTTTGGGATTAAATAAATATATGATTAAGCACTGGTGTTGGTATTTTCAATTGGAGGCTGCCAGAAAGCCCTTTTCAGTCACTATGCTTTACCATACATGTATAGAGAATGCACTACATATTTTCCTCATGACATACACAATCACCGTGTTGTCTAGAAGGGGCATTGTGCATATTTTTAACTGAAGAACCATTGTTCTGGAATACCGGTATCAATGTTGATATATGCAATGCCCCTTTCAGGCAATAACAGCAATCACATGTATCAGAAAGATTGAGTACAGCATATTCTCCACATACACACAACCGAATATAATGACTGAAAAGGGCCAGAGGTAGAATCTGATATGAGCTCCACCTAGTGTCCATTTGAAGTGCATCCCACAGGATGCAGGCAAAGAGTTTTAAGATCATGGTCTGAAAAAAAACCCACACGTGTTTAAAACATGTAGCCTGATAAGAATTCTGGGAAACTTGAAGGCTTGCATATGGTTTTGTGTCATTTTGTATGGTCATAAAATACATTACATTTTATTGGGTTTCCCTTTGGACCAACATGGATCCTTTCATCTTTTATCTATTGTGTAAATTCCTGAATTTTGCTTCTACATCAGGGCCTTGTGCGTTGTGTTTCATGTCTAATCAACCACTTTTCATCTTTTCAATTGAAGGCTACCATTTTGTTGCTTTTTTCCTTCCCAGAAAGCCAAAGATGTAAGCTGACACCTGATTCATCCAGCACCCGTTGAAGTGCACAGAGAATTTTACACAAGATGCAAAGGGAGGGGGGACTTTACATCATGGCCTGAAACATCTCCCTCCCCTAGTTCTAGAGAACTTCAAGCTTCCATAATCCAGCAAAAACCTGACTACAAAACTCCAACTCCAACTTCCTGTTGGCAAAGGCTGGCATGCATAATACTTTTTTGCAGCTGCTAACTAATAGCTTGTGCCATTTTGATTGGACTTAAGGCTTCCATTTTTATATTTTTCTTTAGATCAGTGTGGCTATGTGGAACCAACAAAAAATTGTGGTTTCTTTCAAACCAGGAAATTTTTAGTCATGAGGGGAGGATAAGTCAGCTTCTTCTAATCTCAATAGGGTTACCAAGGGTCCCAGGGGCCCAAGCAGAGGTACAGAGGGCTGGGGGCAGGAGAACAGTGGGACACAGTGTGCAAATGCTCCCACACTCCCGCTCTGCAGATGAATTCTGGTGCATGCTGACTGAACACTGCCCATTTGGAGCCAGTTTTCACTTTGAGCATGCACGCATGTACTACAGCTCCTTCCCTCTCCTTCATCCATCCCACTCATTTTCCAGTAGGATGAAGGAAGGAGCTGCAGTGCATGTGTGTGCTCTCACAGTGAAAACTGCCTCCAAATAGGTAGTTTTCAGTCAGCATACACCTTGACTTCTCTGTGGAGGGGGATCACACCTCCCCATCCCTGTGCTTCCCCCCCCCACCCGGCACCAGCCAGGTGTGCCAGGATGGGGGACAGCAAGTGAAAGCAGGAGATCCCCCACCTCGGTGGATGGCAAACCTAAATCTCAAACATAATACCAGAATGCAGATGATCTGCTGCTTCAAGACCTTCCATTGGATTAAACGGTGGTAGTGGTGGCCAGGGGTGTCTTTCATCACCTTCAGATTTTGAGCCAGCTATGGCTGGTCAGGAAAGATTTTGCCACTGTATTGCATAACCTGATAACTGCTAGATTACATTATCAGAATGTGCATTATGTAGGGCTGTCCTTGAAGACTGTCCAAAAACTGCAGTTGGTAGAGAATGCTGTGGCCAGAACAGAACAGATTGTAGGGACCGTATCACTGCAGTTTTGTTTCATTTACATTGGCTCCCAAGGGGCTAGTATTGACTTAAAAGCCCTGTACAGCTTGGGGCTAGCATTCATGATGGACCACCTTCTTCCATATGAACCAACCTACCCATTCTGGTCATCTTTGTAGGCCCTGCTTTGGATGTCCTCATCATCTGAAGCTAGACAGGTGGTAACATGAGAAAAAGCCTCCTCAGTCGTGATACCAAAACTTTGGAACTCCTTCCCAAGGAAGAGTCTTCTGTATCTCTCTATCAATGTATTCTTCAAGAGAGTGAAGACTTATTTTTCTTTTGTTTGATGTACAGGCAGTAACTGTTATTAGCCTTCCTGGTTGTGCTTGTGCGTGTATTTGTGCATTTGTTTTATTGAAATATGTTTATATGTTTCTTTCATATATATAGTATTCTAGATGCTTTTAAAATGTTGAAATGTTTAAATATTTTGATGTTTGCCACCTTAGGGACCCTATTTAGGTAGAAAGGTGGCATAGAAATATTTTAAACAAAACAATCAAACAATTTAGCCCAATGCTTTTTACCTGGGAGTCTTGGTAAGGTAGACCGTTAGGTGGGCATGTTACATATTAATGTGTATTGAGATATGTAACTGTGTTATACCTTGCAGAAGCCTAAACATTTGATTTAAGAAGTACCTAGGAAAGGAAGTGCTTCTTAGTGAGTTGCAAGAAAACAGCAACTTATTGAGGATGAACAGATGAAAAAATGAGTGGATTAGTTATTGCTATCTACTTGGAACAAACAATAGTTTATTCGGCTCCTGTTTTTCAGTTATTTTGTTAACTATTAGTTTGGTGCATCTGTTACACAATGGGAATGGTTGTATTATTTTATCCAGTCTGCAATTAGAGCTAAGACTTAGGCCCATTGAAATAATTTCTACAGGTTAAAATGCTACATATTTTTGTATGATCAATGTTATACCCACAAGCATATTTTAGTAATTTTTACAAGCACTAAGAATTTTGCAACATTAACATAAATCATTGGTTTCAATTAAGGTTTTTTAATTAACAGAAATATAAACTCTTTTAAGATCTGCAAGCATTCTTTATCCTTTCATATTTTCATTTCTAAAATGATTTATTACTAATTGGTCAAGTCAAGGGCAGTTACAAAAAAATAAAATATGCAGTTTTGCTATCCCTGGAATATTCCAGAATGTATCATTCCTGAGTATATCTAGAATGTCTGTAGCTGAATATTTTTCCAACTCTTCAAGGTTAAAGATCAACATGATATATTTGACCATACAAGGCACCAAACGGCACCAGAATGAACCAGGTGTATTGCTTCTCCTTTCATTAGATTCCAAGTATTTCCTCTAAGGATTTGAGGTTTGCAACTTGTCTTACATATCAGAAACCTCATTCTATTTCCAGTTGTATTCTTGAGGGAGTTAGAAGTGCATTCAAAGAAAGGTAGATCCAAAGAAATATCCAGCCAATGTCTCTCTCCAGACAAAGAAATCCAGCACAACGCTGTTTGTGATTAGTTGTAACCAGGGGTCATTTCATAGAAAAAGAGCTGGAGGGACTCAATAGCATAACTCATTAGCATATGCCACACCCCCTGACATCATCTATACTGGCTGTTTTGGACCCAATCCTGGCCATTCAGGGCCGAAATTGGGCCCAAACTGGCAAAAGGGGCTGTAAATGGCCAAACAGGAGCCCAAAATGGTTAGGATCAGGCCGCTGCTGAGCAGGAAAGTGATCCACCACCCATCAGAGGCCCAATCCGGGCCGTTTCAGCCCCAATCCAGGACGAAATGGGCCCAAAATGGCCAAGAGTCAGGTAGGCGGGGCCACCTGACATGTGACCTCTTTGGGGAACTGCCGGAACTGCGTTCCTGCGCGTTCCCCTTCAAAATGAGCCCTGGTTGTAATGCCACAAGACCTCTGATGATACTGTGCTAAATAAAAAGTTTGAAAACATGTCTGCATTGTAAGAGGGGGGGAAGCTCCAGAATATAAAGAAGCTCAACACTTCTATAAAATCTTGGTTTATTTTTCTTTTCATAGACAGTTCCTGTCTTTTCATTATCCCTGACAGTCCTTCCTAATCCTAGCCAATAAACACAACTGTGATGCACTGACTTTTTAAAAAAGTAACTCAATTCCACCACAATGTTGCAGATTCTTCATAGGCACAATTCAGAAAAATAAAAAGTATCAGCAGTACCATTCTCAAGAAAGTGGTTTAAACATTGCAGGCTGTGTTGCTATGTACAACTTCAGCTGCTTCCAAATGCAGATTTTTCCCTGGGTGGAATTCAGCATGGCCCCACTTTATTTGTGTACTTCCACGCAACATTATCCTCTTTTCAAGCACGGTCTGTGGTGCGTATAGAGCTTTCCTATTTAAGCCAGAGAAAAGAAAAAAACATAATATGCTTTGACTTAAAGGGGGAATGGCACATCGGCTGCAGACAGAGTCTCCATGTGAAATCTGTGTCCACAGCCAATCTCTGGAGGGGTAAAACTTAGCAGTGCTAAACTCTGGAATTCCCCCCCCCCCCACAAGCCCCTTTACTGGGTATTTTTTTCCTGATCCAATTGTGAGCCACAGTTCAGCTGTTGGGGAGGAGGGATTGCAGAGGAGCAGGAGAGCTAGCAACATAGGTAGGTGTTTCTGTGCCAAAGCAACAAAGAGGAAGTGGATGGGGCAACAAGGTTGTGCAGGGATGGGGCATGTGGATGCCATCTGCACATGCCTCCATCCTGTTTTTTGCTGCTTGTACAGAGAAGGCAGTTTTTTCCTGCTTCTGTGTAGAACCAGCCTTCTTGCAATTCTTCCAGGCCTGACAATTCCAAGATGCCCTCCTCTTCCTCCTCCTCCTCCACTACTACTACAAGTTGGGGAGTTGCAAGGACTTGTGGGAGGCCTTGCAATCTCCCTGAATCCTATTCCCCATTATTTCCTGTCGCTATTCCTGGCAGCCCTGATATCCTCTTCCCTTTACCAGCCTCCTTCTCTCCTTCCCACCACCTTTATCTGTGCCCCTGTCTCTAGCTTTTTCTCCTTCCCTCTCCCTGGCAGACTTTCCCTGGGAAAAGTGGGGTTTGGTGACTGCTGGTTTCATGCTAGTTACTCCAACTAGGCCCAGTTGCAAGGTGGCTGCCAGTGCTGGGCCATTATGCACTGGCTGCTGGTACTGGGTCCTGTTGCTTGCTGGACAGTGGGCTAAGCCAGGATGAGTTGTGTTGGTATGAGTATCTAGCCTGTGCGAGGTCTCTGCCCCAGACAAATCCTCCTCCATCCGGGAACACAACAAGGAAGGGTGACAGGACCTTTTCTATATCTGCTTTGGTTTCCACGTCCACTCCTTGCTCTCTCACCCTGCCACAGTTTGCTTTACAGAAACCAGTGTTATAAAGGGTCAGCAATATTGTTGTTGTTGCCTAGCAACATCTGAAATGACCACTGAGCTTTCTTAAAGCTACAGGTTGTTTCTATTATTTTGGAGAGTAATGACCCATTTTTTTAATATTTCAGATTTTTCTGCAAACCTTTCATTTGTAGAGAAATCTTTTCATCTATCACTAACTCAATTCTGTAGATATGTTGATCATGTACTCTATGGCATGGAGTATTAGATAACTGAAATTAGATATATAAAGATGATGATTTACAACATTTATATGACAGGGCTTCCTGATTGGTAACAAAGGCAGAATGTTATAAAACACATTTTAAAACCAATGAAAAACAAAAGTAAAATACATACGTAAACATAGAACCACAACTTAGACATTTCTATTGTAGAAAGGGAATGAAAATTACTGTCAACAATCAGCGCCAAAGGATGGTATTATAGAAGATTATTTTGTCTAGATGGCATGGTGAGTAATAGCAGCAGTGTACAGAAAATATCAACAATATCAGCACATCTTGACTCAGAGATTTTTTGGGGGAACATCTTTAAAAATTATAAATAGGTAAGAAGGCTGATGATGCTTGTGTTCAAATATTCTATTAGATTTAATATTACTTAATGGTACAAATACATTTATTTGTCATTGTAATAAATACCATTTTGATTAATACTGCTATATGTTAATATGGTGCTTGTATACTTTCAGTGTAATCTATAACTCACTGTCAGATTTTGTTTTAATTTCAGTTATTGTAGCCTATATAGATTTAAAGTCATATGAGTCACACGTGCTGTTTGAAACTGACTTGGACAAAAGAATGGTTCAAGTTCTTTGAATTACAGCAGTATAATTAGCTGAGCTGTGGAAAACAGCTATTGGAGTCTCTGGACCTATTTGTTTTGGAGCTGATATTGAAAGCATAATGCAGCATACAATCAGCAGATGTAGAACAAAGTGAGCAAGTAGGAACATATGGTAGAGAAAATTTTGAAAGGCATACTAGATGGTTATAATTAAAACTTTGAAAATGAAGGGGGAAATATTATAATCAGACATCAACTTTTAGAAAGAAACAACACAGAATGATAGTCAATTTACAAAGCTTACTTGGTGCTAACAAATCAAAATCTTGACATGCCTAAGTAAGTTGAGTTTAAATCCGTAAATATGCCAACCACACCTGAAATATATGTTAGGCAACCATTGGGGGGTGCAATGGGACATTTGGAAAATGATGCAGGGGAGATATGTGAAATACCTTTGAGGGGGCTTACCTTTTGAATTCCTTCCCTCTTAAGCATGCCTGGTGCCTATTTACTTTCTTTTTTGTACCAAGCCACAACATTTCTTGGCTCTATTTTTTAAGCTTTTATGGTATGTTTCTAGATTGAAGATGATTTTCTTAATATTGTTTTATGTTATTCATTTTTGGTTTAATATTGTATTTATGCCTTTGCTTGCTTTTAATGGTTTATTTTATTGTTTTAGTTGAGAGTGGCCTGGAAGCTAGAGCAGGTTTCTGACAAGGCAGTATATATATTTTCTAAATAAGCAAATAATTGGATTCTGCCCTTTGATTGCTGGGTTAGGCACCTGGATACTGTAAAAGTACAAGAATTAGTCATTCAAAGCTGTGATTTTTACTTAAGCCTGCAAAAATAAAACAGGTTATTTAATTGGCTTTTAATTCAGTGTGACAGCTTCCTTGCTGGACATCTTATCCTGCCATAACTTTGGGACAGGAACAATTTAATACAAAAAATGCATTGTATATCATGTAGATAAGTTTTTCCATTAAATTGTTTTAAATACCAAAGGCTTACCTTTGGAAAAAGCTCTGTCTCTGTTCTAGTGTTACCAACCCCCAGATGGGGCCTGGAGAACTCCTGGAATTACAACTGATCTCCAGCCTCCAGCCTAATGACTACCCTTTTCTGGTCACCCACCAACCTTACTTGTGCAAGCAGGGGCATAGAGATCAAAGACTGAGAAGTGTTCACATACGTAACAGAGGCCATGTTGTAGGCCTACACAGAATGTTGCTAACTCCACTGCTAGCAAGACTGCTACTACGATTGCCACCTTGCAGGTGGGACCTAGACAATCAACTGATCTCTATATTATAAAGATCAAACCCCTTCCCTGACAAAATGACAGCTTTGGAAGATGCACTCTATGACATCACATCTCTGCTGAGCTCTCTCCTTTCCGCGATCTCTACTTTCCTCAGGTTCCATACGAGAGTTGGCAGCCCTACCTGCCACTCACTCATTCAGCTCTCCAACTCACATGGTAGTGGCCTGGAACAATGGAAGTAGAAGACGGAAGAGAGCTTAGGGAACAGATGCTCATATTAGCTGTTTGCTGTTGCTACTGCCAATACAACACTGGCCCAAGATAAAATATGGCCTACCCATCTCAGCATCCTCTTCCTCATCATTCCAGTCCTGTGCTATCAGCAGCATCATAACATGGGAGAATATCAGTTAGAGTAGTAGCCAATCCTCTCCTTGTCATCACCACAGCTGATAGTCACTAGGCTTGAGACCTGAACTGGGAAAAGGCCGCCATGTATCTCCCACTTTAAATGGTGCGTGCACATGGGTCAGCTTGAAAACGTGAACACAACCTCCAAGCCTTCACAGTTCCCAATATGCATGCAAATACAGGACATGCACATACAAGCAAACACAATTATGTTCACCCACAGAAAGAGTTACAAAAAAGCCAGACTGGTGTAGTAAGGCCAACTTTTTCTTCTTCAGTTGTGCTAGGAAATGCACCCTCAGCCCCCAGAGTTGGTTCATAACCTTCTTCTGGCAGTTTTCAATAGTAATGCTGCAGCCAGATATCATTGGATAGTGCTGTATTGTTTCACTATAGCAGTCATTGTAGCACACAGGAAAATCCAGTAGCAAATATTTTAGTGCAACAGCAGTACAATATCCAACAATGTGTGAATACATAGTAAACAAAGCACTGAATTGCACACTGTCTGCAATATCCTAAAAAGTTAAAAACAGGCAAACAATCTCAGCAGGGCTTTTATTTTGGCAGTATGGTGATCCTGGTCCTGGTCTTGGATAACGCTGGTGCTTTTTTGTCTGGGTTCACGCCACACTATGGGATCGAGACAGCTCTGATCTTTAGTGGATGACCTCTGAATGTAGACTAAGGCCATGATTCTTTGTTGATCCTCCTGGATCTATCTGCAACCTTTGATATAGTAGATAATGCCATCCTGGAGTCATTTGGAGGCAGAAGTAGGTATCAGGGTATGTGCCTTAGATTGGTTAAAATTATTCCTCATGTAACAGACTCAAAAGGTTGCTATTGGAGACAAGCTCTCCCAGTGTGGAAACTATCTTTTGGGGTTCCACAGGGCATAATTTTATCCTCCATGTTATTCAACCTTTATGTAAAGCCTTTAAGAGAAATCATTTATGATTTTGAATATCATCAATATGCAGATGACACCCAACTCCATATCTCACTATCCAAATCCCCTGGTGATGCACTACAAGTCTTGAATTGCTGTCTGACAGCTGTGGTTAAATGGCTGAAAGTGAACAAATAGACACTGAACCCAGACAAGATGGAAGTGATGCTGGCTGGGAAAGCACAGATCTTGAAGGACATTGTGCTCCCATCTTTTGAGGGGTTGAGTTCACCCTTGCAGACTTGGTTAAAAGTCTAGGGGTTATATTGGATCCAGCATTGTTGATGTAGAAGCAAGTTAATGCACCTGCAAAAATGTTTCCTTCCAACTCAACCTATCCCAGAAGATGGCCTCCTACCTTTACATGACTGATCTGGCTACCTGGATTCATGCAATGGTAACCTTGAGACTAGACAGCTACAATGCTCAAAGTGTTCACTGCTCAAAGTGAACTCCAGTTGGTGCAGAACAATGGGAACTCAGTTATTATCAGGATCTAGGTGCACCATGCATATTATTCCCATTCTGCAGTCACTCCATTGTCTGCCTATCAGTTACTGGGCTCAGTTCAAGGTTTTGGCTATCAGATACAAAACCCTTTATGGCCTTGGTCCCTCATATCTGCAGGACCACCTCTTTCTCCATGGCCCACCATGGCAGCTTTACTAATCTGAATAGGGTCTTCTTCAGCTGCCCTCATACATACTCATTCTTTGTTGTGGCCTCCACCTTACAGAATGGCCTGCCTGATGAGGTTAAGAGGGCTCCCACTCTCTGGCTTTCTTCAAACTACGCAAAACTGAATTATTCAGGAGTGCTTTTTTGTACAGGTAAGAGAGCTGTACTGTAAGGAAACTGTTCAAAGAGCTGCATTTATAAATGGATACAGATTGTAGACTATACTACTATGTACCTTCTGTTGCTGTAAATACGTTTCTACTGGGTAGTTTCTGCATTGTTTAATATTTAATTGCTTATGATGTGTTTCAGCATTGTTTCACTCTATCAGATTTCTGCTTGTTTTCAAATCTCTGTGCACTTGCATATTGTATGCATTGTTTATTGAACATCCCAGCTGTTGATTATAACACTGTGTAATCTACCTTGACCTCAGTATGAAAGGTGGACTAAATAACATAAACAAACAAACAAATACTATATTAGGGCTGCTCATTCCCCTTAGTGGAAGAAGAAAACTGTTCTGTTTCTGTTCCTGTAATATAATTTGATCTACAGAGTTCAGTGGGTGATCCTTTCATGTCATAAAGCTAAACTAACTGGATCACCTGCTAACTTCTGGAGAACATCAAACAGCTGTTTAAAAGATGGCTCTGAGGATAAAGTGGGGGAACTCACTGCAGTGGCTCAGAGGACAAAGCCTCAGGGTGGTTAACCACCCCAGAACACACTATACTACCACAATCCTGTATTAAAGGAATAAAATAGTTCACTGGGTCTGATGGGAAATGCAAGTGACAAGCACCAGAATTTCAAAACTGACCCACACCACCAGATTCTCCCAAGGTACTGAGAAATGTTATCTCAAACCAACCTGACCAGTAATCACAAATGGCTCCAAAGATATGTGGAAGATAAAGCAGATGACACAGATTTCAATTTTTCACACACTTAGGCACAGTTCACCAATTTAGTTCTTGTAAATAGCTCCCCCATTGGCCACCACTCTGATGATAACTGCCTGTGGCATTTCTTTATAGCGATGTAAAATGGAATTAAATTGTTTCATTTTAAACAGATCAGTATAATACTCATAAAACCATTTTCAACTTGATCATATTGTACTGTATGCAAGAAATATGTGCCTTATCCCAGCCGCCAGAATCATCCTGCCACTAAAAGCTGTAACACAGGCTGACTTGTCCGCCTCTACCACCAAAAAGTGTTGGAGATTTTTAAGCATAATTTTTTTTTTCTGGCAAGTGGGCCAAAGGGTTTTCTTTTTATATATAAAAAAATCTCTTGCTAGTTTAGGACCTATTGGAGATACAGATGACAAAAAATAACTCTAGCTATTATTTGCGCTACCAGAGGAAGGTAATGGGACAAAATAGAAAATATTTTTATACAGTGTCATAGAGGTTTGGTTGGTTTGGTACATGTATGTAATTGAGGTGAAAGGCACACTGCACCTTCTGTTCTCTTGCAAGATAAACACCAGCTAGCATTGTCATGGAAGAACTTGAAGGCATGTAGCCATTGAAAAGCTAACGTGCAATACACTTTTATTTCAAAGCAGCGCACTTTCTCTTTATTCTTAAACAGTAAAGGTGGCTAGGTTGGTTTCTTTGGGGAAAAAATCAGAGAGCAATAGTAGCATAATACCTTTTCTGGGATCAACTAAAGTAACAGTCTGATGGAACTCAAGACCTTCGTCCTATTTTATGACTTTTACTTGATTCTTCTAATGGGTTTTATTCTATTGTTGTTTAAATGCTTTATTCTTACACTGATTTCAGACTTCAACTTGTATAATGTGACTTAAAAAAAACAACGCTTTCTATATGCAAAGATAAATTCATTTCCTGACCTCTTCTTTTTTGTTGAAAGTGTTGTTTGTATTCAGAAGTGTTTCATTGCTATTTTAGGGGACTACCTGATAAAAAGGCTTCACAGCTTATTGGGAATAGAGATGGGCATGAACAGGAAAAAAATGAACATGATGTTGGTTGTTCGTTGCCATCAACGAACAGGGACTCACAAACAACCACGAACATGGCCCTGTTCATGAACATGTTTGTGGTTGGCTGTTCCTGGGGGCCAGCAGGTTCTCCTCCAGCCATCATCCAAGTCAAGATCCCTACTGCACCACTCCCAGAAACCTGACCTGAGCAGGCACCAGAAAAGGTACCAAAAATAAATAATAGCTTGGCCGAGAGCCTGGTAGCAGCTCTGGAACTTGAAGGGGTAGATCTCTATCCCACCACACACAAAGAAAATTCAAGCTCCAATGCACTCTATCAAAATGCCAACAGCAACAGTCTCTCCACTGTCTGCAAAGTCAGAGCGGGGAGCCCCCCTCCCCCCTGCTCTTTGCTCCCTTGTAACAAATTTGGAGCTCCACACTTTAAAGGAAGACCTGCCTATCAAGCTAAATTGGGCTTAGATTGGGGTTTCCAGGGCAACAGCAGAAGTTCAGACAGAGTTCAGACAATCCCTGTCTAAATTGCCAAGGGAATTGATTGCAGGTGCCAGACTGTCTGGCTTGATGAATAGCAACAAACAAGGCTTTTAATGACTACTTGTTTGGTTAGTATGGGGCATCACGAACAGCTTGTTCGCTAACAGCAGATTGGGCTGTTCGTGGCTTTTTTTTGTTCGTATTGCTGTTCATGCCCATCTCTAATTGGGAATCAGTGGTCATTTTTATACAGGATCCAGCAGCAAACAGGGTGGAGGCAGATGAGGACACCATGCACATGTTCTATTCCCAAACTATTGCATTGGTTCTTATTCCTGCCCTTGTACCATCATTGTAGAAATGTTGACAACCCCCACTGTATGCTTCCCATACCAACATTATTTGTTACAAACCAGTTGAAATCTTTCCAGACTTTCCTTCTTACACTTCCCCTCCCCCATTTTAATCACTAAGTTCCAAAGGGATTGCAAATTGCTAAGTGGAGGAAAGTCTAGGAAAGATATGGTCATCTTGTTGGAATATATTTATGATCATATACCTGGCAGCCAATTGCTAGAAAATAAATTAATCCCCTCTTTTGTATTCTTTAAATCCTTTGGAACACACAACAGGTATGTGCCATTGTACTGCTAATTGTACAGGCAAATCAGTAGATTGGGATGATGCTCCGATTCGTTTCACAAAAACTTGAGCTGGAGAAATTTTGGGGTGAGCTGTTCCTCATGAGCAGCCTCTTTTCAAACCTCTGTGATATATTTAAGAACACTGAATAGACATCTGTCCCTTCTGTGGATCTTACCAACACAACAACCATAATTATGGTCTGTTCTGAGCCTAAAAGAAACCTTATAGATGTTGGAAATAAAGATTTACTTTGGAATAAAAAAATATACTTCTGAAAATTTCCCATTGTTTTCTGAACAAGCATTAATTTACATTTTAAAATATTAATGGGAAGAAATTCCAATGATGACTAAAGTGGATTTTAGACAGAAAATAAAAACACAGTTTATCTTGCTATTTTTTCCCAAGTGGATAGAATTGCTTCCAGTTTTATTTTTAAAGTAATTTTATGTTAATTGCCTACCTGGCCTTACTCACAAAGAAGTCCATGGCCTTGTACACTGAAGGTCTTAGCTAAGCTTTAACAGGGTAATCAATGTTCCCTTCAAACTCAGGAATTGTGACATTCATAAAGCAACAAAAGTTGGAGGAATAAAGTGGTGAATTTTCTGAAGGGAAGCATTGTTTAGGAGAAATGATGATTAAGTGGGAGAGAAATGATGTTGTTCTTAACAAAAACAATTTACTGAAACTGTGGTTAAATAGAAATGCCAACAGGCAATTTCTTTTGTTTTGAGGAGCTTCCCCATCTAGAGATTTATGCATGTGCAAGTTTGTAATATTTATATATGTTTTGTTTTTCATCTTGAAATAATCCTCAGAATTTAACAATACATCTCACAACCTTTATTAACTTCTCATTATTAACATTTCTTGACAAGTACAGGGTGCGTGTTACAAGGCAAATGAATAAAATAGTAGGAAATAAAAGGGTGCTCTATGTCTGAAGTTTATTAGCTGTTAGTTTTAAGATATTCCATCAAACAAACAGTAAATGGTTTTCAAAAGGACATTGGGTTTCACTGAGCATTCAAGAATGTAACGAACATTATAATGAACAAATTACTAATGTAGAGAGGAAAGTATGGGTCACTATGTTATAACAACTCCTTTCAAAGATAGCTGTTTGAAGTGAAACACATCAATATAAAAAGTAAAATAGCACCTTGAAATCTAGCATATGCTTTTCTTCAGGCTTTGTGTGCCTTTGGAAAACTTCTTTCTAATTTTTGTAGATTTAGTTTATCTATTAGCAGAGCCTTTTTTGAGCCAGAACACCCCAGAATGGTGTTCTGGAAGCTCTTTTGAGCTCGGATCAGGCCCAAAGCCCGGTTCAGGCCACTGCCAGGTGGGGGAGGGTTCCTCAGCCCAGCACCAGCCCAATCCTGGCCATTTCAGCCCCGATCTCGGCTGTTTTGGGCCATAAATAGACCAAAAACGGCCAAATTGGTGCTGAAACAGCCTGAATCAGGGCCAAAACAGCCTGGATTGGGCCATTGCCTGGCAGCAGCCTGTTCCAGGCCATCTTGGTCCCAATCCAGGCTGTTTCAACCCAGATCAGAGCTGAAATGGCCAGGAACGGGCCACTGCCAGTCCAGGAAGGGTTTCCCCGCCTGTCAGCGATCCAATCCAGGCTGTTTTGGCCCCTATCCAGGCCGTTTCAGCAATTTTGGGCCCATTCAGGGCCCAAAATGACCCAAAAAGGGGCCAAAATGGCTAGGATTGGGCCATGCTGGGCCAGGGAGGGTTTCCCAGCCTGGCAGTGACCTGATCCAGGTCATTTCAGTCCTGATCTGGGCTATTTCAGTGCCATTTTGGCCATTTGGGGCCCATTTAGGGCCCCAAACGGCCTGGATCGGGGATGAAATGGCCAGAGTCGGGCTGGTGCTGGGCGGGGGAGTGCTCCCCCATGGTGGAGCAGCCTGTTCCGGGCTGAATCAGACCTCCCATGGAGCACAGGAGCACTCCTGGGGTGGCCACACATGTGTGATGATGTCACCTCCTCCCAGGAGTTGCTCTGGGTAAGAGTTCTCCCACCTTTTTCCCCAGAAAAAAAAACCCCTGTCTATTAGCTCATCTCTTTCTTATGCTGGAAGAAGGGACAGAGAAAAACAAGCAAGTATATTGTATTGTCGAAGGCTTTCACGGCCGGAGAACGATGGTTGTTGTGGGTTTTCAGGGCTGTATTGCCGTGGTCTTGGCATTGTAGTTCCTGACATTTCGCCAGCAGCTGTGGCTGGCATCTTCAGAGGTGTAGCACCAAAAGACAGAGATCTCTCAGTGTCACAGTGTGGAAAAGATGTTGGCAGGTCATTTGTATCTACTCAGGAGGGGTGGGGTTGAGCTGAGTCATCCTGTAAGAGTTTCCCAGGGTGTGGAATGCTAATGGCGGGAGGCTTCACTGTATCCTGAGGAGGTTCTTTTGCATATGGATTGGTGCTTGATGTGCTAATCTTCTCTGCAGGGCTATTTTCGAGTATAGAGTGTTTTGTTAGCCTGGTGTTTTTCAGAACTGGAAACCATGCTCTGTTCATTCTTAAGGTTTCTTCTTTCCTGTTGAAGTTTTGCTTATGCTTGTGAATTTCAATGGCTTCCCTGTGCAGTCTGACAAAGTAGTTGGAAGTGTTGTCCAGTATTTTGGTGTCCTGGAATAAGATACTGTGCCCTGTTTGAGTTAGGCTATGTTCAGCCACTGCTGATTTTTCAGGTTGTCCAAGTCTGCAGTGTCTTTCATGTTCTTTTATTCTTGTCTGGATGCTACGCTTTGTGGTCCCGATGTAAACTTGTCCACAGCTGCAGGGTATACGGTGTACTCCTGCAGAGGTGAGGGGGTCTCTACTGTCTTTTGCTGATCGTAGCATCTGTTGTATTTTTCGGGTGGGTCTGAATACTGCTTGAAGGTTATGCTTTTTCATAAGCTTTCCCACCTGATCAGTAATTCCTTTGATATATGGCAAAAACACTTTTCCTGTAGGAGACTGTTTTTCCTTGGTTGTTCGATTCATCCTGGGTTTGATAGCTCTTCGGATTTCATCTCTGGAGTAGCCATTTGCCTGAAGTGCGTGGTTTAGATGATTAATTTCCTCATTGAGAAAGTGCGGTTCACATATCTGTCTTGCACCATCCACTAATGTTTTCATTATGCCTCTTTTCTGTTGGGGGTGGTGATTGGAGTTTTTGTGTAAGTACCGATCAGTGTGAGTTGGTTTCCTGTAGACCTTGTGACCTAACTGAAAGTTTGCTTTGCGGATGACCAAGGTATCCAGAAATGGGAGTTTTCCCTCGATTTCTTTCTCCATTGTGAATTGTATGTTCCGGTGGATGTTGTTGAGATGATTCAAAAACCCCATCAATTCTTCCTCCCCATAGCTCCAAATGATAAATGTATCATCCACAAACTGGAACCATATACTAGGTTTGTGGGGTGCTGATTCTAGAGCTGTTTTTTCAAAATGTTCCATGTAGAAGTTTGCTATAACTGGGCTGAGAGGGCTCCCCATGGCCACCCCATCCATCTGTTCATAGAATTCGTTATCCCATTGGAAGTAACTGGTTGTCAGACAATGATGGAATAAGGCTGTTACATCCTCTGGGAAAATCTGATTAATAAGTGCAATAGTGTCTTTTACTGGAACCTTGGTAAACAGGGATACAACATCAAAACTGACAAGTATGTTTTGTGGATTGAGTTTCAGAGAACTGATTTTGTTGATGAAATCTGCTGAATCTTTGATGTAAGACGAGGTTTTCCCGATGTGGTCCTGCAGGAGATTGGCCAGATGTCTAGCTAATTCATATGTCAGTGAACCAATGGCACTCACAATGGGTCGGAGTGGGACTGAATCCTTATGTATTTTAGGGAGTCCATATAGTCTGGGTGGCTGTGCTTCTGTCTTGCATAGTTTTCTGTGCGTGTCAGGATGTAGTGAGGAATTCTTGATCAGCGCATTTGTTAGCCTGGTGATTTTGCAGGTGGGATCTCGTTTTAGTTTTTTGTAGGTGGAGGGGTCCACCTACAGGATGAATCAAACAACCAAGGAAAAACAGTCTCCTACAGGAAAAGTGTTTTTGCCATATATCAAAGGAATTACTGATCAGATGGGAAAGCTTATGAAAAAGCATAACCTTCAAGCAGTATTCAGACCCACCCGAAAAATACAACAGATGCTACGATCAGCAAAAGACAGTAGAGACCCCCTCACCTCTGCAGGAGTATACCGTATACCCTGCAGCTGTGGACAAGTTTACATCAGGACCACAAAGCGTAGCATCCAGACAAGAATAAAAGAACATGAAAGACACTGCAGACTTGGACAACCTGAAAAATCAGCAGTGGCTGAACATAGCCTAACTCAAACAGGGCACAGTATCTTATTCCAGGACACCAAAATACTGGACAACACTTCCAACTACTTTGTCAGACTGCACAGGGAAGCCATTGAAATTCACAAGCATAAGGAAAACTTCAACAGGAAAGAAGAAACCTTAAGAATGAACAGAGCATGGTTTCCAGTTCTGAAAAACACCAGGCTAACAAAACACTCTATACTCGAAAATAGCCCTGCAGAGAAGATTAGCACATCAAGCACCAATCCATATGCAAAAGAACCTCCTCAGGATACAGTGAAGCCTCCCGCCATTAGCATTCCACACCCTGGGAAACTCTTACAGGATGACTCAGCTCAACCCCACCCCTCCTGAGTAGATACAAATGACCTGCCAACATCTTTTCCACACTATGACACTGAGAGATCTCTGTCTTTTGGTGCTACACCTCTGAAGATGCCAGCCACAGCTGCTGGCGAAATGTCAGGAACTACAATGCCAAGACCACGGCAATACAGCCCAGAAAACCCACAACAACCAAAGCAAGTATATTATATGGCACAGTAACTGTGTGTGAGAGAGATACAATTATCTATACCCTGGTTGCCATAAACAGGATATCAGATTAGCTCCCAATATCAATCAGCTGTATACATCACATAACTGATCCAAGTGAGAATGTTCTTCAGAGTTCCCACACTGTTGTCCTGCTTGCACAGTAGCAATATCTTACTGTCAGGAAAGAACTCTGTCCTGTGTTGTGTGTGTGTGTTTGTACATAGTGGCATGTTATTGAACTGAATCACAGTGAGCCTTGGTTCAGCTCTCTACGAATACCACCTAGGCCCCAATGTTAAGTGTTATAATGAACAAGAAGACTGAAAGTCAAGACTTTGCTTGGTTTGATGTTGCTTGTCTGAGATGTTGAGTGGAAAAAAGGACAAGTATTCATTTGCCTCACTGACATGGCTTGCAAGTTTAAAATACAGCTGAGAGCTGTCATAAAAGGATGGTGAGAATCTTTCTCCTGTCTTATAAATCTCAGACTACTGGCACATAAAACAAAAAGGCATAAATGCCACCTTACTAGCGTATTAAAAATGGCTTGTCCTTAGGCAATGTTGCAGTACTTTAGAGAATGCAACTTGTATAAAATCAGGAGACTAAAGTTGTTAGTTCTATGTTGGTACCCAAGGACTGAACTGTAGAATGATAGTCCAGTGGTCCTTTGGTGGTTCACCACTCTTCAAGTCTTGCACAAATGCTATGATATTGTTGATTCATCTAGACCCACATAGTGATACAGATTTTCTGGAAATGGTATTATGCTGCTGATAGGGAGGCGACATTACAAACCCATGACTTCTTGAAAGAAAGTAGCAGAGGATGTTGTGTGGACACAGGAAATCTCTCTCTCAAGCAAGTCTTGAGCTCCTGCTGCTATGATCAAATGAATCACTTCTTGCTTGCACGTCAGAAGTCTCCAAGCCGGGTAAGAAAAATGGCAGCTAGAGAAGGACAAAAACAGCATTATAAGAACAAGTAGCGGTGTGTATTCCAAAATTCCTGAATGGAAATTATGCATGGAAATTGATATTTTGGGTTGTTACTGTGATTTTCCAGAATGGTAACACGAATCTGGGATTCTTAGGCATTACAGAAAGTAGGCCTCCAAAAATCTGTGAGTTTTCTTGTGGTCAGGAGCTTGCCATCAGCTGCAGCAGGTGCCTTGTTTTTCTTTGATTCTTCTGATTTCCCAGGCAATGGCATTTCTCCTTTCCAATCAGTTCCTTGCAAGGAGGTTAGTGTTCCCAGCCAATCACCTTTGAAGACAAGCCCTAGAGAAGGAATTACAGTGATGGGTTCTATGTTGACAGCCCTATGTTTATGCAAATACCTTCACTTCTTCAGTGAAAGAAAATGGTGGTGGGAGGGAGCAAGACCTCTGTCATGCACCCGTCCTGCCCCTAATCAGCAAACCTAGCTTCTATTACATTTAAAATGACGTTCTTGGAGCTGACGTGTGACTTTCATCAAACCAATGAAATAAGAGGCACCTTTAAAAACAGTGAAACAAGAGAAACATAGATTAGGTCAGACTTCCATGCTCCAGCCCTTTGCCATTGCATTCTCCTTTTCCTCCAAGAATTCTTTTAATAGTGATAGTGCAAATTATTAATTAAGGTACCCCTACAGTGGGTGCCCAGAGTAAGATGTGTCTCATAGCAATTGGATGATGGATTCGTCACACGCAATCATGCATGTACATGCTCTATTTTTAAAAAATGAACTATTTTCAAAGATAGCAGAGTTAGGGGGAGGTTACAACAACAAAGGGTGGTGAACACAGAGTTTTCAACAGAAAGGTAAAAAAAATTATTTTCAGTCAGTCACTGTAACATTACATTTTAAAAAATGGATGCAGAAAGGATTTTTTAAAATGCTGGTGGCTGGCATCATCCCCCCTCCCCAAAGAATCAGAGGAGAGAAGAGCACCAACGCTGAAGGGGACCTGCTTCAGGGGCCTGTAATATCTTTTAAAACAGCTGCTGTAGAATTGTTTCCCGATAGAAAATAATGGTCTTTAAATTATGGAAACCCCCCACCACACACACACACACACACAACATGAATTTGAATTCCAAACCGGCAATGTACTATCCAAAAACTAGCAATCATAATAAAGCCCCCCCCCCAAATCCTGGATACAAAATTATAGCATTTTTTCCCCAGCGTATACCCCTAAAAACAAGCATCAAACAGCTCAGGCACATCTCAGATAGCCCTGCCCAGACCCTGTGACTAATTGATTGTCAAAGAATATTAATACTGGCCTAGTGATGAGATGTGTTATGCTTTTTTCTATTAAAGGAGACCCAAAATAAGTAAAAGGCCAATTTAGAAGGCAGTGATCAGCAGCAAGAAAATAGCAAGCAGAGAAGGATTACATGCACCCCCCCCCCCCACACACACATACTATTTCTATGGACTCAGTGATTTCCTCCAAAAATGATTATTTGCTTTAAAAGAACCATGGTCCTTCAATTTATTTATAAGTGCTCCAGCTGATTTATGACAATCTATATACTAAATAACTGTTGTCAGCATTGTATTGACACATACCTCTCCTTTCTGTTTATGTTTCATTAATAAATAAGTTGAATGATTGCATAGTTCTAAGATCTTTTGTGGAAGCAGGGAAGAAAAATCTGGCATTGGAGAGTATAAATTAGGAATCAGAAGGATGAAGAAAAACTGGATTGTGAGTTTCTCTTTGTAGTGTCAAATCTGTATTGTTAGAGGCAGGGAAAGCATTCCCAATAGGGATGTAAAATATTAAATATTTAAATGATGAAATGGCAGGGGATCATTTACAATTACTATTATTATGTTACTATGAACATTTGTACAAGCCTGTTAAAATAAATTTACACCAGGTGTCCCTCCTTTTTGCAACTGTCTGAGCCTGCAGTGTAACTGGATAAATGAGATGGTGGACCAACGCAAGCTTATTTATCTGTGGAGCAGCTGTTCCTTCTTAGAACAGTTCAAGAGAGTCTCCCTTTTTGCCTCCCTGACAGGCTCTTTCCCACACCACCAAGTCTCAATAGAAGTCTTCAGCCACTGATGTAGATGCTGTGCCAGTTTTGAAACTCAGCCAGGGTGGTGCATGGCTAGTACCTACCTGTCTGCTCTGTCCTCCTGCAGAAACAACTAATGTCTCCTACCTCTCCTGTAGCTGCCCTCAACCCCACTCCATAGCTCCATTGGTTTCACTCTTGTCTGTGTGCCCCAAGTGGCAGCTGGATCTCCCCCTCCAGCCATTGCTATGCATACAACATGGAGTAGCCTAGAGAGAGAGAGACTGGCCACATTCACTATATTTATGTGGAGGCCACTGCCATGATCATGCACAACCCAATCTTAAACACTTATACTCCTTTTTAAGGCTGAATGTTACATGTGCGTCCTGCTCTGGAAATGTGAGCTTGTTAACATTTAAACATTAACATTTTAAACATTTAAATAGTTGGGTTTTAAAACAAAATGTACAGCCCACCCCAAACATCATTATCCTGTACACTGCAGTTCATAATAATAACTGACCACTTTTAAGTTCTGTTGGAAGTCAAGATCCTAGAAAACCCTTTATTGTACCAATTTGACCATCAAGGCAGATCATTTCAAAGTGGATATTAGTTCTCATTAAACCGGATGTCCAAACACACACTTCAGCATGGCTTCTTTAGTATTGTCTCCAAGTATTGTCACCAAGTGTTGATGAACCATAAATTCTTGTTGTTCAGAGCTTTATAAAAATCAAAATACTCCTGCCTTAAGAGGTTCAATAGGACAGCTTCCTTGGTGATAGATGTCATGGCCATACTAAGGCTGGTGAGGTTATCCATGCTTCATCTTGTCCATGTGAGTATTACTTTCTATGATGATAAAGAAACCAATGATAATAATGCACTGCTGAAAGACTTCTGAAAAATGCTGATATAGACAAGCTTTACTGTACACATTGATTTAGATAAAAGGTTTCATTAACCGCATACTCATTGCATTGAAATTTGTGGCACATTTTACCAGATATCAGTGCAGATTCCATTATGTACATGACATGTGTATCAATCATCCTAATGTTGCAGGTTTTCATATTCAACGAACTTATAAAACATTCAATTAATTTCCTAAACTCCTTAGGGATGAAGGTGGCTAGGTAAGTAGGGAAATGCAACTTTATACGCTGAAAGATTAGGGCACAGGAATTAAGGAATATGTTGTATCATTTTTAATTAAGATAAATCTACAGTGCTTCTCCTGAAAGCCCGAAGGGTCCAGCATAAGGCACTATTCTACATGAATCAGCACATCACAATCTGCAACCTCCAACTGTGACTAGCTCTGTTTATGCATGGAAAGCAATCTAGCATGAAAACTGAGGATCCCATTTTTTATTTTAGTTATTTATTTACTTAATTCCTACACTGCCTTTGGGCAGAAAATCTGACCCTGTGGGGTGGCTTACAATACAAAATTATAAAACAGAACAAAAACAGATTTTAAAACAATTAAAATGCTAGAATGATTATAGTCGCTACAGCAGAGAACAAAATAATGGCATTGAGTATTAGGAAATAATAAGCGCCTGAAGGATCAGCTATGCAATCTGGCTGGCAGAGAAGCAAGCGTTGTGGGATATGGCAATAACTTTCTAGCCACATGTGGTGTCTGACAGAAAGCCCCTCAGAAGGTTATCTATTTAAAACATTTCTACCCCATTACTAATGTCAAGTTCTCAAGACAGTTCATAAAAGATTAAGAATCAAGAAGAAATTAAAACAATATCAAAGCTCAACTATAAAATAGTTGAAGCTAAAATAATGTTAAATCGTAATTAAATTTCACCAAATGCCTTGGGAATACAGTACTATTTTAAATCTGGCACCTAAAGGTTATCAGAGTTGCTCCCTGTAAACAGGCATGGAGAGGGAGTTCCTCAGGTACGTTACCAATGCTCAAGCCCTATTCCTGGTACCCAACTTGTACTTTACCCAGATGCAGGCTTCTCAAGAATACCTTCCTTGCCAGGCAGGCCCATAGAGGAGAAAGTGATCCTTCAAATATCTTAATCCCAAATCGTTAGCAGTGCTATCATAAAAGCATGTTACTAGGAGTAACCCCCACTAAATAGATGTGAACAGGATTGTGAATAAATATGCTTAGGATTGCTCTCTCAGTTCCCAGAAGAAAATCTTTGCTGCTGCCAGTACCATCTAGTTCCCTCTTCCATGGGGAGAGCCAGGAAACTGCAATCACCACCAAAATTTGGTTAATGCTGGAATAGTTTGTAAGAACTTCTCACTATAGAATTCAAAAGATCTTGAATAAGATTATAAAACTAGACTGGGTTTCTTTGTGTCTATGTGATGGCTTTCACTGACGTTGTATGTGTATGGAAAATCAGTGTTTGAATAGCACATTGGCTCCTGGAGGGAGACTAGGATTGTCTGTGACAGTGTTGAGAATTGTGGGGCCATCTCGAGAGTGAGGGGTGAGGGCAAGGCAACAGAAAACACAGAGGCATCAGATGGAGTCGAAAAGGCCGCAACTTATTAACTATGCCTGCTGACGGGGGGAACCGAGGGATGACAATAAGTGGGATTCCACATGGGCATAAACCTGTGTGTGGTTTCCATGCCACCTGGGAGCAATCATGCCATGGCAGTCTCTGAGCTGGGCTTGTCCCTGCCATGTCTTGTCCCCGCTATCCTTTAAGAGGACCCCACCAAAAGATTCCATGCTCAATGTCAAAACCACCATTACCTAAAGTTGTGACAAAATTAGAACAAGTAACAAATTTCAAAACCACAAGAGAGATCCAGGTGCAGGTAGGTAGAGAACAAAACCTAAACCAATCCAGTAAACCAGAACCTAAGACAAGTGAGGGATGGGTGGGATGCCAGTCAGAGACAACTGCTGGGAGTAGGCCAGTCGGCTCCCAGTTTTAAGCACCACCTACAGACCTGGCTGAAGCCTGCACTCTCCAGGTCTGCTGGCGACGCTGCCCTGCAAAGACCGGCCCACCTGTCACTGATTGGATGGCTGGGCATTTTGAACCTATTAGCTCCCACTCAAACTTGTGGAGGCTTCTGGGAACTGCCTCGGCCCCAAGGAAATGGCAGCCACCATGTGCCTCACTCTACACCCGTGACCTGCAAACTGGTAAGTTTGGGGCTGGCGATTCTTAGAGAATTTTGTTTGGTACTTCTTAATAAGAAAAACTAATATACATTAAAAAGAAGGTGATGATTGGGGCTGATGTATCTCTGTCAGCATTTTGATTCAGATGTTTGAGACAGGGAAGTGTTTAATGGTGGAAAAAGTATGACACATTTTAAGTGTATCCGATTGTAACTCCCCAACCTAGCCATATCATAAATTGATGTGAAACAGTTGCTTTGGGTGGAGAGGAGAGGACGTTTTTCTGACTTGAACATCTTCAGGGGGTATTAAAAAAAAGAGGGATATAGATGTGCATGGCTACTCTTCAGGTGCAATGCAGAACACTTTAACATCAGCAGTATACAGCTGAAATCTATGTAGTTATTTTAAAGGTAGGACAGGAGCTGCATTTCCACAGAGGCTTTTCAAGTGTTATTTAGTTATACCCTTGAATTTTGAGATAGCAACTGTTTTTGGTCCATTAATGCTTATTACCCTCCAGTCATATGATTGTATTTCAAACTCCGTTTTTAAAACTATCTAAAGAAGGGAGTTTCGAATCTTGAAAGCTTATACCCTGAAAATCTTGTTGGTCTCTAAGCTGCCACCGGACACAAATCTTGCTGATTTTAAAACTGGCTGGCAGGTTTCTGTGATCTGCTGATATTGTAAAGTGACCAGACATTGTATTATGCTCAACACTAGAGATGGGCACGATCCGCATTACGATAGAAAAAACCCCACGATAATGGCGATTGCGCGATCATGACCTGGCGGATTGTTATCGTCCATGGCCAACGATCCAGCGATTGGGAGGGGCCTGGATTGGGGCGATCGGGCTCAGATTGAGGATCCAGACACTCAGGCGCAGCAATCTATTCCCCTGGCAATGGAGCCAGGGGAATGCCTGAGCTATGTTTGCCCTCCTTCTGTTGCCCTGGAAACCCCAATGGCAGCCTAGCTTTCCTTGATCAGCAGGGCTTCCTTCCAACCACGGAGCAGCAAAGCAGTCACCAGTTGGGAGAAGACACCCAGGGGAGGGAGGGAGAAGGGGGTGTTCTGTAGCCATGGGCACTCCAATTTCATCCCTGCAAACACTGATAGGCAGCTCTGATGTCCAAACACAGACTGCCAGACACAAACAGATGCCGCCGGCATCACCCACCATTCCTGTATCGCTGGGAACAGCGGGGCGCCCCTCTGCTTTTGCCTCCATGAGCCACGATCCACAATCCACGGATCGGGAATGGGAGATGCTTGGTGCGGGTTGTTAAATCGGGATCGTCGCCGGTGCCGATCCACGATCAGCTTGATCGTTAATTTTTTTTGGATCGTGCCCATCTCTACTCAACACCATTCTGCCATTTCAAGCAGTTTAGTACGCTCTCTATCTCTCTGTCTCTCTCTCAACTTAGCCATTTTCTCTTAACTTCAAAGTTTCCCAGTCACACTTTCCCAGACAATTCTTTTTCTGTTCAAGTGAGAAGAAGGAATTGCAGAAGAGTATAATATATATTTTCATGTATGTTCTCTGACTACTCTGAACCAAGCCGTATCACTTCGTACTGTGATCATTTCCACTACGTTGCCCAATAGGGGTGTGCAAAGGCACACTGTTTCAGGATTCTCGTTTCGGGTATACCCAAAACGACAATCTGTTTCGGCAACAGCTAAATCCGAAACGGCAAGCCGTTTCAGGTTTAGCGGTTCGGGAATTGTTTCAGGTTGTTTCGGGTTGTTTCGGGTTTCTTTTCGATGGGAAAATGCCTCCGTCTTCCCGGACGCCTGGGGGAGGCATTTTCCCACCGAATCAAGCCAAAATTGGTGGAGACCTTCCTCTAACTCTTCTCTAACAACCCCCCAAGTTTCAGACCTATTGGACTGGTACCCCTATCCTCGCATAAAAACCAGGTACCCCTATCCTCGCCTAAAAAAGGGAAACGTGAACGTATTTTTAGCTTGCTGCTGCTAATCTTCTTCATTATTTCCTATGGGGAAAAAATGAAGAGGCAGGCTTGTCTTGCCAGGGGTGGCATTTTGCATGCAAAATGCCCCCCAACCCTCAGGGGCCCTTCTCCCACCTTTCCTCCCACCCCCACCAAGGCTCAGCCTGCTCCCACTTGGGGGGGCATTTCATGGCCTTCACAAGTAGGTGCACTTTTCTCCACCAATTCCACCTGGGGGAGGCTTGTCTTGCCAGGGGTGGCATTTTGCATGCAAAATGCCCCCCAATCCTCTGGAGCCCTTCTCCCACCTCTACTCCCACTCCCCACCAAGGCTCAGCCTGCTGCCACTTGGGGGGGCATTTCATGGCCTCCCCAAGTAGGTGCTCTCAGCCCCCAAAGTCCACCCCCCCACAGCCCCACACAAACCCAATTCCCCCACAGCGGCCACACACAGACTCAAATCCCGATTCCCCACATTAGCCCCTCACAGACCCAAATCCACCCCCAGCAGCCCCACACCCATAACCCCAGGAACAGGCTGGCCAGCCCTCCCCCTTTGTTCCCTATGCTGGGAACTTCTAAACTCTCTGTCCCAGGGCAATTCCGCACAGCCCAGGGGTGCCACAATGGTGGGCAAACTTCTGAGTGCCAACTTGTCCCTGGGAAAGAGCACCTGACCTGACACACAGACAACCACCCCCTGACACCCCCACCACCTACAGAGAAGCCTGGCCAGCCTGCCGTACTGTTTTCTATGATGGGAACCAACTGCACATCAAAGAATAAAACACGAACAACACAAAATAATTTTTAAAAAAAAATATTTTCTCACTTTCAGAGTACAAGTAGGCAAAGCATTATGACACATTACACCAGCAGTCCCCCACACAGAAAAATAACACAACTCACTTAACATCAGAGAATCACAAAAACACAATTCCTGTCAAAAACACTTTATTTCTTGAACAGCTTTAGGTTACACAGCAGGGGGACACACCAAAGGGTATGCCAGAAGTATCTTACACAAAAATAACACAACTCACTTCACATTAAAGAATCACTCGAAAACACAATTGCTTTCAAAAACACTTTATGTCTTTAACTGTTTTAGGTTACACAGTAGGAGGGCACAACAGGGCATGAAAGCAGCACACTACACAAAATAATAGAGCCCACTTCGCTTTTTTGACAGCAATTGTGTTTGAGTGATTCTCTGATGTGAAGTGAGTTGTGTTATTTTTGTGTAGTAGACTGCTTTTACGCCCTGTTGTGCCTTCCTACTGTGTAACCTAAAGCAGTTAAAGAAATAAAGTGCTTTTGACAGCAATTTTTTGGGGTGATTCTTTAATGTGAAGTGAGTTGTGTTATTTTTGTGTAAGATACTGTGCAATACAATTATTTACAACTAGATTTTTCTAACTAGACAAGACATTTCATGAGGTGAATGATTGCTAAAGCAAATCAGTACTGCAGTATTCAAAGATGTGTGGATTCAACCCAAGCATCAGTCAGTACATTCTCAGGTAGATATCTGAGTTGGTGAATGGCATGCTTGCATCATGATAGATTATTAGGTTCAATGCATGGAAAGGCGGCATGGTACAGCCCAATCTCTTCAGATCTTGAAAGCCAAGTCAGGTTGTTATTCATTTACTTTGAGAAGGTAGCCATAAGTTTATTTATTTTATTATTTATTTATTTATTTGATTTGATTTATACCCTGCCCTCCTCACAAATGGGCTCAGGGCGGCTGACAACATTCATAAAATGCAGCGAATCAATCACAAAACCATAAAATCAATAATAATCTTAAAAGAGTCTTTAAAATAGTCCAGGCACAGGATATTTAAATATTTGGGGGTCTGTATATGGGCATAGCAGATGGCCAAGGGCAGACCCAGAAAAAATGGTGGTTTTAGGTGGAAGAAGGGGGACACCCACTGGCACTCAGCCAAAGGCCCAGCAGAACATCTCTGTTTTACAGGCCCTGTGGAACTGTAACAGGTCCTGCAGGGCCCAGATCTCCAGCAGGAGAGCGTTCCACCAGGCTGGGGCCAGGGCAGAAAAAACCCTGGCCCTAGTTGAAGCCAGATGGATGTCCTTTGGGCCGGGGACCACCAGGAGTTGCTTGTCTGCAGAGCGCAACACCCTGCAGGGGACATAATGGAAGTGGCGGTCCCGAAGGTATGCAGGTCCCAGTCCATGAAGGGATTTAAACACCAAGGTATGTACAACTTGATGGCACATGCATACATTAATACTGAAACTCTGAAGTCTTACCCTACTGCACTCCATTGTATGTAAGGAATCTGCACAGTCTGTATCTTCAATTTAATAGAATTATATTGGCTTTGCTGATAATGTAAACATGCCTAAAGCACCATGGTGGTACTTGTTTTGGTACCTAATGGCATCTTAATAACTAAAGAGTTTACAGAAAGTTTTGGAACTTGCTTTAAGTATTGCATTTATTTTTGTTTATTTTTAAGTATCTGTTCACCATTTATTTAAAAACTGTCTGCCATTCTCAATATGATTTGTATGTTTGTGTACTTCATTATGTATTATGATTGCTACACTTTTTGAAATCCATTACTGAACATGATAAAATTCTGTAAACATGATAACATGATACCTTGAAAATCAAGTTAGTAATTTTATGAGAAGGAATAACAGTTTGAGTAACTGGTTAGTTAAGTAACTGGTTAAGTAACTGGCAAGATGCAAATAATAGTTGACAGTTCTTTCTTCTTTGCTTATCAATGACATTCCATCTTTAATTAGTACTGGTTGAAGTGAGCAAAATGAACTCAGTTGTCTCAGCATTTGCAATATTGCAATTATTAGCTTCAAAATCCTCTTTATCTTGTTAAGAATACAACCAGTAAATATTAATACTTTCATATATGTGTAAGTTATGCCCTTTATGGTATTTTTAGAAACATGTAAGGCAGGATAGGGAAAAAACTACAGCACACAGAACGTGCAGAAATGTGTTGATAGAACAGGCAGAATGCGATGACAGAATCCAGAAATGGTAACATGTACCACTTGACTGGAGATTGAGGAAGACATTCACCATTTCCACATGTTATTAAAGCAATGGGCTACTTACTCAATGCTGGGTTTTTTTCACAGATTCCAGATGCCTCCGATTTCAAAGCGGAAGCAGGCAGTTTGTCTTTCGTCTGATCAGCATCTTTTCTGAGACCGGGATTTCCCACTCTTTCCTGTGCCAGGTCAAGGACGCTGATCAGACGAAAGACAAACTGCCTACTTCTGCTTTGAAATCGGAGGCATCTGAAATCTGTGAGAAAAACCCCCGCCAGCATTGAGTAAGTAGCCCGTTGCTTTAACAACATGTGGAAATGGCCATTTTGAATGTTCACCCATACAATCATTCTATGTAAGCAAAAACAACCCCCCAAAACCTTAGACCACCAATGAGAAAGATTCTACCACAGCTCACTTTTTACTGTGCTGATTTTCTACTTGCAGTGGAGTGTCAGGACATGTCAGGTAGATCCCCAAGCATTTCACTGCATTACCTCAAGGTATGAGTTAAAGATATTATTGATGAGATATACCAGTATCAAGCTGTTCAGACAGATGCATTGGCAGAAGTGACGCAAGGTGGGCAAGCAGTGTTAATTATAGGGGAATGTTCCCGCCCCTGGGAAGAGAAGACTGTTAGGGCTTTGGCACTAAGTGCCCAGGAGAAGGGAGAGGAGGGGAAGAAAGGAGGGATGAGCTCATCCTAGTTCTCAGGGAGGACAAGACAGCTCCAGCTGGAACTCCAAGGCCACATTCTCAAGCCAGCCGGAAAATGGAAAGCAAAACACCTGCAAGATAAGCAGCTAACAGCCAAGCAGCAACTGTCTCCCCTTTGCACATTCTCAGAGGTCCAAAAACACACAAGATGATCATGGCAGATATACTGGGCATATCTGACAGGGAATTTTTTTCCCCTATACAGGGCAATTTTCAAAAATCTGGTTACTTTTCAGAAAACTGCAGTATGAACTGGTCAGAAACATTCTACTACTCTGTCATTTCATTTCCTTATTCTGCTGATTCTGTAGAACAGGACTGAATGTGTTAAGAATAGAGATAATTTTGCTTTCCCACAAAATATGATTGCCAATCTCCAGGTAGAGTTGCCAGGTTCCCCCCTCCAGGGAGTGACAGGTGACTTACCTTCAGGGTACCCACACTGTTGATGTTACAACATTGATGGTGACATGATGATGTCACCAATAATGCACTGACATCAGTCCCTATATGCCCAGAAGTGATGTCAACACTTAGAGTTTCTGAGATGTGCAAGAACATCCCTGGAAATGTTTTTAAGAAATGCTAGAACATCTCTTGTCATCTCTGGTGCATCAGACATCCCCCCACCAGTTTCTCCTTGTGTGCATCAAAGAGAATTGCCCTCCACTATAGCAGGAGACCTGGCATCCCTTACCTCCATTCTGGGGGCTGGAGTTCCCCAGAATGTCCAGATAACAGAGATCAGTTCCCCTGGAGAAACTGTCTGCTTTAGAAGGTGGACTATATGGCATTGCATTTTTGAACAGCACGGGGTTTTGCTGTTCAAAGGGTAACAAATCCCACTGAGCATGCCCCAGGTGTTTGTGCGTAGTTATTTGGTACATATTCACCTCATTCCTCTACAACTCCCAAAATATTTGCAGTGGAATTAATAAAACGCCTCAGTTCCTCCAATTTTAAAATCTTGATTGGTCCTTAATGTTAATTTAGTGTGTGGAAAAGGGTCCAAATTGACATTATGGACCACAGTTCTCTACCTGCATAAAATGCAAGGTGAACAGAATCCAGTTTAACATGAGTAGACCCTAATACACTCTGTTTAAAAGGGGGGACTAGACAAGAAGCCTCCAAAAGAACCCAAGATGAACAATCCATATGGGAGGAGCAAATCCAATAATTACTGCAAGTGAACAAGTATGCCTAATGATATAAACAAAGATCAGGAAAGCCAAATCCTCCTTCCTTAAATGGAAGTTGTATCATCTTTACAGAAAATGAGGATAGTAAGGAGCCCCACATAAACATCTGAAACAGAGTATTAATTTGATGAATATATCTGCAAGGTAATTGCACACAAACCATATATTATTCTAGGCATAATTTTTGAGTGTATTTACTTTACCCCACAGTGACAGGTGTAAAATTGCCCATCTGGCCAAGTCCAAGTCCAAGTCAGCAATCAACTTATTAAAATTCAGCATAATCATATACTTAATATTTCTTGGGATCAGTATTCCAAAATAAGTGATGACATCTGAGCACCATCAAAAATGTCCATTAGAACATATACTCTGTAATATATTGTCCCACAGTGGCATCAGTTCCGATTTTGTCCAATTAATTGAATAGCCATACAAAACACCAAAAGTATTAATCACATTCTTTAATGCTGGAATGAAAAACTGAGGTTCTGAAACAAACAATAAAAGATCATCCGGATACAGGATAATTTTAAATTCTAGAGGGTTATGTACAATGGCATATGCCTGGGTTTCCAAAGAGATCAAAAATGAGAGGAGAAAGAGGACAACATTGTCTAGTACCACTCTCAAGAGAGATTTGGAAATGCCAAATCAAAGCTTCCTGAAGCTATTTGGGTTACTTCAGGAAGCTTTGGGGCTTTCAAACCCTGGCTGACTCCAGCTGACCTTCAGAGGATCCCCCGCCAGCCAGCTGGAGTTTAAAGGGCTCTTTCCTTGCCGCTTGCAAGAGGCAGGGAAAAGGCCCATTCTGGGTTTTGGCTGGCCCATGGGGGAAGATTCAGTTTCAAACTGAATGCCTTGCTGCTGTCAGTCACCTGATACAATCAGGTGAAGAAGCCCCGCCATTTTCCTTTGTCCACTGCGGAATGGCCAGAGGATTCCTTGGCCCCTTCTGCAGCAGACGAACGGAGCACCCAGTGGCAGAGCTGCAGGATTAAGCCTAGCCCCATCATTCCCTTTGCCTGCTGCGGAAGGGGCCATGGGATTCCCTGGCCCCTCCTGCAGTGGGACCTGTGGAGGGAGTAGGTTTAAACCTACACTTTTCTAGCTACTTGCAAATGTCTAAAAATGGTAAGTTTAAACATCCTGCCCCACTGCTTCCTTGACCCAATGGGAGGGTGAGGAGGGAATCCCTTCCTCCCTCTTACCCAGATGGGAGGGGGAGTAGGGAACCCCCTCCTCTCCCTCCCATCGGGTCAAATAAGTGGCGGGGCTGGAAGTTTAAATCCTTTTCAGTGTGCTCTGAATCTGTACGGAGCATACCGAAGCTGGTCGATAAGCAATTTCTGAAGCAGCTTGTTGCTTCAGAGATTGCTTATTTCTGACTTTTTCCCCTACTTCGGAAATTCCGAAGTGGGAAAACTGAATATTTTTTTCTTGCACACCCCTGGCCAGTATCCTAGATCTAGGAGATGAACAAAGAATTCTAATCCACTTCAAAAATTCCAGAGGAATGCTGAGTTTAATCAATGTTGCAAAAATAAATTTCTAGTGTATTTTATCAAAAGTTTTTTAGCATCAAGTGATAGGACTTTGATCAGACTTGTTACTATTTAATGCAATCAGATTAGCAACCAATTTAAGATTATATGAACCTTTCCTACCTTATATAAATTCAACCTGGTCTATATGTCCCAGGGCTGAAACAACCTTTAGAAGTCTGTTAGCAAGGATGGCAGCTAATACCTCTATATCAAAGAAATAGATCAAAAATTTGCACATCGAGTATGGTCATTGTGAGGTTTTGAAATCATGATAATATAAACACCGTATAGTGACATTGACAAGGAACCAAACTCAAAGATTGCATTGTACAATTGATATAATTTTGGAACTGAAAAAATCTGAACAGTTTTTATACCATTCAATAGGCAACCTACCTGGTCCTGGAGATTTGCCAGTTTTCATATTCATTATTACAGCTTTAATTTTATTCATACTTAGAGATTCAGCAAGAACTTTCTGTTGAATAGTATATAAATATGGAAGATCAAGGCAAGAACAAAAAGCTTCCAAATCCTTTTCTGAGATTTGTTTTCATTTTCGCAGCCATGTCGGACGCTCCTCTCGGCAGGTCCGAGAGGAAGCGGCCGAGCCGCCTGGCCGGGCGGCTGATCTGCAAAGGTTAGCCCCCAGACTCTCAGGCAGGGAGTCTGAGTCCGGGACGCGGCGGGAAGAGCCCTCTGACAGATCGAGGCAGGGGGTAAATCGCCCGTTTGTCCCTATGGAGGCTGGCAGACGAGCGCGGCACCCAGTGTGCTGCCGGGCTATGGAAAACGGCAAGGAGCAGGATTAGGCGAAAGCCTGCAAGTAAGCAAATCCCTTCTGTTACTACAAGCGCATGTGAGGAGTGGTGGGGTCTGAAGGTTAGAAGACTCAGATTTTTCCCCCCTCATAGAGTCTCGGAAGACTGGCGGTTCCCCCCCCCCCTAAAATGGCAGCGAAAAAGCAGAGTCCTTCTCTTGGCAAGTCAGTTACGGCGGCCTTGCAGAGGGGCGAGATGCTTGAGGAACTGGTTAAAAGAGCGGTTATGGAAGCCATAAAACCCTTTGTTGACAAGCTGAATGAAACAGATCAAAGGGTGGGCTTAATTGAAAGCGATGTGAAAGCCATTAAAGAAGCAGCAGGGGGGGGGCAGAGAAGTCTGCCCGGGAAAGTGCGTCACTTACGAGAGCAGCGAACAGGGAATTAAAGTTGGTGGAAAATCAGCTGATTGGATTGCAAGTGGAGCGAACACAAACCATTTTGCGTCTCCAGAATGTTAAAGAGGAGGAAAAAGAGGATTTATGGGATCTCGCCTCGGAACTTTTAGCGACACCCGCGAGGGCAACTAAAGAAGAAGTGAAAAGTGCCATTTTGGGAGTCCGTCGGGCATCTTCAAAATATGCAATGAAACGGCAGCTGCCTCGCGAGATTGTTATCGAGTTTTCATCTAGGAGGGTCCGGGACAGTATCCTATATAATTCATACAATGCAGAATTGGACTTTCTGGGAAATAAAGTCAAGATATTGAAGGACGTTCCATTTTTAGTGCGGAAGAAAAGCTTTAAGTACAAGATGTTGGCAGCTCTCTTGAGGGAACGGGATATAAAGTACAAATGGCTACTCCCGGAAGGAATCGGGTTTAGTTATAAAGATAAAGCTTACAAGATTAATTCGGAAGATCAGCTAAGGGATTTTGTGGATAAAAATTCAGAATTTGGACCAGACACCAAGCAAAGAGAAGAGGATCCGAAGCCTGAAGGGAGGGGGGAGGCAATGAGCGCTCCGGCGGTAGCTGCGCAGAGGGAATTGCGCCCGAGGCCCAGGGGAGGGAAAAAGTTAATTTGAACTGTAATTTGTAATTCGTATGATCAACCACTCCGTCACTATTTTATTAAGCTATTTTTTACTATGGCAGTATGAAGGGAAAGCATTGAAATGTAGTGTTTAGTGTTTGTAGGTCACCTTCCCCTTTTTTCCACCCCTCCTTCCCTTTCTCTTTTTTCTCCCTTCTCTCCCATCCCTTGTGCTATTGTAGTCTTTTGTAGTTACTGTCTTGTAGGTTATGTATGTATGCAGTAGTTTTGTATGTTAGATATTGAAAATAAAAATATTATAAATACAAATCCTTTTCTGAGGGCTGTTTGCCGCAAATATAGAATTTGAAATAAAACTTATAGAACTGTGAGTTTATTTCAGTAAAGGCACTGTATATTATATTTCTCTTTATCCTTGATCAAAGGAACATAATTCTTATTCTTTTGCTGTCTTATACAATGTGTTAAAATTTTATCAGGTCGCTCACCAGTCATCAATTTCCCAGTAGAACTGGTGTGAACAAGTTAAAGCATGCTTTTATTGACAGTATGTTATTTGATTCATATTTAATATTGAGCAGCTCCCAATAATGATCTGGTATATGAGATACAGTAAACTGACTTAACAAATATTTCAACTTATTTTTCAGTGTTGTTTCTGAGCTTTTTCTTGTGAGAGGCATGTGCAATAATTCTTCCGCTCATGAAAGTTTTAAAAGCATCCCATTTAATAGCAGTAGTACTAGCTCGGTTAGTCCTAAAATACTCTGATAATTCAGGCATCATTTGAGTTTGAAAAGTTTCATCATTAAGAAGAGAAAAATTAAAACTCCATATACCAAGAGGTCTAACCCAGTGTGGAAACCGAAGGGCTAATGAAATGGCAGCATGATCAGAAATCATAATTACATGTCACAGGCTATAATCTGAGGCATCAAAGAAGCTGAGACAGGAAAACAATCTGCTAAATTCATGACAAACTACAGTTTCTCTACTAGGACCACTTTTTTCTTGCTTCAAAGTGTGTGTGTGCATACAATAATAATAATATAATAATATATGGTATATATACCACTCTTCAGGACAACTTAACACCCACTCAGAGTAGTTTACAAGTATGTTATTATTATCCCCACAACAATCACCCTGTGAGGTGGGTGGACTGACAGAGCTCTGGAGAGCTGTGAGTGATCCAAGGTCACCCAGTTGGTTTCAAGTGGAGGAGTGGAAAATCAAACCTGGTTCTCCAGATTAGAGTCCCACTGATCTTAACTACTACACCAACCTGGCATGTGTAGTGTAGTTGTCATAGCCTTACACCTTGGTTCTGGTCGCCTGACTATGCCTCTAACTAGGGTTGCCTTTTACAACTGTTGGTTCTTGTTCCTGCTGTTTTGAACATGGATCCATATTCACAGTATTGCAGTGAAGCGATACAAGCTGAAACAGCAGCAGGTGTTGCAATTCTATCTGTGAGTACAGCAGAAGAAACTAGCAGCACAATCATAAATTGACCTACACCCTTCTAAGTCCATTGAAATAATCAGGGATGAATTTGACACATGGGGAAGCTCATAGGAGATCTCCTATGAACTTGATATGGATGAGCTGGCAATGAGAACGAAATTGTATCCTGTGCAAAATTCTTCATCACATCATATAGATTTTGCGAATGCTATTGTTAAATTTTATTGGCACATTGCTTAATCAGGTGAATAGAACTCTCCATATTGTATGAAACTAATGACAGTTCCCCTTTAAGAAAACTATTATCAGGCATAGTTATGTTTAAAGCTATTAAATTCACCCAAGTAGAGGTAAGAATAATTTTAATGGTGTGTGTAAATTACTCTAGGAAAAAAGCATATTTTTGTAATGATTATTGAGGATTACATGGCATGGTATTATTTCATTATTAAAGAAGTATTAACAATTTATTAGTCTAGAATAAATGCACCGAGCTCCTTTCTCTGCCAGACGAAATTGAGGGCTATGAAATATTGTCATAGGCAATGTTAGAAACCAATTAACATCTTACATGAATGGAAGAATATAAATGAGCAGGTCAAAAGCTGGGGCATCCTGCATAATATGAGCAATAGATTATATGAAGTTTTGGGTTAAAGATACAGTTTGGAGGAGTAATTAACAATAATAACAACATTAATTGGATTGCTCCTATCTCCGAGCAAATGAGAGCGCACTTAACATGCTACATGTTTGGAGTAAACACAGAGAAGCCCCAATCTCTGCTTCTCTGCAGCAAAACTGCAGGGGAGGGGAACAATTTGCCTGGAAGAGGAGTTTTAGAGGATATTTAACTTTTTATCCATTGATCTATTTATTCTAGCACTTACCCACAAGGTGGACTTCCAAATGCATGTTTGCTGCATCAGGTAGTGCAAAGCATCTGGAGGGGGGAAAGGTTTCATAGGGAAAATGCCTTCCCACCTGTTGTTAGTGTCCTGCAAATCATGGAACCCCCCCCCCCATTGCTAGTTTTCAAAAGAAAAGTGGTAGCCAGGATCCCCAGACACGTTTACTGCTGAACTGTTTAGATTAGATCCGAGTCAAATTCAAACAGCAAGTGTGCTTGGCCAGGTTCTCTGAACCTTCCACACTCCTAGGGCCAAATGAGATGATACCACTGTATAGCCATTTTGACTCTTGCATACGATGTGTCAAGAAACAGGATCCCCTCGTTCCCCACACTGTGGTCCCAAGCAAGATTGTGCCCTTGTGGCATTTTGAAAAGTTAAAACCAAGTTCTTTGTGGCAGACTCAGGATGTGGTATCATCTAGTATGGCCCTTACAGAACTCTGATCACTTTGAAACGCTGTAGAGTTACAGCCTAAGTGTTAACCTGTAATGCTATAGGATCCTTTCATTTGAGCTAATTTGGACAGAGGAAGGAAGTGTTAATGCAGTAGAAAGTTATTCGCTCCTTGCTTGATTTAGTTTTTGTTTTTTTTTAACTGAATGTCACATGATTTTTTGGAATGGGATGGAATTTTGCTTATAAATTAGTTACACTACATTACATTCAACAAGAACACTAGTAAGGCACCTTGCAGAGCTTCACCAGTATATTTGAACAATGGTAAGTGTGGAGCTGGTGCTAATGACATTGATTCAAACCCTTTCCCAATGTTCTCTAGGGTTTGAATTAAATGCAGGTGGAGTAATATTCATTGTATTAATATTTATCCGTTTACTTATATCCTACTTTTCATTGCAGTGGGAACCCAAAGTGGTTTAGAATACAAAAAAGGACCATGAATAGAACAGAAAGAGACAAAAAGTGGAAGGGGGGATGACAAAAGGTTTCTAAGCACACAGCAGGGCTGCCTCCAGACATGTTGGATAATGCACTTTCAGTGCTCTTGGTGATCATTTGTAACTGGGTTTTCTTATGTGAAACAGGAAAATCCACTTCCAAAGGATTGCTAAAGTGCATTGAAAGAGCATTATTCAATGTGTGTGGAAGCAGCCCAGGTCTCCTCCTCTGTCTCTTTCTCTCTCAGTCTCTTCACAAACAGATCTTCCTGCCAGCTCTAGGCTAACAGCTCTTAAATTAATGCTGCTGGCTTTAGGTAGCTGTGAGCAGAGGAGCAGCAAACTTAGCCAGCTCACCCTCAGCTGTTGCTAGCCAAGTAGCAGAATCTTTCCCACTTCCTTTCTTGCCAGGTGGATGAATGTATAGACTTGTATGCAAACAATTGTATGTGCATAAAATTTTGTCCATGAACACAATAAATAGTGCATTTTACAACTGAAACCTGTTCCTCTGGACCTGTTCCTAAAACTCTGCAAGACAGAATCTTGCCCAGATGTGACTGAGTGCATACACAAATTGTATGAACATGTATCTATGGCAAAATTAACTTATACATAATAGACCAATCTTAGAATAAAAAAAAATGGAAAGACTTTTAAAAAGAAAAACTAAGAATAGCTATTATTAAAGCAGACCAACTGTAAAATTAACATTCTAAAACTTTGATTATAAATACTGAGTGTATATAAATAAGGGGATGGAGAGGAGAAATGGTTTTGTAGTATAATAGGCTTATATATTCTGTTTTTATTGTTTTTGTATATTGTGTATATCTTACTCACATTATTTTATCCATTGTTTATTGTCTTTGTTTATTTGTTACTCAAAGAGCAGATCTCCTTGTGAGTTGGGTGGAATTAGCAGCAAGGAGAAGGCAGCAAGGGGGGGGGGTAACTGGCCTATGTATATGAAGATCCCTTCCTCTAGAGAACCCTTTCAATAAACAAGCAGATGTTCAATCAAAAAGGGGCTTTTATTTAAAATACTCCAGATCAATTGTACAAAAAATACACAGCACACACACACAGCTCACTATAAAAAAAGGGAGGAAAGTTGGAAAGAGTTGCAGAGTTGGGCTTATAGTTAACAAGTCCAGAAGATAGAGGGCATCCAAGGGAGAGTAGCTTCAGTGACCAGAACTTTGTAGCAAGAAGAGGGAGAAGGGGCTCAGACATGCTGTCCAAGGGCGTGTGGAAGGTCCAGAGCACAGACACTTGAGCATATGGCAGGACAGTCAGATATACTGTGAAACATGCCCTGAGGCAGGACTGAGAGTCTCTGCCCTAAAAGAATGCCTTAATGGTTGTTCCCAGGGCGGGACAAAGGATTGCAAAGCTATCTCTGGGGTGAGACAAAGAGCTGGCGAACTATATCCAAGGTGGGACAATGAACTAGGAAGGTTTGAGTAGGTCTTACTGAAAGGAACTAGGTGTAAAAAGATCATTCGATGACCCATGATGGCTGGATGGGTGAGGCTATAATAGGAGATTGGATGAGGGTAGGATTGGAAGGATGTGTGAATGGATTCATTCAAGTACTTCTGGAGACCTCCATTGATCTATGATTTTGCCCATCTCCAGGGGTGGGGCTGTGAGAGCTGGTTTTACTTCACCTCTCACATTCCAGTACTTTTCCATCTCCTGCCTAGCCAAGCAGCTTGTCTGTGTTTTAAACACATGAGGAGAATTGCCATATTCATAAAGCTTCTTAATATCGTGACAGCAAGTGTGACCAATTACATACTGTTTTTCTTTCCTTTCAAATAAAAATTTAAAATAAAAAACCCAACAACTAAAACTCTGCAACTGCCACCATAGATTATGTTATATATGGGATGGGTTTCCAAGATGAAGCTCCATAGACATGATTCACTTCTGTGCCACTGAAACCTTGGCTGTTTTCATACTGCTTACCGGCCATGGAACATTACATTAAGCTCCCGGAACGACAGCATCTTCCTGGCATGATTTTACACGAGAACTGGCGTTATGACAGGAAATTGCGCCAGGAAGATGCTATTGTTCTGGGAATTTGGTGTGATGTTCAATGGCGGGTAAGCAGTGTGAAAACGGCCCTTCCCTAAAAAACAAACAAAAAAACCCCACCTTCTGCTTTACATTCATGTCTATAGATTCCAAGTGCCACATTTCCAGTAGTTACACCACATTTCTCACCACTTTGGTCAGTTGACAATGCAGGACCACATAGAGGGGGGCAGGGGGGGTAGTCTGCCCCCAGCGCCACCAAAGAGGGGGTGCTGGGTGCAGCTGCCAGCCACCGGGAGCGCGCTGGCGGCAGTGCGGGCGGTTGAGTGGCTGCCTGCGCCATTTGCCTGCCCAGCAGGACAGGGAGTGCGTGGCAAGCTGGCTGCCCCTTCAGCCGGGCAGCGAGTGGCGTGGAGGGCTGGGAGGCTGCCCGCGCCACTTGCCTGCCCCGCTGAGGGGGCAGCTGGTTTGCCGTGTGCTCCCTGTCCTGCTGGGCAAGCAAATAGTGCAGGCGGCCTCCCAGCCCTCCGTGTCATTCGTCTGCCCAGCTGAGGGGGTGGCCAGCTTGCCGCATGCTCCCTGTCCTGCTGGGCAAGCGAGTGGCACGGAGGGCCGGGAGGCTGCCCGCACCATTTGCCTGCCCCGCAGGACAGGGAGTGCGGCAAGCCAGCTGCCCCCTCAGTTGGGCAGGCGAATGGTGCCGGCGGCCTCCCAGCCACCGGCGCTGCTGCTGCTCTGCTGGAGGCACGCCCACCCTGTGTGATGACGTCACTTTGTGATGTCATCATGCAGCACTGGGAGTGCGCGCACGATGTGCGCGCGTGTGAGGGCATCCAAACTTGGGTTGACCCGGGTGCCAGGCAACCTAGTTTTGGCCCTGTGACAATGTAATGAGTATCGATGGTTGTTGTGGGTTTTCCGGGCTGTATTACCGTCAGATGTCAGATCTGTGGCTAAATAATAGTTGTATCCAGACTACCTTCTGCAATCAGACAAGAGTCCGTTGTTTTCAAAAGATTTACTGAAAAAAGCAACCATTATAGTCCACTGGCCCAGATGCAATATCTGGGCTGGTACACGTGTATTGTTATGAATGAGAGGCAAAGAATACAGTACAAAGTATCAAGACTCAGTAGGCCCAGCCTCCCCCCATAGTTCTCAAAACAATCCCTTTGAAGCTGAGAAAGTGAAAATTTCCCAGGACTGGAAAAGCTGTAGCCAAAACATTCTTCTTCTGAGAGATAGCTGCTAGGGAACATCTTGGCACCTGTGAAGAAAGCATTCAGAACACTAAAAGAATTAAAATGGAGTCTCTTTGGTTACAACATATGGGGAAGCATTCTGAACCTGACAGTCTTGGCATTGTAGTTCCTGACGTTTCGCCAGCAGCTGATGCAAAATACAACAGATGCTACGATCAGCAAAAGACAGTAGAGACCCTCTCACCTCTGCAGGAGTATAGCGTATACCCTGCAGCTGTGGACAAGTTTACATCGGGACCACAAAGTGTAGCATCCAGACAAGAATAAAAGAACTTGAAAGACACTGCAGACTTGGACAACCTGAAAAATCAGCAGTGGCTGAACATAGCCTAACTCAAACAGGGCACAGTATCTTATTCCAGGACACCAAAATACTGGACAACACTTCCAACTACTTTGTCAGACTGCACAGGGAAGCCATTGAAATTCACAAGCATAAGGAAAACTTCAACAGGAAAGAAGAAACCTTAAGAATGAACAGAGCATGGTTTCCAGTTCTGAAAAACACCAGGCTAACAAAACACTCTACACCCGACAATAGCCCTGCAGAGAAGATTAGCACATCAAGCACCAATCCATATGCAAAAGAACCTCCTCAGGATACAGTGAAGCCTCCCTCCATTAGCATTCCACACCCTGGGAAACTCTTACAGGATGACTCAGCTCAACCCCACCCCTCCTGAGTAGATATAAATGACCTGCCAACATCCTTTCCACACTGTGACACGGAGAGATCTCTGTCTTTTGGTGCTACACCTCTGAAGATGCCAGCCACAGCTGCTGGCGAAACGTCAGGAACTACAATGCCAAAACCACGGCAATACAGCCTGGAAAACCCACAACAACCATCGTTCTCCGGCCGTGAAAGCCTTCGACAGTAATGAGTATCATTTATGAAGACTATAATATATATTAGTTAATAGTCTTCATTCTCTCTGTCTGCCTTAATATGAAAATTATTACACTAAGAAGACTATCTGTAACTTTTGTTGTTGTTAGCACTGCTGTCAAAATCATCATTAGTAGCAGCAAGAGTGATCTTGCAGGGATGTGCAAGTAATAGGGTTATACTTTCATGCCTGGCTTTTGAAATATTTCAGTATAATGTATGTTTTCATAATGTCTTTAATTCTAGCAGAAGGTCAAAAGGTTGATAAAGCCACTGTTAATTAAAGCCTGTTCTTTCTAGGGACGATTCACATAATTGCCAGATGGAAATCTGTTCAGGAAGTGGGCTGTTTTTTCTTCTTCCTTATCACATGTATGATTTGCGATGTATGCTTAAATCCAATTGCTAATGCCCATTTATCTTGGGGGGGGGGGGAGATGTGGAAAGTTTGTTGGAATCAAGGATATGGAAATCAAGACATATGCAAACACATCACATATCATATCTTATATACATTTGAGGTAGTATGGTGTGGAGATAGTATGCATACATTCAGAACTGAAGAGTACATGAACTTTGTTTATGTATTAAATGTTACATTTATATCCCTCTTTCTCCCATCAGGGAATTAAGGTGGCATAAAGAGGGTTTGAGGGAGTCTCATATCCAGGAACTGAGCAGATCCATGACTGCTTAGTAGGGATTACCAAATTTCATGACAACACTGGTTTGATTTGAAAATTTGAAGTTTTATGTGCTACATGTCACACTTTTTCTCTAGCCCATGCCATATGCACTGAGTAGCCAGTGTTTGCTTTGAGAAAATGTAAACCTTCGGAGCAGAGCTATGTAATCCAAGGGAGGGACTCCAGACTTTACCTACCTACACTTTTGAGCTTAATTTTTTGTAAGGTACTTTGCACCTGAATGAGTACACTAATGCAAAATTGAGTTCTTTGAGCAACCATTATATGGTTGGAGCATCAAGCTGCTCTCCTAGTGCGATGGCCTGTCAGATACTTTTCTGCTGCCCAATCCTAGGTTGACCAAAGAGAAAACATCTTTAAGTGAGGATTTATATTCTGAAGTTTTCCAAACTTCACCAAGTGTTTCCAAATGTCAAAAGTAATTTCATTAATATTAGTTACCATTGTGAAATTACTAGATGGGACCTGTCATGGATGAATTTGTATTTTCTGAATTCCAAATTCACATACCTAATTTTCAGGGAAGTGGGTTGTGAACTAAGTGCTGGCCTGTAGATTACTACTCCAGTGCTAAAATGGTGTGCAAATGTTTTTAGCTACAACATTTTAATTATATTTTTCTAGTGTCTCCATCATTCTGTTTGATAAAACATAGTAATATTAAATATTTTAATAATATTTGAGACACAGAACACTGCTTCCCGCCTACCAGCAGAAAGCTTAAAAAAATTCACAAACATTATTAAACCCAGAATAATTCAGTAGATATTATTGGGTGGACAATGATCAGCAAACAAATCATTCAAAGCAACAAGTTACTATATAAGGTTTCACACAGCTATTTTCTTTTTTTAAAAGATCCCTTTATTTTACTGTAAAAGCTTAATCTGTTTATTCACTTTTCACTGGACAAAGCGCTATTTTAATGCTATGCTGCTACGTTTGGCAGAGTTACAATTGCATCATTAGAGCAGCAGTGCTAAGAAGAACATTAAACTCTTTCAGATCCTTAGCTCTTCAGTACCCTTCATGCCAGCAGGCAATATTAATTAAATTCTAAAAAAACAACCTATCTAGTTTAAATTGTATTCTGAGTAGTACTAGGAAGTGTGATTGGAGTCCCAGAAAAGTTCCAGACTCCAGCAACTAAGCACGGGACCAGGAGCCATGAATTCCAGAGGGGATATTCATGGTAATGATACTACTTGTTTTCTTGACAAGTTCCTAACGACTTTTCTATCTGTGCAGTGGCACAACCCATTTAAAAGGAATACCACCATTGCCAGCTACCCACTGTTGCAATATGTCTTCAGATTAAGCTAGCCTGTTTCTAACTCATGTATGCACTCAGTCTTATGTATCAGTATCACACACAAACACTAGAAGTAAAGCCTATTCCTTTCCCTTTCAACAAATCACCTCCAAGAGCATTTACGGATAGTGTGAACTGTGGGGCTAGAAGATTGTTTTGGTTTTGAAATCCCCTGGATTTTTAGGTCAGTGAGAATTGGAAGAAGTAGCCTCCAGGGAGGCAAAGTCTGCAATGTTCTTATTACCAAACGTGACAAACAAGGAGAGGGAAGAGCGCAAGTACTTTAGTTAGTTATACTGCCAAGAGGTTTATAAGAGTGGAGGGAAGGGTACCATGCCATGTCAATGATGCTTTGTTGGACCAGGGTAGAAAGCTGTAGGTGTCTCATTGGTGCAAACACCAGTTTCCACAGGCTCCAGGTTTTTTTAAAAAAAATACCAGAATTTAAAATGACTCTGTTCAAAATCTGTGTATGTCATTATAGGTGTGGATTTGTAGATTTTTTATTTATTTTGTGGATTTCTATGTTTTATATTTATAAGGTTTATGAATTCTGATGCTCCTTGTACATATGAAAAGTTTCTCCAGATGTGTAATGTTCAGTTCATCTTCAGGCCAGTCTTAAAAATACTTACAAATAGAGATGGGCATGGACCGGCATTCGCCTACGGACTGCCGTTTCGGGGTTTGTGGGCTTCCATGGACCACGGGCCATGAACTTTTCAACGGACTGGTCCGGTTCGAGAACCGGTTCGAGAACCGGTTCGATTCAGAAAGGTTTTGTTTTTCCTACACATTTTCACTTCAGTCGACTTTCCCCACCAAAGGTTCTCATGTAACGCTCCTCGGCTGCTTCCACACACGTTGGATAATCCACTTTCAATACTCTTTAGTGAATATTTGAAACTGATTTTCCATGTGTGGAACAAAAAATCCACTTCAAAAGGATTGCGAAAGTGCATTGAAAGTGCATTATTCAAAGTGTGTGGAGATGGCCCTCGATTATCACTTTTCCAAAGAGACAAACAACAACTTCCCCTCCCCTATTCTCACTGACCCTTACCCGCCCTTGGGTGAAGGAGAGAGACTTGTGTTCCTGTCCAGGAGAGGTGGCTGCCCACAAAACCCACCTACATGGGGCTGCATCAACAAGAGACGCCCTCCCCGGGGGCGGGGAGACCAACTCTCCATGATGGGCAATGAATGGATGTACTTGAGTGAAAGCCAACTCTGCAACAGGAGATCATAGAGCAATTCAAAGGCCCCTTGCTGGAATGGAAGGCACGGGAGGGAGGGAAAGGTTGTCTTCCACACCTTGAGGGAAGGAAACTCATGCTACCCTGTTCAGAAGGAGCCTCTTTGGGCAGTGGACAATGAGTCCCATCTCAGTGACGTGGTGTGTCAGCTTGCTTGCTATCAAGCAAGCTGACCTGGGCCACTGTCCTACTTCTCACCGGACTTTGGGGATTGACCCTCAGAGGGGCTCTTGCACTTGCGGGAGCAGGACGGTTGGTTGCCGATGAAACCCACTTCACCGAACATGGTGGCATTGGCAAAGGAAGGATATGCTGGTTGGGGTTCGAGTGGCTGGTGAGAGGGTGGCCACCATGTGGGAGAGGTGGGTTTCGATGGTGGCCACCCCCTCCCTGTGGGGGCCCCCTTCACTGGCCCCAGTTGGGCTTTGAGTGGCTGGCGAGAGGGGAGCAGGGTGGTATTCCCCGCCAGGAAGGAAGGTGTCTGCTGATGGCGGCTGCTGGGTCTGGCAAGCCCAGGGAGGTGGCACCAAGCTTCCTCCCCTGAGAGGGTGGGGGGTCTGGCCGCTCACCAGTAGCACCCCCATGTGCCCGGCCACTGGGCCAAAGGAGAGCAGGGTGGAATCCCCGCAAAGGAAGGGAGGTGGGTGAGGATGGCGGCTGCTGGGCCCGGCAGGCCTGGGGAGGTGGCGCCAAGCTGCCTCCCCTGAAGGGGTGGGGGGTCTGGCCGCTCACCGGCGGCACCCCCCATGTGCCCGGCCACTGGGCCAAAGGAGAGCGGGGCGGAATCCCCGCAAAGGAAGGGAGGTGGGTGAGGACGGCAGCCGCCGGGCCCGGCAGGCCTGGGGAGGCAGCACCAAGCTGCCTCCCCTGAGGGGGTGGGGGGTCTGGCCGCTCACCAGCAGCACCCCCCATGTGCCTGGCCACCGGGCCAAAGGGGAGCAGGGCGGAATCCCCGCCAAGGAAGGGAGGTGGGTGAGGATGGTGGCCGCTGGGCCCAGCAGGCTCGGGGAGGTGGCGCTGAGCTGCATCCCCTCAGGGGGTGGGGAGGTCTGGCCCCACGGGAGTGTGCCGGTACTGTCACTGGGGTAGAGTTGACATTTGCCCGGTGGGCAGCGTGATTCCCCCCCCATTGGGGTACTGCACCTGAAGTGCTGACTGCCGACTTAGCATGCTTACGGCGGCAGCTGACCTCACCCACCTTCCTGCCTCTCCAGAAAGGGGCAGTGCGTGTCACCCTTGGGAGGATACAGAGACTGGATGTGTCGTCGGGAGGAGGGTACTGGGGACAGGCCTTGTCATCATGAGGAGTAGGGGGGAGATTTCCCCCATTTCCTACAGGCCAAATTTGAGCATGCTGGTATTCTTGTGGGGGGGGGAGGAGTCCACATTCCCCCATGGGCGGCCTGATCCCCCAGCTATTGGGTGACTGCACCTGAAGTGCCATCTTAGTGTGCTTACAGCAGCAGCTGACCCCACCCACCTTCCTGCCTCACCAGAAAGGATGGGAGGGACAACAGTCGTGTTTTGTCAACATACAAATTATAATGGAAGTAGTTGAGTTTATAAAGAATAAGAGGAGGTACTTAGAAGGTGCCAGGGACAGGGCTTGTCGTCAGGAGGAGGAGACGAGGGACAGGGCTTGTCGTCAGGAGGAGGATACCAGTGACAGGGCTTGTCATCATGAGGAGGATACCAGGGACAGGACGTGTTGTCAGGAAGAGGACACCAGGGACAGGGCTTGTCATCAGGAGGAGGATATCAGGGACAGGGCTTGTCATCAGGAGGAGGATACCAGGGACAGGGCTTGTCGTCAGGAGGAGGATACCAGGAATAGGGCTTGTCATCAGGAGGAGGATAACAGGGACAGGACGTGTTGTCAGGAGGAGGATACCAAGGACAGGACGTGTTGTCAGGAGGAGGATGCCAGGGACAGGGCTTGTCATCATGAGGAGGATACCAGGGACAGGACATGTCATCAGGAGGAGGATAACAGGGACAGGACGTGGCTGGAAATGCCCCCCCCCAAGTCACCCACTATTTATGGAGTGAAAAAGGCTTTGAAAGGAGTGAAGCGGAGAGAGCCCCCCCAAACGTGCTGCCCGTGGTCCTAGGGTGGGTGTTTCACAGAGGCCAGCAGCAGTCTTCCCCCTGCACCTCAAAAGCCAGGCTGGAAATGTCCCCCCAAGTCACCCACTAAAAAGGCTTTGAAAGGAGTGAAGCAGAGAGAGCCCCCCCAAAATGTGCTGCCGGTCATCAGAGAGTGGGTGTTTCACAGAGCTTAATAGCAGTCTTCCTCCCCTTGCATCTCATCAGCAGCCAAAAAAGAACATGGGGGAATGAAGGCAAGAACTCAAGCAGACAACGCCCAAAGCTGCCTTGCACCCACTGTGGGTCTGTGAGTGGGGTGGTGTCAGAGCACAATAGAACCCACTGGCAACCCAGAAAAAAGGAAGAGATTTGGGGTGGGGAGGGGGGATTAAGCCCAAGAAGAACCCAAGGATTCAAAACGCAGAAAGAAATCAGAGTAACCCGATAGTGCAGTAAAAGGATTTTTTAAAAAGTGCTCTAGAATAGAAAGGAGGAGAAAAAAATTAAACAGGAATGGAGAAAAGAGAAAGCTCTCTTGCACCAGAAGCCCCAAAGCCCGGCTAAGGCACAAGCGCAGCCAAAAAAGAATGTGGGGGAATGAAGGCAAGAACTCAAGCAGACAACGCCCAAAGCTGCCTTGCACCCACTGTGGGGAGGGGGGATTAAGCCCAAGAAGAACCCAAGGACTCACAACGCAGAAAGAAATCAGAGTAACTCGATAGTGTGGTAAAAGGATTTTTTGAAAAGTGCTCTCAAGAAAACTAGAATAGAAAGGAGGAGAAAAAAAATAAACAGGAATGGAGAAAAGTGAAAGCTCTCTTGCACCAGAAGCCACAGAGTCCTAAGGCACAAGCCGCGCTCTCACAAAAAAATAAAACTTCCACACAGCAAGCAGTTGCTAAGCTTAGAAGCTAACTCACGTCCCTGCGCCAGCAAAATGCAGCGGGGCTTCGCGCGCTTTGTCTTTTATGCAGAAAGGCTGGTGATCTCTGTTTGGCTGACAGAGCTGCCAATCAAGGTTTCCTGGGCTAAGATTGGTGTGTTCCAAATGGGGAAGGTGGCTCCACCATTGCCTAGGAAATTGTTTGAGCGGGAATCCTGGCATGATGGGCCAACAGACACACGGACAGAAAGCCCCAATGTTCGGCGCTTTCGTAAGAAAAACACAAGCCCACGGCCCGCGTGTTCGCGAAGGATGAACTGGGTAAGTTTGTGATGAAATTAGGTCTGTTATGCGGACCGTGCCCACCTCTACTTACAAGAGTGTAAGTTAAGTTAAGTGGGATAAATTGTCTTCATCTTATTGGTAGATAATCTGGCTGTATTATGTTCTGTATTCCCACATTCACTTTTGACGGTGACAGCATGTATATATCCTGACATGAAAGGCTTGAAAAAATTAAAAGAGGCCATTTCTACATGCTGTTAAAGAAATGGGCCACTTACTGAGCGCTGGCAGTTTTTTTCTCAAATTCCAGATGACTCCGATTTCAAAGTGGAAGCGGGCAGCTTGACTTCCGTTTGTTCAGCATCTTTTAGCAGGCACAGGAAAGAGTGGGAAATCCTATTCTCAGAAAAGATGATGAACAAACGGAAACCAAACTGCCTGCTTCCACTTTGAAATCAGAGACCCTTGCTACAAGTGACATTTTACACGTGAAGGATAAAGGATCATTTTCGCAAGTCTTTCTGGGAACTGAAGTTCCTCTCCCCCACCCCTTTTCCTTCTGTTCCTTCCCCTCGCTGCCTGAAGAGACAGAGAAAGCTTGCGGCAACAGCAACTTTTGCAAATCGTTCCTCCAGCCACAAGCCTGCTCTCAACGATTTTGGGGGCAGGCAGCTGCAACTTTCTCAGCTTTCTCCAGAGCATTTCCCCCCACCCCCCAGCAAGACAATTTGCAAACGCTGATGTTTCCATAGGCTCTCTCTGTCTCTTCAGGCAGCCATTCTAACAGAGAGGCTGTTTCTTTTACAGCGTGTGGAAACAGCCAGGATCTCTGAAGTTCCACTATATTAGGGTGTTCTCATAAGAAACATTCCCTAATGTGAAATAAAGGTGATAAAGTCTTTGGGGAGGGGTCATATAAAAGTGACCATAAGAGCAACCATAATGTTTGCTTTGCTTTTAGTTCCTTCATCTTGAAAATAAAGTATCATGCTGTTCAGAACCATAGTGTCTTCTGATGTTGACAGTTATTGAACATGTGTTTCCTTCTGCAACTATGATCCTCAACACATTGAAAAGAATAAAAATTAGAGCATATTCAGAGAAAAACTCATTGAAATAAGCATTTCTCATGTTAATGGCCATTGCCTTCATATGTTGACAAGGTTATTATTGGGAAAGTCAACATTTACTTCGAACAAGTAGGCTAAGCTGTGATTATTGCAATCATACTTGCATAAATTAATTTTCATACCATTGTTTTATTTTGTTACGCATATTATTGTGTTGCACTCTGCTCTGAGCCTGCTTGTGGGGAGAATGGACTAAAAATCTAAATAAATAAATAAATCCCTAGTCAGGAACTGGCTTCCCTCCGGTCCAAGACTTTTATCAAAAATGTCCTTCTATACCATTTTCAGGGTGAGCACATCTCATCTAGCTACCTTGTTGCTGGCTACCAGTCATTTCAGTTTGCTTCCTTGATATCTTCCATGGTCCTCTCATCTTTTCTCATGCTCTGCTGAAACCTCAAGTATTTATAGAAGTGAAATACCTCTTTCTCTCACCCTCTCTTATTTCTCTGGAGATTCTGCCATTTGTAGCTGACTATGATTTTCTCTCAGCTAGCATATCTCCCTCAGAATTTCTGTTCTTTAGAATGATACACTGGAAAAATACGAACAGACTCTACAGTGGCAAATATTTCTTGGAAAGAGAAAACTGATCAATGGCCATGTCTCAAGAAAACTTGTAATAAATATGAAAGTTGTTTGATTCTTGTCATCTTTTGGGAGTCTTTACCCCTGTTGCTTTTCTATGTTTGAGTCTTAATTAATTTCCATTAGTTTCAATGTGAACCACATTTTCAGTTGTAACTTCCTTCCATCTTTATCTAACTGGGGACATGATATTCTCAGAGACTGAATTTCCTTTCATCCCAGGGATCCTTCTGCCTTCTGCATTTCATGACAATGAGAAATAGCTTCCCCATTTTATAATGGGGCTCTCTAGTCATGGCTCTCTGGAGCTCTCTCAGCAAGATTGTAAATGCTAGTATGGGCTCTTTAAGAAACACTCCATGTCCTTGGAAGGTGGGGCCTGTCTGTATCTTTCTGTACTTCCTCCAGTATTAAAAGGCTTAATTTGGACTTAGCAGTGATAGGAAGCTTCAGAGCAATCTGAAGTCCTGCCACACTTCCAGTAAAGCCTGATTTTGCAGACAGACTGGAATGGTGATCTGCTCTATACAGCCTGTTTTACATGAATGTGACTCTATCCTGAAGGCACTGAACTAACAGTAGAATCATCAGAATATCTCACAAACTTTGATTTTCAATACCACGTTGTTGAACCACATAGTCAATTCATATATTGAGGTGCTTGCTGATATATAATTAAAATTTTATCATTATTACTTTCATCACTTTGCTTTGGTAATGAACAAACTCAAATAATATCAACAGTTTATAATCTACCAATCATTTAGATGAATTACTGTATTTAGAATGATTGTTATAAGTAATTCTCTCTATATATATTTGTGAATAGCAAGAGGTAGGAATATTCTTCCATATTATATAAGCTTCTTTATATATTTACGATAGCACAAATTAAAGAAAGAATAAGTTACAAAGTATTATAATATATTCTTATACATAAACAAAGAAGTTAAGGAATATATTCGCTTCAAGTAATTTAAGAGTACAACCACTATTATTTTCAAGACAATTGGTGTAATTTTAGGAACCAATTCTCAATATAGTATAATAAATATGTGTTCAATCAAATTCACCTCTTATAATGTAAGAGGTTTGGGGAATTCAATTAAGCGTAAACGCATTCTTAATCAACTGTTCAAATCCAGATCCCATATTATTGCTCTACAGGAAACTCATTTCAACCCACAACACAACAATGAATTAAAAGCAGCATGGATACAAGCCCAATTCCATGCTCCTGGCTCTTCAAAATCTAGGGGAGGTCTCCATCCTAATTAAAAAAAAACACTCCTTTCCAATACAATTTTTTTTTAAAGGACTCCAAGGGTAGATATATATTCTTGATAGGAATGATTGAAGGTAGAACATACACTATAGTTTCTATGTATGCTCCAAATTCTAGCCAACTATGCTACATTGAAGAAACTTTGGAAGAACGTAGAAAATTTCAAGAGGGAGAAGTGATTATCGGGAGTGATCCAAATTATATAATAAACTACAATCTAGATAAATCTAAATTTAATTAAAAAATAAAAATAGACAAAAGCGAAAGGGAAACAGTGAGACAAGATTAGCATCTATTATTGAAAACAATCATTTAACTAACATATGAAGACACACAGAAACAAAAAAGATTATACATATTACTTGTCACATTTTAATGTATATACTAGAATAGACTATATCTTAATATCAGACTCACTAATAGAAGAGGTTACAGAGGCAAATATTGAGGCGCTACTGATTTCAGATCATACACCTATCAACATTATATTCAGTCTGGAAACTGAAGAACATGAAATAAAACAATGGTGTTTACCAAAAGCCCTCCTTACCTTGCAGAACACATCTACAGAAATTGAAAAGGCACTCAAAAATACAATAATGGATAATACAAAAGAAGCTGTCAAACCACATATCCTATGGGATATGCTAAAGGTTGTAGTACGGGGATACATTATATCTCTCTCAGCTAAGGTTAATAAACAAAAAAATGCTCAAAAAGCAGATTTACTTAAAAGAATTAAAACATTAGAAGAAAATTGGGAGCAGAAAAATTTACAGCAAACTATGAATGGAACGTAAAATATTAGATTCTCTCAAAATTAACAAAATTCAAAAAGACATGCTATATACCAAACAAAGATATTGGTTCAATTGTCCCAAGTCATTAAAATTACTAGCATTCAGAGTTAAAAAAAAAGATCTACAAAAGATCTACAAAGATTTCAAGCTGAGAAATTTTGGATGCAATTAAAAAAATGAAATGTAACAAAGCCCCAGGACTGGATGGTTTTCCATCTGAATTCTACAGAAAGTATACTACTTTACTATTAAATCCTTTCAGAGATACATGCAGCTCGACAATGGAGACAGGCCAAATCCCTCCATCATGGAATAGGGCCACGATTATAGTAATACCCAAACCAGGTAAAGATACAACTAACCCCGCTTCATATAGGCCTATTTCATTATTAAATCACGATTATAAAATTTTTACTACAATATTAACAGCAAGACTAAACACATTTATCTCACAATACACCAACATAGACCAATCAGGCTTCATCCCAGGACGAGATATAACTGAAAATATCTATAAAACATTCAACTTAATACAGCATTGCAACTCAAAGAAACTAAAAACAGCTCTACTCTCACTTGATATTGAAAAAGCCTTTGATTCACTAGAACCTGTATATCTACAATCATTACTCCAACACATGGGCTTTGGAATTAAATTCCTCACAGCAATCAATTCAATTTATTCAAATTCTTCAGCTAACATTAAAGTAAACAGCCAGTTGTTATATTCTATTCCCATTATGAGAGGAACTAGGCAGGGATGTCCTTTGTCTCCTGCATTATTTGCCTTAGCCATAGAACCTCTAGCTACAGCAGTCAGAAACCATCAGCTTATACAAGGGACTAAAGGGACCATCAGTTTATACAAGGGATTAAAGGATGGACTAAAGATTAACTCCTCAAAATCTCATCTTCTCCCAATTAATCTAGATAAAAAACTTGTTAAAAACTCAATAAGGATTACAAATTTCAAATAGCTAAGCAGAAAATTCAATACTTAGGCATAACAATTCCAATCAACCCCAAATCACTTATTAAATTAAATCTTATGAAAATAATGGAACAAATTAAAACACTGTTTAAGGATTGGTTCAATATACATCTTTCATGGCATGACAGATTCCATCTAGTCAAATCGTTTGCCTTCCCTAAACTACTTTATCTATTAAGAGCCATCCCAATAGACATATCTTGCAAACAACTACATCAATGGCAAGGAATATTAAATAAATATCTATGGGAAAATAAGGAACCGAGAATAACCTTTGACATCCTGCATCAAAAGCGAAAAATGGGGGATCTCAGCTACCCAGATCTTTATACTTATCATATAGCGACTAGATTGGTTAATTTATTACAACTTTTAAAACAGAACCACCAATTTAGGTTAAAACATTCCTCCCACTTTTAAATCAATATACAATCCGTAATGTAATCTGGGGTAACCCAGAAGAAAAACCTAAAATAACTCGCAACAACATATATCTATCTTCAATTTTGAAAATATGGGACCAAATTAGGAAAAAATTAGTTCCGATAATTTCCAGATATTCTACCTTTATATACCAAAGCCGGTCCTCATTACAAATCATTTAATGAATTTTGGAATGGGCTAGACTTAACCAGAATAATAGATATATCATCCCATACTGGATTGCTAGAAAGATTAGAAATAGAAAAGAAAGCGAGACAGGAGGTCCAATGGTTCAGATATTTTCAACTTCAAAACCTTGCTGACCTTATTAATTTATGAAAAATATTGACTTCTCCAAAATCTGAATTTGAGATTCTCTTAGACCCATTTTCAAATCACAAAAGGGATTTAATATCCAAAATATATAATATAGTATTATCCACCCAAAAGCATAAAACATGGAAATATCAAGACCATTGGCTCCAAGATTGTCAAATTGAAAATTCCACTGAAAGATGGAAATGCATATGGTTGTCCAATATTTATAATTCAAAATCTATAGTCACTAAATTGCAAACATACAAAATTATTAACAGATGGTACATAACACCAAATAAATTATCTCAGTTCTCATCTTCATCTTCTCCAAATTGTTGGAAAAACTGTGGAGGGGAAGGAAATTTCTCACACTGTTTTTGGAGATGTCCCTTTATTGGAAAATTTTGGAACATGGTCTTAAGGGAAGTTAAATGTATTACGGGATTTGAGATTCCCCTATCACCATTTTTTTTAAAAAAAATTTAATTAATGCATCACATATTATTACATTTCAATACAGTCACAGTTCTCCTATGATACATCTTTTACCCCTTTTGTACCCCTCCCCCCCCCCACATGGTGGCCATCCTATAACTACAAATTAAATTTTAAGCCATGAGCACATTTTTTCCAATTTTCCAAATATAGTTGTATTGGCTTCTCCATTATATACCCATTGAAAATATGCAGTCCATTTCTCTTTTATCTCCTCCATTTTTCCATCCCATGCCTTAACTTTTTTTAAACATTCCAACATATCTGATTGAATATATTCATACAAGTAATCATTCCATCTTTCTAAGGTCCATTTTAACTTCTCCTTCCAACCGTATGCAATCACTGCATGTGCAGCTAATAACATTGCTTTGAAAATATCCTGGTTTTGTTTCTCAATTCTAATGTTTCCCAATACACCCATGAATAATAGATCTACATCTATATTAAGGTTGACCTTACACTCCTCATTACAAATCATTTAATGAATTTTGGAATGGGCTAGACTTAACCAGAATAATAGATATATCATCCCATACTGGATTGCTAGAAAGATTAGAAATAGAAAAGAAAGCGAGACAGGAGGTCCAATGGTTCAGATATTTTCAACTTCAAAACCTTGCTGACCTTATTAATTTATCAAAAATATTGACTTCTCCAAAATCCGAATTTGAGATTCTCTTAGACCCATTTTCAAATCACAAAAGGGATTTAATATCCAAAATATATAATATAGTATTATCCACCCAAAAGCATAAAACATGGAAATATCAAGACCATTGGCTCCAAGATTGTCAAATTGAAAATTCCACTGAAAGATGGAAATGCATATGGTTGTCCAATATTTATAATTCAAAATCTATAGTCACTAAATTGCAAACATACAAAATTATTAACAGATGGTACATAACACCAAAGAAATTATCTCAGTTCTCATCTTCATCCTCTCCAAATTGATGGAAAAACTGTGGAGGGGAAGGAAATTTCTCACACTGTTTTTGGAGATGTCCCTTTATTGGAAAATTTTGGAACATGGTCTTAAGGGAAGTTAAATGTATTACGGGATTTGAGATTCCCCTATCACCAGAGATTATTTTCTTAGATCAGTGGGATAAACATCAAGTCCCCATTCCCCCAATAAGATCTCATAGGCACTTTGTTAGTAGCAGCAAAAAGTGCAATAGCCACGCATTGGAAAGCAAAATCCATTCCCTCAACTGATAATTAGTATTCTAAAATATGGGACCATTATATCTCTGAAAAACTATATGATAAACTATATCAAGCAGAACATTTCCCGAACGCAATGAACTTTATTGAGAAATGGTTTCCTTTCTTTGATTACTTAGAAACTAATAGTTCTCTACCTGGATTAAAAATCTATAATTTATACGCAAATATGTAAGAGACTTATATATTGTAGCACCATGTTTGATATTGTTAACATATTCTCCCCGAAAAAGCAATTATATAACTAGATATGTCTTGTTTTTTAGAGAGCTATGCATTGTTTATATTAATTATTGTTATTACTAATATTATTGTTATTGATATGTATTGCTATCTATTGCTATTTATTGCTATCTCAATGTTGTTATAGATTTTACAATTTCAATAAAATTATATATTTTTTTAAAAAAAGAATATCTTACAAATCAGACCATCTTCACTGGTCTCTTTAGAGATCTCAGATGATTCTTCACGGTAGATTTCTGGTTTGGCCCTGCCTTATGGGTAGCATGAAAGGAAAGGAGAAAGTCTTTTTGTGTCTCTTGTTCCCAGTCTGTAGCATGTGCATTTAGAGGTAAAAGCAATGCCTTGGATTAAGCAGGACACAAGTAGAAACAAAAACAGGTTTAGCACAGTTCTGCTTGTGCAACAGCTTGGGCAATAGAAAGTGCTTTCCACCATGTATTTTATACTGCCCAGAAATTGCTCATACATTTTGCACAAGTGGATACACTCAGTGTAAGGGGCTAGTGTGAGGTATTTTTCATAATTCTGCTTTTGCAAGGAACCTAGCACATGTGGAAATCTTCCATGGAAGTCAGTAACTTTTCCCCATGCAGAGAGGCAGGTGCAGTATTTATTTGATTCTTTAAGAATTTCTTATACCACTTCTCCAGAACCCTGTCTGGGGAAGCTTAGTCCTGCTCGAGATGGAAGTACCGGAAGATAATACTGTTAGAAGAAGGGTCTGGCTCAGGCCTTTAGGACTGCCAGCAGAGAAGGCAACAACCATAGAGTCAGTTAGATAGGCTGCTATCAGTCTCATTCCTACCAGGGCAACTTCCTTCCTTCCCTTCTCTCCCCCTCCTCTCTCTCTCTCTTCTTCCCTGCATGCACCAGGAGAGGCAGCATGGTGTCTCCTCCTGAGAGAGATGGCTACTTTCAATCTAAAGCCATCCTAGCTAGTTAGATCAGTTACTAGTTCTTTCCACTAAACTTATGTAAATATATTTCTTTAGATAAATAAACAGTTACTGGTTCTCTAACTTGGATGAGAGCTTTCTGCATGCAGTTTGTTTAATTAACGTGCCTGAACTAAAACCCAATAAATACAACAGCAAGAAAAGAACCAGTTCTACTTTAAAAGATCCAAGAAAGCTTGTGGTGACATTATTTTTAGTCATTTAATTCAGTATATTACATAAATTGAAGAACTGAGGGGATTTGTTTCAGATTTGGGTTAGGTAATTTTCTTATCCACATCCCCAATAATAAAACTGCATTAATAGTACATAAGAGGTCTGATTCTGTTTGCTTATATACACATACTTCCTCTGGCATTCCAGAGAGTTTAAAAGTTACCTGTATTTATGTATTCTGTATAAATGTTAATTCATGCAACAGTATAGAATCAAATTTTCAACATTATTGCACTAGCTCAACTCTGGAAAAAGGCAAGAAGGGAAGAACTTTCTTTTTTAAAAAAACCTTTCATATAAATTACATATAAGGGTGTAAAATTGAGGCATTGCTATTCAGGAGGGTCTTTAGAATACTTTACTTGTACTAGAAGTGAAGGAGCATGTTCTTGAAACTAATCATGACAAAGGAAGTCTCTGCAGCCAACCAAAGGCAAAATGTACTGCATGGCCATTTCTAATCTAGTTAAAAATAAGTAAAGTACCAAGCACTTGCAAATTTTCAGCATGAGCAACACAAAAACACATTAAAATTTAAATTTTCCTACCATGCTCTTTAATGAAAAGGAAGCACAAGAATAAATGTCACAAAATTTGCTTATTCTGTTTGAATTACTATTGCTAGGATTTATGGAAGTGGCTTATAAAAATATTTTCCATTTAATTCCATATAGTCTGTTTTTAATCAGCTCCTGGCTATTATTCCCTTTCTCTCCACCTTTTTCCTCATACCTTTGCAAAGCAATTAAAATGAAATGAAAAGCTTTCCAATATTTATAATTGTTCATCACAAACAGCAGGCTATGAAGCTATTGGGAGGGTATTACAACTCGTTATGCCTCAGAATTAAACCTGGTACCCTAGAGATGCTCTAACTGTCACACAGAGAAAGAAAGTGCCTGCTTAGCAACACCAGGCACCATTTGCATGCACCAGCCTGATGCTTCATTTTGCACTGACTCCCTACTGAACACACAGACTAATTCAAGCTGTCTGTCGTTTTATTCAAAGGCCCTAAAGATATGACTGAATGCTAATTATTAGTTTTCATTTCTCATGGTTGTTCTTTGTGCCAAGTAAGAGTAATGAGTAACAATTCTCCATTTCTTACAGCTAACAATCAGAGGAGAGATTGCACACAAGTGGTTGTTTGTGTATGGCTACAAACCAATTACTCATTTTTTAATGCATCTATCTACCTAAGGATGGATTTCTTTCAAGGCAACCTCAAAGGAGTCCCATGAAACCCAACTTTTAGAGGCAATCTTCTACACAATATACATCACAAAATTAGAAGTTTTTTTAATGTCAAATATATTTGAATGTAACTGAATACAAACACTAATTAAATAATAAATACTAGCAGCCTGCAGCCAAAAGAATTGGTCGGTTAGTTCCAATAAGTATAATGAAATTCTAACACAGACTTAGGCAGAGGATTCTGTAGAGGTTTTCCATGGGTGGAGGCATTTACACTTGTGGAGTGCAATTTTCTCACCTTCCCCCTCCTGCAGCAGTCTGAAATGCCCCCTGCAATCCTGTTCCTGGTGGGAGGGGTCTCCTGTTCCTTGAAAGCAAGATTTCAGGAGGCATTTCAGACTGCTGCTGGAGGGGGAAGGTAAAAAAGTTGTGCTCTGCAAGTGCAAATCCCTCCCCCCATGGAAAATCTTGGGGAACCAAGCCATAGTGTCTGTTGCCACCCCTCCCCACCCCAGTGAATGTGAAAGACTAAGACCAAATCATTACTATGGAGGGCATAGGAAGGCTGGTACTACCAGTCCAACAATTCCCTGGTCCAGAGAGATGGGGAGCAGAGGGGTGCACTTCAAAAAATATAATTTAAACTCCATATCACATTGTCATGAAGGTTATGATTATAGTTTTCATTAAATGCTGAGAGAATCATATCAGGAATATTGTATCAGAAAGTCATGTTGGGAAAACTCCATTTTTATTGAAATCAAATGTCCACCCATTCTTTCCTATGGGGAAATAAACTCAGCTTTCTGAAATGCCTGTTTTTTAAAGCAAATTACAGTGAAATCTCAAGGGACTATTCCTCCCTCTCTGTTACTCTCTGTTAAAGATCCAGGTTTCAAATGAATACAAAAAAGACATTTTATGGACCCTTAAAGAAGGTGTCTCAAGCCATCCGTGTCTGCATTATTTATTATGGTAGGAGCTTCTCTTCCTACCGCACATCTGAATGGTAGGGGTGTGCAAAATGAAACAAACAAGCTGAAAATACATCTGGAAATCCTGTTTCATATTGTTAAAGCAGCTTCTGGAAGGTAAATCAAATCTGAAAATGAAATTATAATGATACACTCCCACCAAAAAGTTTTTGTTTTTCATTTTGTTTCAGTTCTTATCTTGCAGTGGTGTCAGCATCTTGATTTCCTTAAGAGCATTCACCAATCAGATCCCAAGGGGATAGAACCCTTACATTATTATCTTTGTTGAGAGGAAAAGGAATGTGCACAATAGTGCAACTTTTTTCCCCAACACTACCCAGGTAAAGGCATTGTCTCCCTTCCAATCAGGTCTGTGCAATTAAAATACTAAATAATTTCAAAATATTATTTTTGTTTATTTCAGTGTGATTTTAAATTAGATTATAATTCGATTGAAATTTAAATTTGATTTTAAGTAAACATTTAAAATTAAGAAATTAAAAATAACCTAACCAAAGTAAAGCCAAAAAGTCTAAAACTCACAGCAGAACAAAAGGGAAAAAATAGAAAAAACCCAACAGATTAAAGAATCAACCCCAATTAGTCAGCAAATTAAAAAATCAAAATCAAAGGCAAGGCTTTCCCCTCCCCCATTCCACCCAACCAGCTTCATATTCCCCTCCACCACCCAGGAAAAAGGGAACAAGAATAAAAAGCCTATCTAACTAAAAAAAAAAAATGGAAATCAATCCAACTTAGTGCACTCTTGCAAGGATCCGGAGCAATTCAGAAAGGCTCCAGAGAAGAGCACATGCCCAGAAGACAAAAGAAGAAATTAAGATTAAGAAGAAATAGAGTTTAAGTCCAGAAAAGCGAGCCAAGGCCTACAGTCTCCAAGCCTTTTTCAGTCAGCAGCTCATAAGGATGACTCTGGGGGAATGGACAGCCAGGTCTGCAGACACTCAATTATATTTCTCTTCCTGGATCTCTATTCACCTGCTCCTTGATAAAGGAGGATTGCGTGATTGACCATGGGCTACTCCTGATCTCCAAGGAATCAGATTGGCTATGAGAGCTTTCTTCCTTCTCCCTCTCCCTTCTGTTTCCTGGGAACCAGAAAAACAAAACAAACAAAAACTCAGGCAGGCTGCAGAACAGCAGAAAGACCACTTGACATAATTCTTGATATTTCCAGAACTATCAGGAGTGAAAATATAAGAATCAGGAAATATCAGGAGTGGGTTTTTTGCGGTAGTAGATATAACCGATTCAATCTGATACAATATCAGGTATTGTATTGGGCAAAAGGCATCCCCAACCACACATATTGTAGGGAATTTAAAACAATATTTTGGGATTCTTAACTTGATTCAGCACAGCACCCGAAATAACAAGGGGCAATAAGCGTTCTTAGCATGGAAGGGTTTTTATTGAATCAACAAAAGCCAAATTAAACAACTGTTACAAAATGAAAGAGTGACCGAGAGAGAGGTAGAAAGAGAGAGAGATGCCTTTAAAACAACAAACCAAAACCCTTTCCCTAACAGTTACCTGTCTACTAGGAGAGGACAAAAAGGGGGAGAATCAAAAACATCTTGAATCAAAAACAGCCTGATCTTGATGAGGAAGGGTGAAGGATTCTGTGACAAAGCAGCTAGAAATTGACCAGACAGTGAAAAAATTGCATCAAAATGGATCTGGGAGAGAGAGAGAGAGAGAGAGAGAGAGAGAGAGAGAGAGAGAGAGAGAGAGAGAGAGAGGCCAACCATGGAATTGAGGTAATGAGTTGAGTTCCAGACCAAGGAAGAAACGTTGGATACTGAATGGGAGGATGATAGAAATTCAATCTCCTGGGGATGAACATGTTGGAGTGATGAAAATCCAGCCTCCTTGGAGATGAGCAATTTGAGTGATGAAGTTACGTTCATATTGCAAAGGGGAGTTTTCCCTGTTTTGCATAGAGCAATAAACACAAGCAAGAAAGACTAAATATAAAAATATATTCCCTTGAGGAGTTTAGGGAAGATAGAATGACAGCTGAGTGATTGATAGGATTAGGGAAGGACAGGACTGGAATCTATCTGTTGCTTATGGTTTGGGGATCTGGCTTGTTCATTAGGGTCAAATTACTTAGGGATGAAGCTCAAAGGTCCTCAGGGAGATAGACTTCAGGTTTAATCTCTCTTGAGAAGGGCTTTTGTATGATTAATGAATGCACTGCTATGCATTCTATTATGCCCAGTTGTGACTTACTGCCATTTGATATTGGCTGTATTGCACACTCCAACTTTTATTGTTAGGCCCATGCTGATATAAGGTAGGGATCAAAATGGGGGGTTTCCCTGAAGTGAGGATCCCATGTACTTCAAGAGATATGTCTGTACAAGGATGGGGAAACTTACTTTATTTTATAATAGTAGGGAAATGCTGTTTATGGAATATCAAGAGCAATGGAATGCATTTTCATAGTGAAATAAAGGGCTACACTTTTTTCTATCATAAATGTAGACTAGCCAAGGGATACCTTGATGAGGAGCAAAGACCTTTATAGGGAAATGTTAAGAAAGAAGAAATCCCCTGATGGATCAAAACAAGACGGCATACAGTCTGGCATTCTGTTTACAATAATGGGCAGAAAATATAATTCCAGGAATTCTACAAGAACATCATATACCCCCATTTATCCTTAATGCCTTCATTCAAAGGAACATTGCCTCTGAACATGGATAAATAAGATGCAAAAATTCTCTGGTCAGATTAAGACTTTAGATTGAACCATTAAGCTCCTTTGGTTTCCTAGCCCACGACTCTGATATAAGATATTTTCTATCTTTAGTGCATACCCCATCCACAATAGGTGAATGATGGGAACTGAATTGTGCTCTTCTTCCTTTCCTTGCTGAATTAGCCTGATTGTAACATTTCCCCCAGCCTAATTTGAGGATCAGAATATGACTGGTAGAAAAATATACCACTGGAGAAACTTAAAGAAAGCATTGTATTTGTCTCTGTTGTCCCCTGTAGGAGCTACCCATTACTTGGGGTGCACAAAACACCTGTTCTCCCAGTTTCTGCAGCTGTTCCTGCCAGCGAACAGGAGCAAGTGCAGCTTTACTCCAGGACCTTGATAATGTTTGTTACGTTTTTTTAAAAATTCATTTCTAATTTTGTCAATAGATTCTATGGGGCTTTTTTTTTGCTGTTGGTTCTCATTTGTTTAACGTACGCGTATTGTACAGTTTTTATATCCAATTTATATATACAATGTACATCATTTACACATATAATGCTGAATTATTGATGCTGAAAAATAATGCTGAAAAATAACTCGTTTAACAGGAAAAATTCAGCGTGAGGAGAAAATGGTGTGAAAAGAAGCATCATAAGCTCAAGTTGCACAAGGGAGAAGAAATTTAAAAAGGGATTTGTGGGTCAAAAGAAAAGATGAGAAATTCAAAATAATATCTTTCATCAGCAATGTTCCGGAATATGTAATAGCTCAAGAAAATGGGGCCCTGTAGAATTTGAAAGCATTCTCGAAACTACAGAGACAATACTGTGTTCTGTGGAAAGAGAAATAATGTGTGCCTAAATGCAAATCAGTATGATTTCATTAGTAAGAAACCTTTCTGGATGGATAATGTCTCTATTAGCATATATCTCTAGTATATCCTCTATCCCTGTCTTTGCCGTATGGTTTCTGGAATAGAAACAATGTTAGCAAGGTGCCAGAAAATATAGACAGGATTAACAGTCTTCTCTCATTATTTACTTAAATGTCATTAATTTTCCTATTTGGATTAATTATAATAACTAAATTAATGAATGGGATCTACTTGGGTCAGATGTTGATTAGCTTCTATCTTGTCGTACACTCCTGTTAGTTCCCTGAGCACTTCAACATTCTGGGCCACGACAGCAGTTTATCCAATCAGTGTCAGAAGTTTCACCAGCATAAACTCAATACAGTACAGTTATACTGTAAATTAGAGGTAATTATTTCCTCTTTAAAGGAGCACCTTCTTTATGCCCAAAAGTTCTTTCAATTGTGGAAGGATGTCCAGAGGTTGAGAAACTTTCTTTTGAATGCTACAAAATCCATCACAGATGATATCATAACAAAACATAACAATAATCTACAAACACAGAATGAAACTTTGAAAAAAAACTTTTCTTTAACTATGAAATAATTTTCCACAAATGTATATTATTGTTCAGAATGTATCAAACTACCCCAGAAACCTATGGCCTCCCCAGTCGAAATGAAAGGCAGACACAAAGCTTGAGATTGAAACTGGGACACTTTATTGATTACAACACTTGTCACTACGGCAAAGGATCTAGCTAACTAGTGGTACAGGTCAAGCGCTGGGGTCACCTTGGACCTCCGCCTTCACCTGTCTGGGCGAGCCCCCACTGCCCCAGGGGTGAACCATCTGATGAATGGCTGTACCCGGCGGCCAGGCAAATGGTTCCCCCTCCAAGTCTGCAGCACCTTGCCGTACAGCAGGAGAGCCTTACTTGTACAGGGGAGCCACGCAGCAGTCTGCCCTTACCACTGATTACCGTACAGCCCACCAGCTGCTCCAGACAGACCCCAATTCCTCACCAATGAGGATGTGCCAAGGGGGTCACCAGTCTGCTCATTTTGCCATCCTAACCTGCCAACACCAAGGGTCAAGCCTCTGCTTAGACCCTTGCACCCCACAGGTGGCTTGTGGACAACCTGAGCCCTTGCTGTAGATCATTCAAGAATATGTTGATGCCCACCCCTGAAAGGTGGACCCCATTACCCCTGTATAGGTCAGCACACTCAACCTGAATCAAGGGGTGTGGCAAGTAAATCCCCAACCCATGTGCTAGGGCTTTCTCAAGGGCTCTGTTGGCCTTGCGCCTAGCCTGTTCCATCCTCGCAGGATGTAATGCTTCCCACCACACCCGGCGTGGAAGCATAGCTGACCAAATGATCAGTGCCTCAGGCCAGAACTTGCCTATCAACAGGAAGTCCTCACGGGCCTGAAAAGACAGGGCCTTGCCCTTGTCAGGATCAGAATGCTCTTTTGTATACCTATGCTTAACCGACTCCATATTTAATCCTTTCAGTGTTCAGTGCTTTCTTCCCCAGGTGCAGAGGTTCCCAGGCAGCTATCTCACAGACCAGCATTGTTTTGGCTACCGACCTTCCACCAAGAACCGGCCTTGGGGAAGCTTTCGCTTTTGCAGCTTCAAAGGGAATATTTTGAGAACTGTGGGGGGAGGATGGGTCAGCTATGATATTTAATATGTATCTCTTGCTTTGCCTGGCATTGGTAACAATGCATATGTACCAACCTGGATATTGCATTCAGGCCAGTGGACTATAATAATCTTTTTCTTCATTAAATGCTTTTTGGAAACAATGGGCTTTTGTCTAATTGCAGAAGGCAGACTGGAGTAAGGATTTTATCTAGCCACAGTTCTGACATTTTGTTACCAATCATCTTTCCAATGCCTCAACCGGATCAAACGGACTCCAAAGCTGTCCCGCCCCGGGACCCTTTGTTCGATCCGTATGTCTCTCCCGGTCCCCGAGGCTCGGAATCTTCTCAAGTTGTGCCAAGGAGACAAGGATCCATGGTTACAACCATTTTTACCCTCGCTCCCAGTACGGAGAGAACAAGGCCCAGCGCATCAGCCGTTCCATTGTTCAGCGTGCCAACCCCGACGCAGTGGGGCGCCCGGCCCAGAGAGACGAGGGAGCGGAGGATCAGCACGATGTTTACCCAAATACAGTTGGATAGCCGGCGTAGCCTGGGATCTATACCGGAGCAAGCTGAGGGCCGTCCATGGCTGTTCTGGAACCGGACGGCCGAGCGAACGGAAGGGGATACTTCCCAACGAAGTGCTCTGAGCTGGGACTATGCCGAAGTCACCCCGAGAGCGGGGGAACCAGATGTCGGAGAGCACCAATGGGCACAGCTCCAGAGTAGAACCATTGCCATTGATTCTGGGATTTCAGCAATCACTGGATTAACCAAAGGTGTACTTGCTGCGCGGTCGCAGGAGGAACAAGGGGTGGAAGCACCCCTGCCGTGGCAACAGACGCTGAGCACGGACCACCCGACAACCCCTCCAACTACTGGGGATACGGGGGATCCGCAGCAGTCCACAGACAGAGTACAGAGGTTGGAGAACAGACTACAGAATATGGAAGAGAGTCTAGCCAACGCTGTACATCTGCTTTCAGTTTTAGTGGCGGGAGACAGAGACAGGGCCCCGCCAACGGGCCTGTCTGGCATTAGCCAGAGTCTGGCTAACTTGCAAGACCAGATATGGCCGCAGCAACCGTCGGAAACGGGTGAGGAGATTGGGGCCACTGGAGGGGGATCCCTCTTGACGGGAGAAGGTGGTGAACCGTGTCCGGACGACCGGTACTCAGACCAGCCTGCAACCACTGATACCAGCAGGAGCGAGGAGACAGAGGAGGAGGAGGAAGAACCGCCGTGCAGACCGGCTTCCCCTATAATTCCTCCACCAACCACCCAAGCGAGTCAGCCCACCACACCGATGGTGGTTCCAGGAACTTTGCCGGCACAACCACGCGGGCCGACTTCCCCTATAGAGTACCCACCGACAACCCAAGCAAGTCAACCAATTACGCCGCGGGTGGTTCAAGGAACGCAGACCTCGCCGAGGGGACCTCGCCCCACCCGACCAGCGCCAACCCTACCGACGCCGCGCCAGCCGATACCGAGGGGACCCCTGCCGTCTCCGGGGTCGATACCGCTAACGGGGCCGGTGGCCCCTCCGCCCCTACAACCTCTGCACCCGCAGCCGACGCCAAGGCAACCGGCCCCCCAACCTCAACCGTATTCCCACCCATGCCAGCCCCCGCTGCAATTGGGGCCAATGGACGTTTATCCCATGCCAGATCAAAACCCCAGACAGGATTTACCCATGGGATGGGTCAAACTGGACGCTACTTTTGATGGAGACCCTTCCAAATTGGGATTTTTCCTGGTACAAGTGGTGCAATTTTTTAATCGTTGGGGACACCTGTTTGGAAGCGAAGCCAGTCAAATAGAGCATCTGGGATCGCGTCTCCAAGGTAACGCTGCTGACTGGTACGTGGGACTATATAATGTGGGGGCCCCCGAGTTAGAAACTCTCCAAGGGTTAGTGGATGCCATTCGGGCACAATATGAAGATCCCTTGGAGGAAACTCGGGCTAGAACGGAGTTGCAAGCAATTAGACAAGGCAGCATGTCGGCTAGAGACTATGCCACACAATTCCGACAGCTCGCTGCCAAATGCCCGAGGTGCGAGGAGTCCACCAAGATCATCTTGTATAAACAAGGATTGAATCTGAAATTATAGACCGAGCGCTCATGCAAGACAATCCGCCTACACTGTTAGGATGGATACAGTTGACTTGCGAAGTTGAAAATCGACTCCTGGAAGTTCGCCTAGCGGAACAACATCAGCAACCCCCGAGCCAAAGACGCTCCTCCACACCTTTGTCTCTGAGAGGGAGCAGGGGAACTGGGTATGCCACCCGGGGAGCGCGAGATGCTAGATGGCAACAGGGATTGTGCTTACAGTGCGGCCAGGGTGGCCATTTCGCAGTGCAATGCCCATATCGGCCTGTTCAAAGACCTCCGCTCCAATTACGATGCCCAGCTCCCCTAACCAGCCCGGCGCTACCGCGCCCTTCTCCGGTACCCAGAGCTGCCCCGAGGAGTAGGGGAGCGCCAAGAAAAAGTTTCCCAGATAGAGGACTGGAGTTGGAGGAGATCACCGAAGACGATCAAACAGCCCTGATCGGGGAAGGAAATCCCGAGAGCCCGGAGTCGGGAAACGAAATGGATCTGTCGTAAAAGGACCCAAACGGCAGATCACACGTAAGTCTGGTCCGGTGTTAAACCGACCCCCGGGGTCCATACTGTTCATTCCTGTAACGTTAGTAAATGCTGACAAGAAGATGCACATCCGTGTGCAAGCTCTTATTGATTCGGGCTGCTCTAGAGACATTATTGCACCTGCCTTAGTTAATGGACTAGTACTCCCAGTGAAAGATTTGGATATACCTGTCATTTTTGAACAAATGGATGGCACTAACATGAATCCGGTTACCACAGAGACTGCTCCGATCATAACCGGCATGGGATCACATTGGGAAGTCAGATCCTTTGTCATTAGTGCCACAGCTAAATATCCCCTGATACTGGGAAGCCGATGGTTGTGTGATCACAACCCCCACATTGATTGGGCAGAAGGGAGTATTACTTTCACCCATGAATCTTGCAAAAATCATCGTTGGGATCAAAACTGGGGAAGAAATCCCACTATGTCTGATTCAGCTCTACTCACCCAAGAAGAAATTAACCAAATACCTAAACAATATAGGGCATTCACTAAAGCCTTCACAGAAGAAGAGGCCAATACGCTCCCTCCGCATAGGAGGACAGACTGTGCTGTGGAAATTTTACCAGGGGCCTCACTGCCGAAGGGTCGGTTATACCCTATGAGCCCCCACGAAAGAGACAAACTTCAGAAGTTCATTGATCTCAATTTGCAAAGGGGGTTCATCCGCCCAGCTAATAGTCCCCATGCAGCCCCAGTTTTGTTCGTGAAAAAGAAGGATGGGGGCTTGAGACTGTGTACTGATTTTCGGGGACTAAACGCTGTGTCCGCTAGCAACGCCTACCCCATTCCACTCATCAAAGATCTACTCAACGTCGTGGCCCAAGGTAAGATCTTTACTAAATTGGATTTAAAAGATGCTTACTTTCATATCCGTATCCGAGAAGGGGATGAATGGAAAACCGCATTTAATACCCCACTCGGACAATATGAATACTTAGTAATGCCTTTCGGCTTGACTGGTGCCCCGTCGGTTTTCATGTCCATGATCAATGAAGTCCTACATGAATTTCTGTACCAGGGGGTAGTGGTGTATCTTGATGATGTGTTGATTTACTCACAAACGGAGGAGGAACATGTGGAACTTGTACAAAAGGTGCTAACTACACTCATGAATAACAAACTGCCTATTAAACTTTCAAAATGTGAGTTCCACAAAACAAAACTCACTTATCTGGGCTATTGTATATCGTCAGAGGGCTTGAAAATGGACCCAGAGAAAATACAAGCTGTATTAAATTGGCAAGTCCCCTCCACCAGAAAAGAATTGCAGTCGTTTCTAGGGTTTGCCAATTTCTATAGAGAATTCATTGCTAATTTCGCCCAGACCACGCTCCCCTTAACTGAACTGTTAAAAACGAAAGACAAGGGGGAGCAAGCAAAAAAACCTGGTGCGAAGCTCTCATGGACACCCGAATGCGAGGCAGCATCCGATCAGTTAAAAGAGCAATTTGTCTCAGAACCCGTCCTACAACACCCCGATGAAAACCGCCCCTTCATAGTACAGGTCGATGCCAGCGATATGGCAATTGGGGGTGTATTATTGCAGCGAGGAGAGGACGGAAATCTTAAACCTTGCGCCTTCCTTTCTAGAAAGTTTTCTGAGGCAGAGAGAAACTGGAATGTGTGGGAAAAGGAAGCCTTCGCTGTTAAAGCGGCGCTCACAAATTGGAGACATTGGCTAGAAGGCGCCCGACATCCGTTCGAAGTCTGGACGGATCACAAAAATTTAGAGGCCCTGCGCAGCCCTCGCAGACTAAACACCAAGCAATTGCGGTGGGCGGAATTCTTCTCGAAGTTCAATTTTACCTTAAACTTCCTACCAGGCAAAACTAACTTCCTCGCTGACGCTCTATCACGCATGCCCCAACATAAAAGCAAAAGGGAGGAGATGGTCGACACGGTATTTTCGCCTACGCAATTAGGGTGTGTGATGACTACGCGCAGCCGCGCTAAGCCCTCCCCGTCACCCGATCAGGGGTGGAGAGAAAAGCTGAAAGCCGAGGTGGAGAAGGAGGGGGGGGAGGCACCCAAAGACAAACTGCAACAATCCGCCACGGGGGAATGGCTTTGGGGAGACCGTTTTTATGTGCCTAAATGTCTGAGAAAGGATGTTTTACAACGATGTCACGATGCCCCCACAGCGGGACACTACGGTTACTTAAAAACGCTCCACTTGGTGCAACGCCAATTTTGGTGGCCAGGCATGCGCAAGGACATTTCCCAATACGTAGCCTCTTGCCCCATCTGTCTCAGCACCAAATCCCGAAAGGGCAAACCTCCGGGGCTTTTGCAACCCTTAGAAACGCCAAGTCGACCATGGGAGATTATTTCTATGGACTTTATTACTGATCTACCTCCCTCTAAGGGACATAATTGTATTTTGGTCATGGTCGATTTGTTTTCCAAGCAAGCACACTTTATACCGTGCACCACCATTCCCTCCGCTAGAAAACTAGCTGATATTTTTATGAAAAACATTGTGAAAATACATTCTTTTCCATCCAAGGTGATTTCGGATCGCGGCGGGCAATTCGTTGCCAACTTCTGGCGGGAGCTTTTGCAACTACTGGGAATTGAACAAGGGCTTAGTTCAAGCCATCACCCAGAAACAGACGGACAATCCGAAAAAACTAACCAGATATTAGAACAATTTCTAAGATGCTACATCAACTTCCAACAAGACAATTGGGTTGATTTGCTCCCGTTAGCAGAGTTCTCCTATAATAACAGTGTACACGCGTCTACCGGAGAAACTCCTTTCAAAGTAGTTTATGGCTTCCACTTCAAGCCGTTCCCGTTCGAAGCGCTCCCCCCTCCAACTACAACTTCTCAGGACGTCACCGAGTGGTGGGGGGAAGCAGCTCAACAATGGACCCTAATCAAAAAACACCTCGACAAAGCCAAACAGGACTACAAGAAATACGCAGACCGCCACCGTGCGGCGGAATGGGATTTACAACCTGGCGATCTCGTCTACCTGTCTACAAAAAACCTAAAATTATCTCAAACCAGCAGGAAACTAGCTTTAAAGTTTTTAGGACCTTTCCCAGTGCGTAAAGTAATCAACAAAGTGACTGTTGCTTTAGATTTGCCAAAGAACCTACGCTACGTGCATGATACTTTCCATGTCAGCCTCCTAAAAAAGGCTCCAACAGATAACCAGTGGCACATCAAAGGCCCCCCTATTCCAACATTAATCGATGACCAGACCCACTACGAAGTACAACAAATACTGGACTCTAAAATTAAACGAAACCAGCTGATTTACCTAATTAGGTGGAAGGACTTTGATTCTGGGTTTGATGAGTGGGTCAGTGCTGTACATGTCCATGCCCCTAGACTGGTGAAAGCGTTCCACTCTCGCTATCCACATAAACCGGGGAGGGGTTTCTTAGGGGGGGCAGAATGTCAGGATCAGAATGCTCTTTTGTATACCTATGCTTAACCGACTCCATATTTAATCCTTTCAGTGTTCAGTGCTTTCTTCCCCAGGTGCAGAGGTTCCCAGGCAGCTATCTCACAGACCAGCATTGTTTTGGCTACCGACGTTCCACCAAGAACCGGCCTTGGGGAAGCTTTCGCTTTTGCAGCTTCAAAGGGAATATTTTGAGAACTGTGGGGGGAGGATGGGTCAGTTATGATATTTAATATGTATCTCTTGCTTTGCCTGGCATTGGTAACAATGCATATGTACCAACCTGGATATTGCATTCAGGCCAGTGGACTATAATAATCTTTTTCTTCATTAAATGCTTTTTGGAAACAATGGACTTTTGTCTAATTGCAGAAGGCAGACTGGAGTAAGGATTTTATCTAGCCACAGTTCTGACAGCCCTTAACAAAGCCAAGGTCATTACCACCTAGATGAATGACCAAGATGTGAGGGGGTGGACCTGTTCTTCCTTCAAAGAGGAGTGGCAGCAACCCCGGCCAACGCAGGCCTCTATGGACCTGCCACTCAACCGTGGCCCACTCGCTAAGGCCGAGCTGAAACCCGATTGGAGTCCTTATGGCTTGGTGGGCTGCCCAAAAGACCAAACACCCCAAAACCTGTGGACCCAGATGCATCAGAGGACACCTGCAACTCTGCCTCCAACAGGAGACACTCCCTCCAGAAAGTTACCCCATTATATTGAGTCAAAAATTCCCGCCAGACCACCAGGTGGGCCCTCATAGCTCAGCTAATCCACAGCTTGTGATGAGGTAACCTAAGGCCTCCCATGGCATCACAAAGGTGTCATAAAAACACCCAACCGGGTGCCACCACCCTACATGCAAAGTTAAAGTGTCTAACCGTGGCCCACTCGCTAAGGCCGAGCTGAGACCCGATCGGAGTCCTTCTGGCTTGGTGGGCTGCCCAAAAGACCATACTGTGCCCGCAGATGAGGATCTGAAGCCTGTTGCGGTGAGTCACAGCTCCTGAAGAAAGAAAAGAACCCACAAATTACAAAGATGTCAGGGGTCGCACGTAACCCTTGTACGCAGAAGACCGCCAATGCCCTACCTTCTGGATGCTAGGCCTGGGAAAGCCTATGGCCACTGCTGTTGAAGCAGCCCCAATCTTGAAGGAATGGGTGCCAAATCTAACGCCTGCCAAACCTAGTCTGGTGAGTGCCTTGCCAGTAACTGCCCAAAACTGATACTTGGTGAGAGGGGTGCTGTCCACATGATGGAATAGTAAACCCTCACCTTCCCCTCTCAACTCCACATAGTGCTTAAGTGCACTCACAGGACATAATCCTGGCTCGGAACAGGCACTTAACTGAACTACAGTCCCCTTACCCATCTGGTCTGTTTTAGACCATCTGATCCTAAGGGTAACAGCATTGCCAATGAATTTGAGGTCTTGCATCATAAGGGCACGACCTGACTCATCCCTAAGGGATTGGGCCACCAATTCACTGACACGCAAAGCCCCCCAAAATGCCATGAGAGCATGAAATAATGCTGCCTTGAAATCTCAGTGGCACACCTTCTTCCACACGCCAAGGCCTCGGAGCACAGGAGAAATGGGTTGCCTAACATTGGCCCTTGTTCTCCGTTCACATGACCAACCCTCAAGCATCTTTCTTAATCTAAAGTCCCCACTGGTGTCCTCCAATCCTCTAGCTTTGTTCTCAAAAGCGAGCGCCGCAAGCTGGCATCTTATGGACTTGACCACCAGCCCCTTACCTTTCTGCTCGACACAAAATCGCATAAGGTGTTTCACCAGTATGCATCACACCTAAAGCCAGAAAATTGACGCACCGCCCTGCTGTAAGATCGCCAGGTACTAGGGGCAATAGCCAATTGGATGGCCCTTTGCACCTCTACGATCCGAGGCTCCTCAGCTCCTGGGGTATCTGAGCTGGCTGCAAGTCGGCCTCTGAGGCAATCTGCCAAAACCATTCCATCTGCAAGCGAGACAAAAAAATAAGCTACTCGACCCTGCAGCCCCTCTAGCTTCTGGGGTGGCAGATGCAAAGTCTGATGCATGGTATCTAATTCTATACCAAAGAAGGTAAGTACAGATGTTGGGCCCTCAGTTTTCTCATGTGCCAAAGGAACCCCAAATTCCTCAGCCAGTCCCATGAAGCCAGCTAAAAGGCGGGCACATTGGGCCGTTCCCTGCGGTCCCACAAAAAGAAAATCATCTAAATAATGGGCGGTGTCCTGGCATGCTAAGCGAGACCTCAAGGCCCATTCCAAGAATGTGCTAAAACATTCAAAAACCGCACATGAAATAGAGTATCCCATAGGCAGAGCCCTATACATGTAGTATTGGCCTTCAAACGAAAATCCCAAGAGCTCAAAATCTCCAGGATGAACGGGCAAGAGGTGAAATGCAGACTTGATGTCGCATTTGGCCATTTCATCCCCAACCTCACACCACCTAACCATTTTGTCTGCTCCATCAAAGGATGTGTAATGCACTGAACATAAATAGTCAGGATTCATGCCATCATTCACTGACCCGCCCCTAGGATAAGAAAGGTGGTGAATGAGGTGGAACTTGCTGGCCACCTTCTTTGGCACCACACCTAAAGGGGGGACTCTAAATTCTGGAACTGGTGGGGTACTAAAAGGCCCTAAAACTTACTCCTACCTACATTCCTTGGCTATCTTAGAACATACAACATCCTCTATGCCGACAACAGAACATAAATTGGTCAACATAAAGAGGGCCCTAGGGCCCTGAAATGGTATTCTAAAACCAAGGGTAAAACCCCCTAACAAATAATGAGCATCTTGATGCTTTGGGTAACCAGACAAAAGGCGGCTAAGGGCCCTCACCCTTATGGGGCTGGGACCCTTTTCCAGACGAATGGGAACTACTTCCCCTCCCCCTCTCTTTCCCCATCTTTGCAGCTGATGTGGACAGGCCGTAAAAGGGTGGGGGCCACCACAGATAAGGCACTGATGTTTGAAACCACAGGCCTTTCTGGAGCAAGATCCCTTGGAGTTGTATTCCCAACAAAGCAGGCAAGGTTGAACTGACTGCCCCTCCTGAGGGCAGGGGCTCTGAGCTGCTTGTTGCCATTGCACTATATGGCCACTGTCTGAACGGTCACCCATATTTGGCCTGGCAGGGGACATAACCTGCAGCCAAAGCTGCTGGTGAACCTGATCCCAAGGCAGGTTGGGATTGAGGGCAGCACGCATATGGAACTCCTTGTCATACCACAGCCAAGCAGCACCCGAGAAGTCTGAGTACCCTCTATAGATGATATCAATATATTGAATTAATGATGCAGACTGCCAAGGCTGCACCCTTGCAATCACTCCCACATAAATAAGCATGCCTGGTAGCCAACTTACCCAAGTGCGATCCACCTTTCTGCATTTCAAGCACTCCTTTTCCCTATCATTATGGTCCTCCTTCCCCCACCTTCAATTCTCTAAATAGGAGGCCGAAAACATCCACATATTCCCCTTTTAGTACTTTTTCCCTTGTGTTGGGAGTTAAGTGATCACCCAAAGGCATAGCCGTGTCCCCAAATGGAAGTGCCCTAAACAGGACTGCCCCATAAGGTGAAACATAAGGCATAGTGGCATTCCAAGGAGTCGCAAGATACTGACCCCAAGGGGTGGAATGGCTCGAATGAGGCTGTGGAGCTTCCCTGAACCTGTGCCATGCCAGTAGGTGTGAGTGGTGACTGTGGCACAGAAGTGCCTGGATTATATTGCATATGCGGTGTTGCTGAAGGCAGTAAACCGGGCGGTCAACCCCAAGGCCACCAAGACCAAGGGCCAGCCTGAGTAGGCAATGCCACCTTACCATCCCCCTCCGGCAAGTCCACCGCCATAGGCACAGGCTCAGCCGCCCAGCCATGCTCCTCCACACCATCCTGCATGCCAAGTTCACCGCTCGCTGCCTGGACACCAGATCCATCTCTTGCTGGCGCTCCAGATGCCCCTTCCAAAGCAGACAAATGGTTAAGCACTTCCCACTGAAAAGTAACCATAGACACAGCCCCAGCAGGCCTAGCCCTTTTTGGCCAACCGGCAGTTTCTGTGGTGCCACCTCTTGTTTGCTCTAAAGCTGCAAGCCTCAGTAATATATCCTGCCTGTCCAAACCACCTCCTCATCCTCTGATGAGGACAGGACAGGCACAGACCTCTTTGGAGGTGCCCACTTAATGGGTTGCTTGCCCTTAGGAGTGCCTTTCCCTTTAGGCATAATTATTTCAAATATAAGTGAGACTGGAGCCAATGACCCCTCAAGCCCACTTGCAAGACTACTGCAGCAGATAGGACTATGGCAGCGGAGGGATTATCTGTTATTTATTAATATTTATTAATTTATCATCATCATCATCATCATCATCATCATCATTATTATTACTGATACTACGTCTACACCCTAAGGTACAGCAGCAATCCAAAAGGAAGGGGGGTTATGCTTAGATGTAGGCCCCTCTCAAAATGGCAGCTCACATGCAGCCTTGAAAAAAGGACCAACTTAAAATGGCCACTGTCTAAGTAAAATGGCCTTCCAACTGCCACTGTCTTTAGAATGGCCGCCAAAATAAATTAACCCAACAGCTGTCCCTTCCCAACCCCTCTCTCTATGGGAAGAGGTGGGTGGTACCCCCAAAGGCACTGTAGATAACATCCTTAAAGGCAGGGGGGTGGGAATCTAAAGCCTAAAAGCTCCCTTCAATTGACTGCTGCTGCCTGAGCTAAAGAGTTCCAGCAAACACTTCTAATAACCCCACACTGCTGTAGAAAGGAGGATTGGAGAGTGGCTGTGGGACATTAACTGCACTGTGGGACACTGTCATGCAGGCAAACCACTCTAAACCCCCCAATTATGGCCCTCAAACTGCTGCCCCGCCACTGGAAAATGAAGAGCACTGGCCGTGCAAGAAATGCTCTTCAACTAATGCCGCTGCTGCTGCTGAGGGGAAAACAACCCCTGAAGACAAATGGAGCAGAGCACTCCATAGAAAGCCTCTCAAACGGTGCGCAAACACCAGGCGTACACTGATGCCACTGCTGCTGCCGTGGAAAAAAACACTGGAGGCAAACAGAGCAGAGTGCTCCGTCAAAAGCCGCGCTCCTCAGGAGTCGGACAGACGTTCAGGAAAACCGAGCAGGTACATCTGACTTGCCCAGGCAACCCAGCGTCTTCTGCCAAGGGGAGGGAGGTGGAGCAGGCTTATATGCCCTTAGCTCTGCCCTCCCCAAACACCCGTATGCCGGGGGGAAGGGAAACTGCCTTCCCTTCAACTGTGGTGGCAAGTCGGCCCTTTCCCACCCGAAAGCGCAGCGGCTAGGGTGGGGTGCCGCTTTTGCCGCTGCAGCCATGTCTACGGCTATGGCTACTTTTCAACGGGTAAACAGCGGTACCTATGGTGGATCTGCCAGTGGGGGATGCATTGCCCACTCAGCATTGCCCACTCAGCATTGCCCACTCAGGCTGGCCCTTGGTCTTGGTGGCCTTGGGGTCAGCCGTCTGGCATATTGCCATCAGTTACACCGCACACGCAAGGCAATCTTGCTGCTGCTGTGCCACAAGCACTACTCACACCTCCTGCCATGGGGCAGGTTCAGGGAGCATTGGGACCATGGTCCCCTTGGAATCAGTCTCCACAGCCTCATTCTATCCATTCCACCCCTTGAGGTCAGTAATCTTGCGACTCCTTGGAGTGCTGCTATGCCTTATGTTTCACCTTATGGGGCTGTCCCATTCAGGGCCCTTCCATTTGGGGACATGACTATGCCTTTGGGAGATCACTTAACTCCCAGTACGAGGGAAAAAATACTTAAAGGGGAATATGTGGATGTTTTTGGCCTCCTATTCAGAGAATTGGAGAAAAAAGAGAAGGAGGACCTTGATGATAGGGAAAAGGAGCGCTTGAAGCGCAGGAAGGTGGATTGCACTTGGGCAAATTGGCTACCAGGCATGCTTATTTATGTGGGAGTGATTGCAAGGGTGCAGCCTTAGCAGTCTGCATCCTTAATTCAGTATATTGATATAATCTATAGAGGGTATTCGGACTTCTTGGGTGCTGCTTGGCTGCAGTATGACGAGGAGTTCCGTATGCGTGCTGCCCTCAATCCCAACCTGCCTTGGGATCAGGTTCACCAGCAGCTTTGGCTGCAGGTTATGTCCCCCGCCAGGCCAAATATGGGTGACCATTCGGACAGTGGCCATATAGTGCAATGGCAGCAGGCGGCGCAGAGTCCCCGCCCTCAGGCGGGGCAGTCGGTTCAACCCCGCCTGCTTTGTTGGGAGTACAGCTCCAAGGGATCTTGCTCCAGAAAGGTCTGTGGTTTCAAACATCAGTGCCTTATCTGTGGTGGCCCCCATCCTTTTGCAGCCTGTCTACGACAGCCACAAAAATGGGGAAAGAGAGGAGGCGGGGGAGGTAGTTCCCATTTGTCTGGAAAAGGGTCCCAGCCCCATACGGGTGAGGGTTCTTAGCCGCCTCTTGGCTGGTTATCCAAAGCGTCAAGATGCTCGTTCTTTGTTAGAGGGTTTTACCCTTGATTTGAGAATACCATTTCAGGGCCCTAGGGCCCCCTTTATGTCGACCAATTTACGTTCTGTTGTCGGCATGGAGGATGTTGTACGTTCTAAGATAATAAAGGAATGTAGGGAGGGGTGTGTTTTAGGGCCTTTTAGTACCCCACAAGTTCCAAACTTTAGAATCTCGCCTTTAGGTGTGGTGCCAAAGAAGGCGGTTGGTGAGTTCCACCTTATTCACTACCTTTCTTATCCTAGGGGAGGGTCAGTGAATGATGGCATTCTTGACTATTTATGTTCAGTGCATTACACATCCCTTGATGAAGCAGTCAAAGTGGTTAGGAGGTGTGGGGTTGGGGATGAAATGGCCAAATGCGACATCAAGTCTGCATTTCACATCGTGCCTGTTTATCCCGGAGATTTCGAACTCCTGGGATTTTCTTTTGAAGGCCAATATTACATGGATAGGGCCCTCCCTATGGGATGCTCTATTTCATCCGCGGCTTTTGAGCGTTTTAGCACCTTCCTGGAATGGGCCTTGACGTCTCGGCTGGAGTTCCGGGACACCACCCATTATTTAGATGATTTTCTTGATTCGGTTTTGTTTTCCCGGCCATGGCGGACGCTCCTCTCTGCAGGTCCGGGAGGAAGTGCCCGAGCAGCCTGACTGGGTGGTTGACCTGTGAGGGTTAACCCCCAGGACTGCCAGTGAGGGGGTCATGGTCCAGAGCGCTGCGGGAAGAGCTCCCTGAAGTTGATGCAGGGGGTAAATTGCCCGTCTGCTCCTATGGAGGCCGGCAGACTTGCGCAGCACAACACATGCTGGCGGGCCATGGAGAACGGCAACAAGCAGATTTAAGGTGAAAACCTGTAAGAAGCGAATCCCTTCCGTTATTCCAAGCGTATGCGAAGGATTGGTGGGAGTTGAAGCTAAGAAGGTTCAGATATCTTCCCCTTCATTGAGTTTTGGAACTTAGTTGGCGGACTCCCCCCCCCCTAAGATGGCGACAAAAAAGCAGAGCTGTGCTGTGGGCAAATCTGTTTCGGCTGCTTTGCCGGGGAAAGGAGAGTCTCTTGAAGAGATGGTTAAATGGTCGGTCGTTGAAGCTATGAAGCCCTTTGTTGATAAGCTAAATGAAATTGGTCAAAGGGTTGGCTCAGTTGAGAATGAAGTGAAAACCATTAAAGACGTAGCATCTGGGGCAGAGCAGTCTGCTCAGGAAAATGCAGTACTCATGAAAGCAACAAACAAAGAAGTAAAGCTTTTGGCAAATCAATTGATAGGGTTATAAGTGGATCGTGCTCAGACGGTATTGCGTCTTCAGAATGTGAAGGAGGAGGAAAGTGAAAACTTAAAGGGTTTGGTGTCGGAACTTTTGGCGTCATCCGCAAAGGGAACTAAAGAAGAGTTAAAAAGCGATATTCTGGAAGTCCGCCGGACATCTTCAAAATATGCAACGAAGCGCCAGTTGCCTCGCGAGATTATTATCGATTTTTCATCTAAGAAGACTCTGGGTAACAAGGTTAAGATATTGAAGGACGTTCCATTTTTAGCTCGGAAAAGAAGATTCAAATATAAAAGGTTTGCAGCTCTTCTGAGGAAGCGTGAAATAAAATACAAATGGTTATTTCCGGAAGGCATTTGGTTCAGTTATAAAGACCAAGCCTACAAGATAACATCGGAAGTACAGCTGAGGGACTTTGTGTTTAATCATCAAGAGTTCCAGCAAGGAGAGGATTTAGAATCTGAAGGGGGGAATGGGGAGGAGTGAGTGAGCGCAGCTACTGTAGCTGTTCAGAGAGAGCTGTGACCGAGATGCAGGGGGGGGGGGAAGAAGACCTGATCCTGACTGTAGTTCGTATTTTATAAGATCTACCAATCTAATAGCATATTAGAAAGTTTAACTTTAAATAATTGTATTTTGAAGGGAATGCAATACTTGTAGATGTAGTGTGTGTGTTTTATATGTTGTTTCTTCCCTTTCCCCCTGTTCCCTTTTCCCCTTTTTTGTAGTTTTTGAGGTCAGTAATTAAAAATAAAAAATTTATTAAAAAAAAATTTAGATGATTTTCTTTTCGTGGGACCACTGGGCACTGCCCAGTGTGCCTGCCTTTTAGCTGGCTTCATGGGCCTAGCTGAGGAACTTGGGGTTCCTTTGGTGCATGAGAAAACTGGGGGCCCATCAGTGGTACTTACCTTCTTGGGCATAGAATTAGATACCGTGCATCAGACTTCACGTCTGCTGCCCCAGAAGCTAAAGGAGCTGCGGGCTTGAGCGGCCTATTTTTTGGAGAGGCACAAGGTTTCCCTGTTAGAGCTCCAGCAACTAGTTAGACACTTTAACTTTGCATGTAGGGTGGTGGCACCCGGTTGGGTGTTTTTATGACGCCTTTGTGATGCCATGGGATGCCTTAGGTTACCTCATCACAGGCTGTGGATTAGCTGAGCTATGAGGACCCACCTGGTGGTCTGGCGGGAATTTTTGACTCAATATAATGGGGTAACTTTCTGGAGGGAGTGTCTCCTGTTGGAGGCAGAGTTGCAGGTGTCCTCTGATGCATCTGGGTCCACAGGTTTTGGGGTGTTTGGTCTTTTGGGCAGCCCACCAAGCCATAAGGACTCCGATCGGGTTTCAGCTCGGCCTTAGCGAGTGGGCCACGGTCGAGTGGCAGGGCCATAGAGGCCTGCGTTGGCCGGGGTTGCTGCCACTCCTCTTTGAGGGAAGATCCGGTCCATCTCCTCACATCTTGGTCATTCATCTAGGTGGTAATGACCTTGGCTTGTTTAAGGGCAAAGCTCTGTCTTTACAGGCCTGTGAGGACTTCCTGTTGATAGGGAAGTCCTGGCCTGAGGTACTGATCATTTGGTCGGCGATGCTTCCAAGCAGCTTTACAGGGGTAATGGGGTCCACCTCTCAGGGGTGGGCAACAACATATTCTTGAATGATCTACAGGAAAGGCTCAGGTTGGCCATAAGCCATCTCTGGGGTGCAAGCATCTAAGCAGAGGCTTGACTCTTTGCGTTGGCAGGTTAGGATGCCAAAATGAGTGGGTCGGTTACTCCCTTGGCACATCCTTATTGGTGAGGAATTGGGGTCTGTCCGGAGCAGCTGGTGGGCTGTACGGTAGCCAGTGGTGAGGGCAGACTGCCGCATGGCTCCCCTGTATAAGTAAGGCCCTCCTGCTGTACGGCGAGGTGCTGCAGACTTGGAGGGGGAACCATTTGCCTGGCTGCCGGGTACTGCCATTCATCAGATGGCTCACCCCTGGGGCAGTGGGGGTTCGCCAAGACAGGTCAAGGCGGAGGTCCGAGGTGACCCCAGCACTTGACCTGTACCGCTAGTTAGCTAGATCCTTTGCCGTAGTGACAAGTTATGTTATAATCAATAAAGTGGCCTGTAATGATTCCAAGTAAATGTGTGCATGTGTCTTCAAATGCTTGGTTTGAGCTAGGTGAAGAGTGGAGGTGAGAGAGGAATGAGCGAGTGATACGATTGGTTGGTTGATGACTGAGATTGGTTGTTTTTTTTTTTATTAAAACTTAGTAACATACAATATAGAACAAAAGGAACAACAGTTGCATAAATATAACGCGGTGCTGTATACAATCATGGTAGGGCAAGAGAGAGAGAACAGTAATGTAACACATAAAAAGGGAGGCACTATACATCAGTAACAACGTATAAACACAGTGTAAGATAAACATCATTTTCGTAGGGAGAGTGATAATCAAGTAAATCCATTGCATCACATAGCGAGCCTATGAATTAAATCTCAGGGTTTATAATCGTGTAATAAGGTAATTTAGAGACCAGCCATGAATTCTGGGATAGATAATCCAAAAAAGGATACCATTTTGCGTAAAATTGCGTGTTTTTAGAGGGGTTCTGCAACAATCTGATCCTGTCTGCTATCTTTTCCATCATAAGGTGATCCCACACCATTCTGTACCATATATCCAGATTAGGTGGAAAGTGCGATTTCCACCTAAGTGCAATCGCATTTTTTGCAGCTACCAAGAGAGTTCTGATCAATTCTTTCCTTAGTTGGGGAATTGCCAAATCTTTCCAGAGATCCAGGAAAACAAGTTCCGGACGTAAGGGTATCTCATAAGTTGTGATACGAAATATTTCATGGAGAGTCGTCTGCCAGAAGTCAGCTATATAGGAGCACTCCCACCAGCAATGCAGGAAAGTACCTTGCCCTCCGCACCTCTTCCAGCAAAGGGAAGACCTGGCGGGGTATATTTTCGCTAGCTTTTGAGGAGTGAGGTACCACCTGTGGATAAGCTTGTAGGTTTGGAGTCTCACACAGGTGAGATTGGTTGGTTGATGACTGAGATTGTGGATGGAGTGAATGCAATTTAGACAGAGAGAGAGAGCAAAGTGGCAGTCAGAAGAAAGCAGGCTAGCTGTGTGCTGCCTGAATATGTTGAAGTGTTTATGAGAGAAATATAACCTGTGTGGAACCTGAACTGAGCATGTTTGTGAAAGGACACTCAGTCAGGGAAAGAGAGGCCAGCTGTGTGCTGCCTGAGCAGGTTTAATATTTCTGTGAATAAGAGTCAGAGAAAGAGAGTCTAGCTGTGTGCTGCCTGATAAATTTTAAGCATTTCTGTGAGACAAATATTGAGTTAGAGAAAGAGGCTAACTGTGTGTGAAGCCTTGGAAGAGATCTGTGTGAATGAGAGTATATGAAGTAACTTTAAGAACTGAGAACCACTTTTATGAAACCAATACGCTTCTTAACTAAATAAAAGTTTATTTTGTTTTGTTATATCCCTGTGTAGCTGTCATTACTATATTCCATTACTATCCTCATGGCCGCATAGAACCACGAAGGAGCCTGACGCTTTGGGAACGTTACCAAAGGGAAAATTTAAATAAAATATCTTGGAATAAAATATTCCTGGTGGCAGCAGACTGCCCAGAGGGTTAAGGGATAAATTAAAAGAAAAATCTACCCCAAGGAAAGTAAAGGTCATAATATGGCCCAATTTTAATCCCAAGGTTTGTGTCTGCCTTTCATTTCAACTGGGGGCGGGGGCAAATCAGCCCTTTCCCTTCCGAAAGCGCATCGGCTAGGGTGGGGGCCGCTTTTGCTGCCGCGGATGAAGGGAAGGCAGTTCCCTTCTCCCTGGCATATGAGTGTTCAGGGAGGGCGGAGCTAAGGGCTTATAAGCCTGTTCCGCCTCCTCCCCTTGGCAGCAGGATGCTGGGTTGCTCGGCCCACCCACCCTCCCTATTACAGTGCAGGCTTATCCGGTCGTTGTTTGTCAGGGCCAGGTAGGAATTTTTTCTCTTTTCCCAATTGGCATGAAAGAGGAGAGGTTTTTTTTGCCTACCTTGCACTGTGGGATTTGTTTTGTGTAATTGGTTGGTGGAGCTGTACATATTTTGGCCACTGGCAGATTAGGATGGCAAAATGAGCGGGCCGGTGACCCCCTTGGCACATCCTCATTGGTGAGAAATTGGGATCTGTCTGGAGCAGCTGGTTGGCTGTACAGTAGCCAGTGGCGAGGGCAGACGGCCGCATGGCTCCCCTGTATAAGTAAGGCCCTCCTGCTGTACGGCGAGGTGCTGCATACTTGGAGGGGGAACCATTTGCCTGGCCACTGGGTACAGCCATGAATCAGATGGCTCACCCCTGGGGCAGTGGGGGCTCACCCAGACAGGTCAAGGCGGAGGTCTGAGGTGACCCCAGCGCTTGACCTGTACCACTAGTTAGCTACATCCTTTGCCGTAGTGACAAGTTATGTTGTAATCAATAAAGTGGCCCAGTTTCAATCCCAAGCTTTGTGTCTGCCTTTCATTTCAACTGGGGGGGGGGGCAAAATCGGCCCCCACCCTAGCCACTGCGCTTTTGGCCAGGAAGGGGCTGACTTATCTCCCAGTCTTTTCTTTAACTATGAAATAATTTTCCACAAATGTATATTAAATTGTTTAGAACGTATCAAACTACCCCAGAAACCTATTATCTCCCACTCACTTGTCTTGGAAACCTCCCGCAGTGTTTAGAAAGGTGTCCCCAAACCTTTTGAGCCTGCAGGCACATTTGGAGCTTTGACACACTGGTGGGCACAGTAACAAAATGGCTACTACCAAAAGACTGCTGCAGGAGGCAGAGCCAGCCACAAAATGGCAGCTACAGCTTACCTTTGGTCACATAATGAAGATCCTTGTGCTATCAAAGCAGTTTTTGTAAAAGCAGTGTTTTTAAAAAATCTGCACAGCTAATCAAAGCTCCAATAATCAATAAGAAGCTGCGCTTGACAAAAAACAACAACAACAACTCTTGGGGGCACCAGAAAAGGTGTTGGCAGGCACAATGGTGCCCATGAGCACCGCTTTGGGGACCCCTGGTTTCCAACATGGAGCCTTCTAACCACATTTAAATTCACTGGACCACCTTCAATAAATATACAATAAATATACCTTCAATAAATATACAAATACACTGTTGTTAGTTTTTTGTACATCTGTATATATTTATATTGAGTGTTTCATCCCACCTATCACCTTTATTAGTTTTCCCATTTGTTTACAGCATTTTATGGCACTTCATATGCATGCAAAAACAAGTTAATTTTACTATAGCGTAATCCCCTAATATATTCCTTCTCTGGGGTTACTGTGTGTAGTCAACGTGAATGTGGTTCACCTTCTAATTCTCTAGATTCACATGAAAGTAGACTGAGTGTAAGGAAGGATCTGCTGATAAAGTGGTGAAGCTTCTCGGAGGGCCAAACTAGATGAGAGATGATCGGTGTGTTTGCCATGAGGATACTGCTGCTGTCATTTCAAAGTCCTTTACAAATGCCACGAGGGTCCCATCCTCATTGGGCCTGCAGCATGGCACTCTTGTTTCCCTCAGCACTTTTTCAAGTGCCAAAACAGCCTGAGGGGTGTGTGTGGCCATTTCAACAACTGATAAGATGCAGGAGAGGGGGCAAGAGCACCTTAGCCCACCATGCTGTGAGCTCACTGTATTTTAAAATGACTTTAAATGACAGCCACAGGAACATTCTCACATATAGTTTGGTCTTAAGACTGGATTGAATCAGGGGATAAAGTTTATTAAAGGCAACAACATAGGTACTTGGCATGTAAAACTAGAATTAGAAAATTCAAGCAGTCAGGATAGTATAAATCATTGTCGTTGTCGGGGTGGGGTCCAACCATCCTCTAAGGAGCCTTCCTCCCATTTATGGAGTGTTCTTACAACTTAAGTAGCTCTTTCTTCAATTTGGCTAGAGACCAAACATTTCAAAACACACATATTCACAGACAGTATGCAAAGTATTCCACTCAAGAAAGAAAAGCCAGATGGCAAGAGTTAATGAAAGGATAAATCAATAGTGAGATCTACTGTTCTTAAGAGCACATAAAGCAAAGGCCGAGCTCTAAAAGCAGGGGTCTAAGTGTTTAGGCGACAAATTATTTAGAAGGTATTTACAAAAGGGAAAAGGAGCAGATGAGCATGGGGTATGTGCCATACAGCAGCACAAACATGGATGTTTTGGCATCAAACAGGGTGCCCTTGCAGGACATCCAACAAATATACCAGGTCAATTCTATTTTAGGAAAAGATTCCGGATCCAGTTATAGGATCAGTGGCTTGAGAAAACAGCATTATTTACAGGCTAGGGAAGGGGATATGGAGAGCACTGGGCTGGCTGCAGGCAAAGGGAAGGGATGTCCAAGGCCCTAAGAATGTTTTCAACTAAAGAAAGAGAGAAGAGGTCTCCAAGCAGTTCAGAAGTCTTGGCAACAACTAAACCACTCTAAATTAGATTAAACTTTTAGTGGGAGATGCTAATGTGGGCATAGTTCTTTGTAGGTCAGAGTGCTACCATAGTAGGATTTTGTTGTGGTGAAATGTCCTGATTAATTTCTTAGAGACCTTTATTAAAAGTATGATAGATAAGCACAGCACACAGCTCAATGTCTCTCTGCAACTGCTATTATCCTCAGGCATGGCCCTTCTTCTGGTACTGCATGCAGTTTTGAAGTGATAATGGCAAGGAACAGTTTAGTCAACCTGCTAACAGAACAAATCTGGACCCACATCTCAAGGTGAGTGGCAGATGGAACATAAGCAAAGTAAGGTAGCTTGACCAAGACTTAGCTATCCCATGGAGTTAAACTTCACAATTGTATCAGATCACAGTTTTAGCGGGCATACAAGGCATTGGTAACATTTATCTGATAAAATCTTAACATCTGAAACTACCCTAATTACTAAACCTGTTGTATGGATAAATGATTTGTAAAGCATCTAAAGGGCCGTGACAAATGACTAAGAATAATCCCTGCTTGATTGTTCAAGTATTGTGTGATTACTGGAATGTGAAAAAGCACTGTTGCAGATTGGCTACTATGATTTTATTACATCAGCTATTCATTTGTGGGTAGGGATCAAGCTGGGAAATGACTGCTGTCATATACATTGATTGTGTGAGATCTGTGCCTGTCCTTAGTGAATTTCCCAAATAATGGTAAAGATTTAGCTGTGCATTTCATCATTACAAAGCACTGCAGGTTTGCAATTTTAGGAAGAAGTATTGAAGGTATTTATATAGTTACAAAACATGATATACAGATTGATGATATGGATCTTATCCCTAGATTAGGGCTGAAGCTATTCTAGATACGGAGGTGCATCAGGGACTTCTGTGTCCAAAAATACTCTTTTGGAAGGGTAGAAGTATGCAAAAATTTCTCCTGTTTTATTTATTTGATTTTAAAACATGTACAATCTACTTATACTCAGATGTTTCCTCTACAATGTAAATGTCTTTGCTATATTAATTTTATGGTGAAGCTAGAGAACAAAAAGGGCACCCCCAGGAAAAAAGGACGATTCAAAGGACAAGAATCCGGGGAACTATAACAGTAAACTATCAAGAACAATTAATATATATATATTTTACATGTGCAAAGTGCTAAAGTGCAAGTGTATACAGAATCAATACAAAGTGCATGAATTACAAGCATTCAGGGGTAGTCTGTCAATAAATAATTAGTCACAACAATTCAATATATAGTCTCAACTGGTGGACAGAGAGTACGCAGAGGTGGGAGAAAAGCGTCCTGCTTGAGCTGGAAATCAGTCCATTAGTCCATAGGTCCACAGATAGGATAGGACAGGCCCTAAGGGGGCCCTAAGTTTACTGTTATAGTTCCCCGGATGTTAATTTTATGGGCAACATTTTTCATCAGCTCTCTTGTGAGTCAGCATGGCATAATGGTTAGAGCATTGGAGCAGTATTTAGGAGACGCAGGTTCAAATCCCCACTCTCCTATGGAAGCTCGCTGAGTGACCTTGGGCTAATCATATATTCTCAGCCTTGAGACCCTCTTAAACACTGCCACCTATCCAGGCCTGGGGGCTTTACAGGCAGTTAAGGGCAGTTACAACCTGCCACCTGTCTATTTACCAGTTAGAGAGCCCTGACCCAAATCCATACAGGATCCCCTCTCTCCTTTTCCTAAAGGCTCCACCAGTCAGGCATTTACTTCCCCTCACACAGCTACTGCCCAGGGCTATTGGGGAAAAGGAACTTAGGGTTATTTTCCATATATTCACTGCCACCATTTAATTAAATTTGGCCCATTTGTTGAGACCAGAGTGTTTGAGTTTGTTTTATTTCCCCTCAGCCAACAACTTCACACTAGTCAGGGTTAAAACAGAATGAAGAATAACTTTTATTCATAGCATAAAACATAAGAGTGAATGATTTCAAAACTTATAGATATATTGTAGTTAAACAGGGAAATAGAATATGTAGAATAGAATATGTAATAGAAAAGGTCTTAGCACCTAGCTATATCTCTGTTGCTTCTTTCAGTAGCTTCCAAAACCTTAGTAACTGCCTTTCCAACAGCCTTTCAATTGTTACTTGCCCAGTATTTTTCTGAGCAGAGGCGGAGCTGGAACCAGCCCTGTCTGTTACATCTTCCTCATAGGATTGTTGTGAGGATTAAATTGAGAAGGGGAAACTGTTTTGGCCACTTTTGGTTCCCTTTGGGAAAAGTGGGATATAAATGAAGTATATATATATACACTTCATTATTATATATATATTTCCCCTAAAGTATATATATATATAGTGTATATATAGTATATATACTATATATATATAGGGGATATATATATATATACTATATATATATAGGGGATATATATATATATATATATATATATATATATATATATATATATATATATATATATATATATATATATATATCCCCTAAAGTGTGTGTGTGTGTGTATCCCCTAAAGTATGTATATGTGTGTGTATGTGTGTGTGTGTATATATATAGTCTACTCTTCTTGCTGAGAATCAAAGTGGATTAGAAAATTTAGCAACAAGAACAGTATATGACACAAACTGTCATATACAAAATTATACTAAGTTAAAAATAGTGCAATAGAAATAGTATAAGACACGACATAAATACAAAAACTGGATTATGGAAATTGAAAAAAAAAATGCAGTAAAGACAAAATAGGCATACAAAAAACAGTGCCACAAGATGTAGCCCTTCTCCCCTAAAGTATTCTGTTTTAGGCATTCAGCAGAGCAATAGGTGTGTGGAAGCCTTCTTAACCTCTTCAGATAGGCCATTCCAGAGAGAATTCTCAGGTATGAACAGCTGCTGATTTTACCCATTTGCAGCTGTCATTGTGGGTCCTATTGGGAGAGCATATGTGGATCCTAGGCTGTGAAGGGCTTTGTAGGTGATAGTCAATAATTTGAATTAAACTTCAAAATTAATTGACAGCCAGTGTAACAGTTGTAATGTGCATCTAATTCCCAATAATGATAGTGCTGTAACATTCTGTGCTAGCAGGAGTTTCTGAGTTGTCTTTAAGGGTACACTCATGTAGACTCATGTAGCTGGTATTATAGTAGTCTAGCTTCAAGGTTATTGTGGCATGGCCAGATCAACCTGGTCAAAAAACGGAACCATCTTTGAGGAAAATGAAGAAGATAAAGGGCTTTTTTGGAACGCTGAATTAACTTGCTTCTCCAGTAATTGGACCCCTAGACTCTTAACTCTCAGTGAGTATCAACTGAACTCTGTCAAATGTGGAAAGCCCAATGCCCTCCAAGACCTTTGCCTGACATGATCACTGTCTTGTCAAGATTCAGTTTCAGCTTGTTCTCCTTTAGCCATTAAACCAGAGCAGCCAGGCACTCTCAGTGATTCTTATGACTTCAAATCTAGCAGCTGTAGGTATTCCCAAAGGATTCTGAACATCTGTTTCATGAGGAATTTTTTTTTATTTTAAAGCATTTCATCTAGGATACTAGTGACCTTTCACTTTAAATGAACATATAACCATAAACCATCTGCTTTCATAGTAGGATCTGTGATGTTACTAGTACTCACCCATTTGATATGCTAGGCAAAAGAATAAGCAAAAGTGGATTATTTTGTATAATATTTGGGATCTATTCCAGTTGTTTGCATATAAACTCTTCTACAGTAGACCCTTGATATTCACAGGAGTTCCATTCCTGGGATCAGCACAAATACTGGAGGAAGGAGGGTGAGTGGACTGGAAAGGGCCCTTTCTACACACCCTTCAGCTTGACTGCAGCATTGTGTCATGTATCAGTGGCCACATCACCTGCCTGTGCTGGGCAAGTTGTCATGGATATAGCTAGAACTATAGAACAGTTGCTAGATATGAAAGAAAGTCACAGAAAATTATTTTGCACACAGAAATAGGGCTAACCCAGGCTCATAACTAGAGATGGGCACGAACCGAAATACGAACCAAAATTAAGCACGAACCAGGCTGGTTCGTGGTTCATGAACCATGGTTTGTCAGATCCCATTTCTGACGAACCGTCATGAACTTTAGGCTGGTTCAATGGTTGTTGTGGGTTTTCCGGGCTGTATTGCCGTGGTCTTGGCATTGTAGTTCCTGACGTTTCGCCAGCAGCTGTGGCTGGCATCTTCAGAGGTGTGGCACCAAAAGACAGAGATCTCTCAGTGTCACTGAGAGATCTCTCAGGCTGACACTGAGAGATCTCTGTCTTTTGGTGCTACACCTCTGAAGATGCCAGCCACAGCTGCTGGCGAAACGTCAGGAACTACAATGCCAAGACCACGGCAATACAGCCTGGAAAACCTACAACAACCATCATTCTCCGGCCGTGAAAGCCTTCGACAATTTAGGCTGGTTCGTTTGGTTTGGTTTTTTGGTTCGTCACTGCGGACAGCCCGGCGCCAATCAATCAGTTTCCTAGGCAACAGGGGATGAACTTCCTGCAGACTTTCTGCTGACCCGGAAGTGAACTTCTGCTGGCCCAGAAGTGATGCTTTTCTGACCTGGATGTGATGTTTTCACGAACCAAATGAACCAGTTCGCGAACCAGGGTCAGGTTCATGAAAGTTTGTGGTTTGTGAAATTTAACGAACCACATGGTTTGTTTTTTTTCTGGTTCGTGCCCATCTCTACTCATAACTAGACAGGGCACAAAGGGTATCTAGAGGCCTAGAAAAGAACAACCTGGGAGAGGGGCATAGAGTTACACAGTTGTATTGCCATGTGTAGATTAGAAGAGTCATCTAGCTCATATCAATATACACAAATCAATATACATAATGTACCAAGGTCCAGGAGCAGTGAGTATCTGAGAATGGCAGGAATGTCTAACTTCATAGAGGCTGGCAACATTATTCAAGGATAGATATATTGGTGGAGGGCCAAAAGATATCCAGATGTATGAGAAACTTGTAATCACTAATTTTACATATACTTTGTGAAGATAAGAAGTAACAAGAATGAACTATTGTTACATGTTTTAAGAAGATGTTTCATATATGAATAACCCTGCCTGGTGTATTAATTCATAAGATGTTATTCAAGAATTTGAGTCTTTGAAACAGGATAGACAGAGAAAGTTTTGAAACCCTATAAATATGACAGGCAAAATTGATTGAAAGCTTCTTCTTAGTTTTGAAACCCTATAAATATAACAGTTTTGAAATCCTATATGACAGGCAAAACTGATCAAAAGCTTCTTCTTAGAAGGAGTTCCTTGCCTGTGATCGTCGTATCTTTGGGTAAGATACTTTTCTGGGGTTATGTAATTGCTTTCCCTTAATGATCTATGTCGTTAAAATGAATGGTATGATTTTCTCTTGATTGAGTTGTGCTGAATAATTATTTTGCAATAATAAAGGTTTCAGATGGAATCAGAGACTCCGTAATTGTATTGCTTGTGTACAATACCCCGTAATGAACCTATAACGTGTAGTGTACCTCTTGTCAGGAGTTAAATGATTTGATATAGGAAAGCTAATAGGAGCTTGGGGCTTCTTAAGTGCACGCTGATTCTGAATCAGGCCTGACCAGAGTCATCCAGAACAAAGTCACAATGCTGAAAATGAACATCACCACACAGGTGGGTGCCAGGTAACTCATTAAGTGCATACACTGTCCTGCATAGACATCATTTTGAGAAGTCAACAATCGTACAGAGGCAGGGTGGAAGGTCATGTGCACAAGACTAGCTATATCATATGGTTGCATCATAGACTGGGATGAAGTGTAAGAACAGAGTTCCGACACTTTTTTCTAACTGAACATCCACCATACCCAATAAAAAGATCTCTGGTTTCAATTGAACTTTAATCTTTAAAATCTTCTGGACTGATCATTGTATTTGTGTCCAAAAGGTTTTTGCTTTCTTACAAGTCCACAACATATGAAAAAAATGATACTTCATGTTGAACACATTTCCAGCATAAGTTCAACACACCGTTATACGTTCTAGTCAGTTTTCTACGTGGATGACTGATCTGGTTGCTTTGAATGACCAGCGAGACTGTCTCCAAGTTTATTTCTACTCTTCCTTTTCTTTCAATTTTTCATTTTTTTTAATTGGAAAAGGGGACCCAATCTGTCAGTCTCCCATCTTTATTGGTCAAGAATAGAAAAAAGATGGAGAACAAATATCAACCTCCCCCAAAGCTCTCTCAGACTCTTGTACAACCATTTCTCTATCTGCCACAAATTGGGGGAGGGGAGGATTTTGCATATCTCTGGCTGTCTCAAGTGCAAAACATTTTGGCCCTGGTTGATTATAGTTAGATGCTGAATATCATGGTATGCAAATAAATTGCTTCCTTGGTGCTGCTTGGTGCTGCTCTCCTGTTTGGGTGCCAGCCTGCTTCTAAAGCAGGCTTCTTCACTTGCAGTTTTCTGCCTTAAAAGTCAATGAAACAATAAGCACATGCAGCCTCCACTTGCCTACTTCAGGATTTGTTAACACCAACCCCCTTGTTTGTTTGTGCTGGGAACTTGGTGAGTCAATGGTTCAGAGAGAGGACTGTATTCTATTTGATTTTGGTGGCTTTGAGTGCAAAAACAGGTGCCCCAGAGGCTCCTATTGGTCCCCCTCTTCTTCCCTATGGAAAAGAACGGCCATGATAACCACAAGTACAAAAGAAAACTTTCAAGTCTGACCTGGTAACACCCCACCAGAAAATGGCCCAATCATGGTAGACATTAACTCAACAGTCATGGATATGAAAATGGAACAGTAATTTTCAAAATGCACACCCCCTAGTTTAGAATTGCTGCTAGAGAAGCAAGTTAATGCAGGTGCAGAAAAAAACACTTTCTTTCAATTCAGCCTAGCCTGCAAGATACCTCCTAACTTGACATGGCTGAACTGGCCACCAGATCCATGCCATGCTAGCATCAAGTCTACACTACTGCAACACAGTCAACATAAGTTGCCCTTAAAGTCAATTTGGAGACTCCAGTTAGTACAGAATGCCTCAGCTTAGTTATTATTGGTTGCTAGGCAGAGCATGCATAATACTCTAATTCTGCAATCATTCGTTCATTGCCCATCAGTTACTAAGCTCAGTTTAAGACACTGGTTTTCACATATAAAGCTCTTCTTAGCCTTAGTTTATCTTACCTGCTGGACCATGTCTCAACAGATCATCTCTTATCTGAGCAGGGCCTTCTGCAGGTGCCACCCTGCAAATGGGCAATATCAGCAACTGCCCCATATGTGCATTCTCTATTGTGTCTCCATCTTTCAGAATGGCCTGCCTTATGAGGTTGTGAAGGCTTCCACTTTTCTGACTTACTGCAAAATATGCAAAAATGAGCTGTTCAGGAGGACTTCTTTGCACAGGTAAGATGGTTGTACAGTAATGGAATGGTTCAGAAACATGGTTTGTTAAAGAGATAGAGACTGTGTAGTATACTGCTGTGTTCTGTCTGTTGCTTTAAGCAGGCTCCTCCTAGATAATTTCTACATCATTTAACAGGTCATGTTTATGCTTTGTTTCAGGTTTGTTTCAGCTCTGTTCAGGATGGATGAAGGCCTTTTTATTTGTGGCCCATTCCTGTGGAACGTTCCCCCAGAGCAGCTGAGTTAGAATGCTTCTGTACTGCTTTTTAGAAGCTACAGCAAAGCAGGTTGTTTTTAAAAGGCTTTTTATTGAATGGATGTGATAGTGATTATGAATATTTTTGTTTCATCAGTAATGTGATACCAGAGTGCCTAGTAGTGCACATATAACACCAGTATTGCGCCTGCTACATTGGTTACCTGTGGAGTGCCGAATCAGATTTAAAGTTTTGGTATTAACTTATAAAGCCCTATGCAGACTGGGACTTACGTATCTTTGGGGCTGCCTCTTCCCATATGTGCCCCAGAGGGTGCTTTGATCTGGAGAAAAACAGCTATTAATGGTCCCTGGCCCCAGGGAGGCCTGCTTAGCATCGACTAGAGCCAGGGCCTTTTCGGTCCTGGCTCCAACCTGGTGGAATGCTCTGTCTAATGAGCCCAGAGCCCAGCAGGATTTGTTATCCGCTGGGCCTGTAAGACAGAGCTCTTCCGCCAGGTGTACGGTTGATGCTGGGTAGGGCCCCCACCAGCCAAATTTGAATAGAACAAGGCCTTCCCTATCTGAGCATCCACCCCAAAGAAATCTCTTTTAAAGTATCTTTTAGTGATGGTTGCGTGTTGGACTGGGTCAAACTAGTTTGTGCTGCTATGTCTTAAACATTTATATTGTATTTATAGTGGTTTTAATTGCGGAATGTAATTTTAAAGTTTTATGAATGTAATCCATCCTCAGCCTGCTGGTGTGGGGAGGGCAGAATAGAAATGGAAGATAGATAGATAGATAGATAGATAGATAGATAGATAGATAGATAGATAGATAGATAGATAGATAGATAGATAGATAGATAGATAGATAGATAGATAGATAAAATAAAGATGTGATAACTTTAATTTGGTTATAGGCTATGTACTTGGATGTCTGTCTTGTTTTTATTACTGAGCTGTGCATATAGTTTTGTAAGCCACTTTGGGCTCCTTTTTAGAGGAGCAGTAGGGTATCAATCCTCATATTTAAGTAAGGAAATAGGTAATTTGCTTCCTAGGAAACCTTGACATATACTGAATATCCCGCGTTCTTGAGCAGAGTCTTAAATAATTTGAGTGTCTTTCATGCTATTTTGTTTCTTCCTCCTCCTTTATTCTTTTATTCTTAAATTTCAGAAACCATTTTAACGGGTGGATTAAGGATTCTTGTGGATTTGCGGAAAGCATCTATGTTCCATCTTTATTTTACTGAGTTCCAAGGTCACTCCCCAAGATGTGCCCACCAAAAGGAAGGTGCTTGCCACAGCATCTTTTTATTTGAGAGACAAAATTATGAGAGCTCTTTTTTGCAAACCAACAGGGAATCTGAAAAACATGCAGTGTTTATGAAGGCAAATGTTTGGGTAATCATAGAAGTTGCATACAATGCTTGTCAGTTAGCAGGAGACATTTATTGTGTGCTTGCCAGCTTGGGAAAAAGTTGTCACATAAAGGATTGATGCAAGATATTGCGTTAATAGATGATAGACTGGATTTGTGTTTTGTTCAGTGTTGACTTGAACAGAAATCAAGAAATGTCTCTTTTAAGAGCCCAGAAGAGTGGCAATAATGGAAATGATGCTTATATTTGTTTTTACTATGAATTGGGCATTGTGAAAAGAAGCAATAACACCTCTGGAGCTATGCAATCTAAAGCAAACGGAGGAATGAGAGTAAATAAATAATCTGATTTTTATTTTAAAATGCACTAATAAGTTTTATACATTGAATGCTCAGTCATTTAGAATAAAACAGATAAAATTGAGGAAGATGTGTAAAAGGAAAGCAAGATATGAGCTTACAGCTCTTTGGAGCTTCCCTCCCATTGTACAACTTGACTTGTAAGGGTGTTTCATGCCTTGGAAAGAGGCACAAGTATTTTGCTGGAATGAAAAAATGTATTAAGTGGTCCATATGGAACACTACAGCTGCTCACATATCTTTTGAAATGTTTTTACATTTGTATTCTACCTTTCTTCTGACGTGGAGCTCAGGGCACTATAAGCGATATTCTTGGCAGGTTTGTCATCTAGCCTATGGCCAGACCTATATGTACTGAAGTACTAAAAGCTCCATAAAACAGCAACAAGCAATAAAATAAGTCAACAGTGAAGCTGTTTACTGTGGTGAATTACCATGGTTCTACTCATTGTTTATACTATTTTGTATAAAAAGCCTTTATCTTTCTAAAAGATAACGCTCATCCTTTGTCTCTTAGAAGAGACTTCTTCAGATGAGCTTGTCAGGGTTTCCAGGTCCTCCCTATCAACCCTGGAGTCTTACCCCTTGCTGACATTGTTGATGTCACGATGTTGCCAGTGACATGCTGACATCACACCTGTGCACACAGAAGGGATGTCAGTATGTTGTTGCAGGTGCACAGGTGTTTTGTAAAGACTCTATGGTTTTACCATAATGCTTTTGGGAATATGCAGATCATCTCTTGCTTCTTCCAGTTTAACCCAGATGAGGCATTGGCACGCCTCTACTGTGCCAGGCCTTTCCTCACTTTTTCCCTCTCCCAAATTTTTCTTGCCCATTTGTTCGGCAGTGGCAGGCATCAGAAGGGATTGGAGAGAGATTGCCCACCATAAACAGGAACCTGGCAAACCATTCTTAATATACCTCATGAGATTGTTCTGCACATCATGTGAGAACTAGAGATGGACACAAACTGGGAAAATTCTCCATTTGTTGCATTCCACAAATCACGAACTTTCACGACCTTAACCTGGTTCATGAACCGGTTCGTTCAGTTCATGGAAATGTCACTTCCGGGTCAGCAGAAGGTCTGCAGAGAGCCCATCCCCCTGTTGCTTAGGTAACTGATTGATTGGTGCCAGTCAGTCTGCAGTGACGAACCAAAGTACGAACCAAATGAACCAGGCTAAAATCTGTCACGGTTCGTGAGAAATGAGCTCCCACGAAGCACCAGTTCACAAGCCACGAACCAGCCTGGTTTGTGACGAAATTCAGTTCATATTTCAGTTCGTACCTGCCTCTAGTGAGAAGCATGAATATCAAGCATGAGCTTCTTAAAGGGGCAAGTTAAAAAATCTAGCATTGGTGCCCCATATCAGAATCAGAATAGCCTCCGATAACTATGGTACATGAAGCAAGGCCTTCCTTGTTGAAGTTATTCAGGTTAACATAGGACTAAATAATCTCTACGAAGATCTTTGATAAGTATAGACAAAGAGAGGACTTGGGGCTAGCAAGATAATCCTTCATATGCAATATTCACCTAGAGAATTTGTGTGCTGTTCAGTCCTCTTCATTCTTTTCCTGAGACTGTTTCCGATGTCCATCAGAGTTACTGGATCTATGATTTGGGCAGCAAATGTCCTTGATTCATTTTTTTCTTTTTGCTAATTCATCAGGACACATATAAATATCTGCAAGAAGTATTTATGGAATTTAAAAAGCTCTGCCCCTGGCTTTCATGCTCACTCATCCTTAACCCTGTTAGAATTAAGAGATATACATAATAAATGATTCATTATGAGTAATTATCTCTGGAGATTTTTTTAATCTTATCAAACCATACACTATGTCAATCATAAGCTAAGTCTCACATGGAATTAAATTTAATAATCATCCACTTTTAAGTTGTGTATCTCATTTAAATCATACAGTTTTTTGGGGAAAGGACTCTGAAAGTAACTCTGGTTCTCGGTGCTTCCAGGAAGAAATACAATGGTGCTTTATTTTAATCCATTGACAGCCACATTAGCTGTCAACAGTACAACCCCTAGAGTCTTAGAATTTCTCATAAACTTTTATCAAGAGCAAATCAATCATTTCTGGGGAGAAGAAACATCTAGATCCCAGTGGTTGAGTACAAACTTCAAAGAGATGAATGTATTAAATGAGATGTTTGATCATGTGAGTGTGTGTTAATACTTGTTTTCATTGAAAAACTGAATTGTAACAAAGGACTCTAAGCAAATATTATTGAAAGATTATATTTATAATACACCTTGTGGTAAATATTAAAAACATTGTACAAAATATTAAATTGACAAAAATGACATTCTAATGAAATATTAAAAGGCAAATATTCTCTATTAAGCAAACTACTTCCATTAAGGTTAACTGGAAATGTGAAGAAAATTGCATTCACAAAAAAATACTTTCAGTATAATTAATCTGTTAGGTTATAGGACTGCAGGAGTGGACAGAGGGATTATAGTGGCCAACAAGCTAAACAGGAGTCAATAATGTGATGCTGTAGCAAAAATGGAAAATGCTATTATAAGATCAATTGATGAACATCGATGATAAGAGATAGCTCTGATTTACTGAAGAGGATTAGATTTGGGAGGAAAGATTTCTAGCTAGGGGACCACCTGACCAATAGAAGAGATTGTGGTAAGATGTAGATCAAGATGGGTAGCCATGTTAGTCTGTCTATAGCAACAGGAAAGAGCAAGAGTCCAGTAGCACCTATAAGACTAACAAAATTTGTGGCAGGGTATGAGCTTTCATGAATCACAGCTCACTTCTTCAGATACAGCTAGAATGTGACTCCATCTGTCCTTATATCTTGGAGAGTGGAGTGATTACGGAAGCTGAATGATAATAGCCAGTGAATGAATAATAATAATAATAGATTTATATATTGCCCTTCAGGACAACTTAACACCCACTCAGAGTGGTTTATGGGGTATATTATTATTATTATCCCCACAACAATCACCCTGTGAGGTGGGTGGGCTGAGAGAGGTCCTAGAAGAGCTGTGACTGACCCAAGGACACTCAGCTGGCTTCAAGTAGAGGAGTGAGGAATCAAACCCGGTTCTCCAGATTAGAGTCCCACTGCTCTTAACCACTACCCCAAACTGGCTCTCCAAACCGAATGACAATAGCAGCCATGATTGAATAGGGTGGAGTATGCAGAGGGGTAGTGGGTGTGGAGAAATCAGCATTGGTAATGAGAAAGGAAGTCTCTATCACAGTTCAGTGGATGCATTGCCTTGAGCTTCGTTATCAGTTGCAGAGAGATTGCTGAATTGCATCTGATAACAAAGCTCAAGACAATGCATCCACCTGGACTGAATTGTATCATAGGCTTCCTGTCTCATTACCAATGCTGATTTCTCCACACTCACTATCCCTCTGCATACCCCACCCTATTCAATCACAGCTGCTATTGTCATTCACAAGCCTCCCCCCCTCCCCAACTCCTTAGGTCTAGGTTATTGACTGTACTGATCTCACACTATGTAATGTTCCTTGAGTCTCAGTGAGAAAGGTGGACTATAAATGACATAAATCTTCGGGACCACCTCTCCATGTACGTTCCCCAGAGACCGCTTCGATCAGCGGATAAATGTTTACTGGTGGTCCCCGGCCCTAAGGAAGCCCGCCTCGCTTCAACCAGGGCCAGGGCCTTTTCAGTCCTGGCCCAGCCTGGTGGAACGCTCTGTCAATGGAAACCCGGGCCCAGTGGGACATATTATCGTTCCTCCGGGCCTGTAAGACAGAGCTGTTCCGCCAGGCGTTCAGTGGTTGAAGGGGGCGGTGCCATGTCGGCCTTCCACCTTTGGGGTGGGGGAGGGTTCTCCCCACCATTGCACTTGGTTAATTTATTTCATTATTGTTTTGTATATTGATTTTAGTATTGTTGTTTTTTGTTTTTATCGATTTTAAATTGTTCACCGCCCAGAGCCCCTGGGATGGGCGGTATATAAATTGAAATATAAATAAAATATAAATAAAATAAAAATAAAAAATAATAAAAAGGCCAGCAGATTAAGAAATGCTGAGGATCAGATAACGGTACCTGATTTTCAGTTGACATGAATTTCACCTAATGGAATTCAGTGAAGGAAGTTCAATTAGCACAGACCCAAATACATATACATATAGTGCAATAAAGATGCATATATTCAGACACATGCGTTATAGGGAAAAAATACCAATACAGCTACAGGCCTGCAGTAAAAAAAACCTTTAGGCTAATGTACTTATAGAGACAGAGAGGGAGGGTAGGGGTGCATGCTTTTCATGTGGAAGGTCCTAGGTTTCAGCCCTTGGCACCTCCTAGTTGAAGGATCTCAGTTAACTGATGTTGAGGAGGAAAAATTCTGTGTCTGGGTGTCTAAATGGAATAGAAATCTGACTCAGTATAAAGTAAGTTCATATGGTCATCCTACCACTCATTGCTTTGGGGTCTCCCAGCTCAAGACTGTCATCTCCCAGACCTCCCTTGCGTGTCTTCTCTTTTCCTACTTAGCTATTCTCATCCCTAAGGTCCTGTATGGGATTGCCCCTCTTTTTGAATGAGCTAAACATCCCACAAATTAGTTACATTCTTGCCATGTATCTGAAGCCTGATCAATTTTGGCTACATGAATCTGAAAAGTGCCTAGTTTTATTTTTTTAATAAAACTAATATTTTGAAGAGGAGATGAAATTAGAGGTCAAAGAATGAATTATTATTCACCTCTGATGAGTCATTATGGAATTGGGGATTTGCATATGCTCTTTGACTGACTCTTCAAAGGTGAATAATTGACTAATGGATACAAAGGAGGCCATTACTTTCCCCTCACCAGCTTGGGGCAAAGATTATGCAATGTCACAACCAATCATGGTGGTTGTTCTGATGGACAGTCCCTTTGTGTACACCTTTTCTTGCAAGCCATAGGAACTAATTGGTTTGTGGTTTGAAATGCAGGCTTAGCAGGTCACTTTTTGAGTTTTGCTTCAAAATTATAAACCATTTGACAAAAGCAGAGAACCCCATTTGTAAGAGGCTGTTTTTGCCAAACATGAAAAGGAGATTTTCAATGAAAGTTTTTTTTAAAAAGGTATCTTTTAAAAAGCAACACTGTGGAAAATGTTGCATTTTTAATCTTTAATAACAGAATGTATTTTTCTTTTCCACACATGTGTTTTTACAAATGTTGGGCCATTATTCTAAATTCAATTAAATAAATAAATAAACCAACTCAATATCGCTTTATAGAAAAAGTTAAAAACAACATTAGCCCAAGGACTTTCACAAAGTCATGAATAAATTAAATGGAAATATTTATATTAATGTTGGGCATAGTGCACCAAATTTTGCTGCTGTATAATCATCATTTAATATGAATTGGACTTACATAGAAGGAAATGGTGAGGGTGGGGAGGCAGCAACAAGAATCAAAAAGGGGAGAAATTCAAAAGATCCTATGCAAAATAATTCTATTTGTTAGCTTAAGTGCTTCCCAAGATCTTACCTTGTTTTTAGTTGCCTTGGTGAGTATACATTGCTCATAATGCATCAAACAAGATCACTTCAAGTATTTCAGTTAATAAACAGCACTGCTTTAATATCTTTTGAGGTTCTTCTTTTTATTTGTTGACTTCTGAAGTAGGGTTGTCTGCTAGCGGCTGGCACCTGACAGGAGACAGGGGTGTGGGGACATGGGAGGGCACTGTTGCTTTGACAGCCTGATGTCACTTCTGGGATAAAGCTGGAAGTGATGTCACACCATTGACATAATTCTCTAGGATTCATTGTGATGGTAGTTTCTGGCTCATTTCCTTCCACCCCACCACCAAGTGGTGTATTCTAAATTCATACAGGATCTGAACATCTGCTGTAGAACAGCTCAGGGGATTGCATCCTACTGAGAACTTCTATTTAGTTTCAAAAACTTGCCTTAATTGCCAGAACAGCAATAATTCTTTCATCAAAGTACAAGTCCTGTTTATCAGAAATTACTTTAAAAGTTTCAGGTGGGTGTAGCCGTGTTGGTCTGCAGTTGACCTGGATCTTACTTTAGTAGTACATCTGCATTGAAAAAGGCAAGTGAGGATTCACAAGGAAACTGAGGGGAGAGGGAATTCTTTGCTTCCTCCTCTCTCCACTTCTTTGTCACTCTTCCCCCCTCATTATTTCTCCCCATCTTCACTGTCCCTCTTCCATTCACTGGCTGCTCCCATGGCTCAGGATTCTCCTCCTCCCCACACCCACCTCCAGCACTGGCACCTTGTTGACTCCCATGCCTCATCCCCGTCAACTTCCTGTGCTGTTGCCTTAGAACTGGTGAGGAGGAGCAATAATGACTCCTGCATCCCCTCCCCCACTCACATCCAGCATTGCCACCACAGCTGCAAGTTCCTTGTGGGTCCTTGCATGTATATTCTAATTCTCAACATAGCTAAATCTGACGATAGTTAAATCCAGAGACTGGAGCAGTGAAAGGATAATTTAATTTAATTTATTAGATTTATATTCTGCCCTTTCCATGTCAGCAGGCTCAGGGCAGATTACAATTTACACACAAATTTAAAATTACATCTAACAATTCATACAACTTAAAATTATACATTGTAAAACATCCACAAATTAAAATATATACACACACATATATATATATGCATATATGTGTGTATATACATATACACAGCGGCACAATAAAATACACTATACATATTCACAGGGCACCACTCTTTAGCCATCACCAGAGCATTACAGAGGATATTCAACAGATGGACGATGTTGCTAGTGGGGAGGACCAACCCATACTTGACCGGACAGGGGGGCTCCGCCTAGCACCAACCATACACCTGGCGGATAAGACAGATCTTTCTACAAACTTGAAAAACACCCCAGGTTTGCAGAAAAATCTGGAATCTTAGAGACCAAATTGTGTGTGTGAAAACCACAAAACAATAAAAGGAGTGCCCGTAACATTAAGAAACTGATATACTTAGTGGCCATTGCTAGGCAACCCCAAAAATTTTGCCAGCAGTCTAAGCTTGGTTTCTTACAGTAAAAGGCAGGAGGAGGTGGCAAAATTTTCCAGGGTTGTTTTGGCCTTTGAGGCAGAACTCAATAGGGCCAGTCCAGGCAGAAACCATCAGGCTAATGGCTATCACCTGACCTGCATGGCTCATCTAGGACCAGCTGCTTGATACTCTCACAATTTTGTGAAGTAGTTAACCTATTGACTGGTTATGGTCATTCAATAGGCTGCAAGATAGATGGATATTTGAACTCAGGACATTCCTGCCTACTCTACCACCTAGTCCATCTCCATCTCTTCCAGAGCTCATGATGACATTGAAGATGGATATAAAGGCCAAACCCTGACAGCCTTTGCCACAGAGCAAGCCATCTTCTTTTTGCAAAACAGTTAAGTGGATATTAATGTTCTGCTGTGTATCTAGAAAATTATTTTCCATTTCACCACACCACCTTCAAACTCTCATGGAAGCTCTCTCCCAAACCTCAGGAGTAGGCAATTCTCCATTGGACCTGAAGCTGCAATATCACCAAGTCTTCTCAGCCTTCTTATTCCCAATCTTGGCATTTGTGGATGAGGAATAGGGCAGATTGTCCTTAGTTGGCCTTTTCTTCTAGGCATTCACTTTCCATGATGCAGCTGGGATCTGGGAAAGATAGGGGTTGCCTTCATCTGGACAATTAGGCTACCACAATGTAACCCAATGGTTATTAATAACATAAAACTATAAGACCATAAGAAGAGCCTGCTGGACCAGTCCAATGGTCCATTTAGTCCAGCACACAGTGGCCCACTTGCCCTCAAGGGCCAAACAAACAGGCTATCCCATGCTGCTGCCTCCCAGCACTGGTGTTGAGAGTTTTGTTGTACGTGAAGAGGAAGGCTCCCTTCAGACACCATGGTTAGTAGTCACTGAGACGCTTTGCTCCATGAATCTGACTAACCCCCTTCTAAAGCAATCTATGCCTGTGGCCATCACTCCCTCCACTGACAGTGAACTCCACGGTTTAATTAATCATTGAATAAAGAAGTACTTATTTTTGTTTGTGCTAGATCTATTTCCCAACCATTTTGTTGAGTAACCCTGAATTCCAATACTATGGGACAGGGAGAAAAAGCCACTTTCTTTACTCCACGCATGATTTTATAAACCTCTGTTTTATTTTCCCTTAGCTGTCTTTGTTCAAGACTAAAAATTCCCACTCTTGAGCCTTTCTTCATAGGAAAAGTTCTGCAACACTTCGTTGTCTTCCTTGGTACTTTTTCCAGCTCTGCCATATCTGAGATAGTGACAAGAACTGCACACAGTATTTCTTTTTCGCTGCTGCTTCTGCTACATACTGGGTAGACATCTTCATCAAGCTTTCCACTACAACCCCAAGTTCTCTTTCAGTCTCAGCCTCAGCCAGTTCAGACCCCAACAGCCTATATTTAAAATTAGAAGGTTTTGCTCTAATGTGCTTCACTATACCCTTACCCACACTGAACTTCATTTGCAGCATTGTTGCCCACTCACCTAATTTACAGAGATCCTTCAATAGCTTTTCATAATCTACCTTTGTTTTCACCATCCTGAATAGTTGGGTATTATCTGCAAACTTGGCTACTAAACTACTCCAATTCCAAATCATTTCCAAATCCAAATTAAATAGCACCAGTCCCAATAACAACCCTTGTGGGACCCCATTGCTCACTTCCCTGCATTGCAAGAACTGTCCATTTATTCATATTCTCTGCTCCCTGCCATGTAAGCAACTTTTCATCTATAAGAGGACCTGCCCTCTAGTCTTTGGTGAGGTACCTTGTCAAAAGCCTTTTGGATGTCCAAATATATGGTGCTTACCAGATTGCCCTTATCTATGTGCTTATTAATAGAGATAAGCACGAACCTAAATATGAACCAAAAAAACCCACGAACCAGCCTGGTTCGGGGTTCACTAACCAGGGTTTGTGGAAGCTCGTTTCCATGAACATCCACGAACTGGGCTACTGGTTCATTTGGTTCATATTAAAGGGCCAGTTTAACTGGCCATTTCCCCAGGGGAAATGGCCATTTAAATTTTTCCTGCCACTTGCAAGTGGCAGGTTCCTTTAAACTATCAGCAGGTAGGCAGCAGAGGGGAAGGCCAAAAAGGGGTGGGAGGGCCCTTTTTGGCCTCCTCTGCTGCCCTGTGGGCACGCAGGACAGCAGAGGAAGCCAAAAACGGCCTTTCTGCCCCTCAAATGGCAGTCACGGCTACCATTTAAGGGGCGGAAAGAGTGTTTTTGGCCTTCTCCTCTTCTGCGTGGGCCTGCAGGGCAGCAAAAGAGGTCTCCACTACTCCAGCATCAGAGGGAAGGTAAGTGGGGGGCTGGGGCTTGGGGGGGTGAGGGGCTGGGGCTGGGGGCTCAGGTTTGGGCCATTTAAAGGGCCCTACCTTGCAAGTGGCAGGTCCCTTTAAGGTATCAGCTGGCAGGCAGGGGGGATTCCCCTGCTTGCCAGCTGATAGTTTAAAGGGTCCTGCCTCTTGCAAGTGGCAGGAAGGGGCCCTTTAAATGATTAAATGCCCCTTTCCCTACTGGAAATGGGAATTTAAACCCCACGAACTGGTTTGTAACTGGGCCAGTTCAGTGCAGTTCGTGGTTTGTAGAAATCCCACGAACCTCGAACCCTATGGTTTGTTTTTTTCTGGTTCGTGCTCATGTCTACTTATTAACCTGCTCAAAGAACTCCAAGAGGCTGGTGAGGCAGGACTTCTTTTTGCAGAAGCCATGCTGATTTTCTCTCAGAGGTCTTTGTTCTCAATGTACTTAATAATTGTCTCTTTAATATCAGTTTCTACTAATTTACATGGTACAGATAATAGGTTAACTGGCCTGTAATTTCCTGGATCAAGTCTGGATCTAGTCATCCAGCACAGAGATTGATTTTGGCAAGTAGTTACATATACTTATTAGTGGATCAACAATTTCACATTCGAGTTCTTTAAGAACTCAGGTGTGTGCCATAAGCAATCTGCAGATTTATTAGTTTTCAGCTTGCCTAGCCCTAGAACTTCATCTCAGCACTTCAATTTGACTCAGTTCTTCAGATACCCTTCCAAAAACAGTGACTTTTGTATGTGTATGTGCCCCACATTTCCCAGACTGTCTATTTTTTGACCTCAGCACATTGTGAGAATGATGTGAGTACTTCAGATATTTGCCATGTGAGATCTAAGCGATATTATTAGCATTTCCCCACCCAGACCTTTTCCTCACTTTCTATCTGGGACATGTGGATATGTCCTAAATATGGGAAATTGACACTACTCTTTTCAACCCTTTCCTAGAATTTTACGAATTAATCAATTGAATGGCTGCCCTTTAATTTCTCTGACTCAGAGATTCTTCATTATATAACCCAGGACCATCACTATCTTTCCTTTCCTTTTTTGAGTCCATTCCTTATTTCTGTTAGGTGACTTGTCTTTTATCTTTCTATCATAGTACTATAATTAGTATAACACTTTCCATAAAGTCACTTGTTTTTCCAGCCTCTTTAGTATATACAGTAAAGTGCGGATGAAACATGTTTTTGTACCATGGGGAGTCATTTAGTTTTAAGATGCATGTGAATTAGCACTTACCTTGCCTTTGCTGTATTTCTCCCCCCCCCTCTTGTTTTGCAAAGCAATTGCATTAACTGATGCCACCAACACCGACAGCACCACGTGGAATAGTATTGTTAATGTATTTTCGCAGGCATATTCCACTTGACTGTCAGGAAGGTGGGTACTTAGCAACACACTTCATTTAATGTAATGCATTAAAGTAATATTATCTCTGTACCAATAAAGCAAACAGCATAATGCATTACATGAAATGTAGAAAGGTACCAGATGCTACAGAGCAAGAACAAAGAGAGAATCTAATAGGCACAAATAGAAAAAAATAGAGCCAAATTGGTAAGAGGCATCAGAAAAGGGATAGCAGGACACAGGCAGGAATCCATGTAGGTAAATCATTCAACTAGAACTTATCTGGACATTCTGGAAGCATTCAGAGTGGCTAGTTATTGTGTAGCATTCATACTTGTTTGCATTATTGTTCTCAAGGTAAGATTTTCCAAAGCCTGCTTTGCTGTGAAACATAATAGGTGATAATCAAATACATTATACTTCATTGAATATAATACTCACAACATATGGCTGCCTTTGCTGAAATATGATGAAAAGTATATGGACAGACCAAGAGGCTGTCTTGATTCAGCAGGTTATGATAAGATGCTTCACAGTGATTCTGTTAAATGACTTCCAATTAACAAATTTGACTATATAGATACTCCTTATTTGAGAATTATTCAGTAAATATATTATTTGATTGTCTGAATTTATTTGGGGAATAGTGAAAGAAGACATTAGCACATACTACTGCCAAGACAAGTCTCCCCTATCCTATACTTATGCATTTGATTTTTCATTCCTAAATGCAGAACTTTGTATTTATCTTTGTTGAAATTTATTTGATTTGATTTAGCCCAGTTTTCCAGCCTGTCAGGATCATTCTGTATCCTTACTCTGTCTTCGACCATATTTGCTACCCCTCCCATTTTATTATCATCTGCAAATTTAATAAGCATTCCCTCTATTTCTTCATCCAAATCATTTATAAAAACATTGAACAGGTCTCAGGACTGATCCCTGAGAAATTCCACTTGTCCCTCTTCTCCAAGAGGATGAGGAACCATTAAGTAGCTCTCTTTGGGTGTGATCTGTCAACCAGTTGCAGATCTACCTAATAGTACTAGGATCCAAACCACATTTTACCAACTTGTCAACAAGAGTATTATGTGGAACTTTATCAAAAGACTTACTGAAATTGAGATAAACTATGTCTACAGTATTCCCCTGATCCAGCAAGGTAGTAACTTTCTCAAAAAATGAGAAGGTTAGTCTGACATGACATGTTCTTGAGAAACCCATGCTGGCTCTTAGTAATCACAGCCATCCTTTCTAAATACTCAAGAACTGATTGTTTGATGATTTGTTCTAAGACTTTTCCAGGTATAGATGTCAAGCTGATGGGTCAGTAGTTACCTGGATCCTCCTTTTCCCCCCTCTTGAAGATGTGACAACATTTGCCCACCTCCAATCTTCTGGCACCTCACCTGTGAGTTCTTTTAGTACCCTTTAGTGCAAGTGCTCCTTTTATCATTTTGGGTTTTTAAAACCCCACAATGTTTTTTTTTAATCTCAGAATGTTTCTGCAAACCTGAGGCATTATTTAGATGTGTAGGAAGATCCGTCTTGTCCATTCATGGCTCCAATGTCTAGATTTAAGTATCCACAGTTCAGGGCTACTTGGCTATTAGTATAAAAGACTGTTACTGAGAGATGTTAGTTCATTCATGTACTTAGTGACTGTCTTATTTTGTTTCTTCTTATTCCCATTTATTTCTGCAAGTTTCTACTATGTGAAATCTCTTTCACTCTGATAGAATATTCCACAATCACACCATCATATTGTTCTTTACCTTTTCCACTATTTGTTCAGAAATTGTGCAACAATTCTCTCAAGCAGTTTCAAGGGGCATTTTCAGAGGAATGTAGAAGAAGAAACAAAAGCTAGGGTACCCACTGCTGCACTTTTCCACACATTAAAGGTTTGTTTTGTATTATATGGTCCTTCAGTTCTGGTTCAACCAGGAACAACAGATTGCAAAGAAATACCCATAAGAGTGACATAATTGGAACTGGTAATGAGATGCAGTTGTGAACACCTGTTCTCTGACACACCACCAAGAGCAGGAGATTGCATGAAATTAGGTTGATATGAACATATACTCTAAGGCATGTTCCCACTGGTGTGCCACAGCAGCCAATGGCACTGGCCAAAGTGTCGATGTCGCTTTGGTGGCATCCCTTCAAGGCAGCAGCTCTGCGATAAAATTCATCAGGGTAAGTAGGTGTGGAAGAGCAGATGGAAGTGCTTGGCCATTGGTAGCAAACAGTCTGTAGCACAAAGCATTTTTAGCAAGGCAACAGCTCCTTGAATAGAAAAGGGGAAGACTGTGCAATGAAAATAACATAGAAACATAAAAATTCATTTGCATGATGACCAGAGGTCCATTTAATCAGCCTGTGTGATAGTACTTAGAATTCTTCTGCCACTGTAGTTTTTTCTGGGTATCTTTTTATCCTCCATGAAAATCACTGAAATATCTCTGCTGGGGAGGGTGGGCATTCCAGAGCAGTTCCACGCTGCCTGTGAATAACTTGACTAGTCAACTCAGTTTATTCAAATTTTCTAAATGAGGGCCTTTTTTCACTTTCATTCAGCTTTTTCCCATTGTAATAAATTTGGATTGTATGTCAATTATCCAGATTTATTGGCCACTCGCCTCTCAGGTCTGAATATGTATGTGGTTTTTAATTTAAGGCTTTCTCTAGGTAAAACATTTATTATCAGTTTTCTCTTTTAAGCAGCACTGAGTTAACCAGTGTTTTGCAATCCCCAAACATCTACTCTGCTCAAGGTCATCAGTTTTGCGACACCGCTGGAAATGAAGTGGGACGTATGGTTCAATTTAATCAAATTTCATGCTCTGCTGCCTCCTACTTACGGCCTTTCTGCTAATTGATCAAGTTTTCAATTAAAGTCCTCCATCTTTGTTTTAATTTATTGTTAAGGTTTTTATGCCATTACATGGTTTCAGAGATCTAAGTTGCTACAAGTGCAAACTGTCTCCTTCTATTCTGTCCACTGTCTTGTTACAATCTTTGACAGCATGGCATTTTTCCACTAAATCCCCTGTCAGAAAAACTTCATCTATTGGACATTTGTGGATTTTAAGTGAATTTATTCATCTATCAAGGAAAAATGAGTTTGTGTCCCAAATTCTCATGCATAATATGTGTTTTTCCCAGTTAAGACAATTAAGCATATCACAGTTTTCAATTATATGTTGAAATGACACTTCTAAATAAATAGGAAAATGAGGATTTATTTCTATGCTTCATTGAGGACCATTCCAGATGACCAGTTTTTCATTCCATGCCTATACAACTACTGTAACTTGTTTACACTTTCATATTCTAGGCACAAGATTCATGGACACTTACCGAATGGTAGAAAGATGCCATTACAAGAGATGAGCAACATGGTAAGCATATTTTACCTTACAAAGGTTAAACATATGTACCTGCAACTTGGAATGGAGTTTTATTTATTTTTTAGCTTTTATATTAAAGGCTGAGAAGGTCCCTGCTATACTAGAAGAATGACATGGCTGGAAATAAGCCACACAGCAAGTGTATTTTACCTCACAGATGCTGGAAAAAATCAATGCCTCACCAGCACTTTTGAAGTAAGTTTAATTGTCTTTCTTTTTTCTTCTTGGCTTCCTTAGAGGCTAAGCAGATCTTTGCTATGGTATCTAGCTCTTTAAATAAAAATGGTGTTGAAAACTAGAAATAATTTTCCCTGCACTCACACCAATTACCCAGTTTTGTTCCTTCCTTCCTTCCTTCCTTCCTTCTTTCCTTCCTTCCTTCCTTCCTTCCTTCCTTCCTTAAATTTCTCTCTTATTTGAACGTTTTTTTGAGAACTTTAAAGGATGCTGCATTTGGAAAACCAGGTTATTCTTACCATGCATCCTTGTTACAGTAAGTAGATCTTCCTCTGCAGAGAGGCTATTATTTCCACAAGGTCAAGAAACACTGTGGGAATTGGATCCATACATATGTGATTGTAGCATAAGAGAAAAATGTAGGTTTGTTCATCTGTGAAGAGATGTTTCTGAAGTCTCTACAGTATGTTTTACAAGAGGTCTTCTATCATATTTATATGGATCAAATCAGTGCTTAATATAGAAGACATGTATTGATGCGCTCATTGCTCACATCTGTGCTTTACAACTCTGTGCCTTCTCCAAGGTAAGCTGTCTGTCACATGGACTTTAAAGTGCACCAACGTGATAGTTTATTAAAATCAATATTGTCTAAAAGGCCAAAGGAAGTGTGTCAATGTGATCACTGTAAATATATATTATACAAGGATATGTTGTTCATTAAAGCACAGCAATTAACTAAAAGGTAGATTTTTTTTTTTGCTTTGATTCTGGTACCCAGTGCTCAGTGGAAACTGTAAAGTGGATTATTCTTTGAAAAATTTGCAATGAATGTCAAGTAGTCTTAAAGGTTTACTGTTTAGAGCTTTTGCTGTGGGAAAATTCCCACTTTATGATAATTTTCAAATACAGCATGAAAGCCTATAAACATTTTCCATTTTCCTGCTTAAGATGCAGAAACAAGTGCTCTTTCTACCCCCAGTTATCTGAACATTAAACCAGAACTGATGCACTGATCAGAGAGTTGCTGTAGTTCACCACAATCCCACAGTGGCTCTTGTTATGCATTTTAGCTGTGCTGCTGAAATGCGAAGTTTTTCTAGTTCTAATAACTTTGTCCTTCAGGCATTCCAATCCACAATGTCTTTGCTGGATTTAAGCTGGATTTATACTCTGATCTAAAATACATTTACTTGGAGATAAGTGCTGTTGATAACAATGGACACCCCCACATTAATCTGTTCAGGGTCATAGCCTAACAGCTTGAGTATATGGGCCTTTATTAGCTGCGTTTGTGGCTGAAATAGCATGCATGAGATTTTTTTTAAAAAATCATATATCCAAAGTCAGTCATTTTATAGTGTGCATCCAACTGCACAGGCACAAGAAGGGACAAACCGCAAGAGATTCTGCAGTTTATATGAGCTGGTCAGTTTAATGACCTGAATGATTGAAGGGAATATTGCCTCTTCTCAGGTAAATGAGGTGATTTAATTCTTGGACTGGGCAAATTCAAGCAGCTACTCTGTAGACGCAAAGCTGCTTATCATGGTGCTATGCATGAGATGATCTTCACCAGGAACACTGAGTCAGGCCAAAGAGGAGCATCCGTTGTGTGTAATAGGGGGAGTTCAGAGAAGTATGTTTGCCAGGGGAGCAGGTTCACAGCAAAGTTCTGAGCATGCCTAGTAGCAGAAATCATTTTTTAAAAAAGAAACCATTAAAAATATTGAGTGTTCTTACAAGAAGGGCTTAATGTGTGCCTGGCCTCACACAGTTCAGCTTATGGGGGTGCTTTTAATGGGTTCTACAACACAGCCCAGAATAGCCTGAGGTCAGAAGCTAAGCAGGGTCAGCCATGGTTAGTATTCAGATGGGAGATCACCAAGGAAGACTGGTTGCTACTCAGAGGAGTGCAATGGCGAACAATGTCTTACCTTGAAAACCCCATGAATGGTGAAGTGATTTGACAGAACTTAATTATTAATTATTAAAACAGGAAAACACAATGAAGTTCCAGGATATGTGGGGAAGACAATGGCAAACCACCCCATAACAAAAGTCTGCCAAGAAAACATCATGATGCTACATCCCCCCCCCCATGGGTCAGTAATGACTCAGTGCTTGCACAGGGGACTACCTTTTACCTCCAGGATATGACTGGAAATCCCCTTATATAGTGACCTTGCTGAAGCAAGAAGATATGGGCTGGTATGTTCCATGCACATGTTCCATTCACAGTTTATCGGCTCCAGAACCCTATGTACCCCACCTTGAGTATCTTAACAGAAGAGATGTGGGATATAAATGTAATAAATACCTTAATAATGAAGATGAGAGAGCCTTTCCATTTCTATAAACTCTTTTTTCTTTACATTCACTTATATACCAGATTCTTCTCTTCTGATACTATTTAGTACCTATTTTCTCTACATCTGTAAATCTCACAGTACTTTTCACTAGTGCTTTTAAACTTACTATATAGGGAAAGAAATGTGATCAGTCCTCCAAGATCTCCTCAGTTTCTGTTCATTCTTGCAAAGCATACACTCAACAAAGGAATGGGAACTGTATAAGTATAAACGCCAGCACATTATCACCCTACATTTAAGATGGACAGGCATTTCACATAGCATGTCAGAAGCTTTGTATTTTGCCAGGGATAGTATTATATCAATTGATGCACTAGGGTACCATAAGATTGATACAAAACAGAAGAATTCAAATCACCATCTGGTCAAGTGATGCTCATCTAAATAACCCCCTTTTTCTTCTAACTTGTCACAAGGCATCATATTATGTAAAAAAAATTAAACCAATTTTACTTGTGAAACCACATTATTGAATTTCATCATTTACACTGTCTTGTGGCAGCGTGATCAAATGAATATAAAAAAACTTTAAAGCTGAGAGTTTAATGCTGGATCCTTAAGGTTCTTGATGCAACCTAAGTTATAGGGTCACTAAACTTTGATATTCTGGAAGGGAGGCTAGTACCTGAGTCTGAAATTACACATTGGTTTTGATTCCAAGAACACAAGAAGAGCTCTGCTGGATCAGAACAGAGTTCCATCTAGTTCAGCATCCTGTCTCACACAGTGGTGAACAATTTACTTCAGAGGGTCAAAAACAAGAGCATACAGGCCGAAGCTCCCTGGCACTGGTCTTCAGAGGTTTATTGCCTCCGAATGTGGAGTTTCTTTAGTCACGATGGCTAGAAGCCACTGATAGATGTATCCTTCATGAATTTGTCTAACTTCTTTTAAAGCTGCCAATGTTTGCGGCCATCATCAGTACATCCTCTGGCATTGAATTCCACATTTTAATCACTACCCTTTCCCCCATCAACTTCATTGGATGCCCTTGAATTTTAGTGATTTGGGAGAAGGAGATAAAGTTCTCTCTGTTTACTCTCTCTGACCCATGCATACTCTTCAGAGAGGACAAAGTGACACTGAAATAGGGTGTTTTCAAGTCAAAACAACCGGGATGAGGGAGCTTCCAGATTGGGACCATGGTGGTCTGAAGTGATTCAGGGAGCTGGATCATCCGGGTTGCTGTTTTTGGGCTAATGGGGTGCCTAGATCACCCACAGCCCCCCGATTTCAGGCAGAAGTCAGGCAAGGATGCTCGTTGGCCCTAAGAGGGTGTTATCTCGGCAGATGGGGGGTTCTGAATTAAGGATTCTCCATCTGCCTTGAGATCCCCTCCCCGAGGGGTGGCTAATACCTCTGCAGCAACCTTTTGGAGTCATTAAATTGACATAGGATCACCGTACCCAAGCTTCAGAAACGAACTTTAACCAGGATTGAACAAAAGAGACAGTGAGTACAACCCAAGAAGACTTAGAGAAGTAAAGATCACTATCTCCCTTAATGGGCTTGATTTTTGCTCAAAGACTGAAACGTTTTAAAGTAAAGAGACAAATCCCCAAAGCAAAGGACATTAAAAGTGGCGGGGAGTGAAGATCTGTGAAATTAACGATTTAAAGAGTTTAAAAAGAGCAAAAGGAACTTTTTGTTTTGCATACCTCTCGGTTTTGGAGAGGGAGAAGAGTGTGGGAAGTGGCTGAAATATCGTGAGAAGTGGATTGCCTGTAATATAGCCGAGTGGTGGCTAGAAGGGCAGGAAGTCGGCTGGAGCAGAGGAAGAGAGACAGTGAGGGACAGAAGACCCGAAGAGGAAGCGGAAGTTGGCCATCTTGAGTGTGGGAAGGACAGATGACTACATGTGAACTGTGTAACTCTGTAACAGAGAAAAGCATCCGACATTGATAAAATGAAGTGGAATATGCCATTTTGGATAGGGGAAAAGTGGAAGGCAAACATAGAGAACACCATTGAGAAAAAACGCCCAACATCTTGACTACTGGAAAAAGATAAAATTTTTCCTTTACATTCTTTTTATATTATTGGACAAGACTGATTTAATTAAAGTAAGAAATATAAAAAAGGAAAGACAGAGTTGAGGAAGAGAGCCGATTCGTGGGGTCCTAAGGCAAGTCCAATAGTGGGAAAAAAAGATAAAGACTGGCAGGTAGCAATTGAAAATTTGGACAAAAAAATAACAGAAGGTAATAAGGAAACAAATGAAACCATACAAAAGACGCAGGAAATGGTTCAAGAATTGCAAAAGCAAGTGAAGGACTCTCAGTTGAATTTAGTGAAAGAGATTAAAGAGACAATAAAATCAGAGGTTGCAGAACTGGCAAAAAGTATTGATGAAATAAGAATGGAACTCCAAGCTACACAGCAGAAGGTACAAGAGATGGATGTGAAAATGGAAGGTTTAAGAGCAGAGGCAGCTGGAGTGAGCAATAGGGTTGTGGTAATGGAATGCAAAGCTATGGAAAAGCAACTTCGTTTTAGAGGCATTTCAGAAGTAATGGCTGGAACAACCCTGAAGCAAGTTACTGAAATAATTGCAGAATTTCTAAATAAAGAGCAGGAAGAAGTGGCAGCCAATTTAGATATTGCCTATAGAATTAATTCCAAATATGCAGAGCAAAAAAATTTGCCAAGGGATGTTATTGTCCAGTTAACTATCAAAAGAATGAAAGAGGAAATTCTCAGAAAGCATTTTGAATCCCCATTGGTACTTGAAGGGAAGCGTGTTCGAATTATGAAGGAGCTACCGAGATCAGTGCTGCAAGATCGAAAAAAATATAGGGATCTGACTCAAAAGTTGAAAACCATGAATATAAGATGGGAAATACCAGAAAGGTTGAGTTTTGAGTTCCAATCTGTGAGGCAAGTTATCAAATCAAGACATGCAATGGAAGTGTTTCTGGTAGAGTATGAAAAGGACTTACCAAAATCAACCCGATTGTAATTATGGAATACAAATTATTATCATGGAATGTAAACAGACTTAATTCACCCTCAAAGAGAAAAGCAATATTTCATTGGCTGGTTAAACAGAGATGTAATGTGATTTGTCTACAAGAAACCCATATACAAGAACAAGATGTAAAATATTTACAAAATAAAAAATTAGGGAAAGGCTCCTAAGTAAGCTCAGTAGCTATGGGATAAAGGGCCAAGTCCTCTTGTGGATCGAAAACTGGCTAATTAATAGGAAACAGAGAGTGAGTATAAATGGGCACTTCTCACAGTGGAGGGTGGTGAGCAGTGGGGTGCCACAGGGTGCCACAGGGGTCGGTATTGGGTCCAATGCTTTTTAACTTGTTTATTTTTGATTTGGAATTGGGATTAAGCAGTGAAGTGGCTAAATTTGCAGATGACACGAAATTGTTCAGGGTGGTGAAAGCCAGAGAGGATTGTGAGGCACTCCAAAGGGATCTGTCGAGGCTAGAAGAGTGGGCATCCATGTGGCAAATGAGGTTCAATGTAGCCAAGTGCAAAGTAATGCACATTGGAACCAAAAATCCAAAATATAAATACAAGTTGATGGGGTCTGAACTGGCGGAGACTGACCAAGAGAGAGATCTTGGAGTCATGATAGATAACTCACTAAAAACGTCAGCACAGTGTGCGACTGCCATAAAAAAAGCTAATGCTATGCTAGGGGTTATTAGGAAAGGGATTGAAAACAAATCAGCCGGTATCATAATGCCTCTGTATAAATCGATGGTGAGGCCTCATTTGGAGTACTGTGTACAGTTCTGGTCGCCACACCTTAAAAAAGATATCATAGCACTGGAAAAAGTACAGAGAAGGGCAACTAAAATGATTAAAGGGTTGGAACACTTTCCCTATGAGGAAAGATTGAGGCGCTTGGGGCTCTTTAGCCTGGAGAAAAGACGACTGAGGGGAGACATGATAGAGGTTTACAAGATAATGCACGGGTTAGAGAAGGTAGAGAAAGATGTGTTTTTCTCCCTTTCTCACAATACAAGAACTCGTGGGCACTCTATGAAATTATTGAGCAGTCGGGTTAGAACAGATAGAAGAAAATACTACTTTACACAAAGGGTGATAAACACATGGAATTCGTTGCCACAGGAGGTGGTGGCAGCTACAAGCATTGCCAGCTTCAAGAGGGGACTGGACAAATATATGGAGCAGAGGTCCATCAGTGGCTATTAGCCACAGGAGATAGATGGTATTCTCCTTGTGGGGAGGTGGTGCTCTGTTGTCTTGGTGCTGGAAGGAAGGCAGTGGGAGGGCTTCCGGTGTCCTGGCCTCACTGACAGTCCTTTAGATGGCACCGGATTTCTAGCCACTGTGTGTGACAGAATGTTGGACTGGATGGGCCACTGGCCTGATCCAACATGGCTTTGCTTATGTTCTTATGTTCTTAGGAAAACAATTTGTGGCAACAACTAAGCAAAAGAAGAGAGGAATTGTACTTTATATTAAAGAAGAATTGCAACCGAAATTGATTTTCAATGATAAAGATGGAAGATATGTGGCAGTGGAATTTGATTGTAATGCTAAAAAAGCCCTGATTGTGGTAATATACGCACCAAATAGTGTGAAAGAGCAATTTTTTAATGAAATTAAAGATAGACTTGGACAGATGACATATGATCAAGTGATTGTGACAGGGGATTTCAATGGGGTAGTAGATGTGCAATTAGATAAAAAAATGAACTTGATAAAAAATAAAGGTGGGAAATTGCCAAAATCTTTTTTTGAACTTCAAGGACAAGAGGGTTTGGAAGATATATGGAGGAAATATAATCCGAATGCCAAACAATATACCTTTTTTTCAGCAAGACATCAGTCTTTTTCAAGAATTGATATGATTTGGGTATCTAAAGAGCTTGCTGTGTGTACAAAAGAAATGGACATTTTGCCAAAAGTTAGCTCAGACCACAATCCTGTGTTTTGGAGATTTGGAATGAGAGGTAAAAAAAGGAGATGGAGAATAAATGAGGATCATTTGAGCAGTCATGCTAATGTGGAGGTTCTTAAGAAAGAGACTAAAGACTTTATACAATATAATGTGGATCAAGGAGTGGCAATTCATAAAGTATGGGATGCATACAAAGCGGTGATTCGAGGAGTGCTTATGGATTTAAATGCCAGAGATAAGAAAAACAAAGAGTTGAAGTTGAAAGAAATTCAAGGAAAAATTAAGCTAAAAGAACAACAGTTAAAGAAAAGACAGGGCAAAAAGAACTTACAAGAAATTAAAATATTACAGGAACAAATTAGAACAATGGAGAATAAAGAAGTGGAATGGGAGTTAAAAAGGATGAAACAAAAAGCATTTGAAGGAGCTAACAAACCGGGGAAATATTTGGCTTGGCAATTGAAGAAGAAAAGGGAGAAGCAAACAATCAGTAAGATTGTGGAGGATGGGAAGGAGCTGTTTGATTAAAATTCAATTGATAGGGCATTTTTAAATATTATGCAAAGTTATATCAGAAGAGATCAATTGATAAAAGGTTATTAGAAGAATATTTTCGAAAGTTGAGTCTACCAACGGTGCTCAAGAAACTGAGAGAGAAATTAAATGCTGAAATAACAACATTGAAAATTTTGGAAGTGATACAAGATACAAAAGTGGGAAAGGCGCCAGGACTGGATGGACTTACAGCTAAATTTTATAAAGTAATGGCAGAGGAAGCAGCTGATGCAGAAAGTGATGAATGCAATTTTGGAAGGTCATGATTTGCTTGAGACATGGAATGAAGCTAATATTACATTAATACCAAAAGAAACACAAGATTTGACTAATGTGAAAAATTATAGACCGATGTCCTTAACAAATAACGACTATAAGATTTTTGCAAAAATATTGGCTGAGAGGTTAAAAATCTGGTTGGTAGAGTTTGTGGGGGAGGAGCAGGCAGGTTTTTTACCAGATAGATAGATAAAGGACAATTTGAGGACGGTTTTGAATGCGATAGAATATTATGATAAAAACCCAGGAAAACAAGTTTGTTTTTTTTTGTGGATGCCGAAAAAGCGTCTGACAATTTAAATTGGGATTTTATGTTTGCAATGATGGAAAAAGTGCAAATGGGCGAGATGTTTATTCAAGCAGTAAAGATGATATACAAAAATCAATCTGCAGCTATAGTTGTTAACTGGGACATAACGAAAAAATTGGAGATAAGAAAGGGAACAAGACAAGGATGCCCACTCTCTCCATTGTTATTTGTAATGGTATTGGAAATTTTACTTAGACAAATACGTGAAGATGATGAAATTAAAGGTAAGAAGATTAAAGGGTATACATATAAGGTAAGGGCCTTTGCAGATGATGTGATGGTGATAGTGGAAGATCCGCTCCAAAATATGCCAAGACTGTTGGGGAAGATAAAAGAATTTGGAGAGTTGGAAGGTTTTTATATAAATAAAAAGAAATCTAAACTGCTTTGTAAAAATATGTCTAAACAACAACAGCAAGAATTAATGAAGATAATGGATTGTGAAGTGGTTCATAAAACAAGGTACTTAGGTATTGAGTTAACTGCAAAAAATATTGACTTATTCAAGAACAATTATGAAAAGTTATGGCAGCAAATAGATAAAGACATGATGGTATGGAATAGGTTAAATCTGTCATGGTTGGGTCGTATTGCCGCAATTAAGACGAATGTCCTACCAAGGATAATGTTTTTAATGCAGACAATTCCAATAGTGAAAGACAATAAGCAATTTGAAAAATGGCAAAGGAAAATGTTAACATTTGCGTGGGCAAGGAAAAAGCCTAGAGTCAAGATGAAGGTGTTATATGATGCAAAGGAGAGAGGTGGACTACAACTACCAAATCTGAAATTATATTATGAAGTTATATGTTTGGTTTGGGTGAGGGATTGGATGCTGTTGGAAAACCATAAACTACTGACATTGGAAGGGTACAATAAAACCTTTGGATGGCATGCATATCTATGGTATGAAAAGACTAAGGCTGATATGATGTTTTTGCATCATTTTGTGAGGCGAAGTCTATTTGCTGTATAGGCTAAATATAAGAGATATCTGAATGAAAAAACACCAATGTGGATTGTACCAGCGGAGGTTGTCAATCCAAGGACTGAACACGAAGGAGAGGAGTGGACGACATATCAAAATATCCTTAGAGTGGACCAGAATTTATATAGTATTAAAAACAATGAAGAATTGCCATTTCGATATGGTAGGTTTCAATATATGCAGATAAAAGATTTGTATGATTCTAATCGGAGGAAAGCAGGTTTTAGGACAGAAAATTCAGAGCTGGAACAGTGTTTGAAACCCCAGCCGGAAGGAAGAGACAGACACAGGCTTGGAATAAAGGGCCGTTTATTAAAATGACCATAAATGTAATGCACGGCAAGAGCTAACTAAGCGGTACAGGTCAAGCCCTGGGGTCATACCACTGACCACCGCCTTGCCTGTCTGGGCAAGCCCCACTGCCCCGGGTATAGGCCATCTCCTGAATGGCTGGAACCCGGCAGCCAGGCCTTGGATCCCCCCTCAAGCACCCTTTACGCCCCAGCTGACTAGCATGAGGTTAGGCCTTTCTCCTGGGGATCCCCTCAGGTGCCTGCCCTCTTAGCAAGGAGCCGTCAAAAGCATCCCGCCGTCCTGGCAGCCCTGTACCCCACGCATGGGGAAATGCCAGAGGGGCTCACCAGCCCGCACCCTATTCCCAAAATCTCCTGCCACTGCAAGGGTCAAGCCTCTGCTTAGACCCTCGCGCCCCACAGGTGGCCTAGAGCCACCCGAAGCCCTTGCCGCAGGTCATCTAGAAAAATATCATTGCCCTCAGGTGCCAGGTGGACACCGTCGCCTCTATAGAGGTGGGCAAATTCGGCCCTAATCTTGGGGTGTGGCAAATAAATACCCAAGCCTTGCCCCAAAGACCTCTTAATGGTGTGGTTAGCCTTGCGTTGGGCCCTCTCTATTGCCCTGGCGTCAAAGGCCTACTGTCAAACCCGTTGCTGTAGCATCTCTGACCATACTATAAGCACACCCAGCCATCGGCTGCTTATGTATTCAAGGTCCTCAGCTACCTGCATCGACAGGGCCTTGCCCTGTACCAGCCCAAGGTCATTACCACCCAGGTGAATGACCACAATGTGTGGGGGAGGACCTTTCTGTCCCCTAAACAGGAGAGGCAGCAGGCCGGGCCATCTGAGACCACACCTGCCCTGCCAATCCACCGTGGCCACAGCACACAGGCCCAGCTGGGATCCAAACTGTGTTCTCTTGGCTTGATTGGCCGCCCAGAACACCATGCTGTGGCCACAAATCAGGATTCTCTTCCTCTCCTGGCCCGACACGGCACCTGAGGAAAGAACAATTAGTTTGCCATTTAGAACTGATATAGGGGCTGGACATAGGACTGAAATGCCCTTGACCGCCACCTGCCCACTCTCTGAATCGCCTGCTGAGGGTATCCTATAGCAGCTGCTGTGGAGGCCACACCAATCCGGAAGGAGTGCGTTCCAAATTTGACCCCCGACAAGCCAATTTTCTTAAGTGCCCTCTCTGTCACTGCCCAAAACTGATATTTAGTCAGTGGGGCCTGAACTTCATGGTGGAACAAGCCCCCTTGGGCATCCCCACGAAGAGTGACATATTCCTTGAGGGCCTTCACAGGGCACAGCTCCTGCTTAGAGCAGGGGCCCAAAAGCAAGGTGGTCCCCTGCTGCCGCTGGTCTGTTTTGGACCATCTGATCCCAATGGAGACTTTGTCCCCCACAAATTGTCCTGGGCCTTTAAGGCCCGTCCAGACGCATCTGCGCGCGATGAGGCCACCAACTCACTTACTCGTAAGGCCCCAAAAAATGCCTTTAAGGCAGCAGCGTGGAAAAGCTTCTGTTCAAAAACAGATGAGCAGACTTCTGCCCACGCTGACCCCAGCCCCTTCAACACTGATGGGGAGATGGGCTGCCTCGGGTCACTTGGCGTTTTTATTTCCCTGGCCCAGCCTTCCAGCATCTTACGAATCCTGAAAACACATGTGAATTCAGGCAAGCCACGTGCTTTGCTGGCAAAGGCCAAAGCGGTCAGCTGTCCCCTGACAGACTTGACAGCAAGTCCCTGCCCCCGCTGCACTACACAAAAGTGCATCAGGTGCTCAGGCGGGTGGGCCACGACTGCTGGAGCCCCACCAACGCCCTGAACAGGTAAAGCTGCCCTACCGCACGGTCGTAGGCCCAGCGTGTACTAGGGGCAATGGACAGCTGGATTGCTCTATTTACTTCCACCATCCAAGCTCTCACAGCTCCTGGGGCATCCTTGCTGGCTGCCTGTCAGCCCAGGGGGCAAGCTGCCAGAATTGTTCCATCTGTTGGTGAGACAAAGCGTCTGCCACACCATTGTTAACACCTAGAACGTGTCTGGCCCTAAACAAAATGTTCATCTGTAAACATTTCAACGTAAAGGCCCTTACCAGCCTCATCACCCTGGGGGATCTAGATGCCATGGTGTTGACCACGTGCACTACAGCCAAGTTGTCACACCAAAAGTGTACAGCTTGGTTTGCCAATTGTGATCCCCAAAGCCACACAGCCACTACCAAGGGAAAGAACTCCAAAAACGTAAGGTCTTTGGACAATCCCTGGGCTACCCAATCTGCGGGCCATCGGTCAGCACACCAATGCCCCCTGAAAAACATTCCAAAGCCTGTAGACCCGGAGGCATCAGAGGTGACCTGGAGTTCTGCTTCCAACAGCAGCTCCGCCCTCCAAAAGGTCACCCCATTAAAGGTGGCAAGGAATTCCTTCCACACTAATAAATCCTCCCGCATCCCTTTGTTAATTTGCAAGCAATGATGGGGTAACCGCAAGTTCCCCATAGCATCACACAGCCGCCTAAGGAAAGCCCTCTCAGGCGCCACTGCCTTACAGGCAAAGTTTAAATGGCCAACTAATTGCTGCAACTCGAGGAGAGACACCTTGTCTCTACTCAAGCAGTCTTCCAACCTGTCTCTAAGGTCTACCACCTTCTCCAATGGCAACCTCAAAGTCTAGTGAACCGTGTCAAGTTCAATGCCTAAAAACGTCAGGACAACAGCTGGTCCCTCCATTTTCTCATGAGCCAAGGGAACCCCTAGTTCCTCAGCGAGCTCCACGAACCCTGCCAGTAGCCTGGCACACTGCCCATGCCAGCAGGCCCAGACACCATAAAGTCATCTAAATAATGAACGGTGTCTGGGCAGGCACAGTGGCGACGCAACTCCCATTCCAAAAAGGAACTGAAGCGCTCAAACGCAGAGCAAGATATGGAACACCCCATAGGCAGGGCCCGGTCCATATAAAACTTGCCCTCAAATGCAAAACCCAGAAGATCATAGTCTTCTGGGTGAACAGGGAGAAGGCAAAAGGCGGACTTGATATCGCACTTTGCCATTTCAGCTCCCACCCCACACCGGCACACGACCTTGACCGCTTGGTCAAAGGAAGTGTAGTGCACTGTGCAGAGTTCATCAGGGATGCCATCATTCACTGATCCCTCTTTGGGGAAAGACAGGTGGTGAATGAGGCAGAACTCTCCCGGCGCCTTCTTTGGCACCACCCCCACAGGAGAGACCCTCAGGGACGGGACAGGAGGGGCATCAAAGGGGCCCAAAACCCTGCCCTCAGCACACTCCTTTAAAATCTTGTGGCGGACCACATCTTCCATGCCGGCCACTGACCTAAGGTTGGCTGCCATGAAAGGTGTCCTGGGACCCTGGAAAGGGATCCTAAAACCAAACTCAAAACCTAAATGTAAATACTCAGCGTCCACGTGCCTTGGGTATGCTTGAAGCAGCCATTCAAGTACCCTCTGCCTTACTGGACTGGGCCCCTTTTCCAGGCCCTTGCTGGCCACCACTGCCCCCAAAACGTCTTCCACCTTGACCTCCTTGGCGTCCCCTGGGGCAGGCAGAGTGTACATGAGGACCCCTACAGTTAGGGCACTCGTGCCTAAATCTGCACGCCCTTCTCTGGCACACCCCCTTGGACGTAAAGTCCCAGCAGAGCAGCCGTGATTGAACCTGCTGCCCCGCGAGGGCGCGGGAACCGGAGCCCTGAGCGGGCCTAATAATCATATGCCCGCTGTCAGTCCTATCTCCTGTGGTGGACTTAGAAGGGGCCATAATCTGCACCCAGAGCTGGACCAGTATTTGATCCCAGGGCAAACTAGGGGTCAAGGCCGCATGCATGCGGAATTCCTCGTCGTAACGAAGCCACGCCCCCCCTCAAAATCAGTGTACCCCCTATATATTATATTCATGTATTGAAACAGGGGGAGGGCCCTATGTGGCTGCGCCCTGGCCAAAACCCCGGCATAAACCAGGAACCCAGGCAACCAATGAGCCCAGGTCCTGTCAATCCGCCGCCGGCGGATCTTTTCCCTGTCCCTGTCTTCAAGATCGTCCTTATCCTTCTTCTCCAGATCCCTGAAGAGAAGGGTAAAAACGTCCACATACTCGCCCCTTATGATTCTTTCCCTAGTGGCCTGCGTCAAGTGATCTCCTAGCGGCAAGGCAGTATCACCAGGGGGCAATGCCTTATAAGGGACCATGCCGTAGCCTTGAGCAGCATAAGGGGTTAAACTTATGGGATTAAAGTAACCATAAGGCCATCCTGCTGTTGAAGGTGGAAGGGGATGCCCATCCCACCCCGCTGCACTGCCCGGAGAAAGCAGGACTGAAGTCTGCTGCTGCTGGTACACTGCTCCACTGGCATAGGTCGGACACAGTGGTGGGCCTGCCGCAGGCCATCCTTGAGAGGGGTAAGCGTTCGCCACGGAGGGGGCGGAAACACCCAAAGCGGCTGCCTGCTCCCAGGGCCCCCAGGGCCAAGCAGTGCCCTGTGGGGGCAGAGGATCCTTACCCTCAGGCACGTATGGTTCCACCACGATGGCAACTTGCCCACTGTCATCCTGCTCCTCCTGGCAGACATCAGCCCCACCTTCCAGCCCAGACGGATGCTCCAGGACTCCACCCCCATCGCTCGCCGTCGCACCTGACATTTGCTCAAGGGCAGAAAGGCAAGAGGCAAAAACTTTGTTAAAGCCCACCTTGGCCACCCGTTTGGTGCCTCTACGTGGCTGAGCGGGCGCCACGGCAACTGCCATGCCCCCTTTTGCCCTCTCGAGAGCCATAAGGCGCTCCATCAGTTCCCGCCTGCTCAGTCCCTCATCATCATCCGAGGAAGACAAGGTTGGAGGTGGGTTCCTCGGCGCCGGCCTTTTAACAGGCTGCTTTCCTTTAGATGTACCCACACCCTTCTTGGGCGGCATGATTGCTATCAAATTTAACCCTTCAGTGAAGACTGTAATAATGTATCTGACTGTTCACAACCCCACCAGATCAGGTGGAACAGAGCTTATCCCAGTTACATATAAGCCCCAAACGGCTGCAGCGTTCCAATTAAACCAGAGCCCAAGAGCCCAAATTATTAAGCCCAATTATAAATGTGCAGCAGCCGTGATCTGCCACTAGGAGGCGCTAAGAACGCCCCTGAGCAAAACACTTAAAATGGCTACCACCCCAGGCAGCCCAAGGGCCAGTAAAATGGCCGCTGCTGCTGGTCAGCACAATGTGCTTCCCAGAAACTTTCCACCTTTTTGATAAGACCCAGGGGGAAATAAATCCCCTCCCTGCCACTGAATATGCCCCTGAAGGGAGGGATGGGGGGAAATGCAGGGCTTATATAACAACGCGGGGGCGGTGACACGAGGGGTGTGTGTGTGATAGTCTCCACCCCTCCTATCCGCAGGCTACCGAGGCCGTGGACGGGGCCAGTGCTTGTGCAACTTGCCACCCCTTACTAAGGCGGCAGTGAAAAGGCGCGGTGGCGGGCCTCCGCAAATGCGGCCCTCAAGTGGCCGCTCGCCCCCACGACGCGCCGTAGCCGCGGCAACACTCCGCGGCCGAATCCAGCCTCCGCCGTCCAAGGGCCCAGGCTGGTGCTGCTGCCGTGGCGGCAATACTCTGCGGCCGAATCCGGCCGCCAACATCCCAGGGCCCCTCTGTCGCTCCCAAACCAGCCGTGGCAGAGACCAGGGCTAACGACGTTTTTTCTTCAATGCTCGGAGGAGGCAAGAAAAAACACTCCAGCCTCTCTGAGCGATCGAAGAGACTGGAGCTGGGGAAGGGCGGAGCAGCCAGCAAACGGCTCCTGGCTCCGCCCCCTCAGCAAAGCCCCGGATGCCCAGGAAGGGAGACTGTCTCCATTCCACTGGGCGGGGCTTCAAAGGACGGCTCCCAGCTCCTGCGGCATTCTGCCGTGCTGGGAGAGCTGCATTACTTCAAGGGGGGAAAAATTGATATCTAAAGTGTATAAAATTTTGTTGAAATGGTTTACAGAAGATGAGATAGTAAAGGTTCAAATGGTAAAATGGGCAATAAATTGTAATAAGGATATATTGATGGAAGCTTGGGAGAAATTGTGGAAGAATACTATAAAGATATCAACATGTACCACGATAAGAGCAAATGTTTATAAAATTATTTATAGATGGTATCTTACGCCAAAAAAGTTAGCTAAGGGAAACAGTCAGATGTCAGATAAATGTGGGAAATGTGGGAAACATGAAGGTTCTTTTTACCATATGTGGTGGATGTGTGAAAAAGCTAAACAGTTCTGGGGGGAAATAGTAGACGCTATGTCAGATATATTACAGAAAAATGTTGTTAAAAACCCAGAATTGTTATTGTTATGTATGAACCTTGAAGAATTTGATGAAATGGACAGGATAATGGTGTTTTATATGATTACGGCGGCTAGGATACTATATGCTCAGTTGTGGAAGACAGTGGAAGATTGCATCTTGAATCTTGAATCTGGCAGAAATGGACAAACTTACGAGGAAACTACGAGAAGAAGTTGCGGAAGAATATATAAGAAGCTGGGAGAAATTTAAGAATTATATGGGAAAAAAGTGGGACATTAAAGGGAAAGTGTGGCCTTTGGATACTTTTTAAGGGGAGGATAGTGATCTGTTACTTTAACTGAATATAGAGATAGAAATTTTAACATTATATTGGAAAAGGATAATATAGTTTGTGATAATATACCAGGCTATAGTGATGTATTTTGCTATAATACATTAGGTCATAATAAGACAAGATTTATAGGGTATACACCAGATTATGGTATATTGCAGGACACTATATTAAACACTTAATTTAAGTTATAAGAGGAAAAAATGAGACAATATATCTTAAAGTAATACTGAAAATAACAATAAATTTGAATGTTATAGATATGGTATAGTAGATATATATTATTTTGGATATGGAATATTATAGGTTATACTATTATAGAGTATGTTATTATAGAGAGTGTATATGTTGAATAATAGAATATATGATTCATTGCTAGAATATACTGGATATTATATAGTATTAAATATATGATACATATTGTTAGAATATATTATATGTTATTGGATAACTATGTTATATAGGGTTTAGGATGGTTAAGGATTATATATTAAGAGGTAGTAAAGTTAATTAGATGAAGGGAATGGAAAACTGTCAGAAGTCAACGGAAAAGGGGGGGGAAGGGGGGATATTATTATATGGGGGAGATAAAATAATGTGTTGTATGTGTGAATTAATATAATGACCCATCCAATAAAAATTCTTTAAAAACAACAACAACAACCGGGATGCGAATTGTCCCTGATTTAGGTGCATTGACAAGGTGGTAATCTATAGTTACCATCAGCGGAGAGATGCTTATGTGTATGAAAACCATTGTGAGGGAATTAGACATGCTTTATCTGTGCAGTCTTCCATCCGCCACAATTCATGCCACCACTGCACTTCTGTAAGGAATGCCCTGGGCAGCACTGTATCTCCTTTCTTCATACTTTCTTCAGAGGTTATAACTGATATGTTTATTTTTTAAGAATAGATGTTCTTCTTGGGGAAGCCAAGGCAACATTTCCTTTGTCAAAACTGTTGATACTTTCAAAGATTTCTTTTGGCATCTCTGAACAATATTGACCTTTTCATGACTATAGATGTGGTTCTACATTTGTTCAATACTTTGTGTAAGTTTACATTATTGTTGGACATGTCTAATCATATACAATCATACTCAAATATTTTAATAACTACTCAGGTGATGATCAATAGATTTCTTGTATTTGATTAATTCTTTAATCAGCACATCCTACAGCCGATTGGTTCCTTTTAGTTTCACAAAGCTTTTAGCACGCAACTTATTAATTTTCTGTGGGGTACTAGCCAAAGTTGAGCATTATGCAGAACTGACTTTCTGTAGTAAAAAGTCTGGAACTGCTTAAGTTTAGAATGTAATGACTTTAACTACCTTATTTTTAAAATATAGTGTGTGCTATGTTCCAAACAGATCAATATTTGTGTCTTTAATGAAGCAAAATAAATAGATAAAAAGTATAGTCTTATTACTACACGTATGTTTCAAGATAATCAAGGGAGAAACTGAATGGAAGTACATAAAGGAGATACGGAACATAACAGACTCTCTTAATGTGATATCCTTAGTCGAAGATTAACATTAATCAATAATACAGTAAAAATGTGTATAAGATAGCTGCAAAATCTTTAAATGACTACAAATTGTGTAACCTTGTTAAAGCCAAATTACACTGTGAAGCTGGAAGTACAATCTCACAAAAATAAGTGGAAAAATTGCAGCAGAAATGCAGTGTTGATAAGCAGAGTAATTCAACTTCAAAAATTACAGTATTGTGTACTATATAGCACCAGTTACTCCTTAGAAAACAAACTAACTGTTTGTATGTATTCATTGGCCTAAATAAAACTGTATCAGTTCCCTAAGCACATCCTGTTATATCATCTCATCACCTATATGTATGCAAGCATTTAAGTGTATATATGTTGTAAGAGAGCAAAGAAAAAGGCTGAAAAAGAATGGGATTCAGAAAAAAATAATCATCTCCATGGCAGAACTAACTTTACAATGTCATTATTGCTGTTCAGTTTCAGGGATTGGAGAAGGAAGGAATCTGAGTATTTTTGAAACAGAAGTAACTATTTTACATAAAGTATTTTTATTCTTGGCATCCATTAACATAATTGGAGGTAATTCTTATAAAGTTCAATAAAAACGACTTAAAGAAAAGCTATGAAGACTTCATTGTTTGTTGGAAATTACCATGAATATTTGAGGAATCATCTCCTGAAGGCCCCTGTGTGAAATAAAACCCTGGAATCTCTGAGAGGCAAAAGAGTAATAGGGAGAGATAATGGGATCTTATTGAGAGACCATTTACAGGAGTGAATATTATTCTTTATTCCAAACTTTGAACTTCCCTCAAAACTAGTTGCTTAGCAGGGAATTATTAATAGGCTTGCCAATCCTTGGAGATTTGGAGGTGGAACCTGGAGAGGGTGGAGTTTGGGGAGGGGATGGACCTCAGCAGGGATGTGATGCCATAGAGCCCACCCTCTGAAATTGACATTTTCCCCAGGGGGACTGATTTCTATATTCAGGACATCAGTTGCAATTCCAGGAGAACTCCAGCTCCCCCTTGGAGGTTGGCAACCCTAGTGCCCTTATATTGTAACAAAGCAGCAAGGCTTAGTGGCTAAGCACTCAATCATGCTGCCCTGATTATTCTAAACTGTGTGTTAAAGGGGTACTCTGCTGATGTGAATCAGCTCTTCCATTTGTCCATGTAAAGCAAGCCACAATTGTTTGGGGTTTTTTTCCTAATGCAGCAGGATGCATGCAATAATTCTAGCAAGGTCTACGTAAAACCCATTCTCTAGGCACAGCCTTAAAATTGGATTAGAGTGAATGCAAATCTTTTTTTTTCTTTTAAATTTTATATAAACTCAACTGTTCCATTGAATGACCTTACTGCAATTTAAGTGCACTGGGTCAAATTAATTGAGAATTTTGTGCACTTGCGAAGTACCATTAATTTAAAATAAGCTTGTGCAGAAGTTCAGAGCAGAGTATGCCCATTGTCTCATCTCTTCTGACTATGGATGCAGAAAACAATTCATCTTCATATCCTTTGTGACAACTTTCACAATAGCAGTTAATGCACTCCCTGGCAGAAGTATATTTTCTCAAGCATTCTCACAACAGAAGTGCAACCTTGAGAAAGATGTGTGGACTGTGAACAATAAATAGAAAACAAATTTACATTTATTGAATACATAAAACACAGAGACAGAAAGCCCAAATTCATAATAACATAAACCTTAAAAAGCCCTGGTGGATGTATCTAGTCCAGCATCCTGTTTTCCACAATGTCCAGATAGATGCTCCATAAGAGACACAGAGGCCAAATCATCCTCTTGTAACCCCTCCACACCCACAACTGGCATTCAGAGGTACACTTTGAGAATAAAACTCAATTTAGCTATCACAGAAAACAAATACCATTTATGTGTGTGTGTGTGTGTGTGTGTGTAATGATGCTTGGAGAAAAAGGTTAGGGACTGTGTGTGGACTATGTGTGTGTTATGTGCCATCTAGTCGCCTCCAACCTATGGCGATCCAATGAATGAAAGACCTCCAAAACATCCTATCATTAACAGACTTACTCAAGTCCTGCAAACTGGAGGACGTGGCTTCTTTTATAGAGTCAAGCCCTCTCATGTTAGGTCTTCCTCTTTTCCTATTGCCTTCCACTTTTCCTAGCATTATTGACTTTTCCAGAGAATCTTGTCTTCTCATGATGTGATCGAAGTATAATAGTCTCAGTTTTGTCATTTTAGCTCCTAGGAAGAATTCAGGCTTGATTTGATCTACTACCCACTTATTTGTCTTTTTGGCCATCCATGGTATCCACAAAACTCTCCTCCAGCACCACATTTCAAATGAATCATTTTTCTTCCTATCAGATTTCTTCACCGTCCAACTTTTACATCCATACATAGTAATGGGGAATACCATAGTTTGGATTATCTTGATCTTGGTTCCCAGAGAGACATCTTTATCTTTGAAAGATGTGTGGACTATACCATTGTGTATTGTTCATAGTATCTGTTGCCTTAAGTAGGATTCTGCTACATAATTTTTCCGTTGTTGTATGTGTGATGTTCGTACTTATGTTTTGCTTCACCTGTGTTTCAGATTTCTGGTTGATTCCAGATTTCAAATACTACTGCATTACTTATTGGATGTAGCATGCTGTTGATTGTATTGACTTGAATCCCAGTGAGAAAGTTCGGCACTAAATAATGTAAATAAAGGCATAAATGAATTAGTAACCATCTCCACATTCTGTGAGATCATGTTAATTATTCAGTGTATGAAGAAATACATTCTATTGTCTCTCTGAATCTAATGCCCATCAATTTTATTCTGTGCCTCTGAATACTTTTTTTATTCACTATTTACAACTAGTACGAAATATGTACATAACGATGTGGCAATCAGCTCTGAAGTTCCGCCTGTTCTCCACGGTTCTGAACAATTCCTTGGAATTCTGCCCTCATACAAACACCAGAGACTGGCCAGCCAATCAGAGCCCCTGGAACATCACTGGATGGGAGAGGGTGAACCACTTCAGCTGAAAAAGGAAGAAGTGATACATGTTCCTTCAGACCGGGATATTACAGCCTTGGATAAAGGCATAAGCTGAGTTAGGCTTTTTATTTTGGACTATTATAGGCTATTAGTTAGGATTTTGGGGTCATGGCAGGGTAGGATACTTGTTTTAAGGAAATAAACAAGAACCCTGTGAAGGGCCCATCCAAAATCTAAAATTATTCATATTGTATTCTGAGGACAGTAAAGAGGTTTCAAAATGAATCTTAAATGCTGAAGAGCCCTGTTTGAAGGAAAAGCATTAATTTTTCCCCTCAGTGCCTGTGTTTTCAGCTTAGGCTCAGGTTCAACTAGTTAACTCCCAGTGAAGGGAAAACATAATTCTGGGAAGTGGAATGGAGTATGAGCCAGTTGTTATTTTTTCTTACTATTTATTCCACACAAAATCTTTGGTTGTTCTGTTACATCTTTATACTGTCTATCCAGTCAAAACAGCTACAGGAAACCAGTTTCTAATTACCTTACTATTAAGTACCACATTGTTAGGGACACAAATCAAAGCTCTTTAGGGAACCCAAAGCTACACTACCATCCAATTAACTGAAGAATAATATTAAAGGTTATGGAAAGTTTTTTAAAATAATAAAACTAACCTATCATGTAAGGTTTAAAGTATTGATGAATAATACCTCTGATAGATTTATAGAGAAACAGTCAATATTCATTGTACATTATCCTGAACTTTATCATTCCAACACATGATAATCATTGATCTTTTCTCTGTAGATCTATTAGAGGTATTGGCTGTTTTCACACACGCCCCAGAAGATCATGCAAACTCACGGCATGAAGCGTCTTTCTAGCACGATCTCTTGGCATGATCTCCTTTAATGGCCTGATGATGTTAGAAAAAGGGCCATTAAATGGGATCGTGCCGGGAAATTGCACTAGGAAGACGCTTTTATGCCATGAGTTTTGTGCAATCTTCCATGTGCGTGGCAGTGTGAAAATGGCCCTTATTGATCAATTCTTCAGACGTCATATGATAGGTCACTTTTATCATTTATCATCTTGGTCAAACATTTCTCCAAATCTAATCCATTTATGATATTTCTTATGTAATACTTTCCCCCATATACTCTTGAAAATCTTGATTGTACTACCTAGATTTCCTGAGGTCTAATATTTTGGGAGAGGCAGAAAAAGTGTAGAACATGTAATTTTATGAATCTCTATCTTCTTGTTGTCAAAGAGTTGTCTTCAATAGGCCCTTTTCTGTACATTTTCCAGTTATACTGGTTACCAGGACTAATCACAGTTATTTAAATGCAAATGAAACACAGATATGTAAAAGGGAATTAGCATATTAGTTCTCTTGTGTGCACAAAAAAAATATATTAGTAAATCTGATTTTTTTTACTGAATCAGAGAAAAATTTCAAAATTCCCTGAAAACTGAATTGATGGTCTAATTCAGTCCGGCTATTTCTGAAAAATTCAACCATTGTTTACTAAGGGAAAATCAATTTGGAGTGTATCTGGTGGGCTGGGGGTGTATTTTTCAACTAAACCAACAAATTTGTAAGAACCCCCCCAAGACTCCCTTAATCCAAATTCCAAGACAAACTGCACTTCTAGTCTTATGTTCAATTCTTTCCCTGAAAATCCCTAGTATAGAACCTTCCAACTTAGCTGCAGTTAGTTAAATTCCTTAATACTACATTATAAGAACAACATTTTGAGTATCAGTAGGTTATGGATAAAATCAAGTCTAAGCAGACCTCCAACCATTCCCCCAGTTTTTCCTACAAATTTATGCCATGTCCAAAAATACAAGACTTGCTTAAAGGTATTAATTCCTATCTTGCTAGCAAGATAATTAATAAACAGTTATTTCATTCCATGCAGAGGAACTTTTCATTGCTGGATCTGTTCTCTTTCAGGGACAAAGAGCCTTTAAACTCTGCTGTATGATTTATTAGTTTTTATTTCCCAAACTGTCTGGTTGATCTTAAAAGGCTGTGCATGAAATCTTGTATTTTACAAGAATTCCTTTACAGCAGGAGTTAGCATGAGTCCTGACTTCAGAGCTTCACTTACTGCTCAGCTTGCTTTGTCCCCTTTCCAGATGGCCCTGAAGATACTTTACCTATGATAAAAGAAGTACCTGGGAATAGAAAAATGCCTCTAAGGGCCATTTCGTACAATATAATTGGTTTCAAGGTCTGTCCCTCCAAAGATGTTCAGATTCAGCTACGGTCAGCAGTAACTTTACAGCTATCATCAGATTTCTTACACAGACCAAAAAAAAATAGCTAATATCAGTTTGATGTAGTGGTTAAGAGTGCAGGACTCTAATCTGGAGAACCAGGTTTGATTCCCCAATCCTCCACTTGAAGCCAGCTGGGTGACTTTGGGTAAGTCACAGCTCTTCCAGAGCTCTCTCAGCCCCACCCACCTCACAGGGTGCTTTGTTGTGGGGATAATAATGACATACTTTACAAACCTCTCTGAGTGGGTGTTAAGTCATCCTGAAGGGCGGTATATAAATCAAATGTTGTTGTTGTTGTTAAAACCCACTGTGTGAATTGCTTGTCTTATTGTCACCAGCAGAACAGTTCACCTGAATCAAGGTGCAGTTACCTTTAAAAAAAATCCCATTGCATATAATGGATGTGCTCATTTCAAACAAAACGACACTAGAGGTTTATGGCATATGATTCTCTTGGTTCTCTTGAGTCTACAGCTTAACAACTTTTTATGGAACTGTGCAAATGCCTTTATAACTTGTTGAGAACTAATCCTGGGAATTTTGTTCTCAGAAATATGCATAGATCACTACTGCTCATTTTTGGTGTGCATTTTTCTCAGAAAGCCAAAAGATTAGATGGTGCAAGTGTAACTGGCAACTTGGGCCTGCCCAGGGAGCACATGAGGAAGTGCATCCCTTCTCTTGCGCCATTGCCACCCAGGATCTATCCAAGATGGGATAAAATGGTGCAGCCTCTGCTTCTCACTGTGCCCCCTGAAATTATTTGAGGTGGGTCAATTATTTCATCTGGTGTTGACTGTACACTCTTACAAAATTGATCCAACACAAAGTCTTAGAGAAAATATTTCTGAAATAATTGAACTTTCTAGTATCTATTGAATAAATGCAAATAAGCCTATTAAGAGTGTGCACTGAAAAATTTTTCATTTCAATTTTGAACCTATGTTTCTGAACAAACTTTTTACGGGTGGAGCATTGTAGTTTTGTATCTAATCCATGGGGGGGGGGTTGTTATCATGATTTTTACCCCACTTCTTTTCAATAAGGGCTTCCTGGCTTTTTGAGGCAGCTGTTTAAAGACACCAAAATCACACATAACAAAGTCCTCCTCCCAAACTATCAACCTATCGAGTTTGAGCACACACAACAATGGGGACCAACTGCAACACTGTACTATTTGTGAGCCTGGCAGGCTTCAAAATATTTAGTTCAACTTCTGCAGCACCTGGGGATGGGAGAAGGACTGTTTCTTCTCTCATTTTGGAATGGGATGCAAAACTTTCCATTTCCCTCTTTATTCTATCATTGCACTGGTGATAGCCAGGAGAATGCTGTGTATACACCATCTCCCCTTGGAGTGAAGTACCAAACATAAATCTGTGAAGAGATGTGCCTTCTCTCCAACAAAGTTAGTGAAATTTAAACTACTAGAGTTGGAACATTTCCAAAACTGATAGACAGGGAGGGGACCGTGCTCAGGGCCAGCACCACTGTTGAGGTGGTGAGGTGGGGGCCATGGGGCTGGAGAGGGGGCCGGGGGTAGAGGTGTGTGTAGCGCTGCTGCCATCCAGCCCCCGCCGCCGCTTTCCAGCCCCGCGCCACCACCACTGCCACATGCCCCCAGGCAGGCGTAGCAGCTGCAGACCAGGGACAGCAGGCGGCTGAGGCGGCGTGCAGAGTGCGGGCAGCCTCCTCATGCCACCCCAGCCACCTGCCGGCCAATGGCCACAGCATCACTGAATGATGACATTATCACATGATGATGTCATCACGCAGTCCGGAGGGGCATGTGCTGCTGCGCATGCACGCGAGGATGGCCTCAGGTGCCAGTAATCCTGGCACCGGAGCTGACCGTGCTCCTAGGACCCAGTTGGCATGGAGACAATGCCATTCCTAGGTAGTGCCTAAAAAATAGATGCACTCATGCACACACACTCCACCTTCTCACCAATGGATTGCTTGAGTAGTGGCGGGAAAAAAATGCACTTACATGCATTGAACACATTCCATCTTCCAGGTGAATTAATTAATAATGTAAGGGCTCTCTCACTTTGGGAACTGATTGGTGAATGCTGTTAAGGAAAACAAAATGCTACTGGCCCAGTGCCTGCCTGCTGCTACTGCTATGGCACGGTAAGAACTGATATGAAATGCACAAACTTTTTGGTGGGAGGGTTTCCCACCAACATGGTTTCCCAAACTGAGTTCATTGTTCTGGATACCATTTTAATGAAATGAAACAGCAAATGCCGGGTGTATTTCCAGCTTATTTTGCATACCCACAATGCCTATATTTTTTGCAAATCCATATGGTGCTCACTTAGGAAGAGAAGAGTGAAGGGCATACTGAAAATTCACCCCACATTTTGTTGATTTGAGAACTGAATAGAAACAAATAGGTAGCATCTTAGCCACCATGGCTACTTTTGCCTAGTTGAGACAGGTGCCTATAAAATTTCAGTCATTTGTATAGATACCAAGTAATTATTTGTTCTGTTTCTAGCCATGGTTTGATAGGAATCCTCAGCTCCTTCTCATAGTTAGTTGCTATTCCCTGATCCTTTCTCTCCTTAAACAACATCTACTCCAGGGAAAGGAGGAGATAACATCCAGTCTAAGCCCATTGAAATCAATGGGTTTAGACTGGAGTAACTTTTCTTAGGATTGCACTGTTAGTCTTGCTATTGTACAATAGGAATGAAACCATACTACTTTATTTTATTGGTCCATATCCAGTGCTGACAATATATCCTAAGTAAGCCTAACACAAATAGAGGGAACCGGCTCTTGCAAGGGGAAAGGGATTTATTTCTGGAGATTTTTCCTTCAAGCAGCAAAGTTCCAAGCCATCCCTGAGAATATCCTGGCCCTCTGGAGCAGCTTTCGGGGGAGCGCAGCGGACTGCAGCTGGAAGAGAGACAGAGGAAAATTCTGTTTCATGAGTGGAGCTCTGCTTCTTGTTTTTAGGCTCCAACATCTTCCAGTAATCATAATTTATCATTATCATTGTTGCTAATATTAGCTAAACAGAGTGCTTAGCTGGGGTCACTCTAATAGTTTTATATTGTATTAAGCTAGGGTTGCCAGCGTGTCCGCCTTGGTGGACAACCGCCCACTGCTGATCTGTGTAGCAAAAAGAAGAGGGGGGGGGTACCAGAGACATCAAGGAAATTCTTAGAATATTTTATATCATGGTGATATTACTTCCAAATTAGGGTTTCCAGCTGCAGATTGAGGAGTTTCTAGAGATTTGGGGAAGAGAATCGCCTGGGAAGAGTGGGATTTGGGGCGGAAATTCAACAGAGGTGTGATGTCATAGCCTCCACTCTTGGAAGCAGCCATTTCCTCTTGGAAAACTGAGGACTGTTCTTTGGAGTTCAGTTCAGTGCTCCAAGGTCCAGTCTTGTTGACAGATAAGCAGGCTGTTGTTGTTGACCTTCAGGCCCTGAGACCCTCGTACTTCTTAAACTGCATTATATCTCTTAAATTGGCTTGTGTGTCACTAACATTCTTCAGCTGGTGATATCCTCACCTTGGATGGTCCATTTAGCAACAGCTATGGTATGGGCATTCTCTGTGGTAGGTTCATTCCAATTAAATTCCCTGCTGGAGTGGGTGTAGAGGGTGCCTTCACTTGCTACATTTAAGACTTGTATAAGACTGTCCTTTTTCAGAGATCAGAGTAAACATTTTACACTGATTTGAACTCTGTGTGTAGTCTTTTAATTTAATTTTTAAAAACTATGCAAAAACACTTGCAATGTCCTTTGCAAGACATCTTTGCAGATTTTGCTGGGGGTTTTCTTAATTGCCTTGAAATTCTAAAGATGATAACAGATATTGTTGTTGTTATTATTGTTGTTGAAATTCAGAATTAACATAGTACTCTGTGTTGAAATCATATTGCAGATGTCATTTCAGCAATACATACAGCAATCTTGCAAAGTACCTCTGTGTAACTTATTCTCTGTTGCAGAGGAGGTGCATAGGAATGAGAGTGGGCAGCTTGCCTAAGGCCCACACAAATTTCAGAACTGAGACAAGATTTGAGACAAGATTTCCAGGTTTGCAGCACACACTCTTAGTCACTACAAAGCACAGCTGAAGCCAGTTTCTATGCTAGATTAATATGGTTAAATACAATGGTTTCAGAAGAGAACAGTAAATCACCTACAGTAAATTAAGTGACCTGCCTACACAACATAGGAAGACTTATCACCAAAGCTGGCCATCAAATGCCCCAGCAGCGGACCATCCGTCTTTCCAAAAGTTCCACCTGTCTTCATCTTCTTTCCCAACAGCTTTTGCTATGCAATATGCAGTCTCCGTACAAAACCCTGAAGCATTGCAACAACTGGAAATGAGCAGATGGCATTCACTGAATTAAAAGCAGCAACATTTTGAGGCTACAATTCAATTTAATCAAAGTGCATCAGGAAGAAATGCTGCAGTACCGCATTGATTTCCATAGGTAATAGTTCTTTTTCAAATTTTACTTCAAGGTGTTGCATGAATCAGCACTGCTTTGATTTGGCTTTGTCAAAGTATTTAGAGCCACTGTGTTAGACAGCACATGGGACTCCACCTGCCAAGTACTTTTCAGTTCAGCCTTGAATTTTGGTTATATACTCATTCAAATTCCTAGTCTGGATAAATCCTTGTGGCACTTAAGGACGCCTGAGTTTAATCAAGCAGCGTAAGTCTAAGGTTGTTGATAGCAGCGATAAAACCAAAATTCAGGGCTAAAGAAATACAGATTTGCCCAGGCTTGTAATACTTTTCTGTAGTCAGAACTGAGTGCCAACTCCATCTGTCCCTGCAACCTGAAGCAGTAAGCAAGGTCCCCCTCCTCTGGGGAGACTCTGCTTTGTCACCTGCAGTGTTAGTAGACACTGAAATATGCAGTGTTCCTAGGCTGTCTGGCAGTATAGGAAAAGTCCTGGGAAAACTGTATCTTCCAGGAGCCCTAGCACCTGGCATACTAACATCCCAACTTTCACAGAAAGGGGAAGAATGGAAGAAAGCCCTTCAGGCTTGAAGATTTCCTTCTCTGCTGCCACCACCAGTGTGGTGCCACTCACTTTTTTTGGTTGTTTGCCTCACCAGTGTGGCTGTAGCCACTGGATCAAGTAAATGTAGGGGAACGGTGGTAGGGAAGTATTTGTTTGCTAATGGGGCTCATTCATTGTCCTCCTGATTGAAGAAAGGAGTCTGTATAAGAGTCTCAAATCAGGTGAAGAATCTCAGGTATGGGTGGCCTTCCAGGCATGCAGACAGCAGCAGTAAGATCCAGGCAGGCACTGCCAGGCATTGAGTATAATCCAAAAGGAGCCAGCCAAATCAGATGCAGAGAGCAGCCAGAGGCTAGAGTACTCAGAGAAATATCTCTGAAATTTTACTCAAAATAGAGTCTGCCCTGAGCCAAGCCTGCTTTTTTAACTCCTTGCAGAATTTGAAACTGGCTCTTTCCCCTTACTGGCCAGATAACCAGAGCTCCTTTACCCATTGGCCATTCACTCACTCGATCCCTCTCCCTCCTGCTTTACTCCCCCTTCCCCTGGGTGAAAAGAACCCAAGAAAGCCTGGGACGGGAGGGGGCGAGTTTGGAGAAGCAGCCAGACAACATTTGGTTTTATCCAGTCTCCCACTATCCAGGTTCCTGATTTGATTCTGTACTCTCTGATATTACCCAGTATAGCTGGATAATGCCAATTAGACATATAACGACTTCTACTTTTACTTCTACTTCTACTACTACTACTACTACTACTACTACTACTACTACTACACTTATTTACAGCTATTCTAGATAGATTAGTGCCCCACTAAGAGTGGTGAGCAAAGTCAGTGTTGTTATTATTCCCACAATGCAACTGGGGACCTGGGGCTGAGAGGAGTGGCTTACCAAAGTCCATCTACTGAGCTTATGGCCATAGTGGGATTTGAACCAGCAGAGTGCTGATTTGCACCCCGATCACTTAACCATTGTGCTACAGCATAGTGACCATACCATTGGAATGTTCACAAGTATAGCATAATGAAAAAGACAGCTATTCTTGTTCTTTGCTTTTAGAACCTAAAAATCAGAAATATATTAACTCTAAACATGGAAGCCCAACTGAGTCCTGTGACTTACAGGTGCTTCATTCTCCCTACATTTTTGTAATCCTCCTTTAAAGTCTTGTAAACTAAAGACCATTCTCAAAGCACATGTAGTTAATTCCATGTTAATCATACATTATTGAAGAAGCATTTCCTTTTATCTACCTTTTAAGGTAAGAGGGAGGCAGAGACTTGAGGTTTTTATTTTATTTTGGTTTTCTCTGGAAATGTTTTATAATTATTTTTCTAAGCTACCTTGAACCACTTGGAAAGACAGGGTATACATATCTATTATTATTATTATTATTATTATTATTATTATTATTATTATTATTATTATTATTATTATTATTATTATAGACCTTGATCTTTTTGCCAATTTCATTGTGTGAGTGCTGATATTATAACAGAAGAAGGCTATTTTGTCACTGTCCAGGCTCTCTACTTTTTCATAATTTTATAAGCTCATATCTTCTCTCCTTAACAATCACTTCTAATTTGTTCTGCCGTGCCCCTCCTCCTAGACTATGGCTGCTCTTGCTTCTCATAGTTCCAGGGGACAAACTGTCCCTTTATGCCCTACTGACTGTCTCTCTAAATGAACTTAATGCTGCCGTGCAGGAGAATATGGGTCCAGGTCTTATTCAAGGTCACATTCATAGCTTTCTAAAGTCAATGGAAAGGAGCCTTCTGGGAAACAGCAGCACAAGGGCCTGCAATTTTACTGAACAATATAAACAAACAATATGCAGGTTAAATACAGGGGAGGAAAGATGGATGGGACAAGACATCAAAAACTGTATGACAGTAGTGAAGCACAATGCTTGCAGCTTTAGTGGCCCCATGGTGTTTGTTTACATTTTACTATTTTATTAAGAGCTAAAGAATCTACAGTGAATCCCCCAAAGTCCAAACATGGAGAAGATAAAACATTATTTTAATGCTTACCAGAAACCAGCAGCTTTTAGCTGCTGAAATATGCAGCCTTAGGATCCCATCTGATTTTGCGGCTATAAATATAAAGCCTAACTAAATAAAGTGTTTTTACTCCTGCAGATATTAAGAAGTGAATTTCATCTCATCTCTTTGCCAGTGTAAATATCACTGGGCATAGATAAGGCTTTCCTTATGCTTCTTTCCAAGATAAGCATGCTGCTCTGAACAAGAAAAATGACAACTTTCTGTTAATTATATAAGACTATCATTTGAAAATATAGGAGAAAGGACAGAAATGTCAGTGAGTTAAAACCTGCTACATGAACAGTGGATATACCTTCCAACTCACAATAATAGTAAAAAAATTCTTTTAATCTACTTCCAACTTCTAATTTCAACAGATTAATACTGATTGTATAATTCCTCATTTAAATAGACCTAAGTCAGTTTTGATTGATTCAGGACAGACAAAATAATGTTCTTCACACAGCACATAATTAGTTTATGGCATTTGCTGTTGTCAGATGAATGACGGCCACTAGATAAATGGTTTTAAAGAGTATTAGACACGTTCATGGAGGTAAGGCTTTCTATTAACAGAGCCATGAGGGCTAAGAAATAGCACCTCTTCTCATTGCTGTTGAAGTAGGTAATAAAAAGGGAAGCCCTGTGACCTTCTTGCCTTCCTTGATGACTTTGCAGAAGCTTTCTGGCTGGCCATGGAAAGAAACAGAACTCTGTTCTACACAAACCATTTTTTGATCCAGCAGAGTACTGCTTATTTACTCCTTTAAGCTAATAAGATCCTTATAGTCCAAGAATACAGTTTACTGGTAAAGCCTCCTGCACAATCCCCATAAATAATGTTCTTGAACTGTTTCCATTCATGTCAACAGCTTGTGCAGGAGCCAATGTGGGTTAGAGTGCTAAACTAGGATCTGGGAGATCCAGGTTTGAATCCCTGCTGTGCAGTGAAAGCTTGCTGGGTAACAGTCACTCTCTCTCAGTCTAACCTACCTTACAGGACTGTTATGAGGATAAAATGGAGGACAGGAGATCCCTACTGAGGAGAAAGGTATATAGACAGACAGACAGACAGACAGACAGACAGACAGACAGACAGACAGAGACTTCCTAGTGAATTGTGTCTCCAGACAACTAGACTGCCTTCAGGAAAAAGGGCTGACATTGCTATGAATCAAGTTACAGGAGGCATAGTGCTGTTGCTTACCCTAACTTTTATTTTGCATTTGAGCTTTTAGGAAGCAACCATATACACAATAATTTCCCCCTTTATTTTTATTGTTAGGTATCATAGATCTGTATTGAGTTTCCATGAATTTTGCAAGACAAGCAAGTGGCCCAGGAGAGCAAATGATCTAAAGTTTCATAGCAGTGACAGCAGTACTTAGGAATATATGGCAAAATCTAATGCTGTAAGCTTTGGGGGATTTTTAAACAGAAATTAATAATTAAATAACTGTTTATGACTTTCAAATGTACCAGATCTAGGAAAAGAAAACAGACTTATCACAATATAAACATGTTAACAACTTGTTCCATTGTTTTGTAGGATTAAAATGGTAGATACCATTCTAATGATTTATTGGCTCTGGTTTGAGTTTCCTTTCATGTATAAATATGATTACAAGCCAATAGATAGGTACACTTTTACAGAAGGTCAAAGGGCTTTCAAAACAAATACTTTCAATTTCTCAATTAGATATTGCTTGCTGAATGAACAATTAGAAAATCAGTGAAATATCCAGAAATAGTTAGAAATCAGTCTGATATCTGGAATAATTTTGAATTGTACATGATTTGTATATGATTATGAAAACCTTGAATATACTGAATGTGAAAGTATAGGTAGAAGATTGGGGTAATGGTTATCAACTTCTTTTGAGGTTCCACCATATACACATGCTTGGATGCATATTTGTGCACTGGGTATCAATATTCCAGTTAAAGACACTCCAGTTGGGCTAGGAATGTCCTTTGATAGAAAACTGTGTTTAAGTTCTACTGCTGTCTTAATGTAGCTCTATAGGTCCAGGCGAAGGATAACTTATCTTGAACCAGTTTCTCTATTTTTCATTGTCCACAACAGACATACAAGTATTTTGGCTATAAAATTGTTTTCAAGTCAAAAGCTGTATCCATTTTAATGGGATAAAGTATTTCATTAAGTCAAGAATCTTGATTTGATTGACCATTATGGCAATAGGAATTGTATACTTTTATCTTATTGCCCAATCTATATATCTGCCTTACTGAGCTTAGTGGGATTTATTTCCAAATAATTTAATTTCTGAGATATAAGATGTGCAAACATGTAGATGAGCAGCATCTAATTCATTTTGAAGCAAGTGAGATGCCATATGCTGGTAGCTGCACATTAGCAAGCATGAGAAGATCACAGTATAGCTTTCCATATCTTTGGATCTTATAGCACCATTGATTTTTAGACAGACCTTTCTGCTGACTTCAAAGAATTCCTTATATCATGCCATTGATTTTAAGCAGGCACTGAATTAATGAAGCAGCCTGTACATGAAAAAAATATTACCAGTGTAATAAGACGATTAGAATTTCTCCCCTTGTTGCAAAGCTATAACATCCTGCAGTCTGGTAAATAACTTACTGTTCCAGTGCAGGAATTATTATATGGAACAGCAGAAATAGTTTTTTCTTCCAGTTTGGAGATGTAGACAAGATGGGAAAAAAGAGATAGAGCATCAGCGCATCTATCAGTGCATCTGATTTATACTTTAGTGTTAAAAAGTAGAAACACTTCAAACTGATAAGTCTGAAGAATGGTTGTCACAGGCTGGACTGCACTCAACTGTCCTTGAGCTCAGATATAGGAATGACCTTTACATCCAGCCTACATCATAGCACCCCTTTTAATTTTGTTGCTGTATATTCCCCTCCTCTTTCTATGATTATCAGTGTGAAGGAGAATATGGTTCCTGTATCATAAGGACTTTTGGTAGTGATGCAGCTGTCATATGAGTGGAAGAAAAAGCACCAACTGAATTTCCCTGGTCTATGTAATTGTTTATTATCCAAGAGGGAACCTGCAAGGAACTTGTGGAAAGAGGGTGTTCCATCCTTCCTGCCTTTGCTTCCTCCCCTCTCCCCCATCTCTGTCACTCACTCCTGCTTTCTTTGTCCCCCAGCCCTTCTCTGTTGTTTATCTCTCCCTGAATTTTTCCCCACACCCCTTCACTGTCACACATCTCCTTTTTTTCTCTCCCATCACTCCTCTGTCACTTATCTTTCCCTCTTTCTTTGTCCCTCATCCCTTATCTGTCATTCATCCCCCCTCTTTCTTCCCCCCACTCTTTCTCTGTCACTCCCACCTGCTCACCAGGTTGCTCCCCTGGCTAAAGTCTTTGCTCCTCCTTCTCCTGTTCTCCTTCAGCACTGCCATCTTAGTGCCATCTTGCAGCAACATCTCCCATGCTCCCTTCCCTGCCCACATCCAGTGTTGCTGCCTTGGTGGGTCAATTAAGTGTAAGCAAATGTGCTGAGAATTAGATATATTGATAGGAGCTCTGTTTTCATTTGCATCTCTGCCCTCTCTCTGCTTTTCTTTTTCTGTTCTCCCCCTCCTTCCCTAAAGAAGCACAAGAGAATGTTGTTGGAGCTAATTGGGTAAGGGAGGGAGGTTGAGTCACTTGTGGCTTTCAAGCCACCAATTTAAGATTGCACAGTTCTTGTTAATGATAAAAACCAGGGTTTTTTTCCTGGAGAAAGAGGTGGGGGAACTCTCACCCGGGGCAACTCCTGGCAGGAGGTGGCGTCCCTGTCACTATATGCATGCATGCAAAGTGTGTGTGTGTGCTCCCAGTACTGCATGATGATATCACTTCTGGGAAGTGACATCATTGAGCATGGCGCAGCTGCCCCCCAGGAGAAAGAAAGAGAAAGCAAGGGAAAGAAAGAAAGACATGGAAAGAGATGGAAAGAAGGAAAGAGAAAGGAAAGGAGGGAGGGAGAGGGAAGGGCTTCCTCGGCTTCAGCTGGCCTTCAGGAAGTCTTGGGCTGCAAGGAGAGGTGCTGGAATGCAGTTCCACTGTGTTCCAGCTGAAAAAAAGCCCTGATAAAAACTAATGAAGAATTTTAGATCCTTTTGTAGTGCCACAGGTGGATGAAGGCCAATGCACACAATTAGCTACTTGCCACTTTCAGCTTGTGACACTGCACTATGTTGTGTTGCTGTGCCATAAGCAGATTCTGCAGTTTTACTTGCAGTGTGAATTTCCTCATAATTAGGGAGCTGGAGTTATCTTGGAATTATAACCAATCTCCAGACTATAGATATAAGTTCCCTGGAGGAAATGGCAGCTTCAGAGGGTAGAGTCTATGGCACCATATCTCTGTTGAACTCCCTCTTGTCCCCAGACTCCACCCTCTCCAGTAGTATTGCCAGCTCCAGGTTGGGAAATTCCTGGAGATTTTGTGGGTGGAACCTAGAGAGGGCAGGGTTTGGGGAGGAGAGGGATCTCAGCAGGATATAATGCCATAAAGTCCACCCTCCAAAGCAACCATTTTCTTATGGGGAACTGATCTCTATGGCCTGGAGATCTGTTTTAATTCCAGGAAATCTTCAGCCACCACTTGGAGGCTGGCAACCCTACAACCCCAGCACTGCCCCCAAATCTCCAGGTATTTTCCAAACTTGAGTTTGCAACCCTACTTATAAAGGTAAGTATGGTCCCATGTTAACTGCAGTTTCTATTAATGCTGATATATTCAGATGATCTATTCAAAGACAAGCAATAGGCCAAGAAATTACTTTCACAAGGTGGCTGTTCATTTGATTCAACCCTCAATAAACTCTTGGAACTATTGGAATATCCAACTTTCATCCAGCTAACACCAATGGAAGGTATGTGGATTTCCCCTGCAGACTTCATTGGCAGCAGTTTAGAAACTATTTGGAGGAAAAGGAAGGGGACAAAAATCACCTTTCTTCTGTCCACAGAACTGCAATTACTGCATCTCCCTGACCCACATGACTGTTCATTCCATTAAACTCCAGGTATAATCTTTTCAATGGTTGGGGGAAAGACAGTTGGGGGGAAGGCATGAACATTCTGCTAGTAGTTGATAAGAAGCCCTTTTTGGAAAGTGGCTACAGTTAAGTCACAGAGTGCCAAATTTTGTATGCATTTTGTATGCATTGTATGAGACAATTTAGAGCTATTTTCCCGCAGTGCAATCCCTACTGGGCTAGTAGAAATGTTGATCTGATGTGGTGCAATTCAGCTTTTGACATCACATCCCCATACTTTTATTTCATAAACTTAAATGAGAGTTATGTAAGGCCCAGCTTTCAAAAACATACAGAGTGCTTTTCAGCAAAAAAATTCCTCAGTTCCAAACAAGTATCTTTGCAGACTCAGCAAAGAATCGTAACATTTTGAAAACTCATAAGCTGCCCCATGTAGTGTTTCAGATACCCCAAACAACTTATTTTCTGACTTCTATACCGACCATAATACCTTTTATAATTTCTCTATATAAGAAGCTAAAGAACATTTGACAGGTATAACCAGTAGGTAGGAATTGTGAAGGCAAAGGGTAATATTCCAAAAGTAAAGAATTTTTTATAAACCAGAAAATGTGAAATCAGAACAATAAAAAAACTATTCATAGATAAAAATATTGATCTCCCTATGGTGACTGGAGCCAATAAATCCAGACAAGATTCTAAATTGATTTACAAGTACAGGCCTTTTTTCTTAGATCATGTTCAAATTGGTCTCAGCTAGAAGTGTGCATTTCAAAATTCCTGAGCAGAAATTATATATCAACATCTTTGTTTAGGGTCATTACTGTGATTCTCTGGAATGGCAATACAAATTCAGTATTCTCAGGCATTATGAAAAACACCCTCTAAAAATCCATGTTATTTTTCATGTCTGGGTGCTTACCATCAGCAGCAGCAAGTATCTTTTTTTCCCCTTTTGATTCTCCTAATTTCTCAGGCAATGATATTTCTCCCTTCCAACTGGATCTCTGCAAAGGATCATGAGGTGAGTGCTCTCAACCAATCACCTTTGTAGTTGAGCTCTAGAGAAGGAATATCTGTGGAGGAGTCTGTGCTGACCTGTGAGTGCGTGAATTACTCCATGTGCAGCTCCAAATTTATGCAAATAAGGGCCAAGCTACACATGACAAATGACACTTGAACAGCAAGTGTATTTCTCCCTGTTCACTTGCCCTCCACTCAATCCACTTGCCGTTCAAGTGTCATTCGTCATGTGTAGCTTGGCCCTAACTTCGCACTGGATGATTCTTCTCCTTTCTGGTATTCTGGGAATATCATATGTGCCCAATAATTCTGTTGTCCTGCAGTAGCTTGGGTCTGTAACAATGTCAATTGCTGAGCATTCTGTGCCAACACCTGAGTCATCAGGGCACAAAGCTGCTGCTGCACCAAGACTTGTCCATTCCTTGGAGCTCTAGCCTGCTCTTGTTGTCCTCTCAGGGTCTCACCTGCTGACGCTCTGTCTTGGGCTTTTCCATGCAGGCTGGATAATGGCTGAGTTCTTCCAGATGTCCAGCTGCCATCCTGAGCTGCTGAAAGGTGTCGAAGCGGAGAGCATTCCAATGACCCTCTGGTTCTTGTCGTTTGATCCTGCCACAAGGGATCTTTTCCCAAACATAAAACTTCTCCATTATGAGCACTCTCTGAAGCAAAATAACTGTAATCCACAGGAGCACCTCCTTCTGCTCCAAGAACATTATCAGAAAGCAAGTCAGTTCCAAAATGTTTCTCTCCAAACGAGGGCTGGTCTCCGGTTTCAGCTTTCAACGGGGAATCCACAGCCCAGTCAAGGTCTCTGTCCTGACTCAACTTGTATAGCAAAATAACAAACCTGCCAATTGCTGTGCACACAACTAAAGCCTTAACAAGAGTACTGCTACTGTGCCAAGATTCTCACCTAGATTTTCCCCTTAAGCTGCCACCAGGTCTAGTGTAGGCAAACCCTCTGGCTCTGGTCTGGGTGCTGCTAACAGCCACACAAAATCTCAGCAGCCTTCTTAGAGGGATATACCCCACCTATTTTGTATGAGACTCACTGGTCTCTGGGTTCTTTATCTGGGGGACCTTGCACACAGTAAGTCAGGCAGGCACTCAAGACACAGGCATGAAATGAAAAACAGTTATTAAGAGAGTGCTTGGAAAATAGCAGTAGGCACTCTCAAAGCAGAAGCAATGGCAAACAAAACAAAAACATCTTTATTCTAATCTGGGCTAAAACTGACTAACTAGACAGATTGACTGACTAACTTGCATACTCCGGTGGTTCAGGTGCTCATACTTACAGCCTACCCCTGGGCCAGGCTGTGTCAGGAGAAGGAAAAAAACAAACATTAAGACCAATCGACCAATCAGAGCTCACTGTGATATTGAGGGAGCTGGCCAGAGAGCTGAGACAGACGACGTGCAGAAAGTGAAGCCTTCTGTCTCTCAAGGCCACCTAGTCTGAGCACAAGCACCAGGTGCACTTAATTAGCTGAGCTGTTCTAGACAGGGTCAGTAAAAGGCTGGGTGAAGAAAGAGTCCCCTCCTCCACCTGTGGTGCCCTTGTCAGCAAAATCAACCTTTATGGTTTTAAAGTGATGTTCTTGGAACTAGTTTCAGGTGGGTAGCCATGGCAATGTGTAGTAGAACACCAAGATTTAGGTCCAGCTACTGGACCCAAATCTTGTTCTGGGAACTGACACATGACTGATCAAAGTGGTGAAACTAGAGACAACTCATAAATAAACATATCATGTAGCTGAATCCTCAGACTCTCACACCCCAGCCTTTCTCCATCACCACCTCCTCCTTCTCCAGGAATTCCTTAAATCGTAGTAGTAGTAAATTAAGGCACCCCTACACTGAATGCTCAGCATGAAGACATATGTCTCATAGTAATTATATGATTGATTTATCACAAGCAATCACAATCACACACTAAAATGCTTTTTAAAAAAATTTAAACTATTTACAAAGAGTGTAGGGATGGGAGAGGTTTTCTGCAAAGGAAGTCTTTCATAGTTGGTGGAAGGAAACAACAAACCATAGCAAGTAAGGATGGCAAATGCAGGGGTTTCAGCAGAAAGGTAACTTTTTTTTTAATTGTCAGTCAGTCACTATAACTTTATATTTTAAAAGGATGCAGACATCCCTTTTTAAAATACTGGTATCTGATGCTCTACTGCCATTTTCACCCCATAGGAATCATTGGAGAGAACTGCACCTGAACTGAGATGCACTTACTTCAGAGGGCTGTAAAATCAACCTCCTTTGTGCATCCTGTGCCAAAACACAGATTTGAATCCTGAGCTGGTAATGTTCTGTAAAAATCCAGCAGTCATGGTAAAGCCTCCCCCTCAATCTCAGATCCAAAATCTCAGCCAACTGACTTCTACAAGTTAGAAAAGGAACAGGAAAGTCCCTGAAGAGTTTCAAGAATTATAGCCACAAAATTAGCTATATCATTCCAATATTTTTGAGTCAAATAAGAGCATTTCAGGTGGACTGAAATTTTTACAGTTTGGATAGATGTCAAGCATGTCTTTTTATCCTATGAGAGAAAGAGTTAAGATAGCCAATCACCTGGAGTCTGGTACAGGAAAGTAATTCAAGTCAGTTATCTGTAATGTCCAGATCATCACTTTGATGGGCAGAGGTTATTGCCCGTTCTCACCTAGAGATTTTCTGGCAACAAAGGAATATTTCTCTAGCAGTTTTAGCAATTAACTCAGAAGAATGGTTGATGAGAGACACAGAAGATTCCACATTTCACATACTAGTAAACAGGTTTCTGGCAAAGGCAAGTGGAAAATCTTTTTTGGCCTCATTTCAAAATAGGGTTCTGAAACAACTTGACTAAACTTAGAATGGCAATTAAAGAAAGCAATACAAAATACAATCCAATGATTATAGCTGAAGTCTACTGTTCTTGATAAATCACAAATATACAGGGTAGTCTTAAGTAGAATTGCATCCTTCTAAATCTACTGAAGTCAACGGGCTTTGATGGGTATAACTCTCCTTAAGGATTGCACTGATATCAATCACACACAAAACTTCTGAAAACTAGATTAATAAAATAGAAGCAATTTAATGCTACCACATTCTTATGTGGCTTAGATGGTATCTATCAGTTAAACAGTGAATCACTTCCAGGTACTTTGTCTCGTTTTCTACAGAAAACATGAAATAATTCTGTTAATAACTGCTAATGCCTTTGAGTAAAAGGAAGCTTGAACACCTACTCCTCCCCAACTTGTCTGTTCAGCTAACTCATTCTACTGATTGTGAAGGACAGAAGAGATTTTTTTACAGCAATCTCATTGCATTGAAAGTAACATTGAAAATCCCCCAACTCTCCCTTATAAATAATTGACACACCATTCACCTGCATATTCTGTGGGCTTTAAAAAAGAAATATAAAATGTAATTAGTTCTTATCTTCACCATGATTCCCAACACAGCATAATGAAATTGAAGTATGATGAAGCTTAGAAATAAGGAATTGCCCCCCACCCCCTCAGATGAGGGTTTGTTGTTGAGCTGGCCTTTCTGTTCCGTTTTTGCAGGTTAGAGCTGAAGGCTAGCAACCATATGACATAGGAAACCACCTTTTAATCTATAATTTCTTAAATTATGAAAAAGCAAAATTCCGCACATACTGGTTAGAGGGAGCAAGCCTAAGTACTCCTACTTAGAAGTGAGACCTGTTTTATTCAGTGTGGTTTAAAATTGCAGCCTGAATTGCCTAAAGTGTTAGCTTTCTGTATTTCTCCTTAAAATAAATGCACAGGCTATCTGAAATTCAACTGGCATGATATCAACTGAAAATGAGATAGGTCCCCTGAATTTGCAAATCCTTTTGATCCATCAAAATCACTACTATCAGATATGCTGCTGTTCCCTTGAGATGCAGCTACTGGTTGCCATACACTTTTTCAGTATGCCAGGAAAATGGGTACTACTATTGGCAAGTGGCTTCTTTCAGCTGAGCTCTGCTAATAAACTATGTATACATTAGCATTCTTCTACAATTTGCTACTAACTGTGCAGAATGTTTGGGATATTGATCCCAGAGAAGATAGTCTGTTAAAGTTACAGTCAGTCCAAAGCAATGAACATCCTTCATTCCTTTGGCACAGAACACAACAACAACAAAAATCATTTGTAATGTGGCAGCAATTGTGGTATCTGGCAGTTAGGATAGAAACATTCCCGTCTTCCTTTCTTGTTATGTCTGGAACAAAAATGGGAGCTTGCACTGCTGTTCCTGGCTGCCTAGTTTATACATGGTACCAAAGCTGCAGCAGGAGCAGAAAGATCCTGGATGCACTAACTAGAGGTGTGCTTTCTAGAATATATATATATATATATATATATATATATATATATATATATATATATATATATATATATATATATATATATATATATATATATATATATATATATATATATATATATATATATATATATATATATATATATATACACACACATACACATATACATATACATATACATATATATATATATATATATATATATATATATATATATATATACATATACATATATACAATTTTATATATATATATAAATAAAACCATATATAAAAACTACACTATATATATATGTAGTTTTTCATGTTTGGGTACTCACCACCATCAGCAGCAGATGTCTTGTTCTTTGATTCTCTCCATTTCCCAGACTGTATCCAACCTTTATGGGGGAGGAGACCATTTTTCCTCTGAAATAGGATGGCTGGGGGTGCCTTGTTCAGGGAACTATAGAATCGAACCATTTGGTCTAATTCACTTGAAACTTGAGGACTTTTTGTGGACGGGCAGCACTAGCTTCCTTGCTATTTCAGTGTCATTTGGTTCAAAAACATCACTCCAGAGTCCAGACTCCCTCACAAAATTTTCGCATAAGAATAATGGAACTCAGATAATTCTGGAATCCTGGAAAAACCTGAACCTGAACCCCAAAATGGTACCAGGGAACATCAAATACCATTGAATACTGTTATCTATGCTCTTCCTGAAATGCAAATCCAAAAAAACCCACCACATTTTTTTCTCACATCTCTAGCACCAACAGCAACCGTTCCCTTTCTCATCAGATTCTTAAGTCTTTGGAACTCTGTGGTTGGCCACAGTCAATTTGTCATAGACTTTAAAAAGCAATGATCTGACTTTCTAGTGGTATTTTCAGTACTTTCTGGATCTGCTTCCAGGCAGTAGAATACTTCAAATATAATGCAATTAATTGTGTCAACAGAATCAACAGCAGAGAAAATTATAAAATAGGAGAAGGAAAAAAGAGAGTGTGAACAACTGAAGGTACATGAACATACATTTCATTTGGGAATAATGTTTAAGATGTTGGCATTGGCATTGGGGAAAAAGCAGTTTTGAGGGTTTGATCAAGAAACAAGGAAAAGAAAGCACACAAACTGAGGTGTGCTCTTTCACTTTAAAATCATTTTGTTAGGGGTTGCCCTTTCCTGATCACCAGAATTCAAGAAGTAGGTCATCTGCCCTAGCTAAATTTATCTAGATTATTATCTTGATTATTGTATTTATGTATAATACTATACAATACAGGTATGCTTGACATTTCACAAAGTTGCAACAGGAAAGACCAGACAAGTTTCAATGAGCTTGAAATCCAGAATCAACAGCAGTGAAAGTTATAAAATAAGAAGAAAAAAGAGCAGCTGAAGGTGCATGCACATAAATTTCCTTTGGGAATAATGCTTAAGAGGTTGGCATTGGGAAAAACAGTTTTGAGGATTTGGTCAAGAAACACACAATTAATTTTAGGTAACTCACTCTGGATTACTGTGTATGTTGCATCTTTTCAGTATTTTTACTACACTGAAGGTCTGTGGCTCAGTAATAGAGTTCACATTTGGAATGCAGAGAGTCTCAGGGTCAACCCCTGGTTTACACTGCCCCCCAGACTGATCAGGGGGATTTGGTTGTGGGCTGAGCAGGGGGAAAGGCAGGGGCACATGGCGGCCATCATGTTTTGGGTCTGAGGTTGGCCAATTTAGAGCTGGCTGACCAGGGTAAGGGGGAGGGCAGGGAAAGGCCTGAGGACCTGGGAGGTATGGTTTCTTCTCAGGTCTGCCATCACCCCTTGTGAGGGAATGCTTTCCCACCCCTTGGCACTTACCTCATGGACATTGGACACCGATCCATTTGGGGGGAAACGGCCCATGAGCTCAGTTTCCCTATTATGAGGATCCTCATAAGGGGTCTGGAGAGTGAGGTATGGCAAGTGCATGCCCAGTTTCAGGGGCTGTCAGATCTGCTTCACTGTCAGGTGACGGGGGATCCACACAGGGGTATATCCCACTAAGGGGTATATCCCACTGTCATCCCATGGTTCCCTCCCTCAGCTGGGGTCTGAGGGGGCGTGAGGGTCATTGGCTGGCAGGTGGGTCAGCCAATGCTCAGATCTATGCTCTATGCAGCACCCATGCTCTGTGATCTGTAAATCATTAAAGTTGTGGCCTCTTTCATCGCCATCACGGTTGTCAGGTTTGTCACCTTGCCCCCTGGCTCTCTCCCTCCTTCAGTGCTAGCCTGCAAACATTTTCAAAAATAATGTTGTTTGCCAGATGAAAGGAAAGATCTTTCTCTTCTGGAAACACAGGAGATCCACTGCTCATCAGAGTGGGAAATAGCGAACAACAGAGAAATATTGCCTGACTTGGTATGGCAACTCCATCTGTTCATTTCATTTCAAATGATGTAAGTATAGAAAATGAGATATTGTGTGCAAAGTTGTCACATTGTGGACTTTCTCTGCATATTTATTTCTATCTAAACTTTTGATTAATTTACTGTCCTCAGTGTTGTTCAGGTCATTTAGATGAATAAAGATCTTCCATACTTTTATTTCCTTTCCTTGATTGAGTTATTTTTTTTTAGAGGAAGAGCAGTTGTGTCCGGTGGTATTTCTTTCATTAAAATACGAAAAGAAAAGAAAACTGAGAGTAGCACAAGTACTAAGTTGTTTTTTTTTTAAATTCCAGGCAATTCTTTTGAAATCCGCATTCTAACAGTGACTTCAATGGATTTAGAAGAGTATAACTCTGTTTAGGACTGCTCTGGTAATCTGGTATTGCTCAGTCTTGCAGGCTAATGGAGAAGATTTGTGTTCTCTTTTGCATGGTACATATCAGTGATTGTTCAAACTAAAGGCACACATTATTTCTTTCATTGAACATCAAATCCTCAATGCAGAGAAATTATGGAAATTCATGTACAGCCAACCTTCTGATTAAAGCAATTGTGATGATCTATATGATTAGAGCCCTCCTTTGCCTCAACCTGCATTTTACTAACTGTTTCAAAGTGGATTATTCCAGCAAAACAATAAAGGCTCTCTATCTCTTTGCCTTGCATTCATATAGAGACAACAGTTAAGTTTGTTCTCCTTTGCTTTATTTTTGGTACAGCCTGGGAAACATCAAACAGAGCAGAAAATTCTTTCTTCTATGGCACTGAGAAGATTAGAAATTCTAAAGGAAGAGGAGAAAAAAAATCACCATGATTTTCAGCACTTTCTGATGTTCAGTATTTTTAAGTTTAAGGGAACTCCGTCTGTTGTCTTCTAACATCCTTTACAGAAGACCAGTAATTATGGCAGTATGTCTGAATTCAGGACTATGGTCATTTTTGTGATGTGTCTAGAAACATGAGTTTAATCAGGAGGCAAATGCCTGGCACTTTCTGACTGTATGCTTCTCTGTAGCCTTAAAAATCAGCCTTGGGATATTTGGTCTCCCTTGTGATTTGGGTCCACAAATTGGCTAAAATAGGTTAAATTTTGAGGGATATTTACAAATTAAAAGGTGATAGGATGAGGTATACATCATCAACATTAACGAGGAGAAGACACCTATTGGAAACATATTAGCTTTTTTCCTGACAGTTCTTCGAGGAAGCTCATAAATACAGCTGCTTCTGAACTGAGCCAAGGGAGGGTTCCCCTCATTAGTTGATACTAATGATATGTGCCAAGAAAGGGGTATGGGTATTTACAAAGCTTTTAAAAAGTAGGACATACATTGTGAAGAGTCCTGGTGATAAAAAGTAGAACAGCCATTTTTTGAACTGAATGTTAACTGAAAGCATAAATAGTAAATTCAAATTATAAACGCAGAAGAATCTTACTGGTTCAGATTTTACTCTTCTACTGTTTATCAGTAGGACTGTTCACAATGCATGTCCTACTTTAATCTTTTTAGACATCTAATATACAGGGCCGGCTCCAGCATCGCTGGCACCTGAGGCAGCTTAATGTTGCCTCTGTGCGCGCGCACATGCGTGCACTGGACTGCATGATGATGTCACTGTGTGTGATGTCATCATGCAGGGGCTGGCACACACACGGGGGGGGGGGCTTCCAGCCCTCCTGTTCAGTTGCTCTGCGGGGCCAGGCACAGCCGGCTGCCCTGGCTGTTGGCTGCGCCTGGCCCACAGAGCAACTGAACAGGAGGCTGCCTGCTCAGCTGCCCCATGTTGCTGCTGCCAGCACACACTCCTGGCCGGCGGTGGCAGCAGCTCCATGGTGCGCACCCCTGGTCCTGGGCTGGCACCCCTCCGGTGCCTTAGCGCCCTGAAGCGGCAGCCTCACCAGCCTCAATGGGCAGGCTGGCCCTGCCAGTATATAATTCCAAAAACTATTACTACTTGGTAAAAGCAGAAATGCTCTGCAACACAACTTGGAGTTTAGCTTCCATAGGATTCTTATTACTGATACAATTATTAGTGTTTGGCCAAGCTCATGTATACACTAGGTAAATAAGATGGAAGAGTGGGCATACCTGTTCCTCTCCACTCTAAAGAAATGTGCATGTGATATGTGTTAGATTTAGACCCCCAATTTGCAAAGCTTCTCGCCCCTGAAAAATGGATGGATAATCATACAAAACACATTTCTGCCCAAATGGAGGGGGCGGGGTTGGCCCCCATTCCCTTTTGAGAACTGGAGGTAGTAAACACTGGGGTGGAGTAAAAGGAAAGGTTGTGTTGTACAGAGCAGCCAATGAGAAGGCTGAGAAGTGGAGGCTATTTAAAATCATACCTTTGTCATTTGGCAGGTTTTTTTATATTTTTTTTATTTCCGAATCCCGAAAGAAAGCCGAAAGAAACGTCTTTCGGGTTATTTCGGGTTATCCGAAATGTTTCGGGGAAAGCCAAAACGTTTCGGGTTATCCAAAACAAAACAAGCCGAAACGTTTCGGCTTTTTCGGCTTTCTTTCAGCATTCAAGAATCGCCATTTTGTTTTTGCTAGCCGTTTGCCTTAGCAAACATCTAGCAAAATCCTGCTGGAAGCTAAGGCTTCCTGCAGGCTCTTCGAAGAGGGGAGGGGGGGAGAAGGAGTGAATCACTCACTCCTTCTGTCACCCCCCACCCCTCTTGCAAAGGAGGATAGGGAATCCTGTGCTTTGCCTTGCAAATGCAAGGTGCATTGCTAGCATTGCACTTTGCATTTGCAAAGCAGTGGAAGCAGAGATTCCCGCCAAAATTAACAGGTAGGGGAGGGGGAGCAGGAGGAGGGTGACTGTTGGAGTGTGGGTGGGGAAAGGCAGGGGAGGGGGAACTTTAGGAGTCACCAATCCCACTGCTGCATCCTTCTGCATTAAACCTTTGGCTGAGGCTGCAGCAGGGAGTTTAAATTTGGGGCCAGACTGGTCTGGAACACTTCTGTTGCTGCTGCTGACCGAGAGAGGAGAAGAGAGACTGCATCTGGAGGACATCTGCCTGGAGGATCAACTGTGCTGGACATCCTGAGAGGAGACCTGGTAGGCCTTTTTTAAATTTTTGTAATTTTTTTGATGCTGGGCACTGTGCTGCTGTGGCCTGCCTCTGCAAAAAGGTGTTTCAGTTAAGTCTTGGCATGGCCTGGGGGGACAGGTTGAGCAGACAATGTTTGGGGGTGGGGGTGGGGTTCAGCATTGGTTGTTGTGCTTGCCTTCTTTAATGTTTAATTTCTCATGCTTGAGTGTGGGGTGGGCTTGATCTACTGTTTCACAGGAATTTAAAAGGAGTGTGCCAGCTTTGGGCCTACACAGGCCAGAAGCTCTGCTGGGTGTCTTTGGTGCCTTTCTTCTGGCTGGCTCTCACAGTTATGCTTCACAAACTGGAATGGTGTGAGGTTGTTTTTCTGAACAAGTGTGCCAGCCTCTGGCCCACACACAGGCCTGCTGCTCCGGCTTTGGTCATCACCCCTTCTGGTAGCTGGCCTGGCACTCACAGTTATGCTTCACAAGCTGGAATGGTGTGGGGTTTTTTTTTCTGTGTTTGGTCCACTGCTTCCAAGGCTTCCCACCAGGCTCTTGAACAAGTGTGCCAGCCTCTGGCCCACACACAGGCCTGCTGCTCCGGCTTTGGTGGTCACCCCTCTGGTAGCTGGCCTGGCACTCACAGTTATGCTTCATAAACTGGGATGGTGTGGGGTTGTTTTTCTGTGTTTGGTCCACTGCTTCCAAGGCTTCCCACCAGGCTCCTGAACAAGTGTGCCAGCCTCAGGCCCACACATAGGCCTGCTGCTCTGGCTTTGGTGCCTGTTTGCTGGCTGGCCTGGCACTCACAAGCACGCTTCAAAAAACTTTTTTGTGTTGTGTTTTGTTGTTATGGAGGAGGTGTCAAGGGGATGAGCAAATTAGTATTTTATTTCATGATAGTTGTGTTATTTTCTGACTCAGAGTCTGAGACAATGCTGTCCTGCCTGTGGGTGTGCCCTGCTGCCATGTTGCCTACATCTGTCCAAGACAGAAAGTGTTTTTGACCCATTTTGCGCCCCCGCTGTGCAACCCACCTCTTGTAATGCTGGTTACAAGTTTTGCTGATTGTCTAATATTAATTGAGTTGTGTGTTATGTTTGTGTAGTGTGAATCACTGCAAGCATGCTGTTTCCATGCCCTTTTGTGCCCTGCTGCTGTGTAAATTTAAGCAGTTCATGGAATAAAGTGTTTTTGAAAGCTCTTGTTATGGTTTTGTTTAATCTGTGATTTGAAGTTTGTTGTGTTAATTTTGTCTAGGGGACTTCTGTTTTCATGCCCTGTTGTGCACTCCTACTGTATAACCCAATTCAGTTCAAAAATTTTAGAGTTTGTTAAAAAAATTTTTTTTTTAAGATTCTCTGATGTGTAGTGAATTGTGTAGTCCTTTTGTGTGGGGGACAATTTGTGTGATTTGTTGTGATTTTTTGACCCATTGTACTTTGAAAGTGATAAAATAAAGTTTTTTCAAACTTGAATCATTGTGTGTGTGTTCCCTTCTTTGATGTGAGGTTGGTTCCCAGCATTGGGAACAATGGGGCAGGCAGGCCAGCCTTCTATGTAGGTGGGGGCGGGGTGTCAGGGGGTGGTTGTGTGTCAGGTGCTCTTTCTCAGGGATAAGTTGGCACTCAGGAGTGTGCCTACCATTGTGGCACCCCTGGGCTGTGCGGAATTGCCCTGGGAAAGAGAGTTTAGGAGTTCCAAAAGGGGGAGGGCTGGCCAGCCTGTTCCTGGGGTTATGGTGGGTGTGGGGCAGCTGGGGGTGGATTTGGGTCTGTGAGGGGCTACTGGGGGGATTTGGGTCTGTGTTTGGCAGATGGGGGGGAATTGGGTTTGTATGGGGCAGTAGGGGGTGGACTTTGGGGGCTGAGAGCACCTACTTTGGGAGGCCATGAAATGCCCCCCCCAAGGGGGAGCAGGCTGAGCCTTGGTGGGGGGTGGGAGTAAGGGTGAGAGAAGGGCCCCTGAGGGTAGGGGAGCATTTTGCAAAGGAAAATGGCAAAGGAAGCCTGCCTCTTCATTTTGAATAATGAAGAAGAAGATGAGCAGCAGCAGCACCCCTGGCAAGACAAGCCTCCCCCAGCTGTAAGCAGTAGAGAACAGAGCACCTATTTGGGGAGGCCATGAAATGCCCCCCCCAAGTGAGAGCAGTCTGAGCCTTGGTGGGGGGTGGGAGGAAGGGTGGGAGAAGGGCCCCAGGGGGTTGGGGAGCATTTTGCAAAGGAAAATGGCAAAGGAAGCCTGCCTCTTCATTTTGAATAATGAAGAAGAAGATGAGCAGCAGCAGTCTAACAATATGCTGCTCAGTGCTTCTTAATGAGAGCATAGGGGGACCTGGTTTGGGGGGCCATAACATGGCCCCCCAAAGTCCAATCGGTCTGAAACTTGGGGGGTTGTTAGAGACGGGTTAGAGGAAGGTCCCCACCAATTATGGGATGATTCGGTGGGAAAATGCCTCCCCCAGGCGTCCGGGAAGACGGAGGCATTTTCCCATTGAAAAAGCCGAAAGAAAGCCGAAAGAAGCCAAAACAAACCCAAAAGCCAAAAGCCGAAACGGCTAGCCGTTTCGGCTTTTGCCTGTATCCGAAACAGATTCTTGTTTCGGGAAACCCGAAACAAGAATAACGAAACAGAGTGCCTTTGCACACCCCTATAACATGTGTTTCCAAAAAAGTTCTCACAGATAAGTTCAAAGACAATTCCAACATGAAATTGCGCTGCTCATTGGTTGCAGAACGCCAAGGCGCTGGTGAATAGTAGCAGGAACGCTGTCAGCGGTTTCCAAAGCAATAAGTTAGGCTCCAAAGTCAATAGATTAGGCAACGAGCCGTGCCGGCTTCCTTTCTTCTCCTGTTTCAGAGAATTTCTCTTTCCTCAGGCCATGATGTCTAAAAATAAACCGCAGTACAATGAGCTACAAAACACCCCAGTTACAATGAATTTTACAATAGTTTATACATAGATATTTTTGCCCAAAGTAACCTACTCACAATTGCCGCTCATGAAATTCAAATGCCCAGTCCCCGTCTGTAGGGAAACGTCATCCAGTGCCTGGAAGGGGAGGCGTACCTTCCCTTCCCCAATTATATATAATGACCAATAAAAATCATTGGTCAATTAAAGTCACCGCTAATTTCTAGAATATAGCCCTTGGTAACAACATTGTTTAGGGACTATGTAGAACCATCGTTACATTCACTATTTAGTATTCTTGATGATAAAAATACAAAACAGTGCAATTTACAATACATAGAGAAATGCAATTTACAAATACATAGACGTCTTTCAGGCTCTTAGTTTTTCTGAACCCAACCTGTGGGGGAGCCGCGCACCCTGGGATGTCTAATAAAACATGCCAATTTCTCCTGATGATCTCTGAAATTTTCCCTGAGAGGGGGGAGAAATCTAAAGCCCACGTAATCACACCGTCTGTGCGGGTTTTGTGTTCCTTATATGTTAGTAATTCTCTTCAGGGAATTGACTCAGCTCTGTGTTTTGCTTGTTCAATTACCTGCTTGGGATAGCCTTGTGATCTAAAGGCCCATCTCATATTTTTTGCTTCCATGAGGTAGTCCGTGTATTTTGTACTATTACTATTGTATTCATTCACTTATTTATATATTTATTCCCCCCAAGCATTTGTCTATGTATTGTAAATTGCACTGATAATATAATTCGCACGGTTCACATTCTGGTGTCCCTTTTTGGTGTACTTCCTCGAGCTCTTTGGCTCTCTTTTGTTCTGTAACTCATTAGAGGAAGGCTTTCCTGTTTTTTGCGGTCTGTTCCGTGGGATTAGGTTATATAAATAGGGCTGATTCAGAGTTGTTGGTGAGGCCGTAACTGAAGTTGGCAGGATATGTGTGGGCTAGGTACTCATTGTTAATATTGTGGGTTAGGTACTCATTGTCATTACTGGTAAGCAGTCTGAGGCATTCGAGGTGGAAGGGATTAGAAAAAGTTATATTTTGTTTGGTAAGACAGTTACTTAGTCGGAAGCATTTCCCCCAATGTGCAGTAAAATTGTAGAATAAATAGAACTCACAGTTTATTCAAGTAGATTCCATACATGGCAATATCTTGGAGTAGAAAGAAAGAATCCTAGTCTAAAGAATTACTTTATATATTTACCAACAGCCAGCTAATCTGGCATCAAGGTAGCCTGTGGGTATGTGGAAGAGGTCTTTATGGCAGGAACTTTGAAGAGAATATCCATCCCCTTTGGAAGGCCATGAGGTAAAAAGAGGAGAATCTCCCAAGAAACGCAGAGATAGAGAAGGAGTCAGGAGTAGAGATGGGCACAAAATGAACCACAGAACAAAGTTCCATATGGAATGGCTCGTTTGTTTGCACCGAAACACGTTCCATGGGAATGTGTGTTTACGGAACAAACAAATTTTTCCAGCCATTCTGTGGCTGGGTTCGGAGTTTCACAGACCCCACGCCAGTTTTAGCCCATCGGCTGAACCCAGTGTGGGGTCTGTGAAACTGACAGCCCCTGCACAAGAGAAAGTGGCTGCCAGTTTCACAAACCCGTGCTGGGTTCAGCTGATGGGCTAAAACTGGAGCAAGGTCTGTGAAACTGACAGCCTCTTTCTCCTGCTGCCCAGGCTGTCAGTTTCACAGACCCTGCGCTGGAATCAACACAGGGACTGTGAAACTGACAGCCTCTTTTCCTGCTGCCCAGGCTGTCAGTGTCACAAACCCTGCACCAGTTCCAGAGCGGGGTCTGTGATACTGACAGCCCAGGCAGCAGGAAAAGAGGCTGTCAATTTCACAGCCCCTGTGCCGGTTCCAGCATGGGGTCTGTGAAACTGACAGCCTGTTTCTCTTGCTGCCCGGGCTGTCAGTTTTACAGACCCCACATTGGTTCTAGCACAGAGTCTGTGAAACTGACAGCCCAGGCAGCAGGAAAAGAGGCTGTCAGTTTCACAGACCCTGCACTGGGTTCAGCCCATCGGCTGAAACCAGCACAGGGTCTGTGAAACTGATAGCCCTGTTCTCCTGCTGCCCAGGCAGCAGAAGAAAGGGGCTGTCTGTTTCAAACGCCACGCACCGACTTCAGCAGCCGGTGCAGGGCAGTTGACATGCCATGGAACAACGAACCACCAATTGGGAAAAGGTTGGAAGTTCGTGGTTTGAGGTTCCATGGAATGCTATGAACCACGAATCATGTGGGTTTTTTTCGTTCCGTGCCCATCTCTAGTCAGGAGGCACTTCCACCTTAGACAAGGAGAAGCAGCTTACTAATCAAGAGAGCTACGCATACACACAGAGAAAGCAGACAAAGAGAAGCAGCTTACTTAGACAAAGAGAAGCAGCTTACTAATCAAGAGAGTTACACATACACACAGAGAAACATACAGAGAAACATCCAATGTGCAAGTCATGCTGAGTAACCTATTCCATCAGGGGACACCAAAATCAGTCACTAATGGTAGTATGGTCCCAGAGGACTGGATGAGTTTAATCCCTTGGTGCTATGCATCAAAGCTTGAAACTTTGCACTACATAGTGGATGTGGTTGTTCCTGCATTGGGCAGGGGGTTGGACTAAATGGTTTTTAAGGCCCCTTCCAACTCAATGGTTCTATGATATCTCTGTACCAGTTTGACAGTTAAGGACAATCAAAAGTATAGGTGGCAGCTATGCTGGGAGCCAGGGTGGGTTGCCCAGTTCTGGCAAACCCAATGGAAAACCCTTCACAATGTGTGTGTGTGTGTGATGTTTAATTACTTGCACAGTGCAGATGGCAATGAATAAGCCCTACATTAACCCATGTATGTTGTTTGGTGTATGGGGGCAATCAGGCATCTGCATGATTGACATCTGTATGGAGTACTTTTGCCATTCAGGATTTGTTTATAGGGTGAAGAGGAGGAAACCTACACACTTAACCACCGTGTCAAGACTCTCCATTCTGGTGAGTGTATAAAACAGGGAATCTTTGAGACATGAGGTTGCTGGGATGAAGTTGTTTATTGATCTTTACTATCCACAGGCATTAAAATCCTTTGGTGTCTTTTGGCGGTGGTGGTGGTAGTGGGCCATATAAGAAGCAACACCACTTCAGACATTCCAGTGGATTTGTAGGATTCTTCTTCAAGGCACTGTAGTGTTTGAATAATGAATTTGTATTTAGAGGTTATTCCAGAAAAATCAGACGAATGTACGTAAATACAGGGAAGAACTCACGATTATATACATGCGTTATAGTTGATATTTTTGAATATGTATATGCAGTATTACATTTACAGACACATAGGAATTCATCATACATATGAAAAAGAGAAAAATGAAGCCTCTCAGTATTGAGAAAATATGAAAAAATCATCTGCTTTCTGTGAACTGTCTGCCAATGTGCGGTCTGGACATTTGTTATCCAAATTACTTTCTGCTTTTATCTAATGTAAAATACACTGTCAGGATTTTAAAAAGTTACATTGTTGGCTCAGAACAGAATGTTATGCTGCAGAGACATGTACCAGCCTCTGACAGTGCTATGATAAGTTGATAAAGTTTCAGTCTTGCAAAGACTGATGCAATATGTATCAGGATTGACTCAATATAACATTTTAACTAAAGATTTCAAATTTAAACAATATATGTCTGCTTACATGTTACAGTGCTGGCATGTCTTCCATTATTCCACTTGGCAAAGTTTGAAGCCTTCCTCATGCCTATGGAGCTTTAAAAAGAAGGACAATGTAAGTCCTTAGGTTGGCGGCAGGCTTCAAACTTTGTTTTGTGGTAGGATATGTGCTATTGTTTTCTGTTTTCTACTTAACTAAGCAGATACAGGACATTTATAGGAGTTGATTCCTTTATGAGTAGACTGGGACTTAGATTCACTGTGGAATTTCTGTGGGCTGAAGGATTTTTGCAGGAAGAGCATGAATTGCTTGCCTCCCACCTCCCATTGCAGTCCGAAATGCCTGCCCGCCAATGCTACTCCTGAGAGGAAAGTGGAGGTAGAGGTGACAAAGGCATGCTGTATAGGCAGAAATCCATACACCCATGGAAACACTGTGGTGGATCCATCTAGTATAAGAAATGTATTGTATCTTTGAATGAAATTCTTCTTTTACAAATATACAGGTTGAACAGATGGGAAGCAAGCACATATAGAGTCAGTACTTGCCCCAGAGCAATATCTCTCCAATGCTCCAATATCCAATCAAAACACCTCTGCTAACTAGAAATCTCTTAGCAATCTTTTCCAGGAAACTCCATTATTTTATCCTCTTTTGCAATAGTCAAATGGGGAAATAAAAGTCCCATATGGGCAGTGTGTGAGATGCAAATTCCAGTGGTTGAAGTAGCCAGCAGCAAGTATGCCAGAACATGACTATTTAGTATCAAAGAACTTAGTATACAAAGAAAGTAAACACACAAGAAATTTTAACGATGCATAATTGAAAAGCATCTTCTTGACACTGTTGTACATGCTGGTTGGTAGCTATTCTTATCTAGAAACCAGGAGATACACAATTTAATCAATAGCTCGTTCAATGGTTGTTATTAGCATCTACATATTGCACTTGTTAAAACAGACAGCATAAATCACTTATCTTACATAATGTTTGAACACTTGGAAGAGGAGAGTACTTTAATTGTGAACATCAGTTGGATCCAAAGGTGCCTTTCCACTCACAACTCCCATCCTTGAGGAAGATTCTTTTCATGAGATGAAAATTCATTCAATTAATGGAAGAGCACCTTTGGATACAATCTTGCAGTTTGGATCCAAACTTTTAAAGATCATATTTTGTAACCGTTATTTAAAATATAAGAAAAACATAATGGATTACTGTTACAGGTAGAGTATGTTCTCTAGCTTTTTTAGAATTTGCTTTCTTACATACTGAAATTTGCTGACATTTAGGGGAGTATAACTCAGGTTTGGGGATTTTTTTACTATTGATGTTAGGCTTAACTAAATTAATAAATAAGCATCAGATCTGCAAAATAAAATACATTAACCATTCAGTGAAAACAAATACTTTGTAGTTTAACCATTTTCAGCTCATGATCTCAATACCAAAGAAATATTTCTCAGTCCAAAGAACAATTTTGGCAGGTAAGCAGCAAAGCCAACAGGAATGTAATAATCTTCATGTTTATTGTAGCAATATCCCCATCCAAAATTCCTTTGATGTGTATCTTAGAGGAAATATTTTAACTTTCTTTCTTTAAGAATACTTCCAGGCAGAACTTCTCCACTTCTTTCTGTTGACAAAAATGGCAGCACAAGTAGCTTTTCTGTACATGCCTAAGACCCTAAATATTTATTTATTTAGAGAACTTTTATGTCACCTCTCCAGGGAAGCTTCCCAAAGTGGCTGAACAAGGAAACATAATTTTTTTAAAAATTAAATATTCTTAATTAAAACTCAGCAAAACAACTAAACAGGGCATAAAACACAAGCACTTCTGTGAGGTTGCATAGTACAAAGGATGATAGGAAATATATCTTCCATGGGTCCCAGCATTCCTTGCTGCTAGTATGAACATAACATCACGAGTAATCATAAGCCATGGAAATTTCTGTTTGCTGATAAACCACTTAGTAGCTTAGCCTAAATCTTAACAATGCTGAAGAAAGTCAACTTGACTGGCTCACAATGTACCAAGTAGCTTATCAGCAGAGTGATAACTACAGATACCACAAATCTCATCATGACTGATGCTAGAACATACATTTTGAGTGTAGTGATCAGACATGAGCTTACCACTTGGTCTTTTTGATTCAGCACCAAATAACACCAATGCCTGTCAAATAGATTTGCATTGGGTTTTTGCAAAACTGCACGTGTGGAAATGCCACTGATCCAAACAGATCGACAGCATACATCTCTAAGCACTACTTATATGAAATCAAATTGTAGTATTTTTTTAAAACAATACAACCTGAGGGGCTGCCTCTCCCCATAGGTACCCCAGAGAGCATTAAGATCAGCAAATAAGAACTTACTGGTGGTCCCTGGCCCCCGGGAGGCCCGGCTGGCCTCAACCAGGGCCAGGGCCTTCTCAACCTGGTGGAACTCTCTGTTGGAGGACACCCAGGCCCGCCAAGATCTTATATCTTTTCAGCGGGCCTGTAAGACAGAGATGTTCTGCCAGGCATATGGTTGAGGCCAGTCTTTGATTGTTTTATGAGCCTCCCTACCAGTCTCCTGCTGGGGGGCTATGAAATCATCTGCCCCCCTACAAGCACAGTTACTGGAATGTTATTAGCTGTGGCCCCCATCCACCTCCTCCTCTGTTTACATTATGATTGGGGAAATTGGAGAGGGCCACCATCTGAGATGTTGTCCACATATGTATTGTGGTGTCTGGATTTTTAAATGTATTTAAATGTTTTAATGTGTACTAAATATTTTATTGTACTCCACCCTAAGCCCATTTGTGGGGAGGGTGGGTTAAAAATCAAATCAATCAATCAATCAGACGGTTGTTGTGGGTTTTCCGGGCTGTATTGCCGTGGTCTTGGCATTGTAGTTCCTGACGTTTCGCCAGCAGCTGTGGCTGGCATCTTCAGAGGTGTAGCACCAAAAGACAGAGATCTCTCAGTGTCACAGTGTGGAAAAGATGTTGGCAGGTCATTTATATCTACTCAGGAGGGGTGGGGTTGAGCTGAGTCATCCTGTAAGAGTTTCCCAGGGTGTGGAATGCTAATGGAGGGAGGCTTCACTGTATCTTGAGGAGGTTCTTTTGCATATGGATTGGTGCTTGATGTGCTAATCTTCTCTGCAGGGCTATTGTTGGGTGTAGAGTGTTTTGTTAGCCTGTTGTTTTTCAGAACTGGAAACCATGCTCTGTTCATTCTTAAGGTTTCTTCTTTCCTGTTGAAGTTTTGCTTATGCTTGTGAATTTCAATGGCTTCCCTGTGCAGTCTGACAAAGTAGTTGGAAGTGTTGTCCAGTATTTTGGTGTCCTGGAATAAGATACTGTGCCCTGTTTGAGTTAGGCTATGTTCAGCCACTGCTGATTTTTCAGGTTGTCCAAGTCTGCAGTGTCTTTCATGTTCTTTTATTCTTGTCTGGATGCTACGCTTTGTGGTCCCGATGTAAACTTGTCCACAGCTGCAGGGTATACGGTATACTCCTGCAGAGGTGAGGGGGTCTCTACTGTCTTTTGCTGATCGTAGCATCTGTTGTATTTTTCGGGTGGGTCTGAATACTGCTTGAAGGTTATGCTTTTTCATAAGCTTTCCCATCTGATCAGTAATTCCTTTGATATATGGCAAAAACACTTTTCGCGTAGGAGATTGTTTTTCCTTGGTTGTTTGATTCATCCTGGGTTTGACTGCTCTTCGGATTTCATTTCTGGAGTAGCCATTTGCCTGAAGTGCGTGGTTTAGATGATTAATTTCCTCATTGAGAAAGTGCGGCTCACATATCTGTCTTGCACGATCCACTAATGTTTTCATTATGCCTCTTTTCTGTCGGGGGTGGTGATTGGAGTTTTTGTGTAAGTACCGATCAGTGTGAGTTGGTTTCCTGTAGACCTTGTGACCTAACTGAAAGTTTGCTTTGCAGATGACCAAGGTATCCAGAAATGGGAGTTTTCCCTCGATTTCTTTCTCCATTGTGAATTGTATGTTCAGAATTGATGGGGTTTTTGAATCATCTCAACAACATCCACCTGAACATACAATTCACAACTCACCCTAAACCTCCCTTCACAAGTTTTGGGGCTTCCCAGGCAGTAAAGGGCACTCACCACAAACCACATGTATAACCTCTATTATCAGGCAGAGAGCCCTGACCCAAATACATACTCCTCTCTCAGAGGCTCCAGCAGACGCAGCCCATTCCCTCTATTTGCTCACCCAGCTACAGTCCAGGGCTATCAGCGAAAGGGAACATAGAGTTTATTTTCCCTACACATACTGCACCCATTTATTTAAATTTAGTTCATTTAATGTGATCAGAATATTTGAGGTCTCTTTGTGTGATATTTTCCTTCAGCCAACAACTTCAAGCCAATCAGGGCTAAACAAAACAAAAATAAACCTTTTTTTATAAGATGGGACATAGGAATGAATGATTTTAAACTCAAATATTCTAGGGTTAAACAGCCCCCTCTCGTTGGTTAGTTCTGGAGAGATGGAGCTGAGACTAGTCCTGTCCATCACAGTAGGCAAGACCTTATGTTCATTTACATTTGATGGTTGTTACTGAGCAATGAACCCATTGCAAGGAAGAATACAGTTAGTCAAAGAAACTGGTAAAGGAGAGAGAGAGAAAGACTGCTCACAGTTAGAAATATGAAACAGATATCCTCCCTTCTTCAGATGCATACTTATGCTGAAATAAACTTGATTAGTCCCAAAGATGTCACTTAATTTATCTTGCTTTATTACAACAGATTAAAATGACTACTCTTCAAAAATATGTGATGCTTGGAAATGTGAGTAAAGATGGAAAAGTTGGCTTTGAAAAACTGATTCAGCTATTATTTTTATTTCTATATTTTATGAAATTTATATCCCATCTTTTTGCCCTCAGAAGGGCCACCAAGGTGGCTAACAAATTAAAACATACATTTAAAAAACATATTTTAAAAACATTAAAACTAGGGGTGTGCAACCCCAAAAGATTCGGGTTTCCTGCTTCTGGTTTACCCAGAGCAGGAAAAAAATTCGGGTAAACCTGAAACCTGAAGCAGCTATTTAAGCCGATTCGGGATTATTAGGGAAGATTTGGCCTTTGTTTCCAATGGGAAACGGTGCTCCCTGTTACCAGAACTGCTCTTTTATTATAATGGGGAATTAGCTGTAGCAGTCTGTAACTATTAATATTAAGCGAGGATCATAACCTATGTTTACGGAGGTCCCGATCCCAGACACTCTAGTGAAAAAGAGGCAGACAAGGAGTAAGGTCCAAACACGTGTATTGAGTGTAGCGTAAGCCTAGCTTGCACAATCATACAAAGAACATACAAGGTCTAAGAAACATAGAGTATGAAATACAGAGACGTTCGCATTAGCTGGTTCCCAACGATGATAGGGGGAATACTCACTTATCCTGAAGCGAAGCAGAGACACAACAGCGAGGTGGCCCAATGCCAGCACTGGGACCACAGACGGACAGCAAGGAAGTCTGGATAGGAATGGCCTGAGCACCGAGTGGTCTGAGAGACCAGCTTAAATACCCCAAAACGTACCCTGGGGCTGGTGCTGTACTTGGTGGTTCTCACAGATTAAAACAAAGGGTCTAATGGGCTACTGAATGGCTTGGATGGGCCACTTTGGTAATCAGATTGTGATAAGTGACACCTCAGGAAGAGGGGACAAAAGAGGGAGGGGGAAATCCAAGTGGGCTGAAAGGATGTTCCAGCGGACAGGGCTTGTCCTGATGTCATCAGCTTTGGAATGCGGAGGTTTCTTTGAGATGCATTCTTTAAGTGCTTGGGATGGTCGGCACTTAGTTCCTTCTCCGGGGCGGCTCTTAAGATATGCAGAGCGGGGCGAGGGGCTCTCGCTGCGGACGTGGTGTGCCCGCTTCGCCGAAATGGCTTCCCAAAGCAGTCTCTTCCCAGGGTCTTCTGGCTGCCTGAGAACATGGATGCCGGCTGGGCATAGCTGGGGCTGGATAGCAGGCTGCCCGGTAGCGAGGGCAAGCTCGGCGACCGGCCCGCGGGAGGCTCCAGGCGGGAACTGACCAGGGAGCGCCTAGCCAGGCTCGCTGGAGGTTTCCCCGGCTGGCGCCCGGCTGCTAGCAGCGGCTTGGGCCCATATGAGGCAGGCTTCCATGGAGGCAGGGGGAACAATACTTTAAAACACAGTCCAAGGCAAGGAACAGGCACGGTCCGTGGCAGATGACAATGCAGGCACGGGGCACACTTGTAACACAGTCCAAATGCACACTAGGAAGTCCAGATACAGGTCAGGGCAGGGCTGCCCAGAAAGAGAGTCCTTTGTGCAGTTAACCAAACATGGAGTCAGTAAACTACACAGTCTATAGCAGCAGCAAGGGTAATTGACACGCAGGCAGGAAACTGACACGTGTATTAGAACACACACGTGCAAAGCAGTCTTTGGTGTAGCAGTGAAACAGCAACGCAGGAAACTTTAGCACAGTTCATAGCAGGCTTCAAAGCAGGGGAGGGGGGCCTACTTGGCAACAATTCCCCCCCTCGGAGACCCCGGGACGTCAGGCGCGCGGGTCTCCGAACTTGACTTCAAAGGCGAGGTGGTCGGCAATGTCCGGTGGTCGAGCTTCGAGCGAAGAAGGAGTGGGAAGGGAAGGAGGGGGAGGCGTCACTCAAAAATTTAGTTTGGAGAACCACCTAACCGAATAAGTGCAATTTAGATCAGCCAATGGGCCGCAGGTCTCTGGGTTCACACCAGGGGGTGTGCTAAGTGCAATCGTCAGAATAAATAGTAATAATTCATAGCAATAGTAATTCATAGTAATAGGCAGCAATGATCAATTCATGCATATAAATAGCAATAATTCATAATTGTGTACATTGATTAATTCATGATTGAAGGTAATTCATACGGAATTCACGATGGGTTAAAAGCACTAAAAACCAGGGGCAATTAATATACATGGATCAATTCATAGGCATAAGATTTAAAAGCAAAGACAATTCATGGTTCAATTCATGAATGTAGGATTAAAAGCAATTCATACAAGGTAAAGTGAAATGTGCAAGCATGGCATAATTCATTGAGGGTAGGCTAATTCATAACTGGTTAAAATCATAAATACATATATGTGATTAAAAGCAATAGTTCATGAAGTCAAAAGCAGCAAGAATAAAAGCAAGTGCGTGGAAACAATTCATGAGGGGTAAGCGGCGGAAGGGCTCATGGGGGACAGAAAAATAAACTCTGCGATTAAAACCCAAATCAATATGGCTGGATTAAAATCAAATTCATAGACTAGAACTGCCTCGGCGGAGGGAGTCGGGTTAAGAAGGCAATTCAAAAGGTTAAAACCAAATTCATCGGGATAAAGTTCATGGGCGCACTTGCAGTAGATAGAGGGAGGGACTAGTTCGGGGCTAAATTCATGGGAGTTAAAATTCATAAAAGCAATGGAAAGAAATTCATAAGAAACGTAAAACAATAGAGCAGCAAAGATCACAGACGGCTCAGTCCGCAGTACAGCTGCTAGACTGGGTTGCATATTTACAGAAACAAGCAAACTTAGTTCATGTGTTCCAAAACACATTTCCACCCCCCCTTGCTGTCTGCGTCCATCCGCAGAGCAGGGTCGGCAGGCGGCGAGAAGGGCTTCAGGCACACAGTTCTAGTCCTCATGGAGGTAGTGCCGCTAGCAGTCGCTCGTAGGCGGGCCGTGGGCTGGGAGGCAGAGTAATAGGTCCCCCCCTAGTCCACAAGAGGGCCTCGGAGCGGTGTCCGGCAGCAGAGCGTCCATGGGGCCGGTGCAGGATTCATACACATAATAAACATAATCATAGTCCATACCGGCACAAGCAATAAAACAAACAAGGGCTGAAAACGGGGCGCCAAGAATAACCATTAGGGCAAGAGGAGGTCTGGATTGTAATGATCCAATCGATAAGACAGCTGGAGTTGCTGGAGCTGTCGGCGGCTCCAACAGCCCAAATAAAGTAGTGAGGCACATAACAAAACTTGAAAGGCCAAAATAACAACGATCGGGTGCAAAGCCAAATTGTAAATTCCAGTGGCAGTGGGGCTCCAGCCAAAGAGGGTCTCCCACCACGAATGCTCGCCGGTGGTCTTAATCCGCTGGGCAAGATCCAAAATCTCCTTTCCGTTGTGGGACACAACCAAAGCAGTAGTGTCCCCGTCCCTCTGGATGCTCTGGAGGGTGCGGTGGAGCTGGGGGTGGGTCAGGAGCTCGTGGATTAGCTCCAGACCGATGCCGAGGGAAACTGGCTTCACATAACGATAGATGGAGGGTGCCACCAGGATCTCTTCTTGGGTCCAGACTGGTACCGTGTAGGTGAAGTCGCAGGCTGCCACCGAAGACAGGTTGCAAAAGCAGCGATTGACTCCCGGGATCACGGGCTTGAGCTGGAACGAGTTCAGGATCACAAAGTCGCAGGCCGTTCGCACGCAGGCACATCCTTTCCCAATGTAGACCACAGCGGAGCTGTTCTCCCGGACGACCTCAAAAGAGCACTCGTTGAGGGCGTCGACTTGCGGGGCTACACAGGGGTGATGAGGTGCAAAGGCTTGGTCCTGGCAAATGAAGCCGGTCTGGTCTCGATGCTGGCACCCTTGGAGGCTGACGAGCTGCCATCCGGTCGGGGTGAAGCGGGCCCAATGGTCGGGGTGTCTGGCGTAGAGGACTTCGGTGTCGCTGACTTGGAGTCCCAGAGGCACGACTGGATACACATGGAATGACTCGTGTGCACTGGCCGTTAATAAAAATAATTTAAGCTCCTGGGTGGTCGGTGAGAATGAGGAATTTACGAGAGACCACCAGGATTCAAGCTCCAGTTCTATGGGTGACAATTTGGGCATAATCTTTTTTTTTTTATAATAGTTTTTTTATTTTCAATATCTAACATACAACTACTACATACATACATACCCTACAAAACAGTAACTACAAAAGACTACAATAGCACAAGGGGTAGGAAAGAAGAGAGAAAAAAGAGAGAGGGAGGGAGGGGTGGAGAAAAGGGGAAGGTACCCTACAAACACTAAACACTAAACACTACATTTCTGTTTTCCCTTCATACTGCCATTATTCAAAAGTTAAAGCTTTATATTATATTGATGGAGTGGTTGACCTTACTAAATGCAAATTACAATTTAATTTCAAGTTAGATTTTTCTTCCCCTCCTGGGTCCCGGACGGAGTTCTCTCTGCGCAACTGCAGCCGCAGTGCTCGTTTCCTCCCCCTCCCCCTCAGGCTTCTCCTTTTCGTCTAGCTTGGTGCACTGGAATTCTGGGTTCCTGTCCTCAAAATCCCTTAGTTGATCTTCTGATAATATCTTAAAGGCTTGATCTTTATGGGTGAACCAGATTCCTTCTGGAAATAACCATTTGTACTTTATTCCACGTTCTCTCAGAAGAGCTGCGAACTTTTTATACTTAAAACGTCTTTTCCGGACTAGAAATGGGACGTCTTTCAATATCTTAATTTTATTGCCCAAAAAGTCCAAATCCGCATTATATGAATTGTATAGGATAGTGTCCCGGATCCTCTTAGATGAAAAATCGATGATGATCTCGCGCGGCAACTGACGCTTCATTGCATACTTTGTAGTAGCCCGACGGGCTTCCAAAATGGCGCTTTTAACTTCTTCTTTAGTTGCCCTCGCGGGTATCGCCAATAGTTCCGAGACAAGAAATTTGGGCATAATCAATCTTTTAATTTCCAGGGGCAAATGCCCGTCCGTGGCTTGCCGAATTAGCCCCATGGCCACAGCCTGGTTTAATTGTTGGGCTTGCATACATGCCATGGCTATTGACATGTTGCGTTCCAAAGACTGTGTCCCTTTGAGCAGCAGAGAAAAATCTCTTTCAATTTGACTCTCCCAGTTAACTAAAATGGAGCTGATCTCGTGTTGCCCATTCGAAATGGAATTTAGGGACTGCACCACCGGTTTACCTAAGTCGGAGATGCTAGTCGTGACATGGGCAAACTTATTAGCGAGAGTCTCAATGTTGACCGAATCCATGATTGCTAAGCCTCCGGCTGCAGGAGCAGTCCAGTCGGCAATGCTTCGTCTGGCACGCGAGAGAGAAGGAGAGGGATCGATCCACAGTTGTAGCCATGCATTCCAACCCTTGCTACCGGCCTCCAGATAGGGAGCGCACTGCGGCAGCCTCTGGGTTACATTTAGTTCAGCTAAGTCTATGCGGATCTCTTTTAAAGACATTTGCGGGCGGACTAGAACTCTCTCTCGAATGTCAGTTTTCAAAACATGGGAGCCCACTATATGCGTGCCGCCTTGGCTTAATTGTTCATTGCTAGCAATCAAAGGGTCAATTTGGATGGTGTGGGTCTCCTGGGTCCGGATCAGCAGGGAATAATTGCCTGGTTCGTGAGTCAAATTTACAAAGAGCAGCCCAAGCTGGTGAAATTTCTCTACTAGGGGCTTGGTTTGGCATTCGGGCGTCTGTTGAACCAGAATCCAATCGGGTGGGCCATGTTTGGCTAGGTCTTCCTCTTTTACAATCCAGGTCAGGTTCTCCCAGCGCTCTATAGCAAAGGAGAGAACTGCGCCTGAAGGGGGCGTGATAGTGACTGATGCAGACTCAGTGGTAGTAGTGCCTAGTAGGATGGTCATTCTAAAGGGGTCTCCTTCCTTCCATACTGCGGCCGACACTAAAATAACTTCACAGTATGGTCCGAAAGCCTCAGTGACAAATGGTGAGGTTTCGAAGTTGGCAGGGGTGGTATATTTGTCTACCACCGGGACTGCGGTGGGGGCTGGCCTGATACGGGGAAGAAACATACAAGGAATAGGAGCGAGAGGTGAAACCATATCAGTAGGCGAGTAACACACTAATTCTTGGGACATGGTTTTCACTCCCACACATAAAATAACAAGCTCTGGGGGTCGGATCCACTGCTCTTCACAGCTGCGGAAGTTAGTGCGATCCGTGGGGGTGGTCATATTGCTCTGCTGCACAACTTTGCAGACCATCATTTCATTCCCTGCCAGGGTATTAATACATCTCCAGTGGGGGTAGGGCATTAATTTGGACGGGCGTCCCTCTATTAGGGTGGCTGCCAGCACGAGCAAACACAGAGTAGCCAGGTGCCTCATCTCCTGGCCTTCCTTTCCTTTCTGTAGTGAAAATATCCTGGGGAGACCTGCGGATATAAGTACAGGTTCCCTGAGTTTATTGCAGCAAAAATAAATGAAGTAAAGGGGGAAAAAGAAAAAGGGAGAGCGTTTTTCTGCCAGCACTGTCTATTAGGTGGGGCTCGAACGAGAAGTCCCGGAGCACTAAGCGAGCCTTCCAGCTTGTTGCTCTGGGGAACTCCTGTACGAAGGCTTCTTTCTAAAGCATGTATATTTCAGGGGGGAAACGTCTTTACGTCGAGCAAGAGTCGGCTGTGCGTTAGGCGGGAATATGCAAACTCGCCCCAGGGGTCCCTGGGTGCCTGGACTATGTGGCCTCCAGGTGCCCCTTGCTCGGTGGCGGGCTGCTTTTATTTTGCGGGCTGAGAGCTATCGGTCCGGCTCGGCCTGGCCTTGCCGTTTTAAAAAGAAAAAAACTAAAGAGCGGTTTCCATTAACTATAAGGGTTGCTGCAGACGGGGGCCCTCGCTTTAATTTCCTAAAAATGGGCTTTCGTCATATGTTTGCAGGACTAGCAATTTTTGGAGGGACTCCCTCGGGAGGCCCCATTTTCTGGTTTCAAAAAAAAAAGGTACACCGGGCAAAAAGAAAAATACACTGAGCAAGAAAAATATAAGGAGCAAGAAGCATACGGGTGTGGGGTACTTTCGGGTTGCCCTCACTTGGAAGGCCTGGCAGGGCTTCATTAAAACTTCAACATGTCTCCCCCCCTTCTTTTCCCTTGTATGGTACGGGCAAGGGAAAAGATTACGTGGGGCGGGCGGCTGCTGGCGGAAAGGGCCGAAGTGGAGCCGAAGGTGCTCGGCAGCGTTTATCGAAAAGTGGCGGAGGCGGCCGAGATCTGCGGGCGCCACTGGGTCTGGGTTATTCGGGGGTCATCTTGGCGCGGGGGATTCTGGCTATGTAAATGAGGCACGCTGCCCCTTGTGCGTAGCGAACGCACCTCAATAACATATTCCAGGGGTAACATATTTATAGAATACTGGCGGGTCTTTTACCTTTGCACTAAAGCGTACTAAGTGGTGGCGCCGTATAGCAACTCACCATGACGAATATGAACATTAGTAAAAGAGGGATGTTGGGCTATCTGGGGGTCCTTTTCCAGGGGAGGCACGGCCCTCAAAGCCAAAGCCGACCATCATGCGAAAGCGTGGGTCTGGCAGGTGAGACCCCGAATCTACGTAGATGCGGGATCTTCACCAGCACGGCGGGTGAAATGTTTTCAAATACAGAGATCACCATTATTGGTGTGTCTCCAATATTGGAAATGCATTCACTCTTGGGCTAAAGCCTCTCCAACCACTTTCACACACAGCAAATCTCTTTTGCCTGTGCAATTTTTTCCCGAACATGCGGCTTACAATCCAATTAAGAATCACTCTCGGTGGTGGTCCTATTTGGCTTTGGTTGCCGTGTCTTCCCCAAGGGTCCCAACTGTGGGGCCCGCCTAATGAAGTTAAAGAATAGAACTGGAAAAACTTTTGACATTCACACCTATATCTACATATTCTACTGTTTCTTTTATACTAAGGCCAAAAAGGTCTGGTCTAAGGGGACACAGGGTATCTCTGGCCCAGGGTGAAGGGATATCTGGCGAATCACTGGGCAGAGGGGGGCTGGGCTGGTGGCGGCTCCCCCAGGGTCATACACAGGAGGGGCAGATTGCAGCGGCTTCCCTTTCCATTCTTTTAACTGAGAGGCGTGAAAGTATTTTAACCAAGTGCCTCCTGTCTTTCTCTGGATAGCTACCTGATAGACGGCTGGGGAGACTCTTTTCGTGATGGGGACTGGGCCCTGCCATTTGGCTGCTAGTGAATGCGCCTTTTGCGAGAACTTTCTATACAGAACGAGCTGTCCTTCCTCCCACTGCCTGGGGTTCCTGACCCATCCTAATTTGCGGTCCATATCTTTCTGAGCGGTGCCCAACTTCTGGGCCACTTGCATGTGGACAGCGTGTATGGATGAGAGCAGATCCTGGACCCAGGCGTCATTAATCACTACGGGCTGCATATCAGAAGGGAGCTGCGTATCTAGCCAGAAGGCTTCCGGGAGCTGCATTCTTCGCCCTGTCATTACCATATGGGGGGTGAGCCCGTGAACTGCGGTGGTGCCTCTGATGGCCATTAGGATTATGGGGAGTTTTTCATCCCAGTCTCTCCCGGAGGAGCGAACCATTTTGCGGAGAGCCTCCTTGAGGGTCCGGTTGGTTCTTTCTATGGCGCCCGAGGCTTGAGGGTGGCCGGCTATGTGGAAGCGCTGCTGGATGCCTAGCGCCTTGCACAGCTCCTGGGTGACTTCTCCGATGAAGTGTGAGCCTAAATCAGAGTCCATGACTCTCACGATGCCCCATCTTGAAAAGACATTGTTGAACAATAGTTTGGCTGTGGTGGCTGCATTGTTGCGCTTGCACGGAAACGCTTCGACCCATTTGCTAAAGGGGTCTATGACAGTGAGACAGTAGCGATTGCCGCGAGGAGTGGGGGGAAGGGGGCCGATAAAGTCAATCTGTATGCGAGCCCAGGGTCCGTTAATTCTCTGATGCTGGAGGGGGGCTCTAGGTCCGGTGGGGTCTGCATTGACCATAGCGCAGGACAGACAGTTGTCCACCCATTGCGCTACTTCGGTGCGCATGCCAGGCCACCATCCAACCTCTTTTACCCTTTCCAGAGTCAGGTCCTTGCCTCGGTGTCCCTGCTCGTGGACAAACTGAATCAGGTCGGCCCTGACTTCCAGTGGCACTACCCAGTGGCGTTCGCCGGCTGCATCTACTGCCCAAACTATGCCTTCCTCTTCTCGGATCATTAGTCTTCCTGTCTGATCTCTCCCTGCGGTTAGGAGGTCAGTTATTTCTGGGTCAGATAGCTGTAGTTGCGCTAGGTCTAGTGTTCCCGTAGTGCCCTGAGCCTGGCTGCGGGCTTGTGCTCGAGTGGTGACAGGGTGTAAGGGGCAATCGGTAGCTGGTTCCAGTAGGGGAGCATTCTCAGTGGCGGCTGCCTTGGCTGCGAGGTCTGCCTGGTCATTCCAATAAGCGGTCTCTGAGTTTGTCTTCTGGTGTCCCTTGACATGGGTAACCTGCGTTGGGCCTGAGCGGGACTGAAGGAGTGCTGCTACTTGCTGCCATAGCTGTAGGTGGGCTACGGGTTTCCCATCGCTAGCTCTCCACCCCTGATTCTGCCATACCGGGAGCCAGACCGTGGCGGCTTTGGCCGTCCAATCCGAGTCTGTGTAAATGGCCAGCGGGCTTTCTGGGGGCTCAAACTCGAGCACTGCCAGAAGCGCTTGCACCTCAGCCGCTTGGCTGGAATGGGGGCGGGCTGGACCTTTGAGAGTATGGGCGTCGCTCACTCGCACGGCGCCGTAGCCTGTCCGGGGGGAGCCTCCAACGTGGAAGGAGGAGCCGTCACAGAACCAGCATGTGAAGCCGTTCTGTCGGGCTTCCTCTAGCGGGACTCCCCAAGTGACTGGCCAGGCAACCTGCGGTGGCGGGTCCAGGGGGCACTCGTGCTCGGTCCCGGTTACCAATAGGCCATAGGGGGCTGGAGGCTCGGTGGTCTCCTTTTTAAATTCCACTCCGCGGTTGACTAGGGCCAGGGTCCACTGCGCTATGCGGGCGTTTGAGACTTGTCCGTCTTGTATTTTTCCCGACAGGATATATTTGAGAGGCGTGTGAGTGGTTTGAACTATTGTACGTGAACCTCCTATGATAAATTCCCAATGGGTCAGACTCCAAACTAGAGCAAGGCAAGTCTTTTCGCATGGGCTGAACTTGGTCTCTACTGCGGTTAGGTTGCGAGAGGCATAGGCTACTACTCTAGCGGTTCCCGCTTGCTGCTGGGTGAGCGTGGCTCCTATGCTCTTGTCTGATACTGCTAACTGAATAAAGAATGGCTGGGTGACATCTGGATGGGCTAGGGCCGGGGCTGCGGCCAGACTGCGCTTTAGCTCGGCTAAGGCTGTCTGTTGCTCCGGTCCCCACTCCCAGGGAGTGTTCTTCTTGAGGAGGGCGTAAAGGGGGCGAGCTTTGTCTGCAAAGGACTCGATGAAGTCTCGGGAAAAGTTAAAGGTTCCTAGAAGGGCTCTGAGGGAGGGGACATCGGTGGGTGCAGGCAGCTTGGAAATGACCTCCATTCGCTGGGCATCCGGGGTGCGACCCTCGGGTCCCAGGGTCAGACCCAGGTACTTGACGCTGGTCTGAACCAATTGGGCCTTTTCCCTGCTTGCCTTGAACCCAGTCTCGCGGAGGAGTTCCAGGACTTCCCTGGTGATTTGGCGGGCTAATTCTTCCGTGGGGGCGTGGACTAAAATGTCATCCACGTAGCTCAGTACATGGGGCCTCGAGGAGGGTTGGAGGCGTTCCCACATCTGAACTACATGGGCATGACAAATACTGGGGCTGGAGTGGAATCCCTGGGGTGTCCGTTTGAATGCGTATTGCTGGCCGCGGAAAGTGAACGCGAACTTGTACCAGCAAGACTCATGCAACCGGATGGAGTGGAAAGCGTTGGCCAGGTCTATGACCGAGTAGAACCGGGACCCAGCGGCAATGGCCGTTAGGATCTCATTGTACTTGGCCACAACCGGGGCAACTGGAGGGGTGGTGGCATTCAGGGCACGGAAGTCGACCGTCATTCTCCAGGTCACTCCATCTGCTTTTAGAACTGGCCACAATGGGGCGTTGCAGATGGACTGCATCGGGAGTATGACGTCCCACTCAAGGAGTCCTTCTATAGTCTTGGCTATCCCTGCCTCAGCTTCCGCTGGGTACTTGTACTGTCTCTGAGGGGGGGGGTCCTTTCCTTCTATCAGGACGCAGGCGCCCTTCACTATCCCACACTCGGCCTTGTCTGTCACCCATACTTCGGGAAAGTCCTGAACCCAGGGGTCTCCTGTGATGGGGGCGAGAGGGAGGGGGGCCTTAAGGGCTGCACATCGATGGACTGCATTGACGAAGTCTGGGCCTCCTGGGATGCGCCACAGGAGCCCATTTGCTAGGTCAATGGTCAGTCCCTCGGCACGGAAAAATGGCATGCCCAAAAGTCCATCATCTTCTCCCCGGTTTGCGCATGCCGAAATCCGGGTGGCCAGGTTCCCAACGGAGAGGGGGATATCCTGCCAGACCTGGGATTCCTGCATGCCGCCTCCAAAACCGGCGAGTTGCATGGTTGTGGGGGTCTGGGTGCCTTTCGTGACTAAGGTGGGCCGGAGTATGTTAAGTGAAGCTCCGGTATCTATGAGGAGAGTGGCAGGCTTCTTCTTTTCCCCGGGAGTCCCGATCCCTGCCTTTACTGTCGGTCTCCCCCATGTGTCCGGCTTTAGTTTGGCAACTATGCCCACGGAGGGAGACTGGGACTCGGGGCAACCCTATTCTGATCCTGCACACTGGTCGGTGGAAGCGGCGCTTCCTCTAAAGGGGTTGTTGGGGCTCGGGCGTTCCCGGACTGCAGCTATCGGGGGACTCGAGAAGGGAGGGTCTGGCGGTAAAGGGGGCGCTGACGGAGGTACTGGGGGCTGTTGCTGGTCCTCCCACTCCATGATCGCCTTCATTAGAACGGACGTGGGCTTCCCGTCAAATAGCTCCATGTTCGCTCCAATGTTTTTGAGGCGCATCCATAGTTCCCAACGGAGGGAGTCCCTGGACTGGGGCGTGCTGCCGCGGTCCCGGTAGCCCTCGTGGTCGCCCTGCGATGCTCCCCAAGCGTTAGACTGATCTGGAGGCGGGTAGACCTGATGATTGTACGGGTGTGATGCTCGCGAGTGAGAAGGGGCTAGGGGCGCCTCCTGTAATCGGGGCTCGTGGGGTCCCTGCTGGGAGGAGGAACTGTAACTCGGGGTGGGCGCAAAGGAAACTCCCGGGCGGTAGTCCCTTGGTCCTCTTCCCCGGTTAAAGCTACTGCTCCTTCCCCTCAGGATCCCTCCCCTTGCCTCCGGGTACGGGCTGCGTCCCTGCGGTCGGTATTGAGAGTGGGGGCCATGATTGGCATAGGTGACTGCACTTATCGGCTCGCTCTCCTTTCTACGAGAGGCCGGGGACTTCACATGGCGGATGGCGCCGGTCTCTCGCAACAGGCCAGCAATGCTCCTGATGCGGGATTCCAGCTCTCCCCATGTAATGCTCCCGGGCTCTACTCCTGCTAGGGCCAGGCGAGTGGTGCTGTTGAGTCCATCTATGACTGCCCTCCTAAACTCTAAGTCGTCGAAGTCCGGCATGTCGCTCAAGTCTAAATCTACCTCGTCTGCTAGTTCGGCTAGGAGCTGTTTCCTGGCTAAATATGCCTCTGGGTCCTCTCCGGGTTTTTGAGATTCTGCTATGTATAAGGCCTTCAAGCTCTTGGTAGGCCAGAGGAAGGCGCACAACTCCTTCATGGCACCATACTGACTGCGAGTGGCTAATCTCCGGTTAGAAATATATGCGTTGAGGGAGGTGACTATTTCGGGGCTGGCACAGTGGCGGGCCAGCTGAGCTACATCGGAGCCACTGGCAGAGGGCTGGGACATGGTCACGTGTGCGAACCACTGTATAGCTGAGTCTCGGTTCAGGGGTCCCATGCGGTCCGCTATGGCTTGGAGCTCATCGGGCCTCCAATTGCGGGTCTCTTTAACTATTCGGTCTGTCTTCCTGCCATCATCGTCTGTGGTGACAATTTCCTTGGTAGCTATCGGATGGAGGGGCTGTGGAGCTTCCTCGGGCTGGGGCGACTGAGATGTCCAGCTATCCTTACTATCTTCTGGGAGGGCCAAGAGGGCTGAGGGGTGCACGGCGGAAATTACGGCCTGTTGCATCCCCAAGTGTCGCTTCAGGGCCTCTAGCTCCCTCTTACAAGCTGAATGGTCCGCGGCTGCGGTTTTAGACTGATTGTGGTCCGCCATGAACCGGGCGGCATGGGTGAGCTTAGTAATCTCCTCTTGTCCCTCCGTTAATGCGTGCTCAGCCATATCGGCACGAGCGGTGGCCGCTTCAGCCTTGTGCTGGGCGTCCTGGAGGGCGGTAGTTAATCCCTGTTTCTCTAGTATGAAATTGACGCGTTCGGCGCGCCACTCAACTGCCTTTTCCTCATGTTCTTTCTCCTGTTCGGTTAGCTTGGTCCTGAGAGTCTGGATTTCTAGGCGCAAGGCGTCCTGTTCTCGTTTGGACCTCTCCTCTAGCTCCTCCTGCGTGGTTTGTAACTTACTAATTAGGGACACGCTGTCCTGCAGGGCAGTGAAAAGTGCCCAGGCTCCATATCTGTCCTTTTTGCTAGACCTAGGTTTCTCCTTGTCACAGAAGTCCTGGAAGGCGCTTCTAACTATCTGGAGTGGGTCGGGTCCCTTGAAGGAACCGGCTTCCCAAGGGCAATCTCCCTTCTTAACTAGCCACTTCTCCAGGCGGGGCACGGTGGGGTTTGCCCGGTACATTTTTACTTTCGTTTAAGGCTGACCTCGGGGGAGGTTAAAGAGTGGATCAGCGACAACAGGGGTGGGGCGATTAAAGCTGCTCAAGGGTTTTAACAACTTCTTCCTCTCTATGTTCCTTTTGGGAGGTTTATCCTTCCCTCAGGTCCTCAAGGGTTTTTACCAGGGGGGTTTTAAGGTTCTACTTTTAGGTTCACAAGGGTATTTTTAAGGGTTCTACACTCGGTTCTTCTCCACCGGGAGAGAAGGAAAATTCCTATTCCCGTTTCAAGCTTGCCTACAAGCCACGGGACCAGGAAAAGTTTACTGGCTCAGAAGGTGCTCTCAAGCTCTCTAAGCCCAAGAACCAAAAACGCTCAGTGCTTCCAAGCCTCTGCCTAGAAGCCAAAGCTCAGGGGTCTCCCAAGCCTATGTGCTCAGAAAACCAAAAAGGGTTCCCAAGCCTCTGCTCAGGAACTGCAACTAAGGGGGTCTCCCAAGCCTCTGCTCAGGCAACCAGAAATGCTCCCAAGCCTCTGCTCAGAAGCTGCAAATGCTCTCAAGCTCTCTAAGCCCAAGAACTGTACTCAAAAAGTGTCCCCAGGCCTCGTGCTCAGAGACAAACGGTTAAACTGTCTCCAAGCCTCGACCAAAAGACTAAATGCGCTCAAGGACTGCCTCTGCAAGTCCCCAAGCAAAAGTGCCCAGGAGTAAAGCTTACTGTACTCCCAAGCGGAAAAAGCGCTCAAGAGTTCTAACAACTCTCAAGCGAAAATGTGCCCAAGAGTCCCACTGACTCCCAAGCGAGGTGCGCCCACGAGTCTGACTTAAAACTCGCAAGCGGAAAGGCGCCCAAGAGTCTTCCTTAAAACTCTTAAGCACGGTGCGGCCGGCTGCCGCGGGGCTTCAGGAACCTGGCTTCAGATTCCCAAAGCTAAACTGACTGAACAAATGGACTATCGATCCCTTCACGTTTCCTCCGGAGCGGGGATTGAAGCCTAAGTGCTGGCAGGAACGGGGGTTTGGACGGACTTAGGAGAGACGGGGGAGGGCGGAAGAGAATTTTATATGTGCTGCTTCAGGAAGTATATATGCGTATATATCTAGAGCCTACTTCTGGGATCCCACCCACATAGACGCGTTTAGGCGGCCCGGAAGGTGGCCAGGAACTTCACCAGTTCAGAGGTCCTCACCCACAGTACACCGGTTATAACGGCTGGAGGGCCTCGCGGTGCACCACAAAAGGCAAGTAGTCCAAAGCTGGCTGAAGGAGGAAATGGGGAAAAGCCAACCCACAAGATAGAAATGCTCGCTAGAGCCACACACACTCACACTTTTAATTCCCTGAGCTAAATTGCGCTCTTTACACAGAGGTCTGGAAAATTTTCCTCTAAGTCAGTTCGCTGAAAACACGCGTGTCGACTCACGTGTATTCACACGAACTGGGTTATGCCCGCATTCTCCACCAGTAAACTGTTACCAGAACTGCTCTTTTATTATAATGGGGAATTAGCTGTAGCAGTCTGTAACTATTAATATTAAGCGAGGATCATAACCTATGTTTACGGAGGTCCCGATCCCAGACACTCTAGTGAAAAAGAGGCAGACAAGGAGTAAGGTCCAAACACGTGTATTGAGTGTAGCGTAAGCCTAGCTTGCACAATCATACAAAGAACATACAAGGTCTAAGAAACATAGAGTATGAAATACAGAGACGTTCGCATTAGCTGGTTCCCAACGATGATAGGGGGAATACTCACTTATCCTGAAGCGAAGCAGAGACACAACAGCGAGGTGGCCCAATGCCAGCACTGGGACCACAGACGGACAGCAAGGAAGTCTGGATAGGAATGGCCTGAGCACCGAGTGGTCTGAGAGACCAGCTTAAATACCCCAAAACGTACCCTGGGGCTGGTGCTGTACTTGGTGGTTCTCACAGATTAAAACAAAGGGTCTAATGGGCTACTGAATGGCTTGGATGGGCCACTTTGGTAATCAGATTGTGATAAGTGACACCTCAGGAAGAGGGGACAAAAGAGGGAGGGGGAAATCCAAGTGGGCTGAAAGGATGTTCCAGCGGACAGGGCTTGTCCTGATGTCATCAGCTTTGGAATGCGGAGGTTTCTTTGAGATGCATTCTTTAAGTGCTTGGGATGGTCGGCACTTAGTTCCTTCTCCGGGGCGGCTCTTAAGATATGCAGAGCGGGGCGAGGGGCTCTCGCTGCGGACGTGGTGTGCCCGCTTCGCCGAAATGGCTTCCCAAAGCAGTCTCTTCCCAGGGTCTTCTGGCTGCCTGAGAACATGGATGCCGGCTGGGCATAGCTGGGGCTGGATAGCAGGCTGCCCGGTAGCGAGGGCAAGCTCGGCGACCGGCCCGCGGGAGGCTCCAGGCGGGAACTGACCAGGGAGCGCCTAGCCAGGCTCGCTGGAGGTTTCCCCGGCTGGCGCCCGGCTGCTAGCAGCGGCTTGGGCCCATATGAGGCAGGCTTCCATGGAGGCAGGGGGAACAATACTTTAAAACACAGTCCAAGGCAAGGAACAGGCACGGTCCGTGGCAGATGACAATGCAGGCACGGGGCACACTTGTAACACAGTCCAAATGCACACTAGGAAGTCCAGATACAGGTCAGGGCAGGGCTGCCCAGAAAGAGAGTCCTTTGTGCAGTTAACCAAACATGGAGTCAGTAAACTACACAGTCTATAGCAGCAGCAAGGGTAATTGACACGCAGGCAGGAAACTGACACGTGTATTAGAACACACACGTGCAAAGCAGTCTTTGGTGTAGCAGTGAAACAGCAACGCAGGAAACTTTAGCACAGTTCATAGCAGGCTTCAAAGCAGGGGAGGGGGGCCTACTTGGCAACATCCCAGCTATCCAGGGGCCTGGGGGGTCATTTCCTTCCCTAATGACACCAAATTTGCAGGAGACCCTCTCTCAACCCTCTTCTCATGGCCACCCAATTTTCAGGGAGATTGAACTTCGGGGCCATGTTATGCCCCCCCCCAAAGAAGGTCCCCCCAGCCACCACCTATCTCCATTGTTTCCTATGGGAAAAATCAGGGGGAAGGTTGGGGGTGGCATTTTGCAAGCAAATAGCACCAAACCTACAGGCAACCCTCTCCCAACTTTCCTCCCATGGCCACCCAAGTATCAGGGAGATTGGACTTCGGGGGCCATGTTATGGCCCCCCAAAGAAGGTCACCCAGCCGCATTATTCCCTACGAGGACTAACTTCACACCAGAGACTCACAATAAGAAAAATTTGATTAAAAATACACAACAAAACCATATGAAGCAAGTGAGTGAGCAACTAGAAGTGAACTAATGAACAACCTGGTGCCTATGAAGGGTGAGAACATAACAACAACAACAACAACAAAACACCCTGTGAGGTGGGTGGGGCTGAGAGAGCTCCAGAGAACTGTAACTAGCCCAAGGTCACCCAGCTGGCTTCAAGCGGAGGAGTGGGGAATCAAACCTGGCTCTCCAGATTAGAGTCCCACACTCTTAACCACTACACCAAACTGGCTCTGGCTGTGGGGTCCTGGCTTGTGGCTCACAGCAGGATGTTTGATGTATGGGCTATTTCAGTGGACATGAGAGAGACAGGAGCGAGATTTTTCAAAGATGCCCAGTATCTGGCAAGAATTCTCTCTGCCTTTCTAATTTCTGTAGCATCAGGAGAGGTGACAATGAAAGGACCCTCTTTCCCTTACCTTTTTTCTATACCAGATCAGTGAGGCACAAAACTGCATGACTCTCCAGGACATTACAGAAAGAGGAAATTGATCTGGCTTGCATAACAAAGAGATGGTTAGAAGAAAATGATGTAGTGTGTCTGTCCCAACTAACTCTGCCTAGTTATGCAGTCCTCCACCAAGCCCACACAGGTGGCTGGGCAGGAAGGGCTGTCATTATCCTCCTTGAGTCCTTCAATTTCTGCAAACTCCTGGTACAAACTGTAGGTGGCATTGACTGTATACTTCTTTTGTTGGGGGCTAAGGATAGATTATGCCTTCTGCTTGTTTACTGGCCATCTAGTTCCTCATTGGGCACCCTCTTGTGACAGAGGTGCTCTCAGATCAAGTGCTGGAGACACGTAGACTGAGATCCTGCAGGGGCAACATTCATTCCCAGGATTTTATAGTCTCTGGGCCTCTCTCAAATAATGATGGGCCCAGCACATTAAAGTGGCTACACCTTAGAATTAATCTTTCCCACCAAGTCTTTGAAGCGGGAGCTTGTCTCAGGATTGGAGATTCAACCTGAACCATTATCTACTGAAGGCAAGGGTGAATTTGGCACTGACACCCGACAAACAGATGGGGCAGTTAAAATGATCTGCCCATTGAAAAGCATAGATCCTTGTGGATTCCAACACCAGAGAATCACAATAAGAAAAATTTGATTCAAAATACACAACAAAACCATATGAAGCAAGTGAGTGAGCAACTGGAAGTGAACTAACCTCTCTCAGTACAGCCAAACTGATGAAAGGGGATCAACTTCACTCCAGAGAATCATCCATTGAATTCAGCCCAAACCAAACTGAACCATGTGTTGAAAACTAGTGGGCTGTTCTAGGAGGCTGGGGGTGACATTTTGCAAGCAAAATGCACCAAACTTGCAGAGGACCTGCTCCTACCTGCCCTCTGGAGATCAACCAAGCATCAGGGAGATTGGACTTCAAGGGGCCATGTAATGGTTCCCCAAAGAAGGTTGACCACCACCTCAGCCACCCCACTTTCTATTGTGGGAAAATCCAGACTCCCACAATAGAAACACATGGAATGTGACATCCATGGCCACAGGCAGAAACCCCTCAATAAACCCCCCAATATCTCAACAAAACAAAAGACAAACTCCTCAACATTCCCCAGCACCCCCAGAGTTCGCTGGCCACCCACTCTCCATGCTTCCCTATGGGGCCAACCATCACAACAGAGATTCACACACACACAAAAATCAATTAAAATTATTTCTTGGTAACAACAATAAATTAAAAACATCACATCACAGTTAAATCACAATGAACAGTCCTAGATTAAGTCAACCCCCACCATCACACCAGAGAATCAAAAACACTCCAAAAACAGAACCAAGCATACCAAAAGTAATTTTTTAAAATTTAATTTCTTGGATTTCTGGGAACAGCATTAATAGCACATTCAAACCACAACATACAGTCCTCCACCTTGAAACAAATTCTAACATCACATCAGAGAATCACAAACCAAAAATATTTTTTAAAAATTTCATTTCTTGGATTTCTGGGAAAAGTATCAATAGCACATTCAAATCACATTCCCACCTTGAAACAATTTTTTCTTTAAAAAAATACTGTCCTCCAAGAGAATCCCCCAATCGGGAAGGGAAGAGCTGCTTGCTGCTGCAGCGACTGGCTCTTACTCTCAGCCAATCTCCCTTCCCTGATCACCCCCTCTCCCCTTCCCTCTCCTGCCTCTCTCACTTCCCTCTTCCTCTCCCATCAATTGAAAGCCGTGGGAAGAGAGCTATTTGAAGCTTTTTCCCTCTTGCAGCAGCAAGGGAAAAAGGCTTCACAGAGCAACCTGAATCAACTCAAATTGCTTTGGGTTGCTCTGCTTCAGGTTTCCCGAATCAGGCCAGCTCTGCTGGGGCCAATTCAGGAATCACAGATCAACCTGAATCAGGGTTGATTTGGGTTTGCTTCGGGTTTCTGAAACCTGAAGCACACATCCCTAATTAAAACCATGCAAACTACAAACAACATCATTAATGCAATTAAAACTAGAGCTAAAAAAATATTGTTAAATACATTAGTGTAAGCTATGATTAAATATTTTGCAGAATCATGAGCAATCTCATGTTGAATGGGGCATTGTCTGATTCTATCATAAGACAAAAAGAAATTAAATCATTGTTTATTGTAGCAAATTTTGGGGGGAGATTAAAGCATTCCATCTGTTGAGTCTTGGTTTCAGATGGTGAAGGTACCCGTGTTATCAAACTCAGAGTACATAATATAAATAACCCATAGTAAGAAAATCTTTCTGATGTATGTTTATACTTAACAAGTCCTGTAGTAGTGGTGAATTTGATATTCTTTCCCCCTTGTTGCAAATTATTTTAATTGCCTGTACAAAGGGTAATTGCCCCAATCAGCAGAGGTTAGTGGATCATCGAAGAGCATTCATTTTACAATTTATCCATTTTAAAGTACAGACTTTTCACATGTCTTTTGGATATTCTCAACACATGAGAAGAGTGCCTTTGAGTATTTTCTTAGAGTCCTTTTGACCCCTTGTTTCAAGAATTAATAAATTCATTTTGGAAATCAAAGCCAAGCTGAATGTCAATGCAGGATTACCTCTGATGTCTTTCATGAAAACACGATGCTTGTTAAGTGCAGAACTGTTCGGTTTCTGTGTAATGAGAAAGCATAACACACTCAATAAATATTGAAAGTTCTTGGCCTCCTGCAGTGCATTTGATAGTGAAGCATTCATACTGGCTAGTTTTTAAACTGATGGCCTCCTTTTCATTCTTGGTTGAATTTGCACCTTTGCTGCTGAAAGTCTAGCTTCCAGCCCTAAATTGGAGTATCATTGGTGCCTGGGAGGAGGAGAAGGGAACAGGATGATGCTGGGCAATTTTGGGTCCAGTGCTGGATGACTCATCAGCCAGGTGGCCTTCAAGCAGTTTCTGACAGCCCTGTTGACCACAGGCTTGAGGGGGATTTATGGAGGGGATAATCAGACCCAAGGGTTTCAATCTGGTCTATGGCTCATGTTGAACATCCTGCTAGGAAAGACTTCCAGTCTTTTCTGGGCATTACTGATTAAAACTATTAACCCAGCATTAAAGAAAGGAAGATAATGGAGGTGTTGCATAAATTGTACATATCCAAGTCTTTCCAGATCAGTATTCTACATGGAAGGACTGATCTAGTCAGATTTTCAGACTTTATGATAAATGAACCGCCATGCTCACTTTGTCTCCTCCTATTTCCTTAAAAATTGGGTTAATAATTTTAGTTTGAAAAGGAGACTATACACTCTAGCTACTACACCACACTAGCTTGTCAGTACTAAGTTACTGCATGTGGTGAGGTACACATGTCCTCTAGATATTATCCTGTTCCTCAGTCAGAGCCCATATTCATTCAAATGGCCTCAAAAGCTGGAAAACTTCTCTCTCCTTATACAGCCTCACTACGGAGCTACTGTTTTCTTTTCATTTTCTAGTTAAGTGGCCACTTCCCTTTCTGCTGTTCTCTCCAACTGGCCAATTAAGATTTCTGTTTTCTGCCTCTCTGGCAATTTATGCAATGCAAACATGGTTTGAAGTGTTGACTTAAATTCTTCAAATAGCACAGTGCATCATTTCTCTACATATTTTCCTTTGAGAATGTAGGTAGCTGGGGAGCCTTCCAAAGATGGTGATGTCTATGAAGTTTGTGACCTTAATTTCTCCTTGTAACGTGTATTGAATTAGCTCATGACTTTGCAGTTTTATGCATTATGGCCCTCACCCAGTGGGCAGCCAAAGGCTTGAGGCCGAGGCCCACATTTGCTGCCATGGAGGGCGAGCGGCAGCATTCCCCCAGCCTTGTAGGGTCACATGGGAAGAGGCAGTGCTTAGTGCCTTAACAGGACAGCTCTGCCCCCGTATCTGCACTTGCCGCCTCGTGCTTGGCTGAAGCGTAAGAGTTTCTCCTCTTCCTGAGCACTTGGAGGCTTTTTGCAGAGCGCAGCCAAGCTGTTTACACAGAGGCGGCCCACAAAACAGCTGATAGGGGGCAAGGGGCAGCGTGGCAAGGAGCACAGCTTCAGAGCTTCCAGCCCTGGAGCCTCCAGCACCGTGCCGCTTACCTTCCTGTCAGGTTTTCGACAGTGAGGTTGGTGAAGGGCAGGCAGAGCTGAGCTGCGTTCCTGCGGCTGCTGCCCGAACAGCTGAGAGGTGGCAAGAAGCTGCACGGTGGGATCGTAGCTGTCGGGGCATCTGGCTCCATTCCTTAGACTGTGTGCGCCCTCCATTATAAGCGGCATCCCCCCCCCGAGCTTTTTCCGGGCTGCTCCAGCCTTTTTCTGGCTGCATGCCAGTTGCCCCCCCTTTTTATTACCACTCACCCCCTGGGAACGAGGGTGGGGGTTTCTCTCCATACTGGGAGGGGGAGCGTTGGTGCCTTATGCTACGTGGGGCTGGTGTTTGGGAGGTTTTTTCCCTTTACATACACCCACCTTTTACAGTTTTTGGTATAAGGTGTTTGGGTGCTGGGGAGCATACTCTGCAGGCTTGCAGGGGTATTTCTAGTTTACCTCCCTCCCATTCCTCTCTGGCGTATTTAATTTTTGGCTGGTGATTACTGCTTTACTGCGGGCAAGGGTTTGCCTTAACCTTGCTGTCAGTTCTTTCAAGCTCCTCAAGGAGAGGGTGGCCATTGTAGGGTGTTTGTGACCTCACTTCTTAACATAGTTGGCGGCCATTTTATGGTGCTAGTCTTCCTCCCGGCAAGCATAAGCAGCGGCCATTTTAAATACAAGTAAAAGGATTTGGCACTCATTTTAAAGCCTAACAAATCTGCAATTTAGCCCTATAAAATTGTTTGGGAGGCTTTACTGGTTTGAATAGGTGATATCACCACCACCACCACCACCACCAACAACAACAACAACAATAACAATAATAATAATGTTACTTGTTCTTAAAATTATTATTGAAACAGAATAAATATGTAACCATGCCACCCAAAAAGGGGTCCACCCCTTCTAAGGGGAAGCAACCGGCCAAGAAGCCCCTGCCTAAGTGGCCCCCTCCCACTGTATCATCTTCAGATGAAGATGAAGCCTCTGGTTGGCAGGCCATTTTGAGCCGTATAGCAGTCATGGAGCAAGCTAGAGGTGTGGGGGGGGGGACCGGGGGAGGGGCGAAGTGCAGTAGGTCGGTGAGGCTAGCATCAGTGGCTGCTTTTCAGGCTGAAGTGCTTAATAGACTGTCCGCCCTTGAGGGGCCTTCTGTTTCAACAGGTGCAGATGCAACAAGGAGCCAAACCATGGAAGGTGCGTCTAGCGGTGGTGAGCCTTCTGGAGTTGATCCTAGCTGGATGACTGATACTGAACTGGTGGCTGTGGCCATGGAACTGGTGGTGGATGGTAAGTCTTCTCTTATGCAGCAGGGTAGTGGATGGCCATGGGGACCCTGGAGTCAGGCCTCTGCCGCAGCATCCTCATCTCTGGCGCACTTGTCAGGCATGCAGCAAAGTACCATGCAAGGTCAAGCCACTTATGGGGCGGTGCCAGCTTGGAATAATCAGTCATGGGGTGGTCAGTATGATACTGCTAACCCAGGTGCACTGGTGCAGATGGGCACGGCTAGTTGGCAGGGTTTTGGTGGTCAGACTCTGCCCAGCCCATCCTCCGCTTGGCCCAATTATGCTCCACCTTGAAGTTCCCTTTTTGCAATGACACCTTATGGTTTGGTTCCTTATTGGGCCCTTCCATTTGCGGACACAGCCCTACCCTTGGGTGATCATCTTACTCAAGCTACTAGGGACAAGATTTTAAAAGGAGAGTTTATCGACGTCTTCTCCCTTCTCTACAGGGAATTGGAGAAGAAAGACAAAGAGGACCTTGATGATTGGACAAGGAGTGGCTGAAACTGCACCAGGTCGATCGTACCTGGGCCAATTGGCTCCCTGGGTTCCTGATTTATGCAGGAGTAATTGTTAAGGCACAGCCATGGAGGGCTGCATCTCTTTTCCAGTACCTTGACATAATATACAAAGGGTACACAGGCTTCGTTGGTGCTGCGTGGATGCAGTATGATGAAGAATTTCATATGAGGGTGGCAATGAACCCTGCTTTGCCGTGGGATAAGGTTCTCCAGCAGCTTTGGCTGCAGGTGATGGCGCCTGCAAAGGCTAACCTTACAGACTGCTCTGACAGTGGCCATTTAGTCCAGCAGTCCTCTGCTACTCCCAGTACCTGCAGGTTCGCGGGTCAGCTGGTTCAAGCACGGCAGTTATGCTGGGACTTGGCTTATTAGGGAATGTGCACAAGGAAACCATGCAGATTCAAGCATGAATGCCCAATGTGTGGGGGCTCCCACTCCTTTAACTTCTGCCTTAGGTGCTATAGAGGAGGCTGGGGCAAACAGGAGGGTGGGGCCGGAGGTAACACTCAGCAGCAAGCTGGTAAAGGGCCCCAGCCCAATAAAGCTGAAGGAACTTAAGTGTCTCTTGGATAGTTACCCGAAGCAGGAAGACGCTTTGTTTTTGTTCAATGGGTTCAGGTTTGGTTTTAGGATTCCTTTCCAGGATCCCAGGACCCCTTTCATGGCAGCCAATCTTCAATCGGTGGCTGGTATGGAAGCGATCAATAGGAAAAAGATTGCTAAGAAGTGTGCCAAGGGTTGAGTGTTGGGCCCCTTTGTGGCCCCACCAGTCCCGCATTTGTGGGTCTCCCCCTTGGGTGTGGTGCCAAAAAAGGCAGCGGGCGAATTTCGGCTGATACACCACCTTTCTTACCCCAGGGGTGGATCAGTTAATAATGCTATCCCTGACCACCTTTGCTCGGTGAGGTACACGTTCTTTGATCAGGTAGTCAAGGTTGTCAGGTGTTGTGGACAGGGCGCTGAGATGGCCAAATGTGACATTAAGTCAGCATTTTGCCTTCTCCCAGTTCATCCAGAGGATTTTGAGCTGTTGGGTTTTTCTTTTGAAGGCCATTTCTACATGGACAGAGCATTACCCATGGGGTGCTTGATTTCCTGTGTAGTCTTTGAACACTTCAGCTCCTTCGTTGAATGGGCATTGTGTCACCGACTTCACTGTTGGGACACCGTTCATTATCTGGATGATTGTCGCGCACAGGGCTGGGCACAGCAGGCAGGAGGCCCACTGGTACTGCAGGGCAGAACACAACAGGCAGGAAGTCAGTAGTCCAGGAGTCAGGTCAGGTGTCAGAGCCAATATGTCAGTCAGAGAGAGGAGCAGGCAGAAGAGTAGTCAGAAAGCAGGCCGGGGTCAAAATCCAATCCAACAGCAGGGCAGGGCACAAGGCAGGGCAAGAGCGTCCAGGCGTAGAGCTCTGGTAGCAGGGAGTGGCGAGCTGAGTTGCTTCCACGCTTGGTTTCCTCGGCGTCTTCCTTTTATGCTGTCCTAATGAGGAACAGCTGTTGCCTCTCTCTCTAACAATTCAGTTCGGTGTTGCGCCTGTAAACGGGCGCTCCTTCGCCTATCCAACAGAGCTGACTTATCTCTATGTTTCCTCCTTTCAGCTGGCCCCAGGTGCTCAGGTTTCACTTTTGCCCTGTGGGAGTCTTTGTCTCTTACAGCCTCTGTGGAGGTTTCTGGCTGTTCCTCATCCCTGACAGTCTCTGCAGAAGCTCCAGGCTGTTCTTGCTGAATTCCCCCTGGAGCAGCAGCAGTGGTTTCTGACTGCTCTTCCTCTCCAATAGCTTCTGCAGGGGCTTCTGGCTCTAGAGAAGACCCTTCTGGCCCTTCCTGCTCATCTTCTGAGGAGGACTCTGAAGCAATAGGTAAGGTGGCCAGCCGGGGCTGGGGCTGACTCATGACACCATCCCCCCTCCCAAGGCCCCCTCCACCCGAAGGTCCGGGTTTGCTAGGGTAGGTCCGATGGAATTGGCGGATGAAGCGGGGTGCATGGAGGTTCTCGGCCGGTTCCCATGATCTATCCTCGGGTCCATAGCCCTTCCATTCCACCAGGTACTGCAGACGGCCCCGGTGCCAGCGAGAGTCTACGAGCCGTTCTACCTCATACTCTTCCTGTCCGTCCACCAGGACCGGGGGAGGCGGTGGTACAGGTTCACGGAGGGGGTGTGGAGGTGCTACCGGGGTGAGCAGGGAGCAATGGAACACGGGGTGGATCCGGAGTGTTGGCGGGAGCTCCAATCGGTAGGCAACAGGATTGATCTGGGCGGTAATTCGGTAGGGCCCGATGAACCGGTGGTCCAATTTCTGGGAGGGCCGCTGTGACCGAATGTGCCGAGTGGAAAGCCACACCGAGTCCCCCACCTTCAAAGGGTCCCCTTCCCGCCGTCGCCGTTCCGCGGTTGCTTTGTAGGCCCGTTTGGCGCGGTCTAACTGTTCCCGCAGAACCAGGTGTAGGGCCTGCAGCTCCCGGACAAAGTCATCTGCTGACGGTACTGATGAGTTTGGCGTTGTTCTGGGAAAGTAACGTGGGTGGCGTCCGTAGGTGGCCAGGAATGGGGTCTGGCGTGTGGAGGCGTGCACTGAATTGTTATAAGCAAATTCGGCCATGGCTAGGAGGTCTGCCCAATCATCCTGCTGGTAGTTTATATAGCAGCGCAGGTATTGCTCCAACGTGGCATTGGTCCGCTCCGTCTGCCCATCGGACTGTGGATGATGGGCCGAGGACAGGTGAACCTGGGTTCCGAGCAGTGTCTGGAGGGCCTTCCAGAAACGCGACGTAAATTGCACCCCCCGATCTGAGACCAGGTGCCGGGGAATCCCATGGTGCCGGAACACGTTTTGGACATACTGGTATGCCAAATCTTTGGCCGTAGGCAGCGATGGGCAAGGTACGAAGTGGGCCAGCTTGGTGAATAGGTCAACAAACACCGCAATGCATGTGTGCCCTTTAGAGGGTGGCAGGTCCGTGACAAAATCCATGGAAACGGTTTCCCAGGGCCCCTCGGGTGTGGGCAGCGGTTGTAACAGTCCTGTTGGCTTCCCTGGAAGGTCTTTGGCCCGCCGGCATGTATCGCAGGACTGCACGTAGCGAAACACGTCCACCTGCATACGGGGCCACCAGAAATCCCTGGACAATAGGTGCAAGGTCTTGTATCTCCCAAAGTGACCCGCTGCTAGGGTGTCATGAGCAAGCTGCAGTGCCTCCCCTCGTAGAGCATCCGGGGGAACATAGACTCGGCCTTCATATGCAAGGAGGCCCTGCTGCAGGAGATAGCCTGGGGGGTCTGGCTGCGCGGGGTCCTGTAGTCCCTGGGTGATGCGTTGTGTCCAGGGGTCCGTGCTTTGAGCTTGCCGGATCCGATCCTGCAGGGCATCTGGGGCATTGGTGGCTGCAAAGCACTCAGGAGCCAGAATGGTTGTGGCTGGCAGCTTCTCTCCTGCCTGCCGGCTGAATTCAGGTTTCCGGGACAGGGCATCCGCCAACTTGTTCTATGAGCCAGGGATGTATTGGATAGTAAATTGAAAGCGGGAGAAGAACAACGCCCATCGGATTTGGCGTTGCGTTAGGTTTCGGGTGGTTTGCAGATGTTCTAGGTTACGGTGGTCTGTATATACCACCACCGGGTGCCGAGCTCCCTCCAAATGGTGCCGCCAGGTCTCAAAGGCAGCCTTGATGGCCAACAGCTCCCTCTCCCAGATAGTGTAATTCCGCTCAGCTGGAGTGAGCTGTCGGGAGTAGAAGGCACATGGTTGGGGCACCTCGTGGGAGGAGCGTTTTTGTGCTAAGACTGCTCCCAAAGCGGTGTCAGAGGCGTCAGCCTGCACTATGAACGGGAGGCTCGGATCTGGGTACACAAGGACCGGTCCAGTCGTAAACCGGGTCTTCAGGGTTTGAAAGGCCTGTTGGGCTTCCTGGGTCCATTGGAATGGCAGGCAGGGCCGTGTCAATCGGGTCAAGGGGACAGCGAGTGCAGCAAAGTCAGGGATGAACTGTCGGTAGTAGTTTGCAAACCCTAAGAAGCGCTGAACCTCTTTACGGTTTCGGGGAGCCTGCCAGGAAAGTACCGCCTCGACCTTAGTGGGATCCATCTGTACTCCTTGGTTGGACACTCGGTGTCCCAGGAACTCAACTTCTTCCCGGTCAAATTCGCATTTCTCGAGCTTGGCATACAACCCATGCTGTCTAAGTCTCTCCAACACAGAACGCACATGCTCCCCATGTCTGGCAGGGTTGCGGGAGTAAATCAGAATGTCATCCAGGTACACGATGACATAGTGGTCGAGGAGGTCCCGGAACACGTCGTTGATGAAACGCTGGAAGACCGCTGGCGCGTTGCATAGGCCAAAGGGCATTACCAGGTACTCGAACTGGCCGTAACGAGTCCCGAAAGCTGTCTTCCATTCATCCCCTGACCGTATCCAGATGAGGTTATATGCTCCCCGCAGGTCTAGTTTAGTGAACCGAGCTGCTCCTCGGAGCCGCTCTAAGAGGTCAGGGATCAGAGGTAGTGGGTAGCGGTCTCTGACTGTAATCTGGTTAAGGGCCCGGTAATCGTTGCATAACCGCAAGTCCCCTCCCTTCTTTTTGACAAACAGGACTGGTGCAGATGTCGGAGAGGCTGAGGGTCGGATAAACCCCCGCGCTAGGTTTTTTGCCAAAAAGTCCTTGAGGGCCACTCGTTCTGGCTCCGACAACGAGTACAGGCGTCCGCTGGGAAGGGGTTTATCAGGAATCAGGTTGATGGCACAATCGTACGGTCTGTGCGGAGGTAGTTGATCAGCCCCCTCCTCCTCGAACACGTCCGCGAACTCTGCATAGCGGGGTGGCAGCAGGGATCCCTGGACCTTGGCGTCTGTGCTGGCGAGCAGCTTCGGGAGGGGATCCGGCTTCCTGGTCGGGAACTGGACGACTTGGCGCTTCCAGTCGATGAGCGGGTTGCTGCCCACGAGCCAGGTCAGCCCCAGCACCACCGAGAAGTGCGGCATGCAGACTACATCGAACTGGACGCGGTCCCGGTGGCCTTCCACGGCTACCTCCACCAGCTCAGTCTCGTGGGTTACTGGACCGGATTTCAGTAGCCGCCCGTCGATGGCCTCCACTAGGGCAGCAACAGGTTTTTCGTGCAACGGGATGTGGTGCTGATGGGCAAACTGCCGGTCCATGAAACTCCGGGAAGCGCCGGAGTCGACCATGGCACGGGTTTCCACGCGCCGCCCGTCTGGCAACTGGATTTCTAGGTGGAGGAGGAGGTGTCCCCCTCCGACGTCAAGGGCCCCATTGGTGTAAACCTCTCGCCCCGGTCCGCGTGGGTCGCCGCGAGCCGGGGCCGGTCTTTTGCGGCACCTTCTGGGTGGCGCTTTTCCGGGCAGGCGTTGGCATAGTGGCCGGCCCCACCACAGTACAAGCAGAGCCCCTGGGTGCGTCGCCTTGCTTTCTCTGCGGCCGTAAGACGGGGTCGGGCGCCGCCCAGCTGCATGGGCTCCTCCCCCTCCGCCCCCTTTGGAGCAGTGGGGGCAGAGGAGGGGCCTGCAGGCACCAGCCGGGGCATCCTTCCCCGCCAGGCCCCTTCGCTGCGCGCCTGTCTCCGGGCTTCCAGGCGCTGGTCAATGCGCTGGCACAGCACTACAAGGTTTTGAAGGGAACTGGGGCGTTCTGTTCGGGCCAGCTCATCTGCAACCGCATCAGACAAGCCCTCTATGAACTGGTCCTGCAGCGCTGCCTCGTTCCACGCAAGGTCCTGAGCCAGTAACTGGAATTCTGTCGCGTAGGTGGCCACGGACCCCCGTCCCTGGCAGAGCCGTCGGATGCGCTGGTTGGCGCTCTCAGCCTTAACGGGGTTGGCGAAAGTTTGCTGGAGCCGCTCCACAAACCCAGTATAGTCTTGCAGCAGCGGCGATGATTCCAGGAGCAGAGGGGTAGACCATTTGGCCGCCTGACCTTTCAAGAGACTCAGGATGAAGCCCACCTTGGTCTTATCATCAGGAAAGTCTCGGGGGCGCAGGCTGATGTACAACTGGCACTGGGCTAGGAAGACAGGAAACTCCTCCACATTGCCCGCGAACTTTTCTGGTGGACTCACTGGGCACTTGGGCGTGGCCGGCGGCGGCACTGCCGCAGCTTGCTGCTGAAGCTGTTGCTGAAGCTGAGCCACAGCATTGCTCAGTTGGGTCACCGTCTGCTGCAGCGTCTGGTTCTGAGCTACAAGTGCAGCAGCTGTGGCTGCATCCATGCTGCCAGTAGCTGCTGAGTTGTGGGTGGAAGCAACGTGTCGCGCACAGGGCTGGGCACAGCAGGCAGGAGGCCCACTGGTACTGCAGGGCAGAACACAACAGGCAGGAAGTCAGTAGTCCAGGAGTCAGGTCAGGTGTCAGAGCCAATATGTCAGTCAGAGAGAGGAGCAGGCAGAAGAGTAGTCAGAAAGCAGGCCGGGGTCAAAATCCAATCCAACAGCAGGGCAGGGCACAAGGCAGGGCAAGAGCGTCCAGGCGTAGAGCTCTGGTAGCAGGGAGTGGCGAGCTGAGTTGCTTCCACGCTTGGTTTCCTCGGTGTCTTCCTTTTATGCTGTCCTAATGAGGAACAGCTGTTGCCTCTCTCTCTAACAATTCAGTTCGGTGTTGCGCCTGTAAACGGGCGCTCCTTCGCCTATCCAACAGAGCTGACTTATCTCTATGTTTCCTCCTTTCAGCTGGCCCCAGGTGCTCAGGTTTCGCTTTTGCCCTGTGGGAGTCTTTGTCTCTTACAGCCTTTGTGGAGGTTTCTGGCTGTTCCTCATCCCTGACAGTCTCTGCAGAAGCTCCAGGCTGTTCTTGCTGAATTCCCCCTGGAGCAGCAGCAGTGGTTTCTGACTGCTCTTCCTCTCCAATAGCTTCTGCAGGGGCTTCTGGCTCTAGAGAAGACCCTTCTGGCCCTTCCTGCTCATCTTCTGAGGAGGACTCTGAAGCAATAGGTAAGGTGGCCAGCCGGGGCTGGGGCTGACTCATGACAATGATTACCTTTTCATGGGGCCTTCTGGAACCGGCCAATGCACCCGGCTCTTGGAGGGCTTCATTAATCTAGCAGTACAATTGTGGGTCCCCTTGGCTCATGAAAAATCTGAAGGCCCTGCCACTGTCCTCACTTTTCTGGGCATCAAACTGGACACTATCAATCAAACTTCCAGGCTGCCACTGGAAAAGCTAGCCGACCTCAGGGCATGGCTTGCCTCATTTAAAGAGCGGCATAGAGTATCTCTGACTGAGTTACAGCAGCTTGTAGGCCACTTAAACTTTGCTTGTAGAGTGGTGGCTCCTGGATGGGCTTTCTTAAGGCATCTCTGTGATGCCATGGGCAAACTAAGGCTTCCGCATCACAGGCTCAGGATAGATGCCGGGATCAGGGAGGACCTTATAGTTTGGGATGAATTTTTACAGGCATTTAATGGCATCTCCTTTTGGAGGGATGATCTTTTGCTGGAAGCAGAGTTGCCGGTGCACTCTGACGCCTCTGGCTCTCTGGGATTTGGGGTGTTTTTTCGAGGGCACTAGTTGCTGAGCAGTGGCCAGCAGATTGGGTTGAGCTGGGCCTCAGTCAGGACCTCACTTTTCTTGAATTTTTTCCTATCCTACTTGTAATATTCCTATGGGGCCTGGACCTTGCCAATCACACCATGCATTTCTGGTGTGACAATCTGGCAGTAGTTCATGTCATGAACTCCCTCACCTCTAAGTCATGAAGGGTCATGAGGCTAGTTAGAGCTTTCACTCTTCGCTGCTTGAAATTGAACATTGTGTTCATGGCCAAGCATATCCCAGGGTTGGATAATGGGGTGGCGGATACTTTGTCTTGCCTACAGATGGAAAGATTTCATCAGCTTGCCCCAGAGGCCGACCTGATGCCCGCACCAATGCCACAGGAACTATGGCAGCTTGGAAGGTTGAAGCCTACAGGGCCATCCAGCTAGCCATTTCCCTCAGCACACAGAGGTCCTATGATCGTGCGGTGAGGCTGTTTGGGGGGTTTAGGAATGAGCAGGGTCTGTGACAGGTATGGCCAATCCCGGTTGATCACCTTATGCAGTTTTGCGTTCAACTGAGGGCATGGGGTTTAGTGATAACGTCAATTAGGGGATAGCTGGCAGCGTTAGCATTTGCCAGCAAAGCCCGGGGGTTTGCAGAAACCACTGGGGATTTCCGCCTTAGGAAGATGCTAGAGGGTTGGTCCTGGGAGGCAGCCAGACCAAGGGATGATAGGGAGCCTATGACTCCGGACGTCCTAAGTGGCCTTAGTGTGGTATGGGGGTCAGTGTGCTGCTCTGGTTATGAGGCAGCTCTATTTTATGCAGCGGCACTGACAGCCTTTTTTGGGGCTCTTAGAATAAGTGAATTGGTGGCCCACTCCATTAAGGATGAGTCTGGGAGGGCCTTAATGGCCTCGGATGTAAAGTTTGTGGGGGATAATGTCACTTTAAGGATTAGGCGTTCCAAGATGGATCAGTTACAGTGGGGATCAGTTATTCAGCTGGGTCCTTGTGTGGACATAGAGTTGTGCTCTGAAGAAATATATTAAACTTCGTGGGGATGATGGGGGGTATTGTTTCATCACACTGACAGAGCCCCCTTGACTAAGTACCAGTTCTGGACAGTGACTGGATGGGCTCTGACAAAATTGGGTCTGCAGAATGTTAAATTTGGCACCCATTCCTTTCGGAATTTGGCACCCATTCCTAGTTAGGTTATCCAGCAGGTGGGCCGGTGGAGGTCCAAGGCTTATCAGTCATATATTCATCTACTGGGCGCCGGGAACCTCAACTGACTTGTTTTTCTTTAGGTGCTGTGTTTTGCCGTAGAAAGCTGCAGATCCTTTTAAAAAAAAATTGTACTGATGTATGCCTTATATTGCCTCCACGTACAATCTATACTTCATGTACATATACATATAGAATAAATTTAACAATCCATACATCCGATACAAACTTGTTTCCCCCCTTTTCTCCTCACCTCCCCAGGAGGAACGACCATAAGAATCATCTGTTTTATATCTTTAACCATGAGTACACTCTTTGGAGTTTCGTTAATATAATTTGGTTGGTCTCTCCTCCTCTTACCCATCTTATATATCTAGACCATTTCTTTCTTATCATTAACGTCTTATTTTCCCATGTCTTATCCTGTTTTAGTATTGATAAAATGTCTGATTGGATCCATTCATATAAATACCATCTTTCCAAAGTTCATTTAGAGGCATCTTTCCATCCATACACTATTACAGCATGGGCAGCTATAATCATGGCTTTTAACAAGTGCTGTCTGTTTTCCTGTACTTTATTATTCCCCCAGATGCCCATAAATAGGATCTCTTCATTTAAATTTATCTCAACATCGCCAAGCTCCTTCACCTTTCCCAATATCATTTGCCAGAAGACTGTTACTTTAGAGCATTCCCACCATAAATGAGCATAGTAGCCTTTTATTCTATTACAATGCCAACATTCTGATTTCATTCCCTTGATCATATAGGATAATTGGGAGGAAGTCCTATACCATTTCAATATTACTTTCATCTCCAGTTCTTTAAATTTTTCCATTTTTATTACCCTTATATCATTCATTAATTTATCTGTCTTCTGGTCTGTTAATTTTAACTCTTTCTCCCATTTAGATTTTATCAACCTGATCATATATTATCTATCCTTATTCATTAAATTATATAATTTCCTTGCGATACCCTTCTTATTGACATCCTTTATACCATATAATTTTTCAAATGGGTTGTCTTCCATATTTACTATTTAGTTATATCTCCTATGTTTCATAAAATTATATAGACCCATAATCTTTAATCAAGGTTGGTTTCCCACTCTCTCCAATCTTCTTGCATTGGAATCAAATTTCCTTGTGAATAATAAAAATATTTCATTCTGTATAAACCCTTCAGCTTTCCTCCCCAAAATCTGTTCCAAAATTTTTAGATGCTTCATTTAAGGATTCAATGGGGTTCCATTTTGAAGGTACTGGCAACCAGGTATCTTTTTTCTTATTCCAAATTTTTAATGCTGTCTGTCGCGGGCCTAATGAATTCTCTATTTCTTTTTTCACCTTTGTTGTAAATATTCCAAACTTACCTACTCCTTTGTTTACATTATCTTCCCATCTCACCCATTTATCCAAACTTTTACCATCAATTTCCAATATCATTCTTAATTGGAAAGCTTCATAATATCTTTCCAACTGTGGAATGCCCCACCCTAGATCTTCCTTTGGTGAATAAATCGCTTTTCTTGGCAGTCTGGCTTCCTTACAAACCAAATACCCACTTTTTAATTGTTTGGTCCCATATAATTAATTGCTTCCTAGATATCTCTTCCAGGAGTACCTGAAATAAATATAACATCTGGGGTATTATGAACATTTTAACTGCCCTTATCTTCCCCAGTATACTTAAATGCTTTTTCTCCCATTGTTTTAATCTTTTTACTATTTTTTTACATGTTAATTTGAAATTTACCCCTACCAACTTTTTAATATTTTTTGTAATTATCACTCCCAGATATTTCAACTTTTTTGCTTCTAATTTCATACCTGTTAATTTACCTATTTCCTTTTGTTCCTTTAGGTCGATCCTGCTAAGCATTAATTCAGACTTTTTAATATTTACTCCTAATCCCGAATATGATTTAAAGTCTTCTAAAATGCTCAATGCTTCCAAAGAGGTTTCTAATACTAATAGTACATCATCAGCAAATAAATTTAGTTTAATTCCTTTCCTACTTTATAGCCTTTTATTCTAACACTTTTCCTAATTCTGTCTGCCAAAGGTTCCATAGCTAATAGAAACAACATTGGAGATAATGGGCATCCCTGTTTTACTCCTCTTTGAATTAATATTTCCCTGGTATGTCCACCGTTAATTTTAATCAGGGCTTTCCCTTCTTTGTAAATTTCTTTTAATGCGATCATAAAAGGTCCTTCAAACCCAATTTTGTTTAATACCTGAAAAAGATATCCATGATTTAATGAATCAAATGCCTTATAAACATCTAATTTCAGTAGTGCAATCTTTCTCTTATTATTTGCATGGTATTGTCAGAACTGTGGCTAGATAATGTCCTTATTCCAGACTACCTTCTGCAATCAGACAAAAGCCCGTTGTTTTCAGAAGTTTACTGAAGAAAGAATTCATTATAGTCCACGGGCCCAGATACAATATCCAGGCTGGTACATGTGTATTGTTACGAATGACAGGCAAAGCATGAGTTACAAAGTATCAGAACCCAGCAGGCCCAACCTCCCCCCATAGTTCTCAAAACAATCCCTTTGAAGCTGAGAAAGCGAAAGTTTCCCAAGGCTGGAGAAGCGATAGCCAAAACACTCCTCTTCCGTGAGATAGCTGCTGGGAACATCTTGGCACCTGTGAACAAAGCACTTAGAATACTGAAAGAATTAATATGGAGTCCCTTTGGTTACATACAAACACTTCAACCCTGACATTCTGCCTCCTCTAAGATGCCCCTCCCCCAGGTTTGTGCGGATAACGAGTGTGAAATGTTCTGATAAGTCTGGGAGCATGTACATGTGAAAAGTGCACCCATTCATCAAACCCAGAGTCAAAATCCTTCCATCTGAAAAGGTAAAACAGCTGGCTCCGTTTAAGTTTAGAGTCCAAAATTTGTTGTACTTCGTAATGGGTTTGATCATCAATTAAGGTTGGTATAGGAGGGGCCCGAGCATGCCAGTGGTCTGCTGCTGGTGCTTTCTTCAGAAGACTGACGTGAAAGGTATCATGAACGTGGCGCAAATTCTTTGGCAAATCTAAGGCAACAGTCACTTTGTTGATTACTTTGCACACAGGAAAGGGTCCTAAGAATTTCAAAGCCAGTTTGCGGCTGGTTTGCGTTACTTTCAAGTTCTTTGTGGACAGGTAAACAAGGTCTCCTGGTTGTAAATCCCATTCGGCCGCACGATGGCGGTCAGCGTATTTTTTGTAATCCTGTTTGGCCTTGTCTAAATGCTGTTTAGAGTCCATTGTTGAGCAGCTTCCCCCCACCAATCCGAAACGTCGTTGGCGGTAGAAGGAGGAGGGGGGAGCGCTTCAAACGGGAAGGGTTTGAAGTGGAAACCATAAACGACTTTAAAAGGAGTCTCCCCAGTAGATGCATGTACACTGTTGTTATACGAGAATTCCGCGAGGGGAAGCAAATTGACCCAGTTGTCCTGTTGGAAGTTAATATAACAACGGAGGAACTGTTCTAGTATTTGGTTAGTTTTTTCCGACTGCCCGTCGGTTTGTGGATGATGACTTGAACTTAAACCTTGCTCAATACCCAGACTTTGTAAAAGCTCCCGCCAGAAGTTGGCAACGAATTGTCCGCCGCGATCCGAAATCACCTTAGATGGAAAAGAATGTAGTTTTACAATGTGTTTTAGAAAGATATCAGCTAGTTTTCTAGCTGAAGGTATAGTGGTGCAAGGTATAAAATGAGCTTGCTTGGAGAACAAATCCACTACAACCAAAATGCAGTTGTGCCCTTTGGAGGGGGGTAGGTCAGTAATAAAGTCCATGGATATCGTATCCCATGGTCTGCTTGGTGTTTCTAAAGGTTGCAACAGTCCTGGTGGTTTGCCTTTGCGGGATTTGGCACTGAGACAAATGGGGCAGGATGCTACATATTGAGAAATGTCTTTGCGCATGCCCGGCCACCAAAATTGGCATTGTACTAGATGGAGCGTTTTCAAGTACCCATAGTGTCCCGCCGTAGGGGCATCGTGACAGCGTTGTAAAACTTCCTTTCTTAGACTTTTGGGTACATAGAAGCGGTCTCCCCAAAGCCATTCTCCTTGTTCGGATTGCTGCAGTTTGTCTTCGGGTACATTTTTCCCTTCCTTATCCACTTCAGCTTTTAGTTTTAGTCTCCACCCCTGATCGGGTTGAGGGGGTTGGGTAGTGCGGCTGCGTGTAGTTACCACTCCCCCTAATTGCGTAGGTGAAAAGACGGTGTCTATTGTCTCCTCCCTTTTGCTTTTGTGTTGGGGCATGCGTGATAGAGCATCAGCGAGAAAGTTAGTCTTGCCCGGTAAAAAGTTTAGAGTAAAATTGAATTTAGAAAAGTATTCCGCCCACCGCAGTTGCTTAGCATTTAGTCTTCTGGGGCTGCGTAAGGCTTCTAAATTTTTGTGGTCTGTCCATACCTCAAAGGGATGGCGGGCCCCCTCTAACCAGTGTCTCCAAGCAGCAAGAGCTGCTTTTACAGCGAAAGCTTCCTTTTCCCAAACATTCCAATTTCTTTCCGCTTCAGAAAATTTTCGGGACAGAAAGGCACATGGCTTAAGTTTTCCGTCCTCTCCCCTCTGTAAAAGTACGCCTCCAATCGCGGTGTCGCTGGCATCAACCTGTACCACGAAGGGGCGATTCTCATCGGGGTGCTGTAGGACGGGTTCAGAACAAACTGCGTTTTAAGGTGGTTGAACGCCACCTGGCACTCTGGTGTCCAACGTAATTTGGCACCTGGCTTTTTGGCTTGGTCTCCCTTGTCTTTGGTTTTTAACAGTTCGGTTAGGGGGAGCGAGATTTGGGCAAAGTTTGCAATGAATTCTCTGTAGAAATTGGCAAAACCCAAAAAGGATTGTAATTCCTTGCGGGTAGAGGGTGTTTTCCAGTTTTGTACTGCTTGTACTTTGCCCGCGTCCATTTTCAAACAATCTTTGGATATCCAATAGCCTAGATAAGTGAGTTCTTTTTTTTTTTTTAGAAAATTTTATTGGTGAGTATACTTTTCAAATTCAATACATACATTCCCTCAATATCTAATTAACCCTATCCCCCACCCTTTTCCTCCCCCCTCTCTATCGACTTCCAACAGCTTTCCAACCCTTACCCCCTCTTATTACTTGATAATTCCCTTAGTCTAAGCACATTCTAATTTTTTTTCCAGGTATTCTATCATATATATCAAATACCCTATCAATATAGCATGCTTCTATCAATTATACTATCAAATATTCTATCAGTATAATATACATCTATCAATTATACTATCAATATAGTATAAATTTTATACCCCTCAATATAGACCAGTATGATATAATATAATATATAACAAAAGTCTTAAACATATTCTATTTCTTTTAAACATATATTCTATCAAATATACTATTGTCATTATAATATGTATTAACACCCCTACTCTGCACCCTGCCACCAATGTGGCACCGCACACAGCACCATACTGCACATTCATTATATAATATACAATCTAATCTACCAACATAATAGTATATATAGTATGCCCCATCAGTATATTTGTTTAACTATTCTCTTATTCATATACTCTGATAAAGGTATTACTTATCATAACCTCCCTATCTTATTCTTTAAAAAATCAGTTCTAAATTTCATCCCTCTTCTGCTATATTATAATCCAAGCTTAGATTAAAATAGATATAAATTCTTAATGGTAAAGTCACTTCTCTCTTCTGTTTAAAATGTCTTGTTTCAAAAGTTCTCAAACTGCCACAGTTCTCCTTTCACATCCCATTTTTTTTCCAAAAATTGTTTCAGTTTCGCCCAGTCCGCCAAATACTGTCCTGGATCTAGGTCTTTAAGTTTTCTTGTCATTTTATCCATCTCTGCCATGTATAGCAATTTGTAAATCCAGTCCTCTACAGTAGGTACTTCTTGCACTTTCCATTTCTGCGCATACAGTAATCTTGCTGAAGCTGTCATATAAAATAACAATGTTCTATTTTGCACTGGAACATTCTCCATTCCCAAATTTAGTAGCAGCAGTTCTGGGTTCTTATTTATTTGGGTTTGTAACACCTCATTAATTACTTCTATTATATCTCCCCAGTACTGCTTCGCTACTTCACAAGTCCACCACATATGGTATAATGATCCTTCGTGCATTTTGCATTTCCAGCACTTATCTGACATTTTAGCGTTCCCCAGCGCAATTTTCTAGATAAGTGAGTTCTGTTTTGTGAAACTCACATTTGGATAATTTGATGGGCAATTTGTTACACATTAGAGTGGTCAGAACCTTTTTTACAAGCTCTACATGTTCTTCTTCCATTTCTGAATAAATTAACACATCATCCAAGTACACGACTACTCCTTGGTATAAAAATTCATGTAGCACTTCATTGATCATGGACATGAAAACTGAAGGGGCCCCGGCCAGGCCGAACGGCATAACTAAATACTCAAACTGGCCGAGGGGCATGTTAAAAGCGGTTTTCCATTCATCACCTGCTTTAATACGAACGTGGAAGTAAGCATCTTTGAGATCCAATTTTGTAAAGATCTTACCTTGTGCCACGACGTTGAGTAAATCTCTGATGAGTGGGATGGGGTAGGCGTTGCTGGAGGATACTGCGTTAAGTCCCCGAAAGTCTGTACAAAGTCTTAATCCCCCATCCTTCTTCTTAACGAAAAGTACTGGAGCCGCATGCGGACTGTTAGCGGGTCTAATAAATCCTCTTTGAAGATTGGTGTCAATGAATTTACGAAGTTCTTCCCTCTCATTAGGGCTCATGGGATATAGTCTGCCTTTGGGCAAAGAGGCACCTGGTAATATCTCTACGGCACAGTCCGTCCTTCTATGAGGAGGTAAGGTATTGGCCTCTTCTTCAGTGAAAGCTTGAGTGTAAGCTCGGTATTGTTTGGGTATTTGATTGATTTCTTCTTGGGTGAGAAGAGCGTGTTCAATGAGGGTTTGATTGGTACCCCAATTTTGATTCCAACGGTGCTTTTTGCAAGCATCATGGGTGAATGTGATACTCCCAGCTGCCCAGTTTATGTAGGGGTTGTGATCCCACAACCATCTGCTTCCCAGAATCAATGGATATTTGGCAGTGGCACTAATTACAAGCGATCTCACTTCCCAATGTTGCCCCATGCCTGTTATGACTGGAGCGGTTTCAGTAGTGACCGGGTTCATGTTAGTGCCATCCATTTGTTCAAAAATAACTGGAGTTTCCAATTCTTTAATGGGAAGTACTAATCCATTCACTAGAGCCGGTGCAATGATGTCTCTAGAGCAGCCCGAGTCTATAAGAGCTTGAACACGGATGTGCATTTTTCTTTCTGGATTCACCAACGTTACTGGAATGAAGAGTATGGACCCTTGAGGTCTGTTCAAAGTAGGAACTGACTGAGGTTTGATCTGCCGTTTGGGTCCTTTTACGACAGATCCATTTCGTTTCCCGAGGTAGGACTCTCTGGATTCTCCTCTCCGGTTAGAGCTGTTGAATCATAATCCATAACTTCTTCTAGCTCTAACCCTCTTTCGGGAGGATTTCTACGAGAAGCTCCTCTGCCTCTTGCTGTTCTAGGAGCTGGTGTCGGGTGCGGTGGCGCCGGGTAGGCTGCGGGGGCTGGACGTCTTAGTTGGAGCAGAGTTCTTTGCACAGGCCGGTACGGACATTGCGCCACAAAGTGACCACTTTGGCCACATTGCAGGCACAAACCTTGTTGCCATCTAGCGTCTCTCACTCCTCGGATAGCATATCCAGCACCTCTGCCTCCTCTAACGAGAACTGAGGAGCGCCTTTGTCCCGCATGTTGTTGTTGTTCCACTAAACGGACTTCTAGCATGCGGTTTTCTACTTCACAAGTCAATTGAATCCACCCCAATAAGGTAGGATTGTCTTGCATGAGGGCTCTATCCAACAACTTAGGATTCATGCCTTATTTGAACAGAATTATTTTGGTGGATTTTTCGCATCTTGGACATTTGGCGGCAAGCTGTCGGAATTTTGTAGCATAGTCCCTAGCCGACATGCTTCCTTGCCTAATAGACTGTAATTCAGTCCGGGCTCTAGTTTCTTCTAGAGGGTCTTCATATTGGGCTCGGAGTGCATCCACTAGCCCTTGAAGAGTATTCAACTCGGGGGCACCGATATCGTAAAGTCCTACATACCAATCTGCAGCTTTACCTTGGAGTCTCGACCCAAGGTGTTCGATTTGACTGGCCTCACTTCCAAAAAGATGTCCCCATCGATTAAAAAACTGCACCGCTTGTACGAGGAAAAATCCCAGTTTGGAAGGGTCTCCATCAAAGGTAGCTTCTAACTTTACCCAGCCCATGGGTAGTTCTTGCCTGGGAGCTGGTGCTGGCATCGGATAAAAGTCGAGTGGGGCGGGTTGCAATGGAGGTTGTTGTGGCGCAGGCGGTGGTAGCAACGGAAGTTGCTGAGGCTGCGGCTGAGGTTGTCGCGGAGGAGGTCCCCCCGGGATCGGCTGGGGAGGAGGCCCCCTAGGTACGGGCAACCTGGGTGCGGGCTGTACTGGTGCGGGCTGTAAGGGCACAGGTTGAACTGGCGGTGTACCTCGAGGCGCCGGCAATCTGGGCGCTGGTAGCAGCGGAGCTGGAGTCGATCCTGGGGGTGCCGGTTGTAACGGGGTTGGGTGCGGAGATGTAGGCTGAAGAGGCAAAGGGGTTCCTCCAGGAATTGGTTGACTCGGTGTTGGAGTCTCTCTCGGCCCCGGCGTTTGGAGTGGTCGGGGGGTGGTGCCTCTTCCAATAACGCTCGTCACCGGGGTGAGACGCGGAGTACCCCGTCTCGGTAGAGATGGTGGCTCGCTCCCTTGGGTCGTTATTGGGGGAGCAACCGGGGAAGCGGGCCCCGTAGGACGTTCCGGTATTTCTCCGTCTCCATCGTTTCCCCTGTCATCTGGTTCCTTGGGATAGGGTTCGACCGGCCCTTTTGGACAGGGTCCTTCTGGACAGGGTCCTTCCCCGGTATCAGGCTCAGGATCTCCGGGTTCATCTGGTTGCTGGGGCCACGGTTGGGTTGGGCCCCCAGGCTGTGAAATATAGCTTTGTAACGTAGACAAACTTTGACTGACAAACTTTGACTCCGTCGACCGTCCATCGGTGGTTGCATGAACATCGTACTAGCCCTTCGTTCTCTCGCCTCCCTTGGTCTCGCGCCCCACTGCGTCGGGGTGGGTACAGAAAACAGTGGTTCGGCTGCAGCTCTAGGCCGGGTATCCGCACTGCTGGGAGCGAGAGTGTAGATCGTGGTAACCGAGGAGCCGTTACCTCTTGGTACGGGTCCTTGGGGTTCCAATCCTTGAGAGCCAGGGGAGGCATACGGGTCAAACAAAGGGTCCCTGACTGGGACAGCTTTGGAATCCGTCTGATCCGGCCTAGGCATTGGAAAATTGTGATTCGTAACAAAATGTCAGAACTGTGGCTAGATAATGTCCTTATTCCAGACTACCTTCTGCAATCAGACAAAAGCCCGTTGTTTTCAGAAGTTTACTGAAGAAAGAATTCATTATAGTCCACGGGCCCAGATACAATATCCAGGCTGGTACACGTGTATTGTTACGAATGACAGGCAAAGCATGAGTTACAAAGTATCAGAACCCAGCAGGCCCAACCTCCCCCCATAGTTCTCAAAACAATCCCTTTGAAGCTGAGAAAGCGAAAGTTTCCCAAGGCTGGAGAAGCGATAGCCAAAACACTCCTCTTCCGTGAGATAGCTGCTGGGAACATCTTGGCACCTGTGAACAAAGCACTTAGAATACTGAAAGAATTAATATGGAGTCCCTTTGGTTACATACAAACACTTCAACCCTGACAGGTATAAGGTATTGATCACATTTCTTATGGGGTGTCCAATATATCTTCCTTTTACAAATCCATATTGGTCCTCTCCCACTAATCTTGGGAGGTATTTTTCCAATCTATTAGCTAATACCTTTGCAAAAAATTTATAATCTTGGTTTATCAAGCTTATGGGTCTATAAAAGGCTGGATCTCCCGGGTCCCTTTGTTGTTTCAAAATTGTAATAATTTCAATATTTCTCCAAGAGTCAGGGGCTTTCCCACCCTTTAAAATTTTGTTGAATAATCTCTGCAACTCCGGGACTATTAGATTACTCACCATTTTATAAAATTCTCCTGTGAATCCATCTAAGCCAGGTGATTTCCTGTTTCTTAGATTCTTAATAATGTTCCTAATTTCTTGTGTAATATCCTGATTTAGTACTATCATGTCCTCTTCCTTGATTTTATTGTCTATCTCCTCCTCAAAATGATTGCTTTCCTCAACTTTAAATAAGTTCTGGTAAAATTTTGCAAAAATTTCTCTTATCTGATTGTCTTTAAATATCCTATTTCCCCTTGCGTCTTTCATAAACCGTATCCTTTGCTTTTCCCTTCTTTTCTTCAAATAATTTGCCATTCTTTTCATGGTGTTTATATTGATGCTTTGGTACTAATTTTTCACTACGATCTCCTTTTTCCACACAAGAGGGTATCTAATTCCTGCAATTCAACTTTTATTTTATTTGTTTGGTCCTGAATCTGCTTATCGTACTTTGTTTGTAATTGTCTCTGCAATTCTAATATTTCCTTTAACTTTTGTTCTCTTTTCATACCCATATTTTTTCTAAAATGAATTTCTTTAGTAATTGTTTGTTTAGTAATTGTTTAGTAATTGTTTAGTAATTTCTTTAGTAATTGTTGTTTCTTTAGACTTGATGTTTTTCTTTAGTCGCTGTGTTTCACCGTGGAAAGCTGCAGATCCTTATATGTTGACACAGCATGGTTTTTTCGGGTGGCCCACCAAGCCAAGAGGACAGCAATTGGGTCCCAGCTTGGGTTAAGTGAGTGGGCCACAGTTGAGTGGCAGGGCCAACAAGGCCTGAGGTGGCCAGGGCTGCTGCCTTTGCTGTTTGAGGGGAGGAGTGGTCCTCCACCTGACATATTGGTCATTCACCTGGGTGGTAATGACCTTGGGCTTGTAAAGGGTAAGGCCCTTATGTTGCAGGTGCAGGATGACTTGCAGTGGATTAGCAAGCAGTGGCTGGGTGTCTTACTCATTTGTTCAGAGATGCTTCAGTGCTGGGTGTGGCGTGATGCTTTGGACCCCAAAGGGATAGAAAGGGCTAGGTGCAGGGCCAATAGGGCTCTTCAGTTAGCTTTGAGGAATGGGCTGGGCATTTATTTTCCCCATCCCAGGATTAAGGCCCATTTGGCCAACCTCTACAGAAGTGATGGGGTCCACCTTTTGGTGGCAGGCAACAACATATTTTTAGATGACCTCAGGCAAGGTCTGCATGTGACATTAAGTCACCTGTGGGGTGCAAAGGCCTGAGCAGAAGCTCAGACTTAATGTTGGCAGGATTTAGTTGGGGGGATGTTAGTGGGATGGTGAGTACCCTTGGCACATCCCCATTTGTGGGGATATTAGGGGCCTGTCAGGATCGGCTGGCATGCTTTATGATGGCCAGTTGAGAGGGCTGGTTACCTGGTGGGATCCCCTGGACAAGTCCTTCCCTTATGCTCCACGGTGGGATGCTTGGAGCTTTAAGGGGGAAACCATCTGCCAGCCCAGCCAGATCCTAGCCATGCATTTGGATGGCTTGCATCCAGAGCAGTGGGTCTTGCCCAGACAGGTCAAGGCGGGGTCCAGGGGAGTGACCCCAGGGCTTGACCTGTACCACTAGTTAGGCCCTTGCCAGGTTTTAGTTGTTGCAGTTCATGTTGTTGCCATAATAAAAAGTGGCTCTTTATTACCCAAGCCTTGTGTCTGCCTCTTTATTCCGACGGGGCGGGGGGCAAGATGTGATAATATTCTCAGCTACATAAACTGCAGGATATGGTAGCTTAATCCTGAGTGTGTACAGTGAACTGCATACCTTCAGACATCTAGATGTAAGTCCCAATGATAACCTTGGAACATGTAGCCAAGTAAACAGGTAACGGTGCATAGGATTGCAGTCCCAGACTTTTTCCCTGACAGGAATCCAGCAAGATGTAATGACTAGAACTCTACTAGGAGAATAATATCTAACTTCTTGAACTGTTAAAAATACCATCATTGTACATATTATTGTTCTGCATTTTGCAAATTTGTCCCTGTACCAACCAGCACAGTGACAGAAGCTTACTGAGAGCTTGCTGAATAAGCGCTTTTTTATGCTATTAAGGTCTTTTAGATTCATATGGTGAAGAGAAAGAGTTTAACGCACAAGTTTATCCAATGAAAGACAGAAGAGATGGACCTTCTCTGAGTACTTCTTTCTGCTGGGTGAAAATGGCTGCCACATTTCCTTTTTCACAGTTTAATCAGCAATAGCAAATCAAGGAGAAGTACTGTAAAATATTGACTCACTTTTTTGCTGTTCACATAATGTAATAGATGAAAAAAAGCAATTCTTTTTAGTTGTGTAGGGGATTCCACCTGCACTTTAATGAGAAATATGTTAACCCCTGATAAAACAGGTGACAGATCCTTTGGAGAGCTGATAAATCTGTTCAAAACCCACAACATAATCCCCATGAAACAGTGGAGCAATTTAACTGATAATCAAGGAGGTCTGGGTAGAACAGCAGAACTAAGAATGCTTTCTATAAGTTGCAATTATTGTGCAGCTCTGACACACTCCAGTAATAAGGGATAGGGTTAGTCTCTGGAATTAATGATGACAAATTATGGAAAAAAACTACTCTCTAAACCACAGTTTACTGTAGACTCTGCTTTAAAGCTAGTGCTGGCTATGAAATCTGCAAATGAGACTGTACAGGGTTTACAAGCACTGCTCCGTCCTGGGACCTGGTGAGAAAGACAGTACAGAAGACAGGAGGTCAGGTCTTTAAACTCATGAAAGGAATGGATATGCTTCAGAAAGGTTGTTACCATTGTAGGAGATAGCATGCCATACAGGGCTGTACAGAAAGTTGCCAACTGCCTGGAGAAAATATGTCCTGTCCTTTTAGTAGAGGCTTAACAAGATGTTAAGTGTAGATGACTGGGGATGGTAATGGCAAACCACCCCATAACAAAAAGTCTGCCAAGAAAGCGTCATGATGCAACATCCCCCCCATGGGTTAATAATGACTCCGTGCTTGCACAGGGGACTACCTTTACCTTACTTTTTTTTAACAAGATGTTATTTTCCTGGTGATGTACCCCCCATGCCTTGAAAAGCTTCTATTTCCACACATTAAGCTTCTATTAAAGGAACAGATTTTCTCTAGGCAGTTGGTGACCATACCTATAGAATTAAAAATGAGAAATACTTGACTGGCCACATGACAACAGTATGTACAGCCAAGGAAAAGAGTGCAGCTATGATAAGCATAGTAAATGTAAGCACTGAAGAGGGCAAATCCTGAAAAAATGTAGATAATTAAGTAGCCTGTGCAATGTATAGTATTAATTAAACAGAAATCTCTAAGGCTGGCCAGTGTTTCTGGACTGGACTTCAATCTGGAGCAGCTGTTATTAGTTTGGCCTCTATCATCTCTGTCAGACAAAAAAAGAAATATATACTTTCCCCCATTTGTTTCCTATTTCTTCTCGGTTTGTATTGTGGCCCTGCTTAGGGCTTGTCTGATTATTCTTTTGTGACATCACATGGAAGGTCAAACTTCTCAAATGGAAGGGGGAAAAATCTGGTAGAAGTGGCTGAAACTGGAGTTCCCTCCCTGAAAGCTTTTCAAAGGGCATATTGACAAGATTATTCCAGAGGTCATTCTGCTAAGAACAGATGATATAACAATAAACATTTGAAATTCTGGTCTTGTTTTTGGATTTGTTGACCATTAGTGATGAGTTGATGATGATGATAATACTTCCAGGGAGCTCAGGGGGGAATACATCAGCTTCCCTTCTGTTTTGCTCTCACATCAACTCTGTGAGGTAGGTTAGACTGAGAGAATGTGACTGGCCCAAGGACACTCAGCAAGTTTTGTGGCAGAGCTGGGATTTGAACCTGGATTCAACGCTTTAACCATTACAGCAAGTTGACTCTGTCAAGACATACCAGACCCTGTGGACTTTTAACCCTGACAAGTAATTATGTGTCTCAGAATGTACTATATACCCCCACATATCCTGCAAATACACTCATACATGACTGTTTGTATTTTATGTTTGTACTACACATGCATAGCCAGTAACCAATGACTATTGTTTCTTTTATTTTTAAAAAGTTTTATCGAAAATGGAAGAAACAACTTTAGCTATATTTCTGATAAACTATGAAGTTCTGACTGTTCCTAGCTTCTTGCTGCCTTAAATGCTTTTACTGGTCCAGTATCCTATTCTGTCACTTTAAGTGATGAAAGGCTGCCAACATAGGAAGGCAAAAGCACAAACCAACAGGAGTCTCTATTCATTTTAAAAAGTCTAGCTAAACACCCATCTTGGAATAAGGTGGTAAACTATGAGAACTTCATTATGAGAACTGTATAATCCACCTTGAATCTCAGTGGGAAATGTGGACTATAAATAACATAAATAAAATGGATAACAAATAAATATAGCTATCTTTATAGAATTATAAATACATTTATGTGGGTAGCTTCTATGAATAATATAGTTACCTTAACAGTACATTAAGATTTGCATGTTCGCTGCTCTCCAAGCGGAATCTCAACTCATGTATTATGTTTCTACCAGATCTACTCATAAGTGGTCAAAGGCCATAAAGTCTGTGGTTCAGTGGTAGAGTATCTGCACTGCATGCAGATGGTCCCTGGTTTTATCCCCAGCTTTTCCAGTTAAAACTACTAGATGATGTGAAAGAATTCTTCATGAGACTGAAGAGTGGTCACTCAGAGGAGATAATTGACTGTGATAGACCAATGTTATGATTCAGTATAAAGCAGTTTCAGGTCTTCAAACATATATTGAACAAGTTGGCCTGGATGGAAATAGGATGGAAATAGGAATGAGAGAAAGGGTATCTGGAGAAATTATAGGAGGTGAAAGTGTTGGAACGTGGCACATGAAACTATTTCAGGATCTTTGGGAGTGAATGAAATCTGAGGCATTATAGAACTAAGGCAGACTGCAGACAAAAAAGAAAAGAGTTTTTTTAAAAAAAAATAAAAGTGCAGTGGAATACCATGAGTAAAACAAATAAAACTTTTTAAAATTTATTATCATATTTTCCTTTTCAGATCCATTAAAGAGACTGTGGTTTTAATCTTTGACAACAAAGAATGAATGCAGGAACTACATGCACTGAAAATGAATGTTTATGGGGCACTCTGAGGCCTCTAAGATAATTTCTGCAGAAAAGTTTTAGATACCAAGAAATTTAGCAAATGTGGGGGATGTGGGAAGAATGTCAAGTAGTAGCCACAAATGTAAGACTGAAAAAAGAAAGCACTAATGGACAACAAGAAGGCACATTTTGAAAGTAAGGAGCACTAAAAGTAAGCATTCTTAGTCAACCACAAGTGCTTCTAGGAATTGTAGTGGATGAAAGGAATAGTAGTCAATCATGAGGAAGATGTCTGTCATTGTCACATTAAATACTTTCCACTCAAGAAAAAAAATGCTCCAGAATCAAATCTTGGCAACATTTACAACTAAAAATATGAGATATTCTATACCCTACACTAAAATAATTTTTGAAACTGATAAAAGCTTTAGCTTGTACAATGCTGAATTCCAACAACTGCTAATGGTGGGAGAAACTTTCACTTTGTATAGGCATCTAATTGTTATGAGTCCATAATTAAATCCTTATTGCATTTGCATAGAATTCATGAAAGACCTACCAGCCAAAATGCACAGCTGCAATTAAATACTAACTGAATATATGAATAAGTAACAAATTATCTCCATAAGGAAGCATATGTTCAGTTTCCTTTCTATCCAATTAGCTGATGCTGTATTATTTGATGTATTATGGCCACTATTTATGATCTGTAGGATAAAAATATACTACAGGACAACCAAAGTCTATACTACAGTTGACACTCCCTAATGATTGCTATGCAAATCTTACAAGATATTCACTCAATTATGTTACTCTTGGGAACAGAATATGTTTATTTTTGTAACCTCATGAGAGTGCCTGGATTTGGGGGGAAAGATAAATTTTAAAATGAATATATGTATATATTTCTCATTACATAAAGATATTTATTATTAGAAGTAGTTTGAAAGAGCTATCATCTGTTGTTTTTTTCATTGCTTTGAATCAATTTTTCTCCCAGGTTTTATAAAACCTCACAAAGCAGTTTACAGGTTGCAAAAGTGACAAGAATCTCTTTCAAACAAATTCTCTGAAAACAAGAATTGCATGACTCCAGCTTTGCATGCTACAGCTAATGAAATCAAACATGGCATGTATCTCATGGCTGAGACTAATTTTCCACCTAATCTTGCAAAAATCTTAAAACATTTGAAAACACAGTAAACCCAAATCTTTCAGTTCAGCTCAGTATACCCAATTCTCAACCAAGCCAAATCTGAGGATACTTGAACAGGAAGATTGGAACCTGAAAACTAAATTTTTAAAAAATACATGGTGGGGGGGGGAGGGGAGGAATTGAAAACCCCAAATGATAAAAGAAGTGCCTATAGATTTAAGAAATGGATGCCATCAGTGGCTGTTGCTGGACAACCACAACAGTTTTGATAGAATTCCAGGCTTGGTTTCTGTCAGTAAAAGACAAGGGAAAGGGCATGGCCCTCTCTGGAACTGTTTTGGCCTTTAAGGGAGAATTCATTGACCCAGCAATCACCAGGAAACTTGCTACTACCTGATTTTCATGACTCACCCAGGCCCAGCTGCTTGCTACTGTTCAATAGTAGCCACCTCATAAAAGCCAGTGAAGTCTAGTGGTTAAAGTTTCACACTAGGAAATCAAATCCCCCCACTGCCATGTAAACTCACTGGGGATACTCACTGTATAACTTCGGACCAGTTATACATTCTCAACCTAATTTACTATACAGGCAGGAGTGGATTAGCTATTAAGAGTACTGGGAAACTTTCCCAAAGCCTCCCCTCTACCTGGGCCGGGCCGGGCCAGCCCTGTGGCAGGAGTTCTGAGTGTGGCCCAGCTGAACGCAGCGCAAAGTGGGGAAGGTAGACCCCAGTCTGCCTAAGGTGAGGCAGGAGAGTTGGCATCCAGCCTGGCCACAACCTGCGTGAATAGTGGCATGTGAGGTAGAAGCACTCAAGTCCTCTATGAGGCAAGGTGGAGGTGCTAATGGCCTCTGAGCCTCATGCAAGAGGAGGAGGGGGAGCCAGCACTTGCAACCTGGGTAAGGTGAGGTGGGGGAGGAGGCAACTGGCCTACCTGAGCCCCATGTTAGGTGAGGCACAGGAGGCAGTGCCAGCCTGCCCAAACTCTGTGTGAGGTGAGGGAGGCAGCTACCAGCTTACCTGAGCTCTGCATGAAAACAAGAAAATGATGCCCAGTCCACACAAGGTTTAGGAAGTGGGACCTGGCCCACCTAAACCCTATGTGAGGCAAGGAAAGCAGTACCTTAAGAGTCTCTGAGGCATGAAGCGAGCGCTTTCCCACGCCCCAGCTTCCAGAAGTGACATAATTGTAGTGGGGTGCAGAGGCACGTATGCTTGTTTGCCTGGGCTGCCTCCTGGTGGTAGGTGATCAATGGGTGGCTTGCGTGTTCCCACTGTGAGCCAGTAATCAATGAACAGAGGGACAAACTGCCAGGAGTTTGCCTGACACTGGTGGAGAGCAGGCAACCCTATAAGCATAGTTGAAGATGGAAGCAGATAAAAATTAAGTTGATTTGTGGATGGGAAGGAGAGAGGGAAGGAGAAGGGTGACCCTACCAGTAGGAGGGAAAGAAGAAATTATGTGGAGGAAGTGATACAGGGGAAAATGAAATGCCCCTCATGAGTCCTTGCAGGTTTCTCACTATGCAACTGGGCCAGGCCTGGTGACTGCTTTCTGCAAAACTCGGCCATAGTTTTCCAGGATAGGGGCTGCCAAAGGTAGGGAAGGAGGGAAAACTGAATACATGGTGGCACATAGAGGTAGATAGGTGGTGGGTGAGAAGGAGAGGAGGAAGCAAGAAAAGGGGAGAGGTTATGGGAGATTACAGGAAAGGAAAAAGGAAATGGGGAAGGAGGAAATGACACATCCCTGCAAGTCTTTGTGAGTTCCCATTTGTAGTAAATATAAACTGCAACATTCTTGTAAAAACCATTCACTTTTTTTCACTATAAAAAAGTCATACTAAATCACTCAATTGCTGCATAACACTCCATCATTCCATTGTAAGGTTTACATGGCCTGCTGAAGATGGTTATGCTCTAACATTTGCTTCATTTTTTTAAACATACCACATTTATATCAATTTTTCAATGGCATATTGTTTTTCCTATCCAGTATTTCTATTGGCTATGATTTTGACTGAATGCTGATATTATACAAACAGATTCCTCCTGTAACTTCCAAGTTCTGCTTAGCAAGTATGGCTTACTTCTTCAAAGCATTTCATTTTTTTTAAAGTTGTGGTGATCTATCTTTTAAACTTCTGTAAGTGTGAAAAAAACCTATTGATGTGGCACAAATGAGATGGTGTGATGGACCGGAGCATGGTATGACTAATGCCATTTTTTTAAAGTACAAAGCTTCATTTAGATGTCTGTCATCATACAAGCTATCTATAATCAACCTGAATGTAATACTCATTGTTCTCTTTCCTCTGCCTTATCTGAATTACCAGCCAGTTAATTGGACTGGGGAGATAATTTGTATTTCCTGCCTCTTCGCCTTCCTGATCTTTGCCCTCTGTATTATATATCAGAACTCTGATGACCCTGTTCACACTGAGAATTAAGTAGTATACTCACACATAGATAGAAACAAGTTTCACAGAAAAAGAACTAGGGCTTACTTCTAACTAATATACATGCTTAAGATCACGTTGCATGATTCCAAAGAGGCATCAATAGAATGTTGCAACTCAGAGTGGTTCTCAAAGGGTTAAAAAGACTGGAACACCTCCTTGCATTAAAACACAAACACACACACCTATTTCTAAGTATTTAGAAAGAAGTTAACAGTAAAGCACCTGGATCACCATGTTTTTATGGGTATAGGCTCATTTGCCAGGTAATTTAATATGCCTCATTCACATCTGTCATTTCAATTTTTGAAGTCATATTAAAAATGAAGCATTCTCTGTCAGGGAGAGAGTGCATGGTTATGGTTCAGCTGCATCCTAGCTTGTGGGATTTGAAGACTGGACCACATATATTGAGTGTGTACAGAGCAGTATTTATATGTCACAAGCAAATATGGAGGTTAAATTAACTAAACTAAAAACATTTGACAGCCACCCTCATAGCTCTACTGCTGTCTTTGCTGCTCCAATATTTTATCAAGCCTCTGCAATATAAAAATCAAAGCTGACATTTTGCCCCTGCAAACTACAAAAGGGACTGGGACGGCCTAACCAATGGGCTGCCCTAGGGACACATCAGTTTGGCCAGGCACTGCTTCACCCCTCTCCTTCACACTGAACCCATGGTTGCAAGTCCCTTGCATCTATCATGGGTGCCCCACCTTTGCACCAGAAAGCTGCATAGCTTATCAAACTCCAGATACCCCCCCATTCCCAGAGCAGAGACCCCCCCCATCGGATCACCACCAGTATGTTACCCCCAGTATGAGCTGGGGGGAGGGGACCTAAGTGTGATGTCAGCCTCCAAGGTGCCACTGCATCCTTCTATGTTTCACAGCTGAACAAAACAGAAATCTAGTGGCTCCAGAAATACCAACAACAGCCATCCCAGCATGGGCATCCCTGAGTCAAAATGCACCCTCTTGGATGTGTAAAGGAGAAGCCCTAAGAGGAAGTCACAGATGGGGGACATGGGCCAAGGGGAGGAGCAGAACTAATCTCATCCAGTCACAAACAAACAGACAGGGACAGAGCTGTAGAACACCCCAGACTTTAATGAACTGCAAATCATGAAGAGGTCTGACAAATTGGGTTACCCATTCCCATTGTCCAATATGACAGCTGTACCTTTGCAAGCTGCTTCCAGGGGTCATAGGGAGGCTGTCTCAACATTTCATACCCTGGAAATCTTGTTGGCCTCTAAGGTGCTGCTGGGCTCAAATCCTGCTATTCTACTGCAGACCGACATGGCTACCTACCTAAAACTACCTTAATGACACTTACTGATTCCATCCTGATGCGGCTCTGCTACTACAAATGCTCCATTGTCTGCTGTTGACCCCGCTACATAGGCCTCCATTTGTTTAATGCAATGTGTCCCAGGGCTGCCTGGCCAGCTGATCCCCAGAACACAGTGAGGCAGCTACCAGGCATCCCAGACCCTGCCTGAGTGAGAGGGCTCCCTGGCAAGGGAGTGTGCTAACAACCTACTGCAGGGCTGCAAGCATCCCTGTCCCCCATCATCATCAGCTTTCCCAGGCACATATCCTTGGGAGTGTGCCCCATTGCATGACAATAGGGTATGGGGCCAGAGGGGCTGGCTTGGGAGGCCCCACACAAACATACTGTTGGCCTCAGTTGTGGCAGCTAACATTGTTGGAGCAGTGATGACGTCATGCAAGGGAAACAGGGGAGACAGGCCCTCGGGCCAGGGCAACTGGTTTCCCACTCCTTTGGGCTGACTTTCGGAGATGAAGTACCAGTCACTATTCTGAAATGAGACATGTCAGCCACACACTGTGGACTTTGCTCTCCCTCTTGGGTTTGATACGAAGTGCTCCCCCAGTAGTGCCCACTCTGTGCCTCTTCTGCCCCCTAAGTGCAATGCTGTGCATTCTAAGTGCATGGCAGAGAAATCTAAGACAGAATTCCATGAAGTGTACCATAGCTACTGAACTATAGGTGTACTGGCTAGAGTTTATTTAGTTCTCAGGGGCAGTGATTGTGTGTTGGGGGCGGGGTGGCTGCATCCAGTCTGGGAGGAGATTGTTTACAGCTGCAGTTGGCATCCTGTGCTCTGCCGAGGCTTTTGGACAGGGCCGTTGCTGGGTGGGTGGGGGGTCAATTGGCCTTTTCCATTGTATGGGTGCCTGTGGGTTATGCTGGTGTGAGCAGCGGCTGCTGGTGTTCAGTGACATTCCCAGGGTGGAGTGCCTTGGGGTTCTCTAAGGTGTTACTGGACTCAAATCCTGCAGTATCTCAGAGATAAGACAGTGTATGGCCTATTTAAAACTATTTGAAAAAAGGCTTTTTACTCAGATGGAAGCACTGTATTGTAACGATGGGGTCTCAGATGCTTTGCTAATGAGTTATGGACCGTAGAATTCATCATTATATTGCCTTACATATTATCTGTTGCTTTAAATATGTACTCCTACGTACCACCTGTCTAATGTCTAATGTCAGTCCTAGAATTGACTATGTTCTGTTCCAGTATTTTTTCTACTCTGTATTGGAGCCTTGCTAATACTATGTCTCCTAAACTTTTATCTATTTACCCTATGGCATTGTTTATGGAAGTGTCCTTGATACTGTATTGAAAGGTATTTGATACTGATTGTACTAATCTCATACTGTGGAATCCGCCTTGAGTCTCAGTGAGAAAGGCGAACTATAAATTACATACATACATACATACATACATACATACATACATACATACATACATACATACATACATATTCTTGGACAGGCAAAATAGTGAGCTTTGGGAAAAGGTTCTGTCCCCAGTTACAGAGCAATAAAGGTGAATGTTCAATATTTAATTTATTTATTTACTACATTTATACCCTGCCCTTTTTACCAATGGAGACACAACAACCCTATGAGGTAGATTAGGTTGAGAGTGCGTGACTGGCACAAGGTCACCCAGCAAGCTTCTATGGCAGGGTGCAGAACTTATGTCTCCCAGATCCAAGACCAGCATTATAATCAGTACATTACACTGACTTGGACTTTCCTCCTTTCTAACTTGCTAGGCTTTCTGTGTCTTCCAAATCAGCACCACTCATAGTGGTGTGAATCCTACCCATATCTTACCACTCCACTGGACGAAGTTGTTTTTTTAATTAAAATATTTATACCCCACCTTTCCTTTCGGCTCAAGCTTGAAGTCTTCTAATCTAAGGAGTCTTCCTTGAAGGGGCTCTTCCACCCCATTTTCTACAGTTCCATGCCTTCAACCAGGTGCTGCGGTGTGAGTGCAATAGGTCTTCTATTTACCTTAGGAAATCTTTCAAAAGCATTGAGAAGGTGGTAAATGAAAAGATGGTGAGATGCCCTTTCAAACAGGCCATTTCACACATTATTGTACAGGCATAAGAGTAATGGCTGCTATGCTGTGAAAATGGAAGGAGAAAGAGAAGGGAAGTTTGCATGTTCAAAAACTTCTCAGACTCATCAGGACCAAGGGTGCAAGCCCAAGTCTATACACTAAACTTCTCCATCCATTGAACTGATGAAGTGCTTGTTATGGACAGCTGCAAGAGCATAAGTAGTAATATGGAGAATCATATTTGCTCAGTGTATGAGCTACTTCTTGACCTCATAGGCTACCAATTCAACCTGGTTGGTTGCATTTATTTATTTATTAGTTCGACTTTTAGCCCAACCTCCCTGGAAGTGGGCTCAGGGCAGGTCACAAGCATAAAACAATATAGATATAAATACAGTTACAACAATAAAACCAATAAAACTACGTCAAACTACAGTTCCCTAAAAACTGCAACATGGGGAAAAGACTGAGCTTACTGGTACATGACTTTCAATGGATATTAATGAAGTGGCGGGGGACCATTGTTATGCTTGAAGACACATGAACTGAAATACATAGTGTGAAATTATTTGCTCTTATTGTGAGTTCATTGGATTTTGATTGATTACTGAATGGTAGTGTTTAATGTATTCAAAGAATAAGTGAGTGTTCTCCTGCCATAATGCATCAAGGCTATATCAGAACTTTGTTGATTGCAAGATTCAATTCCACATGAGCTTTTAGAAATCATCCTGCTTAAACATATTTTGTTTTCCTTCATAATAACAGGAACAACAATAATTCATCAGAGGCAGATGACTATCCAGAAACATAATTAATCATGATTATTTATGCCATACCTAATTATGGAGAGCTATCCCTGGGGATACACTTCAGTTACATTCCAAAACCTTCAGACTATAATTACTTCCTATTGTATTGTAAATATTCTTGCTCTACACTTGGAGAAATGTAGAGCATATTTACAATGCTCAGAGTCAAAAGAGTACAAATAAGTTGCATGCAATTAGGTATGAATATTCTGTATTTTTTATGTACCCAGATTTTTGTGAAACATTTAATTTGTATTCCTTGCACGTGGTAGTAAAGAAAATATTCTCCTGTTATCGTTTTCCATGTGGGATTGCACTTGACTAAATATAAAGAGATTCTTTTTATTCTGTGAATTTAGTAGAAAGTAGATTAAAAGTTAGGGGGGAAATTAAACCTTACCTGCAGGGTTCCAATTCTCAGAGACATTTTCATTTCAAAGATGTGCAAGATATATCTTTTTTTCAGCAGCAATCTCATTTCTGTTAAGGAGATCTTGGCTTCTAGTAGGGCTGAAAAAAATTAGGTACGTTTCTGACAGTATATAACCCAATATCTGGAATTAAAATGTAATAGAGTTATGCACAATTATGCAGAAAATGTACATACATTTCTGTGTGAGTAATTATATCCCTAGTTGTTAAGTACCCTGTTTAAACCAGGAAGAAAAATATTAAAATTAAGCTTTAAAAGTAAAGGCTAAAAAATGCAAGACTTTTTTTTTGTTACTGAAGGGCACATAACAAAGTCATTCCTGTATAAATGAAAAATTGAGAAGTATTTATTTTTACAAATAAAAGGTTTCTGAAGGGGGAGAAGAACCATGTTTCTGAACAGCCATCACCAGAGGCTATGTTCTAAGGCAGACAGATTTACATAATAGATTTGAAGACCTACCTTGGAATGCATGCTGGTTACACTCCAAAGGAGAGTTTATTTTCTTTCTCAGAATGTTCCACAAGCTGGCTAAACTTACACTGTTTGGTCTGAAGCTAGTGGATTTTACCTTTTTATCATCTATTTTATTTAAAAAACACATCATAGAATCATAGGGTTGGAAGGGACCTACAGATTTATGGTGCTGACATTATGGTCATTTCTGTACTTACTAGAGATGGGCACGATCTGCATTACGAATGTAAAACCCCCACGAAAATGGTGATTGCACGATCGTGACCTGGCGGATCGTGATCGTCCATGGCCAATGATCCAGCGGTCGGGAGAGGCCTGGATCGTGGTGTTCGGGCTCGATTCGGGGATCCAGACACTCAGGCGCCAGCAATCTATTCCCCTGGCAACGGAGCCAGGGGAATGCCTGAGCTCTGTTTGCCCTCCTTTGGTCACCCTGGAAACCCGAATGGAAGCCTAGCTTTCCTTGATCAGCAGGGCTTCCTTCCAACCACAGAGCAGCAAAGCAGTCACAAGTTGGGAGAAGACACCCAGGGGAGGGAGGGGGAAGGGGGTGTTCTGTAGCCATGGGCACTCCAATCTCATCCCTGCAAACCCTGATAGGCAGCTCTGACGGCCAAACACAGACCTCCTGTGTTGCTGAATGGGACCCATGCTTATAAATAGCCATGGGCTCCCAGGTTGGGTTTCATGATCCACGATCCACGATCTGGGTTTGGGAATGGAACATGTTCGTTGCTGTTCGGGAATTCAGGATCGTGGTCTGCACCGAACCACGATCCTCTGGTTCTGTAATTTTTTTTGGTTCGTGCCCATGCCTAGTACTTACCATTCTTTTGTACTTTTCCTTGCTATTTTTGTGTGTTTTGAGGAACTGATGATCATAGAATCATAGAACCTTAGAATTGGCAGGGGTCTTACAGAGCCCCCTTACAGAGCTAGTCCAACTCCCTGTCCAATGAAGGAACAGCCTAAAGTATCCCTGACAAGTATTCATCCAGGTGCTCCTTGAAGACTGCCAATGAGGGGAACCCACCTTATCCCTAGGCAGCCAATTCTACTGTTGAATTACTGTTAATGTGAAGAAGTTTTTCCTAACATCCAGCCTGTACCTTCCCTCCTGCTTTTTAAACACAATGTTTTGAGTCCTATCTTCTGTTGCCAACAGGAACAGCTCCCTTCCATCATCTAAGTGACAACCTTTTAAATACTTAAAGAGAGCTATCATATCTCCCCTCAGTCTCATCTTGTCCCAAACTGAACATTCCCTAGTCCCTCAGTATTTCCTTGTAGGGCTTGGTCTCTAGGCCCCTGATCATCCTGGTCACTCTCCTCTGCACCCATTCCAATTTGTCCACATCATTTTTGAAGTAAGACCTTCCAGAACTGCACACAATATTCCAGGTGGGGCCTGACCAATGCAGTATATAGTGGGACAATGGCAGCTTGTGTTTTGAATGTTATCCCTTTAGAAACCAAGCCCTATGAAGAAAGACTGAGGGCCTTGAGAATGTTCAGTTAGGAGAGGAGGAAGTTGATAGCATGATAGCTCTCTTTAAGTATTTAAAAGGCTGTCACTTAGAGGAGGGAAGGGAACTGTTCCTGTTGGCAAAAGGGGACAGGACTCAAAACAATGAGTTTAAAATACAGAAGGGAAGGTACTAGCTGGACATTAGGAAAAAACCTTCTTCACATTAAGGAGTGGAATTGGCCACCTAGGGATGTGTTGGGTTCCCCCTCATTAGCGGTCTTCAAGGAGCAGCTGGACAAATACTTGTCAGGAATGCTTTTGGTACTCCTTGGCTTCCAAACAATGCAAGATAAAACAATGCTTTTTGGGTGCCTTTTTCCAAAGGATTTTGGGAATGTGCCAACTTACCACCCAAAATTAGCTACAATTTGGTTAGTTGGTTGTTGTGGGTTTTCCGGGCTGTATTGCCGTGGTCTTGGCATTGTAGTTCCTGACGTTTCGCCAGCAGCTGTGGCTGGCATCTTCAGAGGTGTAGCACCAAAAGGTATAGCTACACCTCTGAAGATGCCAGCCACAGCTGCTGGCGAAACGTCAGGAACTACAATGCCAAGACCACGGCAATACAGCCCAGAAAACCCACAACAACCATCGTTCTCCGGCCGTGAAAGCCTTCGACAATACAATTTGGTTAGTTGTTGGAAAGGGTAGCAGTGTGACTAGTCAACTGGTCGTTTCACAGAGAGGAATGATGGGTGTGAGAATTAAGACACAATGCCCATGCATTGTGTCTTAATGCATTAATTGTTATGAAACTTAAAAAAAAATAAGGAGCAAAGTATGAAAAAAATTAATAAGATGGTGTTGGATGAAAGTATTGCATTTTTGTAATAAGATGCAGTGAGAATTCAGGGAGGAAGAATGAGGATAGGATTTTTTTTTTATGAATCCTCATGCATAACATACTGACCACCCATGGAACTGAAATAACGAGTCCTAACACATAGCCTTCCATGGACTAATACACAGTCAAAGTAATACTTTCTTAACATTAGTGATAAGTATTATAATAATGCAATAATTCTGTTTACTCTTAAAAAAAAAAAAAGCTTGCAGAGCATCAGAAAAAATTTGCAGCTATTTCCTGGAATGAAAGAGGTCCACTATAGCACATTAATGGAAAGAAAGGAGGGGGCTGAACAACAAGAGGGAACTGGATAGATACTTTGAAATTGCACTATTTCTTACACACTTCCCAATATGGGAAAAAAGACGTCCTGCAAAAAAGATTGGAGCAACTGTGGTTCTGGAAAATGCACATCATTAAATATGGACAAAACACAACAGTACAGACATATGTACAATACCATTTATAAACATTGGGAAAAACCTACACAGTTCAGTATCCAAGCCACAAAAATAATGATTTGCAGAAATGGCCTATACCTGGAAAATCCAGGGCGTAGAGAGGAAAGAAAATTTTTGTTTACTCTGGTTTAAAAATTAATCTAGAGCATGATGACAATTGGACATTCTTGGCAAAATCCAGCACTGGTAACCCTACCTCCTTATATACCAAAGGTGCTAGTTTCAGGACAGAAGCGACGGCCACCAGACTTACCGGGTGGTTGGTTTGCAGCCAGCGGATGGGGCCGAGGGCCGAGGCACTGCGACCACCATTACTGTGGCTCACCCAGCATTCCTTGGGTGTGCCAGCAGTGAATCAGTTCAAATCCCCGGCCGGCCAATCAGCTGCAGCCGGGGACGTGTTGCCATGGGGCGGGGCTTGCTGCCGGACCTCAGGGGCATAGTTTTCCCTCCGGTCCAGCAACTGGGTATAAATTTAGCTGCTGCCCCATTCCCCTGCATTCTGCTCTTGGTCAGCAAAGAGAGCAGAGCAGGAGCTGAAGGAGCAGCGCGGGCCTGGGAAGCGGCCGAAGAGCGGTAAAGATGTGGCAAAGAAGCAGCCTGAGGCCAAAAGGTAGAGGTTAGAGCTCAGCCTCAACCCGACTCTATTCAGCTGCTTTACCACACCGTGGCCAAGGAAGGGGCCAAAGAAGTGGCGGAACAGCGGCAACAGCAGATTGTGGCAAAGGGGAAGGTTGGAGCTGAGCCTTACCCCGGCCTGACTGCCTGGCCATGCTGTGGAAGTTCACTGGCGAGGGAGCCACTGGATTCAGGCGGCGGGACACTGTGGAGGCTCAGTCAAGAAGCTCGGGCATTCGGAGGCTGCCTAGAGGGCCCAATAAAGTTGTTGGGGAGGTTCTTCTGGGAGGCAGGGATAGTGGCAGCATGGCCCCTGCCAGACAGTTGGTGCTGGGGGCCGAGAAAGGCACCCGGGGGGGGAGGGAGAAGGCATCTGGATCACCCCTTGGTGCGGGGCAGGCTTGCTCCATGGCTGCCCTGGAAGGGGAGGTCCAGAGCCAGGAGGCCAACTTGGCCTCCATGGGCCAACCCCAGTGGCCCCTCTGCAGTGGACCCCAATGCACAAAGGAGAACCGGCAGCAGGCTGGGCAAGGCCATGGGGGCCAAGGGGAGGAGGAGGAAGCACCAGCACCCCTTAATAAGGACCACTGGGCTCCCCTCCTCTCCTGTTTCCTTCAAAGGAAAAGGGGACAAGCAGGTCAAACGCAAGCCCCCGATATGGGGTAAGACATGCAAAAAGAAAGCAGCACCTACTAATTCTGACCCTTCTTCTAGTTCCCTGCAGGACATTAGCCGGGCTTTGAAACTTCTTACAGCACGAGTTGAGCACATGGGGAACTCCGGGCTCTGGATGGCTTCGCTTTCCCTTGAGCCTGTCAAGGTCCCCCAACAAAAGGCAGCAAGGAAGGGCAGGCCAGCTAAGGGACGACTGGTGGGATGATCGCCCAGTTCTTCCTCTGAGAGTTCTGGCAGCTGGGAATGCAGGCACACTTCCAAGAGGAGGAAGATCCCTTGGAAGAGGACCCATCAGCGCAGACGGCATGAGGACTTAGACAGTGGGGGATCCTCTAGTAAGTCATCTTCCTCTGATGTGGGGGCCCAATGGGAGGACTACTGGGGCACTGCAAATATGGTTCCTGGTCTCCTGGCGTGGGCCCAGTGGTGCAGGGGGAGTCAGAACAGGAGGGATGATCCTCGGGAGGTGTGGGGGTCTGAGCAGGCTAATGACACGCCCCCAGAATTGGCCTTCATGGACGATGAGGACCTCCCTCCCGGCATTCACCTGTCCCACAAGGTGCAGGAAAGGATTCTGGATGGCTATTATGTAGACATCTTCTGCCTTCTCAAAACTGAGGCGGAGGATGGGAGGTGTGCTCCCTTCTCCAGGTAGGATAGGAAAAAGAGGAAGAAGGAGGTGTGTGAACAATTTCAGCAACTGGTTAGAGGGCTTCATGGTTTACATGGGGGTGGTGAAGGCAGCCTACCCCGAGAGGGGCTGGCACCTCACCAACTATCTAGGGAATGTTCTCTGTGCCCAGGCTTTAGCTGGGGACAATGCAGCCATGGAATATGATGAGGCTTTCCATAAGAGGGCCTCCCATAGTCCTAGGGCTAGGTGGGACCTCATCAACCAGAAATTGTGGCTCTGGCTGGTGGGGCCTCACATGAAAGGGAAGGCCGAAGGCCCCCCATCCAGGGCAATGGTTTGCTTGGTGGGACAAACCCCGGGGAACATGCTGGGAGTTTAACCTGGGCAGGTGCCAGCAGCCTAAATGCTGTTTCAAGCACTACTGCAATAATTGTGCAGGTCCCCATTCCCGTGTGTCATGCCCCCACAGTTCCCTCCCCCTCTTGCCCTTTCGGGGTGGCCAGCCCTCCAGCAGCAGTTCCCAAAAGGATGAGAGGTCTGAAGACACTGCTGCTCAGGGAGCCAGTGGCAGCAAATAGCCATAACCAAGGCATTCTGGGTCTCACCCACACCCCTGTTAGGGTCCAGGCACTCCTGCCCCTCCTCTCACGGTACCCTAACAAACAGGATGCTAGCTTCCTCAGGGAGGCGTTCACGGTGGGGTTTTGTATTCTGTTCATTGGGCCCCATGTGGCCACCACCTCCAGCAACCTGAAATCGGCCAGGGAAATGCCAGAGGGCATGGCAGCAAAAATAGCCAAGAAGGTGGCTGCTGGGCACATTGCCGGGCCATTCTCCTCCCCCCTGCCCAATCTGACAGTTTCACCTCTGGGAGTGGTACCCCCCCAAACCCCAGGAGAATTCATGCTAATTCACCATCTATCCTATCTCCGGGGCTCATCTGTCAATGAATCCATCCTCCCCCCCCCCCGAATTATGCTCGGTGAGGTATGCCTCCTTTGATTACGTGGTTTGCCTAGTTCGGTCTTATGGACCTGGGGCCCTTATGGCCAAATGTGATGTTCAATCCACCTTCAGGCTTTTGCCTGTCCACCCCCCAATAGCACTGTTTGCTAAGCTTCAATTTTTGCGACAATTGGTATGTAGACAAGGCCATGCTCATGGGTTGCTTGGTGGCCTGTGCTGCCTTTAAAAAGTTCAGCACTTTCATTGAGTGGGCCGCCAAGAATCACACGGGTTCCCCCCCACATCACTCATTATTTAGATGACTTTATGATAATGGCCCTCCCTGGGAGTTCTGCTTGTGTGGACCGCCTACGCAGTTTCCAGGCCTTGCCCGAGGAACTTGATGTCCACCTTACAAAGGAAATGATGGAAAGCCCCGCCTCCCACCTTACATATCTGGGTATTGAATTAGATTCCATGGCAGAGCTTTCTCGTCTCCCTGGGGACAAACTGGGTCGCTTGCGGGACCTCATCAACCTGACCCTAACTCGCAGAAAGTGTACTTTAAAGGAACTTCAGTTGATTATTGGGCACCTTAACTTTGCCTGCAGGGTGGTCTACCCAGGGTGGGCGTTTTGTTCTTGTCTAACTAGGGCCTGCAGGGGACATCATCTCCCCACCATCACATTCAACTCACTAGGAACCTTAAGGAGGTCCTCTGGGTCTGGCTTGAGTTCTTGTCTAGCTATAATGGTATCTCCTTATGGCAGGAGTCCTGGGACTTGGGAATGGGTTTACAGGTCCAATCGGATGCTGCTGGCAGCTTGGGATTTGGGGTGTATTTCAGGGGCAGATAGTGTCCCTAGTGTTGGCCTGTCTCTTGGTCTGAGACTGGGATCCTTAAGGATCTCACCTTCTTAGAACTATTTCCCATACTAGTGGCCATCAGAGTGTGGCGTGATCAATTCCGAGATAAATGAGTTCTCTTTTGGTGTGACAATCTAGCCTCAGTCAGGGTGATTAACAAGCAGTCCTCTCGCTCTGAGTGGGTCATGCGTCTGGTTCACCATTTTGTGTTGGTTTTCCTTGCTTCTAACATCACTTTCTCAGCCTGTCATGTAGCAGGCGTGGATAATGGCATCACAGATGCCTTGTCTTGGTTCCAGATTGAGAGGTTCTTCACACTGGCACCAGAGGCTCATTGCACCCCCGACCCATTCCCGGAGGACTTTTGGTGGAATGCCATAATGCACAGAATACTCTGCTCAGTGGCTCTGAAAAGGGGAGGGATGGCAAACCCCGTAACAATCTGGTATGAAAGAAAGGGCAAGCCCATGGGTAATACAATGAAACAATGCTTCACAAAGTGTTCAATTTTTAAAGTGCCAGTGCTATATAATTTAAACATTCATACATATTTGTGCAGTTCTTTCAGGAACAAAAATGAATCCAACATACAAAAAGTGTATTCAAGAATATTGCAACATGTCCGGGTGTAATAAAGTTTGTATAAATTTAAATCCTTGCATTAGTCTCTTTCCTTCTTTCTGGTGACCTTTCCATGCACAGAGCAAACGCAGAGGTGGGATAGATGTAGAAATCCTCCTCAGGCCCGATCTGGGGCCAGCTTAGAAACCACAGATTTCGTGTCCTCTTCTACGGGAGCACTGCCTCTGGTTCCATATGCTTGGAGATTCTCATATTACATCAACCGGATTGGGCGGCCGTCTATTCCAGGGTGCGCACAAATATGTATGAATGTTTAAATTATATAGCACTGCTCAGTGGCTCCAGCAACTCTGAGCACTTACTCATCAGCTGCAGTTCGCTTCATGGTCTTCTCCCATGAAGAAGGGGCTCAGGCCCCTTGGCAGGCTTCACAGTCAATGGTTTTACAATACCTGGCTCAGCTATGGGAGTTGGGTTTCATACCGAGGTCCATGCAGAAGGACGTTGCAGCCATTTCCTTTTTCAACAAGGTCTAGGACCTCCAGGACCCCTGCACCTGCTTCCCTGCCCATAGGGCCATAGAAGAATGGGGCCAGATGTCCCCTCCCCCCTGATCTGCACAGGCCCATCACCTTGCCCATTCTTCGCTTGATCTTGCGGTCCCTCAGCAGGCATTGCTGGTCCCCTTATGAGGCCCAGCTTTTTCACACAGCATTCATACTGGCATTTTTGGGGGCCTTCTGAGTCAGCGAGCTTGTGGCAGGGTCTCGTTGGGACTTGTCGGGCAGGGCCCTGGGTGTCAGCGATATTGCCCTGTCCCAGAGGGAAGTCACCATCACTATATACTGATCCAAGGTGGACCAGCATGGGTGCGGGGCCACTCTCCACTTGCGCTCCTCATCGGATAAGTCTGTTTGCCCTGTCTCAGCCATGCGGGGCTACCTGGTGATCCGCCCTCACCATAAGGTCCGTTCCTGGTCCACAGCAACGGGTCACCAGTCACTTGTTATCAGTTTGCTGCCCTCTTGCAGGCATGCCTGCAGGTCGTTCATCTCCCCCCTGCACACTACGCCACTCACTCCTTTAGGATTGGGGCGGCCACTGTGGTGGCAGATCTGGGCCCAGGCCATTCAGTGCTTGGGCCGTTGGATGTCTAGGGCCTTCTGGACTTATGTTCTCCCAGCATGCACGCGGGTATACTTATTTGTTGGTTTTCATCCCTTACTTTTCTCCAGGGCGAAGGAAGATAGTTTGGATATGCAGTCATAGTATCATGCACTGGGTGGGGAAGCATGCAGCGGCTTCCAGATGGGGCAGGCACCTGGGGATGGAGGACCACATCAGGATCTTCTGGTACAGAATGTGTGGCATGCTTTGGGAAGCACTGCTGCCAACGCTGGTGTGCCAGGACCGGCGGCATGGCCCACCAGATGCTATCATCATCCAGGTGGGAGAAAACGACCTCTGCAAGTGAGAGTGCCCCGACTTGAAGCGCTCCATGCGTGGCGATTTGGACTATTTGCTTGGGCAGTGCCATGGGACTGCCCTCTTCTGGTCAGCTTGCTGCAAAGGTGTGTGTGGTGTGGGGCCCACTGCCTCGAGAAGATTGAGGGGGTTCAGCAGAGGCTGATGCAGGCCATGGGCCAATACATCAGTTCTGTGGGGGGCTCATTTGTCAGGCATCCGGATATTTTTTTTCCATTTTCAGGCACTGTAGTGCCTGGACGGGGTTCACTTATCCAGCTGGGGGCATGACATCTGGCTACAGGATTTAAGGGACGGCCTGCTGGAGTGGCTTTGGCTGTAGGAGCGTTGGCGGGAGCCATTGCATGGCTCTTGTGGTGGTTTGTCATTGGATCAGATCTCTTTTTAGGGGCTATTACAGCACCTTGGAAATGTATAATATGTGACTGTATTTATGGAATGAGTCTTTGTAATATTGTAACATTGTATGAAATTGTGTATATCTTTGTATTTGGATCATGATAGTGTAATTAAATTTTGATATATATAGTATACAGTTGAGGGGTTCCTGGGAGTTTTCCCTTTGTATCTTGGTGTTTTGGAATCCATCCCATTTAGTATTGTAGCTCTTTTTAGGGGAGCCAGGACCTGTGTGCCCAGGCTCCCCTTGAAGGGGATACTCATAAGGAATCTTGGGAGTTGGTGATGGAGGTGTATGCCCAGCTCGGGGGCTGCCAGGGCACACTCACTCCCAGGTGGCAGGGGAATCACCAAGGGGTGTACACCCAGGTGATCTCCCCCTTTAATATCACTCCTTGGTTCCCCCCCTCAGCTGGCGTCTGAGGGGGGTGAGGGGTCACCAACTGGCAGGTGGGTCAGTCGATGCTTGGGTTCCGATCTATATGATTCACCAATGCTCCTATTTATGCTGTAATCAATAAAGTTGTGGCCTTGTTTTCCTCCAGCTAAGTGTGTGGGTTTGGTTCATTTATCGTGCGTCTGCCCTCTCCCCCGCCCTCAGCATAAGCTGCAAGAAGCCATACTTTTCAACTGTGCAGAGTTTCAGAAGTGTTCCGTGACAAGGTGTACCAGCTGAAATTCCCTTGTCTATAGTATTAAAGCCTAGCAAAGTACTTGTCATCGTGATGGATGGTATATGTGTGTGAAAAGGGCTTATGTTTTACAGGGACCTGAGGGAGATGCAGAGACTGTCTTCTCTGCAAGTGAGGGTCATGCCACCCCAGGTTTGAGCAGATGGCAAGTTTTGCACTCGCCCTGATAGCTTCCCCAAGTACAGTACTTTACTTTCCTTGTAGGAAAAAGGAAACCATTCAAGTATATGGGAGAAAGTAAAAGGAGTGTATTTAGGAACAGTCCTCTGATATGAACTAACCTTTTAAACTGTAAAAGTAGTTGAGAATTAAGAACTGTCCGAACAAGCTCCATTCTGGGTTTTCTTTCATTTGATTTGTAACTCTTTTTTTTAAATCAGCAATTCCTTCTTGTTTCCCTCAAATAAGGGAGACAGAATTTTGCCTCATTGCAATATTCCTTCCTTTTAACTGCTGATCTCTTTTGTGTATCAAACCTATGGTTTTCATGCTATTTTCTGTTTTCTCATACTGTGTAACCATTGTTCAATATTATTAGATCACTATTATACATTTTACAATGAAATGATACACATTCTACATATAAATATAGAAAGCTTACATATAGAAACCATATTATAATCATACATGAAAAAACCTCTACAAACTCTACAGTGAAAAGCAGACAACCGAACCTGTTAGAACATGAACACACACACATGCATACACACGTAGTATCAGCTAATCCCACCACCATTCCCCATGCTTTCCTGAATCCATTCCACTGTCCAAATTTAAGGGGGGAAATCCAGGATTAAGCTGATTACTCCTGAACTATTTCTTTAAACACAGCAGGAATTCTTCACCTGCCCTTGAATTAATGGTTGCAGGACTGAGGTTTTATTCTGTTTTTTTTTTTTATGAAACAGTCTCCAAACCTCTGCAGGCTCTGACTTTATGAAACCTCATTAAAACAAAATTAGAGAAATATTCCATTAAATTATTCAGCATGTTTAAATATTAAAAAAACCCGATGAAGATACATTATTTTAAAATGTTAAAAGGGAATGATTCGTGTTATGGTTCAAAGTCAACAAACTTGACTTCTCTTCACAGAAGTGGGCTGTTATGCATTTAAATGATTTGCCATCACTTAACATATGGATTGCTGGCAAGTCTCAGTCAGCATCTCAGTTGCTTTTATAAAAACACCGTATTTGTATCACACAATGAAACAAAACAAATGCTTTACTGTGAAGAGCTATAGTGCTATACTCTCTCACACATAAATAATCATGTGCAAAATGTCTCTCGCACCTGTTTCTGTGATTGAGGGTTGACTTTTTCCTGCTGTTCTTGAAAATGCCTGGTATTCTCCTTTTGCATTTAAAAGCATATCTCCCAGGTTTCACTGATTATTTGTGAAGGGCAAGCCTGCATTTGGCAAAGTCCATCTGATCTATAAGCCATGAGTGCTTGAGGAAGTTTATAGTGCAGTCCTGAGTAATTTTACACCCATTTAAATCCAGTGACTTCTGGGGAATTACAAGGGTGTAAATCTGTTCAGGACTACATTGTTACTCACCTTATTATCACTGTAATGTGAATATTAACTTTTTAATACAAAGCCAGAGTTTGCTCATGAAACACAATGTGTCATATATGCCTCCTGCATATCTGCCATGAACGTATATGGGCTCTGCCTCTGGTCTCTGAGAGTATGGGAAGTTATTCATTGCTGCAATGCCAGTAGGCTATCTTGCATATGTTTACTTTCTCTTTCTCTCTCTGCAGAGCCAGTGTCCTTGACTGCGAACTGAAACTGGCTTGAAATGTATCCTTCTTGAGAACCAAAGATAAGTTCATCTTTCTCACTGTCTACTCTAAAACAATGTCTCACTCCAACCCCTCCCCCTGTTAACGGTCCTCTTTCCCAAGGGTGGGGATATTCCCTATAACTAACATTGCTAGCCCCACATACGTCACTCCTGCCAATTCCACTGTCTGAGCACCTTGTACTGAATGGATCTCTCATAGAGTTACTTCAGCTGGAACACCTGTGTGTTAACTGTGGAGAACTTGGGGATCTAACTGCCAGGGACTGACATAATGCACTTTGGGGGGGGGGGTCATCTGAAGCCTTCTTTTGCAGACAGCTGCAGGTTTTTACAGGTCCTGAATAGACATGGGCACGAATGGAAAAAAACCCGAACAAGCTGTTCATTGTTCGTTGCCATCCACGAAAAATGAATAACGAACAATGAACAGTAACGTACAGGACCCTGTTCACAAACATGTTCATTGTTCATGGCCCATTGAAGATCCTTTTAAATTATCAGCCGGCAGGTGGCAGAGGGAATTCCCCCCTGCCACCTGCCAGCTGATAGTTTAAAAGGCCCTTTCCTGCCACGTGCAAGGGGCAGGGCCATTTAAACACCCCACAAAATGACCTTCCCAATGTCCAATACCCACCAAATTTGCAGAGGCCATAGTCCTCACTGTCCTCCGAAGGCACCCCAAGTTTCAGAGAGATTGCACCCCGGGAAAGGCATGATCCATGTGTCCCCCCCTTGCTGTCATTTTCTCTTCACAGTGGCAAAAACCGGACTCTCTGCTGGAAGTACTTTGAAGGGTTAAAGCCAGAAGGAAAGCCAGGAGTTCAGACAGAGTTCAGTCCCTGCCATTGCCAGGGGAATTGATTGAAAGGCCCCATACTGTCTGGCTTGACAAACTGCTGACGAAGGCAACGAACGAGGCTTGCAATGACCACTTATTCATTTAGAATGGAGCCTCACGAATGATTTGTTCGCGAACAGATGAACGGGCTGTTCGTGGGTTTTTTCTGCTCGTAATGCTGTTTGTACCCATGTCTAGTCCTGAACACAGGGTGTCTTTGCACTCTACTTGCCAGGTTGCCTGCTGTGGTGGGCAACCTCCTGCCCCTGCTGCCTTGGACCCTGCCCTCACTCAATGGAGCTGTGGGAGTAAAAAGGGGAGGGGAACAGCATGGTACCTTTTTATAATGAGTTTTAGGCAATTCCTAAAGCATTGTGTGATGCTGTTTTCCCTGCTCTCTGCCACCAAATACTCCCATCCCCCATGTGGCCCCTTCCATTTCAGTTCCTTTCTCTTACACCAATTAGTTTCCTTCTCCCCTCCAATTGAGATCCCTCTTTTTATCAGCTGTAGTCTCCACAACTGTGATGACTTCTTCCCCCATCTTCACAGTTGCACTTCCTTTCCCCCTTGCAATTATGACTATGACTAGGTAGTGTAGTCTTTCATGCTCCTTTTAGCCCCAATAGAATCAGTAGGAACAGTTTGGATTCTACTCTTTCCTGTGCATCTCCTAATAGGAGATGGGCCCCTAACAGGACATGGGCTCTGGGGTGCTCACCTATTTCCTGACAGGATATGGAAGATACAATAGAGCACAAGTCTTTCATGCTCCTTTTATTTCCAATCAGGCTAAAAGAAACAAGGAGGAATTGGAATGTCTCCAAATAAATGTGAGATGTCTTCAGAGGTCCCTGCAATGTTGAAGAGCTGAGGTTTTTCTCTCATTCCTTATAGAGGAAGTGACTGATTTGGGCCTAATCGGGCCAGATTTGGGCCTGAATTGGACTGAACCTGGACCAATTCGGCCCCCTGTGGAGTGCTGAAGGCCAGTGTGATGATGTCACTTCCCAGAAATGACATCATTGCACAGGCTGGGAGTACACATGCGTTGCATGCATGTATTAAACTTCCCACCCGGGGGGTAGAGGAACCTGACAACCCTAGCCTGATCTCCTATCTTGGTGGTAGGGCACCTGTTTTTCAGTGTGGCCTATTGGGCCAGGCCTGTGGCCTAGCTGGCCCCCAGCCTGATAGGCTTTAGGCCTAGTTGGCTTGCAATCAAAAGACCTTCGGCCTAACTGGCCTTCAGCCTAGCAGGCTTTTGACCTGGCAGGCCTTGAATCTTGGCAGTGAACATGACAACAACCGTAGCAATAGTAGACTGATAGTCTATGCTTTCCCCTCACTGGCACTTGGTGTGGCCTCCTCCCTCCCCTCCTTTTGTGAGAGGGACAAGGCCTGCAGCCTACCAGGCCTTTAGCGTGGCAGCGCCCATGGCAGCGGGGCTATTCCAGTGCTCCATTAATGCTTGCCTGCTACATCCCTTCATCTTCAGGCCTCAGCTAGAGTTCAGCCCCACCGGGCCATTAATTGGCAACATGGAGATGGCATCTTCAGCCTAATTAGGCCTTTGAGTGTTGGCACCCATTTGGATTGGTGGCCGTTTTAAGTCCTTTCTTGGCTGCCATTTAGTGGACCTTTTAGGTCTTTTAGGTAGGCTAGCATACAACCATTTTACCTTATAGGAGTGGAAGCTGGCCTGCTAAGGACAAACAGCCAGCAACCTCCCCCCACCAAAGGGCTAGCCGAACTAGAGATAGCAAAATGCCTGGGGCTTCAGAGTTGACTATGGTTGCCTACATACCTTTGGTGGGTGGGGCTAAATGGACTAGGTCTCCAGGCCAGCCTCTATTCCATCTTCCAGCAGAAGTTGGGACTGTTTGGGGTTGCTGGAGGCAATGGAAGTGGTTCACACAACCTGGCCAGCAATGGTAAGTGCAAATGGAGAGCCTGATGGGTGGTAGCCAATCGGGGCTTGTCTGCCATAATCTGTCCGATTTTGGCGATAGTGGGCCTGATTGTCAAGGAAGGTAACACAATGGGGGTCCACTGGCCCTGGGGGGCCCTCGGGTTTAGTGGCTTGGAGGAGAAGGGCAGTCCTTTGCAGAACAGGGGGTACCATGACAGCCCCTCCCCCATTTAGGGAATGGCCACACACAGGGAACTGTTGCTTGGGCCTTGCCTATGGGTTATGCAGTTAGGCCACTAAAAAAATGATTTGACTTAGGACACCAGGGACAAGTTATAACAGAGGTAGTTTGTGATGGCTATCTCTCCTCTTCAGTGAACTGGAGGAGAAGGATGAGGGGGATTGACAAGCATGGTGAGATTAGGAGAAGGATTAGGAGATTGACAAGCGTGGTGAGTTATTTGAAGGTCTACCACACTGATACCATTGGTTGCCAGGGTTTCTAATATATATATGTGTGTGTGTGTACTCTCTCTCTCTCTCTTCTTGGAACAGGCCTACTGAATTAAGCATGAACACACAAACTTTTTTGTTTTTGTTTTGTGACTGTTAGAAGGTTTCAAGTTCAGTCCATGCCTGCAATTACAGCTGGTGAGTTATGGCTTCTTCACTACCTTTCTCACATTATTGGTTGGAGCGTTGAAGGTCTGCTGCGTGGCCGGCCTCCTTTATGGAAGCTCTAGCAATGGGTGGGGCACTTGAACCCTGCCGCCAGGAAGTGATGACTAGAAGGAGAGTTTCAGGCACCTCTGTTGCCTCTGGGCCCATGGGCTCCTGGGTTTATTTTCAGGGTGCTGATGGGCTGATCAGTGGCTTGCTGATCAATTGGAAGAAGGTCTCATCACAGACCTTATATGCCTCATAATTGGGAGAGAGAGATAACCACACAGTCTACTTCAAGTGTGACGATTAGGCAGGGGTGCATGTATCCAACCCTCCTTTCATCTAAGTAACATAGGATTAAGAGATTAGTCCAGGCATTTACACTCCACATGATGCCCTGTCTTGCCCACAGAAGGAGTAGTTTTGGCTGCTTGCCCCAAATGCCAACTTGCTGTTGGCTCGGCTGTGGCCATCTTTGGATGCCTTTGGAGCTATGGCTGTTTGGAAGTCAGCGGCTTGCTAGGCAATCCAGGCAACCATTACCCCCAGCAAGCAGGGAGCCTGATACCGAGTGGTCGGCAGTTCTCTGGGAGGGGTGATACGTGAGTCTGTAGCAGATTTGCTGGTGTGGCTGACCACCTCTACAGTTCTGCAGCAATTGGAATGATAAGGGCTCAGCTTCAGGTATTTTGGCTGTAAACTGGTGGCTTCTTTTAAGGAAGGGCCCAGTCAAGCCCCAAGGCTCCAGACTCTTAAGTTATGAGGCTTATGGTTGTATTTAGTGCAACTGCTCTAAAACCGACCATAGGTAGTAGGGGATGGTAATTTAGCTAGGCCCCTGTGCTAACCGGGAGGAAAGCCCAGTGATTGCCCTTTGCGGGTACAGGGAGGTCCAGAGGGCATAGATAAAGGTTCTGGTCCACAGCAGTGGCAGCCTACCCTCACCAGTACCAGTTGGGAGAGTATTGTGGATACTGTATGGTTGGCCTGGTAGGCGGCAATTCCACATCCATTATTTTAAGATTTGGGCAATCTCTGTGGCAGGGCCTTGGATTACCCGGGGGCCCATTGTTCAGTGGTTGAGTTCAGTCAGCCATGGACAAACCCTATGTTGCGGTTGTGGGGAAAACTTTCTGATTGTTTTCTTTTAGAGGCTCTATCCCACCATGGAAGGCTGAGGATCCTAGGCTGCAGACACAGAATGCTGTCATGGTGACCAACCAAGCCAAGAGGATGCTGGTCAGGTCCCAGCTGGGTGTAGCATGGGCCAATGACAAGTTGCAGATCCAGCCTGTGATAGCTGGGCTGCTGCCACTGTTTTGAGGAGAGGTGTGGTCCTCTGCCTCACATCTGGTCATTCACCTGGGAGGTAGTGACCTTAGCTGCAGGGCATTGCCCTTTTGTTACAGTATCACAGAGACTTGCAGGCACAGGCAAGTAGTGGCCTGAGGGAAGGTGCTGTCCTCTGCCTCACATTCTGATCATTCACCTGGGGGTAATGACCATGGCTGCAGGACATGGCCCTTCTGATACAGGCTCACACAGACTAGTACTCATAGGCAAGGTAGCCTGGTGCGCTGCAGGGGAGGAGCGGTCCTCCGCCTCACGTTCTGGTCATTCACCTGCACAGTAATGACCTTGGCTGCAGGGCATGGCCCTTCTGATACAGGTTCAGATAGACTTGCAGCACCCAGGCAAGTAGTGACCAGGTGGTAATGATCTTGGTCCGCAAAGCTTCCACGCCATGTGTGGCGGGAAGGTTGGGACCAACTAGACCTTGAGAAGGCTAGGCGTACAGCAAACAAAGCCCTAGAGAAAGCTATGTGAGAGGGTCTGAGCATTTATTTTCCATGTTCCTGCATAAAGGCTCCATTTGCTGACCTCTACAGTGGTGATGAGAGGGTGTGGTGTACAGGCAAATAAGGCCTCTTAGGAAGCTTTGGGCGAAGGAGGGGATATTTCTTTGTCCTTTCCTGGTATAGAGGATGAATTTATCAACCTCTACAGAGGCAATGGAGTTCATTACTCAATGAAAGGCAACAATATCTTATAATTGACTTGTGGTGGGTACAACAGGAGGCTTTATGCCACCTGTGGGGCACTATGGCCTAAACAGAAGCTTGGTCTTGGTGGTGGCAGTTTAGAGTTGGGGAAATGAGAACGGGCCAGTGAGCACTGTTGGCATCTCCTCATTGGTGGGAAATTGGGGTATGTCAGGTGCGGCTGTGGCTTCACGGCTGCCAGCTGCAAGGGTAGACTGCTTGATGGGATCTCCTGGACAAGTCCTTCCCTCAGGTTCCACGGCTTGGGGTGTTTGGAGCTTTAAGGCGGGAACTATTCACCTGGCCAGCTAGGCCCAAGCCATGCCTCATGGATGGCTTGCACCCAAGGCTGTGGCGCTCATCCAGACAGGTTCAAGGAGGAGGTCCCAGAGTGACTGTTGGCTTGACCTGTACCACTAGTTAGGCCCCCTTTGCTGTGTTGTTTATGTCATTGTTTGAATAAAGTGGCCCTTTAGAACCCGAGCCTTGTGTCTGCCTCTTAATTCCGACTTGGGTGGCAATGTAATGTAATGTAATACAGGGCTTTTTTTGAGGGGGAATGCCCCGGAATGACATTCCGGCAGCTCTGGAATCTGCCCACATGATTCCTTTCTCCTTTGGCTTCGCGGGCTCTGCAGAGGAGGGTAAGCTGCTTTGAGTTCATTCTGCTTTCTTTTCATTCCTCTGAGAGAGAGAGAGAGAGAGAGAGAGAGAGCAAGTTGGGGCCCAGCACAGGCTCTTAAGTGGAGGTTAAGCTGCTTTGAGTTCATTCTACTTTATTTTCATTCCTCTGAGAGAGAGAGAGAGAGAGAGAGAGAGAGAGAGAGAGAGAGAGAGAGAGAGAGAGAGAGTGCAAGCTGGGGCCTGAGGCAGGGTCTGCAGAGGAGGTTAAGCTGCTTTGACTTTGTTCTGCTTTCTTTTCATTCCTCTGTGAGTGAGTGAGAGAAAGCAATCTGGAGCCCAGTGTGGGCTCTGCAGAAGAGGTTAAGCTGCTTTAAATTCATTCTGCTTTTTTCATTCAGGGGTTTCTGTGTATGTGTGTGCTGCTTTGAGTTCATTCTGTTTTATTTTCATTTGGGGAGTGGGTGGGTGGGGCTGTGTGTGTGTGTGTGCTGCATTGAGTTCATTCTGCTTTCTTTTCAGGGGGTGGGGCTGTGTGTGTATGTGTGTTGCTTTGAGTTCATTCTGCTTTCTTTTCAGGGGGTGGGGCTGTGCACGCGCGTGCATGCATGTGCTGGTTTGAGTTCATTCTGCTTTCTTTTCATGGGAGGTGGGGCTGTGTATGTATATACGCGTGTGTACTGTTTTGAGTTCATTCTGCTTTCTTTTCATGGGAGGTGGGAGCTGTGTATGTGTGCTGCTTTGAGTTCATTCTGCTTTCTTTTCATGGGGGTGGGTATGTGTGTGTGTTGTTTTCATTCTTTTGTTGGCTGAAGTTGACATTGTTATGGTTCACACAGCTTTTGAAAGCAGATTGATTCTGTGTTAGTTAAATATATCAGTTATAGTTATTTGTTTTAGTTAAAATATCAGTTATGGTTATTCCAGTTTTATGCTAGGAATGGATAGCTGTGTCCAAGTTACAGAAGGCTTTCATCAATATATTCATCAGCATATAGGTGTTCTTATGTCTTAATAGCTGTAATTCAAATGGTTCTCCCCACCCTCAGCTGATTAACATCACTGAAATTGCAGTGGACATATGGGTGTTAAGGAAATTTTTATGAATATTGTTTGTCTGGGACATTGGAATATTTATGAGCATTTCACAATGTCGTAACAGCTTAGTCATTGGTAAGGTAGAGTTAGCATGCAACCAAAAAAAAAAAAGCCATTTTAAACTAAGTATAAATCTAATGCAGCTAAAGTTGAGTATCTTCTTTTGAATTGCTCCAGTAAAGCAAAACCCTCCCTGAAAATTTGACAATTCAATATTTTTTAGATTAGTAATTTCAGACTCTGGAATTTTGATTTTTTTTCTACTCTGGCAGAGGGAATGTTAGGATTTAGATTTGTGAGACAGCTTTTAGATTTTTAGAGGCCCCCTCCTTCTTGCATATTTTAAAATATAATTCCAAAGAAATGAAATGTTTGGGAAAGGGAATGGAAGATTTCACTTTTTGTAGAGGATACAGAAAGGAAAAGAAACCTTTCTCATAATAGTGTAATTTCCCAAGCTTACTAACATTAATCTCATAATGCATTGTGCTGGGTTCCGGGAAGTGGCATCACTTCTGGGAACCGGTGTCACTTTCAGGAGCAATGGCACTTCCGGGAGTGATGTCAGTTCCAGAAGTGACATCATTGCACATTTCCAGGAGTGTGCATACACATCACACACACACATGTGGTAACAGCGAGAGCCACCACCTCTATTCTCAGAAAAAAGCCCTGATGTAATATCACCCTCTATCTTGACACAGCCAGTCTGGCCACCTGGATACCCACCACAGTAACATTGAGACTGGACTACTGTGATGCTCTCTGCATAGGTCTCCCTTCAAAGTCAACTCAAAGACTCCAGTTGGTGCAGAAGACCACAGCTCAATTTATTATCAGGAAATAGGCTGCTGTAGTATAGTGGATAAGTGGCTGGGTTGTGAATTAGCACTCTGCTAGTTTGACTCTCACTACTGCCATGCACTCAGGAGGTGGCCTTGAGTAAGACACTCTTCTCAGCCCCAGCTCTCCAGCTGTTTTGTTGGGATAATAATGACACTGACTTTGTTCACCGCTCTGAGTTAGGCACTAATCTGTCCAGAAAGGCAATATATAAGCACACTGATGTTGTTATCATCATCATCAGGCAATGCATGCATATTACTCCCATTCTTCAGTCACTCCATTGGCTGCCCATCAGTTACCAGGTTCAATGCAAGGAATTGGCTGTCACATATAAAGCCCTTCATGGCCTTGGTCACTCATATCAGCAGCACTGCCTCTCTCCCTATGCTCTGGTAGCTTCACTTATCTGAATATGCCCTTCTGCACCCTGCAAACAGGTAAAATCAACAATTGCCTATACACAAGCATTCTCAGTAGTGACTCCCATCTTATGGACTGGCCTGCCTGATGATGTCAGGAAAGCTTCCACTCTTCTGGCTTTTGTTAAACTGCAAAACCAAATTATTCAGGAGGGCTTTTGTACATAGAGAGATGCTTTGGAAAAGGGAAAGGGAGAGTGGATTGTACTACTTTGTACTGTATGCTGCTATAATTTTGCTCATACTGGGTAGCTTCTGCTTAATTTAATATGTCATTTCAGCACTGGTTCATCTCTGTATCAGATTTCTTCTTGTTTTCAAATTTCTGCAATCCATACCCTGTTGCATTGTTTATTGAATGTCCTAGCCATTGATCACATTGATTGACACTGTGTAATCCACCTTAAGTCTCAGTGAGAAAAGTGGACAATAAAGAACACAAACAAACAAACAAACAGAAATATTGGCCTAGTATCTCCAGTTGATAGTGGCCTCTTTGCCAGATCAAGGATCTCAGTAGCTGTCCAACCATATTGAATCATAATGTCAGCCCTATGTGAATAGTAATATTGATTAGGAAACCATTTATCTGAAGTGACAGATTTTTTTTTAGATTAATTGTAATGAAGTCTAATCAGAACTAATCAGGTCTATTCAATGGGGCTTACTTCCAGGAAAGTGTTCTTAGGATTTCACTTTTTTCCACTTTGTGTCTATGCTTGAAGAATGTATGTAAGTCTCGTCATTACCTAGAAAAATTAACAATATAAAAGTTGTGGAGACCTACAACAACAAAATGTTGAGGGTTATGTTCTGGTTTATTTTCAGACTCTTTATTGCCCAGCCATATGCCTCCAGCACTGTCCTCTCAGCCACTCTCTCCAGCTCTCTCCTCTGCTGCTGAGCACTGAGACTGAGGTGATGACGGCACTGAAGGCAGGTGGGTGGGCAAGAAGATTTCATCTCATCTAGCCACTTGCCTCCAGCATCACTCAGTCACAGTGCTCAGCTGGGGTGGGGATATCGGGGAGGGTGGCTGAGGTGATGGCACTAGAGACCAATGTGTGGATGAGGAGCCTTTTTGCTCACTACCAGCACAGTTACCCCAGCCACATTCCCCAACTCTACCCTCAGCTGCTGAGCACTGAGATTGATGATGGCTTTGGAAGTACATAGGTGGCCAAGGAAACTCCTTCTCACCCACCTGTCCACCCCCAGCACTGTATGTGGGGAAGAGGAGGCTCCCAGACCTCTTCTCTTTCTCCACTGCATCAGTGCTGTGTTTTGGGGGTTTTCGACCCCCTCGCCCCGTTCTTGAAGTTTTCAGATTTTTCTGTAAACCCAGCAGTTCCCCAAGTTTAAGGAAAATCTCTTTTATGTCAGTCTCGCCCTGATCCATGAATTTAAGAATTGGTAGATGGGGCTGCAGTTGACTATTAGAATTAAAATCTTACCTTCCTTGGACATAATTCAGGAAAAGTTAGATGTAACTAGCGTCCACTGAAAAATTAAACCATGTAAGCATTCAATTTCTCATATCTAATGGAACATAGAATTATATAAAGTTCATTAGGGCTCCCCATTAAACTGTTTATTATTACACAACAACAGGAATGGAAAACTTTTAACGCTTCTTTTCTGTCAAGCTTTTAGGTGGAATTCCAGAAAGCCAAATGAACAGTTGTAATGATTTTACATGGAGTGCAGTTAGATGGTATAGTAAAAAGGCATAATGGAAAACCTTTTGATAAATAACACACACAAAAACAACAGGACCATGACAGAAAGACAACATGAAATGAAATTCAAGAAGTAGGTGGAAAGGGAATGAGTAAAGGACAGGGAGACTGACTATGACAGTTTTAAAATAGGACCATACAGGATAAAAATGTTAAGCAGAAACACAGTCAATAGAAATCCTTTGTAGGAACAATTCCTGATGTTCTTTCCCTTTTTTCTTTCCATCTTTTGCCTTTGAGGTGAATGAAATATAGCCTGTCAATTTCTGTCTGTCAGACTTTGTGGCCTTTAGGTCAGACTACCTGTGACTGAAGAAATCAATGGAAGTTTTGCCATTGATTGCAAAAGGACCTAGATTTAATCCATTATGTTTAAAATTAACTCTTCTTGTTGCGAAATATTATGACCATTGTTTTCTGGAGGAATCTCTTTCTAGGTTATGCATCATGACATTTTCTTGACAGACTTTTTACAGGGTGGTTTGCCATTGCCTTCCCCAGTCATTTACACTTTACCCCCAGGAAACTGGGTACTCATTTTACCAACCTAGAAGGATGGAAGGCTGAGTCAGCCTTGAGCCAGTTACCTGAACCCAGCTTCCACCAGGATTGAATTCAGGTCATGAGCAGAGCTTCGGCTGCAGTACTGCAGCTTACCTCTCTGTGCCACGGGGCTTCTTAGGTTATCAATCTAACTACCCACTTTTCCAAATAGATATAGAATTAAATAAACAAATGAGCCATGTCAGGCAGGAGTGAAGGCACGTGAGGGCAAAGCTGCAGAATTATTTAAGGGGAACATAAAGTAGCCATCTTTACCAGATAGTACAGCTTGGACTATTGACCACAATATGGGCTATGGACTGAGAAATGCTTCTTTCTCCCCTGCATTTTCTCAATTACACTTTTTGGACTGTCATTTTGCACAAGTAAACAACAAATATTTCTTTCTTCCAAGCAAGCAACAAGTACTGAATCAGGAGGAAACACAATGCACAAGCACACCTTGCTGCATACAACAAGATGAACATAAGGACAGTTCTGATGGATCAGCCATCTACTCTAGGACCCATTTTCTCAAAGAGGACAACAGAACTCCACAAACAATGTAAGAAAACAGCAGCCCTCCCTTTCACGGTAGAAACTTATCATCTCTGAATATATGGTGTTTGTGTCCAATCGTGCTTAGAAGAAAGTATAAATGGGACCATACCTCAGAGAAAGAACATCTGCTTTGCTTGCAGGAAGTCCAGTCAAAATCATCATGTTCTAGATGATGTGAAATACTTCTGCTTTGGAACCTGGAGAACTGGTGCCAGTTGGGGTATACAATAATACAACACCAGTAGTCTAACTCAGTATAAAATGAATATTCATATGTGTTCAAGATGAAACTGTCAAAAATCCACTAAAAAAAAAGAATGCGCCAGAGTTTAATGAAGCAGGCACAGAAGGTTAAACACATTCATCCTCATTCTAATTAAACTGTCTGGAAGCAACAGTAAATAAGTTAAAATAAATAGAGTTTCCAGTGATTCGTAGAGATGTGTGATGTCAGTTCTAGTTTCTCCAGGAAATGATGTAATGCCATCATGCCAATGAAGATTTTTAATGTATTTTTCTCCCACCACTTGCCAGAATGGTGGCAGGCAGCACCAGCGTCAAGGGCAGATTACAATGTAAGGTTGCTGATCTTGAGTTCATTTACAAGTTCAGAACAATGAAACCTCCAGGGCTGAATAGAGGCATAAGATTCTTATCCTACTACAGATGCTATTTTCTGCTCTAATCAAGCTGCCTTGTACATCCTGATTCTACCTTCTTTGCTTCCCCTTTCCCACCTCCTGACTGGGATACCACTCATCCCTATATCTGAAGAAGGAAGCTTTGGCTCTAGAAAGCTAATATGCTTGAAAAATCTTGTTGGACTCTAAAGAGCCACTGGACTTATATCCTGCTAAGCTACACTAGGAGATCTCCCAGTGTGATCTGGGGGGTGGCTCCCTGGCAACCACAGTCTAAAGGCCCGGAGAGACAAAGATTAAGGATCTGCTTTTTGTAAAGGCAGATGCTGAGATGCTGGTTCTCACTTATAAGCTCTTCATGGCTCGAATCAATGTACTTAAAGAACTGCCTCTTTATGCAACAGCTGCACCCCTCCAGCTAATGTTCACTCAGTGTTTGATTCCTAGAAAGGCATGATGTTAGTGTTTGGTCTGAGACTTTTTAATGGGTGGTCCCCATGTTGTTGAATGGGTTTCCTGAAGGTATCAGGAATGGTGAGACTGGATTATTCAAGAGGGTACGTGTAACTGGATGATGTTTGAGAAGTTCTTTACATGGATATTGAAGTATAATGGCAGATAATGTTGGTAAGTGTTGCTGTTCTTAAAATCATTGGATGCTGTTTGGTTATTAAATATTGTTATATGTCATCTGAGAAAACCAGGCTAAAAGGTTGAAAAAAATTGATTTGTTTCATTACAGGGCATCCTGAATCTTAAAAGAATATATTTAAGAGAGATGAATTTTGTCTTTTCCTCTGAAAATCTGTTTACAGCAAGAGATTTTGCACTCCTGGGCAGTATTTGGTTTCACAAATGACTTTTACAATTAGATCACAGGAGGAGATTTGACCAGCAGTGCCAAAATTGTGTGTTATCAGCTTTTGCCACTGCAATATATGCTGATATTTAAGACATGTAAAGCAGGGGAATTTCTTTTTGAGAACCATCTAAAGCAGATGTTGTGGGAGAAAGTGATTATTCCCAAATATTACCACAGCAGTAATAACAAGGGAAATACAGATAATTGATAACAAAATTAATTGCTTTTTCAATATTCAAATCATCTTCCTTACTTGAAGTTTTTTCAAGTGAAAGTCCTTCTTTTAAAGAAATGGGTAACCATATCAGTTTCTCAAGAATTTTTCAGTTTCTCCAGAAATTAAAACAAAAATCTAGAGATATTTTTGAAACTATAAGAAATGAGGTACCTAGGTTTCAATCTAGTTTGGGTTACTTTGGATTCATTACTGGGAGAGAAGAAGGTATAAGTCTTTGCAGTAAGTAAATACATTGAGAGCACAGATATTTAGGAGCAAGGTCAATTCAATTTCGTGGGACTTGCTTGCAATAAAACATGCACAGGATTGGGCTGAATCCAAAGCCAAAATGATACATATATAACCATGATACATATATAACCATGTATTATGCAACCCGAACAGGCCATTCTGTTCTCATGCAAGCCCTGTACCAACAGCGCCAACAAATGCTGCATCAACAAATGCAAGGAGATATGTGTGTGTGGGGCAGAATGACTGGGGAAGATGAAGTTTCCAGGTATGTGATATCACACCCTCCATGATTCTCCACAAATTTCTCCACTATCTATGGTAAAGATCACAGAGATTAAGGAAATTCCTGGAATGTCACAGAGCACATGATGTCACTCCTGAGTGGAACTTTGCTACTCCTTGCTACTCTCTATAGAACAACCTCCTAAAATATGCTCATGATGCTACAGTCAAATCCCTCCACAAAACCCACTTTTCCCCCATGGCCCACTTATCACCTTAGTTTCCATTCCTAACTTCAACCAAGTTTTAAATTCATGAAATGACACTATCTCCCCCCCCCCTCTATTCTTCCATTCCCTGCCCCCACTGTCTCTGTTAAGTTGGAAGCTCCTGTCCTGCCTATGTTATTGTGTTGTCTGAGAAGGTATCACATACACTTAAGACATACTTGAAATAACAATCGTAACAAACAAGCATGTGACATGAATCTTGAAATGCTATCTAAGTTCCTCAAATGCAAATACACTTGCATGCTCTAGATCCATGTATGCTCTAGATTATGCTTACAATCTGACACAAAATTAGGGATGCAAAAATAGAGAAGAATTGGTTTTACTTATATGAAGGAAAAACAGAATTGTAATGGAGATTTAAGGGTCAAAAGAGAGGGATGACAAGTTAAGTTGTCCTTACTTCACTGTAGACTGATCAAGTGAAATGCCTTTTTCTGCATCCATTCTATATTTGTATAGTTTGTATATGGAAAGGTTCACTAGTGCAGAGGGAAAAGGGATGTGCACATTAATGCCAGGATGTTACAACAGCAATTCCAAACTCAACATTTGACTTCTAAGTTATTTTCAATGCCTTTGTTGACCTCTTTCTGTAATATGGTGGCAGATGCTACCTATTTTGCAGGGGGAATGATTGAAAAGCTACTGACAATAACTACTGACACACTCCCTCTTGTTTTGAGTGTGCTTTAGTGATAACCTTGAAGAATGCTGACTTGGACTTAGTGGGTAGATAAAGAAAGTAATGATATACTTGATAGGCAAGTTATGCTTATGCTAGAAACTAACTTAGGCTAGAAAAGTTATTCGATGGCCAATTGGATGAGGAATTCTACTGCATTACATTGGTTATAAATGATTGGATGATGAGGATGATGAAAACATTGAGAGGTTTTATATTCTGGTATGCCTGGAGGAATGTTGCAGCCATTTTTCTAAACTTCATCTTGCTAGGTTTAGTTAAGTGCTGACCAATGATGCATCCTTGCTAACAAAGAGAGATCTTCAATATCACTCTGCCATTTCCTTTGAACCCATTCCCAAGAAACTCTGGGTGGGTAAAAGAAATGTCTCTGTCAATTTCACATTCAATTCAGGAGACAATTTATCCCTAGACTGTGCTGAAATCAAAACAGAGTATTGAAATCAACACACACAACAGAGAAAGAGGCATGAGGATGCCGGGCTGACCCCTTGCCTAAGTGCAACCATCAGCTTGTGAGCACAGCATCTACATGCATAGAAGGAGTGTGTGTGTCGACTCCCTCCCTGTGACTGGGAATGCTGCTTTTTCAAGTGTTTCTGAACTTGGGGACAGAGCCTACACACACATACTTCTTACTTTTGTAGACACATAATGCTCATGAGCCAAGAGACTGGATTGGAGAAGGCAGGACCAGCACATTCATGCCCATTCTCCCTCTATATGTGCTGAGTTTGACTCCAGTTGTGTATTGGATCAAAAAAGGCAAAATCAACTGTTCTGAAGGTCTAACAGAGATCATTTCACACACCAACTCAGCTTCCACATGCCAACACCATTTGTACTAAGCTGAACTTTTGTCGCCCCACTCATGTTCCTGCTTTTGCCCAATCCTGTGCAACTAATTTCTTGGTACTATAATATATGAGGTGCGGGGAGTCCTAGATGTTGGACAAAATGTTTTGTAAGTGAAACTGCACTAAGTCTGTTTATGTTTCTGCTTGTGCATTACTAGATCAAAGCTGCCATCTCTCTGTTTCCTGTTGCTCCTTCTGTTTTCTGCCAGCCTGGATCGTTTCTGTGACATCATTCTCCGCCCGCTCTCTGTCACCCATATCATTTCCTTAAGCTTTCAGACAAACATCCAGGCACAGAATAACAGCCCAATCCAAAAAATGCCTTAATATGACTGTTATTAATTTCCCTTTTGGGTCATAATAATGATATTAACAAATGGATAATTTCTGGTTTCTTTTGATTAGGTAATTTCAAAATGCAAATCCCTTTTTTTCTCTGTATCCACCCACCATCTGAAATATCATGGGTGGGTCTGCTACAGCCAAGGCCTTTGCTTGTAACGCATTTCAAATCTAATCCATCTGTCTAGTATTTAGAAGGGCAGTGATTAAGATCCTCCATTTACAACGGGCTTGCATTGGGTTCTCTTATACCATTGATGATGTTTTCTTTTTAAAATTATAATTGGACTGTCTTCTCATCTTGTGGCTTTATTTTAGATAGAAAGAATGGCTCTGTTTATTGGATTTAAAATTCCTATGACATTTTAAACTTTGTAAGCCTTGTGTTGCAGTTTAGTTGAAACGTGGGACATTTTATGATGGCACATCCGTTTCAGAACTCTCCCATGTAAATGTGGCTGGCACAATGTGGTCTATGTTTCTGGCTTCAGCTAAAGATGCAGTTTGTACCCAGGTTATCTGATTTTTTAAAAGTATGTGATTATGGTTTATATTGTTTTTAATTGTTTTTAGTCACCATAACATGAGCACTTTTGTTGGCGCACGAAAAAGGGAGCAGTATTCGTTTAAAAAAAATATCCTAACATAAAGAACCAGAAAATAAAACTGCATACCTGTCTCTGATTACAAAAAACAAAAAAACAAATACACAACAGCTTTACTGCTGTCAACAGTTGGTTAATTAATGTCTCATAATTTTTGTACATTTAGAGGTTAGACTAAAGGAATTAGGTTCGCAACCACAATTGGCCTTGCACTTCCCAACTTTGATAGTTAATTAGTTCACAGAATTTATGCACATGGGTGAAGCTGGAACTCGTTCAGCGGATTCACGTATGCTGCACTTTTGCTGGATCGGCTGCTTGGTACAGAATTGCTGCTTTGTAATTGAGCACCTGATGCTCATTAAAGCTGCTTGGGCACTCTGCTGGGTGACACTTTTAAGCAGAAAAGAAAGGGCAGCAGGTAAAGAAGAGGCTTTGCTTTCTAGTTGGTTGTGCCACTGCTATGCCAGGTCTTGTTCACAAAAGCCTGACTTCAGCAAAAGGCAAGCTTTCTGTTAAGCAGTTCCCAAACATGTGTTCAGGTTTTTTTTTAGCTCATGCAGAGGATAGTTGACCATTCCACATGCTTGTGGAAAGTGTAGAAGGGAAGGCTTTATATAGATCTCTTCAAAAAATTGAACACTTCAGTTGAAATAGAATATTCTACTGCAAAATGCACAAAAATATAAATGGAAATTCTAGTTGAATGCTATCGTTTTTCTGCCTTTATGTGCTACTCTAATGTTATGCAAGTATATTTATATTGCTGGTAACTTGTTGCACTAGCAGTAAAGCCTCTCTGAATGAATTAGCATTCATTTCCTATTGACCATCTTGTCTGATTACAATGTAGGCCAAAGCACTACTGTGTTGGTATTAATATTCTTGTTTTATAGTTTCAGTGTCACACAGGTGCAAGCTGCATGGGGCAGTTCAGAAACTTCATTCATCCTTTGAATGGCAGATGTTTGGACTCAGCTCCTTTCTTCAGCTGCAAGCCTAAAATGGCAGGCAATGTAATGCATCTGTATGGCATGCATATGATGTCACAGAGAATGCACTTCTTCCCTCTTTAAAAGGAGAAGAGACCATGTATTTTGGTTGCCAGTCCCCCACTGGGGGTGGGGTATCCCCCACCCCAGCCTCCACTAGTTTCTGCCCCTGCCTCTGCTCACCTGGCTGGTGGGGGGGGGGAGATGCAGGGGAACTAGCTGATCCCATGCACTCCTCCAAGGAGACTCATGGCCAAAGACTATGTACTTTTGCCTTTGGTAGAAGATTAAAGGATACAACTATGCTCTGTTCTATTGAGTTGATTTATGCATGGGGATTTGTTTCATTTCTGTTATTAATTCTAGAAGGGACTGTTTTGTTATTGGGTTGTTTTTATGGTTTTGTTTATTGTTTCTTTCAATATTGTTTTGTTTTCATAATTTGGTCTTATTATTATATCCCATTGGTTTAAACGTAAGACCACCCCATTTTTTCTGTGTCTATACTTTGATGGTTTTCCATGCAAACTGGACAAACTCAGAAGGATTGGAGTACACCCCCCCCCCCAACACACACACACATGCACTGCTAAATTTCAGACAAATGCAACAAAGGATCTTCCCTTTTTCAAAGGCACCCAAAATTGCCATTAAAGTCTATTAGAAAATTAATAGGAATGATTACAAACAATATTGGAGCCACTTTGCTTGAAGAACAGTAGCAGGAGGAAGAGGCAGACTGACAAGGCAAGGGCATTTGTTGGCACAAGGAAAGTGCCATCTTGTTAGGCAGCAGGAGGAGAACTTTGAGGTAGATTTGCTTGCTTGGGGGAATAAGGTTTGGAGAGCAGTAGGCAAACAGGGGAGTACAGACTGTAAAGGAAAATTTGGCAGAGCAGTTAAGGCACTGGGAGCCTTACCCTATAGTCTTCAACATTTGAATACTCCACAGATGTATGTAGCTCTGCAGATGTATGTAGCTACAACTTGCAGTCAATCAAGAAAGCCCAGAGTCTGTCTCTTCACCTTCCACTAAGGAACACTAGGATCTTGCTATGCTCTTATTAGGAAAATGCTTTCTTCCCTGTAAAAGTGAAACCAATAGAGGCAGAGACTGCAATAATGAAAGAAAACAGAACAAAATGAAAGAAAATCAAGTTGTTGTTGTTTCATTATAGACTGTTTAGATGGGGGCTTTGTTTCATTTTCATGTTAATTAATGTAATTACAAAATATTCCATTTTGTAAGAATTGTAAAAATAAATAAACACTATTACTAATATTACTTGGTAATAGTCTACTATTGGTAATAATATAAAATCTTTGACATGTTGTGATTGAGTCGTCTGGCTTTCCAATTCGGTAAACTGATTATGTCCTACAGCATCTGCCACCAGGAATTGCTGGGTATTTAATTGCTGGATGCCTGTGATAAGTTTCAATGCTGCATATAGTGGTATCCCCATCACTGGTGTTTTTCTTTGGATTCAGAATACATATTTTCATAGTTTGTAATGCTTAGTTCTAATCTGCCCTGACCCAAATGGCCCAAGCGAGCCTGATTTCATCAGATCTCAGAAGCTAAGCAGGGTTGGCCTTGATTAGTACTTGGATGGGAAACCACAAGGAAATCCAGGATTGTTATACAGAGACAGGCAACAGCAAACCACCTCTGAAGTCTTTTGGCTTGAAAACCTTACAGGGTCATCATAAGTCACCAGTGATTTGATGATACTGTCTACCACCAATTCTCATCCAAATCAAGCAAAAGTGCATCTGGACTTCTCCTGTTGGATTGTAATCCAGTTCAAACAAATTCAAAAACAAAAGCTAGGTAATACCTTTTATTAGGACCAAGTAAAGGTATTACTTGAATATTTGTCTTTGTATGTCTTGTTACAGACTTTTTTGCCTTTTCTCCTAGCTCTGATCAATGTTACATTCTAAAGGCAGAAGGGAGAGCTGTTCAGATGATTAAGGAAAACATCTCCATTCATTAAGGAACATTAATGTTTTGTCAAGTTCTTGACTTCTATTAGTTTGTCCAGCGAAATGATATTTCATTCATGCTAATCAAGGCAGCAAAATTTGTAACAAATTCTTCTTGACTGAGATTTCAAAATAGAAGGTTTATGCCTGTATGTCATCAAATTGTCTATCTCTATATCCATGTTGAGCAGCAAAGGGAGAATGCTACATCTTCTTTTCATGAAACATTTCCACTTAACTCAATTTATTCAGGTGCTGGCAAGCAATCAGTGGTGAAATGCATAAATATAAAGCAAGAACAAATCCAAGATAATGATTAGGAAAATCTCCAAATCATTGGAGGCTACTGTTAGTACTTCACCAGTGGATTCTGATTGATTTAATACAAACATGTAATCATAATTTATTTTTTTAAGCCAATTTTGTGAAAACATTTGGGATGCTGCCACTGATGTTGAATGCATGGAGTGGTGGTACTGCTTTGCAATGTTGCTAAGCAACATTATGCTCTTAGAGATGTCTATCCATCTGACGGTAATAACTGAGAGTCAATTATTAAAAAATGGTAATTGTTTAAAACAGAGAACTTTTCAGTTATAAAAAAGACTCTTTCCTGATACATGTTATATTAAGACTAAGACCTAAGAAGGAAGGCTTGGCTTGGAATGAGAGGAAAGAAAAATCTGCCCAGATAATAAAGACACATCTATAGTATGATAGCAGTTGCTTACCAGCCATTCCTTTAATGTTTCAAGTAAAAATAACCACCTCATGGCCCATAGCAAGGACAGCACCTAGTTTAAGACATTAGCGAAAGTGTGGTGTGGTGGCTAATTCTTGGTCTAGGCCTAGGTGACCTGGTTTCTAATCCCCACTAGGTGACGTTGGGCTAGTAGTCAGTAAAGAAGATAATAGATAAATTGAAGGCACTAGAACTTTTTCACAGCCTAACATACATGGTTGAAGGTAAAATAGAGGAGAGCATGCACTCTGAGAACCAGCAGTAAACGTGCTCACCAAATGAACGGTCTCTTCTAGACTTATATAGCTAGCTACCGTTACTTTGGAGTTGTAAAACCAGATGAACATACCTTGTTCAATCAACTTTATGCCTATACAGTAAACAGTTGGTGATCAGAGCATGTGGTTGCTTTTGTCCAGTTCAAGAACTAAATCATTTCAGAAAAGACAGTAGCCTCCATGATTATTGTCAATTGATCTTAATGTCAGAAACACTTGCTTTTGTTCCCTCTTTGCAACTAATCAATAAGATGCAACCTTTAAATGATTGACATCAGATAAATGATAAAGCAATGACTGCTTTACCATCATTTTGAGCCCATGCAGTCAGCACCATCTCTTCGAGGCAAGAGAAAGAATTTTGCACAAGATTAGTCAGGTTCATGAGCTTATACAGTTGGCCACCTTTGCTTTGGAGATGAAAAAGTTACTTTTTCCAACCTAGCAAAAGTAATGGTGCTCATCACATTTACAACTCCAAAGCAAGTGTAGCTAGCTATATAAGCCTAGAGGAGACCATTCATTAAAGCACCACTAATCTACATCATTAAGAGAGGAAAAGAATTCTGTACCTATTCACTAGCAGTTCAGCAGTGCAATCCTGAGGTCTGGTGTGGCAGAGGTGAGTGGACAAAGTGATAGCCAAAGTGGCTGCCTGGTTCATTCCCTATTAACAATATGCAGGGTAAAACAACAGCACAAACCCCTCTGAAATGCACAGCAGCCATAGTAAGTACAGCCGTGTCCATAGCAGCCCTGATGCTATAAAGCAGTAAGGCAAGAGCAGCTGATGACAAATGTATGAGTGGCACACACAGACGCAGCTCATAAACAGCCACTGATCTGGCCACTGCCACCTGATGCCACTTCCACAGGGTGAGAAGACCCAGCAACAGCACAGCCCCAACAGAAGTACGTGGCCCGAAAAGCCCCCTCTCCACCCCAGAAGGGAAGAGCACCCCCATTACAAACAGGATGTCTACCTCTTCCTTGATAAGATCTTGACTGGCAACAAAAGTGACACCTGCATGCAAACCTGCTTACTCCAGAAGTGTCACCCCCTTCCCTCAAAAAACTAAAAATATAAAGGAAAGATAAGACAAATGCTGGCCTTGAAACTATAGCTCCACACTTGAGAGCAGCATCCTAACCACAGAACCAAGAGAGTAGGTGGGCAAAAGCCATGAGAACAGGCACTTGGCACCCCACTGAAGTCCCTGCACCACCACCAGCCACATGAGGCTAAGTAGAGCATATTGGCTCTGTGGAAAGGGTCTAGGATAGCATGATCAGGTTTGATCCCCAGTTTGATCCCCACATGAGGAGAAGTGAGGCATGAGCTTACTTGCACCCACAAGGAGCAAAGGGGGGCATAAGGTCCTGTAGCTGATAGACCCCCCCCCAGAGATCCATCACTCTTCTGCTCCACAACCCTTCTCCCCACTGAACCCAAGGCTACAGCTCCCTTGCATTTGCAATGGCTTTCCCCTGCTCCTGCACCAACAAGCCACATGGCTTATTAGATGCCAGCAGTGCTGTGGCAGAGTGTGGGATCCAACCCCCTCTTTCCTAGAACAGCCACATACCGTCTCCCCCCTGGACCACCCACCAGACCATTCCACATGCACATTGCACACAGCAGACAGAGCCCAGTCTTTTGGACATGTGAAGGGAAGGGGCATCTCTAAGAGGAAATCAGAGGTGTGAGGGGAAGAGATGGGGCAGGGAAGGGCATTGAGGTATTTCATCCAGTTGCAGACAGGGACAGAATAGAACACCCCAGACTTTATTGAACTGCAAATCATGAAGAGGTCTGGTGAACTGGGTTGCCAATCCCCTCTGGCCAGGATGGCACCTGTGCCTTGTAAAGCCATAGGAAGACAGGCTGAGCCACCCTTCACGTAACATACATTTGAGTGAGGTAGACTCCCAGGTCAGAAAGCTGCCCATGGTAGGATGCTGTAGGATCAGGTCTGGAACCAGTGGCTGGGCAAAGTGCCAGGAACAGCAATGTTCATGCTCCCAGGTCTCCCTGTTAAATTACCACCTCCACAGATGCAAAACAGAGATATATGCAGTGATGGCTACCAGTACAGAGCCATGCTTGTCGCACCCCAGCAGGGTGCGCTGTCCCACCCCTATAGGGGCACACTCCAGGAGATCCTGCTGAGGCAGATGCAGTTGCCATCCTGCGATACTTAGCCAGCCTGTGAGGAAATGCTCTGCTACTGCAACTGCTCCATCCGGTGCCATGGACATTGGATAATCAAAGAAGAATGAATATGCCACTGAAGGTAACAGGTTATATCTGCTGTCATTGTGCCTTAAGTAGGACCAGATTTTACTCTAGTTAGTGGTTTAATTATACTATTTTCCATACTTTCCATTTACTTTTCTGTGTCCAGCTACCATTAACCTTGCTGAAATTATTTGTTTTAGGGACATCTCTATGTCTTTGCGTAATACACCTTGAAGTGTAGGGTTTTTTGTCATTGAATAATATCCCTGGATTTCTTCTATCATTTGTAAGGCCTAACTTTTCTTGTAATTCTAAATGGTCAAATCACGGTGCACTAGCTGCAGTTTGTGAGTGTACAGTATGCTACTGATAAATTCTTCCCAGAAGGAACCCTGCAAAGATCTGCATAAAGCACACACATTTATAGAGTACACACACACAAAAGAAGGGTTTGACAGGTCAGGAGATAATTTTTTTAATGTCCACTGAATGATCTATTATAGCTGTAACATGATGTTAAATATATGGTAGAACACCCATGTTAGATCTGACTCATGAGTTGGAAGATGGAGGGGGTGCGTTGCTTTCCTTGGCTTCAGGGTCACTTGTGACAGTATCCCTGTTGTTATTGGAGGAAAGGTAGAGAGCTAGACAGAGAAGCACATGCTGGTGCACATCTTATTCAACTGGTCAGACATGCTTACAGATGAGGAATTGATCTTTTCAACATTTCATAACCAACTACTTTTAGATTTTGAAAGGCTTTCTAGATGTGTCCAGCTTCATACAAGGAAGAAATTGATAGCTCTTTGAAGGGGTTTGTGCTTGGAAACTTGCTGAAGCCTGTATCTGCTTTTGGGCATGGATGTCTTCTTTTATGTAAGAATCTGTTTCTGATTACACTGGATATTGTTAGACTTCTTTTCAAAATATGGTCCTGTCATGGTTTTTTCCCTCTGAATACCCCAGATGCTTCATTAATGCCACAAGAAAACATAAAAACTTCCCATAAAAACAAAAGCTATAAAGCTACCTTGTCAAATTGCCACCTCATTCTAGGGTAGTGATGATCTTATTAAGTTTAACAGGTGAAGAATAAATATTTTTTCCTGTACTCAGAGTTCTAATGCATTTTTTAAGAGTTTTGCATTGAGCGGCATAAAAATAACCTGTCTGACCAAACTGTTTGCCTGAGGGAGGTTTTGTGTTAAACTTTGTGTTCTTCCCAACTTCGGGATGTTCTAAAAAGAAACACTTTTAATATCTGGCAAGCAGTGAATCAATATATAATTCAGGGTCCTCCTTGTTTTGGTCTTTGTTTTTTTCCAGAAACGCCTTTTCCCTGTTTTCCATTCTTCTAGCTCAAAGCCTCAGACATTTTAGGAGTCTTGCCTTAATGAATGGATATTTGTTCTAGGTGCTTAAGTAATCCCTGCAAAGCTGTGCTTGTATTGAATATGCTTCATTTATTCATTACTGTAATTATTTACTCAGTGTCAGATCTTCCATTATTAACTTTTGTTAATTAGAGTTAATAACACAGCTACAGAAGTTTGACCTTTTAATAAAATGCAGTAAAAATATTGAAAATTTTCTACTTTTAATTTTATTTTACTGTATTGCTAGTTGAGTCAGATTCTACCAGTAGCCCTTGGCACTCTCTCATGGTTTTTGTGAAAATAGAATTCAATTACTGGGCTCTGCTGTAACTACTCTTTCAGGTTTTATTTCATATGAATACACTGTCTTTATGGATGGTCTTGAAGTGGCTGTACAGCAAGGTCTTGAGTTAATCGCCAATAGGAAGAATTCCTCATCTATCCCTTCCCTCTCCTTCAAGCTAACAGACTGGCAGCCAGAACATCATATTTAACCCTAAAAGGCACAAAGTAGGATTCAATAGGAAAGTAGAAACTCAGGGGGAAAAGAAACAGCTGGTGGAGATCAAATGGGATGCACCGTAGAAATGCTCAGTAAGAGTGTACACATAAAATTTTTCATTTTAGTTTCAGATCCAGGGTTTCCAAAGGAACTATGTACCATTACTGTTTTTTTCTGGATGGGGTATTGCCAGCTCAGCTCTAATCCATTTGGTTTTTACCAATATCATGAGCTGTGGCCCCATTCTTTGCAATGAGGGCTTCCAGGCTCTCTGGAGCATCTGTTTTTGCACTTACAGCACCAAAATAGCACAGAACATAGTCCTCCTCCTAATCTAAATTATCAATCCACTGAGTTTTTCATCAGTCACAATACACACACACAGTAATGGTCGCTGAAGAAGGTGAATGTCAGTGGGTGTACATTATAGTGGGGAATTGGCTGGCAAAGGGGTAGTGGGGCAGCAGTGGCATTAAAAACAATCCTGGTCTATTTTCACTTTTTCTATAGTGCCAGTAAATCATTACCTTTGTATCTTGCTGTTGCTTGTTGGGGCCATGTTTTCATGTGCTTTGCCATGTTGTTCCCATGATGAGGGGGTGTTTGCACATCAATTGCTACCAATCTCCATTGCTGCAGGAATCCCTAACCTTAACTTCTCTCAAGTTAATGTTTCTTAAGCTATTGCCTGCTCTGCTCACTTTATTCATCTACTTACCTCCGTATTTTAATCTCAACCAAAGTAACCACTCTCCTTTTCATCACAGAATTAGGATTTTAAACAATTAAAATGTTTTTCTTGAGCAGTTGGTTAAGAACATTCTCAGTTAATGCTGATTCTGAAAACTAACACTGGAGACTTATTTGCAATATATAAAATACTGGAAGAATAAGTTGAATGTGATAATGTGGTTTTGGGCCCTATCTGCATATTTTCAATTAGAGAGGATATAATATGTAGCTGAACTAAATAGATTCCTGTTATTCATTTATCTCTATAGCTTTATTCATTAAATGCATATCCTACTTTCCCCCCAACATTAAACTTAAGGGTAATTAGAGTATAACCACCCAGGTACTGATGAGACCTAAACCTAATTTCAGCATGGTTATTGCATCATAGGCGTTTCCAACCATTCTTTTGAACCAGTGCAATCATAAGCATTCTGTATGAAACTAACAGTGTCGTCCCTTTTAGGTCTATCGAAGTCAGTGGTCTTAGAATGGTATAGAAGGGCACTGTTGGTCCATTTATATCATTTCCATGCACTTAGTACCATAGTTCCAGGAGTGAGTTTAGTTTTCATAAAACTAAATTAACTCCTGGAACTATAGTGCATTCCACATGTCACTGAAAACTTGGAGGTTAATAAATGAAAGCATTTCTTATTGACTCTACTGCTACTATTACTGTTACATATTTATGTAGCACCAGCAGTGTGCTGACTTATACTCATTTCTTTGCTTATTGAGTTTTTTAGTGAGTAGCCTGAAGGGATAAAGGTTTGAAATTTCTGCTACAATGTTGCCCTCTGGAAGCACAGGTGTCCTCAGAAAGGCAGCTTCCTAACAAGGCACATGGAATTTACAGCCAAGCATCTGATTTTGTTTCTCATAGCAAAAAGAAGGAACCTCCCTTCTAGGCAAAGAAGTAGAAGCAAATGTTATGGACAACATAGCAACAAAATAATTTTTAAAATCCAATTAATTATCCCTTCTTGGTGTTCCCAGAGTTTATTCCTCTCAGAACATACTTATTTGAAAAAGTAGATGTATGGATTCAGTCTATGCAAAGTAAAAAGTAAATAGGGTTGGATAGAAGAGAGACATCAGACAGTTATATTGAGATAGAAAAATACTCAGGACCTTGTACCAATGCACTGAACTTGAATGTTAAAGCTAACATTTAAAAGCCCAAATCTAAATGGAGATGCACACTGATTCTCGAGATAAAAACAACAGGATTCCTAAACCCCTGTACCAATGCTAGTGTTTGAATAGCCCTTTGTAGGCCCAAATAAGACTGGGCTTCCAGTGACATTACAAAGAGATCTTTCCCCTACTCTCCCAAAATATTAGAACTCAGGGACAACCCTTGCAGTTGATGGGCAATAGATTCAGGATGGACAAAAGGCTTTATCACTTGAGCAATTAAAATGAATTCACTGCCAGAGGCAGTAGTGATGGCCATAAGCATAGATACTATAAAAGGGAATTAGAAAATTTATGAAGGATAGGTCCATCAGTGGTTACTAGCAACCTCTTTTTGCAAAAGCAGTAAAGTTCTGAATACCAGTGCCTGGAAGCAACATCAGAGGAAGGCCTCAGCCTCTATGCCCTGTTGTTGCCCCTCCAGAGTATCAGGTTGGCTATAATATGGAACAGGATGCTGGACTAGCTGGACCACCAGGAGTTTTCTTATGTTGTAAGAAAAGCAGAGAACAAATAACATAGTTTGAAACACTGGGAAATTTATTGCAAGTTTCTTTTTGAAATGTGTTTATAACCACAGTCATAAAATTGCAGGTAGCCATGTTGGTCCATTGTAAAAAATTCAAAAGGGGAGAGGAGAATTTAGGGAGAGGAGGGAGCTCAGTGGGCCTGTAACGCTATCCAGTCTGTCCTCCATTCAGTCTGAAAAATGTTTCTGGTCATCATGAAAGCTTGCTCATTTCATTGTGATTTTTAATTGGTTATAATGGAAGTAGTGCCTTATTCTACTTTTGATAATAATTCTGAGTATACATACATACACACACAGCTTGTTTAGACATTTACAGCATTCATCATGCAATGTGTCCTGATGATCACGAGTAGAGATGTGCACAAATAGCAATACGAACCAAAAAAAGCCACAAACAGCCCAATCTGCTGTTTGCGAACAAGCTGTTCGTGAGGCCCCATTCTAAACGAACAGGTGGTCGTTGCAAGCCTCATTCATTGCTGTTCGTCAAGCCAGACAGTCTGGCACCTGCAATCAATTTTGGCAACTTAGGCAGGGATTGTCTGAACTCTGTCTGAACTCCTGCTGTTGCCCTGGAAACCCCAATCTAAGCCCAATTTAGCTTGATAGGCAGGTCTTCCTTGATAGGCAGGAGCTCCAAATTTGTTACAAGGAAGTAAAGAGCAGGGGGGAGGAGGCTCCCAGCTCTGGCTTAGTTTGCAGAGAGTGGAGAGAGAGAGAGAGAGAGAGAGTTGCTGTTGGCATTTTGATAAAGAGAATGCATTGGAGCTTGATTTTTCTTTGTGTGTGGTAGCATAGGGATCTATCCCTTCAAGTTTCAGGGCTGCTGCCAGCCTCTGGGCCAAGCTATTATTTATTATTGGTACCTTTCCTGGTGCCTGCTCAGGTCAGGTTTCTGGGAGTGGTGCAGTAGGGATCTTGACTTGGATGATGGCTGGAGGAGAGCCTGCTGGACCCCACGAACAGCCAACCCCAAACATGATCATGAACAGGGCCATGTTCGTGGTTGTTCGTGAGTCCCTGTTCGTGAATAGCAACAAAACATGAACATCATGTTTGGGTTTTTTTTCTGTTTGTGCCCATCTCTAATCATGAGTTCCATATAAATATAGAAAATATAATGTTTCACTCAGCCTATACAAGGATATAGCTTCAACTACCTGGAAACAATTTCTTTGATTGTAGTACTTCCAAAAGGAGCTGCCACAATGGCGGAAATCACTGCAAAGCTTCAGCAGGATCTATTGACATCCCATAATACACATTATGTAGTCCATGCAAGGGCATCCCAGGGACAGAAGTAGAACATTGCAAGACGAAGACTTTGGATGCGTAATCATTTTGCACAAATGATGTCCAGTAGGGATCACTTCACTGTATATGTTAGTGATTTAAATGCAATGGGAGAGGAGTGAAATATAGATAGATACTCATTTCATAAGTTTATTGTAATTGTCATGGTAGATAAAGTAGGGAGAAATTTCTCATTATAGGTCCAATTTTCAAACACTTGTAATTTTTCTCAGAAAACAAACTCTTGCCTTGAGACATTTCTTGTCACAGCATGTTAACTCATTCATCAGGGTCCTCTTAATTTCCCTCAGGGGCAGATCTCACCCTGTGTTAGTATAGCCAGTACAACGTATGCCACTCTGACAGCACAAAGTTGCTTAAAGCATGATTAAACTGACTTTAGAGTTATCTGCTTTATTGAGAGGGATTCTAGGGTATTGGAGCTGCTATAAAGTTACCTGCATTGTTTTCTTCTCTGCAGCCAAAGTGAAAAAGGCAGGAAGCATCCTTCCTTGTTTTCTACAAATAACAGTGTAGGCGTTGAAAAGGTCTCAAAAATAACATCATCTAAATTGCTGAGAGGACTTCAGGTTTCAACATGTTCCAACTAAGGGGTGTGCATTACAAAATTCCTGAGCCAAAAATATTCATGGAAATCACAAATTTTCCAGACATTTCTTTTTTCTATGTAGGGATTCAGGAGTTGAGTACTCTCAGCCAATCATCTTTGGAGATGAGCTGTGATGCTCAGACTACTCCCGATACACCCCCAAATTTATATAAATAATTTTCCATTAGGGGTTCTTTAGGATCAGGGGAAAGCTGAAGGGGAGGCAAAAGCTCCCTCCTCTATTGGTGCCCCTCCTTGTCAGCAAAATTGGCTTCTATGGCTCTTAAAATGATAAAGTTGATGTGTGAACCTGGAGACAACTTGTAATCAAACATATGAAGCTTAGCCTTTGGATTCCTCTACACCCCTCCCCCTTTTGGCTTCTCTTCCTCCTCCTCCTGGAACTCCTTAAATAGTCATAGTTAGACATGGGCACAATCCAAAAAATAATCCCGATTGCTGATTGTGATTCTGTGGTGCCGCTGAACGCAGGTACCCGATTCTAACTGATCAAGTCTCGTTTCCAGTCCAAAATCGGATCCAAAATCGGAAATTGGGGAGGCCAGCGCCCAGAGCAACCGTAGTCAGGCTGTTGCGCGCGCGCATGCGCTCCTGAGTCGCTCCTGCCCACGCAGCAAGCCGGCTGTCCCGGTGCGCTGCGGAGCTGGCAGCAGCACGAGTGGCTCGGAGCCTGTCCGCGCCATTCACCTGCCCCACAAGACAAGGGGCGGCTAGCTTGCCCACGCACCCCTTGTCCTGGGGAAAGGCGAACGGCCTCCCAGCCTCCTGCGCTGCTTTTTGCCTTTCCCCAGGACAAGGGGCGGCTGGCTTGCCCATGCGCCCCTTGTGGGATGTACTAAAACGAATGACAGAATTGCCCATTGAAAATAATGGGAGAGGTTTGAATGCCCATTGGAAATAATGAGAACCTGGAATGCCCATAGACTTGCATGGGCTCCATTGAAACACATTAGAGCAAAAAAAAAAGGTGCAAAGAAAACGTGGAATGGATTTTGAAGGAAACTCTCTGGGCCCAGATAGACTGTTCTGGGACTGGATTGACAGGCCCCTGAGTGCAATGACGGCCCCTGGGTGTGACAGAAGGGGTATGGGACTGGAATGACAGGCCTCTACCTGGAATGAGAGCCCTTGGGTGTCTCAGATGGGCTCTGGGACTAGAATGACAGGCCCCTGACTGGAATGACGACCCCTAAGTGTGACAGAAAGGGTCTGGGACTGGAGTGACAGACCCCTGACAGGAATGACGACCCCTAAGTGTGACAGAAGGGGTCTGGGACTGGAATGACAGGCCCCACACTGGAATGACGGCCCCTGGGTCTGTCAGAAGGGCTCTGAGACTGGAATGATGGCCCCTGGGTGACAGTCAGGGGCCTGTCATTCCAGTCCCAGAACAGTCTATCTGGGCCCAGAGAGTTTCCTTCAAAATCCATTCCACGTTTTCTTTGCACCTTTTTTTTTTGCTCTAATGTGTTTCAATGGAGCCCATGCAAGTTAATAGGCATTCCAGGTTCCCATTATTTCCAACGGGCATTCAAGCCTCTCCCATTATTTTCAATGGGCAATCCTGTCATTCGTTTTAGTACATCCCCCCCCCCCCCTTGTCCTGGGGAAAGATGAACAGCACGGGTGGCCTCCCACGCTGCCTTTTGCCTTTCCCCCGGACAAGGAGCAGCTGGCTTGCCCACACGCCCCTTGTCCTGGGGAAAGGTGAATGGCGCAGGTGGCCTCCCAGCCTCCCGTGCTGCCTTTTGCCTCTCCTTTGTGCCCACCCCCTTCCCCCTCCCTCCCCTGGGTTGCTACTCCGTGGTTGGAAGGAAGCCTGCTAATCAAGGAAAGCTGGGCTTCCATTCGTGTTTCGAGGGTGACAGAAGGAGGGCAAAGACAGCTCATTCCCCCCCTGACTCCATTGCCCCGGGAATTAATTACTGGTGCCAGAGTGTCTGCAATTCCGAACAGAAACTGATATATCCGATCAAGTCCCGAACAAGCAAACTCCCGACTGCTGGATCGGTTGCCGTGGACAGAACCGATTAGCTGAGTCATGATGGAGCAAACGCCAAAATCGGGGACTTTTTGAAATCGTAATTCAGATCATGCCCATGTCTAGTCATAGTACTAATTACGGAGGATGCTCAGCAGCATGCAGACATGTCTCATAGCAATTAGATGATTGATTCATCAGATGCAATCACACACACATGTGTGCTACTGTTTTGAAAATTTTGAACTATGTTCAAAGGTCAGATGGGGCTGGTTTTAAAGGTTTTATTCAAAGGTAGGCTTCTTTACTTCATGAATGAAAACAATGGACCACAACAAAGAAGATAGCAATTTTAACTTTATTTATGTAATTTATAGTCTGCCTTTCTCACTGAGACTTAAGGCAGATTACACACTGTAAGTCAATATGATCAACAGTTGTGACATCCAATAAACAATACTATAGGGTTTGCATTGCAGAATTTGAAAACAAGCAGAAATCTGACACAGAGAAGAAAGGTAATTTTTTTTTGTTATCAGTCAGTCACTGTAAGATTTAAAAAATTGATGCCGACAGGACTTTTAATAACAACAACAACTATGCTTATATACTGCTCTGCTAGACAGATTAGTGCCTCACTCAGGTAGTGTTATCATTATCCCCACAATACAGCTGGGGAGCTGGGGCCTGAGAGGAGTGGATTACCCAAGGCCTCCTACTGAGCTCATGGCAGTAATGGGATTCAAACCAGTAGAGTACTGATTTGCAGCCAAATTACTTAATCACTGTGATACACAAGCTCTCATTTTTTAAAAAAATGCTGGCGGCCAGCATCATTTCTCCCCCTTAGAATCAGCCAAGAGAAGTATGTCTGGTCTAAAAAAGCCCCTTCTGTAATAAGCCTGTAATAATCAACCCCCTTTGCCTATTCTGCTTGAAATTTAGGGTGTCTGTAGATTTGAGGGAAGACTACATTCTGTGCAAATTTGGTGCCATTATATTTAAAAATGGTTGCCCAAGATCCTCAAATTGGTTCCCCACTGAAAATAATGGTCCTAAAATTTCAGAACCCCCAAAACATATGAATCTGAATCTTGATCTGGAGAACCCACTCCAGATCCAGTATTAGAATGACATTTTGCTCAGCGCATGCCATACCCCAGCTGTCCCTTATGGTTTATTCCTTCAAAATAGTTGTAGGCAGCAAATGAAACTGCGAAGTTCCATTTAAGAAGAAAATGCTAGGATAAAGAGGCACCTGAAGTTAGCTAATGCGTTTATAGTGCAAAGTTACTACAATGTAAGCCTATTCATTTCAGGGGGCTTAGACTGCACTAACTCTATTTATTTAGGATATTTCTATGCTGCTTCTTTTGAGTCCTGATGAAGGCAGTTTAGACTTAAAACCACATCCCAATATTAAAAGCAAGCCATTAAAAAGAAAAAAAGACATCAGCATCATAAAAACTATCTATGAAACAAAAGCAGACAACTAAAAAGATAAAAACCCTAGTTAAAAGCCTAGGTGAAGTGTTGGACTCTGGCACATTAAAGCAAGTACAGCAGGTGCCAGCTGAGCCTCCGGGGGAGGGCATTTTAAAATGAGGTGCCACCATTGAAAATACCCTGTCTCTAGTAGCCACATGCCTCACCTCTGAAGGTGGGGGGTACAGGCTGCAGGGGTTAAGATCTTAACTGGGAGGCTGGATAGTATGGGAGGCGACAATCCTTTAGATATCCTGGTCCCAAGCAGTTCAGGACATTAAATATAAGAATCAGCATTTTGAATTTTGAATCAGATGGGTAACCAGTGTAGATCTTTCAGCATAGGGTTATACAATCTCGTTAACCAACCCCTGATTGTGGCCTGGTTGCCAATATTTTGGACCAATTGAAGTTTCTACACAGAATTGTACTGCTAGTATGCCAATTGAATCAACATATCTATGGCTTAGTTTCCATAAACAGTAGGTAAGATATCTGACCTATACCATTTTATTTGGGAGCTACTAATGAAATATTTCCTCACAAGCAAACAAACAAACACCTGCTCCCTATCCAACCACCCCTGACAAACTAGGGAGATGGCTAGACTAAAGTCTTGCTCCTTGATATTCTGTTTTTGGTGTGCAGGGGCAGCAATGTAGTAAATAAATATGTATCACCTGTAACTTTTACCACATTTTACCAAGGTATCTGAAGAAGTGATCTGTGACTCATGAAAGATCATACCTTACCACAAATTTTGTTAGTCTTATAGGTGCTACTGGACTCTTACTCTTTTCTACTACTACAGACAGACTAACATGGCTACCCATCTTGATCTTTTACCACATTTATGACATTTAATTGGCCCTGTATCATAAATTAAAGAGAAAGGAATGAACAGCTAAGGTACTGGTATATTCAATCAGCAATGTATGATACAGTTTCTATTCTAGAAAGTGAAGTTTATGTTAATGATGATTTTTTAGAAGGTGAACATTAAATTTGTTGTTATATTAAAGCCACGCAAAGATGGACAGCAGGGATTTTCATGATTTGCCCTCCTTCCATGCATAACTGTGCCCCAAGCAGCACAACAATTAGGATAATACAGATAGTGGACTCTAGCTACATTAATTAATTAATCTGGAAAATTTATATGCTGTCTCTCCAGAGAACTACTCAAGGCAGTTTACAATATAATACAATTAAAAAACAGTAAAAAAATCAATAATAGACAGCCATAAAAACTAGCCAGTGTACAAAACACCATAATGAGCCAATAAGCTCCATGAAGCATGTTTGCTAGTATCATGTAGTCAAAACAATTCTGATAATTAACTTCATTAGAAAAGGGTATACAATTGTTCGGTCTGTCAGTTAAATACTTTATGTTATTTATAGTCTGTCTTTCTCCCTAGAACTCAAGGCAGATTAACTCAACAGGATGAGACATCCAATAAACAATGCAATAAGATTTTATTTGTAGAAATCTGGAATGAACCAAAAATCTGAAACAGAGCTGAAGCAAAGTATTGATGCATTAAACAATGCAAAAAATAACATTGTAGGTTCATACTTAAAGCAACAGATAGTAGGATGTGAGCAAAAAGATGGTATTTTTTGGAATCAGGTATTGGGTGGGAAGGCCATAAATATTATTATTCCTTATATTCAGGCCCTCTTATACCAGTTTTGTATTTGGATCTATCCCCCCCCCCCCCGCCCACACACCCATACCAGATTCTGATGAGGTTAGGAGGACTTTCACCCTCCTGGATTTCCTCAAACTATGCAAAACTGAATTATTCAGGAGAGTTTCAGGAGGGCTGTACTGAAAGGAAATGGTTTAGAAAAATGCTTTGGTAAACAGATAGGGATTGTACACTAAACTACTGAGTACTATGTGTTTATGTAAGTATTTTCATACTAGGGAAGTCTTGCATTGTTTAACATGTGTTTAATTGCTTATAATTTTTTTCAGTTCTGCATCAGATTTCTGCTTGTTTTCAAATTTCTGCAATCCAGACTCAACTGCATTGTTTATTGGATGTTCAAGTTGTTGACTGCATTGACTTATACATTGTAATCTGCCTCAAGTCTCAGTGAGAAAGGTGAACTAAAAATAATGTAAATAATAAATATATAAAAATTATGAAATTAAACAGAGCCGTTATTCATTATGGGGGAATCTTTGGCGGCGGCAGCATGTGTGTTTGTGTGTGTGTGTGTGTGTGTGGAGGTGTTGTTTTTGAAGCAAATTACAACAAAGTTCAAGTGGAGTGAGGGCTGCCTGTCAACTCAAGATGCCCCAAGTTTCAAGTCATCAAAGGGTCCAGTTCTACAGGCCCTTGAACAAGGTACGCCCAGATACTCTACATTATTTCCTATGGAGGAAGAAATCCAATGCTTTCTCCAGGGCAAAGAATAGTCAGACTCTCAAGAGCAACCAATGACTAAAAATATACAGACTGTAGCTGAACAAATCTAATGTCTAACCAAATATTACCAACAGATCCAATTTGATAACAAGCAGCAGAATGCATACACTTTAAAAAAATCTTACCCTGAAGCAGCAGCCATTGCAGCAGCTTGTCCCCCACCCCCTTTGCAGGTTTCCTGGGGGGGAAGGGGAGGGGAGAATGAGGTGAGGCAATTTTCATGGCAGAATGGCATTACTTGTTAGGTGGAGTGCAACTGTCTGTCCAATCATAGACCACGTGAGAGAATTGTCATGACTGGACAGAGAGTTGAATTCCCCTTAACAAGCGATGCCATTCACCTGTGAGAATTGCCTCCCTTCCCCTCCCTTTTTTGCCAAGGAAACCTGCAGAAGCAAGAAAAATAAGCTTCTGAGACCTTTGACTTGGTGGACCCGGTTAATTCAGAATATGATTTAAGTTGTTTTGGGTTGCCAATGTGGAGAAAGGCAGGGTATAAGTAAGTAAGTAAGTAAGTAAGTAAGTAAGTAAGTAAGTAAGTAAGTAAGTAAGTAAGTAAGTAAGTAAATAGGATTAATTGGGACCGCCAATACCAGTATATCTGAGAATCTCTGATATGATCAAGATTCCTGAATGTACCCCAAAAATACCAATAAAATATTTTTGTTTTTTTTTTAAAAAAAAATTTTTATTGGGTTAGAACATTAATATTTTTACATTCCATTACATTCAATTTTCCCCTAAATTTTTCGTTTCTAACCCCCTCCCTTTCCCCCCCTTTTGTTGACTTCCAACAGCTTTCCCACCCTCTGTCCCTTTTCCCTTACTTCTATTAACTTCCTCTTTCTAAAACAAATATATATTCTCCATTATATTAAGCAGTACATCTTTAACTCTTTTACTTATTATACATCCAAACTATACTTCTTTAGATAAACAATTTATCCCATTTTCCAGTTTTGAGTATTTCTATATATCATAAACCATAAAAGTTTCCCACATTTAAATCAAACAATTTGATTTGTTCTCTATATATTAATCATTTCTTCTTTTTATAGTATTTCTATATAACTCATCCCATAATCAGTCGTTTTAACTCTTCTATACATTCAGTTTGGTGCATATAAGTCTTATCAAGTAAAAAAAAAAAAAAAAAATATTGTTAATTACTCAATCCTCATGTTTAAACCGTTAATTATTCTCTATCAATATTCTATCAATTAACCTTTACATATCTATATATATCTCAATCAATTAATTAATCTAACTGCTTATAAATTCACATTTCTCTTCCTCCCCCGGTAAAGTCACCCCTCTCTTTTATACTTTTATTATACTTCAGTAGTTCTCAAACTGCCACAGTTTTCCTCCCACCTCCCACTTTTTCTCCAGATATTGTTTCAGCTTCTCCCAGTCTGTGTTAAACTGCCCTGAGTCCAGATCTCTCAGTTTTCTTGTCATCTTATCCATTTCAGCCATATACAGCAATTTGTAGATCCAATCTTCAATAGTTGGCACTTCTTGTACTTTCCATTTCTGCGCATACAAAAGTCTAGCTGCTGCAGTCATATAAAATATCAACGTCCTATGATGGGCTGGAATTCCCTCCATTCCCAAGTTTAGCAGCAGGAGTTCTGGGTTCTTATTTATTTGAAACTGTAAAATTTCACTCATTTCTCTTATTATTTCCCCCCAGAACTGCCTAGCTACCTCACACGACCACCACATATGATAGAGGGAGCCCTCATGCTTCCTACATTTCCAGCATTTATTAGAAGTGTTCAAGTTCCCTAGCGCAATCTTCTTTGGTGTCATGTACCAACGATAAATCATTTTGAAAATGTTCTCTTTAATATTAATACATGTCGTTGTCTTCATTGTAGTTTTCCACAAGTATTCCCATGCCTCCATTGTTATTTCTTTATTAAAGTTTATAGCCCATTTCACCATTTGTGTTTTAACTATCTCATCCTCGGTATACCATTTCAACAGTACTTGGTATACCTTGGATATTCTTTTCTTGTCTTCTTTAAGAAGGGTCTGCTCTAGTTCCGAGTTCTCTGTTCGTATGCCCCCTTTTGCAGAGTCCGAATTGTATAAGTCTCTAATCTGTCTATACTGGAACCAATCATAGTTAGGTGATAGTTCCTCTTGCGTCTTTATTCTAAGTTTAGATGCTTCAGTTTTGGTTATTTCTTTGTACGTTAAACATTGTTGTTCATTATCAACAGCTCTCGGATCTATCACCTCGTATGGAACCACCCACCAGGGGGTTCCTTCTTGTAGGTAAATTCTGTACTTCTTCCAGATTGTATATAAACTTCTCCTTACAAAATGATGCAGGAACATCGAGTTGACCTTTACTTTGTCATGCCATAAGTATGCGTGCCATCCAAAAAATTTTTTATATCCCTCTAGGGCTAATAGTTTCTTATTCTTTAATGTCATCCACTCTTTTAACCAAACTAGGCAGATTGCATCATGATAAAGTCTCAGGTTGGGCAGTTGCATTCCGCCTCTTTCCTTTGCATCTTGTAAAACTTTTACTTTCACTCGAGGCTTCTTGCCTGCCCAAACAAAATCTGATATTTTCCTCTGCCATTTTTCAAATTGTTTAGAGTCTCTGATGATTGGTATTGTCTGTAGCAAAAACATTACTCTTGGTAACACATTCATCTTAACTGCTGCAATCCTGCCCAGCCATGACAAATTCAGTCTATTCCATTTGATCAAGTCTCTCTCTATCTGAGTCCATAATTTTTCATAATTGTTCTTGAACAAATCTATATTTTTTGCAGTCAGCTCAACTCCCAAATATTTCACCTTACTAGTTACTTCACAGTCCGTTATTTCCATTAACAATTGTTGTTTCTGCTTAGTCATGTTTTTGCATAATATCTTTGACTTCTTTTTGTTAATGAAGAAACCTGCCAAGTCACCAAACTCCTTGATCTTATCTATCACTTTTGGCATGTTCTCCAATGGATCTTCTACAATTAACATTATGTCATCTGCAAATGCTCTAACCTTGTATGAATAGTCCTTTATTTTTATTCCTCGTATTTCCTCATCTTGTCGTATTTGTATCATCAGAATCTCCAATACTAAAATGAACAACAATGGAGATAACGGGCAACCTTGTCTTGTTCCTTTACTAATCGTCAATTTCTTGGTCAGTTCATCATTCACTACAATTGCTGCAGTCTGGTCTCTATAAATTTCTTTAATTGCTCTGATGAATCTTTCTCCCAGTTGTAGCTTTTCCATAGTGGCAAACAAAAAATCCCAGTTTAAATTGTCAAACGCTTTTTCAGCGTCTACAAAGAAGAAACCAACCTCTTTATCACAACGCTTATCATAGTATTCAATAGCATTGATCACTGTCCTTAAATTGTCTCTTATTTGTCTGTCCGGCAAAAAGCCTGCTTGTTCTTCCTCTATGACTTCCGAGAGCCACCCCTTCAGTCTCTCCGCCAATATCTTCGCAAAAATTTTATAATCATTGTTAAGTAATGATATAGGCCTGTAATTTTTCACGTTAGTCAGATCTTGGCCCTCTTTTGGGATCAATGATATATTCGCTTCGCTCCAAGTGTCTGGAATTCTTTGATCCCTGAAAACTCCGTTCATCACCTCTTTTAGGAATGGTGCCAGTTCGTTGGCCATTGTCTTATAAAATTTGGCCGTAAGTCCATCTGGCCCTGGCGCCTTTCCTAGATTTGCGGATTGTATTGCCTTACTTATTTCCTCATCAGTTACTTCACTGTTCAACTTATTTCTCCAAGCTTCCGAAATCTCTGGGAGTTTGGTTTTCTCCAAATATGATGCTATTGATTCTTTGGTTACTTCTTTTTTATTATACAACTTAGCATAGAATTTATAAAAGGCTCTACTAATGGTAGTCTGCTCCAGGTACGTTTTATTTTCTTCACAGATTTTATTTATTATTTTCTTTTCCCTTTTCTTCTTCAATTGCCATGCCAAATATTTCCCAGGTTTATTAGCACCCTCAAAAGCTTTTTGATTCAGTCTTTTAAGGTTCCACTCCAATTCTTTATTACTCATTGCTGTTAACTGTTCTTGAAGAATTTTGATTTCCTGATGTATTTTCTTTTTCCCTGGTCTCTTTTTTAACTGTGCTTCTTTGGCCTTTATTTTCTCCTCAATCTCTTGTCTTTTCTCCTCTTTCTTTTTCCTTGCTCTGCCATTTAAGTCCATTAGTATGCCCCTTACAACCGCCTTGTACGCGTCCCAAACTTTACTGGTTGGTACTTCTTTATTCACGTTGTATTGTATAAAAAACTTTGTCTCTCTTCTCAGTATTTCCATATTCTCACTTTCCTGTAACAAGTCCTCATTTATTCTCCAGGCTTTCCTTTTTCTCCTTTTTCCAAATTTCCACATAATTGGATTGTGATCTGAGCCTACCATCGGCATTATTTCTACCTCCTTAGTCCATAACGCTAAGTCCTTTGAGGCCCAGATCATATCAATTCTTGATAATGTAAGATGCCTTGCAGAATAAAAAGTAAACTGTTTGGTTTTAGGATATTCTCTCCTCCATACGTCTTCGAGAGTCTCTTGTTGAATCAACTCAAAAAAAAGCTTTGGCAATAGTCCTCTTTTCTTTTGTGCTGTTGTAGTCTTTTTGTCTAGTTCCAAATCTGTCACTCCATTGAAGTCTCCAGCAAGAATTATCTGGTCATATCCAAGATCGTCTAAGTGCTTCCTTAAATCCTCAAAGAAGCTTTCCTTTGCACCGTTAGGTGCATAAAGTCCGACTACCAACACTCTCTTTAAGTTCCAATTACATTCCACTGCTACAAATCTAGCTTCAACATCTCTCATAACAAATTTTGGCTGCAGCTCCTCTTTTATGTACAACACCACTCCTCTTTTTTTCGTGTTTGAGGCCGCTACAAATTCTTTGCCCAATTTTCCAGATTTTAAATATTTTACATCCTGTTTTTTAATATGGGTCTCCTGCAAACAAACAATATCACATTTTTGTTTTAGTAGCCAATGAAAAATATTTTTCCTCTTATTCGGTGAGTTTAGTCCATTTACATTCCAAGATAATACTTTACACTCCATATTCATGGTTTTGTTGGTAAGTCTTTTTCATTGTCCTTGATAAATCTCTCCATCTCCCGCTCAGATCTAATGCGTTTTTTTGCCCCTCCAAACTCAAAGGACACTCCTTCCGGTAACTCCCATCTGTATCTAATATTCATGTCCTTCAAAGTCTGAATTAGCACTCTATATTTTTTCCTGTCCAGTAACACTGATCTGGGCAGTTCCTTCATTATGATAATCGTCTTGCCATCAATCTCCAATGGATCTTGAAATTGTTTTGTCACAATCCTCTCTTTCATGTTTCTAGTTGTAAACTGCACAATCACATCCCTTGGCAGTTTCCTCTGGGTTGCAATTCTCGAGTTCACACGGTACGCCACATCTAGGATAGCCACAATTTCCTCCTCCTCCTTCCCCAGGTAATCAGCCAACACCTCAGTCATCTGTTCTTGCGCTGACTTCCCTTCCACCTCTGGCAGACCACGAAAACGAAGCTGCTTCTCCATGTGTTTAGTTTCTGCAACTGACATCCTCCCCTTCACCAGTCTCATCTCTGTTTGTTGCGTGTCTATTAAGTTCTCCATCGCGTCTTCTACTGTTTTAACTCTCTGCTGCGTTCCTTGTAATTCACTACTAATCGTTTCCACGCCTTTTTTCACTTCTGACAGCTCCGACTTTACTGTCTGTGTAACTTCTTTGACCTCTTTAATAAGCTCCAATTTCGTGTCCTTAAGTTCTTTCATCATGTCTATAAGTTTTTTGTCCAAATTTTCTATTGCCGATTGCCACTCTTTTTTCGACATCGTGGGGCTTGCTTTAGCTCGCTCCCACGAATCTGCTCTCTTCCTTAGCTCCGTGGCGTATATTTAAACGTTTTCCTTTTTTTCAAATGTCCCAATCTTTGCCAAAATTAATTTTTTTGTATCCAAAATGTCGGGCGTCTTTTCTCTATGGTTTCTCTATGTTATTGTAATCCAAGATGGCCTACTTCCTCTTCCGCTGAAGCCGCGACCCTTCCCCTTTCAAAAATGGCGATTCCCTACTTCCTGTCCGTCGGCAAGGGCCGCTTCCCTCCAGCCACTCTATTGTTGTTACGCACTTCCTGTCTCCCGTCTTCCCACAGCAGGTCTCGCGATGGTGTCTTTTTCCCACAGCTCCAAAACCACAGGTATTCAAAACAATAGTCCGATTCTTGCAATAACTTCTTTAAATTTAGTCTCTTTTAAAATACAACTCCTGCCGAGTCTTCACCTCCTTTTCACTAGTCTGTTGCAGTTTAAAAATCTACTTTCTTTCCTCTCTGTTTTTATCAATCTGTCCCGTTTCAAGAGATAGCGATCTTTACCTTCTCTTCAACTTTCTCGGGTTGTAATCGCTGTTTCGATCTTAAATTCTCCTCTCGACTTCCCTCCCCGATCGAAGCTTGGGTATGTAGGTCTTATGCCAGCCGAATTGGCCCCAAAACTGCCGCAGAGATTATAGCCGACCCGTCGCAAGGTGGGACCTCAAGGATCGGGGGGGAGACTCCTTGAGTAGAGCCCCCCCTCGTCCGAGATCTAGCTCACCCTAGGGTCTTGAGCGTTCTTTGCCTGCTCCCCGCCTGAGAGCAGTCGGCCGCGGGTTATTTTCACCCCTCCGGCCGGTTAAAACGGCAGTCCGGTCAGCTCCGCAAATGGAGCTGCGTTAGACCTCCATGAATCCCAAACCGGAATAAAATATTTTTGGATCTATTTTCACACTGGATATATAAATCACACACCCTTAACATAGTACAGACTATACACAGTGGTATAGTCCACACAATAGGGGTGTGCATAATGTAATAAACATGCCAAAAACACACACAGAAATCACGGATTTGGCCCATTAAAGTGGCTTCTGGAATGGGAGAACAAAATTGGGAAAGAAGACCTTAACAATTGCCCCCGCCCTCTGAAAAGTTTGTCTGTTTTGTTTTGATTCTTTCCCATGTAGCAGCAATGCAGGCAGGCAGGCCAGACAGGCAACAGATCAAAGCTCATGAAAAAGTAAAAAAAGAACAGATCAGATCCAAGGTGGCACCAGCCTACCCGGAACAAACGAATAATAGAACAGAATTAGTCCAGAACTCCCAGAACCGAAACTGAAATTTTCTTGGTGCACATCCATAGTCCCAAACCCTCGACTCAACCATCTTTCTGAACCATTTTGTTACACTACAGTTCTATTAATAAAAGATTATCTATTTATTAAATATAGGATTTAAAATTCTGGATTGGATCCAGGATATATTTCTGTAAACAGAAGACATTTCTATAGGGTTGCTAACCTGCAGGTAGAGACTGGAGATCTTCAGGTGAGAGAGATCAGTTGCCTTGGAGAAAATGGCTGTTTTGCAGGGTAGACTTTATGATGTGATACCCTGTTGGAGTCCCTCCCTTCATCAAACCCCACCCTCCTCAGGCTCCACCCCAAATTTTCAGGAATTTCCCAACCAGGCAACTCAGCAGTGTGATGTGGTAGCATAAAAGGCAAATGTGATTTTGGGCTGTATGAACAGAAGTATAGTGTCCAGATTAGACATGAGCACGAATGGAAAAAAACCCCGAACAAGCTGTTTGTTGTTCATTGCCATCGATGAACAACGAATAACGAACAGTAAAGAACATGACCCTGTTCACAAACATGTTCGTTATTCATTGTTTGTGGCCCCTTAAAGATCCCTTTAAACTATCAGCTGGCAGGTGGCAGGGGGACTTCCACCCTGCCGCCTGCCAGCTGATAGTTTAAAGGACCCTTTCCTGCCATGTGCAAGGGGCAGGGCCCTTTAAACACCCCACAAAACGACCTTCCCAATGTCCAATATCCACCAAATTTGCAGGGGACATAGTACTCACTGTCCTCCGAAGACCCCCCAAGTTTCAGAGAGATTACACCCCGGGAAAGGCATGATCTGTGGGTCATTCCCTTTGTTGTCATTTTCTGTTCACGGTGGAAAAACTGGACTCTCTGGTGGAAGCTACTTTGAGGGGTTATAAACTGACCTTCCCAATGTCCAATACCCACCAAATTTGCAGGGGATGTAGTCCTCACTGTCCTCCAAAGACCACCCCCCCAAGTTTCAGAGAGATTGCACCCCGGCAAAGGCATGATGCATGGGTCTCCCCCACTTTGTTTTCATTTTCTCTTCACAGTGGCAAAAACGGGACTCTCTGCTGGAAGTACTTTGAAGGGTTAAAGCCAGAAGGAAAGCCAGAAGGAGTTCAGACAGAGTTCAGTCCCTGCCATTGCCAGGGGAATTGCTTGAAAGGCCACAGACTGTTTGGATTGACAAACGGCTGACGAAGGCAATGAACGAGGCTTGTAACGACCACTTGTTCGTTTAGAATGGAGCTTCACAAACAGCTTGTTCGTGTACAGATGAACGGGCTGTTCGTGGGGTTTTTCGTTCGTAATGCTGTTCGTGCCCATGTCTAGTCCAGATCATGTGAAGTGATGGTATCACTCTTCTCTGCTCTGGTTAGACCTCACCTAGAGTATTGTGTTCAATTTGAGACACTGCAATTTAAGAAGGATATAGAAATCCTGGAAAGTGTCCCTAGGAGGGCAATGAAGATGGTGAGGGTTCTGGATACCAAGTCCTATGAGGAAAGGTTGAATGAGCTCAGTATGTTTATGCTGGAGAGGAGATGACTGAGAGGTGATATGATGACCATCTTCAAGTACTTGAAGAGCTGTCATATAGAGGATGGTGTGGAGTTGTTTTCTATTGCTCCAGAAGGTCAGTCCAGAACCAATGGGTTGAAATTAAATCAAAAGAGTTCTCAGCTAAACATTAGGAAGAACTTCCTGACAATTAGAGCAGTCCCTCAGTGGAACAGGCTTCCTAGGGAGGTGATGGGCTCTCCTTTGGAGATTTAAGTAGAGGCTAGATGGCCATCTAACAGCAATGTTGATTCTGTGAACCTAGGCAGATCATGAGAGAGAGGGCAGGAAGGGTTACATCAGTGCTTAGTCTTGTGGACCTTTCTTACATGCCCAGGGTAATGCTGATTGTCACTTCAGGGTCAATAAGCAATTTTCTCCAGGCCAGTTTGGACAGGGATCCTGGAGGTTTTTTGCCCTCTTCTAGGCATGGAGCTAGGGTCACTGGAGGTGTGGGAGGAGGTGGCTGTGAATTTCCTGCATTGTGCAGGGGGTTGGGCTAGATGACCCTAGAGGTTCCTTCTAACTCTATGATTCTATGATTCTAACTCTAGAGTTCCATGAGCAGAACATAAATTCTCTGTCTCCCTGCTCCCATTAAAACCCACTGATTTTCATGACAGGCAGCTCCTATGAACCCTCAGGAACAGCATGAAGTGCAAATTGGGGGGGGGGTCTCCAGTGGAAGGAGGTATTGGCCTCCTATTAGTGGAAAATTTAGTCTATTTCATTCATTGTTTCCCACAAATTCCTCTTCCTCAAACTCTCACTACACCCAAATTAAAACTGATGCAGGATAATATCTTATCAAACAATAAAACAACATCAAATAATATTGGAGAACAATAAACTAGGTAAAAACAATATACATGATCAATTCTGGAAAGACCTGATGAAATAAGGTTTTACAAGCCTCCTACAGAATAACCAGGAAGGAATTTCCACACTTCTTTCAAGAAATGATTCCAGAGGGAGATACAGACCACCAAAAAGCATTTCTGCCTCATAGGAGAGACCCACACTTCTTTTCAGGGAACCTAACTAACAGAGAGTGCTAGGTTGACATAAGGTGGAGCACTACTAGTACACTGTATGAAAGCAGATTTTACTTCTTCCTGTCATGTTGCAGCTGACTGACTGTTAACCCTTGTGCTTATGCACTTCCTCTGAAGCATCTAAAAGGACCAATGTCAGAAATTGCATACTGAGCTAGTTGAAATGCTGTTTTGAATCAGCAAGGTTTTTCTTCTGGCACAGCATTCAGGATAGGAATGTCTCTAGAAATATGTGGCAAACTTTTTTCTATCAATGAAACTGGAAAAGAAAAGTTATAGCAGGGCCATTGTGGAGAAAACATAGTAGTGACAAGCACTTTTTGTACATTTCAAGGAAAGATGGCAGAGAGTCGTTGCCACCCACCTGCATCATTATTCACTGTGGCAGAAAAGGATGGAATGAGCGTATGCTTTCTATTGTTTAAATGGAAAATTTACAACGCAATTATGTGGGCATGCAAATGACAGACTACTGTAATTATTACCAATTAATTTCAACATGCTTTTTCTTTGTTGTGATTCTTTTACAAGATATATATTTTTAAAAAATAGCCAACTATTATAAATATTATATATTATAATATATTATAAATAGCCAACTATCAGCCACCTTGAGCCCATCTGGGACGGGATATAAGGGATATAAATCAATTCAAATAAATAAATGAATTTCAAAGAGTTTTGAAGGACATGATATTTGGATTTGTTTTCATCTCTGTGTTTTGTGCTAGCTTTCAGAGAAGAAACTGCAGAAATATACATGGTGTATTTAAAAGATTTAAAGGATAGCCTGATATTGTCAATCTCAAAAGCAAAGCAGGGTTGACCCTGGATAGTACTTGGATGTGACACCACCAAGAAAGTACAGGATTGCTAAGCAGAGGCAGGCAATGGCAAACCACCTCTGGCTGCCTTTTGCCTTGAAAACCCCATGAAAGGTTGTTATAAGTTTCCTATAACTTGATGGCACCTTACACACACATTTAAAAGATGCTGCAATACTAACAATTGCTTTCTGGAACTGTGCTGCTGTCAGCTGTGCCATCTGACTTATCAATGGACCAAGGGATTTAATAGTTTCTTTATTGGCGGCAGTGGCTAAGGCTACCTTATCTACCTTGTGGAAGAACTCCAAACCCCCTTCAATTGCAATATGGCATAATAAACTCTGGGACTATTTCTTTATGGAGAAGATTACTTACTAAATCAAACAAGCAGAATCAGCAAACCTCCATTCAAGCTTCTGGGAAGACTGGTTACCAGTAGTACTGAACTATATGACCAACCATGGCACCAAGCCATGTAAACATATCCAACTGAATCTTTCAGTATTTGAAAGACCATAACAAGGTATGGAGTTTCCATCAAAACTTTGGTCTAATAGTAGATACCACACTAATGTATCTATCACATGTACCTCTACCTCTGTAAATACTGGCCTGCTATTTTTCTTTTTTGTATTGTAATGTTGGGTTTGTATTGCTATGTTTAATATTGTTATAAAAACAAAACGTCAAAAATAAAATATTTTTTAAAAAGATACTTGCATTTCATAAGTTAGTTGTTAGAAGGCTATAGCATTTGATCATATTTTCAACAAGTATTGTGTATACTGCAAAAGCTTTGTTATGCAGCAACTGATTATCTAGAACACTCAGCAAACTGGCATCACCCTGGGGTCAAGCTCTTCCCCTTCATCCACCATATTCCTGCATTTTCAGGAAATGTAGACCCCCAGACTTAACTGAGGGGAACAGTTGCAGGCCACACAGGAGGAAGACAGGATGCTAGTCGGCCGACACACTAGAGGGCAGCGTGGGCTTTCAGCAGCCTTAATGGGGGAGTGGGGAACCTGCGCAGCCCAGATTCAAACAACAGGGCCGGCCAATTGAACCAGGCTGGCGAGGGGCTCTGAAGATGGCTAAGGACCTGGGAGGCGCACTTTCTGCACAGGTCCGCTGCCCCTTCTTAAGAGGGAGGCAGCCCTCACAACCTTGACACGCCTTGCCTCCTAGCTCTCCTCCCACTCAGCGCTGGGCTGCAACACACACATCATTCCTGCCTCTCCAACTGGCCAGCTTGATGCCTCAGGCTGGCTATTACTGGGCTTCTAATAGCCACACTTGCCAAGTATTTCCATCCTCTGGTGCCTCCTTCGCCTTTAATCTGTGAAGGGCCACCTCTGCTAGAAGGATTTCAGGTAGCTGATCATTTGCTTTCTGCTGCATTGAACAGTTTTGGAGGGATAAAAAGGAAAGGGTTGTCATGGTGTTCTATATGGGGGTTTGAGTAATATGGTTTCCTTTGGACTGCAGCCAGTGCAAAACAATAAGCTTGAGTATCTGATATTTTTTTCAATCAGCAACCCCTATTCACCATAAGTGCCAGATAACAAGCTTTTACTGTATTTTTGTATGTTGCCCACATTGCAGAAAGTATGCTGAATGTCAGTTTTGGTTGCAACTATTAGGAGGACTTTATGCACATGTAGCTGCATTTAAAACTTCAGATTTGAACCAGTGCCCTGACTTGGACAGTGAAAAGAGTGAAGTGCAGCAACCAGAAGTTCTTTTGATAAGTTTGATAAGTTTTGATTGGGAATTGAATTGACTGCAAAAAATATAGATCTATTTAAGAATAACTATGAGAAATTATGGACTCAAATAGAGCATGATTTGATCAAATGGAATAGGCTGAACTTGTCATGGTTGGGAAGAATTGCAGTAATCAAGATGAACGTGTTACCAAGAGTTATGTTTCTGTTACAGACGATACCAATCATTAGGGACTCCAAGCAATTTGATAAATGGCAGAGGAAAATATCAGAGTTTGTGTGGGCAGGCAGGAAGCCTCGAGTGAAAATGAAAGTGTTACAGGATGCAAAAGAAAGAGGGGGAATGCAACTGCCCAACTTGAGACTTTATTATGATGCAATCTGTCTGGTATGGTTGAAGGATTGGATCACGTTGAAAAATCGCAAACTGCTGGCCTTAGAGGGATACAAAAAATTATTTGGATGGCATGCATACCTATGGTATGATAAAGTAAAAGCAGATTCTATGTTCCTGCATCACTATATTCGGAGAAGCCTCTTCACAATTTGGAAGAAGTACAAAGAATACCTACAAGAAGGAATTCCCTCCTGGTGGTTCCATATGAAGTAATAGATCCAAGAACGGTCGATAATGAACAACAGTGTTTAACGTATAAGGAGATAACTCAAATAGAATCCTTTAAAATAAGAATAAGAACGCAACAAGAGATGTCTCCAAACTACGACTGGTTTCAATATAGACAAGTTAGAGATCTTTATTACTCAGACTGTGCGAAGGGAGGGATAAGGATGGAAGACTCAGAATTAGAGAAAGTAATTTTACAAGAAGACCAAAAGGAAATTTCTAAGGTTTACAAAGTGTTGTTAAAATGGTATACTGAAGATGAGACAGTCAAAGTGCAAATGGTGAAGTGGTCTATAAACTTTAACAAAGAAATAACAATGGAGGCGTGGGAATACTTGTGGAAATATACATTGAAAATCACGACATGTACCAATATTAAAGAGAATATTTACAAAATGATTTACCGTTGGTATCTGAAGCCAAAGAAGATTGCGCTAGGGAACTCGAATATGTCTAATAAATGCTGGAAATGTAAAAAACATGAGGGATCAATGTATCATATGTGGTGGACTTGCGAGGTAGCTAGGCAGTACTGGGGGGAAATAATAAGAGTAATGAGTGAGATTTTACAATTTCAAGTTAAAAAGAACCCAGAACTCCTGCTACTGAACTTGGGAATGGAAGACATCCCAGCACAACATAGGACATTGATATTCTATATGACGGCAGCAGCCAGACTTTTGTATGCGCAGAAGTGGAAAGTACAAGAAGTGCCAACTACTGAGGACTGGATTTACAAATTGCTGTACATGGCGGAGATGGACAAAATGACAAGAAAACTGAGAGACCTTGATCCAGGGCAGTTTAACACGGACTGGGGAAAGCTGAAACAATATTTGGTGAAAAAATGGGAGGTGGGAGGAGAACTGTGGCAGTTTGAAAATTATTGAGGTACACAGGAGGAGAGAAGTGACTATACCGAGGGGGTGGAGAGTTAATGGAAAAATTCTAAGCAACTTTATATGATTTTTAAGTATTATATTAAGTAGTAATAGCGTTGATACTATGAGAATTAATGTGATAGAAATTAACTAATCTATATTTTTTGGAAAGATAACCGTATAACATAGAGTGAATATATACATACATACGTAAATTCAAAGATAGGTCTAATTGTTAGACTTATGGTATATGTATAGATAAAGAACAACATATAGAACAGAAGCCTAAGTAAATGACAATAAGTGTGTATAATAAGTATGTGTATAGAAGTATTGGAATTGATGTATAAAGGGGGGCAAATTGTTTGTCCCATATTGAAGAGAAATAGAAGGAGTAAGATAAAACACAGGTTATCAAAATGAATATTATTAGTAGTTTTAATGAAGAAGATAGATTAAGAGGATTTTATTTATATGACAATTTATATGACAATTTATATGTGAAAGGAAGTGGAAATAGTGCTTAGAAGAATCTGAAAGTATATTATAATAAACAAATAAAATAAATATGAAGGAGTAGAGGGAAAGTGGATAGGGGGTTGGAAAACTGTTGGAAGTCAATAAAAAGGGGGGGAGGGAGGGGGTTAGAATTAGAAAAAATTAAAGAATGTGATTATAATTGTTATTATATGTTTCTAATCCAATAAAAATTCTTTAAAAAAAAAAGAAGTTCTTTTGATAATAAATAAATAAATAAACAAATAAATAGCAGAATCACTGTGGCACATCCTAAAGAAATTTGCATATCAGATCAATTCTTCTAATAAGATCATCTATATGGTGCCCCGGCTTCTCAGGTGAGAAGGATGAACATCACAGATAAGGTCTTTTCTGCAGTGGCACCTCAATTCCACAGTGAAATTTGGCAACACTACCTCCCTATAGCTAGCAGCCCTTTATTGTGTTGGTCTGGGTTTTGGCTGATTGTAGTTACTTAGATGATGCTGTATGGGTTTGGATGATTTTTATATATCTACAGAGTTACATACTCCTATCTGCAGGTCCTATTAATTGATTAGATTTCTACTTGTTGATATTTGTTATTATTCATTGATCTGTTGCCATCTTCCTTCTGTTACATACAGAGACATCAACATATTTGTTGAATGTGTCTTGTAGCAGCATGAGTACTGTGATTGTCAATAAATATCTTCTCTCATTATATGTAGCAGTGAGTGACCCCAGGCATATTAATATACATATTCTAAATAATTGTCTCCTATATGCAATTAATACAAAAATGTGTCAATTTTAATGTTCAGTGTTGTTAATCTAGGCAGAAACAGGATGACAGTATTCAGACTGTCTCATCCCAAGTGTGAAGGCATCAAACTTGAATCAAACCAAAACTGTCAAAAAATTTGGAAGCATCCTAAACAACAAGCCATACTTGCACAAGAGCTCCTTCAGTGATCTCTCTTTCCTGGTCAGTGTGTCAATTGTTGTTTTTATGTGTTGTGTGTATTTTAGCTCTGGTTTCAGTTCTTTTAATGATGCATTTTTGTTGGTTTTAATGGTTTTTAAAATGTGGTTTTCTTATGTACATTTTAATTTTTTAGCTGCCTTGGTGGCCTTTATAAAGACAGAAAGGCAGGGTATAAATCCTGTAAAATAACATAAATAAACAAGAGAAATAAGGCCCAGAGAAATCCAGTCCTCAGCATAGTTATCCAACACAATCAATGGCTCGCAGTTTTACCTGAGACTTGCTGACTACACTCAGAGCTCCTGCTGTGGCACTCATATCAATATGGTCTGGAATATATGAGTATGAGTGAATGCTTGAAACATGCACAGATAGTCTCTTGTGCATAGCAGCAGTAGGAAGAAAACAATAGAATATTTTACTTAATCATGCCAGTCCAGCACATTCATTCTCCCTCACTGAGTTCCTGCCTATCCCAGAGAATGATATCACAATTTCCTTCTGTGCCTGGAGAGAGCTCATACTACTAGTATGAGCACAGCCCATGCTACTGACTAATTTTGGCCCAAAATAGACATGAGATTGAAAAAAACCCATTTCTGTGTCTTCTACTTTTAAAAAATGAGTAAATATTCAAAGGGATAGAGTAGGTGTTTAACCATCTCTCCCATGTGGTTTCTCAGTCTCAGTTGTATTAGATCTGTCCCACAGAGGTAAACATACAGGTACCTAGATGGATTTCCTGAAATCCCCTCTGGTTTAGACTTCAGACCTTGACCTCTCTGGTTCAAGTCCCACATTTCTAGTAGTACATTTTCCCTTTACCAACCTCTCCCCTCTTTACCCATCCCCAGTATTCTCAGTTTGAATAACAACTATGAAGTTGAGAGTTTAAAGCATCACCCTTTTCTTGAATTTTGCCCTAACTCTGCAGTATGAAATCAAAAGAAGGATAGAAGTATCATCTGTCATATTCAGCAACTATGAACTTGTGTGACATTAAAGCAATCTTGAAAGCTGATAATCCCTGGTGCTCAGATAGCTGCAGAGAAGCCAGGTTAATCCCAAAATATTGATGCTGTTACTGGTGCTGACATCCATCGGCTCTTATTCTTCATGTTGGATGTGACCGGATATGAACTTTAAAGCTCTCCTTGTAGGCAAAAGTTATTTTGATCTCAAGATGGTTTACTATAATATTGGGTGTTGAATAATTTTTTTGGTCTTTTGGGAAAACACAATTTATTAAGTAGCATTATAGTTAATACATTGCTGCAAATGGTACAGATGTTACTGTTTTCGGAGGTTTCACTTATCCTAAAAGGAAATGGTTTAATGTTTAATTGGGGAGATGATTGTTGTAGCTTTAAGTGCTTACTTACCCTTTCATCCTTTGATATTGATGGATATACAGAACTGGAAACTTGAAAGTCAAAAATTATAATCATGGTAAAAGGCACATGTCAATCTGAGGTTTAATATATCAAAGAGTTTGCAAATGATGCTTGCCCCCAACTCTTCTCTGAGTTGTCAAGAGTTCATGGACAGTAGCTCTTGAATGTATGAAGGGGGGTGGTCTTTTTTGCTTCTATGAACATAGATCTTTTAAAGATCACAGAATAGGCTCCAGTACCTTTGATGTTTCCTACTTTCTGTTCAGTTTTCCTGTTCATAGATGTGGGAATCCAAGTGGGTCTACAATTGCTTTGCCTTCCCTGTTCATCTCCATGTTTCTGGCCAAGACCCAAGGACTGGCAAAGATCTCAGAGATGAGAGAGGTTAAAGTACACCTTCTTTCTCCTTCTCTTTTCCACACTATCTGTTCTTCACCCAGGAGAAGACCTGAAGCCTCCTCCCTGGCCCACTATTTGGCCTCTTATATGAGTCAGGCTTAATCATGCACATGCCCAATAGCCTGCACTGGTCTTTCCCACCTGTCTCCCATTTGCATGATAGCCCTGCCAACTTGGCCCAGCTGCAGCTTCTGCCAGCAGTTCCTTAAAAGAGCCACTTGCAATGTGGTGGAGCAATGTATTGCCTGGCTAGGTTGGCCTTTGTGCAGTCGGGGCAGCCGTACAAGCAGTTGGGGCAGCCATACAAGCAGTCCACTATGGCAGAATGTTTGATCTCAGACAATAGGTTGGGACTAGAGATGGGCACGAATAGCAATATGAACTTAAAAAAGCCACAAACAGCCCAATCAGCTGTTCGCAAACAAGATGTTTGTGAGGCCCCATTCTAAATGAACAGGTGGTCGTTGCAAGCCTCGTTCATTGCTGTTTGTTAAGACAGACAATCTGGCACCTGCAATCAATTCCCTTGGCAACTGGAGGCAGGGACTGCCTGAACTCTGTCTGAACTCCTGCTGTTGCCCTGGAAACTCCAATCTAAGCCCAATTTAGCTTGATAGGCAGGTCTTCCTTTCAAGTGTGGAGCTCCAAATTTGTTACAAGGAAGCAAAGAGCAGGGGGAGGGGGGCTCCGAGCTCTGGTTTTGCAGACAGTGAGGGAGAGACAGTTGCTGTTGGCATTTTGAGAGAGAGACAGGGAGAGTGCATTGGATCTTGAATTTTCTTTGTGTGTGGTAGAATAGGGATCTACCTCTTCAAGTTCCACGGCTGCTGCCAGGCTCTGGGTCAAGCTATTATTTATTATTGGTACCTTTCCTGCTGCCTGCTCAGGTAGGGTTTCTGGGAGTGGTGTGGTAGGGATCTTGATGGCTGGAGGAGGCCCTGCTGGCCCCCACGAACAACGAACAATGAACATGTTCATGAACAGGTCATGTTCGTCAATGTTCATTGTTCATTGTTCGTGGATGGCAACGAACAATGAACACTATGTTCGGGTTTTTTTCCGTTCATGCCCATGTCTAGTTGGGACTAAGCAGTACTAGTTGAGCTGTCTCTTCTCTTGTAGTCCTACTGACCTTTTGTCAGCTGTGGTACAACTGGTAGTTGGCAACAAAGGTTAAATTGAATCCTATATACAACCCCCATGAACTTCAGACAATGACAGGCTCTGGGGCCCCTCATTTACTCTGATCCTGCTCAGGAATAATATGAAAACAAATCACATAATTTGCCCATTTCCATGAACCCAAGACTGAATATACTTTCCCTTGGAATTTGGTCCATTTTGCCCGCTCTCCCAAACACACATACCAGTAGCTCTGTTCCAGTACGTTGATCAAATGAGGCAAAGGAGAGCAATGCAAATAAAAGCTGAAAATCATTTTTTCCCAGAACTAATGAAAATAAATCAGACTTCAGCATAATGTATTAAATTATGAAAAAATTCGGATAGCTAAAGTTTGGGTAACTGGTGTTCTATTATGCTGCCATAAATATATATTATTATTTAAGCCTCTAATTAATCTAGCATGAAAAAAATCAAGTCAACATATGGTTTGGAGTTATAAATACCCTGGAATGCAGCATAAAAAGACTGACAACCATAGAAAGAGGAAATGCTTTAAAACTTCAAAGAAATCCTGGAAAAATCTGGGCCAAATGAAATGGCTAGAATGAGTCTATTATATCAAGATACTCCTCCTGGGTTTCTATCCTAAACATCTCTGTATGAAAAGAGGGGGGAAAATAGTTCTTGTCCTTTCTTTTTGAACAATGTTGTATATTATATGGAAATGGAAATCAGAAAAGATCCCAACAGAACATGAAGTGATTCAAAATTTTTCAAAGCATACCACCAATGCAGAACTAGTTTAGAATTAAAAAAACAGCAGAAATTTTCAAAGAAGTAGAACTTTCACTAGTTGCATTCATATCTTGAGGATTTCTTTCATTGTGTTTTGGAGGGGGCAGGAGTCTCATTCTGCCACGTTTCCTCCCTGAACAGCCTTATGAGTTATACACTCAAAGGGCCAAGCTACACATGACGAATGACACTTGAACGGCAAGTGGATTGAGTGGAGGGCAAGTGAACAGGGAGAAATACACTTGCTTTTCAAGTGTCATTCGTCATGTGTAGCTTGGCCCAAAGTCATGCTAGGGGTGATGGGAACGTATGCTTCTTCTTTGCAACAACTGGTATGGACTTTAAGGAACAGAAGAGAGTTTTTCTTGATTTTTATTTGGACTACGAATCAGAAGGGAACACTTGGCACTGCTCCTGAGCTGCAACTAAACTCTAATCCTGTCTAGTTCATCTAGGCACGGCTATAATCAAAATAATAAGATGATAACAGCAGGCATCATTTTCAAAAGCATCTTTAATTGCCTGCCTTTCCTGTGAATCCCAATGGAAGCAGAAACCTTTATTTGAGAGAGGTGAGCCTTGCTGTGACTATGGAAAGTTGGGCTTTAGTTGAGCGCCCTTCTGCTCCACATTTTAACAAAAGCTTTATATTTATCTTCACTATTCTGCTTAATAGCTCAGAGAAAAAGCAGTTCATCTTTTCCATTTGCTACCGCCTTCACTTAACCTCATTGAATTGGTGGCACTTTTCTAGCTCCCCCCCCCCCACTCATGCAGCTCTGTCATTTGCACTAATTTCTAGTTTCATTGGAAACATTTGAACTCCTCTCTTATCATCTTCACACCAAATAGCTGCAGGTTCAAAGGAAGCAGGAGAGAGACATTTGACATCACCTAGCTAAGAAAATTGCCGTAACTTAGCTTTAATTTATAAAATAGCATTGAGTCACACATTAGGCAGAAACACGATTTATTTACCCACAGCTACAAGATAGAAATGAAAATGGAGAACAAACAGATAATGCTCATTGCCTAGAGATTTGTATCTAATGAGTCATATTCCCAGCATCACCGCAGTGTTTAGAATGTTTATGGTAAGTTTTTTTCTAAGGACAGTAAATCTTCTTGGCGACCTCCTGCTTGCTACTAATTCTAGGGACAGTCCTCTTCATTTTATAAGCCTGTGTATGTCATTACCAATTATCTTGTTTATATTGATATCATAACGTTTTATCTCCAATGGAAGCCACCCGAAGAGCTTTGCTCTGGGAGTACAGGGTATAAATATCCCAAACATACAAATGAAAAAACCAAAGTAAATAAAATAATCTCCTTAATTTCTGTTTCCAGACTCTTTAGGTGGGAAATGGATTATTCAAAAGTGAATCATACATGAGGGGAAAAAGTGGTCTGTGGTATATTTTACTTTCCCCATAAGATGTTAAAAGCACTAGTTCCTCACCTACCATCCTTGCACTGAAAATCACTGACATCCTTGTGCTGAAAAGAGAAGTGCAAAAGAGGCCATTTGCTAAATATACAGGGGGTAACTGAGGGCCATGCTACAAGTGATGAATGGCACTTGAACGGCAAGTGTATTTCTCCCTGTTCAATTGCCCTCCACTTGCGGTTCACTTGATCCACTTGCCGTTCAAGTGTCATTCGTCACTTGTAGCTTGGCCCTGAGTCTACTTTTTGCCATTGTTGAAAAAAAATTGACACCCCCCCCCCCATAACCCTGGTGATTGTGTATTTCAGGGATGGGAGGGATGGCTAGTAGAGGGCTTCATATGGCTGATATAAAAATTATGCCAAGGGGCTAGGTTTAGACTGAAGAGATTCCAGGAAAAGGCAGATGCTAGTAAGTTCTTTTCTTCTGGAAAATCTTGTGCCTGCCTCTATTGGCTGCTACCTTGTCATCTATGTCAATATTCACACATCCTTTACATGGATGGCAGCTCCCAGAGGCTGCTTGGAATGGTGCCCTGGTATACATGAAGAGAATATATAGTGACAGCAAGAGCAGCAGCTATTGGGCAGTGGGGTTAGCCAGAAGCAGTATATCGACTTGGGTCTTATCTGCAGCCATATGCACAGCTGTAATTTAAATAAATCATGGTTTATTTTTAAATATTCACTAACCAAATAAAAGAATCAAGCTTCTCTTGAAACACTATAAGGTGTTTTTTTATTATTTTATATGCTGTTACCACAGTCCAGCAGATGTTCAGGCTGGATTTTGGGTGTGTGTGTCACCACTTGGATTTTATCCAAGAATCTAGGGGTCAGTGACATATCACCTTAGTATGTGGCATGTTCCAAGTAGTGTGGCTGTTTGCAACTGTCCAGTTGTTATCCTGTCTATACTGATATCACCGAGTCAGTCCTTTTGGAATAGCACCTAGCACTCCTATCTCTACTGGAATAGCCATTGTATGTTTCTCTCAGAGACGATAACCTTCAGCCTTAGATTGGTGTAGCCACCAGTTTGCTGTAGCTACCAGTTTGCTGTAGTGGTTAAGAGAGCGGGACTGTAATCTGGAGAACCGGGTTTGATTCCCCACTCCTCCCCTTGTAGCCAGCTGGGTGACCTTGGGTCAGTCACAGCTTCTAGGAGCTCTCTCAGCCCCACCCACCTCACAGGGCGATTGTTGTTGTGGGGATAATGATAACATACTTTGTAAACTGATCTGAGTGGGTGTTAAGTCATCCTGGGCAGTATATAAATCGAATGTTGTTGTTGTTGTTATCTTTTCAATCTCTTTTTCTTCAGTTTGGCTCACAACTGGGATTGCCACATTAATCAGTTTAACCTTCTTACTTTTAACCTCAGTAATATCCAGAGTATTATGTTCTAACTTCTTATCTGTTTGGATTGTGAAATCCCACAAGATCTTAACTTTCTGAGTTTCAACAACTTTATTGGACGTATGTTCACACCAATATTTCATGGACAGTAGCTTGTACTTTTAGCATGAATTCCAGTGCAGCATTGCAGCTACTTTATTCTGGCAGTTTTTATAATCAGTTTGCATGATCTTACTGCATCCACTGATGAGTTAGTCAATTGTTTTCATCTGCTTTGTTTAGACTTTACCCTTCATGTATTGACCATGTAGTGGTTTACTTTGTCACACCTCCATGCAGTTTTCAGCATCTCTTTCTTATATTCGTCTTAAACTTAATTATTACTTCCCGTAAACATCAGCCAGCATCTTCTCTTTCTTGGTCTTGTAATCACTTAGAGGCCTTTTCCTCCTTCTACTCTTTGTTTTATTTCTAGCAATCCTTGGCCACCATTACCTCATGGCAAATAGAGTCAGTCTATGCAACTTCGGGGATGGAGGGTGTGATTGGCTCTCATGATTTTCCTCATTTTATATTCTAGTGCATCCAATTTGGCTTGTGTTCAGTCTATAATTCCAGAACATCATCAAATCACTGGGATGGCCCAGGTATTTATAGCATAATTTCTATTTCCACTGTTTAATTCTGATGAGTTTTTTCAAACCCTTTTTATGTATTCATTTTTAAGTCTTCTTTTTCACTATTGTATGCTGAATACAGATGGGCACAAACCAAAATACGAACCAAAGTTCGGCACGAACTGGGCCAGTTCGTGGTTCACAAACCGGCAGCTCATATAAGCCCATTCCTGACAAACCACCACAAACTTTAGGCTGGTTTGTTTGGTTCGTTTTTTCGTTTGTCACTGCAGACAGCCTGGCACTTGGCACTGATCAATCAGTTTCCTAGGCAACAGGGGATGGATTTCCTGCAGACCTTCTGCTGGCCCAGAAGTGGCCTTCTGCTGGCCCGAAATTGACCTTCTGCTGACCCAGAAGCGACAATTTGCTGACCCAGATGTGACGTTATCACGAACTGAATGAACCGGGTTGCAAACCGGGGCAGGTTCGTGGAAGTTCATAGTTCGTGGTTCATAGTTCGTGAAATGTGAGGAACCATGAACCGCACGTTTTGGGGTTTTTTCCAGTTTGTGCCCATCTCTAATGCTGAATATTATACCCAAATATTACACCTAATAGACCCAAATATTTGTATTTTTTTCTGTTTCCATCCACAAGTTTAAGTGGGTAGCCATGTTGATTTGTAGTAGAACAGCAGGACTTGAGTCTAGTGGCACCTTGGAGTCCAGCAAGATTTTCAGAATGTAAGCTTTCAACACGTCTTAAGAAAGGAGCTCTGGCTCTCAAAAGCATACACTTGGAAAATCTTGTTTGTCTCTGAGCTGCCACTGGACTCAAATCTTGCTCATCCACAAGTTGTATTCCATTCAATTCAGTAATCTTCCCTCATTTTATTGATAGCATTGCACATTTTTCAATTCCAAAGTCCATAGCTACATTTTGGCTAAATCTTTGCACTGTATGCACCAGATATTTGATTTCCTGTTCAGATTTTTTCCATATAATTTAAGGTCATCTCTATATAACAAATGAGATATTTTTCCTGCTCCCTTCAAACTCTTTTATCCACAATGTGTTTTATTCAGTATCATTGTTAATGGTATCTTAGCAATGACAATCAATAAAGGTGACAGGGAATCACCTTGAAATATTTCACAGCTGATATAGACACATCCTAGTTCTACTCCATTAGCTGACAAATGTTGAGCACCATTTTCTCATTGTTGCTGACAAAAACTTTCTAATATTGCTGTTAACTCTGAACATTTCTAACATTTTTTTTCAATCCATGAATGCGGCAGGGAGTAAAATGGCTTTTTGTAATCAATCCAGGCTATGTGCAGATTTGTTTTCCTCCCTTTGCATTTTTTTAAAATACCATTTTATACAACTGTAATTGATCTTTTGTTCCATGAGATTTTTGGCAGTTTCCTTTCTGTTCCTTTGGTAAAAGATGGATACATCATAGTCAATGCAATGCTAATGTAGTAAAAAAACCCAACAAAATGGAGATTGAATATAGAGATTGGAAGCATGTGACCAAGTTGACCCCAAAATTGTTCTGTCCTGTTTGTTGAATCTAAATTCATTTCACCCTGGCCTTTCCATCTCCAGGCACCACACCCAAATCTCCAGGAATTTTCCAAGTCAGTGTTGGCAACACTAATACACAGTTTCACTGGCAATATTGCAGATGGAGCAGACAGGATATTCCTGACAGGCAACTTGATATTCCAGAACAATACATTACTTTTAGGTATAGAACTACCTACTAATAATGTGTATATCATATTCCAAGTGTTCCAAGTTCCTCACATACAGTATTTCCTCAATCCTTATCACATCTTTGTTAAGGACTTCTTCAGATTTTTGTTTGTTTTCTTCTAGGGATTAGGGCCATTTTAGGGTTTAGCCAGTTTGGTGTAGTGGTTAAGACCAGCGGGACTCTAATCTAGAGAGCCAGGTTTGATTCCCCACTCCTCCACTTGAAGCCAGCTGGGTGACTTTGGGTCAGTCACAGCTCTTCCAGAGCTCTCTCAGCCCCACCTACCTCACAAGGTGATTGTTGTGGGGATAATAATAACATACTTTGTAAACCGCAAAGAGAGTTAAGTTGTCCTGAAGGGAGGTATATAAATCAAATGTTATGTTATTATAAGTGATCTTTACAAACAAGTTCGAAAAATGTTAACTCCCATCACACACCTACAAAATACCAATAGTTTGACTATATTGTGTGTGTTAATGTGAATTTTTAAAATTGAGACTATCACTATAAGATTGGTAACTGGATTCAAATTAAATTGAATTGGAGGTCGGAAACTTTTGAGATAGAAATGAACCATAATTTTTGTTTTTTGATCAAAACTTGTAAGTAGTAAGAGATAGAGATGTTAACTATGCACTAGGTTTATTGTTCATAGCTCAATGGAGGCTTTGAGTTGAGGGAGAAAAATCATAAGTTATCAGGGTTTGCAAGATCTTTCATTCCCTCTAGCCCTACATAGCAATGCCAACTTGTCTGAACCTGTGGGCAGGCTGATTATAAGGAAAAGCAGCACTGATCCTGGCAGCAAGACAAGCAGCAGGTGTCTCATATTCTCAAAGGAAAAGGACAGAAAATCCCTGAACATGTGTATGAAATATGTACTGTATGTTATGAACATGAGGCATTCATTTGATGTGATGTGATGCAATGTATAATAATATCAATATTGGAACTTTCCTCCCATCCACTGATCTCTATGAAATGTTGCTCCTGGGGGATAGTGGGCAGACTGCCTAGATCAGGGCTCACTCACGTGAGGATGCCAGATGTGACTGTTTTTTACTATTCAGTGTTTGACTATAGTGGATGGTGCTGAAAATTATCAATCATTAATTATTGCTTGGTGGGATCACTCACGTGAGGACACCGGATGTGACTGTTTTTGACTATTCAGTGTTTGACTATAGTGGATGGTGCTGAAAATGATCAATCATTAATTATTGCTTGGTGGAAGCATCTCACCCCTGAAGAGTTTGTTGATTCGAAACAGCGGATTCAAGCCAGTGCTGCGTGTTGGGCGTTGTGGGCTCTGCGATTCATAACCTTCCTTCACCGGCTCCACCTGAAAAAGAATTGAGATAATTTTTAATATACAATATTGGACTGTTCCATCAATTGGTTGGGACCTTACCTATTGGACATCTTCCTTGTTGTATTGTGTTGCACCGTGATTATTGTGTGATTTATATATTTGTATCTGTATTGAATGAGCCTTTATGTATGATTACTGATTCATTTAATCCCTCTGGATTCTTGATTATGTTGAGAGTTTTGCACTCCAATATATTGGCTTGACTTTATTGTGTATTTCTTTATTTGCATTGTACCCTACTCTTGTGTTTTCACCTTGTTGCCATCTGAGATTAGGCAGTTGACAACCTGGGAGAGGGCTTTCTGGTAGTGGCACCAAAACTCTGGAACTCTCTCCCCAGAGAGACTCACCTGTCCTGTTCTGTTGCTATCTTCCACCAATGGGTGAAGACTTTTTTGTTTCATCTGGCATTCTCTCAGTGATGTCTCCTTCCTGTCCTGTTTTTAATTGTTGTTTTATGTATGTGTATGGTTGAAATTGTTTTTGTTTAGTTTTAATGGTTTTTGATATGTGTTTTTATTATGTATGTTTTTAATTTGTTTGCCACCTTGATGGCCCTGATGAGGGCAGAAAGGTGGGGTATATATTTTGTAAATAAATATAAAATAAATCTCATGATGAATCGTTTGTTAAGGCCAGATCTAAGTTCCATAGATAAAGGTGGTGGGGCAGAACAAACTGAAAGAAAGAATACATCTTGGTGGGGTCAGAGACAGAGCTTGGTGAATAAAGTTCATAATTCTGTGGGCAGCTTTGCAAGACACGTGTTCTCTGCCCTCTGATATCCTTTCCTGCTCAAATGGTTTGGAAGAGAACCTCGAATTAAGAGGGAAATTGTATGTAACGATGCTTTCAATAGCTGTTGTGCTCTAGAAAAGCCTAAGAATAAGATAAATTTCAGGAAATGGCAAGAACTTGAGTGGCAAGAGTTGTGTAAATACTGAAGCTTTGTGCACACTGGGGTGAGAATAATGACTGCCCTTCTCTGAAAATATCTTCTCACGTTGTGTGGCACTTTACCTTATGTTATAATTATGTAAGATTGCTTGAAAATCACTTGTGCTAGTGGCCCGCTTGGAGTCATAGATCAACAGTTAAGTTCTCTTTGTCCGTAAAAAGCATTCCCTGCCAGTAGAAATAGTGGCAGTGAAGTGAAGAGGGTGGGAGAGGTCATGTGAGTAACACAGGCATATTTTGAATAAATGTTCAAAGAAAGCAAATCCCCCACCTCTAGAAAACAGAAATTGATTTCATTAAATTTGGTGATGAGAATGTTACACTCTGAATCTGCTGAGGCGATTACCCCTTAACAAATTCTTAATTTGTTGTTTATTATATGTTATACTAATTGGTACACCTGAACTCAGTATTATGCACTGCTGAGTACCAGGTGCACTCTTATTTCTATGGGAATGGGGGACTTTGAAAGCAGAGAAATGTACCGTTGAAATGGTGCTCCTCTATGGTCTACTGTCAAGCTATATGGCAGTTCAAGGGATAAAAGTATTAGTCAATGTTATGAAAGCAAATTAAACAGCTTCAGACAGAATAGTTTGATGTACTCAAAGGCTGTAATTATGAATTTAAATATCATCACATTGATTTTTTAACATTTCATCATTCTAAGGGATGTGCAATTAGGTTCAGCTCATTTTGTTCAGGGAAATTTTGTATGGATTCTTTGATATTGATATGCCATATATTTGGGATGATTAATCGATGTGGTAGTTCTTTTCGTTCACATTCTCAACTACACCTTTCTCACCCCTTTTTTTCAGAGACTGTATCACTCACCAAAGGCATATTCCTTCCACAGTCTGCTGTCATGTTCATGATGTAGGGGGCTTATTTTTAAGTAGAAAAGGGGAGGAACACTAAACCCTGCACACATACTTGAACAAACGTACTAACTGTAACATTTCCGCATGTTTCTACCCATATCATCATAACATAACTCTCTTCTTGTCAGGGCTCATTTTGAGGGGGAATGCACAGGAATGCAGTTCTGGCAGTTCTCCCAAGAGGTCACATGTCAGGTGGCCCCGCCCACCTGATTTTTGGCCATTTTGGGCCTGTTTCTGCCTGGATTGGGGCTGAAACAGCCCAGATAGGGCCTCTGATGGGTAGTGGATCACTCTCCTGCTCAGCAGCGGCCAGACCCTGACCATTTTGGGCCCCTTTTCAGCCATTTTCAGCCCCTTTTGCCATTTTGCACCCAATTTCGGCCCAGAATGGCCACTATTGGGTCCAAAACAACCAGGATAGGTGATGTCAGGGGGTGTGGCATATGCAAATCAATTACACGAATGACACACTTCCGGTGATGGCAAGGAACGTGGCATATGCTAATGAGTTATGCTAATGAGTTATGCTAATTAGTTCCTGCAGCTCTTTTTCTGCGAAATGACCCCTGCTTCTTGTTATCCTTTTGGAGATGTCATCCTATCCTCATCCTATTCTAAGACTACCACTACTATTCCTTTGTCCTGTTCCCTGGACAGCTGAGATAATGGTTGTGATGTACTTCGTATCTAAAAACGTATCAGTGGGCTACATAGCAGGAAGACCATTTCTAGAGTCAAGATGATCCAGAAAAAAACAAACAGACATCAGTTACTGACTGGCTCAGAGTTGGAGGATATTTACAGAGGAGACATGTTCAGTCTTAGCAAAATAGCTTTCTGAGGTGGTGGTGGTGTCTGTGAAAGGAGACTGAGCTAGCTTATCTTATTTGTGTCTGCAAGCTACAAAGTCTCATTACATCACACATAATAGTACATAGATGCTGATACTATCCATTTCTGACCTTCAGTTTCCTGGCCAAGTCATGCAATTGCTCAGCTTGTGATAGTGACTGGTGCTCTCCTCTTTCCTGTTGCTTATGGCAAGCAAAACTGTACTTTTGCTTGAGGCAAATTGTTCAGATGATATGATCAATGTGAGCCTGGAGTGGCCAGAGGCAGCATTTTTTAAAAAGGATGCCACAGGCAGAATGACAGCATTTATCATCCTTAGATTTATTCTGCTTGGTTCAAGAACTTAAGCTTGTGTTTAACTTTTAAAATCATTAAACTTTTTACTTGTTATGTCAAAAGTATTCTGCTATGGCAGCTTCTAAAAAGAACTCAAGCTGTTCAGAGTAAATTATGCAAATATGAATAAATGTGGACTACATTGACACAGCTGTTTTTATGATGAGAGTTTTAGCAAATCCTTAAGCAAAGAGTTTCACCAAAAGGGTTCTACTGTGACTACTTAATGGCTATCTATGGGATTTCATGACATGAACTGCAGGCTGTCAGAGGTGATTATGGTGGTATATATACTTAATTGAACAGGTATACTATTTAGAATTTTTAAAAGATCTTCATGCCTTATATATTCATAGCTTTGATCTTCTGGAAAGAAATTTAGGATTGGGTCACAGTCTTTAAATGTTTAGGGTCTCATGACAGGTTACTAAAATTATTGTTATTTTGCAACAAAGGCAAGCAGAAGCTAGAATAGAAGTAATAGTTGAAAACTGTGATTTACAGTGAAGGATTTTATGAAAAGAGAGCTTGTCATCTAGGCAATTATGAACAGAGGTCATAATGCCCTGACTTGCAGAAGTACAGAATGCTCCATTAGGCTGTTTGGATGGCCTCTCTTAGATTTGGGGGATAAGTATGTTCTTTGTAAAAAAAAAAATCTTCCCCCAAGCAGATACTCCAAATACAGGTAAACTATTAGTCCAAGATGTTGGAAGCATGAGCGTCCTTGCACTATCAGGATGACAGCTAATGAACATTATTAAACCACCAATCAATAATGTTTTAAGTGTCTGGTATTCACCATGTGTGTTGGAGCTATACTATTGACTGCCAAAACTAATTATGGAGCAGCAAAAACCTCTTTGCTTGACTCTTTTCTCATTTCAGATCCAGCAAAGTTAAAGTTGGTCAAGATACAAGATTGGATTCTAGCAGATTTCCCTTTGGTATGAGGGGGGATCTTGCACAATTTCCTTGTACAGTGTGGTCCTGTACCATATGATAATCTGTTCATGTGAGTATAGGCCTTTGGATGGTCAAAATGGGGCTCAGGATAGGATTGAACCCAATATTTCCCACAAAAACATTGGAAAGGTCTTAACGGGACATCAAATGCAACTAAATTTAATGCATTTATTCACAAAAACATTGATGCCACTCTTTTAATATTATTTTTCCTCATTATTTAAGATGTTTCTTATCATTCTTTAAAGCTCAGGAATGGAGAGGTAGGCAGTCTGTTATGACATTCTTTGAACTCCTATGCTATGGTTCCTCAAGCATGGAATTTATTAGTGTCTGACGCCCAAAGGGCTTCACATCTCATGTGTTTTATGCACACAGAGAACTTGATACTGTTTATTGTTTACTGCCCTCACAGACTTTGACCAGGTTATAATACATGAGAAAACAGTGCAGCACAATCAAAGGAATAAACCCCAACAATTAAAGTGTTATCTAGATGAACCTAGATGTTGGCTTTTGCCATAAAAAACAGGGTGAGGGCCTTTGTAGGAAATGGGTGGCAGATGGGAGTGGATAACTAGCTCTTTCCTTGCCTACTATGTATCTTCTGAAACTACTTTCCTCTGTCTCTCCTCCCTCTCATCTGGTTTCAAGATTAATGTTAGAGGGGAAAATGGGACCATATCCTTGCTTTATATTTTGGGGGCAAATAGTTTGTCAGCTAATCCATAGATCTGGCTTTATTCTACATCATACCCATTATTTTAATTTTCAGCTTTGCTAAATCCAAAAATACAAGAAATATACACATACAAAAACAGAACATTCACAGAAAATGAAAACTTGCGCAGTTTGGCATATTGTGATTATTAATCAAAAGTTGAAATCAACAATAGTTACAGTTTTGCAGGGCCTGTAAAATGGAGATGTTCCACTGGGCCTTTGGCTGAGTGCCAGTGGGTATCCTCCATCTTCCATCTAAGACCACCACTTCTTCTGGGGCTGCCCTCAGCCATCTGCTATGCCCGTATACGGACTCCCAAAATTTGTTTAAATAGCCTGCTCCTGGACTATTGTAATGATTTTTAAAAAATTATTGTTGATTATATGTTTTTGTGATTTTAATGTATTTTTAATGTTGTTCGCTGCCCTGAGCCCATCTGTGGGGAGGGCGGGGTATAAATCAAATCTAATAAATAATAAATAAATAATACAAAAAGGAAATTCCTGTTTAGCAACTGAAGCAATTTTTCTGGTATAGTACAGGAAGGACCTTCGTAGACCAGTAACTAATAATACAAGAAATACCACACATTATTCATTTGTTTCTGGGGTGTCTTTCCTCCTCAGTAACATTAATAATCACCTTTTCCATCAATGCTTTGTTGACAGAAAAATGCAATTCCATCCCCCCTCCTCCAGTCTCAGCAACCTAGTTGTGAGTAGTTTTTCGGCAATGGTCATGGCAGTGTCAGAAACATCTCTTGGATGGGGTTTTAAATAAATCAGGAGCTGCCTTATGACTATCTTTGCAAGCGATGCCTCCTTGACTGCCAGCAGTTCTCCAAGTCCTGCCACAGCATCCTTTTAAGTGGGATATAAGGGCTGAATACTGGCTCTTTCACAAGCAAGGACTGAATACCGGTTCTTTTACAAGCAAGATGAGCTATACCGAGCTACTGTTTTGTCACAATCCAGTGACAGCTTATGTCATCACTGTGTTGAGGAACACGTGTCACTACTTTTTTAACATTAAAATACTTTTAAATCTATTGTAAACATTCTTTACTACTTGAGCATTCCCAGCTTGTAGCACTGCAGGGCAGAAGCACAGAAGCATAATACAGCAGCCTAAATAATGATGTGCAAGGATACAACTCAGGAAACATGTCTTCTCCCCATGCAACAATACTGCATCATTTCATAAGTCCTTTTGTTTTAGTTCTGTGGAGACTGTGCCCCCGAACTTAATTGGGATAGAGAACAGAGTGCTCCTGGTGTTGTATAGGATTACAGCTGGGGGAAGAGACAGTGTATGGAAAAGATCTAAATTCACAGAGCAACAGCAAGGTTCTTATCAAGAGCAGGAATAAGGGGGTTCAGAATTGCATGTATTTTTAATATTTTTCAGTGCTGTCCTGTCAAATGAACAATAAGAAAACAAACTGTGGTGTGCTAGCTGTCAAATGACATGAGTTACAGCTCCGTACATATATTTTGACACTTTGAATGGAAAACATCAGGGTGGTTCAAGGGAAGAGAGGGAAAAATCAAGATAAATATAGTCAATTCTGACTTTGGGGTGTTACATATGAAAAATCCTAAATCAAAAAGCTCTGTGCAGACATGGAGATCATTTAAATGCCAAACTGTAGCCATTAATATTACTTAAAGGAAACATATCCTTCTAGGCAATGTCACTGAATGTCGGCTTGGTCTCAAACCTGTTCTGTCGCCTTCCTTCTGCCATATTTTATGTAACATTTTTGAAACACTTAACTTTTGATTGTTTGATATTTGAAATATGCTATGCTGTCAAGCTTATTGGTTTGTGGCAAAATGCCTTCTCAAATAAATGGGCAGAACGCCACCAACTATGACTCTGAACAAATAGGAGATCTGTAATTGTCTTCATATAATTTAAAGCTCAATTATGCATAAAAAAACCTGTAGAAAAAGAAGTTCATATAGTTTTACAAATACCAGCTGGGGAGGGTGCTTTGTTACAACCCTTTAAATGAGAAAGACAAGCAAAAGAGGGTGCTTGTTCTCCCCACCCCCCTCCGGGCTAATAATCATTTAGTGATGAGTAATCTTAAACCAGATGCTCTCTAATTTTGGTTGGCTTTGACCCTGTAGTGCAGGTTAAGGATCTGGTTATCAGCTGTAGCCTTTCATGGGCAGAAAAGATCTAGCCATTATGGTGCATGACCTGGTTTCATCTAGAAATGCACTTTATGTGGTGCCTCCCTTGAGAAGTATGTGAAAACTTCAATTGGTACAGAATACTGCAGCCAGAACATTGAATGAAGTGGGTTGTAGCAACTGTATCATACCAGTCTTGGCCCATCTACACTGGCTTCTAAGTTCTTTCTGGGCACAACTCAAGGTCCTGGTGATAACCTTAAAAACCATATATGGTTTGGGACCAAAATACCTGAATGACTGTTTACTCCCTTATGAACCTACTCTAACACTGTGGTCATCTTCAGAGGCCCTGCTTTGGGTGTCCCTGCCCTCTGAGTTGGCTGCCTGGGAAAAGACCTCAGTTGTGGCACCGAAACTGAAACTTTCCAGAAATATTTGTCTGTCTCTTTGTATTGGCATCTTCCACCTCCTTCCGTTATCTTCATCTCAGGGGATCCCCTTGTCAGAACTGTGGCTAGATAAAGTCCTTACTCCAGACTACCTTCTCCAATCAGACAAAAGCCCGTTGTTTTCAAAAGTTTACTGAAGAAAGAATTCATTATAGTCCACGGGCCTAGATACAATATCCAGGCTGGTACACGTGTATTGTTACGAATGACAGGCAAAGCATGAGTTACAAAGTATCAGAACCCAGCAGGCCCAACCTCCCCCCATAGTTCTCAAAACAATCCCTTTGAAGCTGAGAAAGTGAAAGTTTCCCAAGGCTGGAGAAGCGATAGTCAAAACAATCCTCTTCCGTGGGACAGCTGCTGGGAACATCTTGGCACCTGGGAACAAAGCACTTAGAATACTGAAAGAATTAATATGGAGTCTCTTTGGTTACATACATACACTTCAACCCTGACATTCTGCCTCCTCTAAGATGCCCCTCCCCCAGGTTTGAGCTTAAACCTTGCTCAATACCTAGAATTTGTAAAAGCTCCCACCAGAAGTTGGCAACGAATTGTCCGCCGCGATCCAAAATCACCTTTGATGGAAAAGAATGCAGTTTTACAATGTGTTTTAGAAAGATATCTGCTAGTTTTCTAGCTGAAGGTATAGTGGTGCAAGGTATAAAATGAGCTTGCTTGGAGAATAAATCCACTACCACCAAAATACAATTGTGACCTTTGGAGGGGGGTAAATCAGTGATAAAGTCCATGGATATTATTTCCCATGGTCTGCTTGGTGTTTCTAGAGGTTGCAATAGTCCTGGTGGTTTGCCTTTGTGGGATTTGGCACTGACACAAATGGGGCAGGATGCTACATATTGAGAAATGTCTTTGCGCATGCCCGGCCACCAAAATTGGCGTTGTACTAGATGGAGCGTTTTCAAGTACCCATAGTGTCCCGCCGTAGGGGCATTGTGACAGTGTTGTAAAACTTCCTTTCTTAGACTTTTGGGTACATAGAAGCGGTCTCCCCAAAGCCATTCTCCTTGTTCAGATTGCTGCAGTTTGTCTTTGGGTACATTTTTCCCTTCCTTATCCACTTCAGCTTTTAGTTTTAGTCTCTACCCCTGATCGGGTTGAGGGGGTTGGGTTGTGCGGCTGCGCGTGGTCACCACTCCCCCTAATTGCGTAGGCGAAAAGACGGTATCTATTGTCTCCTCCCTTTTGCTTTTGTGCTGGGGCATGCGTGATAGAGCATCGGTGAGAAAGTTAGTTTTGCCCGGTAAAAAGTTTAAAGTGAAATTGAATTTAGAAAAGTATTCCGCCCACCGCAGCTGTTTAGCATTTAGTCTTCTGGGGCTGCGTAAGGCTTCTAAATTTTTGTGGTCTGTCCATACCTCAAAGGGATGACGGGCTCCCTCCAACCAGTGTCTCCAGGCAGCAAGTGCTGCTTTTACAGCGAAAGCTTCCTTCTCCCATACATTCCAATTTCTTTCTGCTTCAGAAAATTTTCGGGACAGGAAAGCACATGGCTTAAGTTTTCCATCCTCCCCCCTCTGCAACAGTACGGCTCCGATCGCGGTGTTGCTGGCATCGACCTGTACCACGAAGGGGCGATTCTCATCGGGGTGTTGTAGGACGGGTTCAGAAACAAACTGCGTTTTTAGGTGGTTGAACGCCGTCTGGCACTCTGGCGTCCAGCATAATCTGGCACCAGGTTTTTTGGCTTGCTCTCTCTTGTCTTTGGTTTTCAATAGTTCGGTTAGGGGAAGCGAGATTTGGGCAAAGTTCGCTATGAATTCTCTGTAGAAGTTGGCAAAACCCAAAAAGGATTGTAATTCCTTACGGGTAGAGGGTGTTTGCCAGTTTTGTACTGCTTGTACTTTGCCCGGGTCCATTTTCAGACCATCTTTGGATATGCAATAGCCTAGATAAGTGAGTTCTGTTTTGTGAAACTCACATTTGGATAATTTGATGGGCAATTTATTACACATTAAAGTGGTCAGAACCTTTTTTACAAGCTCTACATGTTCTTCTTCCGTTTCTGAATAAATTAACACATCATCCAAGTACACGACTACTCCTTGGTATAAAAATTCATGTAGCACTTCATTGATCATGGACATGAAAACTGAAGGGGCCCCAGCCAGGCCAAACGGCATAACTAAATACTCAAACTGGCCGAGGGGCGTGTTAAAAGCGGTTTTCCATTCATCACCTGCTTTAATATGAACGTGGAAGTAAGCATCTTTGAGATCCAATTTTGTAAAGATCTTACCTTGAGCCACGACGTTGAGTAAATCTCTGATGAGGGGGATGGGGTAGGCGTTGCTGGAGGATACTGCGTTAAGTCCCCGAAAGTCTGTACAAAGTCTTAATCCCCCATCCTTCTTCTTAACAAAAAGTACTGGAGCCGCATGCGGACTGTTAGCGGGTCTAATAAATCCTCTTTGAAGATTAGTGTCAATGAATTTACGAAGTTCTTCCCTCTCGTTAGGGCTCATGGGATATAGTCTGCCTTTGGGCAAAGAGGCGCCTGGTAATATCTCTACGGCACAGTCCATCCTTCTATGGGGAGGTAAAGTATTGGCCTCTTCTTCAGTGAAAGCTTGAGTGTAAGCTCGGTATTGTTTGGGTATTTGATTGATTTCTTCTTGAATGAGAACAGCGTGTTCCATGAGGGTAGGATTGGTACCCCAATTCTGATTCCAACGGTGCTTTTTGCAAGTATCATGGGTGAATGTGATACTCCCTGCTGCCCAATCTATGTAGGGGTTGTGATCCCACAACCATCTGCTTCCCAGAATCAATGGATATTTGGCAGTGGCACTAATTACAAATCTCACTTCCCAATGTTGTCCCATGCCTGTTATGACTGGAGCGGTTTCAGTAGTTACCGGATTCATGTTAGTGCCATCCATTTGTTCAAAAATAACTGGAGTTTCCAATTCTTTGATGGGAAGTACTAATCCATTCACTAGGGCTGGTGCAATAATGTCTCTAGAGCAGCCTGAGTCTATAAGAGCTTGAACACGGATGTGCATTTTAGAAAAATACGCAGACCGCCATCGTGCGGCCGAATGGGACTTGCAACCAGGAGACCTTGTATACCTGTCCACAAAGAACTTAGAAGTATCAGAACCCAGCAGGCCCAACCTCCCCCCATAGTTCTCAAAATAATCCCTTTGAAGCTGAGAAAGCGAAAGTTTCCCAAGGCTGGAGAAGCGATAGTCAAAACAATCCTCTTCCGTGGGACAGCTGCTGGGAACATCTTGGCACCTGGGAACAAAGCACTTAGAATACTGAAAGAATTAATATGGAGTCTCTTTGGTTACATACATACACTTCAACCCTGACACCCCTCAGTGATCCCTCTTTCCTGCCCAATTATGTAATTGTTCTTTTTATGTTTTTGTATTTGTTTTAGATGTGGTTTTAATTGCTTAAAATGTGCTTTTTTGTTGTAATTGTTTTAAAGTTATAATTTATTATGTATGTTTTTAATTTGTCAGTTGCCTGGGTGGCCCTTATGAGGGCAGAAAGGCAAAGTATATGTTTTGTAAAATAATTAAATATAGCTTTTTCTTCCCTCCCTCTCTCCCTTCCTTCCTTCCAGCTGCAGTCCTAAGGGCACTTTCCTGGGAGTGAGCCCAATGCAATGGCATGAAACTTTTTAAAAAAATGTAATTACTTTGATACAGACGAAACAAAAATAAAACATGTCGAACTATATGAAAAATATGTATAATGATGAATAAAAGAAAGAAGAAAAATGCCTCATCCTATTCCTTTTTAGGGAAGAGTATTATTTGCTATTACATACAAGTACTATAACTGATCAATGTTATCCTGTCAACACACTGATAGACTAATAAACAATCAGATTTCATGCAGTCTTTCCCAGACGTATTTGCCACCTCTTGCCATACAAAGTCAATATCTATAAAATCTTGTGAATCTCACAAGCAAATGGTAATTTTGTCCAAGAAAGTTCTCTGTGTGAGTACCCCTGCTTAGATTTGCTCCTTTCATTCCTTAAATAGCCACCTTTCCATCAGCGCATAGGACCAGGATAGTAGTTAACCATCATAAACATACCCAGTTAAACAAAATTTAAATATCATTAACAACACAATAGGTAATAAGAACACTAAAACGACAGATCAATAGAAACAAATACAAAAAGAAGCAAATGCAGCTTCTGCAGCCATAAACAGTGCAGAGCAAAACAAAATGGCCAACAACATTTATTACTTTCCAGGCTAACACATGTTGAAACAGCAGCATCTTGACCAAATCTAGAGGCAAGAAGCTGGGGGAGAGAGGTTTCCTGGGGCAGTGTTCCAATGCTCATGTGCTGCCACCACCACAAAGCCCCTGTCCTGTGCCCTACTTTCATTGCCACATTGCTGATTTCAGTTCAGGATTTCTAGTTCATCACACATGCGAGAATGGGATTATACTACATATAATAGACAAATTAGTAATATTATGGAATACCTCAGTCGAGTCAAGATGGGGCTAGGAATATGCTCAGTGAAGTTTTTGTAGGTGCTTTTTTCCCCTAACCCAGAACTCCCTGATATGCCAGAAACTGACAATGCAGAAAGTACTACCAGATAGAGCGCTTTATCTTGATCTAATAAGGACCTACTTCTTATGTTAAGGATTGCACTGTGAAACAAGGTCCTTTTGGTTAAACTTGCAGCTCATCCTCACTGCAAGTTTGCAAGTGTGTGTGTGCATGTGTGTGTCTGTGAGGTCATACATAATGTAAGGTTGAGGCATGTGCATGATGCTCTTCAAAGCCCCAATACTGTGCAGAGCATAGAAACCCAAGGACCGCAAGCAGCCCTATGAGTATTTTTTGATTATTGACACAGCTAAATGAGTGCTGAAGTAGAAGAACTCTCTTAATTGTGTAGAATTATGTTTTTCTTTCTCAAAGCTAAAGAAATCATCCCAGCAATGTTCAGAATGAAATGTTGTTATTAAATCAGTGATAACAGAAGCAGACTTAAAACTGAGACTGGTTTTAACTGGTTTAACTTTTAAAACTGGGGCAAATGCATTGGAAGGAGAAAAAACAAACAAGCCAAACCAGAACACTGCTCATTCTTCTTACTTTAATTATTACAGTAACCCTATGTTTTCTGGGAGTTCCAGCCAATGTACAATATGGATTGCTTTTTTCCCAAAGACAGCGTTACATATACACTCGCTCTGTGCTAAGGGAATATCATAAAAGTGCTTCAGAGCAAGCATAAAGTAACTATTTGAACTGAGACTAAGAAATGGTCTCATCTTTTGTCTCCTTTCTGGCAGGTCTATGGTCCCCACCACTGTAGTATCTGAAGCATACTTGAAAGATTAATGAGTTTATTTTCACAAACGTCCTATTTGGAAAACAGTCTATAAATCTGTAGGGCTGCATAAATAACTTATTACAAATGTCCCACTGCACATTTGAATTCCTCTCATAAAGCAGCTTCCTTGGTGCTGCTTAACTTGTTGAGAATTGGCATACATTGCTGAGTAGTCAAAGCAGGTGCCAAAAGCAAAAGTCACAAACTACAATGAGACAAATACGTCAAAGACAATGTTCTATTCCATTCCCAGTGAGACATCTTTTACTACACAAAATACAGACGGCAAGGCAGTATGAGTGCATTCTTGTCCCAGTGCAATTGCCTTGGAGTGTGCTAGAGACCATTTACAACCTCAGCTAAGCAACCTGATTTATTTGCACATGATTCTGCATACGCATTGTTTGTACTTGTTCTCATCTCACCTCCTTTTTAAATAGTCCCCATTGTATCCCTGGAGTGGGTACAAGTTATTTGATGCATTGACACAAAGGAAAACAGAACAAAAAATGTCAAGCTAGCAACTGCATGTTCAGTTTGCGTTAGTCTACTGAATAAGAGTGATTAGCCCAGGATGAGGACCGTACTGTCTTTCAGTCCATCGAGTACCACATTTCATCTATTATGTTAAGACATAATATACTAATTTTGTACATTTTACAATGCATCTCTGGCAATGAGGAAGAAAGAAAGACCAGAAATTCTTCCTGGTAGTAGTAGGTTTTGAATAGGAATATGTAAAGCATCCTGAATCCTATATAATCAATTATAAAAGTTCACGGTGATGCTAGTAGTGTCAGAATTTCCTCATGATACCTGATGTTCTGTTCTGATGTTCTGAGAAAGATGCTGGAAACTAAAATGCTGAGCAACTTAGCAGCATATTATATAATTATGTAGGACTTTTATGAGGAGAGGAGGTGGCATGGTATAGCCCCATCTTGTCAGATCTTGGAAGCTAAGCAGGATCAGTATTTGGAAGGGCAACCCCCAAGGAAGACTTTGCAGATGGCAAACCATCTCTGCTTCTCACTTGCCTTGCTGGGGTCACCATAGGTCAGTGGCAACTTGATGGCACATATGCAGGCAGGACTTTGTAACTGTATAACTTTGTAACATACAAATAAATAAATTAAATATATAATTAAATAAATATAAATAAAACAATTAATTTCTTTCTAATTTGCCTGCATATGTCAGGGAGGACCAGTCCTGCATGCAGATCATATATATATGATAAGATATATGTTCACCATGCTGCTAAAGTGAAAAGTTAGGACATTTAAAAAAAATTAGTAAGAATGTATTAACCTACAGTCTAACCTGTTCTCATCTGAGTTATCTTTAATTTGAGCTTTGGAAGCAACAAACTACACACAGTTGGTGCCCCCTTTCTAATATTATTATCCCCCCTGCTGCTTTAATTTATGCGTTTAATTTTGGTTTGTAGGGTGCAATATGGCTAATTACTTGCGAACTGCATAGTCGTATAAGCAAAATTTTGCTTTTTTTATAATTTGTAGCATGTGAAGTGCAATGATGTACATTTAATTTCTCAAAAAGATAATTATGCTAATAGAATTATTTGAATAAAAATTCACATTTTCCAGAGGATAATGTCCTAACTCCCAATTTATACTAATGTAAGTCTCTAAAGAATCTTTAATGAGCCTCCTCAACCTCAGGCTGGCACAAGCTGTGAACAAAACACTGATAGTGTACTGGGCCCTTTATAGGGATTCATGTAGCTTAGTAGTTAATCCTACCAGAAGTTATACAAAAGATCCAGACTTGATAGCTACCTCTTAACTGGTTTTTCCTAGTCAATTGAAAGCGGCTTGAGAGTAGCATATATTTCCTTCCTTAGTTATTGTAAGAAAAAGATGGGAGGTGGGAGACAAGACTGATGAATATTTTCTATATTCTCCTATATGGTGTGAAAAAAAATCTTTCTTAAATTCCCTGCTCATTTTGGGATTGTTCAGGTACAGTTCACACATGCATCTGCTTTGTTTGATTTTTCTCCACACTTGACTCATAGCTGAATGGGTCAAAGGACTGCATTAAAGAGCATGAAGAGAACATGGAACACTTGACTCTTCTTGACACAACACAACACCATTATAAAGATAAAGCACAAATGGGTAGGAATAAAATTTCCTGGTCTTTCTTATAAGCACAATCACTTAATACATACCATATCATGACTTTTAAAAAAAACCCTCCCCTTCTTCCATGATATTCAGAGCAAACACACAAAAAGCTATGCCTTGTGGGTCTGTTACTTTTAACTTTAACTCAATTTTATCCTTGTATTTCCTCATATGTGCCATGTTTTTGGTAAACCCTGCAACTGTGTATCTCAGGTTCTTAGGGTATAACTACACGATACACCTGCAATGTGCCAGGACATGGGTGTACCAACTGGACTTGAAATCTGGGAGAACATTGGGAGAACTCATCTTAAAAAGTGTCTGTTCAGTTGGCATTGTGAGGGAGTGCTGGGGTGCGGGGAGAAAGAGAGGTGCCCCCCACCTCTTTCTGCTGGCAAAAACAGAGTGGAAGGAAATGAGAAGGTCCTTCTCCCTCCCTCACAGCACTCCTTCACAGGGCCAACTGAACAAACATTCTTTCAGATGAGTTCCTCCAATGTACATCTAACTGTGAATGGGGTACATATGAGTCATGTGCCACGACCCACACATGTTGAGCATACAGTATAAGTTGGCCCTCAGAGACAGTAATTTGTTGGCCATCATAGACAATCAAAGGGTCTTGGCTCAGTTTCTTTCTGCAACTAATTTGAAATAGCAGAAGATGGGGAAAAAGTCCTCTAATACCCAGATGCAAACAGTAAAATAGTGCTTCAGTGTGCTTCTATAAGTATCAACTAACCACCAGTAGAGACCCCCTCACCTCTGCAGGAGTATACCGTATACCCTGCAGCTGTGGACAAGTTTACATCGGGACCACAAAGCGTAGCATTCAGACAAGAATAAAAGAACATGAAAGACACTGCAGACTTGGACAACCTGAAAAATCAGCAATGGCTCAACATAGCCTAACTCAAACAGGGCACAGTATCTTATTCCAGGACACCAAAGTACTGGACAACACTTCCAACTACTTTGTCAGACTGCACAGGGAAGCCATTGAAATTCACAACCATAAGCAAAACTTCAACAGGAAAGAAGAAACCTTAAGAATGAACAGAGCATGGTTTCCAGTTCTGAAAAACACCAGGCTAACAAAACATTTTATCCCCGACATCAAGTACCAATTCATATGCAAAAGAACCTCCTCAGGATACAGTGAAGCCTCCCGCCATTAGCATTCCACACCCTGGGAAACTCTTACAGGATGACTCAGCTCAACCCCACCCCTCCTGAGTAGATACAAATGACCTACATCTTTTCCACACTGTGACACTGAGAGACCTCTGTCTTTTGGTGCTACACCTCTGAAGGTGCCAGCCATAGCTGCTGGCGAAACGTCAGGAACTACAATGCCAAGACCACGGCAATACAGCCCGGAAAACCCACAACAACCATCGTTCTCCGGCCGTGAAAGCCTTCGACAATACAACCACCTATTTATTCAGAGCTATAGTTCTGATCCTTTATTAGAACCTCTTCATCTATCAGTGATCCAAACCTCATCTCTTCAATCAGCATCTTTTCATGGCACAGTTTATAGAGTACTTGATAAGCTTCATTTTAAACTGTTTTGTTCCTAGTTGTCCCTCATTGCTTCTGTTCCCATTGTAGAGTCCAAGACTTGAGTAGTATGCTGCCTAGGATGGCATGCAAAATCCTACTATCAATGACATTTTAAATGTGCACAATTTGCCGGCCTCTAGTTAAGACCTATTCTTTTCTGACATTCACCATTATTAAGCACTGCATTTTGGGAGATATCTTCACATTCACATTCACGTCTACACAAAAATAGGCTACTCCAAGTCAGATTTTTGCAGTTCTAATAAGAAGTATGTGCAGTTCTGAATCACTAGTCAAGAAAGCAGAAAACAAATGCATTTGTTCAACATACATGTTGAAATGTTCAACATGTTCAACATCTCTCTCAAAATGTCTTGGTTTTTATTTTGAACTTGAAGTTCCTGCTGGCCTCATCTTCAGAACATGGTTCCAACAATTTTGTAACTAGGAGGGAAATGCAATCTCCATCTATGTTCAGAGCCATTTTCCTTCCTGAAAAAATTCAGAGAACTAATAAATAGAACTGATCAACTAAGGATAGTGATGGCTTTGATTATTCATTGGGAACACAAAGAAGACAAGCCCAAAAGTATGTATGCAAACAAAAAAATACAGAAGAATTCTATAGCAGTGTATGCTATGAATGCATATGAGTGCATGGTTAAAATTCTCCTCTGCATTTCTGTCTGCAGAAATTAAAACAGAAATGAGCCATCCTACCAGGGTCTAGTGATCAAACTAGGGCTGATGCCGGCACATGAGCATGGACTGGCTGTAGTGTGAATATGTGTTAACGTTTACCTCTTTTTGTGTGTCCAAAGGTAGCAGCAGAGGAACTCAGGAGGATTAGCACAAGGAATTGTATGTTGCTATACACAAATGACTTCCAGTGCAATCTTTAGCAAAGTGACAGTCTTCTAAGCCTATTGACTTCAATGGGCTTTGAAACATGAAACTTGTTAGGATTGCAGTGTTAATTAGTAAGATCATGTGGTATTGATAATATATTGAGTCTTAATAGATCAATAAGAATTGTCATTCAATTAGCATGTGCTCAGCCCTAATGAGTTCCGGGTCTGGCAATGACCAGAATTCGCATTTGTACATGCAGGAACATCAGAATTTATCTTGTTTCAGAATTCTCTAGATAGAAGCCATGTTGTTTCAAGGGCTTTCTTGGTGAAACATAGCAAAGATGTTCATATTAGTGAGAACACAGGTTTGATTTGAAGATATATGGCAGAACACAACTGAGGACTAGAAATTGCTTGGATTTTGGGGATAGGGATCTATCTCCTCTGGTTCCAGGGCTGCTGCCAGGACCTGGGGCCAAGCACAGTGGGCACCTCGGCTGAGGTCTCACACAGTAATATTAGTGCCTGATCTGGTCAGGTCTGTGGGAGTGGTGGGCTAGGGCTCTAGCCCCTCTCTCCCTCCCTCGGGTTCCAGGGCTGCTGCCAGGCCCTGGGACCAAGCTCAGTGGGCACCTCGGCTGAGGGCTCACACAGTATTATTAGTGCCTGATCTGGTCAGGTATGTGGGAGTGGTGGGCTAGGGCTCTAGCCCCTCTCTCCCTCCCTCGGGTTCCAGGGCTGCTGCCAGGCCCTGGGACCAAGCTCAGTGGGCACCTCGGCTGAGGGCTCACATTATTATCAGTACTTGATCTGATCAGGCTTCTGGGAGTGCTGATGGGCTTGGGCTGTAGCCCCAGCCTCTGGTTCCAGGGCTGCTGCCAGGACCTGGGGCCGAGCTCGGTGGGCACCTCGGCTGAGGACTCACACAGTATTATTAGTGCCTGATCTGGTCAGGTCTGTGGGAGTGGTGGGCTAGGGCTCTAGTCCCTCCCTCCCTATGGTTCCAGGGCCGCTGCCAGGCCCTGGGGCCAAGCTCAGTGGTCACCTCGGCTGAGGGCTCACAGTGTCATCTCCTTTTCTGTCCTCCTTAATTCTAGTTTGGTGGCACAATGAGTCTTTCTGTTGTGTTGGCCACAAAGGGTGGTCGTGACATGAAGTGCGATGGCAGTCCTCCTGGTTTACTTGTGGAAAGCAGTAGTGGGTGTGGCTTGGAGGCAGCAGAGAGTCCTCCTGCTCCCCCAAATTCACCTGTGGGGGCTGTGGAGGAGGCCAAAGAGGTCTTTGCGCAGGGGGGAGAGGATCTCTCTCAACATTTTGAGGAGGGGTGGGTGGGCGATGGATCCCTGGAGGAATGGTTTATGTTTTATGAAAGATCCCTCCCGTCCCCATCCCAAACTCAGTGGTGTCCCCACCTGCAGTCCACCCCTCACCCCGTCGTCCGTGGCCAGCTCCGCAGTGCAGCCTGTAACCATTTGTCCTCCTTCCCCTGGGACAGTTAGCAGTCCAGGTTTCAACGCCTCCATATGGAGGCACTTTTGGGCCCTTCCTGATGACCCCTGTGTGGTGCAGTGCCATGCCTGTGATGTCCTGGTGCACACGGGCAAATACCCAAAGCACCTGTCTTTGACACTCCTGACTCGGCACCTGAAGACGCACCACCCGAACCTGTCTCCCTCCTCGCCCAATGGAACATCCATTGGGGGGAGAAAGGGGGCGACCAGCTCTTCTGAGTGGGGATCAGTGGGAGGGTCACTTTTCCTTGAGAGTGATGCTGGTGGGAGCAGAGCGCTCCTGCAGGCTGTGCTCATGGAGGTTGTCCCCTCGGGGTCTGGGACAGAGCTGCTTAGAACCTTGAGGTTGAGGGCTCATGAGGTGGGCCTTCACATCTTGGCAGAGATGATTGCCTTACATGGCTTGCCCATAACCATCATGGAGAGTGTGGGGTTCCTCAGGCTACTAAAACATTTCACCCCTTGGTTCTCCCATGGTGTCGCTGCATACCCTTGCCTCTTGAGTCCTGAGGGTATCTCGAATGAGGGCTGGCATGTTTGGGTCAGGTTTAACCAGGCCCACTCCCACTGCTAACAGGCTTCTGAGACCTTGATAGGTCTTCCTGGCACAGCCAGATCACCATGACACCTCCTTTCTGCAAAGGCAGGAAAGTGGGTGATGCTGGCAGCAGCCTCCTTTGGGCACTTGCGCAACAGCTCAGGAGATGTTGCACATATATTTGAGCCACATGGTGCCCCTATCCATTGCAAATGCTGAGCCCTCTGAGCAGGGGGGGGATGGGTCCCTCAACTCATGTCCTTCCCACAAAGGCAGGAAGGTGGTCGATATCAGCTGCTGCTGTCCCATTTCTGTCTCTCCCTCTCTGGAACCACTCTGACCCATCCAAGCAATGTCTCAAGTCCTGCCCATCCCCTTCTTTCTGAAAAGGCAGGACGGCAGGTCATGTCAGCCACTGCTTCATGAGGGACTATCCTGTTACTGCTCCCTCCTTGGTCACGAGGGACAGCTCAGCTGAAATCATGCAGCCGATTGTACCATATAGGGATACAGTCGGTTGCACAGCATGGCAGCTCCCCTGTCAACGGGACTGACTGGACCCCTTTCAGCCAGGTGAAAATTTGTCCTGCAACTCCCATCCTTTCTGCAAAAGCAGGAAGGTGGGTGATGCTGGCTGCTGCCAGATAAATCCTCAAGGGGACCCTTGGGTGAGGCCCCACAGTTGCTGGGGGATCTTGCCACTTTCCCTCCAAATGACATGTGAATGCTACAAATAGATACAGAGTTGGACAGAACAAGATAGCCGGATAGATAGAAAGATGGACTGAAAAACAAAAGCAAAACATTATAAAAAGATTGATACACAAGCATACATATAGATGAAGATAGAGAAAGGTATGTAGAAAATGATATAGTTATAGAAAGAGAAAAAGACAGCAAGCGATAGAAAGAAATAGGAAAGGGCAGATATACCTAGAAAGATAAAGATTCAGATAGATTGTGGTGGAAACACATAGAAAGAAACAGATAGAGATAGAAAGTTACGAATAGACAGCGAGAGGGAGATACAGAGAAACAGATAGAAAGGGGTACACAGATATCAACTGTTCTAGATCTAGAAACAGAATGCGAATGCAACAAATAGAAACAGAATCAAACAGAACACGACATATCCATAGATAAAAGGATTGAAAATCAAAAACAGAGAAAGATACAAACATTAGAGAATATATAAGTATAATGAACATACACTAGAATGTATGTACATACTTTAGAGAATGTATGTTAACAGTTAGAGAATTGTATGTAGAAAACGATAGAGATAGAACTAGAAAGAGAGAGGACATCACCCACTTTCCGGCCCTTGCCGAGAATAAATGTGTGCTCCTTTGAGGCAAGGCAGTTGCTGGGGGATCTTTCCACTTCCCCTCCAAATGACATGTCCTCCCCCTCCCATCCTTTCTGGCAAGGCAGGAAGGTGGGTGATGCTGGCTGCCGCCAGAGAAATCCTCAGGGAGACCCTCGGGTGAGGCCCCGCAGTTGCTGGGGGATCTTCCCACTTCCCCTCCAAATGACATGCGAACGCTACAAATAGATACAGAGTCGGACAGAACAAGATAGCCAGATAGATATACAGGATGGATTGAAAAACAAAAACATTAGAAAAAGATCAATACACAAATATACATATAGATGAAGATAGAGAAAGGTATGTAGAAAACGACATAGTTATAGAAAGAGAAAAAGAGAGCTAGAGATAGAAAAAAAAGGAAAGGGCAGATATACATAGAAAGATATTGATTCAGATAGATACTGGTGGAAACACATAGAAAGAAACAGATAGAGATAGAAGTTTACGAATAAACAGTGAGAGAGAGATACAGAGAAACAGATAGAAAGGGGTACACAGATATCAACTGTTCTAGATCTAGACACAGAATGCGAATGCAACAAATATTGAATCGAACAGAACATGACACATACATAGATAAAAGGACTGAAAATAAAAAACAGAGAAAGATACAAACATTAGAGAATGTATAAGTATAATGTATATACACTAGAATATATATGCAAACATTAGAGAATGTATGTTAACAGTTAGAGAATGGTATATAGTTAGAGAATTGTATGTAGAAAACGATAGAGATAGAAATAGAAAGAGAGGGGACATCACCCGTCTTCTGGCCCTCACTGGGAAAACGTGCGAGCTCCTGTGAGGCCTGGTGGGCGGGCACATGGGCGGTGCCGCCGGTGAGCAGCCAGACCCCCCACCCACTGAGGGGAGGTGGCACACCACCGCCTCCCCATGCCCACCAGGCCCGGCAGCCACCATCATCACCCACCTTCCGGCCTGTGCTGGGAATAAACACACGCTTCTCTGAGGTCTGGCGGGCAGGAACATGGGGGGTGCCACCAGTGAGTGGCCATACCCCCCACCCCCTAGAGGGGAGGCAGCCCACCTTCAAGTACACCCCTTGTACACTGGGCCAACGTCAACTGGTGGCTCTAATTGTATCGAGTGGGAGTTTCCTGGGGGCCTCGGATTGGAGAGGGTATAACTCCAAGACCCCTATTGCAATCTTGACCAAACTTAGTTGCTGGCTGGAGGAGAGCCAGGTAAACACTGCCTGTGAATATGGGCTCTCTACATCCAACAGGGGCCGTTCTGAGCCCCATGAACCACGAACCCCGAACAGGTTCATCAGCGGGAAATGTTCGTTTTGGTTTGTTAGTTTGGGTTTGTCGGCTGTACCGAACCACTAACCGTGGGTTTGTTATTTTGGGGGGGTTCATGCCCATGTCTATATTTGAGTTCCTATTGTACTGTGCCACGTACAGTTTTAAAATGACATGCATTTGTTTCCTTTAAGAAAGCTCCATGTATGCATTATCTATTACTTATTATGAGTGCATGAATTTCTGAAATTGTGATGGAAAATAGCTAAAGTGATATGTTATATTTCTTTTAAAAACTGATTATAAGGTTGGATTAACACCATTTAATTATTGTTTCCTCAACTGACAGAGAAAGTTTTCTGTCTTAAAACTTCTGACTTAAAACTTCTTAGACTTTGCTCTTGTTTTCTTTTTTTCCAAAGTTGTAGTTCATACTGTGCAAAATGATCTCCAAATGTAGGCTTGCCCCAATAATGTCTAGATTGTGCATCACCACTGGTTTTAAACCACCAAGGGTCTTCTGCCATTGCCCCCCTTCCCCCCTCCAACCCCCTTTCTCCTATCTAGAGTTATTTTCAATATTGGCAACCAGCCTGAGGCAAAAGGCCCAGTCACTAGACTGCCAGAATAAACAGGGTATAGAACAGCCTTCCCCTTTGGCAATTTAAGCTACCCCCTCCTGCTTAACACATAATTGAGACAGATCTGCATTTGGGAAGATAGGTTGGCCAAAGTTTATTGCCAGGAAAAAGTGCTCAGCTGATAATCCTGGAAACTGAAACGCCTATAGCATATAATAATGAATGGCTGGTCACACAAATCTCCATAACACCACTGCAATTGTAAATCTCAGTTCTCTTTGGATTTTAGCTTATTACACACATGCCAAGATTACAGACAAGGGAAAAATTTGCAGTGGGCTTAGTGAATTGAATATCTCATTATCCACCTTTCCCATCTCGAGCTACAATACTGGCCAAACTGATCTGTGTTGCAAAGTGTTCCAAAGCACAGTAGCCTTTCTGCAACAAAATAATAGGACAAACAATGCAATATGAAGCAACTGATGACAGGGTGGGGGTAGCCATAGATTTTCTGCAAACGGCCAATGGACAAGTCCCATTGTCACAGCTGAGTAGCAGCTACCTACTTTCTAACTTTTTGACCTCCGTTCTTCATTTCTTCCTCCCTCCATAGACAAAGGGGAAGTTGTTAATGGCTGCTAGACAAAGGGCTGCTAGACAAGGGGCTGTTGTCTAGCAGAAGCCCCATGTACTCACTTTTCCACAGTCTGAAGGTTGAGAATAAAGAGCCATTTCAAAGACTGCAGTGGGTTATAAGGGAGTGTGAAAGAGAAAAAGTCTTTAGATCTGATCCAAGATTGGTGGTATTTTCCTGTACTGATATTTGGTGGCAGTGTTGTAGCATCTGTAAGTAGGTAGGCTTGCCATTTGCCTGCTGACAGTGGGTAACTTCTTTCCTCCACTCTAAATCTATGTATATAAAGACAAGAGTCCTAACAGGCTCATCAACACCCAGCCCAAACCCCTGGACCTAGAAATGTGAAATTTGGGCAAGACGTTCCTTTTGTGATGTAGAGGCTCACTAAGAAGGAATTTTAAGAAATTCAGCCCCTAAGGGGATAAAAGGGGTCAAATGGGTTTTCCCATAGGGATACAGCTTCCCTGTGTGGCTGGCAGGCTTCTCCTCCCCTGCCAACTGCCAACTCAGCCACTCTTCCCTCATTGGGTTAGCTTTCAGGGTCATTTGCATATAGGGCCAACATTCTAAACAGTTGCTAAGAGAGCCATTGAATGTGTCCTGAGGTAAAAAGCACCTTACAGTCTTCCCTTAAAAGTTCACTAGGGTTGCCAATCTCCCTGAGATGTAGAGTTGTCAACCTCCAGGTGGTGGCTGGAGATCTCCCAGAATTACAACTGATCTTCAGGTGACAGAGATCAGTTCCCCAGCAGAAAATGGCTGCTTTGGAGAATGGGCTCTATGGTATTATACCATTCTAAGGCCCCTCCCCAAATGCCACGCTATCCAGGCTCCACTCCCAAAATCTCGAGGAATTTCCCAACTTGTACCTGGCAACCCTACTGTGATGCCTGCCTGCTTGCACCTGCCACTCTCTGGTGGTTCAGTTGTGGAACTCTGTGTTCTGAGGTAAAAATGAGGTCTAGAAACTGCAGGCAGTTGAAGAAAGACATTACAAGACTCCTGAATAGGGATTTTATATAAAAGTCAGTATGGAAACTGAGTTTTTGAATGTTCATGGGGAGATAGTGCATGACCTTTCTAGGGGCCATTTCAATGTGAACCTTTCACATGAACCTGTCAAAGTGCCCAACACACCACCCCTCCCTCAGTCCAACTTCACCTCACACCTCTTGCAGCCATCACCTTTTTACTGCCCCCAGAAGCCTCCTGGCAGACATTGTGCAGGATACACCATGCTAAAAGGAGGAAGGGTTTTTTTGAGGCACTGAGCATAACCCTCAAAGATGTCAGGGGCTACAAGAGAGTGATGCGGGGAGTCACTGGGTTGCTGGCTGGAGACTTCTGGCAGACTCTGCCAGTAGTCCCAAGGGGAACGCGAGCTGACGAGGTTATTGTGTGGGTAAAAGCATCGTATCTGTGGCCCCTCATCAGGAAACTCTCACTAAGAAAGAACAAAGGTACAAGGCTACAATGTCTATATACCAATGCCCAAAGTATAGGCAATAAGAAAGAAGAGCTTGAGCGTCTATTGCAAACAGAGGGCTACGATATAGTAGGAATTACTGAGACTTGGTGGGATGATTCCCATGACTGGAATGTGCTAGTGGATGGGTATGAGTTGTTCAAGAAAAACCAGAAGGGTAGAAGAGGAGGTGGAGTGGCGTTGTATGTGAGGAGAGGGCTTGATTGTCAAGAAGTTATGGAGAATGGGGCGGACAGCCCAGTGGAAAGCATATGGGTAGAAATAAGGGGAGGAAGGACAAAGGGTATTATTGTTGGAGTCTGCTACAGACCACCTGACCAGCGAGAAGAATTGGATGCTGCCCTCTTTGAACAGATTGGTAGAGTATCCAGACATCAGAACCTTGTAGTTATGGGAGACTTCAACTTCCCTGATGTGTGCTGGGAGACAGGCTCAGCAAAGCGTCATGAATCACGCAATTTCCTGACCTGCCTGGCCGATAACTTCCTTTTTCAAAAGGTGGAGGAAGCTACAAGGGGCTCAGCCATACTAGGCTTGATATTAACCAACAGGGAAGAATTGGTAGATGAGATGAAGGTGGTGAGGACCTTATGGGGAAGTGACCATGTCCTCTTTGAATTAAAGTTGCTGTGGGGGGCCAAGGAAGTTCGTAGCCAGACTTGTAGGTTAGATTTTCATAGGGCCAACTTCAATGAACTCAGAGGCTTGATGAGAGTCATTCTGTGGGGGAGTGTGCTGGAAGGGAAAGGAGCGAGTGAAGGGTGGGCCCTTCTCAAACACGAGCTTTTGCAAGCTCAAGCCCTCACTATTGCAGCAAGACGGAAACATGGTAAGGGCTCCAAGAAACCGATGTGGATGTACAGAGAGCTCCAGAATAAGCTAAGGGAGAAAAAGGAAATGTTCAGGAAATGGAGAGAAGGACAGACCTCTAAAGAGGAGTATATGAGGGTTACTAGGTACTGCAGATCAGCCATCTGAGAGGCCAAAGCTCAGTACGAGCTGGGTCTGGCCAGGAGGGCTCGCTACAATAAGAAAAACTTCTAAAGATATGTGAGAAGCAAATGCAAGGTAAAAGAGGCAATTGGACCGCTGTTGGGAGTAGATGGAGAAACTCTGATGCAGGACAGAGAAAAAGCAGACAGGCTTAATGACTTTTTTGCCACTGTTTTCTCCCTGAAGAACTCATCTAGAGATAGAAAATGTGGCAGGACACCTGAGTGGCTAATTGACATTGACAGAGAGGTTGTGGAGAGGCATCTGGCAGCACTGGATGAATACAAATCCCCTGGGCTGGATGGGGTGCACCCAAGAGTGCTGAAAGAACTTTCTAGAGAACTTGCAGAACCCCTGTCCATCATCTTCAAGGCCTCCTGGAGGACTGGGGATGTGCCACAAGATTGGAGAAGAGCAAATGTTATCCCAGTCTTTAAGAAAGGGAAGAAGGATGACCCGGGAAACTACAGGCCGGTCAGTCTGACTTCTGTTGCTGGGAAAATATTAGAATAGATTTTAAAGGGATGGATCTGTAAGCATCTGAAGGCCCGCTCAGTGATCTGGGGAAGTCAGCATGGTTTTGTCCCTAACAGATCTTGCCAGACCAACCTGGTTTCCTTCTTTGATCAAGTGACCAGCTTACTGGATCGTGGGAACTCTGTTGACGTGATTTATCTGAATTTCAGTAAAGCTTTTGATAAGGTCCCCCATGACATTCTGATGGGCAAACTGGAAGACTGTGGACTGGACTATAGGACAGTTCAGTGGATAGTGAACTGGTTAGTGGACCGCAACCAAAGAGTGGTGGTCAATGGCGTTTCATCAGATTGGAGGGAAGTGTCCAGTGGGGTGCCGCAGGGCTCGGTTTTGAGCCTGTTACTTTTCAATATTTTTATCAATGATCTGGATGAAGGAGTGGAAGGGCTGCTCATTAAATTTGCTGATGATACCAAATTGGGAGGAGTAGCAAACACCCAAGAAGATAGAATTAAATTTCAACAAGACCTGAATACTCTGGAGAAGTGGGCAGCTGTGAATAGGATGCAATTCAACAAAGACAACTGCCCAGTATTACATCTGGGCCACAAAAATGGGAAGCACAAATACTGGATGGGGGATACACTTCTGGGCAGTAGTATATGTGAAAGGGATCTTGGGGTAAGAGTAGACTGTAAACTAAATATGAGCAGTCAGTGTGATGCGGTGGCAAAAAAGGCGAATTCAATCTTGGGTTGTATCAAAGGGGCCATAGCGTCGAAATCGCAGGAGGTCATAGCCCCTCTCTATACTGCCTTGGTCAGGCCACACCTGGAGTATTGTGTGCAGTTCTGGAGGCCTCACTTCAAAAAGGATGTGGCCAAAATCGAGAGGGTGCAGAGGAGAGCGACAAGAATGATCAGGGGTCTGGAGACTGATCCCTACGAGGAAAGGCTGAGGGCCTTGGGAATGTTTAGTTTGGAGAAGAGGAGATTGAGGGGGGTCATGATTGCTCTCTTTAAATATTTGAAAGGCTGTCATTTGGAGGAGGGCAAGGAGCTGTTCCAGTTGGCAGCAGAGGGTAGGACCCAAAGCAATGGGCTTAAATTACATGCACAAAGGTACCGGTTGGATATTAGGAAGAACTTTTTCACGGTCAGAGTAATTCAAAAGTGGAATCAGCTGCCTAGGGAGGTGGAGAGCTCCCCCTCACTGGCAGTTTTCAAGAAGAGGCTGGATGAATACTTGTCAGAGATGCTTTAGGCTGATCCTGCACTGGGCAGGGGGTTGGACTACATGGTCTGTATGGCTCCTTCCAACTCTATGATTCTATGAACGTAAGGATACACTTGAGAGACAAGGTGTCTGCTAGGGAATTCTCTGAACTCTAACTAAAAATAGAGAACAAAGATTACCCTGAGTTCAAGGGAATGGTGACCATACCTGCAGATTTGGGCACACTAGTGACAACCCTAGCAGACCTAACAGCCACATCACTGTATCGGAGTTGTCCATGGACTGGTTGTGCAAGTGTGCCATTCTGATCCCCAGGAATGACAAGGCTGCCATCATTAATGAAACACAACTCCCTCAAAGGGGAAGAAATGGAGTACAGGTCTGGGGACTCAGTGGGGCAAGTGGATGACGAGGCCCACTACCCCATGGAGTTTCTCAACACACTCAACCCTCCTGGCTTCCCAGACCACAAGCTTCTCCTCAAAGTGGGGGTTCCAGTGATGCTGCTCCAGAACCTCAGCCCACTCAAACTCTGCAATGGCACCAGACTATGAGTGAAAGACTCCACAGGAACATCATTGAGGCCACATTGTTCACCGGCAGTTTTCGGGGTGTGTGTGTAGGTGTTTATACCCCATATACCACTCATATCATCAGAGAACCCCTTCAAATTCAATAGACTGCAGTTCCCTTTCAAGGCCTGTTTTGCTATGACAATGAACAAGTCCCAGGGGCAGACACTGAAGGTGGAAAGAATTGACTTGAGGGAGTATTGCTTCTCACATGGCCAGTTCTACATGGCCTGTTCCAGAGTGAGCTCACCCAGCAGCCTGGTGATCCTAGCATCTGAGGAGGAAACTACCAATGAGGTCTACAAAGAGATCCTTCAGTAAAAAAAAAAGATTGAAAGTATTTTTCACTTTATTTATTGCACTACAATCTTTTCCTTTTAAAATCTCTTTAATAAATGTTACATTTCAAAATGCACTTCATCAGTTTTTGACATCAACACGCTTCGCTTTATTCAAACACCTTTGTGAAGCTCGGGTACTATGCTATTATACTACAAAACCAACTCCCCCCCCCCAAAAACCCCCACAAACCAAAAAATGTTACATACCCATAAGTATTATAACTGGATTTAAAGCAGTTAAATACTGTAGCGAAGCATGGGTAATCCTCAATAATTTGAGGAGGAGGACAAAATGGGGGAAGGTCTACACAGATGACAACATTCTACGAATTTCCCCAATCTCTATGGTAAAGACTATAGGAGTTGTAGGGATTCCTAAAATGTCTCCCAGAAATGATGTCACATCGTCCATATCTCCACTCAGAAATGAATCACGTCCTCAGTGATGCTCTAGGCACTACTCCCCAAATCTTTTGGCATTTGCTGGTGCAAGGTTGGCTACTCTAGTTGAAGGATAGATATAGATAAACAAATTAAAGCTGCATCTAGTAAAGACAGAGAGCATCTGCTCTTCAAAGAGTAGTGGTCAATTTATTTAATGATTTGATAGAAGACATTTGTGTACTGAGAAGCTACTGATACACATTTGTTTCCAGTGTCTTCTATTGGCTAGGATGTTCTATATGGATCACAAGTCTTAAGTGTTGCTCAGCACTGATCTAGATCCTGTCAAAGGCTGAAAAGGTGTCATAGAAAGGTATTTGTCCTAGTTGCTCCTTCCTGGAGAAACTCTACTCTCAGTTAAAGGGTCTGTACAAGTTTTCTGTGGTTCCCTGTGGAGTTGTAATGTCTGCATCTATCTCCTGGAACCAGTATGGTGGCATATGCAGGATCTCCAGAGAGTTGAGCAACAGTTCTGAGGAACAGTTATCTATGGCTGAGGTTGTGAACAAAAAAAACCCCTCAGGAATAGACATTAGTATAAGTGAAGAACAAGGTGTTAGGATCCCTTGGGATTTTTTCTGCTCCTTGCCTGTAGAATCTCTGAGAGGAATTGCCTTTGTGGCTACTTTCCAAAATGACTCAGGAGCCTTCCCTACCCTCAGGGTCCTACAAGTCCTCCTTTGCAGATGTAGGAGTAATTCTGAACCATGCTATAGTGACTAGGTGAGGCAAATTGTCCTAGAATGATGTTGCTGTCTGGATAATAAAACCATCATGTTGGAAGCAAGAATTAGTATTATCCTCCCCAAATAGCAGTCAAATTAAAATTAGAAATCCTTTCTATGAATGCTCAGCTCCTTTGTTTATCAGTGTGAGGACTTGGAAAGCCATACCTGCTTCCAATAAAGTGGGATAATAAGAAAATCCTGTACTAAACAAAAATGACCTTACAGATCAGGCTCAAATATTGCTCATCATGATTACTATATTATCTGTATTAACGTTCATGAAAAGAACAGGTAATGCCTGAAGACCACTGTGCATACTCCAGGATATCATTATTTTGACCTTACAAATCCCTGGCAGTGTGAATTCACTTTTGTCAAGGAAGATGGAAGGTAGAGGGGGGGAGGGAAATCTAGTGATATGCCTGTTAATGTATAGCTATAATGCTGATCCACACTGTAGCATCATTTCGGTGTCTTGTTAAGCGGCTCACATGCTGTAAGTAGTGACATGATGTTAGAGCAGCAGCGGCCATGGCCCCCATTCCTAAACACTTATATGCTGGTGCAGCAGCCTTTGACACTGAATCATACTATTCCTTTGGACCAGAACCTACAGGTTGAAATTAAAAGAGTTTTCGGCTAAACATTAGGAAGAATTTCCTGATAGAGCAGTCCCTCAGTGGAACAGGCTTCCTGAGGAGGTGGTGGGCTCTCCTTCTTTTGAGGTTTTTAAGCAGAGTCTAGATGGCCATCTGACAGCAATGCTGATTCTGTGAACCTAGGCAGATCATGAGAGGGAGGGCTGGAAGGGTTACTCCAGTGCTTAGTTCTCATGGCCCCTTCTTACAAGCCCAGGGCAATGCTGATCACCACTTTGCGGTCAGGAAGCAATTTTCTCCAGGCCAGTTTGGACAGGAATCCTGGAGGGGTTTTTTGCCATCTTCTGGGCATGGAGCAGGGGTCACTGGAAATGTCAGTGGGAGGTAGTTGTGAATTTCCTACATTGTGCATGAGGTTGGACTAGATGACCCTGGTGGTCCCTTCCAAGTCTATGATCCTATGATTCTCCAGTTTTCCACTCAAAAACAGATTTTTCTGGAGGAAGTGTCTTGTTTGTTGATAATGTTATAGATAAATGTGACTATTGCTAAAGGATGTAGATGAGCAGACTTGGCATTACATGTCTTGTTAGCCCAGAAGCAAATAAATTAGAAGTAACTAGTGAAGAGGGAGGGGGACAGAGAGAAAAGTGGGTGATAAATAAGCAAGGAAGAAAATCAGGCAGGAGATTGTAAGAAAAAAATATGGATTTGAAATTAGCCACCATGAAAGGTAGGAAACTGCTTGAAGCAAACATCTCAAAAAAATTTCCAGAAAAATCTAAGTGAAGAAAAATTGATAAGTTACTGATTCTGTAACTACCACTGTAATAAGCTGTTAAAATATATGGCAGTTTTTTAACAAGTGTAAAATGTACAAAAAGGTTTATCTCCTCTACCATGATGGCTTTTTCTAGTTTCTCTTGACTTAATCTCAGATTTAGACCCATTATGTCTTCTTTGATATCTGCTGCTTTGTACAATATTGATGATTTCATCTGTATTCTCTTGTTCTTGCTCTCTAATGAGTCCTTCCAATCCTATTCCTGACAGTTCTTTTCTCCCCTTTCCTTCATTCTCCTTAAGTGAGCAAAATGGCTTTGCTCCAGGCATCTTACTTTCTTCCTGTACATCATTCATATCACATAACCTTAACAAGATTTTACAAAGACATCTCATCACTATTGACCCTCTGCCTCTGTCTCCGTGTGTGTTTTTTATTCTCTCCATTCAGCACTGTTTTCTCTCTATGTTTCTGACACCTACTCATTTTACTATCAATTTTAAAACATTAAACCCAGCTCTTTCTAGCTCCCTTTCAAACCTTTTATCATCCTCTACTCGCTCTTCCACTCCTGGCAGTTTGCCATCTTTCCTGTCAGTCATACCCATCAGCATAGATGTTGCCTGATTCCCTTCTCATTGTTGCTTGTTCAAGACTATCATAGACCCACCAAATCTAACATATATTATATTAATTAAGATATAGCTTTATTAAAAGGCTGATCTGCAGCAGTAAGTTGCTACATAACGGCTTCTTCCCTTCATTTTCAGTGCATATTACCTTAAAGCAAAAAGATCTCTCTCACAGCCTTCATTGTTCAGGCAAGCTTACGCTGGTTGAAACCAGAGTGCATCACTTGCACTCCCTCTCTCATGTTTACCTCTCATTTTCCTAATGATCTTGGAGTGGTATGCATGGTTTTATTTCATCTTTGCAACAACACTGTGAGGTGAAATCAGTTGAGAGATCATGGCCATTGTATGAGCTTCATGACTGCCAGGATTTGAACCTGGGTCTCACCAGTTCTAGTCTAACTCCAACTAGTACACCACAATGGTTCACTGTACATAAATAATATGACTACCCTACCATGCCAGTCAGCACTGAGGTTTTGTGATGCTGATCAATTGCAAGGGCTGTTCCTTCACCAGTTTTCTCCAGATTAGTCTGCCATGCTAGGATAGCTTGGGTAGGTAAATTATCTTTCACAAAAGAATAAATTAACACAAATCTGACATAAAAAATGGCAATATCGAAAAACCAATAGGAGAACACCAATCTACCAGGACATTCCATCAAGTACTTAAAGGCCACCATAGTTCAACAAGAAATATTTCCAAACCAAAATCCAACAGGAAGCTGCTAAATTGGAATTCATATGTTAATTTGACTCAGTCAGACTTGGATTGAATAGCGACTCTGGATGGTTATCTCATTATCAGAAGTAACTGCCTTCAGGCATTCCATTCAGGTTCAGAAATGGAGGGAAGGGGTCACACCCAGCCTGGATTGCAACTGATTTACATTTTCATGGCCCTCACTCCTTGCACCTTCTCCCCCTCCCCTCCTATATATCTCTGGCCAGTTTCTTCATACTCTCCATGCATCTGACGAAGAGAACTGTGGTTCTCGAAAGCTTACGCTACAATAAAGTTGGTTAGTATTAAAGATGCTACTGGACTCTTTACTATTTCACATTTTGTATGCCTTGTTTGCCCTAAACTCATATTTTTCCTGTATATTAAACTAATAGTTGGGGGTCCAACCTAAAGGTCATCATGCCTCTCTTTGATTTTACAACTTTGGACTTCCAGAGTGAATGAGGTGAGCCCACCTTGTGGCCTGCATCCTCTGGGAGTCTGTGAGGTATGGGGAAATGCTCTTTCCAAGACTTAAAAGCTAGGTAGAAAACCAGCAGGAGAAGGACAGTTGATTCAGTTGGCACAACAAATGCACACTGCAATTTGGACCCCCCCCCTCCACATTGCAAAACCACCAGCCAGTGTTAGCACAAATTTCTGCAGGCAACTGAGAAAAAGGCCCCAGAAATGTTTCTTTGCCACTGGGATAGGAAGACTCAGAAAAAGATATTAGGGAAAGTAGAGAATCGCACACCATATGTCACAGAGGGAAACCCACAGAAACAGCCAAATGAAGCTACAGAATGCTATTGTGTAATATTCCATTCCATTGCTTCAGTTTGCTACTAGTTCAAGACTGTCCTTTGCTTCAGTTTAGTTTTGGTGACTCTGGTGTGATGTTAGTCCTCATGGGGAACAATGAGGAGTGGTTGGTCAGCCTGCTCAAGAGGCACTGAGGTTTGGGCAGGGTGTCAGTTTAGTTCTGTTGGGCTTCCCCACGGATGAGCTTGCATTTGAGAGTGCACCTTGGCTGTGACATCCTTGCCTGTGCATATGTGTTCCTGGGAAAGAACTTGTAAAAGTTGTCATTACTGGAAACATGGAGAGTGGCCGGTCAGCCTGCTCAGGGGGCACTGCAATATTTTGTGGGTGTGCCTCTGGGCATGGCACCTTTGCTCCATGTGTTTCTGAAGTGGGAGTCAACTTGTACTTTTTCTCTACTGTAGGAACAAATAGAGTGGCTACAGGCACCTTCTTTTGGGAGAGGAGCATAAAGTGGACCCCTGGTGTTCAATCTCCATGAAACTTGGGGGAGGGGTCTTTAGAGGACAGTCAGGAATAGGGCTCCTAAAATTTGGTGGATTTTGCTTGCAAAATGCCATCTCCATCACCCTGGATTATGCCCCATAGTTTTCTCCTTGGGAATAATGGAGATTGGCTGGGGGCACCCTCTTTAAGGGGGGCATAAATTCCCCCTGGGGTCCATTCTTTATGAAACTGGGGGGTCATTAGAAGACAGTTAGGATAAGGTCTCCTGAAAAGTTGGTGAAATTCATTCAAAAATGACGCCCCCACCCCCACCCCGGCCAGGCCACTGGAAAAAAACAAACCAAATTGAGTTTCCTGTAGAAAACAATGGCCAGATTTTACTGAATCTTTAAGAAAGCCAATTTGGTGTAGTGGTTAAGAGCATAGGTCTCTAATCTGAAGAACAGAGTTTGATTCCCCACTCCTCCAGTTGAAGCCAGCTGGGTGACCTTGGGTCAGTCACCGCTTCTAGGAGCTCTCTCTGCCCTACCCACCTCACAGGGTGTTTTGTTGTGGAGATGATAATAATATACTTTGTAAACTGCTCTGAGTGGGCGTTAAGTTGTCCTGAAGGGCAGTGTATAAATCAAAAGTTGTTGCTGTTTGTTGTTGTTGCTATTATTATTATACCAAACCAAACTAGAGAGTTTTTTTCAATTTGATATTATAGAACTGGATTTACTTATTTTTTTTTCCTGTCCGCACCCCTAGCTGGTACTAGAACAACTTCAACAACACTACTACCTGTAGGCCACACTTTATTTATCTACTCACTTGCATACTTGCTTCACCTTTACTCTACCTTTCTTGTTGAGAGTCAAGGCAGATTACACAGTTTAAAAATATATGCTAAGGGTAATAAAATACACCAGCTAGGAGATTCTTCTTAAATCAGTCTTTGTGTGCATCAGAGAGAGAATTCTGGCTAAGTCAAACTGTGTAGAAGCCTGAGAGCCTAATTTAGTCTAAATCGGGCAAATTGTGTGTGTGCCTGGGGTCAGTCTGTATATCTGAGAAAGAGATTCTTTTATATACAATCTATGTCTCTGTGGAGTTTATTTTGTTAGTGATGACTTATGTAGAAAATTACTCTTGTGTGATTGAGTCTGTGAACATACCTTTAAGAAGATATAATTATTTTTGAAACCACTAAACTTAAGAAGTATTCAGAAGCACCTGGGCTGAGGCAAGAGCACATGGTGGAGAGCTGCTGTTAGAAGGTAAGGGGTTGTTGTCTTTCTGCCTTTTGCCCTTTGCCTTTCCCAGCTACTGTGTGAGAAGCTGAGGGTGAGTGGGTTCTGTGTAGCTTGCTAGAGAGTGGTTCTGGTTAAGTTCTGTGTGGGGCTGTTGGGGGCTGAGTGAATTGCTGTTGTTTGCTGCTGGTTGCTGTTGCTCTTAGTTACAAGCCCCACCCCCTAGTGTCTTGGATCCCTGCTGGGCTAGGCAGGAAGAGACCTTTTGAAACAAAAGGCTCCTCCTCACCAGAGGGCGAGAGCTAAAGGGTTCTTGGCCTGTGGCTCTTAGCCTGGGGATCTGCCTGGGGGACCTGAAACTCTGCTGGTATACTGGTTCTGCTGGTACTCTAGGTATATATTTGGAAGGCAATCATGTCTACTGAAGCCCCCTTCGCAGTCACCTGCATGGAGTGTGCCATGTTTGTTTTCCTCCCAGAAGAGAAGACAGGGTTCACTTGCCAGAAGTGTAAGCTGGTCAGAGTTTTGGAAGAAAAGGTTCAGAGCCTGGAGGAGAGGATCACCACCCTTCAGGAGATCAAGCAGGGAGAGGATTTTATTGACAAGAGCCTGGGGGCTCTGCACAGCCAAGAAGAGGAAAGTCAAGGAGGAGAAGAAAGAGTTGATCTCCCTTCTGAGCCTCCTCTCAGATCTACGGTACAAACCCGAAGACGTCAACGAAGAAGATGCTCTGGTCTACTTGAGCTCAAGAATCATTTTGAAGTGCTAGAGATGGCGACGGAGATGAGAGTGGAAGGAGAACCGCAAAGATCTGGAAGAGGGTGTGCAGAAGACATGGGGCCACATGGAAGTGGAAAAAAACCAGAAGGTGGTAGTCGTCGGGGACTCTTTGCTCAGGGGTATGGAACGCCATGTCTCTGGGCCAGATCCCCTATTCCGAGAGATGTGTTGCTTGCCGGGGGCCAGAATTCAGGATATTACCGACCGGCTGCCGAAACTCATCAAGCCTGCTGATAAGTACCCGTTTGTGCTGATTCATGTGGGAATGAAAAACATGGCTGCGAATACTGTTGCAAGAATTAAAGAGGATTATGAAGCTCGTGGAAGGCAGTTGAAAACATTGGGGGCTCAGGTGGTATTCTCTTCTATCCTTCCAGTCACAGAAAGAGGAACACACAGGGAGCGGACCATACTTGAGGTGAATTGTTGGCTGAGTTGGTGGTGCTCGCAGGAGCGCTTTGGGTTCTGGAACCATGGGATAGGTTTTCATAGAGAAGGCCTTCTAGCACATGATGGGCTTCACCTCTCAAGGGCAGGGAAGAAAACATTTGGAACGAACCTGGAGAACTTCATCAGGAGAGCTTTAAACTGATGCCATAATGGGAAGGGGACGATCGACATGGTGATTTCAATGACGAAGTGAAAACAGTGGGCACCCACCTGGGTAGGAAAGGTGAAACAAAGGTACAAGGCTACAAGTGTCTATATACCAATGCCCAAAGTATGGGCAATAAGAAAGAAGAGCTTGAGCTTCTATTGCAAACAGAGGGCTACGATATAGTAGGAATTACTGAGACTTGGTGGGATGATTCCCATGACTGGAATGTACTAGTGGATGGGTATGAGTTGTTCAAGAAAAACCAGAAGTGTAGAAGAGGAGGTGGAGTGGTGTTGTATGTGAGGAGAGGGCTTGATTGTCAAGAAGTTATGGAGAATGGGGCGGACAGCCCAGTGGAAAGTATATGGGTAGAAATAAGGAGAGGAAGGACAAAGGGTATTATTGTTGGAGTCTGCTACAGACCACCTGACCAGCGAGAAGAATTGGATGCTGCCCTCTTTGAACAGATTGGCAGAGTATCCAGACATCAGAACCTTGTAATTATGGGTGACTTCAACTTCCCCGATGTGTGCTGGGAGACAGGCTCAGCAAAGTGTCATGAATCACGCAATTTCCTGACCTGCCTGGCCGATAACTTCCTTTTTCAAAAGGTGGAGGAAGCTACAAGGGGCTCGGCCATACTAGACTTCATATTAACCAACAGGGAAGAATTGGTAGATGAGATTAAGGTGGTGGGGACCTTAGGGGGAAGTGACCATGTCCTCCTTGAATTCCAGTTGCTGTGGGGGGCCAAGGAAGTTCATAGCCAGACTCGTAGGTTAGATTTTCGTACGGCCAACTTCAATGAACTCAGAGGCTTGATGAGAGTCATTCTGTGGGGGAGTGTGCTGGAAGGGAAAGGAGCGAGTGAAGGGTGGGCCCTTCTCAAACACGAGCTTTTGCAAGCTCAAGCCCTCACTATCGCAGCAAGATGGAAACATGGTAAGGGCTCCAAGAAACCGATGTGGATGTACAGAGAGCTCCAGAATAAGCTAAGGGAGAAAAAAGAAATGTTCAGGAAATGGAGAGAAGGACAGACCTCTAAAGAGGAGTATATGAGGGTTACTAGGTACTGCAGATCAGCCATCAGAGAGGCCAAAGCTCAGTACAAGCTGGGTCTGGCCAGGAGGGCTTGCTACAATAAGAAAAACATCTACAGATATGTGAGAAGGAAACGCAAGGTAAAAGAGGCAATTGGACCGCTGTTGGGAGTAGATGGAGAAACTCTGATGCAGGACAGAGAAAAAGCAGACAGGCTTAATGACTTTTTTGCCACTGTTTTCTCCCTGAAGAAATCAGGCACATCTAGAGGTAGTAGAAAATGTGGCAGGACACCTGAGTGGCTAATTGACATTGACAGAGAGGTTGTGGAGAGGCATCTGGCAGCACTGGATGAATATGAATCCCCTGGGCTGGATGGGGTGCACCCAAGAGTGCTGAAAGAACTTTCTAGAGAACTTGCAGAACCCCTGTCCATCATCTTCAAGGCCTCCTGGAGGACTGGGGATGTGCCACAAGATTGGAGAAGAGCAAATGTTATCCCAGTCTTTAAGAAAGGGAAGAAGGGTGACCTGGGAAACTACAGGCCGTTCAGTCTGACTTCTGTTGCTGGGAAGATATTAGAACAGATTTTAAAGAGATCAATCTGTAAGCATCTGAAGGCCTGCTCAGTGATCTGGGGAAGTCAGCATGGTTTTGTCCCTAACAGATCTTGCCAGACCAACCTGGTTTCCTTCTTTGATCAAGTGACCAGCTTACTGGATTGTGGGAACTCTGTTGACATGATTTGTCTGGATTTCAGTAAAGCTTTTGATAAGGTCCCCTATGACATTCTGATGGGCAAACTGGATGACTGGTGAGTGGACTATAGGACAGTTCAGTGGATAGGGAACTGGTTAGTGCACCGCACCCAAAGAGTGGTGGTCAATGGCATTTCATCAGATTGGAGGGAGGTGTCCAGTGGGGTGCCGCAGGGCTCAGTTTTGGGCCTGGTACTTTTCAATATTTTTATCAATGATCTGGATGAAGGAGTGGAAGGGCTGCTCATTAAATTTGCTGATGATACCAAATTGGGAGGAGTAGCAAACACCCAAGAAGATAGAATTAAATTTCAACAAGACCTGAATACTCTGGAGAAGTGGGCAGCTGTGAATAGGATGCAATTCAACAAAGACAACTGCACAGTATTTCATCTGGGCCACAAAAATGAGAAGCACAAATACTGGATGGGGGATACACTTCTGGGCAGTAGTATATCTGAAAGGGTTCTTGGGGTAAGAGTAGACTGTAAACTAAATATGAGCAGTCAGTGTGATGCGGTGGCAAAAAAGGCGAATTCAATCTTGGGTTGTATCAAAGGGGTCATAGCGTCGAAATCGCAGGAGGTCATAGCCCCTCTCTATACTGCCTTGGTCAGGCCACACCTGGAGTATTGTGTGCAGTTCTGGAGGCCTCACTTCAAAAAGGATGTGGCCAAAATCGAGAGGGTGCAGAGGAGAGCGACAAGAATGATCAGGGGTCTGGAAACTGAGCCCTATGATGTAAGGCTGAGGGCCTTGGGAATGTTTAGTTTGGAGAAGAGGAGGTTGAGGGGGGACATGATTGCTCTCTTTGAATATTTGAAAGGCTGTCATTTGGAGGAGGGTAAGGAGCTGTTCCAGTTGGCAGCAGAGGGTAGGACCCAAACAATGGGCTTAAATTACATGCACAAAGGTACCGGCTGGATATTAGGAAGAACTTTTTCACGGTCAGAGTAGTTCAAAAGTGGAATCAGCTGCCTAGGGCGGTGATGAGCTCCCCCTCACTGGCAGTTTTCAAGTAGAGGCTGGATGAATACTGATCAGAGATGCTTTAGGCTGATCTTGCACTGGGCAGGGGGTTGGACTAGATGGTCTGTATGGCCCCTTCCAACTCTATGATTCTATGAAACCAATATACTTATAAAACACGGCAACAATCACATTTATGTACTTATAAATAAATTCTGCTTTTGTTTAACAAAAAAATATTCTTTTTTTTACCTCACAGCCTCCCTCATTTTGACTGCTGTATCAAAATGCCATCAATAATAAGCATTCATATATTACCAGTCAAACAGAGGAGGGCTAAGGCAAACGCCTTTGGTGGAAGTGAAAACCATTTAAGGGAGTCATAGAGGCAGTAATATAAAGGTCAGAAAAAGAGAAGCACTGTGTCAGTGGAAATAAAAAGAGTGTTGGCTGTGACCAGAGTCTTCCTGAGGTGTAAATTTAAAATAATATAAGGAGGAGCTGAATTAATGGTCCAAAATCAAAGGTTTAAAAAGTTGGAAACGAACAAACAAGTCATTTTAGGTTCATTACTAGGTATTGTACACAAATAATACTATTACAGAATCTTTCATTTTAAGTCTTTATTATTAAAACATGATTATTCAGCATTCTTAATATCAGCTTAAGGCAGCATGTATAGTCTGATCTCATGAGACCTTGGAAGCTAAGCAAGCTTACGGCAGCATGTATAGTATGATCTCATGAGACCTTGGAAGCTAAGCAAGGTCAGTACTTGGATGGGCAACCACCAAGGAAGAGTCTGCAAAGGAAGGCAATGGCAAACCACCTCTTATTCCCACTTGCCTTGAAAATCCCTTGCTGGTGTTTGTATACGTCAACTGCAACTTAACAGCGTGTGCGCATGCACATGCACTCGTGTGTCTACGCACACATACACACACACACAATCAGCTCAATCAACAGAAATCATACCATCCATTATAACTACATAGATTATACATGAGTCTAAAAATAGCTTATCCAAAGAAAAGCAGGTCATAGGCAAGGAGCCCCTTCAAGAAAGAACCAATCAATTCAGTTTTTCATATTTATGGGGTTGAACTATCTCCTAACAATAACTAATTGTTCCATTTCAAAGAGCTCACGTTTTTAGTTAACTAATTCTTTTATAACTTCAAATACCAGACAAGATTATCTATATTTGAAATATCTTCTTAAAGTTTATTTTTAAATGGTTAGTTCATTCTTGCTACATTTTATCTTAACAAAGTCTATGGAACATTAATGAATACAAGTTCTTCACATGTATGAATATCATTTGTCTCTCAACCAGTGCATCTATCCTTGAATTATATCTCCAACATCTTTGAAGCTGGACTTCCTTATTATTTTCAGGCACTCTCTGTACCTGGGCCTCAACACATTGTATCTACGTATATAGGTTAGATGGCTCTTCTAATGTATACAATGCATACAACTGTATTACTCCTCTGTTTCATGTCTCTCTTCTAGGTCTCTACACTCCCACTGTGGTATGTCTAGCTACGGGGCTGAGTAGCCCTGTTTCTATGTGCAGAAATCTTCTATGATTTTCTTGGTTAAAATCCAGCAACTGTTCTCTTATAGTTCTGGACTTAGAAGGAAAAGTTTATAGAAATAAAGTAAATTTATTCTATGTGCTCAGCTTGGGGTAGCTAATGAATTACAGGTCATCTCAAGCACAGTTACACCCTTTTAAGCCCATAGATTTGAATCGAGTTACTCTGCTTAGGCTCCAGTCTGTTTTGTAACCGATGTATCAAGCCTGCTTGCATTCAAGCCATGACAAGTATTGTTAAAGCCAATTCCCAGTTTCCTTTAGTTTAGATTTTGAATGTGTATTATATGTTATATGGAAGGCTTCAGGTATGTGCAAACAACCTGAACTGCCTGCTGGCAAGTCAGCTTTCTGCTCATAATGGCCAAGTGAGCTGAATGGTGAGTACTCATGTGTTAAAAGTGTTCGTCCTGTCAGACTATGGAATCCCTGTTATCTATAGTTCGTCTTCCCCTTCTGCAAGAAGCACAAGTTCTTGGTTTCAAAAGGTTTATTGAAAGACTAGGCTCTGACACAAGTATCCATATTCCAAGGCCTAGAAAGGATCTTGGCTGAACACATACATTGTTGAGAATGAGAGAAGAAAACGAAACTGGTGATACATCAATCCCTTCATCAAAATAACACCTGGACCTGGAGGGAGAGAAAGCTAGCAACTACATATTAAACATGGCATAACTCTGGCCAAGGAACCTTACAACAGATTAGATCCCGACACGTCCCATATATAACAGTTGTGTCTCCAGGCATCACTTAAAGTTTTCACTGGAAGTGATGACAGTGCACCAGTGGAATGCTAGCACATGCCCCCATTCCCCCCACCTCATTTCTTGCTGCTGGCATATCAGGCACTGGTAGGCAACAAAGTAGGTTGTCAGGAACCCTGCTTGGGACTAGCACATCAGAAGGAACACTACTCCCTTATGAACCTACCAAAGTGCTACATCCATCATCTGAGGCCTTGCTTTGGGTACCCCATATTCTGAGGTAATGCAGGTGGCAACGTAGAAGAGGGCCTTTATCTTGGCACCATAACTCTGGAACTCTCTTCCGAGGAAGACTTATCTGTTGCCTTCTTTTGTTACCTTCTGCCAGTGGGCGAAGCCTTTTTTTTGTTTTGTCTGACTTTCCCTCAGTGATCACTCCTCCCTGATCTCTGTTTTAATGGTTATTTTTATGTTTTTGCATGTATGTTTTAGCTTAGTTTGAAGGATATGTTTTGTTTGGTTTTAATGTTTTTGTTTTGTTTTTTTACTTCATTTATACCCCTCATTTTTCCTCAGTGGGGAACCAAAGCAGCTTACATCATTCTCCTCTCCTCCATTTTTTCCTCACAACAAACTGGTGAGGTAGGTTGGGCTAAGAGTTTGTGACTGGTTCAAGGTCACCCAGTGAGTTTCCATGGCAGAGTGGGGACTCTAACCCATATCCTAGTCTGTCACTCTAGCCACTACTCTCTCTCTCTCTCTCTCTCTCTCTGTGTTATGTCCCGAGTTGCTTCTGGCTGCCCTATGAATGAAAGACCTCCAAAATATCCTATCATTAAACAGTCTTACTCAAATCAGCCCCTACACTGCATTGGTTCTCAAATGTTTTTAGTATTTTTTTGTATGTTAGCATGAGGGCAGAAAGGTGGGGGTATAAATCTTGTATACAAACAAACACTCTCTGTCTTCCTGTGTGGCTATAAGGAAACATTGCAGTGCAGCATAGAAAAACAGGAAACACCTCCCAGGATACATATTATGTTCAATCAGCATCAGACTTCAGAAGTCTTAAAATTAGAGAGAGCATTGTCTTCTGTGCAAATTAGGCACCATTATCTTTATAAATAGCTGCCCAAGATCTTTGTATACACTACTCACTGAAAACAACGTTTTCAATCTTGGGAACCTGAAAAATGGATTTGAATCCCAAACTGGTAAAGCCCTAATCAGAAATAAGTAATCACAGTAAAGGCCCCCCTCCCCCAAACCTCAGATCGGAAATTATAATTAATTTTTTCTTGGTGCCCAGACCTACCTTAGACCAGCCATGCACTCATAGGACATAAATATCTGAGTAAGTAAGTAAGTAGGTAAGTGAAAATATAAACATAACCAAATTAGAATATCTGTGAGACATAATAACAAAGTGATTGGCTTGAATCACATAGCAAAGAAGAAAGAGGTAGTCATCTTTACATTTTTTTTACGTAGAATTTTTTATTTTATTAATAGAGTTAAAAGCCCAATAAAAAGGGCAAGAAATAAAAGGAAGAAATAATGAAAGCATACAAAATAGAAAAATAAAGACAGAAATTAGAAATTGCAGAAAACAATAATACATCTTTCATTTACCATTTTTCTCTACAACACCTATCTTATTTTTACAAAAGTCATACTTTAAATTTTAATCTCTCCCAAACTTCCTTTTCCAATACTGGCCCCCTTCTATTTATTTTTCCCAAATTTATTATCTTAAAAATCAAAACCACAAATCATCAAATCATTTTTCATAGTTTCATTCAGAAAGTCAATAAGGGGTTTCCAGTTAGCCATAAAAATAGACCATGTTTTATCTCTGATCAAAGCTGTAAGTTTAGCTATAGCTGCTAACTCTGTCATTTTCATAATCCAGTTCTCGATTGAAGGCAATTCTGTACTTTTCCATTTTTGTGCCTAACTGCCATAGTCATATATAAAAATAAAATATCATGCTGATTTTCCAGTTGTTTGTCCATTAATCCCAACAGAAAGACTTTTGCCCCCCTAGTCGGAATGAAGAGACAGACACCAAGCTTGGATCTAAGGGCCATTTTATTAAATTAATGTTAATCAAACATTAACCCATAATTGTGGCAAGGGCCTACTAGCAGTACAAGTCAAACCACGGGGTTACCCCTGGACCTCCGCCTTGACCTGTATGGGCGAGCCCCGAAGCCCTGGGTGTGAGCCATCCAAGCAGATGGCTTGGACCCAGCCATCCAGGCAAATTGGTTCCCCTCTTCCAAGCTCCTAAGCCTCAACCATACAGCAGTGAGGTAAGGACTCACACATGGGGTTCCACCAGGCAGTCTGCCCCTGCAGTTGGCAGCTGTCACAAGCAGTACCAGCCACTCCTGGCAGACCCCTCTTTCCCCACCAATGGGGAAGCACCAAGGGTGCTCACCGGCCTAGTCCCTGTCCCCAAACTCTAACCTGCCAAATGCCATGGCCAAGCCTCTGCTTAGGCCCTAGCACCTCACTGGTGGCCTAGAGCCAACCGGAGCCCTTGCCACAGGTCATCCAAAAATATTTCATTGCCCCTCACTGACAGGTGCACCCTATCACCCCGGCAGAGGTTGGCAAATTCGGCCCTGATCCTAAGGTGTGGCAAATTAATGCCTAACCCTCCCCCCAGGGCCTTCTGAATGGCTCTGTTGGCCTTCATCCATGCTCTTTCAATTGCCTAGTGATCATCAGCCTCCCTCCAAACCCATCATGGAATCATTGCTGACCACATTATGAGCACCTCCAGCCAGCGCTGGCCAAGCAGGTGCAGGTCCATCTTTATCTGGAGAGACAAGGCCATACCTTGTACAAGCCCAAGGTCATTCCTGCCCAGGTGAAAGATCAAAATGTTGGGTGGAGGATTACAGCAGCCCCCAAACAACAGCGGCAACAAGCCTGGCCATTTAAAACCACAGCGGCCCTGCCATTCTATTGTGGCCCATTCACTCAGCCCAAGGGAGGACCCAATCAGAGTCCTACGCGCTTGATGAGCTGCACAAAAAACAAAGCTGTTGCTTCTTGCAGCGAGACACAGCACCTACAGAAAAATCAATTAGTAACTGCTTAAAATTGAAACAAGAGATGAACATATGATTGGTGGGCCGAGGACCTACCCACATGCTGAATCTCTCACCCTGAAAACCCCATAGCAATTGCTGTCAATGCAGCCCCAAATCTAAAGGAATGGGGGCTGAATTTGACACCCTCCAATCCCAACTGAATTTGTGCCCTTTTGGTCACAGCCCCACACTGATAATGGGTAAGGGACAACCATCCTCATACTGTAATAAAATTCCTTGCTCCACCCCCATTACCCTTAAATACTTCTGGAGGGCCCTTACAGGGCATAGCTCCGGCTCAACACACAGCCTGAATCTAATGGTCACACCTTTTTGTTTCTAGTCTGTCTTGGACCTATGTATCCTAAGGGAGACATGGTCTCCCTCCAACTTCAGGTCACGAGCCATTAGGGCCCGCCCCGACGTGTCCTTGCTTGACATAGCCACAAGCTCGCTAATGTGCAACGCCCCCCAAAATGCCATTAATGCGGTCATGTGAAATAGCCTAGCCTCATATCTTGAGCTACAAATGTTACTCCAGGCAGCGCTAATTCCTTTAAACACAGTCGGAGAAATAGGCTCCCTAGGGTCGGCACAAATGGAACCCTCATGTGACCAACCTTCCAGCATCTTCCTGACCCAAGTTGCCTGTGGCCTCAGGCAACCTCTGAGCATTACTCACAAAAGCCAAAGCAGCTAATTGTCCCCTTATGGATTTTACTGCTAATCTGTGGCACTTTTGCTGCTTGTGAACTTGTATAATGTGCTCAGGAGGAATGGGCTAAACCTCCCCTAAACCAGCTTCACTCCTGAACTCTGCCAATTGTCCTACCACTTGTCGGTATGCCCTCCTGGTGCTGGGTGCGACAGCTAGCCAGATAGCACAGTATGCTTCAGCCTCCCAAGCTGCCACAACTCCTGGGCCATCTGTGCAGGTTGTGGGTTGGCCTCCGGGGCAAGCTGCCAAAAACACTCCATCTATTGGTGAGACAATTTGTCTGCCACACCATTGTTAATCCCAGGAATGTGTTTGGCTTTAAATAAAATGTTCCACTGGAGGCACAGCAATGTAAATGCCCTAACCAGCCTCATCACCCTAGGAGATTTGGAAGTCAGAGAATTGACCACATGTACCACAGCCTGATTGTCACAGCAAAAGTGGACAGTGTGGTTGGCCAGCTCCCCGACCCACAGGTGGACAGCCACCAAGATGGGGAAAAACTCCAGAAAATTAAGATCCTTGACAATTCCCAAGGCCCGCCACTCCAGCGGCAACTGATCCACGCACCAATGCCTCCAGAAATACACTCCAAAGCCCATGGAACTGGATGCATCTGATGTGACCTGCAGCTCAGCCTCGAGCAGCAGCTGATCCCACCAGAAGGTTACCCCATTAAACTCACTGAGGAATTTGAACGAAACCACCAAATCCCCTTGCATACCCTTACTAACATGCAAGCAGTGATGGGGTGCATGAAGAAGCGCAATGGCATTGCAAAGGTGACGCAAAAAGGCCCTCCCTGGTGCAACCGCTTTGCATGCAAAATTCAGGTGGCCTGCCAGCTGTTGAATCTCTAAGAGGGACACATTCCTCTTAGCCCTAAACTTCTGTAACCTAACCCTGAGGTTATTAACTTTTTCCAGGGGAAGCCTATGGAATCCCAGACTATGGAATCCCAGTTATCTAGAGTTCGTCTCCCTCCTTCTGCAAGTAGCACAAAGTTTCTTGATTCCAAAAGGTTTATTGAAAGACAACGCTCAGGATATAGTTATCCATATTCCAAGGACTAGTCTTGGCTGAACAAAGGCTTTGTTGAGAATGACACACAAAGTGAAAGTAACAACACTTTAGACACCCATTCCTAGCCTCCCCCCTTAGTCCTGTCTAGAAGGCCTGGGAAGGCGAGGACATCAAGGTCGGCTGGAACGGAGTGATAAGAATTCTTCGCTCCCATGGATATATGCGGCTTGGGCAACACCTGGGCCTGGAGGGAGAGAACTAAACAACTACAGATTATAACATAAGAACATGGCATAGCTTTGGCATGAGAACTGACTAGCAAACTGACACTCTGACATTCTGCCCCCCTTAAGACCTCTCCCCTCACCCTTATGCTCCTGATTTCTCTGGGTATTTCTTATGGAACTTAGCAACCAGTCTGGGAGCATTTACATGAGAAGCTTCTACCCACTCATGAAACCCCTCCTCAAAGTCCTTCCACCTAACTAAGTAAAAGAGTTTATTGTGTCTGCGTTTGGAGTCCAAGACTTCTTCAATTTCATAGTGAACTTGATCTTCTATCATGGTTGGGTGGGGCACCAATTTACTGGGATGCCACTCATCTGGGGGAGGTGCTTTCTTGAGCAGGCTGACATGGAAAGTTGGGTGGACCTGGCGTAGATTCTTTGGTAATTCCAGTTCTACAGTTAGATCATTGATTACTTTCTTTATTGGGAAAGGTCCCAAGTATTTCAATCCCAACTTTTTACTAGGTTGCTCCATTCTGAAGTTTTTGGTGGAGACATACACTTTATCTCCGGGGTGTAATTTCCACTGTGCCACACGATGGCGATCTGCATACTTCTTGTAGTCAGCTTTGGCTTTATTCAAAGTCTTTTGGATTTCCACCCACTGTTTTGCCAGGGCGGTCCACCACTCACCTAAGTCCCCCGAATGTGTGCTGGGGGGTTGCATCTCAAAGGGGAACGCTACTCCTTCGTAGCCATGGACAATTTTAAAGGGAGTCTCTCCTGTTGAACTGTGTATCGCGTTGTTGTAAGAGTATTCAGCAAGATGCAAGAGCTGGGTCCAATTATCCTGTTGGAAATTAATGTAGCATCGGAGGAATTGCTCTAACACTTGATTAGTTCTTTCGAACTGTCCATCGCTTTGAGGATGGTGGGCGGAGCTTATTCCTTGTTCAATGCCCGCCACTTGTAAAAGCTCCCGCCAGAAGTTGGCAACGAACTGAACTCCCCGATCCGATATGACCTTGGAAGGAAAAGAATGCAATCTTACAATATGTTTCATGAACAAACTGGCCAACTTCTTAGCTGAGGGAATATTGGAGCATGGAATGAAGTGAGCTTGTTTGGAGAATAGATCCACCACTACTAGAATACAGGTGCAACCCTTAGATGGGTGGAGATCAGTAATAAAGTCCATGGAAACCACTTCCCAGGGTCTGTTGGGAGTTTCCAAGGGCTGTAGTAGTCCTGGGGGCTTCCCCCTCCTGGGTTTCGCCATAATACATGTGGGACAGGAAGCTACATATTGAGACACATCCCTCCGGATACTGGGCCACCAAAACCGTCTTTGAATCAAATGCAAGGTTTTCGGGTATCCGAAATGGCTGGCGGTCCGGGCATCGTGGCATTGTTGAAGCACCATTCGTCTTAAACTAGCAGGGATGTACAGCCGATTTCCCTTAAACCACTCTCCAGACGCCGTTTGTGTCATTTTTCCTGTGGGCGCTTGCTCCCCCTCTTTTTCCACTTTGCTTTTCACTTTAGCTCTCCACCCCTCTTGGTTATCTAGTTGCTTGGTTGCCTGGCTACAAGTAGTAACCACTTCCCCCAATTGGGTGGGGGAAAACATCGTGTCAATAGTCTCCTCCTTCCTGCTCTGGTATTGGGGCATGCGCGAAAGGGTATCCACCAGGAAATTAGACTTGCCCAGTAAGAAATTCAGAGTGAAATCAAACTTAGAAAAGAATTCCGCCCAATGGAGTTGTTTAGCATTAAGACGCTGGGGTGTTCGGAACGCTTCTAAGATTTTGTGATCAGTCCAGACCTGAAATGGATGACGCACTCCCTCCAACCAGTGGCGCCAGGAATCTAAAGCAATTTTAACAGCAAATGCTTCTTTTCCCACACACTCCAATTTCGTTCCGCCGCTGTAAATTTCCTGGAGAAATATGCACAGGGCCGCACCTGCACATCCTCCCCTTTCTGCATGAGGATGCCCCCAATGGCTGAGTCGCTTGCATCCACTTGTACTATGAAGGCTTTGTTCTCATCGGGGTGTTGTAGGACCGGTTCGGTAGTAAACTGATCCTTCAGCGTTTCGAACGCTAGCTGACAGCTTGGGCTCCATCGGAGTTGGGCCGTAGGGTTGGCGGCTTGTTCTCCCTTCCCCTTTGTCTTAAGTAACTCTGTTAGGGGGAGGGCGATCTGGGAAAAGCCTTCAATGAATTGTCTGTAGAAATTAGCAAAGCCCAGGAATGACTGTAATTGTTAGCGCATGGTGGGTGCCTGCCACTCTTGCACTGCTTTAATTTTGGCCAGGTCCATTTTTAGTCCTTGCCCTGAAATACGGTAGCCTAAATAGTCCAACTCCTCTTTGTGAAACTCACATTTGGGCAGCTTAATTGGAAGCTTGTGGTGCATGAGGGTGGCCAGAACTTTCCGGACTAGTTTTACATGTGCCTCTTTATTTTCTGAATAAATAAGCACGTCATCAAGGTAAACAACAACTCCTTTGTACAAAAATTCATGTAGGACTTCATTTATCATTGACATGTAAACTGAAGGGGCCCCAGGTAAGCCAAATGGCATGACTAAGTACTCTAACTGGCCAAGGGGGGTATTGAACGTGGTTTTCCATTCATCCCCCTCCCTTATTCTAACATGAAAATATGCATCTTTGAGATCCAATTTCGAAAAGATCTTACCCTGCGCCACCACACTCAACAGGTCTTGAATTAATTTAATCGGATAGGTGTTGGTCATAGACACAGCATTGATGCCTCGAAAGTCGGTACAAAGCCTGAGTCCCCCATCCTTTTTCTTCACGAACAACACCGGGGCGGCATGTGGGGAACTAGCTGTCAGGTTCAGAATGCTTTCATGTATGTCTTTGCCTAACCGACTCCATTTTTAATCCTTTCAGTGTTTAAGTGCTTTCTTCACAGGTGCCAAGGTTCCCAGGCAGCTATCTCACAGAGAAGGATTGTTTTGGCTACCGCTGTTCCACCAAGAACCGGCCTTGAAGGACTTTCGCTTTCCTAGCTTCAAAGGGATTGTTTTGAGAACTATGGGGGGAGGTTGGGCCTGCTGGGATCTGTTACTTTGTACCTCTTGCTTTGCCTGTCATTGGTAACAATGCATATGTACCATCCTGAATATTGTATTCAGGCCAGTGGACTATAATGAACTAATTCTTCAGTAAAAACCTTTTGGAAACAATGGACTGTTGTCTGATTGCAGAAGGTAGTCTGGAGTAAGGACATTATCTAGCCACAGCTCTGACACTAGCCTGGCAAATAAATCCTCTCTCTAGATTCTTGTCTATGAATTTCCTGAGTTCTTGTCTCTCCGATGGAGTCATGGACTATAACTTTCCTTTGGGGAGCTTTTCCCCTGGGATTAATTCAATAGCACAGTCCGTGTTCTGGTGTGGCGGCATGCTATCCTCCTCCTCCTCACTAAAGGCTTGAGCCATGTCCTGATACTCTGAAGGGATTAGACTTAGTTCCTCAGCGGTTAACAGGGCGACTTCCGCAAGTGTGGGGGCTACTTCACCCCACTCTGCCTTCCAATGATGTTGTTGGAAAGATTCTGGATCAAACGCTATCATTCCTTTGGCCCAGTTGATGTAGGGGTTATGATCCCATAACCATCTACTGCCTAAGAAGAACGGGTATTTGGTGGCTTGGCTGACAATGAACGGACACACTTCCCAATGCTTACCCATGCCTGTGGGCACTTGCTCTGTTTCTAGGACTGTTGGGTTCATCTTAGAGCTGTCCATTTGCTCAAAGACAATTGGGACTTTTAGTTCACGCGTTTCTAGCCCCAGTCCATTTACTAGCGCTGGTGCTTTAATATCTCGGGAGCACCCTGAGTCAATTAAGGCTTGAACTCGAATGTGGGTCCCCCTCTTAGGGTTTAATAGCATAACGGGAATGAACAATATGGCCCCTCTTTCTCTCACCTCCTCCGGGGTGGTCTTCCTCTCAATCTGCCGTTGGGGCCTCCTCATGACAGATCCATCTCGTTTCCTGATGGCGGGCTGAGCTCATCGGCCTCCAGGACCTGGGCTTCAAACTCCATGCACATTTCCTCTGCCTCCAAGCCCGTCTTGGTGCACCCCTTTTTAACCATACCCCGGCCCCTGCTGGATCGTGGGGCCGGAGTGGGACGTGCCGGGGGTGCCAGTGCCAGCACCCGGAGAGGGCATTGGGCTGCAAAATGCCCACTGTTTCCACATTGGAGGCATAGTCCTTGTCTCCACCTTGTCTCATGGGCTCCTCTCACAGCAGGAGCACCCCATCCTCCCTGCTGGCTTGGCGGGGCTCGTCGGGTCCAGTTGGCCTGTTGCTGCTCAACCATTCGGACGACTTGAGTATGATTCTCCACTTCGCAAGCCAATTGTATCCACCCCAGAAGCATTGGTGGATCATCTTGCATTAGCGCCCTGTCCAGTAACTTGGGGTTCATCCCATTCCAAAACAACACAACTTTGGTTCCTTCCCCTTGTTGTGGGCACTTGGCTGCCAGCTGACAGAACTCAGTAGTGGCAAGGGAGGGATTACCCACAGAAACGTTTGCACTCTGTGTGCATGCCACAACAATAATAAATAATTATACAATTTTCAAAGTGCAAGTGCCTCTTATTTGTTAAGCCAATATTGCAATTCATACAAACACAGTGCTCATTGCAATTCATACATGTGCAAAATCATACATGTGCAAATCCATTTCCGGCGCAGTACAGCTCTACGATACCAGGTATACAAGTAATACAATAAATTCTATACAGCTTCACTCGTTCCTCTCTTTCAACTAGTTTTCTTGCTAATTCTTCCCAAAGGTGGTGTAAAGCCAAATTGAATTCCAAAAGAGGGAGTGGAAAACGCCACGCTCAATCTGGGGCCGGCTACGAATGCAGATTTCGTGCCACCTTCTTCAGGAGCGTGCCATGGACACTCCCCCGGAGAATATCACCACCACATTTCTCACATCGCCTGGTTAGTAGGTATGCTTGTTCTCTGGCACGAAATCTGCGTTCGTAGCCGGCCCCAGATTGAGCGTGGCGTTTTCCACTCCCTCTTTTGGAATTCAATTTGGCTTTACACCACCTTTGGGAAGAATTAGCAAGAAAACTAGTTGAAAGAGAGGAACGAGTGAAGCTGTATAGAATTTATTGTATTACTTGTATACCTGGTATCGTAGAGCTGTACTGCGCCGGAAATGGATTTGCACATGTATGATTTTGCACATGTATGAATTGCAATGAGCACTGTGTTTGTATGAATTGCAATATTGGCTTAACAAATAAGAGGCACTTGCACTTTGAAAATTGTATAATTATTTATTATTGTTGTGGCGTGCACACAGAGTGCAAACGTTTCTGTGGGTAATCCCTCCCTTGCCACTACTGTGTATTGCAGAAACGGCCATTCTTTTCTTTTCCAGCTGACAGAACTCGGCTGCATATTCTCTCACTGATTGGGACCCTTGCTGCAAGGTTTGTAGTTCTGTGTGGGCTCGTTCCCCTTCTAGAGGATCTTCATACTGGGCTCTGAGCGCGGCAATAAAGGCTTGCAGAATCCCCAGCTCTGGGGCCCCCGTATAGTAGAGGGTTACATACCACTCACCTGCTATGCCTTCCAGGCGGGCCACGAGATGCATTACTTGGCTCTCCTCATTAGGGAACAGGTAACCCCATTGATTGAAGAACTGCAGGGCTTGTACAACAAAGAAGCCTAACTTACAGGGGTCACCGTCGAAGGTAGCTTCCAGCTTAATCCATCCCATCGGTAGTTCACCCCCACCAGCTCCCCCCTTGTAGAGAGGCTGAGTCGGTGGCAGTTGTGGTGCAGGCCCTCTCGGAGGTATGCCTTGAGGACGCAGTTGAACCGGCATAAGCGGCCTTGGTCTTGGCGGCACTCCTGGGGCACCCCGACGCGGCTGAGGTGGCAGTGGGGCTGGAAGATGAGCTGGCGGCCCCGCTCCCCCTGGTCTGGGTCGTGGCCTCGGCTGCGGTGGTGGCACTGGCCCCTGAAGTTGAGGCGCGGCTGCTGCAGGTGTAGCAGGTCCTGGACCCGCTGGAGGGCCTCCTGATGCTGGTCCCACTGGCACACACCCCTGCGCCACCAGGCCGGCTGGTCCTGGAGGTGATGTTAAGGGGACAGGCGGCCCTGGAGTTGGCTGGACTTGGGCCTGTGGATGAGCTTTGGCGAGGCATGAAGTTGCTGAGGTTTCAGCTGTGTTTGATCCCTGGGTTGTGCTGTCCCCGCTATGGACCTGAGCGGGGTTGGTTGCATCATGCCCTCGTCAGTCTCTGCCCCAGACTCTTCTTGTATTATTAGACCAATAAGATAAGTGGTCTGGGCCAAGTCCTTTTTCATTGCTTCCATCCGTGCCTCCAGACATTGAGAGTGGTCCCTTGCTTGGTTGTTTGGGTCTGGTTCTCCCTCTCCCAGGTCGGGTTGCTCTGGCACCCAGTCCTCCTCCCAACCTTGCTGAAGCAGGGTCTCCTCCCAGGCTTGTTGATGGCGATCCACACTTACCACGGCCTCCTCGGGCAGCCCCGGTTGCCAGTTCGAGGCCCCCGAATCTGCTGTGGCCCCCTGTATAGGGGGCCCTTCCACCTCTGAAGAATTGGCCACCCAGCCCCTCACAATCCCAGTCACTGCAAGTATACCATACTGCATCACTTGGGCTCACCGGTTAACATCCCTCTGACGCCCCTCTCTGCCAGGGACTGCCGGCCCGCTGCCCGCAGCTGGTTCTGCATCCTCACTGCCCCTGCCTAGCTCCGAGTGCAGCGCCTCCCAATCCAGGAGACTCTCCTCATCCCAGTAGTCCCGGGGCTGGGCGACAGTTCGGAGAGTTTTCCGGCCCCCTGGGCCTTCCAACATGGAGCGGGAGAACGCGCTGCCAACGAGTCATTCCTGGGCATCCCGGGGTCTCGGATCCCACTGCCAGGGTATAGGCAACGATACTCGTGGGGGGACACCTCTTCCCACGCTGATTCTCGGCCTGGACCCCTCTCTGAACACTCTGTCCTGATCGGTACCACCGACAGGCAAGTTAGATGTCCCCGCACCCTCTCTTCTAGGAACAGACGGGTCTGTCAGATCCACTCCGGCATCCATCCTTTCCAGGTGAGGGGTCTGGGGAGTTGAAGAAGTGATTCTCAACAAAATGTCAGACTATGGAATCCCAGTTATCTAGAGTTCATCTTCCCCCTTCTGCAAGAAGCACAAAGTTTCTTGATTCCAAAAGGTTTATCCATATAGTTATCCATATTCCAAGGACTAGTCTTGGCTGAACAAAGGCTTTGTTGAGAACGGCACACAAAGTGAAAGTAACAACACTTCAGACACCCATTCCCAGCCTCCCCCTTTAGTCCTATCTAGAAGGCCTGGGAAGGCGAGGACATCAAGGTCAGCCAGAACGGAGTGATAAGAATTCTTCGCTCCCATGGATATATGCGGCTTGGGCAACACCTGGGCCTGGCAGGAGAGAACGAAACAACTACAGATTATAACATAAGAACATGGCATAGCTTTGGCATGAGAACTGACTAGCAAACTGACACTCTGACACCTCAGGGGTTGCTGAACCTTATTGAGCCCAATCTTCAAGAATGTCAACGCTGGGCAAGGCCCCTCCATCTTCTCATGAGCCAACAGGACTCCCAGCTCCTCAGCCAGCGCCACAAAAGTGGAAAGAAGCCTGCCGCACTGCCCAGACCCTGCTGGCCCAATGAACAGGAAGCCATCTAAATAATGGGCTGTGTCACGACAACACGACTGACACTGTAACTCCCATTCTAAAAAGGAGCTGAAGTGCTTGAAGGCTGCACAAGAAACAGAACAGCCCATCAGGCGAGCTCGGTCCATGTAGTACTTCCCCTCAAAAGAAAAGCCAAGCTGTTCAAAGTCATCAGGGTGTACTGGAAGGAGGTGAAATGCAGACTTTATGTAGCATTTCGCCATTTCCACTCCAACCCCACCTCTACGCACCACCGTGACCACCTGGTCAAAGGAGGTGTACCTAACTGAGCATAAATGGCACACAAAGTGAAAGTAACAACACTTCAGACACCCATTCCCAGCCTCCCCCTTTAGTCCTGTCTAGAAGGCCTGGGAAGGCGAGGACATCAAGGTCGGCCAGAACGGAGTGATAAGAATTCTTCGCTCCCATGGATATATGCGGATTGGGCAACACCTGGGCCTGGCGGGAGAGAACTAAACAACTACAGATTATAACACAAGAACATGGCATAGCTTTGGCATGAGAACTGACTAGCAAACTGACACTCTGACACCTCAGGGGTTGCTGAACCGTATTGAGCCCAATCTTCAAGAATGTCAACACTGGGCAAGGCCCCTCCATCTTCTCATGAGCCAACAGGACTCCCAGCTCCTCAGCCAGCGCCACAAAAGTGGAAAGAAGCCTGCCGCACTGCCCAGACCCTGCTGGCCCAATGAACAGGAAGCCATCTAAATAGTGGGCTGTGTCACGACAACACGACTGACACTGTAACTCCCATTCTAAAAAGGAGCTGAAGTGCTTGAAGGCTGCACAAGAAACAGAATAGCCCATCAGGCGAGCTCGGTCCATGTAGTACTTCCCCTCAAAAGAAAAGCCAAGCTGTTCAAAATCATCAGGGTGTACTGGAAGGAGGTGAAATGCAGACTTTATGTAGCATTTCGCCATTTCCGCTCCAACCCCACCTCTACGCACCACCGTGACCACCTGGTCAAAGGAGGTGTACCTAACTGAGCATAAATGCTCAGGTATGGCGCCATTTACTGAACTGCCTCTAGGGAACGATAGGTGATGTATTAGGCGAAACTTGCCCGCTGCCTTTTTGGGCACTACCTCCAAAGGGGAAACCCTGAAATTAGGAACTAAAGGGGTGCAAAGGACCCCAAAACCCTCCCTTCAGCACATTCCTTCATAATCTTTTGCCTAACAATGTCCTTCTTGCCTACCACCGAACACAAATTATCAGACGTAAAAGTTGCCCTTAGCCCCTGAACTGGAATTCTAAAACTAACTGTAAACCTATTCAACAAGAAGAGGGCATCCTGCCCACTTGGATAATCATGCAACAGGCATTCAAGTACTCTTAGCCTTACTGGGCTGGGCTCCTTTTCTACAGTCCTGTTGTCCACTGGCTCCACCACCCCTTGACTTCTTGCCACCCCAGCACTGCTTGACCTTGTGACAGGCATTATAGGGGTGCAGCCCTGCACAAGAGGGGCATTCATGCTTAAACCTACAAGGTTTTCAGTTACATTTCCCTTGTAGGCAAACTTCCAGCAAAACAGCCACAGTTGAACTTGCTGCCCCACTGCACTGCAGGGTACCAGAAGCTGGGGCAGAGTGCTGCACCAAATGTCCACTGTCTGACTGATCACACAAGTCAGGTTTGGCTGGGGACATCACCTGTAGCCATAGCTGCTGGTGTATATGATCCCATGGCAAACTTGGGTTCAGGGCTACCCTCATTCTGAACTCTTCATTGTACTGCACCCATGCAGCACCCAAGAAGCCAGTGTAACCCTTGTAAATAATGGCCAAATACTGAAATAATGGGGCAGCCTGATGGGACTACACCCGTGCCAGTACCCCTGCATAAATTAGGAATCCGGGCAACCAGTTGGCCCAGGTCCAGTCAACATGGCTATGCTTAAATTGTTCCTTGTCCTTCTCATCCATTTCGTCCTTATCCTTCTTCTCCAGCTCACAGAAAAGAAGGTAAAAGACATCAACATACTCTCCCTTGAGGATCTTATCCGTCATAGCCTGGGTCAAATGGTCCCCAAGTGGTAAAGCCATATCTCCAATGGGAAGAGCATGAAATAGTACTTGAATGTGGACAAGATTTGGGTACTGGTAAACACCCCATGGGCCATTCAGACACCCGGGCCATCCAGCTGAAGTCCCTGGATATGCCGCAGTCTCCATGCCACCCCATGCAGATGGGATTGTTGCTGATGGTGTCAAAGCTGATGCCCCTAAGCTTTGACCAAACCAGGGGGTCTGCACCACTGGAGGCCAAGCAACAGGTAATATGCACATGGCATCTATGCCGCCTCTTGAGCCTCATAGGCCGGTCCCTGCCCCCATGTCCCCCATGGCCAAGGATAGCCGATCTGAGGCGGGGCTTCCTTACATCCAGGCTCAATCGGATCTACTGCCACCACCATTGGAGCTGAATCCACCATCCACTCCTGATCCAGCTTGACCACTGGCTCCTCTGCTGCCTGACTCGAAAGCATCTTAGTACCACTGCTCTCACCAGGTGCTGCTCCTGTTGCATCCTCCAAAGCAGAAAGACACATCAATATCTCCCTATTGATAGCATCCCTAGATTCCAGCCTAAGTGGCATCTTCCTATCGGTGCCCTGCACAGTGGCCCCTTTTGCTTTCTCCAGGGTTTCCAAGCAGTTCAGAATATCTTGCTGGCATCTACTCCCCTCCTCATCGGAGGATGATAACACCAGAGGGGGTCTCTTTTAACAGGCTGCTTGCCTTTTAAGGCCCCACACCCTTCTTAGGCAGCATGGCGAAATTGTCTACTTACCAAATGGCTGCCCTGGCTGCAAAATGGCAGTGAACACAAAATGGCCACCACTGCCCCACTACAAAACAATGAGGCCCACCAATGAATGAGGTCTACTGTAGTTAGGTCTGTTCCCCAGCTGCGGCCCGCTAACAGACCACCCACAATAGAGAGCCTTCCCCCACAGGCTGAAAGCTCCCAGTGTTCTGGCCCAAGAGAAAGGCCCGGCCCCCAAAAGACCAGAGAACTAACACTCTTTTATTAATAAAGCCGTAGATAATTATAACGGCCCCCACCAGTCAATGCAGGCATGGAGAGTGCTCCCTACTCCCATGTCCTGCAAGCCACAAAGCGCGGCTTTAATCGCCCTCCCTGGCTCAAAAGCCCAAACCTCCTAAGGTGCAGCCACCTACCCAGTCCCCCCCAAGGCTCGAAATCCCCCAAACCCGCTCCTAAGCAGGCCGTAAAAACTGTTTTTTTGGGAGGTGAAGAAAGCCGCACCTCTGCTTTTGGAAGTTGTCAGGCTATGGATGACAGGATATGGCAGACAGATCCCTGGACCATGACAGCAAGTCACAGGTTCTTGGTCAATTGGCTTTTTATTCAGAAATCAGCTCAAACCCATCCAACGTATCATCAGTGAGCTACAACCCATCCTGGAAAATGATACCTCTCTCTCAGAAGCCCTGGGTGGAAGACCTTTCCTTGCCTACAGACAGCCCCCCAACCTTAAACGACTTCTCACTCACAACCATGAATCGGCCAGCAGAGTCACCAGCACAGGTACCAGGCCCTGCAACAGACCCAGATGCCAGCTCTGCCCCTATATCTACCCAGGGAATACAATTACAGGACCCAATGGCATCAACTACACTGTCTCTGGCTCTTACAGCTGCTCATCCTCCAATCTGATATATGCCCTCATGTGCCAACAATGTCCTTCTGCTCTGTACATTGGACAAACCAGCCAACCTCTACGCAAAAGAATAAATGGACACAAATCTGACATCAGAAATGGAAACGTCCAGAAACCAGCGGGAGAACACTTCAATCTACCAGCACATTCCATCAAAGACTTAAAGGTTGCTGTAGTTCAACAGAAACCTTTCAAAAACAAAATCCAACGGGAGGCTGCTGAACTGGAATTCATATGCAAATTTGACTCTGTCAAGCTGGGACTGAATAGGGACTATGAATGGTTATCACATTATCACAGGTAACAGATTTCCTTTCCAGAGGCGGGGTCTGGGGGAGCTCAGTGGCACCTGGCGTGGGCTTTCGGGGACCACAGATCTCTTTGTCAGATGCATCTGGCAAGGAGAGCTGTGGCTATCGAAGGCTCATACTGCATTGGAATTGGATGGTCTAGCTGTTTGGCTGCTACAAACTAACAGGGCAAACTCCTTTGAAGCCAACTGATCCACACACCAAAAGGAGATGTTTACATATACTAGCAAAGGAATGTTTTGGTTGCACCCTCCCCCTCCCCCCCTAATTGCCTCTTCTCTCTCCTCCCCTTCTCCTCCCTCCTCTTCTATATTTGACCAGTCTCTGTATCATGCATCTGACGAAGAGAACTTGATTCTCGAAAGCTTATGCTACAATAAAATTGGTTAGTCTTAAAGGTGCTACTGGACTCTTTTTGATTCATCTGAGCCTCCTCTCAGTTCTGCAGTATAAACCAGAAGACGTGGACTAAGGAGACGCTCTGGTCCATTGGAGGTCAAGAATTGTTTAGAGGTGCTTTTGATGGTGATGGAGATGAGAGTGGAAGGAGAACCACAAAAACCTGGAGGAGGGAGTGAAGAGGGGATGGGGCCACACGGAAGTGGAAGAAAATGGAAGGTGGTGGTCATCGGGGACTCTCTGCTCAGGGGTATGGAACATCATGTGTCCAGGCCAGATCCCCTACTCTGAGAGATGTGTTGCTTGCCAGGAGCCAGAATTCAGGATATTACAAGCTGACTGCCGAAACTGACCAGACTGACTGCTCAGTACCCGTTTGTGCTGGTTCACGTGGGAACGAATAACACGGCCGTGAATACCATCACAAGAATTAAAGAGGACTATGAAGCTCTTGGAAGGCAGTTGAAGACAATGGGGGCACAGGTGGTATTCTCTTCTATCGTTCCTGTCAAAGGAAGAGGAATGCTAAGGGAGCAGACCATACTAGAGATGAATCATTGGCTGAGATGGTGGTGCTGGCAGGAGCGCTTTGGGTTCTGGGACCATGGGAAAAGTTTTCTTAGAGAAGACCTTCTAGCACATGATGGGCTTCACATCTCAAGGTCAGAGAAGAAAATGTTTGGAAAGAACCTGGAGAACTTCATCAGGGGAGCTTTAAACTGATGCTGCAATGGGAAGGGGACGATCAACAAGGGGATTTCAATGAAGAAGTGATAACAGTGGGGGCCCACCTGGGTAGGGCAGATCAAACAAACGTACAAGACTACAAGTGCCTATATACCAATGCCCAAAGTATGGGTAATAAGAAGGAAGAGATTGAGCTTCTCTTGCAAACAGAGGGCTATGATATAGTAGGGATTATAGAGACTTGGTGAGTTGATTCCCATGACTGGAATGTGGTAGTGGATGAGTACGAGTTGTTCAAGAAAAACCAGAAGGACAGAAGAGGGAGTAGAGTGGCATTGTATGTGAGGAGAGGGCTTGATTGTCAGGAAGTTCTGGAGAATATGGTTGACAACCCTGTGGAAAGTATATGTGTGGAAATAAGGGGAGGGAGGACAAAGGGTGTTGTTGTTGGAGTCTGCTACAGACCGCCTGACCAGGGAGAGGAAATGGATGATGCCCTTCTTGAACAGATTGGTAGAGTATCCAGACATTCAGAACCTTATAATTATGGGTGACTTCAACTTCTCCGATGTGTGATAAAATGTTCCTTTTTGTTTCTCACATTATCAACATTTGTTTGATGTACCTTTACACATTTTTGCTAATTTGTCCGGAGACATATACCATGGATACATCATTTTATAAAAATATTCTTTAAGTCTGGAACTAAAAGTAAATTTGAGCCCCTTTACCCACATATTTTCTCACTGATCTATCAGTATGTTATACCTATCTTTACATTTAAAAATGGTATTGAAGCAGCAGCAGATCATAGGAACAATGCAAATAGCTGTGAAAAACAATGCATACTTTAATCTCAAAAATGTTTGAGGAAGAAAATTTGGTTTTGTTCTAACATGGGATGAGGTACATTCGAGAATTACTCAAATGCAAATACTTACACCCTGAAAGCTGGAGCGCTTAACATGAGTCCAGTGTATAAACTAAACATTTTTCAGGACATAAATATTAATGCTTAATAATTGTTGTAGCACTAAATGCAAATTCAACACATTACCCAGAGGAAGGTAATTACAAGAGGAAACAACCCAGGCCCCTTGCTTCAACTTTTCATTTTGCTTAGGTATAGAGATCTCAGCGATACTTTATGCATTAGATTTTCTGCCTGAAAACTGATTCCCAAAAATGAAATATATCTAAATAATCTTACTTATGGCATACACATATACAAAGCTTGGTTTTGTCTCATACAATATCTATGAATGGATGCCTAATAAATTCCTGGTCACTGCTTGTATGTATGATTTTTTAGGGTTCTTTCTTTCTTTCTTTCTTTCTTTCTTTCTTTCTTTCTTTCTTTCTTTCTTTCTTTCTTTCTTTCTTTCTTTCTTTCTTTCTTTCTATGAATACTATGGACTAGTTTGTCAGCCATTAAGGAGATACGATATTTTCAGCTAGAAGGAAACACAGATGTTAAAGAAAACAGAGAGATAAATCTCATAATTTTACTCGAAAACTATAAAAAGCTGGAAAGACCCCATTATATTTTGAATTTAATAATGTGCAGTCTGCCACTACCATTTGAACAGTTTATGCCAGTGTTGCTGTAGTGGTTGCAAACAGGGCTTTTTTCTGGGAAAAGAGGTGGTGGACCTCTGTGGGTTGCCCTTGGCAAAAATGATCACATGGCTGGTGGCCCCTTCCCCTGATCTCCATACAGAGGGCAATCTAAACTCCCCTTTGTCTGGAGATCAGGGGGCAGGGCCACCAGCCATGTGTCCATTTTCAAGAGGTTCCGGAACTCCGTTCCACCGCGTTCCAGCTGAAAAAAAGCCCTGGTTGCAACTACCTTGTATTCAAACCAGATGCTGTTCTTTCTCATTGCAGTTTGAAATATATGAAATGATGATTTCATGGAAAAGTCCAAGATTTTTTTATTACTCTTATATGAGTAATATGCCCACAAACTGCAGAAATCCTGAAATGTCTAGGCAGTTCATGCCTTTATCTGAGAGGTAAGGATGCTGTCAATTTGGTGTCAAATTTTTTACATCTGAATGTGGCAGTCAGACGTGAGCCAATCATCCAAGCAGATGCTGGGAGCCAAGCAGGGAGGATGCAGGTGCTGCTTTGCCTCAGAACTTAATTAATAATGATGAGGCTACTTTTTGAATGCCAGACAAGTAAGTTGATTCCATTTATTGTATGTATCAAACATAATACTCATCATGAAAACAAATTGATTGCAGTTCAAAATTTAAAGATAATGGGAGAAATATATGTTGATGCAAAAGTTCATTAAATAGACACAGGCTGTTTCAAAAAATTATGATAAACTTATTGGAATATGTTCTTGGGGGTGCTGTTGAGTATTGAAGTAAAGTGGGATAGAACCATTATGTAATGCAAACTATAGATCTCTTTTGGGGTTTGAAATTGGGAAATATTTCTGAAAATAGGCTAGATAGAAAGAGGATCATATAAATATTAACTGTTATCTTAAATGGGGGTCTCCTTTTGAGTTAGGGGAATTAGCATACAAAGAGAAGCAGCCAGAAGTAACTGGGATCTCCACCAATATATACCAGGGTGGTTCTGTCACCAGTCAGACCTGCACTTACGCTAATAGAAGGATTATGAATATGACAATGTCATAAACCCCTCTCTGTATATGTTTTAAACACAGAAATGCTGCTTAGTAAGGCAGGAAATTGCTGCCAGATCCCTGCTAGGAGCTGGAAATTTACTGACATGTGAGTCATCACTAGCTTTCAGCCCCCACACCCCTGGAGATGTGCACAGGTCCTAAGACAATAGGGTATCCCAGGAGTTCCTGAAGTAATCACCTTAACACACTCTTAACACACCCTGCCAATCTTCCCCTTATCCACTCTCCCATTCTGACAGCTGCTCCTATCCAGCCATTGCAGGTCATCAATCATCAATCATTAATTATGTTAGTTTTGCCCAGGAACATTTAATCAAACTTTCCCAGTTTCATTGTCTAACCCCAGAGATGGCTTCCTAATCCTTTGTCTCACCCCGGAGACAGCCATTAGGTTATTGTTCTGGGTCAGAAGATGCAATCCTGCCCCAGGGTATGTTCCACAGTATAATTGGACTACCCCCTGACATAGTTGTGTGTGTGCCTTTGGATCCAGCATCCACCCTCAGAATCCTGTCTGAGCCTCTCGTTTCCTGTTGCAAAGCACTGGTTGTTCAATGCTACTCTCTCATGCATGCCCTCTACTTATAAGATTGGTAACTATCACCTGACCCTCAATTTTCTCTTCCATTTTCCTCCCTGCTTTTCTAGTTAATTCTATGTGTGTGTTGTATGTTTTCTGTGCAATCGATCTTCATTATTCTATAAATAAAAGCTCTTTTTGGTTGAACATCTGGCTGTTTACTGAAAGAGTTCTCTAGAGGGATAATCCTTGTAATTTAATTTTAATTTAATTTATTTCATTTTTATTCCGCCCTCCCCACTTTCGCAGGCTCAGGGCGGATAACAAAATTACAAGTATCAAATACCATTAAAACTTTAAAACACTACATCTAATCAATTAAATTATAGCTATACAAGCATATAAGTGTCATATATTTACATATAGGTAATTAAAATAATTAAAAAAGCAGCACATAGTTTAGATTTGATGTTCCGCACAGCGGTTCTTCCAGAGCAATACATGCAGGATTAAGTGTGGACCACAGCATTCGCATTCGCATATGGGTGAAATGGTTTAACCCTCCCCTCCATGGTGGGGGGGGGGCACCGCCTGGCGTCAGCCATATGCCTGGCAGAATAGCTCCGTCTTACAGGCCTGGCGAAATGCAAGCAAATCTTGCTGGGCCCTAGTCTCGTATGACAGAGCATTCCACCAGGCCAAGGCCAGGACCTAAAAATCCCTGGCCCTGGTCAACGCCGGGCGGGCCTCCCTAGGGCCAGGGACCCTTAAAAGATGTTTCCCATCTGAACGGAGAGTCCTTCTGGGCTCATATGGAAAGAGACGGTCCCACAGATACGTCAGTCCCAGTCCGCATAGGGCTTTATAGGTTAGTACCAAAACCTTGAACCTGATTCGGTACTCCACCGGTAACCAATGCAGCTGGCGTAGCACCGATGTAATATGCTCCCACACCGGTGCTCCAGCAATGACCCATGCCGCTGCATTCTACACCAGCTGTAACCGCCAGATCAGGCTCATGGGAAGCCCAGCATAGAGCGCATTACAGTAGTCCAGCCTAGAGGTGACCATTGCTTGGACCACTGTAGTCAGGTCATGGGGGGATAGATGGGGAGCAAGCTGCCTGGCCTGCCAGAGATAATAAAAGGACGACCTGGCAACTGCAGTGATCTAGTCCTCCATCTTCAAGGAAGAATCCTTATACACAGGTATAAGATCTCGCTGTTGGGTAACAGTTCCCTAGGGCCAAACTACAAGTGACGAATGACACAGGTTAGACACTTGTCAGCTTCCCTCAAGTTTTGATGGGAAATGTAGGCAGCTTGGCAGAATGTTGGACAAGTGACAGTTGAAAAGTCCATTGGACAGCAGTTGGAGAGCCAAGCTGCAAGACCAGGATTCCTACACTTCCCATCAAAACTTGAGGGAAGTTGACAAGTGTCCAACCTGTGTCATTTGTCACTTGTTGCTTGGCCCTTAGAGAACTCTCAAATAATCAGGCGGATGTTCTACAGGAAAGGTTTCTTTATTAACAGAGAGATAAAAGGTAAACATACAGAAGAACACACACAGCAAATACATAGAGATAACTAGATAACAGGGAGGAAAGTGGTGGAGAGTAGTTGGGATGGGGGTATATTTACCAGACCTGGAGGAGGAGGAGATCCAGGGAAACAGCAACAAGATGACCAGCACTTCATGGGAGAAGGAAAGGGCTAAGATGAATCTGAGGGTGCGTGCATAGAACACATACACACTAATCACATGGCAGGCAACCCAATTATAGAGCAAGGGAGACCAGTTATATAGGAAAATGTATCCTGAGGCAAAACTGGCATCTTGCTCCACAAAACAATGGCTTGATGGCTGTCCCCAGAAGTGGACAATGAAGTTGGGAGAGGTTTCCTAAGATGGACTATAGGTGGGAAAGTGTTTGATGACTTGTGATTGCCGGATGGGAGGGGCTATCAGATCCCTGAGTAGTTATGATTAGGAAGGTAGGTGAAGGAAAGATGGAAGGGTGTGGATGAGATTAACTCAGGAACTCTTGAAGACCCCTTTATTTCACTTAAGGGTTTCTCTTGGGTGTGGATAGGTAAGCTAGTCAATTTGCCACACCTTCTGGTAAATTTTCCAACTCCAGCAAGGGTTGGCATTTGTTCTGCCTTGCCAGGCACTGTCTTGTGTTTATGGCAAATTGAGGAAGAGGTTTGTGAAGGTCGCCCTCACGGATGACCCTCGCAGACATCTGGACTGAGGTGGTTCAGCGCTGCTGATATTATTGGATTTGTCAACAGCATTTGACACAGTCTATTACGATCTTCTGACTCACCGCCTCGCCAATGTGGGGATACAAGGGACTGCTTTACAGTGGCTTGTCTCTTTTCTCCACAGTCGGGGACACAGGGTGGTGCTTGGGGAGAAATTGTCACCCTGTCACCCATTGGTGTGCGGGGTCCCACAGGGAGCAATACTCTCCCCTTTACTGTTTAACATCTACATGTGCCCCCTTGCCCAGTTGGTGCAAAGTTTCGGGCTTGGGTGTCATCAATATGCAGATGACACCCAGCTGTATCTGATGATGGATGGCCAGCCTGGCTCAGCCCCAGACGTCCTGGGACATGCGTTTGCAGCCGTGACTGATAGGTTGAAACAGAGTTGATGGAAACTGAACCCAACAAAGATGGAGGTCCTGTACTTGAGGACTGGATTTGGGACTCTGGCTCCCAGCCCTCGATCGGGCACAGCTTGTGCCAGCTCCAAGGGTTAAGAGCCTGGGGGTGATCCTAGATGCCTCCCTGAAAATGGAGGCACAGGTCACAGCGGTTGTCAGGTCTTCTTTTTTCCACCTGCGGCAGACCAGGCAACATGTCCCTTACCTGTCTACCTGTGACTTAACTACAGTGATCCAGGCAATGGTCATCTCTAGGTTAGATTACTGTAACTTGCTGTATGCGGGCCTACCCTTGAGCCTGACCCAAAGATTACAGCCGGCGCAGAATGCAGCAGCGTGCATCATGAAAGCACCAAATAGGGCACATATTACACCAGTATTGTGCAAGCTGCATTGGTTGCCAGTGGAGTATCGGATCAGGTTCAAGATCTTGGTATTGACCTATAAGGCCCTGTGCGGACTGGGTTCAGTGTACCTGAGGGACCGTCTCTCCCCATATATTCCCCAGAGGACCCTCCAATCAGGAGGAAAGAAATTGTTATCAGTCCCTGACTCCAAGGAGGCCCGCCTGGCCTCGACTAGAGACAGAGCTTTCTCAGTCCTGGCTCCTACCTGGTGGAACGCTCTGTCTACCGAGACCAGGGCCCGGCAGGATCTACTATCTTTCTGCTGGACCTGTAAGACAGAGTTGTTCTGCCAGGCTTATGGATGAGGCTGGGCCTCCGCTGGCTGGAGGATACAACATCGACCCCCCCCCCCATGAGAGCTGCCCACCACTGTTCTTAAACTGCTGCTATGTTCAACTGTACTGTTGCACTATTTGTTATTAACTGTATTGCCGCCATCAAGAAAAAGAGTGCTGCTATTTTTATATTTTGTATGATGCTTTAAAATGTTTTATATGGAATGTTTTAAATATTCTTAATGCTATTATCCACCTTGAGCCTGCTCGCAGGGAGGGCGGAATACAAATACAATACAATAAAATAATAATAATAAATAATATTCCATATTCATAAACTGCCCTTTCAGCGTAAGGAAGGGGTCTGACCAGGGCCAGTTCATCCATGGATGCGGCTCCGGCAGCCACCTTGAGCGCTGAGGCACCAGAGGGGGTGCTGGAGGCAGGGGTGGAGCTGGTGGCGACAGCGTGGGCAGCTGAGCGGGAAAGCTGGAAAGTCACTTGTCGTGCTTGGCTCACAGCTGTTACGCCCGGGCGGGAGCGCATGCTGGCGGCGGCAGTGCAGGGCAGTCTGAGTGGGCAGTCTCCCAGCACTCACGCTCAGTTTTCCTGTGCTGCCTCTGCCTGCACACAGCTGTGGGCCAGGCATGGCAGGCAGCCAGAGTGGTGTGGTGCAACTGAGCAGGAGGGCTAGGAGGCCACCCGTGCGCCGTCCCAGCTGCCTTGCTGCACCAATGGGGCCAGCTCACAGTGGCATGCTGCATGATAACGTCACACGCAGTGACATCATCATGCAGTCCTACCCCCAGCCTCAGGTGCCAGAAACTCTGGCACCATCCCTGGGTCTGACTACTAACATCGTAGGATATATATTTTTGTTGTAAAGGTGCATATCAAGTTGATTGAGGAAAAAGCAGTTGGCTGTGGACAAACTGACTGTTTCAGCCAAAGCCCTATTAAAGAGCAAACATAATAGATGTTAAGGTTCTTCGGGTAAAAGAATTACTCTTTTTACTTCACTAAATCAACACACCTAAATTTGCAGACTGGTGTAAATTAGAGGGATGAATATCAAAAGGTGCAGTATATAATAAAAAATGGAAGTGTTGGACTTCTGATAAGATAATGTGAATGTCATGTCCTGAGTGGCACTGAAGGAGCAAAGAATGCTTGCCTTCTTCCAAATGAAGCAGACAGATTTCCCCCCCCCCCCCACCCTTAACACAAAGGAAATATGGGTCAGGTCACGTAATTGGCAGATGGCTAAAAGAGATTTTCGTATCAAGTGGATAATTGCAGAGGTGAGATAAATGAAAAGAAACAAAGTTCTTCCTCATAATATGTGAGAGAATACAGCAGCTGTATGAGTTATGAAGACCTCAGTCCAAATTTCTTCTCAGCCTTGTTCACTGGGTAAGTCATTATTTTGTCACTATCAGATGTCCATCAAAATCTGGGAGTAATTGTGCACACTTATCTCACACTTAGACTTCCTATCTAATAAAACCAAATGAGTTAACAAATAGCAAGAAAGGAATGAAGTTCATTAGGGTACATACATATATTTATAGAAATTCTATTCGTTTAAAAAAATTAAGTTAAGGATAGAACTGTGGAACTCACAATTTCACTTATGCTAAAAACATGCAAATTGTAAGTTAAGCTTGCTACCTTAACTGCCACACCATGTGAACAATATAAAAAGAATAAGAGTTGGAGAATTTGGTTATGATTTGACTTCATTCCATTTTTTTAAAAAAAAGATCCCCCCCACAAAAAAAACTGGCATTGCCCTAGCCAAATTAAACACTGATATAGCATTGACTTCATGTTCAGTGTTTCAGATCCAATTTGCAAAGAAAGGGAACTTGGGGATAAAACAGTAGGGGAAAATATTGCTGCATGGAACCTAAGTTGAAAGTGTCACATCACATTATATGATATCTGCACTACCCAACTGGCATGGAAATTCAGGTGGCAGCCTTAAATTTACAATCTCTCTCTCTCTCTTTTTTTAACATGAATGGAATTGTGAGTGTATAACTTGTTAAATGCAGAATTTTGGAAAAGGAAAATCAGTGCTGAACTAGACAAAACAAAAGGTATGTGTAGACTTCTAAGCATTTTCCTTTCAAAATTTGCAGGCGTGCAGAATCCCAATTCAGACCTTGGCATGGAATGGGTGTGAAGCCACTATTTCCTCCCTTGAATTAACACAGCAGGGCCATTTCCAGTCAAGAAAGTATTGCATCCCCCCAATACTATTATGTATTTATTTATTTTACAAAATTTATATCCTGCCTTTTTGCACTCATGAAATATGATAAAAATCATATTTTAAAACCATTTAAAACAATCATCCAAAAATAAATAAAAAGAAAAACTAACACATCAAAAAACAAGTAAAACCAGAGCTAAAATGCATACAAAGACATATAAACAACAATTATCTTTGGGCAGGAAGGAAGAATCATGGAAAGATCACCAAATAAAACAAAAAAGTCTTCACCCACTGGGAGAAGTTGGCAACAGACAGGAACAAATACCTGTACCCTAGTTCCAATTTTCATGCTACAACAGAGAAGGCCCTTTCTCAGGTTGCCACCTACCTAATCTCAGAATATGAAGCAGGGCCTCTGAAGATGACCGTGGTGGTCCTTCAGGTATGTTGATCCCAAACCATATAAGACTTAAAGAAAAAGAACTTTTGTTTACAGAACTTTCAGCATCACTTATTGATAGACCCACATTGAATTATATGAGTTCTTCATGGGGCATGTGACCATTTCATCTTTATTTCCTGAATACTGGGATTTTCAGGCATTCTAAAAGTAGAATGTAATAGAACTAGCATGCCTTAATGAAAAGCTGCTCCTGTGGCCGAGTAATTATATGACAGAATCAGCAAAGATAGAAATATTATGTCTAGCATTCAAACTATTATATACAATCAATGTGAAATGTTTGAGATTGCTGATGCATGTTACATGTCTGTCTGTCACTGATATCAAAAGAAAACTGCAAAATGAAAATAAATAGAGCATAGTACTTTTATATTGACTTTAGCATATGCTTTCTGAGCATTTTTTTAATGTTTAGAAGATTATAGCAAAAGAGGAAAATCTCCAGCCATTAAATATGGGTGGCCAGATAACGTCAAGGATTCCTGAATGAAGCAGATTGTTTGAATCTTTTCCAATCTGAATTGAGGCATGATGGCACTGAAACAGCCTTGCTCACCATGATCTGCACCAGGAGATGGACAGAGAGAGTTTGACTCTATTGATTCTTCTGTTCTGAACCTCTCAGCTTGATACATCAATGATTGTATCCTTCTAAACTACCTTTCAGGTTTGGAAATGGAAGGCAATGTTTTGAGAGGGTTTCAGTCTTATCTAAGAGGTAAGTTTCAGAAAGTGGTGCTGGAACACTGCTGCTAGCCCCTTTGGCTTCTGGTCTATGAATCTAGGCCCACAAGGTCCTATCTTGTCCCCTATGCTTTTCAACATCTGCATGAAACCTCTAGCTAAGGTCAACCAGAGATCTGGGCAAATCCCAGTGGAATTGTGGAAACCTTGAACCAATGCATGGAGGTAGGATTGGGATGAGTGAGGGCCAATATACTGAAGCTTAATCTCAACAAGATGGAGGTGCTACTTTTGGCCATAACAATTTGTAGTGATCAACCACCATCACTTCCTGTTCTCCTTGCTGGTGAGTTTCCAATAGGCAGTGGAGGATGTGTGTGTGGGCTTGGGGGGGGGGGCTTGTACTCACTTGCCCCCTTTTCTCCTGTCATACAACATAGATACCTATGGGGTATGCACTGAGAAAATTTGCATTATAATTTCAGATCCATACTCCAGGGATAAATTTTTACAATTATTGGTTATTTCTGGAGTTTGGGGACCATTATTTTCCTTTTGTTTTTAATTAAAAGTTTTACATAATTAAAACTACAAGTACACATATACTAATAAAACGAACAAAAACAAAAACAACTAATCAAGATACAAAAACATACATAATACAGAAAAAACACAACAAAAATAAACAATCTAAACTAAAAAGTTTCTGATTTTCTCGAAAACAAATATTCGTATCATGTTAAATCTACAGTTTCTCTAAAAATGATTAACAGCTCTCTTTTTATAATGTCAAAATCCCTTAATCCAATTAATCAAATTGTTGATATTTATTTCATACAGTCTATGAAGCAACCATTATTTTCAATGGGAATGTATACAAGGGTTCAGGGTAGCTGTTTATAAAGATAACAGCACCAAATTTGCACAGAACACAGACCTGTCTCTAATCTAAAGAACCCCCAAGTTTCAAGAAGATTAAACAATGGGGCTCGGTTTTACAAACCCCCAAAGTAAGTATCTCTCTGTATAACCACACTAAGGTCTCTATAGTTTCAGGTAGGTTGCTATGTTGGTCAGTAGTAGAAGTGCAAGAATTGGGTCCAGTAGCACCCTGAAGATTTCCAGGCTATGAGCTTTCAAGAGTTAGAGCTCCCTTTGTCAGATGTACTAATTCCTAAAATGATCGTCAAGCAGCAGGAGAGCTCCAGCTGGCCACAAGCTTTTTTTTTAAAAAAAAGCCCTATCTGCATTCACTTCATATTCCTACTCTTACCTTTCCACTTAAAATTCTGCATTTGCCATCCTTCCTTGTTGTAGTTTGTTGTTTCCTTTCAGAAAATGAGGGAGATTTCCACTGCAAACCCCGCTTCATCCCATTAGTTTGTCTCCTATGGGAAACATTCATGGGGGGAGGGGGGAGGTCAGTCACTGTCTTTCAACCAAATGATACCAGAGTTGCAACAGAGCTTCTCTGGCAAGTCCATCAATCCTCCCACCTCACTTTTCAAGCAAACTGGACAACCAGTTTAAATTCTATGGAGCCTTTAACAAGCCCCCCGCCCCTGCCATCGTAACTGCACTTCCATTATTTCCTATGAGGAAATGTTTCAGAGTAGTTGTTTCGGAGGGCTGGAGTAGTTGTTTTTCAACCAAATGTTACCAAAATTGCAGAGGAGCTTCTTCTGCCTATCCAGCAAAAAACCCTTATGTTTCAAGCAAATTGGACAATAGGTTTGAATTCTATGGGCCCCTGAACATGTCCAGGCTTTTATTTTCAGAGGGAAAAAAACTCTCTCTCCACCCCCAAAGGACAGTAAAGGTAAATGGCAGCTCTCTGTAGCTTGGGATTGGCTGGAAGTGCTCTGTGTCCCTCCCTTGGAAGAGCCTGAATGGAAGGAAGAAATACCATTGTCTAGGAAATCAGTAAATTGTCCAAGAGCACGCTGTGCTCCTCCTTTGCAAGAATCTGATTGGAAGGGAGAAAGTCCTACTCCACTACCTGAATACAGTAATAAAGTTACTTGATTGTTAAGTATCTGTCTCCTTTCTTTTTCTCTGTAGGATATTTTGTGCCAGATTGGAAGCCATGTATACAACACATGAATTCCTTTTTGCACCATGTTTCATGTTTCAATTCTTCATATTGTAGAGCACCCCGTACATAATAGGCCTGACATGGGGACTGATTTGAGAAACCGGGTATGCTTTTGTCCATGTTCTCCAACACGTAGATGACCTCTGGGGGCACATAATTTTATTTATTTACTTCATTTATACCCCATTTTTCTTTCCAATGGGGGCCAAAAGCGGCTTGTATCATTCTCCTCCATTTTACCCACACTAAACCTTGTGAGGTAGTTTAGGCTGAGAGTGTGTCACTGGCCCAAGCAAACTTCCAAGGCAGAGTTGGAATTTTAACCTTGGTCTCCCAGATAACAGAGGCCAGGTTTCCTGCTTTCACAGGAGACCTCCCATCTCCTACTGGCTCTGCTCACCAGTGCTCAGTTTGGTGGTGAAGTAAAAATGCTGGAGGAAATGGGGCAATTTTGTTACCTGGAAGAGTCATCATTGCATCAGGTGACATTCAACATCCACTCAAACCTCTATGGCTAAACCATAGAGGTTGGGCAAATGCTAGAGCATCAGCCCCACATGTTGACACCTCTTCCAGATCATGCAGGAAGTGACATCACTGCATCACCTGCCCATGGTAACCACTACATCATAATGGTATATGTATTTTAAAAATCTGACCTCTCAATGGCAAGGTAGTGAGCTAAAGATGAAATGGAATGTCAATTGTAAGTATAATGGGGGGGGTGTGTGGAGAGAAAACTCTGAGGACCCATAAAAGTGAGCTTGTTTGACAAAACTCTGTAGAAATATGCTCAGACCTGAGAAGTATCAGCAAAGTTATTATAAGAAAAATACATTCCCCCCCCCCCATTTTAAATACTTTCATAGGAACTCTCACTGCACAAGTTTCATGTCATTGTTGTGTGAGTACTGCCATCCCTGCTGGCAAACACTACTAACATCATGGTTTCTAATAGTTTAGCAATAAGATTGCATTTTTTACAGTCTGTGGTACATTCCTAGACATGAAGTCCCAGACTCTTACCCTCAGATGCTGTTGAGGGAGGATGGGTGTCGCTATTGTCCCCTACTTCATTCCTACCTTCTACTAGGATTTGTTGCAAGTGACACTATAAGTCACATCATAAATGCCAACTTATCTTTGATGAAAAGTCTCTCTCTGTGTTTGTGTATATATAAATGATCTACACTGAACTCCTCTGTATAAAAAGATAGCTCTGCAACTGTACATTGTTATTCACTTTATGGGTGGCATCTTGAAAATATATTCTTACCTCTTCAGAATACCATTTATTCACCTAGCAAGATATCTCTTCTCCTTACTGTTTCCTACATTGAAAGCTCTTGTAAGGTTATATATTGAAACTCTCTCTCTATGAAAGCCTTCCCTTTTTACACTGCTGCTGTGCATTTCTCACTGGCTTGTTTCCACTTGCCTCTAACTGTTTTGTTGTGATTGACAGTGCACATTTAAATGCATCACTGAACAGGGACCTATGAGCACTCCCTCTGAACACAATAGGTTACTCTCATGCGTAAAGTTTACTGTAGCAAAACTGGGGACTAAACTAACTTCATATACTGCTTATGCAATATAAAACAAAGGATAATTGGAGACAGTATATGTTTACCTTCAACATCTGTATACATTTGTGAAAGAAAGGCTTAGTTATCATTTGAAAGTTCACTTTTGGGTTGTTCCACATCAGATTGTAGGTAGAGATTTACATGAACTGAATATTCCTCTGTATAAAAAACAAACACAAGCCCCTTGCCTATACAGAACAAGAGATTAGAGTTCTAGTTTAGCTGTCTCACTGTCATGTTATAGTTTTATGTCCAAGATTTTTTTTTTTTTGGTGGAGCATTTAATCAGGTAAGTTGCTTCCTACAGTCAGAAGTGGTGTGCCAGATATAGGCCAACAACCTTAATGAGTCGGCATTAATTGGATTACATTAATTCCAACATCAAAGTATACAAGCAACCCAATAACCTTTCTATATCAAAATAATTAAAGTGTCACACCTGCTCTTGCATTTCTCCTGAAGTGAAACTTCTGCTTTTTAAAAAAGTTCCTTCTATTTACAGCCATTGCCTTGTCCCCAGATGCTGTTATAAAATGAATTACATTCAGAAGCTCCTCAAACACAATGGCTTCATTTAACTGCTAGTGTAGGACTCCTTTGCTCCCAGTCCCCTGAGTTCATTCCATGATACCAGTTACTATGCTATTCTTAAAGTGACAAGGTCTCTCACAGTGCCAAAAGCTGAGCTCATTAACTTGCATTGCTGACAATACCATTCCTCCCACTTCTTCTGAAGGTGCTGTAACTGGCCATCATAACACTGAACTCAAACTCTTTTCTTTTATGTTCCTGGGGGCTCATTATCCAATAAAAGTTAACTTATGGCAAAGTCATGCTATTTTTTCTCTTTCTCTCATCTACACCTCTACCCATACATATTCCCAAAGCAGTCAGCATTGTTAAGGTACAACTGAGTCACCGAAGTATTCTTGAATGCTGCTGATTAACTCAGAGATGAGTCCTTGGTTTTTGTATTACTTATATTCATTTGCTATGCCATAGTGGGGTATTATGACCATCCTGAAATGCCATTTTGTTGGTAACTTGTTTTTGAAAGGCTGACATTAGTTTTTCCTTAGCAACTAGATCATCATCTAAGACACTGTCACTGAATATGTTCCAGAGGAGAAGCCGTGTTGGTTTGTTGTAGCCAAAAGAGCAAGCATCATGAGGCACCTTCAAGATTAATTAACCTATGGTGGCCAACCTTTCAGGAGTCAGAGCATATGACAGAGTGGTTTCTGGTTCAAGAGGGTTTAGACTACAATGAATTAAACAGGCTGAGATTTTAAACAATGTACAACAAAGGAATATGTGTGGGGGGGGATCATGTTGATAGGAATATTGGGGGGGGGAATCATGTAACTTGAAACTTGTTGTAATCAGTAGATTCAAGTAAAATGAATGGAAGAGTCTGTTTAGACTCAACAACCTGTTGAGCTGAAGGGGGTTTGTACAAGATCACGACAGTGTTCTTGTGGTAGTTCCCATTAGTTTTAGTGGGGGGTATCATATGGGAAAGTAAACTGTTATGCAAAGCTTTGGCCATAAGTTCAGTGAATAGACTTTTCCTCATTTCTGATCTGTAATGTGGCATAAATTATTGGTGGGCTCTCCTTCTTTGGAGGTATTTAAGAAGAGGCTAGATGGCCACCTGACAGCAATGATGATTCTATGACTCAACATGAATGTATGCAGGTCAGGAGAGCATGAAGGGATGAGTAGGTGTAAGGTACTTGTGGGCCCTTCTTACACGCCCTGGGTAATGCCAATCGTCACTTTGGGGTAAGGAAGGAATTTCCCCCCAGGTCATATTGGCCAGGTATCCTGGAGGGTTTTGCTTTGCCTTCCTCTGGGCATAGAGCAGAGGGTCACTGAGGGAGGTGAGGAGGGACAGCTGTGATTTTACTGCATTGTACAGGTGGTTGGAGTAGATGACTCTTGTTTTTATGTGTCAAACAGTATTTTTTACATATAAATTCCCAGAAATGTGGTCTTATTTTTAAAGATAAGTTTAAGATTTAAGATATTATTTAAAAAAAAGATCTTTCAGCTTTTTGAAAACAGAATATACAATTGATGGGAGGGTGTGTGTGAAATACTTTCCTCCTATGCTTTGTCTGAAATACATTTATAATGGAATGTAAGTCTCAATGTAGACAAAGGTCTAAGAATCTGCATTCCGGTCTCTTGTTTTGCATCTTATATATCTTACTCCACTCAATTCCAAATTTCTTTGAAACCTTTCTGAATGCTTGGGGTTTGTTTGTTTGTTTTTGACAGAGTTCTAACAACTTCAGATTTACATCAAATGAAGATATAAATAGTGATTCAAACTCCACCAATTTTTTCCAATTAAACGCTACTGTTCTTGTTGAAACCTCATTGGATAATAAAATGATAACCTTTTAATCAAGCTCATCAGGGAATTAATAACTGGAAATTAGGATGCGAAAACAAAAGGTATATTTGACCAGGATTTATCCATTGAGAGACTGACTATGCAAAGCTAAGTAGATTTAACCCTTCTAAATCCTTTGTCTACAATGGACTCAGAAGGATGTAGCTCTTTTTAGGATTGTGCTGTACACTCATGACTAGATTCTTATTAACATCATCCAGAATTGTCCATTTAGGTGCCTCAAGCTGATATGTAAACCTCTAGATCAAATAACTAGAATGTACCAAGCATCATAGCCTAAAATGCCAAAGTCTGCCTGCAAGGCTAGCAGTTAAATTAATCACATGGCAGAGCCTTTGCTTTGACTTTTAATACTTCTAACACAATTTACAGTCATAATAATAGAATCTTTTTTCCCCAGGGAGAGTGGTTTTACAGCTATTCCAATTAATTACACACATCTTGTGACAACGTCAAAAACTGCAATTATTAAAGGAAGCAAACTAGAGTCCCACAGAGAATGGTGTGTTAAAACCTAAACTTGGCCCTTTGAGCCAACTTCATAACTTTGTAATCCTTTGGAGGGAATATAAATCACATGGACCTGGGGGAAATGAATGAGAAAGGTATCTCTAATAACTGCTTTCTGAAGGAACCAAATTTACACAATACTGGGAAAGCAGGATTACAGGAAGCTTAATTCTGTTCCAGCTCTATAATTTAAAGCCAAACACTTGTCTGTTTATCACTTTCTTTCCTGCATGCTGCCATACCTTGTTGCAATTGCAACAGTTGCTTTGGGCAGCAATTGTAAAATGGTGAGCAAGCAAACAGATTGCTTTCTAGGAGTGTGCATCTGAGTGTACCCATGTTGAAAATATATCAAAATGATCCATTTGGGTTAACTGGAATTCTGGGAGTGCTTTGAGGAGTAGGGAGGGAAGCAGGGCAAACTAGCACCTGCAAAGGGACAATGTGCAACTATCATGAGACTTTCAGTTGAAAAGGGAAGAAATACTATATCCTAGTTGCTGGTGCTTCTTGTAGAAGAGCCCTTGGAAAACCTTCATGTTGCTCCAGAAGAAATACTTTATCCTAGCTGCTGGTGCTTCTTGTAGAAGAGCCCTTGGAAAACCTTCATGTTGCTCCAGAAGCCTTTGGGAGCATTTGTAAGCCTTCAGAAGTCTTCAGAAACATTTATGAGGCTCCCAAGCTTCTAAAGGCTCCCAAAAACTCCTGGAGGCTTCTAAAGGCTCACAAAACCTCATGAAGCCTTTTAGAGCCATGATTCCTGTGGTACCAGCCAAAGTCTCACAGGAATGCAGGCAGTGCTATTGGCTCTCAAAACCTGGGTGGGCTCTGACACAAGAAGGGCCAACATGGACCTGGCTGGCCAGGTAAGTCCTGCAGCTGCCTTCTTCCCTTTTTCAATGTAACCCCCTGAAAAAGCCATGGGGAGGGGGGAGGGGATAACCCAATTTTCCGCTGTTAGTTGTCCTCATCCCTTTAAAATTTAAAGGGATGAGATGCTGTCCAGCAGCTCTTTGTGGGGACTAGCTTGTTCTTCTTGTATCCTCTCTCTTGCTTGATAGGAATGCACTTCAAAAATATCCTTTCTTAATTTCAGGAAAGGGTTTTTATTAAAGGGCCTGATTTTCATGTGCTGGAATTATAGAACACAAAATTGTGCCATAAAATAATTCTTAAATCACCATCACTCTGAAATTCAGCATAATTAAAAATATGCCCTGCGGAAAAATAACAAACCCAAATTAATATGGCATTTTTTGAAGTACACATCCCTACTGATTTCAGTTCAAGCCATTTTGAGAGAAGTATCTGAAGGAACTCTGGAATGGGGCTAGGCTCCAAATGAAGTATTTTCTTTACCCATTCTAAGCTTTTCTCTGGATTTTGTAGATTGGATGTTTTGTTCAATAAATAGTTTCAGCACAGAATATTGTGGTGGAATCAGTAACTGTTTTAAAATATATTATCTAAAAGATAATAGTGTAAAGGAATACTAATATACAGAAAGACATAGAAAGTCTACTGTACAGATTAGAAACATAGACAGTTACATAAAATTCAAGAATGACACAGCAGCTTGTCTAAAAAAATCACATAATATGGAGGGAAAACCAAAGTTTGTGATAGAACAGAAAAGCCTACAAGCATATAAGAAATATTATATAAGTTAGTTGTAAATTTTCCGGGCTGTATAGCTGTGTTCTTGGCATTGTAGTTCCTGATGATTTTTCAGCAGCTGTGACTGGCATCTTCAGAGGTGTAGCATCAAAAGACAGAGATCTCTCCGTGTCAATGTGTGGAGAAGATGTTAGCAGGTAATTTGTATCTACTCAGGAAGGTGGGTTTAGGCTGAGTCATCCTGTAAGAGTTTCCCAGGGTATGGGATGTTAATGGGGGGAAGCTTCACTGTATCCTGAGGAGGTTCTTTTGCATATGGATTGCTGGTTGATATGCTAATCTTATCTGCAGGGCTATGGTAAGATGTAGAGTATTTTGTTAGTCTGGTGTTTTTCAGGACTGGAAACCATGCCCTATTCATTCTTAAACTCTCTTCTTTCCTGTTGAAATTGTGCTTATGCTTATGAATTTCAATGACTTCCCTATGCATTCTGATAAAGTAGATGGATGTGTTGTGTAGTATTTTAGTGTCCTGGAATAAGATGCTGTGCCCTGTTTGAGTTAGGCTATGTTCAGCTACAGTTGATTTTTCAGGTTGGCCAAGTCTGCAGTGTCTTTCATGTTCTTTTATTCTTGTCTGGATGCTACGCTGTGTGGTCCCAATGTAAACTTGTCCACAGCTGCAGGGTATGTGGTATACACCTGCAGAGGTGAGGGGGTCTCTACTGTCTTTTGCTGATCATAGCATCTGTTGTATTTTTCTGATGGGTCTGAATACTGTTTGTAGGTTGTGCTTTTTCATAAGTTTTCCCATCTAATCAGTGATTCCTTTGATATATGGCAAAAACACTTCTCCTGTGGGGTACTGTTTTTCCTACATTGTTTGATTTATTCTTGGTTTAATCGCTCTTCTGATTTCATTTCTGGAGTAGCCATTTGCTTGAAGTGTGTGGCTTAGATGATTAATTTCCTTGTTGAGAAAGTGTGGTTCACATATCCATCTTGCACGTTCTACTAATGTTTTTATTATGCCTCTTTTCTGTCGTGGGTGGTGATTGGAGTTTTTGTGTAAGTACTGATCCATGTGAGTTGGTTTCCTGTAGACCTTGTGACCTAATTGAAAGTTTGCTTTGCGGATGACCAAGATATCTAGAAATGGGAATTTACTTTCAATTTCTTTTTCCATGTGAATTGTATGTTCGGGTGAATATTGTTGAGGTGGTTTAAAAACTCCAATTCTTCCTCAGCATGGCTCCAAATGATAAAGGCATCATTCATGAACTGGAACCAGACTGTAGGTTTGTGGGATGCTGATTCTAGAGCTGTTTTTTTCAAAATGTTCCATGTAGAAGTTTGCTATAACTTTTCCTGTCCTGAAAAACACCTGTTAGCTTTCTACCCGTTAGCTTTCCACCCGTTAGCAATCCACACCCTGGGAAACTCTTTAAGGATGACTCAAACCAAACCCACCTTCCTGAGTAGATAAAAATTACCTGCTAACATCTTCTCCACACATTGACATGGAGAGATCTGTCTTTTGGTGCTACACCTCTGAAGATGCCAGTCAAAGCTGCTGGTGAAATGTCAGGAACTACAATGCCAAGACCACGGCCATACAGCCCGGAAAATCTACAACAAAATATTATATAAGATCAGGAAATATAACTTGTGGGGGCATCTCATTTTCCTCTACCTCATCATGTCCTCTTTTCCTTCCCTGCCCCTCATATCCTCTCCCCCTTTTCCTGCTTCTTTCTCTCTTTCCCACCCACCTCTGTCTGCCCCCTGTCTTCACCTCTGCCATAGCAGATGCAGTTGTGGCCCAGTTGTGTGGTGCTGGCTGAGCCAAGCTCAGCTGTATGGTGGGGAATTTGCAAGGACTTGGGGAGGTACTTCACTTTCCCCTGTGTCCCATTTCCTGGACTATTTCCTCTTTCTCTCTTCCTAGCAGCCTCCTTATACTCACCTTTCCCTAGGTCCTTCTCTCCATTAAATCTATTAAACAACTTTCCTTTTTTCTGCCCCTTTATCTTAATCTATATTTATTGTCTACTTAGTTCATTTATATGCTGCTTTCCTACACAATGGGGACAAAAAGGAGCTTTACAGAGCAGCTGAGAGTTGTGTTGCCAATTCCCTCCAGCCCCCAGGCAGAAGGCTTGAGGCCTGGCACCTGCCTTGTCTTTTCCCCTGTGCATGCACAACCCTGGCTTGCATGATGACATCACTTCTGGGAAGTGATGCCATTGCACAGGCCACAGGCTGCCCTGGGAGCACTCCTGCATTCTGCAGGGGACCGATTTGGGCTCTATCTGGGCCACTGCAGTGTGTGGGAGCACAGCTGCGCTCTATAGCAACCTGATTCAGACCCAATCGGGGCCAATCCGGGCCTGATCTGGGCAGTTGCGGCACATGGGAGCAGGGAATGGAGGGAAGGAGTGGGGGAATCTCTCAACCCCAACAGGTAACTGGCAACCATAGCTGAGAGTATGTGGCTGGTTTAAAGTCACCCAGAGAGCTTTCATGGTAATGGTGATATGAACATGGGCCTTCCGCATCCTTCTCTGAAAATCTAATCAACTGCACTATACTGATCTTTTTTCAGGGGGAGCTGTTGTTGAACAGTAGCAAACAGCCATGTCTGTGTAAGTCATGAAACCCTATTCAGGGTTGTCATGTCCCTCGCCTTAAAACTGGCAGTTGTGGAGTTGTGTGTGTGTGGGGGGGGGGCATGTTCCTGGAGTCCTTATGTCCTGAGCCTTCCTTGTTGTGCCAGGAATGACATCATTCCAGGCATGATGAAGGCAGTAAAGGTCCCCGCAAGGGGCTACTTTGCTTAAAATTGGCTCTGATGCTCCTGGGCCTATTCCCCATGCCTTTTCCCACTGCTGGCCAGGTGAGTTGGGTGTGGGGGGGGGGAGGCTGAGGATGGAGGAATCATTCACCCCTACCAGGGAACTGGCAGCAGCCCTAAAGTCATGTGGTATTAAGTCTTCTGGTGGTTACTGTTGGGCCTGGCCCAAATGAATTATCTTTAGAAAGGTCCTCTCTCCCTGCCTTTTACTGTCAGAAATGAAGCCTGAAATACTGGCTGAGCAGTTAATGATTGTCTAGCAACAGCTATTGAGAGCATCTGGTTCAAGCTATGGAACTCTTATCATTTAGGGTTTTTTTAAAAAAAAACATTTTTTTTTAGATTTCAGATTTGTCTTGAAACCTGGGACATTTTTCAGGTGTGTAGAAAATCTATCTTGTCTGTTCATGACTCCAATCTCTGGATTTAAGTATCCTCAGAATTTTGCCACTTGGCTATTAGTATATAAAATTTGATGATAAGTAAATACAGGATTTGATCCAGTTCTTGTTTACATATAGTTCCTCTTGCTGAGGAAGGAACACAATTTTTTGTGAATGTCGCTTCTTACTCCAGAGTAGACACAGGCATGAACCAACCCCCCCCATGAACCATGTGATTCACCAGCTGCTAAAGCTTAAAACAGACAGCCCCTTCCTTCTGCTGCCCGGGTAGCAGGAGAACTGAGCTATTAGTTTCACAGATCCCATGCCAGTCTCAGCTGATGTCAAACCAAAAGGGGCTATCAAAGATGCTCACGCACCCAAACTTGCCAAAGAACACAAATGAGCACTGATGCAGTAAACTAAATTTTTCACACAATGTTCACAAAAATAATTTAGTGAATTAGAGAGTAATATACAAAAGTGAAATACAACATGTGAAATTCTAAAACATCATAATCACTATAATATCATCACAGTCAATTACACACAGCAAGGTGTAACAACACCGAGTAGCATGTGTATCCTCAGAAAAGGGAAGAATCCCAAGAGTTCTCTTATGAGCTGTCTTCAATCAGTACACTGAGGATTCCCGCTGAAACCGCGGGGGCAGATGAAAAGTCCCTCCGGACAAAGTGGAAAGGAGCTGGAAGACTGGGAGGAGAATGGAATGTGCAGGTGGAGAACAGCAACCGGGAGCCCCCAAGGGCAGGTCTGTGAAACTGACAGCCTCTTTTCCTGCTGCCCAGGCTGTCAGTTTCACAGGCCCCACACTGGAGCCAGCGCAGGGTCTGCAAAACTGACAGCCTCTTTTCCTGCTGCCTGGGCTATCAGTTTTACAGACCCCACACTGGTTCCAGCACTGTTCAAGATCTGTGAAATTCCAAACTGGCCATGGAACGGCTGGAAAAATTTGTTTGTTCTGTAAAAACACGTTCCCATGGAGCATGTATTTTGGTGCAAACAAACCAGCCATTCCATACGGAATTTTTTCCCATGGTTCGTTTTATGCCCATCTCTACTCCAGAGTCTCACATCACATCTGATGATGTCTGTGCAGGCCCCAAACTGCTGTGGCAGAGTTTAGGAAAAGGTCAGCTTTCAAACAGAGCACTGGTCCTTGTATTCCGTAAGGAGAACATTTGACCTCTCATTGAAGTTCATGATAGCTGCATACAAAGTAGAAGAGACACTATATGGGAGAAAAGGTAGTTAGGACAACACAAGTGGACATGCAAAAGTATCTATATGGTCCTGCAAATTAGCTTTAGCTGTCATAAAACAAATAGCTGAATGCACTAGACTAGACAGCTAAAACATTTATGGTACATGGGCCAGTGACATCCGGTTGTAACCTCCTTGTTATACATTCCATACCAGAGGATAAGGAAGAGTATGTTTAATAATAGGCAGGGATGTGTTATAGGGCAATGTCCTAATTAGAGGAAAAAAGGGACGGTGGCATGGTATAGCCGAGTCTCATCAGATCTCGGAAACTAAGTAGAGTCAGTACTTGGATGGGTGACTGTGAAGAAAATGGCTTTTCTTCCCTGCTCACATGTTCCCTGTTAGCAATAGTTTCATCATTTTCAGGGAGTCTGATTGGCTGTACAGGACTGAGCCAATTAAGACTCTTATTCATAAAGTTAGTTTGCTAGCTTTAAGAGAGAGGGGTGTGAGGTTGTGACCTTTTTTGGCAGAAGACTGCCTGGACAGGAGTTTGATTTCTTCTGAGAAGGAGAGCCTGATGCAACTTGAATTTTTGTCTGATTGAATGACCAATTGACTGGATTGTTGGTAACTGAAATTGTTTAATTAGAGCTATTTTCTAAGGATTTGTTTTTATTCACAGTCCATTTGCTTTTTCTAATATCTTTTGCACCTAATAAATAATTATATTCCTTTTATTTGGACCTTGCCTTCTTAAGTCTAAACTGTGTCTTGACCAGAGCCCACCTGCCAGATAATCGTTTAGTGAAAACCTTTCTTGCAAGGTAGGCTTTTTTGTTAATTTCCTGAGAGCCTGGAGATTTGTCCTTTTACTCCTGAGCTGTTGGGATAGACAAAAGGACTGTTTGTAACTTGTGGCTGTTTGTTTGTACCAAGGCGCTCTTAGCCATGGCATGCTGGTGAGAGTGCTTTGACAGTGACCGTCAAAGAAGATGCTGCAGAGTAAGAAATTGGCAAACCACCTTTGCTTCTCACTTGCCTTGAAAGTCCCTGCTGTGGATTGCCATATGTCAATTGTGACTTGATGGCAGACTCAGGGCCAAACTACAAGTGATGAATGACACAGGTTGGACACTTGTCAGCTTCTCTCAAGTTTTGATGGGAAATGTAGGCAGCTTGGTGGAATGTTGGACAAGTGACCGTTGAAAGTCCATTGGACAGCAGTTGGAGAGCCAAGCTGCAAGACTAGGATGCCTACATTTCCCATCAAAACTTGAGGGAAGCTGACAAGTGTCCAACCTGTGTTATTTGTCACTTGTAGCTTGGAAGACACATGACACAGTAAACTTGCTGAAGCCAATCAGATATCAGGTTTGTCAATGCCTCAGAGCCAAACTACAAGTGATGCCTGACACTAGTTGGACACTTGTCAGCTTCCCTCAAGTTGTGATGGGAAATGTAGGCAGCTTGGCGGAATGTTGGACAAGTGACAGTTGAAAAGTCCATTGGACAGCAGTCGGAGAGCCAAGCTGCAAGACCAGGACACCTAAATTTCCCATGAAAACTTGAGGGAAACTGACAAGTGTCCAACCTGTGTCAGGCATCACTTGTAGCTCTCTCACACACCCAATTAGAGGAAAACAGCTGCATGTTTACTGTACTCTTTCCACCTACTGAGCTAGTAAATGCCCCTTAAGTTATGACTGTTGTTGTGTGGAATTCCTCTTTGCTCAACATCTCCCTGAAATTCAGCAATCCATTTCTATTCCTTTTTTTAGGAATTTGAGTCAGTTTCAAATCAATTCTTATTTTATGAAGAGGAAGTTTGAGTTAGATCTCTAAGAAGTAATGCATTTATTTATTTATACACTTTGAGTATAGTTGAAAAATTAAGAACAAGGTGAAGAAACAATGGAAGGCGAAGAGAAGACAGACTACAAGCTGTTTAAACAGAGAGTGCATGAGAGGGTTGGGTTTTCCAGAGATCCAGCATCAATCTGATTGGCACCCAAGGGAATCACTGAAGCTCCCAACATGGTCCAGGGAGCAGCCAGAAGCTAGAGGAGGGCAACACAGGCAACAGCATCCTGATTCTTCAAATATTGATGTGTAATTGTCAACAGGAGATCAGAAGGCACCCCGGTGTTATGTATGCAATGAGATGGGACACCTCCGTAATAAGTGTTCTAAGTCCAGCATGAGCATGCACCACATGATACCAATGGGTTCCCAACTCACTCCTCTTGATTTTGAGCCAGAATATATTCCTTGGTGCCACTGTAAGGAGATCAACATGAATGAATGTGATGTCGTAGTCTGGGGAGACACCACTTCCCTTTTGACCACAGTCCATCATGCTCTTGTGGTTCTTTAATATCTCATCCAGGGTGAGGAAAAATAGGTGCAGCGCCTCTAAGAAGCAGAGGGGATTACCTTCCTGGTGGCCAAGATACCAATTCAATATAAGAGGTGGAACAGACAATGGAAGGTTGCTGTGCATGATTACTCCTCAGTGGCTATGTTTGTGAGGGAAGACTTGGCAGAACATGTACTCCAATGGCAAGAAGAACAGCAGGGATCAAGGCCGTCAGAAGCTGAGGCTGATCCAGTGGGGAATGTGCACATGCAATTTCTAAGATTTGGGGGTTACGCTGGATGATCTCAGCCTGGGGACTGAGAACTTCATAGAAGTGGCAACTAATGGTACCAAGTAAATATCACCTCTGGCTTATGAGCCTAGCTCACACTCACCCCAGTAGTCATGTTGGAGTGAAGAGGACCAAGAACCATCTGGAACAACAGTTCTATTGGGAAGAAATGGGTAAGGACATTGGCAAGTTTGTTCAGTCCTGTGGGGTGTGTCAAACTGTGGGGAAAGCCCAAGACAAGAATAAAGCATCCACCATCTGTAGAGGACCATCAACAAGCTCCTGAAGGGATTGGAGGATTTTGCTATTGCATACTTGGACGATACCTCCATATTTTCACAGACATGGGAACAACATCTGTGAACAGTGTTGGGAAGGATAAAAGATGCTGGATTTACCTTGAGGGCCAAGAAATGCCAAATTGGCCTCAATCAAGTTACATAGCTTGGACACAAAGTAGGGTAAAGGACCGTTTCTCCTGGACAAGCCAAAGTCAAGGCCGTTCGGGAATGGCCTGTACCCAAACAAAGACACAAGTCTGATCCTTCCTAGGCTTGGCTGGATATTACCGGAATTTTGTTCACAACTACAGTTAGTTAGCATTGCCTCAGGAGGGGCCAGATCAGGAGCAACACTTGGCTGCTTTTTTTAGCAAGAAACGTACAGAGCAGGAAGCAGGTTGGGGAATTCCCGAAAAGAAATGTTATGCTACTGTGTATACTTTGGGGAAATTCGGGCCTTACCTTTGGGGTTGATGTTTCCTGCTCCGAAGTGATCATTCCCCTCTCCAGTGGCTCCAGACCACCAAGCTTACCAACCCTAAGCTCCTGCGATGGAAGAATTCGATTTCGAGATGGAGCACCTCACAAGATATGGGAATAAATTAGCTGATGCTCTGTTCTGCAGAGCCTGTGATCTTACAAAGTTTTGAACACCAGTTATTACTAAACCTTTTAAAATATTGTTTATTATTCTGCCTGGGTCCTCACGCCTCATTTGGTCACACATAATCTAAAACCTACTTGGAAAGAGTAAACAAAAGGGGTCGGTTGGATGCTTTGGGCACTTCTGAGGAAACCTGTATCAGAATGGTGGCAGCCTATAGAGAGCTTCCCTGGTCCTTGCCTCCTGTGACACCATCTCATGTAAGAACCCTAATGAATGCTTTCTTACCCAGTTATATATTGGATAAGGCACCTCTCTTGTTTCCTGTCAGTATTTCTATTAATATGAAATAATACAAAGGCAGCAAGCCTGGGGGTAATTATATGCACAGAAACTTGCTCCTGCAAAATTTGTCTCTACTATAGGCCTGCAAATGTCTGTTTTCAACCATTTGTAGGGGTATGCAGAATCTCAGCGGGCACAAAGTTCTTCACCATTTCAGCTTCTATGTTTTTTCCCACTTGTGGCAGTGGTGAATTGTATTCAGTACAATCAATCGTTACCATGCTGAGAGTGGGTTGTGAACGGAATGGTTTCTCAACTCTATCAAAATTGCTCAGGCACTGAATTCCGTTGGATCATGCCCAGTTTATTTCACAGTTCTGAAATTAACCATTCTTATTTAGTGAGCCTATCATAATTATCCCATGTAATGATAAACTATGACTATTCTGGATCTTTGTTGAAACTGCTGGCTGACCATTGTGAGGTGGGAACAGAGTCAACAGATAGTGTAGATATCCAAGGCACCAAATAGGAAAGAGAGGAGAAACTCTTTTTTAGTGAAGGCTTTTGGCACAAGGAGGGTATTAATTTTGTATGCTGAATATTGTAGATTTTTTTCCAGCCCAGCTCTGGAAAGAATAGCAGCAGAACTGACATTGAACTGATACCAGTTTGAAATGAACTCCATTAATTCTATTCCATTACTAGATACCCACATGAATATTGTAGACATACTGATGATGTGTCAGAAATATCTTACTCTACGGCACACTGCCATGTGTTATGATTTCTCATTTTTTAAAATTAAAAATAATCTTCTGATGGATTTTTTTTTAAAAATCCCTCTGAAAAACTAGAACCCTTAGAATCATAAATGTAATTATAGGACTCAGAGGGAAAGTAAAATTACAGGTAGTAAATTTAAAATAATTTTTAGAAATCACCACAGGAAGAAATGTACAAGTTTCTGAGCCAAGGAGCCCACAGAGCATGAATTTGGAAGAGAACTGCTGGCCTAGTCTCAGCAGAACACTTGCGAACCTACTGGGAGAGTGACAGCCCATTCACCAATGCTAATATCTTCAAATGCTTGATTAGTGTATTCAATTCACTATGATCTGAATCATAATAATTCATTTGGATTAGCGTAGGGAAATATGAGATTTTCCATAACCTTTCCCCCCCCTGTTCCATTCACTTTGTGTAACAATCCATTCAGAATCCCAATGAAATTAATTGGACTGATGTCATTAGTGCTTTGTATTTATCTGAGTCCAGATTTGAAGAGTGCTAGTAACATGATGGGAATGAATACGAACCAGTGAACTCTTTGAAAACAGGAACTTTGGATTGACAAAAATACAGTACTTTTTGTATTTGTTCCTTAAAGATCTTATAGATAAATTCTCCTTTCTGGTCTACGTAACATTTATAGTGGCCATAGTGGAAGTAAATCAGCTGGTCTTCATTGAATAGTTGCACCAGGCATGATTATTTATTTGTTTTTGGTACTCATTCCCCTTCTGAAGGGGTAATAGAACCTTACATTTTTTGAACTAGAAAGAGCTTTAAAACTGATGCATGTGTTTATGGGATCACCGTCCAATATATTTTGGAATGCTGGGCAAGGGAGCAAAGTCTTGGAAATGGTTCTGGAAGGCTTCTAGGACTGGCTTTGTAATTCCAAGTGAAGTGCAACCCCATTCTTGGCAACATTAGCAGCAACATCTAATTGCATTTACAACTAATGTGCATCATTTCAGCCCCTTGGACAACAGTTTCTTCCCCCTCCTTGCAGGCAATCATGGCTTATCACAGTTTCTGCTGTGGTTGAAAAGAGATTTCTTTCTGTATCACTATGACTAATAGTAAAGTGGCTGACCCCTGTGCAGGCAGTGATAGCCACAAACCGAGGCCATGCATAGACAATGTAGGGATATATGCTCATGATGCTTCCAAGGTATGCAGAAAAATATGGCTTTGTAAATTGGCAAGAGGAGGGGAAAACCCTAATAAACCTGGTCTGAAGAAAAATGCGGCACTCCCGGCTGGTGGCAATAGCTGCTGCAGCTGGGGGCTGTGTTTTTGCCCCTTTGGATGGAGGAGGAGGCAGCAGTGGCGCTTTCCCCTACATATGGGGACCTGCACGAGGGGTGGGGCTTGGACAGACATTTTACGCTGCTTCGCCCCTCAGTGTTTCAGTGTGCCTTGTGCTTGGGAGAAGCAAGACATTTTGTTTGCTTCCCTGGCATGAGAAGTATAGGCAGCACAGCGGGGTCCGGTGGGGCAAAGGAGCAGCTCCGTCGGTCAAGATTGTGTTTGGGAGCATTGCTCCTGGCATCTGTGGCAAGCAGGCAGCTGAGGCGCGGGGCCTTTCCTGACACCGCTCCATCAGTGAGCGGCAAGGGTGAGCGGCGAGGGTGGTGTTTGTTGTGCAGTGGCACGGAGTGCTTCTCTGTGCCGTGCAGCATTCAGCGCCACTCCTGGGGATTCTTGGTGCTCCGTCAGCAGTGCCAAGGGTGAGCGGTGAGGGAGGCATTTGCTGTGCAGAGGCACGGAGTGCTTCTCTGTGCCATGCTGCTCTGAGCACCGCTCCTGGGGACTCCTGGTGGTTGGTAGCGCTGATACCGGGGGGAGTTGCCGGTGGTGTTTAGGCTGCTTAGGCCTAGGGTTGCTTGCACCGCTTTCCTTCCTATTTTTGGTGCTCTTGCTGGGTGCTGTGTCTGGCCTGTGGGGGCGTCCCCGCCCTTAGATCCACAGGGTTAGCCAGTGGGTGTCTTTAGTGGGCTGCTGTAGGCCTGCGGGTTTGACAGCCTGAGCAAGACCTGGCATCCCCAGCCAGTGTCCTGAGCAAGGCCTGGCCTCCCTAGCCATTGTATTAGGCCAGGAGTCATTGTGACTGGTGGCCATTTTGAGTGACTGAGGTGATGGTGGCCATTTTGTGTCATGAGAGGGAGCTTTCCAATTGCCTACTTGATGCCTCTTTGGGTGCTTCCATTTGAGGCCATTTTAGGGCTGGTTACTGGCAGCCATTTTGAATTGCCTGGGCACTTTTCCTGGCAGGGGGTTATCGCTGCCCTTGATATTGGTCCTGCCAACTGGGTTTAGTGGTTAAGAGAAGCAGGGCTTCTATTTGGGGCTGTTTGCAGGAGCTAATAAGCCTCCCAAGAAGGGCTCTGGCCTTTCCAAGGGCAAACAACATGCCAAGAGGCCCACCTCATGGTGCCCTCTGGTTTCCCTTTCATCTTCAGATGATGAGGAAGCTGGCCCTAGTTGGCAGGAACTTCTGGACAGACTTGTTGCTTTGGAGAAGCCCCAGTGTGAGCAGTCAGCCTGGTCTCCGCCATTTTAATAGCAGTTTTCATATGACTGCTCATGATATTAAAAGTATACAAGCCTCTGGAGTTTAAAATGGCTGCAGCACTGCTAACCAGAGAGCCCCTGTCATTGCCAAATCCTGCCCTGGAGAACCAGGCATGTACGGAATTCCACACTGGAATGCAGAGGCTTTGTGATGCGACTGGTCTTGCTATCCACCCATGCTCTGGAAGGTCCAGAGTAATAAAGGTCTCGCTGAGTCACCCCCACTTAGCACATTCCTGTCCCTCTTCCCGTGATGAGATTTCCTATCCGTGATTGAGGAGTTAATCAAAGGGCACTCATAAGCATGTACAGTCGTTCCTGGCAAATTGTATCCCCTCCCTAAAAACACTTAACCTGGCTTCGGTACTTCATCAGGAAAACTGTCCCTTTTGTGGAGTGCTGGAACTAGTTTTGCATCTGCTTGCACGCACGCTGACAGCCATCAACCAAAGTACTTGAATCCTTTGTTACACATAGGAACCGACCATTAGACTCTTTGTCCTAACTGCCAGGAGAACTCTCCTCTGCCTCAGGGCACATTTTACCTATAAAGGCAGGGTCCTGGCCTATTCAAATTGTCCAAGCTTCCTGGCTTCTCCCTTAGGGTCATCCCCCCTAAGTCTCTCTTCATTCACGCTTGCTCGCTTTCCTGGCTCCACAAGCACTGTTCCACACCTCTCTCTGGGCTGACGATGCGGGACGTTTGAAGCTTCTCTCCTACGGACTGGATCCCTTCTCCAGGATAGGTAGATATAATTACTCCCTCTTGCTCTATTCCCACGCTTCTGGCTATTATTTCCTAGGACTCTCTCTGTGTGTGCGTGTGGTTATTTTCCCCAGTAATTGGTGTGTATGTGCATGAAGTTCTGTACTTTAAAATAAAAGTTATTGATTGATTTGAAGCACCAGACTCGCTTGGCTTATTGGGACTGGGACCTGGTATACAAAGGTGATAAATTCCAGTTACCGCCTCTCGTATAGCTGTCTTCCTTGCGAGCTAATTCTCCCCAATAAATCATATTTATGCAAGGAGACCACTTCAGGTAACACTGGGGTGTGGCTAATGCCAACACTGCTGCAGCATGCAAAAGGCCAGTGTAGGTGGCTTCTAATGCTTTCTTTAATGACGTGTTGTCTCACATTTCAGCCCTTGAGGGTTCATCAGGCACTCGTGGCCTTTCAGCTCTACCAGATGGTGACAGAGCAAGAATTTCACCTCAGGTACATACATGTGCATCTTTGGACGAGGCTGGGGGGTCAACGGACATTGGGCAAGTGGCTATCCCAGTGCAACCTTTGGAACTGGAGGATAAGTCATCTTTATCCCAACCAGGGGGTGCGTGGCCATGGGGGTCCTGAGGCCAGGCTGCCGCCCCTGTGCCCCTGGGCATGCCGCAAGCACCTTATGCTCAGGTGAGCACAATACCATTGGTGGGGCCCAGTAGCTTATGGCTGCAGTGGGGCCAGCCCAACTTTCTGGGTTCATTGCCTGGGGTGGCCAGTTGGCTGCCCATGTCATCCCTGTCACAAGGGGGTATGAGCACACTTGCCCCTGTTGGCTCGTGCTACAGTTCCCCATGGTCACCCTACGGGTCTGTACCTTTTAGGGCCTTGCCATATGGGGATATGCCATGCCTCTAGGGGACCATTTGACATCTGGGACCAGATTCTAAGGGAGGAGTATATGGATATCTTCTCCCTCCTCTTTAGAGAATTAGAAAAGAAGGACAAGGAGGATCTTGAGGAGCGTGACAAGGAGTAGCTGAAGCACCGCAGGGTGGATAGGACCTGGGCGAACTGGTTGCTGGGCTTTCTCATATATGCAGGTGTCATAGCCTGTGCCCAGCCATGGAAGGCGCCCCCCCCCCTTTCAGTATATGGACGTCATACACAGGGGGTATTCTGACTTTGTTAGTGCAACTTGGCTGCAATACAATGAAGAGTTTCACATGCACGCTGCTCTTAACCACTCCCTCCCATGGGATCAGGTCCACCAGCATGTGTGGCTGCAGCTCATGTCCCTGGCTCGGCCCAATGCGGGAGATTGCTCTGATAGTGGTCACCTGGTTCAGCGGTCTTCTACGCCAGTGACCATGTGACCTTCCGGGGATCAGGCCACATTGGCTCATATGTTATGCTGGGACTTTGCTTCCCAGGGGGTTTGTTCTAGGGAGCCATGCAAATTTCGACATGCGTGCCCAATTTGTTCTGTTCCTCGTGCATTTACAGTGTGTAAGCAATCTGGTCAGGGTAAGAGGTGGGGCCCAGATGTCTCTGGCTCTTCTCAGCAGCACGAAGGCAAAGGGCCATTGCCACAATGAGGTGGTGTGCAGGTCTGTGTGCTCCTTGTCCGTTACGGCGGTTGGCGGTGGTGTTTTCTTGTTTGTTCTTTTTCAAGTTGGCATTTAGGCGAATGCAGGCGATTTTGGTGTTGATAAATTGTTGATTGTTTGACTGTTTCTGTAGCAGGTCCTGGCCCTGGGGTGTCTCGCAGTGGCGGACCTCAGTCTGTGTTCCAAGCCTTCCCTGCCGGGTATGTCAAGAAACTTGGATTTGTTTTGTTTTGGGCCCATGGCAGGTGTTCCATGGTGTGCATGCTTCCCTGCAGATTTGCTGAGCAAGTTCTGTTCTGCTGGGGTACAAGGCTTCCCCGCCGGGTGTGTGCATGAAGCTTGGGCCCTGGGTTGCGCTAGTTCAGGACTCGCCATCTGTGTGCAATGAGTTTGGATGGGAATTGTTTGTTAGCAAGGGGTTTCTATCTGCAAATCATGGCTGCATTTGCTTACCTCTCCCGAGGGAATGGTGGAACAACTATTTGCAGGAGGTGAGGCAAGGGTTCGGGTGACTTTATACCTCCTGTGGGGCACTATGGCCTAAGCAGAGGCTTGGCCTTAGTGGTGGCAGGTAGGAGTTGGGAAATATGAGTAGGCCGGTGACCACCCTTGGCATATCCCCATTGGTGGGAATTGGGGTCTGTCAGGAGTGGCTGGCTGCTGTACGTCCCAGTTGCAAGGTCAGATGCGCTGGTGGGGAACCCCTGGACAAGCCGGTCCCCCCTGCAGCTGTATGGGTGGGTTGGGGAGCTTTAATGGGGTAAACCACTTAGCCAGGCCGGCCAGGCTCCAGCCATACCACAAATGGCTCGCATCTGGGTCTGTCAAGGGTCACCCATATAGGCTGGGGTGGAGGTCCTGGAGTGACCCAAGGTCCCAACCTGTACTGCTAGTTAGGTCCTTGCCTTGCTGACAAATATGTTGTTATAATTTAATAAAGTGGCCATTTAATCCCCTACACTTGTGTCTGCCACTTCATTCCGACTGGGGGGCAAATGCTCCGACATAATAATTAATACACCCCCCAAAAGGAGGAGCAGAGAATTAGCTATTCAAGACTTTTGAATATGTGGTTCAATTTTAAATTGTTTTCCCTCATGCTTCTTTATTGTAAAAAAAAAAAGATTCTTTATTGTCCCCCTGCTTTTATTAATGCATATGAATGTTATGGGACAAGCTTCGAGGTGATTCCCACAATGTTTCACCATAAAGATGGCTTGAAACATGCAAAAATATCCTGATTGCTTGCTATTGGCAGATCTCCCACTATCTTTTGGTGCAACAGCTGAGATAAAAATGGAAACAGTAGACTTAACTCTGAATGCTCTTTGTAATATGAGATTTATTCAGTTTATTCTTTTTACTGCCCTTTTATATTAATTGTGTGAAAAGATAAGTGAATTCCATAGTTATTGAAACAACTTGCAAAAAATAGGCATTGAATTTGACTGAAGTTCATTCAAACTGTTGTCTAAGAGACTAGCATCTAAGATGGGGGGGGGAAATGAACTAAATTGCAAGGCTCTTTATTAATCTATGTGCTTGTTTGCTAAAAAGAAAATACAATTTAGGTTAATTTAGCTATGTAGGCTATTGATCTAACAGCCTGGAATGGATGGCTGCATCATAAGTGCCAATGTAGACTGGAGGAATTTTAGCAAGTAATGTTGGATTTGACCACTAGCCTACAACTCAGTGGAGTAAACATTGAAAACCTACATTACTATTAGTGGTTCCTCATTTCAAAGGAACATCAAAATCTTCCTAAAATTCCATTGCTACTGATCTAACTTCTTTTAAATGAGATAAAAGCAATAATTAATCTTTCCAATAATCATGCCGAGTTGTATTATGAGCTGCTTACTGTTTCAGAGAGACTTTTTCTACCTTTGATCTAGAAAACAGCAGCAACAATGTTTCATAAAACTGCATTCTCATCCTGGCTTGCTGCCCATTACCAAAGCTAACAACTTCCATTGCATGTTGCTGTTCTCATAAGATACCTCTTCTTCCTTCTGACGCTCACATGTTTAGCTTCATCTCTTAGTTAGGCTAAGCATTACCCACCTTAATCTCTATAGATCAATGTTTCATATTAATCAGTTGAATAATACAATTTTGCTCTCTTGCCCTTTTTTGATATGATGTTGGATGGAAGATATGATTTGGCTGTGTGTTGCAGTTAGAATTTATATTTACTTTTCAGTGTAGTTTTAAAGATAAGAATCTGTGTTACAGCCCACTTTGACTTTGCTGGCTTGCACACCTGGGCCACTACAGTTAGAACATTTGCTAAACCTTTCAATGTTGTGCATGTATGTGTAAAATAAATAAGCCTTTTAAGAATGCCTCCCAGTACACTATACTAATAACACTTCTAACCAGATGACAATATGACTTATTGTTATATTATTTTGCTTTGGTTTGGATGCAAGGTATGAGTATTTTCCATACTTATGATAATGGAAAGCTGAGCCAAAGATCTGCAAATAAATTCACATACGAAGGCAGTATTGTCTAATACTATGTTGATGAGGTCAATTTTGTGTGGTGTATTTGGAGTCGAGGTTAAATTGGTAGATTGTAGTTTGCTGCCCAAAAGAATTAGGAGATTGCCCTAGTAACTTTAGAGAGCTTATATTGTCTGCTGTAAATTTTGAGGAAAAGAAGAGATTATTGGATCCTATCCATTAAGAAGCTGGTCTGTTAGGGAGAACCAAAATTTCTGAAGGAGCTGATGTCCACTTCTGGTTTTCCACAAATGGAGTCTGGAGTTTTCCTGAATTATCCCTTTGGAGTGGAAAAAACCCACTTTGGAGTGGAATTACCCACTTTGGAGTGGAAAAATTCCTCCATGAATTTTCTGTGGCTGCTTCATGCCATTCAGGTGATTAAGCTCAGCCCTTTAGCTGTTTTCTCCAGAAAACAGCATGATTAATTCAGCTTATTGCATGACAGAAAATACAGCACTGGACATGTCTCATTTTCAGAGACATAGTGCTTTATCCTATATATTAATTGTTAGATATTCTTGGTTTTACTAAATTAGACTATTGATCCATCTAACCTAGTTTAGTATATTATGACTGGAAGTGGCCCTCCAAGCTTGACTACTAAGGCTGAATTTAAATGTGATTCTGGCAATGCAAAATAGTTTGTGAATACAGCTTCACTTTTACACCAGAATTCCATAGCCTGTGTATGTGTTGTGCTTGTTGTGCTGATGCACTAATTAAACATGCATATGGTAACAGGCTAGCCTGAACAAGATTCCAGGAATGTGCTTGTGTGACTGTATAAGTTGTTTTGCTCTACAGGCAACTTCTGGCTTCAGTTTCAAGGTTCTACCATCTCATTTTGCTGTTTGTGTAAACCAGAGTTTAACTCCAGCTCCTTAATTCACATCATTTAAGTCACTCATCCGCTTATCTGAAACCTCACAGAAGTACACCTGCCACTGAATGTGGAAGATCACTTTCCAACCTCAAGATAAAAATGCTGCTTCTTTCAGAATACTTATTAAAACAGCAAACAGATCAAACTTGTAAAAATGTGCTGCTGTTCTTGTGAAAGTCACCAGAGGTGAAAGCATGTACCACAGATGTGCACAATCCATTACTGTATATAATGTTCTGCATAATAATGGGATCACATGAGGGAAAGTTGATTTTTGATGGCTTGAACTGGCTCTCCAGTTTGTTCTACATCTCTCACTGAGCCTCTTTCATATTTCAGAACTGAAAGGCATTTTTAAATACATTAGTAAGGGCATGTTTGGAATAGAAATGAAGTCATTTTTGTATCAGTCCCATTCTTCCCTTGTCTTTAAAAATAAAAGCTTTACCTTTTATCCCCCCACCCCCTCCTCAGAACTGAAGGTGCTGTGAATCATGGGCTCCCCCAAGGAAACTCCAAAATGGGGAATTCCAAAGCTGGAAAAAATTACCATTTAGACTGTTCTGTTTTCTGTTATAGTGCTGCTGTGTTTATGCTTCAGGGTAGCTCCAAGGAAAGGTGTATTGCAAATAAGGTGGATTGAAAAGTGATGGTGTTGGCTGGTTCCTGGTTTGATCTAGTTACAATGGTGTAACATCTGTGGGAACTCTGAGAACTCTTCTTTCTCTTCTGTGCTATTTGTACAAATAACCAACAGTCAATAGGCAAAAACAATGCTCTCATTCATGCATTTATAACAATATCCCCCATTACTAATTTGTTTCTCTCATGTGCGCTCAGTTCCATAGCACAGTAAAATGTATCTACAGCAGCTAGACCACAGTTCAGACATCATGAAGATACCAGGACTGAATCTTCATGGGAAACAACCTGATTGTCAGGTTCCTTTCTTTCTCCTCTCATGCAACTCAAAGGGATTGAAGGCTCAGTCTGTAACTTGTTTAAAGCCTTAGTAGGGAGAAAAATTGTATGTAAAAACAATAAATAAATTCAGGCACCTCGCTAACTGAGGATTGTCTCTTTCCCCAGTAAGTGGAATTCTTAACCATCATTTAAGCCTAGTTAAATTACTGGATTTTGGATATCAATTGGGACTCCTTCCTACGTAAGTTTTAATTCAGTTGGTTTTGTTTATCTGCATTCAGGATGATGCACAGTCCTCAATGCAGAGTCCTGAGTAATGGGACTGTTTTGCCAACTCTTTATCTTAACAACAGAGGCAAAAAGCAATGAATCACTAGCATCAACTTCTTGCCCTCACAATTATCTGTAATCAAAACTGCCAGTGACTCACTGGTGTTTGATCTGAGTTGCTTCATGATTCATTCCCAAATTGCTTTCCCAACGGAAGGACAACCTGTCTTGTTCCTTATTTGCACATTTCTTGAGCCCGATTCAAATGTGGTCTCTATTTTAAGACCAGTTATCATTGTGACTTCTGTTTGCTTTCCAGATTTCAAAAACACAAAGCAAATAGATGATGTCAAGTATAAACACATTATTGGAAACTTTTGTTATCCATGCGTGAGAGATAAGGTGTATAGCACTTGACAATGCATTTACCAATGTGACAGTTAATAACGAAGACTACTTTTATTGTCAACCCTTTAGGATAGGATGAATATAGTTTTATTCAAATTCACCAAGGTAAAAATTGTAAAATGATAGCAGAGCTAGATGTGGTGCTCAAAATAGTGTAGCCATTAGATATAAGGGTGTAGCTCTTTTTCTATTTTCTATTTTTTTAAAAGCTCTATGCAATTGATGAAAAATAACATACATTTAAGGGGAGAGTTTAGCATGAAAAAAATTGTCATGATGATAAACTCTCATTCTCAAGGAAGCAGCAAAGCTGAAATGAGGATTTTTGAGTCAAAATAGCAGAGGGATGTTTCAAAATTATCACTCATTAAAAGCAGCAATCTTCTTTTCTTTGTTCTGCTTAATTATGCATGGAGCTGCCTTAGACTGTTGCTCCATTTAGCCACGTTGTCTATTCTATCTGGCATCAGTTTTCCAGAGTCTCATGCAAGTCTCCCCTCTTTGTTGTGGAGATGCTAGAGACCAGAGGAGAAACTGCATGCCAAACTGGCCCAAGCAACCACTTGGGTGGCTTGGCTTCCTGATTACTTCATGGTTTGAGTGGGGGAGAAGGAAGAGCTTAATGCATTTCAGGTGATAGAGCATGAACATTACATTTACTGATTTACTTCTGTCCTTGTTTATTTCTTTAGGGGTATTCTGGAGATGAGAAAGTGCTTTATGCAATATTTTGGAATCTGATTTGCCCCCCCCCCCCATTCGGAATGAAGAGACAGACACAAGGCTTGGGTATAAATTTGGGCCATTTATTGACCAACATTAAACTTAATAACGGCAAGGGTATAACTAGCGGTACTACAGGTCAAGACAAGGGGTCAATTGGACCAACTCCTCGACCTGCTTGGGCGAGCACCCCCTGCCCCAGGTGCGAGCCATCCATGTGAATGGCTGTAACCCGGCCGGCCAGGCGAATGGTTCCCCCCTTAAAGCTCCATACAGCCCAGCCATGAAGCCCGAGGGAAGGACTTGTACAGGGGGTCCCACAGGCAGTCTGCCCTCTCAGCTGGCAGCCGTACAGCCCGCCAGCCAATCCCTGACAGACCCTTATTCCACACCAATGGGGAGGTGCCACTGGGTGCTCACCGGCCCGCTCTGTCTACCCAAATCTAACCTGCCACAGCTAGGGCCAAGCCTCTGCTTAGGCCCTTGCACCCCACAGTTAGCCTAGTGCCAACCATCACCCTTGCCGTCAGTTACCACAGAATATTGTGTTCCCTTCACCAATAGGTGAACACCGACACCTCTGTAGAGGTTGGCAACTTCGGCCCTAATGCCAGGAAAGGGCAAATAAATACCCTTCCTGCTCCCAAAGCCTTTTAAAGGGCCATTTTGGCCTTATGCCATGACCCCTGATAACCTCTGTAGAGGTCAGCAACTTCAGCCTTTATGCAGGGGCGTGGCAAATAGATGCTCAGTCCCTCCCGACAGCTTTCTCTTGGGCTCTGTTGGCCAAATGCCTAGCCTCAACCTAGTGGGTCTCCATCTTCCCGCCACACTGACGCGGAAGCATTGCAGACCAAGGTCATCACCACCCAGGTGAATGACCCTTCCCGCCACCATGACGGAGAAGCACAGTAGACCAAGGTCACTACCATCCAGGTAATAACCAGAACGTAAGGCGGAGGCGCACCTCCCCTCAAGCCATCAGGCCACTACTTGCCTGGGCGCTGCAAGCCTGTGTGAGCCTGTAAGGAAAGGGCCATGCCCTGCGAGACAAGGTCAACACCACGTGGCGAATGACCAACATGTGAGGCGGAGGTCCGCACCTCCCCTCCAGCCATCAGGCCACTACTTGCCTGGGCGCTGCAAGCCTGTGTGAGCCTGTAAGGAAAGGGCCATGCCCTGTGAGACAAGGTCAACACCACGCGGCGAATGACCAGGACATGAGGCGGAGGTCCGCACCTCCCCTCAAACCATCAGGCCACTACTTGCCTGGGCGCTGCAAGCCTGTGTGAGCCTGTAAGGAAAGGGCCATGCCCTGAGAGACAAGGTCAACACCACGCAGTGAATGACCAGCATCTGAGGTGGAGGTCCACACCTCCCCTCTACAATCAGGCCACTACTTGCCTGGGTGCTGCAAGCCTGTGTGAGCCTGAAACGAAGAGGCCATGACCTGTATGCCAAGGTCAACACCACGTGGTGAATGACCAAAATGTGAGGCAGAGGATTGCACGCAGAGGCCCTGTCACTACCCGATTGGCATCCTCTTGGCCTGATGAGCCACCCAGAAAATCATGCTGTGTCCACATATGAGGCTTCAACACCTCCTGCAGTGAATCACAGCACCTAAAAAGAAAAAGAAACAATTAGACACAACTCTTTAAAGCGTCAGCAGGGGTGCACGTATGCCCAATACACTGCCTACGATCACCGACCTACTCTTTGGTCCCAGATAGCCCAGTGCAGTTGCACTGCTCGGACTCATCACAAGGGCCCACCTGAACAATTGTACCCCCACTGTCACTGATCCATCTTGGAACACCTAATATGAAGGGTCACTGAATCAGTCTCAAACTTCAGGTCCTGTGCCCTCAGTGCACACCCAGACAGATCTGTGAGGGATTGGGCCACCAGCTCACTCCTCTCAGAGTTCCGCAGAAGGCCATCAGTGACGTTACATGAAATAGTGCAGACTCAAATCCTGATAGGCACACCTTTTCCCAAACAGAGCCTAAACCCAGGCTGCAAGTCTGTGTGAGCATGTAAGGAAAGGTCCAGACCCTATGAACCAAGGTCATACCACCCAGGTGAACAAACTGAATGTGAAATGGAGGCCGCTCCACCCTCCAGCTCACAAGGGCACCCAGCCTATGCATGCAAGGGCCATGCCCCACAGCCCAGATTATTACTGCACGTGTGAATAACAATATGTGAGGCAGAGGACAGCTATTCCCCTCAAGCGCACTGGGCCACCCAGCCTATACATGCACGTCTGTGGGGCTTGTAATAGAAGGGCTGTGCCCTTGGAAATTTCAACTCATTACCCCCTGGTGAATGACCAGGAGTGAGGGAAAGATCCTCATGTCCCATCAAACAGAAATAACAGCTGGCCATCATGTTCCTTGTGGCTAAGTGCAGTGTCAACCAGACCCTTCCTTAAGGGCTTGGGTCATCACTGTGCAAATTCTCAAGAATCTAACTTTCACACCAACCATTAACATCATGTAGCCCCAGAAAATGCCCAGGCCAACATCAAACGGGGAGGTTTACTGGTGAACCTAAAGGCGCATAAGCTGCCTGATGGCTGCTACTGGATACAAGGCGAGTCCCTTAATTTCACCCCCCCCCTATAACTGTGGGATATATCCACTAGCCATAACTCCTACAGACCAACCTATGCCCCAGCCTAGAGACCTCCATCTACTTAGACATAGGTGCACCGTGTGCTGGGGGCTATATCATCTGGTTGCCAAACAACCACAGCCATCCCTGAAGGCCTAGCTCAGAGGAAATCTGAGGGACAAGCTGCCTGTTGCATCTGCAGTTGAGGCTGGGTGTTGCTTTGAAACATAAATGCCAGGACCAGTCTACGGAACCCATCTCAAAATCCTATATGATTTGGATGAAAGGGTTAGGTATGGGCATCACTGCCTAACTGTCCACGTGAAGTGTGCTGAGGGGTTATCTAGTTCCCTCCCCCACACCAACTGCCAGGAGGATTGGAAAATTCCAAGCATATACGGTGTATAGTAAGACCCCCAGTCTGACTGGTCAATGGGCCACTGCTCAGCCCACCAGCGCCCCTGAACTAAACTCAGAGCTGTTAAGCCCCAAGGCAGCAGAAACTCCAAGGAAACTCCACCTCTAGGTATCAACACCCTGGAGACAAGGCTCAAAGCCCAGCCAGCTGCTGAAGCTCCCATAAAGGAGGCCGGCTGGCAGCTGCCTGGTCCATGTATAGTAAACCACCTTAAATCTAATTCACTGTCTCTCTCCTCAGGTCTACCTCATCCTTCTCCTCCACTTCCTGAAGAGGAGGGTTAACCCCCAAACTGCTGCTCCCTTTATGACTGTCCCTTTATAACTGAATCAAGAAATAACTCAAGACGCCAGACTATAAACTCAAAGGCAATACCCAAGAGGATACAACCCAGGAGTCTAAACATGGGAGCCTGGAGACTGTTGCCTGACCCCAGGAGCCCCCACAGTCATGCACTAGGAGCCAGTGGACTTACCTATCTGCCAGTCAGGTTCACTGTCACCCTCACGTGACTAGGTTACAGCAGCCTAGGCCAGTTCTGCTACCAACGTCAATTATGCCAAGGGTGCAAAATTGAGCAGGGGTAGGGGTTTACAAGCTACCACCCTGAGCGTATAAACCCTTGCTAAGCCAATAGCAATAATATGTGAAGCAATCTGCCTTTCAGATGGCTGCAAGCCACCCCCTACCCCAGCCTCAGCCAGGCCTTCACAGCTGTAGCTGTAAGTACTTTCTCCAATAGAGTAAAAACGTTGGGGAGGAGGGGGGCTAGATAAACTAGAGGCCTGCAGGGACTGAGCCTAACCATGTTTCAGCCCTCCTGACTGATGGACACTGATAGCCCAGTATTTCCTTACTCCATGTGGCCACTTCATCATCCTCAAAGGTTAACTGTGCAGGTAGGGCTGCTTTGCAGGATACATATTCAGTGGCTGTTTGCCCTTAGCAGGGCTCCTAGCCTTTTTATTTTTTAAATTTATAGTGGCATGATGGAAATGTACAGTAACACAATGTACTGCAGTAACACATACCCCCAAAATGGAAGCCCAAACACTGTGTAAACTGCAGAGGCCTCTATAAAATGGCTGCCAGTGCTAGGCTAAGCAGGCCACAGGATGACACACTCAAAATGGCCACCCCAGCACAGCAGAAGCTGTAAAAGCCTCACCAAAATGGCCTCCACTGCCAGTAAGCAGGAGGCAAATCAGACCATATAAAACCCACACTCAAAATGGCCACTGCTGGAGCTGTGCATATTGTAGATGCCTTCTCAATAAGGCTGTACTGCCAGGAGGCAAAGAAGGCCACTGATGCCACATTCGAAATGGCTGCATCCAACTGAATAAACTGCCAAGCCTTTTCACAAAATGCACCCCCTGCTGCCTGAAGGCCTTAAGCAGAGCTATTGCTGCTAGAAATACTCCCTCCCAAGTAAGTATAAACGGGGGGGGGGGGGGGAGGAAAACAGCCTAGACAGAGAGGAGGCTTACCAGCATCCACCCTGCTAAGCCAGGAGCAGTAATGTAATCCACCCTCAGATGGCTGCAATTCACTCCTGCGGCCTACAGAAAAGCCTATTGCTGGTCTGCTGAAAGTACACCCTCCCAACAAAATAAGGGGAAGAAGAGCCTAATTAGGCTAGAGGCCTGCAAGGACTGGATATAACCCTGCTTTAGCCCTCCTGACTGATAACCAACAGTCCCCAAGTGTAAATAAGAAGAGGATATTATTATTATTATTATTATTATTATTATTATTATTATTATTAATAATAATAATAATAATAATAATAATAATAATAATAATAATAATAATAATAAACGCTGCCAAACCACAGAGCCTGGCGCTGGGCCCTGGCTCTTCTCCTGTTGTTTGAAGATATCAAGCAGGGGACTATCACAGCTTTCCCCAAGAAGGTAGCTATAGCCACCTAGCCCTGAGGGCCTGCAGTAAAACTGGCCTCAGAGGAGCTCGGCGGAGAGAGCTTGATATATGCTCTGCTCAGGCCGAGCTTTCAAAGCTGGCTGAGCCCTACAGAGGCGGAGCCGCTCTTTACAGGGCCAGGCCCCACCTCCCAAAGCCTGGATGCCCAGGAATGTAAGGCTGTCTTTCCATCCGTGCAGTGAGGCAAAAGTGGCACCCAGCCTAAGCATGTTTCACATGCAGCTGGGTGTGCCATCATGTGTATAATAAAATATGAAGGTTTTTGGAGGTAAAGACAAAAAATTCTGAAATCAGTTTAAATTCCTATTTTTTTTGTGTGTGTAAGCCAAAAGTTTTAGTTATTAGCTCTGAACAACTAAAATAAGAATTGTCATGTACATTTCTTCAGAAGCACTATGTTAGGAAAGCCTTATCAAGCTGTGCAGGACACTGAAGGACAAACTACTGCTGAATATCTCAGGAGAAGTGTTTGAAGCTGAAGTAATGCCAATATAGATCAAGAGGGGATGAAAACCAGTGTAGGATGGAGAAAGTTTTTACCATGATATTTGAAAATGAAGTCGAAAAGATAGCTTAAAAGTAAGTGGTCTGAATTTTATGAAACCTGTGTTTTTCTGGACAAAGAAGCTAATCTTTGGCTGACCTTATTACAGACATTACATATATATTTTTGTATGAAGACCATTGCAGACTGTACCGCAGAAGGCTTCAAGTATATGTATGTCTTAGCTTAGGACATATGTATTATGAGAAGGCATATGAAAACCTATATTTTTGCAGTTCTTTGATCTTTGTTACTTCTTAGTTTATGACTTAATGGAGATTTGGATTATTTCATCCATCATTATTAGGACTCCTACCAGCTGCTTCTGAAACTCTGTAAGTGGAATATTCCACCGTCACATAGTAGATAATTTTCATACATTTGATTTATGTAATCAAATCTTTTCCCCCTTCTGAATCCTTTTTCTGTTCACATTTCTGGATTCTACTTATTACATCATTGGGCCAGGCCACATACTTACAAGAAAAGGCTTTCTGTGTTTTGGAGCAGGAGTATGAATGATTCAGTGCCTCGCCCCACTGCCCACTTATAGTCTTTTCCCCATCAAAAAGGAAGAAAGAGAGAGAGATTACACAAATGTACATGCATTTCTCATCTAACATCAGGTTGTACATATGGTGAGAATGTATAAATATTCATGCTTCTTCACCATGAATACAGAAGAACCATTTTGTTAAGTGCGTAACAATAATCTTGTGGCTTCAGTGTGACTGATGTGGCCGACATAAGGAAGTTTCTAAGATATCACTCTTGGAAAAGTAAATACTGTTAATAAGTTCTTTTTATTAGCTACACAGAAACTGTATTCTTAATAAATTCTCAAAACAGCTTCATAGTTGTTTTAAAAATGGACAGAATATTCTTTCTGATTTTGAATGTTCCCATCACAGTTTTATCCACTGTAGGTTAGTCTCAATAGAAAGAACAATTGTTTTGCATTTGTATAAAGCTTTCAGTATTGAAAATGCTTCATGTACATTCTCAGCTAAATTCTGAGTAGTCTATTGACAGCGATGAACCAGTAGTGATGGTGGATGAATAGTCTGAAAAAGTAGCATTTGTATGGCTTTTGATAGTAATATGCTACAAACAGCGGTCTCATTTCAGCACAATTCTCCCCTCTCTTTGAATTTACAGCACAACAGGTTATATGAGTTTGTCTTAAAATCAGATAAACAAACTTATGATCAAACATTTTCAACATACTCAAGGATTTCTTTGTTATTTACTATCCAAAGAAATATTTGGAATTCTCCAAATACTGATGTTACCTAACAGCAAGTGCCAGTGTGTTATCCGAAACAACTGGCAAGTTTCTAAGGGTCGTTGAAGTGTAACCTACAAATTGTCTCCTTAAAACATACTTAAAAGGCCTGTTGAGATGCAATTATGATTCTGGGTGATGGGTCAATCCCACATTGACCCCATTCTCTGGCTATTCATACACACTTGAAAATGCTGTCAGCCATCTGCAGCATGTGTCTTGCTCATTGGGACATGTGGTTTTAGTGATAGTTATGGCTGTATTACAGATGCCTATAATCAGAATGGCTTAACATCAAGTTGTCCATAACGAAGAATGTGCTAGAAATAATTACTCAGAATATGGCTTGAAGATGATGCTACTATTTTAGGAGAACTTTTGACAAGATACCTAGCTTGAGAATAAGGCTTTTGAAGCTATATGATGTAAATTATGTTCTGCTTTGGGAAAGGAGGTTGTGTGTGTTGAATTTGGCTCAGTATTTGTTTGAGATTTCTTAAAATCTTACCTTAATTTATGGAATGCAATAGAGGAAGAAGACTTGCTTTGAATAAAGAAGTCTTCCCCCTCTTTCTGTTTGTTGGTGTTTGTATTAGTCAGTCAGTCAGATTTATTTACAGTTAAAAACTAGTACAGACTTGTAAAAAACATAAGTGAGTATCATACACAAAATACACCACTTTATAAAAATAATTATATAAATATTTAATTATATAAAAACTTGGCAATATACATACAAAAGTGTGGGCTTTCAGGGTTAGAAATAAAAACAGATGTTACTTTGCACATTCCCTGCGGATTCTACAAGCCGTGGCTAAAAATCTGGCACTAGCCAATGTGATCTGGGGGTCAGCACCTAACAGGAGCTTATTCGTTTGCTCAGTGTCAGGGAGGCTCGAAAGCTTCTTCAATGCAGGTTGGATATGTTTTATACGTATTTCATGGTAGAATTTACAAGCAAGCATGATGAGCTCAATTGTTTCTACTTTCCCTGCCTTGCATGGACAAACTCGCTCAGCCATCGGGACCTTCTTATAACGGCCTTCAAGTACTGCAGATGGGAATGTATTACATCGGGCTAATGAGAAAGCCCTACGGTGGGACGGGGTGTTTGTATTATAAGCTGCTTTATATCCTTCATGGAGAATATTATGATAAAAAGAATAAAATAAATAAGTAAATAAAGTACTACAATTTCAATGGAACTGCTGAAGCTGATGAAGGAGCTATATAGTCCAGCATTATTTTTATAACTATGACCAGTCCAATGCTTCTGGTTAGCCCATGATCCATGGAGAAAGTTAATAGTGCTCCCCCGTTGCTTATCCTAGTGTCTAGGGGTGTAAAATTCGGGTTTCGGAAACCCGAAAGAAACCCGAAACAAACTTGTTTCAGGTTGTTTCGGGTTATCCGAAACGTTTTGGGAAACCTGAAACGTTTCGGGTTATCAGAAACAAAATAACCCGAAACGTTTCGGGTTGTTTCGGGTTTTTCAATGGGAAAATGCCTCCGTCTTCCCAGACGCCTGGGGGAGGCATTTTCCCACTGAATCAAGCCAAAATTGGTGGGGACCTTCCTCTAACTCCTCTCTAACAACCCCCCAAGTTTGAGACCGATTGGACTTTGGGGGGCCATTTTATGGCCCCCCAAACCAGGTCCCCCTATCCTCGCATAAGAAAGGGAAGGGTGAGCATATTGCATATGCATGCAAAATGCCCCCCAGCCCTCAGGGGCCCTTCTCCCATCTTTCCTCCCACCCCCCACTAAGGCACAGCCTGCTCCCACTTGGGGGGGGCATTTCATGGCCTCCCCAAGTAGGTGCTCTTTTCTCTACTACTTACAGCTGGGGGAGGCTTGTCTTGCCAGGGGTGGCATTTTGCATGCAGGGCATGATAGCAGTGTACTACACAAAATAATACAACCCACTTCACCGTTTTTGACAGCAATTGTGTTTTGGTGATTCTCTGATGTGAAGTGATGTGAAGTGAGTTGTGTTATTTTTGTGTAGTACACTGCTTTCATGCCCTGTTGTGCCTTCCTTCTGTGTAACCTAAAGCAGTTAAAGAAATAAAGTGCTTTTGACAGCAATTTTTTGGGGTTATTCTTTAATGTGAAGTGATTTGTGTTATTTTTGTGTAAGATACTGCTGCCATGCCCTTTGGTGTGCCCCCCTGCTATGTAACCTAAAGCAGTTAAAGAAATAAAGTGCTTTTGACAGCAATTTTTTGGGGTTATTCTTTAATGTGAAGTGAGTTGTGTTATTTTTGTGTAAGATACTGCTGCCATGCCCTTTGGTGTGCCCCCCTGCTGTGTAACCTAAAGGTGTTCAAGAAATAAAGTGTTTTTGACAGGAATTGTGTTTTTGTGATTCTCTGGTGTTAAGTGAGTTGTGTTAATTTTTCTGTGTGGGGGACTGCTGGTGTAATGTGTCATAATGCTTTGCCTACTTGTACTTTGTTTTTGTGATTCTCTGATGTTAAGTGAGTTGTGTTATTTTTGTGAGGTGGAATGCTGGAATGCCCTTTGGTGCCCCCCCTGCTGTGTAACCTAAAGCTGTTCAAGAAATAAAGTGTTTTTGACAGGAATTGTGCTTTTGTGATTCTTTGGTGTTAAGTGAGTTGTGTTAATTTTTCTGTGTGGGGGACTGCTGGTGTAATGTGTCATAATGCTTTGCCTACTTGTACTTTGAAAGGGAGAAAATAATTTTTTAAAAACTTTATTTTGTGTTGTTCGTGTTTTATTCTTTGTTGTGCAGTTGGTCCCCATCATAGGGAACAATGGGGCTGGCTGGCCAGCCATCTCTGTAGGTGGTGGGGGAATTTGAGGGAGGGTGTCTGTGGTTCAGGTGCTCTTTCACAGGGACCAGCTGGCACTCAGAAGTGTGCCCACCATTGTGGCACCCCTGGGCTGTGCAGAATTGCCCAGGGAAAGAGAGTTTAGAAGTTCCCAGCATAGGGAACAAAGGGAGAGGGCTGGCCTTTGCCAGCCTGTTCCTGGGGTTATGGGTGTGGGGCTGCTGGGGGTGGATTTGGGTCTGTGAGGGGCTAATGTGGGGATTTGGGTCTGTGTGTGGCAGCTGGGGGGGGAATTGGGTTTGTGCGGGGCTGTAAGGGGTGGACTTTGGGGGCTGAGAGCACCTACTTGGGGAGGCCATGAAATGCCCCCCCAAGTGGGAGCAGGCTGAGCCTTGGTGGGGGGTGGGAGTAGAGGTGGGAGAAGGGCCCCTGAGGGTTGGGGGGCATTTTGCATGCAAAATGCCACCCCTGGCAAGACAAGACTCCCCCAGCTGTAAGTAGTAGAGAAAAGAGCACCTACTTGGGGAGGCCATGAAATGCCCCCCCCCCAAGTGGGAGCAGGCTGTGCCTTGGTGGGGGGTGGGAGGAAGGGTGGGAGAAGGGCCCCTGAGGGTTGGGGGGCATTTTGCATGCAAAATGCCACCCCTGGCAAGACAAGACTCCCCCAGCTGTAAGTAGTAGAGAAAAGAGCACCTACTTGGGGAGGCCATGAAATGCCCCCCCTCCAAGTGGGAGCAGGCTGTGCCTTGGTGGGGGGTGGGAGGAAGGGTGGGAGAAGGGCCCCAGAGGGTTGGGGGGGTGCATGCAAAATGCCACCCCTGGCAAAGGAAGCCTGCCTCTTCATTTTTTCCCCATAAGAAATAATGAAGAAGAAGATGAGCAGCAGCAAGCTAACAATATGCTCACCCTTCCCTTTCTTATGCGAGGATAGGGGGACCTGGTTTGGGGGCCCATAACATGGTCCCCCAAAGTCCAATCGGTCTCATTCTTGGGGGGCTGTTAGAGAGGAGTTAGGGGAAGGTCCCCACCAATTGTGGCTTGATTCCATGGGAAAATGCCTCCCCCAGGCGTCTGGGAAGACGGAGGCATTTTCCCATTGAAAACCCCCGAAAGAAACCCGAAACAACCCGAAACAAACCCGAAACACTAAACCCGAAACGGCTAGCCGTTTCGGGTTTTGCTGTTTCCGAAACAGATTTTTTGTTTCGGGTAAACCCGAAACAAGAAACACGAAACAGAGTGCCTTTGCACACCCCTACTAGTGTCTGGTCTGAATATAGAATTTCCAGCTTCCTATCATCATTAACAGACATATCCCCCATGTATATGTCTAAATGTATTGAAAGCCACTCAACCTAGTGGCTTTTTTTGTCTACCCTTAACCTAATTCCAGTCAGTTTCATTAGCACTGGGTCCAGACTAAATTTCCCACTAACAAAAAGGGGCAATAATTGCCACCAATTTCCCCTTCCTGATATAGACCTCCTACATGCCTCTCATGTTGGGCCTTCCCCCCAGGAGCAACATTCCAGAGAGAGCAGTTTGCTTGGAGAGGAGAGGGGACATCCTGTTCCACTGGCAAAAGTGCCTTGTGTGAATAGAAAAATTAGTATAGATCCAACTGTAAGTGTCCCCCAAGTTCTAGTGATTTGAAAGGCAGGGAAACAACAGACTGAGCAAGAATCTTTGCAGTCACAAAAAAACCCTCAGAGCCTCTCTTCCAATTCTTTTCATGACTTGGAGAAACTTCTGGAATGGTCTGTCATATAGTGTGAAGAAGTGAGGTCAGAAAAAGAAACTGGCCCAAGGTAGTGCTTAGATGATTTCATTTTCCATATTGGTAAAAATTGTTATTTGGATAATTAAATATAAAGAAGATGCTACACTTAATGATATTAAATGATCCCAAAATGAAATCTGAGCTGAACCAGAAGGACATATTTGGCGGGGAGGCGGGGGGAGAATTACACTTTCAAAACAGTAACAGTGCATTCATTTCATTCCTTGGTGTAGTAATTTCAAAGATAGTATATTTATTCTTATCTCATTTTTCCTTCTGCACTTTACTAGACAGACATCTGTGAAAGAAATAGAATATTTGTGTGACATACCAAATGACACAAATGATCCAGTTTAGCAGAAATGAAGAGAACTGTGAATCCTTTTATTATAATTTATTACTATAATTGGTTCAGTTACAGCTGCAGGATTTCTTTTAACGGTTCAAAGCTAGTTGACAGAGCAAAATAAAATTTAGGTCTTTGAGGGAGAGTTCCTTTTATGCCTCTGTGCTCAATGAAAGCCTTTTTACACATAGATTTTATTTTGTACTCTGGCCCTTTATATTACTTTTTAAAAAATTCCTATTTCTTGTGAGTGGTTTGATTTTCACATACAGGTTGATTTACTTTGTCTTATTTACTTCACCTGATATGATCCCATCAAAAGAAAGTGTGGCATTGATTGGAGTTAATGTGGTTCATTAGTGTCTGCTTAGCCACGGAGTGCAATAGAATTAGAATTTCTATATTCAAACTCAGAGTGTTCATCCACTGAATTAACAAACAAACAAAAAGCCACTCTGTAATGATTCCAAGTAAATGTGTGCATGTGTCTTTAAATGCTTGATTTGAGCAAGGTGAAGAGTGGGGGTGAGAGAGGGAAGAGTGAGTGATGTGATTGGTTGATGACTGAGAGTGTGGGCGGAGTGAATGCAGTTTAGACTGACAGTGCAGGGAGAAAGGTTTTAGTCAGAAGAAAGCAGGCTAGCTGTGTGCTGCCTGAGTATACTGAAGTGTTTATGACAGAAATATAACCTGTGTGGAACCTGAACTGAGCATGTTTGTGAAAGGACACTCAGTCAGGGAAAGAGAGGCCAGCTGTGTGCTGCCTGAGCAGGTTTAATATTTCTGTGAATAGCAGTCAGAGGAAAGCAGGCTAGCTGTGTGCTGCCTATATTTGAAGTATTTGTAAGAGAACTATTGAGTCTAGTGAAGGAGGCTGTGTGTGAAGCCTTAAAAGAGATCTGTGTGAATGAGTTTATAGGAAGTAACTTTAAGAACTAAGAACTACTTTTATGAAACCAATACGCTTCTTGAAAAATAAACATTTATTTTGTTTTGTTATATCCCAGTGTAGCTGTCATTGCTATATCCCATTCATATCCTCAGGGCCATATAGAACCATGAAGGAGCCTGACGCTTAAACACGTTACCAAAGGGGAAATTTGAATAAAATATTTTGGAATAATATATTCCTGGTGGCAGCAAACTACCTAGAGGGTGTAAGGGGAAGATTAAAAGAAAAATCTACCCCAAAGAAAGTACAGGTCATAACACACCCATATTTTGCTGAAGAAAGTGGAACAACTTAAGAGGTTGATCTGTAATTTGAAAAATTATATACATTGAAAGTATTGGAACTCTAAATTTTAGTGATGACCTAAACTACATTGTTTAATGAGGAGATCATTTGTATCCAGAGTATAGACAGCAGGTTTTTTTAAGTTACATTTTTTGGGCTACCATTTACCCCAAGTAGTAGATACGTACCTTGATGGGTATTTCCCCCCCTGAGAAGCAGAATAGTCTCTCCCTTTCTTCTGTTTGTCAGTTAATGCTATATTATATCACAAAGGCAGATTGGCTAGTCCAGATTAGAATCTAAAAGATGAGAAAAGAAATGCTTCAGAGAAAAAACATTGAAAGAAGTGGCATTTTACTAAGGAAGTGGATTAATCAACCAGGAAAACAAAACAGCAATAATACATTTCTGCAGGTCTTTCTGTGAAAATCTTTAACAAGGCAAAACAGTGGAGTAACTATGCCATTTCTAAAGTGAGCTTTCTGACTTGAAAGAATAATGACTTAAGAGTTTGTTGATCAGAGTTAGCCAGGTGGGCATGTGTGAGGAATCACTTGAGCATGGGGTGGGGTGGGGTGAGGAACTGGAAGTTTATTCCTCCTTTTATTAAAATTGCACAAAACTACTGATATCTGCAGTAGCTTCCTAGTCACCAGACTTTGGTAGCAGCAGTTCTCCTATCCCTAACTTGAAAATTACAGTGCAGGGAAGAGGGTATGGAGGGGAGGAGTATTGAAAATTGATTTATCTGGGCTTTAGCACAGATGGCTTCAGGAAGCCCTCCAAGGATCCGGATTCAAATGGGTCTAGGGCTGAAGACTGACCATGAGAGAAACCTCATGCAAGGTTTCTTTAAGGAATGGAACTAGAGTGGTTGATAACAAAACCACACATAGCAAGTTAGCCCTGCCCAGAATTAGTCAGCATTGGCAGTTGCTCCAGCAACCCCAGCACTGAGGGTGAATCAAAGCCCCAGCTAGGGAAGTACTGAGAGGTTGAACAGCAGCAAGTAATCCTAAGAAGCAATCTTGTAATCAGGAAACACATCATGGTGCCCATGGGCATTACATAGGGGCTCACTTGCCTACGTAATAGGTTAGAAGGCCATGAATCTTAGATTTATTGAATGTATCACATGTTCTAAGTAAGCCAGTGTTCCCCAAACTTCTGAATTGAACTTCTCTCTGATATTTATTTTGGAGTAGTGAAGAACTGTTTGCCCATAGAAGACCACTCCCCTTTTGTTTCCCAGAGTCACAGTTACTGGCATGGAGAGTAGTTAATACATTATTCTTATTCTTTATTGCTGTTTCCATGACCAAATTCATAAACAGCAAACCTTTTTCTTGGCATGCCTTTTCATAGGGCTGGCATCAGCATACCCTGAGATGGGGCAGCTGCCGGGGCCCAGGTCTTATGCTGCTACCTCCCTTATCCTACCTTCTCCTTGTAAGTGCTCCACCACCCATGTTCCTGGCCACCCCAGCAGCTTTGGGGAAGGGTATACAAGTGGTACACAGTAGCAACACTCCTGGCAGCCATTGAAAAGGCACTCCTAGCCACACACATCACATCATTTAGTGCTGCAAACTAAAGGGCATGCAAGCTGTGCATGTCGCTGTGAGGGCAGCTGATGAGAGTACTCATTGGGAAAGGCAGGTCGGGGCATGCGAGTGGATGGGAGAGAAGCAAGGTGTGAGGTGGGGGCACATAATAGTGGGAAGAGACAGGCACCTAGCCACTCTCTGCCTGGTGATTGCCAACACCTGTAAACCACCCTGCCTTCTAAATAGGCAGGTAATGCTGAGATATCTCTGCATTAGAAGTGATTAAATGATCCAATCTATATCTGATGTAGAACTGTGACAGGATTACATGCCCCCCCCCCCCCAGCAGAGGCTGGTTGAAAGAAGACAGAGCTACAGCAATGAACCGTATAGGGGTGGCAGCTCCTCTGTGGCTAGATTTTTTGGAGCTAGGAATGTAGTTAACGGTCCTTTTCATTTGTGTTGATTTTATATATTGTCATTGTGAACCTTTTTATTTCCCCCATATCTATTGCTTGTGTTTCCTGGGTTTCATTTACACCATTTTTATAGCATTTTATGGCATTTTTATGTCATATGCCATTTAAGTGCCACTTAAGTGCCAAAATAATGTTGCAAATGCATTAATTTTAACAGGAGAAAAACTGACACAAGGAAATAGGTACCAAGAGCATAAGATTAATTCATAAAGCAGAAAACAAATCAGACTGGGAGTTTTGAGTTGAAGTGGCAAGGCTGAGAGAATCAGCAACTCTGCTACTTCGGTCTTGTAGGAGATTTTAATCATTTGGTTAATGTAATGCTCTTGGTACAACAGTCTGCTCTGACACACAACTTGGGAGCCATTGGCTAGAGTTTTGCTATGATAATAGTAGGGAGAGAGCCTCATTTAAACCAACTGCATTTGATGGAAGGAATGTGTCATCTTATGTTCAACTTTCATTTTACACATTCTACAGACACTGCAGTGTTAAATTCGGTTGCTAAGCTAATTCTGTATTTAGGAATAGATATTACAGGGTGAAAGTAACTAAAGTGTCCTGTATACTGAAGTAGATTATGAAATGTAATAAAGGTCTTCAAATTAGGGCTGTCAAACAGTTCAAGTTTTTTTATTTTGACTAATCTCCTAGTTTTTAATTAATGAATTGATTAAGTGTAAATCCATCTGAAACCGTGTTTCAGAACTTCATAAATACCATAGAAAGGCCAATATAGTGTGATGAATTAGAGTGCAGCAATTTGGCCAATTGCTTGTGTCTATGACATCTAATAGTACTATTCTAAGTTCATATCAAAAGACTCAAGGGGGCTGCTGAAGAATAACTAGCTTGTGCCAACACAGACAGGTAATTGCTTGGCTTCAGAATTCTTTGGCAGCAGCTTTAGCCAGGAAATTGATTTTTTTTCTTTCAAGATGGAAAGTGAGTTTCTAATTTGTTTTCGCTCTTTCCACAAGGGAGAAACCCATCTGTCCAACAGTGATATGTTCTACCAAACCAGGTCCCAAGAATCTCTGTGAAAATAGCACATCACCTTTGGGATAAACATGTCACTTGCTACTAGACAAAGAAACACATTATTTATTGGGGAATGAAACATTTGTGTCTTGGGCCTGCAAAATGATTTTTCTGTAATTAAACATATGGACACCTTATTTATTTACAGGACTACTCAAATGTTTAAGCCCATTACAAGAAAGTGTTAATTTCTTAGATTAAGCCTGATACATTTTTACCACTTGTTGCATTCAAGAAGGTTTATAGGATGGTTTTATATCATAGGGCATTTGCTGAAGAGTAAACTTTTTGCCAGATTTGGCTAGACATGGGCACGAACCACAAAAAACCCCAAACCATGCAGTTCATGGTTCGTGGGGTTTCCATGAACCAGGAACCACGAACTTCCACGAACTGGGGCAAGTTCATGAACCAGTTTGTGGTTTGTGGGGTTTAAATGCCCCTTTTTGGCTGCTTAGCAGTGGCAGGCAAAGGGGCATTTGATTGTTTAAAGGGCCCTTTTCTGCCGCTTGTAAGCAGCTGGTCCCTTTAAACTATCAGCTGGCAGGTGGAAGGGGCGATTCCCCCCCTTGCAAGTGGCAGGGCCCTTTATAATGCCCAAACCCCACTAACCCCACCCCCCACCCCCCCACCCCCCATCCCAGCCCCACACTTACCTTGTCTCATGGCTCTGGTGTTCTTTGCTGCCCTGCGACCCGCAGCCTCCTCCCCCTCCTCATGCGAGGGACAGAATGGCTGTTGTCAGCCTCTTCCTCCACTGTGTAGGCCTGCAGAACAGTGGAGGAGGCTGAAAACGTCCTTCCCACCCCTCAAATGGCCACCATGGCAGCTATTTGAGGGGCAAGAAGGCCATTTTTGGCCTCCTTCGCTACCCTGCGGGCCCACAGAGCAACGGAAGAGGCCGAAAACAGTCTTCCTACCCCTCAAATGGCCACTGCAGCAGCTGCAGATCCCCCCCTGCCGCCTGCAAGCTGATACTTTAAGTACCTGCTGCTTGCAAGTGGCAGGAAAAGTTTAAATGGCCATTTCCTCAGGGAAATGGCCATTTAAACTGCCCCTTTCCCTGCCATTTTGCAGCAGCAGGAAAAGGGGTATTGCCATTTAATACAAACCAAACGGAACCAGTAGTTCCATGGAAGTTTGTGGAAACGAGCATCCATGAACCCACTGGTTTGCAACCCATGAACCGAGCTGGTTCATGGGTTTTTTTGGTTCATATTCTGGTTCGTGCCCATCTCTAGATTTGGCTACTTTTTAAAACCTGAGCGGGATTTTTTATATCATTAATCAAATGTTATGTTGCTTTTGTGTCTTTCCTACTTCTTGTTGTATGTTAATTACCTCAATTCTAAGGAGATGAGATATAAACATTTTAATTAATAAATAAATGCTATATATAGAATTCTTGTCACAGAAAGCCAGTGTGGTGCAGAAGTTATAGTGTTGGACTACTGGAAACCCTACTATGGGTTTATTTATGTATTTATTATTTACTTGACTTTTACCCTAGCTTTCTTTCCAATAGAGACCCCAAGCTGCGTACATCATTTTTCTATCCTGTTTTATCCTCACAACAACTCTGTAAGGTTAGTTAGGGTGAGACTATGTGACTGGCCCAAGGTCACCGATTGAGTTTCCATGGCAAAGTAGGGATTTGTACCTGGGTCTCCCAGCTCCTATTCCAACATACCAATCACAACACCACACTTGTTCAAATCCCTACTCTGCCATGTAGATCACCGGGATTTGTTCCATGCAATTCAAATATGCCACAATAGAAAAGAGCAAGAGTCCAGTATGAGCTTTCGTAAGCCACAGCTCATTATCTGAAGGAGTTAGCTGTTGCTCACAAAAGCTCATACCATATCACAAATTTTGTTAATCTTATAGGTTCTACTGGACTCTTGCTATTTTCTACTGCTACAGACAGACTAACATGGCTACCCACCTTGAAATATGACACAATTACTATAATTTATACATACAGTTAATAGCAGTGATTCTAAATACGTCAACAATCTGCTGTTCTCCTGTTCTTTCCCCATTATACTGTTTCCCCCCAGAAAATGGTTTTTGGTGATTTCCCTGCAATTTTTAAACCATGCAGCAACAGTTACTGTAGTTGGCAATATACAAACACACCTTTTAAAAACAAAATTATGGGCCCTATAGCACCACAATGAATTAGTGGCATTTCTCCTGCATGGCTTCTGTGGGAAAAATCTGAATTTGAGAAAGAGCTTCAAGTTTTTATCCAGAGTTATCTGAAACTGGGGTGCAGCCTTATTAGGAGGGAGAATTGCAGAATCAGTAAAGCTGGTGTTGATGTCTGAAATATGTGTAACAAAATCAAAAAGAGTCCAGTAGCACCTTTAAGACTAACCAATTTTATTTTAGCATAAGCTAAAATAAATAAAATAAATAAAATAAGCTAAAATAAATAAATATTTTAGCATATGCTAAAATAAAATTGGTTAGTCTTAAAGGTGCTACTGGACTCTTTTTGATTTTGCTACCACAGACTAACACGGCTAACTTCTCTGCATCTATGAAATATGTGTGAACATTTCTGAGCAACTTCTGGTTGTGACAGTTTCAAAATTTCTCTAAGCCATATTGGACAAACAGAATGTATTTCAAAGCCTTTTGTCAACCAATGTTACCAAATAATTAGAAATGGAATATTTTTATTTGGCGGATAAGTCAAAGAATTCTATTCAGCACATAACCACACTCAGAAGAAACTGCTTCTTTAAAAGTCAAAAAGAGTCCAATAGCACCTTTAAGACTAACCAACTTTACTGTAGCATAAGCTTTCAAGAATCACAGTTCTCTATGTCAGATGAGACACATCTGATGAAGAGAACTGTGATTCCTGAAAGCTTATGCTACAGTAAAGTTGGTTAGTCTTAAAGGTGCTACTGGACTCTTCGATTTTGCTGCTACAGACTAACACGGCTAACTGCTCTGCTTCTTTAAAAGTGAAACCATGTCAGTCGTTTCAGTGAATTAAAAACAACAAACAAAAGATTGAAGAAATGTAGATTAGATCTGCAAAAAATGAATCATGTTTGCAAGTTTGGAAAAAGTGGCTTAAATTATTTGTGTTATCTTAATGAAAAATGAAATTGCCATGAGCTTTTCTTCCAGCTTTATGGGATATTCATTTCCTGAAAGGATGACAAACAGATTTAGAACACACACAACAGAAGCACAGTAACATTTCAAACATATTTTCTCAAGTTCCACATTCCTGAGCTTTCTCCTCTTCCTTTCAAACTCTCCCTTATATGAGGGATTACTAAGGGTCAACTACTCCTTTACATACTCAGGTCCAAAATGTGATTATTTTTTGAAGGACATGCATCTGCTGTACGACCCAGCCTGTTTATTCCCCCAATGCCTGTTGACAGGTTACATAATGTGATACCTTTGTTCTCAGTGTTTTCTCCCCCCATTGTGAGTGGTCAAAGAAACACTAACAGTACTATCCTAAGAAAATTATACCCTTCTAAGTCCATTGACATCAGTGGGCTTAGAAAGCTGTAACGGTGCTTTAGAATGACACTGTGGATGCTATGACATGTTTTTGTATACATACATTTCACATCAGATATGAAAGCAATAGTTTATTTATTTATAATCTACCTTGCTCACTGAGACTCAAGGCAGATTACACAGTATAGATCAATACAATTTAACATTTAAAAACAATGCAATAGAGTATGGATTGCATAAATCTAAATACAAGCATAATCTGATATAGAACTGAAAAACCAGACTGAAACAAAGTATAAATCAATTTTGCAGAAAGCCAGGAAAGTGGGGACCTCCTAACACCATCTGACACACCATTCCATAATGTGCGGGGCCATAACAGGGAATTCATTTATTTGGGCAGTTGTTGGTTTTGCCCATTTACAGGGTGGCACCTGCAGAAGGCCCTGGTAAGATGAGCAAAGCTGCCATGGACGAATATAAGGATGGAGAGAGGCAGTCCTGTAGATATTAGGCACCAAGGCCATGAAGGGCTTTGTGTGTGATAGCCAATACCCTGAACTGAGCCTGGTAACTGATGGGTAGTCAATGGAGTGACTGTAGAATTCTTGGTGCTAGTTCCTTTAAACTACATACGAAGAGGTTCTCCCTCCATTGTGTGGGGAAAAAAAGAAATGAGTTACTTCACATCTGATGCAGAATCTATATCTTTAATGCTTAGGTAAGTGTATTGAAGCAGAAACAGTAAAAAGACAGAATCAGACCCGAGGCTGTTTGTATGTTTGCAAAGGAAAAAAACGAGCAATTTTGCAATCAATAAAACCTTTTACATATAACACAATGTTTTAAGTTGTAATTGGTTCTTGGTGTGTCTAGGGACTGTGGATCAATTTTTATATGAACAGTGGTTTATTTTACCTGGTTTTTATATGCTTTCCTGGCGTTGCTGTGCATGTACATGGTAAAAATACATCCACCCTGCAGATATGTTAGATATTCATAAAAGACATCTATGGGGCAATCCTAAGCACATTTACAGCTGTCTAAGCCCATTGACTTCAGTGTATTTAGAAAGGTGTAACTCTGTTTATGATTGCATTATTTAATGCTTTTAGTTTTATCTACTGTCTTGGTTACTCTTCCAGCTCATTTTTGATCTGACCTGTTTTTTCAATTTCCAAAGGTCCAGCATTGCATATATTTGTGTGACATCTGCCTTTCTCAAACTGAGCAGAAATGGATGTATAGGTTTTGATTTTTTGTAAAATAAATAAAATGGGTTGTGGAAGGAGTAAAGTGCCATTTCTAAGAGTTCAGAAAACAAGTGAGAGAAAGCAGGAAAAGCTTGGACTTTGTATTTTTGAACATTGGCTAACATTCTTTAACTAGAGTCCCTGGGGACCCAGAATAGCAGGTGTTTCTGGGCTTTGGTGAATATTAACAGCAAAACCTTACTGGTGAATTCCAGTGCAACTGCCACTTTTCAAAAGGTAATATTCAAAATCTTGTTCCTGCCCCATGAGATGTGGGGTGGGAAAGTGATTAGTTCCTATAATGAGGGGTGGCAAGGCATTTATCATTGCTACTAAAGAGTGCCTCTCCTGTTTCTTTTTGCCTCTCTGGTATCATGAAAATTAAGAGTTGCTGCTGGGCCTGCTGCTTTGAGGTGAAGCCATGGATGTTGGTTCCATGTGTTCATTCAGCATGGTTTTCTGGTTTATCATAAATCATTTTAAAGCACATTCTATAAATACTAGGTCATTTGCTGTAGCAGTAGGAAGGTTTCTGACAAAGCCCAGTAAAGATTATTATTGCAAGTAGAATAATAATGGGGGGAAAACCCATTACAAAGGCCTTTTTAAGATTGTTGCTAAAGTCAGCATGTGTTAGGTAGGTAGTGAATAGTTGTAGAACTATAGGGAGCTCCATTCCCTTTCCGCATATGAATAAGAAATAGTAATAATTTTTCCCATATTCAAGGGCCTGAGAGACATTTCTAGACTATTATATAAGGCAAACTCTGCAATTAAGCTCTACTTCAAAATTTACATATTTGGGCATATTATTTCCTTTTCCAATTACTACCCTTTTCAGTGCTGACCAACATCATCGCCTTTCTATGAGTTATGCTTGGTTAAAACATTCACATGTAACAGCTCACATCAGCCTTGTGTTGCAGGATGATGATTCTATAGAATTTAATTGCATTGCATACCTTTTAGATACTTTCCAAATCCCTGATTTATGGACTACTTTATCTTGTACAACTCTCTTCAAAAGACTATGTAAACATACTTTCGTATGAAAAGTTTATAAAGTGATCTCAGGAATTCCTAAAATGGACTAACTCGAAGGCTCAAACTACACATTATGGTACACATGAGTCTGACCCATGGATGCCACTATCATTGTAGAGCAGAATTCGGGTCATTTCCCACAGTGCAGTGGAACCAGGAGCTCTTGTTTAGCCCCTGCACCTTTTCAAATGATAAAACAGCTGGGGATGGGGTGCTGTTTCAAACTTGAAAAGTTGCATGGGTCTCATCACACTATGGGCCTTGCAGCATTTTTAAATTGTCAGAGTCCGGCTTTAAAATGGTGGCAGTGTCCACAGGTTGTCCATACCTAATTTGGCCCTAAGTTATCGCACGTTCTGGGTCAAACCTCCTGCAAAATCTATAACTTACCAGCCACTTCCACAAGCACCTCTTTTTCTAGAAGCTGTTCATTAGCAGAAATGAAGAAAAACAGCAAGGAAAAGGACTCATTTATCATGAGCTGAAGCTTTGATCTTGCCAAAATCCTATATGAAGTAATCAGCGATGCTGAATAGGGAATCACATATTTTCTTTCACCCAAAGGGGAAAAAAAGAAAAAAAAGAAGGATCGGTTTCCAAACCTACTAGTACATTTCTGAAATTTGATATGGAAGAAAATAGCATTACTTTTTTGGGTGAAAGTCAAATCTTTGTTAGAGATGTGACGTAAAGTTCACTGATACCAAATATCTCTAGCTTCAAGGAGTATAACATGAACCAAAGACATTCTTTAATTTTATTTCGATTTTTTCAGCATGGCTAATCATAAAGACACTTAGTGGAACAGAGTCATAGGATCCAGCCTGCTGTATTTTATTGTGCTTTGGAATATGTGCAAAAGTATGGTAAAATAGTTATCTGTAATCAACCATGATCCAAACATTCCAAGACACACTGGTCTCTTCTAATTTGGGCACAATCAAGGTTGCCTTACAATAGAACAGTTGAGTACTTGTTCTTCATATTTGTTGCAACGTGGAGGTAACCGTTGAACACCTCACTGTTCTATTGTTCTTTTCTTCCATTTCCTTTTATTTGATGGATAATCACAGGCAAAGCAAACCACAGAAGCACATCCTGAAAGCCTAGAATTTAGAACAGGGGCCTGAAACACATTGTGCCTGTGGTCTTTCTCCCTTAGCAGAAGAGAGTCATCAGAACCAACTTTATGGAGAAGAATTACAGGAACTGATCCATTGGGTAAAAACTTGAAGTGGTTCATATCAATAATCAATTACGTTAGTTTAAATCAACAAAACATAATAAAAATCCATTAAAATCCAAACAAAACATACAACATAATGCAAAATACATAAAACCACACTAATACCGACCCTGGACTATATTTAAATGAAGGGGATCTTCTGACTCTTCTGGGGGAAACAGTGATGGTCTTATTCTCTTGCCCTTTCTTGGTAGCATGCTACCGTATAAGTTTTCAATGCAAATCAAGATACCAACCTGCATGCTGTATACAATTTTTTTTGCATTGTATGTTTTGACTATCTACTGTTAGAAATGATGCATCTGGAGTGTGTTTATTATTTACTTAATCACTTTGTCTTTTTCTCTCTCCAAATAAGAATTGCAATGTAGTTCACAACAGTCAATACAAATGTAAACAATAACTATAAATCAATAAAGCAATTCTCATAACAAAACTAAAACATCAATATATTAAGTTCCTATTAAGATGAAACAGATTAAAAACAGCAACACATTAACAGTCATAAGAAGCAATAAAACAACGTTCCTTACAGGATAAAACTAAGTAAAGCAATCATCATAAAGACAAAAATATACCAGTCAAAAGGGCGTTCTTGTCTCTAACCACTATTCAATTTTTAAGGGTATGTATGGTGTCATTGGTGGTCCTGCTGTTAAGATTAGGGATGGGCATAATGGAGCAAACAAGCAAAAAATACACCTGGGAAATGGTGGTTCAGCTTGTTAAAGAGGGTTTCTGAGAAAGCAAGTTATAATGGCACACTCACTCCAAAAAGTTTGTGTGTTTCATTTTGGTTTGTACCTCATAGCAGCATTTGCAGGCACTGAGCTCACACAGCAGCATTTTCTTTTCTTTAACAACTCACCAATCGGATCCCATGGGGAGAGAGACCCTACATTATTAGTTAACTCTGTTGGAGGGAAGGGGAAATGTGTGCAATGTGTATGGATGCATCTTTTCCCCCATTGCTACTGGGCAATGGCATTGTCTCTTTGCCAACAGGGTCCTCACAATGGAAAACCCATCCCCACCTATCAGCTTTGGAAATGTTTGGAAGGGAACTGTGCAAACTTTAATCATAGGCTGTAATCTGAAAGACATTTCCCTGGAAGTAATTGTTGGATAACATGGGACTTCAATCTGAGTAGACTTGTTTAGGGGGGAGCATCTTGGTTTGTTTTGCAGTGCTACATAGTCACTGGTCTGTATCCCCCCACCCCCAATCAGGACACTCTGTGAGGAAAAGTGATGCTGGGGGATGCCACTGGATTATTTGATCAATCAAACTTGATAAAAGCCCTGGAAGACTTCAATTAGACACTGCAATTCTGAAGATACTCCCCTGGGAGTAAGCACAAGGAAATATGGCAGCAAAGGTAATCAAAAGATCAAAGAAGAACAGGATTTCATTGACAAGTCTTCAGACCCTGCAAAAGGATGGGGAGAGTGGTGAAAGGGACAATAAAACAGAATATTTTCCTAATGAACCTCCTCAGAGATCAACAGCATGAACCAGAAGGCACAGAGCAAGATGGGACTCAATGCCACAGAAGTTGAGAAATTGATTCCTTCCTCCCTCCCCCCTCCCTCCCTTCCTTCACCATATATACCCTGCTTTCCTCCCACAGTGGAGAGGGGAAAGGGAAGAGAAGGGAAGAGGAAGGGAAGAGAAGTGAAAGAAACTCCACAAGTTAAGGTGTAACAGGTACTTAGCACACTTTTTCAGCAGTTGATGGAATATAACCAGGCTGGCAGCATGTATGACATGTAGTTGCAGACTGCAAAATACAGGCTGCTAAGGGACAAGAACACTGTTTCATACCAAGTGCCATCACTTTTGAACAATCCTAGGCTTAAAGATCAGATGCTCAGCTACAAGTCTTGTTCAGTTGGCACAGATGTTTCCTTTCCTATGAAATTGCACAATTGGGTTAGGACAGTTGAGTACATAATATAGATTATTTTTATTCAAATTTTGTTTTTACTTGACACCTTCTGAACACTAGTAAAAATCTTTCTGATTTGCTGCAACATCTACTATAGCTATTCTTTTATGCAGATCATTAGGATAAGGCTTAGCAAGGTGACGAGCTGCAAATAATTGCACTGACAAAAGATAGAAAATAGTTATCTTACTGCTTAAGGAAACGACTCATTGTGATGCAACAGCTCTGAAAAGCAGGCCCATTTTGTTATTTTTTATTTCAGATGAAAGGGAAGCTTTCTAATGCTGTCCAGATGATTTTGCCTTTCCAAAAGCACTCACTATAGCATGAGTGGATTCTTAACCAAAGGAAATAGAAAATAGTTTTTAGAAAATTTATAGTATGAACACAATTGGAAAAGGATACAGTAAGTAAATGAACATGAGAGACAGAAAAGAAAATTATATGGCTTTGTATTTGTTTTATCTCGATTATAGCTAAGTCTGGTAATAATGCCCTCTTATGGATACTGTACATATAACATTGATATGAAAAAGTTGCATTTTTTGCCCAAGGAAATGAGAAGGTAAAATAATGACCATATTGAATTATGGAAGCAGGAAAGCAGTGTCTGGAATCTGGCTTCAGATTGTGCCATGAGAATTAATGATTCAAAGGAGTTACATTTCTACATTTATATCATTTTAATAGGTTACACATTTGACCCGAGAGAGCTAAAGGCATGAGTCATAGAGCAGAATACCTGAAGGAACAATCTAGTTCATGAATCAAGAGGAAAAAATGTAATTTAGGATAAGAATGGTAAGGCTTAAGCAGACTCATATATACATTTCTGAGGCAGTATGCTTAACAGCCGGCATTTTACTACCTTAGCTACCTGTGGGGAAGTGTTTGTCTGAAATCGCACTCACATGAAAATTGCAGAAATTTCCTTCCCAGGGAAAGAGTTGGGAGATCAGCCTTTTCTTTGGGACAGAATATTCCTGATTTTTTCACATGAGGCCAATTTCAAACCAATGCCTTACTGACTTCTAAAGGTTTCATCCCATGTGAAAACCTAACTGCTGGTATAGTAGACCCTCTCCTTTCAGTCTCCCCACTGTGAGCAGATTTTCATGCCAAAATTCAGTTTGTTTGCTTTGACTGAGCAGCCCCAAGTTGCGTGTTAATATTTGTGGTTTTGAAAGTCCATTTGTCCAACCCTGGCACACAGATATAATTTTGGCCTTTTAGCCTGACCCAGGAACTGGAGGGGGGGGTGGAAGCAGGAGTCCTCTTCCTTTTTGTTGTAAATGGCATTAGAGACTGTATAATATTCAAAAAGAAATAATTTTATTTAACAAGCAGGGAATGAGTAAGTGTAATCAGGGGATGGAAATGTGAATGCAAAATTTTGTTGGCATTACAGAATACACTAGTTGTAACAGGCAAAATAGTATCCTTGATACTTATTTTCATATATTCTTGGTTTCTAACAGTGAGAAGTGTTTTACTTAGTAATTTAATTACAGCAACAATGTTTCTTCAGAAAGTTTCCCATGTCAGTTCAGGTTTTTTGGAGTTAGTCACTTTCCTTGTGCCCCTAACTCACTCCTTTCTTGAACCTAGAGGTTATTTCTATCTCCTGAGTGGTCTAAAACCATTTCCCCTTCACAACAGACCTGGGGTCCTCCTTAGAGCCAACCCCTCCTTTGAAACTGGGTAGGAATTAATTGTCTTTTCCTCAGAAGATATAACCCCTCTTCTTTGGGGCTTAAAAGGGAGTCCAAACCAATCACTCTCACCAAAACACCCGCCCCCCCCCCGCCAGTTCTCTGGTTTCTATATAAAGCATGCTTCAGCTTATGCTGAAACTTAGACTTTGAGTTTGTAGCTAGAAGTCTTCCTCAGGACAGTAATACTACAGTTAAGGCAAAAGAGTCTTATCTGTTCACTCTAAAGTTGAACCTGTCTGAAATTTCTTATCAGACTCCCTGACTCCAACTCCCCTCAGAAACCGAATGTCTTCAGACTGGTTCTAACTGATCAATCAGAGAAGAGGGAGCAGCCTGTCAGTCAAGCTCTCCATTCTAGGGAATAGTTAATCCTTCTCCTCCCTGCTCTCTGATTTTGCTGCAGTTGGGAAACCTGCTGTTGAGTGCCATCCTTTTGCATGTGACTCCAAAGTCTATCAAAAGTAGCATTCTGTTTTCAACTTTAGCCAGGAAGATGAATCTGGGAAGTTGACAGACAGGTTCTCTAACACTGCAAAGAAGCAGAAGGCTGGATTCTTTTCTCCCACCTCCTCTGAAAAATTTATTGGTTTTACCACCAATATCTGATAGATGATTGATCCCATTTCCAGATGTTGCATTCTGCTTCTATGCTGAGATTGCTTAACTTGACCACAGTATTTCTCATTTGAAAGATTTCCCCCCTACTTCTATGATTTTTACAATTAAAATAGTATCGAATGCATAATTTTCTCCCTCACACAATGAAGAGATTTGTTTCCATCATAGTAGTTACTAGGTTTGATTATTTTAAGTAAGGAACAACCGAACCCCTTCTTCCTATCTATTTTGTAATGTGTTTTGAACAGGTGCTTTGTTGTGAGTTTAAAAATCAGTTTTGACAGACATACCAGCAATGTCAATAACATAGACTTACACTTCTAAAAGAGTGATATATTTAATGATTTCACGTAACATCTGTACAAATGACTCTGGTGTGATTGTTCAATAAACAAATATTTTCCATGAGATTTTGAGTCAGAAAATCAAGAGGACAATACAGTTCATATTGCAACGGGAACATTTCTTATGCTGCCAGGGTGACCCACACCAGGTAAGTTATCACTTACTAATTGATCATTCAGAGTTGCCAACTCATGCCTCTGAAATTCCTGGAGATTTGGGGGCAACACCTGTGGAGAGGAGAATTTGGAGAGATATGTCACCTAGAATTAATGGTATACTGTAGAATTTGCCCTCTGAAATGGCCATTTTCTCCAGTGGAAGTGAGCTCTGTAGTCTGGAGATAATTCCAGGAGAACTCCAGTCTTCACATGGAGGTTGGCAATACTATGATCATTAGTTTTTACTCAAAATATCACAGGACTGGGAAGGGGGTAGGTGAAACAGCCTATAGATGTTTATCTTTAGAAACAGGTCATTTGACATATTGAATGTGCATGGCCCTGGGGTTATCAGAAATTCCTGGGTCAGTTCCCTCAACAGTCCTCTGCTAAGGATTTCTTTTGGATTTCTGGTCCCTACTGATTCTCAGTGAAACCCTGCAATGCAAGTTTGCTTTTCTCTTACATGAATCAAGGCCTTGCACCTATATTGCCAGCAATGTTTTTTTTTCATTTTACATATCCCTATTCCTTAATCCAAACATAACCCATATTTTAATGGGTTTCTGCACCAATAGATAACTATGATATGTAAATGTAAATTTTATGTGTGATATATAGACATGGGCACGAATGTGAAAAAAACCCCAAACAGGCTGTCCACGAACAACATTGCCATCCACAAACAACGAACAACGAACATTGATGAACATGATGCTGTCATAGATCCAGAGGAGTTAGCTGTGTTAGTCTGTAGTAGCAAAATCAAAAAGAGTCCAGTAGCACCTTTAAGACTAACCAATTTTATTGTAGCATAAGCTTTCGAGAATCAAGTTCTGATGAAGAGAACTTGATTCTCGAAAGCTTATGCTACAATAAAATTGGTTAGTCTTAAAGGTGCTACTGGACTCTTTTTGATGATGCTGTCATGAACATGTTCATTGTTCATTGTTCATGGGGGCCTGCAGCCCCCACCCACCCCACCTCCAACCCCCCACTTAGCCCCCCTCCCCTCTAATCCACTTACCTGGCCCTTTAAAGATCCCTTCAAACTGTCAGCTGGCAGGTGGCAGGGGGATTCCACCCTGCTGCCTGCCAGCTGATAGTTTAAAGGGCCCTGCCCTGCCAAGTGGCAGTGCCCTTTAAACAATGTCAGCCCCCCCCCCCCCCGCTGCACTGCTGGGCTGCTCCTGCCCCATGAGAGCAACGTGGGGAGATAGTCCCTGTCCTGCTCACAGCCAGCAGGGCTGGCGCCCCGGGGCTGCTCCTGCCCTGTGCGAGTGGGGCAGGGAGATTCTCCCTGTCCCACTTGCACCCAGCAGGGCTAGTGCCCCGGGGCTGCTCCTGCCCCATACGAGCAGGGCAGGGAGATTCTCCCTGTCCCCCTCGCACCTGGCAGGGCCGGCACCCTGGGGCTTTCCTGCCCCATGCAAGTGAGTCAGGGATTTTCTCCCTGTTCCACTCACACCCAGCAGGGTCAGTGCCCCAGGCAGGGATTTTCTCCCTGTCCCGCTCGCACCTGGCAGGGGCAGCGCCCCGGGGCTGCTCCTGCCCTGTCCCGCTCGCACCTGGCAGAGGCAGCACCCCAGGGCTGCTCCTGCCCTGTGCGAGTGGGGCAGGGAGCTTCTCCCTGTCCTGCTCGCACATGGCAGGGCTGGCACCCCGGGGCTACTCCTGCCCCATGCAAGCAGGGCAGGGAGATTCTTCCTGTCCCACTTGCACCCAGCTGGTGCCCTGGGGCTGCTCCTGCCCCATGCAAGTGGGGCAGGGAGATTTTCCCTGTCCCTCTTGCACTGGGCAGAAGCCATGCGGCGCAGGCTCTTCCTGCGGCGCATGGCTTAAGGGGGGGGAGATTATCCCCATTCCTCTCACACCAGGAAAGCAGCAGCTGGCACTCAGCTGCTCGTATGAAAAGCCCCCAATGAGCAGTTGATTCAGGGGTTTAAATGCCCCTTTCCTTGCCGCTGAGAAGCAGCACAGAAACAGGCATTTAAACTACTCTTTGATTCCGGATTTCCAGGGCAACAGTGCTGTGGGAACAGGATCTTGTGAGTGACAATGCAGCTATGATGATGAGGCTGTCTGCAAGAGGGTGTCTAATAACTAGAGATGCACTTGAACCGGAAAAAACAAACAAACAAGATGTTAATTGTTTGTTGCCATCCATGAACAGGGATTCACGAACATCAACAGATATGGTTGTTGGGGGTTTTCCGGGCTGTATTGCCGTGGTCTTGGCATTGTAGTTCCTGACGTTTCGCCAGCAGCTGTGGCTGGCATCTTCAGAGGTGTAGCACCAAAAGACAGAGATCTCTCAGTGTCAGGAACTACAATGCCAAGACCACGGCAATACAGCCCGGAAAACCCCCAACAACCATCGTTCTCCGGCCGTGAAAGCCTTCGACAATACATCAACAGATATGTCATGTTCTCGAACATGTTTGTAGTTGGAGATTCGTGGGAGCCAGAATGGCCCCCTTGGGACTTAGCTGAACTTGAGCTGGGGAAAGGAGAGTCCATGGGTCTCCCCCTTTCATGACATGCTCTCTTCACTGTGGCAAAAACTGGACTGTCAGTTGGAAGCTACTTTGAGGGGTTACAAACTGACCTTCCCAATGTCCAATACCCACCAACGTTGTAGGGGACACAGTCTTCACTGTCCTCTGAAGACTTACCAAGTTTCAGAGAGATTGGACTCTAGGAAAGCCATGATCCATGGGTCCCTCCCTTTCCTGTCATTTTCTTTTCACAATGGAAAAAAATGGTCTGTCTGCTGGAAGCTTCTTTGAGGGGTTACAAGCCAGAAGGAAAGCCAGAAGGAGTTCAGACAGAGTTCAGACAGTCCATGCCTATGTTGCCAGGGGCTGATGAATGCTACGAAGAGAGCTTGGAATTAACACATGTTCACCGGGAATAGGGTCTCATGAACAGCTTGCTTGCAAACAGCTGATTGGGCTGTTTGTGGCTTTTTTTGGTTCGTATTGCTATTCGTGCACATCTCTACTAATAACCCAAAGGCCAGGTGGGGCCTTATCAGCCAAAAATTGTGACTGTGTCTGGTGAGGCCCCACATCAGGGGCAGGGCTGAGGCTCCAAGAGGAGGGAGGTGAACTGGCAGGCAGGGAAGGGTGAGGGGCCTTTGCTTGGAGTATAATTAATAACAAAAGCAACAAAACATGACCTGCTAATGAAAGAAAGACTTATCAACCACTTACAAACAACTTATATTGTAATTGCCAGAAGCAATTTGCTATTCAGTATTTCTTAGAACACACAGTCTTCATATAGACCCATACATAAAATGCTACTGCATAATTATAATGATGGTATAGCCCGTGAACAATTGGTATTTCTTCAGTACAGATACAATTACAAATTATTGTACAAAGTTCAAAAAGTCAACCAGTTTAGACATAAAGTACAGGTCCAAGTAGTGCAAGCAGATTAGACCATCTAACAGGCTGACCAATTCATTTGGGGGGGTCCCATTTCTGAGTCTTTATTAAAGATGGTTTTCCAACCAACATGGATTCCAAAATTCATACACCTTATATAGAAGATCATACATATATTGAGAACATATACATGTCCATTACAACCAAATCTGTACAGAATCTGTTACACTTACTTCCATTCATGTATCACTCCTATAAACGTCAGTTGCTGCTCCTAAAGAAGGCTGCATGCCCTCAAAGCCTCACACTGTCATTTATACTAATCTCACGCATGTGGCAATTGAATCTAATCTTAAAGCGATAGCTAGCCAGGAAAGCCCACCATTAGAGGAAGCATGTGTAGTCGGTGTTGATATTCAATCCTCTTGGGGCTAGGGTATTCAATTTGTATATCCAGAAAGTTTCTCTCCTCAACAAGTTCACGTTTATAGCCACCAGAAATTTTTCTTTTGAAATATACAAAACCATATACTTCAGATCCATCTCCATATGTTTCATTTCCAAAAAGTGGTTAACCAAAGGAGCCTCGACAACCTTATTCTTGATGCATGATAGGTGTTCAAGCATTCTCAATTTTACTGGCCGATTTGTTTTGCCAACATAAAGTAAGGAGCATCGGCACTGAATCCAATACACAACATTGCATGTATTACAATTGGTAAACATGAGGGTTAATTTTAGTTGTAAGGTGGAAAGATCTTGTATGCTCATAACAAGAGAACAAACCCGACAATTACCACATGCATGGTGTCCCTCTGGTAAAGGTCTATTGTTAAGTGTTTTATTGTCCAAGAATTCTGATCTAATTAGCATATCCTTAATGTTTTTAGTCCTCCGATAAGCAGCTATGAGAGGGTCACCGCAGCCTGGGATAGCCTCTACCAGATGCCAAAATTTAGTATAATCAGGGCAATTGCCAGCATCTGTGCTGCAGGTTTGATCACATTTGTGACAGCTGTTTCAACCCCCAATCCCAGGCTTTCTTGTTTCATGGTTCCTTATCTCAACAGCCCTTTCATGCCAGCTAGCCCTCCACTGGCAACTCCTGTAAGGAGGGAGGATCCAGCCCCCTTTCTGCCCATCCCTCTAGTGCTGGAAAATAGTCAGGCACCTCTAGGCTTGTGGTTGGCTTGCATTCCCATAAGGCATGAGGCCGTTTGCCCCCTTTTACTCTGTTACCCCATCAGGGCCACTGCCCATTACTTATGGGTGGGGTTTCTGGCAGCTTTTACATTCCCTTTATGCCCCTCAAAGTCCCCACAGTATCTGGCAACTTTAAGTCAGCCCAGAGAGCTTCAAGGAATTGTGGCAGCCTAAATGGCTAAAGAGGTGGCTATGGGCATCTTGCTCCTCACCATCGTATGTGCCTTACTATGGGGAATTAAGGAAGACCTCAGGGTGAGGCTCACTTTTCTCACCAACTTCAATGAAGTCTTGTTGTAGCAGGACTTGTGGGACTTGGGGCCTGACTTGCAGTTTAAAATGGGTCCTAAATATTTCTCATGCTAAAAACAGATTATATATTTTTTTAAAAAAAAGAAATTAAAATAGGTCAGTATTATTCCTCCTCCTCCTTCTTCTTTTTCCTCTTTCTACTAAACATCCATTATTTTAAAAAGGACTATGAACAGACTGAAATACTGAGGAAGAAAATCTACCATTCTTTATTATCCTTTAAGTTGTCAAAAATGGATGTGTTCACTAGGGTTTTTATAAAATGTCCTCCTGCTGAATCTTGTGTGAGGTATATAATGTATGGTGTAATATGTTAAATTTTTATTGCATTTTAATCCATTGACTTTGTGGTTTTTTATTATAATTTTACTTTGTTTTCCATTGTGTACCACTTTGAATTTTTTAAATTAAAAACACAGTATAAACATTTGGTAAATAAAAAAGTAAAAGAATAAATAAAACTGTAGGCAATAGAATTGAGAACGTTATTAGAACTGGTTAGTTAAGAAGTAACCGAGTGGCATGCAAAATTCTGACTATGAAGAATCTTTTCTGGAAGTGGAGGAGACAAGATATTGGAAATATTTTCATAGCTAGTGTTCATTGTTGCTCTCCTTATACCTTTTCCTGCTCCACTTTCTTTTGTCTATTGGTGTCATTGTATTCTTCTCACGTAAGTATTTGCTAACTTTCTTCTTACGTTGGTTCCATTACTTTAGTGATGGGGAGTCTTCCTGCTGCTGGAAGATTAGCCTTTTATGCTGTTCCTGAGGGTCTCCTGTCCCTCAGGTGCAGCATTTGGGAGAGATCAGTGGGCTGCAGTGGGAAAGAGGAGGCAGGAACATTCTGTTCCGTTGACAGAAATGCCTTGTATGAGCAGATAAGCTAGTCTGGAATCCAACCCCTTATTTGGGAACTCCAAGAGCAGGAATTGGCACAGGAGGTTTCTTGATTGCCCGGACTGTTTGTTCCATTGCTATCCTGGCTAGTCTACTGTGATGAGAAAATAGCATACCACAGGCAGTCGCACAATGTTGTGCTGCTCTAAGTGACTTTCAAAGGCCCCAAACAATTTACAGCATGAAACGTTTCTAAGGATTGGAGAAAACTGAGCTGGGGTTGTTTGAGAAGTTATTTGTAAGACTCGGAACACTATGGCTGAAGTGGTGAAGTAAAATGGCATCTCTACCAGGTTTTGCCTTCGCAAAATGCTGCTAATACTTCCTCAAAGACATAAAATAAATGCTGAGATGAGGTGACTCTGAGGCTTTTGTTTGACATTTATCTGTTTGATCTTGTCACTGATAGCAGTTTAAAGAGCAGAACCATTTGATAAATCTGTTAAAAGCTATGACCACCTGTTAATTAATTTTGGATAGTTAAACATTAAACTTCAGAGGGGATCAGAATATTCTGGTACTTCACTTGGGAGCAACCAGATGTTGGGCTGCCAGTGAGAAATTCCCCTTTCTTTAAGTGATACAGCATGTTTGATAAACTTCTGACAGAACTTTTTGTTTTTCTATTTAGCCTCATTACTGCTGTGCACAATTATTTACAATCACACTCTTGTGTTCATATGTGGTAAAACATAATTTCTGTGAATTAGTGATTAACTAAACAGAAGAATAGGCTCCATGCTTTTTGAAGTAACTGATCACATACAGAACTTGAAAAGTTAATAGGTGCCAAATAGTAACTTACTGCAATATATCCATAAAGCCAATTGGTAGCTCTTACACTCTGCCAAATGGTGAGGAAAATTGTGGTCTGTATATTTTGAAAATATACATACCACTAAAAAGAGGTGATCAATACTAGAGAGAGAGAGAGAGAGAGAGAGAGAGAGAGAGAAGTGCGTAATTGTTATTGATCTTCCTATGCAATATGCAAGAGTGAGGCAGATTGTGACAAATGATAGTTCCCATCCACTCAGGTAAACACCCCAGGACAGGTAGCCCTGACTCCATGACATTACTACAGGGAAATTATGCCTTAATTTAGCTGCTGGGGTGGATTGCCAAGGAGCAGCCTGCTGCAAAGATTGTAGCTAATACTCCTCCTCCTGGAATCATCCAATCAGAAAATCAAAAGCAGTGGTGTCTTTAGTTATTGACTGAAGATGATCTTTAGCAGCTGACATTAAAACTGGAGGAGGAAAGTATCTTAGCTGATGTCACAGGTCTGAAGGTATCTTAATTGATACGTTATAAACTTACATGTTTATTGTGCCATGGGAAATTGAAGCCAAGTTGTGCATTGCATAGGACTGCTTCATCATATATAGCAGGGGTGAAATGCAGCACAAATGGAATCTAAGTCCAAACACTGGGTAGCACTGGTTGGTTCTTAACTCTCACAACCTTTAAAATGACTTCTTCTGTTGCCTGTGTTCATTCCTTGCTACTCTGTCCAGGCATGCTTGAATCCATAGTCACCTACCCATCAGGGAATTGGAACAAAGCTGCTCTTGTTCTAAGTATGAGTGGCTTGGGAGGAGCAATAAGGAAGGAGTATCAGCAATGAGCAAGGTAACCTGGAGCACAGATACTGTGTTTGTTGCAATGGTAGGAACAACAGTCCTTTTGAATAATGTTCAGGAACATTATTTCTATTTAGTCCTGGCCAAAGACTAAGAGATATTAATAGGATTCCACTTATTCCTAAAATTCTCTTCCTCACATACAACATATATAGCTCTGCACATGTAGGAGGAGCAGATTATGCTCATAGTAATACTAAAAGAATACTTCTGATGGTCAAAATGTACATTACCTGTGATACAAGTTCTTTTTGCAGACAGACGGCACTGGGGCTCAATTCATCTTAGAAGACAATGTGGGGGAAAGGGACTTCACCCTTCCCTCTCACATCACTTTTACGAGCCAAAATGGCTGCTGAGGCCACTAGGGCCATATTTACACCACTGTGGGACTCCACATTCCCTGACTGCAAGACTCCCATCACAGATGTAGTTTGGCCCTGAGTGGACCCAAATCTTTCCCTACAGCTATATAAGAATGATCATAGTTGAACAAGTAACTGAGGCTGAGTGTAGACATGGGCATGAACAGCAATATGAACGAAAAAAGCCACGAACATTGGGTTCAGCTGTTTGCGAACAAGCCGTTCGTGAGGCCCCATTCTGAATGAACAAGTGGTCGTTGCAAAGCCTTGTTCATGCATTCATCAGCTGTTCAAGCCAGACAGTCTGGTGCCTTTCAATCAATTCCCCTGGAGGTAGGGAGGGACAGAACTCTGTATCAACTCCTTCTGGCTTTCCTTCTGGCTTTAACCCTTCAGCTTCCAGCAGACAGTCCAGTTTTTGCCACTCTGAAGAGAAAATGACAGAAAAGGGGGCAGCACTGGCTCTCCCAGTGCGAGAGGGACAGAGAGAAGTCTCTGCCAGCTCTGCCCGCTATCAGAGGGACGAGGGGAGTCCCCTTGTCCCTCTGACACCGGAGAGGACGAAGCCCTGCGGTGCCAGCTCTGCCTGCTGTCAGAGGGATGAGGGGAGTCCCCACGTCCCTCTGACAAGGGCCACGAACACCGAACATGTTCGTTAAGTGGACATCTTTGCTTCTGTTCATTGTTAATTGTTCGTGGATGGCAACGAACAACAAACAGGGTGTTCGGATTTTTTTCCTGTTCGTGCCCATGTCTAGCTGACTGTCCCTCATATATAAAAAATGTGAAATCACAAATGCATATTAATCATTCAAATATTTAATTATTTAGTATTTCTATGTCACCTTTTCAGAGTTCTGCTCATGACAGCTTACAATTAAGCCCCATAACACAAGACATTAAACCGCATGCAGCAAAAGAACTTACCCATGAAACAGAAGCAGAGTGTTAAAAAGCTGTTACGCTAAAACCTCTAATTAAAAGGTTGGGGGAAATGCGTATAAGCCTTCAGAGGGAGGGTGTTTCAAAGGTGAGTGGCCAGTATAGAAAATGCCTCGTCTCTAGTCACCACATGCCTCACCTCTGAAGACAGTTCAGGCTTGAGAGGCAGATCTTAAGTCTTGGGCTGGATACCACAGGAGAGGATGGTCCTTCAGCTACTCTGGCCCCAAGCCATTTAGGGCCTTAAAGGTAGGAACCATCTCTTTTGAAATGTAACACTTTTGAATGGTAACAAGTGCAGATCTTAAAGCATGGGAAATATGAGCCCTCTTAACTAACCTCTGATAGTAACTTGGTTGCCACATTTGGGGCAATCGATGTTTCTGAACTATTTTCAAAGGCACTGGGAAGGATGACAAAAAGGGAAGAAAAAACACAACCCTAGAGAAGAAGGGTAACCCAAGAGGTTGTTACAGAAAAGTGAGTTAAATATAACTACAAATATCATACAAGTGAATAAAACACTGATATATGATTTAATTTCTTGTTTTTAATCATACCTTTGCACTTTCATTTGTTGAATTAAATTACATATCAGTGTTCTATTCATTTCTATTATTATTTGTAGTTATATTTATTTCACTTTTTCTGTTCCAATCTACTTGGTTACCCCTATTTTCAAAGGCAGCCCCCCACACAGTGCATTACAGAAATCTAAGTTGAATGTTGTGAGAGCATAGATTATGTAGCTGGATCATGCTTTTTGAAGAACAGCCATAATTGGAAAACTAAACTGAGTTGGTAAAAGGTGTTACGTGCCACAGAGGACACCTGAATCTTCAACCATAGGCCAGAATCCAGTAGCACCCCCAAGCTATGAACCTGCTCCTTTGGGGGAGGGTAACACCCTCCAGGACAAGTGGACTACACAGACCCAGAGCAGTTTCTTCACTGACCAACAGCAGCTCAGTCTTGTTTGGACTGAGCTTCAGTTGACTGGCCCTCATCTATCTCATTATCTTTTCCAGGCAGCTATTCAGCTCCTACTCAGGCTCACCTGCAGATTGGCCATGGAGCCAATCAGCACAGCAGTCCCATTGCACCACTTTCTGGAATCAGTTGGTCATGTAAGAGTAGAACTCGCAAGCACTGTGCCCCCTAGTCCCTGCTCAGTCAGCCTCTCCAGAAGGATACCAGGATCAATGGTGCTGAAAGCCACTGCGAGGTCCACGAAAATTAAGAGTGATACACTCCCCCTCACTCTCCTGGCAAAGGTCACAAGGCAGGGCCAACATTTCTGTTCCAAAGCCAGGCCTGAATTCAGATTGAAATAAATCTAGATAATCCATCTCCTCCAGGACTGTCTGAAGCTGTGTAGCCACCACCCACTCAAGCACCTTGCCCAAGAATGGAATATTGGCCACTAGACAGCAGTTGTTTGTGATAACAACTTTGCACGGTTGGTCAAACACCACAGACAGCACTTTTATGCTGTCTTGCTTCATCTTGATTACAATGCCTTTAAATGCCATTCATGCTGATAAGTTATCAAATGCTGACTCTCATGTGGGTAGTTTCAGGTGGGTAGCTGTGTTGGTTTATAGTGGAAAAGCAAGATTTGGGTCCAGTAGCACCTTAAAGACTAACTAGATGTCCAGACTATGATCTTTCAAGAGTCAGAGCCCTTTCATCAGATATGATGAGTGGGAAAAGAAAGGGTCCTTATAATCCAGGCAGAAGGTAGGAGGGGCATTGTAAATTAGAGTGTCAGGAAGCCAGTTGTAATTCATGTTCTAGTTAGCTGATAGCGCCAAGGTGCAAAGTGCAGAATATTAGCAACCTCTACCTGGATTATAAGGACCCCTTGTATCTGATTCTTATGTAAAGTGCATACATGTGTAAAACATTTTTATTCCAAAATAGGCTAAAAGTGACACCACCCCCATCCCCCAGCATGGTTGTCTTTCCTGTGGAAAAAAAACAGATAACTCTGCTTTCCAGAAATACCAACTTTCATGAACAGTAAAAGCTCTTAAATATTAACTATCAGAGGTGTTCTATCTTTGCTCATAACTGTATTCCTACAATCTCAGTCTGTGTTTTATAATTGCATGTAAATTTAAGTATGCTTAGAAATCTTCAGATGTAACACTTAAGAGTATGGTCACGCATTCAGCAGAAATTTATATCTTATAAAACTAACAATATGAAAGAAAGCCTTGATGAAATAAAATTGCTTTTGAATATTACCTGGAAAGTATACCTTAAGTTTCATATGCATTATTCACTATGCTATTTAGTTTCCTTCTGGATGAGTGAAATTAAATTAGAAGTGATCTGCTAGATACCAATTAAAAGCACTGGTATTGACAGATGTCACAGCTAATAGAGAACAAGTTTTCACTTACCATCCCATCCTACTTCTACAGAACTCAGAGCACTATATATGTAGAGTCCAATCCACCTCTCTCATTCATATAGTGGCTGTGAACAGATCTTCTTAGAATCACAGAGAGATTTAACATCTATAAAGAGTCTTCAGCTTTAAAAACAAAGTAGAAATGCATTCAAATCCACAGATATTAGGTTAAACACTTACGGTTTATATGATGGGTGTAAGTTTATTGCTGTAATGGGATGGATCCCAATCCCCTTCCTACCCACCCCTGGCAACTGAGTATATTTTGAAGTCTTCCTCCAGCCTAAGGAAACTTTCTCCACTTAAGTAGTTGTTGCATTAGTGGAAAATAACTTAAGTTGGAGGAAGGATCATTAAGCTAGAGCAAGTCTTTTTGGAAGATGGTTGGATCCACCTGAATGCAAGAAATGTTAGGGATTGTTTATTGTGTCTCATACTATTTTTCATTCATTCCAGATTTTGTAACCCAGCTTTATTTTGCTGTTTGTTCTACATATTAGAAAACCCAAGGGGACATAAGGTCCTGAGAGACCTAAATAAATTTTTATACATTTTAATTTTTAACATTTTTAAAGTGCAAGTGTAAAAAGTGTAAACAAAGTCATTAAACACATAGTATACATCAAAGAATCTCATATATCTATTCCTTATAATTCAAAAGTACTCCAAACTGTCAATTTCTCTAAATTGGTCAATACCACAATTAATCCAAGTCCAATCCAAACCAATACTTGTCAAAAGGTAAACAACAAAGTTCATACAAAAAATCATTTTATATATTCATTTCTTATTCTTTCTTTAGGCAGAAGCCCATCAAGAAGAGTCCATGGGGAGAAGTGCTCCAGCGAAGTTGGCAACGAGTGCGCCAGCCCTTAAAACAACCCATTTCACATTGCTTATTCACAAGTCAATCCTTTTAACTGCTGATTCAATCCAAATCAATTCTTAATGTGCATTGGTATTCTCACAATTTCCTTTGAGAGAAGGAATTGTGAGAAGAAATTTCCTTTGTGAGAAGGAATTGTGAGAAGAAATACCAATGCATGTTAATAATTGACTTGGATTAAGAAGGAATTTCCCCTCCTCTAGGCAGCCTCCATATGTTCACCTTTCTTTACATCCTTCTTTCCTTCAAACACACTAAATAACTGACTTTTTATCAGCCCCCCGTTCTCATCTACATTTATTAATTTACTGTATTTATATACTTCACAATGGCAACCAAAAGCAGCTTATATCATTCTCCTTGCTTCCATATTATCCTCACAACAACCCAGAGAGGTAGGTTAGGCTGAGTTTTGGTAAGTGGATCAAAGTTTTCCAATGACCTTCTGCAGCAGAGTATTGATTCAAACCTCGGTCTCCCACATCCTACTCTGAAAATCTAATCACTACACTACACCGGGTGGGGGAGTGGGGGACTGTTGTTGAACAGTTGCAAGCAACCAGGCCTGAGTCATGGAAGTTTTCAAGTACAATAGGTATCAAGGTTTCTGGCCCTGGACCCAATACGCCATCCATCAAAGGCAAAAGCACTTCCTCCTACATTTTAATTGACAGAAACCAAGCCTGGAATACTGACTGAACTGTTGCAGTTACCTAGTAACAACCACTGAGGGCATCTGCTTTAAGCTACAGGAGCTCTTTTCATCTTTTGAGGTTTTTTTAACCCACCAATTTTTAAAAAATATATATTTTAGATGTTTCTGAAAACCTGTGGCACTTTTCAGGTGTGTAGGAAGATCTGTTTTGTCCATTCATGGCTCCAGTCTTCGGATTTAAGTATCCATGGATCAGGGCCACTTGGCTATTAGTATATAAAATTATTCCATTGTTCTAACTGTTCATCCAGTTTTAATGATTGTGTGTTGTACTGTCTTTAATATAGTTTTTAAAAAACATAATCTGCCTTGAGTCTCAGCAGGATAGGTGTATTATAAATTAAATAATAATAAATAAATATTAACTGATCATGTAGGTGTAACACCAAGTGCAGTATGTGGTACTCCTATAATATTAGTTCACAACTTATGAATGGGTCTGTCACAGTGATTTACCTAGGTCAACTTCTGAGTAACTCCCTTTCAAATTTGTGTTTCAGAAATATTCCTTAAAAGTTTTTTTTTTAAAAAACCCTTCCAGGATCCAGTGAATATAATTATCAAAGGATAAGGATATTTGCAATTTGTGTGTGTGTGTAAACCAAATACACACAACTTTCCAATGAACTAATTGTGTAGTTTTGGAATCACAGTGATGTTTCTTGCTAAGTCCTTTGGGTAAGTGTCCAAGGATTGCTTGCCAGTAGAAATCAAAATGAAATTATTGTCACTAATGAAAGAAGCAGCCTGATCCAAAATTTAATGCTCCTTTGTACGAACGTGAGCTTTTGAATATTAGAAAATGGCAGACGGATGCATACTAAAGCTTGAGAGCTTGCTATGTTTAAAGTTTTCAAGTACAATTTAAAGTTCTCCACAAGATTAGCAAAAACAGAAATAAAGTCTAGAAAAATAGCCATGTTTGTCTCTGCCAGCAAAAACAAGAATCCTGTGGCACCATTAAATCTAATATATTTCCTAAGTCATGATATTTCAAAGGCAAGAGCTTAATTTATTGAATGTCTGTTAGTGTTTAGATTAGGATTGTCACCACTTTATGGACTGAAACTCTGCCTTTAATTACAGAAAGCCAATTGCAGAAAGAACATGGATGTTCAGCAATGGGAAAAAACTCAACAAGTTGATATTTAAGTTATTTTTTAAATACTTACATTAATTAAAATTGATGCTGGTCCCACTAAAAATATTCAAGGTGATTTATAACATAGTTAAAGCACCATCAAAATACCAAAGGAAAATCCTACCACTCTTCAGTTCTTTGTACACTGAATACACATCATTCTCATTAAGCATGTTGACTTTGGTATGTTAAGTGAAACATCTGTAAAGATCCAAATATGCATTCATATGTAATCATGGAGTCTGATGACAAGGAAGAACCTTTTTGTATGGATATACAAAAAGTTTAGAATGTGGCAGCCCAGTTATAATCAGGGACTAGCCAATGGGAAACCATCTGCCTATTCTAAAACAGCTACATTGGCTGACTTCTTTCTGAGTTCAATTTAAGGCGCCACTTATGAAACTTTTAATGACTGGGACCAACATATCTGAAGGACTGTCTCTACATATATATCCCTATTACCAGTTATGATCCTCTTATAGTTGCTTCCTTCTAGATGTCTCTCCACTTAATCCCACTTGGCAGCTACCAGAACCCATTCCTTTTCAATAACAGGTTCCACTTTGTGGAACAGGCTCCTTGAGAAGGTGCAGAAGGTACGCTCCTTAAACAATTTAGGAGGCAGTGTATTTGCTAGCGTTTTAAATTGGGTACAACCTGCAGGCATTTTCTTGAGGGGGCTTAATGGGATTTTATGGTATTATGTATGGTTTTAATTTAGAATTGTAAAATGACTTGAGCCAGAAGATAAAGGTAATAAATAAATAAATAAATAACTACTCCGCTTCCCTGTCTGCATATTCCATGCATACTCAATTGAATATCTGCATATAATCTGTGACTAGAACTGAGTAATATTTACAGCGGTACACTAGACATTGAGACAAAGCTTCTTTAAATTTGTGAAGTACCATTAATTTTGCTTGAAAAAGCAGCCAGTGTTTTATGCTATGTTCCATATCTTATTAATGTAGTTGTTTCTATTACTTTTCAGCTGTCAGTGCTAGATACATAGGCCAAAGGTACAAACCTTTTTGTTTGTGTGACTTATGCTGATAAAATTGCTGCTGCTGTTTTAAGATTCAAAAAGTAACCATGGGAAATGCTTGTAAAATACACTGATTTTATTTGTGGCATTTCAGTACTTGTATGTCAGTAGGCCTTTTGTTCTTATGCTCCCTTGTTCAAAGCAGAAATGGCACCCCAGCCAACATCCACCCTGCTGTTGTGTATTGAAAAACCTTTAGGGTGAAACACAGTGAAGTTTGACATGCTTTGTCATTGCTGCATATTAAAAAGCCCATACAAGCCCATACAGCTTGTATGCATGTTCATACATCTGTTGTATGCATGTCTATAACAAAGAGCTAATTCACCTTCACTTTTCAACTGAAATCAGGAACCAGTACCTGCATAAATGTGAGATTTCAGTCACATGTTCATGTGTATATGCATTGACTATAAAATGAAAATTATTCAACAAAGAAAAACCAAATACATGCACATGGATGGTGCGTGCATTCACTGCTACTTGTGCACAGGGCTATAAAATAGGAGTAAATTCCAAGAAAAAAAAATCATTATAATTTGAGATATAAGATTCAGGGGACAAAAATTTACTGTGATTGTTGATATTTGGGTAGGGCATAACCATTTCGGTATTCAAATCTGTGGGGTTCTTTGGGTTTTGGAGTTTCAGGATCATTATTTTCATTGGGAAATGTATTTAAGTCTTGGACAACTGTTTATAAACACACTGGCACAGAATATAGTCCTCCCTCTAATCTAAAGACCCCCTATGGGCCAAGCTACAAGTGACAAATGACACTTGAACAGCAAGTGGATTGAGTGGAGGGCAAGTGAACAGGGAGAAATACACTTGCTGTTCAAGTGTCATTTGTCACTTGTAGCTTGGCCCTCAGTTTCAAGCAGATTGAACAAAGAGGTTTGATTTTATAGACCTCCCAAAGAAGTTGCCTGTTGGCACAAGCACATTTTACTGATTACAATGGGTAGAAAATGGCAGTCAAGTGGTGGACCTAGCAGGAGAGTGCCAGGCAGCGACCAGCAAAAACACCAACCAACCGAATGAACGAGCCAACAAACAAACGAACAAACAAACCCCACCCCACTCCAGCCCACGCTCCCTCCCTGTCTGAGTTCATTTTTTCTTACTGTTACTGTGATTGACTATTTTTTTTCCTCTGAGAACTATGCATTTGCCATCTTTCCTTGTTGTAGGCTGTTGTTTGTTTCCTTTCATAAAGTGAGGAAAGAGGGAAGGAAGGAAAACTGCAACTCAGCCATAGTTCCCTATGGTGGACTTTGGGGGGAGGAGGGGCCTGGAGTGATTGTTTTTCTACCAAATGATCCCCAAATTGTAGCTGAGCTAGTGCTGTCTGTCTATTAAAAAATCCTTGGGTTTCAAGCAAATTGGACCAATGGGTCCCTGAACAAAGTTTCCCCAACCATCTGAAAACAGTTCTTCCTCCACAAAGGAGGGAGGGAAGAAGAAGGAATAAACCACAACTGCAGCTCTGCCATTATTCCTGACCCTATGGAGCTCTGGGAAGAAGGGGCTTTTTTCAACCAAATGACACTAAAATTGTTTGGGAGCTTGTGCTCCCTGTCTACTAAAGAACCCTCAAGTTTCAAGGAGATTGGACTAATGGATCCAATTCTATGGGCCCCTGAACGTGTCCTCAGCTATCCTACATGCAGAGTTAAAAAAGGTCCCACCCTTACAAAAGGAGGGAAGGAGAAGGTGCAAACAAGAACTGCACCTCTCTTGAGTAAGATAATTTGTGGGGGAATTAGCAAGCAAGGAAGACAGCTATGCGAAAGGCCATTAACGATGGGATCTTGTTCACCAGTGTTTACAGCATACCTTCCCAAATTGCAAATGAGGCTGATGCTTAAGTTCAAATAACAATCTTTTATTAGAAAGAAAAAGCATGCATATACACACAGAAATGCGGGGGGGGGGGGGAATGGTTATACACACACAGAGTCCTAGGAAGCTAGCCAGAAGTTGGGATAGAGAGAGGGGAATAAGTATATCTACCTATCCTGAAGAGTAGTCCAGTCCATGGGAAAAGAGAGTAGCTTCAAATGTTCAGCATCCTTGGCCAAGAGAGTGAGAGGCTTGAGGTAGCCTCAAGAGAACAGTGCATAGGATCCAGTACACGTGTTCAATTTGAATGAGGCCAGGGTACTACTTTTATAGGGTAAAATGTGCCCTGAGGTGGAGTAGCCCACCTAGCTGCTAGAACCAAGACTCCAACGGTCAGTTCCTGGGATTAACAGAAGGTTTGATTACCTTGATTGGTAGCTGCCGGGGTGTGTGAAAGAGAATGCAAATCTTACCTGGGCTCTGCACAAAAAGGGCAGTTAGTTAACAAAGTCTGCCAGAGCTAAGTTGATGAATTTTGTTGGGGAATGTACCTTCCCAGGAATGAATTATAAATACTTATGAATGTCATTTGAATAGCTCCTCAATCAAGGACAGGAGATCTCATCATGGAAGGAGGGAAAGGAATGTGTTAAATGGGGACGACTCTGCGAGACCTTCCTTTCCTTAGGGGCTGAGGAGCCTGAAAAACCAGTCACCACTGATCAGTCCGCATTCCTATGTGGCATTCCATTCATGCCTGGGTCTCCCGGGCAGGACTCAGCAACTGTTAGCTGGAAGTTCTCTCGCTGCAATACAAGCTGCCATTTTAAATCCAGAGGCCTGGTGCCATTTAATATCATATGTAACCATGTTAAAATGGCTATTAAAAATGGCGGAGGCCAGGCTGACTGCTTACAATTCAAATTAAAACAAGGTGCCAGTTGCTACTGATGGTGGCCACCTGATCACAAAAAACCTACATGGATTTAGGGGGTGGGGGTTGTAATGCTTAAGAATCCCAGATTCGTAAAACTATTCTGAAAAATCTGAAACAGTGATTTTTGGGTAAATTTTTGGTTCGGGAATTCTAGAATACATATCTCTACTATAAAGTCCCTGATACCAGTGGATTTTGCTGGATTGTTAATGCTAACATCTGCTTAAGTTGTGGTGTATAATAGTCTAATTCTTATATGAGCTGCTTTGAAAGCACGAGGAGGAGGAATATTTTTTTTAATGGTCGTTATGCTACGTATTTGGAAGAAGTCAATTTAAAGCAAAAGGATATGCAGGAAACACATCTCAAGCAGAATACACACCCCAAGATCAGATCAGGGAATGTGAGGAGTATTTTTTTGTTAAAAATTGACCCTTTTGTTGTGGGAGATTTATTATAGGCTAAACCTTTAGTTCAATACCATCTTCATTCAATGCTGAAATTTTGTTCAGTGCAGAAAGAGCTCATATATGTGTCACCTAGCTTGCTCCAGATGGTGGAAAACATTTCCCTGCCAATGGTGCTGCCTCTTGAGAGGGAGAAGAAATAAACAAATGACAGGATGATGACACAGACCTCCTTTCTAACCAGCTGGTCTGCATTCAGTAGCCATAGTGGGGAATGACTTAACCATCTTCTAACAAATTGATTAGGAGAGAGAATATCAAAGCTCAATGGTCATTTACAAAGACAGCCATGGCTACTTAATTTCAATAGAACCAGCCCTTGATTGATAATTAAGTACTTGATTATCTTGATTATCTTTTATTAAAAAATTGTTATTTACTAGTTTAATACTTCACTAAATATACTTATCTTCATTGAAAAGCAACCAAGAAAATGTAAAAATTACTTATTCTGATGAAAACCGTTCACATATTATTTCAGACTTCAGTGCTCTCTGGGACTCAAAAATGAAGTTCTATGCTTCAAGGGTTTAAGGAATGTTGCCTGCTTGGCATCACACTGTTAGAAAAGGGTTAGAGACCTCATTGTAATGGATAATTAATTCAACACTTTGCAATATCTGCCTCAATTGCTTGGCATTGAAAGACATTTCCTAAAACATGGTCTTTCAAGAGATTTTGTTGCTCTTGCAAAAAATACAATAAAACAATAAAATGAATTCAGAAGAATGAAAAAATACAAAACATTTGTTTTATTAAAGGCACTTTGCAGTTGAAAGGGTTACATCTTTTTTCTCCTTTGTCCTTTAGAATTATTAGTGAGATAGTAACAATTTTCTTTTTTTAATCTTTTCAGCCTTTGCATTTGGATCTTCAATTCAGCTCTTTCTTAAATTACCTTAAATTTATATATCAGGTGGGCTTTGGTCACAACCAACACTCTTTTTATTTCCACTCATGTTTGAAGGAACATCCCTGGCAATTTATGGAGAAACTATTGAAGAAGTCGAACAGTTTAAATATCTTGGTGTTATGTTTAAGTTATGATTCATCCTGGAACTTTCATATAAATTCTGTCACAAAAAAGATCCAAATGATATTAATCACTCTCAAGAAATTTTTTTATACCAAAGATGGCCAAATTATTCCACTTTTGTTCAAGTTAAATAAGGACCTCATTCTTCCCAAGTTGCTCTATGCTGCTCCAATTTGGGTCAACGGGCCACTCTTGATAAGTTCCAGCAAACTTTCTTCCGTTAAGATCCTTTCTCTTCCTACCACTGTACTTTGGCCAAGGTGTAGCTAGAATGTGGATTCCTTCAGATTTCAACAATAGCATGGAATCATGTTATCAATTTTAGATTATCACTTTGTGAACCTAATGCTCTACCATCCTTACTGCAATTGGTAACAGATGACTCCTGTTGGGAACTTGGCTCAGCACAATTGACTCAAAGCTTCCTATACTAAACTTGAGCCTAAATTTCAGGGAGCCCGTGAAAAAATCTCTGTTAACTTTATGTAACCAGTTACTTAGAAAAGATTGGGTTCTGCTTAAACCACAAGCAGAATTAAAATGCTCTGCTATTTATTTTCATTTTTCTTATCAGAAAATGTTTGAACTGTCTAAATACTTTTTTAAATGTAACAGTTCCAAAGTGTCATCACTCTTTCCTTCTGTTGAGATGGAGTGTTTTAGTAGAACCCATCTTGAGAAACATTTCTGTACTTATTGTAAAGATCAAGTTGACTCAATTGCATATATCCTTTTTAGTTGCCCCCATTATAACACACATTGTAACCAACAGGCCTTTTTTCTGCCGGAATGTGCCAGAATGGTGTTCCAGCAGCTCTGCAAAGTAGTCACATGTTCAGGTGGCCCTGACCAGCTTGTGAGGGAAAGGAGCTCTTTAACCCTGCTCTTCAGCTGGTCGGGGGTGTCAGACTATGGCATTCCAGACCTGGTAGTCTGTCTCACTCCCTTCTGCAAGAAGACAAGGTCTTTTGATTTCAAAAGGTTTATTGTGAAAGACAGCATTCAAGCCCAGATGTACATATTCCAGGATTATAGATCCTGGCCGAGCAAAGCATTGTTAGGAATGACTTACAGGATGAAAGTTGTTACATCTCACACTCCCTGAGCCCAGCCTCCCCTCTTGAGTTCACACAGCAAAACCTCTCAGAGCTGGCCAAGGTCAAGACGACAGATAAGACAGTATCCTTTCCCATGGAATCGGCTCCGTGCAGGTGGTGGGGCCTAGAAGGAAAGAAGACTAAACACTACATATTTAAACATGGCGTTACTCAGGTTAAACACACTCTGACATTCTGCCCCCCTTAAGATCTCTCTCCCCCCGGTTTATCAGGATATGCTTGATGGAAGTGTTTTAGTAGACGGGGGGCTTTCACATGGATTGACTCCACCCACTCCCTGTACCCTTCCTCAAAGTCCTTCCAGCGAACTAAGTAAAAAAAGCTTGTGGCATCTGATCTTAGAGTCCAAAATTTCTTCGATTTCGTAGTGGATTTGGTCATTGATCATGGTGGGAATGGGGGTGGGTAGTGATGGATGCCACTTGTCTGGTTCAGGAGCTTTCTTCAAGAGACTGACATGAAATGTCGGGTGGACGTGGCGTAAGTTTTTTGGAAGAATGATTTCTACAGTCACTTGGTTAATTACTCTTTTGACAGGAAACGGTCCTAAATATTTTAAAGCAAGTTTTTTGCTGGCTTGATCCATCCTAAGGTTTTTTGTAGAAACATATACTTTGTCTCCTGGGTGTAGTTCCCATTGTTTCGCACTATCTGGCGACACCGGCCTTTTGTCCACCCTCACCACCAGCCCTGCAGCAGCAGGCACCCCCTTTAGGTCCTGCAGCACAGCCTCTGGCAGTACCTCAGTTGCAGGAGCCCCTACAAGCCTCCAGGCCTCTCCCACCCTTAGGCCAGTTGCAGCCAACGCCCAGGCACAACTCTGGGGAACAGCCTGCAGCCACTCAGCAGACTCACCTGTCTCCTGCAGTTGCCCAGATGGCTCCACTTCATCTAGGCTCACAGGAGGTTGCCATCAGCACAAGTCAGGCAGGTGCAGGCCTCAAGATGCCAAGGGAACCACTGGGGAAGGTTCAGAAGCAGCAGGGGCGAGCCAGGCAGAGAGCAGACCAAATGCCACACCCTAGGTGGGGATGGAGTGGGTGGGGCCAGGAGACTACAGAGTCTACCCAGCCCTCCTATCAGATAGGCTGGGAGCAGGGCCAGTCAGGGAGACGGGGTGACGATTGGGGCCAGAGCCAGGGAGGTGGGGCCAGGGGAGGCCTTTAAATTCAGGTTCCTGTGAAGGCCGAAGAGGATTTTGCAGGGAGAGACAGCTGGAGCATGCTGCTACTCCCAGGGCAGGAGAAGGAACAAGGTGGTGCAACCCCTTCCCTGCCCATCTGAGGCTGGAGGACACCTGCCTGGAGAGTTGGTAGGATGGCAGGCCATCAGGAGAGGGTGCCAGTGAGGGAGGATCCTCACACGCATGGTGGCGATCGGCATACTTTTTGTAATCTGCTTTGGCTTTGTTTAACGCAGTTTGAATGGCCGTCCACTGTTCGCTAAGTGCAGTCCACCATTGGTGAATATCTCCCGTGGGTTATTTTCCTAGTGGTATTTCGAAGGGGAATGCTTTGCTGTCATAGCCATGAACAATTTTGAAGGGGGTTTCACCCGTTGAATTGTGGACTGCATTGTTATAAGAGTATTCGGCGAAATGAAGAAGCTCCACCCAGTTGTCTTGTTGAAAATTAATATAGCAGCGGAGAAATTGTTCTAATATCTGATTAGTTTGTTCCGACTGTCCGTCACTTTGTGGGTGGAAAGCGGAACTGATTCCTTGTTCTATTCCAGTTAATTGTAGTAGCACCCGCCAAAAGTTGGCAATGAATTGTCTGCCGCGATCCGATATCACCTTAGACGGAAAAGAGTGTAGCTTTACAATATGTTTCATAAATATTTCAGCAAGTTTTTTGGCACTTGGTATGGTTGTACAGGGGATAAAATGTGCTTGTTTAGAAAACAAATCTACAACCACTAAAATACAGGAGCTGCCCCTGGAGGGCAGCAACTCCGTAATAAAGTCCATAGAAATTATTTCCCAGGGTCTATTGGGGGTTTCCAGTGGTTGTAAAAGTCCCGGTGGTTTTCCCTTTCTAGTTTTGGCACCTATACAGGTTGGGCATGAAGATACATACTGGGACACATCTTTTCGGATTCCAGGCCACCAAAATTGTCTCTGTATTAAGTGGAGAGTTTTTAGATAGCCGAAATGCCCCGCTGTACAGGCATCATGACAACGTTGTAGAATTTCTTTTCTGAGACTGGCTGGTATATACAATCGATCATCCTTAACCCAGTCTCCCTCCGCCGTTTGAGACATTTTTGCCTTGGCCACTCCCTCCCCTTCCTTTTCCACCTCACTTTTCATTTTTGCTCTCCACCCCTTTTCTTCTGCTTGAGTTTGCACAGTTTGACTGCGAGTCGTAACCACGCCTCCTAATTGGTGGGGACTGAATACTGTGTCAATAGTCTCCTCCCTCTTACTCTGATGTTGAGGCATGCGTGATAGGGCGTCAGCTAAGAAGTTAGTTTTTCCTGGCAAAAAGTTGAGGGTGAAGTTAAATTTGGAAAAGAATTCTGCCCATCTGAGCTGTTTGGCGTTAAGGCGTCTCGGGCTTTTTAGTGCTTCTAAGTTTTTGTGATCTGTCCAAACTTCGAAAGGGTGTCGGGCCCCTTCAAGCCAGTGGCGCCATACTGTGAGATCTACTTTAACGGCAAAGGCTTCCTTTCCCCATACATTCCAATGCTGTTCAGATTCAGAAAATTTTCTAGAGAGATATGCACACGGTTTGGCTTTCCCGTCTTCTCCTTTTTGCAACAGCATCCCCCTCATGGCCGCATCGCTGGCATCGACTTGCACTATAAAAGGGCGACATTCATCGGGGTGTTGTAAAACGGGCTCAGATGTAAATTTAGCTTTGAGTTTTTCAAAGGCCAGTTGGCATTGTGGGATCCATTCCAATTTGGAGGTGGGTTTTCTTGCTTGCTCCCCTTTATTTTTAGTTTTTAGGAGCTTCGTTAGTGGAAGGGCAATTTGAGCAAAACCCCTTATGAAGTCTCTATAGAAGTTGGCAAATCCCAGGAAAGATTGCAATTGTTTTCGAGTAGAAGGAGTTTGCCAATCTTGTACCGCTCGTATTTTGGCGGGATCAATTTTTGGCCCTTGCCCGGATATACGGTAGCCTAAGTAATCCAGTTCTGTTTTATGAAACTCACATTTAGAGAGTTTGATAGGGAGCTTGTGGCACATTAAAGCGGTCAGCACTTCCCACACTAATTTTACATGTTCTTCCTTTGTTTTCGGATAAATTAACACGTCGTCTAGGTAAACGACCACTCCTTTATATAAATATTTGTGCAATACTTCATTGATCATGGACATGTATACTGATGGGGCTCCAGATAAGCCGAAAGGCATAACAAGGTATTAATATTGTCCTAATGGCGTATTGAACGCGGTTTTCCATTCATCTCCCTCTTTAATTCTCATATGAAAGTAGGCATCTTTCAAATCTAATTTGGAGAAGATCCTACCTTGTGCCATGATGTTGAGTAGATCTCTGATGAGTGGGATGGGGTAGGCATTGGTTGCTGATACTGCATTGATTCCTCTGAAGTCAGTGCATAGTCTTACGCCTCCATCCTTTTTCTTTACGAAGAACACGGGAGCTGCATGAGGACAATTGGCCGGACGGATGAACCCTCTTGCCAAATTTTTATCAATACATTTTCTTAGCTCTTCTCTTTCCAATGGACTCATGGAATATAATTTGCCTTTAGGTAGACTTTCTCCTTGAATAATTTCGATGGCGCAGTCGGTAGCGCAATGGGGGGGAAGACTGTCGGCTTCTTCTTCGCTAAAAGCTTGTTTCAGACTTCTATATTCCTTGGGGATGCGATTCAACTCTTCTTGAGTTAGGAGGGCGACGTCCAACTGTGGTGGTTCAGCCCTTCCCCATTTTGGTTGCCAGTAATGTTGACTGCAATAATTCTTGTTGAACTCCACTGTTCCTTTTGCCCAGTCTATGTGAGGGTTATGATCCCACAACCAACGACTGCCTGAGGACTGGAAGGTAGCTAATGTTGTCCCCATCTTTAAAAAAGGTTCCAGGGGAGATCCGGGAAATTACAGACCAGTCAGCCTGACGTCAATACCGGGTAAGTTGGTGGAAACTATTATCAAAAATAAAATTAGTGGGCACATTGATGACCAAAAGCTGATGAGGAAAACTCAGCATGGGTTCTGTAAGGGAAGATCTTGTCTCACCAATCTGTTAGAGTTCTTTGAGGGAGTGAACAAACAAGTGGACAAGGGAGACCCGATAGATATTGTTTATCTTGACTTCCAGAAAGCTTTTGACAAAGTTCCTCATCAAAGGCTCCTAAGTAAGCTCAGTAGCTATGGGATAAAGGGCCAAGTCCTCTTGTGGATCGAAAACTGGCTAATTAATAGGAAACAGAGAGTGAGTATAAACGGGCACTTCTCACAGTGGAGGGTGGTGAGCAGTGGGGTGCCACAGGGGTCGGTATTGGGTCCAATGCTTTTTAACTTGTTTATTAATGATTTGGAATTGGGATTAAGCAGTGAAGTGGCTAAATTTGCAGATGACACGAAATTGTTCAGGGTGGTGAAAGCCAGAGAGGATTGTGAGGCACTCCAAAGGGATCTGTCAAGGCTAGAAGAGTGGGCATCCATGTGGCAAATGAGGTTCAATGTAGCCAAGTGCAAAGTAATGCACATTGGAACCAAAAATCCAAAATATAAATACAAGTTGATGGGGTCTGAACTGGCGGAGACTGACCAAGAGAGAGATCTTGGAGTCATGATAGATAACTCACTAAAAACGTCAGCACAGTGTGCGACTGCCATAAAAAAAGCTAATGCTATGCTAGGGGTTATTAGGAAAGGGATTGAAAACAAATCAGCCGGTATCATAATGCCTCTGTATAAATCGATGGTGAGGCCTCATTTGGAGTACTGTGTACAGTTCTGGTCGCCACACCTTAAAAAAGATATCATAGCACTGGAAAAAGTACAGAGAAGGGCAACTAAAATGATTAAAGGGTTGGAACACTTTCCCTATGAGGAAAGATTGAGGCGCTTGGGGCTCTTTAGCCTGGAGAAAAGACGACTGAGGGGAGACATGATAGAGGTTTACAAGATAATGCACGGGCTAGAGAAGGTAGAGAAAGATGTGTTTTTCTCCCTTTCTCACAATACAAGAACTCGTGGGCACTCTATGAAATTATTGAGCAGTCGGGTTAGAACAGATAGAAGAAAATACTACTTTACACAAAGGGTGATAAACACATGGAATTCGTTGCCACAGGAGGTGGTGGCAGCTACAAGCATTGCCAGCTTCAAGAGGGGACTGGACAAATATATGGAGCAGAGGTCCATCAGTGGCTATTAGCCACAGGAGATAGATGGTATTCTCTTTGTGGGGAGGTGGTGCTCTGTTGTCTTGGTGCTGGAAGGAAGGCAGTGGGAGGGCTTCTGGTGTCCTGGCCTCACTGACAGTCCTTTAGATGGCACTGGATTTCTAGCCACTGTGTGTGACAGAATGTTGGACTGGATGGGCCACTGGCCTGATCCAACATGGCTTTGCTTATGTTCTTATGTTCTTATGAGGATAAAGGGGTATTTTGCAGCTTGACTGATTACAAAGCATCTCCTTTCCCAGTGGTTTTTCATACCGGTGGGTATGGGTTCGGTTTCCAACGTCACAGGGTTCATGTTGGATCCGTCCATTTGTTCAAAAATAATAGGATTTTCTAGTTCTCTAGTATCCAGACCCAGTCCGTTTACTAAGGCTGGTGCTATAATATCTCTGGAACATCCAGAATCAATTAATGCTTCTACGCAGATACGTGTTCCCCTTTTTGGGTTTATTAATATTACAGGCAGAAACAATATAGACCCCTTTTCTCTCACCTCTTTTTGGGTGATTTTCTTTTCGATCTGTCGTTCGGGCCTCTTTACGACAGATCCATCTCGTTTCCCGACTGGGGGCTGAGCACTTCTTCTTCACTCTCTGGGAGTTGTACGTCGAGCTCCATTAAGATCTCCTCTGCTTCCAAGCCCTTTTCTGGTTGGTTGTGTTTTGGCATTCCCCTTCCTCGGCTTGCCCTCGGAGCTGGGATTGGATGGGCCGGAGTGGGGGTGGCAGGGCATTGTGCTGCAAAATGTCCGCTTCGGCCGCATTGGAGGCAAAGTCCTTGTCTCCAGCGTGAGTCTCTAGCTCTGCAACTTGGGGGACCTGCTTGACCCCCTTTTGGTACTACCGGTGTTCTTCTTGCCCCCATGGCTTGTTGCTGTTCTACTAACCGTACTTGTTGTATGCAGTTTTCAACTTCGCAAGCTAGTTGGATCCAATCCAGTAGTGATGGCGGATCGTCCTGCATCAGGGCTCAATCTAGTAACCTAGGATTCATGCCTCCTTTAAACATCACAATTTTAGTCCCTTCTTCGCAGTGAGGGCATTTGGCTGCCAGCTGCCGGAATTTGGCCGCATAATCCCTGACCAGTTGAGTACCTTGCCGTAAGGTCTGCAATTCTGTGCAGGAGCGATCCTTTTTGAGGGGATCTTCGTATTGGGCATGCAGCGCAGTCATAAAACTTTGCAAACTGTCTAATTCTGGAGCACCAGAGTCGTATAGAGTTACATACCATTCGGCTGCTTTGCCTTCCAATCTCGATGCCAAATGATCAATTCTACTTTCCTCGTCCAGAAACAGATGTCCCCAACGGTTAAAAAACTGGAGTGCTTGTACTACGAAGAATCCCAACTTTTGTGTGTCGCCATCAAAAGTGGCTTCCAGTTTAATCCATCCCCGTGGTAATTCTGATTCTCTCTGCCTGTCCTGCAATAGCTGCACTGGGGCGGGCGGTGGTAATGGCCCCTGCATCAGTCCTATGGGCCAGTCTTGCAGAACTCTGGGAATCCCTAGCGGCCGAGGTCTGGGCAGTCTTCTAGGCGGAGCTCTCGGAATTGCCCCCAGGGCCCCCGGAGGAATTTGCATTGGAGGCAGAGGTCGTAGTGTTGGTGGTTGCTGGGGTGCCAATTGTCTAGGAGGTATCAGCGGAGGCGGCGGCTGCGGCACCTGTCTTGGAGGGGGAGGAAGTGGTTGCTGTTGAGGAACGATCTGAGGTGGAGGTGGTGGTGGTACTTGCCGTAGGATTGTCCAAAGCGGCACTGTTTGGATTGGGGGCTTTAACGTCTGCGGAGGGGTTGGTAGCACCTGCGGGACCAACTGCTGTGGGGCGGATGCCATCATTGTAGTTTGGGCTGGTGGCCGTTGCGATTGTATTGGCGATGGGCCCACGCCAGATCCCGGAGTGGATTGTGTGCCTACCGATATTGGGCCACTCGTAGGTACTTGTCCCTGCGCTACCGCCAGCACTTGCCGTAATTGATCAGCCGCCTCTCGCTCTTCCCTCTGCCCTCTCACCAACTCACCAATAAGGTAGACAGCTTGAGCTAGTTCATCTTCCATCGCTCCCGTCCGTCCTTCCATTCGTCTGTAATATTCTGCGACTTCCCGTTTGCCCCATCTTCCCCTCTCTCACTGGGTTCAGATGTTCCCCATGATCTCAGAGGGATATAGTCCGTGGGCCACGGCCTAACTGGCCCCTCTGCACCTCCAAGTGTCCTCCATTCATGGTCCATACTCCTATTATCATAGGGCTGTGTCGGACCTACCACTGCACCACCTTGTAAAATTTGCTCCTCCTCTATAGTCATGCTGGCTAAAATCCCTTTTGTTAAGCCAGTAATTGCCGAAATCCCGGTATCCACTACCTGGGTTCGATATTCCAACTGCTGGGTGCATCCACGCTCCCAAATTTTGGCTGAGTTCACGTCCGTATAATCCCAGCTCATGAGTTCCTGCTGGGTGGTCTCCCAATCCTGGAGATCCTTGGCCCCACCTCTGGGATCCCACTCTTCCAGGTGGCCAGCATCTACATCCCACTTATACCAGGGTTGATTGCTGGCCCGTGTTTCTTCCGGAGTGCATGCTGCTCTCCTTAGATCCCATATGATGCTGGGGCCTTCCTGCTCCGTCAACACGACGGTGCGTCTCACATCGATCATCGACTGGGAAAACATGGTCCCCGCTCTCCTCTCCCTCACCTCTCAAGGTCGGGAGCCCCACTGCCGTGGTGTCAGCAGCGAAACCAACTGATTCTGTTCGGTAGTTTTGCCCACCTTCGGTTGTGTGCCTGCTATAGCCAGGTCAGCCTGCTCCACTCCTCCGACGGGCACAACTTCCGTCTGGTTGGCAGGAACCAACACTGGTCCTCCAGCAGTATCCTCGCCTGGATCCGGAGCCTCTCCCGGCCCTTTCACTGGTACCAACGGTGTTGAGTCATCCTCTTCCTGTCCAGGGTTGATTAGATCAATCAAGGAGTCCTCGGTATCCATCCTCCCTGGGTGAGGGGTTACAGACTTCAAAGGATGATTCCTAACAAAATATCAGACTATGGCATTCCAGACCTGGTAGTCTGTCTCACTCCCTTCTGCAAGAAGACAAGGTCTTTTGATTTCAAAAGGTTTATTGTGAAAGACAGCATTCAAGCCCAGATGTACATATTCCAGGATTATAGATCCTGGCCGAGCAAAGCATTGTTAGGAATGACTTACAGGATGAAAGTTGTTACATCTCACACTCCCTGAGCCCAGCCTCCCCCCTTGAGTTCACACAGCAAAACCTCTCAGAGCTGGCCAAGGTCGAGACGACAGATAAGACAGTATCATTTCCCATGGAATCGGCTCCGTGCAGGTGGTGGGGCCTAGAGGGAAAGAAGACTAAACACTACATATTTAAACATGGCGTTACTCAGGTTAAACAGACTCTGACAGGGGGAAGCCCCTCCCACCAGCTGAACAGCAGGAGTTAAAAGAGCTCCTTTCTGCTTGACAAGCTGTGGGAAAGGAGCTCTTTAATCCTCGCTCTTCAGGTGGTTGGGTAAAACCCCAAATGGGCTTTAAACTTCAGCCAAGAGGAGGGGAATTCCCCTCCTTCCAGCTGAAGCCAGGGAATCCACAAACAGTCTTTAAGCTGTTTGTGGATCAGCTGAGAAAAGGGGGGTTCCCCTCCTCTCAGCTGAAGCCTCCCTCCCTCACTTCCTTTCTCTTTCCATGTCTTCGTTCCTTCCTTCCTCCAGGGAGGGGTGGCTGTGTTATGTGCGATGACATCATTTCCCAGAAGTAACATAATTGTGTGGTCATGGGAGTGCATGCGCACTTTGCACTTTGTGCGCATGCATGCGTAGTGACAGGGGTGCCACTTCCTGCCAGAAGTTGCCCCAGGTGAGAATTCCCCCACCTCTTTCCCCAGAAAAAATGCCCTGCTATATTACTCCCTGGACTGATCAGCTACAGAACATTTCAAAACAACAGAAATTAAAGATTTTACTGTGAGGCAAAATAAAAAGTACACGTGATTTAACCATATTTACATATGCAGCTATAAATTATTTATAAAATACTTCCAACATCTAGCTTCTAGGCTATTAAGTTACAGAGAAAGGAAGGAATCATTTTACTCTGTTTCCACTCACACAGAGCTTCAAGCGTACTGTACTTTACCCAGGCTTTTACCTCAAGAACATCTTCCCTGTTTGTTTGTGTGATCTATAGATTGCTTTCTCCTGACTTCCTCAAAAGGTTTTCACTGCCACTAAGACTTTTACCTTAGACCTCCTCAGCTTAACTGTTATAGATGATAGTGTGAAAAAGGAAGAGTCCCCTGGGTAGAGTAAACCATCAATCAACTCCAGAAATTATTTTTAAATTCAAAGTGTGCTAAGTGCATACATTACATACAAGTTCATAACAATATATTTTCAAATATATATACAATAGTCTACAATCCACAAATCCAAAGATGCATACATTCCATCAATTCTGTTTGCAAAGATTTACAAATATTTATATTGCTGAGACTGACTACTCCTTAATAATGCAAACTGTAATGAGCTGTAAACACATGGGGGGGGAGTGCAAAAGGTGCTGTGCAAAAGGCAAGCTATAGTCCGTCATTGTGTTCAATCCTCCAGTTGACGTCTATCTCAGGACGTCCCTGCTCTATGGACGATCAGCCACTTCTGTTTCACACGTTGTACTCTCACACTGTGCTTCTTCAGGGGCAAAATAGTTCACTAAATATAAAGAAGATATACAAGTATACAAATATACAAATATGCACATCATTCTCCCATCAGCAACTTACGCACAATCATTATTACTTACTAATAAGTAAGTGTCTTCTTAAAGGTATATTCACAGATGCAGTCACACACACTAATTTTCCATACTAATTTTCACTAACAATAAACATTCATATCATCCACACAGACATAGATTCACTTAGGCCTTTCCACACAGCTTGCTGGACCTAGATATAATAGCTCTCTCTCTCAGATATACACAGACTGACGCAGGCGTATACAAAGTTTGCTTGACTTAGACAGAATTAGGCTCTCAGGTTTCCACATATTTTGCCTGATTTAGCCAGAATAGGCCAGAATAGACTTTACCTCATTAAATCAGAACAACCTCTCACTGAGATGTATAAAAGCTGACTGAAAACCATTCCCTTAGCACTGACTGAAAACTGCAGTTCATTAACGCTCCCTAGGGGATAGCTGGCCACCATCCAATCAGAAGGCATTCCATTCACCCATTCTGCCTCCCTTCTTTCTTCAGAAGCTTCATTTAAACCTACAGTAACAAATATTTTTAAAAACCTACATTAGCAAGCAGAAATAAAACCCAAACTATTTAGATGCAAAACATTACAGATATGTTTAAGGATTTAAATTCTTTCTGAAGAAGACGACTGTGTTCAAAATGCATTAAAAAGTTCATTATATATCTATTTAACAGTTTTTCGTGCTGCTGCACTTTTTCCTGTTTATTTTACTTAGAAAATGTTTATATCGCCTCTCCAGAGAACCTATTCATGACAGCTAGAACCTGCTCAAAGCTGTTGCTGTTCTGTTGTGTAGTGTGGTGCATCCCTTTTAATACGTTTTTTCAATAAAAATGATTTCTGCTTTGTGAAGTCTGAAGATGTCTGCCCAGATTTTTTAATAAAATAATGGACTCTAAGATTTAGTCCCCAAAACAAAATAAAACAAATTGCCTAGGATCCTATATGTCTTACAGAAAGAATCCTGGTGCTAAAGTTAAAATCACCACAGGATTTGAATCAAGAATGGAGAACACAAACTATATTTTATAAAAATATTATGAGTGAAGGGGTAAAAACTAAATTACTTTGGCCTTTTTCCGTACATTCATAATACCAATAGTACCTTTCAACAGGACAACCACATGGTATCTTATTCACTGGTATACATGTGTGTGTGTGTGTTTATATTTATGTTTCAAGTGACTGAGATAGGCACCCTGGCTGAGAGGTGATATTAGCCTGTGCTGTGTGTTTCCAGGGAGCGTGCCTGAATCAGACCATCTGTGGGAACTTGGTATTCAGGCAGGGAGAGAAGGATGTTCTGAGTCCAGTCTCATGGACCTTGCTGTAACTATTTTGCAATAAACGATGTCATTAATGATAATCAGCTCAGAAATATGACAGCTGTGTTTAGATGCTGTGAAACTATTAACAGAACAGTGTGTAAGAGCCCAATAACCATTAGCTGAACAGTATGCCAAAAGGGGAGAAAAGGCTTCTTTGTTTCGCCAAGGCACATTCTGGATCTGGCCTATAATACGTTAAAACTGCTAAAAGTACAGCATGGAGAGGATTGCTGTGGTGAGCCCAGAATTCTGCACAAGCTAGTAGAATCACAGAAATTAGAAAGAGAAAATTACCATTAAGGCCGATTGCTGATCCTCATTATGCTGCCAAACATTTCTTTTTCTCAGTCTGTTCTTTTCCTTAGGGAAAAAAATGATCAGCAAGATTTTCTGAATTGGGAGTGGGGGGACCTACTAAATTTGAACAAAATGCTTCTGTGCAATGCAAGAACATTCAGAAGTTAACTGTAAATATAAACACTTTATCCCTCCTCTCTCCTCCATCTCTTGTTACTGAAAAAGGCTCACTGGAAGAGAAAAATACCAGCTGTGAAGAGTCTCATGCAAAGTTGAGAATGCAAAGTTTTCCATCTCTCATCTTTAATTAGGAAGGAAAAGGCTTCATCTTGCCAGACTCCAGACTTCAGACCTTTATCCCTGATGTCTTCTAATGGGATGTTGGACCTTGGTAGATGAAAGGTCCATCCTAGTGGATTCTCAGCAGGTTAAGAACTCAGAACAGCTAGACTCCCACAATAGACCAAAAGATAAATTTCTCATTTCTTCTCCACATGTGGGCAAGGAATGGAACAAATATCAGCAAGAAAATTCTGAGTGACTGCCACAGATAACATTATTTGCATTTCTCATGTACATTTTTTATTTAACCTTTATATCACAAAGTGCCTGTACCAAGCCCTTGCATACATTAGTTCACAGACTACAGGATCCTGAAAAGAGACACCTTGTGAAAGAGGCAACCTGCATATTCAACTTGGTGAGAAGATCTGGGTTCAAATCCCCACTCAACCAAGAAGCTTCCAGGATTATATACTACGAACTGGTCACCTTACCTCAGCATAGTTTACCTCAGAAAGTTGTTGTAAGACAAAGATGGGACAACCCCATGCAGGCTATTCTGAGTTCCTTGGGTGAAGGGTAACATGCAGATGTGCTTATAGTGCACAATTTTTTTCCTGAAGAGTTCGACCTTACCTCCAGGCAGCATCAGCGGCTCAAGGAGGGGGTCGCACATTGCTCCCCTGGAAGGAGGGAGAGCAGAGCTTGTTCCTGGGCATCCGGGTGTGTTCTGGGGGGCGGAGCCAGCAGGCCATTTTGCAGCGTTTAGCCGCCCTTGAGTGGCAGAACGTGTGTGTGTCGGGGGCTGCATCCAGTTAAGGCCGGGCTCGATCAGTCCACGTGGCTGCTAGGGATGCTGTGAACAGTGAGATTTTAAGGTGCCTTTCTGTTTTGGAGGGTGCTACAGGTGAAGTTCCAGTGGTTCCTGATGAATCCAGTCAAGCAAGGCCATCAGAGGGCCAGGGCAGCGAGATGCCAGCTGTAGACTTTGAACAGAAGACGGTGCCTGAGTCTGCACCTGTGGCATTGGCAGTGGACCCTGCTGAGAGTGCAGGTAAGGATGTTACACCACAGAATAGTTTCCAATGGCCCTGGGGGCCTTGGGGGCAAGGAACATCTCAGGGGACTCAAGCGATGCCCATGGGTCCTGGTCCTCCATTGCCTGCTGTTTGGCCAGCTTTGGGCCAGCACCCCTGGGCATCCCAGGGTGCAGGTATTGTGGGTTCACTGCAGCAGGCTCCATCCCAGCCAGCATTCGTAGGAGTGGATGGTCTGTGGGGTCAGGGGCAGGTAGGAATGTGGCCGGGGGTTCCAGGTGGTCCCTGGGGTTTCTATCCTTATTCATACCTTGCTTATGGTAATGTGTCTTTTGGGGCACTTCCTTTTGGAGACACAGCGCTGCCGTTAGGTGACCATTTGACACAGGCGACGCGTGACAAGATTTTCAAGGGTGAATACGTTGATATCTTTACCCTCCTTTTCCGAGAGCTGGGAAAGAAGGATAAGGAAGACTTAGATGAGAGGGACAAGGAGAGGCTCAAACGGAGTCGTGTGGATCGGACCTGGGCCAATTGGTTGCCTGGGTTTTTCATATATGCTGGAGTACTGGTTTGGGCGCAACCCCACAGGGCTGCTTCCCTTTTGCAGTATTTAGATATTATATATAAGGGCTACACTGGCTTCTCTGGTGTTGCTTTGATGCAGTACGATGAGGAGTTCAAGATGAGGGCTACCCTTAATCCCAATATACCTTGGGATCGCATTCATCAGCAGCTTTGGCTGCAGGTTATGTCCCCGGCAAAGCCCAATATGGGGGACCGCTCTGATAGTGGACACATGGTACAGTGTTCAACCTCATCTTCCGGCAGCAACACCCGCTCCCAGGCGGGGCAGCAGGTTCAGCCCCGGTTGCTTTGCTGGGAGTTTGCTTTCAAAGGAATGTGTGTCAGGAAGCCCTGCAGGTTTAGGCACGAATGCCCTTCCTGCGCTGGGTTCCACTCCTACAATTCCTGCCCCAGGGCTAGGCAAGCAGGAGGAGGCAAGAATTTGGGGGGTAGTGGTTCTGGCAAGCAGCAGCCTCCTGGTAAAGGGTCCCAGCCCAGTAAGGCTGAGGGTCCTTAAGCTCTTGCTTCAGGCTTACCCAAGGGTGCAAGATGCCCTTTTCTTGTTGCAGGGATTTACCTTGGGCTTTCGAATCCCAGTTCAGGGACCCCATTCCCCTTATTTTGCTACTAACTTACGTTCAGTTATAGGTATGGAGGATGTAGTGCATCTTAAAATAGCCAAGGAGTGCGCTGAGGGCCGCGTTTGGGGCCCCTTTGATGCTCCCCCAGTTCCTAATTTGAGGGTGTCCTCATTGGGTGTGGTACCCAAGAAAGCGGCAGGTGAGTTCTGCCTTATACATCATCTCTCATTTCCTAGAGGAGAGTCAGTGAATGACACCATTCCGGAGCATTTATGCTTGGTTAGGTATACATCATTTGACCAGGCGGTCAGAGTGGTGCATCGCTGCGGGGTGGGGGCGGAGATGGCAAAATGTGACATCAAGTCTGCATTTCATCTTCTCCCAGTCCACCCCGATGATTTTGAACTTTTAGGGTTTTCATTTGAGGGCAAATTCTATTTGGACTGAGCCCTAACTATGGGCTGCTCCATTTCTTGTGCAGCGTTTGAACGTTTCAGCTCATTTTTGGAGTGGGAGTTGCAGCGCAGAGTGCATAGTTGCGATTCTGTGCATTATTTAGATGATTTTTTATTTGTGGGGGCGGCTGGCTCTGGCTGGTGCACCCAGATGCTGCATACCTTCATCAATATGGCCAATGAGCTGGGCGTCCCTTTGGTGCATGAAAAAACGGAGGGCCCTGCTCAAGTTTTGATGTTTTTTGGCATAGAACTTGACACGGTCTATCAATGCTATAGACTTCCCCCAGAAAAGGTGGCCGATCTTAAGGTTCGGCTGGCTGAGTTTAGGTCCAAGTGTAAAGTGTCCCTATCAGAGCTACAGCAGCTTGTGGGCCACTTGAATTTTGCCTGTAAAGCCATAGCCCCAGGGTGGGCCTTTTTGTGGAGTCTTTTCAATGCCATGTCTTCCCTGCGGGCTCCCCATCACCGCCTTAAGGTCACTAAGGGGATTCAGGAGGATTTGGAAGTTTGGTCCGATTTCCTCAGGGATTTTAATTGGGTTACCTTCTGGAGGGAGGACCTTCTACTTGAGGCTGAGTTGCAGGTCACGTCGGATGCATCGGGTTCGTTGGGCTTTGGAGTATTTTTCCGAAGGCACTGGTGCATGGGCCAGTGGCCCCCCGATTGGCATACGTCAGGTTTGGATAGGGATCTGACCTTTTTGGAGTTTTTTCCCATTCTAGTGGCAGTGCACCTGTGGGGGGAGGAGCTGGCTAACTACGTTGTCCACTTCTGGTGCGACAACCAAGCTGTGGTGCAGGTGGTCAACTCTTTAACTTCAAAATCAAGGAGGGTTATGAGACTCGTCCGGGCTTTTACTTTGTTGTGTCTCTGGAGAAACATTCTCTTTAGGGCCAAACACGTTCTGGGCATTGACAATGGTGTGACAGACTCTTTGTCTCGCCAACAGATGGAGTGGTTTTGGCAGCTTGCCCCAGAGGCCAACTTGGAACCAGCACTGATGTCCCAGGAGCTGTGGCTGCTTGGGAGGCCGAAGCATACCGGGCCATAAGGCTTTCGGTCACCCCCAGCACCCAGCGTTCCTACGACAGAGTGGTAGGACAATTTACAAGGTATAGGAGGGATTTGGGCCTTCAGCAGGTATGGCCTATTTCTATTGAGCACCTTATGCGCTTTTGCGTGTATCAGAAAGAGTGGGGTCTAGCGGTGAGATCCATTCGAGGCCAGTTGTCTGCCTTGGCATTTTTTAGCAAGGCCTGTGGGTTCCCTGAGACCACGGGGGACTTTTGGGTCAGGAAAATGTTAGAGGGGTGGTCATGGGAATTGGTTTCTCACGCTGACCCCAGAGAACCTATTTCTCCAGTGGTGCTGAAGGGGCTTTTGGCGACTTGGGGTACGGTTTGTAGTTCTGGATTTGAGGCCAGATTGTTTCATGCGGCTTCACTTGTAGCCTTTTGGGGGGCATTGCGTATCAGTGAGCTCATGGTCCGGTCTAAGGCAGACAAGTTGGACCGTGCCTTGCTTATGCGTGATGTTGAGTTGGTAGATGGTAGGGTTTTCCTCACGATTTGGAAGTCCAAAACGGACCAGAAGCAAAGGGGGATGGTAATCAGTTTTGGGGCTTGTGCAGATGCGGAGTTGTGCCCAGTCTGTGCTCTCCACAAGTACCTGCGAGTTCGTGGGAATGACCCGGGGGCTCTGTTTCGTCACATGGACGGATTGCCCTTGAAGCGTTATCAGTTTTGGGCCGTCACTGAACGGGCGGTAGTTAAGCTGGGGCTGGGGGGCGTTAAATTCGCCACCCATTCATTTAGGATCGGGGCGGCATCTCTGGCCGCGGCATTGGGGTACTCAGTGCAGGCTATTCAGGGTGTTGGTAGATGGAAGTCTTCCGCCTACCGTTCCTACATTCATCCCTTGAAACAGTTTTGAATGTTTTACTAATGATGTTTTCCTAGGTGCTGTGTCCTGCCGTGAGAAGCAACGAATTTTGATCTGCGGGCACAGTATGGTGATTTGGGCTGCAAATTAAGCCAGGAGGATGCATTTTGGGTCCCAATTTGGCCTCAGTGAATGGGCTACGGTAGAATGGCAAGGCTGTCGTGGCCTTCGTTGGCCTGGTTTGTTACCGTTGCTATTCTCGGAGCGGAGGGGACCACCGCCTCACATATTGGTTATCCACCTGGGTGGGAATGACCTCAGTTTTATTCATGGCAGGGCCTTATCTCTGCAGGCCAAGGGGGACCTACAGGAGGTTCTCCAGCGTTGGCCTGGAGTTTTGATCATGTGGTCTGCCATGTTACCTCAGAGGGTTTGGCGGGAGGCCAAGAACCGTCAGGCTATTGAGCGGGCTTGGATGAAAACCAACAGGGCCATTCAGAAGGGCTTTGGCTGAGGGCTTAGGGGTTTACTTGCCCCATCCCAGGATCAGGGCCGAATTTGCCGACCTCTACTGAGGTGATGGGGTTCACCTGTCGGAGACCGGCAATGAGCTATTCCTCAACAATTTGCGGCAAGGGCTTAGGTTGGCTCTAGGCCAATAGTGGGGTGCAAGGGCTTAAGTAGAGGCTTGGCCCTAGCGTTGGCGGGATAGAGTTTGTGAGAGGCAGCAGGCTGGTGAGCACCCTTGGCGCTTCCCTATTGGTAGGGAAGAGGGGTCTGCTAGGAGCGGCTGGTACTGCTTGTGACGGCTGCCAGCGTGCATGGGCAGACTGCCTGGGGAACCTTATGTGCAAGTCCTTCCCTCACTGCTGTATGACTGAGGGTTAGGAGCTTGAAAACGGGGAACCAAGTTGCCTGGCCAGACGAGTTGCCTAGCCATCCCTAGGGATGGCTCACACCCGGGGCTTTGGGGCTCACCCAAACAGGTCAAGGTGGAGGTCCAGGGGTGACCCCGTGGCTTGACCTGTACCGCTTTCCCCTTGCCGCAGTTATTCCCTGATGTTTAATGTTGAGGTTAATTTAATAAAAGTGGCCCTTAGTTCCAACACCTGTGTCTGTCTCTTCATTCCGACTAGGGGGGCAATGCTCTTTTCCCCAGGCAAGTACTGTAAACTAGCTTCTAAAATAGACTGTGGGGTGAAGAATCATACCACAGTATGTGAATTAGCATTTGCAAGCACATGTATGCAAAAGGATTTGATTACCTGCAGTTTGTTTCCTATGCATTTAATCTGTTGTCTGTGCTCAGTAACTAACTAGTACTAAGAATAGTGTAATTCTGTTTAGGAGTGAACTCTCAGTCTCTCTTTTTATCCCTTGCATAACCTTACAACAAATTCCTTCCCCTATTTGGTATTATATGCAATTTTTAAGTATCTGTCTGCAGTTGTCATATAATTCTCATTTTTTAAAATTGCTTGGTCAAGCTACAATGTAAATTGTGTAAAAGTACATTCTCTGTCATAATTCCTTACCATAAACCAGTCTTTCTAATCCTTTAAACATTCCTGTTCACAAAATGTCTTCCAGTTTATTGGTGTATAGCCCTGTGAAGTGTACAATTTAAGGTTCAGAACAATTTAGCATTATCATCCTAGCAATTTTTTTGACATGGCAAAACCTTCAATTAATGATGGCATTTCAACAAATGAGACTGTAAAAATGCTGATGGTCTACTTAAGTCAACAGCAAAACTCAATGCCTAATATGGGTTTTCTTTTTGAAATAATGGGTTGTCCTCTGAGACCTCAGCTTTTCCAGCCTTCCTAGCTGCTTTGCTGAATGCAGACAGTGACAAGGCCCATTCCCATGATCCTTTGAGCCTGGAAGAATAATAGATTCTAGTCAACCTCTTCCAGCTTCCACACTCACTGTCACAGGCTGTGCCAGTTATGTGCACAGTACACACATATAATGCACATAGGCTGCTTCCACACATGTTGGATAATCCACTTTCAATACTCTTTAGTGAACATTTGAAACTGATTTTCCATGTGTGGAACAAAAAATCCACTTCCAAAGGATTGCGAAAGTGCATTGAAAGTGCATTATTCAATGTGTGTGGAAATGGCCATAGTGTGGATAGGTTTTGATCACTTGATCACAGCATTGAGGAGCAGGTGCCAGAATTATGTGCTGAATTACATGCATGGCACCATAATACACATGAACAATATAGCCTGTGACAGAGTGGCAGGAAGTCTGTAGAAAACTGGCTGACACAAGCACAGATGATCATGTGAAATCAGAAGCAGAAGTGAAACATTTTTTTCTTAACAGAGTGGACAAATGTAACTGGATTAAAGTGTATGGAGTGTATTTCTGGGCTGATAAATGAAGTACCCTTTATCCTCAGCAGCACCACTCTGAAGAATATGAAGGCTGACTTTGGTTTTGAGGGGGCCTTGTCTAAGGTTCCCAACATTGCTGTCCTACTAAGCACTGTACCCAATTGTTCCCAACTGTTCCGAACACTGTTCCCAACACTATTATACCCCCTTGTGTACTCAAAAACACAAAATGTGACTTTTAATGCTATTTTAAGTTTACTTGATATCATCAAGGCAAAAGGAGAGTAAAAGAAGCATTCCTTCCAGGTGCCTTTTTCAGTTAAAAGAAAATACTGAGCTATCACAGGGAATATCAGTATTTTACTAGTTGAAGCATCTCAGGAGCAGTGGGCCTTGTGCTGGGCTGTGGGCCTTGATACATCCTGTAATGAACCACTACTCTCCAAGAGGTGGTGGGGTATCTAAATGTGTGAGAGGGAGCTAGCCTTCTTGCTTTCTTCCCTCCTATCATACAGGGTAGGTTGCCACCACTCAAGCTCTGTCCTTTCTTCACTATAGGGACCCAGGGCCTTCGGTGGGGGATCCTCTGCTCCCACCCTCCACCCCCTACTACTAACCTTGCCAGCGGGGGGAGGGGGAGAAATATGGAAGAATAGGCCTCCCTACCATGTTCCCAGGGCAGCATGATGATGTCACTCCCCAGAGTAATGTCATAACACAACCCAGGAGCTTGAGTGTGCAAATTTGGGCCCCAAAAGGGCCAGTTTGGGGCCCAAATTGGCCCATTGTGAAGCACAGGAACACTCCTGGCCCCTGCACAATGATGTCACTTCCCAGAAGTGATGTCATCATGCTACCCGGGGAGCACACACATGCTTTGTGTGCAAGAAGACATTGCAAAAGGTGAGTGCCAGGTCCCCTTGCTCCCACTAAGAGGGTAAGGGGACCTAGCAACCTTACTTCACTATCAACAGTTTGAGGCACTGATAAAGATGACCATGTGTTTCTGTGTATTAGCAGCCACATACATACCTCTCCCCCACCCCCTTCTTGCTAACTACCTGTGCTGCTGCTGCAGCTGCTGTTGGGGAGACTGTTCTACCTGGGGTGAGTTTTTTCAGCTGCTCAGCCCCGCCCCCAGACTGCCCGGGCTGAAGAGAGATGCTGCCTGGGACTGCAGGGTGACTACCTGTGCTGCTGCTGCTGGGAAGGCTGTTCCACCTGGGGTGGAAACTGTGGGAAAGGAGCTCTTTGATCCTCGCTCTTCAGGTGGTTGGGAAAAACCCCAAATGGGCTTTAAGCTTCAGCCGAGAGGAGGGGAATTTCACTCCTCCCAGCTGAAGCCAGGGAAGCCGCAAAGGGGCTTTAAACTTCAGCTGATAGGAGGGGGATTCTCCTCCTCTCAGCTAAAGCCTCCCTCCCTCCGTTCCTTTCTCTTTCCATGTCTTTCCATGTCTTCCTTCCTTCCTTCCTTCCTTCCTTCCTTCCTTCCTTCCTTCCTTCCTTTCTCCTGGGAAGTGTGGCCATGTTATGCGTGATGACATCATTTCCCATAAGTGACGTAATTGTGTGGTCGTGGGAGTGCATGCACACTTTGTGCACATGCATGTGTAGTGACAGGGGTGCCACTTCCTGCCAGGAGTTGCCCCAGGTGAGAATTCCCCCACCTCTTTCCCCAGAAAAAAAGCCCTGCTATATTACTCCCTGGACTGATTTGCTACAGAACATACAGACTGCAGGGTGACTACCTGTGCTGCTGCTGGGGAGGCTGTTCCACCTGGGGTGAGCTTTTTCAGCTGCTCAGCCCCACCCCCAGACTGCCCAGGCTGAAGAGAGCTGCTGCCTGGGACTGCAGGGTGATTACCTGTGCCACTGCTGCTGGGGAGGCTGGTCCACCTGGGGTGGGCTTTTTCAGCTGCTCAGCCCTACCCCCTGGACTACCATGGCTTGGAATTGTTGTACATTCGATTGAATGGATGGGGTGGTTCTGCTGTTGAATTTGAATTGACTGCCAATTGTGACTTCTGTGGCCAGGAGGAAGTAGGGTCGATTGTTTTATGTTTATTTTCCCTGTCTTACCCGATTGTTATCTTCTTCTCCCTATTATTGTTACTGTTATTGGGGTGGGTGGTTATTGGGGTGGTTTGTACTGCATGTCTGCATGTCTGAATGGCAGACTGCACTAGGTATAGCCCTTTGCTGGATTGTTTAAACGAAACCTACTCTTATAGGAAGTTAGCAGAGAAGCTGGGAAATTAATAATTTAAAGAGAGTGGGAAATTTAGAACTGAATTCTTAACATTACTGATAGCATTAATGTTATTCGGGATAAAACTATTGTCTATATATACTCAGGTTACTGTGCAATAGGTGTTGTGGGATTGGTGGCCAAGGGCAGCAGTCATTTGAATCGGTGGTTGATATGAGGTCGAGGATCCCAGTGGTTATGGGATGAGGGAGGTATGGCGGTGGGGCTAGGTATTATAAGGGAAGAAGCCAGAAATATGGTTATGCTAGGGTTCCTTCCAACCTTTGCCCCATCCCAAGGGATGCTGGTAGTGAGGCTAGGACTCAATGCACTCTCCTGTCACTGCTGCTGTGCAAGGCCAGGTCCATTTATAACAAGAACGCAACCCTTCAGCAATATTTTGTGATGGAAGAGGTGGACCTGGTGTGCGTGACCAAGACCTGGGTATGGGAAGGTGAAACTGTCAGCCTGAAAGAGCTGCCCCCCCCCCAGGTTTCTCAGTCCTTCACCAGTCATGGGACAGTGGCCCAGGGGGTGGGGCAGTGGGGGTGGGATGGTGGTGCTCATTCAAGAGTCTTTCTCCATCAGGCCACTTTGCTGATCGTAGCATCTGTTGTATTTTTCGGGTGGGTCTGAATACTGCTTGAAGGTTATGCTTTTTCAGAAGCTTTCCCATCTGATCAGTATGATCAGTAAGCTTCCCATCTGATCAGTAAGCTTATGAAAAAGCATAACCTTCAAGCAGTATTCAGACCCACCCGAAAAATACAACAGATGCTACGATCAGCAAAAGACAGTAGAGACCCCCTCACCTCTGCAGGAGTATACCGTATACCCTGCAGCTGTGGACAAGTTTACATCGGGACCACAAAGCGTAGCATCCAGACAAGAATAAAAGAACATGAGAGACACTGCAAACTTGGACAACCTGAAAAATCAGCAGTGGCTGAACATAGCCTAACTCAAACAGGGCACAGTATCTTATTCCAGGACACCAAAATACTGGACAACACTTCCAACTACTTTGTCAGACTGCACAGGGAAGCCATTGAAATTCACAAGCATAAGCAAAACTTCAACAGGAAAGAAGAAACCTTAAGAATGAACCGAGCATGGTTGCCAGTTCTGAAAAACACCAGGCTAACAAAACATTCTATCCCTGACAATAGCCCTGCAGAGAAGATTAGCACATCAAGTACCAATCCATATGCAAAAGAACCTCCTCAGGATACAGTGAAGCCTCCCGCCATTAGCATTCCACACCCTGGGAAACTCTTACAGGATGACTCAGCTCAACCCCACCCCTCCTGAGTAGATACAAATGACCTACATCTTTTCCACACTGTGACACTGAGAGATCTCTGTCTTTTGGTGCTACACCTCTGAAGATGCCAGCCACAGCTGCTGGCGAAACGTCAGGAACTACAATGCCAAGACCACGGCAATACAGCCCGGAAAACCCACAACAACCAAGATCTTGTCACTCCGCCGGGATCTGTCCACCATGATTGATGCAGTATGTGTACTGGAAGCCCCTTGGTTGTCCTCAGGGTTGATATTAGATCACTTCAGGCCACTTTCCCAGGAGGAGGTAGGCAGGGTCCTGCATGCTGTGAAACCTACTACATGCCCACTGAACCCGTGCCCATCATGGCTGGTGAAAACTGGCGGTGATGGGATTCGGGCACCATTAGCTGACATCATTAATCTTTCTCTGAGTTCTGGATTTTTTCCAGACTCATTGAAGGAGGCAGTGATACGGCCCTTATTAAAGAAACCATCACTGGATCCTGTTGATCCAGCCAATTACCACCCAGTTTCGAATTTTCTGTTCTTGGGTAAGGTAATTGAGAGGGTGGTAGCGGAACAGCTGCAGGTATACCTGAATGATGCTTCTATCCTGGATCCATTCCAGTTCAGCTTCAGGCCTGGCCATGGTGCAGAGACGTCTCTGATCGCCCTTACAGATGATCTGCGGTGACACCTGGACAGGGGAGGGTCGGCACTGCTGATACTTTTAGATCTTACAGCAGCATTCGACATGGTTGATCATAATCTTCTGACCCACCGCCTTGCAGATGTGGGGATTCATGGAACAGCCCTGCAATGGCTGAACTCCTTCCTTCGCAATCGAGGACAGAGGGTGGCACTTGGGGAACAGATGTCCGCTCGCCATTCTTTGGTATGCGGTCTCCCTCAGGGGGTGATTCTTTTCCCGATGCTATTTAACATCTATATGCGCCCCCTAGCCCAGTTAGCTTGCAGCTTTGGGCTGGGTTGTCACCAGTATGCAGATGACACTCAGCTCTATCTGCTGATGGACGGCCAGTTAGATCTCGCTCTGGATTCCTTGGCCAAGGGTCTTGAGGCTGTGACGGTATGGTTACATCAGAGTTGCCTGAAATTGAATCCCCTGAAGATGGAGGTTCTGTGTCTGGGTCATGGGGTGATCGAGCTGGGGACCCAGCTCCCAGCCCTCGACGGGGTACAATTGAAACTTTTGCCGACGGTGAGGAGCCTGGGTGTGACCTTGGATGCCACACTTTCAATGGAGGCCCAAGTCACAACCATTGCCAAGTCTGCTTTTTTTTCATCTTCGACAGGCCAGGCAACTGGCACCCTATCTTTCGCCTTGGGACCTGGCCACAGTAATCCATGCTACGGTCACCTCCAGGCTAGACTACTGCAACTCACTCTATGCTGGGCTGCCCTTGGGCCTGACCTGGAAGTTACAGCTGGTCCAGAATGCAGCGACACGCGTCCTTACCAGAACGCCAATCCGAGCGCACATTCATCCTATGCTGTGCCAGCTGCACTGGATCCCAGTGGAGTTCTGGATCCGGTTCAAGGTGTTAACCTTGGTGTTTAAAGCCCTTCATGGACTGGGACCTGCATACATGTGGGACCGCCTCTTCTATTACATCCCCTGCAGGGTGTTGCACTCTGCAGACAAGCAACTCTTGGCGGTCCCGGTCCAAAGGATATCCGTCTGGCCTCAACCAGGGCCAGAGCTTTTTTTGCCCTGGCCCCAGCCTGGTGGAATGCTCTCCCACTGGAGATGCAGGCCCTGTGGAACCTGTTACAGTTCCACAGGGCCTGTAAAATGGAGATGTTCTGCTGGGCCTTCGGCTGAGTGCCAGTGGGTGTCCTCCTTCTTCCATCTAAGACCATCACTTTTTCTGGGGCTGCCCTTGTCCATCTGCTATGCCCATATACGGACTCCCAATATTTGTTTAAACAGCCTGCTCCTGGACTATTTTAATGACTTTTTAAAAAATACTGATTTTATGGTTTTGTGACTTTTAATGTATTTTTTTAATGTTGTTAGCTGCCGTGAGCCCATATTAATCAAATAAATAAATAAATAAATAATTCTAGCACAGTCAGGAATTTTCATCTATGTGTGAATGAGCAGACAGGCAAGAATCTTTGGTCACAGTCTGAGATTTAAAAGCAGAAAAAACAAAAAAGAGATATTTATCTCCTAAGAATCGTTTCTAATTTCTAGGAGCACAGAAACAGGAAAAACAGCAGAAATGTTACAGAAAATAAATTAAATGAAACAAAACCAAGAACTAAGTTGTATATGTCCCTAGCTTTACCTTGGCATTTTGTTTTGAGGAACAGATTCAGATGAAACTGGAACTTTGAAATAGAGGCTGGTTGATTGCAGACTTGATTCCTTTCTGCCCATTCCCTGGTTCTTGGCTTGTACACCTTTCACAGAGTGATCTTTTTACTCTTCCTTCCCAGGTGGGAGGATGTCTCCCTGAACTATCCTAGAATTGGATTTGAATTCTTCTATGTGAAACATGCACCTATTCCCAATCATAACAAGGCACACTTATTAATTCATGATATCCAAACAACCATTTATATTGCTTTTTTTCCTGGCAGGTGAGCAAATGTTAATCTTCACAAGGAGCTGACTGAGGGGCCTGAGGAGCTGAGCCACCTTATAAGGTGCTTGGCTCCATCTCCAGATGCCCAGAAAGGAGAGCAATATCACTTTCTCTTTCTGGGGCAGGAAAAGCAGCCCCCAGCCTCAGCAGCCTTCATCTACTGCCAACTGGGAGGGCCGAATTATCTCAGCAAACACTGTATTTCTTCACGAAGACCTTCACCAATGCCTGTTACTTGATAAACAGAACATGTGCTTTTATTTTCTTTTATATTAAACTCTTCCACTTTAGGGTCTATCACATTTACTGCAGAGCAAAAAGCCAAGAGAAAAGTTAACATTTAGCACAAGTGATTTCAAGCTCAAAGCAAGAGTTTTGCTTATGAGCAACACTTTCCTTTCACTGCTGCATTGACCCTGGGGGAAATGTAAAAAGCAATTTGTGATGCAGCATTGGGTGCTACGATTTGAAAAAGTTAACGGAAGCTGTTTTTCCTCCTAAGGGTCTAAATTGGAACTTCTGTCTGATTGCAACTTACTACTGGTCTGTTTTCTGTGGTGTGGTGGAATATAGGAAAGCAACCAAACAGATTTCAGACATGGAAACAAGCTAGCAGAGCCTTTGAAAATTTAGATGTGAAGCTTGATAAAGAACAAGTAAAACAAGGTTTTTCTTTTTAAAAAATTGGCCTTTGCATCGCCTTGGCTGATGTTTATATGTTCTGCCTATCACTGTTGATATAACTTTTATCTTAGAATTTGATTTGATGATGAAAGATATGAGGTATGTTTTACTTCACATTTTTGAGATCTTTTTAAAAATCTACATCAAAGGCAGGGAGAATTCCCAACCAAGTTTCTCTGCAGAACTGTTTGCTTAAGCAATGCCTACTCAAAAGGGTGTGAATTATTTATTTGTAGACTACTTTCAAGTTGAGGCCAATGTTAATTTGACCGATCACTGGCATTGTATGTTTAATTGCCATGTAAATAGCCTATGAGCGTATGTTTTATAATTAGTGTACTAAATTCTACAAATTTTATGAATAAAATATAGTCATCTCAGTGTTTAAAAAACACATATTTTATTAATGAAGAATTTATCACAGTTCTGCAAATCCCCCTGCCTTTTGTTAATTGCATGACTCTCTTGTGCGTTTTTGATATGTTAATTTTGTTTGGTATAAATATTTGTCTTCATTGAACTGAATATGTTATCAGGGCTATGTCTGCTTTTTCTTCCCTTCATATGAGTGATCAGATAGCATCTTCAGTAGAATATCCAGAAATAATTTTTTGGCCCAATAACAATAATTATATTTATACAGTGCCATCAATGTATATAATGATTTATAGAACTCAGAATGGCAGAGCCTTGCTTCAAGAAGCTTGCAATTAAAAAATCTGACATAAGAAGAACAATAAATGAAGGCGAAGGTGAGAATAAACAAGGGGAGCATATAGATTGATTTAGTTACATGTACTCAGGCCCAGTTTCAGTAGGAAAGAGCAACTTATTTATTTATTTATTTATTTATTTATTTATTTATTTACATTATTTATAGCCAGCCTTTTTCATTAGGAATCAAGATGGATAAGTCAATACAATGAACAGGATAGGAAATCTAATAATCAATGCAATAGGATATATATTGCAGGAATCTAGAATCAATCAGAAATCTGAAAATAGAACTGAAGAGAAACATAAGTATTAACATTACATAATACGGTCCTACGTGCAGCAACTGGCAGCATGACCTATACACAGTAGTATAGATCACATTCTCCAAACCTTTACCAAAGTAGTTTTCTAAACCGTTCTGTATAGTACAACCCTTTGCAGCAAAACCTTTCTGAATAACTGTTTTGCATAGTTTGTGGAAAGCCCAGAGAGCGGGAGCCCTTTCCTCATAAGATAGGCCATTCCATAAGGTGGGGGCCACAACATAGAAAGCATGTGTTCAGGCAGTTATTGATTTTGCCCATTTGCAGGTTGGGTAATACCTTTGCTGCAACACTCTGTACCAACAGCAGTCTCAATGTTGATTTTGAGGGGATACTAATGTAAAGTGAATTACAGTTGTCTAGTTTTGATACTGTAGCATGGATCCAGGTGGTCAGATTGGCTATATCAAGGTAGAGGGACATCTTCCAGGCAACACTGCGTTGGAAGAAAGTGGAGGTTTTTTGCAGCTGCATTGCTTCTCTAGCTGTCATGTAGGACCCAGATAACCCCAAAGCTCTTAACTGAGTCAGTAAAGGTCAGCTAAACTCCATTAAAAGTGGGGAGCATGGTGTCTTTCAGGATCTCTGCTTTTCCAATCAGAATTATCTCAGTCTTTTCAGGGTTTAGTTTCAATTTCACTCTTAGCCAATTAACCACAGTAGCAGGCAATGATTCAGGATCTCTACTACATCGCCAGGAGATTTAGGACAACCAGGATTTAGGATCGCCAGGACAACCCCACAACTATACATGGTTTTTCCTAAAGCTTGCATTGCAATTCTATATAGAACTACTGCATAGGATTTCAATGGGCTTTGACTGGAGTAATATTGCATAAGGGGCTGAATCAAAGGCTTCAGAGTTAAGATGAGGTTTTGCACAGGGATTTGAAGGAAGTGAGGCAGAGACAGCAACTGTTCTGGGAGGGAATTCCAGGCATAAGGAATATTAAAAGAGAAATGATTTGTGTGAAAGAGATGGATAATTTGGGACAGGAAAGACTGTGGAAGGTCATAGCAGGTAAGTATTGGTATATGAGAACAGAGAAATAAAAGCCTGCAGGACCCTCCCAGCCCTGTTTACCTGGCCAGCAGAGAGGAAAGGAGGGGGCAGGCAAGCCAAGATCTACCACAGCATGCAGCAAAATGGCATGCATGTGTGTGCTTTGGAGGCTTTGATAATGTACTTCCAGTTCAAAACCAGAAGGGAGGGCTCCATAGGGCCAAATCAGCACCAAACATGATGAACATTTTTCAATCTGAACAGACCGGGGGTCCTCCTCAGAGCCAAATCCCCTTTAGACACTGAGCAGGAATTAATCTTCTTATCCCAAGAAGAATTAATTCTTCTTCACTTGGCTTGAATGGAAGTCTCCACTTACTACCCAATCACTCTTTGTCAAAAACACCCCCCCCCATTCTATCGTGGCTGTGTAAATGGATTTCAGCTTGTGCTGGCTTTCATACTTGGAATTCCTAACTAGAATTCCTAACATCAAAATGATGTTACAGTTAGGACAAAAGATTTCTTTTCCCTCCCTTCAGAGGGGAACCTGTCTGACCTTTCTTGTCAGACTCACTCACAAACACCACTGAACTCAAAATCTTGTCAGTAACCAACTGTCATCCTGAAGGCTAGTTCTGATTGGCCAATCAGAGAGAGGAGGGAGAAGCCTGTCAGTCAAGCTCTCATTCTAGGCAATTATTAAGTTCTTCCCTTCCAGTGCTGCACTTAGGAAACCTTTAAAGTGCATTCCATCAGAAATGTCATAAAGGTTCTGGAGCACACGTACTTCGCAACTGCATGAGGACAATGGATCAGGTCCCTAAACCTGCAGCACAACCTCCCTTCCTCTGCTTTGGAAGTAAGGAGTGGTCGGGGACTTCCGGTTTGGGATTCATGGAGGTCTAACGCAGCTCAAAGAGCTGGGCTGTCCATGCCATTGTTTGTGGAGGCTGGAGGGACGCAAACTGCCCACAGCCCCCTGTTCCCAGGCGGGGAACAGGAAAGTATGCTCGAGAACCTGAGGGCGTGTTGATCTCGGGTGTGTGGAGGGTTCTACACAACGAGCCCCCTTCCACCCTTGAGGTCCCAGCTGAAGAAAGGTTTGCTAAAATCTCTGCAACGGCTCTGGAGTCAGTTTCTGGCATAAGACCTACATGCCCAAGCTTCAGTAAACCAGGAAGGGAATTGGAATTGATCGGATAATTGAAGCAGCGATTACAACCCAAGAGAAATGTCTAAGAAGGTAAAGATTGCTATCTCTCAGTACGGGACAGATTATAAAAAGGAGTAAAGAAAGACGATTTAAAAACTGCAAGAGACCTGTTATATATAGGAGAGAACTCCGGCAAGTTAAATTTTTAAAAAGTGACATTGTAAAGAGAAATAAACGCGGAAAAATGATTATTGTTTACATACCTGAGGCTAAGAGGAGATAACGAACTGTGAGAAAGCTCTAACACCAAGAGAACTGCCGTGAAGAAAGGAGGAACAGGAAGTGCGTCAAAATCATAGAGAGGCTGGTGAGAAGCGGTTTGCTAAAAGCGGAAGTAGAAAGCCGCCATTTTGAAGAAGGGCAAAGCTGTGACTTCAAAGAAAATGGAAGTAGGCCATCTTGGATGAGGGTAAGGGCGATTACTTCAATATAAAACCATAGAGAAAAGACACCCGACATTTTGGACCGCGCAAGCACTAACTTTTAAAAAAATAAGCTGAATTGGGACATTTAAAATTAACAGAAAGGAGTAAATTAGCACCACGGAGTTGAGGAAAAGAGCAGACTCGTGGGAGCGAGGTAGATCTAGCCCCACGATGTCAAAGAAGGAGTGGCAAACTGCACTGGAAAACTTGGACAAAAAAGTTTCAGAAGGAAATAAAGAGCTTAAAGAAATGATGCAAGAGAACTTTAAAGATTTTAAAGAGGCACTCAAATCGGAGATGGCAGAACTCACAAAGAAAATTGATCAAGTACAGAACGAACTGCAAGCTACACAGCAGAGAGTAAACGTTGTAGAGAATACAGTTGACACTTTAGCAGATGTGCAGAGAACAGAGATGAGAGGAATGAAGGGAAGAATGGCCGTAGCTGAAAGTAAACAAATGGAAAAACAACTTAGAATGCGCGGAATTCCGGAGATCACAGAAAAATCAGCCCAAGAACAGATTTCAGAAATTTTGGCAGGCTACCTGGGAAGAGAGGAAGAGGAGATTGCAGCTCTCCTGGACGTGGCATACAGAATTAATTCAAAATTTGCAGCACAGAGGAAGTTACCAAGAGATATGATTGTGCAATTTACGACCAGAAGTATAAGAGAGACAATTGTAAGCAAACAATTCCAAGAACCATTAGAAGTCGATGGGAAGGTGGTGAGAATCATGAAAGAATTGCCCAGATCGGTGTTGGTGGAGCGGAAAAAATACAGAGAGCTGGTCCAAATGTTAAAGGACTTGAAAATTATATATAGATGGGAAATACTGGAAGGACTGGCATTTGAATTTGGTGGAACAAGGAAGAACATTAGATCTGGCCATGAGATGGAAGTTTTTATTAGGGACAATGAAAAGGACTTACCAAAAAGTACAAGAATGTAACCATGGAGTGTAAAATTATATCTTGGAATGTAAATGGACTAAATTCACCTTGTAAATATAAGGCTATTTTCCATTGGCTTCTAAAACAAAAATGTAATATAGTATGCTTGCAAGAGACACATATTAGAAAACAGGACTTAAAGTATTTAAAATTGGCAAAACTGGGAAATGAATTTGCAGCTGCCTCCAAAAAGAAGAAGAGAGGAGTTGTACTGTACATAAAGGAGGAGCTGCAGCCAAAACTAGTTTTAAGCGATGTAGAAGCCAGATATCTAGCGGTGGAGATAATTTGGAACTCAAAAAAGATTTTGGTGATTGGAATTTATGCACCGAATGGTGCAAAAGAAAGCTTTTTTAAGGACTTGCAAGGACAACTAGAAGAGTTGACTTATGACCAAATAATTATGGCGGGCGACTTTAATGGAGTTACAAGCTTGGAAGAAGACAAGAAATCTAAAATTGCACAGAAAAAAAGAGGACTTTTGCCAAAGTCATTTTTTGCGATCAAAGAGCAAGAAAGTCTGGAGGATGTATGGAGGAGACAAAATCCTAAAAATAGACAATATACTTTTTACTCTGCAAGACATTTTACACTATCAAGATTGATATGATCTGGGCTTCCAAATAATTGACGTTGTGGACTAGAGATGTGGAGATTATGTCTAAAGTAAGCTCAGATCATAACCCAATTATGTGGAGATTTGGGGAAAATATCAAAAAAAGAGGATGGAGGATAAATGAAGATTTGCTGCAGACAGAAGACAATATGGCGTTGCTGCGAAAGGAGACCAAGTTCTTTATACAATGCAACATAAATAAGGATGTGTCAACTTATAAGGTATGGGACACCTACAAAGCGGTAATTAGAGGAATACTGATGGACTTAAACGGAAGAGATAGAATGAGAAAAGAAGAAAAAAGAAGGGAAATAATGGAAAAAATTAAAGCCAAAGAGATGCAACTTAAGAAAAGACCAGGGAAGAAGCGAATATATCAGGACATAAAAATATTGCAGGAGCAATTGACGGCAATGAACAATAAAGAATTGGAGTGGAACCTGAAAAAAATGAATCAAAAAATATTTGAAGGTGCAAATAAACCTGGCAAATACCTAGCTTGGCAATTGAAAAAGAAAAAAGAGAAGAAAACTATAATTAAAATCCGAGAGGAAGATAGAATATTATTGGTCCAAACAGCCATCAGTAAAGCCTTCTATAAATGTTATGCAAAACTGTACCAGAAAAAAGACGTGAATAGGGGTTCAATAGAGGAATACCTGGAGAAAATGAAACTACCAATGATGTCGGAGGAATGGAAAGAAAAATTAAACAGAGAAGTGACAGAGGAAGAAATAAAAGAGGCCATCCTATCAACGAAATTGGGGAAAGCACCGGGACCGGATGGACTAACAGCAAAGTTCTATAAAGTGATGGCTAATGAATTGGCACCTTTTTTGAGAGAGGTAATGAATGAAACTATGCAAGGCCAAAAAATTCCTGATTCATGGAATGAAGCTAACATATCACTGATTCCGAAAGATGGACTGGACTGGACTAATGTTAAAAATTACAGGCCAATCTCGTTATTGAACAATGACTATAAAATATTTGCAAAAGTTTTGGTAGAGAGAATAAAAGGATGGCTGGTGGAATTCATTGCAGAGGAACAGGCAGGATTTTTACCTAACAGACAAATCAAAGATAATTTAAGGACAGTAATAAACGCTATTGAATATTATGACAAGCATTGTGATAGGGAGGTTGGTTTCTTTTTCGTGGATGCAGAAAAAGCATTTGACAATTTGAACTGGGACTTTATGTTTGCCACTATGGAAAAGCTGCAAATGGGAGAAAGGTTCATACAAGCGGTCAGCGAAATTTACAGAGACCAAAGTGCAGTGATTGTAGTGAATGAGGACTTAACTAAAAAATTGAAAATAAGTAAAGGAACAAGACAGGGTTGCCCCTTGTCTCCATTGCTGTTTATTCTGGTTTTGGAAATATTGATGGTTCAAATACGAGAGGACGATACAATCCGAGGTATAAAAATAAAGGAATTTTCCTACAGGGTCAGAGCATTTGCGGATGACATAATGTTAATAGTAGAAGATCCAATTGAAAACATGCCAAAGGTAATAGAGAAAATAAAGCAGTTTGGGGATCTAGCTGGATTTTATGTGAATAAAAAGAAGTCAAAAATACTATGTAAGAATATGACTAAACAGAAGCAACAAGAACTAACGGTGATAACGGACTGTGAGGGAACTAACAAAGTAAAATATCTGGGTATTGAACTGACTACGAAAAATATAGATTTATTCAAAAACAACTATGATAAACTGTGGATACAAATAGAGAGAGACTTGATAAAATGGAATAAATTGAATTTATCATGGTTGGGAAGAATAGCAGCAGTAAAGATGAACGTTTTACCACGAGTGATGTTCTTGATGCAAACAATTCCAATTATTCGGGACTCAAAACAGTTTGATAAATGGCAAAGGAAAATTTCAGACTTTGTGTGGGCAGGCAAGAAACCACATGTGAAAATGAAAGTATTACAGGATGCAAAGGAAAGAGGTGGCTTGCAACTGCCCAATATAAGACTATATTATGAAGCAATATGCCTGGTATGGTTAAAAGATTGGATAATGTTAAAAAATCGTAAATTGCTGGCCTTGGAGGGACATAAAAAAATATTTGGATGGCATGCATACATGTGGTATGATAAAGTAAAAGCGGACTCGATGTTTTTGCACCATTATATTCGGAGAAGCCTCTTCACAGTCTGGAAAAAATATAAGGTTTACATGGAAGATGGAATTCCTTCATGGGTGGTTCCGTATGAAGTAATAGATCCGAGAACTGTTGATAATGAGCAGCAACGTCTAACATACAAGGAGATAACACAAGTACAACATTCAATGCTAAGAATAAAAACAGAAGAAGAGTTGTCTCCTTGTTATAGATGGTTTCAATATAGACAGATCAGAGATCTTTATAACTCAGACTGCTTAAAAGGAGGTATAAGAATGGAAAATTCTGAACTAGAAGAAGTGATGCTACAAGAAGGCAAGAAAGAAATATCTAAGATTTATAAATTACTTCTGAAATGGCATACGGAGGATGAAACAGTTAAAACCCAGATGGTGAAGTGGGCAATAAACTTTCATAAAGAAATAACAATGGAGGCGTGGGAACACCTGTGGAAAAATACACTGAAGATTTCAACTTGTACGAATATTAAAGAGAATGTATACAAAATGATTTACAGATGGTACTTAACACCAAAGAAAATTGTGCTAGGGAACACGAATATGTCAGACAAATGCTGGAAATGCAAAAAGCATGAAGGATCACTGTACCATATGTGGTGGACTTGTGAAGTAGCTAAGCAATATTGGGGAGATATAACTGAAGTAATTAATGAGATTTTACAAATTCAAATAAACAAGAACCCAGAATTGTTGCTACTGAACTTGGGGATGGAAGTTGTTCCAATGCAGTATAGAACATTGCTATTTTACATGACTACAGCGACAAGACTTTTGTACGCGCAGAAGTGGAAAGTACAAGAAGAAAGGAGAACTGTGGCAGTTTGAGAATTTTTAAAGAGTGGCGCAGAAGTGGAAAGTACAAGAAGTACCAACCATAGAAGATTGGATTTACAAATTGCTGTACATGGCAGAGATGGACAAGATGACAAGGAAGCTTAAAGATCTTGACCTAGGACAATATATTGCTGATTGGGGCAAATTGAAACAATATTTAGAGAAAAAATGGGATGTGAAAGGAGAACTGTGGCAGTTTGAGAATTTTTAAAGAGTGGTGTTGTAAATGGAGGAGAGAAGTGACTTTACCATTAAGGGGGAAATTTAATTATAACAATCTAAGCTAATTTTATGATTAAGAAAATTTGATTTTGAATATACAGTTTAACAAAGGAAAAGTAAAATTGATACATTAGAAAATTTATACTATATACTATATATAATATATTATGATGTATGGTGTTAGTATATCACATTGCATACTATATTGGGATGTTATGATATGCTATATTACAATGCATGCTATGCTATATTAGATGGTATAGTATATGACAAATACTATATTGATAGTATATTTGATAGAGTATATGTATAAAAGAATTAGAATATGCTTAGAGTAAGAGATATTATGATCTATGTGTTGTAGGAAAATATAAGTGAAATAGAATTAAGCAATAAAAGGGGGTAAGGGTTGTAAAGCTGTTGGAAGTCAATAGGGAGGGGGAGGAAAAGGGTGGGGAACAGAACTAATTAGATATGAAGGGAACGTATGTATCCAATTGGAAAATTCAAACTCACTAATAAAAATTAAAAAAAAAGGAAGTAAGGAGTGGTCGGGGCTGGCAACCCTACAGGAAAGTTGTGATTTGTTTCCATATATAATTTGGTTGAGTCTAGGTCAGAGGTCCCCAACATTGTGCCTGCGGGTGTCATGGTACCTACTGACAACTTTCCTGATGCCCACCAAGAAAGTAAGTGGAGCTTTTGCCTAGCAGAGCTTCTGAAAGGGCACTGAAGATCTGATTGGCTATGCCTATTTTTTAAAATGTTTCTTTGGGAGCAGTTGCCACAGCAGCACAAAGATCTTGACTACATGTCCGAAGGTGAGCTATGTTTATGCAAGAAAATATTTTAAGACAGTATGGTAGTATTTTGCATGTAATTTATTTAATTGGAATTTTATTTCAGCTTGCTAAAAAGGGGGGCTAGATGGATGAGTGGAGTATGATATAACTGGCCAGTAGCTGTACCCTAGGGCACAGAGAGAACTGGAGTTTTTAGTCAGCTGAAAGGTTTTCAGTCAGCCTTTTGTATATTTCAGAGAGGTTATTCTGATTAAACTTGTGTGGAAGCTCGAAAGGGGTTTTATTCTGGCTAAGTCAGGAGAACTGTGTGGAAGCCTAACAGCCTAATTCTATCTTACTCAGGCAAACTGTGTGTGCTCCTGGGTCGATCTGTGAATATCTGCCAGAGAAATTATTCTATCTAGGTTGGGAAGCTCTGAGTGAATCTATGTCTGTTTGGATGTGCTAAGAGTTTATTGTTAGCCAAGATCTGTGCGGAAAATTTGTGTGTGTGACTGAGTCTGTGAATATACTTTTAAAAAGATACAATTATTTTTTAAACTACCGAGCTTAAGAACTATTCTGAAACCAATGTGCTTATCAAGCCTCTGCAATGATCATGCTTATGTACTCATGAATAAATTCTGCTTTTAAGTAAAAAAGGATTTCTTTACATCTCTTGTTCTTGAAATGAAAGCTTGGGTAGAGTAGATAACACCTGATGCTCTGTGTGAGTGGAAATAAAAAGAATGTTGGTTGTGATCAGAGCCTTCCTGAGGAATAAGTTCAAGGTAATGTAAGGAGGAGCTGGGAGGGAAAGTAGCAAGGTATAGCCAAGTCTCATCAGAGCTCAGAAGCTAAGCTGAGTCAGTGCTTGGATGGGAAACTACCAAGGAAGACTCTGCAGAAGAAGGCAATAGGAAACCACCTTTGCTTCTCTCTTGCCTTGAAAGCCCCTTGCTGGGGTTGCTTTCCATCATCACAAAGTTTCTAGGCCTTTGTTATCATTTGGATTTTTAAAAAAATAATTTTTTCAAGTTCCAATTAGGACCATTTTTCCTACCCTTCCATCCCCCCCCTTCTCTGAGGCAACAGGGGAAGGGAAGGAAGGTGAAAGGGAGCTGATCTGACCAAACAGCTGTTGGAATTTCCTGTCCATTTAAAATTGAAAGGAACTACAAGCCCTGCCTAACGTCTGCTGCAGACTGCAGGACAGGGCAGATGTACCTGCCATTGGATATCATGAAGCCATCATTTCCTAAGAGATACAGAATGGGACCAGGTCTACCAATAGGAAATAATGGCCCCCATTATTTCCTACAGGTAGACCTGGCCTCTGTAGCACCCATAGGATTTAATGGTCCCACAATTCCCCAAAGCAGCAGACCTGGCCTCCCATCAACTTTAATGTCAGCTGTTAGGCAGCACCAGCTGTTAGGCTAGGACATGGAAAGGCAGACTAACAGCAATTGGGCAGGCCAGCTTCCTCTCTCTCCTTCCCCACTTGTAATGTCCCCTTTCGGCTGTGGGTTCCTAGGTTAGAGTACTCACTCAGGCACCCGTTCTCAGGTCCATTCAGCAGAGATGAGGTGGCTCAAAACAACAGTTTATTTTCAAGGGGATAACTCCAACAACTAACAACTTTCACTAACATACAAACTGGAAACTGAATACAAGAGCTCCACCAAATAGGACCAAACGAAATGACATAGATATTGGGGAGGGGTAGAATGTTGATGGGTATATTAGTTAGCAGAGTTGCAGAATTGCACAATGGACATAATGAGTACACACTCCCAGTGGTTCGCTCGATAACACCAAGCAGTAATGCTCGCTGCTTATCCAACCTCTCTAGAATTCCACCTGCTGTCAATGGGGCCACTTCTACCCCCTCTGCTACACTAATACTATGCAATACCAGATCTGTTAGGAACAGCATGCATTGCTGGGATGTTGCAGGATGAGAAAATTGATGTGGCTTGCCTAACAGAGACTTGGCTGCAGGAAATTGACAATGTGTGTCTTTCCCAACTAACTCCTCGTGGCTATGCAATCCTACACCAACCTCGCTATGGAAGCCAGGGTGGAGGAGTTGCTATTATTCTATGCGAGTACTTCAGCTTCCACAGATCTTCAGTACAAGCTATAGCTGGTATTGATTGCATGCTCCTGTCTTTAGGAATTAAAGGTAGACTGGATATCCTGCTTGTTTACAGACCACCCAGCTCCCCGATAAACACCCTTTCTGAGTTGGCAGAGCTGCTCGCAAACATGGTGTTGGAGATACCTAGACTTGTTGTTCTGGGAGACTTTGACATCCATGCTGAGTGTTCAAAGTCAGGCCCAGCTCAGGAATTTATAGCTTTCTTGCCAACCCTGGGCCTCTCTCAAATAGTGTCAGGCCCTACGCATGAAAGAGGCCACACTGTAGACTTAATATTTTGCACTTAACCTCAGAGAACAAGTCTTATTTCAACATTAGAGCTTTAGCCTGAACCACGGTCAGATCATCATCTGCTGAAGCAGGCAGAATATTACATTTGACTGCCCTATGCATAAAAATCCATATTTGACTTTGCACGTTGCAGGGGATACCTTGTTTAATACCTTCTTCTTCCAAATTCCTATACATAGAAAGCTATGTTCCAAGATAGAGAGACGAGACTAGCTCTTATATTCTGATCTTTGACATGTTATTTTAAAAAGTTCCGCTGAAGTCTGTATAATTCTAAATGGTACTCTTCCTCCTATACTCACCAGAAATAATCAGATGTTTATAGGACTAAGCACCCTTCCTTAGGGAAGTTAACTCATGAGATTTAATTTGCTCATACAATGAGATAATTTGTAAAACTTATTAGGTCCAGTGTAAGTATAAATAGGTTGTTGCAACCTTTAGGATATATTTTCCTTGTGGGGGAAAAGGGAGCTGGCTAAAATAAAATATTTATATTTTAAATACATCCCCCAAATCCCACTCTTGGATCAATTATGATTAAGAATTAATTTTTGTCTTTCTTCCACCTTTAAATGTTTTATTATTGTATTGATTTTGTTAATTGTTTGACTTTTCAACCTTTCCACTGATTCTAAACAATGTTATTTTTATTAGCACTTGGTGATTAAGTCCATCCTCAGGTGCCCTTTCTTAAAAGGAATGCCTGCATTTACACTGGGATACTTGATATTCAACCTATCACTCCTGCACCTAATCTTCTAATTGTTTTGGGATGGCAAATTTTTCTTCTAGAGACAACATCTTTAGCAAAGTTCACATAAAGTTCAAAGAAATAAGTGCAAGCAGCTCACATGACAATGTGGGCTGTTTTGAAGTAAGCTCTGCTGAACTTAATTTAGCTCTACACTTTTCAAAAAGGTTTGCCAAAAAAATCTCATGACACCAGCAGACATACACACACTGCCCTGTTCTCCTGTCATTTGCTCAGCATGCAGTCTGGATTTTCTTGTTCTCTAGGCAAGTAGGGTGAGTTTTGTTGCTGTCATGTAAGTCAGATGAGAGCAGCGTTCTTCCCCCTTCAAATTTACTGGAGTGTTTGACAGTTACGTTGGAAGGCCTGAGAAGCAGCAAAGCACAATATACATTTCAACAAAGACATGGGAGTTAAGGTAGATGAAGAGATGTGCTGCCCAGCTGGCCTGAGGAGACGTCCAATTTCAACTCATCTTACTCTTGCAGAATGCATAACAATGCACTGAGACCTTGAGCTTGTCACTTGCCTAAGATGTGAGCTCTCTTTCTATTTAATTGTCAGATACATGAGAGAAAACTTTCTACCTGTCTATATACCCTCTATTGAAGCTCTTCCTTGTGAAGAATCCGGCACAGCTGTCCCAGTAATTCATACCAAATAGCCCTCATGTTATAACACTAACTTTTTGTGAGGAAAATGGAATAACAGAAACAAATATTATCTGAAGTGAGCTGTAATATTAGGCAGCCCTTGTATGATGCTCAGTTCAAGACTAAAGATATCATGTTTTTTCTTACAGTTTCATTTGGTCTGATTTTTTACAATGTTAACCATCATGAACTTGATTCTCAATACCAAAAAAAGATTTTCTGGGACAAGAAAAAGCTCTGTTTCTTTAGCAGAAGCATGCCATCTGATCAGATTTAAACATGCAGTCCATATTCTTGTCCTCATGCATGGACGTTGGAAGGCTTCTCACAATGTCAAAGAGAACACAGATTTGTAAAGCAAATGTTTATTTTTGAATGGTAATATTTAAGTTAACTTGGATTCAAAATCATCTTTCTAATACATCTGTATTCTGCTCTTCCTCAAAGGATTTGAGACGTGTGTATGTAGTGCTTCCTTCCTGATGTTGTCCTCACATTTTGTCCCTGTGAGGTAGGTATTGGGAATTAACATTAGTGTTTTCATAGAACTGTAGATGAGTTATTATTATTATTAAAAAAGAAAGAAAATAAATGTTCTTCTTGCATTACACCTGCTGGTTGGGATGAGTGTACTACGCACTCCTTAAGCTGGTGGAATGAATCACACACTAGTAGATTTACATTGATATATCATTTCTGCACAAAAGGCAAAAACAAACAGATGATGGTATGCTAGGGAACACTCAGACTTAGTTCAGTATGTCAGTAGTTAGCTCTATTCTGATGACATTATGTGAACAATACAGCAACTACGAAATTATGTAAGTCAAAGCAATCTGCAGTGTCTCTAGGATCCACTGGTGAGTACTGGCCCTTCTCCTTTTTCTGGAATCCTACAGTGTCAATCTGTAAGGAAAGACATGGTACCAAGGTGGTACCAAGGCTTGCAACAAACCAAGATGCCAACTTTGCACTGATAGATCCTAGCAACACCATCAGTGGACCCAACAGCATCAGCCATACCATCTCCTGCTCCTGCATACTCCTGCTCATCCTCTAATATGACTTATGCCATCACATGTCAGCAATGCCCTTCCACCCTCTACAATGGACAAACTGGTCAGTTCCTTTGACAAAGAATTAATGAACATAAATCTGACATAAGACGCCACAACATTCAAAAACCAGCGGGGGAACATTTTAACTTTCCAAGATATTCAGTTACTGATCTAAAAGTAGCAGTTATCTTGTGGAGGAATTTCAAAGAGAGATTAGAAACAGAGAGACTACTGAATTGCAACAAAGCTCAAGTCAATGTGTCCACCTGGATTGAATTGAGACCTAGGCTTCCTGTCTCATTACCAATGCTGATTTCTCCACACCCACTACCCCTCTGCATACCCCACCCTATCCTATCAAGCCTGCTATTGTCATTCACTGGATATTGTCATTTACCTGCTATAGTCATTCGGCATCTGAAATCACTTCACTCTCCAAGATAAAAGACAGACGAATTCACATTCTAGCTGTATCTGAAGAAGTGAGCTGTGACTCACAAAAACTCATATCCTACCATGAATTTTGTTAGTTTTATAGGTGCTACTGGACTCTTGCTCTTTTTTATTGCTACAGACAGACTAACATGGCTACCCATCTTGATTAATCTTGAAGGAAGACTGGATAGAGGTCTAGTTGTTCTAGCTTGACCATTTGGAATAAATACACTATAAAATACATGACTGATTAATAGTTGCTATAATCTACTGAGTTAAAAAACAATAAGACTTACAAATTAACAGGAAAAAATGCAACTGGGGTAGTTACTAGGAGTGTGCAAAACAAACCATATGAACTGGAAATCATGATTTTGTTTTCTAAAAGGGGTTTCCAGAATGGTGGGAAACCAAATTATAACAACACCCTCTCACCAAAAAAATTATGTGTTTCATTTTGTTTCATTTTTTGTTCTTATTTTGCAGAGGCGGCAGCAACAGGTACTGGGCCTGCATAGCAGCATCTTATTTTCTTTAACAGTGTTCACCAATCGGATCCAAAGGGGAGAGAACCTTTATGTTATGAAATAAATCTGTTGGCTCTGTGTCTTCTGTCTTCAGATGCATGTAGTGTCTGCAGATTGGCTGCTCATACAACAAAATGAGTGCTCAGAGCATTCTATGCTAAGGCATGTTAAGCAATGCTCTAAACAACAACTCCAAACCAGTATATGGGACACAATTCACTGAATGCTAACTTGAACCATATCTAATTTCTGGAAAGAAACTGAAAGATACTTAATTGTGAGTTAAGCATAGAATGTGTATTATCATCAATTATTCCCCCTTCCCTGCATGGATAATTGGATAAATGGATTGACAACGTGCTGGGCTGTGAAGCTAATGATCTGGTGACTTTAAAAGAGAGAGAGAGAAAAACGGGATATACATGAAAGAACCTGTCACTTGGGCTTGGAACTCTCTGCTTTTTACATAGTAAGTATATCCTTTACCCCAAATTATATTACTCTTTCATTTTTCTTTTCTTCATCTTTCCCCCCATTAATGATATGAATGTATTAGAAGGGAAGGGACAAAAAATTAGTGGTAAGTCTACACTGTAAGCATTGGATTGCTGTGATATTTTTATTTCAAAAAATCAATAATAAATCATATTGCTATCTCAAAGCCAGCTCCAACCTCCCCTGCACAATTCATATACAGTTCATAATCCTGCTAGATAAACTGTCAGCCACCCACTATGCTGCTTAATGCATTTAAAAGAATAAATTCCTTAAAAGGAAGTAAGAAGTTAAATTAGCAAGAGAAATAGCAACCAAGAATCTAAGGATTTTATTCAAATTAGCATGCTTATGTCTGAGAATGAAATTTTGATTCTTATAAATAAACAGTGGTTATCAGCTAGCTTTTATAGCACAATACTCAATGCAAATTATATGACTAAAACACTAATTGATGTATAAGCTGTAGTTGGTTTATATCTGTGTTGCCATAGTAACATTACATAATAATTTGATGCTGAAACATTTTATTTTATGTGAATTTATTAACATTAAAATCTTGATTACAAATGTTATTTTCATACATTTGCATCACAATATCTACATTGGCTTCGTGGGATAAGCTTGACTAATGGTATTTACATACTGAAGAAAAGTTTGCTACTTTTATGATACATAGAGGTTTGGTTTCTTCTATTTACACTTGGATGTTTAGGTTCAGTAGAGTCTAAGGATAGAGGCATATATTTATGTCTATTTATTTCTTGCACTTTTCACCTTGTGAGGAGTTCAACAGAGTTTACAAAATTGCACAAGATACAAAGCAATAAAATACCATTGCCTAAATCAATATTATAAGTGTCATCATTGAAATCATTATACTCCATCATGTTACTGGTTGTCCTTAAAAAAGGCCCACCTAAGGACTTGGCCTTACCAGATTTCCTGAACGCAAATACAGAATGTGAAAATATATCTATCTCCTTCTAGAAGACCATTCAAGAACAATTCTAGAATGGCCTTCTAAAGAGTCTGTTCTAGACAGGTGCAATTACAGAGAATGTCCATGAATGGACTGAGACAGATCTCAACAGCCTGCACAAGGGAAGCACAATGAGAAATGCAGTTGTCTTACAGAATAAACTTCTTCTGTACAGTTTCTGAAAATCCAAGGGGAAATTCCTGTGGGAGGAGGAAGAGGGGACTACAGTATACCAGAATAACCTTCTGGAATTTGCCATCAAGGTAGGACTAGAATCACTGAAGTCAATCAATGAAGTCAAAGGGTAGGAGGAAAGGTAAAGGGATAAATAACCCTCACACAACAAAGTGGTGAAATGGAGAATAATGCGAGAGCTATTCAGGTTTTGACCAGTTTAGGTGGGTAGCCTTGTTGGTCTGCTGTAGAATAGTAGGATTAGAGATCACTGGATTCTAAGGTGCCACTGGACTCAAATCCTGCAGGTCTTGACCAGGTCTTTATTCACTAGATCACACAACTTTGGTCGTTTCCAAATGTCCTGGCACATTGCTAAACAAATGCAATGAGGGCATCTTCCTGGTGCAATTTCTGACACCATCTCACCACAATCCCATTTTCATGGCATAATGACATCAGAAATTGTGCCAGGAAGATGTCCTTGTTTCGTTTGTTTAGCGCTATGTCAGGACATGTGGAAATGACCTTTCTCTCATGTTGTTAAATGGAGGCACTATTAGACTCTGTAAATGAAGCAATTTCAAAATCAGTCTTTGGGGGGGGGGATTCTACAGAAAATTTGCCACATTTTTACCTGAAAATCTCACAAAATTTCAAGTTACATAACTCAAAAGATCTATTACTGGAAGAGATCTGAGACATACATCCAGTGAAAATTCTGGGATTTAATCTCTTCATTGTACATTTAATTTTTATTTTTTCAGATGCTTGTGAATGACTAGATGTCTCTTGTGTATCCTACAAATGTCTTGGATTTTTATTTGTATATGATTTATATATATTATTTATTTGTATATGATTTGAAATACATGTATAAATTTGCATATTCTACCAATGGAAAATAATAGTAAAATATGACATATATAAAATCTTTTTCTCACTCACACAACACTACTAATCTTCTGCCTCCACCCCATGTGATTCATATTGAAAGGGGAGAAACTGCCTTTGCCAAACAGCTAAGATTTATTCATTCTGACTATCAATGTTGGCAACTAAATTTGTCTTCCTTTTTTGAGATGTGCACCTGAAAAAAGCAGAATTTTTCTGATTAAAATTTCAGGAACAGGTTCCATACCAGTATTTCAAAGTATATGGGTCCTCAACAGCATTTTGGAATTTGGATTTGGGTTTTTTCAGATTTCTGAAATTTTAAGGTTCTACTATTTTCTATGGGGGACAATTTCTGAGAGGCTGGTAAAACTTCTCTTCAAACAAATGATATCAAATTCATATCTAATCCTCCCTGATGATTAAGATCCCATAAATTTCAATCAAATTGGATCAAAAGGTCCAATTCTACAGGCTCCTGGACAAGGTGCCACCAGCCATCCTACTTGGCTCAATTGTTCCCTAAGGGGTGCAGCTTTCATGCTTATAAATCAAAGGAGCTAGGGTATAGTCACAAGAACAACCACTGACTAAAAGCCTCCAAATGCAAAGAGAACTAACTAGCTCAACAGAACCAACATCAAGCCAGAGAATCCAAGCAGAAGCAAGGGCTAGTGTTACAAGCCCAACAAAACCAATGCCATATCAGAGAATCCAACTTGGGAAATTCCTCCCCTCCCGCACAAACCTTTTAAAAATTAAAATGCAAACCAATGAAAAAGTCTACAACAAGCCAAGAAAAGAAAACCCAACAAAATCACACAAGTCTTTTGAACCCTTTTAAAACAGCACAAATCAAAAACAAGGAAAATTGTTTCAAAAGAACCAGAAAGAAAAAAGCCCCTTCCCCCCCCCCCACTATACTCCCAGCCAAAACTAAACAAAAGAACCCCACAGGAAAACTTGAAATAATACTTTAAAACAAACTCCGTGGTGAGGAAACCAGTCCTGGAGATTTCCAGCAGGCACAGAAGAAGAAAGCCCGGGAAGGCAGCAGGCAATAGAAATCTAAGGCAGCAACCAGAGCAGCAGTAGCACTCTAAAAAACCTTGCCTTGAAATGGAATCAGAAAAGAAACAAATAGCGCCCTGACCAACTAACTACAAAGAAACATTTACTGCTCTTTCCCTTCGCAGGGGGAGCCTCTCCGTAAAAATTTCTCCCTGCCTCTGTTTCTGGTTGAGGAAGAAGTTATTGATATGGGAATTCCCTTAAATTATTTTTCTATGTGTAATACAGACAATGTTGTCTACTTGATTAAATGTCATTGCAGCAAACTTTATGTTGGTAACACTACTCGTGAAATTAGACTGAGGATTCAAGAGCACCTTTCCCATATTCAGAGAAATGTAGCCGATGCACCTTTGGTCTCACATTTCTTGGAAGCTGGACATTGAGATAGGGACATTCAGTTCACATTGTTATATGTTAGCAGATCCACAAACCCAGAGACCATCAGGAGGGATTTACTTAGAAAGGAGGCTTGGTGGATTTTTAAATTAAGTACAGTAGATTTTTTCCCCTCCAAATTCTGTTTATTGTTTTAAAAATCACAACAAATAACTTTTACAAGTACGTAGAAGCACGTTACATTCAATATACATGCTCCATGTCACAGTTTTATACATATATTTGCAATTTATTAAATGGGAGCCGAAGGCACCAGACGACAGCCCCCTCCCCCTCACCTCAATGTGGATGTTCTGTTTTGACAAATTCTGCAGTAATGTGGTTGTTCTGATCATTATTTTGCTGCCTTTTTTGTTGATAGAGTTCTGTCTATTTTCCTCTTGTTTCCTTTGCGTTCTATTTCTGATGGACCAGGAATGCCAAGCTGCTGTAGCATGTGTAGTCAGGACTCTATTTATGTCACCCAAAACACCTCTCCTTTGTGTAGCACTCAGATCTTGGCCACTGCTACCCATTTGTATCATTGGTTAGCTGCACGAAGTTGTGTAGTGATGGGCTTTAAATCTCTTTGGCACTGTATTGCTTCTCATGGTAGATCTGGATAGATTTCTATTTTGTGTCTTCCATATGTCAAGTGCCCCCATTTTCAGGCTTCTGCTAGTAGTTGTTTCTTCAGATTAAAGTCTCTCAGTTGAATTATAATGTCCCTCGGCTCTATTCTCCTGAGGTTCATAGAAAGGCCAACCTTATAGGCCCTAAGCACCATTGTGTCTTCATTGCTTCCAGCTTGTAGCTGGGTGCTGAGCTGTGTCTCTTTTAACTTTGTCAGGTCCTTGTTTTCTTCCATTTATTCTGGAAATCCTTTTGCCTTCACGTTTAATTTCTGAGCAGCTAATTCTAGCATGAGCATATGAGAATTCAATTCCTCCTTGTCATGATGTAGGGCCTTAACATCTTCCTGTAACTTTTGCTCCAGAGTGAGAGTGTACTCTGCTTTCGGATTTGTCTCCTAAGAGAAAAGTTGCATTTGATCTAGTTGAACTCTTAGCGGTTCAATCAAGGATCTCATTGTTTCCAAAATTCTGGATTCCATGGCTCCTATTGCTGTAATCATCTCTGTTGTTGCGGATTCTGTCTCCCTCAGGCCTGCCTCATTATGTTCGGCAGCCATTTTGTGGGTATGGCCATCTGTAGCTCTGTGGTTGTCTCTTCAAATTTCTTCTTGAGGATATTCTTCTACCAATCTGGGAGGTATGTTAGTCGATCTTGGAGTTTTGTAGTTTTTTTTCTCCCATCCATTCGATACTTGATTTCAGCAAGTAGTCTGATTTATTTGTAGATTTAAGGAGTTGGGGAGAGGAGCTCAGGTTTTAAGCTGCCATTCTGTTAAGCGCCAAGCCAGGTCTGAAATCCTGGCTCTTTTAATATATATGAAGTAGGGGTTAATTCTCCACAGCTGTTCTTTACTGTAACTGTATGTTACCAAGCTTTTTAGATTGCTGCTGGCCAGGCGAAAAGGTTCCCCCCTTTAAAGCGCCATACACCCCAGCCGTAAAGCCCGAGGGAAGGCCTTTTCCAAGGGGTCCCCAGGGCAGCCTTCTCTCTCAGCTGGCAGCTATACAGCCCGCCAGCCAATCCAAGACAGAACCCCATTCCCCACCAATGGGGAGGTGCCACCAGGTGCTCACCGGCCCGCTCTGCCTACCCAAACTAAACTGCCAACGCCAGAACCAAGCCTCTGCTTAGGTCCTGGCACCCCACACCTCCTGCAGGGCTAACCACAACCCTTGCCACAAGTCGGTCAAAAACATCTCATTGCCCCTAAAAGACAGGTGCACACCATTGCCTCTGTAGAGGTCAGCATACGTGTCCCTAATCTGGGGATGGAGCAAATAAATGCCCAGCCCAGAACCCAAAGCCTTGAGCATAGCCTTATTGGCCTTATGTCTGGCCCTCTCAACCCCGTCATGATCCAAAGCCTCCCTCCACACACGACGTGGGAGGATGGCGGACCACATTATCAAAACCCCAGACCACTGATCTGCAATAAACTTCAAGTCAGCCTGCGCCTGGAGAGTAAGTGCCTTACCTTTTACCCAACCCAAATTGTTGCCACCTAAGTGGATAACTAAAAAATGAGGAGGAGGGGCACACCTTCCCTCGAACAGGAGTGGCAACAGGCCCGGCCACCGCAGGCCCAGACGGCCCTGCCACTCAACTTGGGCCCACCGACTGAGGTTAAGCTGGGACCCCAAAGGAGTCCTCTTGGCCTGGTGGGCAGCCCAAAAGATCATGCTGTGCCCGCAGATGAGGATTCGACACCTCCCATGGTGAACAACAGCACCTGAAGAAGAAAGGAACAATTAACTAAAGCTCATAAAGGGGCAGGCAGAGTACGGACATACCCCCGGTAAGCCGTTGATCGCCACTGTCCAACAGTGCAAATGGCTACTTTGGAGTAACCCATTGCAGCTGCTGTGGAGGCAACCCCAATCCTAAACGAGTGGGTACAAAACTTAAACCCCACCAAGCCCAGCTTAGCCAAAGCTCTCTCGGTCACCGACCAGAACTGGTACCGAGTAAGGGGGGTTCCATTGCGATGGCGAAATAAAAACCCCTCACTAAAGCCCCTCTTGTCAAGATATGCATGCAAAGCATGCATGGGGCACAACTCAGACTCAGCACAAGAGCCCAGCCGAACAACCACTCCTTTTTGTCGCTGGTCAGTTTTAGACCTCCGGATGCGGAGGGAAACACCATCCCCGGCAAACTGCATGTCCCTCACTATAAAGGCATGATCTGACTGATCTGCGCGTGACTGGGCAACCAGCTCCCCAATCCTGAGGGCCCCCAAAAAGGCTGTGAGTGATGCCGTATGAAAAAGAGCCGCCTCATAACTGGAGGAGCACACCAAGATCCAGGCACCGCCCAAACCCCTAAGGATGGATGGAGAGATGGGTTGCCTGGCATTGGGCCGGGAACCAGCCTCCCTGGACCACCCGTCCAACATTTTACGTACCCTCAAGTCCCCAGTGACCTCTGGGAACCCCCGAGCCTTGCTAGCAAAGACCAGGGCAGCCAAAAGACTCTGCAGAGACTTCACAGACAAGCCGCTCCATCTCTGCTCAACGCAGAACTGGATAAGATGTTCTGCAGGAATAGACCAGCTTTGCTCCAAGTCAGCTTCCAACCAGAAACTAGCAAATTGCCGCACAGCACGATCATATGACCTGCGGGTACTAGGGGCGATGGCTAGGCAGATGGCTTTGTTCGCTTCGGCCATCCAAGATTCCACAGCTCCTGGGGCATCGGGACAGGCAGAGTATCAGCCTCGGGGGTAAGTTGACAGAACCGTTCCATCTGCTGGCGAGACAAAGAGTCCGCCACTCCATTGTCGATGCCTGGAACATGCTTTGCCCTGAACAGAACGTTCAGCCAGACGCACCGGAGTGTAAATGGCCTAACAAGCCTCATCACCCTGGGCGACCAGGATGACAATGAATTGATCACCTGGACCACCACCATGTTGTCGCAGCAGAAGTGGACCGCATGGTTGGCAAGTTCATCACCCCACAGCCATACTGCTACCAAAATCCAAAAATGTAAGGTCCATGGTGATATCACTGCTGCGCCACACAGCCAGCCAGGGTTCCGAGCACCAGTGCCCCGGAAGTAAACCCCAAAGCCCGTGAACCCAGAAGCATCAGAGGCCACGCACAGCTCAGCCTCGAGCAAAAGCTCCTCCCGCCAGAAAGTGACCCCGTTAAATGACAAGAGGAAATCCTCCCAAACTTCCAGGTTGTCCCTAACCCCTTGAGAGAACCAGACCCTGTGGTGAAGTAAGTGCAGGCAAGCCATGACATCACACAGCCGCTGCAAAAATGCCCGCCCCGGTACCAACGCCTTACAGGCAAAATTGAGGTGGCCAACCAGCTGCTGAAGCTTGAGTAAGGAAGCCTTTCTCTTATTCTTAAGCGCAGCCAAGCACCCTCGCAGATCAGTCACTTTGGACCGGGGTAGTCAGAAGGTTTGCTGCATAGTATCAATCTCGATACCCAAGTACGTCAAAGACTGAGTGGGGCCATCAGTCTTCTCGTGGGCAAGAGGGAACCCCAACTCAGCTGCCAAGGCCATGAAGCCATCGAACAGTCTGGCACATTGGCCTGAACCTTTTGGTCCACAAAAAATAAAATCATCCAGGTAGTGGGTGGAGTCAGAGCACTGCTGCATCTGACGCAAAGCCCACTCCAGGAACGAACTGAATTTCTCGAAAGCCGCACATGAAACAGAGCAACCCATAGGAAGTGCTCTGTCCATGTAAAACTGGCCGTCAAACGAGAATCTTAACAACTCAAAATCTGCCAGGTGGACCGTGGCACTTCACCATAGTTACAGCCTCGTCAAAGGATGTGTACTGCATGGTACACAGGTGTTCGGGGATGGCATCATTGACTGACCCACCCCTAGGGAAGGACAAGTGGTGAATGAGACGGTACTCTCCTACCGCCCTCTTAGGCACCACCCCCAAAGGGGAAACCCTCAAATTAGGAACAGGGGGGACGGGGAAAGGCCCCAAAACTCGCCCCTCTGCACACTCTTTAGCTATTTTAAGCCGCACCACCCCCTTCATGCCGGCCACCGATCGCAAATTGGATGACATGAAGGGGGTCCGAGGGCCCTGGAAAGGAATGAGAAAGTCCAAAGTAAACCCATCTAACAAAACCGGGCCGAAGCCCGATCAGGGTACCCACGCAGTACCTCAGCCAAGGCTTTCAGTTTTATGGGCGTTGGGCCCCTTGTCAGTTGAAGACTGACCTGGTCCACCCCCTGGCCGCTGCCCACCACCACGTGCTGGGGACAGGGGCAAGCAGAGAACGCGTGCCTCTGCACTGCGGGCATTCATACTTGAACCTGCACCCCTTCTGGAGCACACCCCTTGGTAAGCAAATTCCCAGCAGAGCAGCTGAGGCTGAACCGACTGCCCCGCGGAGGCGCAGGTACCAGGAGGGGTGGCAAGGCGCTGCAATAAATGCCCACTGTCGGATCTATTGCCTAGGTTGGGCTTAGCGGGAGCCATGAGCTGCAGCCAAAGCTGCTGATGAATTCGATCCCAGGGCAATGTGGGGTTAACCGCTGCATGCATACGAAATTCCTCGTCTTACTGCATCCAAGCAGCACCAACGAAGTCCGTATACCCCCGATATACAATATCTATGTACTGAAACAGGGGGGGGCGGCCCTTTGTGACTGGGCACGTGCTATAACCCCAGCATAAATCAGCATACCAGGCAGCCAATTGGCCCAGGTGCGGTCAACCTTCCGACGCTTAAGCCGTTCCTTATTGCGGTCATCCATCTCGTCTTTATCCTTCTTCTCCAGGTCGTGGAAAAGGAGGGTAAAGACATCAACGAATTCACCATGAACAATCTTATCCCTGGTGGCAGGTGGTCCCCCAAGGGCAAGGCCGTGTCACCGAAGGGCATAGCCCCATAGGGCATGACCCCCAGGGTGGGGCTGTGGTAATAAGGGCTCATGGGGAATGGGGGCCACAGCAGCTGAGGCTGACCAAAGGATTGGCCACTACTGGATGCGCCAGACACACCCGCTGGCATCGCAGCAGCTGTGTGCGGGGCGACCCCCATCTGAAACAGCAGAGCATGGGGACCCAAAAACTACTACTGACCAGCCCCGGCCTGCACAGTCTGATAGAGAGGGCCAGGCCAGGCAGGTAAACCCGACTGTGGGGAAACCATCGTACCCCCAAGCTGAGTCTGGTGAACCCAACCACCAGGAGAACCAGTTGAACTGACCGGCCCCCAGGGCCAAGAGTGTGTGTCATGTGGTGCAGGCAACTTACTATCTGGTTCCAAATGGTCCACAGGCACGGCAATGGGAGGCAGCTCGGCTGCATCAGGCCCCTCCTGTTCCTCCTGAGTACCCGTTCTGCAGGGATCTGGATCTCCAGGCTGCTCCACTGCACCAACACCAGCTGCACCTGCAGACACTTCAAGAGCGAACAAACGCGTTAAAATGTCCCTTTGAAAGGTGGCCTCAGACACTTTCTTAGAGGCCCTACTGACCCTGCTCCCAGAAGACTGCCCAGGAATGACACCCCTGCTCCTCTCAAGGGCAGCCAGCTTGGCCATGATTTCCTGCCTTGCAGAGTCAGCATCCTCATCATCAGAGGAAGTGACCGGCAACACCCATTTAGATGGGGGACGTTTTGCAGGCTGCTTGCCGTTACTCACCCCCACACCCTTCTTGGGAGGCATGCTCAACAAAAGAGCTTCTGCAAGCCGTGGACCGCTAGGGCTGCTGGCCACAAAACAAGGGGTTTACCCTCACCACTCCCCTTAAAACCTCAAAGAGACAGGGGCTGAGATGGCAACAAAGGGGGCAAACCAGCACCATGGTTATCCACCTGGCCTAAAGTGAAGGAGAGGGAGAGACAAGGACAACTCCCAGATAGAGCCACACTCTCTAACCACTATACCAAACTGGCTCTTGTAAAGGAATGCCCTGCACAGCCCACCTAGCAGGGCTGCACAACCAGTATAAATATGGGGGGGGGGGTTACCACCCTGCGGGGATAAAAGGTGCCAACACACACCCACAGCAACAGACCCCTGCAAGTGAGAAGAGGGTTGGGGGGGGGTTGGCCTAGGCCGTGGCATGCACAGACACATGCGTGTCTACCAGCCAGGAGGAGGGGTAAAACTCCTCCAAACGTGCCGTGGTGTGAAATGCCCTCCCCGCCGAAGGGGCCCCAACTTATCCGGCCCCAAAAGTGTGGAAAACGCTGATGCATGAAAGACGCTGCGGTTGAAGCTGTGGCCGCAGCGCAGGAGGCGAGCCGATACCACACCCAGCACGAGCCGCTGTGCCGCGGCCCTGAGTGAGCGCCGCTCTTCCTGCGGCCGCTGACACAAGAGGAGCCAGAAGGCTGTAAAGCCGCCGACACGCCGCACGCCTGACTAGCGGCAGCTAGCTGGGAAGGCTGGCGCCGCGCTAGGCGGTCAGCTCGGAAAGGCCAAAGCCCTTTCCCCCACTCTTGCAAGACCAGGACGGAGCAATGGAGCTCCTTCCCTGACGAGCTTGCAAAAGAACTGCACAGGGGGAAGAGCGGGGCTGGCCTATAATAGCCAGGCCATGCCCCCTGAGACTCCCGGATGCCCGGGAAAGCCTGTCTCTTCCTCTGTGCGCAGGAGCAAATGCTGGCAGCCAGGTAAGCGCGCAGGTGCGCCCCGGGAGTGCCGACTTATATGCATAAGCACTAATCACTTTATCTGCTCTTATTGATATATATGTTACACCTCAATTGTTTATGGGCACTCAGCTCTTCATTGTAGTCTGCCTGACGACTTTAGGTTTGCTGTGAATTTGTGACCTTGGTTGCTATTGTTCATTGTTTGATTGTATGTGACTGCTGCCTCAGAGTCTATGTTATAATTTTGGTCTAGCAGTAATTGTGCAATTGAAACTAACTTATAAGATGTGAGAAATGTACAAAGACAATTTTCATTGATATTTATTGTGCATTAAATGTTTCTTTGTAGTTAAGTTGGTCACAGCGCTGTTTGCTTCTTTTTCCTGAAATGGAATCAAACTGCAGCCATGCCTTTCTACCCTCTTTGCCTATGTCCAGAGAGCCATGGAGTGCTCTGGGAGAATTGGGCAGACAGTTCTAGTGCTCCCTCTAATGTCTGATTATATTGCCTGAGAGAGCTGCCTCCCTCCTCCCTCCTCACTCTTGTCAAGGAAACTTGTGAAATTGAAGAAAAACAGGCTTGGGAGGATGAAAATGGCAGTCCTGGATATTTCCAAATATTTCTAGAAATATTTGAGACAAGGATACCATTCCGGATAACTAACTGTAACAGAAAAATGTTGATAGGATATTTTTGATATATATTCAACCTGGAAATATATATATGCACATTCCTGTTCCTTTTGGTTATGCTTCTTTCTGTACAATGCACAGCTCATTTAATTTTTTATTCCTAATCTACATGTAGGTTGTATTGTGTGTCAGTCTCTGGAAAATTCAGATGTTTTAAAAAGTGCATATCCCTACCTGAGAGAACAATGCTATGATTCATTATAAGGCAGCTTCTTGCATTTATGTGTGTATGTGTTCTTTCATACTTGTACCTTGGGAAGTTCATTGCCATCAAGTACTGGATATATCTTTTCTTATTCTAGGTCTCTTTTTATCTACTTTGCTTCTTGCTTCCTTATGAGAAGATGGCAGCATTTTCTGGTGCTAGACAGATGGGGAATCAGTAAGGGAAAAAAACACAAACTCACACTTCAATTTGTTATGCACTAAGTTGCATTCAAAGGTATCTGTTGCAAAGGCAGAACTAAGTATTCTTTAAGCATGATTTAATTCTCATACCTGTCATCCATAAAAACATTTATGCTGTTTTTAACATAATGCTTTGCATTGTATAAATTAAACAAAAGCTAAATGTTTTAATGTTTTGCAAATCTGTCAAAGTGATTGTTTTACTTGAGAAGGGAATTGAGCGGGGTAGAATAAAGGATTCCATGTAATGAGCTCTGAGATACATTAGCATGGCGGAGCATAGTGTGTAAATTAAGCCAAGTATTAATATAGCCATTGCTTTTCAAGGACATATTTTTCAGTGGTCAAATTATGGAAATAGCTATCATGAAGCTACAGCTGTATCTGTGAAGGACTTGGCTTACATGGTAAAGTTCTTTAAATCAGTTTGTGACCAATTGTGTGGAGCCATATGTAAACTCATCCTTTGATACTTAAGTAAATTCACTCTTCCCCTAAAAGTTCTTTCTTCTTTATCCAAATCAAACCTTTTAATTTCCTTATAAATCTTTTTTCATTAGCCATAGATACAGTTCAGAAGCATGCTATCAAAAGGAAATCAAGGAACATCTGATATCCAGAAATATGCTTGTCACTTAGGAAGAAAGGAAACATGTACTTTTGACTTCAAAATTAATTATGTTGGCTGGCACTTTTTGCTCCACCATCTATGTATAGATCCACTAAAGTCAATGGCAGCCACAGGTAGGTAGCCAATGCCATGTGTTGTATGTCAGCCTTGGTATATGTGTCTGTGGTAGTTTCTAATCATCCTTGTCACACAACTTCAGAGTGATTCTAATGCATCCCTACTGATCTGGATAAAGCTGGAATGCTTGTACCCCTAATGTCATTTCATTGGTACCCTACAGCTAAGCTTCCCTTAAAGCTTCCCATCAATACTGACAGCATGTACTCAGTAACCACAAACAAGAAAAGAAAATGATGCCACATTCTGAGGAGAACATACAGCAGCAAAGAAAATTGAATTGGCCTCCTTCACATCTTATCCATAGCTTGCATGTATTGATTTGAGAGAAGTGTGTGCAATTTGCAGGGATATTCTTTTGAATGACATGCTGTTAAGAAGGCATCCCCCATTTAACTTGTAATGGCAGTTAATAGGAAGAATGTATTGTTGGTCCAGCAGGAGACCTACTATAGCACAGGGGATTAATAAAGCAAACAAAGATGTGAAATCTCATAGATGGTTTTTTTGGAGAATGTAGGAACATCTGCTATATATTTCACAGATGGATCTAATCTAAAATCCAGTGCGCAGAGGCTGCTATTCAGCATGTCACACCTTTACTAAGTATGGAGCCAGAACTTAAGCAAGCAGGTCACTTTTCACCTCATTAGCACAGCAGGAGGGAATTTCTGTCAAATAAGAGCCTAGCTTTATTTGGTACCTTAAAAACTCCCAGCAATGCTGCTATGATCACCCATTGAACAGTTTCTTTTCCTCTGCTTCCAGTCATTGGTGCATTTTGCCCCACTAGCTTTTGAGAATTCTCTTAATGTAATGTGTTATATATTCTTCTCATATCTTCTTGTGAAGGGGATTTTTTATTTTGGAGAACAGAGGATGAATTATCTGCAAGTGTGGTATTTTTAAAACTTTGCAGCTTTAAAGGCAATATGCTGAAGAAGCCAGAGAAAGGAGCAAAGTATATTTGCCTCTTTTTTCAATGTCACCAAGAGATGAATGTCTAAAAAAAATTCAACAAAACTTCTGTGTTGTCATTGTGACCAGCTATAACACATCCTTTCCTTAAGAATAGCATAAAGGATTACATAGAACTATGCCTTGTGAAGATCAAGGTAACTCTGGGTTTTCCCCACCCTCAGCTGTAGCATTTCTTTGTTTTATACACACACACACACACACACACACAGAGAGAGAGAGAGTAACAATGTCCTACTATTACAGACTTTTCTTAGAATTTTAAATAGATTCCAGAATGGCCCAGAGCTACTTTTGACTTGTTATTAACAAAATGTACATACAACAAGGACATTCTTTATTCTGTAATGGTAGCTGCAATCCACTATAGGTTTGTACCAGCCATAGGCAACCTATCACAGTGCTTGAGCTATGTTTGCTTTCCTCAGAGGACATAATGAATTATTTTAGGGGATAATGGAAAAAACCAAAAAGCTCTCTGCAGACAACCCAGAAAAATGGATGGTTTCTTTCCATGAAGCATTTAATTTATGACACTATGTCATATTGCCCATGAATGGAAAATGGGTATTTAAGATCTCTGCACAGCTAGTTATGATGTTATCAGGCTTGGAGATGCAAATTAGAAATAGGGAGAGGCTGTTGGCTAGCTTTCCAGCTGAAATAAATCTAAAAACACATTAGTGTGTTGTGAAAACAGGACAACAAGAAGTGCCTACTATGTTAACCTAGCCCACCCGCCAAAATAACCTACCTCGATGTTCCAAGGGTAAATTTAAACATTTGCAAAAACCTTGCAAATTAAATTCTTAGGGCCTAGCTCCTAGAAACTATTTCTCCCCAAAATTCTTCTCTTGAGGCAGGTTCACCACAACTGAACACAATCTGCTGAGGCTTTTCCATATCACAAACAAGTAATTTTTGCATTTTTATAAACCGAATAGAATGTAAGGTATGACCAGCACCTGATTTTGCACTAGCTTTTAAAAAATTAACACAAAGGAATATTATAGGACCCTTTGTAAGGGGTGTAACTTGGATTAGAACAGCTATTTTAGAGTGTTATTGGAAGACACCCCCTCAAGTAGTCATTCTTAGTTTCTTGTTTCTTGTATTTGCCGCTATGAATTTCTTTACTGAAAGCACTGAAAGCAACTAACCAATATTTAGATGCTTTATTTTTCATTTTAAAAATCAAAACTGATTTCCTTCCACCACATGTAGAAATCTAGCAATTTTATAAAATACAATTCAGAATTGTTCACTAAACAGAGAACGGAATATTTATGGTTACAGGCAGGGCTTTTTTTCAGGGGGAATGCAGGGGAACGGAGTTCCAGCACCTCTTGAAAATACTCAGCAATAGTGCTTGAAAATAATATGATTTCAAAGAATTCCGTGTATTTCTTCCTCTTTTCCCTCTTGAGAGTTCCGCCACTTCTTTTCCCAGAAAAAAAACCCTGGTTACAGGTAAAAGAAGTGAACAATAACCTTCTATTACTCAGTTTTCTTCTAAGTAATCAAAGGATATTTCTCTGTAGGATAGGACATTGTTTAATACCATTGTAGGACAGGACATTGTTTAAACCCCTTAGAATAATACTAAGGAAAATGTTGCAAGGGAGTCCTTGATGAATGTTGCTCAATGATTCCCTATGGAGCATCTTTATCTAGCAAAACCAAGAGCCAATAAGTTTACAGACAATTGGTTTTGACACAGTGCCATTACTTGACATTTAAAGAGCATTACCAGCGGAAACATTCAATACATTAAAAGGCTATGATAATTATAATTTAACTGATTTACTTAATTAGGTGACATAACCTAGTTCCAGTGCCTTTTGTCATATGCTTTTCTCCTTTCCCACACCTTTAAGAAGTATACTGTTAACTCAGCTGTCACCCTCACCCTTCTTATATGCAAACCTGGTTGTGGTTGTGTGACAGAACACCAAGGTTCAATATGGCTCAAGAGCACCACCTAGAACATCAGAGATCTTGGACTAGACATGGGCATGGACGGGGGAAAAACTCCAAACACCCTGTTCGCCGTTCACTGCCATCCACGAACAACGAACAACGAACATGGACAAACATGAACTGTTCCCGGACTTGTTCGTTGTTCATGGGGGCCAGAACCACCCCCAAGGATTCCCCCCTGCCGCCTGCCAGCTGATAGTTTAAAGGGCCCTGCCCTGGCAAAAACAGCAGTGTCTGCTGGCAGCTAGTTTGAAGGGTTACAAACTGACCTTTCCAATGTACAATACCCACCAAATTTGCAGGAGACATAGTCCTCACTGTCCTCTGAAGACCCCCCAAGTTTCAGCGAGATTGCACCCAGGGAAAGGCATGATCCATGGGTCTCCTCATTGGCTGTCATTTTCTCTTCACAGTGGCAAAAAGCGGGACTCTGCTGGAAGTACTTTGAAGGGTTAAAGCCAGAAGGAAAGCCAGAAGGAGTTCAGACAGAGTTCAGTCTCTGCCTCCAGTTGCCAAGGGGATTGACTGCAGGTGCCAGACTATCTGGCTTGACGAACGGCTGCTGAAGGCAACGAACGAGGTTTGCAATGACCACCTATTCGTTTAGGATGAGGCCTCATGAACAGCTTGTTCATGAACAACAGATTGGGCTGTTTGTGGGTTTTTTCCGTTCGTAATGCTGTTTGTGCCCATGTCTATCTTGGACCCCTGGGGCTTACATGAGAATAATGCTTTATCCTCCATTACACATTGGAGTTACCTGCCCAACTTAATCCCTTTTTGACAAAGGGCAACTGGCTTAGGTCAGATTCCCTTTTTGTAATGGAAGTGCAGCACCAGGTGTTAACATAGCAGAACTATCCTGTAATAATTTCATAATTGGTAGAAACAGTCTCTGACATTTGAGATGGAGTGTTGCTGGCGATTGATTAGATCCACTAATCAAACTCACCAAGGAGGCTCGCTTAGGTTAAACTCCATTACCCATAAATATCTGGGAGCTCTGGACTTTTCTCTGGACCCAGCTTTGGAAATTCTGAAGACCCCAAGACTAATTGGCTGGGAGTTAAAGAGTCCTTCACTATCTTGGTACTGCAAGGAGCTCTGTACATGCTCTGAGGAATCTGCTGCAACATAGGTAAAGTGTACTTAGCTGAGTTAGACCAAAAGTTATGATATCACCTACAACAGAGGAATGGCTGGTGAAAATGTTGACATTTGCAGAAATGGCCAAACTTACTTCTTTGATTAAGGAAAAGACTTTATCTAAATTTATTGTACCTGGAAACCCCTTATAGAATTTTGAGGGAAACAGAAAGAAATGAACTGATGATTTGTGCTTTTGAAGATTAAGAGGCAAAAAAATGTTTAGGGAGAAAGAAGAAGTATTTGTTTATGGTAATTTTGGCGTGAGTATATAATATATAATACCTATATATCTTTCAAAATTGGAGAGTATTCCTATATTTCCTTTAAATTAGTGTTCTTTCCCCCTTTTTTCTGTCCTTTCTTTTTAAATTTTCTTTTTTATCTTTTTTAAAGCCTGTTTAAAAATCCTTATAAAAATATAATATCCTTATATAAAAATCCTTCATATAAAAAAGGAAAGTTGCCTCACTTAAAAAGGCACTACCTCCCTAGCACTGCAGAAAGTGACTGGCCAGATAATCCCAGGAGGCTTGAAAGCAGAGCATGAAGGCAACAACAATCACTGCTTGTTTACATGCAGTGGCTCCTTGGTTCGCACAGCTAAGTCATAGAGCGCATGTTTTACAAACACAAGTTTCCAGGTTTAGTCTACACTCCAGCACCCCAAATTAAAGAGGATTTCAACTAGAAAAAAAATCTCTATCAGACACCCTGGAAAACTAATGCTCAGTGGAGACAATTCTGAGCTCAGTTGATCCTTTATTCATATATGTTTGAACTATATATGTGTAAAGTATCCAGAACTATGATAAAGCAGGCAACAGTTTTAAAGAACAGTTGATGCAAAGGTGATAGTCCTCCTGAGATGGCAATTCAGTCAATGCCTGACCCACTACCAACGGAGAGCTGTATCAAATCTTTAGTCTCTCATCGGTACCTCACTGCTGTGTGACCACAGAAACTCAGATGTCAGGTGCACAATTCACTTGTTTGACAGCACTCTGGATTAACATTGCACCCTCTATGAAAAGCTTATACATCAGAGGATGGATCTGCTCTAGTTAAAAGTAGTGCAATTACCATCATTTGTTCACTCAGTTATAATTATGCTAATTGACTCAACCTGGGAAAAACTCAGAGGCATACCTCCTCCAAAGTCAGAAAACAGAGATTCATTATCATAACAGAATAGAAACTTCTGTATGAATGGGAAAAATCCACAGATAAATTATTTCAAAAGTGAAGTGTTCATCACTGTGTGGAATCTGTGGATCCTCCATTATAATTCTGCATGCTCCTTGTTATGCACAAACTTGTGCCTTAGGTGTCCCTCTCACCAATCACAATAAGAGACACACACACCACGGAGTCCTGTAGAATGAAGCAATATATGATTGTTTAATTTAAACAATGGAGGAGCCCATTTTCACAGGAGTAGGTGGTCTCCTTGTGTCCAGAGCTCATCAAAATTACAATAGAAACACAGGCAATTAATACTTTCAGATAATCATAACAATATTACAATATTCTAATATTTGATATCTTACTGGCTCGTAACATATCTAGGGTCAGTTCTGATTTGAAGATACAATTCTGGGCTGGCCCCTCTATTTGGGGGAATTCCAGTCTTCGCAGTTTTTTTTTTTCTCTGCCCTCATTTTGGAAGGACACTGTCTAACCTTTTACCTACTTTCTTCTTGGCATAATACTTTCAAGGGCGCCAATGAGTCTCAATCTGGTGGATAGCAAGGGATGTTTTCCTATTCGTGCCCTTTTCCCCAGTTTCTTCTCAGCTTTAAGGAAGATAATACCACAGGTGGCCAAAACCAGCTTGCTGCGTCAAATCAGTTTTCTACAAAAGGCTCTCTGGTACTGATTTCTATTGGAATCTTTAGAATAATATGACATATAATATAAAAGCAGTATATCAGCCCTAAAAGCAGTATATCAGTTCTTACAGAGTTTCAAGTCTTCTTGTTTCAAGTGTCAAATTCTTACACATTACATTACAAGTACTACTTTGGCTCCTGAGCATAGAAAAAGTGCAAAGCATGTAATACTGAAAAAGCATAGGTTTAGTATATAAAAATAAGTATATAAAAAACCTCCAAATCTATATCCATCATCCTCATGCCAGAACAACAGCAATTTGTTTCCAGAGAATGGCCCCAGTGTGGAACCACTCAAAGAGATGATTTCTTACCTAACTTTATTGCCAACATATAGGTTATTTTTACTGCAGTTTTCAAGATATATCTTAATTTATCTTTTGCTGTGATATATCGGTTGCTGTTTGTATTAAACATTGATGGAATAAGTGGACAACATTTTTTTCTCCGTGTTGCCCTATCAATATCATACAACTGTTGCTGAAGTTTTCCTTGACTGCATACACAAATCAGAGTGATGCCAATTAAGTTTCACACCTGAAGTGGAAGTGACAATGTGGAATGGTTAGTGCTTTTCACTCTATGTCAAAGAAATGGTCTTTTGTCCTGTGCTTCATGATTTTTCAAAAGAAGGGATAAGCTGTGAAGATGCCTTTTCATCCACAGACAGAATGTTAGAGATGAACGACTTATTTTGAATCAGTTTAAAGAAAACAAATCGGTTAATTGAACAGCTAACAAATTTCTGTATTTATAACCATCTACCTGGAACAGCTTGTATAATTAGTTACATGTGAAAAACCATGAAGGAATCCCATTATTCACTTCAGTTTCCTTATCCTGAGTGCTTGATTTATATGGAAAATCCTAATGACAATTTTAATTTTTCCTCTTTGAGTTGTGCACCAGTGCTTTCAATAGTATAAAATGTTTGCATTAATTAAAGTACCTGTATGTTTTATATATGAACGTGTCATAGAGGTGGCTAGGTACAAAAAGGGTAGAGTATCACAGGAATAAGAAGGAAAATGTGGCACAAAAATATTGTAAAATAGTAAGAATGAAGATATGAGAATTTACAATTTGTGCAAGTGCAATTCATATGCATTTATGTAAAATGCAGTGGATCCTACTTGTCAACATTTTCACTCCCCTGTTTGAATGGCAGGATTTCACTTTAATTCCAATTGTGAATTTCACTCTCAGCTGTTCAGTTGCTATAGCAGTTTTGTTGGAAAACGAAAGAAGGAAATTTTAAAGGAACTGTATTTCATTACAGAACACCAGTAAACCCCAATAGCAAGGGTAACTCAAGTACCTGTGTAAGAATTTGCTACTTTGCTTTTTTGAATGTTGTGTTTACACTCTATGAATGCTCAGGGCAGAAGCTCAAACTGCCTGTACAAGAAGCCTAGTTAAAAGAAGGAGTTAGACTCTCCCCCATTCCCAATTCCAAGCTCAGTAGAGGGCAATAAAGCAATACAGTATGATAATTAAAGCAATCCGAGAAGACAAAGGAGCTACATAATTCTGGTCTGGTCACATAGGCAATGTAGTAGTCTTTACATTTTCTTGCCCTGGCTTATTTTGGCAAAGGGATATGTGGGAAGCAGTGCTCCCTTTAAGTGTGTGTGTGTGTGTGTGTGTGAGGACACTGCAGTCATATGTAAATTTGTAAATTCATATGTAAATTTGACTCAATCAGACTTGGATTGAATAGAGACTCTTGATGGCCATCTTATTATCAGAAGTAACTGCCTTTCAGGCATTCCATTCAGATTCAGCTATGGAGGGAAGTAGTCACACCCAGTCTGAATTGTGCACTCTACCTCTTTCATGACTTTTGCAACAGATTTGCATCTACTCCCCCTTCCCCTCACCACCTATATATGTCTGACCAGTTTCTTCATACCCTCCATGCATCTGACAAAGAAAACTGTGGTTCTCGAAAGCTTATGCTACAATAAAGTTGGTTAGTCTTAAAGGTGCTACTGGACACTTTACTATTTTATAATCTGTTTTTCCAGATTGGTTCACTGTTCTGGAAGTTCCTTTTAAGAAATGAAATCTATTTCCAGGTGTATTTCCAGCTTCTTTGTTTTATTTTCCACACTCCTAGTAACTACCCCAGTTGGACCTGTTCCTGGTAATTTGTGATAGAAAATAAACAAAAAAAATCCCTCTACTGGGTTGATTACATGACAGAAGTTCTCACAAAAAATTTAAAGTTATGTCACCACATTGGAACCCTGCCATGTTCCCAACACTCAGACTCTTGACAGTTGTCAGGCCGTGCCTGGTAAACCTGTTACATGGATTACCCTTTCATAGTTCAGGTCATAGCTTGCTGTTTTTATCCTGCCGCTCTAGGTAGAGTTGTAGGCTGAGCAACCAGTGAAAGGGCTGGGGTGGGAACATGGGTAATTTCTTGGTAAAACCCCAAAGTGACAAAATGAAGCTCTAGCAATTTCAGGAAACTACGTTTTTGCCACAGTGATTCTGTACATTCCTAAAGCTACCCTTTGTCACTTCCAGGTTTTACCTGAAAATGATTTAGCAATGTTGGCAATATCACTGTTTCCCCCCATAGCAAGAGGCCTGGCAGGCCTACTTCCAGTAAATGCTTAACATATAAAAAAAGGCTACTGCCCCCCCCCCAGTTGGAATGAAGAGACAGACACAGGTGTTGGATCTAAGGACCACTTAATTAAATTAACCTCAACATGAATCTTAACCCATAGCTGAGGCAAGGGTAAAAGTGGTAAAGGTCAAGCCACGGGGACACCCCTGGACCTCCACCTTGACCTGCCTGGCGAGCCCCAACGCCCCGGGTGTGAGGCATCCTGGGGATGGCTAGGAGACCTGGCCAGCCAGGCAAATTGGTTCCCCCCTTTCAAGCTCCTAAGCCTCAGCCATACAGCAATGAGGTAAGGACTTGCACATGGGGTTCTCCCAGGCAGTCTGCCCCTGTGTGCTGGCAGCCGTCACAAGCAGTACCAGCCGCTCCTAGCAGAGCCTTCTTCTCCACCAATAGGGAAGCACCAAGGGTACTCACCAGCCTGCTGCCTCTCACCAAACTCTATCCCGCCACAGCCAGGGCCAAGCCTCTGCTTAGACCCTAGCACCCCACTATTGGCCTAGTGCCAATGTAAGCCCTTGCCACAAATTGTTGAGGAAGATATCATTGCCAGTTTCTGACAGGTGCACCCTGTCACCTCGGTAGAGGTCAGCAAATTCAGCCCTGATCCTGGGGTGGGGTAAATAAACCCCCAAACCCTCCCCCAGGGCTTTCTGAATGGCCCTGTTGGCCTTCATCTGAGCCCTTTCAATTGCCTGATGGTCCTCTGCCTCCCGCCAGACCCTACAAGGTAACATGACGGACCACATAATAAACACTCCAGGCCAATGCTGGAGAATCACCTGCATATCCCATTTAGCCTGCAGGGACGATGCCTTACCGTGGACAAACCCGAAGTCATTCCCTCCCAGGTGAATGACTAGTATATGGGGTGGTGGACCCCATTGTTCCTTAAATAAGAGGGGCAACAAACCAGGCCACCTGAGGCCATGACGACCTTGCTACTCCACAGCTGCCCATTCACTCAAACCAAGCTAGGACCCAAACTGCATCCTCCTGGCTTGATGAGCAGCCCAAAAGATCATACTGTGTGCACAGATCAGAATCAGTTGTTTCTCCCAGCAAGACACAGCACCTAAGAAAACACCAATTAGTATAACATTTAAAATGGCGTTAAGGGACGAACATAGGACCATGGTCCATAAACTAGGGTTAAGGGCCGCCTGCATCCTGAACTCCTCGTCATACTGCATCCAAGCAGTACCCAAGAAGCCAGTATAACCATTATAGATTATGTCCAAGTACTGTAACAGAGAAGCAGCCCTCTGAGGCTGTGCTCTGACCAGTACTCCGGCATAGATTAAGAAGCCCGGTAACCAATTGGCCCAGGTACAATCCATGCATCACCGCTTAAGCCTCTCTTTATCCTAGTCATCCAGATCATCTTTATCCTTCTTTTCCAACTCTCAGAAAAGAAGGGTAAAGACATCAACATATTCACCCTTGAGAATCTTATCACGAGTTGCCTGCGTCAGGTGGTCACCCAGAGGAAGTGCTGTATCCCCAAAAGGGAGTGCGTTAAAAGGCACTTGCCCATGGGCCAAGGCAGCATTAGGATAAAAACCCCAAGACCCATTCCTTCCTGACCCTGACCCCAGGAACCATCCACTCCTCCCAATGCAGTTTGTGGGGGTGCAGCCTGTTGTGCACCAGTCAGCCCCAGACCCTGCGGTGTCCAGGATTGTTGGCCAAAAGCAGACCAAGCAGCAGGAAACTGTTGGCCAGCCCTTGGGGCCATCCCTGGAGTTCCCTGAGCAACTCCTTGCCCCCAAGGTCCCCATGGCCAGGGAAAAGCAGACTGAGGCACAATGTCCTTACCCCCACTTCCACAGGGTCGACAGCCATTACCACAGGTGTGGATTCCACCACAGCCTCTGGTTCAAGGTCCACCACTGACGCATCACTCGTCTGGCCCACCGATGGCTGGGCTCTGCTGGACTCTCCAGCCCTCACTCCTGCCGATTCCTTTAAAACAGAAAAATGCCTCAGAATCTCTCTATTAAAGGCATTCCTGGAGGCCCCACGAATAGGCCGAGTACAGCCTTTACTAACTGCCACCCCCACAGAAACACCCTTTTCCCTCTCGAGGGCTGCCAACCGCTGGAGTATTTCCTGTTGGGTGACATGCTCTTCCTCATCCTCAGAAGAGGTAAGCTCTGGAGCAGGCCATTTGGTTGGGGCCCATTTAGCTAGCTGCTTGCTCTTGGCAGGGCCGGCCCCCTCTTTAGGAGGCATAAAGGAAATTATTATTTGTGGTTAATAGGGTTTTGCCAAAGCCTCACAAACCAGGAACCACAAGCAACTGATTAAACCTATGCAAAACAAAGCAGCCACCAACAACAGAATACCAGTCCCAGAATGACTGTCAACCCACCCTAGGCCTGAAGCCTAAAATGGCTGCCACCACCACCCCAAACCCAAAATGGCTGCCAAATGCTCAAGGCTTATGGGCCTCCACGTGTCCAGGGGCCTGCCACTATGACAGGCAGAGGACAGAATACCCAATCCACCCACCTCCCAAAAGCCCCCTAGTGAGACAGAGAGACCACGTTCGGCCCCCTATACAATATTAAAGAGGAAACGGGGAGGGGTGAGGCACAAACACCTAACACTACCCCTCTATCTCCCAAGGGGAGCCAAGCCGCGCACACTGTCCCTTCCCAAAAGCTGCTACGACGTGGCTAATAAAGGGGGGGAAGGGTAGACCAAATACCCACCAGGCACACACACCCAAGCGGGCACAGGGCTGAGGCCACCCTCAGCCTTGAGATCCACTGCCTCGGCAGCAACTCCTCCACCAAAGCCGTGGAAACGCCACTACCGCAGCTGCTGAACTGCCACCGCAGCAGCAGGAACGCCGCTGCCGAGCCTCACCACCACTGTGCTTCAGCCGCCGCCAAGCCTCCACCGTGCCAAATGTCTCCTCCACAGCTCAAGGCCACCACTGTCAAGAATCCGCTGCCGATTCTTCACTGCTGCTGCTGAAACTCCGCCGCTGCTTCAACGCCCAGGAGAATGGAAAAACACGTCCTCTCCTGCCAAGCGTTGAAGGAAACTAAAGCCAAGCAGGCAGAGCTGCCTGAAGATGCTGCTGGCTCCGCCCACCTGGCAAACACCCAGATGCCTGGGAAACTGCTTCTGCTCTCCTTCCTTCCAGGGAGGCAGTGTATGACCCCCTCCTTGAGCAGCTAAATGGTCGTATTGTCTAATCTGACTCTAAATTTATCACCGGTCAATTTAATTGGATGACCATGGATTTTGATATTGTATATACTCAAACAAAAATGTTCTTTATTCACCTTTTCTACCCTAATCATAATTTTATAAACCTCTATAATCTGCATCCTTACTGTCTTTTCTTCACACTAAAAAGTCTAACTTCTGAAGCTTTTATTCATAAGAAAGTTGTTCCACCTTGGGATCATTGTGATTTTTTTTTGTTCTTTCTCCAGTTCTATGATATCCTTTTCAGAGCTAGGTCAACGTGAACATCACTTCAAATATCCTTCAAGTGCTGAGATTTTGTCATTTCCAATATAAATATATATATACATTCTCAGATCTAGACAGAGGCATCATTGGCTGGTTTCACAGAAAATGTAGTCTAGTGCTTTGGCTTTTCGCTGTCTTCAGAGGCCTACATTTCAAATAAGAAAATTAAAAGGTAAAATGAAAGCTACTGGCTGACCTTCATCTCACCAAAAAGTGTTAGTTACAGCTGGATCTAATCCTCAGAATTCATAAATTTGGGTCTTTTGTTTTTAAATTGTCTCCTGTGAGAGAGCACAGCTGGAACTTTTATTCAGACTACATTCCGTATGGAAACTCAGGCACACCCTGTGACAATTATTTTGTATCTGTTGTTAGGGCTTTTTTGCTGCTATAAATGAACCATGTTTTGCAATTAGCAGTTGCACTTTATATTGCCTCATAAATAGGAAGAAGAACTGTAGGGCTTTTTAAAGAAGTTGGTAGTTGATGGTACACTTTATCAAGCAGCCCTTAAACTAGTGGCTTCCAAACCATTCTGGGCAACTCGGGCTATCCATGGAAAATTATCAGGTCTTGGAGATCCTTAATACCAGTAGTTTCTGAGTGGACAACTTGTCTCTGTTAACAGTTTTCTCCTGTGTCTTATAATGTGGGAGTTACCTGAACCTCTCTTTCTAAAAAGTGGAGGGGTAAGAACAGGGATAAGAACCTTCTACATCCTGAGCAATCAAGAGTGCTATATTATACATATTTAAACATTCTTTGCTTTCAATGATGGCACTTGCAATCTAATAGGTCAAGTCAGGAGGTGACTTATATTAGGGATCCTTTTTTCTCCTATGCTGACTGTCGTGTTGCTTTAATCAGATATGTTTGCATGGATTGTTCTACAATCCCAGCCCAACTGCATTGTTTTGTCTTACTAGGAAGCACTGCTGTTACATTCAAATATTTTTATTATCATCTCTTGTTGTAGTGGTCTCTTTTATTTGTTGGTCAGTGTTAGAGTACTCACTTGGGTTCCTGCTCTAAGTTTCACACAGCAGGGATGTGTGTCCTCATTAACAAGGAGATACTTGATGGGAGCAACTGGTTTCAAACTGTGGGTCAGGACCCAAAATTTGGTTGAAGATCTCACAGCTGAGTCACAAGGCTGGGAGAAGAGGATAAATGTGGTGAGCTGGGAGAGGAGACCCAATAGCATATGGTGTTCCATCTCCATAGCAGATAAAATAGCCAAATAACCAACACAAGACCATATGCGTTTCTGCCAAAGGACCTTCCTCAGTGGTCAATAATACACACTTTTACAAAAAACAAACCAACACATCCAGTATCTATTTTGCCCTGATGTTATTAGCTCATATATTGTGTGGTATGATGTAAATTATTAGAGCAGGCCATGGATCCCTTCACATGGTAACTGCTCTCACACAAAACTCTTCATTGGTGTTATGATCTGGTATTAAATTTCCAGTATTTCTGGATGTGTGTATCACAAATCTGTAATTGAAATCAATTTTGTAGTTTGATTTCAATTACAGAATGGGCTGCAATGTGTTGGGCTGAAACGTGTGTGGTCTTGTGTTGGTCATTTCACATGTTTATCGATTGTATTTGGAAAATGTTATCTAAAGCTTGCTCTAATTTCTTATGTAGACTGACATTCAGGCCCCATGTTTTTAATTTTATTATTGTGCACATTGTATAATAAATATTTATTTTGAATATATTTTAATTGTTATAGCTTGACCCTTGTAGCATTTATGGTATATTTCAGGGTGAGTTTGGGGATCCCCCTCCTTTCTTCATTTGATGGGATGGGAATGATCCAAGGTAGTAAAAATCTTCCTTTCCATTTCATTCTTACAGCTTAAGTGAGCTTTTTAGGCTTAATGACAGTACCTAGGTCATGTGGTGAGCTTCATTCACATTAAACACTACCCAACACTGCCCATACTTCCAGGTAGGAAGTGACCTGAAGCTCCTTTAGATTTTAACCCCAAGATTCAAGAAAAATCAGGCACTGGAAAAAACTTTGGTGGGCACCAGGGCAGCTATGGGTGCCAAGTTGGATGCCCAAAATACTTTTCAATGGATAAGTGTTCCATGGCAGGTATTCAAGGATTTCATGCCTGAGAAACTGATGTAGAAAGTCTTCCCTGGAAGATTGAAATGCATTGTTGTAGAGGCCACTAGTTGTGTATGAGAGGATATTTCATTTCATTCTATGTTACTATTATTAAGGTATACTCAGGTTAATAAACACATTGTTCATTCAGAGCAGAAAGTTGACACAGATATAAAATATTGTCCAAATACTGTCAAGCAGGTAAGATCCAAGTCAGCAAAGCACTGAAGTAGATGTTTAATTGACCTCAGTGGGGCAACTTGAAGTGAACTGGGTTAAGTATTCTCTGGATGATGGAGTAATTTAGCTAAGTCAGGGCAGAAATCATGTTCCTGTTGAGTTTTGTTGTTTTTCAATAAGAGTCCAGATTTCTCCCATCAAATGGCTGGACTCAGAATAGTTGACTTAAAACAAATTAACAACTTGCAATTCCAAAAGAGCATAACACATGGTAATTGTAGCATGAAATGGTCATCTATTACAAATCACTATAGTACAAGAAATACAGTATCAGAAGAAGGGAAATTTGACTCTCGGAAGCTCATACTCTGGAAATCTAGTTGGTCTTTATGGTGCTACTGGACCCAAATCTTGCATTCCTAAAACTGAAGCCATTGCAACTTCGGCAATTTCTATAGGCTAGGCAGCAAAGAATCTGTAAAAGAAAAGGGAATGGCTACAAAAGAGATGAGATTGTGTAGAAACTGGAGACAATGGCTTAATTTATTTATTTATGACAGTAAAGTCTCTTGAATGAAGCAAATAGAGAAAAGTAATCCAGAGTACAACAGGAAGCAAGAGGCTGCAGAACTAGAATTAATTAATAGAATGTATGGGGTGATAGTGTTAAGCTTGGCACACCTTGGGAAAGGATTGGCAAGAGGTGGCTTGGTTATGGCTCTGTGCTTGGAATAAAGATGAGATTTACCCATACTCTGGCCAACGCATTTGATGACTTCATAAAGTGCCAGCACTAATTAGGATGCTAGGGATTTTACTCGTATAAAGAAAAAAAGAATGAAAGGAATGTAGAGCTTACTTGTGTCCAGAGAGCTCTGAAGGCTAAAATAAAAATGCTTTGTGAAGAGAGTATAGAAGACACTCCCCGCCCCCCGCCCCCCACCTTCAGTACTTCCCTGGCGGGCATCTTTATGCAAACATTTTTAGGCCCAAATTTCGTCAACTCAACAAAAAATTGATTTAGAAATCACTAAAGATAGTGATTTTCATTTTATTTTAGTATGACAGACTAACACAGTAACCCATTTGCAATGATCTGCATTCTGCAGCAATCTGTCAGCAGCAAAACACGAGGTGGAGAAGTACAATGAACTAAAACTGACATTTCATAGGATGATTTTCTGATCACATGACTATGAGATTTACATCTCTCCTCCACCACACTTTTCATGTCAAACATTCCAATTGAGAAGTTCACTACAGTTGCAGTAATAAAGGGGAGCTTGTCTCCTTTCCATTGCTGGAACAAAAGCAACCAGAGTGTGGATGCCCCTTTCTAATGAATCCCATGCTGAGGATGTCTGGGGTGAGTAACAGGCAGTAGGGATAGGATCCCTATCTGCCCAGAGGGACAGAGTAGCTAAGCTGCAACAGTGTCCCTTGCTTCAGTCTGGTTTGGGTGGGATTAGTGTTATTCTCTGGTGTGATGTTGATCCCCCTTGCTTCACTTCGGTTCTAGAAGAATTCCATCACCTTGCTTCAATTTGTTTCTGTTGGGCTAAGTTGCAACAATGTCCCTTTTCAGTTTTGTTTGAGAGTGATGGGCATAATTCTCTGGTTTGATGTTGGTCCCCTTGCTTCACTTAAATTCTAAAGCATTCCATTCCCTTTCTTCAGTTTGGTTCTGTTGGCCTTTCTCTGGGATGAGCTCAGCTTGCATTCTGGCATGTTTCTTGGCCATGGCAGCCTTACCCCAGTGTGCTTCTGCAGTAGGAGTCCACTTTGACATTTTTCCTATTGGAAACAATAGAGTGGCGGGGGGCACCTTGTTCAGGGGCCCATAGAATTAGCCTCTGAGATCCAATATTCTTGAAACTTTGTGGGTCTTTAGAGGTCATCCAGGAATAGAAACTCTGAAAAATTGGAGGAGTTTTCTTGAAAAATTCCATCTCCAGACTCCAGAATAGCTCCATATAGTTTTCCCCAAAGGGAGTAATAGAGAGTGGCTGGGGGCACCTTCTTTGAGGGCACGTAGAATTGGTCCTCAGAGTCTGATATTCATGAAACTTGGGGGGTCTTTAGAGGAAGGTCAGGATTAGGTTTTCTGAAATTTAGTATTAATTCAATTTAGTTGAAAAATGACGTCCCCCCCTCTGAAAAAGAGGCAGGATTTGCTGTTTCTTTGCATGGAAGCAAAGGAACAGCCATGTTGGTTTAATTTAAATTTAACTAAACCAAATTAATTTGATAGTCTGAATTTAGAATACTGAATCTGAGTTGGTATTCTCTAATTTGATCCAGAAAAGCAAACTTTTGCTGAATCAGCAAAAAATATTCCCCCTTCTCCAAATTACAGTCTCCTAGTGAATTCTGACAAATGAATATTTACCTTAGATTTCAATTTTTATTTATGATTATTTAATTTACTTAACCTGTAAACAGAATGTGAGCCAAATCAATGGGTGTTTCAGTATCCCTATTGAAAATCAGGATTTGAATCCAGTGGCACCTTAGAGACCAACAAGATTTTCTATGTATTGTCAGTCCTAAGGTGGCAGTCCCTGGCAGTTAGATTCCCAAGTCTCTCATAGCAAGCATGCAGGTGCATTGGTTGAAGAAACTTTATTTAGAGATCTATTCAGTTCAGGTATGCACTCATAGATAGAAGTTGGCAGAAGTGATTATTCAAACAATAGGACTACAGATATAGGGAATGTTCTCCCGCCCTTTGCATTCAGGAGCAAAACCCCAAAAAGTTACATGGGAACAAAGTAGTTTAGTCTAGACAAAGTACAAAGTGGAATCATCTCCTCCTGTGAAAAGATACATTTCAGTACACAGTTGCAGCTTCGGCCCAAGGCCACTCAGAAGTGAAAGTGCATATTTCTTAGAGATAATAAAGAGGCCACTTGCTCCTCTGAAAATTAGTATTAGCAGTTTAAACACCTTCAGGTGACTTATATAAAATGCATAAGATACAGTATTTAATGTTGGCATTATACTAGTATGAGTTTAAGATGCAGTGTAAGATGCAGAACACAATAATGGCCTGGATGCTTGCATACATGACATGTATGAGCTTTTGAGAGTCAGAACTCCCTTCTTCAGATAACTTCAGAAGGAAAGTTTGACACTCAAATTCTCATACTTGAAAAATCTTGTTGGTCTCTAAGGTGCCATTGGACTCAAATCCTGCTGTTCTACTGTAGACTAACATGGCTACCCACCTAAACCTATTGAAAATGTCATTATTGGAGTGGGGGAGGGGTTACAGCCTAAAATATGTTTCCTATTGTAGTCAATGACAATGAAATCAGAATGTAGTAATTAAAGACACTATTAATCCCAATCATAAATAATTAGAACCAGCTATTTAAAAATTAAAATATGAGGTTTTCTTTTTAAAAAATATCTATACTTCTATTTCCCTCTGGTTTTCCTGTGGAAGACTTATGAAGATTTGGTTTGAATCAGCTGTGTATTTAAAGACCCCTTTACTTTCTGACTATCCATAACATATACATAGATGACCGCTACCTTTTCCCCTTAATTTTGGAAAGTGTTCTGGACAAAATGGTTAATATTTTATGTGATTCTATTATATTCTATTATATGAAAAGTGTTTTATCATCTGGGAACTGAGGCTGTATACAAAAATATATAAATATAGGTATGCAATATATATGTATGTATTTATTCCTCTTACGTTAATAATTTGAGGCAAAAACTATCATAAAATACACTAAAATGTGTCAAATTAGTATATCAATGTTTTCACCCTCAGTTTCTATACTTTCTAAGCATTGTTTGAAGAATTTACATTCCATTCATAATGCATTTTCTGAAATGTTCTACATCTGCTAACAAAGCAAACTGTTTACTGCTGAAATTTGAATGAAATTGAATGAAAAATGTATCTATGAAAAGATGGCAGTGTCCATTTTAGAATCCAATAGAATGTTCATAATAACAAATGTACACCCACTGAAATTCTATGGAAAACAAGAACACATCTCAAGAATTATAACACATTTTTCAGGTTTTGTTCAACATATTTTCAAAAGTTATCAAGCCTTCCTAATCCATGCTATCAGAGTTTGTTTTTGCAAGCTTAACTATAGTTCTAATGCTCAGCCACGATGTGCTCTACATTTAGTTGTTTTATTTATTTCATTGGATTTCTATTCCACCCTCCCTGCAAGCGGGCTCAGGGTGGATTACATCATTTAAAACACAATACGGTAATAAATATACAAGTTAACCATAAAAACAATATTAAAACATTATAAGATCTTAAGCAGTTATAACAATAGTAATAAATAAATACCATTGCTATAATTTTCAGGTGCTATTAAGCTGTTAAAAAGCAGGGGGGGGTGATGGGGAGGGTTAAAACATTCATTCATGCCCTCTCCTCACATGGCAGAGGTGGAAGCATAGTCCAGCCTCAGCCATATGCCTGGCAGAACATCTCTGTTTTACAGGCCCAGCAAAAGGACAACAAATCCTGTCGGACTCTGGTTTCGATGGAGAGAGAATTCCACCAGGTCAGAAACAGGACTGAAAAGGATCTGACTCTGGTTGAGGCCAGGTAGGCCTCCCTGGGGCCAGGGACCACCAATAGTTGTTTTTCTGCTGATCAAAGTGTCCTCTGGGGTATATATAAGGAGAGGCGGTCCTGCAGATATGCTGGTCCCAGTCCACTTAGGGTCTTATAGGTTAGTACCAGAACCTTGACTCTGAGCCAGTACTCCACTGGCAACCAATGCAACTTACACGGTATAGGTGTTATGTGTGCTCCAGTGAGAACTCCTACAATAACACACACAGCTGCATTTTGGACCAGCTGTAACCTCTGGACCAGACTGAAGAGAAGCCCTGCATAGAGTGAGTTGCAGTAATCTAATCTAGAGGTGACCGTTGCCTGGATCACTGTAGTTAAGTCACAGGTTGAAAGGTTTAGCCTCAATCTACTCTGTTTCAACCATCCAGTCACAGCCTCAAAAGCATGCTCCAGGACATCCAGGGCCAAGTCAGGCAGGCCGTCCATCAGCAGATACAACTGGGTGTCATCTGCATATTGATGGCACCCAAGTTCAAAACCCTGAACTAGCTGGGTAAGGGGGTGCATATAGATATTAAACAGTAACAGGGAGAGTATTGCCCCTTGTGGGACACCGCACACCAAAGGGTGGTGAGATGACAATTCCTCCCCTAGCACCACCCTCTGTCCCCAACCATGAAGAAAAGAGAGGAGCCACTGCAGGGTGGTCCCTCATATCCCCACATCGACAAGGCAGTGGGTCAACAGATTGTAATTAACTGTATTGAATGCTGCTGACAGATCCAACAATATCAGCAATGCTGGTCACTTCAATCCAAATGCCTGCAAAGCTTGTCTGTGAGGGTGACCAGCAACATCATCCCATGCCCCAGGGAGAAGCCAGACTGGAATGGATCCAGGGCCAAGGAATCCTTCAGAAAAACCTAGAGCTGTTCCACCACTGCTCACTCAGTCACCTGAACCAGAAATGGGAGGCTTGAAACTTGGCGGCAATTGGTCAGGTCAGAAGGGTCCAAGGATGGTTTCTTTAGAAGTCTCACCACGGCCTCCTTTAATGCTCCAGAAAAAAATCTGGAGCTCAGGGACAAGTTGATAATAGCCTCTAATGACATCCATAACCCATCAGCCCCAGCTTTTACCAGCCACGATGTGTGCAGGTCCAAAGGACACATGGTGGGCCTCACAGTTTGCTGGGTCCTGTCAATCTCTTCCCCAGAGAGTAAACTGAAATGATCCAACATCAGCCCAGATGATGGCCAAGGGGTCTCTAGTTAATGTACTGTGTCAAAGCTTTCTTTCTATCTTGGCCCTAGCTGTATTATTTGAGCGAATTATATGTTTGTAGGCATTACTGTTGAATGTAGCTTGAAAGTAGGGTGTGTGGCTTTCGTGGTGGAAAAGATGGATACCTGAGGAGAAAGCTCCAACCCTCCTTAATCCCTAAACATTAATTAATGACCTAACAACTTTCACTTTCCAATAATATGGGCAAACAAGCATCTGCCAAACCTAAATCGAATCCTAAACCTTCTAAACAAATACAGAACTTCTTTTTGCTATCACAGGCATCCAAAAATCAAGGTCAGAAAGAAGAAGAAGAAAACAAATTGTGACGGAGGAAAATGAGGTAGGCCTGAAGACTACTCCTCCATCTGACACAGTGTTAGCCTCATTATTAACAAATATGGAGCAAAGAATTCTAGAATTCTAGAATTATTAAACCTTTAGTCAATCAATTTGCTGTCTTTAAAATCTCCCGGCCTGAATACTGTCACTCAGAAGTATCACATAATTACGCAAATCACATTTATCTTGCTGTAGTTAAGTTACTAATCTTAGCAATAAAAGGAAATAACATATAACACTTATTGATTTCTAGGGGAGAAGGATTGATTGTTGTACAAGTTGTTTTGTTTTAATCTAGATAACATTATATTGTTTCAAGTGTAACTTCTTATTAATAATCATAATCTAGAAGTTTGTAACTGGGGTGTGATACAACGTAATGTTACTTTAGCTGCAACCACATGGCTTAGCATTGTACTAACAGAGCCCTAAGCTCCTCTTTCAGCTTACTTATATAAAACAAAAATCTCATATTATAATTTTTATAATAAAAAAGGAAGCACTGACATAGTACACCTCGTTGACCTCAGCTCAACTTATCTAAAGAGACTTAATTTTTCCACTGTATGCCCTCAGAGCCATTTATCACTGAACAGACCAATCTTCTTGTGATCCTCTGAGTTCTCTGAGAGGATCACAAGAGCATCTGACAAAAAGAGCTGTGGTTCTCGAAAGTTTATGCTACTATAAAGTTGCATAAAGATGCTACTGGACTCTACAATTAGTAGAATGTCACTGTTCATCTCTCATTTGCAGCTTGTTGTGTTAGCTTAAACTTAATATGTTTAATTGGCTCTGATAATATGACCTGATATCTGTAATTCATTCTGTTATATTGTAACTCATATTAACCGTCAATATGATGTATGATAAATTTTAGAATCAAAAATATTTTTTAAAAAAAAAATGGAATGTAGCTTGAAAATATATCTTTTATTAAAGGTTTGGTTCTGTGTCACTATCCCTTGTGTGAAAACCTTGGTCCTATTTTCTAATAAATGCCTCAATAAACTGATTTTATGTGCTCTCACAAAATCTGTTTGCAGTGGCTTCTCTAATAACTAATATGAGAAGACCTGTTTTTAATAGTTTATTTTTATATTGTTGTGTTGTTTCAATTGTAATCGACCTTGAGCAGGAATCTGTCATCTTCAAGTGGGGCCTGAAGATCTTCAAGGATTACAACTGATGTTTAGGTGACACAATTCAATTCAACGAAACATGAAGTTTCACCAAGGATGGGAAATTCTAAATCAACTGTAGTTAGTTGTCTTATATATACTGCAGTAGATGTTTTATTGTAGAAGAAAAATACTTAGAGAAAGAATTTTTAGAAAAGTAGCTAGCAGTGCTATCAAAGTGGGGGTATGGGGTTTGACCCATTTTGCTCTGAGGATCATAATTCCTCTCAGAAAGCTATACTTCCTCTTCATTAGTACAGAAGTTATTATCCACATGGTAATTAAGAACCATAGAGGCATTGCCTCTGTAAATAGTTATCTAGTGCCTTTGTAAAAGATTGTTTTGGGCAGGCTGACACCTTTGTTTCCTGACAGAAATTCTGTTCTTTTAAAGTCTTCATGACAAGCAGAATTTCAACAATGTACTGTTTCTATAATTGTTGTACTGGGAAAAGTTGTAATTACTGTATTCTTGCCAGCTAAGGACGTAGATGCCCTGTTAGGAAAAAAAATGAAAACATTTATAGTATAAAATATCTGGATTTATTTTTTAAAAAATGAGTTCTGCATATTCTCTTTTTATTTAATTTATGTTATTCATGTATATGAGGAAGATTATTATCAAAATGCATTGAGTATTTTACATGTACAACTGTTCACTAGTTTGGAGTACGTATGCTCAGCACAGTGAAGCCAAAGTGTGTGGGATTTCACGGTTTTTTTTTTTTAGATACAACTAAGAAAAAAAGGATTCGCAGTTTAAACAGTTATCATGGTGTGCAGACAGGGAATAGATAACTTCTTCTCTATTCCTGAAGTATTAGAAATTGGTAGACTTCAAGAGACTGAAGAGAATATGGCCATTTCCTGGCTGCTGCATAGCGGCTTAAGCCGGGGGTTGAAATTTGCCTCCTCAGAAGGAGGAGGAGGCAGACTGTCTTCCCAGTCATCTGGATACAAGCTGGGGGTGGAGACACATGCCTTAGAAGGCATCTCTGCCCCTAAGCTTTCAGTTTCTCTGCGTGTTTGGCCAGAGCAGGATGTGCTTGCTTTCTGTCCACTCTCAGCTGAAGCGTGGAGGAACTATTGGCTGTGCAGGGCAGTGGTGACTGTATCCTGCTCTCAAAGAACAGCGGCGCAGTTCAAGCCGGTTCCTCATTGATCCCTTAGGTAGTGGTGGTGTGGCTGTGCCTGAATGGAGTGCTTGTGGCTGACCAGCAGTGGTGGCATTCCTGCCGCGGCATCAGAAAGGAGTGCTCAGCAGTGGTGTTCTGGCTGCAGCACCAGAGAAGAGTGCTCAGCGGTGGCATTCCTGCTGCATTGCCTGAAAAGAGCACTTGGTGGCAGCATACCTGCCATGGTACCAGGGAAGAACACTGACGGCTTGATTCTTCTCTCACCCCCTCTCAATCTTTCCTTGGGCACCAGTGTAGGTGGGAGGGGGTTGCTGTGGGCCCAGTTGGACCAAGCCTGGCCAGATAAAGGGCCCAAGGGGGGTTAGATTGTTGCCCGGCATTCAGGCCCATGTGGGGGTAGTGGCCACCATTTTGTGTGTGGTGGCCATTTTAGATTTCAGCTCGGCGGGTGGCTGGCCTGTTAAACTGGGTAGCATGGAGCTTGTATCTAGTGCCTTCATGCCAGCATTCACGCTGCATTCATTAATTTCCTCATTAGTGGATGTTACTAAATTAAATAATAAATAAATAAATAGCAAGACAGTGAGCCTGAGTTGATAATTGAGGGTGCACATCTTATCTCCAGAAGAGCTGGCCTCCAGGAAGGGCAAGGGCCAGGACTAAGGGCAAACAGCCTCCTAAAAAGCAACCTCCTAAGAGGCCCCCACCTGTTCTCTCCTCTTCTGAGGATGAAGAGGGTGCTAGTTTTAGTTTGGAGATTTTAAAGTGACTTGAGGCTTTACAAAAGGCCAGAGGGGCCTCTGCCCCAGCAGAGAGTGTGGTCCAGCGGGCTAGGCCAGTTAGAGTTGTTTCCAAATCGGCTTTTCTTGTGGAGGTTTTGAAACATCTCTCAGCTCTTGAGTCTATGACAGGTTTGGCTGCGGTGGTTGCTAGTACCAGTTGTGAAGTATGTGAGACTGAGGAAGATGCAGTGTTTGAAGTTGAACCAGAAGGTCAAACAGATGGAGGTCAAGTCACGGTGACATTGGAACCCAGCATGGCTGCCCTGCCTGCCAGGGTAAGTCTGCCCTGCCTCAGAAAGTGTGCACCTGGCCTTGGGGACCCTGGGGTCAGGTAGCTACCTCAGAGCCCCTAGGCCTCACGACACAGTCCTATCCTTGCAATACATCCTCTTGGCAGCCTCCTGGACAAGTGGGTTGGCCAGGTCAGGTGCTGGCTTCACCAGGCACCCAGCCAACAATGGGGAGCCCTCACTCAATGTGGGGAGCGAGTGATAGCCAGGCTCTTGGCCTCCCTTCTACTGTTTGGCAATATGGGGCACCTCTGTCATGGGGTTTTTCTCCTTATGGGATAGCTGCTTATGGACAGGTACTTTATAGGGTGCTTCCCTTTGGTGACACTGCCCTGGCCCTTGGCAATCACCTTACTCAGGCAACCTGGGATAAGATTGTGAGAGTATGTAGACATCTTTTCTCTTTAGGGAGCTAGAGAAGAACGATAAGGAGGATTTAGATGAATGTGATAAAGAAAAATCAAGAGGCAAAAGGTGGACCGCAATTGGCACAATTGGCTCCCGGGGTTTCTGATATATACAGGGGTGTTAGATAGAGCCTAGCCTTTATGGGCTGTTTCTCTTTTCCAGTATTTCAACATAATCTACAGGGCGTATACTGACTTCATTGGTGCTGCATGGTTGCAATATGACGAAGAATTTAGGATGTGGGCTGCTCTTAACACGCAGCTTTCCTGGGACCAGATTCACCAGCAGCTGTGGCTGCAGGTGATGTCCTTTGCAAAACTCAAATTGGGAGATAGGTTGGATAATGGCCACCTCATACACTGCCCTCAGGTAGCATCTGGAACCCATGCTCAGGTGGAGCAACAGGTTCAACCCCAGCTGCTTTGCTGGGGCTTCACGTCCAAAGGGGTTTGTAACCAGAGGGCATGCAAATACAAGCACAAATGCCCCTCTTGTGCAGGACCTCATCCCTACACATCTTGCTCCAGATCCAAATCTGGGGGTGGTGGTGGAAAACAGTCTGGGGCTGTGGGGGGCCAGTAGTTTGCTAGTAAAGGGTCCCAGCCCAGTAAGACTGAGAGTGCTTTTGTGCTTGTTAACTGTTTACCCTAAATAGCAGGATGCATTGTTCTTGTTGAATGGTTTTAAAGTTTGGGTTTCAGATATCGTTTCAAGGCCCTAGGGTTCCTTTCATGTCAGCCAACTTGTGTTCAGTTGTGGGTATGGAAGAGGTAGTGCCAGAAAAGATTAGGAAGGAATGTGCTGAAGGCAGGGTGCTGAGACCGTTTAATGACCCCCCCCCCATCCTGTGCCTAAGGGTTTCTCCTCTGGGAGCAATCCCTAAGAAAACACCGGGCGAATACCATGTGATTCACCACTTCTCCTTCCCTAAAGGGGCCTCAGTGAATAACGCTATTTCTGAAGACCTTTGTTCAGTGTGCTACACGTCCTTTGACCAGGCTGTCAGAGTGGTGTGCAGATGTGGGATTGGGGCGGAAATTGCTAAGTGTGACATTAAGTCTGCATTCTGCCTCCTCCCTGTATACCCAGAGGACTTTGAACTCTTGGGTTTTGTTTTTGAGGGCAAGTATTATATGGGGTGCTCAATTTCTTGTGCTGCATTCAAATGCGTCAGCTCCTTCTTCAGCTCCTCCGACAGCTTAAATGCTGTGACATGGTGCTTGATGATTTCCTGCTCATGGGCCTGGCTGGCACTGCCCAGTGCACCAGGCTGCTGATTGGTTTCATGGCTCTTACTGAGGAACTTGGGGTTCCCTTGGCGCATGAATAAACCAAGGGCACTGCCAACATTTTAACATTCCTGGGCATCAAGCTTGATACGCTGCACCAGACTCTTCATCTCCCAGCTGAGAAGGTTAACAGCCTTAAGGAGCGTCTAACTTAGTTTATGGGCAAACAGTAAACTTCCCTGGTTGAGTTGTAGCAACTGGTTGGACATTTGAACTTTGTATGCAAGGCAGTCGCCTCCAGCAGACCTTTCTTGCGCAGGTTGTGTGATGCTATGTTGTCACTCCAATCTCCTCACCATCGGCTGCGCATCAGTAGTGGCATGCAAACAGACATTGAGGTTTGGCATGAATTGCTTGGATTGTAAGGAAATGGCTCAGAAAGATACTTTGGTAAAGGGATAGCAACAGAAATGGGGGCAGGGAATAGTACCACTGCATTCTGACTATTATTGTAAGTATGATCCCATTAGATAATTTCTGCATCATTTAACATTTTATGTTGAAATGTTTATACTTTGTTTCAGCATTTTTTTCAGATCTGCATCAGATCTCTGCATGTTTTCAAATTGCTGCAATCCAAACTCTATTGCATTTCTTGGATGTTTCAACTGTTGATCATATTGACTTACACTGTGTAGTCCGCCTTGAGTCTAAGTGAGAAAGATGGACTATAAATAATGGTAAGTAAGTAAGTAAGCAAGTGCTCTGACCTGGATAGCCTGGACAAGCTCAATTTCATCAGATCTGGGAAACTAAACAGAGTCAGCCTTGATTAGTAATCAGATAGGAGATCTCCAAAGAAGACCAAGGTTTCAGATGCAGGCAATGGCAAACCACCTCTGTTAGTCTCTTGCCCTGGGGGTCACCATAAGTCAGCTATGACTTGATAGCATTCTCCACCACTGTAAGTAAGTAAGTTAGTAACTAAGTTATTTCAGGTATGCAATTAAAAATAAAGCTTGCATGATATTCAAATACACATCCAGGAAATAAATTCAACTTAGGGTGCATATTTGTTTCATATTTACTTGCTCGTTTATGATCCAGATTTGATTTCCGTTTTAGGAAAAGATATGTACTACTAGATTTGCAGGTGCAGACTGGTTCATAGGTTTCCATTTCTAATAATATGTGAAAGGTATGGTTGAAGCTTATTTTCTGTCTTTCTGTCCACATTCAATTTGTTTCCACAATGCTTTTTTAGAGACTGCCAGACTGCTTTCATAAGCTGAATACCTGAACACCATCTCAATAAAAAGACTTTTCCCAAAATGGGATTTCTAAGTTGTTGTGACATTTTGTGAAACAATAGAATGCAACTGATGCAGGTAGATGCACCCCATAAAGCGGAGAGATTTAAAGAGATGTTGTTTCCAGAACTTTAAAAAAAAACACATTCATGAAAGCTTTCTTTTAAAAGTAACTTTAAAATTCTATTTAAACTCCTTCACTTTAAAAGATTTCTACCTGAATGCTTACTGATTTTATATGAGCAGCGTTTTCTCTACCCATGAGGAACAGAAAGAAGAACATAACACTGAAATTATATATTTTATTGTTCTGATTTATGAATATGGAGACTTTTTTGCATTACCCACCTTCTTAGGATGGCAAGAGGTCTGTTTTAGCCCAATCAATAATTGTAAATCATTACAAATGATTCCAGGTTTTATTTCATCCACTTTTATTACAATGCCTTGCCATCTGCCATACATATTTGGGCTATTACACTAATTTACTTTGCAAGGACTAATCACGGAGTCAAAAATGTCAGAGGCCAATTGATTAAAGCTATTTGCCCTCCTGAACTTTTCCCTCTTCCAGCCAGGAATACTCTGCTGAGATGCTGAGCTAAACTGATAATGGAATCCCATTTCTGGAAATAAATAAGAAGTGCATGATTTTAAGTGTTCATAAATATAGAACTGTATTTTAAGCCTTTAGTGATGGAGGGAGTAAAGGAAGGCTGTAAGCACTATTAAAATGACAGCTTTTGCCTTATCACAATGCCTATGGGACCAGGCAGTTATTTTTCTTAAAAGAGAAAAGAGAATACAGGCTTGACATTTCAGTGATAGCCCTGCTTAACAATAGTTGCATATATATTTTTCTTAATGTATATGAGGTTAAATAGATAGTATGATGTCCATATTCCTTCTAAAACAATCAATTAGGAGGTGGAGTATACATAGTTTAATACATAATACAAATTAATATATCTTATGACAGTGGATTCAACAAGTTTATTATTTGTTTTGTGAAGACATACTTTCTTCTTCAGACCTGATTCTACTGGCCCTTGGGTTCTATATTTATTTATTTATTTATACTCCACTTTTCTTCCCAGTGGGGACCCAGGTGGCTTACATAATTCTCCTCTCCTTCATTTTATCCACACAACAAGATTGTGAGGTAGGTGAGGCTAAGAGTGTATGACTAGCCAAAAGAAGCTCTCATGACAGAGTGGGGATTGAAACCTGGTCTCCAAGATCCTAGTGCAACACTCTAACAACTCTGTATACATTCTCCAAGGCTAAGTCCTCCTTCAACATTGTATGGTGGATGAAAGCACGGCAGGCCATTTGATTGCCCCCCCAGTCGGAAGAATGAGACAGACACAAGGCATTTAGAACTAAGGGCTGCTTTATTAAATTCAATATCAACTTTAAACTGTGGCAAAGGCAAACTGGCAGTACAGGTCAAGCCACAGTGTCACACCGAGACCTCTGCCTTGACCTGTCTGGGTGACCCCCACTGTGTTGGGCTATGGATGACAGGATATAGCAGACAGATCCCTGGCCCATTTGCAGTAAGACACAGGTACTTAGTCAAATGGATTTTATTCAGAAATCAGATCTTTTCTATATTCAGGTCCATAGGTCTACTTAGGAGCAAGACAAGCCTCTAAGCAACTTGAGTAGAAAATTGACAGGAATGACAACATGGGAAAAATACATCTCTTTTCTAGTTCACTTTTCCTCCCCCTCCCAATTCTAAACAATCTTTTGCCACTCTTTCTTTGTGAGAACATTGTACATATTTGTGATATCATGATGCGTTGCTAGGAAGAAAGACATATCATAGTGTGAGAGGAAATACAAGGTCATAAACATTGGTGTACAACAGATAGCCACCTGTGAAAGCCTGAGAAATAGAGCACTAGCAAAAGGAAATTGAGTTACATCAGGATCATGTTTACAATAACTGGACTAAGCTTCAGAATCAGAATTAAAATTGGCATGGATGAATGGGTACAGACATACATAACACACTGCCCAGGGCATGAGCCATTCCTGGAATGCCCGCAACCCAGCCAGCCAGGTAAAGGGTTCCCTCCATCAAGCTCCTAAAGCCTCAGCCGTACAGCATGAGGGAAGGACTTGCACCTGGGGTTCCCTGGAGGCGGTCTGCACAGGTGGTGGTAGCCATGAAGCATACCATCCCTCTTGACAGACCCCATTTCCCCAATGATGGGGAATTGCCAAAGGGAGTGCTCACCAGCCAGCTCCCTATTCCCCAACTTTCTCCTACTGGGACAACCTACAAGGCACCACTCCAGAAATTGCCTCAAACCCCTGCTGCAGCACAAGGTAGGCAAAAAACCCCTTCCCCTACTTGCCAATCAGGGTAATGGGTAAAAATTCCTATCTGGCTCTAAAACAGCAGCTAGCTAATCCTGCACTGAAACAGGGTGAGGAAGGTGGGCCAAACACGCAGAGCAACTGAAAGCTCAGGGGCGGAGACGTCTTCTAAGCTAAGTGTCTCCACCCCCGGCTTATACCCGGATGATCGGGAAGACAGTCTGCCTCCTCCTCCTCCTGAGGAGGCAAACTTCAGCCCCTGGCTTAAGCCGCTATGCGGCAGCCAGGAAAGGGCCATATTCCCCCCTGCCTCATTCCAGTTTTTCTCCAGGAGCTCAGGAGCAGGGGAAGAGCAGCAGCAGATTCTTCCACTGTCGCTGCAGCTGTAACTTCACCAATGCAGCGGCTTTCTCCAGAGCAGCTCCCCGGGAGCAGGACGCCCAGGAAGAAAGTAGGAGCTGCCCACCCCCAAACAATCATTGGGAGTCTTCTTGTCCAGCAGGATTGTGACTGGAGGAACGATTTGCAAATGCTGCTGCTGCCGCCAGCTTTCTCTGGCTCTTCAGGCAGCGATTCTAACAGAGAGGGGAAGGACACTCAGACTTCACTTCCCAGGAAAACTTGCGAGAACAATCAAGTGTTCTCCATGTGAAAAAAGTCACTTGTAGCTTGGCTCACTGATTATATTTCAGAACACAAGTGCACATTTAGATATTGCTACAGCTCTGTAATTTTTAAATAGATAATCTTCCGTTTTGTGCAGCTTGAAGACATTTCTCTTTTCCTTATAAATGAAACTGTGAGCAATCTTTTTACTATCTTTTTGTTAAAGTTTGATATAAATGTCAGAGCCCAAATTGCCATAAGACTTAAATCTAGTCCAAGAGCCACCAATTGGCTATCTAGTAAATAAATACATACACATAACTTTTTGCTAGTAGAAGAGGGAAATATCCAACAGTGAGCTAGTACAAAGGCCCTGCATCTCAAGCTCACTGATGAAGAGACAGTATTTACTGTATGTTCCAGTGATGTTTTTTATATAATATGTATCCAGGGCATCAAGCCCAGTGAGTCCTTTTGTGGGGCAAGCTTAAGGCAAGGTTCAAGCGCAGGCGAAATACACAACAACTTTGTTGGATTAAAAACAGGCCACAACTTTATTGGTTACAGAAGAGGAAAAGAGCTGGGCCTGCCACTGCCATGCCTGGTCCAAGATCCCTTATGGGGATCCCCATCTATGGGGAAACAGTGCCTGCAGGCCCTGCTTCCCCCAAAGGGATCGGTGCCCAACGTCCAAACTACCAACCCCAAGTTGTGACAATTTTATCTTAACAGAGAGACTGTTCCAACGAGTCCCATTATTTAACAAAGGGTTTCAACAGTATGCTAGGCATTAACAATGACAGCTAACCCTATGCTAATACAAAGCCAAACTTGACAAAAATGGAACATAAAAGACACTTAAACAAGCAACTGGAACAATAGCAGAGGGTGGGAGGGGTTCGCAGTTCCGGAGCCGACTGACGGGCTCCCGCTCTGGCCCCAGCTTTTATGTGTTGTGGGAGGACCTGAGGGAAAACTTCTTCCGTCAGGTCCAGCAACGGTCCCACAATTGAATACCCAGCCAGCATCATTGATTGGCTGGCTGGGGATTGCAACTGCACAGCCCTAATTAGAGCCATGCATAACAGAGCCAGGGCCGACAGGGAAGGAGCCACTCCTGCTTCTCTCTTCCCAAGCCTGCAAGCCCCACAAACACCAGACCCAGTAAGAGCAGGTCTGGGGGCTTGCGGGGCAAGCTTAAGGCAAGATTTAAGCGCAGGAGAAATACGCAACAACTTTGTTGGATAAAAAACAGGCCACAACTTTATTGGTTACAGAAAGGAAAAGGAGCGTTGGCAGCGTAGGGCACAGATCCCAGCATTGGGTGACCCGCCTGCCAGCCGATGACCCTCTCACCCCCTCAGCCCGCCTGCTGAAGGGGGACACCCCGGGATGATGCTTGAGGGGTCCACACCGGGCAGAAGCCTCTGTGTGGCTCCTCCATCACCTGAAAGCAGGCATGCCTTGACAGCCCCCCAAGCTGGGCCTGCTGCTGCCATGCCTGGTCCAAGATCCCTTATGGGGATCCCCATCTATGGGAGAACAGTGCCTGCAGGCCCTGCTTCCCCCAAAGGGATTAGTGCCCAATGCCCAAACCACCACTGGAGCCACGAAATGGCTCCCCACCAAAGCTCCTAATCCTGCAACTAACACAACAAACCATCCCGGACATCCTGTAGCCATATGTCCTGACCCCAGCTGGACAGGTGCACTCCGTCCGGATGATACAAGGCTGAAATCCTGAAAGAAATGCCAGGGTGACATATAACCAGTCCCCCATTCTCCCTAACAGTTTGTCCCACCTTTTTGGATAGCCACCTGCGGGCCAAGTCCACCCTGGAGTTATTCCAGGCTCCCCTCTAAGTGCAATGCTCAAGCAGTGCAGACCAAAATAGCATCATATTCGCATAATGATCCCTTAACAAACCCAGATCCCATAACATGCCCTGTAACACTTCCAACTTTGTTCTTCTGGGCAGGTTATTTTCCCCCAGCTGCAATACGACCACATCCAGTGGTCCCTCATGCTCGGTGAGGCATTGAAAACGAGGCATCAGTGAACCCCAGGTCGTCCCTCTCAATCCAATCCACTTTATGGTGACAAATTCTCCAAGGCCCAAATCACGTTCCCAACTGGATGCCTTGGCATAGTGGGCCACCCAGAAAACGATGCTGTGACCCATGATCCATACCCGCCTGCAATGACCAGAAAGAGCTAAAAAGAAGACGGATTAAGTACCAGCTCCGGCCTGAGATACGTTCTGTAACAGCTGGACTGCCAATGGCCAATGGCCTGCACATGACCAGGAGGCAATTAGAGGCCTCAGTGGCGGCCCCTATCCAAAAAGAGTGAGCTCCAAAATCCTGGGCTGGCAAACCAGCATTTTCCAAGGCCAAGCGCAAAACACTGACAAACTGGAAATGTTCACAGGGATGGGGGTCCCATCCCTGTGAATGAAAAAGAAACTCCCAACCTTGGGGTGCACACCCATGTATGCCGTCAGAGCCCATAAAGGGCAGGGTCCAGAGTCAGACCCTCCCAGGGGAATCTGGGTCCCTTTCCCCCATTGATCAATCTTTGAATAACAGAGATGTATGAGAACACCACTGCTCAGCAAAGAAACATCCCCAAACTTGAGGGCCCAACCCACTACCTCTTGACGGGAGCCTGCCACCAGCTCCCCCACCCCGAACACGCCAAAAAAGGCCAAAGTGAACGCTGCCTCGAAAAACAGTGCTTCAAATGATGAATGGCAGACGCTCACAAGTTGTCGAAGAAGCCCCTTGAGAATTGAATATGTAGTGGGCCGACAGGTATCGGGGGAGGGGGGCAATGCACCGCCACCCTTCAATTGCCCTGTGAGCCACATAACTTGCATAAGGATCAGGCAGACAATGTGCCTTACTAAAAAAGGAAATGGCGACTAGGTGGCATTTAATGGTTCTAGGGGCAAAATCCCTCTCTCGAAGGTGAGCCAAATAGCGAAGCACCAGAACCTCTGAAGCAGGAAGCCTACCTGACCCACCCCACTTAACAGAAATGGCCAAAAAACTGGACAGGGCCCTGTGGTATGCCCGCAATGAAGATGGAGCCACAGACACCAATACTCCCTGCACTATGGAACGTTCCCAAGGTTCCAGAGGTCCTCTGGGAATGGATCCGGGTCCCGATATGCTTCTGGTGCCAAGGCAAAGAACCACTCTCTCTGGAAGCGAGATAATGCACCTGCGATGCCATTATCTGTGCCTGCTATGTGTTTTACAGAGAAACAGATATTACTTTTCAGGCACACCAGGACAAACCTGCGTACCAGACGCACAACCCACTCATAGATGCAGAGGAGTTAGCTGTGTTAGTCTGTGGTAGCAAAATCAAAAAGAGTCCAGTAGCACCTTTAAGACTAACCAATTTTATTGTAGCATAAGCTTTCGAGAATCAAGTTCTCTTCATCTGACGAAGAGAACTTGATTCTCGAAAGCTTATGCTATAATAAAATTGGTTAGTCTTAAAGGTGCTACTGGACTCTTTTTGATTTTACAACCCACTCAGAGCACAAGGATTGCTTATTCAAAACCTGGACAATGGCTATGTTGTCACACCAGAATACCATCCTCTTGTTCCTGAATTGCTCTACCCAGATGATGATGGCCACCAGAATAGGGCAGGCCAAGGCTGTGCACACTAGCGGGCGTTAAGGTAGATCCCAAAGCCCCCGCTGCCAGCGGCATCAGAATGAACCTGAAGTGCCGGAGATGCAAGCCATGCGTCCTGCCAGAAGGACAACCCATTGTACTGGGATACGAAGTCTAGCCAAACCATCAGGTCTTCCCTCATGCCCTTAGTAACCCCGACGTAGTGCCATGGGGAAGAGACCCCGCACATGGCCCGAGCCAGGCGAGAACAGAAGGGGCGGCCTGGGGAAACTACCCGACAGGCATAATTGAGATGACCCAAGAGTGACTGCAACCCCTTTAGTGTGGTTTTGGGCCAATCCAAAGTGCCCCCAAACAAGCTCCCGCAACGCCAACAGCTTGTACCTGGAGAGCCCGGAGCATGTCACCACAGAGTCCAGCTCAATCCCCAGATAGGTGAGCTGGGAGGCAGGACCCTCCGTCTTTTCCCCCGCCAGAGGGACCCCCAACTCCAAGTCAAGGGCCTGGAAACTGGCAAGCCTGTCGGCACACACTGAACCCCCATGGGGCGCTGCCAGGAGGAAGTCATCCAGGTAGTGCGTGACCTGAGGGCACCTTAATCGACCCTTAGCAGCCCATTCAAGGAAGGTACTAAATGCCTCAAAGGCTGCACAAGTGATAGAACAACCCATGGGCATGGCTTTGTCCACATACCAGGCACCCTCAAACTTAAAGCCTAGCAAGCAAAATTTGTCCGGGTGTACAGGCAGCAACCGGAAGGCAGACTGGATGTCGCACTTAGTCATAAGGACTCTGGTGCCACAAGACTGAACCAAGTGCACTGCATGATCGAAGGACGCATAGCGCACGGAGCAAAGCTCAGGTGGAATGGCGTCATTAACAGAGGAACCCTTTAGGTAAGAAAGGTGGTGAATAAGGCAGTATTCACCCGGGGCTTTCTTAGGGACCACCCCCAAGGGCGACACCTGTAGATTAGGAAATGGGGGTGCCTCAAAGGGGCCTGCGATCCACCCAGCTTTGAGCTCCTTGGCCAGCTAGCCGGCAACAACATCCGGCATCTCCCTGGCAGATTTTAAATTGCCGCATCTCATTTATTGGTACCCTGGGACCAATAAATGGGATGCGGAAACCAAAATTAAACCCTGCCCACAAGGAATCTGCTGCTGATCTGTTGGGGTAGTGATCCAAGAGGGGGTGCAAAGCCTCTCGAATGGGAGAGGGAGCAAGGGCCAGCCCTGAGGAATCCATGCTACTTACCACCGGCTGTGAGCTGGGAGGCAGTGCTATTGGAGCTGGCAGAACCTCCCTCCTTTTGGGCACCTGCATTGGAGGGCCAGCCCCCCTGAAAGGGATGATTGGAGCACCCTCAGGAGCAGGAGGAATGAGGATGGGACCCATAGCAATGCTCACACAAGTGATCAAATTTGCAGCGAGTGCACTGGCACTTGCCCTGATTATATTCCCAACAGACTGCTCTCCTGTCCCTTCTAGTGCACCAACGCCACTGGTGAGAGGAATCAGCCCTGCCCCGCATACCAACCTGGGGCCCAATGTTCGAGACCCCCTACTAGAATGCCTACGGGCAGCCCAAGAAGGGGTCATGGGAACATGAGAAGCCACCCCCCAGTAATCCCAATCCGAGCCCTATCCCCCTCCTCTGAGGATGATTCACTCGAGGAAGTAGTTATATCCGAGTCGTCCCTGCGCTTCGATGCCCGTTGGGTCTTTTGCTTCTTCTTCCTCTTTTTTGCCACTGGGCGTTTCCTGGTGTCTGGGCTGGAGGACCCACCACCGTATGGCGAAGAAGCCCGTCGCCCACTTCTGGAAGGCCCCTTCCACGCCGGACTCGGGCTCATTTCATGACCTGGAGAGTCCCCAACCTCAATGGCCGAGGACCCCCCCCCCCCTCCGAAGAGCCAGAAGCCTCCATCAAATCCACCCGTTCCTGCAGCTGCTGAAGTGCCTTGGAAATGCCCCGCAGCAAGGAGCTCTTACATGAAGTGACGTGAGGCCTCAGTGACCTAACAGGGGCGGCTTTCTGGCCTGTCCGGGTAGCGGCAGAATGCTACCCAGCCCCTGGCCGTGGCCTGGCCGAACAAACCTCAGCTGGCACCTGAGCACACCTTAGAGCTCCCGAGGCAAGCCTGGTGGCAGGCCTTGCCCTCCTAACAGATGGGCTGGCATGTCTGGCTGCTCTAGGAACTCGAACCGCACCAGCCCTGTCCCATGGTGTAACAGCCACCTCAGGTCACACATGGTCCCCATCCGTTTGTGAGCTGCTCCCTGTACCCCGCATCCTGCCCCTTGTAGAGGGTGGTGTACAGACCCTCAGGGCGCTTCCCCCATGTCAGGGCTGTCTTTTATCACCTGCCTTGGCCTTACCACGGGGTAGCCCCTTAAGGGCCATCACTGCCCTCTTAACGGGCATGATGCCCACTGCCTTATGCCCACCTGTGAGGGAGGCAAGGGCTTGGGCTTTACGCATGGCCTGCAACCAGGCAGTGCCTGGGGACTAAGCATGGCCTTCAGGAAAGGCTGGGGCTGTGAACCGTATAAGAATGGCTTGGGCCCAACCTCCAGGTCTTAAAAACAGAGCCCTTGGCCTTATGACGTGGCCTGGGCCTGCCAACCGGGCCTTTAGTGGGTGAGGCCCCAAGCCTGGGAAACCTGCCGGGTACTTCCCTAGCATGGTGAGCGTGCTGCACCCTTCCCCTGTGTTCCCCCAACTGCAGAAAATCCCACACCCTGCACTGCCTGTTTAAACCCGGCCCTCAGGCGGCTACGTGGGCTGCGTGGCTGACCCACCTACCTTCGAGCCAACGCTGCCTTGAACGGGGAAATTGTCTCCCCACTGGCCCGCTCCAGGCTGCTGCAGCAAGGCGTGGGCAAGGCCAGCCAGCCGCCACGGTCCCCAAGCCTGCTGGGAGTCCAGAGCTGCGAATCGGTGCAACTGCTCCATTCGCAGTTCCGGAGCTGACTGACGGGCTCCAGCTCTGGCCCCGGCTTTTATGTGTTGTGAGAGGACCTGAGGGAAAACTTCTTCCCTCAGGTCCAGCAACGGTCCTACAATTGAATGCCCAGCCAGCATCGTTGATTGCCTGGCTGGGGATTGCAACCGCGCGGCTCTAATTAGGGCCACGCATAATGGAGCCGGGGCTGACAGGGAAGGAGCCGCTCCTGCTTCTCTCTTCCCATGCCTGCAAGCCCTGCAAACGCCGGCCCCAGTAAGAGCGGGACCGGGGGGCTTTTCTCACCCTGGCAGGGTAAAGCTGTCAGTACTGATGGTTTGTTTGGCCTGTAAAGTACAATCACAGATAAAAAGCCTCTTTCCAGTTAATTATTGTGATGTTTTGGTAACAGTTAAGACTGCCCTAGTCCAGGATTTGCTGATGGAAGGGAGAGAGGGAAGAAGGAAGTTGTGGTAACTGCAGCTAGAGAGAGAGAAGGAAGTTGACTGATTAAAACTGTGCCTCTGTTTTCCTATCACAAGACTGGTTCTCACCTGGAAAAAACCAAACAACTCGAAATTATTGGAGACAACTCAGTATCACAAGATTAAAAGGCACTCCCGGTGCGCGCCCGCGCGCCTACCCGGGTGCCTCCATTTGCCCTCATGCACGGAGGGGAGCGGACAGCTTTCCCGGGCATCCGGGTGCCTGTCGGGGGCGGGGCTTGTAGCCGTTATAGGCTTCCCCGCCTTTCCTCCTCCGTGCAGTCCTCGGGCAAGCTCGTGGAGGGAGGACGTGCGGCCGCGACTGCTCGCATCGGGCCTGCACGCCTGGCCGGCGCTGTTTGCGTCGACTCGACTGCTCCGGCTTGGGCCGGCGGGCTTTGGGGCTGCTCTGCTCGCCGGTGCTTTTGCACGGCGGCGACGGCGGGTTCCTCTGCGGGCTTCCCTTCTTGGCGGCGCCGGCGGCTGGGTTTTTTCAGTGGAGCCTTCCGGCATCGAGGCAGCGTCAGGGCAGGAGCCTCCTTCGGGGCAGCGCTGCTTTTCCCGGCGGCGTTGCCTCCGGACCTCCGCCGCTGCGCCTCACCTTCTCCGGGCCTGCAGAGGCTTACGGAGTCACGATAAGTGGGGCATTTGAGGGACGGGGGAGAGGTTTCGCGTTTGTGGCGCCTGAAGGGGGTACTTTTCGGAGTCTGTTTCTGCCTGTCGCCCCCCCCCCATCTTTTCCCCAGGCTGATACTCTTCCAAGGGTGCTTGCTGGTTTACCCCCCCTTCCTTTGGGTAGGGAGCTGGTTCCTGGCGGGGCTGGCTGTTATATAAGGGGTGGTTTCTTGATTTCTGCTGCCCTGAGTATTTAGGGGCTTTGAGGGCCTCGTTTCTCTGCAGCCTCAGTTGGTAGGCTAGGGGCAATTTAGGTTTCTGGGGCTCCTTTGGGCTTCCCTGTCAGTATGCCTTACAAGAAGGGTGTGGGGACTAGCAAAGGCAAGCAGCCTGCTAGGCGCCCTGCTGCCAAGCAGCCATTGCCTGCACCTTCCTCGGATGAGGAGGACGTGGAGGCTGCTAGGCAGGAGATCTTGGCCAAGTTGGCCGCTCTTGAAAATGCTGGTGGTGGCTCGTCTAGGCAAGTGGCTGGGTATCGGGCTGGCCGAGCGTCTAAAAGAGTTTCCCAGGCCACTTTTCAACGGGAGGTCCTCACACGTCTCTCTGCTTTGGAAGGCTCGGCAGGTGGCGACTCTGGTGAAGGGAGGAAGCAGCACGAAGACCGGGAGGCCATAGGGACCACTGCGCAAGTGGAGGAGGAGGAGGTCGCTGAGGTGGCTGAGATGCCTCCAATAGCAGTTGCAGTGGATCCGTCTGATCAGGAGGGTAAGTCTCCCGCACCACATGCATCACACTCTTGGCCCTGGGGGCCTATTGGTTCAGCTGCCAATCCAGTTGGTTGGGGATCCCAGTTTGTACACGCCCCGGCTGCTGGGTCGGCTATTTGGCCTGGACCCTCCTACCAGCAGCAGCCGGTTGGGATGGGCCAATTGCAGCCCTGGGGTCAACAGACCCTATCAGTGCAACAGGGGTTTTCTCCTTGTTCAGCTCCAGCCACAGCCGCGCCCTCGGCTAATGCTGTTTGCGGCGTTCAACCCTTTGGGCAACCCCAAGGCTTTTGGCCTACCTATCAAGTGGGGCCTTACTATCAACCTACTCCCCTTGGGGCTTTGCCATACAGGGCTACTCCGTTTGGGGATACAGCGCTCCCCTTGGGAGACCATTTGACACCGGCTACCAGGGATAAGATCCTGCGTGGCGAGTTTGTTGATGTCTTTACCCTTCTTTTTCGGGAGTTGGAAAAGAAGGATAAGGAGGAGATGGATGAACGCGACAAGGAGAGGCTTAAAAGACGCAAAGTTGACCGTACCTGGGCTAATTGGCTTCCTGGTATGCTGATTTATGCCGGGGTTATTGCCCGGGCTCAGCCTCAGAGGGCATCCTCCTTGTTTCAATATATTGATATTGTGTACAGGGGATATACGGACTTCGTCGGTGCTGCTTGGATGCAGTACGTCGAAGAATTCCGTATGCGAGCCGCTGCCGATCCCACGCTACCTTGGGATCGGATCCACCAGCAGCTCTGGCTTCAGTTGATGGCCCCAGCCAAGCCCAATTTGGGCGATAGGGCGGATAGTGGTCATTTGTTGCAGAGACTTAGCACCCCTTCTGGTACCCGCGCCTCAGCGGGGCAGTCGGTTCAGCCCCGGCTGCTTTGTTGGGAATTTGCATACCAAGGCGTGTGTGCTAGGAAGGGGTGTGGGTTCAAGCACGAGTGCCCGCGTTGCAGGGGTTCCCATTCCTTCTCTGCCTGCCCCCGCCCCAAGCCTCGGGGGGGAGGTAGGCGCCCCGGGGGTGGGTCAGCTCAGTCTGCGGCTGACAAAGGGTCCTACCCCCATAAATCTGAGAACACTGGCTAATCTTTTGCGGGGGTACCCAGATCGCGCAGCGGCGCAGTACCTGTTAGATGGTTTTACACACGGCTTCCGCATTCCCTTTCAGGGCCCTCGGGCCCCTTTCATGTCGTCAAATTTACGTTCAGTGAGCGGCATGGAAGATATTGTTAGTCATAAAATTTCCAAAGAATGTGCTGAAGGGCGGGTTTTAGGCCTTTTCGCGGCTCCTCCGGTGCCTAACTTGAGGGTGTCCCCTCTGGGTGTAGTACCTAAGAAGACTGCGGGTGAGTATCGCTTGATACATCACCTGTCCTTTCCCAGGGGGGACTCCGTCAATGATGCCATTCCGGAGCATTTGTGTACTGTTCGGTACACGTCTTTTGACGAGGCAGTAAGGATGGTTCGGCACAATGGTCCGGGTGCGGAGATGGCGAAATGCGACATTAAGTCTGCCTTTCGTCTTCTTCCGGTTCACCCTGGGGACTTTGAGCTGTTAGGTTTTTCTTTCAATGGCCAATTTTATATGGATAGGGCACTCCCTATGGGGTGCTCGGTTTCCTGCTCGGCCTTTGAAAAATTTAGTTCCTTTTTGGAGTGGGCCTTCCGTCAGAGGCTGCGATGCCGTGACTCCGCCCACTACCTTGATGATTTTATTTTTTGTGGTCCCCGTGGAACGGGCCAATGCGCCCGGTTATTGGTGGGCTTTATGGCCTTAGCTGAAGAGCTGGGAGTCCCCCTGGCCCACGAAAAAACTGAGGGTCCAGCTCAGGTCCTTACGTACCTGGGGATTGAGATAGATACTGTGGCGCAGACTTTTCGTCTGCCATTTGCTAAGGTGGCTGATCTACGTGTGCGCTTGGTGGCGCTCTTGGGCAAGCAGAAGGCTTCTCTCCGCGAGCTGCAGCAGCTTGTGGGCCACCTGAACTTCGCATGTAAGGCCGTTGCGCCAGGACGTGCCTTTTTGAGGCGCCTGTGCGAGGCTATGTCTGGTCTTCGCCTTCCCCATCATAGGGTTAGGCTGTCGCAGGGGGTCAGGGAGGACCTCAAAGTTTGGGAGGACTTTCTCTCGTCATTTAATGGTGTTACGATGTGGCGAGAGGAGTTGCTGTTAGAGGCCGAGTTGCGGGTGGCATCGGATGCCTCTGGGGCCACGGGCTTCGGTGTCTTTTTCCGGGGTCACTGGTGCGCTGAATCCTGGCCGGCAGTTTGGCACACTGAAGGTATTACCAGGGATTTGACATTTTTGGATTTTTTTCCAATCTTGGTAGCGCTCTGGCTGTGGGGGGAGGAGCTTGCCAATCATGCGGTCCACTTTTGGTGCGACAACATGGCTGTTGTGCATGTGATCAATTCCCTCTCAGCCCGATCGCCCAGGGTCATGAGACTGGTCAGGCCATTCACGCTCTGGTGCCTTCGGCTGAACATTATGTTCAGGGCGAGACATGTCCCTGGCATTGATAATGGTGTGGCAGATGCTCTGTCTCGCCAGCAGATGGAGCGGTTTCGTCAGCTCGCCCCGGGGGCCGATGCCTTGCCATTCCCGATGCCACAGGAGTTGTGGAGTCTTGGAGGGACGAAGTCCGCAGAGCCATCCGTTTAGCCATCGCCCCTAGCACAAGAAGGTCGTATGATCGCACTGTGCGGCAGTTTGCGAGCTTCCGAATGGAGGCTGGGTTGGAGCAGAGTTGGCCCATTCCAGCAGAACATCTCATGCAATTTTGTGTTAACAGGAAGTTAGGCGGCCTGTCTGTAAAGTCCATTAGGGGGCTTTTGGCTGCCCTAGCCTTTGTTAGCAAGGCACGGGGATTTCAGGATGTGACTGGGGATTTCAGGGTGCGAAAGATGCTGGAGGGTTGGTCTCGGGAGGCTGGCTCTCGGTCTGACGCCAGGCAACCTATTTCTCCGTCCATCCTTAAGGGTTTGGGTGGCACCTGGCAGTCGGTTTGCTCTTCGGACTATGAAGCCGTGCTTTTCCACGCTGCTGCGCTTACGGCCTTCTTTGGAGCCCTTAGAATTGGGGAGTTGGTGGCTCAGTCCCGCACTGATTTGTCGCATCGTGCACTGCTTGTTCAGGACGTGCAGTTTGCAGGGGACGGTGTTTCCCTACGGATTAGGGGGTCCAAAACCGATCAGCACCACAAGGGGGCATTTGTTCGGCTTGGCTCCTGCGCTGATGCTGAGTTATGCCCGGTACGCGGGTTGCGTTTGTATCTCAAGAAGAGGGGCTCTGGCGAGGGTCTCCTATTTCGCCATTGTGATGAGTCCCCGCTAACTCGGTACCAGTTCTGGTCGGTTACCGGAAGGGCCTTGGCCAAGTTGGGTCTCGTGGGTTTCAAGTTTGGCACCCACTCATTTAGAATAGGGGCGGCTTCCACGGCTGCTGCAATGGGCTACCCAGAAGCGGCCATTCGCAGTGTAGGGCGGTGGCGATCGGCGGCTTACCGGGGGTATGTCCGTCCTCTGCCGGCCCCGTTGTGATCTGTGGCTGATTGTCTTTTCTTCTTCAGGTGCTGTTGTTCGCCGTGGGAGGTGTCGGATCCTCATCTGCGGACACAGCATGATCTTCTGGGCCGCTCATCAAGCCAAGAGGACCCATCTGGGGTCCCAGCTTGGCCTCAGTCGTTGGGCTCAGATCGAGTGGCAGGGCCGTCGGGGCCTACGTTGGCCGGGCCTGTTGCCTCTCTTGTTTGAGGGAAGATGTGCCCCTCCTCTGCATTTTTTGTTATTACATTTAGGTGGAAATGATTTAGGTTGGATCAAGGGCAAGGCCCTCACGCTGCAGGCGCAGGCTGATTTGAAGCTTATCGCTCAGCGTTGGCCGGGGGTTCTAATAATGTGGTCTGCCATCCTCCCACGTCGTGTTTGGAGGGAGGCTTTGGATCACGAGGGAGTCGAGCGGGCGAGGCGTAAGGCCAATAAGGCCATGTTCAAGGCTTTGGGTGCCGGGCTGGGGGTTTACTTACCCCATCCCCAGATTAGGGACACGTACGCTGACCTCTACAGAGGTGACGGCGTCCACCTGTCCTTTAAGGGCAATGAGATCTTTTTGACTGATTTGCGGCAAGGGTTGTGGTTGGCCCTGCAGGAGATGTGGGGCGTTAGGGCCTAAACAGAGGTTTGGCCCTAACGGTGGCAGGTTAGCTGGGGTAGGCAGAGCGGGCTGGTGAGCACCCGGTGGCACATCCTCATTGGTGGGGAATGGGGGTCTGTCTCGGATCGGCTGGCGGGCTTTACGGCTGCCAGCTGAGAGGGCAGACTGCCCTGGGACCCCCTGGAAAAGGCCTCCCCTCGGGCTTTACGGCTGGGGTGTATGGCGCTTTAAAGGGGGGAACCATTCGCCTGGCCGGCTGGGTTACAGCCATGCACTGTATGGCTCGCGCCTAGGGCAGGGGGTTGCTCGCCCATGCAGTACGAGGAGCTGGTCAGAGTGACCCCCTCGCTCGAACTGTACCGCTAGTTACATCCTTGCCGTGTTTAAGTTCCTAGTTCAAGCTTAGAGGTTATTTGGTCAATAAATGGCCCTATTTTACCCAAGCCTTGTGTCCGTCTCTTCTTTCCGAATATGGGGGCAAATAGATATAGCATCAAAGAAAGGAATACTATCAAAAGATGAATTAGAAAAGAAAGCAAACAAAACTGTACCCTGGTTTCCATATCTTCAGCTCTCACATATGGCCAAACAAATCCAATTAACAGAAATATTACACAAACCCAAATCAGACTTTGAAAATATGTTAGACCAATCAGGCCCAATTAGAAAAGGTTTTATTTCCAAAATCTACAAAATTATTATCTTGTAATCTGAGTGGCAGCCCTGGAACCCTTGCCACATAAGGACCCCTATTTTGACCCCCCCCCCTTTTTGGTTCTAACATGGGCTTGAAAATGAAGTCTGCATCCTGCTAAAGCTAACAGCAGTGGCTCATTAAGCAGCAGTGAGCCATGCTAAGGGCAATGAAGCCACAGTGAGCCATTAAGCAGTCCACCTCCGGCTGATTAAATTGGAGAATCTTTCTCCCCAAGGACTTTGGAGCATCCTCCCTGATTAAATTGAGACTAATGAATGACCCATGTCTCCAAGACAATGAGCAATGAACTGACCACAACTAGTTCCTCCTCTTATCTTAGTGACTGTATAGAAAGATTTCTACCTTTTCTTTAATCTTATTATTTGCCCAGCTTTAGGGCTGTGTTTCTCCAAACCTCCTCCAGGAAGCATTTTTAACTTTTATGCAAACCCAGAAAACTTCCCTATTCAATATTCCTACTTTAGTGATTCTCCAGAATTAGGTTTTCAGTTAGGTTTAATGCAGGGCTGGATCTATAAAGTGTTCACCCTTATTATAGACTCATCAACCTTTCAGAGACAGCCATCTGTCACTTCCAATCTTTCATTCACTTATCATCGCCTCACTTTATGACCAGAACATAGATCATGAAAATCCGTACTATAAATGTAGCCCTCAAATCCCCAATACTTTGCAGAAGTATTGCCCTTGTGTGGCACAAGTTCCTTGGAGACGCAAGCTGGTCACCATCTCTGCACTCCACTTTTCTGCTCTTCACATCAGGAATCCACAGGATTTCCACACAGGTCATATGCTCTCATTTGCCCCCCATCCTCCACCCCTTGTATTTCCTCATAAACAGGTAGCTGTTAGGGAAAGGTTATTGGTTTGTGCTTTGCAATCTCTCTCTCTCTCTCTCTTTCACTTCTTGTAATAGTTAACTTGGCTTATGTTATCTTAATTTTAAAAACTTTTCATTTTAAGAGTGCTTATTCCCTTCTTGTTATTCTGAATACTCTGCTGGATATACTGGTTAAAGATCCCCAAATAATACCCCATGGCACACGTGCTTGTTCTTTGCTGGAAAGGGGATGCCTTTGTTTATTAGGGTCCTTCACACTTATAGAAATTTGGGTAACAGAGCAGAAAGCCCTCCCAAATAATTCAGTTTTCCTGACCTCCTCACTCAGGCCATTCCATAAGTTGTAGGCTTCCACCAAGAAAGCATATGTTGATAGCATGTGGGTAGCAGCTGTCAATTTGCCTAACTGTGGGGTGGTATCTGCAGAATGCCATGTTTAAATGAATGAAGCTGTCGTGGCAGAACATAGGGAGAGAGGCAGTTGCACAGATAGGAGGATCCATGATGGGATTTGAATATGATAAACATGACCTCAAGTTGATTGATGGGTAGCCAATGGTGTGACTGCAGAATGGGAGTAAGATGCAAGCTCCATCTAGCTCCTGAAAGTAAACAGGAAGCAGCGTTATTAACCAGATGGAGTCTCCAAGTTGACTTTGTAGAGTACATTACAGTCATCTAGTTTTGATATAACTATGGCATCACGTTGTTCTCTTCTGGGACAACAAGATATTGGGATGTTTTCTTACCATACCACCACCTATCTGGTGATCTGGTCATGCCCTGAAAGCAGTTCCTCCAGCTAGCATTCTTAACAATTGCTGAGGTGACGCTTCATCACTCTGAGGCTGCCATCCGGCTGCCAAACACCCTTAGCTGTTGCCATGGAAACACCCCATGTCAACTTGCTTGTTTGGACTTGTTCAAAGAAACACCTTTCACAAAAATTCTTGGCCACCTATTAATGAAGGTGACTTTTTACAATAATAAGTAATATTAAAATTGACATTCAAATCTATAGATAATTTGGAAAGTTACTCAACTAACCATATCTCTAGATAACCATGTTCATACCACAAAATGAAAAATACCACCATGGCATCAATGAGATAATAGAATTTCCTGGATAAATTAGCTTTTAGATATTCAAAGCAAATCAACACAATATTCTTATATAATTCAAGCAAAAATAATTGCCCAAGTTGGTCTGCAGTTTAGAATAGACATGGGCACGATCCAAAAAATAATCCCAACTTAGCTGATCGTGATTCCGCGGCAGTGCCGAACCCAGGTACCCGAACCTCACTGATCAAGTCCCGTTTCCGATACAGAATCGGGAATTGAGAATCAGGAATTGGGAAGGCCGACGCGGGAGGGTGCCCAGCAGTTTCCAGCGCTAAAGGAATGGTGGGTGAGGAGGATGGCGGCCGCCGGGCCCGGCAGGCCCATGGAGGCGGCGGCAAGCCGCCTCCCCTCAGGGGGCGGGGGGTCTGTCCCCCGGTACTGTCACGGGGGGGGGGACCAGAGGAGATAGCTCCCTATTCCCTAATTCCCTATCCACTGAAGCCCAAAGCTAAAGCTCCCCCCCTCTCTCTTGCGCTTTCTCTCTCCAAAAGCGGCAAGCGAGAGCTCGCCTCTGTCCCACTCCACCCGTGAGCGGAAAGTGAAACTTAGTTGCGCAGCACATGGCTATTTATAAAGCCTGGGTCTGCTACACAGGAGGGCTGTGTTTGGCCGTAAGAGCTGCCTCTCAGGCTTTGCAGGGATGAGATGTGAGTGCCCATGGCTACAGAAGAACACCCCCTTCCCCCGCCCTCCCCTCTCTTCTCCCAAATGGATGAGATGGGTGCGCGCTTTTCTGGCTGCTCCGTGGTTGGAAGGAAGCCCTGCTGATCAAGGAAAGCTGGGCTTCCATTCGTGTTTCCAGGGCGACAGAAGGAGGGCAAACAGCTCCGGCATTCCCCAGGATCCGTTTCCACGGGGCTCCGTTCCCTCGGGAACAGATGACTGGCGCCAGACTGTCTGCAGACTGCAATCCCGAACGTAAACCGATCGATCCGATCGAGACCCGATAGAGCACCCTACCCAAGCGCTGAACCGAGAGCCGTGGACGGAACCGATCAGCCCGGTCCCGATGGCGCAAACGCCAAAATCGGGGCAATTTTCAGTCCGTAATTCCGATCGTGCCCATGTCTAGTTTAGAAAGAACAGTTATTTTAATTAAATTATAAATATTTGGGTCTTGCATAAAGAAACGGCTTAGATGTCTTCACATTCTTCAGACACAAAGCAGCAGATTAAAAATATGTAGGAAATGAAACTATAATAACCAGAGGGTGGAGTGTCTCTCTATGTCTAGTTCAATTCAGATCTCACACAAGGAATAAACAAGAAGGTTGACAGGCTGGCTGCCTGGACTGCAGTTCCCTCAAAGATATGCACTGAAAGGTTTTGATGCTGCTCAGGGCTTTTTTTTTTTGCCAGGGCTCATCAAGGTTCAGTTCCAGAATATACTTTTCAGTACCAAGAATGAATCCTGGAGTATGTGCAGAAATAACACAAAATGTCTTTGAGAGATAAAGAGGTCATTTGACCCATCCATAAGTAAGCACAGAATGAGTGCCCATTCATTTAGGATAAGGGGCAAAGCTTCTAGTAAGATGGTGTTATTTCCTGGATGTGGGGAGGATGGATGAGCACTAGTACTCCCCCCCTCCTCCCTCCCTCCCTCTCCCCTCCCCCCCTCCCCCTCCTCCTAAATTCATGGATGCTCTCTGTGTTATTCTATCAATTCTTTACAAAGAACCTGTGGGCAGTTCCTTTCTTTCTTTCTTTCTTTCTTTCTTTCTTTCTTTCTTTCTTTCTTTCTTTCTTTCTTTCTTTCTTTCTTTCTTTCTTTCTTTCTTTTTCTTTACTCCTCTGACCTATAGGTCTTAAGTAGTATTTATTAAACATGACTAGGAATATATGAGAAAGGAAGAATTCAGGCCAGTAAGGGTCAAAAACACAGCTACAAAAAGGCTCTTTAACTGTCTTTTTCTTAGGCCAAGTGTAAGCTGCTACAACTTTCAGACCCAGGAAATTGTAGGCTAATACTATTAACTACTTGGTTCAGGGACCCCAGATTGGATTGGGTAGACACACATTTCTTGTGTTCACAATAAAATGCTTACTTATCATTAGTTCAGGCTATCAGACAAACTGGATCTGTGGTTGGTGGTTAACAGGATAGCAGTATCATACTTGAAGTAAAACCCAACACTGAAGGCATGAACATGGAGAATAATATTTCTCACTCTAAGGTTGGTTTTAAATTTTCAAACTTGGAAATGTGTGCCTTTACTTTTTAAAGACTATCTTCAACATTATAAGGACATTTAGGTGCTTTCTCTGATGCTGTATATTATTGGAAAAGCAATAGCAGTGGGTTAAACTACAAAAAGAAGAGAGGTATTTAGAGGGTTAATTCGGTTCTGAAGTTGTCCCATAGATAGGCAATGTATGTTGCCTAGCATCTGATTGGGCCTAGAAGTTAATCTTCTAGTTTGTTTTACTTACTCCTCTTGCTGCTTGCCCCGGCACCCCAAATGTGACACACCAGAATAGATACACAGACATTACTAAGTAGGGGCAACTAGATGTTTATTGTAGATCGGAGAATGGCAGGCCCCTGTGGATGCAAATTAATGGCAGATTCAGCCACATGCTGGCTCTGGGGGCCTCTGCACTCACTCAGATGAGCCTAATAATGGGGCATAACTGTGGGCAAGGTGTTATGTCGCTGGGTGAAGGCCTCAAGTTCACTTCAGCTGTCAGTGACCTTGGATCTGGAGGAGGGGGGAGTTCTCATACACTATATTTTCCCACTAGGCTGCAAAGGAAATTCAGAGTGACATTAAAGTCAATGAACTTATACTTGAGAAACTTTCCATAGGATTTCACTGCCAATCTAGCTTGCAGGCAGACAGTTGCAGATCTTTGCTATAGCTACGATTGTCCTAGTTTCTGCCTTTCTTAATGAGATCTCCTTGCTGTGTGCCCAGTGTTTGAATTGTAATTGACCTGTGTTCTGTCTTCGTTTTTTGTATTGGTACTGAAATATTTGTTTTCCTTCTGCTTTTGAGATACATATAATGTTTCAGGACCACATCCTTAGAGAGATCACTCTCAAGGTTTAGAGGAGCATAAAAAATGTTCTTATATGTTCTTCTCCACTCTTATAGTGGAGTCCCCAATCATGCAGAAATTGGTTGCACCTGAACTACAACCTGCAGGCACCATAACTGATTGATTAGAGTATACAGCAACATTGCTGGTATGAAAAGGACCTCAATCCATTGCTCAGAGAACTCACATACAAACCTGCATTGTCAGACCCTTGGTCTACTTTTTAAACTGGAGATGCTGGGGATCAAACCTGGGCTCCTCATCAAGTCTGCCCCACATTGTTACCCTGGTGTATAAGTTAAGGAAATTAGGGCCTATTCCAGGCGGCCCCCCGCCTCGCTAAACGTCGCGCGTCGTCGCACGTCGTCGCGCAGAAAACGTGAAATATCGAGTTTTCTCGCACGAGTTTTGCGCGACATCGCATTTTCTGCGCGATGACGCGTGACGTTTCGCGAGGCGGGGGGCCGTCTGGAATCGGCCTAGGTTCACGTTTCTTAACACTCTCAGCCCTGTATCCAACTTCTGGTTGTTTACAAATTTCTTTAACCCATTCCCTATTGCATTATTTACTGATGGCCCCATTCTGTTGATTGTATTGACTTACACTGTGAAATCTGCCTTGAGAAAGGCTGACTATAAATACTGCAAACAAAATAAAATAAACAGAAACTCTGCAAGGTTTTTAAAACAAGAGATGTACAGAGTTGGTTTGCCATGCCTGCCTCTGCAAAGCAACCCTGGGGGGCCCACCTACTTAGCTTCAGAGATCTAAGATCAGGCTAGCCTGGGATATCCTAGTCTGGGCTCAGGTGGTATACTGCCCCTAAACATGGAGTATCCAGTTAATTCTTATGCTTCAGTCCAGTGAAAAACAACTATTAATGGTCCCTGGCCCCAATGAGGCCCACCTAGCATCGACCAGAGCCTTTTTGGTTCTGGCTCCAACCTGGTGGAATGCTCTGTCTAATGAGACCAGGGCCTAGCAGGAGCTATTATCATTCCGCCGGGCCTGTAAGATGGAGCTGTTCCACCAGGCGTATAGTTGATACTGGGCCGGGCCCCTGCCAGCCAAATAGGATAGAACGGAGCCCTCCCTATCAGAACATCCACCTCCAAAGAAACTTTTAAATGCTTAATTATCTTTAGTGATGGTGGAAATAGTTTAACTGAATTAATTTAGTGCTGTTCTGTATTTGTATTTTTAAATATTTATATTGTATTTATTGTTTTAACAGTACATTTTAATGTGTATAAATGTAATCCACCCTGAGCCTGCCAATGGGGGGGGGGGGCAGAATAGAAATTGAAACAAATAAAATAAATAAATAAAATAACTGTGGATAGACCATTCATCTACACATTTCTCTAATCATTTTTAAAGTCCCTAATACCCTCTAGCAGTTGCCACATCATGCAGCAGTGAATCCCATATATTAAAGATGCACTCTTTAATATATGGTTAAATAGGTTACTATATTGGAGGAGCCTGCATTTACCTGCATTGAATGGGGGTGGATCTGTTTTGACATACTCCATTAAATCTTTGTGAGTTTTATTAGATCCTAGCTTTGTGGTGACAATGCATGTCTGCATTTCTGATAGTATTAATGTATTTATGTCATATTTGTATTCCGCCCTCCCTGAAAGCAGGCTTAGGGCGGATAACAACCTTAAAATCATTTAAAAACATTCCATGTTAAAATATTAAAACATCATATAAAAATATCAGCACTCTTTTGCCTAGAAGCAACAATACAACTAATAACAATGATACAGTAATACAACTGGATATAGCAGCACAGCAACAGCAGCTGAAAAACAAACAGTGGTGGGCAACATTCATGGGGGGGGGTAGGTGTTGCCTCCTTGGGACCAGGGACCAATAACAGTTGTTTTCCTCCCAATTGGAGGGTCCTCTGGGGAATATATGAGGAGAGACAGTCCCTCAAGTATGCTGGCCCCGGTCCGCATAAGGTCTTATAGGCCTTGAACCTGATCCAGTACTCCACTGGCAACCAATGCAGCTTGCACAGTACTGGTGTAATATGCGCCCTATTTGGTGCTTTCATAATGACACACGCTGCTGCATTTTGCACCAGCTGCAATCTCTGGGTCAGGCTCAAGGGTAGGCCTGCATAAAGCAAATTACAGTAGTCTAACCTGGAGATGACCGTTGCCTGGATCACTGAAGTTAAGTCACAGGTAGACAGATAGGGGACAAGTTGCCTGGTCTGCTGCAGGCGGAAAAAAGAAGACTTGACAACCGCTGTGACCTGTGCCTCCATTTTCAGGGAGGTGTCCAGGATCACCCCCAGACTCCTGACCCTTGGAACTGGCACAAGCTGGGCCCGATTGAGGGCTGGGAGCTGGAGTCCCGAACCCAGTCCCCCATGGCTCAAGTACATGACCTCTATCTTTGTTGGGTTCAGTTTCAGTCAACTCTGTTTCAACCAATCATTCATGGCTGCAAACGCATGTTCCAGGACATCTGGGGCTGAGTCAGGTTGGCCGACCATCATCAGATACAGCTGGGTGTCATCTGCATATTGATGACACCCAAGCCCAAAACTTTGCACCAACTGGGCAAGAGGGCGCATGTAGATGTTAAACAATAAAGGGGAGAGTATTGCCCCCTGAGGGACCCCACACACCAATGGGTGATGGGGTGACAATTTCTCCCCAAGCGCCACCCTCTGTCCCCGACCATGGAGAAAAGAGACAAGCCACTGTAAGGCAGTCTCTCATATCCCCACATCTACGAGGCAGTGGGTCAGAAGATTATAATCGACTGTTGAACACTGCTGACAAATCCAATAGTATCAGCAGCGCTGAACCGCCTCGATCCAGATGTCTGCAAAGATCGTCCATGAGTGCGACCAGCAGTGTCTCCATCCCATGTCCTGTCTGGAACCTGGACTGAAAGGGATCTAGGGCTGAGACATCCTTCAGGAAACCCTGTATCTGTTCCACCATCGCCTGCTCAATCACCTTTCCGAGAAACGGGAGGTTCAAAACTGAGTGATAATTGACCGGGTCAGTAGGGTCCAATGATGTTTTCTTCAAGAAAGGTCTCACCGTGGCTTCCTTTAATGGCCAGGGAAAAACCCCGGTGCCCAAGGACGTGTTAACAATGGTCTCCAATGAGGACCATAGACCATTGGCACTGTCCTTTACCAGCCACAATGGGCATGGGTCCAGGGGGCACGTGGTGGGCCTAACTGATTGCAGGGTCCAGTCAATCTCCTCCCAATGTGGTCCAATTCATTAATACGATGCTAGGAAGTCACATTCCTTTCAATCCAAAAGTGATTTTATTAGATTTGTTTAAAAGAGATATATATTTCTCTTAAAATTGGGGTTAAGCTTGACTACTACAACAAAAATTGCCACATTGGAAGATATGGCAAAATTCAGATAAATTTATCTGACATGCAGATAAATTTATACAGACATGCAGATAAATTTATACAGATATGCATTTTCACGAGATGGCTAGAAGCTAATAAAACTCAGAAACATTTAAAACAAAACAGATCCACCCCCATTCAATGCAGGTAAATGCAAGCTCCTCCAATATATCAACCTCTCTAACCAACATCACCTTTGCCTTGTCTGGATTCAGTTTCCCCTTGTTTTCCTTCTATCCCTTGGCCACAGTTACCATGCAGTGGCCCGATGTGGAGATTACAGTCTGGGAGACTTATTTAAAGATATGCATAAGTGGATGATGGCACCCAATATCAATGTCTCAGGCAATCTAATTCAAAGGTCTTTTAATCAAATGGATTCCGGTTTTGGAAAAGGCGTGCTCAAAACTTGCAAGTTACTGCTCACAAAGTAGATTTCTGCCTCACAACACTGCACTGCTTAGAGGGAACATTGGTTCTGTCCTTGGTATTTCTAACAGAGTGCTATCTGGTACCTTTCTTTGGAGACACTGTCAGTTGCCATAGGAAATACCCAGAAGGATGGGACATTGGATGTTTTCATATTTCAACAAAATGCTACTGAAAATATAACTCACCAGTCCTGATTCCAGTGAATATCTTCCAGGTCAAAGGGCATGACTTCCAAGCAGATTTGTGCACCTCCCATTTGAGAAATCAAGCATTAATGCAAGTGAACTGGAAGTTTAAACAAACTTGAATTAATTTCAAATTCTATCAAGGTTTCAACTGCTAGATTCCTTTATAGACATCGTGAGAAATGGGGCATTGGAGAGTGGGGATTGGGAAGTCTCTTTGCTTTGTAATATTTTCCAGGAAGCATATTTCCAATCCTTTAATAGCCTTTGTAAGCAATTAGAGTGGTGGTGGTGAATACATAGTTCAATAAAGAATTAAGTCCTTTGAGTTTTAGACACTGACAGCTTTGATATTTGTCTAAGTGTTTTTGCAAAGATGAGAGTTGTTGCCTTTTTTTTTCTTCCTCTGATTGTATGAGGAATGGTAGTCTTTCCCTTAAGATGGAATCCTTGTATTATATGTCATCTGTACAAAACACTTATGAGATCTGGTCCATAATTACAGCTTTCGAGCCTCACACAAGAACATTTCTCAGACCTACTAATTGTGCTGCCCTTTATGGTCCATCTTATTGATTAAACATCTGTTAGTGTTTGGGCAAAGTGAGACTTCACTTGCAATGCAATGTGTCTGGTATATTAAATTCTGTTTAAGTCAGCTCTAACTGCAAGTTTGAGCTACATGCATTGTGTCTTCTTAATTGTATCATGGGCTTTTTTCTATAACATTTGTTATTCATGCAGTTTTACTTGACGGCTGTAAGCTTTTCTAATTTTTTTTTTGCATCAGATTCGGTTTCACTAAGAATTTGTTACAGTGCAACTATTTCATATAGCTGAAATACATCTCAGCATCATTGGATAATTTAAGATAGACATTCACTTTTCACGCATAATTCACAATCTAATTATTCAGTCTTTTTTTGTTCCTGTAACAACCTAAAGGCTCAAAATAAATACACATTTATTTATTTACATTATTTATTGCCTTTCTCACTGAGATTCAAGGTGGATTACATAGTATAAATCAATACAATCAATAGCTGGGACATTCAATAAACAATACAGCAGAAATTTGAAAACAAGCATAAATTGTTTAATGTGGTTTGGTCACTGGTCTCCCTATCATGGGGAGACCGTCAAATTTTGAATTCAGATATTAGCTGTGAGGCTTTTAGGAGCTTTTTTGCTGATAAAATCTTGTCTCTCCACCGTGACTTGCCAGCCACAATTGACACAGTACATGAACTAGAGGCCCCTTGGCCATCTACTGGGATGATATTAGATCATTTCAACCCACTCTCCAGGGATGAGATTAAAAGAACCCTGAGAGCAGTGAGACCTACCGCGTGCTCCTTGGACCCATGACCATAATGGCTGGTGAAGGCCAGCGTAGATGGGCTACAGACTACTCTGGAGGCCATTGTCAACATGTTGTTGAGCTCCGGGATTTATCCCGAAGCCTTGAAGGAAGCTGTGGTTAGGCCTTTCTTGAAGAAGCCATCTTTGGACCCCACCAACCAGTTACCGCCCAGTTTCAAACCTCCCGTTTCTGGGTAAGGTGATTGAGCGGACAGTAGTGGAGCAGCTACAGGGTTTCCTGAATGATTCCTCATCCCTAGATCCCTGCCAGTCTGGCTTCTGCCCGGGACATGGGGTGGAGACATTGGCCGATTCCAGATGGCCCTCCACATCCTGAAACATCGCGCGTCGTTGCGCGTCAAATGCGAAATATCGTGTTTTCTTGCACGAGTTTTGTGCGAGGTCGCGCAAAACTCGCGCGAGAAAATGCGATATTTTGCATTTTCCGCATGACGACGCGCGATGACGCGCGACGTTTCAGGATGCGGAGGGCCGCTTGGAATCGGCCATTGTTGGTTGCCCTCACGGCTGATCTCCACAGGCAGCTGGATCGCGGCGGATCGGTGCTGCTGATACTACTGGATCTGTCAGCAGCATTCGATACAGTCGATTACGATCTACTGACCCACTGTCTTGCCAATGTGGGGATTTGAGGGACTGCCTTACAGTGGCTTGTCTCTTTTCCCCATGGTCGGGGACAGAGGGTGGCACTTGGGGAGAAATTGTCATCCCACCACCCATTGGTGTGCGGTGTCCCTCAGGGGGCAATACTCTCCCCATTACTGTTTAATGCTTATATGTGCCCCCTTGCCCAGCTGGTGTGGAGTTTGGGGCTTGGGTGTCATCAATATGCTGATGACACCCAACTATACCTGATGATGGATGGATGGCTCGACTCTGCCCCAGATGTCTTGGAGCATGCCTTCGAAGATGTGACTGGATGGTTGAAGCAGAGTCGCCATCTGAAGAGAAGCTGTATTGTATACAGTTGTTTTAATATTATTTGTATACTGTTTTATCTGTTTTTAACTGTATTTATGTAAATTGAAACATTGTACTCTGCCCTGAGCCCACCTGGCAGGGAGGGCGGACTAAAAATCTAATATAAGAAAGCAAGCAAGCAAGCAAGCAAGCAAGCAAGCAAGCAAGCAAGAAAGAAAGAAAGAAAGAAAGAAAGAAAGAAGTCTAATACAAAGTTGCAAAAACAGTTCTGAAACAAAATATAAGCAGATTGATATGACAGCATGGAACATTCCGGTAGCAGCATACTTACAGCAATAGACAGTATAGTGTAACATAGTCTAGAGTCCCTATCCCTATCAATGCATCTCTCTGAACCATTTTCTTAGAGCACTCTATTAATGTGTAAAAATTCCTTCTGAATAATTTGGTTTTACATAGTTTGCAGAAAGCTAGGAGAGTGGGAGTTTTCCTGACTTCTTTAGGCAGGCTGTTCCATAAGGTGTGGGCCACTACAGAGAATGTATGTGTACAGGAAGTGGTTGATTTTACCTATTTGCAGGGTAGCATCTCCAGAAAGACCTGTTCATATGAGCCACGCTTCCATGGGAGAGCGTAAAGAAAGAGGTAGTCCTGTACAAATGAGAGACCAAGGCCATGAAGGGCTTTGTGTATGATAGCCAAAAGTTTGAACTGAGCCTGTTAACTGATAGGTAGGCAATAAAGTGACTGCAGAATAGGAGTAATATGCATGGTCCCCTTAGTTCCTGGAAATAATTGAGCTGTGACAGTCTGCACTAACTGGAGTGTCTGAGTTGACTTTGAGGAGAAACCTATGTAGAGTGTATTACAGTAATCAAATCTTGATGCTACTATGGCATGGATCCAAGTGAAAAGATCAGTAGGAGGCTGTCTTCTAGGCTAGACTGAGTTTGCTGCTGTATTAACTTGCTTTTCTAGCAATATCACTGGATCCAATAAATCCCCATGGCTGTTAACCAAGTCTGCAAGGGTCAGCTGAACCCCATCAAAAGTGGGGAGCACAATGTCATTCAATAACGCTGCCTTCCCAGCAGCATCACTTCCTTCTTTTCTAGATTCAGTTTCAGATATACATTGTTTTAGACCTATTTTTCTTTCTCATGTTGACAGTCAGATTTCTTAATTAGAAGTTTTAAATGGAAAGGGTTTCCATTGTAAAGAAATCAAAAATAATTGCAAGAGTCTCTCTGCTTCTAAACTCTATAATTCAAATTCAGATTAAAAAAAATATTAGTAGGCTGTGCACCTTTGGGAAATTAAAGATTTGTTCTAGTAACGGGACTGTTGGGAAACACTGAATCTTTTTCCTGGTTCTCTTCTAGAAAACAGAGGATAAGATAAAGAAGTGCAAAATGTTTTTACACTATTGCAAATTGTGTCTGATTTGCCTTCTCTTATAACACTAAATAGCTGATAGACTCCCAGCAAAATTAAAAATAAATGGATCTTCATTTGTGGTTTCCTGTTTCATAATTTGTTCATAGTGAATAAATGTATATTTACAGCTAGTTGCCATGTGGAAAATGCTAGGAAAAGCCAGCAAGCAGCATGTATGGTGACTTGTTTGCATTATGTTGCTTGACTTCAAGGCTCATGCTGGAAAGCCACTGTGAAAACTGCTAATTTCGTAGGCTTGCAAGTGACCAGCAGTGGCCGGCAAGCTCCCTTCGCTGGTGATCAGCAGGAGGTGGCAAGCCACCTGGTGATTGCTCACCATTAGCAGGCAACTCAGGCAAAAGGACAGTGGTCACACTCCCAGCTGGCATGATGATGTCAGTTCCAGAAGTGATGTCATCGTGCTGGCCTAGTGCTCCCACATGTTGCTCAGGGCTCATTTTGGCCCCAAACAGGCTGATTCTTAAAGAATAGGCCCAGCATGAACTGTGGGGCACTCCTGCATCTAAAGTGATGACATCACTTCCAGAAGTGACATCATCATACATGGACTGAGTGTGCAAATCACTCCCTTCCAAACAGTTGCCAGGAAGACCTGGCAACCCTATCGTGAAATGAATGTGGCTGATGATTTTATGGCTGTTAATGGATGACAAGCTTTCCAGTTTTCAGTTGTACTAAACAAATGTAGCAAAACACCTAAAAGTTATGACTATTCTAAATATTTTCAGGCATCTTCCTTCATCTACCTCACCTACTTCCCATGCCAGCTTTATTAGCTTTGTTCAGGAACGTAAAAGCCAGCTGTGAAATAAATGCATGCGCCCCCCCCCCATCATCTAATTTAGCCTCAATATATCCACCAGGATACTTCTTAAGAAAACAGTTCTACTCCCTTTGTGAAGAATCCACTTTAGCCACTATTCTCATTTGCATTGTCAGGCATCATTCTGAACACATACCCAGAATAACCTAGGGTAATCCTGCATGGAATGTTTTTTTTCTGAAACTCAGGAATGCTTGTTAAACAAAAGACAACTGTGCCAATGATGTACTGAATTCCACTCATCTTTATAGCAGACACAGTCAATAAAGATAAAGATTCCCAGGTTTCATAAAAGATGGCCTGGTTTTTTTCTTTTTTTTCTGGGCCCTGAATCCCTGAACAAAAATCTAAGGAAGCTTCCTATCAGGTACACCCTTAGTGATTTTGGCAAGATAATGTGAAGGTAGGTTTGTAATGTAACTTTGCAGAGTAAACCCACTGTGGGTAACAGCAGCCTGTGCTTTATAATGTGAATATTATGGAATGCCCAGGAGGGTTTAAGAGGACTGATTCATATGCTTGAAGAAGCAGGGTGGGTGGGGGTGCGGGGGAATACAAGTCTGATTTTTTTCTGCTCCTACTGGAACCTGGGAAGTCTTGGATCACTTGCTCTTAAATTCATGAGCTGCTTGTCAATGCCGCCCCCCACCGCCCCCACAATTGCCACCAAAGTATCAAACAGCTATTCTTAAAAACAATACATTTTTCTTTCAAGGTTATTTTTCCTCATGTGAGACCCACCTTTCAATTTATTACTCTACCTACACAAAGTCATTAATTTTTTGAGTAACTGTGTGCGTTTGGGAAGGAATGGGATACCTAAAGGTCAAGAAATATAATCCAAACAAGTATAAATGGAACAGCATTTGGAGTTAAACTGCTGTGGTTCTACCAACCCAGTGAAACTAAATTGACTGTAATCAAGTTTCTTAATCAGGAAATACTGGGGACTGAACCTACGGCCTTCTGTATGCAAATCATGCATTTTTGCCATTAAACTAGAGCCCTTTTCTGTCCATGTATCTATGCATAATAATATATTCTAAACCATTTAGGTATTAAAAGTCTTCTGATCACAAAGCATATCCTGTGGTTTGGAATGTAATACAGCCAAGTAGAAGTCTATGCAGAGAACACACTCCTGAGAAATAAGTTAGAGTTGGGAACAAAAGCAAAAATCAGTGGCAATACCTAGGAAATTTGTTAAAAGAAGCAACAGGAAGAAATCAGTCTGAGTAGTTTTGACTCAATCAGGCACCTTATAAGACAGTTCAGTGGTTGGTCTGAATCATAAACTGATTTTTTAAAAACTTTATAAATCAGAGTTCTTCAGAACAGGTAGCATAAAGGACAGTGGGGGTGGGGGGCAAAATAGATTTAATTCCAGTTCTGCTGAATTTATATAGACAATATTTGAGATTATTTCATATGCTGTGCAACTCATGTATACAAACAGATGGCATTTCTAGTAACATAACGATTAATTTTTAATTTAGTCTGCTTTTGATGTACCATCTCGGACAAAGGATGCCACAGTCATATCAAATATCTTATCCAGTTCTAACAAACGTACAGCTCCAAGCTTTCATTAGGATGTTACACGAGTTGCATCAGCATAAGTTCATCAGTGTAGGGAGATGCAATATTAGCCAGGAAGCTTAGTTTTAAAAGACAGAGCTGGTGGATATCATTCATCAGAGGGTTTGTTTATTTCATCTTCACCTCCCCAATGACTTTGTCAATTTCACCTTTCCAGTCTAAAATTGTGAGGGATCACAACCAGAGGGCTGCGAGGAATGGAAATGAGTTGGAGCTGGCTTCCAGAATCATTACAACCTTGAGAGGTTATAACGGGCTGTAGTTTCCCATCTGCCATTTCACAGCTCCTTCACACAGTTCCAGTGTATAGCAAAGCCTTTGCCCTGCCACCAGCTCTGTCTTTTTAAACTACCATTCCCATTGCATCTCCTGACACGTGTTCTTCATGTTTCAGATGTCTTGTGTAGAAAGACTCAAAGAAGACATAAGCAAAGAGAGGCATTTGATAAGAAAAAGAAATTTGTTTCTGCCGTACACCTGTGAATTACGAAGCTGAAGTTAGTTCCCAGGTCCCAGGTCCCTATTCACAGTTTCTAGTTCCATATTCGCAAAGTCTAACACAAATATTAGGGGAAATTGAAAAGCACTGCACCCCAAAATAAAGTTTGTAGGGGCACATATCATACACCTCCATATTCAGCAGACTCTGCCCTCTAAGCGGACCAATACTGGGTCATCCTACAAAGTCCAGTTCTTGAGTTAACATCTTCAAAGTAGGATGCCCCCAGAACAAATCAATAAGCAGAAAGGGGGGAGTCTGCAGTGGAAAAAAAACTTTAGATCACCACAAATCACACAGCCCTAAATTCAAGGGACTTTTCCTTACAAGAGAACATCTGCTGGTGCTGATCGAAACACTGGTTCTGGAGCTAATACTTCCTATTTGGCCTACCTCCCAGAACCTTGTATTGGGAATTGCTGTGAATAAGGAACTGAGAAAGAAAAAAAGTTCTCCATACCCAAAACCATCTTGGAATTATCCCAAATCACACAGCCCTGCATTAAAGAGACTGTCGCTTACAAGAGGATATCTACTGGTGCTGATCCAAACACTGGTTCTGGAGCTGAGACCTCCTATTTGGCCTGCCTCCCAGAACTGTGTATTGGGAATGGTTGTGAACAGGGGTGTGCAATTTGGGTTTCTGATTCAGGATAAATACCCAAATCGGACCCGATTTGTAAAGATTCAGGATTTCTAAATTTGGAAATGCCGAATCAAAGCTTCCTGAAGTGCTTCGGGTTGCTTTAGGAAGCTTCGGGACTTTTGAACCCTAGCTGGCTCCAGCTGACCTGTGGAGGAGGATCACCACTGGCCAGTTCAAGTTTAAAGGGCCCTTTTGACACCACAGGGAGAGATGCCCCTGTGAGCCAGCTGACACTTAAGCCTAGACCTGCTGCTTCTCTTCACTTGCTGCGGAAGAGGCCAGGGGATTCCCTGGCTCCTTCTGCAGTGGACGAACAGAGCGCCAGGTGGCAGGGCTGCAAGCTTATGCCTAGCCCCACTGCTTCCCTTTGCCTGCTGCAGAAGGGGCTAGGGAATGCCCCTCCTGCAGTGGGCCAACTGGAGGAATAGGTTTAAACCTATACTTTTCTAGCCACTTGCAAGCTGCTGGAAAAGTGTAGGTTTAAACATCCTGCCCTGCTGCTTATTTGACCTGATGGGAAACTGCTTATTTCTAACTTTTTCCCCACTTCAGGAATTACAAAGTGTGAAAACCAATTTTTTTTTCTTGCACAGCCGTAGTTGTAAATAAAGAACTAGGAAAAACAAAAGTCCTTTGTACCCCAAAACAATTTTTGGAACAAACTAAATCACACAGCCCTAAACACTAGAGATTGTCCCCTACAAGAAGACATGTGCTGGTGCCAATCCAAACACTGGTTCTGGAGCTAATTCCTCCTATTTTGGCTGTCTCCAAGAAGCTTGTCTTGGGAACAGCTGTGAAGAAGGAACTGAGAGACATACAAACCCTCTGTACCCCAAAACAATCATGGAATTACCCCATATCACACAGCTCTGAACTCCAGAGACTGTCCCCCACAACAGGACATTTACTGGTGCCTTTCCAAGCACTTGTTCCAGAGCTAAGACCTCCTATTTGGGCTGCCTCCCAGAAGTATGTATTGGTAACAGCTGTGAATAAGCAACCCCGAGACAATCTTGGAATTACCCCAGATGACACAGCCATGCACTACAGAGACTGTCCCATATAAGAGGACGTTCTGGTGCCAATTCAAACACTGGTTCTGGAGTTAAGAACTCCTATTTGGGCTGCCTCACAGAAGCTTGTCTTGGGAACAGCTGTGAATAAAGAATAGGGAAAGATGAAAGCCCTCTGCACCCCAAAACAATCATGAAATTACCCCAGATCACAGATCCCTGCACTCCAGAGACTGTCCTCTACAACAGGATATGCACTGGAGACAATCCAATCACAGGTTTTGGAGCTAAGACCTCTTATTTGGGCTGCCTCCAAGAAGCTTGTATCAGAAACAGCTGGGAATAAGCAACTGGAAAAAATACAAGCCTTCTGTACCCCAAAACAATCTTGGAATTACGCCAAATAACACAGCCCTGCACTCTCTGGACTATCCCCTACAACAAGACATGCTTGTGCCAATCCAAACAGTAGTTCTGAACCTAAGACCTCCAATTTTAGCTGCCTCCAAGAAGCTTGTATTGGGAACAGTTGTGAATAAGGAACCGGGAGAGATTCAAGCCCTCTGTACCACCCCAAGTTTGGAATTACCCTGATCACACAGCCGTGCACTCCAGAGACTGTCCCCTACAACAGGACGTACACTGGTGCCAATCCAAGCACAGGTTCAGGAGCTAAGACCTCCTATTTGTCCTGCCACCCAGAAGCTTGTATTGGGAACAGCTGTGAATATAGAACTCGGAAAGATACAAGCCCTTTTCACCCCAAAACAATCATGCTATTACTCCAGATCACACAGCCCTGCACTCCAAAGATTGTGAATAATGAATTGGGAGAGACAAAAGCCCTTTGTACTGAAAGAAAAGTTTGGATTTACCTCTGATCACACAGTCCTGTACTCCAGAGACTGTCCCCTACAACAGGACGTACACTGGTGCCAATCCAAGCACTGGTTCAGGAGCTAAGACCTCCTATTTGTCCTGCCACCCAGAAGCTTGTATTGAAAATGAGTGAAATTAAGGAACTGGGAGAGATACAACCTTCTGTACCCCAAAACAATCATGGAAGTACCCCAGATCATACAGTCCTGCACTCCAGAGACTGTCCTCCACAATAGGAGATGCATTGGTGCAAAACTGGAGGTGACCATTGCGTGGATCACTTTAGCTAGGTCATTGGTCCAGTGCCAGGATCCTATTGTCAAGGAGACATCTAGGAGTACACCCCAACTATTTAATGCTAGTACAGGTGCCAATGGTGCCCCATCAAGGGTCAGAAGGTAGATCCCAGAACCAGTCAGCCCATGCCCCAGATGCAGGACCTCTGACTTCATGGGCTTCAATTTCAGTCGGCAAATGAAAATGCCTTCTGCTGTGGTGGGTGTCTCCTCTGATTGGCAGCAGCTCTCAAAGGTCTTAGACTGAGGTTTTTCAGAACACTTTCTGTAGCATAGTGGTTAAGTGGCTGGGTTGTGAATCACACTCTGATAATTCCGCTCCAACTACAACCATAATCTCTGCAGGTTCCCTTGGGTAAGGCCCTCCACTCAGCCCCAGCTCCACAGCTGTATTGTGGGGGTAATAATAACACTGACTTTGTTCACTGCTCTGAGTGGGGCACTAATCTTTCCAGAATGGTGGTATATAAGCACATTGTAATTATTATGATTACTTGTACTTGATCTTTCTAACTGGAGAAGCTGGGAGTTTCTGCCTACAAATTGGATGCTCTACCACTGAGCCATGGAGCTGACATATAAAAGACATACACTGGAAACAAACATCTTCTCTAGAGAGGATTCCAGGAAAATATAAAAGCACACTGAAGAAGGCACCAGCCCGGCATGCCCGCCTGCCATTGCTTCTCTACCGCCTTGGCCAGTGGCCCTCCTCTCTTGACTGTAAGGCCTCTTGGGACTTGTAGTGCATGCTGCCTTTCCCCTGAATGGGACACGGAGAACTATTTTCCACTATTTTCCTGAGGCAGATGTGATTTTCACACTGTCACAAGCACGTAAGAGGAAGCCGATTTGCTGTCCTGGTTGCTGCCACTCTGTCCAATAGACAGACGGACATGACCCAGCCTGGTATTTAGACCGGGCTGGGTCATGTTACATTGTTACATTTGGACATTCAGTCAAACCTAGATAGTTGTGCACTGTTGACACTGATATCTCCTCTTTCCTAGGACAGTACTCATACCTCTTTCTCTCTGAAGCTCATCCTTGCACACAGACAAGCTGTGTGATTTCAGGCAATTCCAAGATTGTTTGGGGGTACAGAGGGCTTGGATCTCTCCTGGTTCCTTATTCACTGCTGTTCCCAATACAAGCTTCTGCGAGGTGGCCCAAATAGGATGACTTAGGGCCAAGCTACACATGACGAATGACACTTGAACAGCAAGTGTATTTCTCCCTGTTCACTTGCCCTCCACTCAATCCACTTGCCGTTCAAGTGTCATTCATCATGTGTAGCTTGGCCCTCAGCTACAGAACCAGTGGATCAGCACCTGTGCACGTTCTGTTGTAGGGGAGTCCACAGAGCGCAGGGCTGTGTGATCTGGTGTAATCCCAAGCTTGTTTTGAGGTATAGAGGTCTTGTATCTTTCCCAGTTCCTTATTCCCAGCTGTTCCTAAAACAAACTTTTCGGAGGCAGCCCAAATAGGAGGTCTTAACTCCAGAGCCACTGTTTGGATTGGCACCAGCACATCCTTTTTTAGGGGGCAGTCTCTGGAGTGCAAGGCTATGTGATTTAGGGTAATTCCAAGATTGTTTTGGGGTAGAGAGGATTTGTATCTCCCAGTTCCTTATTTCCAGCTGTTTCCAATACAAGCTTCTGGGAGGCAGCCCAAACAGGAAGTCTTAGCTCCAGAAACTGACTGGATCAGCACCAGTACATGTCTTCTTGTAGGGGACAATCTCTGGAGTTCAGGGCTGTGTGATTTGGGATTATCCAATGATTGTTTTGGGGTACAGAGGACTTTTTTCTTTCTCAGTTCCTTTTTCACAGCAATTCCCTATATAGGGTTCTGGGATGTAGGCCAAATAGGAACTCCAAAACCAGGATTTGGATCAGCACCTGCACATGTTCTCTTGTAGCAGATGGCCTCTGGAATTCAGGGCTGTGTGATTTGGGGTGATCCAAAGTTTTTTTTCTGCTGCAGCTGCCACCCCTTTCTGCTTATTGATTTGTTTTGGGGCACCCTACTTTAGGTCCACTTAAAGGACAGAGTCTGCTGAATATGGAGGTGTATGATATGTGTTCCTACAAACTTTACTTTGGGGTGCAGTGCTTCTCAATTTCCCCTAATATTTGTGTTTGGCTTTGCAAATAAGGAACTAGGAACTGCAAATAGGGAGCTGGGAACCAATTTCAGCTTTGTCTGTAACTCTAAGTTGAAATGAAATAGTAAACCTTAAGTTTTCCTATAGTGTCTAAATCTGGGTGTGTGAGAAAACCAGATGAAGGAAAAGACAGTCAAGATGCTTCCCTATTAGCCTCACAGAAGGATCTGCAATTGTGGCAGTGTGCATCAAAATGTCCAGTGAAGTTAGGAAAGATGACATAGAGGCAAGAAAGCTGTTGAAGGTGGGCTGCAAAACTCTTGCCTTTTCCAGTTCCCTTTATAGCAGGGCAAACTATATACAATGCAAATGAAGCTTAATATGGGCATTTGGTACATGCCATTGTATCAGTTGGGTATCCTGACTGAGTCAATTTGGGCTAAGATTAGAAGTTGGGGAGTTTGGGTATGCAGCGAGAAAATGGAGAGAATCTGATCAACAAGACCTAAGAATTTCTTGGAGATGGTAGTCTGCTCTGTATGCTTGGTGTTTGGTTTTGAAACTTCCTATTCCCTTTCACCTTGAGTGCTATTATCATGGTATAGAAAGGATGTGGTATCCTGAGAAAATTCTTTGAGTATTAAGCTTATATCCTGACAACTTTGAAGAATGCTGACACTTTCCCATTTGGTCAGTTTACAACAACAAGGGTGGTAAATGCAAAAGGGTCGACTTTCCCCTGGTGACCTCGGAAGAATTAATTACCCATTTATATCAGTACATTGCCAAAGTGTAATTGACCTCATTGAGTCAAGGCAGGATTACTGGTTTATTTTAGTTGTTTCGACATGGAAATCTTCAAGATTTACAAAAAACGACAGTACTAGCTACCTATACTTCTAAAAGATTAATCTTCATGTCCTAATTCATGAAAGATGGCTGTTGATGATAAGGGGTGGGTGGGAGTGAGGACTGATTGAATGAGCGACCACGTCTTCCGCAGAGTCCTTTTCCTTCTGTGCATGAAAGATGGTGTGTGTGTGTGGGGGGGGGGGGGGGGGGTTTGAGCAGTCTCCCTTGGTTTCTACTGCCAGAGTGCTGAAAATCCTCCATGAATCTTATGAGTCCACTCTCAGAGACTGGGTGGGAATTGTTCCAAGCACACCCTATCTTCTCTGTTCCTGTTTGATCATACTATGGACTAGGCTGTTCCCCTGGGGGTATTGGCTTCTCTATGACATTTTCATAGCTGGCCTATGTAAGTACTCATTAAGATGAACCACTGTGATGCCACAGAGGGTACAAACAGAAGCAAGGCTTTGAATTCAAGCCGGTGTTTTAAGGTACTTTTTAAACCAAGAGTATACTCATACATTTATTTGTATCCATAGTAGGTCTAAGGCCTAACTGAATTATAATAATGTATTATAGCTTTGTAACTTTTCATGTAGGTGCAAGACATTTTTGAAATAAGCAACTAGCTAAAATTAATCTCACTTTAAACCAGAAGATCTTAGGCTCTGTTTGAAAGGTGATAGGCCAATCCATTAGTCAATTGTACCATCCATGGGGTTAAGATGGATAAATTATATTCTAAGATATTAGAAAGCAACAGCTGGATCAAGGACATTCTGTTCACTTTTTGCTCATTAAAAGGACAACACAGTCAGTTATGTTACAAATAATCACTTGGCTTCCCAAAGAGTATGACAAATATATTGGACTGTTTTTCATACAATAGTTTACAACCCACAATTCTAAAAAAAATGGGTTTTGCATTTTATGTGCAACCTTGCTTCTGCTTCAGTTATTATGTTGAAGGTGCTTGGGATGGAAAGATAGCTTTAAATTTGATCTATTTTTTTCTATTTTGACTGAATAAAATGACAATTTAAAAATGGTGCTGAACTTAATATAGGACTGCATACTGTACTGGAAATATACAATAAACATGTTATTACCTAGTAATTCCATGAAATCTATAGATGTTTCTTTTCACTTGTCCTATCAACACACTAAGCATTCAAAATAGTGTCAAGCAGAACAAGTGTCAGGCAGTAAAATGATTTAGAATTAGAGGCTTAATTTTGAAATAATGCCTATATAATGATGTATACAGCTGTTGGCTTACCCATAAAGCACATTTGGTTTCATTACAAAATTAACTACACATGTAAATAAGAACTCAATGGCACAAAATTAATAAGCTGATACTTTGTGTGGGAGGGTCATTTCAGTCAGATGAGATATGCAAGTTGGTAAGCATAAATTTTGTTCATATAGAATAATTTAGAAGTATCTCTTTGTTTATTGTATGTCTCATATTCTTGGACCCTTTAATTGTATTATTCAATTGTTCAACCGCATTCAAATTTTGCCAATGGCAATAGAACAGTTAAATGACAAGCAGTCCAAAGTGACATGCAGTTATGATAGAATAGGTTTAGAATGTTCTTAAATTGACAGTGCAACCCTATGTAGAGTTACTTCATTCAATTTAATAGACTTACAATTCTGGAGGAGGGGAAGTATAGTATTCAGACCTGATGTGCTACTCACTTGGTGTATTTCTGAGGGGGAGAAGCTGGTGGGGGGAGGGGGCATGCACAGGGGTATGGTGGGAGTTAGTTGGCTCTCTAAGCTGCTTCAGCCAGGGAATGACTCCTAGAACTGGCAGAAAGGCATACCATCAAAATCCATGCAGCCTAGAAAAAGGAACTTCCTCAACAGCTGTCATACTCTAGAACCACAGGAGGCCAATACATGCCATACACAGCCCCCCCTGTGCCCCCCACTGCTAAAGCCTTGTGCAATGGCCAATGGTGGTAACCAGTGGTCAATATAAACCCTGGTTTGTGCCAGATGCCACTTTGCACAATACGGGGCTATGTTGGTCAGCCCTGCAACCACAGGATTTAGCACATACTCCATGGTGGCAGCTCACAGTCAAGCAATGGGCACACCATGAGGGAGCACAACTCATCAACAGGTCAGATAGGTCGGAGAAGCAGCTACAGATGGCCAGCAGACCCCTTGGACTTATTTTCCCTCACAGAGGGTGCCCTTTGCCACTGCAAGGATGCACTCAGGTTCTTTCCCTCAGGCACTCTGACTTGGAACAGCCACTGCAGCAGCACACTGTCTGATCACAGAATCCCAGCTCAGTGGTCACAGCACTGGCAACCCAGTATGAAGCAGGTAAGTGCACTGCCTCTCAGTCTCCTTCAGCAGGATCCAATTCCACACCCTCTGTTTTCCACCCCAGTCAGGAGCTGTGGCCACACCCAGGCAGCCATGGCATATGTTTCCAGGGAAGGGGGTACCTACTCAGCACCTTGGGTGATTGGTGGCTGTTGGTGGGATGTGGATGGGTCTATCACAACAAGGAACCCTTATCAATTGTACATAAATCACAATAAATCAATGCTAGTACCAATAATGTATAAACTGTAATAATTCTTTCGCACATCAATCATAATAGTTCATTCTCATATACAATCAATAATGTCAATAAATATCATCTGAATACACAGTCGTGAAGTCCTTAGTTCACTTCCTTGTTCACATCATGAAACAAGTGGACACTACCAGTTGCTTGTAGGGCGGCAGAGAACCCTATGGTTTTCTGAGACATTTTGTACTCCACCTCACAACTTTCTACCATCTCAAAAGTTTGGACGGTCCACAGTTCCAGTCTCAAGACTTCAACCTCCTTAATTTCTAATCGGGATCTCCAATCTCTGGGTTGCTTGGCCATGATTTTCAATGTCCATGGAGTAATTGCCAAATTTTGAATTCTTGAATTTCTATCTCTGAGGAAAGATAGACTGCATGGCCACAGGGAGGCTTGGTTGGAGACAGTCTGATTACGCCTGTGATCTAAGGACTTCACGACTGTGTATTCAGATGATATTTATTGACATTATTGATTGTATATGAGAATGAACTATTATGATTGATGTGAGAAAGAATTATTACAGTTTATACATTATTGGTACTAGCATTGATTTATTGTGATTTATGTACAATTGATAAGGGTTCCTTGTTGTGATCAACTCTTCTTACAGTCTTGTGAGGAACCGCCTCTCATTTGGTTTGTTTGGGATGTGGATGGGTGGCAGAAGAACATTGAGGAGCAGCTTGTGGACCTATTGGAAGCAATCCAAGGCTTCACAATGCCAGTGACAACTGGGCATCCACAGTGGCCCTTCAAGTGTTTCAGTAGTCTAAATGAGAGGTGTCCATCTCATGGATTTATGTGGCAAGGTCAGACTGAGATAAATATGGGGAAAGTTGTTGAGCTTGGCAAAGATGAAAAAATGCTGTTCTTGCCACCATGGAAACCTTAGAATCACCATGGAAAGCTTAGAATCAAGCCAAACCCCCAAACACTTCAGAGTCCACAGCAGAAAGCTAGGCTTCATTGAGTAACGAGAGTGACAAATTCTACACAGACTAAGTCCTTCCCAGCCATAGGACCTCAGTTTTCAAAGGGTTTAACTTTAGCCATCTACCCCTCAGCCATTCCATCATGGCATCCAGGCATTAGGCCAAGGAAGAGATATCTGCTTCTGGTTGCTTATCAAGTAGAAGGTAGAGTTGGGTGTCATCAGCATACTGGTGGCATCCAACCCCAAAACTTCTAACAATACCCACTAGTGTGTGTGTGTGTGTGTGTATGGTAAAGGTAGTCCCCCTGTGCAAGCACCGAGTCATTACTGACCCATGGTTGGACGTCGCATTACCATGTTTTCTTGGCAGACTTTTTGTTACGGGGTGGTTTGCCATTGCCTTCCCCAGTCATCTACACTTTAGCATCTGGGACAAGATCAATCCCTGTGGGACCCCACAGTGTAGTTCCCATCAGGATGAACCCTCATCCCAATGACCACCCTCATTGAGTGTCCTTGGAGGTAAGAGGCAAATAATTGTAAGGCAGCAGCTCTTGCCCCCAGTGACATTAGGTGGGTGACTAGGACCAAATGGTCAACTGTGTCAAATGCTGCTGACAGATCTAAAATAATCAGCAGTGCCCAACTGCCCTTATCTATCTGAAGTAGGATGTAATCAACCACATCTATTAAAGCAGTCTCAATCCCAAAGCCTGGCCTGAAGCCAGACTGGAATGAATCAATGTATCATTCAAAAACCCTGAAGCTGGTCAGCCACCACCCTCTTGATGACCTTACTCAAGAAAGGCAAATTTGACACTGGGCAGTAATTTGCTAGTTTCCTTTATCCAAGGAAGGCTTTTTCAACAGAGGTCTCACACGACTTCCTCCTTCCTCCTTGAGGGAGCTAGGAAATTGTCTCAATGCAAGAGAACAGTTAATTATTGCTCACAAGGGACTGTCCACCACATTATGGCAAAATTTAATTAGCCAAGAGGGGCAGGGGTCCAACGAGCATGCAGTGGGCCTTACAGTCATTATGGTTCTGTCAACATGTGCGAGGGTAAGTGCAGTGAAGGAGTCTAAGAACGGATCCAACCATGCAGACAGAGCTGCTGGTATGCTACTAACAACAAATTTGGCAGCTATGTCAGCATGAAGCACAGAGACTTTGTCCATAAAATAAGTTGCAAATAAGTCACAACTAAAAATCAAATCATCTTCCACTTTAGACTCTGTAGAAGGAATAGCTCACTGCCAAATCAATCTAAACAATTGAGATGGATGCAAACTAGTGGATGCAATGGAGGCTGAACAGGAATTCCTCTTGCCACCTTCATCGTCACTTCATAGTCTTTCAACTGAACCCCATAATGTGTCCTCATTGTATTGCGATGAGTCTGGTGCCATTTACACTCTAGCCATCTTAATGACTTCTTAGCTCCTCATTATACCATGGAGCCACAGAGGGTTGAAGATGAAGAGGGCGTCAGGGAGCAGCACTATTGATGGCCTCCTGAAGACCCTTATTCCAGGATTCAGTAAGCCTGTTGAGCGAGCTGTCAGCAGGCCCAAAGAAATCCTGCAACGCATTCCAGAATACATTGGGATCCATAAGTCTCCGTGGGCAAGCATAAATTAGGGGGCAGCTAACTTCAATCCCACCCTAACGAAGAAGTGCTCTGATCATGGCACTGTTTCACAGACAACTACAGACTCCAGATCAAGCCCCACTCAAAGGATCAACCAAAACAATCCTAGCAATTTTGCTGATCACTCAACAAGTCCAAAAGTGCTCTCCCACCTTTGTACCCCCCAGCTCTCCCAGCTTTGCCCCTCAAAACATCACTAGATGCTTTGTTAGCTGGCGCTCCAATTTTGGGTGGACCTGACGCTGGGGACATGGGATAGAATGGGAATTCTGTTAGTGTACTGCCCACCCTGTGCCCAATTGCTGATAGAAGTAATCTCAAATTTTCTAGGGAGGACCCCAAGGTCCTTGAAGACTTCAATATTCATGCCAAGGCTGCCTTAGCAGCAATAGCTCAGGACTTCATGATCTTCTTGGCAACTGTGGGACTGAACCAGAACATTTTTGTACCTACACATAAAGCGGGCCATACACTTGATTTGATTTTCTCTGGCAATAAGGTATATGGTTTAGTCATGTGGGAATTTTCCTTTCTGCCGTTGTCATGGGACAAGCATTATCTGGTGAGATTTAGATTCATGGCCACTGGAAACTCTGCAAGGTTAGAGGGACAATTAGGATGGCCCACCTCAGATGCCTGATGGATCCAGAAGGCTTCCTGATGTTTCTTGGAAATTTTCCAGTCAGCAAGGTTGCTGCTCCAGTTACAGCACTAGTTGACCTGTGGAATATGGAGATGACCTGAACTGCAGATACAATTGCCCTGAACATCCTCTCTCCTTCCATGGAGTCCAGAATGCCCCTTGGTTTACTGAGGAGCTTCAGATGATGAAACTGTTAGGCAGACAGAGCTCAAGTAGAAAAAAATATGACGCATACACAACCAAACACCTTATTGTACCTACTCTGTGGTGGTGATGGCAGCGAAGCAAGTTCACTTTTTTTGCTCCCATTGCATCTGCACATTGCTATTCTGCAGAGCTTTTCAGGGCTGTGAAGACAATTTTTTCTCAAGCCCCAGAGAATGTTTACAGGAAACATACAAGCCCGCTGACTCTCTTGTTATGTTACTGGGACACAGTATGGTCCCAGTTGTATGGATGTCTTTCAGTTTGTGAAGCAGACAAGTTGCTTTGAACTCTGTAGCCCACCATGCCTGAAAAGCAGTTTGATAATTTTTATCGTTCAAAAGCAGGGAAACATACTCAGATGGATTCCTGAATGTGTATATAAACATCTCCTATTCGCAACAGGGAGAACATGCCTGTTTTAATACAATGTTTTGGGAGCAGTGGAATGAATGCATCATATTTTACTGGCATTTTATAATTCATTGCATTTTCCTTGTCAAGATATAAGACAGACATTATCAGAAGTACAAAAGGAGACTGGTGTGCATGTCACAGTTTATAATATGCAGAGACTCGCTACAGTCCCTTGATATGGTCTGTCCTGTATGTTATATCTTGCAAATTAAAAAGAGCAAGGATGAAGGAAGCAGGCATTTAAAGAATTAGGCAAGACATTATTTCTCACTTCAGTATGCATTTTAACATTCTATTTAGTTTAATAAGGCAGTTCTGGAGTTTGAATTGGGAGACTCATCGCCTGAAATCAGGAACTAATTGAATATGCTATCTGAGATATATGTGCTCAATTCTTAAAGTATCCTTCAGCAGAAAGAATAAAATAAAAGAATGATAGATAACATGAAGCCTTTTGATTGGTTAAGCCTGCAATACAAAGAGTCTCTCCTTCCGTCTGTACTTAAAACTTCCAACTTAAGTTTCTGGTCCTGAACTTAGGTCATATGCTGAAGAATGTCATTTGGGTCTACATTTGAGTAGGGCTGCCTAGAGATCAAGCTTGCCAATAACAACGTGGTCACTTCCTGGAATTTTAGTTAAGATCAAATGTGTGTAACAGAGAAGTCAGTCCATCAAATCTACACTAAACATGTAGACTATTGAAAAGTGGCTACAAGATTTTTAGCTTTTATACATGCTTTTGCTCCTTACTGGTTATGCTGCCCACAGTAATGCCTATCTTCAAATTATTCTGTCTTCCATAGCTCAGTCCAAGGAAAATTCCATCTTTACAATAGTTTTGATTTTAAAGCTGTCCTTCTTACTTACTTATGGATTTGTGTATTTATCTATTTAATACCTTGTCTCTCTTCTCTGTATCTATACATCATCTAAAGATGAAGCCCAGAGTATACTCCACGAAAAATCTGCCTCCCGAAATTGTGTATAAATCTCTGCTTTTTTCATAGTTTTTTGTAAAACGTAACACTTCTGTGTTTCTTTTAGCTCTACTTGTATCATTTAGGCTAAAAGGAGTGCAATAAAATGTTTCACTGCATTTGCCATAGACTCAGTGGTAGTGAAAGGAGCCACACTTGGGGGGACTCATAACTATGAGAAGGGGTGAGAATGGTGATTTACAGTGCAATCCTATGGAGAGTTATTCCAGTCTAAGCCCATTGAAGTCAATGGCCTTAGACTGGAGTAACTCTCCATAGGATTGCACTGTTAATGGAGAAGCCCATGTACACCATGTGCCAAAGGACACACAAAAACTGGTAGCTGGTTCTGCTAAGCTGACAAACATCAGCACAGATTTGTAAAGCTAAAATAAGAAAAAAGAAGAAGTAAAAGTTGTCTTGGACGGTACCCATTATTCTGTCTGCGGTTTTGTTTAATTACTTCACAGAACTTTGCAGGGAGGAAGGGACTTGATATGACTTCCTGTTCCTTCTCTGTGTGGGAAGAGACATGCCAGAAGGCCATTAGATTGGAGTGTGTTGCTATGAGGTTCTCTGAGTTTAATTTAGAAACTCTGCAGGTGATACTAAAGGGAAAGTTAGGGTTATTCAAAAGAATACATAACTACAATTTACAATCCTTTGTTTTACACACAAAGGATTCACCACAACCTCAGAGTAATGGCCATTCCCCATTAAAATCTACTTCGATGTAGTTTTTTTAATATGGAAACCATTTTTTTACAGACTATTAGTTTTTAGTTCAGCTTTTCTAAAGTTCTTGCTGTGAGGTGCTTTATTGTGTTGACATGCTTATAGAGAGATGCTTTGGTTTTCATTTAACTTTCCAGCTGGGGTTCTAGGGCATCCATTTAATCACAGTATCCCCTCAGGAACAGTGAATATATAACTTTAATATTTTTAACATGCTCCCTTCCAAGCATACTTATTTAGCAACTGCCAGTGGCTTTCACCATGAGTGACTTCTTTGCTCCCACAGATGTAAACACAGAAAGAACAAAAAACAGAGAAAGTGGTGGGAGTGAAGGAGAGAAATAATTCAGATTTGGACTGTTATTGTTGCCAAAACGAATGAACTCCAAGCTAATAAACAGAACCATCAGAAAAGTAGATGAAAAGTGAAAATGTGATAAGTAAACCTGTGTACAGTGTTTAGCTGGATGAGGAGCAATGAGAGTTCCAGACTTGTTCAGTAGTTAAACTACTTGCTAGCACTGGCATATGTTGCTTTTTTAACTAAAAGGATGTGAGTTAGGCACCTAATGTTCTATTTCTAATTTGTAAGGTGAAGGTCTCTAGATTGTTCAACTGTGTATACAATTTCCTTCCCCTAAAAATCAAGAAAAAGTTTGATGCTAAAAAATAACTGTGTCGATTCAATGTGACATCATTATGTGGCTACTCTGAATCGATCAGACTACATCACATGAAACAAAGTCAGTCACTACTCATTGCTGGAAGGACTGTACTTCCTACTATATCTTTTATAAATGCAAAGTTGCTAGTCTCTGTTTAGGATTGTTTAGCTCAAATTGTGTTTGTTGAGGGATTTCTAAATAGTTTAGTATAAGAGAGATAGCAGGAGTATGGGGAAAGCAGTTATGTGGCCTCCCGTTAGCATCTCAAACTTATTTGGAAACACATAGAATAAGCAACAACAAAATAAAAGGCATACACACGACCATTAAATGCAGATTACTTTCCACCAGAGCCATGCAAAGACTACTTCTTATACTCCAAATCATAATGGATGTCATTCTGAAGAATCATGAGTAGACATGGGCACGATCCAAAAAAAAATACCATTCAAGCTGTTCGTGGATCCACGCTGGTGACGAGTCCAGATCATCAATTCACTCCGAACAAGTCCAGTTTCCGATCTGGGATCTGGGATCGGAGGGGCACTCCCCCACACACACACACACAGAGCAGATGGGGGGAAAAGTTTTTAACCCGGCAACGAGCCACCTCCCCTCAGGGAGGGGACTTTTCTCTCTCTCTCTCACACACACACACGCACTTAGAGCAGAGGGGGGGAGTTTTTAACCCATCCCTGCCTCTCCAAAGAGAGAGAGAGAGAGAGAGAGAGACCCCGTCAACAAGTTTCAGCCAGCTTTTTAAAAAAAGCAGGGATAGAATCTTCCATCCCACCCGATTTTAAAAGCAAGCAGCCAGACTTCCAAAAGCATATTTTAAACAGGAACAAAGTAAAACCAGGATCCACATGGATCCTCGCAGATCCTATGGTTTTTTAAATAGGAAAAACACAAATGAAACATCAAATCACATACCAACTTCTTGCAAAAAGCAGGCACTGGGCTGAGAAGCCAGGAGGAGAGAAATATCTCTTTTCAGTTAATTCTTTCAGCACTGAATGAACTCAGGAGTGCAAAAAAGCTTGATAGCTGCTCTCAAAGCAAGGGGTTTTTGAAAGAGTTAACACTGAGAAGAGCTTTTCCTCGCTAGGGGAAATATTATCAAGTTTCAAACAGAGCTCAGGAATTCCCCTGCCTCCGTTGCCAGGGGAACAGATTGTTGGCGCCTGAATGTCTAACTTCCCGGTCCTATCACGATCACCCCGGAGTCCCGACTGCTGGATCGTTTGCCATGGAAGACAACGATCCACCAGGTCACGATTGGGAGATTGCTTTTATCGTGGGTTTTTTTTAATCGTAATCCAGATCGTGCCCATCTCTAATCATGAGCATAAGGAATTTGCAGAGCAGGCTCTTCCTCTCTTATCTGTTCTCCCGCTGCGGTCACTCAGCAACCTCCATGCACAAAATTCCATAGGGGATGGGGAGCAGCAAAGAGGACTGGCAACTGAGCACCCCCCACCGCCACTTCTCTTCAGAAGACCAAATTCTTTGCATATGAAAGAGGAAAGAGCAATTTTTCTCAGTCCCTTTTCCTTCTTGCAGCCTCCCTGTGGCTCATGACATTTTGTCCATGTGGCTCCATCATTCCTTAACCTTGCCTTTTTATGGGCTCACAAGGGGATCCTGAAAAGAATGGGATGGGGGGAGGTGATCTTCCCTCAAAAGCACTTTTAAAATTTGTTTTAATATTCCAATGTGTTGCTTTTTGCTTATAGGCCTTACAAACCCCTAAAGGCAGCTGACAATGAGCTCATGGTTTATGGAATCCAACCCATAGCTGAACGAGTGGTGAAAAGGTGTACCTGAATGTCAGTGCCTGAGAGTTTAAAACTAGGTATGTCGTTGGCTGTATTTAATTGAACAGCATTTCCCCAAATTCTGACAATTGAAGCTCAATTCTTTTCTGAAGTAAAATTGGAGGTACACCATTCTTGTAGATGGAATTGTTTACTTAAAATGTTTATAATTAAGAACTAACCTCCCTTGAAGAAGCCTTCTGTTTCTGCATGAGTCCCTGTTCTGATTTTTCTTCCTGGTTTTAAGAAAGGGAGCCCTGAGCAATACTCCATGCAGAGCTGAAATAAATACTTTAAGGATTGGATTTTGTTCTGCTGGATTTTGTTCACACAGATACAAAAATATGCACCCCTGGAACTCACTACTGTGAGATGTGCTGATGGACAGTGGCTTAGATGGGTTTAAACAGGCGTTTGACCCTGAAAAGGTCATAGGTTTGTCTTCATCGATGAGCCTTGATAGTTGAAGTTACTTGCTGTTATATGTTACAGGTGATGGCTGTTGTCAGTGGGCCCTGCTTGCAGGTTTCCCTGTGCATCTGCCTGGCTATTACTGGAAACAGGAGGATGCCAGATTGGGTGGACTATTGGTCTGATTCAGCATGACTTTTCTTACATTTTTGTGTTTTTATGAGATCAGTAAGGTATCCATAGAAGCATTAGGTGCCTCTTTTTGAAGACAGGTCTCTTGAGGTCACAGAAACCTCTATTCCCCCCCCCCCCAGTTAGTGTCATAGTAGCATAAGATTTGAGAATTGTCAATGTAAAGTATAACATTTCTAGCAGTTTGTTAGTAAGAATGGTAGCAACAGCAGCTTTAATGATCACAGTCATGTGATTTTAGTTGAAACTCTATAGAGAAGAAAATAAGGCTTCAGTCCTAAGAACTTTACTTGGAGAAAATCTCATTGAATAAAATGGGACCTTTTTTTGCACTTAGGATTGTTTCCTAATGGACTTACGTAATTCTGCTCAGGGTGTAACTTATGTAACTCTGCTTATGGTGGCACTCTAAGTTATCCAAGCAGATCCTGAAAAGATGGCTGAAATACTTTGAACTGTTTAGTGATTACGTGCGCTTACCAAACTTTCCAGCTCACCACTTCAACTTGAAAATCCCTAATGTGTTTTCATTTATTTTTTCTGTAAATCAAACCCTGGGCTTTTATTTTTTGCATCATATTCTGTTGTCTCATACTCATTTGTCTATTACATTTACATTTTTTTTAAAAAAACATTTGTGCCAATTGCATGTGAATGCTATATAAATGGCATAGAATATTAACTGAGAACATTAAAAATGAAACAGCAATATATGAAACTATTTAAAAGGGCAAATTTGTACATCACCAGTGGTAATCAGATTCTGTTTCCTTGATTTAATATTCAGCCTGAAGCTGCTTAAAAACATTTGGAACCCTATGTTTTGCTCAAACCTTCTTTAAAAGTGTAAAAAATGAGGTTGTGGATTTTACAGTCATCTGAAGAAGCAAGCTACAAGAATTCTTATGGCATAAGTGTGTTAGTTTTCAAGATGCCACAAAACTCTTTGTGGAGATGTTATTCCATTTTTACATGAACAATGTTTTTATTCTTTCTATTGACCCTTTGAAATGTTAAGTTAACAATACACAATTCCATAAAGCAGTGTATGCCTAGAAACTGCTCTTTCAAAAAATAGCTGTGAAGAGCCTTATAGCATCCAGAGTACTTAAGGACAGGAAATGTGAACAAGCTCTAGCTGAGACTTATTGTTTATGCAGTAAGACAAACCATTTGGACCCTGCGTGGTTTGTGTGAGCACAACACTGTAATTCAAACTGTCCTAAGTGGAGGAAATAAGAAATACTACACAATTAATAAATTGCAAATGGCATCATAATGAAAATGTACAGTGCTACATCTGCTTGAAAACCATTAATGGCATGGTGTTCTTTTGACCTAACGCACAGCTTCTCTGAAATGTCTCATGCCCCCATTGATAGCAGCTGGGGACACATTTTTTAAAATAAGGAGTTGAAATGGATTGAACTTGTTCTATATGGATATGCTTCTTTATCATATATGGTACCCCTTTTCCCCAAGTAAAACTGTTATCAATAACAACAGCAGAGGCTGAAACAGTAACAGCAAGAACATGGAAAGCTATTTCAAGAAAAATGACAGTTGGCAATATTGACCTTCAATGGTTTTTCTGTGCTTCCTGGACCTTGATTATTTTATATTTATCACAGGTTTTTTTAATAATCAAATTTAATTGCTGTCTGTGATGGAGGAAAGCAACTTTAAAAAAAACAGTGTTTAGTAAGCACTGTAAACAGACAAAACATGATCATCAAAAGTTCAAATTGCCCAGTATTCAGTTCTCTAAAAACCATCCTCAGGAAAAGTCTCAGCCTTTATCAAATACCCCCTTGAACATAACAACTTTTCAGAACAGCTCCCAAATCAGGGGGAGAGAAGGACCATGAATGCCACTCAGAGCTTCTGAAGAAAAGGGAAGATAAAAACATGACATATAGAGCATAGTAGGTAGATAGCTATGTGAATCAAAGGACCATGATGTAGCTTCTGTCTGGCTGTAACTGACTGTAACTGAAGATGGATAGACTGGTCAGATAAAGCCAGAGCATGTGAAAATGTGACCCTAGGATAAAGTAATTATAATCCAGTTTATTACAATATTTATTTATATACTTTTATATCTTTGGAAACCTAGTCAAGGCAGCTCACAAAATGAGGTAAAATTGTAAAAAATGTAAAATGATTAAAATTAAAACCCCCGCCAAAAAATTCCAGAAATATAGAAGTACATAAAAAAACACAGGTACACAAAATATTGTTATAAAATATGGTTGTGATGCAACATTTGAATTTTTGACAATTTTAAAATTTTATTTATAAACCTTCTCATTTGTTGTAGCACAGTGGTTAAGTAGTACGGCTGCGAATCAGTGCTCTACTGGTTTGAATCCCACTACTACCATGAGCTCAGTAGGTGGCCTTGGGTAAGCCACCTCTCTGCCCCAGCTCCCCAGCTGTATTGTGGGGATAATAATAACACTAACTTGTTCACCGCTCTGGGTGAGAAACTAATCTGTCTAGAAGATCGGTATATAAGCACAGTTATCATCATCATCATTCAAATTATCCAAAACACAATCAACAATAAGCAGAGGTCACATGTTATTATTGACTGGCCTTGCTAAGCTGAAACAAGTTTCCACCGGAGACCTAAGGATCAACCAGATATCGGCATAATATGTACGCTGTTCCAAGTAGTGCCGTCTTTTGCAGTTCTGTAGGTGTTATATCAGAAAGCTGCAGTTTTTCCATATGAATTGCAAAGTTTTTCAAGATGGTTCTAAGTGCCCCAACTACTGTTGTATGCTTCATCCATAGTTGGGTGGTTTCCATTGCCAGATCTCTATATTTAATGATTTTTTCTTGTTCTTTTTCTTCAACTCAGGCATCCCCTGGAACTGCAATGTTGATTATCCAGACTTTTCGATTTTTCACGACTGTTATGTCTGGTGCATTATGTTCAAGGTATTATTATTGTTATTGCTGTTATTGTTGTTGTTGTTGTTATATGTATGTTTATAGATCAATCAGTTAAATGTTTGCCACAAAAATCCTCGGAATTAAATCCAGGTAAATGTCCTGAAAATGCTGTTTCTCTTCTTTCTTTCTCATTATAAATGCTGTCTGCCAAAATATTCAATTTTTCACAGAGAAGTGCCCCATGTGCACATTTAGAAATCACTGCCAGCATGTTAATTGGCCCTGTTTGAACCAGATGATCAGCTCAGTTGTTTTGCCCATCATCCTCATGTGTTTCTTGACACATGTGAGGTGAAAAGTAATGCTGTGGCCACTCAGTGCATTCCACAGGATAGATTTGCCCATTATAAATATAAGCAGCTTTTCTTGTGTGATAGGTTTCTTTTCATAGTTACTTTAAGAGGAAAGTAGGTAATGAGAGTTTCCAGACAATTACAAAAAGACTAAAATGTCACGTGGAATAAATCCAGACTGATGTTAATATTTTCTAATAACTTGCTGGAATACCCAAGCATGCAGCTACATTAATAGTTCCATGCAAAGAAAAGTCCTGATATATCATAAGTTGCAGAGTTCTCCTGCTGTGTGGGTGCAGTGAGTCAAAAGGTTATCTGTCTACCATATATTTATTCCACTCTTCCTCTAAGAACTTCAGGGAAGTGTACTTTCCCCCTCCACTTTGTCCTAACAGCAACTCTGTGAAGTAGATTAGACTGAGAGAGAGTGACTGGCCCAAGACTGAGAGAGAGTGACTGGCCCACAGGGCCATAATAAGCAGAGTTTTACCCTTCAAATACTTCATTGGACTTAGAAGGTTTAACTCTGTTTAGCATGGCACTGTCAGTGGGAATTCAAACGTGTCTCGCGAGCATAAAAATCTAATCTCTAAACCATTCTGGCTGAATCCACACGTGCCAGTGTGTCTCAGCTTTGCACTAAACTTCCAGAAGTTCGCACTAAACTTGCAGCTTATCCTGTGCTAGGGTGGCCATTTTGAGAGTGGCATCCAGTGGTCTGCTTAGCTTCCTGGCAATGGCAGCCATGTTGTGAAGGCATCTGCAATATGCACAGCACTAGGGGTGGTCATTCCAAGTGTGGGCTTTGTGTGGCCTGATTTGCCTCCTGCTTACTGGCAGAGTGACCATTTTGAGTGTGTCTCATGGTGGCCTGCATAGCCTCCTTGCACTGGCAGCCATTTTATAGAGGCCTCTGCAGCCTTACACAGTGTTTGGGCTGCTGTTTGGGGGGTGCTGTGTTCCTATTGGGCTTTGAAGCTCTAAAGCAGTCATTTTACAGTACATTACATTACTTTACTGTACATTTCCATCATGCCACCCAGAAAAGGGTAGTAGTCCTGCTGAGGGCAAGCAGCCAGCAAATAGGCCTCCTGCAAAGCTGTCCTGCAGACTCTTCCTTTGAGGATGATGAAGTGGCCAAGGAGAGGAGGGGAATACTGCTATCAGTGTCTCTCAGTCAGGAGGGCTGAAGCAGGGTTAGGCCCAGCCCCTGCAGGCCTCTAGTCTATCTATGCTCCCTCGCTGTTTTCACTTTATTTGTAGAGAGTACTTACAGCAGCAATACTACTTGCAGCAGCAGCAGTGAAGGCCTGGCTGAAGCTCAAGTGGGGGGGCTTGCAGTCATCTGAAGGGTGGTTTGTTGCACACATTATTTCTACTGACTTAGCAAGGATCTACAGTCCCAGGGTGGTGGCTGGTTAAACACTTCCCCCTTTTCCCTGCTCAATTTGCAGCCTTTGTGGGCCTAAAGAGCTTTTTTTTAGGTTTTGTCACTCAGGCCACCTAATGGTTTTGTCACCCAAGCCACTTAATGTGTTTTGTCACTCAGGCCACCTAATGTGTTATTGCATCTGCTGAAATCGGCAAAGCTGTCACGTGGGGCACAGAAGTCTAAGATGTAATCTGATCTTTCTACAAGATTAGCACAATTGAAGGCCAGTAGCGGATCTGGCCTAGGCTTCTGTAATCCAGTCATGTTGAGGTGACAGTGGACCTCACTGACAAGGTAGGTAAGTCCACTGGCCTCTAGTACCTGGCTGTGGGGGCTCCAAAGGGTCAGGCGACAGTCTCTCAACTCCCATGTTTAGGCTCCTGGGTTATATCGCCTTGAGTCTTGCCTTTAGGTTTCGCAGTTTGGCCACTGGGTTATTACTTAACTCAGTCCTAAAGGGACAGTCATACAGGGAGCAGCATGTTGGGAATTAACTTTCCTCTTCAGGAAGTGGAGGAGAAGGATGAGGTGGCTCTGAGGAGGGGGCAAGTAAATGAGACTTAAGAAAGTTGACTTCACCTTGGCCAGTTGGCTGCTAGCCGGCTTTTCTTTATGGGAGCTCCAGCAGCTGGCTGGGCACCAAACCTTATCTCCAGGGTGTTGGCACCTAGAAGTGGAGTTTCCTTGGTGTTTCCACTGCCTTGGGGCCCAGTGGCTTCTAGGTTTAGTTCAGGGGCACTGGTGGGCTGAGCAGTGGAGTTTCCTTGGAGTTTCCACTGCCTTGTGGAGCAATGGCTTCTGGGTTTAATGCAGGGGCACTGGTGGGCTGAGCAGTAGCCCATTGATCAGTCAGTATGGGAGTCTTACTCTAAATCGTATATGATTGGAATTTTCCATTCCTCATGGCAGTTGGATTGTGGGGAGGGAACTACGTAGATAACCCCTCAGCCCACTTCATGTGGATAATTAGGCAGTGGTGCCCATACCTAATCCTCTTTCATCCAAGGGGCATAGGATTTTGAGGAGTGTTCTGGAGACTAGTCCTGGCGTTTGTTTTAAGGCAGCACCTGGTCTTGCCTGCAGATGGAATGGTGCAGCTTGTCCCTCGGATTTCCTCTGATTTATGCCTCCAGGGAGGGCTATTGATTCTTGGCAACTGGGTGTGGCCGGCATTTTCTAGGCTGGGGTAACAGTTGGTCTGTAGGAGTTATGGCTGAGCTGATGGATCTCTCCCAGTTATGGGGGAGTGACTGTTAGGGGGCTTGCCTCATATCCTGTGGCAGCCATCAGGAAGCTTAGGCGCATTTAGGTTCACCAGTAAACCTCCCCATTTGATGTAAGCCCGGGTAGTTTCCGGGGTCATGTGACATTAATGGTGGGCATGCATAGGCAAGGTGGCCCAGTGTGCTCAAGGGGAGGAGCAGTCCTCCGCCTCATGTACAGGTCATTCACTTGGGCAGTAATGATCTTGGCTGTAGGGTATGGCTGTTTCGGTATAGGCTCACGCAGATTTGCACACATAAGCATGGTGCTTGTGAGCCTCCGTTTCATGTTCAGGTCATTCACTTGGGAGGTATGATCTTGTCTCACAGGGCATGACCCTTTCCTTACAGTCTCACACAGGCTTTCAGTGCCCAAGCAAGTAGTGGCTTGATGGTTTGAGGGGAGGTGTGGACCTCCACCTCGCGTCCTAGTCATTTGCCCCATGGTGTTGACCTTGTCTCACAGGGCATGGCCCTTTCCTTACAGGTTCACACAGGCTTGCAGCACCCAGACAAGTAGTAGCCTGATGGTTTGAGGGGAGGTGCAGTCCTCTGCCCCACGTTCTGGTCATTCACTGTGTGGTAATGACCTTGGCTCACTGGACATGACCTTGGCTTCAGGGCATGCCCCTTTTGTTACAGGCTCACACAGACTTGCAGTGCATAGGCAAGTAGTGGCCTGGTGTGTTGATGATTGGTCCTCAATGCTTCCATGTTGGTGCAGAGGGAAGCTTGGGACTCATTAGCCCCTAAGAGGGCTAGGTGAAAGGCTAACAGAGCCATAGAGAAAGTGTTGGGGGAGGGTCTAGGCATTTATTTGCCACACCCCTACATACTAGGCTGAATTTGCCAACCTCTACCAAGGTAATGGGGGTTCACCTGGCCACTGAAGGCAAGAACATCTTCCTCAATGACCTATGGCAAGGGCTGAGGTTGGCACTAGGCCACCTGTGGGCTGCTAGGGTCTAAGCAGAGGCTTGGCCCTGGTGGTGGCAGGATACAGTTTGGGAATAGGGAGCGGGCCGGTGAGTACCGTAGCCGCTTCTCCACTGATGGGAAAGAGGGGTCTGCCAGGAGCGGATGGTACTGCTTCGACGGCTGCCATGCTGCATGGGCAGACTGCCTTGGGGAACCCCATGTGCAAGTCCTTCCCTCACTGCTGTATGGCTGAGGCTTAGGAACCTGAGTTGGGGGGATCCATTTTGCTGGCCGGCCGGATCTTAGCCATCCATAGGATGGCTCGCACCTTGGGCTTCAGGGCTCGCCCAGACAGGTCAAGGCAGAGGTCCAGGAGTGACCCCGTGGATTGACCTGTACCGCTAGTTGACCCTTGCCGTATTAATGGTTGATGTTATGTTTAATAAAGTGGCCCTTTAGTTCCAAGCCTTGTGTCTGTCTCATTATTCTGACTAGGGTGGCAATATATCCTGCAACCTTCTAGCAGTCATTTAAAACCAGCATCTCTAGCTTTTGGCCCTGATATCTTGAGGATGCATTGTGTCATGAAAGTAGTTTCATAGGTACTAGAACAAGAACAGATGTTTTTAGTTATAATTTACTCCCCTCCCATGATGTTAAAAACTCTAAGCTGTAATCATGTGCCATTTCACTTCCTTCTTTAAATGTATCCCTCCTCACTGACACATCTGGCTTCTGATGCTTGAATGACTTTATTTTCCTTTCTCTTTTTATTAAAAATGTGAAACTAAGAGACTACTGGCTTAGAAAATGTGACTAAAATTAGGTTCCTCTTTTCCTCCCCAAAGTCATGCAGAGCTTCAAACTGTCCCTTGAGGCTCAAAAATAACCAAGGCTGAAAACATGATGCTTATGCAAATAGGTTAGGCTGAGGTCACAGGACAACCTCCGTATTTCTGAGGTATAACAACCTCATCAGGAAAAAATACCCTGGGTAATTTACAATACTCTCCTTATATCAGAAGAATGAAGCACAGTGAATTCAAAGAAGTCTCAAACAGGCAATCAGGTGCCTTTGCATGACTTTAAACTTTCAGAAACTAGGAACTTTGTGGGGAGAGGTGGGTGGTGTTGTGCACATGAGTCAAGCACAAGTGAAAAAAAATTGACAAAATGGTATTTCATTGGTTAAGCTTGTGAAATAATGAAAAAAGGGACTGTATAAATTCTCAAAAACTCAAAATTGCTCTAATGTGGTGGGTGAGAGAATTAATAACCACGTTTTCTACTTGGTGGAGAGATAATAGAGAAACATTATCAGAGCTCTGAAAATACATTTTTAGTTTAAGGATCAAAAGAACCATTATGTTGCTCTGGTAATGTGATCTGAAGAACTACATAGTGTACTTTATTGGTGATTCCAAAATACTTTAAATAGGCCAATTCTCTCATTAGAAAAAAATGGAGTAGTCTGAGTCCCCATTTCCAATATAATTTCCAAAGTGAGAAGACAGATTTTTTTTTGTGATGAACACCAATTAATGCATTCTGCTACCATGAGATTCCCGAATCCCTGCATCAGATGTTATGAACTAAGATTTCACCCTCCAACTAACACTGAGCAGTTCTCATGCACAAAAATACTACACAAGCATTTTTAGATTCTATTTGATGGAGATGAGGAGTAGCAAAGGTGGGGAGGTGGTTGGGAAAAATTACACACACCCCTGCTGGTGGAGGAGCTGAGAAGAACAAACTGTCTGCCAGTGCAGAAGGAAAGAGTGCCATTTTGTTAAATTCTCCTTCCTCATTGCACCCTCCCCCCTTACACTGGTGCTACATGGCAATCAGCCTCTCCAGGGGTCGTAGGGGGCTCTGGAATGTAAAAAGGAAGTTGGGAAAAACCTGCCTTCAAAAGCTCCTTTGCCTATTTGTTTGTGGAGAGTTGTGATAGAGCGGTATGTAATTCTGCATGCACAGTCATCTTTCCCCTCACAATCGAACATCTTTTAGCTGTTCAGATACAGGGAGTGTTTTGAATGTTGATTACAACCTGAAAGTTGTGCATGAACTGAACTGGCATTCCTGATTTCAAGCAATTCCATTTTATTCCAGCTACATTGTCACTTTCTCCCTTAAAGGCATTGGATGTTGTTGTGCTTGCATCATGGCTGCAGATGCAATGTACCATAAGGTTTTGTAGGCTGAAGGCAACTACTAGACCCCCTCACACACAGTTATTGGGGGTGGGGGAGCTTCAGAAACCTGCTGAAATTTCATTTAGTCTCTTTAGAGATTCTGAAGCAAAGATAAATAAATAAATAAATTCCAGCATGTTTTAGTTATACTGGGAATGAGTACATTCACTTCTCTGCAACACCTACCAAAGTCTCTTAAGAGTGAAAAGGATACTCTTGAAAAAGGCATTGTGATCTGCCTCTCCTTGGCAATTGAAGTCCATAGAGTGTTGTGCTAATGAAGACCTCACAGCTTAGGGATATAATGTCTCTCTATCATGGACATGCACACTTCAGTATCAGCAATGGAAAATAAACCCTTCTCATTATCAAATGCACAGACCTAATTCAATTTTCTACAAGGCAGTGCTCTCATAAGTGGGCAAATTCTGTTCAGCTTTCAGTAGTATGTAATCATTAGGCAACAAGAGTTGCCTATTGGAAGATTTTTAAGAGCACCTTACTATAAATTATGCTATAGGGAATGTATGGCTTGACCTTGCTCCCTGCACCTGAAGATACGGAGAACAGGAAAACTAGGAAGAATTTTCACGCGACAGGGTTAAACAATTGGAGTAAAACAGAAGGCTTTGTAAATATTCATGCATCAGACAGAAGAAGAGTACATTAGGAGAGAGAAAGAAGTATGTCCTGTTAGTGTTTTGTAAGACAAAAATTCTTTCTTTCCTGACCTGATGTGCTTGCATAAGGAAGCATAGCAGACATGGAGACTACGAATCACATACATTTAAAATTTTTAAGAGGATTTCATCTATAGACATGCCCTAAATATCTCAATAGGTGCCAGCAACTATCTATGATTTCATCTAAAACCATATGTCTTCATCTAATCTGAAAGTACCAGACTTTGAAAATTGATTTTTTTTTTTGCTATTTCACTCTTCTTCTCTCACTCTGTAACTTATTATATATCTCATGGTTTAACCTCACTGCTTCCTGAAAATTCATTAAGCTTGAATTGCCTTACTCAGTCATTCACTTTTCCAAATGAATGCATAACATTTATTCTTCCTACACTTAAGAGAAACACACATTATACATGCACAGGAGGAAACAAGAAAAGCAGTAATGACAAATGAAGTCTTATTTTTCTTTCGTATTTGGGTGGGCTTTTGTATTGTGTTTCACATATTTGGAAATCTGTATTGCCTTCTGCCTCCTAAAACCTTGCATCTTTGAAACAGCATTTGCATATTGTTGAAATGGAAACTGTCCAGCTACACATGGTTTTTCATAAGAAGCTTCTCCTCTATTAGATCTCTCTCAGCTGTGTATTTTAAGCTTTATCTGTGCTGCTTCAAAGGACAATCATGCTTTTGCTAATGGATTTCCAACTTCTTCCTTTTGTTACTAAAACAATCTCTCCTCCTTTTCAAGAACATCTGTTTCTTTGCTTCTCCCTGTGTGCTCTTGTTCCCTAACAACCTGTCACCCCAAAGTATCACACTTTCTCTGTTGACAAAGCTCCTTCATTTGAACCCCCAGCCGGAAGGAAGAGACAGACACAGGCTTGGAATAAAGGGCCGTTTATTAAATGACCATAAACGTAATGCACGGCAAGAGCTATCTAAGCGGTACAGGTCAAGCCCTGGGGTCATACCACTGACCACCGCCTTGCCTGTCTGGGCGAGCCCCCCTGCCCCGGGTATAGGCGATCCCATGAATGGCTGGAACCCAGCAGCCAGGCCTAGGATCCCCCCTCAAGCACCCTTTACGCCCCAGCCGTCTAGCATGAGGTTGGGCCTTGCTCCTGGGGATCCCCTCAGGCGCCTGCCCTCCTAGCAAGGAGCTGTCAAAAGCATCCCGCCGTCCTGGCAGACCCTGCACCCCACGCATGGGGAAATGCCAGAGGGGCTCACCGGCCCGCACCCTATTCCCAAAATCTCCTGCCACCGCAAGGGTCAAGCCTCTGCTTAGACCCTCACGCCCCACAGGTGGCCTAGAGCCACCCGAAGCCCTTGCCACAGGTCATCTAGAAAAATATCATTGCCCTCAGGTGCCAGGTGGACACCGTCGCCTCTATAGAGGTGGGCAAATTCGGCCCTAATCTTGGGGTATGGCAAATAAATACCCAAGCCTTGCCCCAAAGACCTCTTAATGGCATGGTTAGCCTTGCGTCGGGCCCTCTCTATCGCCCTGGTGTCAAAGGCCTCCCGCCAAACCCGTCGCTGTAGCATCTCTGACCATACTATAAGCACACCCGTCCATTGGCTGCTTATGTATTCAAGGTCCTCAGCTACCTGCATCGACAGGGCCTTGCCCTGTACCAGCCCAAGGTCATTACCACCCAGGTGAATGACCACAATGTGTGGGGGAGGACCTTTCCGTCCCCTAAACAGGAGAGGCAGCAGGCCAGGCCATCTGAGACCACGCCTGCCCTGCCTGCCCTGCCAATCCACCGTGGCCACAGCGCTCAGGCCCAGCTGGGATCCAAACTGTGTTCTCTTGGCTTGATTGGCCGCCCAGAACACCATGCTGTGGCCACAAATCAGGATTCTCTTCCTCTCCTGGCCCGACACGGCACCTGAGGAAAGAACAAGTAGTTTGCCATTTAAAACTGCTGCAGGGGCTGGACATAGGACTGAAACGCCCTTGACCGCCACCTGCCCACTCTCTGAATTGCCTGCTGAGGGTATCCCATAGCAGCTGCTGTGGAGGCCGCACCAATCCGGAAGGAGTGGGTTCCGAATTTGACCCCTGACAAGCCAATTGTCTTAAGTGCCCTCTCTGTCACCACCCAAAACTGATATTTAGTCAGTGGGGCCTGATCTTCGTGGTGGAATAAGACCCCTTGGTCATCCCCATGAAGCGTGACATATTCTTTGAGGGCCTTAACAGGGCACAGCTCCTGCTCAGAGCAAAAGCTCAGGCCCAAAAGCAAGGTGCTTCCCCGCTGCCGCTGGTCAGTCTGGGTTCCAAACATGACTCCTGACAAGCCAAAATTCTTAAGGGCCCTCTCTGTCACCGCCCAAACTGATATTTAGTCAGTGGGGCCCCATCTTTGTGGTGGAATAAAACCCCTTGGTCATCCCCACGAAGTGTGACATATTCCTTGAGGGCCTTAACAGGGCACAGCTCTTGCTCAGAGCAGGGGCCCAAAAGCAAGGGGCTCCCCTGCTGTCACTGGTCAGTCTTGGACCGTCTGATCCCAATGGAGACTTTATCCCCAACAAATTTAATGTCCCGGGCATTCAGTGCCTGGCCAGACGCATCTGTACGCGATGAGGCCATCAGCTCACTAACTCGTAGAGCTCCAAATAATGCCATTAAGGCAGAAGCGTGGAAAAGCTTCCGTTCAAACGCTGACCAACAGACTTCTGCCCATGCGGTCCCCAGTCCCTTAAGAACTGATGGGGAGATGGGCTGCCTCGGGTCACGTGGCATTATCTCCCTGGCCCAGCCTTCCAGCATCTTTCTAATCCTGAAGACACCCGTGAATTCAGGTAAGCCACGTGCTTTGCTGGCGAAGGCTAAAGCGGCCAACTGACCCCTGATGGACCTCACTGCAAGGCCCCGGCCCCGCTGCACTACACAAAGTGCATCAAGTGCTCAGGTGGGATGAGCCACTACTGCTGGAGCCCCGCCAACACCCTGAACTGGTAAAGCTGCCCAACCGCCCGGTCGTAGGCCTGGCGTGTACTGGGGGCAATGGACAGCTGGATTGCTCTATTTACTTCCACCGTCCAAGCTCGCATAGCTCCTGGGGCATCCTCGCTGGTTGCCTGTCAGCCCAGGGGGCAAGCTGCCAGAATCATTCCATCTGTTGGCAAGACAAAGCATCTGCCACACCGTTATTAACACCTGGAACATGCCTGGCCCTGAACAAAATGTTCATCTGCACACATTTCAATGTAAAGGCCCTTACCAGCCTCATCACCCTGGGGGATCTAGATGCCATGGTTTTGACCACGTGCATGACAGCCAAGTTGTCAGACCAAAAGTGTGTGATCCCCAAAGCCCCACGGCCACTAACAAGGGAAAGGACTCCAAAAACGTAAGTTCTTTGGACAATCCCTGGGCTACACAATCAGCGGGCCATTGGTCAGCACACCAATGCCCCCTATAAAAGACTCCAAAGCCTGTAGACCAGGAGCCATCAGAGGTGACTTGAAGTTCGGCTTCTAGCAAAAGCTCCTCCCTCCAAAAAGTCACCTCATTAGAGGTGTAAAGGAATTCCTTCCACACCAAAAGGTCATCCTGCATGCCTTTATTAATTCTTAAATGCTGATGGGGCAACCGTAAGGCCCTCATAGAATCACACAGCCACCTGAGGAAAGCCCTCCCAGGCACAACTGCCTTACAGGCAAAGTTTAAATGGCCAACTAATTGCCGCAACTCAAGGAGAGATATCTAGGCTCCACTCAAGCAGCCCTCCAATCGAGCCCAAGATCTACCACCGTCTCTAAGGGCAACCTTAAGGTCTGTTGTACTGTGTCCAGTTCTATTCCCAAGAATGCTATGACAACAAATGGTCTCTCTGTTTTCTCATAAGCTAAAGGAACCTCCAGTTCCTCTGAACACTCCATGACCCCTGCCAAAAGCCTGGCACACTGCCCCATGCCAGCTGGCCCAGACATCAAAAAGTCATCTAAACAATGGACGAATAGTCAGCACCCTGCCCCTTGGGGAGACCTGAAGAAACCGTTCAAGTACCCTCAGCTTTACTGGGCTGGGCCCCTTTGCCAGGCCCTTGTTGGCCACCACTGCCCCCAAAGCATTTCCCACCCTGTCTTCCTTTGGGGCAGGCAGATTATGGGTGGGTTCCCATGCATGCAGGGCAGTCATGCATATAGTTGCCCACTTTAACAAAGCAGCCGTATTTAAACTTGCTGCCCCGCAGAAGTGCGGGAACCTGAACCCTGAGAGGGCAGAATAATCATATGACCACTCTCGCTCCTATTTCTGAGGTTGGACTTGGCAAGGGCCATGACCTGCACCCACAGCTGTATCAACCAAGCCGTCCCCTCAAAGTCCATGTACCCCCTGTATATAATATTCATGTATTGGAAAAGGGGGAGAGCCCTACCTGGCTGTGCCCTAGCCAATACCCCTGCATAAACCAGGAACCCAGACAACCAATGAGTCCAGTTCCTGACAATCTGCCTACAGCGGATCTTCTCCTTATCCCTATCATACAGATCATCTATATCCTTCTTCTCTAGTTCCCTGAAGAGAAGGGTAAAGTCATCCATGTTCTAACCCTTTGTATATTCTCCCCCCCCCCTCTTTGCAGGCAATGCCATATCTCCCGGGGGAAGTGTCCTATAAGGAACCATGCCATATCCCTGGGGTCCATAAGGGGCCAGGCCCATCTGCTTGCCATAACCAAAAGGCCACCCAGTCACAGACAGAGGGAAGGCCTATCCATCCCAACTGGTAGCACAGCCCGATACAGGCAGTACTTGCACCTGCTGGAGGTGCAAGGAGCGTCTGGCATAACTAGGCCAAATAGTTGGGCCTGCAGAAGGCCAACCAAGCATGGGATATGTCTCCAAAACAGAAGATGCAGGAGCGCCAGTAGCAGCTACCTGCCCCAAAGAGCCCCAGGGCCAAGTGGCACTCTGCTTGGGCAAAGGATCCGTACCGTCAGGCATGGGTCGTTCCACTGCTATGGCAACTTGCCCACTGTCAGCTGACCATTCCTGGTCAATGTCAGCCACACTCTCAGTTGATGTTGGATGGTCCTGGCTGCTGCCTCCATCACTTGCCACCACTCCTGATACTCCCTCCAGGGCAGAAAGACAAGAGGCAAAATCCTTATTAAAAGCAGCAATTGTAATTCTTTTAGCACCCTTGTGTGGCTGAACAGGTGCAATAGCTGATGCTGTACCACTCCTAGCCCTCTCAAGAGCAACAATGCGCTCCATAAGTTCCTGCCTGCCTGGGTCATCATCCTCGTCTGAGGGAGACAGAGCCCAAGTAGGGTTCCGCGGCACTGGCCGTTTACAGGCCACTTCCCCATTGATGGGACACCCCCTTTTCTGGGCAGCATAAACATTCCCAAATGATGACACAGCAGCCGTTAATAATGTGTTGGACTGGCTCATAGCTTTACCCCTTAACCAACTGTTGACGCTAGCCCTGACAGGTAGCACTAAGCCCCAGCAAAAGTAGCAATTGCCAGGAGCAGTACCAAGCTGCCACACAAGATGGTGCCGAGCACAGTCCTGAGCAAATCTGCCTGCCAACAGAATGGCTGTCAGGCAGAGACAGGCCACCAGTAATTCTCCACCACAAGATGGCGCCGAGCACAGCCCTGAGCAAATCTGCCTGCCAACAGAATGGCTGTCAGGCAGAAACAGGCCCTCTTTTATGGCCCGCAAGAATATAGGCTTAGGTGCCGCTTTACCAGTAAGCCAAAGTGAGGAACACCGGCTCTGTTTTTTAAGTTACTTTATTTTACTTCTTGCCGGTGGGGGGGGGGGGGGGAGGGAGGCTAAATGGAAACAAACAGGCTTATGGCAGGAAGAGGGGTTTATGTGTGAGTGGGGGGGGAGAGGGCTCTCACCACCCACTCTCTCCAAGACAACTATTAAGGGGAGTGACCACACCCAAGTTGGGCCAAAGTCCCTCTGATACAGCCTAGCTGCCCGCCACCCCAGTGCCCCACCAGCCTGCTCCATTAAACTGCTCAATTACTCTAGCCCCAACAGGCCCTGAAGCCCTGGCCTGTATTGTGCACTGCAGCCGCCTCCTGCCTCTCCGAGCACTCGAAAAGACTGAGGCTGGGAACGGGCGGAGCAGCCAGTAACAGCTCCTGGCTCCGCCCCCCCCAGCAAAGCCCTGTATGCCCGGGAAGGGAGACTGTCTCCTTTCCTCCGGGCGGGGCTTCAAAGGACGGCTCCCAGCTTGAGCGGCGTTCAGCCGCGCTGGGAGAGCCGCATTCTGATCACAGAGACCTAGAATTCTGGAGAGTGGGTGTGTGTGTGTGTGTCTTTTCTAGGTTGATGACAAGTAAGTTGTTTTGAATATGGCAGTAGAGATACAATTCACTTCTCATTGGGATAAGACCTTTTTGTCATTATATCCTTTCCCATTAGAACTCTCTCTAAAACTGGTACATATTTTCCACCCTGAGTAGATGGGGGGTGGGGGGAAGGTACTCTCTTTCCCACCCTTAAGAATCTTAGCATTAACTTCGAGAGAAATTATTCCTAAAAGTAAAAAGTTTTCTTTAATTCAGTAATTTCATTCATCTTAAAAGCAACTGAAGCAACTAATTCTGTATTGGATAACAAATTACAATTTCTCACAGGATTCACCAATGCCACCAACAGTTCTTCAGACTCCTTTAATTGATCGATGGGGTTTAGAAAGTTCAAAGCTATAGGGACCTGAGATTATTTTCCATGCAGTTCAGTTATTAATTCTTTAATCCCCATTATGTTGCTCCCAAAATTCTGGGTGTGAGCCAGTTGCAAAGTGTAGATGCCTATCATATGTTTGCTAGAATCCGGTGAAGCATTTCTGAAGATGAAAGTGTAACTTTCTGCCTCCTCCTCCTCCCTGCTGCATCCCACGAAAAGCCTCCTAAAATGCTGCTCCTTGGAGAAGTTCCCCGGAAACAGCATTTTTGGTTGCAGTCTGAGTGGGAAGGCAGAAAGTAATTGCGCCAAGAAAGTAATTGTCCCATCAGCAAAGATGCTCTACTGGATCCATGCCATTATCTCCAATCACATGCCAAAGAGGTCAGTAGCTTTCAGTAACACTACAAGCTAAATTGCTTACATAACCAAGCTTCTATATACTCAGAAACTGATTTAATAGGTGTGTGGGATGTAGAATAATAATTCCTTTACCCACCAAGCCAGAGAGTAAAGAAATCTGCCACATTAAAAAAAATATGTGACGTGATTAGCAATCATCAGTTTACACTTTCTATACTATAGAACACAACACTCAGAATATGTTTTAATATGGCTGGACAACTTCAAGAATTCCTGGATGAAGTAGAGTTTCAGGAATCTTATTTCAGGTTTGGTTACAGGACTGAAATAGCCCTGGTTATCCCAGAGAGCCAGTTTGGTGTAGTGGTTAAGAGTAGCAGGACTCTAATCTGGAGAACCTGGTTTGATTTCCCACTCTTCCAGTTGAAGCCAGCTGGGTGACCTTGGGTCAGTCCCAGCTTCTTGGAGCTCTCTCAGCCCCACGCACCTCACAGGGTGATTGTCATAAGAATAATAATAACACACTTTGTAAACCACTCTGAGTGGGCGTTAAGTTGTCCTGAAGGACAAATTAAATGTTGTTGTTGTTGTTGTTGTTGTTAGTGAATGACCTGTACTAAGAGATAAACAGAGAGAGTGTGACTATGTGGATTTTTTTCAGACTCTCAGTGGCCTTCAGTACTGTTGATCAAGGTATACTTCTGAACAACTTTATGGTTTAGGGCAGGAAGGTGTGGTTTTGCAGTGGATCTGACCCTACCTGGAGGATAGGTATCAGAAAGAATATGCAGCTGGGGACTGCTGCTCAGTCCCTTGGCCTCTGGTTTGTGAGGTCCCACAAGGCTTCCTTTTGTCCCCTATTCATTTCAACATCTACATGAAACTGGTCATCAGGAGATTTGGACTGGGTAGTCCCAATATGAAAATGATACTCATATCTATCTCACATTCCCAGACAATCTCAGGGAGGCTGTAGAAACTGTGAACCAAGCTCTGAATGCAGTTCCGGAGTAGATGTGGGCTAATAAACTGAATCTTGAGCCCGACAAAACAAAAGTGCTAATGACGAGTGAAAGAGCTCATCAGTGATTTAAGGTGCCACCGGTTTTGGATGGGGTTACACTCCCCTTGAAGGCCTGTGGTCTGACAGTGCTCCTGGACCCAGGTCTGTAGATAGATAAGAAGGTGGCAGCTGTGGCTAGGAGTGCTCTTTACCATCTTCAACAGGTTAGCTAACTGCAGTCTTTCCTGAAGAGAAAATATCTGGTCATTGCAGATATCTGGTCATTGCAGTGCATGCCCTGGATACATCTCAATTAGGATAGATTACTGCTGTGCATACTATGTGGGGCTTCCCTTGAAATACTGGTGCAGAATGATGCCACCAGGATGTTGAGTGGAGTGGGTTCAGTCTTGCCCCAACTATACTAACTCCTAGTATGTTCCTGGGCAGAATTCAAAGTACTAGTGTTGATCTTTAAAACTCTATATGACTTGGGACCAGCATACCTGAAGGATTGCCTACCCCCTTATGAATCTATCCATCACTATGGTTATCTTCCGAGATTCTGCTTCAGGTGACCCAGCCTTCTGAGATTAGGGGGATGGCAAACCAGGAGAGGACTTTCTCAGTCATGGCATCAAAACTCTGGAACTTTCTTTATAGGGAGAATCATCCATCCCTTTCTGTTGCTGTTTTCCATTAGCGGTTGTATACTTTTATTGTTTTGTCTGGTGTTTCCTCAGTGATCTTTGCTTCCTACCCTATGTTTTAATTGTTTTTATGTTTTTGTATTTTAGCTTTGGTATTAATGTTTTTTAAAACATTCTTTTTAAAACATGTTAACCACTTTGTTGACCCTGATGACAGGAGAAAGGTTGGGTATAAAATTTATAAATAATAAAATAATAAAATCTATACAGAGTTCATCTAAGTAGTCCTTAATGATGTTAAGGGTGGCTGACCAGTTTGAATGGGTAGTATCTTTGTGCATACTTTATATTGCAAAAAACTTGATGCAAGATTGTTTGGGAGACATTCAACAGCTAATCAGCAGAACCGAATAAGCTGGGTGATTGACCAATGTCTTATCAATCTTTTCAAACACTATAAGCTTGTTGAACAAGTTTATTGTGAATTCATAGCACTCAACTCACTTCTATTTTTTTCTCATTACTCACATACACATGCATAGCACACAGTGTGAAAAAAGACTTAAATGGGGTATGTGAATTTCGATCATATGCTCTTTCTCATACATGCTTTGTTGATTAAATAAAGTCTTTGGCTCCCAGAAGCAATATTTTCATAACTTCAGGTAATAAAAAAAATCAATATGAAATTTATTTCTTTATCACATATTATACTGTGGTACGTTTGGAAGCCATGATATTAATACATTAGAGATTGACCTTTTACCCTTCAGATTAGTTAGCAAATATACAGCAATAATAGGCATGTGACACTTGCCATAGTTTACCATTTTGGTGAATCACACTGGTGACCTTCAGATCAAAAGTTAAGAACCACTTTTTCACTGTCTATGTTCCAGCTGATTCTGTCATGTGCAGTGGCTGGAGGACAAAATTAGTGCATCTGTACCAGCATATGGCAACAGTGCTGAGTGAAGTAAGGCAGTCCTTCACCAAGTACGATTCTAAGGCAAGATATCTGTATGCATCTGTAAATTACATTTCTATAAATTAAAGCCCTAGTATGTCAATTTTATGTAATTCTAAAAAGCAGGGCTTTTTTTCTGGGAAAAGAGGTGGTGGAACTCAATGGGTTGCCAGCAAAGGGGGCAATTCTTGGTGGGAGGTGGTGCCCCTGGTACCACATGTACATGCACAAAGTGCACGCATGCTCCCAGGGCCAATGATGTCACTTTGGGTCAGCTGGGAGGAGTTTTTAACAGTTTACATTGTCCTCGGCAAAAATGGTCACATGGCTGGTGGCCCCGCCCCCCCAGTCTCCAGACAGAGGGGAGTTTAGATTGCCCTCTGTGCTGCTCCAGTGGCGATGAGGGCAATCTAAACTCCCCTCTGTCTGGAGATCAGGGGGCAGGGCCACCAGCCATGTGACCATTTTCAAGAGGTTCCGGAACTCCGTTCCACCGCGTTCCAGCTGAAAAAAAGCCCTGCTAAAAAGTAAATTTGTTTAGAATAGAATTTTTAAAAAGTTTGTAGGATACCCTTTCTAGATTTTCTCTATAATATCAAACCCATAACACAAAACAGATACACAAAAATTTCAAGGCATGTATACTCTAGCATAAGATGTAGGGTGCATCAAAATTCAATGCTATCTGTCTGTCCCCACCCTTTTGCATTCAGAGAATAGTTTGGAAGCTAATAGAAGCAATCTTAAAGAGATTTCCCCATGAGTAAGTTCCATTTTAATCAATGGAGTTTTCTCACGAGGAAGTGTTGTTAGCATTGATGTATTGTCGAAGGCTTTCACGGCCGGAGAACGATGTCTTTTGGTGCTACACCTCTGAAGATGCCAGTCACAGCTGCTGGCGAAACGTCAGGAACTACAATGCCAAGACCACGGCAATACAGCCCGGAAAACCCACAACAACCAATGTTGTTAGCATTATTTAAGCCTACATGATTAAAGGACTGTAATTAACATGAGGCAAACAACTAAAGACTTTACAGATAGAAAGGATATAATAAACCCTAAATGTAAACTGAATACATGTCAGGGCTTCTGGGCTGAAGCATACTCCTTGTCTGGTGGTTCATAGGATTCAATCCAACGTATATTGCCAATTGGTTTGTCAGAATTTAATATCCTTATATTTGGTCATAACTTCTTGAATGAGAATATTTATGCAGTGAAGACAATAAAATTTATTTTCTGTAATTTTGACAGTTGGGTATGTGATTTCTTATTAGAATTGTGTGATGATGTCACAGGAAATCAGGGGACTCTTCTTGGGGAGGATCCAGAGGCTGGTCAGGGATGTCTCAACAAGTTGAACTGCCAGAAGCAGCTCACCCTTCTTCCAGATCTTGAAAATGGTCTGGGATGCTGCTATTAGCACATGTGCCAGAGGTCATCTAGCTCTGATTTAAATTATATAAAATGATGTCAATTTTAAAACATTCACCCCTATAAGCACCTGCTAGGTTCTTATAGGACACTTGCAAAGCTCTTTCCCATTGTGAGACTTTGGCACTATTTTGGTTGTGAGGGGCGGAAAAGCAGAAGGGAGGCAGAGGAGGCAGAGGGTGGGCCAGAGGTTCCCCCTACCCAAAATTTCTTGCCTGAGACCACTACATCAGTTGGCCTCCTTGTAGAATCAGCCCTGAGGGGCTGCTGGTATTTTTCTCCACAGGGCCTTTTCTGAGACATCTATAGAATAACATCTAATACCCTATCTTCTGTTTGCTATTTTTATCTAACCTAGAGCCTGTCAACTCTGTGCTTCTGGATTTGTAAAACTACTAGATGAGCTTGTTTTGGAATTAGCTTGATACTTATGTCTTCCTGGTAAATATTCAGAAAAGCTTTCCTGCTTTCCAAGAGTTCTTTCTTAGCTTGCAATGGTGGTGTTATGCATACTGATGATGCAATGTGTATACTCTTCATCACATTACCCCCTGGGAACTGTGATTTGATTAGACTGAAGTAGCTGTGAATGCAGATGTTGCTATTTTATGATTGATTACTGGCTAGTATCTAGCCTGCACACAAGGTATGTCAGTACTTGCAATTATTGTTTAGCATGGCTTGGAAAAACAGAACACATGTATCAGCAAAGGTGGACTGGAGAATCCTCAGTCTTTTGCAGTGCCTCTCTATTTCTATCTCCATATATGCACATGCCTATGTGGCAGCTGCCCTTGGTCAGCTGTTTTGCTGAATGTTGGATATTTATGTATAGGATCTTTTTCAACATTCTAAGCTATAGAATTGGGAAATGGCACCAAATTGGGAAATTGGGAAATGGCACCCAATTTATAACGGAGTGAATCCCATCCCTATCCTACCACTCCACTGAACAAAGTTGGAATCCTTCCTCTTACTTAACAAGCCTTCCTTCAACTTAAGTGGCTTTGCTGTTGGTGGAAGAGTGGCTAAAGTTGGAAAAAGGCTCCTTGAAGGATGGCTTGATTCACCAAGTACAAAATTTGCATAGAAATACTGTTGCTATCACTGGAATAGAAACAGAACAATTCTAATGAAGGAGTACATTATGTTTTGGAACAGTAGAGCTAAGATGCCACAATCAGTCACACACAGATGCAACTTTTTTTCTTAGTTTGGTTCCAAGATCATAAAGATCAGCTTTGCAAGAAGTGGCTGGAAGTGGTATGAGTGGTTGAGGAAAAAAGAGAGTGCAATGAGTTAAGCAGTCTAGTCCTAGCTGCTATTTTCCCCTTTGAAATCCTATATTCCCATAACATAGAGGGATTGACAGCAGCCTGTACTTGGCACAGGTCTTTCATATCACATGTGATGCCTGCCACCGCAGCACTAAATTTCAATAATGATAAGGCTAGTGCCGCAGGACTGATATTCACCTGTGGTAGGAGTGTAAGAAAGGGCATAGAATATTTAACTATATAGTTACATGAAGTTAGAGATTCCCATTAAAATTAGCAAAATATGTATTGCAATGATAATGAGTTTAAGTTATTAAGAGATTACAACTCATATTAACAGTAGGTATCCATACAGAGATAGACAGACTGACAGACCGTAGTAGAATGTTAAGGTTCCAGAAAAGTAGTTAAATGATAGTACCATTCATCTAGTTCCCAGAGAACTTGCCAACTATGACAACTCATCAGGAATCATTCTTCTTGATTGAAATGAAAGGGAGTTGTAGAAAAGTGTACATCTCAGTACATTTTGCCCTTTGGCATCAATCCCTATGTGACTGTTCAGAAATAGAAAGTATAATTGTAAACACAAGTCAAGTCTCATTGAAGATGGCACCTTTCCCTATTGCTTTCCAGTAGGGCTAGAGACAGAGACACAGAGAGAACAATGATAGACCTTGTGTTTTGCATATGTAATTACTGGGTTCTGGAAACTCTAGCATTAAAAAAAAAACCTTCAGCTGAAATGATGATAATCTTAACCTGAAACACCAGAGAGCTGCTGCAGACATGGTATAAGTAGATCATTGTCTGATGTTATATAAATCAGTACCTTGTACCTTATAGTCTTCATCAATATTCATAGGCAGAATACATGTATTATTAAATTCTTGAATCTGTCAGCAATGGCTGTCTCCAAACATGCCCTATTTCTAAGCTTCCCAGTATGTAGCTAGCTGAAAACAGATTTTTTTAATAGGGAACTATGTGTTTGTAGATAGTGAGTGGACCAGTTGTGAGGTTCATCTTAAAGCATTATGCCTCACTGAATGACAAAATTCTAGCCAAATAGTCTTCTTTTCTACGGAGTTATAAATCTTTGTGTTTATGCTTCTATAAAAGCTCCAACGTTTATGGAACTCAATCAAATCTTGGCTTATGGGTGTAATCAATTTATGCAACGATCAATCATGCTCTAAGGAAGCAAAAGATGTAACTTGGTACATAATGGCAGAAGAAAGGAAATAATAAAATAACAGCAATTGTGGGCACAAGGTGTGGATTTGTATTAATGATGGCAGTAACACCCAGAATACAGTGATGTCTTGCTTACTGTATAGTTCTATTACTAGGCAGTATGTATCATCAGGACAGTTGTGATTTTTTAAAAAAAGATTTGATTAAAAACAACATTTTTTCCAACCATCCTTCCAAGCGGTGAATGACTTTTAGGTATACTTTTTTTCCCCTTTTGGTTCAGGAGAGCATTACAGCTTTTAAATTCTCCTTCTCCTTCTTCACATATATCCATCACTTAGACAGTAAATGGAAGAGGAGATCATAAACTGAGCCATTTTGCTTATGGCAAGTGAAAACAGGCTTTTGCAAAGGAATCAGTTTTCCATTATCCATTGAAAGAAATCAACTTTATGTAATGAAGAGCAGCTGAAAAGACCGCACACCCAAATCCTGTCCCATGTTTTGTAGTTCTCATTTCAATTAATTATCTTGCAACACAATTAGCTTAGCAGGCTTCCTTTAGAAATCCCTGCACCGTGGCACTGTACTGCAAGGCAGACAGTTTTAACGAGATGATTTTATTAAGGATGCAATTAACAGATCCCCAAAAAGCAGCTAATCTGTCTTCTTGTTTAGACCGAATGAGAAAACTGTAAAACAGGTTTCAATGATAAAGCTTCTCTTGCCCCCGAATGTATTTCTGACAAGAGCAGTCTTCTTACATCAAGTAATTCTGGTTGTCAAAAGGAGCATTATCAGCTTACTTAAACACCTGCGAAGAGAAAGTATCCTCTATTTTATTTTATTTATTTACCTTATTTATACTCTGCCTTTTTCACTGAGGCTCAAGACTGATCACATAGCATAAGTCAATACAATCAACAGCAGAACCATTCAATAAACAATGGAATAAGGTATACAAATGCAAATTTGCAGAGATTTGGAAACAAGCATAAATCCCATACAGTGATGAAACAATGCTGAAACAGAGCAAAAGTAATTCTAAACCTGACATACTAAATAACACAGAAACTACTCAGTAGGATCATGCATACAGCAACAGACAATAGACAGTAATATAGTCTATTGTCCCTATCCCTTTACCAATGCATCTCTTTGAAACCACTTCCCTAAAGTACAGCTGTCCTATATGAGCAAAAAAGCCCATTTGAATAACTCAGTTTTGCTTAGTTTGTAGGAAGCCATGACAGTTTGAGCCTTCTTGGCTTCCTCAGGTAGGCTATTAGATAAGATGGGGCCACCACAGAGAATGCACATGTATGGACAGCTGTTGATTTTGCCCATGTGTAGAGTGGCACTTGCAGAAGACCCTGCTCCAATGTGCAAAGCTGTACAGGGGAGAGGTGGTCTTGCAGATATGAGAGACCAAGGCCATGAAGAGTTTTATATGTGATAGCCAAAACCCTGAATTGAGCCTGGGAACTGGTGAGTAGCCAATGGAGTGCTGCAGAATGTCAGTAATATGCAGGCTCCACCTAGCTCCTGATAATAATTGAGTTGCGGCATTCTGCACCATGTAGAGTCTCCAAGTTTAATTTGAGTCTCCAAGTTTACTTGGCTGCTATATGACGAGGAGTTCTGTATGTGTGCTGCAGTTAATCCCAATTTACCATGGGATCAGATCCACCAGCAGCTTTGGCTGCAGTTGATGGCCCCGGCAAAGCCAAACCCCAGAGATAAATCTGACAGCAGCCATTTGGTACAGTGCCTGTCCACCCCTTCTGGTACCTGTGCCCCTGTGGGGCAGTTGGTTCAGCCCCGGCTGCTTTGCTGGGAGTTTGCATATCAGAGGGTGTGTTCTAGAAAAGGGTGCTGGTTCAAGCACGAATGTCCGTGGTGCAGCGGGCCTCATTCTTTCTCAGCTTGCACCAAGCCTAGGCAGTGGAGGAGTGTCAGGAAACCAGGTAGTGGGCCTGGTCAGGCTGCCACTGACAAGGGGTCCCACTCCCATAAAACTGAAAGCACTTAGGCATTTGTTGCTATTCCAACCCTGGTGTTGCACGGGTTTTGTTAGAAGGGTTTACTGTTGGGTTTCAATTGTCTGCCAACCTGCGTTCCATGGTTGGCTTGGAAGAGGTGGTCCAGCATAAGATTGCCAAGGAGTGTTCCGAAGGCAGGGTGTTAGGCCCCTTTTCAGCCCCCTCTGTTCCTAATCTGAGGGTATCCCCCCTGGGTGTGGTGCCCAAGAAGACAGCAGGTGAATACCGCCTGATTCGTCATCTGTCCTTCCCAAAAGGAGGGTCTGTGAATGATGCCATCCTGGAGCACTTGTGCCCATGAGATACACGTTATTCGACAAGGTGGTCAAGGTTGTATGTCACTGTGGTGTGGGGGCTGAATTGGCAAAATGTGACATTAAGTCTGCATTCCGCCTTTTGCATGTTCACCCTGATGACTTTGAATTGCTGGGTTTCTCTTTCGAGGGCCATTTTTACATGGGTAGAGCTCTCCCTATGGGCTGCTCTGTTTTCTGTTCAGCATTTGAGAAGTTCAGTACATTCTTGGAGTGGGCCTTACGTCACAGGTTACAGTGCCATAAGTCCTTCCATTATCTTGATTACTTCCTCTTCGTGGGGCCCAGGGGTATGGGACAATGCACTGAACACTTGGAAGGGTTTATGGACCTGACAAAAAATCGAGGGAAACCTCCTAATGACCGAGAAACAAAATGTAGAGCCTAAGCTCAAGGAGCTTAGGCTGTACATTTTGTTTCAAGGTTTATGGACCTGGCTGAAGAGCTTGGTTCCCCTCTCACCCATGAAAAGACGGAAGGCCCTGCGGAGGTTTTAACATTCCTGGGTATTGAATTGGATACCCTGCACCAAACCTTCCACTTGCCATTGGCCAAGGTTGAGGATCTTAGAGCTTGTTTAGCTTCCTTTAGGGATAAGCATAAAGTGTCCCTCATTGAGTTGCAGCAGTTGGTTGGGCATCTTAATTTTGCCTGTAACGCAGTAGCGCCAGGGTGAGAATTTTTGCGGCGCTTATGTGATGTAATGGCCACCTTGCGGTTGCCACATCACAGGGTTCGGCTTACGCAGGGTATGACGGATGATAAAGCAGTGTGGAAAGATTTTCTCACATTGTTTAACAGGGTCACCTTTTGGCATGAGGAGCTATTGCTTGAGGCTGAACTGAAAGTTTCTTTGGATGCATCAGGGTCGACCAGCTTTGGGGGTTTATTTCCGGGGTCACTGATATGCAGAGCAACGGCCAGTTGATTGGCAGGACATTATTATTACCAAAGACCTTACCTTTTTGGATTTTTTTCCAATCCTGGTGGCGGTCTGGCTGTGGGGGAATGAGCTAGCCAACCATGCAATCCACTTTGGTTGCTACAATATAGCAGTCGTGCATGTGATTAATTCTCTCACTTCCAAGTCCCCCAGGGTTATGAGACTCATCAGGGCCTTCACTCTCCAGTGCCTCAGATTGAACATTTTGTTCAGTGCAAAACACGTTCCTGGTATTGACAATGGTGTGGCAGACACTTTGTCTCACCAACAGATGGAATGGTTTCATCAGCTCGCCCCCGAGGCCAATGTCCAGCCAGCTCAGATGCCCCTGGAATTGTGGAAGCTTGAATGGCAAAGGCACACAGAGACATCTGACTAGCCATCGCCCCCAATACACGGAAATTATACGAGGCAGTTTGCGGTTTTCTGCCAGGATGCGAATCTGGACCAAGTATGGCCTATTCCAGCGGAACATATTATGCAGTTCTGCATGGACTGTAGGAGCATAGGCTTGTCGGTCAAATCCATCCGGGGTATGTTAGCAGCCTTGGCCTTTGCCAGCAAGTCCTGTGGCCTATTGGAGGCCACGGGGGATTTTGGGGTAAGGAAAATGCTGGAGGGTTGGGTGAGGGAGGCTGGGGCTCAGTCTGATGACAGGCAGCCCATCTCCCCTTCCATCCTCCGGGGCTTAGGATCTGTGTGAAAATGGGTATGTCTATCAGAATACAAGGCTGCGCTCTTCCACGTGGCATCTCTGACTACTTTCTTTGGGGGTCTCAGGGTGAGTGAGCTGGTGGCCCAATCACGCGCTGACCAGTCAGGCTGGGCACTTTTAGTACATGATGTGCATTTCAAGGATGCTGGGGTTACCATCCAGCTTAGGCGATCCAAGACGGATCAGCACCAGTGCAGGATTCTGGTTCAGCTGGGCCCTTGTGATGAGCCAGGGCTGTGTCCTGTCCATGCCCTACGTAGATACCTGGATTACAGAGGTAGTGATTAGGGGTGTGCTGTTCGGGAATCCGAATCCCGAAAAAATCCTGAATCACCCTGATTCGGGGTGATTCGGGGAATCCCGAATTGGCATGCCCCGAATCGATTCGGGGCGATTCGGGGCAGCATTTTGCTTGCTTTTCAATGGGAAAAAGCCTCCCCAGGCTTCTCTGAAGCCTGGGGGAGGCATTTTCCCACCGAATCAAGCCAAAATTGGTAGGGGCCTTCCGCTAACTCCCCTCTAACAACCCCCCAAGTTTCAGACAGATTGGACTTTGGGGACCATGTTATGGCCCCCCAAACCAGGTCCCCCTATCCTCGCCTATAAAAGGGCATAGCTTTAGGTTGCTGCTGCTAATCTCCTATTTTGTGCTTGCTGCTGCTGATCTCCATTATTTCCTATGGGGAAAAAATGAAGAGGCAGGCTTCCTTTGCCAGGGGTGGCATTTTGCACGCAAAATGTCCCCCAACCCTCAGGGGCCCTTCTCCCACCTTTCCTCCCACCCCCAGCAAGGCTCAGCCTGCTCCCACTTGGGGGGGCATTTCATGGCCTCCCTAAGTAGGTGCTCTTTTCTCTACTACTTACAACTGGGGGAGGCTTGTCTTGCCAGGAATGGCATTTTGCATGCAAAATGCCCCCCAACCCTCAGGAGCCCTTCTCCCACCTTTCCTACCACCCCCACCAAGGCTCAGCCAGCTCCCACTTGGGGGGCATTTCATGGCCTCCCCAAGTAGGTGCTCTCAGCCCCCAAAGTCCACCCCCTACAGCCCCACACAAACCCAATTCCCCCCCAGCTGCCACACACAGACCCAAATCCCCACATTAGCCCCTCACAGACCTAAATCCAGTAGCCCTACACCCATAACCCCAGGAACAGGCTGGCCAGCCCTCCCCCTTTGTTCCCTATGCTGGGAACTTCTAAACTCTCTTTCCCAGGGCAATTCCGCACAGCCCAGGGGTGCCACAATGGTGGGCAAACTTCTGAGTGCCAACTTGTCCCTGGGAAAGAGCACCTGACCTGACACACAGACAACCACCCCCTGACACCTCCACCACCTACAAAGATGGCTGGCCAGCCTCCCCATTGTTCCCTATGATGGGAACCAACTGCACAACAAAGAATAAAACACGAACAACACAAAATACAGTTTTTTAAAAAATATTTTCTCCCTTTCAAAGTACAAGTAGGCAAAGCATTATGACACATTACACCAGCAGTCCCCCACACCGAAAAATAACACAACTCTCACTTAACATCAGAGAATCACAAAAACTCAATTCCTGTCAAAAACACTTTATCTCTTTAACTGCTTTAGGTTACACAGTAGGAGGGCATAACAGGGCATGATAGCAGTGTACTACACAAAATAATACAACCCACTTCACCGTTTTTGACAGCAATTGTGTTTTGGTGATTCTCTGAGGTGAAGTGAGTTGGTTTTTGTGTGTGTGTAGTACACTGCTTTCATGCCCTGTTGTGCCTTCCTACTGTGTAACCTAAAGCAGTGAAAGAAATAAAGTGCTTTTGACAGCAATTTTTGGGGTGATTCTTTAATGTGAAGTGAGTTGTGTTATTTTTGTGTAAGATACTGCTGCCATGCCCTTTGGTGTGCCCCCCTGCTGTGTAACCTAAAGCTGTTCAAGAAATAAAGTGTTTTTGACAGGAATTGTTTTTCTGTTTCTCTGATGTTAAGTAAGTTGTGTTATTTTTGTGAGGTGGAATGCTGGAATGCCCTTTGGTGTGCCCCCGCTGCTGTGTAACCTAAAGCTGTTCAAGAAATAAAGTGTTTTTGACAGGAATTGTATTTTTGTGATTCTCTGATGTTAAGTGAGTTGTGTTAATTTTTCTGTGTGGGGGACTGCTGGTGTAATGTGTCATAATGCTTTGCCTACTTGTACTTTGAAAGGAAGAAAATAATTTTTTAAAAACTTTATTTTGTGTTGTTCATGTTTTATTCTTTGTTGTGCAGTTGGTTCCCATCATAGGGAACAATGGGGCTGGCTGGACAGCCATCTCTGTAGGTGGTGGGGGAACTTGAGGGAGGGTGTCTGTGGTTCAGGTGCTCTTTCCCAGGGACAAGCTGGCACTCAGAAGTGTGCCCACCATTGTGGCACCCCTGGGCTGTGCAGAATTGCCCTGGGAAAGAGAGTTTAGAAGTTCCCAGCATAGGGAACAAAGGGAGAGGGCTGGCCAGCCTGTTCCTGGGGTTAGGGGTGTAGGGCTACTGGTGGTGGATTTGGGTCTGTGAGGAGCTAATGTGGGAATTTGGGTCTGTGTGGCAGCTGGGGGGGAATTGGGTTTGTGTGGGGCTGTAGGAGGTGGACTTTGGGGGCTGAGAGCACCTACTTGGGGAGGCCATGAAATGCCCCCCCAAGTGGGAGCTGGCTGAGCCTTGGTGGGGGGTGGGAGGAAAGGTGGGAGAAGGGCCCCCTCTCACTTGGTACCAGTTTTGGTCAGTGACTGAGAGGGTCCTACGTAAACTAGGTTTGGTGTACCTACTCTTTTCGAATTGGGGTATCCTCAATGGTGGCCGCAATGGGCTATCCTGTGGCAGCCATTCAGAAGGTTGGCCAGTGGCAGTTGTCAGCATATCAGGGGTACGTGTGCCCTCTGCCAAAGCTTTAATGGACCAATGTCTAATTTTCTTTCTTCTTAGGTGCTGTGGTTCACCATAAGAAGTGTTGGATCTTCATTTGTGGACACAGCATGGTTTTTTGGGTGGCCCATCAGGCAAGGAGGATGCCGATGGGGTCGCAGCTTGGCCTCAGTCACTGGGCCATGGTTGAGTGGCTGGGCCGTCAAGGCCTTAGGTGGCTAGGCCTGCTGCCACTCCTGTTTGAGGGGTGGAGCGCATCTTTGCCTCATTTTCTCATCATTCACCTGGGTGGGAATGACTTAGGCTTAGTGAAAGGCAAGGCCCTCTCCTTACAAATGCATGCCAACTTATGTTATATAGTGGAGCTGTGGCCTGGGTTTTTGATAATTTGGTCCTCTATTCTCCCACATAGGGTATGGTGGGAAGCTTTGGACCCTGAGGCTATTGAATGGGCTAGACATAAGACTAATAAGGCTATGAAAAAGGCTTTGGCTTCTGGCTTGGGGATTTATTTACCCCATCCTCAGATCTGGGATTCCTTCACTGACCTCTACTGGGGTGACAGCATGCACCTGTCGGCAAAGAGCAATGGTATGTTCTTGACCAACTTACGGCAAGGTTTGTGGTTAGCATTGCAGCAGATGTGGGGCACGACTGCCTAAGCAGAGGCTTGGCCCTTGAGTTGGCAGGTTAGTTTGGGTAGGCAGAGCGGGATGGTGAACGCCTGGTGGTACCTCCCCATTGGTGGGGAATGGTGGTCTGTCTGGGATTGGCTGGCGGGCTTTACAGCTGCCAGCTGAGAGGGCAGACTGCCCATGGGACCCCCTGGACAAGTCCTTCTCTCAGGGCCTTATGGTTTCGGAGTTATGGAGCTTTAAAGGGGGAACCACTTGCCTGGTCAGCCAGTTACAGCCATGCGCTTGGATGGCTTGTGCCTGCGGCAGTGGATGTTCACCCAGACAGGTCGAGGAGGAGGTCCAGTTGACCCCTTGGCTCGGCCTGTACCGCTAGTTATATCCTTGCTATTCTTAAGTTATTGTTGGTCAATAAACGGCCCTGTTTACACCCAAGCCTTGTGTCCATCTCTTCATTCCGAATGGTGGGGGGGGGGGACATTTCCCTTTTCTGTACCTGGCTTATTTGTGCTGATTTTTGTTCCACATAGATTCAGAACTAGATACATTGCAGTCCTATATACAGCATACAGTCCTATACACACCATTGAAGTGCCACTGAACAAAGTGTGAATTCTGACAGGGAAAATGGCATGCAGGGAAAGTGTTTATCAAATAACACACCCACCTAACTTCTTTTTTTCTGAAAAGAAGGATTTATTCAATGTTCAGATTGATCCTCTGTTTGTCTAGGTTATATTCTTTCCCTTGTGCCTTCAATCCAGTTTAATCATTGACTGGGTGAGATATTGTTAACAACTCCATGGGAAATGAGAAAGTAATGTTTCCTACAGGCCAAAAAGAAATATTAAAGATTAAAAAGCCAAGTAAATATGGATATAGCAAAACAAAAACTGAGGAAAAAATAAATTTTACAGAATATTGTGAGACACATAAGGAGTGGAAAGAATGAAAGGTGATTAATAAATCAGGACATTATATGGAATTAATGATGACCCTATTTTTCCTTATAATATAGATAAGATGATAGATAAGAAGATTAGGTGAACGATCTATTTGATCTCTTCCTGTTACTGAGTTGCATGGGTACGCTGCATTTGTAAAGTTGATTGTATCATTTGTTAGGTGGTGTTGACCCACTCACCCTCCTCTGAAGCACTATGGGACCATGCAGGAATGCTGCAGTTCCTCAACAGTTAATCTGTTTGGGGATCATTAGAGTGGTATAATTAGACTTAGTCTTTGACTGGTTAGGCAATAGTTGCTCTGGCAGGAATAGGGTGGTTTGCTCTGGATGTGTGTGTGTGTGTGTTCTGTGCCATCAAGTCACTTCTAACTTATAGTGACCTTATACATTAATGAACTTCGGAACATCCTATCATTAACAGACTTGCTCAGATCTTGCAAACTTGAGGCTGTGGCTTCCTTTATTGCTTTGGGTAGGTGGGGCAAATTGGCAAGTACCCTGATGCATTGGGCATGATTGAGGGCCATTCCTGAAAGAACCTGTCATTTGTTTTACAGCAGGGAGTGTTGGATGGGAATATCCTTGGTCCCGAACAACATCTACCAAACATATAATTTTAGGTGGGTAGCTATGTTGACCTGCAGTAGAACAGCAGGATTTGAGTCTAGTGGCACCTTAGAGACCAGAAGATTTTCAGGGTATATGCTTGAGCTCGGACTCTCAAAAGCTTACACCTTGAAAATCTTGTTGATGTCTAAGGTGCCACTGGATTCAAATCCTGCTTTTCAATCCCTTAATTGTATCCCTGGTATGTTGGGGGAGTGGAATGAAGCTTTACAGCTCTTTGCACATTCCAAGGGCAGATGAGGATGCACAAGGCCAGCCTAACTTGCTGGCCAAGTTTAGAATCAGCACAGCTGGGGAATGAGGTGTTTCGAGACTGGCAGCTGTGCGATAATAAATTTTTGAGGTGATACAGCATAGGTGGACCGGGTCCATGGCCCCTTGTTTGTTGATGAAACAAACTACCTAAGTAGCTGGCCTCTTGTTGGGCCCGGGGGGTTTCCATACCCCTGCAGTTCATGGTTTCACCTTAAAGGAAAGAGAGAGAAAACAAGATTATAGACTACCTTTCAACCATTGAGACTTACCTGCTATAGTATGAAAGACATGGAAAGACAGAAGGAAATGGGAAAGACATGGAAAGATAAAGGAAAAAGGAAATGGAAGAAAGACATGGAAAGAAAGAAAGAAATCTTTCTTTATTAAAAAAAAAGGTTATTAAAATACATGTGTGGTCAGTGGAGAAGAAAAGATAATAGAAAAGGCTTGGAAGGGAAGCCAGTGAGGGAAGCTTTGGGATCACTTACCTTGCTACTCTTAAATGAAATTCACAGTGAGGTTTTGGGGGGGGGGAGAGAAAAAAAGGGCTGAACATGAAAAGCAATCTGAAAAGGGGAGGATATTAAAATGCATGTGTGGTGAGAGAGGAAAAGATAATAGAAAACGCTTGGAAAAGGGAGAGAAAAGAAGATCAAAAGGCATAGTTGGCAGGGATATAAAAGTTGGGGGAGAGAAACACAAAACCACAAATGGGTTCCCGCCCTACCTGCTCCTGCAAAGGCAGCCTGACCACCAACTTGACCCCTTTCCAGCATTTCCCCAAGGGAAGGGAAAGGGACCCCCATCAACATACATCACAGGCATTTCTCTCTCCCTCTATCCTTGCTCACTCTGAAAACAGATCAGACCCCCCCCCCTTATTCATTCACATACACATGGAGGAAGGAAAGCTGAGCTTCCTCCTGTGTAAACCACTGTGCAAAGGATTCATGCTGCAAATCTGATTAAACAGCTAGGGAGAGCAGCATTGGTATCACTTGCCTTGTCCACTCACTCGTCAGCAGCCTCCTGGCCTGGCACCATAGCCATGTCTCTAGTCTGGCTTGCCCATGCTAGTCCTGCACCATGCCTGCCCACTGTTGGCCCCGCCACCCAGCCAAGGGAAGGGAAGGGGAGTGCGTGCATGTCTCGGTCAGCCACCCATTTGTCTCCCTGGCTCACCTCTTGCTGCTGCTGCCACTGCAGCGTGGCACATGGAGCCTCCAGACATGAGATCCCTAGCTGAGTTATGTGGCTGTGCGCTTTCCTTTCCCACTCTCTCTTTTCTGCCAGCAACCTCTGATGGAGGGGAGGAGCTTGCAAGTTTGCCTATTTCCCCCTCATTCCCCACTGAAATAAACTGTATGGCCACGGCAATGCAAAGAGACCTCTGGGAGCCGCACGATGTATCTAGAAGAACTGCATGTGGCTCCCGAGCCTCAGTTTGTCCACGCCTGTGCTATATAGATGTTCTTTGAGAACATCTTTATTTTGCATACCTGAAACTGAAAAGAGAAGAAGGAGACTGCATTATTTTCTGAATATCTGAGAAGAGGATCAAAAGACTGTACCATATATATATATATTGTATTGATATTGCTTGAGAATTCACGGGGAATATCCTAGACACTGTTGTTATATTAGGTTATTTATATAAGCACTGAGTTTATTTATATAAGCACTGAGACACTTTAGCACACTGGTTTGCTGATGTTTACATATTGTTATAATAGATTTGATATTAATTACATTTATTGATATTGCTGTTACATTTTCCCCTTGATTATGGGTTTCCACCCCTTGTTTTCAGTTTAGGATCAGGACAGAGTGCCCAAGTGATGGGAAACATGGTAAGATTGCCTAGCACACTCAGTCTTTAATATGTTAGCATATTTTATAAGTTATGACCACAGATCAGTCATTGATATTTAAACCTATTTAAACCTATAGTTCATTGTCTTGTACCTCAATTGAGGGAGGTGCCAATGACAAAAGTTCCTGTGATTAGTATGCAAGGGTGTGTCACCAGCTTTCCTTCTTCCATATGAATGGCTATGATGGGTGGTTTCAAGTTCTATCCTCCTGGAGCCTCAGCCATTCACTTTCAAATGATGGATTTGAATGTTGAAGGGGGGTGGAAAGGGGGAGTTTAGCAGTTTAACTGCTTGCCAACTGACAAAGTTAAGGGATTTTGGTGGGAGCAGATTTAGGAAATCGTATGGTTAGGCAGGGAGTCCATTAGGAACTTCAGATATTTTAAAAATAGGTTCAGTTTGAGTGTTATTCCTTTCAAAATAATTAAAAGAGGATCGCCTATCTATCCTATGTGAAAAAGGTTTGGGTGCAGTTCCTGGACATGGTTTGGGTGTTTTCCATTCCATATTATAAGTCTGAATCAGTCGAAGATGAAACCTGCTCAGACCCCAGCTTTCCAGTAATTTTGTTTCTGTAGTACTGAGAACGATGATGAAAATTATTATCATCATCATCATCATCAACATTATTATCATTATTATTATTACTACTACTACTATTACTACCACTACTATTACTATTACTATCATTAATGTTAATGTTAATGTTAACATCCCGCCCTCCCCACAAGCGGGCTCAGGGCGGGTTACAACAGAAGATAAAATATACAAGATAAAATCACAATAAATTAACACAGCTTCTAATAAAACACCTGCTCACCATATAAAAACCACATAACATCTGACAGAGGTGTAGGTGCAGCTTAACCATGCATGGTCACTCATATATGGGGGGTAGATGGTCAATACCCCCTACAGACATAGAGGAGACAGGGAGAGAGGCTCATTTGGTGGAAACCCTGATGGGCTCAATCATACGCCTGGCAGAACATCTCTGTCTTACAGGCCTGCCTGAAGGAGACAAAATCTTGGTGGGCCCGGGTATCTTCAGACAGAGAGTTCCACCAGGTCAGGGCCAGGACCAAAAAGGCCCTGGCCCTAGTTGAGGCCAATCGAGCCTCCCTGGGTCCAGGACCACCAGTAGGTGCTTGCCAGCTGATCTCAGCACCCTCAGGGGAGTATATGGGAAGAGACGGTCTCTCACGTATGCTGGTCCCAGTCTATTTAGGGCTTTATAGTTAATACCAAAACCTTGAACCTGATCTGGAACTCCACGGGAAGCCAGTGTAGCTGCTGCAGAACTGGAGTTACATGTGTCCTGAAAAGCACACCCATCAAGACACGGGCAGCAGCTTTCTGGACCCGCTGTAATTTACGGGTCAGACTCAAGGGAAGCCCTGCATAGAGCGAGTTACAGTAATCCAATCTGAAGATGACCATTGCATGGATCACTGTTTCCAGGTTACGGGTTGAGAGATAGGGAGCAAGCTGCCTGGCCTGCTGAAGATGGAAAAAAGCAGACCAAGCAACTGCCGTGACCTGGTCCTCCATTGATAAAGAGGAGTCCAGCATCACATGAAGACTTCTGACCAGTGAAACAGGCACAAGTGGTGCGCCATCAAAAGTCAGAAGCTGGATCCCCCCTCCAACATCCCATGACCTAAGTACAGGATCTCCGTCTTCATGGGATTTAACTTCAGTCTGTTCTGCTTCACCCAACCAGACATGGCATCCAAAGCTCTAATCAGGGCTTCTGGAGATGAGCCAGGCCGGCCATCCAACAACAGATACAACCGGGTGTCATCAACGTACTGGTGGCAACCCAGTCCGAAACTCCATGCCAGCTGGGTGAGGGGGCGCATATACAGATTGAACAACAATGGGGAGAGAATTGCCCCCTGGGGGACGCCACATACCAATGGTTGGTGTGCAGACACCCTCTCCCCTAGCGCCACCCTCTGTCCCCGACTGTGGAGAAAAGAGACAAACCACTTTAAGGCAGTCCCTCATATCCCCACATTGGCAAGGTGGTGGGTCAACAATTCATAGTCAACCGTGTCAAAACACTGCCGAAAGATCCAATAACACCAGTGAAGAAATCATATGGCCTATCCTTGACGGCTTTACACATTGCAGGGAACTGAATCTATGCCTGTTGTCTTAGAGAAATTGTCCAAAAGGTATGATTTAAATGTTCTCTGATGTACTGGCCATTATCTAGCTTTTACCTATTTTATTAGTCATATGCAGGGATGGACAGTTTCCTCTTTGATTTCTTGGAAGTGTCAGATAAAAGCTTAGTAAACAATAAGATTTGGTTCATATACATTTGTGATAATCCTGTCAACCTCTTTCCATTTTTGTAGGTTTTATGAAGCTCCTTAGTTAAAAACACTTGCACTGAAGGAATACCCATTTAGTACTCATTATCCCTGGAATCATCTTAGAGCATAGAATTTTTCCTAGTTAGCAGGAACTATTACTATAGTCAAAATTATCACAATAAGAATGGCCATTTCCACACGTCCTTATAGGGATGGCCCACTCATGGAACGCAGGTGCTTTCTCCCCGTGATTCCAGATGTCTCCATTTGCAAAACGGTTGCAGGCTGCATGGTTTCCGTTTTTTCAGCACCTTTTCTGGGACTACACTTTCCCAGGTCTTTTCTTTTGCTGCTGGCTGATGGAGAACTTTTTCTGCATTCCTGGGCATGTGAATGGTTAGAGCGCTCTGAGGAATCATCGAATCACAGCCCAGCTTATCCTTCAAAGCTCTCAGCTTGCAATCATGCATGTGCAGAGCAAAAAAAAAAAATTGAAAAGGAAGCCAGCAATGATGATGAAAATGCCCAACCTCCCCTCCCAAACTGCTTTTCCTATGAATTGTGAAGGCTGTCCTGTGACCTCAAAGCACAAGGTAAGTGCTTTTGAGGAGTGCGTGTAGAGGCTGAGTTTTCAGACTAATTCAGCAAAACAAGCAGAAAAAATGGGCAAAGGGCAGGAACAATCGGCTGTGTGGAAACGACCAATGTATCATATGGATTATCTTAGTAACCCTCACAACCATCCTGTAAGACCACTCAGTATTATCTTGATTGTCAAAGGGTGAGAGAACATTTTGCCTAAAGTCAGTTAGTACTTTCCTGGCAGACACATTCAGGAGGAATTTTTATTTGGCCCCTGGACTCCCTGGAATTTCCACTTTGGTTACACAAAGATAACAAATCCAGCCTCTTTGGGTGGTGTAATGGATCACATTGGATGGAATGCATTCAAAACAATTACCTATCCTTGGTGACTTTCAGCTACTCTGTATTCACAAAGAATATCATCAGTTTTCCAGAATCCTAAATCTGATAAAGATGTTATTTTCTGGGTAAATGAAATTTTCTGGGAATACAAATTTAACCAGAAGTCTTACAAACAAAGCAACCATGGTCTATATGATATAGTGCAGTATGTGTTTTTCCTAAGGTACAAAAACAGCTAGTAGGAAGAGTTTCTGCTTCTCCCTGACTAAGAAGGGTATTGATGTTACTATGATATTTCCAATGACATTTCACCATTGACCTTAGTATTGCAGCGTCCTAACTCTATTCTTGATCTCTCTTATGAAATTTTCCATCAGAGTGGACCATTTTCGAATGAGCATAACTACCCACATGAGATTTTGCTAAAACCGCTAAATTGATTTGACTGAGCACTACAGGTCAAACTTCAAACTGTTGTTTAATCCAAGCAAACATGATTTATACATGCCATCCATTCTTCCTCCTCTTTACAAGGCTTGGCCTCAAAAGCCAGATGCTCGGTGCTCAGTAAATGATGTATGTCCATTTGGTTCATTCACATTATCAGAGGGCAATTGATTCAATTACATTATAGCCACTGGAAACAAAGGAGCCATATGGTGAGCAATGCACCTTGAAACAAATGGCTCCATACAACCCCTGAACTCAGGTTTTCCTGCATGTGCGCTGCTCTTACATTATATATCTCAGATAAATAGCATTCAGCCAGTGATGGGAAAGGGGAGACACTGAGTTCAAGGTTATTTCAGAGCACCATATGAAGTTAAAATGTTTATCTTAAGTTGTCCAAAACTGTTGGAAACTACTAAAAATGGCAAGACTTTCCATAAGAAAGTGGTATGCCCCACTGTGTTTTTTAGACATTGCTTACAAGTTGTCTTAGCAGTCTCTTCTCTTTGTTCTTTCCTGTTTAGCTATAATAACAAACACTGCTCAAGAGTAGGCAACGTAGTGACTCTGGTCATATAGGGCACTCTGCCAGAAAATGTAAGGATGACATGCTTTTTAGGGAACTCTATAAACCTGAATCATTTAGGAGGGCATGTGGAGGTGATTGAAGGTAAAAAAAAAACCCAGTTTTTAGTATTGATCTAACTTCTTTTTGTTGTTGGATAAAATGACAAACAGGAGGCTATCTAGCCCCAACTATCAAACAATCAATCCCATGGGAACGCTTAAGGTGATATGAAGAATTAATGTTGAAGGAAGTGCAGGGAGTCGATAGTGGAAGTCTGACATTGGGAGAGAGCAGATGTGTTGAGTTCTGTTTCTGGAAGTGAACACGTGTATTCAGGGGCGGCACAAGGGTTTGCTGCGCTTGTGGGCGGCCAGCTGGGCGCCCTCCCCATGCACGCGCAAGTGCGCGTGCACCCACCTGCATGATGACATCATGTGTGACATCACCACAGGAGCACGCGTGCCACCACCGGCTCGATTGCTGTGGCAGGCGGCCTCCAAGCTCTCCCGCTCAGTTGCCTGCGCCGCTGCAGATGCCTGCCCGCAGTGGCTGTGCCTGGCTGGGGGCTTGTGCTGGTGGCGGTGGTGGCGCGGGGCAGGAGGGATAGGAGGCTGCTGCTTTGTGGCACATGCTCCCGCCCCCCACGCCTCCTCCAGCGCTCCCTTCAGCACCCCGCACCTGAAGCCACCGCCTACCTTGCCTCAATGGGCGCGCCAGCCCTGCGTGTATTAGTTTTGTGTATGGCTCTTAATGAGAACAGATGGATTTTAAGAGTCTATCTTGAAGGTGGAGTACACTGAATACATTAGTGTTCTGGTGTATAAGAGGGTTTGGTCTGGTTCGATTCAATCGTTAAGTAGGAGGATGGCTATAAACTGTTTGTTAAAGCTGGGGGAGTCTGACAGTGGTCTCAAGGGAAAGTCCATGAATGTTTTCTGATTGAAAAGGTATCATTAAATGTTGTTTGAAGAAGGGAGGTGCATTTTGAAAGCTTACACTGAAAATCTTGTTCGTTTCTAAGGTGTAACTGGACTCAAACCCTGCTATTCTACTGCAGACCAGTATGGCTACCTACCTAAAATTAAGATTTCTGTGAATTACTAAATAGTACCTCAACCCAGGATGTAATATTACATTGTTTGATAACCTGTTCACCCTGTCTGTGACAATTTAAATGCACATATGTCATTAAGAGAAATTCTCTTGTTTTTTACCTAATTTCTTCCTGAAATTGAACAATGCATTTATTTCCCTCATTTTTAGGAATGTGGAATTTGTTTCTAATCAATTCTGTCTTGATCAAAGAGAAATTTGAAGAGAGTGGTGCAGGAAGGGAGATCCTACAAAATTTCAGAATTTCACTCTGTTGATGTTCAAAAGTAGACCCTGCTATTCTACATTTCTCTAAATAAAGTCTTAAATCCAATTATTGTCTATACTATAGTTGTTTCCACATTACAATGATACTCCATGGAGTTTTCAGGGAATGCTCACTCCCAAATTGCAGGGGATCCACACAGAGGTATGCACCCATGTAGAGTCTCAATTACTTTCATCCTGTAGTCCTCCCCCGCCACCACAGCAGGAGGCCTGAAGGGGCAAGAGGGGTCATTGGCTGGAAGGCAGGTCAGCTGAAGATTGGATCTGTGCCATATGCAGCATCAAAGCTCCACAAGTTGTAAACCAATAAAGTTGTGGCTTATCTAATTCCAACAAGTTGTCTTGTGTCTTCTGCCCTCACTCCTCACCTCTTCAACTCTGGGCATGCAAATTTCCCAGCCCTGAATATGTGTGTGTGTGTGAGAGAGAGAGAGAGAGAAAGAGAAAGAGACAGAGTGAATGAGAAACCATTTTCTTATCTTATGGCCAACATGCAGGAGAATGTTTCAAAATCTTCTACAAATGCATTTGTTTTCTGTGACTGTTATCCAATGAAGCTATATGTATGCATGAAGGAAAGCCATTCACACAACCATGGGGTGTAAGTGTATTTGAAATGTCCACTGTAATCATCTTGCACTGTTTAGGTACCAAGGTGTTTCTCGGTTTATATTTTAAACCTTAAATTGAAAAGTTGATTTTCAGTATGTGATGGGAGCCTGAAAGAAACCTTTGGCTCTTCAGCACCTCTCTCTGTTATCATTGTGGTCTTGGACAGTTACCTAATCACCTAATCACTGTGCTACGATACCTGAAGTTGGAAACTCAAGGACCTTGCCTTCCATGAAGCTCACGATCTCCAAGACTTCATTTCAGACAGTGCATCAGAGTACAGATTGGCAATCAAGCCCCATGGAAATTTCAGTAAAAAGCAACCTACAGAAACAAAATTAGTGTTTGTAGGGAATGGAATGAAGGAAAGCAGACACAAGCTTTATTGTTTTTTAAATTATCAGTTGGCTTGCTTATCTCTCATTTCACTTATCTCTCATTTCACTGTCTGTAATGCACACTTTTAGCACAGAACACATCCATTAACCTGGCAAGGATTAAATGTTGTGAAGGAGTTACTGTTACAACTCCATGGAAAACTTTTGTTGTTTATTGGCTTTGATTACAGGATCGTTCCAGCTTGTCAGTTTTGCATCCACTGAATAGATTTATTTCAACAAAACCAGCATGATATGGATATACTTCCTTGTGCTATACTTACATTTACTTAGCACAGGAAATGCTCCGGATGCTACTAATACTGAGATGAAAGATCCAAATGCATAGATTGCATTAGTCTGGTGAAGAAAATAGTTGGCATACGGGTCTCAGATAATGAAAGCTTCAAAGTGAGGAAGGTGATATCTTTTATTAGAATGATTTCTGTTTGCTGAGTGTTTGCCCAAAAATGACAGGCTCTTCCTGTCCATAATAATTTTTGCTATGCAAGATCAATCATGATTCTAAAGATTGTTTGCTTTTGTTTCTAAAGCTACTATTAGGACTTTGACAGTACATATTTTCAGCATGGTCCACTAAGCTGTTCAGTGAAAGTTTCCAATGAAAGGTAAAGGGTAAGGAAATGCAGAAAGGAACAGCCAGCTCATCATTTCATCTCCCATTCATTTTTTCAAGAGAAAAGAAAAGATCAGGGATTCTTTACAGCGAATTGCTATTGTAATAAAGCCGCTGTCTTTATCCAAGCCATGGATGAAGATTTCATTGTGTTGCTGGCTTCTCTCCTCCTCTTCCTTTTGTCTCTAGACTTTTTCCTGTTCCAAAGGGTAGCACAGATGATCTACATGGCACATGCCTGTCCTTCATTTACATGAATATCCCAGAGACTATGCCAGAGTATTCATTGTGTGAATGCTTGCGTGCATTCACACATGCACAAGAAACTCATGATTCCCACCATTGTTCAGTACTGCAGCTGGGTTGCTAGCAAGCATCTCTCTGTGTGTAAAACTTTCCTGAACATCACATTTTCCTGCTATCACATTTGACTTGAACAGTATCTTTATTCTATATTCCTGATATTATCTGGAAATGATGCAACATAATGTTCTTCAAAGAAATGTTTTTTAGTGATGATGAGGGGAAGGTTCTCTGAAGGGCTGATAAAGCAACAACAACAAAAACAGGGGCACAACCCAGCTGAAGTTGTATTGGGCAAATCCCTTTGAAATGATTTGGGACTACTCTGGTACACTTGAACAAGATGTTCAGTTTTGCAAATTTTGTTATTTTCATGAACCTGCAGACATAGCATGGATAAAAAAGTAGTAATTAATTGTTAGTGAATCTATAGTTAAAGTGTTCACAGGCTGTTTCTGTTCACATGCTACTTTCAAACACAATGAGGGTAGCTGTGTTAGTCTATTGAAGTAAAATAAAACAGAAGTCCAGTGGCACAAAGTCTAACAAAATTTATTCCAGTTTAAACTTTTGAGTCAGTCCTCACTTCATGAGATGCATGGAGAGCATAATCTGTTTATAACCAAAGTTACAAAGCATAAGGGGAAGAGGGGGAGTTATAGCAGCAAGAGCAGCAAGAGACCTGTTATAAATAATTCAAGTATGAACCCACATGAAAGGCACTGGAACAGATATTGTTGTTACATGATTACAGATAAGCAGAAGTCCAAGGTTGTTTGTGCATAGGAAAGTTAATGGTGCTATGCTCATGCTCATATTTTTTAATTAAAATGCCAGTGTAAGTCCTTGTACTTTAAATCTATCCTGTTAATTTGTTATTTTTCCCTATCAAGAGGACTCTAAAAATATCTTAAAATAACATCTTAATTGAACACTATATTGTATTAGTAATGTCTTGAAAGTTATTCTTTTTTATTCCTGACAAGTCCTTCTAACCCTTCTAATGCTTTATGTCTGCTGTTACACAGCAGTGGTCACATGCTTTGTATGAAACCTTTTAAATCTTGATGATTTCTTTCTTTCTTCTAGCTGAATTAAATACCACTTCCTTGCATCTTTAAGCCTGAAAGCCCTTCCTTGAAATTCTCAGAACTATATTGGCAGCTGGTTTTAATAACATTCCATCAAACTCCTAAAGCAGCATGCAGTCCCCACATTTTCATCAGGCCTTGAATAAATTGATAAGTCTTATAGTCCTCTGCCTAGTTGCACATGCATTAGCCCCACTGAAGTCAATTGGATTTATGCATTCATAACCAATGCAGATAAAGACTATTTTTTTCTCCCAGCTGTCACAATGTGTCACACTTACGGCATGCATACATGTTGCAATATAATCAACTGTACTGCCACAAAAGTACTAACTATAGTGTATCCTTAATATATTAAAAGTTTTGCTTTAAAATATCTGTAGAGGGGGTAAAAATCAGAATTACATATTCTGTTCCTTCATCAAATATATTACTTCAGTGTTCATAAATGTATAGTTCGTGATTTATACAATCATTACATTTTGCTATGTTGCAGGATTTTTGAAAAATGTCATGTCTCACAGCTATAATCAACACATAGCAAGCTTTCAATCTTTTAAGTCATAATGAAAATGTGTATGGTAATGCCTAACCTACTGCAGAAGCAACAGGTTAATCTGGAACTTGTTCCTCATCTCAAGATGTGAGCAAGGAAAACGGTTCTAATTCCTTTTTTTATAATTGAAAGCTTGAGTCCCAATAACTTTTCTAAATCAAGGTGAACAGGCTGTTCAATTTCATTTGGGTGTGTGAACGTTCTTTGCTGAAGGAACCTGGGATACTTGTGGACTTGTAACAAATAAGAGAAATATTAGTAACAGGCTGATAGCCATCAGGGACCACAGTGAGAAGATGAGAGGCAAATTCATGATCTAAATAGGCAGTCCAAAAAGACAATCAATGGGGAAGACATGGATGAGAGTGGACTGAGCTGAAAATTTCCTGCCCGATTAAAAGTCATACAGTTCTAGAGAGAAAAGAGATCTACAGGCTGTCTAATCTAACCCTCTTATCAGTATAGGGAATCCTAAATGTCAACATTCGTGATAGATGGCTGTCCAGATTCGTAAAGACCTCTGCTAAGGGAGAGTCCAGCTCAAATCATTAGTTTTAAAAGTGGAGGCTTTGGTGCCTCCTCTGAAAGACTTGCTGGGCATGCAGGGGAAGGCGGGAACTCGCACAGAGGAACTCGCACAGAGGAGGGATCCCATTCCTTGCTTTCTCTTCCTTATCTCCTCACCCCTTTCCCATCACTTTTACACCCTTTTCTCTCCCGCACCTTTTTTTGTCATTCCTATCCCCTTTCTCCTCTCACCCCTTTCTCTGTAACTCTTACCTGCTCCCACTTCCCCACTCCCTCATTTAATCCGAAATGGTGGGGGGCTCTTCCTGGCTGACTCGGATGCAGCTTCACCCATTGAACCAAGGCAAGGACTCAGCTTTGGCTTCTGGAGAAAGCTGCACCCAGCATCAACAACAGCCATGGAGGGCCTCATGGCTTTGCCAGTGCCTTGGGAGAAGGCTGTGACTGGCATCAGCAGTTGCAGAGAACCACCTAGCTTTGGCAACTCTGGCAGCTCAGAGTGCTTCATGAAGTCAGCAGCTGCAAAAGGATCATGTGGGTTAGGCCACCTTCTCTCCACCCCCCCCCCCCCATCATCAGTGCATCTAACAGAAGAAGTCTAGCAGGTATGTGATGCTCTTCCTCCCTGCATTTTTGTTCTTGTGCAGAAAACACTTTCGGGGTTTGAGGGAGGGGGATTTTAATACCCCAATGTGTTTTTTTCAAGGTTTCCAATTTTTCTGCAAGCCGGGGAGGGTTCCCCAAGTTTACAGAACTATCTAGTTTTAGCCATGTGGTTATGATTGATGAATTTAAGTATCCTCACATTGGGGCCACTTGGGAATTAGATATATGATTGTCAAACCACTCATCATTAACGTTTCTTCTAATGTTGAATTTATTTTATGCTGCTTTTATGTCTCAGCAGGTTTTTTTTTTAACCTGGATTTATGAGCTTGACTTTTTATTGTTTCATTGGCTTGTTAATATTGCTTTAATGTTTTGGCATGAGCTGCTTCACAATCTTACCTTCCCTTAAGTCTTTTTTTTTCCAGGCTAAAATATCCAGTTTTCTCAATTTTTTGTGGTAAGGCTTTTTTCCTCAGACCCCTAGCCATTCATGTTCAGTTTCTGATTGCAATCCTTAGATCATTTTGACATGTACTAATGACAAACCAGATGTCCTATACCTATGCACTGAATTCTTTCTGCCTAAATACAGGACTTTTTGAATTTTATTTCTGTCTTGACAAAAACAATGTGCTTATATACTGCCCTTCTGAACATATTAGTGCCCACTCAGAGTGGTGACCAAAATCAGTATTATTATCATCCCCACAATACAGCTGAGACTGAGAGGAGTGGCTTACCCAAGGCCACCTGCAGAGCTCAAGGCAGTAGTGGGATTCAAACCAGCAGAGAGTTGATTTGCATCCCAAGCACTTCGCCGCTATGCTACAACAGGTCTTTTCTAGATGTCCCTTTTTTTGAAATATGATCATTTGATAAGTATTTCCTATATCCCTTCACCCAAATCATTTATAAAAATGTTTAAGAGAGCTCTGGACACCCACTCAAGACCTCTCTCCAACCCAGACTTACCATGTGTCTGCTTATGGCAGACAATCTCTGGTGATTTGCAATTTTGTCTGCTGTCACTAAGAGTGGCAAGGAGAGACAAATAAAGTGAAAAAAGGCTCCAACTTAGGCAGTATTACATCACTTTGGGGTACAACATGGAAGTGACAACAGGTAGCTCCATAGAGTTGTGGTGATTTCTAGAGCTATTTGTTGTCACTTCTGGGTTGTCCCTGGAAGTGATATATTGAGGTGGGTGACATCATGCACCCCCATGTCCACACCCTACATGCCCCCTGCCCCCAGCTCTTCCACTACTCCAGACTGATGGTGCCATTGCAAAGGACTCTTTGAATATGATTGTCTAGCCAGCCCTAAATCCACCAACAGTACTATCATCTTGCCAACTACTTTGCTGGCCAAAATATCATGAAATAATTTTTCAAATATGTTGCTGCAATTAAGGGACATTAGATCCACAGCATTCTCAGGACCCAGTAAAAAAACTGATATAATTAGTCTTGTGGGATTTATTCTTGACAAATCCACACCAGCTTCTACTAATCACGGAATGTTTTCAGGATGCTTATAGACAGACTGTTTAATACCCCATCCTAGTATCTGGAGCTTCCTTTTCTCCCTTTTGGAAGAACTGGACAACATTTGCTTATCTCCACTCATGTGGCACTTCAGTGGTCCTCTAAGATTTCTTAAAGTTGATAGTCAGTGGCTGGGGTAGTACATCAGCAAATTCCTTTCGTATCCTAGGATGAAATACATCCAATTCAGAAGATTAGAACATTTATGATAATAGATGTTCCCTTACCAACTTTGTATTGAGGTGCAATCCAGCCACCTTGCCATTCACACTACTGTTGCTTGGTTGCACATATTTTCCCATTCAAACTTGGTTTAAAAACAAACAATGGCTCCAGTGATTCCTGCAAATGTTGTTTAAATCTAGATAGTCTTCCCTCTTTTCCATCTAAATGTGTATTCCGTGTTTTATTTCTCAACTTTGAGTAAACGTATGTTCCTATGTCTGAATCAGACAAACTAAGTAAATTTGCCTCCAAAACACATACAAATTCACTTTAAACCGTGGTTTCATATTGTAGTTAGAAAGCCAGTTTCATGTTATAGTTAACCAGTTTGTCTGAACCAGGAATTCATGCACAAAAAAGGAAGAAAGAGTGTGACAGCCCATAGCATGTTCTCAATTTTCAAACCTGCTTTGGAAGATCAACTATACTGAGTCAGACTATGTGCTGGTCCCAATAAAACTTGTTTTGGACAATTGGAAAATGATGCCAAAATTTACCTTCCAAAAATGGCAGTGACATTTGATGTCAATTACATGAATACTGGATAGCTTCCCATAATTGATTTGTCAATTGGAAAAACCAGGTATTGTTTAACAGTGCTCAAATGCTAATATCATATTTCCATTTATTATTAAAGTCAGGTGGACAGAATAGTTTGATTGTTTTGAAAATGGCAGGCTGGAATTACTACATCTGCCATTAGAAGAAAGAAATCAATATATCATTTATGCATAATTATCAGCCATATTTTTGTATACATCCATCTAAAATACAGCACCTTAATTAAGCTGGGTTTGAAAAGGTGTTTTTTTTAAAAAAAAATCTCAGTGTAATGTTTGGTTAAAGTTTGAGGTTTATTTTGTCTTTGGTTTTTTTCCTCAGGAATGTAAGAGATTTCAAATGTATCCAGAGAGAATTAAAGGGGAAATGAAGGCAATATTTTATACAAGGGTTTAAAAATATTTCACTGCAAAGAAAACTACTTTTTATTTGGCCCACGTTTTACTGTTTGCTGGAAACAGAAAATGGCTACAAAAATCTATTTTACACAGTGGGAGCTCTTTTCCACAACATTCTTATTAATGTTACTGCTTTTGTGGAACAAGGGAAAAATAAAATAGAGCTGTGGGATGAAGAAAGTCTACATCTAATAAGCTAAAATGTGTTCATCAGAGAAGAGCAAAGAGGGAAGAAGAATTAATTATACACCACTACATAATGCAGAGTCCCCTTGGAACTATCTATGGCTGTCTGTTACTGATTATGGAAATATTTAGCCCTGAATTTATCTCAATCAAAAGCTAACTGCTCTTTAGTGACTGTTTTATATGCACTGGTGATTAAAAACTGTTGTTTAAATATAACAATAAACTTCAATTTTATTAAAGAGAGTTAAATCCTAAGAAAGTTGAACAGAATTCTGCTTGTAGAATGGATCTTTCTTGCCTATCCATTCACATGTGACCCACTGTGGCATTCAAAAAGCTGCTCTGAGGAGATTCTTGGGACAAACATGGGATGCAGAGTGGAAAGTTTCAGACTGAATTGGAAATAATGGATTTTCCCCTTGCATGAATGCAAATGCCTTCTGCTGACATGAAGCAACAGAGCTAGAATTTTCAACACTCAAAAATTTGTACTTAAGTCTCATTGAAATCAATTGACAAGTTAGTCATAAGTTCAATTGCACTTCAGCACAACATTTTGGTGCTCCTATAGCAATATAGGGTTACATCCTATCACCAAACTGACAGTGGGAAGTTATTTGCATAAATTTTGATTGGTACATGGAGTTGTTTGAGCATTCATAGCGCAGAACAGACTCCTCAATAGAAATTCTTTCTCTAAAATGTTTGCATCTCAGAGGACACAGAATAATGAGGTATGAAGTAGAGATGGGCACAAACAGCAATATGAACACAAAAAACCATGAACAGCCCAATCTGCTGTTCACAAACAAGCTGTTCATGAGGCCTCATTCTAAATGAACAGGTGGTTGTTGCAAGCCACGTTCGTTGCTCTTCATTGCTGTTCATCAAGCCAGACAGTCTGGCACTTGCAATCAATTCCCTTGGCAACTTAGGCAGGGATTGACTGGACTCTGTCTGAACTCCTGCTGTTGCCCTGGAAACCCCAATCTAAGCCCAATTTAGCTTGATAGGCAGGTCTTCCTTTCAAGTGTGGAGCTCCAAATTTGTTACAACAAGGGAGCAAAGACTAGGGGGGAGGGGGGATCCCAGCTCTGACTTTGCAGACAGTGGAGAGACAGTTGCTGTTGGCATTTTGATAGAGAGAGTGCATTGGAGCTTGAATTTTCTTTGTGTGTGGTGGGATAGGGATCTACCTCTTCAAGTTCCAGGGCTGCTGTCAGGCTGTGGACCAAGCTATTATTTATTAATGGTACCTTTCCTGGTGCCTGCTCAGGTCAGGTTTCTGGGAGTGGTGCAGTAGGGATCTTGACTTGGATGATGGCTGGAGGAGAGCCTGCTGGCCCCCACGAACAGCCAACCATGAACATGTTCATGGTTGTTCATGAGTCCCTGTTCATGGATGGCAACAAACATCATGTTCAGGGTTTTTTTCTGTTCATGCCCATTTCTAGTATGAATTACATACAAAATATGCTATTATGTATATGTTACATCAATATATTTTTCAGACTTCACAGGCTATGGTCAATGCTAAGGTTATCACATGCCACCATCTGTTCCTGTCAAAATCCAGATTTCCAGCATATATATGCATCAATAGGGAAAAAAGAAGAGGACTCAAGCCATCTGTTTAATATCCCCATTAGACTAACAATGGGACTTTTAACATAAATTCATATACCTTTGCAAAAACTGTACATAGTAGTTTAAGTATACACATTTTGGGATTGTTCTGTCTTTAATATTTTTGTTTTCTATATCATAATCATTTCCAGCTGTGACTTTCCCTCTATTTGACTGAGAAGAAATTCTAAAGCACTGCATCCCTGACCCAATGTAATAGCAAAATCTGACAATGCTGCTAATCAAAAGTTTTAATTGTTCAATGAACAAATTGATAATAAAGTTATGAGAACAATGCTGCTAATCAAAAGTTTTAATTGTTCAATGAACAAATTGATAATAAAGTTATGAGAACAAAATTTAAGTGATTTTTTTATAGATTAGGAGAAATTCAAAATCTATTTGGAAAAGAAAGGGGATCTGATAGGATAAGAGTAGTCTATTGATAACTATAGAAATGTAATAACAAAGAATAAGTTAGAACTTTGCCTTTAATAATAGGGACAAATGAAAGTAAAGTAGAGTTAATGATAAGAAAAGAAAGAAGAATAAAGAACTAGCACAAAAGCTGAGAGACAGAAGTACAATATTTAAGCTACAGATGGAAAGTACATGAAGGACTAAGTTTCCAGCTTCAAGTTACAAGAGTTACTTAAGGGACTGAATCTACGGCAAAAATGTAAAGTTATATTTAATTGGTTAAAGAAACAAAATTGTAATATGTTGAAGACTGGATTTAAACTGTTGTATATGGCAGAAGTGAACAAATTGATAAGAAAGTTATGGAAAAAAAATTAAGTGAATGTTTTATAGATTGGGAGAAATTCAAAATTTATTTGGAAAAGAAAGGAGATCTGATAGGATAAGAGTAGTCTATTGATAACTATAGAAATGTAATAATAAAGAATAAGATAGAACTTTGCCTTTAATAATAGGGACAAATGAAAGTAATGTAGAGTTAATGATAAGAAATAAAGGAGTCATAGTGCTGTTGGAAGTCAACATAGAAAAGGGGGTAGGGGAGGGGTGGGCCGCATATATCAATACAATGGGAAAATACGCTGTAAAATGATTTGTGGAATGTATGTTAACCCATCCAATAAAATGTATATATATATAAAAAAGTTTTAATTGTTCTGTAAAAAAGCTTCAAGCTGCTTGTGAACCACAGATCAAATGTATTTTTTCCAAAACCAAACATGGATTATAGTATGCTTATGATTAAATTTGGAACCTGATATGGAGGCAATATAATAACAGACACAATCCTACCTGTATTTTACGTAGACTACTTATTTTCAAACAATGAAGTTGCAAACTACTGATTTCAGTTTCAACTCTGTAGCAGGTCTTCAGCATATAAATTTATGTCACTGTTCCTACACATTTATAGTATTTTATTATTGTGTTACAGTGTTTTATTGATATTGGTTTTGTTTCATTGATTCATATCCCATTTTGTACCTATGATTTAGAGAAAGACAGGTAAGCAGTGAAATGCTACTATAAATAAAATACATTAGTATAAATAACGAAGTACAAAATAATGGCAGGTGCAGTTCTGCTTCACATACCATGACTTCAAGGGATTTAAAGATGGCAATATGGAGCTACTCATGTAGCTGTTCATCCTGAAGAAACCTGCCGATCAGGTGTTCTTAAATTAAGTGCCCTCTGCTAGTTATCTGTGAGCACTAGCTAAATTGTTCTCTTAAAATACTCTGATAATTCAAAGCAAGAGGACAGAGAAAACATTAAAATAATAATAAAAAGAAATCTGTGAAATGGAATTAATTCTAAAGCATTGCAGAATTACCCATGTATCTGAAAGTCAGGCAGCTGTTCTATATAGAAAGATCTGCTTTAAACTGTGGTGTTAAGCATCCATACTTGGAAAATTGTCTATGGAATGGGCTTTATCGTCAATTAAATGTGTTTAGAATTTGAAGGTTTCCTATATATTCTGTGAAAAAATGAAGAACCCCCAGGTAGAAACATTTTCTTTGGCTGCAAAAGATAATCTCACAGAGTAGTACAAAAATTTTACACAAATTGTGTTGGTCTGCAGTAAAAGAGTAATATTTGTATCTGGTGAAGGTATCATTGACTCTCACAAGTTCATACCCTGGAAATCTTGTTGGTATTTAAGCTACTACTGGGCTCAAATCTTGTTCCAGAAATTGTGTTAGAGGGATATTCACTGGCCCAAGCCAATTTCCAATGTACCTTAGGTTAATAAAAGCTCACATATGATTGTTGTGGCAGAAATAAGGTTGTGGAGTTTCACAACACCAAGACCCTGTTTCAAACGTCTAGTGTTATTAATCATTAAAAATTGTGGTATTTAAAGGATTATTTTTCTAAGCGTAAGTCAAGTTTTCTAGTGAAGTCCATTGTTTACACCAACCTAAAGACAACTATAATTTCCCTGGTTCCATTTTCCTTTTGAGCCCCTCCCCAATAAGCTACATTGGCTGGTGTAAATCCCCCTCTAAACAAAAAAAACCAGTAGTTGTTTTGAGGGGATGTTTTATGCCCCGGGTGCTTTTCTGTTTATAGAAATAAACCTTTGAGTGGTAAGTGGCTACACTTTGGGGGCATTGTTTACTAATGTGTAGGTTACTGTGTCCTTAAAGGACAACACTAGAAAGCTACTTCTCCGTATGTTCTCTCAAAGAAAATACAAGAAGGGTGACTTTTTATCCTGGAGTTTTTCCTCAGAGTCAGAGAACTATGATTCCAGATTGTGATCTACAGGATATTATTATTACGTTATATCTCATAGTCTGGAAGAAATGCATTAAAATTTTACATCCTAAAAACTTACAGCCCAGAAGAGACATTATAAACAATTGTCTTACCAGAAACTGTTACCAAAAGAGGGGGGCAAATCCGGTGGACCAAAGGTCAAAACTACAAAACCCACCAGAATTATAATTTTTAGTTTTAATTTATAAAAGTGCCAAAGTGCAATGCAAAAATGCAATATCAGTGAAATAACTTAATAAATACATAAATAGGTGTTCAAAATACAAAAGGTGCGTCCATACATTATATACAAAATACAATAAATGCAATCAACAATTCACAGTCCAAAATATAGGAGTAAAGTGCAAAGTTCCAGTGAGGTGGAAAAGCGCTGCTTGGTGGAGAGCCAACCGAGTGTCTTCTCATGAAGATTCACAGTCCCAAAATAAACCCGTTATGGTGCCGACGGGGTTTAGCAAGCAATATTTCTATTTAACCCATTTCGTGAGGCAAACTCACTTCATCATCAGGCATGAAGCAATTAGGACTGACTAACCGCAGACCAACTTTGGAGCGGTGGGAGAGCAGAGCATAGAACTGTTGTGAATTTCATAGTCAGTAAAGTTGATTTTCTCCTTATCTCTCTCATCCAAATCATCTTTGTCCTTCTTTTCCAGCTCCCTGAAGAGAAGGGTAAAGACATCTACATACTCCCCCTGAATGATTTTGTCCCAAGTGGCCTGAGTCAAATGGTCACCAAGCCGTAAGGCAGTATCTCTGAATGGCAGGGCCCTATATGGCACCATACTGTAAGGAGAGGGCCCATAAGTAGGGAAACCTCCTTGTCTCCCATAGCCATAAGGCCAACTTGCAGGTGGAAGGCCGGGGGATGAAGATGGGACCTGGGGATGAGCCTGGCCCTGTGAAGTGCTAGCACCGCCCTTCCAGCTGGGGGGGGGGCAACCGGGGGCCATGCCAGAGCCGACTGTGCTGAAGTCTCAGGGGAGGCCAGACTCCAAGCCAAAGCAGTGTGTGGCATGATCGGAGTAGTGTAGCCGGGAGTCGTTGAGGCAGCGGGCTGACCCCAGGGTCCCCACGGCCAGGTGCACAGCTGTTGAGGAACAGCCAACATACCCTCCTGCAGCACCGGTTCCACCGCTATGGCAACTTGCCCGCCATCAGCAGCTGCCTCCTGTTCAGCCTCAGGAACAGGCTCTTCATCCGCAGGTTGGGACGGTCCCTGGCTGCCACTGGATTCCCCATGCTCACATACCGAAGCCGCCTCCAACGCAGAAATGTGCTTCAGGATGTCCTTCTGAAGAACAGAAGAAGCAACATTTTTAGTAGGCCGATGAACCCTATTTCCAGTAACTCCTCGTTGAGTTTTGCCCCAAGTCTGCTCCAAAGCTGCCAAGCGGTCCAGAATCTCCTGCATGCTAGAACCCCCATCATCCTCATCAGAAGATGACAAAGTAGGGGGGTGAGGCCTTTTTGAGGCCGTCTTTTTTGCAGGCTGCTTGCCCTTGGACTCCTTTTTTAGGTGGCATCCTGGGTACTACGTCAAGTGTTATCTCAACTCAGGCACCAAGGACTAACTATCCCTTAAAACAAAGGGGGGGGCAATGAAGAAATGAGCCAAAGCCAAACAAAATGGCCACTGATAAAGCCCCACCACAAAATGGCCGCCGAGCACCTCTGCCCTGCAAATTCCTCCTCCAATAACTGCAAGGAAAAAAACTAGCCTACCCACTAGCCAGGCAATAGCCCTCAGCTACCCCAGCCTTCAAGCCCGGTGGGGGGGGGGCTCCAGCACAGTAGCCCCAATGGCCCCAACAATTACAGAGCCAACAAATTGCTCCTTTCCCTCTATAGTTATAATTACTATTATTTTTAATATGGGGGGGCGCAATGCAGAACAAATCCCCGGGCAAAATGGGGGGGGGGTATATCAAAACCTTCCCAAGCAAGCACCCAGCAACAGATACAGTGTGTGCAAGGGAATTCCCAAAAGCCCAGCAGCCCTCCCCCAAGCCACACCAGACAAGCACCCAAACTCAGCCGCCTGGGGCCGCAGGGAAACACCGCCTGTGAGGTGGGCCGCTGAGCCAAGCAACTGTGCCGCCAGGAAACCGCACACACGGCAAACAAGCAGCCCAATTCAGCCAATTGGAGCTGTGCCACCGCGCTGCTGCAAGCGCGCAGGGTACAGAGCTGCGCCGCCGCACTGCCGCTGCACCGCAGGCAGGCGCAGTGCAAAAAGGCCTCTCAGGCCTCCTGGAGGCCGCGCTGCTGCCCACTGCCGTCAAGCCGCGCTGATGCGCTCCAGCAGCTGTAGCTGTTCCCTCGACGCTCCAACACTTGCTGTAACTGTCCCTCGACGCTCTTCCGACTCGCTGCTGACAATGCTAGTCAGGTAGGCCTTCCTAAATGCTCAGAGAGCTGGAAGGTTCCTTCCCTCACCGAGCGAAGCCAGCAACTGAAGGCCGGGAAAGCGGAGCCGCCTTCTAAGGCATAGGCTCCACCCCCAGCCCAGTACCCGTATGCCCAGGAAGGGAGTCTGTCTCTCTCCCGGGCAAGCTTGCAAAACATGGCCCCCGGCTAATGCAGCATTGCTGCAGCCGGGAGAGCCAAATTATTGGCGCTATCCTAAAGGAGGATTTTTTAAAAAATTGCTGTGCTGCACTGATTGGCAATGGAGCATTCAACTGCTTGGGTGCCATCCCATCGCTGCCACTCTGCCAGCCAGTTTTTCACCATTGTGTGCATCCATCAACACTCAACTTTTTCAAGGTTCATTGTGTGAGTGTTTTGTGCTTGAGGAGAAACTCATTGGATTGATAGTATTTTGGAGTAGTAATGGGGACTAATGGTTGGTAACAAACAAAAATAAGTTTTGGTTAAGTGCTAATAGATCCTCATTTCCCCACCCCACCTCTTGAAAAGAACAATATGTGTGTGTGCAGCTACCCAACATTTGCCTTGACAACTTTCCCCAAGCATTCTTTGTGGTCCATAAAAACCATACCCCATTGTTGTCTGTGTGCACAAACTCAATGAGTTGATGATTTGAAGGGAGGACTGTGTTCTGTGCAATTTTGGTGCCACTACATGCAAAAACAGCTGCCTCAGAGCCTCGTTTCCTCAACCCTCCCTTGAAAAGAATAGCATATGCATGCCAACACCCGCTTTACATGTGCACAATGGGCCAAAACTCATGATAATGAAAAATCCGAATGCATTTGATCCAAGCAGGCATCAACCCACCCAGAACAAACCAATAACAGACTGGAGTTTGTTCTGAAACCCCAGGTTTGGTACCGAAATGGAATTTTTTCTCAGTTACTGCATACCTCTTCTAGTTGTTAATTTATGCTGCAGTCATCAAATGATGAAAATGTATGTGTGCACACATACAGGCTTCTTTGCAATTGATTTGCCCAACTAATTTCTGGGTTATAAAGATAAGGCTGTAGTTCTGATGAAAATTGTTCATAATATCCTCCCTCCCCCTACAAGGCTGGAGGGAGGGAATTAATGATCTAACCCTTCCCATCAGATGTTCTACCACCACTCTGTTTTAATAGCTTAATTGCACCTGAGAATTGCATCAGTTATTGCGTATGGGTTTTATCCAAGTGAAGCTAAACAGATAGCTATACAGTGTTTGCTGCTATTTTGGTATTTATTTATTTATTATTATGATAATTGACTAAGCCTTTTGTCATTTTTAATGAATTGTTATGGATAACTTGTGCATTTATTGCTGTTCATTGTGTTTTTAAATTATGTAATCCACTCTGAGCCTGCTTGCGTGTAAGGCGGAATAGAAATCCAATAGAAATCCAATAATAAGTCATCCAAACAAGCAAGTTTATGCATCCCACTTGAAAAACTGGAAGTCAATCAGAAAAACTGCTATTGAAAAATGTGGGTACTAATCTTACATGGGAGTATGGGCATCCAGAAACAGAATACAGATTGGGGTGATACCACCGTCGCTCTGTATGTGTGCTGCAGGGTTGCAAGTGCATTAAAAACCCCTATCTAAGCCATTTAGAAGTAGCCTAACATGAACCTGCCTGAAAGCACTCATGTTAGAAAGAGTAGGAGCTCTAAAACTTTCATACAGTTTAGAAAGTCAGAGGAAGGTTTCCTGGACCAAAAGCATTCTTAACAGATGCCCATCTAATTTCATTTTAAAAATCTCTGGAGAAAGAGACGGGCAGCAATGTCCCTGGGCAACATTTTGACTGTCCAACTGTTACAGCATGTGCACTTTTCCTGTTAAGATTGGCTGTACTGTATTTCAAAAGAGGAAGGGCACTGAAGTGAATTACCCAATTTAAATTATTCTCAGTTTCACTTGATTTCTGCATGCAGCAAGCTCCCTCCAAAGCCTTGAGGGATATGCAGTACTTTATCTACTTTCACTGCTTTGATTCCACTTGGAGATGTTCCTGTCACAAAAGCTGGGGCAATGCTTCCCCTTAATTATTAGAGCAAAAGGTTTTCTGGGCCCTCTCGATCCGCTTGTGCTCTTCCAGTAATTTTGCCCGGAAGTCAAACGATTAACAATCATTTGTCAGCAATCTTGCTCTGGTCTCCTCTTATTAAGAGATCTGCAACACATGCTTTCCAATATACAAGTCCACATCTTCTGGGCATAGAGCTGGGGTCACTGGGGGATTGGGGGGGAGGTAGTTGTGAATTTCCTGCATTGTGCAGGGGGTTGGGCTAGATGACCCTGGAGGTACCTTCCAACCCCATGTTTCTATGATTCCATGATTCTATGCACTGTTTTAGTCAGTGTGTAGTGGGAAGGGAGCTTAGAGCCAAGCTACAAGTGACGCCTTACACAGGTTGGACACTTGTCAGCTTCCCTCAAGTTTTGATGGGAAATGTAGGCATCCTGGTCTTGCAGCTGTAATGGAGAGCCAAGCTGTAAAACCAGGACGCCTACATTTCCCATCAAAACTTGAGGGAAGCTGACAAGTGTCCAACCTGTGTAAGGCGTCACTTGTAGCTTGGCTCTTAGTTGCAGGCTCACAGGGTCAGGCTGTTTCTTCATTACAAACTCCTCTTTACTTTTCAGCATTTTATCTCTCGTAGCTTCCCCCACCCCCAAGAATCCTGACAATTTTACCTTAGTGAAGGTGCTAAAATTTCCCTAGTGGGCACCTAAATTGTACTTCCCAGTGTTCTCAAGGGACAGCAAACATTTGTTAAACTACTTTAAGCCTGAAATGTATAGGTAGCTTTAGAGTCTGCTCATCCCTACTGATTTATCCAGGGTAAGTGAGGAAACGCTATTCAGATCTCTGAGCTGAGTTCCACTATTAAGAAATTCACAGTGTTTTAGTTAAATAATAATTCAAAATACCCTTAGGTGTACGAGGGGCCAAAGCAAATTCATTCAAATTCCTCTTCTTAAAATGGTTAATTCAGAATTTTTATTCTGAAAAAAATAGTAGTAGATGAAAATGCTTATCCTTTAAAAATTTATTCACAAGATATTAAACTCATGTTGGCTAAGGTGGATTTTATGGAACAATCAAATCTTTCCTTTCACAATCCAATACTTTTCCTTATTTTGATTGGGTTATTAATCCATTCACATTAAAGGAAATACTTACTAACACCCTTCCTTTGTAAAATAGAATAGTCTTGGAGCCTCGCCAGTTTGGTGACTAATTAAGGGTAGTCTGTTCCTTGCTTACCAGCAGTCCTCACCATCCTGAATTAACTGTTCAACTGTAACAATGTACCACCTAATGGAAATTTACACCTGCAACATACTCTGATTCCAGCACTTTACTCATATCCACTCAAGTAGCACTATTACAGGATGTAGTAACATTTGTCACACCATCAAAGATTCATTCACTAGCACATTCTCTGACTTGATTATCTGCTAAACTATGCTAGCAATACCCTTCTGCTGTTTCCATTGGCCATACTTCAGAGTCTCTATGCAATAGAATAAATGGACCAAAATCAAACATTAAAAATGGAAATACTCAGAAACCATTGGGAGACCATTTCCATTTGCCTGGTCATTCAATAAGAGCCTTAAAATGTTGTGGTATTTCAGCAGAGAAGTTTCAAAGGGAGGTGAAAAACTGCTGAGTTGGAATTCATATGCAGATTTAACACTCTCAGACTTGGAGTCAGTAGGAATTTGGGATGGCTAGCTTATCCACACTACTCAGATTCATCCTACTTTGCCAATTCATCAACAACTCCCACTCTGTGGTTCACTTAATATATTATATATAATATAATGGCCAATTCTCTCTTATGATGAAGAGACCAGCTTTAGCACCAAAAATCTTGTCCCAAGGGTAGGTTAGCTTAAATAGCTTTTCCTTCCTCCTTTCCTGTATGAAAGGTTATTTTGTATGAGGCAACCTGCTCAGCTCCCATCTGCAACAGCCCAGTGCTGCAGTGTGGGGTGAAGGCAAAAACGACCCCCACTTCTTTGCAGATTAGCAACTCCGCTTCTCAATAAAAGTTAGAACAAATTGATGGGGATTTATCTAGATGAAGACAGTTATCAAATTATTTTCTTTACATAAAACCCTCTATATAAATATATAAATAAAATATATAAATAAATATATAAATAAATATATAAATATATAAATAAAAATATAAATAAAAAAGGTTTTATAATTATTGTCTATTACAGTTGCCCTGACCTGGATGGCCCAGGTTAGCCCATCTCATCAGATCTCGGAAGCTAAGTAGTCTATGCTGGTTAGTACTTGGATGGGAGACCACCAAGGAAGACCAGGGTTACTATGCAGAGGCAGGCAATCTCAAACTACTTGCTAGTTTCTTGACTCAAAACCCCCAGCATGCATCGACATAAGTTGACTGCGACTTGATGGCACTTTACAGACACACATGTCTCACTTAGTGAACATGTTAATTTTCTTAGGCTGCATCCACAAGGTGAGGCTTCTGTGTCCTTCATTCATCACCACTTCAAATGCAGAGGCAATGAACATTCCACATGGGAGTTTTCTGAGCACTTTCCTCTATCAACCTCATATGTATTCTCCCCTGCTTTTGGAGGGGCTTTTTAACGTCTTTTTAAAAATGGTAGTGTGGAACCAAGGGGGAAGATAGATAGAATGAACAAGATGCCAATGCAGGTGGTTACTTTGAAAATGCTCACCTTAGCATCCATGTGCTGTGATAACACACTTGGACTGTATTCTTCCCAAAAAGACTGTAGCAAAGTTGGATTGATAAAGAGCATACTGAGGGTGGGGAAAGGTTAATTGAGCATGTAAGAGCATAATCTCACATGGATGTTCCAAAAAAAAAAAAATGCTCCAGTTTGAATGCCAAAGTCCTCTAGGTGTTTAAACTGTTGTTGCCATTTTAGTTTGCTGCCATAATCTTTGTGTCCTTCTTTTTTGAACTTTCTTTTTTTGCAATTCTCTTTTCAAAAAAGGCACTGTCTTTAGACAATGGCATCACCATGCAGTGCACTATCAAGTATCATGCTATCATGCAACATCATATAGGTCCCATTGAACATCATTGGCTGATGACGAACACCCAGCAGTGCTTAGAGAAGCAGAGACAATTGCAACAGCAGTGGATGGAGCCAGCAGCAAAAGTGGTCCAGAGAGAGCCATCAGATGCAGAAGGCTTGTGAGAACAGAGCAGCAAGGGGAACTGTAGTGCAGAACAGATTTGAAGAAAATGGTGCACAACCAGTTTTGACACACTGTTAAGATTCTAGGACATTGGTTAAGGATGCTGCCAAACTTTTTATTTTCCTCTCAAAACCTATATTTTGACCTGAAATATGAACCTAATAACATTTTAGTACAGTCTTAGTGGCTCTTATTGGTATAATTGTAATGGATTAAAGTTAAACAGTTTTAATGGTTATCCCATTAACAAAAAACTAACTACTGATTCTTTTAAGATAAACCAGGGAAAAATAAAACCAGCCACTTTCAAAACAGCTGGAGACTGTAAAAGCAAAAGCACCAGGTGGCTGAGATGTGGAGTATATAACATTTGTTGCTGTGGTGTTGTGATAAAGTCAAACCCAAGTTTTGATTATCACATTGATCAGTTGATTAAAATTACTCACCTGAAACTTGGCATTACCTACCATATAGACCTAACAGGCGATATTGTCTGAGCCAAGAAGCATGAAAGGTTATTGCATCTTAAATCTTAACTGCATCTCTAGATGATGGTGTTGCCATTTATAAAAGAGCAGGAATGGTACGTTTGAATAAACCAAAATGTTCTGTATGACTGTGTGTGTTATTCATTTGATCTGGGTGCCAGAGATTAACAGTTTGGAAACTGCAACTCTGTGGGAGATACAAGTTGTATATGGCCAGGAAGAAAGCTTGCTTTTGCAACATGGCAAACCTAATTATGCAGACTCGAGAGCTTTGATAAGCTTTTCACATTATATAATCTGAACTTTGGGTCCTTATCTGAACAGCACCAAGGAAAAGATTACTATATATTGTTGTTACTGCTTCTGCAGTTCAAACTGATTTTTTTTTACTAGTGCTACTTCTGCATGTTTCTGTGTATGCGAAGGGAGAGGGGGGAAGAGAAATTGAATATGACTAAGCAATACTTGCCCATTGTCCCAACAGTAAGAATTTGCTCTTCTACAAGTGGACCAGTTTGGGGGGAGTTTGGATCATCATTTCGTTAACACATTATTTGTCCTATACAAGGAAATAGATAAGAATAGAGAAATAAGTAATCATCAATAATAAAAACATACTTTATATACTTACCTGGGGTATGGAAAACACATCACTAACTTGAATCTCCAGAATGGTAACGCAAATCCAAGATGCTTGGAATAACAAACCCCCTCCCCCACAAAATGTTTTGTTTCTTTCAAGTTCCAATGCTTAACATCCATGTAGCATATACACTTATTTTTCTTTGTATTTCTTGGAAATGCCGTCTCTCCCTTCCAATCATACACCTGCAAGGGAGTAGCAAGTGCACTCCCAGCTTATATGGCCCTCAAGGCCGGCAGCAATGGCTGCTCATGCCCTTTGCCTCCATGGACAGAGGGAAAACAGGCAACATTCCCAGCCATCTGGGACTTGCTGGGGAGCAGCGCTAGCAGCCTGTTGCAGGTGCTAGCAGCCTGTTTCAGGCTTTCCCCTGGCTGCAGTCACAATTTGCACTTGGAGAAGGTCAACGTGTGTGTTCACTCCTCCATGCGAAAGGGGAAGGTGGCATTTCAGCTGCAGCGTTTTGGTGGTGGTGGCAGTATCAGTTGGGTGGCTGGGGTGGTCCAGTGTCGGTGGCGAGCTGGCGGCACAGTTTTCAGCAGCAGCTTGGTGGCAGCGGCAGATTAGGTGGTGGCATCAGACTTGCCTGCTGCTCTGCTGGTGGCAGCACGGTTGGCAGCTCCATGTTTGTATAGCAGCATTAAACCACGCAGCCTTATTTTGGCCCTCCTTGTTTTGGGGGGACATTAAGTCTGCTTTTCACCTGATCCCAATTCACCCTGATGACTTTGAGCTCCTGGGGTTTACTTTTGAGGGGAAGATCTATACGAACTTAGCTCTCCCAATGGGCCGTTCCATTTCTTGTGCTGCCTTTGAGCACTTCAGCTCCTTTTTAGAGTGGGAATTGCAGCACCAATTGTGTCTAAATAATGCACTGTGTAGTGACACAGTGCATTATTTAGACGAATCTTTATTTGTCGGATCAGCAGGATCTGGACAGTGTGCCACGCTGCTGGACACCTTTATCACACTTGCGGAGGAGCTGGGGGTCCTTTTGGCGCATGAGAAAATGGGAGGCCCTTCTCAAGTGTTAACGTTTTTGCTATTGAACGGGATTCAGTCCAGCAATCCTTTAGGCTTCCCCCTGAGAAAGTTAATGACCTTAAGTTTAGGCTGCAGGAGTTCAAGTCTAAGTGAAAGGTGTCCCTTCTGGAGTTTCAGCAGCTGGTGGGCCACCTTAATTTTGCATGTAAGGCGGCCACTCCTGGTAGGGCCCTTTTGCGGCAGGTTTGTGATGCCATGGCATCACTGCATGCTCCCCATCATCGTCTCCAAGTTAGCAAGGGAATGCAGGAGGATTTGGCAGTTTGGTCCGATTTCCTCAGGGATTTTAGTGGAGTGACATTTTGGCGAGATGACCATCTGCTCGAAGCCAAGCTGCAGGTCACATCTGATGCTTCTGGCTCCATGGGCTTTGGAGTGTATTTCCGAAGGCACTGGTGCGCAGAACAGTGGCCACCACATTGGCACACATCAGGGTTAGATAAGGATCTCACTTTTTTGGAATTGTTTCCAATTGTGGTGGTTGTGCACCTGTAGGGTGGGGAATTGGCCAACCACTCTGTCCACTTTTGGAATGACAACCAGGCAGTGGTTCATGTGGTCAACTCCTTGACTTCTAAGTCATCTAGCGTGATGAGGCTTGTCAGAGCCTTCATGCTATTATACCTCCGGTGGAACATTTTATTTAAAGCCAGACATGTTCCTGGGATTAATAAAGGTGTGGCAGATGCTTTGTCTCACCAACAGATGGAGTGGTTTTGGCAGCTTTCCCCAGAGGCTGACCTGCAACCTGAACAGATGCTCCAGGAGTTATGGCAACCTGGGAGACTGGAGCATATAGGGCTATATGGCTAGTAGTTACCCCAAGCACAAGACGGGGCTAGGACATAGCAGTAGGACAATTTACAGGGTTTAGGAGGGATGCCGGCCTGCAGCAGATTTGGCCCATCCCAGTGGAGCATCTCATGCACTCTTATGTGCATCAGAGATGTCATGGATTGGCAGTTAAGTCAATAAGGGTACAGTTGGCCACCCTAGCTTTTGTAAACAAGGCTAGGGGGTTTCCTGAGGTCACAGGTGACTTCCAAATTAGGAAAATATTAGAGGGGTGGTCACGTTAAGCTGGGGTTCATGCTGACCCTAGGTACCCCGTTTCCACAGTGGTGCTTAAAGGTGTTTGTGCCACCTGGGGTGATATTTGCCGTTTTGCTTATGATGAGGATAGATTATTTCATGCAGCTGCATTGACAGCCTTTTTGGGTCCCTGCATATTAGTGAACTCGTGGTTCAGTCTAGTAAAGATGAGTCCAGTCATGCTTTTATGGCACGGGACTGTGTTTTCCTTACAACTTGTAAATTTAAGATCAGAAGCAGATAGGGGACGTGAAGATTCAAAGTTGTGCCCTGTTAGGGCTCTACAAAAGTACTTGAATGTTCATGGGGGGAAAGCAAGGGATATTGTTTAGGCATCAGGATGGTCTGCCCTCGACTCGCTATCTGTTTGGGGCAGTAACTGAGAGGTCACTGGCCAAATTGGGATTAGCCGGCATCAAATTTGGCACCCATTTCTTCAGGATTGGAGCTGCTTCGACAGCTTCAGCTATGGGGTATTCAGTGCAGGTGATCCAGTGTGTGGGCACATGGAAGTCTACCACTTATCAGACCTATGTTTGGCTACCGTCGCAGTTTTAAGTGTTTTACTAATCTTTTTTTTCCATAGGTGCTGTGACATATGGTTAGAAGCAAAGAATTTTGATCTGCGGGCACAGCATGGTTTTTTGGGCTGCTCATCAAGTGAGGAGGACACAGATCATGTCCCAGCTTGGGTTGAGTGAATGGGCAATCATGGAGTGGCAGGGCCATCGTGGCCTTAAATGCCTGGGCTTATTGCCACTGCTATTAAGGGACAAAGGTGGTCCTCCACCCCATATTTTGGTCATTCACCTGGATGGGAATGACCTGGGGCTGGTTCAGGGCAAGGCTTTGTCTCTGAGGCAAAGATGGACCTGAAGGTGATAGGTCAGCATTGGCCTGGGGTTCTTATAATCTGGTCCACCATGTTGTCATGCTGGGTTTGGTGGAAGGAGGAGGACTGACAGGTAATTGAAAGGGCCAGGATGAAGGCTAATAGAGCCATTCAGAAGGCCTTAAGTGAAGGGTTGTGCATATATTTACCCCATCCTAGGATTAGGGCCAAATTTGCCCACCTCTACAGAGGTGACAGGGTTCACCTGTTGGAAACTGACAATGAAATCTTCCTCAATGACTTGTATCAAAGGCTTTGGTTGGCTCTTGGCCACCAGTGGGGCACTAGGGCCTAAGCAGAGGCTTGGCCCTGGTGGTGGCAGGATAAAGTTTGGAAATAGGGTGTGGGCCATTGAGCACCCTTGGCTTTTCCCCATTGGTGGGAAGAGGGATCTGCCAGGAGCTGCTGGTACTGCTTGTGACAGCTGCCAGCATGTGGGCAGACTGCCTGGGGAAACCCCATGTGCAAGTTCTTACCTCACTGCTGTACGGCTGAGGCTTAGGAGCTTGAGAAGGGGGACCCGAATTTGCCTGGCTGGTTGAGTCTCAGCCATCCACATGGATGGCTCACACCTGGGGCTTCGGGGCTTGCCCAGACAGGTCAAGGTGGTGGTCCGGGATGACCCTGTGGCTTGACATGTACCACTAGTTGGCCCTTGCTACAGTTATTAGTTGATGTGTTCGTTGATGCTAATTTAATAAAGTGGCCCTTAGATCCAAGCCTGGTGTCTGTCTCTTAATTCTGACTAGGGTGGCAATTCCAAGCTGCCATTCTCCTTCCTCCCTCATTTGTGGGTTGGAGAGAGTGTTTCCCTCTGGGCTTGTTTGGGGATAGGCAGAGGGGATGGTCAGAAGGATAGGCAGAGGATACTCTGATGCACTTTCGGTAATATTTGGAAATGACAACTCCAGACCCCTGTGAAAAAGTCCCACATAGGGAATAATGGAAGAATTGCTGATCTCATTCCTTACTTTGTTAAACAGATTACAGTAAGGAAGCATGGAAAATGGATAGTTTTTAGCAGAAAGGTAATTTTTTAAAAATTGTCAATCAATTTCTGTAAGAGTAGGAAAAAAGAAATGAATGCTGATGGGCCTCAGCCTGGTCTGGAGCTCTCTTACTAGACTGTTTCCATTTTAGAAATCAGTAGAGATAAGTGTGGCTGCACAGAGAGGAATTCACATTGGGGGGTCTCTGTAAAATCAAATCCTGTTGTTCAATCTGCTTGAGACATAGTAGGTCTTTAGATTTTAGGGTGGACTGTGTTCTTTGTAAAATAGTAAAGAGCCCAGTAGCACTTTAAAGACTAACCAACGTTAAGGTGCTACTGGACTCTTTACTATTTTGCTACTATAGACTAACATGGCTAACTCCTCTGGATCTGTGTTCTGTGTGAATCTGGTGCCATTTTGTTTATAAACAGCTGCCCCAGACCCTTGAATAGATTTCCCATTGAAAATATTTATAATACTTTCAATGTTCAAAGTGCTTCACAGTCATTATTTTGTTTTAATTGTTATAATAATTCTGTAAAGTATTGACTTTATATTGCCTATGGGGGGAGGTCTGGGGCTGAAAGAGACTGGCTTGTCTAAAGACACCAAGTAAGTTCATAGTGGAAACAAAATTTGAACCAGGGATCTCCTGATCATAGATTTACAATGTTTCAAAGTAATTGAAGTCAATGGGCTTAGAAGGGTGTAGCTCTGCATAAGATGGCACTGTTAGTCATTGAACTATGCTAGTTATACAACTGTTCTCAGCTGCAGGATGGTTGCACAAAGGCCTTGGGCTTCTACAATTTTCTATAAAGCATTCCTTGGATAGTCCATTCCCAATGTGATGAATGGTCACAATATGGGATATTTATAACAATGAGCATGTCCCCACATGTAAACTGGAAAGTGATTATGATACAGTTATTTTTCTGTCTGTCCTGTTTGTTACCACTCTGGCTTGAGAAATTCCTGGAGATTTGGGGGAAGGGCCTGGGGAGTTTGGGGAGGGAGCTCACCAGGGAAATGGTACCATAGAGCCCACCGTCTGAAGCTCCCATTTCCTGCCATATCTCTGTAGTTAGGGTTGCTAGGCTAAACTGGTAGCTGGCAGGAGGGCTGGTGGTGGGGACAAGGGGGTGTCTATGTTATTTTGGTGACAGTGCTGATATCACTATTTTGCTTCCAGGTATAGCCTGGAAGTAGCTGGCTATTCCTTGAGCCCAGAATGGTTAGCTCAAGGAATAGCCAGAAACGCCATGATAAAACCATGGTAAAACAATAGAGTTTCTGATGATTATTACAGCTACCCTTGGTCATTTTTTTTGTTGTACCCAGAAATGATGTGGGGATGTTGGTGACATTGCTGTTTCTTTTTTAATTTTATCTTTCTCCCACTGCTGCTCCAAGTAGCGGTGAGCAACTTAACGTGCCATTGGGAGGCTTCCCACTATAGCAGGAGGCCTTGCAAGCCTATCTGTAGTTTGGATATCAGATGTAATTCTGGGAAAATTCCAGTCCCTCTTCTGGAGGATAACAACCCTTGCTAGAACTGTGCAGTCTTCTATTAGGTAGCCACTGCTTGTTTAATCAGGAAGTACTGCCTACTTTATGAAAAAGTACTACAATATATGTAGTGGGAAGTGTTACTCTAGTCCTGTTTTAAAACAATATGTGCTTGCTTATTTATTTGGACTCTGACAGAATTGCAGTATTAACCAAGGATTGATAATTCTTAACTTTATCTCATTAAGCTCTGAGATTATTATGCTGCTGCTGATAGTCTCTGTCTTGCCCAGTAGGTCGGAATTTCTTACATTAAGTATTAAAAAGAGAGAAATATGAAGATTCTATTATGTCACCTTTTCTTAGAGGGAAGGTACATGAGTTTACACAGCATTATGAGTAAAGATGGGTGAATGCTCCTCTGCTAATTAGATTGCAAATTCTAAAGGGCACACTTTTTACGGAATGTTCTAATTTTTGTAAATTATATTGCAAATTCCTTGTACATGCACCTTTTTGTGTTCTCAATAGCAGCTGAATTGCATCTTTGTTCAGTTTTTGGTCTCCCCAGCTTTCAGTCTGGATATGGCCAGAGGTATGAGCTTTTGGGTGCAATGGGTCAAAACCTAAAGGAATTTTCCTCAGCCCACATTAATTCAAATGTGGCACAAGGCATTCATTAGTGTGTAAATAAAGGACGTAGTTGGGAGAGGGTGGCAGAAGGCTACTTACCTCTCTGCACCCTCCCCTTGATAGTTATTTTGCTGTTGCAGTTCATCCCCCCTTCCTCCCAAGGGGCAGCACAAGAATAGTTGGTCACCATTGAGTGGTTGAACAGAAATTTAGAGGTGGGGGGGGGGGTCACCTGAATGGCAGTGGTACAACCCATTTTTTTCACCTGCTCCAAGCTGCCTCTGGCTTGGAAATTACTAAATAGGCCTGGTAAAATACTGGTTAGGACACAACTAGTTGGCAGGAATACAATGGGTTGTTTGGGATAGGTAGAGTTGATCAGCAAGCACCTTGATGCATCACGGTGGTGTGTGTGTGTGTGTGTCCGTCCGTCCCCCTAACAGGCCATCACATGCTGTGTGACTGGATGGCACCATGAAGTAATGTACTTTGCCCCCATATTCGGAAAGAAGAGACGGACACAAAGGCTTGGGAGAAAACAGGGCCTTTTATTGACCATTAACATGAAAACTTGAGTAAAACTTAACTGACGGCAAGGGTGAAACTAGCGGTACAGTTCGAGCAAGGGGGTCACTGTGACCAGCTCCTCGTACTGCATGGGCGAGCACCCCCTGCCCTAGGCGCAAGCCATCCACTGCATGGCTATAACCCAGCCGGCCAGGCTAATGGTTCCCCCCTTTAAAGCGCCATACACCCCAGCCGTAAGGCCCGAGGTAATGCCTTTTCCGGGGGGTCCCAAGGGCAGTCTGCCCTCTCAGCTGGCAGCCGTAAGGCCCGCCAGCTGATCCGAGACAGACCCCCATTCCCCACCAATGGGGATGTGCCACCGGGTGCTCACCAGCCCGCTCTGCCTACCCCAGCTAACCTGCCAACAACCAAACTGCACCTAAACCAGGCAGTACAAGGTAGGCGAAAAACACCCCTCACAAACAGCCAATCCAGTAAAGGGTGAAAAAATTCCTACCTGGCCCCAAAACAGCGACCGGCTATACCTGTACTGCCTTCCTAAGGGCGAGGAGGGCGGGACGAACCAGCCCGAGACTGCACGGAGGGAAAGGTGGGCTGAGCCAATAACGGCTCCTAAACCCCGCCCACAACAGGCACCCGGATGCCCGGGAAATCCTGCCGCTCTCCCTCCGTGCATGAGGGCAAAGCCAGGCACCCGGGTAAGCGTGCACGCACGCTCCGGGGGTGCCTTTTTGCCCCCATATTCGGAAAGAAGAGACGGACACAAAGGCTTGGGAGAAAACAGGGCCTTTTATTGACCATTAACATGAAAACTTGAGTAAAACTTAACTGACGGCAAGGGTGAAACTAGCGGTACAGTTTGAGCAAGGGGGTCACTGTGACCAGCTCCTCGTACTGCATGGGCGAGCACCCCCTGCCCTAGGCGCAAGCCATCCACTGCATGGCTATAACCCAGCCGGCCAGGCTAATGGTTCCCCCCTTTAAAGCGCCATACACCCCAGCCGTAAGGCCCGAGGTAATGCCTTTTCCGGGGGGTCCCAAGGGCAGTCTGCCCTCTCAGCTGGCAGCCGTAAGGCCCGCCAGCCGATCCGAGACAGACCCCCATTCCCCACCAATGGGGATGTGCCACCGGGTGCTCACCAGCCCGCTCTGCCTACCCCAGCTAACCTGCCAACGTTAGGGCCAAGCCTCTGCTTAGGCCCTAACGCCCCACATCTCCTGCAGGGAGATGACCTCCTTGCCGCAGGTCATTAAGAAAGATTTCATTACCTTTAAAGGACAAGTGAACACCATCCCCCCTATAGAGGTCGGCGTACGTGTCCCGGATTTGAGGATGGGGTAAATAAACCCCCAGGCCCTCACCCAAAGCCTTAAACATGGCCTTATTGGCCTTACGTCTCGTCCGCTCAACAGCATCATGATCCAATGCCTCCCTCCACACCCTCCGGGGGAGGATGGCCGACCACATGATGAGGACACCAGGCCACCGATTCAAGATAAACTTAAGATCGGCTTGCGCTTGCAACGTAAGCGCCTTCCCTTTAATCCAACCCAAATCATTACCCCCTAAATGTATAACTAAGAAATGAGGCGGAGGGGCAGACCTTCCCTCAAACAAGAGAGGCAACAGGCCCGGCCAACGTAGGCCCCGACGGCCCTGCCACTCAATCTGGGCCCAACGACTGAGGCCAAGCTGGGATCCAAGGTGGGTCCTCTTGGCCTGATGGGCGGCCCAAAAGACCATGCTGTGTCCGCAGATGAGGATCCGACACCTCCCACGGCGAACACCAGCACCTAAAAGAAAGAACAGTCAGACACAGCTCACTTCGAGGCAGGCAGAGGGCGGACATACCCACGGTAAGCCGCCGAGCGCCATCGCCCTACTTTGCGAATAGCAACTTCTGGGTAACCCATAGCCGCAGCCGTGGAAGCCGCCCCAATCCTAAACGAATGGGTACCAAACTTGAAACCCTCAAGGCCCAACTTAGCCAAGGCCCGCCCAGTAACGGACCAGAACTGATATCTGGTAAGAGGGGACTGATCGCAATGGCGAAAGAGAAGGCCCTCGCCCCCTCCCCTCTTCTCAAGGTACGCCCTCAAGCCTTTAACCGGGCAAAGTTCAGCGTCGGCACACGAGCCCAGCCAAACAATTGACCCTTTACGACGTTGGTCAGTTTTGGACGACCGAATACATAAAGAGACTCTCTCCCCAACAAATCGTACATCCCTAAATAGCAATGCACGCTGCGAGAGGTCTGAGGAAGACTGAGCCACCAACTCACCTACTCTTAGGGCCCCAAAGAAAGCTGTTAGTGCGGCTGCATGGAAGAGGACAGCCTCGTAATCTGATGAGCAAACCAACTGCCAGGCGCCAACTAGGCCCTTCAGGATGGCTGGCGAAATAGGTTGCCTGGCATCTGGCTGAGCGCCCGCCTCCCGAGACCAGCCCTCCAACATCTTACGAATTCTGAAGTCGCCAGTCACCTCCGGAAATCCCCTCGCTTTGCTAACAAACGCCAGGGCCGCCAAGAGCCCCCGAATGGACCTGACAGATAGGCCACCAGACCACCTTGCCACACAAAATTGCAGAAGATGCTCAGCCGGAATGGGCCAGCTCTGCTCCAAACCGGCTCCGATCCGGAAGCTCGCAAACTGCCATACAGCGCGATCATACGCCCTTCTTGTGCTGGGGGCGATGGCTAGACGGATGGCCCTGTGCACTTCGTCCCTCCAAGACTCCACAACTCCATGGGCATCAGAGAAGGCGAGGGGTCGGCTTCGGGGGCGAGCAAGCGAAAGCGCTCCATCTGCTGGCGAGACAGAGCGTCCGCCACCCCATTGTCAATACCCGGGACGTGCCTTGCCCTGAACAAAATGTTCAGGCGCAGGCAGCGGAGCGTGAAAGGCCTGACCAGCCCCATGACCCTGGGAGACTTGGCAGAGAGGGAATTAATAATGTGCACCACCGCCATATTGTCACACCAAAAGTGGACAACATGGTTGGCGAGCTCGTCCCCCCACAACCAAAGCGCGACCAGGATTGGAAAGAACTCCAAAAATGTGAGATCCCTGGTAACGCCCCCAGTGTGCCACCCTGCCGGCCAAGGCTCAGCGCACCAGTGCCCTCTAAAATAGACACCAAAGCCCCAAGCCCCAGAAGCATCTGAAGCAACCCGCAATTCCGCCTCCAGTAGCAATTCTTCCCGCCATAGAGTAACTCCATTAAACGAGGAAAGGAAATCCTCCCACACCCGAAGGTCATCCCTAACACCTTGAGACAATCTAACCTTGTGGTGGGGCAAACGAAGTCCAGCCATGGCCCCACACAGGCGTCGCAAAAAGGCACGCCCAGGCGCCACAGCCTTACAAGCAAAGTTCAGGTGACCAACGAGCTGTTGCAGCTCGCGCAGCGTCACTTTGCGTTGTCCTTGCATGGCGGACAACCGCTCACGCAAATCAGATACCTTAGCCACTGGGAGACGAAAGGTCTGCGCCACCATGTCTATCTCAATCCCCAGGTAAGTCAATACCTGGGTGGGCCCTTCGGTCTTTTCGTGCGCCAAAGGAACCCCTAGTTCCTCCGCTAACGCCAGAAAGCCTGCTAACAAACGGGAACATTGACCAGATCCCCACGGCCCACAAAAAATAAAATCATCAAGGTAGTGGGCGGAGTCACGGCATTGCAGCCTATTACGCAAAGCCCACTCCAAAAAGGAACTAAACCTCTCAAAGGCCGCACAAGACACAGAGCACCCCATTGGGAGCGCCCTGTCCATGTAAAATTGGCCCTCAAAAGAGAACCCCAACAGCTCGAAATCCCCCGGGTGTACAGGGAGAAGGCGAAATGCTGACTTGATGTCACATTTTGCCATTTCCGCACCCAAACCATTACTCTTAACCATATTAACGGCTTCATCGAATGATGTATACCGTACTGAACACAGATGCTCAGGAATGGCGTCATTAACTGAATCCCCTTTGGGAAAGGACAAGTGATGTATCAGCCGATACTCACCAGCTGCCTTCTTAGGCACCACTCCAAGGGGGGAAACCCTCAAATTGGGAACCGGAGGAACAGCAAATGGGCCCAAGACGCGCCCTTCAGCACATTCCTTGTCAATCTTACGCCTGACCACGTCCTCCAAACCCTTAACTGACCGCAAATTTTGGGACATAAAAGGGGCCCTGGGGCCCTGAAACGGAATCCTAAAACCGTGCGTAAAACCATCTAACAAAAACCGTGCAGAAACTCGATCAGGATAACCCCGCAGGGCCTCAGCCAGAGCCCTCAGTTTTATGGGAGAAGGACCCTTTGTCAGGAGCAGCCTGCCCGGCGCCACCTCCAGGACGCCTGTTCCCGCCGCCCCTTGGCTTGGGACGGGGACAGGCCGAGAATGAGTGGGAACCCCTACACCGTGGGCACTCATGCTTAAACCCACATCCTTTTCTGGAACACACGCCTTGATAGGCAAAATCCCAACAAAGCAGCCGGGGCTGAACCGACTGCCCCGCTGAGGCGCGGGTACCAGAGGTGGAAGCAGGCTTATATAACAAATGGCCACTATCTGCCCTATCACCAAGATTGGGCTTGGCAGGGGCCATCAACTGCAGCCAAAGCTGCTGATGGATACGATCCCAAGGCAAGGTGGGATCGGATGCAGCCCGCATACGGAATTCTTCGTCGTACTGCATCCAAGCAGCACCAACGAAGTCCGTGTATCCCCTGTATATTATGTCAATATATTGAAACAGGGGGGCCGCCCGCTGAGGCTGCGCGCGGGCAATAACTCCGGCGTAGATCAACATACCCGGCAGCCAATTGGCCCAGGATCGGTCAACCTTACGTCTCCTCATCCTTTCCTTATCGCGCTCATCCATGTCCTCCTTATCCTTCTTTTCCAATTCCCGGAAAAGAAGAGTAAAGACGTCTACGAACTCGCCACGTAATATCTTGTCCCTAGTGGCAGGAGTCAGGTGGTCTCCCAAAGGGAGGGCCGCATCCCCAAACGGCATGGCTCGATAGGGCAACGCCCCCAGGGCGGTCGGCTGATAGTAAGGACCCCCTAGATAGGGAGGCCAGAAGGCAGCAGGTTGCCCAAACAGCTGCGGACTACAACCCAGCAGGGGTGCAGCAACAGGCGTAGCAGGAACCTGACCAGGTCCTACAAGCCCTTGCTGACCTGAAGGTACGTGACCCCAAGACTGCCATGGTCCTACACCAACCGATTGCAGCTGCCCGGGGATTGCAGGCCAAACTGCCGAACTGGAAGAGGGAGCTTGTGCTAGCTGAGATCCCCAGCTGGCAGAACCACCAGCTGTCCCTATAGGCCCCCATGGCCATGTCTGAGATGTCTGTGGCAGAGCAGACTTACCCTCCATCTCAGCCTGATCCACGGCCACCGCCACGTGAGGAACATCCGACACCTCAGCTGAGTCTTCCTCCGCCCGTGCCACAGGTTCCGCTCCATCCAGGTTCTCCTGATGCGTGCCCACATCGCTTACCACACCACCTGCAGAACTTTCCAGAACAGAAAGACGCGTGAGGACGTCTCGCTGGAAAGTAGCCTGAGAAACTTTCTTAGAAACTCTACCAGCCCTACTGGGAACTACCTGCCCAGAAGAGGCCCCCTTAGCCCGCTCCAATGCGGCTAGCTTGTCCAAAATCTCCTGCCGTAGCGACCCCGCATCATCCTCATCAGAGGATGACGCAGGGGCAAGCATGCTGACCCTGGGGCGCTTAGCAGGCTGCCTGCCTTTGCTATTGCCCACACCCTTTTTAGGAGGCATAATGACGATGCCAGGGGGTGTGCGTGCGAAAAGCCCACCAACGTACCAGCCCACAGGCCCTTTCAGAACCCCGGACTAGGACCAAGAACCAAATAGTGCCCTCAGGCCACGGCCGCACAGGTCCCGGCCTAACCTGAGCAACCTGGTTATTTCTACCCCCTTATCAAGTACCAAGATATCTGCTTGCACTAATTGAGGGAAGGCAAGGCAGGAGCCACCCAGGGGCAGCAGGAGCCACGCTGCTGCTCCCAACCTTCGGGCCCAAAACTAAACCCCCAAGGGAGAGAAGAGGAGGTATGAGTGATGGGGGGGGCAGACAGACCCCAGCGAACGGCCCGTGCACCACCCCCACGTAGTCTAATGCCCGCCGAACCGCGGCGCAAGCCGAGCAAGGCGGCGCCCGCTCAAGCAGCGGCGCGGCCTGAAAAGCGGTGCAAACAGCCCTACCGGCCGGCGGACTGCGCCCGCAAGGAGAGAGAGCCGGCCCAACTGCTCCGATGCCCTCACACAAGCAAAGGAAACCCAGCCACCCAGCGAAAGGACGGCGAAGCAGGCGGCCAACACCCCCAAAACTGCGGGAAAACCACCCGCCCTTCAAACCACGCTGCAGTCTCTCCCGAACACCAGTCAGGCGTGCGGTCCCAGCGTCCAGCAGCAGACGCTCCGCATGTCCGTCTTCACCACGAACCAGCCCGAGACTGCACGGAGGGAAAGGCGGGCTGAGCCAATAACGGCTCCTAAACCCCGCCCGCAACAGGCACCCGGATGCCCGGGAAATCCTGCCGCTCTTCCTCCGTGCATGAGGGCAAAGCCAGGCACCCGGGTAAGCGTGCACGCACGCTCCGGGGGTGCCTTTTAGTGCTGAGCGGCATATCTCAAACCAGGTAGAAGCCTTATGGCCCATCAGGGGAGGCAGATGAAGATGGGCACCTCTTGACACCTGAGGGCTGCGCAGGCTGGGATAAACAAGGCTGGCAAAACTGCTTGCTGAGTTTGGAGCCAGGGTAGACGTACCCGGTGGGCATCCAAGGTTATTGCTTAGTGTAGCTTGCCCTCAAAATAGTCAGCCAGCACAGGGAAAGGTGAATATATCTAGTTTTAAATCAGATTGCAAATATGTTGTGCATGTGTAACTGTGATTTGTGCATAGAAGAAAACATTACTTTGCCTAGGCAAGTATAAGATACTCCGGTTATGCCGGACATGATTTGTGCCATGATTCTGAGAATATGCAACAATCAGCGACCAGCTGGATCCTGGTGTGATGATGAATGCCACTAATGGCCCAGTCAGAAAATCAGCACATATCCTTGAAATATTTCTAAATGATGTAAGTTCTGCTCTGACCTTGGAGAATATTTGATTTTGCCAATAATACAGTAAGTTCTGAGCAGGTTCCAAAGGTGGTTATCAGCTCTATCTGCCTGGTGTGATGATCAATGCCACAGACTTCACTGATGCAAAAGAAGCACACTCAAATGGCAGCTTTTCTAAGAAATTGCAAACATATCAGCAATTCAAGAATCTACTTGATTGATTCAAGAGAAAAGGGACAAAGTTATCAGAGTAAGTTCAATCTTCAGTTGCTCTGTTTGTGTTGATTGCAGCATCGCTAATTACTATTGGCTTTATGAAAATGTTCTGTTACACAGCTTTAATTCTTCAACATTTCTTTGTAAATCTGTCTTTACCCAATTCTCAATTGAGTCACAATTTAACAAGAACCATAAGCCAATCCTACAAACTTTGGCAGAACATATTCTTGATGGATACTGGGGTTTGTATGTGTGTTTGTGTGTAAGATTAAGTTCCTGAACTGCTGAGCACCTGCCCAGAGATGTTAATTTTGTGGCATCGTTTCATTAAGTGCCATCTTACCATTGTTCATGATCATGACTCCATCGGTGCCAAGCCATTTACCTTCTCAGCATCTAATAATGGTTAGTGCAAATTATGACAAATCATAAGCCTTTTGATATTTTATCAGTCTGCTGCTAAAGCTAAATTTTACTGCTGTTGTTTATTGAAGTCAGATCTAATATATTAAAAGAATATAAAATTGGAAGGTTAGACATTCAGAATTGAGAATGCAAAAACAAAAGTTATGTAAAATCTTTTATTAAGACCAAAATGGTGTGCAAGCTTTTACATTCTGCAGAAGTATTCAACAACCTGGATGCTAAAAAACAAAATGAGAGGAGGGGTGATGGTATTATCTTGTACTCTTAGCTTTTTGGGAAGAAGTAAGATCATTTTAAGTCTGCAGTCCTTCTTGGCTTTCCACACAGGATTCTCCCAAGGTGGGATATGACAACTTTTTCCCCTTTCTTTGGTAGCACTGACTTTGCTTTAAATATATCAGAGATCCCTTTAGCCTGCACCTGTCAACAAACATGAACACATGGAGCTGCCTTATACTGCATTAGAGCATTGGTCTGTATTCAATCAAGGTCTGTATTGTCTGCTCAGGCCAGCAGCAGCTCTTCAGAGTCTCATATAGAGGTCTTTTGCATCACCTTCCACTTGATTTCTTTTATCTGTTCATGCTGGGATTGAACCTAGGACCTTCTGCAGGATAAGTAGATGCTCTGCCACTGAGCCACAGCCCCTTCTCATGAGGATCATAAATAGAGAGAATAGAGAAACAAACATCATCTGCCATCCCCTATACCTCCATCAATTCTGTTTATTGCTCATTGGTTAACCTCCTGAACTACTTGCATAGTCTTGACTTTCATTCATTAGATTTGCATGAAATGGATTTGACTTTTGAGATCACACCTATGTCTTAAAAATATCACAGAAGAGAAAGAACCCCTAGGGCCCCATAATCCAACCAGTAATGGTCAATACTAGACATGGGCACGAACCACAAAAAATTAACAAACCTGCGGTTTGTGGTTCGGTGCCGCTGCCAAACCCGAACAAATGAACCATAATGAATATTTCCCGTTACCGAACCGGTTTGTGGTTCGTGGTTTGTGGGCGTTGGAACGGCCCCTGTTGAACTTAGAGAGCCCATATTCACAGGGAGTGTTTAGCAGGCTCTCCTCCAGCCAGCACCAAGTTTGGTTAAGATTGTAATAGGGATCTTGGAATTATACCTTCTCCAATCCGAGGCCCCCAAGGAACTCCCACTTGATACAATTAGAGCCACCAGTTGACGTTGGCTCAGTGTACAAGGGATTGGCCATCAGAACTGCCTATCAGGGTTTTCAGGGATGAGATTGGAGTGTCCATGGCTACAGAACACCCCCCCTTCCCCCTCCCTCCCCCCAGGTGTCTTCTCCCATGTAACCAATTGTAATCAATTTGCAGCTCCATGGTTGGAAGGAAGACCTGCCAATCAAGGTAAGCTGGGCTTCAATTCGGGTTTCCAGGGCAACAGAAGGAGTTCAGACAGAGTTCAGGCATTCCCCCAGCCCCGTTTCTAAGGGAGTTGATTGATGGTGCCTGACTGTCTGGCTTCATGAACCGCGGGCAAACACAACGAACTGGGCTTCCAATGAACGCTGGTTTGTTGGCCATGGAACCTCACAAACCGCCGGATCGTGAACAGACAATCTGGTGGTTTGTTGGTTTTTTTGGTTCGTAATGCGGTTTGTGCCCATGTCTAGTCAATATTTTCCCCAAATTACCAAACTTGTGAGGGGACATGGGCGTTTCCCCACATCTTAAAAATCACACGACACTCATGGAATGCTGGCAGCTTCATGGTGTGATTTCAGACATCATGGCACCATGAAAACGGAATCATCACTGTCTGACGCCAGAAATTGCTCCATGAAGCTGCCAGCATTCTGTGAGTGTTGCACAATTTCTAAGACATGAGAAAATTGCCATTTTCTGTCCTTATTGGGACAAGTATTGCTGTTATACTCAGAGGGACAAACTCCACATTAAAAAAAAATAAACCAGGTGCCATTTTATTATATTGATGAAAAAGGTTCTTTACTGCTGAAACATTTAGCCTTTGTGGTTCCAATCAAGTGCAAACACTTAAAATAATAGGTAAGGAAAATTCCACAGCCTGTTCACTTTCTTATATAGGTATTGAACAAACTTTAGTGTTGAATTGCATACATAAGACATTACATTTTCCCAAAATGGGATACTATCTAAATACAATAATGGAAGCAATTTACCAGATTGGTCTGGATACATATGAAGGCAATGCAGGAGTCATGGTCTGCATAATTGATAACGTTATCCATGCATTTGCCAGTCCTTTAGAAGAGTTATTTGTATGAATGAATTTGAAACTGAAAAGATAGTGCTGTTTCTAATATTTACAGACATGCACACAAATTCTAGATCTCTAAGGAATATAGATCAACATAGACATAGACAAGGTCTTGTCTAAATGATACATTCACCAGGGGAACATTTTTTCATATGATTTTTTTTTTCATTTTTAAATGCTCCCAAGTGTAATAGCTGTGTTCAGTTGTAGCTTGTCACCTCAGGAATTCATCTAAAAAATTCTATGATGATTTGATGTAGCCTTTTTAGCTAATAACATTTTGAACATCTATATAATACTTTGGGGGCTGAACGTTTTTAGAATTGCTGCCCATTGTGTTCTGATTCCACATAATCTGAAAGTATAAACACCAGTGTGTACTTTTTCAAAGTACTTGCTTCAAATACAGCTTCTATACCTTGACTTATACATTTAGCAATGACTCATAGGATATGAAACGTGTGGCGCTCGGGTGGGGAGGACACAACCTGATGGAAAAGTTAAAAAGCCATTCATGGTTGCTGAGGACAGAGATGCTGTTGTCCCACTCCTTCTAAAGTGATTGAGGCACAAAACACTGATGAGCTGGGGCAGTTAATTGCTCAGCTTATGGAGGATAGCCAAACAAACAGTATGAAAGAGGTCACTACTTCCTCATACAGGCATTTGTCACTTGCTATTGCAGAGCCAGCTTGAGGGCGAGGGGTGAGGGGGCAAGGCAACAAATGAACAGGAGACAACAGTTGGAGTAGATAAAGTCACAACTTCATTGTTTAAAGTGATAGGATCATTGGCTCAGCATAAGGCATGGATCCCTCCATTGGCTGACTGCTGGGCTTGTCCCTGCCATGCCTTGCCTCAAGATCTCTCATGGGGATCCCCAGGTCTGGGGGAAACAGTGCACCTAGGCCATGTTTCCCCCCCAAAGGATACAAGCACAATGCCAAAGCCACCACAAGACCTCCAAAATGGCTTTTGCCAAAGCTCCTAAAGCTGTGACCAGCCCCTCAGGCTGTCCCATTGTGGTTCATTCTAGGAATGTGCTACAGGCCTCAAAGGCTGCACACACCATGGAGCAACCTATGGGCATGTCTTTATCTACATACCAAGCACTGGCAAATTTAAAACTCAACAGGAAAAAATTGTCTGAGTACACAGGCAGCAGCTGGAAAGCTGACCGGCAGGGATGTTGCACTTGGACATAAAGGTCACAGGATCTGACTAGATTGAAGGATGATTGAAGGATGCATACTGCATGGAGCAGAGCTCGGGGGAGATGATGTCATTTACCAATGAACACCATGGGTAGGAAAGGTGATGGATTCAGCAGCACTCGCCCAGGGCTTTTTTGGGTCTCCCAAGAAGGAAGACCCACAGGACAGCAAGGGGGGAGCTGTGAAGGGACCTATTATCCTACCAGCCTCTCGCACTTTGGCCAACTTCCCAGCCATGATTTCCAGCAGTTCCTAGTGAATTTGAGGTTGTCTGAGCCCGTGGGGACCTAGGCCCCATGAAAGGAATATGGAAGCCAATGCTGAAACCTGCCCACAGGTTCTTGGCTGCTGCTTTGTTGGGGTAGCAGTCCAAGAGGGGGTGAAAGTCATCTCTTCGAATTGGAGTGGGTGCCAAGCCCAGCTTCTGGGATGCCTGGCTACTTTCCAGTGGTGTGTTGCTGGGCTATGGCACTGGTGGGCATTGCCTCCCTGCAAGTGCCAGCAGGGGAAGGCTGAGCAGTTTGAAAGGGTTGCTGACCCATTTTGAGCTGTGGGCAAAGTAGTGGGGTAAGTACCAAAACTACTATCACAGTAATGGTCAAGCTTGCACTAAAGGTGCTGGCATTTCCCATGGTTACACTCCCAATAAATCCCCTTGCTGTGCTCCCGTCTGCTGCCCCACTTCCACACCCAAGGTGATTCAGACGTCCCTCATGTGTAGCCCCATCAGCCATTAGAGCTTCTGGTTAATGAGATCCCAGTGCATTCTGGTGCTCTGAGAAGCAAGCTTATGGAACGCCTCCTCATAATCAATGGTGGCCCTTCTCATCCCGAGAGCCTGGGCCAATAGAACATTTGGCATGTGGTTGGATAGATACCAGCCCTTCTCAGGGTAGGCAGCCTGGACCACCCCTATGAAGATGGTATAACCCTCCAACCAGTTAGCTGATGTCCTTTCCATCTCCTCCTTCTTTTCTTTCACTCTCCCCTTTTTGAGAAGAGGATGGCACAGCCCATTCTCTGTCTCCGGTTACAGCAGTGTAAAAATATTGACACAGTACCTGTCAAGGATCCGGTTATGAACCTTGTAGTACAAATGGATTCTGGGAGGGTCCTCATCATCCCTGTAGGTGGCATAGGTGCTCCATCCCACCCCTCTGCTGTCATGAGGTCAGTGGAACCAGATTCTCTGTTGGTGTGCTGCTGAGTGGCCTATTCTAGTAGGCCAGGAATGTGGGTAACCACCCCTCAGTAATCCTCCAAGTTCCCTTTTTCCTCCTCCTCCAAAGAGGACTCACCTATAGATCCTCACTTTCTAAATCATCCCCACAGCAAGAGGATTTCCTAGACTTGTAGGCCTTGTGTCTCTTCTTCCTTGCAGGCTTCCTCCTTCTTTTTGGGCTCCTGGAGCCGCTGCTGGAGGAGTACCTGGCCCATCTCTCCCTCTGAGAAAGGCGAGCTCCCCTGACAGCCTTACCTTCCACTCAGGGTGGGGACTCAACTTTTGCCAGGGCTGCAGCCTCTGCTGCAACCCTGGGCCCAGAGATACCCAGCTGCTCCACCCTTTCTGTCAATAATTCCTGGGCCCTGGACAGGCTCAGCAAAGTGTGACCCTCCCCTCTCAAGGATTGTTCCTTTGGAGGCCTTGAAGGCTGGGCTTCCTCCTCTGAGGGTTTGGCACCTGTGAAGGCCTTGCTTTCATGCTGCTGCCCCACAGAGGAGCATGCCAATGCATAGCAGATACAAGCCTGGGAGGTTGTACCCGCCCTGCACCCATCTGGCCCCAAGGCCCGTGAGGCTGTGGCAGGCCACATGGCCTCACTGCTCTGCCATGGTTGCCCCATTGTTCTGGCCTCTGCAGGAGCTCTGGTCCCATTGTGGGAACTTGCCTTACCTGCCCCCTTGAGGGGCATGCTTGCATCCCACCTGAGCTGCCTAAAAAGTGATGAAAAGGCTGGCTGCTACCTCTCTATCTTGTTCCTGAAGGACATATGCCCTGAGGAGGAAGAGAAAGAGAGAGAAAAAAGAAAAGGGGGAATTGTTGATCTCCAGCACCTCGTGGCAGTGGCTCCCACTGCCATGTGACTTCCACATTGTTGCGCAGTGAGTCCTGCTCTGCCACACCACTGCTGGACCGCCTACCTGGGATGCTGCCAAGTAACTACTTGACGCATCACTGGAACCCCACTGCTGGAGTACCTGTTGCTTGTAACACCACTATTTGGAATGCCACTGCTTGGAATGCCCCCGCCACTTGAGAAGCCACTAGGTACAGAGAGTTCTGCACCCTATGCAGGGTCAGAGCCCAATTGCTGCCCAAGTCCTGTCAGCTCTGGCTTTATCAGTGGCCAGTGGACCTGACTGGAGACTGAGCCAGCCAGGTCTGCCAGCCAAAGCCCTCCCCTAAGCCCCAGCCAGCCTTGTGCTGATTGGCTGGCTGGGAATTTTGGATTGCTGCTTGCCTTGCAAGCTGTGGGAGCTGCTGCAGGGATGGCCAGGGAAACCAGCAATGGCCATGCCTGCACCCCTTGCCATGCAAGGTTCTCTCTCTTTATTGGTGTCACTTCTGCCGTGCAAGGTTACTTCTGGGGCCAGGGGCTTATTCTCCCATCCTCACTAGAAGCAACATGGGTTTATCTGGCTGCTTTGAGGCTGAGCAGGAATTTTTGAGATCCTTTATGATTTACATAAAAAGTTGATTTTGGGTTGCTCCATGTTGCCTCAAGAGGGATTGGTTAACTAGGCTTGGTCTTGAGGTAGAAATTACTAGAAAAAGGCCAAATCTAGGGGGTATATATACAACTGAGAAATAAACAAGAACCCCCCACAAAAAATTAAACAATTTACAAAATCACTTTATGGAAATATCTTTCAGCTCAAAGTGCACTAAGTGCATAAACTCCATACACAAATTGGAAGAGACGCTGATTGGAAGACTGGACATAATCATGGACAGTAGCTTGCCATTGCACAGCACTCTTTGCACTTTATTTCCAATATGTTTACAGCTTATCTAGCACTTGCTATACTCAAGAGGGGTCGGTTCTTGACCCTGGTTGTATTTATGGTTACAAATCTTTTCAAACGGAATTGATGGAATGTTTGCGTCTTTGGACTTGTGAATTGTTGATCATTGTACATGTTTATTAGTTTATGATATATATTATGATTTGTGTATGGAGTTTAATCACTTAGTGCACTTTGAATTGAAAGATATTTCCATACAGTGATCTTGTAAATTGTTTAATTTTCTGTGGGGGGTTCTTGTCCATTTCTTTAGGTAGAAATGCCAGGTGTCTGCCATTTGGGGGAGGGGCAGGGAGAGATAAAGCTTGATACCTCTCAGCACAGTTCCCATGCAGGTGAAGATAAACAAAATCAGAAACAAATTGCTGACTATATGGAGCCTGAGTGGTGTTGCCCAAATGAATTTAATCATGAAAGGCTGCCTAGTGCAGCTCACCCCTATATAGAATTATAGCTTACAATGTGGACCAGCCATTTTTGGTCCTGGCTCCAGCCTGGTGGAACGCTCTGTCTGAAGAGACTAAGGCCTGGCAAGATTTATTATCCTTTCACCAGGCCTGCAAGATGGAGCTGTTCCACCAGGCATATGGGTGGCGCTAGGCGGAACCCCCCTGGCCGGTTGATGAGGGATTGGGTCCTCCCCACCACCAATACCCCCATTTTTAAAAACTCTTTAATGCAGAGGTGCTCTGAAGTTGTTTTAAATTTGATCAGTGGAATTCTGTGCCACTATGTTGATATCTATAATTGGATTTTAACTGTGTAGATTGGATGTTTTTAGAATTGTTAACTATAATAACTGTTTGATATATTTTAACCTTTATGTATTTTGTAATCTGCCCTGAGCCTGCTGGAAATGTGGGGAGGGTGGAATAAAAATTGAAAATAAACCAACAAACAAAAACAAACAAACAAACAAATAAATAAATTTATGTAATAAACAAGTTAAACCCAAATCTCTTGACTCATATCCTTATTCATGGAAGGGGCTTGGGACAAATCTTTTTCACCACATAATAGCTGTTTTATATACTTTAACCTTTATATATTTTGTAATCTGCCCTGAGCCTGCTGGAAATGTGGGGAGGGTGGGACTTCCTGTTTGGGATTGATGGCGACCTGAAGTTTCCTGGGAAGCTGGGCAAACAAGAGCATCTGTTTTGGCAGGCCAGGTGCTTTGATTGCCTGCTACCACCCCACCCCAGGTGTGGGGGGGTCTAGAATGCTATGTGATCCGGAGAGTGTGTGATCTCAGTGGAGGGGGGGTTCTGAATAAAGGATTTTCCCCACTGCCTTGAGGTCCCCTCTGAGAAGGACAAGCTAAGATCTCTACAGAGCTCTTTGGAGTCCAATGCCGACATAAGATTGCCTGAACCAAGCATCTGTACTGAAATTGAACATCTTTAAAAGGAAGAAACAGCACAATCAGCCCAAATTTAACAAGAAAAGGTAAAGATTGATATCTCACTTTCCGGAATGAAAAGTGAAAGAAAAAGGATAAGAGCAACAAAATAAAAATACAAGACTGCTAGATGAGTAAAGGACTAAGGCAATTGTGAGAAAATTGGTGAACTTAAAAGAAGAAAATAGCGTTAAAAGAGAGAAAATAAGTTTTGTTTATACATACCTGTGGTTTTGCAAGAGATAACGATGCTGGGAAAGGGAGGAAGGAGCAAGAATCAGTTGGAGCATTGCGAGAATGGTGTGAGAACAAAAGGGACATTGAGAATTGACGACCTTCCTGCCTAGAGAGGGAACAAGTGGAAGAGGAAGTGGAGGAGGAGAGTGGGAAAGGATTCCAGAAGCAAAACAAAGGCACTCAGCAGGAAGTGGGAGTCGGCCATTTTAAGAAGGTAAAGAGGAACAAATTGGACAAAACACCATAGAGAATCTCCGCCTGACATCTTGGTGAGGTCAAAATATTAAGTTGAGGGGGGAAAAGTTAATTTTTAAAGACCTGGAAATTAAAGGAAGCAGACGTGAATATTAAAAACGGAGATCAGAAAGAGAGCAGACACTTGGAGCGGTATGAAAACTAGCCCAGGCATGACAAAGAAAGGTGAGAAAGAAATGCAAGCAGCGATGGAGGCGCTGGAGAAAAAAGTGATTGATGGCAACAAGGAGTTGTCTCAAACAATACAACAAATGGAAGAGAGACAGTCTCAATCAATACAATGAATGGAGGAGAGCTTGCTAAAAAATTTAAAAGACCTAATAAAAGCAGAGGTCTCTGAATTGGCAAAGTGTATAGAAGATGTTAAAACGGAGCTTCAAACAACAAATCAAAAAGTAAAGGAGGTGCAGCAGACGACCTCTGGTTTAAAAACAGAAAACCAAGTGTTAAAGGAGTGGATGGTGGTGATGGAATGCAGAATTATGGAAAATCAATTACGTTTTCGAGGAGTCCCGGAGTCCTTGACGCAAAATACACAGGAACAAATGACTGATTTATTGTCAGATTATTTGGAAAAACAGCCAGAAGAAATTCAAGGCAATATGGATTTGGCCTACAGAATAAATTCCAGCTTTACACAGCAGAAACATTTACCTAGGGATATAATTTTACAACTCACAACCAAAAGAATGAAGGAAGAGATTTTAAGTAGGCACTTTCAAAACCCTCTGATACTGGAAGGAAGAAAAGTCAGAATTATGAAGGAGTTGCCAAAGAAAATTTTACAAGAGCGCAAAAAATACTGAGAATTAACTGGGAAATTGAGAGAAAAAAAGATCAGGTATAGGTGGGAAATACTTGAAGACTTGAGCTTTACGTTTAACTCAGCAAGAGTGACCATTAAGTCAAAGCACAAGATGATTGTGTTTTTGGTGGATAATGAAAAAGACTTTCCAGGAGTAATAAAAGAGTAGAAATATGGAGTACAAACTAATATCTTGGAATGTTAATTGTCTGAATACACCCCAAAAACATAACATGATTTTTTATTGGGTCAAGAGGCAAAATTGTAATATAATATGTTTACAAGAAACCCACATTAAAGAGCAAGATTGTAAGTATTTAAAAAATGGACAATTAGGACAAGAGTTTTGGGCATCTGCTAAACAGAAGAAAAGAGGGATTGTGATTTATATAAAACAAGAATTGGACCCTAAATTAATTTTTAAAGACAAAGAGGGAAGGTATTTGGCAGTAGAGATTATTGTGAATTTTAAGAAGACCCTGGTTTTAGGTATATATGCACCAACTGGAGCTAAAGATGATTTCTACAAGGAACTAATTCAGAAAATGGATAAGTATGCATATGAGCAAATTATAATGACTGGGGATTTTAATGAAGTGGCTAATTTGCAATTAGATAGGAAATTCAAAATACAGAACAAAAAGGCTGGGAAGTTACCAAAATCCTTTTTTGAATTGGTTGGACAGGAAAATTTGGAAGATATTTGGAGGAGCTGGAATCCTAAAATAAAAGATTTTACTTTTTATTTGACAAGACACCAGTCGTTCTCAAGAACTGACATGATCTGGGCAACAAAGGAGCTAAATTTGATTACAAAGAAAATAGAAAGTATGCCAAGGGTGAGTTCGGATCATAATCCAATGATGTGGACAATTACAAGAAGAGTCAGGAAGTTTAGATGGAGATTAAATGAAGATCTTCTACAGACCCAAGAGAATGTTGAAATAATTCAAAAAGAGACAAAGGACTTTTTTCAGCTGAATGCTGATCAAGAAGTCCCAACACATACAGTGTGGGACGCCTATAAAGCTGTGATCAGAGGGATCTTGATCACACTGAACAGTAGGTAAAAGAAAAGAAAAGAAAAGCAACTTCAGGAGATACAAGAGGAAATTTCCAAAAAAGAGAAAGATCTACAGAAAAGACTGGGGAAGAAATTAATAATCCAGGAAATTAAGATATTACAAGAACAACTAAGAGCTACTGCACATAAAGAATTAGAATGGCATTTAAAATCTCTGCAGCAAAAATCCTTTGAAGGGGCCAACAAGCCAGGGAAATATTTAGCCTGGCAATTGAAAAAGAAAAGGGAAAAGAAAGTTATAGGGACGATAATAGAAGAAGGAACAGAAATAATGAACCATCAAGGGATAAAAAGAGCTTTTTATAAATATTATGCAAAATTATTCCAAAAGAAAATGATAAATTTAGACAAAATAGCATATTTGGAAAGAGCAAAAATACCAAAGATTTCAATGACAATGAAAGAGATTTTGAACGTTACAGTAACAGAAGGAGAAATTTTAGATGCTATAGAATCAACTAAAATAGGGAAAGCACCGGGTCCAGATGGAATTACAGCAAAATTTTATAAAGTAATTAAAAAAGATTTGGTGCAGCCTCTACAAAAGTTGATGAATGAAATTATTAAGAAGAAAAATCTCCCAAAGACTTGGAATGAAGCAAATATTTCACTTATCCCCAAAGAGTCACAAGATTTCCTAAATGTTCAAAGTTATAGGCCGATTTCTTTATTAAACAATTATTGCAAAAAGTTAACATGAGGGACAGAACTTTGTTATATTATATGACTGTGGCAGCAAGAATCTTGTACGCACAATACTGGAAACAAGAAGACATACCAGAAGTTGAGGAATGGATCCAAAAGCTGTTGCACATGGCAGAAATGGACAAATTGACAAGGAAATTGAGAGAACAGAATCCGAATGAATTTTTAACTGACTGGAAGAAGTTTAAGGACTATGTGGAAAATAAATGGGATGTGAGAGGACAACTGTGGACTTTAGATAGTTATTAAGTAATATGAGCCATGAGAATGAACATGAACTTTACCTTAGATAATAGGGACTACATAGTAATTAGAGATAACAATAAGAAATTAAGGGGTTTTAGTGCTGTTGGAAGTCAAAAAGGGAAAAGGGGGAGGGGGAAGGGATGAGTGGCATATACAGTAATTATAAGGGTAAATGAGTAGGTATTGTGTATTATGTAATATGTTAACCCATTCAATAAAATTTCTATTAATAAAAAGAAAAGGAAATGTGGGGAGGGTGGGATAAAAATCGAAAACAAACAAACAAACAAACAAATAAATAAATGTATGTAATAAACAAGTTAAACCCAAATCTCTTGTCTCGTATCCTTATTCATGGAAGGGGCTTGGGACAAATCTTTTTCACCACACAATCCATATTGTTGTGTGCAATCACAACATTAGTGGTGTGAGTACTCATGCCAGACATCGCATCACTATCCAGGAACATAATTAGTATATTGTTTAGAACTGGCCTCAGCCTATTGTTATCAAGAGCACACCCCTTTGCTAGCTTCTGTCTTGTTCTTTTCCTTGCCATACCTGCTGGTTGTATCAATTGAGAGAGAAAAAGACTATTAGGGTTAGGGTGTTTTTTTTTTAATTACCTTTACCACTTTTTAAAAGTGGCATTGTAGATGGATATATTTCTCAAGAGTGTACAACCCTATTATATGAAGCTACAGTTGATAAGCTGACTGTTCAGTTAGGAGATGGCTGAGAGAAAATGGCTGTTTGAACTATTCAACTTAACCTGACATTACGGATATACATTCTTACAGCTTTAGAGGGAAAGCAGATTAGTTTAAGGCCTGGGTGAAAGTTTATAGGAACTGACAAGAACAGATAGGAGTACCAGGAACATCATCTTGACAGTTCATAAAAATGTTTTACCCCTATTCATTGCTGATCATAGAGTTTCAGTCTAATGCTATGACTTGGGAAATTCAGGAAAAAATCCCTATGTAACCTATTTTCAACCTATTTAAAAGATTTATTTTCCGATTCAGATTCCCACAATTTGTATCTCTCTTTTCCCTTATACAAACAGCTAGTGAAAAACACGCTGCAGCTGTACCTGTTTGTTATATGCAATAAAAGGAGAATAGGTTTATACCTTGAGCCTTATAACATATATTGCATTTTGAAAAATGAAATGTTATTAAATGTAAGGAACACACAGAAACAAAAAAAGCTGCTTTTCAAAGATGAATGAAAGTAGATGGGCATCGTTATAGATATAGCACTTCAAAAATTGTTAAGTGAGATTAGGGTGGTGTAGGAAAACAGTGGGTCCTCACAGAAACAGCTGTTCCACTTCGACTGTTGCCCTGTGAGTCAAACTTTTTTATAATGAAAGAACAGCTGTCAACCCCTGTAAAACATGTTTTCCCTTTTTGTGATTTGAAGCCAATCATATCTTAAAGACTTATGCCCAATAACAGTATTTCATCATAGTAAGAGAGGACCAGGACAGTTTCCCACCCCAGGTAATACCATGGTTCTCTGAAAATGATCATCTTTTTCTGAAGCACTTAAAATTGTGGTAAGATTCTATTGGATCCTGTGACCAATAGACATGCCAAGAGAACTTTGACCACAAACATGAATGGCTGGTGAATTTATCTTTTTCTCACTCCCTCAGTTACACATGAACTGAGCTCATGGCTGTTCCCTGGTGGTGGTTGCCTTGAGTATAACACTGTCAAGCTGTTTTGTAGCTCAGAAGCCCCTTGTGCCACATGGTCAGGTCACTGCAGCAGCTTTTTTGCTCAGGCCAAGAATTAAATTCTCATTTATTGGCAAAAAGGCAGTATCCCCTCTTCTCCAGAGCCTTCTGTTACATAGAATCTAATCTCTTCTAGATATACTTTAGAAAACGTCAATGAAATTCATTTTCATAGCTGTTATCAGGAAACAGGAGACCTGCTGGCAGGAAAATTATGGCATAATGTGTTTCATAATTTTCTAAATGTTTTTGGCTGCCAGAGCTGGAGAATGAGAGCACACAGAGCAATCTTAGCTAGTTTTCAACTACAGGTACCCTGCTAATTGTACTTTCTCACCTTTTAATACCAAAAGACTGTCATTCTGATTGATTATCTAGTTCATGCCTTGACAAACTAGTTCTAGACAAAATGATATCACAGAAGCTAATCACACAGAGAACTAGAATACAGCAACATTTCTGTACTGAATACAACATTTGTTATGGAAATTTGAGCTTTTCTTGAGCTGTTGTAAAGCTTCAGAATTGTAAGATGTACTCACTGGTTCAATAGTTCAATATTATTATTTTTTCCATAGAAAGTATGAAAAGGGCAGTAAAGCACACATCTTCTGGGATCTCATATAGTACAATCTTAAACTCCAATGGTCTTACAATGGAGTAACTCACATAAGACTCACTAGGAATGTGCAATCTGGGATTCGTGATCCAGCTACATAGCCGAATTTATGCCAATCTAGCATAAGATGGCTATACTGGTTCACACTGGAGAATCCTAGACTGGATTTGGGTATCCAGACACTGATTGGCTGAATTATTTGGCTGCAGAGGCAGCTACAGCAGAGGCAGAGCAACAGCAGTGAGTGAGTGATAGAGAAGTGGGCAGTGTGAAGTGAAGTCAAGGACTATGCCATGGCAGGAGAGGGGCATGCAGTTTGTGGGCAGGACAGCTAGTGAGCAGGAGGAGAGAGATGCAAGGCTGGTGGGGGAAAGGAGACAGCAGCCAGAGTGGATTCCCATCCTACCCCCACACCTTCGCCCAAGCTCCAAAAGAGCCCTTGAAGCTTCCACCAACTACCTTTTAAACTCTGCAGCTCTGACAAGCCTCCCCCTTTGCTTCAGTTAGACAAGATTCTCTGGTTTAACATTCGAGTTCTCTGGTTTGACATTGGGATTCTTTGGTTTGACATTTGTTCCCTTGCTTCACTTTGGTTTTGTTGGGCTTTGTTGGTTCAGCTTGAATTGGGAGTGGAATTTGCATTTGGGGCTGGCTTTTGGCCCGGTGTTGTGTTTGTTTAAGGTTTCCCTTTGCCTGGAAAGCCTTCAAAATGTTTCTTCCATAGGAAACAGTGGAGAGTGGCTGGGGGCAGCTTGTACAGGTGCCCATAGAATTGAACCCCAGGGTCTAATTTTCCTGAACTTTTGGGGGAATCTTCAGCAGACAGGAAGGAGTCCCTGAAAAATTGGTGGAGTTTGCCTGAAAAATGACCTCCCCCAAGCCCCCTGATAGTTTTTCCTCATTATTCCACATAGGGGATAATAGCCAGATAAATTTGGGTTTCTCTAACCAGATTAGAGAATACGACCTAAATTTTTTCAGTACCACTGAAATATGACTTTGGATTACTCTTTTTTTTCCTTTCCCTTTTTGGTGCAAATCCCTAGGCCTCATTGCACTATTCATCCTCTCTATCAAAGTATTTTTTTTTTGACTTGATGGACTGTAGGATCTAATTTTTTTAGTGTTGTTTAGCATGACAAACTACAGGAATAGTAGACTATCGGGTCTAGTTAATGCTTTTCAGTGGCTGGTGGCTGCTCTATGACAGTTGACTTTCTATTTGAAAGAGGTCTGAAAAGAACAAATATTGTAATTTGAATCTGGACAGAAGAGGGGGGAAATAGTAATTTTGAAGTGTCCTAGAAAAGTTGCCTCTGTGATTGACTGTGTTTTGGCGACAAGAATCCATCATCTTGTTTTGTATCTGTCATATCCTGAAAGACTGGAATGGGGAAGGATATTATATAATTACATGCTTAAGTATTTTTAACTCTACTTTCAGTCACACATTTTGACATTTCAAAGGAGAGATGTTTTTTGCCCCAAGCTGAGCTGGTTAAGGATGCCAGATATATTTGTTTCTATGAAGTAACATCTGTCTTATTGCACATTTTTAAAGCATAAAACTGTCTGAAGTGAGAAAATATTTCAAGATACAGAAAAAACGGCCCATTTGTATGTGGCACTAATAACATTAACTTCCCTTTCACACATGTGCACACACATTTTATATCTGTCTTAAGTCAGCTGTTGACCTGCTTCAAACCCTAGTAGTAAATGAAGAGACAGCAGCTATCTTTCATTCCAGTAGGTATACATAGGATATGCCAAGATAAGGTTAATAGAAACTTCTGCTTAAAGCTGTGAGTAACTGCATCCTGAAAAAGAGCAATTGACTGAAGAAACAAAAAAGAAAACTCTTCTCAGTGCAAGGAAGGTTCATGGCTGAATATGTATTCACACATTCAGAAATGTCCATTGGTCTGTGACTCAGTGGCATTCTTTTAACCTATTAAAATTGCCATTAAAAAAGCTATGGAAAGTTTTGGGAAATTATAGTATGTGAAACTTGTAGACCAATAAAGCAGCTACTATGGATTTGAGCTGGTATCTGCCTTTCAGTTCTGGATGTCAATTTGTACTCTGCAGACAACAAACTGTCATTTCAAAGAAGTTTCTCACTGTGTGAAATTTCTCACACAAAGAAGTGTTAAACTAGTTAACTAGGAAGTAATTAGCCCCATCTTTAATTCTCTCTGTGAGGAAAAAAAGCACTATGTATAATATTTTGGAGAAGGCACAAATCCTAACCCTTTATTCAATACAGACATTTCCAAACCAGTGAGTGGTCTATCTGAGAGATTAAACACTAAGTCTTGTATTTCCCCCGTCTGCCCTGATGACCCTTGTCTAAAAAAGTCCTAGATTGGTAGGACTTGAAGAAAAAACAGTTCTGAGTAGGTGGAAGCAAACATAGAAAGGGAGCCCCAGAGAGCCCCCTGGCCCTACAAGCTGCTGGCTTGATCACTCAGCTTGTTTCATCCAACGTTCACTTCCTCAGGGGCCACCAATACTTCCACCAAAGAGAGTAAACTTCACTGTAGAGTAGAAACAAATCTTATGTGCAACCATTGAATGCATGAACAGGGTGGTCGGGTCCCCTACAGAGCCTAGGAGATTGCTGCTCAGAAGGTTTGTTTATTTCATCTTCACCTCCTTGAAGGGGAGGTGAAACTGACAGAGCCTTCTGGAGGCGAAGAGGAAATTAACAAACCCTCTGAGGAGTGGATATTTGCTGAATCTGTAGAGAGGTAAAATTAACAAAGCGTTCTGATCTCTTTTAAAACTCAAGCTTCCTGGATAACATTGCGACTCCCTTCATGTGCTCCTCCTTGAGTAATTCGTCTCTTGTAGCTTGGTTCTAAGACACCCTAAAAGACTGATCCTTAATATTTGAAGAAATTAGGGCAGGCAAGACATCTCAAAGGTGCATAAATGTCTCAATGAATATTCTTCCCCCAGACTTCTAGGGGTAACAACTTTGTGTTATAGCTGATTTTCATTTCTGTGACAGTAACCTCTATGATATGAAGGTTCCAGAACATGCAGGGCTTTATACTGTAGATTAACATCTTGAACTGCTCCCAGGTGTAATATATGATCTGTAGCTAATGCTCTTAAATTGCCAAATGACTCCATTCACTACATTTTGCAACTTCTAAATGGCCACCAAGGGAGTTCTCAAGTCAGCACCTTATATGGTGAACAAAGTCAGCATTTGACATCTTGGCACCACTGGTAAAATATTACAATGTCCCTTTCCCTCTAAAGAATACATCCCCGAGTTTCCAGGGCAGTCATCTTTCCCTCAATGTTATAGTCCTACAGTGCCCCTTGTGAATCTCCGTGAAGGAGAGAGGGACTCCTTCATACTCATATATTCTCAGAGTACAAAAGGTCCCTGATAAGCAGCACATGTACATAGGGCAGGGACTAGTTTTTAATCTCCTAAAATGATAGAAAAGCATTTCTTTTTTCACAATGCAGGAACAATGCAGGAGTTCCAGGCAACAGGTTTGGTCCTCTAAGACTTATAGTCCAGCCTTAAGAGACTGATTTAGCTGTAGCAGACTGACATCAAGCAAAGCCATTCATCTCTTCCCCCTCAATATGCAGGGTCAGGCTAATGCAACTTTTTCTGAGCTACAGTACATGCCTTTAGATTATGGGGTCTGAGCTATTATGACTGGCAGTATTTGTCTACCATTCATTACTTCTTTCTTTCTTATTGATTGCTGTCTTCCAAACTGTATTTTGTCTTTACATTGTCTGCTATTTTCTGGTCAAAACTAAATCTAAAATAGCTAAGCCCCTGTTCTTTCCTCCTTCAATAGATTGAAAGTGACATGTCAGGAGCTAAAAGTTTTGCACTCCTTATACATGTCTGCATAGTCTTCCATAATTTCTAGTTCTATGGCTTTTGGATATCTCTGTCTCTTTTAGATTGATGGCTCAAATATGTGTGATTAGTAAACTGTTTCAATGAACAGTTTCTATTTCTCCAGCATTTATCAACATATACTTACAAGAATTCACTCATAATCTATGTGACTGTGTGTGCTGTAATTTCTAACTGTATACATTCTTGTTATTACCACCAAACAGTAGCTAATACCAGGTACAGTTACTAGATACTTATCCTGTTTCTGTGTGACAGAATAACAGTTTCTCTCCTCTCTCATACACACCACATGATGTAGGTACTTCAGAGACCTAGACATATAACCATCTGACCACTGTTATTCTTTTTCCTCAAAAAGGAAGGAAACTACAAGCATATAAGGTTCCAGTTGATGTGTAAGATGAAGGGTAGTGGTGTGCACCTGCACAAAGGCTTTTATGTCCTGTAAAATGTCCAAACTGGTCTGGGGGCAAGGACCCAGCTGTCAGTGTATGCAATTTTATTCATGTGTGCTCAACTTTTGCATTTCCTGTGCAGCTGCAGTGGAAGTTTGCATAAGGTTATTCAAATGGGGAAATGGTAGCACAAGATGAATGGGAGAATCCTTTGATTATATGAGTTACTAAGTTTTTATCTAGTATAGCCTGGCTGTGAAACTTTTGAAATACTAAGTGACTACCTTAATTTCTCAGATAAAGACAAAGACATATAGTGTCTTTTATCTTTTCTCAGATAAAGACATACAACCTTGATAAGATACACAAGATTCACAATCTTTATAAAATCCATGTATGCCTATAAATATCATGTGCGAGGAAGCTACATCAGTGGGAGGCCTTTGCCTCTAAGCCCTGTTTGTTGGTCCTCCAGGGCAACTGTGTGGTCACTGTGTAAGGCGATGTTGTTGGACTTGGTGGATCCAACACGGCTCTTCTTATATAGCAAAGCTGATAGATGGCAACAAATTATTTTGAGAATAAAAAATCCAAAGTACTTGCAAAATATTTTTCTTTAAGTAGTATTTCCAGATGATTGAATTCCCTTCGATATTCTTGCACCATTGAGATGCAGATTATAAAATTATAATGTGAAATGATCCATGTCCAACCTTCCAAAGGGGAAATAAAAAATTCCAGCCTTTCAAACTACCACTAAATTTTACCTTCTCTTTGCAATATTGTACGTTTGTGTATCTAGTTGGAACTTACTCTTTATAATCGGTTGAAAATATATGCATATAGTATATTTCGTTGTATTGTTGCAAATGTAATACAAGTACATACATTTTATATTTAGTGAACTGGTTATTTTTTATGGAGGTTTCTCTCTATCATCTAAAACGCCCTCTACTTGATCTTTCAAAGTCTGAGCTGAGCAATTGAATGTGCCATGTTCTTCTGCATCCTTAGAAGAACTCTCAAAGCTCTTCAAAGCCCCGTCCTGCAGCTGGGACGGGGGCTGCCAGATGTTGGGATCCAGCTCCCTGCCCTGGATGGGACACCACTGGCAACTTTGCCAATGGTAAAGAGTCTGGGTGTGCTCCTGGATGCCTCCCTATCGATGGAGGCGGTTGCCAAGTCTGCATTTTTCCATCTTCGTCAGATCAGGCAACTTGCCCCCTACCTGACACCCCAGGACCTGGCTACAGTGATCCATGCAACGGTCACCTTCAGGCTAGATTACTGTAACTCACTCTACGCTGGGCTACCCCTGGGCCTGATCCGGAAACTACAACTGGTCCAGAATGCGGCGGCACGGGTCCTGACTGGTATACCTTACCAGTCACACATCACACCTGTCCTGCGCCAGCTGCACTGGCTTCCGGTTGAATTCCGAATCAGGTTCAAAGTGTTGGTTCTTACCTTTAAAGCCCTGAGTGGGTTGAGACCGGCATATCTTCGGGACCGCCTCTCCCTGTACACTCCCCGGAGATCGCTCCGATCAGCGAATAAATATTTACTTGTGGTTCCTGGCCCTAAGGAAGCCCGCCTCGCTTCAACCAGGGCCAGGGCCTTTTCAGTCCTGGCCCCAGCCTGGTGGAACGCTCTGTCAATGGAAACCCGGGCCCAGCGGGACATATTATTGTTCCACCGGGCCTGTAAGACAGAGCTGTTCCGCCAGGCGTTTGGTGATTGAAGGGGGCGGTGCCATGTCGGCCTCCCACCTTTGGGGTGGGGAAGGTTCTCCCCACCACTGCACCTTGTTAATTTGTTTTATTATTTGTATATTGATTTTAGTTTTTGTTTTTATCGATTTTAACTGTTCACCGCCCAGAGCCCCTGGGGATGGGCGGTATATAAATTGAATAAATAAATAAATAAATAAATAAATAAATAAATAAATAAATAAATAAATAAATAAATAATATTACAACAGCAATATACAAAGTACGCTATTATTATCCTCATGGCAATTACCCTGTGAGGCGAGTAGGGCTGAGAGAGCTTAGAGAAGCTGTGACTATCCCAAAGTCACCCAGCTGGCTTCAAGCATAGGAGTGCTTCGCCAGAGAACCATTCTCCAGAGGTGGGAGACCTTGCCTCCCACCCCGCCTTCTTTCTCACAGGTACAGTTTGCTAGCTAAGCGGGGCTTCATGCAGAAGGCTTGCCTGCTTATGAGGAGACTGTTGTGAAGGCTAGATGGATGCTTGCTTGCAAGGAGAGCTTGGTGCTTCCCTTTGATCTGCAACTGGGGACCATTTGGGGATGCTGGCCTTGCCTCCCACCCTGCCTTATTTCTTACAGGTACTTTTTGCTATCTAAATGGGGCTTCGTGCAGGAGGCACTAACCTCTTGGCATGAGCTGAAGGGTGAGAGCACAAGGGCTCTTGGCCCATGGTTCTTATCCTGAGGCACGTAGCCTGAGAACAGACATCATTGTGTCTACACGAGGTAGAGGATACAAGTGGATACACAGAGCTCCTCCAATCATGTACCGCTTCAAGGAAATATTCAGCATCTGCTGGACACTGTCTGCTTAATTACACAATGGTTTTAGCCCTACACTGTTGCCTAGCTAGACATTCTAGCTGTATCTGAAGAAGTGAGCTATGGCTCACAAGGGCTCATACTCTACCACAATTTTTTTTGGACTTATAAATGCTACCAATCTCTTGCTCTTTTCTACTGTTGCCTAAGTAAAGACCTCAAGTATGTTTGGTATTTAATTTTGGTATTTGGTATTTAGTTGTGTAGTTGTGTGATGCAAAATGTCTGGTAAATTTTCTAATGAAGTGCAGATGGTAGATATGGGGGTGAGACTTACCAAAGGTGATAAGCATCAAGCAACAATGCTCACTGTTTATCTAACCTCTCTAGCATCCCACCTGCCAAAATTGGGACTACTCCCATCTCCCCTACTGTACTAATACCATGCAATACTAGATCTGTTAAGAACGAGTTTGCATGCATTGCTGGGATATTAGAAGAAGAGGAAATTGATGTGGCTTGCCTAATAGAGACATGGCTACAAGAAAATTACATGTTATATCTGTCCCAACTAACTCCTCCTGGCTAGGTGGTCCTACAACAACCTCTCTATGGAAGTCAATGAGGAGGAGTTGCTATTATCCTCTGTGAGTCCTTCAACTTCCATAGACTACCAGTAGAAGCTATAGCTGGTACTGACTGTATATTCTTGTCTTGGGGAACTAAAGATAGACTGGGTATCTTGCTTGTTTACAGACTACCCAGCTCCCCAATAAGCACCCTTCTGAGTTGGCAGAGCTGCTAGCAGATATGGTATTGGAGACACCCAGACTTATTGTTCTGGGGGACTTAAACATCCATTCTGAGTGTCCCAAGTCAGGCCCAGCTGATGAATGTATAGCTTCCCTGGCAACCCTGGTCCTCTCTCAAATAGTGACAGGCCCTACATATGAAAGAGGCCATATCTTAGATTTGATATTTTGCACTGAGCCTTTCAGGGAAAGTCTTGTTTCAACATTAGAGAGTTGACATGAACTATGGTCAGACCATCATCTGCTGAAGGCAAAAATGAATATGGCCCCAACTCCCTGCAAAATAGGGGTTTCAGTTAAAACAATCCATCCACAAAGGCTTATGTACCCTTCTAGATTCTAAAATACCTTGGGGGATTTTAGACTTCCAGACACATGCTCCATGGTGACAGCTGTAAGAGCATTAAATGCGAAGCTCCTTGAAGCTATTGACATCATTGTTCCTTGTCGACCACTCCAGCCTTTGGGAAGGAAGCCAGCCCCATTGTTTACCACAGACTTAAAGAGGGTTGGAAGACATCTAGAAAGACATTGGCAAAAAGCCCGCATGGAAGCAGATAGAGCATGCTACAAAACCCACTGGAGGGCCTATGAAGTGGAAATGAAAGCTGCAAAGAAATGTTATTTCTCAGCAACCATTGCATCGGCTAGTTCATGACCAGCCCTGTTGTTTAAGATATCCAGACATGCCCTAATCCCTAAATCTGAACCTTTACAGTCCCAAGAACAGACAATCAGCTACGAGGCCTTTGCTAAGATTTTTGCTGATAAAATAGCATGGATGTGCCCTGATCTAGATGTTAGCTGCAATGCAGAAGAAATGGAAGAAATGCTTAATGCACCATCTGGCTTGCACTTGGACTGCCTTGAACCAATTAAAATGACAGATATTAACAGGATCCTGACATCTATGAAAGCCACTACTTGTGTGCTTGATCTTTGCCCATCTTGGCTGTTAAAATCAAGTAAGAATCACATCAGTGAATCACTGAGGTCTATTGTAAATCAATCACTAACTCAGGGCATCTTCCCCCAGCCGCTCAAAAAGGCAGTTATCCATCCACTAATTAAAAAACCATCCCTAGACAAAAATGATGTGGCCAATTATTGCCCAGTCTCTAATCTGCCCTTTCTGGGCAAAATAATTGAGAGAGCAGTAGATGAGCATCTCCAGATCTTCTTGGAAAACACCTGCACTCTAGACCCTTTCCAATCTGGATTCATACCAGGGCATGGGACAGAGACAACACTAGTAGTGTTAGTAGATGATTTCTGGCTAAGTATAGACAAAGGCCATGCCTCCTTATTGCTCCTCCTGGATCTGTCTGCAGCCTTTGACACTGTTGAGGACATCCTGTTGAGGTATCTGAAGACAGAAGTGGGCGTCAAAGTATGGACTGGTCTAAATAATTTCTAATGGGACAGACCCAAAGGTTTGCTCTTGGAGATTAGCTGTCTCCAGAATGGGAACTATCTTGTGAGGTTCCGCAGGGTGCAATCTTATCTCCCATGTTATTCAACCTCTATGTAAAACTTTTAGGAGAATTCATTTGCAGCTATGGAGTTGGATGTCACCAATATGCAGATGACACCCAACTGTATATCTCGCTATCTGAGAGCTAAGCTACAAGTGACACAGGTTGGACACTTGTCAGCTTCCCTCAAGTTTTGATGGGAAATGTAGGCATCCTGGTCTTGCAGCTGTAATGGAGAGCCAAGCTGTAAAACCAGGACACCTACATTTTCCATCAAAACTTGAGGGAAGCTGACAAGTGTCCAACCCTGTGTAAGGCGTCACTTGTAGCTTGGCTCTGAGTCCCCTCAGGATTCAGTAGAAGTCTCGGATTGCTGCCTGACAGCTGTAGTGAAATGGCTAAAAACAAATTGAAATTGATCCCAGATAAGACAGAAGTGATGCTTGTTGGGAAGGCAGAGATCTTGTTGTGTCAGCAAAAGGCTGCAGCATTACTGCTATCAGGAGCAAGCAGGAGCATGAACATCACCCCCATTCAAGGTAATGGTTATCACATACAAAGCTATTCACAGCCTTGGCCTGGCATACCTGTGGGACTGCCTCCCTCCCTCCTTCCTCCATGGCGGCTTTGCTCATCTGAGCAGGGTCTCCTGCAGGTGCCACCCTGCACAAGGGCAAAATCAACAGCAGCCCGTACACGGAATTTCTCTGTAATGACCCCTACCCTGTGGAACGGCCCGCCTGAGGAGGTCAGGAGAGCACCCACTCTCCTAGCTTTCTGCAAATGATGCGAAATGGAATTATTCAAAAAGGCTTTTGTATTATAGGGAGGGGCTCTCAGATGCTTCGCTAATGAGTTAAGGACCATAGACTTCACCACTATGTTGCCTTATGTACTACTTGTTGTCTTAAATGCGTGCTCCTATGAGCTACATGTGCTTCTAATGTCAGCCCTAGAATTGTTTGTTCTGTTTCAGCATTTCTTCAACTCTGTATTAGATTCTTACTAATACTATCCAGAGGAGTTAGCCATGTTAGTCTGTAGTAGCAAAATCAAAAAGAGTCCAGTAGCACCTTTAAGACTAACCAATTTTATTTTATTGTAGCATAAGCTTTCGAGAATCAAGTTCTCTTCATCAGATGCCTGATCCGAACTGGTCAAATACAGAAGAGGAGGGGAGGGGAAAGAAGGGGACATATATCACAAGAGGACAGGATGCAATTAGTGTGAAGGCAATCAAAACATTCCTTTGCTTGTAAATGTAAACATCTCCTTTTGGTGTGGAGTCAGTTTGCCGTGTTAGTTTGCCGCAGTGAAGGTATTCAATTCCTATGTAGTATAAGCCCTCGATAACCACAGCTCTCCCTGCCAGCTGCATCTGACAAAGAGAACTGTGGTCCCCGAAAGCCCACACGTACTCAGGCTGAGATAATTGACAAACAAAGCCCACACCAGGCGTCTCTGGGCTCCCCCAGACCACGCCTCTGTAAAGGAAATCTGTTACCTGTGATAATGTGATAACCATTCATAGTCTCTATTCAGTCCCAGCTTGACAGAGTCAAATTTGCATATTAATTCCAATTCAGCAGCCTCCCGTTGGATTTTGTTTTTGAAGGGTTTCTGTTGAACCACAGTGACTTTTAAGTCTTTGGTGGAATGTCCTGGTAGATTGAAGTGTTCTCCCACTGGTTTTTGGACGTTTCCATTTCTAATGTCAGATTTGTGTCCATTTATTCTTTTGCGTAGAGGTTGGCTGGTTTGTCCAATGTACAGAGCAGAAGGACATTGTTGGCACATGAGGGCATATATCAGATTGGAGGATGAGCAGCTGTAAGAGCCAGAGACAGTGTAGTTGATGCCATTGGGTCCTGTAATTGTATTCCCTGGGTAGATATAGGGGCAGAGCTGGCATCTGGGTCTGTTGCAGGGCCTGGTACCTGTGCTGGTGACTCTGCTGGCCGATTCATGATTGTAAGTGAGAAGTCGTTTAAGATTGGGGGGCTGTCTGTAGGCAAGGAAAGGTCTTCCACCCAGGACTTCTGAGAGAGAGGTATCATTTTCCAGGATGGGTTGTAGCTCCCTGATGATACGTTGGATGGGTTTGAGCTGGGAGCTATAGGTGACAACCAGTGGTGTTCTGTTGTTAGTTCCTTTAGGTATGTCCTGGAGCAGACTGTTTCTGGGTACTAGTCTGGCCCTGTTGATTTGTTTCTTCACTTCATTTGGTGGGTACTGTAGTCTCAAAAATGCTTGTTGTAAATCTCTTAAGTGTGAGTCTCAGTCGAGAGCATCGGAGCAGATACGGTTGTAACGTAAGGCTTGGCTGTAGACAATAGACCGAGTGGTATGTTTAGGGTGGAAGCTGGAGGCATGTAGATATGAGTATCGGTCTGTTGATTTCCGGTATAAGGTGGCATTTATTCGTCCATTATGCAGTTGTACAGTGGTGTCCAGGAAGTGTACCTGTTGTGTAGAGTGGTCCAGGCTTAGGTTGATAGTAGGGTGAAAGTTATTGAAGTCCTGATGAAATCTCTCAAGGGCTTCCTTCCCATGGGTCCAAATGATGAAGATGTCATCCAGGAATCTTAAGTATAGTAGTGGTTCCAGTGGATGGGAGCTGAGGAAGCGTTGCTCCAAGTCCGCCATGAATATGTTAGCATATTGTGGTGCCATGCGTGTTCCCATGGCTGTGCCATTAACCTGTAGATATAAGTTGTCACCAAATTCGAAGTAATTGTGAGTGAGTACGAAGTGACAAAGTTCAGTGGCGAGGTGTGCTGTGGTTTTGTCCGTGATAATATTCCGTATGGCTTGCAGTCCATCTGCATGTGGGATACTGGTGTTCAGGGCCTCCACATCCATGGTTGCTAGGATGGTGTCATCTGGTAGGTTGTCAATGGACTGTATTTTCCTGAGGAAGTCAGTGGTGTCCCGTAAGTAGCTGCGTGTGCTGGTGGCATAGGGCCTGAGGATAGAGTCCATGTATCCCGAGACTCCTACTGTGATGGTGCATTTTCCTGAAACAATTGGGCGTCCTGGGTTACCTGGTTTGTGGATTTGGGGTAGTAGGTAGAATCTTCCTGGTCGTGGTTCCTGGGGTGTGTCCATATGGATGCATTCTTGTATGTCCATGGGGAGTGTTTTTAATATTTTATTGAGTTCCCTTTTGTATTGCTCCGTGGGGTCAGAAGGTAGTATTTTATAGAATGTTGTGTTGGAGAGTTGTCTTTCTGCTTCTTGTATATAATTTTGTTTGTCCATGATGACAACTGCTCCGCCTTTGTCAGCTTCCTTGATTACGATGCCAGAATTATTTTGGAGGCTGTTTATGGCCTCTCTTTCTCCACGGCTGAGATTCTGCTTTAGGTGTTGTTGTTTGTCAATTATCTCAGCCTGAGCACGTCTACGGAAGCATTCAATGTAAAAGTCCAATGAGGAGTTACGGCCCTCAGGGGGTGTCCATGTGGAATTCTTTTTCCTGGAGTTTTGTAACGATGGTTGTGTATTGCTGGGTTGGGGGGGGGGTGGGGGCTGCTGAGGCTGCTGTGATGGTGTCTGTTCAGTGCTTTGTTCATCGTTTTGTTCAGCAGAGTAGTTGAAGAATTCTTTCAGTCTTAGGCGTCTAAAATAGGCCTCCAGGTCTCCACAAATTGGTTAGTCTTAAAGGTGCTACTGGACTCTTTTTGATTTTGCTACTACAGACTAACACGGCTAACTCCTCTGGATCTATGACCATGGAAAGCACTGCATTCAGCTGAATGGAGAGGAAATCCATCAACCTCATGAAGAAACTGGCACAAATACAAACAGACATCATCTTTCTTTCTAAATGCAAAAGACTGGACATTCTACCCAAGGGACTTCGTGTGAGGAATCCATTGAAATCCACTTACTACACAGACTACAGTGAGAAACTATGCAACACCTTATCCAGGAAACTCTTAATTCACCTCATTGGACTGATGTACAGCAAGCAACAATGGATCAAGCAAGAGATCTCTGAACTAGACTCTTCCATGAAGTACACCCCTTCTGCACAGACCGGGAACTGGCAGATGTTTACCACAACCAGAGAAACTATTTATTGCAATCTATTCACTGAATTACAGAACAAGAAGGAGAAGAAATTCTCAAAACTCCTGCCTGCAACAGAGAGCAAAAACACTTTGGATCCACCAAGCAACATCATCAATCTTTCCAGTTACAAGCTGAGCCCAGCAGAGGAATCAGTCCTCTCACATGGACTATCTTTTTGCCCAGCCAGACCCACACAAACCATACAACTTTGTGGAGACCTGAAGGCCTATTTTAGACGCCTAAGACTGAAAGAATTCTTCAACTGCGGCAAACTAACACGGCAAACTGACTCCACACCAAAAGGAGATGTTTACATTTACAAGCAAAGGAATGTTTTGATTGCCTTCACACTAATTGCATCCTGTCCTCTTGTGATATATGCCCCCTTCTTTCCCCTCCCCTCCTCTTCTGTATTTGACCAGTTCGGATCAGGCATCTGATGAAGAGAACTTGATTCTCGAAAGCTTATGCTACAATAAAATAAAATTGGTTAGTCTTAAAGGTGCTACTGGACTCTTTTTGATTTTGTTACTAATACTATGACATTGTAAAATTGTGTTTATTTACCTTATAGCATTGTTAATGGAAATGTCCTTGAAATTACTAATCTTACACTGTGTAATCCACCTTGAGTGTCAGTGAGAAACCCAGACTATAAATGACATAAATAAATAAATAAATTAGAACCCTGCCATTCTTAACCACTACACTAAACTGGCTCTCAGCCCAGCAAATTCTTGAGGCATTGAGATATTAAAACTTGCAGCCCTCACTGCAATGACTAATGAGCATATGACTAAATATAGAAGTATTCATAAATTCAGTTTGCATATGAAAACCATCTGACTACAAACAGTCACTTTTGAATGGTTTCTTCAGCCAGGAGTCTCTGGAAATCAGCCCTTAATGTATTAAGACCTAAACTGGGAGTGAGGTGGGGGGTGGGGGGGAGGTTATGCCACATTCCTCTTATGAGCAGTAAATTCTTAAGTTTCAACTGCTAGGTTCAGCACCTTATTCTCTCAGAAATATAGAATTTCCCTGTGCTGATAAGCCTGCTGTATCACCTTATATTTCTTCAGTCCTGGTTCACTCTATGAGTCAGAGGTAGATATCTGCAATAACAAATCTACCTAATCTTTGCTAGCTCATGCTGGTCCAAAATTATTTCAAGAGAACTTATCAGTCCAAGAAGTGCCAATAATTGTACCTCCTTATCCTCAGACACAAATATTTTATATACTCTATGATAACTTGAAGTCTACAGATGGAAGAAATGATATAACTATTGAACTTTAAATATTAAATACTGGTTTGGGCTTGCACTTAACAGGACTTACAAAGTTACAGTCTGTAGAAAAGTTAGTTTTTCTTTTTTGCTTTTATTTTAGCATCATTAACATTGTCAGTTCTTGATATCCACAGAATTAGAATCCAGATCCATTACCAGAAGCCATTATCTCAGAGACACCGTTTCTGGGAGACACCGTTAACAGATTTACATAACCCCTCTCCCCCCCCCCCCCCGATTGTGGTTCACTTGCCTTATATCAACTTCCTTTAGTTGTCATTTCTATGTACTTTGGTTTTACATTTTGGCTTCCACTGTGCCTAGGTTTTGTTGCCTTGGCATTTGGTGGCTATGCTTTCTTTGTTCTATTCACATGATTTCCTTGCCTGTTGTTTGGTTTCCTAAGTATATAATTTACTGTTTCACAAAATGTATGTCCATATGAATCTTCTACATTAAACACTTACCATGATTCCCTGTTCCACATATATTTCCATCTTCTGATACATATTGTAGAAAGGTATAGTTCTGATAATATATTTTATTTGAAAAACAGAATAATAAGAAGAAACTATACAGAAAGACAAAAAAATTATTTAACATGGTTATATAAATCAAAAATAACTAATTATAAAATAACTATTATTTAACTATTATTACAAAATAAATAAACTACAAAGTATTTCTTCCCTCTATCCCCTTATTTACTTAGATTAAAATAAATTATAATCAGCAATTTATATTCAACATTTTAAATTACTTATTTGATAATGAATCCATTTTACTGATAGTTGTTCTTAGTTTTCTTAATTTTCAGCTACATGATTGAAAAAAGCTTTCCATTTTTTATGACATTCTAGGATTGCCCTATTATGTATACAAGATGTTAATTTTGCCATTGATGCATTGTTCATATAATTTATTCATCCATTCTTTCAAATCTGGACAGGATTTTCTTTTCCACTTTGTTGCATATACTACTCTTGTCACTGACACCGTATATTTAAAAAGTTTGCTATGTATTTTTATAATATTACTTGGTAAAATACTTAGTAGCATATTTTTTGAATTCAAAACAAAGTGAAACTAGTATCTTTTGCATCTCTTTGTGTATTTTATCTGATATTTCCTTGCTTTCTTGCATGTCTACCACATTGATAGAATCCATGTACTGACATTTCCAGCACTTTCCAGTATATTCCTTATTAGCCTTTGCAATGTCATTAAGAGAAATATACCATCTAAAGAACATTTTATACTAGTTCTCCCTCAATGATTGACAGTCTGTAATTTTAATTTCTTTAGTCCATAAGTTTTCCCACTGGTCCACAGATATATTTTTTTCCAAAATTTTGCTTCCATTTTATCATACAATCTTTTACTTGTTCTGTTTCTGTGTCATATTGTAATAAGCTTTTATAAACTTTTCCTAATAGATGTTTTGAATCTCCAGTGATTAGTTGCTCAAACACTCTTTTCTCTCTTAACTGGTCTCCTTCTTTGGATATTTGTTGTTTACATTTGGACATCGTTTGATAATACATCAGTTACAAAATGTTTTTTCCTTGAGTTTGAATTTCTTGCCATGTGTTTATATTTGTCCATCATATATTCATAATTTACATGATTGGTGATGTCAATGGAGAAATTGGCAGACTTAACCTGTATCTACACTGAAACCATATTCTTAATATGGTTGCGATCTTGTCTTTGAATAGTTTTTAAGGATTTCTTGATCCATAAATAATTATGAATTCCTACTTCATTGTCAATTATCTCCAATTTTATATTTCTTCTCTTTGAGTTTATAATCCATTCTGATATCCAAACTACTGAGGCTGCTTGACTGTATAATTTAATATTTGGTACTGCCCACCCATATCAGTTTTTTTCGTCTTGTAATATTTTAGATCTTATTCTTAGTTACCTGTCATTCCATACAAAGTCATTTATCCTTTTCTGCCATTTTCTTTAAAAAATTTCATCTATATGGATTGATAATATTAGTTGGGCTTTATCATTGATATAACAACTTTGTCCATGTAGCTTTTCATTTCGAATTCTTCTTTACCTTCTTTTATACTGACAATTCTGGAGTCTTCCCAAAATTCCACAGCCAATATTTCCAATATCATAATAAACAATAATGATGATACTGGACACCATTGTTGAATTCCTTTTGTTATTTCAATTTTCTCCATTAGGGAGCCATTTACTAGAATCATAGCTTGCTGATCAATATAAATACTTTGGATCCAATTTAAAAATTCAGTCCCACAATTCCTATTTTGTAGTACTTTCTTCAAGAATTGCCAAGACACACTATTGAAAGCCTTCCAAAAACATAAATGTCATTCTTTCAACTTTCCTCCTTGAATTCTCAATTACATTAAGCAGATACCTATTGTTATTTCTCATATGTCTTTTTGGAATACACCCTGTTTTATCTTCATGTATTAAATCTGGAATATATTTTCCTAATCTCTTTGCCTTTATTGTTGTTATAATGTTATAGTCCACATTCAGTAGTGAAATCTATGTATAAGCTTGTGGATCAATCCCTTCTTTATGTATTAAAGTTATATTCACCTCTTGCCTCATTAATGGAATATACTTTCTATCTTGTATTTCATTAATTACTCTTCGTATGGGTATTACTAATATGTCTTTGAAGCATTTATAGTATGTTGCCATCAATCTGTCTGGGCTGGGCGTCTTACCGATTTTTAAATTTTTGATGGCAGAGGTAATCTCTTGTATTGTTATCATTTGATTCAAAATTCTTTTGTGTTCAGATATAAATTCTTTGATTGGTGCTTCAGATAGGTATTTCTCCACCTCTGTTTCCTCTATAGATTATTCTTTATAAAGGTTTGTTTTTTAAAAAAAATTGTTCCTTCGTTTCTTGTTCTGAGTAAACTGCTTGATTTCTTTTCCTAAATCCAGGTATCCTTCTTTTTTCTGTCTCTTTTCTTAAACAGTACGTTAAATATCTTCTAGGTTTGTTTGCAGGTATAGTTAAAAAACCATGTGATACTCACCTGTAAGACCTTTCAAATGGCAAAGGCTTATGTGAAATGACTGTCCTAAGGCAAGTCTTGTGTCATGACATACAATAAATTTGCTTCACTGACTGAGTCATGTTGCTATAAAAATAAGACATTGCTGCCACATAAAATTTACTCTTCTCTTTTTCATTACAAATACAGCTTTACCTTACATTCTTGAGTTTCTTCAAGTTAGCCAGTCGCAATCTTTCTCCTCCAGGTGGTATAAATGAAAGAAATCTAAATGTCAAGAGCCTTCTGATCACATCTTATAAAGTGATGGGATTGTATACTGAAATGTTACAATTTTGGAGTAAGAAGCAAGGATTATGAAATGGAGGGCTTGCTGCAAAAATATCTTTTCAAAGTGAAGTCATGGCTTGACTGACAGTCTGGGAGACTGCAATTCTCAGTCTAATAATAAAGGAGATATACTCCGGTAGCATTTACATGAGCTTCTTCACATAAAATAACATGTTTAGAACATGTTGTTCAAAAATACTCCCACCCTGAAAAGAGTAGGAACAGGAGTGACAAGAAATGAATACAATTATATATAATTACACAAAGAACTTGTATGGGAGGAGGAGTCCCATTACCCTTTTCACTGCCTCAAGCTGTGCTGCTCTCCTCAGGGATGCACTTCTTGCCATTGTGCCAGTTCTCCTCCACTGCCCCGTCTGCTTACCTGACTTGGTGCCAGGCCTGGCTACGGGACTCTCTCAGACTCTTCACTTCATTAGACATGGCTGTATGAGTCAATGCGGTACTCCCGGCTGCCACACAGTGGCTTGAGCTGGGGACCGTACTTTGCCACTTTGGAAGGAGAAGCAGGCAGAGACATCTCCCAGGCATATGGGGATATAGCTGGGGGGGCGGAGACAAAGCCTTCAGAAGACGGCTCCGCCCTCCCTGCTGGCAGTTGCTCTGCGTGCTCGGCCCACCCACCTCACCCTGTAGTAGTGCAGGATTAGCCGGCTGCTGTTCCCAGAGCCAGGTAGGAATTTTTTCTCCTCTCCCCATATTGGCAAGGTGGGAGAGGTGGTTTTTCGCCTACCTTGCACTGCAGGCAGAGGTTTGAGGTAATTGGCAGTGGTGGTGCATCGTTGTAAGTCACTGGCAGGAGAGAGTTTGGGGATAGGGAGCGGGCCAGTGAGCACCCCTTGGCAATTCCCCATTGGTGGGGAAATGGGGTCTACCAGGAGCGGATGGTATGCTTGTGACGGCTACCACCACCTGGAGACGGCCTGCAGTGAACCCCATGTGTAAGTCCTTCCCTCATGCTGTACGGCTGAGGCTTTAGGAGCTTGAAGGGGGGAACCATTTTGCCTGGCTGGCCAGGGAAAAGCCATTGCATGGATGGCTCCTACCCGGGGCTGTGGGGCTCGCCCAGACAGGTCAAGGCGGTGGTCCAGGGGTGACCCCGTGGCTTGACCTGTACCGCTAGTTTGCCCTTGCCGTATTTAATGGTTGATGTTATATTAATAAAGTGGCCCTTTAGTTCCAACTCCTGTGTCTGCCTCTTCATTCCGACTGGGGTGGCAAAGGTCTTTATTAAGAGATTTCCACTAGTAGAACACTGTACAGAGTGATTTCCTGGAATGCCAAAGTGAAGCCCTCTCAGAAAAGTTATACCCCCAGTCTCCTCCCCCCTAGTTTAAATGAAAGTCTGTTGAAGTTGGTGAGTAGCTCCTAAGTGGGAAAACCCAGGGAGAGATGCAGAGCTGAGTTGTCAAGATTGGTTGGTTCCCAGATGCTCAGTCCCACCTGCACTGATAGCACAGTTCAGCAGAGACAGCAGCAAAAGCCCAGCAAAGAAAACAGTGAAACAGTGAAGCAGCTAGTCTACTCCCCATCCCCCTCAATAGTTAGACACCTCCATGTATGGCAGGCAGCCTGGCTTGCTAGCCTGTCTGACACTTGGCTTGCTCGAGCAGTGCATTTCTCAGCCTCCCCACCATCCTGCTCGGCTTGCTTGCACTGCCACCCCCCCCCCCCCACATACACACACCATCTGCCTTCCTCACTCACATGGTGATGGTTTTGTCTCTCTTGGGTTCTCTGCCACTGCCCCACTCACTCATGCTGCTTCCTGCTGTGCTCATTCACCTCACTGGTGGTGGCAGCAGTGCCTCCCTTGGCTTACCCACTATTATTCTGCTTGCTTACTCTGCCTGCCTGTCCTAATTGTTTCTCTATCTGGCAGCAACTAAACTACTGTCAGTTTACCCCACCACCTCCTTCTTCCTCATAATCTCCATCGTGACATTATGATGTAGTGTAGTTAGAGCTCTGCTTTTTCAAATACAAGTTGAGTTTTGGACAGTCTAATCAGGACTGGAATGAATTTCTTATCCTTGGTCGCACTGGTTTTGGCAGAAAACATAGAATTCCCATAGACAGAATGCATGGGAAAGTGGCTGTACAACTTTGTCTGCCTTCGTCACCTTTATAATAGTTAACAATGTTCTCAAAGTACAGCCAGTTACCAAACGAAAAAGCACCTGGGGGTAGAAAACCATCCCAGATTTTTTTCTCACTGGAATAGGGTTTTTTGAATTCCTTATTGTGCTAAAAGGGGCAGAAAAATACCCCAATTTACAGAAATGTTAGAAGTTATATTTCTGATGTTAATTTTCAAAAATAATTTTTGTTGTTTCAAATCTCTCTCTCTCTCTCTCTCTCTCTCTCACTCTCTCTCTCTCTCTCTCTCTCTCACACACACACACACACACACACACACACACACACACACACACACACACACACCTTTGTAAAGGAACCACACTGGTTTGATTTATTCAATATCCAGAAAGATGAATCTATACAAGAGAAACATTCTGCCTCATAGATTTTTAGTACTATGAAACACAATGACCAGCCACCACAAATATTTTTTAGATTGAAGGAATTTTTTTAACCAAGGAGAAGAAGTTGCTATTAAGTTGGAACTGACTTACGGTGACCCCATCCATGGGGCATTCTAGGCAAAAGATGAGCAGAGGTGGTTTGCCATTGCTCTCCTCTGCGTTGCAATCCCAGTCTTCCTTGGTGGTCTCCCATCCAAGTATTAACCATGGACAATTCTGCTTAGCTCCCAAGCTCTGGTGAGAAATATATCCCAAATACAATATGTATAAGTTTTTTCAGAGCTTGGCCAGAGGGTTTGGAATCTCCTTACCTTTTTTTTTTTAATTTCAGATTTTTCTTCTTAACTGAAGGTTTCCCCAAGGTGCAGAACATCTCTTTTCTGTGTACATTATGCTTTTCATTGGCTACCCATCAATTAACAGGCTTAATTCAAGGTTTGGGTTATCACATCCAAAGCCCTTCATGGTCTTGGTCCTTCATGAGACTGCCTATCTCACTATGATCCGCCATGGCAGCTTCATTCATCTGTACAAGGCCTTCTGTAGGTATCACCCTTTAAATGGGCAAAATCAGCAACTGCCTCCACACACAATCTCTGTTGTGGCTCCCACTTTACAGAATGGCCTGCCTGTTGAGGTTAGGAGGGCTCCCACTCTCCTGGCTTTCTGTAAACTGCAAAATGGAATTATTCAGGGGGGCTTTTTAAATGGTAGGAGGGATGTGAGGGCGATCGGGCTGCGACATCTGTCACCTCATTGATTGCCAGGGTTGATTCGGCTGATCTGGCTGGCTAGGCGGGTGTCCCCTTCCTCCCTCACTGCTCCATGTGCGTCCCTCCTGAAGCTGCACACTCGGTGGAAGAGGACGACCATCCCAGATAGAAGGGATGTACTTTAATGTTTCCAAGAGATGCATTGGTAAAAGGATAGGGACTGTAGCCTGCACTATCTCTTGCAGTAAGTATGTTCCTCCTAGGTAATTTCTACGTCATTTAATGTCAGGTTTAATTGTTTATGCTTAGATTCAGCATTGTGTTAGCTAAGTATCACATTTCTGCTTGTTTTGAAATCTCTGCACATTTGCATTTATGCACAGTATTGCATTGTTTATTGGACGCCCCATTTGTTGATTGTATTAACTTACATTATGTAATCTTCCTTGAGTTTCAGTGAGAAAGGATGACAATAAATAATTAAAATCTGCCACCATCATCATTAACCATCCTCAACTAAAGCCATTAACAAATTAGGTATTTACAAGCAGGAAACACACAAATACTTGTGGTGGGTATCTCATTTCCTAATAACCTGCCCCACTTTTTCTGCTTCTTCTCTCCTTCCCATGCATCAGTCAACCTAACTTACTGTCTCCTTGTCTTCAGCTTTCCCCTTTCCCCTCCTCTGGCAGATTCTTCCAAGGAAAATTCTGTGCAGTATAGGCAGCCAGGCAGCACAGGGGTCAGTTTTATGGCGCCAGAAGCTGGGCTGAGCTCAATTGTGTGGATGCTGCTGAGCCAGGCCCAGTGCATAGTGCTTGCTGGGCCAGGATCAGTTGTGCAGTGGGGACCCACAAGGACTTGAGGGACACACTTTCAAAGATGATGAGAGTGGACAAGTAGGTTCATATGGGAGCAGGAATCCTTCAGTATAACCCTTAGACTATTAACTGAGTCAGCAAGGGTCAACTGAACTCCATCAAAGGTGAAAAGTACAATATTTTTCAAGGCAGCCTTCCCAACTAGCAGTTCTTTCATCTTAAGTATTCAGTTTCAGTTTATTCTCTTAGCAATTTAACCACAGTTTTTAGGCAATGGTTCAAGACCTCTACCACATTGCTAAGGGGTTTGGACAGAGAGAGGTAGAGCTGGGTGTCATCAGGACCTTGATGACACCCAGTTCCAAAACTATACATGATTTCTCCTAAGGGCTTTACATAGAGATTGAATAGTAGGGGAGATAATACTACATCCCGTGGAACCCTGCAGGATAAGTCCCACACTGTTGAAAACTTATCTTTGACAGTAACTCTTTGAGACCAATCCATAAAGAATGGCTTAAACCAGTTCAAAGCAGATCCGTTGATACCTATTTCTACCTCCACACATCTCCATAAGAGAGCATGATCCACTGTATCAAGTGTTACAGAGAGGACTAGGAGTGACAATGAGGAATAGCCTTTGCCTGCTTTCAAACGGAGATCATGAACTAAAGCTACCAGTGTTGTGCCAGTTCCATAGCACTGACTGAAATCAGACTGAAAATGGTCCAGAGAAGATAAGTTATCCAGGAAGACCTGGATTTGGTCTACCACAGCTTTCTCAATAACCGTACCAAGATGATACATGAGGCTATGTTTCCACTGAAACTGTGGGCCAGAATTAGCCAACGAGTATCACTGAAATGAATTATTTTCTTTTTAACCACCGATATACCCAGTAACTGTTTTCATACACTCTTTTGACAGATGCAGAATATTAATGAATATCTGGAAGTGTTTTGTAAAAAGCTTTAAAATACTGATTTTTTTTAAAAAAATCAGCTTTCCAGACCTCAGAATTTTGGAGCTACATAGGTTTAATGCAACAGTACTGCATTGCTACCATTCTGTATAATGACTTCCATGGTCCTTTTGTTTTGACACATTCATCTTTCTTCCTGACCTTTCATCGCAAGAATTACATTAGCCTGTGCTGGCATGAACTGTGCTGGCAGTTTCTCAGCAGCAGCTTGATAGTTCCTGCACATGGCAAACCAGACCATCCTCCCTCTGCAATTGCTCTTGCTCAGTGTTCACAGAAACTAGTTGCATGGTGAGCAGCTAGGGCTGGAATTTCTAGTCTGGACATTCTGTTTGTTGAGTGCAGTGATGCCAACTGCAGGCTGCTGCATAAATGAATTGTCTGATTTTTAGATAGAAAATAGGGAATAAGAAGTAGAGGGGGGGTAGAAGGAAAAGAAAGAACAAAAAAAAGAGAAGTTACATATCTATTACATTGCACTATTCACTCTAATACGTGTCTTAGTATTCTGCTAATCAGCTCTCTTTTTGCAATTTTTTTCCATTTATCTTCTATAATGTCCATAAAGGACCACATCTTGGTTGAAAATTAAATTTCTCCAAACTTGTCTTGCATCCATTTGTAAAAAGGCTCCCAAATGTCATTATAGGTTGTAATGTCCGATTCTTTCAATAAACTTGACAATTTGTCCATTTCAGCTGTCTCAAGTATTTTTTCGACCAGGTTTTCTTGTGTTGGGATAGTTGTCATCTTCCAAAGTCTCACATATGCAATCCTAGCTGTTGTAATTATATTCAACATCAAATGTTTTTGCTCTTTATTGACCGGGACCGATAAGTGGTTTAATAAAAAAAGTTCTGGTTTCAAAGGTAGTGGAGTCATGAGTATCTGTTGTAACATTGTATGCACCATCTTCCAGAACCCCACTGCTTTTTTGCATGTCCACCACATATGGTAATAAGATCCCGGTGTCTTAATACACTTCCAGCAATTATGTGACATATTTAGGCAAGATTTAGCTAGCCTAACTGGAGTTAGGTGCCACCTATAAAACATTGTATATACATTTTCTTTCAATGAGGCCGATTTTGTCATCTTTAAATTACTTTTCCACATTTGTGACCATTGCTCTAAATCTATTGTGTGTCCCACATTCTCAGCCCATTTTATCATAGTATCTTTGACCTCCTCCCCCTGTAATTTTGCCTTTATAAGTATAGCATATATTTTCTTTATCATTTTAACATTGGTACCACATAGTATCACATCAATGTTTTCATCCTTTTCGTAAAAGCCCACTATTTTATCTTTTTTGTATCTAGATTCCAGTTGTGCCTGGCCCCACCATCCCAACTCAATATCCATTTCTTTTGGATTTTTTAATAGCCCAGCTGGTTTCAGTAAGATCTTATAGGTGGGAGTTTTCCCCTCTTTTTTCAACGAAGGATGTGTAAAGGCTTCAACTGGGGAAACCCACAAAGGGATTTTCTCATAAAAAGTAGATCTAATTCTTTCCCAGACCAGTACTAGTGCTTTCCTTATCCAGTGATTTTTGAAATATTTATGGTTTTCCCATTTTTTATACCAGAGAAACGCGTGCCAGCCCATCAATAGGTCATGTCCTTCCAAGTTTAGAAGCCTTTCATTTTCTAAAGTAATCCACTCTTTCAACCAGGTCAGTACAGCCTGGCTAAGGTCTTTAAGGAATACTTGAGGTAATCCTAATGGAATATTTTGAAACAGAAACAGAACTCTTGGGAGAACATTCTTTTTTATCGCTGCTGTTCTTTCCATCAATGATATCTGAAGATCTTTCCATCTTTCCAGGTCTTTTTTGATTGCTTTTATCATCCCATAATTGTCTTCATATAAGATGCTACATCTGTTGGTCATCCAAATTCCTGGATATTTTATCTTCTTTTCAATTATTAGTTGTGATTTTTGAGTTAATTCTTCAATCTGTTGTTTTTGGATGTTTTTAGTAATCAACTTTGTCTTTTGAATATTTATTTTTAATCCTGCCATTGCTCCATATTCTTTGATTTCCTGTAAGAGCTTTTGTATTGACGTTAAAGGATCTTCTAAAATAAAAACTAAGTCATCTGCGAATGCTTGCACTTTGTATTCTTACTTCTTAATTTTGGCTCTTCTGATCTCATCTGAGTTCCGGATCTTATCCATAAGTGGTTCCAGTGTCAGTATAAATAAGAGAGGAGATAATGGACAGCCTTGTCTTGTTCCTTTTTCAATTTCTATTGGTTCTGTTAGTTGGCCATTAATTGAAATTCTAGTCCTTTGTTTATCATAAACTCCTTGAATTATTCTAAGAAATTTTTTCCCACACTGCATCTCATCTAGTTGTTTAAACATAAATTGCCAATTGAGATTGTCAAACGCCTTCTCTGCATCAAGAAACATCAGAGCCATTTGTTTTTCTGGATGGGCTTCGTAGTACTCCAAAATATTTAATATTTTTCTTATATTGTGGCTAGTCTGTCATCCTGTTAGAAAGCTGGCCTGGTTTTGGTAGATCATCTGGTCCATTAGTTTCCTCATTCTCCTTGATAATATAGTTGCAAAGATTTTATAATCTACATTCAGCAGGGAGATTGGTCTATAGTTTTTGATTTCCTTCAAATCTGTTCCATCCTTTGGTATTAAGGATATTTGTAGCTTCTTTCCATGTTTCTGGTATGGATTCTGTAACCCATATTTCTTCCATCAGCTTCTTAAAGGGAAGAATTAAGGTTTCTTCAAAGCATTGATAGTATTCAGCTGGTATGCCATCTGGGCCTGGAGATTTCCCTTTGTTTTGCTTTTTAAAGGCCTGTATTATTTCATTCATAGTGATTGGGTCATTTAGAATTTCCCTCTGTTCCTCGCTGAATGTCTTTAATCTCATTTTTTTCAAATAGTCATCTTGTTGTTCTGGTTGGACAGTCATTTTCCTATAGAGCTCCTTGTAGTAGGATTCAACCACCTTCTTTATTTCTTCCTGAAGAACTTTCTCCTCTCCTTTTTCATCATTCAGTGAGATTACTTGTCTTTTAGTATTTTCTTTCCTTAGCTTGTAAGCTAGTCATCTTGTAGGCTTGTTTGCATTTTCAAAATAATTTAATTTGGCATATTTAATTTTTTTCTCCATCTCCTCCGTTAATATTAAATTAAGTTTATGTTGAAGCATCTTTATCTTCATTTTTGATATATTGTTTTCAGGAGCATTTTTTAAGTTGTCTTCTTGATTTTTAGGTTTATTTCCAAGTTTTGATATTCTTTGTTTCTTTCTTTTTACTTGCTGCATATCTGATAGCCAGTCCTCTGAAGAAAGCCTTACTTGCATCCCACACTATATCTATAGTAGTTCCATTATTTAATTTTGTTTGAAATACCATTCCATTTCTTTGGCAATTATTTCTCTAATTTTTTTGTCTTTTAATAAACTTGTATTTAGTCTCCACCTAAATTGTCTCCCCCCCCCCTTTTATCTTTATTAACAGGGTGTTATGGTCTCCAATCACTTGTGGCAAAATGTCTATTTCTTCCATATCCACCACTAACGATGTTGAGGCCCAACACACATCTATTCGTGACCAAGATTTATGTCTGTCGGAGTAGAAAGTATAGTTAGTTGAGTTCAGATTTCGTGTTCTCCATTAGTCTACAAGGGCCATTTCTTCAGCCATTTCAAAGAATTTTTTAAGGAAGCACTTCCCCCCCCCCTTTTCCCCATTCTTCACATGTTTCCTATCCAGCTTTTTATCTACTACTGCATTGTAGCCTCCCACAATGCATATATCATGGTATTTCAATTTGGATATTTGCTCTGAAAGTCTTTGAAAGAATTTTTCTTGTTGCTCACTTGGGGCATAAATATTCACTACCAAGATTTTCCTTTGACCTTTCTGGAGTTCAGTCATTAGAATTCTTCCCTGGTCACAGGCATAGATCAATTTTGGGTTCAGTCTTCCCTGTATGTAAGTTACTAGACCTCTCTTTTTAACTTTGTCTGCTGCAATGAATGTGTGTCCCAGGTTCTTACAGTTCAGGAGCCTTTCCTCTTTATCTCTAATATGGGTTTCTTGGAGGCATATAATCTCCGCTTTAAATTTTTTCAGATATGCAAAACTTCTTCTTTTTTGAGGGGAGTTCAATCCATTGATATTCATTGAGAGTATTTCTAGAGAGTTACTTGCCATTACTTCTTGCCTCTCTTACTACTTGTTTATTTTCTTCTCTGGTTTGCTTCCTGGTCTGTACTCCTCCTCTTGTTCCATCTTCTGTTTCTGTTTCTGACTCAAACTGTGGGCTTACATTTTATTCCTCTCCCTTGCCTTCCTTGGATTTCTGGTCCGCCATCAAATTCTTTTGAACAAACGCTTGTGCGTTAGGAATTGAGTTAATATTGAACCTTTGTCCATTGAAGTTGAAAAGTAGTCCATATGGTATCAGCCATCTATATTGTATGCCATTTGTGCGTAGTAAATCCGTCAGAAATCCATATTCCCGTCGCTTCATCTGCACCTCCCATGGAATATTTCGTAGGACTATCGCTTCTTCATATTGGAACTTCAAGTTAGAGCAGAACCACAAGTGACAAAAGGCACAGACTGGACACTTGTCAGCTTCCCTCAAGTTTTGATGGGAAATGTAGACAGCTTGGCGGAATGTTGGACAAGTGACAGTTGAAAAGTCCATTGGACAGCCGTCGGAGAGCCAAGCTGTAAAACCAGGATGCCTACGTTTCCCATCAAAACTTGAGGGAAGCTGACAAGTGTCCAATCTGTGCCTTTTGTCACTTGTGGTTCTGCTCGTAGTCTCTCGTGTTGCTTTAAGAATGTCATCTCTGATTCTGCGTCTGATAAATCTTGCATGGATTTCCCGTGGTTTTTTGATTTTTTTTGCATAGGATGAGCTTATTCTATAGGCTGAATCTATCTGTGTTTCTATTTCTTCTGGTTGAATATTTAATGCTATTGCCAGTAGCCCTGGTGCCACCTTCAAGGTATTTTCTCCTTCTTCCTCCTTCACATTCTGCAAACACAGCATCAATGCTGCTTTCTCCATCTGTAAATTTATCAATTTAGTTTCCATCATCAACTGGCTTTTGGACAGTTCTTGAATCTTAACTTCATTCTGTTGAGTCTTCTTCTCTACTTTTTGCACCTTAGATGTTAATTCGGCTGCATCCTTTTTGGTTTCTCTCATTTCATTCTGGAACTCTTCAAACCTATCATTCATAGTTTTCATTTGGTCAAGCAACTGGGCCATGTTAGCCTGTATTGTCTGAATTGATGCCTGTATGGATATAGGTGCCTGTGCCATAGCTGATGTCACCAATTTGAGGCTTCCAGGGGATGGTTTTTGGCCTTTTTCTTTACCTGGCAACATCTTTAAAGAGATATCTCCATTCTATTATTTACTATATATCCTCAGCTCTTTAACTTAAAATAGTCAGGCCCCGTCCCTCTCCCTCCCTCTACCCACTTAAGACAGAAAAGAAATATTTTGTTTCATAAACCACAATGTTCCAAAACAAAGAATATTTTGTTTCATAAACCACAATGTTCCAAAACAATTCTTTTCTCAGCCAGACAATATTTGAGTATCTTTCCAGGAGAAAAAACACAACACTCTTTCTTGCTGAACCAGTGTATGCCCCGGAAGTTTATCTTGGGAGATCATTTTCTTCCTGAAGCTACAGAAAATGGGAGAGGAACTATGCAGATTCAATTACTTTGTACTCCATTTTGAAGCCCCCCATACAAAAAATAAAAATAAAGAATACAGATCCATCCAAATAGAAATCCAGCCAAGCTTCAGCAATGAAAGATCATCGAGAATCCACCATTGAGAAAAGGAAAAAATAAAAAGGAACAAAACCCAGAAAAACATATATCCTGAAATGGGTAAAAGATAAAATACAGGAACCAAAATCACAGAAGGCAAAAAGGGAACACAGCAAAAAACAAAACAAAACATGCAGGCTAAAAACCAGACTGTAATCCAGAGAGTCTTGATCAGTAACTCAGAAGTCTTTTCTCTTTTTCTGTCAATCCCAAAGCCTTTCTAAAAGTTGTCAACGTAGATCATATGTTGATGTTACTAAATATCAGTTGATGGCCATATAGAAGTCTGTTGAGCCTCTTCTTCTCTTATTTTAAGGATAGTCTTAATTTGTCACTTAGTATAACATAAGCCAGAGTCTGTCCTTATGCTACCTTGGATCTTAAGCAATTAGTTTCTTCTCCTCCCCCCCCCCGGTAATTCAAACAAGGTAAAAAGAGAAGCACAAAAAGAGAAAGGGGCGTGGGGGATACTTGAAACTTCTCTAGGTTGGTAGCCGCTCTAGTTAGGTTGAAAAGATAAAATATTAGATCTCACCCCTACGTTTGGAAGATATTCAAACGTTTGCTGTTGCAGATTCACGGTGCTTATCATTTTCAGTCATGCTGTTATGCAAAGTTCGGGATTCCCAGCTTGTGAGCCAGAAGGCTTCCTCTTCACCCTCCACAAAATGAGCAGATGGGGGGTCACGAGCCGAGCTGCCGCTCCGCCTGATACCCCTTATCGCGCTCCAGCTTAGCCCCCCTCTCCAGGGGGGGGGACTTTTGAAGCTTGAGAGTCAAGCTTCAAAGAGGATGTGAGGATCGGGTTTCTCAGCTGAAGCTCAGCAAGCCCGACGGCGCTGCGCCATTTCCCGGAAGTCCTTGCCATCTAACGTTCTTATCTCACTTGCTTGTTATGCTTTAGCTGTTTTAATTATATCCCGAACTGTTCTTTGCTGTTCTATTTTACTACACACGTTTTGATTTCAAATAGTTTGCAAGAGTTAACCTTGCCACTGTGAAGATGTTTAACAATTCCTCTTGCATAGATCTATGAAGTAATTTTACATAATTTCTCTGAAAGATAATTTAAACCACAATAGTTCTGATACAGTGTCTAAAACCATTTCCAACATGAAAAAGACCACATTATTTCCTTCATTTACCCTCAATGGGGACTGAAAGTGGTTCACATTGTTTTCCTCTCATCCACTTCATCCTCTCAATATCCCTGTGAGATAGGTTAGGCTGAGAGTGTGTGACTGGCCCAAGGTTGTCCCACAAGTTTATCCTCCCCAGTTAGAATGAAGAGGCAGACACAAGAGTTGGGAATTAAAGGGCTGCTTTATTAAAATTACAACATATGTGTTAACACAGCAAGGACCTAACTAGCAGTATAGGTCAGGCCCTGGGGTCACTCTTGGACCTCCATCCTGATTTATCTGGATGAGTCACCCACTGCCCCAGGAGCGAGCCATTCATTGTATGACTATGCCCAGTTGGCATCACTGCACCTCAACAAACAGGTGACATGGTTCACCCCCTTAAAGAACCAGTTTGATGTAGTGGTTAAGAAGAGTGGCGACACTCTAATCTAGAGAACCAGGTTTGATTCCCCACTCCTTGACTCGAAGCCAGCTGGATGACCTTGGGTCAGTCACAGCTTCCTGGAGCTCTCTTAGCCCCACCCACTTCACAGGTTGATTGTTGTGGGAATAATAACAACATACTTTGTAAACTGCTCTGAGTGGATGTTAAGTTGTTTTAAATGGTGGCACATAAATCGAATGTTATCATCATCATCACCGTCATCATCATTATTAAAGCTCCTCCCATCTGGCCGTAAATCTGGGGGAGGACTAGCTTCCCCACTAAGGCATCTGTGCTCTCAACTGGGCCATGAAGCAGGCAGTCACTCCTAACAGACCCCAATTCCTCATCAATGGGGATATGCCAAGGGAGCTTACACCAGCCTGGTGATTTCCCCCAACTTCTAATCTGCTCACAGAGGTGACATATGACCCACCTAAGCCAATTACCTACCCATAATGACAGTGCAAGGTAGAAAAAAAACACCTCCCCAAATTGCCCATTGTGAAGGAGAAAAAAAAATACCTACCTGGCCCTGAGAACTGGCGACCGGCTAAACCTGCACTGAAATAGGGTGAGGTGGGTGGGCTGATCCTGAGGTGCAACTGATAAGCTGAGGGACAGAGTGGCCTATAAGGCCTCTGGCTCTGCCCTTCTGGCATTCCCCAGATGGCCAGAAAAAGTGTTGCTGCCTCACCCCAAAAGGTGAGATGCAATGACTGGAGGAAAACAGAGCCCCAACAATAACCAGCAATGGGAAGAAAACATTTACACTGATTTATATTCCCATCACCAATTTAAGCATGCATAATACCTGTCTGTAGACAGCTAAGGCTAATTCTTTACAATAACTGTGCTTTTATACTGCTCTTCTAGACTGATTACAAAAATAACAACTGTGTTTATACACTGTTCTTCTAGACAAGTTAGTGCCCCACTTAGAGTGGTAAACAAACCAGTGTTATTATTATCACTGCAACATATCTGGGGAGCTGAAGCTAAGAGGAGTGGTTTACCCAGGCCACCTATTGAGCTCATGGTACTAGTGGGATTCGACCCAGTAGAGTGTTGGTTCACAACCTAACCACTTAACTACTATGTTACAGCACCTCTCTGAAGATTTTCTGTGTTGCTGTCATAGTCACTGTGAATGTAGATTAAATGTAGATACAACAGAGAGCTGTATAGTGCTTGGGCTGCATATCAGCACTCTGCTGGTCAAAATCCCACTACTGTCATGGGCTCAGTAGGTGGCCTTGGTAAGCCACTTCTCTCAGTCCCTGCACTGACCTTGCTCACTGCTCTGAGTGGGGTACTTATCTGTCTAGAAGGGTGGTATATAAACATATTGCTATTACTATTATAAATGTGTAGGTAGTGGAACTTTCATATACTTTCCTCTTTCTTTTTTTCTGACTTTTCTTCTCCACACATGCTCTGCAGTGATTAAACATTGGATGTCAGAAAGTGGTAATCAAAGCTGCCATGGTGACTCACTGACCTTGTTTTTGTTTTTTTCTCCATGCATGCCTCCAAAGCCTTTATCAATTCTACAACAGGGCCAGACTAGTACCCAGAAACAGTCTGCTCCAGGACATACCTAAAGGAACTAACAACAGAACACCACTGGTTGTCACCTATAGCTCCCAGCTCAAACCCATCCAACGTATCATCAGGGAGCTACAACCCATCCTGGAAAATGATACCTCTCTCTCAGAAGTCCTGGGTGGAAGACCTTTCCTTGCCTACAGACAGCCCCCCAATCTTAAACGACTTCTCACTTACAATCATGAATCGGCCAGCAGGGCCACCAGCACAGGTACCAGGCCCTGCAACAGACCCAGATGCCAGCTCTGCCCCTATATCTACCCAGGGAATACAATTACAGGACCCAATGGCATCAACTACACTGTCTCTGGCTCTTACAGCTGCTCATCCTCCAATCTGATATATGCCCTCATGTGCCAACAATGTCCTTCTGCTCTGTACATTGGACAAACCAGCCAACCTCTACGCAGAAGAATAAATGGACACAAATCTGACATTAGAAATGGAAACGTCCAAAAACCAGTGGGAGAACACTTCAATCTACCAGGACATTCCACCAAAGACTTAAAAGTCGCTGTGGTTCAACAGAAACCCTTCAAAAACAAAATCCAACGGGAGGCTGCTGAATTGGAATTCATATGCAAATTTGGCTCTGTCAAGCTGGGACTGAATAGAGACTATGAATGGTTATCACATTATCACAGGTAACAGATTTCCTTTACAGAGGCGTGGTCTGGGGGAGCCCAGAGACGCCTGGTGTGGGCTTTGTTTGTCAATTATCTCAGCCTGAGTGCCTGTGGGCTTTCGGGGACCACAGTTCTCTTTGTCAGATGCAGCTGGCAGGGAGAGCTGTGGTTATCGAGGGCTTATACTACATAGGAATTGTATACCTTCACTGCGGCAAACTGACTCCACACCAAAAGGAGATGTTTACATTTACAAGCAAAGGAATGTTTTGATTGCCTTCACACTAATTGCATTCTGTCTTCTTGTGATATATGTCCTGTTCTTTCCCCTCCCCTCCTCTTCTGTATTTGACCAGTTCGGATCAGGCATCTGATGAAGAGAACTTGATTCTCGAAAGCTTATGCTACAATAAAATAAAATTGGTTAGTCTTAAAGGTGCTACTGGACTCTTTTTGATTATAAAAATCTCACATAGATAAACATCAATAGTTTGGTATAGCACATAGAACAATATCAACATATAAATGATATCCCTCCAGTTGCTTTGCATCTTCCTCTCCCCATTCTACTCCAGACATGAGTACAAAAACTGATCATGTTTTTGCCCTTATATTTCCACAACATAGAGGGTAGGGACATCTGTTTTTTTAAAACAAAAACTGACTATTTAGAGGAAGTAAAATCTGAAATGAAAATAGATAGGCACATTGATGAACAAAAGCTATTGAGGAAGACTCAGCATGGGTTCTTTAAGGGAAGATCTTGTCTCACAAACCTGTTAGAGTTCTTTGAGGGAGTGGGTAGAAATAAGGGGAGAAAGGACAAAGGGTATTTTTGTTGGAGTCTGCTACAGACCACCTGACCAACAAGAAGAAATGGATGCTGCCCTTTGAACAGATTGGTAGAGTATACAGACATAAGAACCTTGTAATTATGGGTGACTTCAACTTCCCCAATGTGTGCTGGGAGACAGGCTCAGCAAAGCGTCATGAATCATGCAATTTCCTGACCTGCCTGGCCGATAACTTCCTTTTTCAAAAGGTGGAGGAAGTGACAAGGGGCTCGGCCATACTAGTCTTGATATTAACCAACAGGGAAGAATTGGTAGATGAGATGAAGGTGGTGGGGACCTTAGGGGGAAGTGACCATGTCCTCCTTGAATTCCAGTTGCTGTGGGGGGCCAAGGAAGTTCGTAGCCGGACTCGTAGATTAGATTTCCATGGGGGAGTGTGCTGGAAGGGAAAGGAGCGAGGGAAGGTGGGCCCTTCTCAAACACAAGCTTTTGCAAGCTTAAGCCCTCACTATCCTGGCAAGATGGAAACATGGTAAGGGCTCCAAGAAACCGATGTGGATGTACAGAGAGCTCCAGAATAAGCTAAGGGAGAAAAAGGAAATGTTCAGGAAATGGAGAGAAGGACAGACCTCTAAAGACGGGTATATGAGGGTTACTAGGTACTGCAGATCAGCCATCAGAGAGGCCAAAACTCAGTACGAGCTGGGTCTGGCCAGGAGGGCTTGCTACAATAAGAAAAACTTCTACAGATATGTGAAAAGCAAATGCAAGTAAAAGAGGCAATTGGACCGCTGTTGGGAGTAGATGGAGAAACTCTGATGCAGGACAGAGAAAAAGCAGACAGGCTTAATGACTTTTTTGCCTCTGTTTTCTCCCTGAAGGACTCAGGCACATCTAGAGATGGTAGAAAATGTGGCAGGACACCTGAGTGGCTAATTGACATTGACAAAGAGGTTGTGGAGAGGCATCTGGCTGCACTGGATGAATATGAATCCCTTGGGCCGGATGGGGTGCACCCAAGAGTGCTGAAAGAACTTTCTAGAGAACTTGCAGAACCCCTGTCCATCAACTTCAAGGCCTCCTGGAGGACTGGGGATGTGCCACAAGATTGGAGAAGAGCGAATGTTATCCCAATCTTTAAGAAAGGGAAGAAGGATGACCCGGGAAACTACAGGCTGGTCAATCTGACTTCTGTTGCTGGGAAGATCTTAGAACAGATTTTAAAGGGATCGATCTGTAAGCATCTGAAGGCCCGCTCAGTGATCCAGGGAAGTCAGCATGGTTTTGTCCCTAACAGATCTTGCCAAACCAACCTGGTTTCCTTCTTTGATCGAGTGACCAACTTACTGGATCGGGGGAACTCTGCTGACGTGATTTAACTGTATTTCAGTAAAGCTTTTGATAAGGTCCCCCATGACATTCTGATGGGCAAACTGGAAGACTGTGGACTGGACTATAGGACAGTTCAGTGGATAGGGAACTGGTTAGAGGACTGCACCCAAAGAGTGGTGTTCAATGGCGTTTCATCAGATTGGAGGGAGATGTCCAGTGGGGTGCTTCAGGGCTGTTTTGGGCCCAGTACTTTTCAATATTTTTATCAATGATCTGGATGAAGGAGTGGAAGGGCTGCTCATTAAATTTGCTGATGATACCAAATTGGGAGGAGTAGCAAACACCCAAGAAGATAGAATTAAATTTCAACAAGACCTGAATTCTCTGGAGAAGTGGGCAGCTGTGAATAGGATGCAATTCAACAAAGACAAGTGCACAGTATTACATCTGGGCCACAAAAATGGGAAGCACAAATACTGGATGGGGGATACACTTCTGGGCAGTAGTATATATGAAAGGTATCTTGGGGTAAGAGTAGACTGTAAACTAAATATGAGCAGTCAGTGTGATGCGGTGGCAAAAAAAGGCAAATTAAGACTTGGGTTGTATCAAAAGGGCCATAGCGTCGAAATCGCAGGTCATATCCCCTCTCTATACTGCCTTGGTCAGGCCACACCTGGAGTATTGTGTGCAGTTCTGGAGGCCTCACTTCAAAAAGGATGTGGACAAAATCGAGAGGGTGCAGAGGAGAGTGACGAGGATGATCAGCGGTCTGGAGACTGATCCCTACGAGGAAAGGCTGAGGGCCTTGGGAATGTTTAGTTTGGAGAAGAGGAGATTGAGGGGGGACATGATTGCTCTCTTTAAATGTTTGAAAGGCTGTCATTTGGAGGAGGGCAAGGAGCTGTTCCAGTCGGCAGCAGAGGGTAGGGCCTGAAGCAATGTGCTTAAATTACATGCACAAAGGTACCGGCTGGATATTAGGAAAAACTTTTTCACGGTCAGAGTAGTTCAAAAGTGGAATCAGCTGCCTAGGGAGGTGGTGAGCTCCCCCTCACTAGCAGTTTTCAAGAAGAGGCTTGATCAATATTTGTCAGAGATGCTTTAGGCTGATCCTGCACTGGGCGGGGGGTTGGACTAGATGGTCTGTATGGCCCCTTCCAACTCTATGAGTTTATGAGTCTATGAGTGAACAAACATGCGGACAAGGAGGAACCAATAGATGTTGTCTACCTGGACTTCCAGAAAGCTTTTGATAAACTTCCTCATCAAAGGCTGCTAAGTAAGCTCAATAGTCATAGGGTAAAAGGACAAGTCCTCTTGTGGATCAAAAACTGGCTAATGAATAGGAAACAGAGAGTGAGTATAAATGGGCAATATTCACAGTGGAGGGTGGTAAGCAGTGGGGTACTGCAGGGCTCAGTATTGGGTCCGGTGCTTTTTAACTTGTTCATTAATGATTTGGAGTTGAGAGTAAGTTGTGAAGTCACTAAGTTTGTGGATGACACTAAATTGTTCAGGGAGGTGAGAACTAGGGAGGATTTGTGAGGCACTCCAAAGGGATCTGTCGAGGCTGGGCGAGTGGGCATCAACGTGGCAAATGAGGTTCAATGTGGCCAAGTACAAAGTAATGCACATTGGGGCAAAAATCCCAAATATAAATACACAATAATGGGGTCCAAACTGGCGGAGACTGACCAAGAGAAAGATCTTGGAGTTGTGGTAGAGAACTCACTGAAAATGTTGATACAGTGTGTGATGGCAATAAAAAGGGCCAACACTATGCTGGGGATTATTAGGAAGGGAACTGAAAACAAATCAGCAAGTATCATAATGCCCCTGTATAAATCAATGGTACAGCCTCATTTGGAATACTGTGTACAATTCTGGTCACTACACCTCAAAAAAGATATTATAGCACTGGAAAAAGTGCAGAAAAGGCAAACTAGAATGATTAAAGGGATGGAACACTTCCCCCATGAAGAAAGGTTAAAGCGCTTGGGGCTCTTTAGCTTGAAGAAACGACGACTGAGGGGTGACATGATAAAGGTTTACAAGATTATGCATGGGATAGAGAAGGTAGAGAAAGAAGTATTTTTCTTCCACAATACAAGAACTTATGGGCATTCAATGAAATTGCTGAGCAGTCGGGTTAGAATGGATAAAAGGAAGTACTTCTTCACCTAAAGAGTGATTAACACATGGAATTCACTGCCACAGGAGGTGGTGGCAGCTTCAAGCATAGACAGCTTCAAGAGGGGATTGGATAAACATATGGAGGAGAAGTCCATCAGTGGCTATTAGCCACAAGGTATAGCTGGAACTCTCTGTCTAGGGAAGTGATGCACTGTATTCTTGGTGTTTGGGGGGGGGGCAATCAGTGGGAGGGCTTTTAGTGTCCCTTCCCCACTAGCAGACCTCCTGATGATACCTAGGTTTTTTGCCACTGTGTGACACAGAGTGTTGGACTGGATGGGCTATTGGCCTGATCCAACGTGGCTTCTCTTATGTTCTTATGTTCTTAATAGATCATTCAGTACTATTGTGCAGTATTTAAAACAAACGAACAAACTGCAAAAATCCCCGAAGTGGCATAGCAGGAAGAATGAGGGGCTACAGGTTGGGCCTTTACAAAGAGAAAATTAACTGTGCTATTTCCAAAAAGAACAGAGTAAAGCCTATTTGGGGAAGACTGTATGAAGAATGAGTAAATCTGGAAAGAGGACAATTAGAGCACAATATCATGTGGATTCTTCAAGAAGTCAAAATTGGAGGCATAGTGGACTGCAGTTTAGTCAGAGAGAGCTGAGGGAAAGAGTTCTGTCAGTGTGTTCAGTCAGTTTGTGTGGAAGTCTGTGTCTATATGTGTGAGAGGAGAGTTAATTTGTGAGTGAAGTGCTAAGGGAAGAAGTCTGTGGTTTTTACTTTGTGGATCAAATCAGCCTATGTGTCAAGCGAACTTCTGGAAATTCAGAAACATCCATGTTGTTCCTTTTTGGGAATAGCTTTAGCCTAAGTAGCAACAATTAGTCTTTGTAACTAGGTCTTTATATAAACATTTAAATATTCTATACCTATTTAGAGAGCACCACACTCTAGAAACCACCACGCTTTTTTTTTTATAATAAAGATTTTTTTATAATAAAGATTTTTATTGAGTAGGTTGACATACATATTCCATACTAGATAATATAACTTTAATTACCTCTTTATATATCTATATGTCCCCACCCCTTCCCCCTCCCCCTTTTCTTTTTAGACCCCCAACAGCACTATAACCTCTTTATTTCTTATCTATTCTAATATTTGTCCCTAATATTAAAGGTAAAGTTCATACATATCTCTATAAATTTTAGTAGTTATCCAAAGACCACAGTTGTCCTCTCATGTCCCAGTTATTTTCCAAATAGTCCTTAAACTTTCCCCAGTCCTTCAAAAATTCACTTGGATTTTGCTCTTTCAACTTTCTTGTCATTTTATCCATCTCTGCCATGTACAACAGTTTTTGAATCCTATCTTCAATTTCTGGTATCTCTTCTTGCTTCCAATATTGTACATATAATAATCTTGCTGCCACTGTTATATAAAATAGCAGTTTCCTGTCCTTTACATTGACCTTTTTCATATTCAGTCCTAACAGTAGCAGTTCAGGGCTCTTTAACAATTTACTTTTCATAATTAATGACATTTCTGCATAAATCCTAGACCAAAAAAGTTTGGCTTTTTCACACATCCACCACATATGGTAAAAAGAACCTTCATGTTTTTTACATTTCCAGCATTTGTTTGACATGGCATTACTTACATTTGCTAATTTTTTCGGTGTTAAATACCACCTATACATCATCTTATACCCATTCTCTCTTAGATTTACACATGTAGATATTTTCAGTGTATTTTTCCACAAATATTCCCATGCCTCCATTGTAATTTCTTTATTAAAGTTAACTGCCCATTTCACCATTTGAGTTTTAATCATCTCATCCTCTGTATACCATTTCAATAGGAGTTTGTACATCTTAGAAATCATTTTTATCCCCCCTCCAAATAAAAGCTCTTCCAATTCTGAGTTTTTACTTTTAAAACCTACTTTTCTTTTATCAAATTCAAATAAGTCTTTGATTTGTCGGTATTGTAACCATCCATACCTAAATAGTAACTCCTCATGGCCCTTTATTTTAAAAGAATCTCTGTCCATCCACAATAGTTCTTTGTATGTTATCCAATCTTCTCCCTTGTACTCAGAATGTGGATTTACAACTTCAGCCGGAACAATCCACATGGGCCTTTTCTCCCCTATAAACTTCTTGTACTTTTGCCAAGCCATAAAAACATTTCTTCTCACAAAATGAGAAACATACCGTCCATTTTATGCAAATCATACCATAAATATGCATGCCAGCCAAACAAATTGTTATGACCCTCCAGAGTTAACAGTTTATGGTTAGATAATTTTGCCCAGTCTCTCAACCATGTTAAACATATTGCCTCATGGTACAATCTCAAATTTGGTAATTGCAACCCACCCCTTTCTTTTGCATCACACAACACCTTCATCTTGACTCTCGGCTTTTTCCCCGCCCACACAAATTCTGATATTTTCCTTTGCCATTTATCAAAATGTTTTCTGTCTTTTACAATTGGGATAGTTTGCAACAAGAACATCACTCTAGGTATCACATTCATTTTAATGACTGAAATATGCCCCAACAGTGACAAATTCAGTTTATTCCACTTCAACATATCTCTTTGCCACCCCAGTCGGAATGAAGAGACAGACGTCACTGTTTGGTACTAAGGGCCACTTTTATTAAGATAACAATATTTATAACCATAACTATCAAACTGCGGCAAGGGCAAACTAGCGGTACAGGACGAGCCACGTGGTCGCACCTTGGACCTCCGCCTCGACCTGTCTGGGCGAGCCCCGAAGCCCCAGGCTTAAGCCATCCACCGGATGGCAGCTACCTGGACAGCCAGGCAAATTTGGTTCCCCCAATCAAGCTCCCACACCTCAGCCGTACAGCAGTGAGGTAGGACTTGCACACAGGGTTCCCCAAGGCAGTCTGCCCATGCAGCATGGCAGCCGTCACAAGCAGTACCATCCGCTTCAGGCAGACCCCTCTTCCCCAAAATGGAGAAGCGCCAAGGGTGCTCACCGGCCCGCTCCCTATTTCCCAATTCTATCCTGCCAAAATGATTTATCTAAACAGCGCCACCGTGCCAATCACCTCAACCACAATATCGGTACAAGGTAGGCGAAAAACCTCCGGACCCGGGCCAATTAGGTGACCGGAGGAAAAAATTCCTACCTGGCTCTGACTACAGCAACCGGCTAATCCTGCACCGATACAGGGAGAGGAGGGTGGGCCGAGCTCTTTCCCGGGCGACTGACGCCGGCGGGGGAGCGGAGAAGCCTAACGGCTAGCAAGCTCCGCCCCCGCGCAATCCCCGTATGTCCGGGGAAAGCGCGCCTTCTCTTCCTCCTTCCGAGGAGGCAAATGACGACCCCCCGCCCCACAGCCAGGCTGGCGGCAGAAAGGGTCGCTTTGCCACCCCAGTCGGAATGAAGAGACAGACGTCACTGTTTGGTACTAAGGGCCACTTTTATTAAGATAACAATATTTATAACCATAACTATCAAACTGCGGCAAGGGCAAACTAGCGGTACAGGACGAGCCACGTGGTCGCACCTTGGACCTCCGCCTCGACCTGTCTGGGCGAGCCCCGAAGCCCCAGGCTTAAGCCATCCACCGGATGGCAGCTACCTGGACAGCCAGGCAAATTTGGTTCCCCCAATCAAGCTCCCACACCTCAGCCGTACAGCAGTGAGGTAGGACTTGCACACAGGGTTCCCCAAGGCAGTCTGCCCATGCAGCATGGCAGCCGTCACAAGCAGTACCATCCGCTTCAGGCAGACCCCTCTTCCCCAAAATGGAGAAGCGCCAAGGGTGCTCACCGGCCCGCTCCCTATTTCCCAATTCTATCCTGCCAACGCCAGGCCAAGCCTCTGCTTAGGCCCTGGCGCCCCAGAGATGGCTTAAGGCCAGCCGAAGCCCCTGCCGCAAGTCATCTAAAAACACCTCGTTGCCGGACGCCGAAAGGTGTACCCCGTCACCTCGGTAGAGGTCGGCAAAAGTGGCCCTGATCCGAGGGTGAGGTAAGTAAATACCCAACCCTTCACCCAAAGCCTTTTGAATAGCCCTATTGGCCTTCATTCGAGCCCTTTCAATAGCCGGACGGTGCAAGGCCTCCCGCCAAACCCGCCGAGGCAACATGGCGGACCAAATAATGAGAACACCAGGCCACCGCCGAAGAATGAACTGCAGGTCCTGTTTAACTTGCAAGGACAATGCCCTGCCTTGCATGAGCCCCAGATCATTCCCACCTAGGTGAATGACTAACACGTGGGGCGGGAGGCCACTCCTCCGGCCAAATAACAAAGGCAGCAGGCCGGGCCACCGAAGGCCCCGACGGCCCTGCCACTCAACCCGGGCCCAGTCACTCAGACCCAACTGCGACCCAATCCTCGTCCTCCGTGCTTGGTGGGCCGCCCAGAAAACCATACTGTGCCCGCAGATCAGAATTCTTTGCTTCTCTCGGCAGGACACAGCACCTAAAGAAAATTCAATTAGTAATGGCTTAAAATTTAGACAAGGGCCTAACATAAGCCCGATACGCTGACGAACGCCACCTGCCAACTCTTTGGATGGCTACAGCCGAGTAACCCATTGCGGCCGCCGTGGAAGCCGCCCCAATCCTGAAAGAATGTGTCGCGAATTTAACTCCCTTCAAACCCAGCCGATCAAGGGCTCTCTGGGTAACTGCCCAGAACTGATAGCGCGTTAAAGGCCGACCATCGCCGTGCCTGAACAAAAGCCCTTGTTCCTTGCCCCGCACCCGAAGGAAGCGCCGGAGAGCCCTCACCGGGCACAACTCTCCATCTGCGCAAGGCCCCAGCCGAATAACAACCCCTTTACGCCACTGATCCGTCTTGGATTGACGTAACTTAATAATGACTGCATCCCCGTCCCACTGTAAATCACTAACCAAAAGAGCACGGTCAGACCGGTCCAAACTGGACCGAGCCACTAATTCACTAATGCGAAATGCCCCAAAGAACGCGGTCAATGCCGCCGCGTGAAACAGCCGCGTCTCATACCCAGAACTGCAAACCTCGGCCCATACCGCAAAAAGCCCCTTGAGCACCGAGGGAGAAATAGGCTCCCTGGTGTCAACTCGAGCCCCTGCTTCCCTGGACCAACCTTCCAACATCTTCCGCACACGGAAGTCCCCCGTGGCCTCAGGGAACCCCCGTGCCTTGCTTACATACGCCAACGCTGCAAGCTGACCCCGAATCGACTTAACCGCAAGACCCCGCAACTTCTGATGCACACAAAAGCGCATCAAGTGCGAAACCGGGATAGGCCAGCGCTGCTGCAAGCTAAGCCTGTCTCTGAACCCTGTAAACTGTCCTACCGCTCTGTTGTAGGCTCTCCTGGTGCTCGGGGCCACTGCAAGCCAGATGGCCCTGAATGCCTCGGACTCCCAAGCAGCCAAAGTTCCTGCGGCATCTGCACTGGATGGGGGTCCGCCTCCGGGGCAAGCCGCCTGAAACGATCCATCTGTAGGCGAGACAATGCGTCCGCCACCTCATTATCCACCCCTGGAACATGTCTGGCCTTAAACAATATGTTCCAATGGAGGCAAAGAAGGGTGAAGGCTCGAACGAGCTTCATAACCCTAGGGGACCTAGAGGTCAATGAATTAACCACTTGTACCACAGCCTGGTTATCACACCAGAAATGCACAGTCTGGTTGGAAAACTCACGTCCCCACAAAAACACGGCTACCAGAATTGGAAAAAATTCCAAGAACGTAAGGTCCCTGACAAGACCCCACCTATGCCACTCACTAGGCCACTGACCCACACACCAATGTTTCCTAAAATAGATCCCAAAACCCAAAGAACCGGAGGCGTCGGACATAACCTGAAGCTCCGCTTCAAGTAATAAATCGTCCCGCCAGAACGTAACCCCGTTAAAGCTGGCTAGGAAGTCCGACCAAACCTGCAAGTCCTCCTGAATGCCCGTACTAAGCCTCAAGCGATGGTGAGGGGCCTTCAAGGGCGACATTGCATCGCAAAGTCGCCTTAAAAAGGGCCTGCCCGGGGCGACCGCCTTACAGGCAAAATTCAAATGCCCCACTACTTGCTGGAGCTCAAGGAGCGTGACCTTACGCTTTCCCCTAAACTCCTGAAGCCTGGCCCTAAGGTCCTGAACCTTTACCAAGGGAAGCCTGAAACACTGTCTAACCGTATCAATTTCTATTCCCAGAAATGTGAGAACCTGCGAAGGCCCCTCCGTCTTCTCATGTGCCAATGGCACCCCCAGCTCCTCAGCCATATTAATGAAGGTGTCCAGCAGGTGGGCGCACCGTCCAGACCCCACCGGCCCACAAAACAAAAAATCATCTAAATAGTGCGCCGTGTCGCGACAATGCGCCCGGCGCCGTACCTCCCATTCAAGAAAGGAGCTGAAAGTCTCAAAGGCAGCACAAGAGATGGAGCACCCCATCGGTAAGGCGCGATCCATGAAAAACTTTCCGTCAAAAGCAAACCCGAGGAGCTCAAAGTCCTCTGGGTGCACTGGGAGCAGTCTAAAGGCAGACTTAATATCGCATTTAGCGAGCTCCGCCCCCACCCCACACTTGCGTACCATCTTAACCGCCTGATCAAACGAAGTATATTTGACAGAACAAAGATGCTCTGGGATCGCATCGTTGACTGACTTACCCTTAGGGAACGACAGGTGATGAATTAAACGAAATTCCCCTGCCGCTTTCTTGGGAACTACCCCTAACGGGGAAACCCTCAACCTAGGAACTGGTGGAGAATCGAAAGGGCCCAAAACTCTCCCTTCCGCACACTCCTTCTGAATCTTAGCTCTAACAATGTCTTCCTTACCTAACACTGAACGCAAATTATCCGAATGAAAAGAGGAACGAGGACCAACAACTGGGATCCGAAAACCATAAGTAAACCCCTGCAACAGATACCGGGCCTCACGAGCCTTGGGATAAGCCCGTAACAGTCCCTCAAGGACCCTCAGTCTTATTGGACTGGGGCCCTTTACCAGCAGACTGCTGGCTACCACCGCCTGATCCACCGAACTTCCTACCTCCAGAGCCCTGTCGGGACTTGGGACAGGCCGTGTAGGAGTGGGGGCCTGAACAGGACGGGCACTCGTGCCTAAACCTACAGGGTTTACGGCTGCAGCCTCCTTTAAAGGCGAACTCCCAGCACAGCAGCCGGGGTTGAACCTGCTGCCCCGCGTTAGCGCGGGTGCTGGGGGTTGAGGAAGAGCGCTGAACAATATGACCGCTGTCTGACCGGTCACCCACACTAGGCCTCGCAGGGGACATCACCGAAAGCCACAATTGCTGATGAATGCGATCCCAGGGAAGGGCCGGATTCATGGCAGCACGCATACGGAATTCCTCGTCGTATTGCATCCATGCCCCTCCAAGGAAGCCCGTATATCCTTTGTAAATAATATCTAAATACTGGAACAAAGGAGCCGCCTTATGTGGCTGTGCCCTCGCTAACACCCCCGCATAAATCAAGAACCCAGGGAGCCAATTGCCCCAGGTTCTATCGACCTTCCTACGCTTTAGCCTTTCTTTGTCACGGTCATCCAAATCGTCTTTGTCCTTCTTCTCCAGCTCTCTGAAGAGAAGGGAAAAGACGTCCACATAGTCCCCTTTCAATATCTTATCACGTGTCGCTTGTGTCAGGTGATCACCCAGGGGAAGGGCTACATCGCCAAATGGCAGGGCACTAAAAGGAACATTGCCGTACGCCAAAGCTGGAAACGGGTAATACCCCCACGGACCAGCCATCATCCCAGGCCAGCCAAAAGGCTGCCCACCTGCCAGGTTTGCCGAAGGTACAGATGAGGGCAGCGAAGCAGCTCCAAAACCCTGACCTGACCAATGTGGCTGCGCTAGAGGAGGCCAAGCTGGGGAGAACTGGGGGGGAACCCCCGAGCTAGCACCCTGAGCTCCACCAAGAGGCCCTTGACCACAGGACCCCCAAGGCCAGGGGAATCCTGTTTGTGTAGGTGCAGCCTTACCAAGGTCCTCTTCAGGCTCCACCGCCAAGGCCACGGGTGCCGCAACCACTTCAGCTCCCTGATCAGCTTCGTCAGCCGCTGCACCAACTTCCTGAGTCGAAGACATCTGAGCAGAGCCAGCCGCACCTGTCGCTGAACCTTCCAAAACAGATAAACGCATAAGAATTTCTCTGTTCACCGCATCCCTGGAGGCCAGGCGCCTAGACCTCTTCCTACCTCCACCGTCCCCCGAAGGAGCAGGCACCCCCTTGGCCGACTCAAGGGCCTGCAGCCGACGCAGGATGTCCTCCTGCCCCAAAACATCGGCCTCATCCTCAGATGAAGAAATAACAGGAGGGGGCCGTTTAGGGGGCGGACGTTTAGCTCGCTGTTTACCCTTAGAAGGGCCACTACCTTTCTTAGGAGGCATGGCCAGCCCTGTGCCCCAAGCAACAGTCTTATAAAGTGTCCTAACGCACCCAGCCAGCCAAAAGGCACTGTGGCCGGATAGCCAATGGGTATCAGGGAATACCAAAGGAGGGAGCCACCCTGACTCACGGCTTCAAAATGGCCACCCGATTCAGCAGACTGGGAAAGGCCCCTCAAAATGGCCGCCCTGTAACCAGGCAACCGGGGGGGGGGGTTAAGGGAAGAAAGAGGGGGGGGGGCAAAGACGACTACCCCAACACCCCCTTCAAACAACACCACCCGCAAGGCGTAGAAGGGCCTATGGAGCAAGGAAGCACGGGCAGGCCTGACTCTAGCAACCACTGCACCCCCACTCCCGGCCGCCAACCCCGCTGCGATCCCTGGCCGAGAAAAGGCAGCCGCCCGCGCCGACAAACACGGCCCCCGCCGCGATCCCTCCGGGCAAAGGCCAACAGCCGCCCAGAAAATTGCCGCCGGGACCGCCACCGAGGCAAACGCCGCGGCCTCCGCCGCGCCGCGAGGACCTCCGACGGGGCCGCCGCCGAAAAGCCTCCACAGCTGCCGCCGATCCGCTGCCGAGGCTGCCGCACCACAGACGCGCCGCCGCCGAGGCCTCCGCACCGCCGACGAGGCTCCTGCACGGCCGCCTAGGCAGAGCTCGCAGCGACCCACTCGCCGAGCTCTTTCCCGGGCGACTGACGCCGGCGGGGGAGCGGAGCAGCCTAACGGCTAGCAAGCTCCGCCCCCGCGCAATCCCCGTATGTCCGGGGAAAGCGCGCCTTCTCTTCCTCCTTCCGAGGAGGCAAATGACGACCCCCCGCCCCACAGCCAGGCTGGCGGCAGAAAGGGTCGCTTTCTAACTTTGACCACAGCTTTTCATAGTTGTTCTTAAATAAATCTATATTCTTCATTGTTAACTCTATTCCCAGGTATTTTGTCTTTTGAACCACTTCACAATTTGTAACATTCCTTAACTCCACCTGTTTCTTTTTCATCATATTTTTACAGAGCAGTTTAGATTTTGTTTTGTTAATAAAGAACCCTGCCAGATCTCCAAATTCTTTTATTTTATCTAACAATAGCGGTAGTGTCTGGACTGGTTCTTCCACTATAAACATCACGTCATCTGCAAAAGCTCTGAACTTGTAGGAAAAACCTCTAAGTCATGCCTTTGATACTGTCGTCTTCCCTTATCTGCCTTAATAGTATTTCTATTATAATAGTATAACAAACAGCAATGGAGAAAGTGGACATCCTTGTCTTGTACCTTTTCTTACTTCAAATGTTTCTGTCAAGTCACTATTTATACACAGTGATGCTCTTTGATATTTATAAATAGCTTTCACGGCTTCTATAAATTCTTGTCCCAATTCCATCTTTTCCATTGTTAAAAACATTAAAATTCCAATTTAAATTGTCAAAGGCCTTCTCCACATCCGCAAAGAAAAAGCCCACCTCCTTTTCAGAGTGTTTGTCATAATATTCAATGGCATCCATCACAACTCTTAAATTGTCCCTAATTTGCCTACTAGGTAAAAATCCAGCTTGTTCTTTTCCCACAAAGTCCATTAAGAATCTCTTCAGCCTTTCCACTAAAATTCTTGCAAAGATTTTCTAATCATTATTTAATAATGATATGGGTCTGTAACTCTTAACATCTGTTAAATCTTGCGACTCCTTTGGAATTAATGAAATATATGCTTCATTCCACGTGTTTGGTAGTCCTTTTTTCTTCATAATCTCATTCATCAGCTTTTGTAGGGTCTGCACCAGATCTTTTTTCATTATTTTATAAAATTTTGCTGAAATTCCATCTGGACCTGGTGCTTTCCCTACTTTAGTTGACTCTATGGCTTCTGAGATTTCTTCTTCAGTAATTGGAGCATTTAAAATGTCTTTCATAGTATCCGAAATCTTAGGTAGTTTTGCCTTCTCCAAATACCTATCTATTTCCTCTGGATCTGTTATCCTTTTTTGAAACAGTTTGGCATAATACTTGTAGAAAGCTCTTTTTATACCTTGATGTTCTATTAGCTCTTTCCCTTCCTCCACTATCTTGCCAATTGCTTTTTTCTGCCTTTTTTTCTTCAATTGCCAAGCTAAATACTTCTCTGGCTTATTTGCCCCTTCAAAGGATTTTTGCTGTAGACTCTTTAGTTTCCATTCTAACTCTCTGTTTGCAAAAGCCCTCAGCTGCTCCTGTAATATCCTAATTTCTTGAAATATTTTTTTCTTCCCTGGCCTTTTCTTTAATTCTTGTTCCTTCTTGGCTATTTTTTCCTGTATCTCTTGGAATTTCTTTTCCCTTTTTTCCCTTTCTTTACTGTTCAAAGTAATCAGAATTCCTCTCATCATTGCTTTATAAGCATCCCAGACCGTATGTATTGGTACTTCCTGCCCAATGTTATATTGAAAAAAATACTTTGTCTCCCTTTGAATGAATTCCATGTACTCTTGACTCTGAAGAAGGTCTTCATTTAGTCTCCACCTAAATTTTTTGTGTCCCATCGAGGCTTTCCATATTATTGGATTATGATCTGAACTCACCTTTGGCATCATCTCTATTTTCTTTGTCAATAAACTTATATCCTTGGGTGTGTCAGGCTGTGGCACAGCCAGAGTCTCCCAGTTAGCCAGAGTCTACCTTCTTCCCTTCTGCAAGAAGCCAAGGTCTCTTGATTTTTATTTGAAAGACAGCATTCAGGCCCACAGGTCCACACTCCAGAACCAAGATAGTCCTGGCTGAACACACTCTTTGTTAGGAATGAGTTACAAAATGAAATTTGTTGCACATCAAACCTTCTGTTCCCAGCCTCCCCCCAGAGTTCACATTGCTGGGCGCTCTTCTGTGGGAAAGCTGGTTCGTCAAGGTCGACTCTGAAGAAAAACAGAGAAGACGCAGCATCCTCTCCCATGGAAAGTGCGGTCATGGCACAGCTAGACCTGGAGGGAGAGAAAGACTAAACAACTACACAGTTTAACATGGCGGAACTTAGGTCAGGTCCATGACTCAGTAACTTTAGAACAAAGACATAATTCTGTAGAACATAACTTTGGTCAGGTTAAGAACCCTGAATATGACAGATCCTGACAGGTTGCCCAAATCATATCAATTCTTGAAAATGACTGATGTCTTGCAGAATAAAACATAAAATCTTTTATTTTAGGATTCCATTTTCTCCATATATGTTCCAAATTTTCTTGCCTTGTCAGCTCAAAAAAAGATTTTGGTAACTTCCCTGTTTTAGTTTGAGCTGACTTTGACTGTCTGTCTAACTGCAGATTAACAACTCCATTAAAGTCTCCAGTCATTAAAATTTGGTCATAGGAGTATTGGTCTAATTTTTGAATTAACTCCTTGTAAAAATCATCTTTAGCCCCGTTAGGCGCATAAATTCCTAAAACCAAAGTCTTTTTAAAATTCAGCATTATTTCTACCGCCAAATATCTTTCATCTTTGTCTTTAAAAATTAATTTTGGATCCAATTCTTCTTTTACATATATCACAATCCCTCTTTTCTTTTGTTTTGCAGAGGCAAAAAATTCTTTTCCTAATTGTCCATTTTTAAGAAATTTAAAATCTTGCTCTTTAATATGTGTCTCTTGCAGACATATTATATTACAATTTTGTTTCTTTAGCCAATGAAAAATTGCTTTACGCTTCTGAGGTGAGTTTAGTCCATTGACATACCAAGAAATCAATTTATACTCCATAGTGTTATTTTTTAAAGGTTCCAGGAAAGTCTCTTTGATTGTCAAGCAGGAACACTGTCATTTCAGGTCTTGACTTAATGCTGACTCTTGCAGATTGAAAATGGAAGCTCAAACCTTCAGGTATTTCCCACCTATACCTGATATTCTTCTCCCTCAGTTTTTCAGTTAGTTCTCTATATTTCTTTTGTTCTTGAAGTATCTTTTTGGGAAGTTATTTCATAATTCTGATTCTGCTCCCTTCCATTACCAAAGGGCTGGCATAATGTTTTCTCAAAATTTCCTCTCTCATTCTTTTAGTTGTCAGTTGTACAATCACATCCCTTGGTAAATTCTTCTGTTGTGCATAGCTAGAATTCACTCTATATACTAAATCCAAGTTTACTTCTATTTCTTCTGGCTGCTTTTTTAAAAAATCTGCCAATATAGCAATCATTTGCTCTTGCACATTCTGCATTGTATTCTCTGGTACTCCCCTAAATCTCAACTAATTTCCGTGACTTTACACTCCATCACTGCCACATGCTCTTGGAGTCTCTGGTTTTCCTCTTTTAAACTGGTAGTCTTTTGCTCCACCTCTTGCACTGTTTGCATTGTTGTTTGCAGCTCTTTCTTCATTTCATCTATATTCTTAGATAGCTCTGTCACCTCTGCCTTTATGAACTCTTTCATATTTTTAATCAGGTTTTCTTCCAATTTTTGAATAGATTGGCCTATTTCTTTATCACTGTCCAACACTTTCTTTTCTAGCGCATCCATCGCATTCTGCCAGTCCTGTTTGTCCCTATCCGCTTTTTTTGCCATACTTGGACTGATCTTTGTGCCGCCCCAAGTCTCGGCTCTCTTTCTAAGCTCCGTCTTTAAAATCAACCTTAATTTCTGCTTTGAACCAATCAGTCTTTTAATTTTATAAAATTATCAAATTTGCCCTCACCAAAATGTCAGGCGCAATTTCTCTATGGTAGATTCCTCTCTCCTTTTCCCTTCTTGAAATGGCTGGCATTCACTTTCTCTTGACCTCTCCTCCCCTCCATCTCGCGATCTTTCCCCGCTTTCTCTTCCGTGATCTTCCTCGTTTTCAACACTTCCTTCACAACGTCCTGTGTTGACTCCCCTCTAGGCAAGGATTCACTGTTCTCTATGTCCTTCACAGTCTCACAATATTTGCTCCATTTCCTCTTTCGCGCTCCCTCCCCTTTCTCACCACCACTATCTCCTCAAAAACCACAGGTATGTGTAAATAATTCTGTTCTTTCTTCTTTAATACTTTAAAAATCCACCAAATTCTCCCAATTTTTCCTTGATTGCCTTCCTCCTGTTTTCTGCAACCAGCTCGATAAGTTAGTTTCACTTTTTACTGGCTTTTTCTTTCCGTTTCCCCCCCCCCAAAAAAGTAGATAGTAATCTTTACCTTCTTTTGTTCCTTTTGGGTTATTCATGCTGCTTCTTACGTTCAAAGTAGATCAAGTCCGATACTGAAGCCTGGATTCTGGCAGCCTTATGCCAAATTTTGACTCAAAAGAGCTCTGCAGAGATTGTAGCTTGCCCTTCTCTGAGGGGACCTCAAGGCGCCAGGATAAATCCTTTATTCAGAACCTCCCCCGGTGCTGAGATCACTCATTCTCAGGGTCTTGTAGCATCCCAGACCCTCTCCTGCCTGGGGAGGGGTGGCTGCAGGTAATCAGTGCACCTGGCCAGCCCAAACAGTCACTCTTGATTGCCCAGCTCCCTGGGCAACGTCAGGTCACCATCATTCCAAACCGGAAGTCCAAACCACCACGCTTTTAAATTACTCTGTAAATTTCGTACTTATACATGAATTCTATTTCTGGTTAAGTAAAATACTTCTTTCTTCTAGAATAAATGATCCCTTTATCCACGTACTGACCATTCTTTCATATCATATGATACTACTATGTAGTAAAGACATCTTATTCAATGAATCATACTGAGAGAGAAGCAAGAATTTTTGGTGACAGCAAAAATCGAAAGGAACACTAAGAAAATAATGGAGGCAGCACAAAGGGGGCAAAATGTAACTAAAGTCCTTCATTATTTAAGGGAGGCCTCAGATATTTTCCATATGAAAATGAATGTAAACAAAAAGCCCCACTTATACTGAAGGCTTTCTTCAGTATGCCAGTTGTTTTCCCTTTCCTCAGCATCATTTGTGATAAATTAATTTTTAAAACGAACTCATTTCCCATGCATTTTAATATCTAAAATTTCACAAACAGCTATTGAAAACCAAATTTATTGAATATATATTTTAAAATATGACAGAAGAATCCCATATCCATTTATTTTTGGTAGAGCAATAAGTGAATAGATAGAGAAAGCACCAAAAATACTATCAAAGTCTGATCCATTGACACAGGCAATAGACTGAGACAATAAATTGAGGCAATAGATTATATTTGAATATAAGGATATTGTTCCTCTGTTCTTTGTATTTTAATTCCAATTCTTGTATTTGCTTATCAAGCTATAATGCATGCTAAACATAGAGTTTATAAACCTTCCCCCATTGCCCTATTATTAAAAATTATCTCTACATAATCTCTACATAAATTTCACTCTTGATAATCATGAATATGTATTGATTATCTCTTTCACATTTATTGCTAGCTGCTCACTCTGTATTTCCCTTATCAATTTAATCCCCATACAAATTGATATTTATTATATTCAAGTTCTTCAATTTTTTCACAGATAATTTATTAAATAACATAAAAACAGCCTTGTTGAATCAGAATAGTGGTCCATCTAATCCAGCATCCTGTGTTACACTGTGGACAACCATTTATTCTAGGAGGTCAACAAGTCAACGAAGCCAAAGGCCTTCCATTTATATTGCCTCTTCGCACTTTTATTCAAAGGTTTATTGCCTCTGTATATGGAAGTTCCTTTTGTCACCATGGCTACTAGCCCCAGATGCACAGGTCCTCCATTAAATTATCTAACCCTCTTTTAAAGCCATCTTTGGCAGTGAATTCCACATTTTATTAATTTGGTAAGTAAAGAAGTATTTCTGTTTGTCCATCTGAACCTGTTTCCCATTAATTTTATTGTTGCCCCTGAGTTTTGGTATTATGGGAGTTCTGTGATTATACTTAATGCTATACACTTTCTGTACGTGATTCATGATTTTATAAGTCTGTTCCCCCATTCCTCAGTTGTTTTTCTCTTAGACTGAAAAGTCCCAGACTCCTTAACCTTTCCTCATAGGAAAGGTGCTTCATTGCTATCTTCTGCACTTTTTTGAGCTCTGCAATATATCCTTTGAGAAATGGTGACCAGAACTGTAAGCAGTACAGAACTAAATTCAGGAATTCTTTTCCTGACATCCCCAGCATGGTATTTATTTTTACACTGTGGCCGCACATTGAGCTGACATTTTCATCAAGCTATCCAGTACAACCCCTCTCAGTCTCAGCCAGTTCAAACTCCATCAGCATATATTTCAAATTAGGATTTTTTATTCCACTATGCATCACCTTACATTCATCTACAATGAGCTTCATTTATCACATCATTGCACACTCCCCCAGTTTAGAAAGTTTCTTGTAAAGCTCTTCACAATCTTTTTTTCCCATCATGAATAATTTGGTATCATCTGCAAGCTTGGCCACTACACTGCTCACCCTAATTTCAAATAATTTATGAACAAATTAAGTAGTACCAGACCCAGTACTGATCCTTATGGGATTCCATTGCTACCTCACTGTTTTACCTGACTGCAGGCAATTTACATAAAAATCAACTATCAATATGTATTTCATGAAAATTTGTGTTTTCACCTCTCCCTGATGAAATCTATCATTTATTTCTCCTTTACGCTTCCTAATTTTAACTAATTTGCAGTCTATAAAAAGTGTATGTAAAATGCCATCATTCACAGACAACTCATGGCAACCCTACAGGGTTTTAAAGGCAAGAAACAAACATAGGTGGTGTGACATTGCCTACCTCTGTGTAGTGATTCTGGACTCTCTTAGTGGATGCCCATCCAAATACTAACAAGGGCCAGCCCTTCTTAGTTTCTGAGATCTACTATTACCTTATTTAACAATTGCTAAGTCCTTTGACCTGAATAGCTCAGGCTAGCTTGATCTTGTCCGATCTTGAAAGTAAGGAAATCCTGGTTAGAGATGGGCACGAATCAGAAAAAAATGAACCGTGTGGTTCGTTTGTCGCATTTCACAAACCACGAATTTTCATGAACCTGCCCTGGTTCACTAACTGGTTCGTTTTGGTCCATGAAAATGTCACATCCAGGTCAGTAAATCATCACTTCTGGATCAGCAGAAGGTCACTTCTGGGTCAGCAGAAAGTCTGCAGGAAGTCCATCACCTGTTGCCTAGGAAACTGATTGATCAGCGCCAGGCTGTCTGCAGTGATGAACCAAAAAACTGAACCAAACAAACCAGCCTAAATTTTTTGTCGGTTCATTAGAAATGGGCTCTGATGAACCGCCAGTTGGTGAACCACAAACCATCTTGGTTCATCATGAACTTTGGTTTGTATTTCAGTTCATGCCCATCTCTAGTCCTAATTCACTATGCAGAGGCAAGCAATGGCAAACCATCTCCAAATGTCTCCTTTCTTGGAAAACCTTGTGAGAAATGGATTTAATGGAAGAAATTTTATGTACCTTATGTGCCTTCTATCACTGTTATGCACTTTTACTATTCTCAGGAACTAATGTAGTATTTGTAATGCACCCTGCAAGAAGATGAGACTTGAAACAAAAGACCAAAGCAGAATGTATGTTATACATGTAAATCACTGTAAGAAGTAAGATCAAAAGTGAAGCTTCCTACCAGGTAGATTGCGCTTAATAAGCACCTGCTTGTTTCCTGACACCTGTTCCTTACTGTATACAGAAACCCCTTTGTGAAACTGTCCATGCAAAATGTTGCAACGAAAGCTAGCTAGATTAGCAACATCTCTCAAGGCTGAGAGAGGAAACCACAAAGAAGAGAAGCGGTACTGAATGTAACTATAAGTATATTCCAAGGGAAGGAGAGCAATTCTCTCCCTCGGAACCCAGAGAAATATTCTCCGCTTGAAGCCCACAAGGTTGCCAGAAGCGACATCGGGGTACCTTTACTAAATGTTACATAGACCAAAGGAATGGGCATGAATGAGAAGCCTATGAAAGAGATGTGTGAGAAAGGAAGGAAGATGCTCCTTCCAGAGATAAAACCAAGGACAGATAAGATAAAGAAATAGCCGTCGGGTAATGCTGTAACTATGCTGTTGACCTAACTTGTTTCTTCCACTCAAAATACCCTTAGACACTTGTATCATGAGAGGTGGTCATCCACTTGAGCCAATGGGGGCCACTGTGTTTTCTGAGCCAATAGAATAACAAGTATTATAATTAACCAAAAGGTATTAATTGCTTTGGACTGCTATTGTAGCTTTGATGAGCGTTGGGCATGAGGGTACCTTTTACTCTTTGTGTAACCAGCATTCTTCTATTGTTTAATAAACAGTTATAGATTGCTTCATCTGCAGGACTCTGCATCTGTCTCTTATTATGTTTGGCTAAAGGGACATTCGAGGTACCAGTTGTGTACTACAACCCTAAGGAGTCCCCTTAAGTTGGCTGTGGCAGAAAGGGGCTAAATTAGACATGATGCCACCCATGGATCTGACCCGTGGATGTTTTGAAGTGATTTTAGAATGTTCTTATGTTTTTTCTTATGATACACTTATTATGCTTCCTGTGTTATGATTGTTTAAAATTGCACATGTTGTATTCCCCGCTCCCCCCCCCCCCGCGCACCCCCAAGAATACTTTTCATTCTGTTGGGTGGTTAGAAGTGAAGAAATACTTAAAGAACATCATTCATCAGCACTGTCTGCTTAGTAACCAAGGAACTGGATGTACATATTCTTTATTTTCAGACACTAAAGCTAGACCATGGAAAAGACAATTGCTTCTCGAAGCAGACACAATGTTTGCTTACTAAAGAAGGTTGGCTGTCAAGAAGACTAATTTGACTAAGGAAATTAATTGTCACAGACAGCAGAAACGGGAGGACGTTTAACTTAACACAATTATAAAAGCTTTCTTTTTCTCACAAAGATTTTTAGAAATATTTTGATCATTTGAATATTATCTTTACTGTGCCAAATTACATCGACTTGCTCTAACTTTTGTTGTGAACTGGCATGCTTTCTGCCTGCTGTTTTAAGGATACTACTGGATGTAGAAACTGACATAAAGAAAGAATGAAATATTGATTTTGAGCTATTAGTATTAACTTTCATTATTTGATCCATTCATAGCAAACCATTTATAATTAAACACAAAAATGTAAGGGTCAAAAAGATAACTAAGGTAAATGATTTTTGGTTACTAATTTTTTTATATGACAGGTTGATTTTTAGGAATGGATTTTAAAAAAAATAATGTGTTAAATAATCCTTTTAAAATAAGAAACATTGCTAAATTATCTCAGCATTTTTTTCAGTACATACCTCAGTATTAGATAAATAGATATTCAGGTTCAGATGTTTCGATTCAGATGTTTTGATTCTGGATAGCAGCTTCGGATACTGTTAGATTCAGTGTTGCTCTAAAGCCATAGAAATAGTTCTCTAGAGACATCTAAATTATATAACTGAAGGTACTCTATGTCGGTCTATCTTTGAAAAGGTTTCAGAAATTTTAGCTGCTTCAAACTGTGCCTAGCACAGTGTTGATGTAGTAGGCTAAATGAACACCTAATACTAGGACTGCAAAAACTTTACTGAGTTCAAGTCAGTTTGCATGTCCATACAAAATGCTAATATTGACCTCTGTCAGTTCAGTTCTCAGACTGCACAGGTGCAAAAACAGCCTGAAGCTGCAACATATAAGCTACAATTGTGGCTTATTTACAAGGTCATCTCCTGGAGTACAAGCAGCTACTATATAAACAGAAAGGCTAACATTTGAGCCAATTTCAAAACAGCATTGAGACAATGAAGGACTCCATTCACAGGTTAACAAAGAATCTAATTGTAGTAAATTTGCACAGTGATCAGACCCAGCATCAGCTGTCAGACCTGGGGCTTCTGGTGGAGCCCACTGTTGCTGACCCTCGATGGTCCTCTCATACCATCTGTCCATGTGCTCTTCCCTGCCCATTCTCTTGCAAATGCTACCACCCATGATTTCAGCTTCCCAGCATTGGTGGGAAGTACTTGCAGGAGGTACATCACCGCAGCCCTCCTGGTGGCCACAGCAAAAAATACTATCTGCACACAACAACCAGTGATGTCAGGGAAAGGGCATGAATGTATTGCAAATGGCTGTGAGTGAGGGTGGTGAGAGGGCTTGTGAATAAAGAAAGGATGCATACTCAGAGAGAGAGGCACAAAGGTTGATGATTCGTTCTAAGGAAAAGTATGAGGACACCTAGTGGCGGGCAAAAAGGTGCTCAGGAACCAGCACTACTGGCAGTTGTGTTCCCATTAAAGTTATTGTCATCTCTGTGTACAGTTGCTGAGGATTTCATCCCAACTGGGGGGTGGGTATAGATGGGAATGTATTTCCATTTAAATGAATGGAAATGAGAACTGAATTGACTAGCCACCTTGAATCCTTGAAGAACAACAGAACAAATATATTCCAGAACAGAAGATGTCAAACCTAAATAACATTTCTATTGAAATGGAAGAGATCTGACCATGATGAAGAAAATTATTGAGGGTTATATAACAGCCAAGCTTTTCTGACAAAATATATCCTATTATTGTACTGACAACCTTGGAGAAAGGTGGGGAAAGAGTTACTAGAGAAAAAGTCAGGGAACATACAAATCCTCTCCATTATTTACATTGTTATTGAATATGAAAGAGAGTTAATATGAAATATTGTACAGTTGGTAGCCTTAGCCACCTTCATTTAATACCATCTATAAAACTATCCCATTTCAGGCTTTGAATTTGAGATCCATTTAGTAGCAGTCTCTGCCTTTTTTACTATATTAACTGTTTTTGCTTGGTTGTGATGGCGTTTTCCCCTTCCTTGCTTAGGACAATGTGTTTGTATGTGCCCTTCCTCCTGACAATTATAACAAGTGATCACTCCCTTCCTAAATGGTGTTGGTGTGTCCTGCATCACTGGGTAGGTTTTTGGTGGTTCAGCTTTCCTTGAGGGGCCCCAAACCTTGTTTTTCTTAATGGGCAATTGGAATAAATTTCCTCCTGTGTCCCCTTCAGTTTCATCCAGTAAAGTGGCAACTTCCTCTATTGTTTTAAGCTTCTTGTCCCTTAGGAACCATCTTTACTGTGAAGGAACTTGTATGTGGATCTGCTTTTATCCCATCAAATTCTTTACTTCTTTACTTCCCTCAACACATCTATTCAAGGCTCTATCTAAACGACATCCTAATTGTGAATAGGCTTTCTATTTATCTCTCTGAAAGTCTTTCTACTTATTCTGCTGTCAGAATTAATTCTGACCTTTTCTTTAAATAGCTGGTAGTTTGAGGTTTCTTCATACCTCATTTCTGCATAGATTTCACTACGCCCTCCACAGATTTGTAAATGCAAATAAAGCATTCTAGCTTCATCAGGAATTTGTAAATCTTTCCGTGTTCTCTCAAACAAAAAAAGCCTCCACATTATCTTCCTATTGATAATGGGAGAATTTTGTTCTACTGAGATTTCCTCACTCCTATGTGAAACTGATACTTCTGCCCTTAACTGTATTTCTCTCATCTTTAAAGCATACATTTCTTTTTCATGTTCTCTGTTAGCTTCTCTCTCTCTCTCTCTCTCTCTCTCTTGCTGTGCACTCTCAGCCATTTCTTTTTCTGCTTCGATTTTGGCTAACTGTTGTTCTTTCTCTGCTTTGATTCTTTTCAGTTCAGCTTTCATTCTCATAATTTCCAACTCCTGACTAGAATTATCAGCAACCACTTCTTGTGCCTGATTGCCTCCCTATTCATTCATTTAGGGCCAGGCTACAAGTGACGGATGACACTTGAATGGCAAGCAGATTGAGTGGAGTGCAAGTGGAGAGCAAGTGAACAGAGAGAAATACACTTGCCGTTCAAGTGTCATTCGTCACTTGTAGCTTGGCCATTAGAAGCCATTTCTGACAGGAATTTTACTGTAATTGTTCACAGAATAATAAGGTACAGTAAGATACTATTGTTGTTTTGTGGTGGGACCAACTTGTTGTGGGTTTTCTATTCAGATCACACAGGTGCCACCAATTATGATTGAAGCCCCACTCACACCCCCATTGGAAGGCAGATTTTCCCTCCAAAATGGTCAAGATTGCTTGATGTGGTTGGGCAGCCTCTGGTAGTGTGTCTCTGGATACAATTTAAAGTTCCTTTTGTCTCACACTTATTCCAGTCTAAATATATGGTAGGGGAGAAGCAAGAGACCATGTCTTCTTTAAATGAAATGGCACTAGAGGCTGAGTATAGTTCAAAAATAAACCGCAGGTTTATTAAACAGGCAGGGTTGGCATATAGGTAGGCAGGGAACATAAAGCTGAGGTAAATTTTTATTGTAGAAGAAAATACTTCACAAGCATTAGGCAAAACAATTAAAGCTTAGTTTCAGTAGGTACAGATCTTGAAAGTGAGAGGTTAGTAGTTTCAGACAGCATTCTTTTAACAACAACAACATTTGATTTATATACTGCCTTTCAGGACAACATAATGTCCACTCAGAATGGTTTAAAAAGTATGTTATTATTATCCCCACAACAAAACACCCTGTGAGGTGGGTGGGTCTGAGAGAGCTCCAGAGAGCTCTGACTAGCCCAAGGTCACCCAGCTGACTTCAAGTGGAGGAGTGGGGAATCCAACCTGGCTCTCCAGATTAGAGTTCTGCACTCTTAACCACTACACCAAACTGGCTCTCTTTTCCCTTTACTCCAGACCTAGGGTCTTCCTCAGAGCCACCCCCCATTTCAGACACTGGGCAGGAATTCTTCTTCTTCAAAAGACATAACCCTGATTGCTTGACTGAACGGGAGTTTCCTTTTACTGTCCCCTTCCTCTGCCAACAACACACTCCCAATTCTAACTTGTCTGTGTAAATTAGTGCTGGCTTTCACACTTTAGTTCCTTAGTCTTCTTTAAATCTAAAGCTGTCCCAGTTAGGGCAGACTTTTCCTATTTCCTCACATAAGGGATTACTAGTCTGATCCTTGTCAGTCTCCTAATGCCAATTCTTACAACAATTCTTTCAGCACCAGTTGTTACCTTTTCACTGGTCAATCACAGAGAGGGGGGAAGAAGCCTGGCAATCATTCTCCGTTCAGGCAGTAATTTAACCCTTTCTCTTCCACTCTCTGGGTGCTGCACTTAGTAAATCTTTCATTTAAAAGCCCATTCCATCATAATGCTAAATTCCTGACACTCGGTCTTAAAAATCTGGAATAGTGCAGAGAAAGATGCAGACAATTTGCAAAGCAAGTACTTAGTGATGAAACTGAAAATAAAAAAAAAGAACAGTAGCATATAAATGTGCTAAATAAAAGAAAGCAATTCAGTTGTAGAACTGATCTTATCCAGAAGCTCTACCCTTTTTTGGAATGTAAATAATTTTTTTAGCTGAATTTATCCATGGACCTGAAGTTGGTCAACTCTTCTTACAACTAGGATTGTGCTGGATGGTTTCTATAGTACTTTTTTACTCTCACCAACAACTTGACTCAGTTATTTCTACATTATTTGAAACCATGTACAAAAGCAATGAAGTACCAGGGGGTGGGGAGAGTATTAATATATTTTATTGTCCTCTGCTTCCTTAAATTCTTTTTATGACATTAATAAACTCATTTAGCAGATGGAACTGAATTCAAGGCATGAGAAACCTTCCAGAGTAAATTTTTTATTAACTCTAATTATGCCTACAGGTGAAGAAATAGCTAAGTGACTCTAGCTCTCCTGCTGTTTAATTTTATCTAAGGAACCGTGACTCCTTTAACAAGTCCTTTTAGGAAAGGACAAAGATATTTTTTCTCTTTCATTGAGTAACATAGGATAGAATGAAGCCATTAAACATCATCTAATACACCACACAAATACACAAAGAAAATATTGTGCTGAGAGCAAATGCAAGACAAGCAAAAGGATAGAGAGATAAAAGGAGCTGGAGTTCTTGGCTTCACATTATGCATTCTTACCTGATTTCCCTGCCAGAATTCACTCCCCTTAAAGTAGATTTTGTAAACTGGTTTTAGCAGTTCTAATTGAATTGAGCAGGAAGAAAATATGATTTGAGTATCGACTCTTGATTCCTTGAACGATAATTTACTGGAGGAAGAAATGGAACCCGAATCTAATGTAGATATTATATTCCTTATAATGGGATGCATCCAGAGTTTAGATCTCCTATGGTTTGCCTAGGCGTGCGGGCTTCTAATTCCTACTTACTCAGTGAATCTCTTTTAACCTTCAGTGCCTGTTACAGACATTGATTGATTAAGTCTTTCAGGACTCTCAAGAGACAAAAAGACTAAGACTATTCTCATTTTACAGATGGATAAATTTGATTTGACTAATAAGTTCAGTAATGTGCCTTCAGGCAACAGAAGGAGAGAACCCGTTCCATCTTTGTACAACTTTCTTTGTTACAAGTAGTAGATGAATGCATGAGATGTATAGGATTATATTGTGAAGTCATTCTGTTGCTCTGCTCTCAGTACCAATAATTCCAACCATGATTACTTTTATTTATTTTATCCCATTTTTCTCCCCAATGGGGACCCAAGACAGCTGATAACATTGTTCTCTCTTCCATTTTATCCTTACAACAAAAATCCTGTGAGTTAGGTTAGACAGAAAGAGAAATTGGCCCAAGTTCACCAAGTGAACTTTTGGCAGAGCAGGGATTCAAAACCCTTCCAGATCTTAGTCTCACAGTGTCTACTATGCCATGCTGACTTTCACTATGCTGTTGTTTACATTGACTAAACTGTAGCAATTAGAAGAAGTTGCTACTGTTATAGTAAAGCATTATTGAAAGTCATCTTCTTAACTTAGGCCTTTTCAAGTTGTGACCCAATAACTATATATTGTGGTTTTGAGTGTACTTGATAAACCTCCAGTGTTTGCGGTCATGAACAAGAAACAGCAAGAGGCAGTTTACTGAACTCTTGGACACCTACTTCCTTGACATACACTTGCTTGTTTATTGTCAGGCTCACAGGTTGTACAGCCCTGCCCTTTCTATAGGTAAGTATGTCACTATCAATTAAGAGGGCTTAGTTTTGACCAGTGTTATTTCAGAAGAGGTAAATCTTGTAAATTATGGACATAATCACGCAGTCATCTCTTCTATGACAACTTTCATTAGTACTGAATATGAACCCTGAGAACCACATGAGATTTTGGCAGTGTCGTCATACTGGGCAGTGTGTGTGCAGCCATTTTATGGCAAACAGAATGAGCATAAAATAATGACTGGCTCATCCAATGATATATGCATGTTCACTTTAAAGTGTGTAAGGTTCTTCATGCATAGAAGTGTATACATGTAAGACTTTTCTCACTGTGATCAGAAACACTGCTTTTTCAGATTTCCTAGTCATACACAGAGGATCCTCTACGCCTTCAAATGAACACCCTTAGTTCAGGGGCAGAGCTTGTTCCTGTAATCATGAAAAACATTAAAAAGGAAAACATAATGTGGAAGCAGTATGTGAAGTCTAAGAGCTAAGCTACAAGTGACGCCTGACACAGGTTGGGCACTTGTCAGCTTCCCTCAAGTTTTGATGGGAAATGTAGGCATCCTGATCTTGCAGCTGTAATGGAGAGCCAAGCTGTAAAACCAGGACGCCTACATTTCCCATCAAAACTTGAGGGAAGCTGACAAGTGTCCAACCTGTGTAAGGCATCACTGGTAGCTTGGCTCTAAGACCAACAGGGAAAAAAGGTCGATTGAACAGGGTATGACGAAGGCTAAGTCAAATGGGATTTCATATATCATTAAAAGGCCACAGGACTACCTTCTTAGAAAGGAACCCAGTACTTTTACATCTTCTTTGCAGATTTTACTAGAGTAGTGTGAGATCCAGATATATGGAAGAAGCCAAGTGAAGAGGTGTCACCATTGCCATTGGCCAAAGCGACCAAGCTGGACAAGAGAAAAGTTCTTCTTGATAGGCATCACATGATGTTATTGGAAACAAGTGAGAAAGGAGGTTTGTTAGTGTTGCTATGATATTTGCAGGGCAAATAAATCAAATATACGCACACAGAGTACACACAAATCAAGCAGTTTGTCAGTACCTCTTTGTTTCTGTGACACTATTTCCTGTTCTTACCAAATCAAGATCAAAGTGAACACTATCTGTGATCAGATCATCCCACATGTTTTTGAAGGTAAAATACAGAGGATCCTGTTTCAGATCAGGGCCATAGTAAGTGGAGAGATTGGGATTTTCATCCCGCATTGGTTTACTAGTTGAAACTAATTCAAATCCCTGACTGCTATTTGCCTTAGAAGGGAAAAAACAGTATTAATACCTGCTCTTTGGTTTCCAAACACATGCAAGGCCTGTCCTGCCCTTCTGTATATGAAGCCTTTGAAGTGTATCAAATCAACCAAATTCTGTTCAGAGAAAACAGACCCACCTAACTGGATATTGAGGTGGGACAGTAAGTGAGATTGGTTAGAGTGCTGAACAAGAATCTGGTCCACTTGAATTCCTCTCCCTTGTAATGAAGCTAATTTGGTGACCGTGGGCCAGTCACATTCTCTTAGTCTAACCAACTTCATAGGTTTGTTGTGAGGATAAACTGGGGAAGGGGGAACCATGCACACTACTTTGGTTGTTGTTCTGTTGCAACTGTACGTTGTCTGTTCAGTTCAAACTAACTAAGAGAAAGGGGTTTCTAATCACCTCACTATCAAAGGCCACATTATTGGGGTCATAACTAGAGATGGGCACGATCCAAAAAAAATTAACGATCCAGTTGATCGCGGATTGGCGCCGGCGACGATCCCGAATTAACTACCCGCACCGAGCATCTCCCATTCCTTTTTTTTTTCTCAAGATTTTTTATTCTTTTTATTAACTACATTAACTAACGATACAAAGGAAAGGAAGGGAAGCAGGGGAAGGAAAGGAAAAAACAACAACAACATGTAACAGCACTACACTACACAAAATGCTTTCCCTTCATACTGCCATTATTAAAAACAAAATTAAAGCTTTGTATAATATTGATGGAGTGGTTGACCTTGCGAAATACAAATTACAATTCAAATTAAGTCTTCCTCCCCCTCCTGGGCCCCGGACGCAATTCTCTCTGAGCAACTGCAGCCGCAGTGCTCGTTTCCTCCCCCCCCCTCAGACTTCGCCTTTTCTTCTTGCTTGGTGTCTTGCTGAAATTCTGGATTTTTGTCCTCAAAATCCCTTAGTTGATCTTCTGATATTATCTTGTAAGCTTGATCTTTGTAACTGAACCAGATACCTTCCAGAAATAACCATTTGTACTTTATTCCACATTCCCTCAGAAGAGCTGCGAGCTTTTTATACTTAAATCTTCTTTTCCAAACTAAAAATGGGATGTCTTTCAGTATCTTGACTTTATTGCCCAAAAAGTCCAGATCCGCATTGTATGAGTTGTATAGGATAGTGTCCCGGATCCTTTTAGATGAAAGATCGATTATGATCTCGCGAGGCAGCTGACGCTTCGTTGCATATTTTGAAGAAGCCCGACGGACTTCCAAAATGGCACTTTTAACCTCTTCTTTAGTTGCCTTCGCGGGTGTCGCCAATAGTTCAGAGGCCAGATCCCATAAATCCTCATTTTCCTCCTCTTTCACATTCTGGATGCGCAAAATTGTCTGTGTTCGTTCCACTTGTAGCCCGATCAGCTGGTTCTCCACCAGCTTTAACTCTTTATTCGTTGCCCTCATGAGTGACGCATTTTCCCGAGCAGACTTCTCTGCCCCCCCCCCGCTGCTTCCTTAATGGTTTTCACTTCGCTCTCAATTAAGCCCACCCTTTGATCTGTTTCATTCAGCTTGTCAGCAAAGGGTTTTATGGTTTCGATAACTGACCTCTTCACCAATTCCTCGAGCGACTTTCCTTTCCCCTGCAGGGCTGCCGAAATTGACTTGCCCAAAGTGGGACTCTGTTTTTTCGCTGCCATTTTGGGGGGGGGGGACCGCCAGCCGAATTCTGAAACTCAGCAACGGGGGAGAACGAGCCTTCTTAGCTTCAGATCCCACCACTCCTTCGTGTGCGCTTGTAATAACAGAAGGGATTCGCTTACTTACAGGCTTCCGCCTAGTTCTGCTCTTTGCCGTTTTCCATGGCCCGGCAGCACTCGAGGCGCCGTGCACGTATGCCGGCCTCCATAGGGACAAACGGGCAATTTACCCCCCGCATTGATTTTCAGGGGGCTCTTCCCGCAGCGTCCCGGACCCTGCCTCCCTCACTGGGAGTCCTGGGGGCTAATCTTCGCAGATCAGCCGCCCGGTCAGGGTGCTCGGACGCTTCCTCCTGGACCTGCGGAGAGGAGCATCCGACATGGCCAAGAAAACGAAACCGAATCGAGCATCTCCCATTCCTGAGCTGTGGATCGTGGATCGTGGAGGCCAAAGTGGGGCATGCTGGTATTCCCAGCTATGTGGGAAGGTGGTTGGTGGCGGCGGCCACTGGGCCTGGTGGGCACGGGGAGGCGGCGATGAGCCACCTCCCCTCAGGTGGTGGGGGGTCTGGCCACTTGCTGGCTGCTCCGTGGTTGGAAGGAAGCCCTGCTGATCAAGGAAAGCTGGGCTTCCATTCTGGTTTCCAGGGTGACAGAAGGAGGGCAAACAGAGCTCAGGCATTCCCCTGGCTCTGTTGCCAGGGGAATATATTGCTGGCGCTTGAGTGTCTGGATCCCTGAACCGAGCCTGATCGCCCTGATCCAGGCCTCTCCCGACCACTGGATTGTTGGCCGTGGACGATCACGATCCGCTGGGTCACGATCACGTGTTTGCCATTATTGTGGGTTCTTTTTGTTCATAATGCGTGCCCATCTCTAGTCATAACTACAAGCCCTTTAGGGAACACATACTTACATACTACCATCCAGTGCCTCTCCTTTTTATGGATTTTATGGTGTCTGGGGTTTAGAACATAAGAACATAAGCAAAGCCATGTTGGATCAGGCCAGTGGCCCATCCAGTCCAACATTCTGTCACACACAGTGGCTAGAAATCCAGTGCCATCTAAAGGACTGTCAGTCTACAAATAAATCTGGACCAATAAAGATGTATCTTGCTTCTGATTGAACCATGTGTCATTCACTGGCTCTAACCGTAAGTAAGGATTCCTTTAAATCTGGGTTGAAAGAGGCAGCGCATTAGAGCTACCTGGAAGCCAGCATCTTTCCCAGCTGCTTCCAGAATAGTGAATTCATGGCTACAGCATGTCTTGCCCCTTCAAAGATCACAATATTGAATTCATATCTACAGCATGTCTTGCTCTTTCAAAGATCACAACAGTAAATCTGCATGAAGACGGGGAAAGACAGCAAGATCTTAGCTCTCTCTCCTCCTGGCTGCATGAGGCTTCTCCTTTGTCCTGTAAACACTTCTACTGGAGCCTTTCAGTTGCTAATTCGACTGATCAGCCTGCGAGCTCACCTCCGCTAGCTGGAGAAGGAGATTCTATGCAAGTTAAATAAGAAAGTTTGCATGCCTTATTCTCAAGCAAAGAAAATGTTTCATGCCTTACAAGCCTGTCATTTCTGATTTAAATGCTTCTTAACTTAACTTGGAGGAGAGCCCTGGCATGGATCAGCTCCCTCACTCTGCTTCGAAAGTACCTCATGCCTTTAACTGCTAACGTATTGATCTAAGCTCTGCTTCATGCCAGCCTGCTCTTGTAAACCAGCACGCTTTCTCCACAGCCCCAATTGCTGAGCACACAAAGGGATTCAAACTCTGAAGAGCACATGCATTTGAAAAGCATCTCCAGAATCCAGCCCTAAGCTGGGAAAAGTTGCTGTGCGCAAACAGCTCCTCAACACAGAACCCTGAATTACAAAGCTGCCAAGGGGAACCTGCAAAGGCATTCACCATAAGAAGAGTAAGCATGGCTAAGGAGCACATCCATACCCCTAGTGGTCACTTAGAGCAACTACAACTGAATTCTTATAAAGCTCACTCACTGCACCCCCGGTGTCCAACCTCAGAAGTGCAGCCAACATTTCTGTTTAAGCTATACAGAAGTCATGTGCTTGCACCACCACAACAGTGCCACCGCAACAGTGCCATCCTAGTGGTCTGAAGTAGTACTACAGCTTCAAACATTTTTTTTTGCCGCAATGGAAACTCCTGTGGGAAATCCGGCGGGTGAAAGGGATATCACTGATCCTGCCAATGCACCCACTATGCCCTCCAATGGCAACAATGAAGCTGAGTCCACAGGCCCACCACGGAAAAGAACACTGACACTCAAGATGTGAGATTTGTTATCTGCCAAAAAAGCAGAAAGGCTCAAGGAGTCTGAAAAACATTGGATACGGATACAAGAGTATCTGGACAAACTGGATAAGGTGGCTGATGCGGACGATCTGCGCGATTTGAGAAGACTTCTGGCTAGTGAGTTTGTGCACTGGAGGGCTCATATGGAACGTGTCCATAGCATCTTGGATCAGCTGGACACAGATGAAGCACAGATGAAGCTCGTTGATGACGCCATGTGCAATTTGGATAGGCGCATCGAGGAAGAGACTGCGAAACTTCTTGATTCCACCAGTGGTGAACCACATTCAAAAGGCGGTTCTTCATGCAAGTCCAGCCATCCGTCCTCCACAACTTCATCGTCCAAGCACAGTAAATCAGCCTCAAAATGCAGTAGCTGTTCTCATCGTTCTAATACCTCCTTGCTTGCCTTGGAGGTGGCCAAAGCAAAGGCAGAAGCTGTTGCGGCAACCAAGAGGGCTGAATTTGCCAAGAAGGAAGAAGAACTGATGAAGGAAGCTGCCGACAGGGAAGCTCAGCTACGGAAGGAAGCTGCCAACAGGGAAGTTCAGCTATGAAAGGAAGCTGCTGACAGGGATGTTCAGCAATGGACACTCTGAAAGGAAGCAGAAGCAGCAGAGTTATGCGCCAAGGCGAAGGCCCTAGAGGATGGCCTCCGGGATTCGGATTCAGATCATAGCCTACCACAGCTGGAGGAGCTGGATCCAACTCTGCGGGTACTGACCTATGTAGAAGAACAAAGAGCCTTCACAAAAGGCCTCGCCGCACTAGTGCTTGACCCCAGAGCTCTGGTGTTCAAACCAGCTGAGCCTACCCAGCCTATGCCTTCCATGCCAGCTCAGACCTCACCTGTGCTTGTGGAGCCTCTGCACACCCTGGATTCAGGCGTTCTGCCCCTGGCTCCAGCTGCTATTGCCACGCCCCCATTGCCTCAGCCATCTGCTCCTGGCAGCCCAGCCTCGCAGCCCTCTGCTCCTGTTCTTATGCCTGTGTATGCACCTTGGTGGACAAAGCGGGATCTCGCTGAAAGAGGCATACAGAAGTTTTCAGACTGCCCAGAGGACTACTTACTTTGGAAATCAAAGTTCCATAATGCTACTAAAGACATGGGACTATGTGCAAATGAGGAACTCACACTTCTAGCTGCGTGGCTGGGATCTGAGTCTGCAGCCCAGGTGGACCGCATTCATGCAGTTAATGTTGAGGATCCCGAAACAGCCTTGCCGCAAGCGTGGGACCAGCTCGACAAACGTTATGGTGACTCATTGGCGCTTGAGACCTCACTCATGAGGCACCTGAATAAGTTTCCCAGGATACCCTACAATGAACCACGTAAACTTTGGGACTTAGCCGATCTTCTTACTGAGTTGCAAGCTTCTAAGAAAAACCCAGCACTACCAGGGTTGGCTTGCCTTGATCAGTACTACACACAGTGGAGCATCACAGAGAAACTGCCACTCCCACCTCAAGATAAGTGGGGTGACACAGTGAGCTCCTACAAACATGCATATCATGGAGCATACCCTCCTTTCTCATACCTCGTGAGTTTCATCGCCTTGCTGGCGGAGACACGTAATGATTCCCAATGCGGATATTACGCACATCCCAATGAGCCTCGTGATGAGAAGACTCATTCTCAGGACATCAGGACTGTGTCTTCACGCGATACCAGGCACAAGCCTCCACGGGACTCCAGAGCCAAGACAACTGCTTCAGTGCTAAAGACAGGGGTCTCCATGACTCCAGCTGAAGCCACCATAAGTAAACCTTCAGCATCGAAGTTGCCAGCACAGCCATCAGCACAGAAGTCGACGGCATGACCTACGTATTTCTGTCCACTCCACAAGGATGGACACTCTGCAAATAGGTGCTCACTTTTCAGAAAGCTGCCACTGACCGTGAGGAACTTTATGTTTTCAGAGTTCAAGATGCGTTCCCGTTGTTGCCAATCTCGAGAACATGCATCAACTGATTGCAAGACCCATATAAAATGCCACGAGTGCAGCACTGACACACATTCGACTGCCATGCACATGGACGCCACGCCAACACAACCAGTTGTGCCTGACAACCCTGCCTCCCAAGGGGAGAAGCCTGTTTCGGCCCACTGCACTCAAGTGTGTGGCGTTGGGAGCAACAACCGGTCCTGCCATCAGATATGTCTCACCAAAGTCTTTCCTGCTGGCCAACCCGAACAAGCCATCAAGATGTATGTCATCCCAGATAGCCACAGTACCCGGTCCCTGGTCGACCCAATATTCTTTGAGCTCTTTGACATATCAGGGGATGAACTGCCATACACCCTCAGAACGTGCGCTGGGGTACAGCACATGGCGGGGAGGAGAGCCGTCGGGTTCCAAATTGAATCTCTCGACGGCAGTATCCAGTTCTCTCTACCTCCACTGTTGGAATGCGACGCCATACCAGATGACCGCGACCAGATTCCAATGCCAGACATAGCGCTCCACCATTCTCACCTACAACCAATAGCAGATCAACTTCCTGCCCTGGATCCAGATGCACAAATCTTGCTTCTGCTAGGGATAGTCATCTCTGATCTGCTAGTTTGCCATGAGGTAATCGTTGGGCCACCTGGCACCCCACATGCCCAGAGGTACAACCTAGGAGGGGTCATAGTGGGGAATGTGTGTGTAGATTGCTTGCAGATGCCAAACCAGATGAGTGTCTTCGCCACAACCATTATGGATAATGGACGAGCCTCACACTTGAAGCCATGTCCAGAACACTTCACACTAACCGAAGAGGACTATGGCCTTGGAACTACAGTGTTCTGAACAACCAAAGATGATAACATGCTCGCCCCATCTATGGAAGACAAGCAATTCCTACAACTAATGGAAAAGGAACTTCAGCAAGATGACTCTGGAAGTTGGATTGCTCCACTCCCTTTCTGCACACCTAGACAGCAATTGCCCAATGACCGCGAACAAGCCCTATCTCGACTCAACACCTTGCGCAGAACCCTGGCAAGGAAGCCTGAGATGAAGGCCCACTTTGTGGAATTTATGGACAAGATGCTGCAAAATAAGCATGCAGAACTTGCACCTCCACTGAGAGAGGGAGAGGAATGCTGGTACCTGCCATTCTTCGGGGTATACCATCTTCAAAAGCCCGGCCAGATCAGAGTGGTCTTCGACTCCCATGCCCAATTTCAAGTGTTCTTGTTAAACAAGGCCCTCCTAACTGGACCTGACCTGACCAACAGCCTACTTGGTGTACTCATCCGCTTTAGGAAGGAAGCCGTAGCCGTCATGGCGGACATCCAGCAGATGTTCTATTTCTTCCTCATTAGAGATGGTCACCGCAACTACCTGTGCTTCTTATGGTTCAGTGATGAGCAACATAGCCAGAAGATTACCGAGTATCGCATGCGAGTCCACGTGTTCGGCAATGGACCGTCCCCAGCAATTGCCAACTATAGGTTACATCAAACTGCATGCATAGGAGAAGGAAAGTATGGCCTGGATGCAAGGTGCTTCATGGAACGGGACTTCTATGTGGACGATGGACTGAAGTCCTTACCCACTCCAGAAGAAGCCGTGGACCTGCTAAAGAGAACACAACAAATGCTGGCTGCAGCTAATCTTAGGCTGCACAAAATTGCATCCAACAGCATGAAGCAAATGCTGGAGCAGCATTTGCTCCAGAAGACCATGCCAAAGGACTACAGGACCTAGACTTGGGTGGCGACACTCCCCTCCTCCAACGCAGCCTTGGACTGAGTTGGGACCTGAAGAGGGACACCTTCATCTTCTGAGCACCAGCCCAAGAGAAATAGTTCACACGACGAGGAGTCCTGTCAGCAGTGAACAGCTTGTTTGATCCCTTGGGGTTTGCTGCACCAGTGACCATCCAAGGAAAACACCTCCTATGCACTCTCTCCTTAGGTACCAAAGACTGGGATGAGCCTCTTCCTCCCAAACAAAGAAAGGAATGGGAGGCCTGGAGAGGTTCACTCAACTGCCTGCAAGCTATCCAGATCCCATACACCTACGTACCAGAATCACCTGCTGCCGCCTCCCACAGAGAGCTACACATCTTCTCAGATGCATCAACAAAAGCAATTGCAGCCGTAGCATATCTGCAGGTCGTTGGCGGGGAGAACCAAGTCCACGTGGGTTTCATCCTGGGGAAAGCTAAGTTAACCCCACTACAGGGACACACCATCCCACGTCTGGAACTATGCAGTGCTGTGCTTGCTGTGGAACTTGCAGAGATAATAGAGAGAGAGATGGGCCTTACCTTTGATACCACTACCTTTTACACAGACAGCAAAGTAGTACTCGGATACATACACAATCAAAGTTGTTGGTTCTATGTGTATGTCAGCAACCGAGTAGAGCATATTCGACGATCCACGTGCCCTAACCAGTGGCGACATGTTCCTACAGATCAGAATCCAGCAGACCACACAACACGGTCTATCCCTGCCTCACAGCTGGCTGAGTCCTCCTGGCTGAAAGGACCTGACTTCCTCCTGCATTTGGTCAATCCAGTACAGCACGAGGAGGAACACTATGAGCTCCTAGACCCAGACCAGGACAACGAAGTTCAGCCTCAAGTCACCTGCATGAAAGTGGGAATCGAGACCGACCGCCATCTAGAAGCAAAGAGATTCGAACGATTCTCCAAATGGATGCCACTTGTTCTAGGGATGGCACACCTCATCCACTTTGCTCGCCACCGGAATACAGAGCCAACCTCGCCAGAAGTATGACGCAGGGTGGAGTTGCTGATTTTCCAGAGAGTACAACATGAGTTCTATGTAGAAGAACTCGAAAACACCAAGAAAAGGTTGCCTATACCCAAGAACAGTCTGCTACTTAAGCTGAACCCCTACCTTGATGATGATGGCTTACTTCGGGGAGGAGGGCATCTGAAGGCAGCTGATGTAGGCTCAACAGTAGCGAACCCTATCATCCTTCCAGCTCGACATCACGTGACTGTCCTCTTGGTGTGCCACCACCATGAGCGGGTTCATCATCAAGGACGTCACTTCACAGAAGGAGCCATCAGAGCAGCGGGCCTATGGATTGTGGGAGCGAAAAGATGCATCGCTGCAGTCCTACAGACCTGCATACAATGCTGGAAGCTCAAAGGTCCCCATCAGCAGCAGAAGATGGCCGACCTGCCACCAGATCGACTCAGCACTGAGCCCCCTTTCACTAATGTTGGACTTGATGTATTTGGCTCCTGGAATGTAGTGACAAGCAAGACCAGGGGAGGACAAGCCAACAACAAGAGATGGGCAGTGCTATTCACATGTCTGAGCATCCGAGCCATACGTATCGAAGTGATTGAGTCCATGGATGCTTCCAGCTTCATAAATGCCCTCAGAAGATTCCTTGCCATACGGGGACCTGTCAAGCTACTCAGGTCTGACCGTGGCACGAACTTCATCGGCGCCTGCAAGGAGCTGGGAATCAATGGAAGCACAGATCTTGATCCAACCCTCAGCAGCTACCTGAGTGACCAGAATTGTAAATGGATCTTCAATCCTCCCCATGCCTCTCATATGGGAGGAGTGTGGGAACGCATGATTGGCATTGCATGCAGAATATTAGACTCTATGCTAGCAGGAAAATCTTCTCTCACTCATGAGACCTTGGCTACCCTCCTGGCAGAGGTGTTCACTATCATCAATGCCAGACCTTTAGTTCCAGTATCCTCTGATCCTGAGGACCCTACCATCTTAACACCAGCCACCTTGCTGACGCAGAAGACAGGCACCTGGCCTGCACCTCAAGGAGACTTCATCTCTAAGGATATGTTCAAGCAGCAATGGAGGCAAGTTCAACTCCTCACTAACACCTTTTGGAAGCGATGGAAACAAGAGCACCTCCCAACTCTGCAATGCCGACGCAAGGGGGAGAAGTCTGAGCCCAACCTACGAGAAGGTGATGTCATCCTCCTGAAAGACAAGGACGCTCCTAGGAACTCGTGGCCCATGGGACTTATAGATCGAGTTCTAACCAGCGCCGACGGGTTGGTCCGCAAGATTGACATTCGTGCAGCCAGACACGAAGATTTTCACCAGACCAGTCGTGCAGCCAGACACGAAGATTTTCACCAGATCAGTCACCAAAGTGGTCTTGCTTGTACCGAAGACTGATCTTGAAGACTGAAGCTCAAGCTTTGCATGCCATTTGTTGCTTATATGTTATATTTAGCCCTTATTTGCCTAGTTATGAATATAGCACAGCATACTGTCAATTATGTTGTGAGAATAGTGTTGCATGATGTATATGCTTAGACTTGTTAGGATACTCCACTAGCTTGCATGTTGGGGTGGAATCCATAGGATCCCAGGCGGGGAATGTACTGTAACCACAGCTTAGAAAGCCTCAGTATCTGTGCTGTCCAAGATCAAACTAAAGAAAGACAAAATTTACATACATGCACACGCACACACACAAATTGTTTTTCTTTCATGTATATACATGTGTATATCTCTCTGTCTGACACACACACACACACACACAGACAAACGTATGGGAGGGAAGGCAGCATGGTATGTCCAATCTCATCAGATCTCAGAAGCTAAGCATGGTTGGTACTTGGATGGGCAACCACCAAGAAAGGCTGTGCAGAGAAAGGCACTGCCAAACTATCTCTGCTTCTCACTTACCTTGAAAGCTCCTTGCTGTGGTTGCCATAAATTGATTACAACTTGAGGGCACACACACATGCGCGTGCATGCATGTGTGTGTGCACACATACATGTAGTGCTCTTTTGTTAAAAAAAAAAAAGGATGTCAGTAATCACAAATGGAGGCCTGCAGAGAAGATGACAGCTGATATACTCTGTCACACCTGCTGATAACATCACCACTGGATGCAACAGTGTATACTGTTTGCCCTGTCTCCTTCTATGCAGTCATACCTGCTGCATTTTCTATTGGCCTCTGTTTGAAGAAGCCAGCAGAAAAGCTGGGAGGCGAGACTACAGAGAAGATGGCAGTGCAGCTGATATAGGCTGCCAAGCTCAGTGATGACATCGTCTTTGGACACAACAGAGTTTAGTGTCTGCCATGCTGTTTTCTCTGCACTTCCACCGCTGGCTGCCAGCTTTTTTGCAAAGAGGCCACAGAGAAGGCAGCAGGTGGGACTGCAGAGAAGGCAGCAGAGCAGACAATATACTCTGCTGCACCTTCTGCCTTCCCTGCCAGCCTCTTTGTAAAGAGGCCAGTCAGAAAGAGGTGCTGGTATGCTGCACTGGTGTATATCGGCACAAAAAAGATCTCTCTGTGTTTGTGTGAGTGTATAGCAGCCCTATTAACCCAGACTAGCCTGAATCTGTCAGAGCTCAGAAGCTAAGCATGGTTAGTACTTAGATGGGAAACCACCAAGGAAGACTGGGGCTGATATGCAAGGAAAGGCAATGGCAAACCATCTATGTTCATCTCTTGCCTTGAAAACCCCATGAGGTGGAACTTCATGGGGTCACCATAATTCAGTTGCAACTTGTTGCCACACTTTATACACCCTGAAAGTGTCTGCTACTACAGTGGAGTATGGAAAATACCTTGATAATATCCAAGATCAGTGGTACCATCAGGGATAGAACTTGGGGTGAGAATCCTGAGCCCCAGCCCATAGGCTTGGGATGAGCAAAAACACACTGTAGTTTTGCATTCAAAGTATTAAATACCATCTTTAGGGAAATAAAACTATCCAATTCAGCATTTAAAATACTCTTAACTGCACCACTGTCCAACAAAGAAAGAATGAAAAGATCAGTAATTGTCCTCTATCAAGAAAGAATTTGCTATTGATTTGGGTATATTTAACATTCAAAATATGACATATAAATTTTGACTGCTTTTTCTCTATTGAGTTATATTCAGTTTCATTGTGAAAAGAAATGAAAATCGATGCTTAGAGGCTATTTCAAATCTTTAACAATTAGTACTGTAAAGTTCTCACATGGGTTACTGTGCCTGAGATGAAGGACACATATAGACCTATATTATACCTTCTTAACAGAGAAAACAAATTAATGAAAAGTAGAAGCAAAAGAAAAATCTTTTTTTAAAAAAAGAAGAGAAAATTACAAGGCCAGCTTTGTGAGTGCTTGATGCAACATCCATCTAGTATAATATTTCACCCTTCTAACATAATGAGATTGGATATGTGCCCTGGGGAGTTTCAACCATAACCAACCTTCTGATTGTCTCCAGTGCCACTCAAGTTACCATGTACCTTATTTACAGTATCTATAGTCTATGTTTTCCTCTCTATGTGTACCACACAGTTTGGTAACAAACAACCTTAAATACTTCACAAATTTATACGTATTATGTAATAATACATTTGTAATAATATTACATTTGCATTTTATTCTGCATTACATAAATTAATCCTAAGTATGATTCATTGCATTGTCTGATGCAACTTCCCTCTTCCTGAGTCATACAGAGCAAGGGACATCATCCACATGTATCTTTGCTTGGCAGGTGTCAGTGCAAAAATAACAATGGAATGCCACTTGCCCACCCCACCCCCCCTTTCAGAATGAAGAGACTGACACAAAGGCTTGGGTGAAAAAAGGGCCATTTATTGACCAACTCAATTAATGATTAATAACTTAATAACGGCAAGGGTATGACTAGTGGTACTGGTCAAGCCAAGGAGTCACTTGGACCTACTCCTTGACCTGCTTGGGTGAGCACCCCCTGCCCCAGGTGTGAGCCATCCATTGCATGGCTATAACCCGGCCGGCCAGGCAAAAAGGTTCCCCCCTTTGAAGCGCCATACACCCCAGCCGTAAAGCCCGAGGTAAGGCCTTTTCCAGGGGTTCCCAAGGGCAGCCTGCCCTCTCAGCTGGCAGCCATACAGCCCACCAGCCAATCCAAGACAGACCCCCATTCCCCACCAATGGGGAGGTGCCACCGGGTATTAACTGGCCCACTCTGCCTACCCAAACTAACCTGCCAACGCCAGGACCAAGCCTCTGCTTAGGCCCTGGCACCCCACATCTCCTGCAGGGCTAACCACAAGCCTTGCCACAAGTCAGTCAAAAATATCTCATTGCCCTTAAAAGACAGGTGCATGCCATCGCCTCTGTAGAGGTCAGCAAACGTGTCCCTGATCTGGGGATGGGGCAAATAAATCCCCAGCCCAGTACCCAAAGCCTTCAGCATAGCCTTATTGGCCTTATGTCTGGCCCTCTCAACCCCGTCATGATCCAAAGCCTCCCTCCACATACGATGTGGGAGGATGGCGGACCACATTATCAAACCCCCAGACCACTGATCAGCAATAAACTTCAAGTCAGCCTGCACCTGGAGAGAAAGTGCCTTACCTTTTACCCAACCCAAATTGTTGCCACCTAAGTGGATAACTAAAAAATGAGGAGGAGGGGCACACCTTCCCTCGAACAGGAGTGGCAACAGGCCCGGCCACCGCAGGCCCCGACGGCCCTGCCACTCAACTTGGGCCCACCGACTGAGGCCAAGCTGGGACCCCAAAGGAGTCCTCTTGGCCTGGTGGGCAGCCCAAAAGATCATGCTGTGCCCGCAGATGAGGATTCGACACCTCCCACGGTGAACAACAGCACCTGAAGAAGAAAGGAACAATTAACCAAAGCTCATAAAGGGGCAGGCAGAGTACGGACATACCCCCGGTAAGCCGTTGATCACCACTGTCCAACAGTGCAAATGGCTACTTCGGAGTAACCCATTGCGGCTGCTGTGGAGGCAACCCCGATCTTAAACGAGTGGGTACAAAACTTAAACCCCACCAAGCCCAGCTTAGCCAAAGCTCTCTCGGTCACCGACCAGAACTGGTACCGAATAAGGGGGGTCCCATCGCAATGGTGAAATAAAAACCCCTCACCAAGGCCCCTCTTGTCAAGATATGTGCGCAAAGCGCGCACGGGGCACAACTTGGACTCAGCACAGGAGCCCAGCAGCACCATCACCCCTTTTTGGCGCTGGTTGGTTTTTGACCTCCAGATGCGGAGGGAAACACCATCCCCGGCAAACTGCACGCCCTGCACTATAAGGGCACAATCTGACTGATCAGTGCATGACTGGGCAACCAGCTCCCCAATCCTGAGGGCCCCAAAGAAGGCCGTGAGTGATGCTGCATGGAAAAGAGCTGCATCATAATTGGAGGAGCACACTGAGCTCTAGGCCCCGCCCAACCCCTAAGGATGGATGGAGAGATGGGTTGCCTGGCATCGGGCCGGGAACCAGCCTCCCTGCACCACCCCTCCAACATTTTGCGTACCTTGAAAACCCCAATGACCTCTGGGAACCCCCGAGCCTTGCTGGCAAAAGCAAGGGCAGCCAAAAGACCCCTCAGAGACTTCACAGACAGGCCGCCCCGTCTCCGCACAATGCAGAACTGCATAAGATGCTCTGCGGGAACAGGCCAGCTTTGCTCCAAGCCAGCTTCTAACCGGAAGCTAGCGAATTGCAGCACAGCACGCTCATATGACCTGCGGGTACTAGGGGCGATGGCTAGGTGGATGGCTCTGTGCGCTTCAGCCCTCCAAGATTCCACAGCTCCTGGGGCATCGGGACAGGCAGAGTATCAGCCTCGGGGGAAAGTTGATGGAACCGTTCCATCTGCTGGCAAGACAAAGCATCCGCCACTCCATTGCCGATGCCTGGAACATGCTTCGCCCTGAACAAAATGTTCAGCCGGAGACAGCAGACTGTAAACGGCCTAACCAGCCTCATAACCCTGAGCGACCGGGATTACAGTGAGTTGATCACCTGTACAACTGCCATGTTGTCGCACCAAAAGTGGACCGCATGGTTGGCAAGGTCATCACCCCACAGTCATACTGCTACCAAAATTGGAAAAAATTCCAAAAATGTAAGGTCCTTGATGATATCACCACTGTGCTACTCAGCCGGCCAGGGTTCTGCACACCAGTGCCCCCGGAAGTATACCCCAAGGCCTGTGGACCCAGAAGCATCTGAGGCCACGTGCAGCTCAGCCTCAAGCAGAAGCTCCTCCCACCAGAAAGTAACCCCGTTAAATGACGAGAGGAAATCCTCCCAAACCTCCAGGTCGTCCCTAACCCCTTGAGAGAACCAGACCCTATGGTGAGGAAAGCGCCGGCCAGCCATGACATCACACAGCCGCTGCAAAAATGCCCGTCCCGGTGCCAAAGCCTTACAGACAAAATTGAGGTGGCCGACAAGCTGCTGAAGCTCGACTAAAAAAGCCTTCCTCTTATTCCTAAGCGCAGCCAAGCGCCCGTGCAGGTCGGTCACCTTGGACCAGGGTAGGCGGAAAGTCTGCTGCACAGTATCAATCTCGATACCCAAATATGTCAAAGACTGAGTGGGGCCCTCCATCTTCTCATGGGCCAGAGGGACCCCCAGTTCGGCAGCCAAGGCCATGAAGCCAGCCAACAGCCTGGCACATTGGCCTGAACCTTTTGGCCCACAAAAAATAAAATCATCCAGGTAGTGGGCGGAGTCAGAGCACTGCTGCCTCTGACGCAAAGCCCACTCCAGGAACGAACTGAATTTCTTGAAAGCCGCACATGAAAGAGCAACCCATAGGAAGTGCTCTGTCCATGTAAAACTGGCCATCAAACGAGAATCCTAACAACTCAAAATCTGCCGGGTGGACCGGCAGAAGGCGAAATGCCGACTTGATGTTGCATTTCGCCATTTCAGCACCAATCCCAATGCGCTTCACCATCATGACAGCCTCGTCAAAAGACATGTACCGCACGGTACACAGGTGTTCAGGGATGGCATCGTTGACCGACCCACCCCTAGGGAAGGAAAGGTGGTGAATAAGCCAGTACTCACCCACTGCCTTCTTAGGAACTACCCCCAGGGGGGAGACCCTCAAATTAGGAACAGGAGGGGTGGGGAAAGGCCCCCAAACTCACCTCTCTGTGCACTCCTTAGCTATTTTAAGCTGCACCACCCCCTCCATGCCGGCCACTGATCGCAAATTGGACAACATGAGGGGGGTCCGAGGGCCCTGGAAAGGAATGTGAAATCCCAACGTAAACCCATCTAACAAAAACTGAGCTGAAGCCCGATCAGGGTACCCACGCTGAACCTTAGCCAAGGCTTTCAGATTTATGGGCGTTGGGCCCCTTGTCAGTCGAAGACTGATCTGGTCCGCCCCCCGGCCGCCAGCCACCACCATGTGGCCGGGGGCGGGGGCAAGCAGAGAACGCATGGGAACCTCTGCACCGTGCTTGAACCCGCACCCCGTCCTGAACCCGCACCCCTTCCTGGAGCACACCCCCTGATAAGCAAATTCCCAGCAGAGCAGCTGAGACTGAACTAACTGCCCTGCGGAGGCGCGGGGACCAGGAGGGGTGGCTAAGCGCTACAATAAATGCCCGCTGTCGGATCTGTTGCCTAGGTTGGGCTTAGCAGGGGGCATGAGCTGCAGCCAAAGCTGCTGATGAATTCAATCCCAGGGCAATGTGGGGTCGACCGCAGCACGCATACGAAATTCCTCATCGTACTGCATCCAAGCAGCACCAACGAAGTCCGTATAACCCCGATATACAATATCAATGTACTGAAACAGGGGGTCAGCCCTTTGTGTCTGGACACGTGCTATAACCCCAGCATAAATCAGCATGCCAAGCAGCCAGTTGTCCCCGGTGCAGTCTACCTTCCGACGCTTAAGCCGTTCCTTGTCAGAGTCATCCATCTCATCTTTATCCTTCTCCAGGTCACGGAAAAGGAGGGTAAAGACGTCAATGAACTCACCGCAAAAATTTTTATCCCTGGTGGCAGGTGGCAGGTGGTCCCCCAAAGGCAAGGCCGTGTCACCAAAGGGCATAGCCCTGTAGGGCACGACCCCCAAGGGGGGTCGGGAAAGACAAGGCCAACTCTCCAGATAGAGCCACACGCCCTAACCACTATACCAAACTGGCTCTTGTAAAGGAATGCCCTTTATAGCACCCACAGCAGGGCTGCACACAAAGTACCAATATGGGGGAGGGGAATCACCCAGCAGGGATAAAAGGCACCTCTCACACACCCACAGCCACAGGCACCCGAACAGTGAGGCGGGGGGGGGGGTGGCCTAGGCAGCGGTGTGCCACAGACGCACATGTCCACTGGCTGGAAGGGGTTGGCTGCAAATCTACCCCAGCATGCACTGCGGCAAAAAATCACCCTCCCAGCCGAATGGGCCCCCACTTATCTGGCCCAAGAACGGCTGAAAAGACGCTGCCGCAAGAAGACGCCACTGCAAAAAGCCGCGGCTGCTGTATGGGGCGAGCAGACACAGCGCCTGGCACAAGTGGCTCCGCCGCAGCCCTGAGTGAGCACGGCTCGTCCCATGGCTGCCGACACAAATGGAGCCCAATCAGTGAGGAGCCGACGAAAAGCCGCACACCTGACCAGCAACAGCTAGCTGAAAGGCAGGCGCCATGATAGGAAGCCCCCTCGGAAAGGTGCACCGAAGCCCTTTCCACTGCTCTTGCAAGCTGAGGTCGGAGCAACAGAGCTCCGTCCCTCACGAGCTTGCAAAGGAACTGCGCAGTGGGAGAAGAGCGGGGCTGTCCTATAAAGGCAGGCCACACCCCCCTCAGACTCCCAGATGCCTGGGAAAGCCTCTCTCTCCCTCCGTGCACGGGAGCAAATGCTGGCACCCGGGTAAGCTCGCAGGCGTGCCCCAGGAGTGCTGTTTTGCTAGCTATGTGAAATTGTAATGTCAGCTGGTACTCTGCACAATACCTTATGGATTATCTAACCAACTAAGACAGAATAAGGGGAAACAGCAGCATGGATGAACTAGTACCACCATTAAACAGGATCATATTCAGCATAGCACCACTCATGGTGCTGATGGGAGAATTAAATGATTACATGACATTCCTTCTCTTGATACGTTAGCTTTTGGCAGGCAGGCAGTACTTGATGTGTGAGAGAGAGCATACAGTCATGTGATTTCCCCACTTACATTCCAAAGTGGGTATTGAATGCCAAGATCAGCCTTTAGTAAAACAAGGTCTGGGTGGCACAAAAGCTCTGTGAATAAAAATAGCTAACAAACCAGCATTTGAAAGATTTTAAAAACTCCATATATATCCTCTTGTGAAATTGTAACATTCTGAACCTGGTGATTTCATGGGAGTCATAAATGGGCATCCAAGTCTGCTAGTGGTTCAGGTCAAAACAGGACATTATAAGTTGCTGTCTGCATTCCACCTTTCACACCCACTCACAGAAACATCCCTGCTTTTTGTTCAACTTGCTGTTATCACCCTTTGCGAAATGGTGAGTGTGTATGCTTGATTTCAGAATAAACTCAGTGGAGATTGCAGCAGAGAACGTATGCTTCATGTGAAAAAAAGCAGAAACATGGACAATCATAAACTGACTTATTAACCCAAAGTGACTGGCACTCTCTCTGTCTCTCGTACATACACAGATGTGTTAATAGTGGTTGTTGTGTGGTACTTTGGGGGAAAGGCTCAGTGTTAGAACACACATTTTGCATTCAGAAAGTCCCTCATTCAATTGCTGGCATCATAGATATGTTGATACTAGTCAGTGTAGACAATGCTGAGCTAGATTGACCAATGGCCTGGCATGGCATAAGATAGCTTTTTATATACTTATTGCTTTAATGGCTAAGAGCTGATGAATGGATGTCAGTACATCAGCAGCAAATCTATCAACATTGATGGCAATTTAGTTAACAAAGTGCCATAGAAACAAACAATAGTTTTACACTGTGGTTTGTGCAGGCTCAAAAACAAAGGAAGATACAGAAAGAAAGGTTATTTTCACAGGTGATTCAGTCACTATGAAAGTCTTTACACGTACACAGATGCACATTTTGAGAGTCTAAACGGCCACTATATGGCACTGTCACATTTGCATCAACGACTCAATGGGAACTGAATCAATGGGAAAGCTCTAATCCCATGCTTAAACCGGTGCTTCTGTCTTGTTGGGATTAAGCGTCAGTTTATTAACCCTCAACCACTCCAAAACTTCATCTAGGCACCTGAGACTGGCTAGGAGCATGAGACAGAACTGCCTCAAACTCCAGATGGCCTCACCATTTAAAGGTTCCTTCAGGGCTAACATATCTCCTTTTAACTGTCTGGGATCATTCTGGCCATGGCAATGCTACAACCCACTGCTATCTTTTCATGCAGCTATAGGGCTTTTTCTAGCTTTGAATTCCATGTACATCCCAGAGATGGAATGTCTTAGTTAACCAGGACATTGGATCTGTCTGTTAATAAGGCACAGATCAGCAAGTACAGCTAGCAATCACCATAGCTACTGTCTGACAAGTTTGCAAATCAAATGACCAAATCTGGGCATCAGGTCACTAGAATCTCAAACTTTCAATAAGGTACATTTGACTGGTGAACTCATTTACAGCAACATTGATGGTATATTTAGAAACTAAGCCAGTTTTGTAATTATAGGTTAGGCCAGGGGCATCATTAGAATTCTGACACGGTGTGATGGGTGCAGTCACAGAATAGCAGCCACAGGAAGCAGAGCCAACCATAAAATGGTGGCTACAGGAGGTAGAGCAAACCACTGAATGTGAGTGAAATTATGATATCTGGCAGCTCTCCAATTAGCAATCAGAAGCTGTACTGGGCAAAAGCCCTTCTTGATCCCACCCACTTTCTAAAAAGACTTTCTGGGTGGCAAAAAAGGTGTCAGCAGGCACCATGGTACCACAAGCAGTACTGTGGAGACCCCTGGGTTAGGATCTGACAAAGTGTGGCAGCAATAGTACAGGTTGCTAGTGCATAGGAAGGGCTAATTGGTGACTAATAGACAAATCAAAGATTCCTGTTGATTTTTATCCGAATCTAGACGAAGCATGCATATTACTCCCATTCTGCAGTCAGTCCATTGGCTGCCCATCAGTTACTGAGCTGAATTCAAGTTTTTGGCTATCACATACAAAGCCCTTCATGGCCTTGTTCCTCATATCTATGGGACCACCCCTCTCCTACTATGGCAGCTCTGCTCATCTGAACAGAGCCTTTTGCAAGTGCCATCCTGCAAACTGGGAAAATCAACAGCTCCCTGTACGCATGCATTTTTGGTGGCCCCCATCTTATGGAATGGCCTGCCTGAAGAGGTCAGGAAAGTTACCTCTCTTCTGGCTTTCTGCAAACTATGCAAAACCAAATTATTCAAGAAGGCTTTTTACACTGGTGATAGGGATTTATTTTATTTTATTACTTATTTTATTTATGTCATTTATAATCTACTTTTCTCACTGAGACTCAAGGCAGATTACACAGTGTGAGATCAGTACAGTCAATTTCAGGAACATTTCCATAAACAATGACATAGGGTAAATAGATACAAGTTCACAAAGACATATCATTAGTAGGAATCCAATACAACATAGTGGAGAGGTCTATGGTTCCTAACTCATTAGCGGATCATCTGAGATCCCCCTCCCTACAATACAGCCCTCCTCTCTGAGTAAAAAGCCTTTTGGAATAATTCAATTTTGCATCATTTGTGGAAAACCAGGACAGTGGGGGCCGTCCTGACCTCCTCAGGCAGGCCATTCCACAGGGTGGAGGCCACCACAAAGAAAGCCCATGTACGGGCTGCTGTTAATTTTGCCAATGTGCAGGGTGGCTCCTGCAGGAGAACCTGTTCAGAAGAGCAAAGCTGCCATGGAAGAGCATAGGGAAGGAGATAGTCCCATAGGTATGCCAGACCTGAAGATATGCTGGCCCAAAGATGCGCTATAAGAAAATGGTTCAGGGTAATGTCTGGAAAAGGGATGGGGACCATAGACTATATTACTTTGTATTGTCTGTTGCTGTAAGTTTACTCCTACTGGGCAGTTTCTGTGTCATTTAATGTCATGTCAAAAATTGCTTGTGTTTGTTTCAGTTCTGTATCTGATTTCTGCTTGTTTTCAAATTGCTACAATCTGTACCATATTGTATTGTTTATTGAATGTCCCAGCCATTGATCTTATTGACTAGCAGTGTATAATCTATCTTGAGTCTCAGTGAGAAAGATGGACTATAAATAACTCCTGAAGCGTTTCTGGGGAGTACCCTGGGGAGGGTCTGTGGCTCAGTGCTAGGACATCTGCTTGACATGCTGAAGGTTTCAGGTTCAATACCCAGCACCTCCAGTTACAAATATCAGGTATTAGGTGGTGTGAAAGACCTCTGCCTCAGTCACTGGAGGGCCACTGCCAGTCTCAATAGATAATACAGACTCCGAAGGGCCAATGGTCTGATGCAGTAGCCACGTTCACGTGTTACCATGAATGCATGTACATCCTGTATGCACAAGTGTACCTCTGTAAGAAAGAGCCAATGTGTGTCCACTTAACAAAAGAAACCAGTACTTGGATAAATGTGGGGTTTAAATCCCACATTCAGATGTAAATGAATTGAATGTAACATAAGAATTACTGAACACAGGTATAAAGAAAACCATATATAAACCTTACACAGAAGGTATAGGTGTTTATTGTAGCTTGTGAACAGTACTAGTATAAGACACTTTCTTGTGTCTGTGTATTTAAAGATGAATGGTGATTTACCTAAGCCAGCCCAAAATTGGGTATATGGGGAGTGGGAGGAGGGAATGTCAGGAAGGGAATGATGCTAAATAGCATCAATTCAGCCCATAATTTATTTATGGCATGGGGGAAGGGGGAATGAGGTTTGGTACTTCTCAGCACAGATTTCTGTGCAGGCTAGGATAAACAAAGCTGGCAGCTGATGCCAGCTGAGTTTGGAGCCAGGATTGGTTGCCCAAATGCTGATAGCCAGTAGATCAGACTTGAAAATGTTAACCCATGCTAAAAAGGTGTTGTAATGCAGATCATCCATTTAATAAGAATAGTCATTCCATATTTTACTATTTTGTGTCTTTATTCTGGGGCATGACAGCAGCATACTTCATTCTCACTTTTATTTTCCCATGCACATATACAGCTGTTATAGCATGCTAAGATGTCATCATTGATTGTATCTAGTGATTGCATGTCTTAGTGACAAATTGTGTGCCTGACACTCTACTTAGCCAGAGAATAAAACACAATGTTATCCAATTTGCCTTATTTGTGTTTAATAAAAGACATAAAACTGCAATTGCAAGATGTGGCTATTAGATGGGATACCAAGAAGTTGCAGTCCCAGACAGGTGAGGAAGAAATGAAATCAAGTTCACATGTGTGATGACAGGAAGCAATATCTTTAAAAAGCATTTCAACACTGAAAGCTAAGCTGTCATTATGTGTGAATCAGTTGCAAAGAAATATTGTTAGAGGCACTGAAAAGAACAAAGATGATTTACACTTTGTAATTAAATCCCTCCCCCCCCCCACACACACACACTTTATATTGCTCAGGTTGCATGAGCTCAAGCACCATCTCTAACATGAGCCTGAAAACATAGCAGGAAATAAGATCATTTTAAAAAACCCACCATTCAGGCCAAGGAGATTTAGTGGCTCAGTAGTTTTCACACTCTTCTGACTGTTCCTGGGACAGCTGTTGAAATCTTGCCCTGATCAGATAATTCTTAATAAGTCCATAGTGAAAATAGGATCCCTGCACAGTTTCTGTTTAGCTTATACATTCCCATCAGTGACCTATCAAGTATTTGGCAGGAAAATACAGAAATGTTGATGTATGTTCAAAGCAGACAGAAAGCCTCCCTTTATTGTTTTATCTCAGAGGAATGATACCCTCCCAAACAGGAACAAGCCATAATAAGAATGTGAGATTGATGCCAAAAATAGGGGTAAGTTTTGATGTTTGGACGCTGGGAACATCAGAGAAAATTTAAGAACACCAGTAAACAGATTATTTTTAATGTCCCAGTTCTCTCTTTATTTAAAAATCCATCATCATAATTGTAAGCCCTCCTTGGTGACTAAAATAAGTAAAAAAAACCTGCCTGTACATTTTTGTGCTATTGCTTACTAGGATCTAGGAGACCCATGTCTGAATTCCACCTCTGTCACCGAAGCTTGCTGAGCAATCTTGGGCCACTCACACATTTTCAGCCTAAACCTACATCACAGGGTTGTGCAAGGATGAAATGGAAAAGTTAACAGTGTGAGGTGCTTTGGGTTCCTATTGGGGAGAAAACTTGGGTATGATGTTTGTTAGAAATCTGATTTTGGCCACCACTTCACACACACACAAAAAGGATTATTGTTCTTGATGTTCCTTCACTTGGTATTGCTTTGCTGCAGCTATTTGGCAAGAGGCAAAACTACTCGTTCAGTTGTAAACTCTCTCTCTCTCTCTCTCTCTCTCCAGGGGGTGGGTAGGTGGGTGGGTCTGGAGAATATTTGGGTCATGATGTCCTGATTCCTTCATGTTTGACACTGCAATTTTCTCTATCATCCCAACACTGGTGGTCAGTTTTGAGACTCCTAGCTTCATTTTCTGATAGGCTATGCCTGCCACAGAAAGATGGATTCGTTTATCATTATAGATGTTATTGTTTATTTGTTTATTTGAAAGATTTTTACCCTACCTTTCCACCTTTATAGGACCATGAAGTTATGTATAAATAAAAACACACAAATTAGATGTTCGCCTTAAAAACCATTAAAACAGCACAACATAAAAGATAAAAACAACAGTTAAAATATTGGGAAAGGATACAGCCAATACAGATGAGCTAGGACTGAAGTGATATATTCCCTACAACCCAGTCCAGTAAGTATCCTGGCTGCAGTATTCTTCATCAATTAAGTTTCTGAACACTTTTCAAAGGTAGCCCTATGTAGAATGCATTGCACTAGTCTAATATAGATGTAACTAGGGTATGTTCTTCAGTGGTTAGAGCTTTCCTGACCAAGAAAGTCTGCAGCTGACTAACCAGATGAAACTAGTAAAAGTCACTTCTGGCCATAGCTGCCACCTGCTTATTCAGCAGTGGGCATGGGTCCAAGAGCACTTTCAACTACAGACCTGTTCCTACAAGAGGAGTGTGACCTTATCTAGAACAGATGGCTCTTTAAATCCTGGGTCATATTTCAACTCCCCAGTTGCACTTCCAACTTATCAGGGTTAAGCTTCAGTTTATTAGCTCACATCCACTCCACAACTGCCCTCAGGCACCAGTTCAGGGTTTCTACAGCCTCCCTGGGATCACCTGAAAGTGTGAGATAGAGTTGAGTGTCCTCTGCTTATTGGTGACAATCCAACCCAAACCTCCAGATGATCTCACTCAGTGGTTTCATGTAGATGTTAAAAAGCATAGAAAATAAGATGGAGGAAATCCACAAGCCAAAGGCCAAAAGGCTAAGCAGGAAGAGTCCCCCAACACGACTTCCTGAAACCATTTAATATGGGGATTAAATGAAGGAGAGGAGAATTATACAAACCACCTTGGGTTGCCATTGGGGAAAATGGTGGAATATAAGAAAAATAAACCAATACATCCAGTGCTTTTTTTCTGGGAAAAGAGGTGGTGGAACTCAGAGGGTTGCCCTCGGAGAAAATGGTCACATGGCTGGTGGCCCCTCCCCCTGATCTCCAGACAGAGGGGAGTTTATATTGCCCTCCACACTGCTCAGCGGCGCCACCAGAATTGTCTCTGTCCCATAGTCCAGCCTGAAACCAGTCTCAAGTGGGTTCAGAGCACGAGAATTATCCAAGAAGAACCTTGCCTACCTTCACACCTTTACAGTCATGATATGACTGAAGAGCTCTGTCTGAGCATTAGACAGCCACTGCCAGTCCAAGCAGACAATACTGGCATTCACAAGTTCAGTGAATGTGTGTACACCCTGTGCAGACATCCTGCCCAGGCATTGACACAGCATGCAGAGATGGAGAGCAGGCACAAGCATACCAGTCCTGCTCCCTGGCCTTCATCAGTTGCTAAGTCACAAAGAGTGTGAAAGCATGGAAGAAGTGTCCATTTGCACACACCCTCACCATGACCTGCAACGTTTGGAAAGTGGCATACATCACAGGGAGGGGGCATATGCATAGGTACTCCTTCTGCACTGTTTGCAGAATGCAGACAACTTGGCAATCACATGGAGGAAGGGGGTGGGGCCATGGCGTTTGTGTCTTCTCTCTCTCTCTCTGTTTCTCTCTGTGATAAGTCAACATGTGGATGGGGTTGTCTGCACAGGGCTTCTGTGTACAGTGTACACTTGATTTTTGTGTATATATGCAGTCAGTAATTCTCATATTACAGTAAATGCACATACAGCTGAACACGTAATTTAAATCTCACATTTATATAAGTAGATAAATCTGTCTGTCTGTCTGTCTGTCTGTGTTGCAGTAGAAAAGACTACATTTATCCAAGTACATAGATCCAGAGGAGTTAGCCGTGTTAGTCTGTAGTTGTAAAATAGTAAAGAGGCTAGTAGCATCTTTAAGACTAACTGACTTTATTGTAGCATAAGCTTTCAAGAACCATAGTTCTCTTTGTTGGATGCATGGAGGGTATGAAGAAACTGGCAAGAGATATATAGGTGATGAGGGGATGGGGGAGTAGATGCAAATCAGTTGCAAAAGTCATGAAAGAGGTGGAGTGCACAATTCAGGCTGGGTGTGACCCCTCCCCTCCATAGCTGAATCTGAATGGAATGCCTGAAAGGCAGTTACTTCTGATAATGAGATGACCATCCAGAGTCTCTATTCAATCCAAGTATGATTGAGTCAAATTTACATATGGATTCCAATTTAGCAGCTTCCTGTTCGATTCTGCTTTTGAAATGTTTCTGTTGAACTATGGTGACCTTTAAGTCCTTGATGAAGTGCAGTGGTAGATTGAAGTGTTCTCCCACTGGTTTCTGGATATTGCCATTTTTGATGTCAGATTTGTGTCCATTTATTCTTTTGTGCAGAGGTTGGCTGGTTTGTCCTATGTACAGAGCAGAGGGACATTGTTGACACATAAGGGCATATATCACATTGGAGGATGAGTAGCTGTAAGAGCCAGAGTTTGTGTAGTTGACACCATTGGGTCCTGTAATTTTATTTTCTGTGTAGATATGTGGGCAGAGTTGGCATCTGGGTCTGTTGCATGGTCTGGGCCCCGTGTTGGTGACTCTGTTAGCCAGTTCATAGTTGTTAGTGAGAAGTCATTTAAGGTGGCGATCCTTGGTTTATCCAGGTAGTGATCCTTGGTTTCATTTGTAAAGTGAATACATGTTGACTCTGTCTTACAAACAGTTGTATGTATGTATGTATGTATGTATGTATGTATGTATGTATGTATGTATGTATGTATGTATGTATGTATATGCAGGATATACATGGGTATGGGGAATGAACGACTTATGAATGGGGCATTTTAAGGGATATAAACAATAAATATAGCTGAAGATGGGGGCAGATAAGAGGTAAGTTGCTTGGAGTGTGGGAAGGAGATAAGGAAGCAGGAGAAGAAGATATGAGGATTGCCAGGAGGATACAAAGAAGAAATAATGTGGGGGAGGGGATACAGGGGAAAGTGAAGTGGGTCCCACAAGTCTTTGATGATTCTCCACTATGCACTGGGTCTGTTGTCTGACACTGTTACTTGGCCATAATTTTCTTGGATAGAAACTGCCAGGAGAGGGATAGAGAGAAAGCTGGAGGGCCAGGTAAGGGTAGATTGGCTGTGGGGTAGAAAGGAGAGAAGGAAACAGGCAAAGGGGGAGAGTCTAAGGAGGCTTTCAGAAAAGGGAAAGGAGAAATAGTGGGGGAGGGGAAATGAATGTCCTCCATGTCATGTCAGATGTTATGGCTCATAACACACAGCTAGAAAACCAAAAGCAGGGAATTCGATGATGGAAAGGCACTGTACACAAAAGGGAATATTTTATATATCTCTAAATACTCCCATGAACTCAAGAGAAGTGAAAAACAAAAGCCCATCTGTCTACATTTTGCCTTCTCAAGGCACAAACACCACCTTGGTGGATGGCAATGAACAACGAACACCATGTTCGGGGTTTTTTTCTGTTCATGTCCATGTCTAGTAACAAGCCCCTTTCCCCGCTGAAAAGTCTGTGTGTTTTGTTTTGGTTCTTACTGTGCAGAGACCATGCAGGTAGGCCAGGCAGTGGGGAGCCATCTAACAGCACCTTGTTTTCCTTAAAGGCAAGTCTGTCTGTATTCATCATGCAACCCATTGGCTCCGAAGGGGTGAGGCTGAGCCCTTAGCATTACAACTTCATTGGCTGGAAGTGGGCATGTGTAACACACATGAGTACATATTTTCTTCAGCACTTCATGAGCAATAGCATTGATATTGAGTGGGCTTGTAGGGATTAAATCACAAAAGGTTTGCTCTGCACCAGGGAGGGGAGCAGCAGATGGCACAGTGCTGTTGGTGCCAGTGTCGCCATTGCCATTCCTTTCTGTGTGTTTTTATGCACAATGAATGGGAAGGCTAGCAACTTCCATGCAGGTGTGTACATGTGTGTTTCAGAAGGAAGGGATCACTTTCAGCCTCTGAGCCCCCGGCTGCTGCAAAGGCTCATGTTATGCAAGGTGAAAATTGGAAAGAAAAAACAATTATTGAAGGAGACCCTCACTGAGGAGGTCCATGAATCTGGTTCATGCCCATTCAGTGGCCTTCTGCTGCTGCTGTCATTCACAGTGCCAGGGCCACCACTATGACTAAAGATGTCTTCCAAAGATAGCGGGATAAGGAGCACCAGGAAGAATTTCATCTTTCCCAGAAAGCCTTCTGGCTTTGGGGGCTTTTCTGATTAAATCTGTTAACTCAGAATTAAATGACAGGGAAATAGCAGGCACACTCATACATGTGTGCTGCACACCCAAGTCTTTTCAGATCAGTATTCCACGTGGAAGGATTAATCTGGTCTTTTTCCCCCCTCTCTGATTGTCTTCCTGTGATTTTTCCTTTTTCCTTTGCATTCCGTTCTGAGTTAACAGTTTTAGTCGGAAAAGGAGACTGGCAGCCATCAACCTGTCCAGTCTCCCACTTTTACTAGTAAATAAAAGAGGGGAAAGAGGGCTATCCTCCCTTTACTGCCCTTCCTGTGAAGGAAAACCAGCATCTAGCCCTCCCTTTCTGTGTGATTTTGCACACACTGCAAGGGCAGGTTGGTGGCTAGAGGGTTTAAACAGGGAATCCCAGGCTGCTGCAAAGCAGATTAGGGTGAGGGGGATTTGCCTGCTCCTCACAGTGAAAATGAAACTACAGGGCAAAGAGAAACATGCCATTACAGAAAGACTCAAAGGTAATAATTTATTGGCTTTGTCCTTAAAGCAGGAGTTTTAAAATTTTTAATTCTGGTGTGCTGAGCCGGTTGGCAATGGAATGCTCTCCTGCTCACATGCTGTGCCAGCACCACTTTGCCAGTAAGTTTCCTGCCGTTGTGTGCCCCTGCCAATGCTTGTCTTCTTTAGGGTCCAATATTGTATGTATTTTCATGAGCTTGAGGAGAAACTGATTAGATTAATGGGTTTTTGAATGGTGTGTTTTTTGGTTAAGAGAGAATAGAACCCCATTTCCCCAGCTCCACCCCTTGAAAAGAACAAGTTGTTCATGCGTGTGCACCTGTCCTATACAACACTTGCCTTGACTCATGTCTTCCCCAAGCATTTCTCAGGGTTTATAAACATGGAACCCCTTTGTTGCATGCTCTCAAACTTAGTGGGTCAATGGTTTAGAGGGAGGACTGTGCCATTGCACTTTGGTGCCATTGCATGCAAAGCCAGCTGCCTCAGAGCCTCATTTCCCCACCCTTCCTTGAAATGAAAAGCATGCATTTGTGCATATGCAGCCAACACATACACAATGGGCCAAAATTCATGAAAATGAAAACAAAATGATCAGATTGGAGCCAGAACTGCCCCTGCTGGAACAAAGCAGTAATGGAATGGAATTGAACCCATAGAATTGAAACTGAAATAGCAATTTTCTCGGTGCACATCCCTAAGCTTAACCATGTTTTTGGATACCTATTAGTCACTCCATCTTGCTACAGCTGTCCAAACCTTCATATCACTTGTTATTGTAGATTTTCCGGGCTGTATGGCTGTGGTCTTGGCATTGTAGTTCCTGACGTTTCACCAGCAGCTGTGACTGGCATTTTCAGAGGTGTAGCACTGAAAGACAGAGATCTCTCAGTGTCAATGTGTGAAGAAGACATTAGCAGGTAATTTATATCTATTCAGGAAGGTGAGTTTGGGCTGAGTCATCCTGTAAGAGTTTCTCAGGGTGTGGAATGCTAATGGAGAAGCTTCACTGTATCCTGAGGAGGTTCTTTTACATATGGATTGGTGGTTGATATGCTAATCTTATCTGCAGGGCTATAGTAAGATGTAGAGTATTTTGTTAGTCTGGTGTTTTTCAGGACTGGAAACCATGCCCTATTCATTCTTAAACTCTCTTCTTTCCTGTTGAAATTGTGCTTATGCATATGAATTTCAATGGCTTCCCTGTGCAATCTGACAAAGTAGTTGGATGTGTTGTCCAGTATTTTTGTGTCCTGGAATAAGATACTGTGTCCTGTTTAAGTTAAGCTATGTTCAACCACTGCTGATTTTTCAGGTTGGCCAAGTCTGCAGTATCTTTTGTGTTCTTTTATTCTTGTATGGATGCTACACTGTATGATCCCAATGTAAATTTGTCCACAGCTGTAGGGAATGTGGTTTACTCCTGCAGAGGTGAGAGGGTCTCTACTGTCTTTTGCTGATCATAGCATCTGTTGTATTTTTCTGGTGGGTCTGAGTACTGTTTGTAGGTTGTGCTTTTTCATAAGTTTTCCCATCTGATCAGTGATTCCTTTGATATATGGCAAAAACAGTTTTCCCGTGGGGGACTGTTTTTCCTTAGTTGTTTGATTTATCCTTGGTTTTATCACTCTTCTGATTTCATTTCTCGAGTAGCCATTTGCTTGAAGTGCGTGTTTTAGATGATTAATTTCCTTGTTGAGAAAGTGCGGTTCACATATCCATCTTGCACAGTCTACTAATGTTTTTATTATGCCTCTTTTCTGTCGAGTGTGGCAATTGGAGTTTTTGTGTAAGTACCGATCCATGTGAGTTGGTTTCCTGTAGACCTTGTGACCTAATTGAAAGTTTCCTTTGCAGATGACCAAGGGATGAGGATCACACAGAGCAGCCGCACCAGAAATTATAGACAGAGCTTCAGTGCTGTTCCCTGCAATGGGTGGATAAGTTCTGGCTATACTGTGCATCTTTCTAAACTGGTGATTCCAGAAGGAGCGTGGATAGGATGGGTGTATTTCAGAATGTAGCATGCAAGCAAAGATAGGTAAAGCCCACATCCTCTCAGACCTTACCTCACTATGAGAAGCATTAATTTTCTCCAAGTAAGCCTTGATGGATAGCAGAAAGAAGGATAAGATAGATAAGGTAATAATTTTAAAAGATGTTATATTTATCACATGTTGTTTCAACGATGGCTGCTTTTCCTTCTCATTGTATTTTTCCAAGTTTTCTTTGTCTCGTGTTTTGCTCATGTTATGTTCATTAACAGTACAGGCACTAAAACAGCAAGCTCCCAATTTTTCCGTTTGTCATTGGCAAGCAGCCTCATAGTTTGTTCTATGTTTTGCTCTTAATTCTCCCTTTATGTGCTTTAAATGTTCCTTTTTGGGGGGATTAGAATTTTTGTGTCAGTCGACAAAGGATTTCCTCCCCCCCTCCAATTCCTTGTCATATTTGAATTAGGAGCAAACATTTCACAGCTTTCACTTTCTTGTTGATGTTCCTCCCACTCTTTTGCTATGATGGAGGCTTCTTTCCGTGTATTAATCTGTCGTTTCCTGCTTTGTTGCAGTTCAATAGTAAAATTGCTGTTCTTTGATGGCATACTAAACAATTTGTATTCTTTATCAGTATTTTATGTTTTGACTGATGTTGGCAATTCTGTCTCCTTAGAATATTTTGTCCTTTTTTTTGAATGAATGAATGTTTGTTGTTTGGATGATTTAAAATATTTTATATGTATTTATCCATTTGATACATTGTTATATATTTGTTAATTTATTTGTAGATAGATTCACACTGTTCTGTGAAAATAACCAATTTCAATTACACAACTTATTTTATTTTGTTATTGCCTGCTCAGTGTGCAGCTTTGTCTCCCATACACACAGAAGAAAATCCAGTGGGGCATGTCCTGGAGCCAAGGCCATCAAGGGGATGAATGGCGAAACAAAATTGCAAGTGCCTAAGACATTTATTCTCATATAATGTTTGGGTTGGGTTTGGGTAGTGTGAAGTGGGCCAAATGGAAATCCTTTTGTAAATGGTTGTGAATGACTTTTGGCATTGTGCTTGGAACACTAAAGCAACAGGAGAGTAGAAATGTCAAGAGCTCCTTCATCACTTAGAAAATACAGCTGATCCTATACCTCTAGTAAGATCTTCTGGACTAGCATGGATGTTTTGAATATTAAGTAGTGACATCAACAGCATGCTGCTAATTAAGGTACCAGTAGACCAACGTCATTAGCAGCCAGTACCCATCCAAGTCCATAATTTTAAGAGTGCCTGAAGTGACACTTGACTTGGATCCTTCAGCATCAAACAGGTCCCCTACCTTGAAACCGGGGGACAGAGGAGCACCTGGAGAGGAGGAGGTGCCACCAAGTCTGCTCCCAATGACTTCTGGTTTAAACTGGAAGCAATGATGTCTGATTTCTACTATGTTTGGGTCAATTCCTAAAGACTCAGCCCTACTGAGACCACATCACTTTTGGTTTAAACTGGAAGTGATATCATTGGGAGCCTGCAGAGCACACATGCTCCATTTCACTGTATGTGTTTGACCAGACTTTCCACATGCACCTCTACCATTCAGGTGAGTAGTGGTGCAGGACAGCTGGCATCTCTAGCATCAACAAAGAATTGTTCCAGCATATCAGTTGCTTCCTGCTACACCATTGCCAGTTAGTAGCAGTGTGGGGTGTGGCAATGGGTGAGCTGATTCCCGTTGTTGATACTGTTGGGTAGGTCTGAGTGGGGGGGCTCCTGCAGTAGTGGTTACTCACAGCATTGCAAGGCCACTAAGTTTGGTTTGCTTTCAGGCCATTTTAACAGTCTGCCTCTGGCTGACATGAATCAAAACCATCTACAAGCTATGCTTCCATGAAAGCCTCCACAGTCTCTTTTCCTCCTTCCTTCTCATCTTCCCACCTACCAGTCTACCTACCTTTATATGCCCCAATTTCTTCAGTTTTCCTTCCATTTTTTTGGCACCCTCTACCCAAGAAAGCTATGGCCCAGTTTCATGATGCTGGCTGTTGGGCCAGGTCAAGTTACAAAGTGGGCAACCCACAAATAATTGTTTTTGCGGTAACTCATTTCCCCGTTTCTCCTTCCTCACACTATTTCTTCTCCCCCCCCTCCTAGCAACCACCATATTTTCATATTTCTCAGGATCCTTCTCTCCTTCCCACCCACCAACCTGTCTTACATCTGCTGCCATCTTAGGGTTACCAGTTCCCCCCATGGGGGTAAGGGATCTCCTGTTCTCAGCCTTCAGACTGGCAGGGCGAAAAGGTATGGGAAATGAGCCCAGGCATTAGAGCACTTCCTTGTTGCACCAGGAATGATGTAATTCCCAGTGCGACAAGGAAGTGCTCCAGATCACACATGTATATACTCTTGATGTGTCCCTCCTACCTGCTCCCCTAGTTTGGGCTACAGGGGACCTGGCAATCCTACACCATCTTCAGCTATATTTATTATCTATTTACTTCATTTATACCCCACCTTTCTCCACAATGGTGGCTCAAAGCAGCTTACATCATTCTCCTCTCCTCCATTGGGGTAAGTTAGACTTAGTGTATAACTAAGTGTATAACCCAAGGCCAACCACTATACCCACACTGGATTTCTTGAGGTGGCTGCTGCTGAACAGTAGTGATTAGCTAGGCCTGGGTGAGTCATGGAAGTTGTGTGGTAGCAAGTCACCCTGTGGTTGTTTCTAGGCCTAGCACTTATCAGTCCTCCCTCAATGCCCTTAACAGACCTTGAAAGGGTCCTGCCCCCTTCACCCAGCCTTTTACTGACAGAAACCAAGGCTGTTATATTTTCCTAGCAATAACTACTGAGGACATTTTAAAATTAACTCTACATGTGCTGCTTCTATTATTTTAGGGCATTTAACACACACACACACACACACCCATATATTTTTTGGATTTCAGATTTTTTCTGCAAACCTGGTCCATTTTTTCAGGTCTGTAGAAAGATGATCTTGTCTGTTCATGACTTCAGTATCTGGATTTAAGTATCCATATATTTGGTCATGTTGAGAACTAGATATATTGATACTGTGTAATACAGCTGAGATCACATTGTCAAGTTTAAAAATAGTCTATGGCAGAAAAAGATCAGACAGTGTCAGGATAGCTGATTCAGAATGTCTATATTCATCAAACTGGTGTACTTTGCTGGTGCCTGAAATTGGCTTATAAGGGCAGCCAAAGAGGCAACAGAAAAACTGAAATGCAAAGACAATCCATTAAAAAAAAAGTTTCCCCATCCCCAACATACAATTCCACATAATCCTACGAATCTGCCAAATGTCCATCTGAAGAACAGAACCTGATAGTATTTGTAAAACCAGGTCCCTTTAGGGTCTTTGCTCACTTCTTCAGAGAGAGCATTTCATAAAGCCAGGACTCAAGCAGAGGAAACCAGATAACTTTAAGGTTGGGCACCAGCAGGCTGAAACTATTTTGTCTCTGTGTTTGTATAATATTGTAAACCTTCCTTTTAACAATCCAGGAATATTTAAACAGTTTCATGGAAAATGATACTACGGTTGTGGGGAATTTTTACATATTCATCACACTTTGTTATACTCAGGCCTCTTTTATGAGCTTCACATTTGGAGATAATCGGCAGCATTGCCCATGCAGGCTGGAATGATAAACAGAAGTTCAGCTCCGCATAAACTGTTGATAAATCTTGCATATTTCTAATCCCACATATCTTGGTATAAACCAGTTTGAAAGCACACAGGTTATATCAGCAGAAGTCAGTCTGGGAAGAAATAAACACCCCATGACAAATTAAAACAACAATTTTCTCTTGAATTCCTGTTATTGCTGGTACAGACCCAGCAATTCCTCCCAGACAGTTCAATTATATGGCTGACAGAAGCCCAAATGGAGCTCAACCTAGTTTCCAGATCTTGTGGGATCACTTTGATGGCCTCTTGTCTGTATTCTGCCAGGGGAGAAAATGTTTTTTTCCTTTCTTTTCCCTCATTGAACATTTCAAAGAACTAAACAGAACTCAAGTAACTAGAACAGGCATTTCAGAAAAGATCCTATATGTGGGAAAAGATGATCACACAGTTACAGCTACTATAGGGAATATGTTTAAATGGCTGCCATGTGGTTACTGACTGTGTTCTAGTGTTAGCTGTTATTCTCATGTGCTAAAAACCCAATCCAATCACATTGTACAACCCTATCTACAATTTACACTGTTCTCTTTGTACAGGAGTTCCCTCCTTTCCCCCATTATCTAGCGAATGACAAACTAGTTTGACCCCAAATATCCAACCTCTATTGGGCTGGTTTCTTCTTGCTAGTACAGGATAATTCTTATTGCTATTAAGACCTTTGTAACATTCAGTTCAGACCCTCACAACTGTATAAACATTTTATTTCCCATATTTTCTTAGAAAGAAGAGAGAAAACAGAAGGGGGATTTCTTCTCTGGCTCAGATAATACAATCTAAGCCAGAAAAGAGCTCAGGATCATTTTCATATTGAAAATAAATATTATGAGTCACCATTTATTAAATTTTTAAAGCAGCTGTATCTTGTATTTTCTTTTTACAATGAGAGCTCAGACAGGTTACATCAGCACTCAGAAACCCAATGCACATCTTAAAATATAACAAAACACTGAATCACCATGAAAATAATATTCTCTTCATTTAAAACAAACAAACAAAAAAGTTGCCAACCAATCAACAAAGATCCCTGAAATACACTGCTTCACTCATCTTCCTAGATTATCTCCAAGGCAATCTATTCCAGTACTAGGGTGATTGCAGAAAATACCTATGACCATAGTTCTTACCATCTGGAATATTAACCCACTATGGTCTAGTGATTAGGACTCATATGAAGAAAGACTGCACTCACCTATGATGTTTCTTATGTGGTTTTTGACCAATCACATTATTTTAGCCTAGCCTACATTATAGAGTTTTTTTGAGGATAATATTTGACAAGGGAGGACCATATGAGCCTCCAAAACTCTTTGGAAGAACGGTGGGATAGCACCTGATAAAGCGTTTGGTGTACAGGTTTACACAGAGAGATACCCTAAGCCTAAGAAATATGAATTTCAGCGGTATTTCTAGAAAATTTAATTTGGTTGGTTTTTTCATGATCAACAGTAATGATTTTTGTTAGTACACAGTAGAGTTGAATCATAGCACTGAATTTAGTTTTAGTTTTGCTGTTGTTGAAAATAATTTCCTTTTTAAGCATGCCTTTAAATGCCCCTTCACAATTCATCTATTTTTTATCCATGTCCTGGACATTAATTACACCTCAGAGAAAATCAGTATCAGTGTTTGAGGACTTTTGCACAGTTCTATCTGAGCTGTAATTAGCGTCCAGGACTGGGATGGAAAAGACGTCCACTTTAGCTTAGCTGTTCAATAAAAGGTTCTCCTTCATTAAACATGCAAATTTTGACATGAAAATCAAAGCACACGAACATTTGGTTCAACTTCACTAAGGTTATCTCACTGTTGAATGATCTATATTGGGGGAAGGGCATAGCCACGTGAAGAAAAGGGGCAGATATCTGACATCTGTTTTTTATCCCCAGAATTGCTGTGTAGAAAAGAGTCCAGTAGCAACTTTAAGACTAACCAACTTTACTGTAGCATAAGCTTTAGAGAATCACAGTTCTCTTCTTTGCCCTCTTTCCATTACGAGACTATTTTCTTCATTTTTAATGTACTTCTTCTTTGGTCAATGTAAATTTCAAAGTTGCTCCCACTAGTCTGATACCACAGTAGTTTATATCAGCAGATAGTGCTATGGAGAGTAAAGACAGAGAATGCTCCACAGGAAACCTGCTCAAATATACACAATAAATAAGTCTATTTTATTTTATTTTTGTAGGCAAACATACAAGAAAATCCTGAACAGAAAATATAGCTTCAGCACTTTATGGTTATATTAGCAATTTATGTTCATCTAGTATCTTTCATACAAGAAATACCATACCATAAAACAGTTTACAGTCTATTTATCAATATAGTAACTTAAGAATATTGCTCAATTTACTTTATTAGAACTTGCAGAAAGACAAAAAAATTAGTCCAACTCAATGGAGATTCTCACTGAAAGAAAAGTTGAGGTGAGCTCGTAACTGCTGAATCTTGTCAGGGTTTTAAAGCAGCAGTGGGAAAGAAACAAGAAATTGTTGTACGGGGAGAAGACTTATTCAGAAATCCAGTTCAGCCAGTCTATTGCTGCCAAAAAAAAATACAGTGCACCTTTAACAAAGAACATGCCTTGAATAATAAAACCCTGTTTGATCTGAAGGTGATGGTTTTATAACAAGAATTAAAGTGCATAACACCAAGTCTTAGGTCAATTTATGTGGCTGTGCTCCTTCTTTCTGTCCAAATTACAACATACTCGAGAGGAACACAGTCCAGCAATTCTGATCCAGAGGAGTTAGCCATGTTAGTCTATAGTAGCAAAATAGAAAAGAGTCCAGTAGCACCTTTAAGACTAACCAGCTTTAAGACTAACCAGCATAGTTTATAGTTTAGAGCATTCATTGCCCATGTACTTCTGCTGCAATCAGTGTGATGGATGGGAAGAAAACAATGAAATCATCAGCATTTTGCTTTCAGTGCCAAACAGAGTCATCTTGCAAGAATGACACCATTCATGCACCTACTTTTATCTATATTGCTTGGCTTTAATAAAGCGAAGAAAGACATCAGATGGGTTTAAAAGAATGTGGGACCTGTTGAAATAAAGCCAGATTTAAGATTATATTCTGCTGACAAAATTTTGGGATATTCTGTATACTGATACTGTAACTGGATCCTCAGAGTGGATAGTTTCAGGTGGGTCTGCAGGAGAAGAGCAAGGTTTGAGTCCAGTAGCACCTCAAAGACCAACAAGTGTTTCTTGGAGACAAGTTTTCGAGTGTTAAGCTTCTTTAATCAGATATGAATATGAATGGAGATCTGAAATTTTTATCCCGGTCAGAAGTTGGGAGTCATGTAGCAATGAAGTAAGATAGGATGTGGAGCTAACATTGTGAAAGGTAAGTAGCTTGATTAGAGCAGAGGAGGAAACACAGAAAATCAACATTTGAGGTGAGAGAAGAAATAGAGCAAGGGAGGAAATGCAGAGAATCAACATTTGTAGAGAGACAAGAATTCTATATCCCTATGCCCTGGGAGGTCCATTGTTCAGAACTTTTGAATGAACTCAGTTTCTGTAATCTCATGTTGTAATATTGATACTTCCCTGTTCAAGAACTGCAATGGACAATGGAATGTCCTGGAAGATTAAAATGTTCTCCTACTTTTTTTTTTAGTGTTGTGATTTTTAATGTCAGATTTATGTCCATTTATTCTTTTTTGTAGGAACTGTCCTGTTTGTCTGATGTAGAGAGCGGAAAGGTATTGTTGGCACTTGATGGCATATATAACATTGGAAGATGACCAAGTGAATAACCTGAGATGATATGGCTGGTGTTGTTAGGCCCAGTGACTATGCTGTTTAGGTGAATAAACTGAAAAGTCCAACAATTTTCACCAAATCATTTTAAAAAATGCTCCAAATCACTCTTCTACAGTTTTTTGAGTTCTGCAAAATCTTTTTTAGATATAGCACCCAGAACTGTACATAATGGTTCCAACAAAGATTTATTCAATGGCATTAATATATTGGCCATTTTATTTGCAGTTCCTTTCCTGCCGCGCAGTGAAGTGATATTTTTATCAAGTTTTCCACTACAATACCCTTTTCTCTCTTAATCTCAGCCATTACAGACCCCATCAGCATATTTTTAAAGTAAGGATATTTTGTTACAGCACACATCTCTTTACACTTACTTACACTGAACTTCCTTTGCCATGTTGTTGTCCACACACCCATGAAGAGAATTGGTGGCCAGTTCTGGGCTGGGAAATTTCTAAGATTTGGGAGCATAGCCTGGAAAAGGTAGAATTTGAGGAGAGAGGGTGCTTTTTGTAATGCTAACTCCAAAGATGTTTAGAATTTGAAGTGGGTTAAACCACCTGTCATAATGATCTGCTCACAACAAATGAATGGATGAGATTTCACGTTTAATCAGATAAGACACAAATTGAGGGAACCAAGATTTTTTGATGATGCACTAAACTGCAAGAGTTGGATTAGGATCTGGGAGACTGAGGTTCAGATACTTGCTCTCATTCAGAGGGTGACCTTGTGACAGTCTCAGCCTAACCTACTTCACAGAGTTGTTGTGAGCATAAAATGGAGGAGAGGAGAATAACGTAAGCTGCTTTGGCTTCACCTTGGGGAGAAAAGTGAAATATAAATGATGTAAATAAAATAAATAATGCCTCAGAAAGAGGTATTATTTAATACCAAATTCCAAGTCTCTTCCTCATGAAGGAAGACTATGAGACCACAGGTTGTTGCTAAACCGTGCCCTATATAGACATATGAACTCAAAATTAGAACTCTCATACAGGTGAAGTAATTCTCCTGTCCTGTTGTAGCCAGAAACCTGGCAGGCAGAGATCAAAGAGATTATCACTCCCTCCAGTTCCCTCTCTGATAGAGGCCAGATCAATCCCAGATTAAATCCTGAGTGACTGGCAGCACAATCCTGAGGCCCATCGGGCTGCTTGTGGCTACGCGCCTGCATGACTGTGGCACTGCTAGACCACACTCTAAGGACTTTTGCAGAAAAGTCGCATACCCTACCTCCAGTGAATTTGAGGGGGAGAAGGGGAGAAGGAAGCTGGGTGGGCCTGGAATCTCCAAGGTGCCATTGGACCCTTGCTCCTTTTGATCACTGAACCACATAAAGGCATGGAGACATGTGGAGCCTCTTTGGGGCCACAGTCCAACCATACCAGCCCAGAGCCAGAGACCATTCACTGGGATGTGTGAAAGGGCAGCCCTACGGGTAAGTGGAGGGGGGCCACTGCCAGGCACAGGCAAGGAAACAGACAGGGAGGCAGTTGTTGTTTGACCCAAACTTTATTGAGCAAACAAAAGTGAAAAGGATGTCTGGATGCGTGTTGTCAACTTAATTCACCTGAGGAGGGGTCTGTGCCTGTTGAGGCCAGGAGAGCTATTCCTTGTGCTGGTTTCTCAGGAGCAAGGTTGATTCATGGGCTGCCTGGGGAACTGTTCCTGGGGCTGGTTCAAATGACAATCAAGAAGGCTTATTGGGGACTGGAACAGCCACACGGCTCAGTTTCACTGATGGGTTGTAACCTGCCCAGAAGGGAAATGGAGACGTGTGGTGACAGGCCTGGCCTTGCACAAGCCACAGCCAGGGCTGTCGCATTCTTGGAAAGTGTCCATGGCCAAAGGCAGCAGTGGTGGCTCCATCACCACTGGTGCTGCCGGCAACCAAATGATGGATGCCCCTCTGGCAAGAAAGTGCTCTGCATCTACATCTGGATGTTCTACTACTGTGTGGCTCCTTGGAGCTCTGATATTGTGAGGGAGACAATCATGGGGTTGCGTACCCACCATCATAGGGGAGTCATGAGACCAAGCACTCAGTCACCCTGACTTGTAACCACTCTTTCTCCTCTGCCCAAGTGGGGAGCCTACAAGCTATAGTTGCTCCTCCGGGAACTAAGACTAATGACCAATGACCAAAAACACGCTCTTCCCGGAGTACAAAATCAATGCTATTTACAAAATGAATGCTATGTATATAAAGTGCCAATAGTGCAAAAAGTGCTCAAATATGTCAATAAATATCAATAAATGCAATTTCATCAATAGTAGGCAATAAATATCCAGAACTATAAATATCAAGGTCAATATCAAACAAACATCTGATACATATACATCACAATAAATCAACTTTTACAATATCCAAATGGTGGGAGAATCATACAAGAACAATACCAAAACAGTTCCTTCATGTAGGTGCTCAATGGCCCTCAAGCGGAATATATCAAACAGTCTGTCATCTGAAGCTGTACAATTGCTTGTAGAAATCTATGAAGCTGTGGAGCTGCAAAGTGCCTATGGGTTTTGCCAGCATAAGTAACCCAATCCCGTTTCGTACATACACTTCTTCCCAGGCATTTCTTCTATCCCTGCTGTACAACACAATGAACTATCCATTCACAAATTATCATATAAATCTCATTTATCAACAACACACATCACCTACTTACAGCAAATGCTTCAGTGAATATCACACCACCATGTTGGTTTTCCTTGGTTCCTCTACCAAGAGAAATTTAAACCATCCCTCATTTAAAGGGGACAGCAGCCTATAAATTCTTAGCTTAGATTAATCATCATAAATAACAGGTAAAATCTAAAGCATTATTAAGCCCATAAGGTGCTAGACTATTTAACCGGAAAATCCACTTTGACTCAAGCTGCAAAAGTTTCTGTTGAGCATTAACATATTTCGTTGTATCTAGCACCTCCACAACTGAAACCCTAAAGTCTTTCTGCATACCATGGTGTTGAGTAAAATGTTCTACAAAGGGTGCTTCCATTATCGTGTCTTATCCGAGATAAATACTCCTGAACATGAACCTTTAATGGGTGAGTTGTACTGCCTATGTATATCAGTGGGCAACTGGACTGCACTGAATCAAATAAACTACATGGGACATTTTGCAGGTTGAAAAAGATGACAAATACAAAGGTTTGTTAGTGATGGGATTGATAACATCAGAGATTTTTATAGTGAAGTATCAGATGTTAAAGCTCCCACAGGGGAAATGACCGCCCTTCAAGATAACTTAATACCCACTCAGAGCGGTTTACAAAGTACGTTATTATTATCCCCACAACAAAACACCCTGTGAGGGGGTTAGGGCTGAGAGAGCTCTGGAAGAGCTGTGACTGACCCAAGGTCACCCAGCTGGCTTCAAGTGGAGGAGTGAGGAATCAAATCTGGTTCTCCAGATTAGAGTCCCGCGCTCTTAACCACTACACCAAACTGGCTCTAGGGAGGCTAGTGTACATAAGCATGCCGGGGCAGCTGCCTGCCAACTCCTTCCTACCAGTCAGTGTGTCCTCACCTGTCCTGAAGTCAGGACTCAGGAGACAGATGGTAGTTGTTAGTCTGCAAGAGAACTGCAAGATAACTTGGATGGTCATTGTTAGCCAGACATTCTGGACATGGCTTTCCTCTCATATGTGAGTGTGAGGCATGCCTTGAATTCTGCAAAGTTCCTCCTGCACATTCCTGCCCTGCCACTGTGAACACTCTCTCCCGCCTCACACTCTAAGTCTCCATAGCAGGGAGCTCTCAGGCAGAGCCTCTGGCCACCTTCCTACTTACCTGGAGTCATGGGCACCCTAGCTGGAGGTTATGTAGGGTGCCCAAGAAGCTGATTGGGCACCGAGAAGGGTACTCAGCTGCCACAGGGGTGCAAGCAGATTGGTCCCAATAGTAGATGGCATCCTATACTCCACTGGGCTGTTCAGGGAGGGCTGGGCACAGAGGTGCTGTCAACTTTTCCCTTACAATGGGCTCCTATGGGCTATGCTATTGCATTTCATAGCCTAACTTTCCACCACTGCTCGGGGTGTTTCTAAGCTTGAAACAGCTTAGGGACCCGACTAACTTGCCCCCCTGCTCTCTGGCCCACCTCCAGCAGGCTGGTGCTGGAACTTGCACTGTGGTTACACCCGTTCTTGACTAGTGTGGTTGGGCACTGGTAAACTGCCTGGGCAGTGCAATGCTGGGCTGCTACACTGGCATTGGTGGGGGGGGGCAGGTTACACCAGTGTAAGTCCAGAATATGATGGCATAACTCCTGGTTAGCTCTACACATGGGCACGAACCAGAAGAAAACCAAACCATGGTGTTCATGATTTGTGGGGTTTCCATGGACCAGAAACCTTGAAGTGGCATGGAACTGGCCCAGTTATGAACTAGTTCATGGTTCGTGGTTCATGGGGTTTAAATGCCCCTTTCTGGCAGGGAAAGGGGCATTTAATCATTCAAAGGGCCTTTTCTTGCCACTTGCAAGGAGCAGAACCCTTTAAACTATCAGCTAGCAGGAGGGGGAATCCCCCCCTGCCACCTGCCTGCTGATAGTTTAAAGGGACCTGCCACTTGCAAGCAGCAGGGCCTTTTAAACTCCTCAAACCCCAGCACCCTGCCCCAGCCCCCAGCCCCCCCAGCCCTTCACCCTCCAACCCCCAGCCCCCCACTTACCTTCCCTCTGATGCTGGGGTGGTGGAGGCCTCCTTCACTGCCCTGCAGGCCCACGCAGCAGAGAAGGATAAAAACGCCATTTCCGCCCTTCAAATGGCAGGCATTTGAGGGGCACAGGGCAGCAGAGAAGGCTAAAAATGCCCTTTCCGCCCTTCAAATGGCTGCCATTCGAGGGGTGGAAAGGCCATTTTCGGCTTCCTCTGCTGCCCTGCAGGCCCACAGGGCAGCAGAGGAGACCAAAAAGGGCTCTCCTGCCCCTCAAATGGCAGCCGTGGCTGTTGGTTGGTTTAAACTATCAGCTGGCAGTCAGCCAGGTGGGGATCACCCCTGCCGCCTGCCAGCTGATAGTTTAAAAGGACCTGCTGCTTGCAAGTGGCAGGAAAAGTTTAAATTTAAAAGTTTAAACTGGCTCTTTAATATGAACCAAACGAACCAGTAGTCCAGTTTGTGGAAGTTCGTGGAAATGAGCTTCCACAAACCTGGGTTTGCAAACTCCAAACTGGGCTGGTTCATGGGGGTTTTTTTTGGTTCGTATTTAGGTTTGTACCCATCTCTAGTCTGCTCCCAGACTGCTTTCAGTCCCTCACCCCCACCCCAGAATTGTGCTGTTAATCTTGTAAAGTAAAGATTTTTTCTTGAACTGAGCAGGTGCTTTGCAGCAGTAATTTTGGACCTGACATTATACTGACATGGTTGCCAGGGGAGTGGGAGTTGCACTGGCTATTTCTGTTTCCCAGCCTACTACTACTTTTACTTTTCCTCAAGCTTCCAATTCAAAGGCTGGAGGAAAGAGGACTAGTGCATATCTAGAAATTCTTTTCAGAGAAGACAGACATATGGCATTCATAAAATTAACCTCCTGAAGATTGGATCTATTTCAATTTAAAATGGTGACAAATCCATCATCTTCTATAAGGCTTAGATCTAACACCCACTAATACACAGGAGAGTACAAATCCCAATTACATTTTAGCCCTTTGTGTTTTGAATGAAAGGGAAGATCATACAGACTCATTGGAGAAAATGAATAGAACTCTTATTGTACAAAGGCCTGAACAGTCACGGTCTAATCTCTCCAGGTACCTGTTTAACTATCTAAGACAGAGTGTTCTTCTCTGTAAGTTGTTCTACTTCAGAGTTGCATCACAAAGTCTTTGAAAGTTTTTTCTCTTGATAGCCAACAGCACTTCTAGTAAAGGTAGAAAAGTTCCAAGACACACAGAAAGGCTCCCATAGTTTCCTTCGCCACACCCTCATTAGTGATCCACTGACATTTCTTTGTACCACTGAGGACGTTGAGATTTTATGTTTACTCTAGAAGCAAAACAGAGGCAAAATATCCCATGGTGTTCAGCGATTACATCAATTTATTCAGGCCAGCTCTTTAGAAGTTCATTTATAATGAAAGAAATAGTTGTCTTCACATGAATATCCATGTAATATCCTTGAATATACTCTGAAGTTCCTGAAATCACACAGCTGAGTGATGGAAATAGCCTGGATACCTGAAAGTGATATGTTTGATTAAAAAAAAAAATCCTGTATAATGTTTTATTTAAAAATAAGTTTATGCCACAGTTTGATCCAATTTGGGCCCTCAAGATGGCAAACAACTAAAAATTGCTAAAAACTAGCTTTAAAGACAACATAAAACAACTGAAGACATAAACAGGAAGAAGAGTCAACAAGGGAATGCCTAACAAATAAAATGGTCTTCACCTGCTAGTGGAAGACAATGATAAAGGAGGATAGACAAATCTCCCTGAAGAGAGAATTTCATAATTTCTCATAAAATAAACACATGATAATAAAAAATAAATCCTTATAGGAATCAAATATGCCTTTATTTCTTTCCTTAAGGCAGGATATCCTATGGAAAGTGCTACCTCCTCTCCCAAACCCTAGGAGTTCAGGACCATATGATGCCAAAAGGAGATATATATATATATATATATATATATATATATATATATATATAAAATCACACTGTCTCACCTGAGCCGGCTCAGGACCAAAGATTCCAGAAGGAAATAAGGCAGACTTTGATATAACCAGGAGCCTAGATGGACTCCTGCAGGAAAAGGAATAAACACATACTTTTTCCTCTGCCGGTGGGGTCCTTGGACTAGCTGAATATCAGATACATTCAAGTGCCGTAATTCTTATCAACAGCAGGGATTGGTATGGTGCTCTATTTGTTGTATATTGCCATTGAAATTGCCTCGTCTTTCGTCTTTTCCTATCTTCTTTTGTGATCAATAAACAGTCAGTCTGTGAACTATGAGTTGCCTCTTTCCTTTCCTGGTGGAATATTGCTTTAGCATGCATCTGTGTACTCATAGCAGTGGTGTAGCGTAGGTTAAGAGCTCCACAGACAAGGCAAGTATCCTGCCTTTTATTTTTTGATCTCCCTCATGCACGGGCTTCTGAGCCCATGCAATGACATTACTTCCGGTCACTTCCAGTGATGTCACTTCATCAGCCTGCTGCAGAAAGACCAGGTCGGCACCCAGTGAGCTGGCCACCCCGTCAGCATGCAGGTGGTGAGGACAGCCTCCCTAAGGGCACGGCGCAGTCGCCACTCCAACGCAACCGCCCACGCCACCACAGTCAGCTCAGGCCACTGCAGGAAGGCCGGCATGGCACCCAGCAAGCCAACCACTCCATCAGCATGCACGTGATGCAGGTGACCCTCCCAAGGATGTGGCGCAACTGCCCGCACCACTGCAGCCAGCTTGGCCCGTTGCAGGAAGGCCGGCTTGGCGCCCAGTGAGCTGGCCGCCCTGTCAGTACGCAGGCAGCATGGACAGTCTCCCCAAAGATGTGGCACAGTGTCTTACACCCCTACGAATTTTGCGCCCAGGGCAACCACCCCTCTGCCCCCCCACACTACACCACTGACTCGTAGGCTTAAGATCTGAGTTGGGGCATTCACATGGTTGGGGATGCATATGCATGTAGGAATTGTTTCCTGGGTAACAAAAGCATTCCATTACCAGTCCACACTGGCTAGGGTTGCCAGGTCCCCTTACCCTGCCAGGATGGGGGGGGGCAGGGGGAGACCTAGCTCTTACCTCCTTCTTCTGTATTCCCATGGCTGTGTGGTGATGTCACTTCTGGTGACACTTCCAGTGATGTCACCACATAGGCATCTTCACAGCAGGGCAATACAGACCTCAAATGGGTGGAAGTGCTCCCATGGCAGCACATCGCCCTGGGAAAGCACCTGAGGGGGACCGTACCAGTGCCTTCCATCCAGGTAAGTGGAGGCAGGGGGCGAAGGGTGAAAGCAGGGTATCCCTTGCCCCCAGTGGTGGAATGTGATCCCTACCACTGGCAGCCCTTTCTACTGTTGAATAAGTTTTAAGGTTAGGCAGTTAACAGCTGCTTTCCTAATTGATTCTTCTTAGTTTCCAAGTGGATCATAGGCAGGGTTGGCAGCCAGTTGCAGGAAGTACAGGGTGGTGGTGTTATGACCCCCTTCTGACCAGTCCAGTGACTGAGTCATAGTCCTCAGAGGAAGAGCCTGAAGAGCTAAGGTCAGGGAATTAGGACCAAAGGGATCCAGGAGAGCTTGATGCCATATAGGCTCCTGCTGATCATGCTCCAGCAATGCCAGAGGCCACCCTGCCAAAACCATAATGAAGACCTTGCCACTAGCCTCTGAGATAACCATTAATTCTCCACCAGACAGGACAAAAACCTGGGGCCTGCAAGACCCACTCCAACTCCACAAGAGTGGCATCAGCAGAAGTTCCAGGCTGAGACAGCCTAAAGGAGGCAAAGTGCCTGGCAGCATGCAATCCTAGCCTGGATCCAAAGCAGAGCTCTGAAAGCTATACATCTTTGCAGATCCTGACCAAAGCCCAGCCCAGTCTCAGGAGTAGACATGGGCATGAACCAAAAAAAATTAACAAACCAGCGGTTCATGGTTCAGTGCAGACCATGATCCCAAGATTGCAAACCGCAATGAACATTTTCCGTTGCCGAACCGGTTCGTGGTTTGCAGTTCATTGGGTGTGGAACGGCCCCCGAGGCACTTAAGAGAGCCCATATTCCCGGGGAGTGTTTTGCAAGCTCTCCTACAGCCATTGCCCAAGTTTGGACAAGATTGCAAAAGGGATCTTGGAGTTATATCCTCTCCAATCCAAGGCCCCCAGGAAACTCCCACAAAAATCCAAGCTCAATTATATTCTCAGTCTCTCTCCCCAAAGGCTAGCAAGTGGCAAGCAAGAGCTCTGTCTCACTCCACTGCTTGCTGAAAGTGAAACCCAGCCTGGGAGCCCACAGCTATTTATAAGCACAGGTCCCATTGAGCAACGCAGGAGGTCTGTGTTTGGCTGTCAGAGCTGCCTATCAGGGTTTGCAGGGATGAGATTGGAGTGTCCATGGCTACAGAACACCCCCTTCCCCCTCCTTCCCCTGGGTGTCTTCTCCCAACTTGTAACCGCTTTGCAGCTCCGTGGTTGGAAGGAAGCCCTGCTGATCAAGGTAAGCTGGGCTTCCATTCGGGTTTCCAGGGCAACAGAAGGAGCGCAGACAGAGTTCAGGCATTCTCCCAGCTCCGTTGCCAGGGGAATTGATTGCTGGCTCCTGAGTGTCTGGCTTCCTGAACCATGGCCGAACGCACCGAACCAGGCATCTCCCGAACGCTGGTTCATTCGCCATGGACAATCACGAACCGTTGAATCGCGATTGCGCGATTGCCAATTTCATGGGTTTTTGAAGTTCGTAATGCAGTTCGTGCCCATCTCTACTCAGGAGCCTCAATACCTGCTAGCATGTGCAGTTGAGCCAGATCAACTCCCAGCCTATTTAGGCTAGAGTTTGAGAAGTCTGTATTTTTGCATCAACAAGCCCAGTGCTGCAAGCTCCAGTCTATGCTGCCCAAGTCTAGCCAACCAAGCCTGAAGCCTTACTTCAGAGAGCCTAGACCCAGCTTGCCTACAGTGTGCATGATAGTTAGGGTCAAGGGGGGCACAATCAGACGATGGCGTGATGTTGCTTCTAGGGAAAACCCAGGAAGTGGGTTTTTACAATAACACTGCACCATCGCCTGACAGTGATATTTTCTCAGTTTTCTACCATCAGCCCCAGGCATGGCAATGGGAAATGGGAGCTGGGGTCAAAACGGGTGAACCAGATGGTAAGACTTTAGAAAATTTGGGGCTTCTAGAAGCTGCAGCACAATTAGAATAATTAGTTGTTTTATTATAACACTTGTTTTAGTGCTGAGGGTGCAATAGAGAACTTTGATACTGAGAAGTCACTACATATGATCCATCAGATTTATTTATCAGAATATCTTGGTTAAAGCTTGATAAGATATTATGGCTATGGGCTTCTTTGAACCCTACATTACCATGGGCAAGGAAGAGCCAGAACTTCGGCTTACAGTCATGTCTTTCCGAAAGGACCTACCATGAAGCAAATCACTGATGTTGATTATGTTTAAATTAGGCAGATTAGGGAAGGATAGTGCACTAATTGTTGGCAAGCACTGAAGCCTTATACTCTTTAAATGTAAAGCATACAGAGTCTTGATTCAGTCCCTTGCCTGATCATTGGCTGAGAAATATAGGCACCCAATTCACCCACTCACACTCTTGTTTGATGCAGTACACTGGACTTGTTCCTGGTGGGAACTGGGACCAGACTGATTATAGGCATGGGTGGGTGGGTGGCCTTACCTGAAGTGCTTCTTCTCTTCAGAGAGCACTAATTATAATTTGTGAACTGAGCTGTGAAAAAGGTGTGACTTGCATGTAAAATTGGGTTGTACCATGGGGATATTATGTCATACTTTCGCTGTTAGAGTCCTTGCTCATTGCAATATGAAGGGTTACCATCTACCTCAGGGAGGGAAGGTGGCATGGTATATCTCATCAGATCTTGGAAGATAAGTAGGGTCAGTACTTGGATGGGTGACCACTATGGAAGACTCTGCATAGGAACCCACTGGCAAACCACAACTCTTCTCACCTGCCTTGATAGCCTCTTACAGGGGTCACCATTAGTTGATTGCAACTTGATGGCACACACACAGATTGCAACTTGATGGCACATCTGCCTTGCACTGACTTAAGGTACTGCTCTTATCCTGAAATTAGAGGCATCTGCTATGAATATCACAAGGGGAATGTGAATGCCCTGACTTAAGAGAATATTCTCTTTCATTCTGTCAAATACAATGATGATATTGATATGGGATCATGATGATTGTTGCTTGGTAATAGAAGCATTTGATTCTACTTCTGTTGAGACAAAGTTAAGAATCACATCACTGAATAAATCTTGTGTTTTATAAGTATGTTGGAACAATTTCTAGCTTTTACTTGAAATACAAATACTTTTACTGGCAACCTTTTATTATTAGAGCCTCTGAAACATTGCTCACGTCATGACGTATTCAATTAAAGGCAATTAAAGGGGATATAGGTTCCTTTCCTTTTTTTCTAAATCTTATATCCAAGCAAGCTGTGTGAAAAGTAGAAAAGTACACTCTGCAAATCTATGTTCAGAGGTGAAGGCTGCAGCAAAGGTGACATTTTCCCTCAGAGTTGCTCGTAACTGAGCAAATAGTGGTAATATAGCTGTCCTGTACAATACACAGAATACAAATGCTTCTCTGGTTTGATTGAATGGGTCCTTACACTTAGAGGAGAGCTGCAAAGTTGTTTTGGAATGCATGGCAATCTGATCCATCTGGGGCCTGTTTTTCAAGCATAAGTTTAACCTTATTGTTATTAGATGTTAGCATGGCCCTCCATCTGCATCAAGCTGAATTGGCAGCCAGGACATGTTCTGGCAGAGAAGTTGGACTTGGCCATGAAAAGGCAAGGATTAAGTCCTACCTCAACCATGATCTTATTCCATGGCCATAGTAAAAACTAGTTTATCAAAAGATACTTATTATAATGCGATTAAAGAGAAAGGATACAAGACAGGTCCTCTCTAAAGCCTGTATTCTTGATCTTCTGCTTTTCAAATACCAATAGTAATTATACTGATCATACTTCAGATTTTAATTTTCATATAATTATCTTTCAAGTTTTGCCATCTGAAGATGTAAACAGAATCCTTGGAGAGATGTGATCCACTTCATGCTTACTTGACCCGTACCAGAGTTTGTTAGTTAAATCTGGATGGCACAGATAATCAATGCCTCTTTTCAGGTTTGGTGTATGCCTTAAGTTTTAAAAGAGTTTCTCATTAAAACAATCATTTGGACCCTCAAAACGTGTGTAACTTTTGCCTTGTCTGTCTTGAACAAGATGTTTAAAAAGTAGTGGAATTTCAATTCCGAGGGTTTTTTTTTCTTTATATCAGACAGGTTATATATATCCTTTGCAATCTGTTTTCAGACTTGGGTACAGGACAGAAATTGCCTTGGTCACCTTATCAAATTATCTATGATGGTCAACCCAAATGAGGACTGTGTCTGCGTCAGTTGCCCTTTGTGATTTCAGCAGCTTTTGAGACTATAAACTATGGTATTTTTTTCCCCGTCTCCTAACCAGCAACTACCACACAATGTTTTAGAGTGGCTATGTTCCATCCTGATAAGTAGATTTCAGAAAGTTGCGCTGGGAGATTATGATTCTGCCCCTTGAGTATTGAGAGTGTTGACCTGTGTGTGTGAAAGTTTCCATGTCATTTCCCATTTTTAATATCTATCTGAGACCACTGGGGTATCCGAGTCTCAGAAGTATACTGATGGTAAACAGTTCTCTCTTTTCTTATTCTAAAGTAAGAAATTTTACAAAAGACTTGGAAATCATGAAGGACTGGATAAGGATTAATAAACAGAAACTCAGCCTGTACAAGGCAGAAGTACTGTTAATCAAGGTAAAGCTGATTTGAGATTAGAGATTTTGTTTCTTTTTATTTACTGTATTAATACTCCACCTTTCTCCCCAGTGAGGATTCAAGATGGCTTACATCCTTCTTCTTTCCTCCATTGTACCCCCACAACAACCCTGTGAAGTAGGTTATGCTGAGAGTGTTTGATTGGCCCAAGGTCACCCAGTGAGCTTCCAGGGCAGAGTAGGGATTTGAACATTTGATTTGAATTCTCCCAGATCCTAATCTGACGCTCAAACCATTACACCACACTGGCTGTCTATGCAATATGCAACCTATTCTGGTTGGCTCTGTGCTTCCCCTGAAGGTCCAGGCCTGCTGTTTGTGGGTGCTGCTGGATCAGCTTCACTGGCATTCAGGTGTTTTTTTTTTTTCCTGGCCTAATTCAAAGTGCTAATGATAACTTTAAAAGTACATGAAAATCACCTCTACTTGTGTAAAGGTGTCTCAGATTTGAGGTCTTCAGGAGATCTTTCTGACAAAATTTTCTGGGAAGTCTCCACCCCACCCCCCACCCCCTAGTAATGGAATACACTGCTTGGTCATTGCTTTTTGAACTTGCCAGCAATCGGGTTTTTTTCCCCAGCAGCAATAAAGAAGGCTTTGGGTATGGGGCAAGATTTTTCAGTATGCTGATTTTTAACTGCTGGACTTTTTGAATACCAATTTTATAAGCTACCAATTTTAATCTGAATGTTGCTTGTCAAATGTTTTCATCAGGCAATTTAATTTTTTTATTGCTGTTGGCTTATCCTGTAAAATATGTTGTGGTTTTATTATTTATGCATTCATGTCAGTAGTTTACTGTTCATGTATTCATGTTTTATAGTACTAATGTTGTTATTTGGTATCGTAAACCACCTAGCATGCTTTATACAGAAATGTGGGATGGAAGAGGTAAAAAAAAATAACAAGTCAGAGTGATCTGTTGCAACCTATCTCTTCTCTTATAATCCATTGCTTTAAGGGCAGATAATGAAGACACCTTCTTGATTAAGTTATAAAGCCATTTGCTGTGCCTATTTGCTCTTATTCTTTTGGGAATGGGGAATATGAAGCAGATGGTCTCAGAAGCCATCTTCTCAACTTGGTTTTATTATTCCTCCTGCTTCCTTCCTTTACTTTTTTTTAAAAAAAATGTGACATGGCATAAGGTTCTGCTTGAAAGAGGAGTCTCAGCATATGGACTATATACATTTCCCCTTTCTTTTCCAGAAAATTTGTTTCTGAAGAGATCACCTCTATTTTATTATAGGGGCACGAGAACCCAGGAAACTATATGATCTCTTGCCAATATATGACTGTTCCCTTAATTAAGTACAAACTGAAATTCCTCCCCTTCCCTATTACTGATTTGTATCTGATGCCTAATAGCTTCCTGCATTTCTATTAACAGAGTATCTCCTTCACTTCCCCACACTGTAAATGAGGGACCTTTTTTTCTCTCTCCTACAGTTCCAAGCCATTACACTTTTTACATTACTTAACTGCCTAATCGTCCCGTACTCTGCCCCTGGAGAATGCCCAAGTCACCAGTAATGACAACCTGTTTCTCTTTTTTTAAAGTTCCACACCTACCCTGTAGACCAGCAGACAACTTGATGATGTTTTTATTATCTCACTTAAAAATAAACATGGATTCCCTTTTTCTACTTCAATCTCCTGGTAATCTCCACAAGAAGCTGGAAAGCATAAGTAAAGGATTAAGGGAGTTAAAACTTCACCCAAACAACCTAAGCCTCTCCTAATCACTCTCCACACCTTGATCATATGAGTTATCATCAACCCTCTAAATTTAAGAGGATTGACCATAGACGTGAAACTCTTAGAAATGCAAGCAAAAAGTTGGAAAGAGAAGAAAGGCTCAAGTAACCATGCTTGTAAATTAGTCTGAAAACCACTTTCTTGTTATCACCACTTTCTTCCTCCAAATCATATTTACGAATTGCCAAGAATTTGCAGTTGTTGCCATATTGGTCTTGTCCCACACAAATGAAAACACTTTTGTAGGAGCCAGAAGATACTTTTATATAGCCTATACCCAGAGCCTTTCTGTCTGCCACTGCCTTAAGATATTCAAGGGAAGGGTGTGCCGCCCTGCTCTGATTTATATATTATGATTGTCAGTTAGTAGCTATTTAAAAAAAATAGCATGGGAGACATTTTTTATGGGATGACAGATGTGAGATGTGACTTATCAAGTATCTATGGAGATACATTTGTGGTGGTGTAACCCTTGTCCACTAGAGGGAGATAAAGAGTTAGGGTATTCCTTATAAGGAAAAATCGGCACAATTTTCCTTGAGAGACTGGAGGGCCTGAAACTGCAGGGAGAAGCACTCTCTCCTCAGAAACACTCCTTTCATGAACTCTCTATTAATGTTGTAGACTCCTGTGAAGAACAGAAGGCATCCCAATGCAGAGCACAGCTACAAGTTGCTACATTTCAAGGGACTGGCTAGTAGATGTCAGAAAGACTGAGACCTGGGTCTGCTTGAGCAAAACAGGCCTGTTTTGTTACATAATTGTTGCATATGCTCTATTATTGTATTGTTCCAAAAAATATGTTTTCTTTTCCAAGTTTGTTCATTGTTATATTTTATAAATGTAAGTGTCATAAGGTGGGATCACACTGTCATAGACATGAACTCTCCCAGTTCTCAAATTAGATATATCTATTTATTTGATGTTGTTCCTTGAACAAAACAGGCTTTACTGGCACGGATGAAGTTGCCTTAGTAGAGTGCAATGCACAATCAGCTTCCTCTGCAGTGTGAGATCCACAAAGTTCCATGTGACAAACAGCTACCAATCATGGAAATATCCACAGGTGCTTGATTCCAGCTTTAGTATTCTCTTTTAAACAAATGCCAGAGATAGTGATTCTATAAACTTTTTTCAGTAGTGCTTTCTGTTGGCTGCAGGGGTGAAGTGAAGAAGAAATGTTGGCAGCAAGCAACCAGCAGCTGAGTTCCGTCTGGGTTAACTGTTTTTCTTCAGGTACTAGAAAGTAGAGATGGGCACGATCCGCATTACGATCGAAAAAAACCCACGATAATGGCGATCGTGCGATTGCGATCCGGCAGATCACGATCGGCCACGGCCAACAATCCAGCGATCGGGAGAGGCCTGGATCAGGGCGTTCGGGCTTGGATCGGGGATCCAGACACTCAGGCGCCAGCAATCTATTCTCCTGGCAACGAAGCCAGAGGAATGCCTGAGCTCTGTTTGCCCTCCTTCTGTCACCCTGGAAACCCGAATGGAAGCCCAGCTTTCATTGATCAGCAGGGCTTGCTTCCAACCACGGAGTAGCAAAGCAGTCACAAGTTGGGAGAAGACACCCAGGGGAGGGAGGGGGAAGGGGGTGTTCTGTAGCCATGGGCACTCCAATCTCATCCCTGCAAACCCTGATAGGCAGCTCTGATGGCCAAACACAGACCTCCTGTGTTGCTGAATGGGACCCATGCTTATAAATAGCCGTGGTCTCCCAGGCTGGGTTTCACTTTCTGCTAGCAGTGGAGTGGGACAGAGCTCTTGCTTGCCACTTGCTAGCCTTTGGGGAGAGAGACTGAGAGTACAATTGAGCTTGGCATCAGCCACCATTCCTGTATCACTGGGAACAGCGGGGCGCCCCTCCGCTGTGGCCTCCACGATCCACAATCCACGATCTGGTTCGGGAACGGGAGATGATCGTTGCAGATCATTTATTCGGGATCGTGGTCTGCACCGAACCATGATCCTCTGGATGGGTAAATTTTTTTGGTTCATGCCTATGTCTACTAGAAAGGTAGGATATAGCCAGGGGCATACCTGGCAGTGGCAAGTGGGGGGCATCTTGCTAAAAGAAGGCTAGCAGTAGCTTTTCATCTGGCTTATGTTTGTTTTCCTCTTCGTATAGGCGCTATAAATCTTGGGTATGGCAAGACATTGGAGTCCTTGCATGCGAACCCAAAGGAAGAGCCAAAGGCTTTTTTGTTCGTTTTTGTTCTTAGACAGTGTCACGCAGCTAGTGCCCTTGAATGCACCAACTGGTGCCCTCTACCACAGAATTTGGATTTTAACCCATACCCATATTCTTGTTTGTTTTATTATTGCTTTGAGCCACTTCAGGAAGAAAGGAGGATGTAAATAAATACACACACAAATACATAACAATAAATATTTTATAATTGTGAACAAGTTTCTCCTGATACTTAACCAAACCTATTGCTGTTGCATGAAAAACCCATTTCTTCTTGTCTTTTGTCCAATAACTCTGTTATCCTTGTTCTTTATAAAAGTTTTATGATATCAGTGAGTTAATTAATTAATTAAGAATATCTACCATCTCAAGTCCTGCTCAGAGCAACTTACAATTAAAAACAGAAACCATGAAAAGATGCAAGCCATTAGACATAAGCTGTATAGAAGTTATTCGTAAAACAGAGCAGACAATTAAAAAAAATAAGATCAAACTCCTAAAACCCTGGGTGAAAAGATGCATTTTACCAGCTACCTAAAGACAGGTGCCCAGTGACCCTCAAAGGGGAGGGCAGTCCAAAGGCAAGGTGCCACCACACAAAATGCCCTGTCTCTAGTTGCCACCTGTCTTACCTCTGAAGGCAGGGGCATAGGCACAAAGAGCAGGGCTTGAGAAGCAGATCTCAACTGGCAGGCTGGATAGTATGGGAGGTGATGGTCCAGGTACTCTGTCCCCAAGTCACTCATGGCCTTAGAGGTAAGAACGAGCACTTTGAATTGTGCCTGGAAACAAATAGGTGTGCCTGGAAACCGATCTTCCAGGACAGGGGTGATACCATCCCTATACTCAACCCTTGACAGTAGCTTGGCTGTGACATTTTGGATCAATTGAAGTTCCAAACCATATTCAAAGCCAGCCCCCTGTAGAGCACATTATCATAATTTAACTGGATGTGATCAGAGCATGGAACATTGTGGCCAGATCACACTTTTTGAGGAATAGCCATAGCTGGCAAATCAGCCAGAGCTGATAAAAGGTGCTACATATAATGGAGAAGACCTGAACATCCAACCAGAGGCCAAAATCTGGTAGTACCTCAAAGCTATTACCTGTTCCTTTAGTGGGAAATCAACCCTGTCTAGGACATGCTGGCTTTGCAGTTCCCAAACAGCTTCTCCATATTGATCAACAGAAATTTAGTGTTTTCTGGATTGATTTTCAGTTTGTTGACTCTTCTATCCCAGTATCTTCTCTGGGTACCCATTCGGACTTCCACAGACCACCTTGCTTAGTTGTTAGGGAGAAATGCTGGTTGTTATCTACACATTGGTGGCGGCTCACTCCAAATGACACTTCCCAGTAGTTTCATGTAGATGTTAAACAGCATGAGGGATAAAATAAAACCCTGTGGGATCCCATAGCATAAATACCATGGGGACAAGCAGCACTCAGCACCACCTTCTGGAATCAGTTGGTTAAGTAAGCGGGGAGGCACTGAAGTGTGGTGCCCCCATCACATCACAATATTTGCATTTTAACCCATTCCCACATATGCTTTTCTTGAAAGTATGTCCTCTTAATGTAATGGAAATTACTTTAGAATAATGCATATGACTGAAGCCTTTATCCTTTTAATGTAGTATTGTGACCAGCCAAGCTTTGTGTATCACACATTCTGAAGCCATCATACACTTCAATGTTATGAATAAAATGTACTGACCAAAACCAGGTGCAATACCTTGTCAGAGGCCAATCTGGTTGCAAAGTACAGCAGGTGCTATTGGGTTCCTCTGGATTTCCTGGCATCTTGCTGGCAACAACAAATTTCTGAAACAGGCTTGGCTCTGAATTTTCATTTAGGACTGAATTAGTTGTTAATATGTTCTGGTTCTGCTTCAGGTTCATTATTCTCATGCTATTTTGACATAAACATAACATGATTTTAGAGCTTGTAAATTCATCCACCATACTTCCCTAGAGCTGGCAGGCAGAATAGCTATTACCTAAGAATGAAGTAACCTCAGATGGAAGTTGCCAGTCAGTGGAACTACTTTAAGCTAGCCCTGCATGAGTTAGCAATGGAGGTTAGCAAGAAGGTCATGCCTTGCCACAGTTTCAGATTTCCTAATTGTTGTTTCCCCCTTTCAGATGTATTGCTTTTGAACAAAGCAAATCTTGTACTCTAAAATCAAATAATGGTAGGATTAGTTCCCTGTATCCTGTTCACAAAACAATTGCTCCTAGACAGTGGTAGCTTGTCGAGTGAAAACTTGCCATAAGGATTTTAAGATACATTTTCAGGGGTCCATCTTCTATCCTTATATAGCAACATTTGATTTATATACCACCTTCAGGACAACTTAATGGCCACTCAGAACAGTCAATAAAGTATGGTATTATTATCACACATCCTGTGAAGTGGGTGGGGCTAAAAGAGCTCTGAGAAGCTGTGACTGACCCAAGGTCACCTAGCTGGCTTCAAGCAAAGAAGTGGGGAATCAAACCCAGCCCTCCAGATTGGTGCTCTTAACCAGTGCAGGCAGTTTTCATGCTTCCTGAGATTATCTTTAAACTGATGCACACAGCAGAAGTATCTTGCACAAGCCACAATCTGATTTCTGTACATGGTGGTTCTATGATTCATAAGTTATTTTGTTCAAAAGTGGTCTTTGAAACATTTAGCAATGGTATGATGCTTAATTTTTGAATTTGAAGTGGGAGAAGTCCCTTCCCAGATGACCTCTTAGAAGCTACATGGAAGTCACAATTGTTGCCTGTTCATATCACTCAAGTTTGCTCTCCTTATTTTAAAAAGGTGATTAAAATTATTATATGTAGTTATTCAATATGAGACAGATGTATATGCTCAATTTAAATTAACTCTGTTTTCTGATACAGCGTCATGTAATCATCATTTCCCATCACTTTACAAGTTTGCCAGTGACCGTTGTTAAAATCATAAGGAAAAGAGGAAATGCAATGATCTTTACTGATGGCACACCGAGAAGCATTTTAAATTCAGCTGTCTCATTAATTGTTCTCATTGCAACATCAACATTCACATTAAAACTGCTGTTAAAATGTGTATCCCTCAAAAAGTGTACCCCCCAATCCATTTCAGTTTCAAAGGATGGCTGTTCATTTTTTGTTCTGGAAATTCTGTTGCTTCATAACTTTATGTATCAAGGGATGGGAGGCAGGAATCAAAATAAGGGAACATGTCAGCAGAATATTATCTCTCTCTACATGTACTTGTACTTTGTGACTGCCAGTAAGAGTCTTTTATGCACCATCTTTGTCTTCCTTGTTATGTTTAAATTCCAATACTACAAGAATGGGAATGAAGGATGGTTTCACTTGATGCATTTTCAAAAATTACAGAGGCTTTAAAGTCATTTCATTCAGGCAGATTAGACAATGCCCTGCATTCAGTTAAACCAATGAATACTACACCGAATGCAAAAATGTATATGGAACAGCCAGTGGGGGAAAATTATGTTTCATATTTTTGATGCTTTCATGTGTCTTTGGTGCTTTGTGTGATTTTCTACCTTCATTGCCAAATATACATATCTTTTCATTATCCTTTGAATGAACTGCCAAGAGAATAATTCTTTCTATGCTTCTCTACTTTGGGGAACAGGGAAAGGAAACAAAACATTGCTTTCTACTGTTAAATATAGGATTAGTAGCTTGGGCTTACTTCTGCACTTAGATATGCTGTTGGATTAAAAAATGAAAGAAAGAAAACATTGTTTTATATAGTTTAATATATAATAATAATAACAACAACAACAACATTCGATTTATATACCGCCTTTCAGGACAACTTAATGCCCACTCAGAGTTGTTTACAAAGTATGTTATTATTATCCCCACAACAAAACACCCTGTGAGGTGGGTGGGGCTTAAACACCTCCAGAGAACTGTGACTAGCCCGAGGTCACGCAGCTGGCTTCAAGTGGAGGAGTGGGGAATCAAACCCAGCTCTCCAGATTAGAGTCCCGCACTCTTAACCACTACACCAAACTGGTATATCATTACTGTTCCTTTGACAATGTTGTACGCATAATTTTGGAGAAATAAAAGAAAAGCCATGAGTTCAGTTCTTTTCCCGTTTCCTTTTATCAAGTGCATCCATAATTTCAATTATTTGTACCCAATCATTCTATATTTTGTTCATCTTCAACTAACTTGCTAACATTTTTTCCTGATTCTAAGCAATATAAATTTGGTTTCTCATCAAGAAGCTCATTTAGCTGCAGCTTGATTGCAAGTAATTTGCCCAAAGTATCTCTGTCTGTTAATTGTTTGTGCCTCTTTCTAATCCATAAACTGTAACTTCAGGCAGACCATTTTTTGCCTTTCTGTTTCCTCTTTGAAAAGGCATATCTAATAACCTTGCTCATATCCTCTGGCTTTATGCATGTACAATCAGATGAACAGAAGGGAGAGTCTTTCTGCTCAACTCAAAGTCCATTAAAAACAATAATAAAAATCTATAACATCTTTGTTTTTGAAAAGAGGAAATTCAAAACATTGTCCATGAAATTTGGTTCCATTTTCCTTGCAAATCAATATGCATTACTATAATACTGAATTCCTGACTTCTGAAAATTCTTCCTTGTAACTTTTGAGATGTGTAATTCTAAGTGCCAATTTGGGCACAGATAAAATCCTTGTGATAATCAGAGCCCGATGAATTTCAACCCCAGGTTTAGGAATTGGCACCATTTCCTCCACTCAAGAAGGAAAGCATGATCTCATTAGAGTCTCTGGACTAACTCAAAAACTATGCATAAAGCAGCCTTGTCAAAGTAATCTCATTAGAAAGTCTTTCAAATATGGTATCCATGCCAAATCTCTTTAATTTCTTCCACTCAATCCGCTTTACCCTAAAGAACAGCATAAATATATGAGAGATTAACGGTGAAGTCAAAAATAATCTTTCCATATAGAAAAGAACTATATCTGAACTCAAAAACATTTTGTTGTGTTAATTATTGCTAAAGCCAGCTGACAAAGTGAAAAATATCAATTTGCCACCTAATGTGAGCAGCAATTCAGTATTGTGACTCTTTTTGATGATTCTCTACAGCTCAAAATGTGCTATTTTTTCATGCTTCCACTGTCATGTTAAGTGACTGCCCAAACGACAAAGGCAAAAATATATTTCAGAATGTTGTGTGCATCTTGCTATTGCTAGCAGTGAAAGTACATTATAAAATTAATTAGAGTGGTTATTGTAAAAATGTTGCAAATTCTTTCAAGATTTAATTCTAGATTGGGTTTTTATCAAGTGATATCCATGAGAAACTAGGCAATTTGTCTCATGGCAATCTTTGTTATTGTGGTTGTTCTTTTCATCTTTCCATCCTATGTTGCTATGAGAAAATAGGAATATGCATTATATGTTATGTGATACATTTATCAGATTAATTTGTGATATATCACACAAACACCCCAAAGTATTCGTAACAGGTAGCTAAGGACGTGTACATTGCTTTATGTAAGTTGTCTCAGAAAAAGTCCCTTCTAATTAAGACCCAAGACCACAGAAATTTATTTAAATCAAGTTTATTATTTAATTTAATGGCTTATTTATGCCATCAAATGATTAACTCAACTTTAAGGGCAGCTTGCAAAAAATGTGGCCCACTCTGAATAAACATGGGTATGAATCAAAATAAGAATCAAACTTCATGACGAATTGGGCAGATTCATGTATAGCGAAAATGTTTTTTGTGGGGCCATGTTTTTCACAAAATCCACAACTTTTGGAGCTGATTCATTCAATTCATGAATGCTTTGTGATGTCAGACAGGCTGGCGCCGATCCATTGATTCCCTAGGCAACATAGGCCCAGAATGTCTGCAGACCTATTGTTGCCGTGGAAACCCCAATCTTAGCCCACATAACCTTGATAGGCAGCTCTCCCTGACAACCTGAGAGCTGAGCAATATGGGTCTGCGCAAGTTAACTTAGGAACTGTAGTCGGAGGCCCCTTCCCCTCTCTCTTTCCCTTCTCCATTTTTAAGAACGAGATGATAGAGTAGCAGCAGCAGTGGCAGCAGGCTCAGCAGCTCCTTCTGCCACTGCTTGCCAGATTCAGGAACCCTTCCCTGACTCTCTACCTCCCATCCTCCTGCTGCTCTGACATGCCTTCCCACCCCTGCCCCCAAGTGCTTGAGCGGATCCACTCTGCTTGACTTTTCCTTCAAGAACTTGTAGGCAGGGGGAGGGCATGTCAGAACAGCAGGAGGACGGGAGGATGGGAAGGAAAAGTCAACAAAGAGAACCTGAAGAGAGGAAAACTCAAGCAGATCTGCTCCACTTGACTTTTCTTCCAGCAGCGGCAGAAGGCAGGAAGCCAGGAGGATGGGGAGGGAAAAGTCAGCAAAGAGAGCCTGAAGAAAGCTACTTGGAGGGTGGCTGGAGGAGAGCCTGCTGAAGTCTCCCTGTGAGTTTGGCATCTCTAGGCATGAAGGGGGCCGTTGTAGGGGCCCAGGACCTGACGAATCATGAATCTAACGAATTGTTTCATGAAACAGGACAATTTTGTGAAAGTTCATGGTTTGTGTTTTGTGGAACGCAACGAACCACAAAACTCAGAGTTTGTTTTTCCCCCCGTTTCATGCCCATCTAACTCTGAGCACTCCACCCTGGCTCCAAAATTGTACAGTATTACTATCAGCTTTACTTATCCTATCCTGTAGCACCTTTAAGACTCACCAACTTTAAAGGTGCTACTGGACTCTTTACTATTTTGTGACTACAGATTAGCATGGCTAACTCCTCTGGACTTATCCTATCCTGCATGTTCTGTACTAAGCCTCATTGCCCTCTCCCAGTGTGCAACACTGAGTCAAAATACATGATACACCTGACACATGCCAGGTCACAGGTGTAGTACCTGACTCACAGTAAGACATATATCAGGGGAATTCACTTTAAGCAACACTTATTCACTCTGCACTGCAAGGAAATGATATGAGATGGGAAATGGAGATTCTGGTTTCCCACCCACCCTGCTTTGCCAGAGGAAATGGTGAAAGGCCCTGGCACCATTTCCAATGGCGCAAATGGGGTAGAAGGGAAACTTGAAGCTCCTTCTGCCTCTTCACAGTGCTCTGTCACAGTTCGGAGTAATCAAGAACTGTTTAAGGTGAGTTCTACTGATGTATGATTGATTGAACCTAACATGTTTGATTGACCTAGCATGTGTTGGACATATTAAGTGTTTTGGCCAGCAGAAAACAAATGGTTTGATTGATGCTACTCAGAACCAAGGGCATTCCTTCCCCAACCACTTTGCCTCTCAGAGGATGATGAGTGGTATTAGAAATGGCCCTTTTGATACCTCAAGATGCTCACTGATTAACCGTATCTTCTCAAGTAACCTGCCCTGTTCCTGCTATTTTTAGTTATGCCCTAACCAATCACTAAAACAGACCTAATTGTAACACCTCTAGGAACAGATCTAGGAACAGATCTACCTTGTTAGTCAATTTGAGGAGACCTCAAAATTCATTGATTCCAAAGGCTAATCCCATGTTGACCTATACCAGTTGGGGAGGCAAAAATGTGGCAAATGCATCCTTAAGTGGGCAGAACTCTCTTATCAGCTTTCCTTTTTAGGCCCCCACAGCCTCAACAACACTTCTGCAAATAATGTATCATGCTATATTTGAGACTCTAGTTGTATAACTATAATAACTGCTTTTCAATGCACATTTTTGTTATTTTATTGATTTATACAAATGATTTTTTTTGTGAGCTGCCTCAAGCCCCATTTGAGTTGAACATGTTTTTTAACAAGCAATCCAATCAAATCATAGCTCCTGAATTTTCTTCTTGTGTTCTCAACAGACCAATCTGAGTGCAAAACTTGGCTGCAAAGGGCCTGCACGCAATGATTATTTCTACTCTGTGCCAAAAGAAAGGTTCCTGTTTTCTTGGAAATATTGGAGACAGTCTCACAGTGAGCTATAAAGTTATTAATGTTGCCTGATATTTGCTTTGACAGCTGCTCTGTATCCTCCTTAATCATCCCCATCATGGTTCACAGCTCCTTTTTTCTCTTCATTTCATTTTTGCCTGTGTTTCTTTGGGACAATGATACAACATACAAGCTGATAAATTGTTGAGCCTTGCACATTTCCTTCCATTTCTTTTCTCTTGCTGTCTCCAGCATGTGTATTTGTCCCCCCTATCTCCTCTTCAGGAAAAAGGAATCAGGGGGGAAAGGCAGGTTAGACAGCTTTAGGACTATTTTTATTTGAAGGATGCTTAGATTCAGGAGAGAAAATTAGCTTGCAGCCCACATATGTTTAACAAGTAATTTGGTTATGCATTAAGAGGGCTCTGTCAATACTTGAGAAACCCATTTGGAAAATAAAATCATATTACACGTTAGCTGTATGAGTTTATTGTATTTGTCTGCATTTTCTCTCCAGTTATTGATAATATTTGGAGGCAGAATTTCTGTTTAACAAGACCTTTCCTTTGCTAGTCATTTCTCTGAATGAACGCATACATTCAGGTTAGAGGGCCAATTTTTCAGTATTAAAAATCACTTCTGCTCTATCATTTTTTGTATATTTAATAAGAAAACACAATACAGGAGTCTTGTTACCATCATATAAATTCCTCTTTTTCCTAAAGTTATGTTTGTCACATTTCCTATAACAGAGATACAAATAAAGAAATATAAATACCTATATGCCTGAAATCATTGATTTTTTCCTAAGCAGAAATATATTTTTTCTTTCCTTCAGAACCTGGACGAAATTGTGGCTGAGTGGCATTTTCCTAGCATTATTAATTAGTAAGAATCTTATTTCACTTGTGCTTGAGGGAAACTCTGAGGAAACAAAACATGGTATACTATGCCATTGCTACATTATTTATTATTTCTTAAGACCTTTTACTGTGCAAGTATTTTTACAGTTCTTGACTGCAGCCCTAACTCAGCTTATGAGGAAGTAAGTGCTATTAGCCTCAATTGAATTTATTCATGAATAATCATGTCTATATTTGCTCATATTCCCATGTTTCTGACAAGAAATAGAGAAGATCACCCAATGACTTTTTAGGTGACCAGAATGAGAACCCCAGCCTCCTCAACTAACTTTCAAGGTCTTGGATAACACTGGTTCTTAGATCATAAAATGAAGCATAGTTGTCATGAAAGGATATATGGACTGGTACAGCACATGCAATTCTCTTTTATAAACAAGTTGCACTCACAGATTTACTGTACCAGATGCCTAATACTGGGAGAACAGTATATATTTGGAAGTTTTAATTTCTTTGGAGATGTTCATACAGTAGATCATATAGAATTCCATGCATAAAGCAAACTTGCTTTATAAGCACAACTATGTACATGCAGTGACGTGCTATCCATATGGGAATAGGGAGATGGTCAATAATTTTTGTATGTATGTTTTTTTTAAAAAGTCAACAAGTGGTGATTTAAGAACTGTATATTTCCTTATACATATGTTCTCATTAAAATATTACCCCATCTTTCCATTTGAGAATGCCTTTGAGAAGGCAGGATATAACTATTTAAAACAATATAAAACACAGTAAACTATAGCAACCCAGAAATATTGCATATATTTAGAAGAAAAATTATCAGTGCATACCACTTAGCTACACTGAGTAACCTCAATAAAAGTATTCCAAAATAATAAATCCACAATTCCGCAGTCAATGCAACCAGACCAAATTATGTACAAAAACTCCCTGAAAGGGTATTCTTCAGCAGAGAATGAAAACCAACAAAGAAGAACAAATACAAACTTTCTGTGGGAAATAATTCCATAACTGTAGCACTGTGACTGACAAAGGACACTTCAGACACTGGGGCATGTGGAAAATGACATTCACTAATGACCTCACTGATTAAGCAGGTCTATATAACAGAAGGTGATATTGAGCTCCAGTGGTACCAGAAAGCTTAGGTGAAAACAACCCTTTGAAATGGGTCTAGAATTGAAGACAATACAAAGTAAGGGTAATATACGTCCAGATATTTGTCCTGATCAGCAGTCTCAAAAATGCACTGCAAAGGCAGACATATATACACTGTATACACAGGGTAGAAATACACATTACTAAGTACTTAGGGCCACTCAGGTGCAAGATTGTATGTATAGTACTCAATTCATATGCAGGCTGTTCTTCCCCCCACACATGAATGCCTCTTTCACGGGAGCTCCCTCTGTGTAATCTGCAAATTATTCCAGAGGGCAAAGTGCCATTCAACTCTGTTTTCACTGCAAGAACAAGTACTGTAGGCAACTTTGACTTTGTATTTCTTTAAGGTGTGAGAAAGTGTCAAGATCTGCATTTCACTGAATAGATGGGTGGGGGGGACTGGGATACTTTTAGCAGTTGAGGAGGAACTGATATAAGATGTTTAAATGTATTCATGCGGATCAAATTGAAGTGTGACTGTACGAGTGAGTGCAAGGAAAGTTGGAGGGGGGAACATGTGAAATAAGGCTCATTTGAACATCTCTAGGTACTTAGTAACATGTATTTCCATCCACAGTAGCATGATAAAAATGGCATTAAGGGATAAATAACCATACTCAGATCTCTCCTGTCCAGGCAGAGATACAACTGGTTCAGTAAATCTCTGGCCACAACTGCCAAATTCTATGTTGACATAAAATTTTCATTTTCAAAAAGGAAAAGAAAAGAAAAGAAAAGAAAAGAAAAGAAAAGGAAAGAAAGAAAGAAAGAAAGAAAGAAAGAAAGAAAGAAAGAAAGAAAGAAAGAAAGAAAGAAAGAAAGAAAGAAAGAAAGAAAGAATATAACATTGGTATTGGTCTAGGATGAAAATATCTGTAAGAAATAGATGTCCAGGATGGTTTCCTAGATCTTTGAGCCATCAGCCATTCACATTTTCCACATTAAATCATGCTTTTGATCTCATGTGTATAGTTTTGTGGTATCAGTGAGTTGTGAAGAATGTGAAAGATAATTTTGTTCCTAAATTAAATATAGTTAAAAGTGCACTGGCTTTGAAAAAAATTCAGGGACTTGATGATTTCCTTTCAACATTAATCTCAAATAAGTGATCAGAAGAACACTTTTTTCAACTTCCATTATTATTTAACATTTACATTGGAATTGCTATTGTTAGAAGTAATTTATTTTTTTGCCTAATTCAGTAAATGATTGCAAGACAAAATGTGCTACCTAGGGAGTAGTCCCCCCAGCTAAAATTTATCACTAGAATGACATCTTTCTGGCCAGCTCTGGCCTAAAATGGCAACAGGTTTCCATTCTGTTCTTAATTAAGCCAAAAATACTAGGAAATGTATTTCTGAGCAACACCTTATCTGCCTTTTTCCAATTAGTTGCATTAGCTGGACAAAGAATATTGAGGGGCTAATTAATCTGATTAATAAAGGAAACTTCTTGGGTTTTTAAAGCTCTTTATACTTTTGACAGCCTTGGGAAATGAGATTTGACCTATGAGTGTGTGCATAAAGAAGAACTTTGAGAAGGAAGTGAATAAACATTTTGGGAGCAATCTTAAGCAGGTCTATTCAGAATCCTACTCTGGTCTATTCAGTGAGGCTTACTTCCAGGAAAGTATTTTTAGGATTGCACTGTTTGCTGTCCTGACTAAAATTTAAGATTTGTCTAGATATTGCTAAATAATAACAATAATAATAATAACATTAGATTTATATACTGCTCTTCAGGACAATTAACGCCCACTCAGAGCGTTACCCTGTGAGGTAGGTGGGGCTGACAGAGCTCCAAGAAGCTGTGACTGACCCAAAGTCACCACTGACTACAAGTGGTGAGACTAAGAATATTATTTCACTCAATTAACAGACAGACATTTTTTTTAAAAAAAAAACTTTTATTTTCAGATTCAGGGAGTATTTTGATAAGAATTTAAAAGCAGAAATGTACTAAGTTTCATGAAACAAAGAAGAATTGAAGTGGAAAGCGTTCTTAAAAAAATTCTCAACAGGTGTACTCCTAGATGACAACAAATATGATTTGTTTTCACTTATACTGGTACTTATATTAATACAATTAGCACTATATGGAAAAAAGTAGAAATCATTGGGAACCTGTGAATAACCACATGGTGGCTGGCACGGCTGCTGTAGAGGCCCAAAGAACTAAGCATGAGGCAGCTGGCTCAGGAAGAGGTGCCTCTTTGGCTTTAGCTACCTTTTGCTGTATTGCGGGAATAATAATAACACTAACTTCTTCACTGCTCTGGTGGGGGGGCACTAGAAGAAGTGTTCTAAGAAAGAAGTAATGGTAGTAATATTAGAACCAAGGGACCAATAAGAGATTAATAATGGCTCTTGAGGACAGGATCATTAAATGCCTCCTCACCTTTACTGCCAAACCAACACACCATGAACAACGCCTCTTTCTTCCTCCAAACAACAAGGTTAACGATGTAAAGTTTACTGGTCTTTCTCTCTGCCTTCCTCTGTTTAATGGACATGCTACCAATGTCTATCTGATGGGCAAAACACTGATTTAAGAGAGGCTAGGACTGCATCCTAATCTTTCTATACTTGTTGAGGATAATGACAACTACAGAGAGACATCAAAGATTGCCTTGTACTCAGAAAGTGGAACATTAATGAAGCTCTCTTTACAATGTATCACGGCACTTAGCTGCAAAAGAATCCTGCCATATTAGCACTTTACCTTAAAAAGAACTAAGCCCTCATTAATGTTTCCCCCAAGTAAGTCAGGGGGCTTTTTGGCATGCTCACTCCTGATTTTCTTTGCAATCAATCAACAAGCACTGAAATAAATCTGAACATGATTCTTCCACATGACTGCTCCCCCTCTGCATTTTTACAGTTGTGGGATGAGTTTACTTTGTTCTACATGTGTCTTAAATAATCACCCATCCATCTTTGAGCTGTATGTGACTTGCTCTGTCCCTTTCAAACTGCACCCGTTTTTTTCTGGCACCTTAAGTGACCAGCCACCTCCCTGATCCACCAGAGCTTTTGTGTATTTTTTATAAAAAAACAGCATTTGACTATCACTATATTAACATACTGTTGTAATGATAGGTTTAGCAAGATCTCTTAATTCCCAGCTTCCATTTTTTAAAGAAGTAAGTCTCTAGCCCCTTACTTCACAGAGATATAAGGAAAAAGGCATATCTCTGCAAGGGAAGGAGCTAAAGCTTTTTTTTTTTTAATGGAAGCTGAGGATTCAGAGAACCTACTCCACCTATCAACATTTTTTGCATGTTTATATTACTATATTTATATATGAGTTGATTTTAAAAAAGATAAAAAATGAAACCACTCATTTTCAGGGGGAGGGGAGGAGAGGGAATGGTTTGAAGACGATGATAGTCCAATCATTGCAAAGTGAGTTAGGGATCAGTGGGACAAGTAAACCAAAAGAAACATTATGCACAAGAAAAAAGGTAACTTAAAATTCACTTCAAGGAAAAGATTGAGGTAAACGTAGACATCCTTGCAGTTTTGCTTGTACATGTCTTGTGAGCTGTAAAGCATCCAGCCTCACACGTGCCATATGTTTCTTCTGTTCTTCCTTTGAATTACCTTTTTGGATTATACAGTGCCTAGACAGTCAAACCCTTACCTAGAGAACGGGATGGGACTTACCTAGAGAACTGCTTAACTATATATCTATAGCCCTTGGCTTACTTGGTTGTTCTTCTTGGCCTGCTGCCTCCCCCTTGCACAGTGAGTGTGTTTATAATATTTGTCATTCTATAAGACCATCATCAATAAATCTTATTCTCAACATAGTCCCATTTATATATTCTTAAATCCAGAGACTGTGAACACTGACAGACTTTCCCATTTCATTGCAGTGTTGTGGAATATTTGTTTACCTCCTGGATTTTCTTCAGCTTTTGTCCAATCACTCCCAAACCTGCTTTTCTATGAAATTTTGGGCAGAAACATCCTGATTTTTCTGTTCCCGCTCATACAGCTGTCGTTTGTCCTGCACCTCCTCCTGAAAATGGCACCCCCCACCCTGGGTGTTAGATAGCATTATATCATTAGAACAGTATCTGTATTATGTTTTCTAAATCCCTATCTTTCTTTTTAAAAAAGTCTCTAGCTTTTTCATTGTGGAGGCATGCTTTTCCCTCTACAACTCCACAACAAAAAGAGGTTTTAATAATAATTGTAACTGTGCTTATATACTGCTCTTCTAGACAGATTAGTGCCCCACTCAGAGTGGTGAATAAATTCAGCATTGTTATCCCCATAATACAGCTTAGGAGCTGGGGCTGAAAGGAGTGGCTTACCCAAGGCCACCTATTGAACTCATGACAGTCGTTGGATTCAAACCAGCAGAATGCTGATTCATAGCTCAACCACTTAGCCATTACACTACAGCAGCTCTAAAAAATGAAATCTCAGACTTCCAGGATGGAGCAGTGACAGCACGGCAGTTGAGTTATGAGCTCTCTGCCATGATCTCCCTGATTCCTTGGGACTTGAGAATTCGGGCCCCCAAGTCCCCCCATGGGGAGGGGGGCAGGCTGGAACAAGGTGGAGGAGCTCAAGGGGACTGGCAACCCCCAGGAAGCCCCCACACTGGTTCAAAAAGCAAGGACCAAGGGAGAAGCCAATATGGCTATGAAGCTGCAAAAGCCGAAAGTCCAACAAGCAAAAATAAAGTGAAAATAGAACAGATTCCTGACAAGACAAACAAATGCAACTGGAAGACCATGCAAAGTGACCCTACAAGACTTCCCACCAAGTAAGGAGATTGTTTTATGATTTTCAAGGGCTAACCAGCTTGATTGTGAGGCAGCTGCCTTGGCGAATGCTGGGAGGAGGGAGGCAGACACGGAAGAGTGATTGCAAAGAAAACTTTCCCAGCAGGGGCTGGAAAGCAATAAATCTTTGAAAACATAAACAGTAGAAGTGAAGCTTTTCACCACTTTGATGAGAGTTTGGACACAACATATATAAGTAATTTTGAAATGGCTTTCCTGGAAGAAATATTTTCCAACTTGCAAGAAATTGCTAAATTGATGACTGAATTACTAACTAAAGCAGATGAGATATTTCAAGTGGAAGTGGATAAAAACACTATAAAAGATAATGCAGAAGAAATCTCTAAAGGGACAGACTTAGCTGAAAGAAAACTAGAGTAGAATGAGGAAAAGTCCAGTCTACAAAATGGAGGAATATACCAGTATGCCTCTGTGAAAATACAAGGCACAAGTAAGGTAGGGGAGGGGCAACGAAGCAGACCTATGAAGAAGAAACCCAGCGTACCATTTCTGAATGAGGAAAAAAGTATGCAACGTATCTTAAAGAAGAAAAATAAACAGAGACAGCAGCATTTTTACTGACCCCCTTCCGAATTGGTTAGAAGACAAGAAAAACCGCCTTTGGGGGTGCAGATGGGAAAAGGACTTGATGTATCATTTTACAGGAAGAAAGAAGAAAAAACAAGAATGAAATCCAGATTACGATCCAATAGTATAGGTTTAACCTCTTTGTCTATCTGTTTCTTTAACCTGTTATACTGTTTATGTGCTCTGAAGGGATAGAAGAGAGGGGGATTGATGGAGATGTAGCACCTTCTGGTTTCACTATTGTTTTTTGAAAGAGAGAAAGAAGGCGAAACATAGATTATGATTTAGGTTACCTCTCTATGTTTAATGATATGTAACACAGACTTATTGAAAACCTAGATGTTCTATAACATGTTAGATATTGTATATTCACTGTTAAACGACTAGTGATAATGTGACAATTGGGTCTTTGGAATTCTTCAATTATTCCTAGACCTTAGATACTCTCTCTAGAATATAAAGTGTTTAAGCTAAATATTTATCTGTTCTTCCCAGCCTCACTATTATGAAAATCCAAATATATGAGCTTAGATGGCTTGGATAAAACACATGAAAGAGCTAGTCTCTCTAGAATATAACTTAGTGTTTAAGCCAAATACTTATTTGGTGTTCCCAGCCTCACTATTATGAAAATCCAAATATACAAGTCTTGACGGCTTGGATAAAACAGATGAAAGAATGAGGGAAAACCAGTATAAAAATGTTTCTTTTTTATATTGATATATAATAAGGATCACTTATTTCTCTGCTCTTATCTTCTACCTTTTTATTTCTATCTTCTACTCCTGGAATGATTAATGGATTAACAATTTTGGCTAAAATGCAGAGGATGGGAAATGGACTTATGCATAATATATACAAAAGAAAGGATTATTAGAAATGAAATAAGAAATAGAGTAAGTGGATAAAAAAGCATAGAAATTAAATAATGATTGTAGAGATTAAAAGGGAAGCTTGAAGGTACAAGGGGTGTTAACTGGTTATGTAGTGGCTTTCTGTATTCATGGATTGGTGGATATATGTCTTGTGCATGAATCTGCTTTTGAAATTCTTTTTTTGTTTGTTTGTTTGTTGTAATCCCTTTAATAATTTACAAAAAAAAAATGAAAGCTCAGGATTCAGAGAACCTGATACACAGATCGTTATAATGTTACGGTTTTATAATCTTATTGTAATGTTACCATGTAATATTCATTTTTAAAGCCAGTGGCAGTGGCCACTGCTGAGGGACTAGAGCAGAGGAAATGTGGGGGAACCTGCCACGTGAAAGCCCCATTGCTACGGTGCTGTAACAGTAGTTGCCACAGAAATGAAGAAACCATACGAGGTTCTCCTCATGTGGAAAACACATTGATCAGGTAATCTGCAATCTTCCATTGGATTATGCTTCTTATTTTAGGATTATGGAAGATACAAACAAATCATCTTCCATCTTATTTTAAGTTAAGATAAAATAAAAACCTTCCAATTATCAACAAAAAAGAGAGAGGTTTGGTTCAAGCATAACTCAAAAGTTCATGAATATTTATGTATACATATGTAGGCAGAAAATCCTTACTGACTAGTGTGAAATAAGGTGCACAATACATCTCATGCAAACACAATATGCTATGGATGTAAACAGATGTGTGAATCTCTCTTATAAATGCATCAGTATTGTGTATATTATGCAGGAAATGATAACGGCTTTTGGGAGCAGTGAACTTATGCAGAAGTAAAACTTATTAGTTTTAAGGTGCCACAGAGCCAGTTTTATTTTGCTGCTATGGACTGATACAGCTAGCCATCTGAAATTAATTACCAACAGAGTAGAGTAGTGGCCCAAGAGTGGGGCAGTCAGCATGTAAAATGTGCACTGGATCAATCTTCATTTATTCCCTCCATCCTGGAGCAAGCCGAGTGGGAGAGGTCTCCACTCTAGTCCTTCCAGCTCTGCTGCCCACAACCCTTTTAGATTCATGGGATAAACTGCAATCCGGAACCCTGTTTTTCTGGCTGCACTATCACTAAGGTGTCCCAGGATTTCCTTTCTTCCTCTACAGGCTCAATGTATCATCATACTGAAGACGGAAATCCAGCTTTATGATGATAAAGTGAAGAGGGGCATGGATCTTCTTGTTCCTTTTAAGTTGATTCAGGCTAATAGGCCAGAGAGGTAACCAGCCTAGTTCAACAGAAAATACTATTTTGCTCTTATAAAGCTCAGACTTTGTTTTAGTCTATTTCTGACTTTGTTGATGGAATGAGATAAAGGGATTAGGTTTTGCCGACATCACACAGAAAATATGTGAATGGGAATTTATCCACAGATCTAAGGTATGAATCATATCCAGAGAAAAGCTGAGACAATGCCAGTTCCACAGTTCTTGGGTAAATCTGTGAATGTTCACCAGATCCTCATGCCAGCAAGGATTTTATCATCAGTTGCAGATATTTGAAAACCATTCTTTGTCCAGGAGGCACTTTTCAGAAGGAAGATGCTCACTGAAATGTTGCTGACTTAGCCGGAAAAAGAGACAGACACAGGCTTGGAGATAAATGGCCGTTTATTAATATAACAACAATATAACTGCATAACTACGGCAAGGGCCAACTATGCGGTACAGGCCAAGCCACGGGGTCACACCTGACCACCGCCTTGGCCTGTCTGGGCGAGCCCCAAAGCCCCGGGTATAGGCCATCCATTGGATAGCTGCCACCCGGCCAGCCAGGCTAACGGATCCCCCCACCAAGCTCCTAACGCCCCAGCCGTACAGCATGAGGGAAGGACTTGTACCTGGGGATCCCCGCAGGCATCTGCCTGTGCTGTGGTAGCTGTCACAAGCATACCGCACTGATGGCAGACCCTGTTCCCCCACATCTGGGGGAAATGCCAGTGGGTGCTCACCGGCCCGCTCCCTATTCCCCAGAAATCTCCTGCCAAGGGGACCGAAACGGCGCCACCCAGGCCAAAACCCTCAACCTCTGCCACAGTGCAAGGTAGGCGAAAAAATCCCCAATCCAATAGCCAATCAGGAACAGGGGCAAAAAAATTCCTACCTGACCCTGGGAACAGCGGCCGGCTAATCCTGCACTATGACAGGGTGGGTGGGTGGGCCGAGCTAAAAGGCAGACTGGAGGCAGGGAGAGCGGAGCAGCCTACTAAGGCACAAGCTCCGCCCCCCCAGCCAAATGCCCGTATGCCCGGGAAGGGGCTGTCTCCTTCCGGGCAAGCCAGCAACACATGGCCCCCGGCTTATGCAGCGTTGCTGCAGCCGGGTGTGCCAATTTGCTGACTTAGCCGGAAAAAGAGACAGACACAGGCTTGGAGATAAATGGCCGTTTATTAATATAACAACAATATAACTGCATAACTACGGCAAGGGCCAACTATGCGGTACAGGCCAAGCCACGGGGTCACACCTGACCACCGCCTTGGCCTGTCTGGGCGAGCCCCAAAGCCCCGGGTATAGGCCATCCATTGGATAGCTGCCACCCGGCCAGCCAGGCTAACGGATCCCCCCACCAAGCTCCTAACGCCCCAGCCGTACAGCATGAGGGAAGGACTTGTACCTGGGGATCCCCGCAGGCGTCTGCCTGTGCTGTGGTAGCCGTCACAAGCATACCGCACTGATGGCAGACCCTGTTCCCCCACATCTGGGGGAAATGCCAGTGGGTGCTCACCGGCCCGCTCCCTATTCCCCAGAAATCTCCTGCCACCGCCAGGGCCAAGCCTCTGCTTAGGCCCTGACGCCCCACAGGTGGCTTAGGGCCAACCTCAGCCCTTGCCGCAGATCATCAAGGAATATATCATTGCCCTCTGGTGACAAGTGGACACCATCATCTCGGTAGAGATGGGCAAATTCAGCCTTAATCTTAGGGTGAGGCAAATAAATCCCCAGGCCTGCCCCTAAAGGTTTCTTCATCGCCCGGTTCGCCTTGCGCCGCGCTCCCTCTATCGCCCGTGGGTCAAGTGCGTTGCGCCACACCCGACGCTGCAACATCTCAGACCAAAATATGAGCACGCCAGGCCACTGGCGGCTTATCTCACGTAGGTCCGCAGTTGCCTGCAAAGAAAGGGCCTTACCATGCACAAGGCCAAGGTCATTACCGCCCAAGTGTATAACTAAGATGTGTGGGGGCGGACCCTTCCGCCCCCTGAACAAGAGTGGTAACAAAGCTGGCCACCGAAGGCCACGCCTTCCAAGCCACTCGACCGTGGCAACAGCACTCAGCCCGAGCTGGGATCCGATGGAAGTCCGTCTGGCCTGGTGGGCAGCCCAGAACACCATGCTGTGCCCGCAAATTATGATTCTGCGCTTCACAGGGCCCGGCACTGCACCTACGAAAACAACAGTTAGCAAGGGCTGTCAACAATGGGACAAGGGGCGGATATACGAACGAAACGCGCCGGACCGCCACCTGCCTACCCGCTGAATAGCCCGCTGGGGATAACCCATCGCAGCGGCAGTAGAAGCCGCTCCGATACGAAAAGAGTGGGTCCCGAACTTGACCCCCGACAACCCAAGCCTACCCAGGGCCCGCTCTGTAACCGCCCAGAACTGATAACGGGTCAATGGGGCCCCATCAGCGTGCCGAAAGAAGGCCCCGGGAGCGTCACCCCGCAGCTCAATGTAATCCTTAAGGGCATGCACCGGGCATAGCTCCCCGTCTGAACAAGGACCAAGAACCAAAGTGGTTCCAAGCTGCCTCTGATCTGTCTTGGAACGACGGATCCTAACGGATACCTTATCCCCCACAAATTTAATGTCCCCAGCCGCCAAGGCCCTACCAGACAAATCAACACGAGACTGCACTACCAGCTCGCTGACCCTCAATGCCCCAAAAAAGGCCAGTAAAGACGCCGCATGAAACAGCCTTTGCTCATAAGATGATGAGCACACCTTAGCCCACGTAGCACCCAAACCCTTCAAGACTGAAGGGGAAATCGGCTGCCTCTGGTCCCTAGGAGCCCCAGCTTCCCGAGACCAACCCTCGAGCATTTTGCGGATCCTAAAGTCCCCCGTGGCCTCTGGCAGGCCGCGCGCTTTACTAACAAAAGCCAGGGCAGCCAACTGGCCCCTGATGGACTTAACGGACAAGCCACGACCATGCTGAACCACACAGAAGTGCATGAGATGCTCCGAAGGAATGGGCCATATATCCCGGAGACCCACCGTCCCCCTGAACTCGGAGAACTGCCCTACCGCACGATCATATGCCCTCCGAATACTAGGAGCTAAGGCCGACTGGATCGCCCAGTTCGCTTCCACCTTCCAAGATGCCAAAGCTCGCTGGGCATCTGCGCTGGCAGACGATCGGCCCCCGGGGCGAGGAGCCAGAACCGCTCCATCTGTTGGCGAGACAACGCGTCTGCCACACCGTTATTAATTCCAGGAACGTGTCTGGCTCTGAACAATATATTCAATCGCAAGCACCTAAGGGTAAACGCCCGCACCAGCCGCATGACCCTGGGTGACTTAGAGGTCAAGGAGTTAACAACATGCACCACAGCCTGGTTATCACACCAGAACTGTACAGTGTGGTTTGACAGCTCATCCCCCCAAAGCCAGACTGCCACAAGCAAAGGAAAAAATTCCAAGAACGTCAAGTCCCTGGACAACCCTTGCTCCAACCAATCAGCCGGCCAACGGGCCGAACACCAGTGACCTCTAAAGTAGACCCCAAAACTCAGGGCACCAGACGCATCGGAAGTGACCTGAAGCTCGGCTTCGAGCAACAAATCCTCCCTCCAAAATGTAACCCCGTTAAAGGAACCCAAAAAGTCCCTCCAAACCTGGAGGTCCGCCCGAATGTCGCTGGTGAGACGCAGCCGGTGGTGAGGCAATTTCAAGGACCCCATGGCATCACACAGAGGCCTCAAGAAGGCTCTACCCGGGGCAACTGCCTTGCAAGCAAAGTTCAAGTGCCCCAACAACTGCTGCAATTCATGGAGGGAAGCTTTATTCCGTCCCATAAATTCATCCAGCCTCCTGCGCAGATCTAGGACCTTGTCCTCAGGGAGTCTTAAAGACTGCTGAACGGTATCCAACTCAATCCCTAAGAAGGTCAACACTGTGGTGGGACCCTCAGTCTTCTCGTGCGCTAAGGGAACCCCTATCTCATCAGCTAGGGAAATAAAGGTGGCGAGCAGCCTGGCACACTGCCCGGTGCCAACTGGCCCAACGAACAAAAAATCATCCAAATAATGACAGGTATCAGGGCAGGCTGAGCGGCACCGCAGCTCCCATTCCAAAAAGGAACTGAAGCGCTCAAAGGCCGCGCACGAAATGGAACAGCCCATGGGGAGGGCCCTGTCCATGTAAAACTTGCCCTCAAAAGCAAAGCCGAGGAGCTCAAAGTCCTCAGGGTGGACCGGGAGAAGGCGGAACGCTGACTTAATGTCGCACTTCGACATTTCAGCACCGACCCCACAACGGCGCACGACCTTGACCGCCTGGTCAAAAGACGTATAACGCACCGAACACAGATGCTCAGGAATGGCATCATTTACCGAATCTCCCCTAGGAAAAGACAAGTGGTGAATAAGGCGGAACTCACCGGCCACCTTTTTAGGCACCACACCAAGTGGGGAAACCCGCAAACAGGGCACGGGAGGGGTGTCAAATGGGCCGAGAACACGGCCCTCTGCACACTCCTTTGCGATCTTAGCGCGCACTATGTCTTCCATGCCAGCCACAGACCGAAGGTTGGCTGCCATAAAAGGCATGCGTTGGCCCTGAAAAGGAATCCGAAAACCAAACTTAAACCCAGAAACTAAATACTCTGCATCAACGCGGCGAGGGTAAAAGGCCAATAGGCCCTCAAGTACCCTCAGATTTACTGGGCTGGGCCCCTTTTCCAGGCCCTTGCTGATTACCCCCACCACCATATCGTCTACCTCCCCCACCGGGCTTGGCCTTGGGACAAGCAGCATAGGAGTGAGGGCCGGCACAGGCCGGGCATTCATGCCTGTATTTACAAGCCTTTCGATTACAATGCCCCTTGGATGTGAAATCCCAGCAAAGCAGCCGGGGTTGAACCGGCTGCCCCGCCGGGGCGCGGGAACCGGTCACGTTTTGGGGGCGGGAAATCAAGTGGCCACTGTCAGATCTATCACCTGAGTTCGGCTTAGCCAGGGTCATAACCTGCAGCCAAAGCTGCTGGTGAACCTAATCCCATGGCAGGTTCGGGTTCATAGCCGCACGCATCCTGAACTCTTCGTCGTATTGGAGCCAGGCGGGGCCAACAAATATTGTGTATCCCTTATAGATAATATCTAAGTACTGAAAAAGGGAAACAGCCCTCCAGGGCTGCGCCCTCACCAACACACCCGCGTAAATCAGAAACCCGGGTAGCCAATTCGACCAATTCCTGTCCACCTTACGCCGTCTGATTTTTTCCTTGTCTTTCTCATCTAAATCATCTTTGTCCTTCTTCTCCAGTTCCCTGAAGAGAAGGGTAAAGACATCTACATACTCCCCCCGGACAATTTTGTCCCGGGTGGCCTGAGTGAGATGGTCACCAAGGGGTAGAGCTGTATCCCCAAATGGCAGGGCTCTAAATGGCACAAAACCATAAGGAGAAGACCCGTAAGGAGGGAATCCTCCCTGACCTCCAAAACCATACGGCCAACTCGGGGATGGCATCCCTAAAGGCAAAGTCGGCACCGAGGCTGGCAACTGGCTCTGAGAAGTACTAGCACTGCCATGCCAACCCAAAGGAGATGTAAGTGGCCACGCCGACGTGGACGGGGAAGGCGATGGGCTAAGAGTAGTGTTCCAAGCCTGAGCAGAGTGTGGCAAGGCCGGAGAAGTGTAGCCAGGGGGCGCTGAGGCAGCAGGCTGACCCCAGGGCCCCCAAGGCCAGGTGCAAGGCGGCTGAGACACAGCCAACTTACCATCCTGCGACACCGGATCCACAGCAATGGCCACTTGCCCTCTCTCAGCAGCAACTTCCTGCTCCTGCTCGGGTGCAGGCACCTCCTCCGCCGGGTGCTCTGGTTCCTGGCTAACGCTGGGCTCACCACACTCCAGGGGAGAGGCTGATTCCAGAGCAGCTATGCGCCTCAAGATGTCTCTCTGAAAGGCAACCGGTGCAACTTTAGTAGTAGGCCGACGAACCCTGGCTCTGGACACCTCAGGCTGGTTCCCAACCCGGGCCCGCTCCAAAGCTACCAAGCGCTCCAGGATCTCCCCCATATTAGAACCTCCTTCATCCTCGTCAGAAGATGACACTGCAGGAGGGTGGGGTCTCTTAGCAGCCTTCTTTGCTGGCTGCTTGCCCTTAGATGGGCCCCCTCCCTTCTTAGGAGGCATGATGGGCTCACCCCGCTATTAAACAAGGAGGCAAGAAACTGCTAAATAAATCAGGATAGCTTGCCTGACACTGGGATGAGCGCACAGTCGTGACCAAAAATAGAGCTACACTTGCGCTAAAAATCCCCACAAGTTGAGCACAGGAGTGGTAACGACACCCCCTGTCCCACTACAGCTCACAGCTCCAAAGCTACTAAGGAATCAAAATGGCCGCCGGAACACCCAAAATGGCGGCCAATGAAAGAAGAAGTGGCTGCAAGGCCACTAAATGGCGCCCAAAAAGATTCGTCCCTCAAACGAGAAAAAAGGGGGGGGCACCCACCACCAGCCACAAACGCCAGCAACCCCCAGCCGCAAAGAGGTGGTGTGCGGGGGGGGGGGAACAGGCAACAACCGCGGCAAGTATGGGCCAGAACAAGCGGGGGGGGAGTTCCAAACCAACCCACTACCCGCAGGAAGGCCTAGTGGCAGGAGCAGCCGGGGGGACGCAAGGCAGCGCCCACAGGAAAGTCTGCAACCGCCTTGAACACCCCACCGGGCCAGCGTCCAAACGTCGCCTCCCCCCACGACACCAGAAGGCAAGGCCCCAAATCGCGGCGCAGCCGCTGCGACACGCCGCCGCGTCCCCGCTGCCGGGAGAACCAGGGAGCGCCCGGCCGAACAATGACGCGCCGCCGCCTCACAAGCCCCGAAAAAGGGGGGGGAGCACGGGGCAAAAGGCGCCTCGTTCCCTGCACCCAGAGCCGAAGCCCCAAGCGCGGCGCTGCCTCCGCTGCTCTCCGCTGCGCTCCAACAACCCCCTGATGCAGCTCGATTCTTGCTGCCAAGCTCTTCGTCGCCCTGCAAAACGCAGGCCCCCAGAGCTGCTCGGAGGTAGGAAGCACCTTCCCCCACCAAGCTAAAAGGCAGACTGGAGGCAGGGAGAGCAGAGCAGCCTACTAAGGCACAAGCTCCGCCCCCCCAGCCAAATGCCCGTATGCCCGGGAAGGGGCTGTCTCCTTCCGGGCAAGCCAGCAACACATGGCCCCCGGCTTATGCAGCGTTGCTGCAGCCGGGTGTGCCAATCTGCTACAAATTGTTACAGTGTAGCAATAACATCCCCCCAGCTTTATTTTTCTTGCCCCTTAAAAAGAATCAAATGCAAAAACAGATGAACCATGAAAGGTAAAATGTGTGTAGAGATGTTTTGAGTTTCTTAGTAAAAGGAATATCTTGACCTAATTATTCTTATTTGGGAGGGGGGAAGGATTCATTCTAAAACTTACTTTACTTTTCAAAGACCCACTTAGAAAATAATTCCACACTGATTTTACCCTCTGCAACATGAAATGCTAGAATCTTAAATCGGTTAATACTATACATTTCTTCATTTTTAATATTGATAAAAATGTAACAATATCAAAAAGTATTGTGCAAAATATAGTTTCAGACTCAACTGGTTACAATATAATTCAACAGATCAAAAAAATTTCAGCTTTGATGTAATTCAGATATGGAAAGCAAGATGCCATCAGATTTCACTGGTTACAATTATAGCTAGCAAGTCAGTTTTTCAGATTTGGCAGGTCAGCAGTTTAGATTGATCAACTCCTCACCTCTGCTTGTGGATAACGTTACCTCAGCAAAATGAGAGACACAACATTTCTAAATTCTCCTTTATAATAGCTTGATAAATATGTTGGAATTGCATTGTGTGTTGGTTCCCAGGATCATTCAGTGTGGATTAGTTAAGTGTTATTTGATAAGCTAGCTGGAGACTATGCATTCTGGTATAGCAAATTTGCTAGCATATCACTATACTGTGAGAAGAAAAGCAGGGAAGTAGCCTACATAAAACTGATGTGCCTTCCTGAAGAAAAGCAACTTTGTGTCATCAGCATCTGGATGGAAGACACCTTGCCCTGCCCCCACCCCCGGACACCAGCAAGTTCTATGTTGGAAGAGAGGCCTGATATACGCACAAATAATAAGAAAAATACTTGACATCGGCAGCATTCAAGTTAAGCTGTTGAGGGTATACAAACTGTTTTTCTTTGCCACTTTGGGAGAAACATAGCAAGAGTCTAAGTATCAAAATAATAAAATAGCAGAGTTGCATAAGGTGATATTCATGAGGGGGTAAGGTGATATGGGAACACTTGAAGGCAGTAATGAATGACTGGCTTTCAGATCCATGGCTTGGACTAAGCAAGGCCTTTGGGCTGGCAGGATAAAGTGAACCTGAAGGACTAATAGAATAATTACCTTCCTTTTTGCTGATCTGTATGGCTTCCCTTGGTAGGAAGAAAAGGCATCCACAGCATCCTGTACACTTCCTGAGAAGAGGGGGAAGAAGGAGGTAAAATGCTGTGACTTGTGGGTTATGATGACCCAGAGTCTGAAAACCACTGTTCCTTACCTCATTTATAAGAGGATTAAGATGGAACATTTTACATGGAATTCATACCAAAAAGTAATTGGTCAACATAAAGACTACTAAAAAGATAAATGAAAACGTCTGCTTTACAGAATTAATGCTGAAAAGGTAATTTAATTTCTCTGAATATGCAAATAGAGTCACATTTAGAGATAGCATTTTGATATTCAAGAATTTTTTTTTCCTGAGGCACTTGTAGTCATAAGAAATGACCATGTAAGGCTGCCAAATATGTGAAAACATGTTGTTATGCCTTCCTATCAGCTCTTGGGCCCCTTTCAAGAATGGTTCCTTTCCATGCTGCATAATGATAGTTCAGATTCTCTGATGAGACATTCTGTAATCTCTTCTTGGGGCAGTAATGCTTATTTATTTACCAGGATGGTACATAAAAATATGCATAGCAATTACGTAATTTGTTTTTTACAGTAAACTCTATATGCTATTGAAAAAATAGGGTTTGCTTGTTAATCCCAGAAGAAATCCTTTAAAAAAAAATGAAAGGCAAGCTTCCTCATTCAAAATTTAGCAATACTATGTGTCCCAGGATCTAGCCATCCAGGATTAAACTGCATGTATCAAATCCTGAAGGTTCTCCAATGCCTGGTGATTGCATGGAGGCCATATGGTTTGAATAGATCAATGAATGTGATTGCAATTGAATACAAATATGGCCAATTTGATTGAAGATGGCCAATTCCCATGATTGCAACTCCCCTTTAAAATGGGGTTATGACTGCTGAAGGCTGCAGAAACTGCCTCAATCTGCATTTACAGTGAGTCACATCATGGAGTCTCCTTGTGATCAGGAATTACAAGGGAGCCCCAAAGAGAGATCATGCATTTTGTTTGCATGATTGCTGCTACCAGACTTAAAATAACTAGCCCTTAGTTTGTATTTTCATCAGAAAGAACTGATGCTAATTTACATACAATAACTTGATATATTTTTGGAAGGAATGGACATTTTAAAAGTAGTTATAAGTATTTCAGAGAACAGTGGGTTAATATATAAGAATAAGTTGTGTTGTCTCATATCAGAAAGCATTCTCCCAGGGTTTACTCGAAATTCTGTTGTATTCTCTTATTTCTTCTTGAATTTATATTGAACAGAGGATATTCAGCACTGCTTCTCACAATGATCTGCTTGAGGCACACAATGGTTTGGCCTTGTGATCAGTGAATGAAACAACTAAGTTACACTCCATTCTACTCCCCTTAGATGTATTACCAAGGTTTACAATTAGCAGCATGCTACCCAAGGTCAAAGTCACATTTTACTATCTTGAGCATATTTTTTAAAATAGACAGCATCACTTGCTGGCTTGGAAGGGCAAACTCTGCTTTCAGCTCAATCAAAAATTCTGGCAAGAGCCTGGGTCAATTTGATAATGAAAGTTGCTGTATACCAAGCAGCTGTGCTTATTACCCTAATGTATGGGTCAGAGTCATGGTCCTGCTGTTGTCACTACATTAAACTAAAAGATCTTTTCCACATGACATGCTTGAAGAGTAACAAAGTGATGTCTTGAATACCAATATGCTTAGATGTTGTCTATGATTTGTGTGTGCTTCTTTTGAATTCTCATTTCTGGCCATTATCACCAGGAATGGTATTTGCTCCAACACAACCCCTTCCCCCCTTTTATGGGCAATAAAGGTGGGGCACCTACAACCAGGATGTAGAATGTCAGCAATTGTGTCTCAAAAGGGAATGCTTGGGGAGGTCAGGGAGGCTCCCATTCCAGAGAATGTGTAAAACAAATGTCCGTGAGGATATTTGTCCCATGGGAAGAGTAAGCAGCTTTGGTTGCCTCTTTTTCAAATGCATTTTGGAGGATTTAGAGGTCAAATTAGTGAGAGATGCTGGGATTTTTTTTGTCTTATGCAGAAAGTAGCTTGGCTCTCTTGCTTTACTCACCTAGAACAGGACAACTTAATAACCACTCAGAGTGGTTTACAAAGTATGTCATTATTATCCCCACAACAAACACCCTGTGAGGTGGGTGGGGCTGAGAGAGCTCCAGAGAGCTGTGACTAGCCCAAGGTAACCCAGCTGGCTTCAAGCGGAGGAGTGGGGAATCAAACCCAGCTTTCCAGATTAGAGTCCCACACTCTTAACCACTACACCAAACTGGCTCCAAGTAGTTTGTCCTTGGTACACCCCCCTGCTTGCACCATGCTGAGCAGGACCAAGGTGTCCTTCCTTTACATGGTTGCCAGGGAGTAAGGGAAGACATGGTTGTCTCATGCAACTTGCAGAACTATACACTTCACATCGGATATCTGGACCTGCTCTTAGTTGCAGCATGTGCACCTCTCACTTACTGAGCACTGATGGCAACCCAATGATCTTCAGGATGGGGTTGGACTACCAGCGTCAGGCAGGGCCTGATTGAGGACTGCCAGGCCAGCAACTGCAAAGCTTTGCTCCACACTGAGGTTCTCAATGAGGAGCTCATGATGGAGAACATCACCATCACCATTGAGACAGAATTAATGAACCAGGTAGGTAAGGGCGGCATCACCACAGAATACATAGTGACTGATGGCAGTGCAAGGCAGTGGTGGTGCAAGTGGGCCTCCAGCGCACTTACTGTGTGGCTCACAAACTTCACCTCCTAGAGAAGAATGCAATTGGTCTGGGTTCCTCCAAGGAACCTGCAGAGGACCCCGCAATTCGTGAGTTCCAGTGTCTCCTCCAGAAATGCCGGTGACTCAGAGCCAAGCTACAAGTGATGCCTTACACAGGTTGGACACTTGTCAGCTTCCCTCAAGTTTTGATGGGAAATGTAGGCATCCTGGTTTTACAGCTTGGCTCTCCATTACAGCTGCAAGACCAGGATGCCTACATTTCCCATCAAAACTTGAGGGAAGCTGACAAGTGTCCAACCTGTGTCAGTTGTCACTTGTAGCTTGGCTCTCACAGAGTCATGTCTTATGCAATGTAAAAGCAACTCACCAAGTGCACCAGAAGCAGGCCAGGTGTGCCAGAGCATTGCCTGATCTCTGATATTGTCACTCAGTGTAACTCCACCCATGCCATGCTTGAATATTTGGTGGTACAGAAAGTTGCCTTCATGGTGTGGCTCTCAGAGAGCAACACTTGGAAGGGAGAGGGGGAATTCAGCCCAGAGGATTGGCTCACCATCTCCCAGACAGTGGAGGTCCTTCAAGGAATCCACTGTCACGGTCTCATCTGACATGGTGACACTGGGTCTGGTCATTCCTCTGGTGCATAAGTTTCAGAGTGCTATGGTCTGTGGACCCAGATGCAGGATGTGCAGACCTTATTGCAGGAGTATGTACACTCATAAGAAGGCTGCTTAAATTAAACATTTGTTCTCTAAGTTCTGCTTCACCCTCTCTCACATAAGCTCTCATACAATGATTTGCACTCAGAAATAAGATATGGAGATTTATACATAAAGGTTTAATCTTAGCAACATTTTACTGAAACATTTTACATTGTGCTGTTGATTCTGGCACGGAAATCGGCTAGCTGAGCATGCTTGTTGTAATAATAATGGAACAACCAACTGTTAAGCACCAATCAAATAGTAAAGGAAGGATTTTGCAAAGTGGAATAAATTGTTGTGCCTTGTAACAGCTAGTTATGCAAGCAACATGAGACCAGCCAATCTTGACTAAGCAGGATCTGGCATCTGGTATAGGATGTAAGTATTATTGAAGCCCTTGAAAATATTGACAATGGAATTATCAGATTCAAATATACATGACTTGAAAAACTGCACATAATGTCAAACCCAGTCATGTTTGCATTTAAAAATATGATTTTCTCAAAATTGCAAGCTTAATTTAAAAGCAAAATGATCATTTAAAATCATAAATGATGCTTCAGTAAAATGTATACTAGCGACTAAATGTCATGTCTATCACCCATCCATGCCATTATTTTCAGCTGAAGTGTTGCTTTGAACCAGTGTTTTGTGCTGAACCATTGTTCTATGCTGTGACTTGATATCATATTGCTGGTGCCATAACTTGCCTTGTATTCATAGGCCTGCTGTATCCAGAGTGTCTTATCTCTTGTGCTTTGAAGCTCAGTGTCTCTGACCTTGCAAACCTGCTAGTTCTCAGGGGAAGAATATTGTGTTTCATTCTTAATCTGTTGCCTCTTTCTTTTGTCTAGATGACGCATGTAAACTATTTAGGGAGTTCTCAGAACTTTGCGCCAAAAGTTATGTTTTCCTGTTGGGAAGGGGGATGTGCACTTGGGACCTATAAGAACTATAACTTTTACAGATCTTGTTATTTCTGTCAACCTTTTGATCAACCTGTGGACATATCTATGAACATGATTTGATTCCTTGAATAAAGCTTTTCAATCAAGACCATGGAGTGCTTGCTGTGAGGGTACAAGGATCTATCTGCCATAGCCTGTCATCCATAGACCTGACACTAAAGAAGGCACAAACATGCATAAAAAATGCCAGCATGGTAAAATAATAAGGCCGGGCAAGGTATAAAGCAAGAAAACTGCCTTGAAAAATGAACATTTTGTCAATATGAAATAAACAGGCAAAATACTAGCAAACGTATTTATTTATTTAAACATTTATAACCTGCCTTTCCCCATGGCAAGGTGGGTGGCAAATTCAAATTTAAAATATACAAAATATACTAAAACCTCAAATACACCACAGCATGATCAAAAATTGTACAGATGATGATAAGTGTTCCTCTCTCTTTGAACTTCACAAAACTGTATTTTATAGACAGTTCCTTTCAAGTTTACTATACTGTGTATATGCCAGTAATTGTGAAATACGGCTTTTTGTGCTCTTGCTAGAAGGCAGCTTACTTATGCATCTATTACTGAGAAAGCAAGACTGAATGTTCCTATATCTAAAGCATACTCAGATATATCTCTAAAGAATGACTCTACCTTTTTTATTCCAAGATTTAGCTATGACTCTATAACTCATGAATTATGGATCAATTTTGAAATATGGCTGTGGCAAATACCCATCCTTCCAAGAATGCTTGGCACAAGATACCACACAGATGCAGTTTCTAAAGACTGAAAAGTAGATGTTTCTATGTCATTACAAAATAATTCACAGCAACTTTTACTGCTGAGAAAGTGGGGGAAGACTCCTTGTTATTAACACTTCTTTCAGTATGTGCTTTGCTGACGACTTTGGATGCTGATGTAACCGATATTAAGTTCTGGCATATAGATGAATGAATCCCTATATTCATCCATGTGAAACTGATACACAGTCTATAAAAATTAAGAATGTATTGTTTTAACATACATTTGAGCCAAGAGCTAATTTATGTGTTGGTAAAGAGGACACACTTGCCAATGTCAGAACTGAACTGCAGGGCACTAATAAAACACAACACAAATAACAGATAAATTTTCTTGGCGATGGGTGACTGGAGATTTATAGCAGTCTCTTACAGAAAGATCTATTGGAAGATATATAATCTAAAGTATAAAATTTATAGTAGGGAAATAAACTGGGAATAAAAGAACTATTACCTAACAATATGCGTCCAACTCTTGCATCTTATTTGAATACTGATTAATACAAAATGCATGGCCTTTCTTTGGTAAAGGCAGCAACTGACTAAAGTCACAACAGTGATTTGGAATCTAGTTATAAAAGTAAGACTGGATGAATTAAACTTTCATGAATTTGCACAAGTACATAGATTTTAATATAAAGCAGACAGCAGCTTTTCAAAAAAGCTTGATAGGTTTTTCTTTATTAAATAATTCATATTTTGGGCAACTTTCAATGCATTCAGTTTAATCTACTTCTTTTCTGGCTAATTTGCACTCTAAGGGGCAAGTACTATTGCTTTATGTTAATATGATTTCTCTTTCTCATGCTTTTTAAAATGGAGATGGGTATTACTGTACATTGTGACTCTGCTGGTTTCACTGGCCGAATACAACTCATTTATGTTAGAGTAGCAGCTCAGCCTTTTTTTAAGGGGGTTAATATAATTTTAAGGGGGTTAACATAATTAATCAGACATTTGTGTCTGATAACACAGGCAAATATATTTCCAGGTTTGTGCAAACTAGTTCTGCTTCCTTATAGCTAGCAAGAACTGATTTCACAGAGATTTGTAATTAATAACCCCATTTGGTGTAAGAATTTATCCAGCACACAGTGTTATAAAAATGCAATCATTAAAAAATATAAGAAGCAGGTCTGCTGATTTTACCAGTGGTCTATCTAGTCCAGCATCCGGTTTCACTTGGTGGCCTGGAGGGCATGGAGAGTCAATAAACAGGGCATAGCAACCATAGCCTCCCCGTGAAGCTGCACCTAGTGCTTCTGGATGTGTAACAACCCTTTAGCCATCAGATCTGGTAACAATTGATGAACCTATCCTTCATGAATCTGGCCGATTTTAAAGCCTCTAGTCTGCCATCTGCAGCTGCAACAATTTCAGACAGCAGAATGGAGAGTAGAAGAGGAGGAAAACAGAGAAAGGAATTTAGGGGCTGAAAACTTCTCTTTGAAGATAAGCCTCACAAGTTTCTTAGGCTCATACACTGACCCCCCCCCCCAAAGTTTGAACTGCAGAAGGACACTATTTCTTATTCTGAAATACATGCTAAGTAACTTGTTATGTTGGTGAATGTCTCTTTTCTGTTTGACTAGTTCTCATGAATAGTTATTGAAAACGTTCTATGAAATTGTTGACTTTAATTTGGATCTAAAACTGTTGCTCTTGTGTATGTTTGTTTTTGATGGGAGAGGCTGGTAAATTTCTAAATGGACATTGAATTCCATGTAGTTCTCCACTGTGATGAGTACTGTTGGGTGGATGAAACAATTGTTATGCCACAATTTGACAATAACCATGTGGAAGGCACCATCACCAAGGGTGGTAGAACATTTGCTTTGCATGCAGGAAAAGCCTTCAGTTCAATCCCCAGCATCAACAGTTAAAAGGATCAGAAATGCCTCTGCTTGGGGCTTTGGAGAGCTGCTTCCAGTTAGGCTAGACAGGAATGACCTTGACAGACCAATGGTTTGACTCATATAAGGTCAAGTGTTCATCAGCATTGTGAGCTGGGACAGAAGTCTTGGAAAATAAACAAGCTCTTGCTGATTGCATGCCATGAATGCTGATAAATAAATAACAAACCCATTGTGAACTGAGCCAAGGGGAATTAACCTATATTTAATAATAATTTCCATACCATCATATCTTCCTTTAATTCTTCATCTTCCCTGAGACCTGTGGGTAATGGTGCCCAAAATCACATTCTTTTTCTCCAGGTTTAATTAACCAGCCAAATTTCTAGAAAAGGCACAATCAATACACTAACAAATATAGTCCTCTCCAATACATAACAGTGATTTCATTAAATAGCTTAAATCCAACATCAGAATCTCATGAAGAAAAGAGGGATAAGCTCGAGGTTCATCCATTCATTAGGCTTCTAGGCCACTCTCCCTGCAAGCGGACTCAGGGTGGGTTACAACAAATAAAAATACATTTTAAAATCATAATAAACAACATAATGAATTATCATAAAACAGTTTCCAAGACAGTGACTAATATAGTCCAACCCTGCCAACAGTTCAACTTCTGTGCAACAACTGATAGAATAACAAAAAGCTGAAGAAGTTTCTAGAGACTAAATAGTAATATTTTCTGATCATTAGCATAACTAATAGCCAAACAGTAATTTCCAGGACTTCACATCAGCCTTTTATGTCATCTAGGTTGGAGTTTATTCTGGTAGTGACTTTAAAAAAATTAGAACCCTAATAGGTAACTGGCCTGTCATAATTCCCAGTGGGTAACCATGTTAGTCTGCAGTAGCCCAAGAAAATTTGATTCCAGTAGTACCTCATACACCAACAAAGTTTTCCAAGGCATAAGCTTTTGTGAGTCAAAGCTCACTTCGTCAGATACAAATAGAAAATGGTAGGAAAGAGGAAGTTCCTATTTGTATCTGATGAAGTGAGCTTTGTCTCAGGAAAGCCTATACTCTGGAAAATATTGTTGGACTTTAAGGTGCTATTGGACTCAAATTTTGACCTTCTGAGGAGGATCCAACATGGCACCTGAATAGGAATCTCTGGACAGAGCTCTTCAACCAGTTTTACTTCTGGGCTTATTGCCATTGGTTCTAAGCCAGGTAGGCTGTGAAATATCTGCCTTTAACTGCCTTTGATTAGAGGTACCCACGTAGGTGCCATGGTTTAATCCTGGGGTCATTATCTGGCCATTTTAATGACTGGTCAGGTTTCATCTCAGAATCCATAGGCACAGGGCAAGCTGTGCGGAAGGAAACTGAGTTGCTTTGCAAGCACTTAAGGCAGCTGGATTGCTAAGATATACTTTCTTCTATATTTTCACTAGATCGCCATTTCTTTTCTGCTATTAACTTCTACTGAGACTCCATGGATTTAATTTTGTTATCTTGTTGATTATAATTATTGGAATCATGGCATCATTTACCAGAAAAAAGGACTAAAATTTTCTATCTACCTTTTGAATTTTGAAACATATAAATATATTTGTTTTGCTTTGTTGTGGATATCACACCCTGGTGGATTAATTGACCAACAGTTATTTTTTGAATTACTCCTTCTGGCTTGTTGATTTTTTGCCATGACTTTCAGTGGATCTTATAATTTAGTTTTTTCAAAGAAAAAAGTATGCAACAAAGATGCCCGAAGAGGGTCTCCTTACTGAAAACAGGCTAGCTGCTGCCGCCTGCTGGAAAGTTGAAGAATTCTCTCTCACACACACACACTTCCCTCCCTCCCCCTCTGGTTCTCTTTTTTTAAAAAAGAAGAAAAATTGTTCTAAGATCCTTTTTTGTTTTAGAGAGAATTTACACTTTGATTGGTGTCTATATATCATTTGATTATAAAATTAGATAATTTTCATTGTTGTAACATTAGACCAGTCTGATTGAGGTCAGGGGGATTGTATATTGTATCTTGACATTACTGTATGGAAACCTTGTTAGCAGCTGTCAGAAGACAAAGGAGACTAGCTAAAGTCAAGAGAATGGCAAAAGGCACTAAAAAAGGCAAACTTGAACTCTTCTCAGGAGATTAAAATGACCTGACTGCTGAGAAAGTTTTGTCCTCTATCTCACAGCAATTCAAAGCTCTAACATTGGAGTTGACCCAAAATACCAAAGAGGTAGTACGAGAGATCCATTAAGAGGTACAAGATCTATCAAACCAAATTAAAAAGACTGGGGGATCATTCTCTGGAATTAGACAGGATATACAAAACTTAAAGACTGATGTTTCAACTGGATTACAAGGAATAACAAAAAAAAATTGAAGAAAATAAACAAAGCATTCAAGAGATAAAAGAACAACATAAGGAATTGAAGGAATCACATGATCATATGGAAACATTGCAGATACAGCAGGCAGTGGCAATAAAGGAAGCAGAACAAAGCATAGTCATTAGAAACTCAATTTAGGAGTAAGAATCTCAGATTTCACAGCATTCCAGAATCAATCAGGCTTCAAGATCTTGAGAATGAATTTCGAAAGTTGATCCAAAATTATGTAAAAGTCCAAGGAGATTTCCAAGAAATTGAACAAATTTTCAGGATCAACTCAAAGTATGTGACTCATCATAAGCTTCCAAAAGATATATTAGTTAACTTTTCACATAAAAAAAACAAAGGATACTATTCTTCAGCAGCACAGGAAAGAATGTCTGGAAGTAGAAGGGAAAGAGATACAGATATTTCAAGATCTACCAACAATAACAACTAAAAAATGTAAAGAATTTGGGACCCTGATGAAATTTCTGTAGCAGAACAAAAAAAGGTACCGCTGGAAAATTCTCACTGGTTTGGAAATATATTTAAGTCAAGGCAAGAGAACAGTAGCATCAGTTACAGAAGCCAAAGAATTATTACAAGAACTACAATTAGGAAAAACAGATCAATCATCGGGTACAGATGGCACAAACTCCTCAGATAAAGAGAACGGAGCAATAAGTAAACAAAAGCAGAAGAAGGAGAAGAAAGAAAAATGAATGAGATAAAGATAATTTCAGTTAATGTAAATGGACTGAATTCTCCGACTAAAAGATCAAGAACGTTTACTCAATTGAAGAAATTAAGGGCAGATATTATATGCATTCAAGAAACTCACATTAAAAAAGATCAAGAGTATTTACTAAATTGTAAAAAAATAGATAAGTTTTACTCATCTTCACTGCAATTGAAGAAAAATGGTGTGGCTATAAATATCAATAATTCAAACTTTGAAATTTTACAAGAATTAAAAGATGATGATGGGAGATATGAGGCCTTGAAAATAAGATTGTCTCATGGACAGTCATGGACTCTGGTATCTTTAAAAGCACCAAATGATGGCCAGAAGAAAATTTATGAGAGATTTTTCAAGAAATTTTTAGATTTTCAAGAAGGAGAGACTCTAATTTGTGGAGACATGAATGGAGTCTTGAACTGTAAAATTGATAGATCTACAAGGACAGGACAAAATCTGCCTAAATGTGTATTCAATTATATGTCAATTTTGGAAATAGATGATGCCTGGAATTCGCTGCATTAAAAGGATAGAGATTATACATTCTTCTCAGATAGACATCAAACATACTCCAAAATAGATATGTGTTGGATATCTAAGAGTCTTTTGACTCTGGTAGAAAATGCAGAAATCCGTCCAAGGATCATAGCAGATCACAATCTGATAGAGGTAGTATGTCAAACAGGCAATAAGAGAGAAAAAAGATGGAGATTGGACAATACTTTATTTCCAAATGAAGATGTATTGCAAAAATGCAAGCAAGAATTAACTGATTCCTTTAGAATAAACATGACAAATGATGCCAACCCTATAACAATTTGGGAAGCAAGTAAAGCCTATCTAAGAAGAATATTGATGGCAATAGCATCCAAAAAGAAGAAAATTAAGTTTGAAGAAAGGAATAATCTAACCCTAAAATTGAAAACACTGGAACATGATCATAAAAGAACAAGAGATAGAAGAATATGGGATGAAATTAAGCAACTGAAGAACAAATTGGATCTACTGGAGACAGAAGAAATTCAGAAAAAGTTGAAGTATTTAAAGCACAGACATTTTGTAGCTGCAAACAAGCCTGGAAGGTATTTAGCGTATTGTCTGAAGAAGGAGTCTGAGAAGAGAAGGATACCGGGAATTAGGGAAGGCAATCAGCTAATTTACAGAGATCTGAAAATGAAAGAACAAATTAGAGCTTCTTTCTCAAATCTCTACAAAGAAGAATCAATAAATGAAGAAGAAATGGAGAAATATTTATTGGAAACACCAATTAAAGAATTTACTAATGAGCATAGAATTATTTTAAATCAAGCAATAACAACACAAGAAAAAAATCTGCAATTAAAACTTTGAAAATTGCTAAAGCTCCAGGTCCGGATGGATTCATGGCTGCTTATTACAAATCTTTTGAGGATATATTGGCTATACCATTGCAAAAGGTGATGAATGAGATACAAACTAAGAAGATCTTACCTCCAACGTGGCAAAAAGCAAATATAACTTCGATACATAAAGAGGGGAATGATCCATTTACACTGCAATCATACAGGCTTATATCTTTGTTGAACGTGGATTACAAGATATTTATAATAATAACGGCTCAAAGATGCATATCTGAGGTGATACATGAAGATCAAACAGGCTTTGTCCCAAATAAGTATATGAAAGATAATATCAGATACCTCATTACTGCAATTGAACATTCAAGACGAAAAGGTGAAAAAACTGCATTTATGTTTGTTGATGCAAAGAAAGCCTTTGACAACGTCTCTTGGAAGTTTCTTATGAAGACATTGCATAGAATGAATTGTGGGATTGAGTTTTTGATTGGATTCAAAGTATTTACACCAAACAGCAAGCTGCAATCTTAGTTAATGGTTCATTTACGAAGAAGATTGAAATAACAAAAGGAACATGGCAAGGTTGTCCAATTTCACCACTATTGTTTATACTTGCTCTTGAAGTTTTGGCAGTGAGAATCAGAGAAGATAGTAGAATTGTTGGAATAAAGGAGGGGAGAGAGATGTATAAGATAAAAAGTTATGCAGATAATGTGGTTATATCAGTGACAAACCCACATACCTCCCTGGTTTATGTAATGGAGCAAATATCAAGATTCTGGCAGCATTCTGGATATAAACTGAATAAGAAGAAAACAAAGATAGTGTTACTCTTGACTAGACATGGGCACGATCCAAAAAAAAATACCGATCAAGCTGATCGTGGATCTGCGCTGGCAACGACCCCAGATCACCAATTCACTCTGATAAAGTCCCGTTTCCGATCTGGGATCTGGGATCGGGGAGGCCAAAGCGGAGGGGCGCCTTCCCCCACACACTTAGAGCAGAGGGGGGGGGAGTTTTTAACCCGGCGACGAGCTGCCTCCCCTCAGGGTGGGGACGTTTTCTCTGTCACACACACACACGCGCACTTAGAGCAGAGGGGGGGAAAGTTTTTAACCCATCCCTGCCTCTCCAAATAGAGAGAGAGACACCCCGTCAACAAGTTTCAGCCAGCTTTTTAAAAAAGCAGAGATAGAATCCTCCATTCCTCCCCCCCCCCAATTTTAAAAGCAAGCAGCCAGTCTTCCAAAAGCATATTTTAAACAGGAAGAAAGTAAAACCAGGATCCACATGGACGCACTTAGAGCAGGGGGTGGGGTTAACCTGTCCCTGCCTCTCCAAATAGAGAGAGAGAGAGACACCCCGTCAACAAGTTTCAGCCAGCTTTAAAAAAAAAAGCAGGGATAGAATCCTCCATTCCTCCCCACCCGATTTTAAAAGCAAGCAGCCAGTCTTCCAAAAGCATATTTTAAACAGGAAGAAAGTAAAACCAGGATCCACATGGATCCTCGTGGATCCTATGGTTTTTTAAATAGGAAAAACACAAATGAAACATCAAATCACATATCAACTTCTTGCAAAAAGCAGGCACTGGGCTGAGAAGCCAGGAGGAGAGAGATATCTTTTTTTAGTGTTAACTCTTTCAACGCACTGAATGAACTCAGGAGAGGAGCGCAAAACAGCTTCAGTTGATAGCTGCTCTCAAAGCCAGGGAGTTTTGTTTTCATTCAGTGCGTTGAAAGAGTTAACACTGAGAAGAGATCTCCAGATCTCAAAGCCAGGGGTTTTTGTTTTCTCTCTCTCTTCTTAACCCCTTCCTCTCCATCCCAATCACTTTGCTTATATTTTTCTCAGGAAGCCACCTTTTCACTCACAACTGTTTGCTTTTCCTTGCTAGGGGAAATATGATCAAGTTTCAAACAGAGCTCAGGCATTCCCCTGCCTCCGTTGCCAGGGGAATAGATTGTTGGCGCCTGAATGTCTAGCTTCCCGATCCTATCACGATCACCCCAGTCCAGCCCCCTCCCGACTGCTGGATTGTTTGCTGTGGAAGACAATGATCCACCAGGTCATGATCAGGAGATTGCCATTATCGTGGGGTTTTTTTATCGTAATGCAGATCGTGCCCATCTCTACTCTTGACAATGAAAGAGGAATCTGGAAAGATCGGAAGCATAACCAACTTTACCATTACTACAAAGCCAATAAGATATTAAGGGATAAATGTATCTTCACAAAATGAGAACCTCTATAAAGATAATTATCAAAAAGTTTGGATGGGAATTACTGAAGACTTGCAGTGATGGCAAAATTTAAATATTTTATGGTTAGGAAGAATTGTGGCTATCAAAATGAATATTTTATCTAAATTAAATTTCTTTTTTCAAATGATTCAAATTTACATTGAACAAAAAATTCTCAACAGATGGCAGAAAGCTGTAAATGACTTTATATGGAAAGGGAAGAAGCCAAGGATAAGATTTAAAGTATTATAAGATGATAAAAATAGGAGAGGACTGGCCGTACCGAATATCAAATTGTATCATCAAGCTGCAGCGCTGGTTTGGATAACAGATTGGATTATGAATCCTAGCAACAGACTGATTAAATTGGAAACAGTGGATGCTAAGGAAGGTATCCATAATTATTTCTGGATTAAGAAATCATGGAAATCTAGTCGCAAACAAGATGGGACTCATATTGTAAGAGATGGTCTGCTTAAAATATGGTTTCAATGCAGAAATAGACTGAGCCCACCAATTTCCCCATTGATGTCACCCATTAACACCTATTATGATGTAGCAGTCAGGAACAAAATTCATCAACCAAACTATGAATCACTGATAGATAAAGAAAGAAATATAAAAACGGGGCAAGAAATCCAGGCCCATGGCAAAAATATTCCATGACTGACTTATCACCAAATACTATCAAGATTAAAGGATCAAATTATCAAAGAAGGCGGCAGGCTGAGAGAAAAAACAAAATATGAACTAGTAATATCTGGAGACTTGTCGCATCTTTTGGGGAAGATTTACAAAATATTACTGCAACACCACACAGAGACGGAACAAGTCAAAACTTGTATGATAAAATGGATGCAAAATTTCGGGGAATCTATTCCAATGGATTTATGGGAAAATTTATGGACTAAAGACATAAAATTTACCAGCGGCCAGGTACTGAGAGAAAACTGGTATAAAATGTTTTTTAGATGGTACATTACTCCCAAAGATATTGATAGGATTAGTAACAGTTACAGTGGACATTGTTGGAAGTGTCAGAATATGGATGCAACATTTTACCATATATGGTGGACTTGTAAGGAAGCATGAAAATACTGGATAAAAATACATGGAGAGATGCAAAAGATCCTCAAACTCAGATTTGAATTAAATCCAGGAAGCGTGCTTTTCAATATTTTACCAACAAATCTGAGAAAAGAACAAGGACTTCTCTTCCGTTATATGGTGACAGCAGCAAGAGTATTATTTGCAGGGAAATGGAAAACTGATGCTTGTCCTAGTCTCCCAGAGTGGAGAGAGAAGGTTCACGAATATGCTTCAAGGCCAAACTGACTACCTACTTACAAAATAGGTTGATAACTGACTTCTGGAAAAACTGGAAGGATTTCTTTGATTATTTAGGTTAAACTAATTGATATAGTAGCTTAGAGGGAGAGAGGGGAGAAGAGATAAGGAGAAATGTCATGTAGCTAGGTTCAAGGAAGCTAAATACTTAATAATTACCTTTTTAGTTTAAAGAAACTTAAATGTTCTGCTTGTTTTATTCCTAAGCTTTTAATATCTGCACTGTTTATATACTTATTGGTGGTATAAGATTGTATAATTTTCAATTTACTGTCTAAATTTTGCATAACTTTTATATTATGTACTTACTTTACTCTGATTTTGTCTTACTTTCATTTCTTTAAATAAAATGTTTTTTTTAAAAAACCATTTACTCGCATTGATGGCACTGAACACTTATAAATAGGGGGGAGGGGATTTTGACCTTCCATAGCAGTCAAGTTTTGTCATCTGTTGATCTGGACTGGTCACCACAAATGCCAATTACTGCACCCCAGGACTGCTTGGCAGGTCAGAAAAAAAGCAGGGGGGGGAGCTAAAGCCCCTTCATCCCATAGGGTTATCAACCTCTAGAATGGCTCGTGAAAGCTTATACCCTAGAAAATGTTGTTTATCTTTAAGGTACTAATGGACTTGAATTTTGTTCTAAACAACACAGCTACTCACCTGAAACAATTTCCAGGTGAAATCCTTCCTGAAATTAGAATTGATCTCCAGACAAGAGAGATCAATACCCCTGGATGAAATGGAAAATTTGGAGAATGGGCCATCATATCTCATTGAGCTTCCTCCTCTCCCTAAACTCTGCCCCCACCAAGCACTACTCCATATTTCCCAGGTAGAAGTTGGCAACTCTATCTGCACATGTGCCAGGTTCACCGTCTGAATTAGGCACTGTACACATGGAAATGGAGGCGAACATGCAACTTGTGTGTGAATGTTGCACAGAGCGGGGAGTAATGTGTATGCTCTGAGTGTATCGGTCTTATGTGACAAACAGTTTTGTCACATTTTGCTTTCAAATAGGTTTTGTGCCTCACTTTCACAGCCAAAGTGCAACAGAGGTTTTTTATACCTTTCTCACACAAATTGTATAATCTGTTTTTCTTCCATGTGTTCAGTTTTTTTTTTCCTTATGATTTTCCAAATCACCTTTGATACAGTGTTTCTCGTTGATGCCATACTTTATCTCCCTACCTTATCTCCTGGATTATTTTCTTATATGGACTTGCTTCTGCAAATCTGAGTTCTTCTGCAGATCTCATCCCTGAGCAACAAATTAGCTGTGTAAAGAGGCCACTATGCCTTGCGCTTCTCTCACTGTCCTTCACTACAGCACTGGCTTCCACTGCTGCTAGCACTTCTGCCCATGTAAGAGCTTTTTGAAGAACATTAGTCCAGTGCCCATAGAAGTGCTAGTAGTAGAGGAAACAAGCATTGCAGTGGAGAAAAGCCTCCACAAAGAAGTACAATGAGAAAACAGTCATAACATCCAAGCTTTCAGATGTCCATGCCTTGTATGTATGAGAAAGCAACATAATAAATAAATACCTTTTAAAATAGCTGCATCCATAATTATTTGAGCAACTTGACTTCAGCAAATATTAATTGAAAACGTATTTTCCCCCATATTATGGTCATTGAATGTCAGTAATAATACTTTATCAACAGAGTGCTTGTAAGAGTAAGGCTCTAATTTTAATTACATTGGTAATTTGTGACTAATTATATATTGATTTCTTCTTTGATATTTACTATTTTGTATATATTGATTTTGGAGGGTTAGTATTTAAAAAGTGTGTCATATCTGAGCAGCTTCTGATTTATGGTGTTATAAGTGAATTGAAACTCACTGAGTGCATTTTTTGTGTCTCATTAAACCTTATGGATGGCTTCATTTTGCCTTATTAAATATCTTGCCTTCTGAACTATTTGCTATTGAAGGAAACAAAGAAATCACATTATTAGAGAAATCCATGCAAAACAGTTTCTGTTTGAACCAAATACTTCATATGTATATTGTGCAGAGAAATATATATTGAGTTGTATTTCACCACTGCTCAACTAAGTGTAGAACTTTCCTCCAGTGCAATGAGCCTTCCTCTAGACTCCTCAGGCCAGAAAGAGGTTTGGTACTTAGATAAGCAGAGCACTAGGAGACAATTCAGTATCATCTTCCTGATCTAGCTACATCACAATGCATGTAGAAGCAGGTTTCCTAGCTGACTGAGGCCTCACATATTCCAATGGGTATTGACAGGATGGTTTCCTTTTCTTATCAAGCTTTTAAGGGTGGGTATACAGAATCTGTTTCAAAAGGCTAAAACCCTGTTTTGTGAGGGCAGTGAGCTCACATTTTGCAACCTTATTCCTCTTCAGGTATTTGCTTGGCAGGATTTTAGCTTTTTAAAACAGGCTGTCTGCACACATCTTCAGCTGTTGTTCATGCAATCTGGTGTAGAATTTGGTTGTACTGGTTGATTAGGATTGAATTCTCCACTCTGCTGTGATGCTCATGAGATGACTGTGGGCCAGTGAGTTTCTCTCACCTTAATTTATCTCACAGAGTTGTTGCAGGGATAAAATGGGGAGAAGTATGCCATCTTGATTTCATGTATGACATGTTGAATTCTTGAGAAAGAGCAGTATAAGAATTAGATAGACTGTTTTAACATATTGTCTGTTTTGACAAATGATTTGCTATAGAATTCAAACAGAAATTATTGAGCTTATCTGATCTGCTTCCAAAAAATTAATTGTGATTTTGCTACTATCACACTCCGTTTTCTCTCAGCCTTCACAGATAACTATTAGGAATAGAATAATGATTTTCAATTGAATAAATTCTTTAAAATTGTATTATTAAACAGACACTTCTCCATGATGAAAATCATTAATGTGAAAACCAAAAAGTCACTTTTAGAACAGATGTAGCAGATGTTTTGATGGGATACTTTTTCTTTTATTTCTTTACTGCCAACTGTGATTCGCTTTGACTTCTGACGATAAAAAGAACATACAATTCATATGACCCTGACTCTTCTTGCTGAGAGTCACTTTTGGTGCTAATTAGATTGCTAACATTTTTTATGTGAAGAAGAAATTTGCTATTCTGGATACAGATAGTGACCTACTCCCTCCAGATCATTTCACAAATACCAGGCAACAGCTGTTATACTCTGACCCTCCAATATTGATGAATTTTAGGTTCAATTGGAACTATAATGACTCAATGGTGAAAAAAACATTGTATCTTATTCCCAGTTCTCTATGTTAACTATGTACATTCCTCCAAACATCCACTTCAGCTTTTTAGAGCACACTGCAGAAACTATTCTAGCAGTGACGGTCTGGAATGCTGTTTCCCTTTCCTGTTCATGAACTATGCATTGAACTGGTCAGTGCAATATTTTCAGTCACAGTATCTAGTTGATGTGCTATTAATCCACAAATGTTAGTGGTTAGCATTAGTATTATTCCAGATGTGAGCCCTTGATTTGTTCATAGAGCCAGAGGAGTTAGCAGTGTTAGTCTGTAGTAGCAAAATAGTAAAGAGTCCAGTAGCACCTTAAAGACTAACCAACTTTATTGTTGCATAAGCTTTCGAGAATCACAGTTCTCTTCGACAGATGATTTGTTTGAGATTCATAACATTTGGGTTATTATAAAAAAGAAGTTCTTCCTAGAATGCAACTTAAGAACTCCTCACTGTATTATCTATTTATGTTTGCATAATGAGAAGTATGGTCCTTCATAGAAAACATGAGGCTTCAGCATGAAAAATGAGGTCTTTCTGAACTTTGAGAAAAAGTAATATTGTACTGTAGTATGTGCATTACCACATGAAAACTTGGTTATTTGTAACATCTGTCCACATAGTGGAGAGAATTTTATTTCTGCCAGAATTTCTGATTTGTTGGATGAGGAGGATCCAGCGCTGTCCCTCTTCTGAGATTTCAGAGGAGGACAAACCAAAGAGTTAGAAGGATAGAGAGGTCAGGGCCCTCTGTTTACTGTTTATTATTGTTTCCTGCTCTGATTATCCTTTAATATGCAAATTAATATTCTCAGGATTTCCTCTTCCTGACTTCCTCCCTCTCACTCCTTCTCTTCCTGGCTTTGTTCCAGGCAACAACTCTCTCTTTCTCCTCTCTCCATCTTGGCAGCATGGATGCAGACCTTGTACTGTCCATCTTTAGACTAGATAGGTAGTTAGGGTCTATCTCTCCTCCTTTCTTATCAGAGTATGGAGTTCTTGCAATAAAGAACTCTTATTTCTTTTCTAAATATAAACCAAGTATATGCTTTTTATTATTTTCATTCCTATACACACACAAGCTAGCAGAACTAGTTCACAACCACCTATAATCATGCGTCCTATGCCAAAGCTAGACTCTGCTAATGGCTCCAACATGGAATCCTTTAATTAGGTTTCTGTGGCCTACCTATCGATTTATTTAACTTAAAGGTGGAAAAGAGCAAAACTAGAGCTGTGCTGAGTGCTTTACTAATTAAGCAGAGTAACTGCAATTTACAGAAGCTCAGAAAACGATAGGAAAAGATGAACTCAGGAAACAAAGGAGCTGGGGCTGTGTGACGGACTCGGCTTCAGATGCTGAGATTTCCAGAAGTGAAAGTATGATTGACATGTTTCCTTCCCCACCCCCATGTGGCTAGCCTGAAATGGCAGTTGGAGATGGAATGTTGGGGAAGCTGTCAGTTGGAGTTGGAGAGAAAACAAGAGAGTGAAAAGGAGTTGGAGCCTGGCTTTGGACCAGAGAAGGCCAGCCAGAGAATCCTCTGTGTGAGGAATAAATGTTCATGAAGCACTGTTAGTCCTAGGACTAAAGTGGGGAAAACCAGCACTAACTCCTGCTTAGACTTGAGAGATCTGGGAATTATAGAGGGCCAAGGAAGTGGGTAGAAAGGAGTCTCCCCTTCAGTGCCAGGAACAGGGTTATAGGTCATAACTATAACACCTGCCCAGTATCTAGTAAGGGTTTGTCTCAGTGGAGTACCCTTAAGTCTGGAGAGGAGGGGAAGTCGTGCTGTGTCTGTGCTTTGAAAGTAGAGCATTTGTGAAGCAGTGTCAACCTCTGAAAGAAGCCAGCAACCTAGTGTTAAACCAAGTGTTTTGTGTCTCATACCAGTGAAGTTGCTGTATGTCGGCCTCCCACCTTTGGGGTGGGGAAGGTTCTCCCCACCACTGCACCTTGTTAATTTGTTTTATTATTTGTATATTGATTTTAGGTTTTGTTTTTATCGATTTTAACTGTTCACCGCCCAGATCCCCTGGGGATGGGCGGTATATAAATTGAATAAATAAATAAATAAATAAAAACCTTCCTGTTACTTAAGTTCAAATATTGGCCTACCTGCCTTTTGACTTTAACCTTCTGTAAATAAACCTTCTGTTATGTTTTGAACCTCCCCAAGCCTTGTGTGCCAGTTTCTGCTAAAGGGAAGCGCAAACCCCTGATCTGTTCCCTACTAAGACTTGGCTGGGTAACCATTTTTAATAATCCTTAAGGGTGGGACAAGAAGGAAAGTTGAAGCTTAACATCAATGCTACCAGAGGTTTCCCGGCCCAGTATACAGCTTCATAGGCTTAAAGAGGAGAAGTTTTACCTCAGGGTAGGGGAAGGTCAGCCTAAGCCTGAGTTGGTCATGGGTTTGTGGCAGGCTGCATCTCCCAGCAGCTCCCAGTCAAACAAAATTCCACTCCCTCAGGTGAGAGGTTGAGCTGGAAGGATCTCCTACCTGGAGCCTGGCATCCACAGGAGCACCTTAAAAATAGAAACTACAATGCATGGAAGGAGGCCTTGGAACTCTCCCTGAAGCTTCATGTCATTTTGGAGGTAATTACTGATGAACCCCCTACCCCTTCAAATCCCCAGTGGGAATTTAAGGATCAGAAAGCAAACTGTTTTTTGAATGGCACTCTTAATGAGCAGCAAAAGGCAGTAATCTGAAGTGCCAAGACTGCTAAAGAGGTATTTGATTTATTAACTTCTATGCATAAGAGATCTGGTTGGGCTTATATGAGCGAATTGAGAAAACTAGCAGATATAAAATATAATGAGACAATCATTCGACGACCATGTTGGGAAGTTAATGCATGTCTTTAACGAGTTAAGTGTTGTTTGAAAACCCCTCTCAGATGAGGATAAGCTCTCTGCATTATATATTTCCTTACCAAGCTCCTTTGTTAACATGATCTGTCAATTGGAAATGAAAAATATTACTGTATTTGCCCAAGCAGTTAATTTTCTGCACCAGGAATGTGATAGAAGGTGTGAACTGTGTGATAGTGATAAAAGTATGTCTGTTGAAGTTGCAAACAAGCTCCATTTGGGGAGCAGCAGAGGAAATGGTTGTTTCAGAGGCAGAAAGAGAATAGATCAAAGTTCAAGTGAGGTCAGCCCTCCATAGCCAGAGAGGCATTGTTCAATTTGCATGTGAATTGGTCACAGAGCCACTGAGTGCTATTCTAATTGCCAGCCTGCCAGAGGCAAGACTCAGAAACAGACAGAGAAGGATTTTGCAAGAGGACACAGAGAGAACGATTTTGCGAGAAATCATATTTCTGGTGAATCTAAAGGGAAAGGACTAAATTCCTTTTGGACTTGAGATCAAGCTCCCATTTCATAAAAGATGCACATTTGTTTGAAGAATGGAAGGAAATTGATGAGATTCCTGTTGAAACTGCTGAAGGAAAAACTTGCCTAGCTTCCAAAATAGGGAATGTTGTTTTAGACTGTAAACTCCCAGAAGGGGGAACACGTGAACTATTTCTGAAGGATGTACTTTATGTACCTGATCTGAATTCAAATTTAATATCCCAATCAAAGCTTGATTTGGAAGGCTATGAATTTAAATGCAAAGATGGAATATGTACGATCTCCCTAGATGGAGAAGTTTATACTATGGCTACATTAGAAAGAGGTTTCTATAAATTGCAAGAAAGAGACTGCAATAATTCAGTACCTGACAAAGAGCAAGCCAATCTTATTCAGCCCTGTGCAGGAAAGCTTTGTCTTCATCAATGGCATAAAAGATTTTCACATGCAAGTTATGAATGCAAGTGCAAAGGGAAGGCCTAGCAAATGGACTTGATCTAGAAAATTGTCATATAGCTAACCAGATATGTAAATGCTGCATAATTTCTAAGTCTGTTAAACAATCTTTTCCAAAGCAAACTGAGCATAAAAGAAGGAATTCTCTTAATTTAATTCATTCAGATATCTGTGGCTCTCTACCTGTACAAACTCTGGGAAAGAATAAGTATTTTGTTACATTCCTTGATGACTTTTCAAGATACACAGTAGTATATCTCCTCAGAAAGAAATCCCAGATGTTGGACCACCTTAAAGACTTTGTAGCAATGGTCCAGAATAAATTTGAAAGGAAACTACAGATCCTACGCTCAGATAATGGCACAGAATACATGTCTAATGCCACACAGCAATTCCTGAGACAGGAAGGCATAGAACACCAGACCATAGTGGTCTACACTCCTGAGCAAAATGGAGTTGCAGAGAGGAAGAATAGGACACTGCTAGACATGGTGAGATATATGTTGCATGATGCTCAATTTTGGGGGGAAGCAGTTATGACTGTCACATATACTCAGAACTGACTGCCAACAAAAGCTACTGAAGCTACTCCATTTAAACTTTGGCATGGCTATGTACCAAGTGTAAAGCACTTGAGAGTCTTTGGAAGCAAGGCCTACTCCTACATTCCAAAGGACAAGAGAGGCTAACTAGATGACAGAGCTTCACTAGGAATTCTTGTTGGATATTCTACACAAAGCAAAGGATACAGGATCTATGATCCACAAACCAGAAGAACCATTGCGAGCAGAGCTATATACTTCAACGAAAGTGAGAAGGCTGCACTTGGAGAGGAGGCCTCCACTGAAGAGAACAGCCAAATCACATATCCTGAATCAGATGAAAAACCTGGAGACACCATGATTTATCATGATTGTATGGTAAAATCCTCCTCTTTGTGTGAATGAATGCTACAGATTACTATTAGCTCGAATAGCTGTCCATGTGTATTCATTCTGAAAAGTCAGATTTTTTTAGTTGTTATGCTAAAGTTGCTTGAGTGAAAAAAATGGGATCATCATCCTATAATTACAAAAAAAATTAATGTCTTGTGATATCAAGGGGGTTTGTAGGAAGGTTTTAGAGTGCTCATATTAGTGCCTTGGTAGGCAGCTGGATAATATAGTGCTGAAATGCATAAATAATTCAACAAGCAACATTTTTTTTGTAAGTGAAATCCTGGCAGCTGATTTGATTTGTTGTAAGAATTAAGCAGCATGCTAGGATACAGACTCCAACCTCTTTCAACATCTGTCTTTATAGCTTGATATCAAGACTACCGAGGGCTCTGTCTTGGGTCAGTAGAAAGAGTCTCAGGAAATGACCAAACCAAGATGGAAAGACTAAATTTCCCAGGGAAATGTATATGCAAAGGAAAATGTATATATAAAGAAGTAAAACTAAGACAAATGAAGAGCAAGACAAGAAAGCCAATATCAAGAGATTTTCAATACATTAATATATGTATGTAATTAAGGATAATGAAAAGAAAGACTACAACTTTGAAGAGAGTAATTCTTACAGAGAGTGGTATAAATATTTGTAAAAGTGAAGTTTTTGTTGAGAATCCTCAGTACAGCTACAGCTCAGGATTTGCTACACAGGGAAACAATGAATTTCTTCCAAATCATTCATAGCAAATAAATAATATGATATCCCTACTTTTGTCTTGCCACAGCTAAAGAGGAAGCTGATTTTCATTTTAATCTGCAAGCAATATTTTCTACTGTTATATTATTAATAACTATATTCAAGACTGAAGGACTAGGTGGTATTTATTTTCCAGTAAGCACTCATCTTTTCTCATTTTACTAAATGACTAGGTTCAGCTTCACATATAATAAAATAATATATTAAACATAATCCCTCTTTTCAGTGTGCTTTGCTTTGGTGCCAAACATTTTCATGTCTTTATGAAACATGTTGGCATTATCACCTTATGCAGCATTAACTGTGTATAAAACACAGCAGCGTCTGCTCCCAACTTTTTTATTCTTGAGAAGAAAATCAAAACACATCTGGGCCAATAATAATAGCATTTTTTTTAAAAAAAGCAACATGGGATCATTTCCCAAATTCCCAGGCATCTCTCAATTTTGACCTACCATAAAATAAAAAACTTTGAAATATGTGGTGTAGTGATGTTGCCTGTAGAGCAGCAAACAATTAATGTCATAAAACAGTAATAATTCTCTCAGCTGAGTTAGCATTCTTAACCTCCCCATCACATTTATCACACATAGTACTCTTGAAGTAAGCTTCATAATACTATGATACATTCCCATTATAAAAGAGAAAAGAAAGAGACCATTATTTGCTCCAAGTCACAATGTAAACCAAGGCAGTTTAAGGAAAGGTTGGCCTATATCTCAAAAATAGGTCCCAAATACCCCCAAAATGTGTTTAACAAGGGTTTATTTATTGTAAATTGAAATATGCATCTTTTTAAGCTCTCTAATCCCCTTTAGTAAGTCTTCTCTAAAGTGTGACCAGTGGGGTTTCTAGCATTTGAGAAATCCCATCCAGTCTCCAAGCTCATTAATGACCAACAACAGCACCTTGATTTTCCTTGCCTGCAGAAAAATCTGTCCCAAGAGATGCTCACCACTAGTGCCATCAGCCCATGTGGTGATTGGTGTAAGGGTGCAAGTGATTATTCCCAGCACTGCATTCCCTCTCCAGCCTCCACGTCCAGTTAGCTATGAATGGAAAGCATCCCCCATATGCTGGGATCTCAGGGGTGTTCTCTGATCTACTTTAAATTCCAGACATCATGAACCTTACCAAACTCATGTAAGTACCTCTCCAGTCCACAGGAACAACCTATTTAAATGACACAACAACTAGAAAAGTGTTTGGCTAATTTGAGAAGAACTTGATCCCACATCAATCAGCAAATCAAATATTGTACCATGAATGTTGTTGGTCCTTAGGCAAGTACCAGACACCAAGGGTAAATGCCTGATTTCTCCAGCCATCTGTCTTGGCATTTCTCTCTCCATTGATGAATGTAGGAGAAAAAAATGCTTCCTGTTATATTCTTCAAGATGTTTCTCTTTCAAATGAATTCCTCAAATAGGAAAAGATATTCAATAGTCTGATCTTTGTAAAACTGTCCCGTGCCATACACATTTGGAAGCTGATAAGGTGACACTGGTGACCAATACCAAGCTGCTCAATATTTTCATGGAAACCAGGATAACCCATAACAAGTGGTTCAGAAATTGAATGTGGAACAGTGATAACCAAGCAATGCTAATAGTGAAATGCTAAGATGATTTATATGCTTCTAAATTCAATGGACTTGGAAGTGTGTAACTCTACCTAGGATTCTCTGTAAACTCAATAGCAAACACCAACATCGCGGTCAGTTTACATTTATGTCAGAATATGAACCAACATGCAAACACGTACATGAACTAACCAATCAAAAAATCCCACTCTAATGAAAATTACATCTATTCATGTCTGTAGATAAATGAAACAAACATGTCATGTTGCTTTTGGGCAAGGCTAAAATATCCAATATAATAAAAAGGAAGCTTTACCACATCCCTAATTCATGGTCGAGTGTGCCCTTAGGCACCTGAAGTTAACTGCCAATTTATTGTTAGTTCTAATGCTGATTGGTTTGCCCTATGTATTTGCTACATTCTTTTCAGGAGCACATAAATAGGGCATATTGGGCAGTAATTGGAGTGACTGTCAGATGGAGCTTTCTGCGGACAATAACCTTCCTTTGTATGTATTGTTTAACGAAGAAGAAAGTAATACAAAATATACAGTAATGGAACAGGGAGTGTTTACTCACTGGCTCTTAACATGTATTCTTGGATAGGAATGCTTAGTGATAGTTCATCTCAAAATGAAGCCACAAAATTAATTTGATAATTACTTTAAAAACGTACTTAATTTCACTTTTTGCAATGCATCACTGGAATTGCTTCTGAAGATGCTATTTTTTTGTCATAACTTTAATAAACTCAAGAAACTCATTGCTCTGACTCCTGAGATATCGTTTTGTACATTTTCAGGCACATTAATATGGTATGTATTTTATAATATGGAAATGGGCAGGTTAGATTCTTTCTGCATCTCAGCACACACATAGGTGTGATCAGTTTTCTGAGACATAACAGTAGACCATGTATAATTTACAGATGTGTATTTGAGATGTTTCTAATTAATAGTCATAATTGCTGTGATAAAACTGACGCACACATGAATAAAGAAGCACTTTTTACTTTTAGCACATATGGTGCTGTTTCCTGAATATGTGACTCAAGCATGAACACAAAATGGGAAAGCTTCTGTCTACTCTTCAGTTTTAAATGAATACTTGAATCTGATTCTTTCTTGGGATATTTATACCGTCAACTTTCACAAGACCAAGATCAGCCAGCAAATATTAAATGAGGCATATATTTTGTGTTCCAGTTATTCAGCAGAGCTCTTGAGCAATACTCCTGCACTCAGCCAATCTTGATAGCTGACTTATGGTACCAACTGCTTAAGTAATGTTAGGGCAAAGATACACTCCATTTGATACGCTGCTCAGCTCAAAATGCATAGTCCCTTTATTAAGCTCCTCTGATATTGCAATGTTAAGCCGAAAACCTATCTAAGTAGAAAGATTAAACATATCTCTGAGGAATGCACAACATCATTACAGTGGAATCATGAGGTTAAAATGCTGCACTGAAGATTTCAAAGAATCAGATACAGCACAGGGATTTGAAAGGATAAATCCTACCTCATTTACTGTAACTCTTGCTATCCTATTCACTAATGAAATTGGTATGGAAAGTACACTGAAGCTGGGAGCTACATGAATATTAAAGGTTCTAATAGACAGTAAGTTACATCTTGCTAGGGAAAATCATGGGGCTACTGTAATTATGTTTTAGGCCTGTTTTACAGTTTTGCCCACAGTACAAAGTCTTTTATAGGTGAAGGGAGCAGTCATAATATGCTCTTAAAGAGCCATACGAAGACATCTCATATTGCAGCCTCTTCCTAGAACCAATAATTGTGAAGTCATTTTGCGCAAAATTCTCATTTTAGCATGAATCTTTTAGTAAAGTAGCACATCATAACCTGCTCAAGGCTTTGATTTATAATTTGTCTTTGTAAACAGATTTGTATCTTGCGTGCATGAATGTGAATGCTTTGAGCAAACCAATTATTATCTTTGGTGGGACAATTAACCTTATGGACTAGGGTTTTTAGTCAATTTGGTGTAGAAGTTAAGAGCATGGGACTCTAATCTGGAGAACCTGGTTTTATTCCCCTCTCCTCTACTTGAAGCCAGCTGGGTGACCTTGGGTCAGTCACAGCTTCTAGGAGCTCTCTCAGCCCCACCCACCTTACAGGGTGTTTGTTGTGGGGATAATAATAACATACTTTTTAAACCACTCTGAGTGGGTGTTAAATTGTCCTAAAGGGCAGTATATAAATCAAATGTTGTTGTTATTTTTAAAAGAACTTGTTTGGCAATCTGGTCAGCAATAGCAAGATCTACAGATGTATGGGGCATGATTTAGCCAAAGTTAAGCACTTAATTCCCTTTGGTTTCAGCTGCAGGTATAAAAGCACTTAACTGTTGCACTGAAATGAATGAGGCAGAAATTAGGATGAAAAATAATTGGGATAGATTTAACAGATTTTTATTCATACAACACAGAAGTGTTGTAATTATATATTTTCCATTTAGGGCAAATAGAAGCTTAATGGGAGGTATGTGAGAAACAGCATGAGGGAAAGCTTCCTCTTCCAGCCTCATGGTCCCATAATTAATTGTCTGCTATTTATACTTTAAAAAAATCATAGTAGATTCATAGACAGATCTCTTGACTAGGAGTGTGCACCCAAAAAATATTCAGGTTTCCCGCTTCGGGTTTACCCAAAATGGGAAAACAATTAGGGATAACCTAAATCTCAAAGCGGCAAGCTGCTTCAGGATTTGGGTGTTTAAATGCTTCAGTGTGATCTATAAAGATTCTTGAAATTTGCAAAGGGAATCCCCCATCAGCTGAAAAAAGCAGAGGGCATTTAAAAGGCCTTTTTCAGCTGATGAGAGGGGAATCCTCCTCCTGTTAGCTGAAAAAACCAGCCATCATTTAAAGGGCTTTTTTCAGCTGATGAGAGGGGAATCTTCTTTCTGCCCGCTGAAAAAAGCAGCCAGCATTTAAAGAGCTGTTTTCAGCTGATGAGAGGGGAATCCCCTCCCATCAGCTGTAGAGCAGCCAGTATTTTGAAAGCAACACTTCTTGCCGCTTGCAAGCAGCAAGAAAAGTGTTGCTCTTTGCCTGGAACTTCCCAAAGCAATACAAATTGCTTTGGGAAGATTTGCTTTGCAATCCCCAATTTGGTTCAGCAATGCTGGGGCTGATTTGGGAACCCCAAATATTTCCAAGTCGGGCCGATTTAGGTTAAAAACCTGCATTGGAAACATGATGCACACACCCCTACTCTTGACATCACGCACTTTAGCCCTAAATGGACACATCATTACAAAAAGAAAACATTTCATGCAAACCAACACGTACTTTTTTTTCACAACAATAGAAATACGGTTCAAATATAGGCAAGATATCTTAAAAGTACATGCAACTTGAAGAGATACAATCTACTTTAACATTTTTCTATGATCAGGGATGTAAAAGATGTTCTTAGGTTTGTCCCTTAGATTTGGACCACACTTTTACAAAAGGGCCCTTTAAAGCCATGGTAAAGAACCTGGGCCATCAAGTAACATTATTTTCCAAGTATCTTCTGTTTATTAAAACACCCCTACACTGTTTCTGTTTTTTTCTTTGTGGCTTAGGTGGTTCATTATGATCTCATTTGATGAGTCCTCTTCAAGGGGTCTGTGATCTATTACTATATTGCTATGAATCTTGGCTGATAATTCCTATGTTGGGATAAGGCTTCAAAATGGTTGGATGTTGTGTTTTCAAAGGATGCTAATCATTCAGAAACAATTCCTTGATGGTTCTGTTAAATATCCATGATAGCTTGACCAGACCCAGAGAAGATGCTCAGTGGAAGGGAATATATCTCTCTCTGCTAAAAGCGCATTTTGTATTGGTTAATAAGAGTCTGCGGTACTTTAAGAATGGTAACACTAACTGCATTGCAGCATTTTGGAAATATAAGAAGAAAGAAATGAAGAAATTTGGCAGCCTTTAATGAGATGTTTAAATTTAGTAGTAGAATAATACATGAAATAATGTAGTTTGATAGTTTAAAATGAATATATTTCAACTGACTTTCTTCCCTCACAGTGGTAATTTGTTTCTAGGAAACATGGGAGAAGGAATTCCCAATGCCTCCTCATTCTCCCAGTTTATATCGACACCCACACATCGAGCAGGACACATAGTGAACTTGAACTTTGGGGTGGGAATACAAGTGGATCTGGATGGACCCATAGTAGTGCCATAGTCAGACCACCTCATCCTGACGGCTCATCTGGGCACCGTGATCCCCCCCTCTGCTTCGGTGACAAGCTGATTTATGCACGCCCACAGAGTCAAATGGATCCAATTGGATTCGAGAATGCTCTGTGGGATCCGATGCCTCCTGGAGGCTTGTTGGATGAACTGATAGAGGAATGGAATGCCTGTCTCTCTGAAGCTATTGATGAGATTGCTCCCCATCGCCCTCTCCACCCCCGAACTAGAGTAGCTTCTTGGTATACTGAGGAGCTACAACAGACGAATCGGGAGCTGAGATGGCTAGAGTGAGTATGGCAGCGACGCTGTGACCAAGTGACAAGAACATCTTATGGGACGTTTATGAAGGCCTATGAGATGTCAGTGAAAGCTGCAAAGAGAGACTACTATGCAGCTTCCATTGCACCCACTAGTTCTTGCCCAGCACAACTTTCCAGATTGATTCGGTCTTTAACTTCCCTCACACATGGGACAAATAAAAACATAAATTCTGTAATAAACTGTGAGTCTTGTTACTCCACTGGGACCTGTCTTGTCACGCCACTGGGACTTGTCTACCACAGTTGATGCAGTATGTGAACTGGAGGCCCCTTGGTCATCCTTAGGGTTGATATTAGATCAATTCAGGCCACTGTCTCTGGAGGAGGTAGACAGGTCCTGCGTACTCTGAAACCTACCACATGCCCACTGGAGCCATGCCCATCATGGCTGGTGAAAACTGGTGGCACTGGGATTCAGGTCCCATTAGCTGACATCATTAATCTTTCCTTGAGTTCTGGGATTTTCCCAGACTTATTGAAGGAGGCAGTGGTGCAGTCCTTATTAAAGAAACCATCACTGGATTCTGTTGATCCAACCAATTACCACCCAGTTTCAAATCTTCTGTTCTTGGGTAAGGTAATTGAGAGGCAGAAGCAGAACAGCTGCAGATATACTTGGATGACATCTCTATCCTGGATCCATTCCAGTCCAGCTTCAGGCCCGGCCATCGTATGGAGATGGCTCTGGTTGCCCTCACAGATGATCTGCAGTGACACCTGGATCGGGGTGGGTCGGCACTGCTGATACTTTTAGATCTTACAGCGGCGTTCAACACAGTCAATCACAACCTTCTGACCTACTGCCGTACCAATGTGGGGATTCATGGAACAGCCCTACAATGATTGAACTCCTTTCTTTGCAATCGGGGACAGAGGGTGGCACTTGAGGGACAGATGCCCGCTCTCCATTCTTTGGTATGCGGCATCCCTTGGAGGTCAATTCTTTCCCCAATGCTATTTAACATCTATATGCGCCTCCTCACCCAGGTGGCTTTGGACTGGGTTGTCACCAGTATGTGCATAACATACAGCTCTATCCACTGATAGATGGCCAGGCTGATCTCTCTCTGGATTCCTTGGCCAAAGATCTTGAGGCCGTGACAGCATGGTTATGTCAGAGTCACCTGAAATTGAATCCCCTGAAGACGGAGTCGTGGGGCAATGGAGCTGGATACAACTGAAACTTGTTGACGGTGAGGAGCCTGGGCATGGCCACCACACTTTCAATGGAGGCCCAGGTCATGACCATTGCCAGGTCTGGCTTTTTCCATCTTCGACAGGCCAGGCAACTGGTGCCTTATCTTTCGCCCAATGTTCCCTCTAAACTGGGCCATGTTGTGAGCTAAAAATCTACTTTCTGAGCCAAAACAACAAGTTTCATTAAAGTTTTGAGTGTGCCTCCTTTAAATTTTTTTTTTAAAAAAATATTTCAGTCTACAAACATAAAAAATATAAACATAAACTACAAACTACTTTAATTTGTATTGTTTCTCGCTTATAAGCAACAATTCAAGCAGTCATTCAACCATGGATTTTAAATATCAAAGTAAATTACTATGCAGGTAAAGTTATTAATACTTCTCCTTCCCAACGATTTGATATACAAATATAAATATATCTGAGAACATGTGCTAGGGTCTGCGTCCCATCCTGGGCATGTTAGCCTTCTCTATTCCAACAAGATTGCAGCAGGTAGGTAGAGAGATTTACAGTATAATCCTGTACAAAGTTACTCCAGTCTAAACCCATTGATTTGTAGCTTCTGTAGAATCCAAAAACAAAAACCATGTAATACATTTTGATTACAATAAAAAAATTAACAATAAAAACCAGTTGTCCAAGACCATCTAGTCCTAGGTGAAAGGGGCATAAAAATCAGAGTATACTTCTGTATAAAAATGGATATGTCCATGCTGATTGCAAAAGGGTAGCTGTGTTAGTCCATTACTGCAAAATAAAGTAGACTCCCAGTGACACCTTAAAAACGAGCACATTTATTTCAAGATGAGCTTTTGTGAGTCAGTGCTGACTTCTTCAGATATATATGGAAATCAACCCGAGAATCATTCTCAGGTTTTCTTTTTCCACATAATGACTCTGCACTTGGAAGATTCATGACTGAATTCATCCTTGATCTTAATCCCCACCCTGCCCAACCTGCCCCATAAGAAGGATTCTGATTTCCACATCTGAAGAAGTGAGCAGTGACTCACAAAAGCTCATACTGAAATAAAAAAATAGTCTTTAAGGCACCACTGGACTTTTGTTTTACATTCATGTTGACTAGCTTTCTTGTGGTTTAGGTGCGATTTTGACTGTGGATTTTTCAGCTTGGGCAGTTAGCCATTACCCTATACAAGCACCTGGAAATCTGACACCATACAACATTTGGAACAATTGTGCTTTAGACAATTACAAAACACATAAAAGCTGTCCAAACACTATCTTTCTCATAGACTTCTACTCTTCTCCATGTCACAAAGAAAATGTGGCTCATCTACCCCTTTCATTTTAGGCAGAAGCTGAGGAATGGCAAACTGGGCACCTTAGTAACATTGTGCATGCAACTTCAATATCCTGAAGTCCATTTGTCAGTTTTCTGAGGCAAATAAACAAGATCTTCACAGTGCTGCAGCTCAGAGGGATAGGACATGCAAATACAGAATTGCAAGCTTTGATTTTTCTTTAGAATATTTATATACCACCTGTACAGAAAGCTGCTTGAGGTATCTCACAAACAGAAAACAAGCCAGCATGACAGGAGGAAACATTTCCAGAATGCTTCGATCTATCATCATTAGGATATTCTAAAACTGGGCCCATCAGCAGGTTGCAAACCAGTTAACATGAACAGGATCAAAACTTAAACCTCTGGAACTGGCCAGTAACCGCTAGTTTTGGGCAAAGTGAAAGAGGAGACTTTGTGGCACCAAAAAAGTTTCAGTTTGGTAGCTCTTAGTCTGCAGTAGAACAGCAGAATCAGAATCTAATAGCATCTTAGATACCAAGAAGATTCTCAGGGTATAAGCTTTTGAGAATGAAAGTTCCCTTTTTCTCCGTATCTGAAGAAAAGAGCTTTGACTCTGAAAAGTTCATATTCTGAAAATCTTGTTGGTCTCTGAGGTGCCGCTGGACTCAAACCTTGCAAAATTTTCAAGGCTTCCTGTTTAATTTTGTACCTACAGACTCCTCTGTGAACAAGGAGGCCTTCCTTCAGCTTCCACTGCAGGAGAGAGGCCCTTGGAGGCTCACTTTAGCTTCAGATCCAGATTTGGGGTGGGGGGCAAAGAAGGGCTGTGAGCCTACAGAGAAGAAGGCAGCTTTAAAAAAGAAAACAAGAGAGCCAAGCTGAAGCCAGCCCCAAAGCGGCCACACTAAAATAAACCCCCAACCACATGATCCTATGCAGAATTACTCTGGTCTATGTCCATTGATTCCATTTTAGATGGAGATGCTCAGCTTGCCGAGACAGGGAAGCCAGATCCAGTTCTTGGCTGATTCTGCATTTCAGGCTGTAAAAGCCACTTTGGAAGAGCCCTTAAAAAGGATGCCTCATCAATGGTAAAGTCCAATCCACCTCCTTCAGCACCACAATGATCTTCTTCTCTTCATCTGGCCATCAGCAGGCACCTGGCCCAGCTCTCCACCCTCCTTACCCTCCTTGTCCTTCTTTTTGGCCTCCTATTGCACCAAAGCCAAGTTAAACAACACCTTTACCATGGTGGCAGCTGAGGTGCCACATCCTCTCCTCTGTTCTCTAGGTTTGAGGGGATCCCAGCGGGGTCAGACTGGGCCCCACTGCTCAGCTCTGCTCTGCTCTGTTCCCCAGCTAGATAGCTGGTAGCAACTGGAGTTGCTCTCTGGCTCCACCCTGAGGGCTAAGCCAGGCATAGCCAGGAAGGAAGAAAAGAAGTGGGACAAGGCTCCATCCTTGCTCCATCCCTATTGGATCCGCCTGCTGGCACCAGCTGAGTGGGAGGGCGGGGCTACCTGAGAGTTAATATCTGTGAGCTACATCTGAGAATCTGTGAGCAATTGTCAAGTGCTCACAGTAGTGGGAACACTGCTCAGGACCTGGCTACAGTAATCCATGCAACAGTCACCTCCAGACTAGACTACTGCAACTCACATTACACTGGGCTGCCCTTGGGCCTGACCTGGAAGTTACAGATGGTCCAGAATGCAGCAGCATGCATCCTTACTGAAACACCAATTTGAGTACACATTCATCCTGTGCTGTGCCAGCTGCACTGGCTCCCGGTGGCATTCCGTATCCAGTTCAAGATGTTAACCTTGGTGTTTAAAGCCCTTCACAGAATAGGACTGGCATACCTGTGGGACTGCCTCTCTCATTAAGTCCCCTGCAGGGTGTTGCACTCTGCAGACAAGCAACTTCTGGTGGTCCCCGGCCTGAAGGCCTCAACCAGGCCTCAACCAGGGCCAGGGCTTTTTCTGCCCTGGCCCCAGCCTGGTGGAATGCCCTCCTGCTGAAGATTCGGTCCCTGCAGGACCTGTTACAGTTCCATAGGGCCTGTAAACTGGAGATGTTCCACCAGGCCTTTGGCTGAGGACCAGCGGGTGTCCCCCCTCTTTCACCTAAGACCACCACTTTTTCTGGAATTGCCCTCGGCCATGTGATATGCCCATATGTATGCCTATGTACTGACCCATGACTCTTTATTTAAGTAGCCTATGGATAAGGTGCCTGGACTCTTTTAATGACTGTTTTAATATTGTTACTAATTGTATAGTTTTATGATTAATTTATTGCATTTTATGGATGTTGTGCTCTACCCTGAGCCCATTCATGAGGAAGGTGGGGTATAAATCAAATCAAATAAACAAATAATCCAGGAGGCATTGGGAAATAAAATTCCTATGGATCCTGTGGCCAAGAATTCTCACAAGAAAAAGGTTTACAATACATCTGCCATCCCAATTTTCCACTAGAGAAAGTTTTCTTGGGAAAGAGAGGCTGGGGGTTGTCCTGGCCTCTTTGTCTTGTTATCATGATAGCTACAATAGTTTTTATTTGAGGAAGAATTGCTCATAGAGAAAACTGCAGTGAATGTATATATACAACTGTTGCAGATTTGCAATTCAGGTTAGAATGTAAAATTTCACCTTTGTTCTGGATTATTTTGGTCAAGCCTCATTCAGATATAGGTGTTCACTTAAGAACCCATAGGCATCTAGTTAGCTTTCCTATATCAGATCATGTAATTCATGGCAAGAAGTGCATCTCAAAAATGTGTTTGCTTCATTAGGGATATAGAACACAAGTAATACTAGTCTATTAAAGAATCTTTGTTCCCATTTTATCCTTTTAGTACAACATAATTATTTGCATCTTTAGCACTAACTCAAAAGAAAATTATACCTTGCATTACTGCTACATAGATAATTAAAGGAGAGCAATTACAACCCATTAAAATATCTTACCCAAAGATAAGCAGGTCACAAGCAAGGAGCCCTTTCTAAGAAGAATCTCCTAAGCAATTCAGTTTCCCATATTTATAGTTTTTTAAAATCATTTTCCAATAATAGCTAGCTGTCTCACTTGACATGGGTGTACATTCTTGGCTAACTAATTATCTTATATCTTCAAACACCATACAAACTTATCTATATTTGTAAATCTTATTTTTTAAAAAAACTGTTAGTTCATTCTTGCTAACTTTTATTATAACAAAGTATATCTGTATCTGAAGAATGAGCTTTGACTCACAATATTTTACACCTTCAAAATCTTGTTGGTGTCTAAGATGCCAGTGGACTCAAATCCTACAGTTCTACTGCAGACCAACATGGCTCGCTACCTGGAAGGATCTGTGTGAAAAACTAGTCTGTAACTGGGCTTGTGAATATATAACTGTCTTTGAAGCCACCAAGCTTAAGAACTATTTTGAAACTAATGTGCCTATCAAAACTAGAGATGGGCATGATCCACATTACGATTGAAAAAAACCCACGATAATGGCGATCACGCAATCATGACCCGGTGGATCGTTATCATCCACGGCCAACAATCCAGTGATTGGGAGGGGCCTGGATCGGGGCGATCGGGCTCAGATCGGGGATCCAGACACTCAGACGCCAGCAATCTATTCCCCTGGCAACGGAGCCAGGGGAATGCCTGAGCTCTGTTTGCCCTCCTTCTGTCGCCCTGGAAACCCCAATGGAAGCCCAGCTTTCCTTGATGAGCAGGGCTTCCTTCCAACCATGGAGCAGCAAAGCAGTCACCAGTTGGGAAAGACATACAGGGGAGGGAGGGGGAAGGGGGTGTTCTGTAGCCATGGGCACTCCAATCTCATCCCAGCAAACCCTGATAGGCAGCTCTGATGGCCAAACACAGACGGCCAAACACAAACACAGATGCCGCCGGCATCACCCACTGTTCCTGTATTGCTGGGAACAGTGGGGCGCCCCTCCGCTTTTGCCTCCACGATCCACGGATCAGGAATGGGAGATGCTCGTTAAATTGGGATCGTCGCTGGCTCCAATCCACGATCAGCTTGAACGTTAATTTTTTTTGGATCGTGCCCATCTCTAAACAAAACTCTGCAACCGTTACGCTTATTTACGTATAAATAAATTCTACTTTCGTTTACAGGGGGGAAAGATCCTTTTTTACTTCACAGCCACCCTCACATGCTGACTGTTGTATTAAACTCTCATCTATAACAAAGCCTTCCTGTACAGTTAAGCAGAAGAGATCTAAGGTGAATGCCTTTGGCAGCAGAGAAAAACCAAAGGCAGCAATATGCAAGTCATACAAACAAAAACAGGGAAAGTGTTCTTAAGGTAAAAGCTTCATTAAAGTAGAGAATACCTGAAGCTCTGTGTGAGTGGAAATAAAAAGTGTTGGTTGTGACCAGAGCCCTCCTGCGGTGTAAGTTTAAGGTAATATAAGGAGGAGCTGAACTTAAGGTTTAAAATGTTAAAAACTAAGCAAACCACTACACTAACCATTATTATAGATATTGTACAAAAGTACCCCATATTTAAAATATCAGCTGCAAAGTTTCATTGTGTCTTTACAACACACAAAAGAAAAGAATCATAATAATCTTCCTTCAGACGTTTTCTTGCATTTGTGGATAGCATCTTTTGGAAGGGAAGGGTTTCTGCTGATAAGCTGTTGCCTACACCCTGTCTTGGAACTTGAGTCATCTATCAACACTGGAGGAGTAAAAAATGAAGTAGAAAATATTTTGATAATTTTTGTATGAGTCACTTTCTGCAAGATAAAAAAAAGCAATGTTTGTGCTTAGGAAAGTTACAAAAATAGAAACTGAACAATAGAAAGATGTAGAAGAATATCACACTGTTAATGCACCATTTGAGGATGCTTTTTTATCCTTTCTGACTGCCATAGAAATTTAACAGTGGCCTTTCAAATTGATTTACAGGTTAAAAAAAGTTGTCAACAACTCACACAAAGAATCTAAAACTTACATTTAGTGATCTTGTACTTTTCTATTCATAATTCATTAAATTATATTTATGGCATGCTTAACAGAGAAATTATAAATATTCCTGTAATACATACATACATATACATATACATATACATATACATATACATATACATATACATATACATATACATATACATATATATATATATATATATATATATATATATATATATATACATATACATATATATATACATATATATATACATATATACACACACACACACACACACACACATATATATATATATATATATGTATGTATGTATGTATGTATATGTATATGTATATGTATATATATGTGTGTGTGTGTATGTATATATGTATATGTGTATGTGTATATATATATATATATATATATAAATCTATGCTCCTTGGCAGCTCAGTTTGCTTTACCACTTCTCTCTTTCAAAAGCATGATATACAGTAGCTGTAATGGACAGGACTGGCTCCAGCTCCACCTCTCCTGAGTGACAGCCAATGGGAGTAGACAGAATGATTAGCCAATGAGAGTTAGAGCTCGTTGGAGGGAAAAGGAGGCTCTTGGTGGCTGCTGAGGGAGAAGTGTTTGCGACACTGCTAAAGGAGGCAGCAGAAAGATAGCTGGCTGTCAATCTATTCTTTTTGTTGGTGTGGGTTTTCCGGGCTGTATTGCCGTGGTCTTGGCATTGTCAAGACCACGGCAATACAGCCCATTGTCAAGACCGTGGTCTTGACAATGCCAAGACCACGGCAATACAGCCCGGAAAACCCACAACAACCATCATTCTCCGGCCATGAAAGCCTTCGACAATACAATCTATTCTTTTATTTTGAAATCTCCCGTTTAACTCTAGTATGTTATTAGTTTAAATGCATTCACTCCTATGCTCCATCTTGTAAATGAAGTTTGTTTTTGTTTTGTTTAACCCTGGCTGGCTTGAGATCATTAGCTGAGGGAAATATCTGACACACACACATAAAAGCTGTTTGTGAGGCCCCATCCTAAATGAACAGGTGGTTGTTAAAAGCCTTGTAAGTTGCCTTCGGCAGCTGTTGGGCAAGCCAGACAGTCTGGCACCTGCTGCAATCAATCCCCTTGGCAACTGGAGGCAAGGAGGGACTGAACTTTGTCTGAACTCCTTCTGGCTTTCCTTCTGGCTTTAACCCTTCAAAGTACTTCCAGCAGAGAGTCCCGTTTTTGCCACTGTGAAGAGAAAATGACAGCCAACAGGGAGACCCATGGATCATGCCTTTCCCAGGGTGCAATCTCTCTGAAACTTGGAGGGTCTTCAGAGGACAGTGGACTATGTCCCCTGCAAATTTGGTGAGTATTGGACATTGGGAAGGTCAGTTTGTGGGGTGTTTAAAGGGCCCTGCCCCTTGCACGTGGCAGGAAAGGGCCCTTTAAACTATCAGGTGGCAGGTGGCAGGGGGGAATCTTTAAAGGGCCAGGTAAGTGAGTTTGAGGGGAGTGGGGCTAAGTGGGGGGTGGGGTGGGGTTCTGGCTCCCACAAACAACGAACAACTAACATGTCCGGGAACAGTTCATGTTCATCCATGTTTGTTGTTCGTTGTTTGTGGATGGCACTGAACGACGAACAGGGTGTTTGGTTTTTTTTTTTTTGTTTGTGCCCATGTCTAATCATGACCAATGGGTCTGGCTGTTCAACGTGCCTTCATCCTGGCCTTTTTTGGGGCCTTCTGGTTGGGAAAGCTGGTTGCCAACTTCTGTCACATCAAGGTGGGCTCTGTCACTGGGGGACATCTCTCAGGGTTCCTGGATGCACCTCATTTTCACACAGTCGAAGTCTGATCAGCAGGGTTGAAGGCTCACTTTTATCTGGAGCCAGCTGGGCACCCACTAAGCCCAGTCAGCACTCTGTCGGCTTACCTTACAACCTGCCCACATGGCCAGGGTCCCTTGTTCATTCATGCTGACTGCTTCCCCTTCATGCATTTCCAATTTGTCAGTGTGCTTCAGGCATCTATGGAGGCCTGCCAACAAGTTCAGAATGCCAACAAGGGTCAGGCCAGAAGAGTGAGGACCACCAGGGAGAGAACAGCCCCAAGGGAGAAGGCTCAGAAAACAAGGGCAGTCAGCCAGCAAGCCAGCCAGCAAACTTACTTCAAAAAGAATGTGGACAAAATTGAGAAGGTGCAGAGGTGAGCGACGAGGGTGATCAGGGGTCTGGAGACTGAGCCCTACAAGGAAAGGCTGAGGGCCTTGGGAATGTTTAGTTTGGAGAAGAGGAGATTGAGGGGGGACATGATTACTCTCTTTAAATATTTTAAAGGCTGTCATTTGGTGGAGGGCAAGGAGCTGTTCCAGTTGGCAGCAGAGGGTAGGACCTGAAACAATGGGCTTAAATTACATGCACAAAGGTACCGGCTGGATATTAGGAAAAACTTTTTCACAGTCAGAGTAGTTCAAAAGTGGAATCAGCTGCCTAGGGAGGTGGTGAGCTCCCCCTCACTGGCAGTTTTCAAGAAGAGGCTGGATGAATATTTGTCAGAGATGCTTTAGACTGATCCTACACTGGGCAGGGGGTTGGACTAGATGATCTGTATGGCCCCTTCCAACTCTATGATTCTTACTGGCAGGGGAGGAAAAGCAGCAGCAAAGACAGCTCAGGACCACGCCCCAGCCTCCAGGCAAACTAGAGGGGATTAGCCAGCACCAGGAAAAGCTGGGTGCAAAGCCATCTCAGGTGTGGCAACCTGAGGCACTCAGCAGGGAAAGCTTGGCAGCTAGCCAGGAAAACACAGCTGTGGCTGATCAAGGCAGCCAGCAGAGAAAACCCAGGTGTAGCTTCCTGAGACATTGAAGGCTGTGGCTAGAGTGCAGGGGAGGATGTGGTGGGTTGTTGTGTAGGAGGATGGTGAAGTTGTGGAGAGAAAGAGAACAAGAGAAACTGAGAGGAGGAAGAGGATGGAAGATGGAGATAAAGGGCCTGGAGTCTGGGGGCTGCAGAAGGTGAGGAGGGAGGGAAGGCAGCCAGGACTCTGTCAGGTGGAGCAGGCCTGCAAGGGGAATGAGAGGGAGAGAGGGTGATGTAACCCCCCCCCCCGTCCACAGAGCGGGGACCTCCATTTTCCCTGACATCATCCCCATCTCAAGTTGAGGCGGGCCGGCACCTCACAGGGTGATGCCCAAGACAGAACCTGACAGCCATGACTGAACCAAGGTCACTCAGCTGGTTTCAAGTGGAGGAGTGAGGAAGCAAACCTGGTTCTCCAGATTATTTAATTTATTTATTTCAAATTTCTATTCCGCTCTCCCCGCGAGTGGGCTGAGTCCTGTGCTCTTAACCACTACACCAAACTGTCTCTCTAAGAGGATCCAATCCTTTTATAGGATCTTGGAAGCAAGGCACAGAAAAGGAAGCCAAGCTTGCGGGCTTTTGTACAGCTTCTGTACAGTATTGGGGTGTACTTGCTCCCTGATGGCAGGGGAACCATGTAAAGGCTTGGGCCCACATGGATTCCAACTGACTCCCATAGCTTCCTCCTCAGCTGGCAAGCTGAGGAGATATGGGGACATTGGCTGGTAGGTGAGTCAGCCAATGCTTGGATCTGAGCCCCATGAGGTGCCAGTGCTCTTTAAAGCTATATTCAATAAAGTTGTGCCTTTTCAACTCCATCTGATGTCTCTGTATTTTCTGTTCACCTTACCCCTTGTCCTCTACCCCTGGAGCCAGCTCCACAATAGAAAAGATAGGGAAAAGCCGTAAATCAGCAAACACAGTTCCCTTTAGTGCATCAGTTTTCCCCATCAGCACTATCTCCATCTTGTTTACCTTTGGTTTTAGCTTGTTCTCTCTCCATCTGCAACTGCATCCAAGCACTGATTCAGCAAATAGCCCTATCTAGATGTTTGGGTTAAAAATAAAAACAGCAGGGGATAAACAGCAGGGGATAACTATCACATTCAAGACCTGCTTGTGAAATTTCCTGGGATGTCTGCCTGGCCACTGAATTAATAGAAACAAAATACAGAACTATGTAAAATGCACAAATTCAACATTACTTCTTTTGTTAGTATCAGATTGGCTAAAATCCTAGAATTTGCTAGTCATCCTGTGATAAGAAGTCCTAGACTTACTCTGATTTGCTTACAAAAGAGTAATCAGAGGAAGTAAACTGGAACAGGCAACAACTAGCCAAAAAGATGCCTGGGATAAATGCTTGGGTTAAATGCCCAGGCGGAAAATTATTCGTACATGTAATAGCATTTGGCAACTTTTGTTGAAGGAAGTTAAGGAATCTCTTTCAGTACAGCACATACTCATGACTGCTTACAATAGAGCAGTTTCCCCTTTAAACACCTTTCTAATAACTATTTTCCATCATCAGGGTGGTGATGTGCGAATAACAGAGTTATAGTTGAAATAGAGAATTCAATCAATTTTTAAAAGTTCTGAAGTCTGTATTGTTGTTTATGAAGGTGACCAACTTTTAGAATGCAATTTACTGTCCGTGTCCAAGTCTAAATACCACATCACTCCAGCTGTGGAAGGGATGTGGTTCAGTGGTAGATTATGTGATTTGCATGCAGAAGGTTCCAGATTCAATCGCTGGCATCTTGATTTAAAAGAATTAGGCATGACAGTCCTCTACAAACAAGAGACCCTAGAAAGTCATTGTTAGCCAAAGTAAATAACACTGACCTCTATAGACCAATGGTTTGCTTCAGTAGCCCTATTCATACGTTTGAGTGAATGTTTGTGTGTACACAGATTGTAAGAAAGAGTTAATGCATAGTCACTTCATAAATGAAGCCAGGGATCAGTATTTGGATAAATGTAGAGTTTAAGCTGCACATTCAGCTGTACATGTATTGAATGTAATGTGTCAATTACAATATACAATCAAATGTACATTTCACATGGTTGTATGTAAGCTCACTGTAACTTGGGAACAGGGTACAGCAGCTTCATTTGTTCAAGTGTTTCTTAGTGGTGATCTTGGACTAGATACATTGAAAGGAAAGGAAAGACTTGAGATTGTTTGATTTTGGTCATCATGATTAATAGACTAATATTTACAGCAAATGCCTGTCTTTAGTACAACAAAATCTAACATAGGCTTGGTTAGAGCTCATTTTCAGGAATGAGAGGGAGTTTTTATGACTTTGAAATAGCTGTGTCCCACCCCCACCATTTACACTTCAAAAGTGATGAAAAACACAAGGATTTCTTTCATGAAATTGTAAAACCTTCATGTCAAAATATTTATTTTCGTTTGGTTCAGCCCTTCTAGATTTGGAGGTTCACTAAGACAGTTCCTTATTAGAAAAACATTCTTATCTTACCAGTGGGGGAGGTGGGGGGGTCGAGGCATGCTTTTTAATATTCTTCTGTTCTTTCAGTGCTCAAAAGTGATCTGCAAACTGTGGATCAAGGAGTTTGTACTGACTGTTAGAAACAATTCTTAAAATTCTGTAGAACGAAAGAAAGACACACAAATCTTGCAATGTAGATAAATTGCTTTTTATAGCAGCTAATGTCACTGTCTGTGTAACTGGGGTTACTTCACTGATATTTTCATTGTTTAATTATTTACAGGGATAGGTGACAGACTAGTTGCAACTTTATCATAAATTCACAGCGGACCTCTACTTGATATTATGTGTGCTGAAATCAGCATGCATGCAAGAGGAGTGATCATGACAGTGCCAGCCTCATCCCTGCTTATGCAGAAACACTAGTTCTTACGCATGGCATCGTGCCAAGTATTTTCATATACTTGTAGAAACACTATTCTTTAGTTGGTAAAAGCACTTAGATATTTGTGCCCACTCCTCCCTACATGTACTGATTTCAACAGAGGTAGGGTGATGCATAGAGGGTTAGCGTCAAATGGCTGGAAGAGATCAGAAGATTGGCATCTCCCCAATAAATTCCACGTGAGCGTTTCATTACATGTGTGCTAAACACAAGAGGGGTTGGAGGAAACCCAAACTCAACTTACATTTAACATGTGACCACACTCACCTTCAAAATGGTGTGTGTAGGGGGGATTGAGATTGTGAGTGCACATGGAGGCAGGAGCAGCTTCGTTGATCTCTGCTTTCCAACAGCATGCTTTTGCAGATAGAAGAGAGCTGTGAGCTGATCATCTTGCTGTTGGAGACCCATGTCTCCTGGGTAGACACATGACTCCAGCAGTGAGACAAACAGCCCACCTCCCATGGCCCTCTTCTATCTGCAAAAAAGTATGCTGGGTGGAAAGCAGGGATCAGCTAAACCACTCCTGCTTACATCTCCTCATGAGCCCATTTCACCCACACACACTAGTTTGAAGGTGAATACAGTAACATGTTAAACACAAGTTGGGTTTTTGACGTCTGGGAATTCTCTAAACGTCTGTCTAATATCACTGAGAATTTGTATGGTTTTAGTAGGTTGTACATGTAGCTTACTCTGTTATTATTTCAGTGTTTCAGTATTGAGCAATTATCAATGTTGGCACCATTTTGGGTTGGGGTTTACCCCAGTGCACAAATAATCAGGCCTGGAGTTGGGTCATTGCTAAATAGTTCCTACCCCTAATTTTTGCTTTAGTAGCAGCACAGTTGAACAAATTACTGAGAAAAATATTAACTGCACTGGACACTTTGCTCTTTTATTCTTCTGGTGACCACCTCTTTGTAATGTTCTTTCTTTCTTTCTTTCTTTCTTTCTTTCTTTCTTTCTTTCTTTCTTTCTTTCTTTCTTTCTTTCTTTCTTTCTTTCTTTCTTTCTTTCTTTCTTTCTCTGCCCTTGGCTTCATTTGGCTACATTAGCATGCAGTGCAATTGGCTGTGAAGGTGTTTAGAAGGTTCCAAGATATCAGACATAGAATCATGACATCATTGACAAAACTAAGTAGGGTGCTTCAGAAAATACAACAAATGGCTGTGTGGGAAATGAAACTCAGTACAATAAAGGAAAAGAAGAGAAGAGAAACTAAGATATGTAAAACAGTATTGTACAAAGCACTAAAATAATTTTTCAAAGGTTCTTCTTTTGACACTGATGAAAATTTACACAAATCAAAGTAACTCATGTACTATCCCTCTCTTAACAAACCTTCTTTTAGCCAACCTCCCTTTTTGCTTACGATGTATGACAATGATTACATTCCCTATAGAAGCAGGCATTTTACTTTAGATTCAGTTTTAGTTAAATTCTTATATTTTAAATTCCATTTGCAAATTCCATTACCTATAAAAACTATATTATTTTTTCAGACTAGTATTTTATCTATCTATCTATCTATCTATCTATCTATCTATCTATCTATCTATCTATCAGGATCCTCCCTCACTGGCGCCCTCTCCTGACGGCCTGCCATCCTACCAGCTTTCCAGGCAGGTGTCCTCCGGCCTCAGATGGGCAGGGAAGGGGGTTGCACCACCTTGTTCCTTCTCCTGCCCTGGGAGTAGCAGCACGCTCCAGCTGTCTCTCCCTGAAAAATCCTCCTCGGCCTTCACAGGAACCTGAATTTAAAGGCCTCCCCTGGCCCCACCTCCCAGGCTCTGTCCCCAATCGTCACCCCGTCTCCCTGACTGGCCCTGCTCCCAGCCTATCTGATAGGAGGGCTGGGTAGACTCTGCAGTCTCCTGGCCCCACCCACTCCATCCCCACCTAGGGTGGGGCATTTGGTCTGCTCTCTGCCTGGCTCGCCCCTGCTGCTTCTGAACCTTCCCCAGTGGCTCCCTTGGCATCTTGGGGCCTGCGCCTGCCTGACTTGTGCTGATATAAAGGACTCAACTGGGCAGAAAGTGTATACGGTCATCCTACGGTCTGCTGAGGTTGCCGAAGCCTTTGGGACCTGGATCAACACCTTGGATCCCAATATAGAGTTTTCTTGGGTGGGTAGTAATACATGTATTAATTTCCTGGACGTAAACGTTTACAAATGTGGTGCCAATTTCTTAGGAGTGTGCCCCTACAGGAAAGCCACGGACCATAATTCTTATTTCTTATTTGCACTTCACGTCGTTCCATTCAGGGCACTTAAAGAGAAATATCCCCTTAGGTCAGTTCCTTAGATATAAAAGGAATTCCACTAGCGAAAGAGATTTTTGGAATGAGAGCAGGGAGTTGAGTACAGCCTTCGCTTCGAGAGGCGATCCTCAACATTTGATTACATCCGCTAGAGTGGCAGCCCTTGGGAAACCGCGTACAACATTGCTGCAACCTAGAGAACGGGTTGGAGATCGCACTTTAAAATGGGCACTGGATTACACCAGCCTTGCGACCCCAATTATAAAGATAATTAGATCACATTGGCACTTATTGAGCAATGTTCCCGGGTGCAAAGATCTACCAAAAGTCGGTCTGCGGCACACACGATCGCTTAGGGATTACCTGACCCATTCAGAATTCAGAATAGACTCGAGTATAAGAACAATGCCACAAGGTCATTTTCCTTGTGGAGAGTGTAATGTATGCGGTCTAATGGAAAAATTAGAGACCTTAGGAATTCGGTCTACCACTACACCAGCTTTCTCTACGTGTAAGACCATCAATGTAGTTTACATTGTGCAGTGTCCATGCAAGAAGTACTATGTGGGAAGTACCAAACGGCAGCTTAGAGTCAGGATCCAGGAACACCTCTCTAGACTTAGGAATAAGATCCAGGAGGCCCCCCTTGTCTCTCACTTCATCACAATACACAGTGGTGTTGTTGATCTCAAGGTATCAGTATTGGAGGTGATTCAAGATTCCCCCAATCGAGACCATTCCAGGAGGTTGCTTCAACTAGAAAGCAAATGGATTTTCAGGTTGGGCTCTTTAAGCCCCCAGGGACTTAACAATGAAATAGATTTTTCCTGCTTCATTGGGTGAACAACAAACAGCTGGAGGCATTTACGAACAAGATTGGTAATTGTATTTATGGAGGGTGTGTATTGGCTGGCCAGTGTCTGTATCTTGATCGTTATTGATTGCATGGCTGTGTAAGCGCAAGCGTTTTCTAGTGTGAGTATTCGCATTATTGTGTATTTCGGAGACATATAATTGTGAGAGTGTGTAATGTGAAAATTAATGTATGTACTCCTTTAGTTCACCAGACGAGTGCCCAAGAGGAAGACACACAAAACGGGTATTGGAGAAAGTTGTTTCGCAGCATCCCGTCGGCAATTATGCTTATTGGCTTTATTAGTCCCTTTATGGGATTGGACTGGTGATCATTCTAGATTTCTACTTTGCTGCGCTATCCTGCAATTTAATGTATCAATTTATTTGAGTTCTAAGGTTTCTGTATGTATATAAGTATTGATACAGATCACTAAGCTTGTATTAATTATTGCTGTATGAATTTTTCTATTGTATTGCTATTTATTGCACCTAAGCACTTTGCACTTATGAATATTATAATCTGAATTTGTATACACTTTCCGCCCAGTTGAGTCTTTTATGTTAGTTCTTGTTGAACTGGGAGGCTCCGGTTGTTTGTGTATGACTTGTGCTGATGGCAACCTCCTGTGAGCCTGGATGAAGTGGAGCCATCTGGGCAACTGCAGGAGACAGGTGAGTCTGCTGAGTGGCTGCAGGCTGTTCCACAGAGTTGTGCCTGGGCGTCGGCTGCAACTGGCCTAAGGGTGAGAGAGGCCTGGGTGCTTGCTGCTGCAGGGCTGGTGGTGAGGTTGGACAAAAGGCCGGTGTCGCCGGACACTATCTATCTATCTATCTATCTATCTATCTATCTATCTATCTATCTATCTATCTATCTATCTATCTATCTATCTATCTATCTATCTATCTATCTATCTATCTATCTATCTATCTATCTATCTATCTATCTATCTATCTATCTATCTATCTATCTATCATGTCATTTATAGACCGCCTTTCTCACTGAGACTCAAGGCAGATTAAACAGTGTGAGATTAGTACAGTCAATATCAGGAACATTTCTGTAAACAATGCCATATGGTAAATAGATACAAATTTACAAAGACATAGCATTAGTAGGAATCCAATACAACACAGTGGTGAGGTCTCTCATTCCTAATTCAATAGTGGGTCATCTGATATCCCCCTCCCTAAAATACACCCTTCCTATCTGAGTAAAAAGCCTTTTTGAATAATTCCATTTTGCATCATTTGCAGAAAGCCAGGAGAGTGGGGGCTCTCCTGACCTCCTCAGGTAGGCCATTCCAGAGGGTGGGTTTAGGAAAATAATATGGTCATACTATGGTTTAAATCTATCATAGTCAAACAACTGACTTACATTGCTTACGTTGCACAGGATCTGACCTAACTTTGTAAAAGTAAAACATAAATTCTACATTCATAAATTCTATTTCTAGAATCAAAGTTAACTTTGTTTGTTTTCTCTATAAATAACTATACTCATTCATTTATTTTCATTATCTCCTCACTTCACTCATCCTTCCTGAATATCAAAGAACTATCATATAAGATCATGTGTAGATGTTATACATCTAAAATTGCACTACATGTTGCCTCAATATCCTAATATGTGCTGGAAAAGCTGTGGGGGAGTTGGTTCCTTTTCATATTGATAGTGACAGCCTCAAAATAATGCAATTCTGGAAGAAAAGTATTGATTCAGATATAAAACACATTACAAGATATATAGCAAAACAATACCTGAATTATGAGTGGAGCTCATTTCAGTACTCATGTGTGCTGCTAACTTTCTAATTGCATCATTCTGTAAGAAAACCAAATTACTTATAATTGTTAAAAAAATATTAAGATTTGGGACCACTTGATCACATCACTGAGAACTCCATCTTACACAGCTTCACAGAACTTACACAACTAACTTCATAGGAATACAGCCCCATTCTGGTGTATTAAGTAGCCAAAGTTTAAATTTTTAAATACTTTATTAATAGTTCAGAGTATAATATCACATACTTGCCAAACCGTTTAAGTATGTCTGTCAATGATATACCACATTATTGTTATTATTTGTTTATTCTAGTCAACTATTTATATACTGTGATATTATTTGTATAATTATTTATAAATATTGTTAATAAAATAAGTTGTAGGATGGCAACAATGACTAGATTTTTAAACAAAGACTTTTAAAGTATCCTTAAAACCATAACATTTAAGAAACAACACTGAAACAGCAAACAAACTACTTTTAATCTGGAAGACAGGAACAGAGCAATAGCAAGGTTTGGCATAATGGAATGAATGGATTGTGCTCTACAGGTCATGGGCAAAATGGCTTCATTCTTCCTCAGAAGCCTGAGGACTGGAAGTAGTGAAAAATTCCCTGGTTGTGAATCATTTGGGATTTTGGTGATGACTTATAGAGCTGTGAGGCAGGAGCCTCACTTACTCGTTACATGTTAGTGACTGATGATATTCTGTACATAGAAAGGAGATGCTGTAGGGCAGAGATAAGCCAGTCTCTCCTGTGTACATTTAGTCTGTGCTTTCGACGTGCCTTTAGAGCAACCTAATTTCACCACCTAAAATGTCACGCTCAGTGTTAAGAAACGTTTAGCACATTGGGAGCCTCTCCTGGTGTAGACCGAGATAATTATGATGCATACAGTTTACATAATTTATATAGCTTTTGCACGTACATGGCATATGGCTGGCCACCAACAGCAAGCAAACCCTGCCTTACCATTGAAATCTTGCTGTTCATTACATTTGGTAGAAGCTTCGTTACAGAAATTATATGTGACCTGCATAATTTGCCTTCTAGTGTTAATCCTAGCAATGGTTGTTCAGCATATCTCTGACATTATGAGGATTAGAAATTTAACATATAATCTAATCCTTTACATGTTATTGTGCAACAAAATTTGATAGTCTATTATTGAGAGGGCAGTCAACAGTAGAGATGGGCACAAACAGCAATACAAACAAAAAAAGCCATGAACAGCCCAATCAGCTGTTCGTGAGCAAGCTGTTCATGAGACCCCGTTCCCAGCGAACATGTGTTCATTTCAAGCCCTCTTCATGGTGTTCGTCAGCCGTTCATAAAGCCAGACAGTCTGGCGTCTTTCAATCAATTCCTCTGGCAACATAGGCATGGACTGTCTGAACTCTGTCTGAACTCCTTCTGCTTTCCTTCCGGCTTGTAACCCCTCAAAGTAGCTTCCAGCAGACGGTCCCATTTTTTCCACTGTAAAAAGAAAATGACAGGAAAGGGAGGGACACATGGATCATACCTTTCCTGGGGTGCAATCTCTCTGAAACTTGGGGGGTCTTCAGAGGACAGTAAGGACTATTTCCCCTGCAAAGTTGGTGGCTATTGGACATTGGGAAGGTCAGTTTGTAACCCCTCAAAGTAGCTTCTAGTTTTTGCCACTGTGAAAAGAACATGACATGAAAAGGGGAGACCCATGGATCATGCCTTTCCCAGGGTGCAATCTCTCTGAAACTTGGGGGGTCTTCAGAGGACAGTGAGGACTATCTCCCCTGAAAATTTGGTGGGCATTGGACATTGTGAAGGTCAGTTTGTAACTCCTCAATTAGCTTCCAGCAGACAGTCCACTTTTTGCCACTGTGAAGAGAAAATGACATGAAAAGGAGAGACCCATGGACTCTCCTTTCTCCAGCTCAAGTTCAGCTAAGTCCCAAGGGGGCCATTCTGGCTCCCACGAACCTCCAATTATGAACATGTTCGTAAACATATTCTGTCCGTTGATGTTCGTGAATCTCTGTTCATGGATGGCAACGAACAATGAACATCGTGTTCATTTTTTTCCTGTTTGTGCCCATCTCTAGTAATCAGATGTGGTAGAAAGTACAAATATACCATCTTGAGTGCAATGGAAGGAGACAGAATGTTGTGAACAATGACTGGAAAGTGTCCTTTTCAAAGGAATTGAAATTTTCAGGATTCCAACAATTAAACAACATTGGTAGGTCATGGTCACTTTGGGGGACTTGAAAAATGAGATGCTACTGTATTTGGTGCAATGAAGCTACTATAGATGCAACAATTATTGGGAAAGTAGCATTTCCAGTATTACAAAACACTACTATGAAAATGATGAATGCAATGGTTGTATATAGACACCCATGAGAGGAGTGGAACCTGCAGAAGAAATCTTTGCTGTATTCCCATTATTCCAGGAACTGTCAATACCATTAAAAAGACTTCTCTGAAGTTTGATGAATTCAGCTGTGTGGTTCCAGTGTGAAAACAGAATTGGAAGAATCACTCCTCCTCACAAATCCATATATACTCTTAAGCAAACTCTTACATTGAGCAGGAGTTTGTGCAAGTGTGCTTGTGGAGATTTCCCCTAATTTCCCCTTCCCAAAGCATCTGTCCGACCAGATCCTATGCCATAGCTGAAGGTCCCCTTGAGCATCCAGACTGTCTTTTCAGGAGCCATCAGAAAGATGCAGAAAGAAGGGGAAAGCAATTGAGAAGCCTTCTGTGAGCTTCATCCTGCTCATGACTATATGGATCTGATCCATAGAAGAGGGTGATTTACTAATTTACTAATATTGTGACTTCCCAGATGAGACACCCCTCCCCCAACTCCTCTCCTGCTTCCAAACACAACCAATGAATTCAAGAGAGGGAAGGCAGGAATAGCCCAGCATTCTTCCGTCATGTCTGGATGGCAATCTGAATGAGGATTGTTTCCAAAATGACATTTTGTATTGAATGTTTGATTTTTGTTCCCATGAGCCATTTTAGGAGACAATTCCAGCTGATGAGTTAAATTAAAAATATAATAAATAAATTACATGATAATGACACAATAAAAACACTAACATTTTACAGTCAAAAATGAAGAAAATTGGCATTGTGAAGTAACAGAAAGAATTAGGAATGAGACTGCTCATTGGTATTCTTTGGTTTAAGTACTTCAGACTTCTTTAGAAAGCCACAGCCTTTGGGGAGTTGTAATTATATTCTCCTTGAAGACAAAAACGTTTTGAAGCAACTAATAGAGATACTTAAAAATTATGATGAGTGAGAGACTGTACAACGTAGGAGGTACTTGCAAAAAGGCAATGAGAATGACCTGGAAATTCTGGTGGGAATCCCTCGCTACACTCACATGTGCTGTCTTAAATTTTTAGAATACTGCAAATATCTCTTGTTACTTCAAAAGGAACAAATTTACCAAGAAGAATAGTTTGTTTTGAATATTTACTACATTCCATAATCATACATTCACAATTTCTTGCTTACAATGAAAGAGAGACATCCGAAAAATTCATAATCAGTTGCTATATCTACCACAGTGCACATATTTGATATTCAGTTCAGACTTTCTGGGTCCTTATCTTGTAATGAAATGAGTATTGTACTGCAATATATAATGAACAACCAATGACCGTGTTTCAGTCAATGCTAGAATATTAATAGTACTCTTTGATATATTGTCAATTTTACTAATTTTGTTATCTCTCAGGGCTTTAGAACGCACTTGCTTTTGGCTGCTCTTGTTCATGTCTTCCAGTGTCTTGCAAAAATTAAAGTATCAGCTGTCATGACCCACACCATCTCAATACTCAACATATCCCCTTTATCCACCTACTGTTGGGCTTTGCACCTGAAGAAAACCACAATGAAAGTGGAATTTGTGAAAAAAAACCCTAAATTAGTCTGGACTATTTTTTTTCTAAACTAGGCCATTAGAATGTGGCCTGCCATCACCAGAGAACCTCCAGGTATGACTTCCCGAGTAACAAGACTGGGAGAGGCAGTCTCTGGTCTGCCTTGTTGCCCCTGTATATGCATGTGAGGAAAGAATCTGATTTAGCCTTCCTGGCTATCTCTACCATTTCCCCTTTACTTTGTACCAACCAGTTTGGTGTAGTGGTTAAGAGCGTGGGACTCTGGAGAGCCTGGTTTCATTCCTCACTCCTCCACTTGAAGCCAGCTGGGTGACCTTGGGTCAGTCAAAGTTCTCTGGAGCTCTCTCAGTCCCACCCACCTCATAGGGTGTTTTGTTGTGGGGATAATAATGGCATACTTTGTAAACCACTCTGAGTGGGCATTAAGTTGTCCTGAAGGGTAGTATATAAATCGAATGTTGTTGTTACTATTTTTATTATTGGGATGGAACTGTCCTTCAGGACTTGTGGTCCTATTTCAGTAGCATATGTGGTCGGGATTTATTAGAGATACAGAAAAAATTGTTGAACAGTTCCCGGTCCTCTTTGACAATGGGGGAATTGGCAGGAGCTAGCAGATGATTAATTCCCTCTGCCCTTGCTTCATAGGTCATGTACCAAACTAAACCTGCTACTATTCTCTAGGAATGTGGCTGAGGATCTTTTATCATCCCAGCAAGTAAATAAACTGGAATTTTAGAATCAAGCCAAGTCAAGTCAAGTTTATTATTACAGTCTGCGACCAGTACATATAAAACCATTTGCAAATCAGGTTAAAAATAGTTGAGACCGGATACAGGGGAAGAGAATCAGAGCCAACCTTTGTTCATAACATCAGCTGCCAGGAGACTCAACACCAACTCATGATACCAACTCTCATTCTGAGAGGGCAAATTTTACCAAGTTCATTAAACATAAAGAAGTTGAAAGACAACTGTACATTCTCTGTTGCTTCTATTATACGAACAACTATTCTCTAGAAGTTGATGAGTCACATTTGTTTATTTCATTTGTTGTTCCCTTTGTGATCTTTCCTTTATGCCCAATGTTTTAATTGTTTTAAATCTTTGTTGATTATATGTCTCTGTATATTTTTAAAGCTCTGGTTTAAGTGTTTTGATGATATGTTTTGTTGATTTTAATGGTTTTATAATGTGATTTTAGAATATATGTTTCAATTTGTTGGCCTCCCTGATGTACCTTGTGGGGGTAGAAAGGTGGGATATAAATTTTGTTAAATAAATAGAAAATGAGTGAAAATTTCCTTATGTTCACAGAGATATTTAATGCTGATTTAGATGCAATTTATGGAGGTAAAATAGTGAGGAGACAGAACACGGTGAAAACAAATTATCTTTGGTGCAATTTGCACAAGGGTTAAGCAACTTCAAAATGAGAATTTTCAGGCTGACACAGTAGGGATGATAAATTTCAAATCATTTGTAGTTGGGGGACTGGCACAAAAGTTCTCCAAAGCAGCATGAACCAGAGTGTAAAACTGTAACCCTCAAGCCAATTATTCTGTAGCTTACCCATTTCAATAAAACTTCTCCAGAAGGCTTATGGGTTGTAACCAGAGTAAGGTAATGAAAAAGGGCAACAACAGTTCAAGACCTTCTTATAAGTGCTTTTCAAGAAAATGATTGAAGAAGATCATAGGGTCTGGCAAGAGAGATGTACGTAAGAGCAACTGACAGAATGCTGGCATTTTGATTGTGCTATGATCTGAAAAATGCATATGGTCCGTTTCAGTGTCTATTTAAAATTGCGAATTGTTCTGACAATTGACAGGCTGCTCAGGCACAGACTAGCTATACAGAATTGTAAATTCCACTGCATGCTTTCTGCTTTGCAGTTACTGAAATCTCTCTGATACATACGCATATGTACCTGCATGACACCAATCTCTCTATTGTTTCAAGCTCTTACAGAGAGAAGGAAAGCAGCAAATGGTTACAGCACAGGACTCTCAGCCAAGACTCAGTGACACATTATGTGACTTGCATTAAGTCAGTAAAACAACTCCTTAGCTGCTTGTAATCATTTTGCAAAACGATTATGACAATAATAATACTTATCTACCCCTCCAGAATGTTATGAGACTTAATGAATGCCTTTAAAGCATATTGTGCTCCTTAGGTTACAGGCTTTCTGTAGGTATTGATGCTTGCGCATGCAGGATGAAAGTGTGCAGACAGAAAATAACAATAAAGAGAAATCTCACCCAGCAGGATCCCTGGAAAGGTTGATCTGTAAGTGAGAGAGGAATGGCAGAGTTGTCACTCAGCAAAACTACCCAAATGTTACATGGTGACCAAACTCTGTGGGTCATAAAAGAAAAGGGAAATCACTTGGTCACATTCTTACCTATGGCTGGCTGCCTTACTTTGATATGAAAGGCCTCACTGCTCTGATGGACTAATAATGATATGCTGTTTCATCATGAGTTGCATGTACCAGTAACAAGAAAAATGCCTTATTTTAGTACTGTACTTTACTACTTACAAACTATCTTCCAGTTTCAAGAACCAGAGGAAAGTAATGGACACTGCAATGGCACAATTTTAAGATGTCAAAAACTATTTTTCCTTGGTAAATACGGAAAAACTCAGTGGAACCTAGGCATTTTTCCACTTGAAGAATGAAAAAACTATAGTGGTAGCTAACAGAACAAACCATGTCTTGTCAAAGTTAAAGAACAATAAGCAAATAGGTCATTCTTCATCTTGTTTTCTGGAATCATAATTTCACTACCCTGGAGCAGAATATGAGAATTTCTTGTTGTGTGTAGTAAGGTAAAAAGCAAGCAGAAACCATCCAGAAATAACATAACAAATAAAGGGTAACATTCCAGAAATCTTTTAAAGGAATGATTAAACATAGAAAAGAAAACCACTTCAGAACTGAATCTAATAATTTAAATGCAATTTCTACATACATCAATTTAATTTAAAAAGCCTTCTTCTTTTCCCAAGAGGCAAAGTTTTCAGGTAAAACTGAAATAAAATGGAATATCAAAAAAAAAATGAGAGACTGTGAAAAGACATTCTGAATGGTAGAAGATAACAAGACCTAGAACTTGTGAAAGGCATGACAAACTATTCATTATTCTTGCCAAAGGAATGCTATCCACAAGTAATACAAACATATATACAATTACAGACTAGTACTTTTTGCATATGTTTATCTTTCTTGCAGACAGCGTCCCTTGCCTACACTTTGGTAATTTTACTCTGGTGTGATTTATTTTTATTATTCCATGGTGTGTGTTACCTGGCATTACATATTCCAGATATAGTTTGTCATTATTCTGCCTTTCACAAGTACTAGGTCTTGACTTGGCTTTTGTTGTCCCTTGAGGGACTTTTCCTCTGCTAAATGGTAAAACAGTTATAATAATGAGTATTTTATATCATTTTCCCAAGGTGTTCAAAGCAATCACTTGCTTTCCCAGTAATCTTTAGAGCACCCTCAAAGAGTAGCAGAGCTGCATTCTGTATGTATGACAGATGGGAATAGGCAGAAGTGAATATTAACAGTGTTAGTAGTAGCTGGGAAAGTTAGGCAACTGACCATATTGCTTGAATGTTTGACATGTGCGTTGTGCCCATTGGTCTACAAATAGTAGCTAAGGGCTCTTCTTGACACAAGACATTGTGAGTAGTTTAGCAAGTTTGTTATGAAAATATAAACATTCATTAATGGCAGTATTACAGCACAATCTTAGGAAGAGTTACTCTTGGAGTAATTAGGATCACACTGTTATAGTGCAATCCTATGGAAAGTTACTCCAATCTAAGCTCATTGATTTCAAGGTCCTTATACTGGAGTAACTCTTCTTAGGATTGCATGTTATTCTACTAGTATTCGTATCAGTTTCATTTGCTTACCCAAGGTTATTGGTACTATAAATGCCATATTAAAAGTATTCATACAATGTTAGTATCAAAATGAAGGTGGGAGTACCAAACTCAGTGAGGAACCCATGACTTTCTGAATTATGTTGGCATGGTGGGATGAGATGGACAATTTGAACAGATCTAAACTCTGACATGCAAGAGAGTATCTCCATTAAGTTGACATCGGCCAGTAACATTTATATTTTTTTGCCCTGAACTATGTCAAGAACTTTTGAAATATTAAATCTTTGGCTTAGTATAGATATACAAGCTCTACAGTGCCACCAGCCATATCTTTCTACTCCAAAGAGAATGGGCAGCACCTCCATGTGATTGCTCAAACACCAGCAATTGTGAAAAGGCCCAAACCACTAGGCTGGGTCAGTCTGCCACATAATCCAACAATGGCTTCCTCCTAGGGGCTGAGGAAGAAGGAGCCAGCCAGGCATCCACCCCAAGCACTGGCAGCCATAACAAGGCCACAGCTACAGCATCTGTAACTTTCTTCTCCTTTGTCATGATGACCACCCTGCCTCGTATGCTCTGAAAAACCTAGTCTCCTCCATTACTCTGCATAAGTCACATGCCTCACCAAATCCACATACTTGGCGTCTTACATACTTAGCATTCAGAGGCAAACTAGATGCGATTGTGACATTTAGACTTATCAGTCAAACTCTTACGGAGCCACCATAAGGGTTCGACACTCTAAAAAGCAGGGGGAGTGGGGGAAAGAGTGCCTCATTCCACCCTCTCAGCATTTTTAAATGACCCATGTTATGCTTTAAAATGGCAGCAGTGTCCCCAAGTCCAGATCAGGGATGCTGCCATGTCTTGTTTGGCCCCACTCCATTGTTCCTCTCTTTCTACCTATTTTTAACATCCATCTGGATCTGGTCTGCTTTTCTCCATTCCAAGCCTTGCTGCAGCTGTCCAAGTTCATCTGGCGACTGACATCAAAAGCCTACAGTGTGGGAATGGAACTGGCTTAAATAGCTGCTCCTTCTCTCCATCACCTGCACCACATAAGGAAAAATGACCTAGTCATGAATGATGACATAACATGAACTTTGTGCTCCATTCAAAATGGGAGCAAGCAAGCTCAAAACCCCTAACTGCCCACTCTCTGAGATGGGAACTGGCTTCTTGTGCTCATGTTATTTATTGAGAGAAGGTCTTACTTATGTCTTGTACTCCACAGATCGCTGGAGGTGTAAGAGGTTTGCATTGTGGATCTCCTCTGCTAAATACATGCTGTTTTGTTCAGTGCCATTTTTAATTTCTGCTTCTTTTGATCTGTGAAATGTGCCTGTGTTTCAGTCCTTTATCTCCTGTTGTCTGTATGTTTATTTTGTGCCACTGAGAACTTCATTAAGGAATAGTTCAGAGGTAGTCTCTGACCCTTTTATAAAATTGCCCGCAGGAATACTGATGCCTACAGTAATTGCTCAAAATAAAACAATGTTTTGAGAAAGAAGCCATGGGTGCTTATTAGCAATGTGGGAAAATAGAGTTTCTTGTTTACATAGATCAAAAAAACATTCAGATGTTATAGAAACATCAAGGGCAGATCAGAGGACTCTTGGTAAATATAATAGCAATGTGAAATCTGAAGGACTTATAATACCACTTAATATATTTATATAGAAACTTTTTAAAGAACAAAAAACAACAACATTATTTCACTCCCTGCACATTTCAACAAATGGATAGATTACCTACAAACCAGAATTTCTACATTACAGAAGGGAGAGCTGAGACTGAAATAGTGTGCGTTTTTTTAAAAATCATCCAGGGAATTTCCGAGTAATCCAAGATTTGAACTGGCACATTTAGACGCAGCAGTCATACTCTTAACCCTGAGCAGAGTTAACCCTTCTAACAGTGCAATCTCAAGCAGAATTACTCCAGCCTAAACCTATTGAAATAAACAGGTTTAGACTGGAGTAACTCTATTTAGGATTGTGCTGAAAGTCCATTGAGGTAGCTCTAAAGAGTACTTTTCAGACATTATAACCATGAATACCAGGAGACTACCAGCTACACATATCAGAAGCATACCCTCCATTCTCCCAATATGCACAGTCACCATGTTGTGTGAACACAGACATGTATGTATATCCACAAGATACATGAACACAAACCCAGAAAAACTCAATGGCCATTTTGCACACAGTAAAGTTTGCTCCTATTCATACCACATGGTAACTACATGTGGTGGGAGGGTTTACATGTGACTATGCACATGACTGTAACATCTGAAAAGGCCTTGGTTGTTTCTGTATTGTTAATTATTGCATACTAGTAGGAGATGGATGAATTTACACCATGTAGAATAAATAACACACTATTGACTAACTCATAGATATCTCATTTTAATCTGTGTTATGTATCTGGGACTCTCTCATCTGCAATCAAAACAGATTTGGACAATTTTAGGAAAGAATGAAGGAGCAAAATTCATAACACACATGGAAGAATACATAACAACATGAAGTTTCATACTATTCATTCTTTCATGGTCTGGCACATTTCAATCTTCATTTGAAGATGGAAAAGTGAGAGAAAAGGATGGCCAGGAGCAATGTCTTTTAATGCTGGTGAGCCATGTTAAATTCTTGACTGGATCACTCATCACAGTTTCCAAGCCAGACACAGAGTGTCTCCAGAAGGAGAGTTCCAAGGAAGTCACTCCATCAATTATTGCTGAAGAAGCATGTTCATTCTGAACTTCTGTATTCTGATGCCTCTAACTTTCTGGGAAAAAATACTGCTTTGGGGCAAACCTTTCACACAATATTATTAATCCAGAGGGGATATTTTAAAATTCTCTCTATAGAGCTTTTAAAAACTTTCTAAGAAAAGTTGAGTTTCATATGCTAATTTGTCTTACATATTTGTTGAGACTTTTCTCTTTTTTGTTCTGCTCATTAAGATTTAGTTGACATTACAGAGTCAAGGACTTTATCTGCTAGCCATGCATATTCCAAATGCCTTCCATTGTTTAAATAATTCATCCAGTATAGTTTCTTTAGACTTCTGCATTGTGTATCACTGCAGTATCTTGTGACCAAGGTCTCTTTAATTTAGTACAGGGATGCATAGTAAGAACCAAGAAGGTACAGCTGTACAGATTCACATAAGAAAAGCAAAAATTTGTGAACACTGTGCTTGAATTCTCTGCAAAGGAGAGTTCTGAATATCTAAGCTAGAGGCGGGCATGGACTTGGAAAAAAACACCGACCGTCGGAACATGGTCCATTACATTTCACAGATCATGGACCATGAACTTTTCTTTTTGTTTTTTTGTTTTTAAAGTTTTTATTTAATTATGCACATTAATAGTTACAATATTGAGAGAAAGCCATTAAACATTGATAACTAAGAAATCTTCTGTTACATATTAATAATAATTTACATGCCCTTGTAACCATGAATTTTCCTACAAATGAGTATTTCAGCTTGGATTTCCATTAAAGGTTGATATACTAAATGATAACAAATCTTAACCTTATTATAGAGGATTTATATCATAAACATAGATGATTGAATTACTTTGATAATGATTAGATTATTAATAAAAATACTGTTTAAGGAAGATATTTTCAATATATGTAATAATGATTAAATAAGTATTATTATGAAGTCAAACCTTTTACCCATTGTTTACAGATATTAATAGAAGAACCAACAATGATAATATATACTCATTATTGTAACCCTTATAAACCTTGCTAAATTAATCCCCTTTCCCCTCCCCTCTCCCTCTGTCCCCTCTTACTTTACTAAATAGTGCTATTTAAATTGGATTAATTAAGTTGCTTAATAACAGTTCTCTATAGCCCAAGAGTAACCCCCTATAGACTATTTGGCCTACTACTACCAACTTGGAGAACTGTAAATAACTGGGGGCCCTGTCTGTGAGCTCCATTCCCTCCCCACCATGCCTCTAATCTGATATTACATATATGCATTTTACAGTCATAACATTTTACAGGATATTTTAGTTTGCTATCAACTTGGATTTTAACATTTCAGTCTGTTTTTTTTTTTCTTTCTTGTTAAATGTGTCTTGCTTGGGTCTTGTTTTCCTTAAAGGGTGATAACGGATTGAGCATTTTTCTTTTCTGTGATGTTCTATCTCTGATTGAAAAAAGTCTCAATGCCAAGATCTTGCAGTAATGTCTTTTCAGCTTCCTGATCTAAAACTTGGTAGATTGTATCTTGTATTTTGACTTGAAGATGTGTATAATTAGTCCATTTATATTTTATTTGGACTTTTCTCAATGCTTCTGTTATAGATCTGAGTTCTTTTCTTTTATTTAATGTTGTGAATGGCAAGTCAGTAAGTATTTGAATATTTGTAGGGGATTGATCCTTTATTTCTTGCTATTTCTAGTATTCTGCTCCTTGTCTTCCAGTCTGGGATTGTGGCTAATATATCTCTTGGTTTATTATACTTTGGATTATTTTGTGAGCCCAGGCGAAAAGCCTTGGTGATTATAGGAGTTGCTCCCTTTTCAAGTTGTAAATGCTGTGACAGGCATGATTCTAAAAGGAGGGTAGATCTGCATTATCAGATATCTTCTCATCAAAATGTCTGAATTTAAGGTTAGATAGTTTTGTCTGGATTTCCAGTTGCAATAGTCTTTCTTGTAGCTGTTTATTTTCTTGTTGTAAAATGGCTATTTCAGATCGCAGTGAATTGCCTAATATAAGGGCACGATTAGCCTTTTGTGCTACTTTGTCTATAGCTGATTTTATTTCAGCAAGTTGTTCCTCAAAGGGTTGAAGAATAGTTGAGACTTTATTCATAATTTTTTGCTCCAATTGAGCAAGCATTCTGGCTAGTATTGGGTCTGCTGAGCTAGATAAGTTGGGTAGTTTATTCTTACCCTTGCTGTTTTCAGCAGCCATTTTGGATGTTGCTCTTTTCTTCTCTGCTGCCTGCTGCAAGGCTGGGAAGAATTCCTGAAGCTTTTTTGAAGTGTTTGTCTTCATTTTTTCCTTCTCAAGGTTTTGTTTGCTCATATTTCTTTCTTTATTCACTTTTGAGTTCTGTTATGATGTTTTATTTTGAGGCTTTAGGGTGGGGAGGGATGGAGCTAACTTTCCAAGCTTCCTTCTCCCTTGGAGCTGAAGCCACGCCCCTCATGGACCATGAACTTTTCAAGGACCCACCCCAGTTCGCAAACCGGTCCATCAGTTCATGGTCTGTCACTTCCGGGGGCCCTCAGACTGCCCACTTTGCACTCAGAGATGCCAAACTCACAGTGAGTTTTCATCAGGCTCTCCTCCAGCCACCTTCCAAGCTTGGCCAAGATTGCATTTTGTAGGTCTAAGTTACAGATCCCCAAAGTGGCCACCCCTAGGAAACTTTTGGTAGATAGAATAGGAGCCGCAAATGCCAATTGACTTGCATTGGCTTGCAGCAATTGGCAGAGCCCTAGGCTAGCCCATGACCCACTGGTTCGCAAACACTGAACCAGGCCAGTCCCTGTCAAATTTTGGTCTGTTTTTTGGTCCATGCTCACCTCTAATCTAAATGGATTCAGCACATATCAATAAACTGCTGATATGCAACTCTATTTTTCCTTTTTCAAATGACCCAGTAGTGGCAGGCTTGCTTATGAAGTTCTATCTGGAAGTTCATACAAACTAAGCAAGGACAAATGAACAGAAGCCAAATTTAGGCTATCCTTAGAGGACTGTAAGTTTGTAGAAGGTAGATTCTTAAAGATATTTTATTACTGCTATTTTAATGTTTTATCTTGTATAACTTCTTGCTGATTATACAATTAAAAGGCAGGATTATATATGTATATATGTGTGTGTGTTTTTGTGTGTGTGTTTTTGTGTATAATTTGACAGTGAGGTGTGAATTCATCTCAAATTTTAAGTAGGTTGCTAATTAAAAACACCATCATCAATTGAAAATTCAGGGAGGGAAATCAAAAGTTTTAAATTGGTTCACATCAGAAAACAGGTTTCTGTACAAATAGAAAATAACTATCCTCACAAAAATGATATAGTAATGTATGGATTTAATTTGACAAAATAATGTGGGATTCACCTAAACAAAGATGTTGCTGGAGTGCTGGCATAATATGACTCTTATGAATGTAAAATAGAATTCTGTGACAACAACTATGGTCATTTTGGTCAAGGATGTCATTGTCACAGCCTCTTAAAATGCAAATAGAGCATGGGCTTTATTGATTGGACAGTTACCCATTCATTGTCTGGTGGGATGGATTAGGAGGTACTGAGCAGAATACTTAGAAAGGGGGATGAGCCTTGGGAACAGATAATGTACAGGCAAAGATAAACAAAGCCAGGAAACAGAGCGGTTTATGACAGCTTATACAGCAACTGGAAGATTGCATATGTAGACTCTGATATATGTTTTAATTATCCATTTTAATTATGTGTTTTCATTCATTTAACAGATTAATATTTTTGTATTGCATTTATTGTTCTTACTCACCTTAGGCAAGCAGAATGGCGGGATGTATAAATATCCTAACTAGACAGATTAATGGGTAACTGAATAGATTCAGGATAATTCTTCTCTATTATAAGCAGAAATTAATTTTAAATCATGATATTTTAATACCTACATGTTTGTGGCAAAGGTGGTAAACAGACAAAAATACACACATAGGCTTTCTTGAAAAGCTTCTGATTTTTCCTCCCCAGAGTTGTTACTTAGACTTAATGCTCTCTCTCTGGAATTTTTGAGACTTACTCATGATATCAGCATGTCCTGTCATTGTTTTTATTATACAAAACAAGAATATTTCTGATTGAATATACAGGTTAAGGGCCCAGTGTACTTTTGCTTCATTATAAATTATAAGCCAGCAATACAATTAAGATCATACTGTATTTATTGTATTTATTATGCAGATTGGATGTATTGGAGGATATTGTATACATACACTGTAATTACTAAAGAGTCCAGTAGCACCTTTAAGACTAACCAACTTTACTGTAGCATAAGCTTTTGACAACCACAGTTCTCTTCATCAGATGCATCTGATGAAGATAACTGTGGTTCTCAAAAGTTTATGTAACATTAAAGTTGGTTAGTCTTAAAGGTGCTACTGGACTCTTTACTATTTTGCTACTACAGACTAACATGGCTAACTCCTCTGGATCTATTGTCATTACTGTAATTTATATAAAATTTCATTGGTATTTATAGGAAGGAGTTATTTATTCACTATATGCACTTGTTACTTTATAAATATATATATACATATGATTTATTATAACATTTTTGTATATGAGATATAATTGCAGGCAGGCGGAACTTGGAAGGGAAAATTAGGGAGGAGAAGCAGAGGCCTAGGTTCCCTCTGCAACAGACAGGCTTTCTATTTTGCAGATTTGAGGAAGTATAGAGTCAGTGACTAAGGCTTTGTCCCTCAAAAATACAAGCACACATGCCTTATGAGATAATACATGACAAATCAATGATAAGGAAGGATCCAGTCATATCTCTGTATCTGAAAGAACATCTGATTCAGATGTGAGCTCTCTCCAGTGTTTTTAATGCTATTTAAAAGTAGCAACAAGCTCATTCCCCTATATGAACTATCCTCCCTTCTATAAGCTATGGAAATAGACAGGCACACACTGACACATGTTACCTAAGTAAGGAATATATATATTTAGCAATATTAAATTCTAGGGGAATGAAGAGCATAACCTTCCTTTTGCTTGTCTCTTATTTCACTGTTTGAAACAAAATATATTTTCCATATGCCTATTAGAGGGCCAAATATGACATGATTCTTGTTGGGAAGGCAGAGATCTTGAAGGAAATTGTATTCTCCACTTTTGATGGAGTTTGTCTGACCCTTGCAGACGCAGTTAAGAGCATAGAGGTTATATTGGATCCAGTGCTACTACTAGGACAAGTTAAGGCAGCTACAAAAAATGCCTTTTACAACCTCTCCCTAGCCTGGAAGCTGGCTTCTTACTTCAACATGGCTGACCTGGCCACCTGGATCCATGCTATGGTAACATCAAGACTTGACAATTGTAATGCACTATACATATGTCTCCCATCCAAATTAACTAGGAAGCTCCAATTGGTGGAAAATTCTGTGGTGCAACTGCTATCAAGAGCAAGCAGGAGCATGAACATCACCCCCATTCTGCAGTCACTCCATTGGCTACCTATCAGCTACTGTGCTCAGTTCAAGATATTGGTTATAACATACAAAGCTCTTCACAGCCTTGGCCCAGCATACCTATGGGACTGCCTCCCTCCCTATGTTCCTCCATGGCAGCTTTGCTCCTCTAAACAGGGTCTCCTGCAGGTGTCACCCTGTACATGGGCAAAATCAACAGCAGCCTGTACACGGGCTTTTTCTGTGGTGGCCCCTACCTGTGAAATGGCCTGCCTGAGGAGGTCAGGAGAGCCCCCACTCTCCTAGCTTTCTGCAAATGATGCAAAACTGAATTATTAAAAAAAGGCTTCTGTATTGTATGGAGGGGCTCTCAGATGCTTCACTAATGAATTAAGATTTCACCAGTGTGTTGCCTTACATACTACCTGCTGTCTTAAATATGCATTCCTATGAGCTACTTGTGCTTCATGTTGATGGAAATGGATTCTAGGGACTGGAATATTTTATATGCCTTTACTATCCTTATGCAATTCTATGATATTCTCAGGTACTATTGTAGTATGCAAAGAGCTAACACTGGAAGCACATGAAATGCAGGGAATAGCCCAGGGCAATAGATATGCTTACCAAGTAAAGCTTACTGCAAAGGAAAACACACCTGTATTCAGTAAATGCGATGCTTAGAAATCGATAAGGGAAACCCGTTTCCTGAAGAGCAGATACTGCATGTAGCCACAAGAGTAATTGAAAGTAGACAAGGGAAGCCAGCTGCATATGGGAGGATCAGGAACACCTGTCCCTAGACACTGGACTAAGGAGGGAATAATAAACCCCTCAGTGAGAGGAGTGGGCTTGCATCTCCCTAATTAGATTAACTGAACCTCCCAAGGCTGTAAGAAGTCCCTAGCAAGAATTGTGCACACTGAAAGTAACTTTCTGCACATTCCAGAGGAGGAGAAAGGGCTCCATTCCCATAAGACTCAAAAGGGAACAATCTCTGCCTGCATGGTACAAGGTTGCCGAAGCGACACTTTGGCGCCCTTGGCAGAGTGTTACACTGTCAAGCTGGTGAGGAATAAAGAGAGGCTGTATGAATGGGAAAGTGTGGGAGCGGAAAGAGATGTTCCCTGAGAAGATAAAACAATGCACTAAAATGATAAGCAAAGCTAATTGGAAAATATTGTAATTAAATTGTTGACCAATGTTATTCCTCCAATAAGCGACCACCGGGTCATTAGAGGTGGCCCCCTAGACAAACCAATGGGGGGTCATAATTATGCCTAAACCAATGGAACCCCAATATTGTAATGAGCCAATGGGTATAAAACATCTTGCACAGCCATTGTAACTTTGATGAACGTGGTGCACGTGTGATTCTTCATTCTCTGTGTAACCAGCGTTCCTCCACGTTTAATAAACATAGCAGACTTGCTTCTTACACAGGACTCTGCATCTGTCTCTTCTTTTGAATTGGCTAAAGGACATTCAAACCACTGATTGTGTGGAATAATGTGGTCTAATGTCAGCCCTAGAATTGTTTGTGTTCTGTTTCAGCATTTCTTCAACTCTGTACTAGATTCTTACTAATGCTATGTCTTAGTAAAATTTTGTTTATTTACCCTATGGCATTGTTTATGGAAATGTCCTTGAAATTGACTGTACTAATCTCACACTGTGTTATCCGCTTTAAATTTCAGCGAGAAAGGTGGATTATAAATAAAATAAATAAATAAATAAATAAATAAAATTATTCTCGAAGTTCATGTGAATGTGCATGTAAGGCTTCAAGATAGACGAGGGGGGAAGTCTTAATGCCCACAGTTCATACAACTCAACCCATTAGTTCATTCCTGATGAAGACAGAATCTGTGGAGTTGGAGATTAGGTTTTTTTGTATCCTTCAAAAGTACTGTATAGTCCACCATTTATTGTCTCAAAAATAGGCATTGCTCTATCTTTAATGAAATTTGTAGAAAGTAGAGTAGGATGGAGAAGGAAAGTGGTAGGTAAACAGTGGAATTCAATTAAACATCTTCAGGAGACTACTTACCCAAAAGACCTTGGATACATATGTAAGAGAAAAAATGTGTTAGAACAAATAAATTATACTTTATTACCCAAACATACAAAGCCAAGCAACTGCACAAGAGAACTCAAATAATATGGATAAAGGACTCTCTTTATAGAAACACAGTGTTGATTACATTTGGATATTGAGACCAAAAATCTGACTGTGCTATTTATTTATTTATTTATTTATTTATTTATTTATTTATTTATAGTCAGCTTTTTCTCACAGAGAATCATGATTGATTACAGAGTGAAGTTCAACCGAATCAACAGCTGGGACATTCAACAAAAATACAGTAGGGTATAGACTGGAGAAATTTGAAAACAAACAGAAATCTGATACAGAGATGAAAATTTTGAAACCAAACAAGCAATTCGACAACATAATACATGAATGCACAGCAGTATAGTCTACAGTCCCACCCTAAAGCTGGTTTCCAGCAGCTATCTTTTGAGTTTGTTCCATGAGGAATAATTTAGATGAGTCCACGGCACATCTCCTGATAGTCACTTATACCTCTGAACACCTCAACAGGATGGCATGATCTACTGTGTTAAAGGCTGCAAATAGGAGCAACAAAGAAGCATAGTCTTTGTCTATATTCAGATGGAGGTCACCCACTAAAGCCCTCAGAATCTTCTCGTTCCCATGGCCAGAGTTATCCCAGAAGACCTGCAGTGGAAATCACTTTGCTCAGAAAGGGCAGATTAGGGACTGGGTGATAATTGGCCACATCATTTTTGCCTAGAGATGTTTATTTTTTAAAGTAGAGGGCAGATAATCACTTCTTTGAGTGGTCAAGGAGGCATATGAACTTTACTCAAAATCTGTCCTACTAATGGTCATTTTTGAAATATAATGCCCTGAGTAAAATTATTTCCAACACTCTGATAATTCCATTCCTATTTTTAAAGGGTGTCAATCAACAGGCATAGATGGAGAGGAGTTAGCCGTGTTAGTCTGTAGTAGCAAAATCAAAAAGAGTCCAGTAGCACCTTTAAGACTAACCAACTTTATTGTAGCATAAGCTTTCGAGAATCACAGTTCTCTTCATCAGATGCATCTGATGAAGAGAACTGTGATTCTCGAAAGCTTATGCTACAATAAAGTTGGTTAGTCTTAAAGGTGCTACTGGACTCTTTTTGATTAATCAACAGGCAGAAATATTTCCTATTAAAGTCAATGGAACTGACTATCAATGAATGTGACCCATTTTTTAAAAAATAAAATGTGAGCTGCTTCCAAATCCACCTATCATGATCATAACATACATCTGAACCTCAGTCTTGCTGCATCACAGACATATCGGACATATTAAAGGAAGCTTCTCATATAACAATTTGTACTGTGTAAGACATCATTAGTAATAAAGGAATCATACATACATTAAATAATCAAAAAGTTTTCTGCAGGAAAAGACTGGCACTCCAAAAAGGATAAATTGTGCATAATGATACATGTGCCCTTCACAGTCAATACAATACACATGTATCTTCTGTGTGGGTACAAAGAATTAAACACTCTATGTGTCCTGATGATGCTTACCTAGTTAGGAAAAAGCAACATAATTGTGCTCGACAATCCAAAAAGCAGAACTTACTCTTCCATGCATATATGTTATCTTAAGAAGCTGAATAAATTTGAATAAGAGATAGATTTGAGGAAATTGAAGCATGCTTCCTCCAGCAGAAGAGGAAGCTCAATTAACTGAATAAATTATTCATGGAGAATTATTCGCTCAGCTCTAGCACGATCTCCATCTCCATTTAGCTCTTGGCATCTTTGCTGAGGCTGCTAACAAGGGTACCAATTAGTGCCAGGAAGAGGTGATTCATGTCTCAAGGAAAACAAAATCACCCACCTTTGCATTTCCTGGTTTGGGCCAATACAATATATTAAAGTGCTGAGAGACAAGATATGTATACTAGGTAATTCAAACGTGGGTATCAAGTGAGGCTGATAAAAATCTCCATGGAAAAAAACAAAATGTTCCATCGAATGAAGATTAAACATATTTGCATAATTTCCAGGTGCCAGTATTTCATTCTGACATTAGTTTTTAAAATTTAAAATGGCTATATAAATCTTTCACATAACATAGAGATCAAAAAAGATGTGAATGATCTGTTTCCAACTGTTTCCAACATGAAATCACCTAAAACCCTTGATCCACTCAAATAAGGAAGGGAGGAACAGTGACTGAGTGGAAGAGCCTCTGCTTTGCATGCAGATGGTCTCAGGTTTAACCCCTGGTGTCTCTATTCAAAGGCAGTGTGTGATGTGAAAGACCTCTGCAAAAGACCCTCGAGAGCCATGGCCAGTCTGAGTAGCCAATACTGACCTTGATGGACCAATGGGCTCATTCAGTATAAGGCAGCTTGATCTGTGTTCATCTGTGAAGGATTTCATTATGGACTTGACTGGATAATCTGTTCCCATGAGAGTTGTGGGGAGAGGGGATGAGAATACATCTTACCTCTTCGTCCATCTGTTGTCTTCTCCTCCTGCAGCACTGCCAGCTGTCCAGTTGGGGAATAACATTTCAACTGGGCCAAATTCAATGTCTATAGATCAGGTCTAACTCTAGTTCCCTAATATATCCTGCAATGATGGTTCAGAAATATATATTAATTCTCCCTATGTAGATGTCATGTTTAGAGAGAGAGAGAGAGAGATGCTTGCAAAACTGAAAAGCTTACACAAGCATGACAACTGAGATTATTCCAATAAATATGAACATCTTATCTCTTACATCTTCCTCCCACCATGGGACGTGCACAGCATCAAGCCTTCAATCACATTTTCAGGATATGTAATGCAATAAAAGCTCTGGGAACTCATTTAAAGCAAATAAATACTACTTGTGTGTCCTGGAGAGAGTCCTTCTGTACAGCTGACAATGTCCTTGGAATAGGCAATGGTAAAAAGCCAGAGAAGGAGAAAATAAACTGTTCGCAAATTGTCCAAGGGGGGAAAGGAACACTTTCTGGGACATAAGACTGTGGCCTACATTTACAATGAAACACGAATATGGAAATACAGTCTGTATATGACATACTTGTGTTAATCCAAGAATTTTAGAATTATGAGAACCTGATATTTGTAACTCTAAGGACACTTTCATGTCCAGCATCAATAACAGTGAAACAGTATGTGGTTCTAAGTGGTGTGAAAATGATGAGAAAATATTAGTGATATCATGTGATATCATTTCCATATGAATAATAACATTTGCCAATGCAAAATTACCATGTTATAGATTAATATTATCACTAATTCCAACCAGAGCAGCATAATGTTTTCTGGTTTCTGGGATGAAGGTTTGGGAGGCCAATGGTCATCATGGTAACTACTGTGAAATTCCTTCTCTCTCTTCCATATTGTATTCACCTTCCAAATTCTGCCCCCGCACCCCAAACAGGCAGTAATCCTGCATATATGTGAACACAACCCAGATACAAGCTTAATGATGTCTGTATATATTCATAAAATACTATGAAATGTGAAATGGTCAATGAACAGCATTTCCATAATGCTAAGCAATAGCATGAAAATGAAATCCAGCCCTCAAGTCATAGTCAACGTATGGCAACCCCTGGTGGGGTTTTCATGGCAGAATACTAACAGAGGTGGTTTGTCATTGCCTACGTCTGCAACCCTAGTCTTTGTTGGAGGTCAATTACTAACTAAGGTCAACCCTGCTTAGCTTCTGAGATCTGATGAAATCAGGCTCTCCTGGGCTATCCAGGTCATTCATTTCCAATTCTTTGTGATCTGAGAAATGCCTTGAAACACAGCTGATTGAGCTTGTCTTTGAACTTTTTCCATATATTCATAAATTGGTGAACCTGCATGCCTCAGGGGAGAGTATAAGATAGCATTGGTTTTCCTGTTCCCACTCCTGATGTGTGTTCAAGCATAAGTATTAATAAAGTCAATGCATGTACATGTTGCTCTCTCTGTGCCATTAGTAACCCTGCAAAAAACAAATTCCAATAATGGGTACTGAGCCTATGAACACTCATATGTAGGCTTGTGTGAATAGGCACAGGGAGAAAGACAGCTGGTGCAATCTCACTCTTCACCCAATTTTATTTTGAAATCCAATACATTGAAAAGTTATCATTCTGCATACACTGTTTCATCAGCCATCCCAATAAATCATATTTTGAATGGTAATAAACGCTGCACTTTCCACTATATGAACACAAGTGATAAATAATGTAGCACTGGAAGGATTATGATTTTGTAGATTACCCCATGTGGGGGGGGGGGATTAAATTTATTTTATTCGGTTTTCATTATTGCAGGTAGATAAAGTTATTCATCCTTATACGGTTTCCCAAGTTATATCCCTGATTTGTAGGAAGATTTTCAGCTACAGATTAAAATATGTATTTGGAATTTGATGGAGGAAGGAGGGAAATAAAGAAGGAAGCTAATTAAATGACAATCAAATATGACATAGGCTTCAAGGAGAAAAGACGAGGGAGCAAGGACAACAAATTAGAGAATCTAGAGAGGGCATTATTAAATTGTCCCCCTTTTGATAATCAATGAGCCACGTAATTGATACTAGGAAAAGCCAGCTCTCTAATTTTGATGAACTTAGATTGCAAGTGAAGTCACAATTTGGTTTTCCTTTTTTCAAAAAAATAAAATTAACTGGCTGAGGCTTTGTGACTATAGCAGCTGTATGAGACAAAAATCAATAGGAAAATGCCATCCCATCATCAGTGTAGTTTTATTCAGAATGCCAGACTAGGATCGGAGTCCCAGGTTGAAATCCCCCATCTATCATGATGCTTGCCAGGTGACCTTGAGTCAATCACCTTCTCTCTGCCTAACCTACCTCAAAGGGTTGCTATGAGAATAAAATAGAGAAGGGGGGAAATGTTGTATGCTACCCTAGCTTCTTGGAAGAAAGGCAGGATACAATACACAAAATGAATACATAAAAGCTTAGCCTGTTAAATTTCTGCCCTTTATGCATCTGATGGGGCTGTTGTCCCTAATAGCTTATGCTCTGCAGACTAGAGAGTGAAAATGGAGCTGGCCAAGCTGAGTAGCCATCACAGCACTACAAGCTTATGCTCAGACACCAATAATGGTCATTGGCTCACCCTAAGTGCCTCAAGATTCTTGCGCACATTGTCCAGTTTTTAAAGATATTGCAAATGTGAATATTCTATAGCCATTCATATGCATAAAATTTTGCTCAACCACCTTGCTATGTGCATAAACACATATAGGCCTAATACAGTAATATGTATCCTCTACAGATACACAAATTTGTGATTCTATGTTTACTTACTAGGGAATCAATCCAATTGAACTCATAGCCTTATTTCTGAGTTGTTTGGCTAAGGACTGTGCCTTTTGTATTCAGACATATCTAATCCTCCCTTCCTAAACTCCCAAACTTCTGGATTGTTGAAATGCCTGAGGAGAAGAAAGCTAATATTCCAAACTGAATTCAGTAAGGGATCAAAATATTCTACATACTTTAACACTAGGACATTTATGTTAGGGTGCTAAAATAAGGAGTAAGAGATCTAAGTTTAACTCTAATTGATTGAATAGTTTGACAGCATAATGCAAATACAATTGAGTTATCTATAAAGTGAATGAGCAAGTGAGGACATGACAGATGAAGAGTATGGCACTCATCATCGTATCTTTGTTGCTGTTATATTGAAAACAAATTGCCTGTTTACAAGAAATAAATCCTTTATTGTCATTCTCCAGTGCTAGCCATTTACAATGCTATTGGAATGCCAAATTATTCTATTTTAAGCCGATTGACTTGAATGGATTTAGCAAGATGTAACCTTGCTTAGGATAGCCCTGTTGATCTCTCTCATTCACACATAAATGTAAGAGGAAAACCACCAAGATTTGCTGGAAGTACAATGGAATTTGATAAATAGAAAAGTTATATATTAGAGCTCAAATGGGCATGACAGAGCAGATCTATGTGCTTAACTGAGTCATATAGAAAGTGAAGGGTCCAAATTTAGCAAGAAAAGGGGGTGGGTGGGTGAGGAATGAAATACCCTTTTCCTTTCACACATATGGCTTACTTCCCTGCAATGTGCCACCCTGAAACATTGATCTCCTCAGCTGAGCTCCCGTTCCAAAGAGACCTTGGCAAGAAGGTTGCAAGGGGAGACACTTTTTAAGCATTTCTTATCAGAAATGAGAACTTATATTTTATTGTATTTTAACTCCAACATTTCCTTCTTTAAACACACATGTCTGCGGCTCACATGGCAAGACTGGCCCTCAGATATTAACATATGAAGTTGCCTTCATGATTCATGAATGAACCAGACCATTGGTCTATCAAAGTACTGCCTACTGGCAGTGGTCTCCAGGATCTCAGGCACAGGTCTTTTACATCACTTTCTTTTACATCACTTGAAGAGGAGATGCTTGGGTTAATGTTTTAGCAATTATGATGACATCATTTTAAAACACTGTGATTGAATCAAGAGACTTGCTTTGTATCAACGTAGAACTACTTTTTAAGTTAGCAAATTCCACAAAGATATTAGCATGCCTGTGTTCTTTTTGCCCCTCACAAAATTCTCTATATTTTTAGAAAACTTGAGAACACCAGCAGTTTTAACCCATAAACAAGAATTGACTTCCAGTTTGAGATCCATGAAGGTCTAACACAGCTCTTAAAGCTGAGCTGTCCGAACTGCTGTTTTGAGGGCTGGAGGGGCTGAAATCGCCCGCAGCCAACTGCTCTCAGGCGGAGAGCAGGCTTAGTACGCTCAAGAACCTCAGGGCGCGTTGATCTCGGGCGAGGGGGGGTCCTGCGCAATGGACTCTCTCCCGTCCCTTGAGGTCCCACCGGAAGACAGGTTTTGCCAAGATCTCTGCTGTAGCTCCGGAGCCAATTCAGTTGGCATAAGACCTACATGCCCAAGCTTCAAACAGGGGCAAAAGGAACTGATGTGAATGGAAGATTGGAACAGTGATTACAACCCGAGAAATTGACTAAGAAGGTAAAGATCACTATCTCTTGAAACGGGACAGATTAACTTAACAAATGAACTATTAAAGTTAATTTTAAAACTGCGACAGACTGAGTATAAGGAGGGGAAATTCCGGCAAGAACATTTTTTAAAGAAGGACTAAGTATAACGAACTTATCAAAGAAATTTGATTATTGTTTTACATACCTGCGGTGACAAAGAGATAGTGGACTGTGAGAAAGTTTCAACATCGCGAGAACTGCTGTGTGTGGCTGAGGAACAGGAAGTACGTCACAACGATAGAGAAGCTGGAGAGAAGCGGCCGTCTCCGTGTTACAGGAAGTAGAAGAATGCCATTTTGGAAAGGGGAAGGGTCACGGCTTCAGCGGAACAGGAAGTAGGCCATCTTGGATTACAAATAAAAGGGGAATAATCATAGAGGAACCATAGAGAAAAGACGCCCGACATTTTGGACTCTGTAATTGGTTTTTTTTAAGAAACAAAGTGATTTTGGGACTTTTAAAAGTAAAAGTATAGAAAGTAAAACGCCACAGAGCTGAGGAAAAGGGCGGACACGTGGGAGCGAGGCAAAGCTAGCCCCACGATGTCGAAAAAGGAGTGGCAGGCGGCAATTGAAAGTTTAGATAAAAAAGTTTCAGAAGGAATTAAGGAGCTTAAAGACATGATACCTGAGATGGCGAAAGAGTTTAAAGAGACACTCAGAAAAGAATTGGCGGAAGTGATGAAAGGTATGGAAAAGATACAAAATGACTTGCAAGCCACGCAGCAAAGAGTTAATGTGGTAGAAAACGCGGTGGACACTTTAGCAGACATGCAACGAACTGAGATGAGGATGATGAGAGGTAGAATGGCAGTTGCGGAAAGTAAACACATGGAGAAGCAGTTAAGGTTTCGTGGTTTGCCGGAAACCGAAGGAAAGACTGCCCAAGAACAGATTACAGAGGTGTTGGCTGAGTACCTGGGGAAGGAGGAGGGGGAAGTTGCAGCTATCCTAGATGTGGTTTACAGAATAAATTTAAGATTTGCGACTAGGGGTGTGCAAGCCAAAAATTTTCGGCTATAGCCGAAAGTAGAAAGCCGAAAGAAGATTCTCTATCGTTAAAGCCGAAAGCCGAAACAAGAATCTCTTTCGGCTTTCGACTTTCGGGATTCTTTCGGCATTATTTCGGCATTCTTTCGGCTTTTTTCTATGGGAAAATGCCTCCGTCTTCCAGGACGCCTGGAGGAGGCATTTTCCCACCGAATAAGCCCAAAATTGGTGGGGACCTTCCTCTAACCCTTCTCTAACAACCACCCAAGTTTCAGACAGATTGAACTTTGGGGGGCCATGTTATGGCCCCCCAAAGCAGGTCCCCCCATCCTCCCATAAGAAAGCGAAGGAGCAGCATATTGTTAGCATGCTGCTGCTCATCTTTCTTCATTATTTCCTATGGGGAAAAAATGAAGAGGCAGGCTTCCTTTGCCAGGGGTGGCATTTTGCATGCAAAATGCCCCCTTACCCTCAGAGGCCCTTCTCCCACCCCTCCTCCCACCCCCCACCAAGGCTCAGCCTGCTCCCACTTGGGGGGGCCATTTCATGGCCTCCCCAAGTAGGTGCTCTAATCTCTACCACTGACAGCTGGGGGAGGCTTGTGTTGCCAGGGGTGGCATTTTGCATGCAAAATGCCCCCCAACCCTCTGGGGCCCTTCTCCCACCCCTCCTCCCACCCCCCACCAAGGCTCAGCCTGCTCCCACTTGGGGGGGGGCATTTCACGGCCTCCCCAAGTAGGTCCTCTCAGCCCCTAAAGTCCACCCCTTACAGCCCCACACAAACCCAATTCCCCCCCAGCTGCCACACACAGACCCAAATCCCCACATTAGCCCCTCACAGACCCAAATCCACCCCCACCTGCCCCACACCCATAACCCCAGGAACAGGCTGGCAAAGGCCAGCCCTCTCCCTTTGTTCCCTATGCTGGGAACTTCTAAACTCTCTTTCCCTGGGCAATTCTGCACAGCCCAGGGGTGCCACAATGGTGGGCACACTTCTGAGTGCCAGCTGGTCCCTGTGAAAGAGCACCTGAACCACAGACACCCTCCCTCAAATTCCCCCACCACCTACAGAGATGGCTGGCCAGCCAGCCCCATTGTTCCCTATGATGGGAACCAACTGCACAACAAAGAATAAAACAAGAACAACACAAAATAAAGTTTTAAATTTTTTTTCTCCCTTCCAAAGTACAAGTAGGCAAAGCATTATGACACATTACACCAGCAGTCCCCCACACAGAAAAATAACACAACTCACTTAACATCAGAGAATCACAAAAGCACAATTCCTGTCAAAAACACTTTATTTCTTGAACAGCTTTAGGCTACACAGCAGGGGGGGGACACCAAAGGGCATGGAAGCAGTATCTTACACAAAAATAACACAACTCACTTCACATTAAAGAATCACCCCCAAAAATTGCTGTCAAAAGCACTTTATTTCTGTAACTGCTTTAGGTTACACAGTAGGAAGGCACCACAGAGCAGGAAAGCAGTGTACTACACAAAAATAACACAACTCACTTCACATCAGAGAATCACACAAACACAATTGCTGTCAAAAACGGTGAAGTGGGTTGTATTATTTTTTGTAGTACATTGCTATCATGCCCTGTTGTGCCCTCCTACTGTGTAACCTAAAGCTGTTCAAGAAATAAAGTGTTTTTGACAGGAATTGTGTTTTTGTGATTCTCTGATGTTAAGTGAGTTGTGTTATTTTTGTGTAAGATAGTGCTGCCATGCCCTTTGGTGTTCCCCCCTGCTGTGTAACCTAAAGCTGTTCAAGAAATAAAGTGTTTTTGACAGGAATTGTGCTTTTGTGATTCTCTGATGTTAAGTGAGTTGTGTTATGTTTGTGTAAGATAGTGCTGCCATGCCCTTTGGTGTTCCCCCCTGCTGTGTAACCTAAAGCTGTTCAAGAAATAAAGTGTTTTTGACAGGAATCGTTCTTTGTGATTCTCTGATGTTAAGTGAGTTGTGTTATTTTTCTGTGTGGGGGACTGCTGGTGTAATGTGTCATAATGCTTTGCCTACTTGTACTTTGGAAGGGAGAAAAAAAAAATTAAAACTTTATTTTGTGTTGTTCTTGTTTTATTCTTTGTTGTGCAGTTGGTTCCCATCATAGGGAACAATGGGGCTGGCTGGCCAGCCATCTCTGTAGGTGGCGGGGGAATTTGAGGGAGGGTGTCTGTGGTTCAGGTGCTCTTTCACAGGGACCAGCTGGCACTCAGAAGTGTGCCCACCATTGTGGCACCCCTGGGCTGTGCAGAATTGCCCAGGGAAAGAGAGTTTAGAAGTTCCCAGCATAGGGAACAAAGGGAGAGGGCTGGCCTTTGCCAGCCTGTTCCTGGGGTTATGGGTGTGGGGCAGGTGGGGGTGGATTTGGGTCTGTGAGGGGCTAATGTGGGGATTTGGGTCTGTGTGTGGCAGCTGGGGGGGAATTGGGTTTGTGTGGGGCTGTAAGGGGTGGACTTTAGGGGCTGAGAGGACCTACTTGGGGAGGCCATGAAATGCCCCCCCCCAAGTGGGAGCAGTCTGAGCCTTGGTGGGGGGTGGGAGGAAGGGTGGGAGAAGGGCTCCAGAGGGCTGGGGGGCATTTTGCATGCAAAATGCCACCCCTGGCAAGACAAGCCTCCCCCAGCTGTCAGTGGTAGAGATTAGAGCACCTACTTGGGGAGGCCATGAAATGCCCCCCCCAAGTGGGAGCAGGCTGAGCCTTAGTGGGGGGTGGGAGGAGGGGTGGGAGAAGGGCCTCTGAGGGTAAGGGGGCATTTTGCATGCAAAATGCCACCCCTGGCAAAGGAAGCCTGCCTCTTCATTTTTTCCCCATAGGAAATAATGAAGAAAGATGAGCAGCAGCATGCTAACAATATGCTGCTCCTTCGCTTTCTTATGGGAGGATGGGGGGACCTGCTTTGGGGGGCCATAACATGGCCCCCCAAAGTCCAATCTGTCTGAAACTTGGGTGGTTGTTAGAGAAGGGTTAGAGGAAGGTTCCCACCAATTTTGGGCTTATTCGGTGGGAAAATGCCTCCCCCAGACGTCCGGGAAGACGGAGGCATTTTCCCATTGAAAAGCCGAAAGAAAGCCGAAAGAATCCCGAAACGTTTCGGCTTTTTTCTTTCGGCTACCCGAAACGTTTCGGCATTCCCCGAAACGTTTCGGCATTCCCCGAAAGAAGCCGAAACACTTTTGTTTCGGCATTCTTTCGGCATTCTGAATGCCGAAACGCACATCCCTATTTGCGACCCAGAGGAAACTACCAAGAGATATAATTGTGCAGTTCACGACCAGAAACATAAGAGAAATGATTGTGAGTAAACAATTTCAGGATCCATTAGAGGTTGACGGCAAGACTGTTATTATCATGAAGGAATTGCCCAGATCGGTGCTGCTGGACCGGAAAAAATACAAGAACCTAGTCCAGATTCTGAAGGATATGAAAATAAGATACAGATGGGAAATGCCTGAAGGACTATCCTTTGAATTTGGTGGCGCTAAAAAACGCATCAGATCTGAATTGGAGATGGAAAAGTTTATTAGGGACAATGAAAAGGACTTACCAACAGCAAGATCATGAATATGGAGTGTAAAATTTTATCATGGAATGTAAATGGACTTAATTCGCCCAATAAGAGAAAAAATATTTTTCATTGGCTATTAAAACAAAAATGTGACATTGTTTGTTTGCAAGAAACCCATATTAAAAAGCAGGATGTTAAATACTTAAAATTTGCAAAATTGGGAACTGAATTTGTGGCTGCTTCAAAAAAAAAGAAAAAAGGTGTGGTGTTGTATATAATAGAGGAATTGCAGCCAAAATTAGTGGTGAGTGATGTGGAAGCTAGATATTTAGCCGTGGAAATTACGTGGAATCTAAAGAAACTGTTGGTGATTGGAATATATGCACCTAATGGAGCAAAAGAAAGTTTCTTTGAGGATTTGGGAAAACAACTTGATGAATTATCTTATGATCAGATGATTTTAGCTGGAGACTTCAATGGAGTTACTAACTTGGACGAGGATAAAAAATCTGTAACTGCACAAAAGAAAAGAGGACTATTACCAAAGTCTTTTTTTGCAATAAAAGAACAAGAAACCTTAGAAGATGTATGGAGGAGCCATAACCCTAAAGGTAGACAATATACATTCTATTCTGCAAGACACTCCACTTTGTCACGAATTGATATGATCTGGGCCTCCAAAGATTTAGTGCTTTGGACTAAGGACGTTGAAATAATGCCAATGGTAGGCTCAGATCATAATCCAATCATGTGGAGGTTTGGGAAAAGAGTAAAAAGGAGAGGTTGGAGAATAAATGAAGATATATTGCAAGAAGAGGCAAATATTGAACTGCTGAGAAGAGAGACTAAGTTCTTTATACAGCATAACATGCACAATGAAGTATCAACAAATAAGGTATGGGACACATACAAGGCGGTGACTAGAGGCATACTAATGGACTTAAATGCTAGAGCTAGGAAGAAAAGAGAGGAGAAGAGATTGGAGATTATGGAGAGAATAAAAGCCAAAGAGAGTCAATTAAAGAAGAGACCAGGGAAAAAGAAGATATATCAGGATATTAAAATCCTTCAAGAACAGTTGACGGCTATGAATAACAAAGAAATGGAATGGAATCTTAAGAGACTGAATCAAAAGTCGTTTGAGGGTGCAAATAAACCTGGGAAATATCTGGCATGGCAATTGAAGAAAAGAAAGGAGAAAAAAAAACATAAACAAAATTTGTGAGGAGAATAAAATTCATTTGGAGCAGTCATCCATTAGTAGAGCCTTTTATAAATTTTATGCAAAGCTATACCAAAAAAAAGAAGTCAACAAAGATTCAATAGCGAATTATCTGGGAAAGATGAAGCTCCCTGCAATCTCTGAGGGATGGAGAGAAAAATTAAATAGAGAAGTGACGGAGGAAGAAATAAAAGAGGCAATACGGTCGACAAAATTAGGAAAGGCACCAGGCCCGGATGGACTTACAGCTAAATTCTATAAAATACTGGCAAATGAACTGGCTCCTTTTCTGAAAGAGGTGATCAATGGAGTTATGCGAGATCAAAGGACTCCAGTTACTTGGAGTGAAGCCAATATTTCATTGATTCCTAAAGAGGGACAAGACTTGACCAGTGTAAAAAATTATAGGCCAATTTCGTTGCTGAATAATGATTATAAAATCTTTGCGAAGATCCTGGCGGAGAGAATAAAAGGATGGATGTCTGAATTTATTGCAGAGGAGCAAGCTGGATTTTTGCCAGACAGACAGATTAAAGACAACCTAAGGACAGTTATAAATGCTATTGAATATTATGATAAACGTTGTGATAGAGAAGTTGGTTTTTTCTTCGTGGACGCTGAAAAAGCTTTTGATAATTTGAACTGGGACTTTATGTTTGCCACCATGGAGAAGCTGCAAATGGGAGAAAAGTTCATACGTGCCGTGAAAGAAATTTATAGGGACCAGAGTGCAGCAATTGTGGTGAATGAAGACGTGACTAAGAAATTGACAATAGGCAAAGGTACGAGACAGGGTTGCCCATTGTCACCATTGTTGTTCATCTTAGTATTGGAAATATTGATGATTCAAATCCGAGAAGACGATGCAATCCGTGGAATAAAAATAAGAGAGCATTCCTACAAGGTCAGAGCGTTTGCGGACGATATAATGTTAATTGTGGACGATCCAATTGAGTATATGCCAAAGGTGATGGAGAAAATTAAGGAATTTGGAGATCTGGCTGGATTTTATGTAAATAAAAAGAAGTCCAAGATACTATGCAAGAACATGACTAAACAGAAACAGCAGGAACTAGAGGAAATAACAGACTGTGAAGTAACGAATAAGGTAAAATATTTGGGAGTTGAATTGACTGCGAAGAATATAGACCTATTTAAGAATAATTATGAGAAATTGTGGACTCAAATAGAGCAAGATCTGATTAAATGGAATAGGCTGAATTTGTCATGGTTGGGAAGAATTGCAGCAGTAAAGATGAATGTATTGCAGAGAGTGATGTTCCTGTTACAAACAATTCCAATCATTCGTGACACTAAACAATTTGAAAAATGGCAAAGGAAATTATCGGACTTTGTGTGGGCAGGCAAGAAACCTAGGGTGAAAATGAAAGTATTACAGGATGCTAAAGAAAGAGGTGGAATGCAGCTGCCCAATTTAAGATTATATCACGAAGCAAGTTGCCTGTCTTGGATAAAAGAGTGGATGACGTTGAAGGACTGCAAACTTCTGGCTTTGGAGGGATATAAAAAAACATTCGGATGGCATGCATACCTGTGGTATGATAAAGTTAAAGCTGACTCTATGTTTCTGCACCACTATATTCGGAGAAGCCTTTTTGCTGTTTGGAAGAAATACAAAATTTATATGAAGGACGGAATCCCCTTGTAGGTGGTTCCGTTCGAAGTAATAGATCCAAGAACTGTTGGAAATGAACAACAGTCTTTAACATATAAGGAGATAACACTATTGGAATTCTCTAAATTAAGAATAAAGACGCAAGAGGAACTGTCCTCAAGTTATGGATGGTTTCAATATAGACAGATAAGAGATCTTTATAATTCGTATTGCGTGAAAGGAGGACTGAGAATGGAGAATTCAGAATTAGAAGAGGCGATACTTCAAGAGGGCAAAAAGGAAATTTCAAGGATTTACAAAGTACTTTTAAAATGGTATACAGAAGATGAGACAGTTAAAGTCCAAATGGTGAAGTGGGCGATAAATTTTAATAAAGAGATAACAATGGAGGCGTGGGAATACCTGTGGAAAACGACTTTGAAGATAACGACTTGCACAAATATCAAAGAGAACGTTTATAAAATGATATATCGCTGGTATTTGACACCAAAGAAAATTGCGTTAGGGAATACTAACATGTCAAATTAATGCTGGAAGTGTAAAAAACATGAAGGATCTTTGTATCACATGTGGTGGACTTGCGAGGTAGCTAAGCAATACTGGGGAGGAATAATAGAAGTGATTAATGAGATTTTACAATTTCAAGTTAATAGAAACCCAGAATTGCTGCTACTGAACTTGGGAATGGAAGATATTCCAGCACAACATAGAACATTGTTATTTTACATGACAACAGCGGCTAGACTTTTATATGCACAGAAATGGAAATTGCAAGAAGTACCAACTATTGAAGATTGGATTTATAAATTGCTGTACATGGCTGAGATGGACAAAATGACAAGGAAGCTCAGAGACCTTGATCCAGGACAGTTTAACATGGATTGGGAGAAATTGAAGCAATATTTGGAGAAAAAATGGGATGTGGGAGGGAAACTGTGGCAGTTTGAAAATTACTGAGATTTTATAGAAGAAGAGAGAGGTGGCTTTACCGGGAAAGGGGGATTTAAATATTATTCTAAGCTAGTTTTAGGGTTAAGATGAAAATTATGTTTTATTATACACAGTACTAAATAACAGATGTATTATTATGAATAGATATTATGAATATATGTGAGTATGCCAGACAGGTATTTTTTTATTGTAGTTAAGTTTTTAGTGTAACAGATATGCTATATAATTAAAATAGACTGAGAATAAGAATAAGAAATATTTAAAGAAACATATAGATTATAAGTTAAATTGATTAACTTATAGGGGGAAGAGTAAAGAGATTAAATAAGGGAATAGAAAATGGACAAAATGTTATACTAATAATATAAAGGCTATCAATATATATTAGCAATGTGTTATTTAGAATATAAGATTTAGTAAAGAAGGGGAGAACAATAAGCTTAGAAGAGAGTTTAAGTGTATGTTTAATAGATTACATGTGGTATTAAGTAAGTGAGCAATAAGATTGATAAAGGGTTGGAAAACTGTTGGAAGTCAAATAAAGGGGGGAGGAAAGGGAGGGGGTTAGAAGTGGACATTAATAAAGGGGGAATGTTTGTATTTTATGATTAAATAATCTAATCCAATAAAAATTTTTTAAAAAAGAACAGAGGAGATTTCCCCTCATAGGGGAGCTTTAACTAGTTTAAAGATATGTCCTTTGAAGCGCAGCCAGGGACAATATAATAATTATATGTAAATCTCCCTTACAAAAGTATGGTGAAGGAGCAGTTTATCTTCAAGTGTTTAGCACAACTGTGGTTGGAAGAACCTTTGCTCTAGAAATGCAGTCCTAGGCCAAAGGATAGGGCTGGCTCAAGAATGGCCAAAATTTTTTATAAGATCTAAACTTGAGCAGAATTTGATATGTGAACTGAAACCCTAAGTGCAGGAAATAGGATGGTTGGTCAACAAGACTAGAATCATAACTCTGAAATTATTTAATCACAGTAGGCCATGTACTTCATGATGCACATAATGGGAGATAAATGATAGCCAAATCTGGCATGGTGTTGTGGTCAGTGTGCCAGACTAGGATCTAGGAGATCTAGTTTCAGATCCCCATTCTGCTATAGCAACTCACTGGATGATCATGGGTCACTCACTGTCTCAGCCTAACCTTCCTGACAGGGCTGACATTGATAATAAAATGGAGGAGAGGTGATGAACAATGTTGTGAGCCACTTTAAGTCCCCATTAGGGAGAAAAGTGGGGCATAAACAAATCATGTGATGAGGAGATAGCTTTCATGTTCTAAGGAGAGGTATCTGTGGTGAGGAAAGGTTTTGTGTTATAGCAAAGGACTGGGATAGACATACGGCTTATTTACACTGTCAGATTCTCCCACAAACTTGTACACATGGGTGAAGAAAGCCTAACATGACTGGAACTGTGCACATAGCCAGCCAACAGTTACTACTGTGACTGCAGCTTTTGGAAAAATTGCAAGCACAAATATGTGAAAGCCTCCACTGGATGTGCAGAATACTGAATCAGACCTTTGGCCTACCCAAAGTCAGTATTGTAAACTAAAAGCCAAGCTACAAGTGACACATGACATGAGTTGGACATGTGTCAGTTTCCCTCAAGTATTGATGGGAAGTGTAGGTGTCCTCGTCTTGCAGCTTGGCTCTCCTTAAGACCATTTAATTGACGTTTGCAGAGTGGCAGTCTACAGGAGGGAGAACATGCCATCGGGAGGGGAGTGCAGGCGTTGGGTTCTCACCAGGCACCCCCCTTCCCCTCCACTGTGTGTGTGTGGGGGGTTCAGGGCTCCTCTCCTGCCCCCTGCCAAACCAAGGCTGCATTCTCAGTGCTGGTGATGGCAGGGGGGGAGTGCTTCCCCTTCCCCGCCAGGGCAGCGCATCAGCCAGCACGAGTGTTTGCCCTTTGCTCCCCCCTCTCTCCCCGCACTGCGGCTTCAGGACCAGTTCAGCCTGGCCGAGCAGGCATGCCTGGCAGCTCCGGGCCGCACTGCGGTGGACAGGGTTGGATGGAGCATCACAGGTTCCCCCCTCCCCTCCCCAGCCTGGTCCCCACAGAGCGACACTCTGCTGCCTCTTATTTATTTATTTATTTATTTATTTATTTATTTATTTATTTATTTATTTATTTAATTCGATTTATATTCCTCCCTCCCCGCATCAGCAGGCTCAGGGCAGATTACAACTGGCATAGTAATTTAAAATACATATAGCTTTAAAACCAATCCTCTGCTAGCCCAGCCTCTGCCCAAAGCCATGTTGTGCAATCCGTGTGTGTGCCCAGGCCACTCCGGGGCAGTGAGGTGGTGAAACAGAATGTTGCTGCCTCTTCCCCTATGCTTGCCCTGGGCTACGGCCTGCCCTGGCTGCTGCACACACGGGCCATGCCTGGCTTGTGTGACACAGCTTCAGGCAGAGGCCAGGCGAGTGGGGGGAAGAGTCAGAGATGCTCCAGCCCACCACCACACCTCCCCAGAGTGGCCTGAGAGCACATGCGGCTAGGCTGGGCCATGGCCTGAAGCCATGTTGCTCTGCGGGGGCTGGGCTGGGGAGGGGAGGGGGAGGGGGAGGCGGCACCCTGTCCACTGCAGTGCAGCCTGGAGGGGACAGATTTGGCCCTGATGAGACCACATAGTTTCCAGTTTTCAGCTGGAAATGCATCATTGGGGCATGCCATTTTGCTGCTCTGTTTGGGGCCCATTTGGATTTTTTCCTGCTTTCTCCACAAGACTGTGGTGCATTTGTGCACCCCACCCCACCCAAGGATCCCTAGCTTTCTCCCAATCTTTCTCAAACCTGATTCACTTTGAAGTTTGGGGGGAATTACAGTAAAGCCTGTATAGCTGCTGTCTGGGTGGGAAAATTCAGATTTTCCAGCCCACATGACCAGGCTTGCCAGGTTCTCCAATGTAGCAGGGGATCCCTTGCCCCAGCCTCTGCCAGCCTCTGCATCTGCTGCCAGTATACTGGCTGATGAGGAGAAAGGCACCAGGAAACAGGGGAGGCAGGCCTGGGTCACATTGGTGAAGCATGTGTACCAAAAATGGCATCATTTCCTGAACAATGTGAAAGGGACAGATCACACCTGTAGTTGATTCTCTAAAAATTAGTCCCAATAACTAATTTTAGGCTAATTTTTAGAGAATTGGCTCCCAACATAGCCCATCACTGCCACATTGTCTGGAAATAAAGTCATTTTCCAGCACCGCACACAGGTAAGTCCCTGTCACCCCTGCACCCCCACATCCACGGGATTGACCCCTAGGGGACGAGGCAACCCTACACACTGCAACCATTTCCCTTGATCCTGTGGCAGCCATTTCCCTCTGCCACTGGGGATATTTGTTATAATTTTTAAAAAATCAGCACTAAAATATCATTATCTGTGTACCATTGAAGCAATAGGTATAGTAGTCTCCCTCCATTCCAGCTGTTGGACAACATGGGTCTTAATATCTAGTTTGTCCTACAGTGCTAGTGGAAGATGCTGTAGTACTCATTTGGCAGAGAATATGATAGGGCACCTTGTTTCCTCCCTTTCTTTTCTATCTTCCTTGCCAAATAAATCAGAGCTATACATCACTCCACAAGACAACACAAGAGAAGAGGTGAATGGCTGAGACAGAATCTCTATCTTATATTGTTCTAGTTGGATATGACCTTGCCAGCCTAAGCAATGTAAATGTGAAAGCCCCTGGCAGAGCTCTGTTGGGGTCAGAACACGTAAGAGCTGGTATTATTACATAATGTGTCCCTAGATTGTTCTCAGGCAAAAATTCTCTGCTTTAGTGGAGCTCCCTGTCCCTGTACTATAGCCCTAGGAACAGCAATAGCCTACAGTTGTTGTACTTTTGCCCCAAATAGCAACAGGGTTCCTTTTTGCTTGCTGCAACACAGAGCTTAAAAGCTTCCAAGACATCTGTTGTCAGATTCAGAGACTGTTCTTATTTGCAAAGCCAAATGCAGTGAATTCACAGAGTGGTATAGTTTTCAATAAGAGACTATGAGTGAGCTATAGAAAAAAAAATCTCTGTGTGTGCACCAAGTGGCTACAAATAGTATCTGCTGCTGGAATGAAAAATTAAGCAGTGCCAGGGAGCACGTTTAGGAAGAGCGAGGCCTTTTACTGATGGAGATGGCATTGATCCTATAAAATTAATCTGCCGCATTTGAACAAAGAAAAGCAGAATACCAGGGGAGACAGCAAGACTGCAAGTACTAGCAATAAAATTAAAAAGATGTGGCTGGGATGGGAATACCTGCCTGCCTGCCTTCCTGATAATGGCAGCAGAAATGAAAACAGACTTCAACAACAGCCACCAAATCAGCTAATTAACTAAATAATTTGTATTGGGTGTTTTCTGCCCTTAATGACAGTTTATGAGATTTCACTATCAGTGTGAAGAAAATAAAAGGCATTTAGAAACCTTTTAAAAATGTTTTTGTGCTTTTGGAATTGGTGGAGGGGAGAAAGAGAGGATCACTACTAGTGGACACACCCTAGTCTACAACTCAAGTAAATTTGTGGGGGGAAAAAAGGGTAATAAGAAACTAGATAATATGAGAACAAGACAGATTTTTAATAGCCGTGACTGGCCGGCAAGGGCATAATTCCTGGACCTGTTTTCCATTCTTTCTGTGTAAAAATAATTAGTGCATACAGGAAATGGATTTGTTTCTAATAAATGGATCTCCTCTGGATGAGGCAGAGTGATATTGGGGACAACTATCCTGCAATTACAGTATAATTTAGCAGTAAAAATGCCAGCAGTGGACATGATTAGCTTTTTGGTTTCAGATGGCACATTATGGTGGCAGGCGGTTTACCTCCAAACAAAGCTAACTAAAGGCAAACACAGCTTTATATTGCAGCCTTTCCAATAAAGTTAATTAGAGCATCTTTCTCTTTCAGTCACAAATGAATGCCAAATGCTGGGCAAGAAAAAATAAGACAAACATTGGAGTTGCCCTTGGCCAAGGCAAAGTAGGAAAAGCATAGTGTGCTTCTGTGCAAACTGAGTGAGTCTTGAAAATGTTAACAGATACTGTGCTATATACCATAAGAGGGACCCCCTACAGTGTTACCCAAATAGGCAGTCTCCCAATTAGATGGAGAAATTAGCTTAAAGGAGACAAAGTGAGAGGGGGTAACTGGGATTCTCCACCAAGAGTTCTCTAAAGAGAACTCTTGAAATACATCAGCCAGATGCTCAGCCAGAAAGGTTTTTATTAATTTTTTTATTTAAAAAGAAATAAAAGGGCAAACATATGATAACACAGCACACATACAAGGTTAACTAAGAGGAAATCAAAAAGGCTTTTTAATCAATTGGGAGGGCTGTATTTTAGGGATGGGGTCTCAGATGCTTCACTAATGAGTTAGGAACCACAGACTTCATCACTATATTGCCTTACATATTATCCATTGCTTTAAATATATACCACCTTTGCTCCATGTTGTCTAATGTCAGTCCTAGAACTGATTATGTTCTGTTTCAGTATTTTTTCTACTCTGCATTGGATTCTTGCTAATGCTATGTCTTTTAAACGTGTGACTGTTTACCTTATGGCGCTGTTTGTGGAAATGCCCTTGATACTGTATTGAAGTATTCTTGATACTGATTGTACTAATCTCAAACTGTGTAATCTGCCTTGAGTCTCTGTGAGAAAGGTGGGCTATAAATGACATAAATAAATAAAATAAATCAGGGAGGAGAGGGGAGAAAGCAGTTTTGGGGAAGGCTCGAAGACAGAGGTCTGCAAAGGCAGCAGCAAAACAACCAGTGTTTCATGGAGTACCTACTTTTCTTAGGTTGTCAGGTGCTTCCCTATGCCTTCTCTGCCCTTCTGCCTGCCTTGTGGAGTTGTCAAATGCTTCCACATGCACATCCTGCAAGACAACATTTTGTTCATAAAGCAAACACTTGGCTTATCTGCCTAGAATTGAGCAGGAATGATTGCCAATATACAATCCCTGAGAATTTCATCCCAACTGGATATGAAACAAAAATATGAAATTTGTGTTGCTTTTAACTGCCTTTAAATCAGAGTTATGTTCTCCGATTTGCTTCATATTTAGTGTGTAAAATTTAGGAACTGAATTCACAATTTCTGAAAGTGCAAACAATGGGAATGTGTTTCTTTTCTTTTTTTTAATAAAATTTTTATTGGATTAGATATCATATTATTCCACATTACATTCATTCCCCCTATTTCCTATTTCTAACCCCCTCTCTTTCCCCCCTTTTTGTTGACTTCCAACAGTTTTCCAACCCTTTGCCCCTTTTCCCTTACTCATTTTAAATTCATTCTGTCTAACTAACATATACATTCAATTCCTTCTAAGCTTATCTCTATATTCTTTCTATTCTCATATTTACTTACATTAACAACTACATAATAACAGGAATAATAACTAAATAATATCTTTCTTCTAATTATAATTCTTTAACTATTTTAGTACTCTGTACTCTATCTTTTGGTCCCTTATTAGACAAACAATCTATCCCATTTTGCATAATTTCAAATATTTCTATAAACCATTCATATAAGTCAACCAATTTAACTTATACTCTATATATTACTTTTCCTACATATCTCAGCTTCATTCTACTTTGGTTATATTATTTTACTTTGATTATGCAATTATACGGCTATCATCAAGAATCGTCAATCAATTTGACCTAGATAACTTCAGACCAAGTCATTCAGTCTAATACATTGTACAATTACCAAAAATAGTATTAATCAGTCTATCCTTATACTTAATTACTTTCTGTCATTATTCTAAATATATATACATCCATAATAATCTAATAAAATAACTGCTTAGAAATTCCCATTTGCCTCTCCTCCCACCGGTAAAATCACTCCCCTCTGCATTTTATTATATTTCAATAGTTCTCAAACTGCCACAGTTCTCCTCCAACCTCCCTCTTCTTCACTAAATATTGCTTCAGCTTCTCCCAGTCTGTGTTAAACTGTCCTGGGTCAAGGTTTCTCAGTTTTCTTGTCATTTTGTCCATTTCCGCCATATACAGCAATTTGTATATCCAGTCCTCGATTGTTGGTACTTCTTGTACTTTCCATTTTTGCGCATACAAAAGTCTGGCCGCTGCTGTCATGTAAAATAGCAATGTCCTGTGTTGAACTGGAATACCCTCCATTCCCAAATTCAGTAGCAGAAGTTCTGGGTTCTTATTAATTTGAAATTGTAAAATCTCACTTATTACTCTTATTATTTCCCCCCAGTACTGTCTTGCTACCTCGCACGTCCACCACATATGGTACAGGGATCCCTCATGTTTTTTACACTTCCAGCATTTATTAGACGTATTCAAATTCCCTAAAGCTATCTTCTTTGGTGTCATGTACCAACGATAAATCATTTTATAAATGTTCTCTTTAATATTAATACATGTTGTAATCTTCATTGTATTCTTCCACAGGTATTCCCACACCTCCATTGTTATTTCTTTATTAAAATTTATGGCCCACTTCACCATTTGCACTTTAACGATTTCCTCTTCAGTATACCATTTCAGCAATACTTTGTATACCTTAGAAATTTCCTTCTTGTCTTCTTGTAGAAGTATCTGCTCTAGTTCCGAATTCTCCATTCTTATCCCTCCCTTTACACAGTCCGAATTATAAAGATCTCTGATCTGTCTATACTGGAACCAATCATAATTTAGAGATAACTCATCCTGCGTCTTTATTTTAAGTTTAGAAAATTCTATTCGTGTTATCTCCTTATATGTTAAGCACTGTTGCTCATTATCGACAGTTCTCGGATCTATTACCTCGTATGGAACCACCCACAGGGGGGTTCCTTCTTGTAAATAGTCTCTATACTTCTTCCAGGTTGTATATAGGCTTCTCCGTATGTAATGATGTAAGAACATAGAGTCCGTTTTTAATTTATCATACCATAAATATGCGTGCCATCCGAATGTTTTTTTATATCCTTCTAGGGCCAGTAGTTTCCGATTCTTCAACGTCATCCAGTCTTTCATCCACACTAAACAAATTGCATCGTGGTAAAGTCTTAGATTGGGCAGTTGCATTCCGCCTCTTTCTTTTGCATCTTGTAAAACTTTCATTTTCACTCGAGGCTTCTTGCCTGCCCAAACAAAGTCTGAAATTTTCCTTTGCCATTTTTCAAACTGCTTGGAGTCTCGAATAATTGGTATTGTCTGTAGCAAAAACATTACTCTTGGTAACGCATTCATCTTAACTACTGCAATCCTTCCCAACCATGACAGATTCAGTCTATTCCATTTGATCAAATCGCGCTCTATCTGAGTCCATAATTTTTCATAATTGTTCTTGAATAGATCTATATTCTTTGCAGTCAGTTCAATTCCCAAATATTTCACCTTACTTGTTACTTCACAGTCTGTTATTTCCGTTAACAATTGTTGTTTTTGCTTAGTCATATTTTTGCATAATATCTTTGACTTCTTTTTGTTGATATAGAACCCTGCCAAATCTCCAAACTCCTTAATCTTCCCTATTACTTTTGGCATGTTCTCCGTTGGATCTTCCACAATTAACATTATATCGTCCGCAAATGCTCTAACCTTATATAAAAAGTCTTTTATTTTTATTCCACGAATTTCTTCATCTTGTCGTATTTGTATCATCAAAATCTCCAACACCAAAATGAACAACAGCGGAGACAACGGGCAACCTTGTCTTGTTCCTTTACCTATAATCAGTTTCTTAGTAACCTCATCATTCACCACAATTGCTGCATTCTGGTCTCTATATATTTCTTTCACGGCTCTTATGAACCTTTCTCCCATTTGTAGCTTTTCCATAGTGGCAAACATAAAGTCCCAGTTCAAATTGTCAAATGCTTTTTCAGCATCAACAAAGAAGAAACCAACCTCTTTATCACAACGCTTATCGTAGTATTCAATAGCGTTTATCACTGTCCTTAAATTGTCTCTGATCTGTCTATTTGGCAAGAAACCGGCTTGTTCCTCCTCGATGACTTCCGAAAGCCATCCCTTCACTCTTTCCGCCAGTATCTTCGCAAAGATTTTATAGTCATTATTGAGTAACGATATAGGTCTGTAATTTTTCACGTTAGTCAGGTCTTGCCCCTCTTTAGGGATCAATGATATATTAGCTTCATTCCAAGTATCTAGGATCCGTTGATCCTTTAAAACACCATTGATCACCTCTTTTAGGAATGGTACCAGCTCATTGGCCATTACCTTATAAAATTTAGCTGTAAGTCCATCTGGCCCTGGCGCCTTTCCCAGATTTGTTGATTGTATTGCCTTTCTTATTTCCTCATCCGATACTTCATTATTCAGTTTATTTCTCCAAGCTTCCGAAATTACTGGTAGCTTCATTTTCTCCAAATATGTCACTATTGCATCTTTGTTCACCTCTTTCTTATTATACAATTTAGCATAAAATTTGTAAAAGACTCTACTAATGGCTGTCTGTTCCAAATGCGTTTTGTTATCTTCACAGATTTTATTTATTGTTTTCTTCTCTTTTCTCTTTTTTAATTGCCATGCCAAATATTTCCCAGGTTTATTAGCACCTTCAAACGCCTTCTGGTTCAATCTTTTAAGATTCCACTCCAATTCTTTGTTGTTCATTGCTGTCAACTGCTCTTGAAGTATTTTAATGTCCTGGTAAATTTTCTTTTTCCCTGGTCTTTTCTTTAACTGTACTTCTTTGGCTTTTATTTTCTCCATAACCTCCTGTCTCTTCTCCTCCTTCTTTTTTCTGACTCTTCCGTTTAAGTCCATTAGTATGCCCCTAATTACTGCCTTGTAAGTGTCCCAAACCTTATTGGTTGGTACTTCTCTATTCATGTTGTATTGTATGAAGAAGTTTGTCTCTCTTCTCAACATTTCCATATTCTCTCCCTCTATTAACAAGTCCTCATTTATTCTCCATCCTTTCCTTTTACTCCTTTTCCCCAACTTCCACATAATTGGATTATGATCTGAGCCAACCATCGGCATTATTTCCACCTCTTTAGTCCATATCGCTAAGTCTTTTGAGGCCCAGATCATATCAATTCTCGATAATGTAGAGTGTCTTGCGGAGAAAAACGTGAATTGTCTACTTTTAGGATTTTGTCTTCTCCATACATCTTCTAAGGTTTCTTGTTGTATCAGTTCAAAAAACACCTTTGGTAGTAGTCCTCTTTTCTTTTGTGCAGTTGTTGATTTTTTATCTAATTCCAGATCTGTCACTCCATTGAAATCTCCAGCAAAAATTATCTGATCATATGAAAGTTCATCTAGTTGCTTCCTCAAGTCCTCAAAGAAGCTTTCTTTTGCTCCATTAGGAGCATAAATTCCAATTACCAGCACTCTCTTTAAGTTCCATATACATTCCACTGCTAAAAATCTGGCTTCCACATCTTTCATTACAAGCTTTGGCTGTAGCTCCTCCTTTATATACAACACCACTCCTCTTTTTTTTTTGTTAGAGGCCGCTACAAAATCATCACCCAATTTTCTTAATTTTAAATACTTTACATCCTGTTTTCGAATATGAGTCTCTTGCAAGCATACAATATCACATTTTTGTTTTAATAGCCAGTGGAAAATGCTTTTTCTCTTGTTTGGTGAGTTAAGTCCATTTACATTCCAAGATAAGACTTTACACTCCATAGTCATTATCTTATTGCTGGTAAGTCCTTTTCATTGTCCCTTATAAACCGCTCCATCTCTCGTTCAGATCTGATACGCTTTTTTACTCCTCCAAATTCAAAGGACACTCCTTCTGGTAATTCCCATCTGTACCTTATTTTCATGTCCTTCAAAATCTGGATTAAAGCTTTATATTTTTTCCGGTCTAATAACACCGATCTGGGTATTTCCTTCATGATGATAATCATCTTGCCATCGATTTCCAATGGATCTTGGAACTGTTTAGTCACAATCTTCTCTTTCATGTTTCGGGTCGTAAACTGCACAATCACGTCTCTTGGTAATTTCCTCTGGGTCGCAATTCTTGAATTTACACGGTATACCACGTCTAGGATAGCCACAACTTCCTCCTCCTCCTTTCCCAGGTAATCAGCTAACACCTCAGTAATCTGTTCTTGTGCTGTCTTTCCTTCCACTTCCGGCAAACCGCGAAATCTCAGCTGCTTCTCCACATGCTTACTTTCCGCAACCGCCATTCTTCCCCTCATCAGCCTCATCTCTGCTTGTTGCGTGTCAGCTAAATTCTCCACCGCGCCTTCCACTGCCTTAACTCTCTGCTGTGTTCCTTGCAACTCATTTTGCATTGTTTCCATACCTTTTTTCACTTCTGAAAGCTTGCTTTTCACAGTCTGTTTAACCTCTTTAATCAGCTCCGGTTTCATGTCCTTGAGTTCTTTTATCACTTCTAAAAGTTTTTTATCCAAATTCTCTATTGCCGATTGCCACTCTTTTTTCGACATCGTGGGGCTTGCTTTAGCTCGCTCCCACGAGTCCGCTCTCTTCCTTAACTCCGTGGCGTTAAATTCAATGTCCTTTTAATTTAAATGTCCCGGTCTTCTCAAACAAAAACTTTTTAGAAATCCAAAATGTCGGGCGTCTTTTCTCTATGGTTCCTCTATGATTTTGTAATCCAAAATGGCTTGCTTCCGCTTCTGCTGAAGTCGCAGTTCTCACCCTTTCAAAGATGGCGATTCCCTTCTTCCTGCCCTCCAACAGGGACCGCTTCTCTCCAGCAACTCTATTGTTGTTATGCACTTCCTGTTTCCCAACTTCCCACAGCAGCTCTCGCGATGGTAAAGTTTTCTCACAGCTCCATAACCGCAAGTATTCAAAACAATAGTCCTATTTCTCCGATAACTTCTTTAAACTTAGTCCTTTTTCTAATACAACTCTTGCCGAGTCTTCCCCTCCTTATAGTTAGTCTGTTGCAGTTTGAAAATCTACTTTTATTCTTCTTTACTTTTAACAATCTGTCCCGTATCAGAAGATAGTGATCTTTACCTTCTCATTCACTTTCCTTGGGTTGTAATCACTGTTTCAATCTTAGTTTCCCCTCCACTCTTCTCTCCCCTGTTGAAGCTTGGGTATGTAGGTCTTATGCCAACCGCATTGGCCCCGAAACTGCCGCAGAGATCTTTGCCGACCTGTCACAGGGTGGGACCTCAAGGGTCGGTGGGAGATCCGTTGCGCAGGACCCCCCCTCGCCCGAGATCAACGCACCCTGAGGTCTTGAGCGTTCTTTGCCTGCTCTCCGCCTGAGAGCAGTCGGCCGCGGGCTAAATTTCCCCCGCCGGCCACTTAAAACCGCATTGGCCCCAAAACTGCCGCAGAGATCTTTGCCGACCTGTCACAGGGTGGGACCTCAAGGGTCGGTGGGAGATCCATTGCACAGGACCCTCCCTCGCCCGAGATCAACGCGCCCTGAGGTCTTGAGCGTTCTTTGCCTGCTCTCCGCCTGAGAGCAGTCGGCCGCGGGCTAAATTTCCCCCGCCGGCCACTTAAAACGGCAGTCCGGTCAGCTCCGCAAGTGGAGCTGCATCAGACCTCCATGAATCCCAAACCGGAAGTCCCAATGGGAATGTGTTTCTGATTGACATCAACAAAAACATGAGTAAAAAAATGGGGGTGTATGCAGAAAATACCAAAAATGAATAAAAACCAATAGTGCATATGAAATGCATATGCAGAGGATGATTGCAGAGGATCCTATATCCAGATGGGGAGAGTTGGCTACTTTGAATCACCCCATATCCCTTTAAACTTGATGTCATTAGTAGAGATGGGTATGAACTGAAAAAATCTTGAACCACGTGGTTCGTGGTTTGTCAAATTTCACGAACCACAAACTCATGAACCTGCCCCTGGTTCGCGAAATGGTTTGTTTGGTTCATGAAAACATCACATCCAGGTCAGAAAATCATCACATCCAGGTCAGCAGAAGTTCACTTCCAGGCCAGCAGAAGTTCACTTCCGGGTCAGCAGAAGGTCTGCAGGAAGTCCATCCCCTGTTGCCTAAGAAACTGATTGGCACCAGGCTGTCTGCAGTGACGAACCAAAAAAATGAACCAAACGAACCAGCCTGAAAGTTGATGGTGGTTCATCAGAAATGGAATCTGATGAACCGTGGTTCCCGAACCACGAACCGGCTTGGTTCGTGCTTAATTTTGGTTCATATTTTGGTTCGTGCCCATCTCTAGCCATTAGTAGCTGAAGGAAGATTTATTTTCTAAGAAAATTTCCTGTTCTAAAAGAAACCTCCCTCTCCTTTTTTTAAATGGAACTTGTCATGTCATAAATTAAAAGCCAGATTTTTTAAAAGGTGAGACCAACAGTACCATCTTAAGCAGACTTACAACCTTCAAAGCCCATTGAAGTCAATGGGCTTAGGAAGGTGCAACACTGCTTAGGATGGCACTGTAAAAATACTTTTGGAGGGGAGGTACCTCCACTAGTCCCATCTTGGTAACAATTCTGTAGCCATGATAGCTAAATGGAATCTGGATTGGTAGGGAATGGTAGCAGGATTTTCTCAATTGTGGCATCTAGGAATAATCATAAGGAGGTCATCTAGAACCTACACTGTTCAGGTGCTATGTATTTATTTTCTCATCACTTCCCTGACTAATCTTTGCATTTCCTGCAAATATTTTACTGTTTTTATCTTTTTTATCTTAATTTTATTAGAAATTCTTTTACTTGATTTTCTTTGTATTTTGTAGGCTCTCTGAAATTCTTATTAATGAGCTGTATGATTCTTATTAATGAGCTGTATGTTTTCTATTACAGACCAACATGGCTACCTACCTGAAACTACCTTTGAAAAATGTATTTGGAATGGTAGGATATAAATATAATATCAAACTAGCGAACAGCAATTTTTAAGAACGCTTATGTCTGTTGAGTATCACCAGGATAAATATGGTCATTTGAATGCTCTCATAGAGCACTATCTTCAAGGTAAACATTTTGACTTATTAGCTAATTTACTGTTATACCATAAGTGCTCTGACTCAAAGATTCTCCATCTCTACTACCATTTTCAGCTCACACTAATAGAAAATTATCAACAAGTGACTGTCCATAAGACACAATTATAAACTTCAAACTGAGATTATGAACGCAAGATTTCCTTTTCTCATGTTTCCATTTCACCTGGTTATATTTATAAAAATCAGTATGTTCATGCTAAACTGACTGACACATTCAAGTGTGCAAAAACATCTACTAGGAAGATTTGAATACTATGCAATGAGCAAATGGGGAAAGAGGCTCAAAACATCAATTGAACATTACACTATAAGCATTTCTATCCCACATCTAAACATATTTGTCAAAACTAAATCTCATTGACTACCCACTGACAAACACATTCCTAATAAATGTGTTTAGATTCTCTCTCTCTCTCCTCGTCTTTGTTTCTTTCACCCACCACAAACTGCAAATAAGGCTACCTGCATAGTATACATAAAACCAATAAGAGAAACCTCCACCGGAGACTGCAACAGTGATTCAATATATACTTTATAGATTTTATATAAACAAAGTGCAAATGCTATATGTGCAAATTACAATATATGTGCAAATCTATATATCACTTTCATAGTATAAACTATTTTTAACAACGAACTATTAACAGACCACATTGAAGGTAAGCATTGCCATCATCACAATATTTTCTACAAGATTTTTCCTTTTTAGGGTCCAACAACCAGCTCCTGACAGACCATATTGAAGGTAAGTGTTGCTTAACAGTATCGTCCAAATAGTTAAATAAGTTCTCTTTTTCTCATTTTTTGCAGACATAAAGATAAAATGATTAAATATCTCATGTCAAGTGAAGACTGGTCCAAAAGGAAAAATTATTGAAGGTAAGTGTTGCTTAAGAGTAGACATGGGCACAAACTGAAAAAAAAAATTGAACCACCTGATACATGGTTCGTTGCTGTTCCACGAACCACAAACCATGAACTTCCATGAACTTTTGTCAGTTCACGAACCGATTCGTGGTTCGTAGTTCATGGAATTCAAATGCCCGGTGCCAGCTTCTGAAGCCGGTGTGAGGTGTTTGAAGCTGACAATCGGGTGAAGCCAGTGTGGGGCATGTGAAACTGACAGCCCTGTTCTCCTGTCCCCTGAGTAACAAGAGAACGGGGCTGTCAGCTTCACTAACCCCGCACCAGCTTCAGCCCATCGGTTGAACTCAGTGCAGGGTGAGTGAAACTGTTGTGGTGTCACCTGAGTGGCAGGAGAACGGGGCTGTCAACTTCACTCACACCGCACCAGCTTCAGCACATTGGCTGAACCCGGTATGGGGTCTGTCAATCTGACAGCTCTTATTCTCCTCCCACTCGAGTGGCATGAGAACAGGGCTGTCAGTTTCACTCACCCCGTGCTGGATTCAGCAGATGGGCTGAAACCTGTGGGGTGAGTGAAGCTGACAGCCCTGTTCTCCTGTCCCCCAAGTGGCAGGAGAACAGGGCTGTCAGTTGGACAGACCCCTGTACCAGGTTCAGCCCATGGGCTGAACCAGCCCATGGGCTGAACCAGCACAGGATGAGTGACAGCTTCATGCTCCTGCCACCCAAGTGGGAGGAGAATGAGAGCTGACGGTTTGACAGACTGTAATGATTTCAAGTAAATGTGTGCATGTATCTTTAAATGCTTGGTGTGAGATAGGTGAAGAGTGGGGTTGAAAGAGAGGGATGAGTGAGTGATATGATTGGCTCATGACTGAGAATGTCGGCAGAGTGAATTTAATATTTTAATATTAAATTTTAATATTAAAGTTTAATATTTCTGTGAATAAGAGTCAGGGAAAGAGAGGCTAACAGTGTGCTGCCTGAGTAACTTTAAGCACGTCTGTGGGAGAAATATTGAGCCAGAGAAAGAGGCTAACTGTGTGTGAAGCCTTAGAAGAGATCTGTGTGAATGAGTTTAAATGAAGTAACTTTAAGAACCGAGAACTACTTTATGAAACCGATACGCTTCTTGAAAAAATAAAAGTTTATTTTGTTTTTATTATATCCCAGAGTAGCTGTCATTGCTATATCCCATTCTTATCCTCAGGGCCACATATAACCACGAAGGAGCCTGACGCTTAGGCACATTACAAAAGGGAAAACTTAAATAAAATATCTTGGAATATAATATTCCTGGTGGCAGCAAACTATCCAGAGGGTGTTAAGGGAAAGATTAAAAGCAAAATCTCCCCGAGAGAAGCAAGGGTTTTAACACAGACCCTGTGCCGGGTTCAGCCCATGGGCTGAAGCTGGTGCAGGGTGTGTGAAACTGACAGCCCCCCTTCTCCTGCTGCTCACTGGCAGCAGGAGAACTGGGCTGTCAGTTTCACAGAACCCTCCACAGCGCCAGCCTGTCTGGGGTCACACACATCTCACTAACGTGATGAACTAGGCCAAAAAGTCATGGGGTTCATGGAAAACACGTCCCCATGAACCACATTTTCCCAATCCATGAACCAGCCCGGTTCATGCATTTTTTTTGGTTCATATTGCAGTTCGTGCCCACCTCTACTTAACAGTATAGTCCAAATAGTTAAATCAGTTATCTTTTTCTCTTTTTTTGCAGACATAAAGATACAGTGACAAAATATCCCATGTCAAGTGAAGACTGTGGTCCAAAAGGAAAAATGGCCAATGGGCATGCCAGCTATTTGTTCAACCCATTTCGGGGTTCTTCTTCATGTACTGTATAATATACTTTAAAAGCTGTCCATTTCTAAAATACATAATGTTCATGCAATTGTACATGCCTGATACCAATAAAACTTAATAAATATTAATAAAATATATCAAAAACCATCTACTCACTCTTTTTTTATATACAAAAGTTCCTGCATCATGTTGGTTGAAGGCTATTGGTCTGGAGCCTCCACATGCAAGTGTTACACTCTTTAAAGGGAACACTGCTTGAATAATTGTTGAAGTCTATGGTGGATGTTTCTCCTGTTGGTTTTCTCTCTCACTCACCAAGCAAGGAGAAAGTTAAAAGGAAACATGGCAACATGACAGAGAGATATAAAAACGATGGCTGCTTTACTTAAAAGAAACTAGAGCACTGCTTTTTGAAGAACAGAAGAATGTAGTAGCACCTGAGGCAGCTAGAATGCACCATTTTTATTATTTCTTTCACTGGACACAATCAATTTGGAGGAAAGGATAATGGTCAAAATATGACTGATTTCACAAAAGAGTAGGGCATTTTCAAGGAAGATGGTCGAGGCAAAACCCCTCATTTTCATAGCGTTCCAGTTTCTTAAGCTGCAAGAAACTGGAAATACATTGTTGAGGAACTGAGCATTCCTCTGAAGAATGTGGACTTGAATGTATTTGTGTATTTCCTGACCAACTTGGCTAATGACCAGAGCATGCTTCATTTCCATGAACTTTCCACACTTGTTGCAAATAGTCACCTTTTAAAACTTTTAACAAGGTCACTTTCCTAGGAAATGTTTTAACAAAAACTGGGTAGAGATTTCTTTGAAATCTTCCATCAAAGCAATGTATACATGTATTAAGGCTACCAAGGTTGATAAGCATTATTATGAAAACCAGCTGCCTGTGCTATATTTCTGATTATATTTACAAAAGGAGGAAAGTAAATCTCAGAAGTTTTAGGAAATATTAGCCTATTAAAAAAAATCCATAGAGCACTGACCATTTCTGTGTTATGGAAGGAATATGCATTTGAAGAATTAAAGATATTCACGGCACATGAGACATTTTATACATATAATTACACCCACAAACACACACATACGTATAAACAAATAAAATAGGGAGCATTCATTTGATATTATGGTGAAATTAACCAGTGGAGAGAAAAAAATCACGTGTCTCTGTGTGTGTAGCATTTGTTTTTATAAATGTGCAAATAATCCTGAAAATGGGTACATTTCAGGGCATATTTTAAAAATCTATTTATATACTTAAAATCTGTCCTTCCTTTCCACCAAAGCTCTGGGTGACTTACAATAAAACAGACAAAATCAAACTTCCACATTATGGTCTAACAAAATTCATAACATATAAATCATTGGTGAGCACAACCAAATTCAACAATATAATTAAAATATAATTTAAATTCTCAGGCTCTCAAGGAAAGCCCTTTCAAAAAGGTGGGAAAATACAAGCAAACAGCAACAGTATGTGCCATTTATGGTGGGGGGCGCACAGTTCCAAGGAGGAACTGAACATTGATTCATATAGGAAAAATGGTCCTTCAGATATTTCGGACCATGAAAGACTTTATAGGGAGGCAGCAGCACCTTGAATGGACCTTGGACATAAATTGGCAACCATTATAGCTGTTTTAATATTGGATTAATATGAGCATAGCAACTGGTTTCAATCAACAGATAAGCCATCATGTTCTGCATTTACTGACACTTCTGAAAGCACCCTTACATAGAAGAGGAATGTGTTACAATAACCTACTCTGACATAAATCATAAATCGTACAAATATAAATCAAGATGGCCACACCAGTTGGGTTCAGAAGACAATTTGTACATAAAATGAAAAGTAAAGAAAGTGCTTCTACAAATCACTGACCAGTTAATGTAAGCTTAACGTAAACTGGCAGCTGGAGGAACCCTATTGTCTATTTCTGTCTGGGCTTGGAGGGTAGCAGACTAATCCCTCAGGGTGGTAATTCTGAAGCCCTGGAGTAGGGATATAGTATTGGTTATTAGGGGTGTGCACCGAAAAAAATTCATTATAATTTCTGATCTGAACTCCAAGGGGGAGGGCATTTTTACCCTATTTCCATGTAGGGGTTCACAAGCCAAATCGGTGTGTTTTTTTCTTTGATATTATTACTTTCAATGGAAATGTATTCAAGGGTATGGGCAGGTGTTTAAAGAGATAATGGCACCAAATTTGCACAAAACACGGTGCTCTTCTAATCTAAAGACCAGCTAAGGTTGCTCAAGCAAAGGAGGTTGATTTTACCACCCCCTGAAGTAGGTTCCTTTCTGCACAGTCACACTTCTCTCTAATTCTGGCATCCTAATAGAACTGCAGATGACCATTGGCACTCTAAAAAACCCTGTTTGTATTAATTTCATTATCCTACTCTTACAGTGACTGACTGACAATAAAAATCTTTTATATTTCTGCTGAAAACTTAATTTCCCATGTTTCATTGTTGTAGTCTGTTCAACAAATTAGAGAGGGAGATGGGTAGATTTTCCATTATTTCCTATGGGGAACTTCTGGGGGAGGGGCAGGCTCTGAGATACTTGAGAATGTGTTTGATGTAGTGGTTAATAACAGTGGGACTCTAATCTCGAGAACCAGGTTTGATTCCTCACTCCTCCACTTAAAGACAGCTGGGTGACCTTGGGTCAGTCATAGTTCTTCTAGAGCTCTCTCAGCTGCACCCACCTTACAGGGTGATTGTTGTTCTGGGGATAATAATAACATACTTTGTAAACCACTTTGAGTGGGCATTAAATTGTGCTGAAGGGTGGCATATAAATCGAATGTTACTATTATGTTATTTTTTTTCAAATGACACCAAAATTGCATGGGAGCAACTACTACTTGTCCATGAAAGACCATCCAAGATTCAAGCAAATTGCACCCAAGTTCTACAGCCACTGGTTCCTTGAGGGTTTATACTTTATGGGGAAATTTGTACAAAGCAGGGGGAGGAGGAGAAGGCAACTCTTGGTAGCTTGTGTTAGGCTGTGATTGGCTGGGAGTACTCTGTCCTTCTCCCTCGCAGAGATCTGATTGGAAGAAAGAAATGCCAAAGTCAAAGAAATACATATACTTATCCTGCATGGCTGGTAAGCATCAGAACTTGAAAGAAGAAATTAGAGGCAGGTGTTCTGTGATTCCGAAGTATCTTGGATTGATGTTACCATTCTGGAAAATTGTAATGATTATAAACAATGATTTCCATCTATATCTTCAGCTCAGGAATTTCATTATACACATCTCCTATTGGCTATCTTCCAGCATGTGTGTTGCTCCCTCTAGGATCAACATGGTACACAGGGTGGGAAGGTATGGCAGTGGGAGGAGCTTTGGTGCAGGAAGACATGCAGGGAGACATAACGGAGCTTGCTTCATATCTAATCTTCATACCATTCTTCAAATTGTGAGTAGAGAGGTTCTCTCAGGTGGCTCCACTTTGACTTTGGTGTTGTGCAATTCCAGGAATGAGAAAAGATAAGATCTCAACAATATCTGACCTCTTGCATGTGGTACAGGTCAACCTGGCTTGCTTGACTGAAACTTGGCTGGATGACTCTGATGTGTTGACACAACTAATACCAGCTGGGTATAAAGTCCTGTACCAACTTTGAACTGGAAAATGGGAGTGGGGTTAGAATTCCTTTTCTACTAGTGTTTTTCTATCACTAGGTCTGACAGAGGAACTGTCAGACTTGGGGATTTCAACATATATGGCAATGCTATCTTTCTGGGTCAGATTCAGGACTTCACGGCTACCATGACAACTATGGGTCTGTTGAGATTGTAATGTTCCCAAAACATGAAAAAGGACATACATTGGAGATTCTTGTCTGTACTGAGTGGCTTGCCAGGGATCTGATTGGGGGACGGAGGTTCAGCCCTTCGTATGGTCAGATCTCTATCATTTGAAGGCACAGCTGAGATGGCTGCCTCCTCCTTGCAGGGGCTGTGGACAGATTTAGATGGCCTGCCTTGGAGATAAATGGATCCTGTTGCTTTCCAGTCATCTCTGGGGGATTTTGAGAGCCTCCCTGGTGACACTGTTGAGGCCTTTGCAGCTGCATAGAATAATGGGTTGGTTAGAGCCATAAACTGAGTTGTTCCTTGGTGCCCTCTTCTATGCTCAGTGAGGCCCCTGGCTCCTTGATTTCCCTGGGAGTTAGGTGATATGAAGTGGACTGAAAGATAACTAGAGTGATGCTGGAAGATGCTAGAGTAATTGAGGATGTATCAGACAAACCATGCCATAGAGACCATTTGCAGGCCTATGAGGTGGCAGTAGTCAAAGCGGAGAAGACTTTCTTATCTGCCACCATTGCATTAGCAGAATCTTGTCCAGCTCAATTGTTTAAAGTGGTCTGTGATAATACCTAAGTCAGCCCCGGCCAGAGATTGAAATTCAGCTCCCAACTGTGATGTTTTGCAAGGTTTTCTGGAGACAAAAACTCTCTCATCCATTTCAACTTGGAGGCCAAATTGAGAGCAGAACCAGTACCTGGAGTGCCATATGACCTTGCTTGTTCTTTTTTTGTTATGATAGTTTCAGATTGATCCTGCCTATGGATGTTTGCTGACAGTGTCCTGGAGAGTGTGAAGGTCCTGCCAGTCTCCAATTCACCTTTCCTAGGGAAGGTAATATAGTGTATAGTGTCAGAGCAGTTCCTGGATGAATATATGCCCTTGACCCATTTCAACCTGGTTTCAGGCCTTGGTTTGGTACCAAGACAGCTTTAGTTGCACTGGTGGATGATCTTCTCTTAAAGTTGCACAGGGGACAATCATCTCTGCTGATACTGTCAGATCTTTCAGTGGCCTTTGACACAATTGACCACTCCATTCTTATCAACCAGGTTGAACATGGAGTTGATGTTAAGAAAAATAGTTCCACCCTTCAGTGGTTTTACTCTTTTCTGTCTGACTGGACACAAAGAGTCTCCTCTGGAGGTGCAGAATATATATGTTTTAAGGCTGTGGCCATGTGGCTAAGGAAGAACAAACTGAAGCTGAATCCAAACAAGACAGAAGTAATGCTATTTGGAAATGCTGATATTCTAGAAGGATTGAATCCACTTTTCCTAGATGGAGACTACTTGCACACATGCTGTATAATGCACTTTGAATCCACTTCAAATGCATTTTGCAATTGATTTTTACTGTGTGAAATTGAAAAGACCACTTGCAAACAATCTCTAAACTGAACTGAAACTGTATTGAAAGTGCATCATTCAGCACATGTGAAAGTAGATGGAGTGAAGTTGGCCTTTTCAGAGCAAGTTAAGAGCTTGGGGGTGCTCATGAGTCTTGTCTTGCTCTTTCAAAAGCAGGTTGGCATGGTGGCCAGGAGTAGAGATGGGCACGAACAGCAATACAAACTAAAAAATGCCACGAACAGTCCAATCAGCTGTTCGTGAACAAACTGTTCATGAGGCCCCATTCTAAACGAACATGTGGTCATTGCAGGCCTCATTCGTTGCTGTTCGTCAAGCCAGACAATCTGGAACCTGCAATCAATTCCCTTGGCAACCGGAGGCAGGGACTGCCTGAACTCCTGCTGTTGCCCGGGAAACCCCAATCTAAGCCCAATTTAGCTTGATAGGCAGGTCTTCCTTTCAAGTGTCGAGCTCCAAATTTGTTACAAGGAGGCAAAGAGCAGGGGGGAGGGGAGCTCCCAGTTCTGGTTTTGCAGACAGTGAGGGAGAGACAGTTGCTGTTGGTATTTTGAGAGAGAGACAGGGAGAGTGCATTGGAGCTTGAATTTTCTTTGTGTGTGGTGGGATAGGGATCTACCTCTTCAAGTTCCAGGGCTGCTGCCAGGCTCTGGGCCAAGCTATTATTTATTACTGGTACCTTTCCTGCTGCCTGCTCAAGTAGGGTTTCTGGGAGTGGTGCGGTAGGGATCTTGATGGCTGGAGGAGAGCCTGCTGGCCCCCACGAACAACGAACATGTTTGTGAACAGGTCATGTTCGTCAATGTTCATTGTTCGTTGTTCGTGAATGGCAATGAACAACGAACACCATGTTCATGCCCATGTCTAGCCAGGAACACCTTCTATCAGCTGCATTTTGTGTGCCAACTCTTTCATCTAGACTAAGCTGATCTGGCTATGTTGATCCATGCTTCTGTAACCTCACAGTTGGATTACTTCAACATGTTGTATGGGACTGCCCATGAAGACAACTCAGAAACAATAACTGGTTCAGAATGTGGCAGCCCAACTGATAGGGGCTAGCCTTTGGGAACATATATTGCCATTTTGACAAAGCTGCTGGTCTGCTTCTGAGTTCAATTCCAGCTTCTGGTTATGACCTTTAAAGCCTTCCATGACTTGGAAACTACATATTTGAAGGGCCATCTCATTACATATGTCCCTATGTGCCAACTACAGTCCTCAGTCAGCCATTTATGGCTATCACATCACTCAGTGGCGCATCTGGCAATGACCCAAGCCCAGGCCTTCTTCAACATGCCCCTGCACAGTACTGTAGTCTTCCTGAAAAGGTGAGGGGAGTCCCCTCCTTGGAGATCTTCAGGACACACTGCAAGGACTTTTGAGAGGGTGTGAATGGGAGAGACTTGGGGTTTGTTATTTTATTTTGGTTTTCATTGGAAATGTGTTTCACTGTTATTTTAAGATACCTTGAATCATGTGGAAAGGTGTATAAATGTTTTAATAAATAAAAAAGTGCCAGTTTGCCAGCTATTCCATGCTTGTGCAGAATTATGGAATAAACATAAACCTGACTATAATCCATACATTTGGGGGGGGGGAGTAATGTATCCCCAGAAAGGTCTATTGTCAGTATGCCCATTATCAAGCACACATTCTGCATTTGTGCAGGCTCAGGCTTTTTCTGTTGTTGCTCCTTTGCTGTGGTACAGCCTCCTGCAACAGATCAAGTGGGAGTTCTACCTGCCTAGCTATCCAGAAAGGTTCTAAGAGTTATTTCAGAAAACTGTGACAGTAGCTCGAACTTATGCAGAGAAAATACCCTCCTAGAGGAGCATAGGTGTTTCTAGATTAGTTTTTAATATAGTTTTAATGTATTGCATGTCTGCTTTATGGTTAATTTTTATCCTATAGTTTTTATATTGTTGATACCCAACTGTTGTCCTAAGTTATAGATATTTTAAATAAATAATTTACTTCATTTATACTCCACCCTTCTCCATAATGTGGACCCAAGCAGCTTATATCATTCTCCTTTCCTCCACTGTATCTTCATAACAACCCTGTGAGGTAGGTTAGGCTGAGAGTGTGCCACTTCCCTAAGATGACCCAGCAAGTTTCAACTGCAGAGTGGAGATTTGAACCTTGGTCTCCTAGATCCAAGTTCAGCACTCTGACCACAGCATCTCATAGCCTTCCAACGTGTTTGTTTTCTCAGCCTCATGAGGATGCTAGACTGGTGACTGGCTGATTGCAAAAGTTGTGATGTATTTTTCTAAACAGACAGAAATAGCAAGACACTTTCTCAATTATACATCCATAAAGCTAGTGGGTCAAACATTTGGCAAGCATTACGCTAAGCTTGCATGAGAAGCCATCAAGAGTCTCTTGACCTTTTCCTTTTTATTTGTGTTAAAGTGCTTAATGCAACAAAGTGTTTGTGCTCTCCTCAACTCAACAGCCTTGCAACTCCTGGAAGAGAGAGCAAGAACCAATTTCCCCCTACTTCATTTTATATTTGTTCCACTGGTTAGATAGGTTTATGTTGTGAAATTACAGTGTACTGTTTGTAATTACAAATAATTCATATGATATTTAACAGAGCAATCCTAAGAGGATGGGGGAAATGCTCAGGGAGCTGACTAGCCTTATGCCAACCTTTCTCACACTTACATCAACAAAAGCCCGCGTTATTCTGGTGCACCTCTCTGGTGCCTCCCCATCAGGCTGGTGTGCCAGTGACGGCCCACTGTAGCTATCTGCCTGTTTGGCTGTAAAATCTTGGGCTGATATGGGAGTGGGCCGGAGGAAGGATGCTCCAGGAGCCAGACTGGAAACACAGTATGAACAAAGTGGGGTCTCCAAGTTGGATTGCCACCTGCATGAATGGAAAAAGAGGAATGTGCTGAATTGGCAAAGGGTGCAGCCTCAGCATCAGCAAAGTATGCAGTGTGCTAGGAAGAAACATAGCTCCTTGCCAGGGGGGTGCCAGGAGACCCCACTGAGGCAGCAAGGTTACAAGGTTATCTACCTCACTCGGGAGCATGCAGCACTAAGGATGGCTCACCCTGCATCCGCAACTTGGCAACGTGTGTCCTGGGACCCCGTTAATGATTTGCAGTTTAATAAAGTCTGAGTTGTTCCACAAATCTTTCCCTGTTGCTTGTATGCAGATCACTCTAGCTCCATGCCCCAACTCCTCTTCCCATTTATCACCTCCCCACTTCCTTCACACATCCCAGAGGGTGGATTCTGGCTCAGGGGTGATAATGCTGGAGTGGCTCTGGTAGGTTTTTCAGGTGACACTGGACCTTTGTTTTGTTCTGTGGCCCAACAGAACCTGGGAGGCTGTGTTGAATAGTGTGTATTCAGCGTGACTGCACCAGCTTTAGGAGGATCCACAAAGAGTCCACACCTTGTTTATTTAGTAAAGGTGTATAATACAATTTATTTATAGGTGGATAAAGAGCAATATATACAGGTTACAGTCCAGAGAGACAAAGTGCTTAGCCTACACCTGGACTCGAAAGAAGCCCCTACCATACTGTACATAGTAGCTATTTATACATGTAGACACCCAATCAGATGCATGCATGAATTTAGCTGAGTCATTCACTTCATGGTCTCCTGACTCTTAACTTAACCATCTGACTCTCTGTCACCTGATGTGTCTACCTGTCATACTGATCGTTCTGATCTAAAGCCTCTGCACACTGGCTTTTGACACTTGCTTAGCTCCCCACCCCTCTTCTTTTCCCTCACACACTCTGCAGGGGGGTGGGGTTTACTTGAAGCGTTGTCCAAGATTGTGTGCAGTTGTTTTAGAAAGGGGGGAGGTCTCCCATAGTATTGATATCACCTGATAAGCCACACAGTTAGTGCATGAAGGGGGCATGCTACTGTGATGGTTACAGCTGCAGGAGAGTTGCGGAGCTGCATCCTGTCCAAATGATGGATCTCTGGGATGTCCGATCAGCTAGGCTATCCTGATCCTCCTTTTGCCATGGGGGGGGGGGTCAGACCCAGGGCTTTGGCCTTCCTCTCCCTTCTGCCCATGTAATGTTTAAACCAGAAGCCCCAGCCAACTATCTCAGTGCCTTCCAGTGAGTCATGCCAATCTGTGTGATATTCTCTGGCTGGCCCCATTTTGCAGGTGCTGAGATTGCAGGTGCTGAGATCAGTCCCTTTGCCTTTCTGTTCTTATTTTTATTGGGGAAGGGGGGTGTTTGCCAATGGGTGGCACTTTTGCTGCCAGTCTGGGCCTAACAAACAATGTGGTGGGTGCCCTGTCTGCCACTCGGGTGGGTGTCCTCTCTGAGCTGGGGAGGGGGGCTCTGAAGCCAAGTACCTCTGTCAGGGACCCATAGTTGCGGGGTCTTTCCACTCTGTCCACTGGCTGCCTGGGAAGGGAGTGGCATTGAGAGGCAGTGGCTGCTTTCATTGCTGATGATTGGCTTCACCTGAAGCTGCTGTGTGATTGGTGGATGCTGCTGGTGTTTCTATGGAGACTGTACAGCTTACTCTGCTGTCTGTGCCCAGCCAGGTTTGCCAACTGGTGTTTTTCACTGCAGAAAGTCCTTAGGGAGTAGAATAGCTCCACGGAACTTATGCAGGAATCTGTATGCCTCTGCACCAGTCCCCTTAGGATTGCACTGTAAGTGTATTACATTATTCATTTATATATGTAATGTGTAATAGCCCTGAAAAAATGAATACATTTTTATTAGAAAAGTCAGTACAAGGGAGAACTGAAAACAAACCAGGATTTTTTTATTCAAAAGTTGAGGGATGTGAAATTCAAAATCATCCCTGCTGGTCAAACTTTAGTTCATTTTGGAAATGTGCAAGATGGGAGTAAATGAATCAGCAGTTTGTTAGGCCTGGCAGTCCACAGAGCAAAATTAACAAAATGAAACACGAAGAATAAAAAAAAAATCAATACTAAAACTATTCATAAAGCCATACAATTTAAAATGAAAAGGCTGCATCAAATATCAATTTTAAAAGCACAGTGTTAACATTTTAACAATTAAAGAGTTGTGTCAGAGTAGGTTCTAATTTAACAAAAATTCATTCATGACGAAATGTATTTTTGAAATAGAATAATCTTAACCCATGTGAGAAATCTGACAGTGAGATGAACTTCTTGAGGATGAGCCTTCCTTATAAGGATGTTCATATACCAGCCACTTCAGATTGTGGTGGGATCACCAGCTGTAAACCAGGAAGTTAATTCAGCGATCTCTGATAGTTTGCATCAATTTGACCTATTGTGGCTTTTTAAAGAGCTGCTGCCACTCTTTACTTTCATGGTACAACGCAATTGGATTAAACACGAGTGTTATCATGTAGCCTGATAGCTCCCTGTCATCTCTGCCCAAGGCATTGCTGCTGCGTACAGCTTCACTCCACAGCCAAAACAGCATAACAGTCATCAAGCATATAAACTGCTGGTTAAGCAACATTTTTTAAAAAATGATATGCTATTACTTTCCGTATTCCATACCAATGTAATAGCTATTGATCTGTTGGGAATGGGTGGATTTTTGTGAGAAATTTTGCAAAGCACAGTGAGCATCCCCCCCCCCCCGGTCTGTTTTCATGTCTTAAGACACAGAATTATAAATAATAATAATAATAATAATAATAATAATAATTCAATTGTACAGCATAGACTCATAGAATCATAGAGTTGGAAGATACCTCCAGGGTCATCTAGTCCAACCCCTGGCACAATGCAGGAAAACGGCTCTCCTGGCAGGAAGCAAGGCTGTCAAAGCCGGGGAACACACTTTGCCCTCCCTGGAAGAAGGGAGAGATGGAGCTTTCCCAGTCATCTGGGGTTTTGCTGGGGAGGTGGAGCCAACAGCCTGTGAAGGTGGCTCCACCTGCCTCAGCTGCAGTCGCCGCCAAGTTCTCGGCCCACCCTCCTCACCCTGTATTGGTGCAGGATTAGCCCACTGCTGTTACCAGAGTCAGGTAGGAATTTTTTCTCCTCAGTTTCCCAAATTGGCTCTGGGAAGTGGGTTTTTTTCTGCCTGCCTTGCACCTTACAGTGGTTGGGGTAACTGGGGCTAGGTGGTGCCCGCTAGTTCTGTCATGGGCAGGATAGAGTTTGGGGAAAGGGAGCAGGCTGGTGAACCCCCTTGGCACTTCCCTATTGATGGGGAAGAGGGGTCTGCCAGGAGCGGCTGGTACTGCTTGTGACGGCTGCCAGCGTGGGGGCAGACTGCCTAGGGGGAACCCCACATGCAAATCCTTCCCTCACTGCTGTTTGGCTGAGGCAGAGGAGTTTGAAAGGGGGGAACCCAACTGCCTTGCCGGCCGGGTTTTACCCATCCGGATGGAGGGCTCGCACCCAGGGCTTTGGGGCTTACCCAGACAGATTAAGGCGGAGGTCCACGTGAGACCCCATGACTTGACCTGTACCGCTAGTCAGCCCTTGCTGCAGTTATTTGAGTTGTTTAAGGTTGAGGTTAATTTAATAAAGTGACCCTTAGATCCAAGCTTGTGTCTATCTCTTCATTCCAACTAGGGGGGCAAACTCACAACTACCTTCCCCCACACCCCCAGTGACCCCTGCTCCATATCAAGAAGCAAGAGACACAGGGGTCATAGTAAAAAGCATAGTAAGAAGTGTCCAAAAGGAGGCGGGTGGGGGGATGTGAAAGCTACACACATCATGTTGGCACACTATCCTTTTAATGGAAGATGGACTGTTTCAGGAAAAAAAAACCTTCCTCACGCTTGCTACTAGGCAACCATTTGCATCCTGAGCAAGAATTACTCTGATTAGCAACTAAAAGCCAACAAATACAGCTAGTACTCAGCCACAAACCTGTTTGCAAGGCAGTGTACTAGCTGTGCCTCCAAACCAAACAAATCTGATGAGATCACCCTGATTACAGCTGTCAAACCAAGTAAATTTGATTGTTGAATAAACTTACCATAAAATTTACATTTTACCATGATATTTGCATCTCTCTTATTTCTATAGACTTCATACAATCGTTCAGAAAAACTCATCCTGGGAATCCATTCTCTTTGCACCCATCACCATAATCACATAAAGCATGGTTCCCATGGAGGAGTTAAGATCATGGTACATGGCGGGAGAGGATTAAGGCCATCCTTTGGGTACCTTAGTCCAAGACAAACTTAAGACTTTAAAAATCTTCCAAAACATTTTGAATTGTTCCAGGAAACAAGTTGGTAACAAATTAAACTAAACATTGCACTGAACGTATGGGTTCCTCATAAAATGCATCTCACAGATGCATTTCAAGCTAATTTTCCATGATGTTATTATAGTATATTTTGAAGATTTTGCTAGAGTTGTTATTTCGTTTTCCAATTTTTTTTAAATACGACATTTGGTTCCTCCTATTCTCTTTTCCTTTGTCAAAAAAGGAATTCTTTTGGTTTTTTATTAATTTATCTTTTAATTTTTTTAAACCATGTGTAGATTTCCTCACCTGTGGATTTCTGCCTCCTGTTGTTCCCCTGTAATATGATACAAAGGGTAAAAGTCTGATGCAGCAAGAGTATGTTCGGACAAGCCCTGGCTTATGGTTGATTGTTTACTTTACTTTACTTTAATTGAATTTTTATACCGCCCATCTCCCGAAGGACTCAGGGAGGTGTACAGCAAAAATAAAACATACAAATATAAAACAATAAGAGAATAAAATATAAACATATTAAATAGTTTAACTCAGAAACAGGACAACTCAATTAAAACACATTTAGGCCAGCCCCGCTTGTTGGAATAATAATGTCTTAAGGGCACGGCGAAAGGTATGTAGGTCAGGGACCATACGTATCTCCGGGGGCAATTCATTCCAGAGGGCAGGTGCCCTAACAGAGAAGGCTCTCCCCCTGGGGGTCACCAGCCGACATTGTTTGACCGACAGCACCCTGAGGAGGCCCTCTCTGTGGGAGCGTACCAGCCTGTGGGAGGCTATCGGTAGCAGCAGGCGGTCTCGTAGATACCTAGGCCCTAAGCCATGGAACTCTCTAAAGATGGTAATCAGCACCTTGAAGCGCACCCGGAAGACCACCGGAAGCCAATGTAGCTCGCACAGGAGAGGTGTTACATGGGCGCGCTGTGTCGCTCCCATAATCAACTGTGCAGCCGCATTCTGCACTAATTGCAGCCTCCAGGAGGTCCTCAAGGGGAGCCCCATATAGAGAGCGTTACAGTAGTCCAGACAGGAGGAAACGAGGGCATGGGTGACTGTGCGCAAGGTGTCCCGATCCAGAAAGGGATGCAACTGGTGAACCAGGCAAACCTGATAAAAAGCCCCCCTGGCCACGGCCGACACATGATCTTCTAACGACAGCAGCACATCCAGGAGGACACCCAAGTTGCGAACCCTCTCTATGGGGGCCAAAATCTCGCCCCCGATAGTCAGAGATGGAACCAGCTGGCTATAATGGGGCGCCGGAAACCACAGCCACTCAGTCTTGGAAGGGTTGAGTCTGAGCCTGCTTCTCCCCATCCACATCCGCATGGCCTCCAGGCACCAGGACATCACGTTAAGGGCATCATTGGGGTGATCCAGGGTAGAGATGTACAACTGAGTGTCATCAGCATACTGATGGTACTTTACCCCAAAACCACGGATGATCTCACCCAGCAGCTTCACATAGATGTTAAACAGAAGGGGCGAGAGGACCGACCCCTGTGGCACCGCACGAGTGAAGTGCCTCCGGGTCAACCTGTGCCCCCCTGTCAGCACAAACTGTGAGCGGTCAGAGAGGAAGGAGGAGAACCATCGCAACACAGTGCCCCCCACTCCCAGCCCCTCCAACCGCCGCAGCATGATACCATGGTCAATGGTGTCAAAAGCCGCTGAGAGGTCTAATAGGACCAGGACAGAGGAGCAACCCCTTTCCTGAGCCCTCCAGAGATCATCAACCAATGCGACCGATGCCGTTTCCGTACTGTGCCCAGGCCTGAAGCCCGACTGATACGGATCCAGATAGACATCTTCCTCCAGGTGCTGGGGAAGTTGTTGCGGCACCACACTCTCAACAACCTTCACCACAAAACGAAGGTTGGAGACTGGACGATAGTTTGCTAATACAGCCGGATCCAGGGAAGGCTTCTTGAGGAGGGGCCTCACCAACGCCTCTTTTAGGGGCGTTGGGAAGAAACCCTCTCACAAAGAAGCGTTAATAATTCCCTGGAGCCAGCCTCGTGTGACCTCCCGGGAGGCCACCACCAGCCAGGAGGGACACGGGTCCAATAAACAAGTAGCAGCACTAAGCCTACCCAGTATCCTGTCCATGTCCTCAGGAGTCACAGGGTCAAACTCTTCCCAGATGACATTCTCAAGACCCACCTCTGTCCCCCCATCTATACCCACCCAGTCAGAATCCAGACCCTCCCGAATCTGAGCGATCTTGTTGTGCAGATATTGGACAAAATCCTCAGCCCTGCCCTGCAAAGGGTCTTCCCACTTTCCCTGGTGAAGTAGGGAGCGGGTCACCCTAAACAGGGAGGCCGGGCGATTATCTGTGGACGCGATCAAAGCAGAAAAATAATTGGATTTCGCCGCCTTTATCGCCCCTAGGTAGGTCTTAATATAAGACTGTACCAGTGTCCGGTCAGAATCGGAACGGCTGGCCCTCCAACCACTCTCTAGGTGTCTTTTCTGGCGTTTCATCTCCCTCAGCTCCTCAGAGAACCAGGGGGCCACTCGGGATCGGCACCGGGTCAGAGGCTGCAAAGGCACGACACGGTCCAAAGCCCCAGCGGCCGCCCTATCTCAGGCAGCCACCAGCTCTTCAACTGGGGCATGAGCCAGTGCCTCGGGTAATGGCCCAAGCTCCATCAGGAACCTATCCGGGTCCATCAGGCACTTGGGGAGGAACCACCTGGTCAGCTCCGCCTCCCTGCGGTGGGGGGTAGCTAAACGGCAGTCCAGTCGAAGGAGTGAATGATCTGACCATGACAAGGGTTCAATGACTAACTCCCCTGTTCCTAGGTCATTCAACCACTGGCCAGAGACAAAAAATCAAATCCAAAGTGTGCCCCCCAGTTTGGGTAGGGCCCTGAACCAATTGGGTCAGGTCCATGGCTGTCATAGAGGCCATGAACTCCCGAGCCGCCTCCGACACTTCGCCAACAGATGGCAGGTTGAAATCCCCCATGACCACCAGCCTAGGGGTATCAACCGCCACCCCGGCTATCACATCAAGCAGCTCAGTCATGGCCGCCGCTACGCAGCAGGGAGCCAGGTACACAATTAGCAGGCCCATCTGCACCCCACAGCCCCACTTCACAAGTAGGGACTCACATCCGGCTATCTGAGGCACATCGGACTCCCTTGGACAAAGACTTTCCCTTATAACAACCGCCACTCCCCCACCCCTACCCTGAGCCCTCAGCTGATCAAATGCATGGAAGCCTGGCGGGCACATTTCAACGAGGGGAGCCCCCCCTCCCGGCTCAGCCAGGTCTCCGTAATACCCGCCAGGTCCACTCCCCCCTCCTGAACAAGATCATGAATGAGGGGAGCTTTATTTACCACAGACCTTCCATTGCATAGCATCAGTCGAGGGCCCAGACCCCAAGGGTCTGTGCAACCTAGGGAACGAGAAAAACATTGGGGGACGGAGCGTGCAATCTCTCGCAGACAGCAGCCGCGCGCTCCCAAAACATGATATGGCCCCCTGCCGCCACCATATCTTTAATGTCTCACCTTGTTCTTAATTTTTCAGCTTTACTTGTAGTATATGAATGAATGAATGAATGAATGAATGAATGAATGAATGAATGAATGAATGAATGAATGAATGAATGGAGTAAGTAAATAAATCACTTCTTAGAGATCTAAATTGAATCTTCCTCTTCATGAAACAGGGAATTGATTTGTAAATGACTCAAATTCCTAAAAAGAGGAATATAAACATATTGCTGAATTTCAGAGAGAAATTCAGCAAAGAGGAATTAAGAGAATTCCACTTAGCTACACAAGATTTTGCTACCTTTTTGCTACCCTTTTATATGGTGGAGTGTTTAAGCACAGGATTATCTACTCTGCAGACTAAAATCCAACATTAACTTGTTCCCTTACAGTTCTAAACAAATTTATAGGGAAGAAATATGTGGTATTTAGTTACTGGCTAAGATTAGGGTCAGAGTAGAAATGTGCAACTAGTTCTAGAAGGATATAAATAAAGCTAACAATATAAAATTAAATTACTGTAATTGCTTTTAATTAGCCGTTAATCACTTTATGGTAATAACATTTCTTCTGTTAGAATTTAAGAAATAATTTTGCTGATAGTGCATGAGATCAGTGTGTTCTTCTACAGCTGCCTTTGCTCTAGTGAACTAACTATAGATTAGTAGAGTGTTTGTAAATTGAGAAGAAATATGGGCTCAATATTTCAGTTCCAAGAACTTTCTGCATGGAAGCCCAAAGGGCATAAGAATTATAAACATATCATAACCACTGCAACTATCTGAGTAAATATATCAACCATTTGTATTACTTACAAAATATAACTAATATTTCCCCTAAACTAGTAAGCCACTAATGTGATTGGTGTAAAAACACTTTCAAAAGAAAGACTTACTAGTCTTAGAAAAAGGGGGGGGGAGGGAAAGGGGGGGGAATATAGATATTAAGGTCTTAATAGATACATGTTATTTGTAAAATATGCTCACCTAATAAAAATATTTTAAAAAAGAAAGAAAGAAAGACTTACTAGCATGTGCTGATTCAGTATTAGGCAGGTTCATGTTGCGGCGGTTGGCCAGTGGTCTCCTGAGCATTTGTGCCGGTGGCTTCCTGAGCACTTGGGGGATCATGGCAGAAGTATATGTATTAATGACGTTTGTTTCACTTGCAGGCATGGCATCAGCCGCCATGGCGGGGTTGACGCAGAAGGCTGCGGCGATTGGCCTGTGGCCTCCTGAGCATGGGTGCCGGTGGCCTTATGAGCATTTGGGGGGTCATGTCAGAAGCAAATGAATTAACGCTGTTTGTTCCACACACAGGCATGGCACCAGCGGCCGTGGCGGGGTTGCCTGCAGACTGCAGCAGTGATTGACCAGTGGCGGCCTGAGCATTGTGGGTCCCGTCAGGAGTGAAGTCATTCACGCGTTATGCTAATCACAGATGTGCCATCCCCCTGGGCACGACGGCAAATGACAGACGGTGCCATCTAGATGAGCAGCGCAGCAAGAGCTTGGAGCCAGGAGGAGGTGGTGGGCCCCCTTGGGCGTCCCAGTGGAGATGCCCAGGGCTATTTGAGCCGGTCACCTGCGGGGGCCAGGAAGGAATTTTTCCTACAAGGGGCAAGATTGGCCGGGGCCCCTTGGGATTTTTGCCTTCCTCTGGTCATCTACGTCGGGGACCCTTGGGGAGAGAAGTGGCCCCAACTTTGTTGGTTGCAGCAGTTGGAGCTTTGGCGGGAGTCAGGCCTCCGGCTCTCCTCCAGTGGCGGGTTTGTAGCATTGGGCCAGATCCCAATAGGGTGAGTGGGCCAGGGGTCTGCTCACCCCGACAGATTGGAAGGAGAAGACCGCCTGGCATGTGCTGGCGGGGGATGACACTTGCTGTGTTGGGCCAGCACAGGACTGGCAGAAGATGCATCAGTCGGCAGGATAGCCCTCCGATGCCAATGGGGATCCATGCCCAGATACTGGGCCAATGCTCCATCTAGCTGTAATCAATAAAGTTGTGGCCATTTTCTAACCCAAGACAGGTGTCATGTGAGTCATTTGAGCTGGAACGCAGACTGACATAACACATAGGTGACAACAAATGTATTATCAAATGCAGCACTTTGGACACAATCAATCCTAACAGTCTTCTCCCACTGAACAGGACCAGTTCAGTTATTTAGAGCTCAGTTGGAACCATAAGCAGTTTTTGGAACCACTGTGACTTATTGGTTAAATATTTTATGGATCAAATTGTTTCCATTCCTCCTGACTTGGATTTTATAACTGATGCTCTAGTTTTATTTGGGGTCATGGATGGCTAGGTCACATCATTAAATTATATACGCAGGAAATATGCTTCCCTTAAGGCCTTGTGAAATGCTCACAAACAAAATAATATTGATATCATGAACTTTGATGAACACCACATGTTAAGACTTAAAAATGAAATAAAACAAAATAGGGTGCTTATTTGTAATTGTCCACCCAGATGGAATGAAGAGGCAGACATGAGTGTTGGGAACTAAGGGCCAATTTTATTTGGCAACAACATAACATTAACATAATACAGCAAGGGCCTAACTAGAGGTACAAGTCAAGCCCTGGGGTCACCTTGTACCTCCACCTTGACCTGCCTGGATGAGTTCTTCTGACCTGGGAATGACCCATTCAAGCAAATGGCTGGGACCTGGCTGACCAGGCATGTGGAACCTCCACCAAGCCTATAGCTCCCCAGCCATCAAACATGAGGGGTCATACTTTTACAGGGGGTCCCATGTGGCAGCCTGTCCTCTCAGCTGGCAGCCATAAAACAATACCAGTGATCCTGACAGACCTCGACTCCCCCTCAAATGGGGACTTGACTAGGGTGTTCATTGGCTTGCTCATTTCTCCCTGCCAGGGAAAAAAAACTATTTACAGCTCCACCACAAAGCCAATTACCATGACCCACATAACGAATGAAAGGTAGATAAAAAACTCTGCACTCCATCAGCCAATTGATATACGGAGAAAAAATTCCTACCTGGCCCTGTTAACCAGTGTCCAGCTAAACCTGCACTACTGTAGGGCAGGTGGGTGGGCTGAGAATGAGGCAACTGCTGCACCCAGATCCCCAGTGGAGGAAGAGATGCACTTGGCTAGGGAGAGCACACTGCATCTCTGCATCTCTTCTTCCACTGGGGAGGCAAATAATGGCCCCCTGCTCAAAGCAGCTTTGCTGCTAGCTGGGAGGCCCTAATTACGAACTGACTAATTTGCTCATTGTTTATTTATAGCAATAGGTTCCTGAGTGGAATGTAATGACAACAGGTCTATAGGTGAGGTGGTAAGTAGGTCTGCCATCGGGCTTTGTGAGAATGCATATTCATGAAACAATAGCAACTGCTCCGTACTGTTTGAATACTTAAAAATAACCCAACAAACAGGCTTGAATGGTACATAAACAGTGAACTGTTCAACAGATTAGGCTCCCTCTTTATGAATGGAAAACAGATGGTGTGTATGTTATAGTATCTCTAGGGAAAACACTATCTGGCCACAGTTATTCAGTGAAAGTCACGTACGTACTTTATTGCAAAACATTGAACGGACCCTGAAATTGTTTAGAAACACCAACTGGTCCACATGGCTGTTGACTAAGGCATGATAGATAGATCATATCATGCCAACATTTAAACATTTTACCTAATTGCCTGAAAACATTCCCTGAAAACGATTAAAGGTAATAGTTTTGACTTATAAAACCCTGAATGTCCTGGATCAAGGCATTTGTAGGATTATCTTCTCCCATATGAATTTACCTGGAAATCAATATCTTCTTTGCAATACCTTTTCTAGGTACTCTTTCTTTTGAGGCAAGCAGGTCAAATATATAGTACGAGAGGTAATAAGTGAGCATTCTTGATGAAGTTGCTCTCATTTTGGAAATCAGTTCTCTAGCATATCATTATTATAATTTATGAACCAGACAAAGCCTCTACATTATACCTGATCTTTTACAATTAATTAGATTGATGGTTACAGCTGGATTTGGATCTGTTTGGTGATGTCACACTATTTGATTTTTCTCTGTGTGTGTTACGTGCCGTCAAGTCACCTCCGACCTATGCTGATCCTATCAATGAAAGACCACCAAAATGTCCTATCATTAACAGACTTGCTCAGAACCTGCAAACTGGAGGACATGACTTCTTTTATTGAGTCAAAACATCTTATTTTAGGTCCTTCCACTTTTCCTAGCATTATTAACTTTTCCAGAAAATCTTGTCTTCTCATGTGACCAAAATACGGTAGCCTCGGTTTTGTCATTTTAACTTCTAGGGAGAATTCAGGCTTGATTTGATCTAGTACCCACTTATTTTTCTTTTTGGCCATTCATGGTATCCACAAAACTCTCCTCCAGCACCACATTTTAAATGGATCAATTTTCTTCCTGTCAGCTTTCTTCACCATCCAACTTTCATATCCATGCATAGCAATGGGGAATACCGTAGTTTAGATTATCTTGATCTTGGTTCCCAGAGAAACATCTTTATCTTTAAGGTTCTTTTTTAGTTCCCTCACAACTGCTCATCTGAGTCTCAGATTGGAACTACAAGTGACAAAAGGCACAGGTTGGACACTTGTCAGCTTCCCTCAAGTTTTGATGAGAAATGTAGGCATCCTAGTCTTGCAGCTTGACTCTGACTGCTGTCCAATGGACTTTTCAACTGTCATTTGTCCAACATTCCGCCAAGCTGCCTACATTTCCCATCAAAACTTGAGGGAAGCTGACAAGTGTCCAACCTGTGCCTTTTGTCACTTGTAGTTCTGCTCTTACTGTACCCATGATGACTACCTTAACAAAACCTGTGATTTCCTATCCATTAACTATGTTTGCATAACTAGTACAGAGCAGAAGGACATTGTTGGCACATGAGGGCATATATCAGATTGGAGGATGAGCAGCTGTAAGAGCCAGAGACAGTGTAGTTGATGCCATTGGGTCCTGTAAGTGTATTCCCTGGGTAGATATACGGGCAGACCTCCAATCTGATATGTGCCCTCATGTGCCAACAATGTCCTTCTGCTCTGTACATTGGACAAACCAGCCAACCTCTACGCAAAAGAATAAATGGACACAAATCTGACCTTAGAAATGGAAACGTCCAAAAACCAGTGGGAGAACACTTCAATCTACCAGGACATTCCATCAAAGACTTAAAGGTCGCTGTGGTTCAACAGAAACCTTTCAAAAACAAAATCCAACGGGAGGCTGCTGAATTGGAATTCATATGCAAATTTGACTCTGTCAAGCTGGGACTGAATAGAGACTATGAATGGTTATCACATTATCACAGGTAACAGATTTCCTTCACAGCGGCGTGGTCTGGGGGAGCCCAGTGGCGCCTGGTATGGGCTTTTGGGGACAACAGTTCTCTTTGTCAGATGCAGCTGGCAGGGAGAGCTGTGGTTATCGAAGGCTTATACTACATAGGAATTGGATGCTTTTACTGCTCCAACTAACACGGCAAACTGACTCCACACCAAAAGGAGATGTTTACATTTTCTAGCAAAGGAATGTTTTGGTTGCCTCCCCGCTAATTGCATCTTGTCCCCTTCTGATATATGTCCCTTCTCTCCCCTCTCCCTCCTCCTCTTCTGTATTTGACCAGTTGGTATCATGCATCTGATGAAGAGAACTTGATTCTCGAAAGCTTATGCTACAATAAAATTGGTTAGTCTTAAAGGTGCTACTGGACTCTTTTTGATTTTGCTACTACAGACTAACACGGCTAACTCCTCTGGATCTTTGACCATATATAGTAAGAATCTTTGCTGTACAAGGAAGAATGTTGCCATTTTACAAGTTAAATAAAAATGAAGTGAAAGGAATACATTATTTCAATGCATTTCTCCAATGGAATTAATCTGTATTTCAGGATTTGATCAAGCATTGCTTTACAAGTGGTGGAAGAAAATAGACAGCTGGCTTTCAGGGCTAGGGTAAACAACACAATTTGTTAGATATAAAGCAAAACCTGCATAATAATGATATATTTACTCCACAACCAAATGATTTTATGTATTAAATGGCTTGGCTATCATAGTTTCCTCCAACAGAATCCTGAAAATTGCAACTTGGAGAGGCTTGTAGTGCCATTTGAATGGCAAACCACCTTTGTTTGTCTCTTGCCTTGATCCTCTATGGGGGAGTCACCCTAAGTTTGTTGTGTCTTGATGGCATTTTACACACACACATTGCCCTTCTAAGCAGAGTTAAGTTCAATGAGCTTAAGAGGGTGTACCTGTGTTTAGGATAACATTGCTAGAATACTTTCACATAACAGTATTACCTGTGCTCATTTGAAGAATTCAATGACAAGTTATATATTTAAGATTTTTTTTTTTAGTATAATCATGACTGGCAGTTAAATTCCTTACCTCCAGTTGTCTAAAAGGAATGCAAGGAACTCCTTATACCACTAAAGCAAATGGAATTGCACTACTAATTCCTAGCAACTGGGTTTCAGAGACACAGCAAAGAATAGTTTGCAGTGAGGAGTGTCACTAAATTCTTTGGCTGTAACTTTAAAAACTGTATGTTGAAAGTTTCAAATCCTTAAATCTCAGTCCTTGTCAAACAGCAGTCACCCTTGTGCAATCATTAGACCACCCTACTCATCAGGCAAGAAAGGAGACCTCTCAAGTCAATACTCTGAACACTAAATCCCCACAGGTTACCAGCAAAAAGTGATTTAGCACAGCTATTGCTATAATTGTGAGATACAGAGAAAATCGATGTTTAATGGCAAAGTCCCATATCTAAACTGTCAATGTTCTATTGTTATTGCCACTGGGCTTGAATTTAAAACATGTAAGAACAATATTGGCTAAAATGAATGTTCTTAAAGATTTATCTCTATTCAGGCTTCTTTCTGTTCATTTACACATCCTTCATTTCTTTAATATTTACTCATATATACACAAGTTAGATAATTCACTGCCTTTGGGTCTCTATTATGAAAAAGCACCACCAACACACCTGACTATCATATACCAGTATCAAAGTATTTCTTCCTACAAACACATACATATAAAATTATTTGCACAGTTATGCAATAACTTCATAGAATGTTAAAAGTTAGCTGTTCTCCTTGCTAGCTTATAGTAGTAAAAGTATACTACTGGGAATATTCTATCTATCAGATTGTTATCCCAACCTTCTTTCAATAAACTCAGATCAGAATACATGGTTCTCAGTTTTATCCTTACAATAATCCTATGAGATGTATTAGTATGCAAGAAGATGACCCACTTATTAACATAGGAACAATATATTGGAGATATTGTCAGTTCACACATCATTCCATGAAGTCTATAGAAAAATGTATACATGAATATACTGAAATGTATGCACCTATATATTTTTACTGGGATAGCTTTGCTGTAATTACTCTAAAATGTTACTTTAACACTGATTTATAGACCTGTCACTGACAATTCTGAAAAAGAAATTAAAGTGAACTTTGTTTTAACAAAATTTTGTTAAATTAAAAAATGTTAAGTTGACCATCAAAAAATGAGAATTTTTAGATTTGGTTATTTTAGTGTTGATGTTTATGGTTTATGTTTTTTCCCCTTCTCCTTTAATTCAATGTGCTTGTTTGAAATGATCTTTGACTACACACATGGGAAATGCTTTTATGCCTTTGTGAATTTTGAAATATTCTTTTGATGGAGGTTTTAAGGAATTTCAAGAGAAAATCACAAAGGTTTTGAGAACATACCAAGAGTTTTGTGAGGTTGCAAGAAGGATCCCAAAGTCCAAATTATATAAGTGGATTTTGTCCTCAATTAAATTTGAAAATTCTTCCTAATGTAAACCAGAATTCTGGAAAAGACTGGGGAGGTCATGATTTTCTCCACCACCATGTCTAGTTGTGCCCCAAGACAATTCTCTTGTAGATTCAGATAATTATTCATGTGATCTAATAATAAGAACAATATAAAAGCTTCAGTTACAAATCACAGAATACTTCATAAAAACTTCATTCCCAGTTTCAGAGATGACCTACAACATTCCATGAGTTCCCTCTTCTCATGGGAGTACACCACTAGTTTGATTAAGTGCACACAAGAGCAAGATTCCAGTGTTGTGTTTCAAACATCAAAATATTGTTCCAGTTCTTTCCAGATCTTGTACCCCAAGGCCTTGATCCTGATCTCATGTGCTTTTTTCAAGCACTTTCCACAGGCAGAATAAGAAACCTTAAGCTCAACTTCAAAAACTTTGGCTGCTTCCACTTGAGTGTACAAACATGCTCCTCCCCCCTCCCCACACAACACTGCAGTACTGAGCTGTAAGGGAGTGGGTAGGAACACATCCACGCAGCCTATTCTTGCGCCACTCTGTGATATGACAGCTGTCATAGCAGTTCCCCTGAACACCACTATAGTGCTTCTCTTTCCCTCTTGACCTGTACTATTGCTACAGCTCAGCAGAGGCAAGTAAAAAAAGGGCTAAAAGGGAGAGTGGAAGCAGCAATTATCTGTTCCATGCAACTTTGAAAGCAGAGCTTAGTCTTGCCCTGAGTGTTGAGGGAGTGGACACTGAAACAGAGAAAAATAGATAACAACAATTTGTGAGTTTCATGGTTATGCCACATATTACATGTTACCAGTGTTGGAGTTGCAGCTGAATTTTTGCTTGCCGGGAAGCTGCAACCAATACTGGGTCTCTGATGAAAGATGCTTTAGAATTACAGGTATTTCTTATAAAGAATGCGGAACCATTTGGCTTGAAAAAATACACACATCTCTGGGAACACTGCAATAAAAAGCCTGAATTGCATCCTGGAAAGGGGCAGTATGTGGTGGCAGATGGATGAGAAATGGACAAATTTTCTCCATTTGGTCAAGCTGTCAACATGGATCCAAGACTGATAGGATTTAATATCCCAGTCTGGAGCCCTAAAACCCACTAATGCAAAACCTGGAGGATTGGACAAGTAAGTAGCCAGCCTCCAACTTATGACTGGTCTCAACTTGGAGTTGAGTTAAAACGGTCAGCTTGTTCAGCAAAAGCAAGCCAGTGAGGGAGGAACTGGGGAATAAAAGCCTAATGCCATGACAATGCTAGACAGTTAAGTCCCTGCCTTTGAGCCCATTCAGTGGAGGATGAATACCAGGATAACAGTGATCACTATGTTAACTAGAAATTCCCATTTGCACCCCCCCCCAGTCGAAATAAAAGGCAGAAACAAGGTTGGGATAGAAACAAGGGCCACTTTATTAACTACAACATAACATACCCAGTCATTGTGGCAAGGGATCTAACTGTGGTACAGATCAAGCCCTGGTATTCCCCTGGACCTCCATCTTAATCTGTCTGGGTGAGCCCCCTCTGCCCCGGGGGTGTTCTATCCAATGGATGGCTGGGACCTGGTAGCTTGGCAAGTGGTTCCCCTTTAAAGCTCCAACTCCCCACCAACCATGAAGCCTGGGGGCAGCCCTGTCCAGGGGTCCCACCAGGCAATCTGCCCTCACAGCTGGCAGCCCTACAGCCTTACCAGCAGCTCCTGACAGACCCCAATTCCTGACTAATTGGAATATACCAAGGGGGTCTCTGACCCTCTCATTTTATCATATCCTGCCACTGCTAGGGCCAAGCCTCTGCTTAGGCCCTTGCACCCCACAGGTGGCTTATGGCCAACCTGAGCTCTTGCCGCAAATCATCCAGGAAAGTGTTATTACTTGTCACCAACAGGTGGACCCCATTGCTATGATAGAGGTCAGCCACCTCAGCCCTTATATTGGGATGTGGCAAATAAATACCCAAAGCCTCCCCTAATGCTTTCTCAGGGGCTCTGTTGGCCTTATGCCTCACCCTTTCAATGCCTGCTGGGTCCAAGGCTTCCTGTCACACTTGGTGTGGAAGTATTGCAGACTACATTATCAGGGTGTCATGGCATCACTTGGCAATAAGCTGCAATTCAGCCACTGCCTGTAAAGAGAGGGCCTTACCTTTTACCGGTCCAAGATCATTGCCACCAAGGTGGATGACCAGGATGTCCAGCTGCGGACTGCTCCTCCCACCAAAGAGCAGTAGCAGGAGATCTGGCCACCTCAGGCCCTGGTGGCCCTGCCATTCCACTGTGGGCTACTGGTTGAGGCCTATCTGAGACCCAATCTGCATCTTCTTTGTTTGGTGGGCTGCCCAAAAGACCATCCTGTGGCTGCATATAAGAACACTCATCCTCCCGCGGCGAACCACAGCACCTGAAAAGAAATTACTATCAGGGGGTGCATGTAAAACCATCCAAAGAATGTACAAGACCAGAAGGCAGCAGACCTCCAAAGCCCCACTTTCTGTATGGCTAGCCCTGGGTAACCCATCACTGCTGCCGTAGAAGCAGCCCCAATTGTAAAGGAGCGGGTCCCAAATTTTACTCCAGCCAATCCCAACTCAGCAAGTGCCTTTCCTGTAATTGCCCAGAAATAATATTTCGTCAGTGCTGAGCTGTCTGTATGGTGGCTCTACCCCCTCCTCTCACAAGGCTACATAGCCTCAAGTGGCTCTACCCCCTCCTCTCACAAGGCTACAAGCCTCAAGTGGCTCTACCCCCTCCTCTCACCAGGCTATATAGCACCGCAGGGTACTAATGGGGCACAAGCGCAGTCCTGCACAGTCCCTTTCTCCCACTAGTCAGTCTTAGACCACCACACCATGAGGTTCATCTTGTCCCCCACGAATTGAAGGTCTCGCATGGCCAGAACTATTGGAAAGGGACTGCGTGACTAGCTTGTTGACCCATAATGCCCCAAAGAAAGCAGTGAGGGCTTCTGCATGAAACAAGGCTGACTCTAACTCTTAATGACAGACTCTCACCCACTTAGGCCCCAGGCCTTGGACAACAGCTGGGGAAATGGGATGTCTATTGTCTCGTCACATGCCCCCTTCCTGGGACCAACCCTCTAGCATTTTCCTTAGCTGAAAATCACCAGTGGCTTCTACCAAACCCCTAGCCTTGCTGGCAAATGCTAAGGCTGCCAGCTGTCTCTTAATAGACTTTACCACCAAACCCTTACCTTTCTGTACCACGCAGAAATGCATAAGGTGGTTAACCGGGATAGGCCATACCTGTTGTAATCCTGCATCCCTGCTAAAGCCTGCAAACTGGTGCACTGCCCAATCATATGAACGCTGCATGCTGGGGGCAATTGCTAATTGTATGGCCCTTTCTGCCTCTAGCATCCAAGTTTCCACAGCTCCTGAGGCATCGCTGCTGGCAAAGCATCAGCCTCGGGGACAAACTGCCCAAACCGGCTCATCTGAAAGTGAGACAGAGCATCTGCCACACTATTGTCAACCCCTGGGACGTGCCTAGCCATAAACAGCATATTTAATCATAAACACTGCAGTGTTAGAGCCTGGACCAATCTCATAACCCTCATGAATCTGGATGAAAGGGATTGGAGGACATGCACCACTGCTTAGTTGTTGCACCAAAAGTGGACAGAGTGGTCTGCCAGTTCACTCCCTCAAAAATGTACCACCACCAAGATTGGAAATAACTCCAGAAAAGTAAGGTCCTTAGTCATCTCTCTTCTGGCCCAATGAGCTGGCCATTGCTCTGTGCACAAGTGCCCCCCAAAATAACCCCCCAAACCTATGGATCCGGTGGCATCTGAGGACACCTTCACATCTGCTTCCAACAGCAGGTCCTGCCTCCAGAAGAAGATCCCATTGTAATCCTGGAGAAAATCCTCCCAAACTTCCAGGTCTGCCCTCATACCCTCACTAATCTTGAGTCTGTGGTGAGGCAGCCTCAGGCCCCCTATAGTATCACACAGGTGTCTGAGAAACACCCTACCTGGTGCTACCACTCTACAGGAAAAATTCAAATGCCCAACCAGCTGCTGCAGGTTCCGTAAGGTAACTTCCACCTCTCCTTAAAATATGCCAGACTTTCCCGTGGCTCACTCAGCTTCTCAGCCAGCAATCGTGAAGTCTGCTGAACTGTGTCAAGCTCTATACCTAAAAACGTGAGGGCGGTGGCTGGTTCATCCATCTTTTCGTGGGCAAAAGGTACACACAACTCCTCAGCAAGACTAACAAATCCAGCCAATAATCAGGCACACTGTCCCCCACTTGCTGGACCCACGAAAAGGAAGTCATCCAGGTAGTGGGCCGTGTTGTGGCACTGAAGCCGAGACCACAATGCCCACTCCAGGAACGAGCTGAAATGCTCGAAGGTGGCACAGGAAATACAGAACTGCATTGGAAGGGCTCTATCCATATAAAATTGCCCTTTGAACGAAAAGCCGAGAAGTTCAAAATTATCTGGATGAACTGGCAAAAGGCGAAATGCAGACTTAATTTCACATTTGGCCATTTCAGTGCCAGCCCCACAACACCACACAATCCTGACCATTTGATCAAAGGATATGTACCTCACCGAGCATACGTGTTCAGGGATAGCATCATTCGTTGATCCACTCTTGGGGTAGGACGGATGATGGATGAGCCTGAATTCCCCCGCTGCTTTTTTCGGCACAACCCCCAACAGGGAAACTCTTAAACCAGGGACTGGAGGAGCAGAAAAAGGGCCCAGAACTCGACCCTCTGTGCACTTCATAATTATTTTATTCCGAACCACCTCCTTCATGCCAACAATTGAATGTAAATTGGTTGACATGAAGGGGGCCTGAGGGCCCTGGAACGGGATCCTAAAACCCAACTGAAAACTCTGCAACAAGAAATGTACATCATGGTGCTTGGAGTAGCCCAACAAGAGATGCTCAAGGACTTTCAGGTTTATCAAATGGGTCCCTTTTCTAGTCTAATACTGGGAGCCCCCTCTACCACCACCTCATGTGCCTCCCCTCCTGGACTGGCGGGGGCAAATTATGAAAGGGTGTGGGCCGCTATAGATGGGGCATTGGTGCTACGTGCTTTTCTGGAGCACACCCCTTGTGAGCTATAATCTCAGCACAGGAGATGGGGTTGAACCAGCTGTCCTGCAAGTACCTGGGTGCCCTGTACATTCTGGTTCCTCTGGTACCAGGTGTCCACTATCAGAGCGGTCACCCAAATTTGGCTTGGCCGGGGACATAATCTGCAACCATAGTTGCTGGTGAATATTATTCCACTGCCTCGCCGGATTAAGGGCAGCCCGCATATGGAATTCTTCATCATATAGGAGCCATGCTACACCATATGAAATCTGTATAGCCCCTGTAAATAATATCTATATATTGAAATAACGGGGCAGCTCTCCATGGCTGGGTTCTGGCAATCACCATTGCATAAATTAATATGCCAGGGAGCCGGTTATGCCAATTACGCTCAACCTTCCTCCTTTTAAAACTGTTCCTTGTCTCGATTGTCAAGGCCTTCTTTCTCCTTCTCCATTTCCCTGAAGAGGAGATTGAAGATGTAGACATATCCCCCCCCCCAAATCTTCTCCCTGGTAGCTGAGGTAAGGTGATCCCCAGGGGCACTGTAGTGCCCCCAAAAGGCAGGACCCCAAATGTGACAGATTAATAGTTAGGAGCCCCTGGAATGGAAAAACCCCAGGGGTAATAACCCCAAGGAGAAAACTGACCCATAGCAGGTTGAGTCTTGCCCTCATACCATGCTACTGGCCCAGTTGATACTGGTGCAGCTGAAGTAGTTGGTGACTCTCTGCTTTGGCTGGAACATGCTGGCCACGTTCAAGGCGACCATGCTGGATTAGAGCCCTGCAAATAAGGAGAGCTGCCTGGTACATGTGATGAGTGTGCTGGAATTGAGGGAATGGGGGCAGGGGCTTGTCTCCGCTGCACCCAAGGCCAAGAACCCACCACAAAGGTATGATTGACTTACCATCTCCTTCCGCCAGTTGCACTGCCAATGCTACCTGTCCCGACTTGGCTGACCAGCCCTGCACCACTGTGCTCTCTGTCTCTACCCCTGTCCTCTCAGCTGCTGTCATCACGCTACTAGGTTCTCCACTGCCTGTTGCACATGCCCCTTCAAGAGCAGAAAGTCTGTTAAGAATCTCCCTCTGAAAGGTCACCTCAGAGGTGGATCTAACTGACCGCAGCCACTTTGCCCCATGTGGGGTGGCAGGAACAACCCCCTTCACCTGTTCCAAGGCCATCAAATGGGCCATGATCTCCTGTCTGCTCTGGGCTTCATCCTCGGACGAGGACAGTGCAGGGGCTGACCTTTTGGGTGAGGGCCGCTGTGCCAGTCTCTTTACTGGCTGTTTGCCCTTAGACGGCCCTTTCCCAGGCATGATGCACTACAAGGGCACCTATACAAAATGGCCACCCCAAATTAACAAAATAGCTGCCCCCCCTTAGCAGGAGCATGGGTCTAACAGTTGCTGTATTTCAAATAGCCCAAGTTCCTAAATTGACCACCAGGGGGACATAGGATGAGCCCAACACTATGAATGAAGCCAGAGGGAAAACCACCAAATACACCTCTTAGGCCCCTGATGCAGCAGGACGGCCAACTTCCCAAGCCTGCACAGGACACCCTATCAAGGCTACAGACAAGGCCTTTAGCCTAGGCTCCTTGAGCCCCAGTTATGGCCTTTAGCCTCGAGGCCCAGCCGAGCCCTGGTTATAGCCTGTAAAGGGGCCACACAGTTACTTCGACAGGCCAGAGTCTGGCCCAGCCTGTTTTTGACAAAAAGGGGGGCATGATGCCTCTGAGGGGGGTGCGTGGGTTGAAAAGTGTGTGGGGGGGTGCTGCTGGATACCATGCAACCCCTGCCACTCCTTCCCACCACCGCTACTGCTGCACAGGCCTTCACCTCCCCCAAGGCCTGCCGACCCACCCTGGCCCCGCTACAGTGGTGGGTTAATGGGGCACTGAGGCCGAGCAATGGGGGGGGAGCCATTCAAGGCTGAAAGGCTGGGCAAGGGAACAAAAGCCCTTCAGGGCAGAAAGGCTGGGATGTGGTCCAACTAATGCAAAGGTGGCGCAGCGCAAATGCATCCACTTTCTGCTGCTGCCTGTTCCCCATGCCACTGCCTCTACTGCTGCCGACAGCCCCTCAGGTGAAAGGCTGGGATGTGTCCCACCAATGTTGAGGCAGTGTGGCATGGGTGCGCTCAATTCTCCTGCCACTGCTCCTTCCCAGCACTGCTGCCACTACTGCCACTCCTGGAGCCGGCTAGTGTCAGCACTGCTCCTTCAACTGCTGTCGCCCCATACTCTCCAGAGAGGAGAAAACATTCTCCTCTCTGCTCGAGCATGATGTGGCAACTGAAGACCAGAGGGGCAGATCCATCTTATAAGCCCTCGGCTCCACCCCCTGGCCAATGCCTGGATGCCCAGGAAGCTTTTTCTCATTCCGGGGTAGCAAACCTAGCCCCCAGCCTCAGCAGCCTGGCTTGCTGTCCAGGAGGGCTGTATTCTCAATGTTGGCTGTTCAGTAGGATTATGTTAGTTAACAAAATCATTTTCTAAAATGGTCTGACTGTGCTGAGAACTCATACCTATGTGGTTGGCTGTTCATAAATGCATATCCTATCTTTTGATCACTCAAAGGACTGAGAAGGTTGTGGGTAGCAGAAATGTTGCAGTTCTTTGAGTGGTGGTAGAAAGGGGACCTAAAAACCTCAGGAGGGTTGGAGAGGAATGGATTTCTCAAAAGGAATTGCGAATCACAATTCCTCACACACATAATACACTGAGGAACCAAATCCTTTCGAACGCTCACTGACTCAGAGAAAGAGATGGGGAGAGAGGGTGTGGCCCCATGACATAGTGTGATATTTCCAACATGTCTTTGCCTCACTCACACATTATATTTTAAAAATGTAGGCATGATTTTTTTAAAAAAAAGAATGCCATAAACAGTTGTCAGATTTTGCTGCAAAAACTCTCACGAAACAAGTTTTCCTTTTTTAAGAAAACACAGACTAACAGAGCAATCCTAAGCAGAGTTACACCGGTCTAAGCCCATTGAAATCAATGGGCTTAGACTGGTGTAACTCTGCTTAGGATTGCACCGTAAATCCTGTTAGATACTCCTGAGTTAAAACTAGTATATACTTGTTCTTGACTTCAGAATTGCCTTTCGGACATCCATGTTCAAAGGTAGGAACTCTCTGAATTAGAAAACAGTAATAATTTGTTTGAATCCCTATGCATAATACATTCTGCCAAAGATGAGCTTTCCAGCCGCTTCTCATCTTCCTACCGTGGCTCTGCAAAAATGTTATTAAATAAGCAATATTGAAGGTCTTATGGAAGGATGGTAAGCAAAGAAGAGTAAAGCCATGGCAAATGTATGAATGAAAGAAGTCCCTCACACTGAAGTCAGATGGCAGAGCAGAAGATTTATCTGGATCTTTATAAAATAACACTTCGTGTCATATAAAGAATATACTTTGCATATGTATGCATATGGCTTTATGTAGCAGTGTAAATGCTCAAAGTCATTTGGCAAGATAATGTCTTGAGTTAAAGGATTTTCAAACAGTTCGCAGCATGGCAAAAGGAAGAGGTAATCCTTACTTGTTTCCTGTGAGCACGTGCTGATTTCCACTATATAAATGAAGAGGGACATGGGCAATTAAATTTTGATGCTTCTGGGTCTACCACTAGTGAGTTTCTATGTCCACATTTTTTCCTACAGTTTTTCAATCTCATTTGAACTCTGAGACTTGCCTGTGTGCCTGCCAGCCTGGGTTTAATTACACTGAAACTCCATGTGTCTTCCCAATGCACACATATGCCACATTAATGAAATTGGGAATCACATTGTTTTTCCAGGTTCTCATCTGTTGACTAAAGAGCTGTGTGGGAAGAACAATTTACCTAAAAACAACCAAGGGCCATCTGTCATTGGCGTGCATACATAGAATAGGCTATCATTCCAAGAGAAATACAGGAAAAAGAGGAGCTGAAACAGCAGTCACACCATGCATACTTAATTTATAAAGAAATGCATAAGGGTTTGCTTGAATTTAGTAAAGGCACTATCCAAAAGGTCTGGAATGAGTAACAAAACCAAATTTGGTTCTGCTACGGTTGCTTTAAATAAAATCCTTTAGTACCTACCCTCTGAGTGTACAAGTAAAAAAAATATCCTTGGAATATAGACAGGACACATAGTAGCAGACAGAGAATGAAACAAGTGAACAATACAAGTTATAACCAAGATATCATCAATGCAGTTACTGGCAAAATCAGAACTGTTCTGCACAGAAATGAATACTAGAATGATCCTCTTCAATGGAAGATCTAGGCATAGAGCAGAGTTCACTGTGGGGAGGGGGATAGCTGTGAATTTCTTGCATTATGCTCTTGGGGTCCCTTCCAGCTCTATGTTTCTATGTTTTAATTCTTTTGGTTAGATAATTCCTGTGCCAGTTAAATTATCTGCTGTGTCACTATTTCCCTTTGTTGTTCTTCCTGCTCTCCTGCCATGCAACTAAAAAGCAGCCATTGAGTCACCAAAATTATGGTCACTTACAAATATTTCCAGGGCAGCCTGGGGGATGAGGGGGCACTAGTTCTGACTAAGTCCATTTATTCACGTGTAAAGTTGAAGAACTATTTATTTATTTTACAGAAGGAGAGTGCATGGATAAAAGGATGCAAATTCTGTTCAGCTTGCCAAATTTGGCAGGTTTTTCTTCCCAGCTTGTGCTGCAATCGAAAAAGGGCCATGGCTTAGTAGTGCAACATTTGCTTTGCATGTAAAACTTTCCAAGTTCAATAGCCAGTATCTCCAGCTAAAGGGACCTGGCAGTACATGATGCGAGGGACTGACTTAGAGTAAGGCCAGTTAATGTGTTCATGTTCATTTAAATTACCTCTAGAATGGCTACGCTTTCATCTTCCTGCCTTAAATATGGCAGAAAGGGTGGAGGGAGAGGATAGAATTCTCCACAATTTCATCCCATTTGAGTGGAAAACAGAAAAACTATATGCAAAATGTGTTTTCCTTTGACGCCAACCACTACCAAACAGAGAAACTAATTTGAACATACTGTACTGTAATTATATTAAAGCATCAGAGCTATTTTAAGCGAACAAGCCAAATATAAACAAAAACAGTAGATCTTCTAGTGGTACAGCTGAGAATTCTAACTCTCCAGCCATTTTATTGAAGCCTACTCAACCATCAGAAGGCAACAAGGTATCAGATATATTTAGCAAGATGTTTCTCCTTTGTTAAATGTATGACTATCAGAAATTTAGCAGGTGAGGGTTTTATTTCCTGCAGTAAATGTAGTTGTGGAAAAACTATTTTGCTTAATAGCTGGCTGGCAGGCAGCTTCTAAAAGTGCAAATCTTGTTACAGAAGCCTAAGATTTAATTGCTGAAAAAGTACTGTCCCTCACTCTGGATTTTTCTTTTCCTGAAACAAATGGTTACTTTAGCCACAGCAAATCTCTTCAGTGGATTGGGAAGGGAAGAAGAAAAGTCAGGCTTAAATTAAAGTTGGTACCATTTTATACAAACGACAGATGTGAGAAGGAAATACAGGAGATGCTTTGAACTTTGGCACTATGAAAAGCTATTTGGGTGATGCTACCGGCATCACCACATTACAAACAGAAACAGCTTTCAGCTACATAGGAATATATGAAATTTCTCTGAGGAACTTCACCAGTTATAATTTTACTTGCCTCAAAACAATCGCAGACATTTTGCCTGATGAGGAGCCACCAGTTTTACTTAGGACTAGTCTATAAAATATACTCACCATGGGAAGTTTTCACTTTTCAGTTTCACTGGCATGTTTGCTCATTTAGAAACATCAAAATGTGCATTTAGTTTGTTAATTAGTTAGCTTTGCAAACTCTGGAGTCCACCATAAAAATTCTGTGATTATTTCACATGATCTTTTTGGCATCTGGCAATTAGAACATTTGCATTATCATTGCAGAAAAGAGACTTTTAATATTTGTTGACCATAAAGACTCTGAAGAATCTGAAAGAAAGAAGACTACTTAAACATTTGACTGTTTATGGTTAGAACGTAAGATATAAATATTAAAAGATCCCTGCTGTTTGCATCCTGTGGCCAGTCAGTTACTCTGGAGAGCTGAAGCCAAGGCCTTCCCCTGATGTTGCCTCCTAGCACTAGTATTCAGAAATACTGCCTCTGTATGTGGAGGTTCCCTTTAGTCGCCATGGCTGGTTGCATCTGATAGACCTATGCTCCAATAATCTGTCTAATCCCCCTTTAAAGCTGTCTAATCTTGTGGCATCACTACATTATCTGGCAGCAAATTCTACATTTTAATCCCCTGCTGTATAAAGAAGTATATCCTTTTGCCGGTCCTGAATTTACTGTTCATCAACTTCATTGGATGCTCTCGAGTTCTAGCATTTGTGCTAGAACTTCCCTGTGCTTTACTCCCAATTGGCAAGGAGACAATGCTGTTGCCTGGGAAACGCCCCACAAAGATGCACAGCATCTTCTGCCCTCCCCTCCAACAGAGTTAAATTAAATTGAAGAAACATTTCCAAAGCCAATGTGCAGGGGGAGGGGTCATTCATTGCTCTTCCCTTTTTGATAACTTGATTGGCAGAGAGACTGCCTGGGGAAAATGAACTCATGCACACTGTGCAGATTCATATTCACTGATGCTAAGTGTCATGTATGTCTGTACCCATTCATCCATGCCAATTTCGATTCTAATGCTTAGTGCTTAGTCCAGTTATTGTAAACATGATCTTGGTGTAATTCAGTTTCCTTTTGCTAGTGTTCTAACTGTTTCTCAGGCTTTCACAGGTGGTTATCTGTTGGACTCCAGTGTTTATGACCTTGTACTTCCTCTCCGACTATGATATGTCTTTCTTCCTAGCAACACATTGTGATATCACAAATATGTCAAATGTTCTTACAAAGAAAGAGTGGCAAAAGATTGTTTCTAGTTGGGAGGGGGAGGGAAAGTGGACTAGAAAAGAAATGTATCTCTCACATGTTGTCATTCCTGTCAATCTCTACTTGAGCTGCTTAGACTCTTGTCTTACTCCTAAGTAGACCTATGGAACTGAATATGGAAATGATCTGATTTCTGAATAAAATCCATTTGACTAAGTACTGCTATCTTACTGCAAATGGGCCAGAGATATGTCTGCTGTATCCTGTCATCCATAGTCTGACACTAAGGGCTATTCAGTCTCTCCCCTTGGGATGGATTGGTTGTATGCATTAAAGAAAGCAAGATACTGCTGGCTTCAATACACAGTGCCTGGCTGGCATGTTTGCCTGTGCTGCTGCTGTGCGTGTATGAACTGAAACCAAACTCACAATCTTTTCAATAGAGGGGAATTGTTACAGTCTCATTTTCCAATTTTGTTCCACCATTCCAGAAGCCGTTTTAGTGGACTGAATCAGCAGTGTGTGTATTTTTGACTCGTTATGCATACTTCTACTGTTCATTTATTCCTACTCTCTGCTTCCTTTTATTTAGCTAATTTTTAATCCATAAGAGGACTCATCCTGTTATCCCATGAGTACTACGCTTACTTAGGAGGAGTCTTTGGTGAGGTACCTTGCCAAAACCCAAGTATATAATGTCTGCCAGGTCACAGTTATCTATATCTGTTTTCACTTCCTCCAGTTTCTTCATCTAGGTTTAGAACATCATCCTTTGTCATATTGATTTGATTTGGTTCTTCAGACTCTGAAAATAATTGTTCTGACCTAGGGACATGCCCCACAGTTTCCACAGTGAACACAGAGGCAAAGAATTCATCTAGATTTTCTGCCATCTCCCCATTCTCCTGTAGCAATCCATTTATTCCTTGCTCGGTCAACCAAAGGACCAACTGCTTCTCTTGTCAATTTCCTGCTCTGAACATATTTAAAGAATTTGGCCCTCCCAGCCGGCAGGCAACGGCTGCTGAGGCTGGGGGCTGCGTTTGCAGCCCTGGAAGGAGAAAGTAGCTTTCTCTCTCCTTCCAAGCATGCGGGCTTTGTGGGAGGCAGGGCTGAGCCTCTGTAAGGCGGCTCCGCCTCCTGAGCCCCACAGTTGGTTTTGCATGCTCAGCCCACCCACCCTCCCTATAGCAGTGCAGGATATTGCTGGTTGGCAGGGCCAGGTAGGAATTTTTTCTCCTTTCCTCTCATTGGCTCTCGGGGAGAGGTGTTTTTCGCCTATCTTGCACTGTGTACAGGGTTGTGGTAATTGGCTAAGGTGGAGCTCTAAATAGGTTGTCATTTGGCAGGATAGAGTTGGGAAAAGGGAGCGGGCTGGCAAGCACCCTTGGCATATCCCCACTAGGGGGATTAGGATCTGTCAGGATTGGCTGGTTGGTTTCATGGCATAAGAACATAAGAACATAAGCAAAGCCATGTTGGATCAGGCCAGTGGCCCATCCAGTCCAACATTCTGTCACACACAGTGGCTAGAAATCCAGTGCCATCTAAAGGACTGTCAGTGAGGCCAGGACACCAGAAGCCCTCCCACTGCCTTCCTTCCAGCACCAAGACAACAGAGCACCACCTCCCCACAAAGAGAATACCATCTATCTCCTGTGGCTAATAGCCACTGATGGACCTCTGCTCCATATATTTGTCCAGTCCCCTCTTGAAGCTGGCAATGCTTGTAGCTGCCACCACCTCCTGTGGCAACGAATTCCATGTGTTTATCACCCTTTGTGTAAAGTAGTATTTTCTTCTATCTGTTCTAACCCGACTGCTCAATAATTTCATAGAGTGCCCACGAGTTCTTGTATTGTGAGAAAGGGAGAAAAACACATCTTTCTCTACCTTCTCTAACCCGTGCATTATCTTGTAAACCTCTATCATGTCTCCCCTCAGTCGTCTTTTCTCCAGGCTAAAGAGCCCCAAGCGCCTCAATCTTTCCTCATAGGGAAAGTGTTCCAACCCTTTAATCATTTTAGTTGCCCTTCTCTGTACTTTTTCCAGTGCTATGATATCTTTTTTAAGGTGTGGCGACCAGAACTGTACACAGTACTCCAAATGAGGCCTCACCATCGATTTATACAGAGGCATTATGATACCGGCTGATTTGTTTTCAATCCCTTTCCTAATAATCCCTAGCATAGCATTAGCTTTTTTTATGGCAGTCGCACACTGTGCTGACGTTTTTAGTGAGTTATCTATCATGACTCCAAGATCTCTCTCTTGGTCAGTCTCCGCCAGTTCAGACCCCATCAACTTGTATTTATATTTTGGATTTTTGGTTCCAATGTGCATTACTTTGCACTTGGCTACATTGAACCTCATTTGCCACATGGATGCCCGCTCTTCTAGCCTCGACAGATCCCTTTGGAGTGCCTCACAATCCTCTCTGGCTTTCACCACCCTGAACAATTTCGTGTCATCTGCAAATTTAGCCACTTCACTGCTTAATCCCAATTCCAAATCATTAATAAACAAGTTAAAAAGCATTGGACCCAATACCGACCCCTGTGGCACCCCACTGCTCACCACCCTCCACTGTGAGAAGTGCCCGTTTATACTCACTCTCTGTTTCCTATTAATTAGCCAGTTTTCGATCCACAAGAGGACTTGGCCCTTTATCCCATAGCTACTGAGCTTACTTAGGAGCCTTTGATGAGGAACTTTGTCAAAAGCTTTCTGGAAGTCAAGATAAACAATATCTATCGGGTCTCCCTTGTCCACTTGTTTGTTCACTCCCTCAAAGAACTCTAACAGATTGGTGAGACAAGATCTTCCCTTACAGAACCCATGCTGAGTTTTCCTCATCAGCTTTTGGTCATCAATGTGCCCACTAATTTTATTTTTGATAATAGTTTCCACCAACTTACCCGGTATTGACGTCAGGCTGACTGGCCTGTAATTTCCCGGATCTCCCCTGGAACCTTTTTTAAAGATGGGGACAACATTAGCTACCTTCCAGTCCTCAGGAACAGATGCAGAGTTTAATGACAGATTACATATTTTTGTGAGGAGATCTACAAGTTCACACTTGAGTTCTTTCAGAACTCTTGGATGTATGCCATCTGGGCCCGGTGATTTATCAGTTTTTAAATTATCTAGCAGTCGCATAACCTCCTCTCTCGTCACCTCAATGTGACTCAGGTCTTTCAAAACCCCTCCCAAAGTCAGTGCTTCCGGAGTGGGCATGCACTTCTTATCTTCCACAGTGAAGACAGAAGCAAAGAACGCATTCAGCTTCTCGGCCATTTCCCTATCACCCTTTAGTAATCCTTTTACGCCTTGGTCATCCAAGGGCCCCACTGCCTCCCTAGCTGGTTTCCTACTTCTAATATATTTAAAGAATTGTTTATTGTTTTTCTTTATGTTCTTTGCAATATGCTCCTCATATTCCCTTTTTGCCTGTCTGATCACAGACTTGCACTTTTTTTGCCACAGCTTATGCTCCTTTTTATCAACCTCACTCCGACTAGTTTTCCACTGCCTAAAAGAATCCTTTTTACCTTTTACAGCTTCTATTACATTGCTTGTTAACCATGCTGGCCTTTTCCTAAACCTATTTGTGCCTTTCCTAACCAGCGGTATATATTTAATTTGAGCTTCCAGGATTGTAGTTTTAAATAGTCTCCAAGATTCCCCAAGTGTTTTGACCTTTTTTACTTTCCCTTTCAGTTTCTTCTTCACGTACCCCCTCATCTCAGAAAAGTTACCCCTTTTGAAGTTAAACATGGCTGTGTTGGTCTTATTAGGCAATTTCCTATTTATACATATGTTGTACTCAATAACATTATGGTCACTGTTCCCAAGTGGTGCAATCACATTTACATCTCTCACCAGGTCTTCAGCATTACTGAGGACCAAATCCAGGATCACCTCTCCCCTAGTAGGTTCTGTAACCATCTGTTCCATAGCACAGTCATTGAGACAGTCTAGAAACTCACTTTCTCTCCCCCGATTCGAACACCCATTGGCCCAGTCAATGTGTGGGTAGTTAAAATCACCCATTACAACACAGTTTTTTTGTTTAGCAGCCATCTTTAATCCTGTCATCATTTTATAATCCTCCTCTATTTTCTGATCTGGAGGGCGATAACAAACTCCCACAGTTAAGTTTCCATTTGGGCCCGTAATTTCAACCCATAGCATTTCCAGAAGCGAATCTAATTCAGTTACCTTCTCAATCTTACTGGAATGTATACCTTCTCTGACATATAGAGCCACCCAACCACCAACCCTTCCCTCCCTATCCTTCCGATATAATTTATATCCAGGAATCACCGTGTCCCACTGATTTTCCTCATCCCACCAAGTTTCTGATATGCCCACAATGTCTATGGATTCGCCCAACACTAAACATTCCAGCTCCCCAATTTTACCTCGGACACTTCTAGCATTTGTATATAAACACCTGTAACTTCCCCGGCACACTTTGCCTCGAGACGTAGTTAGGTCATCTGCACTGTTTGTCTCCATCTCAGTTGACAACTCTAATCTATCTCCCTGTAGAAGTGTTATACCTAGCCCTTCATCTCTCTGAGATGAACCATCCTGAACCAGAGACACTTTATCTCTTGTCGGCTTTCCCCTAGCATTTAGTTTAAAAACTGCTCTGCCACCTTTTTGATTTTAAGTGCCAGCAGCCGGGTTCCTTCTCGGGACAAGTGGAGACCGTCTCTCTTGTACAGCTCCCGCTTGTCCCAAAAAGAATCCCAGTGCCTAACAATCAGCTGAGAGGGCAAACTGCTGCTGGGACCCCCTGTATAAGTCCTTCCCTCTGGCTTTATGGCAGAGTGGTTGGAACTTCAAAGGGGGAAACCATTTGCCTGGCCGGCCAGGTTGCAACCATGCGCATGGATGGCTCGCACCCGGGGCAGCAGGGCTCGCCCAGACAGGTCAAGGCGGCATTCCTGGAGCGGACACCAGGCTTGACCTGTACCGCAGTTAGATCCCTTGCCGTATTTACAGTTTGTTTATTGTTTAATAAAAGTGGCCCTTAAATACCCAAATGCCTTGTGTCTGCTTCTTTATTCCTGACTGGGGGGGCAATTACTTATTGTTGGTCTTTTTGATGCTTTCAGCAATCTGTTCTTCAAATTCTCTTTTTGCTTGTGTAATTAACTTACATTTCTTTTGCCACACTCTGTGGTCCCTTCTGTTCATTTCATTAGGGCAGACCTTTGACTTTATATAAGAAGCCTTTTTGTTTTTTTATGGCTTCCTTGACATGGGTCATTAGCCACACAGACATCCCTTGAGACATAGCAGTACCTTTCCTAAACTGGGGAATGCATTCTATCTGAGCTTCAATTAGTGTGGTTTTAAATAGCTTCCAGGACTTGATTCTCTTGAGTCTCCCTGTCAGCTTCCTTCTCTAACTAGTCCCCTCATTTTTGTACAGCTCCCTCTTGTGAAATCAAATTTTACTATTTTGGACTTGTGGGGTAACTTTCCATTTAGAAGAATTCTGAATTTAATAGCACAGTGCTCACTGCTCACAATTGATGCAACAACACCAGGTCTCAAGACTCACTCAGAAACAAGTCCATGATCACTGCCCTTCTGGTTGGCTCTATCACCAATTCTTCCTGTGCACAGTCATCTATGATGTCTAGGAATCTCATTTATACAGCATGACTTGAGTGCATGTTTACCCAGTCAATATGAGGGTAGTTGAAGTCACTCAGTATCACAACATTATCTGCTTTATTCACCTCTCTGATTTCCTTGTCCATCACAAGATCAGACACACTGGTTTGATCAGGTAGTTCTACTTCGAAATAATAGCTTCCACAACTTCCTTTAGATATTTAACAATTGGTCACGGAAATGGAACCTCCAGTGTTTCAAGATAGGTTATGAGGGAAAATACATTGTAATAGAAACTTTTTAAAAATCCTTAACTCACACATTGCAGTTTCGTTTTCAATAATCAGTACTTGTGGCCAGAATTCTTGCAAGATATCACGTTACCAGCAAACAACATAGACAGTTGTATTGTCGAAGGCTTTCACGGCCGGAGAACGATGGTTGTTGTGGGTTTTCCGGGCTGTATTGCCGTGGTCTTGGCATTATAGTTCCTGACGTTTCGCCAGCAGCTGTGGCTGGCATCTTCAGAGGTGTAGCACCAAAAGACAGAGATCTCTCAGTGTCACAGTGTGGAAAAGATGTTGGCAGGTCATTTATATCTACTCAGGAGGGGTGGGGTTGAGCTGAGTCATCCTGTCAGAGTTTCCCAGGGTGTGGAATGCTAATGGCGGGAGGCTTCACTGTATCCTGAGGAGGTTCTTTTGCATATGGATTGGTGCTTGATGTGCTAATCTTCTCTGCAGGGCTATTGTCGGGTATAGAGTGTTTTGTTAGCCTGGTGTTTTTCAGAACTGGAAACCATGCTCTGTTCATTCTTAAGGTTTCTTCTTTCCTGTTGAAGTTTTGCTTATGCTTGTGAATTTCAATGGCTTCCCTGTGCAGTCTGACAAAGTAGTTGGAAGTGTTGTCCAGTATTTTGGTGTCCTGGAATAAGATACTGTGCCCTGTTTAAGTTAAGCTATGTTCAGCCACTGCTGATTTTTCAGGTTGTCCAAGTCTGCAGTGTCTTTCATGTTCTTTTATTCTTGTCTGGATGCTACGCTTTGTGGTCCCGATGTAAACTTGTCCACAGCTGCAGGGTATACGGTATACTCCTGCAGAGGTGAGGGGGGTCTCTACTGTCTTTTGCTGATCGTAGCATCTGTTGTATTTTTCAGGTGGGTCTGAATACTGCTTGAAGGTTATGCTTTTTCATAAGCTTTCCCATCTGATCAGTAATTCCTTTGATATATGGCAAAAACACTTTTCCTGTAGGAGACTGTTTTTCCTTGGTTGTTTGATTCATCCTGGGTTTGATTGCTCTTCGGATTTCATTTCTGGAGTAGCCATTTGCCTGAAGTGCGTGGTTTAGATGATTAATTTCCTCATTGAGAAAGTGCGGCTCACATATCCGTCTTGCACGATCCACTAATGTTTTCATTATGCCTCTTTTCTGTCAGGGGTGGTGATTGGAGTTTTTGTGTAAGTACCGATCAGTGTGAGTTGGTTTCCTGTAGACCTTGTGACCTAACTGAAAGTTTGCTTTGCGGATGACCAAGGTATCCAGAAATGGGAGTTTTCCCTCAATTTCTTTCTCCATTGTGAATTGTATGTTCAGGTGGATGTTGTTGAGATGATTCAAAAACCCCATCAATTCTTCCTCCCCATGGCTCCAAATGATAAATGTATCATCCACAAACTGGAACCATACACTAGGTTTGTGGGGAGCTGATTCTAGAGCTGTTTGGTCATCCGCAAAGCAAACTTTCAGTTAGGTCACAAGGTCTACAGGAAACCAACTCACATTGATCGGTAATGGCCTCCCGCCATTAGCATTCCACACCCTGGGAAACTCTGACAGGATGACTCAGCTCAACCCCACCCCTCCTGAGTAGATATAAATGACCTGCCAACATCTTTTCCACACTGTGACACTGAGAGATCTCTGTCTTTTGGTGCTACACCTCTGAAGATGCCAGCCACAGCTGCTGGCGAAACGTCAGGAACTATAATGCCAAGACCACGGCAATACAGCCCGGAAAACCCACAACAATCAACATAGACAGTTGTTAATATGTAGACCAGGCCTTCACATTCAAGTGATACTCTGTGGCTGCTCTAGAACAAATAAGCTTATAATTCTGCTTTAAAATAGGATTTGTATGTGGGAGTAAAAGTCAGTACTCAACTAAACACTACATCTACTTGTTCTTCTGTGGAAATAATCCTTGCTGGGACTCAATACATTTGGCTCAGAGATATGGGAATACATTACGGTCTGTTTACAGATAATTTATATTATTTGTTTTCTACACAGTTGCTGATGAATCAACATATTTATGGATGTCAGCAATGTTCTATCCTTTGCCATCTTGCTAATGTTCAGTGTCAATTTTATGCAATATGTTCCATATAACATGCTGTGCAGAATGTAAAATAATGTAGCAGTTCAAATTACTAGGAATGTCACTCAGTTATGCAGCTCTAGATTACTCAGATTTCTATTTCATTTTTTAAAGTGAGTGGCTTGGCTCAAGCTTGCCTGAAAACCATGCCAGCTCACCCAGACATGAATAGTTGTATACACAAGGAGCACATCAATGCATGTGTACACACTGAGTATAAACATACCTGATGTTCCAGATAGTTATTGCCAAAATCATCTGATAAGAATACAAGAAAATTATCTCAAATACATTTCCCTCAATTTCATGTTCAGACTATTTGGCACTTATTCAGCCTCACTCATTCCAGATGTTCAAGACTGGTATCAGGAAATCTAAAATTAACAAAATGGAATTAGGTATGCTCACCACCTATTCTTCTAAAGAAGGTCTCAGTTCCAAAAAGATGTTCATGCCTTGGCTTTAGTAAATCTCTGGCAGGCAGCAGACAAGGAAAACAATTACATAGATAAGTGAAAAAGCTTACTTAAATATGCCTTTGCAAATCCATTGTTGCAAGAATTGGTGCATGGATCCAGAAGCTGCAGTCAAACAGAGTTAAGGGAAACTAATCCTCCAGGAAATTCTCCAGAGGAAGTCTCACTGAATGCAGAGGAGCTGTGTTCTGTGTGCTGAAACTCTAAACTATATCTATGAGTTCTTGTGCACAGGATGGAATGGTTGTCATCTGTAGCATATTTCAAGCCACCTTTCTATGATTGGTGTAACATATCCTATTATGCAGCTTAGCAAATAAGACCATTAACTATAGCCTAATACAGACAACAGCCTCACATTTTCACTGAATGCATAGGGAAAGAGAGCAGATGTGATCATGCTAGCCCTTCCCCCACCTCCACACAATTGCCTGGTCATCTGCAGGAGTGACAACATGGAGGAAATGGCTGTGCAAAATCTTCCTCCCCATGCCAGCAATCTCTGGAAAGCAGTGTCACTGACCGAGGCAGGGGGAGATATGCATGACCACTTCCTTCACTTCCTGCATGTGACCAGATGATCACATGGAGGTAGGGAGCAGGGCCAATATGACTTGCACCTACTCTCCTTCCCTGCCAGGGCAGTGAATGTGTAGGGCTGTCATCTGTACTGAGCTGAGATTGAGCAACAGGAGTTATCTTCAGACAGCAACCAAGGTTCATTTCCCAGGAAGGGACCCGCAGCCTGACCTTAGAGCCTTTTTGCCCTTATCTTCCTCCTCATTGCTATTCCTTTCGTTGCTGATCATCTGCCTTCATGACCACATGCTGCTATCACAATTAGCCTGGCTACCACCAGCTAGTGGTGTGGAAAGGAGAAGAGGAATGATAGAAGAGGAAGAGAGCATGGAATAATGAGGAATGAGCACATAGCATCCATTTTCTGTTTTGTTTATTTTCACTTGTTTTCATTAAAATAGAAAATGAAGCAATTGTTTGGTAACAGTCACAAACCACACAGTCAAGTGATGGTTGTCTTGTTGTGGACCACTTTGAGGCAGCTGGTGGTGCCATGAAAGAACAGGCAGATCCTCCTCTTTTTCATCACTCTTGCTCCTCATTTGTCACCCATCCACTGTTTTAGATGGCAACAACAACATGTAGCAGCTATCATTCACTTGCTGTAGGTTCTCTCATACTAGTAAGACCAGTAGTGAAGCAAGGAGAAGCAGCTGTTTGTTGCTTTTAGAGGCACTGGGAGCAAGCCAATGGTGGCAGCAAGGACAAAGAGGAGGTAGGTACTTACTATTTAAAATGTTTATATTACTGTGATATCTGACTGTTCTGTCACTCAGTGCCATGTATCTAAAGAACTGTTTGTATTAACCCTCTTGATCTTTTATTCTGTAAACAATTAGTGCTAAGGTATATAAGGTTCTCTAATGGAACTGTTCTTTACGCATATCAGCTAAAAAGAATATGCATCTGAGCCTTATTTGGAAACAATAAAACTCATATTTCCTTGTATCACTGTGATTGTAGTCTTGTAATATATTTTGGCAAGTGGTAGTAGGGGAATTCATAATTATCAGCAGAGTACTATTAAAAAATTCCCCTAACAATGGGCAACCATCAAGGAAGATGCATGGGGGACAAAATAGAATGTTGTGGAACCCCGTAGACAGGAGGCCAAGCCATGGAGCAGCAGTCCCACAGCACCGAAATATGAAACCTACATTCAAGGTAGGTCCAAAACCATTACAAAGGAGTTCCTCCCAGTCCCAACCCCAAAAGGAATTCCAGAATGATACCATGATCGATGGTGTCAAAAGCCACTGAATGGTCCAGGAGAACTAACAGAGTTGCACTTCTCCTGTCCACCTCCTGCCTCAGGTCATCCAACAGGCTGACGAAGGCTGTTTCAGTCCCATGACCAGACCTGAAAGCAGATTGGAATGAATTCAAACAATCTGCTTCATTCCAGAATTCCTGACTTGCCCAGCCACCACTAGTTTGATCACTTTGCTAGTTAATTGGTTAAATAATTTATAAAATACAAGTATTTGATTATTTCTCATGATTGCTTATCCAGCTTCATAACTATTCTACTGTTGCTTTATTTTAAGCTCCAGGCAGCATTCTCAAATATAAAAACAATTTGGAAAAAATGTGATTGAAGTGATGGACCCTGTAATATCTGTGACTGAAATAAGTTCTTAAAACTGAGATTGAGGCATATGCGTTTAGACTAGTCTGGAAAAATCAATTTCATCTTGTATAAGTATGCTTCAAAATTGCAAGAGTTTTTTGCTGCATATTCTATATGCTGCTTGATCATACTTGGGATTACTCAGAAGAACATATGAAACGGCTTTATTTCGAGTTAGACTGAATCCAGATAGGAAGCATTGTCTATTCTCACAGGCAATGACTTTCTAAGGTCTCCAGAAAGGGACTTTCCTAACCATTCTAACTAGAGATGACTGGGAACTGAACCTGGGAATTTCTGCATACAAGGAATTTCTGCATACCATGGCTATTCTGTGATAACAATGGAACTGACATTTCAGTCAACAAATCTGACGATTTCTAATTGTAATTGGTAAGAGAGAGATCTTTCATGGAACACCTATTACAGTTCATCATCTCACAGGGTATTAAATCTTGAGATCAGAGCTGTAAGTATTAGAAAAGTGTAAGAGTGCAGAAATTGACGGTTACAACAAAAAAAAAGAGCCCGTTTAAAGGTTCCTGTGTCATTTTGTTTGCAAATGACCATTTAGCTATTGCCAAAATGCATACAGAAAGCTATGTAGTTATGGAGACAAGCTGTGATTCTTGCTCCATCCAAAGCTTCTAGTCAATTCCTATTCGGCAAACTTCCATTCAGATTTTTGTTTGATCTTACAGCAGAACACTTCCAGTTTCAATTCAAAGATTGCTTAGCAGGAGATATGCTTGAAAGCCATGACCTCTCTCTTTTATAATTCTGGAGCAAGACTTCCTGCTGTTCACCTCAGTCATCTTGTTCATTGTGCCATGTGGAAGTGCAGAAGTCAAGAGAGGCTCAAAGAAGCTCAGATACGTGAAATATAAGCAGAGTGATGATTGTCACATGAAGGCATTCTAGCAGGGCAGTTTTTATTTTGTTTTGTGGAGTAAAGTATTGATATAAAGCATGAGGGCTTTGCAGTGTGTTTTTATGTCCTATTAAGAATAATAAAAAGCATTTGATTGCACTCAAACAATAATGAAAAAGTACTCACTTGTATTGCTTACATCTGAAAGGGTGTATGGGGGTGATGGAGGGGGGTGGCGGCTTACCTTTTTACCAAAGAAATCTATGAAATTTACCACACACAAGCAAATAAAAGTCAAATTTTATGAACAATGAACTCAAACTGGTGAAGTAAATTACTTTCCTGAGAGCAATATCTTCCTTATTTCCATCTGTGCGGGGTGAGGGGTGGAGGGGGAAAGGCTGCAAGAGGACTTCAGAAATTTGGGTCAGGTTGAGTACATTTATGATTGAGGTGTTAGTATGGAAAACGCTTAGCTATCCGTATCTAAGTCCTGTTCATTTTGGCTATAAATGAATATGATCAGGGTTGCACCTGTGGCCCTGATCTCCATGTGATCAAAGAGGAGAGGTCCTCATGGGGAGAAATTAGATGGGGAGCCAAAGATGCAAGTTGGCATCCTGGAATATGACTGGCTGTGGAAAGGCTATTTAAAGCCTTCCTACCCATTTTGGCCAGTCTTTTACTGTCAATGCTTTTTCACCTTTCTTCCTTTTCACATGAGAGTATGGGGTCAGCTGATCAAGCAGGAGTTTTGGGGATATTTCTCAAATTGGTTGGGAGGATAATTAATTTTCAAACAGACCTGCTCTATGGGGAGACTGGGGAGTCCCTAAATACAATTTGACAGGCTTAGTGAGGATTTAGTGATTTAAGTCTATTTACTCAGCAAACTGCCTGAGGTATCTGTGGTTGGGGAGAGGCAAGCATCCCAAGCAAGGTAGTCTGAACGTAGCAAGCAACATAGTCTGAAGCAGTTACAAAAGATACACAATCTTATTTCTCCTTGAGAGAAGTAAACCTTGTCTTGCTTATCTGTTTGTTACTGCTAAGCTTGTAATAGTCGTATACACAGAGAATTTATACTTGAAAAGTTAACAGTAGAATTCATGCCCAGCTTTTCACATTCAACTCCTCTCTTCCTTTTATGTAGAATTCACAGTTTCATTTCCCTCTAGATATCTGAGGAAGTTACTGTAATTCAAGTAATAGCAAATCAAATAAATAAAATGTTAGTTTTCAATGTGCCACTGAATTTTTTTGCCTTATTCTGAAGATGTATAATAATACTCATGACTGTTAACAGATCCTAAAGTGGATTGCATGTCAGGAAAAGAAGGCTTCACTTGTATTGTTGCTGAAGCTAATTTCCTGCACTGGAAGAGAGGACAGGGATGTTCATTCTGTCCATTGCAGATGCTATTGTAAATAAATACATTTGTATTCCTTTATTTAGCCAAATAATGTGTAGTATTCTTTATTCCATGGCTATGTGCAAATTTCTTTGGTACTTGATTGTTTGTACGAAAGGCTATGGGCCAAGCTACACATGACGAATGACACTTGAATGGCAAGTGTATTTCTCACTTGCCCTCCACTCAATCCACTTGCCGTTCAAGTGTCATTCGTCATGTGTAGCTTGGCCCTGAAACTACTGGATGTACTTGCAAACATACCTTAAAATTCAAGAAACAGACATGCTATTTCAAAGCAGGGGGACACTTATACCCAGGGCTTTTTTTTAGCTGGAACAGGGCAGAACACTGGCTGAATCCACACTACCTCGGCGCGTACCGGTGTTGCACTAAATGTTCACTAAACACCCAGAAGTATAGCATGTTTCTAGCATGATTCAGAAATCGCGCTTGAAAGACGCTATACTTCCAGGTGTTTAGCAAACATTTAGCGCACCGCTGGGACGCTCCGAGGTAGTGTGGATTCAGCCACTGTTCCAGCACCACAAGAAAATGGTCATGTGACCATTAAACTTTAAAATCCCTCCCTTTGTTCCAACTGACTGCCGACAGTCAGCTGGAGCAACGGAGGGAGTTTAGAGTTTAAATTTTATACTTCTCCATGAATTCTTTGCCTCCCAAATAAACCTATGAAAAAGACTCTAAATGATTCACATCAGAGAATACAAGTTGTTAATAAATTGCTATAAAATGTGATGGATTCAAAAATTTGTATCTTAAAATTCAATGATTCAAAATGGTAAATTATACTTTATTTCATTTTGAGAATTTGCACATAAGTTATTGACAAGTTTTCCTGAATATTTGTGGTGAATTTGCAGGTTCCTACTTGGGCAAAATAGCTATGGGACTCAAGGTAGAGAAAGAAGAGTTTCACAATAATAATTAACATTTCTATAGGTTTTTCCAGGTTCTTCATATGCATTATCTCATTAAAAATTACAAAAAAAAACTAGTAAGAAAGGTCAGAGTTATTAATATTCTTTCTGATGCAGATGGAGGTTAAGGATATTAGATCTCTGCTTAAGACCACAAAGTCAATTCTAACTCTATGTCAGCAGTTCACACACACACACACACACAAACACACACACACATCTATATATAGAGAGAGACTTCTTCCAGAAAATGGAAACCACAAGTTGGAGTGCTCTTGTATGAATTAGTAATCACTGCAACATTGCATTGTCTATGCCAGTAACTGAATTGTGTGAGTATTTTCCCAAAAAAAGTCAGCCAGCAGCTCCTCATTTTAATTGACCAGCCACTCTACCACAATAGCATTTATGACCACCCAAATTCCTTAAGATCATTTCTGCATAACCTTATCATGCCAATGAACTATATTTACAGCAAAGTACAAATTAAATTTTAAATCTTTTAGTGAAACTCATGAAAATTTGTTTTGCATCTGCAAAGGTCCTAGCGGTTTTGGATCCCTGGGGAAAAGTCCAGAACAGTGCCCAAAAATCACTGCCTCCCTGCTGCCCCACCACCCCGAGACCAAGAAAGGAGTGGTCCTCACCCTATGCAATGTGAGTAAGAGCCGGCTTTCTGAGCCCTAAGTGGGTCTGGTGCAAGTGGTGGCAGGAGCCTGCTCTTCTTCTCCTTCCTTTGAGGACAGCTGGGCCACATGCTTCAAAGGTCTTAGTCTGGAGTAACTCTTCTTAGGATTGCTCTGTAAGTTGGTCAAATTGATCCAACACCATTCTGTCCATAGGTCAAAGACTCTCCCATTTTTAGTTTAAAATGAACTGTTTTCTGTTGTGTGGATATGGTTTTTCCTTTGGCTCTGAAAATCCCAGCTGCAACCAAAAAATGTTTCTTAATTTAAATAATGTGCTAATTGTGTAAATGTTAAAGTTTGCTAGAAGATATTTCTTTTCTTGATTGACTGTATGATTTTTCTGCCCTCGGCTCATCTGAGCGAGCGTGAAAAAGTCAAAGGATAAGCCTATATCTTTAAGAAAGAACTCTAACTTCAAAATGTGCCTGAATTTATACCTTGCACCAGTCAGTGCAGAAAATTTTAGAATTTTTCATTTTGTTGCCTTTTTGCTGTATTTAGAAGTTTTATACTTTCTACCTTTATAAATGACAAACTTCTATTATCCTTTTTGTTTTAAAAAAATGCTTTTAATATTAGAACGTAAGTCTATAACTCTGTCTAGGGCCCATCAGTGGAGAAGCAAGAAGGTCATTTGAGGCTCAGAGGAGGACTAAATAAATGCATTTTGTGCCCTCATCAGGGCTACCAACATGGCTAATAGATTAAAAACATTATTAAAACAGTTAAAATCAAAGCTAAAACACATACAAAAATATAAAAACAAGTAGAACTTAGGGCATGAAGGAGGGAATTTATTGTATTAATTTATTGTATTTATTTATGTTATTTATATTCCACCTTTCTCACTGAGACTCAAGGTGGATTATATAGTGTGAGATTAGTACAATTAGTGGCAAGGACAACGGCAGGCATTTCCATACAGTGTCAAGAACATTTCCATAAACAATGTCATGGGGTAAAAGAATATAAGTTTACAAAGATATAGTATTAGCAAGGATCCAGTATAGGGGTTGAGGAATAGCTGAAACAGAACATAATAAATTCTAGGACTTACATTGAACAACATAAAGCACAGGAAGGATATAGGAGTACATATTTAAAGCAACAGATAATATGTAAGGCAACATAATGGTGAAATCTATGGTTTCTAACTCATTAGTAAAACATCTGGGATCCCTTTCCTACAATAACCACACTCATAGCTGAGAAAAAGACCTTTTTAAATAATTCAGTTTTGCATTGTTTGCGGAAAACTAGGAGGGTGGGGGCTCTCCTGACCTCCTCAGGCAGGCCATTTCATAGGGTATTGGCCACCACAGAGGAAACCCGTGTACGGGCTGCTGTTGATTTCGCCCATGTACAGGCTGGCACCTGCAAGAGACCCTCTTCAGATGAGCGAAGCTGCCATGGAGGGACATAGGGAGGGAGGCTGTCCCATAGGTACACTGGACCAAGGCCGTGAAGGGCTTTGTATGTAATAACCATTACCTTGAACTGAGCGCGGTAACTGATAGGTAGCCAATGGAGTGACTGTAAGATGGGAGTGATGTTCAAGCTCCTGCTCGCTCCTGATAATAGTCTAGCCGCAGCATTTTGCACCAATTGGAGCCTGCTAGTTAACTTAGATGGGAGACCAATGTATAATGCATTACAATAGTCAAGTTTTGATGTTACCATAGCATGGATCCAGGTGGCCAGGTTGGCCATGTTGAGATGAGAAGCCATTTTCCAGGCAAGACTAGGTATTTTTCAAGGTTTTTTAAAAAGACGTTCATTTTTCATTTGTATAAAAAATTATAGTTATGGCCAGGAGAGAGAGAGATACAGAGAGAGAATTTAAAGTCTTACCTAGGGTTTCTTCATTTTGAGTAAATATGGAATGTTTTCATCCTGTTATAGAAGATGGCAAGAGAAGCAGATAGATGTGTCCCCCTGGGGAGAGAGTTCCAGACTTTCCCTCCTGCAAAATGGGCACAGAGGTGATATCCTGCACCACATTTCTTTGCTCCAACAGACAATAAATACATCATTATGTAGATGGAGTTCCAAGGGTGGGAATGTGCTTGGGATGCCCCTCCTCCCCCTGCCTCTCATGCAGCTGGTGGAAAGAATTAATGTTGTGAGATGAGTGGGCAGCCAGATGCTGGCAGCTGTCCAACAAGGAATGTGAGTCCAATGTTCCCTGCTCACAGATGGTCTTGATGGTCCTACCCAACCCAAGAGCATCCCTCATTACCAGGTGCAGCTTGTGTGCCAGGCAGATAATACCCTCAAGGGACGTGTCATTCAGGGCTGTCACCATGTTTCTACTGGTGTACATGACCATGTCACCATAGACAACATCACCCGCGGGTGCTCACTCCCTCAATCCAGCCTTGATCACGGCAGCATCCCCCACCCCCAGAACTACTCTGTAGCCCAGCATCAGGGCTGTCCCCTCTTCAGGGGCCCTGATTTTACCCTGGTGGTCTGAAGTCCACCAGTTGCTGTTGTGGCCAGAATTTTAGAATTGGGTCGGACCCCGGCCCAGGCCTGTAACATGGAGCCAGCTTTAGCTTGCCAGTATCTTCCAAAGGTTCTCATAAAATTAAGTTTCATTTCTTGAGGGCTGGCAGAAGAATTCACCCCCACTTGTGAAGGAAACCAGATAGAACCATAAAATAGCTACTAATTGGCAAAGGGCCTTTTGGCCTTCACATGTAAATTGTAACAGAACAGGAAGATAAGCACCGGAGTTGTTGCTATCTCCAGGAGAAACAAAGTGACCCAAGCTGGGGGCTCGTGAAGTGTGAAAATTCCTTTTGTAATTTATAACTGTAGCTAGGATGCATATCAAGAAAGCTCTCCATCTCAAAGAAGGGGATGTCCTGATTTATGTTTTTCAAGGATCCCCTCACCGGATTGATCTTTCAAGAACAAAGTTTGACGCAATTGATGAGGTTGTTAAACTATGCATTCCTTTGATATTCCATCTATAAAAGAAGGAAGCACAGAGCATTTGGTGCCTTCCTCTTGCCAAGGCGCAGAGACCCATTAGGTCCTGCAGTTGGCAACGGGGAGGTCACAAAAACTCTTGATTGGGGGGAAAGGACATTGTAGTTATCTTGTAATTTATTGTGTCTTGCACACCTACATGTGTATTTGTATCTTTCTCTTGAGTATCTAGTGTCTGGTAGGGGCAGGCCCCAGGACTGGTGCCTCTCTCCACCACCTTGCTATTCTCTTTTGCCTTTCAATAAAGCTTCCAGTTTTAGTTAAGAACTTTCTGTGCTGAGTACATCACTCCTAACAAGAAATCTAGATCAGTGCTAGGGGAAGAACAGCTAGTTTGCACTCATTACATGCCTTGGGTAAGGGGCTAACCAGGGCATGGACCAGTTCTGCCTGAGGGATCGGGTCCAGGCAGAAATTCTCTCTACAGCCACCAGTGGGCAGTGAGGGGGAGGTAGGGCATGCTGATAGATGCTCCACAGGTCCACCGTGAAGCACACAGTTTGCCCTTGTACTCATTACAGACCAGCTGTACCACAAAGTGGTAGACAGATGGTAAGACTTGCTGGCCAATTGTCCACTGTGAGAGCATGGTATACCAGTGGGTGAAATGCCACAGCACCTGCTGAAATCCCACACCCTCCACAACGGACCAAGGTAGTCTGTCCAGGGCAATCATCTCCGCCACCAAACAAGTCCCCACCTCCTGAGCCCTTTCCCTGTTTCTTTTACTTGGCAGTGCCACCAACCCCAAGGGAACAACCTCCTGAAGGGTAGCCTGGAAGTTCCATCCACAGTGAGTGCAAGTCTTCTTCCTCGGGGTGAACTTCCATTTCCTTCCCCCTTCTCCCTGCACAGAAGCCCTTTTCATCTTCCTACTGGATGGTTCTCCTTGCTCTGGAGGCAACCGACTCAAGTAGTGCCTCTGCAGATGCCTGTGGAGGGTGGTGGATGACAGGAGCTTGGGATCTGAGCCCCTATGCACCAGAACATTGCAGGCCCAGCAATGTACCTCACAGGGGCCATTGTGGAGGATAAAGAAGTCCTGTCAAAGTGTGGGCCTAAAATGGGTACCAGGACGGGTGTGGCTGGGCCAAGAGGATGGAGTGAGGGTGGACTGCAGGCAGGCACAGCCCCAAGAGGTTGGGATGTGGAAGAGCTAGATGTTTCTCCAAGACCCACCCCCCATGCACCCTGAGATCACTCCCCATCCTCCTCCTGAAAAAGTTTTAGCAGCTGTTCTTCCTCTGGCAGTTCTGTTAAATCTTCTGCCTCCTCCTCTACCTCCACAAGTAGATCTTGAAAAAGAGGTTCTGACTCTGAGACCTCCCCACTATTGCTGGGCACTGGTGGCCAGTAGGACAAGCTTGGGACTTCTTCCCCCCACAACCACTCTTTCCCCTCACTCTAACTCTCATGGAGCTAATAAGAAGAGCCCTCCACTGAGGAAGCCAGTAACCTTGCCCCGAGAGCCTGGCAGCGGCCCTGAGATTGGGGTGGGAGAAAAGGGCCCTAATCTAGCACACAAAACACCTTCCCAGCTGGGAAAGATGCTCAAAATAAGAAAGAGACTGTTTATCAGTCTCTTTTTAAGCAGCAATTCCACCAAAAGCTCCAAAATCTGCCCTCTCTCACTCCAACTCCCAACAGCAGTTCCTCCCTCCTTCTCTGTCTGCCTGCTGGAAAGTGAAACCATGTGACTGAGAACCAGGAGTTATATACTGCTTGCTCTCGTAGAGCAGAATGGGAATTCTCTGGTTGGCAGGGAGAGCTGCCTATCAAAGTTTAGAGGCCTAAGATTGGTGTTTCCATGGCTGCAGAAGATCTGCAGATGTTTATCACCTCCATTGCCTAGGGAATTAATTAATCAGCGCCAGGCAGTCTGGCTTCGTGAACCAATTACGAATCAAACGAACCAGCCTAAAAAGTTCTGGCGGTTTGTGAAAAAGGGGTCCCACAAACTGCCGGTTCATGACCATCAAACCAGCCCAGTTTATATCAAACTTTGGTTCATAATTCGGTTCAAGCCTACCTCTGGTCAGCACTAACACCTTGAATTGTGCCCAGAAACAGGTTGGGAGTCAGTGTAGATGGTCCAAGCCAGGAGAGATATGATCTCTACAACTCATTCCAGCGTTCTACACCAACTGAAGTTTCCAAACGCTTTTTAAGGGCAGCCTCATGTAGAGTACATTACAGTAATCTAATTTAGATGTAACTAGAGCATGCACCACAGTGGTCATATCTTTTCTGTTCAAGAAAGGCCATTGTTAGCTATTCAGAGGTTGTAAAAGGTACTCCTGACCACAGCTGCCAATTGCTTATCCAGCAGAGGCTTGCATTCAACAGTGCCCCCAACCAACAAACTTGTTCCTTCAAGGAGCATGCTATCCCATCCAGATTGGATGACACCTAATTTCCCAGGTCAGACCTTCTGCTTGCCAATAGCACTTCCATCTTGTTCAGATTAACCTTTAAAGTTGGCTGATGACAACCCAACTCTACTTGATATGCAACCAGAAGCATATATCTCTTCCCAGGCCCAATGCCTGGATTCTGTAGTGGAATGGCTGAGTGGTAGCCAGCTGATGTTAAATCCTGTGAAGACTGAGGTTCTATGGCTGGGAAGGACTTTGGCTGTGTGGAATTTGTCACTCCCATTACTCAATACATCCTAGCTTTCTGCTGTGAACTCCGTAAAGAGTTTGGGAGTTGACTCTAAGCTTCCCATGGATAAATAGGTGTTCGTGGTGGCTAGAATGGCATTTTCATCTTCCATTTTCACCAAACCAAACAACTTTCCCCATATTTACCTCAATTTGATTTTGCCCCATTGATCCATGAGATGGTCACCTCTCATTTAGATTACTGCAACTCATTCTATGTAGGGCTACCCTTGAAGATGCTCCAGAGACTTCAGGTGGTGCAGAATGCAGCTGCTAGATTGCTGATGAAGTCATCCAGGTCAGCTCATATAACACTGATTTTGAAGCAGCTGCACTAGTTAACCACTTAGTTTCCAAATCCAATTCAGCGTGTTGATTCTCACCTTTAAAGCCCTTTACGGTCTAAGGCCCTCATAATTTCAGGCCCACCTTTCCCATTATGAACCCCCTCCTGGTGCATTCATCTTTGCAGGGCTTGCTGGTGGTTCCCAGTCCCAGGGTGACACTCTTCCACCAGGAAAAGGGCCTTTACAATTGTGGCTCCCTCCCTCTTGGATGCACTATTGGAAGGCACTCATGCCCAGAGGAACCTGTTGATGTTTCAGAAATTCTGGAAGGCAGAACTATTCCAGCATACTTTTGGCATTTAATATTTTTGCTGTGAGGTAGAGCTGATTGCTGCATATTATATCTATCTTCAGTGTTACCTGAAGTCCCTTATCTGCGGAGTATTATATTCAAGGGTTGGGGCTAGAGCAGTTTTATTTGTAGTATCCTGTTATTTTATTGTAATGTTATTAATTTAATTTAATTTATTAGATTTATATTCCACCCTCCCTGCACCAGCAGGCTCAGGGCGGATTACAATTTACATACATTTAAAATACATCTAACAATTTACACAGTTTAAAATTATAAATATATAAACATCCTACCATTTAAAATACATATATATACATACACGTATGTGCAGCAGCATAATAAATTGCACTATATGCTTACAAAAGGCACCTCCCTTTCACCTTCACCAGAGCATTTACAGTGGAGCTCAACAAATGGAGGATATTGCTAGTGGGGAGGGCACAGACCATGCTCAACTGGGGGTGGGTGGGCTCTGCCTAGCATCAACCATACGCCTGGTGGGACACCTCTGTCTTACAGGCCCGGCAAAAAGACAATAAATCCTGCCAGGCCCTGGTCTCATTAGACAGAGCATTCCAACAGGCTGAGGCCAGGACAGAGAAGGCCCTGGCCCTGGTCGATGCCAGGCGGGCCTCCCTGGGGGCAGGGACCTTCAGCAGATGTTTGCCATTAGAGTGAAGAGTCCTCTGAGGCTCATATGGAGAGAGGCGGTCCCACAGATATGCTGGTCCCTGTCTGTATAGGGCTTTATAGGTTAATACTAGAACCTTGAACCGGATTCGGTACTCTACTGGTAACCAGTGCAGCTGATGCAATACCGGCATTATGTGCTCACACCTTGACGTTCTGGTGATGACCCGTGCTGCTGCATTCTGTACCAGCTGTAACCACTGGATGAGGTTCAGGGGAAGCCCAGCGTAGAGTGCGTTACAGTAGTCAAGCCTAGAGGAGACCATTGCCTGGATCACTGTAGCCAGGTCATGGGACGAAAGATAGGGGGAAAGCTGCTTGGTCTGTCGAAGACAGAAAAAAGAAGACCTGGCAACTGCAGTGACCTGGGCCTCCATAGTCAAGGAGGCATCCAGAATCACCCCCAGGCTCCTAACTCTCGGGTCCAGTGTAAGCGCTGCCCCATCGAGTACAAGAAGCCGAGGAACCGAATCTACATTTCTGTGACTCAAATACAGGATCTCCGTCTTTGTAGGGTTTAGTTTCAGCTGACTTTGCCTCAACCATCCAGCAACAGCTTCAAAAGCATGCTCCAGGACATCCAGGGCCAATCCAGGCCGGCCGTCGATCAACAGATATAGCTGGGTGTCATCCACATATTGGTGACACCCAAGCCCGAAGCTTCGCACCAAGTGGGCGAGGGGACGCATGTAGATGTTAAACAATAACAGGGAGAGTATCGCCCCCTGTGGCACACCACATATTAGTGGCCTTTGGGATGATAACTTCTTCCCCAGCACCACCCTCTGTCCCTGACTGTGAAGAATAGAGACTAGCCACTGTAGTGCCGTCCCTTGGATTCCCACGTCGGCGAGGCAGTGGGTCAAAAGATCGTAGTTGACCGTATCGAACACTGCTGAAAGGTCTAGTAATATCAGCAGTGCTGATCCACTCCAATCCAGATGCCTGTGAAGATCGTTCGTGAGGGCGACCAGCAATGTTTCCACCCTGTGCCCCGGGCGAAACCCAGACTGGAAGGGATCTAGGGCCGAGGTCTCCTTAAGGAAACTCTGCAGTTGTTTCTCTGCTGCCTGATCAATCATCTTACCCAGAAACGGGAAGTTCAAGACTGGGTGGTAACCAAGCAGGTCGGCAGGATCCAATGATGGTTTCTTTAGAAGGGGCCTCATCACAGCCTCCTTTAGTGCCTTGGGAAAAACCCCAGAGCCCAGGGACAAGTTAACAATAGCCTCCAAGGAATCCTGTAACTCGTCGACACTGGCTTTCACCAGCCATGATGGACACAGGTCCAGGGGTCATGTGGTAGGCCTCAGCGCCCGCAGAATCCTGTCTACCTCTTCCCCAGAAAAAGGGCTGAAATGATTGAATATTACCTCTGAAGATGGCCAAGGGGCCTCTAGTTCACATACTGTCTCAACTGTGGCTGATAAATTGTGGCGGAGAGACAGGATTTTATCAGCAAAAAAGCTTGCAAATGCCTCACAGCTTATTACCGAATTCGAATTTTGATGGTCTCCACCTGAAAGGGAGACCAGTGAATGTACCTCATTGAACAATTTAGCCGGACGTGAACTAGCTGATGCAATGGAAGCTGCGTAAAATTCCTTCTTCACTGCCTTCACTGCCATCTCATAGGATTTCATAAGCATCCTATAAGATGTTCTTGTTTCCTTGTCGCGGGATCACCACCACACGCGCTCAAGTTGTCTTAGTTCCCGTTTTTGTTGCCATAGCTCCTCTGTATACTGTATATATTGAATATATTGTTTTGTATTGGTATTAACTGAGGTAATTATTGTGAACCTCTTTGAGCTCTTAATTGAAGAAAAGCAGTATAAAAATCAAATAAATAAATAAATACCTGGCATCCACTCCAAAACTGCCTCAAGGAATTTGTTCAGAGTTTCTTCTGTTCCCCTGGGATTGGCTGGTATGATGAATTACACATTTTTTAAAAAAGCCTGGAAGTGCTGTACACACAGGAATATTAAGACATCTGATTGGTTAGCATAAGCTGGAAAGAGAAGGGTCTTTTTTGAGTCCCAGCAGAGAGAGAGGGGGGGGAGATCCAGTGTGAAGAGTTGGGAGGCAGAGACCTACCAGAGAGCAGTTTTAATACCAGCAGGAGATCTGGGGAAAGTTGGCAAGGAGATTTGGGAAGTAGGTACAGACTCCCAAATGAGCTAAAGAAAGAAGTAGGTCTTCTAAGGAGAGGCGATTTCCCCATCCCAGATAAACAGGGAGGTAGCTCTGGAAAGTGAAGAGATCCCCGACTGAGTGTGATTGGAAACTTCCTGTGGAGACCTTCAGATTCAGTTAACAACTGAAGGAAAGCAATGGTGTGAAGAGAATAAGATTGGGGTACTAGAAAGTGGGTACCAGCATTCCTAACTCCAGAAGAAAAAGAGACTACTAAAAGAAAGTATCATAGCGTGCTTGGGGGAAAACAAGGAAACCAAAGTCAAAGCCTCAAAACAGAAGCCTTTAAGTATCTCTGAAGAGCCTGAGAACTGAAGTCTGTGAGTGTTCTAATTTTATCTCTTAGACAGACAGACAGACAGACAGACAGACAGACAGACAGGCATGTTGAATTACCTCGGAAATTTTCAACCCCGATTTCACCTGACCTTTCCCCTCTAAAGTAAATAAACTAGTTATAGTTTTTTGTTTTAAAAAAATAAAATTAAAAATGCCTTGTGCCATTTCTGTTGTTTAAAGACAAGGGAATGTCACAGCTGGAAATGCAAAATAGTGGGCCCCCCATATCAGCTACCCTACCCAAATCTCCAGATGACCTCACCCAGAGTCTTTATGTAGCTGTTGAATAGCACAGAGATCAAGATAGTGTTGCAGCCGCCCCCCCCCCCCCAACCAAAGGCCAAGGGGCTGAGTAGCAGTCCCTCAGACCACATTCTGTAAGCTACCCTCCAGGTAGATTCGGTAGAATACCATGATAGATGGTATAGAAAGTTGCTGAGAGATCCAGTAGAATCAATGGAGACACACTTCCTTTGTCCATCTCCTGGAGCAGGTTGTCCACCCATGTGATCAAGGATGTTTCAGTTCCATAACCAGGTTTACAGACTGTAAAAGATTCAAACAATCTGCTTCATCCAAGAATGCCTGAAGTTGCCCAGCCATCATCTATTCAATCACCTTGCTCAAGAATGGAACATTTGAGCTATTGAATGGAACATTTGAGCTATTGAATGGAACATTTGAGACTGTTCCATAGTTGTTAATATCTCTGGGATCCAGAGATATTCTTTACTAGCAGACACACCACAGCCTGTTTCAAGGCTGGAGCAATGACCTCATGTCTCAAAAAACCCCATCCCCACCCTGATCGTGGATTTAAGCAGCTAGAAAGGGCATGAGCCACTCAAAAATCCTGTCCACATCCCCAGGCTGGTCAAACTAAAGAATATACCAAACAGGTGGACAAAACTTCACCCTGGCACCATCTGACTCTTTTGCTGTTAATGCAGAGTCCCAGTTGGCACTGAAGCAATATCTTCAAATTGCTGAGCAAAACAGTCACAGTACGCCATTAAGCACTCCACCGCCTCCTGAATGTGATATTGACTACTTGGAACAGCTGTGCTAACCTACACTGTGCAACACAATGGTGGCAGAAAAGTATTTTTTCTTTGCCAACATCACTGCCATAGAGAATGCTTTAAAATGAGCTTTAAACCATGTCTTATCACATTTGTCTTGAGTCTTCCTTCATGAACATTCTAGCTGTCTTTCTTTTCTTTTCATCTCCTGCAGTACCTCAATAAACGAAGCAGCTACCTTGGCTCTAACACTTGGGAGACCCAATCTCCCTGTCATTGTCCACTGGCTGAGGGCTGGTGGCAGGAATTTTTTAATGGTGCCATGCCAGCAGTGTGATGTCACTTGCAGAAAATACCCAGAAGTGATGTCATGTTGCTGGCATGATGTTGCTTCTCCTATCTAGCACTTGAGAGAAGGTGCCTGGGAGTAATCATAGCAACTATCTAGGACATTTCCTTATTTCAAGGACAAGCGTGGCATTGATAGGAACATGTAAAGGCCTCAAAAGATGGAAGGGGATCCAGGCCTTCCAGTACATTTGAAAGGGCCTGCTGGTGGTGCAATACTGGCCTACTTATGTCTTTAAACATGCTGTCAATATTTGCTTTTCATCTGTATAGTTTTTGACCATTTTTGTAACAGATTTGAGCAGGCAACAACTTTAAAATCAAAGTTATTAATTATTATGATTCAGCATCCTATCAAACAGCTGAAGTGATGGCAGAGTATGATTTTATAAATGTTTCATAGTTTTGGTTATGTTAAAGAGAGAGCCATGGTGTGAATGCATACATTTATGCTAGAAAATACTTTGTTCACTCCCTGAGCCTGGGTGCTCTGTTACAGCTCAGGATGTCACTATTCCTTTCTCACTGTGTATGAATGTTTATGTTGCAAATATTCTTCAAGCGCTGCTGCATGTGAATAGGCGACAACATCATATGATTGGAGGGAATGATTTTTCAGTTTTAGGTGAACGTTTCAAAGTGAGTTAAATGAAGTTCGTTATGAAGTGGATTACACAACATAAAAGATCTTCAAGTGAGTCTTTTGAAGATGTTGCTCTCTCCAAGGATGTATATTTGAATATCAAAGACAATTACTACTAAAATGTAATTCATTACTTTAAAAATTATTTCCTTCAGCTCTGTTTTGTACTTAGAAAAAATATAACTGTTGGTTATCAGCAGAATATTGAGCAGCCTGGAATAGACTGGGTTCCATATTTATAACTTCATCATAACCCGATTGATGTTATCTAATAATTAAAAAAAGGAAAGGCTTCTGTTTAATAAATCAAACTCTTCATTAGCACATCTTTTAAAAGGTGCAAAAAATCTTTTCAAGTCCATCCTTATCAAGATAATTAGGAATATTTTATTGCTTGCTTGGTGTAATTCTTTTCAGAAGGCAACTATTCACAGTAGAAGCTTCCATGAGCTTCCTTGAGAAATGCGGTATCCTTGTTCCTCCTCCCCCTTTTGAAATAGAACTTTAATACTCATCGTTCTTGTAAAAGTTCTTTCTATGTTTTACCTTCAGTAATTTTTCATATATTGCACATTTAGGAATAAAGTACAACTGAGCTTAATTTTGATATGTGATTTTGCTATAAGGCAAATGTGTGACCATATTTGCTTCCTGAGCTCTGAGTTTTGCCCCATGGCAATATGGAACTGTGCCATGGGTCTTTCAGTGGCTACTAGCCATGGTGACGAAAGGGACCCTTCACATTCAGAGGCAGTAAACTTCTGAATACCAGTGCCAGGAGGCACTGGTATGTCCAGTTTTGGCCCTCCAGAGTAACTGGTTGGTAATGTGTGAGGAGGATGCTGGATTAGATGGACCACTGGTCTGATTCAGCAGTACTCTTACATTCTTATGTTCAGCCAGCCCCTTGTTATGGTGTCTGATGCTCTTATGTGCCTGACAGAACTATAAGAACAACTCATGTGCATTTGTCAGTGCAAGAGAAATTCTAAATAGGTTTATTCAGAATCCTACTCAGGTGTATTCAATGGGGCTTTTTCCCAGTGAAGTGTCTTTAGGAGTGCTCTGTGCCTCCTTATGCCACTTATGAAAGCATCAAATCTGCCTTTTTCTTTAGCAATTCTCAAAGTAGTAGTTAGAGTCCTCCAGAGGACCACTGGACAAGACAACTCTGCTGAAAACTGGAAGTATTTTGAGCCCTTCAAAAGTTTATTTTTGCAGCAATTAAGTCATATTGTAATCAATATATTTTACCTTTAGATAGTTACCAGCCTCAAGGGATTTATCAACCTCAAGGGGCTTGGGACAGACTGCTGCACTGGTTGCTATTGTATTTATTTATTTATTAGACTTATAGTCTGCTTTCCCTGCAATGCAGGCTCAGAGTGGATCACAACCTGATTAAAACACAATACAATATAGAATAAATAACATATAGTTAAAAGGAATTTAAAACTGGAAGCAAAATTTAAACAGAGAGAGGATTTCACAGTCCTGCAAGATCACTGGGTCTATGGAGGCTAACACACAGCAATGAGCTGAAAATCCAGAGGAGGTTGAACCTGATCCAGAACTCCACTGGAAGCCAGTGCAGCTGGCGCAAGACAGGTGTCATATGGGTCCAGAATGGCATCCCGGTCAAGAGTTGCACCACTGCATAGTGGACCAGCTGTAATCTCCAGAGCAGGCCCAAGGGCAGCCAAGCATAGAGTGAGTTACAGTAGTCCAGCCTGGAGGTGACCATTGTATGGATCACTGTTGCAAGGTCACAGGGTGAGAGGTGGGGGGCAAGCTGCCTGATCTGGCGAAGGTAGTAAAACACCGATCCGGCAACCACCATGATCTGGGCCTCCATAGACAAGGATACGTCCAAGACCACACCCAGGCTCCTCACTGTTGAAGTGGGCATGAGCCCCATCAAGAGGTGGGAGCAGGATCCCTGAACCCAATAGCCCATGGCCCAGGTACAGGACCTCTGTCTTCATTGGATTCAACTTCAGACTGCTCTGTTTTAATCATCCCATCAAAGCCTCTTAAGCCCTGGCCAGATCATCTGGGGAGGTATCTGGCTGGCCGTCCATCAACAGATAAAGATGGATGTCATCCCAACCCAAAACTCTGCACCAGCTGGGCAAGGGGGTGCATGTAGATGTTGAACGACATCAGGGAGAGTATCGCCCACTGAGGGACCCTATTCACCAAAGGGTGGCATGGCAATAACTGCTCCCCTAGTGCCACCCTCTGTCCCCGACCGTGAAGAAAAGAGACTAGCCATTGTAAGTCTGTCCCATGAATCCCCACATTGGCGAGGCCCTTACCTTTAGATAGTTACCAGCTTCAAGGGATTTATCAGCCTCAAGGGACTTGGAACAGACCGCTGCACTAGTTGCTATTTTGCTTCCTCATGTAAGGTACAGAATGGCAAATCATGCTTCGTTCTCTGTCTTCCTGCAATTACCTTTACCCATATTATTCAGTTTCCAGAAATGTCACTCACTACTCTGCCTTACACTAGGATGGAAAACCATATTTACTATTCAAGAGGAAATGTGGGAGGCTTTTAAAATTTAGATATATTTTAGTGGTTGATGTGTGACAATGGCTATTAATGAACAGGTGGTTTTTTTCTAACCACATAGACCATAATGTGGTCCAATCTATCGCATGTGTAGTACACTCTTCTTCCAAGGGGTGGAGTGCTTGATTTCCCTCCATCCTATTATCACAAGAAGATAGGCAGAGAGAGAGAGAGAGAGAGAGAGAGAGAGAGAGAGAGAGAGAGAGAGAGAGAGAGAGAGAGAGAGAGAGAATATGAGAATGACTGGACCAGTGACTTTGTAGGCATTTGAAGCCAGGTCTCAGTTTCACACTCTAACCTCTATATCACACTAATGTAAGAAATAGAAACAGGGTTATAAGGCTTGCTGAAGGGCACATTGAATTTTGATTCTGGTAGCAGTGACATGGACTGAGTGCAGGATATTCCAGCTTTTATTACTGTGTACCACTGAAGGAAGAGGGGAAGATGTCAGCTTAACAGTGCCAGTAGCACCTTGAAGACCAACTAGCTTTCCAAAGTATGAATTTGTATCTGCTACAAGGTATGAGCTTGTACCTGCTGCAACCACAGGGTTATGATGTTGTTTGCTGGTGCTGTCTTTCACTAACCACTCCATAGCTCCATGCTTGTACAATGCTGCAGTCATGGACACGGCAGTTCTGTTGCTGCCTCCCATCACCCACTGATAAAGCAATGAGTAGTGACCAATGGTGGAGGCTGAATGTTTCTTGTGATATACCCATAGAGCTACCACTGAATCTTGACAGATGTGATAGAGATTATGCTGAACTTAGTTGTGCCTGTGTGAGTTTCGCTATACCTGTTCAACATACATAAATAAGCATCAAGACTCAGTAAGACATCTGCGATTTATCGTTCATAGGAAAGTCATTCTATAAAAAGTGCTTTGAATTGCTCTGTGAAGGTGAAGCAATATATATAATAGAAATATATCTGGTTAAAGAGTATGACTGACAATACATTTACAACACAAATACAATTCCCCCCCCCCCCCAAACAGTCTATCTCTCCAAAGCTCCTTAATATAACTGCCCATAGGTGGAAGCAAGTTATGGATTTAAGTCACTGCACTTAGAGAAACTGGGCCATATTTCCTGCCTGGGAGTAAGTGGAAAAACAGCAGAAATAAATCTGATCTGTTATGTTTCAGCTTTTTAAATGCCACTTGCTGCACAGAATTTCACTACATACAAGCAGCCAAGCCCACAGTTTTAGAAATTACAGTGGATGGTTTTTGTTTTAATAACTTACTTTATTATTTATATTATAGTAACTTCTCAAGCTCCAAATAATAGATAAGCATAAATATGTTGGATGAAAGTGTGTATCTTGTACATTTATCCGTTAAAATTATATTTTGCCTAGATATGTTTTATATAAAGAGAGATAGAATAGATATAATATAAGGCAAAATAATATAATAATAATATAATTTTCAGTGAAATCCTAAGATGAGTTACTCCAGTCTAAGCCCATTGATTTCAATGGGCTTAGACTGGAGTAATTCTGCTTAGGATTTCACTGATAATAAGGTAAAAGAAAATCCATAAAAACTAAACTAAATGAATTAGAAAAAATGGAACATTGGGATCTGAAGCTGAGGCATTGTCCTGACTCAGTGGCACTCCATGCTGCTTCAAGTTCATTGATCTCTTTTGACCTAATGCTAATGTGTTAAGAGTATCTTGGCAAGATATTCATTAGCCCTGATGTCTAAATTTTTAAAGTTGGTTTTTGTCCCTTGATGCCTTTAATGAATGATTTAATGATTTTATTTGGAGTTTTTGTAAATATGCTTTGTAAATCACTAGCGATGATGAATAATATTGAAAATTGGAATATAATAAACAAACGCATAGAAAGTCAGACCAGTAGTCCAACAGACAGACAGGTGTTCTTGGTGGCAACAGTAGGTAGGGAAAATGGGTGACTGCTGTTAGCCAAATATAAGGTGCATGAAATGACTGCCATATTACATTCTAAACCATCCCTGATTTTTCCTTTTCAAAAGCAAGAAGGGAACGATGGTTGTTGTGGGTTTTCCGGGCTGTATTGCCGTGGTCTTGGCATTGTAGTTCCTGACGTTTCGCCAGCAGCTGTGGCTGGCATCTTCAGAGGTGTAGCACCAAAAGACAGAGATCTCTCAGTGTCACAGTGTGGAAAAGATGTTGGCAGGTCATTTATATCAGGAGGGGTGGGGTTGAGCTGAGTCATCCTGTAGGGAAGAAGGGAACCTTTTTTACTGGGAAAGTAACAGCGCTTAAACCACCACAACATCAATTACTCTGTATCAGCAAGTGGATGCTTTGTGAAAGGTCAGTAGAAATATAGCTTAGCTCACTTCAATTACATTAGGAAAGTTTTACTGCATGACAAAGGTCAACTTCAGATTTTCTATAGTTTAGAGATAAGCAACTAAGAATACAAACATAAGTCTGTCAGCTAATACCCTACAGCTGAGATTATAAACTTAGCCTATCACCAAATATGTAGAATTAATATTTATCTTCCCTAATACAGACTACAACAGAGAAAAATCACACATACACACACAGACTGTATATCTGTATGCATAGGGACAGAATGTTTCCACCAGAAAAAACAGCCAGCACTAAGTTTGCCAATCTCCAGATGAACGCTGGAGTGTTCTTAGAGTTACAACTGATCTCCTGGCTATAGAGATCAGTTCCCCTAGAGAAAATGGCTGCATTGGATGGTGGACTTGATAGTATTATGCTCTCTCCCATTGCCAAGCCCAGCCCTCCTAAGGCTCCATACCCAAATCTCTAGGAATTTCCCAACACAAAGTTGGTGATTCTAGTCAGAATTGATCTGGGTTGAAGATTTGTTATTAAACTTCTTAAAGGTGACTGCCTTTTCTTATCCTTCAATACAGCCATGAATGATTACATGATTTTGTGATCATATTCCCACAGTACAAATCTGAGGATAGGACAAGGTTTTAGAAGGCACAGTGGAAAGAGACTATAATCCCACGAAAATTTTGTAGGCTAGGTGGCTAGGTCTTAGACCATATACAGGGTAGGGGGATGTAGTAGGTTGGGGAGGGGGTTGCTGGTTCTTCCTGACTTCCACAAACTGCACAGACCACTTGAGGCAGGTAAACATACCTGCATGTCCTCTTCCCCAATAGTAGTGGTTACAACCAACCAGCCTCTCCTGACATCACAAGTCTCTGGCCACACCTCATTACCACTGCAACCTGTCTGGTGAGAGGTTGTCAGGCCTCTCTCTGGTCAGGTACTCTCCTTTTTTCCTGCCTTTTCGTGTTGTCTCTTGCAACAAGCCATGACCAATCCTGGCCATGTATGGAAATTTAGAGAGAAACTAATCCATCTTTTAGAACCGTAACAATAAGAACCAAAGTGGATTATGAAGAGCTCCAAATGAACCTCTCTGAACTGGGTGAGTGGGCAACAACATGGTAAATGATGCCCAGTATGAGTGCAAAGTAATTGCACATTTGAACAAAAACTCTACTGTGAAATATATGTTGATGAGGTCCAGACCAGAAAAGGGAATTTGGGATCATAGCATAGCACAAGAAAAATGTTTGTTCAGTTTGTGCTAACAGTCAAAAGGCAAATTCTATGCTAGGGATTATTAGGAAAGAAATTGAAAACAAAACAGCTCATATTATAATGCCATTACCTAGATCTCTGATGCAGTTACAATTGGAATATTTTGTATAGTTCCAATCATCGTACTTTAAAAAGGATATTCTAGTGCTTGAAAAGCCTCAGAAAAGAGCAAGCAAAATATTAATAGTGTTAAATGAAAGTCTAAGACATACTAGGGAGTTTGGTGATTTTTTGATTTACCAAAATATGACTAAAAGGTGATATGACAGAGGTTTATATAATTGAGGAGGAGAAAATGAATAAAGTGGACAAAAGCTTCTGTTCTCTCTCCCATAAGACTAGAAATCCTGGGCATACAATGACGTTTTTAACCAATAGATTTTGGAAGATAGAGTACTTTTTCATTAAGAAGTAATTAACTTTTAAAAGTCACTGCCATAGAATGTAGTGATGGTCGCTAGTTTAACTGGCGTTGAAATATTATGAGGCGAATTCAGGGAGGAAAAATTCATCAATTGCTATTAGCCACAATTCTCAGTGCTGGAGCAGAGCAACAATGTGTGAGCTCCAGGCCTGGCTTGTAGAGCTCCTGGGGCATCCAGTTGTCTTCTTTGTGAAACAGGATGCTAGACTGGATGGACCATTAATCTAGTTCAATGTGACCACTCTTATCTATCTATCTATCTATCTATCTATCTATCTATCTATCTATCTATCTATCTATCTATCTATCTATCTATCTATCTATCTATCTATCTATCTATCTATCTATCTATCTATCTATCTATTTTAGTGGACTCAGGGCAAGGTACAACATTGATTAAAATACAACTTAAAATCAATTATAAAAACAGATAAAATACTGTGCCCCTTATGCTATGTTCTTAAGAGGTCAGAGGATGCTCCACACAGCAACAGTCATCCTTGTTGTGTTCATTGCCACTGCAAATACAGAGGCATCATCAGTGGTAAGTGAATATCCATGATTTGTTGAGCAGTGAATTCCCACCCTGCTGCAGCTGTCTTGTAGCTTCCTTTCCCCATTCCTTTCCAAGCAATCTGAACATAAACTGCCTGTACCTTTCCTCTTATATCTCCATGAAAAAGGCAGTTTTCTAAGAAAGCTGGGAATTCAGAAGGCCTAGTAGATTACAGCACTAAATCATTGTTATATTATTGCACTATATCACAATAGCCATTACCAAATTTATAAAAGCCCTCAAAAAGCTTGTGAAGGTGTGATAGGAAAAATGGCAGCCAGGAGAGGGTGATGTAAGACATGTAACAGCAGTTTGGGTGGTTCCTTAAACAATATGCACCTTCCTGTCCACAGGGTAAGTAAATTATCATAGAAAAATAGGTGTGGGGAAGACTGGTGCAAATCAGGGGATAACCTGGAAAGCAGATCTAAAAAATAAAGCACTGAAGTGTGGAAGCAAAGGCAGAACAAGATGTCTATGTGCAAGCAGCCAGAAATATTCAGTGGCTTTGAAATGAGAACGAAAGACTTTTTATTAGACACAAGAAACTGAGTGACTAGTCAGACAGGTAATTTCATGAAGTGGGTGTATGCACTGGAGGAGAATGTAAAGTTCACAATGAGAAATTTTATTGTTACAAATCATTGATTGCTTATAGATGAAGCCATTTAGTTTAATTTCACGTGTTCTTCATCACATCCGTCATCAGTGAATTGGTTAATGTTTCTGAGATAGTCATATATTATATTACAGCCACTCCATTTCCCACTCAGAGTAATACAGCTTAATCCATCACTGTCATTTCAGGAAATGTTCTGTAGCTGTTTTGACCAGCAAAATGAGAGGCAATAAAATGTATAGGAATTTGGTTACTTGAAATCTGAAGAACTATTGAAATATTCCTTCTGTGTTGTGGAATTTGTCAGAAAACACTTTCTTGTTATTTAAAGAGACTGCTGTAACTACTGAAATATAAGCAGTAAATTCTTTATAGACAATTATTTTTTTCTGGAATCCACAGCTGCATGGAACACTGACCACTCAATGGAGGAGTCTAGTGGAAATTCTAGTAGAACTATATATGACCATTTATACCATTGCTCCAAAAAAATTTCACTGACTATCAACTAAAACCTTGTCAGCTTGGTCTGCCATTCCAAATTTGAGGAGGTGCTTTTCCATGCTGCTTCTGTGATTGCCTTCTTTGGAACACTCAGAGTTAGTGAGCTCATTCCTCACTCCCTTAAGGATGAGTTGGGCCCAGCCTTGATGGCACAAGACATTAAATTTACAAGGGAGCAAGTTGCAATTATGATCAGGCGCTCTAAGACTGACCAGAGGCAGAAGGGAGTGGAGGTTATCCTGGGCCCATGGACAGAAAGGGACTTGTGCCCGGTCCTTGTCCTTAGAAATTATGTCAGAGCCCAGGGTGAGCAACAGAGAATACTGTTTTGCCATTAGGATGGTTTCCAAGTACCAGTTCTGGACAGTCACAAAACAGCCAGTGATTAAAATGGGCCTGGCAGCTGTCAAATTTGGCACCCATTCTTTCCACATTGGAGCAGCATCCACAGCAGCAGCCATGGGTTAAACGGGGCCAGCTATTCAAAGGGTAGGTTGGTGGCATTCCTCCCTTTGTGGTGTAAACCCTAGTGATTATGTTTTCTTTTAGGTGCTGTGGATTGCCAGGAGAGGTTGCGTAGTCTCATCAGTGGCCACAGCATGGTTTTCTGGGCAGCACACCAGGTGAAGAGGACGTTGATTGGGTCCCAGCTTGGCCTGAGCCAATGGACCACCACTGAGTGGCAAGGCCAAAGAGGCCTGAGATGGCTGGGCCTTCTGCATCTTTTGTTTGAGGGGAGGAGTGGCACTCCACCTCACATTTTTGTGGTACATTTGGGCAGTAATGACCTTGGTCTGGTCAAGGGTAAGGCCCTTTTTTCGCAGGCACAGGTGGACTAGCAGGAGATAGGCAAGCACTGGCCTGGCATCCTGATTTTCTGGTCTGCAGTACTTCCACATCACATGTGGTGGGAAGCAATGGACCCAAAGGCAATTGAGAGGGCTAGGCAAAAGGCCAACAGAGCCCTCTTCAATGCATTGGTGGAGAGATTGGGAATTTATCTGCCCCATCTGCAAGTCTGGGGGCTGGGACTCAGACCCCAGACACGTAACACTGAGTGACTTATCAAATCCAAGAATATGGACTGCATTAGAGAGATAGGCAATTGCACCCATAAGTAGGTATTACATGCCGCTATGCAGGTAATGCCTAAGGAGCTCTTTTTTAACAAGCCAAACTCCTGACAATTGATATTTCTGAAGGGGAGCAAAAGGTAGGGCTGGAGGCAGTTCTTCCTATTGCCCTTCCTTATTCAACACTTGACTGAGTGGATTTTAGGGATCTTTTAAAAAACTATATGCCGTTATCTAATAACTACTAATAAAAACTAGTGTTCATAGAAATAATATATAAAACTCAGAAAAAATATTTTGGTCTTTACAAAAACTCAGAAATGAATACACAGTTGCAGTTTATTGCTGATTATTCTGAAAAGAATACTTAAGAATTTTTTAAACCCTCAAATGTACAATTTGTCCACATAAGATCTTGGAAAAGATTTTTCACTTCAAATATTTAATAATATATCATGAAGAGCAGAACTTGATATGATTTAAGACATACAGATCACATTTCCTCCAGTCTAGCTGTGTTTCCTGTTATCTAGCAACAAAAATAAAAGAAAGAATAATTCATTTTCCAATTATTAGAAATTCTTTACAGGAAAACTCCCAAACAGGCAGATGTAAAGGCAAATGTATCTTTATTACATTTTAGCTCATGGTTTGCGGCTCTACTTGCTTTATTTGAAGTTGAGTAAACACACATTTGTGTGACACATTACTGCTGTTTTAGTCATAACCATCATACAGAAGACGTGAACCATGGCAATGTTTCATCCCTTCTGCCCTTCACATTCAGATTGGAGAATTCAGATCCACAAAGAGGAGCACACACATAAACTTTAAGTTAGTAAATGTTAAGAAAGCTGCTATGAAGTATTTGATGGAATGAACATTCTTCTTTCCTACAGCCATTTGTTTCTTCCTTTCTTCGATCTTCATCAGTCTTTTGACATTACTGATGTTTTAGAAACTATGCTTTGGTTTCAAATGGTCAGTGCCCCATGTGCCCAAGGCCATGTCATTTTTTTTTTACCCAGCAGGATTGTAAAAAGATGCTAAAATGTGAATCAGTCACCATTGTTTTTAAACTCATGAGTCCCAACCCTGAGATATGGCCTATTAACACCATCCTCCCACAGCATATGGTACACAGGTTCAAACACTGATGCACAGATTAAGTTCCTCAGCCTCCTCAGGCAATCCAGCCATGAGTGGCTCGCATGGGGAGCATCTCCCCATTTTTGGATCTTTCAAGGAGCTTGTCAATTTAAAAAAATAGCAAACTCTTAATCCACACAAATCCTTCCAACCCTAATTAAGGCCTCACCAAGCAGGTGAATCTGGCCAATCAGATGGAGGCCCCAAAAATTCCAGTATGACCATAACAATATGCCCCAAACAGTATCTATTCTCAGCTTCCTAATTGCCTTAAGGAATTTGGTAGCATACACAAAAAGAGTATTTTCTATAAGGCTGCCAACATTTTTGTTATTACCTCCAGTACATGTTTTTTAAAGCTGCAGTTAAAGTTGAACTCTCACTCTGATTCATCAATTATAGTTATAAGACAATTATGTGAAACAGAAAACAAGCATTCCATAAATTAGGAAGTATGAACTTCTAAAAATGGGTTAAGTTTTATAAAACCCACAGATTATATTCAGCCACCAAAGGCTCATTCCCCACTTGCACTCTCTGTTGATTCACCCTCATGTCAGTTGATCCATGAAAAAAAGTGACGAGGGAGTTTTTATGAACAGAAAGAGGCATGCATGAGATGATCACCTGACTCTATCAGCTTGAAAGGCCCACTCCCAGGCTGAATGTTTCTGTTAAATTCAAAGGAAGACAGCAGAGACAGCCAGGGCTACCAACAGAAGGGGACTAGGGGGACAATATTCCTGGGTCCCTGTCAGCTCTTGTAGGCCCCTGAAGTTAGATTAAACATATATTCTGTGATTGCATTTAATTTTTTATTATTTTGGTGAAGTTCTGCCTGCAGCCACTAGGGGGTGCAGGGAATGCTAATCCCAGCAAATAGTTTCCTGGTAGTGGCTTTGCCTGTTTTTTTTTGGGGGGGGGGGGGGGAGGCAGCGATTTTTTAAAAAGAAAGCTCACCATTGCTGCAACGAGACAGAAGCAAACATGGCCCACAAACCATCTTGGTATGCCTTTATTTCCCCCTTTTAATTCTCCCAGTGTTTGTCTCTTTCATTATCCCTACCCTGGCTGGGGAGTTAAAACATATTTAATTGCAGGATGGAAGTCCTTTGTTCATATTACATTGAGAAAGTGTGTGTGTGTGTGTGTGTGTGTGTGTGTGTGTGTGTGTGTGTGTGTTTCCCAAAAATCTATCAAATTAGCAAATTACCCTAAAAGGGTAGTTCACGTTTATATCAAAGGCTCTGTCAGTTTCACCTCCCCTTTTAGGGGGTGATCTTTGCTGCTCTTTAGAGGGGGGAAATTGATAGAGCCTTCCAATCTGTCTTAAAACTTGACTTCCCGGCTAACATAGCGATTCATTTCATGTGAACGTCCTCCTGTAATTCGTCTCTTGTAGTTTAGTTCTGATTCTTTCCTCTAAGAAAATCCATTTAGGATTGCTCCCCAAAGCTCTCGTCAATGCTGTATCCTTTGAACTGTACCTTCAACCTGATCAAGAGTATGAATTGAGTCACTCTGGTAATTATTTCCAGAGTCATTTCAATTGCCCAATCTGCCCCTACTCCTATCTCTCTATGGAGACAACAGAAGGGAGGGGAGGGGGAAGGGAGCTGGAGCTTGTTGGGTTTCAGCATCCAGGACTAGAATCGCTTCCTAAAGTTAGATCAGGTGCAGGAAGACAACAGCATATGGAGACTCGGCTCACTGCAGAGTGAAACTGACTTCACATCTCCCCAATTTTCCTTCCCTCTTTTAGCATCTTCATGTTGCTGTAAATTTTGCTTTTTCGCTTTTGGTTAGAAATATTTCTGTAATTTTTGAAAGACTGGTGGGTCTTATTCTCAGGTAACTTGTGTCTCACCCATGTTTTATTGATGGTGTGCTTCAGTGTCTGGCTTGGCTCTTAGCTGCAGAGTCTTCCTGATCCTGCTTGCTCCTGAGGTGTTCTTGTTTGGGGCGGGGGGGGGGGGAGTTACTCCTTATCCTATTGCAATTATTTTTGTGTTGTCGGTAACAGAAAGCTAAGTGATTTGTTTTGCTATCATATTTGTTTTAGATGAGGATGGTTACTACACAGAGGAAGTTAATGGCAAACCATCTCTGCTCATCTTTTGCCTTGAATGGGGTTGTTATGTACTGGGTTGAGTTTGGACTGAGGTAGGCTCCTAATGCCTTGATGTTCATTGGTTGTTACTTGGCAGCAGCCAATCGGTCCGCAGAAATAAAGACCAATCACAGGGCTGCAAATCAGTCACCCTGTATATAATTAATGCAAATTGAGGATTCTAGTTATGTGTGTTCCGGTTGGTTATTGCTTGAAAGGGGCATGGGGTTTATGTGTGTATATTGGCTCCTGTCGAGCTTCTGCTTGTGTCTTTCTGCTTCCAGTTCACAATATAACTGTTACGATGAGCTGAAATCTCTATTCCTTTGAGCTGAAATTACAATACATAATCGAGGTCACCATAAGTTGGCTGCAACTTGACAGCACATACTTCTTCTTCTTCATATGGGGAGGGGACTGATGGACTTTTTGTCTGGGGGTGGGCTATACTGGTTCTGTGGCAATATCCTGCTTCTGAATATGAACATTCCATTTTTAAGCTCATGACTCATAACCATTGATAGATTGATTCACCCCAAATTTGTTGTCTTCTTTAAATTTGTCTACTCCTTTAAATTTGTCTAATTCTTTAAAAATACTGTATAAGCTAGAGGCTTTTGACACATCTTATGACAATAAACAGTAGAAATGTATAGTAATACATTCCCTAAATAAATTATTTGCCATTGTATGTATAAATACTACTCATTGCCTTTCCTGCCCATACTTCAATATTGCTTACTCCTATTAATGGAGTTTAAAAATGATTTCCCATTGTGATTCCTCCCCACCCCACCCGTGCTGAATCTGTTGTGTCCTTTTTCAAATGTTTTCTCCTTTAACACCTTGTTTTCAGTACAGGCAACGTGCCATTAATTTTTTTCTATCCAGATTATTCCACCACTGTAAGCTTTACAAAAGCACCATGCTGATGTTGTGAATGGTGATGGGGACTGAAATAACTAGTCAATTATATATCCATTATGTTTCAAAAATCCTGATGGATTCAAGCTTTTGCCCACCAAGAGCTTACACCCCCTGCCAAGAGTCCTCAAGACTATTAATGCAGAAAAGGTGCAGGAAAATTGCAAATCAAGTCTTATTCCGATATTCAAAAAGATGGGTTCAGATGATTCTTTGCAAAATAAAAACCCACTTAAATCATTACATTAAATTATTAAAAAGGAAAACCAACAAGTCTATTCTTCAGGAAATAAAACCCTGCAATTTCAAAACTACTTGGAAGTACAGATTGAGAATATAAAAGAGCAAAGGCTTAAATTACCTAATGGCATTAAATGGTTTCACCTTTTACAGCAAATTAGCATTTAGAGGTAAACAGGTGTTACCTATGCACACAGTTATTCTTCTTCTAATGTATTTCCTTCATAAAGATATGCCACAGGGGCTGCTGCTAGCATTCATTACATTTTAACATTCAGTTCAGATCTAGAGACTTTACATTATTATTGCTGTTGATGTTTATATTGTTATAAATTATTTATACTATTTATCAATTTATACTCCACTTTTGCAATATGTTCAAAGCAGCTTCTAATAAAATCATCAAATATCAAATACATAAGAAACATTGATGCAGAGGAGTTAGCCATGTTAGTCTGTAGTAGCAAAATCAAAAAGAGTCCAGTAGCACCTTTAAGACTAACCAACTTTATTGTAGCATAAGCTTTCGAGAATCACAGTTCTCTTTGTCAGCTGCATGGAGGGCAAGAAGAAACTGGTCAGATATATAGGTGGAGAGGGGAGGGCGGAGTAGATGCAAACAGTAGCTTCTGATATGGAGATCAGTTTGCTTCTGTTAAGGAAGTCAGTTACTTTTGATAATGAGATAACCATTCATAGTCTCTATTCAATCCCAGCTTGACTGAGTCAAATTTACATATGAATTCCAATTCAGCAGCTTCCCGTTGGATTTTGTTTTTGAAAGGTTTCTGTTGAACTACAGTGGCCTTTAAGTCTTTGATGGAATGTCCTGGTAGATTGAAGTGTTCTCCCACTGGTTTCTGGATGTTGCCATTTTTAATGTCAGATTTGTGTCCATTTATTCTTTTGTGCAGAGGTTGGCTGGTTTGTCCAATGTACAGAGCAGATGGACATTGTTGGCACATGAGGGCATATATCACATTGGAGGATGAGCAGTTGTAAGAGCCAGAGACAGTGTAGTTGATGCCATTGGGTCCTGTAATTGTATTTCCTGGGTAGATATAAGGGCAGAGCTGGCATCTGGGTCTGTTGCAGGGCCTGGTACCTGTGCTGGTGACTCTGCTAGCCGATTCATGATTTTAAGTGAGAAGTCGTTTCAGGTTGGGGGGCTGTCTGTAGGCAAGGAGAGACATTAGGCAAATCTTTTCACCTTTTCACCTTTTCACATTTCAACTTTACCCATGTTCTAAGCCATGGATCCAGTAGAACCTTAAAGACCAACTATATTTCCAGGCTATGAGCTTTCGAGAGTCAGAGCTCCCTTTATCAGACTCTTGAAAGCTCATATCCTCGAAATATAGTTGGTCTTTAAGGTGCTACTGGACCCAAACCTTGCTCTTCTACTGTAGATCATCATGGTTACCCACCTGAAACTATCTTTTAAGCTATTGTTAGTCACTCCTCCCTTCTCATATTCCCATATGTTGTCTCAGATCTTGACAGAAATTACTATGAATAGAAGGGGGTGCCAGTTCCCCATATTACAGACCTCCAGCTCCCCTCATGATACTCCTGAGACCACTGGCCCCCAGGACTAGTATTTCTTGAATTATTTTGGTCTGTAGAAAAAGGAGGAGGTGAAGAAGTCCCACTCCACTGATAGAAAGTCCTGTAGTTTGTGGAGAACTGCTGGATTGAAGCCAAAACTCAATCCACATTCAGGTCTTTCCTCCACAAAGGACTCCTACTACAGCATAACCTTGTGGATTGTGTATTCTCTTCTGTTAAAAGTCTTCTGGTAGACTGAGATCTACTCTCATTCCTTCCAGCTCAACTGTGGTGGAAGAACGAGTACCTGCTGAAGGGAAATTTTTATGTGCTTGGGATTCATGACAGAAATATGTTGAGAAGAATGTAATATCTCTTTTACTTCTGTATCACCTTATATTCTTATAGCACACCACTCTCTCTCTCACACACACACACACACATACCCCTACACACACATTATGATCTCTAATAGCCCGAGCTGTACAACACTGAATATAATGATGTTAGGTTTTTTAAATTTGTGTGTGTGCGTGTATGTGTGAGTATGTGTGTGTGAGAGAGAATTATTTGCAAACGCTGTAATTTATGTTAATCAGACTTCCTTACAAGTAAACACACACAGGATCTGGCAGCAAGGCTCAGTCCTCAGCATACATACTGAGAAGTTGTTACTAATAGACTGAATGGGGCTTTCATCTGAGTCAACATATTTAGGATTAGGATGTAAGAAAAACAAACAGCCCAAGTGAGGAGTACGAGCTGGAAGAATCTTCTCTCTGATAAATAGTTTCTTGGGCATCTTTCTTTCACATCACTGTTAAGAACAGAATGTAATTCAAGCTCTCCCTAATAGAGAAATAAGAAATAGAACAAACGTTAGATAGAATATATATACTGGAATTAGCTTCTTATCTGGTATGTTCTCCTACAGTTGATATTGTTATGACTTGTTGTTAATATTAATAAAAAGCTTTAAAAAAAAAAGAAAGAAATAGAACAAACAACTCCACAAAATGATAGCAGTTTTGCCAGGAGGAAGTTTTCAAAATGTTTCTTCTCCAAGGCTCTCCTGTGAAGAGTGTGCAGGCACAAATGATTATGTGTCTATTGATTTAGTTTGCAAAAGCAAGTCACAACTCAGGGGATTTTTTAACTTTCAGCAACTTTTCACTCTTTCTTGGCTCAACTGAAATGTACAAATTTCAGCAATTTAGATAAAGAGCAGCCACCTTGAAGGCCACAGTTATAGAGTTTCGGGGGCTGACTGAAAGAGAAAGCTCAAAAGCTGCCCTTAAATGTTCGCTTGCAAATTCTTATTCAATTGTCTTAAGAGATGAAATTTGAAAACAATTCTGAGATTCCCCTCCCCCACACTTTCCATGAAGAGAAATAGTTTTCTTTATATCTTTCTCCTACGTATTTACAAGGTGACCTCACAAGGAAGGTTTACTTATTGCAGGCAAACTTTGTTTGGTGGGCGGGATTTGATTCCATTGGCACCTTAGAGACCAACCAGATTTTCAGAATGTAAGCTTTTCAGAGTTGGACGGCCCTTTTCAGACAGATTGGAGGGTTATTTGTGCCTTGCCTGAGAGCCAAGCTACACATGACGAATGACACTTGAACAGCAAGTGTATTTCTCCCTGTTCACTTGCCCTCCACTAAATCCACTTGCCGTTCAAGTGTCATTCGTCATGTGTAGCTTGGCCCTCAGTTTCAAACATTTTTGGAAATTAAACCAGTGCTCATTTGATAAGCAACCTAGTGGAATGTTTAATTTTTTTCTTTGAACTTAGACTTCTCATCCAATATACTTCCCATATACTTCCTGTAAGAGGTTGCTGAGCTACAAAAGCAACTTGCAATGCAGCAGGAGATGTGACTGAGAAATACACAGTAAGATTTCTTTGGCTTTTGAAATTAGTTGTATGTTTCTTTGGAATCTGACCAAGGTGTGAAACATTCCGAACTTCACATAGTCTTGAAATACATTGCACAATTCAATATAATGGGTTGGACCCTATCGGCATTTCTTCAATGCAAGAGAAAGGACAGCCCCTGCAAGATGGAGTGGGAAAGCTTGTATCATCCAACCCTCCAGCTCCATTATGAATTTTGTGTTCAGCTTCTATACACTATGTTAAAATTATGCACAGTGTTACTAACAAATGGTATGTGCCTGAAAATGCATGCTCTATTAAGCCCTTATGAATAGACTGATTGAATTCTGTTCTAGGATTACTATATGGAGACTGGAACAGCTCTAGTTTAGAGTAGTTTCTTGCTTCATAACACCAAAGCCTAACCCTGTCAATGAGTTAATTTGGCCCTCAGCTGTAATGTTTGTGCAAAGTTCTTTGCTGATTATAGGCCAGTCACTAATCTACTTTTTCTGGGGTAAGTGATAGACCATGTGGTGATGGAACAGCTCCAGCAATTCTTATATGACACATCTGCCCTTAACCCATTTCAATTTTGCTTCAGCCCTTACTTCAGAATTGACAGATCATCTTTGTTTAAAGTTGGACAGAGGCAGTCACACCTGTTGATAGTGTTAGATCTTGCCCCTGCCTTTGATACAGTTAATCACTTCATTGTTATTCATCAGTTGGAATATGGAGTTGGTGTTAGGAAGGCAGCTCTTCAGTGGTTTCAGCTCCTTCTATCTGACTGGACACAACGAGTTTCTATCAGAGGAGCAGAATTACTTGAGTGGGATTTGTCTTGTAGAGTGCCATTAGGGTTCGATTTCTCTCTCCTGTGCTCTTCAACATTTACGTAATGCTGCTCTATGAGATTGTCTGGTGCTTCGAGGTTGGGTGTTATCAATATGCAAATGACACCCAGCTCTATATTTTATTATCTGAGCCTCTTTACATCTTTCTCCTACGTATTTACAAGGTGACCTCACAAGGAAGGTTTACATTGCAGGCAAATATGTGTCCTGGCTTTGAACCAGTGCTTGAAACTGTTACCAGGTGGCTAAAGGGGAACAATCTGAAAATGAATCCATATCACATAGAGGTAATACAGGTTGGGAAGCCTCAAGTTTTAGAGAAACTGGATCTATTTGTAGTGGATGGAGCATAGTGGAACTTTTTCAGGTCAGGTTGAGAGCTTGGGGGGTGCTCATGGATTAAACTTCGCTGTTTGAAAAGCGGATAGTGACCAAGGGGAACTTCAGTCATCTGTATCTGCCTTATTCCCATACATCTTAGACTCAGCTGATCTGGCCACACTGATCCATGCTTTTGTACTCTTTCAGTTAGACTACTGTAATGCATTCTTAGTTGGGCTGCCTTTGAAAACAATCTGTCAATTAGTTAGTTCACAGTGTGGTAGCCCAATTATTGTCAGCAATTAGCTACATTGGCTGTTTGTTTCCATGTACAATTCAAGTTGCAGGTGAGCATTAAAGCCCTTCAAGACATAATACCCACATATGCAAAAACCCATCTCCCTGTGCACCAACTATGGTCTTCAGTTCTGCCGGCAGTTTTCCCACATAAGGAAGTTCACCTAGCATCAAGCAGAGTCTGTGCCTCTGTTACCCAAATTGGGGTGGGTGGGTGTCTCCTTGCTAGTTGGGGGAATTAACATGCAAGGAAAGGCAATGAGAGGCAGGTAACTACGAGATCTTACACCTGTGTATACGAGGATTGTCCCTCTAGAGAACTCTTTCAATAAGCCAGCAGATAGGGGTTTTATTTATAAAATAATAAGGATCAATTGCACAAAATACACACCACACACACACACATATAGAGCTAATTAGAAAACAGTGGGGAAAATGGGACAAAGATTTAGGACTGGGTTATATTTACCAGTCTAGGAGAGAAGGAGGAGGACGTCCTGTAGAGTAGCAGCCTTCATGGCAAGGAGAAGGAGGGAACTTAGACCTGAGTCTGAGGGTGCATAGAGGGAGGTCCCAGGATGCACTGAGAACATGGCAGGACAGTCTAATTATAGAGCAAAATGTATCCTGGGGCAAAACTGATATCTTGCTTCCAAAGACAATAGCTTGATGGCTGTCTTTGGAGATCAGACAATAAAATTGGATGGGAAAACTTGATTAAACCTTCCTGGGAAGAACTAAAGATGTAAAAAGATGATTGATGACCCGTGATGGCTGGATGGGTGAAGTGCACCAGTTTCTGAATGGCTCAGGATGGGAGAAGTGAGGAAGATTGGCAGGGTGGTTGATGAGGCTAATTCAAGAGCTTTTGGAGACCCCTTTGTTCTGCACATCTCTGGGGGCATGGGGCTGGATGCTAGTCTTACCTCATGGTTTACATTCCAGTATTTTTCCATTTCCCCCCAGTGGGAGCTGGTATCCATTTCCTGCCTAGCTAGTCAGTTTGTCTGTATTTAAAACACATGAGGAGAATGGCTCATGATATTCCATATTCATAAACTTCCCAATTAGTGTGAGGGCAGATTTGACCACTAAGACCTACACTGCTGCTCCCACTATGTGAAACAGGCTTCCTGAGGAAGTGGTGACCACCATTATTAGAAATTTTAAGGAAAGACTGCAAGTCATTTTATTTGCCAGAGATTTTAACAGATAATTTTTGAGATGAGTGATATTATTTGGGGGGGTTTAGGCTGTTGATTTTAAATGTCAATGTTTTAATTAGGATCTATAAAGTGTCTTGAGACCCCAGGAAAAGCAGAATAGAAATATTTTAATAAATAAATAATAGCTCCCTCCACTATGACTCTGAGATTGCTGAATGTGTTAATTCAGCTCTAGCTGGATTATATTTTCAAAATATTAGAGAAGAAGAATCCCTGCTGCAAATTAATACTTAAAGAATGACATTATTTTTCACGCAATAGACAAAGGCATCATTTACGTTGGGGAAATTAAAGTCCATTAAATTAAAACCAAATATTTTCCACTGAATATTGTAGAAGCAAAATTGTTACTGATAAATATTGAGATGTTGTCCTTTCATAGTACTACAGATTGCAAGATAAAACCACATATAATAGAAATATGTCAAGTATGAGTACATGCAGAGGAAAAACAAATACACCAGGGAACCACTTATACAAATATTGTATATTCTGTATACTATATGAAAGTGCAAAAGTGCAATAGTGCAAAGTGTCCAATTATATAGTTAATAAATTCACAATACAAAAATACACAGTATAATCATATCCAGTACACATATCATTAGAGAGTCTTTGTAGTCCATACAGTTCATTCCATTCATTTAAAGTGCAAAGTGTCTATTTTAATAAAAAGCCGAAGGTGGAGAGTCGTGGAGAGGTGTTGTATCATTCACAGTCCAATAATTTAAATTAATTCAAAAAACGCCGATGGGGATGTGCAGGCAAATGTCATTAAGCTGTTTCGTGAGTGGGAAACTCACTTCATCTTGGGCATGAAAAAATTCGGACTGGACACACTTTAAACATAAAATACAATCAGCAGGTACACACATGATATTACATATAAAATTCCATATAAAAAATTCATATAAAAAATTCAATACACATTCACTTACAGTGTGTTACAAACTCCGGATGCGCTCTCCTACGGCTTATGAAGAAGGTGGTGCTAACCGACAGGTAATTGGTAAGATAATGACTGTGTATATCTCTCTCATTTAGGGCCGAATCAATCAATGTTCTATCTAAACCAATTGCAGCTGGAGGAAGATCCGAGGGACCCCCACTACTTACAGTAAAGCCTCCGGTTTTCATAGGAAGCAAGAGTAGACGATCTTTAAATTTAGTCCATGCGGTGAAAGAGTATTAAGTTGAAAAATCCATTTAGATTCCAACTGTATGAGTGTTTTACCTATGTCCGAAGCATATGGACGATCTAGATGTTCAATGACAGAGACCTTAAAGTCGTGGTGTGAGTGTTTACACTGACGAAAATGACCAACCACAGGTGCTTCTAATACCCCGTTCTTGATCCTGGATATATGCTCTTGGATTCTTGTCCTGAGTGGGCGAATGGTACTGCCTATATATAACAAGGGGCACTGGCATTGGATAATATACACCACATTTACTGACTTACAGTTCGTAAATTCATGCCGTGGAAAGGTGCGGGTCGTCAAAATCTGATCAAGCCCCAACATGTGACCACATACATTGCATGTGCCACATGCAAAGTGGCCCTTGGGTATATTAGAGCGTGGGGGGGTGCTGGAGAATTCGGACCTAATCAGAATGTATCTGATTGATTTGGTCCGTCTATAGCCAACTGCCAGTCTCGATTCACACCCACGGACGTCAGCTATGAGGTGCCAATGCTGCCTTATGATAGAAGTAATCCTAGGGGATAGGGGGGTGTATTCCAATCCCCATTTAATTTTATCATCCAGTCTCCTCTGTCTAGGGGTCAATAAAGTTCCCCTGTCAATTACATCTGAGTGTGTCCTAGCTCGTTCAATAACCTGACTTGGATAGCCTCTCGTGGCAAAGTTCTCCCCCAACTCCCTGCGCCCAATCTTATAAAAATATGGGTTGGTGGAATTCCTTTTTATCCTCAAGAATTGGCCCACGGGGATGTTGTCCCGTAAGCTTCTTGGGTGAAAGGACTGGTAGTGTAAATAGGCGCAACGGTCCGTGTTTTTCTTAAAGGGGCGCACCGCAAGTTTATTATCTGTCTCTCGATAGATGGTAACGTCTAAATAATCTATGCTGTCAGTACTTCCGGTCCAGGTAAACTGGATCGCCGGGTGCCAAGAATTGAACCAATTGCCCAGTTCCTCAGCACACCCTTCTTGTTTTAACAAGACTATGACGTCATCTATGTATCACCTGTAAAGGAGAATGTGCTCTTTAAAGGGATTTGAGTCTTCATTAAATATCCATTGATTCTCCAAAGAAGACATGAAAATATTTGCAATACTAGGGGCGGCCGCGCAGCCCCTAGAAGCAAAATTGTTACTGATAAATATTGAGATGTTGTCCTTTCATAGTACTACAGATTGCAAGATAAAACCACATATAATAGAAATATGTCAAGTATGAGTACATGACAAAGTTTCTGTGCTGGTTTGTATACACCAGCTGTGAACAAATCTCCATATTCATTTCCAATAATACCATTTTAGTCCCTCTTCCTATATTTTTACTGCTTCCAGATAAAGGCTAAATTTATTTATTTATATACTGGATTTATATCTCGCCCTCTCTGCAAGCAGGCTCAGGGCAGATCACAACATCATATTATAACAATTACAACAATATATAAATACCATAAATTACTATAAAATCATATAAAACAGTAAAACAATAAAATAAAAAAACAGTCCAACAAGGACCTCTAAGATGTGGCAGGGAGGTAACTTCAGTACATATCGCCATGAGTAAGCACAACAGATCTCAGTTAGGCTTTGGAAGCAGAGCAGACCAGGCAAAGGACCAGCAGGATAGTTCACCAGCTCCTCAACCATTTGCATAGGCCTGGTGGAGCATCTCCATTTTGCAGGCCTGGTGGAACTCTCATAAGTCCCTCACAGCCCGGATCTCAGCTGGGAGAAGAGCCAGAGCTAGAGCTGAGAAGACTCTGTCCCTGGTCAAGGCCAGGCAAACATCCTTGGAGCCAGGGACCACCAGCAATTGTTGGTCTGCAAAGCGTAACACCCTTCAGGAGACGTACAGGGAGAGAAGGTCCATTTAATAGAACATTCAGTTAACACATATATGGTTACAAGTCAATACAGCAACAAGCAGGTCATACTTCTTTGGTGCTAGGATACATGCTGGGTTTTAGGAAGCAAATTTTATTGAAACACTTGACAATTGCTCAATTAAACTTTGTGCCTGTACATGCTTCCTGATCTAGGCCAAGTAAATCGTTGTCTCTTCAAGTTTTATGTTTGAATATTTGCAAATTGTTTATTTTATTTTACGTTAATGTATCCACTTCATCGAGTAGCCTTTTCTACTCTCATCATCTTGATCTAAACAGTTACTTTAATTACATTTCTTAGTGTTGCAGAGAGAGAGAGAGAGAGACTTACCTGTTTCTAATATAACTGCTTTCAGCTCCAATGGAATGAAGAAAAATAATTAAAATTGCCTGACATTTAGCTAGTGCTATATTTAATGAACTTGTTATTTCTACTCTGTAAGAAAACCATTGCTCATTAAAATAAAAAATTATTTTAAAGTCACTATTACTATACAATCCAAATTTTAAACAGAGTGTCTTCACTTGTATATAGTATTTCTTTTTGCAGATTATCTCAAAATCATTTCAAAATATATGTGATAATGAAATATGTTACTGGGAACATGTATTCTGAAACAGAGGTGTGTGATCTGGGATTTGTGGTCCAGTTAAGTAGCTAGATTTATGCCAACCCAGCTATGCCATATCACACTGGAGAATCCCAGATCGGATCTAAGGAACCAAACTTTGCTGATCTGGGTTATTCAAAGGCAGCTGCTGCACAGGTGGAGTGGTAGCAAGCAAGAGGATAGTGGCATGAAATAGAGGCAAGCTCCATGCCATGACAAGAAAGCAGCACCAGGCTGATGGAGCACAGGAGGCAGCAGGCAGATTCCCATCCTGCCCGCCCCCCCTCACCTGTCCTCTTCAAGAGCCCTTTAAGACACTGCAAGCTGCCCCCGGAGTCCAATCTCCCTGAAATTTGGGATGTTTTTAGTGGACAGGAAGGAGAAGGTTCCCTGGAAATTTGATACCATTTGCTTGAAAAGTAACCCCCCCCCCCAAGCCCCCTGAATAGTTTTCCACCCAGGGAATAATGGCTGGATAAATTGGGATTTTTTAACTGGATTAGAGAATCTGATCCAGACTTCAGAGTTTTTCTGAATGAAAGAAGGTGGGAAATATATGGATTTGTGAAGGGTGATCCTCATTAATCATTCCTAGGTATGCAAACTTTCAGCAGAGAACGGTTATCCACTTCTGCAGATCAAATGTTTGACAAATCAAATTTCTGTGCAACAAAAATGTATTTTGTTCACAATAAATGAATTTCTCTCTGCTATAGTGATAAGAAAGCCTGTCTGCTAGCTTCAGCACTTGCCATATATAATTTCATGTTAAATAATATCCCACCAGAAATGAAGATGGATATATCTAATTTCCCCTTTGATCCTCTAATTAAGAGATTGAAAAACAGTGTTGTTATATGGGCCCATCTTTTAACTGAATGAACTTTTCTTAGTTGACAAATGTTATTATGTTTATCGATCCAAGGAGGTCAGGAGAGTACATGGTTTCCCATGATCTTTTTACCTTCACAACAACCCATGTGTATTAGCCACATGCAGACAAACTGGCTCACGTTTTTTGAGTATTCTCTTACTCTTCTGGGTTTCCAGAAGGTTGGTACCCTCTTTCCAGTATCCAAACAAAAGCCTCTCAATAAAAAGATTTAAGTAACTATGAAGAATTTAAGAAACTCTCATTAGTCTGAAACATAAGACCTTAAGTCTGTGTATGTACTGATTTTACCTCAGAGTTATCTATATCTCAGAAATTTTCAACCTCTAATTTCACTGACCTTTCCCCTGTATGTTAAATAAAATATTCTGTTACTTTTGAATTTAAGAACACTTCTAGTGCCATTTGTTTAAGTTAAAAGGGGGCACACAAGGGGAGGGCTTCATATATGGCAAGAGGCCAGGGGCAGTGGACACATTCCTATCCTTCCCTGTTAGCAGTCAGACCCCCTCTGGAAAAGGGCAGTTTATGAATATGAAATATCATAAACCCCTCATCATGTGCCATAAGCATAAAACACTGCCTGGGAAGGCAGAACAGATGCCAACCCCAGCTGGAATTGGAAAATTACCACAAGGTGTGTCAGATTGACTAGATGCCCCTCCATGGTCTGGAGAAGCACTTAAGTGAAACAAAGAAGTCTTCCAGGGCTCCTGCTTTATCTCATCAATGCCCTTCCATACCTTTCCTCACCCACCTTCCCAATCAGAGTTATTCAGCAAACCTGATCTGGGGGCAGCTCTCCCCATCCAGCAATTGCTGGGTCATCAAGCCCCATTCACACTTTTTGTTTATCTCATGTAGAGCCATTAAGCCTTTCCTAACTTATTGTCCAAACCTTGGGACAAGCCATCATTGTCTTTGAGGCAAGACATCAGTCTGCCCTAGGTTACATTTGCACTATAATTGAGCCACGCTCATCCATGTGCCATAAGCATAAAACACTGCCTGGGACCCATTCGTGCACCCTCAGGGTATGAGGTCTCTTTTCCCCTTCCGTGCTGCTCCTGAATGGAACTCCTTTTTCAAGACTAGTAACTATAGTCCTCCCTGAAACTGTTTTCTCACTGTTTTCTTAGTTAACACTGTGTGTATGTTTTGTGTGATTTTCTGTATGCTCGTCTTTTATTTCTCTCCAAATAAAGAAACCTTTCCTGTGGAATATCTGAATTTGAGAGTTCTCTAAGGGAATAATCCTACTATATATTGGTGGAGATCCCGGTTATATATTAGTGGAGATGCCCTCTTGCTGCATCTCCTTGAATGCTAATTCTCTCAACTCACAAGGAGACACACACACAAACCCATCAGGGTAACATCACCACGCCATGCATACATTTGTACCCTTCTGGAAAATCTGCACAGGATTTTGAAACTTTTGTATTTTAGGAACGTTTCAGCGAGACACTTGAATAATACTTTTCAGCAGTACCAGCCACTACTAAACTTAATAGTAGCTTAATGAGTTTTTCTGTAGTAGAAAAAAAACCCTCTATTACTTAACTGAACCTTCTTGTTCTTTTGCTGTGTCCTAAATTTAGACATAATGAGACTAGTTCTTGGAAGGGAATCCTGGACTTTGTCATGTAAGCTGGTACCTCACTCTCAGTAGGCTAAGATAAGATAAGCAGCTTTTTCCAAAAGAGCAGCTGTGAATACATGCATATGTACTCCTGTTGGGTCACTAATTGGTTTACTGTAGCAAGAACTTGTAGACCATAGTCTATTTCATCAGATTCATGAATCAGAGACTGGGCAAACAAGCAAGTTAATATCCTTCCATACAGTTAGAAAATGTGACTCCTTGTCTCCCAATCCGTCATGTTCAGCAGATGTTTTGCCACCAATTTCAAAGTGATATCGGCTGCACCAATTATAATTGGTGCATAAACTGTCATTTTGCCATAGTGATATGTTACAGATCCCATTCATAATTCACAGGATTTTTTTTACTCCCCGCCCCCCCAGCAGAAACTATTCTTATTTAAAGGCTGGTAGTTTGACTAGGCACAATTAAGGATGCTCCAGCAGCTTCATCTTAATTTTCATTCTTTGGTCGAAATTGTCAAAACTGTCACATTTATATTTATAGCTTTTTTCCCATCACTTAATTTCATTTGTTTAATTGTGCTATAATTTCCACTGACAAGGTTTTATTCATTTATTTTGACATTCCTATTGACATTCGCTGAGATTGTTTCACCATCTCAATACATATCATAATGGAATCTCAGCAGGAGATCCCCCTGGTAATCTCACTTTATAATTAAGGATGCCACAGCCGACCTTCTATTCAATCTGGCATAACTACTCCAGAGCTGCTTGGCATGCATCAACAGAAGTCTGCTCTTGAGCATGAAGAGTTTTTAAGCTGAGATTCAACAATTGCTCAGAAGCAATTTCTACGTATCAGCTATTATTAATAAGCATTTCCAGCTGCTTGGTTAAAATGTGTTTTGCCCCGTATTTCAATGCAGCTGGTGAGTCACAGGAGTTGTATGCACATTCCAGATCTGGAATCCTGTTTGCACAATGAGGCATGGTTGCCTTACACACTGAATACCCAACTTAAAATGGACTGTGGTGTTATATATGGTAGAACTGTAATAATACCAACAGTTATCCTCCAAATGTTCCATCCTTGGTGGAGTCTCAAGATTACATTTAACTATTTCCCAGATGCTTGATGTATATTTGACATTTGATAAATCAGTATTTAATAGCTGTTAGTTCATTTCTTCACGAATGTATCCAGCAATAGACACAGAGTATTTAACAGTAATGTTAACAATATGCAATATCATATCTTAGTAGTTTTCAAACTTTTTTATCTTTTTCAAACATTTCCATGTCAACTTCTATTAAGGAGCTTCTCTGTGTACACACACAATCATTGCCACTTCCCAGGATTTTTGGATAGTTTCCAGAGTACACAATTTTATTTATTTACTTGCTTACGTCTGTTATATCCCACCTCTCTCCCCAATGGGGATCCAAAGAAGCTTACATTGTTCTCCACTTCCTGCGATACAACATGTTGAGAGAGACCAACAAGATCACCCAGCAAGTTTCCATGGCAGAGTGAGGATTCAAACCTAGGTCTCCCAGATTCTAGTCCAACATTCTTAACCACTATACCACACTAGCTGTCTCACCACAGAGATTGTAGACTGTGCTTTTCAACATTCCCTGCATTATCCTTTGACTGACCAAGACTATCCTTTGAGTAACCAAGCTGTCTTCACTGAGAAACTTGTGACAAGTCTCCAAAGAATTAGAATTATGAAACAATGTTTTTGAAATTACTGGTATATCATGCTTGACAGTGTTTGTTCGTTGATGACCTGAATACGCTGGACTGGATCTAGCAAAACAGGTGACAGAAGTCATTGGCCTTAGAGATGGGCACGAAACAGAAAAAAAGAACCCTGGGTTTCATGGTTTGTCGTTTTCCATTAAACACGAACCATGAACTTTCACGAAATTGTCCCGTTTCTTGAAATGATTTGTTAGGTTCATGATTCGTCAGACCCTGGGTCCCTGCAACGGCCCCCTTCATACCCAGAGATGCCAAACTCACAGGTAGACTTCAGCAAGCTCTCCTCCAGTAACCCTCCAAGTAGCTCTCTTCAGGCTCTCTTTGCTGACTTTTCCTTCCCGTCCTCCTGACCTCCTGCTTTCTGCTGCTGCTGGAAGAAAATTCTTTTTTTAAAAGAACATTTTATTGGATATCTGCTGGAAGAAAATTCAAGCAGAGCAGATCTGCTTGGGTTTTCCTATCTTCAGGTTCTGTTTGCTGACTTTTCCTTCCTATCCTCCTGCTGCTCTGACATGCCCTCCTCCCCACCTCCAAGTTTTTGAAGGAAAAGCTGAGCAGAGCAGATCTGCTCAGGATCCGCTCCGGGGAGCTCGGGGGTGGGTGGTGGTGGGTGGGAAGACATGTCAAAGCAGCAGGAGGATGGGAGGTAGAGAGTCAGGGAAGGGTTCCTGAAGCTGACAAGCAATGAGCAGCAACAGAAGGAGCTGCTGAGGCTGCCGCTGCTATTCCACCATCCTGTTCTTAAAAAAGGGAGAAGGAAAACGGAGAGGGGAAGGAGTCTTCAACTACAGTTCCCAAGTAAATTTGCACAGACCTGCATTGCTCAGCTCTCAGGTTGGCAGGGAGAGGTGCCTATCAAGGTTATGTGGACTAAGATTGGGGTTTCCACAGCAACAAAAGATCTGCAGACATTCCAGGCCTAACGATGCTGTTCTGCTCTCAAGGACTCCAGTTGGTCTTAGGAGAGCTATGGGCTCTTTTGCCCAGCACTGTCAACAAAACAACTTAGAGGTCAACTATTCCAAAACAAAACTTATGGCCTTTGCAAAAAACAAGACCCCCAAAATTTATCACTGGTCTTTAAATTCCATTCCTATCGAACAAGTTTCATATTTCAAGTACTTAGGTGTCTTTTTCCAGGCTAATAGCCAAAGAACGGCTAATATAAATTCTGTCATCTTAGATGCCAAAAGAAGCTCAGGGGCAATTCAAAAATTCTATTGGTATAAAGGAGGTAAATGCCTGACTGCGGCCCTCAGACTATTCAAGGCTAAATCCCTCTCTCAGCTTACCTATGGAGCCCCAATAAATGTCACCTCAAATTTAAAGAAGCTGGACACAGTTCAATCTAAATTCCTGAGAACAATCTTACAAGTGCCCCATGGTGTCCCAAATGCACTTATCAGAATTGAAACTGGTATGATTACAATAGAGGCAAGGTTGTGGATTGCAGTAACCCTGTACTGGCTAAAATTAGTTTTCTGTCCCAAAGGGCTCACAAGTCTAATAATATTGGATCCCTTTGCCCCCCCCCCCCCCATGGCTCAGGGCACTGGATAAGAAGTTACTTTCATACGGTCTTTCTAAACAATACCTGTGCTCTATGGGTTACGAAAAAGCTAAAGATATAGTAAAACAGAGGATATTAGATATTGCAAGGCAACATGATATAATCAGAATAGAGAAATGGCGAGATCTTTTGGAGCCCCCCAATAGGGTAACACCTATGCCTTATCTCCTCTGTTAGAGAGAGTGTAAAACAACGCTGTGGAATTAAACGCCGAGCTGGTTAGAGAGGCAAAAGCTTTATTTGAGGAAGTTACATACTTGAAGGAAAGAAAGGGAGAGAGATCCTAGCTATCTGACTACATCTTGCAGAGAGAGATGAGAAGTGTGGCAGGAGAGAGAAGAAGCAGGATATTGCCCTGTTTAGCCCAATAGGAGACAAGACAAGGAAATGACCCCCAGGAAACAAGAGAGGTGCTACTCTCACTGTCCTAACTAAGTGATCCTTGCTGCCCCCTGCATGGTAGGCTCTTCTTACTTCTTGCTGCTGCAGTACACCAGACATTGTTATTTCTAACACCCCTTCTCAATGTCTAGTGTACAAAGTCCACAAAGTTCAGTCTTTCACGTAGACTTTGAAATTTCTCTTTGGCAAGTGGCTTGGTGAGGATGTCTGCTATCATTTCTTCTGTAGGGCAGTACTGTAGCTCAACAAGCCCTTCTTCTTGCATATTTCTCGCAATGTGATTCTTTATGTCAATGTGCTTGGTTCTTGATCCAATTCTTTCTGTATTTGCAAGCTTTATGCAAGATTGATTATCTTCAAAGAGTTGTATAGGTTTGGGTTCATTTATCCCAAAGTCTTCTAATTGTTGTAGAATCCACTTGAGTTCTTGGCATACTTCTGCTGCTGATATGTATTCACCTTCTGTAGTTGATGCCGCTACTAGGTCTTGCTTTCTGCTTGTCCAACTGATTGCTCCTCCACCATAAAAGAATACTCGTCCACTGGTAGACTTTCTGTCTGTGATGTCTTCTGCCCAGTCAGCGTCCATGAATCCCACTAGTCTAGGATTGTCGCTTGCTGGTAGCTTGAGCTTCAGTTGTGCAGTACCTCTCAGGTATCTTGCCAGTCTTTTGACTGCTTGCCAGTCATTCACACTTGGTGATGCACTTTTCCTGCACAGTATTCCAACTGCTGCTGCTATGTCAGGTCTGGTCACTGTACTTATGTAGAGCAGTTTTCCAATTGCTTCTCTGTACACTTTAATGTTTCTCAGAGGTTCATTGTTTCCACTTTGTTTCAAGAAATCTGTTTCCATTGGAGTACATGTTGGTTTTCCATCTTTCATATCCATGTAGTCTAGGAAATCCATGAACTTTTGTTTTTGATTGAGAAGATAGCTTCCATCTTCCTCTCACTCTATTTGAACTCCAAGGTAAAAACTGACATTTCCAAGACACTTTACTTCAACCTCTTGGTTCAGGTGCTGAACTATTTCATCACAATCTTGTTGATCTTCATAACAAAGGAGAATATCATCTACATAAATCAGAATAAAAGTCCATTTGTTGTCTTTCTTTCTTGAGTACAGGCAGCGTTCTGCCCCGCCTTGCTTGAATCCTTCTTTGATGAGCATTTGGTTCAGTTTCTGGTTCCAGGCTCTTGCAGCCTGTTTCAGTCCATAAATGCTCTTCTGCAGTTTGCATACAAGTCCTCTGTCTTTGGACTGTTCAAATCCAGGAGGCTGTGTCATATACACGTCTTCTTCCAGCTCTCCATGAAGAAAAGCAGTTTTCACATCCAGATGCTCCACATGCATCTTCCTTGCGGCTGCTATGCTCAGTAGTGTTCTTACTGAAGTGTGTTTCACTACTGGTGCAAAGGTTTCATCATAGTCTTCTCCATACTTCTGGGAATATCCCTTTGCAACTAGTCTTGCTTTGTACTTTTGTACTTCTCCATCTGCATCAAGTTTGGTTTTGAAAATCCATTTGCATCCTACTGTCCTTTTTCCAGGTGGTAGTTCTGTGAGAATCCATGTCTTGTTCTGGATCAGAGAGTCAATTTCCTCTTTTGCAGCTTTTCTCCATTTCTCTGCTTCTCTTGCTGGCATTCCTTCTATGTCTTCCCAGCTAGAAGGTTCTGGTACAGCTTCTGTTTTTGCCAGGTAAGAGAATTTCAGTGGTGGAACTCCTTTGTTTGTTCTGTCTGAGCGTCTGACACTTGGCTCTGCTTCCCCTTCTCTTTCTGTGGGCTCTGCAGGTGTCTCTTGCGTCTCAGTCAGTTTCCAGAGTTGCACAATTTCTGGCTGTTGTGCTGCATCAGCTTCCTTTGGTGTAGACTCTCTGGTGTCAGGCTTGCTGGCCTTCTCTTTTTCATCAATGTACACCACATGGCGGATCTTCACCGTGTCTGTCTCTGGGTTGAGGATTCGATATCCCTTGCATCCCAGTGCATATCCAACAAATATGCCTTCTTCTGTTCTGGGATCCATCTTAGACCTCTTTTCCTTCGGAACATAAGTGTAGGCCTTTGATCCAAACACTCTCAGATGCCTTACATTGGGCTTGCGGTTGTACCACAGTTCAAATGGTGTGCTGCTTGCACCCTTTGTAGGTAGCATGTTCTGCAGATAGGCAGCAGTGTTGATAGCTTCTCCCCAATATTTTTGAGGTAGCTGTGCTTCTTGCAGCATGCTCCTGCACATCTCTGTGAGAGAACGATTTTTCCTCTCTGCGATCCCGTTGAGTTCGGGGGTGTATGGCACGGTCAGGTGATGCTCTATTCCTTCATCTGCTAGGAAGCTTGTCATCTCCTTCCCCACGTACTCGCCTCCAGTGTCTGTGCGGATAGCCATTGGTTTTCTCTGGAATCTGTTCTGCACCATTGCTAGGTACACCTTGAATTTTTCCAGTACTTGGCTCTTTTCCTTGAGCAGGTAAATCACAGTAAATCTTGAAAAATCATCAGTAAAAGTCAGAAAGTACTTACTTCCACTGGGTGTTTCTGTTCCCATGGGTCCACAGACATCACTGTGAATCAGCCCCAGTGGTCTTGTCGTCTGCTTCTCACTCTGTTTGGTGAAAGAAGGTCTTGTGCCTTTGGCTTGAATACAGCAAACACATTTCTCTGCATCAGGACATTTTCTCATTTGCAAATCATTAGTCAGATTCTGCCTTTCAAGCTGATATATATAATCCATATTAGCATGTCCAAGCCTTCTATGGATAAGACTAGTACAATTCTTGTGAGTGCACTTTTCAATTAAATTCACTGCGCCTTCAGAGCAATCCAGCATATACAGGCCATCCTCTAATGTGCCTTGTGCAATTAATTCACCTTCATTGCTAATAAAACATTTCTCTCCTTTGAATACAGTTTCAATTCCTCTCTTTGCCATAATTGAAACCGATAATAAATTAGTTTTAACTTCAGGTACGTAGAGACAATCAGTGATCTGCACTTCTCTAGTTTGGCCACTGGGTAGCGCAAAACATGCAGATACGGTCCCTTGTCCCTGCGCTGTTAAAGCCTCTCCATTTGCCGTATACAATTTCTCATGATACTCATTCATTTCATCAAAGAAACTTTCTTGATTGCATAGATGGTTAGTACATGCACTGTCAATTGCCCATTTGCATATGTTTTGATCATTTTTACCAACATTTAAACAATTCTTATCAGATCTGTTTTTCCTTTGGCCATCGGCATTAGGTGACTTAATGGCTGCATTAGCATTCCTAAAGCCTTTTGTTTCCGTCCCTCGTGGCGGTTTGCTCACTCTCTGTGAATCACGAAACCAACAGTCTTCCTTTAAATGTCCTTTCTTTCTGCAGATGCTGCAGAAGAAATCATTTCTTGAACTGATTCTTAAAGCTAGCTCTTTTGGCTCGTGTTTATAAATCTGTTTGTTAAGGCTTTCCTCTTGCAGTCTTGCAAGTACATAGTTTAAGCTTAGACTTTCTCTCATTTCCAAAACATGCACGATGCTTGTATAAGATTGAGGAAGGCTGCTTAGCAAAATTATAGCCAAATCCTCATCCTGGATCTCCTTTCCAAGGGATCTTAATTTCTGTGTTAATTCCATGAAATTTGCAATATGATCTTTTAGTTGTTGCTGTGGCTTCATCTGAATCCGATACAATTGCCTCATTAGCAAAATTTTAGTTTTAATTGATTCTTGACGGTTTATTTCTAGAAGAGACGTCCACATTTGTCTAGAAGTGGGCTCATGAATAACTCTTATCAATTGTTTATCACTTAAAGCATTAATGATAATAGATCTTGCCTTATTGTCTTGCTTGACCCATTTGGCTTCCTTCTGTGGATCTCCAGTCGGTTTTTCATCTGTTACTGCAGACCAGACGTCCAATTGTATGAGGTGCGCTTTTATTCTTTCTGCCCAAAGATCATAGTTTCCCCCGACGCCTAGTCGGTCGACCTGGAACCCCTGCTGTGCACTATAGGAGTCAGCCATCTTTCCTCTATTGTCTGCCCTCTGTACTTTAGCCTGCGGCTACGGCAGAAGTTTTATTGCTCTCTCTTAACTTCAGCTTGCGTTAATTGCCTCTGTGGCCCATTACCCTGTTAGAGCGAGTGTAAAACAACGCTGCGGAATTAAACGCCGAGCTGGTTAGAGAGGCAAAAGCTTTATTTGAGGAAGTTACATACTTGAAGGAAAGAAAGGGAGAGAGATCCTAGCTATCTGACTACATCTTGCAGAGAGAGATGAGAAGTGTGGCAGGAGAGAGAAGAAGCAGGATATTGCCCTGTTTAGCCCAATAGGAGACAAGACAAGGAAATGACCCCCAGGAAACAAGAGAGGTGCTACTCTCACTGTCCTAACTAAGTGATCCTTGCTGCCCCCTGCATGGTAGGCTCTTCTTACTTCTTGCTGCTGCAGTACACCAGACATTGTTATTTCTAACATCCTCAACCTATCAAATCAGGAGTACAGACGAATTTTCATACTAATGCGACTGGATGTTTTTCCCTCGGCTTTCCTCGAAGGGAAGTTTAAAAAAATCCCTTATGAGGAAAAGATTTGTCCCTGCTGTGAGGAAGGGATAGAATCATTAGAACACATTATATTTGATTGCAAGGTGTATAACAATCTTCGCAAATCTCTTCCTCTTTTTTCAACTTTGCCCCTTACCCGTAGCCAAAGGATATACACTCTGAGGGGTTTCTTTTCAGATAGACATCCTAAGATCGCATTTCAGGTGGCCAGATTTGGTTGGATTGCTTCAAGGATCAGGAAATCCTTAGTGTCTAAGTGAATGATTTTATTGTACCGCTGAGAATTTTAAAGTTTATACTATTGTATCATGAATGATTTTACCCAGGTATTGTGAATGGTTTTATTGATGTTTTATTTTCTTCTGTGGTACCTTTTATTGGTGTTTTTGTAAATTGCTGGTCACTGACCGTGGAAAATAAACTACTACTACTACATTCCAGGCCTATGTTGCCTAGGGAATCAATGGATTGGCACCAGCCTGTCAAGCATCATGAAGCATTCACAAATTGAATGAATTGGCCCCAAGAGACATGGATTTCATGCAAAACGCAGTCCCACGAAATGTGTTTCACAATACGCGAATTGGCCTGATTCCTCACAAATTTTGATTCATATTTCAATTTGTGCCCATGTCTAATTGGCATAGCTGATCTTTCCTTGCTTTTCCTTACCCCAAGTTGCCAGCTGCCCCCCCCCCCCATTATAGCCCTTCAAGTACTTGAAGATGGTTATCATATCACCTCTCAGTTGTCTCCTCTCCAGGCTAAACGTTCCGTGCACCTTCAACCTTTTCTCATAGGACTTGGTCTCCAGACCCCTCACCATCTTCATTGCCCTTCTCTGGACACATTCCAGCTTGTCTATATCTTTCTTAAATTGTGGTGCCCAAAACTGAACACAATACTCTAGGTATTGTGTTCCAACAGAGGTATAGTGTTCTACCAGAACACAAGAGTAGAGTGATACCATCACTGCTCGTGATCTGGACACTATGCTTCTATTTATACAGCCCCAAACCACATTTGTCTTTTTAGTTACCATATCACATTGCTGACTCATGTTCAGTGTATGGTCTACTAAGACCCCTAGATCCTTTTCACACATACTACTGCCAAGACAAATCTCCCTCATCCTGTAATTATGCATTTGAGTTTTCTATCCTAAATGCATAACTTTGCATTTATCTATGTTGAAATTCATTTTATTTGTTTTAGTCCAGTTTTCCAGTCTGTCAAGATCATCCTGTATTCTTACTCTGTCTTTGATTGTATTTTCTACCCATCACAATTTAGTATCATCTGCAAATTTAATAAGCATTCCCTCTATTCCTTCATCCAAATCATTTATAAAAATGTTGAACAAAACAGATCCCAGGACTGATCCCTGAGGAATTTCACCTGTCACTCTTCTTAAAGAGGATGAGGAACCATTAACTAGCACTCTTTGGGTGCGATCTGTCAACCAGTTACAGATCCACCTAATTGTAATAGGATCCAAACCACATTTTACCAACGTGTCGACAAGGATATTATGTGAAACTTTTACATTGGCCTTACTGAAATCGAAATAAATTATGTCTACAGCATTCCCCTGATCCAGCAAGTTAGTAACTTTCTCAAAAAAGGAGATAAGGTTAGTCTGACATGACTTGTTCATGAGAAACCTATGCTGGCTCTTAGTACTCTCAGGCATTCTTTCTAAATGCTCAAGGACTGACTGTTTGATTATTTGTTCTAAGACTTTTCCAGGTATAGATGTCAAGCTGACAGGTCATCAGTTACCTGGATCCTCCTTTTTCCCCTTTTTGAAAATGGGGATAACATTTGCCCACCTCCAGTCTTCTGGAACCTCACCTGAGCTCCAAGAATTCTCAAAAATAATAGAGGCTCAGAAATTACATCTGCGAGTTCTTTTAGTACCCTTGGATGCAATTCATCGGGCCCTGAGGACTTAGTTCCATTTAAAGAAACTAGGTGTTTATGTACTAACTCTATGCTGATCCTTGTCTGTAACTCCCTTCCCCCATCATAAGTTCTGTTATTGCCATGTTGAGCACCATTTCCCTCGCAGGAGAAGACTGAGGAAAAGTAGGAATTGAGCAGTTCTGCCCTCTCTTCATCGCTTGTTACAATTTCACCTCCCTGTCCCTGCAATGGGCCTACCATGTCCTTGCTCTTTTCTAATCTTGAACATAGACAAAGAACCCTTTGTTCAAAATGTAACATATATGCATCCTCAGATTATAGTGTGACTCATATTTTTGTTGCTTCTGCTGTCATGCTAGATTTTATTTAATACAATTTTGTTTGCACAAGACATTGCTCAAGAGCAACTGTAAGATCAAGTGCTGAATTTTAAAATTTCCACTCAGTGTTGTTGTGTACAAGAAACAAACTGCAAAACATTATTTGATACAGTTATTACAGTCTAGTTTGGAGGTCAGAAGGTCATAATCAGGTGTGTTTGTGTGTGTGTGGGGTGCTGCAATATACCTTACACTAGGTCTAGCAAAAGTGAAAACAGAAGGAGGGTATGATTATTTATTTATTTATTTATTTATTTATTTATTTAATTGCATTTTTAGACCGCCCTCCCTGTCAGACGGGCTCAGGGCGGTTTGACAACAAATTAAAAACAGTAAAAACATTATAAAAACATTAAAACATCGTATAAAAAACCATTAAAATTGGCGGGTGTAGAATATTAAATATTAAAATGCAGCATTGTCCTGCATGCGTGGTGGAAGGTCTTCAGTGGTATGGCCAGCGAGAGGACAGCCTAGCCCCCACCAAATGCCTGGTGGAACATCTCCGTCTTGCAGGCCCGGTGGAAAGATAACAAATCCTGCCGGGCCTTAGTTTCCTCAGACAGAGAGTTCCACCAGGTCGGAGCCAGAACTGAGAAGGCCCTGGCTTTGGTAGAGGCCAGGCAGACCTCCCTGGGGCCAAGGACCATCAGCAAGTTCTTAGTGGCTGATCGAAGCGACCTCTGGGGAACATATGGGGAGAGGCGGTCCCAAAGGTATGCTGGGCCCATCCCGCATAGGGCTTTATAGGTCAACACCAAAACCTTGAACCGGACCCGGTACTCAACCGGTAACCAGTGCAGCTGACGGAGGATAGGTATTACATGAGCCATAACTGGTGCTCCGGCAACCACCCGTGCAGCTGCATTCTGAACCAGCTGCAGTTTCCGGATCAAGCCCAAGGGAAGCCCTGAGTAGAGTGAGTTGCAGTAGTCTAATCTGGAGGTGACCGTTGCCTGGATCACTGTTGTGAGGTCATGGGTCGATAGGTAGGGGACAAGTTGTCGAGCCTGTCTTAGATAGAAGAAAGAGGATCTAACAACCGCTGCAACCTGTGCCTCCATAGATAAGGAAGCATCCAGGACCACCCCCAGGCTCCTCACTCTCGACACCAGCGTAAGTAGCACTCCGTCAAGAGCAGGGAGCCAGAGTCCCACACCCATGGACCCTAGACCCACATGCAGGACCTCCGTCTTCAAGGGATTCAATCTCAGCCAACTCTGCTTCAACCATCCAGTCACAGCTCCGAAGGCACGTTCCAGGACATCTGGGGCAGAGCCAGGCCGTCCGTCCATCATCAGATACAATTGGGTGTCATCTGCGTATTGATGGCACCCAAGTCCGAAACTCCGTACCAGCTGGGTGAGGGGGCGCATATATACATTAAATAGCAGAGGGGAAAGTATTGCCCCTTGAGGGACACCGCACACCAACGGGTGGCGGGATGACAACTTCTCCCCTAGTGCCACCCTCTGTCCCCGACCGTGGAGAAAAGAGACAAACTGTCCCTCGAATCCCCACATCGGCAAGGCGGTGGACCAACAGGTCATGATCGACCGTGTCGAATGCTGCTGATAGATCTAATAATATCAGCAGTGCCGACCCGCCTTGGTCCAGCTGTCTACAGAGATCATCCATCAAGGCGACCAGCGTGGAGAGACAGATTGAACAATGAAGTAACGGATGAGGAAATAAAAATGGCAATACAATCAACAAACTTGGGAAAGGCACCAGGGCCAGATGGACTTACAGCTAAATTTTATAAGACAATGGCCAATGAACTGGTACCATTCCTAAAAGAAGTGATCAATGGAGTATTAAAGGATCAACAGATTCCAGATACCTGGAAGGAAGCCAACATTTCATTGATCCCTAAAGAGGGCCAAGATCCAACTAATGTGAAAAATTACAGGCCTATATCCTTACTCAACAATGACTACAAAATCTTTGCGAAGATACTGGCAGAGAGAGTGAAGGGGTGGCTTTCGGAAATTATTGAGGAGGAACAAGCAGGTTTTTTACCTGGCAGGCAAATCAGAGACAATTTAAGGACAGTCATTAATGCTATTGAGTATTATGATAAGCGTTGTGACAAAGAGGTTGGTTTCTTCTTTGTTGATGCAGAGAAAGCGTTTGACAACTTGAACTGGGACTTTATGTTTGCCACTATGGAAAAGCTACAAATGGGAGAAAAATTCATAAGAGCAGTTAAAGAAATTTATAGAGACCAGAATGCAGCAATTGTGGTCAATGACGAGACCACCAAGAAATTGATTATAAGTAAAGGAACAAGACAAGGTTGCCCGTTGTCTCCGTTGCTATTCATTTTGGTACTGGAGATTTTGATGATACAAATACGACAAGATGAAGAAATCCGCGGAATAAAAATAAAGGACTTCTCTTATAAAATTAGAGCATTTGCGGACGATATAATGTTAATTGTGGAAGATCCAATGGAGAATATGCCAAAAGTGATAGAGAAGATTAAAGAGTTTGGAGATCTGGCAGGGTTTTATATCAACAAAAAGAAGTCAAAGATATTATGTAAAAATATGACTAAGCAAAAACAACAACTGTTAATGGAAATAACGGACTGTGAAGTAACAACTAAGGTGAAATATCTGGGAATTGAACTGACTGCAAAGAATATAGATCTATTCAAAAATAATTATGAAAAATTATGGACTCAGATTGAGCAAGATTTGATCAAATGGAATAGATTGAATTTGTCATGGCTGGGAAGGATTGCAGCAGTTAAAATGAATGTGTTACCAAGAGTAATGTTTTTGTTACAGACAATACCAATTATCCGAGACTCTAAGCAGTTTGAAAAATGGCAGAGGAAAATATCAGATTTTGTTTGGGCGGGCAAGAAGCCTCGAGTGAAAATGAAAGTTTTACAAGATGCAAAGCAAAGAGGCGGAATGCAACTACCCAATTTAAGACTTTACTATGACGCAATTTGCCTAGTGTGGCTGAAAGATTGGATGACGTTGAAGAATAAGAAATTATTGGCCCTAGAGGGATACAAAAAAATATTTGGATGGCATGCATACCTATGGTATGACAAAGTAAAAGTGAACTCTATGTTCCTACACCATTATATACGGAAAAGCCTATACGCAACTTGGAAGAAGTATAGAGACTTCCTACAAGAAGGAACCCCCATGTGGGTAGTTCCGTATGAAGTAATAGATCCGAGAGCTGTCTATAATGAGCAACAGTGTTTAACATATAAGGAGATAACCCGAATAGAATTTTCTAAACTTAAAATAAAGACGCAGGACGAGTTATCTCCCAATTACGATTGGTTCCAGTACAGGCAGATCAGAGATCTCTACAATTCGGATTGTGCAAAGGGAGGCATAAGAACAGAGAATTCGGAACTAGAGCAGACACTTTTGAAAGAGGATAAGAAGGAAATTTCCAAGGTATACCAAGTTCTGTTGAAATGGTATACTGAAGATGAAATAGTCAAAGTACAAATGGTGAAGTGGGCCATAAATTTTAATAAAGAGATAACAATGGAGGCATGGGAATACTTGTGGAAAAACACAATGAAGATTACAACGTGTACTAATATTAAAGAGAACATTTACAAAATGATCTATCGTTGGTACATGACACCAAAGAAGATTGCGCTAGGGAATTTGAACACTTCTAATAAATGCTGGAAATGTAAAAAACATGAGGGCTCTCTGTATCATATGTGGTGGACGTGTGAGGTAGCCAGGCAGTACTGGGGAGAAATAATAAAAGTAATAAGTGAGATTCTACAATTTCAAATTAATAAGAACCCAGAACTCCTGCTACTGAACTTGGGAATGGAGAGCATTCCAGCCCAACATAGAACACTGTTATTTTACATGACAGCAGCGGCCAGACTTTTGTATGCGCAAAAATGGAAAGTACAAGAAGTGCCAACTATTGAGGACTGGACTTACAAATTGCTGTATATGGCTGAAATGGACAAAATGACAAGAAAATTGAGAAATCTGGACCCAGGACAGTTCAACACAGACTGGGAGAAGCTGAAGCAATATGTGTTGAAGAAATGGGAGGTGGGAGGAGAACTGTGGCAGTTTGAGAACTATTGAAACATGACAAAATGTAGAGGGGGGTGACTTTACCGGAGGGTAGAGAGAGAAATGAAAATGTCTAAGCAGTTATCTTGTTAGATTGTTATATATAGAGAAACATATAGAATATGGATAGAAAATAATTAACTATAAGGACCGACTAATTAATAGGATTTCTGGTATAAACGTGTAACATGTTAAACTGAATAAGTCTACCTGAAGAAATATATGGATTAAATTGATTGATAACTTTTGATGATAGTTATATAAAGTAATATACGGAATATAAGTCAAATTGGTTGACTTATATAAATGTATGGGTTATAGGGTATAAGGCTTATAGAAATATCTGAAACCAGGAAACTACGAAATTATGTTAAAAAGGGACAAATTGTTTGTCTAATGTGGAAAAAGGGACTTAAAGATAAGATAAGGTATAGAGCATTAAAAATAGTTAAAGAATTATTGCTTAGATTAAAGGGAAAAATACAGGCTTGTTAGATAGATGAATTAAAAATGAGTAAGAGAAGAGGGACAAAGGGTTGGAAAACTGTTGGAAGTCAAAAGAAAAGGGGGGAAAGGGTGGGGGTTAGAAATTGGGAAATGGGAATTGATTGTAATATGTAATTATATGATTCTAATTCCAATAAATTTTATTAAAAAAAAAAAAAAGGCGACCAGCAATGTCTCCGTCCCATGTCCCGTACGGAAGCCTGACTGGAAAGGATCTAGGGATGAGGAATCATTCAGGAAGACCTGCAGCTGCTCTAGCACCGCCCGCTCAATCACCTTACCCAGGAACGGGAGGTTCGAAACTGGGCGGTAACTGACCGGGTCGGTAGGATCCAAAGATGGTTTTTTCAGGAAAGGCCTAACCACAGCTTCCTTCAACGCTTCCAGGAAGATCCCAGAGCTCAGAGACATGTTGACAATGGCCTCCAGGGCATCCCGTAGCCCATCTACGCTGGCCTTCACCATCCACGAAGGGCACGGGTCCAAGGAGCATGTGGTAGGCCTAACTGCTCACAGGATCCTGTCAATCTCATCCCCAGAGAGCGGACTGAAATGGTCTAATATCATCCCAGAAGGCGGCCAAGGGGCCTCCAGTTCACGCACTGTATCAACTGTGGCTGGGAGATCACGGCGGAGAGACAAGATTTTATCAGCAAAAAAGCGCCCAAAAGCCTCACAGCTAATATCCGAATTTAAATTTTGACGGTCCCCTCCCGATAAGGAGACCAGAGACCAAACCACATTAAACAGTTTTGCTGGGTGTGAGCTAGCTGATGCAATGGAGGCTGCATAGAACTCTTTCTTTGTAGCCTTCACTGCCATCTCATAGGCCTTCATAAACGTCCTATAAGATGCTCTTGCCTCTTCATCACGAGTCCACCTCCACACTCGCTCTAGCCGTCTCAGCTCCCGCTTCTTCCGATGATACAGTATTGATATGCTACTTCTGATTGCGGAACAACTTGATGTGCTACTTCTGATGACTTTTTGTGTTTCTACTTGCACAAGAGTTCTTACATGAATGGAAATGCTTTGTGCAATCCAACCCATAGTTTTCATAATAAGAAAGAGAAGAGACTTGGCCCCTAATCTGATTTTGCCTATCTGTAATTTTAATTATTTTGCTTAGGTCTCAGATTTTGACATTGTGTTCTAAGACAGTTTTAACTGAGAGCAAGTGTAGTGTTTTGGACTTGGATCTAGGAGACTTAGGGTTGAATTCCCACTCTGTAATGGAAGCTTGTTGTGTGACTTTGGGCCAGTCACACATTTTCAGCTTAACCTACCTTGTGAGGATAAAATGGAGGAGATGAGAATGGTATAAGCAGCGTTGGGTCTTCACTGGGGAGAAAGGTGGGATATAAATGAAGTAAAAAGTTCTTTCCCAGTTACATACACTGGTTTGTTAATTGGTTTTCCTCTTTTCTACCAGAATCACAGATCTTCTTCTCAGCATTCCATGAACTTCACAAGATCTACACATTGTACTAATTTAAATGCAGAGACGTTACCAAATTTTGTGAGAATTCTAGCTTAATTAATAATAACCAAGTTTTCTTCACAATTTTTCTACCCTTTTGACAAAACAGTGAATGCTTCTTTTCCTTTACTATACTAACAAAATTTGGCAATGATATTGTTATTAAAATGAACATATATTGTGTCAATTGCTGATGGATCATTGGATTCAACTCAGGGTTGCTAGACTGCCTTACCTCCGAGGAAAACTCTTTCTGCATCCCAGCAAATACTTTGACAGAAAAACAGAACAGCAGACTCTTGACAAGCCCACCCCCCTTCCACTTAAATCCAGGAAAGACCAACATCTTAAATGTTTCATGATTAATAAGTTTAGCATTCTAATCCAATGTCCTCTATAGTATTCAGAACCCATAATTTGAAGTTTCTGTGTGGGATGAATCCTCTCCTAGGAGGCAGGAAAATTTTCACATCAGAGGAGGGGAAAACTCAGTCCAGGCCTTTGTCACCTCAGCTCCTGCTATGATTCCTTCACTGTCCAAGTTATTTTTTTATTTATAGCTAATTTATCAGTGTACATTAATACATTACTTTTATGAAGCAACTAATATGCATTTACCAGAGGCTAGTCATTTTTTCTGTTGCTGCCAGTTATTCACCATTTCAAAGTGCCTTCTGAATTGTGCTTAGATGAAGTATGGCCTGTCAAGAAACGAGTCTCTCTTAGGCATTTCTTGGTTTTTTTTCAGACCTGTAGTTCAGGTTTCTAGGCCGGGTTAGGCTACAAAAGGCCTGTCTCTGGAAAAGTACAGTTATTATGACTTTGCAGTTTTCAGAGATAAGGTACTAGATGGGACTGAAGCACACAGGTGCATTATCAGATCAGAGCTTCAAGGTCAAGCCAGGAGGGAGATTCTGCACTTATATTTCACCATTAGGAATTAGGGTTGCCAGTACCCTGCTGGGGGTGGGGGATCCCCGCTCCCACTCTACACACCCGGCCCCCACTTACCTGGCCAATGGGGAGAACACACCTTCTGAGGCATGCTCCTGTGCAGTGCGGTGTGCTCCTGCACACCTCAGCAGCATGAATCGTGCTGCTGCAGAGTGCAAGAGTGCTCTTGCACTCCATAGTGGCCTGATTTGGCTGATTCAGCCCCTAATCAGGCTGAATCAGGCTGCTGCAGAGCACAGCAGCACTCTCATGCTCTGCAGCGTCCAGATTTGGGGCAATTTGGGCCTGAGTCAGGCCCAATTCGGCCCCCTGTAGAGTGCCAGAGTGCTCCCAGAGCAGCACGTGGCCTGCACAATGATGTCACTTCCATCATCACACAGGCTGGGAGTGCACATATGTACAAGTGGACCACACAAGGTAGGTGCTGGGCCTCCCACCTCCTGCCGGGGGGGGGGGCGGTAGGGGGACTTGGCAACCCTGTTAGGAACTCTGGAGTTGTTCTAATTATGAATACATGCCAGCTGCAAAGGTACATGATCACAAAGCCTAGTAACACCCCTGACTAGTCAGTCAGGATCAGGTCATGCTGAAACAGCCTGAAATAAAGCAAGGGTCTTCATTCTAGTTTGTGCCTTCCTTCATTTTGTGTGGGTGATGGTGGATACCTGCCTCTACATGCCTTTTTGTGCTCTGGACCTGATTACTAGGGATAGGTGTCAGGCCAGGTCTCTTGTCTCTGGAGTCTAAACTTTGGCATTCTACCTAGACCTCATGCCTCTATTCTAATTAGATAACATCTGTGTCAGAGAACAAAAGCCTTCATAGAAATTTAAAGTATTTATGTAATTTCCTCCCCTTTCTGTTTGCACAACTTGTTTGCTTGTAGTTTTTTGCACTCTTCTTAATAAATCCTATTACTCATACTTCCCTATGAAACCAAAGGATAATGAAACTAAGGTCCCTCTCTTTTCCATACAGAAACCTGAAGTCTGATTCTCCTGAGATATGCACAGGTTTTAGATTTCAAACAAAGATTGTTGAATGTCAGTACATGAATGAACAAACGCGAAGCTATCATATATTGAGCAGAACATTAGTTGGAAGTGATTCCCCAGGGTCTGAAGTGGAGGTCGTATCACTGGACCATTTTAACTGGATGCTTGGGACTGAACATGGACTTTCTGCAAGCAACGCAGATGAGTTACTTTCTCCAAAGTTCTCTGGTTTCAGTTTGAATGTTCAAGTGTCCAGCTTAGGAATTGAAAACATGTGCTATACTTGCTACTCATCATTACAGCACCTCTAATAAACCAGAACATGCAAAAACTAAGCACATGTAAGTAAGTACCTTTGAACACAAGAGGACTGTTCTTGTGTGGTATAGTGTCCCATCTTTAATGATACTATGCACTCCCCACTTTCCCAAGTGGTGGAAATAATTCAGGGGCAGCACTATATTGGCGGGATAAGAGATAATGGAGAATTGTGGTATTCTTATAATGCTTGTTTTATTCAGAAATATATATATATATATAAAGCAGTACAACTGAAGTTAAAGAACAGCAAATCTGCTACTTCACATCAGATTCCCAGAAAGATCCTGCATCCCCAATATGCTTCTCTTCTCTGTAAATGCCACAGGCACAGAGAGCTTTTAAAGGAAATTAGACAGTCATGGAGGATTGGTCTCTCAGGGACTACTAGCCATGGTAGCCAACAGAAGATTTGAATGACTTGTATTCTGACCTTTCCACCAATGAGGTCTTGGATTCTAAAGTTTTCCCAGTTGTAGTGCAAACCCAATTTTCACAAATTTCACTGACTAGTAGCTGGATCCTAAAGCTTGGCCTAGTGGAACTGACCATCCAGTTCTGCACCAATTTTGGCCAGTAGTACTGCTTCCCCTATCCAAGTTCAGGTAAATCCAGGTGCATAAAAAGGGCTTGCAAAGCCCTCCATTGTTGTAGTTGGTTTTACTTCATTTCAGTTTTGGTGAAAAGTAACTTTAAATGGATATTTGTTTAAAATAATACATCTGAACTCTAGAATTGGTAAAAAGTGAACAGTTTTTTATTGGATTGTCAAAAATAAGTTGGCACTGTATTGTGATATTTAATAGTTCAGTCTTACTATCTTGTATTACTATCATTTTTCTACTCTTTATCTTGGTTTGGTCAGTAAAATTACCTTCTGGTTAAGGATCTGTTCCTGCCCTCTATTCTTCGTTTCTTCTCTGGGAAACGTATAAAGCAATGCTGAGAACAAAATCCCAGTCTAGTTTTGCATGCAGAGAGGATGCTCTTCAAGTGCATGCCATAACATGGGAACTGATTTGGGTAACAGAGCTTCCTAGAAACGTTATTTACCTCCAGTTAAAAGTCATTTATGAATAGCAGCAATTCCAGCACAAATCTCTGTGGATGAGTATGTGTGTGTGCATGCTGCATTATATCCCCTCAGACCAAACACTGGCCCATAATTATGTACTAAACTAAATGAGATGTGAAAGACCCATGATTAAGATATCCTCTCTGTGTGTGTTTTTAAGCTAATTACCAAATTCAGATTTGGAAAGAGCCACTAGGGGATAAAGTTTTAAAACATGATTTAAATAACCCTTCCAAAACTTCAATCACCTATGTATGAGGGGAATGATAGTGATGATCAGTTGAACTTGTCTTTTCCCACCCACATATCTAACTGTGGCTTCAGATCAAATGGACTCTTTAAATCATGGAAGAAATATGGGAGGAAAAGTAAAACATTCCTGATGTTCAAAGTAGCTGGAACTACCAATTAGCTTTTAAAACCCACAGAGAATCTTAATCATAGATCTTTTGTATCTCATCTAGTTAACTAACTCTAAAAAGGAACTGTGAAAATTAGAGCCACAATTTTCTGTACATTTGAAGATACTGCAGACAATAGTTCAAGGAGGTTAACTGACCATGCCCTTGGCTTGCTGTGATTGATGCATTATTTCCCCCATTAGATAGTACTGGTCTTGTGTTGAACAGTGTATCATGTCATAGCCTAATGCAGGGCTTTTTTGGTTACAGAATTCACTAGTACTGAATATCATTCAGCACCTTTTATCAGGGCTCTCCAAAGTCCTTCTCTGCTCAACCAGACAAAGAGAGAATGAACTCTCAAGATCAACGGAAGTAAGAACTGGTAGAAATTAAGACAACTTATACATGAGTATAGACTTTTTTTTTACAAAAAAAACACTGGACTAATGTCCAGTGTTAACTCCTTGCAATGTGCTGGACTCAATAAAAATATTTTTCATTGTTTTTGTTCTAAAATATAAACAAGTGCATAGTTTAGAATCACTATTTGTGATACTCTGTACTTCTTTACAAGTTTCTGTTTGTTCCAAACCTCACAAACCCTATCATTTACCTACAGCTCGCTATATATTTTGAAATATTTGTTCTTGACTCCCTCATTATTGTTTATTTGGTGAAATTACTGGGAGTCTATATTCTTTGCCATAATTTATTTTCAACTTGACCAGGGGACACTGCACTCTGGGAATTAATAGCAGGGGATATCTTGAGAGTGTTTCTCCCCCCATAATTTATTCTAGAATGTGGTTCCTTAATAGATAGATAATAGGTAAACAAGATGGATAAAGCAGATAAGAAAGACTGCTACACCACCAAAAGCTGTTTTTCATTTATTTGTATGCATGTTTCTATGTATGAACTTATACAAACCACTATTTTCTCCCCAATGGAGACAACATGTTTTTCAACATGTTTGCCTCCTACATTTTTATCCTTATAATAACCCAAGTTGGAGATGACTTGATGGCACATAACACACACACACACAATAACCCTGTGAGATAAGTGGGAATGACATGGTAATTGAGCAGCCTTCCATGACAGAATGAAGATGTCATGTATGCCAGCATACATGCCATGGTTGTATTCTGCATTTTATAATAGTCAATGCTGTTTTGTACTGTTTGCCAGAATTATATGCTGTAACTCTGTGTGAGCATCTGAGAGTGTCTTAACTTCTGAGTGTTTTAACTTCTGATATTAAGTGCAGGAGAGCCAGTGGACCCCTCCATTATCTGTTGAAAATATATACTTTCACTTTTTCCAGCAAGTGTCCTTGAGGAGAGCTGCTAGCAGCAAACATTGTAACTTTCCCAGAGATTGGGATATTTCCTTTGTACTTCATGTAGTCTAAACTAATCTGTTCCCATGCAACCTCTTTGGGGTTTCGTGCCAGAATGTCAATGGACCTGAGAGGGCGGGAAGTTTTCCTATAATAGCAATGCCTTTGTTTGAATTGTCACTAGGGGTGTGCAAGCCAAAAATTTTCAGCTAAAGCCGAAAGCAGAAAGCCGAAAGAGGATTCTCTTTCATATAAGCCGAAAGCTGAAACGGCCAGCCGTTTCGGCTTTCGGCTTTCGGCTTACTTTCGGCTTTCGGCTTTAGGCTTTTTCAATGGGAAAATGCCTCCGGCGTCTTCCTGGACGTCTGGGGGAGGCATTTTCCCACCGAATCAGCCCAAAATTGGTGGGGACGTTCCTCTAACCCCTCTCTACAAATCCCCCAAGTTTCAGACCGATTGGACTTTGGGGGGCCATGTTATGGCCCCCCAAAGCAGGTCCCCCTATCCTCCCATAAGAAAGCGAAGGAGCAGCATATTGTTAGCATGCTGCTGCTCATCTTCTTCATTATTTCCTATGGGGAAAAATGAAGAAGCAGGCTTCCTTTGCCAGGGGTGGCATTTTGCATGCAAAATGCCCCCTTACCCTCAGGGGCCCTTCTCCCACCCTTCCTCCCACCCCCCACCAAGGCTCAGCCTGCTCCCACTTGGGGGGGGCATTTCATGGCCTCCCCAAGTAGGTGCTCTAATCTCTACCACTGACAGCTGGGGGAGGCTTGTCTTGCCAGGGGTGGCATTTTGCATGCAAAATGCCCCCCAACCATCTGGGGCCCTTCTCCCACCCTTCCTCCCACCCCCCACCAAGGCTCAGCCTGCTCCCACTTGGGGAGCCATTTCATGGCCTCCCCAAGTAGGTGCGCTTTTCTCTACCACTGACAGCTGGGGGAGGCTTGTCTTGCCAGGGGTGGCATTTTGCATGCAAAATGCCCCCCAGCCCCCTGGGACCCTTCTCCCACCCTTCCTCCCACTCCCCACCAAGGCTCAGACTGCTCCCACTTGGGGGGGGGCATTTCATGGCCTCCCCAAGTAGGTGCTCTTTTCTCTACCACTGACAGCTGGGGGAGGCTTGTCTTGCCAGGGGTGGCATTTTGCATGCAAAATTCCCCCCAGCCCTCTGGGACCCTTCTCCCACCCTTCCTCCCACCCCCCACCAAGGCTCAGACTGCTCCCACTTGGGGGGGGCATTTCATGGCCTCCCCAAGTAGGTGCTCTCAGCCCCTAAAGTCCACCCCTTACAGCCCCACACAAACCCAATTCCCCCCCAGCTGCCACACACAGACCCAAATCCCCACATTAGCCCCTCACAGACCCAAATCCACCCCCACCTGCCCCACACCCATAACCCCAGGAACAGGCTGGCAAAGGCCAGCCCTCTCCCTTTGTTCCCTATGCTGGGAACTTCTAAACTCTCTTTCCCTGGGCAATTCTGCACAGCCCAGGGGTGCCACAATGGTGGGCACACTTCTGAGTGCCAGCTGGTCCCTGTGAAAGAGCACCTGAACCACAGACACCCTCCCTCAAATTCCCCCACCACCTACAGAGATGGCTGGCCAGCCAGCCCCATTGTTCCCTATGATGGGAACCAACTGCACAACAAAGAATAAAACAAGAACAACACAAAATAAAGTTTTTAAAAAATTATTTTCTCCCTTCCAAAGTACAAGTAGGCAAAGCATTATGACACATTACACCAGCAGTCCCCCACACAGAAAAATAACACAACTCACTTAACATCAGAGAATCACAAAGCACGATTCCTGTCAAAAACACTTTATTTCTTGAACAGCTTTAGGTTACACAGCAGGGGGGAACACCAAAGGGCATGGCAGCACTATCTTACACAAAAATAACACAACTCACTTAACATCAGAGAACCACAAAGCACGATTCCTGTCAAAAACACTTTATTTCTTGAACAGCTTTAGGTTACACAGCAGGGGGGAACACCAAAGGGCATGGCAGCACTATCTTACACAAAAATAACACAACTCACTTAACATCAGAGAATCACAAAAACACAATTCCTGGCAAAAACACTTTATTTCTTGAACAGCTTTAGGTTACACAGTAGGAGGGCACAACAGGGCATGATAGCAATGTACTACAAAAAATAATACAACCCACTTCACCGTTTTTGACAGCAATTGCGTTTGTGTGATTCTCTGATGTGAAGTGAGTTGTGTTATTTTTGTGTAGTACACTGCTTTCCTGCTCTGTTGTGCCTTCCTACTGTGTAACCTAAAGCAGTTACAGAAATAAAGTGCTTTTGACAGCAATTTTTTGGGTTGATTCTTTAATGTGAAGTGAGTTGTGTTATTTTTGTGTAAGATACTGCTTCCATGCCCTTTGGTGTTCCCCCTCTGCTGTGTAACCTAAAGCTGTTCAAGAAATAAAGTGTTTTTGACAGGAATTGTGTTTTTGTGATTCTCTGATGTTAAGTGAGTTGTGTTATTTTTGTGTAAGATAGTGCTGCCATGCCCTTTGGTGTCCCCCCCTGCTGTGTAACCTAAAGCTGTTCAAGAAATAAAGTGTTTTTGACAGGAATCGTGCTTTGTGATTCTCTGATGTTAAGTGAGTTGTGTTATTTTTCTGTGTGGGGGACTGCTGGTGTAATGTGTCATTATGCTTTGCCTACTTGTACTTTGGAAGGGAGAAAATGATTTTTTAAAAACTTTATTTTGTGTTGTTCTTGTTTTATTCTTTGTTGTGCAGTTGGTTCCCATCATAGGGAACAATGGGGCTGGCTGGACAGCCATCTCTGTAGGTGGTGGGGGAATTTGAGGGAGGGTGTCTGTGGTTCAGGTGCTCTTTCACAGGGACCAGCTGGCACTCAGAAGTGTGCCCACCATTGTGGCACCCCTGGGCTGTGCAGAATTGCCCAGGGAAAGAGAGTTTAGAAGTTCCCAGCATAGGGAACAAAGGGAGAGGGCTGGCCTTTGCCAGCCTGTTCCTGGGGTTATGGGTGTGGGGCAGGTGGGGGTGGATTTGGGTCTGTGAGGGGCTAATGTGGGGATTTGGGTCTGTGTGTGGCAGCTGGGGGGGAATTGGGTTTGTGTGGGTTTGTAGGGGGTGGACTTTGGGAGCTGAGAGGACCTACTTGGGGAGGCCATGAAATGCCCCCCCCCAAGTGGGAGCAGTCTGAGCCTTGGTGGGGGGTGGGAGGAAGGGTGGGAGAAGGGCCCCAGAGGGCTGGGGGGCATTTTGCATGCAAAATGCCACCCCTGGCAAGACAAGCCTCCCCCAGCTGTCAGTGGTAGAGATGAGAGCACCTACTTGGGGAGGCCATGAAATGCCCCCCCCAAGTGGGAGCAGTCTGAGCCTTGGTGGGGGGTGGGAGAAGGGCCCCAGAGGGTTGGGGGGCATTTTGCATGCAAAATGCCACCCCTGGCAAGACAAGCCTCCCCCAGCTGTCAGTGGTAGAGATTAGAGCACCTACTTGGGGAGGCCATGAAATGGCCCCCCCAAGTGGGAGCAGGCTGAGCCTTGGTGGGGGGTGGGAGGAAGGGTGGGAGAAGGGCCCCTGAGGGTAAGGGGGCATTTTGCATGCAAAATGCCACCCCTGGCAAAGGAAGCCTGCTTCTTCATTTTTCCCCATAGGAAATAATGAAGAAGATGAGCAGCAGCATGCTAACAATATGCTGCTCCTTCGCTTTCTTATGGGAGGATAGGGGGACCTGCTTTGGGGGGCCATAACATGGCCCCCAAAAGTCCAATCGGTCTGAAACTTGGGGGGTTTGTAGAGAGGGGTTAGAGGAAGGTCCCCACCAATTTTGGGCTGATTCGGTGGGAAAATGCCTCCCCCAGACGTCCGGGAAGACGCCGGAGGCATTTTCCCATTGAAAAAGCCTAAAGCCGAAACGTTTCGGCTTTTTTTCTTTCGGCTAGCCGAAACGTTTCGGCTTAGCCCGAAACGTTTCTGCTAACCTGAAAGAAGCCGAAACACTTTTGTTTCGGCTTTCTTTCGGCTTTCAGAAAACCGAAATGCACATCCCTAATTGTCACTTCTGCCAGTCGACACCTTAGGGTGAATACCTGTACTGTATGGATCTCAATAAAGCTACTTCAACTGGAACACCTGTGTGTTAACTGTGGAGGGCTTGAGGGACCTAACTGCCAGGGACTGACAGAAGACTAAGACCCAAGCCTACCAGATTGGAAATATTACAGATTTATGGTGGGCGTGGGAGCAATATTTTTATTTACAGGTTGACCAGATGGAGCAGCAAGCTTCCAACTAGGTGTCATGGATAATCTTAGTTTGTAAGCAATATCAGTTCCTCCCAAAGCAAACAGTGTACCCTGAGGCTACTTCTTGGCAGCTAGCTTAAAAAACAAATGTTCTCTCATTTTTGTTGGCTACAGTCAAACTGCTCCACAGTTGTCTTTCTAGTCTTTGCCCAGACAGCTGGGATATTCAGTAGCAAGGAGTCATCATCCCTCAAATATCAGTGCTTATTAAGGAAGAGTTTTTGCTATTAGCTAAATAAAAGCAAAGTAAAAAAGAAATTTCGCCTCTTTTGATGGAAGTGACACTATTAAATACAATATTGATATTTTCTGATACCCTAGACTTGCAGACATCACACTAGGATCATTTGAAGTTATGGTCTATTCCAGCACCTCACAGATGGACAAACAAGCTGACCAAACAAAATAAAGTCACTGGAGATGTTGTCTGAAACATGATTGTGTATACCACAGCAAAAAAAGTACAGTGTCATTTACTGGGCATGAAATCTGCTTCTCTGACATTTTGGCACAACTTTGGCACAGACCGAGGGATGTGGGTTTCTGCTTCATCCTAGCATCTGGGGGTGGGGGAGAGAGAGGGGAGGGGGCACATTAATCACCATGCCACCTAATTAGGGAAAATACAGATAATATGGAAAGACAGAAGCAGAATTAACAGTGTCACATCTGATAGCTTTGATTTGCAGCAAACCCCTGGAACTCAAAAGCTGGCTTCAAAGGCATCCAAAGAGAGAAAAGATGTGACACCTATATATCCTATTAATAAGGTACCTTATAAGTGAAAGAACAAAACCTATAAATATGATTATAACTATTGTCTGTATGTATCATAATATAATAATGGACCAGAATGGCATTTCCCTTGTATTCTGGATCTGTCCTTAACTATTGTGCTCAGAGGAAAAAAAAATTGAGATTGCTTGCACAATTGCTTTACTGCTGAAGGAACTACAAAATGTAAACACAATCAAATCTCTTGTGCTCTGCAAGTAATTGCCACTAGGGGTATGCATTGAAAAAAAAATCTGTTTCAGTTTTGAATCCAGGGTTTCTTAACAAACTATGTATCATTGCTAGTTTCTTCCATGAGGCGCATTGCTGGCTCAAATTGAATCCACATGTGTTTTTTTCTTTATCATGAGTTTGGGCCCTGGTTTTTGAAAAGAGCTTCCAGGTTCTTTGGGGAAACTGTTTTTGCACTTACTGGCAGAAAACTCTCACAGAACAAAATCTTCCCTCTAAATCATTGACCCCACTGAGTTTGACCGCACACAGCTTGGGGAAGGCCTTAAGGTAAGTGTTGCATGGCTGCACACACATACACTGATTCAGCTTATTGCACAGATGCAATAGAGTCTGTAATAGGGCTGCCCCCCTGCCTGGGGCGGGGGATCCCCTGTTCCCACCTCCTCCCCCTGACCCCATTTACCTGGCCAGCAGGGGGCATGCCCCCCATGGTGCCTCCCCAGCAGCGCGGCATTCCCCTGGGTGGTGCAGCGCACCCCTGCACCCCACTGTGGTGTGCTCCTGAGCCCCACAATGGGCCCATTTTGGGCTGAATTGGGCCCACAGGGGGTGGGCAAGTTAGCCGTTTGCTGAGTGTGGGAGCGCACTCTGGGCCACCCTTTGACCTGCATGATGATGTCACTTCCTGGAAGTGATATCATCACGCACGCTGGGAGCGGGCATGTGCGTAGCACACACACAAGAAGAGACACCAAAGGACACAGAGGGGGAGTACCAGGTTCCCATTCCCCTGCCGGTTGACTCAAGAGACCTAACAACCCTAATCTGCAAGGCAGAAGGAAATAAAACTTTTATCAATACAGCTACTGCAAACCTGATTGGCAGCTGGTCAAGTTGGATAACAGCAAAGAGATCTAAGGCTTAGTTAGTGACCGACTAAAAATGCTAAGTTGACCAAGTTTTCTTCATGGAAATGGAAACCAAATCTCCTACTCCAAGCCCATTTTATCCACTACACTACACCACTGCTGGATGTACCCACCTGCCTTCTTTCCTATCTATCCAAGTCTCTATGTTTACGCCCTTTCATAAAAAGGCTTTTATTTCTTGAATTATCTTTTCTAGTACAAAGATCTCAAAGCTCTGCTTCTTTCCAACTAGGTTTGCAACCATTAATATCAATGTGTGAATTAATCAACAGGTTTTGACAGATCGTAAATAAAAAAAAATGTTGTCCAAAGTAATCTAACTACAGGCAAGTTTCAAGAAGCGTAATAATTACAACAACTCCAAATGAGTAAGAGTCTTGATTTAAGGAACAAACATGCATTGACTTGTCTGGCATTCATACTTAGGGTAGATATGGATAAAAGTTAAAAAATATTTGGAATAGTAGTCTAAAGTTTGGCTTCTGAGAAAGAGGAGTGTATCCAAATTAAGCCTACACTGGTCCTGGATTCTCCCTTTGTCATCTATTCTACATAGTCATACTGAGGAAAATGGCTTGATGTTCCTACTTGGTTCTTTTCACATTCTAACTGCTACTGTAGTGTGATCAGCATCTGTATGTCTTGAATGACCATTCATTCAACACAAAAAATGAATCTCATCAAAGAAAACCATTTGGAAAGTTCTATAGTTTATAAAGCTGTTATTGAAAGCTTTCACTAAATAGTGGATAACAATATTTAAATTCACAGAAATCAAGACCAATTCATGTGTAATTCACAAATAGAAGAAAAAAACAAATTTATAATTAATATTTTCCCCTCAAAAGAGCAATTCAATCAGTTTTCACAAGTATTGCTTTTACAAGAATGAACAAAAGAAACCTGGTTTGTTGACTAACAGCCTTTCTGCCTGATCACTTAAAGTATACAGGTAATATATTATAGCCATGCAGTGCTGCACTTAGATGTGTCCTTTTGTTGATGATACTGTGACATACTGTCAGAATCTAACAGATACAGAGACAAATAATGTGCAATGCTCTGGCACACATTTTTTTACAAGTGAGAGCCAGTTTGATGTAGTGGTTAAGAGCGCAGCCCTCATCTGGAGAGCTGGGTTTGACACCCCCCCCCCACTCTTCCACTTGAAGACAGCTGGGTGACCTTGGGCTAGTCACAGCTCCCTGGAGCTCTCTCAGCCCCACCCACCTCACAAGGTGTTTGTTGTGAGGATAATAATAACATACTCTGTAAACCATTCTGAGTAGGCATTAAGTTGTCCTGAAGGGTGGTATATAAATCGAATGTTATTAGTGGTTAAGAGCGCAGGACTCTAATCTGGAGAGCTGGGATTGATTCCCCACTCCTCCACTTGAAGCCAGCTGGGTGACAGCTCTCTCAGCCCCACCCATCTCACAGGGTGTTTTGTTGTGGGGATAATAATGACATACTTTGTAAACCACTCTGAGTGGGCATTAAGTTGTCCTGAAGGGCGGTATATAAATAGAACGTTGTTGTTGTTGTTATCATTATTATTTGTAGTTTGTTGGGTTTTTATGGCATTTTATGCCATTTTACTTTATACAAGTAGCAATTTTTAAACCATTTATATGCAATTAACACAAAAAGTAATAACAAGCATGATGTATATTTCCTGAGAAAAACCATAATAGGCAGAAGTTAAAAGCTGAATGTCCATTTGGTTGTATTCTTGCTGGATTGTAGAATTAGACACACTATGACATCTGAGGATTTTTTTTCCCGATTATGAGCCTTTTCAAAAATAAGCATGAATATTTTTGACATGCAGCTGCGGAGGAACCCCTGCTGTGGGCTGACCACAACAGTGATAGGTTAGTTGCCGCCCTGCCAGTCATAGATTGGTTGGCTTCTGTAGCTTTTCATTGCCTTTATTGTCATTGAGCTCGGTGGTTCAGATATCCTACTGTTTGGGTTTGGTGACCTCAAACAGGCAGCACAAATAAGCCTACCATACAAATCAGTTTAAAATTGCTTAGAAAATCCACCCAGCTCCCTGATTTCCTTTTCTTCACTTCAGCACATCATATTAACTTGCTTACATTTTTAGTGTTTTTAGATTGTAGCACACTGCTTTGAAGGTACTAACAGGAATTAATTTTTTGAATAAAACAATTTAATTATATATTTAGAATTAATAATTACCTTAATTTCCCTTCTCTTTTAGACAATTAAAAAAAACAGTGTAGTATAGTGTTTAGGGTTTGGGCTGGGAATCTGGGATGCTCAGGTTTGAATCCCCACTCTACCATGGCAGCTTGCTGGGTGACCTTGGGCCAGTCACACACTCTCAGCCTAACCTACCTCAGAGAGCTGTGAGGATCAAATGGAGAAGAGGAGAACTATTTAAGCTGTTTTGTTCTCCCCACTGAGGAGAAAAGTGGGGTATAAATGAAGTAAGTAAATATATAAAATTGATATATTTCTGGATATATTACAACAGAAAAGGCACTGTACTGCAAACCAGTGGAGATGAGGTCCTATTATTTTCTGAGTCCTAAATATAGTTGTCTTTTTCTAGCAAATGGGATCTGCACATATATATTGTGATCTGTATCCATCCTCCTCTGATCATCTAGAGATCGTATTCATAGATGCCCACTTATGGGGGTAATTTCCCACCAATTAGTGCCTCTGCCCACCAACTGACATGAAGAGGAAGATAGGGAAAATGAGAGCTGTGCACCCATCATCCCCATGCGGTGATATCACTTCTGACATGACTTGGAAGCAATGGTGTTGTGCTGGACCTAGGGCTGCCAGACCCCCGGTGGGGGGTGCCAGATCCCCCGACCCCACCCTGCCACCCCCGCCACTCCCTACCTGGCCAGCGGGGGGGGGCATGCACCTTCCATGCGTGCCCCCCTGTGGGGCTGCACGACAGGCCTGTGGGCCTGCTTTGGCCTGGATCGGGGCCCCTGTGGAGCACGGGAGCGTTCCTGCGCTCTGCAGGGGCCCACAACGGGCCCAATCCGTGCCAAAACAGGCCCGATCCGCACCAAAATGGGCACAGATCAGGCCCATTTTGGCGCAGATTTGGCCCGTTGTGGGCCCCTGCGGAGTGCAGGAACACTCCCGCGCTCCACAGAGGCCTAAAATGGGCCCAATCCGTGCCAAAATGGACCCGATCTGTGCTAAAATGGGTGCGGATCAGGCCCGTTTGGGCACGGATTGGGACCGTTGTGGGCTCCTGCGGACCGCAGGAATGCTCCTGTGCTCCACAGGGGCCCACAAAGGGCCCGATCCATGCCCAAACAGGCTGCGTGGTGACGTCACTTCCCAGCAGTGACGTCATCACGCTTGCAGGAGCGTGCACACGTGCGCCCTCCATGCGCGCGCACCCCCCCCTCCAGGTAAGAGCCAGGTCTCAATCTCCGGCTGGGATATCGAGGGGGCCTAGCAACCCTAGCTGGACCTGATTAACAATTGACCAAAAACATAGCAAAAACATTATGTTTTGAGCCAGTAGTTTTATATAATTGGCCCCATCACAATTCTTTCACTCTCAGTTTGTGCTGTAAGTAATGGGGATCAATCAATCAATCAATAAATGGGGATGAGGGACATGCATATGCCCTGGTAAGTTCCCCCGACTCCACCTGCTGTTTAACAGGAGGATCTGGCAATCCAGTGGTATAGTGGTTAGGGACTAGGAACTAGGAGACCCAGGTTCAAATCTCTACTCTGACAAGGAAGGTCACTGGGCAGCATTTTGACACATATTTTCTTAGATTAACCTACCTAACAGGATTTTTATGAAGATAAAATTAGGGAGGGAAGAATAGTGCTTCAGATTCCTATTGCAAGGAAAAATTGGGTAAAACAAATAAAATTCCCATCTAGCAATACTAGACAGGGCCCATCATAGGGACATGTCACGTTCAGAGAGGCCTTCAAATTTAGACTTATGATGTTATCTCCAATTTGTTAAAAGTAAACATTTAAAATGTACCACAATTGTTATAACCCTGTTTTGACATTTCTTCATTTTTTAATATATTGGGGACTGTCTCTCAATCTCTGAGAGGCCCTGGTTCCACAATTACAGCTATAGCAGGGCCATTTGATTTTAGAAGGATTCTTTGGGGAAAAAACCGATAGAATTTGAGGTAACCTACTTAGGCAGAAAGTCAACATAATTGGCATTCTTGAACTTTCCCTTAAAATTAACCAAATAGCACACTTTCTAAAAGGGATCAAAGTCATGCTTGAAGTTTTAATAGAGAAACGGGGCAAGAAACAACAGGGGATGAAGGATATAGTCATGAAAGAAAGATATCTTTCTGGGTATCTGATCCATCAAACAAATTGTGTATTTGAGGTGACTGGAGGTGCTAGAAACATAATAAAAGCTTGAGGGATACAAAGAGTGAAAATGATGAGAAAACTCATCCCATTAAAGCTGCCAGAGGATAGAATAAAGAAGCAATGGGTTGTGTGTGTGTGTGTGTGTAGATGACCTCTGTTTCTGAGAGTACAAAGCCGCATACAAAAATAAATGAATGAGCTGATATTTTCAAAATTAAACATTCTGTGGGTCAAACACAAGCAAGCAAAATATGAAATAAAGATGCTGGCCAGGTGCATAACCTGCTTAGCTAGCAGAGCTGAGCATGCAGCTTTGACTTACAGCTTGGAAACCCCGAAGCTCCTTGAAGAGATGGTTTTAGGCTTCTTTATCCACCTGTTACCCTCTAAGTCCAAAGCTCACCTGTGGGTCCCACCAGTTAAAGAGAGATTGATTCTTACTGGAAATACTCATGACAGTTTCATTTGCCAATGCTGCTGAAGTAGAAGGAACCAGAAGTGGACCATTTGTATTGGAAACATTTGGCAGATGCAAAAGTAACTTGTGCTCATTTGGTCAAACAAGTTTTTAGAGAAAAAAATCTGAGAAAACTGAAAGCTTTTGTTTAAAAAAATGGAAACCAACATTATCAATCATGAGAGCAAGCAAACAAAAGACAGAAAAAGAGATGGGTGATGTAAATGCTGATAGACGATCATAATATATCAATAAAACACAGGGACACTTAAAGGAATTAATTAGTTTACAGTTTTTATAAATATATTATTGAGTGGCAGGTGTTCTAAGAACCAGAGCTTTTTTTCAGCTGGAACATGGTGGAACAGAGTTCCGGAACATCTTGAAAATGGTCACATGGCTGGTGGCCCTGCCCCCTGATCTCCAGACAGAGGGGAGTTCAGATTGCCCTCCGCGCTGCAGCATGGAGGGCAATCTAAACTCCCCTCTGTCTGGACATCAGGGGTGGGGCCACCAGCCATGTGACCATTTTCTCTGAGGGCAACCCACTGAGTTCCACCACCTCTTTTCCCAGAAAAAAAAACCCTACTAAGAACTGTATGCAGAATTCATTGTCCAAACACAATTGCAAAACCTCCCAAGGGTATTTTTCTATTGAGGGTATTTTTTCTATTGAGAAAATAAATGTATCATGCAAGGTAATTTATTTTTTAAAAGTAGCATTCCTGACAGGATATTAACTCTGTAATGTCTGCATTCTCATCACTGTCCCCTTTGGCTGATATGCCAGGTACAGTAATTCCTCAAAAAGTTTGATCTGACCACAATGATCCATGTTCTGAGCACATCCAAGTCAGATTACTGCAATGTTCTTTATGAGAAGCCACCTTTGAAAATGATACAAAAACTTCTGTTTGTCCAGAATAACAACAACAACAACAACAACAACAACAACATTCAATTTATATACCGCCCTTCAGGACAACTTAATGCCCACTCAGAGCGGTTTACAAAGTGTTATTATTACCCCACAACAATCACCCTGTGAGGTGGGTGGGGCTGAGAGAGCTCCAGAGAACTGTGACTTGCCCAAGTTCACCCAGCTGGCTTCGTGGAGGAGTGGGGAATCAAACCTGGCTCTCCAGATTAGAGTCCCGTGCTCTTAACCACTACACCAAACTGGCTCTCCCAGAATGCAGTAGCCAGACTATTGTCAGGAGCAGGATACAGGAATTGTATCACCCCAGTGCTGAAATATCTGCACTGTCTTCTCATTTGTCTTGAGGCACAAGGCAAAGTGCTGATATTTACCTTTAACGCCCTAAATGGCTTGGTTCACTGATATTTGAAGGACTGCCTCCTCCCTTATTGTCCAGCCTACCAGAAAAGAAGATCTGACTCACAACAATCCCTACTTTCTGTGCCTCTGCGTTCAGAGGTGAGGCAGGTGACACCAGAGGCAAGTTTTATTCTCCAATAGTGTGGAGTAGAGATGGGCACAAACCCAAATATGAACCAAAAAACCACATAAACTTCCACAAACTGGTCTACTGGTTCATTTGGTTCATATTAAAGGGGCAGTTTAAATGGCTATTTCCCCAAGGAACGCCATTTGAGGGGCAGGAAGGCCATTTTGGGTCTCCTCTGCCTCTCTGCGGGCCTGCACAGTGCTGGAAGAGGCCAAAAACAGCCATCCCACCCCTCACGGGAGGAGGGAGAGGATGCTGTGGGCCCACAGGGTGGCTGGGCAAGGTAAGAGTGGGGCTCGGGCTGGCGGCTGGTGGCTGGGGTTTGGGCTGTTTAAAGGGCCCTGCTCCATGCAAGGCAGGAAAGGGCCCTTTAAACTATCAAATGCCCCTTTTCCTGCCGCTGCTAAGTGGCCAGAAAGGGGCATTTAAACCCCACAAACCACGAACTTGTTTGTGAACTTGTCCCAGTTCATGCCAATTCATGGTTTCTGGTTCGTGAAAACCCATGAACCATGAACCTCATGGTTCAGTTTTTTGTGGTTCATGCCCATCTCTAGTATGGAGTGCCCTGTCCCTTGGGGCTGGCCTGTTACCTATATTGTGTTCTTTTAAGTGGTCGGCCAAAACATTTCTATTCACACAGGGTTTTAATTAAATGGTTGATTTTTTAAAATTACTATTTTAACTTGGAAACTGTAATTTTAAGCAGCCTATTTTATTATATATGTTTTTATGCTGAACTCTGGCTTTTCAAACACCAAATTTTAATTAATATTTGTTAGTATTTTTGTTTTTTTGTTATTTTTATTTTGTAAGCCAGCTCTGACAAGTCCAAGGAGAGGTGGCATAAAAATGTTCTAGATAGGTAGATAGATAAAATGCGATGTTCCCCCACAAGTCCTGGTGGATCCCTTGCTTTTCATAGGTAATAATGATAAAAAGACTTGTGTGTGTGTGTGTGTGTGTGTGTGTGCACACATGCAGGGGGTGAAGTTCCAGGAGAAAAATCAGGAGTGGAAAGCCAGAAGAATGTCCAAGTAATCAGAGAAACAACAAAAACACACCCAGTTGTTCAGATATTTTCTCTACACGGGGGGATACTGTGATGTCAAAATTATCCATAACCTGTTCCAATGGACACAGTTTCTGTTTTCAATATATGCCAAGCATTATATGTAATAATAAACCAGCTGGCCCATATATTGATGATAAAACTTGCAAAGCTAGGTACTGACAGACAAGTTGGGTGAGACAGAACCTATAAATGGGATATTTTATTTGAAGCACTGAAGATGTTTATAGTATCTATAATATCTCTTCCTCATTTTTATTCCACATGGTTGCTTCTACAGTTCAAGCACCAGTTTAAACACATGAACACTGTCAACATATACCACTTTAACCATGATGAACACATCCTGTCCTTTCTTTCATATAGCTTATCTTTTTATTATTATTTTATGACAATAGAAAAAGTTACATACATATGAAAATGCAAATATAACAATCTAATTCACAGAAACAGATAAAATCATTGAAATAATTAAAACATGGATAACCATATAAATACTAGTGCTACAGTGAGGTAAGCAAACCATTATTAACCATATAAATATTAACATTACAAGAATGCATAACTTTCAGTATGATCAGTAGGCTGTAAATAACCATGTAAATACCATCATCAATGAGATGAGCAGATTATAAATTAAATTCAAATTCTAAGAATGTAACCTAGCTCCTACTCAGATTTTACAGATGAAGACTTATCTACATCCAAGTACTTCTATAGAAACATTATACTGTCTAATCATATTCTGGTCATTGATAAGTGGGTATATCTGCAAACCAAGAGGCACTCGGGGAACTAAAGTAGAGCCACCACAAACAGTTCCCCTCTAAACTGTCACTAAACAGTACAATGATTATCAAAAATAGTAAACCATTTAATCAAATACAAATAAAGGAAATTAACAAGGTCTAAAGATTATAGTCACTGTCAGTTGCCAATCAATCAGTCATTTACGTCGTAGAAGAGTAGCACCAGAATCCAGTATTTGAATAAGTATCTGAACCAATCTCTCAGTAAGCATACATAATATATCAAAAACAAAATTTCAAAGTCGCACCGTCAAAATGTCCATGCCAAGTAATGAAAGCTGAGTCATGGCCAGACTCCCTCCACAGGTGACCAAGACAGAGTTGCCTGTAGTTCAGACGTAGGTCTATTCAGTTCTGGAGGTAGCTGGCAAATTCCCTAGCCCGACACACAGCTAGCAAAAGAATGTTTCGCCACAGAGGCTTTCTCAGGGGCTACCACATCTATATTAAATAAAGGTCATACTCAGAAAACACTCAAAAAAACACTTGACTGTGTCAGACAGTGGCTTGCTAAAAGTTGCAATCCAGACTACCTCTTGCAATGATACAAGAATCCATTGATTTCAAAAGATTTACTGAATATAAACAACCGTTATAGTCCACTATCCAAGATACTAGGATCTTGGCTGATACACTAGTATTGTTACGAATGACAGACAAAGGCTAAGGTACAGAATAGCAAATCCCTGCAGGCCCCATCCTCCCCCCATAGTTCTCAAAACAAGCGGCTCGGAGCTGAGAAAGTGAAAGTTTCCCAAGGCTGGAAGGGTTGTAGTCATAACATTCCTCTTCACTAAGATATCTTCTACTGAACTGCTTGCCACCTGCAAAAGAATCACTTAAAACACTGACAAGATTAAAATGCAGTCTTTTTGGTTTGCACATATAAGAAACATAGTCAGAACATGACATTCTGCCCCCTCTAAAATGCTCTTCCCCCAGGCTTGAAAGGGTACAGAGTCTGAAACGCATTCAATAACTTAGGAGCATGAAAATGAATAGACTCTACCCACTCATCATACCCAGAGTCAAAGTCCTTCCACCTGATGAGATAAAACAGCTTATTACGTTTGATTTTAGAGTCCAAAATTTGCTGTACTTCGTAATGGATCTGGTCATCAATTAAGGTTGGTATGGGAGGAGCATGGGTGTGCCATTGATTTGCTGGGGGAACCTTTTTTAATAAGCTGATGTGGGAAGTAGGATGCACATGACGTAGGTTCTTTGGTAAATCAAGTGCTACAGTCACTTTGTTGATTACTTTACGAACAGGGAAAGGTCCCAAAAACTTCAATGCCAATTTACGGCTGGTTTGTGCAACTTTCAAATTTTTCGTGGACAAATAGACGAGATCACCAGGATGCAGTTCCCATTCAGCCACACGATGGCGATCTGCGTATTTCTTATAATCCTGTTTAGCTTTGTTGAGATGTTTTTGAATAAGAGTCCATTGCTGAGCTGCCTCCCCCCACCATTCTGAAACGTCTTTGGAAGCTGTAGCAGGGGGAAGAGCTTCAAAAGGAAATGGTTTAAAGTGATAACCATAAACTATTTTGAAAGGTGTTTCTCCGGTAGAAGCATGTACACTGTTGTTGTAGGAAAACTCTGCTAAAGGCAATAAATCAATCCAATTGTCTTGTTGGAAATTAATGTAGCAGCGGAGAAATTGTTCTAATATTTGATTAGTTTTTTCTGATTGCCCGTCGGTTTGTGGATGGTGACGGAGCTTAAGCCTTGTTCAATGCCCATAAGTTGAAGAAGCTCCCGCCAGAAGTTGGCAACGAATTGTCCGCCGCGGTCGGATATCACCTTTGATGGAAAAGAATGGAGTTTTACAATGTATTTCAGAAAGACGTCCGCCAACTTTTTTGCTGAAGGCATAGTGGTACAAGGAATGAAGTGGGCTTGTTTTGAAAACAGATCTACTACAACCAAAATGCAGGTGTGATTCTTGGAGGGGGGAAGGTCTGTGATGAAATCCATAGAAATGAGTTCCCATGGTCTACTTGGTGTTTCAAGGGGTTGTAAAAGTCCAGGAGGCTTGCCTTTTCGCGCTTTGGCGCTGAGGCAAATGGGGCATGAAGCCACATATTGTGAAACATCTTTGCGCATGCCTGGCCACCAAAATTGCCTTTGGACCAGATGGAGAATTTTTAAGTATCCGTAATGGCCAGCAGTCGGGGCATCATGACAGCATTGCAATACTTCTTTTCTCAAACTAGCTGGTACATAGAATCGATCACCCCAAAGCCATTCCCCTTGTTCGGATTGAGTCAGTTTCTCTCTGGGCACATTCTCCCCCTCCTTTTCCACTTCGCTTTTCAGTTTTTGTCTCCACCCCTGATCTGACTTAGGAAGTCGTGTTGCGCGGCTGCGTGTGGTGACCACTCCTCCTAGTTGTGTAGGCAAAAATACTGTGTCCACAGTCTCCTCCCTCCTGCTTTTAAGTTGGGGCATGCGCGATAGGGTATCTGCAAGGAAATTTGTTTTACCGGGTAGGAATTTGAGAGTGAAATTGAATTTTGAAAAGTATTCCGCCCATCTCAACTGTTTGGCATTTAGTCTCCGAGGACTACGTAAAGCTTCCAAATTTTTGTGATCTGTCCAGACTTCAAAAGGATGGCGGGCCCCTTCTAACCAATGCCTCCAAGAGGAGAGCGCCGCTTTTACAACAAAAGCTTCCTTTTCCCAAACATTCCAATTTCTCTCTGGTTCAGAAAATAAACGAGAGAGATAAGCGCAAGGTTTAAGAACATTGTCCTCCCCCCGCTGTAGAAGGACACCCCCAATCGCGGCGTCGCTGGCGTCCACCTGTACTATGAATGGACGATTTTCATCGGGGTGTTGCAGTACTGGCTCTGAGATAAATTGCTGCTTTAGGAGATCAAAAGCTGACTGGCATTGTGGTGTCCACAATAGTTTAGCGTTTGGTTTCTTTGCTTGTTCCCCTTTGTTTTTTGTTTTTAACAGTTCAGTGAGGGGAAGAGTTATTTGGGCAAAGTTTTGTATACATTCTCTGTAGAAATTGGCAAACCCCAGAAAGGATTGCAGTTCTTTACGGTTGGTGGGGGTTTGCCACTCTTGTACTGCTTTTACTTTGCCTGGATCCATTTTTAGTCCATCTTTTGAAATGCAATATCCTAAATAACTGAGTTCAGTTTTGTGGAATTCACATTTAGACAATTTGATGGGCAGTTTGTTGCACATTAGAGTAGTTAAAACTTTTTGTACTAGATTTACGTGTTCTTCCTCTGTTTCAGAGTAAATTAGGACATCATCTAGGTAAACAACTACTCCTTTATATAAAAATTCGTGCAAAACTTCATTGATCATGGACATGAAAACAGAAGGGGCCCCAGCCAGGCCAAAAGGCATAACTAAATATTCATACTGTCCTAAGGGCGTATTGAACGCGGTTTTCCATTCATCCCCCTACCTTATACGAACGTGGAAGTAAGCATCTTTTAAATCTAATTTTGTGAAGATCTTACCTTGTGCCACGACGTTGATTAGATCTTTGATGAGAGGTATAGGATAGGCGTTTGTGGAGGAGACTGCATTGAGTCCTCTGAAGTCAGTACACAGTCTTAATCCCCCATCTTTCTTTTTAACAAACAGTACTGGAGCAGCATGAGGACTGTTTGCTGGTCTGATGAATCCTCTTTGAAGATTAGTGTCAATGAATTTGTGGAGCTCCTCTCTTTCATTTGGGCTCATGGGATATAGTCTGCCTTTGGGTAAGGTGCCTCCTGGAATGATTTCCACTGCACAATCTGTCCTCCTATGTGGAGGTAGGGTGTTAGCTTCTTCTTCTGTGAAGGCTTGCAAATAAGCCCTGTATTCTTTAGGTATTTGATTAATTTCTTCTTGGGGTAAGAGTGCTTGTTCCATGAGGGCGGGATTGTTACCCCAATTCTGGTTCCAACGATGATTTTTGCAGCTATCGTGTTTAAAGCTAATGCTTCCCGCTGACCAGTCTATGTCTGGGTTGTGGTCCCACAACCATCTACTCCCCAAAATCAGAGGATATTTAGCTGTAGAGCTAATTACAAACGACCTTGTTTCCCAGTGTTGACCCATGCCTGTGATTACAGGTATTGTTTCAGTGGTGACTGGGTTCATACTGGTACCATCCATTTGTTCAAAAATAACTGGAGTTTCGAGCTCCTTCATTGGGAGTACTAGTCCATTCACTAGAGCTGGCGCAATAATGTCTCTGGAGCAGCCGGAATCGATAAGGGCTTGTACACGAATATGAGTCTTTCTTTCAGGATTAACCAAAGTAACAGGCATGAATAATATGGACCCTCCAGGTCTTTCCACTATGGGAGTCGACTGGGGCTTGATCTGCTGTTTGGGTCCCTTTATGACAGATCCATCTCGTTTCCTGAGTTGGGGCTTTCGGGTCCCTCTTCACTGGTGAGGGCGGTTGGATCAAGGTCCATAATTTCTTCTAGCTCTAACCCTTTCTCAGGAGGATTTCTTCGGGTAGCCCCTTGTCCCCTTGCTGTTCGTGGAGTTGGCGTTGGGCGGTATGGTGGGGGAGGGGTGGTAGAGATTGTTCGCCGTGGTGGGAACAGAGTTCTTTGCACAGGCCTGGATGGACATTGTGCCGTGAAGTGACCGCTTTGGCCACAATGTAGGCATAGTCCTTGTTGCCATCTAGCATCTCTCGCTCCTCTGGCTGCGTACCCTGTTCCCCTTCTTACAATTATTGAAGTCCGCCGGTATCCTGTTGCTTGCTGTTGCTCTACGAGCCGTACTTCCTGCATGTGGTTTTCTACTTCACATGCCAATTGAATCCAACCCAAGAGTGTGGGGGGATTATCTTGCATAAGGGCTCGGTCCAGCAATCTGGGATTCATGCCTTGTTTAAACAAAATTATTTTGGTGGATTCCTCACACCTTGGACATTAGCGGCTAGTTGTTGGAATTTAGTAACATAGTCTCTGGCCGACATACTGCCTTGTCTAATGGTTTGTAACTCTGTTTGGGCTCTGCTCTCCTCCAAAGGATCTTCATATTGGGCTCGGAGTGCTGCTACTAATCCCTGTAAGGATTCTAATTCCGGGGGGCCCAATTCATACAATGCTACATACCATTCCTCCGCCTTTCCTTGCAACCGGGATCCCAGGTGTTCAATTTGGCTAGCTTTGTCCTCAAATAAATGTCCCCAACGATTGAAGAATTGTAGTGCTTGCACGAGAAAAAATCCCAACTTCGTATGATCCCCATCGAACGTAGCTTCTAGTTTTACCCATCCCATCTGTAACTCTTGAGGTCTGGCTACTGGTGCTGGAAGTGGGTAGTACAGTAAAGGCGCTGGTCCCGGTCTCGGCTGTAGCTCAGGTCTGCGCGGGATGGGTTGCATTGGAAGCGGTTGGGGTCTCGGTTGCGGGGGCCTCTGCGGTCTCAGAGGTGGAGGACCTTGTGGCCTCGGTGGTGGTCCTTGCGGTCTTGGACCCAGAGGACCTCGTGGAAGTGGAGGGGGTCCTTGGGGTCGCAAAGGTGGAGGACCCTGCGGTACAGGCCCCGGCACTGGCCCTCACGGGAGAGGTTGAAGGGGCAGCTGTTCTTGTGGTTGAAGAGGTTGGAGAAGTGGTGGGAAACCCGGAGGAATCTCCCTTGGCTGCAGAGGTTGTTCTCCTGGGAGGATTGGCGGTTCCTGCGGCTGGAGAGGAGGTTGATCTGGCTGACCTCCTCCTCCTTCGTCTCCCGGTGGACCTTCCGGAGGGGGTCTTACTGGCTCCTCTTCCTGGAGGTCCTGGGGTTGGTCAGGTGGTGGTATTACTGGTTCTTGCTGATCATCAGCTGGCAAGACCAGTTGCTCCTCCTGAAGGGAACCGGATCTGGTACCGGATGCATTCCAGGTAAAATTCTTTGAAGAGCTGCCACTCCTCGACTAATCGAAACTCTGGTGTGCTCTTATTGCTGGGGCTCCTCTCCTGAGCCTTTTACGACCAACACTGACAACAAATGGACCGCATGTACTAAACTCTCTTCCATGCTACTGATTCTTTCTTCCAATCTTTGCACATGTCTTGGAGTTGAGGTGTCAACCTCCTCCTCTGGTGAATCCTGGGGTTGTTCGGTCGGAAATTGTGTAGTCTCTATATATTCTGCACAGGAAGCAGCAGCTTGGGGCCACGGCCGAATCTCTCCCATTCCTGTGGCCCCGGTACCTTCTCCTTCCTCCGATATACCTGCCAGGATTCCTTTCGCTAGCCCCGTTATTGCTGAAATTCCAGCATCCACCGCTAAAGTTTGGCTTTGTAACTGCTGCCAACTTTGATCACTCGACTCGCATTGCCCCGTCCATGGGGTGACTTCCGCGTAGTCCCAACTCATCAGATCACGACGGGAGGTTTCCCATACCGGGGTGCTTTCAGAACCTCTTAGGTCCCACTGCATTTGGTCGGATTCTCTATTCCAGTAATACCACGGTTGACTACTGGAGACTTCCACTGACGAACCGACCACTCGATTCCCATCCATTTGCGATCTGGAAAACACCGTACTCGCTTTCCTCTCCCTCGTCTCTCTCGGCCTCGAACCCCACTGCCTCGGTGTAGGTAGCGATATTAGGGGTTCCGCCGCCGCCCTTGGTCAAGCTCCCGCTCCATCAGGCACGAGGGTATACACCGTTGTATGGCTTGACACCGTCCCCCCCGGAACGGGTTGATTTGTAGGTTCCAGTCCTTCCGAGTTGGAGGCATAAGGATCAAACAAAGGGTCCCTGTTGGACGCAGCCTTGGTATCTATCTCCCCCGGCTTAGGCATTGGAACAGTGGTGATTCATAACAAAATGTCAGACAGTGGCTTGCTAAAAGTTGCAATCCAGACTACCTCTTGCAATGAGACAAGAATCCATTGATTTCAAAAGATTTACTGAATATAAACAACCGTTATAGTCCACTATCCAAGATCCTAGGATCTTGGCTGATACACTAGAATTGTTATGAATGACAGGCAAAGGCTAAGGTACAGAATAGCAAATCCCTGCAGGCCCCATCCTCCCCCCATAGTTCTCAAAACAAGCGGCTCGGAGCTGAGGAAGTGAAAGTTTCCCAAAGTTGGAAGGGTTGTAGTCATAACATTCCTCTTCACTAAGATATCTTCTACTGAACTGCTTGCCACCTGCAAAAGAATCACTTAAAACACTGACAGGATTAAAATGGAGTCTCTTTGGTTTGCACATATAAGAAACATAGTCAGAACATGACAGACTGAATTTAAAGTACAATAATTTCATCATGATACAGTATTATACTTACTACTAGTGAAACATTTTCATGCTCTAGAGAAAGTCTGGTCTGGACTCGTTTCCACAGCATCAGTGTCCGTGATTATGAGCAATTAGCGATTCTGTTTAAATCTCATTCGCATTTAAAGTGGTAATGTCCTAATTACAAATTCATCTCTAGAAAGAACAGCTATAACCTTTAAAGTGGAAACATCCAAGTCAGATTTCCAATGTATGTTACAGAAAATACATCATATCAAAGTCAACATTCACTCCTCTGGGGGCCAAGGATCCTAAATGGAATATCCAAAAGCCCTCCTTCTGAAGTAATTTTCTAGTTGGTATTCTCCCTTCCTTGTCTCATACAACCTCCAGTACCATGAATCTAATGTCTGTCTCCTTATTCAGTAACTGTTGGAAATGGGCTGTTAGTGGGGCTTCCATTGCCAGTCTCCTCACTTTAGATAGATGTTCCTGGATTCTAATTTGAACAGCCCTACCGGTACTGCCTATATAAATTTTGTTACATGGACATTGTATGAGATGAATAACTCCCTGAGTATTACATGTGGAAAAGTTATGTAGTTTAATCTCCCGGTCGAGTAGAGAGACTACACTGCCTTGAATCGTGAGGGGACACACAGTGCAGTGCCTGCACTTGTAGTGTCCTATAGGGAGATTCCCAAGACCGCCCTCTCCCTCATGTCAGCGTGCACAAGAATATCTCTAAGGCTATCTCCAGAACTGAATAGACCTAAGTCTGAACTGCGACTTTGAAATTTTGTTTTTGATATGTTATGTATGCTTACTAAGAGATTGGTTCAGATATTTATTCAGATACTGGATTCTGGTGCTACTCTTCTTTGACGTAAATGACTGATTGATTGGCAACTGACAGTGACTATAATCTTTAGAACTTGTTAATTTCCTTTATTTGTACTTGATTAAATGGTTTACTATTTTTGATAATAATTGTACTGTTTAGTGACTGTTTAGAGGGGAACTGTTTGTGGTGGCATTGATAAGTGGTCTCCATCTTTGTATAAATAACTTGAGTATGAGCTTCCTTTTGTCCCTTAATTGTTTATATGTTGTGATTTTGTCCATCAGCATAAAATGCCAACATTTCCTCAGCCAAGATTGTACCAACCAGGATTTTGCTATTAATAGTTTGGCTGCAATGATTAAGTTTCTTAATAAGGCCCCATTCTAATCATCCAATTTCCTATCCATTTGTCTCAACGAATACATGGCTGGTCTTAATAGAATCTGACAATCCAAAATTTTGCTAATAATTCCAAGATTCCACCTTCGGCTGCATCAGATTGTGGCTGAATCCACAAGTTGTTTGGTAGATACTGCACTATTGAAATAGTATTTTTGTATGAAGTTGAATGGTTACAATACTGCAGTATCAGCAACATGTGAATCCAACCTAATAACAAGTCTACCCCTCTGGATTTTAGGAAAATAGCTTTTGAGTTGAAGTTTTACCCCTTTCTGCTAAATCTGCAGTTCAGTTGAAATGCAAATTTATTTGTTTACATAATGAATACCTTGGGGCCTAGTCCAGCATTGTTCAGCAATTGTGTAGTGGTTTACATGAGAGCAAATTAAAGGCAAAGCATAGGTGAGATGGTTGTGTATAAGGCTACTTAAATAGACTAGTAGATTGAATCCTGCCTTGAATAATGTTCTTTAGAGGGTTAATAGCAGGTCTGCATTTTCTTGAAGACAGTGCACTTCCCACTGTAGATGTATTACTATGTTGTAGTCTCAGAACTGCCCCTTACATGACAGTGGGTTAGGAAACTGATACCCATATACTGACAAATTAGTAGTGGTGAGCAGAGACTAAAACAAATCATTGGCAGCTAGTACTTGCTAATAACATCAGTCAAATGTCTAAAAACTGTCCCATCGCTGGGTCTACTTTATTCATTTAGAGCTAGGCCCAGGACCTTTGCGAAAAATACTTGTGACTTACCAAACTACTCCTGAAGTGGTGTTTTCTGATCATAAACTGTATCTGAGATTTCATAGTTTTTTTTATTTATTGATTGATTGATTAAAAAATATTCGTATGACCCCTTTCTACCAGAATAGGGTCCCCAAAGTGGCAAACATAAAAACATCTGAACATTAAAACAGCATTTAAAATAATACATACAATATTTTGTTTAAACCCATAAACACATACAGGGCTGGCATCAACATATGGTGAGGTTGGGCAGCTGCCAATGACCAAGGCTTCTGGTAGGGCTCATTGCTGCTGACTCCCTGTTCATGCATCTCCCCTGATGCCTGCATTCACATCCACTGCCTGCTTGTCAGTGCTTTGTCACCTCTGGTCCCAGCTGTCTATGCTGCCTAGCACTGCTGAAGAAGGACATGTGAGTGGTGCACAAAGCATTAGCATCCCTGGAGGCCAGGGCAGTGTCACACCTGCTGCATCTACCATCCAGCACCATCGGGGAAAAAGTATGCAGGGAGTGTGGGAATCTGGGGCCACAGTTGGTAGGAAAGCTTGCAGGTGGGCAAAGGAAGGACACATAGACAGGTGGGGCACAGGGGTGGGAGGGCAAGAAGGGAAGCCTTGTGGTGGAAGAGGAGGATTCTGCGCTATCTCTCTCCCCAGGTTTCAGAGGGGGACAAACCAAAGAATTAGAAAGACGGAGAGGTCAGGGAGCCATCTATTTACTGTTTACTATTGTTTACTGCTCTGACTGTCCTTTAATATGCAGACTGCTATTCTCAGGATTTCCTCCTCCTGACTTCCTCCCTCTCACCTCTTCTCTTCCTGTCTTTGTTCCCGGCAACACCTCTCTTTCTTCTCCCTCCTTCTTGGCAGCATGGATGAAGGCCTTGCCATCTCCATCCTTAGAGTAGATAGGTAGTTAGGATCTATCTCTCCTCTTTTCCTAACAGAGTATGGAGTTCCTTCAATAAAAGAACTCATTTCTTTTCTAAATATAAATCAAGTGTATGCTTTTATTATTTTCATTCCTGCACATACACCAGCCAGCAGAACGAGCTCACAACCACCTATAATCATGCTTTCTATGCCACACGATAGACTCTGCTAATGGCCCAAACATGGAATCCTTTAATTAGGTTTCTGGGGCCTACATAACAATTTATCACCTAGCGTGGGTGTATGGAAGCCCCTGAGCGCTCCCTGCCCAGGGTCCACCCAAGCCTATAACTGGCCCTGAAATCATAAGGGCCAATAGCACTTATTGAGGTATGCCTTCATCCACTATGGAAGACAACAACAGAAGGAGACAGATGAGTCTCCTTGGGAAGGGGGGTCACCCAAGGATTTGATATATTTGGCACCCAAGGATTTGATATATTTTAAAATTTGTGTTCTGTTTTTATTTTGCTAATGGACTATTATATTGTTTTGTATCCTTGCAATCTGTAGTTGCAAAGCTAGCTGCCTTGCGATGAAAGAAATACTTGGATTATATAAATCCAAATAAATATTGAGGGTATGAAGGGTATCTTGGCAGTGTTTTAGCAGTTTCTTTAATAGAAGGAAGGAGAGAGATATGAAGAATCTGAAAGCTGCAGCAAACTGTGCTTGCAAAATTCTAGAAATGAAAATGGAGGAAAAAACAAATCATAATGTGTTGCTTTCACTTTGGAACTCCAAAATCCAGGAGGAAATTCAGCTGTGGAAAATTTTTGGAAGCATCCCTAGGAACTTCTCTAGTAGCTATTTTCCTTCTGTTCATAGTTTTGTTGATTCAGCCCAAAGTCCCCAAATTGACATATATACATATATTCACATTGTGCTGTCTGCAATCCATTCAGTTTCTGAAGAATTTGTCATGGTTTTCACAGTGTGCATTTTATAAAATTGAACATGGTCTTTTCAACTGAATTATATGTCATAATTGTTCTCAATTTTGAAAATGTCTCTGTCTTAACCTAAGGAAACAGTCTCTCCTACCTTTAGTTCTCTAGTTAACACCTTAATGTATAGAACAATAATGAAAATTACTGTAGTATATGCCATTATAGTAATATATGCAAAATCTGAGAAGACTTCACCCCTTTACTGAAATATCTTGCTGAAGGATAGCTATATCCCTCTTTCATGCAATTTCCAGTTTTTGTCTCCCCACCAGCTCTCATGTTATCATCTCCCTTTTCCCTGCTTCCTCCTCTCCTTTCCCACTTACCAATCATTCTTTCTTTTCTCTACTTCCCATGTCTTCAGATTTATTTATTATGTATTTACTCCATGTGTACACTACCACTCTCTCCACTGGGAATCCAAAGCAACTTGCATTATTCTCCTCCCCTCCATTTTTTTCCACACAGCAACCCTGTGAGTTAAACTAGGATGACTGAGGGTGACTGCCCAAAGTCACCCAGCTAGCCACCATGGCATAATTTGAACCCGGATCTCCCAGATCCTGAACTAACATCACACTCCACTAAAGCCCACTATCTTGCAGCTTTCACTCCTTCCTTCCTTCTGGCAGCCTTTCCTTGGGAAAATTCTGACCATGTTGTCAAAGTTGTGTAATAGAAAGTTGCTCAGATGAGTTGTGTAGTAGCCACTGCCAAGCCCAGCAAAGTCACTTGAGTTGTATGGAAACTGATGCTGGGTTCAGAAGAGTTGTGTGTCATGTCATCTAGTAGTCACCATCACATGTGAGTGAGTCATGCAAAAGACAAGGTAGTGGCAAGTTGTCCACTAGTGCTGCAGGACCTGCTCCTGATGGGACCTCCTTCCAGGGCAGGGAGAAGGGGAGCAAAGGTGCAGAGGGAGATCAAAACAGCTGTAAAGAAAGCACCTTCCCTCTCTTTCACTGACAGAAACCAAGCTTCCAAGGCTGGCAATATTATTGTGTTTAGCTAGAAACCCTCACAATTGCCACTGGGGGCCAAGCTAGATATGCAGGTTTTTAAAGAGTTGGGTGTGAGTTACCCAAACCCAACTCAGGTTTCCGCAGCCATACAACAGTTAAAAAGTAAATGGCATTTAAAAATAAAGGCAACCCCAAATGGCTTTAGAAGACCTCCATGGAGGAAGGAGGGGCTCCTCCCTCCCTCCACAAGCCATTTCCTTGTGTCACAATAGCATGGGGGGAATCCCCCCTGTTTTTACAGCTCCACATGCACAGAATACTTCATGTGGAGCCATAAAAACAGGGGAAAAACCTCCCTTCCCTCCTTCCACCTTGAGGAGGGAAGGAGGAGCTGCTCCTTCCCTGCAGAAGCAATCTGAGGCCATTTAGGCCATTTTTAACAGCTACTCCCCAAAATTGCTGTGTAACTGCAGGGAACTCAAGTTGGGTCTGAGAATCCCAAACTAGGGGTGTGCAACACCAAAACGCTTTGGGTTCAGGTGCGGGTATTTAAGCCAATTTGGAATTATTAGGTAAGATTTGGCCATTGTTTCCAATGGGAAATGCTGCTCCTGGATATATTGGGGCCTGGGGGGGGGTCATTTTCTTACTTAATAACACCAAATTGGCAGGGGACCCTCTCCCAACCATCCTCTCAAGGAAACCCAAGTTTCAGGGTGATTGGACTTCGGGGGGCATGTTATGCCCCCCCAAAGAAGGTCCCCCCAGCCACCCCTATCTCCATTGTTTCCTATGGGAAAAATCACAGGGAAGGTTCCCAGGAGGCTGAGGGTGGAATTTTGCAAGCAAAATGCACCAAACCTACACGTGACCCTCTCCCAACTCTCCTCCCATGGCCACCCAAATTTCAGGGAGTTTGGACTTCAGAGGGGGGCATGTTATGAGCCCCCCCCCCAAAGAAGGTTGCTTCAGCCGCATTATTCCCTATGAGGACTAACTTCACACCAGAGAATCACAATAAAAAAAATTGATTAAATATACACAACAAAACCATATGAAGCAAGTGAATGAGCAACAAGAAGTGAACTAATGAACAACCTCCCTCAGTGCAGCCAAACTGATGAAAGGGGATCAACTTCACTCTAGAGAATCATCCATTGAATTCAACCCAAACCAAACTGAACCATGTGTTGAAAACTTGTGGGCTGTTCTCAAATCACAGTCCCACTTTGAAACTTATTTTTTTTAAAAAAAATACTGTCCTCCTAGAGAATTTGTCAATTGGGAAGAGAAGAGCTGCTTGTTGCTGCAGAGGGTGGCTCTTTCTCTCAGCCAATCTCCCTTCCCTGATCACCCCCTATCCCCCTCCCCCTCCCCCTCCCTCCTCTTTCACTCCCCTCTTCCCCCTCCCATCAATTGAAAGCCGTGGGAAGAGAGCCCTTTGAAGCTTTTTTCCTCTTGCAGCGGCAAGGGAAAAAGACTTCACGGAGCAACCCGAATCACTTCAGGTTGCTCTGCTTCAGGTTTCCCGAATCGGGCCAGCTCTGCTGGGGCCGATTTGGGAATCACAGATCAACCCAAATTGGGGGTGATTTGGGTTTGCTTCGGGCTTCTGAAACCCAAAGCGCACATCCCTATCCCAGACCCAACTCTTTAAAAACCTGCAAGTCTATCTTTGTCCCATTAAAGGTCCAGGCATTGCTTCTGTTACTGTTGGAGGTGGACTGTTTTAGATTCCAGATTTTTCTGCAATCCTGAGGCTTTTCTCAGGTTTGTAAAATTGTCTTAACTTTTTGTGGCTCTGATCTCTGGATTTAAGTATCTACAGATGGTTCCATGTTGAGAATTAGATGTATTGATTCCCTAAATTGCCACAGTGATGTCCAATATCCTGATTCAGCAACAGGGGACCTTTATCTACTATATTACATTTGTTTATCCCACCCAATTCCAGAAGGATAGCTCATTTCAGCAAAATAAAAGAGAAGTCCAGTGGTACCTTAAATACTACCAAAATCATAAGCTTTCATGTTTCAGCACACACTGTCTCTGATAAAGTGCAAATAAGTCCAAGTACCTATATAGTGATTTATTCAAATGAAGCCTCACACATTTGAGACCACTTTGGAACAACTGTGTATATGAAGAAGATTTAATCTTGTAAATAAACAGTCAAGAAAACATGTTGATATCATTTCTGATTGTTACTTATTCCTTCACCTTCATCTTACCAGTATGTCTCCATTCTCTTTCATATTTAATTGTTATTCTTAGATTTATAGCTCACCTAATCTTGTAGGTTCAGAGCACCTTATAGTTTTTCCGAATGCAAATACTTCTGATGCCAAAAGACTCACAATCTAAGAAAGCATGTAATTAAAAGAGGCAAAATGAAGAAGAAATGCATTATGTAGACATTAAATCTATATTTTCAACAAAAATAGCCAGTATGATGTTAAACAAACCCCTTTTCAACACTGCATAAAATGCTATTTGTCATTAGATAAATGACTTGGCTGAAAAATCTGTGTTAGTTTCCTTCTTTCATCGGCCCATGAAGACAACTGTTGTCATAGAGCCTCACCCATCAACCAGAAGCAAGGAACCTTAATTTAACAAGAAGCATAACAATAAAAGGTCATATTTGATAACATCACTGGCTTTTGTAGGAGAGTGTCATACTCTCTGAGCTCAAGCAGGAAGGCTGCCAACAAAATAAAGTTAAAACAGTTCAAGCATAGCCATCAGTATGTCTTAGTAACAAAGCAAAAGCAATACACTTTGCAGAGCCCCTGGCAGTAGCTGAGATTGCAGTTGAAATTTAAACAGGTAACAAATGTCTTACTCGTTTTGAAGGGAGAAAACAACGAAAGGTCTTGTGGCGTCTTAATGACTAACACATTTATTGTTGCATAAACTTTTGTGGATGAGAGCTTATTCTGTCAGATGTATGAACATGGTGTGAAATCAGTTTCTGCACAGTTGTTGAGACACGGAGTGAGAGGCTTTGGTATGATTTCCATTATTCATTTATCTGTACCCCACTGTTCTTTCCAATGGGGACTCAGAGTGGCATGCAATATCAGCCTTTTCCTCTCCATTCATTCATTGGACAGGTGAGTGGGGCTGGGGTGCCACTGGGAGGCTGGCATTCCTAGGTTACGCTAAGAGAGTGACAGTGGCCAAAGTCACCTAACAATCTTCATGGTAGAGTGGGAATTCAAACATGGGTCTCTCAGATCTTAGTCTAACACTCCAAACATTTCACCATGCTAGCTCCAAACTAAAATTATCATTCCAAACCTAAAAATGCATTCCAGTCTTTGTACTATATTAGTATTTAATATTAATATATTAAAGTCATTGCACTTCTGGGCTTCATAAAAGGCTACATTGATATCCTGATTTGGGTAACCTTGTTACATGCTCACTAGCAACAGAGTCATTTAAAAAAAACAAAAAGAGTCCAGTAGCACCTTTAAGACTAACCAATTTTATTATAGCATAAGCTTTCGAGAATCAAGTTCTCTTCATCAGATGCCTGATCAAAGAACTTGATTCTCGAAAGCTTATGCTATAATAAAATTGGTTAGTCTTAAAGGTGCTACTGGACTCTTTTTGATTTTGCTACTACAGACTAACACGGCTAACTCCTTAAAAAAACAGGCACTAGAAAACGGAGCGCAGGAATGCTGCTGAGGTGGTACAATGGGCCCTGAAGTGCTCCTGCACTCTACGGCCCCCAAACAGGCCCAATTTAGCCTCAAATGGGCCAAAATCGAGCTGCTGCAGAGCACAGGAGCACTCCAGGGTTCATTGCACCACTCCAGCAGTGCTTCTGCACTTTGCAGCAGCCAGATTGAGACTGAATTGCGCCTGTTTGGACCCGCGCCTGGCCTTCTGCCACTGCAGTGGACTCTGGAAGGACAGGCTGCCTTGCCTGGCCTTCCTGCCACAGTGGTGGCCTCCAGAGGGATGGGCTGCCTCGCCTGGCCTTCCCTCCGCACTAGTGCACTTCAGAGACTGTGTTACCAATGACTCAATTTTATCCTGGTGCTCCTGTGCAGGTGTACCAGGATGAAAAGTGAGGAGTTGCCAATAAAATTTGCCTTTTTATGATAGAATAGCCAGTCTGGTGTAGTGGTTATGCGGACACCCACAGCAGCCACAATGTGGCTTTGGCTGTAGGGCCGGAGTTTGCAGCCTCGGATGGAGGAGGAGACTGCTTTTCCCGGCTATCCGGGTCCTTTTGGGGGCGGGCGGAGAGAGAGCCGTTGGGATCTCCGCCCCCTTCATTCTCAGTTGCTCCGAGCGATCGGTTGGAGCAGGACGCGTTTTGCTCCGTTCCACCGTCGCTCGGAGGGGACCTCGGCTGGCAGAAGGGGCTTGGCTGGGACAGCGGTGCTCCGCGCTGCGTCTCCAGGCCTCCCCCCCTGCTGTTCTTGTCGCGGCACCTGGCTGCCGCGTTGGGATCGCTCGGGCTTGGCGTTCTGCCGTGGAGGCGTTTCGGCGCGGCTTGGATTTTGGCTTACGCCGCTTCCCTTCTCGGTTTGGGCGCTTTTGCGCCGGGCTTCTTGGTTTGGGGGGCGAGGGGGGGACTAGCCTTATACCCCCCGGGGGGAGTTTTGTTGGGGGAGCCCGCCACTCCCGCGGGGAATAGATCCCCCCCCCACTGGTTGGTAGCAGCCTCTCCAGCAGGCATTTGGTGGGGGATTGTGGAAGGGCGCTTTATTCCCTCTTATTGGGGCGTTTTGGGTGGCCCAGGTTTGCAACCTGTGTGCTCCCGGCTGGCCCCCCCCTTTTTCTATTGCGGCCTCCATTTTGCGCTCTGGCACGGCCGCCATTTTAGATTGATATTTGTGGTGCCTTCCTATTAATTGTGAAGGCTTTGGTGTGGTAGTACGCCCGTTTGTTCTCTGCTTGGGCATTGTTCAGTTATTCCTCCCTTTGGTTGCTTGTGAACAGGCAGGATGGCTTCCAAGAAGGGTAGGGGTACGGCCAAGGGCAAGCAGCCTGCTAAGAAGCAGCCCTCTAAAAGGCCTCCTCCAACAGTTTCCTCTTCAGAGGATGAGGGGGATAGTAGCTTTAACCTTGCAATTTTGAAACGTCTGGAGGCTTTGGAAAAGAGCAAGGGGGCGTCTGGTTCAGCTGGTGCAGCCAGTGAGCGCAGTAGGCCACTTAGGGTGGCATCCAAGGCTTCCTTTAGGAAGGAGATCTTAACACGACTTTCTGCTCTGGAGTCTACTGCAGGTGTGCCAGAAGCAGGAACTTCAGCCGGAAGGAGCCCTTCTGAGGAAGACGAAGTAATCGCTGGCGAAGCTGCGCCAGAGGGACAGACGGAATCCGTGCAGGTTGCGGTGGCTGTGGAGCCTAGTGGGCCTGATGGTAAGTCTGCCTTGCCTCAGCAGGCTTGCACCTGGCCATGGGGACCCTGGGGTCAGGCCGCTGCCTCCGGGTCCCCAGGCCCCAACACTCCTTCTACTTCTTTCAACACACCTTGGCAGGTTTTGGGGCACCCGGGAGGAGCAAGTTTGGCTCCGGGAGTAACAGGTGCTTCTGCGGCTGTAGGGTCCACTACGAGTCCTTGGGCAGGTTCCGATAGCCTGGCTCCAGGTATGCATCCCTCTGGATGGCATTTTGGTGGCTACCCGCCTTGGGGTTTCATGCCTTATGGTGTTTATGGCCAGGTCCCTTATAGGGCACTCCCGTTTGGGGACACAGCACTTCCCCTTGGCGATCATCTTACCCAGGCTACAAGGGATAAGATAGTGAGGGGGGAATATGTGGATGTGTTTACCCTTCTTTTCCGTGAGCTGGAAAAGAAGGACAAGGAGGACTTGGAAGAGCGTGATAAAGAAAAAATTAAGCGCCGTAAGGTAGACCGTTCTTGGCATAACTGGCTCCCTGGGTTTCTGATATACGCGGGTGTACTGGGGAGGGCGCAGCCTTTACGGGCAGTGTCCCTATTTCAGTACCTTAATATAATTTATAGGGGATATACTGACTTCGTTGGTACTGCATGGTTGCAGTACGACGAAGAGTTTAGGATGAGGGCTGCATTGAACCCTCACATTCCCTGGGACCAGATTCACCAGCAGCTGTGGCTGCAGGTTATGTCCCCTTCAAAACCAAATTCTGGTGATAGGGCGGATAGTGGTCATCTGATTCACCGCCCGCAGGCAGCTGTCTCCACCCGCTCCCAGGCGGGGCAGCAGGTTCAACCCCGGCTGCTCTGTTGGGACTTCACATCAAAGGGTGTCTGCAACAGGAGGGCCTGTAAATATAGGCATGAATGTCCGGCATGTTCTGGATCGCACGCTTATTCGTCCTGCCCCAGAGCCAAGTCTGGAGGAGGCGGCAGGCGTTCGGGCGGGGGTGGTGGTCAGCAATCGGCTGGAAAAGGGCCCCAGCCTGGTAAGTCTGAGAGCGCTTGAGCTCTTATTGCCTTTTTATCCCAAGCGGCGGGACGCATTGTTCCTGTTGAACGGTTTTAAATATGGTTTTCGGATTCCATTTCAGGGCCCGCGGGTTTCTTTCATGTCCAAAAATTTACGTTCTGTTGTGGGCATGGAAGCTGTTGTGCGGGATAAGATATTGAAGGAGTGTGCTGAGGGCAGGGTGTTGGGGCCGTTTCCTACGCCTCCAGTCCCGCACCTTCGTGTTTCCCCCCTGGGTGTAGTTCCTAAGAAAGCCCCTGGTGAATATCGTTTGATTCACCATCTCTCTTTTCCGAAGGGGGCATCAGTGAATGATGCCATCCCCGACGAGCTTTGTTCAGTGCGCTATACGTCCTTTGACCAGGCGGTCAAGGTTGTGCGCAGATGTGGGGTCGGGGCCTTGATGGCTAAGTGTGACATCAAGTCCGCCTTTCGCCTGCTCCCGGTTCACCCGGATGACATTGATCTTTTGGGCTTCTTTTTTGAGGGGCAATACTACATGGATAGGGCCCTCCCTATGGGGTGTTCAGTATCATGTGCTGCATTTGAATGTTTTAGCTCCTTTTTGGAGTGGGAGCTGCGGCAGAGGTTCAAGTGCCGGGACACCTGTCATTACCTCGATGATTTTATGTTCGTTGGGCCCGCGGGCACGGCGCGCTGCGCCAGCCTGCTTGCGGGCTTTGTGTCCTTGGCGGGGGAACTTGGGGTCCCCTTGGCACATGAGAAAACCGAGGGCCCATCTCAGGTTATGACCTTTTTGGGAATTGAGCTGGATACGGTGCACCAGTCTTTGCGCCTCCCTGCCGATAAGGTGCACAAGCTTAAGGAGCTGCTGTCTGCGTTCCGGGGTAAGCAGAAAGTATCTCTTCTCGAATTGCAGCAGCTAGTGGGTTCCCTGAATTTTGCATGCAAGGCGGTTGCCCCTGGCAGGCCGTTTTTGCGTTGGCTGTGTGACGCAATGTCGTCTCTTCGGGCCCCCCATCATAAGATCCGCATAGATAAAGGCATGCGTGCGGACATTGAAGTTTGGGACGAGTTCCTAGGTTCCTTTAATGGGGTCACATTCTGGCGCGAGGAATTATTGGTTGGTGCCCAGTTACAGGAAGCTTCTGATGCGTCGGGGTCTACGGGTTTCGGGGTGTTCTTCCGTGGGCACTGGTGCGCTGAGCAGTGGCCTAAGGAATGGGCTGAGAGTGAGATGGTTAGGGATTTAACCTTCTTGGAGTTCTTTCCCATTCTGGTGGCGGTCTTTCTCTGGAGCCATGAGCTTGCTAACCATGTGGTGCACTTCTGGTGCGACAACATGGCTGTAGTGCAGGTAGTTAATTCCCTCACTTCCAAGTCTGGTCGGGTCATGGCGCTGGTCCGGGCTTTCACTTTGAAATGCCTTCAGCTTAATATATTGTTTAGGGCCCGGCATGTGCCGGGAGTCGACAATGGGGTGGCGGACGCTTTGTCTCGCCTACAGATGGATCGCTTCTGGCGTCTTGCTCCCGGGGCCGACAGCCTTCCCTCCCGAATGCCACCGGAGCTGTGGCGGCTTGGCAAGCGGAGGTGAACCGAGCTATTCAGATGTCCATTGCGCCCAGCACTCATCGAGCGTATGAGCGTGCGGTAGGACGGTTTTGGGACTTTAGGGAGGGGGTTGGGCTGAGGCAGATGTGGCCCATCCCCACGGAGCATCTTTTACAGTTCTGCGTGGCTCAGAGGGCGCGGGGTTTGGCCGTTAAGACTATTAAGGGCCAAGTGGCTGCGTTGGCATTTGCCAGCAAAGCGCGTGGCTTACCGGACTCCACGGGTGATTTTAGAATCCGGAAGATGTTTGAGGGTTGGTCCAGAGAGGCCGGGGTAGTTAGGGACTCGCGGCAGCCAATTTCTCCTGACATCCTTAAGGGCCTGGGGGCTCTTTGGGGAGAAATATGTAGTTCTAGTTTTGAGTGTAGGCTGTTTCATGCCGCCTCCCTTCTAGCATTCTTTGGCGCCCTGAGAGTGAGTGAACTTGTTGTCCAGTCACAACGGGATGTTTCAGGACGGGCTTTGTCGGCTGGTGATATCCAGTTTCAGGGCGATAAAGTTTTAATTCGGATTACGAGGTCTAAGACTGACCAGAGGTGTGCTGGGTCCGTGTTAACTTTGGGACCGTGCGAGGACGGGGCTTTGTGCCCGATCCGGGCGCTTTGTGCATATTTGAAGGTTAGGGGCGACGATGAGGGAGTGTTGTTTCGTCATGTTGATCGCTCTCCCTTAACTCGCTATCAGTTTTGGGTGGTGACGGATAGGGCATTACGCCAGCTGGGATTGGTGGGTGTCAAATTTGGCACTCATTCGTTTCGAATTGGGGCTGCATCTACTGCGGCTGCCATGGGGTATGCTGATAAGACCATTCAGAAAGTGGGCAGATGGAAATAGTCTGCTTTTCGGTCTTATATCCGACCTCTTCCATTGTTTAAGTCTCACGCAGTTTGATTTTTTCCAGGTGCTGTGGGCAACTTTGAGAGGAAGCGGATCCTTATAGCTGGCCACAGTATGGTGTTCTGGGCTGCAGTGCAAGCCAGACGGACGCCGATTGGAGCTCAGCTCGGGTTGAGCGAAGATGCCTCAATCGAATGGTTGGGCCGGCGTGGCCTTCGGTGGGCGGGATTGCTGCCTCTCTTGTTTGGTGGAAGGAATGGTCCTCCTCCGCATCTGCTGGTCTTACATGTGGGTGGTAATGACCTGGGTTTATTGAAAGGCAGAGCCCTGTCCCTGCAAGTGATTGCCGATCTGAGGGTGATCAAGAGACGGTGGCCTGGTGTTTATATAATCTGGTCAGAGATGCTCCCCCGGCGTAAATGGAGGGAGTCTCTAGACCCTAGGGGTATGGCCCGCGCTCGGCGTAGAGCCAATAGGGCCATTCAGAAAGCTTTGGCTACGGGGCTAGGCATATACCTCCCTCACCCTCGCATCAAGGCCGCTAATGCTGCCCTTTACAGGGCTGATGGGGTTCATTTGTCCCCGTCTGGCAATGACATCTTCTTAGATGACCTGCGGCTCGGGCTCAGGTTGGCACTAGGCCACCTGTGGGGCGCGAGGGCCTAAGCTGAGTCTTGGCCTATCGCGTTGGCAGGAGAAAGTTGGGAAATAGGGAGCGGGCTGGTGAGCACCCCTTTGGCAATTCCCCATCGGTGGGGAAATGGGGTCTCTCAGGAGGGATGGTAATGCTTCATGGCTACCACCACCTGGGCAGACTGCCGCCAGGGAACCCGGGTGCAAGTCCTTCCCTCATGCTGTACGGCTGAGGCTTTAGGAGCTTGAGGGGGAACCCTTTGCCTGGCCGGCCGGGCTGAGGCCATTCCATGAATGGATTACACCCGGGGCAGCGGGGCTCGCCCATACAGGTCAAGGCGGTGGTCAGGTGTGACCCCGTGGCTTGACCTGTACCGCATAGTTTGCCCTTGCCGCAGTTTAGTGTTGATGTTATGTTTAATAAAGCGGCCATCTATACCAAAACCTGTGTCTGTCTCTTTCTTCCAACTGAGGTGGCAATGCGGACACCCACAGCAGCCACAATGTGGCTTTGGCTGTGGGGCCGGAGTTTGCAGCCTCGGATGGAGGAGGAGACTGCTTTTCCCGGCTATCCGGGTCCTTTTGGGGGCGGGCGGAGAGAGAGCCGTTGGGATCTCCGCCCCCTTCATTCTCAGTTGCTCCGAGCGATCGGCCCACCCTCCTCTCCCTGTTTCAGTTCAGGATTAGCCGGTTGCTGGTTTAGAGCCAGGTAGGAATTTTTCCCTGCTCCCCCTGATTGGACTATGCGGGGGGCAGGTTTTTTCGCCTACCTTGTACTGAAGCAGAGGTTTGAGGTGTTTCAGGGGTGGTGCTCTGTAGGCTTCCCCTCTGGCAGGAGAAAGTTGGGAAATAGGGAGCGGGCTGGTGAGCACCCCTTTGGCAATTCCCCATCGGTGGGGAAATGGGGTCTCTCAGGAGGGATGGTAATGCTTCATGGCTACCACCACCTGGGCAGACTGCCGCCAGGGAACCCCGGGTGCAAGTCCTTCCCTCATGCTGTACGGCTGAGGCTTTAGGAGCTTGAGGGGGAACCCTTTGCCTGGCCGGCCGGGCTGAGGCCATTCCATGAATGGATTACGCCCGGGGCAGCGGGGCTCGCCCATACAGGTCAAGGCGGTGGTCAGGTGTGACCCCGTGGCTTGACCTGTACCGCATAGTTTGCCCTTGCCGCAGTTTAGTGTTGATGTTATGTTTAATAAAGCGGCCATTTATACCAAAACCTGTGTCTGTCTCTTTCTTCCAACTGAGGTGGCAAAGAGCGCAGGATTCTAATCTGGAGAGCTGGGTTTGATTCCCCACTCCTTCACTTGAAGCCAGCTGGGTGACCTTGGGTCAGTCACAGCTCTTTCAGAGCTCTCTCATCCTCACTCACCTCACAGAGCGTTTGTTGTGGGGATAATTATAATATAATCTAATAATATAAATCCACAACAACCATCAATAATAATATACTTTGTAAACCGCTCTGAGTGGGTGTTAAGTCATCCTGAAGGGTGGTATATAAATCAATTATTATTATTATTATTATTATTATTATTATTATTAGGATATATAATTCACTTGCTGTTTCTGTCTGCAATCTTCTCTTAAGCTCATGTCATTGACTATTACTCTTAGTTAACCTTCCTGGGAGTGTAGCTTATAATTCTCTGCAGTTAGAGGACTGGTTTGGAAAGCCAAAACCTGCTTACTCCTCTAATAGTCAACATAAATGCTTTACTAGAATCTGGCAGCTGAAGAACTTGTCCACATTCCTGATGGTTCAGCTAACATAATATTTCCCATCATTCACCATATAAAGACACCTCATACAAAATTGGGTTCAACTGGGATTTATTTATAAAACTGATCTGAACTTTATAAATACCCAGCCTTCAATGTGAACACCTACTTAATGGGCTGCCAGACACATGCTCACATTAATTGCAAACCTACCCATGTTCCAAGTGTGAAGCAACCTTAATCTACCAAATAGTTTTCATGGCCTGCATGCCAATGTATGCTTAGTGAAGCTTTTACTAGGGCTGTGCACACCATCAAAATTTTAGGAAATCCAGATTCGGTACACTGGAGTCCCCAAAAATTCTGAATTCTGGGAATACCAAAATTATTCTCTAATTAGATTATGCTCTATTAGAGAAATTTGATTTAATTCAGCCATTATTCCTTATGGAAAAAACAATATGGGGCTATCTGGAGGGATGGTGGTAATTTTTCAAGAAAACTTGAAAACGCTTTACAAGACAGGCAGGAGTATATTCCCTGCAAATTTCATGAAGATTGGACCCAGGGGGCCAATTCTGTGGACCCCCAAAGAAAGTGCTCCCAGCCACTCCATTTCTTCCTATTCTGGGGAAAAAGTCAAAGCTGACTCCCACTGCAGAAACAAACTAAGGCAAGGTTGCCAGGCCAAGGCACACTCCCAAAAGTAAGCTGAGCTCATCCTCGAGAATACCCAACAGAACCAAATTAAAGCCAGGGGACCAACATCAGCCAAGAGAATAACATCCATTCCACCCAAACCACGCCGAATCAAAGGATACTGTTGCACTTAGCCCAATAGAATCAGTGTCATTCACAGCAGACAGATATTGGATTCAGCCAGTGAGGGAACACCACAGAACAGAACCAAGCAATACCCAGCCACAAGCACAAGGTATTCTCATGTTTCATTTTGGTTTGGGTGGAATGGCTCTGTGTGATGCTGGTCCCTTTGCTTCTGTTTGGTTCTTGGGGAATTCCATTCCTGTGCTTTAGTTTGCTTCTGTTGGGTACAACAGAATTTTACCAGGTATGTTTTAGTTTGTTAGCTCCCTAGAGGACCCTTGCCAGGCAGAAAGGTGGAATATAAATTTTGTTTAATAAAATAAAATAGTAAAATCACATTATTGTACATCGTAAAATCTCATTATAAAACTATTAAAATCAACCAAAACACATCATTAAAACAGTTAAAAACAGAACTTTAAAAGCATATAAAGACATTAAAACAACAATTGTTACTTCCTTTTACTGGTCTGCTATTCTCTCATTACCATATTTACCCCAACCCACACAGTATGATGCATGGTGCTCTCTCTTACCCAATTCTACCCTCCACCCCAGCACATCTGTCCCAACAGCATTTGTTTTGAGTCTTCTGCCTGCGGGGACAATGTTAAGCCTTCAGTAGTCCTTTTTACACTGGGGCTTTAAAGCATTTCAGTATCTTTTCTGCTTCCCATGTTTGCAGGAGTTTTACATGAAGTCATGGGATGCAATACCAAAGTTTTTCTGCGGTATCCCTGATTTTTCTTCCTGCGGACATACAGCAATGTTATTTTGAAGCCACTACCAAGTCACATCTGACTCGATTAATATCAGTGCAAACTCTATACTCCCCTTCTGCTTCTCTTCTCCCCCCTCCTTTTCCCTGGGAGCTGATTGGTCTGTGCTGAATTAACCACTCCCAACCTCCTGAACTCTCTGAACTCCTTTTCTGCCATTTTTATCAGTAGAACAAGGCAAGGGCCATAAGGTTGCTTCTCCATTGGCTTCCTTCCTCCTGGGTATACAAGCACTCTCTTACTTTAGGAATGATTCCTAACATTGCTGCTTATTCCCTGCTGGCTTTAAAAGGCAGGAAAGGGTTAAATGGTTGCCTCCCCCCCTCCCTTGGGGTACACACACACTGTCTTTTTTTTTTCAAAAATAAGAATAGGTTGTAGTGTACCATTGTAACATTGTAACTTACTGCACATTCCTCATGGCTTTAAAAGTCAGGAAAGGATTAAATGGCTGCTTTTTCCTCCCTCCCAGGCACGTACGGGCTTTGGCAAAGAGGAAAAAAAAACAAGTGTTTTGCACAGCCCTTTGGAAACAAAGCAGCAGGGAAGCTGCTGGGAGGGGATGGCGCAGCAGCACTTTAAACCTTTCCTGGCTTGGCTTTTAAAAAATAAATTACTGGAACAAGCACAAAATGTACATGTTTTCCCCCAGAACTCAGCCACCAATTGTCTCTCCAGTGAGCACGGGACAGCCCAATCAGCAAATACGAGGGGGGACGGGTTCCAACATTGCAATAGTACTACAGCTGCTCAAAGTTTTTTTAAAAAGTGTGATGTGAATTGCCAAGCCCTGAAAATCTGAAACTGCACTGAGACTTCAAAGCCAGTCTAAAATGAAAAACAAGCCATCAAATTGAAATTGCCTCACACAGTGTGGAAGGCGGGGGTGCCATGCTGAAGCCATTGTGATCACAGTGAATGTTCATAGATGGCGGTTTAAACCGTAAGTGCAAAAAGGGCCAATAACTAAAAAAATATAACTTGAACAGAATAAATAAAAAGCAAATACATAAAAACTAACACGCTATATTAGGGGGGACTGAAAACTGTAAATTAAAGCAAACTTAATCATATATGGCATTGTAGAGTAAAAAAAATGTTTCTTTAAAAAAGGTTGATAAATGATAAATGTTCTATTACACAGTATGAAGAGATCAGTCTTTAAGTTAATTTATTTTAGATCTGAGAACACTGAACAATAGACCTCTTCCCTCTAGCCACAGTTCAAATGAGAATTTTGGGTGGTGGGGCGGGTTTGTGTGTGGATTTTGTTGTCTTCTTGTATGGGTATATCGCCCCTGATCTGAAACATTATGTGTGTAATTTGCTATCAGAGTCTAATTTTACTATCAGAGAGTAATATCAAGAGTAGATATGGGAAGATGGAGATTACATACCTCCCACCCTGCTGTGCAAACTGGGAAAAGCTAAGGTAGAGGCCACAACTTTGCCCCACTCATATCAGCAACAACCAGCCAATGTGTCCTGTAAAAGAAAGGGGCAAAAGGCTCTGCTGCCACAGACTGGCTGGCAGGATGCAGCCCAAATCCCCTCCTTCTATCCACAAACATATTGCAGTAGGGAATCCTCTTGCTCTGCACACTGGGGTGGGGGTGGGTGGGAGTACAGTGGTGGTTTGAGGCAACCACCACTACATCACCACAGAGGCATGTGATAGTGCAAAAAAACCCCCATCAATGCTATTAATAAAGAAGACATTTTCTGCATACAATAGTGCCTGCCAGATCTTCCTAAACCTCTTGTTTTGACTTGCACTTGTCTCTGATTGTATGGCACTTCATCATGTCCCTATAATCATAATAACCTTTTACTAAAAAGAAGGTAAAATCTATGTCATTTATGAAACATCACACATTCCTCTGACCCAAATGCTTTAGCTAGATTCGTCAATGATAAATGGCCACTTTGGCTTTCACAGTTATTCTTTCATACAAGGTCAATTGGCCATTTTTCAATGGGTGGCATTAAAAGATTAGAATAATCTGTGAATCTCTTACGAGTCCCCTGTTGGAAAGCTAATGTGATAATCCTATGGTCCTACAAGGTCAGCAGCTGGTATGCCAAATCTAACACCAGCATGATTCTCAGAAAGGTGTGATGCCACCAGAAAAGCGAAATACTCAGTTGCTATACAAACAAGCTACTTTATAACACAAGCAGATACTTACACCATATTCCTGATAACTTTGCTGTCATCCATAAATCAGACTTGGAGTTATACTGGACTCAACAGTACTACTGGAGAAACAAAAGCATGCAGCTGCAAAACATGCTTTTTTTCAACTTCATCAAGCCTTGCATATGGCCCCTTACTTTCACTTAGTAGTGACCTAAATCTTGCCATGGTAACATTTAGACTGCCCTGACCTGGATAGCCCAGGAAAGCCCGATCTTGTCAGATGCAGGGTCAGCCTTGGTTAGTAATTGGATGGGAGATCTGTAATAAAGACCAGGATTACAGAGGCAGGCAATGGCAAGCCACCTCTGTTAGTTTCTTGCCATGAAAACCCCACCAGGGGTCACCATAAATAAGCTATAACTTGACGGTACTCTCCACCACACAACACTGAGACTATATTGTAATGCTGTCTATGTGGCTCTGCCCTTGAAGACCACTTGGAGACTGCTGTTGGTACAGGATGCTGCAACTTGACTGACAGGATCCAGGCAGAGCATGAATATTATTCTGCAGTCACTCTATTGGCCATTCATCAGTTAGTGGATTCAATTCAAGGTACTGCCTAGGTATAAAGCCTACATGATCTTGAACTCTCATATCTGCAAAATCACTTTACCTCCCATACTCTGCCATGACAACTTCACATCTGTTCAGGGCCTTCTGTATGAACCACAGCAAATAGCCAAGATCAACAATTGCTTGTACATTTACATTTTCTGTGTTGTAGCCCCAACCTTGCAAAATAGCCTGCATGAGAAACTTAAGAAGGCTCCCATGCTTCTGGTATTTTGCAAACTGTGTAAAATAAAACTGTTCAGGAGGGCATTTCTATGAAGGTAACAGGGCTATGAAATAACATAATAGTTCAGGAAGGTGCCTTATAAAGGGAAAGGAGCTGTAGACTGTACCACTGCGTATAAGACATATTATCTGTTTGCTGTTTGTATTACCCCACTGTCACTGCATTATTTTCTACTGGTACAATACCATTTTTCAGCATTCTATCTGCAGTCTGCATCATGTTTCAGATTTTTGTAAACCTAGTCCTAGTACATTGCTTATTAGAAATCCAGCATGGCAAAGAGGCTAGAGGGCTGTACAAGGATCAAGGAGACTCAGGATCAAATCCCTACTCTGCATAAAATATTGTTGGGTGATTTGAGGCCTAACCTCCCTTACAAATAGGGATCCCATTCCCCCACCTCCCCTCCCACTGCTTATCTGGCTGGCAGGGGGGAAAGGTGGGGAACGGGCCTCCTGGGCACACTCCCAGGGCTGGTGAAACATCACTGATATAATCCCACCACCCCAAGAGCTTTCCTGCACTTTGCAGTGGGCCAATTTGGGCCCTAAATGGGCCATCTGTGAAGTTTACCTGCCTCCTCCACCTTGCACAATGACTTCACTTCCTGGAAGTGACATCATTGCACCAGTGTGGGGGCATGCGCACACGCAGGAGAATGCTGGCCAAAAGAAAAAGGTATGCACCAGCCCCCCCCCCCTCCCCAGGACTGTAAGGGGACCTGGCAACCCCACTTACAAAGTTGTTGTGAGCATTGATTAGAGGAGACGATAACTATGTAAGTTACTTTAGATCCATTCTGGGAAGAAAGGTGAGATATAAATAAAGCAATTTTTTAAAAAACATTAAAGGATGTCTCATCCTATTGATTGCACCAACTTTTACTGCAGAATCTACCCTGTGTATAAATATAATAAAATATATAGTATAAATATAGCAAATAAATATGTATATAAATATAAATATAAATGTATAAGTATTGTAAATAAATAATAATAAATGAAATTATGCTTTCACATGCACAGCTGGCTGCAACCAACACATGATTATTTCCAAAAGTTCTGATGAAGTCACTCATGAAGTCACTCACCTTTGTGCAACATACAACCAGTCAGCCAGAAAGAAACCACAGTGTCTTCCTCAACACAGACTTTTAGGTGCAATGGGCAGGAGTTCAGTAACTGGCACTTAAAATGACAAACTGCAGGGTTCCCTGTGAACAAGGGTTTAAACAACTGCCAGGTCCCATCAGCCCAATCATGATACCTACAACCTACATGACACACACGGAAATGGGGTTGCTGGTTTTTCAGGCCACTTGTGCCTCTGGCAAATAGAAAACATTTTTTCTATGCATGTTAGAAGGATTCCCAGCTGCTTCACAAGGAATATATGGGGAGTAAATAATAGAACCTACAACAGGACTGACAATTTGAAAGAAGCAAATTGAATTTGAAGATTAGAAAGAAAGCAGCAGTAAAGACTAGGAATTCTTGAATACCTGCTGGTTCAACTCATGTCCTCTTCACTGGTCCTTTTTTGGTGATTGGTCCCTTTCACCGAAGTGGGTGATTGGTCCCAGTCACCAAAAAAGGGTCCCTTTTTTGGTGATTGGTTTTACAAGACATCATTCCATTTGGCAGTATTCAACAGGTTGCTTCACTGTATTCCTTCCTAACTATAACCATACACTTCAATTGGCTTTTGGGGGTATGTGTGTTCACACAATGTAAATGCCTGCCAATACAGGCTTCCCCAAATACAGTGATTTTAAGGGCTCCTAATCTACTCCCCAAAATGCTGCACTTGGGAGGCCGAGTGGATAAATTTGAATTTAGATTATTTTAAATGGATGCTCATGAATTCATAGGATTTTTACACTGAAACAAAACAAAACTGCCATTATCATAGCTTATATGATAGATCCTCAGGATTTTTACATGGAGTTACCCAAACACATTGAGAGTCAGTTTGGTATAGTGGTTAAGAGCGGCAGGACTTTAATCTGGAGAACCGAGTTTGATTTCCCACTCCTCCACTTGAAGCTAGCTGGGTGACCTTGGTCAGTCACAGCTTTTTGGAGCTTTCTCAGCCCCACCCGCATCACAGGGTGATTGTTGTGGGGATAAAATAACATAATTTGTAAACCACTCTGAATGGGTGTTAAGTTGTCCTGATGGGTGGTATATAAATCAAATATTGTTGTTGTTATTGTTATGGAAAGACTGCATATAGCACCCACATATTGCACAATAAAAAGGAAAGATCCAGTGCTTTGTGTTCTTTAGGACCGGGCTTCCAATCTCCCCTCCCCAAATCACAGTGTTTGCGAGTGGTTGAAATACAGCAGAGATCTAAACTCTCTGATCTCTAACTTGGTTGTATTTCAGCCTAGAGTGGGTTTCCAATCCACCCGCTCCCATGGTGTTAATGGCCACCAATCAGTTTGGTAAAAAACCTGATGCAAATCAGTTTGACAGGCATTCATGGCTATTTGCTATGAACCAAAAACAAATAGGTGATCAGCTCACATCTGATTATTAACTTTGAATACAGGAAGTTTGACTGTTGAAGGAAGTTATGGCAAAATTTGCAGCATCCCAGTACAAATGTGCATGAGTATTGCTACTTGTCTGAAAACTATGGGACAGAACAGGTAGTTAAGATGACAAGTATAAAGGCCTGATCTTTTGACTGATGTTGTTTAAAATCTTCTAATATTACAGCAGGACTGGTTCAAAAGAGAAGATTAAAGGGTTTTGTGGTGCAGTCCTATGCAGTTACTCCAGTCTGCCCACTGACATGAATGGGCTTAAACTGTAGTAGCTGCATGGGATTGGTCTCTGAGTCTTTTTATTTTTAGCCTCTTTGTTCTACAGCTATCAGACACAGGATTCCAGGTGCAGTTGCTGTAACAAACATTAAAATATATAGTGATGATTTTGCATGTTGGAGGTCTATACACCCTACCCAAAGAATAGGCTTGTGAGATCTTTCTTTGCCACTAGTATAGTCCTGTGTTTTCCCTTTATTTAAAGTCACTTTTAAGAAAATAAATAGCAAGCCACTGAAGTCACAGTGGGTGGCCAGCAATAAAGCCACTTAAAATAGACTTTACGTACAAGGGGATTTGGTTGGATACTTTATATCCCTACATCCCTAAAGGGCAAATTGGTGGATCGAATTACTGCTTAGACAGACAGTATACATTTCCTACTACCCATGTAGCCAAGCATGAAGTGGGTAATTGGGTTCTGTCACATTACTACCTTTTAGCTCAAAACCCCATATTGTCCTAATGGGATAAATGAATGACCACCACTGAGAATAACACTGCCATTTGCTAGGAAAATTACTCAAAATTGGACCAGCCTGAGTCAACAAATTTGGGGTGACACTGAGATTTGGTCAGACTAATTTCTTTGTGTGGTTTAATTTAAGCCTGTCACTGAGAGTGCATTGAAAACATTAGATCTACACTCTGTACACAAGAAATTCTGGAATGTGTTACATCTCAGTTAGAGACATGTCAATCTCTCATCATCCATTTCCAGATGCACGGAGCAGGAGTCTGAATGGAAAGTATGCACTTATTACTCAAGACAGGTTCTTATAAAAATATCGCAGGAGTGCTTCTAAATATTTTGCCTTCCCAAAAACACACAGGTGTAAATTTGAAACAAAAGCACCACTGCGCTAAAATTATTTTGTAAAGCAGAAATTCTCTCTGAGCCCAGCACAGCTCACAACTGTCAAATAAGTTTAAAACTGGCTAAAATCCTACTATGTGCAATTGTCCAGCAAGATGCAAGGACACTTTCCAGATTATTCGCCCCCCCCCCCCCCAAGCCTCAGCTATGATTTAGATCCTGTAACTGAAATCCCTTCTTGCCCGGATAATAGTGTTCCAAAGGCTTGATCAAAGGTCAATGGAAAAATAAATATATCTCTCTCAGGTGTTAACTTTTTGTGACAATGTTCAGGGGCAAGACTCAAAGATATGTAATATATTTTCCCTCTGTAGTACTCAATGTAGTTGATAGTGTGACCCAAAATCTGTTCCAGACTTTGCTTTTTAAAACATGTAAACAGTAGGCTTCATCACTGCTTTGATACAGCAAAGTGCTAAAATGTAATCACTCTCAGATGAACCTCTGGGAGTAGATGGGACAAATTACAACAGCAATCTAATATTACATAATCGAACCTGAAATAAATGGATTTCTCACAAACTTGGCTTGAACAATGTGTACTTCTAATTGGACTCTGGTGCCAAGATGGCTGCTTGCGTCCTTTAAGATCTGATTGACAGAGGAATGCAAACACTTCAATCTCAGCCATCCAAGCCTCTGGGGAAATAGGCAGGTAGAATCTGGCTAAAGGACTGCTTTTATTTATGGTATCAGTGTTCCTAAACACCAGGATTCCTGCAGCAAAACTAAATTGGAAGTGAAATTGCTAAAACTTTTCACTCAGAACAATGTTAAAAAATAAATTATCTTGTGAAACATTTACTGCTTAGAATAGAACAGTGTCATATGCAATGCAGTGTTCTTGGATACAGTAGTCATCAATGTAAAAATGAAGGACACAGGCACAGTGAAAGATTTTCCAATCCAGGTAAAGGCACTGGACCACTAACAGTTAAATCCTAAGGAGAGTTACTCCAGTCTAAGTCCATTGAAGTAACTCTGCTTAGGATCTGATTGTATGTCTCTTACTCCCCCCCCCCCCCGTCATAGTGGTCAAATAGTTCATTTGCTTGCATCTTTTCAGGATTGCACTTTGGAATTTTTTCCTAGTCATATTTAACAACTCCCTTATGGCTAAGACATCAAAATAGACTATTTGACTGTATCCTTCAAGGAACTAAGCTGGAGTATACTGCATTCACAACATGGTTTCAATCAATTTGCTTAGTTGGTAGGTGCAGGAAGCAAAAGGCAATTAGATTGTCTGCCACCAATGTCAGTTCATGTCTGTCAGCAATGTGAGCTGATGTAGGTTCCATTCCTTTTGAGGGTATATGACTTGAAGTGGCCTTTGACTTGCCCATGACCAAATGTCATTTGAGAAGTTTTAATACCAACTACAGTGGTTGTTAGATTCAGCTCATTCATTTTTACTCCAGCTTTGAAGCTGGAAAGTTCCTTCTAATCTTTCTTGTATCCAATCTCATTTCAGCTCCCAAGATACACTGTCTTTTACAACATGATTTTTATTGCTGAGAATGATAAAAATTATTATTGCAGTTCTGCATATGTTTGTCCTCTTATAATTGTACATGAAATCATTAGGATTTATATGCTCAAAACTGAATGCATCCTGAGTTTTTAACAAAACAAGCTACTGTAATTTACTTGTAACCCAGAAGACCATCTTGAGAGGGAATTTCATATCCCAGCTGCACTTTGTCAGAATGCAAAGAGAAGTCACTTTACAGCTTTTCCTCTTAGGACTTTGCCACCCACACATTAGTAAACAGTGTTCCCAAATTGCACCCACTTACCACTTTCCCTCTATAAACAAAAATGTAAATAGGGTACAAAACAACCCTAGAAATCTACTGGTTTTGCCATCTGGCTTTTGTCCAGCATGAATGTTCAAGATAAGCCTTATCAGTGTTTCTCAATAAGAAGATTTTTTAAAAATGGCTGATGAAGTGCCCTGAAAATTGCTTGCCTACCACTGTTGATCTTGTCTTGCAATGTAGCCCAGTTCTTTTTTAGGGGGATTAAAAGAAAACCACCCTGTACTCATATGTAAGGTTACACTGAATTCCACCAGTTTCCTCCTTTGGACACCCTCCACCAAAGGTTCCAGTACTGCCACACTCACAAAAAAGCCCTGGTATAGCCAAAATACAGTGTTAGATGTTATACATAAAAATCACTTTTAAAAGTGGAGCATTAGATGTGTTGTAGGACATGCTCACCCTTCTCTTTAGGTCTCAAAAACCTAGATAGCTCCTCAAGTTAACTGATTGTCCCCCCAAAGCCTAAAAAGAAATTCTACTTAATTAATTGCCTTCCCTACACCACTTCCCAGAATCTTCTGAAATACAGTTTTGTGGTAGAAGTTTTAGGTGTCCTTTTAAAAAAATATTGAAGGGTGGTTTTAAAAAAAAAGAACGGTTGTAATCCTGCTGTCATCATACACATCCTACTGACTTCAGAAGGAGTTAAATATTTATACTATAGTGGGTCAATAAAGTGTGCCACCATTAGCGGGGCTACTGCTCTACATCTGCCCACCGAATAGATTGTTTGGCTGAACTGAAGCAGGCAAGGAGAGGTGTACCCTCAACAGATGATACCAGCGTGTGGTCAGGTGGCGGTCAGGTGTATTTCGAACCTCTATCTGTCCCCTGCCACAATTTTAAATGGCCAGATGAACTGCTCTTTCCTTAGGTGCAGCACCTGGCCATGGGTAGCAGAGGATCCTGATCTGCGGACACAGCATGGTGTTCTGTGCAGTCCACCAAGCCAGGAGAACGCAGATTGGATCCCAGCTGGGTTTGAGCACTGTGGTCACAGTTGAGTGGTAAGGACAGCATGGCCTCAGGTGGCTGGGACTGTTGCTGCTCTTGTTTCAGGGACAGATGGGTCTGCCCCCTCCCCATGTTTTAGTCATCCATCTTGGTGGGAATGACCTGGGTTTGGTGAAGGGTAAGGCCCTGTTGCTACAAGTAGTGTATGACCTTTGGTTGATAAGCAGCTGATGGCTAGGCCTGCTTATAATATGGTTGGAAATGCTTCCAAGCAGGGTGTGGCAGGAAGATTTGGACCTGCAGACTATCGAAAGGCCTAGTATAAGGCTAACAGAGCCATCAAGAAACCCCTAGGGGAAGGCTTGGGTATTTATTTACTGCATCCCAGGATAAAGGTCGAATTTGCCCGCCTCTACCAAGGCAACAGTGTACACTTGTTGATTGAGGGCAATGAGATTTTTCTTGATGACCTGCGGCACGGGCTTCAGTTGGCCTTAAGCTATAGCAGGAAAATATTGGGGAATAGGGAGTGGGCCAGTGAGCACCCAGCGGCACTTTCATATGGGTGGGAAAACAGGATCTGCCATCAGTGCGATATGCTTGTGACGGCTACTACAACATGGGCAGGCACCTGTAAGGATCTCCATGGACAAGTCCTTCCCTCATGCTTTATGGCTGGGGGTGTTAGGAGCTTGATGGGGGATCTATTTGCTTAGCCGGCTGGGTTGCTTGTAGCTATTCCATGAATGGCTTACACCCGGGGCTTTGGGGCTTACCCAGACAGGTCAAGGCAGAGGTCCAGGGCTGACCCTGTGGCTTGATCTGTACCTCTTAGTTGGCCCTTGCCGTAGTTATGGTTATTGTTATGTTAATAAATGGCCCTTTAATTCCAAGCCTGTGTCTGTCTCTTCATTCCTCTTAACACTATTTTCCTCCTTCTTTCCCAACCATGTTTCTCAAGCATTCTCATTCTTTCCTAAGTATCTTTAAAAACTATACCAATGCTCAATTGCATGCTCAACTGAACAAAATCTCACATGACCTTTGGGTATGTGCTGCTGTGCTTAAACATGCCTGGAGGAAATGAAGGAGCACTAGTGTCTCCAGCCTGCGCAATAACAGCAAGGTGGTAACAGAGACTCTCCAAAATCCATTTCATCTTACCTCATTACTGAGCTGTGTGTACAGTACTAGGATCATATTTCTGCAGTAGTAGGACCATCCTTTTCATGGTTTAATAGTGCTTTCTGTTCTGTACTTTAACCCTGCTATGTCAACACAAATCCCATACAAGTGCAGTAGATATTTTGGCTCATGTAAGTATGATTAGTAACACACATTTCCCCTAGTTTTTCTGAAGAAAATTGAAAATGCTAATCATTGCAGAGCAAGCCAAGAATACTTATAGCCCTGACTCCAGGAAACAAGCTTGCTTAAATGTAAGCACATGCTTACCTGTCTTGCTGCCCTGAGACCTCTATCAGTTATACAGTGCTGCTGAATTGCCTTATAAACAGCAGAAATATCTTTCCTGACCCCCTGCAGTCAATCAGCTTAACTTCTGAAGCATGAAATTTTCAGTAGCCTTATCTTAGCTTGCATATTGTATCTACAAGTGTTATTATTGGCCATAAGTTTACTATTGCTATTTTTAAAAACTCAGCTGTAGCACTTTGCCTTGGTTGGTTTAGGGGTCCCTTGAGCATCTCAGTTTTAATTTGTTTGTTTGTTTTGGCAAAACTAAAGACAAGGACAAGAGCCCAAGATGCTATCACCAAATATTAACTTTCACTTAGTTTGATATCAGTTATATTAAAACAAATATGGATAATAAAATTTCACTTTCATTATACATAAGCAATCAAAATACATGATATTCTTCATGTCCTGGGGTGTGTATGAAGGGTTGATACTTGCTACCAAATCATAATGATAACTTTAGTGCCTCTTCAATTCGTGATTTTCCCTAATCTAATTGAAGTTGCCACCTGGCCTCTTTAATATTATCTCAAGCTTCACTTTTCTCTCTCTTTCCACCCTCAACATGAAAGAAAACTGAATTTCAGCTGAGGTTGGCTTATGGGCTTTAATATCTTTTTTGAATTTCAACAAACTGCGTGGGCTAAACTGAGAGAATAACGGATGAGCTGGAGATCATTAAGCCAATGTAGTATATGAGAGTAACATTCAAACTAAGAAGGCTCGGGCAGGAAGAGGTGCAAGTAAATCTTTTGTTGGGAGAGTGTAAAATTGGTGAAGAAGATGTAAGTGTGAAAGATAAGACTGACCATTTTTTTCAGGGATGGGTAAAATGATTTTTTTCCAGCATTATGGAATGTTGGTAGACAGTAAAACAAGCAACCCAGCCATGAACTAGTGAATTTTAGTGCCACAGTTCCATTGGTTGCAAGTCTGTTTCAGAGTCCAATTCAAGGTACTGGTTATGATCTGCCAAGCCCTTCATGTCCTAGGACTGGCATAACTAAAGGACCATCTCCTCCTATTTATTCCCATGTACCAGTTATGGACCTCAGGCTGTCACTTCTTGGTTGCTTCACAGCCTGCCTGGCATCAACTAGACCAGTGATGGCAAACCTATGGCACGTGTACCACAGCTGGCATGCAGAACCCTCTCTGTGGGCACGCGAGCCAAGACGCCAATCACTAGGTCCAGGGCTCATTTGGAGGGGGAACGCCTGGAACGGCATTCCAGTAGCACTGAGCAGAGATCACATGGGTTTTGGCCCTGCCCACGTGATTCCTTTTCCTCAAGGCAGCCTCCCTGCTGCCCATCGCTTTAGCAGCAGCAAGCGGAGGTAGCAGCCGGGCTGCTGGGGCTGGCTTTCTAAAGAAGAGTAAGTTGTTTTGATTTAACTTGCTTTACTTTCAGTCATGGCTCTTGAGTGAGTGTGTGTGTGAGAGAGAGTGCTTGCAAGCAGGGCTGCTGGTGTAAAGAAGGGTAAACTGCTTTGATTTAACTTGCTTTACTTTCATTTGTGGCTCCTGAGTGAGTGAGTGAGAGAGAGTGCTTGCAAGCAGGGCTGCTGGGGTAAATAAGGACAAACTGCTTTGATTTAACTTGCTTTACTTTCATTCGTGGCTCCTGAGTGAGTGAGAGAGAGAGAGAGTGCTTGCAAGCAGGGCTGCTGGTGTAAATAAGGACAAACTGCTTTGATTTAACTTGCTTTACTTTCATTCATGGCTCCTGAGTGAGTAAGTGAGAGAGAGAGAGAGAGAGAGAGAGAGAGAGAGAGAGAGAGAGAGAGAGAGAGAGAGAGAGATGGATGTTAATTAGTTTGAACAACTGTATGAGTTGTTTTTTCTTAACTAAAACCTCAGTATTCAGGTTTAATTGCAGTGTTGGCACTTTGAAATAAATAAGTTGGTTTTGTGTTGCAGTTTGGGCACTCGGGCTCAAAAAGGTTCGCCATCACTGAACTAGACACTGTTCCTTCTCTGCTGCAACTCCCACTTTGTGGAATGAGTTTCCTGAGGAGATGAAGTAAGAACCATCTTTAGAAAGTTTTAGAAGGTATTGTAACATTATTTTTCAGGGCTTACATATTCATTCAGTCAGTCAGTCCTCTTTTGTTTTTTAAAAGGTGCTGTCATGATAAAGACAAATATCTGCAAGTCTTTTAGATATCAAACTGGCCTGTAATTCACTTCTTCTAATCAAGCACTTGGAAAGCGGATCTCTTAGGAAGGAAGGTGCAATAAATGCTGGCAGGGCAGTACTCCATTTGCTGTAACTGACATCTCTCCTTGGGATGTTTGTTATAGCTGACTTTCTGGGATGGATAAATGTATGTTCTAGCCTTTTTGGGTGCTGTCATAAAACAAGCTCCATGGTGGACATATATCTATGTGCGTAAGGGCAGCTTGGCCATGGAGGACTGGTTTGAACTCACTAGGAGGGAGGGAGAGCCCTCCCCATTTGAGGAGGGGAGAGAGTTTAAAACAGGCTGTAGCCTTTTGTGTGGGTGGTTCATTGGGAATGGAGGAAGGAGGGCGCTACAGCAGGCTTGCTCCTCACCCTACCTCTCCAAGAAATGTTCACCCATTAGGCATGGATGTCTAGGTACTACTTGATAGCTTTCAATAGTTAGATATTAGATTTTTTCCTGTATCTTCCTGTACATTATTATGTTCTTTGTATTTTATATTCTATTGTAGTACAATAAAGATCTTTCTTTGATTAAGTCAAGCTGTGTCCAAATCTCATGCGTGGGCCTCCTGCTCAGCCATTCATTAGAATTTTGCACATGCACAGAGGATTACCACTTTCCAAAATGTCTGGTGAGGAATTATGCCTTTTCAATTTGGTGTTGTCAGATTTACCAAAATAACCAAAGACTGGAATGGACTGAAAAGCTGCCCCACCCCAAGTCATAATAGATGCTGGTACTCATCTATATGATTACAATGTTTTCCACCAATCCCCCCCCCCCCGATGCTAGTACTAGGGGTGTGCGCTTCGGGTATCCAATTTGGGTTAAAAACCCAAATCGAGCCCGATTTGGAAAGATTCGGTATTTCCAAATTGGGGCCAGGCCCCGCTTTGGAAATACTGAAGTGGATATTTGCAAAGCGATTTAGATCACTTCAGAAATATTTGGAATATCCAGCAGTAGCCATTTGCTGGCTGTTTGCATTTGCAAACAGCCAGCAAATTTCGGCAGGAAGCTAAAGCTTCCCACCGTTTCTTGGAAGAGGGGAGGGGGAGAGAAGGAGTGAGTGACTCACTACTTCCTCCTTACCCCTCCCATCTAGCAAAAAAAGGTGGGAAGCTTTGCTTTGCTGGCTATTTGCATTGCAATGCAATGCAATGCAAGCAGCCAGATTGAGTGAGTGCTAGACTAGGTGCTAGACTAGGAGTACAAGGAGTGCTAGACTAGGAGTACAAGGAGGAGGAGGGACGGGGGTCAAGGAAGGGGGGAGTGAGTTAGGAGTTCCAATCCCACTGCTACTTTCTCCTTCCAACCAGTGGAATCTCTGGAAGGAGATGCAGCAGGGGATTTAAATTAGAGGCTGGCCTTTGGGCCAGCTTCCATTGTGTTCCTGCTGGCCTAGAGAGAGACTGTGTGAGAGAGCCTGTTTCTCACTGTCTCTGTGTTGGCCTGCCCTGCCTGGAGTGGACTTCTGCTATGCCTGTGAGGATCATCTGATTGACTCAGCACTGGATGTCAGGAGATTGGTAGGAGAGATTTTCTATTTAGGGGTGAGGTAGGGAGGAAGGGAAGGGAATTTTTACTTTTTACTTTTAATTACTTTATTTTTTTGTGGGGGTGGATCCTTGTGTGTGTGTTTGTGGTGGCCTTTTTTTGCTTTGAGTGGCTGCTGGCTGGGGCATTTGTTTTTTGTTTTGGGTTCATAGTTTAGTTGTGGCTTTTATTTTAGTGGAGAGTGGAGGAGGATAGGGGCACCTTCTTTGGGAGGCCCTAAAATGCCCCCCCCAAAGAAGGTTCTCCCTGAAACTTGGGGTAGGATGGGAGGAGAGGTAGAAGCAGGTCCCCTGAAAATTGGGTGCATTTTGCTTGCAATGTGGCATCACAGAGAAATCAGCCAAATTGGGGAGATCTTGGGGTAAGAGTGGACTGTAAACTAAAAATGAGCAGTCAGTGTGATGCAGTGCCAAAAAAGGCCAATTCAATCCTGGGTTGTATCAAAGGGGCCATAGCGTCGAAATCGCAGGAGGTCATAGCCCCTCTCTATACTGCCTTGGTCAGGCTGCACCTGGAGTATTGTGTGCAGTTCTGGAGGCCTCACTTCAAAAAGGATGTGGACAAAATCGAGAGGGTACAGAGGAGAGTTACGAGGATGATCAGGGGTCTGGAGACTGAGCCCTATGAGGAAAGGCTGAGGGCCTTGGGAATGTTTCGTTTGGAGAAGAGGAGATTGAGGGGGGACAGGATTGTTCTCCTTAAGTATTTGAAAGGCTGTCATTTGGAGGAGGTCAGGGAGCTGTTCCAGTGGGCAGCAGAGGGTAGGACCCGAAACAATGGGCTTAAATTACATGCACAAAGGTACCGGCTGGATATTAGGAAGAACTTTTTCATGGTCAGAGTAGTTCAAAAGTGGAATCAGCTGCCTAGGGAGGTGGTGAGCTCCCCTTCACTGACAGTTTTAAAGAAGAGGCTGGCTGAATATTTGTCAGAGATGCTTTAGGCTGATCCTGCACTGGGCAGGGGGTTGGACTAGATGGTCTGTATGGCCCCTTCCAACTCTATGATTCTATGAAATCTTTGGAACACAACTTTGGAAAAAAGAGATAGGTTTGCAAATGTCCATGCTAAGGAGAAAACAAAGCTTACATTGATTGTTAGTGAAGAATGTATGCTGCCAAATCATTGTATGAACTAAATGGGAGCATTTACTCTTAAGGTACTAGAAGACGTGTATAAGAGTTTTGTACTGTGCCTTATAGGATAAACATTCTCAGTCCACTAATAAGGGAAATAATATTAGGCATAAGTGAATGTTCCTGTTTTAACTTTGCATATTCATCATAATTTTTATCAATAGTTTCAGTTTTCTTCTTGTTTGCAGTTGGTTTATAAATTTATTCACATTGTGTACACATGTCGTACAATTTTTATATGCAATTTACATGGTATTTATACCTACAATGTGCCACCACAGAGAAATCAGCAAAATCCCTATTATCTGCTGCACCATAAGACTGCCTCTAAAGATAATTTCCACAAGCCGGCATGAAGAAAATGTGTGTCTTAGCAACCCTTGCAAGTCCACTCATCATGGAGTGTTGGAGACGACCTTCATTCTTCTAAGGCACAGACTACAAAAAATCTATTTGTGAGCACATATGAACTTCTTTAACGTTAAGGTCTTTATTGCTAAGAAACGATGTGAACTATTAAAATGAGTATACAATTTACATAAACCATGTCATGTTCCATGAATTAACAAATTGGAAATATCTGTGCTATGACACTATGGTATCTACATCTATATCTACAGAGTTCTGGTGCCACTACTGAGAAGGTCTTCTCCTGGGTTGCCACTGCCTAATCTCAGAAGACGGGGGCATCCATGGCAGAACCTACAAAGATGACCACAGTGGTTGGATAGCTACCATCTGCAAGCATGTATGTATTAAGAGATGGGAAAGAACTCTTAGAAAACAGATGAGCTTTTTCCAAATGCTTGTAGTGTCTTTAATTTCAACTTTCACCAGAGTACATTTTATTTTCCTTGGGAGGGAAATACATGAACGGAGAGACTAGCAGCATGATAAACCCCACTATGAAGTGGGCCCAGATTTGGAGTGTTCTCGGCCAGGCTCATATTGGATGACAGTTGATTAACTGGAGGAGTTTGCATTGCAGATTTCTCCGACTCTGAATTCATCTGTTCTTGCAGGATCTGTAAGGTTATAAAGAATGACAGTTGATTTTGCGACACTTTCTGCGGCTCTAATGGCAGCATGGGCTCAATTTTGGATTTATGTGTGGTTAGAAGCAAAATTGCACTTATGAAGTTAAAGATTGTAGAGGACTTAGTTTTCTCTTTCCAGCCAATGAACCTGATTAAGAAGGTGAGGAAAAGGTAAGCCTCTCTATCACGTTTCTCTTAAGGGGCCTGAAAAAAGGAAGGGGAATGATGAAGACTACTGAGAGGGGATGAGAAGCTGGAAGGAAAGGATGACAAGATGATCTAATAAAAATGAGTGCTGTAAGAAAAAGGAATAAAAAATTAATGAACAAAAATGCCTTCAGTGAGATGCCAGTCTCTACTCGGAGAAGGTGGAGGTGCCTGTTAACAGTAAATCTGCAGCTCCATCAGTAGACTAAGAACAGATAGTGTGAGAAACTTCCATGGATTTAACTAGAATGTTCTAAATAGCAAGATATGTCTTATTCTACTATACAATAATAATAAAAAAATGTAGAAGCTGTTTTGGTTTCTGGAGAAAAGGAGGTGGTGCAAGAACGGTGCTAAAAGGAAGCTGTGTAGTAGGGAGCAGAGATGGAGATTTCCCTTAATCCTCACCAGACATGGTGAGCATTATTTAGTGATGAATGTAGTTTCAAGAGTGCACATGCAATTATGTGCAAAGTTATATCATAACTGCCTTTTTGTTCTGTTTCAGGTTTTCCTCCCTTTTACTTTTTGCTTCTGAACATCGGAGGATTGTTTGCTCCCATGCTTTTACATTAATGGCAACTCCTATTTAGTCGCATTCAAAATCCTCCTCCAAATGAAATCTGAAAGAAAACATTGATGGTGCTATATGGACGATTCCTTCTTAGGCAGACTTCGGTAACAATCATATATGAAAGAAATTGCTGTATGCTTTTTAAATACTTAGCAGGAGAACTAACTGGGGGGAAATTATCCACTACAATTTGTTAATAATAAAGAACAGGATGTTTACCAAACAGCAAGCTAGTTAGCAAGGGTGGCGGGAGGTGGGGGGTTGGGAGAGAAAGCAAATTGGCTGTGTGGATGATTTAATGTAAAAAAAGAGAGGGAAGTATCTTTCAAGAAGGGCAGCTGTGCACTGAGCCAACCTATTCCGTTTGTTCTCTTTTACTATTGAGCATCAAGATCACATCTGCCACTTAGAAGCCAAACTGCTACCTGTACAAATCAGAAGGAAATAGTTTAGGTGGGGTTGTCCCATATCGTTTTGCCCCAATGGACTTCATTTAATTGCATATTGGGGCTGACAGAGTTAATGCACAGACAGACTGACAGTAGGTGATAGAGGCTCCTCTATGGCTGGCAGCCCAGACTGATCAGATGTGGAAGGCTGTTGGCTTGCTGTCTGGCAATGGTTCAGAGCTGGAATTAGATGCTATCACAGCAGCCTTCTACCATCACTAATGTGGGGTGAAAATGTCCTTTTCTGTTGGATTTTATTGAAAAACAGGGTGGGTAGGGAGCTCAGGAAAATAAAAATGGAATATATGTAGTGAAAAACTTCGATACAGGCTTCTGCGATACGAAAAAAATACAAAAATGAAGTGTAAAAAATAATACTTTAACAATCCTTGTCACTATAATGTGAAATAATTTAGAAAGAAAAAGAAAAATGGCATTGTGTATTAAAATAGGTGAATACCTGAAATTGATGTCATATCACTAGTGTGACTTTGAAATGGTACTCTAGTTTTGTCCAAATCCTAGAGCATTGCGCCAATATCACAATGGTGATGTGATGTCACTTCCAGATATTCATCAGAAATGATGTCAAGATAGCCAGTGGTCCTCAGAGGGCCAGAGGGTGACTGAGATCAGGAGACTTCCCATTGAAGCAAGAGACCTGGTCTCTCTAGGTTGCCAATTGCTTGGAAAAAAATGTCCTTTTTCTTTAATAGAGGCTTAATGAGATGTTATTTACCAGGTGATGTAATTTATCCATACCACAGAAAGCTTCAACTGCACATGATGCTTCTGTTAAAGGGGCAGAACATTTTTCTTTAGGGCTAGTGGCTGCTAGAGGTAGCAGCCCTGTGCTAAAAAAGGGCACTGCACTTCCTGCATTTGGAGCAGGTTTCGTGAGGGTACGTAGCAGCCACTTGAGGGCAGAGGGAAGTCAAGGGCACAGCACACTAGTATTGTCACAAGCCCCATGGAGGCACAGGGACTGAGGTGGGAGCAGGCAGGGACATGCAGCCCAGCAGGACAGTGCCCCATCAGGAATTTTACTAGTAACTTCTTTGGCTGATATGCCCCAGCAACCCTAAATAGTTACACCCATATAGTTAAATGGACGTAGAAGGATACAACTCTACTTAGAATTGCACAGGTAGGCACATAACTTCCATGATACCATTACAGATCCAAACAATGGGAAATGTACAGGTCAGTATCAGTTATTAACATTTTGTTGCCATAAGGATATCTGCTCTGCCAGGTAGACCATCTCCACAACAATACATCTCATTATGAAACTAGTTATGAAACTAAAAGAGAGTGAGAGAGAGAGAGAGCATGCACAAACCTGGACTTCTTTGATATTTCAGCCATACAAGTATGTACAACTATCACTGGAATTTCATTAACTGAAGATGCCCTTTTTAAGACAAGCTGTTCCCTCCTATGTGCATATTACTGCACATGTGGAGTTCTGTGTCCCTTTATAGATTTTATCCAGTATGTATGTAAGTAATTGCTTTATTATTCTATTTAATTGTTTTTGGTATTCCTTTGTGTGGTCTGAGGACAGTAGCTTGTAAAATCTTGTGTTCGAAAGTTGTCTTTCAGCCTTCTGTATGTACATTTGGTTATGATAAGAACTGCCCCATCTTTGTCAGCGTGTTGTCAAAATTGGGTTTGAAGATGTTTACTGCATCCCTTTCTGTACAGTTGAGATTTTATTTATTTACTTACTTACATACTTAACAAAATTTATACCTTGCCTTAAAACTAGAGCTTAAAAACATATAAAGACATAAAAACAGCAATTAAAACACTGGGCATGAAGGAGTGATCACTGAAGGCACAGAAAAAAACAAACAAAAAGTCTCCATCCACTGGCAGAAGATGGTAACAAAAGAGTACAGAGCACCAACATTTTAGTGTCACAATTGAGAAGTCTCTCTCTCTCTCTCTCTCTCTCTCTCTCTCTCTCTCTCTCTCTCTCTCGGGTCTCCATCCAGCTAATCTCAGAAAGCAAGGGCACCCAAAGCAGAGCCTCCAAATATGTCTGTAGTGTTGGGTAGGTCATATGGGAGTAGATGGTCCTTCATATATGTTGGTTCCAAACCGTATATGGCTTTAAAGATAAACACCAGCACCTAGAAGTGTGCCCAGAAACAAATTACCCTTTTCAATGCAGTCATCTACTCTAGATGTAACCAAAGTATTCACCACAGTGGCCAGATCTTTTCTGCCCAGGAGAGGATGCAGCTGGCTAACCAGATGAAGCTGCTAAAAGGCACTCCTGGCCACAGATGCAGCCTCCTTATCCAGCAATAGGCCTGGGTTCAAGAGCACCCCCCCCAAACTATAGAACTGTTCTTTCAAGGAGAATGCAATCTCATCCAGAATGGGTGACACCTGTAATCCTGGGTCCATTCACCAGTAGTCTTGTCAGGATTCCATTCCATTCACTAATAGTCTTGTCAGGATTAAATTTCAGTGTAGATTGTCTTGTTGGGATTAAGTTTGTCGCGATTAAACTTCAGCTTGTTGCAATTAACCTTGTTGTTGGGATTAAGCTTCAGCTTGTTGGGATTAAACTTCAGTTTAGATTGTGATGCAAGCAATGTGGTTGCTGATCACTTTAGCCTATGCAGGGAGCCAAAAGCCTTCTATGTACATAAATACACAGAAGTACATTTCCGTCAGGAAATTCCATGTAGAGCTTCTTTCTTCAGTAGAATTGAGACAGTGATAGTTAACTGCTAGTGCACCATTCATTGGTACATTTCAGAATATGGCATCAGCTGAACAGCGGCTTGTTCATACTTACATTGAAATGATGATGACAGTCCTTCAGTACACTGTTTGTTGGTGTGGCAGAATTCAGAGGTGTGGTGTTTCTTTCAGACATTCATTCCTGTTTATTTTTGTTGCAACAGACTAACACATCTACCCTTCAGGAACTAATATATTCAATGTAACTAATTGTGGATCTATATTTCAATGTGTTTTCAGGAATCATCAACAGTTTCTGCTTAGAATTTCTTTTGTATCAAAACACCATCTTGTGCAGCCATCTGATCATGTTTCTAATCCTCCTCTGTATTTACACACATACACATGCATGCAATGCTATCATTATCAAGGATCCATTTCTTTAGAAACTATGAGTTATTATTTACTCTGGCTTCCAAAGAGCTACTGGGAGACAAATTAATCACTAATAGCACATTTTCTGAACAGATTGGAATGAAAAACTAAACTAACACTAAAATCTCTTCCTCCAGCCCAACTTTTTGCAACTTCATCCAGAAGGTGGAATTAATTTTTTTTGGTCTTGTTTTGCTTAAGATGCTTCTCCTGTCATCCTGAAAAGAACTCACCTGTCCAGCCACATAAAAGCGGCAGTGTTTAGTCTTAAAGACACTTGCCCTTTTTCATTGTGCTGAATAGGACCGCTGACCAGAAATCAAACGTGTCAGGCCAACCAGCACACAGCATGAAACATGCTTGGGAGATAGCTGTCCTTAGAACACTTGTCTTATTGCTTCTCCTGCTGATTTCTTTTAAATGGGATCTTGTTAAGCAAGACATTTTTAAAAAATCCTTTGTAGCTGTTTGCACAAGCACCCTTCTGGGTTTTTATTTTCTATGTCAATGTGTTTATACGCTACCGACAGTATCAGGAAAAAGAGCCTCACGACTGAGAGGGGAAGGGAAAGGTGAGCAGCATTATGCTCCTCATGCACTGTTTAAGGAAGAAGTCTCCCACAGTCCTGTATTGAATTTCGATTAGATCTTCTGAAGCAAAGTAAAATTGGCAAGCTGAGATAGCTTAACGCCTTTAACTCCACCATGCCACAAGAGGTCAAGAGAACCATACTTGTTATCTTTAGCTTTTGAGGGATGGAAAGAAATAAAACCAGAAACAACAATTAGGAAATTCTAATGTGGTTTCCCTGAGACCTAGCCCACTCTAGGGAAATGAAATTAGTGGTTTCAGCCTACACTGGCATACATAAAAATGTACAAGTCAAAAGAATTTAAAGGCAAAATGCTTACTTTCCCCATATATATCAACAATTTCAAAATGATTGAGTATATATCAAGTTTTAGTTCCCTCCCCACATACATATGTGTAATTACTGCTACAAAGTTAGATGTAAAGGCACTGTAGACTAGAAAAATTTTAACCTGAGGTTAGCTTCCCCATCACACAAGTACACTGAATTTGCCAGCAAGCTTAATTGTTATTTGTTCCGCAGTTTGGCCACACTCCAAAACAGAGCCAGAATGGATGTTGGATTCAACTCCACTGGCATCACTGGCGAAAAGAAATAAAGATTCTAAGTAATGTCAGGGGGGGGGGGGGTTGGTTGGTTCAAGTTTGCTTTAACCTGCCAAAATTGAATACTGCAGACCTTGTATATTTCACCATGGCTTTGAACTGGCTTAATACTGCTTGCAAAATAGGAGACTCAGTCCAGATGAGATGCTGATCCTGTCCAAGTCACAGTAGGTCACTGCCTGATTGTCTATTCCCAAAACAACATAAGATTGCTAGTATCTCTTCCACATTTTTCTTTTTAAAATGTTTCTGTTAAAACTTTTTTTGTTGCCCTGGAACTCAAATTTAGCCCTGAAAAACCACACCATTGTTTTAGAGTTCTTTAAGCAAATTCAAATAAGTTCAGAGACATAGTGACAGACATACTTAGTTAAAAGGATGGGGATTTGGATGGCGGAAAGATTGTAAACTCCCACCTCCTATTGACTGCTGTTCTCTGATTATTCATCACAAGTTGTTCAGCATCCTACCTGTACTCAGTGGGTTCTACCACTTGTTCGAAGATGAACAGATGGTGTGATATAAGGCAGAGGATACCAGCTGTTTCAATTATTCCATTTTCAGTGTATCCCAATGTGCCTTGAGCTGCAGAGTACAAAGCAGAAGTAGGCAGAAGGCAATACATCAGAATGCAATGTGTACCTGGAGGTGGGTTTTTTTTCCAAAAAGGAAGCAAATGACTGCTCAGGGAAAAGGAAGAAAGATCATCCATTTCAAAATGAGTGCCACCGTAGATGATCATCTGTGAAACGAGGAACGTATTGGTATGTTATTACTAAGCTAGAGGAATTATAACATGATCATGCAGAATTTATCTACATATTTTCACCACCTGTCCTTCTGAGGAGCTTAGCATATATGGGGGAGCCTCCTTCATTTTATCATTTTAACAACCCTATGAGAATGGTTAGGCAGGCTGAAAGAAGGTGACTTGCCCACTGTTAACCCAACAAATATTGTTGCTGGGGGAGGAGGGAGAGATTGGAATCTGGGTCTTCCCAGTCAGATTCTGGCACTCTAACCACTACACCATATGGATCTTAACACAAATCACTATTAGGGAATTATACGGGCTGTTTTCAAAGGCCTTATGACTGAGATATAAGGAGACAAATGGATCCCTAATTTCCCACAAGAGATGAAGGAGAAAAAAAAACTGGCGGGCTTTCTGCAAGCGTATTTCAGTATAATTTGGTCCCAGTAATTTTAGAAATCATTTTTACAGAGTAGGAAACACCAAGTTTCCAACATTAGCTGTAAGTACCCATGCCAATGCCATCAAGACATCTGTATGATTCTGTGGTGGTGGACACCATCAAAACTAACCTGCATTTGGCATGATTTATGATATGGAATTTGGTCTACCTATTGTGGTTTTCATGTAAATCCTGGCCTAGTATATTTAATGATCATCCTTATTCTTTGCACAAACCAGCTCAAACTGGACAAGAGAAATAATGTCTATTTTTATAGGATTACAGACCCTTGCAACTACAAGCAACAGAACATTACTCTTAATTGCTCTATTTTCTAACATTATCACCAAAGTGTCTGATTCTCACTAAAACTTTCTCCCGGAGTTTTTGAGGCATTAATTCATCTTAGCCTAAAGAATGAGCAGCATGCATGAACTTTGAAGCTCACTTTGTTTTTATGCTTAGTCCATTACAGCAGTCCTGTAATAAGAATCCTTTGCCACAATATAAAGACTGGAGATGAAACTGCTGACAGAAAGAACTCATGCAAGCAGGGTCTGGCCATTCTTTTAAAGGGCGAGTAATGCTTCATGCAAACTGTGGATGTGAGCTCATTGCTGCTAAGAGAATGAGGAACTCTGCATTCTTGTTAAGTTATGTGACCTGAAGAAGGGATGCACATTTTAAAATGGTTAATTTCCATTTGCCTTCATTGGTTTTGTTATGTTTAATTCTTAACCTGTTCGTTGTAGTTTTCATTTTTACTCCCTCCTCCTCCTCCTCCGTCTCCACCTGCTCACTGGGCGGCAGGCCATTTTTTTCATAAAAATCCAAATACAGATTACTATTTTGTAGTAAAGCTACTGAAAAGAGAGATGAATAACAGACACTAGTCTTTGTTTTAAAATTGAACTTCCTTATTCCTGAGGTATTGGAGAACCATTGCCTGTCAGAGTAGAGAATATTCTGCCTTGGGCATGTCTTATGGAGAATGCAGGATATAAATTTTGTAAATGAATAAATGAATACTAGGCTAGATGAAACAATGGTCTGATGAAAGAACTTCCTAAGACCTCCTCCCACCAGCTCCAGTCTGCTCTCTCCTATACCTCTTGGTTCACACCACCCATGAAGCAGAACTTCTGAAATCTGTTCTTCTAATTGACCCAATCATCTGTAGATGTTTGTCATTCTTTTTAAAACAACAAGGATAACTGAAATAGCTCTTTTTCAGGTATCATCAGTATGTTGCCTGGGTCATATGGTCTGCCGGATCATAAAGAGCCATCTGGGCTCTGAGAAGGAGAAGGGACCTGCAGCTAGAAGCTTGGAATATACTTTGAAGGCGATGATGTCGACAGAAGGCCCCTTTCCAGTCGCCTGCATGGAGTGTGTCATGTTTGTTTTCCTCCCGGAAGAGAAGACGGACTTCACTTGTCAGAAGTATAAGCTTTTTTACTTAGTCAGGTGGAAAGACTTTGATGAATCTTACAGGGAGTGGGTAGAACAAGCCCGTATGAATGACTTAGACTTGTGTCAAACTTCCATAAATGTTATCCTGACAAACCTGGCCCTTGAAGGGAGGGGTCATCTTTAAGGGGGAAGAATGTCATGTCTGAGCCCCATCCATGCCAATACTAATACTGAACCAATGTTTCATACTGTAACAATGTCATATTGTCAATGCCATAACTATTTCTTTCACAGACTTCATGCAGGTGCTTATCTAACGGACTGTAGAAACTTTCAGTGTTCATGACTTTGTAGAATACTCACTCCCAGGCATTGCTATGTCTCAACTTTGATCTTTTGCTTTCTCAGTGTCTCTACCGGATAGTACAAATATGCGAGATGTTCTCACATATTGTGCCCGCCAAAATCATGTTTATTTTTGGGAGGGGGAAAGAGCAAACCTGTGTGTTAAGAGGAAGGGTTTTTTCCAAAGGTTCCCATTCCTGTCAATTCTTGCTTTTACTGCTTAGATGCTTACCTTGCTTTTGAGTAATCCTATGGACATATATATAGAAATGATTTGATTTCTGAATAAAACCATTTAACTAAGAGCCTGGACTTCTTGCTGCAATGGTACAGGAATCTGTCTGTCATATCCTGTCATCCATAGCCCGACAGTTGCATGAGCCTTGTAGCTTTGCTGAGCTTGTCTCCCAGCATTAGGCTCCTCCTCACCTGAGGCACAACACAGCCATCTGGGCTCTGAGAAGGAGAAAGAAAAGGAGCTGCAGCTAGAAGAGTACTCTTGGAATATACTTGGGAGGCAATAATGTTGATAGAAGGCCCCTTTCCAGTCACCTGCATGGAGTGTGTCATGTTTGTTTTCCTCCCGGAAGAGAAGGCGGACTTCACTTGTCAGAAGTGTAAGCCAGTCATGCTTTTGGAGGAGAAGATTCAGAGCCTGGAGGAGAGGATCACAACCCTTCAGGAAATCAAGGAAGGGGAGGATTTTATTGAGAAGAGCCTGGGGGCTCTGCACAAGCATGAAGAAATAAGTCCAAGAGAAGAAGGAAGAGTCAATCTCCCTTCTGAGCCTCCTCTCAGTTCTGCAGAACAAACCGGATGTGGACTAAGGTACATTGGAGCTCAAGAATCATTTTGAGGTACTTGAGATGGTGATGAAGACGAGAGTGGAAGGAGAACCACAAAAACCTGGAGGAGGGAGTGAAGAGGGTATGGGGCCACACAGAAGTGAAAGAAAATGGAAGGTGGTGGTCATCGGGGACTCTCTCCTCATGGGAATGGAACATCATGTGTCCAGGCCAGATCCCCTACTCCGAGAGATGTGTTGCTTGCTGGGAGTGAGAATTCAGGATATTACAGACCAACTGCCGAAACTGATCAGACCAACTGCTCAGTACCCGTTTGTGCTGGTTCACGTAGGAACTAATGACACGACCGCAAATACCATCACAAGAATTAAAGAGGACTATGAAGCTCTTGGAAGGCAGTTGAAGACAGTGGGGGCACAGGTGGTATTCTCTTCTATCCTTCCTGTCAAAGGAAGAGGAATGCAAAGGGAGCAGACCATACTCGAAGTGAATTGTTGGCTGAGGTGGTGGTGCCGGCAAGAGCACTTTGGGATCTGGGACCATGGAATAAGTTTCCTTAGAGAAGGCCTTCTAGCACATGACGGGCTTCACCTCTCAAGGTCAGATAAGAAAATGTTTGGAAAGAACCAGGAGAGCTTCATCAGGAGAGCTTTAAACAGATGCCGCAAGGGGAAGGTGACAATCAACAAGGGGATTTCTATGATGAAGTGAACACAGTGGGGGCCCACCTGGGTAGAACAGATCAAACAAAAGGTACAAGGCTACAAGTGCCTATATACCAATGCCCGAAGTATGGGTAATAAGAAGGATGAGCTTGAGCTTCTCTTGCAAACAGAGGGCTACGATATAGTAGGAATTATTGAGACCTGGTGTGATGATTCCCATGACTGGAATGTGGTAGTGGATGGGTACAAGTTGTTCAAGAAAAACTGGAAGGGTATGTGGGAAGTAGGCAGAGTGGCTTTGTATGTGAGGAGAGGGCTTGATTGTCAGCAAGTTCTGGAGAATGTGGTTGACAGTCTGGTGGAAAGTATATGGGTGGAAAAGGGAGGAAGGACAAAGGGTATTTTTGTTGGAGTCTGCTACAGACCGCCTGACCAGAGAGAGGAAATGGATGCTGCCCTCCTTGAACAGATTGGTAGAGTATCCAGACATCAGAACCTTATAATTATGGGTGACTTCAACTTCCCCAATATGTGCTGGGAGACAAGCTCAGCAAAGCGACAAGACTCACGCAACTTCCTGACCTACCTGGCTGATAAATTCCTTTTTCAAATGGTGGAGGAAGCTACAAGGGGCTTGGCCATACTAGACTTAATATTAACCAACAGGGAAGAATTGGAAGATGGTGTGAAGGTGGTGGGGACCTTAGGGGGGCCAAGGAAGTTTGTGGGGGGCCAAGGACATTCCTAGCCAAACGTAGGATAGATTTTCATAGGGTCAACTTAAGTCAGAGGCTTGATGAGTCATTCCATGGGGGAGTGTGCTGGAAGGGAAAGGAGCGAGTGAAGGGTGGGCTCTTCTCAAACATGAGCTTTTGCAAGCGCAAACCCTCACTATTCCAGCAAGATGGAAACATGGTAAGGGCTCCAAGAAATCGATGTGAATGGAGAGCTCCAGAATAAGCTAAGGAAGAAAAAGGAAATGTTCAGGAAATGGAGAGAAGGTCAGACCTCTACAGAGGAATATATGAGGGTTACTAGGTACTGCAGATCAGCCATCAGAGAAGCCGAAGCTCAGTATGAGCTGGGTCTGGCCAGGGGGGCTTGCTACAATAAGAAAAACTTCTACAGATGTGTGAGAAGCAAATGCAAGGTAAAGAGGCAATTGGACCACTATTGGGAGTGGAAGGAGAAACTCTAATGGAGGACAGAGAAAAAGCAGACAGGCTTAATGACTTTTTTGCCTCTGTTTTCTCCCTGAAGAACTTGAGCCCATCTAGAGATGGTAGTAGACACGGCAGGACACCTGGGGGGCTAGATGACATTGACAGAGAGGTTGTGGAGAGGCACTTGGTTGCACTGGATGAACACAAATCCCCTGGGCCGGATGGTGTGCACCCAAGAGTGCTCAAAGTACTTTCTAGAGAACTTGCAGAGCCTGATCCTGCACTGGGCAGGGGGTTGGACTAGATGGTCTGTATGGCCCCTTCCAACTCTATGATTCTATGATTCTCTGTCCATCATCTTAAAGGCCCCCTGGAGGAATGGGGATGTGCCACAAGATTGGAGAGGAACAAATGTTATCCCAATCTTTAAGAAAAGGACAAAGGAAGACCCGGGAAACTACAGGCTGGTCTGTTGCTGAGAAGATATAGAGCAGATTTTAAAGGAATCGATCTGTAAGCATCTGAAGGATCATTTAGTGATCTGGGGAAATCAACATGGTTTTGTCCACAACAGATCTTGTCAGACCAACCTGGTTTCCTTCTTTGATCAAGTGACAAGCTTACTGGATCGTGGGAACTCTGTCGATGTGATTTGCCTGGATTTCAGTAAAGCTTTTGATAAGGTTCCCCATGACTTTCTAATGGGTAAACTGGAAAACTGTGAACTGGATAGGGAACTGGTTAGAGGACCGCACCCAAAGAGTGGTGGTCAATGGCGTTTCATCAGATTGGAGGGAGGTGTCCAGTGGGGCGCCACAGGGCTCGGTTTTGGGCCCGGTACTTTTCAATATTTTTATCAATGATCTGGATGAAGGGGTAAAGGGGTACTCATTAAATTTGCTGATGATTCCAAATTGGGAGGAGTGGCAAACACCCAAGAAGATAGAGTTAAAATTCAACAAGACCTGAATACTCTTGAGAAGTGGGCAGTTGTGAACAGGATGCAATTCAACATAGATAAGTGCACATCTGGGCCACAAAAATGTGAAGCACAAATACAGGATGGGGGATACACTTCTGGGTAGTAGTATATGCAAAAGACATCTTGGAGTGGACTTTAAACTAAATATGAGCAGTGAGTGTGATGCAGTGGCAAAAAAGGAAAACTTAGTCTTGGGCTGTATCAAAAGGGCCATTGCATCAAAATTGCAGGAGGTCATAGTCCCTCTCTATACTGCCTTGGTCAGGCCACACCTGGAGTACTGTGTACAGTTCTGGAGGCCTCAATACAAAAAGGATGTGGACAAAATTGAGAGGGTGCAGAAGACAGTGACGAGAATGATCAGGGGTCTGGAGACTGAGCCCTACGAGGAAAGGCTAAGGGCCTTGGGAATGTTTAGTTTGGAGAAGAGGAGATTGAGAGGGGACATGATGATTGTTCTCTTTAAATATTTGAAAGGCTGTCATTTGGAGGAGGGCAAGGAGCTGTTCCAGTTGGCAGCAGAGGGTAGGACCCGAAGCAACAGGCTTAAAGTACATGCACAAAGGTACCGGCTGGATATTCGGAAGAACATTTTCACGGTCAGAGTAGTTCAAAGGTGGAATCAGCTGCCTAGGGAGGTGGTGAGCTCCCCTTCATTGGCAGTTTTCAGGAAGATGCTGGATGAATATTTGTCAGGGATTCTTTAGGCTCATCCTGCGTTGGGCAGGGGGTTGGACTAGAAGGTCTGTATGGCCCCTTCCAGCTCTCTGATTCTGTGACTGTGAAATTTTTATGTCACCTGTGCACATAGTCATCCCAGCTGTCATACCTTTGTGCATATTTCTCCCTTGATGCATACTCTGGCATGCATCAAGACATCCCAAATGCTGTTAGGGACATATTTAATAAGCTTTCAAACTTTATGGAGAATTCATGGTCCCAACACCACTTTATATATTGCTAATATTGCTAATGGGAACGTTTGTCCCAATGAAAACTTTGAAATGAGGTTTTATAAAGATTATGGACACATGTATTGAGTCTACATGGTCTGCCTTTCAAATAATATGATGGCCATATGCTTACAAATGCAGACCCTGTTTTAACATCTCTAAACTCCATGTGTAGAGAGAAGGCCTATCTGATAGACCTTGATTCATATTTTGGAACTAATAATGGAAATTGCTTCACCATGTTAATTAAAATACTTACAGCTTGAAATTCTGAAATGACTGAATTATGAGTAGGCCAAGACAACACAGTGAAATTAGTCATATGAAAGCAACTTAGAATTATGGTCATAATCTTCATAGCATTATTAATATTTTCTCTATGTCTGCGGTAAATTAATTACACTGACTAATATTCCCTACTGTCTTCTAATGAGTTTTTTCCCTCAAAAATACTAACAACAATCTCTATTTTATGCTACCAGGCAATAATTTCTCTCAATTTCCTTGCAGTAGAAAATCCCTTCTACAAATCCAAAACCTAACAGACCAAGTAATCAAAGGTCCAGTTGTTGAAGCTTTTGCTATTGGTAAGAAGCAATCTTCCAAACAATTCAATTTGCCATCATTCCATAAAACTCAGTAGTGAGGAAATATGAAGTTAGTTACCAAATACATTCCTTCTTGCCCAAAAGACTGTAAAAGAGAATTCCATCATTTCATAGCTATACACATGGTTGTTTAAAAAACATTGTGTGTGTTGTATACTATTTATGCATTATTTAGAGAGGTTTTTAAGAATTACGGCATATTTCTACAGAACAATATACAGTGACTCATGTACACAGATAACAAGATGGCACACCCAGCTGCATGTGAAACATGCTTAGGCTGGGTGCCACTTTTGCCTCACTGCACGGATGGAGAGACAGCCTTACATTCCTGGGGATCCAGGCTTTGGGAGGTGGGGCCTGGCCCTGTAAAGGGCGGCTCCGCCTCTGTAGGGCTCAGTCAGCTTTGAAAGCTCGGCCTGAGCAGAGCATATATCAAGCTCTCTCGGCCGAGCTCCTCTGAGGCCAGTTTTACTGCAGGCCCTCAGGGCTAGGTGGCTATAGCTACCTTTTTGGGGAAAGCTGTGATAGTCCCCTGCTTGATATCTTCAAACAACAGGAGGAGAGCCAGGGTCCAGCGCCAGGCTCAGTGGTTTGGCAGAGTTTTTTATTATTATTATTATTATTATCCTCTTCTTATTTACACTTGGGGACTGTTGGTTATCGGAGGGCTAAAGCGGGGTTATATCCAGTCCCTCCAGGCCTCTAGCCTAATTAGGCTCTTCTTCCCCTTATTTTGTTGGGAGGGTGTACTTTCAGCAGAAACAGCGATAGGCTTTTCTGTAGGCCGCAGGAGTGAATTGCAGCCATCTGAGGGTGGATTACATTACTGCTCCTGGCTTAGCAGGGTGGATGCTGGTAGGCCTCCTCTCTGTCTAGTCTTTTTTCCTCCCCCCCCCCTCCCGTTTATACTTACTTGGGAGGGAGTATTTCTAGCAGCAATAGCTTGGCTTAAGGCCTTCAGGCAGCAGGGGGTGCATTTTGTGAAAAGGCTTGGCAGTTTATTCAGTTGGATGCAGCCATTTTGAGTGTGGCATCAGTGGCCTTCTTGGCCTCCTGGCAGTACAGCCTTATTGTGAAGGCATCTACAATATGCACAGCTCCAGCAGTGGCCATTTTGAGTGTGGGTTTTATATGGTCTGATTTGCCTCCTGCTTACTGGCAGTGGAGGCCATTTTGGTGAGGCTTTTACAGCTTCTGCTGTGCTGGGGTGGCCATTTTGAGTGTGTCATCCTGTGGCCTGCTTAGCCTAGCATTGGCAGCCGTTTTATAGAGGCCTCTGCAGTTTACACAGTGTTTGGGCTTCCATTTTGGGGGTATGTGTTACTGCAGTACATTGCGTTACTGTACATTTCCATCATGCCACTATAAATTTAAAAAATAAAAAATAAAAAGGCTAGCAGCCCTGCTAAGGGCAAACAGCCACTGAATATGTATCCTGCAAAGCAGCCCTACCTGCACAGTTAACCTTTGAGGATGATGAAGTGGCCACAGGGAGTAAGGAAATACTGGGCTATCAGTGTCCATCAGTCAGGAGGGCTGAAACATGGTTAGGCTCAGTCCCTGAAGGCCTCTAGTTTATCTAGCCCCCCTCCTCCCCAACGTTTTCACTGTATTGGAGAAAGTACTTACAGCTACAGCTGTGAAGGCCTGGCTGAGGCTGGGGTAGGGGGTGGCTTGCAGTCATCTGAAAGATTGCTTCACATATTATTGCTATTGGCTTAGCAAGGGTTTATATGCTCAGGGTGGTAGCTTGTAAACCCCTACCCCTGCTCAATTTTGCAGCCTTAGCACAATTGACGTTGGTAGCAGAACTGGCCTAGGCTGCTATAACCTAGTCATGTGAGGGTGACAGTGAACCTGACTGGCAGATAGGTAAGTCCACTGGCTCCTAGTGCATGTGGGGGCTCCTGGGGTCAGGCAACAGTCTCCAGGCTCCCATGTTTAGACTCCTGGGTTGTATCCTCTTGGGTATTGCCTTTGAGTTTTATAGTCTGGCGTCTTGAGTTATTTCTTGATTCAGTTATAAAGGGACTGTCATAAAGGGAGCAGCAGTTTGGGGGTTAACCCTCCTCTTCAGGAAGTGGAGGAGAAGGATGAGGGAGACTTGAGGAGCGAGACAGTGAATTAGATTTAAGGTGGTTTACTATACATGGACCAGGCAGCTGCCAGCCGGCCTCCTTTATGGGAGCTTCAGCAGCTGGCTGGGCTTTGAGCCTTGTCTCCAGGGTGTTGATACCTAGAGGTGGAGTTTCCTTGGAGTTTCTGCTGCCTTGGGGCTTAACAGCTCTGCGTTTAGTTCAGGGGCGCTGGTGGGCTGAGCAGTGGCCCATTGACCAGTCAGAATGGGGGTCTTACTATACACCGTATATGCTTGGAATTTTCCAATCCTCCTGGCAGTTGGTGTGGGGGAGGGAACTAGATAACCCGTCAGCACACTTCACGTGGACAATTAGGCAGTGATGCCCATACCTAACCCTTTCATCCAAATCATACAGGATTTTGAGATGGGTTCCGGAGACTGGTCCTGGCATTTATGTTTCAAAGCAACACCCAGTCTCAACTGCAGATGCAACAGGGCAGCTTGCCCTCAGATTTCCTCTGAGCTAGGCCTTCAGGGATGGCTGTGGTTGTTTGGCAACCAGATATTATAGCCCCCAGCACACGGTGCACCTATGTCTAAGTAGATGGAGGTCTCTAGGCTGGGGCATAGGTTGGTCTGTAGGAGTTATGGCTAGTGGATATATCCCACAGTTATGGGGGTGGGGTTGAAATTAAGGGGCTTGCCTTATAGCCAGTAGCAGTCATCAGGCAGCTTATGCGCCTTTAGGTTCACCAGTAAACCTCCCCGTTTGATGTTGGCCTGGGCATTTTCTGGGGCTACATGATGTTAATGGTTGGTGTGAAAGTTAGATTCTTGAGAATTTGCACAGTGATGACCCAAGCCCTTAAGGAAGGGTCTGGTTGACACTGCACTTAGCCACAAGGAACATGATGGCCAGCTGTTATTTCTGTTTGATGGGACATGAGGATCTTTCCCTCACTCCTGGTCATTCACCAGGGGGTAATGAGTTGAAATTTCCAAGGGCACAGCCCTTCTATTACGGGCCCCACAGACGTGCATGTATAGGCTGGGTGGCCCAGTGTGCTTGAGGGGAGGAGCTGTCCTCTGCCTCACATATTGTTATTCACATGTGCAGTAATAACCTGGGCTGTGGGGCATGGCCCTTGCATGCATAGGCTGGGTGGCCTTGTGAGCTGGAGGGTGAAGTGGCCTCCATTTCACATTCAGTTTGTTCACCTGGGTGGTATGACCTTGGTTCATAGGGTCTGGACCTTTCCTTACATGCTCACACAGACTTGCAGCCTGGGTTTAGGCTCTGTTTGGAAAAAGGTGTGCCTATCAGGATTTGAGTCTGCACTATTTCATGTAACGTCACTGATGGCCTTCTGCGGAACTCTGAGAGGAGTGAGCTGGTGGCCCAATCCCTCACAGATCTGTCTGGGTGTGCACTGAGGGCACAGGACCTGACGTTTGAGACTGATTCAGTGACCCTTCACATTAAGTGTTCCAAGATGGATCAGTGACAGTGGGGGCACAATTGTTGAGGTGGGCCCTTGTGATGAGTCCGAGCAGTGCAACTGCACTGGGCTATCTGGGACCAAAGAGTAGGTCGGTGATAGTAGGCAGTGTATTGGGCATACGTGCACCCCTACTGACGCTTTAAAGAGTTGTGTCTAATTGTTTCTTTTTCTTTTTAGGTGCTATGATTCACTGCAGGAGGTGTTGAAGCCTCATATGTGGACACAGCATGATTTTCTGGGTGGCTCATCAGGCCAAGAGGATGCCAATCGGGTAGTGACAGGGCCTCTGCGTGCAATTCTCTTCCTCGCATTTTGGTCATTCGCCGCGTGGTGTTGACCTTGGCATACAGGTCATGGCCTCTTCGTTTCAGGCTCACACAGGCTTGCAGCACCCAGGCAAGTAGTGGCCTGAGAGGGGAGGTGCAGACCTCCACCTCAGATGCTGGTCATTCACCGCGTGGTGTTGACCTTGTCTCTCAGGGCATGGCCCTTTCCTTACAGGCTCACACAGGCTTGCAGCGCCCAGGCAAGTAGTGGCCTGATGGCTGAAGGGGAGGTGCGGACCTCCACCTCACATGTTGGTCATTCGCTGCGTGGTGTTGACCTTGTCTCGCAGGGCATGGCCCTTTCCTTACAGGCTCACACAGGCTTGCAGCGCCCAGGCAAGTAGTGGCCTGATGGCTGAAGGGGAGGTGCGGACCTCCGCCTCGCATGTTGGTCATTCGCCGCATGGTGTTGACCTTGTCTCGCAGGGCATGGCCCTTTCCTTACAGGCTCACACAGGCTTGCAGCACCCAGGCAAGTAGTGGCCTGATGGCTGAAGGGGAGGTGCGGACCTCCACCTCACATGTTGGTCATTCGCTGCGTGGTGTTGACCTTGTCTCGCAGGGCATGGCCCTTTCCTTACAGGCTCACACAGGCTTGCAGCGCCCAGGCAAGTAGTGGCCTGATGGCTTGAGGGGAGGTGCGCCTCCACCTTACGTTCTGGTTATTACCTGGATGGTAGTGACCTTGGTCTACTGTGCTTCCCCGTCATGGTGGTGGGAAGGGTCATTCACCTGGGTGGTGATGACCTTGGTCTGCAATGCTTCCGCGTCAGTGTGGCGGGAAGATTGAGACCCACTAGGTTGGGGCTAGGCATATGGCCAACAGAGCCCAAGAGAAAGCTGTCAGGAGGGACTGAGCATCTATTTGCCACGCCCCTGCATAAAGGCTGAATTTGCTGACCTCTACAGAGGTTATCAGGGGTCATGGCATAAGGCCAAAATGGCCCTTTAAAAGGCTTTGGGAGCAGGAGGGGTATTTATTTGCCCTTTCCTGGCATTAGGGCCGAAGTTGCCAACCTCTACAGAGGTGTCGGTGTTCACCTATTGGTGAAGGGCAACACAATATTCTGTGGTAACTGACGGCAAGGGTGATGGTTGGCAGTAGGCTAACTGTGGGGTGCAAGGGCCTAAGCAGAGGCTTGGCCCTAGCTGTGGCAGGTTAGATTTGGGTAGACAGAGCGGGCCGGTGAGCACCCAGTGGCACCTCCCCATTGGTGGGGAATAGGGGTCTGTCAGGGATTGGCTGGCGGGCTGTACGGCTGCCAGCTGAGAGGGCAGACTGCCTGTGGGACCCCCTGTACAAGTCCTTCCCCTCGGCTTCACAGCTGGGGTGTATGGAGCTTTAAGGGGGGAACCATTCGCCTGGCCGGCCGGGTTACAGCCATTCACATGGATGGCTCGCAACTGGGGCAGGGGGTGCTCGCCCAAGCAGGTCGAGGAGTTGGTCCAATTGACCCCTTGTCTTGACCTGTAGTACCGCTAGTTAGACCCTTGCCATTATTAAGTTTAATGTTGGTCAATAAATGGCCCAAATTTATACCCAAGCCTTGTGTCTGTCTCTTCATTCTGAATGGGGGGGCAAAACTATATAAATGTAATTCCACTGAATATATAGGTAGAATGAAGTTTGAAATCCAAGAATAAAACCCTCTAATTCATAGTATACTTAATGTTGTATGTTTGAAATGAACAATATTGCCAATGTACAGCTTCAGCTCAGACTCCATACTTCCACTCCTGAGAACAGATGGAGAAGAATAGAGGCAACTGTCCATCATATCTTGATCTAGCTCTATCAGAAAACCGCCTTCCTTCAATTGCCAACTAGGGGTATACGTATCAAAATTCCTGAACTAAAGATATACCTGGAAATTGTGGTATCAGGCCATTATCATGTCTTGCAAAACTGTAAACACAAATCTGGATTTCTTCATCATCACAAAAAACAGTCCCTCCTCAAAAAAAAAATTGTGTTATTGTTCAGATTTGGAGCTCAGTAGAGCATGGTAGGCATTTTGTTTTCCTTTGATTTTTGATTTTCTGGCTTATCTTGTATGGCTTATGCTAGGTTAAGGGAGGGTGGGGCTGGGAATCCCTGATACTGGTTTAATCCCGTTCCTTTTCCATATGTTGCCTGACTTTTGAGGTTATGTTAAAGCCCAGGCTTTCTCCTCCCCAATGATTTTTTTTTCTTTTTAGCAGGGCAACATTAGATATGACAGCATCCCAAGGTGTAGCCCAGGACAATGATGACACCATTTATAGCCTGCTGGGAGTGATTTAAAAATTTTGCGAGGGACCAGTCCCTACTTGACCCACAAAATGTGGGGGGGATGAGGAGCTCTTGTTTCCTCCTGTGTCTTTTCAAGTGTGGTTTTGGTACTTGAAAGTGTGTGGAGGTGGGAACAAGAATGCTTCATCCCTTCAGGTTGCAAGCCCAATCAGGACAAAACCCTTGCAGCATTTTAAAATCTCCAATGACAGGATCTAAAATGGTGCCATCATCCCCAGGATGGTCACAGGGACACTGTCATATCTAGGTTGACCTTAGCCTTTTAGCTTAACGGTTGCCAGATTTGTTATATGGCTTGTATTTGATTAATTCTGGGATCCCTTCCCCATGAGTTGCTTGTTTATGTGCATTTCCAAAGTGGGCTTTTTTGTGGGGTCCTGAGTTTATTTTAATGTCCCCCCTTTTCCATAGTTTGCCCTGCTTGTTGTACCTCCTTTCAAATGCATAATATCTTACTATATAATTGAGTAAGCGTGTTTCAGACAACTCACTTTATACCCTGGTGCACCACCAGAGGGTGCTGACATGGAGGGAAGCCTAGGCAAGCACCATGTCCCTCCCGAAAGTGTGTCATGGTGGGAAGCCCAGGCCGGGAACAGGATGGAAACGGATGGTAATGCCCGACTCCAACCTTCAACCATCTGATATTAGGAGTGGAGCAGGTGACAATGCCCACCCCCATCTTAACACAGCTGGTATTAGGAGTGGAGGAGGTGGCAATGCCCACAAACCCCCTCTTTAACCCAGTTGGTATTAGGAGCGGAGCAGGTGGCAATGCCCTCTGCGTATTGTAACCCAGCTGGCATTAGGAGCAATAACAATAAAGGAGCGGGTAGAGAACCGCCTGGGAGTATGAAGATTTAACAATCTGATAGAGTCAAATTTTCGTGCACTCAAAACTGTGTTATTCAAACTGAAATAACATATTTATAACAATTAATGCACATTGATCAAAACAGGTATTATCTAATTCAGCAATTTCTTTTACAGAAAGTTTGAACAAGAGTCCCCAACAAGAGGACCCTAGGGTGTGCTGGCAAAGCAAGATGTAACACAGGTAAGTCTTATTGTTAGTGCTAAGATCTGAAAGTAATTGTATTTTCTTTTCCTTTTCAGATGATGTAAAGAGAGAATGAGAATCCAAAGGCTGAAATCCCCAGACTCAAGCTGTGCCCGGAACTTAAGCCAGCAAAATGTCTTTCAGCTCTTTGTCCTTAAAGACTTCCTCAGGGGCAACCATTTGTGTCCTTGCAGAGTCTCATTTCATACATGCCAAACACAGCACCCAGTATGACATGGAGATTTCTCTTTCCACCCAAAATTGTTAAAAGATAGTATTCCATATGGACAGTTTTTGCGTCTTAAACGCAATTCCACACACACCCGTGATTATCAAAAGGAGAGCAAGCCTTTTTGCGGCAAGCCTTTTTGAACGGGATATCCAGCCACCACTGTGCTCCAATCTCAGGAGAGAGCCGACCACATCACTAGAGAGGATCTGTTTAAAGCTACAGACTGTGTGGTTGCTCCTCGTATTAGATGGGGGCTAGATTTCACCCCATTATCCCATAACATGAAAAGAATTATTAGGAGATATTGGTATATCATTCAGGACATTCCAGGGTGTGAAACATCTCCATCCATAGGCTTTAGAAAAACTAGGAGCCTTAAAGACCTACTAGTACACTCAGACCATTGGGTGGCAAAAGATCAATCATTTTCTACCACGGGACATTTTCCTTGCGGCAGATGCCGTGTTTGCAATCTTTCTCTGTCAGGAAAAAAGTGAGGGTTAATGGAGAGACCATTACGTTAAAATCTTTCTCTACCTGCCAGACAGAGGCAGTAGTTTACCTCATAATATGCCCCTGTAATAAACTCTATGTGGGCAATACTATTCATCCAGTTAAAGTGAGGATTCTGGAACATATTTCCAGAATTAGACATAGAGTAATTGATGCACCATTAGTGGAACACTTTGTGGGTCTTAAGCACAAGGAAACTGAGTTTAAGTACACAGTGCTTTTTGTAGCCCCTAGGGGCTCTGCACACAGAGCTTCACAATTGCTGCTGCAATGGGAGGCGAGGTGGATCCACCAGCTTCAAAGTATGCAACCTTCTGGACTCAACCATGAGTTTAATCTATCTTGTTTTCTATAATGGGACTGTGTTCTGGTAGAGGCTTGTCAGATCATGCTTTAGATGTTTGCATTGTTCTGCATGTGGTGATACGACCACATTTTTTGTTTGGGTTTCTGCCTCTATATATATTATAGCCCCATGTGGTGTCTGTTGGCATGCAAGGATGGAGGTTAGGCTTACCATTTCCTTCTTACAGCTGGCAAACTCTTGGGGATTTGATCTGCTTTTTAAAAGGATCTAGTCTAGTCACTGACACATCACTTACAGGTACAACCCAGAATTGACAATGGAAGCTCTAGGAATCACCATTGTCCCTTCTGGGTATTACATACATAATAACATTGGTAAAGTCACTGATGTTACACAAACAACCCTCTTGCTGGTTGCCAGTCTCGACCTGGCAACTCTAATGAGGGTTCAGGTACTGTAGTTCACCATTTCAACTGGGTTTTTATTTATTATAATTTATATTTCTCATATTTACTATATTATGACCATTTCCACATGGGTTACCTTTCCTGGGTTCAATCCAAAGCAGCTTGTTTTCTTGCTTCCCCACACCATAGTAGTGCATACAGGATTTCCCCAGCTTATCTCCTGTCTTTCGGATACATGCTTTGCTTCAAAGCTTTGGAAACAATCTCAGTAAAGCTTTGATAGCTATTGTGAGTTAGAAAAACAAAAATGATTTTCCTACCGCATTGCAGCCATTTCCCCTGACACTGTTCCCACAGAAGCCATTGTCTTCCACCACCACCTGGGCCTTTTTATTTTTAAAAAATAATCACTATAATATTGTTATATATTGATATATATGCTGATAGTGATACTGATGATATACTGTTGTAACAGTATGTGTAACAAGTTCTCTGATTCCCACTTTTTAAAAGTATCTGGTCCCTTCCCTTGTCAAGATATAAAGGCAAAGATATATTTTGCAATGGAAGGGGCTAGAGACTTCATTTTTTTAAAATGAATGCTGGGGAGTTCAGAAAACTTGTTACATTTATTGTTATACATAACAGTATGTTGATATAATCAAGTATTTTTTTAAAAAAATTACAAAATCAGTAGTGGCTCAGGAAGGGGCTATGTGCACTGCTGGAGGACTAGGGTGGGGAAACAGGTCAAGCCTGCCATATTAAAGACCTTTTGCTGCTGCACTTTATAAACACCTGCACCAGCCATAGGGAAACCAGACAAGCCCTTCCCTGTATGAAAAACACCTTTATTTAGATTCTACTCTTTGATCCCAAGGTTCTGAAAGCAGCTCACAACATTTTAAAATATGATGGTTGTTGTGGATTTTCCAGGCTGTATAGCCGTGCTCTTGGCATTCTAGTTCCTGACGTTTTGCCAGCATCTGTGACTGGCATCTTCAGAGGTGTAGACCAAAAGACAGAGATCTCTCAGTTTCCAGTGTTGTGGAAAATCCACAACAACCATCATTCTCTGGCTGTGAAAGCCTTGACAATATATTTTAAAATATGATTTTATATTTGGAGAGAGGCTGTGGCTCAATGGTAGAGTATCTGCTTGGCATGCACAAGGTTCCAGGTTCAACCTCCTCATCTCCAGTTAAAAGGTCCAGGGAGCAGCTGATGTGAAAGACCTTTCCTTGAGACTCTGAAGAGCTGCTACCAGCCAAAGTGGACAGTACTGGTCTTGATGGGGTCTGTTATAGACCACCAAGCCAAGCAATGGACTTGGATGAGAAACTCCTAGAACAAATTACAAAGTTCACAAAGAGACAGGACTAGAGATGGGCACGAACTGGAAAAAAACCGTATCATGCAGTTCATGGTTTGTCAAATTTCATGAACCATGAACTTTCATGAACCTGCCCCTGGTTTGTGAACCGGTTCATTTGGTTCATGAAAACATCACATCCAGGTCAAAAAATCTCACTTCCGGGCCAGCAGAAGGTCACTTTCGGGCCAACAGAAGTTCACTTCCGGGTCAGCAGAAGGTCTGCAGGAAGTCCATCCCCTGTTGCCTAGGAAACTGATTGACTGGCGTCAGGCTGTTTGCAGTGACAAACCAAAAAACGAACCAAACGAACCAGCCTAAAATTTCGTGGCAGTTCATCAGAAATGGGATCTGACGAACCGTAGTTCGCGAACCACAAACCGGCCTGGTTCGTGCTTAATTTTGGTTCGTATTTCAGTTCATGCCCATCTCTAGACAGGACACAGTGGTCATGGGAGATTTCAATTACACAGATATCTGTTGGAAGTCTAACTCAGCTAAAAATGAAAGGTTAAATAAATCCCTGAGTTGTTTTGCTGACAACTTCATTTTGCAGAAAGTGGAGAGGGAAGCAAGGGGTTCTCCTATCTTGCACTTGATTCTCACCAAAAGGGAAGGACTAGTTGATGAGGTGAAAGTAGTGGGTGCCCTGGGTAGCAGTGACCATGTAATTTTGGAATTTACAATCTTAGGGAAGGGAAAAGCTGTACATAGCCAGACGTATCGGTTGGACTTCAGGAAAGCAAATCTTAACAAACTGAATGTTATGCGGGATAGAATCCTACGGTCATAATTTTTTATGGAGAAGGGAATTCAAGAGGGGTGGGAGTTTCTTAAAGGTGAAATATTGAAGACACAATAACAAATGATTTTTATGAAAAAGAAAAAGGGGGGGAGCATAAAGAAGCCAAGGTGGCTCCATAAACAGCTTTCTAATGAACTGAGAAAAGGAGGATCTGGGTACTGACCCATCAGCTTGACGTCTATACCTGGAAAAGTTTTTACAACAAATCATCAGTCAGATCTTAGCATTTAGAAATGAGTCAGCATGGGTTTCTCAAGAACAAGTCATGTCAGACTAACTTTATCTCTTTTTTTGAGAAAGTTACTATCTTGCTGGATCAGGGGAATGTTGTAGAGTAGCTTATCTTGATAAGGTTCCACATAATATCCTTGTCAACAAGTTGGTACAATGTGGTTTGGATCCTATTACTGTTAGATGGATATGTTGACAGATCACACCCAAAGAGTTAAAAGCAAAGTTCTGCATTTAAGAAGGAAAAATCAGATGCATAATTATAGAATGGGGGAGACTTTTCTTGGCAGTAGTATATGCAAAAAGGATCTAGGGGTCTTAGTAGACCATACACTGAACACGAGTCAGCAGAGTGATGTGGTAGCTAAAAAGGTATATGTGATTTTGGGCTGTATCTACAGAAGCATAGTGCCCAGATCACACAAAGTGCTGGTATCGCTCTACCATTTGGTTAGAGTATTGTGTTCAGTTTTAGGCACCACAATTTCAGAAGGATATAGACAAGCTGGAACATGTCCAAAGGAGGGTAATGAAGATGGTGAGGGGTCTGGGGACCAAGTCCTATGAGGAAAGGTTGATGGAGCTCGGAATGTTTAGCTTGGAGAGGAGACGACTGAGAGGAGATATGATAACCATCTTCAAGTACTTGAAGGGCGGAGGATGGTGGATGGTGCCGAGTTGTTTTCCACTGTTCCAGAAGGTCGGATTAGAACCAATGGCTTGAAATTAAATCAAAAGAGTTTTTGGCTAAACATTAGGAAGAACTTCCTGACAGTTGGTGGTCCTTCAGTGGAACAGGCTTCCTTGGGAGGTGGCAGGCTAAAAATCTTTGGAAAATTTTCAGCAGAGGCTAGATAGCCATCTGATAACAATGCTCATTCTGTGAACCTAGGCAGATCATGAGAGGGAGGGCAGGAAGGGTTACATCAGTGCTTAGTTCTCGTGGCCCCTTCTTACATGCTCAGGGTAATGCCAATTGCCACCTTGGGGCCAGGTAGCAATTTTTCCCAGCCCAGTTTGGCTAGGAATCTTTGCAGTGTTTTGCCATCTTCTAGGCATGGAACAAGGGTCACTGGGTGTGGGGGGGGAGGGGGTAGTAGTTGAGAATATCCTACATTGCGCAGGGGGTGGACTATATTACTCTAGGGGTCCCTTCCAACTCTATGATTCCATGATTCTAATTGTTTGATTCAGTATTTTGCAAGTTCATATGTGTTCAAATTCTTGCTATCCTCACCATCAGTTTGTAATACCTTAGCTTTGAAACCTATCTCCCCAAATAAATGTGCCAAAAGCACAGATTGCTTCCATCATATTTCTGTCTGTGGGTTCAAAATAACATTTTCACTACACTATTGCAAGCCCTTTTTTGGACCCTTTGAGGTGTTGAAAACTGTGTTGTTCATGTGGTGAAGTACTTGGTAACTGCTATCATATGTACCAATTTTAAAAGGCCTCTTTAAGGCAACTCAAAAGTGGGTAATCAGCTGTCATCCAATTAATTTTAAAATTAGATAAAGCTCTGTAAGCTTGAATTATAAAACTTGTATGAACTGACAATACTGTAAGTACCCCCTGCTTTTCCCTCATCATGAAAGGTAGACAGTGGATGATTGAAAAAATATAATTACAATAATTACAAAAGCTTCTAGAATTTTTTTAATCTTGAAAAGTAGTTAGCTTCAAATTATCAGACAATGTATTGACAGTGCTACGTAAATTAAAATGAACCAAACAGCTTTATTACTATCTGCATTAACCACAGCAATAGCAGGATCCTGTGACCAGACTCTGCATATTGTTGAAAGCTAATAGACATGCAAAATCATGTCAGGGGTTTTTAAAGCAAATGTGTGATACCTTCTTTATATATATATATAGAAGAAGCACTGAAGATGGGACCTTGATAGACTGAATACCTGTCTAATTCAGAAAGAGTGAATTTTATTTGATTCAAATTGCAGCTACTATGATCAGCTAGAAGATTGTTAGCCACCCTAACCTTTAAACACATCCATAGCCATAAGATTTAAGTAAGCACCCTATTGAGATGAAGAAGGGATGTTACAAGGGGGGGGGGGAACCCTCTCCTTTAATACTGTGAATTCAGAACTTTTTAGAATGCAGAACACAAATGGGGTGAGAAAAATGGAACATGCCATTGTATTAGCTAGGTTATTTTTTCCTATCTTGAGAAATGAAGAACTTAAGTTCTATTTGTTTTTAATTTATAAGGCAAGGGGAGTTATGAGAATTTGCTTCATATTTCCAAGAACAGGTCTCAAGCCTCATTAAAGCAGGAATGTTCTTTCAGTGGTCTGTTCCCCCATATGGGATATCATGCTCAGTTAGATCAATAAAATATTACGTTGGCCTACTTTTAACATATAGAAACTGGATAAGGAACAGGAAACTTTCTGAAAGTTTCTGCTGATTGTCTGTTAACTCTACTATATGGAAAGAACCTGATTGATTTAAGAACGGGTATCAGATCTGAATACTGAAAATGGGAATAAATATATTAATAAAGTCCATAGTTAAAAACCAGCAGGTAGATCATAAAATCAGACTCAGCACTCCACGCTACAACTGTTATTTGTCTATATGTAAAATAACGTATAGGAAACTCCAACAACCAAAAGTTAATTAAATAAAAAAAAAGATTTAAGGTGCAGAAGTATCACATGATGGACTGAATCCAATGCCAAATTTTTGCATGAACTAGAGCTCTTGCACAATAAAAAGATCGGGATGGTTTCTTGCATCAAGTCATTAATTATATTCCCACTCCATGTTTTTGCTTGTGCAAAATCTTGCGCAACCAATTACATGATTTCAGGAAGTGAACCTAGCAGCTTCTGCATTCTCAGAATTGCTCCCCAAGGTACAATATGGGAGGAGGAAGAGATTGTTGCACCAGAACTTGCTGTGTATGTCATTGTGTGTATCAGCAAACTAGGGTGGTAATGGGAGAACTAAGTTAAGTAGATTTCTTTTTTCTATTTTTGCACATGAGCATCAACTAGGATCTCCCCTTTGCCTTTAATGCACACACACTACAGGGAATGCTAGTATTAGAATTGGGATTGGGACTACAGGAGATCTGAAGGCATGCATGGACCTCCATTATCATCATAATTACTACCCAGACACTACAGTACAAATCAGCCCTCCCGTGCTAAAATTGTATTCGGATGGGAATATGAAGCCACTTAATTTTGTTTTCAACTTTACCATCATGCTATAAGTTAGTTCAGCATTGTTATCATCATATTGAGGATGGGGGCTGGAGCTGAGTAAAAGTATATTGCCAAAAGTCTCTTGGTCTCTTTACTACATCAACTAACTAAAACCAAAAATCAGACTGAAAGTATAATTTGGAATGGAATATCAATTCTAAATAAGCCACTATAATATATCAATCAATACTTTATTGCTTCAGCACAGCCATAGCAAATAACAAAAGAAGTACAATATTATTAATACAAATTACTACATCATAAAATTTAAGCCGAAATTGACAAAACTCCATCAAGATCTTTAAATCCATAAAATCCATAACAGCATGTAGTATAATATAATACTATTAAAGGGAACTTATTAATACCCTCAAGTAAATTAAAACTTACTTTCATAGCCTTAACTGTATTTTGTTTACCGATGTTACAAACTTTGCCACTTGCATTGTAATCCGTTTATCCTTATCTGCCAGCAGCACCACCAATTTATCTTGCTCTGACCTCCCTGGCACCCGTTGCAGAATATTTCTAAGCACTATAAGTAAAGCAAAAGGAAAACCAAACAAAAACTGGAGGGAAAAGAAAAAAAATATTGAGAGAAAATTCAGGAACTCACAAGTTTGAAGGATAATAATCAAGATAGAACAAAAGACACTAAAAACCTGCCATCAAAAGCTATACATTCTTAAGGCAGTTTCATCAGTGTAGTAGCATGGGCAGCTAGCACATGGCTATACTTTCTTTCTGGAAAGGGGGTTAAGGAGGATACTTGTAATGTAGTTATTCCTCTTAAGAGTTTAAGAACCATCAAGACTCATAAATAACCCGATGTTTCCTGTTATAAGTGGTTGTCATTTAAAAAAAATCAGGTAGCTATAACATGGCAACAGGATGTTACATAAATGCGTAAAATTTAGCTCTTGAATTCAAATGATTAATTATGGGATATTAAACTAATACCTAAATGTTTTCTTTCCATATCAAAATTATAAATACCATTATTCTTTCTCTTAATAAAAAATTCTGTTCCCAAAGTGAAGGGTGCTGTTATAAAAAATGAAAAAATAGAGAAGAAAAACTTTCTTAAGGGGGTAGAACAGCTTTTAAAAAAAAATGTTATTGCTAAAATCACAGTCATGTCAGTTTCTTGTAGAGGTGAATAAATTTTCCCAAATCAGCTGAAATTCAGCTTCTTTTTTGCCCTACCTCAAGCCTCTCCCTATGTCCCAGTCTTGCAGTGGTGCAGCATCAACTTGGGGAGAAGATATCAGAAGTTCAAAATGGGCTTCTGTTGCTTAAGCCTCTTCCTCCTGTGTACCAAGGCAATAATTTGCATACTTTGGCCAGAGTTGTTTCTACTCCAGCCTTCCACTGACAGACCGACCCCAAGTGACCTGCTAAATGCAGGCATTTCATGTAAGACAACAGGGAAACTGTTGTTCTAAGGGCACAGACACTAGGGCACTGGCTCCAGGTACACCTGGCCAAGCCTAAGCTGCTCTTATTGGTGGGAGTGCCTCTGCTTGGGCTGTCCTCACCATTTAGGGAGCCCCCTCATCACACTCCTGGCCACTCTGGCCAGCAGAGGAGCAGGGAGTGGGGTGGGAGGTGGCACTGGACCATAAGCCACAGATACCAGCTCCCCAAGCAGGCCCTCAATGTGTGCTTGGCCATCCTGACAAGAGGCACCTGATCTTCCAGGTAACCACTGGCTGTCGCCATAGAGGCTGCGAGCCCTGTCATGCACTCATATCACCAGGACACAGCTTCCCTCCACTCACAGCAGTTCTGCAGCCACTCTCAATAACTTCCTGCATGGGGATATGTGAGCTGGCTGCATGCCCCATCCATGGACACCTAGCATGATCTCCTAGTATCCCATGTCCCCCTTGTCTATGGAGGTTGCTGGACCTGGTTATCAGCTTAATTGCCCCATGTCTTGGCAGCCCCAGCCTCATTTCCATCAGCCTCCACTCCATCCTTCTCCAAGAACATTGAGTCTGCTCACTATGTCAGATTTCCTGTGGCCACTGGTTCCAGGGACCCAGTGATGCCCTGCATCTGGAGGATGACCATCCCAGCCACAACAGCCCATCATGATAGGGTTAGAACATGAAGAAGCTCCACCATGCCAGCAGAGAATGTCAGCATGCAGGCACCTGGGGTGGGGGGACAAACTGAAGAGCTGTCATGTCTGTGCCCCACCCATGCCATTATTTGATGCTGACCTGTTTTTCTGAACCAATGTTTCATGCTATAACTTGATGTCATATTGCCAGTGCCATAACTGCTTTGCTTTCACAGGCTTATTGAAGGTGCAGGTGTCTAACGACTTTGGAAGCTCAGTGCTTCTGACCTTGTACACTGCTCGCTCCCACGAATTACTAGGTTTCAACTTTGATCTCCTGCTTTCTCAGTGTCTAGACTTGATAGAAATATGTGAAATGTTTTCAGGACAAGTTTGCGGCAAAAGTCCTGTTTTACTGATGGGAGGGGGGAGGAGTAAATGTGTTCGTTAAGAAGAATGGTTTTCCCACATGTTGTCATTCCTGTCAACCTGTTCTTACTGCTTAGTTGCTTACCTTGCTTCTGAGTAATTCTATGAACATATCTGCGGAAATGATCTGATTCCTGAATAAAACCTTTAACCAAGAGCCTGGATTCTTGCTATGATGGTACAGAGGTCTATCTGCCATAGCCTGTTATCCATAGCTGGACATTAGCACTAATTGTGCCTGAGGCCCCATGCCACACTTCTGAGACCTCTGTTACAGACTCTTCTGTCCTCTTCCTCCTCCAGCCGTATAGCCATTCACATGCTCCCCTGACCACCTGCCGCCCAAGTGACCTCCTTGCTCATGGCATCTGATGGTTCAGGAACACTGTCCCAATTGAATGACTTGCCTGCATGGGAGATGGGTGGGTGAGAGAGGTTGGCAAGAGGGATTAAGGCCAGCATTCTGGTCTCTCACCCCAACCCCAGGTTTAGGCATGGCCACAAAGTCATGCACTCTGTGCCACAGCCATCCACCATGATGGGTAGCATCACCACATAAATGATGGCCTCTGCCCTCGGCAGATGCTCCTCTACCACCCACTCGTATGGGATGCCTTGAGCCACGAAGAGATGCACATGCTTCTGATTCAGCACAAAAGAATCATTCCAGAACTTCAGAGTGGACATCTCCATCCAGGCAGTGTGGTCAGGGCAGATACCTACTTAGCTGCCATACACTAGAAGTCTCAGCAGAGCGTGGTGGCTGAGCTGCCCGAGTGACAGTGAGGGCCATACTGGCATGCTGCACCACTAAGCCATACAGCAGAACTTTCTTAGCCAGTTTAGTTTGGCAGCTGGTGGCCACCACCTTTGCCAGAGCTGCCTGCAGCCATGTCCCCCCCTACCCCCCAAAAATGTGGAGGTGAAGCCACATAGTGTGGGAACTCCTTGAGAGTGGAATGCTCCCTCCCTGCTAGACACAGAATGGAAAATAGAAACATATGCAGTGATATAAAGGGCTCAATCTTATGTGAACCAAACTGCCTTGGGAGGGTCCATGGGCTCAAGTGTGTGTGTGGGGGGGTGTATACAGTGAGGCAGATGGTCAATTGACCATCTAGCATGTGGTCTGTGACCACAGCTGATTGATTTGCTCCTGCTGCTGCCACTGCTCCATGGGCTTTGATCGTGCAAGGGAATGTGCCGCAGGGTTGCATGGCCCCCTTAACAGAGGAGTATGGAGCTCTAGCTCCCAGGCACCCTGACCCACATTTGTGCCTGGTCCTCTGCCCAAAGGAGGGGAGAGTATAGTCAAGGCAGACTGCAAACAGCCCTGTTATGGGCTGCAAGTTTCCTCCCCACTTGGTCTGAGGCTGCTCTATTGACTGTACTTGCCTAGGAGTCTCTCTGGTAGATATAGACTCTGTTGCCCAGAGGGCCATAGTAGGCATTCCTCTTCAACATGCTTCAGGCCTCAGTTGTGGAGGCCAGTATTTTTGGGGTGGTACAGTCTTGTGTGAGGGGAAGGCAGGACAGCTGCCTCCTCTGCTCCTTCTTACCTGTCACTGCATCCTTGCCCATCAAGTCAAGCCTTTTGGAGACAGGGTACCTGTTAGCGGTCTGTAATGAGAGAAATTGGCCAAACAGTCTGGACTCAGATCTCCCCAGGGTGTAAGTGTGAAGTCCTCACTCAGTTTTTTGAAGCACCCACACTGTGCTTTTCTCACCACAAAGGTACCTCATGCTTTAAATTGGTACAGCAGGAAGCTCTGAGACAGAGCCTCATTCCATGCCCCCTACTTACTCAGTTCAGGGGTATCCAAGCTGGGATTTATGTAGGGGGGGGGGGCTGTGATTGGGTGCTTGGCTGCCATTGGGTTGCAAAGGGATTGCTTGCAGCTTTAGTCAGCATCCTGTGCTCTTCTGGGCCATTGGGGTGGGGCCATGCGTGGGGAGTGGTTGACTTTTCCCTTTACATGGGTGTCTATGGGCTATGCTGTCTTTTTTCATAGCGTAAGTGTCCACCACTATTTGGGGGCATTGCCACACCTGGAGCAGCTTAGGAATCTGACTAACTCCCAGCCTGCCCCCCCCAACCTGCTCACTCCCATGTCAGTATAGGGATTTGTACCTGAGGTCCACTGGTCACTGGCTGCAGTGTGGCACCGCCAGCACTCCAACCTGGCAGGGAACCACCAGGGAGTTGCACTGGCATAACTCAGGCTTAGATAGACCTAAGTCAGCATAGGGCCTAGTTGGCTCCCTGAGCACTTTGCTCTGGGATTGCTCTGTATGAGACCTCGACAGTCTCTTGAGAGATGTTCTCTCCCAGCTACCATGCAAAACCTATCTGTTCTGAACTGATAGTTAAGGAGCCTTTTCTCTCTATTCTGCCATCCCATCTGGTTTCCTAAGCCACACATAGATCCCAACAGGTTATTAATTGTTCTGTACACACACTGAACAGGCATACAGGGAATGGGTGGCTGACAGAAAGGGGCATCTAGCTACCAAATTTTTCACTGTATCCCTGCAAAGTGCAAGGCAGCAGAAGTCTTGGGTAGTAAAATAGAAGCTGATCACTTCTGGGCTTCTCATCTCCAACTTAACTGTGAGAATTTGGAGGGTGGAAGACAAGAAGCCAACATTCAGCTTATCCCCTGCATAAGCCTCTGTTTTCTCACTTAAAAACAAAACAAAACAACAAAACTCTTCATATCTAATACTGGTTGCTAATAGATTATGCTCTGTGAAATGTTTCATTAAATGCTTATATGTCTGTCTCGAAGTCCTCTCTCAGTCAAGTCAGAGTCTCCAGATGGTGCTGAAAATCAAGCTCTCGCTCCAGTTCCTGAACATCTCTATGCAGTCAGCCTCTTCCTTCTCCCATCTCCAACTAGTGTTATGAGATAAGGGAAGCAACCCAGAATCCACAAGGTCTGAGCAAGTAATGGGCATTTTCATATTTTGGAGACTCAAGGGGAAGGACTAAAGAGGTGAAGAAACAGCAGAGAAGGGCCAGAGGCACTATGACATCATCAGCCCTACAAAGTAGTCAGTCAAAGATGGAACAGGCAGAGTTATACTTTACATCATCAGTTCAGCTCTCCTGCTCTGTGCACTCAACATTCCACTATCTCGGGAGATTTCTTGCTCAAACAGCCAATGTGTGCAACAACCAGCTGTGACCTACCCAAATTTGGGGGTGAGTGTTTGACTAAATGAGGCTAGGCTAGGATGCATAAGTCATTCCTATACAGCTTTATTTCATTTTAAAATATTCTTGCTTAGGAATTTCTGACTCTTCACTGCTGGATGTCAACTAGGGTTGCCCACCTCCAGGTGTTGGTTAGAGATCTCCCAGAATTACAACTGATCTCCAAGCCTCAGAGATCAGTTCACCAGGAGAAAATGGCTGCTTTGGAAGGTAGACTCAATGGAATTATACCTTGCTGAGGTTCTTCCCATTCCCCAACCCTACTTTCTCCAGGCTCCACCCCCAAAATCTCCAGGAATTTCCTGACATGGAGCTGGCAACCCTAATTTTAACCCACAAGGCCTAGAGCCCTGCCCCTGTCTCTGATAAACCCAGGGCATGAGGTCTAGTTCTGCAGGTGCTATTTTGCATCTAACACCTTCCTTGGAAGTATCTTCAGCATCAAGAAACTTATTCTGATAAACTTAGTGAAATGCTAAGTAAGATTCTATGCTAGATAATCAGGAGCAATCTTGGTGATTGTGGGGCCCTGTAGAAAAGTCAAGAATTGGATCCCCAGTACACTCCCCCCCCCCCCCGTCCCCTGGTACAGGGCTTGGGGCGTCTGCCTGGGTAGTCCTATTGCAAAGACTGCCAGTGCTGCTTGACCATCTAACTTCAATGTATGTGTCTATTTCTCCCTTAATTGCTGTCACTCCTTTCTATGTAGGAGAACATATGTTCTATGTAGAAGAGCATATAAATTGCTTTATACTGAGTCTCTCAAGATTAGCTTTCTCATATAATGCCATACAACAACCTTGTATAGGGAGACTGTGCCTTCAAGCAAATGCTCTATCTTTGTATTTCCTGCATTGATGTTCTGATTAAAAGTCTTATAAGAACCTATTCCTATAATTTATGCAAGTATACATGAGTGTGTACTTGTACATCTGGGACTTTTATTTTTAAAGAAAGGAGTGCAAATTTTATCTTTTCTGAGTCAGGTTCAACTTTGAAAAAACATATTTCCCTATCCTTTCCACTTTCTTTTTTATAAACATTGATTTTGCCCATAACACTTTTTTCTTTACTCTTTCTTAGACAAGAAGCTAGCAATTATTTTGACCAGAAATCAGTTACTTTATTTTTCAGGATTAATATAAATAATCTCGCTAGATCTCTATACACAAAAAGCTTTGGTTTCAAATTAGCTTTCCCCCAGTGACCTTTGTTTGGGGCCAATCCTACATACTAAGGTGAGCAGGTGTTTTATTAGAAAGCTGTGTTAATTGATTGTGATTTTATCTTGTATATTTTATCTTCTGTTGTGAGCCCCCTTGCAGGGAGGGCGGGATATAAATGACGACGACGACGACGACGACGACGACGACGACGACGACGACGATGATGATGATGATGATGACGACGACGACGGAATAAGGAATAAGGAAATAAAAATGGAGCTGCCATTTCACCCAGGAAGAGACCACCAGATAAACTGCCCTTTTCCATTTTGAGTAAATAAAATATCCTTTTGAGCTGACGACACATTATTATAAAGATCATAATAAGGTACTGTGATACTTTGTGCATTTTAACTAGTCTGGAATTGTGGCCTCTTTTTCTGCATATTGTACTTCCTGTGATTCATTTCATTTCATTTTTTTGCCCCAAGTCTCATCAGAGACCTAGGTGAGTTTAATCTTCTTGGAGGATATTTGGCCTTTATATAAATGCACAGATTATAAATGGAGCATTATGAAGCAATTCAGTTTTGCATGTAAGTGATCTTATTGCTTCACAGTTATGCTGTGCAATGACTTTATAATGAATGTCTAATATTTCAGGCCAATACCAAATGTTTTTGATTGCTTTTTCTGTTGCTATCTCAGCAGGAGTTTGATTATTTTCTTTATCTGTCCGTTTATTCTATTTTGCTGAAAGGCATTGACAGGAAGCCTTAAAAAGTTAGGACAAAACATTCAGCCACATGTTAGTTTATGAATGAGATTTTTTTCCCTTGAGCTTAGAAATATGTCTCGATTCAATACAGCTTCTTTCTGGCAGTCAAAAGTACAAAATGATAGGCAGCATCATATAATTATATACTCAAATGGAATAGTCTAGTGCAAAGCTACAAATACTAATAAAGATTAAATGTAAGTATAAAAATTACATTGCATAAAATAAATAACATGGTGCCTTTTAGGGCTAATGATGCACACTTTAAACAAAAAATTAAATGTGATTTTCAGCCTGCCACAAATCCTTGCAGAAGCACAACCAATCATGAAATGAGCATCCTGAGTGAAGAACGTTTTCCAAGAGAGAGACTAGATAGCTTAGGTGATTTGTCAAGTGGGCCAAAGACTGAAATGGATAGGTCACTAGTTTAAAAAGTACTTGGCTCAGAAATGACTTGAACTGGAACAAATGGTTATAGCAAACAACATCATCATCATCAACAACAACAACAACAATAAAAAGAAAAATTCCCATGGCATCTTAAAAGATGAATGAATGAGTTTTTTGTAGGATGGTGTTTTTTTATCTCATACATGATACACTTGGAAATCTAGTTTATATACATTGGGGGGGTGGGTAGGTGGGGGTGGATATTGGTATACTTCTTTTTGAAGTCCTGTTATCTGCCCAGAAGTTTTCAGAGTTAAAAATACAATCAAGGAAGCTGGGTGTTTTTTGTTACTCTACTGCACATTATTTGGAGATGAAGGTAGGTTCTACCTTCTATGGAAACTGTGACAATAATCTAATACCAGACCAGCTCTTTCTTTACCTCTGCACATTGCTGTTGGGTCAATACGGCTGCATTCAGAAGGCTGTAAAAAACATTATTACACACCTTGCCAAGTATCTCCAGTTTGGAATGACAGTGGAACCAGGAATTTTTCAGTGCTTCATGGAAACACTTGCAAATTAAAAAGCATGTCACTAGGCTACAATTGTACAGATGGCTGCTGTGTGCACATGAACAGACACATGAATCAGAATTAACTGAATCAGATACTTCGATCTATCAGCATCAGTCTTGTGTGCTCCAGTGGGCAGCATCTTTCCAGAGTCTCAGGTCAAGGTCCTTCACATCACCTCTTACACAATCCATTTACACTGGAGATGCCAAGGATTGCACTGGGACCTTCTACATGCAAAGTAGATGTTTTACCACTGAGACAATGGCCTTTCCCTGTTTCAAATGAATAGATGGTCTAAAGTATGGTTGGAAGGCACATGAAATAGGGACATTGTTAATACTTTGCTGGTCTGGGTCTGGTCAGTACCTGGGTAAGAGACTGACTGGGAACTGTATGCTTTTCTTTGGATCAATGTAGCAAAGTCAAAATATAAATATAGTAAAGACAAAAAATGCACAAACAGAGTTAGGCATGTCAGAAATCCCACTATCCCTCAAGATCCCAGGTGAATACATAGGGACACCTGGCTCACAGCAAGTAATGTTCAGTCTGCATAAAGTTGGAATCGCACATGAGGGATTCATAATCTTTATTCAGATCAAGAGAACCCAGCATCAGGACTGGTGCGAGTACTACTGAATCCTCCTTGGGTCCTGCTGTTACCAGGGAGCTGCCATCTCTGGAGCTTTCCAGACAGATGTGTCTGCCCCTGGTTGATTTCCCTGTGGTTTTCTTGCAGTCCTCTAATCTTCCCCATCACTGGCCCAGGAGTCTTTCTGAGCCTCCCTGTGGGTGGAAGTGATTTCTGCCCTGTTGATGGTATTGTCATGCCCCTTCCACCCAGCTGTGTTTACATTGGGGGGAGGGGTGACAGAGGCACAGGGCCAATGGTAGATGCTTGTGGACAATTTCCTGCTCATATCAGACTATGAATGTAGTAAATAAATCATGAATCATCAGTAAGATTAAACAAAACTACCAGCATAGTTGGGAATCATGTTTAATTCACACCATTTTTATTTGGGCGTCTGTCACTATGAAGCTCAATATTACTTCATCCATTCTGATTCTTGCGGAAATCAAGTTTTCAATCCAATACCTTTTTTGAATTCTCAAATTAGTACCAACTTTATTACCACAGTATACTACATATTTCCATCCCTGTGTAGTCTGCAATCTTCTGATCATCTGGTCAACTCAAGAAGCTCATTTGGTGGGTACACAAGAGAGGTATTATAAATAATAAACAACCCCCACCCAAATAAATAAATAGCTGGTCATAGTCAAGAATAGGAAGGGTTTTTAGGGGACCTTATTAGTATGGCCTAGAATGGATCCTCTTTTTGTTTGCTCTTCTCTGCTATCTTGAGGAAAGTTGGCATAAAATAGAGACTGGTTAGTCAATGTTAGAATTATCAGGATTAGTATGGAATGTGTCTTGTGTTGTTTTAGACTGACAAGCAACCTGAGACATTTAAGGAAAAAGAGGCACCCAAACGAGATATTCCTGGCTGAAATGTACCAGGGTTTTGGAGAGCGGCAATTCCTCAGTGCTGCTTCAAGAGCATTGGTAGGATATAAATAATTTAAATGTATAATCTATATCTGCATGTAAAGAGTGTGTTCAAAAGGCTGTGAAATGCAAGAGGAATAGGCTCTGGAAAATATTTGCAATATGTGAGTTGTTGGCTTTCTTTTGTCTTTAAATTGGTAGTAGAATAATGAGGAAAATAGTTTTTTGACAGGCCTTACTAATGGTTTGGCTAATATTGTGTTACATGGTCATGAACAAGGAACCAATTTTTGATGATCAGTTCAATTGCCCATTGACCAGTTCATTGCTGTTTAACAGACTGCTTCGCTATAGTCTTTCCTAACAGTGAAGTACAGTGGAAGTGACTTTTCCAGCAGTCACTGGCTCCATTTTTCCTGCTGTACCACCCAATGGTTTTTGAAGGATTTTTTTAAAAAAAATAGTGATTGTTATTGCACAGTTATGATCTAACATTCTTTACAAATTCTGTTTTTTGTTTTCAAAATCTCAACAATACAAATAACTTTTACAAGAATAGGTATCTATAAACAATTATTACATTTAGTATATGTTTTCCAAATTATTATACATTCATACAATCATAAATAACATGAATTTACAATTCATATCGAATCATATAGCAATGATTATATCTTACTGTATTGAATATCCATCCTGTTATGTGTTATTGTATCTGAGCATATGGAAGTGGATGTGTATAACTAGTAGTGGAGATACAAAGGAATTATACATTCCAATTTACCACAGATGTAGATCTTTAAGTCTTTGGGGGATTTCTTGTTGTTTCATTAGGTATTCTAAGATTGGGTACCAGCTAGGTATAAATTTTCTTGATGTCACCTAGGGGTCTATACATGAGAGATTGTCTGTAACGGCAGCCATAGTATAATTGTCCCATAATTTTTTATGCCATAGAGAAAGATCTGGAGCATTTACATTTTTCCAGCCGGTGGCAAATTGCTGCTTTGGCAGCTGATAACAGGATCGATGTAGTCCGTATCTTAATCTGTGTACCTCCTGTTAATGCCTATGTGTTTAGGAGCAAGATCTCCTCTGTGTTTTGATTTCGTTTAGAACTCTTTCCCAGAATGTTGCTACTTTGGGACAGTATAGCCAGCAGTGAAGGTAATCTCCTATTTTACCACATTGCTTCAAGCAAGCCAGACTGGCAACTGGCATGACATGGGTTAATTTTTGAGGTGTCATTCTTGTAAACTTTCAGTTACAATAAGAGAATTAAATGGGGGAAGGTTTCAAATCCAGTCAGCTTCTGTCAATTGTGTGTCAGCATGCTTGGTATGTGAGCATACGTGTTTTATTCAAGTCAGATAGTACATTATAAATGGCTGAAATAAGGTGTTTTTTCAAATCCTGTGCTTTCTTTATTACTACCTCAAAGTCTGTTAGAGGTTGCCTAAGAATGTTTTGCAAATCTATTTGACAGCACATATGCGTTACCTGAAAATATTGAAACCATGGGATTGATGAACCTAATTTGTCTTCTAATTGTGTCTTGTACATTAACTTTTTATTGATTGTGACATCCTGAAATAGCAGGATCTTGGCCCTTCTCCATTCTTAGAAGGAGTTATTGCCCAACCCTGGTGGAAACCCGTGCTGATTTAGAAAGGTGTGTAATCTGGATTTGTTTGGTAGTAATTTTGTTCTAAGTTTATGACCTCCAGTATTGGGGTTAGAAATGGATTTGATTGTATTTTATTGGGTCTGTTGGCTGTTCTTTGCCATACAGCTTCACGTACTTCATAGTGTGCAGTATATTCAAGTTGTAGTGCAACCCATTCTGGCTGATGGTTTAGTTCCAGTAATTTAACTGCATTTGAAAAGCGAATGGCTTTATAATATTTGATCACATTAGAAAATCCTAGCCCTCCCCATTTAGAGCTCCATTGTAGTGTGTCAGTATTAACTCTGTTTCTTGTAGCACCATAAGAAATCTAAAAAGAGTTTTTGCCAATTCTTCAATGTTTTAAGAGGTATCTTTATGGGTATAGCTCGAAACAGAAAAATAAGTTTTAGAAGCATGAACATTTTAATCATGTGCAACCTATCTAACCATGCTTTCTTTTATGCCATCTGTTTAATAGGTGTTGTATGTCTTTCATAAATTTATCATGATTAAGCTTTTGAATATCACTAAGTTTTTTGGGGTATTTCTATGCCCAGATATTGTATAGAAGTCATGGTCCATCTATAGACTGTTGTACTCTATTTCCTAAATCTGATCTCCCTTTAAACTGGCATCAGTGACAATTTTTCTAAGTTCATTTGTAGGCCTGATATTTCTCCTATTTCCTTCAGGGCCTGTTGTATGTGTGTAACCCCAGAGTCAAGAGGACCAGGTTCACTGTTTATCAATTCAAAATATAAATGCAATTTATTTAAACACAACTATGAAACATTCCCAAAGTTATTAATACTGTATCAGTAACCAGTGACCCCAGAGTACAGTCCTACTCACAATCCCTGGGTAAAGTGTGCAGACAGTTCTGTAGATTTGGCCAGAGGGTTTGCATGGAACAGCGTCCCAAATATCTAGCAGGCCTTGCCATAGCAGGACTCTTCTTGTGAAGATGCTGTCTGAATCCTGGGGCTTGCTTGTTGCCCTAGGAGCAGTTCCCCTTTTCTCCTAGCAAGATGAAGTGGGGCAGCTCTGTGCTAGGGTGCAGGTCTCAAGCAGCCAATGAGTTCAGCTGCCAGCAATTCCTGCTCTTGCTTCTTCAGCTCTTCCCAGCTACTGCAGTTCTTCCAGGGAGAAGAGTTCAGATCGTCCAGCCAGTAGTTTCCGCTCTGTGATGATCTTAGCTCCAAAGCTTGGAAACAAGCTTTGCCTTCCAAACAGCAGCAGCAGCAGCTCTTCTCACCTTTAGTATTTCCAGCTAGCCTAGTTCTGTATAACACCACTCCTCTTAGTCATGGTAACCTCTTCTTTATATACATGCCCTATGGGCCTTTGCTAAACATGCAAATTAAACAACCCTAGGTACAGTTCAGTTATCTGTTAGTCTGGTCTATGTATCCGCAGTCTATTAATCAGGCCTAGGTCCTAGGCCCCAAAACCTTTTTCCAGTACAGGCTTACATGTGTCTAATTGTAGAAGATAGGTGTGACACAAACAGTAACATGTTGTCTGCAAACATTGAGACTTTATGGTTGTTGTGGGTTTTCCGGGGTGTATTGCCGTTGTCTTGGCATTGTAGTTCCTGATGTTTCGCCAGCAGCTGTGGCTGGCATCTTCAGAGGTGTAGCACCAAAAGACAGAGATCTCTCAGTGTCTCTGTCTTTTGGTGCTACACCTCTGAAGATGCCAGCCACAGCTGCTGGCGAAACGTCAGGAACTACAATGCCAAGACAACGGCAATACAGCCCGGAAAACCCACAACAACCATCGTTCTCCGGCCGTGAAAGCCTTCGACAATACATTGAGACTTTATACTCCTCTCAGATTTGTATTCTTCTAATCGCCTTTGTTGTCCTTATTCTCGCAGCACGAGGGTCCAGTGCTATCACAAATAGAAAGGGGACAAGGGACACCCCTGTCTTGGCCCTCTCTTGAATTTTTCTGATGTTGTATTGCTTATTCTCAGATTTGCTGTTGGAGTGGTATTAATTGCCCCTAAGAATTTCCCCCCAAATCCCATTTTCCTAAAAACAGCTGTCAGTTATGAAATTTCAACTGAATCAAAGGCTTTCTGGATATCTAAAAACAGAATAGCTCCCTTCTGTTTAGTCTGAGTGCAATGATGTTAAGAACTTTATGTGTATTGTCTGTAATGTCCCATCCAGGCATAAAGCCGGCTTGATCTTGGTCTATGTATTGCGTAATAAATGAAGCTAATTTCTTAGCTAGAATGGACATGAAAATTTTAAAATCCATATTGAGAAGTGAGATTGGTCTGTAGGATGTTGCTTCAGTGGTATCTTTACCTGGTTTTGGCAGTACTATTACTGCAGCCTGAGCCCACAAAGGTGGCATGACTCCTGCATTTAGTATGTAGTTTCAGGCCTTTGCTAATTGTTGGGCTAATACTGTGGAATATTTTTTATAATATTCTGATGGAAAAACATCTAGTCCTGGGGCTTTGTTAGATTTTAGGTTTTTGATGGCCTCTCTAACCTCCTGTGTTGAGATGGGGTTTTCCATTATGGCTTTATGTTCCTCTGATAGTATCTTTGTTATGGGATGTTTCAGAAAGTAATTTTCAATGTTAGTAGGTGGAATCTCTTTGGAACTATCCATTTTATGATCGATGAGTTCTCCTCCTAATATTATCTCTCCATTCTTAAATGTTTCTAGTTTTTGAAATATTTCCTCGATGAAGAGAATCTGGTCCTAGTTAGGCGTGTTTATTGTCACCAATGTGATTAGGGTTGTCTCAATTAGCCCATTTAGAAATAGGTATCTTCCCATTGGGTCTGCTAAAACCTTGGAAGGTTTGAAGCTCAATTTTTTAACTACCAAAATAGCTGTTCCCTTGATGGGGAATTTCCTGCCGCTTGAAATTGGTGTTCAAATGTATTAGTTTTAAATAGATGTTCCCCAGATGTTTTTATGTGAGTTTCTTGTAGAAAAAGTATGTCTGGATTTATTCTTACTTTTCTCTTAACTCCATTTTTTAATCCACAGACATTATAAGAGACACAAGAGATCCCCTCTGCCGTTGTCTGTTATCGTGCCTTGTGATAATGAATCATTCAGTTTTGTGTGGAAATTAATCAAATTAGCTATCTGAGTAGGTGTCTGGTATAACTTACTTCCCAATGTATCTCTCTGTTATGTAGTATGATGTTTTTATACTGATAAAGTTTGAGTTCCTAGCCAGATGGATACATAATTCCAGGTTCTCTACTGAGTTCTAATATCTGTGATTAGAGGTGAGCACAGACTGGAAAACCCCCACGGATCATCGGCCCATGGTCCATCATGTTTCATGGACCACAGACCGTGAACTTTCCATGGACCTGCCCTGTTCATGGACCGGTTTGTCAGTCTGTGATCTGTCACTTCCAGGGGCCCTAGGACCACCTTCTTTACACTCAGAGATGCTAAACTCGCAGTGAGGCTTCAGCAGGCTCTCCTTTAGCCACCCTTCAAGTTTGGCCAAGATTGCATTTCAGAGGTCCAAGCTACAGACCCCCAAAGTGGCCACCCCCAGGAAACTTGCAGTAGACACTAGGAGTTGCAAATGCCAATTGACTTGAATTGGCTTGCAGCACCAAAAAGTTGCAATGAAGCAAAATCAAACAAAAGGGTGGGGGAATAGCCCCCTTATTCACCACACAGACACCTTCCCCGCCATTGCCTAGGGAATTAATTCTTGCTCCTTGCTCATTTAGAGAAGAATGGGAGCTCTCTAGTTGGCAGCCAGAGCTGCCTATCAAGTTTTAAAGGGCTAGGATTGGTGTGTTTCCAGGGCTGCAGAACGTCCCTCCACTTCATTGCCTAGGGAATTCTTGCTCCGTCCTGGCATAGAGAAGAATGGGAGCTCTATGGTTGGCAGCCAGAGCTGCCTATCAAATTTTTAAGGGCTAAGATTGGTGTGTTCCCAGGGCTGCAGAATGTCCCTCCCCTCCATTGCCTAGGAAATTAATTCTTGCTCCTTCCTTGCATGGAGAAGAATGGGAGCTCTCTGGTTGGTAGTCAGAGCTGTCTATCAGGTTTTTGAGGGCTAGGATTGGTGTGTTCCCAGGGCTGCCTCTGTTGCCTAGGGAATTATTTAATGTTCCTTCCTCGCATAGAGAAGAATGGGAGCTCTCTGGTTGGCAGCCAGAGCTGCCTATCAAGGTTTTGAGGGCTAGGATTGGTGTGTTCCAAGGTCTGCAGAAGGTCTGCGAATGTCCATTCCATTGCCTAGGGAATTGATAGATCATTGCCAGGATGTCTGGACTCATGGACTATGGACCGATGGACCAGCCCAAATGGACCAAAGTTTATGAAAAATGTAAGTCCCACAAACTGCATGTTCGTGAACCACAAACCTGGGCTGGACTGTGTCAAATTTAGGTCCGTTTTGCAGACTGTGCCACCTCTATCTGTGATATATTTGTAATTTGGACTATTTATGAGATGTGTAAAAGGTTACATAATGGTTCCACCTAGTGGTTTAATAATACAGTAGCAAATGAATACTTGTATCTTCCTCTCTTTCCCACTTTTTTTTTGTAACAGCCTCAAGATTCTGTCAGTTATATATTCAGTTGTTTGTGAAAATCTAAGTAATTAACAAATTTTTATATCCTAACAATCAAATGAACATTTTCATGTACTTAAATCAAATTAGAAGTGAATCCCTTACCCTACCCTCCCCCTCCCCCTTATAGAAATTTGACCTGTTTCTTTACTGTATGTTAGTTTTACCTCGCACTTATTACACAATTCATTAATTATACCTTGCTGAGTTTTAAATCAGTAGAGATCTGAGCATATATATTTAGTTGCTAATCAGAGCCCCAATTTAAAATTATGTCACACAGGTTTTTTTCCTTTTAGCATCTATCCCATCTCCCCCCCTTACACCTACTTTCTAGCTATACTCTAAATATCAACTACTACACTATCTGTTAAGTTGTGATTTATACAACGTTTATATCCATGATTTGCAATAATTTCATTAAGTAATAAAAAGAAACATCTCCCTCTTCCCCCTCCCCTGATCCCCATGTAGTTAACTTTTATAATACATAACAATCAACTTTTATAACACTAATTCTTCCCTAATTTATATCAACACCAATAGCAAATAAATTTATATTCAGATGTATGTTATGAATTTTAAGATTCAACCACTGTCCCTAAGATGAGTTCTCAGAAAGAGAATGGGTTGGTTGTACACCTGTATTCCCTACTTTTTAAAAGGTGAATCTCTTTACTAAGAGAGAGCTGAAAGCACCAGATGACAACCTGCTCCCCACCCCCACCCCCAATGTGGATGTTCTGTTAAGAAAAATTCTGCAATAATATTTTCATTTCTTTACTTTGATTTTTGCCACCTCTGATTTATCAGGTAAGTTTACCACAGACTTGATTTTCTTCCTGGTTAAGCCATCTGTGGAGTGGTTGTTCTGATAATTATTTTGCCGCCTTTTTGATGAAAGAGTTCTGTGTATTTCCCTCTTGTTTCCTTTGCATTCTATTTCTGATGGAACAGGCATGCCAAGCTGTTGTATCATGTGAAGTCCAGACTGTCACCCAAAATACCTCTCTATGTAGCACTTGGATCTTGACTGCTACTACCCACTTGTAACATTGATTATCTTCATGGAGTTGTATAGTGATAGGTTTTAAATCTCTTCTGCGCTGTACTGCTTCTTGAGGTAAATCTGGGTAGATTTCTATTTCGTGTCCTCTATACGATAAGTGCCCCCATTTTGGGGCTTCCACCAGTATTTGTTGCTTCAGATTAAAGTCTCTCAGTTGAATTATAATGTCCTCAGTTCTGTTCTTCGTAGATTTATATAAGAGCCAACCCATAGCTTTAAGCACCATTGCATCTCCATTTTTCCCAGTGTGTATTTGGGTGCTGAGCCATTCATCTATTATTTTTGCCATATCTTTGTTTTCTTCCATTTGTTCTGGAAATCTTTGGATTTCTTCTTGAGAATATTCTTCTACTGATCTGGAAGGTATGTTATTTGATCTTGAAGTGTTGTAGGCTTCCCCACCCCCAAATTCTTTTGGTATTTGATTTCAGCAGATAGTCTGATTTATTTGTAGATTTGAGGAGATGAGGAGAGGAGCTCAGATTTTCAGCTGCCATCATGCTTGGTGCCAAGCCACGGCCTCCATGATCTAACATTCTAAGAATGTATTGCTGTGATCACTGAAGTCTAAGCTTTTACTAAAAAAAAAAGTCTTTAGCTCCTTCCATTGTGAAGTTATAAGCGAAAAGGTGCATTTCCTCGAAACGGAAGGCTATAATGACTCACTAAAAAAAAAGAAAGCTGGGATTTCAGCAATTGTAGCAATACATCATTAGAATGTTAAATTGCAATAGCACAATAGCAATCACCAATTAAAAACAAAGCCTTCAAAAGCTTTCCGGTGATATAGCAGGAGAAAAATGCAGGGAAAATTGTAGCTCATTGTGTAGATATAGCTGTAGAAAATTAAATCAGTGACAAATAAATGCTGTGTTTTAGAAAGAATCACACCCTTCAGTGCTCATCTAAGTAGGCTTTAGTTAATGACTGCCAATCTGCTTGGATCGACATCACTTTGCACATGTGGAGTTCTGAAAAATCCCAATGGCAAATTGTTCAGCAGACATACAAGTCATTAGCTGGCCATTAATCAAAATGGGTGATCAGCTCACATCTGATCATGTTATTCAAACATGGTAAATTCAACTGTCAAACAAACTCAACATAAAATTTGCAGCATCCCCACCTTTAGGTTCTTTCCTTGTCTCACAGCTAAGGACTAATTGAGCCAATTACTCTAACTTCTATGGATATACTTGCTCTGTGAATGAAAATAAAGAAGAAAAACATCAGTAACTTTTGCTTTCATTAGTATGTCACGTCACATCATGTCACGTCACGTTATGTATAGTCTGCCTTTCTCACTGAGACTGGAGGTCAATTACACAGTGTAACTCTAATGATCAACAGCAGGGGCATTCAAAAAAACAATACAATAGGGTATAGATTGCAAAAATTTGAAACAAACAGAAATCTGACAAAAAGATAACACAAATATAAACAGTTTGGCATGACATATTAAATGATGTGGAAATGACCCAATAGGAACATATTTACAGAACATACAGCACACAGTGGTATAGTCTATAGACCATATCCTTTATCAAAGCACATCTTTGAAACATTTCCTTACACCACAGCCTGTATAAGAAAGCCATTCTGTTAAAAAACATTATTTTTAAAAGTCAGATCTCTGCTTAGACTTTCTGCCCAACAATGAAAGCCAAACACAGCCTTACAAATCTAATTCAATGAATTCTTTTTCATTCAGAGCATCCCAAGTCTTTTGAGAGCTGATTATAACATAAAATGAAAAGGAAAGCTGAAGGCTAAATTTAAGAGTGGAAAGTGTCTGCTGTCTCAGGAAGTAGAAAGCTCTAAATTAGACCATGTGCAACAGTATAAAAATTAATTCATTAAAGCTCTCCAAAAAGGAAGTACTTCTCTCTGCTGCTACTTCTAGAGGACATAATTTATTCTTGAGCTTTTGAAAAGATCTGTGCCTGTTTAGCACAAATATGGCTTTCAAATAGAACTTTTTTACTGCTGATAAAGTTTTCCAATTGATCTGACTTTTACCAGAATGTTATGTTCTTGGCCAGCTGCCAAAATAGAAGGATACAAAAACATTTTAAAAATTCTATCAGAGCCGTTTGTAGTGAGAAGAGAGATTCATGCATTAGCACCAATGCAAATGGGGTACAGGACATTGTAATGAGGATAAGGGATCTCAACTGATCAGGGTATGGTAGCAGGAATCTATTTGCTTACCTGCATCCACACCCCAGCAGGTGTAGGCATATTATCAAGCTCTGTCAGGATACTAATTATCAACCACTTCATTGGATTTGAGTGAAGAGAAGGGCCAAAGCCAGTGCCATGGGGACAAAGCTGGCCCTTTCCCCTCTCGCCAGCAGCAGGTGGTGGGACAAGCAGGGGATGCAATGGGGCCAACTTTTGCCCTTCCTTTGCCATGTCTTGAGGGATGGCAGTCATCTGGGAGTTCTGGTTATTGGCTTAGGACAGAATGTCCTTCAGAGAAGGATCTGGAGGGATGCTCTTAAGCTTGCCTGCATCAGGGAGGCCAGATGTAAGGCCAACATGGAAATATGGGCTATGGGAGGGACTTATATCCACCACTCTTCAACTAGACATGATATGCCACACCTGTACGGGAATGATGAATTTCACCTTTCTGAGGAAGTGTGTGACATTTCTTCGGCTCATCTCCATCAAGGCCTGTGTGACCTTATAGTCAGCAGGTGGGACAAGTGTTGTTAAGATAGGCTAACCCGCTTGTGTGGCAAGAATGGAGCAGGTTGCTCAGGCTAGGTAGGGTTAAGCAGAAAACATCCAGCAGCATCATGGTGACTAGGGAGGGGGGAGTTTCTGGAACAAGTCATTGCATGCTGGGCAGTGGGATGGCACTGTGAAGAAATGCATGGATGCTGAATGGCATCTCATAAACCTAGAAGGTGCCTAGTAGCCCATCAAGGGAGGCAGATGAAACAGGCACCCCTTGAAATGGAAGGGCTAGACAGGCTGGGATAACTAAGACTAGTGAAAACTGCCTGCTGAGTTTGAAGCCAGGGTGGATGACCCAGGTGTGCACGTGGAGCAATTGCCTAGCACAGCCCTCTCTCAAAAGGAGAAGCTTATTTAGTCACTGATGTAGGTGAGCCTTTTAAGTAAATTCAAATAAAATTTAATTGAATAAACAAAACCAGTTGAACCCACAAACACTATCTGGTCTCCTAAATTTTCTTGTGTCATATTTGGAAGGTGCCAGAGCAATGAGTGCTTGTAGAAATTATTTTACATAACAATTTTACATACACACACATACTAGAGCATTACATGGTGACACTGCTGCATTTTAAGGGCCATACACAGCACTGTGAGATACTGGGTTAACACTGTAGATTGTTTTATATAGATTTTTTTCTACTACATATTTTGAGGAAAACCTTGCCTTAACACATTTCTCTCACTTCAAAAGGGGAAATAATCATGAGGTTTTTTCTGTGCTTCCCCAAATGTCTCAATTGTACCACTGAGACTTTTTCTCCTGAGCCTTTTTCACATTCTACATTCTGAGTGGGAAAAAATAGCCTTTAGAAGCATTTCACACATTCTCCCAAAAAAGAACCTATGAACTATGTTTTATTGCTACCCAAATTTTCCCAGTTTTTCAATTAGTGGGGAAAACCCTCTGAAAAATAGCATGTAATTTTGTTTGCAATCAACAATCTAAATGCTATATGCTATGTGTTCAGTCCACCTTGTCAATCACCCTTCTTTTACCATTCACTACTTAGGTGGTTAATTAGATCAAAAGTTTCCCCAGTTCCAGGGGTTCTACATTGTGTCTTTTTCTCTTGACAATTGCCAGCATGAGAAAAATGGTGGAGCAGAAGGTGGTGGCAGCAGTGAAGGAAGAAGTCTCCCATTGCCTGGGAAATCAGTACATTTAATGAGAAACAATACTGCTGAAGTAGGCAAGGCAAGGTTCAAAACCAAATTGGGGCAGGGGAAAATTCAGGAATTATTCAAGAAATCCAGGTAAAGGTAAAGGTAAAGGTAAAGGTAAAGGTAAAGGTAAAGGTAAAGGTAAAGGTAAAGGTAGTCCCCTGTGCAAGCACCGAGTCATTACTGACCCATGGGGGGATGTCGCATCATGAGTCACAACATTTTCCTGGCAGACATTTTATGGGGTGGTTTGCCATTGCCTTCCCCAGTCATCTACACTTTACCCCCAGGAAACTGGGTACTCATTTTACTGACCTCAGAAGGATGGAAGGCTGAGTCAGCCTTGAGCCGGCTACCTGAACCTGGCTTCTGCCAGGATCAAACTCAGGTCATGAGCAGAGCTTGGGCTGCACTACTGCAGCTTACCACTCTGCACCATGGGGCTCCTGCACCACGGGGCTCTTAAGAAATCCAGAATCATCCTGAAAAGACATTTTTGCCTGATTTTTGATTTTGGGATTTCTGAATGCAACCCGCTACACCCTTACATAGGACTCACTTCCAGGGGCATATTAGGTCTGAGATTTAACCAAACAGGGGAACTTTCTCCATCTCACCCGACCTCCTAGCCCTATCACTAAGGAAAAAAATATGCACTCTTCAATACTGGAAATTATGCTCTAACTTCTTCTTTTCTTTAATATACCCTCCATTGTGTCCCATATTCCCCATACCTTTCCTCCCCATTGCTCTGAAACAATTCCTGATTTCCTTTCTGTTTTGTCTTCAATATACACAATTGCAATTAATCAAAGTTAATGTTTTAAGAACAACAGTCTCTTTCTCTTCTGGGAAAACTGCCACATCAGTCTGTAATCTGTGTTTACAAAGACCCAAGTCTCAAACACTGAGGTACATGTGTGAATGGTATTTCCTCCTATTTCCTGAGTAACAATTGTTGGATTCAGCTTTTAATAACTGACATTCGTTTTCCTGCATTTTATACATGTGTAAATTAAAAAAATCAAACATTTTCCTTTTAATAAGGAATAAATAGTTTGTAATTTGATATTAAAAATGGCAATATTCAGAAACCAGAGGGAAAACATTTCAGTCTACCAGGCCCCATCATTACTGATCTAAAACTCACCATTCTCCAGCAAAATAACTTTAAAGCAAGACTAGGATTCCCCAGCTGTTACAGGTGTTAATCAGGTTATCAGACCAAGAGAAACTACAATATCACCACTTAGTACTCTCATGAATGGTCTCTGTACTTTTCTTGATTACATTTTTCACATAAAAGAATTTTACTTAATTATATCTCATCTGGCACTTCATGTATTTCATAGCACTTTGCCCCTGCTGTTTACATCTTATAACTCAATTTACTAGTCAAGCAGAGGAAATGGTGGTTGCTAGACAACATCAGGATGCAGCACCTAAGTATATAGTCCCATTAAAGTCAAGTTACTCAGAAAGAACACTACCTTTCTCTTTTAGATATACACGTGGAAGATGTGGACCCAATAGTGAATCTTCATTTATGCCATGTTTGCCTTTTATTTGCCCTCCTTTACTCTGTGGCAAGGCTGTGGCCTGTCAAGGCATATTCCCAGCTAGCTGTAATGCACAGCTGAGCCCAGATAAGTTTGTATGTGTCTATGTATGTATATATGTATTGTGTGTGTGTGCGCGCGCGCGTGTGTGTATGTATTGAAAACACTTTTGGCTACCTTTCTATTTTGCTGGAACTCAAGGTAACTGTGTATAAATAAAGTAGCAGTCATAAAATGAATCGAATACAGTTTAAGACTCATGACTGGGTTGTATGCTATTATTGTGTGGTCTATGACCGTAATAAAGATTGACTGACAGTTTAAGACTGCCAATGAACAAAAACAAAGTATTTAAGAAGTATCATGAACAGACAGACTACCTGGGAGTTTGTTCTTATTGCATAGAGATGAGCCTCTGTAATATACTTTCAGTCCCTTTGGCCCTTCAGACTTTGCTGTCATTGTCAGAACTGTGCCATGGATGCTGTAGCACTTGTTCCTGGAGCTCAACCACCTCTGTCAGGAGAACCGAAGGAATGTTGTAAGGCTTTTCTTTGCTTTTGTTGTATTTTGTAATGACCACCTTGCCTATGACACCTAAGTAATCTTTAATAGAGATGGACACAAACCAGAAAAAAAACTAACCATGAGGTTCATGGTTCATCACATTTCACAAACCATGAACCACGAACTTTCACGAACCTGCCCCGGTTCATGAACCAGTTCATTTTTGGTTTGTGAAAATGTCACTTCCGGGCCCGCAAATCACCACTTCTGGGTCAGCAGAAAGTCTGCAGAAAGTCCAAACCCTGTTGCCTAGGAAACTGATTGATTGGCACCAGGCTGTCTGCAGTGACGAACCAAAAAACGAACCAAACGAACTGCCCTAAAGTTCATGGCAGTTTGTCAGAAATGGGTTCTGACGAACCGCTGGTTCACAAATCATGAACCAGCCTGATTTGTGATGAACTTTGGTTCATATTTCAGTTCATGCCCATCTCTAATTTTTAATAAGCACCATCTTTAGCACACACAATTTTGTCTTTGCCTCTTTGAACCTGAGAGTTTGGCCAGCCTCTGAAAGTGTGATATGTAGGCTTGCCATCCCACTCCACCAACTGCTGCCCCTAGGCCCCATTCACCTGGATAGTGGGGGGGGGCAGAATTGGGGGGAGAAGCATGTGTGCTCATTCTCCCACTCTCCCATGATGCTGGAAAATGGCATAATTTTCCAGTGCAACAGAAAAGCTGCAGGGTTCACTGAAGCCTAGTTCAGTAAAAATTGCCTCCAAACAGGAAATTTTTACTGAACCGGGCTTCAATGTATCCTATGACACCTCTGTCATGCTGGAAAACGATGTCTTTCTACAGCTTGATGGGGGAGTATGGGTTGTATGTATGTGCCCTGTTGCCCCCTGCCCCCTCTTTGGCTCCTGGCAACCAGAATGATATATCCATAGCTGAGTGACAGCTCTGAGTGGAGGGTGAATATTTCTGTGATGAACAAGACTTCATCTTTCGTAGTCTCCTTTTGCTGATCAATCCAGAGGAAGGTATTCAAATGATTATAAGATACCTATTGGCAAGGGATTTGTTTCATTCAGAACTTTTGTCTAGTAAGAGGCTGCTGAGAGCTGCATTTTTCTCTCTTTCCTGCATTTCCAGCTGCAGATGTTAGGCTGATTAACAAAAATAAATACCAACTTTTACATAGGTAAGGGCTCATGCATTCAGTTGGTTTTAGTCCACAGCAAAATAAATCAAATATGGGATTATGAAATGCCATTTTGATATAGATAAGAACTTGTCAACACCTAGAATTTGCATAAGAACTCACTCAGAAGTGGTATTAGTAAGATGTTTGCAGAAAGATAGGGCTTTTTGTTTGTTAAGTATATTGCTTATAAAGTTTTTTAAAAGCTGGCATGTAATGGGAGAAGCTATGATTATTTTCTCATGTAGCTCTAAAAATCGTCCTCAGTTTTTAAAGATTTGCTCTAGTCTCACTTAGACATATTTATGTGGAAGAACTAAGCCCAACTTAGAAAATGTATATAGGATCACGCTCTTCATCATATTTCCTAGATTCACAAATGGAGTTGGGAAATTAGGCATTTTTAAAAAACGTCTATAAACCATATTCAAACAAAACTCAGAAGAAATGTTGGCATTTTCAGAATATAAAACCAAAACTTGCTTCAGAAAAAATGTCTCAGGAAAGCTGCCACGTAAATTCTCTAAACAACCTTCTAAAATCTTTTGAGAGATACTCAATATTTGATCTGAATATGGATGAGTCTTTCAAACAGTTATGGAACTTCGGTGTTCAGAAGATGGATACTAATAGATTCTAATAACTGGAGGACAAGAAAAGATTTAGACCTAAACAGGGGCATTTGTTTTGCCACTATGTGAAACAGAATGCTGGACTAGATGGACCATTGGCATGATCCAGCAGGATCAGATTGCTCTTAACTTTAGCAATTATTGTTCATTGATTCAACACTTATGTTATTACACATTCAAAATATGTACTACCACCCTGCAGTTCTGCACTGTTCTCCCTTCACGCATGTTGTGCTAATTCTATCTCCTTCCTAGCTCTATGAAGCCAATAGGTTGAACTGGGGGGGCTGATTATATGAAGCCAATGGGATGAACTAGGGAGCTGTTACCCGGTATAGAACTTGTACCCAGCAAACTGTCCCAGTTGTACAAGATGGCACACCCAGCTGCATGTGAAACATGCTTAGGCTGGGTGCCACTTTTGCCTCACTGCACGGATGGAGAGACCAGCCTTACATTCCTGGGCATCCAGGCTTTGGGAGGTGGGGCCTGGCCCTGTAAAGGGTGGCTCCGCCTCTGTAGGGCTCAGTCAGCTTTGAAAGCTCGGCCTGAGCAGAGCATATATCAAGCTCTCTCAGCCGAGCTCCTCTGAGGCCAGTTTTACTGCAGGCCCTCAGGGCTAGGTGGCTATAGCTACCTTCTTGGGGAAAGCTGTGATAGTCCCCTGCTTGATATCTTCAAACAACAGGAGGAGAGCCAGGGCCCAGTGCCAGGCTCAGTGGTTTGGCAGAGTTTTATTATTATTATTAGTATTAGTATTATCCTCTTCTTATTTACACTTGGGGACTGTTGGTTATCAGTCAGGAGGGCTAAAGCAGGGTTATATCCAGTCCTTCCAGGCCTCTAGCCTAATTAGGCTCTTCTTCCCCTTATTTTGTTGGGAGGGTGTACTTTCAGCAGAAACAGCAATAGGCTTTTCTGTAGGCCACAGGAGTGAATTGTAGCCATCTGAGGGGTGGATTACATTACTGCTCCTGGTTTAGCAGGGTGCATGCTGGTAGGCCTCCTCTCTGTCTAGTCTTTTTTCCTCCCCCCCCCCCCCGTTTATACTTACTTGGGAGGGAGTATTTCTAGCAGCAATAGCTTGGCTTAAGGCCTTCAGGCAGCAGGGGGTGCATTTTGTGAAAAGGCTTGGCAGTTTATTCAGTTGGATGCAGCCATTTTGAGTGTGGCATCAGTGGCCTTCTTGGCCTCCTGGCAGTACAGCCTTATTGTGAAGGCATCTACAATATACACAGCTCCAGCAGTGGCCATTTTGAGTGTGGGTTTTATATGGTCTGATTTGCCTCCTGCTTACTGGCAGTGGAGGCCATTTTGGTGAGACTTTTACAACTTCTGCTTTGCTAGGGTGGCCATTTTGAGTGTGTCATCCTGTGGCCTGCTTAGCCTAGCACTGGCAGCCATTTTATAGAGGCCTCTGCAGTTTACACAGTGTTTGGGCTTCCATTTTGGGGGTATGTGTTACTGCAGTACATTGCGTTACTGTACATTTCCATCATGCCACTATAAATTTAAAAAATAAAAAGGCTAGCAGCCCTGTTAAGGGAAAACAGTCACTGAATATGTATCCTGCATAGCAGCCCTACCTGCACAGTTAACCTTTGAGGATGATGAAGTGGCCACAGGGAATAGGGAAATACTGGGCTATCAGTGTCCATCAGTCAGGAGGGCTGAAACATGGTTAGGCTCAGTCCCTCCAGGCCTCTAGTTTATCTAGCCCCCCTCCTCCCCAACGTTTTCACTGTATTGGAGAAAGTACTTACAGCTACAGCTGTGAAGGCCTGGCTGAGGCTGGGGTAGGGGGTGGCTTGCAGTCATCTGAAAGATTGCTTCACATATTATTGCTATTGGCTTAGCAAGGGTTTATATGCTCAGGGTGGTAGCTTATAAACCCCTACCCCTGCTCAGTTTTGCAGCCTTAGCACAATTGACGTTGGTAGCAGAACTGGCCTAGGCTGCTGTAACCTAGTCACGTGAGGGTGACAGTGAACCTGACTGGCAGATAGGTAAGTCCACTGGAGGGGCTCCTGGGGTCAGGCAACAGTCTCCAGGCTCCCATGTTTAGACTCCTGGGTTGTATCCTCTTGGGTATTGCCTTTGAGTTTTATAGTGGCGTCTTGAGTTATTTCTTGATTCAGTTATAAAGGGACAGTCATAAAGGGAGCAGCAGTTTGGGGGTTAACCCTCCTCTTCAGGAAGTGGAGGAGAAGGATGAGGTAGACCTGAGGAGGGAGACAGTGAATTAGAGTTAAGGTGGTTTACTGTACATGGACCAGGCAGCTGCCAGCCGGCCTCCTTTATGGGAGCTTCAGCAGCTGGCTGGGCTTTGAGCCTTGTCTCCAGGGTGTTGATACCTAGAGGTGGAGTTTCCTTGGAGTTTCTGCTGCCTTGGGGCTTAACAGCTCTGAGTTTAGTTCAGGGGCGCTGGTGGGCTGAGCAGTGGCCCATTTACCAGTCAGAATGGGGGACTTACTATACACCGTATATGCTTGGAATTTTCCAATCCTCCCGGCAGTTGGTGTGGGGGAGGGAACTAGATAACCCCTCAGCACACTTCACGTGGACAATTAGGCAGTGATGCCCATACCTAACCCTTTCATCCAAATCATATAGGATTTTGAGATTGGGTCCGGAGACTGGTCCTGGCATTTATGTTTCAAAGCAACACCCAGTCTCAACTGCAGATGCAACAGGGCAGCTTGCCCTCAGATTTCCTCTGAGCTAGGCCTTCAGGGATGGCTGTGGTTGTTGGTCAACCAGATATTATAGCTCCCAGCACACGGTGCACCTATGTCTAAGTAGATGGAGGTCTCTAGGCTGGGGCATAGGTTGGTCTGTAGGAGTTATGGCTAGTGGATATATCCCACAGTTATGGGGGTGGGGTTGAAATTAAGGGGCTTGCCTTATAGCCAGTAGCAGTCATCAGGCAGCTTATGCGCCTTTAGGTTCACCAGTAAACCTCCCCGTTTGATGTTGGCCTGGGCATTTTCTGGGGCTACATGATGTTAATGGTTGGTGTGAAAGTTAGATTCTTGAGAATTTGCACAGTGATGACCCAAGCCCTTAAGGAAGGGTCTGGTTGACACTGCACTTAGCCACAAGGAACATGATGGCCAGCTGTTATTTCTGTTTGATGGGACATGAGGATCTTTCCCTCACTCCTGGTCATTCACCAGGGGGTAATGAGTTGAAATTTCCAAGGGCACAGCCCTTCTATTACAGGCCCCACAGACATGCATATATAGGTTGGGTGGCCCAGTGTGCTTGAGGGGAGGAGCTGTCCTCTGCCTCACATATTGTTATTCACATGTGCAGTAATAACCTGGGCTGTGGGGCATGGCCCTTGCATGCATAGGCTGGGTGGTCTTGTGAGCTGGAGGGTGAAGCGGCCTCCATTTCACATTCAGTTTGTTCACCTGGGTGGTATGACCTTGGTTCATAGTGTCTGGACCTTTCCTTACATGCTCACACAGACTTGCAGCCTGGGTTTAGGCTCTGTTTGGAAAAAGGTGTGCCTATCAGGATTTGAGTCTGCACTATTCATGTAACGTCACTGATGGCCTTCTGCGGAACTCTGAGAGGAGTGAGCTGGTGGCCCAATCCCTCACAGATCTGTCTGGGTGTGCACTGAGGGCACAGGACCTGAAGTTTGAGACTGATTCAGTGACCCTTCATATTAGGTGTTCCAAGATGGATCAGTGACAGTGGGGGCACAATTGTTCAGGTGGGCCCTTGTGATGAGTCCGAGCAGTGCAACTGCACTGGGCTATCTGGGACCAAAGAGTAGGTCGGTGATAGTAGGCAGTGTATTGGGCATACGTGCACCCCTGCTGACACTCTAAAGAGTTGTGTCTAATTGTTTCTTTTTCTTTTTAGATGCTGTGATTCACTGCAGGAGGTGTTGAAGCCTCATATATGGACACAGCATGATTTTCTGGGTGGCTCATCAGGCCAAGAGGATCTCAATCGGGTAGTGACAGGGCCTCTGCGTGCAATCCTCTGCCTCACATTTTGTTCATTCGCCACGTGGTGTTGACCTAGTCTCACAGGGCATGGTCCTTTCCTTACAAGCTCACACAGGCTTGCAGCACCCAGGCAAGTAGTGGCCTGATGGCTGGAGGGGAGGTGCGGACCTCCGCCTCACATGTTGGTCATTCGCCGCGTGGTGTTGACCTTGTCACGCAGGGCATGGCCCTTTCCTTACAGGCTCACACAGGCTTGCAGCACCCAGGCAAGTAGTGGCCTGATGGCTGGAGGGGAGGTGCGGACCTCCGCCTCACATGTTGGTCATTCGCCGCGTGGTGTTGACCTTGTCTCGCAGGGCATGGCCCTTTCCTTACAGGCTCACACAGGCTTGCAGCGCCCAGGCAAGTAGTGGCCTGATGGCTGGAGGGGAGGTGCGGACCTCCGCCTCACATGTTGGTCATTCGCCGCGTGGTGTTGACCTTGTCTCGCAGGGCATGGCCCTTTCCTTACAGGCTCACACAGGCTTGCAGCGCCCAGGCAAGTAGTGGTCTGATGGCTTGAGGGGAGGTGCGCCTCCGCCTTACGTTCTGGTTATTACCTGGATGGTAGTGACCTTGGTCTACTGTGCTTCCCCGACATGGAGGCGGGAAGGGTCATTCACCTGGGTGGTGATGACCTTGGTCTGCAATGCTTCTGCGTCAGTGTGGTGGGAAGATTGAGGCCCACTAGGTTGGGGCTAGGCATATGGACAACAGAGCCCAAGAGAAAGCTGTCGGGAGGGACTGAGCATCTATTTGCCAAGCCCCTGCATAAAGGCTGAATTTGCTGACCTCTACAGAGGTTATCAGGGGTCATGGTATAAGGCCAAAATGGCCCTTTAAAAGGCTTTGGGAGCAGGAGGGGTATTTATTTGCCCTTTCCTGGCATTAGGGCCGAAGTTGCCAACCTCTACAGAGGTGCCGGTGTTCACCTGTTGGTGAAGGGAAACACAATATTCTGTGGTAACTGACGGCAAGGGTGATGGTTGGCACTAGGCTAACTGTGGGGTGCAAGGGCCTAAGCAGAGGCTTGGCCCTAGCTGTGGCAGGTTAGATTTGGGTAGACAGAGCGGGCTGGTGAGCACCCAGTGGCACCTCCCCATTGGTGGGGAATAGGGGTCTGTCAGGGATTGGCTGGCGGGCTGTACGGCTGCCAGCTGAGAGGGCAGACTGCCTGTGGGACCCCCTGTACAAGTCCTTCCCTCGGGCTTCACGGCTGGGGTGTATGGAGCTTTAAGGGGGGAACCATTCGCCTGGCCGGCCGGGTTACAGCCATTCACATGGATGGCTCGCACCTGGGGCAGGGGGTGCTCGCCCAAGCAGGTCGAGGAGTTGGTCCAATTGACCCCTTGTCTTGACCTGTAGTACCGCTAGTTATACCCTTGCCGTTATTAAGTTTAATGTTGGTCAATAAATGGCCCAAATTTATACCCAAGCCTTGTGTCTGTCTCTTCATTCCGAATGGGGGGGGGGGGCAAGATGGCACACCCAGCTGCATGTGAAACATGCTTAGGCTGGGTGCCACTTTTGCCTCACTGCACGGATGGAGAGACCAGCCTTACATTCCTGGGCATCCAGGCTTTGGGAGGTGGGGCCTGGCCCTGTAAAGGGTGGCTCCGCCTCTGTAGGGCTCAGTCAGCTTTGAAAGCTCGGCCCACCCACCACTCCCTATGGCACTACAGGATTAGCTGGTTGCTGGTTACCAGGGCCAGGTAGGAATTTTTTCTCCTTTTCCCAAATTGGCACAGGGAAGAGGTGTTTTTCGCCTACCTTGTACTGTTTTGTAGGTGTGGTATTTGGAGTGGTGGAACTGTAACCTAGGTCCCTGGCAGGTTAGATTTGGGTAGACAGAGCGGGCCGGTGAGCACCCAGTGGCACCTCCCCATTGGTGTGGAATAGGGGTCTGTCAGGGATTGGCTGGCGGGCTGTACGGCTGCCAGCTGAGAGGGCAGACTGCCTGTGGGACCCCCTGTACAAGTCCTTCCCTCGGGCTTCACGGCTGGGGTGTATGGAGCTTTAAGGGGGGAACCATTCGCCTGGCCGGCTGGGTTACAGCCATTCACATGGATGGCTCGCACCTAGGGCAGGGGGTGCTCGCCCAAGCAGGTCGAGGAGTTGGTCCAATTGACCCCTTGTCTTGACCTGTAGTACTGCTAGTTATACCCTTGCCATTATTAAGTTTAATGTTGGTCAATAAATGGCCCAAATTTATACCCAAGCCTTGTGTCTGTCTCTTCATTCCGAATGGGGGGGGGGCAATGGTTAGCCCAGCTTTGAAGCCATTCAGTGTTCTGAGTTACTTTTTCACTACCCTTGCTGATGTACTCTAGGAGGAAGAATAGTCTGTGTTCATCTATTTCTGGGATGTTATTAATTTTAAAAGCATTCACTTCTGCTTTCCTCCATATTGTTGTGGTATCCCACAAGATTTGAAATAGTGTGGCATTTTCTGCTAACCAGTGTAAGCAATGAGCCATTATTGAGGCACTCTAGGTTAAATGCACAAAACAAAAGTTAAGTAACACACCAAAAGCCCATTGGCATTGATAGCTAAAAAAGTAGTTGTCATATGTTTTGCAAAGAGAACAGAAAACGGGGGGGTTTGGGTCGAGGGGGATCAATATGGTAAAATTACTGCAGGTCCTGTTGGGAAGATAGAAACATTAGCAAAATAATGCTAGCATTCTTCTTCATCTGCCTCACCCCATAAGATGACAAATAGATACATCCAAAGAGTGTGTCATCTGAGTCTAGCAAAGGTAACATTAATCACTGAACAGATCATGTCAGAAATGGAAGACTCTGAGATAGAATAGCTGAATGCCAGGTAAATAGTTACAACCAATTCAACAATAACAGCCTTTCAGTTACAAATAGACCATGATGTATCACCACTTCCTTGAAAACACAGAGCATCTGCTACTTAATAATTCCTTCCATGGAGAGCTCAGCCTCTTTTTCAGATGACACGCCAAAATGTTGAATCTGGAATTCCATCTCCAAGTGACTGAACTCAAGGTGACTGACGGTTTTGTTCCCTAAAGTCACTGGCACTCCTCATCTCAAGGATTATTGCTGGATAACGGTTACTATATGAGTTTTTAACCAGTAGGCATACTTGTAAAAAGTCATAGCACAGTGCACTGTGTAACTGTGTGTCACTCTAGATTATACTTAAATTTTCGTGTATGAGGGAAAAAGAAAAACCTTTGCCAAAGAAGCGCAGTGGAACTTTTCAAGCATTCCTTTGGCCTTTTGTGTAAAAAAAATCTTTCTTCTGAAATACATAATATAATGGAAGCAGGCCACACCTCAGCTCTGTGCTATCACTAAACAGGCTGTATGTTAACATGATTGGGGTGGTGGCAGAGCTGAGATGCCGTGAGTGGGTCAGCCTTCTCTCCCTCAAGTTAGAACCAGATAAAGCTTTGGTATCAGCAGAGAATAGGGATGAGGGTAGCAGGAACAGGAGGGAAACCCATCCCTTCAGCAGGATGACTTGGGCTTATATGGAGATGAGGGGCAGGAGCACAGTGACAGAGGGCAGCAGGAGCTTGATGGAGGAAGCAGGAAGCAGCAGCAAGGAGGGGGCATCCATATGAAGACGGCTGCACACAACCAACCTACTCTAGGTGAGGCATATTTTTGCAGTTGTCTGGTCACAAACCTAGGGAAACAAATCCCAAAGACTGCTTAAGGAGGCAGTACTCTTAAACTGCAGAAGGAACTTAATGAATAAAATATTTACCAGAGCTGATGACGGCGGGCAAGGGGAAAGCACCAACTAGCTGTCCCTGTCCCCTGAGGTTCTAACTAGCACACATCTAACACATAGAATTAATATATTAAAAAGTCTATATAAAATTAGTATATATCCTCTCCAGCACCACAGATATCAGCTTCACGTGATTAATTGTTTTTCACTATAACTGTCTTTACGCTTGCATAGTTTTGTCAATCCAAAAACCCTTTCCTGCAGTGCATGCATTTTTCCTCTATTTCAGTAGCATCCTCTTAATTTCTTTCTTGCCCTTTAATAAGTAGAGGTTGCTTTGATTTTATTATGTTTTTGAAAGCCTTCACCTTCTGTTTTTATAATACTTTCTCATTTGGCTAAGATGCCATTCTGTGTTCAAACAGAAATCGAAAATGCTCACCCCAGAGGCCTTGTTGTTAAACCTGCCCTCTGTGAGCACCACTAAATTATGAAGAATGTCCTTCAGTGGCCTGCTAGAATCCAGCTTTGTCATAGTGTAATTTACTGGCATCAGAAATAAGCTGAGTAAGGAAACGGAGGTTGTAGAAATGTTAATTACGTTACAAAAAGGGTCTCTCCATCATCCTGAGATATGCTATACTACGTGTTTTGTTTCCAGAGTTAGATATGTTTTAAAGGCCTTGGCTTTTACACTAAGATCTTCAGCTTTTGCTGAAAACTGTAATTTTGTGGTGTTAATTCATTGAAGAAGGAAACTGGCTGTCTCTTTCTTAAAAGTTTTAATTGAACAGCTATTAAAGCAACCAACTATGCTTCCACTTTGCTGATCTTTCAGCTCCCCCTCCTAGCCATCTTTTTCTTCCCTCTTTCATATTATCTGACGGCAGAAGTTTTACTGCAGCCACTCAGCAGATTTTACAAAGAACTGCTAGAAATGTCTAGCTTGGGGCTGCCAGCATCCTGGTGGGGGACACCCTACCACCAGTTGATATTTCCCATCACCACTCTGAGTGGTAACAGGAGAAAAAAATGGCCAGTGGGTAGTGGTATGATATAACACTTCCAAGGAAACCCAGAAGCGATGTCATGCATCTCTAGGATTACTATCGAAGAATGACTTCAGTTCTGGTTTTTCCAAAAAGTGATGTCATGCCACTGGGGAACAGCGCTCCCTCTGTTTAATGATGGATCTCCCATGTCCCCCTCTCCCAATCTCCCACTGGTTGCCAGGCCAAGTTTGGCAGCCCTAGGCTAACATCTTGGTAGAAAATATGAGATTTTAATACACTGCCTTTCACCATTCATAGACCCATTGTAACAAAATTTGAAGAAAAGACAATTCCATTGCTTTAGAAAAAGTTTAGTATTCTGCCTAAAAAACATAAGCCACAATCTATGTATTTTATTTTTTAATTAAAATATGGTTGATAAAAAGGTAGTCCCACTCTCCCTCCAAGGAGCTTACTGCACTGTCTCCCCTCTTGCAGTGTATCCTCACAACAAACCTCTGTGATGGGTTAGGCTGCAGATTTGAACATGGGTCCTTCCAATCCTAATAATTATACCAAACGCTAATAATTATACCACAGTATCTGTTATTAGAGTCCAACTGTCCACCATAAAGGCAAGTTTAAACCCTCTGAGTGCACCTAGCTCAGTGCTGCAATATCACTGTATCTTGATGCCTTCTTTTCAAGTGCTGAATTTACAAAATTAATCACTTTGTAATAGCAGATACTCTGGAGAGGCAAGTGAAGAAAAGACTTTAAAAACAGAGTGGGAGGAATGGACAATCGCACATTCATCATTCATTGTCTGTAACACCAAGTCATGATTTACATATGTGAAACAGCAACTCAGATCAAACTCCGTAGACAGCTCTTTTACTGGCTGCGCTTCATGGTGATTTGTAAATCAGTCAAAAATAACTACATGCCAGTTATCATGTACAGATTAATATTAAATGCAAACTTCAAGAAAGACGTTTACACCAAGGCACATATCGTGAAAAAAATTCTAAAAAGTGGTAAATATGAAACAAACCCACTGCTCTGTGTTCCGCTCACAAAGCTGTGGTCTAAATGAATGGTGAGCTCCCTTGTTTGAACTGAGTATTAAGAAGCTGGAAATCTTAATTGAGATTTAATCATTTACACATTCTACATATGGGTATATATTAGAGATGGGCCCGAACAGGGAAAATTCCAAACTGTGCAGTTTGTGGTTCATCACATTTCACGAACCATGAGTCACAAACTTTCACAAACTTGTCCCAGTTCGTGACCTGGTTCATTCGGTTCATGAAAACGTCACTTCAGGTCAGCAGAAGGTCTGCAGAGAGTCTATCCCCCATTGCCTAGGAAACTGATCGATCGGTGCCAGGCTGTCTGCACTGATGAACTGAAATACAAACCAAACTAACTGGGCTAAAATTCATCACAGTTCGTGAGAAATGAGCTTCCATAAATTGCTGGTTTGTGAACCATGAACCGGCCCGGTTCGTGACGAACTTTATATATATATTAAAAAATACAGTTCTCAGATGGCAACTCATTCCCATCTAAGCTATAACATTTAGTGTTGCTTTCCATGGGCAAGATTGTAATTACTGTATGTTTAGTATTCCTACTTCTACCAGAAACCATCAGGAAAAATCTCACAACAATACACTTGCTAAGTTCTTTTGAGTTGTATAGATAAGATAGGAATGATATTCCAAAGAAGGACTGATTTAGCAGAGTTTCCACAGCTTGTATAATTGTGTGAAAAGGAATTGAGAAAAAGAAATCATGAGGATAAGGCAAAATGGTAAGAGTTGGGGTGGGTGGGTCTGTGGCTCAGCAGTGGAGCATCTGGTTTGCATATAAAAGGTCCCAGATTTAGTTCCTGGCATCTCCAGTTGAAAAAATCAGGTAGTAGAGGATAGACCTCTGCTTGAGACCCAGCTCACGAACCTTGATAGATTTTCATAGGTAGGGAACTTCAGCTTTGAAATAAAAAGAGAATGCTTCAGAAACCATGACAAGAGGCAGCATCTCTGCAAAATTAGACTGAGAGCCAGAATGGTATTCAATATAATCACATTTTAAAAAAAATTATGAAACCCAGAAGCTTAAAAACTGTTTTGGATTGGAGCTGCTGATATGCAAGAGCTTCTACAGACTAAGCCTGAATTTTGCAGATATTTGGAGAAAAATACAAAGCTAGTGTCAATTATTATACAAATGTGTATCCTGACAAAGTGGCAGAAAAAGATTGCTTTGGTGGGACAGTTTATTCTTTGGTGTGTAATTTAAAGCTAAAAATACTCTGAAGGCCTTTCTGGAACTCCAGACTTCCATTCCATAAGCAAATTGCTGTTATTATTTTAACACAGCCAACCTAGCTATCTCAAATTCATAATTTAATATTTTTTTGGAATTTTTATTATTCTATTTCTTGGTTCTGATTTTTGACCTACTCTGGAAATCCCTGTAGTTCTTTGTTCCATAATATTTCAGACATCTTCTAATGAACCTGCCACGTACCCATTGTTCGCAGTTGTCAAGTTCCTGTAAGAAAACTGATAAAATGTCTCATGCCTGCTGGTCTCACTCAAAAATTTCCATTTCAGCTTTGCTTCTACAATGTGCAGATAACATGTCATTTTATGTTTCCTCATAGTATGTTCTTTAATGTTGTTTTCAGGGCCCATTCAATATCCAAATGAGATACATCTACCACCTCTGGAGCCCACATCACCAGCAGCTAGGTCCCAGTTAGGGTTGCCAGATCTGTGTTGGCAACCCGTGGGAGTTTCTTGTGGGGGGAGGTGTAAAATGTTGCAAGAAAGAGCATGGCTTATTCAGATGATCACCCCAAAGTGACTTCACTACTCTCCAGAGATAGTTTTAGGTGGGTGGACAAGTTGGTCTGCAGTAGAACAGCAGGGTTTGAGTCCAGTGGTACCTTAGAGACCAACAAGATTTTCAGAATATAAGCTTTTAAGAGTCCAAGCTCTGAGAAGTTAGCTCTGACTCTTGAAAGCTTAAACTCTGAAAATCTTGTTGGTCTTTAAGGTACCTCTGGACTCAAACCTGATCCCCCAGAGATGCTGTAGGAATTCCCCAATCTTTATGGCAAAGACCATAGAGATTGAGGAAGTTCCTAGAGTGTCATGGATGCAGCAACTGGAAGTGATGTCACCACTCCTGCAATGTCATCCCCTCATTTTCTCCAGCTGCAAGAGGTGATGAGAGTAGGAAATAACTGGTGGTGGCAGGAGGTTGCCCACCATGGCAGGCAACCTGGTAAGCCTACTCCCAGTGATGATGTTAGTTGCCTTTTATGCTACTGATGGCTGGGAGCAAGTGAGTCCCTGCTATGTCTTAATGCCTTCATTATTGTGCTTCCAGCCCAAAGGTGGTGGCTTGTGTGGCTTAGCTGGAGCACTGGCCCTGGCTATGTGTGCATCAATGGTACGGCAAGGATGCATAAAAAACAAAACAACAACAAAGGGAAATAGTGAGTGAATGAACACTGGTGGCTCTCTCCTTCCTGAAAATGTATGACTAGGAGTGGGCCATAGGGGATCTTCAGCCTAAGTCATCAATCATCGGCATCCAGACAAAGATTTCCTTTGTCACTCTCATGCATTTATTTATTTAAAAAAATTCTATGCCACCATTCCACTGATATCAGGGTCCCCAAGATACCCATATCGTTTCAATCATTAAAATTTTCTCAAACATTAAAACAACATTTAAAATAGAAACAGATATAAAACTATCAGGGCCTCTGCAAGGACTTGTGGTGGGCATCTCATTTCTTCCTACCACTATTTCCTCTTTCTCTTTCCTGAAAGCCCCCACAGCCCCTCTCCTTTTTCCTGCTTCCTTCTCTCTTTCCCACCCACCAGCCAACCTACCTTTATATACCCCACCCATATCTTCAGCTTTTCCTCCTTTCCTCCACCTGGCATCCTCTTACTGGGAAAACTATAGCCCAGTTGCTTCACCCAGATCCAAGTCTGAAATTCTAACAACTATACCACACTGGATTTGGGGAGGGGTGCTGTTGAACAGTAACAAGCAGCTAGGACTAGGTGAGTCATGCAAGTCACATGGTAGCAAGTTGCCCAGTGGTTACCATCAGACCTGACCCTAATTGGCTCTTCCTCAAAGGCCAAAAAGCCCTAGAAAGAGTCTGACCCTTCCTCCTGCCTTTTTCTGACAAAAACGAGAATTCAAGACTGGCGCTACTGTAGTGGTTGCCTAGCAATAGCCAGTGAGGACATTCAATTCATAAAACTACAGATGGTCCTTTTATTATTTTGGAGTGGGTTAAAGTTTTTGTTTTGTTTTAGATTCCTGCAATCCTGGGACTTTTTTTTAATGTATTGGTTTTAGTTCCAGTTCACTCTGATAACAGAATTAATCGAGATCTTACATTTTTTTTGTTACATGTTATATACTATGCTCTTCATTCCATCTCTATAATTCCATCATAGTTATATTACCTTTCACTAAGCCATTGTCACTGTAAGTCTACCTTCTTTTAGTTCTAATACTTCTTTTCTTTTTCCATTCATTTAATTGTGTTTTGCTAATGTGCAGCTAAGTCCCTACTTTATATTTTCATTCAATCCATCTATAGAGCGGGTCCATTTTTGTTTCCCATTATGTCTATTTTTTCTTTTATTAATTCTGTCAGTGTGTCCAGTTCTGCTGTCTCTAAAATTTTCTCTATCAATTCTTCTTTTGTCAGTATATCTGTATTTTTCCAGTATCTGGCATATACTATTCTTGCTGCTGTTATTATGTGAATTATCAAATATCTATTTTCCCAAATCCTGGGACTTTTCTTAGGTTTGTAGAAAGGTCTGTCTTGTCTGTCTATGGCCCCAGTCTCCAGACTTGAATATTCACAGATATGAAAATGTTTAGAATTAAATATATTAATATTTAAAACAATTTATACAAAATTAAGAAAGGCATGAACATTGTACAAATAATGAAATAAGCCCCACTAACTTCAGTAGGATATTTTTCTTCTTCTCTGCTCCCTCATATCATGTGACAGTCCTGCCATCCCAGCCAGTGGCATAAGCCACTTAGGCTGGTGGCAGCTGTTTGCCTCCCCGGATGGATGGAGGCTGAGTGATGAGCCCTGCATACGGGGCTTAGCTGCTGGGGGTGGAGTTTCACAGCGCTAGCTCGCCTCTCCGCCTCCAGAGTTCAGTCTTGCCTTGTGCTCGGCCCACCCTCCTCACCCTATTTCAGTGCGGGACTAGCCAGTTGCCTTTGATGGGGCCAGGTAGGAATTTTTTATCTCTCTTTCCCTTATTGGATCTGGGAGGGGAGTTTTTTTCGCCTACCTCACACTGAGAGACAGGTGGGGTTAATTGGCGAGGTGGGTCTGAGTTAATGTCCCGGGAGCAGGATTTCAGTTAGGGAAAATCTGTAGCGGGCCAGTGAGGACCCTTGGCACCTCCCCATTGGTGGGGAATTGGGGTCTTTCAGGAGCAGCTGGCTACCGTACGGCCCAGCTGTGAGGTCAGACGCCCTTAGTGGGGAACCCCTGGACAAGCCAGTCTCCCCCCACTGCTGTACGGCCGGGTGGGGGAGCTTTACAGGGGTGAACCACTCTGCCTGGTCAGGCTGAGTCCCAGCCATTTGATGGATGGCTCGCACCTGGGGCAGCAGGTGCTCGCCCAGACAGGTCAGGGCGGGGTCCAAGAGTGACCCCAGGGCCTGACCTGTACCGCTATTTAGGCCGTTGCCGTAGTTGAAGTTTGCTGTTGTCATTTTTAATAAAGCGGCCCATTTTAGAACCCAAAACTTTGTGTCTGTCTCTCATTCCAACTGGGGGGGCAATGAGTTCCATAAATTAAATGTTGTGAGAAGAAGTGGGTTCTTTTTGTGTCCTAAATATACTGCCAATCAATCATATTAAGTAATCCTCAAGTATTGAGTCTTTTCACACTACGTATAGTTTCATAAACTTTCTCCTCCTGCCTGTCTGATGAAGAGGCTTTATGTACAGTCTGTGATATTCACATAATATTACATAATTCATATTACAGCTTGCTGTAGGGAACACTAAAAAAATCACTCTGTAACATCTCAAAATGCAGCTCTCCTGCATATTTCAGAAATTCTGAGGGTATGTTCTATTAATAAATATAAGGAGGTATTCAAAATTATTTAAAAGGAAAGGCATGTTAGGAAAAAGTGGAGAGTGCTAATTGTGAGGATGCACAGTTAAATTAAAATAATAGATGTTTTAAAAATAAAAAAGTTATAGATGAAAGCTGTGGAGGATGGTACAGGAAAGAAATGGGAGATGATTACCTGCATACCAAATGAATTTTGTGAGCATAAATGAAGGAAAGCACTGGGTTGTGTAGTACTAAATTTCCCTAATCTGGATAGCCAAGGCAAGCCCAGTCTCATCAGATCTTTGAAGCTAAGCAAGGTTGGCCTTGATTAGTAATTGGATGGGAGACCTCCAAAGAAAGTGAGGGTTGCTATGCAGCTGCAGGCACCTCTGTTACTATCTTGCCTTGAAAACCCCATCAGGGTTGTCATACGTCTGCTACAACTTTATGGCACTTTACACCACCAATTTTACTGGGTGTGTGTGTCCTGGAAGGGTATGTTGCAAAAGGATAAGAGAATAAACTCAAGATTACATGTGGATGGCACAAGTACATGATATGTGTTAGAGCAGGTATCACATGAAAACTGACCAGTGTAGACATACACATAACTCAGTGCAGTTATGTGTATATGTGTGTGAGAGGGGGCAAGGAGGGATGGAGAGAGGGAAGGAACACACCGATGATGATGATGATGATGATGATGATGATGATGATGATGATGATAGCAGCAGCAACAACAACATATTAAAAACAACTGAAACAAAGGCTGAATACAATAAGAAACAATTTGAGAATAGATTAAATGGCTGGAAGAACAAACCCTTACATGGGCAACATCTAAAAAATATTGAAGGAAAAAGTGACAACAGCTTAACTTGGGCATGGTTGAAGATGGGTACAATCAAAAAAGAAACTGAAGATCTGATCTTCGCAGCACAAGAACAAGCATTGCAAACAAATGTTATGAAAGCCAAAATTCAGAAAATCAGTGAAAATCCAAAATGTCAACTTTGCCAGGAAAAATTTGAAACTGTGTCCTACCTTATCTCTGAATGCAGCAAAATTGCACAGGTGGACTACAAAGCTAGACATGACAGGGTCGGAAAGCTGATTCATTGGTCATTGTGTAAAAAGTATAACTTGCCAGTGTCAAAGAATTCATGGGAACATCAGGTGGAAAAAGTGCTAGAACATGATCAAGTCAAGATCTTGTGGGATTTCAGAATTCAAACTGATTGGCACCTTGAACATAATACACCAGACATAACAGTTGTGGAAAATTGAAAAGTCTGGATAATTGACATTGCAATTCCTAAGGATGCCAGGGTCGAAGAAAAAGAACAAGAAAAAATGATTAACTATAGAGATCTGGCAATAGAAACCACTCAACTATGGAAGAAGAATGCAACAGTAGTCCCCATTGTCATTGGGGCACTTGGAACCATCTCGAAAAACTTTGCAATTCATATGGAAAAACTGCAGCTTTCTGATATAACACCTACAGAACTGCAAAAGATGGCGCTACTTGGAACAGCGTACATATTACGCCGATATCTGGTTGATACTTAGGTCTCCGGTGGAAACTTGTATCACCTTAGTAAGGCCAATCAATAATAACATATGACCTCTGCTTATTGTTGATTGTTTTTTGGATAATTCAAATAATAATGATAATAATAATAACATTTGATTTATATACCGCCTTTCAGGACAACTTAATGCCCATTCAGAGCAGTTTACAAAGTATGGTATTATTATCCCCACAATGAACACCCTGTGAGGTGGGTGGGGCTGAGAGAGCTCCAGAGAGCTGTGACTAGCCCAAGGTCACCCAGCTGGCTTCCAGTGGAGAAGTGGGGAATCAAACCTGGCTCTTCAGATTAGAGTCCCACACTCTTACCAACTACACCAAACTGTAAGGAAAGAAGTATCTCACTGGATTCCAGATTCTCTCTCTTTAACTCTTCACTTATCTAGAAAACAGAGCAAGAACTTGTAAAGAGCAGATGCTATGATTTCAGGCAAGCAAATGGATTTCTAAAGGAGATTCTACCTCTTGCTGAAGCTTAGAGCGTTATAGACATGCTGCTCAACTCTTGCCTTGCTCTTGCATGAGAGCAAAGTGAAGCAGGAGGACTAGCTGGTTTCTCAGGCCCCTATACCTTTCGAACATTTGTACCCATAATTCTCCCAGTCCCACCTAGAAGCCCTGGTTTCAGTTGCATGCCTTGTAGGTTAGAACTGATGCCCACAACAGACGCCAATAGGTTTTACAAATGGTATCTTATTAAGTAGAGAACATAAGAATAAGTCTCCCATGGTTTCCTGAGAAGCACACCTTGGTGGTAGTCACACAAGTCTATAAAAGTTAAATTCTTTTCAGTTGAGATAGTTTATATCAAACTAATTTCTACTGCCTCACTTGGAATATTTGAACCCTGGGAATATATCAACAGTAGCATTCAGTCTGGGCATTTCTTTTAACAGATCCTGCAGTCTGAATGTTCATTCAGTCAAAGACAATAAACAGGAAGAATTCAGTGTGAATAGAGAAACCACAATCCCAGTGACAGTTGAGTATATATGAACATACCCGAGTGCAATCTCCTTCTTTGTGGGTCCACAGGATGTAAGTTATTGAATATAACAAGATTTAATCTCTTTAACATACTCCTATGTAACTATATTCATTGCATTTACCCTTTGAGTATGTGTCTAACTAAAGTTAAAGGCTGTTTTGTGCATGACCTTTTCCGGTATAAGAAAAATGATTTTCCAAACTAGATAATATGTTTGCCAACAAGCCCTTAAGGTGGGGACAAATCAAATATCAGAGTGTCCTGGCATCATAAGCCAATGAAACAGTGTGGATTGGTGTTGCCAATGAAGCAGCAACTCCCTTTATTGGATTGCTTTTTTTGCAGGTATTTTAAGACTGGGCTTGACCAGAGGCATTAGTATGAGAAGGAACTGAAAATATCTGACCCCGCTGAATAAGCCCTAGGCAGAGCATCTGCCCCTTTTCTTCATTGCACGGGTCTGAAATCTAATCTTGGCCAGAGGCATAAGCCAAAGGAATTAAGTGGAAAGAGGATGTGTCAAGACTTTGATGGAAATGGGAGTGAGAATGACTGAGTCTCAGTTATTTTGTAAAAAGAACAAAATGACATGAGCTGATGTCAGTATAGCAGCACTGATCCATGTCTCTGCACTTCTTAGCTTGGCTTGAGACATTAGCATGATGTTACACAACATAATTGCTGGGGTCATCTAAGACAGCAGTGAATAAGATTGGACCACAGGTTTCCGTCGCTTAACTTCTCAATTTATTCATTACTTTCTGTTTCAGAATTCTTAGTTAACAAAGCATATGATATCAACTCTGTTGAAAAATGTGTACTGTAATCACATTGTGTTATTGGATGCTCCTACATCTAGCTCTTCGGCAAACAAATCATAGAGGGCACATGACCCACCTTTTTTAGAACAATACATGAAAAACAAATCTATGGAATTGCTCAGAAACTCAATATTTATATTAGCTGAGCTCCTGTTTCTAGAAAGTTTGAGTCCTTGGAGCACATGCCATGGTAGATGAGTTCAATGGAGAGTTATTCTATCCCTGGCTTGGGTAATGAAAGATTACGTGAATCAATGACAGTAGCATTCATCTACAGATAAAAAAGCATGTGATGCTGATGAATTCTCCCACTGTTCCTTAGTTTTCAGCTCATTGTTTAATATACTGATTGACAAGCTATTGCTCTTTCAACAAATCCTTTCAGAAAATGTTCTTCTTCCATGCATAGCATATAAATGCAAGCACAGAATCAATACTGTACCATAAATACTCTTCTCCTAGGTCTACTGTCCAAAAGGGCTTTCTTCTTTGCTTCACTTACTGAGAGTAAATGTGGAGATTATTTTTAAATGGATGTGTGTAAACTAAGTTGGTATTCTGCATGCATAGAAGTGGAAGTGCCACCTTCTTCACATCCAAATCTGAAGAAGCAACAGTCCTCCCATAAGCCAATGTTCCTGACCACATGGGGTTTGACTGCTCTGTGGTGAAATGCTGATATGAGATAATCATCATGTACCATGCTTTCATTGTTAATTTCAAAATCTCTCACTTCAGACATTCCTGATAATCATTGAATGCAATCCTAAGCAGAATGACAACATTCTAAGCCCAAAGACTTAAATGGACTTAAAAGGATGTAACTCTGTTTAGGAATGCACTGATTATGGCCCCTTTTACACTTGCTATCTAAAGCGCTATTTCTGAGCAGTTGGGGGGATCGCAATAGCTTTGGCTTGGCACCTGCTATTTTCACACTGTTCATGGCAGTTTCGATTTGGCATCTTGTGATTCCTTTCAGACCCACCTCCAAAAGCCTTCATTCAGTTTTGGGCTTTGGGGCCACTGAGGTGCACATCACCATTTTTTAAAAAAACTTTGACTATGCGTAGTAAGGTGTGGGCTTGGAAGGCCAGCAACCCTGGCCTGAGAGGCGGGTGCCCACCGGCCCTGCCAGACTGCAGCCCATGCCCCCCACAACAACATTCCAGCCTCTCACCTCGCCCATGGGGGCCACAGGGCAGGTGTATGCTCTCGCTCATGCCAGCAAGGCCATGGCTTCCCCTCTGCAGTGTCAACCCCCAAACCCTACTCCGATCAGAAAGTAACCCGGAGAGATAATCACAAAGAATCACCCAAGAGTAATATCGAAAATATATATAATATGCTGCAAAGTATAACTCACAATATATACAATAACTTACATGCAAAAACTTACAGTGTCATTAAACAACAGGATACATAACCAAGTGAGTAATAATTCTATCCACACATAATATATTACAGATACCAAAAGGAGTGCACACAGGCACCCACTAATGCCATGTTAGTGATAGCACAATGGTCCGAACGCCATGCGAAAGGAGACATACACCAGGACGCAATATGAGAATTTATTGCCTCTCACGAAACGGGTTGGAATAATATATGCTGGCAAATCCTGTAGGCATGGCTGATGTCTGACTTGATTGTTGACATTGTTGACACCACCATTTGGATTTAACTCTATTAAGTGCCTGGGAGCACCAAGATTGGACTTAAGTGCCTACGAGCACCTTTATATTGGCATGTTAGTGTCTGCTCCTTCTGGATACTTGGATTGATATTGACATGTTAGTGCCTGCGTGCACTTCTTCTGGGTACTTTGATTGTATTTGAGTGCCTATGAGCACCTTTATATTGTCTCATTAGTGGGTGCCTGCGTGCACTCCTTTTGGTACCTATAATATATTATGTGTGGATAGAATTATTACTCACTTGGTTATGTATCTTGTTGTTTAATGGCACTGTAAGTTTTTGCATGTAAGTTATTGTATATATTGTGAGTTATACTTTACAGCATATTACATATATTTTGGATATTACTCTTGGGTGATTTTTTGTGATTATCTCTCTGGGTTTTTTCTTTAGTTGCGAGTTCTGTCACTACCGGAGAAGCCCCCCCCCCGATCAGAAAGTAGGCAGCAGGCGTGTGCACTTTCACTCCCCCACCCAGCCTGGGGAGGTGCACCATGCCTGACTGGCTCCCTGTTCCGCATGGTGGTGGTGGGGATGGAGCATACACATGTGCACAACCAGTAGTGGGCCGAGCCATGACTCAGCTGGGCCCAGTGCTCACCTGCTTCACAGCCAAAATGGTGCAGAGCAGGAGAGCGCCCCCCCCCCCAGCTGAGTCATACCTCATAGCACTGCAGCAGGCTGACTCCCATTCTGCTCACCTGGAAGGGCTGCAGAGCAGAAGAGGCCACCCCAGCTGAGCCACAGCTCACAGCCTTGAGCCAGGCCAACCCCTGCAGGGCACACCACCTTTTTTAAAACTTTGAGCATGCATAGTAACATTTCAACATTACTACATCTTCTGACCCACCCACCCCACCCCACTGTTCCCACTGTTGCTGCCGGGCCACAGTCCATGCTCCCCCCACAACAACATGCCAGCTTCTTGCAGGGGGGCACATGATAGGTACACACATCCTCACTGGGCCATGGCTCCACTCCATGGCACTGGCCCCCACAACCTGCCCCGAGCGGGGGGGGGCAGCAAGCAGGGACACTTCCAGTCCCTCATCAAGCTCAAGAGGGCCATGGAGGAAGCAAGCGATTGCTCAGCCATGCAGAGATGGGGCTGAACACGTGTCTGCTCCACACACACCCCTCCACTGTAAGGTTTGGCCCAGGCGCAGTCCTGCTCTGCAGCCCTCCCTGGGTGAACAGAGCAGGGGATGGCTGGCTCTGTGGCTCAGCTGGCCTGAGTGCTCTGCTGCTCCACTTGCTTCATAGCCATGGTGTCTACTGATCCATGGTCTGCTTTTTTCCTGAAAAAAAATGGCAGAAAAGAAGTTCAGAAAGCTGAGTTGAGTGGGAGTGGTTAATTCTGCACAAACCAATCAGCTCCCAAGGAGAAGGAGATGGTAGAAGAAGAGAAGTAAAAGTGTTCTCACTGACATTCATCATGCCAGACCTGACTCCTCAGCAGATTTAAATTAGATTATATATGTAGGGAGAAAAATCAGAGATCCCTTGGACAATGAATGGAACAGCGTCCTGTGACTAGCTTGAAAGTGTGAAACCTGAGAAAATATGGGATGCAAACAAGGTACAGAGATGATCAAAAGACTGAGTGTGAAAGGGGCATATATATTAAGCTATGTGGTAGTAGAAAGTGCTGTCAAGTCATAGCCGACTTGTTGCAACCCCTGCTGGAGTTTTCAAGGCAAGAAACTAACAGAGGTGGTTTGCTAGTGCCTGCCTCTGCATAGCAACCCTGGTCTTCCTTGGTAGTCTTCTGTGCAATTACTAACCTAGGCCAACCCTGCTTAGCTTCTCAAGATCTGCCAAGGTTGGGCTAGCCTGGGCTATCTGGGTCAGGGCATTTTAAGCTATACAGGTAGAAATTTCAGCCTTCTAAATGGCTTGTATATATCTTAAACTATAAAGTGGGAGTCCTCTTTTGCCTCCCATTTCTTGTTTCTATTCCAAATTACTCTACTAATCAGATGGTTGGACTCAATGATTCTCTATTCTCTCTAATGAAGGAAACTTTCTGTGGTGGAGAAAGGTGCATCTCTTTGCGGATAAAGCCTCCTTCCACTGGAGGAAAACACTTCATGGAAGAGAGTACTTACAGTCTAAGCTCATTGAATTCAATGGGCTTAGACTGGAGTAACTCTTCTTAGGATTGCACTGTTAGATCCATCCTAGAGTGTTGTGCATTATAGTTGCATAACATGCCTTTTGGAGTTATATGAGAATAAACTAACCATTTTGTGGTGGACTTTGAGTTCCCTACTTTTAAGAGCTGCACAAATGTCTCATTTTCAAATTTTTTTAGTGACCAGGGTTTTAGAAAATAACCTAATAATTGTGATAACCCATATATAATTCAGTGAATGTGTCCTGAGTCATTTAAAATATCATTTAAAATATTATTTAAAATATCAGAGTCATTCTTGCTTCTGAGGAATAGCTGACTTCATAAGTTATATTTCCATGCCCCCTTTTTACAGAATTAAATGCAAGAATCTGCCTGTGAAGCAACCTATCAGGCCAATTTACAGTTGCACACATGCAATTGGTGTCTCAATTGATTATTCAGTACTTGATGATTCTCATCAGAATGCTAGAGTGTTCACATTGACAATTATTGTGCTTGATATGAGATCAAATCTTTATTTGTGGTGCTTGATTTGTAAAGACACTTTCAAATATGCAAGCCCATCACTTTATGTTATGGTTATCAGATAATAAATATGCATGTGTTAACAGGGCCACAAGTCTCATTAGAAAATTCAGCTACAAGTTTGACAAATATATCTTATGAAAATCTTGGAACAGGCCTGTAGAATATTTAGGTTCACATCTCATTTTTGTTTGCCAAATTAAAGATGGGGGTCTCAGTCAGGGATTTTTCTGAACTTATCCTCCAAGCGTTTCCAAATTATCTTATCCTATTGGAACCACCACATTAAGAATTCTCCATCATTCTTTTTTTTTTAATTTCCAAAATTTGTAGAGGTGTGTACATGCATATTGTGCCACAGATTTTTCTTTGTTTGGTTCAGTAGTGTTTTTCCAAAGTAGATTACTGAGCCAGTTTGGTGTAGTGGTTAAGAGTGGTGTGGTAAGAGTGGTGTGGTAAGAATTCTGTGGTTTGAATTGAGGCTAAGCCCAAAACTATAGCATGGAACTAGTCCTGGCTTGATAGCACCTTCCTAAGGCTCTCTCTGCATTTAAAGTTTCATTCTATGTAGCCTTTGTTTCCAGAGAGCTGGCTGAAGGTTGAAGCACCTTCCCCTGACAAGAACCAGGGAGGGCCATAAATGAGGATTAATCAGGAAAAGGCCTTTCTGGCCTGTACATGTAAATTATAACAAGAAAAAGGAAGGGACACCTTATCACTCCCTGGGTCAGTTTGACCCCACCAGTGATGGGAAAGAATGTATACATTTCTCTGTTATTTACAGCTTTAGCCTGTGTGTATGTCTATCATGTGAGAAGAGAATGTTCTGGTAAACATCCCTATATCAGGAGAAGAGAATGTTCTGTGTCCCTATAATATCCCTATGTCAGGAATACCTGAATTAATAAACAAAGGCCTACATAATTGATGAAGTGTCAAACTACATCAGAGACCCAGAGAATTGGTCTATAAAAGAGCTAGGCAGAAGAGCTCTCTTCACTGACCCTTGGGGACACACAGGTCCCTGTTTAATCCTGTGTGTGTCAATGGCAGTCACTGCACTGCCTCTTGGGAACTCATAGTGACCTGCCTGGTCCTGGGTTTTTCAATGGGTAGTCCAAGAGGGCTCCTGTGTGTATAAGGGATTTATATTATAGTGCTATTATTCTTGTTTGCTTATAGGTTTGTATAGAGCTATTATTCTTGTTTTGCTTATAGGTTTGTATAGGGTTTTATATTATAGTGCTATTATTCTTGTAGGTCTGTATAGGGGTTACATATTATAGTACTACTATTGTTGCATGCCTATATGTCTGTCTCATCAGTCTTAATAACCATTGGATACATTCAAGGGCAGACAGGCTCAGTTTTAGAGCCTTGTTCTGCTACTATTGTATCTCTTTTGTTTTTAAAATAAACCTTCCGTACTGGTTAAGATCTTGTCTGTACAAAGGTGTCTGTCTACGTCAGTAGCTCAGATTAGCACTAGGGAAAGCGAGTTTAGCTGTACATCTACACAAGCCTTGGTGAGGGGCTATCCCAGGACAAAGAACTGAGGTGGCACAGGAACTCACGGAGAGCGGGTTCCCCCAAGAAAGATTTCTCACAACAAGCAGCAGGACTCTAATCTGGAGAACTGGGTTTGATTCTCCACTCCTCCACTTGAAGCCAGCTGGGTGACCTTGGGTCAGTCACAGCTCTCCAGAGCTCTCTCAGTCCCACCCACCTCACAGGTTGATTGTTGTGGGGATAATAATACTAACCGCTCTGAGTGGGTGTTAGGTTGTCCTGAAGGGCGATATATAAATCAGTTGTTGTTGTTGTTGTTGTTTTTGTTGTTGTTGTTATATGCATATATGCATTGATGGTGTTTTCTGCACAGTCACTGTACAGCATTTCAGAAACTATTCTGCTTCCCATGTTCTCCTGAGTTCTGCACCTGCAAGGGAGTCATGGGAAACAGAAATGGGTTTTGTCTGTCTTTTCCTTGTTTTTTTCTCCCGCTCACATTCCATGGTTTTTTCCAAAGCTGCTGCCCAGTTGCTACTAGCATGCGTTCTGTCCATGAAGAATCAAAAACTCCCATTCCACTTCTCTCCCCCCCCCCCCCACTCTCTTTTCACCGGGATCTGATTGGTCTATCTGTCAGTAACCACTCCCATATTCTTTAGCTCTCCAAACTTTTCTGCCATTTTAATCAGTAAAGTGAGGTAAGGGTAATAAGACTGCTTCTCCATTCACTTCCTTCCTCCTGGGTATGCACACACTCTCTTATTTTTTTTTAAAAGCCAGGAATGAGTCCTAACATTGCTTCTTATTCCCTGCTGGCTTTAAAACCCAGGAAAGGGTTCAATAGCTGCTTTCCCTCCCTACTGGCATGTTTCAGGCATCTGCTAATGTCAAAGAGAAAAAAAATAAGTATCTTGCACTGCCACTTGTGAAACAATGCAGCAGGGAAGCTGCTGGGAGGGAATGATGCAGCAGCATTTTAACTCTTTCCTGGTTTGGCTTTTAAAAAAAGAGAGAGAGGAACAAGCATGAAAAGTACATGTTTCCCCTCAGAACTCCATCACCAATTGACTCTCCAGTGGGCATGGGATAGCCGAATCAGCAAATACAGGTGGAGGATGGGTTCAAACATTGTAACATTACCACACATGCAAAAAAAAAAAAAAAAGATGTCAGCTCCAGCCACCACAAAATGCAGCTCCAGACACATCTCAACTTGTCAGCAGATACCACATCACCTTGAGGTCATACAGTGCAGAATGACAGAACCTCAAGCCGTTTCAGCACCAGTTGGCATGAATGTTCAACATTGCTGGTTTATAGTGTGCCGTGCAAAACAGGCCAATATCATACACAAAAAATCCTCTTGAAACAATTGTGTATAGGTTTATATCAAGTTTTTTTGTGTCACATTTTACCATTGGGCAAGAGCATGTGCACATTGGTAAAACAGTACATGAAAGGAATTTTACTGTGGCCACTAATAAGATGAGAAAAGCAATGCAAATGCATTCAAAGATTTTCAATTAAGTCCAAGTGCTGAACTGATTTGAAAAAGTTTTAAAAGTCACACCAGAATTCAGCAGGTACAGAAATTAAGGGGGAGCAGACACACAGAACAATAAAAGAATTCTCAAAAAAGGTGGCAGGTTAAGAGAAAAAACAGAATTAAAATTATTAATAAGTGGTGACTTGAAGCATTTACAAGGAAAAAATTATAAAATTCCACTGCAACACCACACAGAAATGGAACAAGTTAAAAACTGCATTTTAAAATGGATAAAAACTTCAGAGAAACCATCTCCATGAATCAATGGGAAGATCTATGGACCAAAGATATTAAATTTACACAGGGGTCATTTCCTAGAAAAAGAACTGCAGGAACTCATTAGCGTAACTCATTAGCATATCTCATTAGCATATGCCACACCCCCTGACATCACTGGAAGTGTGTCAGAAGGCAATATCCACCTCAGGCCCCTTTTCGCAAAAATCTCCAGGTATTTCCTTAAAGCAGAATGAACTCAAAACAGCTTACCCTCCTCTGGAGAGCCAGACCTGCTTGCACCCCCACACTCATTCTCTCTCACAAGTCACATATGAAAATAAAGCAGCATGAATTCCAAGCAGCTTACGTTCCTTTGGAGCCCAGCACCACTCAGCTTGCACTCATTCACTCATTTTCTCTCCCCCCCACTCACAAGTCACAAATGAAAGTAAAGCAGCAGAGCAGAATGAATCCAAGCAGCTTACGTTCCTTTGGAGCCCAGCACCACTTGGCTTGCACTTGGAGGAAAAGGAATCACATGGGCGGGGCCAAAACCCACGTAACCTCTTTTCAGATCTACTGGAATGCCATTCCTGTGTGTTCCGCCTCCAAATGAGCCCTGAATTTACAGTTTGCCAATTGTTAAGAAAGAACTGGTACAAATTCTCCTTAAGATAGTATACTATGCCCAAAGATATTGCAAGAATTAGTAAGGACTATAGTGGACAGGGTTGGAAATGTCCAAGTAACATTTTATCACATGTGGTGGACATGCAAGGAAGCACAAAGATATTGGATAAAGATACATGAAGAGATGCAGAAGATTCTTAGGCTCAAATTTGAGCTGAACCCAAAAAATATGCTATTAAATACTTTACCGATTAATGTTACAAAAGAACAGGGAGATCTTTTCTGGTATATGGTGACAGCTGTGAGAGTACTATATGCAGCAAAATGGAAAACAGATTTGTGCCCTGACATTCGTGCCCTGCCTGAGTGGATAGACAAGATGTATGAATATACATCAATGGGTAAATTAACTTCCTATGTGCACAATAGTCCAATCCCAGAATTCTAGAAAAAATGGAAAGATTCCTTCAATTATTTAGGTTAAAGCTAAGATAAATTAAGGTAATTGTATTATAGAGATAATGTACAGAAGAGATGACAGATTAAAATAATTGACATTGAAGTCTGAGTATAAGCAACTAAGGAGAGGGGAAGAGAGCTATTATATAATTAAGTTGTGCTGTTATATACTTTGAATACTTTTAGTTAGTTTAAATCCAATTCAAATGTAGTGCTTGTATAAATTCCTATGCATTTTCTATTGTTATTCATATATTTTAAAAATTTATTATTATTATTTATTTGATTTATAGCCCACCCTCCCCGCAAGTAGGCTCAGGGCAGGTTACCGCAATATAATCGTACAAAGATAAAACATAAAAATACATTTAAAATACATTAAAATCAAAACCAACAATATGGACAGTCAACCCCAAGATGGCAGCCTCATCCACACTTCCCAGCACAGCATAAGCAAAGGGTGGAGAGGGGTACAACTGATGATTTCCACTGCGACTTCACATATGAAGGGGCAGGGGCTTTTAGCCCCCGCCCCCAAGCGGGAGACTGGACAGGAGGCATTTCTTTTTAAATAAAACCTTTACTCAAAAAAACCCCAAACCCTTGACCACTTGGCAGCTTTAGAACAGGCTAAGGGCAGTAAGGGCAGTTCTTCAGGCAGAGCGAAATGAATGAGGCCCATTAGGCTGGCCTCTTCTGCGGCGTTTCAACGTGAAGTGCTTAATCACCTTTCTGCCCTCAAAGGAACATCCAGAGCAGCTGGCAGGGAAAGCAGCAGTGCACTTCTGGCTCCAGAAGATGCTGCTAGCGAGGGCGAGGGCAGAATGTGGAGCAGAGTTGGGCAGTGGAGTCAGGGCCAGTCCCATTGGCTGTGGAAGCAGTGGAGGGAGATCATAACTCATAAGTCATCTTTCTCACAGCATGCAAGCACTTGGCCTTGGGACCATGGGGACAGGCGTAACCCCGTGCCCCCAGCAGCACCACAGTCCACATATACAACACCTGCACTTCATACACACCTGATATGCCTATGGCATGCCCCCCCTTGGACCAATCGGGTTAGATGAGGCAACCCAGGGAATTGTCCAGTGGCCAGGCTACCCCTTCAGCCACAGGGTATGGCAGTGAAATGCAGAGCCCCACAGGTCACCCTTCTATGTGGGGTTATTATCCCAGTACCACCTGGAACCCTAATATGCCAGGACCGTTGGCATATGGGGCAGCCCCATTTAGGGCCCTGCAATGCCATTCGGCAACCATCTAACCTCCAGTATAATGGAAAAGATCCTCTGGGGTAAATATATAGATGTTTTTACATGCCTATTCAGGGAGTTAGAGAAAAAAGAAAAGGAGGACCTCAAAGACCATGAAAAAGAACGGTTGAAACATGGAAAAGTTGATCGCACCAGGGCCAATTGATTGCCTGCCATGCTGATCTATGCAGGAGTGATTGCCAGGCCTAGCTCTGCCCCTGTGTTTCAATACATTAACATTAACTACAGGGGCAATACAAACTTCATTGAAGCTGCTTGGCTGCAGTACGAAGGGGAATTCCGTTTGCAGGCAGCCATTAACACAAATTTGCATTGAGGTCCTATTCATCAGCTGTGGTTGCAGGTAATGTACCCAGCCAAGCCAAATCTTGGTGACCACTCAGACAGTGGCCACTTAGTTCAGCAGCATCAGAACAGTCAGGGCACCCCCCATCCCTGTTGGGCGGCCAGTTCAGCCCCGACTGTTTTTTTGGGGAATATAGTCCCCAAGGGGTCTGCTCCAGAAAGACATGTAGCTTTAAGCATCAATGTCCGATCTGCAAGCACCCCCACTCATTTACAGCCTGCCCCAGGCAATCAAAAAAGGGAGGTAAGTGGGGTGGTTGGGGGGGGGAGCTCATACTTCAGCTGGTAAAAGGACCCAGCCCCATAAAGCTGAAAGTAATTAAGTAGCTACTGTCTGCTTACCCCAAGCGCCAAAAGGCCTGCCTTCTCTTAGAAGGTTTTACGTTGGGGTTTAGGATTCCATTCCAGGGCCCCACGGCTCCCTTAATGTCTGCCAGTTTGTGATTGGTTATTGGCATGGAGGAGGAGGTTTGGACTAATATTGCCAAGGAGTGTGGGGAAGGTCTTGTTTTAGGCTCCTTTCCATGTCCTCCAGTGCCCTGCTTGCAGCTTTACCCCCAGGTATCATGCTTAAAAAGGCGGTGGATATGTTCAGTCTCATCTATCACCTGTGATACCCCAGGGGAGGATCTTTAAATGATGCCATTCCCAAGCATCTATGCTCAGTGCGCAACATGTCCTTTGACCAAGCAGTCAAGGTCATGAGGTGGTGTGGGATTAAGGCCAAAATGGCCAATTGTGACATTCAGTTGGCATTTTGTCTTTTGACAGTTCATCCTGATGATTTTGAGCTGCTTGGTTTCTTGTGTGTGTGGCTAGGTGGTGGCCATTTTTCGAGCATTTTAGCACTTTCCTTGAGTGGGCTTTGTGGTCCAGATTCCTTTGCTGGGACATGATCCACTACCTGGATGACTTTCTTTTCATGGGCTCAAGGGATATTGGCTGACTTTATTAGCCTGGCCGATGACTTAGGGGTCCCGCTGGTCCATGAAAAGACTGAAGGTTCAGCAACAGTGCTTACTTTTCTTGTCATAGAACTTGGCATGGTACGGCAGACTACATGGCTGCTGGCCAAGAAGTTGTGGGATCTCTGCACCCAGCTGACCTCCCTCAGGGAAATACATAAGATTTCCCTCTTTTAGCTCCAGCTGTTGGTAGACCACTTAAATTTTGCATGCCAAGTTTTGGCACCAGGCAGTGCGTTCCTTCGATGCCTTTGTGATGCCATGGGCAGGCTGAGGCTTCTGCACCACAGACTTCGAATTAACAATGATATGAGGGCTGATTTGGCCATTTGGGAGGAATTCTTGAGTTCCTATAATGGAGTCTCTTGGAGTGGAGACCTTTCTTTAAAGGCTGAGAGCGGAACTACAAGTGACAAAAGGCACAGATTGGACACTTGTCAGCTTCCCTCAAGTTTTGATGGGAAATGTAGGCAGCTTGGCGGAATGTTGGAAAAGTGACAGTTGAAAAGTCCATTGGACAGCAGTCAGAGAGCCAAGCTGCAAGACTAGGATGCCTACATTTCCCATCAAAACTTGAGGGAAGCTGACAAGTGTCCAACTTGTGCCTTTTGTCACTTGTAGTTCTACTCTGAGTTGCAGGTGACCTCCAATGCCTCTGAGTCCACTAGTGTTGGAGTCTACCTTTGGGGGCTCTGGTGTGCTGAGCAATGACCAGCCCAATGGCCCAAAATAGGTCTTACTACTGATCTCACTTTTCTTGAATTGTTCTTCATCATTGGGGCAGTCTGTTTGTGGGGGAGGGAATTGGCTAACCACTCGGTCCGCTTTGGGTGCGACAACTGAGAGCCAGTTTGGTGTAGTGGTTAAGAGTACAGGACTCTAATCTGGAGAACAGAGTTTTATTCCCCACTCCTCCACTTGAAACCAGTTGGGTGACCTTGGGTCAGTCACAACTTCTAGGAGCTCTGTCAGCCCCACCCACCTCACTGGGTGATTATTGTTGTGGGGATAATAACATACTTTATAAACTGCTCTGAGTGGGCATTAAGTTGTCCTGAAGGTTGATATATAAATCAAATGTTGTTGTTGTTATTGTTCCCACAGCTACTACTACTACTACTAACCAGGCAGTGGTACATGTCTTTAACTCCCTTTCATCCAGATCCCCCAGGGTTATGAGAGTCGTCAAGGCATTTACACTCCAGTGCTTTCGGCTGAACATTTTGTTCCTGGCAAAACACGTTTTGGGTGTAAATAACTGTGTGGCAGATGCTCTGTCTCACATATGAAATGGTTTTGTCAGCTTGCCCCCAAGGCCAACTCTCAACCAGCCCTAATGCCTCAAGAGTTATGGAGTCTTGGATAGTAAAGGCACACAAGGTCATGCAATTAGTGATTGCACCCAGCACCCAGAGGTCCTATGATTGTGCAGTGCACCAGTTCACTGGCTTTAGGAGGGAAGCTGAATTGCAACAGGTACAACCCATCCTGGTGATTCACTTTATGCAGTTCTGTGTGGAGCAGAGAGCTAAGGGGCTGGCAGTAAAGTCTATTAGGGGCCAGCTGATGGCTTTGACTTTTGCCAGTAAGGCACGGGGACTGACTGAAGCCACAGGTGACTTCCAGTTGAGGAAAATGCTAGTGGTTTTGTCCAGGGAAGAGGGTGCATGCAGAGATGATAGGCAACCCATTTCCTTGATGATTCTCTTTGGGGCACCACCTGTGGGGTGCAAGGGCCTAAGAAGAGGCTTGGCCCTCATGGTGACAAGTTAGGATGGGAAAATGAGCAGGATGGTGACCCCTTCCCCCTTGGCACATCCCCATTGGTGGGGAATTGGGGGGTCTGTCAAGTGTAAGCTTTACAGTGGCTAGTTGCAAGGGCAGACTGCCTGGTAGGACCCCTGGACAAATTCACGCCCAGGCTCCATGGCTGTGGGGGGTTTGAGGTTGAAAGGGAAACCACTTTCCCAGCTGCTGGGTACCAGCTATCTTTTGGATGGCTCATCCCTTTTATTTCAATGGGGGGGGCTGTTTTTCTCCCAAATGGGAAAAAAGTGTCTCCATATGTGACAGCAACCTCAGAGCAGAAGAAACCAGACCTGCATTTTTATTTCATAACCTACAACTACTGTTTTTCAACATTGCTATGATTCTTGAAAGCAATGCTGCAAGATAATGCCATTTGACTTTTCTCTGGCCCAGTAGAATTTAATAGGCCATAGAGACAGGTGCTTTTCCTGGTGGGCTGCTCACCAATGTCAGGTTGCTGTTATGACTTGACAGCTGATACTGTCATGCTTGTAAATTGCCCTTTTTGTTCTTAATTTATTAATGCTAATTAATGTGAAATGCTGCTCGCCTGTTCTAATTAGCATTAATGCTCCTGTGTTGTTGTTTTTAACTAATGAAACGTCATAAGCAAGACTTTGCCGTAAGGCTCAATGTTCTGTCAGGAAGAACTGATGCACAACTCATTTCCTAAGGACAAAATGTCGGAGGAGATCTGAATCTGTCCCACCCCATTCCTATTTCATATCACAAGGTTAACATAGTATGGAAGTACTGCTGTCCACCCTGGTCATGACTCATTACTATTAAACATAAGAAGCACAGTGAGTTTTTGCCTAGTTCCAAAATGACTGTACTGAAAACAATAGAGCCATAAACACATTGGAATAAATACATTGAGAGCCAGGGTTTAGGAACTGAACCTCACTTCTTGAAGAAACACAACACATAACCTAAAGCATAATCATTACTTTGTATTTCAAATACATGACATAACAATACTCTGTTATTAGCTTCATTCTGTCTTTGTAATATTGATGATTCATCTCTCCCCATCCATATTCTTATGCACACCATGACATCCCAATGGAGCTTGCTACAGCTGTTGTATTGGCTTTGTTGACAGCTGAATAGACCTACAGAAGATGCACAGATGCTACTGCAGTCACTGTAGATGAACAGAAAGCCAGGAGCTGATGAGCCTGCCTACCTGCAACTCTACCATTTTGCATATAAATAATTGCTAATCTTATTATGAAGAAGCACAGTATGTGCCAGTTAGCTCTGGCTTGACTACCAGCCACCCTGCTTGCAGGATCCAATCTGGTCTCTCAGATTTTCTTTGGATGGTCCATGTTGTGTTTCAGCTGTCCATAATCTGTATATGGTGACCTATTTTAAACTGTTTGAAATAGAGAGCTGTGGATGGCATTCTCACCAGGTAAACTGAACCCAAATAAGAAGAATTTCAGACCTGAAGATATTAAATCTCTGGACAGTTTCAGTATACTGGGACCCTCACTGTTATACCTTACAACAAATTAGTCCTGACTGAAGGAGACAGTGACATTTCCTTATTTCAACAGTGCACCCAGAGGGGGCTTTCTATCATCACAGCCATTAATTGTGATCAAGATCTAAATATGGTGCTACATTATCAGTATCCAGGTGGCATAAAAATGCAAATTTCTTTCACTTTTAGTCTTGACCTTTGAATAAGAACCATTCCCCCTCCTTGCAGCACAAGTACACGAAGGTGTCTCTTTTCTAGCATGGAAGCAAAATAGTGATTGATTAACCTCACAGAAAAATATATCACCTGTGAATTTATGATAAAGTAAGTCTGTTCCTCTTGGGTTATTTTAATAAATCACTTTCACTACCCAGCTAACATTTCATAGTAACATAGTTGAATGTTTATCCCTTTGTTTATTCATTCCCTCTGATTCCCCCATGTTTGCCAATATTTTGTTTGCTGGTTACACGCTATACAGAATGGGTATTTGACAGCTCTTGAACATACATCTAGTCATTTCCCTGCATTGTGGGCAAGACTGTTTCACCGTTTACATTGCTTTGCTTACTATCATATTTCAGTGTTCAAGCCAGGCAGCTACTCCAGTTTCTCAAATTGTTTCTTTTCCCTTCTGAAATCATCTGGAATTCTTGGTGGACTTGCTAAGGACCACCCTCAAGTCATTCAGATCCCCATTAAGTATATTCAATGGAAGTTTTCTCTTGAAGAAGAATGGCAAAATGAATGTATGCATGTGAATGTAATCTCTCAGAGCCACCACGATTTTAGTTTTATTATAAATCATTTAATTTCACCACTATATTTTTTCAGTATTCTGCTTTTACTTGTCTCACACCTCCATGAAGTTCCCCTAGGTGTGATGCACTGAGATGCAATATGCCATTTACAAAATATGAAGCAAGTACATTCAAAACTCAGCAGTACTGCCTCTTAAGTCTTTTACAGTATTCTTGAATAGGGATGAGCAGGTAAAAAATCACTTTAATTTCATAAGGCTCAGTGGGAAAGGGCATGCACATAGTTATTGTTAAGCACTGGGAGTATGATCATCATTTTGGAAAGTAATTCTGGAAATATCAGAATAATATTCCCAATATTTAATAAAAAGACAAGCATGCTATTCTATACTTGTGTGTGTGTGTGTGTGTGTGTGTGTGTGTATGCCAGCAAATCACAAGTGACTTTCAAGTAAGGAGCTTTCAAGGCAAGTGAGAAGCAGAGGAGGTTTGCCAGTGCCTTCCTCTGCAGAGTCTTCCTTTGTGGTTGCTCTTCCAAGTACTGCTTAGCTTCTGAGATCTGAGAAGCTTGTGCTATGCCATGCCACCTTCTCTCCTCTTTTCCATATGGAATTAAAATAGGGATGGGAGGGAGGAAGATGAAAGAGAAGTGTCTACCTTTCAGCTCTCAAGTCAGGAAGCCAATTTACTCCAGTAGAAAATAATCCAACTGTCTTACCTTCCTACTGTCTTACCAACTGTCTTACCTTCCTACAGTCTTCCTACTGTCTTATCCAACTGTCTTACCTTCCTACTAAATCTTGAAGGAGCATTGTTTTCTATGGTGGTAGACCTGGCATCTCCAGTTCAGAAGTGAGTATTTCCTCTTAGTTGCCCTTCAGGAATCCTGAGCCATGTCTCAAAAGATTTGAGGAATGTGCTAGCTGGTCCAGTGGCCTGTGTGCCATTTTCTCAATACCAGGGCAGGCTCTACAGAAGGAGTAAGGCCTGGAATACCTTGTAACTGGCTGGCAGGGTACAGCCCAGCTGTGGAAGTACCAGCAGTGGTAAAGATTGGCTTGCCAACTAGGTAAATCTGTAACTGGTTCTGAACCCTTTTCAATAGATGGTAGATCAGACATCCTAGCTGCAGAGGCCTGGTCTGCCACCCACAGGAAATTTCATCACCTTACAGCTGAGTATTTCAACACCTTATAGTAGATAATTGAACCTTGCCCCTTTACAGTTTCTTTTTCTTTCCTTTCCACCTAAATAGCAGGGAACACAGTTCTCCCTCTAAACCATTAACCCACCAAGTTTGACCACACACAGCTTGAGGAAGGCTTCAAGGTGAATATTGGATGGCTGCACACATGGACAAAAAACTAAAAGCCCCAAAGGAAAACAAAGAACCCCAAACCACATCAACCATCCATCCCCTTCCTAGTCTAAACCCTTGATCCACTGAGTTTTTCCTCAAGTACAGTAACATACACACAACAATGGAACAACGGACCCTGTACAAAGCAAGTGTTGGTGGGCGCAGGAAACTGACTGGCAAAGGGGTAGTGGCAGCAGGGCAGCTCCTGAGCAGAAGAAAGTTCCAACCAGTGCAGAACAGCAACATAAAAAACAAGCTTGCTTCATGTTCACTTTTTTCTTTTTCTGTAGTGCCAATAAATTATTAACTTTTCATTCTGCTGTTGCTTGTCAGTTTCATGTTTCCTTGGATTTTGCTCCCACAATGAGGGGCAAATCCAAATCCTTCCTTTTGACGCTCAGCATTCTGCTAAAAAAATGGAGTTTCTTGCCACCCATCTTATCCATCACTCAAATGTAGGCAGGCAGGCAGAATGTTTGTTTGAATCTCCCCCACACAAATAGACCTATCTTTCCCCCATAAGTTTTTCTTTTGCTGTGGGAGCAGGCAGGATGGTTTTTGAAATGGTGGCACACATTTTCCATTTAATTCAGAAAAAGAGAGAGCCTATGGAAAAAGATGAAAAAGAAAAAGATGATTGAAGCTATGCTAAACAGGTCTACTCAGATGTAAGTCCCATGTTATTCAATAGGGGTTATTTCTATCAAAATGTCTTTAGAATTTCAGCCTATGGTTGAAGTCTGTACATTCCTCCTTTCAAATGTTTCCAAAGCTGATAGGCAGGGAGGGGTCCCCCTTGCAGGGACCCTATTGACAGGGACACAGGGCCATTTTCAAAGCAGCAACAGGAGAAAAAAAGATACACTCATACACATTTCACTTATTCTCCCTTCCCACCAACAAAGTTAATTCATAACGTAAGGACCCTCCCCCCTTGAGAGCCAATTGATGAAAGCTGTTAAGGAAAACAAGATGCTGTCAAGTGAGCGCAGTGCCTAGTGCTGCTGCTGCGAGGTATGAACCAAAATGAAACACACACACTTTTTGGTAGGAATGTGCCATTATAACTTGGTTTCCTGGATTTGGTTCACCTGTCATGGTGCAGCCAGGGCTCAGTGACAGTAAAGGCTCCTCAGAGGAGGATGGGTCCTACATAATGATGGTCACGAACAGAAAAGAAAATGAACATGATGTTCATTGTTCGTTGCCATCCACGAAGAGGGACTCACGAACAACCACGGACATGACCCTGTTCACGAACACGTTCGTGGTTGGCTGTTCATGGGGGCCAGCAGGCTCTCCTCCAGCCATCATCCAAGTCAAGATCCCTACTGCACCACTCCCAGAAACCTGACCTGAGCAGGCACCAGGAAAGGTACCAATAATAAATAATAGCTTGGCCCAGAGCCTGGCAGCAGCCCTGGAACTTGAAGGGGTAGATACCTGTTCTACCACACACAAAGAAAATTCAAGCTCCAATGCACTCTCTCTATTAAAATGCCAACAGCAACTGTCTCTCTCCCTCTCCACTGTCTGCAAAGTCAGAGCTCAGAGACCCCCTCCCCCCTGCTCTTCACTCCCTTGTTGTAACAAATTTGGAGCTCCACACTGGAAAGGAAGACCTGCCTATCAAGCTAAATTGGGCTTAGATTGGGGTTTCCAGGGCAAAAGCAGGAGTTCAGACAGAGTTCAGACAACCCCTGCCTAAGTTGCGAAGGGAATTGATTGCAGATGCCAGACTGTCTGGCTTGATGAACAGCAATGAATGAGGCTTGCAACGACCACCTGTTTGTTTAGAATGGGGCCTCACAAACAGCTTGTTCATGAACAGCAGACTGGGCTGTTCATGGCTTTTTTTTGTTCGTATTGCTGTTTGTGCCCATCTCTAGTCCTACATAACCACCCCAGGGTCAACAGCTAACCAGCAGGAGAATGAGGTGCAGGCATGCCAGGACCTACAGCCAGAAGCTGAGTCCATCCTCCAGCTCTGACCCAGAAAGTGAAGGCCAGCTAGCTGCTCAGAGCCCTCTGGGATCACCAGTGCCTCTGGAACTCTGTAGATGCAGACTAAGGGCAGAATTACAAGCAAAAAGGCACAGTGCATGCTTGATGGCTCTAAGGCAGCTGCCTGCTGACAGTGAAGATGAGTCTTTGCAGGACTGTGCCTGAGAAGCCAGCTGGGTGTGTGACATAAGGATGTTCAGACTATAAAGTCTCCAAAGAGACGGTTCTGGGCATGAACGCAACATGTACATTGAGATGCTGACCTGCCAACATTACCTGATTGATTACTGGAAGACCTGACCTCAGCCTGAAGGACTCTGAATTTCAGATATTCCCTCTCTGGCTTGTTATCTTAAGAGACTAATTGCTAGAAGACCTGAGCATAGCCTGAATGACCTGACTTTGGAACTTCCCCTGGCCTTGTTATTCTGAGTAACTGGAAGAAACACTGTAACCTGATACTGGAGGCTGGCAGCTAGTACATCACCATTCCAAAAGCTGCTTTAACAAAACAAAACAGTTGTTTCCAGGTGTATTTCTGGCTTGAGTTTTTTTGTTTGTTTTGCACACCCCTAAGAGTTACTTATTTAAAAAGTATCATAAAAATCCTCAATGGATTTCCAGGGAAGTCGGATCCATTTTAACAAATGTCTTCAAGAACACTATCTGCTGAATGTACAATAAACCAGTATATCTATACAGAAATATGTATCTAGTGAAAAGAAGGACTAAGTCATACAAACTCAATGTTCCTTCTTTGTCAATAAATTATCATAACCAATGTTATTCCTTTTTATTCATATCAGAAGAGTCTAATTCCCTGAGATCTTGTTATGGCTTTAGGAGCTCATTTTTCAACCAGCCTCTCTTCATCCAATTTAATCAGGCAATATTGTTAACAACAACAATAACATTCAATTTATATATTGCCCTTCAGGACAATGTAATTCCCACTCAGAGCGGTTTACAAAGTATGCCATTATTATCCCCAGAACAAAACACTCTGTGAGGTGGGTGGGGCCGAGAGAGCTCAAGAGAGCCTGTGACTAGCCCAAGGTCACCCAGCTGGCTTCAAGTGGAGGAGGAGTGGGGAATCAAACCCGGCTCTCCAGATTAGAGTCCTGCCCTCTTAACCACTATACCAAATGCTTATTTATTTTTGAAGTTATATTGTATTGTTATAGATTTAATGTATTCGATTAATTTTGCATTTTAATGTAATTTTATCATTATATACCACATAGAATACATTCATTTAAAAATCAACTAACCAGTGGGATAGACCTTTTGATGATCAGTATTTACTTACTTATTTATACCCCACTTTTCTCATCACTGGGGATCAAAATTAGTTTACAAATTTCTTCCCTTCTTGATTTTATCCTCACAACAACGCTGTGAGGTAGATTGGAATGAGAGTGTATGACGGGCACAAGGTCACCCAGCACACCTCCATGGCAGATAATGGTTTAAAATCTCTCAAGTGCTAATCTGACACCACACTGACTCTCATGCAGGTTATTTATGGCACAGATCTTCACCACTAGATGAAAAGCAAAGGAAGATCAAGTTACCTTGATTTTGTTCCTCCTTTCAGTGATTGGTCATTGGGGATATCAGCAATAACAGTGACAATATGTTTAGTGATGTGTATATGGGCCATCAACAGGGCATTGCCCGGGATGCAAGATACAGCATTTTACCTATAATGCATCCTTTAGTATCCTTGTGATCTATGCACAGGCACATGTTTCTGCTTGCAGATCAGCTTTATGAAACCAGGGCTAATGCAAGGGAGAATGTTCAGGTTGTTGTTGTTTTCTTTTAGGTATTTTAAATTACTATTAGGAATAAGCAATTTAACAGATAGTTACTGACCTAGCTCAAAAATGTGACAATTTCTGGAACATTGGAAATAGCATTAAATGAGTTCTTGTAGAAATAGTGGCTTTTCATTTTGTAATAGTAAAATCAGTTTTATTGGAAGCTGAGATCAAAATTTATATCTTCCTGGCTAATGGAACACTTAGCACTTAAATAGCAATTGATCTCAGACAACAGGCTTTCAAGTTAGGTAAGCATACCAGGTTTCATTTGTATCCTAAATTTGTTCCAATCGTTTTACAAAGAGGCCATAACTGAACATGAATACTTTACAGGATGAGGCTGCAACATTTTTGTTTGTTCAGATCTTCTCCAGCCAATCTTTAGTGGATTGCAAGTCAGGTGAAATCATGGCCTGGCCTAGACAATCTCTCTCCCAGGATGAAACAGTTGACCATCCTTGTTTCAAGTCATCTACCCCTTTTAAATACCCTGCTATTATCATAGTAATAGAAGCTACAGATGGGTGCTTTGAAAAACAATACATAGCGCTGTAAGAAAAAAATGTATTTAGATATGCATCTTATTTCACTGACACCCCATCCTGAACATCACCACTGTCCAGTGTTTGTTTTTAAAAGCCCAGCAAGCTGTGCATGCATTCTTGAAGCTCCTGACCTCTTGTGAGGACTCTCTTTCTTGTGGAAAACAAGGACCATTCCCATTTGCTACTGTAGCATTGCCTGGCTCCTATTTACCTAACCTCAAAAAGACGCTATTGCTCAGCTGCAGAAGTGGCAGTACTTTGAAAGCCTTCTCTGTCATGGCAGCTGTGGGTAAATTCCTAACCCTAAACAGTTACTAAGCTTCTGGGAGGAGATGCCACCACTCTGAGCCAGTGCCTGGAGGCTGTGGTCAAGTTGGAATGGAGACAAGCTGAAAGTGAATCCAGACAAGATAGAGGTGATACTGACTGATGAGACTGAATGTTCTCTGAATGGAGTTAGGCTATCTCTAGTGGGTCATGTGAAATGTACATGGTGCTACTGGATCCAGACTTTTTCTTAGTGATGTAGATTGGTTTGTAGTTGTCATCGATTACATCCTGTTCAGAAATTACCTCCCCTTCTAGACTCAATCTACTGATGCTTTAAAATATTCAGCAAAAACTTATTTTTTGCTTATGAGGGTTCCCCCTGTCCATCAAAGAATAAAATAATGGAAACTTGAGGTCTACTGATGTCAAAGATATAATTCTGGCACCACTGAGATCACAGGTTTGTGATGTAATGTTTTCAGTATGCTTAATGAAACTTATTTATAAGAACCTGTTGGGTGCATTGAATTAAGTGAGTCGAAAATCACTTACTGGGCTCCTTCAGATAGCTAGTTTACTAATGGAAGAGAAAGCTTTGTAAAATCATTTATGTTCCTGTTCAGCCAAAATATCTTTTGCCTCCCACCAAATATAGATATTTGATGAAAGGGCAGAGGAACTAATGTAGTGTCAAACTCATTAGTACTGAAACAACTTCAAAGATGGATACCATCATCCTCAACTTTGTATTAGCAGTATCCATTATTCAATAAATTATTAAATTAATAGACAGAGGATAACAATGAGTTTATGTCCTCATTTAATAAATTAATGAGAAGGAACTCACATGATGGTTCTCCTCTGTCTATAGATTTAATAATTTATACAATAATAATTTATTGATTCTGCACTATTTCTACAGGAGATAAAATTCTCTTTCAATGGCCATCCATTATTGTCGGAAGCTATTATTACTCATCTTTCCATTGACATACTAAAACTGCAAGAAGGGAATCATCCTCCTGAGCTGCTCTTTCATTGTTCAGACTGCTCTTTCATTGTTCAGACACATTCTTAAAAGGGTTAAATAACTTTTGCCTGGTCCAGGCCCTGCAGTGGCCTCCATGTAAATTAATATTTGAAGAGACTGATTTTTCCAAGTTCATCAAACTGAGCCTGGATTAGCTACTTAAAGGGGAAATACTTTTTGATAGACATCAAGTTGAGTGGGAAAATCCTATTTTCAAAAAGAAACTTTTGTTCATTACTTTATTGCCCTTGTCTGGGGAATTGGGATATAAAATTTTAGAATACTAGTTTTACAGTGTGATCTTATACAGAATTATTTTTGTCTACTGCATTTTTTCTATTGAATTCATTGTGTAACTCTGGATCAGACTGCACTCTCATTATTTGCATGCAACAATTCTTTTCTTCTTCTTAGTATATTTCTTTTTAAAACAAAGAAAAATTCATCTGTGTTTCTGTTTATTTACTGGTAAAAGGAGAATAAACTAAAACCTGCTAGGTTTTCAGTTCCATGAAACATTTTAGAAGCAGTTATTTGTAGGAACTTATTACAAAATAATGACATGGGGAATGGCTGGATGTCATATTCCAGTCTGTAGACTGTCGATAGTTCAAAGTAACAGTAATGGACAGCAAGAGTGAGTATTAGGATGCATTGCTCTTTTCTCTTCTGAGGATCCCTGCTGCCCTTTTGTACAAGGGTTGGTTTACAGAAGTATCCATCATCTTCTCTAACAGATGTACATAGTCAGAGAAGGGAGAGGGGAGAGAGAATCATACAAAGAAGTGATCTGATCTTTGACTTTTAGATAATTGTCTTTATTTTTTCCCCTTTTTACATAAAAGGAATTGCATGTTGAAGTGGATCAAAGCTGGACATTTCTGTCTCATGCACTAACCATAGCATGTCACCTTAGCTATGGCTAGTGCTGCTGTGTTAAAGAGAATTCATAGAAACTGTCATAGGTAGCTTTCATAATAGTGATATTGATCAAAGATATCAAATTTCTTGTGGCGACAGAAGAAAAAGTGGAGTGGACATACAGTGAGCATGAAGAAACGGACAGAAATAAATAATTGCATAGAATAAGCCCTCAGGGTATGGAACACTTGAAATATTTGATTTCAAACCATGCACATTCTCATTTTCAGCAAATGGAAGTCCTAACTCCATATACAAACTTGCACTAATGGAGAGGTATACACAGTGCATTAGCAATTCCACTCCATTCACTCATCATGAATGCTTGAAAAGGGCAAACATAACATCAGCAATTTCACCAATGAATGCAAGGATGCTCACCAGAACTGCCTCTCTCAAAAGGAGAGTATCCTATTTATACATATACACTGCAGGCGATGCTTGCTTTATGCCTCTTGAAGTACTTAGATGCTTCCTACTACTGAGACAAATTCAGCAGGCCACTTAAGAATATTACTGTTCAAGAAAGCACTTGAGAATGTGCTTACTTCGATGAAACCAGTTAAGCAGATGCTCAAAAGTGGCCTTTGAGGTTTATTTCAAAATACTTTGATGAACGTTAGCCCATGTACATTATACAGCAGCTTCTATCTGGAAGAAAGATCAACTTGAACTACAACATTAAATGTTCTCATAATATATATTTAGTTACCTTTCTGGGAACAATTTCTTAACTGTGGTTTAAGGCAACAGTGAAAGACATTATTACTAAATAGCTTGTTTTATTTTGTATTTTTACTATGAGGAAACCAACTATCAGATGAAATAGTATTGCATTTTAATGGCTGTAATGAAGAGGAGAAGTCAAGCTATTCTCTTCTGCATCCGGCTCCCTTACTGAAGAACAGCAGACTTGGAAACTACAGTGACAACATAACAGGAAAATGATATTTATTCAGTAAATGTGCAACCTGGGCACATGTTAAAATATTTCACATTTGATTTATTATCTTAATTCTGTTTCTTTTTTTGTTTTAGCTTAAATGTGTGAATGTTGAAATTGTTGATAATGAAATGAGGTCAGGAATACAGAATAAAGATATCAAAAGCTTTTGGCTATTTCTTTTTAAAAAAGTCTTCCCTAGGAAACTAATTAATTAACCTCTTTGTAAGTAATGGTTTATTTTATGTATAATTAAGAGTATAATTAATGGTTTATCAGCTGGGCTGTAAAATACTTAAATCATTTTTTCCAGTAATTTTAGTTTGGGAAATCTCCAGAAATTTGATCATTCAAAGTGCTCTTTTAATGCCTAGAAGAAATTCTTTGACAGGCATTTCTCAGTCTCATCACATAACCATTGAGTGTTTCCTTATTTAACAGAATTATTTTTTACAGCAATGTGAGTCCAATTGCATTCAAAAGATAGACAGAGTATATAGATAGATAAACTGATGGATGGTCATTCCCTTAAATTATTGTTTTTTGCTTTAGACCAAAGAGCAGACATTGCTGGCAAAGCATTATCCTGGTTTAGTGAAAGTAGTGTGATGGGAAGTATGGCTGTGCAATGGAAAAAAATATTGTTTTAATTCTTTACCTTAACTTAAGAAAAAGAAGGTACATTGGAGTTAAGAATTCTTTGAAATGTTGCCATATCATGGCAACTTGTCAGGTTACATCTTTGTTCTCATTAAGATCAGGTTGGATGTCAGCCCATAGTTTACCTTGAGTGGAAAAATGCGGATTATCTTGAGTGGGCTTTTTTCACCAAATGATATACAAGTATCAGGAACAGGCAGACCAATCTTAAGGTTTGGCCCGGTGCCTGTGCCTGCACATCAACATAAAAGTGTTGCCACTTTGCCACTCCCTATGGACTTTTGCAGGAGAGCCACGTTGGCACTCAAGCTCGGCAAGGTGAGGTGTGGCCACTGCCAAGAGCACCCTCCCACCATTCCCCTGACAACCCCACCAGCACCAGCCAATGGCTGCACTGTTCTTCTGACAGGCACACAAAGGATGAGCAGTGGTGCAGCCAATGGGCAAGCCACGATCTCCACTGCTCAGAGACACCCTCCTATCAGGGAGCAGGAATCCCTGCCAGGGGGGCACAGTTAACACTGAAGGTGCAGGCAGGGCACCCACCCTCTTGCCCATTCAACCCACATTTCCTATGAGGGCCAGGCTGGTGGCTGCAGCTCTGCTCACTTGTAAATCCCCCTGCTGCTGTGAAAAATAGGTTTCCCCTCCCTGAAAAGTGGGACCAGAAAGGCTGCGAAGAGTGAAGAGAGACCCAGCCCCCAGGATCAGTCTTCCAAGGTCAAGGAGAGGCAGCCATGTAGAGACAAGCTAGGATGGGTACCACAACAACTGACAGTGGTGCCCATTGGAGACTGTCGGGGAGACTAGAAGGACCATTGGATGTGATGGGAGCAACCAATGTCCTTTGACTTACAGCAGCTCCATTACACATCACCACATCAAAAGGTATAAGAAGAATGTGGGGTGGTCCTCACAAGCCATGCTCCAGTTCTGGGATGATGCCACCCAGAATGGAATGATGGCTTGTGGGACCAGAGAACTCACTCTGGGGGCCATCACCCCCAGCACAAGATCCCTGGAGTCCATCACTGGCTCTGCAAAGAGCAAATGGGAGAGAAGTATGGCCTCACAGGGGAAGAGCCCCTGAGATCCCAGGACGTCACTCCATCTCACACACACACACTCCACCGGCAACAACTGTGCTCCCCACATGCAGAGGTCCTCTGCTTGACTTATTAGATGCCAGGAGAGCTGTTGGAGAATGGGAGTCCTCCATAGCATCACCACCACCCCTGCCAGAGACACACAGGCTACACTCCAAGTCCCACCCTGCTGCACGCCATGAACTTAAGGGGGGGGGGGAAGCTGGCCATGGCCAGAGTCTCCAAGGTGCAACTGGGAACCTGCTCTTTGGGCCTGCAGAGCCATGCAAAGGCACAAAGCCACCTAGAGCCTCTTTGGAGCCACCCCACCTTTCCCAGCCCAGAGTAAGAGACCATTCACTTTGAAGTGTGGAATGGCAGCCCTTCAGGGAAGTGAAGGGGGGCTACTGACATCCAAAGGCAAGCAAACAGACCGAGGGGGGGGGTTCAGTTTTTTTTTATTAAACTGCAAAAAGGGAAGAAGGTGTCAGACTATGGAATCCCAGTTATCCAAAGTTCGTCTCCCCCCTCTGCAAGAAGCACAAGGTTTCTTGGTTTCAAAAGGTTTATTGAAAGATTATGCTCAGGATACACGTGTTCACATTCCAAGGGTTTGAGACTCTTGGCTGAACGAAAGCTTTGTTGAGAATGACACATGAAATGAAAGTAACAACACTTCAAACACCCATTCCCAGCCTCCCCCCTTAGTCCTGTCTGCAAAGGCATGGGAAGACAAGGACGTCAAGGTCTTTGGCTGGAACAGGCTGATAAGAACTCTTCGCTCCCATGGATATATGCGGCCTGGGCACCACCTGGGCCTAAAGGGAGGAAAACTAAACAACTACAGATTATAGCAAAGTAAAATGGCGTAACTGTGGCTAGAGAACTGACAAGCAAATTGACACTCTGACAGAAGGTGTCTGGACACGTGTCTTCCCAATGTTGACTGGCCAGGATGGGAGCAAAGCCAGCCTGTGCAACTGTCAAAGCCCCGGGATCCATTCTTCATGCTGCCTTCACAGGAGCAAGGTTGAGATGCGGGCTGCCTGGGGAACTACTCCCTGTGCTGGACTTGAGTGGCAGTTGAGGAGGATCACGGGGGACTGGAACAGCCATACTCCTTTGCCTCCTTTCCCTTTCCCTGAAAGGGAAACAGACGCATGCATGGCAAGGTACCCGGCCCTGTGCAAACCCCAGCCCAGTCTGCCACGTTCTGTGAGGGTGTCCATGGATGGGAGCAGTGGTGACAGTTCCATTGTCACAGGTGCAGCTCACACGCAAATGATGCATGCCCCCCCAGCCAGAAATTACTCCTCCTCTGCATCAGGATGGTCTAATCCTGTGAGGGAGACAGTTGAAGGGCTGTGCATCCACCACCAACAGGGAGTTACGAAAACCCACTCTCCCTGACCTGCAGCCACACCTCCTCCTCTGCCAGGGGACTCCTGATGGAAGGGGTCTGAACAGAACCCCCAGATGGGAAGCTGGAGCTTCCCCCTGAATGGCTGTGTTGAGGGCAGTTCCTTGGGAACTGCCTTCATGACTGGCAGGGGCTCACTGGAGGAGGGCACCTGTCCTGGCCACCACCACCAGCCGTGGTGGGGGTGCACCTCACCCAGCCTCCAGCTGAGGGTGAGTTACACCCGTGTAAGTGCAAATTATGGTGGCATACCCCTTAGTCTTCTCCCTAAGTGCTTTCTTTCCCCCCACTCAAGAGTACACTGCTAGTTCACCCTCTCTTCTAAAGACTCCTAAAGAATTTCTAAAGTTTGAATGAAATGGACAAAAGGTTCAGTTTTACAGCCTCTTGAATAAGGACATGCCAGATACATGCAGATATTTACAAGTGATAAATATGCAATCTAGCAGGTCTGCTCAGAAATAAGTCCATTTTATTCAATTTGCTAACATTTAGGGAAATGTTTTTAAGGTTATAGCCATATTCTACCATATGAGAGACATTATCAGATACAAAAACATTCTGTCAGTTAATATGATAGCTACACCTAATGGTTATCCATTTTTATTTTAGGGAAATTAGAAAGGAATATTTTCTACAAACTCATTCAAATTAACTTTTTTGAGTTCTTGGTGCTATTCACTGATACTGTTTTCCCCTCTCTGCTGGAGCTGTTGTTCTTTTTATTGATTTATTTGCTTATTTATATTTCTATCCCACCACATTTGATTAAAAAAACTATACAGCAGCTAAGCAAAAAGCACACACATTTCTTCAAATTATTGGATCATTTTGTTGAGTCACTTGACTGAGGTGATCAGTATAACATCACCATATTACACAGTGAAGTAGCTATGACTACATAAAAGCTAGAAGGCCATCTGAGAATGAGGGTAATGTTTTCTGTTTCAGCCTCCCTTCACCCCTGTTTGTCTTCACCCTGCAGGTCTGAAAAGTATTGACCCCATTCATTCAAAGCAATTCCTTCAAATGGAAAGGGAGTTTCTTTTTAACACTGTTAAAATGTTTATGAAACGCATTTTTACTTGAAAGGTTTTTCCTCCTCTGATGCTCTCCACCTCTTTTCCAAGTTTCCTCAGTCTTCCAAATTTCCCCCCTACTGCTATTTCCGTATGTTCCCCTGCTAGGAAACCTCTTCCATAGTTTCAACTTTAACAACAACAACAACAAGCTTATATACCACCCTTTGGGGCAGATTAGTCCTGCACTCAGAACAGTGAACAAAGTTAGTGTTATTATTATTCCCATAATACAGCTGGGGAGTTGAGACTGAGTGGTTTACCCAAGGCCACCTGCAAAGTTCATGGAAATAGTGGGATTCAAACCAGTGGAGTGCTGATTCACAGTCCAGCCACTTAAACACTATGCGACACTCCACTCAGGACAGCTCTAAGATCACCAGATCTAAGCCCAGTTCAGAGAGTCAGTGCTCACAATTCTCTCATCCCCACAGAATTCTTAGCCATTTTTGTATCAATACAGAATTTTTTCTCCATTGTAGTGCATCCTGATTTAAAGGGGAGGGGGGAGGAACCCCACATTTACATTTTGAAAAATAAATTGGCATTTCCACAAGTTACAATGAATTCTCAAATACACAACCATTAAGACTGATAATTTTTAAAGTCAGCAGTTTGTTCTAAAAAAAATTAGAAGATTTCAGTGCAAACATTCTGTCAGATTACAACTATTTTGTGTTGATCATTCCTACGTTTGAAGGGGAGGGTCACTTTGCTAATGATCGTTATGAACCATGCCATGGATCTCATCCACATGGTTTCAATGATATTAATGCAATGGTGTGGGACTAGACTACAACATTATAATGTATGAATTATAATGTATGAATTAGGCATGAGATATAAGATATGCCTGTACAAAGCAATTGCCTGTAAATGTCAGAGATGCTGAGCACTTGGGCACAAACACAATTGCCAGGTAAACTTACCTGAATCACATTTCCTCATTATACAAGAGGTGAGCTCTCGATTGAAACACTACAGTTTTTTGTCAAAATTGATCTTCAGCACCATGCCAAGCAGCTTTGTACTTCTACAGTAGCCACTTTTATACAAGGCTGGGCTATGCCTCTTTTTTTAAAAGAGGCTTCCAGCTGCTTTTGCAGTTGTGCTGTAGGAACTAAACCTTTTCAATTGCCAGGGGGAAAATTGCCTGGTGTCATTAGACTGACATGTTTGTCAAGCACAGAATTAACACTTTATCTCCATTTGGCATTTGTCCAGACAAATGAATCCTTTAAATGTTCCACAATTGATATATTGTTTTTCTCCCATCTACAGAGTCAGTACCATTTATTTGTAAAGTAATCGGAAGAAATTATTGCTAGGTTCATAGGCATACACCAAAAGCACACATAAACATCTAAGTAGTATGTTTCAATTAAAAAATCTCAGATCTCTCCCCCCACCCCTTAACTATATACCTTATAAGTGGAAGCAGACATAAGGCAGGGCTGTAAGAAAGCAGTGAAATCATACAAATGATACATCCAAATTATTTTAGATGTGTTTGAAGAGCTTGGTGAAATATAGTCTCCCTGATCACAACTTAGGGTTGCCAGATCTCCTTACACTCCCAGAGGGGGGAGAACCGGTACTAACCTTTTTTTTTCCTGCTCTTTGCATGCACACTCTGCATACATGTGCTCCTGAGCCTTCTGGGAAGTGATGTCATCGCGCAAGCGAGGGAGTGTATGGGAGTTTTGCAGTGGACTGACTGGGGCTCCAAACTGGCCTGATATGGATAGACATTTTGATTTTTGTCAAGGATGTATGTATGGGAAGAAACTTAATCTTCTTCTTCATGTTCTTTCTTAAGAGTGTTAAAAACATCCTATCCCATTTTAGGCAACTGTGGATATTCATTGCAAATATATTTGTATTGTTTTAATGCTACTGAACACAGTTTTATCCCCCTGGCTGCAGGTTTCTCTCTCTGCCATTTCTTCTCAGCCTCATTTGCCCTCACTACTGTTTAATATGATTGCATAATACCTATAGAATTGTCATGTTCCCAAGTGAAAGCATTTCTGTCAAAACTAGGGTCTGAAAGCTTAAGATCTAAAATCATTTAATACCGCCTTATATAAATATGATTTTTACCTTGTAGATTAATTATGTCTTGGGTTCAGTGTTTATTTCCTCTGACCTTCAAGAAAATAGAACAGGGGTGAGAGAGGGAGTCCCTTATATTCTAAAACACTTCCTAACTTTCTAATTATTATTTCATAACCAAGCCAAATATAAAGTATATTGCTTATTGCTTACACTGATAAGCAACACTATATGTACTGTGTATAAATAAAGCTCTACTGATATTTGAACCTTAAAGTAGAAGTCCCTTTATGCACACCCATATTCATTAAAAATATAATGCATAAATATGTCATTCCTAACTATGAACAGATCATTTTGAACTATTTTGATGCTGTTTGATGCTGTTTGCGATTCCCAAGATTAGTGTATATTTATTATTAATGGAATAAAGCTAAGTGGTTGCAAGACAACCTCTGTTTTGTCCATATCCCCCCCACCACCTCATGATGCCTGAACTACGATTGCCAGTCTGAGCCTAGCAACCAGTGGGAGCCTGGGAGTAAGGACATGGATAAGTATAATGGTGGCAATGTCCACTTTTATCCAGAAGTGACAAAGGGTAGCTTTAGGAATCTTCACAAACTCTATGGCAAAACCATAGAGTTTCTGGCAATTATTAGAGCTACCCATTGCCTCTTCTAGGTTTTTCCAGGAAGTGATATGGTGATGTTGGTGATGTTGCCTTTTTTTTTTTTAGCGCTGCTTGGAGCAGTGGCAGGCAACAGAGCTTTACAGCTGGAGGCTTCCTGCCATAAATGAGGTGTGTCTCCTCGCAAAACTTAAACAGCAATTAAATGGTTAAATAAGAGATGGTAGGCAGTTGAGTCACATACCACACACCCCTTTGCTACTTGGTAGAGCACAGAGGGAGCTGAAGCGCAGGTGACCATTGTGTGAGTAGTTATTCAATGTTTATTTGGGAGATGATTATGTATTACATAATATGTATGAGTGATGTAAACAGTTATGTAAACATATGTGTACCCACTCAGACCACCAGATATTTGCCCGGAGATGAAGATTTTCGAAACGGGAATTTGATAAAGTTGCTCTGCATCACCATCCCGTCGGCAAATGGCTCAAAAGCATTAGAACCCCTCTTCTGAGGACTGGTGTTTGTCTATATCGGAGGTCACAGCTCTGCGCTCCTCATGCTCTAGTGATGGACTCTGTTTACAAAATTAGTTCATGAAAATTACAAACTGTATTGGATGACTTTGTATTGTGTGGCTTGCGGATATTTGTAAAATTTGAATATTTATTCTATATTTATTAGCACATTATTTATTAACACTATTGCACTCTGGCACTTTAATATATATAAAAAGTGTAAATTATTGCCTTGAGCATTTATTGTTTTTCCCGGTCTGCATATTGTTCTAGTTAGTTGGTACCGGTGAACTCCCATGTTTTGTTTCTGGCTATAGCAGGAGGCCTGGCAAGCCTAGTCTAGACCCATTTGTCTCTGTGTGTCACAGCAGACCACTAAATGAGCAGAGGACTAAGGCTTACCTAATCTCAACTGGGGTTTTAGAACAGACTGTTTGGGGGGAAAGCCCCATCTACTTCCCTTAATCAAGGAAATGCCACATTAGCATTTTCCATTGAAAAGATTTTACAATTTTGGCTGGTTCTTTTTAGCCTATTTGAATTCCCCGTTAAGGCTCTGTTCATCCAATCAGACCAAGCCCAGTGCTGACAACCCACCCATGCATTGACTGCTCACAAGGGGAGGAAAAGTTGACATGAGTGCACTGGTCCCGTTTTCTGTGTCCATGATATTGTTGAGTCCTCTATGTGGAGTAAACACATAGAACAAGTGTCCATGCGTATGCTCCCTCCCTGTGATCAGTGATTGTTTTGCCAAATGTTTTGCAAATGGCAATAAGCACATATAGTAGGGTTTGTTGGAGTCAAAAGGGTTTATTAACACAGTAGCAGATCAGTATAAACAAGAGAAAAGCAATGTTTACTACCTTTCGGAAGCCCCCTAAAACACTAATAGTGGGTGATGGCAAACAGCCCCTTCTTGGAACCAGGTCAACAGACAACATCCACTACCTCCTACACTATGCTGAGGCTCTCTCAGACTTGTATGTAACAGGAGAGCTTATATCTGTGTTCTTAATTAGCACTTCTCTGATTTCTCAGAGGAGAAATCCCAAAGACTATATGTTTCCAGGACCCTGAAATATCAACGTTTCCTTTTTATCCGGGCAGCTCATAAACTGAGTGACATTGTATTCTCTTCTTTCTGAACATAAAAAGAAAGGAGTCTTTATTGGTTTTGGCATGTTCTATAACTGAAATTAGACCTTGCTCCTCTCCACAAAAAAGCCCTTCTTCTGGCTTCAACTCATTCACATCTGTGGTTACAGAACCTTCACTCTGACGTAGGGGTGTGCACTGAAAAAAGATTTGGGTTTCCCACTTTGAGTTTACTGAAGTGGGAAAAAACTTTGGGAAAACCTGAATCCTGAAGTGGCTTGCCACTTTGACTTTGTGTGTTTAAACTGCTTTGGTAAGATTCGGCTATTGTTTCCAATGGGAAATGCTATTCCCAGCTATCTGGGGGCCTGGGGAGGCATTTTTGTACCTAATAATACCAAAGATGCTGGGCACCTTCTCCTAACTCTCCTCTCATGACCACCCAAGTTTCAGGAAGATTGGACTTTTGGGGGGCATGTTATAGGTTTCTAGAAGGGATTCTAGGTGACTGGGGGTGACATCTTGCAAGCAAAATGCACCAATTTTGCAGGTGACCTACTCCTAGCTATCCTCTCAAAACCCTCCAAGTTTCAGAAAGATTGGACTTTGGTGGGGCATGCTAGTGGCTCTCTTACCAGTCTCCAAATGCAGATCCAAAAGTCAGTACAGAAGATCCAGCAGAAAGTCCCAGGAAGGCCAGCCAAGTTACAGCCCAGATCACAGAGACAGAGGCAAGTGAGCAGGAAGCAGGCACCAGTCTCAAGTTTCCAGGCCAGGGCAAAATGGAGGCTGGCTAAAAGGCAAGCCTTCAATTTAAATCGATGCAGCATTTCCAAAAAGGTACTCTCCTTCCAGAGAGAATCCCCAGGGAAGGAGAGCTGCTGCAGGGATTGGACACTCTTTGAGTCACCTCTCCCTTCCCTGATCCCCCTTCCTTCCTCCTCCTCTTTCTGTCTCTCACTCTCTCACTCACTCACTCCCCCTCCCATCGGGTGAAAAAAGGTGGGAACTTGCAGGAAGCTTTTCAGGAACAGTCAGCAAGAGAAAGATTGGTGCTACGCCACCTGAAGCTTACTGAAGCATTCTGAAGCAGTTAGGTAAGCTTTGCTTAGGCATTTCCAAATTGTTTCAACAATGCTGAGGCTGATTCAGAAATGCCAAATCTTTCTAGATTGGACTTGATTTGGGTCAAAATCCAAATCTCGAACCCAAAGCACACATGCCTACTCTGATGTGCTACATGACACTGTGACCAGCCTTTTCTCCCAACTGAGGGAACCCTCACAGCTTCTTATAATTTGGGGGACTAAGTTTTCTTTTTTAGAAAAAAAAAATGTAAGCCTTCCCCTCAGTTGCTAGATGTTCCTGTGTTAGTGAGGCTTTAGGTTCTCTACCATGAGGTAAGTTTTGTGGTAAGAACTCAGAGATCATGGAAACAGAAGGTTTATAAAACTAACAAAGAAGATTTATTTATGTACAGGTTGTTTTTAAAGAAAAGATCAGCAGCCCAGGTCTCCCAGCATTCAAAGGAGAAACTTGGCTGAAACACTTAAACTTGAGCAAGTTATAGCTTCAAATTGTGATTTTAATTCCCTTTAATACTTTCAAGTAGAGATGGGCACAGAACAGGAAAAAATGAACCGCTTGGTTTGTGGTTCATTAATTTCTACGGAACACGGAACATGAACTTACTCACCCCATTTCTGAACAGTTTCAAGATTAGGGGTTTGGGGAGGGGGGCAACACCACAGCCAGCCACCAAGCTCTCCTCCCTCTCCCACTCTAGAGAAACTGAAACCAGGAATCACACAGCTTTCCATTGCCATTGCTTTGGATTCCAGCAGTGTGTGCTTTGGGTTGGCTCCAAATCAACTGGACAATTATAGAACCCTCGCTGAGACACAAGGCATGCCCCTGATTCTTTTTGGTTTTGGATTATTTACTGGTGCTTGAATACCTGCCCTGTGAGATGGACTGCCACTTGTGCCTGCACATTACTATAGTTTTTTTTCTCTAGTTCATCTTTGGCATCTTATCTTCCTTCTTGTATGAAATAATTTATGTAGTGTTTGGATGTCTGGCATGGCTGTGTCTTTAAGTTTGCTTTCTAGGATTCACATTGGCATAATATTCTTTTCATATCCTTTGATCTTATTTTGACTACTTAAATTTTACTGATTCATCAAGCCAGGTATGTATACTCTTTCTCTCAATAAATGTTTTGGTCTCATTCTATTCAGATATCACAGTTCCTTCCAAAATTGTAAATGCCTCTCATAATTTTGTCAATGATCCCATTTTTTTTTGCCATTATGTGAATCACTGCCCAGACCAAAGGTCACCTACCTTTAACCCACAGAATGAACCTAAGCCAGCAACTCTTTATGCTTTATACATGGTAGAAGCAAGTTATTTTCCTTAAATTCCACTATTTCGTTTTGGATTCGGATTCAGATCGAAAAGCAGGCTGCATTTCCCTAGACACCTACATAGGGTACACATATCTTTGATCACACATGGAACAATTTAAAGACAGAATATGGTTACTAATATGAGACAGCATTGAATCTTTCTGTAACTTATACTCTTAATATCATTGTATGCAACTTAATATAGTAGCAAATAATATAATTATTTCAAAATGGGTTAGAAAAATTCATGAGAAATAGTTGGTTATCAATTAATTAATCAATTGATAGGTTGACTATTATTTAAAATGGGAAGCATGAAAATCACAAGATTGGGATGCCAGGGAGCCATAGCAGGCTTCCTACTCTACCAACTGCAATGTTGCTGCTCATTCCTGTCCTTCACTTTTCTTAACTCCACCCCCAACCTAGCTGGTAGGTTTGCCACAGTAGCAGTTCTCTCCATCCTCCAGCAGCTTCATGTTAGAAGTGCTTCCCTGAAACCTGTCCTCAAGTTTCGACACAGCAGTGGCTCTCCTTTTACCTGACCCTAGACAACCCGACTCCCTCGGTCATGCAAGCTTGTTCATAGGCGGAATGTGGGTAGGGTCTCTCTTACCCCCTCCCCCCCATTGTCCCTGCCACCATCTCTTCTACAGCCTGCATGGCTCCCAGCTTTTGGCTGCAAGTGTTGCATGTTTCTTCTGTTGATGCCTGGCCTTCATTGCTGCTTCCAGCCCTGCAGCAAGAGGTAAGAGCAATTCTGCACATGTGTAGAAAATGTGTTTATGGGGAGGATTTAAACCCTCAATATAATTTTTTGCAGGGGTTTCCCTCAAATGTGCAGATTAATTTGGTTTGTAGCCAAGTGCTCCTGATTCTCAGATGTAAGCATCTACATATCAGGGCCATTTCAATATTAGATATATGACAATCAAAATATTTTTTTTCTTGCTAAGGTTGTTTGTAAAGGCAACAAGGAACAAGAATTTCCAGCAAGGAATATGGTGTGTGAGATGTAATTCCAACAAAATCTGACTCTAGGATACTCAGCTCTATGGAATATTGAACTAACTCTTAAAGCTGTTATTACTTTAGCTTGTACCCCCCTGGAGCAATAAATACACAAAGATGTAGCTAGAGTTTATATGAGACTATAACGTTATGAGTATGTAATCAAACCTTAAACTGGCCATCAAACAGGATCAAAATATACATGCACCTCTTCCTGGCAACAGTCCCATACAGCTTCCTTATTTAAAGAAAAAAACAGCCTCACTGGCTATAAAATACACACACAAACACAAACATATACACACTGGTGTATGTCATCAAAGATAACCAAATTTTCCTAAAATCTTGGAGTGAACGTTTTCTGTCATATTTAAAATCTGCCAGGGTTCTAGATATTTTCTACCACAAAGGGTAAGCAGCACCGCCAGTTTCAATTTGCTATACCTGCATTTAAATAATAGGATGCGTGGGATATTGTATTTCAGTCCCAGTACTTCATAAAACTGGGAAATATATTAGTGTCAAGTCACTCAATGGTCTTAGGTAAGTCAGTGGTGGCCAATAGTCACCTCATAAAACATGTACTTCCATGGAGTTAGTTCACAGAGGGATTGGTACTACACCTCGTAGTGCGGGAAGAGTATAAAGGAAAAATCTTGTGGAGAAGCAAAGGGAGGAATTGAGAGTTTTCTTCCTCTCTCTGCTCAACAACCCCTTCCAACTGTGCAATATTACAGCTTTCCATCTCTAAAAAATATTTTGAAACAAGAAATTGCACACATCTTGGTATTCTCTTATATTGTGTTCTGTAATGAAAATTCACAGTTTTTTTTAAAGACACTTGAGCTTTGGAGCAGAAAATCTCAAAGCAATTGGGCAATGTGAGAAGCTGAGGTGAAGAGGAGAAAGCCTAACAAGGAATGTCTATTAATGTCAGAGTCCCTTGATAACAGCAATGACAGAAGTGTAATCCTGAACTTGACTTTGGTACCAGGAAGATTTTCAATTAAGCTCCATCTGACCCAAGGAGTTATCAGTTATCATGAGGATGAGCCCAGGACAATTGCCAGAAATTTGCATACTTAAGTTTAATACATTTTATGTTGAGGGGACGAAGATCACCAGTGACAGGGGAGCAGGTGCCACAAATCAGACTTGTAAAATAATTCCTCTGAGGAACAATTTATCTGTGGTATGAATTCAATGCTCACTAGCAGAAAATAAGACTTTTCAGAGCATTTCAGCAATTATTTTCATTCATTATTCCACTATAGCATGCAAAGTATGTAGACACTTGTTAAACCATGGGAAATATGGCAGTTTGTAAACAGAGAAGTGCTACAGATCAATAATATCTAAAAGCTACATGCTATAGTCACAATATAACATGCTTTACCACATGATTTAAGAATACCTGATTTAAGAACATGGTGACTTAATTTGCATAAGTAGCTTTTGACTGGCAGACACTCTACACAATTCCTACCTACCTACCCAACCCATCCATCCATCCAAAACCTTCTCAAATCAAAAAGCAATGAAAGCAACTTAAAATTCAAATAATCAAACCATTATCTACAACACAGTTTAACACAGTTAAAACAGTAAAGTAGCAATCCACAGAAAATAATAACAGTAAAACTTTGAAAACAAATCAAAGGTAGAAGAACCCCTTTACTTCTTATAAGAAACCTCAAAATGTGGCTGCTTTTAAAACACTGCATACAGATATGGAAAAAGATTTTAGATTTTTTTTACCTCCAATCAAAACCCTTAATAAAAAATCTTTTTATGATGGCAGGAAGAATGCTAGTCTCATAGAGCTTCTCAGTTAAATCCTGTCACCCATAGTCCATCTCTTTCCTACAAATAGAGAAAATAGAATCTCTGGATATCATAGTCATGATTCACGAAACCACAGCTTCAATGCCTACTACTGAAAAATGCTACACAGTTTGACACTAAGCATTAAAATGTAATATAGAGTTCATAATTTACCCTTTCCTTCTTGGGAACTTGATCATGTTATAGAACTCTGGATGAAAAACACTACTATCCCATGTTTACTATTTCAGAACTATACTAACTTAAAATTGTTTTCACTGGTTTGATTTTTTTAAAGGATAAATTGTTTTTTTTTCTTTTCAATTTATTCTTTTCCTTTTCCTCTCCTTCCTTCTGTTTGAACAAGAACCTTTTTGCTATATATATGCTAAAGCATAATGACCTCATCATTCCTATATATGGACGAAGCACCCCCACACTGGAGTCCCTCTCTAAGTAATAGAGTCCTTTCTTTGGTGCATGGGAATTGGGTGCGGGGGCAGGGGAGATGGGTGTGATCAGTGTTCTGGAACAGTACAGTTACAGGAGTTTGTGCATGCGTTCCTTGGTCTTCTCTTGCCCTCCCTGTTCGCACAGTGTGCTATTAGATCTGTATGTCAAATAATTTGAACAGCATTGAGAAGGATGTCTTGATGTTTGGATGCTTTACCATATTTATTTATTTCAATATTTATACCCCACTTTTCTCACCAATGGGGACTCAAAGCAACCTACAACAGTGTTCTCCTCTTCCCAATTTTATCCTCACAACCACCACCTTATGTGGTAGATTAGGCAGCAGAGAGAAGGGGGCCAGACAGACATACAAGAGAGTGCCCAGGGTTTCTCACTTAGCCAGCTTCCATGGCAGAGCAGGAATTTGTGTCTACCAGATGCTAGTCCAGCACTCTAATCACTGCACTGCACTGGCTCTCCCCTTCATACGGGGATCAGCTTATATCATTAGTATATATGAAAGCCAGAACTTCCTTAACAATGCTTATCCAGCTGCCTGTTTCCTCCATGGACAACAAGATACTGCCAAGAAGCTTATAAACAGAGCAGGATGTGGTAGATAACTGCCTCTCATTATTTCCCCCCACCACCTACTGTCTCTAAACATAGATGTTTCTTTCACCTAGCAGCCACTGAAGGAGTGAAGATAATATTTTATACGTGTTGTATAATTATTATTAGTCAAAAGAAGAATCATTTAGGTATCCTCAGTGATGTAAACTCTTGCTATGTGATGTTGATCTGCTTCTCCTTTTCCTCCACCACCATCAATAGAACCTCCTTAAGCAGGATCTGTTTAATGTGGGAGGCAGATTGGCAGAGGGAAGAACTGAATCCAGCTCCTCCTTCTGAATAGTAGATAATTACAAGTATTTCACAATATTGGCACCTATCAGAGAGAAGAACTGGGCATTCTGCTGCTTACATTTGTGTGTGGTTCCATATCCAGATATGCAAGGAGAAGCCTCTTCCAAGCAAGTATTGCCCTTAGCAGGATCAGGATGTTTGTGCTTGAACAGTTCCGTGAACCTAAATGATGCTATGTAAAAGTAACCTGAATAGATTTTTTTTTTTTTTAGCAAGTGACATCTTGATTTAGGTCACCATACCATATTCTGTTCCTGAGAACAGAGGACACAGAAACAATTTACTGTACTGAACTGATTGAAAATAGAGTACCCTTCAGTTGTCTGTATCTTCTTATGGTCCAACTGGCATCTTTTAGACAACTGGTTGCTTCCCATGCTCATAGCTCTGTGCTGCTCTCTGCTGTTTGCTTGAAACTTATGTGATAAAGTATCTTTTAGAATATTTCCTACACAAAAAAGAAAAGATGCTGTCCCTATGTTTCAGAACTCAGCTGCTTATGACAGCACTTCAGTCTTAAACATTCAGCAACTCAAGAACCCACTATTTTCTTTGAAATTCACTTTGGTTTATCCCAGATATATTTATTGCATGTCTCATGTTCTGACAATTTTTAAATTTCCTTTTGGCAAGCCATGTTGTTCTCTTTTTGACGAACCTTTTTCTACATATTTAGCTGTTCATATTAAACTTTTATTTGAGATAGCTAGGGAGAAAATTAACAAGCATGTTATCAAATATGTAGATATTGTCAGTGTAGTAAACATATGGTTGCATTGATGTGAAACAACATGGAGAAGAAAGGGAAGCTTCAAATACTTCAAGTCTTGAATAACAAAATGTTTTTGGATACAGGCACATTTCCTCTTGTATGTCATCTGTGCTCATTAAAGATGTATATCTGAACTATGATAGTTTGATTGATGACTCAAAATGTTCTAGAATTCTTAACACTTGATCAGGGTGACTTCAGCTCTGCTGTACAATGGCTGACCCATTCATTCAATTCCATCCTGCATGCATATCTGTGCTGCCCATTGAAATTAACAGTCAATTCAAACAAGAGCTCCCTGTTCATACAACAAGAGCACTCAAAAGGCTCTGAATCTAAGCCATGTTCCTTTTCCAGTGCCTGAGGAAGGGATCTGTTTCTATAATATACTGTTGCTTCCTATTCTTTCTTAAAGTGGGTTGTTATGTATTTTGTAGTTGGGAGAGATCACCAAACTACTGAAGCAAGATATTACTGCTAATGCCTGACTGAAAGTTGTGTTAAATCAATGTATTTAGCCTTGTAAATTCAAAGAATAATATTACCAAGACCTTTCAATTCTTGTTGCGTTTGTGATAGTGAATATTTTTTAAAAAAAGTTGAGACAAAAATTTAGAGTGGATTGTTTTGTGCTCAAAATAGATACTGGGAGGGGATACAACTAGAGATGGGCATGAACCGCATTATGAACTTCAAAAACCCATGAAAATGGCGATCACGTGATCGCAATCCGGTGGTTCGTTATCAGACACAGCCAACAAACCAGGGGTCGGCAAAAGCCTGGTTCAGTGTGTTCTGGAGTGAAAGAGAATGGTTCAGTGCGTTCGGCTGCAGTTCAGGAAGCCAGACACTCAGGCGTCAGCAATCAATTCCCCTGGCAATGGAGCCAGGGGAATGCCTGAACTCTGTCTGTGCTCCTTCTGTCGCCCTGGAAACCCGAATGGAAGCCCAGCTTACCTTGATCGGCAGGTCTTCCTTTCAACCACAGAGCTGCAAAGCGGTTACAAGTTGGAAGAAGACACCCAGGGGAGGGGGGGGGGAAGGGAGTGTCCTGTAGCCATGGGCACTCCAATTTCATCCCTGCAAACCCTGATAGGCAGCTCTGACGGCCAAACACAGACCTCCCACATTGCTCAAAGGGACCTGTGCTTATAAATAGCCGTGGGCCCCCAGGCTGGATTTCACTTTCAGTGAGCAGTGGCGTGGGACAGAGCTCTTGCTTGCCACTTGCTAGCCTTTGGGGAAAGAGACTAATTCAGCTTGGATTTGGGGGATAGGGATTTATCTCCTCTGGTTCCAGGGCTGCTGCCTGGCCCTGGGGCCAAGCTCAGTGGGCACCTCGGCTGAGGGCTCACGTAAGTGTCTGATCTGTTCAGGTCTGTGGGAGTGGTGGGCTAGGGCTCTAGTCCTTCACTCCCTCTGGTGCCAGGGCTGCTGCCAGGCCCTAGGGCCAAGCTCAGTGGGCACCTTGACTGAGGGCTGACCAAATGATTCTTATTATTATCACAATCCTAATCATTTTAATTATGATTCTTATTATTACTATTATTATTTTTAGTCTATGTGCCTGTTCTGCCCAGGCATCTTGGTGTGCTGGGCTATGGCTGTAGCCCCAGCCTCTGGTTCCAGTGTTGCTGCCAGGCCCTGGGGCCAAGCTCAGTGGGCACCTCAGCTGAGGGCTCACACAGTGTTATTAGTACCTGATCTGTTCAGGTCTGTGGGAGTGGTGGGCTAGGGCACTAGTCCCTCCCTCTCTCTGGTGCCAGGGCTGCTACCAGATCCTGGGGCCAAGCTCAGTGGGCACCTTGGCTGAGGGCTCACACAGTGTTATTAGTACCTGATTGGGTCAGGTCTGTGGGCGTGGTGGGCTAGGGCTCTAGTCCCTCCCTCCCTCTGGTGCCAGGGCTGCTGCCAGGCCCTGGGGCCAAGCTCAGTGGGCGCCGTGGCAGAGGGCACACAGAGTCATCACCTTTCCTGTCCTCCTTAATTCTAGTTTGGTGGCACAATGAGTCTTCCTCTTGTGTTGGCTGCCAAGGGTGGTTGTGGGGTGAAGTGCGGTGGCAATCCTCCTGGTTCAGTTGTGGAAATCAGTATTGGGTGTGGCACGGAGCCGCAGGGAGTCCTCCCGCTCCCCCCAATTCACCTATGTGGGCTGTGGAGGCCCAAGAGGTCTTTGCGCAGGGGGGAGAGAATCTCTCTCAACATTTTGAGGAGGGGTGGGTGGGCGACGGATCCCTGGAGGAATGGTATGTGTGTTATGAAACTCCCAAACTCTCAGTGGTGTCCCCTCCTGCAGTCCACCCCTCACCCTGTCGTCCATGTCCAGCCCCACAGTGCAGCCTGTAACCATTCGTCCTCCTTCCCCTCGGACAGTTAGCAGTCAACGTTACAACACCTCTGTATGGAGGCACTTTCGGGCCCTTTCTGATGACCCCCGTGTGGTGCGGTGCCATGTCTGTGATGTCCTGGTGTGCAGGGACAAAAACCCGAAGCACCTGTCTTCTACAGCCCTGACTCAGCACCTCAAGAGGCACCGCCCGAGCCTGTCTCCCTCCTCACCCAGTGAAACATCCATTGGGGGGAGAAAGGGGGCCACCAGCTCTTCTGAGTGGGGGTCAGTGGGATGATCACTTTGCCCTGAGGGTGATGCTGGTGAGAGCAGAGCGCTCCGGCAGGCTGCACTGGCAGAGATTGTCCCCTCGGGGTCTGGGACAGTGCCGCTTACAACCTCAAGGCTGATGGCTCAGTAGGTGGCTGCTGCTGCACTGTTCCTCAGTGGGACCCTTGGGTGAGGACCCACGGTGGCTGGGGGATCAGACCCCCAGTCCGAATGACACGTCCTCTCCCTCCCACGCTGGGAATACCAGCGCGCTCCTCTTTGGCCTGGCGGTTGCAGGGGGATCTTCCCACTTACCCCCCACATGACAGGTCCTCTCCCTCCCATCCTTTCCGGCAAGGCAGGAAGGTGGGTGATGCTGCTGATGGCAGCCTCCTTTGGGCACTTGCACAGCAGCTCAGGAACTGTTTCACATATAGTTAAGTCGCATGGTGCCCCGATCCATCACAAACGCAGAGCCCTCTGAGCAGGGGGGAATGGGTTGCTCGACTGATGTTCTCACAAAGGCAGGAAGGTGGCCAATGTCAGCTGCTGCTGCTGCTGTCACGTTTCCGTCTCCCCCTCTCAGGAACTACTCTGACCCATCCAAACAATGCCTCCTGTCCTGCCCATCCCCTACTTCCCACAAAGGCAGGATGGTGGATCAGGTCAGCCCCTGCTTCACGAGGGACTATCCTGTTACTGCTCCCTCCTTGGTTACACAGCTTGGTTGCGCTCGCACAGCTGATTGTATTGTGTACGGATACAGTCAGTTGACAATGTGGTGGCGCCTCTGTCAACAGGACTGATGGGACCTTTTTCAGCTGGGTGGGAATGTGTCCTGCAACTCCCGTCCTTTCCGTCAAGGCAGGAACGTGGGTACTGGCAGCCGCCACAGTACTACTCCTCAGTGGGACCCTTGGTTGAGGACCCGTAGCTGCTTGGGGATCTTCCCCCTCCCCCTGCTCATATCAGACAGAACGAGACAGAGAGACAGATAGAAAGATGTATTGAAAAACAAAAACAAAACCATTGGAAAAAGATGGACACACAAGACTACATATGGATGATGATAGAGAAAGGAATGTAGAAAACAACATAGTTATTGAAAGAGAAAAAAGGACAGCTAGAGATGGAAAGAAATAATAAAGAATATATACATAGAAAGAGATAGATTCAGATAAATAGTGGTGGAATCACATAGGAAGAGACAGAGAGAGATAGAAAGTTGCAAATAGACAGTGAAAGGGAGAAACAGAGATAATAGATAGAAAGGGGCACACAGATATCAACCATTCTAGAAGTAGAAATAGAATGTGAATGCATCAAGGAGATATATAATTGAATAGAACATGCCACATCCGATGAGAAAAGGATTGAAAATCAAAAACAGAGAAAGAGACAAACAGTACAGAATGTATCAGTATAATGCAAAAGACACTAGAATGTATGCACAAACATTAGAGAATGAATGTTACAGTTAGAGAATGGTATATGGTTGGAGAATTGTATGTAGAGACAGATAGAGATTCCCAGCCCCTCCGTGCCAGGAATACCAGCGCGCTCTTCTTTGGCCTGGAGGTTGAGGGGGGGAACTTCCTACTTACCCCCACATGACAGATCCTCTCCCTCCCATCCTTTTCCGCAAGGCAGGAAACTGTGTACTGTTGGCTGCCGCCACCGCACTGTTCCTCAGTGGGACCCTCGGGTGAGGACCCGCAGATGCTGGGAGATCTTCCCCCTCCCCCTCCTCATGATGACAGGTCCTCTCCCACCCACTCCGGGAATACCAGCACGCTCCTCCTTGGCCTGTCGGCTGCCCCCACTACACACCTTCCAGTCAGCACAGGGAATACCAGTGCGCTCCTTTTTGGCCTGGCGGGCAGGCACATGGGGATGCCTCCGGTGAGCGGCCAGACCCCCCGGCCCTTGAGGGGAGGCAGCTCGACACCGCCTCTCCATGCCCGCCAGGCCCAGTGGCCACCGTCATCACCCACATTCCTGCCGTCGCAGGGAATACCAGCATGCTCCTTTTTGGCCTGGCGGGTGGGCACATGGCACCAGTGAGCGACCAGACCCACCGGCCCCTGAGGGGAGGCAGCTCGATGCCACCTCCCCGTGGCTGCCAAGCCTGGTGGCTGCCATCAGCACCCACCTTTTGTACACTGGGCCAAAGTCAACTGGTGGCTCTAATTGTATCAACTGGGAGTTTCCTGGGGCCTTGGATTGGAGAGGGTATAACTCCAAGACCCCTTTTGCAATCTTGTCCAAACTTGGGTGATGGCTGTAGGAGAGCCTGCAAAAGACTCTCCGGGAATATGGGCTGTGTAAGTGCCACGGAGGCTCTTCTGTACCCAACGAACCTCAAACTGCGAACCGGTTTGGCAACAGAAAATGTTCATTGCGGTTCACGATCTCGGGATTGTCGGCGGCACCAAAGCGCAAACTGCTGGTTCGTTAAATTTTTTTGGTTCATGCCCATGTCTAGAGACAACCCCCCCCACGCATTTGACTCTTTGTCCTTTTTGTTGATGACAGTGACTGAATTAACCACAAACACTATTTTCCCTTCTGTTATCAGTTTTAAAATACTAGCATGAGGGCAGAAAGTGTTCTCACTATAATTTGGCTTCTGATACCACTACATGGCTATGTAATTGGCTATGTCATAAAACTAAAACAGTGCAAGGACAATGCTTCCTGCGTTCATTCTGGCACAACCCACACCATCAGTAAAGAAGGTGAAATAGTTGTAAAATGGAGGAAATGCAAATGTAAGCCACTTTGGGTCTCCATTGGAGAGAAAAGTGGGGTGTAAATGAAATAAATAAATAAATGCCTCTCTTTTTTTAAGCCCAACCTCCTGCATCATCAAAATATTGTACTTTATTTAAATAGTATTTGGTGGTTCCAGTCTGATCAAATAGAGGCCAGTGTGAAATTGACAGGACTGCTTTTTAAAGATATATTTCGGCTCACAACAAAATAATATATTTGAATTTTTACCTACTATGTACTATGATAAAGTTGAAAAGGAGGCAAAGACAGGTTGAGTCTCATAGTCTTATGCTCAAGTGTTAGATTCTTTTTAAAGAAAACTTCAAGAAGAACTGCACATTCCTACAAAATTATTTATATTGCCACATTCAACACAAAACAGAGTATTATACATTAATTAGAATAAGAAAGTTGTTAGCTCTCATGCTTCACTAATGGAGACAGACAGAGGAATCTCTGGGAGACTTATAAATAGAAATCACACTGGCATGAGTAAAAACAAAAATCTTAACATGAGAAAAGATGTGCCAAGAGAAGAACAGAAAGGTTTTGTCATGAAGATATTGTGAGATACAATGCAAATCACTTCCTGCATAGGTGGGACACACTCACATAATCTTGTAAATGGCTGCTTTGATTAATTCAAAATCAGTCAGAACAGTCTGAAGCCCTACGAAGGACAAGCCTAGAAAACATCTTTCCATAATCCTGAACTGGAAACAACACACAGAAAATAACATAGAAAATATTCCTGGGTAAGGAACAATCTTTTCACCTAAAAATGGACCTGCAAGTCCAAACCAAGCACACAGATTCCAGTTTCATGCTGGCCATCTCTCAGTACAGGAGTGAACTGAAACATACTAGAGGTTTTGCCTGTGGAGATTGGTTGGGTGGTTCTAACTGTATGTGTTACCTGAAGTGGTCTCCTTGCATAAATATGAATTATGGGGGGAATTAGCTAGCAAGGAAGGCGGCTATATGAGAGGTGGTAACTGGAATTGAATCACCTTTGTCTATGGGGTCCCAATCCCAATAAGCCAAGCGAGTCTGGTGCTTCAAATCAATCAATAACTTTTATTAAAGAACAGAAATTTATGCACATACTCACCAATTACTGGGGGAAAATAATCATGCACACACACAGAGTAAGAGAGAGAGAGAGAGAGAGAGAGAGTCCTAGGAAATATAGCTAGAGGCATGGGAATAGAGCACGAGGGAGTAATTATATCTACCTATCCTGGAGAAGGGGTCCAGTCCATAGGAGAGAAGCTTCAAACATCCTGCATCATCAGCCCAGAGAGAGAGATGTGGAACAGCACTTGTGGATCCAGGAAAACAAGCAAGCGTGAATAGAGAGAGACTCAAGGAAGTGACCCTAAGGGAGAAGCCAGGAAGCTTGCATGATTTGAATGAGGCCAGGACCTACCTTTATAGGTAAAATGTACCCTGAGGTGGAGGAGAGGCCTCCTAGCAGTTAGGACAAAGACTCCAATGGTTAGTTCCTGGGTTGGACAAAAGGTTTGATGGCTCTGGTCGATAGCTGCCAGGGTGTGTGAAAGCAAATGCAAAGCATGTTCCAGTGCTTGCACAAAGGAATAGTTTTCTGATGAAGTACACCGGAGCTAGGTTAAGTGTTTTTAGGGAGGAGATGCATTGTGCCAGGAATGACTGTACATGCTTATGAATGCCAATTGATTAATTCCTCAATCACAGACAGGGATCTCATCACGGGAGGAGGGACAGGAATGTGCTAAGTGGGGGTAACTTAGTGAGACCTTTATTGCTCTGGGCCTTCTGGAGCTTGGGTGGATAGCGAGGTCAGTCGCATCACAATACCTCTGCATTCCAATGCGGCATTCCTTACATGCCTGGTTCTCCAGGGCAGGATCTGGCAACAACAGGGGCTCTCTGGTGGCTGTGCTGCAGCCATTTTAAACTCCAGAGGCTTGTACACTTTTAATATCATGAGAAGTCAAATAAAAACTGCTATTAAAATGGCAGAGGCTGGGCTGACTGCTCACATATGGGCCCCTTAACAAGGTGCCCCCAGGGTTTTGAAGAGAGTGAAGGAGTTGGCAGTTCTTTGCAGCTTACCTTTGAAGGTGATTGGATTTGTGATTCTTTGCTATCTAAATAGTATTCCTGAAGAATTTAAAGACCATGTAAAGAACAGACATGCAATGCTAAATTTAATTGATCATCATGAACCAGAATAACTATGGGCTGAAACCAGTGATTTTATCAAGGAAGCATGTGCAAAGACTATTCCTGTAGCCAAAAGAAGAGTCAGAGAATTCTAAATGCAGCTCTTTAGCACCTTGCACACAGAGACAAATAACTATTGTAAAGAAATAGAAGACAACCACCACGAAGGACAAACAAGAGATCAGTTCCACAAGATCTGGGAAATCAAAGGGAAATTTAAGCCTTAGCTCAGGATGCTGAAAGATCAACACAACAATACAGTATTTGATCAGGACAAAATAAAGGAAAGATGGAAACTTTACACTGAAGAACTATACAGAAGAGATGGAAAGATGACAGACACCTTTGAAGAAGAATCTTTTGGTGAAGAATCAGAAATATTAGAAAGTGCAATAAAAGCTGCAAATTGGGAGAAGCAAAATAAAGGAATAGATGGAGTAGATGGAATACTAAAAGAGCTATTTCAAGTTATAAAAATTGAGTCCATCAAAATCTTAACAAGAATCTGTCAACAAATATTGAAAACAAAACAATGGCCCACAAACTGGGAATGCTCAGTCTACATTTCAATTCCCAAAAAAGGAGATGTCAAAGAGTGCAGCAATTATTAGAATATCACGTTAATTTCTCATGCAAGCAAAGTGATGCTCAAATTCTACAGCAAAGACTCTTACCATTTATGGAATGAGAAATGCCAGATGTTCAAAGTGGATTCAGAAAAGGAAGAGACGCTAGAGATCACTTTGCAAATGGCTAATGGGACATGCCATAGAATTTCAAAAGAAAATCAGTTTATGAACATGAAAAGCTATGGAGAGGGTTAAAGGAAAGGGAGTGCCACAACATCTGATTGTTTTGATGCACAGGCTACTGTGAGGACAGAATATGGGGAAACAGAATGGTTTCCAATTGGCAAAGGTGTCAGACAAAGATGTATATTATCTCCCTACCTATCCAACTTCTATGCAGAGCATATCATAAGAAAAGCTGGATTAGATCTATAAGAAGATAGTTGTGGAAGATAGTGAAGACTTGAAATTACTTTTGATGAAGGTTAAAGGAGAAAGCACCAAAGTAGGATTTCAGCTGAACATGAATCAGTCAAAAGTAATGATTAGTGAGGAATTACACAATTTTAAAATTAACAAGGACACATCTGAGATAGCACTTTCCAACTTACAGGAGCTACTTCCCAAGGGTGATACATTGAGATAGTTTTTAATTTATTATTTTATTATTTTTGCTGTTTCAGCCCCTAACTTGTGCATTAATAAATCACATTTTACATTATATATGTTAAGTACATTGCATGCACTTAAATATTATATAGCATGATTACACAATCCACATCAAAATGCAGAAAACTGAACTGTTTGACAAAAAGTAGGCAAACATTTAAAATTGAAATAAGGGCCATCCTCTATACAAACTGGCTGGAAATAGAGCTTACAGAAACTGCAACAAGGAAAAGAGATTTAAACGGGGAGCAGACTGGGGCCCAGCAGTCATTCTTACACATGGAAGAGTCCTTTGGTTGCATCTGACTGAATCAGTGCTAACAAAAAATCTGATTGTTCTTTTTCTGGGCCTGCACTGAAATGCCAAAAGTAAATATACAGTCTGGCTAGAAAATCTGAAATCATGAGAGAAATATAAACCTGTCTGTCACAACATGATTGCCTCTTGGAGCACTTCACACAGGAATGTGGGGAAGGTCTGAACCACTAGAGATATTGCCCAAGAAGAAGACGTGGTACGAAACAGGAATTGGAGAATCGTGCCTGCACCATCCCGTCGGCAATTCTGCCTCTTGGCATTATATTCACCTAGTGGAGACCAGCGAGTCAGAATTCCATCCCCCTTACTTCCTGGTGATCTCTGTGATTAAAAAACATTTCAGAACTTTTGAAATTCATTGGACAGACAAACATGAATTGATTTTGCATAGCAATATTTACTGACATATTTATTGATATATTTATTGTATTTATTGAATGCATTGTATTGCACTTTTGCACTTTAACACATTCTAAATATATTAATTGAAGAGTTTTTGACTGCACTGCATATCCCTGCTGTTCTTTAGTCTACACTGAAAATAAAAGGGCAGACTAAAATTACAAGATGTCATTTGTTTAGGAAGTCACAAGACCACTTGAAAATGTAAATACTATCAAAGATATGCATATTTGACAACCTCATATGTTTGACATTGCCTACCAAGTGAACTTAAATTATTTATTCCAAATGTAAAGTACTAAAATTCACCAGATAATTATTCTGGCCATTTCATTTTGTTAATGCACATTTTAACTTGATTCGTAACATAAATATTTTTCTCTGAAGGGTTCTGTTAAAGTGGATAAATATTATCATAAATGACATTTAGCAAGTGACATAGTTATAATAAGTGACATAGTTATAATTGCTTCCCCTAGAGAATAATGTTTTATAAACCCAATATATAAAAAAGTGTAATTGCCACCACATGCTAGAATTATGCGCTGTGTATCTGTATTTGCATTTGAAACTGATTGAATGGTTATTAATTTATATACTTGTTATTTATGTTTGCTCTGTGTAAATATTTTATTGTGCTTTAAACTAAAAACTGCATACTGAAATATATTTCAGGCTAGTATACATATATTCTGGCATACACATCTGACGGATTTACATGAATAAATTCTGCTATTAGTTCTCAAATAATTATTAATCTTCCACAACATGCTCAGGCTCATTTATTTAACACAAAGATCCCATACATCCCAACGTATAAAAGAAGTTTTAAAAAATCAGAAAAGGGCCTGATATAAATTAAATATGTTTAGAACTGTCGTATAAACTTAAATTCGTTGCTGCTGCTGCTGCTGCTGCTAGCTTTTGAATTATATAAATTAATTATATAATTATATACATTAAATGTGTTTAGAAATGTGGTATAAACTTAAATTCGTTGCTGCTGCTGCCACTAGCTTTTGAATCAATCCTCACAATATGGCCACTTGGGAACTGGGTAGATTGGGTAGTGACTTACTGGCAATGACTGGGTGATGTACATTCTCTGTATGACACATAGAGCCCATCCAAGATCCAGTTATCTTGACCATTTTCTGCTTAAACCTCACTAACAAAAAGGAGAACATGTACTCTGACATAAAAAGATTGGGTTCAACATAGACATGTTTAAAATATTTATTTAAAGGGATGTGGGCATAAGTACAAGGAATAAGAGCAAAACCATCTGTTCCTCAAGTTTTAAATTGCTCATTAATATAATTCATTAATGTTCATTCTTATCTTCCAATTGCAGGGCAATGACTTCATTGTTGCTTCTTCTCAGAAGAACGAATTGGTATACACAGACAGCAGGGAATGGAAGCATCCCAGATGCCATTGTTTTTCTATATCTTCAAATACTAAAAGAGCTATCACAGCAAGTAATAATCAGAGGGAACTGGACTGGTGCGTATTGAGAGCCTTGGCACTGTGGCTTAAATGTCAGATAATTGACCCCTAGTTGGAATGAAAAGACAGACACAGGTGTTGGATCTAAGGGCCACTTTTATTAATTAACTTCAACAACAACCTTAACCATAACTGCGGCAAGGATAAAGCAGTACAGGTGAAGCCATGGGGTCCTACCTAGACCTCCGCCTTGACCAGCCTGGGCGAGCCCCAAAGCCCTGGGTGCAAGCCCTCCATGTGGATGGCTAGGAGACTCAGCCAGCCAGGCAAATTGGTTTGCCCTTTATAAGCTCCTAAGCCTCAGCGGTACAGCAGTGAGGGAAGGACTTGCAGCCGCGACCCCCGGGACCCCCCGCCCCCCCAGCCTGCAGCCACGTCCCCCGGGGCCCCCCGGCCCGCTGTGCAGTGGCGGGGGGGCGGCGCAGCCACGCCCCCCAGGGCCCACCGCGCGGTGGGCCGGGTGTCTTTGCCTTTGCCTTTGCCTGGGGATGGGGATGGGGAAATTTATTTTTGGCAACCTCTTCTACATGCAAAATTTAAAACTTTTGTGGTACAAAGTTGTAATGTTATAAAATGGTAAAAAATTCATAAAATTGTAATTTTACTAACAATCCAACTCAAATAAGTGTATAGATAATTCAAACAGTATAGCTTCTATAATCATATTAGGCATAAATATTAAACATAACTTTTAAACATTAAGTAAAAAGTATTAAATACTCGGTAGAGATGGGTTGAAGGTTTCATCTTAAATCCTGTGCAGCTTGAAACCTTCAAGTGAGAACTGAAAACACGTTTCTCTGTTTTAGAGAAACTGCTTTTCAGTACAAAATAAACGGGATGTATGTTTTTGTTGCTCTCTTCCAACCAGGAGACAGACTCCTCCTAAGAGTTTAATGGCTTCTTTCATTAACAAACACTAGTCTTTTTCACTAAGTGAGGTATCAAAATATAAATGTTTATTTAAATAAAACATAGAAAAATAGAACAGATGAACACAACAAGAATTAAGTTTCCTAACATTTCTTAATGAAATCTAGCTCAGTCAGATTAACGATGAAATGCATTCAAGTTACCGTAGCACATATTACAAGGGTAACTTTCCTGCCTAGATCTTCATGAGATTTCTTTTGGCCAAAACCCTGATCTGCTATTTGGATTACCATTTTTATATATTATCTTATGCAGAAATCTAGTATCTTTTCATATGATAACATAGATAAATATCAAACCAATCATAATTTAATTCTTTCTTACTGTTTCCAATCATGTGACATTCTACCTAGCCAGAAGTACCACTATGCCCAGCTGCAAGATAAGAGATATGGATAGTAAAAATGACAGGAAAAATTACATGACCAGATCATCCTTGGTCTCTGCTAACAATTACAGAATAGTTATCTGATACTGTTTACTATTTTTAATTGGCTGTCAAAGATAAAGAAGCACCAGTTATACACCATACTAGAAAAAGAACTACAGTGAAGTTCATACAGCGTTATTTAGAATGCATATGTTTCACTAAGTATGTGTTCTAAACCATAATCAGCAGTCTACTGGTTTGAATCCCACTACTGACGTAAGCTCAGTAGGTGGTCTTGGGTCAGCCACTCCTCTCAGCCCCAGCTCCATTGTGGGGATAAGAATAACACTAACTTGTTCACTGCTCTGGGTGAGGCACTAATATGTGTAGAAGAGTGGTATATAAGCACAGTTATTATTATTATTTATATTTCCATGACACCATCCCTTGACCTGTGAAATTAAGTATTTTGATAAATATGAAAGTGATACAAAATATAAATGCATTGCATAATGTGTGAGTGTACATATACAAACTTTAAAAATTGTATTGGATAATACCGCAAAGCATGATTACTGAGAAAGCTGCTTTCACTGCTTTCAGTGTGGAGAGCTGCTTGTCGATCAAAACAACCTGGCGAGCTGTCTTCATGCAGAGTGCACTTGATTCTCTTGGCTTTCAATTCTGCTTTTGTTCAGCATGGGTAAATCAATGTGTCAGCAGTAAACATTTGTATCACTCCTCTCTGAATGACCTTTTAAATTTTACTGCCTATCGTGTCAAAGCAATTAAAATTAACAATACAGTTACTAAGCTGCTAAGATCAATTAATGGCTCTTAGGCTTTATCTATTGATCTAGTGACATCTTCAAAACCCACTGGTAACAGACTATACATACTTCTCTTCTATCCACAATATATACACAAGGATTGATGACATATTCTTATCTTCTAAATTACATATTTAAATGACATATTCTTATCTCCTAAATTAATTAGTCAAACTCTTTACATCAAGGATTGGTGACAAGTTGTGGACAGACTATGCTTGGACAGAATGTACACTGAGAATAAATGACATCAAACAAATTGGAAACTAAATAAATGACTTTTATTTAACAAATAAATTTCTTCTGAAGTCTCTTTAGAAATTAAACAATAGACACAAATAAACTATGTGGCATTCCTCAAATCCACGTGTAGGATGCTATGGAAGTGGTACTTAGAGGGAAATTAATCTCCATTGCCTCCTGTCATGAAGAGCAAAAAGAAAACATTAGAAATGAAATGATATCTAGAATAAGAAAACTAGAAGATGAACACAAAAAAGGCCACCCAATCTATAAACTTACTTGCTTGAAAATTAAAGGAAAAAACCTCCTCACATTCTATACAAGCTATTAAAGGCACCCAGGAAAAACTCAAACTAATTCTGTAAAATTAGCCGATGTATTTGCTGAATACTACCAAACCATTTGTACATAAGACAATCCTGACACTAATCATATTTTAAATTATTTATCATCACAGGAAATTATTTGGAAAGAAACTCACAAGAACATAAATAATATCTGGACCAACCAATCACAACAGAAGATGTTACAGTCACTATCAAATCCTTGAAAAAAATAATAAAGCTTCAGACATGGATGGATTCCCTGCCAAATTTTTACAAAAAAATACATTCACCTACTTTCAACTCCACTAACTGCCACATGCAACTCTGTTATGATAGGAGGTAGCATCCCTCTATCTTGGTCAGAGGCTGAAATAGTAGTTACTCCAAAAAAGGACAACAATATTACAAATACTAAATCTTCTCAACCAATACCCTTACTGAATCAAGACCAAAAGATATTTACAAGCATATTTGCCAAAAGATTTTCTAAATTTAAATAACCAACTACATTCACCTTGACCAGACTGGCTTAATGCCAATAAGGAATCTTTTTGACAATACACGTAACACTTTAATTAATTTCTGTGAAGCATACAAAACCCATGCATTACTTCTAGCCTTTGATATAGAGAAGGCATTTGATTAAGTGGAAATACCATATCTAAAACTTTTACTTCAAAAAATGGGTTTTGGTGACCAATTCTAAAATGCCATTAATGCACTTTATCTTTCTCCAAAAGCTACAGTTAGGACTAACAATGTACATTCGATAGATATCCATATAGCAAGGGGAACTAGACAAGGCTGTCCCCTTTCCCCATTTCTGTTTGCCATAACTATAGACAGGGCCATTAGACCAACTAGGCAGCCGCCTTGGGCACAGACCTCAAGAGGGGCATAGTTTTATACAGATTACTTTCTTGAAAAAAATGCAACTAAGAAAACCTATTGAGCACCCCCTAAATGGTCCTGTCCACAGACATCAAGCAGCTCAAAAGCTCACCGTAACATTTATTTATTTATTTATTTATTTATTTATTTATTTATTTATTTATTTATTTATTTATTTATTTGATTTATACCCTGCCCTCCCCACAGATGGGCTAAGGGTGGCTAACAACATTAAAAAATACATTAAAATCACAGAAACATACAATCAATAATATTTTTTTAAAAATGATTAAAATACTCAAGGAGCAGGTTATTTAAACAAATATTGGGAGTCCGTATACAGGCATGGCAGATGGCTAAGGGCAGCTCCGGAAGAAATGGTGGTCTTAGATGGAAGAAGAAGGACACTCGCTGGCACTCAGCCAAAGGCCAAGCAGAACATCTCCATTTTACAAGCCCTGCAAAACTGTAACAGGTCCCACAGGGCCCAGATCTCCAGCGGGAGAGCATTCCACCAGGCCAGGGCCAGGGCAGAAAAAGCCCTCGCCCTGGTTGAGGCCAGATGGATGTCCTTTGGGCCAGGGACCACCAGGAGTTGCTTGTCTGCAGAGCGCAACACCCTGCAGGGGACATAATGGAAGAGGCAGTCCCACAGGTATGGAGGTCCCAGTCCATGAAGGGCTTTAAATACCAAGGTTAACACCTTGAACCAGATCTGGAACTCCACTGGAAGCCAGTACAGCTCGCACAGCACATGATGAATGTGCGCTTGGATGGGCGTTCCGGTAAGGATGCGTGCCGCTGCATTCTGGATCAGCTGTAACTTCCGGGTCAGGCCCAAGGGCAGTCCAGAATAGAGTGAGTTGCAGTAGTCTAGCCTGGAGGTGACCGTTGCATGGATTACTGTGGCCAGGTCCTGCGGTGAAAGATAGGGCGCCAGTTGCCTGCCCTGTCGAAGATGAAAAAAGGCAGACCTGGCAACAGTCATGACCTGGGCCTCCATTGAAAGTGTGGCATCCAAGGTCACACCCAGACTCCTCACCATCAGTGAAGGTTTCAATTGTACCCCATCGAGGGCTGGGAGCCGGTTCCCAGCTCGATTGCCCCATGATCCAGACACAGAACCTCTGTCTTCAGGGGATTCAATTTCAGGCGACTCTGATGTAACCATACCGTCACAGCCTCAAGACCCTTGACCAAGGAATCCAAAGCAAGATCGGACTGGCCATCTGTAATGATTCCAAGTAAATGTGTGCATGTATCTTTAAATGCTTGATGAGATAGGTGAAGAGTGGGGGGTGAAGGAGATGGATGAGTGAGTGATATGATTGGTTGAGGACTGAGAGGGTGGGCGGAGTAAATGCAGTTTGAGACTGAGAGTAGAGAGAAAATTTTTAGTCAGAAGAAAGCAGGATAGCTGTGTGCTGCCTGAATATGTTGAAGTGTTTATGAGAGAAATATAACCTGTGTGGAACCTGAACTGAGCATGTTTGTGGAAGGACACTTAGTCAGGGAAAGAGAGGCCAGCTGTGTGAATGAGAGTCAATGAAGTAACTTTAAGAACCGAGAACTACGTTTATGAAACTGATACGCTTCTTGACTAAATAAAAGTTTATTTTTGTTTTGTTATATCCCAGTGTAGCTGCCATTGCTATATCCCATTCCTATCTTCAGGGCCACATAGAACCACGAAGGAGCCTGACGCTTAGGAACGTTACCAAAGGGAAAATTTAAATAAAATATCTTGGAATAAAATATTCCGGGTGGCAGCAGACTACCCAGAGGGTTAAGGGATAGATTAAAAGAAAAATCTCCCCTAGAGAAAGTAAAGGTCATAACACCATCCATCAGCAGATAGAGCTGAGTGTCATCCACATACCGGTGACAACCTAGCCCAAAGCTGCTGGCTAACCGGGCAAGGGGGCACATATAGATGTTAAATAGCATCGGGGAAAGAATCGCCCCCTGAGGGATGCCACATACCAAAGAATGGTAAGCAGACATCTGTTCCCCGAGTGCCACCCTCTGTCCTAGATTGTTAAGGAAGGAGTTCAGCCATTGTAGGGCTGTTCCACGAATCCCCACATCGGCAAGGCAGTGGGTCAGAAGATTATGATTGACCATGTCAAATGCTGCTGTAAGATCTAAAAGTATCACAGTGCCGACCCACTCCGTTCCAGGTGTCGCCGCAGATCATCTGTGAGGGCAACCAGAGCCATCTCTGTACCATGGCCAGGCCTGAAGCTGGACTGGAATGGATCCAGGATAGAGGCATCACCCAGGTATACCTGCAGCTGTTCCACTACCGCCCTCTCAGTTACCTTACCCAGGAACGGAATATTCGAAACTGGGCGATAATTGGCTGGATCAGCAGGATCCAGTGATGGTTTCTTTAATAAGGACCGCACCACTGCCTCTTTCAGTGAGTCTGGAAAAAAACCAGAACTCAGAGAAAGATTAATGATGTCAGCTAATGGTGTCCAAATCCCATCACCACCACTTTTCACCAGCCATGATGGGCATGGGTCCAGTGGGCATGTGGTAGGTTTCACAGCATGCAGGACCCTGCCCACCTCCTCCTGGGAGAGTGGCCTGAATTGATCTAATATCAACCTGAGGACAACCAAGGGGCCTCCAGTACACATACTGCATCAACTGTGGTGGACAGATCCCGGCGGAGTGACAAGATCTGATCCGCAAAATAGTCTCCAAAAGCCTTACAGCTTATTACTGAATTTACATTTTTATTTGTCCCATGTGTGAGGGACATTAAAGACCAAATCACTCTGGAAAGTTGTACTGGGCGAGAACTAGTGGACACAGTGGAAGCTGCATAGTAGTCTCTCTTTGCAGCTTTCAATGCCATCTCATAGGCCTTCATAAACGTCCTATAAGATGTTCTTGTCACTTCATCATGGAGTCGCCGCCACACCCGCTCTAGCCGTCTCAGCTCCCATTTGATTTGTCGTAGCTCATCAGTATACCAAGGAGCGACTCTAGTTCGGGGGTGGAGAGAGAAACGGGGAGCGATCTCATCAATAGCTTCAGAGAAACGGGCATTCCAGTCCTCTATCAGCTCATCCAATGAGCCACCAGGGGGCATCGGATCCTGCAGAGCGTTCAGCAATTCAATTGGATCCATTTGACTCCACGGGCGAGCATAAATCAGCTCGTCGCCCAAGCAGGAGGGGGTCATGTTGCCCAGACAAGCCCTCAGGATGAGGTGGTCTGACCATGGCACAGCTATAGTTTCATCCAGATCCACCTGTATCCCGAACCCAAAGATCAAATCCAGTGTGTGTCCTGCTCGATGTGTGGGCATTGATACAAACTGGGAGAGTCCTAATGCTGCCATGGAGGCTATCATGTCCATGGCCTGTGAGGAGGTAGCATCATTGGCATGGACATTGATGTCCCCTAAGACCAGAAGCCTGGGGTACTCCAAGTCCCAGCCAGCCACCGCCTCTAACAGGCCAGGCACAGCATCTGCTGGTGCGCTGGGCGATCGGTACACCAGACAGATGGCTATACTCTCCTCGGCATCCCACACCAGGCCCACACAATCAATGCCAGCAATATTTGGCAAGGGGAGCAGCCTGATGGAGAAAGACTCTCGAATGAGCACCACTACCCCAACAAGACATTTACCAATATGTAAATCAAGTATGAGAAACCTGTACCATAAATGTGTTGGAATATATGTGTGTTGCAAGGTCTGAGATTCAGTCATTATGGGATTAATGTGTTTACCTACCATGCTATTGTTTAGATTGACCTGGAAGGGGAACCTGGCTCAAAGCCAATAATCTGCAAGCCCGGGAAACTTGAAAGTGTTTGTAAAATGTTATTGGTCAACAGGTCAGGTGACTTTCTTTCAGGGTCAAGAAGACAGAGGAAGAAGAAGATTCTCCATTCAGTTATCCCAGCTCTTTGTTTGTAACCAGTAGTGAGAATGTAGCTCCAGGCATTTGTTATTTTGTAGGCAATCCTGTTAACCTTTTTTCCTTTAGAAGTAAATGATTTTAAAAGCTAAACTCGTGTGCTGACTCTATTGATTCAAGATCCATTGCACCTCTGAAGAAAAGCTATTTTTTAACCTTTTTCCCCAACAAAGTGGACCAGTTGAAGTAATTATTAAGGTGAAAAAGATGCTAGCGATTCGTGTATATTGTTCTTTGAATAACAGCAGTATGGTATGGCTTTGGATAGGCAATATGAGATCATTAACTCTCGAAAAAGGCAAACCTTATGAGTTATATCATCCTGCTTTCAGATAATACTGCCAGTCATTGCTGCATCTCAAAATAGTCTAGGAGACTCAAAGTTATCTCAGAAGTCTCAGTCAATTTGAGAGGAACAATCCTTACTGAAACTACTCCTTTTTAGCTCTCCAGAGAGCCAGCTAAAAAGAAGAAAGCAAACAAACAAAGTAACTGCAGACAAAAGTATCTCCTTTTCAAGTACAACATAATTCTCTCATTGTCTCACAGCAAACATGAGAAGGGGGTGGGAGTAGAAGACACTCTGTTGTGCCAGCCAGGAAAAAGGTGGGGAAATAGCTTCCAATGCTACAAAAAGAAATTTTTCAGCAACTTGAGGAAGCCAAGCAAGAAGTGAGAAGGAAAACAAAAGGGAAAAGGTGGGAAACTGCCTCCAGAGCTAAGAAAAAAACCCACTTCATAGAGCAAACTGTATCCCAGCAACACCAAGAGAAGAGGCAGAGTGGAAAACACTAAAATCTTCACAGCTATTCTGCTGTGTCTGGAAAGAAATGGGCAGAAAGTCAGCTTCATGGCTGCAATAAAAGGGAGGAAAGTAGGGAAATTCTACTGTAGCAATGCGCAGAGCATACTTGCTGCAGAGGAACAAGTGCAGGGAAAAATACCTCTGCACTAGAACCTACAACTATATAGTCAAGCTTTTAAGGTTTCCTCAAAATCTGAAAATCCTTTAAAGAGTTATGATGACCTCGTCCAATCCTTAAGGCCACTTTTGGTAGGTGCTCGAGAGGGAAAACTGGTCAAGACCAATTTGTCATCTAAACCTTAGTTTGATCAAAGCTGTATTTGTGCTAAAAATGCTTTAATCTATGCCTATAAGCTAGCACTGAGAGCTGATGAAAAGACCAGACAGGAAGCATATCGTTCTCTTTCATTTTTAAAAAAGAAAGATAAATCACTGGTTGCCCGCTGTAAGAAAGAACATACCAGAAAACTGTAGGCCAATATAATTGAAGCAGCTATGAGCAAAAACTCAGTGGTATTCTGGAAACTAGTGTCAAACCGCGCCTCCACAGCCGCCTCCCCCTTGGCTTCCTGTATCCCCCCAGATAAATGGACTTCTTTTTTCCAAAAAATGTATGATGATCCTATTCAACCCCCTCCTGCCCTAACAATAGAAAATCTGGCCAAATGCCCCCCAGTTCATGCCGAAGAGGTAAAAGCTTATATTAGCCAGTTAAAGAATGCAAAAGCCCCTAGGCTTGATGGAATATCTCCAGAATTACTAAAAACAAATAAGGACTGGTGGGCAACTTTCCTAGCCTCCCTATTTACTTATATTGATGAAACCGGCTACATCCCCAATGATTGGGGAATGGCTATAGTAGTCCCCTTCTATAAGAAGGGAAAGAAGGAGGATCCATCCAGTTATAGACCAATCAGCTTACTAAGCATTGTAAGCAAGTTGTCTACAAAACATCTGCTGGAGAAATTTTTAGACTGGCTAGAACAGGAGGATAAAATTGCTGATGAGCAAGCTGGGTTTAGAGCTGGCAGGTCAACAATAGATCACTGCCTAGTAATGCAACACCTTGTAGAGAAATACGCTACAGGAGACCAAGCATCACTTTACCGGGCATTTGTTGATTTAAAAGCAGCTTTTGACACAAGTCTCTAGAAATAGACTTTGGAGGAAACTGCAGGCCTCCTCTATTGATAGGCGACTGCTGTCCCTTTTGGGGGCTATGCACAAGCAAACTGCCCTGAGTAAGGTGCAGCCGAAACTGACCCCATTCAAACATACAGGCAGGTGTGCCTTCTAGCCGCCTTTCTGTTTATCTTCTACATCAACAATTTGGTAAACCTTTTGAATGACCCTGGATTGCACCCTCACAAATTAGCAAATAGGCACATTCACGTACTGCTCTATGCAGATGATGCTGTATTACTTTCTAGGACCCCCATAGGGCTGAAATGAGCCCTAAAAAAATTCTCCCAGTTCTGTGATACTGAACACCTTCTAACTAATTACCAAAAAACTAAGATCCTGGCTTTTGGTAAAAATCTAAAGATCAGACAATGGGAGCTTCAGGGGCATCAGTTAGAACAAGTTACCAGCGTCAAATATTTGGGTGTAGTTTTGCAAGCCTCAGGTACCAAAACAACACATTGCAGCTTCATTGCTGATGTGGGAGAAAAAACAGCACACGGTATACTGAAATTCTATCGATCACAAGGGGGGCAGTATGTACCGGCTGCACTCAGATTGTTTAAAGCCAAACCATTGGCCCAATTAGTATACAGATCATTCTTGGGGCTGCCATCCTCCTCTTTCTCTCAACTTGAGAGAGTGCAGTCCAAATTCCTCAGAGCCCTATTACAAGTGCCCAAATGCATGCCTAACTCATGGGTTAGACTGGAAACAGGAATGTTAAGGGTAGAGGCCAGAATTACCATCCTTTCCATTTTCAAATGGCTGTCAGGACGTCTAAACCCGCAAGGTCTGCTCCTTCTGTTATTCCAAGACAAATTTCAATCTAATTGGCAAATGGCAACTCTGAAATCCCTGGGGAAATTGGGTCTTTCCCCTCAACGTTTGCTAGTCATGGGGTTAGACTGAGCAAAATCACTCATTAAGCAGAGAGTGACAGACATTGAAAGACAAACAGATTTACTTAGAGCACCAGGTTTTATTTCTTCAGATACTACTAAATATATTGCTGCTCCTGCAGCCTATTTTTACTTTCTTGAATCCAGTAACTCCAGAAGGGCATTTGCTTTAGCTAGTAGTTCAACTCCACCCTCTGCCATTCTGGAAGGAAAGTTTAAAGCTGTCCATTACTCTCTTAGGCTTTGCTCCTATCCCCTAAGAGAAACTGACTCAATGGAGCACATCTTCTTTAACTGCCCAAGTCACAGTAAAATTAGAGCAGAAACCATCAGTCCATTAGTAGAAAGATTCCCTGGAAGTTCAAATAAAATCAAACTTGATTATCTTTTGTCTGATCGGAATCACCAGACAACACATCAAGTAGCAAGATTCTGTGGCCAGGTCTACAAGCAACATAAATCGCATAAGGCAGACTGAATGTATTTTAACCTTTTAAACAACTAATTTATGATGATCTTATTTTTTTACTCTTATATTTATTCATCGTTCTTCCCCTGTATCCAATCTCGACTGTTTTTAAACTGATTTGCAAATGGTTTTATATGTACTGGTCGCAGACTATAATAATAAACGTGACTTGACTACCTCTGCACTAAGAATAGCAGAAATACCTGAACCTACTTCATGGGATGAATTATCCTAGCTACCACCAGAAGAAGCTGAGAAATGGAGAAAAGTGGAGGGTGCGGTGTCGGTGTTGAAGAGAATGATAGCACGTTGAAAGAGCTCCATCTCTCCCATGTCTGAAATTTAAAATTTATGTTGGAAGGGTAAAGTAAAAATATTTACCCTTCCAACATAAAGATACACTAAGAGATCTGAAAGGCAGATTCATATTTATTAAAGGCACTATAGAAAACCAAACTTACACATTTGGCTCAATTTATGCCCCAAACCAAGACAGCCTAATGAAATTCTAAAACAAAGTTTGTTAGAATACACATGTATCACTTAGTATAATGTGCTCTAAACCATATTTTCATGACAAACCCACAGAAACAGCAGCAACATAACCTAAGGGTATAATGGAGAGCAACAAATAGAAACAGAAGGATTAAAAGTATCCTGCTCACTAGGTTGGAGGCAAGTTCTGACGACAACAGGGCCAACAACAAAGATTCTCAGGTCAAACTCCATGGTCAAGTAACAGATTCCAAAATCAAAGACTATGACCCACCAAGGCTCAGGCAGCCAGAACCGAAGAGCTCACCAACAGCCAAATCCAGAATACCACAATTGTGACTAGCTAATCCCATGCTAGCTGCGGCCTTATAAAGGGAGTTTCTCCTACAGGTGAGGCTGGGTTCATTAAGCTTCTTTCTCCAAGCTGGCTCATCTCTGCTACTCAGGAGGAGTAGATCAAATCCTGTACTGGCTCTCCTGACATTTCCTCAGCAGGGGGAAGGCCGTGGGCTGCCAGGCATGCGCTCCTGTGCTTGGTCCATGCCTCTGCCCTTACCCTCAGCCTTCGCTGTTCCTGGAGTTCTTTGGGAGACAGTGGCAGGTCTGGCAGCAGGCAGGCTAAGGCCGCCTGGCTTGATGACACTGTGGTTGCCAACCCTCCTGGAGATCCCCACAAATTATAACTGATCTCCAAATGACAGATTTTAACATTCTCTGAGACATGGAGGCTTCTTAGGCTGGCCTATGTGGAATTATACCCCACATAGTTACTACCTGACAATTGATGCCAACCCACCTAGAGAACTCTGAGAGTTACAAATGACTTTCAAATGACAAGTTTTAATTATCTCAAACAGAATGGTGGCTTTGGAGTGTGGCTTCTGTGGAATTATACCCCACTGAGGACCCTCCATATTATGATTGCCGTACCTGGAGATCTCCTTCCATTTCAGCTGAACTCCATATGTCCTATTTTACCTAAATTGGAGACAATGGTGGTATTGGGTATTGACAACTGGGGTGTCTGAAGCACCTCTTTACAGTAGTTGCCAACCCACCTGGAGATCTGTTTCCATTACAACTGAACTCCATATGGTGACGTTATCTCTCTTGGAGACAATGGTGTCATTGGAGGTCAGTGCCTGTGGCATTATACCCCTCCGAAGCCCATCTTACTGTGCTTCCTAATATCCAGCTGGTATCATCTGGCCCATAATTTAAACCCTATCCTCTGCTGCCAACAGGAACAGCTCCCTGCCCTCCTCTAAGTGACAGCCCTTCAAATACTTAAAGAGAGCAATCATGTCCCCCTATGACATCATGCAATTTGGATGTTATGCCTCTGTTGACAGACCCCAAGATCGCACTCACCTTTTTTGTCACTTCATCACACTGGCTGCTCATATTTAACTTATGTTCCATCTGAACCCCAAGATCTTGTTCACACACACTGCTAACCAGAAGTGTATCCCCCATCCAGTATGTGTGTTCCTCATTTTTGCTACCCAGATGTAGAACTTGGCACTTATCCTTGTTAAATTGCATCTTGTTCACATCCACCCACTTTTCCAATGTGTTCCGATCTCGTTGAATTCTATCCCTATCTACTGATTTTGTTTGCTGCTTCTCCCAATTCAATGTCATCTGCAAATTTAATGCATAGCCCCTCCACACCCTCATCCAGATCATTTGTAAAAATATTGAAAAGTACGAGGCTCAGGACCGAGCCCTGTGGCACCCCACTGGGCACCTTCCTCCGTTCAGATGAAATACATTGACATCTACTCTTTGAGTGCGCTTCTCCAACCAGTTCCCTATCCACCTAACTATCCTAGAGTCCAGTCCACAGTCCTCTAGTTTACCCATCCGAACATCATGAGGAACCTTGCCAAAAGCTTTACTGAAATCCAGATAAACTACATCAATTCTCATGATCCAGTAAGCCTGTCACTTGATCATAGAAGGAGATGAGGTTGGTCTAGCAGGACCCATTGAGGACAAATCCATGCTGACTTCCGCATATCACTATGTTGTCCACCAGATGCTTGCATACAGACGTGTTTAATATCTGTTCCAATATAAATTTTTTTGTCACTGCATCACACTGGCTGCTCATATTTAACTTACGTTCCATCTGAACCCCAAGATCAGCTGTAATTCAAGGAGAACTCTAGGCCACATCTGGAGGTTGGCAGTCTTATCCAGTCTCCCGCTCTTCAAATCAGCTCTGCTGTTCTCCTCTATATGCTTGAATCATCTCTCCATGCACTTACTGACACTTTAGTCAAACCCCTCTCCAAATACCCACACTTTGTGCAGCTTTCTGACCGACATATCGCCAAGTTTTGTTCACATTCATCCACTGTTCAATGTTCACACACAGCCCCTTTCCATTATTGTTGCATTCACCTTCATTTTGACCCACTGACTGAATTGATCTATGGGGAAGCAGTTTCCTTTGTTTGGTTGATTATATATATTAACTAGCTTGATGCCCGTGCTTCGCTATGGTATTTAAAATCTAGTTATAATATTTATGGGTAAGTAACATTTTTGGTTTGGGGGGGCGGGTTGAGTTGGTTTTGTGGTATAATAGCATAGTACCCGAGCTTCACAAAAGTGTTTGAATAAAGCGAAGCGTGTTGATGCCTAAAACTGATGAAGTGAATTTCGAAATGTAAAATTTATTGAAGAGATTTTTAAAAGGAAAAGATTGTAGTGCAAGAAATAAAATGAAAAATACATACAACCTTATTTTTCTACTGAAGGACCTCTTTATAAACCTCACGGGTGGTTTTCTCCCACTTTGGAGCCCCCACTTTGAGGAGAAGCTTGTGGGCTTGGAAGTCAGGAGGGTTGAGCATGTTGAGGAACTCCACAGGGAGTCATTGAATGTGTCCTGAGTACTGTTTAGAATGTTGGGATGATGACCAATCAAGGCCACATATGCAAATGACCTCAGGGCAGAGCAGCTGAGTTGGCAGTTGGCAGGGGGAGTGGGATGAGCAGCCTCCCAGCCACACAGGGAAGCTGTATCCCTATGGGAAAACACATTTTACCCCTTTTTACCTCCTTAGGGGCCAAATTTCTTAAAATCCCTTCTTAGTGAGCCTCTACACCACAAAAGGAATGTTCTCCCCAAATTTCATGCTTTTAGGTTCAGGGGTTTGGGCTGGGCATTGATGAGTCAGTCAGGACACTTGTCTTTAGACAGACAGACAGACAGACAGACAGACAGACAGACAGACAGACAGACAGACAGACAGACAGACAGACAGACAGACAGACAGATAGATAGATAGATAGATAGATAGATAGATAGATAGATAGATAGATAGATAGATAGATAGATAGATAGGACATCTCTTTTTGATTGTCTGTTGGAGCCAGGCAACCGGTATTGGCTTGAAGCCATATTTTAAGCCCCAGGCTAACTCCAGACAATCGGGAGGGGGTTTGAAAACCTGATCTGGGTGCACGTAAAGCCCCGAGCCACTGCAGAAAACCCTGCTGTCTGCTGTTCTTTTTTTTTTAAACTTTTTATTTTCTGATTTTCTGGAATACATAACAATTTAAACAAAAAATTTACACATAACATGCAAAAAACATAAACAGTGAACCTTGGAACAGTCAATAAGAGATCAGCTATCACTGAAAAGTACATTATTGTTAGAGAAGGTACAATACTAGAGAAGACTCATAAGATTGCCAAAAAGCTGAAAGAGTTCATATCTGCATTCGGCAGTTTATTGGTAGCATGAAGATGGTTCAAAAAAGGTTTCCATTGTGTAAAGAACGTTGAATGATGCTGTGGATTATCAGTAGAGTGAAGATAATCCACTATTTTCTCCATGGTGAAGATATCCCACACTTTCTGGTACCACTGCTGCAATTTTGGAAGTCTGTCTTGTTTCCAGTATAACACAAGAAGCATTTTCGCTGCAGCTAATAACAAGAGTATTCAGTTTCTCCTAATCGTTGGTACTGTTGGGTCTTCCCAGAGACCCAACAGGATTGTCTCAGGATTTTTAGGTACATCATAGCCTGTGATTTCTGTAACAGACCTCAAGATTAAGTCCCAGAATGACTGGATTTTAGGGCACGTCCACCAGAGATGAATATAATCTCCAATTTGGCCGCATTGCTTCCAACAAAGCGGGGCTATAGTAGGATTAAGGTGATGGAGGGAACTAGGTACCATCTCGACATTATTTTAAAAGATGACATTTTAATATTGATTGCTTTAGTTTTTAGGTGTCTGCCTGACCAAATCAGGGCCCATTGGTTGTCCGTTAGTATGTTCTTGCAATCCCTATTCCATTTCATTTGGTATTTTAAGGGTGGATGTTCATTTTTTTAGGTTTAAAATGGAATAAATTCTTGCTATAAGTCCCTTATGTTGAGATGATATTTGTTTTAGCAGGAACTCAAAGTCTGTTAGCTCACGTTTCAAAGCATTTGCAATTGGTTGGCTGTTTATAAGGTGTGACAGTTGTAAGTATTGGCACCATGGCAAGGTATCAGCTGCATCTTTTTCAATTTGCCCTTTACTTAGGATGGCCCCTTGTTTGGTTATATCCATAATTCTACTTTTTTAAAGTATCTTCCATTTCTGGAATGAGATTAAATCCTTTCCAGGTGGAAACCAAGATTGGTCCAGGAAGGATGATAACGGAGAAGGAGTGGGGGCTAGATACTGCCTTACCCTGTCCCAAGTTATTAGAGCAGATTTCAGAAAAGGATTGGTAAATGTTTGAACTGGTCTGCTTTTATGATCTGTCCAGATTATATCTTTTATGTCATGTGGGGAAATGTGTGTCGTTACAGCATAGCTCCAGTCTAAATTTTCTGTAGGATTTAACAAAAGCACTATATTAGCTAATTGAGCAGCCATGAAATAATGTTTTAAATCGGGTATAGCCAATCCACCTCTATTGGAGGCACGTTTCATGGTTGAGAAGTTGATTCTAGGGCGTTTGTTAGCCCAGATAAATTTATTTATGAGACTTTGCCATGACTGGATATCTTGATCCATGAAATGAATAGCCAGCATACGAAAGTTAAATAAGAAAAGAGGTAAAATCATGGATTAGACTAGCAGTATTTTTTCAGCCCAGGGCAAATTTAACTTGTCCGAATCCTTAAACATATCGTTAACCTAGAAGCAGAAGACTCAGCACTCTAAATGGACCTATACTGGGTCATCCTACAAAACCCAGATCTTGAGTAAACAGCTTGTATTAGGCATTGTTGTGAGTAAGGAAGTGGGGAACTATAAGCCCTCTGAAACCCCAAACAATCTTTGGATCACCCCAAATCGCACACCCCTGAACTCCAGAGACTGTCCCCTACAAGAGGACATGTGCTGGTGCTGATCCAGTCTCTGGTTCTGGACCTAAGGCCTCGAATGTGGCCTGTCTCCAAGCACCCTGTATTAGACATGGCTTTGAATAAGGAAGTGGTGAAAATATAAGCCCCCTGCAACCCCAAATAATCTTTGGATCACCCCAAATCACACACCCTTGAACTCCAGAGACTGTCCCCTACAAGAGGACATGTGCTGGTTCTGATCCAGTCTATGGTTCTGGACCTAAGGCCTCGAATGTGGCCCCTCTCCAAGCACCCAGTACTAGATATGGTTTTGAATAAGGAAGTGGTGAAAATATAAGCCCTCTGAAACCCCAAATAATCTTTGGATCACCCCAAATCACACACCCCTGAACTCCAGAGACTTTCCCCAACAAGAGGACATGTGCTGGTGCTGATCCAGTCTCTGGTTCTGGACCTAAGGCCTCAAATGTGGCCTGCTTCCAAGCACCCTGTATTAGACTTGGCTTTGAATAAGGAAGTGGTGAAAATATAAGTCCTCTGAAACCCAAATAATCTTTGGATCACCCCAAATCACACACCCCTGAACTCCAGAGACTGTCCCCTACAAGAGGACATGTGCTGGTGCTGATCCAGTCTCTGGTTCTGGACCTAAGGCCTCGAATGTGGCCTGCTTCCAAGCACCCAGTATTAGACATGGCTTTGAATAAGGCAGTAGTGAAAATACAAGCCCTCTGAAACCCCAAATAATCTTTGGATCACCCCAAATCACACACCCCTGAACTCCAGAGACTGTCCCCTACAAGGGGACATTTGCTGGTGCTGATCTAGTCTCTGGTTCTGGACCTAAGGCCTCGAATGTGGCCTGCTTCCAAGCACCCTGTATTAGACATGGCTTTGAATAAGGAAGTAGTGAAAATATAAGCCCTCTGAAATCCAAATAATCTTTGGATCACCCCAAATCACACACCCCTGAACTCCAGAGACTGTCCCCTACAAGAGGACATGTGCTGGTGCTGATCCAGTCTCTGGTTCTGGACCTAAGGCCTCGAATGTGGCCTGCTTCCAAGTACCCAGTATTAGACATGGCTTTGAATAAGGAAGTAGTGAAAATACAAGCCCTCTGAAACCCCAAATAATCTTTGGATCACCCCAAATCACACACCCCTGAACTCCAGAGACTGTCCCCTACAAGGGGACATGTGCTGGTGCTGATCTAGTCTCTGGTTCTGGACCTAAGGCCTCGAATGTGGCCTGCTTCCAAGCACCCTGTATTAGACATGGCTTTGAATAAGGAAGTAGTGAAAATATAAGCCCTCTGAAACCCAAATAATCTTTGGATCACCCCAAATCACACACCCCTGAACTCCAGAGACTGTCCCCTACAAGAGGACATGTGCTGGTTCTGATCCAGTCTCTAGTTCCAGAGTTGAGGCCTACTATTTCACCTTTCTCTCAGAACCTTGTACTTTATATTGCTGTGAATAAGGAACTCAGAAATATAACAGCCCTTGGCACCCCCAAATAATCTTTGGATCACCAGAAATCAAACAGACCTGGGTTCCAGAGACTGTCCCTCACAACAGGACGTGTGCTGGTGCTGATCCAGTCTCTGCTTCCGGAGCTGAGGCCTCCTATTTGGCTTGCCTCCCAGAACCTTCTATCAGACATTGCTTTAAATAAGGAACTCGGGAAAATGAAAACCCTCTATGCATCAAAAAAATCTTTGGATCACCCCATCTCACACAGACCTGAACTCCAGAGACTGCCCTCTGCAAGAAAACGTGCTGGTTCTTATCCAGTCTCTACTTCTGGAGCTGAGGCCTACTATTTCACCTTTCTCCATGAACCTTATATTAGACATTGCTGTCAATAAGGAAGTGAGAAACATAAAAACCCTCTGCATCCCCAAATAATCTTTGGATCACCCCAAATCTCACAGACCTGAACTCCAGAGACTGTCCCCTACAAGAAGACGTGCTGGTTCTGATCCAGTCTCTGGTTCTGGTCCTAAGGCCTCCTATGTGGCCTGCCTGGAAAAAAACTTGTATTAGATATTGCTTTGAATAAGAAAGTGGGGGAAAGTGGGGGAAATATAAGTGCTCTGCCCCCCAAAGTGGTTCTGGTGCTGTGAGCTCCCTTTTCAGCTGCCTCCAAGAAGCTTGTATTCGGAAAAGTTTCTCTCTCAAAGCAGCCCTGGTCTCGAGTCTGCTCAGATTTGGAGCCTGGACTAGAGTGTTGATTTTTATGCCCTTTCCTATTATTCCCATTCAGATATATTGTAATACCAGCACATGTCCTTTTGTAGGGGACAGTCTCTGGATTGCAGGGGTGTGTGATTTGGGGTGATCCAAAGATTATTTGGGTTTGCAGGGGCTTATATTTTCACCACTTCCTTATTCAAAGCCATGTCTAATACTGGGTGCTTGGAGACAGGCCACATTCGAAGCCTTAGGTCCAGAACCAGAGACTGGATCAGCACCAGCACATGTCCTCTTGTAGGGGAGAGTCTCTGGAGTTCAGGGGTGTGTGATTTGGGGTGATCCAAATATTGTTTTGGGTTTCAGAGGGCTTATATTTTCACCACTTCCTTATTCAAAGCCATGTCTAATACAGGGTGCTTGGAAGCAGGCCACATTCGTGTGTGATTTGGGGTGATCCAGCGTATTTTTCTGCTGCAGCTGCCGCCCCTTTCTTCTTATTGAAATGTTCTGGGGCATCCTATTTTGAAGCTGTTTACTCAAGATCTGGGTTTTGTAAGATGACCCAGTATAGGTCCACTTAGAGTGCTGAGTCTTCTGAATATTGAGGTGTATAATATGTGCCCCTGCAAACTTCATTTTGGAATTATAGCTTTTCAGTTTTCCTACAATATTTTTCTTTGGTTTTGCGAATAACTAATAAGGAATAAGGAACTGCGAATAAGGAACTGGGAACTGGGAACCAACTTCAGCTTCGTCTAAAGAGGAGACCCTGGGCACACACCCCTATTTCAGGCTTCCAAAATGGCTGCCTCCCCTGAAGCACAAATGGCCGCCCCAACCCACTCTGGGGCATACAACTCCCGGAGGTGCAAACTCTGTGAATGGGTGGGGCTGAGCGAGTCCCAGAGAACTGTGACTAGCCCAAGGCCACCCAGGTGGCCTCAAGTGGAGGAGTGGGGAATCAAACCCGGCTGTCCAGTGCAGAGTCCCACACTCTTAACCCCTTCACCAAACTGGCCGTGGTCAGAACCAACAACCAGAGGCAAATGGGAGGGGGTACGCATTATGGACCCTGCAGAAGGATTGCTCCCTCGAGACCCCCAAGGGCACCAAGAAAAAAGGGGGGAAGGGATGTGGCACCCCAAGCTACCACGCCCCCGTTAGGCCTGTAAACCCAGACCCTCCCTGCCCCAAGACACACACTGGGCAGAAAAAAGAGGGGGGAAGGCACTTAATCACCTCAAGGGATTAGCAGGCCATGACCAAGGCCGCAGTCAAGTCCCCCCCCCCCCAGCTGCAGCTAAACACAGCCCAAGCCGGTGCTGCCATGCTGCATTGCAAACAGTGCTCCCAGAACCGGGAAGCGCCAAAAATGTAGCCACCCCCCGTCACGGCGGCCTAATCACACTGCCATGGACAACAAGAAAGTGCAGCGCGCTGCCACCGCCACTGTGAGGCGAACGCTGCTGAGTCCCGCCGTTGCCACCGATCGCCACCAAGCCCCACAGCCACCACAGCGCACCACTGAGGTTCTCCACCGCCTGGACCGGCCGCAGCCGCCGAGACCAGCCGCCACTGCCGCCTGCTGCTGTTCCAATGCTTGGGTGAGTGTAAAGACATGTCTTTCCCCTCCGAGCGTTGAGCAAAACTGAAGCCGGGTGTGCAGAGCCGCCTAAAGAGGCGGTTGGCTCCACCCACCCAAAAAAGCCCCGGATGCCCGGGAAAGTTGTTCTGTCTTCCCTCCTTCCAGGAGGGCAATGTATGGCCCCCTCTGTGAGCAGCTGAAGCTGCCTGGAGGCATGGCCGAATTGCCCCCCTAGTTGGAATGAAGAGACAGACACAGGTGTTGGATCTAAGGGCCACTTTTATTAATTAACTTCAGCGACAACATTAACCATAACTGCGGCAAGGTAAAGTGGTACAGGCCAAGCTACAGGGTCCTACCTAGAACTCCGCCTTGACCTGCCTGGGCGAGCCCCGAAGCCCTGGGTGCGAGCCCTCCATGTAGATGGCTAGGAGACCCGGCCAGCCAGGCAAATTGGTTCCCCCCTTTCAAGCTCCTAAGCTTCAGCTGTTCAGCAGTGAGGGAAGGACTTGCACATGGCGTTCCCCTAGGCAGTCTCCCCACGCATGCTGGCAGCTGTCATAAGCAGTACCAGCCGCTCCTAGCAGACCCCTCTTCCCTACCAATAGGGAAATGCCAAGGGTGCTCACCGGCCCGCTGCCTCATCCTGCCAACATCAGGGCCAAACCTCTGCTTAGGCCCTGATACCCTACTACTGGCCTAAAGCCAGCCTAAGCCCGTGCTGCAAGTCATTGAGGAAAATATCATGGAGGCATGGCTGAAATCTGCCCATTAGATCCACCTATCACAAGCAGAAATTACTGCTCTGTTCATCTTTTTTAGAGTGGAACCTGTCCCTTAGGTTCTTTCTAAGGTCTTAGCCTGTACATTGTTCCTTGAAGAGTTCATATGGTTGTGCTGCCCTAGAAACTTGCATCCCTGACCTTACTCTACTGATTACAAATATTACTGTTTTGAACATCTATGGCTGCCATCCTAAATAAAAAAATACAAGCAACTAAGATGCACTGAAATCATTAGAACATCATTTCAAGCATATGTTCTTAAGATTAGCTTGCCAAACATTTCTTTGTCTCTTCCACTTGGCTCAGTGCTTGGAAAGCCTCTGCTCCTTGGCAGAGCTTCTATTAAAATGATTTTGTCTTAATGAGCCAATTAAGAAAATCTAACACTGGCTACCAAAATATTAATATCAAAATCCCTGTGAAAGCAATATTTTGGATTTATATATACATTTTAAGAATGTAGCCATTTATATAAAGTCAAACCTCAAGGCTATGGTGAACGTTTTCTGAATAACTCAAGCTAAGGTTTTTTATCTGAGTCCACTTGTTTCGCTCATCAGAATCAGACAGGAAAATAAGGGACAGTGGTTTCAGTTTGCAGCTGTGCTGTGGAAGATTCAGCATGTTTCCTCTTGATTCTCTGGTTAGCTGAAGAATAAGGAAACAATTCTCTCTCTTTCTGAGAGTTGTCACTATTGTTGATGAAGACCTCTGTTAAGAAACTAAGAGGGCAACCACAGCACTGAATTCATCGAAAATACTTCTGAAAAGAGTTGCCAATGAAAGCCTTTAATGTGAGTGTGGTGAAGTTGTTGCTACAAGGATGTGAAAGTATGTGAGAGGCAAGAAGAGCACTTGATATGATACTAACAATGCATGAAGATACTGTATCCTCTACTTAGTTATTTAGGTAGCTTTGTTGGGCTTTTTATAATAACTGTAGAATTTTATGTATTTTGTATATGATTTTTTTTATTGTAAGGCACTTTAAACAAGGATGGAAGGCTGAGCAGTATAGCTCGATCTCATCAGGTCTCAGAAGCTAAGCAGGTCAGTACTTGGATGGGAGACCATCAAGGAAGACTATGCAGAGGAAGGCATTGGCAAACCATCTCTGCTTCTTACTTGCCTTGACAGCCTCTTTCTGGGGTCACTATAAGTTGATACACACATGTTAATGGCCTATGGTGAAGAAATTGGGGAAGTTTGTATCAAAAGAGGTATATTTCAAGGGGATTTCTTGTTGCCTTTATTATTCAACATCTCATTAATCCCCTTGACAATGATCCTAGAGAAAATGAAATAGGTTATTATATTTCTGATCAAACTGGGAAAATAAACCACGTCCTGTACATGGATGATTTGAAATTGTATGCAAAAAGTCCCACTGAACTTGAATCATTTCTTGATACAGTGAAAATGTACAGTGATGATATTCAAATGAAATTTGGCTGAAACAAATGTGCAGTACTCTCCATGCAACAGGGAAAAGTAAAAAATATTGATGGACTAGAACTTGAAAATAGTGACATTATGAAATTATGATCAAATAATGAACATTATAAATATCTTGGAATATTAGAAATGGATAACATCCTGCATGTGAAAGTAAAAAAAATGACTCAGAAAGAATGTATCATGAGAGGACGAAAAATTCTGAAGTCCAGATTAAATGGTGAAAATACAATCAAGGCCATAAATACACGGGCGATTCCAGTGATCAGATATCCAGCAGGAATAATGACTGGACACAAAGCGATTTAGAAAAACTAGATCGAAAAATGCGAAAACATGCATCACTCTTTACACCCAAAAAGTAATGTTAGGCTATATTTACCACAAAAAATTGGTGGAAGAGGACTGTTACAAGTACATCAGGTAGAGGAAGAAGAAAAGAGAGGCCTGAATGATTGCATCAGTAGAAGCACAGTGTTGCGCACAGGGCTGGGCACAGCAGGCAGGAGGCTCACTGGTACTGCAGGGCGGAACACAACAGGCAGGAGGTCCGTAGTCCAGAAGTCAGGTCAGGTGTCAGAGCCAATACGTCAGTCAGAGAGAGGAGCAGGCAGAAGAGTAGTCAGAAAGCAGGCCGGGGTCAAAATCCAATCCAGCAGCAGGGCAGGGCACAAGGCAAGGCAAGAGCATCCAGGCGTAGAGCTCTGGTAGCAGGGAGTGGCGAGCTGAGTTGCTTCCACGCTTGGTTTCCTTGGCGTCTTCCTTTTATGCTGTCCTAATGAGGAACAGCTGTTGCCTCTCTCTCTAACAATTCAGGTCGGTGTTGCGCCTGTAAACGGGCTGTCCGAGGCCGGGCGGAGCGCCCTCGGACTACCCCCACCCCCACCCCCACCCCGGCGGAGACCCCGGCCCCACTCACCCAGGACGGACCCATCGGGACCCCCCCAGGACCCGTCGCCTCTACCGCCAGGGGGCGCCCCGTGGAGTGACATGGGCACTCCTTCGCCTATCCAACAGAGCTGACTTATCTCTATGTTTCCTCCTTTCAGCTGGCCCCAGGTGCTCAGGTTTCGCTTTTGCCCTGGGGGAGTCTTTGTCTCTTACAGCCTCTGTGGAGGTTTCTGGCTGTTCCTCATCCCTGACAGTCTCTGCAGAAGCTCCAGGCTGTTCTTGCTGAATTCCCCCTGGAGCAGCAGCAGTGGTTTCTGACTGCTCTTCCTCTCCAATAGCTTCTGCAGGGGCTTCTGGCTCTAGAGAAGACCCTTCTGGCCCTTCCTGCTCATCTTCTGAGGAGGACTCTGAAGCAATAGGTAAGGTGGCCAGTCGAGGCTGGGGCTGACTCATGACACACAGAAAATTACTTCAGGCTGTGAAAACACAGAACATATTAAAAGCAACTAAAACAAAGGCTGAGTACAAGAAGAAAGTTTGAGAATAGATTAAATGGCTGGAAGAACAAACCCTTACATGGGCAACATCTAAAAAATATTGAAGGAAAAAGTGACAACAGCCTAACTTACTCATGGTTGAAGGTGGGTACAATCAAGAAAGAAACTGAGGGTCTGATCTTCGCAGCACCAGAACAAGCATTGCAAACGAATGTTATGAAAGCCAAAATTCAGAAAATCAGTGAAAATCCAAACTGTCGACTTTGCCAGGAAAATAATGAAACTGTGTCCCACCTTATTTGTGAATGCAGCAAAATTGCACAGACGGACTACAAAGCTAGACATGACAGGGTTGCAAAACTGATTCATTAGTCATTGTGTAAAAAGTATAATCTGCCAGTATCAAAGAATTCATGGGAATATCAGGTGGAAATTGTGTTAGAAAATGATCAAGTCAAGATCTTGTGGGATTTTAGAATACAAACTGATTGACGTCTTGAACACAATGCACCAGACATGATAATAGACATTGCAATTCTAGGGGATGCCAGAGTCGAAGAAAAAGAACAAGAAAAAATGATTAAATATAGAGATCTGGCAATAGAAACCACCCAACTATGGAAGAAAAGTGAAACAGTAGTCCCCATTGTCACTGGGGCACTGGGAACTATTTCAAAATTTTTTGGAACTTACATGGGAAAACTGCAGTTTTCTGATATAACACCTATAGAATTGCAAAGGACGGTGTTACTTGGAACAGCGTACATATTTTACTGATACCTGGCTGATACTTAGGTCTCTGGCGGAAACTTGTATCAGCTCAGCAAGGCCAATCAATGATAACATGTGATCTTTATTTATTATTGATTGTGTTGTGTGTAATTTAATAATAATAATAATAATAATAATAATAATAATAATAATAATAATAATATGTGGCAATGCATACATTATACTTGCCAGAGAAAGGCTACTGCAATCAGTTTTCTCATGAAAAGTGTTCCAAATAACACTTGAAAAAGTTTATCAGGTTCTTAAATATCATAAATCTCTCCATATATTAATGCAATGATATGAACTACCTGCCACAGAATGCCTGTTTTTAGCAACCTTCCAATGGTGAGTATGATGTGTAGTGCCAAAGCAGGATTAGAGCCACTTCTTATTCCTTTATATTGACCTGTACCACTCTTCTCTCATGAGCACTGGAGGGCAAACCTTTTTTTGCCCACAGACAGCCTCCTAATCTTAAACAACTTCTCATTCACAATAATAGCATGAACATGGATGCTGGGACCAAAGCCTGCAATAAACCAAAATGCCAACTCTGTCCTCATATTCATGCCAACAGCACAATCAATTATACCTAGGGTTGCCAGGTCCACTCATGGTTCCAGCGGTGGGGGGGAAACTGGCACTCACCTTTTTCTTTCTGTTTGCATGCCCCGGGAGGTGATGCAATCACTTCCAGGAGTGCTCCTGGTATCTGCACGATGCAATCACTTCCAGGAAGTGATGCCATCATGCAGATACCAGGAGCACTCCTGCGCTTTGCAGCGGGTCAACTGGCATCCCAAACAGGCTGAGTGGGGCTCAAATCGGCCTGCTACAAAGTGTGGGAGTGCTCCTGGGCCCTATGTGATGACATCACTGTTGGGAGTGATATTGTTGTGCCACCCTAGAGTGCCCAGGAGGCCTGTTCCCCTGCCTGCCCCCGTCAGCCAGGTTAGTGGTGGCAGGGGGGCAAAGGGTGGAAGTGGGGGATCCCACACTCCCATTGGGGGACCTGACAGCCTTAATTATACTATATCAGGTTAATTCACTTGTTCATCTTCCAATGTTATAGACACTATCAATTGTTAGCGATACTCTTCCACTCTCTCTTGAACAAAAAGTTCTGTTCCTAGTTAATAGAATAAATGAACATAAATCTGACATTAAAAATCACAACACTCAAAAAACAGTGGAAGAACATTTCAGTCTTCCATGACATTCCACTGCTGACCTAAAAGTGCTTGTGTTCAAACAAAGAAGCTTCAAGTGCAGATTACGACAACAAGAGATTGCTGAATGTGAGTTCATTTACAAGTTCAGAACAATGGAACCTCCAGGACTGAATAGAGACATGGAATAGTTCTCTTACTACAGAGGCTAATTTCTGCTCTAATCAACCTGCATGGTGCCTTAACATCCTGACTAGAGATGGGCACGATCACCATTACGATTGAAAAATACCCACGATAATGGCGAATGCGCAATCGGGACCCAGCGAATCGGTTCCGTCCACAGTGACTGATCCAGCGTTCGGGAGGGGGCTTGATCGGGGGGGGCATCGGGATCTGATCGGAGAGCCAGACACTCAGGCGCCAATAATCTATCCCCCTAGCAACGGAGCCAGGGGAATTCCTGAGCTGTATTTGCCCTCCTTCTGTTGCCCTGGAAAACCGAATGGAAGCCCAGCTTTCCTTGATTAGCAGGGCTTCCTTCTAACCATGGAGCAGCAACCTAGGTGAGGGAGGGGGAAAGGGGTGTTCTGAAGCCATGGGTACTCCACATTTTTTGCTTTTTTAAAAAACGGGGCTTTGTAGGAGGAATGGGTGTTTTTCTGTCTGTCACTCTCTGTTTTTAACCTGCTTTTAAAACACTGTATTTTGTGGGAAAACCTCATTCATGGTTCTGTGTGTGTGTTTAAAATATGCTTTGGGAAGACTGGCTGCTTGCTTTTAAAATCGGGTGGGGAGGAATGGAGGATTCTGTCCCTGCTTTTTTTTTTTTAAAGCTGGCTGAAACATGTTGACGGGACGTCTCTCTCTCTCTCTATTTGGAGAGGCAGGGACGGGTTAAAAACTTCTCCCCCCCTCTGCTCTAAGTGTGTGTGTGTGTGTGAATCAGGGCTAGATCAACAGGGGGCAGGGGGGTAGTCTACCCCCAGCACCGCTAAAGAGGGGGCGCCGGGTGCAGTTGCCAGCCCCAGGAGCGCGCCTGGGGAAAGTCGAATGACATGGGCGGCCTCCCAGCCACCTGCGCTACCTTTTGCCTTTCCCACAGGACAGGGGGTGGCCGGCTTGCAGGAAAAGCAAAAGGCAGCATGGGTGGCTGGGAGGCCACCTGCGCCATTCGTCTTTCCCTAGGACAAGGGGCACGCGGGCAAGCCAGCCACCCCTTGTCCTGAGGAAAGGCAAAAGGCAGCGCGGGTGGCAGGGAGGCTGCCCGTGTTGTTTGTCTTTCCCTAGGACAAGGGGCGTGCGGGCAAGCAGGCCGCCCCTTATCCTGGGGAAAGGCAAAAGGCAGCACAGGTGGCTAGGAGGCCGCCCGCACCATTCATCTTTCCCCAGGACAAGGGACACATGGGCAAGCTGGCTGCCCCTTGTCCTGGGGAAAGGCAAAAGGCAGAGTGGGTGGCTGGGAGGCTGCCTGCGCCGTTCGCCTTTCCTCAGGACAAGGGGTGCGCGGGCAAGCCGGCCGCCCCTTGTCTTGCGGGGCAGGTGAATGGTGCGCCGGGACAGCTGGCTTGCTGCGTGGGCGGGGGGGGGGCGACCCAGGAGCGTGCGCGCACAAGAGCCTGACTACAGTTGCCCTGGGCACTGGCAACCATAGATCCGGCCGTGGTGTGAATGTCCCCTCCCTAAGGGGAGGCGGCTCATTGCCGGGTTAAACTTTTCCCCCCTCTGCTCTAAGTGCGTGTGTGTGTGTGTGTGTGTGTGTGTGTGTGTGTGTGTGTGTGTGTGTGTGTGTGAATGTCCCCTCCCTCCCTGAGGGGAGGCGGCTCGTCGCCGTCTCCCCATGCCAGCTGGGCCCGGCAGCCACCACCACCACCCACCTTCCCACATAGCTGGGAATAGCAGTGCACCCCGCTTTGCCCTCCCCGATCCCCAAACCATGGATCAGAAACGGGAGATGACAGGTGTGCATCGGTGATTTGGGGTCGTCGCTGGCGCAGATCCACGAACAGCTTGATTGGCAATTTTTTTGGGATCGTGCCCACCTCTAATCCTGACTCCTTTTTTTCTCCACCCCTCCCACCTCCTGACTTGGATATAAAGTCTCAGGGCTCTCCACTTCTCCCTGTATCTGAAGAAAGGAGCTTTCAGTCTCATGTTGGTCTCTAAGGTGCCACTGGACTCAAGCCTGCTGTTCTAATGCAGACCAATATGGCTACCAACCTGATACTACCACAGACATACATAAAGTAAAAATAGCCACCATAGTTACACAAAGTGACAACTTCCTTCACGTTAAAGCAGTTGTTGCAATTCAGATAAGTTAAGGATGTCTGCCTGGTGTCACAGGTGTAGGGTGCTGCTTAAGTTGGTGGAGCACCAGAAAACTTTCTGCTGCACTAATAAGAAAGAAAGAAAGAAAGAAAGAAAGAAAGAAAGAAAGAAAGAAAGAAAGAAAGAAAGAAAGAAAGAAAGAAAGAAAGAAAGAAAGAGATGTAATTCCTCAGGAGGCAATGTCAGGAACTCCACAGCTACTGAGTTGGCTTACTGCCCCCCCCCTCCTCCGCCAACAAAAGAAAGCTTCAAGGTATAGGGTCAGGTGCAGATGTAGAGTGTGGACACAAGGACTGAAATAAAAATGCTAGAGTAACACAGGCCCTCAGCTTCAAGTTTGTTTGGGGATATGTTTCTATTTCAGCTTGATTTGCCTGCCAAGTAGGGTCAGCTCCACTCTAATAGCAAGCACACGCACACAAGCAGGGGACCCCCAAAGACTTGTGATGGGCATCTCATTTTCCTCAACCTCATTTCTTGTTTGTTTGTTTTCTTGATGTGCCTAAAGCCTTCCCCCTTTCCTGCTTATTTCTCTTTCCCAAGAACCAGCTAATCCACCTTTTCCTGTCTCCCTGTGTTTAGCTTTCCCGCCTTACTCTTGCAGCACAGCCTCTGTCTGGAAAAACTACGGCCCAGTTGCATGGTGCAGAACTTGTAAATACTTGTGGGCTGCACTTCAGTTTTTCCTATATCCTCTTCTGTACACTATTTCCTCTTCCCCGCCTCCTGGCAACCCCTATATACTTCCTTCTCTTCTTCCCACCAACCTATCAACCTATCTTTTATCTGCCATCTGAAGGTGGATGAGGGAATATCTTCAGCTAAATATATTATTTATCTACTTCATTTATACCCCATCTTTCTCCACAATGGGGACCCAAAGCAGTTTACATCATTCTTTTGTTCTCCATTTTATCCTCACATCAACCCAATGAGGAAAGTTAGAATGAGAATGTGTAACTGGCCCAAGTTTACCCAGTGAGTTTCCATGGAAGAATGGTAATTCATACTTGTGTCTCTTAGATCCTAATCTGAACCGGTAACCTCCACATCATTCTGGTTTTAGTTGGGTGGCTGCTGTTGAACAGTTGCAAGCAGCTAGGACTGGGTCCATCATGCAAGTTAGGTGGCAGTAAATTACCTGGTGGTTGCTGCCAGGGTGGGACCTGATCATTCCTCCCTTAAAAGCTAAAACAGCCTTGAAAATGTCCCTGCCTCCTTTCCATGCATTTTATTGACAGAAACCAAGGTTTGAAGGCTGGCAGTACTGTTGTGGTTGCCTAGCAATGGCCACTTAGGATATTCATTTCTTAAAGCTACAGAGCTCCTTGTGTCATTTTGGGAGTTAAACACACACACACCCTTTTTAAAAAAATCAGATTTTTCTGCAAACCTAAGGATTTTTTCATGTTTGTGGAAAGATCTGTTTTGCCTGCTCATGGGTCTGGTCTCTGGATTTAAGTATCCATAGATTTGGCCATCAGCCCATAACTGATGGTGCATGCTAAAAACCCAGTAATAAAAAGACACTATTGAAGTTACACCATTTTTTGGCATAGCATATTTAAAGCAGAAAAATGAAGTCAAGGGATACGATGGCTACTGGGAAATTTTATAACTGTGCATAATTTACAATGGGAAGAATCTTCTAGGTAGATAAAGATACTTTCTAAGTGTTTCTAACTATGAAGACAATGTTACATGCCTCTTGTTCAGTTCAGATCAAAACAACCTAGACTGCAATGGAACATAAAAGGGGATTTTGAGTACAGCTTCCACACCAGGTCATTATGGTAGTGTACAATCTATGTGCATTCTGCTTGGCCTGAAAATAATATTGAAAAAGAAACTATGAACAAGATGAGAACAGATATATCATTCAAGGAATGGTAAGCCATACAAAGAAAAGAAAAAATGCTCAATCAACTACTTGACTGTGAGCACATTAGAACCCTGTAGTTATTGTTTTATCTGAATGTATGCAATCAGCAATCCTTGCCTTTATCACTGCTGATCATAATGACATGAACAAAGTGCATGATGAGAAGAGATCTAATTATCAATTGATGAATCATGCTATACAATTTTGGCTGTAATCCATCATGTTCTGAACAGAATCCAGGTTACATGCAAGTAATTATCTACTTTGGATGGGAAGGCAGGGTGATTTATTTGTCAGAAGGGTAATGCCATCTGATAAATAGCAGATAAGACCAGTACAGGAGTTAGCTGCATAGTAAAATGTTCATTCACTTTCTAAAGGGACACCAGTGCTTCTTTATCAAGTTTTGCTTAGAAAGCAAGACTCTTCAGAAGAATCTTGTAATCCTGTTCTCACTTCCATGAACTTCTTATAAACTCTTTGTAGTTTTGCATGCACATTTTCATATGCTTTTAAATTATATTTTTTAGAATACTGGGATGTGTCAGAATTCAGTCACAACTATGAACCATTTTAACATGAAATATGTCAAAGAAAAGACTAGAGCAATAGGTAACTCACTAACAATTTTCTGGACTGCTCTGATAAATGGCATAGCCCTACAGCATCATCATAATTATCAGGAAGATAATACACAGAATTAGATGGTGAAAAACTGAGCCTGGCCTGCACTGCCAAGTGAGATAGTCTTGTCGCCTATGTGTTATATTAGCCTCCATTCCGGCTCAAATGACTCACACGACACCTGTTTTGGGTTAGAAAATGGCCACAACTTTATTGATTACAGCTAGATGGAGCATTGGCCCGGCATCTGGGCACGGATCCCTGTTGGCATCGAGGGCCCCCTGCCGATCGATGCATCTTCCGCCAGTCCCGTGCTGGCCCAACACAGCAAGTGTCATCCCCCGCCAGCACATGCCAGGCGGTCTTCTCCTTCCAATCCGTCGGGGTGAGCAAACCCGTGGCTGACTCACTCTGTTTGGGATCTGGCCCAATGCCACAAACCTGCCAAACCCATAAAGTTGTGACAGTCCTCACTCCTTCCACTGAGCAGAGGGTGGGTGGGAAACGCGCTGCTCCTGCCGCAATCCTGGGAGGAATGGCGCCCGTTGCATTGCTGACCGGACGTGGGCTGGGCGCTCCTCCCCATCCTGGGATTTGTTGCCTTCACTGCATCTTTCACATGGCGACAACTCTGCATGCTGGTGATTCAGCGAGCTTCTTTTGTTCCTGATATCTCTACTGCATGCAAATCTTTGTGTCACTCTTTCCCCTTAGAGCCCCAACACTTTCTACTTCCTGCAACTTTGAATAATTGATTAATCAGAAGACTTTCTTCCTCTTCCAAATGTCAGAAATAACTTTACATCCAGATCACTTTTGATATTTACAAATAGGCTTTGTTTGAATTACATCTTAGTCAGTAAATTTCTAGCTGCATAACCTTATCAACAAGTACCCAATGTGTCTTTTTAGGCAATAGAGGGACACTAGCAAAACTCTACATATACAGTGTTTTTAGTTTAGCATGAGATATTTTTATGGAAGCAAGTTTATAGATGGGCACCATATTCAAACAACTCAATTAGCGTTGCTAATGATGGATAGATAAATGCTCATGATATAAATAAAGTATATATTATTTATTTAGAACATTTTATGCCACCTTTCTAACCAAGGGTTCCCAAAGCAGAAAACTATCAAAACCATTAAAATAAGCCTTTAAAATTCATAGTATAAAACCAATTGCAACAACAATTAAAAGAAAAACACAAAACATAATGCATAAATAATTAAAACATAAGAACAGGAAGAGAGATCAATGAGGGAACATGAAATGAAACAGATCAGTCTTCACCTGCTGGCAGAAGACAATTATTGAAAGGAACAGATAGATCTTACTGGCAAGGGAATTTTGTAATTTTGGTGCCACAAAAATTTGAGGGTATTTTCTCAGATTGCCACTTATCAGATGGTAAGAGCACCCACAGAAGGGCCTCTGAAGATGACCACAGTGATCAAGGACCTCTTCCTACAGTAGTTAGCAACTTAAGTAATTATAACAATGTTTGCAAATGATGACCTCAGAATATTTGTTTGATTGTTTATTTCATTTATATCCACTTTTTCTCCAGTGGGAAACTCCTCCATTTTATCCTCACAATAACAATGCTGTGAGGAAGTTTAATCTCAGAGTGTGTGACTGGCCCATGGTCACCCAGCAAGCTTCCATGGCACAGTGAAGCTTTGAACTTGGGTCCCCATATCCTGGGCTGGCACTGTCACCACTACACCACAACACGCCACACCACACGGAATTTTCACTGCTTATAATATAAAACCTGGAAATCTTACACAGTTTGTAGATGATCTTGACATATTTTGAGCTTATATCCTATTTTTAGTTACTATTCATCAGACCAAGCAGCTCAAGCTGCTAGCACATTCTCAGAAGCTGAATTATTTTAACCCCTTACTTAGCGTTGTCAAGGAAGTACCCTCTCTTAGTCCATTTCTTGGCTTGGAAATGTACAGTCATGACTAGAGATGGGCACGAACAGCAATATGAACAAAAAACAGCCACGAACAGCCCAATCTGCTGTTCACAAACAAGCTGTTCATGAGGCCCCATTCTAAATAAACAGGTGGTTGTTGCAAGCCTCGTTCATTGCTGTCCGTTGCTGTTCATTAAGCCAGACAGTCTGGCACCTGCAATTAATTCCCTTGGCAACTTAGGCAGGGATTGTCTGAACTCTGTCTGAACTCCTGCTGTTGTCCTGGAAACACCAATCTAAGCCCAATTTACCTTGATAGGCAGGTCTTCCTTTCAAGTGTGGAGCTCCAAATTTGTTACAACAAGGGAGCAAAGACCAGGGGGGAGGGGGGCTCCCAGCTCTGACTTTGCAGACAGTGGGCAGACAGCTGCTGTTGGCATTTTGATAGAGAGAGTACATTGGAGCTTGAATTTTCTTTGTGTGTGGTAGGATAGGTATCTACCTCTCCAAGTTCCAGGGGTGCTGCCGGGCTCTGGGGCCAAGCAATTATTTATTATTGATACCTTTCCTAGTGCCTGCTCAGGTCAGGTTTCTGGGAGTGGTGCAGTAGAGATCTTGACTTGGATGATGGCTGGAGGAGAGCCTGCTGGCCCCCATGAACAGCCAACCACGAACATGTTCATAAACAGGGCCACATTCGTGGTTGTCGGTGAGTCCTTCTTCATGGACGGCAATGAACAATGAACATCATGTTCAGTTTTTTTTCTGTTTGTGCCCATCTCTAGTCATGACTCTGCAGTTTTCAGAGATAAAGTATGAGATGGAACTGCAGCACACAGATACAAGATAAGATCAGAGCTTCAAGGTCGACCTGGGAGGGAGTTTTTGCACTTACATTTCATCATTAGTGCAAGGAACCTTGGGCATGTTGCTTTGATTGTGAATACATGCCAGTTACAGAACTATATGTCACAACAATATCCCTGTTGGTCAATCAGGAATCAGTCCATGCTGAAGCAACCTGTGTCAGGGCTTGCCACCACTGCCGCTGGGCGGGGCACCAGCTGGGCCGGCCCTGACACCAGAGGGGTGCCAGAGATGCTGCAGTACCCTTCTCCGTGGAAGGAGGGGCAGTATACATCACCCAGACTCCCTCTCAGTCCACTTGCTGGCCTGCTCAACCTGGCCTGCTCACCCCCTTCACCCTCAGTCATCTCCTCCTCCCAGAACTCTCCTCCAAGCCTCCACTCTCACACTACTCCACACCATCACTCCTTACTCACATCCACCACCCCAGAGCTCTTCTCAGCCAGCCTTTATAGGGCCTTCTCTCACCGCCCCGCCCTCCTTGCAGGTCCTGCCTGCCAGGCCACACCCCTCCTTGGCCTCCCAGCATTGGCCTGAGCCATCTCAAGCTGCTGCAGCCGGGGTAGCTGGCTGGGCTGCCTGGATCAGCAACAGCTGTGTCATGGTGGCTGGCTGCCAGGCCTCTCTGGCTGAGCTGATTACTGAAGGTAGGCCCAGCCGTGGCCCCTTGGCTGGCTGCCCAGCTCTTCCCACAGAATGCCTTCAGAAGCTCCACCTGGAGGGGCTTGGTTCTGAGCATCTCCTGAGCCAGGTTGCTGTCCTCAAGCTGAGGTGGAGGCTGGGGCGTGGCTCTGAGCTGCTGTGGCTGCTTCTCCTCCTCGGCTGGTAAGGGCTCTGTTTGGGCTGCTGCTGGGTCCCTATTCTTGCTGCCTTCGCCTTCTCCCTCTGTTCTGCTTAGCCCCCTATCCTCCCCCTGGAGGGTGGGACTAGCTGGCCTCTCCCTGACCCCTCTAGCCCTCTGGGGCTTTGGCCCTTGGACCCTTTCCCCTGGGGTGGGCAGGCTCTGGCCCTGGCTGCTGGCTGGGGTGGCAGGGCAGCCCCCTCCCAGCTGCCTCCCCTTGCTTTCTCCTGGTGAGGCCAGGGGCTGTGTCTCAGACCCCGGACAACCTGGTATAAAGCAAAGTCCTTCATTCTAGTCCTTCATTCTAGTTTGTACTCCCTTGTACATGCCTTTCTGTGCTCTGGACTTGATTATCAGGATAGATATCAGCCTTGGACTCATGCCTTTGGATTTTGGACTTTGGAGTTCTATTTGGAGTTCTATTTGCTGCTAGTCTGAGAAGGTAACATTACTGTCAAAGCTTGTGCAGTATTTTTGAGTATTTATATAGATTTATTTTCTTTCCTGTCCTGCACAACTTCTGTGTGTGTACTCTTTTGCACTCTTCTAATATACTCTGTTAATTATACTTCTGTGGTGTTATTTGGGTGTTGGGGCTTCAATCCAAATTCAGTACTTTGGCCCATTTTGGCTACAGCTAACCAAGCAATTGTTTTGTGAAACTTAACCTGCAGGTGTCCTACCTTGCAGGGTTGACTTCTTGTTTAATATCCCATAGGGCTAGAGGCTCTGTTCCTCACTCTCAAAGCTGAAGGTTAGTTCAGAGAGATTAGGGATTGCTCCTGTTACCCTAGGAAGTGAGGATTCACTCCTCAGCTTTGAGTGTTGCCCTTGACCCCCACTCCAATCTTCCTGTGGGACATTGCCAATAAATTGATAACTGGAGTGGTCATGCTTCAGTCTGCAGTCCAGCAATCTCATCATACAAGCATTGGTCAGTTGCTTAGGCAATGCACTGCTTTCTGCTTGTGCCCACACTACTATTCCCAAGAAGCACTGTAGGAACATGCATGTGCCAAAACATTATGAGCTAAATCAGGAATCTGGGGGGGGGGGGGGCATTTTTTTTTATAAATTGTTTGCAGAATAATTAGAATCTCCCCACCTCACCATGAATTGTATTTGAATGCTTGTTAAACATGTAACTATGTCCGTAGTCAAAATGAGCCATTATACTGACAAGAAGTTAGAATGATCAATAAAAATTTCACAGTCTAATAAAAGATTTCCATCTGGTCTGGTTGTCAAAGATTTGTTTGTCCTTCCAAACAATTAAGAAATAAATCAGTTTTAACCATCTTGGCAATCACCCAAAACTTACAAATCCATACCTGAAATCCTATTAGTTTTCCGGTGCCTTACTCACAATTTTTTTTACTGCTATCAGTGTTCATGTTAATTCATATTCTCCTTTACAGTTTGGGTCCTTACAATAAAGCTGTAGTATTAGACAAATGATGCCTTCATTTTTGTTATCCAGTTGATGAAGAATAACTTACCCTAAAATACTGGAAAGGCCCACAGACCTCACAAAAATCCCCTTTATGAGTACAGCCTCTCAAAACACATTAGTGCCCTGATTCAACAATACTCACATTTTTTAAAAGATTTATGAGGTGAACATATAGCTGCACCATAATGTTTATCTAAGCACATTCCACTAAAAGCAATGCTGTATGGATAGCTGGCAACCGCACTCAGATGTGCTTGCACATTTGATTTAGGTCTGCAGTTTCTCATTCAGTAAGTAGCATGTTTGGGTATCTCCTTACCTGGACTGGGACACACATTACTTAGACATTACATTGATCTTCTTGGAATAAAGATATTTTAAAGCGATATTATTTTAAATTTACATGTAGAGAAAAAGCAAGCACCCATATATTAGAATCTCCCTATTCACATTGATTGCTTAAAAAAGCAAATAGAAATAATCTAGATTTAAGATAAACTCTTTGCCCTTCTAGAATTTCTCAAAATCTCTTAATATTTGTATTGGATATTTTCTCAAAATACACATAAAATAAGAGCAATTTTAGTCATTTTAGCTCAAGGGCTTGGTGCATCCAGTGGTATTTTTGACTTTTCCTCTCTTTACTGGAGACTCCCACATTATATAATAAAATGTTTTGGAAAAACCACACAGTTTCAACAAAGAATAATCTATATGATCCTACAGTTCTAAAGAATGCTAGTACAAAAACAAGATCATCCTAGTCTACAGTTTGGTGTAGTGGTTAAGAGCGCAGGACTCTAATCTGGAGAACCAGGTTTGAAACAAGAGGAAAAGACCGGGGGGAGGGGGTCTCCCAGCTCTGGATTCAGGGAGAGACAGCTGCTGTTAGAAAGACAGGGTGAGTGCATTGGAGCTTGACTTGGCTCTGGGGCCAAGCTGTTATTTATTATTGGTACCTTTTCTGCTGCCTGCTCAGGTAGGGTTTCTGGGAGTGGTGCTGTAGGGATCTACCCCTTCAAGTTCCAGGGCTGCTGCCAGGCTCTGGGGCAAAGCTATTATTTATTATTGTTACATTTCCTGCTGCCTGCTCAGGTAGGGTTCTGGGAGTGGTGCAGTAGGGATCTTGATGGCTGGAGGAGAGCCTGCTGGCCCCCACCATCAACGAAAAATGAATATGTTCATGATAGGATCATGTTCGTCAGTGTTCATTTTTCGTTGTTCATGGATGGCAACGAACAATGAACACCATGTTCCGGGTTTTTTTCTGTTCGTGCCCATGTCTACCTTGACTCCTAATCCCCAATCAAATCCTAAATTCTTCTAATTCTGTCTCATCGTACATACACATAACAACATTCATACTGCAGCTTGTATGGATGACATTTCTACTATCTTTCAGATGGATACAATTCAATATGTGTTCAAAATTGGATTTAGACAAAGTAAAGCCAAGCTGTTTATTGTCTGGTATCAATAATCAAGTTCAACCAATCACAGAAAGGAAGATTTGCATAGCAAGAGAGCAAGAATATTTTAGGTCCAATCTGACTAATGTAAGATTTGGTTATTCACATAGCTTTTCAAAAGAGGAGGGAATCTACAAGTAGGTTCTAGAAGGAAACCTGTCCTTGATATCATCCCCAGAGAAGTTTTGTGAACAATATTTCCATCTTGGCAGTGCAATCCTATTAAAAGTTACTTTAGTCTAAGTCTACTGGAACAATTCCCTTAAAACTGAGAGCTGCTGTAGCAAGGGTCTTCCAACAAGACCCTTGTTAGGAACCTTTGGAACCATACACAATAGGAGACCATAATAACATCACTCTAAGTGACAAAAGAAAGGGAACAAAGACAGGGAAGAGATACTTTTTAAAATGCAGCAAAAATAGGAAAATAGATGCTCAAAGACTAGATAGACTACTATTATGATAACAGATGATAGAATTATGCTTCTGCTTTGACAAGTAATTGAACAATTTGATTATGCTTTCTCTGTACTGTGATAGAAAATAAATAATTCAAAACACGATGGTTCAAACTGAACAGATGAACCTAGGAATTTCTTTCACATCCCTAGTGTGTGCATTAGCAAAAATGCTATCCAAAATGAATCTTGATATTTATATGAAAGTCATACCAAGATTGCTTTAGTCTTTTATAAATGTATATGTGCCTCACTAACAGAGGTTATTTCCACATGGGGATTCCCCCCCCCCAAGTGGAACACAGCATTTTTGGAGGGTGGGAGGGGAGATTCCACATGACCTTTTGCTCTTCCTAAGCATGACCCATGGGGCTCCCAGAGCTTTCCCCTTTAAGCCAAAGCAAAGGACCTCATTAAAGGGGCAATGTTGGTGTGGCCTTTGCATAAAAACTCTGCCCACAGCCAATCTGGGCAGGGTGGAAATCACCTCTGCCTAAAGGGTAGAGCTGTTTTTCTCCCTTTCATTTTACCCATTTAATTAATTTTAAGTTCACAGCAGTGAGCTGCAGCCCAACACTGCTAAACTCTGGGATTAGCATTGCCCTCTGAGGCCCTGCAATGCCTGTTCAACCGATACAGAAATTAAGAAAGTTATTACAAAGATTGCTTAAATCTGTTACATTCACTCTTCGAAGTTAAAGGCCGCACAGAAATTGCTGTTACTTAAGAAACAATGCAAACTTATTACAACAGCACTTAAAAAACCTAGCTTAGGTACAATGTTCATTAGGAACCAAAGTTATCATTATTGTATCTCATTAATTGAAGTTCTCTGTTAATTGATGGTTACTGTATTTTTAATACAGAAGAAACAGAGAGATGCAGTACATGTCCATTGAAAGTGTCAAGTATCTCAATGCTTATGCACATTTTATGTAAATAGAGACACTTGCCAAAACTTTGCAAGTGTAGGCAAAATGAAATCCATAGGCATGAACAAATCTAAGCATAGCCTCAGGCAACTGGTAATAAGAAAATAACACCAGTGTTTTTTTATTTTTTATTTTAGTTATGAATATATGTTCACACTGTATCACTGTTAGTTATGAATACAAGGCCCACTGTACTGAGAGTTATTTGGTACTATATCCCCAATGATTATCAGAGTTGGTGGTTATGGATACTCCTTTACAAAAAAAAAATGGAACTTGCATAACATCACTGGTAACTGGTAACTGGTAAATATTTTGATGTTCCCTTACAACTGGTGGTACCACGGCAGTTATAATTATTGCCATGTATAGACTGTTGAGAGGAGTGAGCATAACTAGTGATGTTGGATAGGCGTTTTTACAGCTTGTAATATTATTTTTTATTATGAATTTGGAAATCTTATACTGAAACTTTAAATCGATTCTTAAGTAACAATGAAATGTGTTTTGAGTTGAGGCATCACTTTTAAGCATACACTCATTACTGAGATAGCAGCTACTGCTGGAACATGTACAGAGTAGGGGTGTGCTTAACAGAAAAAAACAAGCTGAAATTACACACAGAAATCACTTGTTCAGCTTGTTGAAACAGCTTATGGAATAGTGAATCAAATCCGAGAACCTAAGTTATAATGAGTTTCACTGTCATTGCACCTCCCTGAGAGTGTGCCTGTGCTTTGCAGCAGGCCAATTTGGGCCTGAATTGGCCCATTGTGAAATACACACCTGTTACTAGGCCTGCACATTGCTATCACTTCCTGAAAATGATGTGATCACACAGGCCCAGGAGCATGAGTGCAAAAAGTGCGTGCTCAAGTAGCAAAACAAGCAAACAAGAAGCGAAATTGGGAGGGTAAGGGGACCTGGCAACCCTAAGTTATATGCACCTGTGCCTTGTCACGAGCAAGGATTAGACCCACATCGTTAATGGCTATTTCTGTTGTGTCAGATCATAATCCTTCATCTTCATCAAAGCTCAATTCTTGTGATGCAGTGCCATCACTGAAAACTTGCCTCCCAATCTACCAAACAATAATAATACTAGTGAATGTGTATTGTAGTTTTCAACATTTCTGCTTCAAGTCTTATGGAAAAAGTGATATTTTATTAGCAAATAAATTGTATAAAAGAAAATATTTGAGCATTGTGACAAGTCTAGATAAAGGCCTTCATACAATCTGAATTTCGACAGACTTTCAGGCTAGCTCTTATTCTTTTCTCATCACCTTGACCTTCTCTAATAACTATGAAGTTAATATAGAGTTTATAAAACAGGTATTATTTACTTAATGGCCCATAACAGCTTCCATAGAGAATTTATATTTCACAGATCATTGATTTGATAGATTGTGACAGCTCTTCAGAAGACGTTCTGGTCTACTGGGTCATTACGGACACCATGCATAGACAGTAAATCCATATCCTAAACACTTTGGCAACCATTTTCCTGAAAGCATTTTAACAAAGGAATGGCAAGCAAAGTATTAAAAGCCAGCTTTTGCACATTATCTATTTTGAATTATTTGGCCATGATGCGTCCATCCTGTAAGCCAATGTATAACTTTTGCTCTGTCTGCAAGACATCACTGTGCAGATCAGAGGTTGTTATTTAAAATTGTTAATCAGTTCATTCATCCAATAAGAACAATCTCAGCACGGAGCTATTACATATAGACAAACCCACACAGAACGGTCTTATTGCCAAATTATACAATATTCTTATTGGAATAAACAAAACAGATAACCTAGCAATATATCAAAAATGGCAACAAGATTGCAACATTCAATTATCGGCGAATGGCTGGGAAAAAATTTGGGCATCGAGGTTAATCAATTCACAAGTCATAAGCACCAATTTGCAAACATATAAGAATCCACCAATGGTATCTCACACCACAAATGCTGTCAAGACTAACATCGAATAAATCTCCTCTTTGTTGGAAAAATTGTGGTGAAGTGGGCTCTTTTGCTCACTGTTGGTGGCAATGTAAATATATTAAGGACTTCTGGGTTAAAATTTTGCAACAGATCAAAAATATAACAAGTTATGATATCCCTCTAAAACCGGAACTTATCTTTTTGGATATGTGGCAAGGTCTTCAAATACCATAAATAAGACAAGACTTGATTACTTCCCTTTTGGTCACTGCTAAAACAACTATAGCAGCATGCTGGAAGTCCCCACATCCACCTGCTGTAACCGCATGGTTTAATAAAATATGGGAATACATGGCCATGGAAAAATCACTGATAGGCTACAGCAGGCTTCACAATACCCTAAACCATCAAATTTTGTGGAAAAAATGGTATCCATTTATAGACTATCATACTGTCACTGGCTTACAATCAGACACATCAATCTACCACAAGTTCTTAAATTTGCAACCTTAACCTTGGGATTTGAAGGGTTTGCAATATATTAGGACAAGCAGCAATTTCAAGGACTAGAATGCTTTAATCGCAAGATAGTAAATAATCATAAAGGTTGATAATATCATTTAGCAAATGTTGGTATTTTGTTTTGGAATTGATAACTACTGTACTACATTTATGTGTATAAGTATTTACCTCTCTTTTATATAGGATTGAATTTTTAATAAAAGTTTGCTTGTTTGAAGAAGAAAAAAATAACAGTCTCAGCATGAAGATGAGAGGAGGTTTCTTAAAGATTATACACACATCCCATCCCATAAGCCCACCCCACCCCAGCATCTACCATTTCTTACTCAGATTCAATGTACATATGGACGGCCCTTTGTACCATCATCCAATTTACTTCAAATGGTAATGGGTCCTGAATAGAAATGGACATGAACTGAAATACGAACCAAAGTTCCTGACGAACCGGGCAGGTTCATGGTTCGCAAACCAGCGGTTCATCAGAACCCATTTCTGATGAACCTCCATGAACTTTAGGCTGGTTCTTTTGGTTCGTCACTGCAGACAGCCTGGCGCCGATCAATCAGTTTCCTAGGCAACATGGGATGGAATTCCTGCAGACCTTCTGCTGACCCGGAAGTGACGAGTTACTGACCTGGATGTGATGTTTTCACGAACCAAACGAACCAGTTTGTGAACCAGGGCAGGTTCATGAAAGTTTGTGGTTCGTGGGATGCAACAAACCACAAACCACACAGGTTTTTTTTTCTGATTTGTGCCCATCTCTAGTCCTGAATAGGACTTACTGCATTTATTGGCTTTTTATATTTATTTATCCTTTTTGCCAGTAGTTTTGTTTCTCCATTTCTTGCTGCTGATTTTGTAGATTCATTTATTTTCTGTATGTGAACCATATGTTTCTATAGACAATTTATATGGTATTAATACATACAATATGGCACATGTTCCATGCAACATGATTTATGGATGCAGCAATAACACTTGAAAATGTGTACGTTTCAAGGAAATATTAAGTGCAAGGAAAAAGAAAATATGTGAAAATAAAGAATCATGGATTTTATTTACTTATTTATTTGTTTGTTTAATTTGTGGTTCACTCTACCCACACATAGGCTTAGAGCAGATTAACACCATATAAATACATAAAATAAAAACAATTAAAACACTGGTAGCAGTCATATTGATACAGTAATAAAATATTAAGACAGCCGACCTTGCACCCTGCATCTAACATGCTTAAGATCCACAGGGCAGGGCAGCTGAGATTTAATAAATACAGATTGAGGTGCATATCCCACTTCCCACTGGGAGGGGCTGGTTGGATGATTCACCTGCCCCCATCCCCATAAGCCTGGCAGACCATCTCCATCTTACAGGCCCAGCAAAATGATAACAAATCCTTTTTAAGGCCAGTCCTCCACAGACAAAGAGTTCCACCAGGTAGGTTCCAGGACTGAAAAAAGTCGTGGCCCCGGTTGAGGCAAGGCAAACCTCCATGGGGGCAAGGATCACCAGTAACCATACAACAGAGGAACTAAATTGATTTGGGGATTGTAACAGCAAGGAAAGAAATTTGAAATGTATTTATCTATTTATTAACTTTATTTATAGCCTGCTTTTCTCACTGAGGCTCAAGGCTGATTACACAATATTAAAAGCAATTCAGTCAAATAGCAGAGACCTCCAATAAACAATGCAGTAAAATAAGGATTACAGAGCTGGAAAACAATGCAAACAAAAATCCCCATGCTTAAGGAAACAAAAACTGTCTAAGGCATGATATACCATAATGAAAGAAAGAGGCTTATAAAGGTAGAGGATAGTGTAGTAAAAAATGAGGTGATACGCACAATAAACATTGCTGTAGATTACAACATGATCATTTATAGAAGTGACATCCTGAGCTCTTTTATTATATTAGAGTTATGATCCCTTTATAAAAATACCATCCAGAACATTTCTGTTTTACCTTTTCTGTGAAATAATAGAAACGTGGGGGCCTACCTGACACCTTGGACAGGTTATTCCAGATGAGAGAATTGGCAAGGTTAACAGGGTCGTGACTGTGCTGGATCAATAATCCAGCACAAAAGAGTGGTTTACATATCTTTTGGGTGGAATCAGACATCTCAGGGACAAACACCTTTTAGGAAGCCATTCCCTCTTGACATGGCTTCAGAGAGCCAGTGAGGGAGAGGCTCCACTCATAGCAACAAATATAAGGATGGAATGGGCTTCCAAAATATATCAATGGGACACAACTAACATTCTGCATTAATTCATTAATTCATTCACATAGGTGTTTATGTCCTTTTCTCCCCAGTGTGAACAGTTTACTTAGTTTATGCTTTTTTATATCCCAGTTTTCTCTCTCCATATGCTCTGCCATGGCAGCTTCAGCCCTCTGAACAAGGCATTCATCAGGTGCCAACCTGCAAATGGGCAAAATCAACAAATACCTGTAAACATGCATTTTCTGTTGTGGCCCCCACCTTATGGAATAGTCAGCTTGATAAGGTTAGGAAGGTTCTCACTCTCCAGGGTTTCTGCAAAACTATGCAAAACTGAATCATTCAGGAAGACTGTACTTTAACAAAATGGTTCAGAAACATGCTTTGGTAAAGAGATAGGGGTGGTAGACTATACTCCTGCGTACTGTCTGTTGCTGTAATTATTTCTGCACTGTTAATGTCACATTTAATTGCTTAACCTTTGTTTCAGAATTGTTTTCACTCTGTATCAGATTTCTGCTTGTTTTCAAATTTTCTTATGTTCAATAACCTATTTTGTTTATTGCCTGTCCCATGAATGTACCAGCTGTTGATCATATTGACTTACACTATGTAAGCCACCTTGAGTGTCAGTGAGAAAAGTGGACTATAAATAAATTTCTTTAAAAAGTGGTTTATAACATTAGTTCTCAAAGCAGTTATTGAAGTGACTCCCCCCCTTCTCTACTTTATCCCCACAACAACCTTGTGAGGTAGGTTAGGATGAGAGACGGTGACAGGGTCAAGGTCACCCAGTGAGCTACCAGGCCCACTATGGCAGAAGGCCTCCTGCTAGTAGTCTTGTTTGCCAGCTGCTACCACTCCAAGAGGTGGCAGGAGAATTTTTTTAAGTGATGTGGGCTACCTCACAATGTTACTTTTGGGTAAAATCTGGAAGAGACATACAATAGCTATGTCATGTCTGACTACACCCTATTCATACATGCCAATGTTATTTGCAGTCAACTGTATATTTTATGCTGTCGGGGTGACTCCATCTTGGAGGCCTAGCTATAAGCTTGTCACTAACATTCCTATGAGTTCTCACTCATTCCTAGGAGGCTGGGTGTTTACCAGTTAGAACTTTCCAGCTGGTGTTATGTCTTCTCTCTATATATATAACTGATAACACAATAATGCAGGTTGTTCTCACACATATCAAACAGCATCAAAGTGTTTGGAATAAGGGAGGGGGGATCGAGCAAGGGTAGAAGAGGCTTGTAATTTTCCTATGTAACCATTCTGGTCAACTTCCTACTAGAGCTACTTAGGTCTTTCCTTACTCCTAAGTAGACCTTTGGATTCGATTATGGAAAGAACTGATTTCTGAATAAAAGTCATTTAACAATGAACCAGGGATCTGTCTGCTGTAGTCTGTCATCCAGAGTCTGAGAGCCAAGCAACAAGTGACGCCTTACACAGGTTGGACACTTGTCAGCTTCCCTCAAGTTTTGATGGGAAATGTAGGCATCCTGGTTTTACAGCTTGGCTCTCCATTACAGCTGCAAGACCAGGACGCCTACATTCCCCATCAAAACTTGAGGGAAGCTGACAAGTGTCCAACTTGTGTCAGGCGTCACTTATAGCTTGGCTCTGACAAGCTCTAGGAAATGCTGGCAACTCTGTGGGACATCTCTCATTTCACAGTTTTCCCACCCCCAAATCTCCTGCAGGTTGCCAGCTCAGTGGGGCAGTCCTACTTCTATGGCAGAAAAGGGATTTGAATCTGGTTGTCCTAGTCTGACTCTCTAGACACTATACCATGCTGGCTGTCCATATTTTTGGAGAACTCTTTCCAACCTTGTGTCTGCATATTCCAAATATGCCTATTAGGGATGCGCCATATTTTTTTCAGTATTATTCGGATTCTGCTATCCAGAATATCATATATATTTGGTATTCCCAATAATTGGGTCCAAAAATGCCAGCATAGTGTTTGGATTTGGGTTTTCTTTGGAATTCTGAATATATTTGGCTAAATTATTCCCTATGGGGAATTTTTTCCGGATGCCTGGATGGGCCATATTTCAAGCAAATAACACCAAAATTGCCAGGATCTTAGTCCTGCTTGTCCAATAAATACACCCCTCCTCCCAAGTTTTAAGTGAATTGGACCAAAGGGTCAAATTCTACAGGCCCTTGAACAAGCTGCTCAACCCACTCTCCATTGTTTCCTATGGGTGAAAAAAATCCAAGGCTTTCTCCAGGACACAGGAAGCCTTAGCCAAACACACAACAACAACCAATGACCAAAAGCCTACCAACACAAACAGAACCAACAAAACTCTATAGAACCAATGTCAAACCAGAGAATCCCAGCAGAATAAAACTGATGCAAGAGACACTGTTAGAAGCCCAAGACAACCAGTAACAATCAAAGATGCCAGGCCAATGCAAGCCCAACAAAACCAACATTAAATCAGAGAATCCCAGCATCCAACCTAGTAAGCCAGTAATACGAAGCGAGCAGCCAGACCTGGCAAATGGCATATGGTAAGAAAGCAACATACCCACACAGTAATGCTGCCTCCCTCCTCATTCCTCCTGTTTCCTGTGAAGCCTGCAAAGGGGGTGGTGAGGCAAGCTGCTGTAGCATTTAAAATAAGATCCCTGGATATTTCTAAATATATACAGATTATTTGGGAATGTAAATACCAGTGTATCCAAGTGCACCTGAATAAACCAGATATATATGAATATACCCAAATAATAAGCCCTGTCCTGGATAGCCCAGGAGAGCCTGATCTTATCAGATCTCAGAAGCTACACAGGATTGGCTTTGGTTAGTAATTGGATGGGAGATCTCTAATGAAGACCAGGGTTGCAGAGACAGACAATGGCAAACCACCTCTTTTAGTCTCCTGCCATGAAAACCCCACCAGGGGTTGCCATAAGTCAGCTATGATTTGACAGCTCTCTCCATCACCACCCACATAATATAAAAGAGCTATTTTGGGGTATATATTTGGCTCAGGAATACAAGATTGCATACCCCTATGTGAGTAAATTTGCATTGTTAAAGTGCTGTTTTAATGCCCTAATTTTTGTTTGGAGGACATTCCAATATAAAGTTGTATATTTGGTGGGTGATAGTGGATTAAAGGTAAAGCATCACAGTCTTAAGACAATACATTCAACACATGAAGCTAAAAACAGAAAGAAGATGGCACACCCAGCTGCATGTGAAACATGCTTAGGCTGGGTGCCACTTTTGCCTCACTGCACAGATGGAGAGACAGCCTTACATTCCTGGGCATCCAGGCTTTGGGAGGTGGGGCCTGGCCCTGTAAAGGGCGGCTCTGCCTCTGTAGGGCTCAGTCAGCTCTGAAAGCTCGGCCCACCCACCACACCCTATGGCAGTACAGGATTAGCTGGTTGCTGGTTACCAGGGCCAGGTAGGAATTTTTTCTCCTTTTCCCAAATTGGCACAGGGAAGAGGTGTTTTTCGCCTACCTTGTACTGTTTCGTAGGTGTGGTATTTGGAGTGGTGGAACTGTAACCTAGGTCCCTGGCAGGTTAGATTTGGGTAGACAGAGCGGGCCGGTGAGCACCCAGTGGCACCTCCCCATTGGTGGGGAATAGGGGTCTGTCAGGGATTGGCTGGCAGGCTGTATGGCTGCCAGCTGAGAGGGCAGACTGCCTGTGGGACCCCCTGTACAAGTCCTTCCCTCGGGCTTCACGGCTGGGGTGTATGGAGCTTTAAGGGGGGGAACCATTTGCCTGGCAGGCCGGGTTACAACCATTCACATGGATGGCTCGCACCTGGGGCAGGGGGTGCTTGCCCAAGCAGGTCGAGGAGTTGGTCCAATTGACCCCTTATCTTGACCTGTAGTACCGCTAGTTATACCCTTGCCGTTATTAAGTTTAATGTTGGTCAATAAATGGCCCAAATTTATACCCAAGCCTTGTGTCTGTCTCTTCATTCCGAATGGGGGGGGCAAAAGTTATTATAACTTGACAATCTAAAACTTCTAGCCTCTTTCACTAACAAATCTGGTGTACTGCCTCTCTTGCAACAAGGCAAAATTAATCTATCTAAATTAAGAGTCTGATTATATTGATCCTAAAATACTTTAATTTGTTTATCCACTAGATCTTTAAAATGCTGTTCTTAACTATTTTAAATAGAAAATTAACAGTACAGTCCTAACCAGAGTTATAGCCAGCTAAGTCCATTAAAGTCATTGGGCTTAGAAGGGTATAATTTTGCTTGGGGTTTCACTGTAAATATTGTCATTTTGTACTTTTGAAACTGCTTCCCATTTGCAAAAGACATTTGTCAGATCTGCTGAAATTATTTACTCTTTATGTATTGATTTCTAATTTTTTCCTGCCAGTATTTGCACACCCACTTTTTATGTCACAAGCTATGCTGTACACCATCCCACTGGATGAGTGACATTTAACAAGTCAAAGTTCAACTCAGAGCAGCTCCTTTTCTCTACTGTTTTACAAACAAATCAAACCAATGAACAGTAAACAGCAAACCCAGCTAAATTATTGAACTCTGCCTTACATTATACAAAAATGAACTCATAAAACTAAATGAGATCAAAGTTCACATAAATACATTCCAGCACTTGAAATAAATGTGAAGATTATTCATGGAATCCAGTTATTTGAAATCAATTTTTAAGTTGAAAGGTGCAAATGATTTCAGAGTTAGGTAATACTTTTGAAGATTTTCTTGTGATTTGCACTGAAAATCAGGAAAAACGCATAGTAGAAGAAAATGCTCAAAATTCACATCACAAAATAAGCTGAATGGGCATTGCAATGAGGAAGACAACATTTTATTTACTTTCAGGGCTTGTTGACACATATATTATTTTCTTAATTTATTCTTGTTTTTCTGCCCAAACGGGTACCCAAACTGCTTACATCATTCTTCTCTTGTTCATTTCATCCTCACAACAACCCTGTGAAGTAAGGCTGTGTGCATGTGACTTGCTTAAGCAAGATGACCTGGTAGAGTAGGGATTTGAACTTGGGTCTTTCAGATCCCAATCTGACATGCTAATTACTGTTTATTACATGACAATTGTAATATATGCTGATACGTGCATGGAGTAGCACAGAACACACAGAACTTCCATTTCACCTAACGTCTTCTCAAATGCTTAAATGAAGAACCACCACCTCTCTCTATCAGCCCACATGATCAGTTAAGATCAGACCAGCAAGCATTGCTTGCCAGCCTTTTAGAAAATGGGGACAATGGGGACAAGGACAAGTCTTTTTGCCATGGTAGTTTCCAGTCTCTGAATTGTCTTCCAAACAAGAAAGGACAGCTATTTCAATTTTATCAATTGTATTAATTATCATTTATCAATTTTGGCATCCAGAGGATGGCAGACCATTTTTTTAAAAAATTGGCATTAGTAAAAAAATTAAGTGAGAATGGAGTTGTTTATTCATGCTTTGATATTGTTATATATCTTTTATTTATTTATTGCCTTTCTTAATTGGTTTTATTGTTTGGGAGTGTTATTGGGGTGTTTAATAGCTTCTTGAATGTGGAAAAGGTGGTACAAATTATAATGAGGAAGAGAAAAAAAATCCTTTTCAAAGGAATCAAAGAGTACATTCAACTGTTAATCAGGTATATAATAATCAAGTACAATTAGGAACCTATAAATACCTGCAGGGGGCATCTCATCTTCCCCTCCCCTACCATGTACTCTTTCTCTTCCTTGCCCTTCATAGTGTCTCCCTTTTTTCTCCTTTATATACTGTATTTCTCCACAATGGGGACCCAGAGCAGCTTATATTATTCTCCTTGCCTCCATAGTATCCTTACCACAACGCTGAGAGGTTAAACTGAGTGTGTGACTGGATCAAAGTCCTCCAGTGAAATTTCATGGCTGAGAGGTGATTCAAACCTGTGTCTCCCATATCCTACTTTGAAATTTTAACCACTACACTACATTAGCTTTTAAAGTGGGGAGAATGGTGCTGCTGTTGAACAGTAGCAAGCAGCCAGACCTGGGTGAGTCATTCAAGTCATGTGGTGTCAAGTTGCCCACTAACTGCTTCTAGGCCTGATCCCCAATTAGTTGTCCTTCAAAGACCAAAATTACCCTGGAATGGGCCCTGCCTTTTACTAGAATACTGGCTAAACTGTTATGGTTGCATAGCAACAGCCACTGACGGCATCTGGATAAAGCTACAGATGCTCCCTTTATCTTTTGTTAATCCCTCATGTTTTGTTTTGTTTTATTTTTTAGATTTTAGATTTTTTCTGCAAATATGGAGCATTTTTCAGGTGTGTTGGAAAATCTGTCTTGTCCATTCATGGTTCTACTCTTCAGATTTAATACCCTTAAGCAGCATTCTCCATCATTCGTAAAGCTTTGTCCTTTCTTTTGCAGCTGGTAGAAGGGCTGATTGTAACTAATTGGCAAATCAGTCAGAGATTAATGGATTTCTCCAATCAAAAATGAAAAGAAAGTAGATGTGTGTGTATGTTTTACTCTAGTAGTATTATAGCAGCAATATCTGTAGGCTCATTTGTTCATTCTGCATTCAAATCCTGGCCCCAAACCTGAAAGTCTTGGTCTCATTAATGGTAGCTGAGACAGTAAATATGGACACTGGAACTTCCTCCCAAGGAAATATATATCCACCCCCTTTTGTGAGCCCCAGAAAGGAGCCATGGCTCAGTTGTGGAGCATCTGCTTTAATGCAGAAGGTACCAGGTTCAATCCCCAGCATCTCCAATTAAATGAATCAGGTAGTAGATGATGTATAAGAACTCTACCTGATACCTTCGAAAGCAATTGCTGTTCTGAATACACAATACTTACCTTGGTGGACCAATGGTCTGATTCAATATAAAGTAGTTCCATGCAAAAGCTTTGTTTCATCATCAGTTTAAGTGGAAGTCACTCTATATCCACTCTTGCATTGCTTATGTTTAAGGACCCCAGGTGCCCGCTGGTGGCGGGCAATCTCCTAGTGTTTTAATTTCTTGGAAGTTTTGGGCTGCCTGCAGAGATCATCCGCCACTGGCAGGCACCCTGGAAACACGTGTAGTGTGTGTGCTCCCAGAGGTCATCACAATATCACAAAGTCACAATGTTGTGCTGGCTGTAGGCATGCTCCCATGCTTCATTGGGGCCAATTTTGGCCCCAAACAGGCCAGAATTAGCCCCATGTGAAGCATGGAAGCACATCCACAGCTGGTGTGATAAAGTCATTTCTCAGAAATGACATAATCACATAAGCGCGGGAACGCACTTGTGCAAAGAGAAGTATAGTCTGGACATGAGTTAAGTGCCAGGTCCCCTCCCTCCCACCAACAGGGTATAGGGACCAGGCAACCCTACATATGTTAGGTTAGAGAGTCTTTGGCCTAGTCCTGAAAGAAAGCTAGAAGCTTTGCCTTTAATTAGACATGTTGCCAAAGCAAGTTGAGAATATGAAGCTTGGTGGCATGCCTCCAGTCCAAAGATGAATACTGAAGGCCTGAATTTTTCTCCAGCACAAATTTAAATCTGTTCTGTGAAGCTTTCTCTTCACTCCTGCTCATTTCTCATATACATTTCTGTTCTTGTTCTAGCAGCAGCAGCTGGGGCATAGATAGAGGGGTCTCTGTTTTGTAGTCATGATGCTCTTGAGAGAGGGCTGACAGAGAGTGGAGGACATGCAGTGTGCCTTCACAAACTATTTTTAAAAAGTCATCTCATTTTCAAAAGCACAGTGGCACATGGAATAGCCCTAAATTCCCCCTTGACTTTATTAAACTAGTATCATGATTCCTTAGATCTTAATCCACATTGAATTTAAGGAATGCTTATTGAATGACTTTATTATTTGATTTCTCATTTAAAACAGGTTGATTCCTTTCACTTGCAAATCCTAATTTTAATGTATCTCTTTAGCAGTGCAAATCTATACAGAGTTACTCCAGTCTAAGCCTATTGATTTCTATGAGTATAGATAGGACCAACTTGGCATAGGATTGCATGGCAAGTCACAGTCCTGAGAACAATATCTAAACAACACAACAACACTGGTGAGCAGCCACATTTTGTTTTAGTTTGTGAGCTTAATTTACTCTGAGATCAAACAAAAATTTCATACTATATGCAACTAATTGATATATGTAACCTAAAACTAGCTCAAAAAAACTTTCTTTTAATCACTTATCGAGGTGAAGTCATAGTTTGTCACACTAAGCAAATTTTAATGGCCCAGATTACAAGCCACTAAAAATAGAGGTCGTCTTGCAAATACTGAGAGACCTTGAACTGTAGAGTTGTTGACGGTGCCTCTATAATATTTCATTGGCTTAAATACCATTACCACAGATACAGCTGAAATTTATAGACTAATTATGTAGCAGCAAACCCATGATGAATGCATGCAAATTCAAAACAAGGTACAGCAAACGGGAAAACAAGGGAGGGAGGGGAAAATGTGTTAATGAAGAGCTCAAAAAAGTTTCCTGTTTCCAAAAACAGAACCCACTTCTAGCTGATACATTTTCATATTATAAAGTCTAATATGGCTACTTCTTCACTAAAACACTGGTTGGCTTCTAATGGAAACAGAATGTTGGGTGAAATGAACCTTGATCTAATCCACTGAGGTACCCTTATTATCTGAATTTAAGTACAAAGTAAAGCTTGCTATTTTGTGTTGCAAAGCATTAGGTTCTCGGTTGAAAGAGCATCCTACACAAAATATCTAGTACAATAATTTAATGTCCAGCTCTCACATTTCTGCTGTCATCAGCATCACTGTGAGCTTTGACCATAAGGTGAAATTCGTTCTGCTTACTCACAACTAGGCATAGAGCTAGGGCAGCAATGGGTGCTTCAGTGTTCCCACTAAAATATTTCTTCTTTACAGAAGGATCATCATTTCAACCACATAATTCCAAATTGTTGGTCAATCCCACCCCGCTCCATTCTTCATTTATATCTTTTTAGAAAAACTTTAAATCTATAAGATGTAAAATGGTATTCCTCAGCCTGCCTTTGGGTGGCTTTGGATGGACATAGAGTGAGTGCTTAAGAATATATTAGCTAATTCCCCAACTCAGATGTTCGAACTATTCCCCTTTTATCTCTAGTTGAGAGCCAGTTTGGTGTAGTGGTTAAGAGCATGGGACTCTAATCTGGAGAGCCGGGTTTGATTCCCCACTCCTCCACTTGAAGCTAGCTGGGTGACCTTGGGTTAGTCACAGTTCTCTGGAGCTCTCTCAGACCCACCCAACTCACAGGGTGATTGTTGTGGGGTAATAATAGCATACTTTGTAAACTGCTCTGAGTGGGCATTAAGTTGTCCTGAAGGGCGGTATATAAATCGAATGTTGTTGTTGTTGTTGTTGTTGTTATTTATTTCACTCTGTATCTGTTTCCTTTCAAGATTGTAGTCATTAGTTACAGATCTGTGGGTCACTGTTTAGGTGTGATAACATCTCAAAGTTGAGTGCAGAACAAAACAAACTAGGCTTAGCATGAGAATGAAAAGAATGCACTTCCTTACACTTGGATTAATTTAGTGTTGCTTTGCGCTTACATTGGAAAGTGGATCTTGCTCCCATTTATATGTGTCTAGGATACATGTATATCTGTGCTTTAGTCTCAAGAGTAATATTGACTTGGTTTGAGCCTGAGGAGCATTTTGTTTCTAACATACTTAGGTTATTACATGTAAGTTCAGTGATGTTTGAAGGGCAGGTGAGCACCCCAAGTCATCAGTGTGATAAAATACTATTTACGGATGGGTTATTTTTTCCTCAATCCAATGTGTATTCTACTCAGTGGACTTGTTGCATTTGGGAGGGAAAAAAAGATGCAAGAAATATTTTTTTAAGTAACAAACATCTTCAAGTATTTTTACTGGCTTTATTTAAAGCTTTGGAAAATCTGTAAAATAGGTTTTGAACATTTCCAATGTTATCTGCCACATGATAACAGTGGGAAGATGCTGTAGGCTTATCCTGAAGACGTTTTACCTGCTTACCAAGTTGACTAGCTACAGAATTATTTTAATATGAATGTTAAATTATAGGACAGCTGTTATTGAATATGATACCCAGTGAGTTTGGAAGACATAATCTGCAGTCCTGCAGTTATGTCCTGTTGCAGTCCATCATACTGCTCGCTGTTTCAGTTTCCATGTTTATCTTTGCAGAAGCAGAGAGACTTCTGCAGAGAAACAACTTTGCCTACCCATCAATTCTCCTATGTTTGTGTCTGCAACATCTGCTCTGGCACATAGAGAAAAGCAGAACTGCAATCCAGAAGCCAACAGAGGAGGGGAAATGGGAGTGGACAAAAGGAATAGCATGTCAATGGAATGAAAGGGAGAAAAACTGGTATCAAAAAGAGGAGTCTATAGAGGATGAGCAAAGCAGTACAGAAAACAACATACAGTAACCCAAGAGATTTGGCTATAAATGGCATATAAGATGTAAAACATTGGAATATAGTTCCTCTTGGCATATGTAGCTCCATGACCACAGTTAGTTTATATTCATTAATAGCTTCTGAAGACATGTGGAAAGGTTTTTTTGAATCTGAAAAAGGGACCAGTTTGTGCACTTTCAAGAATCCTTATTTTTATTATTTTAAAGTAGCACGGCTAAGCTTGCAGTTATAATCCCCCCCCCACACACACACACACACATTTCTATGGGGAAAAAAGAAGAATCACAGAATTTTGAAATGAGAGGTTCTTTGAAAAAAATACGAGATTCAAAGAAAAATGGGCCAATTTTCTGGAGATATTCTCTGAAACAGCCAGTTGAACTAGTTTTACTTTATTTCTAAAGAAAGTCTACATGAATGATAGAAACTCTATAGGAACTGTAAATTGAAAACATTGTCATAAATTGCTCTTATGAAGTTCAAATGGCAGGATACAATAATCTTTTTATCTACAAATGAGACTCAGTGAAGAAATTACTAGAAAAAAATACAGCTTTCAGTTAAGGTCTAGAACAGGCAACAAAGACAGAAATGAATAGTAGTTCCTATTTAGATCAAAATTGCTAAAATGTGCCCTACTTGGTAAAACTTTATAAGGCCACCATAACTTAGTGGTAACAAACTTTTAATGAAATAGTAAAGAGTCCAGTAGTACCTTTAAGACTAACCAACTTTACCGTAGCATAAGCTATCAAGAATCACAGTTCTCTTCGTCAGATGGAGTAGCAAAGATGCTGCTGGACTCTTTACTATTTTGCTACTATAAACTTTTAATGGTGGATATGAACCTCATACAATCATACATTTATATGTGTGGAATGTCCACAGGGACTCACAGCCATATTATAGCTGTGAGTTCCTAATGGCAGCTTGATTTAAAAGTTCTGTATTGGCCCCAATTCATATCAAGATCATGGTATGGCAGTGAGGAGGGTTTCCTGCACTAAATGAAGCCCCCCCCCAGAAGGGCAAATAATGTGCCCCAAGGGCCATTTTGCCCCAAGAAAATGGCATAGAACAAGGGTAGGAGCCCCTCTTCCAGTGCACCATGGTTCCAATCTGAATTGGGCCTCTGCAACACTTTAATGAAGTTGCCACCAGGAACTCAAAGCTGCAATATGGCAGTGAGTCCTTGTGGCTAATTTATGAAGAATATAATGTGTAGTTTGGCCCAGTTTTATGGCCTAACAAGTCAAAGACCAATCCTAGTTATCCCACTTCTCAGTATCAAACATCAAGCAAATGAAAAAACCCTCCTAACATGCCAGTTATAGAAGACCAAGTATTTCTCCATGGCCTAGAAATCACTGGCTATTCCCATGTTGGTCCAGGGAGACTAGATGGGTCAAATACATGCAGCAATTGCCTATATGTAGAAGGAAAGAGACTTTTTATGGGCTCTGGAAGTATTTTTCTCATAGGCTGAATGTGGAAGTATTGGAAAATGTTGAAGGAAGGTGACATGATATAGACCAATCTCATCAGATCTCAAAGTAGAGTCAGCACGGATGGGCAAAACCCAAGGAAGACTGCAGAAGAAAGCATTGACAAACCACCTCTGCTTCTTACTTGCCTTGAAAACCCCTTGATGGGGTCACCATAAGTCAATTGTGACTTGATAGCATACACACAAACATTGGAAAATATCTTTATTTACCTGGAGAGCCTCTGCCTGTCAAAATAGATAGAACTGGCCTGGATGAACTACTTGTCTAATATGAAATAATGCAGTTTCATATTATCATAACTCAGGCACCCTTCATGTACACATGCAACACTGAGCAAGTGGTTGTGATATTGGGACCAGTCACAATGGTCATTCCAAACTGATCATAGATGAAGAACAACCATCAAATTTGAACTATGTGTTTCTGGTGTCCACTTGCACAACAGAGCTGTGTGGGATTACATCCTGAAAAGCAGCACCCATGTAATTCTTTGTGGGCATGAAATCTCTGAATAATTTGAATATATTAATTTTAATAAAGTTACTTAACGATTGCAGGATAATATGATTAATTGTATACACATATGCATACACACACTGTCTATCAAGTTTTTAAAAACAGCTGTAAATATAAAGTCTTGCTTTTAAATACTTGAAATAAATAGAGTTTTGGGATTGTTTTAGAATAAATAAATTCACTAAAAAGAATATCATAGGAAGATATAATGAGTCAACATCAGCATAACCAGCCTCAGGTTCCTTTGGATAGCATTTTTTAATTTACTATTCTCCATGCCAGTGTTTTAAAAACAAGAATGCTTGTAACTATTTTCACCTCAGAGAGTCGTGTTCAGTGAAGCCATTGTCAGTGCATCTCAGGATATATCTTAGTTCTGCTTCCCACAGTACATATTCTCTGTGCTGGACAGTAAAGCAGCCTGAAAAAGGATAAAGAAGTCTCTCATCTTGGGATATTAATATGATAAGTGAATCTTACCTAACTCCCATCTTACTACAGCACCTGCCGCATGGCTGTTGTCCATGCAGGTTCCATAGCTTTTGCGGCAGTCAAGTGTAACCAATGGAAACGCAGGTTAGATCCAATATTTTCAAAGATAAATCTCTGTTTATGTTTATTTTCATTTTAACTCTATTATCACAAACCATACCACATTATGTGAAGAAGGGCACAATTCTGGGTCCTTCTATGTAGTATAGTGGTTAAGTGGCTGGGCTGTAAACTAGCATTCTGCTGGTTCATATCCCACAAGATAAGCCACTCCTCTCAGGCTCAGCTCCCCAGCTGTATTGTGGGGATAATAATAACCCTGGCTTTGTTCAGTGCTCTGGGTGAGGCACTAATCTGTCTAGAAAAGCAGTATATAAGTACTGTTTTTATTCTCATCATCATCTAGTGTCAATGTGGTGCAGTGGCTAGAGTGATGGATTAGGATTTGGGAGACCCAGGTTCAAATTCCTACTCTGCCATGAAAGCTTACCTTAGGTGAGACACACATTCTCAGCCTAATCTATCTCTCAGGGTTGTTGAGAGGATAAAATGGAAGAAAGGAGAACAATATAAGCTGTTTTGAGTCTCCATTGGGGAGAAAGGTGGGCCATAAATGGTGTAAATAGATAAATAAAATAAAATAAATCTTATGTATTCCAGAAACAAAAAGCTAGGAAATACTGCCAGCCTATAAGTCATACCAATAATGCACCATTCTTAATATGTTTAGAAACTAGTAAAGTAAAACCAATGCAATAAGTATCTTAGTGTGGAAAGAGTTTTATCATAAAGTTTTATCTAGATATCTTTAGCTCTTCTGAGTTTCGAATTCCTAAAGCACAGAGATATTGCTAATATTTTGGTGTGTTTCAAGTCTGCATTCTTCAATAGGTGGGAGCTTTCTATGATGCCCTTTCATCAAATATTACGAAAACTGCCATCTGGGCTATAGAGATTACATAACAAAAAGCAAATACAACTCAGAGGTAATATCTATATCAGAGATGGAGTTTGCACATATTTTCAAATACAGTTATAGATCTTAATAGAATGTCTCTATTCTTTGAAATGAAGTGTCTTACTGTAAAATATCATGACAAAAACGGTTTTGCCTGCCTGTAATCTGATTGAGTGCAAGTTCTCAGCCCTTTTCAATAATGTAATGGAAATGTAACAAACTGCACTCTTACCTCTTGTGGGTGCTGAGCTATATCTTTGGTAATGAGCTTATAGGGGAGCACTGCTGTTGTATTAACTGGCTGCATGCCGATGATACATGCTTATAGAAGAATGGGCAACACTCCTAGCAGATTCCCAGGCAAGCTCAGGTCCTAGTTGGCTTGGCAAATGAGTTAAAGAAAACTTAAATCTCATATTTGGGTATTACTATGACAACCCGTGGGCAGAACAAGATCCTCAAAGAGATTGGAGGGGTCTCTCCACTGGAGATTTTCAAAGGATTTATATAATTGTACAGAAGTGCACTAGATCAATTAGAGCTGCTGAAGCATAGCAGTTAAGTTATTGGGTTGCAGGTCAGCATTCTGCTGGTTTGAATCCTGCTATTACCATGAGCTCAGCCCATGGCCTTGGGTAAGCCAGACACTCCTCTCAGCCCCAACTCCCCAGCTGAATTGTGGGGATGATAATAACACTGACTATAAGCCAACCTACAAATGATGCTGGACACAGGTTGGACACTTGTCAGCTTCCCTCAAATGTTGATGGGAAATGTAGACATCCTGGTCTTGCAGCTTGGCTCTCCATTTAATTGTAGTTTACAGAGCGGCAGTCTATGGGAGGGAGAACATGCGGTCAGGAGGGGAGTGCAGGTATCAGGCTCTCTCTGGGCGCCCCCTCCCCTCTGCTGGGTGTGGGTTTTTTTTCTGTAAACCATTAAATGGAGAGACAAGCTGTAAGACCAGGACACCTACATTTCCCATCAAAACTTGAGGGAAGCTGACAAGTGTCCAACCTGTGTCAGGCATCACTTGTAGCTTGGCTCTATGTTCACCACTCTGAGTGGGCACTAAACTCTCTAGAAGAGTGGTATGTAAACACACTGTTATTATTATAACAGCGGCATATTAGATCTGCTTTGGGACAGAGAATTGCAATTAGAACCACATGAAAGGTATAAAATAATGAGTTTATGTATTAATACGAGTCAAGGAAGAAAAGGGGATAGCAACTTTTGGATAATTTTAAATCATGAATTTATTTTGCCACATATGACCTGAAGCATGGCATCTATTTACTGAAAAGGACTGATACAGGGTAGATCCATAATGAAGTCCTTTCCATGTTTCTCTGAGTTTCATCCTATGCCCAGCTTGCAAGATCATAGGATGGTAACTGTACTTTATGCCAATGCATCATGGAGTTTGGAGAATGCCAGTGGAAAGCCCTACAAGTACCATGCCAGTGTAACACACTTGTGTAGAACTGGGAATCAGGAGGCATGGTGTTTAGTCAGCTCTCAAGCCCTCAACGCTGGTACAACTTTATACTACTGGAAACCCTGACGTAGCTCAAACATATCTCATATAGGTCCATGTAAGCAGAAAATACCAGGTCTACTCCTCCCCCAACATCTTCTTCCATACTCACAAGTGCTTGTGCTGTTTAAGAGTAGATCAGCAGCCAAACACAGCTATCCAGAGCAGCAAATCCTGACCCTCTCAAGCAGGTGGGACCCCCATAAGTCAGGTGATAGTATCACACCATGCCCCCCCCCATTCGTATCATGCACACTTAGGACACGTGCCCATGCTCTTGGGGTTTTAGGAACTGCACATAGAGGTTATTTTCTATCACAGTGAGTGTGCAGAGGGAGCACTCAGTACAAACTAATGGAGAGAACAAACATTATTGAATTTGGCTGACAGTGCTCTGATCTGAATTCTTACAGGTATTCTATCTCATGACACAGGCACCAAAGTGGAGACCCTGCTCCCCTAACAGTAGGTGCAAGGGCAATGTACTTGGCTCAGATAAGCAGGTGATGGTGACCCCTAATCATAGCTTGCACACCTGTGGCTAGTATATACAGTGCCAGAAGGGTAAAGGAGGGAATAACAGATATACTGGCACTCCAGTGCCATGCTGGAGCACAGGAGGCACAAATAAAGTCTGAAGTGGCCACCAGCCCCTCCATTTTTATCTATGTTACTCCTGAACAAACATTTATGATGCCTATTGTCTCAAAGGATCATATTTCCATGGAGTAGCTCCAAAAGACTGCAAACACAGTTCCACTGCACATTCATTGGGATACTGGGTAAGTGCAGTGGTTACACTTTGTTCCCCAACAGGAGCAGTCTATGATGTAGGGACCAGCCTCCGAAGGAGCATTTGTTAACCCTGCCTGAAAATCATATGCAGAACTCTGGGGGTCAGTCACTCTTTGATGTTAGTGCAGAATTTTATAAATTACTGTGTCTCTTTGCACTTCATGTAGCCATCTATTCAACAGGTGAGGGGTCTGGAAGGAATGGCATTATACTGTCAATGAAATTATAGCATGACCAACAGCTGTAGTAGTTACCAGTAGGGGTGTGCACAGGAGAAAAAAATGGTTGATTTGGTTCAGTAATATTGAACTGGAAAAAAATGGTATTCCCCAAATACCGAATTCATTCTCTGATTAGGTTCAGTAATGCAAAGCAAATTCGGTGAAATTTAGCCATTGTTTCCTATAGGAAACTCAATTTGGTGGCCTGAGGGGGGCATTTTTTGATCGAATTTCACCAAATTTGCAGAGCACCTACTCATAACTGTCCTCTAATGGCCCCCTCATGTTTCATAAAGATTGGCCCCAGGGGCTGTTTATGGCCTCCCAAAGAAGGTGCCCCAGCCACCTCCAATCTCCATTATACTTTATTGGGGAAACTATGGGAGCTATCCAGGGGCCATTTTGTAAACAAAACTCACCAAATTGAGGACCTACTTCTCAATAGCCTCTAAAGACCCCCCAAGTCTCAGGGAGATTGGACTCCAGGGGGCCATCGAAGAAAAACAAAATGCCTACTGTTGCTGACGGTTAGTATCCAAACATGGAAAACTACACAGAGCATAGAAACCCAGATAGGTGCAAACTTTCTGAAAAATCATGGTAACAACCCATTTATTTTGTATATTTTTTGGCTTGGGAATTGCAGAATGCACACCCATAAAACCCACAAATTTTAAAGAATTGTTAAGTTGTTGCCTGGTCAGTTTTACAGAGTTCTTGGTACTTTTACACAGCATAGTGGGCACAGCCAATCACAAAAAGGTGTCTTGTCCAACATTTTCAGTTTTTCCAAACAGGTCTTCAGTACTCAATAGGGAAACCTTTCCTCTGCTATTTTCCAAGAGTGCCCCTCCCATGTTGTAACTTGACCTGCAGAGAGAAGTATACATTTACCTCTGTGCTCCCCCTGGAACAAGCAAATAGCAGCTTTGGCTCATGTGTCTCCTTCTCTTTTGCATAAAGGCAGAGAGAAGCTGTTGCAGTAGCTTAACAAGGAAAAGACAAAAATGTGATTTCAGCAGCACTAAGGGAGTGACAAAGAGCTATTTTTAATTGCTTGGGGCGTGACTGGTCACTCCTAACTGACTTCTTGATCTTCCATGCTTCTGGAAACCTATTCCATTGCTAGACTGAAATAATAATATTTGCCTCATTGCCTTATACCTGCTCCTCAGTGATGTGATTTTCTTTCATCTCTCTTTTTCTTCTCATTCTGTCTTTGCTCTGATTCCAAGAATTGACGTTCTGATACACTCCTTCCCCCTTACTTATTATTGTTGCTTCAAAAGATTGTCAACCAAAGGCAACTCTGAGAAGTAATGGCCTCCTTTTACAAAGTTACTACAGTGAGAAATGGAAATCCTTTTACCTAAACTCAGATTGTTCAGTGCAATGAATGGGAAACAGAATATCATTTAAGATATATGTAGTGCATTCTTTCGATCTACTAATGCAATAATTCAGGATATACAGCATCTCCATTTACAGACTCTTTAAAACTGTGTATATAGCTATAGTTCTTAATAAGAGATACTATCACAGCCACATGATCATATTTTTAAGCAGCTATCTATGAGATATTACTTTGTTTTGCTGAAAAACTGTATTACTTAGCATGTTACAGCATGTTGAACATAGTTTTTTATATAACACAATTTCAAGAAAATATTATTGAAACAAATACCTTACTGTTTATCTGTTCTGAAACTTATAATATGAAAGAGAGCCCAATAATATTGAAGCCAGCCTCTTATTTGTGGAGCCTCTATGTTTAATGTAATAAATTAATACTCTATCATCATCTTTGTTATGTCCCATGGATAAACCCCTTTCCCTCTGTGTCAAGCTATGACCATCCCGTAGTGATAATTAAATCCACTTCCAGTTCTTCCAGATTGTCCTGGAAACTGTTGTCTAAATTGAATAAGCAAATCAGTTGATGCTCATATGGAACTGTAATCAGTAACATTTGTTCCATTAGATTAGTTCTATCTAACCATACTTTTCTTTTTACAACTGGACATTCCACTGCCTATGAAAAAGTTCCAGGCATTTACGCAATATTTCCCTTACTTGGTATACACTTTGACAGAGTTTCAATAACCTCCCAAGAGTTGAGTACCCATTATATGGCAACCAGAAATAAGTCTCCTTCAGCTTAACCAACAGGGATACTCAGTTTTCAATAGTACATTTTTACCTAAACATTTCCAAAGACAAGATTCCCTTGTATGTATTATTTTCAGTCATCCATAACATTTGTAACTTATAACATCATTACATTTTTCCACGCTTCACCGAAGCAGCTCTACAACATAATTGCAGAGCTGTTGCATCAGACTGAGAGTTAATCTAGTCCTGTTTCAGCAGAGGGCTAGCCAGATGCTTGTGTGAAGTCCACATGCAGGGTACAAAAGCAACCCTCTACTAGAAGTTGTCCTCTACTAGGAGCTCTACTAGGATTTGTCCTCTACTAGGAACTGTGGAAGGAGTACTGCCACTTAACCCAGAGTTCAATTTAGCCATAATGGCTCTTAGGTTTAGAGGGCAGTGGGCCTCTGAATGGTAGCTACTAGAAGGCAAAAACTTAGAGAATGTTACTGCGAGGAAGATCCATGTAGATTCTTGGATGAAAGGAAGGATAGAAATTTTATGATTAATTTGTGATTAGATGCCCTTATGTTTCCTGAAAACATGTTGCTAAGAGAGACTATTGGAAAACAAAAGTATCTTATATTCTAACTATACCTAGGCATTCTGCAGACTTCAGTACATATCTTATCTGCTTTAGCATGTTTCTACCCTACAGGGCTGTTTCTCCCATGCTTCATGTTGTGCTAGGAGGGATGGAGATAAATAAGTTTGGTCCTTGCAGTGGCCACGACATAACTAGTGATGATAGAAATAGAATGTGTTGCTCATTACAGGCAGGGCAAATTAGTGAGCAGCTGAAGCACCATGTGATGATGAAGAAGCATTCCTGCAACAGCCCATCATTCATTCTATGGTGGGTTGGGTTAGCCTTGAGCAGCGTTAACCTTAGTTATCTGTTTGGCACATTGGGAGACAGGAATGAGGCTCTGACCTCTCAACACAGTTAATGTGGTGATAACAAACAAAAATCACTGGCCAAGTTTAGAGCCATGTTGAAGTTGCCCAAATGCAACGGCCTAGTGCACCCTGCCCTTATATATAATAGCTTATGATGTAGATCAGCCATTTTAATAAACTAGTAAAACCAAAGTTTGTTTGTCCAGTGTCTTCACTTAGGAGCAGTGCTGGGAGAACTATGTTTTCACAACTGATAACTGAGGTATGTATCACGGTCAGCTCATTAAAGTGACCTACTTACACATAAAGCAGAATGGCTTATAGTTCATCCTTTCTTTGTGCTCACCCAGCTAGATGCATCCTCTAAATGACCCACATTGGCCAGATTGCATTGACTGCTTTTTACGCCTGCACAATCACAGAGGCATTCAGTTGAGAATTGCAAGATATGACTTCATGGCTTGCTAGGTCCACATACTGACACAAAGTATATAAAGAAACTAGGAGTAGATCAGACGAGCAAGGTTCAAGTCCAGTAACATTAAAGAGGAGTTTCAAGGGTATAAGCTTTTCAGAGTCACACTTGCTTTGTCAGATAGGAGTAAGTCAAAAATTTTGAACTGATTTTTTTCTTTTAACTATATACCTTTTAAATTGGATACAGTAGGTAGCTGCTATAAGAAAGCACTGTAATCATGCAAGAAAGCAGTGTGATCTTGCACACAGATGCATCTGCAAAGCTTGGTGAACAAACAGCTTCTTGCTCATGACTGGTGAGCAGGACGCAAGCCAAACCAGCAGGTGCTTAAGTATGCTTAACTGTACTCCAATTATTGCTGTTTATCTAGAGGAATTCAGTTTTATGACATCCTTTTAGATATTTGTAAACTGTGAATATGTCGTCTCTTGATCTTTTTATTTTCCCACTTGGCAAAGCATAACCAGGTCATTTAGCCTTTCTTCACGTGGCCTGCTTTTTTGAGCACATTATCTTTCTTGGAACTGGCTAATTTATTTAAAAGTGATTGAGTATAGTGGATTCTGCTTCAGGATAAGGAATTGTATGAAAAGGTGTTCAGGCCTTTTCCAGTCCAGGAATCTGACAAATTTGTGTTTCTAAAAAGCTCAAATTCAAATTTTGAGGAACTGTAGCACGGTTTGACATTTATATAGGCTTTAATTGGGCAGAATATCAGAATGAAGATTAGACTGAAAATGCAAATAGCTTACAGCTAGCCTTGCTACATGCCCACCGATGGCAGGAAATCACCCAGCTATTCATGCTTCTCCCCCCTGATCAGATGGAGGCAGACTTGTGAAATTAAGTACACAGGAGAAGCCAGGCTGGTATGAGTGCACCTATGCCCATGTCTCCAGCTGATGCTGTAACTTTTGGCATGACTTATGTGCTATGTTTGGCCCATTTGTAAAAAATCAGCACTGCGTTGATGATGTCGCTTCTGAGTTACGCCAGAAGTTATATCATTGCCTGGGAATGTGGGCATGCACATATGGTGGCATCTGCATGCACCAAGAAAATGAGTAAGCACCTGCTGCCCCACCACCTCATCTCCCACTGGGTTGCCAGGGGAAACTGGTAACCCTATGCATAGTATCTCCTCCCCCCCCCCAAATATGGCTGATTACATGCAGGTCTGAATGCCCAACCCAGCCTCTGAACCAGGATAGTCTTCTGGCTTAAAACACCAGGCCCATACAGCTTAGCTGCAATCAGAAACCAGGGAAAAAATGAAGACGCATACTCTAGCATGGACAGCTCCTGGGGAATGCTACTAATAAACCATCACGCCTGAGTTTGGAATCATGTACAAATGACAAAAAAAAACCCCTCAACTAATGGAACATATGGAAAATATGTTCCATATTTCATGCAAGTAGCAGAATGTTAGGAATATTGGATCAATAAAAACAGTATTTCTATTTCCGATCTCTTCTTACTTGCTTAACAGTTGAAAACCACTTGATGACCAAAACCACTCTGACAACTGAAATATCCATATTTGGGGAAAAAAATCTTAATAGCTAATCTCATTTTAAAGCAATTTGTATTTAAAAATATGAATTCAGATGTACACATTTTGGATTTAAGAATACTGCATATCTGGCTAACTATGGAAACATTTTTTTTAAATTTCTTTTTATAAAAAATGAATGTTAGATGATTATTACATTGACTACTGTGAAAAGAAAGCTTTGTTTTGAAACCAGTAAATATTTCTACAGGTTTCTTGGATTAGTAATATTATGCAATAATGATTCAAACTTGCTGAACAGGAGCCTGGCCCAATCAATAGTCACAATGAGCTCCCATTCAGCCTTCAGTATGCCATTTCTCTCACAAGACAGCAACAATACCTTGAGAATCTGTGACCAGACAGGTGTCAGAAGAAAGGAACTCTGACTCTCTCTTTTTTTTTTTTGAAAAAAATTTTATTGGGTTAGGATCAAATGTTTACACATTACAGTCAATTTTCCCATTTCCCAATTTCTAACCCCCTCCCTTTCCCCCCCCCCCATTTTGTTGACTTCCAACAGTTTTCCAACCCTTTATCCCTTTTCCCTTACTCTTTATATATTCCTCTATCTAACAAATATATATTCTCCCTTTATTCTAAGCAATACTTCTTTAACTATTTTTAATACTCTGTCCCCTGACTATGAGTCCCTTTTTCCATAATGGATAAACAATTTATCCCATTTTTCATTATTCCACTTTCAAATATTTCTATATATCATAAACTATGTAAACCATACATTCATATAAATCAACCAGTTTAACTTATAATCTATATGTTATTCATTCTATCTTCTTCTTTCTATTTTAATTATATTTGTTTACATTAGTATTTCTATTCCCCTTCAATCATAAGTCTATATATGATATCAATCAATTTGACTCATATACAGCTTCAAATAAACATATTCAGTTTGGTACATTGTACGGAATCAAAAAGAAAATATTATTAGTTAGTCAATCCTTATAGTTAACCCTTATGATTAATTGTTTTCTATCAATATTCTATTTGTTATTCTATATATATCAATCTAATATCATAACTGCTTAGAAATTCTCTTTAACCTCTTCTCCTCCCCGGTAAAGTCACCCCCCTCTACATTTTATTGTACTTCAGTAGTTCTCAAACTGCCACAGTTCTCCTCCCACCTCCCATTTCTTCTCCAAATATTGTTTCAGCTTCTCCCAGTCTGTGTTAAACTGTCCTGAGTCCAGGTTTCTCAATTTTCTTGTCATTTTGTCCATTTCTGCCATATACAGCAATTTGTGGATCCAATCTTCAATGGTTGGCACTTCTTGTACTTTCCATTTTTGCGCATACAAAAGTCTAGCTGCTGCCGTCATGTAAAATATCAACGTCCTATGATGGGCTGGAATTCCCTCCATTCCCAAGTTTAGTAGCAGGAGTTCTGGGTTCTTATTAATTTGAAATTGTAAAATCTCACTCATTTCTCTTATTATTTCCCCCCAGTACTGCCTAGCTACCTCACACGTCCACCACATATGGTAGAGGGAGCCCTCATGCTTCCTGCATTTCCAGCATTTATTAGAAGTGTTCGAATTCCCTAGCGCAATCTTCTTTGGTGTCATGTACCAACGGTAAATCATTTTGTAAATGTTCTCTTTAATACTAGTGCATGTCGTTGTCTTCATTGTAGTCTTCCACAAGTATTCCCATGCCTCCATTGTTATTTCTTTGTTGAAATTTATGGCCCATTTCACCATTTGTCCTTTAACTACTTCATCCTCAGTATACCATTTCAGCAGTGCTTGGTATACCTTAGATATTCTTTTCTTGTCCTCTTTAAGAAGGGTCTGCTCTAGTTCCGAGTTTTCTGTTCGTATACCTCCCTTTACAGAGTCCGAGTTATATAAATCTCTAATCTGTCTATACTGGAACCAATCATAATAAGGTGATAGTTCCTCCTGAGTCTTTATTCTGAGTTTAGATTCTTCCGTTCTAGTTATTTCTTTGTAAGTTAAACATTGTTGCTCATTATCAACAGCTCTCGGATCTATCACCTCATATGGAACTACCCACAAAGGGGTTCCTTCTTCCAAATAGATTCTATACTTCTTCCAGATTATATATAAACTTCTCCGTATATAGTGATGCAGGAACATCGAGTTCGCCTTTACTTTATCATGCCATAAGTATGCGTGCCATCCAAATATTTTTTTATATCCCTCTAGGGCTAGTAATTTCTTATTCTTTAGCGTCATCCACTCCTTCAACCACACCAAGCAAATTGCGTCATGGTAAAGTCTTAGATTGGGCAGTTGCATTCCGCCTCTTTCCTTTGCATCTTGTAAAACTTTCATTTTCACTCGAGGCTTCTTGCCTGCCCATACAAAGTCTGATATTTTCCTCTGCCATTTTTCAAATTGCTTAGAGTCACTGATGATTGGTATTGTCTGTAGCAAAAACATTACTCTTGGTAACACATTCATCTTAACTGCTGCAATCCTTCCCAACCATGACAGATTTAGTCTGTTCCATTTAATCAAATCTCTCTCTATCTGAGTCCATAGTTTTTCATAGTTGTTTTTAAATAAGTCTATATTCTTAGCAGTCAGTTCGATTCCCAAATATTTCACCTTGCTTGTTACTTCACAATCCGTTATTTCCGTTAACAATTGTTGTTTCTGCTTAGTCATATTTTTGCATAATATCTTTGACTTCTTTTTATTAATATAAAAACCTGCCAAGTCTCCGAACTCCTTAATCTTATCTATCACTTTTGGCATGTTCTCCAATGGGTCTTCTACAATTAACATTATGTCATCCGCAAATGCTCTGACCTTGTATGAATAGTCCTTTATTTTAATTCCTCGAATTTCTTCATCTTGTCGTATTTGTATCATCAGGATCTCCAATACCAAAATGAACAGCAGTGGAGACAACGGGCAACCTTGTCTTGTTCCTTTACTTATAATCAATTTCTTAGTCGCTTCATCATTCACCACAATTGCTGCAGTCTGGTCTCTGTAAATTTCCTTAATTGCTCTAATGAATCTTTCTCCCAATTGTAGCTTTTCCATAGTGGCAAACATAAAGTCCCAGTTTAAATTATCAAACGCCTTTTCAGCATCAACAAAGAAGAAACCAACCTCTTTGTCACAGCGCTTATCATAATATTCAATAGCATTAATCACTGTCCTTAAATTGTCTCTGATTTGTCTGTCTGGCAAAAAGCCTGCTTGTTCCTCCTCAATGACTTCCGAAAGCCACCCCTTCAGTCTCTCCGCCAGTATCTTCGCAAAGATTTTATAATCATTGTTAAGTAACGATATAGGTCTGTAATTTTTCACATTAGTCAAGTCTTGGCCCTCTTTGGGGATCAATGATATATTCGCTTCATTCCAGGTATCTGGAATCCGCTGGTCCTTTAAAACTCCATTGATCACCTCTTTTAGGAATGGTGCCAGTTCGTTGGCCATTACCTTATAAAATTTCGCTGTAAGTCCATCTGGCCCTGGCGCCTTTCCTAGATTTGCAGATTGTATTGCCTTATTTAGTTCCTCATCTGTTACTTCACTGTTCAGTTTATTTCTCCAAACTTCCGAAATTACTGGAAGTTTCATTTTCTCCAAATATAACGCTATTGACTCTTTATTTACCTCCTTCTTATTATACAACTTAGCGTAGAATTTGTAAAAGGCTCTACTAATGGTAGTCTGTTCCAAATACATTTTATTATCTTCGCAAATTCTATTTATTATTTTCTTTTCCCTTCTCTTCTTCAGTTGCCATGCCAAATACTTCCCAGGTTTATTTGCACCTTCAAACGCTTTCTGATTCAGTCTTTTAAGATTCCACTCCAATTCCTTATTATTCATTGCTGTTAACTGTTCTTGAAGTATTTTAATTTCTTGATATAATTTCTTTTTCCCTGGTCTCTTTTTTAACTGTATTTCTTTGGCTTTTATTTTCTCCTCAATCTCTTGTCTTTTCTCCTCTTTCTTTTTTCTTGCTCTACCATTTAAGTCCATTAGTATGCCCCTTATAACCGCCTTATAAGCATCCCAAACTTTGTCAGTTGGTACTTCTTTATTTACGTTGTATTGTATGAAGAACTTTGTCTCTCTTCTCAACATCTCCATATTCTCTCCTTCCTGTAGCAAGTCCTCATTTATTCTCCATGCTTTCCTTTTTCTCCTTTTCCCTAATTTCCACATGATTGGATTATGATCTGAGCCTACCATCGGCATTATTTCTACCTCCTTAGTCCATAACGCTAAGTCTTTTGAGGCCCAGATCATATCGATTCTTGATAGTGTACAGTGCCTTGCAGAGTAAAAAGTAAATTGTCTACTTTTAGGATATTCTCTTCTCCATACATCTTCTAGAGTCTCCTGTTGTATCAAGTCAAAAAAGAGCTTTGGTAATAGTCCTCTTTTCTTTTGTGCAGTTGTTATCTTTTTATCTAATTCCAAGTTCGTCACTCCATTGAAGTCTCCGGCAAGAATTATCTGGTCGTATGAAAGATCATCTAGTTGCTTCCTCAAATCCTCAAAGAAGCTTTCCTTTGCACCGTTAGGTGCATAAACTCCGACTACCAACACTCTCTTTAAGTCCCAAGTACATTCCACTGCAATAAATCTGGCTTCCACATCTTTCATTACAAATTTTGGCTGTAGCTCCTCTTTTATGTACAACACCACTCCTCTTTTTTTCTTGTTGGAGGCCGCTACAAATTCTTTGCCCAATTTTCCTGATTTTAAATATTTTACATCCTGCTTTCTGATATGGGTCTCTTGCAAACAAACAATGTCACATTTTTGTTTTAATAGCCAGTGGAAAATATTTTTTCTCTTATTCGGTGAGTTTAGTCCATTTACATTCCAAGATAAAACTTTGCACTCCATACTCATAATCTTGTTGGTAAGTCTTTTTCATTGTCCCTTATAAATCGCTCCATCTCTCGCTCAGATCTGATGCGCTTTTTGGCCCCTCCAAACTCAAAGGACACACCTTCTGGTAACTCCCATCTGTACCTGATTTTCATGTCCTTCAAGATCTGAATTAGCACTTTATATTTTTTCCGGTCTGATAACACTGACCTGGGTAATTCCTTCATTATGATGATCGTCTTGCCATCAATCTCCAATGGATCTTGAAACTGTTTTGTCACAATCTTCTCTTTCATATTTCGTGTCGTAAACTGCACAATTACGTCTCTTGGTAATTTCCTCTGGGTTGCAATTCTCGAATTCACACGATATGCCACATCTAGGATAGCCACAACTTCCTCCTCCTCCTTCCCCAGGTATTCAGCTAACACCTCAGTCATCTGTTCTTGCGCTGACTTTCCTTCCACTTCTGGCAAGCCACGAAAACGTAACTGCTTCTCCATGTGTTTAGTTTCTGCAACTGACATTCTCCCCCTCATCAGTCTCATCTCTGTCTGTTGCGTGTCTGCTAAGTTCTCCATCGCGCCTTCTACTGTTTTAACTCTCTGCTGCATTCCTTGTAGTTCACTTTGTATTGTTTCCATACCTTTTTTCACTTCTGACAGCTCCGATTTTACTGTCTGCGTAACCTCTTTAACCTCTTTAATCAGCTCCAATTTCGTGTCTTTAAGTTCTTTAATCACATCTAAAAGTTTTTTATCCAGGTTTTCTATTGCCGATTGCCACTCTTTTTTTGACATCGTGGGGCTTGCTTTGGCTCGCTCCCACGAGTCCGCTCTCTTCCTTAGCTCCGTGGCGTAAAACTTAATGTCCTTTTATTTCAAATGTCCCGGTCTTCTTACAAAAATTAAATTTTAAAGCGTCCAAAATGTCGGGCGTCTTTTCTCTATGGTTTCTCTATGATTTTGTAATCCAAAATGGCCTACTTCCTTTTCCGCTGAGGCCGCGACCCTTCCCCTTTCAAAGATGGCAATTCCCTTCTTCCTGCCCTCCAGCAAGGGCCGCTTCTCTCCAGCAACTCTATTGTTGTTACGCACTTCCTGTCTCCCAACTTCCCACAGTAGGTCTCACGATGGTATCTCTTTCTCACAGCTCCATAACCGCAAGTATTCAAAACAATAGTCCAGTTCCTTTAATAACTTCTTTAAACTGAGTCTCTTTTCAAATACAACTCTTGCCGAGTCTTCCCCTCTTTATCGTTAGCCTGTTGCAGTTTGAAAATCTACTTTTATTCCTCTCTGCTTTAATCAATCTGTCCCGTAACAGAAGATAGTGATCTTTACCTTCTCATTCACATTTCTCGGGTTGTAATCGCTGTTTCGATTTAAACTTCTCCTCTCCATTTCTTCCCCCAATCGAAGCTTGGGTATGTAGGTCTTATGCCAGCCGAATTGGCCCCAAAACTGCCGCAGAGATTGTAGCCGACCTGTCACAGGGTGGGACCTCAAGGGTCGCGAGGGGGCCCATTGCGTAGAGCCCCCCCTCGCCCGAGATCAACGCGCCCTGAGGTCTTGAGTGTTCTTTGCCTGCTCTCCGCCTGAGAGCAGTCGGCCGCGGGCTATTTTGCCCCCGCCGGCCGGTTAAAACGGCAGTCCGGTCAGCTCTGCAGTTGGAGCTGCGTCAGACCTCCATAAATCCCAAACCGGAAGTCCAGGAACTCTGACTCTCAAAAGCTTACACTCTGAATATCTTGTTGGTCTCTAAAGGGCCACTGGACTCGGATCCTGCTGTTCTCCTGCAGACTAACATGGCTACCCAACCTAACTATCCTAAACCGAGTTATCCCTTTGAAACACATTGACTTCAATGGACTTAGACAGGTGTAACTCTGCCTAGGAATGTATGGCAAATATATTGATCTCATGAGAAACTCCATAAACATGTGATCTTTCACAGGATATCATTGTAATTTTATTTATTTTATTATTTTGCTTCATTTACACTCCATCTTTCTCCCCAACAGGGATCTAAAATGGCTTATATCATCCCCCCTCCATTTTTCCTTGTAACAACCCTGTGAGGTAGGTTAGACTGAGAGTATGTGATTGGCCCAAATTCACCTAGCCAGCAGGGAATCAAACCTGTACTGCCCCAGATCCTAGTCCAGTACTTTAGCCACTACACTACACTGGCACACAGCAATGGGAATTATACTGACCCGCGTATGCAACTGTAAAATGTAGCTTTAAAAAAAAGGAATACGTATAACTTTGAGAATTAGGAACATACATGTATGGGAAGCATGATGATTCATACCGGGGCAACAATGGGCAGCAAACTAAAACCAGAACACAACGGGGACAGAGCAATAACTGAAAATATATATGACTGTAATTGATGTGAAGTTGCTTGCGACAGCTGTTCTGAAACCTCAGCAGTTTTAGAATACTATTGCAAGGCTATAAAGTAGTATAGACAAGAAAGAATATACTTTACCAATGCTTAGAAAGTTAGTTCAGTCCCTAAAAGAAAATAATTTTTACTGAGCAAAAAAGTCATACATTGTTTAGGTTTAAAATTTGATTCATAGAGCTGCTAGAGATAGATGTCTCGCAACTTTGACAGCAGGTGCTCAGGTGTCAAGCAAGAAAGGTAGGCTTATAAATATGTGAGGTTTTTTTAAAGATTTCATCTATTTTCATGTATTTTAAATATGTTGCAAGCCATCTTCATAATTCTGACATGCTAGAAGTATTTTTTTAAAATAAAGTGAGCCCTGATGCCCTGCACAATTTGGGTTTCACAAAATCCTTAAAAGGCAAGAAAGGCATATCACAAAAATGTCATAGTCATTATATTAGCCCAAGTAGAACACATGCTAGATAAACTCTGGTCCATACAATAGCCAGTTACATTGCAGCAACCAATCACGTGTCCAGAAGTTTCTAAGTGACTGTAGTAGCAGCTGTCAGATCAACAGCTATGAAAACTAGGGAGAGCCCCTGCCAGCCCTGGTAATATTGCCACCTGGTGCTTACTTACTCTCCAACAGTGCCTGTTTCTACTAAGAAAAGAATATTAGGAGTCCTTTTTGTTGTGATTAGAGAGGCTACGTTTTTGGCATTCTTTTCCTTGCTTCCTTTTTATAAACCCAAAGATCTGCTTGATAGTTTCTAAGTAGCAAGTGCTTTGGAGTGTCTATGGTTAATGTAGGCAAGGAAAGAAAATTGTCACCATAGAAGAACAAACCACAATTGTCACGAAGATAGTTGGTGTGGGCTGCAACTGTTCTGGATGCCTTGAAGAGCATGATTAATTTGCCATTTAGCAGAGGTACTTTAATATAATTAGAGTTACAGATAACCCTTAGTCTGACTACATTAACATACTTTTAAACTGGAAATGAAGATAATATATTGCCATCAATGGAGTCTCGACTATTATAAGCAAGGTCTGTCAGCAATAAATTTAGATAATATATCTAAACTTGTGCTGTAATTTATTTTTGCAAAGTATGTTTGTAAACAAAGCTTGGACAACAATCCTTTTTAATCACTCAGTGTCACTTCAGAAATTAAAACAACAAAAAATGAGGAGCACTAAGAGCCCAATTATGTAATCAGATTGGCAAGTGCAGACTTTGCTCACATATGTAGGAGTGAAACCTTGTCAAGAAGAGACTTGAGGTAAATTTTTATCACCAACTCCAAAAATATTTGAAAAAATATGCCTAAACAGGAAAGGCTCATATAGGTAACTTATATACTTACTAACCCAAGGGCAAGCTAAGAGTCTTCAGCACTAATTTCTAGAAAGCCAAATACAATTGGCAAGACTTACGGTAGCAAGCCGGCCACCCCCTGTCCTGTGGGGCAGGCGAAAGCAGCGTGGGAGGCTGTGAGGCCACTCCGAGCCATTCGCCTGCGGGGAGGCGAATGGCGCAGGCGGCCTCGCAGCCCCCCGCGCTGCTTTCGCCTGCCCTGGAGGGCAGGGGGTGCGCGGCAAGCCGGCTGCCCCGTCCTGCAGAGCAGGCGAAAGCAGCGCAGGGAGCCGCACTGCCTCTTGCCTGCCTTGGAGGGCAGGGGGTGCCCGGCAAGCCGGCCGCCCCGTCCTGCAGGGAGGCGAATGCTGCGGGCAGCCTTGCAGCCCCCTGTGCTGCTTTCGCCTGCCATGGAGGGCAGAGGGTGCGCGGCAAGCCGGCTGCCCCCTGTCCTGCAGGGAGGCAAATGGCGCGGGCGGCCTCTTGCCTGCCTTGGAGGGCAGGGGGTGCCCGGCAAGCCGGCCGCCCCATCCTGCGGAAAGGCAAATGCTGCGGGCAGCCTTGCAGCCCCCTGCGCTGCTTTCGCCTGCCCTGGAGGGCAGAGGGTGCACGGCAAGCCGGCTGCCCCCTGTCCTGCGGAGCAGGCGAAAGCAGCACAGGGGGCTGCGAGGCCGCCCGCGCCATTTGCCTGTGGGGAGGCGAATGGCGCGGACAGCCTCGCAACCCCCCGCGCTGCTTTTGCCTGCTCTGGAGGGCAGGGGTGCACAGCAAGCTGGCTGCCCCCTGTCCTGCGGAGCAGGCGAAAGCAGCGCGGGGTGCTGCGAGGCCGCCCGCACCATTCGCCTATGGGGAGGCGAATGGGGCGGGTGGCTTCTCAGCCCCACACGCTGCCTCCATCCGCCCTGCATGATGATGTCACCAATGCGATGTCATCACGCAGCACGGGGAGCTCACGCGAGCTACGCGCCCGCGCGAGACAGTAAGCCAAGGGTTGCCCCGGGCGTGGGCAACCCTGGATCCGGTGCTGCTTAGAAGTAAGTAACTCTGCTTAGGATGGCACTGTAATACAGGTATCTGAAATGAAAGTTCTTCATATGATCTAATGTTGATATTTGCATCAGAATGAAACTCAGCCCAAACCATATTGACTTGTGCATTTTCAGTTCTTATATTCAAGAAGTCCAATATGTAAATGCCTGGGGTTTTCTAAAATGTGAATTTAGTGTTTTTCCAATTCACTGTAATGTCTCCTTATGTGTAAACTAAGAGCAGAACCACAAGTGACAAAAGGCACAGATTGGACACTTGTCTGCTTCCCTCAAGTTTTGATGGGAAATGTAGGCATCCTGGTCTTGCAGCTTCGCTCTCTGACTGCTGTCCAATGGACTTTTCAACTGTCACTTGTCCAACATTCCGCCAAGCTGCCTACATTTCCCATCAAAACTTGAGGGAAGCAGACAAGTGTCCAATCTGTGCCTTTTGTCACTTGTGGTTCTGCTCATAGTTAACTCCCTCTGGCCTTAGCAGGGTAGGTAGGTTGTGTCAGTCCTAGGGTGGCAGTCTCTGGCAGTTAGACCCCAAGCCCCTCACAGCAAGCATGCAGGTGCATTGGTTGAAGAAACTTTATTCAGAGATCTATTCAGTTCAGGAGTACACTCATAGGCAGAACTTGGCAGAAGTGATTACTCAGACAATAGGGCTACTAATTATAGGGGATGTTCTCCTGCCCTTTGGGTCGTTTGCATTCAGGCGTGAAAACCCAAAAAGTTACATGGGAACAGACTAGTTTAGTCTAGACAAAGTACAGAGTGGAATCATTCCCTCCTGTGAAAAAGATACAATTCAGTACACAGCTGCAGCTCTGGTCCAAGGACACTCAGAAGTGAAAGCTCATATTTCTTAGAGATAACAAAAGGGCTTCTGGTTCCTCTGGAAATTAGTAGTAGCAGTCTAGACACCCTCAGGTGACTTATATAAAATGCATAAGATACAGTATTTAACTTTGGCATTATATTAGTATGAGTTTAAGATGCAGTGTAAGATGCAGAACACAACAATGGCATGGATGCTTGCATACATGACAGGTTGCCAGAATATTATCTTTTAACAATTTACAAGTATTGATTAAGGAAACATCCCCTGACATTCTCAGTTATCAACATGGTAAAGGACTGTTCAGTCAGAGAGACATTGGTTAAGGGAAAACAGGGAACAACAGCCATTGATATCTACATACTTGCTGACTGCACAGAGAATTCCAAAAGGACAATGGAGCCAAAACTCCTCCTATGAAACGATAAAAAAAATTAAAAGAAGCAAAGAAAACTTAGTAGTTGTGAAAACAAGTGGAAGACTGAAATCAGGTTAAAAATTAGAAAGCAAAGGAGAGGAATATATGGATAGCTTTTATAGTGTGTGGAGTCAACCGGCAAGACCTGAAGCTGGGAGAAGTGATTTTTTTAAAAAATAAATGGTGGCAACACATTATTTAGAGAACAGAAAATCTCAAGCAGACTACAAAAAACTTTCCTTTAAGCCAAATATTTTTTTTTAAAAAAATGCTGAATCCCTTTCTCAACAACCATTAGAAATACATTAAACCATCATTCTGCATCATTAACATTATAGCAGAATGATCAGCCATGGGGGCTATCAGATTTTTTTTTTAAAGCTACTTAAGTTCTTAAAGCAGTATTAGTAATGAGGATTTCTTTGGTCACAAGTTTGTAAGTCTAACAAATTTTAGAAGAGTTTTGAGAAGAACCCACTTGAAGCATACACATTTGTGCTCAACCGGTAAACATATACAAATTCTTATGCATTGTTACTTAACCACTGCTCAAGCAAGAAATTCACAAAAATTGCAGAATCCTTTTGTGCGAGTAGAATGGTCTTCCATTCACCTACAGGCACCTTTGGATCTAACCCATAGAGCTTGCTGTGAGCCAAAATAATATATTCCTCACTTACTGAATATTGTCCTTTCTCATGGAAGATTTTTTTAATGGGGGGGGGGGAGCAATTTGCGCAATGCCACCAATGTACCTAAATATATTGATCTTCTATGCCCTAAACTTAAGCTACATCATCCCATTTCAAGGCCTTTTATGACATATGGCATCAAATGGACTATGTTAGATAAAAGAACATAGAACTGTGCTAAAACAACATTAAAAAAAAAACTGCCTAAAACCACGAACTTGAAAGGGGCAGAAAGCACACATGCATGAGAAGCAAGTTTAACCAAGGAACAGCATAAGTTTTTTTAAAAAAAGATGAAATGAAACGTGGCAAAAATGATGGTACAAACACACCCTTATAAGCTACAACAGGACATCGGTAAAATTAAACAAGAACAAATGCTTTGAGGAATGCAGTTTTAGTATGCATTTGTTTCTGAACTGGATAATCATGTGAGATGATCTACTAATATAAATATAATTGTCTATTGATTTGGTACCCTCCTTGTATTCCTGAAACACTCCCAATCTTCTGTTAAATTATATGGGGCTGCATATTTTAAAAATAAAAAACGAACAAAAAATCTTGCCTTTGAATAAACTGACAGATGGGGTTGAGTATACTCTGAACTCCACAGCTGTATTTGGGAAAGGGTTTATTTGCTAGTGACCTTGATTGTTGTTTTTTTTCTTTCCCTGCAATGCATGGCTTGCTTTACTCTCTTTTGAGTTGGCTGCTGTTATTTGCTGTTTGGGCATATCCAGAAATACAGCTACTTTCTACATGTGACACACTGTGGACAGGAGATTACCTAAGGTGATCTTGAAGCTGGTAGTTGCTGCATCACCTGGAGAGAAATTCTGCCCATTTCCACATTCATTAAAATCCATTTTTCTGATAAAAGGAGCTGCCTCTGTAAGGAAATTCATCAGGGAAAGCATTATTGCACATTCTCTGAAGAATTCAGAAGACCTTGAGAACAGATGGCAGTTTGCTCCATCATGTACAGTTAAGCACAGCTAACGCTGCTAACCCTTGATCTGGAAATTTGCAAACAGCCTTGAAAGCGACAGACCATGATCTTTTACTTCCTTTTTATTTTCTTTTTTTAAAAAAACGCCTCTGTGCCTCTGGAGCCAAAAGGCGACCATGAGCGCGTTTAAGCTGTTCTTTTTAAGTGTGATTAGTGGAATCAGCAGCGAAAGACGCCACAGTCGCCAGCAAGCTTCCTAGGAAAAAACCGAACAGACCTGGGAGGGCATGGAGGTGACCCGCTGTGACAAGATTACCAACGATCTTAAAGAAAGAAAAAGAAAGAGAGGGATAGAGGAAACCGACTCAGAAGATGAAGGGATTGGCGCTTGGAGGGAAATCAGAGCTCTGAAGCGCGAGAGGAGTGCTGAGCAACTCGCTGCTGGAGGACGCCGCTCTTCGCGCTCCTCTCTTCCGTTATTGCTCCCAGCAAGTCCGCTTGGCTCCCGGGCTTCGCTTTGGTCTCGGCGATGATGACAACGGCGGCTGTTCCCTCGAGCAGCGGCGCTCGCTCTCCGGCACCGGCGGCGGTCGCTTCTTGCCTCTCGCACTATTTGCTCGGGCTTTCAAGCGCCGGCAGAACAAAAGGCTGCCTTTCTGCTTATCCCTATTGATCCTCCCTCGACGCAGGCTGGAGTTGGGGCCCGCCTGTGGCTGAATGGATGGCCCTGAGAGGCATTTCCCTCTTCCCCGCCAGCTTCGCAGCGAGGCAACACTCTCGTCCCGAACACTTATCAGCCGCCTCCTCAGCCATTGCAAAATACAAACCTGCCTCCCTTTCATTTCTGCCCACAAACCTAACGCAGGTTTGATCCCAGACCCCACGGGAGGCCTGCTGCTAACGCTGTGGGATGCCCACCGTGGCTTCACTGGCTAATTGGCCATCTGTGTCTGAAGATAAGAATAAAACGAATTAGACAGCCCCCCTCTCTTTGTAATCGTTTCCTTCCATTAAACATTGAAGTATAAAATAAAAATACCTTGAAATTTCCTCTCTCAGTTATTCTGTCCTAAAAGCATTGGCATCAAGCAACAGATTAGCTCAATTGACTCTTATACAGGAAACTTTTTTTAAAAGTAGTTTTATGTTGCACCCCCTGGTAGCAGCACTTCTAGCATATGACCGGTTGAGTTTGTTAGACTAATGCATTAAACTAATGCAGAAATATCCCATGCATAAAATATTTCTGGTTCTTTTCTTTAAAAAAAAGGAAATATGGGCCTTCAGGATAGGGCTTGCCAATATTCTAGCTAGAACTGAAAAACTGAAATATGCATGTTGAAAACAACTTCCAACACCTAAACAGTACATTCTGAGACCTACCAAGTTAGAGTTTATGAGGAAATTAGTATGTCCCTCCACTACCACGGCTGCATTTCACTTCTTGAAAACACCTCCTTTTAGAGATTTATGAAGAATGGGAAAAAAACAATTTTTCTTTTATTGAGTTCAGGCTTTGTTGATCAGTTTCACCTTACATTACACTGATCTAGTCTAAGACAAACTAATATTCCAAGCGATAAGTATGGCAAGTATTCCTGACTTGTGAGTAGCAGTGTTACAGGGAGGGACGTTTCTTTTTCCAAAATTTCCTTTTTTGAAAATATAGCCATTGATTCATCATACTGTATTTTTTGTCTTTTAAAAAAGGAATTTCTATTTGTTACCCTTTTGTAATGTCAACCCTAGCAGTTGTTTTATGTTACACACCACATAGTGGTTGTGTTCTAGCAGGAGGAGAGGAAGGGTTGAGAAGATGTGTCCTGCCTCTGAGGATCTAAAGAGTGAAGGTGTGCATAACAATACTTCCTACTTCACCTCTCTTCAAATTTCTCATTGACCAAAATAGAATTGATTAGAAACAGGCTCCAAAATCCTAAAAAGAGGGGGAAAACGGATTGTTGGATTTCAGGCAGAAATTGGGTGAAGAGAAATTAAGAGAATTTCTCTTGACAATGTTTGTTTACAGACCACCAAGATGAACATTGTCCTCCTACACAGTTTTTGCATTCTAAGGCTATCAACCAAAATACCAACCACTGTCATGGACTCACCCAATTCCCACCCCCCACCCCCACCAGGTAATCTGGGCAGTGCTATTATTCAAGCTCTGCCTTTTCTCTCATTTACTGTCAGTATGGAGTTCCATGCTAGTGAATGGGATGTGTACACTGCTAGCTCCTGCCTCACCTTCTTTTGTTTACTATTCAATCCAGCCTAGCCAGGAGGTTCTAGCCTATGCATGGAAGAAGTGACCAGGCACAAAGGTGAGACTCCAGACATGGTCTGAGCTCTTACAAGAGAAAGATCTTTACAACTCTAAACTCTGGAGAACAAGTATACAGGAAAAACATTATCACAGCACTAAAGGATTATTGCAGAACTAAGAAAGGAAATAAAACTCATGAGGCTAATCTAAGTTTTAGAGACACAGATGTTACCTTAGCACCTCCTCCCTGGAGGTGCAACTCTGCTGGAACATATGAAACAGAAGCAAGTTAGGACACACAGCACTGTATTTCCATCTCTTATACTTGATCACTAACAGGGTGCACAGATCTTTTAACCCCGCCTGCCCTAGCTGAGTGCAATTCCCTGACTCTATCACAAGGTTGGGGTGCAATTCCCCTTCTATCATTCTGCCCTTTTCTCTCTAATCAACTTAAAGCAATTGTCTCAATCCTTTATGGCTGACACAGGTTATTCAAATATCCATCCATCTTGCCCCTTCCTGGCAGGTAGTCAAATGGTTATTTCCAGACAGGAAACCCATCTCTTCTCAGCCAGTAATTTAAACAGCCCCTTTCCCGGGAGAGAATGTTATTTCTCCATGACTGGAGTCAAGGCATCTTGCATCACCATTCATGGCTAATAGACAACATTTATCTTGCTGAGTATAACTTTTACAGGCCCAACATTGATAGGTCAATTATTTATTCATTTAGATATTCATACCCCACTTTTCTCCACAATAGGGAACCAAAGCAGCTTGCATCATTCTCCTGTCCTCCAGTTTTATCCTCATAACAATAACACAGTAAATTAGGTGATGCTAAGAAAGAGTGACTGGCCCAGGGTTACCCAGTGAGCTTCCATGACAGAGTATGGATTAAGATGTGGACGTCTCAGATCCTAGACAAACTACTATATCATGCTGGCTCTCTGGCTGGTAACTGCAGAACACAGTAACAAAAGCACAAGCAATTGTAAACACTAGTAAAGAAGCTTGGGGCTTGAAATAGCCGAGCTCTATCTTTCGTTGTGTGATAGATCCAAGTGCTTTCTATGTGTATATTCCCAGGGTTAAGGCAGATCGATATATTTCTTTTTAGTCCTAAGAGTTTCTGCAACAAAACACAACAATTGTTACCTGTGTGAAGTATCCATGCAATTAAAGAAAGCTTGTAAAAACAGTACTTTGTAGAATATAGAGTAGGTCTGTGGCTAGACCTATTGTGCTGAAATTATATGAGGACAAATTTAAGCATCGTCACCGCCATGCATCATCCACTATCAATGTTCCCATGCAGTGGTAACTCCAGATAAGGACCACAATGTTTGAAAGCCTGTCACCTCAGAAATTGCTGAACTGTTAGTAGAGTCCCCAAGCCAGGCCTACAAATATTCTGAGTAATCTATATGGAGAATGGATAAGAAATGTTATGTCCCATATGAGAAACATATTATAAGAATTGGTCTTTAGAGTGCATCTGTGAGAAGAATGGTCTGTCCATTGTTATTTTAAAAATAGTGTTTCAGGCCAGTTGTCTATAATTCTAGACAGTAGAAACTATCCTGGTTTTACAAAATTTCTCTTAGCTCAGAACTTGGTAAGGCATCCATCCTGTAATCATTTAATACAGTTTTATTTATTCAGTATCTTCTAGAATACACTGGTTTCAGTCATCATAGAAAAGGAGATGGGAAGAAGAGTTAAAATATTGTCCCGTGTGAGTAAATTCGAAATACCGGTGGACTGACTAACCTGAAGAGGAGAATGGCCAGGGGATCAATGTGACAGAGGATCAATGAGGCAAGGGAAGAACATGGCTTATGGGTCAAATAGATGTGGAGCACCAGAGTACAGTTCAATGTAGGGCAACTATTTGTTTCATCCAGAACTGACTGGAACACCACCTGGTGATTTATCTTTGCTTTGATGGTAAAACAGAGGTCAACATGGCAGCAAAGAACAGCTTTAGACTTTTAAATTAGGTTTCTCAAACATATCTGAACCATGATAGAACTGATGGAATCCATATGATTATTTTAAAATCCAGTATAATATTTGAATGTCTGCACTGGAGCATTTATAATTGGCTTGATAATGTAGCTGGAATATGTATTCATATCCTTTTGAAATATAGTTTAAATTAAAATGATGACCATTTTAGATGAAAAAACCATTGAATATTGTTCAGTAAATGCAGCTAAAGGAGATAAATACTCTGGCAATAGGACAAAAAAACAAGAAGTGCAGTCCTCTGTCTATTCAAAACATTTCAGGTATACTTATCCAAAATATGAATGTCACTTTCCTTGGCATTGTCTGGGATTGGACTTTACCTCACCTTCAGCATTACCCCCAAACCAGGATTGCCATGCCATGCCTGGCAACTGGCAGGAAATTCAGGGGTTGAATCATGGGGGAGGGGGGAGTGATGTCAGCTATACCAGCTACTCCTAGAGCTACCCTATGTCACTTATGGGTTTTCTTTCCATTATTGGGGGGGGGGGTGTCTGTGGCTGCCAGCAAAGAACCACCTGACCTCTCACAAGAAATAGCTATTTTTCAAGAGGCTGGGGCATGACTCTTATATGGTATGAGTGGGCATGGCCCATATATAAAGGGCCAGATGGCAAGCCAGGGAGGATACACCAGGACCCTCCAGGCTGCAGAGAAAACACCTAGAGAGGAATAAGGTGCCATCTTCATCTGAGACCGTTGGCAGGTCCCAGGGTTTCATCCTGAGCCACAGAAGCAGGAAGTGATGATTAGGTAGATGCCAACTCCCTGGATCCCACAGGCATATTTAAGCAATTGAAAACCAGACATTAATCTTTAGCTCATTGGGTGTACATTAGGTGGATACTACTTCCTGTTTGGTTTTTGTTTTCATTCTTGGTGTGCTGCCAGACTAATTTGGCAGCCACGTTAATTTATTTTAACTGCTCAAAGGGTTGGCAAGTTGGCATCACTTAAATTGTTGCTTTGTGTAATATTTTTTAAAAAAACCTTTAACATTTTGGCAGACTATCCTTCACAGTTACCTACAATAAATTAAGTACTACAATTGAACAAAAATGATTTGTCAAGATACACGCTATTAGACATTAGAAGGATTTCTTAAAAAAATTAAATAGCATTCCTCACATTATGGATTCCATAGCAACCCAACTTGAAAAGCCAATAATGTGTTGAATGTAGCTGTAATTCAAACTATTTTCCACAATTGTGCTACATTAGTGAATCAACAACTCAGCAGAAAATAAAATAATCACTTTATTCCCATTCCAGGAGTATACTCCTATTAGTTTATTGCAGAAAACACAACACTAAGGTCTGTGATACCTTAACAAATAACAACCTTTCTGTGGTATAAACATTTACAGGCAGAAGATTACTTCATTAGATGTATTCAGTTTACAGTTCTGACAAAATGCATAATTTACAGATATTAGTGAAATGATGTTTCAGCATCAACAATTTATGTAAGAAGTTCTTCAAACAATATTATTTTATATTCAGTGTATAGTCTGAAAACACATGATGCAACAACCTTGCTGAAGTTATACAGTTCTAAGTTGGTTCAATGCTTAAATGGGAGCATTTCTGAGAAGCCTCACCAATTCCAGCTTTAGTCCCATAATGAAAGAAAGGCAAGGTCTATACATAACTAGGGGTGTGCAATTCAAGTTCAGTATTCAGTAAAAATTACATAATTTTACGTGATTCAGTAAAATCCAGTATTACTGAGCTTAAATCTGTATTCCTTGGAAATACCGAACTCAAGCTTACCAAATTAATTTGGTAAAATTTGGTAAACTTTGGGAATCACAGTAGCACTGTTGCTTACTGTTTCTTTCCTAAGAAACAGCAAAATAACACTGCGTCCCGCCTTTTTAAACAAGAGGGGGAGTGAGGAAGAGGCAGAAGGGAGAGGGAAAGGGAAGGGAGTGGGGAGTGAGTGGCCAATCCTTGCAGCAACTAGCTCCCCCTGACCCACCTTGCGTCAGCTGACATGCAGGCAGAAAAGGGTCTGGTGCAAACTACTGGAGAGGAGGTGAAGTGTGCGATTAGCAACTCAAAGGCACCTAGAGCCAATTAAGAGCATGGAGAGTGCATGTGTAACCCTTGTCCACTAGAGGGAGATAGACAGTTGGGGTATTCCTTATAAGGAAAAAAAGGCACAATTTCCCCTGAGAGACTGGAGGGCCTGAAGCTGCAGGGAGAAGCACTCTCTCCTCAGAAACACTCCTTTCTATGAACTCTGTATTAATGTTATAGGACTCCTGTGAAGAATAGAAGGCATCTCAACGTAGAGCACAGCTACAAGTTGCTGCAATTCAAGGGACTGACCACCATACAGAAGTCAGAAAGACTGAGACCTGGGTCTGCTTGAGTAAAACAGGCCTGTTTTGTTACATGATTGTTGTTATATATGCTTTATTATTGTATTGTTCCAAATAAGATTTTTTTCCTCAAGTTTGTTCATTGTAATCTTTTATAAATGCAAGTGTCACAAGACATGAACTCTCCCAGTTCTCAAATTAGATAAATGTATTTATTTGATATTGCCCTGGAACAAAACAGGTTACACATGCACTGACTAGGTGCAGCTCAGCAGTGATACGTGCACCTTGGTGATAAAAGACAGAGCGTCAGGGGAAGCTACCGGTTGTGGAAGCAATAAGTCGAATCACCCTTGACCCCGCCATCACTGAGCCTGACTCTGCTTAGCTCCTGCAACCTCAGACTGCCTTGGACTATGACCTTGTATTCTTTTGGACTGTGACTAGATCTTGCTGCCCAATGAGTGGATTCCTGGCTGCTGCCGCCTATGCTGAGGCCTTCTGTTCCAAGAACTTCTACTAGTACATAGTTTGAGAGTCGTAGACTCACTAGTTATTTTCTCTCTTTGGGGGGAAGGGAAACATTTTATTTTTAATTTGCATTTTAAAAACTGCTTTTTTGCTGTGTATGGGGGTGCTTTGGTTGGGCTTTTGTGTAGAGCTGGCTTTGATTTCTGGTTTTTGAAGTTATATCTACTGTTCATTTTATTGTTTGTTCTTCTTAATGGGGGGGGGGAGTTGTTTTATCCTGTCATGGGTAACTAGTTGTTTGGTGTTTTACATTTCCTGTTAATTTTATTAAATCCACTTGTTCTTCTGGAGGGGGAGGGGCTGTTTTCCCCTGTTGTTGAGACTTACTCTTTCTTTACAGAAGTTTGATTGGTATTTTTTTGCTGGGTTCTGTCCCCCCCCTCCCCCCAGTTGAAATGAAAGGCAGACACAAAGCTTGGGATTAAAATTGGGCCACTTTATTGATTACAACATAACTTGTCACTACGGCAAAGGATCTAGCTAACTAGGGTCTTAATTTTTTTCATTAAATGCTGCTAAGCAAATGGCCACTAAAGCAGCCACGGTTATTCAGGCCAGCACTCAAAAGGGGCGAGGGTGAGTGGGCGGTTTAAATGGAGCCTGAAGCAAAAACAGCCCCCCCCCAAAGCATTTTAAAATGCTGCCACAGCACCTGAGTAAAGAAGTCACGGCTGTTCAGGCAAGCCAACCCACGCCAAGCCTCTCACACTACTGCTGAACAAGCCACTGCCGCATGCCATGCAAACAGCGACAAGCAAACACGGCCAAGCATGAACAGGCTGACACAAGCCTCCTGACGCCGCCAACACTGATGCAGGGAAAATCCCTGACAGAGACGTATAGAGCCGAGCGTGCTGCGGGATGCTCGGGAGTCGGACAAATGCTGAGACAGCAGAGCAAGCAGTCCAAGCGCCTGAGCAACCCAGCGTCCTGCTGCCAAGGGGAGGAGGCGGAGCAGGCTTATATGCCCTTAGCTCCACCACCACCACCCCGAACACCCGTATGCCGGGGAGAAGGGAACTGCCTTCCCTTCATCCATGGCAGCAAAAGTGGCCTCCACCCTAGCCACTGTGCTTTCGGGTGGGAAGGGGCCGCCTTATGTTGGCATAGAAGTTGGTTTGGTGTTCAGTTGTTGTTGGTTGTTTTTCTTGGGGAGGGTGTTGATCCATGTGTTTCTGCAGTGGAAGTCATCTTGGAGTTTCCCCCCCTGCAATAGGAACAAGGAATGGCTGGAGGTGACTTGTTCATGGGCCCACTGTCCTCTAAAGACTCCCTGAAACTTGAGAAGCCTTTAGAGGACTGTCAGGAGTAGGTCTGCTGAAAAAATGGTGGATTTTTACTTGCAAAATGCTGTCTCCAGCCCCCAGCCTCCTGGCTAGCATTATTTCCCTATAGGGAATAATGGAGATTGGGTGGTGGCTAGGGGCTCCTTCTTTGGGTGGATATAAAATGGCCCCGCAGAGTCCAATCTTCATGAAACTTTGGGGTGGGGGGACTTAGCAGGCAGTTAGAAGTAGGTCCCCTGCAAGTTTAGTGAAATTTGGTAAAAAATGACACCCCCGCCCCAGGCCACTGGATAGCCTTGAATTGAGTTTCCCATAGGAAACAGTAGCCAAAATTGACCAAATGTGCTTTGTATTACCGAACTGAACTGGAAAATGAATTTGGTATTTGGGGAGTGTATGTGTGTTATGTGCCATCAAATCACCTCTGACCTATGGCAACCCTATGAATGAAAGGCCTCCAAAGTGTCCTATCATTTACACACTTGCTCAGATCTTCCTAACTGGAGGATATCACATCTTTAATTGAGTCAAGCCATCTGGAGTGCTTTTTCCCCCGTTTGGTAATCAACCAGTTTTTTCCCTGTGTGTACCCCTATATATAACAAATACATAAATGTAGCTCTGGATTTAATAGTTGACCCCTTTAGTAGTCATTGGATTTCAACAAATGTAATTGTGAGTGGAAGGGTTTGCAGTGCAGCTGCCTCAACTGAAAATTAACATGGCAGGGCTGGAGAAATAAAAGGCAGCTGAGGACATCCAGCCAAGCTGAACCATACGGCCACGGCAAAGATCCAACAAGCTGCCCTGTTGATGAGGGCTGGGATATCAGGGCCAACTACATAGGCAGAGACACCAAGCCAAGACACCCTGTCCTTTTAGTATCTTCTTCCACTGACTCCCCTAACAGAAGTATAAATAACTCTTCTGGAGTTGGAGGTTGTTTAGGGGATCTGTAAAGCAAATGTTATATTCCACCTTATTCACAAGTAGAGGCACTTTGCCTCACAACATTTTTTACAGATACATACCTAATAATTTCCAATATGACTGACGATCTTTGGTGAACACCAGCAATAAAAAAGAGATTTGAGTGGCAGCCCTGATCTGCTCTGAGGCTGAGGGTGAAGATGACAGAGATAGCCAAAAGCTGCCTCTGATGGACAGGAGGCTGTCCTGCCTCTGAAATGTAAACTAGTCACTTAGCTGTTTCATCCCAGAGCCTATGGGAGTACTCTCTCAGCATCCAATCACCTTTCAGAGGGGGGATAATGTTGGAGGGAAACAGAACAACGGTTTTAGTAGAGGTGAGAGAACATTCAGTTTTGTGTTTAACTCTGCTTGGTATTTCCTTTTATTCCCTTAGAAGCTCATTGATTCATAAATCTTGAACAGCAGAAAATATTTATTCCTTATCTGCCTGGTTTTGTGGCAGAGTGGTTTAACTCTACCTCTGGGTGAGGACAGAGGGGTGAGGACTGTCTTTTGGAGATGAGCAGACCTCATACTGTTAAGTGTTGGGAAAGTGCAGACTGATGTGTGAAAGGTTCTAACATGTCTGTGAAAGCCTGCTTGAAACTATGAAAGGGGAATTAAAACCACAATCTGAAGCACTAACTTGCTCATGTTTAAGTGTCTCAGCCAAATTTCTCCTTTAAACATTGGGAGACCTGGGCTGCTGAACTATTTTTTAAAAACAATCTGCTGCAGATAAATAAACCTTTGTTATTTTTATAAACCTCCTGCTTCCATGATCTCTGAGTTTTTCTTACTCACCACAAAACTTATCTCACAGCAGCAGACACAAAGCATTTACACTTACTACCAAAAGTACATCTAGCAACTGAGAGGAAACTTTATATTTCGAAACAAACCTAGTTCTCCAAAATTACAGGAGGTTGTGTGGGTTCTATCAGTTGGAAAACAGTTGGACAGCCCTTCTGCAGTAATGGTTCACCTGATCAGGTATTTTCTAATTTGAATAGAAGTAACTCTCAGGTAAAGTGTAAACCATACTGCTATTATGGGTTGCAATACTGAACTTGGAGGGTTTGCAAATGTAAACCATCTTCATGATTTAATCATGCAAAAAAGTGAATGGGACTGTATACCCTCTTTCCCCCCCTGAAAACTGCCATAGAGAATAATTTGAGATATAAAACAATAAGTAAAAACAATTAAACAAGATGCACAGCAATAGACTAGACTGCCATACTCCCTCCAACAGATGTATTTTGTGTTACAATTATTCTAACATTTGGTTTATTTTGCCAAATGTATTTCATGATTATTGCCAGTAACTTTTTAGATCCAAACAGGTTCAAATAATCACTTTATTCCAACAGGCAGTGTTTGAATTTATCATATACATGGAAAAGTCAGTAGCTATAATGAACATTCTAGGCATAACTTGCATAAAAGGTTTTGAGATTGAAATGTGGCATAACCTTGTCAGAAATGGCCAAGCTGCTAGGAAATGTATGACAATTCCTTGGAGAAATGAAAAGTTTAATTTATGCCATGGATACAAGTACTTCATCCAATGTAAAATACAGGAAGGTCAGCTGAATATCATTTACCAACATTTTAAGTCCCTCACAACAATTAAACTTCTGACCCAGCTATGCTGACCACTGCTCTGGCAGCAGTAACAGATGACATTTGTTGATTAGGGAGAAAGGTCAAATATTTAAGTTACTTAGCCCATCTGTAAATATTGATTAATTTACCATCTTGGTCTCCTTATAGAGCCTTTACAGATTGGGCAATGTGTTACCTAAATTGTTCTTCTCAAACAGGAGCTTGATAGAAAAAAAGCATCAGCTTTTCAGTTTCACGTGGCCTCATATAAGGAAAATAATCAATACGCTCTCTGCATCCTTTAAAAGCAGAACAAGATATCCAGTACAGATTAAGAAATCCCACAATCTTTATTGCCAAAAGTGCACCATTCAAACCAAATTGCATTATGTCTTCCATCATTAGCAGAAGATGTATAAGAGTTAAGGTTAATGCTTTCTGCTTTAAAAATTATAAAGAGCAAAGATATCTTTTTGAATAAGAAAAGAAGGAAATTCTGTAAACAGAGGAATGTGTATATATATATATATGTATGCACACATACACACAGAATACTTTAATGTTGCACCATACATAAAAGGATTAATAGTTACCACCAGGTTGCTACCAAGGGACCTATGTGACTTATGACTATATAGAAAGACAGAGGTCAAAGCATGTATTGGCTGAAATAAAGAAAGCAGAACGCTGATATCTGGGCTCTTGTTGAGGAGACATGCTGTGCCATTGTTGTAAGTATAGTTACACCCCTCTAAGCGGGCTTAGAGAGTATAACTGCTTAGGATGCCATTGTAAGTAGCTCAGTATGAGGGAACTGGTAGACTCTGGTAAGACCTGATTCATGTCTTAAGAATATGCACTTAAGAAGCCCTAAGTGGCTAATTAGCTTTCCTATATTGGATCATTTAACTCCTGGCAAGAGATACACCACAAATAATATCTTGGGTTAGTTATTGGGTATAGTACACAAGTAATACTATCAAAGAATCTCTATTTCCATTCTTTTAGTAATAAAACATGATCATTCAGCATTCTCAATATTGGCTCAACCAACAGAAAATCATACCATCCATTATAACAGATTCACAGATCATTAAAGGAGAGCAATTAAATGAGTCCAAAAATTTATCTTCCCCAAAGATCAGTAGCTGTCAGACAAGGAGACCCTTCTAGGAAGAAGTTCATGATCAGTTCAGCTTCTCATACTTATAGGGTTTTAGAACCATCTCCTAACAATAATCCACTGTCCCACTGTAAAGGGTGCACATTGCAGGCCAGCACCAAGGTGGGGAGGAGACCTAGGGAGGCAAGGCGACATAATATATAAGACAACCATGATGGAGTTAAAAAAAGCCACAACTTTATTGAATTACAGTTCACAGAGCATTGGCACCGCCTAGGGCACAGAGCCGAGCATCAGCTGACCCACCTGACAGCTGATGAACCACTGTACCATATGATACTATGGTAACATTCGAAGATTCAACCTATAGACAAAACCTTTCCTACATCAGAATCACCTCTCTGGAACTATGGGAAGGAGTTCCAATGAAGTATTCAGTTCAGTCCAGTTTCCAAGATTATGGTAGATTCACTTACCTTTGTCACTACAAGGGACAGGGGTCATACCTTTATGCAGTAGCACTTCGAAAATATGAAAAGCAGATGGCAGGTTTCAAAGCAGTTCAGATAGCAAGTGGAGATGAAAGCTTGAGAGCACATCTTTGAAAAGAAGTAATATTAGCTTGAGGCCTTATGTGCAAACAGCTTAATATAGCAATCTCAATCATTTTCCCCTGCAGTCTCAGGGGAGATAACTTGATTGATGCATTACAATATTTAAATTGATGCATTACAATATTTTACACACCATTTTCCAGGTCAGCTTATAAAGTCAGACACCCATTCTCTGAAGAAAACCCATGAACATGTATAGCAGAAGCACGTAGAAAAAAATAGAAGGAAGAAAAAAAAGCCTCTCTCGAAATATTGGTGATGCTTATCTAAAAAAGAAATCTGCCGTTTCTGAAAACATCTGCACTCGCACATTATGATTGCCACAGTGACAGATACTGCAATAAACTACTATTAAAAAAGAAATTATGCCCTTCTTCTGAGATTCTAAAACTATTTTTAAAGACTCTGGAAACAGAAGGCGTCAAAGCATTTAAAAAACAACCAGTCTTTTAATGTTTCTTTGGGAAGAAATTCTGAGTGAAGCTTTTGTGATTGACTGCTCGAATGGGAAATGGAAAGGAATATTTTGACCAGAGTTTATTGCAAGTAAATGGATGTAGCACAGGTTTTGAACTCATTATCTAAACATCCATATGTGATAACATTTAATACTGCCTGGTGCTTTCTGTCTTCTGTTAGGTGATTAAAACACATTGAATAATACATATATAGAATACTACTGAGACTAAATTAAAACGTGTCGAGTAATTGGCTAAACTGGAGGATTTGCAAAATAGTTATACTCTGTGGTGTAAGCACTGTAATATGGGTGCTATGTGATCAATGTAATTCACTGTGCAGGAAATTTAAAAATATAGTGGATATTCAGGCTAAGCTTTACTGAAAACTTGTTCCAACGGTAACACCCTTTGTAAGGAGATATACAGCCTCCTCTACTATCTGTTCTTTGGAGACGCAGCACATTCCAGATCTCCTCTACCCCTCTTACTTTGACCTCTGCACAGTCATCATCTCCTTCTTCCTGTTGTCAGCCATTTACACTTAAAATATGAATATATGTGCTTAACATTTAAAACGACAAGGTTTATGGCATTACCCTTTAAAGCTCTGTCATGGATTAGGGCATGGAAAGGGGGCTTATAGCTAGATAAATAAACTTGGGCTGGAGGGCCAAGACTTGAACCTGGATTTAAATCCACACACAAACAGACATATCCCACTTTAAATCGAACACTTGAAACAGCCTTATACCAAGCCAGATCACTAGTCTTTCAAGGTCAGCATTATTCACTGTGATGAGCAAAAGCTCTCTAGTAGGAGCTCTCTGGTGGGCAGCCAGAGCTGCCTATCAAGGTTTTGAGGGCTAGGATTGGTGTGTTCCAAGGGCTGCAGAAGATCTGTGAACTGCGTGTTTGCGAACCACAAACTGGGCTGGACCGTGTCAAATTTAGGTCCATTTTGCGGACTGTGCCCACCTCTACTCTCTAGGTTCTTCTGAATCTTTTTAACTGGAAATGTCAGAGATTGAACCTTGGGAATACAACACAGATCCTCTACCACTACCTTGCAGCCCCTCCATTTGTTCTGTTGACAGTAGATACAGCTATACCAATGCACAGGACTATCAAAGGATGGCTATGGTTTGTTCCAGAAACCATTTTTTTACAACTGACACACATCCCACTATTTCTAATACTTTTTCTGATGTGATTTTTTTTTGCTTAAAAGAAATTGAGGCTTCCCAGGGCTACCATCCCTTCAAAATTCTTCTCCTGCCAGCCTAATGAATTAATTCTGTTCCTCTAACATCCAACTGTTTGTTTTAAGGCACTTGTGAATAAATGGATAATTGTCAGCTATTGTAGAAGGGAGCTTAGGAATTTTTAAAAATGTAAAACTTTTTTTTTAAAGATTATTTTTTGAAACTGCATTGTTACTCAGGATCTTTGGTGGCAGGATGGTTACTTTAAAAAAATATTTCACTGTTGCTTGGAGCAGTGATGGCCAACCTGGGTTGCTGATGGAAGGCTAAAAAACAAGAACAATAAAACATAATGATAAACAATAAAATACAGAAATTATAAGTATTGATTGTGTCTAGCTGCAAAATAAACAAACAAAACCCCTCACTTCCCAGCAGTTAATTTACTTTTTAAAAAAATATTGTAAGATAAAGGGAAATGTTTTTAAAATAAGGCTAGTTAGAAAAGAGCAAGAAGTAAATAATTAGGTGAAAAACAAAAACACTAAACACTGTCTGGGGTTGAGCGCCCCAAGCACCCCGGACTTGCCACAGACCCCTTACCTGAAGGCCAACAGAACCCCAACTGCAGGCACAGGAAGCCCCAGGGAGGGGGTTCAGCTCCAGACAGCAGCAAGGGAAGGGAAAAAGGAGTCAGGGGGAGAAACCAGCCAGGTGCGTGCTGCCCAACCCCATCCCAGAGGGCAAGAGGCACACACACCTGCTAGAGTCACCAACACTGGGACAGAAGTACTGGAAGCCTCTGCACAAGCCCTAAGAGGAACCAGCAGCAACAGCCACCTGGGAGAGCCAGCTGGATCCCAGGAGACCAGCATGGCACCTCATGAGCAGAGAGAGAAGACGCCACACTACATCACCAGGAAAGGCCCTGCCAGCCCTGTCCTGCAGGAAAGAATAAGAAAGGAAGAGAAGAGAGAAAGGAGGCACACCTGAGGAAAGCCCCAGCTGGGATACATCCAGCCCTGCCCTGCAAGAGAAGAGAGGACTGCAAGGAGAAACTAGGGTAAGGGAAGAGACACCAGAATGCATACACAGGTGGACAGCATCAGGATTGGGAAGGAGCCTGGGAGGAAGGGCGGGGGAAGTTGGAGGAAACCCTCTAAGGCTGGCTTAGGAGAGAGATCAGGGTGGGTTGTGTAGGGGGAGTGGAATGGGAGTTGTTGGAGGATGGTTGGCAAGGAGGAGTATGAGCACGCAAGGAGGGAAAGGAAGGTTGGTGAAGGAGTGGAAGGAGGGAGGTGGAAGCAGGGGCTGGGTCATGTTGAGTGGGACTGCGAGTAGACTGAGAGGGAGTAAGGGTGAGGTATACCTCCCCTCCTTCCACAAAGCTGGACCCTGCAGTATCCCTGACGACACCCCAGAGCCAGAGTCAGGCACAGCAGCATCTGGCACAGCAGCAACCAGGATGAATCCTGACAAACACAAACACTCAAATCTTGTCATTATGGTTGAAATGTGGTCTACCAGTATATTAAGTAAGCTAATAAATTAAGGCTGCAATCCTAAGAACACTTTCTTGGGATTAAGACCCCTTGAATATAATGTGGCTTGTTTCTCAATAAATCTGCCTGGATGCCGCAAAGGCTTGAAGATACTTTTGGATGCAAATTCAGATCCCTGTTCTGTGCTGCAATGATTTTGCTGCAGTAGAGCAGTGTGGCAAAACAAGAATAATAAACCCAGTAGCCAAGTCAACTAGAACATATTTCCTTGCATAACCCCATCCTTAATGTCTGAGAAAGGAAGTAGTTGTCAAAGGGTGAAAACAATGTCCATAAAACTATTCTCCCTGTTCTGTTCTCCTCATTTCTATTTTCAAACTCTAAGTCCCAAAGGTGTCTGTGTCAGTGTGGAGAATGTACTAAAATAAAGGGCTTTCTAGAAAGCCAGTGTGCAAATGATACATAACATTCTGCCCTTATCAGATAATATTAGAGACATTAACTGCACAATCAAAAAGAGTCCAGTAGCACCTTTAAGACTAACCAACTTTATTGTTATGCTATTGTTGTAGCATAAGCTACAATAAAGTTGGTTAGTCTTAAAGGTGCTACTGGACTCTTTTTGATTTTGCTACTACAGACTAACACGGCTAACTCCTCTGCATCTATTAACTGCACAGTTTACAGAACACTCATAAAGCAAAGCCAACTGCTTATGTTCCCCAAGCCCACAGACAGACAGAAAGCATACATGAAACAGTCTTGACCATCTGTAATTCTGTGAGCAAACTTGTAATGAAATGCATATATTCTTCATTTTGCATGTTGATAGGTAGAATGGAAACAAGGAATTCATGGCTGGCTTTCCTTCCTGACCAAAAATTTGCCTTTCTGTTGGGGTGGTGGAAGGTTAAGAACAAGTTGCTTAGTTTTCTATACCTCCTAAAAGAGCATTTTATGCAATCCGCTGAATTGATCTCCTTCACATTAAATCCTTTTTTTAAAAATTTTTATTGGTGAGCATAATTTCAAACAATATTACAATTAAACCCTATCTGATTAAATCTAACCTAACCCCCACCCTTTCCCCCCCTCCTTCTTGACTTCCAACAGCTTTCCAACCCTCTACCCCCTTTATTACTTAACATATCCTATATTAGACAATCAAGCATCCCTACATAGCAATCCTTACTCTAAGCCCTAATTACTCTATAATCTATACATTCTATATTAGTTTTACTGATATTTCTTCCCAAAATTAATAACATACTTATCAAATTAATTTTACTAATACTTCTTCCCATAATTAACAGCATACTTCTCATATCTTATACTTAACCATAATTCAAACTTAATGATAGTTAAGTTAATATTCTAACTTAATAACATTTATTACTCTAGATAATTTCCTCTTCCCTTACTATATGTATGCTATATTACTTTTTCTAGTATATCAATCCCACTTCTAAGTATCAGTTATAAACTCTACCCCTCCTATAGTTAACTATAATCCTAGCTTAGATTAATATAAACACACATTTCTTCTATTGGTAAAGTCACTTCTCTCTTCTGTTTGTAGTATCATAGTTTAAAAGTTCTCAAACTGCCACAGTTCTCCTTTCACATCCCATTTTTTCTCCAAATATTGTTTCATTTTCGCCCAGTCTTCCATAAATTGTTCTGGGTCTTGGTCTTTAAGTTTTCTTGTCATTTTGTCCATTTCTGCCATGTACAGCAATTTGTAAATCCAGTCCTCTACAGTAGGTACTTCTTGCACTTTCCATTTCTGCGCATACAATAATCTTGCTGCAGCTGTCATGTAAAATAACAATGTTCTGTGCTGCACTGGAACGTTCTCCATTCCCAAGTTCAGTAGCAACAATTCTGGGTTTTTATTTATTTGTATTTGTAAAATCTCATTTATTACTTCAATTATTTCACCCCAATACTGTTTAGCTACTTCACATGTCCACCACATATGATATAGTGATCCTTCGTGCTTTTTACATTTCCAGCACTTGTCTGACATCTTAGCATTCCCCAGCGCAATTTTTTTTGGTGTTAGGTACCATCTGTATATCATCTTATACACATTTTCTTTAATATTCATGCACGTTGTAATCTTAATTGTATTCTTCCACAAGTGCTCCCAGGACTCCATCGTTATTTCTTTATGAAAGTTTATTGCCCACTTCACCATCTGTACTTTCACTGTTTCATCTTCAGTGTACCATTTTATAAGTATCTTATAAATCTTTGAGATTTGTTTCTTGCCTTCTTGTAGCATTACTTCTTCCAATTCTGAGTTTTCCATTCTTATTCCTCCTCTTGAACAGTCCGATTTGTAAAGATCTCTGATCTGTCTGTATTGAAACCAATTATAACAAGGAGACAATTCTTCTTCTGATTTTATTTTTAACGTTAACTGTTGTATTTGTGTTATCTCCTTGTAAGTTAAACATTGCTGTTCGTTATCGACAGTTCTCGGGTCTATTACTTCATACGGGACCACCCAAGAGGGGATTTGATCTTCCAGATACATATTTCTTCCAGATTGTGAAGAGGCTTCTTCTGATAACCTTCACATTAAATCCTAATGTGTCATGTCTCTCAACTCTATATAAACTTGAGTCACATTTTGCAGAGATTACATTAAAATATAATAAAAAATTCAATATTACTATTCTGTCTTCTTAGTGTTGGCCCAGTATAGCCAAAAAATTTTCTGATTCATAACATGGAAGGTAACAAGTGAAGGGATGGTGGCATGATATGGCCCAGTCTCATCAGAACTTGGAAGCTAAGCAGGGTCAGTACTTGGATGGGCAACCCCCAAGGAAGACAAACAGCTCAATCCTAAGCCATGGGACAGCACCGTCGCTCATGCATGTACGTAAATGTGATGCCGCCCCACTCCTCCATATGGACTTTTGCCAGAGAGTCCCACCGGCGGCTGAGCTCAGCGAGACAAGGTGCAGCTGCAGCCAAGAGCACTCTCCCGCTGTTCCCCTGACAACCCTGCCCACACCAGCCAATGGCTGTACTGCTCCCTTGACAGGCAGGTGAGGGGCAAGCAGAGGCACAGCCAATGGGGAGGGCATGATCCCCGCTGCTCACCAACTCCCCCATATCAGGGAGCAGAGATCCCTGCCAGGGAGAGGGGGCAAAGGTAACACTGAAGGTGCGGATTGGACACCCACCCTCTTGCTTGTCCACCCCCATTTCTGATGAGGGCCTGGCCGGTGGCTGCAGCTTGGCATGCCAGCAAATGCCCTAATCGCCGCTGCCACCACCACCACAAGAAACAGGTTTCCCCTCCCTGAACAGTAGGGCCAGATAGTAGGGTACTGACCTCTGTTGCCTGGAGATCAGTTCTAATTCTGGGAAATCTCCAACTACCACATAGAGACTGGCAACCCTAATTAGTCCCCAGGTTCTGAAGAGGCAGGTAGCAGGGAGGCTGGTTCTTCAATGAGTGACAGGAACGCCCATTGGAAACCACGTGGGAGGCCAGAAGGCCGATTGGAAGCGAGGGGAATGAAAAGTGCCCACAAACTTGCGGCGGCTCCACTTGAACATATCACTGCATCTCTACAATGCGAGAACGCAGGTTGGACCTTGACAGCCATGCCCCAGTCCTGGGATGATGCCCCTCCCCAGCATGGACTGACAGCTCCTCCCTACACCAGATTTCGCAAGTCTATCCCTGCTTCTGCAAACGGCGAAAAGGAGGGGGATGCTCAGTAACTACACATTCCCCCCTCCCCCGGCAGCAACTTCTCACATGCAGCGACCATCTTCCTGGCTTATCAGATGCCCGCAGCTCAGACTATCAGAGAATGAAACTCCTCAGTCCCCCTCCCCACCGGCAGACATTCATGGGCCACCCTCCAATTCCTACCCCACTGCCTGAACCTACATTGAGGAGAGGAAGGGAGCAGGGAGGCTGGACAGGGCACCACTTGAAACATTTGTAGGGATGTGTGAGAGGACATTCTGACAGGGAGTTGAGGGGGCGGCTACTGGCAATGTCAGGCAAGCATGTAAACACAGCAGTTTGTTGTTTTTCAACATGTTTTATTAAACTGGAAAAAGTGCCAATGTCCCTTGGCTGGAAAGAGAGCCAAGGCAATTTGCGCAGCCCTCATTCTGTGCTCCCAGGGGCGAGGCTAACATGTAGACTGCCTTGGGAAACTGCTCCCTGGGCTGGATCTGAATGGCACTCGGGGAGGATTACCGGGGGGGGGGGGGAGGATGTGAAGCAGACAGGTTCTGTCATCTCCCAGATGAGTCAAAATGTGCCTGCAAGGGAAAGAGACACATTTGCTGCAAGTAACCCAGCCCAGTTCATGTACAAGTCCGAGCCCACACTCCAACATCTGGGAAGATGCACATAGTAGAGAGCAGCAGTGGCAACCCCGCAGGTGCAGCTAGTAACCAGATGATGCACGACCCTCTGGCGAGGAAGTGTTCTGCCTTAGGGTGATTTTACCTTTAAGGGAGAAAGTCAACAAGTAGTTACAACACCCGGTCAAGAGTAATTTTCTGGGCAACTGCCTCTGGGGCAGGCAGGGCCTGCCGTCACCCTCCCCTCCCCCACTGAGCCTCACCTAAAGAGGCTAGCTGTCAGGTGAGTTCAGGTGATGGGGCAGCCGGCACAAATCAGCGAGCTGGGTTAGCTGCCACCCCATCTCCTTCTTACCTGTAAGTGCTCCCTCGCTCCTGAACTGGAACTTCAGTCAGATAACCTGCAAGGAGACTTGAGTGATTATTGTTAGTTAGCCAGACAGTCTAGACTTTGCCCTTCTTCCCTTGAGCAAGTGCAAAGTTCTCCCAGTTTTCCCACTAAGTCCCCTCTAGTGCAGTCTCTCGCCTCGTGCACAAAGTTCCCATGGCAGAAGGCTGACAGGCAGAGCCTTCAGCCATGTGCTCACCTACCTGAGGTCATGAGCAGCGCAGCTGTACGTTTTGTAGAGTGCATGAGCAGGTGATTGGAAGCAGGGAGGGAGGCTCGCCCACCCTGGAAGTGCACATGGATTGGCTCCAAGGTAGTTCCCATCCTATGCTCCTTTGGGCCTCAGGGGTGAGACTGGGCGCTGGGAAAGGGGCCTAAGTTTTCCCCGTTCAATGGGCACCTATGGGCTATGCCTCATTTTTCGTGGCATAACTTTCCGCCACTGCAGGGGGCATTCCTGGAGTGGCTTTGGAAGTGGACTAACTCATGCCCTGCCCCCCACCCCGCCCCTCCCATGCCAGCATGAGGACTTGCACCTTACATGCACCTCAGCCTGGCCGCCAAGTGTGCCCACCAGCAGCAACCCATCCGCAGTAGTGTGCCTTGGGTGGGCGCCAGCGGAGAGGGGTTTACATCAACATAAGAGCCATTTATGCCTGTGCAAGCCTCAGTTCTCTCCCCATGCACTTCCCACCCCCCTCTTAGGATTGAGCTGAAAGGGTCAAACTGCACGAGACAAAATACACTTAGATTACACTCAAATTACAAAATACACTCGAATTACCCGTGTAACTCGAGTGTATTTTGTATCATGTGGTGAGACCCTACAGAGGAAGGCAATGGCAAACCACCTCTGCTTCTCACTTGCCTTGAAAGCCTCTTGTTGGTGTCTCCAAAAGTAAGTTGTGACTTGACACACATACGCATGCACACAGGTAACAGGTCCATTTCAGAAAGCATTATACTCATCGGAAGCTTGGGTTTTATCTCTGTACCATCCTTATTGGGAAGTCAAGCCAGCATAGTGCCTGATGTGGCTTGCAGTTCTGATGTGATTATATTCCATATTATCTGGCAGACCCACATGAGAAGTGGATTTTAATCCATCAATTCCTTGTTTTTTAGTCAAAGGCCATAACAATTAGGAAAACTGACATGGTTACGTAGGAAAAAAACCGGAAGAATACAAATCGACCAGCAACTAATTAAGGAAAACATGACAATCATCAGCTCTGTGAGCAAAAATGTCAGTTTTAATAAATTGATGCCTAATTTTATCTGCTGGCACACAAAACAAAGCTTTCCTAGAAATGAACTTATCTTTTGATGAGATGAATAACCTATGGGGAACACTCCAAAACTCAATTTCTTAAGAGCAGTGGCAACAGCTTTCTCTACAAGATAGGTACAGAAATACTTAAAGTGAATGAAGCTGATCTTCAATCCAGAATCTGCAAAACATAAAACTTCTTCAGGGTATGTCCTGTTCCTCATGGTTTCCTTCTAAGACCATAATATGGTATGATGCCTAAGGGCACTAATATACTTCATAAAGCAGACAATGGGAACATTTGAAACAACAAAAATATGGCACAGAATTGCCCCCAATAGTTGCTAGATGAGAGATTCTGTATTTATTCTGAACTCTTGCAAAAACTTCAGAAATTCAGATGTATCCAATAATGAGTCAAAACTCTCATCATGAAACTCAATTGGCATAGCTCAGGTTCTATCCAGGCACTGCCCAGACCCAGACCTGCAGAGATTTATTGAGGTGATTGTATCATCATGTTGCTCAAACATGGGAGTTCAATTCCAGTATACAGCCAAAATATATTTTTGGTGTATTCAAAGAAGATTGTTACAAATCACCTTGAGTTACATTGATCAATGTAAAGCAGCTTGATCCAAATATTAAGAATTACACACAGCATGCTTCTAAAAATGCCAACCTCTGCTCCAGAGCTGTCTTGACCCTTTAATTTTCTACGTAAGTTTTGCTTAATCCTGAAGGTCCCCTCTTCTTGAACCTTTTAAACCATGGGCTCAAAAATAATCAGGAGAGTCTTTGACTTTCAGCCTCACTGATCAAACCTTGCCCAACCAAATGCTCTATTATTCCATACTTTTCCAAGGTGCTCAGGGTAGAATGCACACTTTTCGTTAACCTGGTCTTCACAACAACTCAGTAATTAAGGATAAGCTGTGAGAAAATGACTGTCCCAAGGGCACCCAATATACTGCATATTAGAGTGGGAATTTAAACCTCAGTCTCTTTAGTTTTAGTCTAACTATACCACATTGCCTCCTTTTGTTCATTAATCTGTGGATTAAAGCTTTCATTCCAGTGATCTTGGGAATCCATACACTCCTTCATCCTTCCATAACCAGCAGAATTGAATTACATTACTGGTGAATAGAAGAAAAAATACCCAGTTTGAATAGTTGGTTTTCTTTGCATACTTTCTTATTATTCTCAGGGGCTTGATGGAAGAGTGCATTGAAAAGTTATAAAGCAACTATTTAAATTTGAATCATACTGTTCACATTTTTATTGCAAAAAGGAAAGGATTTCAAAGAAAACAGAGCATGAGGCCAGCACCATATATTTAACTTGCTTTGAACCGCTCTAGTGCACAGCTCAGTCTCTGAGTAATTAAACATTAGGTGTACCCTGGAATACTAGTTAACACCAATGTATCATTCTTTGTCAATTCTTTTTTGCAAACACAAACAGAGATGCTCCCTGGAGTTTTAATGAATCTAAGTGCAGAACCCCTTATGATCACTGTGAAAACACATACTGTGCATGGCAACCTAAAGAAAAGAATAGAGGGATATGGGAGGATGCAGTTTACGCTTCACCATGTACACTGCTGGGAAAAAGAAACAGGGATATAAAAAGAATGAGAATGGAAGCGTTACTAAGGAGTCGCAAAAGTTCATATTGTGCTTCTCTATAATATTGGAGAGGAACAGGATGCTGTTTGAAGGCATATGGGATACACTGAGATGGAAGAGAAATCAATACTAAAAGGGGAATTGATACATTAACTTGTAGGCACAGAGTAATAGGCAATTTGCCCCCCACCAGGTGGAATGAAGAGGCAGAAGCAAGTGCTGGGTACTAAGGGCCATTTATTTGACAACAGCATAACATTGAACGTAATATGGCAAAGGCCTAACTAGCGGTACAGATCAGTGCCTGGAGTCACCCCTGGACCTTCGTCCTGACCTGTCTGGGCAAGACGCTCTGCCCCAGGCACGAGCCATCCAAGGTATGGCTGGGACCTGGCTGGCCAGGCATATGGAACCTACACAAAGCCTAACAATTCCCCTGCCATCAAACATGAGGGGCTGTACTTGTACAGGAGGTTGCATGCAGCAGTCATCTCTCTCAGTTGGCAGCCGTCAAACTACACCAGTGATCCTGACAGAACCCAATTCTCCCTCAAATAGGGATGTGCCAAGGGTGCTCACCGGCCTGCTGATTTCTCTCAAACCCTATCCTGCCACCACCAGGACCAAGCCTCTGCTTAGGCCCTTGTGCCCCACAGGAGGTGTACCACCAACCTAAGCCCTTGCCACAAATTAGCAAGAAAGATGCCATTACCCTTCACTGATAGGTGAATCCCATACCCTCAGTAAAGATCAGCAAATTTGGCCCAAATTTGCAGATGGAGAAGATAAATCCCTAAAGCCCCTTCCATAGCTCTAAATAGGGCTCTGTTGGCCTTCTGCCTAGCCCTTTCTATACCTTTGTAGTGCCAGGCTTCCCATCACATCTGATATGGAAACATTGCAGACCACAACATTAGTACTCCTGGCCAGCATTGACTGATCAATTGTAGATCTGCCTGTACTTGAACAGAGAGACCTCTGCCTTGTGTTAGGCCAAGGTCATTATGACCTTGGCGGATGACTAACACATGGGGGGAGGACTAGTCCTCCCCTGTCCTTTCACGGTGGCCTGTTTGCTTAAGCCCAGCTGCAACCCAACCAGTGTCATTTTGGCCTGGTGGGCTGCCCAGAACACCATGCTGTGCCCACAGATGAGAAGCCTCAGCCTCTTATGGTGGAACACAGCTCCTGTAAGAAAACAAATCAAGATAAACTTCAATGATCCAGAAGGGGGTGCACGTAAGTACAGTAAGTGGAGGTCTGCCACCTGCCCACTCTCTGAATGGGTAGCCCATGGCAGCTGCAGTGGAAGCTGCCCCAATCCAAAATGAGTGGGTGCCAAATTTAACACACGATAACCCTAATCTGGATAGTGCCTGCTCTGTCACCTCCCAGAACTGGTATTTTGTGAGGAGTTTTTTATCACTATGGCAAAAAACACCTCATTTTCATCACTCTGGGCTCCAGACAGAGCTTAGCCCCCATAGGACAGCTAGAGAAATGGGTTTCATGTCATCCTGACGAGGCCTGGCCTCCCGGGACCAACCCTCCAGCATCTTCCTAATTCTAAATTTTCCAATGGCTTCACTAAGGTGACTCCTAAGCTGACCCCAATAGACTTTACTGTTAAGCCCTTACCTCTCCTGTCGACACAGAACTGCATCAGGTGTTCCACAGGAACCAGCCATACCTGCTGCAGTCCTGCCTCCTGCCTAAACTCAACAAACTGGCAAACTGACCAGTCGTAAGGCATCTGAGTATTGGATGCCATAGCACTGTATGCTTATGTCTTCCAGGATCCCACAGCTCCTGAGGCATCTGAACCAGCTGGGAGTTAGCCTTGGGGGCAAACTGCTGGAAATGCTCCATCTGCAGGTGAGACTGGGCATCTGCCACACCATTGGCAAACCAAGCGACATACCTGGCCATGAACAAAGTGTTCAGTTGCAAGCTACGGAGTCTAAACGACCTGATTAGTCTCATCACTGGATGATAGGGAGTTCATAATGTGTACCGCTGCCTGGTTATAATGCCAGAAATGAACCGTGTGATTGGCCAGGTTCTTGCCCCACAGGTAAACAGCCACTAGAATCAGGAATAACTCTAAGAAGGTGAAGTCTCAGTTGAGACCACCCTCCATCCAGTCAGAGGGCTACTGTTCAGCACCCTAATGGCCCTGATAATATGCACCAAAACAAGTGGACCCAGAGGTGTCAGTGGAAATTTGGAATTCAGCTTCCAATAGCAAGTTATCCCTCCAAAAGGTCACCCCGTTGAAGGAGTTGAGAAACTCTTCCCACATGTCTAAGTTCTACCCCAATACTCTTGTTAATCCTCTTTCTATGGTGGGGCAGGTGAAGGGTTCCCATGGCATCACACCGGCAATGCAAAAATGCCCTCCCTAGTGCCACCACCTGGCATGTGAAATTTAAGTGCCCCATCAGCTGCTGGAGCTCTAACAGGGAGGCCTTGTTCCTACCCCTGACAGAGGCTAAGCAGGCCCATAAGTACATCAGCTTATCAGGCGGTAAATGAGATGTTTGCCACACTGTGTCCAGCTCTATGCCCAGAAACATTAGGACTGGAGCTGAGCCCTCTCTCTTTTCATGGACCAGAGGGACCCCCCCGGTCCCGTGTTAAGCTTACAAAACCAGCCAGGAGCCTGGCACATTGTATGACTAACAATATACTGGATTGGCAGTGCAATCCTAAACAGCAGGGTGGAAACCGCATAGGGAGAGAACTAAGCCTTGCATGGGCATAAATGGCACTTACATTGATGTAAAGCCCTCTCCGCAGGCGCCCACCCACAGTGCATTGCCGTATATGGGTTGCCGCCGGTGGGCACACTTGGCGGCTGGGCGGAGGTGCAAGTATAGCGCAAGTCCCCATGCCGGTGTGGGAGTGGGTGTGGCAGGGGGTGAGGTGCGAGTTAGTCCACTTCCAAAGCCACTCCAGCCCTGGGAACGCCCCACCCCCAGCAGTAGAAAGTTATGCCAGGAAAAAAGAAGGCTTAGCCGATAGGCGCCCATTGAAAGGGAAAACTCAAGCTCCTCTCTCGCTGCTCAGCCCCACCCCCACGGCCTGAAGGAGCATAGGATGGAAACTACCACGGGGCCAATCCACTTCCGCTTCTGGGGTGGGTGAGCCCCCATCCCCGCACCCAACTACAGGATATTTTCAATTGGCTCCCTTATACAGCTTCCAGTTCTTCAGTATAGCTGTGTGGGTGTTTCAGCCTACACTAGTGACTGTTACTCATGTGGCTGGACAGAAATCAGCATGCAGCACAAACTGTCTTGTCATTAGCTTCATGTAGTAAATGCTAAACCACTATTTCCACTGTAGTTTAGCATTTAGATTTGTGTAAGTAGTAATGATGCCATTGTCATACACCAGGACCTGGATTAAGTTCCTACAGAAGATGGGAAATCAATTCAGTTATTCCATGAACAAGCAGAAAGATAGGATTTGGGTACTAATGGTTTTCCAGATTAAGAGTTTGCTCATTTGTTGCTTCAGATCCCTGCATTATATCGTACTCCCATATTGCATCCTCAGATTCTCATGGTGTATTAGCAAACTTCTATGAGGGAACCCCTCAAATTGAATATTTCAAGAAAATTTAATATGTTCTCTCCCCCATTCTTCGAACAAAGCTAAAGCTTTCTGTGTCTCCTATTGCTCTCCATCAGCAACTGCCACCTTCTTGCAAACTATGAAAAACAGGTAAACAGAAGAAATTAGGAAAAGACAGTGCTCTTATCCTCATGTTACTAACTGATAAAACTATTTTTGAAAAATACTAATTTAAAATACTAATGAAAATTAAAAAAATGAGTCATGCTGTAAGCCTTTGACGCAACCCAACGTATTGCAGTAATTAAAAGAAACAGAACATAAAGCCCAGGCATAGCTTAAACATTTGGAGGCTACAGATGCCATTGTAGAGTATATGCAGCTTTATAAATCACTTGTATACACAGTGTGAAATGCCTGTGGTTTTAAATGCTACCATTGAAAGACAGTTAATGGTAGTGATGCTGCTTGAATGCCTTCACAGCACTTTCCAAGCCTGTTTCCTCCCCAACATCAAGCTTGCCTTCTGTCACTGCCATAGCATCTCAGACGAACAAATATAAGAATTTACTGCCTTTGAAATAGCAGTAATCACCTGGTAAATATAGTGAGACATATTTGTCTTGTTAATATCACTTGTATCTGCCAACTGTAGTTCCCCAGGGCATAACAATTAAGTCTGCCAGCACTTCACAAGCTTATCCCAGGAAAAGCATGGCATATGGATCTGAGCGTCGGAATCTTTCCACGTGACTTGGTTGGAATCATGGATTTCCCATTTATTATCTCCTTTTTTAAAAAAAAGAAAGAAAAAGACTTAAGAGTAGCACATCCTCTGGCTGAAGGGTTCTCTCAGGAGAGCAATGAAGTCTCACTTTAATAGGATGTATTTCTTTTCCTTGAGTATATTTATAGATGCTATGACATCATAATACTGGGAAATGAAATATTTATATGTTTTCTGTACAAGATTCACTTGCACAAGGCTATTACAGTAAATGAGGGATTAAAAAGCAGCATATCAACAAGTGCTATATCCTATGAACAATAAGCCACGCACAGCAATGGTGTCTTTTGGGACAGGCATCAGCCAAAGATTTTGCCATACTTAATATAGGAAGAAGCTAATACACCTTTGGATTATTAAATACTCAGAAAGAAGGGGGGCGGGGATACAGCATGAAAAAATTTACCAGGAAGGAGCTCAGAACCTTGATACCTGCTATGCTAATCGTTCTTCAAATGTGCCCTTTAATTTCTCTCCTAACATTTCTCGTATTGTTTCACAAGATAATTGATAGTCATGACATCCAGTGTGAGATTGCCCTATTATTACTGCTTGTAAATCCTGGTGATTTGGGGGAAAATGTTTGTTTCCCCATGCATGTAATAAAGCTGATGTCACATCCCGCAATCTACGCTAATGCTACATATATTCAACAGAGAGCAGCAGTTAAAACTCAAGAGATGGACTGAGAGAATAATTCACTTTGGTCTGAAATCAAGTTTTGATGAAATTGTGATTAATATTTATGTTTACTGCCATTTAAACCTAAAGAGATGTGTTCATATCAGACTCTAAGCATTCTGGAATCGCATTATACTTTAGCTGCAGAGAAACAAGCTGTTTTGGATGTAAAGCTCTGTAGTTTTTGCAGCAGTGTTGATTGTTTCCTTTGAAAATGCTTTCCCATCTTCTTTCCAGATGTTCCCAAAGCAAGTGCCGGGTGTTGTGGATAAATGAAAAGCAAACAGTTGCCAGGGTAAAATGGCTGTTTTATTCACAGCCACATTGCTTTAATATATTTGTTTGATGACTAGAAAAAAGCAGCAATTTGTTTCTGGCCTCTTTACAGTCCTCCAAAAATTGAACAAACATAGATAATGTTACAGTCAATGTCCAAAGTTTGGTACAAATCACATTCACATGTGAATGCTGACAGCCCTAGAAAACATTTGTTAATGCCTTGAATTATTCCCTCAGATTCTGGTCATTTGAGAAGTTACTGATGATCACTGGTATATACATGAGTTCTCGAGCTACAAAACCAGGAACTAAAAGAAACAATGTGGTTGAAGAGTGTGGGACAAACCTTCCATAGAGCATAGGAACAGGAGGGACAAGTGCACAATTCTACTAAAAAGGAAATGCACAGGCAAGAAAGGTGTGGAGGACTACGTGCATGGTAGGGAAAGGAGCCACCCAGCATAGGATTTCTAGATATTAGCTTCTGCTGTCATAGCACAAGTGACTGAACATCATTGAATGGGAGAGAAGAGCCAAGAAAGAGCTAGATTTCATATATTGATTCAAACCAACGAATTTCTTGGCTGCAGGGTTCTGGTAGATATTATTTCTCAAATATCATTCATTACTTAATAAAAGCTCTAAAAAGATTGCCTAAATACTTTGGAAAATAGTCAGGACACATTCGGCACAATCACTCATGAGAAAGCAAAGGGATAATTGCTGACAGGAAGAATAAGAGGTGCCAACCAGATAGGTTGCAGAAAATTAACAAGCGGGGCAACTATGGGGTCAGCATAATTTTCGTAATGAGATCTTTCCTAGTGTGGAAATAGGAAAAAGATACAGCAATTGTCCAGAATTAAACAGGACCTGATCCAGTTAAGGGTTTACATTAAACCAAATTAAAATAAAACTTTCATTACTTTAGCAATGAGACTCAATTATGCAGTCAATAATCAAAACTTTAAATTTGGTGGGGGAGGATTACAAAGATGTATGTGGTGCAACACATCTGAAAGGGCTACTTTTGTAGTACGCAGCTTTGCTCATTTTCTTGAGTCATCTAGAACTTTTTGTTAGACAACTTTCCACTGTACATCAAATTCTGGTTTAACTTGCATATGCTCCTCTGTGGAGAGCTGATGGGTGGGTTGGGATGATTTGTGATGGAGAGGGAGGCTGGGAGACTAAGATTTTTTGGTTTCAGGAAATATGGTTCATTTTTTTAAAAAAGTATGGCAATGATAGGAAAGGAGGGGAAAAAACTTAAAATGGCCCCTGTAATCCATTTATTATAAAGTAGTGTTTATGTACTTTAGAGAAATTAATCTGGAATAAGTGGTTTTAGAATTTCCCACTGACAGGTAAAAACATTTCCTTCTCTTTGGCACCCACTCAAATAATTAAGAAGTAGTCCTAATGATTAATTACCACCTTTTTATTATGAAAATCTGGCATGCTACAAATATCAAATCATTCTATAATTTCCAGAAATAACTAATTGTGTTGATTGGCCAGATTGTTTGCTGGCTTTTGGAGACAGATTTTAGTCACATTTAGTAGTAAGCATTTCTGATTGTCAAAATTGGAAAAAAAACACCTGCCCAACCACCTGGGAAAAAAATTCCAGCTCAATACAATTTGTACAACACAGAATAATTCCAAACATTTATAACATCAGAAGATTCCTGGAGAGATGGCATGCAACAACTCTAAATAAATAATATACACAATAGTCTGTCAGCAATGCCCTCCCTCTTGATACCTAGAACAAACAGGATAGTCTTTATGCAAAAAAAAATACGTGGACACAAATTCAGCATCAAAAGTGGTTACATTCAGAAATCTCTGGCAGAACAATTCAGTCTACTGAGGTATTCCAACACTAGAGTGATGTGAAAATCAGTGTTCTTAAAGAAAGTAAATTCAAAGAGGAATTCTAATGAGAAATTGTTGAATCATAATTTACCAATAGCTTAATGATATTAATCAGAAATTTAACAAACGGCCACCTTTCTTTGCCTCTACTGGCGTAAAATGGTTTAACATAGCTGTGTTATCACCAGTCACAATTGTTGTGAAGATGGTGCATTGACTCTTATTCAGAGGGCTCTGCATCCTACTCTCACGCTTTTTCCACAGGTGTTCTCAACCTACTTAGGTCTGCCAGGCCTGCACCTAGCAATAGTGGGAGCTTTTGGCATGGGGCACAAGAATAGGGACTATCACAAAATGTGGCAGTATCACTTCTGGGTGAAGACTTGAAAGTGACATCTCCATGTAGTGTGACATTGTCCCCCACCCCATTCCCTTCCCTCTCCATTGAGCAAGGGCAGAGGATGGGGAGAGCAGGTAGAAGTTTGCTGGCTATTAATGGGTAAAGGGCAACCCTACTCCCACCCTATCTGAATGAGGTGGGATTACCTTTGTTCCAGATGACTCTGATCAGGCCTGATTCAGACATAGGTGTGCACTTATGAATAGAGATGGGCACAAAGAGCAATACGAACAAAAAAAAGCCACAAACAGCCCAATCTGCTGTTCGCGAACAAGCTGTTCATGAGGCCCCATTCTAAACAAACAGATGGTCATTGCAAGCCTCATTTGTTGCTGTTCGTTGCTGTTTGTCAAGCCAGAGAGTCTGGCACCTGCAATCAATTCCCTTGGCAACTTAGGCAGGGATTGTCTGAACTCTGTCTGAACTCCTGCTGTTGCCTTGGAAACCCCAATCTAAGCCCAATTTAGCTTGATAGGCAGGTCTTCCTTTCAAGTTTGGAGCTCCAAATTTGTTACAAGGGAGCTAAGAGAAGGGGGGAGGGGGGCTCTCAGCTCTGACTTTGCAGACAGTGGAGAGACAGTTGCTGTTGGCATTTTGATAGAGAGTATTGGAGCTTTAATTTTCTTTGTGTGTGGTGGGATAGGGATCTACCTCTTCAAGTTCCAGAGCTGCTGCCAGGCTCTGGGCCAAGCTATTATTTATTATTGGTACCTTTCCTGGTGCCTGCTCAGGTCAGGTTTCTGGGAGTGGTGCAGTAGGGATCTTGACTTGGATGATGGCTGGAGGAGAGCCTGCTGGCCCCGACGAACAGCCAACTATGAACATGTTCATGAACAGGGCCATATTCGTGTTTGTTCGTGAGTCCCTGTTCGTGCAACAAACAATGAACATCATGTATTGTCGAAGGCTTTCACGACAGGAGAACGATGGTTGTTGTGGGTTTTCCGGGCTGTATTGCCGTGGTCTTGGCATTGTAGTTCCTGACGTTTCGCCAGCAGCTGTGGCTGGCATCTTCAGAGGTGTAGCACCAAAAGACAGAGATCTCTCAGTGTCACAGTGTCACTCTCTGTGTCACTCTCTGTGACACTGAGAGATCTCTGTCTTTTGGTGCTACACCTCTGAAGATGCCAGCCACAGCTGCTGGCGAAACGTCAGGAACTACAATGCCAAGACCACAGCAATACAGCCCGGAAAACCCACAACAACCAATGAACATCATGTTAGTTTTTTTTTCTGTTTGTGCTCATCTCTACTTGTGACCACCCCCCCACACACACACACAAAAGCACTGAGACTACTCTAGTTCTATCTACAGCCTCTTGGGTCTTCTAAATGCTTCCAAGAATGTTGGAAGAGCTTTCTCTGATTCTACCCTGGAGAATTTCTCTTTTACATTGAATATTGTGAACAGAGGAAAGGCTACCCCAAAGTGGTAAAGGCAGACGCAATGGTCTTAGGAAGGTCTTGTCTTTTCTCTGACCTCTTCAGCTAGAAACACTAACATGCCTATTGCTAGATATTCAGCTAAGGAAAACTACAACTGCTTAACAATGAACAGTCAGTTCTCCAGCATCACTGGCGTCCCCATGCCTGAAGATCCCTTATGCCTTCCAAGGAAGATGCACCCATGGTTTTAGAAGCATCACTTTAGAAGGAAGTACATCCCTCTGTATGATGCTAATGACTGTCATGAATATACCAGTTAGATTTCTAAAAATAATTAGTTGAACAATGATGTAACTAATTTATTGCAAATGAATGATATATGAAATTTAAACCGTTTATTTCATGAACAGATAATGATTTATTCTTCTTTCAGCAATAAAAGGGGGGAAGTGATGACATTTCCTCTCACTACAGATTTTTGAGCATGGTAGGAATGTATAAGTTTTTTTTTTTCTGTGTCCCAGAAGATTTTGCTGACTCCATTCTGAGGACAGAATACAACAAAGTCCTTTACATGACCAATAGATAGGAAGGATAACATGAAGAGAGGAGCCATTGCTTCACAACTGCCCTTTTTTACTTAGTTCTGTGATTCAAAGGCAAGAGAAGGAGAGGACTCCTTTGTTGGGTTATTTATCTTGAGTTCAGTATAGTTTTAAACTTAAATGTTCAAACTCAGCTTTTAGTCTTGTGCCATTTTGTAATACAGTAATTTCCTCACTCCACCCCATGAAGCCTTTTTAATATGACTCACTTAGACTGCCTGTGTTTTTTTTTTAATTTACGTGCAGCACCTATCATATATTAGGTACTTTATCGTATATTAGGTACTTTAATAAATGATGATTCCTTGAGTAGGTAGATCAGGAAAGCCTTTGGAGTTATCCTGTTTCACTTTTTCAGGTGCTACTTAGTAGAGAAGTGCTCCAAGAAAAAAAATGTTGTAATTTCAGATCTAGGATTCGAGGAGAGGATTTACTGTGATTGTGGATTTTCTGGTTCAGGATGCAAATCCACGTCTTTTTTGAGTTCTAGAGTTTCTGGCACATTACTTTCAATGGGGAATGTATTCAAGGGTCTTGCGCTATGCAGACGCAGGCAATGGCTGAGAGCTGCTGTAGCATAGTGGTTAAGTGGCTGGGCTGTGAGCCAGCACTCTTCTGGTTCTACTCCCATTACTGGCATAAACTCTGCAGGTGGCTTTGAGAAAGCCACTCATCTCAGCCCCAGCTCCCCAGCTGTATTGTCAGGATAATAACAACACTGACTTGGTTAACCACTCTGGGTGTGGCACTAATCTGTCCAGAAGAGCAGTATATAAGCACACAGTTGTTGTTGCTGATGTTGTTATTAAAAATCTGTGTTAGTTTCTAGCCTTGAAAACCCCAGCAGGGCTTGCCATAAGCCAGCTGTGACTTAACAACACTTTCTACCACATAGTATGTTATAATTTTGGGTCTGGAATTTTTATTGTGATTGCATATTTTCAAGTAGTACTTTACTGGTTCAGGATTCAAATACATGTGCTTTTTGGGGCTCCAGGGTTTGGGGACTATTACTTTCAATAGGGAATTACATTTCAATAGGGAATGTCCTCAAGGGTCTGGAGCAGCTGCTATAAAGATAATGGCACTGAATTTGCACAGAACATATTCCTCCCTGTAAGGACTCTCCCCTCCCACCACAAGCATTTTGAATCCAGGCTTCAGTTTCATAGACCCCTGAAGTAGGTGCCTCTCTGCACAGGGGCACTTCTCTCTACTGGTTCCTATGGGGTGGGGGGTGGGGGATGAAGTGGTTGTCTAGCAAGAGAGCACTGGCCAGCCACCAATATTTTTTTTTAAAAAGCTGTCTGCATTTATTTATTTCCCTAGTCTTACAGTGACTGAATGACAATTTTTTTTAAAAAAAATTTACCTTCCCATTGAAAACTCTGTGTTTGCCATCCTTCATTACTGTGGTCTGCTGTTTGTTTCCTTCCACAGAGTGTGGAAGGAGTAAGGGAAGACAGACAAAGTTTGCATTGTTCAGGAAAGACGGCAACCCCCAGCCACGGCGCAGCCATTAAGGCTGGGTGCCTCTTTTGCTGCCCTGGAAGGAGAGAGTGCAGAGCTCCCCCTCCAGGACCTAAGGGGTGGGCAGAGCTTGCGTGTTTAGGTGCGCTCCGCCCGTTCTTCCCCCTCAGTCAGCGCCTCGAGCTCAGAGCAGCAAGAGTCTTTCTGCGGAGCTCCGAGCTTCGAGGCTGGTGGGCTTGCAGCAGCAGCGCTTTGGGGCTCCCCTAGCAGCACCGAGAGCGGCAGGCGGAGCGGAGTGGCACAGAGGATTCCCCTGAGGTGCTCTCGGCTTGCCGCTTGAGCGGCTGGGTTTGGCGGCGTTTGGCTTCGCAGCGGTGTCTCCGCTCGCGGGAGCCTTTCTAGAGGGGCCTTTTCGTGTGGTCCATAGCACGACACCTCCCCCCTCACCCTGGGGAAGTTGTTTGGCACGCCGTCGATTTCGGCGCGCCTTTCTGGGCCTTTGTCCACCAAGCAGTTGGAGGGGGACTTCCTTGAATCAATCCCCCCCTCCCCTTTCCCCCGGTGGAATTTATCATCGGTGCATCTGCCTGTTAGGGGCTTAATTTGGCGGCCTTTTTTCCTTACCAACGGCTGGGGGGGAGGTCTCTTCTAGCCCGGTGGCCATTTTGTTTTAAGGCCAGCCTGGCCGGTGGTGGCCATTTTCTACGGAAGGGGGCTTTGGTGTGGGGCTGGCTTTGGCCTGCAACGGTTGCCAGTGGCCACACGATTGGTCATTTATATACAATTATTGCACACTATTTGCATTAAGTGTGTATTATAGAAAGAAAGAGGAAAAGGAAGTATAAGTAATAATTGGCTGTACAGCTTGCTGCCCTAATAAAGGTAATACATACTAAAGAAAGAAAGGAGAATTGTAGTGATGCCGCCTAAAAAAGGCGTGGACACCTCTAAGGGGAAGCAGCCCGCGAAGCGGCCTCCTGCTAAACGGGCTGCTCCGCCTGTTTTATCCTCCTCTGAGGACGAGGGGGAGGATGTTGCCCAGCAGGAGATTTTGGCTCGCATAGCAGCATTGGAGGGCGGTCAGGGCATTGCCCCTGCTTCCAGTGGAAGTTCAAAGAGGTCTAGATCCACTAGAGCATCATCTCGTTTGGCTTTTCAAGCAGAGGTTCTTAAACGTTTGTCTGTCCTTGAAGGTGTTGCCAATCAGGCGGGGGACGACGCCTGCAGAGTGGTGGAGCCTGGTGAGACTGACCTTCCTGGAGAGTCGGGGGCTGATGACCAAGTTGGGTCTCAGGTGGCCCTGCCGGTGGCGGTCGCGGTTGATAACACCATGGGAGATGGTAAGTCATCTTTGACACAACACACAACTGCCTGGCCTTGGGGTCAGTGTGGGCAGGCCTCATCCGCTGCCTCTGGTGCCCCACGGCCTTACCCTTCTTGTAGCTACTGGCCTGCTGTACCTGCTGGACAGCAAACACCTTTGGAGCCATACGGTAGGATAGGGTCGGGTCAGGCCGCGTCCCACTTCCCTGTAGGTGCGTGGCCACAATGGGGTTCGCCCAGCTGGCAGACTAGTGGTGCTGCCATGCCTAATGCTTCCCAGGCTATGCCCAATGCTCAGTAACTTATGGTGCCTTCTTCACAGGGCCTGGCTGGGCAGCCTAGCTGGTTCTCAGGTCCTGGTTTTCTCTGGCATGGTCAGCCTGATGTTCAGACCCCTTATGGGTCTGTGCCATTCAGAGCTTTACCCTTTGGTGATACTGCCTTACCGCTGGGGGACCATTTGACCCCATCCACTCGTGGTAAGATATTAAAAGGAGAGTACATCGACGTCTTTGCCCTTCTCTTCAGGGAACTGTAGAAGAAGGACAAGGAAGACTTAGATGACAGGGAGAAAGAAAGATTGAAGCGTAGACGGGTGGATAGGACGTGGTTTAATTGGCTGCCGGGGTTCCTTATATATGCTGGTGTCCTGGCTAGGGCACAGCCTTGGAGGGCAGCCTCGCTTATCCAATACATGGATATAATTTACAAAGGCTATTCGGACTTCAGTGGTGCTGCATGGTTGCAGTAAGATGAGGAGTTCCGAATGCGGGCTGCCATGAACCCCAATATCCCTTGGGACCAGATACACCAGCAATTATGGTTGCAGGTGATGTCACCAGCAAAGCCTAACTTGGGGGATAGATCTGATAGTGGACACCTGGTCCACAAGGCATCGACTTCTTCTGGCACCCGCGCCTCCGCGGGGCAGTCGGTTCAGACACGGCTGCTTTGCTGGGAGTTTGCCTCACAGGGTGTCTGTGCCAGGAAGTCTTGCCCCTATAAGCACGAATGCCCCATGTGCGCTGGGCCCCATGCCTTTACAGCCTGTGAGAGTATCGCCTGATATACCACCTCTCTTATCCAAAAGGGGCATCAGTGAATGATGCCATCCCCGATCATCTGTGCACGGTCTGCTACACGTCTTTTAACCAGGCTGTGCGGGTTGTCAGATGTGGCGTTGGGGCGGAGATAGCCAAATGTGACATTAAGTCGGCATTTCGTCTTCTCCCCGTGCACCCTGACGATTTCGAGCTGCTGGGTTTTGCCTTTGAGGGCCAGTATTACATGGATCGGGCTCTGCCTATGGGTTGTTCGATCTCATGTGTGGCCTTTGAATGCTTTAGCTCATTCCTTGAATGGGCATTGCATCAGCAGACGGGTTGTGGTGATACCAGCCATTATCTCGATGATTTTATTTTCGTTGGGAAGGCTGGCACTGGTCAGTGTGCGCGCTTGCTGAGAGGTTTTACTGAGCTTTCTCAGCGACTGGGTGTTCCTCTTGCAGAGGAGAAAACTGAGGTACCTGCGACAGTGCTAACCTATTTGGGGATTGAACTTGATACAGTCCAGCAAACCTTTGGGCTGCCAGAAGCGAAGGTGCTAGACCTTCGGGGACGTTTGGCCTCCTTTAGGGAAAAGCATAAGGTGTCTCTTCTTGACCTGCAGCAGTTGGTGGGGCACCTTAACTTCGCCTGCAAGGCTGTTGCCCTGGGGCGGGCCTTCCTTCGGCGTCTATGTGACGCCATGGCTTCCTTAAGGCTGCCATATCACAGGCTGCGCATATCTAGGGGCATCAGGGAGGATTTTGAGGTTTGAGAATCCTTTCTCAACTCGTTTAATGGGGTTACCTTTTGGAGGGAGGACCTACTACTTGAGGCCGAACTCCAGATCACTTCTGATGCCTCTGGGGCGACTGGCTTCGGGGTCTATTTTCAGGGGCACTGGTGCGCTGAAGAATGGCCAGCGGACTGGCATGATGGGGTTTTGGATAAGGATCTCACTTTTTTGGAGTTTTTTCCAATTCTGGTAGCGGTCTGGCTGTGGGGGAGTGAGTTGCCCAACCACACGGTGCACTTTTGGTGCGATAATTTGGCGGTGGTGCAGGTGATTAACTCCCTCACTTCCAGATTGCCCAGGGTAATGAGACTGGTTCGGCTGTTCACGCTTCGGTGCCTCCGATTGAACATTTTATTCCTGGCAAAACACGTTCCGGGGGTGAACAATGGGTTGGCAAACGCTTTGTCTCACCAACAGATGGAACGGTTTCGCCAGCTTGCTCCCGAAGCTGATCAGCAGCCCTCCAAGTTGCCAGTGGAGCTGTGGCACCTTGGGAAGTCGAGGTTCAGCGGGCTATTTTGTTAGCCATTGCCCCCAGCACCCGGAGGTCCTATGACCGTGCCGTTCAGCAATTTGCCACTTTTCGGCTCGGGGCTGGACTGCCCCAATTGTGGCCGATTCCAGTAGAGCACATACTGCAATTCTGTGTCGAACGTAGAGGTAAGGGTTGTGCTCCGAAGACAGGACAGCTGGCAGCCTTGGCATTTGTAAGCAAGGCTCGCGGTTGGCAGGATTTTACAGGGGACTTTAGAGTCTGCAAAATGTTAGAAGGATGGGTGCGGGAGCTGGGAGCTCCGGTGGATGATAGGGAGCCTATGTCCCCTGCCGTTCTCAAGGGGTTGGGGGCTACGTGGGCTAGTGTATGTCGTTCTGACTTTGAGGCCAAGCTCTTCCATGCAGCGGCTCTTGTGGCCTTCTTTGGTGCGCTGTGGGTAAGTGAGCTGGTGGTCCAGTCAGCTAGTGACAAGTCAAATCGGGCCTTGTTGGCCCGAGATGTTAAGTTGACAAGGGATATGGTAACTGTCACCATTAGGCGATCCAAGACAGATCAGATGCATAAGGGTTCGATGGTGCAGCTGGGCTCCTGTTCTGATATAGAGCTCTGTCCTGTGCTTGCGCTGAGAGCATATTTGGAGGTTCGTGGGGATGTCCCCGGGGTGTTGTTTCTCCACAGTGATGGGGCTTCCCTTACTCGTTATCAGTTCTGGGCCATTACTGCGCGGGCTCTCGCCAAGCTTGGTTTGGCCGGTTTTAAGTTTGGCACGCACTCTTTTAGGATTGGAGCGGCCTCGACGGCCGCTGCAATGGGTTATTCTGGTCAAGCTATCCAGAGGATAGGCCGATGGAGGTCTTTGGCTTACAAGTCCTATGTGCGCCCCCTGCCGGGGCCATTATAGTCTTCTAACTGTTGTCTTTTTGTAGGTGCTGTGGCGTGTCGAGGAAGGTGCTCTATCCTTATCTGTGGGCACAGCTTCGTCTTCTGGGCTGCCCACCAAGCTAAGAGGATGGCGTTCGGGTCCCAGCTTGGCCTGAGCCGGTGGGCTACGGTGGAGTGTCAGGGCTATCGGGGCTTACGTTGGCCTGGCCTGCTTCCACTGTTGTTTGAGGGGAGGTGTGCCCCTCCGCCTCGTATTCTCGTCATTCACCTGGGAGGTAATGACTTGGGCTTGGTGAAGGGCAAGGCCCTGTCACTGCAGGCACAGGCAGACTTGCAGTTGATAGGCAAGTGCTGGCTTGGTGTCCTAATTATGTGGTCCAATATACTTCCCAGGAGGGTTTGGCAGGAGGCCTTGGATTATAAGGCAATAGAGGGAGCACGTTATAAGGCCAATAAGGCTTTGCACAAGGCTTTGGAGATGGGGTTGGGGATTTATTTGCCCCACCCCGGTATAAGGGCTAATTTGCCAGACCTCTACCGAGGTGATGGAGTTCATCTTTCTTTTAAAGGCAACAACATATTTCTAGACGACTTGCAGCGGGGGTTGCTGGAGGCTTTACGCCACGTATGGGGCGTCGAGGCCTAAGCAGAGGCTTGACCTCATCGGTGGCAGGTTAGAGTTGGGATTTGAGAGCGGGCCGGTGAGTACCCTTGGCACATCCTCATTGGTAGGGAATTGGGGTCTGTCAGGAGCGGCTGCGGCCCTACGGCTCAGCTGCAAGGGCAGACTGCCTGGTGGGACCTCCCAGAAAAGTCCTTATCTCAGGCTGTACGGCTTGGGGTGTTTGGAGCTTTATGGGGGGAACCATTCACCTGGCCGGCCGGGCCCAAGCCATCTCCGTGGATGGCTCGCACCTGGGGCAGTGGGTCTCGCCCAGGCAGGTTCAAGGAGGAGGCCCCATAGTGACCACTGGCTTGACCTGTACCGCTAGTTAGCTCCCCTTGTTGCCCCTGTTAATGTTATGTTGTTGCTTTAATAAAGTAGCCCTTAGTACCCAAAACCTGTGTCTGCCTCTTTCTTCCGACTAGGGTAGCAATATTTAAGCAAGGAGTTTTGCAACACCTGAAAGATGAACAGATATGCATATGCTTTAGTCCACTGCTGGCTTTTGCTGTAATAAATAGAATTGTGCATTGTGCATTGTGTGCATATGCTTTTATGTTTGATAGCCCATGTCATCAGATGCTGCTGAAGAGATACCTTATTCAGAAAAAAAAATCCATAGATCTATTGTTATATCTGTATATGCCTATCAATATAATGGCGTGGGGTGGGGGGAGAGAAAAAGATAAAGACAATGTGAACAGTGGGCCATGAATCATAAAAAACAGCATTGGACAACTGGATCTTGGCTTGAAACTGAGCAAGTGCTACCACCATCTCTGCTTATCCAGTCTGCACCAAAATCCTGTGCCTTATCCCCTCTCACAATGTGACACACACACACAGAAACCCCAAAGTTTGACTAATTTGCTTAGCATTAAGACAGTCCATTTTCCATCCAACCTATGGCCACAGAAGCCAAAGAAAGGCTGGCTTTGGAAAATTTCCTTTGTCCTAAAATAATTCTGGGTATATGTCAATTAATCCTATCTATTGCATTACTAAAAATAAGATTCTGCGACCACTCAGGAATATGCTGAGGGACTTCTTAAGTAAATATAGTATTTTATTCACAATAATAAAAAAGAAGGAACACAAAACCCATCAAAGTTCCACCAACTTACTGTGATCTCTCCATAAAACCTGGTCTAGAACTACTCTAGATTCTAGTATCCACTATAATAAAATGGACTTCTGAATATTACAGTAGTCTAAGGATGCCAGGTGTTTGCAATGGTAGGCAATCTCCCAGCAATCTCTTCTGCTGCCAACTGATTGCCAGCTCATTGGTGGGAGAAGTCAGGCCTGAGAAATGGGAGAGTATACACTCTGCAGCACGCTGAAATGAGATCAGTTCCACTGTGACCCCAAAGTTACAGCATCGCACCAGAGCCAATTCTTTAGGAATCAACCCCAAACATAGTGGAAGTGACATTGTCATGGGGTAATGTAAGTCACTGGTGCCCTCCTTACACCTCCAACATCCACCAATTGCCAGGAGGGACCTGGCAACCTTTTAGGGTTGCCAGTCCCTCACTAGGGGTGGGGGATCCCCCACTTCAACCCTCCACCCCCTCCCCCGCTTACCTGCATGGTGGGGGAGGCACACACCTCCTTGGGGTGCGTTCCTGGGTGGCACAGGGTGCTCTTCACATGCCCAGGTGGCACAGGGTGCTCCCATGTATCGGGACTGAATCGGTCCAGATTGGGCCACTGCAAAGCACAGGAAGGCTCCCATGCACCGCAGTGGCCTGTTCTGGGCCGATTCACCCTGATCTGGGCAGATTTAGGCCTGGATCCACCCAGATTGGACCTCTGAGGAGTGTGGGAGAACTCCTGTGCACTGCAGTGGCCCGATTTGGGCCCAATCTTTCCCCCCAGAAGTGATGTCATCATGCAGGCCTGCCAGCTGTTGAAAGTAACATCATCATGCAGGCCTGGGAGCTGTTAAAGGACAAGAAGGCATGTAGGTGCTGTGTCCCCCACCTCCCGCTGGGAGGACAGGGAGACCTGGCAATCCTACATCCTATAGTAGCTTATCCAGTCAACAGACCAAGCTTAATTATTATTAACATAAACATCATTAAAAAGCTAAGACAAAGAAAGTTGTGTGCGTCACCCAGTGCAGCAAAGTATCATGGATATAGCCAGAAATATAGGGGAACAGTTGCTGGGTTTGATCAAAAAGATCATAGAGGATATTTTTGCATGCAGAAACAGTTAGCTTGGCCTTATGACTAAACATTCCAGAAAGAACGTCTAAAGATCCAGAATAGAATAGCTTGGGAAAGGGGTATGAAACAAAAGAGTAACACAATTGTATGCCCTCATGTAGATTAAGAGCTGTCTAACCCATATCAATAGTTATTATTAGTTAAGGATGATGTGCAGAGAGCGCCTGAGAATGGCAAAAAAGTTCAGCTTCATAGACATGAAGATATGATTCAAGAATAGGTATACTGGTTGAGGGCCAAAAAGATGACAAACTTGTAATCACTATATTTATATAGACTTTGTCAAGATATAAAAATTAGCAAGAATGAACTAACAATTTTCACATATTTTAAGTATAGATAGCCTGGTATGATGCTTGAAGTTATAAGATAATGAGTTAGCTAAGAATGTGTGCCCTTATCAAGTGGCCTTATGCTATTGTTAAAAGCATATAAATATGCTTCTAAAAGCATATAAATATGAGAAGGTGAATTGATTGTGAGCTTCTTTTTAGAAGGGGCTCCTTGCTCATGACATGCTTATCTTTGGGCTAAGAAACTTTTTATAGACTCATGTGATTGCTTTCGTTTAATGATCTATGTACAATGATGGATGGTATAATTTTATGTTGATTTGCCGAACGTTAAGAATATTGAATAGTTATCTTTTAATAAATGTTTAGAATGGAAGCAGAGGCTCTATAACGGTATTTTCTTACATACTAGTACTACAACTGTTTACTGATTTAAAACGTTATTGAGATGTACCTCTTGCTAGGAGATAAATAATCTGGCACAGAAAAGCCAAATAGTTTAGGGCTTCATAAGTAGAGATGTTCGTTTAGAATGGGGCCTCACGAACAGGTTGTTCGCGAACAGCAGATTGGGCTGTTTGTGGCTTTTTTTTGTTCGTATTGCTGTTTCTGCCTATCTCTAGTCGCAAGTACTGGCACTTAAGGTAAAGGTAGTCCCCTGTGCAAGCACCAAGTCATTACTGACTCATGGGGGGATGTCGCAGCACGACGTTTTCTTGGCAGACTTTTTTTTTTTTTACGGGATGATTTGCCGTTGCCTTCCCCAGTCATCTACACTTTACCCTCAGGAAACTGGGTACTCATTTTACCAACCTCAGAAGGATGGAAGGCTGAGTCAACCATGAGTTGGCTACCTGAACCTAGCTTCCGCCAGGACCGAACTCAGTTCAGAGCTTGGGCTGCAGTACTGCAGCTTACCACTCTGTGCCACAGGGTTCTCTTTTACTGCTTGGTTCTCCTTTACTGGCACTGGGGGGGGGGCAAACTCCCTAGTCCTGGCTGGGGGAAATTGGTGCAAATTGATAAAACCCTATATGTAAGTACTGGCATTAAAAAAAAACAGCAACAGAAAAAAAAGAGTACTTGGTAGACTTGTGAAGTTTCGTTATAAATGTGAAGCTTTGTGTGCAACTTTTTTACACGTTGTCCTATACTTAATGTGATATATAGATGAAAGACAATATGATGCAGTAGCCTCATTGAAACCAAGCAGGCATTAGTCTGGCCAGCGCTTGAATGGGAGACCTCCTGGGAATCTGATTTAACTCCCTTTGAACTTTGTGATGAAAAAAGGTAGTAGGAGGAAGAGGAGGAGGAGGAGGAGCTGCACTCCTGAATCTAACAAAAACAACAGTGACTCAGAAAGAATAGTATGTTCAGAAGGAGATAGTGAGTTCCAAAACTGCAAAAACACTGTTACAAATAGATCACATCTTGCCTTTATTTGTTTCATTACTTTATCTAACATTTTGAAATAGAGTCCAACATTTATGTAAAATCGATGGCCTATCAGAAGACATAGAACATTGGCAAGGCTTGCTTCAGTTCACAAAGGCAGAATTATTATTGCAGCAAAGGGACAAACATAGCAGAACTGGCATACCTTGGCTCAAAACTATGGGTTCCAAATCATCTGTGGTTTAAAAAGATCCAAAATATAAATGTCAGTAGACAAGAAACAAAAGAGAGGGAGAGAGAGAAAAAACAGTCACTCATTAAGTTCAAATTTACAATGTTAATACACAACTGGAATAATAACATTAAAAAACGGGGGCAATACAACCAAAAACCTAGGCAATACAAATATAAGGTTCAGGAAACTCACTGTGGCGTATAACATGTCTACTGAAATCTACACAAATTATTGAATTATGTGTAGAATTAAGAAACTGATACACACTACACAGAGAGATATGCACACACAAATAGAAGGGGGGCAATGAGAGAGATGCCTCCCTGACCTCACATCTGGAGAGAACCACACTCAATTCAGAGAGCACAGCTAAGTTTTTGTGCATGTGTGCTTATGAGGCAATAAACTCATACAGAGTCAACTTACTTAAGAAAAGAAAATAAGAGTCCTTTTATTTAGAAATTCGACTCAGCATAGGAAAGAGGAGAGAAAGAATCTAATCTATGTAAGCTAGGATGCTGGTGGATACGATCAATCAATCAAGTTTATTATGATACAAGATCATCTCCAGAAAGTCAGCAATAATAGAAATAAGAATAAAAATGAAGTAAAAATAAAATGAAATGAAAAATAGAGAGGGTGCACACAATGTGACAAGAGCTGAGCAGTGAACGTAGATGGCAGGGAGAGGTGGAGAGATAATATCTTCCTCCGACAAAGAAATAAAGTTATTGAGGCTCACTTGGCTGCTTGTGTATCCCACACGCCTGAAGGCAAAATTTAGCAACTTTATTGGTTATCTCTTGGGAAGAGTCTGCAAGAAGGAGGGAGGTGTAAAGTTGTTCAGATCTTCCTGGTAAAGTTGACAAAATTGGAGCTGTATTTTGAGACTGGATGTCGTTATAGAATGAGCAGTGCAGCAGAACATTTTCAATAGACTCTCCTTTCCCTGTATGGCATGAATTAGAGCTGTTGAGGGAATGGAATATGATGGTATCTGCCTTCCAGGAGGGCTGAAGGTAGAACATAGAAGTGTGCAAGCACTTGGGAATCTCAAGGGATCTAAGATAATCTGCTGATTGGAAGCATTTGACATACTGCAGAATAATTGGATATTTCTGTATCTGTGCTTTATCTGATTGTAGGCCATGATCTCAGAGTTGCTGTTTGTTTCTTTTGCATTTTGATACCCAAGATGCAATAAAACTTGGGGGGAAAGGCCATACTCCTGGAGTTTCCCTTAGATTGCTCTTTGCCAGGTTGAACCATGGTTACCAACAAGGATCAAAGGTACTAAATCCACCAGATTGAAGATGAGTTTTAGGGGGGATGCACATATGAGTCTCCAAGGGGATGAGCCCAGTCTCTAATCTAAGAAGGACATTCAGGATACATCGCAGGATTCCAAGGATCTTGTGCCAGAACTTGGATTGTTCGACTTCCAGTGAGCTTCTTTCTTTGTAGATACAGAGCTGACAACTGTATAAGAGCTGAGGTACAAACTTTCCTTGAAAAACCTTGATTACTGCAGGGATAACGGAGGCTCCTTTTGTAAAGTAAAATCTTAAAATGTCAGAATATGCTGTATGGGCAGTCCCTGCGGCATGCAATGCCTGAGCTCTCCAGACGACTAAAAGACTATTCCAAGATATTTAAAGGGGGTTTTTTTGTTTGATGTTGTGGCCCTCTATTTGCAATCTATTAATTTGATGTTTTATTTATTAATTTATTCATTTATTACTTCAATTTATAAACCGCCCATCCTCAGGGGCTTATAAAGCAAACACAGAGTAAGCCCTGCGTCCTCCATGGTGGCAAGATGGAGAAAGAGAGTGTGTGCATGTGAGGAAGATGAAGAAGAAGGAAGTTCCTTGAGAGTAGCAATCTACACATCAAAGGGATAGCAACAGATAGAGCAGAATGTCTTCCTATCTATCTCTCTAACTCTATCGTAAGCTTATTCTGTAACCTGAGACCAAAAACAAGACAGCGTACAAGTCCTTCAAGACTTTGAAGGAGATTTTTTACAAGAGGAAGATGGGATACAAATCCACTAGATAGTTTCCACACTATTCAAAGGTAGCACGATTACCTTTGTGAGATGCAATTATAACTGTGGTTCCAGATTATGTTGTCATGAGTTTGTCATTCTCCTTTTCTTATTATGATTCACTTAGGACCTGATTTGACACAACATTTTTTTTGGTTTGCAGAATAGAAGCACAGATAGCCTCTACCTTAAGAACATAAGAACATAAGCAAAGCCATGTTGGATCAGGCCAGTGGCCCATCCAGTCCAACATTCTGTCACACACAGTGGCTAGAAATCCAGTGCCATCTAAAGGACTGTCAGTGAGGCCAGGACACCAGAAGCCCTCCCACTGCCTTCCTTCCAGCACCAAGACAACAGAGCACCACCTCCCCACAAAGAGAATACCATCTATCTCCTGTGGCTAATAGCCACTGATGGACCTCTGCTCCATATATTTGTCCAGTCCCCTCTTGAAGCTGGCAATGCTTGTAGCTGCCACCACCTCCTGTGGCAACGAATTCCATGTGTTTATCACCCTTTGTGTAAAGTAGTATTTTCTTCTATCTGTTCTAACCCGACTGCTCAATAATTTCATAGAGTGCCCACGAGTTCTTGTATTGTGAGAAAGGGAGAAAAACACATCTTTCTCTACCTTCTCTAACCCGTGCATTATCTTGTAAACCTCTATCATGTCTCCCCTCAGTCGTCTTTTCTCCAGGCTAAAGAGCCCCAAGCGCCTCAATCTTTCCTCATAGGGAAAGTGTTCCAACCCTTTAATCATTTTAGTTGCCCTTCTCTGTACTTTTTCCAGTGCTATGATATCTTTTTTAAGGTGTGGCGACCAGAACTGTACACAGTACTCCAAATGAGGCCTCATCATCGATTTATACAGAGGCATTATGATACCGGCTGATTTGTTTTCAATCCCTTTCCTAATAACCCCTAGCATAGCATTAGCTTTTTTTATGGCAGTCGCACACTGTGCTGACGTTTTTAGTGAGTTATCTATCATGACTCCAAGATCTCTCTCTTGGTCAGTCTCCGCCAGTTCAGACCCCATCAACTTGTATTTATATTTTGGATTTTTGGTTCCAATGTGCATTACTTTGCACATTCTACCTTGTAGAATGTCTACACATTAGAAAGTCAAGAAAGCTCCCACACTTCGGTCACTCCACAAACTAAGTAAAACTGAATTGTTCAAGAGGACATTTCTATAAAGGTAGTAGGGATATATTATAATAGAATGGTTCAGGAAGACACTTTATAAAGGGAAAGGGACTGCGTGCTATATCACTGTGTATAAGATGTTATCTTGCAGTCACTGGATTAGTTTGCAAACTTAGTGGGAATGAAGAGACAGACACAGGCTTGGAACTAAATGGCCGTTTATTGAATAACATAACATAAACAACGGCAAGGGCAAACTAAGCGGTACAGGTCAAGCCACGGGGTCCCCACTGGACCTCCGCCTTGACCTGTCTGGGCGAGCCCCACAGCCCCGGGATTAGGCCATTCAAGGAATGGCTGCCTCCCGGCCAGCTAGGCTACTGGATCCCCCCATCAAGCTCCTAACGCCCCAGCCGTACAGCATGAGGGAAGGACTTGTGCCTGGGGATCCCCGCAGGCGTCTGCCTGTGCAATGGTAGCCGTCACAAGCATACCGCACCGTTGGCAGACCCTGTTCCCCCCATGGGGAAATGCCTCCGGGTGCTCACCGGCCCGCTCCCTATTACCCAAAAACTCCTGCCACTGCAAGGGTCAAGCCTCTGCTTAGACCCTCGCACCCCACAGGTGGCTTAAGGCCAACCTAAGCCCTTGCCGGAAGTCGTCCAAGAAAATTTCATTGCCCTCAGGAGACAAATGAACTCCATCATCCCTGTAAAGATGGGCAAATTTGGCCTTAATTCGTGGGTGAGGCAAGTAAATTCCCAAGCCAGCCCCCAGAGGCTTCTTCATGGCCCTATTGGCCTTACGACGCGCTCCCTCGATGGCCCGGGGATCTAAAGCTTCCCTCCAGACCCGGCGTTGAAGAATTTCCGACCAAAAAATCAGGACACCAGGCCAACGGCTAGCTATCAGCCGGAGGTCGTCGGTCGCCTGAAGGGACAGGGCCTTACCCTGAACCAACCACAAGTCATTTCCACCAAGGTGGATCACCAAAATATCCGGAGGAGGACCAGTCCTGCCCCCAAACAGCAGTGGCAGCAGGCCAGGCCATCGAAGGCCACACCGACCCCGCCACTCAACACTGGCCACAGCACTGAGCCCCAGCTGAGATCCGATTTCAGTTCTCCTGGCTTGATGGGCAGCCCAGAAAATCATGCTGTGCCCGCATATCAGGATCCTGTGCTTTCCCGTGCCCGGTGCCGCACCTACGGAAAGAACAGTTAGTCACAGTCAGAATTGCATGAGGGGACGGATATAACCCTTAAAAGCCTTGGACCGCCACCTGCCGACCCTACGAATGGCACCCGATGAGTAACCCATCGCAGCTGCCGTAGAAGCCGCCCCAATTCTAAAAGAATGGGTTCCGAATTTGACCCCAGAAAGCCCCATCTTTCCAAGGGCCCGTTCCGTGACAGCCCAAAACTGATACCTAGTCAACGGGGACTGATCAGCATGCCTAAAAAGAAAACCCTCACCCGTGCCACGCACGCCAACATAGTCCCTGAGTGCCTGAACCGGGCAAAGGCCGGACTCCATGCAAGGGCCCAAAAACAGTGAAGTCCCTTTCTGCCGCTGGTCAGTCTTAGACCGCCGTATCCTGATAGACACTTTGTCCCCCACAAAAGCAACGTCAGATGCCAACAACGCCCTACAGGACGAGTCCTTACGAGATTGAGCCACCAACTCGCTGACCCTCAGGGCACCGAAGAAAGCCACCAGTGCAGCAGCATGGAAAAGCAGCCGCTCATACTCCGAGGAGCACACCGCCTCCCAAGCAGCCCCAAGTCCCTTCAGCACTGATGGAGAAATGGGCTGACGTGAATCCCTGGACCCACCGGTTTCCCTCGACCAACCTTCCAACATCTTGCGTATACGGAAATCCCCAGTGATTTCCGGCAAGCCGCGAGCCTTGCAAATGAACGCCAGTGCCGCTAGTTGACCCCTAATGGACTTAACAGAAAGACCCCTGCCCCGCTGCACCACACAAAAATGCATCAAATGGTCCACGGGGACAGGCCAGAGCTCCTGTAAACCAGCAGACTGCCGAAAATCATTAAACTGCCCTACCGCACGTTGATAGGCCCGTCGGGTGCTAGGGGCAATGGCTAGCTGGATAGCCCGGTCCGCTTCTGCCTTCCAAGCTCCCAGAGCTCCTTGGGCATCTGCGCAGGGAACCGATCCGCTTCTGGAGCAAGGTGCCAGAAACGCCCCATCTGTTGGCGAGACAGAGCATCTGCCACCCCATTCTTAATCCCAGGAACATGTTTGGCCCGAAATAAAATATTTAACTGTAAGCATTTCAAAGTGAAGGGGCGCACCAGCCCCATGACCCTAGGTGACCTTGACGACAAGGTGTTCACCACATGAACCACCGCCAGGTTGTCGCACCAGAAGTGGACTGTGTGGTTAGCTAACTCCTTGCCCCAGATCCACACGGCCACCAATAAAGGGAAGAACTCTAGAAATGTCAAATCTTTGGCCAAACCTCGATCCACCCAGTCAGCCGGCATTGTTCCGCGCACCAATGTCCACGAAAATATACCCCAAAGCCCCAGGTTCCAGAGGCATCTGAAGCAACCTGAAGTTCTGCTTCTAATAAGAGGTCCTCCCTCCAGAAAGACACTCCATTAGAAGAAGACAGAAACGCCCGCCATACCTCAAGATCAGCGCGCAGACCCTTACTGACCCTCAGCTTGTGATGGGGTAACCGTAAGGAACCCATAGCATCACACAGGCGGTGCAAAAAGGCCCTACCAGGGGCAATCGCCTTACATGCAAAGTTCAAGTGCCCCAGCAACTGCTGTAACTCGAGCAGGGAAACCTTGCTCTTCCCCCGAAAGTCTGCAAGCCTGCGTCGCAGCTCCTCAACCTTATCCATAGGGAGTCTTAATGATTGCTGGACGGTGTCCAACTCAATGCCCAGAAAAGTCAACACCTGTGAAGGGCCCTCAGTTTTCTCATGCACCAGGGGAACGCCCAGCTCCTCTGCGAGAGAAACAAAGCCTGCCAACATCTGGGCGCACTGCCCAGTGCCCACTGGCCCAACGAACAAAAAATCATCTAAATAATGACAGGTGTTTGGGCAAGAAAAACGGCGCCGCAACTCCCATTCCAAAAAGGAACTGAAGCGCTCAAATGCCGCACAGGAAATGGAGCATCCCATGGGGAGGGCCCTGTCCATATAGTACTTGCCCTCAAAGGAAAACCCTAAAAGCTCGAAATCTTCAGGGTGAACAGGGAGCAGGCGAAATGCCGACTTAATATCGCACTTTGCGAGCTCCGCCCCTATTCCACACCGGCGAACCACCTTGACCGCCTGGTCAAAGGACGTATAGTGCACGGTACAAAGGCCCTCAGGGATGGCATCGTTCACCGAGCCCCCCCTGGGGAATGACAAATGATGAATAAGGCGGAATTCCCCAGCCGCCTTTTTGGGAACAACGCCTAATGGTGAAACTCTCAAACATGAAACCGGGGGGGGCCTCAAACGGCCCAAGGACCCGGCCCTCTGCACATTCCTTTGCAATCTTAACTCGGACCACATCTTCCATGCCAGCCACAGAACGTAAATTAGCAGACATGAAAGGCGACCATTGGCTCTGAAAGGGAATACGAAAACCAAAACGGAAACCAGAAACCAAATATTCAGCATCCTGTCGCCTGGGGTAGTGCCGCAACAGGCGCTCAAGAACTTTCAGGTTTACCGGGCTGGGGCCCTTTACTAACAGCATGTTGGGTGGTGCCACCCCCGAACCGCTTACCACCGCCCCCTTGCCTGGCCTTAGGACAGGCTGCATATGAATGAGGTCCCCCACAGGCGGGGCACTCATGCCTGTACTTGCAGGCCTTTCTACTGCACACGCCCTTAGACGTGAAATCCCAGCACAGCAGCCGGAATTGAACCTGCTGCCCCGCGGAAGCGCGGGTGCTGGGTGCAGCCTGGGGGCGCTGAATAAGATGGCCACTATCCGAACGGTCACCGGCATTTGGCTTAGCCGGGGACATCACCTGCAGCCAGAGCTGCTGCTGAATCTGGTCCCATGGCAAACTGGGGTTCAAAGCGGCCCGCATTCTAAATTCCTCATCGTATTGGAGCCAAGCCGGCCCCACAAAGTCCGTGTAACCCCGGTAAATGATATTCAAGTATTGAAACAGTGGTGCCGCCCTCCAAGGGTGCGCCCTGGCCAACACTCCCGCGTATATGAGGAATCCCGGCAACCAGTTAGACCAACTCCTGTCAACGTGCCTACGCCTGATCTTTTCCTTATCCCGCTCATCCAAGTCTTCCTTATCCTTCTTCTCCAGTTCCCTGAAGAGAAGGGTGAAGACATCGACATATTCCCCTTTTCCCCTAATCTTGTCCCTAGTGGCCTGTGTCAGGTGATCACCCAAGGGGAGAGCGGTGTCACCAAACGGCAAAGCTCTATAGGGGACAAAGCCATAAGGAGAGGGGCCATAAGGGGGGAAAAACCACTGCTGGCCCTGACCATAGGGCAAGCTGGGAGCCTGAAGGCTCCCAATTGGGTCAGCCACAGGGGGCTGTTGATGACCAGCCGAAGGCCCTGCATAAGCCTGCCAAATGGCTGCAGCAGTAGGCACCCAGACCTGTGATGTAGGTGGAGCAGGTGTTGGTGTGAGGCCTGAAGGTCCGGAGGCAGCCAACTGACCCCAGGGCCCCCACGGCCAGGTGCACCCTTGCGCAGGCAAGGAAGACTTACCGCCCTGAGAGTTCGGATCCACAGCAATGGCCACTGGCCCTGGTTCAATTGCTTCACACTCTTCCTCTGGGGGAACCTCCTCGGATGCCCTGGGTTCTGCGGGAGCACCGACAATCGCGCCTTCCTCCGGAACAGCCCTGGACTCTAAGGCAGAAAGTCGCATTATAACTTCCCTCTGGAAGGCAGCCGCCGAAGCCTTCTCAGTGGGCCGCCGAGCCCTGGCCCCTGATCCCCCAGCCCGCACACCACCCCGCACTTGTTCCAGTGCAGCCAGCCTGTCCAAAATCTCTTGCCGGCTGGGCCCACCGTCCTCATCCTCGGAAGAAGACAAAGCCGGGGGATGAGGCCGTTTGGAAGCTGCCCGCTTAGCAGGCTGCTTGCCCTTGGATGGGCCACTTCCTTTCTTGGGCGGCATCCCCGGCACAACCTGCTACCAACAAAAGGAAATATGTTATTATTTCCCTCACAACAATACCCACTAATTAAATGGAGGCTGAATGACCCCCTAAAGCACTGGAAGGGATCCCTATCCAATGCCCGCAGCAGCCAATGGGCATAGGCCCAAGCCACTAGCTGCCATGTACAGGCCCCAAAATGGCCGCCCCACCAATATCCAAAATGGCCGCCCAAACGGCCGCATTCCACAGGAACCAAAGGGAACAAGCCAGAGCCACCAAGGTTACAGCAGCCTAAGCAAAAGGCAGCCCCTAACCGGTCAGACGGCTAACTAAGCCGAGGCCGAGGGGGAGGGGTGGTGGCAGGGAAGGAAAGGTGCCCCGTGAGTATGTAAGGCGAGCCCTCCTTACTGCGCCGCGTCCAAACCGCCCCACGCGGCCGCCGTGGACGGCGCGGGCAAACGCACCCACCCCCGACCCAGGGGCTCCACCCGCAGCCAGAAGCCCCTGGCTGCCACGCTACCGCGGCGCAAGCAGACGCCGGCAAACGCCGCACGCCGCGCCGCTCATCCTCGCGCCGCAGCGACGTGACCAGCAAAGCGAGCGCGCGTCTTCACGGCCGCTCAGACCTGGGCTGCCGTCCTCCGCCGCCGCAAGCAGATGCCGGCAAACGCCGCACGCCGCGCCGCTCGTCCTCGCGCCGCAGCGACGCGACCAGCAAAGCGCGCGCGCGCGTCCTCACGGCCGCTCAGACCCGGACCGCCGTCCTCCGCCGCCGCTGCCGCGCCAGCCGCCCACAGTCCCCACGCTCGGAGGCAGGCCCAGGCCCTGCTCAGGGAGAGCACGATGCTTTCCCCTCCGAGCAAAGGACGCGACTGCTGGCTGAGTCGGCAGAACCGCCTGCTAAGGCGTGTGGCTCCGCCCCCAGCCAGAACACCCGGATGAAGGGAGGGGGTCTGTCTCCCTTCCACAAGCCTGCAAACTACGGCCCCAGGCTGAATACAGCTAAGCTGCCGCCTGGAGTGCCGGATTCTGCTGATGTGATACCATTTCCTTGCATTCTACCTGACTTCTGTATCATGTCTAATATCCACTGCTTATGCAAGCAGTCAGCCCAGCCTCTGCCAGTTGTATAGCAATTTTTATATAGCTGTATGTAATATTAAAAGTGTACAAGCCTCTGGAGTTTAAAATGGCTACGGTTTAGCCAGCCAGAGAGCCCCTGCCATTGCTACACCCTGCCCAGGAGAACCAGGCATGCAAGGAAGGAATGCTGCTCTGGAATGCGGAATGACCATGGCTTGATTGGATTTACTGCCATCGCCAGCCCTGCCAGTGCCCAGAGCAATAAAGGACTCGCAGCGTCACCCCCACTTAGCCCATTCCTCTCCCTCCCTCCGTGATGAGATCTGTCTGTGATTGAGGAGCTAATCAAATGACATTCATAAGTATGTACAGTCGTTCCTGGCACAATGTATCCCCTCCCTAAAAACACTTGACCTGGCTCCGGTGTACTTCATCAGGAAAACTGTCCTTTTGTGCAGCGCTAGAACTAGTTTTTCATTTGTATTCACACACCCTGGCAACTATCAGTCAAAGTACTCAAGCCTTTGTCCAACCCAGGAACTAACTATTGGAGTCTTTGTCCTAACTGCTAGGAGGACTCTCCTCCACCTCAGAGCAGATTTTACCTATAAAGGTAGACCCTGGCCTCATTCAAATCATGCAAGCTTCCAGGATGCTGCTCCCTTAGGGTCTCTTCCCTAAGCTGCTCTTCCTTTGAACACGTTTCCAGATCCACAAGTGCTGTTCCCTTGAGGTTTGCTCTAAGCCTCTTGCCTTGCCGAGGATGCTGGCCATTTGAAGCTCTTCTCTCTCCCCCTCCTCAACGTGGACCGGACCCCTTCTCCAGGATAGGCAGATATAATTACTCCCTCTTGCTCTATTCCCAAATCTCTGGCTATATTTCCTAGGACTCTGTGTGTGCATGTGATTATCTTCCCCCAGTACTTGGTACGTATGTGCATGAAGTTCTTGTGTTCAATGAAAGTTATTGTTTAATATTAAGCACCAGACTTGCTTGTTCTATTGTCAGAAGGGACCTGGTATACAAAGATGATTGATCCCGGTTACTGGCCTCTTGCATAGCCATTCTCCTTGCTAGCTAATTCCCCCATAAATCATATTTTCACAAGGAGAACATTTCCGGTAACACCTATTTAGATTTCTTTAATCCTAGTCCTAGTACATTGATAATTAGAGGTACCATAATATTGATTGCATCAATTTACACTGTGTAATACGCTTTGAGTCTCAGTGAGAAAGGCAGAATATAAATTAAATAAGACTATTATTTTTCACCATGTTCGAAGGATGTTGTTGTTTTGGCATGTGCTGGAAAGTATCGTTAGGTTATCAACCTTTGAATTTCTTGCTGGAAACGAACTGTTGGGTTTATTGAGAGATGACATTCATGCTAATGTTTTGTGATTAATTGTAGACTGCAGCCAGAGGAACCCCTGAGGAAGCTCAGTGAAACGGCCCTTCCGCTCGCAGCCTGTTGGGGCCAGGGTGATTGTTGCAGCTTCTCCACGACATGAGGTCATCTGGAAAACAAGAAATATTAATAGTCAGGACTATTATGCTAAGGCTCCATAACTTACTACCTACCTCAGATCCAAGAAGTAGCCTTCTATTTGAGAACATTGTTTCTTGTAGTAGGAGAAAAACTGCTACACTGTATGATTTATGTTGTTTTAATCAACTGACACTGGTAATTGGAGTGTGATTATTTTGTGTATCTGTTTGTATCTTGGTCATCATAACTCATGTTATTTATTGATCTTCTATTTACTACTGTTTATACATTATATTTATGATACCCATTGACTGTATTTGTAGCACTTTAGCATAATAGCACTTTTGCACTTTATGAAATCATTTTTTTCAGAGTTGACATTGGCGTTTATTGCATACCACGGGGGGATTCCCTTCTGGCTTTAAGTTCTAGTTCCATGGAAGCTTCTAATTGGTCAGCCATTCTTGTTTCTGCCCTTAGGAGATATTTTTGGTATCATGACATAATAGCACTAAATCACTCAGGTTGTTTTGGTTTTTTTTTAACTGGATATGTACTTCCATTGATGTTAGTAAGTGGATTCATGGTCATAACAGAACAGCGCTACCTGAGCGAATGGGAAACTGTGTGTGGGGGGGGGGGGGAATTGCTTCAAAAACACAATTTCCACTACTGTGTGTATTCTCCATAGTTATTCTACATGCAGATAATGCCAGAACAGCAATGACTTCTGAAGAAGAGCCTCTTGCACTGGGGATGATGCCTTGCACCAATGGAAGGTGCTAGCGGAACAAATCCATAAGCTCCACCTCAGTGTAGAACCTCACTAATAAGACAGTAATGAAATGTTTTCCTGCCTTCAATAGGATTTTTTTTAAAAAAATCATACACAAACTGTTCTAGGTATAGAAATACATATGCAACATAACACCGTTCTTGTTGTCGACCCTGAAATCATCATAGAAGCATCACAAATAGTTTGTCAAACTTTTATCTAAACCTTGGTTGCTCTGTAATGCCACAAAGAGAATTTATTTTCCTGCTATGTCTATGAAGTTTTCCTCTGTGGGACATTGCAAGCTAACTGTGCTGGGATGCTTTGACATCTCATCCAAATACATCAAAGTTTCTTTGTCTCTCTGAATAACTGGAGGCTTTAGTGACATAATTTATAGGAATATGGAATGTAGTAAGCCAAAGACATTTGAAGCCCCACACAGTCTTTCCACTTTCAGATACTGGGCTCTGCTTGTTCATTTTGTCAGTAATTAGCCAAATTCAACCTGTTCCCTAACTGGACACCAGATGGCATTAGTTAGGCTGACACAAGACAAATGCCAGTTCATTCCCACCCCCTGCTCTGCTTCCAGACTTCCAGCAAAAGCCCATCTGCTTTCAGTGTTCTCACTCTATGCTGTACAATGTTTTGCATGTGCTTTCCGAGAAAGAAGCTATTTCCCCATTAGTACATAATTAAACACACAGTAAAAACAGGATCATTATGATCGAGCTTTTTTAACACTGCCAAAACTTATGCCTGATAGTGCAGATTTTTACTTTGCATCAACTCAGCACAGACAAATAATTTTCAGCTTGTGAGGTAATCTTCCAAAGAAAAGTGTACAAGGTTGCTGGAACAGACTTGAATTCCTTTAACTTATCTCATTCTAAACAGGAGAAAACATTACTGGTAACTAGTGCACACTAAATGCATACACGGGAAGCTGTTTTGCAGCAATAGTCCCTGATCCTTCAGTCCATTAAGGCCGGACGCTGTATATTAGTAAGATCTTACAAGGTGTCAGGAATCCTGCTGAAGACAGGATCCTTGATTGCCTATACATACCCTCTACATCTACAGTTGTACACAAATGGTCTTCTGACTTTCCATGGACTGTGTGGGTTTTACCAATCAGGCACATTGCTACATTCTGCTATCCTACCTCCATGAGTTCAGGTTTTGGGGGGTATTTTTGTTTTTTATCTGAACAGGACAAACTTCAGGCCTGATTCTCACATTCATTTTGTTACTTATCCTTATTTGAATATATAATTTCAAGAAATTAGTTACTAAGAGGATTCTCTGTACTATATTCATTGCCTCTATGAGTGCACTGGTATTCACAGTGGCAACACAGCATCCCCATAGAGTTTCCTCTGCACTTTCTCTGTTACCTACCATTTCCCCTGCATTTGTTTCCTGCTTTACCACGAGAGGAGTCTTAAAATATCACAGTGCTATAGTGTTCTAGTGACATAGCAATTACTATTCTGTTGGGAAAAACAATGTAGCAGGTAAAATGGTGGCTGCAATTGAGAAAAGGAAAATAGCACCAATATTGGCGCAACTTTGAAAAGGAATACTTTCCTGTTCAGATGGTGCATTGGACAGTGTTCTTTCAGTAAATATCATAGCAAACCAATTTTCAGAATTTAGTAAATAAATAAAAATAAATTTTCCTTGGAGAAAACAGGTGGTTTGGAGAGTGGTCTCTGTGGTATTACTCCCCAGTGATATCCCTCCTCTCCCCTGCATTCTGCCTTCCCATGGATCCACCCTTAAATTTCCAGGGATTTTTCCAAGCCCGAGTTGGCAACCCAATGTGTACCAATGATTCACACAATGCTTCCCTATAGCATATTCACAACTGGCCAATTGCCCTACCTCATGCCCAATTTCTACCATGTATGTAATTGCACAAATGAGATTTAAAAAAACCCCAAACCCTCTGAATTGATGACTATTTTGTGAACTGGATTTTAGCAATCATATTTCAGAGAAAGCACTTGATTGCTGTACCTTTAACAGTGCCTTTCCCACTCTCTCAGCATTTCTTCACTACTCTATTTTATTTCTGATCATGGGATTATGCAGTGCTCAAAGACTGGCAGCTGAATATTCAAATTGAACTTATTCCATTGAGAAGTCTTCAGTTGAGAAAAGTACAGAAATGGGCAATGTAAATAATCTAGGGATTTAAGAATCTTCCCTGGGAGGGCTTATCAGCTGAGAAAAAAAATCTAAGCAAGTGGCTTGGAGTAGAATCATAGAATTAAAGAATTATAGAATCACAGGGTTGGAAGGTATCTCTAGGGCCATCCACAGCAAAATGCAGGAAATTCCCAAATACCTCCTTCCCCCACACAAAGTGACCTTAACTCCATGTCCAGAAAATGGCAAAACTACATCAGGATCCCTAGCCAAACTGGCCTAGGGAAAATTGCTACCTGACCCCAAGGTTGTGATGGGCATTATCCTGGCCATGTAAGAAGAACTACACACTGATATAACCCTTCCTGTCCTCCCTCTCATGAGCTGCCTAGGTTCACAGAATAAGCATTGCTGTCAGATGGCCATCTAGCCTCTGCTTAAAAACTTCCAAAGAAAGTCCACCACCTCCCAAGGACGCCTATTCCAGTGAGGGACTGCTCTAACTATCAGGAAGTTCTTCTGAATGTCTAGCCAAAACTTTTTTGATTTAATTTCAAGCCGTTGCTTCTGGTCCAATCTTCTGGGGCAGCGGAAAACAACTCTGTGCCATCCTTTATATGGCAGCCCTTTAAGTACTTGAAGATAGCTATATCACCTCTCAATCATCTCCTCTCCAAACTAATCATACCAAGCTCCTTCAACCTTTCCTCATAGAACTTGGTCTCCAGACCCTTCACTATCTTCAGTGCCCTCATCTGGACATGTTCCAGCTTGTCTATATCCTTCTTAAATTGAACACAATACTCTAGGTGAGGTCTAACCTGAGCAGAGTAGAGTGATATCATCACTTCACATAATCTGGACACTATGCTTCTATCGATTCAGGCCAAAATCTCATTTGCCTTTTTAACTACTACATCACACTAGACAAAAGTACAAAACAGGAAGAAAAAGAGAGAGAGTTCTGTGTTTCGTCATGATCCACGAATCACGAATCACGAAATTCCACAAAATTGACACGTTTGCTGAAACAATTCATTAGTTTTGTGATTTGTCAGAACCCGGGGCATTCCAACGGCCCCCTTCATACCTGGAGATTGTTGCCAAGGAGCCCCCCCTTTCCTGCTCTAAGGCCTGCAATGAACTGTAGCAGTTTCCTGCATTGCTGTTTTATAACTACACCAGAGACTGCCTTGCACATGTGCACTTTAATACACGTGTCTGTTTCCTGCCTGTTTATTACCTACCATGGACTGTACCTGTCTCCTATCTCTGCTATGGACTGTGTTGTACCTGCTGTTCCCTGCCTCCATGTGTGCTGGAATGCAGGCAGGGAGTCTGCCACGAGCTTCTCTAAAAGTCCAGAGCTCAACCAAGCCGACAGGGGAGCAAGCAGGGAGCATAGTCCAGGGAGCTGAATTCAAAGGTCAGAGCCAAGAAAGCAGTCAGAGCAGGGCTGGGTTGCAGTAGAGCCAGGCAGGTCTGTGTGCAGGTGCTTCTGCAACAAGGGAAAGGGCATCCTGGCTTAAGAGCTCTCACCTTCAGGGCAGTGCTGCATCCTGTTAAGACTCAAGGTCATTATGCCACTGTTTGAGTGCCTGAAGCCTTGCACTTCGCCTCCTTTCCTGTGCAGCAAGACGCTGCCACAATCTGTGCTGCCTATCAGGCTCAGGGGAGCTGGGTGGAGATGTTGCCGTGGTCTCTAGTGCTGGTGCAGGTAAGGGAACAGCCTCTGTCTCTGAGTCTGCCCTGGATTCCTCAGCCTGCTCCGGCAAGGGTTCCATTCCCTGCTGGTCTTCCAAGCAGCTGACTCTGGAGGGGCTTGGAATATCCCCACTCCTGTCATCCTCCCTGAGGTCTCCATCCTCTGAGGACTCAGAGCCCACGACACCATGGAAGCCTGCCTCACCTGGGCCCAAGCTGCACTGTTAGCAGCAAACTGCCAGCCGGGGAGACCTTCAGCGAGCCTGACCAGGCACCCCCTGGCCAGTCCCCGCCTGGAGCCTCCTGCGGGCCAGTCACCCAGCTTGCCCTAGCCACCGGGCAGCCTGCTAGCAAGCCTCAGCCATGCCCAGCTGGCAACCATGTTCCCAGGCAGCCAGAAGACCAGCCTGAGCAGCTTGCTGAGAGAAGCCATTTCGGAGAAGCGAGCAGACCACGTCCGCAGCGGCGAACCTCGCCTTGCTCTGTATATCTTAATAGTCGCCCCGGAGAAGAAGCTAAGTGCCGACCATCCCAAGCACTTAGGGAATGCATTTCAAAGCAGCCTCCGCATTCCAGAGATGATGATGACAGGACAAGCCCTGTTCGCTGGAACATCCATTCAGCATGCCCGGATCTCCCCCTCCCACCTTTGTTCCCTCTTCCCAAGATGTCACAATAATACAATCAGATTCTAAAAGTGGCCCATCTAGGGTAGTTGTAGAGCCATTAAAACCTTTGTTTCACCCATGAGAACCACTGGGAACTGCACCAGCCCCAGGGTGCATTTTGGGGTATTTAACCTGGCCTCCCTGGCCACATGGTGCGCGCGCCATTCCTATCCAAACTCCTTGCTGTCACCCTATATTGGATCTAGTTCAGGCATTAGACCATCTCATCTCGCTGCTACATCTCTGCTACACGTCGGGATTGTGAGTATACCCAACTTCATTGCTCTCAAGTGGGCTACCCCACTAATGCAACCGGCTCTATTTTCTTACTCTGCTTTCCCTAGCTCTTGTGTGTAACCTTGTACGTGTGTGTTATCTCAGGCATACACCACATTCTTTAGTAAAACATGTTTCATTGTTATTTAGTCTGCCTCTTTATTGCATGAGCATCTGGAGAGGGACCCCGGTATACAGTGGTTAAGATCCGCACTAAATTTAGTTCCAGACTGCTAGCTAATTCCGCATTCAAATAGAGCAGTTCTGGTAACAAGATGCCAAACTCACAGGGAGACTTCAGCAGGTTCTCCTTCACCCATCCTCCTTGGTGGTCTAGGGGATTGACCCCCCCCCCCCAGCTCCTGGCTGTATAGGGCAGAATGGAAGCTGGGGTGGGGTGGAGGAAAAAAGGCACCCTCACCCAAGGACCTTCCCACAGCAAGGCTAAGATCTTGAAATAAGAGGCTTCTTTCAATCTCTTTAAAGCAGCAGCAGCCAAAAGCACAATCCCAAATCCTTCCAATCAATCTCCCACTCCAATCCCAGCAACAAGTCCTCCTCTCTCTCCTGTCTACTGGGGCTGAAACACGAGGCAGAGAGAGGTGCCTTTTATTTAAAAAATGCTGACATGGAGCAGAACAGGAGGTCTGTGGTTGGCTGACAGACCTGCCTAACAATGTTTGGAGGGGTGAGATTGGTGTGTTCATAGCTACAGAAGGCTCACCTCCTTGGTTGCCTAGGGGACCCCCCTCCCACCAGCTCCTGGCTGTATAGGGCAGAATGGAAGCTCTCCAGATGGCTAGGAGAGCTGCCAATCAAGGGTAAGTGGGCTATGATTGGGGTTTCCAATGGAAACAAAAGTTCTGGGCCCATTGTTGCCTAGGGAATCAACGGATCTGCGCCAGCCTGTCTGCAATCACGAATTGTTCATGAAGCTAATGAAACAGGCCAAAAAGTCATGCATTTCGAGACAATTTTGTGATAACCGCAGCCCACAAAGTGCTGTTTCGCGATACACGAAACGGCCCATTTCATGACAAAATTTGCTTCATATTTTGATTCGTACCCATGTCTACATCACACTGCTGACTCATATTCAGGGCATGGTCTACTAAGACCTCTAGATTTTCACACGTACTACTGCCAAGACAAGTCTCCGCCATCCCCCATCTGCCATCCGCCATCCACCATCTAAATGGTTTAGAGAGGCAGGACTCTAATCTGGAGAATCGAGTTTGATTCCCCACTCCTCCACTTGAAGCCAGCTGGGTGACCTTGAGTCAGTCATTGCTTCTTGGAGCTCTCTCAGCCCCACCCACCTCACAGCGTGATTGTTGTAGGGATAATAATGACATACTTTGTATACTGCTCCGTTGGTATTAAGTTGTCCTGAAGGCCGGTATATAAATCGAATGTTGTTATTATACATGATGCATAGAACGTGGTTAATTTTTTTCTCCTCTAATGACACTAGAAGTCAATGACACCAAATAAAATTCACAGGCAGTAAATTCAGAATATACAAAACAAAATGCTTCTTTACATAACCCGTATATCTTATGCAATTCACTGCTACGAGATGCAGTGATGATCACTAAGCATAGGTGGTTTTAAAGAGAATTACATCTAAATGTAATTGGGGTATTCAGAGGCAGTGTAGCTTCTGAGCAGGAGCAATAGTGGGAAGTTTGGACCTCTTTATCCAGCCTCTTAGATCTTACTGAGTTTTTGATTTCTCACTATGAGAAATAGAAAGCTAGAGTACATGGACTTTTGGTTTGATCTAAGAGGGTTTTGGTATTTGAGATGATGTTTGATGATAAAAAATGTTACCAATGGTGTTTAATTTGTGATGTTTCCTTTACATGTTCAAATTATTACTTGAAGCAATGGCTGCCAAGTGAGGCACATGCATGTGTGAATCAGCTTCACACACACATAATTCCCCTTTTTCACTCTTGTGGACATCTGACCACTACTTTTTTACTACAGCTACCCCTTTACTACAGCTCTAAGCCTTAGGCTTAACATTTGGCTTTTAAATGGATGCTAAACAGTTCTGGCATTTGTGGCAAGGAATGTGGCTGCTCTGCATTTGAAAATCTGTCTCCAGTGGAGAAACTGTTTTGAAAACTTTATGTTCTACATATGGTGACAATATGGAATATTTTGCTTAATAGTAACAGAACATGAAATATTATGACTACATGTGCACCAAAGGCACCCAAACTGGTTGTAAAAACAAAAACAAATGTCAGTGAAATTATCTGAATGATGTTGATAACATGGCACATTCTGATGGGAAAAGGCAGCCATAAACCTTGTTATTTCAACAATATTGTCTAGGACAGGGAATGGTACAGAATAAAGGGGACTGTAACTTTTTTTTTACATTTTAAGAGGAACTGTAATTTTCAGTAAACATAGTGTTTTGCATTTTTATTTTCATTCTTTTGAAAAATCTGTCTATTTATTATAGGAATTTAGCTGTGGTCAGTTCCTTTACCACCATTAATTACCATCAGAAAGCAATTCAGATGGATTTTTGCCGTTACAGCTGCTGTTAAAATAAGCATGAAAATACAATGGCTTGAAATGTAGCCTGCCTCTTCCAATGCCAGTGGTCACAACCTTCAGCCCAGTATCAGAATAATTGAGTTCAGCCAGGCTTTTTAAGGCTACTCAAATATTGATGGCTCCAATACCCATTTCACACTTATCTAGTGGGAGCTATGGATATATAACTCCGTCCTTCATTGTACTTTAATTTAGTGAAACTGGTCTGAAGAAGATATAGACAAATGCAGTAATATTTCCATAGATGTATTCCTGGCTGTAGGCCCTGCTTATGAACATGGAAACAGAAAGCACACCAAAGTATCTGTATAGATAAGTCTCTAAAATGCAATGACATTGGGCTTTTAGCAAGCTAATCTGAGTTTTACTCTCCAGGGAAATTCTTTACTTCTGATCCAAAGGTTTATGCAACACCAGTACCAATGTATGACATTTCAGCCAGGACTCCGCTTGATAGTATTAAAGTACAGAAATTCAAACTCCGTAGTTTCTTTCTAAGCACCAAATTATATATTATCCTCCATGCTAGTACACTCAAGCCATTCAAGGTCACCTAATTATTAGAGTTCCTGTTTTGATATCATGCTAGTTGCGAAAGTGTAACATGTGATATTATATATCCTTGGGATTTTTTTATGTTTACTAATCCTTTGACCATAGGCTTTTGCACTGTCAACACTCTCCTGCACTGTCAATTTTGACAGCCAAAAGTCATTCACACAATGATGGCTTCATAAATGCTGCAGGCTAAGATCAGAAAGAGCAGAAAAAAGCCAGAGCCTTTAGCTTCAGGACACTGTTTCTATGAACTCATGCAGAGACATCAATGTGGTTTTTATTTAATTATAGCTTACCATCTGCCTTCCTTGCTACTTGAAACACACAGAGCAGATATGTAACAAAAGAACTCTGTTATACTCTATTGATAAACATTTGAAAAATTGTCAATGCAATTTAAAACAACAACAACCTTGGCATTATAGAAGAGCAATGTTAAGCAATGTTTTGTTTTCCTTGATCAACCCTGTTGGAAGAAACTGCTTCATTTACTGTGCAAGGAAAATAGGTGTATAATAAGGAGCAGTACATTGTCCAGGAAAAGAGAAATACATTGAGCAGTGGAATTCTATGTTGAGTTACATCATGGGTTTAGACTGGATTAGCTCTGCACAGGCTTGTACCTTAAGGGGGCCAATACCAAATAGGTCCACTCAGAAGTAAGTCCCATTCATGAAGCGGGGCTACTTCCCATGAAGGTGTTTTTAGGAATGCATTAATAGTCTCACTGATGAACATGAAATTTAAACACATGCTCTAATATCAAAATAATTAATACTTAATTTCAGAGATGAATAAATGTCCTCTGTTCCAATCCATTTTTTTTCTTGTTGTTCCATTAGTTGTTGATTTTAGTATTGTTGTTTTCTTGTTTTTATTGATTTTAACTTGTTCACTGTCCAGAGCCCCTGAGGATGGGCAGTATATAAACTGAAATATAAATAAATGAATAAATAAGTTCACTTTTCTATGTTTCACATTCTGCAGTTAGACTGGGAATAGAAGAAGGGGAATTTAGAAAAATTAATTCCAGAATGTTATCATCTGCTGTTTCAACATAAATTTCAGTTCCTTCCATTCATTTGTTACCAATGCCCAAGTGTACATTAAGATTTTTTTTAGCTGTAGAAATAAACATCACAAAAAAGGAAGCTTGATATAATTGCACCTACAAATACATCAAGGCTGCTTTTTTGGAAGGGCTTTATTCATGCACTCATGCACATCAGTAAAACACTATACAGAAGAATCTTTAGTTTTATGTATTTAATTAGAAGATTCTGCAGCGAAACTGCCTGAGGCAGCTTACAACATAACATAACGCAAGTAAAACAGTCAAGATTCTGATCAATATAGCCAACTCCAAATAAATTAATCCAGTCACCAAAAACCTCTATATTCTACAGACTTAAAACCTTCAGTGTATCTTTATTCAAGCCTATGTACAATCACAAATTTTGTCCACTATTCTGTTAATGAATACCAATTCACCAGTGATGTGCCAGGGGTGAGAGGGTGAGACACAAATGGACTGAAATAATAAAAAGTATTGGCATACTGTGAGACTGTGTATACACAGTGTTCTGGACACAATTCAGAAATTAGAAGTGGATCACTGTATAATTTTACTTCAGAAACAAGACTACAGTGTATTTATTTCATTTGTACCCTGCCTTTCTCCTCAGCAGGAACCAAAAGCGGCTCACATTATTTTTCTTACCTCCATTTTGTCCTAAAAACAAACCTATGATGTAGGTTAGCCTGAGCATGTATGAGTGACCCACAGCCACCCAATAAACTTCAATGGCAGAATGAGGTTTCAGAGATAGGTCTCTCAGATCCTAGTCCAACACTAAACCAATGCAATTCAAAACTCCAGATCCTGGGGAGAGATTTACATAAGAATTATCCAATTGGTTGGAAGACACCAGACAGAGTAACCTTACTAAACCTGGGCAATCTTTTGGAAATATGACACCTTGAATTCCTTGCTGGAAGAAAGGTGAGTTTCCAAGTTTGACTAGAGTATGCCAGAAATGATGCATCTGAGATTCTATTTGTAACATACAGCTCATCACTAGTGTAGCAAAAAGAAAAGTGTCAACTCTTATGAAAGAGAGATATAAAGCTGGTCTTTAATTGAACCCAAGGGTCAAACCCTGGGAAAGTTATCTTTTCCCAGAAAAACCAAGGCAATAATATATTTGTTAAATTGTGGGTTCAGACATCACGTAGTTCAACAGCTCTTTATTTAGCAGAAACACAGACTGAACAGAAGCCCTCAATATATATACAGAAGCTCCATCCCAAGAATAACTGATAGGCAATGAGAACACATACTTTACAATACCATCATTTGCATAAACTATATACAATGTATGAAGTAGGCAGGCCACTGATTGGTCTTTATTATAGAGGACCGATTGGCTGCTGCCTTGAGAAAGTAACCAGTGATATTGCAGGGATTATGGACCAATGAGAATGCAGGCATTGGGAGCCTTGACTGAACCTTAAGCTCAACACAGTATAGTGCATTACAATCAATACAGTAAATACCTTAGAGGCCTTGCTCAGCCAACTCAGCCCAGTGCACAACAATATTCATGTGTCAAACTGAATGAAAATGAGCTCTCACCATTTGTTCCACTGCCAACCTGGCCTACAGAAATGACTGTTTTTGTAACCTTTGGTGACCAAATAAAGCCAGGCACCATGTGTAAAATGCATGGGGGACAGGTTGCCATGGACGACAGATGAGGGATGTTTCCCAACTCAGGAGAAAGGTTTAAAAAGATCTGTATATCTTTTGTTGGTATAATCATTCTGTACTCAGGAGCCAAAGGGGGTAGGCATCTTCCCTGATGTCTGGGAGGATGTAGACCCATGCCACAGCTGAAACGGGATGCTGAAGTGACATCAGTGACTCTCAAATTAATTTAGTTAGAATGTTTACCTTCTTTTTTTATTAACCTACCTAGCCTTTATGTCATGCTATTCCCTTTCTTGTATTTGGGTGGGTGGGGGGGACTCATTAATATATTTAGTTCAGTACAATAACAATCTTTCTTTAGTTAAAAAGAGGTTGTGTCAAGATTCCTCCCTACATGCTCAGACACTGCATGTGCTTAGAGGCTCACCAGGGTCAATTTGGTGTAGGAGAGCCAGTTTGGTGTAGGAGAGCCAGTTTAGTGCAGTGCTTAAGAGCAATGGGACTCTAATCTGGAGAACTAGGTTTGATTCCCCACTCCTCCACTTGAAGCCCACTGGGTGACCTTGGGTCAGTCACAGCTTCTAGGAGCAATGGGACTCTAATTGGGAGAACCAGGTTTGATTCCCCACTCCTCCACTTGAAGCCCGCTGGGTGACCTTGGGTCAGTCTCAGCCCCGCCCGCCTCACAGGGTGATTGTCATGAGGATAATAATAACATACTTTGTAAACCACACTGAGTGTTAAGTTGTCCTAAAGGGCAGCATATAAATCAAATGTTATTATTGTTATTATAAACTGCTGGTTAAAGGAAAGCCTGAAAAATCAATTGGGTGGTGGCAGAACTGAAGAAGGAGAGCGAAGAGAGGAGAGGGGAATTGTCATCTCATATGCAGCAGGCACAAACAATCTCCCATGGGACATAACACTGACTATATCTTAGAAAACTTAATTTACTGCAGGACAAATGTTACAAAATCATGGTCACCAGCTTTTCATATTTTATTGTGAATATGATATACACCAATCAGAGAATGAGTAGCTTTCTGTTATATTTATATGAAATCCAATTACTAACCAAGGTTGACCGTGCTTAGCTTCTGAGATCTGATGAGATCATGCTTCCCTGGCCTATGCAGATCAGGACCCATAATTATCATAGAGGCTATGAAATCCTGAGCCACTCCTGACAAGACAGCCTTGGCATGAATGTTGACGTTTCCCAGAACAACCAATTTAGGGGTCCTCAAAACCATCCCTGAGACCATCTCTGTCAGTTCAGGCAGGAAGACTGTTGGGCAGCTGGGTGGGCAGTACACTAACATAATCTCAATCCTGTCTCTCAATCCCAATTTGAAGTACACAGCCTCAAAACCCGAATTGTCCTGGATGAGGCACCATGCTGGGAGATACAATCCTTATAGACAACAGTGACACCTCCTCCCTACCTGCCAGACTTATTTTATGTATCATTAAGTGCCTCAGGGGACAGAATTGGGAGAGGTTAACCCCCACCCTTGCCAAGTCTGAATGATACATGCTAGGTCAGCCCTCTCATCCACAATTAAATCCTGGATGGCTTCTGCTTTTCATATGACTGGCCTGCATTTAGCAGCAATATTTTATAGCATGGTTGCCTATATCACTTCAGCTAGAATAAGAACCAGAAAGGACAACAGCACACAAATGTCTGCTGTCCCTTCCCCTTACTCGACCTGCTCTTCTTTTCTCATCTCCCCCTGACCCATATATTATGAATCATAGTACCATCTCTCACCTATTCCATCCCACCATCTCTCCCACCACTAGGCAAAGGAACCAATAAATAGAAAATATAGAGACACATCCAGTCATACCTCTCACCTGGGTCTTAGAAAACATAAAACAGACACAAATCTAGAGCTATCTCTTACCTGGATATGAATAAAGACAGAACCCAGAGGTCATCTGGTAAAAAACAAAGTAGAATATCCTCCCCTTCCTTCCTCCCAGAACAACAAACCAGAGATCCCACTCTTCCCTCTGGATAGCTCTCCCTGCCTCAGTACAGCAGATGGTGGGCAAGCAATTTCCCTTTAACACTTCTTCCAGTTACATTTAGGGTACTGGCTCTCCAGACAGCTAATCTACAGGCTGCAAGACCAATGTGTGAAGAGCCCTTCAGCCCTTCAGCTCACACTCCAAGAACCAGCAGTGGTCGAAATAAGCATAGCTGCAGGAAAGAAGCAGTGATGGTTGAAGAGCCAGTCCCCTCTCCGATGTGAACATTACTGCTTTTATTGTTAGGAAAATTCTCCTAATATTTATTCAGAAAGAATGTGTCATCCTGTAGCTTAAACCCATTAGACCTAGTCTTGCTTTCTGGAGCAGCAGAGAATATCTTCACCCTCTTACTGGTTATAGCCCATCAAGTATTTGAAGAGTAGCATTATGATCCCCCCCCCCCCGCCGCCAATTTTGTCTTCTCCTGGCTAAACACACATATTTTCTTCAATCTTTTCTCATAGGATTCATTTTACAGATCCTCATTTGTTGCTGTTGATTTTGTATTCTGTACACTTGTTGTACAAATTTTGTGTACAATTTATACATACAATGTATGCCATTTATACATGTATAACAATGATTTACTGGTATACAAGTAATGTTGAAAAAGGCATACATTTCATAGAAAAAAATGGTGCATGGGAACTGAAGACAGTATAAAAATAAATAATTATAGGTCGATGTGAAAGAAAATGAAATTGATATAGAGATTGTTCAGACTAAAACAGTGGTGGTGAAAAATACAAAAATCATCCCTATTACTGAATCACCCATTTAAATATATCATCATCTCATCCAGAGCAATGCTACAATGACTGGAAAAAAGATTTTTCAGCATGGATCTTCTGTCACTACAGTGTTAATGTCATTAATTTTTTTTTTCAGGAAGCTTCAACTACAAGGAAGAGATTCCTTTCATTTATTCATACTACCATTTTTTTTGTTTTTTATCAGATGTATTTGTCACCAAAAAGAAGTTCCTTCCAATTCTCCTTCCTCTTTCCTTGACATTTATAGGTGTAATGGATCTTACAGTTTAATTTTTCAATTGTGGCATTTCTGTAGTATATATGATTATATTTTGCCCTTCTGCCAAAAAATCACCATCTTATCTGGTGTATGACCTTCAATTCTTCATATGACTATTAAGAATGATTATTCAATCCAGTTTTCAATTAGATTAACCTCATCAGCCATTAACTTCCTTTCCTCATACTTTAATAGTCTCACTGTCTCCTTCCTGACTTCATAGCTGCTGTATATTGTTTGTTTAGAATACTTTTTTTGCACCCATTCATTTATTCTTTCAGCTTTCACACTCTGCTGATTTGCCACTATTTACAGTGTTGCTATCAATGGCAGAAGTATTTCTTTTTCTCAAGACTGCATCTGTTAGGAGAGTATTAGGAGACCTTATCTGGTATTCAGCATGCTTTATCAGCCAGAAGAAGCCCCCCCCCAATATTCTTCTTCAATATACCATCTCAAAATATCTACATAGCCATCACATTTCCGTATTGATACAATAGTTGTTCTAGCAAATGAGCGTGCATACCTTGTGTTTGATAATTCTCTCTAATAGTACAGGGTATGTTCACGCCGATCACTTTGGCACCAAAACGGAGGCCTCCCACCACCATAAGGGATATTTTGACATACATGAGGGGATTCCACACTATGCAGAAAAATATGGTTTTGAAAAATAACCTCCCCGCAAATGAAATGGAAATCACCCCCCCCCACACACACACACACAATTTTTTTTGTGCTAGCAATATGATGGTAAAGCACAGGCATAAATCCTGTCTGCTCATTAGCATGAGGGAGAAGGGAAGCAAGAAATTTGGCAGTTGCTTCCTTCCAAAACAGGAATATTTATGAATATTCCATTTTAAACTTAGTTTTTGTTTCTTTAATATACCTGTTTTAAGGTTTTTTATTCTAACATTTTTGTTGCTGAAGTTCCTGATTAATTTAATGTCATTCCTACAGAATTGATGTATATATAATGCTAAGGTGAAAATTGAGGATGAGTAAGCAGAAAATAGTGCAAAATTAAGGTTTTGATTCACAAGAGAGAAATAAAATGAAAGCATGTATTTTGCTACTGAACTACCAGAGAACTCCGTAAACAAATTAAAGGACTTGCACTAGATCATATCCCACATTATGCTTCAATGATGTACCATCCCACTAATAATCTTCATTTAATTTTTTTCCTGGCTGGTTTATCTGTGGCTGTCAAAATGAAGATGATGTTGAGTGATATGGAACTCCCCTCATGTTTATGGTACCTGTCTATGGTTCACACCATCTCAGGCAGCTGGTTGGCAAAATAAAACAAAGAAGCAAAGAAACTTTCAAACATCCCTACTGCCCATGTCCTGGTCCAATCACATTTAGCGCTGAGACTGCAACACTGTTTCTCTCAGAGGGATACTGATGTAACTCCATACAGCTGGGCTGGGAAAGCAAAGTAATTTAAGAATGGCTTTCCTTGTGGGAAGTACAGAATGTGGAATGTTTAAAGCACATCCAAAAACCTTTTCAGAAGGATGAGTGATCCTGTCCATTTTCAGATTTGTTTTTTAATATTTGTGAATCCCAAATTCCTTCATTTGTAGTTCCTTCCCTCAAAACCCAAGTTGTCTGTTCCACTGGGTTGTTGTTAGATATGGGCATGAAAGGGAAAAAAACCCCGAACACTCTGTTCATTGTTCGGTGCCATCCACAAACAACGGACAATGAACATTGACAAACATGAACTGTTCCAGGATATGTTCGTTGTTCATTGTTCATGGGGGCCAGAACCCCACCCCACCCCAACCGCCCCACTTATCCCCCCTCCCCTCAAACCCACTTACCTGGCCCTTTAAAGATCCCTTTAAACTATCAGCTGGCAGGCGGCAGGGGGGGATTCCCCCCTGCCAGCTGATAGTTTAAAGGGCCCTTTCCTGCCACATGCAAGGGGCAGGGCCCTTTAAACACCCCACAAACTGAACTTCTCAATGTTCAATACCCACCAAATTTGCAGGGGACATAGTCCTCACTGTCCTCTGAAGACCCCCAATTTTCAGAGAGATTGCACCCCGGGAAAGGCATGATCCACGGGTCATTTCTCTTCACTGGCAAAAACGGGACTCTCTGCTGGAAGTACTTTGAAGGGTTAAAGCCAGAAGGAAAGCCAGAAGGAGCTCAGGCAGAGTTCAGTCCCTCCTTGCCTCTGGTTGCCAAGGGGATTGATTGCAGCAGGTGCCAGACTGCAGCAGGTGCCGAACGGCTGCCGAAGGCAATGAATGAGGCTTTTAACAACCACCTGTTCGTTTAGGATGGGGCCTCACAAACAGCTTGTTTGAGAACAGCAGATTAGGCTGTTTGTGTTTTTTTTCTGTTCATAATGCTGTTCATGCCCATGTCTAGTTGTTGTTGGCCATTTTATGCTTTTTTCAATCTATTGTTGAGTGTTGTCCCAGTTGGCAATACCTCTTGATCAACTGTTGCACAATTGATTATATTTTTGTTGAAAATAATTGCATGTGGAAATTCCATTTTGACTGTAAAGTGCTTTATATTAATCATTTTTTCCTGACAAGTCCTTTCCTTTCCTGTAGCCTCAGTTTTTATCTTCCAATTGACTACCACTGAGTGCTATACAGATGCAGAGTTGCTGACTGGTGAGGTACCACTGGCACAAGCATGTATGACAATTACCAAAGAGGACACCTAGCTAAGGCAGCAGTTGGATGCTTGTTGGAGTGCTTCCACCACTCCCAAAATTACTATTGTGGCAGGAATATCCCATACCCTTCAATTGTCCTATAGCAATGGTTGAAGTTTCCCTGTAAAGAACAACCCTACCTCATCTCAACTACTACCAAGATCTGTTGGCGCAGCATGGTTTGAACTGTAGCTGAGCTATAAATAAGGCTTCCACACACTTATAGCAGTAAAAGTGTATGTACATTTATTTTACAGTGACTTATATATACAGGACTTTGTTCTCACTGTCAAAGTGCTTCGCCAAACACTTAATGGAACAAGCTCCACACTTACACCAGACACAGCTGGCTTATATACATCCATATAATGTGCCTCTGAAACAGAGGAGAAAGGGATCTGTCAGGGCAATTCAACATGTGTTTGTAAGATATCAGTCTGGTATGAAATCCTACATGTTTGTTACAGCAGACAGAAAGGTTTGTTTTAGCAGATCCGCAAGCTTTAATGAACACAATAGCTGGGAAAGACTCCATGGTAAGGAGGAGCAATCACAGGTGTTTCTGCCGTTAACAGAGCACAAGGAGGCTCAGAGTGACGAAAGTCAGCCACAGAATGTGATTCATGAGCAGGAGGTTAAAAGGGAAGAGAAATCTCCTACACAGTCTCAGAGTCCTGGTATGAAACTTCCAAGAGTGTCACAATGCTCCACAAAAGGAGTGCCTCCTGTGAGATATGACTTTGAGACAGATCTGCCACAAGTAAATTTTGTGTGGGTTCAAGAACCGGCTGACTATCAAGAGGTTTTACAGCTAGATGGGTCTGAAAGAGAGGCTTGGTTCGCTGCTATGCGACAGGAATATGAGTCCCTCGTAGATCACAAAGTGTTCTTTCTGTCTGAAATGGCAGAAGGGAAAAGCCCAGTGGGCTGTAAGTGGTTGTATAAAGTGAAATATGACCCTAACGGAGATTTTAAGTGCAAGGCTCGCCTTGTGGCAAAGGGATACTCCCAAATACAGGGGCAGAATTATGATTTAGTGTTTTCACCTACTATGAGGGGGGAAACCTTCAGAGCTGCTCTGTGCAAAGCAAGTGCAGAGGGCTTAGCTGTTTATCACTTTGATGTAGAAACTGCCTTTCTGAATGCAAACTTGGAAGAAGAGGTATATATGGAGCAAATTCCAGGTTTTGAATCTGAACAAAAAGGTTGTGTATTAAAACTGCACAAGTCCATCTACGGGTTGAAACAGGCAGAACAGTGCTGGAATTTGTGTTTATCAAAGGCACTAGCTAGCCTTGGGTTTAGGCAAGCAGAGGCTGATCCATGTTTATACACAAAGAAGAGTGGTAAGAAGCAATGTTACCTACTTTGTTATGTGGATGATCTCTGTTTTCTTTGTAAGTCAACCGAGGAATTGGATGAATTCCAACAAGCAATAACTGGTGTGTTTAAAACAAGGTTTTTGGGACCTATATCAAACTACTTAGGTATGCAAATCACCAGAAACAGCTCAGTGTGTTTTGAGCTGAGTCAAAGCAACACAATCAAACAGTTGCTGAAGCAGCATGGAATGTCAGAGACAAAAGAAGTGCAAACTCCCATGTCTGCTGGGTGTCTTAAGGAGCCAAGGAATACTCCTTTAGAAAATAAAACAAAATACCAATCATTAGTTGGGTCACTGCTATATTTGTCCTGCTGGAGCCGCCCTGATCTGGGTTATGTGGTGCAGTGGCTGTGTAGGCAGTGTGCAGATCCCGGTGAAAAGGACTGGCAAGCAGCAAAAAGGGTGCTGCGTTATTTGAAGGGAACTTCTGAACACAGGCTTGTACTAAACACTACAAAAAGTACTGAAGTGGTAGCCTTTAGTGATGCATCATGGGGTAATGATAAAGGAAGGTCTACTTCTGGGTATCTTATACAAGTTCTGGGAGCACTAGTATGTTTGAAATCACAAAGACAAACATTAGTGGCAACTAGCTCTTGTGAGGCCGAATTTGCCTCATTAAGTGGTTGTATTCTGCAACTGGAATGGGTAATAAAGTTATTGGGGGATCTGAATATCCAATGTCCATTGCCAGTGAAAATAAAGTGTGACAGTTCTGCTGCAGAGCAATTGGCACAACACCAAACAATACATGCCAGAAGTAAACATATTATAATCCGTTACCAAAATGTACGTGATGCCATTCACAGAACTATAGTATGTTTAAGTCATTGTAGGTCAAATGAAAATTGTACAGATCTGTTGACAAAGGGACAAAACCAGGAAATGTTGGCTAAATGCAAAGAAATGCTGGGTATCATGCCTCTTGTCTCAAGGAGGAGTGTTGACATAATGAGCCAAGAAGCATGTGTGCATCTTGCTGTTTAGGTCTGTCTGTCATAACTGATGTAAAAGATCACTCTTAGATACCCGAGATTCATAGAATGGCAAACCCAGGGGTTCCAAGTGAAAATGGCGTGGTAGAACGCAGTGGTGGTAAAGTCCAAACAATAATGAAAGCCATGCTGACAGATGCAGACTTGCTGGTATCTTATTGGGCTGAGGCATTGGGAGCAACCTGTTATGTCAGCAACAGGGTTTGGAGTAGGGAAATAAATGACATTCCCTACAGAGTGTTATATAAAAAGGACCCAAAGCTCGGGTATCTAAGAGTGTTTGGGGTTAAAGCATGGGTGAATGTGCCTCTGAAACAGAGGAGAAAGGGATCTGTCAGGGCAATTCAACATGTGTTTGTAGGATTTCATACCAGACTGATATCCTACAAACACAAACACTTCATGCCATGTCTGTTTGAATACAAAACTGACAGGGGCAACCCTAGTACAAATTAACAAGAACAACAAACCAGGGCTTCAAAAAACAAATCTTGAGTATAATCCAGTTTCTTATAATACAAAGTGCAAAAGTGCTATAAATACATGCATAAATACAAGACAGATTATACAAACTCAATCATAAGTGCATCAATACAGGGTTCAGGTAAGTAGCAGGTATACAATGATTGCAAATCTTCACTGTCCGGAACAAATCAATCAGTTAAAGTGCAAATGCCAAAATTAGCAAAGAAGAATCGGTAGGTGGGAGCTTGTGCCAGTGATATATTAACAGTCCATAAAGTCAAAATATATGTAGAAAAATGCGCCGACGGGGACTTGCAGGCAAATAACATTAACCCGTTTCGTGAGTGTTACTCCTCACTTCCTCCTGGGCGTGCAGCAGTTCGGACTGAACATACTGTGAAAGAAAAATTGACAATAAACAGACATACACTTAGCTTAAACAGATATTCAAACCAGTAGACAAAAACTCACAGTATGAAGCCAGCACAACAAACTCTCCCACCGTTCCTCCGACCACGTGATTCACGGACATATGTCAATAAGGATAACTACTACTACATATATATCCACCAGAGGAGGAGTCATAATGGCGAAGGGAGAAGCCTTGCAAAGGTCAAAAACTTACAGGGGTTTTGTTTAAATTCATAAAAAACAGGAAAAATTGATCTCTGAATTCAAACCATGTGGAGACAGAGAATTTACCTGTCTTGTATTTATGCATGTATTTATAGCACTTTTGCACTTTGTATTATGAAAAACTGGATTATACTCAAGATTTGATTTTTGAAGCCATGTCTGTTTGAATGGCACGAAGCTTTTCACCCAGCTGCAACTCAGCTCTTTTGTGCCAGTACTTCACTGCTTGAAACGTTTCTGACTTGTGTGTCAGCACATACGCCCACAGATAACGACTCTTATCATCACAGATAATTAATGCATATCGTTTCCCTGAGTGACTTTGAGGGTACGGCCCTATCAGATCCATGTGGACCAGCTCCAAGGGCTTCTTTGACACACGGCTACTGGACTTAGCCGCAGAATAAGCATGACTCTTTACCTGTTTGCAGACCTGGCAGTCTAGAAAATGCTTACATGGTTTTACACTTTCCCCTGGTAGCAGAGCCAATGTTTTCCTTAGTGCTTCATACCCAATATGACCAAGCCTGCGGTGTAAAACATGAATACACCCCTCATGGTCACACCTGTTGGACACAACCTGTGCCCTTACTTTAACATTCTCAATGGAATAGACATCATTACGCAATTCACCTTGCATCAGAGGCTTTCCCTCTTTAGAGATCGTGCACCCACTCTGGGAAAAAGATACGTTAAACCCTACTCTGGTTAGAGCACACACACTTAACAGGTTGCTTTCTACCGAGGGTACACATAATACATCCCTGAAGGTATGTCCTAAGGAAGGAAAAGTTAATTTGCCCTGGCAAGTCACCTTTGCACACCTCCCGTCAGCTAGCCTGACGTGAGGCAGTGTTGACTCATGGACATCCTCCAGCATGGACTCCTCCCGGAAAATTATTTTTGAAGCACCCGAATCGATGATCCAAGAGCTCCCAGCGCCAGCTGACACCACCAGCCTTGCTTCTCCGCTCCTGGAATCACCTCGGCTGTTTTTGGACTCCGGCCTCCTTCCTTTCCTTCGATGTGGGCACTCTCTACGAACATGGGATCTGCTTCCGCAGAACCAACACTTTCTGGTTGCCAGCAAAACTGGAGACATCGGAACAGCTTGCCTGTTGTCTCTCTGTAGTTTGCTGTCGGTCCCCTCAGAACACGCTGTAGACTTGGCTGCGTTCCCAGATTTGGCTGCATGCCCAAACTTGGCTGCATGCCCGGACTCAGATAACAGCTTGTCTTTTTGCCTCCTTTCATAATCCAGCAGTTTAGCTACGGCATAGCTCCATGTTAAATCGTCTGCTTGCACCATTTCTAATGTTGTCAGGAGAATTTCATACTCAGGTGCTAAGCTGGAAAGTAAAATATACACCCTGTCCGGCTCTGAGAAAGTCTTTCCTCTTAGCTCCAGGTCTCTGAAGCTCTGCATCAATGCGGCTATGTGTTCTTGCACTGGTTCTCCAGGCTTCTGAACCCTTCGGTACAGGGCTCTCGTTAAGGCTATCAAGATTCCTGCTGACTCACGCAGGTGCACGGCCTTGAGTGCCTTCCAAGCCGCCTGAGCTGTGTTTTCGTTAGCTACATAGTTTAGCTGGCTGTTGGCTATGCTTAACACAATTATAGCCAGTGCCCTTTCATCTTTCGCCTCCTCTGCCGGCGTGGGATCATCTGGAGGGTTATCAACACAGACCCATAGACTTTCCCTCTTAAGGTAATGCTGCATTCGGATGGACCATACCTGGTAGTTCTCATCTGTAAGCTTCTCCACCGGCAGGGCTGTTTGGATTTGTGCCATCTCTGGTATCTGGACTGGCTCCGGGAGAATGTCTTCCTTCTCCTCCTCCTCCGCACTGCTTCCCTGCGAGGACAGCTTGCCAGCTGCTGTTTTTCCTCACCAGCGCAGAACAGTCACTCCTGGACTTCACCGTCCACAGCCTTCAGCTCCAAGCCTCTCAGGACTTCACCGCTCACAGTTCCTCGAACCTTCAATGCCCGCCACGCGGTTCTGGGCCCATAACCCTGTTGGCACAGCGTGGTTTGACCTGTAGCAGAGCTATAAATAAGGCTTCCACACACTTATAGCAGTAAAAGTGTATGTACATTTATTTTACAGTGACTTATATATACAGGACTTTGTTCTCACTGTCAAAGTGCTTCGCCAAGCACTTAATGGAACAAGCTCCACACTTACACCAGACGCAGCTGGCTTAGCACCCCCCAGTGTCCAATCCCAGCACATCAGGTGAGGTGACTAAGCTGTTTCTTCGCTCTTGCATCATCCAAGGACCTGTCAAATAGATCTATTACATCAGTTATGACAGACAGACCTAAACAGCAAGATGCACACATGCTTCTTGGCTCATTATGTGAACAAGATCATGCAATTAGATCAACACTCTTGGGTCAATAGTAAAGACAACATTTTAACAAAGAGACATTCTAATAAAGAGACATTGTACTAAACCCTGCAGTACAGCTGTTGTTGAAATACAACACATCTGAAGTACACTTCCGATGGAGTTTATTGTTCTTCATAAAACGTCATATTAAAGTTGCTCTTGTCAATCACTTTTTATTATTCTTAATGCACCATTTTACTCTTCTTGCCAGCTAAGATTTTTGATATTTAAATACATATACTGATGTATTTAAAATAATGCTTTGCCCTGGGGTAAGGCAAGTTTTTAAACTTGAATTCTGACAATGTGCATGGCTAATAGCATCACGTTAGCCTCTTCCCTTCATCTACAGTATTATCATTTATACAATGAGAACAGCCAGAGATGATGATTAGAATCAAGGGTCCATTGTGTTTTATAAGTGTTGCATTTATTTAAAGAGACAAAAGTTGCAAGCCAATTCACATTGACCTGGGAATGCCCTACTGACTCAGTGGGATTTGCTTCTCAGTAGAAATGCAGGTATCTTGGTCAAGAGTAAATATTGCTTCAGATGTTACATATACATATACATATACATATACATATACATATACATATACATATACATATACATATACATATACATATAAAAAGTTAATGCATATGTTTTGCAGGTTCATACACCAGGAACTGAAGCTGATTGCAATGCTCTGTCACATCTATACACTATTAATTATATTACAGAAAAGTGTACCCAGCAGCCCTAAAACTGACTGAAGTTTTGCCATTCTTTCCTCCACATATTTCTTTAAAGTAAAACTAGCCTGGAATAGGCTGTATTCTCTACAGAACAGCTGGGGGTGGGGCTAGGAATCAGATATAGGCTGTTAAGTTCTTTTTCCTCTCTTCTTTCTCCCCTGTATCTTTCCCAAACATTTCTCTCCTTGTGGATGGGAACAAAAAGGAGGGTTACAAAAGGATTAAAATAAAAGACTTAAACTGCTGTGCTCTGTTCAGCTCTTTTTCAGCCAATCATTCTGGAAAATGGCATGGAGCCAGAGAAAGAGGAAAACACCCCCCCCCCAGTCCATTTCTGTGGGTGAAATGGTATGATAGGGAAGCTAGAAGCGCCTCCCTCGCACATAGGGTTCTGGAGCAATGGAGTGTTTTTTAGGTTAATAAACCCACTTTATACAGGTCATTACGTGTGACTGCAGGTCAGGTTTAGCAACTGTGTCTCAACTTGTGTCATTTGTAACATCTAGCTTGGCTTTAAGCAATATTCCTTTCTTATGAGCTAGAGTTCTTGCTATGCCTTGCTTATGAAACCTATTATTCTCCAAATGCACAAGAACATATGTTATAGCAGCTTTCTGTAAATATGATTAAGGTGTTTGTTTAAAGCTGAAGATGGCTTATACTGAATCAGACCATTATACCATCAAGTACCATCTACTCAGACTGATCACAGCTCTCTCCACCTACTACTTGGTCTTTTAAACTGGAGGTGCCAGGGATTGAACCTGGGACTTTCTGCATGCCAAGCAGATACACTGCCACTGAAATACAGCCCTCCCAAATAAACAGAATTCTTAACTGAAGCTTAAAACACAAATATCAACACAAATCTTTCTTAATATTAAGATTCCATTCAGCTACATGGTGTTCCTTGTGTTACAATGTGTTAATTTTAGGGAGATAACTCCTGAGGAAGATCTATTAAGAATAACTTCTGAGGAAGGTCTACTATGAAATGGGCTTACATCTAGATGCTTGTCTGTGATTACTACAACTTGTTATAGAAACTGATCCACAGTAGTCCTCAATGGGACTTTTTCAAATTTGTAATATAGTACCACATTCATTGTTGTAATTTTCTGACATTTATATAAGGACTTTAGGGAATTTTATTGATTACAATATATAGTAGCTATAAATCACAGTGGTTGTTTGTCTCTTTGTCCTTTGGTTTTTTACACTGTGATCCTGGTTTATTTTTATGTTACAATACAGCAGGGTGGAGAGAGAGGGAGGGCATGGGAAATCCCCTCATTGTGCTTCTGGTGTAATGTAAAAGAATTTGGGGAGATGAGATGCAGAAGCTTTTGCAAAAGTCTTTATACCCTGCAAGTATCAAATTCCTTGAAATAAGACTCGATATAAGAAACTTCACATGCTGAATGATATGTGATTTCCCTTTTCCCCTTTCGCTGTTTTTCCTCTGCTTTACCATAAAATGTGAAGATGCTGTCAATGAGGATGTCTGTGTAAGTTACAGTGAGAGGAGTAACTCTGCCATGTGCTTGCAAAGTGCCTTTTATGCAAAGGTAGACACAGATTTTCTGAATGCCATTTTTTCTCTTCAGAAAGTATCACCTCAGTAACCAATGAATTCTCCCATTCCAGATGGAAGACATGCACTCCATCTTAAAATAAAGCCACAATTAACTCTATTAATTAGTCTGGGCTATGAATTTAATTCAAATGACCCCTTTCAACAAATACAAGGATCCTACTAGCCACCTAAGTGTAGATTCTTCCTCACAGCATCAGCACAGCAAGATCAACACTTCCTTGCAAAGCCATTAATTCCCTGGGGGGTGAGAGTGACAGGGGTGTTCCAGGAACGGTGTGTGAAGCATTTATCCATTGTCTGTGTTTCTGTGTTCAGATTACATATGTGGAGCTGTTGATCAGCACCAAGCAGCTTTCTCCTCATACCAGGTGGCATGGCAGCATTTATGAGAAGAGCAAAAGAGTGGTTTTTCAGTGACATGAGGAAGCTGTAGCAGCATTACTTGAATCAAGGCTGCCACCCAGAGAAAGTTAAAAAATTCCCCCTTGCCCACAAATAAAGCAGAAGTTCATTTTGTATGTATACAAGATAATTTAGGGGAAGGTAGTGATGTAATGCAAAGCATTAGGCTTCAGTAAACAACAGCACACAAAAAGGGGAAATGTCATTAGGCAAGTGAGATGAATACACACTGGTATTACCTATCAAGATAGTAAATACAAGTGATTTAAAGCCATTTGGGGTGCTTGCAATTCAGTGCTGAATAGAGTAGGCAGAGAGTAAATACTCCATTCACTTACCTGCACAGCAGCATTTAGAGGCGATATGATAAATTTAGCTATCTTAGCGGAGACACTGAGAGCTCTGTTGCATTAATATGCACCAGAAAGTCATTTACTAAATGCCTTTTTGTTATTGCATATATCTTGTGCAGCATTTAGTAGGGTTTAATTTGTACAAAAGAAACAGAATGAAGTCAAGGAGCACGAAAAGCTCCTACTAAGGAGGAAGACATATAATCCCTTTTCTGTGAAATGGTTACTTGTAGGATTATAATGTAAGGATGACCTGTCAGGCCATTAAGAGTAACACAATCATCCACTAACCAAATGTCACTTCACTAGGCATTATCAGTAACTGGAAACAAATCTTCATGTGATATTTCAGGATTTTTTTTTAATTGTGCACAACAATGTTCACAGAACAGGATGTGGCGATTATGTTGTGATAACAGCACAGACAGACACACCATGTTTAAACATTTTATGTAGAAAATATAATCTTCAAGATGTAGGGCAAAACACACAATGTGAGAAGAAATAACAAAACACGGGAATGTATCCAACTTAGGCAGAAGGAAGTCCCTAAGGAGCTTTACAACAGCCTAAAGAAACTGCCAACAGACTAAGCAGCTCTTCTGTTGGAGGAAGAGCCACTTTGGTGCAAACTGGATGCTACATCTGGCAGGAGTTAGGGGAACCCAATATTTGCATAGGCAAATGTCATACTGGAACCAAAGTAAGGTTGGACCATGGTGTGAGGTAAGGAGGAACTGTGGTCCTTCTCACATTCTTTCACCAAACCAAAATGGCCTCAGGGGAACCTATCTGCCCACAGAGCCCCAATCCCACTCATGCCAGATGTAACATTTAGTTTGGACCTTACGTTGCAAGAAGGCTCCATAGGCTCCAAGTGGTAGGATACATGCCACTGATCTGTTTCCACTTCCTTGCATAGTTCTTTAGATGAAATGACAATTGGCTATTGAATGGAAGGCAGTGTGCCGCTTACTGAATCACAGTACAACAGAATTGTTGTGCTGCTGTTATAAAGCTGGAAATCCATAATACATAACAGCCCCAGTTTCTGAGCAGGATTCAGGTTCTGACTTTTTTATATTATAAAACCAGTATCTTCAGCTTCCCACATTCCCCTGGAAGGGAAATAAAGAATTGTAGGCAATTTCTTTGTCTGCTACTGTGCAGTTTCAAAAAACAGTTCACTTCTTCCATTCCCCTTTCTAAAAGAGTACTGTGAGGTTGTTGTGGTAACTATATCCTTCCCTCCTCTAAATACCGAGTTTATATCTCGTTCTCTTCCTGCTGAGTCATAGATTCCTTGCAGGCATTACCTCGACAATGTTATTAAAAGTAAGCTTCTTCCATCCCAATGCAGTTATATACTGCTTTAGAAGACCATACAATGAATTAGGAGATGTGCGTGATGATCCTGCCTTAAGGGGATTTTTGTCATTTGCTTGTTTCAGCTCCAATTCACTCTAAAATTAAATAGATGTTTTCAATAAAAAGCAGCACATGGATTTATAGTCATTTTCAGTTTTGCATTTCAAATAGTCTCCCAGTAAAAGCAATTCAAAGACTTTCTTGCAGCCCAAGTCTAAACATATTAACTCAGAACTTAGCAACGTTGACTTCAGTGGAACATACGATTTGGTTAGTGTGCTTTTTGGACTGTCATCCTAATATGAATTCCCTAAAGACATTTACACTGCAAACCTACAAACCCTTAACTGAGAGTAAGCTCCACTGAATAGACCTAAGCAGGATTTTGAGTAGACTTTGTGGAGAGGGCGCAGGTGGATTTCATTTTTTCCTTTGGACCTGCCTACCACCCTGTTTATTTTGCTGTTTAATTGTTGGTGAATATAGCCAAATAGTGACTGCTACCATCTTGGAAACCTTTTTATTATTGTTATAAATTGAGTGTGAATTTTATAATGTGTCTTTAATGAAATTTTTATGGATATTGTAAATTATGTGTATTGTTTTTAAATGTTGTGATCCACCCTGAGCCTGCTTGCAGAGAGGGTGGAATAGAAGTATAATAAAATAAATAAATCCTATTATATAAAAGGCAAACCGTATTACTAATCACTGACCTCTTATCCTGGTGCACCTCCAGAGGGTGCCATCACAGCAGGAAGCCCAGGTGAGGCATCCCGTCCCTCCATCCTAACCCCCCCCCCCGACACACACATTCATCTGGCAGCAATCAAGGCAGGAAGGAAGCAGCAGTGTCCTCCTATCCCACTGCCTTTACCTGGCTGGGATCCAATGTGGAGCAGTTGGCAATACCCACTCCCCTTCACATGGCTGGGGTCAGGCGTGCAGCAGGTGGCAATGCTTTCCCCCACTTCACCCAGCCTGGATCAGGTGTTTCAGGCAGCAATGCCAACCCTCCTTCACTCTGCCGGGATCAGGAGCAGATCAGGTGGCAATGACCACCCCACTTCACCAGCTGGGATCAGGCATGGAGTAGGAGGCAATGCCTGCCCCCTTTCATTTGGTCAGGATCAGGGGTAGGGGAGGTAGCAGTGCCTGCCCCTGCTCCCCTTTCTAGAGCCTGTTGTATTTTCCCCACAATGGGCTTTGTTGCTTTATTCAGGCAGCAATGCCCGACCTGTCATGTCTATCACCCATCCATGCCATTATTTTCAGCTGAAGTGTTACTTTGAACTAGTGTTTTGTGCTGAACTATTGTTCTATGCTGTGACTTGATATCATATTGCTGATGCCATAACTTGCCTTGTATTCACAGGCCTGCTGTATCCAGAGGGTCTTATCTCTTGTGCTTTGAAGCTCAGTGTCTCTGACCTTGCAAACCTGCTAGTTCTCTGGGGAAAGAAGAACACTGTGCTTCATTCTTAATCTGTTACCTCTCTCCTTTGTCTAGATGAAGCATGTAAACTATTTAGAGAGTTCTCAGAACTTCATGCCAAAAGTTGTATTTTTTGTTGTATCTTTCCCATAATGGGTTTTGATGCTAGTAAATTATTGTATTTTTCCTGTAATGGCCTTTGTTGCTAGTAAATAAATAAATATACCTCTTTAGGATTGTTCTCTATGAGATTAATTTAGCAAAGAGCCTGCTTGTTTGGGCAAAAATCTTTTTGAAATCCCCAAATCCCATTTCAAAATCTCCCCGATACGTTTAATTGTGATAGAAGCAACCATGAACTCCTGGCACTTCCCCCTGCATCCTCCTCCTCAAATATCCAAGGATTTACAACAGCTGCAGTTACCACAGGCAAATGTCTCCCTGCATATGCCAAGTGTGCTCTTTTGCTGCTGAGCCCTTTATTAGACTACCTGAGTGGATGTGATTAAGATTTAATCAACTCCTGATTAGCACTAATGAACACAACTAAATACACATTTTATTAAATGACTTGTCTCTTTTTAAATGAAAAATAATGTTGAGCCTATTAATGAAAATTATTTGGGTCATTTCAGAGCAACTGTCGCACTCTTTGGAAAAAACAGAATGAGACCTGGCCACAGTGCTGCCTGATTAGCACAAACACTTCTTTGTTCAAGTTTCTAAGGAGGGAGAGTTTGCACATGATGTGGGAGCTATGAATGGGCACAGGATAGACTTGCACATATTTCTAACCATTTGGGTCTCAAGCAAAGGATGAACTAGTACATTCATCTTTGTACAGCAGTAATGGCCCTAGGAATGGGAGGTGTGAGGAAATGGTTGTGGGGGAAGCATAGAAAGAGTTATCTCTTGCCCATCCTTTATTGCCACTTAAGTCTCATGCAAAGCAGTTCTCAGTTCTCAAACTGTTATGTATACAAAACTCACATATAGTTATTCTTTTTATGAGATAAATCGATTATTTATTTATACACTAAGTCATTCATATTGGATTTGGATATTTTTTTATTATAACTAATAAACATGCAGATCAAAATGATCTAAAAAAGGAAGGAGTTTTTTTCAATTGTTCTTTTTACATCTGACCTCATTCATGTGAAATTACTATACTAATCAGGCACAGCAAGGATCACTATTCACTTCTAATATTAAACAGCCCATTGTTTTAGGAGCAGTCTTACAGGCTGAAGAAGGGCCTTTCCAGATGACAGCGTCTTTGCACAGAAAACACACAGCTGTTACTCATTGGCTAGGGCTTGAGGGGTCAGACATCTTACCTGAAGGTAATAGTTCTGAGACAAGGTTATTGCACTTTCAGGACGTAAATAGCAGCATTTTATTGTCACCTCTCCCATGAGCAACCACTGTGATAATGTGTGCTGTGTGGAATGCAGATGGTTGAGCATACCTGTGATATCACTAGTAATGAGCTACACATATCTGCCCTCACACCATGCTGCCATCATGTTTGACCCATTAAAAGTGTTGTGCTTTCTTAATAATTAGTTTTTCATTCTTTATAGACCAAACACTTCCCTGCATACAAATTTAGGTCTAGAACATTAATTTTTTAAGCCATGCAAACAAGGCAAATATTTTAATGATTTCACATTTGTTGTAATCTACATCTAGGAAACCACCACCTGGAAAACCTGGAATGAAATTTGTTTCCTTCATAGTAGCATTCCCTGGAGTTGATGAGCCAACAAATGCTATTGCCTTGAAAGTTGGCTACTTCCTTGCACTACTGTTCTTTATACTCAGTGGCTGCAGTGCTGTCTATATTACTGTTTGAAATCTTAACCTATCAATTCTTCTATAGACTCCAATGTTAAACATAAGTGGATTTCATTGCCTCAAAATGGGGACCATTATTCCATCTGTTTGAAATCTGGTATTGTGATAGTCCTAGTTCTGAAATACCTGGGGTGCTGTCCAAGGTGGCTAGAAAACCATGAAGATACAGACCAAAGAAGGAAGGGGGGATCTTCCATTGAAACAAAAGAGAAATAATAACAAATATAACTATGAAAGCATAGCAATAACAAAAGAAACAGGAACAAATAAGCCTGTACAAAGCAACCCAATAATGAACCAGTTTCTTTTGGAATTAATAATGAAAATGAAACAAACAAATGAAAAACCTCCCATGCATAACTCTAATAGGTTCTATATGAACAATAAACAATGAGATATCTAGAAGATGGGCTGGATCCATTGAAAAATTTCTGTTATTGGAAAGCCCCCCATACAACTGCCCCTCTGAAAAAGTCCTGTTCTTCTGAAGTAAATCATCACAAATTATGTCTGGATCCATAAGTGCAACAGTCTAAAGGATGATTTCATAAAATTTATAACAATGCTGCTTTACTTCAGCTTAACAGCTATATTGGCTTAGAACAGAATTCAGCCCAAGTACAATGCTACCAAATTACAAGACCAAAAACAAAAGAAGAAAGGAAAAGAAAAGAAAAAATAAAACAGTATTTCCCAACAATTACTTTTTTCTTTAGATAATGTAAACATGCATGAAAAAGTTTCAAGCCCAGATGCAGAGGTATAACAATATTCATGGGCCTAAATCCAGAGTCTATTGATGTCAACATACAGACAGTCAACATTTGGATTAAGGTTTATTCTTCTGAGTCAGTCACTATCTTCATTTTATTTCATTTTCATTGTAGGATGTTATTATAATTCAAACATAATTGAATTTCATTCTACTGTGGATCCCAAATAGTCTTTAGCATCTGATTTCATTCCACCATCGATCCCAAATAGTAAATTGATGCTACTTCATTCTCTGTGGTCCAATTAATTGTAAACCCATTGATGACATTGCTGAACCTGGCATGATCTCTGAGAAACTAGGCAGAATTTGTTGAGCATGGATATATTATATATTTCTCCTGGTTTACTGAAAAAAGCTAGAGACTAGATTTGCTGTAATCCAGAAGGTAGCTAGTCTATATTATAATCCTTTTTTTGTTAATGGGAAGAGAAATGGACCAACGTATCTGCAGATTTCTAACTGCACTGTTCAACTATGGGGAGTAGGTAGTTTATGCATGATTATTTCCCCAGTCCTGCTGCCAAAGATGCATGCATGTAACTCTTATCAGTATATTTACGGCATTGCCAATCTGCTGTTCAAAAGAGATAGGGCAGGATATATCACTCCTTCAGACTTGCTGCTAAACATTTGATCAGTTGTCACTTATGTTTAACAATTCTGATTTCTCAATGGAATAACACTCGCTTTATTTTTTCTACTGAGGCTAATTTGCCCATAAATGCAGCAATGTACATGATTTCCAGATTTTCACTTACTAATTCTTCTGTTTAGGCATCTGAGCTTATTGGCTTAGATTCAAGGCAACTTTGTGATGGATAAAGTCCAGTTCCACCCTCCATGCATCCCAGTCATTCCCTGATAGCCTGCTGCCTATGCAAGTCTCAAAAGTTTCCAACCAATAGGAGGCTGCAGATGTGTCAGAGACAGAGAAAGGAAAGGAAAAGTGTCTGGAAAAGATGGACTGTAATGGAAAAAATTCCTCGGAAAGGGATCAGACATTGACAGAGCAAGGTAGATAGAGCTCAGATATCAGTACAACTAGATGGTTAGGGATTGAGGAAGGTGGCAGGATTACGTTAGATATACTGTGACTAGTAGTAAAGCCTGCTGAGGGAAAAAAAAAACAGGCTGTAGAAAGGGGAAGGCGGACAGGCAGGCATTGCCACCTGCTCCATGACTGATCCCAGCTGGGTAAAGGAGGGGGTAGGCACTGCCTCCTGCTCCATGCCTGATTCTGTCTGGATGAAGGCAGGGGGCAGCCATTGCCATCTCCTCTGCTCCTGATCCCTGCCGGGTGAAGGGGGACGGTAATTGCCTCCTGTCCTCAACCTGATTCCAACTGGGTGAAGGGGGGGTGGGCATTGTCGTCTGCTCCACAGCTGATCCCACAGCTGGGTGAAGGGGGGCAGGCATTGCAACCAGCACCACACCTGATTCTGGCAGGGTGAAGGGGGGGCGAGCATTGCTACCTGCTCTGCTCCTGATCCTGGGTGGGAGAAGGGGGCGAGCATTGCCACCTTCTCTGTACCTGATCCCAGCCAGATGAAAGGAGCAGTCACTGCCTCCTGCTCCATGTCTGATCCTGGCCAGGTGAAGGCGATGGGTTGGGCATTGCTGCCTGCTCTGCTCCTGATCCCAGCTGGGTGAAGAGGGGTTGGACATTGCCTCCTGCTCCATGCCTGATCCCAGCTGGGTTAAGGCAGGGGGCAGACATTGCCACCTGCTCTGCACCAGATCTTGGCCAGGTGAAGGGGAGCCAGGTATTGCCTCCTATTCTGCACCTGATTCCATCCAGGTGAAGGGGGATGGTCATTGCCTCTAGCCCTCCACCTGATTCCGACTGGGTGAAGGGGGGTAGGCATTGTTCTCTGCTCCACAGCTGATTCCGGCTAGATGAAGGGGGGCAGGCATTGCAACCAGCTCCACACCTGATTTTGGCAGGGTGAAGGGGGCATATAAATGGTCAGCTTGAGTTTAAGCTGACCATTTATATGCCACAGAGGAAGAGTATTATTCACCTCCACCACCCCTCTCCGGAATTGTATATGAATTGTGCATCTTTTGTATGTACCATTGTGTACTTATTGAATTTTGTATACCCTATATCATTGTTTATTTAGGATTGAGCTATAGCCTTCAGTATTAAGTGTACTATCTCTTTAAATGAGCTCTGGTTACGATGAGATGTGAAAAATATTTATGAATTTGTATTTACCTGCTTATTTCCTGTAAAGATGAAGTGGTGAAATATATTTCTGTACTTGCACATACTTGTTTGCACTTGCACTTTAGCAGAATCATTAACATTGGTTAAGAGAAAGTTAATATGTATTGTGTAAATCACAGGGATTAAGATCTTTGTCGGCTGCTGTTAACCCATAATTGCCCTGTTTGCTAGTAACCACTCCTGATCTCAGCTGGGTGTAGGCTGGAGGGAGGCATTGCCATCTGCTCCGCTCCTGATCCCAGCTGGGTGAAGTCTGTGGGCAGACATTGCCAGCTGCATTGGCTGCCAGTAGACTACTGAATCAGATTCAAGGTTTTGGTACTAACATATAAAGCCCTATGTGGACTAGGACCAGCATATCTGCAAGACCACCCCTCCCTGTATGTGCTACAGAGGATGGTCCGGTCAGGAGGAAAACAACTATTGGTGGTCCCTGGCCTCAGGGAGGCCTACCTGGCCTTGGCTAGAGCCAAGGCCTTTTTAGTCCTAGTTCCAACCTGGTGGAACTCTGTCTAATGAGACCCAGGCCCGGCAGGATTTATTATACTTTTGTGGGGCTTGTAAGATGGGGATGTTCCACCAGAAGTATGGTTGATGCCAGGTTAGGCCTCCCCCACCTACCCAAATAGTGAAGGAGAAAAGAACATCAGATCCCTCCCTGTCAGAGGTTCCCACCACCCAGTCTTTAAGTGGATTGATTGCCTCCTATTAGCTGAGTTGATTGAGCCATTTTGTGAAATTTTAATTCTCTATATTGCATTGTATTGTATTGTTATATTGCTCTGATTTTAACTGTTTTAAAATATAAATTTATATGTATGTTTTTATTGGCTGTAATCTAGCCCGAGCCTGCCTATGCAGGGAGGGAGGAATAAAAATAAAAAATAATAAATAAAATAAAAATAAATTGCCACCTGCTCCATGCCCGATACCAGCCTGGGCTTCCTGACGTGGCATGCTCTCTGGAGTGTCAAACTGCCTCATCTGGGCTTCCATCCATGGCAGTGCCCTCTGGAGGCACACCAGGGTAGGAAGTGAGTTGTCTGGAACATGGTTAGCCTTTTATCTAGTAAGATAGTCAGGTTATGTTACCTCAGAGAAATAGCATGTTAGTGATGTGGCGGGGGGAGTTGGTAAAAAGTCCTGAGAGACAAGTTAACACTATTTCAGCTGGATGACCTTGGGTCAGTCACAGCTCTTCCAGAGCTCTCTCAGCCCCACCTACCTCACATGGTGATTGTTATGGGGATAATAATAACATACTTTTAAAACTGCTCTGACTAGGTATTAAGTTGTCCTACAGGGTGGTATATAAATCAAATGTTGTTGTTGTTATCAGTATTATTTCAGTAGTCTGAGATTCCTGGGTTTAGAGAGCCAATCCCAGTAAAATCTATCCATTTCTATCTTCAACAGAAGCAGTTTATCACCCCTGTAACTTTGAGTGTGTTACTGTAACATAATAATAATAATAACATTTGATTTATATACCGCCCTTCAGGACAACTTAATGCCCACTCAGAGCGGTTTACAAAGTGTTATTATCTTCAGCTCCCCTTGATTGTAAGTAGATACTACATTAGTACATCCTTTAGTTGCCCACTCAATCACCTTTTATTCTTGTTTTGTTGAAAGAAGGTGTTGGTGTAAATGACTCCAGGAAAGGGTGGGGGGAATAAAGGAATAGAGAATAGAGATTACCTCAAATACTTGTGCGAACCCTCCCCCATGTTCCACTGTAACTGCAGCATGTTTATTTTCATACTTAGCCTCATTTTCCGTTCCAAAGCCAGAAGTGACACCAGGAAGCTCTAGGAATTTCCAAGTCCCTATGATTTTCACCGTATAAATTTGGAAATTCCTAGACCATCATGACATCATTTCTTGTTCTGAAACCAGAAAGCACATCCCAGCAATGTTCTGAGGAGTTACCAGCTGAGGGCAAATGAAAAATATCAGTGATGATCCTGAGAACTTTACCTTCTGTGGAAGAGTGGCTGTCATTTCACTGCCAAGGGAAAAGTAAAGCCCTGATTCTTGAAAGATACTGTTACATGCTCTCCATTATTGATGCCTTTACTGGCAAGGTGGCAATAACTGCAAAGATCCTTACAATATAAAAAGCTCTCCCTCCATACACATCATAATAACAGGGAATTTTCTGGTAAGAATAATAAGCAATGATGGGAAATAAAGAACAATGAAATAAATGCTTTGATAAGAACTTGTAATAGAGATTCTAGATACAGGAGTGGGGATAGGGAAGCTGCTGGTAGAAGTGGGGGGAGGGGGGGAGACAGCCTGGAAAAGGCAGAAGCCGACTGTATCCAAATCATAGCTCTTAATATTTAAGCAAACCAACAGCTCTTTAGTTTAGTCTCTTGATCCTTGCCTGATTGAGAGTGGCAGCCGGTACAAGCCACCTGCCTTTGATCTGAGAGCAGCAGCTTGAATGTCTCTGGGGACTTTTTAAGTCAGTGACAGTGGCATATGGGTCAAAATATTTACTTCAGACAACAAGCATGAAACCTCATTCATTTCTTTCTCCCCTATTCTAATTAAAGCTTCATTTCAAAGCAAAGTGGAAATAATGTGTCTGATGTGGTTAATATTTAATCAGTATTCTAGTCTGCCAGCCGTGTGCATCTTGTAATAGCCCGGGGTCACTGCCCTGCATCCCTTTGGGATGCCAGATGCCTCATCCCAAAGAACAGAAACCGCAAGTGACCCGTCACTCGCTGAGAGATAATACAGATCAATGAGGATCATAAGTAGTTTGTTTCCAGAGCTGGCTTAGTCCTCGTGGAAAAATGTATTATCTTAGCAACACTTGAGTGTTTTACATTATAACATTTGATTACATATCAGGACGGAGTTCCTACAGAAGGAATCAATCATCGCTAATAGATTGATTCCTTTCTTTGACCCCCCCCCCCCAAAATTCTATTATTACCTCTTCTCATCTTCTGCTACATTAATAAGATTTAAATGTAGTGAAATGAAAAAGAAATTTAAATTCATTGAGGAGCACCAGTCTGAAAAATGCTTCCCCAAATTAATATTCAGCACCAAACTTCAAACAATTACTTTTTCAGATGCAAACCTATAATTCATTGAGATGTAACAGTGCTTAATAAGTCCCCTTCAGGGTTGCTTTTCACGTTCTTTACTTACTCACATTTTGAAACCCCATGTAAGGAAACAGAAGACGTCTGCAGATACACGTCTGCCTTAGTGTCAGATGATCAGATACATGCATATGGCATACATCTTGTAAAATTTATGGCACTTTCTCTAATGCTGATGCACACCAAGGCTATTTCACACACTGCATAGAGAAAAACCTAGGTTTTCCACTGAATATACAGCATTCAGCAGTGAGCTGAGGCCAATCACAATTCCTTGAGTATCTTCTCTCAGGCACATGTTAGCAAACATGTTTCTGTCAAATTTGCACTTTCAATTTTCATATATGCAGTTCAAACCTTGTAATAAACCAAATATGGCTTAGTGATGGGCTAACTCCTCCATGTATGAATAACTGAAACAAGTATAATTCTATCAAGAGTTTTATATGACCTACATTTTGTGTGTACATGCAAGTGTCCTTGCAATGCCACTGGGACACTGTAATGTAGGTACAGGGAAAGGTAGACTGCTGCCAAGGTAACTAAGTGTCAGGTGTTTGGCATCACCTGTCATACTCAGCCACACCTTGCTATTGTGCTGGCAGTCTAATGCTTGTATTATGGTTACTGCTGAGGCTATTCCTTGTTAGAGCTGCAGATGTTACGCACAATGTGAAACTGCATGGGAGTGTTTGTTCCTCTTGTTATCTCTGTGCTTGTCCCAACTGCACCAGAGGCCTCTGTACACATGGGAAGGAGTGCCTACATGATCTGGAAACTCCATATATCATTCCTGCTGTTTCCCTTCTTAGATGCTTTCCTGCTGAAATCAGTGAACTGTTAGACTGGCGGCGGGGGGTGGGGGGAGGAGTTTAGAAGGTACCTGAACTTTGAGAAACCTATAACTACTTGATACTTGTGTGTAACCATTATTCCTGGCAAATATGGAGTAAGTGTATGAATCCGGTAGCTTATCAATAAAGTGCTTTTACTGCTTGCAGTGAAGTCTTTGAGATTTACTTGGCATCCTTACACTAAGTAGCTATCTCATTCCTTCTGTTTATGTGCTGAGTCAATACAATGTGTTGTTCCATATCTACCAGCATATACAAACCATTGTGGAGAGAAGGAAATGGCAGGAGGCAGTATTTACAACTGCATTTGCCTAGTTCAAGCCAGTTTTAGCAGTCAGGGCAGATTTATCAAAATCAAATAAGGGGTTAAGTAATCAGCTCTCTGTGATGCTAACCAAACATAAGCTTGAAATATATCTCATTCTTAAAAGCAAAAACAGTAATAATATGAGAGCAAAGAAGACTGATTTGTAGTAAAAATTATTATAATCCAGGGAAGTATGTATGTGCTGTCAAGGCGCAACCAACTGAAAGTGTCTCCAGCAAGAAGCTTTCAAGGCAAGTGAGAAGCAGAGGTGGTTTGTTGTTTCCTTCCCTTGTAGAGTCTGTAGAGTCCCCTTCCCAGTACCAATGCTGCTAAGCTTCTGATGAGATCAGATTATACTATGCTGCCTTCCCTCCTGAAGCCCATGATATTCCAAACTTTACATTAGTATCAATACTCTGGTTTCACAAATTCTATGAGAAAACAGAGCATTTTCCTTGGAAAGGTAAATAAACATTTCATCACCTCTAAATTATTTCAAAAAAATGCTAAGACCCAGACTCTGATACGCCTAACCCGGAAGAATTTTCTTAGTTTTGTACCCACATTATGTGCAATACCCCACAGATCAATCAGCTTTTTTGCAGTTTACATATTAATTTTCTCTCGTCTGAATACTTTCTTTCTTCCTCATATTCCCAGTCATTTTTGAAATACTATTGGGCATGGATGGCCTGATTCAGAAATACTGAATCAAAGGTTTTCACCCTTTTCTTGCAAGTGGCAGGCTCCCCCTCCCATCAGGTGAAGAAAGTGGTGGGTGTTTGAAACTTAAAGCCACCCTTTCTGTGCCATGCTCCGTGAAGATTCCTGAATCTTTACAGAGCATACTGAAGTGATTTAAACACCTGAATCCCAAAGCAGCAACTGCTTCAGGATTCAGGTTATTCTGAATTGTTTTCGTGCTTCAGGTAAACAAGAAGTGGGAAACCCAAATCTTTTTCGGGTGCACACCCCTAATCTGTACTTGCACAATAAAATCTAGAGTTCTGAAGCGATACTGAAAAATAAGAACCACCTGGTTGTCAAGACTCACAAAATTACTTTAATTCAGGGCTATTTTTCAGCCAGAAAGTGGTAGAATGGCATTCCAACACCTCTTCAAAGTTATCATGTGTCTGATGGCCACTGCAGATCAAGACTTCCCCACTGGCCAGCTGAAGCAGTGGGGTTTAAAAATTAAAGATCCTTTTTCCTGAGGCTTGCAGCTGGCCAGTGGGGAAGTCCCCATCGACCAGCTGAAGCTGAGGAAGCCCCAAATGGGCTTTAAACTTCAGTTGAGAGCAGGGGGATTCTCCTCCTCCCAGCTAAAGCTGGGGGAAGTCTTGAACGGCTTTAAGCTTCAGCTGAGAAGAGGGTGATTCCTCCCTCTCAGCTGAAGCTGGGGAAGCCTCAAATGGGCTTTAAACTTCAACTGAGAGGAGGGGGATTCCCCCCTCCCAGCTGAAGCTGAGGAAACTGCAGCTTTATTTCACCCAATGAGAGGGGGAGGAGGTGAATTAGAACCCTCTCCTCCCCCTTCCATCAGGGGAGGGGAGAGAGGGAATCTTTGAAAGCTCAAAGCTGTACTTTTCAAAAGCATGGCTTTGAGCTTTCAAAGCTTCCTGCCAGCTTTTTCACCCAATGGGAGGGAGAAGAGGGGATTCCCTACTCACCTCCCTTCAAGGGAGGGGGAGGGGGAGGAGAGACCCTCTCTTCCCCTCCCGCCTCCTTTCAAGAGAGGGGGAAGAGGGAAGCTTTGAAAGTTCAAAACTACACTTTTCAAAAGGTAAGCAGTGGCATGCATGCGAGCCTGAATCGCGGGAATGCTCTTGGGGGGCAGCTGTGCTGTGCATGATGATGTCACTTCTCAGAATTTCCAGGCGCGTGCGTGTGTAGTGACAGTGGCACCACCTCCTGCCCGGAGCTACCCGGAGTGAGAGTTCCCCCACCTCTTTTCACAGAAAAAAAGCCCTGCTTTAATTCTTACAATGCAAAATCAGTTTTGTTCCCTGCACTAAGGTATCCACCTGCCACTGAGAGATTGGTCATTGACAATCAGTACGTCTTCTGAATCCCACATCTGCCAACACTTAGTATTTAAGGCTTCTCAATCAGCAATCATAACTCTAGCAACTTCTGAGCTTTGTGGAACTCCTTAAACCTGTTATTTATCTTTTTCTATTTTTGCCCCTAAATCATATTAGTAGTAGGAATCAACTTCATTCTTAGATGTCTGTAAACCTGCTAAAATATGGCTCTGAAGTGGGCACATAGGTAGGAAAGGTCTCTCAAAGAAAAGTGTTTTGAATGTCTAAACAGAAATCAAAATTTTATTGTGTTCCTCATCCTTTGGAATAATTTTCAAATAAATATAATTAAATTGTGAGTTATGAAGCAGTGTCTGGGTTAGGTCAGGTCAATTCTGACTATATTGGAGAAAGCCCCCAAATTTGTCTTTTTAACAATAGACTAAAAAAATATGCATGCTGCTTCTTGCAAGTGCTAACTAGAAGGACTCTGGTCACCATAAGGCCTTTGGTATTTCACTATGTGACTCATTTCTTTCCTTTTAATGTGAAGGAAATGTGGAGCAAACTTCACTTACTCTGGGCAAGATACAGAAAATACTAGCTGAGAGACTAGCATTCCAAGCGTTTGTTTCTGAACAGAAGTAGGACAAGGTTTTAGGAGGTTCTAATGCAGTCCAGTAATGTCAGCTCAGCGCACTCAAAAGCTTTTATCTTCTTTTTATCTTCTGTGCACTTTGTAGGCATTTTTCATTTCACACAATGTTTGGACCTCAATGAAGAGATTTTGAATGTTATGAGTTCAATATTGTACTAGAAGCTCATACTAAAAGCAGTTCCTTTATTGGGCCCATTTTGTTGAGAGTCCTTCTGGCAGAGATTTTATCTCAGAGCCTTGCTACAAGTGACATTTTACACGTGAAGGATAAAGGATCATTTTCGCAAGTCTTTCTGGGAACTGAAGTTCCTCTCCCCCACCCCTTTTCATTCTGTTCCTTCCCCTCGCTGCCTGAAGAGACAGAGAGAACCTACGGCAACATCAGCTTTTGCAAATCGTCTTGCTGGGGGGCGGGGGGGGGGGAATGCTCCAGAGAAAGCTGAGAAAGTTGCAGCTGCCTGCCCCAAAGATCATTGAGAGCAGGCTTGTGACTGGAGGAACGATATGCAAAAGTTGTTGTTGCCGCAGGCTTTCTCTGTCTCTTCAGGCAGCGAGGGGAAGGAACAAAAAGAAAAGGGGTGGGGGAGAGGAACTTCAGTTCCCAGAAAGACTTGCGAAAATGATCCTTTATCCTTCACGTGTAAAATGTCACTTGTAGCAAGGCTCTCAGGCACCATTGCTTGGAAAGTGGTGCACTGAGGTCTCTTTCCCACTGATTGACTATGGTAAATACTAGTGTTATGTTAGGTGAGCAGCACTGAAGAAACAAGCTGCCTGTATCAAAGGGAAGGGCATGGGGTGAGGGGATAAAGTTGAAGAAGAAATAAGGATATTTGAATTTTTGTATACCTTTATTTTAAGCAATGACTCCATATAGACCCTATATCACAGCTCTATAGAACATATAGAATGTGTCATAAAGAACCGTTATCATAAATTTCAAGTGGGTCTTTTATCTCTGAAACATCCATGCAATTTCCCCAGATGTGCTAACACGTCAGTCTATAATCTGCAAGAAAAAGAATTTTAAAAGTAGGAGTTGCTATGCAATATGGTTGACATATTGCATAGCCCTAACAAATTACCTCAGAGAGGGAAGTCACAGAAGTAAATATTGCTTTTCTATATGTCAAAAAGCTTCATACATGTCCTCGAGGCAGTAACTTTTTTTCAGCCTAACCTAGGCTGTTTCCACACAGCCCATCGTTCCCGCCCTTTTTCCGCTTCAGGTGCATGTTTTGCTGAGTTGCTTCAACAAATCCTCCTCACACACTCCCCACAAGTGTTTACCTCGTGCTGTGAGGTTGCAGGACAGCCTCCAAACAGTCCCTAACAAAGGTGGTTTTGGAGGGGAGGTCATCGTAGCCTAAAATCACCCGTCTCCCTTTCAATTTTTTTTAACTTGGTACATGCACAATTCAGGCATTCAGCTCATTTTGCAAGGAGGCTTCTGCAGCTGAACTGAAACGCTTCGGGGGAGGAACTGGGCTGAGATGGGCAGATTCTTTGAAGTGCTTGAAACAATGAAAAAAGCCACTGTGTCAACCCACAGCAGAATAAAACACTAGAGAAAATGCGTTCCCAGTAAACACGCAGAAAAGGCAGTAATGAAACAGTATGCATACATTTTGCAAATGTAGACATGAGGAAGCCTGAGGAAAAGCCACCAGAGTTCTGTAGGTGAGCAGCGTTTATAAGGATGTACGGAAATGGCCCTAGTTCACAGGGTTGTTGCGAGGCTAAAATGGGGGAAAGAGAACAATGTCTGTAGCTCCTTGGAGGGTAAAGGCTTGTTCTAGATACAAGAAGAGATGGATATCATCTTTCCCAAAGCAATCAGCAAGAGCAGGATGCTGTATAGTGCTGTTAATAGGATATAGTGTAATATTTCAGGGACCTGCAGGGTGCAGTTCTTCCCTCATGTGCTGACATTTCCATTGGTTACTTCTCTGTGAAGACTGATAAAGCAAAACAGTGGTTTAGGGAAGTAGTGCTGACATCCTATGTTATGGGCTCCATTATCCCAAGTGCAATCCAGCCTGCATGCAAACAGCCTCCTCCCTAATGTAGTAAACTAGAGATCAGATTGGCAGATTAGTGAGTTAGTCTAAGAGCCAAACTACAGGTGACAGCAGGCACAGATCCATCCTGTGGCTGCCAGTACCATTTTAAAGGTACTGTAGTTCTTTAAAACTTGCTGTGGGGCCCCAATCTGATTGCACATGTGGCACAGTGGACCCAGGAGCTCTTGTCCCCCCCCCCATGCCTTTTCAGGTGCTGAAACAGCAAGGGAAGCTGTTTTGACACCTGAAAATGTGAGAGGGGGGGAGAACAAGAGCTTCGGGGGCTGCAGTTCCATGTACATGATCTGGGTTGGGGCCCCACAGCAAGTTTTGAAGAACTGCTTTTAAAATGGCATTGGCAGTCACGGGATAGACCTGTAGGTGCTGTCACAAGCATTTTGGCCCTAAGGCTTGGGAAACCCAGGCTTAAATCCTCATTCATCTATGAAGTTCACTGGATGACTTTGGGCCAGTCATTCTCAAACAGACTAACTTTCTCACAGGATTGCTGCAAGCACAAAACGGTGAGGGAGAAATGTACACTTCACTAGGTTCCTTGAAGAAAAGGTGCGTGAGAGAGATAGTGTGTGTGAGAGAGTTCTCACACACATTTGCCACACAATTTTAGCTACCACTATACTAAGCCATGAGTCATCTTGCTAATGAATAATCATATATATATGCTGACTGCCTGTTTGAAGCATCTGCTTTCTTTAAAAAAAATGCCAAATTACTACATAGCAGCAGAATTTCTTAAAATAAAAATAACCAATGCCTCCCAACAAATGAAAATTTCTTAACAGGATGTGTGCTACAAGTGAAATTTATATCCTTGTCAGCTAAAGATGTTTCCTGAGTTCATTCTGCACTTTTATGCCATACTGTCTTTTCTGTCCCTCACTGCTTGGGAGCCTGCTTTTCAGTTCAGTAAAACAGATGTAAAACTGCTCAAGCATATGTATTTTATTTGTACGGGTATATTTAGCAGGTTAATATTCACTACTAGCCCTTCAAAACATGGAAATCCTTTCAGATTTCCCCATAGGCCAAATATGCTGGAAGGTGAGAGAGTTGTGAACATAAAAAGGTAAAATCTAAGCATCTGCTGGGAGCAAGTGACACTCCTTGAAATGGTGACAAAGAAAAGGAAGTATCTTTCAGTTATCCAGCTGTGTAGATTTGGGAGAAAGTACATTTCCTGATATTTCAAAAAAATCATAGACATTAAAGAAAAGGTCTGGGAAATGCTTAATTAAATTAATTGCAGTTGCTAACATGCTATTTTAAGATTCAATATTAGTAACAGTAGGATAGAACCTATAAAGTAACTAACTCTACCAAAGATCAAATGTAGGCATTGCTGAAGCTTGGGACAATCAATTCAATTTGGGCTTAGATTTAGAAGAATTTCCCCATTTGGAAGAAAAGCTCTGGGATTTGAATTTTTATTTCTTTCTTTTAAATTTAATGTAATTTAGTAATGAAATATTTTACATCTGATCCTAGATGCATCAATGGAACTAAATTGAGTTAATTCAGAGGGACTTACTTCGGTGTACAATTAAGCACTGTGCTATTTATTTATTTATTTATTTATTCATGTAATTATGTTATGTTTCTCACAGAGACTCAAGGTAGATTATATGGCTGGGACATCCAATAAACAATACAATAGAAACAAGCAAAAATCTGATACAGAGCTAAAACAATGCTGAAGAAAGCATACACAATTTAACATGAAACACTGAATGATGCAGAAATTACCTAGTAGTAGCATACTTACAGCAACAAGATGGCATACCGGACCGCACATGAAACGTGCTCAGGCCAGAGGCTGCCTTTGCCTCACCACATGGAGGGAAAGGCAACCCTGCATTCCCAAACATCTGCGTCTTTGGAAGGCAGGGCCTGGCCCTATAAAGGCTCAGTCAGCACATCCACCACACCCTATGGCAGTACAGGGTTAACTGGTTGCTGGTTACTAGGGCTAGATAGGAATTTTTTTCTCCTTTTCCAAATTGGCTCAGGGAAGAAGGTTTTTTTTGCCTACCTTGTACTATGCTGTAGGGGTGATATTTGGAATGGGGGAGCTGTTACCTAGGTCTCTGGCAGGTTGGATTTGGGTAGACAGAGTGGGCTGGTGAGCACTCAGTGGCACCTCCTCATTGGTGGGGAATTAGGGTCTGTCGGGAATTGGCTGGGTGGGCTTTATGGCTGCTAGCTGAGAGGACAGACTGCCTGTGGACAGACTCCCTGTACAAATCCTTCCCTCGGGCTACATGGCTTGGGTGCTTGGAGCTTTAAGGGGGGAACCATTTGCCTGGATGGCCATGTTACAGCCATGTGAATGGATGGCTCACACCTGGGTCAGTGAATAACTCACTCAGACAGGTTGGGGAGGTCCGGGGTGATCCCTTGGTCCTGACCTGTACTGCTAGTGATGCCCTTGCCATTACTAAGTTTAATGTTGTCAATAAATGTCCCAGATTTATACCCAAGCCTTGCGTCTTCATTACGAGGGGGAGGGCAAACAGCACAAAGTAGTATAGTCTACAGCCTCTGTATCTTTATCAAAGCATCTTTATGAACCATTTCTTACAGCACGCCCCTCCAACCACTATAAAAAGGCCATCCTGAATAATTCAGTTTTTCATAATTTATGGAAATCCAGGAGCATAGGACCTCTCCTCCCCTCATCAATGAGGCCATTCAATACAGAACGGCCATAACAAAAAATGCGTGTGTTCAGGCAGTTCTTGATTTTTCCCATTTGCAGGGTGATATCTGCAGAAGGGCCTTGTTCAGACAGACCATAGGGAGAGAGGCAGTCCTGCAGTCATGAGGGCCCAAGGTCATGAACACCTTGAATTGAGACAGGTAATTAATGGGCAGTCATCAGAGTGGGAGTAAGAGGCAAGCTCCGGCTAGCTCCTGATAATAATCAAGTTGCAGCATCCTGCAACAGAGAGTTGACTTTGAGAGGAGACCTATGTAGAGTGCATTACAGTAGTCTAGTCTCAATGTTACCATGCTGTGGAACCAAGAGGCCAGCTCAGCTATGTCAAGGTGGGGGGCCGTCTTCTGGGCTAGACTGAATTGGAAGAAGACACTTTTTTGTTGTTGCATTTTATGTTTTGATCTTTGCATGTGTAGATTTATTGTAATTCCACAAAGAACACCCTTTGACTGAGGGATTTATTTTATTTATTTATTTATTTTGTTAGACTTGTATTCTGCCCTCCCTGCAAGCGGGCTCAGAGCAGATTACATCATTTAAAACACAATACATAATTAAATACAATTTCCATAAAAACACATTAAAACACTATAAGAAAGTTTGATGCAAAATTATAATAAATAGTTTCCCTTGGCAGCTGCAGTCACTGCTTAGCTACTAAAAAAAACACACAAGGTGCTTGACAGATCTAATAGGGAGGATTTAACTCATTCACCTCTTCTTCCTACATGGCTGGCAGAAGCCTGACCCAGCCTCAGCCATATGTCTTACAGGCCTGGAAGGATAACAAATCCTGGTTTCAATAGGCAGGGAGTTCTACCAGGTCAGAGCCAGGACCGAAAAGGCCTTAGCTCTGGTTGAGGCCAGGCGGGCCTCCCTGGGGTCAGGGACCACCAATAGTTGTTTCTCCACTGATCAGATCATCCTCTGGGGTATATATAGGGAGAGGCGGTCCTGCTGGTCCCAGTCTGCACAGGGCTGTATAAGTTAATACCAAAACTTTGAACCTAATCCAGTATTCAACTGGCAACCAATACAGCTGGCACAATATAGGTGTTATATGTGTCCCATTTGGCACTCCCACAATAACACGAGGCTGCATTTTGAATGAGCTGTAATCTCTAGACCAGACTCAAGGGAAACCCTGCATAGAGCGAGTTACAGTAATTCAGTCTAGAGGTGACCATTGCCTGGATCACTGTAGTTAAGTCATGGGTTGAAAGGGAATGAACAAGCTGCCTGGTCTGTCATAGGTGAAAAAACGATGACCAGGCAACAACTGCGACCTGTGCCTCTATTGTCAAGGAGGCATCCAGGATCACCCACAGGCTCCTAACCCTCAGAGTGGCACCCCATCAAGGGTCGGGGGTCAGAGTCCTGAGCCCAAGGACCCATGACTCTCATACAGGACCTCTGTCTTCATAGGATTTAATTTCAGCTGAGGGAGGGAACCCAAGGATAGCAGGTAAAGACAGAACTTTAGATGCTTGAATTATTTTAGGGGCCTTTTCATTCTGGCCAAGAAAAGAATATATTGTACAATGGGGGAGAAAAATCAATTCTTGAGTATTATATATAGACCTTGGAAACAGCCTTGCATAATCTAGATTTTAAACACCAATCTTACAAATGGACCAGCTGCTCTGATACCTTTCAAAGAATGATAGATACTTTTAAAATATCTTAACAAATATATCTCCTTGCCAACAGTTCCTCAAAACCACATTTACCTTAATCACTCTGTTACCCAAATAAATTGTGTCAGGTTTTGTCAGTTCAGCTAATGAATGTCTGTCTAAGGCTCAGTCCATTATGCTTCCATCTTCCATTGGACCAAAATGCTCAGGTATCATTTGTGGCATCTATAATTCCACTTAAGTAAACAGAGCTACGCAGATTTACTCTGACGAATGATCTTGCAAAATGACATGAAGTACTTACCTTTGCAAGGGGACTGATCCCAAAGGAGCCATTTATTAGTGAAGACCCAACCAAACATAAAACACCATGTATTCATGACTTCATCTTTTCTCTGCAATTCATTTAAGAAATAATATGGAAATATCACAAAACCCAATCAATAATGATTTCAACTGCAGGCAAAATGCAGTTGTGATTTGTTCTCTACATGGTTACCAGTATATCCAAACTAAAATCTTGTACAGAAGTGTTTTAGGATTAAATTTCACTAGGTGACTTTGGGCCAGATTCACTCAGAAATAAGGCCTACACCCAGGAAAGTGTTCTTAGGAGTTGAGCCTGAGCTTCCTGATGAAAAGAAAGATAAAAAATGATCGAAAGATAGGTTGAAAAACTACTAGTTGTGTTCCTGAATTTTAATGCATGATGCTGATCTCCAGTGAAATGGCAAGCAAACATACTAGGCACAATCCCTTTAAATGTAAGCACATAAATGTTATTGATTTTAATGACACAGTTTCTCATATATTTAGCTTAGGGATGAGACCAATCACAAAAGCTGTATGATTCCTTTTGACTATCTCCATTTCAGTTTTATTTCTCCCCCATGAGTTTTCTCTTAAAATGAATGTGTTTCAACATGATTTAGGGTCATTTGTGTATAAAAGACGTTAATATTGTTTAAATTTATCTTTATTTGTTTATTTATTTATTTTCAATTTATATTCCACCCTCCCCACATTTCCAGCAGGCTAAGGACGGATTACAGATACATAGAGGTTAAAATATATAAAACATTCTAAATTAGCAACCATAAAAACATCCAGATTTACACAATTTAAAATACATATAAACATCAACATAGCAGCACAAAGTCCAACTGACCAAACCTAAATCATCTCCAGAGCATCTTCACAGGAAAAAATATATTATAAATATAATAAAATAAACAAAAGAATCATTAATGACAGAAAAACAAATACTGAAAAGTGAAACAATGACAGAATACAAACAAAAATAGTAGCCATATCAACTCACCCCAAGGAAGCATATACATTTTCTAAATAAACACACTTTCTGCTATTGAAAACAGAAGGCTCATACAGATTTTGCGGGCTATGATGGTACCTTTGCTTTTTTCTATTAATCTGATTGGAATGACTTTCTTGGTTTTTAACCTTTCCTTTGGACCTTCAGTTCAGCTTCTCCTTACATTACCTTAAACATTTGCTTCAAGAGGGCCCTGGTCACAACTAGAGATGGGCATGAACAGGAAAAAAAACCGAACATGATGTTCGTTGTTTGTTGCCATCCATGAACAGGGACTCAATAACAACCATGACCATGGCCCTGTTCACAAACATGTTTGTGGTTGGCTGTTTGTGGGGGCCAGCAGGCTCTCCTCCAGCCATCATCCAAGTCAAGATCCCTACTGCACCACTCCCAGAAACCTGACCTGAGCAGGCACCAGGAATGGTACCAATAATAAATAATAGCTTGGCCCTAGAGCCTGGCAGCAACCCTGGAACTTGAAGGGTAGATCCCTACTACACCACTCCCAGAAACCTTACCTGAGCAGGCACCAGGAAAGGTACAAATAATAAATAATAGCTTGCCCAGAGCCTGGCAGCAGCCCTGGAGCTTGAAGGGATAGATCCCTATCCCACCACACACAAAGAAAATTCAAGCTCCAATGCACTCTCTCTATCAAAATGCCAACAGCAACTGTCTCTCCACTGTCTGCAAAGTCAGAGCTGGGAGCTCCCCTCCCCCCTGCTCTTTGCTCCCTTGTTGTAATAAATTTGGAGCTCCACACTTGAAAGGAAGACCTGCCTATCAAACTAAATTGGGCTTAGATTAGGGTTTCCAGGGCAACAGCAAGAGTTCAGACAAAGTTCAGACAATCCCTGCCTAAGTTGCCAAGGGAATTGATTGCAGGTGCCAGACCGTCTGTCTTGACAAACAGTAACAAACAAGGCTTGCAACGACCACCTGTTCATTTAGAATGGGGCCTCACGAACAGCTTGTTCACGAACAGCAGATTGGGCTGTTCATGGCTTTTTTGTTGTTCATATTGCTGTTTGTGCCCATCTCAAGTCACAACAAACAATCCTTCAATATCCACACACAGAGTGTCAGATGTTCTTTATTTTACCCAAGCTTTTACCTCAAACACACCTTTCGTTTTGTTTGTTTGTGCAACTTATAGATTGCTGTCTTCTGACTCCCTTATCCACTTACACAGCAAGATGGGTGAAGACTGCGACCACCAGGCCTGGCATGCATAGGGAGGCATAGGTGTGCCACCTCCTCTCAGGGGGTGGGGGGTCTGGCTGCTCACCGGTGGCACCCCCCATGTGCCTGCCCTCTAGGCCTCCGGGTCGGAGGCGGACAATGCATCCACTTGTGCAGCAAGGTGGGCGAAGACTGTGACCACCAGGCCTGGCAGGCACGAGGAGGCGTCAGTGTGCCGCCTCCCCTCAGGGGGTGGGTGGTCTGGCCACTCACCAGTTGCACCCCCCATGTGCCCAGCCACCAGGCCTCCAGGTCAGAGGTGGACAACGCATCCACTTGTGCAGCAAGGTGGGCGAAGACTGCGGCTTCCAGGCCTGGTGGGCACAGGGAGGTGGTGGTGTGCCACCTCCCCTCAGGGGACAGGGGTCTGGCCGCTCACCAGCAGCACCCCACATGTGCCTGCCTGCCAGGCCTCTGGGTCAGAGGCGAACAATGCATCCACTTGTGCAGCAACGTGGGTGAAGACTGTGGCCACCAGGCCTCGTGGGCAGCCCTGGAACCACTGGCTGGGGCTAGAGCCCTAGCCCAGCAGCACTCTCAGAAGCCTGATCAGATTGGGCACTGATAATAATGTGAGCCTTCAGCCAAGGTGCCCACTGAGCTTGGCACTAGGACCTGGCAGCAGCCCTGGAACCAGAGGGAGGTCATGGAGCCCTAGCCCAACACCCCCAGAGACCTGACCAGATCAGGCAGTGATAATCACTAATAATCAGCTGAGGTGCCCACTGAGCTTGGCCCCAGGGCCTGGCAGCAGCCCTGCAACTGGAGGTTGAGGCTACAGCACTAGCCCAGCACTCCCACAAGCCTGACCACCAGATCAGGCACTGTCTGATACTGATACTAATAATAATAATAATCAAGGTGAGCCCTCAGCAAAAGTGCCCACTGAGCTTGGCCCCAGGGCCTGGCAGCAGCCCTGCAACTGGAGGCTGAGGCTACAGCACTAGCCCAGCACTCCCACAAGCCTGATCACCAGATCAGGCACTGTCTGATACTGATACTAATAATAATAATCAAGGTGAGCCCTCAGCCAAAGTGCCCACTGAGCTTGGCCCCAGGGCCTGGCAGCAGCCCTGGAACCAGAGGGAGGGGGTAGAGCCCTAGCCCAGCACTCCCAGAAGCCTGATCAGATCAGGCACTGATAGTAATGTGAGCCCTCAGCCGAGGTGCCCACTGAGCTTGGCCCCAGGGCCTTGCAGCAGCCCTGGAACCAAAGGCTGGGGCTAGAGCCCTAGCCCAGCAGCACTCCTAGAGATCTGACCAGATCAGACAGTGATTATCAGGGTGAGCCCTCACCCGAGGTGCCCACTGAGCTTGGCCCCAGGACCTGGCAGCAGCCCTGGAACCAGAGGCTGGGGCTAGAGCCCTAGCCCAGCAGCACTCCCAGAAGCCTGATCAGATCACGCACTGATAATAACGTGAGCCCACAGCCGAGATGCCCACTGAGCTTGGCCCCAGGGCCTGGCAGCAGCCCTGGAACTAGAGGGGATAGCTCCCTATCCCACCCACCACACACAGAAAAAAGCCCAGCTCCAATGCACTCTCCCACTCTCTCCTCCCAAACGCTATTAAGAGCTCTGTCCCACTCCACTGCTTGCTGAAAGTGAAATCAGAACTGGGAGCGCAGTGCCTTTTTATAAGCTGAGGACTCATGGAGAAATGCAGGAGGCCTGTGGTTGACAGTCAGAACTTCCTAACAGGGTTTTCAGGGATGAGATTGGAGTTCCCATGGCCACAGAACAACCCCCTCCTCCCTCCCTCCCCCCTGGTGTCTGTTCCCACTTTACCAATTGTTACCAATTTGCAGCTCCACGCTTGGAAGGAAGGCCTGCCCATCAAGATGCTGGGCTTTGATTGGGGTGTCCGGGGTGACAGAGGGAGTGCAGACAGAGTTCAGGCACTCCCTTCCCCCATTGCCGAGGCAATTGATTGAAGGCACCTGAGTGTCTAGCTTCCCGAATGGTGGCTGAGCGCAACAAACAAGACTTGCGCCGACCGCCTGTTCAGCTGGAGTGGCTCATCACGTACAGTCCGTTCGTGAGCAGCCGAGCGGCATTTTCATGGGTTTTTTCATTTGTAATGCTGTTCGTGCCCATGTCTAGTCATAACAGCACCAATGATCCTCCCTCCATTTAAGTATCTTGTTCGTTTGGCAACCCTAGTGTCATGACACTACCAACGTGTTTTCTGGTGCCCATATCATTCTTTTGAAGATCATCTCTTCCCCAAAGCAAAGAGCCAGTCCACAATCTTTCTACAATCTCATTGGAGCAGGGTGCTCTTTGGAAATATAATCTTTTTGTTAGAGGGAAGTATAACCAGGAAGCATATCCTTTTCGTTAGATGGAACAAAAATTCAGAAGCTGTATTGTCGAAGGCTTTCACGGCCGGAGAACGATGGTTGTTGTGGGTTTTCCGGGCTGTATTGCCGTGGTCTTGGCATTGTAGTTCCTGACGTTTCGCCAGCAGCTGTGGCTGGCATCTTCAGAGGTGTAGCACCAAAAGACAGAGATCTCTCAGTGACACTGAGAGATCTCTGTCTTTTGGTGCTACACCTCTGAAGATGCCAGCCACAGCTGCTGGCGAAACGTCAGGAACTACAATGCCAAGACCACGGCAATACAGCCCGGAAAACCCACAACAACCATAATTCAGAAGCTGTTACTTTTGCCATAGGAAGGTACTTGGATTAGAGCCTTCTGACATTTGGAGATTGACCCTCTATTTTGGCAACTATTGTGTGATGGCACCCAATACCTGTTCACAAAATTCCAACAATGTCCAAGAGCTCAACAGAGTTGTGGACTCTCGTAATGCAAAATAAAAATCTAAGTCTCACTCTAAGTTAAAACTTGCATTAAGGTAAGTTTATAAGGAGTCACCTTTTCATAACAGTCATTTAATTGTTCTGTCCTAGTTCAACCATTTGCTAATTCCTTCATTCTGGGTGTCAGCACAATATATTAAGCTCTATGTTAATTGTACTAATAGGAAAAGAAATGCTACCTGTTTTAGCTTTAGACTTTCATGTTCAGATTGCAGTTTGATGCAACTCACTTTATTTTTAATGGAACTCTTTTTTATCCCATTAACAATTCTGTGCACATCAATAGCATTGTTGTTGTGCAAATAATTCATTACGGTGGAATTATCTATCAATATATATCTCAGTGGGAAACTTCTTTAAGGCTTTCTGATCCACAGGTTAAAAATTCTGATACAAAATTCACTGAGGAATAGATGCAGAATCTCATTGCTGGAAACAAAGGCACAACTAACTTTCCATAGCAATAATATACACTGACTTTTTGAGTGAAGAAATAGTAGTGTTACAGTTTGACCGTATGCTGTTCACTATTCCTGATCCTGGGAAATAGGGGGTCAGTAGCCTGCAGCAAAGAAGAAAATGCAGGAAAGTTCCAATCCCCCAGTACCATTCTATCACCTGTTTTGAGATAATGCCTGCATTGCAGACACAAGCACACACCACCACCATCACCACTACCTTATTTCTTATCTTCAAATATTTACAACTGCAATATTACAGTCATAGAATACAAATACAAATCTAATGGAATTCATACAACCATTTTAACTCCCAGTCATTACCATTTTAAAATCTGTTTTTAATTTGTAAATGTAATCCTATCTTTTAGTTAACAAAATCCATCTAGAATTTGACTGTTACAATATTCTAGATAATCTAGGCTTGTCTTCTCAGCAGCAAGTAGTTGCCCATTTCTCACGAGCTGTCTATGATGATTTTCTTAGGATAAAATTGGAATTCATGGAAAGGTATCTACAGCTCATGTACTTTATGAATGTAAATAACTGGTAAAATACTAGAAAATATTCCATTTCAGGTACCATTTTTCTATGACCCTGTGTTGTCCTTGGAAGTAATATAGAACTATCTTAAGATGCAATGCTCATTTTGCCTAGCTGGAGCCAGTCTGAACTATTAATAGCTAGTTAAATCGTTAATCTTTCTCTTAATATTACTCATAACACATTCCTTTGTCTTCTATCACTGAGAAATCAATTTTCCAGATGTGGTTAAATGGCCTGATTATGGATCCATGCCTCCAAATGCAGCTCCAAATCCAGTGATGGAGGAAGGCCCTGATTTGTACCTCAAGTCCCTTGGCATGGTGCCACTTGCTGCAGCCAACTCTGCAATGACAAAGGAGGACTGGTGTGGCATGTCCCTAGGTCGGGGACAAATTATTACTAGAGATGGGCACGAACAGAAAAAAAATGAACATGATGTTCATTGTTTGTTGCCATCCACGAGCAGGGACTCAAGAACAATCACAAACACGGTCCTGTTCACGAACATGTTCATGGTTGGCTGCTCGTGGGGGCCGGCAGGCTGTCCTCCAGCCATCATCCAAGTCAAGATCCCTACTGCACCACTCCCAGAAACCTGACCTGAGCAGGCACCAGGAAAGGTACAAATAATAAATAATAGCTTGACCCAGAGCCTGGCAGTAGCCCAGGAACTTGAAAGGATAGGTCCCTATCCCACCACATACAAAGAAAATTCAAGCTCCAATGCACTCTCTCTATCAAAATGCCAACAGCAACTGTCTCTCCACTGTCTGCAAAGTCAGAGCTGGGAGCCCCCCTCCCCCCTGCTCTTTGCTCCCTTGTTGTAATAAATGTGGAGCTCCACACTTGAAAGGAAGACCTGCCTATCAAGCTAAATTGGGCTTAGATTGGGGTTTCCAGGGCAACAGTAGGAGTTCAGACAGAGTTCAGACAATCCCTGCCTAAGTTGCCAAGGGAATTGATTGCAGGTTCCAGACTGTCTGGCTTATTGAACAGCAAGACGAACAGCAACGAACAAGTCTTGCAATGACCATCTGTTCATTTAGAATAGGGCCTCACAAACAGCTTGTTCGCAAACAGTAGATTGGGTTGTTTGTGGCTTTTTTTGTTCTATTGCTGTTCGTGTCCATCTCTAATTGCCTAGGATTGCCTAGCTATGCCTAGTACATGGGCCAGCTCTATATCCAGGCTTTCAGTGAATTTAACTCAGTTGTTAGATTTAGCCACAAAATTTCGGTGGACAATAATAAAGAAGCTCTGTCCAGGGGCATCTAAGAACTGAAAAATTCTCTAAAATGGCAGCATGACAGAAAAATCTTTTACTAATTTGAGGGATGAAGTGGGCCACCAACTCCGTCCTTTATACTCAGGACTCAAGACAGTGTACATAGCATACTGTATATCCTTCCCATTATATTTTCACAACAACCCTCTGAGGTTTATTAGACTGAGGGAGACTGCCTGGCCAAAGGCCACCAATGACCTTCATAGCAGATGCAGGCATCTAGTACCTAACAGTTGAAATGTCATTCTCCTAAAAAAGGATGCCTAAATGCACAGCAAGGGAACATTCCTAAGCAGGTCTATTCAGAATTAAGTTCTGGGACATATTCCCAGAAAAGTGAAATTAGAATTGCAACCTAAGAGACATTAATTACCCTAATCTTTCTTTAGATTTTACCATAACATTATTATACTGATATTGTTTCATACAATAACTAAAAGTGGGAGGATTGCTTTGTTTTCTCTTCTCCCCTCCCATTTGACTGCACTTTGTTTGTTGTAGTATAATTATCTCTTTCGGTAGACTGCGAATACTTCAGTTATCCATTGGGTTTTTAAACTTGAATTTTAAAGGATGATCCAACATACTATGATACGTCAGTTGTGAATAAAAAACACAGCAAGAACAGATTATGAAGCATTATTTTTGGCTTTGTTTCACTGTGTTTATTCACTAGCTAATTTGCAAAACTCAGTAATTTGCAATGGGTCTCCCAGTCATTAGTGCAAATTAGCATGGTTCTACTATATTTGCATTTAATTGCCTTTTAAATTAATTAATTTATTTTAATTCCTTTATAATAATTTGCTACAGGATATTACTTTCCCTGAGAGGATTCATTTCCCTGAAAGAGTTTGTTCTGGTTTTGTGGTTTATTGCATATTTAAAAAACCATTTTCAAGCAGGGTACAGTAGTGACTGCTGATATATTTTCTTATTATGTGAATATGTGCAAAACAGTGGTATATACTAGTTCTTTCCAGTTTTTCAAGACTAATAATAGTTTCGAAAACCATTTGAATCATTTCAAGTAACTGAAATCGATGAGTGACAGTCCATTACTTATAGATGTCACTATTCCTGCCTCTGGTCATGTTCTAAATCTAACCAGTAGGAAAAATAATACTCAATCTGAGATAGAATTGGATCCAAAGCACTGTTTGTAGTGGTTTCCAGCAAGACTGCCTGGGCCTCCTGAGAGGGCTGCTGGTCATGCGCTGATGTTGAAAGGCAAATACCAAAAGGACTGGCAGGCGAAGCCTCACTACCAGGGTATAAAACTGCCGCTGGCCTCCCTTAACTAAACCTTCAGCTGTGGAATCAAGAGGCAATTTCCCAGCCCTACCAAGTTTTAAACAGGAAGTCAGGCCTGCAAGGTAAGCACTTGGCAGTTTGAGTCTAGAAACAAACGGAAAAAATAGCATATGGCAAAATGGCCAAAGAACTGGATTTGGATTGAAGCCAGAACTCTCAATAACTCCTCACTCAATTAAGATAATTTATTAAAGAAAACTGAAAACACAAACAAAATAAACATAGAAGTATGTGGAGAAACACAAAACAGCAAACTATTTAAGCTAAGCTATATTCACTAAAAGTTCCTGAATTTGTTCCAGATGTTACCTTCAGCAAGTTTCAGAGTCCAAAAGGGAGTTTTAGCTTTTAAGTCCATAGGACTATAAATAAAGTAACTAAATAACATATTACAGTTTCTCCTGAGAGAAAACCCCATTGAATACATTAGACATACTTCTGAGTAGACTTGCTTTGGATTGCTCATATATCTCTTATTATGCTGCTATAATGCTTGCAGATAATCCCACCAGTTATGGTTTAATATTTCCTGTGTATCTGTCAAGCCACAGCAAGTGCCAAATGGGTTTTATCTCTGTTGACCTTAAAACTTTCCTGTAAAGCAAGTAAAGAGATTACTGTGTAATGAAAATTAATGCCAGTTATGCAGCAGTCTGCCTTAGCTCATTCAGGTCCATTATTGTCTATTAGTTGGAGAAGAGCTTTGTAAAGCCAGAAGTAAATCTCTGTACAACCAATGAATATGATGATATTAAATTTTAACCAGTTGTTCTAAAAAAGAAGGAAATAACCTCTACTTGATCATGGATGTTTCTAATTAACTGTACGTTCACAGACCTCTGCATTAAAAAAAACCTTAATCATTTAGATAAACATGCTTAATAAAACAGTCTGGCATCATATATTTCATCCATCATTTGGACTTGACACGCAACAATGATGACTTAGTACACAATGATGTATCTCAATTGCGTTTTTCAATGCAATCCACAAGAAACAGTTTTAGAACTCTGATTAGCAAGACGTGTTGGCTTTATTTGCAGTTGGAAGTAGTTAGATTTTTATCTCCTTTTTAGGAGTCCTTAAAGAATTGGTAGGGGAAATATTCTGCTGCTCTTACTTTAAATGCTAAGAGGGTGTTTGAGTGTGGGAAGTTATCAAAGGTGCTTCTTTTTTCATTTGTTTCTATATAAATGGTATTTTCTTGTTTTCACCACTCAGCACAAATGACATGGGATTTCATTTCTAATTTGCCTTAATTGATGTTATATTATCCACTGCTTCCTTAGAATAAATGAGGTTGTAGCAGCACAGATAAAAAATACAGAATAATGACGTCTGTAGATTGGCTTTTTTCCCTCCTAGTCAATAGAATAATTCTTTTAGAATTGATTTTTTTTCTTCCCCTTTTGGTTTCACTGGGTCTCCCATTTCCCTTTCTACTAAATGGCATACCTCTTAGGGCCCAAGACCTGCCCAATTAATTCCGTATCTTTGAAAATCTGATATTAAGCAACAAGAAAATAATCTAAAATTTAATTTCCCCTCCATCCCCTCAAGAAATCTAGTTGAGAATGCTAACAAAAAAAATGCAAACTTTATATCAAGATCCAAACATGAAAAAAATCAACATTGTAGAGAAGAAGGGGAATAGTGGAACATAACAGGAAGTTGTGAATTCTACAATAGAGCTTGAGTTGCCCAGGATGTGCTGAAAACAGCATGGCTGCCCATTCTGAGCACCTACTCTACATTTGTATGAAATAGGTTCTGCCCATACACTAGAACATTTCAAGAATTGTACTAAACATTAAATAGAGTTGAAGAACTCTTTGTAGTAAAAGATGGTAGGTAACTGCAAAGAACAGACTAGCTTATTAGCTTTACTTCCTTGCCCCCACCCAGAGATGAAACGTTTTAGAAGTTCCTGCCTTATTCAAAGAAATCAAAGTTTTAGACTTTTATGTTTGTTGGTGTTTAATCTGTATTTTCCACAGATCTCTGGAATTAATTGAGTAGAAAGATGTAGTTCTCCATTAATTATGATAGACGAAGCTCTCATTGGGTCAGTCATTAATTTTGGCTTCTTGATTATTTCTAAAAAAGCAGGAAGGTGGTGAAGATGAATCTTTTTGTAGTGAGGTTTGAAGGGGGGGGGGGCTTTGAACAAAAATGGCTTTCATGCAAAATGTCCAAGGTAGTTAAAAATGCTGCATGTAGGGAAAGGACTCACTTTATGATTTGTGAAGAATTTTCCACCATGCCTGTCAACCTCAGACTCTTAAATGTGAAAAAATGGAGGATTAATTTAATATAAAACAAGGCTGATCTAAGTAAGATAGGTATATCTGGCAATGTGAATTTTACAAGGCTAATGAACTTCAACTGAACTGTTAATTTTAAAAAAGGCTTAACATTTATGTTGCACTTTTTGTGTTCAAATTACATTATCTTCTTATAATCATTTACAGTGGCCCTGTAAGGTAGGTCAGTTTTATTAATGTTGATGGGGGCTTTGATCACATAATAAATTTGTGCGTTAATGAAATGTGAAACAGAAACCTCCCAGATCACAGCTTCTACTCCTAGGATAATTCAACAACAATCTTTTAATACCAACGGGATTTCTATTCTGTATTCCACTGCAAACAGCATAGGGGTTCCACAGAGCACTTAATATCTCCTCCTTAAAATGTGGCAATGTCAAGGCCATTGGACAAATTCCAACTCACTGTACATGTACTTGTATTAAGCCCTGTTCCAGCAAAGTGTCAGTAGAAGGAAGCTGGTGAATATGCAGAGGAAGATTCCAAGTTAGTCCCTTTCAGATACAGCCTGTCCAAACAGGGCCCTAGCAGTAGAAAAAATACCATTTAGTTCCATATCATAAATTAAGAAAGGGAAAGTGTTTTGCTTGTTGTCATATCATGAAGACTTAGTGTTCAATTTTTATTGAGATCAAATTGTATGTCTATCCATGAGTTTCCATGCAAGGAAAATTACATATTTTCATGAGCACATATTTTTTCACCAAATGGTATCAAAATATTCCAGCCTTTCTTCTAAGGATTCCCCAATTTTCAAACAATTTGGACAAATGGGTCTAATTTTATAGCCATCCTTTATGAATTGTGGGAAAAGGTGTGAATATGGCTGTCAGTTTTCTGGAGAAGTGTTTTTTTTAACCAAACTTAATGAATGTGAGTAAAGGTAGTCTTTCCAGAGTGTCTTGTCGAGTGAAATGCCTAACTACCCCACCAAGTGTGTTGTGAAGAAAAGGAAGTCTTCCTATCCAAAGCTAAGCAATGAAAAGTGTAACATTGCCCCAAATCACTAATTAATCTGCCAAAAGGTAGAAAGCTGGTAATCTACTAACAGAAGAAAATCAGAAAAACCAACAAACCAAGAGGGGGAAAAAAACGTAATGAAAAGCAAGGAACTCCTCATAGGCAAACAAAAAAGGAAAAGCAGAAGATCAAAATAAATCAAATATTAAACCACACAGAATCCCAAACAACAAGAAGAATATGTGACCAAATATGCCCCCCCAACTAACCCTAACTAACCCTCCTGGGAGGGAGCTAGTATTAATAATCAATTAATCAAACCAGTCTGTGAAAAAGCACAGTGCAAGAAGGCTTCATCCTGCCAGAATGTAACCCAAGCAAGATATCTCTCTATCAAGATGCAAGGAGCAGTGCAGCACAAATCTGGCTCAAAATGGCCAACATAAAGGATGGATGTATTGTCGAAGGCTTTCACGGCCGGAGAACGATGGTTGTTGGGGGTTTTCCGGGCTGTATTGCCGTGGTCTTGGCATTGTAGTTCCTGACGTTTCGCCAGCAGCTGTGGCTGGCATCTTCAGAGGTCAACCACAGGCCAACAAAACACTCCACACCCGACAATAGCCCTGCAGAGAAGATTAGCACATCAAGCACCAATCCATATGCAAAAGAACCTCCTCAGGATACAGTGAAGCCTCCCGCCATTAGCATTCCACACCCTGGGAAACTCTTACAGAATGACTCAGCTCAACCCCACCCCTCCTGAGTAGATACAAATGACCTACATCTTTTCCACACTGTGACACTGAGAGATCTCTGTCTTTTGGTGCTACACCTCTGAAGATGCCAGCCACAGCTGCTGGCGAAACGTCAGGAACTACAATGCCAAGACCACGGCAATACAGCCCGGAAAACCCCCAACAACCATAAAGGATGGATGCTGTTTAAAATTTCCTTCCCCTCCAAGAAAGACTGATAGCCAAGACTGATAGCCAATACAACTCACTCAATCTTTTCCATGGCCAAGACTGGATAGGAGAAATGCTGTTTCCTGAAGAATTGGGAGAAAATTTTTTAAAGGATTGGGGGAGTAAAAGGGGAGGCAGGCTCTGTTAAATTCCTGAAGGAGGGAAATGGTCATACTCTGCCAAGAGTTAGGGGAACTAGAGATGACCGCAATAGGTATTTTGGGGGGTAGGGGTGATTCATGATTTCATATATAGAATGGGAATGGGATGTGAGGTTTGTGCTTGAATTACTGTGCTGGTCTTCGATAAATGATGTTTGGTCACTGGGCACAGAAGGGAGGCCATATGTGGAATACCTACCAACGAGGCAAGGTGCATGTCATCCTCAAAGGAATGTACTTATTTTGCCTTTTTTCACTCTAGTGAGAGAAACAAAGCTGTCTGATTTTCTACTTATTCCCTGAAGATTTGGATCTTATACATGTAGGCTCTGGTATATCTTAGGAATGATCTTGAGTCTGATTAAGGAGAGAATGAAGAGAATATTCAGGAACTACAACTTTGACAGAAAAGAGAGAAACAGAATAGATACTAACTACCTCAGTTAAAAGGGAGGAGGGACTTCCGGGAAGAAACAGGAAGCAAGAAGTAGCCTAAGAATACTAATCTGGAGACATGCAAGAAGGACAGAAGAGAAGAGGAAAGAAGGATCCCACTCTGCCATCAATCTAATTGTCAGACCTGTTGCCCCTGGGACAGGGTAAAAGCCGGAACAGCACAAAACAGCCCGGAACGGGCACTAAAGAAAGGCCAGTGCCACAAAAAACAGTGGGATGTGTTAGAGACACTCCAGAACAATATTTTAGAAATGAAAACTCTGGACTGCCCCGCTTTTATTAACCCGTTCCATGCCAAAAAGCTCCCGGAACAGCACAAAACAGCCCGGAACGGGCACTAAAGAAAGGCCAGTGCCACAAAAAACAGTGGGATGTGTTAGAGACACTCCAGAAGAATATTTTAGAAATGAAAACTCTGGACTGCCCCGCTTTTATTAACCCGTTCCATGCCAAAAAGCTCCCGGAACAGCACAAAACAGCCCGGAACGGGCACTAAAGAAAGGCCAGTGCCACAAAAAACAGTGGGATGTGTTAAAGACACTCCAGAACAATATTTTAGAAATGAAAACTCTGGACTGCCCCGCTTTTATTAACCCATTCCATGCCAAAAAGCTCCCGGAACAGCACAAAACAGCCCAGAACGGGCACTAAAGAAACGCCAGTGCCACAAAAAACAGTGGGATGTGTTAGAGACACTCCAGAACAATATTTTAGAAATGAAAACTCTGGACTGCCCCGCTTTTATTAACCCGTTCCATACCAAAAAGCTCCCGGAACAGCACAAAACAGCCCGGAATGGGCACTAAAGAAAGGCCAGTGCAACAAAAAACAGTGGCATGTGTTAGAGACACTCCAGAACAATATTTTAGAAATGAAAACTCTGGACTGCCCTGCTTTTATTAACCCGTTCCATGCCAAAAAGCTCCCGGAACAGCACAAAACAGCCCGGAACGGGCACTAAAGAAAGGCCAGTGCCACAAAAACCATTGGGATGTGTTAGAGACACTCCAGAACAATATTTTAGAAATGAAAACTCTGGACTGCCCCGCTTTTATGCCAAAAAGCTCCCGGAACAGCACAAAACAGCCCGGAATGGGCACTAAAGAAAGGCCAGTTCTACAAAAAGCAGTGGCATGTGTTAGAGACACTCCGGAACAATATTTTAGAAATGAAAACTCTGGACTGGCACCCTTCAATTAACCCTTTCCATGCCAAAAAGCTCCCGGAACAGCACAAAACAGCCCGGAACGGGCACTAAAGAAACGCCAGTGCTACAAAAAACAGTGGGATGTGTTAGAGACACTCCAGAACAATATTTTAGAAATGAAAACTCTGGATTGTCACCCTTCAATTAACCCTTTCTATGCCAATATGCTCACGGAACAGCACAAAACAGACTGCAGTTTTCTGCAGACTCGGGACTGAAAGCACACCCAGACCATGTTTTTCGCTTCCCTCCACCCCAACAATTATCTGTTGGTAGCCTGGGACTTAGCCTCAGGCGAAGAGGAGTTACCTGGCTGGATGCTCCAAGTAACAATAAAAAAATATGTCCTATTTTTTCAGTTATTTATTTGTTCAGTTATTTGAAAAAAAAAATTAAGAGATGTCCGATTAATATATATAATAAACCAAAAAAAGGAATCCACTTTAAGGATTGCTTCCCATAGACCAATTCAGTTAGAGGTTCAAAATGAAGGTGAGTGCAAAAATGATGCAAAGGGTGTGTGTGTTTGTACAGTGAACAGTGGATTAATGTGAACAAAATCAGTGATGCAAAAATCCGTGACAGCTTGGTTGGAAAGCTGCATGAAGTACTGGTATCTGAAGAAGGTTTTGACTAAAGTGTCAGCAGGTGCTTGGAGAGACAGTTCAAGCATACAGGAGGGAACAGCAGAGCTGATTTGAAGAGAAGGAGACTGGGTAAGGTTGCAACCTCCAGATAGAGCCTGGAGTTCTCCTGGAATTACAGCTGATGCAGCCGCGACCCCCGGGGGCCCCCGGCCCGCTGGAGGCGGGGCGGGGGGCGTCGGGGGGAGCGGCGCAGCCGCGACCCCCGGGGGCCTGGCTGTCTTGGTCTTGGTCTTGGTCTTGGTCTTGGTCTTTGCCCCTCTGCCCCTCTGCCCCTGGGGGGTGGGGGTGGGGGTGGGGGTGGGGAATTTTATTTTTGGCAACCTCTTCTACATGCAAAACTTTTTTGGTACAAAGTTGTAATGTTATAAAATGGTAAAAATTTCATAAAATTGTAATTTTACTAACAATCCAACTCAAATAAGTTTACAGATAATTCAAACAGTATTGCTTCTATAATCATATTAGGCATAAATATTAAACATAACTTTTAAACATTAAGTAAAAAGTATTAAATACTCAGTAGAGATGGGTTGAAGGTTTTATCTTAAATCCTGAGCAGCTTGAAACCTTCAAGTGAGAACTGAAAACACGTTTCTCTGTTTTAGAGAAACTGCTTTTCAGTACAAAATAAACGGGATGTATGTTTTTGTTGCTCTCTCCCAACCAGGAGACAGACTCCTCCTAAGAGTTTAATGGCTTCTTTCATTAACAAACGCTAGTCGTTTTCATTACGTGAGGTATCAAAATATAAATGTTTATTTAAATAAAATGTAGAAAAATAGAACAGATGAACACAACAAGAATTAAGTTTCCTAACATTTCTTAATGAAATCTAACTCAGTCAGATTAATGATGAAATGCATTCAAGTTACCGTAGCACATATTACAAGGGTAAGTTTCCTGCCTAGATCTTCATGAGATTTCTTTTGGCCAAAACCCTGATCTGCTATTTGGATTACCATTTTTATATATTATCTTATGCAGAAAGCTAAGATCTTTTCATATGATAACAAAGATAAATATCAAACCAATCATAATGTAATTCTTTTTTACTATTTCCAATCATGTGACATTCTACCTAGCCAAAAGTATCACTATGCCCAGCTGCAAGATAAGAGATATCGATAGTAAAAATGACAAGAAAAGTTACATGACCAGATCATCCTTGGTCTCTGCTAACAATTACAGAACATGTATCTGATACTGTTCACTATTTTTAATTGGCTGTCAAAGATAAAGCACCAGTTATACACCATACTAGAAAAAGAACTACAGTGATGTTCATACAGCGTTATTTAGAATACATATGTTTCACTAAGTATGTGTTCTAAACCATAATCAGCAGTCTACTGGTTTGAATCCCACTACTGAGATGATCTCAGTAGGTGGCCTTGGGTCAGCCACTCCTCTCAGCCCCAGCTCCATTGTGGGGATAAGAATAACACTAACTTGTCCACTGCTCTGGGTGAGGCACTAATATGTGTAGAAGAGCGGTATATAAGCACAGTTATTATTATTATTTATATTTCCATGACACCATCCCTTGACCTGTGAAATTAAGTCTTTTGATAAATATGAAAGTGATACAAAATATAAATGCATTGCATAATGTGTGAGTGTACATATACAAACTTTAAAAATTGTATTGGATAATACCGCAAAGCATGATTACTGAGAAAGCTGCTTTCACTGCTTTCAGTGTGGAGAGCTGCTTGTAGATCAAAACAACCTGACGAGCTGTCTTCATGCAGAGTACACTTGATTCTCTTGGCTTTCAATTCTGCTTTTGTTCAGCATGGGTAAATCAATGTGTCAGCAGTAAACATTTGTATCACTCCTCTCTGAATGACCTTTTAAATTTTACTGCCTATCGTGTCAAAGCAATTAAAATTAACAATACAGTTACTAAGCTGCTAAGATCAATTAATGGCTCTTAGGCTTTATCTATTGATCTTGTGACATCTTCAAAACCCACTGGTAATAGACTATGCATACTTCTCTTCTATCCACAATATATACACAAGGATTGATTACATATTCTTATCTTCTAAATTACATATTTAAATGACATATTCTTATCTCCTAAATTAATTAGTCAAACTCTTACATCAAGGATTGGTGACAAGTTGTGGACAGACTATGCTTGGATAGAATGTACACTGAGAATAAATGACATCAAACAAATTGGAAACTAAATAAATCACTTTTATTTAACAAATAAATTTCTTCTGAAGTCTCTTTAGAAATTAAACAATAGAAACAAACTATGTGGCATTCCTCAAATCCACGTGTAGGATGCTATGGAAGTGGTACTTAGAGGGAAATTAATTTCCGTTGCCTCCTGTCATGAAGAGCAAAAAGAAAACATTAGAAATGAAATGATATCTAGAATAAGAAAACTAGAAGATGAACACAAAAAAGGCCACCCAATCTATAAACTTGCTTGCATGAAAATTAGAGGGGAAAACCTCCTCACGTTCTATACAAGCTATTAAAGGCACCCAGGAAAAACTCAAACTGTAAAATTAGCCGATGTATTTGCTGAATACTACCAAACCATTTGTACATCAGGCAATCCTGACACTAATCATATTTTAAATTATTTATCATCACAGGAAATTTGGAAAAAAACCTCACAAGAACATAAACAATATCTGGACCAACCAGTCACAACAGAAGATGTTACAGTCACTATCAAATCCTTGAAAAAAATAACAAAGCTACAGACAGGGATGGATTCCCTGCCAAATTTTTACAAAAAAATACATTCACCTACTTTCAACTCCACTAACTGCCACATGCAACTCTGTTATGTTAGGAGGTAGCATCCCTCTATCTTGGTCAGAGGCTGAAATAGTAGTTACTCCAAAAAAGGACAACCATATTACAAATACTAAATCTTCTCAACCAATACCCTTACTGAATCAAGACCAAAAGATCTTTACAAGCATATTTGTCAAAACATTGTCTAAATTTAAATAACCAACTACATTCACCTTGACCAGACAATACACGTAACACTTTAACTATAATTAATTTCTGTGAAGCATACAAAACCCCTGCATTACTTCTGGCCTTTGATATAGAGAAGGCATTTGATTAAATGGAAATACCATATCTAAAACTTTTACTTCAAAAAATGGGTTTTGGCGACCAATTCTAAAATGCCATTAATGCTCTTTATCTTTCTCCAAAAGCTACAGTTAGGACTAACAATGTACATTCAATAGATATCCATATAGCAAGGGGAACTAGACAAGGCTGCCCCCTTTCCCCATTTCTGTTTGCCATAACTATAGACAGGGCCAATGCTACCATTAGACCAACTAGGCAGCCGCCTTGGGCACAGACCTCAAGAGGGGCATAGTTTTAAACAGATTACTTTCTTGGAAAAAATGCAACTGAGAAAACCTATTGAGCACCCCCTAAATGGTCCTGTCCACAGACATCAAGCAGCTCAAAAGCTCACCGTAACTTTTTTATTTATTTATTTATTTATTTATTTGATGTATACCCTGCCCTCCTCACAGATGGGCTAAGGGTGGCTAACAACATTAAAAAATACATTAAAATCACAGAAACATAAAATCAATAATATTTTTTAAAAAATAATTAAAATAGTCCAGGAGCAGGCTATTTAAACAAATATTGGGAGTCCGTATACAGGCATGGCAGATGGCTGAGGGCAGCTCCGGAAGAAATGGTGGTCTTAGATAGAAGAAGAAGGACACTCGCTGGCACTCAGCCAAAGGCCCAGCAGAACATCTCCGTTTTACAAGCCCTGCAAAACTGTAACAGGTCCCACAGGGCCCAGATCTCCAGCGGGAGAGCATTCCACCAGGCCAGAGCCAGGGCAACTCCACTGGAAGCCAGTGCAGCTGGCACAGCACATGATGAATGTGCGCTTGGATAGGCGTTCCAGTAAGGATGCGTGCCGCTGCATTCTGGATCAGCTGTAACTTCCGGGTCAGACCCAAGGGCAGTCCAGGATAGAGTGAGTTGCAGTAGTCTAGCCTGGAGGTGACCGTTGCATGGATTACTGTGGCCAGGTCCTGTGGTGAAAGATAGGGCGCCAGTTGCCTGCCCTGTCGAAGATGACAAAAGGCAGACCTGGCAACAGTCATGACCTGGGCCTCCATTGAAAGTGTAGCATCCAAGGTCACACCCAGACTCCTCACCATCATGGAAGGTTTCAATTGTACCCCATCAACAGCTGGGAGCCGGTTCCCAGCTCGATTGCCCCATGATCCAGACACAGAACCTCTGTCTTCAGGGGATTCAATTTCAGGCGACTCTGATGTAACCATACCATCACAGCCTCAAGACCCTTGACCAAGGAATCCAAAGCAAGATCGGACTGGCCATCTGTAATGATTCCAAGTAAATGTGTGCATGTATCTTTAAATGCTTGATGAGATAGGTGAAGAGTGGGGGGGTGAAGGAGATGGATGAGTGAGTGATATGTGTCAGGCTATGGCATTCCAGACTTGATAGTCTGTTTCACTCCCTTCTGCAAGAAGACGAGGTCTTTTGATTTCAAAAGGTTTATTGTGAAAGGCAGCATTCAAGCCCAGATGTGCATATTCCAGGATTAGAGATCCTGGCCGAGCAAAGCGTTGCTAGGAATGAATCATAGAGCAAAGGTTGTTACATTTCACACTCCCGGAGCCCAGCCTCCCCCCCAAGTTCATACAGCAAAACTTCTCAGAGGTGCGCTGAGCTGGCCAAGGTCGAAACAGCAGATAAGACAGGTTCCTTTCCCATGGAATCGGCTCCTTGCAGGTGTTGCCTGGAGGGAAAGAAGTCTAAACACTACACGATTAAATATGGCGTTACTTAGGTTAAAACAGTTTCTGACAATATGATTGGTTGAGGACTGAGAGGGTGGGTGGAGTGAATGCAGTTTGAGACTGAGAGTAGAGAGAAAATTTTTAGTCAGAAGAAAGCAGGTTAGCTGTGTTCTGCCTGAATATGTTGAAGTGTTTATGAGAGAAATATAACCTGTGTGGAACCTGAACTGAGCATGTTTGTGAAAGGACACTCAGTCAGGGAAAGAGAGGCCAGCTGTGTGAATGAGAGTAAATGAAGTAACTTTAAGAACCGAGAACTACGTTTATGAAACCGATACGCTTCTCGAATAAATAAAAGCTTATTTTTGTTTTGCTATATCCCAGTGTAGCTGTCATTGCTATATCCCATTCCTATCTTCAGGGCCACATAGAACCACGAAGGAGCCTGACGCTTAGGAACGTTACCAAAGGGAAAATTTAAATAAAATATCTTGGAATAAAATATTCCAGGTGGCAGCAGACTGCCCAGAGGGTTAAGGGATAGATTAAAAGAAAAATCTACCCTAAAGAAAGTAAAGGTCATAACACCATCCATCAGCAGATAGAGCTGAGTGTCATCCGCATACCAGTGACAACCTAGCCCAAAGCTGCGGGCTAACGGGGCAAGGGGGCACATATAGATGTTAAATAGCATCGGGGAAAGAATCGCCCCCTGAGGGATGCCACATACCAAAGAATGGTAAGCAGACATCTGTTCCCTGAGTGCCACCCTCTGTCCAAGATTGTGAAGGAAGGAGTTCAGCCATTGCAGGGCTGTTCCACAAATCCCCACATCGGCAAGGCAATGGGTCAGAAGATTATGATTGACCATGTCAAATGCTGCTGTAAGATCTAAAAGTATCAGCAGCGCCGACCCACTCCGGTCCAGGTGTCGCCGCAGATCATCTGTGAGGGCAACCAGAGCCATCTCTGTACCATGGCCAGGCCTGAAGCTGGACTGGAATGGATCCAGGATAGAGGCATCACCCAGGTATACCTGCAGCTGTTCTGCTACCGCCCTCTCAATTACTCAAAGTTATCTCAGAAGTCTCAGTCAACTTGAGAGGAACAATCCTTACTGAAACTACTCCTTTTTAGCTCTCCAGAGAGCCAGCTAAAAAGAAGAAAGCAAACAAATTAAGTAACTGCAGACAAAAGTATCTCCTTTTCAAGTACAACACAATTCTCTCTCTCATTGTCTCACAGCAGACATGAGAAGGGGGTGGGAGTAGAAGACACTCTGTTGTGCCAGCCAGGAAAAAGGTGGGGAAATAGCTTCCAATGCTAGTAAAAGAAACTTTTCAGCAACTTGAGGAAGCCAAGCAAGAAGTGAGAAGGAAAACAAAAGGGAAAAGGTGGGAAACTGCCTCCAGAGCTAAGAAAAAAACCCACTTCTTAGAGCAAACTGTATCCCAGCAACACCAAGAGAAGAGGCAGAGTGGAAAACACTAAAATCTTCACAGCTATTCTGCTGTGTCTGGAAAGAAATGGGCAGAAAGTCAGCTTCATGGCTGCAATAAAAGGGAGGAAAGTAGGGAAATTCTGCTGTAGCAATGCGCATAGCATACTTGCTGCAGAGGAACAAGTGCAGGGAAAAATACCTCTGCACTGGAACCTACAACTATATAGCCAAGCTTTTAAGGTTTCCTCAAAATCCGAAAATCCTTTAAAGAGTTATGATGACCTCGTCCAATCCTTAAGGCCACTTTTGGTAGGTGCTCGAGAGGGAAAACTGGTCAAGACCAATTTGTCATCTAAACCTTGGTTTGATCAAAGCTGTATTTGTGCTAAAAATGCTTTAATCTATGCCTATAAGCTAGCACTGAGAGCTGATGAAAAGACCAGACAAGATGCATATCGTTCTCTTTCATTTTTAAAAAAGAAGTATAAATCACTGGTTGCCCGCTGTAAGAAAGAACATACCAGAAAACTGTGGGCCAATATAACTGAAGCAGCTACGAGCAAAAACTCAGTGGTGTTCCGGAAACTAGTGTCAAACCGCGCCTCCACAGCCGCCTCCCCCTTGGCTTCCTCTGTCCCCCCAGATACATGGACTTCTTTTTTCCAAAAAATGTATGATGATCCTATTCAACCCCCTCCTGCCCTAACAATAGAAAATCTGGCCAAATGCCCCCCAGTTCATGCCGAAGAGGTAAAAGCTTATATTAGCCAGTTAAAGAATGCAAAAGCCCCTGGGCTTGATGGAATATCTCCAGAATTACTAAAAACAAATAAGGACTGGTGGGAAACTTTCCTAGCCTCCCTATTTACTTATATTGATGAAACCGGCTACATCCCCAATGATTGGGGAATGGCTATAGTAGTCCCCTTCCCTAAGAAGGGAAAGAAGGAGGATCCATCCAATTATAGACCAATCAGCTTACTAAGCATTGTAAGCAAGTTGTCTACAAAACATCTGCTGAAGAAATTTTTAGACTGGCTAGAACAGGAGGATATAATTGCTGATGAGCAAGCTGGGTTTAGAGCTGGCAGGTCAACAATAGATCACTGCCTAGTAATGCAACACCTTGTAGAGAAATACGCTACAGGAGACCAAGCATCACTTTACCGGGCATTTGTTGATTTAAAAGCAGCTTTTGACACAGTCTCTAGAAATAGACTTTGGAGGAAACTGTAGGCCTCCTCTATTGATAGGTGACTGCTGTCCCTTTTGGGGGCTATGCACAAGCAAACTGCCCTGAGTAAGGTGCAGCCGAATTGGGCATTTGACTGACCCCATTCAAACTTACAGGCAGGTGTGCCTTCTAGCCCCCTTTCTGTTTATCTTCTACATCAACAATTTGGTAAACCTTTTGAATGACCCTGGATTGCACCCTCCCAAATTAGCAAATAGGCACATTCACGTACTGCTCTATGCAGATGATGCTGTATTACTTTCTAGGACCCCCATAGGGCTGAAACGAGCCCTAAAAACATTCTCCCAATTCTGTGATACTGAACACCTTCTAACTAATTACCAAAAAACTAAGATCCTGGCTTTCGGTAAAAATCCAAAGATCAGGCAATGGGAGCTTCAGGGGCATCAGTTAGAACAACTTACCAGCTTCAGATATTTGGGTGTAGTTTTGCAAGCCTCAGGTACCAAAACAACACATAGCAGCTTCATTGCTGATGTGGGAGAAAAAACAGCACACAGTATACTGAAATTCTATCGATCACAAGGGGGGCAGTATGTACCGTCTGCACTCAGTTTGTTTAAAGCCAAACCATTGGCCCAATTAGTATACGGATCATTCTTGGGGCTGCCATCCTCCTCTTTCTCTCAACTTGAGAGAGTGCACTCCAAATTCCTTAGAGCTCTATTACAAGTGCCCAAATGCATGCTTAACTCATGGGTTAGACTGGAAACAGGAATGTTAAGGGTAGGGGCCAGAATCACCATCCTTTCAATTTTCAAATGGCTGTCAGGACGTCTAAACCCGCAAGGTCTGCTCCCTCTGTTATTCTAAGACAATCTAATTGGCAAAAGGCGACTCTGAAATCCCTGGGAAAATTGGGTCTTTCCCCTCAAAGTTTGCTAGTCATAGGGTTAGACCGAGCAAAATCACTCATTAAGCAGAGAGTGACAGACATTGAAAGACAAACATTTTCTTAGAGCACCAGGTTTTATTTCTTCAAATACTACTAAATATATTGCCGCTCCTGCAGCCTATTTTTACTTTCTTGAATCCAGTAACTCCAGAAGGGCATTTGCTTTAGCTAGAAGTTCAACTCTACCCTCTGCCGTTCTGGAAGGAAAGTTTAAAGCTGTCCATTACTCTCTTAGGCTTTGCTCCTATCCCCTAAGAGAAATTGACTCAATGGAGCACATCTTCTTCAACTGCCCAAGTCATAGTAAAATTAGAGCGGAAACCACCAGTTCATTAGTAGAAAGATTCCCTGGAAGTTCAAATAAAATCAAACTTGATTATCTTTTGTCTGATCGGAATCACCAGACACCATGTCAAGTAGCAAGATTCTGTGCCCAGGTCTACAAGCAACGTAAATCACATACGGCAGCTTAAACAACTAATTTATGATGATCTTATTTTTTTACTCTTATATTTATTCATCGTTCTTCCCCGGTATCCAGTCTCAACTGCTTTTAAACTGATTTACAAATGGTTTTATATGTACTGGTCGCAGACTGTAATAATAAACTTGACTTGACTACCTCTGCACTAAGAACAGCAGAAATACCTGAACCTACTTCATGGGGTGAAATATCCTAGCTACCACCAGAAGAAGCTGAGAAATGGAGAAAAGCGGAGGGTGTGGTGTCGGTGTTGAAGAGAATGATAGCACTTTGAAAGAGCTCCGTCTCTCCCATGCCTGAAATTTAAAATTTATGTTGAAAAGGTAAAGTAAAAATATTTACCCTTCCAACGTAAAGATACGCTAAGAGATCCGAAAGGCAGATTCATATTTATTAAAGGCACTATAGAAAACCAAACTTACACATTTGGCTCAATTTATGCCCCAAACCAAGACAGCCTAATGAAATTCTAAAACAAAGTTCATTAGAATACACATGTATCACTTAGTATAATTTGCTCTAAACCATATTTTCATGACAAACCCACAGAAACAGCAGCAACATAATCTAAGAGTATAATGGAGAGCAACAAATAGAAACAGAAGGATTAAAGTATCCTGCTCACTAGGTTGGAGGCAAGTTCTGACAACAACAGGGCCAACAACAAAGATTCTCAGGTCAAACTCCATGGTCAAGTAACAGATTCCAAAATCAAAGACTGTGACCCACCAAGGCTCAGGCAGCCAGAACCGAAGAGCTCACCAACATCCAGGTCCAGAATACCACAATTGTGACTAGCTAATCCCATGCTAGCTGCGGCCTTATAAAGGGAGTTTCTCCTACAGGTGAGGCTGGGTTCATTAAGCTTCTTTCTCCAAGCTGGCTCATCTCTGCTACTCAGGAGGAGTAGAACAGATCCTGTACTGGCTCTCCTGACATTTCCTCAGCAGGGGGAAGGCCGTCGGCTGCCAGGCATGCGCTCCTGTGCTTGGTCCATGCCTCTGCCCTTACCCTCAGCCTTCACTTCCCCCTGAACACCTGCAAGGAGCCGATTCCATGGGAAAGGAACCTGTCTTATCTGCTGTTTCGACCTTGGCCAGCTCAGCGCACCTCTGAGAAGTTTTGCTGTATGAACTTGGGGGGGAGGCTGGGCTCCGGGAGTGTGAAATGTAACAACCTTTGCTCTATGATTCATTCCTAGCAACGCTTTGCTCGGCCAGGATCTCTAATCCTGGAATATGCACATCTGGGCTTGAATGCTGTCTTTCACAATAAACCTTTTGAAATCAAAAGACCTCGTCTTCTTGCAGAAGGGAGTGAAACAGACTATCAAGTCTGCAATGCCATAGCCTGACACATATCACTCACTCATCCATCTCCTTCACCCCCCCACTCTTCACCTATCTCATCAAGCATTTAAAGATACATGCACACATTTACTTGGAATCATTACAGATGGCCAGTCCGATCTTGCTTTGGATTCCTTGGTCAAGGGTCTTGAGGCTGTGACGGTATGGTTACATCAGAGTCGCCTGAAATTGAATCCCCTGAAGACAGAGGTTCTGTGTCTGGATCATGGGGCAATCGAGCTGGGAACCGGCTCCCAGCTGTTGATGGGGTACAATTGAAACCTTCCATGATGGTGAGGAGTCTGGGTGTGACCTTGGATGCTACACTTTCAATGGAGGCCCAGGTCATGACTGTTGCCAGGTCTGCCTTTTGTCATCTTCGACAGGGCAGGCAACTGGCGCCCTATCTTTCACCACAGGACCTGGCCACAGTAATCCATGCAACGGTCACCTCCAGGCTAGACTACTGCAACTCACTCTATCCTGGACTGCCCTTGGGTCTGACCCGGAAGTTACAGCTGATCCAGAATGCAGCGGCACGCATCCTTACTGGAACGCCTATCCAAGCGCACATTCATCATGTGCTGTGCCAGCTGCACTGGCTTCCAGTGGAGTTGCCCTGGCTCTGGCCTGGTGGAATGCTCTCCCGCTGGAGATCTGGGCCCTGTGGGACCTGTTACAGTTTTGCAGGGCTTGTAAAACGGAGATGTTCTGCTGGGCCTTTGGCTGAGTGCCAGCGAGTGTCCTTCTTCTATCTAAGACCACCATTTCTTCCGGAGCTGCCCTCAGCCATCTGCCATGCCTGTATACGGACTCCCAATATTTGTTTAAATAGCCTGCTCCTGGACTATTTTAATTATTTTTTAAAAAATATTATTGATTTTATGTTTCTGTGATTTTAATGTATTTTTTAATGTTGTTAGCCACCCTTAGCCCATCTGTGAGGAGGGCAGGGTATACATCAAATAAATAAATAAATAAATAAATAAAAAAGTTACGGTGAGCTTTTGAGCTGCTTGATGTCTGTGGACAGGACCATTTAGGGGGTGCTCAATAGGTTTTCTCAGTTGCATTTTTTCCAAGAAAGTAATCTGTTTAAAACTATGCCCCTCTTGAGGTCTGTGCCCAAGGCGGCTGCCTAGTTGGTCTAATGGTAGCATTGGCCCTGTCTATAGTTATGGCAAACAGAAATGGGGAAAGGGGGCAGCCTTGTCTAGTTCCCCTTGCTATATGGATATCTATTGAATGTACATTGTTAGTCCTAACTGTAGCTTTTGGAGAAAGATAAAGAGCATTAATGGCATTTTAGAATTGGTCGCCAAAACCCATTTTTTGAAGTAAAAGTTTTAGATATGGTATTTCCATTTAATCAAATGCCTTCTCTATATCAAAGGCCAGAAGTAATGCAGGGGTTTTGTATGCTTCACAGAAATTAATTATAGTTAAAGTGTTACGTGTATTGTCTGGTCAAGGTGAATGTAGTTGGTTATTTAAATTTAGACAATGTTTTGACAAATATGCTTGTAAAGATCTTTTGGTCTTGATTCAGTAAGGGTATTGGTTGAGAAGATTTAGTATTTGTAATATGGTTGTCCTTTTTTGGAGTAACTACTATTTCAGCCTCTGACCAAGATAGAGGGATGCTACCTCCTAACATAACAGAGTTGCATGTGGCAGTTAGTGGAGTTGAAAGTAGGTGAATGTATTTTTTTGTAAAAATTTGGCAGGGAATCCATCCCTGTCTGTAGCTTTGTTATTTTTTTCAAGGATTTGATAGTGACTGTAACATCTTCTGTTGTGACTGGTTGGTCCAGATATTGTTTATGTTCTTGTGAGGTTTTTTTCCAAATTTCCTGTGATGATAAATAATTTAAAATATGATTAGTGTCAGGATTGCCTGATGTACAAATGGTTTGGTAGTATTCAGCAAATACATCGGCTAATTTTACAGTTTGAGTTTTTCCTGGGTGCCTTTAATAGCTTGTATAGAACGTGAGGAGGTTTTCCCCTCTAATTTTCATGCAAGCAAGTTTATAGATTGGGTGGCCTTTTTTGTGTTCATCTTCTAGTTTTCTTATTCTAGATATCATTTCATTTCTAATGTTTTCTTTTTGCTCTTCATGACAGGAGGCAACGGAAATTAATTTCCCTCTAAGTACCACTTCCATAGCATCCTACACGTGGATTTGAGGAATGCCACATAGTTTGTTTCTATTGTTTAATTTCTAAAGAGACTTCAGAAGAAATTTATTTGTTAAATAAAAGTGATTTATTTAGTTTCCAATTTGTTTGATGTCATTTATTCTCAGTGTACATTCTATCCAAGCATAGTCTGTCCACAACTTGTCACCAATCCTTGATGTAAGAGTTTGACTAATTAATTTAGGAGATAAGAATATGTCATTTAAATATGTAATTTAGAAGATAAGAATATGTAATCAATCCTTGTGTATATATTGTGGATAGAAGAGAAGTATGCATAGTCTATTACCAGTGGGTTTTGAAGATGTCACAAGATCAATAGATAAAGCCTAAGAGCCATTAATTGATCTTAGCAGCTTAGTAACTGTATTGTTAATTTTAATTGCTTTGACACGATAGGCAGTAAAATTTAAAAGGTCATTCAGAGAGGAGTGATACAAATGTTTACTGCTGACACATTGATTTACCCATGCTGAACAAAAGCAGAATTGAAAGCCAAGAGAATCAAGTGTACTCTGCATGAAGACAGCTCGTCAGGTTGTTTTGATCTACAAGCAGCTCTCCACACTGAAAGCAGTGAAAGCAGCTTTCTCAGTAATCATGCTTTGCGGTATTATCCAATACAATTTTTAAAGTTTGTATATGTACACTCACACATTATGCAATGCATTTATATTTTGTATCACTTTCATATTTATCAAAAGACTTAATTTCACAGGTCAAGGGATGGTGTCATGGAAATATAAATAATAATAATAACTGTGCTTATATACCGCTCTTCTACACATATTAGTGCCTCACCCAGAGCAGTGGACAAGTTAGTGTTATTCTTATCCCCACAATGGAGCTGGGGCTGAGAGGAGTGGCTGACCCAAGGCCACCTACTGAGATCATCTCAGTAGTGGGATTCAAACCAGTAGACTGCTGATTATGGTTTAGAACACATACTTAGTGAAACATATGTATTCTAAATAACGCTGTATGAACATCACTGTAGTTCTTTTTCTAGTATGGTGTATAACTGGTGCTTTATCTTTGACAGCCAATTAAAAATAGTGAACAGTATCAAATACATGTTCTGTAATTGTTAGCAGAGACCAAGGATGATCTGGTCATGTAACTTTTCTTGTCATTTTTACTATCGATATCTCTTATCTTGCAGCTGGGCATAGTGATACTTTTGGCTAGGTAGAATGTCACATGATTGGAAATAGTAAAAAAGAATTACATTATGATTGGTTTGATATTTATCTTTGTTATCATATGAAAAGATCTTAGCTTTCTGCATAAGATAATATATAAAAATGGTAATCCAAATAGCAGATCAGGGTTTTGGCCAAAAGAAATCTCATGAAGATCTAGGCAGGAAACTTACCCTTGTAATATGTGCTACGGTAACTTGAATGCATTTCATCGTTAATCTGACTGAGTTAGATTTCATTAAGAAATGTTAGGAAACTTAATTCTTGTTGTGTTCATCTGTTCTATTTTTCTACATTTTATTTAAATAAACATTTATATTTTGATACCTCACGTAATGAAAACGACTAGCGTTTGTTAATGAAAGAAGCCATTAAACTCTTAGGAGGAGTCTGTCTCCTGGTTGGGAGAGAGCAACAAAAACATACATCCCATTTATTTTGTACTGAAAAGCAGTTTCTCTAAAACAGAGAAACGTGTTTTCAGTTCTCACTTGAAGGTTTCAAGCTGCTCAGGATTTAAGATAAAACCTTCAACCCATCTCTACTGAGTATTTAATACTTTTTACTTAATGTTTAAAAGTTATGTTTAATATTTATGCCTAATATGATTATAGAAGCAATACTGTTTGAATTATCTGTAAACTTATTTGAGTTGGATTGTTAGTAAAATTACAATTTTATGAAATTTTTACCATTTTATAACATTACAACTTTGTACCAAAAAAGTTTTGCATGTAGAAGAGGTTGCCAAAAATAAAATTCCCCACCCCCACCCACACCCCCACCCCCCAGGGGCAGAGGGGCAGAGGGGCAGAGACCAAGACCAAGACCAAGACCAAGACCAAGACCAAGACAGCCAGACCCCCGGGGGTCGCGGCTGCGCCGCTCCCCCCGACGCCCCCCGCCCCGCCTCCGGCGGGCCAGGGGCCCCCGGGGGTCGCGGCTGCATCAGCTGTAATTCCAGGAGAACTCCAGGCTCTATCTGGAGGTTGCAACCTTACCCAGTCTCCTTCTCTTCAAATCAGCTCTGCTGTTCCCTCCTGTATGCTTGAACCGTCTCTCCAAGCACCTGCTGACACTTTAGTCACAACCCTCTTCAGATACCAATACTTCATGCAGCTTTCCAACCAAGCTGTCACGGATTTTTGCATCACTGATTTTGTTTACATTAATCCACTGTTCACTGTACAAACACACACACCCTTTGCATCATTTTTGCACTCACCTTCATTTTGACCCTCTGAATTGGTCTATGGGAAGCAATCCTTAAAGTGGATTCCTTTTTTTGGTTTATTATATATATTAATTGGACATCTCTTAATTTTTTTTTTCAAATAACTGAACAAATAAATAACTGAAAAAATAGGACATATTTTTTTATTGTTACTTGGAGCATCCAGCCAGGTAACTCCTCTTCGCCTGAGGCTAAGTCCCAGGCTACCAACAGATAATTGTTGGGGTGGAGGGAAGCGAAAAACATGGTCTGGGTGTGCTTTCAGTCCCGAGTCTGCAGAAAACTGCAGTCTGTTTTGTGCTGTTCCGTGAGCATATTGGCATAGAAAGGGTTAATTGAAGGGTGACAATCCAGAGTTTTCATTTCTAAAATATTGTTCTGGAGTGTCTCTAACACATCCCACTGTTTTTTGTAGCACTGGCGTTTCTTTAGTGCCCGTTCTGGGCTGTTTTGTGCTATTCCGGGAGCTTTTTGGCATAGAAAGGGTTAATTGAAGGGTGGCAGTCCAGAGTTTTCATTTCTAAAATATTGTTCCGGAGTGTCTCTAACACATGCCACTGCTTTTTGTAGAACTGGCCTTTCTTTAGTGCCCATTCCGGGCTGTTTTGTGCTGTTCCGGGAGCTTTTTGGCATAAAAGCGGGGCAGTCCAGAGTTTCCATTTCTAAAATATTGTTCTGGAGTGTCTCTAACACTTCCCACTGTTTTTTTGTGGCACTGGCCTTTCTTTAGTGCCCGTTCCGGGCTGTTTTGTGCTGTTCTGGGAGCTTTTTGGCATGGAATGGGTTAATAAAAGAGGGGCAGTCCAGAGTTTTCATTTCTAAAATATTGTTCTGGAGTGTCTCTAACACATCCCACTGCTTTTTGTAGCACCGGCCTTTCTTTAGTGCCCATTCCGGGCTGTTTTGTGTTGTTCCGGGAGCTTTTTGGCATGGAACGGGTTAATAAAAGCGGGGCAGTCTAGAGTTTTCATTTCTAAAATATTGTTCTGGAGTGTCTCTAACACATCCCACTGGTTTTTGTGGTACTGGCTTTTCTTTAGTGCCCGTTCTAGGCTGTTTTGTGCTGTTCCGGGAGCTTTTTGGCATGGAACGGGTTAATAAAAGCGGGGCAGTCCAGAGTTTTCATTTCTAAAATATTGTTCTGGAGTGTCTCTAACACATCCCACTGGTTTTTGTGGCACTGGCCTTTCTTTAGTGCCCGTTCCGGGCTGCTTTTTGTGCTGTTCCGGGAGCTTTTTGGCATGGAACGGGTTAATAAAAGCGGGGCAGTCCAGAGTTTTCATTTCTAAAATATTGTTCTGGAGTGTCTCTAACACATCCCACTGTTTTTTGTGGCACTGGCCTTTCTTTAGTGCCCGTTCCGGGCTGTTTTGTGCTGTTCCGGGAGCTTTTTGTCATGGAAAGGGTTAATTGAAGGGTGCCAGTCCAGAGTTTTCATTTCTAAAATATTGTTCTGGAGTGTCTCTAAGACATCCCACTATTTTTTGTGGCACTAGCATTTCTTTAGTGCCTGTTCCGGGCTGTTTTGTGGTGTTCCGGGAGCTTTTAGGCATGGAATGGGTTAATTAAAGGGTGCCAGTCCAGAGTTTTCATTTCTAAAATATTGTTCTGGAGTGTCTCTAACACATCCCCCTCTTTTTTGTGGCACTGGCATTTCTTTAGTGCCCGTTCCGGCCTGTTCCGTCTCGTTCCGGCTTTCACCCTGTCCCGTTGCCCCTTGCAGGTATTCTGCGTCTTCTGCCTTCTCTGTACACAAGACATTGTATTTCCAACACCCCTTCTCAAGGTCTAGTGTACAGAGCACACAAGTTTTAACTTCTTTCATAGACTTTCAAACTTATCTTTAGGGAGTGGCTTAGTGATTATATTGGCAATCATCTCTTCTGTGCGGCAATACTCCAACTCAATAAGCCCATCCTCTTGCATATTTCTCACTAGATGTTGTTTCACATCAATATGTTTGGTTCTAGACAGTTCCTCTTTTCTGTTTGTGCAAATTTTATGTGCCCTTGATTGTCCTCGAAGAGTTTTACCGGTTTGGGTTCTTCCCAAAGTCATTCATCAGTTGCAGCATCCACTTCAGTTGTCTGCACGCCTCTGCTGCTGATACATATTAAGCTTTTTTCGAGGACAGAGACAGTGTTTCTTGTTTTCTGCTACTCCAGCTCACTGCTCTATTGCTATGCAAGAATAAATGTCCACTGGTAGAATTTCTATCCTTGGTATCTCCTGCCCAGTCTACATCCATATATCTCACCAATCTGGGATTATCACTTGTTGGCAACTTCAGTTTCAGATGCATAGTCCCATTCAAGTATTTAGCCCGTCTCTTGACTCCATTCCAAGCCACAGCCATTCTGAGGGTCGTTATACTTCCTTCTTATGTCCAAGAATTGGATGAAAAATAGATGAAATATCAAGGACAGATTAAAAATAGATGAAATCTCAAGAGCACACTGAAAAACCTTAGGTGCTTTTCAATTTGGATGCTACATAAAAGTGAGTTTTGAGGTAAAGATTACTTTTCCCTGTCATGCATACATATGTATTTGTACACTGTCATTTTTCTTTAATTTTTCTTTGTTCATTTGCAATGAAAATACGAAAAACAAGACAGAAGCCCTCTCTTGATCCACATTCCAGGTACTTGCTAAACTTTCAATTAACACATGGCCATTTCTCCAAGTTTATCCAGATGTTTTCAGGACTAACATTTGGGAAGATTTTATAATGAAATCTTGCTAGCCAGAATAGTTGCATATTCCTGTTACCATTGAGAAAAGCTTGAGGGGATAGGATGCTCATTGTCTACCATAGTTAGCACAAAGCCAGTGTGATCTCACACAAAGCCAAAAGAAGCATCAGCTAGATGGAGCTGAGGCTGATAAGTATACTCTTAGCCCTCTTGGGATTCGAGGAACAGTTAGTCAAATCATGTAATTGGAATATGTGGTCACCAGTGGCCATATTATGTCAGATTATACAGATTTAGTTCCCCAATAATTTAATTCAACAATGCTGGTACAATTGTATGTCATCTGCAAATAACAGTAAACAGTCATTAACAAGAAGCACTGTTTTGGTGCCTTATCTATGCCAGCTTTTACTCCACATGCCATTCTTCAAATTATGATATTTCACTACTTGAGGAATCTCCGTGACTAACTAATCCTATGTTCTGCTTATATTACCTGACTTGCTAAGTTGCAGATTGAAGTGTTTCATCATGTGATGTTGACGCTCTCCAAAGGTTAGGAAATTATGAAGTTTTTCATAAACATGAAAATGTATTTGCATTTACATGAGAATATTACATTATACATTCATACAGATTGAAAACTGGCACTTTTCTTGTGCATAAAACATAACCATCTATATTTGTTGCCATGAATGAATAATGGAGGGGCCAAAGATGAAGAAAATGTCTTTAGGCTGATTCATAATCAGCTTGATCAATTCTATTAACAGTTTGCTGTTGTTGTGGAGCTGGCAATATTAGTAGAAATCACGATGCTGTTCTTTGTGTTAAGTTCCATTAACCTGGTCTGCTCTTCAAGACAACATGATGTGTATGTGAGTGTGTGTGTTTGTATTTGATGTTGCACCACTCTTTTCACACTTTTTGTTATAAAATAAAACTTATTTTTGTTATACTGACTTCAGAAAGATCCTGGCTTTGATGCAGCAAAGACTGATGGATGTTTGGAAACCATTGATCTAAGCCAATTGAATAATATGGCAGCATTGAGGACACATGAATAGCAAAGGGAAGGAGAGAGTTTATTGCAATCAGAAGAAAACGAGAGAAATATGTATCAGAGATACTAAATTGAATAATTAACAATGATTGCAATTACAATTTATCAAAATGAAATTAAAATACAATAAAAAACCCTAGTCCAAAGACACACAAACATAAGACATGCTACACTGGAACAGGCCTCAAACATGATTGTAGTCCAATACAAGGCAGCCAGTGTGTATAGTGATACCATCTAAGGGCCAAGCTACAAGTGATGAATGACACTTGAACGACAAGTGAACAGACTCACGTGTATTCCTCCCTGTTCACTTGCGCTCCACTTGATCACTATGTGTCAAGTGTCATTCGTCACTTGTAGCTTGGCCCTTAGATGGTATCACTATACACACTATACACATGTGTATTCCTCCCTGTTCACTACATGATCAAGTGGAGCGCAAGTGGATTGCAAGTGAATAAGAAGGAATACACGTAAGTCTGTTCACTTGCCGTTCAAGTGTCATTCATCACTTGTAGCTTGACCCTCAGTTATGTATGGATCTATATTAGCTAGGAGGAAGATCATTTTCTCTGCCACTGGACTCGAGACTGGTTAAAATAACTGTGAGAAATTTAGCTCTGGGACTGAGTAAAGAAGACAGTGTGGCAATCATCCTCAAAGTCCCATCTATCCTTCAGAAATCAGAATTTGTGAGTTAATCCTTATGCAAATCCAAATTATCACCATTCACCAGAAAATCAAAGCCCCTGGAACTCCATTGGTTTGGAGGGAATGAGTCACATTAGCTTAAGGAGAGAAAAGAGATCCCTTCAGACAGGGATTTTGGTAGCTGTGGATAACAAAACAAGCTTAGATAGGGTTTTCCCCCTTTTAGTCAGGATTTTGGGGTCAAGTTAGGGACATGTTTCTAGTGAAATAAACAAATACCCTGTTAATGCTCCATCAAATGTAATGTTCTGTGTACAGGTTTTAGGACCAGGATATCTGAGTTAAAGGAGTGGCCTGGAACCTGAGTAGGAAGCCTGGCAAATGTGAAATTAACTGTGTTTGTGTTCAGTAACTCAGGGCCAAGCTACACATGACGAATGACACTTGAACGGCAAGTGGATTGAGTGGAGGGCAAGTGAACAGGGAGAAATACACTTGCTGTTCAAGTGTCATTCGTCATGTGTAGCTTGGCCCTAAGGCACAGTTTAATGTTTTTACTCCACATGAAACTTTTATTTTGTTATACCTCTTATTGTCTGTAAATAATTTGTTTTTGTTCAGCTCCATCTGCATCTGGTCAAAATGGCAGTGAAAACGGGGTTTATACTTATCTCACAATTAGGTATGTACATGCAGCCAAGTTGCAAATAACTTACAGTGACCCCAGCAAGGGGCTTTCAAGGCAAGTGAGAAGCAGAGGTGGTTTGCCATTGGCTTCCTCTGCAGAATCTTTTTTGGTGGTCTCTCTGCTTAGTTTCCCAGATCTGACATGATCAGACTATACCACACCAGCTTTCCTCCAACTCACAATAAAGAACCATATTATTCTTCTATGATCACAATTAAGAATACTTCAGGGAACATAAGTGTATATGCTACCAAGCAGTTTTAAAAAGCATGTATCTCCTTTTTTTTACTGATTGTGGACAACTGAGCATTGTTTAAGCATATAAAAGAAACCAGTGTGTGGAATATGGACAGCCCAAAGTCCAGACAGCAGTTACCTCAGAATTCTTTGTCATCTTGTTGTGCCGAAGTCACCCCCCCCCCCCGCCACCGCGTGATTGCCAATCACCACACAGAGGGCAGGAGTAGGCAGAATGATACAAAACTCTGTTGCAACAAAGGAGAGGAGCTCTTAAAAGCAAGCCACCATGCTCCTCTGATTTGGGTTAGAATATTCAGACCTTTTCTAATGCTACTACAGCAAGGCATACGTGTCTTTTGTGGTTGGGTGTCATGCTCCAGTCCAAACCCGTGACTTCTCCTTTTCCCATGTATACCTCCCCGTGTACAGCTGGTGGATTTTGTCACGTCTTATTGCAAAGTACATTACCATCATCAACCATTAGCTAAAGTAAGACTGTTAGTTACTACATATTACTGTTAGCAATGTTGCAAAGCAAAGCTAGTTACTATCATATACCGTAATTATTGCCACAGGATTAACTGTAACTGTTGCTGCACAAGGTGACTGCTTCTACACAGTATTGACTAGTGGGTGATGGGCTATCAAGTCTATCAATCTCCTCCCATCTCATCCTTGTTGCCACCTCAACAAGAATAGAATATAACCAATGAGGGCTCTCAAAGACTCACATCTCATTTAATTTCCCCCCCACCATGTACTCTTTCCTTTCGTTGCCCCCATAGTCTCTTCCCGATTTTCTGCTTCCTTTTCTCCTTTTCACATGAGTTTGTCTGCCCATCCTTCTTTACTTTCCTCCTTCCTCTGGCAGCCTCTCCCTTATGGCCCAGTTGTGTGGTACCAGCTAAGCCAGGTCCAGCTGTCAGGATCCTGAAATGGCTTGCTGGGGTACTTCACTTTTCTCTGGTAATAGATGCAGAGGAGTTAGCCGTGTTAGTCTGTGGTAGCAAAATCAAAAAGAGTCCAGTAGCACCTTTAAGACTAACCAATTTTATTGTAGCATAAGCTTTCGAGAATCCAGGACAAACCTAAAGGAACTAACAACAGAACACCAAACAGACAAATCAAAGACAATTTAAGGACAGTTATAAACGCTATTGAATATTACGACAAGCGCTGTGACAAGGAAGTTGGTTTCTTCTTTGTGGATGCTGAAAAAGCATTCGACAATTTGAACTGGGACTTTATGTTTGCCACTATGGAACAGCTACAAATGGGAGAAAGATTTATAAGAGCAGTGAAAGAAATTTATAGAGACCAGAGTGCAGCAATTGTGGTGAATGATGAGGTGACCAAGAAATTGACTATAGGCAAAGGTACAAGACAAGGTTGCCCGTTGTCTCCACTGTTGTTTATTTTGGTTTTGGAAATCTTGATGATACAGATTCGAGAAGACAATGCAATCCGCGGAATAAAGATAAAGGACTTTTCCTATAAGGTCAGAGCATTTGCGGACGATATAATGTTAATTGTGGAAGATCCAATTGAGAATATGCCAAAGGTGATAGAGAAAATTAAGGAATTTGGGGATCTGGCAGGATTCTATGTAAATAAGAAGAAGTCCAAGATATTGTGTAAAAACATGACTAAACAAAAACAACAGTTATTAACGGAAATAATAGACTGTGAAGTAACAAGTAAAGTGAAATATTTGGGGATTGAACTGACTGCAAAAAATATAGATCTATTCAAGAATAATTATGAGAAACTATGGACTCAGATAGAGCAAGATCTGATTAAATGGAATAGATTAAATTTGTCATGGCTGGGAAGAATCGCAGTAGTTAAGATGAATGTGTTACCAAGAGTAATGTTTTTGTTACAGACAATACCAATTATTCGAGACTCTAAGCAGTTTGAAAAATGGCAGAGGAAAATATCGGATTTTGTTTGGGCAGGCAAGAAGCCTCGAGTGAAAATGAAAGTATTACAGGATGCAAAAGAAAGAGGGGGAATGCAACTGCCCAACCTAAGACTATTATGAGGCAATCTGCTTGGTGTGGCTGAAAGATTGGATGACGTTGAAAAACCGTAAATTACTGGCCTTAGAGGGATACAAAAAAATATTTGGATGGCATGCATACCTGTGGTATGATAAAGTAAAAGCAGACTCTATGTTTTTACATCATTATATCAGGAGAAGCCTCTTCACAATTTGGAAGAAGTACAGAGATTACCTACAAGAAGGAATCCCCTCCTGGGTGGTTCCTTATGAAGTAATAGATCCGAGAACTGTCGACAATGAACAACAGTGTTTAACGTACAAGGAGATAACACGAATAGAATGCTCCAAATTAAGAATAAAGACACAAGACGAGTTGTCTCCAAGTTACGACTGGTTTCAATATAGACAGATTAGAGATCTTTATAACTTGGACTGTGTGAAGGGAGGGATAAGAACGGAGAACTCGGAATTAGAGAAGGTAATTCTACAAGAGGACAAAAAGGGAATCTCTAAGGTTTATAAATTGTTGTTAAAGTGGTATACTGAAGATGAGACAGTTAAAGTGCAAATGGTGAAGTGGGCTACAAACTTTAATACGGAAATAACAATGGAGGCGTGGGAATACCTGTGGGAAAATACGTTGAAGATCACGACATGCACCAATATTAAAGAAAATGTCTACAAAATGATTTATCGTTGTTATATGACACCAAAGAAAATTGCGCTAGGGAACTTGAACACGTCTAATAAATGCTGGAAATGTAAAAAGCACGAGGGATCCTTGTATCATATGTGGTGGACTTGTGAGGTAGCTAGGCAGTACTGGGGGGAAATAATAAGAGCAATAAGCGAGATTTTACAATTTCAAGTTAATAAGAACCCAGAACTCCTGCTACTGAACTTGGGAATGGAGGACATTCCAGCACAATATAGGACATTGCTATTTTACATGACAGCAGCGGCTAGACTTTTGTACGCGCAAAAGTAGAAAGTACAAGAAGTGCCAACTATTGAGGACTGGATTTATAAATTGCTGTACATGGCGGAAATGGACAAAATGACAAGGAAACTAAGAGACCTTGATCCAGGACAGTTTAACACGGATTGGGAGAAGCTGAAACAATATTTAGTGAAAAAATGGGAGGTGGGAGGAGAACTGTGGCAGTTTGAAAATTACTGAAATACAATAAAAGTAGAGGGAGGTGACTTTACCGGGGGGTGGAGAGTTAAATGAGAATTTCTAAGCAACTATTTTATCTGACTATTATATACAGTATTAATTATTAGAGGTGTTATGATAAGAATTATAATGATAGAAATTAACTAATTATAAGGATAGAAACTAATCAATTATATTTCTGGCAATAATTGTATAATGGAGATATTTTATAATTACAATGAAGAAATTTAAGTAAGGCGGGGAAAATATATAGTAATGTATAGACTATATGTTAAATTGATTGACTTAGGCTGGAGGTATATATGGGTCAAATGGGTTGACTACTTTTGGTGGATAGCTGCATAATGGAGAAATTATACAATTAAAACAGTACGAAGATAAGTTATGCAGAAAAAGTAATATATAGAGCATAAGTTAAATTGGTTGACTTATAATGAATGTATTGTTTATAGAAGTACCTAAATTATGCTAAATGAGGGATAAACTGTTTGTCCCATATTGAAGATGAGATTATAAAATAGAGTATAGAGTACCAAAATATATGCCAAGAATATATGCTAAGAATGTTTTATTTAGTTATGCATCATTTAGTTGTTAAAGTAAGTGGGAAGACAGAGGAAACACTGTGTTATATAGATATATATAGATAAGCTTAGAAGGAAGTGAAAGTTAATGTTTAATAGACAGAATAAGTTTGAAATGAGTAAGGGAAAAGGGACATGGGGTTGGAAAACTGTTGGAAGTCAACAAGAGGGGGGGAAGGGAGGGGGTTAGAATTGGGAAAATTAAAGGAAATTGATTGTAATGTATAAATTAATTATTTCTAATCCAATAAAAATTTTCTTAAAAAAAAACAACAACAACAACAGAACACCACTGGTTGTCACCTATAGCTCCCAGCTCAAACCCATCCAACGTATCATCAGTGAGCTACAACCCATCCTGGAAAATGATACCTCTCTCTCAGAAGCCCTGGGTGGAAGACCTTTTCTTGCCTACAGACAGCCCCCCAACCTTAAACGACTTCTCACTCACAACCATGAATCGGCCAGCAGAGTCACCAGCACAGGTACCAAGCCCTGCAACAGACCCAGATGCCAGCTCTGCCCCTATATCTACCCAGGGAATACAATTACAGGACCCAATGGCATCAACTACACCGTCTCTGGCTCTTACAGCTGCTCATCCTCCAATCTGATATATGCCCTCATGTGCCAACAATGTCCTTCTGCTCTGTACATTGGACAAACCAGCCAACCTCTACGCAAAAGAATAAATGGACACAAATCTGACATTAGAAATGGAAACATCCAGAAACCAGTGGGAGAACACTTCAATCTACCAGGACATTCCATCAAAGACTTAAAGGTCGCTATAGTTCAACAGAAACCTTTCAAAAACAAAATCCAACGGGAGGCTGCTGAACTGGAATTCATATGCAAATTTGACTCTGTCAAGCTGGGACTGAATAGGGACTATGAATGGTTATCACATTATCACAGGTAACAGATTTCCTTTACAGAGGCGGGGTCTGGGGGAGCTCAGTGGCACCTGGCGTGGGCTTTCGGGGTCCACAGATCTCTTTGTCAGATGCATCTGGCAGGGACAGCTGTGGTTGTCGAAGGCTCATACTGCATTGGAATTGGATGGTCTAGCTGTTTGGCTGCTACAAACTAACAGGGAAACTCCTTTGAAGCCAACTGATCCACACACCAAAAGGAGATGTTTACATAGGAATGTTTTTGTTGCACCCTCCCCCCCTAATTGCCTCTTCTCTCTCCTCCTCTTCTCCTCCCTCCTCTTCTATATTTGACCAGTCTCTGTATCATGCATCTGACGAAGAGAACTTGATTCTCGAAAGCTTATGCTACAATAAAATTGGTTAGTCTTAAAGGTGCTACTGGACTCTTTTTGATTTCACTTTTCTCTGTATCCCTTTCTCTACACTATTTCCTCTTTCCCTCCTCTTGGCAGCCTCCATATGTCTCTCTCTCCCTTGGGGTGGGGGGGGAGTAGTTGTGAATTTCCTGCATTGTACAGGGGGTTGGACTAGATGATCCTAGAGGTCCCTTCGAACCCTATGATTCTATGAAACCCTCTAAACAGCTTCCCTTTTATCTGCCCCAATCTTCATCTAATTTACTTCATTTATATACTGCCTTTCTCCACAATGGGGACCCAAAGCAGGTTACATCATTCTCCTTGCCTCCATACTATCCACACAACAACCCTGCAAGGTAGGTTAGTCTGAGTGTGTGTGATGTTCACTGAATGTAAAGTCATTCAACATCTACAGCAGAGTAATGATTTGAACCTGGCTCTCAGATGCTGCTCTGAAATTCTAACCACTAAACTTTTGTCCATGTAGGAAAGAGGCTGCTGTTGAGCAGTGGCAAGTAGCAAGCCCTGAGTGAGCCATGCAAGTCATCTGGTATCAATTTTCCTGGTGGTTGCTTCTGGGCCTAGTCCCAATGAATCCTCCCTCAAAGGCCAAAACACCCCTTGAAAGGCCCCTTCCTCCTGACTGTTGCTAATAGAAACCAAGCCTAGAATACTAGCTAAACTATTATGGTGGACTATGAACAGCCACTGAAGGCATCTAGCTACAGGCTCTCCTTTTATCATTTTGATTTTTTTTCTTTTTTTCAAAATCCCACAATGTATTTTTTAGATTTCAAATATTTCTGCACATCTGGGACATTTTTCAGGTGTGTAGAAAGATCTCTCTTGTTCATTCAGGGCTCCATTCTCTGGATTTAAGTATTTTCACATCAGGGCTACTTGGCTATTAGTATATACAATGGGGAAAGTCCTCCAGTTTTCAGGCTCCACAGAGACACAGACACTGGATGACAGTCTTCTGGGTGTAGCAGCCTATTAACATGGCCATGATAGTCTGAAACTGAAGGCTATTCTAGGTTTATGAAAGGTGATGTTGAAGAGGTAATAAATTCTGTTGTGCTTCCTTTATCTTAGGCCAAACTTTCAGGAGAATCTGGCACTGACATGATTAGCCTCTTAAATACAACATAACAGTTGAAAACCCAATTGCAAAGTTTGGAGCATGTCAGAGGATGGGTTGAAGAAGAATAATGCTGGAAACTTTGATTGTAAGCAGCAACCCAGGTACTCTCTCTCTTCCACCGAGTATAATATTGCCTCGAGTACTGACAGGTTAGAAGAATCTTCACCATACTCAAGAAATTGATCAAGGCAATGTGCACATGAGCCCCTACTGAGAGGAGGCCAAGTATGGCCTACAGTAAAGTAGCAGGGGTACTCCAGGACAGAGCCAAATTTCTCCTTAGAAAGATGATTTGGATGGTCTCCATGTTCTCCATATTCATGATAACTATCCCATCACTCCTGTCCAAAATCTCAGCACTGTATAGAAGCCAGCCTTGCTGTAGAACAGTTTCAGACTGGGATTGATCACAATACTACCTCTTTTGTAGTAAAATTTTAAAATAGCTCCAACTGTTCTTCTAACAAAGGGCTTTTTGGTAGCTAAATGAGCCTACTGCACTGTGGAATATAATACAGCATCTGAAGTTTTCCTTTCTTTGAAAAACACATGCCTTTGTCTGAGGTGTACTCACCACAGAGCTATTACCGGACAACTGTAATGCATAAGCATTTTATTTTGTGAGTCTTTCATCTTCTTCTGTGTTCATAAGTGTGCCTTCTAGCCCAGCCTCAAATGCTTAACAAACATTAATGAGGATTTAAATTTCATATTGTGAACCCCTAGTCCTACTGCCACCCACTTTAAACCTCCCTTTTCAGTTGTCAGGTTTCACTATGAGAGGGTTGGAGCCTGGGGTGGGCTCAGGGTTCCTCTCTTCCACCACAGGTGTTCCCAGGTAGCCTCAGAAGTAGGGAGGGGGGCTACAACACCCTGCCCATTCTGTCTTGCTCAAGCCCTGGTCCCTACAATGTGGAGCCAGGCCTGGCTATTTTCTCCCCAACTGGCCATGAGAGCCTTCCTTTTAAAGGATCCTCCCTGGAAGTGGCTTTGCCTTCCCCAGGCCCCATGAATGCCTGAAAGAGATTCCTTCTCCTGGGCCGATTGTCTCTGTAGGGGCGTATCTCTGTGTCCTGGGTCTTTCCCCCTGACCCTTCCCCTTTTGAACCTGTTGAAGCTGTGCTGCAGGATGGGGGGTTGGCTGGTCCCTTCCAGGCCCTTTGGCTTATGTGCCTGTCAGAGGTGCACATCCAACCTCACTCTCCCAGTCAGAGGTGCCTTCACTCTTTCTGGCCATTCAGTGGCCTAGCTCCCCTCTCCCACTGGCATCCTGGGGCCTTGTCAGGAAAATGGCTGATCCTGATCTGGTGAGCTGTGGCACAGGGCTATCTTCTGCCAGTGGCTTCCTGCCTTTTGTCCTTCTCCTCTTGCTGGGCTGCTCCTCTCCCAGAGCTACAGAGGCCTGGCCATGTTATGGTATGTGGAGCCATCTGCTGCTGTTTGCCTACCTTCAATCTAGCACTCCTCACCAAGTTGCCCTTTCCCTGGTGGTGGTGCTGGGGAATCCCCTAGGGCCTTGGCAGAGGCTGTTCCCATCAGCCATCTTTCTACCTAGGCCACTCACAGGAATGGAGCTAAGAAGAGGAGGATCTCTCTGACCCTGTGCATCAGGTTCTGGGCTTCATGGACAGTTTGGGGCAATCACAATTCACCTCCTGTCTAGTGCCTAATCATTAGGCAGAGTCCTGGTGCTAATACACACAAGGTCACATCTCTTCACATAAACTTTACCAGACAGGCAGCCAGTTCCCTAAATTCACTCTCTCACACCAAGTTGGCTGGATTAAAACAGAAAAAAAAAACCTTTAATGTTTAGTGCTCAAGGAGGTTACAGCATACCCCCCCCCCCTTGCTAGCCAATTCTTGCTGATTGGTTTCTCCATCCTCCTCTAAGCTCCCTCCTCCCCCTCCTTCACCAATATGCACCTTTTTTGAAAAAAATTAATAACATTGTAATATTATTGATGTTGACTGTGGAAAGAGGAAGTATGAGGGTCACTCTCCTCAAACTCAACCATTAGGTGTTCATCACATTGCCCTTTCAGGAACATTGGAAGGATGCTTACAGGTGGGCATGCACCTTTTTCAAGTGCCTCCACAATCTTGCAGAGGTGCGCAACAGTCATATGTAGCAGGCAAAACCACAGAGGCCTAGAGTGCCACTACCTGGGATGACCTTAGAAAGATGAACAGAAGCAAATTTTAAAGAAAGGAATAGAGAAGCATTCCCCAAAAGAAGGACTCCAGCTCAGAGCTAATATCAAACTTTTCAGCACAGTGTAATGTGTAGTGCATTTAACAGTCTCCTCTGCTATGGTCTTTTGTGTAGGCTCCTCCACCTCTCCTGCCTCAGCACCAGTTCCCATTCCCTCATCTTCCTCTTCTTTCTCCTCTTGCTTCATGCCAGGCCAGAGTTCTCCCCTTTCATGAGCTGCTGCTGCTGTTTTAAAGCCAAAAAAGGATGCAGAGTGACTTATGAATAAGCTAGTATTTTGTGGAAGGAAGGGGTACTTCTCTCATGGCAGTTGCCCATATTGCCCAAGGTCTGGCATTAGGAAGATCATCCCCTTTTCTTCTCATTTTAGAAAATGTTACAAGAGAATATACCCAGTCCACTATGTGGGTCAAAAAGAGAGTGTAAGTGAAGAAGCAAAAAAGAAAACAATCTGTTCTTCAAAGTTGTGCAGAGGTGAGGGACCCTAACCAGGACATTCCATTGATGACCTAGAAGTGGCTGTCCTCAAACAGAGAAACTTCAAGGGGAGATTGTAACATGTGATTGCTGAAACTGAGTCGATTTACACTTTCAGAACAATCGATGTCTCTTCCCCTGAGGTTAAATAGAAAATAGAATTCTTATCTCACCACAGATGCTAATTTCTGCTGTAATCAAGCTTCATTGTACCATTGTACTTTTACATACTGACATCTTCCTTTGCATCCTGATGCATGTCCTTGTAACACCCCTCCCACCTTCTGGCCGGGAAATAAGGCCTCAGCAATCTCCATTCTTACTTGTATCTGAAGAAGGGTGCTCTGACTCTCAAAAGCTTACATCCTGAAAATTTTGTTGGTCTCTAAGGTGCCAATGGACTAAAATCCTACTGTTCTAATGCAGAACAAAATGGCTACCCACCTAAAACTTGCAACATGTGCAGTGCCCCTGCTAGAAACATACATGACACCCATTTGTGAGCAGAATTCCTCATCCTGCTTACATATGTGCATGCCCCCAGCTGAATTAGAATAGATGTTTTGGAGGGTGTCTGTTTCTAGAACTGCATGTGTTAATTTCCTGTCAAGTATTTGCCTACAATCTGGCTTAAAATGTCATGGAAAGATTTGAAGTAAGTGATGCTCTTGTCCAATAAGCATTTCAAATGTATGTTAACAATATTTTCATTACTCTTGAGAATTAATTTGGTGTAGTGGTTGAACTAGGATCTGGGAGACCAAATTTCCACTCTGTCATGAAAGCTTGCGTGACCTTCAACCAGTCACACATAGTCAGCCTAATCTATTTCAAAGGGTTGTTGAGAAGATAAAACGGAGGAGAGAAGGACAATATAAGCTGCTTTGGGTCTCCACTGGGAAGAAAGGTGGGGTATAAATGAAGTAAACAAATACAAATACTCCTGTGTTCTGGCTCTCTTCTTAAACCATTAATGGAAGAATTCAGATCCATTGAAACAAATGGGAGTTTATTACTGATACTAATGGGGTCCAGATTAGACATGGGCACGAACCAAAAAAAATTACAGAACCAGAGGATCGTGGTTCAGTGCAGACCACGATCCCAAATTCCTGAACAGCAATGACCATCTCCCGTCTCCGAACCTGGATCATGGATCGTGGATCATGAAACCCAGCCTGGGAGCCCATGGCTATTTATATGCATGGGTCCCATTCAGCAACACAGGAGGTCTGTGTTTGGCTGTCAGAGCTGCCTATCAGGGTTTGCAGGGATGAGATTGGAGTGCCCATGGCTACAGAACCCCCCCTTCCCCCTCCCTCCCCTGGATGTCTTTTTCCAACTTGTGACTGCTTTGCTGCTCTGTGGTTGGAAGGAAGCCCTGCTGATCAAGGAAAGCTGGGCTTCCATTCGGGTTTCCAGGGTGACAGAAGGAGGGCAAACAGAGCTCAGGCATCCCCTGGCTCCATTGCCAGGGGAATAGATTACTGGCGCCTGAGTGTCTGGATCCCCAAATCGAGCCCCATTGCCCCGATCCAGGCCTCTCCCGACCACTGGATCATTGGCTGGGGACAATCATGATCTGCCAGGTCAAGATAGCATAATGGATGGAAGTATACTATATTGACAGGATATTTGATATATATGATAGAATACCTGGAAAAAAATTAGAATGTGCTTAGAGTAAGGGATTTATTAAGTAATAAGAGGGATTATGGGTTGGAAAGCTGTTGGAAGTCGATAGAGAGGGGGGAGGAAAAGGGTGGGGGATAGGGTTAATTAGATATTGAGGGAATGTATGTATTGAATTTGAAAAGTATACTCACCAATAAAAATTTTTTTTTAAAAAAAAACAACAATCTGCCAGGTCACGATCGCGCGATTGCCATTTTCGTGGGTTTTTTATGTTCGTAATGCGGATTGTGCCCATCTCTAGTCCAGATCATTTTAAGTATCTAATATTAATTCAACTAGTGTGACTAGAAAGTTCATTAACTATTCAACAATGCAGTTAACTGTAGTGAGTTAAATGGATGTGTTCCACTGAATATAAACTTCAATACCTCCATCCCAAAGAATTTCTGCCAAGTTATTTGGAGTTATTACCAATGTACTATGCCTATCAGATGATGCAATAAGGCCTACTTTGTTATTTGCAAACTATGCTGCATTTTCATATCTTTTAATGTTACATATAAAAATTGCCATTTTCCAAAGCACACAAGATGTTGATTGTATATTCATCGGAGAGGCACACGTATATTTACTCCATGTATCACATTCACAGCTCCCTAGAGGAGAAGGGTAATCATCTTTGTTTATCTTACATCTTTCTAAAAATCTGAGACATGGGGATTTGCATGTAGTTCTGCACATGTGATCGACAGAGGAAGTTGAATCAAGAATTAAAATTTGGATATATAACCCTGCAATATCTGTGAAATATTAAAAAAAAGTCCTGCTTTCATTTGTCAGATTTAAATTAGTGAAATAAGGATGTTTACAAGCAGAATAGGTTGGATACTCTAAAATTTGCTTCATTTTTATCAACAGCTTTAAGTAAATGCAAAGAAGGCACTTCACAAAAAATCCCTAAGAGGTCCCCCAGCTACAGCCACTTCCAGTTTTGTTGTATTTTGGATTACAAACTTTTGCCTATGGCTGCAAACAAAAATAGCAAAGGGAGAGGGAGGAACATGACTTGAAGATCTGGAAATCTTATAATCAGCAATGCAGTAGAAATGTCTAAGGACCACTGACAAAATATATTTCCAGTTGCTCAAAACTACAAGAAAAATATGGTGTTCTTAGATTTACTATGTCCTGTATAGGTAGCTGTATGACTAGGCGCACAGCTTTCTGAGAATTGAAATTTGGGAAGTCAGAAGCAGGAAGTGACAGGAAGAGAATTACGTATCTATTACAAACATTCTCAAACTATTTGAAACTATTTGATTGAACTATTTGAAAATGTCTCACTCACCTTGAACTAGGGCTGCCAATAAGTTGTGGTTTTTCCTAAGATGGGAAAACTTATGAAAAAGCACAACCCATAAACAGTATTCAGACCCACCAGAAAAATACAACAGATACTACGATCAGCAAAAGACAGTAGAGATTCCCCGCACCTCTGCAGCTGTGGACAAGTTTACATCGGGACCAAACAGCGTAGCATCCAGACAAGAATAAAAGAACATGAAAGACACTGCAGATTTGGCCAACCTGAAAAATCAGCAGTGGCTGAACATAGCCTAACTCAAACAGAACACAGTAATTCCAGTACACTAAAATATTGGACAACACATCCAACTATGTCAGATTGCACAGGGAAGCTGTTGAAATTCATAAGCATAAGCACAATTTCAACAGGAAAGAAGAGAGTTTAAGAATGAATAGGGCATGGTTTCCAGTCCTGAAAAACACCAGACTAACAAGATACTCTACATCTTACAATAGCCCTGCAGATAAGATTAGCATATCAACCACCAATCCATACGCAAAAGAACCTCCTCAGGATACAGTGAAGGTTCCCCTCATTAGCATTCCACACCCTGGGAAACTCTTACAGGATGACTCATCCCAAACCCACCTTCCTGAGTAGATATAAATTACCTGCTAACATCTCCACACATTGACACTGAGAGATCTCTATCTTTTGGTGCTACACCTCTGAAGATGCCAGTCACAACTGCTGGCAAAATGTTAGGAACTACAATGCCAAGACCACGGCAATACTGCCCGGAAAATCTACAACCAGCTGCTATGTTTTACCTGACTTTTGACCATTTCTGGGATAGAAAAAAAACATTAACTAACAGTGCTCCCAGTATAAGTACTCTCCTATTTACTATTCTCCGCTATGAAAATTACCCATTTACCCTTCTGTTAGACAACAACATGTAGCTCAATCTGTACCATATTGCAGGGTTTTCAGTTTGCTTCCTGCCTTGTTCTCTGGGTGTCTCTGGGCTGGAACAGCAGGCTTTTTGAAGGTGTAGGCTTTGTTAGGCCCAAAGCAAATTATTCAAAATGATGTGTAGGACTCAGCGAGATAGTTCTGCGTCTATCTGCCAAAGTCATGTATTGATCGAAAGTTGTTTGAGTAGCCTGGAAGAATATTTACTTTAAACAATGTCAAAATGCAAGAAAGACAGCATTGGACTGAAACATAGATTTGGAAACAACCTAGGAACAGGGGAGCCTTTGAGCAATAGAAATACTTTGTTTTTCTTCTTGAATTATTTGAATGCATATTTCCCCCATTATTTTATTTTATTAAATGGTTTTATAATAAAGAAGGCAACCAATCCAGAAAAAACTTACATCTGAAAATTCATATTATATCTACATAGGTGTTTAAGTAATTTTGAGAAAGGCTGAAAATCACAGGGTCAAGATATCAATCATGAATGAAAATCTCTGAGGGAGGAGGAAGTCCAGGAATATGGAACAGCTAGGACAGAATAAATCAGGAACCCTGCCAGATTCAGTTTAAGCCTCATAAGAGGTGGAGGGGGGGGGACCCATTTAATTAAATATTATTTTGAGTTAAAAAAAATCCTATCCTTTAAAGTTCTACAATTAAAGTGATGTGATATTGGTGATCAGAGTTTAACTGCAAGTTAGAGAACTGAACAGAATAATTAATAGGGAATTCTCCTTCTGACATCCAAGATTCTGGAGAGTCTGATAGATAGTTTTAAACAGTCAAAGTTGTGTAGATTATTAACTTGTTTTAGAGTGAAATCTGAAATTGTGAAAAGATTATGCAGTACCCACTCCTTCTTGAATTTGAAAGATCCTCATTTATAGCCATCCTTGAGCAGATGGTGGATCAGGATTCAGAGAGAGTCTTCAATCAACTGATCTGACCTGAGAAATAGAATTTTGGAAATGTATGAGGGATCTGTGTGTTTTCCAGAAATTAGGGGATATACACGTAAAGAATGTATGCCAAATGTCAACTCGTCCTTCAGAGAACCCCCAAACAACAATTTGGTGAAAATTCAAAACTGATCACATGATCATGTAGTTTTGAGGTAGAGAAACTTGGAATTTTATTATTGGTCCATTAAACATGAGGCCATAGAGTGGGACTCACAATTTAAGGTATAAAAGTAGAATATTTACCCAGGGAGGGTTAGAGAAAAGGCGTTCTCCTAGAACTGTTCGCAAGTACCTGCTCCACCCCACCCCACCCCTGGAAGCCAGAAACTTGCTGATTTGAGAATTTTTCAGCATGGCTGCTCCTTTGACTAGACCATTTCTTTGCATCTGCTTGCTTTCCCTCTTCTTGAGTGGTAAGATTATTGTGCTATAATGCACTGCATAGGATTAGTAGCTAAAATAAACCCAGTGTATTCTTGGGGAAGCTGGTGAATTATGGAAATTCTCTCATATGAACAGAGTGGACAAATTTTTGTTAAGCTATTGTATCAATAAAATATAATAAAAATTACATACGGTTCAATGACCAGAGGTTTTTTTTCCTGGAAGTGTTATTTTACTACAAAAGACTAAAAAATCCCTTTTGAGAACCTGTTTCACCAGAAAACCATGAGGTTAATACTTCTAGATTAAACTTTCATCTTATAAATAGTCTTATCCTTTTATCTTGTACTTGCTAAGTTTTCTCAAAATGGAAGATTTAGACTTCACTCATTTTATAATTGATTAGCAAATGTAAACATTGGCAGTAGTTGCACAGGATTTAGGAGCTGAAGCATAGCATTTGATATTATAGCTCTGCTGGCTATCTGTTCCATTGTTATGTTGATAATAGAGATGGGCAAAGACTGCATTACGAGCTTCAAAAACCCACGAAATTGGCGATTGCGCAATCACGATCTGGCGGTTCGTGATAGTCCTTGTCCAATGAACCTGCGTTCGTAAGAATCCCGGTTCAGTGTGTTCAGCCGTGGTTCGGGAAGCCAGACACTCATGCGCCAGCAATCAATTCCCCTGGAAACAGAGCCAGGGGAATGCCTGAACTCTGTCTGCGCTCCTTCTGTCGCCCTGGAAACCCGAATGGAAGCCCAGCTTAGCTTGATCGGCAGGTCTTCCTTCCAACCATGGAGCTGCAAAGCAGTTACAAGTTGGGAGAAGACACCCAGGGGAGGGAGGGGGAATGGGGTGTTCTGTAGCCATGGGCTCTCCACTCTCATCCCTGCAAATCCTGATAGGCAGCTCTGACGGCCAAACACAGACCTCCTGCATTGCTCAATGGGACCTATGCTTATAAATAGCCATGGGCTCCTAGGCTGGGTTTCACTTTCAGCGAGCAGTGGAGTAGGACAGAGCTCTTGCTTGCCACTTGCTAGCCTTTGGGGAGAGTGACTGAGAGTATAATTGAGCTTGGATTGTTGTGGGAGTTTCCTGGAGGCCTTGGATTGGAGAGGGTATAACTCCAAGATCCATTTTGCAATCTTGTCCAAACTTGAGTGATGGCTATAGGAGAGCCTGCAAAACACTCCCCGGGAATATGGGCTCTCTAAGTGCAATGGGGGCCATTCTGAGCCCCACGAACCATGAACCAGTTCGGCAATGGAAAATGTTCATTGGTTCACGACCTCGGGATCGGCGGTAGCACTGAACCACAAACCGTGGATTCATTAATTTTTTTTGGTTCATGCCCATGTCTAGTTGATAATTCAGAAATTGGCTGATATTTCCTCTGTGGGTTTTCTGTCTGTTTTGCATCTGTGAAGTTTAATGCTGTCTGCTATTAATATATATTCTTTAGTCCATGAATCAGCACTTATTTGAATATTACTTTCTGTAGTCCTAGTTATCAGCACCACCTCTATGACAAATAAATTAAATAAAACAAATCCTTGAAGTAACTCAAGATTAAAAAATCCTCATCATATCCATGTAGACTGCTGAAAAGAGTATGGCATGCTCTGTGTGTGTGTGTGTGTGTGTGTGTGTGTGTGTGAGAGAGAGAGAGAGAGAGAGAGAGCAACTGTTTATTTCAGAAATCTTCCTGTTCATTGGCAGTTTATGGAAAGCATTGTTTCAAGATGGAGAGCTCAAGACAGGGAAGTTTGTGCTTTACATCCATCCTAAGAAGTATTGCAAAATGTGGAAGCCTCCTTCATTCCTTTTTTACCAGCACATCTTGCATAACAAATGCAGGAAAAATAGATGAGCTATCACAATAAATTATATTCAGTAAAAACAAGTGTAGAATATCTTCCTCAAATCTTTCAGCATTCTTTGTTTTTAGATATAATGTATATCTCTTGCATATAGTATAGTCTTATTAAGGTACCTTTACTAGGCCATTATAATGCAAAAAAGCTTCCGGAAATGAAATTCATTTCTTCCACAGTAAGATATAAAAACATGGCAGATGATGTTGCATAGTTGTCTGGGACCAGTAACAACGTATGGGTGTGCAAAATTAAACTCCTGAGCTGAAGTTGCTGTTTCGACTCATCACCTTGATTTTCCAGAATGGTAACACAAATTCAATATACTGGGGCATAACAAAAATTCCTCCATGAAAAGAACCTCTGTTTTCTCCCTCAAGTTCCAATGCTTAACAGCCATGCAGCATGAACAATTGTTTTCTTTTAATTGTATTTCCTGGAAATGTCATCTGCCCTTTCCATTCATCCCCTAGGAAAGGAGGGTAACAAGAGCACTTCCAGCTAATATACTAATTTCCGGGACAATGACTTCCCTCCCTACCAATCAGACCCTGCCAATCAGAGCACCCCCAGGTAATCTCAAGTTGCAGAGAGCTGCCACCTCCCCCTTTTTGTGGGTTGGAAAGAGCATTTTCTTTCCCTCTGAAAGTAGAAAGCCAGGGCTTATTCAAGGGTCTGTAGAATTAAATCTTATTTCCAATTTGCTTGAAACTTGGGAGTTCTTTAAAAGACAGGCACAAGACACTCTAGCGCAATTTTGGTGACATTTGGTTGAAAAATAATGACTCCAGCAGCACTACCCCTTTAAAAAGTCCCCCATAGGGAGTAATGGACACACAATTATTATGGCTGGGGAGGGGCTTTGTTCAGGGGTCCATAGAATTTAAACCTTTTATTCAATTTGCTTGAAACTTGGGTGTTCTTTGAAGGACAGGCTGAATACACTCTGCTGCAATTTTGGTGACATTGGATTGAAAAATAATTACTCCAGCCCTCCCCTAAAGTCCCCCATAAGGAATAATGGGGAAATTGCTTATCTCATTCCCCTCTTTGTTAAACAGACCACATGTGTACGTACACGCAGTAAACATATCAACATAAGATACCAAAATGTACGTGAAGCAGTGTTAAGAGGAAATGTAGAATTAGAGCACTGTGACACAGAACAGAACATAGCTGATTTGTTCACAAAATGTTTGTCAACTGAAAGATTTGTAAAACTCAGAGAAGGACTATGCCTAACATGCTGAAATCTTGGGAGGCGTGTCAGAGTATGTAAATAAACTCAGGCAAGATTCAAGCCTGTTAGATCTTTCACATCTAGGTTGACAGTTAAGTCACATGATTATTCAAGGCTGGCAAGGTTGCATCAGCCAGATGTGCAGTGTGCAAAGCTAGATGCTGATTGGTTGAGTGATATCTGTATAAAGGTGTTCACTGTAAAGTATGATGTGTGCCTGTAAAGGTATCAATGCTATGCGAAGCACTTTGTCACTAAAAATGGCGAAGGCTGTTAGACAGTATGTACATAGCTGTAAATAAACTGTAAATAGTTCACCTCAACTGGAGTGGTCTCTGCTGCCTCTGACCTGCTCAGTGTGGCTAGTCAGGTATACCAGGTACATTGTGCATAAAACTTTGCGTCACCCCTCCCCTATTCTGACTGACCCTTACTCGTCCTTGGTGGAAGGAGGGAGACTTGTGCTCCTGTCCAGGAGAGGTGGCTGCCCACAAAACCCACCTACATGGGGTTGCATCAACAAGATATGCCCTCCCTGGGAGCAGGGAGACCAACTCCCCATGATGGGAAATGAATGGATGTACTTGAGTGAAAGCCAACTCCACAACAGGAGATCATGTAGCAATTCAAAGGCCCCTTGCTGGAATGGAAGGCACGAGAGGGATGGAAAGGATGTCTTCCACACCTCGAGGGAAGGAGACTTATGCTACCCTGTTCAGAGGGAGCCTCTTTGGGCAGTGGACAGTTAGTCCCACCTCAGTGACATGGTGTGTCTGCTTGCTTGGGTTAGGGGCAGGGCTCTAACCTGGGCCACTGTCCTACTTGTCACTGGACTTTGAGGATTGAGCCTCAGAGGGGCCCTTGCACTCGCAGGAGCAGGATGGTTGCCGATAACACCCACTTCACCGAACGTAGTGGCGTCAACAAAGGAAGGACACGCAGGCACTGTGGACCCCTCCCCCACACCTGGGGGAAGGGAGCAGAAGCTGACTCCCCAGTTGGATGGGGCCCTTGTGCTCACAGGAGCAGGAAAGTCACCAACAACACCCACTTCACTGAACCGAATGTAGCGGCGTCGGCAAAGGAAGGACATGTGGGCACAGCAGCCCCCTCCCTCACAGCATATCCACCTTCCTGCCTCACCAGAAAGGATGGGAGGGACAACAGTCATGCCTTAGACTGTTTTGTCAATATACAAAATATAATGGAAGTAGTTCAGTTTATAAAGAATAAGAGGAGGTACTTAGAAGGTACGAGGGACAGGGCTTGTCATCAGGAGGAGGATACCAGGGACAGGACATGTCGTCAGGAGGAGGATACGAGGGACAGGGCTTGTCGTCAGGAGGAGGATACCAGGGACAGGGCTTGTCATCACGAGGAGGATACCAGGGACAGGGCTTGTCATCATGAGGAGGATACCAGGGACAGGGCTTATCATCACGAGGAGGGGGAGGTTCCCCCTGTTCCTGACAGGCCAAAACAGAGCGTGCTGGTATTCTCGCCAAGGGGGGGAAAGGAGGCCACATTCGCCCAGGGGAAGCCTGATCCCACAGCTACCAGGTGACCGCACCTGAAGTTCCATCTTAGCGTAAACTCAGCTGCAGCTGACCTCACCCACCTTCCTGCCACACCAGAAAGGATGGAAGGGACAGGACGTGTCATCATGAGGAGGACATGAGGGACACTACGTGTCGTCATGAGGAGGGGGAGGAGGGGAAAGGTCCCACAGCTACTGACTGTCCTCCTTAGCTGAGGGTCCCACCGAGGGACATTGCAGCAGCGGCAGCAGATCCACCTTCCTGCCTTGCCAGAAAGGACCAGAGTTGCAGGACACATCCCCACCCAACTGAAAGAGGTCCCGTTGTGGATCCACCACATTGTCAACTGACTGTATCCTTCAGTTGCGGGATCACACAACCAGGCTAACCAAAGAGAGCAGCACAGTAGCCGACATCATCCGACTGCACCCACCCACCTGCCTTCCTCGCCGCCGAGGTCCTCGGTTGCAGCATGACACTTTCCCAACCAGCTGAAAGAGGTCCCGTCAGTCCCGTTGACAGGGGAGCCACCACGTCGACAACCAACTCCACCCCATATGGTACAACTGGCTGCTCAATCGCAACCATGTATGTAACCAAGGAGGGAGCAGGAACAGGAGAGTCCCTCGTGAAGTGAGAGTCAGACCGGATCTGCTGTCCTGCCTTTGCGGAATGTGGGGGATGGGCAGGACAGGAGACATTGCTTGGATGGGTCGGCATGGTTCCTGAGAGGGGGGAGACAGAAACATGACAGCAGCATCAGCAACAGAACTCAACCACCTTCCTGCCTTCGCGGGGTGGACATTATTCAGGGGACCCATTCCCCCCTGGCCAGAGGGGACAGCAGGTGCCCATGCAAAGGGGGAGACAATGCAGAGAACCCCCCCAAAGCGAGCTGCCAGTCACCATAGAGTAGGTGTTTCACAGAGGTCAGTAGCAGTCTCCCCCTTGCACCTCAAAAGCCAGGCAGGAAATTTCCCCCCAAGGCACCCACTATTTAGGGAGTGGAAGGCTTAGAAAGATATCAAGCAGAGAGAGCCCCCAAAGCGAGCTGCCAGTCGCCAGAGAGTAGGTGTTTCACAGAGGCCAGTAACAGTCTTTTTCACAGCCTGCCCTGCACCTCAAAAGCCAGGCAGGAAATCTCCCCCTAAGTCACCCACTATTTAGGGAGTGAAAGGCTTAGAAAGAAGTGAAGCAGAGAGCCCCCCAAAGCATGCTGCTAGTTGTCAGAGAGTGGGTGTTTCACAGAGGCCAGTAGCAGTCTCCCCCTTGCACCTCGAAAGTTAGGCAGGAAATCTCCCCCTAAGTCACCCACTATTTAGGGAGTGAAAGGCTTTGAAAGAAGTGAAGCAGAGAGCCCCCCAAAGCATGCTGCCAGTCGTCAAAGAGTGGGTGTTTCACAGAGGCCAGCAGCAGCCCCCCTGCACCTCAAAATCCAGGCAGGAAATCTCCCCCCAAGTCACCCACTATTTAGGAAGTGAAAGGCTTAGAAAGAAGTGAAGCAGAGAGCCCCCCAAAGTGTGCTGCCGGTCATCAGAGAGTGGGTGTTTCACAGAGGCCAGTAGCAGCCTGCCCTTCACCTCAAAAGCCAGGCAGGAAATCTCCCCCCAAGTCACCCACTATTTAGGGAGTGAAAGGCTTAGAAAGAAGTGAAGCAGAGAGCCCCCCAAAACGTGCTGCTAGTCGTCAGAGAGTGGGTGTTTCACAGAGGCCAGTAGCAGTCTCCCCCTTGCACCTCAAAAGCTAGGCAGGAAATCTCCCCCCAAGTCACCCACTATTTAGGGATTGAAAGACAGAAAGAAGTGAAGCAGAGAGCCCCCCAAAGCGTGCTGCCAGTCATCAAAGAGTGGGTGTTTCACAGAGCGTAATAGCAGTCTCCCTCCCCTTGCATCTCATCAGCAGCCAAGAAAGAATGTGGGGGAAAGAAGGCAAGAACTCAAGCAGACAACGCCCAAAGCTGCCTTGCACCCACTGTGGGTCTGTGAGTGGGTGGGATCAGAGCACAATAGAACCCACCAGCAACCCAGAAAAAAGGAAGAGATTTTTTTGGGGGGAGGGGGGGATTAAGCCCGAGAAGAACCCAAGGACTCGAAAAATGCAGAAAGAAATCAGAGTAATCCGATAGTGCGGTTAAAGGATTTTATTTAAAGTGCTCTCAAGAAAACTAGAATAGAAAGGAGAAAAAAATTAAACAGGAGTGGAGAAAAGAGAAAGCTCTCTTGCACCTGAAGCCCCAAAGCCCTAAGGCACAAGCCGCGCTCTCACAAAAAAAAAAAAAACCTTCCCCACAGCAAGCAGTTGCTAAGCTTAGAAGCTAACTCGCATCCCCGCGCCAGCAAAATGGAGCGGGGCTTCGGGCGCTTTGTCTTTTATGCAGAAAGGCTGGTGAACTCTGTTTGGCTGACAGAGCTGCCAATCAAGGTTTCCTGGGCTAAGATTGGTGTGTTCCAAACGGGGAAGGTGGCTCCACACCGTTGCCTAGGAAATTGTTTGAGCGGGAATCCTGGCATGACGGGCCAATGGACACACGGACAGAAAGCCCCAATGTTCGGCGCTTTCATGAGAAAAACACAAGCCCATGGCCTGCGTGTTCGCGAATGACGAACTGGATAAGTTCATGACGAAATTAGGTCCGTTATGCAGACCGTGCCCACCTCTAACGAGGAGCAACCACACGGTCTGTAGCTTTAAACAGATCTTCTCTAGTAATGTGGTCGGCTCTCTCCTGAGATCGGAGCACAGTGGTAGCTGTATATCCCCTGTTCAAAAAGGCTTGCTGCAATGAGTTACTAGAGAAGAGTACATCTATCTAAGAACTTACCTTGAACAGGAACGAGGGGTCCTCACGGCTTCTCTGGTTTGCTGTCTATGTTTCATCTCTGCTTTGAACTTTGATATGAACTTAATTGCACCATTGGATATTTCTGTATTGGTCGATTTTGAGCTGTTTATTGCACCTTGTTTGTTTATGTGATTTGATATGCTTATAACAGTATTGTTATTTATTCATTGCACTGCGCCACTTTAATACACTAGAATTTCAGAACCTGACTGACTGTATTTCTTAGTTGTGGGTTTCCACTTTGATTTCTCAGATATTAGGAGTGGAGCAGGTGCCAATGCCCATCCCCCGCATTAACCCAGCTGATATCAGGAGTATAAAAAATAGGAAGGCACCTTCACAAGGAAAGACAAGCATGACTGGTACAAAGGTACATGTGAAGGAAAAACAAGAAATCAGCATAAACACACTGATACAGTGAAAAAGCACAGTGGCAATATTGTTAAAGGAGTCAAAGCAATTAATCAAACATTGAAGACAAATAAACAATATCACAGCGGTTTGAGGCTGTAGTGATATTGTTTATTTGTCTTCAATGTTTGATTAATTGCTTTGATTCTTTTAACAATATTGCCACTGTGCTTTTTCACTGTATCAGTGTGTTTATGCTGATTTCTTGTTTTTTCCTTCACATGTACCTTTGTACCAGTCGTGCTGGTATTAGGAGTATAGCAGGTGGCAATGCCCATATCCTGCCTTAATTCAGCTGTTATTAGGAGCAGAGCAGGTGTTAATGCCCTCCCCCTCTTCACCCAGCTGGGATCAGGAGCAGAGCAGGTGGCTATGCCCACTCTCAGCCTTAACCCAGATGGTATTAGGAGCAGAGCAGGTGGCAATGCCTGCCCCTCTTCAACCAGCTGGTATTATGAGCGGAGCAGGTGGCTGGAATCAGTGACAGAGGAGGAGGGAATGCTTGCCTGCCCACTCTCCGCTTTCTAGAGCCCGTTGTATTTTTCCCCACAACGGGTTTTTTTCTAGTTCTATATAAATTAAGACTCATATTGTGAGGCTTTTCTTAGAACTTGATTGCTAATTGTTGCTGGTGGGGAGTGGAGTCTAGAGGATCCTCCTTCTACATAAGGAAGTATTAGACCAGTAAGCTTTTGTATTCAACTGTTATTCATCCATCATGACTGACCAGCTTCTTTGTGCCCATCAGATGCTTTGGAAGCCTTAAGCACTTCTAGTCCTGGTCCATTGTCCTCTCCATGTGTTCTGCTCATTGATATTGCTAATGTTGCAAGTATTCTCAATAAATCTGTTTAATTATACATAATTTAAGTACTCTCCCTGTTACACCCCCTTTCTCTTGGGTAGATTTACAGTGCAATCCTAAGAAGAGTTACACCAGTCTAAGCCCATTGAAATCAATAGGTTTAGACTGGAGTAACTCTCCTTAGGATTGCAGTTTTAGTCTTTAAGCCTTTTATCCTTGCCCCTCTTGGTAGACTGCTGCCACCAGGAATTAAATTCCAGAATAACTTAAATTTCTCCTTTTAGTAACATGCCCAAGGGTCAGGCTTTTCATGGTACTATGTGGCTCTGAGGATAGGAATGACATATAGGAATGACAGATACTCTGGGATATATATAAAAAAGTAAACTTTTATTTTTATAAGAAGCATATCGGTTTCATATTACTTCTAAAACTTGATGTTTTCAAAAAAGTAGTTGTCAATTCTTAAAGTTACTTTACTTAAACCCAGTCACACAGATTTTCTTTCAGGCTTCACACACAGTTTGACTGCTTTTGATATTAATTTCTCTCTCAATTACAAGTAAGACCTTTTCTCAGGTGCACACACAGTTTGCCCGCTTTTCCCTGACTGAATGTTCTTTCACAAAACAAACAGTTCAGGTTTCCACACAGGTTATATTTCTCTCAGACAATATAAACAAGGGTTGTTGTGGGTTTTCCGGGCTGTATTGCCGTGGTCTTGGCATTGTAGTTCCTGACGTTTCGCCAGCAGCTGTGGCTGGCATCTTCAGAGGTGTAGCACCAAAAGACAGAGATCTCTCAGTGTCACAGTGTGGAAAAGATGTTGACAGGTCATTTATATCTACTCAGGAGGGGTGGGGTTGAGCTGAGTCATCCTGTAAGAGTTTCCCAGGGTGTGGAATGCTAATGGCAGGAGGCTTCACTGTATCCTGAGGAGGTTCTTTTGCATATGGATTGGTGCTTGATGCGCTAATCTTCTCTGCAGGGCTATTGTCGGGTATATAGTGTTTTGTTAGCCTGGTGTTTTTCAGAGAAGATTAGCACATCAAGCAACAATCCATATGCAAAAGAACCTCCTCAGTCATCAGCCAATCATATCACTCACTCATCCCTCTCTTTCAGCCCCAGTCTTCATCTATACCACACCAAGCATTTAAAGACACACATGCATTTACTTAATCACTATACTCCCTTTCACCTGTTTCTGGTAACAGTGAGGGAAACTACAGTGAGGGGAAACTACAAACTTCCCTGGGTTTTAAACCTGTGTCTGCTGTCACCATTTTTAATTGATTTGTAGTTTTTTAACACATGAGGCTCCCCCTCAGGAAAGGCTGATAGCGGGGAAGGCCTAGTCATGTGGAATTGCTTTTCCCTTGCTCTCACTTCCTTTTGCAGGAGGAAGATAGCGACCTGGCTGTCCAGCTCCTCCACTGTCTCCCTGCTGTTAACTACACTCACCAAACATGTGCAAGATGCAAGGGACTGCCAGGCTGGTTGCTGAGCCTGGGGGTGACACTTAGCAATCCTCACTGTGTACAAAAAGGAAGAGATTTTGTATTATGGTCTGCCCTTTTTTAAAAAAGCAGGGACAAAGTGTTCCTCAGGAACAGTGCAGAGTGATGAATGAGCACTTAACTATCCTGGAAGGGGGGGGGGTACATTGTGAAGGTACCCAAATGAAAGCACAGATTCCTCCCAGCTTGCAGAGTCTGCACAGAGTCCTGTAAATGCTGACTGCCATGGATTCAGGGAACTTTCCAAACTGGAAGCAGCCAGAATGATGGGGGAGGGGACTAGACACCTCCAGTTGCTTGTGCCCACTGAAGCCCAGCATGCCTGCCCTGCCCTCCCTCTCCCTGGCCCCCTTGAAAGAAGTGCCACTGAAGCCAAGTCTGAGCCTTTCCTTCCCCTCATGTGGATTCAGCACTAGGCTGGGCAAGTGGAGGCAGGGCAGGCACTGTGCATCAGCCTTAAAATCAGAGAGAAGGGCAGCTGGGTCACTATTTTCCACCTGCATCTTCCTGAGGCAAGGTAGCTGGGCAGCAAGCCCACTTGACTATCTTTTAAAACCTAGGGAAGCCGTCTCTTGTAGTTTCCTTCAGTATCAATGTGTCATAGCAGTGCTACATGGTTGTCTAAGATCATTTTCAAGATACTATCTTTTTCTTTGCTGAAGACACAATATTGCTGAAGATGCAATATGCCAAATAGAGTGAGAAATTACACCTTGTAAGAAACATGGAACATGGTTGTGCTGATTTTTCTCCTCCTGTTCTATAACAGCTTCTTTTATAACATCTCCAAGTCCTGATGCAATTATAATAGGTATTTCCCCATCCTCACCAGTGGCAGCCAATAATGAAGAATGGTAGGGAATCGCATCAAGATGTTCAGTAAGTTGAACTAGACACCTACAAAATGGATGGGAAGGTAGAAACAGAGCACAATATCCACATACAGCTGTCTTAAAAATAGCAGTAACCAGACTGGTGCTGGGAACTTTTTATTTTTGTTGTTGTCAGGTCATCTTTATTTTGGTTTGTAGGGTGTCAGTCTTATTCAAGATCCCCCCCTTAAAACAATTTCTTCAAAATCATCAATAGTCTCCACCCCACCCTGAGTGAATAGAAAGAATAATCTAAGACTCAGTCAATCTTCTTTTCCTTATTAAACTTAACCTTTTGACTTCTAAGTCAGAAATAACCTAATTTATTTATCATTACCTAAAAAAGGACAGTAATTTGAAGGACATAAGGGACTTCTGTTACTGTATTCCTCATATTAATCTGAGGTTTGCTTATTGCAGTTGTCAAACATAGGCAGAAAGTCATGACATTTTAATATTTAATTATGTTTACTAAAAAAAAGGTAAATTCACCCGGAAGCTTAAAAGGTCTCAAGAAATACTTAGATGATTTAAATCTTGCAGTGGTTTTAATGGAAAGGGGGGGAATGGGAAAAAAATGCCCAAATGCCTCTTTACCATTGTTCTCTTCTTATCATTGTAAATAAGGAAAAATGCTTGCTTTTTAATAAATGATGTGAACAAAATGATGGAGTAGCTAACCTGTGTATTTGTTTCAGACATTTAAAAATGCTCTATTCTAAATGCAGACAAAAACGGAAGGATTCATAATAAATTTGGATTATCCTGAGGTTAGGAAAAGGGAGGATAACTGATTCCCTACGACAAAAAGCCCAAACAAACACTTAAGAGTTCTACTTTTCATAATTTAAATAGGAACCAGGGGGAAGAGCACAGTCCGAAAATAGAATTATTCCTCTATGGATGCCTGCACACTCAAGCTCTGCATCTGCTAGGTCCTTGAGCATTGCCAACAGCTGAGGACCTCTGCAGCTGAGTTCTGATTCCCCTATTTTGAGTTCTAAAAGAGAGAGGATTTTTATTTTAAGACAGCATAGAAGTTACCTTGCATTGGACACTTTTCAACGTCACCTGTTTAATTGGCATGTATTTTATTGATGCTCTGAATTGTCAAAGGAGGACTGAGTGGGTTCCTTTCTCCTGTCAGTGGGCTTCCTGCTAGCTTCCAACTGGCAACCCTAGAGGCTAGCTGGATGGGAACTCTGCATCTGCTGGCCTGTACCTGCCCCTCCAGACCTACCCTTCCCCAGCAGCTGCTAATGCCATTGGCTCTCCTCCCTGCCAGCCACTCAACCCTCCATTTCCATCACACCCCTAGTGGGATCGCCAATGTACCCCTCTGCTAGTCATTCTAATGTGTAGCAGAGCTCTGGAGGTTGATGATAAGGGTTCAACTAGTCCTAGGATAGGCTCATCCCTGGACAGAAAGTAACTGAAATTCATTTTATATTTGACTCCATACCATGTTACTAATATTTAGTTTTTATTTATTTATGTTATATACAGCCCACCTTTCTCAGGGAACTAAAGGCAGATTATACAAAAAGCAATAGAAACAACAGGATAGGACAACCAATAAACAGTGCAATAGGGTTTGGATTGCAAAAATCTGGAGCCAACTAGAATCGAAACAAAAAAAAGTATTAATATGACACATTAAATGAAGCAAAATTTATGCAGTGGGATCCTACTTACAGGAACAGGCAGTACCCACTCTGCACAGTACTATAGTCTACCATCCCTAGCACTTTATCCAAGCACCTTTCCGAGCCATGTTTTACAGTACAGACCTAGTACTTTTTTAAAAAAAACCCTTTAAAATAATTAAGTTTTGAATAGTTCATGGAAAGTCAAGAGTGTGTGCCTTTTAAAACTCATCAGGAAGGCTATTCCATTAGGTGGAGGACACAACAGGGAATGTATGGGCAGTTGCGGTTATCAATTTGCAAGGTGGCACTGCAGAAGGGCATGCTCTAATGTGCAAAATGTCATACTGGAGCAATGAGAGTCAGTCCCACAGATATTAGGGACAAAGGTCATGAAGGATTTTCTTTGTTATATCCAATATTGTAAATTGAGTCAGTTAACTGAAGAGTATCCAATGGAGTGACAGAAGAATAGAATTAATAATCCCAATAATAGCTGAACTGCAGCATTCTGCACCAACTGGAGCGGAGAACCATGTAGAGTGCATTTCGGTATACTCATCTCAATGTTTCCAAGTTGTTTCCAGATTGGCCACATCAAGGTAAGGGCTAAACGGAATCAGAATAAAGCATTTTTTGCAGTAATATTAACTTGCTTCTCCAGTAATAATGTTGGATTCAGTATAACCTTAAGACTCTTAGCTGAGTCTGCAGGAGTCATAGACCCAATGAATGTATGGAGGACAATATCTTTTGAAATCTCTGCCTTCCCAAATAGCATTACCTCCATCTTTTCAAGGTTTTGTTTCAATTTGTTCACTTTTAGCCATTCAACCACAATAGTGATTCAGACCTCTGCTGTATCACCAGGAAATTTGGATAAATAAGGATATATAGAGCTGGGTATCATCAGTATATTGATGACAATCAACCTCAAAACTATAAATGATTTGTCCTAAGGACTTTACATACAGATTGAAAAGCATGGGGGTTAGACTTGCACCTTGTAAACCCCCACAAGATACTGAGGATAACTGGTCTATAGTGGCAACCCTTTGAGTCCAGTTCATGAGGAATAATTCAAACCAGTCCCACACACATCCTCTGCTACTTACTTCTGCATCCAAGCATCTCAACAAGATGGCATGGTCGATGGCGTGGCGTCGGCTCGAAGCGAGATGGACGCGTTGTGCTGAAGCTCCGTCTTGATTCCACCCCAGGCCCCTAAAACAACACATTCTACTTCACGTTTCTGAAATTGACATGAAGGGTAAGCAGGATCAGTCTTTCAAGAAGCAAAATATAAAGGCAGTAAAGAACTTACAAACGTATTTCCCTAGTTCTCAAGCTGAAAGTGCTGAGGGGGAAACGGAGGGAGGGAGGGCTAATATGGCGGCCGCGGGAAGCTCAGCTGAGGCACGGAAGCTATCGGCCGTACCCTATGACCCTGCACTGAAAACGCTGCTAAAAGAGATCGAAATGAGCTTTGCTGATCGGATCTCTATCATGATGGAGCCCCTATCTAAACAAATAAATGATGTTAAGCTGGTGCTAGATGCGGTAGCTCAAAGGACAGACCAAGCCTTGTCCCAAACGGCAGCTTTAAAAGACGATGTTCAGCTCCTCCAGTCTGAGTACAACAAAGTCCAAAGCAAAATCCTGGACATTGAATTTCAGCTGAGGAGTTCTAATTTGAAGTTCAGAGGACTGGAGGAGGATTTTACAGCAGACGTAGATCTTTCTGCTTTTCTCTCTGACTGGCTGGCAAGTGAACTACAATTGCAGGAGGAAGCAACCGTCGCCATTTCTAAAGCGTACAGAATTGGCGCCAAAAATAATGAACGGAGGAAGGGGCCGAGAGACGTAGTGGCGATGTTCGTCGATTGGAAAATAAGAAAACAAATCCTGGAAACGGCCAGAATGAAAAGGTTTCTAACGTACAAAGGAGCAAGAATTAATGTTTTCACAGATCTCCCTTCTGAAATACTTGAAAAACGACGGCAATTTAAAAGCGTAACAGAAGGTTTCAGATCGGCCCAAGTCGACTATAGCTGGACCCGCTTCTCTACGCTCCGTGTTAATACCAACGGCAAGATTCATTTCATTTCGACGCCTGAGGAGGGACGTCGCTTCATGCAAGAGCTCGGCATTGAAATCGCCATGGAGACGGAAGCGGGCGCACAACGGAGGAAGCGCAGCATGCCTTTCTCGCCACAGAAGACCAACATGATTGCTGCCCGTGATGCCTAACAACGACGGTTCTGATTGACATGTCCGTGTGAAGTAGAATGTTTAAAGCTAATACTATCCATTTCATTTGAGGGGGGCAGGGTGGGATTGAATGAGGGGCTTTTTTGCTCTATTTAGCTCCTTTTTACAGGCAGTCTTTTCTGTTGGTCTGAAGCCGAAGCTCAGAGGGGTTCTCTTCGCTGAGCTTCTGAAGACTGCCTAGCAACGAGATAACCAGTACTTAATTACTAAGGTTTTATTTGCGATCTCCTTGCTTGCCCTGCCACTCAAATAGCCCACTTGATTCTAATTGATAGATCAGCTGTGCGGGGGGGCCACCACTGTGATTTTCAGCCATGTTGAGATCTTCCCTTCCCTAATTAATTAACACCACCTTCCCAACTGTCATAAACCCTGACACAAAACGCGCTAGTTACACTAGCTGATTGATTAATTCATTAAATATATTTTAATCTAGAATAAGGGGGGGGGTAGAGGGAAATCTTTTTAACAGTACTTGATTTTGGGGGGATTGATTCACATTGCTGAAATTAGTAAACACTAAAATCGCATAGTTAATAATTTTTATTTTTTTTTAATTTTATTTCTACCACATAAGGGAAAGCCAATAAATTCTCCAATTGATCAAATATACCCCACATGATTGACTACCCATTGGGGATTGGTAGGGCTTCATAAAGTGATATAGGGGTTGAATCTTAAGATCTCATCAACTGTTTTAATATTTATCTCTAATCAACTTGAAATATCATAATTAATTGAGGGGAGAGGGAGGGGGGTTGTCTAATATTGGGGGGTTTGATTAATAGCTTATTGATTTTGCACTGATTGAGGACGTAAGAAGCACTATCAACAATTAATTTCTGAGTGACCGCCTCTTATTGATTATCCTTGAAGCCACTTCATATCTGTGTATACGTATCAACTTGATTTCCTACAGGACCACTTGCAAATTCCTCCATTAATTGATCATAGCTGCTAAACCATCTATTCATATAGCCTAACATATAGATACAGGGTAATCAACAACTTTATTATCCATTTCAAATCGACCTTCACAATCCTGAGTGTCTTAGAGACGGGGGAGGAGGGTCCTATTATTTTGGAGGAGTCAATCTTGCAGTCAGCTGTCTGCGAATTATTGTGTGATTCCTCTCTCATAACCAGATTGGTTATATGTTATATGTTATATAGTTGGATTTAAGGTATAATATTTTCTTCCTACATGTGAATAGTTAGAAGAACTTAGCTGTGTTTGGCACTAGTGTTGATAACTTCTTATTTTGCCTACCTTACCTGCCCGTGCCAAGCTGCACTATCTTAACGCAGTACTGCTCGGTTGGCAACGGAAGTACCTTATTTGCTTGTAACACTCTGATAGTACCACTTTGGCCTAAAGAACCTCACACTTCAATCACAGGGTACCTGATTGCTTAGCAATGACCTCGCAATCAGGTTTGCATGTTGTCACCCAAAATTTAAGGGGGCTTAACAACCTTATAAAAAGGAGACGGGTCCTATCGAAATTAGCAAAACTTAATGCGGATGTGGTTATGATTCAAGAAACTCATCTCCATGCGGTGCACAATGAGGAGCTTAAGGCCCCCTGGATTAAAATGCAGTTTCATGCGAAAGGCTCCTCAAAGGCCCGAGGAGTGGCAATACTGTTAACTAAAACCTGCCAGTTTGTACATAGGGCTAGTCTAAAAGACTCTAAGGGATGATACCTCTTCATCAAAGGCCTACTGGATGATCGGATGGTCACACTGGCCTCAATATACGCACCTAACGCAAGCCAGCTTGATTTCTTATCTGAAACACTGCAAAAACTACAGAACTTTCAAGAGGGACCGGTGATAGTAGGTGGGGACCTCAACTTGATAGAGAACCATAAATTGGATAAATCCTCATTTAATCGTACTAACGCCAATCCCAAAAAGGTACTTAACGCCTCATCCTCAACCTCGAAGCTGCTGGCGCTCCTCACTCGCTTCCATCTAATCGATGCCTGGAGGGAGCAAAATAAAACGCTTAGGGATTACACCTATTACTCCTCACGGCATGATGTATACACAAGGATCGATTACATTCTTGTATCAACAGACCTTTCTAATAGCGTGAGCCACTCTGAGATAGGTGCCATAGATTACTCGGATCATGCCTGGGTGGACTGTAGGGTAAACCTAACCTCTGAATATCCTAGGGAAAGGTATTGGACCTTCAATAAAAACCTCTTACTCAATGATAGCACTACCACAACGATAGAACAATATATCAAACAGTATCTAGAAGAAAACAGAACGGGACAAACCTCAACCCAAACGGTGTGGGACGCGCTTAAAGCGGTGTTGCGAGGGTGGTTAATAGCGCTCTCAGCATCTCTATACAAAGCTAAAACACAGCAGAAACAGACCCTGATTGACAAAATTAACACCCTAGAACGTCTACACAAAAGGAATGGCAGTAAAAAGGTATATAAACAGCTACTACACGAACGTAAAACCCTAGAGGCATTGGAAACTCAGCAAATTCAGAAAAATCTTTTATACTTAAAGCAAAAATACTGGTACCACTCCCCTAAATCCCTACGATACCTAGCATGGAAAGTCAAAGATAAGAAAATCAATAGGCATATCAGGCTTATCAAGGATTCCAACAACCGGGTGCTCACTGGACCTGTCGATATAGTAAAAGTGTTTAGAGACTTTTATGCCAAGTTATACTCCTCAACCAAGCCAGACAAAGAGAACATCAAACTATATCTGTCTAAGCACAAAAATATTAAACAATTAGCGGAGACCCACAAGATGATAATGGACAGTCCTATCTCCAGTGTTGAGCTCCTTGACTCCATCAAGGGCTTGAAACGCAATAAAGCCTCGGGGCCGGACGGCTTCCCGGCGGAATTTTATCAGAAATTTGCGGCGACACTGCACCAGCCCTTGCTTTCGGCCTGCAATGACATTTTTGTGTTAGGCACCTTACCTGGAACATGGTCAGAAGCTAACATTACATTAATTCCCAAGGAGGGCAAGGATCTTTCGAACCCTAGCTCTTACCGCCCAATATCTCTCCTAAACACAGACTATAAAATCTTTACCTCGATCCTAGCGAAAAGGCTGAACTCTTTTATAGGGAAATATATTAGTAAAGATCAAATAGGCTTCATCCCCAACAGGGATATCTCGGAGAACATCTATAAAGCTTTAAATATACTAACTCATAGCAAGCATTACAATCAACAACTACTGCTCCTATCCCTAGATGTAGAGAAAGCTTTTGATTCACTTGAAATCACCTACCTACAAGAGCTCCTGTCCCATATGAATTTTGGTTCTGATTTCCAACATGTAATTAAAGCCATATATGACTGCCCCCATGCAAAAATTAAAACCAATGGTGTCTCCTCCCGCTCACTCACCCTCCACAGGGGCACACGACAAGGTTGTCCGTTGTCTCCCATCCTTTTTGCTCTAGCGATCGAACCCCTTGCTGAAGCTATAAGGTCTAATGTGCAAATCCATGGAATGAAGGTCAATGACAACACCTTTAAATTGTGTCTCTTCGCTGATGACATTTTACTGTTTATCTCTCACCCTCTAGACTCCCTGAAGTACCTCCACAAAGAATTGGCCCAATTTGAACTAATCTCAGGGCTAAAGGTTAACCAGAATAAGTCTAGTCTCCTCCCCATAAATTTACCTGCTCCTGTGAGTAACGAAATCAGACGGCTCTACCCATATCAATGGGCACAATCTCACTTACATTACCTAGGCGTAAATATCCCCCAAAACCCGGACCACCTGCTCCGACTTAATCACCAGCTGCTGATGAAAGAAATTAAGAGTGTATTATTCAAATGGAACAAACAAACGTTATCTTGGTTTGAGAGGTATAACTTGATCAAATCCTTCATCCTTCCAAAACTAATATTCCTTTTCCGAACAGTCCCAATACAGATTCCCCATCACTTACTGAGCCAATGGCAGACGTCCCTCATTAGGTTTCTTTGGGATCATAAGCGTCCCAGAATAGCTTTTAAGATCCTGAGGACCAAACGCTCTAAAGGGGGATTTAACTTCCCTGATGTTGGCATGTACTATACAGCAGCTAGGCTATCGGACGTAGTTCAAATCTTACACCATAACACACACTTTGACTGGATGGATGTGCTGCACCCACAACATCAAACCCACACGATTGGCGAACTATTCTGGACCGATACTGCTCACCGCTCCACCTCATCGAGCGGAAACATCTTCCTCATGACCCTTCTGAAGCTCTGGGATAAACACAGGTCCAAACTAATCCCTAAAATCTCTAGATTCTCACTATTGACCTCACATGACGGGACACCACCTCAACATAATAGTGCAAACACATCAACCTGGGAGAGCCTTAAGAACAAGAGGCTGACAGATATAACATCTAAAACTGGCATCTTAGACAGAACAGAACTAGCCCGCAAACTCGGTGGGGAGGTTCCGTGGTACCTCTACTTTCAGTTAACCTACTTTTTGAGACACTTGGAAATAGGGCACGTCCTATCCAAACCTATGACGGAATTTGAAAAGATTCTTGAACCCGATTCTCTCTCCCGCAAAGGGCTTCTGTCTAAAATCTATAACATGCTGATTAACTCCCATACTAAACAGAATGAGACACTGAAAGATAAATGGCAACTAGATTGCGGTGTTGACATCTCGCAGTCTGACTGGGAACGGGTTTGGACTTCCAAACTACTAAGCACCCCGGTCATTAATGCCAAACTACAAAATTACAAAATCCTTCACAGGTGGTATCTCACCCCACAGCAGCTAGCAAGGATAGACCCCAAAAAATCCCCTCTCTGCTGGAAAGGGTGTGGTGAACAGGGAACGTTTATACACGTATGGTGGGGATGCCAATCCATTCAAGGATTTTGGCGCTTAGTCTTCAAAGAAATCAAAACCATCACCTCCCACGCTATCCCTCCTAGCCCTGAACTGATCTTTTTGGATGTCTGGACTGACTCTCCTGTACCTCGCCAACGGAGGGACCTAATTCGCACGTTCTTGACTGCTGCCAAGAATGCGATAGCAATCAAATGGAAATCACCTGTTCCCCCGGATTTACACATATGGTACAGGATGGTGTGGGACCATCTTATAATGGAAAAAATATCTGACAGATTGCAATTCTCTACAAGCCCCTTGAAACCCTCTGACTTTGCATCCAAGTGGTTCCCTTTCTTGGATCATCTAGCCAAAAATGAGTTCTTAGCATCACAGCTGCCCTTTCAGGCAATCATAAATCCAGAAGTGTGAGTGATCAAGAGGCCATTGTGGTACTGGAGTAGTTATGTTATCTTGTCCATGAGATGTAGTTCAACAATCATCCTTGCTTGTATGTTCGCAGATTAGGTTAAGTGTACCAGCTAAGGTATATGTATTGGAAATCTCCTCTGGTGTCCCAATTGTATATACAGAAATCGTTTTGTGTATTGTTATATGATATATCCTCTTACAGTTGATGTTGTTATGACTTATTGTTAATAAACTTTTAAAATTGGGGGAAAAAAAGAAAAAAAAGATGGCATGGTCCACTGTATCAAAGTGAGTTATCCTGAGCACGTATGTTGAAATCCTCCAGCACAATCAGTCTAGGTGGCTCCAGCACTATATCTGATAGTACTTGTGCCAATTCCGATAAAGTGCCCACTAGTGAACTGGATGGCCAGTAAACAAGCAGAATGCCAAATCGATGTTTAGTTCCTAATGTGAGAAGTATACAGTCAATGCCAGTGATTGTTTGCACTGGAAGTTTGTAGAAGTTGAAAGACTCAAAGAGTATAATAGCCATGCCTCCTCCCTGTCCACCTGTATGCTGTTGGTGGAAGTTCACATAACCAGGCAGCATTAATTGGGACAGATACACCACATCATCATCTTCAAAGAGAGGGAATTCAGCATAGCATTAGCATGCTTTGATGGTAGCTCCCTGTGAATTTTCTCTAGTTATATCCACTGGTTATCTTCCATAATGTGAAATTACAGTACATGGACGTGATTAAACAGTACCATTAAAAAGGATAATGTTCAAAGTACTGAACATAAAAATTACTCAGAATATGGAATACACCCAACTACCTCTTAAACTACTGCATAGCTCATGTACCAAGGATGATTTTCTTTTGTATGAACCTGTCTACCAGTTGAGATCTTCATTGAAGATAGGTGGCTGAACACCAAAAGCAGGGCATTTTCATTGGTTGCAACTAGGTTTGGGAAGTTCCTCTTTGCATACACTCACCTGGTACCAGATTTGTACTCTATTACATACTAGATAATGTGTGTGTGTGTGTTTCTTTTTACCCAGGTTCAGATCCCCACTCTGTAATGGAAGCTTGCTAGGTGACTTAGGACAAATCATAAACTCTCAGCCTGTTGTGAGGGCTGTTGTGAGAATAAAATGGAGAAAAATAGAATGATGTAAGCTTCTTTGAGTTCTCTCTGGGGAGAAAGGCAGAGTATAAATGAAATAAATGAAGTAAATAAATGAAGGAATTTAGCTGTCACACTCTTATGATTGCTGTTTTAGAGAATTTATATAATGCTCTTTTTAGACTATATTAAGATCTTATTCAGTTTTCTTCTGATGTACTTTTCTGAAGCTGTTTACCATGTTGTTTTATTGTTATTAAATTTTAAGCCTCTTTGAAAGAAAAATAATTATATATTATAACCCTCCAAGGAAAGTAATAGAAGTATAATGGCTAGTAGGATTAGAAGAGCATTTATGTCAAAAAAAAGTAGCTTTCAGGGTGATTGCCATGACAATGAATCATATACTTTATATTTTGAGAATACGATTGGTATCACAACTGATTAAATTATAGTGTATTTGCCTACTGTAAGCAATTGCAAAACATACAATAGAGGGCAGTATAATAATTAACAATATTATTTGTGTTAATATTCTGACATAGACACCTTTAATAGGTATCTATTAAAGTCTATCAACATTTTTAAAGTCATACTCTTTTGGTTATTTTGATAAAAGACCTGTAACCTAATGTCTGGCAAATGTAAATGGATGTTCTGCATCATTTAAAGGGGGTTTATTCTTCCTGTGTAAGAGCTTTATTGATATATAGAGGTGGGCATGAACCAAAATACGAACTGAAGTTCATCATGAACCAGGCCTGTTCACGGTTCGAGAACCGGTGGTTCATGGGAGCTAATTTCTCATGAACTGTGACAAATTTTAGCCCAATTCATTTGGTTCGTATTTCAGTTCATCATTGTAGACAGCCTAGCACCAATCAATCAGTTTCCTAGGCAATGAGGGAGATGGGCTCTCTGCAGACCTTCTGCTGACCTGGAAGTGACGTTTTCATGAACTGAACAAAGCGGTTCACGAACTGGGGCAAGTTTGTGAAAGTTCTTGGTTTGTGGTTCATGAAACACAACAAACCATGAACCGCATGGTTTGGAATTTTCCCAGTTCGTGCCCATCTCTATTGATATATTTTTCAGTAAATGCTTCGAACAGATATTTTATAACACCTTTTCAAATATTATAATTGACAATCAGCCAAATGAAGAGGCTGGAGATTGTTTATCCATTTAATTTTATTACAATGTCTTGGTTTGTTGACCTCAAATCATTTTGTACTGATATGTACAGTGAAGTCGTTTTTTGGAGACTATTCTTATGTATGGGGTCTTACAACTAGATTCTGCACCACTGTGTATATTGTGCTGTATGAATTCTGAAACACATACTCAACTTGTTCAAAATGGAGTGCATAGACAGACTCACAAGTATTGACATTCAAGCTTCTAGATTCCATGCTTCATATATTTTTCAAGACACTTTTTCATTATTGGGTACAATATGAATTAAAACAAGCAATCAAATAAATTATAGTATTTTAAAAAAAGACATTTCAATAAATGGTTGGCTTGATATTTTGGGGGGATTTTTTAGGTCCTTGCAGTCATGTCTATGATCGCATCAAAGCAGATTTTTGCAGTATTTTATCAACATGCATGTATGCATCCTAACATCAGAAAAAAAGATACGAAGCAGTACAAGGAACTCAGTACTACAGCATTCTTCAATTCCAGAAGGGTTTCAGAAATCCTCTTACTTAAACTGGGATTCAAGGAGTGAAATACAGCAGAGAGTGGCACTCCAGAACAATAGAGGAATGGAAGATGTGAGATATATTTGGTTACCATCTAATCCATAGCTGCATGATAAATATTCATGCTTCCCTGGTTGTCTGTATGTGTGTGTTTATTTATGTCTACATATTTTATTGTATTTGTATATGCATTTTAAATGTTATTTTAATGTTTTAAAAGTTTTAACATCTGTTGCTTGCTGCCTTGGAGATCCTATTTAGATGGAAAGGTGCCACAGAAGTGTTGTAAACAAACAAGCACATATATTGTCTGCTTTTTGCACCTGTGCAATAAAAGACATCTATCTTGAAGTAACACTATAACTGATTACAAGATTAGCTAGCTTTATAGGCAGGCACAGAGACAACAAGGTGGTAAGTCTCATTTCTAAAATCTCAAATGCATTTTTTTTACTTTCGGTAATGTGCCATTATAAATATGCAACAGCATATTTATTTATTTCAAACATTTCTATGCCACCTTTCCACCCATATAGGGTCTCTAATGTGGAAAACAACAAAACATTTCAACATCCAAACATTAAAGCATTTAACACAGAGTACATATTCATTTTTTAAACAATTCAATAAAAACATAAACACACAAATAGGTGGAATGGGATGGCACCTTCAAAAATCAGTTTAATCATGTGAAAGTACACATCCAAATTCATTCTGGTGTACCTGAACAGGCCAGTGAATGTTCAGCTTTCTGACCATAATCAGTAACCAGAATGCAAGTCAATCCATCAGGTTATCAAGTATCCCTGATTCTGCCACCTCAGAATTTGCAACATTTTTTCAACCCAGTATTCAACTGGCTCCTTACATTTTGATAGAATCACTAAAATTATGTGCAAAGGCTAGAGATGTTTTCCTGCCAACTCCCAAAATGTTATTATTCCATGCTATCTAAAGGGAGGTTCTGACCTCCTGCTAATTAGAGTTTAGGAAAAATACAACCTGCTGATTTCATCTATAACCCAGATAATCTCCAGAGACACTCTTCTGAATTGCCTGGATTCAGAGCCCTAGACTTAAAGGAGCAAGTTATTGCCTGCCGTATATTTTCTATTTGGTAACATGCTGTTCACTTTAACCCACGTTTGTCAATGTTCAGTTATCCAAAAGTCCCATTGTCCCCCCGCAGTCGGAATGAAGAGGCAGACACGGTGTTGGGAATTAAAAGGGCCGCTTTACTGAATCGCAACAACCGCCCTGACCTGTATGGGTGATCCACTACTGCCCCGGAGGTGAGCCATCCATCATATGGCTGTGACCTGGCTGGCCTGGCAAAGTGGTTCACCCCCTTAAAGCTCCCCCTGGCCGTAAAGCTCCAAGGGGGACCGGCTTGTCCACAGGTTCCCAATCAGGGCGTCTAACCTTGCAACTGTGTCATACAGTCACCAGCCACTCCTGCCAGACCCCACCAATGGGGATATGCCAAGGGTGGTCACTGGCACGCTCATTTTACTCAACTCTTAACCTTCCAAAGGATGTTAACTCAACCCACCTGTGCCAATTACCTCCCTTTCTAACCATGCAAGGTAGGTGAAAAACTCCCCACCCAGTAGCCAATTAGGGTGAGCAGAAAAAATTCCTACCTGGTCCCAGAAATGGTGACCAATTAATCCTGCACTGAATTGGGGTGAGGTGGGTGGGCCGAGCACGAGGCGCACTGAAGTGCCAGGGCGGAGCAGCAGCATAAGAATGGCCCAGCTCTGCCCCTTGCGTGCAACCCCAAATTATGGGGAAAGTGTGGTTGCTGCCTCCTCCACCTCTGGAAGGGCAAAGCATGGTCCCCAGACATAGCAGCTGTTGCCACCAGTTGGGAGTGCCATATTCCCCCCCCCCCCCGCAGTCGGAATGAAGAGGCAGACATAGCATTGGGAATTAAAAGAGCCGCTTTATTGAATTGAAACAACATATTTGTCAATATGGCAAGGGCCTAACTAGTGGTACAGGTTAGGCCCTGGGGTCCCTCCTGGACCTCCATCATGACCTGTATGGGCAATCCACCACTGCCCCGAGGACGAGCCATCCATCGTATGGCTGTGACCCAGCCGGCCTAGTGAAGTGGTTCACCCCCCTAAAGCTCCCCCTGGCCATAAAGCCCCAGGGGGGACCAGCTTATCCAGGGGTTCCCCACCAGGGCATCTGACTTTGCAACTGTGCCGTACAGCAGCCAGCCACTCCTGCCAGACCCCAATTCCCCACCAATGGGGATATGCCAAAGGTGGTCACCGGCCCACTCATTTTCCCCAACTCCTACCTGCCACCGCTAAGGCCAAGCTTCTGATTAGGCCTTTGCACCCCACAGGAGGTGTAAAACCTCCCTAACCCTTGCTGTGCATTCTCCAAATAGCTGTTCCACCATCCCCTTAGTAGAGGGCAGCAAATGCAGCCCCGATTTGTGGAATGGACACTTACCATGCACCCCACCCTGTCCAAGCTCCCATTCACCACAGACAGGGAGCCTTGGACTGTAATGCCAGGCCCAAGCTTCTTACACCACCCAGTGGGGAAGCCGTGGGCCCAAAACAACAACAGAACTTCCCGTGCCATGGGCGTGGAATGACACGCACCCAGGCACCTAGGCCATGGGCCCAAAACAAAAACTCCAAGCTCCTTGCACCACACAGTGGGGAAGCCTAGGATTTCAGTGCACCCACAGCACAGGCTGAGGGCCCAAAACAAAACCTCCAAGCTTCATGCCTCACCCGGCAGGGAAGCCTTGGGACATACCAACCCAGATCCTGCCAGTGCAAAAAGCACTGTGCCTGAACCTACAAATAACACACTCAAACATTCAGCAATGTATAGCCATAGTCACATCTGGCCCCCAAACAACTGAACCTAAGGAAAAACACAACCATTAACATCTGTAACCTGGCAACAACTGAACCAGAACCTTCCCACTCGCTCATTGTGGAAAGGGCCCCTTGCCTGCCTGATGCTGTGAAGGCCCAGAACCATCCAGCCCATGCCTCTTGCCCTGACCAGAATGCTTACATGCCATAAAGGCATGGGGACCCGCACAAACTGGGCATGCATGGCGGAACTTGCAAGGATCCCTGGTGCACACATTCTGGTACGCAAATTCCCAGCATAAGACGAGGGCAGCTGCAGCCTGCTCCCAAGGAGGGCGGGTGCTGGCTGGTGTGGAGGTCCACTGTACCAGGTGACTGCTATCCAAACAATCTCCTGCATTGGGTCTAGCTGGGGACATAACCTGCAGCCAAAGCTGCTGGTAGACTTGATCCCAAGGCAAGGAAGGGTTGAGGGCAGCCCACATGTGGAACTCTTCATCATACTGCAGCCAAGCTGCACTGATGAAGTCTGAGTACCCCCTGAATATTATATCCATATATTGGAACAGGGAGGCGCCCTCCACGGCTGGGCCTGGGCAATAACATCTGCATAAATCAAAAAGCCAGGCACCCAGTTCACCCAGGTCCCATCTACCTTGCGGCACTTCAACCTTTCCTTATCTCGTTCCTCAAAGACCTCTTTGTCCTTTTTTTCTAATTCCCAAAAGAGAAGGGTGAAAACATCCAAGTTTTCCCCTCTAAGAATCTTCTCCCTCATCCTGGGCATCAGATGATCACCAAGGGGCATGGCCGTATCCCTGAAGGGCAACGCCCTAAACGGCACAGACCTGTAATTCAACCATGGGTACCCATAAAATGAACCCAAGGAGACACTAAACCCATTCCAACTTGCAGCTGAGGTAATACTGGTGCCCAACCAGCCACCCCAGGTAACTGTCCTGTAAAGGACGGCTGCCACCGTTGTGGCCAAAAACAATTAGCACCAACAGCTTGTGATGTGCTTGCCTGGGTATAAAGTATGTGAGTCATGCCAGAGGGCCCGGAGGCCGCGGCCCGACCCCGGGACCCCCAAAGCCACGCACACCCCAGCTGGGGCAACGATGACTTACCCCCCAATTCCAGAGGTTGTACAGTAATGGCCACTTGTCTAGCATCAGTTGGCCAACTCACGTCCTCTGCCACCATGGCTGAGCCCTCCTGAGGCAGAACCACTGCTACATCACCTTCAGGTGGAACTGAGGGGCCTCCAGCACTGGACGAACCCTAAAGGGCAGAAATGCTAGACAACAGGTTGTTAAGGAAGGCAGTGCTAGATGCTGCCCACACAGGACTCTTGCATTTGGCCCCAGGGTTGACGCCAGCAAAACACCAGGCCTGCTCCAATACCACAATTCTCTCCAGAAGGTCCTGCTGACTATGACCAGTGTCCTCATCATCAGACAATGATGCAACTGGTAAGCTGATATGAGGGGGGGGATAGGCCCACTGCAGCAAAGAAGAGGCCCCCTCAGGAAATAGCCAGGGGTAGAAAACCCCAGCAGGGCCATTTTCAAGTGTGTGGAAGGCCTTAAGGCCGAGTTGTGAGTGAGGGTGGGGGATGCTGCCTGCAATGACCCCAATACCCACCCCAAGACAAGACACGCTGGCATATAACTCCAGCTCAAATCCCCCTTTCATTCACCCCACCTCCCCAGGTAAGCCTACTTGGCCAACTGGCCCAGAACTCTGGGACTAGCCACAGAGGACGGCGCAGGAGTCAGAGTGGAGAGCAATGCCGAGCTCCGCATTAGCCAAAGCTGCACCAACCCACTCTTCCCAAAGCCCAACAAGCCTGAGATGATCGTGGAGTTGTGAGCTCGGGCAGATGCAGGGCCAGTAGCTCCTCATACCAGTGGGGAAAAGCACCGCGTGTTCTCCTGACCGAGCACGAGGTGCCCTGCCGGTGGCAAGCTGTGCCATCTGTGGAGCCAGAAAAGATGCCCTCACAATACTAAAATGCACCTGTAACAGCGTGCTCCTGCTGGCGTCCCAGGGCTCTGCTGCAGCTGGCCTCTTGCCCCAGACACAGCTGCAAGCAGCCTGCCCTACGAAGCCAAGGCCACATGCCGCTCCTCATGCTGGTGGGGAAACCCTGAGCATCTTCTCCCAAACCGAACACGAAGCACACTGAAGCGCTGGGGGCAGAGCAGCAGTATAAGAACGGCGCAGCTCTGCTCCTCGTGCATGACCCCAAATTGTGGGGAAAGCACGGTTACTGCCTCCTCCACCTCCGGAAGGGCAAAGCACAGCCCCCAGCTAGAGAAGCTGTTGCCACCGGCTGGGAGTGCCATAATCTTCCATGCTTGTTATCTAAAGAAACTGCCACATTTCACATCAACACAGAAAGACACTGTGACATTTAATATCAGCACAAAGTTCTTCTTGCACAAAATGTGCGATAGTTTTTGTTTGTTTGTTTGTTTGTTTGTTTGTTATATTTTTAACCTGCCCTCCCCGCAAGCAGGCTCAAGGCGAGGTACAACATTGATTAAAATACAACATAAAAACAATAAACACAGCATAAAAACAGCAATCAGTAAAACCATTCCAAGATGGGCAGTCCTGCACTCCTGCCCATCAACATTCAAAAAAGGGAGGTAGTAGCAGACAGATAGATTACTATACCTCTTTTCGGGGCAGCCAGCAGTGGACCCTCCATAACTCCTCATAGAGGGAGACCGGTGGAAGGCTCGGGACTGATGGACTAAAATTAGCCTCCACCATATGCCTGGCAGAACATCTCTGTCTTACGGGCCCACTGAAATGATACAAGATCATGGCAGGCCCCAGTGTCCTCAGACAGACAGTTCCACCAGGTTGGGGCCAGGACCGACAAGGCCCTGGCCCTGGTAGATGCCAGCCAAGCCTCCCTAGGGCCAGGGACCACCAGTAGATGTTTTCCGGTTGAACGAAGCACTCTCTGGGGCACATACGGGAAGAGACGGTCTCTTAGGTATGCTGGTCCCAGTCTGTTTAGTGCTTTACAGGTCAGAACCAACACGTTGAACAAGATCCAGAATTCTACTGTTTTCCGGTTGAACGAAGCACGCTCTGGGGCACATACGGGAAGAGACGGTCTCTTAGGTATGCTGGTCCCAGTCTGTTTAGTGCTTTACAGGTCAGAACCAACACGTTGAACAAGATCCAGAATTCTACTGGGAGCCAGTGAAGCTGCTGCAAGATAAGTGTAATGTGTGTCCTACATGAAGCTCCAGTTAGGACACATGCAGCAGCATTCTGGACCCATTGAAGTCTCTGGATCAAGCCCAAGGACAGCCCTGCATAGAGTGAGTTACAGTAGTCCAACCTGGAGGTGACCACTGCATGGATCACTGTTAGGTCCTGGGCCAAGAGGTAGGGCGCCAGTTGTCGGGCCTGCCGAAAGTGGAAAAAGGCCGCCCAAGCCACAGCCGCGATCTGGCCATAAACAAGAAGGAGTCCAGAATCATGCCCAAACTCCTAACCGATTGTACGGGCACAAGTAGTGCCCCCCCCCCAAAGGTTGGGAGAAGGATCCCCGCCTCCAACAGCCCATGGCCCAAATACAGGATCTCCATCTTCACGGGACTCAACTTCAGCCTGCTCTGTTCTACCCACCCAGACACAGCCACCAAAGCTCTCAACAGTGTGTCAGGGATAGAGTCAGGTTGGCCACCCATCAACAGATACAACTGAGATAAAAGTTTTGTGGGAAGTTACAAGAATTACAAGAATTTGGATAAGATGAACTTTTTTTTTCAGGTGAGTTTTTCATATCTCTTCATTTTAACTGCATAAACACTGAGTAAATTTGGAGGTTTCTGTTTGGGCAAAATTCGGCCCCTTCCTGGCAGGCAGCTACGCTGCTCAGCCAGGGGCCGGATATTGCTGCACCGGAGGGAGGACGGCACCACCCCCTCCTTCCTTATATGGAAATGCTGGGAGGGCTGAGCGAGCGTAGCTACGCAGCTCTGCCCTCCCAGCTCAGTCCGGTTCAGTCGCTCGGTTCAGATGGACGTCTCCTGCGAGCGACTGAGAGGCTCCGGGCCCAGGCGTGCTTTTTCCCAGCGGCTCGCTGGGGCCGGCCTGTTGGCTCGGTGCTGCCTCGGCGGCGGAGGTGAGGCGCGGCCGAGTGGCGTCGGCCGCGGCGAGGAGCGGCTTGCGAGTGGCCATTTGGCGGCCGGAGGAGCGCTACGCCAACTTGTGGCGGCGCGGCGCGGCGGCAGCGAAGCAGCGAAGCAGCTCTTTGCCTACCCGGCTAGGCGCACGTGTGAGGCGTGCACTGGGGGTGGCCGGGGGGCTTGGGCATAGGGAGTGGGGCGCGGGGTAAGCTTTTGGTGCGCCCTATGGGCCCGTGCCGCTGCTGGACTGCGGGGCTGCGGCGTTGGGGAGGTAGCCTGTGGTTCGGTTTCCCCCTGCCAGGGGACGCTACCCCGGCTGGGGGGCCTAGTGGGCGGCGGCCGTTAGGCCTAGCTGGCGTGCACCCGCACCATTTTGCCTGCGGGGTGGCCGGCGGCCATTTTGAGGGCGGCTGAGTGGTCGGCCATTTTGGGCTGCTGCTCTTTACCGGGGGCAGTGTTGCCTAGTGGTTACGATTTTGGATATTCCTTGGGCATCGGCCTGGTTTACTGGTGCCCAGTTTAGGGGTTTTGATTCCCTGTTGCCCTTAATAGCTGCCTTTCTGTTAGGACGCCCTGCCTTATTTGATAGGGAGCTAGGCAAGGTCAGCCTTGTTTAGTACCTTGCGGGGTGGGAGAGAAAATAACGGCTCTTAATTCCTGGTTGTCCTTTTGGTCAGTTCAGCCCAAGCTCATCAGAATTTGGAAGCTAAGCTGAGTCAGCCTAGCTTAGTGAGTTGGGGGGCCGGACCCAATATTCGGTCCTGGTGGACTAGGTATTGGGGTTGAGATATTTTACGGGGGGGTTGAAACTTGCTAGTGATATGGCACCCAGGAAAGGTAAAGGGAATTCCAAGGGTAAGCAGCCTGCTAGGAGGACGCCTTCCAAGCGTCCCCCTCCCCCAGCTCTGTCGTCTTCTGAGGATGAAGACTCTTTTGGGGAACAGCAGGATATTTTGAGGCGCCTGGCGGCGCTGGAGCGGGCAAAGGGGGATGTGGTATCAGATAAGCAGGTGGTGCCTACAGTAAGGCCAGTGCGGCGAGCATCTAGGAATGCAACTAACCGTGATATTTTGCGCCGTTTATCTGCTTTGGAGGGCACTACTGGATCCCTGGCGGTTGGAGGTAGCAGTGGCCATGCAGCAACGGTGTCTGATGCCCAGGAACCAGCGGTCGAAGTGGTGGAATCGCCAGAGGATTTACCGCCTGTTGCAGTGGCTGTGGACCCAGTGGATGCAACTGGTAAGGACCATGCACCACACTACACCTACCCTTGGCCTTGGGGCCCGTGGGCACAAGGCGCTGCCAGTGGGCCGATTGGTGGTGTGCAGGATGCTTCCTCCAATACTACTGCTGCCCTTGCAGGTGGTGTGCAGCCCGCTTTCAATCAAGTGATTTCGCCTGGTGCTCAGCAGCAGCAAGCGGTTCCCCTTCAGTTTTGGGGGGGTCCATCCTTTGGCTGGCCAGGCTTTCCTGCCAGCCCTTGGGGCTACTATCCTTATCCGGCACTGAACTATGGCCAGGTTCCTTTTCATGCTATGCCTTTCGGCGATACGGCCCTTCCGTTAGGCGACAACTTGGTGCAGGCCACGAGGGATAAAATTCTCCGTGGGGAGTATATTGATGTCTTTTCCCTTCTCTACCGTGGACGATAGGGACAAGGAGCGTTTGAAAAGGAGGCGAGTTGACAGGACTTGGAACAATTGGCTGCCTGGCTTCTTGATTTACGCCGGGGTAATTGCCAGGGCGCAGCCCAATCAGGCTGCGTCACTGTTTCAGTATCTTGACATCATTCTGAAAGGTTATACGGGCTTCTCAGGTGCTGCGTGGATGCAGTACGATAAGGAGTTCCGTATGCGGGCAGCCATGAACCCTAGCCTTCCATGGGACCGCATTCACCAACAGCTGTGGCTGTCGGTGATGTCTCCTGCCAAGCCTAACTTGGGGGATCGTTCGGACAGCGGCCATGTAGTGTCTCGCAACGCCCAGTCGACTAATACCCGCGGTGGTGCGGGGCAGCAGGTTCAACCCCAGCTGCTCTGCTGGGAGTACGCGTATAAGGGAACCTGCCCCAGAAAACCTTGCCGATTCCGGCACGAATGCCCATCCTGTGCGGGCCAGCATCCATACAATGCGTGTGGTAAAGCCCGTCAAGGGTGGGGAGGCAGGAAGCAGGGGGGCGGCGGCTCCACCAGCCAACAGCCTTCTGGAAAAGGGCCCCAGCCCGGTAAAGCTGAGGGTCCTTGAACGCCTGTTACGTTCTTATCCTCTTAAGGAGGATGCAGTTTATTTGTTGGAAGGTTTCAGGGATGGTTTCAGAATCCCCGTTCAGGGACCTAGGGCCCCATTTATGGCTGAGAACTTGCGTTCCGTTCAGGGCAAAGAGGACATAGTTAGGAAAAAAATCCAGAAAGAATGTGCAGAGGGTAGAGTTTTGGGGCCGTTTGCGGCCCCTCCAACCCTCAATTTCTGGGTGTCTCCTTTGGGGGTGGTGCCGAAGAAGGCGGCGGGCGAGTATCGCCTTATCCACCACCTTTCGTATCCTAAAGGTGGTTCAGTTAACGACGCCATCCCTGGCGCCATCTGTCTGGTACACCTCTTTTGATCAGGCTGTGCAGGTGGTGCGCAGGTGTGGGGTGGGCGCTGAGCTGGCGAAATGCGATATTAAGTCTGCATTTCGTCTTCTCCCTGTCCACCCGCTGGATTTTGAGCTATTGGGGTTAACCTTTGAAGGTGGGTATTATATGGACCATGCCCTACCGATGGGTTGTTCCGTGTCTTGTGCAGCCTTTGAGCGCTTCAGCTCATTCCTGGAGTGGGAACTGAGGCGGCGCGCGGTTAGCTGTGACTCCGCCCACTATTTGGATGATTTTTTGTTCATTGGGCGGGCACAGTCGTCTCAATGTGCCAGGCTTTTGGCCACCTTTATTGAGCTGGCAGATGAGCTGGGGGTTCCATTGGCTCACGAGAAGACGGAAGGTCCCTCTACGGTGCTTACCTTCTTAGGCATTGAGTTGGACATGGTTCAGCAATCGTTGCGATTGCCTTTGGACAAGGTCGAGGACCTTAGGGCTCGTCTGCGGGACTTCAAGGGTAAGCACAAGGCTTCATTGGTTGAGCTGCAGCAGCTTGTGGGGCACCTTAATTTTGCGTGCAAAGCTGTTGCACCTGGGAGGCCGTTTTTGCGTCGTTTGTGCGATGCTATGGCGTGCCTGCGTGCACCCCATCACAGGTTGCGAGTGACGGGTGGCATGCACGCTGACCTAGAGGTGTGGACGGAATTTTTGAATGACTTTAACGGTGTTACCTTTTGGCGGGAGGATTTGTTGCTCGAGGCGGAGTTGCAAGTTACATCTGATGCCTCGGGTTCCACTGGCTTCGGAGTTTATTTCCGGAGGCACTGGTGTGCTGAACAGTGGCCCGCTGATTGGCTGGCATCAGACTTAGTTAGGGACCTGACTTTTTTAGAGTTTTTTCCCCTTCTGGTAGCAGTCCATCTGTGGGGCGAGGAGCTGGCGAACCACACTGTCCACTTTTGGTGTGACAACTTGGCTGTGGTTCACGTCGTCAACTCCTTGACCTCTAAGTCTCCCAGGGTCATGCGATTGGTTAGGGCGTTTACATTGTTGTGCCTGTGGCGCAATATATTGTTTAAGGCCAGACACGTTCTTGGCGTGGACAACGGTGTGGCGGACGCTTTGTCTCGCCAACAGATGGAGCATTTCTGGCACCTTGCCCTGGAGGCGGATCCTCGTCCGGCGGCGATGCCCCCAGAGCTTTGGCTGCTTGGGAGGTCGAGGCGTGCCGCGCCATCCAGCTAGCCATCGCACCCAGTACAAGGAGGGCGTATTGGAGAGCGGTAGGCCAGTTGGAGGGGTTCAGGCGGGAAGCTGGGATTGGTAATGCCTGGCCTATTCCAGTCGAGCACATTCTCCAGTTTTGTGTCCACCAGAAGGCCCGTGGGCTTGCAGTGAAGTCCATTAAGGGGCAGCTGGCCGCCCTGGCCTTTGTTAGTAAAGCTCGGGGATTTCCTGAGGCCAAGGGTGATTTCCGAGTGCGGAAGATGCTCGAGGGTTGGTCCAGGGAGTGCGTGGTCCACAAGGACCCGCGCCAGCCCATTTCCCCATCCGTCCTTAGGGGCCTTGGTGCTGTCTGGAAAGGGGTGTGTTCTTCAGGCTATGAGGCAAGGCTTTTTCACGCGGCTGCGTTGACTGCCTTTTTTGGGGCCCTCCGGTTTGGGGAGCTGGTGGTCTCATCCTGTAAGGATAATTCTGGTCGTGCCCTTATGGCAAGTGACCTAGCTTTCGATGGTGACACGGTTTCACTGACGATCCGCTGGTCCAAGACGGACCAGATACGTAAAGGGCTTGTGCTCGGTTGGGCTCTTGCTCCGAGGTGGAGCTGTGCCCAGTCCGTGCATTGAGGAGGTATTGGCAGGTGCGAGGTAGTGAGCAAGGCTGCCTTTTTCGGCACCTGGATGGCTTCCCCTTAACTCGCTACCAGTTCTGGGCAGTGACTAAGCGAGCTCTGGCGGCGCTTGGGCTGCAAGGCGTGAGTTTTGGTACTCATTCCTTTCGAATTGGAGCGGCTTCGACAGCCGCTGCCATGGGGTATTCAGGTCAGGCTATTCAAAAGGTTGGTAGGTGGCGGTCTGCGGCCTACCGCTCCTATGTGCGTCCATTGAAGCATGTTTAAACGTTACTAATTGTTGTTTTTCTTAGGTCCTGCGTCATGGGTTGGACGTCAATGCATCTTGATATGTGGGCACAGTTTTGTCTTCTGGGCTGCCCATCAAGCACGCAGGACGCCAGTTGGGTCCCAGCTCGGGCTAAGTGACCAGGCTACTGTTGAATGGCGGGGCCGGCGGGGCCTTCGGTTGCCGGGCCTGTTGCCATTGCTGTTTGGAGTGGGGCATGATACGCCACCCCATATACTTGTTATCCATTTAGGGGGAAATGATTTGGGTTTGATGCAGGGTAAGGCATTATCTTCTCAGGCGCTCTCTGATATGCACCTTATCGCGGCGCGTTGGCCGGGAGTGCTGATCATTTGGTCGGCTATGATCCCTCGTCAAGTTTGGAGGGAGGCTGAAGATCGCCAGGCCATCGAGCGGGCCAGGATGAAGGCCAATAGGGCCATCCAAAAGGGTTTGGGGGCCGGGTTAGGCGTTTATTTGCCTCACCCTCGGATCAGGGCCGAATTCCCCGACCTCTACAGGGGTGATGGGGTGCACTTGTTTCAGACAGGCAACCAGATTTTTCTTGACGATCTGCGGCAAGGACTTCAGTTGGCCTTAGGCCACCAGTGGGGCGCCAGGACCTAAGCAGAGGCTTGGTCCTGGCGTTGGCTGGTTTGGAGGAGTAGGGTGCGGGACAGTGAGCACCCTTGGCGCTTCCCTATGTGGGAAGAGGGGCCTGCCTAAAGGGCTGGTACTGCTGTGACGGCTGCCAGGCCCACAGGCAGGCTGCCTTCGGGAACCCCAGCCTGCGAGTCCTTTCCCTCACTGCTATACGGCTGAGGTGTCAGGAGCTTAAAGGGGGGTGACCAAATTTGCCTGGCCAGCTGGGTCCGCCCCATCCACTGGATGGGTCCCACCTGGGGCTTCGGGGCTCACCCAGACAGGTCAAGGCGGTGGTCCAGGTGGGACACCGTGGCTTGACCTGTACCGCTTTAGGTCCTTGCCGCTGTTTGGCTTGTTTTGTCTGTATAAAGTTAATAAAGTGGCCCTTAGATCCAACTTGGTGTCCGTCTCTTTTCTGACTGGGGTGGAAATTCGGCCCCTTCCTGGCAGGCAGCTACGCTGCTCAGCCAGGGGCCGGATATTGCTGCACCGGAGGAGGACGGCACCACCCCTCCTTCCTTATATGGAAATGCTGGGAGGGCTGAGCGAGCGTAGCTATGCAGCTCTGCCCTCCCAGCTCAGTCCGGTTCAGTCGCTCGGCCCACCCGCCTCTCCCTAATTTTATTGGTGTAGGATTAGCCGGCTGCCGTTATGGGGCCAGGTAGGAATTTTTTCCCTCCTTTCCGAATTGGCTCTGGTAAAGGGGGGTTTTCGCCTACCTTACACTGATGCTTGGGGATTGAGGAATTTGGTTCGAGGTGGTGCCTGTTAGGAGAGTCCTGGCTGGTTTGGAGGAGTAGGGTGCGGGACGGTGAGCACCCTTAGCGCTTCCCTATGTGGGAAGAGGGGCCTGCCTAAAGGGCTGGTACTGCTGTGACAGCTGCCAGGCCCACAGGCAAGCTGAACTACAACGAGGGAAACTCCCACGGGAATCAAACGAAACCACAATTAATTAGTAAACTAGTGAAAAATTTTTAAAGTGCTAGTGCAAGTCCTAATGTAATCATTCAATACAAAATGTACAAAATTCATTCAGAATACACTTACAACCAATTGCATAAATAACATATTCAACAATCATATAGATTCTACAGCAGTAATAATTACACCATAAACAAACTCCGCCCGGGTATATATTAAGATTTCAAAGGTAAGACATTTCCTTATAGTAGTGTTCTTTATGTCCTCTAATCCATATTCCTTCTTCAATAATACAATTCCTTCAGTAGGATGAATGAGGATGCAAAGGTGCTAAAGCCTCTTCTTCCACGCTCAATCTGGGGCCGGCTACGAATCACAAATTTCGTGCCCACTTCATCAGGAGTGTGCTTCCTACCGTAGATAAAAATATATCAACCATTCTCTTCTCAAAGGCATGTCTATCTCCAGTATTCCAAATTTATTTCCATACTTACACATCCCACAAGGTGTTCACATTCACAATACAGATTGCTAATTAGTCAACCCGGAATCTGGCGGCCGTGTATTCTCTTGCGCGTTCCTTATTCACATCGCTTGTCTTTATATCTCTACTGGTTAATTGGAGACTCTCATCATAAAGGTACAGAGTTCAAAACTCCAAATCAACTGCGGTGTGTATTTTACAGGTAACAGTTCAATAACAGCTCATTGTTCAAGCCCTTTGGTCTGACACAGTCAAGTTTGAATATCCAGTAATATATCCAGTAATATATATATATCCAGTAATATATATATAGAATATCCAGGCCCACAGGCAGGCTGCCTTCGGGAACCCCAGCCTGCGAGTCCTTTCCCTCACTGCTATACGGCTGAGGTGTCAGGAGCTTAAAGGGGGGTGAGCAAATTTGCCTGGCCGGCTGGATCCGCCCCATCCACTGGATGGGTCCCACCTGGGGCTTCGGGGCTCGCCCAGACAGGTCAAGGCGGTGGTCCAGGTGGGACACCATGGCTTGACCTGTACCGCTTTAGGTCCTTGCCGCTGTTTGGCTTGTTTTGTCTGTATAAAGTTAATAAAGTGGCCCTTAGATCCAACTTGGTGTCCGTCTCTTTTCTGACTGGGGTGGCAATACTTTGGGAGTTTCCATGGAGTTTCAATAAGACTTAAAAATTTCTCTGATAGGTTTCATCCATGACTAGTTGCTGCCAACATTACCAGAACATGCTGCTCCTCATGATGTGAAGAAAGAGCAGCATCTATTCAGTGATACTATTTTCATGTTTATTCGGCACTTGTCACCAGGACTGCAACTGATGACTATACTGCTATATTTTTATGGACTTCAACAACTTATCCAAACTGCAAGATACATAGTCATTTTAAAAAATGAATTCTATTCTCAAAAACTTCCCCCCCCCTGTGAATAATGAACATAGATGTTGCGTTCTAATTTTATATATCAAAATAAAATGAAATATTTAAATGAATGTCTATGCTCCCCAATTCCACTTAATACAGTATTAGAAAGGCAAGATGATGTCCTAGTGCATTTGGAATACATATGATAGTTTAAGAATGCATGGTGGTTTTGTTAATCGAATACCCCATGTATTAGAGAAGTCTTTCTATGCCCCATTACATTTCCATTTTGTTTACAGTCACTTCCATTGTCATATTTAAATTATAGTTAAAGCCCGAGGAATGATGTTGCTTTACAATAGTTATAGTGTAGGATATGATGCAGGGTTTTTTTTTACTCTAAAGCAGTGGTGGATATTAACTTTAACAATTAGTCAGTGACTAGCATAACTAACCTCATTGTAATGTTTTGCATCTCAATAGTTTGGATTTTATTTCTGCTTGTTAATGTGGGGTTTCTAAATATTTGTTACTGTGGATTTAAATGCAGACCTCTGAGGAAAGGAGGGGAGCTGGATGCGTCTGCTGTGATTGGATGGTAGCTGTCCCAGGGGTGGTCCTGTGAGGGGGGAGAGATATCTCTGTGACCCTCAATATGGGGCATATCCCATCACTCACCTGGTGAAGGATATACTACCTTTCCACAGATGTGAATGTATGTAGCAGAGCACACAGTGAAATCCAGTGAGAAGAAATATAATTTAAGATAAGTTTGTTTAGTTAAAGAACTTTCATTTAAGAACTATTTACAATAATCTATACAACAAACTGAGAGAGAGACATATTCATCACTTATACATGAGGCAGAGAGACAGTTTCACCAACAGACATTTTACAACTGACACAGACAGAATCTTCAATCACAGCAGGGAGGGGCTACTTCAGGAGCTACAGATAAACAAACTATACAAAGTATCAAGCCCTTCACTCTGCAAGCACCCTGCACATTCAAATGAGACCACAGTGCTTTATTCCTACAGGTCCCAAGGGAGGAGTAAACTGCAGTTGTTAGTTTGTGTGCTGAAAATATTCCTTCTAGTTGAGGCCTGTGTGGAGCCTGAGAAACAGTCTGTGTCTGTGTGTTTCTGAAAGTTAACCAGCCAGGAGATTCTGGTTAAGTCAGCCTTTGTATTCTTAAAGGAATGGGGTCTGGCTAAATCAGGCAAATTGTGTGGAAACCTGAGAGCCTAATTCTGTCTAAGTCAGGCAAACTGTGTGTTTGCCTGAGTCAGTTTGTTGTGACATGCCCTGATTCTGCTCACGGGGAAGGCAGGATACAAATCCAACAAATCCAATAAAATAAAAATAATATCTGAGAGACAGATTAATCTATCTAGGTCAGGCAAGCTGTGTGGAGAGGCTTGAGTAAATATATGTCTGTGTGGATGAGAAGAGAGTTTATTCCATTAGTGAAGAAGACTAGAGGTGGGCATGAAAGTTCATCATGAATTGTGCTGGCTCGTGGTTCATGAACCGGCGGTTCATGGGAGCTCATTTCTCACAAACCGTGACAAATTTTAACCTGGTTCATTTGGTTCGTATTTCGGACCGTCACTGCAGACAGCCTGGTGCGAATCAATCAGTTTCCTATGCAACAGGGGGATGGGCTCTCTACAGACCTTCTACTGATCCAGAAGTGATGTTTTCACAAACCAAATGAACTGGTTTGTGAACTGGGGCAAGTTCGTGAAAGTTCATGGTTCGTGAAACGTGATGAACCGCGAACCACATGGTTCAGAATTTTCCTGGTTCATGCCCATCTCTAGTGAAGACCTGTGTGGAATATTAGACTGAATGACATAAGTCTGCGAATACACTGTTAAGAGGATATAATTATTTCCAAATACTGCTTAAGTATTCTGAAATGAATATGCTTATCAAAACTCCAGAGGAGTTAGCCGTGTTAGTGAGTAGTAGCAAAATCAAAAAGAGTCCAGTAGCACCTTTAAGACTAACCAATTTTATTGCAGCATAAGCTTTCGAGAATCAAGTTCTCTTCGTCAGATGCATGATACAAACTGGTCAAATACAGAAGAGGAGGTCTTTCACATATAATGGTTCAAGATCTCCGTCCAGCATGCCCTTTCCCAATGTGTGACCCAGTCTGGAAGGAAGGGTAAAGATTTGTCTGCATTCTCAGAGCCAGAACGTGCCTGGCATCCAGTGGAGTACGGAAGGGTCATGTCCGAAGGCTCTTGAAGTATGCTTGTGATAGACAAAACTATCAGGACTGAGGGAACAGTTGCCAAGGGCCACCAGGAGATCGCCCTAGATTTGCGGCGGGGGAGGGGGGGAGAGAAGCAAGCCCAGGGTGCCAGCAAAATCAGGAGACCAGCCCTGCCTTTGTGAGAGAGTACCCCTCTCTCCATGCAGGTAAAGATTCTTGTTTGGTGCACTGTGCAAAATTGAGTTTAAAAATAAAATTAATTCCTTGCAGTATATTTGTACCATCAGAGCTGCACAACTGGGCAAGGCATTTATAAGTATTTGAACTAGGTTTTGCTTTCTTGCCAGGTTTATACCATCTTTTGGTGTCACTGTGTGGTCAGAATGGCAAATGATCCTCTTTTTGCACTGAATGTCTGCAGCAGCAAACAAGGGAGAGCAATGAATTTAATTGGGGGCATTTTGGGTGGCAGGCTTTGAGGCTATAGCTAGATGCAACAGTAAGTGATTTCAGGCATCTAGCATAGGACTAGATGTCTTCCATCTTGCATTAAAGGTGTTAAAACAGTGAAAGAAAGGAAACCTCTTTTATCCTTGTCTGGATAAGATGCCCCTGTCCTCCAGGAGGGGCTCCTGAACCAAAGGAAAAGGCTTGTTTGTGGTGTTAGGTGAAGGGCTGGTATTTGACCAGTTTGTATCATGCATCTGACGAAGAGAACTTGATTCTCGAAAGCTTATGCTGCAATAAAATTGGTTAGTCTTATCAAAACTCTGCAGCCATCATGCTTATGTTCTTATAAATAAATTCTACTCTTGTTTAAGCAAGAAAGGTCCCTTTCCCCCCTCACAACTACCCTCACATGCTGTTTTGTCAAACTACCATCTATAAACAAGTCTTCCTATATTAGCCATTAAACTGCGGCAATAAAAGGCAAAAGCATTTGGTGACGGTGAAAACTTTTTGAGTGAGTCAGGGAGGCAGCAATATAAAGATCACACAACCACAAAAGGGGAAGTGTTCTCAGGATAAAGGTTTGGGTAAAATAGAGAATATCTGAAGTTCTGTGTGAGTGGAAATAAAAAGAATGTTGATTCTGACCAAAGCCCTCCTGAGGTTTAAGTTTAAGGTAAAGTAAGGAATAGCTTACTTGGATTAAAGGTCCAAAGGAAAGGTTTTTTTTAAAACTAAGCAAATCATTACACTTTTGGAAATGTAGAAATATGTGGTGTTACACTATCATTGCCTGACTGAGTCAGTTACACTGCCATTTTAAACTGGGTTACATCCTTTTAAGACCATTGAAGTCAATGGGCTTAGAAAGATGTAAATGTTTAAGGTCGAACTGTTAGGTTGAAAGAACAATTTCCTGGGAGTAATTCCCATTAAATAAGATGGGATCTATTTTGAAGGATATCTGCATCAGATTGCTCCCTTAGTTGCTTTTTTCTGTTAAGTTATCCTGGACTGAATATTTATTGGTGGAAGTGTTTAATACAAACATGAAGTACCCATAAGAAATCTTCTGTCTTTACAGATATTCTATTATGGAAAATGCTTTTCAAAGGAATAAATTGTCTTCTAGAGAAACATGGCAATATATGAGGTCAATAAAGTCAGCAAGATACATAAATATGAAAGCCTAGCAATTAGCAAGAAGGTATAGTTTTCTTTACTAAAATTAGAAAATCACTTTTAGCCCTTATTAATGAAAACATCATTCATTCCCAGAGAAATCTGTCATAACTAATGGATGTCCATCCTACTCTTTCTTTTTATGCTTCCTTCCTACTTAATATTTTTATTATTATTGGGATACTATGGATATAATTCCATCACTGAAATTGCTGGCAGCAATGTCCTTTCATATGAAATACCAAGATCTAGATCTAATATATGTTGCATTGCCTTATAGATTTTCACATTAACCTTTTAATGTATCAGTCACATGAGTAGACAGTATTCTCTTGCACTTTTTAGCAAGCAGGATTAATATAAGGTTGTGACACAGGTACTATATTTTCAGCATTTATGAATATTTTTAAATCAAGAAAGGAAATTAATTAATAAGGGAAGTTGACCTCCATGAACAAGGCTCAAGAAGGCAATAGATTCCAAAGAGCTTCAGCTATACTACCTGCCACATTAGAAATCATATTCACACTTACCATTAAAAACCTCTAATATTGAGTATCTTCAATAATATCAACATGAAATGATGACTTTACAAGACACTCTATATCATGACATGAGTTGATTTTAGCGAGTATTGTTGGAGCCACTCTTCAGCACAAAGAACCTTTCACTAGTGGACCACACTTCCTCAAGATCAAGGATACTTATTCTGGAAGAAGGCTCCTTGCCCTAGAGGAAGCCTTCACCACTAGCGGAAGAGATGCATGGGATCTAGGGCTGATTCTCTGACCAAGCCAGTCAAGTGGTTGCTTAGGATGGCACAATGAAGAAGGGGTGGTAACAAGTGATTTGTATGGATCACTGTGAGGCAGGAAGAAAGCAGAGCAGGTACTAGGAAACCCCAAATGCAAACTGTCACAGTCACCATGCTGTTACAAACAGGGTGCCTCTCATAGGGACCTTTGTATTTGCACATAGAAGCCAGAGTCCTGGATAAGCAAAAACAAAGGAAGCTCCTCTGGAAGATAAGCAACAAACAAAGTGGAACACCACAGTCCAGGGGAAGTCTCAAAGTAAGACTGTAAACACAAATAAGGTCTTAATAAATATTAATACATATTTATAATAATTTGTGCAAAGTGACTAAGTACTAAAAGCTAATATGCTTATATAAAATAAATACAGTCTTACATCAATAAATACATCTTAGAAAATACATCTTAGAAAATATCCACAAGCTAAATACTATTATAAAAGTAAAAGGACAGCCAATATGATTGATCTAAGATAGTGCAAAGAGTCCAATTGCATATCTGAAAATTTCTAATAAGCCCTTTCTTGTTTTCTCCTTACAGGTGTCATACAATGCATTTAAAGAAAACATGTCAGGTTCAGTTTGTTATTTAAACCATTTGGTCTCATGGTATGCAAACAGTGAATCCAAAATACTTCCTTCTGTAGCAATATCCTATGGGTTTTGGGGCGAGAATCCTGGCAGCAACAAATAGAACAGTAAACTGAAATGTGTAATCATTTGGGTGGTGTTGCAAGAAGTGACCCACCAAGGGGCTTCCATGATATGATTCCTAATCCTAGACATGTACTCTAAAATCTGGACCCTAACGGGGCGGGTGGTACTTCTGACATATAATTTGTCTCAATCGCATATTATCAAGTAAACCACCACCACCACCACTGTTTAGCAAATTGAAAACTGTCTCAGATTGATCATGAACTGGCCATTATTTAAGGAAACAACTCTACCTGAAGAGACTAGTGGACACACCCTACAGTGTCCACAGGGGTAATGTCAGTTTAGTGTAGTGGTTAAGAGTATGGGACTCTAATCTGGAGAGCCGGGTTTGATTCCGAACTCCTCCACTTGAAGCCAGCTGGGTGACCTTGGGCTAGTCATGGCTCTCTGGAGCTCTCTCAGCCCCACCCACCTCACAGGGTGTTTTGTTGTGGGGATAATAATGACATACTTTGTAAACCACTCTGATTAGGCATTAAGTTGTCCTGAAGGACAGTATATAAATCGAATGTCATTGTTATTATTGTCCTGTAATTCCAGGAGCAGTATGGTCTGGCGCGAGTTGATCAGAATTTACCACCATATCCTGGAGGCTCCTTGTCATTCTCCAGCCAATGGTAGAGGGCTTATCGCAGCCCGGGATATCCTCAACCAAATGTCAATATTTATAAATAATATTCTTAATTTGGTGGGACAAGGGGGTAAGGTCCAAAGCCTGTCTCAGTTGTGCCTCCTGTTTATTTATTCTGGATCTGGATCTAAATAGGTCATCTCTGGGTACCCTTTCTGCCCTCTGTATTGCTTTTGTTAGGCTGGCTGGTGGGTATCCGCTATCTAAAAAAACCTCTCATAAAGAGTCCTGCTCTCTCCTGTAATCCTGGCATTCTGAAGAGTTCCTTTTCAACCTGAGCAGCTGTCCATAGGGTATATTATCCTTAAGGAGTCTTGGATGGAAAGGTCTGTATTCTAGACAGGAATTTCTATCGGTTGAACTAGCAGGAATTCTCCTGGACACTCATACCAGAGTAGCCCAACTGCTGCAATGCTCCTCAGAGCAAACTGCTTAAAATTCTCTTTGTCCTCAGCCAGGAATAATTGGCTCAGTTTTATTGGATTATAACGTAAGGCTACAGAATCCTCCTCTACCTCTCCTCTCTCTACCATGTACCCTTTTAATTGAATCCCAGGCCCAGGAAAATGTAATCAGGCCGCTGCTTAGTCTTTTTGGACCAGTCTAAGATGGTCCTAACTCATAAATAAGGTGTCCTTTATCCTCCAACTTCGTAGTTGGGTCTGTACCTGAGCTTCCTTCCCCAACTTTGCAGTTGGCTTATTTCCTGGACCATAGCTCTTTTGCTGGATTACTGAATCATTTGCTTTGAATTCCCAACTTCATAGATTGTTTTAGTTTGAATTTTCTTTCATCCTGGACTGGCTTTTGTCTACCTTCTGCCTTAGACTTTTTGTCTTCAGGATAAGGCAATGTTTGCTTTTCACCCTTTGTCTTCCCTTAGTTCCCTCATTTACCCAAATTAGGCAACAATCTAGGCACTTCCTTACATCATCTTTCCATTGACCAACTGATTATATGTAACTTTCACTTCAACACAGAAAAGGTAAAAATAGGATGTGAGGGGGGAAATCTGTTACCACTCACAACAAGCATGAATGCATACTCTGCTGTTCAGCAACCAATTGGGAAGTGGAAGCAAAACTGTACCTTGCTTGGAATGACAAAATGCCTTAAATCTAATAAAATAGAAAAATCCAGTAACACCTTTAAGAGTAACCAACTTTATTGTAGCATAAGCTTTCGAGAACCACAGTTCTCTTTGTCAGATTTCAAAAACTGTGGTTCTCAAAAGCTTATGCTACAGTAAAGTTGGTTAGTCTTAAACGTGCTACTGGACTCTTTTCTATTTTGCTACTACAGACTAACACAGCTAACTCCTCTGGACCTTAAATCTAATAGGATCTAACCCCATATCTTTAGACACTACACAATAAACCATTCTATAATATTTTATAGCTTCTCAGCTTTATAAAATCACTGTTGAAGCCACTGCTTTGCTTCTTGGTCAGCCAGGAGTGGTAGTAACTAGCTTGTAAACTATAAAATGTGACTTGCTCATTGGTATAGCTGATAGTAGCTGCATATTTGCATATATGGACATACATACGTACAAAGCCTGTGACATCTCACAGCAAGATTGTGAAGAGACAGTGATAGTCTGTTGATGATGTCTAATTCCAATTTCTACTTCTCCATTTCATCTGCAAATAAAGCCTCCAAGTTTAAATTTGGCAAGAGGCTTGTATCCTGTGAGATTAGTGAGCAGAACTTGGAAGGTGGGATAGCTCCCTGAGCTCCTGGAAATTCTCATCATGGGGATCAGTGGACCTGCATGAACATCATACTGGGAGTCTGCAGTTGAAGAAGGGAATCAGCAGAAATTGCCCCACAACCCTGATGGTGGAAGTACTCTTCTGTCATGAGAAACAGACAGTGGTCAAGATTTTTTCAATAAGAGCTGCCATTTCCAGCATGGGGTAAAAACCTAAACATGTGTTTCAGAGACATTAGGATATTGTATATTTTGATCTTGATTTTTTGTTATCTGTACACTACCAAGTAAACCCTTTGTTTTACCTGAATGAGTGTTGGTTGCAAGTGTTGGTTGTTAAGGCAACCAAAAGGCTGTCAGCTAAATGTAAATTCCCAATCCTGTTCTTTGAAAAGGTTCCTCCTCTGAAAAAACTCCTTTGCATTCCAAATATGCTTTGTTGAACCTGTAAAACCCACCCTCCCTCCCTCCCTTCCTTGCCAGGTTATGGCAAATCAAGTTTTAAGTAACACTTCATTTATTGGTCCCTGACAAACAACCTCTCTTCAAGAAAGGATATTACGCCACTTGAGATTCCCACCCATTGACTTCAATCGACTTAGAAGGATGTAACTCTATTTAGGATTGCACTTTAAGTTTAGTAACCATTTGCTTCCATGCCAAATAATGTATGATTGCTGCTAAGTCACATAGGTTTTCTACTGTCTAAAATCTGAGATAGCAAGTATAGATTGAGAAAATATTTGTATTTCAGTTTGGCTGCCTGAGATACCTGAGTCAGATCAATCAGTGCTGCATTCTTGATCGATGAAGTCAGAAAGACTTTGCTTTCAGATCATAGAACTAAGCCCGCTTTAGAAGACAGGTATCCTATTCCTAAATATTAACATCTGAATTAGAGTAGTGTTTAGGCAGAAATGTAATTTTCTTTTTCTTTTTTTAAGTCTAAATACTTGAAGTTCATGTTTACTTTGTCTCTCTTGAATAAATGTCTTGCTTTGTTCAAACATATTGAATTTCTGCCTTGGATCATGGTATCTCACACTTGACTAACACTGACGATGGCCTTTCCTCTTTTGAAAGATTGGAAAGATCCTAGTGATTAACAGAAAGGGTTGCTTGTACTTCACATCATTCTCATACTACTCCTTTTCAGCTGTCCCAAGGTGTCGCCTTGGGTTCAACACCTATAAGAATAGTGAATGTGTTTTCCTGTAAGCTGGGGGAGCAGCATAAAAGCTTGTAAAATACTTCTCTGTCATGGCACTACAGGATGGTGTCTGAGTGAGTGGAAGGTAGCTACTAGACATGAACACAAACAGCATTACGAATGCAAAAAAGGCCACAAACAGCCTCTTCGGCTGTTCATGAACAAGCTGTTCATGAGGCCCCATTCCAAACGAACAGGTGGTCATTGCAAGCCTCATTCATTGCTGTTCATTGCTGTTTGTCAAGCCAGACAGTCTGGCACCTGCAATCAATTCCCATGGCAACTCAGGCAGGGATTGTCTGAACTCCTGCTGTTGCCCTGGAAACCCGGAATCAATGATTCCCGAAGCTATTTGTATAGCTTTGAGAAGCTTAGGAGTTAAAATGCCTGTTTCCGTGTCGCTGCTCAGTGGCACGGAAAGGGGCATTTAAACCCCAGAATCAGCTACTCATCTGGGGCTTCCTGTATGAGCAGCTGAGTGCCAGCTGCCCATCTACTGGTGCGAGAGGGATGGGGAGAATCACCCCGCTCCTTTTGCACCAGGTCACAGTGGCCCAGCGGCACCAGCTTTCCTGGTGCTGAAAGGGATTGGATGATTCTCCCCCCTTCCACAGGGAGAGCTGCCGCTGCCAGGCTTCTTCTGCCTGGTTTCAGAGGGACTAGGAGATTCTCCTCGACCCACTGACACCGGGCAGAAGCAGTCCGACGCACTCGCTCTCCTGGTGGGAAGGGAAAGAAACTCTCCGTCCCTTTCAGCACTGGGAGAGCCGGCACCACGTGGCTTCGTTTGACTGGTGCAAGAGGGACAGGGAGAATATCCCTACCCACTCGCATGGGGCAGAAGCAGCCCTGGGGTGCCAGCTCTGCTGGGTGCGAGTGGGACAGGGAGAATATCCCTGCCCCATTCACATGGGGCAGAAGCAGACCAGGGGCGCCAACTCTGCTGGGTTTCAGGAGGGACAGGAAGAATCTCTCTGCCTCACTCACACAGGGCAGAAGCAGCCCTAGAGCGCTGGTTCTGCCGGGTGCAATCGGGACAGGGAGAATCTCCCTGCCCCGCTTGCATGGGGCAGAAGCAGCCCTGGTTCTGCCGGCTGCGAGCGGGACGTGGAGAATCTTCCCATCCCTCTTAGCACTGGGAGAGCCGGCGCTGCATGGCTTCTGCCTGGTACAAGAGGGACAGGGAGAATCTCCCTGCCCCGCTCGCATGAGGCAGAAGCAGCCTGGGGGCGCCAACTCTGCCGGGTGCAAGCGGGACAGGGAGAATCTCCCTGCCTCACTCACACGGGGCAGAAGCAGCCCCGGGGTACCAAATTTGCTGGCTGCGAGTAGGACAGGGAGAATCTCTCTGTCCAACTTGCATGGAGTAGAAACCCCAGGGCGTTGGTTCTGCTGGGTGCGAGCAGGACAGGGAGAATCTACCCATCTCTCTTAGCACCAGAAGAGTGGGCACCGTGTGCCTTCCTCTGCCTGGTGCAAGAGGGACAGGGAGAATCTCCTTTCACTGCTTGTACACGGCAGAAGCAACCCCAGGGCGTCAGCTCTACTGGGTGTGAGTGGGACGGGGAGAATCTTTCCCTCTCTCTTAGCACCAGGTGAGTGGGCACCACGTGGTTTCCTCTGCCAGGTCAAGAGGGACAGGGAGAATTTTCCTGCACCGCTCGTATGGGGCAGAAGCAGCTCCAGGGCACTGGCTCTGCCTTGTGCGAGCGGGACAGGGAGAAACTCCCTGCCCCACTGGCACAGGGCAGAAGCAGCCATGGGGCGCCCGTTATGCCAGGTGCGAGTGAGACAGGGAGAATCTCCTTGCGCTGCTCGCATGGGACAGAAGCACTTCTGGGGTGCTGGCTCTGCCAGGTGAAAGCAGGATGGGAAGAATCTTCTCATCACTCTTACCACAGGGAGAACTGGCTCCACGTGGCTTCTTCTACCCAGTGCAGGAGGGACAGGGAGAATTTCCCTGCCCTGCTCGCATGAGGCAGAAGCAGACTGGGGTCACCGACTCTGCTGGGTGCAAGTGAGACAGGGGGAATATCCCTGCCCTGCTCACACACGGCAAAAGCAGCCCTGGGGCGTCGGCTATGCTGGGTGTGAGCAGGACAGGGAGAATCTCCCTGCCTCACTCGCACGGGGCAGAAGCAGCCCCAGGGTGCTGGCTCTGCCAGGTGCAAGCAGGACAGCGAAAATCTTCCTGTCCCTCTTAGCACCGGGAGAGCCGGCGCAGTGTGGTTTCTTCTGCCTGGTGCCTGCTGTCAGTGGGAAAGGGAGAATCTCCCTGCTCCACTCACATGGGTAGAAACAGCCCCAGGGCACTGGCTCTGCCAAGTGTGAGCAGGACAGGGAGAATCTCCCCGCACTACTCACATGGGGCAGAAGCATCCCCAGGGTGCTGGCTCTGCTGGGTGAGAATGGGACAAGGAGAATCTCCCTGCCCCACTAGCATGGGGCAGAAACAGCCCCCGGATGCCAGCTCTGCTGAGAGCAAGCAGGACAGGGAGAATCTCCCTGCCTTGCTCGTATGGGGCAGAAGCAGCCCTGGGGGGCCAGCTCTGCCACGTCTGAGCAGGACAGGGAGAATCTCCCTACCCAGCTCGCATGGCGGAGAAGCAGCCCAAGTGAGCTGGCTCCGCTGGGTGTGAGTGGGACAGCAAGAATCTTCCCATCCTTCTTAGCACCGGGAGAGCCAGCGCAGCATGGTTTCTTCTGCCCGGTGCAAGAGGGAGAGGGAGAATCTCCCTGCCCTGCTCAGACAGGGCAGAAGCAGCGTCGGGGGGCCAGCTCTGCCGGTTGCGAGCGGGACAGCGAGAATCTCCCTACCCCGCTCACATGGGGAGAAGCAGCCCTGGGGCACTGGCTCTGCTGGGTGCAAGTGGGGCGGCAAGAATCTTCTCGTCCCTCTTAGCACTGGGAGAGCCTGCACAGCGTGGCTTTTTCTGCCTGGTGCAAGAAGGACAGGGAGAATCTCCCTGCCCCCTCACATGTGCTGAAGCAGCCCCGGGGCGCCAGCTCTGCCAGATGTGAGTGGGAAGGTGTGAATCTCCCCGCACTGCTCGCACTGGGCAGAAGAATCCCTGCAGCGCTGGTGTGGGGTGGGGGGGGGTGGGGGTTGGCCTGGGGATGTTTAAATGGCCCTGCCACTTGCAAGTGGCAGGACAGGGCCCTTTAAACTATCAGCTGGCAGGCGGCAGGGGGGAATCCCCCCTTCCGCCTGCCAGCTGATAGTTTAAAGAGATCTTTAAAGGGCCAGGTAAGTGGATTAGAGGGAGGCTAAGTGGGGGGGTTGGGGATTGGGTGGGGTGGGGTGGGGGCTGCAGGCCCGCACGAACAAGAAACACCAAACATGTTCCTGACAGCATTATGTCTGTCAATGTCCTTTGTTCGTGGATAGCAACAAATCACGAACAGTGTGTTAATTTTTTTTTGTATTCATGCCCATGTCTATTAGTTTCTAGGATAGTAGCTTATAATAAAGTGATTGATCTTTTGTTCTATAACATTTCTTTGATGGAAACTTAAGGGTAAATAATTGGACACATTTCTCCCTAGGTGGGATACACTGATCCCTGGCAAATACATGAAGAGTCTATGCTTCCCCTGCCCCCCCATCAAATCATCCTATATTGTTCTGGGGTGATAGTGTCCTCATTGTGTTGAATGAAGAATAAAGCCAGTCTTTTCATTGAAAACATAAATGGAGGATACTGGGAGTGTTTTTGGTTATGCTCTTTTGAGTTTTTACAAGTATTTGATATTTACCCTGCTCAGAATGTCAGTTTTCTTGCAAGCTGAGAACCTCATATGATTACATTGACAAACTGATCACTGTTCAACCTGAGCAGTATTTCAAGAAGTTTTGTGTCAGAGAAGTGAGCAGCATTCAGGATGTCACTGCTGCTTTTAGCACAGGTTCACATGTTACTGGGCTGCTGGAAGGATGTATGATGTAGGCAACGGATCTCAAACTGTGAACTAAGACCCAAAAGCAGGTCATCACTATCTCACTGGTAGATCCTGAGGCCAGTGGGGAGGAGGTGAGACAGGGTGGACTGAGAGGGAAGACTCTAGGAGAGTGCAATCCTATGCAGAGTTACTCTAGTCTAAGCCCACTGAAATCAGCATAATAGGCAAAATGGCCATGAAATAGTTTATTTTCCAATCATGTTATATATTTATAAATGTTAAAAATGGAAACTGAACTTGTTCCATGATAACTGAAGTGGGATTCTTGTAATGGAGAGAGGGAAAGTAGCATGATGGAATTATTTTGCAAGGTCCTAAAGTACATCTGGAAATGGGTCTGAGAAGCACTGTCCTAAACAGGTCATGTATTACTTGAAGCTTGGAATATCTGCCTGCCTGCCTGCCTGTCTGCCTGTCTGTCTGCCTGCCTATCTATATATCCTTAACTCTGTGAATCAAAGCCACATTGACAGAAAGGAGATTTCTCTGCAAATCTGAGGGACCCTCTCCCAGGTTTGCAAAACAAAAATCTGAAACCTTTAAAAAAGGAGGTCCAAAATGTCCCCGAACATAAAACAGTTGTCTGTGCTTTTGTAGGCAACAGTCTCTTGGGAGCCTCCTCCTTCCTGAATGCTGCTGAAACAGCCTTACTGGAACTCTGTGGGTGGCCAGGCAAGGAAGATCAGAAGTCTCTGATGTACCCCCTCCCACTGAAACTGCCACTAAAGTGGCAGTGCTGGAGACGGCTGGGTGGGCAAGGAGGAGAAGGAGCCTCCACTACCCCTCTATCCTCCCCTCTGCTGCTAGATCCTAGGATGGTATCAGGGAGGGGGATGGGTGGGTAGGCATGTGGGGAAGGTGGTGGGTACAGGGATGGGTGAGTGAAATTCCCCCTGCAAGTCTCTTGTAGGAAGAGGGGAAAGGGGAGCTGTGATCTGTCCAGCAAGTGGTTGGCCCAGTGGAGGAGAAAGAATGAAATTCTATGAGTCTTGCAGGTCTCTGCTTGTATATGTTATTTTCTCACCTACACTGTGGATGACATTCATTAGTTGGTGTGCTTGTTTTGCTCAGAATTTACTGGGCTAAACTACAGCTCCCAGACAGTGTGCTCACAAAGCATTCAGGACCCTTGTTAGAATGCAAGCATGCTTGACTTTTGGAATCAAAGACACAAATTACTTTCTCATCCATTGGTATTATTAAGACAATCCAGGATTGCATGTATTTTTAAAATTAATATGTCTTTTGTTTTTGGTAATAATGTTGTTGTATGAGTTGGATGAATGGGTATGGGGGACAGGGACAGGGACAGGGACAGGGACAGATGTCTGGAAGTAGTATAAGAATGCAAATGTACAAGATATTGGTAATGCAATTTAGAGCAATTCTGAGCATCTGAATTATGGGGATATTCAGTTACCCTTTGAGTTTAGACTGGAATTTGATTACAGATTTTAAGAGGTGTTGACCTGAAAATGAATGAACATTGCAAACAAGGTAAGAGTGATTATTTAACAGCTCTTTTGCAGTTCAAACCAACAAATCATGCCTGATGAAATGCAATCACTGTTTGGAGAGATTAATCTACTCATAATTTCTGATCAAACAGAGATCAGAATGATGGCTAGAGTGATGGACTAGTATCTGGTGTAGTGGCTAGAGTGATGGACTAATATCTGGTGTAGTGGCTAGAGTGATGGACTAGTATCTGGGTGACCCAGGTTTAAGTCCCTACTCTGCCATGGAAGCTTGTGGGTGACCTTGGGTCAGTCACACCCTCTCAGCCTAAACTACCTCATAGAGTTGGTTTCAGGAAAAAATGGAAGACAGGAGAATGGGGGTGGGGGGGGAGGTGGGATATAAACGAAGGCAAGTAAATAAATAGCAACTTGAACAGAGGAGTATTCACACATTACTATTGTTTTGTAAGTCAGTTTCCCTATCTAAAAATTGTGCCTTGCTTATTATCTAACAAGATAGCGTGATTCATCTTTACATGGTGGTAATACTGCATGTATTAAGAACAGACACTTATTTGTAAGCTGAACCTTCTTCCACTCTCCACATACAGAAACACAGAGTTCCTGTGCTATGGATGCTGCTGAACTGATTGACAGGTACACAGCAAATAAACAGGGCAAACAGTGGAAAGCCACAGCAGTGCTTTGTACACAGAGTGGAACATTGTAAAATGAATCTCATTTTCAAAAGTCATTTTAATATCAAGTGTTTCCACAAACTGTATCTGAAATACAGTATCATGGATAATAAAAGTGTTGTAGATAATATGAAGAAAATACCCAGAACTAGTAAGGTATTTTCTCTTCTGTCATTTCATTGCAGGAACAACACAGGAGAACAATCAGAAAACAAATCAATAAGAGGATGGGTTTGTATATTTATTTTAAGGAGGCTTACGTGTGGAAGCTAATAGCCTGGGCCTTTTTGGAGGATATGCCAGCAGGTCATGTCAGAGCTTATGCTGAATGTTCTCAGCGGGGGATTCTGCCACACTGAAAGTAAATTGCTGAGATAAGGCATTTGTGAAAAGCATACCTTAGATTTGTATAAATTCTGTGGAATATTTTCCTATGCCAATTAAACAGAATTTCCATTTGCTGCATAGCCCCCTGAGACTTGAAAGCCTTTGATCCTTTCTCTGGCTACAACCCACAAATTAAAGTTGGCACTGAAATTTCACCCAAAGCTAACTTAAAAGGGAATTGCAGGGTGAGATGGAGATTTCTTACTGAAGAAAGACACAGGAGGTATTTGGGAAAAAGTCAACACAGCTTGACATGGCTAGCAACACATTTCTCTGGGATTTTTATGCATCTCTAATGTAAAGTGTTTTTTCTAGAATTGTTTCACTGATGGTATGTCCCACAGAGTTCAATCATGGAACTGGAAGACTTGCTCCAATCCTTTGCTTAGTACAGGAAGTCCAAAGCTGAAAGATGTCTATCCAGCTCTACTCGAAGATCTTCAGTGAAGGAGCGCACCCATTCCAAGAACTTGCTTCCATTGTCATTAAGTCTGTTTACTCACCACCCTCAATTTTTCCTCTTCAGACTAAAGGTACCCTTCCTTCAACTTTTTTCTTATAGAACTTGTTTTCCAGATCCTTGGCCACTTTTGTTGCCATCCTCTGAACCTATTTACATTTTTCTTAAAGTGTGACATCTAGAACTAGACATTTACTTTTATTTAGTTTACTTCATTTATACCCTGCATTTCTCCCCAGTGGGAACCTAAACCAGCTTATATCACTCTCCTTTCCTCCATTTTATCTTCACAATAACCCTGTGAGGTAGGTTAAGCTGAGAGGGTGTGACTGGCCCAAGGTAACCCAACAAGCTTCTGTGGTGGCATGGGAATTCAAACATGGGTCTTCTATATCCTTGTCCGACATGCCAACAGCTACACCACACTGTCTCTCAAGGTACTCTATATGAGATCTAACTGATGTGGGTAGAGCATAACTATTATTTCTCAAGTCATGGATTCCCTGCTTCTATTAGCACAATCTAAATGCATTAGATTATGTTGCTGATTCATGTTCATTTTGTATGGATGCCAGGCAACTCTCAAGAGACTTTACTTCAGGAATAAAAGTTCTTTATTGATAAAATGCACCCATCATACATTTACACCATCCTTGCTAGGACTGGTGGCTACAGACAAGCATCAAGCAGATGTAGGTTCCCCAAGGCTACTCCTAATTTCCCCTCCTTTCTCCTAACAGTCCTCTAACTCTGCAAGCAGGAAAACAGGCTGTGTGATTCATGGACTTCTCAAAGCCAGACGGGCTCCCAGACTTGGGAGAGATTACAACAGGAACAAACACCTTCCTTTCTCCGTTTCCCACCCCGGATCAAATGACAGAATCACCTCAACAACATCAGCTTCAGATGCCTGGCTTCAGCTGCAGAGGTACTACTGAATGTGACAAGTGATCCTAAGCACTTGACAATTGACTGCCATCCTTTTTCACAAGTACTACTGCAGAGCAAGATGTTTCCCATCCTATACCTGTGAATTTGATTCTTTTGCCTCAAGTGCATTCTTTTGCATCAATTTTGCATTGATAGCTATGGTTAGTTTCAGCCCAGCTTTTCAAACTTCACTAACCTGAGTCCAAGGAAATAGTGAAGAATATAAATATTTTAAATAACGAAAACTGTCAAGTTGATTTTGAATTTTATTTTTAGCTTCCAAGGTATTTGCTATCTATCCTAGTTTTGTGTCATCTGAAAATCTCATAAAACTTCCTTCCACCTGATCCTCCAAGTCTTTGAGGAAAAAGAGGTGGAGGACCAGGAGTGTGCTTGCAGGGAAAAAAGTTATAATTTCCAAATCAGGGTTTGTGGGGAGGACACTTTTACTGTGTATTCTTGATTTTCAGGTAGCATAGTTCCAGCTCAGGATTCAAATCCATGTGTTTTTTCCCCCAGGTTCTGGAATTTGAGGGCCATTATTATCATTGGAATAACCAATTTGAGGCTCTGGTGCAACTTTAAAAAAAAAAGGTAATGGCACCATATTTGAAAAGAATACAATCCTCCCTCTAATCTATAGAACTGAGTTTCAAGCAGAATGGACAAATGGTTTTGATTTTACAGTTCCCTGAAGTAGTGCTCCTCAGTGCATATCTCTCCACTGTTTCCTTTTGGAACAAATTATGGCAGCACTGCAGGAAAGCTCCAGTTGCAGGCATTTAAAAAAGCATCTGGTTTCTTTATGAATGAAGCTCCTCCAACAGCCTCTTTGTCCCTGAGGTGAACTCAAAAGTCTGAGTCTTTTCCCCAAAGATCACCCTAAAAGACAGGTCTCCTGGGTCCTCTAGCAACTTGAGTCACAGCAGATGCCAGAGGGTCGGGAAGCCAACAAGTCCATGGCCAGCTCAGCCACTGCTTGTAGAACCTGAACAAGTGGTCAAGCAGCAATGAGGGTGGCAGCAGCCTCAGTACTGAAGAGCATTTGATGAAGCATCCCCTTGGAAACTAGGGGTTCTAGTGAGCTGCTTCACTACTGGCTTCCCCTCAGGTAGGGGGAAATAAGAAACATGCTGTTCAATTAACAGGTTAACTGCGTAAGGGGAATAGTAAAGCACTGTGGTTTGTTTGTTTTTACAAAACAAGGTTCTGCTTAATAGAACAAAACTATATTCCTGGGTAGACATGGGCACGAACCGCATGACGAATGCAAAAAAACCACGAACCGCCTGATCGTCTGTTCACAATCCAGCAGTTTGTGAGAGTTCAAGGCCAACAAACCAGCGTTCGTAAGAAGCCCGGTTCGTTGTATCCGTCTGCGGTTCGTGAAGCCAGACAGTCAGGCGCCGTCAATCAATTCCCTTGGAAACGGAGCTGGGGGGATGCCTGAACTCTGTCTGCACTCCTTCTGTCGCCCTGGAAACCCGAATTGAAGCCCAGCTTACCTTGATCAGCAGGTCTTCCTTCCAACCATGGAGCTGCAAAGTGGTTACAACTTGGGAGAAGACACCCAGGGGAGGGAGGTGTGTGTGTGTTCTGTAGCCATAGGCACTCCAATCTCATCCCTGCAAACCATTCGAGTACACCCCTTGTCCACTGGGCCAACGTCAACTGGTGGCTCTAATTGTATTGAGTGTGAGTTTCCTGGGGGCCTCGGATCGGAGAGGGTATACCTCCAAGATCCCTATTGCAATCTTGACCAAACTAGGGTGCTGGCTGGAGGAGAGCCTGCTAAACACTCCCTGTGAATATGGCTCTCTAAGTCCAACAGGGGCCATTCTGACCCCCACGCACCACGAACCCCGAACAGTTTCATCAGTGGGAAATGTTTGTTGTGGTTTGTTAGTTCAGTTTCATCAGCGGCACCGAATCACAAACTGCGGGTTTGTTTGTTTTTTTCGGTTCATGCCCATGTCTACTCCTGGGTAGCTTGAAGTTTTAAAATATTTTTAAAATAATATAAAAATAATATAAAACAAAGGAGCATTTTCTGTTTCTCCCTGCTTCCCTCCTTTTCTTGTATGTTTACGTTGTTTATGCTCCCACATTTTTTTTAAAAAAGCCTTTTGTGTTATGTTTGAGATTTTTCTGTAAATCCCTTACCCCCAAATATTGGAGGAAAACCTTCCTTTTATCAATGTGTCCCCCATATTGAGAATTAGGTATATTGATGAAGAGATAGAGATTAGATAACACGCAAAAAACATTTAAAAGCTGCTCAACCTCAGCACTCCTATTTGAAAGCACGGGCTCCACACGCCATCAACACCACATTCCTCGTTCAGGCAGCAACACAGGAAAACAGTAAACTGCTCTGCATCAAGGTGTATTGCCAGGAGGCAATCATTCTTTTCCTCTGTCTGATATGGAGAACTATGAACAGATGTTTGTGAAAGAAAATAGATTTATTTAAGTAGTCTAGAGTAGTATTCAGAAGGAAATAACATCTAAAGAAGAGTTAGTATAAGAGAAATGATATGCTTACATCCCTTCTGTTGCCTGGAACACCAAAGAATGACAGCAGATGTGATTTTTTTTCCCATGGTCAAACTATATAGCACTGCCTCCCAATACCAGCCCAGGCTGGGTTCAAATCTCCAAGCTGTTCCTGAAGCTTTTATGCATTTAACTGCAGGGATCATCATATTGGCCTTGGTAAGAATGAAAGATTTCAGACTCTCCCAGGCTACCTAATCAGAAGAGGCAAGCATCCAATAAGGATGTCATTCTTCTACTTCTCTGCAGGGAGGAACACAGTTTACACAGAAACACAGAAAGAAAATGTTATTTCCTGGCCAGAAAAAGCTGTGTGCTGTGGAGAAGGGGTTGAAAATGGGAAATGTTGCACACCACCTAACTTCTCCATATTACAGTTGCCTTCTGCAAATGCCACTACATAAGGCCTGCCTTAAAAAAATTTCCCCCAGGGCTTGTCTCCAGTGGGAGATATATTGCATCTGCAGTATTCTCATGGTCCACTAACATACTAACCAGATTTTTTTTTAAAAAGTGGTATGATTATCTTGGCAGGATTGATTCTTACCAATTCCATGCTTCTTTTAATCACTTCACTGCTTTTGAAGTGCCTACAGACCAAGCATTTATAATCTGTTCTAACGTTCTGTAGTTCCCCAGGTTCTACCCCCATCCCCATTTAAAAATGGAACACCATGTGCCTATCTCCAGTCTTGTGACACCTCACCAGTTCTTTATGAGTAAGCATCCTGCACAGTATATACTCTGTGAAAACAATAATTAAACAGAAAGATCTCATGAATGAATGGATGGATGGATGGGTTGGAACTATGAATTGAAGCAGGTCTCAAAACAAATTTCTACCCCCTTCACCCTTTTCTTGGAGACTCTTGCACAAGATAAAAACTGTCCCTGAGGGCCAAGAGATGGTTAAAAACACAATGGTATGTGGCACTGTGTGAGAGTGGATTGCAGTTTGAAGATAATTTGGTAGCGATCACCTTGCATCCTCTTTCATGAGTAGTTCTACAAACTGAGCAAGTACTTGCATGAAAAATGGCTTTTGCTGACCTCTTGCTGCAGTCTGCCCACCTTTCATTCTATTCCCAAGGATTGTTCAGTTTTGTATTTCATTCATGGACTGGATTAACATGTTATTGGATATTCTGATAGTGTAACTATGCTTCTCCTGGATTTTTCTGATGCAGCATATGATGAAAACTGCTGTAGGTCCCCATTGTGGAGAAAGGCATTATGTAAATAAAGCAAATTAATAAATATAGATGAAGATGGGGGAGGTATAAAATATAAGTTATTTAGTGGGTCTGAAGGAGAGAAGGATGCAGGGAAAGGTGAGATTATGGGGGCTGCCAGGAGGAGGGAAAGAGGAAATGGTTTGGTGAAAGGGATATAGAGAAAAGTAAAGTACACCCCCCCCCCCCACACACACACAAGGCCTTGCAGATTCTTCAACATGCAACTGTTCCTTGCTCATCCTGAACCACATAACTGTGCCATAGGGGAGAGGCTGCCAGGGTGGGGAGGTGAAGATGGGGGCAGACAAAAGTGGGTGGGAAGGAGGGAAGGAAGCAAGAAAAGAGGAGAAGCTATGGGGGCAGAAAAGGGAAAGAGGACATGATGGAGGACAGGCAAATAAGATGCCTCCTGCAAGTCCTTGCAGGTCCCCACTTGTACTTACATATTTAATATATTTGTATGCCTCTTTTCTTCCTGATGGAGCACCAAAGTGGCTAACAATGAACAGAGGAAAAAATACAATAAACAAAAAAGTAAGGGAATGTTTCCAATTGCCAAGCAGGTCTTCATTCTCTCTAGCTGATCTTCTGCCCTGTTCTCGGGCCTGACCCTCAGGCTAATAACCAAAGTACAAGAGCCCTTGCACTTCTGGGAATACCTAGACTTCAAATACATGTGTGCAGAAAGAGCAAACTCAGTGAGTTGTTACTCAGCTGCTCCTAACTGGCAGGATCTTCCCCAGTTACTTCCCTTCCAGGAATGTATGAATTTGTGGGTTGATTGCAGAGTATGAGCAGAAGTGGTAGTTATTCTACAATTAATGTAAAACTGCAGTTTTAGAATGACTATTGAGGTCATCTTGGAATAGTGTGCAGAATTTGTTGCAGGCATCCTATAACTAAGATTCTCACTGCCTACCAGCTCCTCAGCCTTTGTATTTCTGGGGAAAACACACTGCCCTTCATGCAGTATCCATGTGGAATGAAATGGTGGCCACATTGTAAGCCCAAGTTTCTAGGCATTATGCTTTGCAACGCCTTGGAAATATCATGGCAATGCTACTTTATTGCATGACCAGCTGGTTAGATTGGAGTCTCCATGATGAAAGTCTTCGAATGATTAGAATGAATGGGTTACCTTTCATCTGCTCAAGACAAAAATTAGCCCATATCAATAAATACAGTCCAGTAACATGAGCTGGGCTAAAATGGAATTTTTCATACCGTAGGCTTTTACTCATTGGATTGAAGCAGTATCCCAAAAGAACTGGACTCAATGGAAGAATAACATATTCCTTAGACATTACATGCTTGATTTGTCTCTGGCCCTGCACTCTCAAGTATGGTTATCTTCCCTAAATTTTGCCTTTCTTCAGTTTCCACAGAAATAAGTCTTTTAACATTTGGAGGAAAGATTAATTCACAGAACTCAGAAGTTGGAATCACTTATCTCGATATATGCATACCTGTTGGCATACAAACTTTTCTGGTACATACATTTGAAATTCCTGTTACTTCATTTCCGTGAGGGAAATAATATAAAAGCTAGGTGTTTCCATGCCCAATCATGCAAAAGCCCTGATTATGTATATTCTCTTCCCTCAAAAATGGTGTCACATTGCTTAAATGTAAGAAATAGAGATGCTTTAGGCTGATCCTGCACTGGGTAGGGGGTTGGACTAGATGGTCTGTATTTCCTCTTCCAACTCTATGATCCTATGATTCTATGAAATAAGATAGTGTTAAAGATCTTTCAAAAATATGTTATTAATTCCTGTTTTTCACAGTTCTTTTTCATTTCTCAATTGCTCATGTATGCATTTAGGACTGATGAATTTACATACTAAATGAATTTACTAAACCAGTACTAAACCTTAATTTAAAATGTCAGCATTTAGTTTACTCGAGTATTGTGCTTGTGTTGTAGAAAAGCATTGTTTGGCATTGACTGAAATGTGTGGAAATGTTATTTTTGCAGATATTATCATTGTTTAAAATTCTTTACTATCTTTAACTACAGTTTCAAAAACTACATGTCTACTGAAACAAGGGAAATAGTAAAATTGCAGAAATAATTGTTTCCTCTATATGGTCTGCTCACATAATGTGAAAATTATTTTAAAAGCCCTTTCAGATATACTAGAATTGTTCTGTTTCTATTTCTATCTGTACATTGGCTATCAATAAGAATGAAAATTAGTTAAAATTGCAGGATGGCTGAGTTCTTAAAAGCCAAGAGAAGACTGATGAGACCAACTCTAGTTTAAGAGTGAATTCAAATGCTTTGTACATGGTAAAATCTAGTCAAAGTATTGAACCAAGTGAGTCAGGTATAACCCTGACTCTAGTAGGGATCTACAGGTTTGAGGTATTCCATACAAGAAAAAAAAAGGCAATTTTCCTAGAATGCTTGGAGGACCTGGAGTAGCAGGGAGCTTGCCTCAGGAGTAGACATGGGCATGAACTGCATTACGAACCAAAAAAACCCACGAACTGCCTGATTGTCTGTTTGTGAACTGGCAGTTTGTGAGCGTCCATGGCCAATGAACCAGCATTAGTTGAAAGCCTGGTTCATTGTGTTCGCCCGCGGTTCGTGAAGCCAGACAGTCAGGCACCATCAATCAATTCCCTTGGAAAAGGAGATGGGGGAATGCCTGAACTCTGTCGGCACTCCTTCTGTCGCCCTGGAAACCCAAATGGAAGCCTAGCTTATCTTGATCAGCAGGTCTTCCTTCCAACCATGGAGCTGCAAATTGGTTACAATTGGTTACATGGGAGAAGACACCTGGGGGGAGGGAGGGGGAAGGGGGGTGTTCTGTAGCCATAGGCACTCCAATCTCATCCCTGCAAACCCTGATAGGCCGTTCTGACAGCCAACCCCTTGTACACTGGGCCAACGTCAACTGGTGGCTCTAATTGTGTCGAATGGGAGTTTCCTAGGGGCCTCAGATTGGAGAGGGTATAACTCCAGGATCACTATTGCAATCTTGACCAAACTTGGATGCTGGCTGGAGGAGAGTCTGCTAAACACTCCCTAGGAATATGGGCTCTCTAAATCCAACAGGGGCCATTCTGACGCCCACAAACCACAAACCTCGAACCGGTTCGACAATGGGAAAAATTCATTGTGGTTCGCTGGTTTGGGTTCATCATTGGCACCGAACCACGAACTGCTGGTTCATTAAATATTTTTGGTTCATGCCCATGTCTACTCAGGAGGACTCCATTTGCTTATAAACTTATACATTAATATCTCAGGAACTCTTGGTAAAAAAGAGGATGTACAACACACCAAGGCAGAGCAGAGCTGCAGGTCCCTCTGATTTCAAGAGACTGGCTTGGTCAAAGTCAGAAGAGACTGTGAGACCCCCCACCCCCAGTCTGCTTAGGCTCAACAGGCCTGAACTGTTTCATGCTAATTATTGTTTTATGCACTTTATCGATATATATATACTGTGTTTTATGTATAAAAATAAGAAAGAAGAGGTTTGAAGTTGCCTATATTTTATTAATATAGAATCACAGGGTGGGATCACACTGTCCAAAGACTTGTGCTTTCTTAACTTTTATTGAAGAAGGATTTCTTTCGAGACCTCTTTGAGGATGAATTAAGTGGAAGTTACAAAGGCAGACATGGGCTGCCCTTTTTAAAACAATCACTTCTGCATCAAAACCCTGCATGAAAGTTTAAACATAAGAAAGTCCCATGAACATTCTCTTATGAGAGGACTGTCGGTACTATATCAAAAACAAAAACAACCTAAGTTGATACTACCTTAAGGTACTTTTCATACTCATACTTTAAAGTATTTCCATATCTGTTTCACATCCCATGTTTGCAGAGGTTTCACACTTGCAAGCTAGTCATGGGATGCAGTGCTGCTCTTTGTCTGCATTATCCTAGATTTTTCCCCTGTGGACATACTCCGATTTTATTTTGAAGCCGCTTCCAACTCGCGGCTGGACTGATTAATGCCAGTGTGAATACTTTAGTCCCTTTTTTCCTTCTCTCCTTTCCCTCTGCTTTTCCTTGGGAGCTGATTGGTCTGTGTGGATCTAACCACACCCACACCCCACAGCTCCTTGACTACTTTTTCTGCCATTTTTTTTGTTTTCTGAAGAACAGTAAGGTTACTGTGTTGCAACATTAAATGCTAATATTGTACTATTTAACAACAGACAATTGGTGGTTGAGGGCTGAGCGGGTGGGAGCAAGGCTGGGCTGTGATACTGCGGTTGCAGCTCCAGCCTGCCTCCGTTGCTCAGTTGTTGGAGGAGTAGGCAGAGCAGCAGATCAGTGGTGAGGAAATGGCGGCATCAGGCTTTCCCAGTGCTTGCTGCTGAGCTTCCCCACTGCTATGTCGATCTTGCCACTGTCACCCCATCCACAGAGCACTACAGTTGCAGGCTGAGTTGTGGACAGACGGTGCTCGGTGGAGCAGTGGCTGAGTGGGCAGGAGTGAGGCATCTCATACAGGTGCACGGTGGCTGGGCTGTGATACCAGGGCTGCGACTCCAGCCTACTTCCTTTTCTTAGATTGGGAGGGCTGAAGAGCAGGAGAGCACCCAACCCAGCTGAGCCATGACTCGGCCCACATCTCAGCTGAGTCGGGGCTGGCCGTATGTCTCTCCCCCCTCTCTGTGGAGCAGGGGGCAGTCAAGGGGGCTGGAGAGTGGAAGTGTCCCCGCCTGCTACTTCCCCCCTTACAAAGGGACTTCTACAAAGAGAAGTCTTGCCTTACCACTGGGAGCAGTGGGGCGGGGGTGGGTGGTTGACATAAGGGTGGGTATGGGGGGTTGTCAGTCAGAAGATGTAGTAACGTTGAAACATTACCACGCATATTCAAAGTTTTTTTTTTTTTTAAAAAAACAGTGACATTCACTGCAAAGCCCTGAAAGCCCAAAACTGAACCAAGGCTTCCAAGCGGGTCTGAAAGGAATCACAAGATGTGAAATCAAAACTGCTGGGAACAGTGTGAAGTGATTGGGTGCCAAGCCAAAGCCATTGTGATCACTGTGACTGCTCAGAAATAGCACTTTAAAATGTAAGTGCGAAAGGGGCCTAAGACTCCTAAACTGAGGTATACCCTTCTAAATCTATTGATTTACATTGCTATCCTAAGTAGGTCTACTTAGGAACCTATTCAAGTCTATTTAATGAGGTTTACTCCCAGGAAAGTGTTCTTAGGATTGTACTGATAGCCCTGTAACCGTGCAGTCCTATGCAGAGTTAATCCAATGTAAATCCATTGGTTTAGACTGGTATAACTGCATAGGATTTCACTGTAAGTATATTCATTCACTCCACAAGGGCAGAGAAAATGTTCCCCATTTAATTTCTTTTTAATATTATTTTTTTCTCAGTAGTTTTGGTTCTGTTTTTCACCAATTTTCTTTCTATCGTGTATATATGTTCTATGATTTGTTTGTTTGTTAAAGATTTGAGATTTGCACAAATGTTAAACATATAATGCATATTGCTATTTTATTGATCCTCACATAATCCTGAAAAATACCTTTTAGGTAAGAAAACCAGTGAAAGAAATCACCATATATCTTGCCAAAATAAAGAATCAGGGTTCAGTTTGCACAAGAGACAAATAAAATAACATAAGACATTGTGAAGGTCAAACAGCAGTGAATAGAAATTCTTATATTCTAATTGGCTAACATCAACTGGAGCAAAGAGTATTTCACCCCTAACCCCACAAAAACTTGCTTTTTCATTCTGGGTTTGTTTGTTTGTTTGCATGAACAGCAATCAGAAGCTCAGAAACTATCTGAATGACTAAGTGATCCTGGAAGACTTTTGTTGAAATCTTACATCTGCCACAAATTCATTAGCAAGCCACTCTCAGCCTCCTCTCCATTGGCAATATAGAAATAATAACACTCATCTATCTTTAAGAAGGCATGAATGATTACCACAACATGAATGTGAAGCATTTATAGCACTACAAGTGTTTTAAGAATGCAACATGAATCTCAGGGCTTAAGCATACCCTGCACTTTCTATTGTAAGTCAAGCATAAGCAGACTACACATCTACTACTGTTCATTATCAGATCTGTGTGGATTAGCATAGACAAATCCATGTTGGAAACTGGAATTGAATTGAAACACCAAGACCATGAAATTCAGTAGATGGTAGTTGACTGGCGCATGTTCACCAGCTAGGCTTGCATGGATTACATATATTTCTTGGTCATCATGGGAATGCCATTCATCATTAAATTCAGCTACATTAAAACTGTATGTAGTGCTTTTCAACCTGCATAGTTGGCCTCATTCATGCTTAGGCATACACAGGACTTACTGGTCTGAATTTCTATTCCTAGACATCAGTGGGGGAACACAAAGCAGTATTTGAAATCCAGACTTGAAGACTTGATACACATACCTGACTTTCCCTTTTTCTTGAATGCTCAAAGGTATATCTTGTGCTTGAATTGAGATTAGAGGTATGCATGAACCGCAATGCAAACCAAAAAAACGCATGAACCTGGCCAGTTCGTGGTTTGTTAACACATGGTTTGTGCGAATGCATGTTAATGAACCCCCATGACTTTTTTGGCCCAGTTTATGCAATTCATGAGCAGTTTGTGATCCCAGACAGGCTGGCGCTGTTGAGGGGCGTGTGAAACTGACAGCCCCATTACCCTGCTGCCAGCGAGCAGCAGGAGAATGGGGCTGTCAGTTTCACACATCCTGTGCCACCTTCAGCCCATCAGCTGAACACAGTGCGAGGTGAGTGAAATTGACAGCCCTGTTCTCTTGACCCCTGAGTGGCAGGAGAACAGGAGCTGTCAGTTTGACAGACCCCGTGCCAGCCTCTGCCCATGGGCTGAACCCCTCGCAGGCTATGTCAAACTGACAGCTGTCGTTCTCCTCCTGCTCAGGCGGCAGAACAGTACTGTCAGTTTCACTCACCCTGGCCAGGTTCAGCCAGTGCGGGGTGAGTGAAACTGACAGCCCTGTTCTGCCACCCAGGTGGGAGGAGAATGACAGCTGTCAGTTTGACAGACCCTGTGCCGGGTTCAGCCCATGGGCTGAGGCCAGCATGGGGTCTGTCAAACTGACAGCTCCTGTTCTGCCACTCAGGGCAACAGGAGAAGGGGGCTGTCAGTTTCAAACACTTCACACCGGCTTCAGAAGCTGGAGCCAGGTGTTTGAATATTACAGACTATGAACCACAAACTGATTCGTGAACTGGTAAAAGTTCATGGAAGTTCGTGGTTCCTGGTTCATGGAATAGCAACAAACTATGAATCAAGTGGTTCTTTTTTTCCAGTTTGTGCTCATGTTTAATTGAAATTCAAGGATAGAATCACTCATTGCTGTGTAGCAAAGAATCTTATTGTAAATTAATGTATATTTACTTAATTTCTACCCTGGCTTTCTTCCCCATGGGGACCCAAAGTGGCTTACATCGTTTTCTTCTCCACCAATTTATCCTCACAACAATCCTGTGAGGCAGGCTATGCAGAGGCTGTGTGACTGGCCCAAGGTTACCAGCAGTCTTCTGTGGGCCAAGCTACACATGACAAGTGACACAGCTTGTCAGCTTCCCTCAAGTATTGATGAGAAATGTAGGCATCCTATCCTTGCAGTTTGGCTCTCCAACTGCTGTCCGATGGACTTTTCAACTGTCACTTGTCCAACATTCCTCCAAGCTGCCTACATTTCCCATCAAAACTTGAGGGAAGCTGACAAGTGTCCAACCTGTGTCACTCGTCAAGTGTAGTTTGGCCTTAGTCAGAATGAGGTTTTGAACCTGTCTTTCCCAGATCTTAGTCCTGCATTCTAACCACTAAAACACACTGGCTCTCTTGAACAATTACATAATATTTCATAGTTGTGCTGTGAAGCACATGGACATTTATGAAATCACAATGCAAAAGAAAATGAGTACTGATTATTGTTTCAGTAGTTACAAATATAAACTGCTGTGCACGGGTAAAATCTAAAGTGCAAAAACTCCATCTGCAAAGCAGTCTGAACATAGTCTAGATATCAAAAACAGAAGAGATGGAGAAATCTTGTGCACCAGCAGGCACTCCTTCAATAAGAGCAGGGGACAATTCTATAATCAACTAGAGCTGCAATCTCCATACCTAAATATAGGCAGAAACCTGAGATGACAGCAAAGACTGTTTTCTAGATATTGTCTGTTTCAAAAAGGAAAGAAAAATATTGCTTCACTTACATCTGAACTGGCTAAAAGGCCAAATGAACAAATTTTAATTGCACTGTGATTTATTCAAGAAATGATGAGTAGGAAATAATTGCAAGAAAATGTTTATTTGGAACTTCTGAAGAAGAAAAAAAGTTGAGAGTTGATCATAAAAGAAAGTAGGCTCTGGAGATACCAGAAGCACTTCTCTTAATTACAGACAATCCTGAACTACAGCATTTACTTATTTTCCAGGGCATTTGGCATTTTCAAACTCCACAGGAAGAACCTGATATGAGGAAGTAGGAATTTGCTTGTTCCAACCATCTAATTGCTTTCCCAAGTGTTGATAGATTCACCCAGAACGCAATTCACCATTTGTAGTCCCTTAACCTCGGAGAAAGGGGAGCATTTATTTCCACCCATAAAGGCAGAACTGCAATTTTATATTGCATTTTGCCTTAATTCTAAAGGAAATGGGATCTTTAAGTAAGGCAATAATGTTTATTGAGAGTGTTGCTAGGTTTACTATAAAGGCTATATAATGGGGAATTCAATATACTTATACACAATGCTGTCTGAAATTTTTCCCTTTTTTGTTCATCAGTCGGAATTTTAAGACATTATTGATGTTCAGTTTTATTAACCATCCTGGATAGTTGCAGTTGATAGGTTGTGCAGTAAGGTGCAGCAAGCTAACAATTCATTCCTGAGAGTCAAGTTCCTACAATAACTGCATATTTTATTCAGTAAGAGAAAAACCATTTCTTTCATGAATATTTTTAAAGAAACAAGAAAGTAAAGAAGTAAAAATCATTACTTTTTTAAGGCCAGCTGACTTGGTATGAAAACCGTTTTAAACCTTGGCTTGGCTTGGATCTAGCAATGCATAAGCAAATGGATGTAGCACAATTCCACTTATACTAGATCTTGGAAACACCTATCACTTTCTTCCCTAATGTTATAGTGCCCAGAAACTGATTGCACAAGATCTTGCACAAGTGGAAATACAACTGGGCAGAGTAAGTTTGACAGCCTAAGCAGCTACCACAATCTTTTTTCTTGTGTTTCCACTGCGCAAGAGCTCTAGCACAAGTAGAAATTCTGCACTGGATCTAACCCACTATATGGAATTTGAAGGGCATTAGTTACAAATAAATCACAGGTCTCCTTTAGCATTACTCTTGTACATTTCAAGCCAATAATCAGTACTTTTTAAAATATATGTGAGGGACATTGCAGATTGTGAGATACATCTGGAGCTTACATATCTCCCCACAGGGAAGAAGTACAATTTTCCAGTTCAGGTATTTACGCATGAGCAATGGAAACACATCACTTCACACGTCATGAAGTATGCAGGTTTGCTATGGGTCTCTACTCTAGGTAAAATGTAACACAATCATATGAATTGTGTGTCATGTCTGCATACCATTTATCCATGCCATTCATATGTTCTCTGTTCCCTGTATTGATCTGATCATAATGTCCTGTCTGCATACCATTTATCCATGATTAAGCTCATATTGTGTATCTGTATGCTCTCTTATTATGCTCATGTACTGTGACCATTAGATTCATGCCATCTTGAGCTTGCCTAAAACTGAAAGTACTAATGTTGAGACTGTTATCTCTGAAGCCTGCTTCCTGACCTTGTACTAAAGTAACTCTTCGCAAGAGACAAAGGGAGTAGAATTCCTTGTAATCTTCTGGCTTTCTTTGGCAAGACAAAGCTATTGTGTTTCTCATGAGAACTGGGACTTTCATGCCTTTTGCTAACTGCCTCAGGGCAGGGGGGAATCCCAATCGATATATCAAAGTGCCTTAGCCAGTATTCTCATTCCTGCCAATTCCTATGCATCTTTGAAGGACTTGTGAACTTAATGGATCTCTATAATAAAACCTTTTCAACCAAGACCCTGGAGTACTTGCTGTGAGGGGTGTAGGTATCTATCTGTCATGGACTGCCAATCCTAGAACTGACTTGTGGCTTCTCCTCAGTTCCTCTGTATATGGTGTTCAATTAGGATCAGAACATCTATATACATGGAGAAGGGTCTGAAACAACCACATGGGATACTATTTGTGGAAACTCACCTGTTCCCTGGGATACATCTGGGGTCCCCCCCAACAGGCTCGATGATGTCCCCCTGTGATTGTTTCACACTGGAGAAATGGCACAGAGAAGGAAGTCTGAAGACCTTCTCCATGTATGCAGTGGTTCTAAACATAATCAGGCAGGTATTGAAGATAACTTGCAATTCAAATGTGATTGTGCTATGGGAACTCAGACCCAATCTAGAGGAATTAGCCGTGTTAGTCTGTAGTTGCAAAATATTAAAAAGTCTAGTAGCATTTTTAAGACTAACCAATTTTATTGAGGCATAAGCTTTCAAGAACCACAGCTCTCTTTGTCAGATGCAGACCCAATCTATTTGCTGTGCCACACTTCAGGTCTCCTCCTTGTTGCCCATTTCCCTTTTAAATTATCCCTTCAGAATGTAATAGCAAGAGCTTACTCATTTAATGCATTCTGGGGCATATTTGCTCCCAGTGTAAGCTGATTTTCCCCTTTGACAGAATGGGCTTTTAAATGAAAGGTTTACTAAATGCAGCACCCAGAATGGAAGAGAAAGGGTTAAAATACTTCCTGAAGGGAGAATGATTGACAAGCTTCTCCCCTCTCTCTGTGACTGGCCAGTGAGAAGGTAACAATTGGTGCTAACAGAATTCTTAGAGTTGTTGTAGTTTGGAGTCTGACAAGGAGGGTCAATCTAGTAATCCTCTATAGGAGGAAAAAAAGAAAGATTTGCCCAAACTGGGACAGCTTAAGGTTTCTGGAAAATTTTTAATTAACGAACAAAATTGTGAAAGCCAGCACTAATTTAAACAGACAAGTTAGAACTGGGTATGTGTTGTTGGCAGAGGAAGTGGGTAGTGAAAGGAGACTCCCCTTCAGCCAAGTGATTAGGGTTACATGTTTTGGAGAAGAATAATTCTTGCCCATTGTATAAAAAGGGGAGGAGGTGTTGGCTCTGAGGAGGACCCTAGGTCTGGGGTAAAGGGGAAAGAGTGTTATATTGAAGTCAGAACATCTAAGCTGTAATGTGAAAATTATGAAGAAAACTTGTTATTATAACCTAAGTCTGAAACCTCTCACTGTAAAGATCTGTAACTACTGAAACTAAGCTTTAAGAAGATTATGGTGCCTAATGTTTGTTAAGTATTCTGTTGTAAAATAAAAATTAACCTCAGCTTTATGTTCCCTGCCTACCTATATACCAACTCTGCCTGTTTAATAAACCTGCTGTTTCCTTTTGAACTTTACTCAGCTTCTAGTGCCTTTTCATTTAAAGAAGACATGGGCTCTTGCTCCCCTACCAAATATTTAGATTGGGATATAAGCCATAAATAAATTTATTGTAAAGTGTGGGACAAAAGGAACTTAAGATTATACCCGGAGACATGCTACCAGAGGCTGCCCAGCCATAGCAATCAATCTTGCCCATTTTGGAGGGAAAATCTGGGGGAGTGAGTGGGGCTTCTGTCATACCCCACCCCCATCAACAACATTGTAATATGTGTTTGGTGGACCAGGTATAGCTATAATAGATTTTGAGTGAAAAGGAGGATAGACAAGGTTGGATGAAAAGCCATTTTTGTGTGGGAAGAAAAAGTACTTGCAAATAAAGAAATTCTTTCTAATATGCTCTCATTATGTCACATGCTGCTAAATTCCTGGGGGTTCCCAGATGACATTTCAGTACACTCCACGAGGCTGCACTAGGAAAAAAGAAGCAATAAAACATTGCTTCACACCTATGATAGTAGGATGTTATCATTAAAACTGTAGCTAAGGAGTTAGAACTCTGAGCCACAGGAAATTGGAGAGCAGGTATGTCGCCCAAATCAGTACTTGTGTCAAGTCAAGCACATTAAAAGCATCCCCTACATATGAAGAAATAAAACATGAGTCCCAGGGCAAAAGGGATTGTATAAACAGTTCCCTTTTGGAGGGAAAATCTGGCCTTCCAGTACCTTTCCCTGGGAAGAGAAGATGGAATGGAGACAAATATTTAACCAGCAAATAACTTCTACCCTATAGAAGATACAGAATACAAAGAGGAACAGCAGGATGGTAATAGTATGAGAGAGGGAGATAGAAGTATTCAATGGCAGTAAGGGTCTTTTCTGGATCCCTGATTAGTTTTCCAGAGATGTTTACATTGCAGAAGTGATTCAGAGTGGAAAGCTGATTATCCTGCAAATTAGGGTCATTATTTCTGGCTAGAGTGTGAGGAGTTTTAGAGAATCTAACAGAAGTGCCTTAGTTAATGTGCCCCTGGATCTTTCAGGCTGCCAGGCCATTTCTTTGTAAGTGCCTAAAGAGGTTAATTTCAAGTTTAGCCATGTTGGTCTGCAGTAGAAAAGCATGAGCTGAGTCCAGTGGCACCTTAGAGACCAACAAGATTTTTAGGGTATAAACTTTTGAGAGTCAAAGCTTCCTTCAAATGCCTGAAGAAAGGAGCTTCTGAATACGGATGTTTTGACTCTTGAACGCTTACACCTGAAAATCTTATTGGTCTCCAAGGTGCCACTGAACTCAAATCCTCCAGGAGAGGATCTGATTTGATATCAAGCTTGCTATGGATTCACCCATGCCACTAACTTCTGAAGGTGAGGAGACCTTTTGAGGCCAAGAGATGTGGGGCAGCAACGAATAGGAAGCATTTTTACAGAGGGCAGGTTGTTAGAACAAGAATAGCAGATATTGGGTAGAGATGATGACTGAAAGAATTATATCCTGTTTTGAGAAGATGTGAAAATAGCATTGGGACTCCTGATGACTCATAGTTAAGGTAGTCAATGGTAGTTGACAGAATATTTGAAAATGGGTCTTCTGCAGTTCTGTAGCAGTTGGTCTCTGTTAACCTAACTCTTAAAATGCCTCTGTCCAACTTGTTAAGGCAATATGTTAGGCAATATGACAATGAAGCCTATTTATAGGACATTCTAATAGGTAAACTGGAAGACTGCAGACTGGACTATAGGACAGTTCGGGGGATAGGGAACTGGTTAGAGGACTGCACCCAAAGAGTAGTGGTCAATGGCATTTCATCAAATTGGAGGGAGGTGTCCAGTGGGGTGCCACAGGGCTTGGTTTTGGGCCGCAGGGCTTGGTTTTATCAATGATCTGGATGAAGGGGTAAACGGGCTACTCATAAAATTTGCTGATGATACCAAATTGGGAGGAATGGCAAACACCCAAGAAGATAGAGTTAAAATTCAACAAGACCTCAATACTCTGGATAAGTGGGTGGTTGTGAACAGGATGCAATTCAACATGGATAAGTGCACAGTATTACATCTGGGCCACAAAAATGAAGCACAAATACAGGATGGGGGATACACTTCTGGGTAGTAGTGTATGTGAAAGAGAGCTTGGGGTAAGAGTGGACTGTAAACTAATATGAGCAGTCAGTGTGATGCAGTGGTAAAAAAGGCAAACCCAGTCTTGGGTTGTATCAAAAGGGTCATTGCATTGAAATTGCAGGAGGTCATAGTACCTCTTTATACTGCCTTGGTTAGGCCACACCTGGAGTATTATATGCAGTTCTGGAGGCCTCACTTCAAAAAGGGTGTGGACAAAATTGAGAAGGTGCAGAAGAGAGAGACAAGAATGATCAGGGGTCTGGAGCCTGAGCCCTAGGATGAAAGGCTGAGGGCCTTGGGAATGTTTAGTTTGGAGAAAAGGAGATTGAGGGGGGACATGATTGCTCTCTTAAAATATTTGAAAGGCTGTCATTTGGAGGAGGGCAAGGAGCTGTTCCAGTTGGCAGCAGAGGGTAGGACCCGAAGCAATGGGCTGAAATTACATGCAGAAAGGTACCAGCTGGATATTAGGAACAACTTTTTCATGGTCAGAGTAGTTCAAAGGTAGAACCAGCTGCTTAGGGAGGTGGTGAGCTCCCCTTCATTGGTAGTTTTCAAGAGGCTTGATGAATATTTGTCAGAGATGTTTTAGGCTCATCATGCATTGGGCAGAGGGTTGGACTAGAAGGTCTGTGATTCTGTGTGATTCTATAGTTGCTTCTGCAGTTTATTCACAGAATTGTAGAACAGAGCTTAATAGCATAGGCATTATGTCAGCTAGGGATGCATTGAACATTGTTTGATACAATGCCAAATTTAAAAAAGAATGACTTCTAACTAGGCATGGGTACGAACCAAAAAAATTTATTGAACCAGCGGATCGTGGTTCGGTGCGGACCATGATCCTGAATTCCCAAACAGCAACAACCATCTCCCGTCCCCGAACTGAACCCGGATCGTGGATCGTGGAAAATGCAGCAGGGCACACCGCTGTTCCCAGCTCATGGCTATTTATAAGCATGGGTCCCATTCAGCAACACAGGAGGTCTGTGTTTGGCCGTCAGAGCTGCCTATCAGAGTTTGCAGGGATGAGATTGGAGTGCCCATGGCTACAGAACACCCCCTTCCCCCTCCCTCCCCTGGGTGTCTTCTCCCAACTTGTAACTGTTTTGCAGCTCCGTGGTTGGAAGGAAGCCCTGCTGATCAAGGAAAGCTGGGCTTCCATTTGGGTTTCCAGGGTGACAGAAGGAGGGCAGACAGAGCTCAGGCATTCCCCTGGCTCCGTTGCCAGGGGAATCGATTGCTGGCGCCTGAGTGTCTGGATTCCCGAACCAAGCCCGAACGCCACGATCGAGGCCTCTCCTGACCTCTGGATCGTTGGCCATGGATGATCATGATCCGCCGGGTCACAATCACATGATCGCCATTTTCGTGGGGTTTTGATGCTCGTAATGTGGTTCATGCCCATCTCTACTTCTAACTCCCTCAAAAGTAGGCACATTAAAACCCACAAGAATCAAAGAAATTAAGTATGCCTGTGTTGCATTGTTCCCACTTTGCTAGATCTCCGTGGACATCAATCTAGTTACAATTAATGTACAGGTTCAAAGCAGCCCTGCCCTTCAGAATCAGGACCAGTCTTCATGACCAGCCAAATACACTAAGAATCTGGACAAAGTATGACTCTTAACATATGGGGAAATGGTCATGTGAACATATGCTTAACTTGCAAGTTAACTCAGAACCATAAATTGGTTGGGTAACTGATCTTTCAGCTTAGCTCAAATTCAATGAAACACTGGGTGGAAAACACACAAACAAGAATATGCCCCAAACTCTTTCTATAAAGGAATGTTTGTTAAATCACTGAAATATCATGTAGTATGAAAACTCATCTCAGTCCGGTAAGGGGTGGGTGGGGTGGGGATGGGAATGAACTTGCCTTAGCTTGATATGATTTATCATAGAGAACTGGAAAAAATTCTGAGAAGAGAATCAGTGGACAAACAGGCAAATAAAATCATAGCACACAACAAGGGTGAATAGGTTTCAGCTGGAAGTCCCAGTTCAGCTGGAGAAAATAAATCATACTATAATCACATTTTTAAAAAAGGTTGCAAGGTCAGATGTCAAGAAATTGGCAGATAAATACAGAATGCTCTCAGAAAGGGAAGATAGGCAAGAAACTAAGGGATTTCCAATAAAAATGATAATGCCTGGGACTTAAGTCTACAAATAATAAATAAAAAGCTAATCTGGCAATAAATATATTTTGGCACTTACTGAAAACACTACTGGGGCTTTTCCCAAATTCAGAGGAAGAAATGAAGATTACTATGAAAAGCTGGGGAAGCAGAATGTGCAGTATTATCAAAGATGCAATAGAATAGCACTTGGTGTTGGCTGCAGCACAGCCTCACAGACAGTTTCTGTCATAGTTTGCTGCCTTAATAAAAATAGTTTCTGAAAGGACTTTCAACATAATTTGTAGCTATCATTCTTTCAAGGACAGATTTCTTTGCAGTTCATAGCATTCTCTTATTCTTTGTCCAAGCAAAAGCTCATTGAGTTTGGTTATATTCATTTACCATAATCTAGGCAAAGAATCAAGGTGGAAATATGGCAAGTTTGCCAAACACCACCAGAAAGTGCATGGCTGGGAGCATTTTTGGTATTTCAGACACTAAGGAATGAGATCCAGGATCGTAGTGTGTTATTTCCAGTCATATTTCTACCATGGTTTAAATCAGAAAAAAATGTAACCGATTTACAAATCTACTTTCCCTACATCTCATAGCATTGTTGAAAACTGGCAACAAACAGGATCAAGTTAGGCATGTCTAAACATACCTTTTTTCAATTTTGTCACTGCCTCTACACCTGACAAAGAATACAGCACCAGATACCATAAACTGCTGGCTATTATCAGTATCTCAAGGGCTTCAAGATTCTGCAGATGCAGACCCACCTGCTTTGTAGTCTTGCTATAGCAGGAGACTGCCCACCCTGGACTTGCCACTTCTGCTGCTACTCGGTGAAGCACTAGGAGCAAAATGTCATGTCACTTCCAGTGACATCATGGCATTGACATTCATCACGATTCTTCCCCTACCCCATCCCCTTCAAGTTGCCTGCTCATGTAACTGCATGTTCTTGTTTGTTTGGTTGGTTTTTTGTTGCTATTTATTTATTTGTTTGTTTGTTTGTTTGTTTATTTTATCTCAGAACTACTTTCACTGAGCTGCATTCTCCACCTTGCATGCTGGAAGTTGAAGGTGCCACTGACCGTCTATTTCTTTTTAACTGTACAGCATGCCTTCATTTATCTCTGCCATTTAAAAACAAAATTCCTTGACATGTAACATACTTTACCAAAAATATTATACTTGCTTAAAAAAATTCCTGGTCAGCATGAATGCTGATTAATTATTTTAATAAATGCTGTTCTGCCTGCCTATCCCAGTTGGTGAGCCTGAGAATTAAGCCCCCTCTGAAAGCTGGTTTCAGGTTTAACTCACATTATAGCTGTATCTTAAGAAGTAAGCTGTGGCTCACAAAAGCTCATACCCTACACAAATTTTGTTAGCCTTATAGTTGCTACTGGACTCATGCTCCTCCTACTGCTACAGAGACTAACCCAGCCACCCATCTTGACAAAGCTGCCTGAGTGTAACCATCCTCCCCTGGGAACCATAGTTTGCCTGTATCCTTAGTCTGGGACATATCAGCTCTTTTCCAGGTTGTGCATGAGTGCCAGATTTCACTAACATGACTAGTGTCATAAATACCACAAAGTATATGAGATATGTGGGATACTAAGCTCTATGAAAGCTGAGCTTGAGCAAGGTACAATGCCCAACCGGCCAGAAGCAGTGATTTACCCAGAGAACTGACCCTGCCATCTGGAGATCAGTTGTAATACCAGGAGATCTCCAGTTACTACCTGGGAACTGGATGCCCATTATTACAATAAAGCCTGACTGCTATAAAGTCAATGGCCACTTCTCAGCAACGAATGCTACCTTGAATTGCCTTTCCTTTTGGTGCTGCCACATTAGCTACCAACACTGGGCTGGGAAGAATAGGACATGGGGTTGCCACCTCTGGGTTGGGAAATTCCTGGAGACCTAGAGCATGAAGCCCAGGGAGAGCAGAGTTTGGGGAGGAGAGGAACCCAAACAGAGTACAATCCCATAGAAACCCCCACCCGGAAGCTGCCCTTTTCCAGGGGGAACTGAGCGCTGTTGTCTGGATCCGTTTGTGGTGCTGGAGGGGGGGAAGGTTAGTAACCACACTGGCACAGAGCTGTAGCCCCAGACTGGGCCCTCTGGACCCAAGCCACCACAGCAGCCTCCCCCCAGGGGTATCCATGTGTGGTGCGTGCACAAGGCCCCTGCTAGGGGGACAAGGGGGACTGGCCCACCCAGCCTCTGCTCCCATACTTACCCCCCAGGGTCTGTGCATGATTGAAGCACCTGACCCTAGCTGTGGCATTCGCTGCCACCAGGCCTTCCTGTGCTTTGCTGGCTCCAAGGCTTTCGTGGCCCTGCCCCTGGCAGGCTCAAAGCAGCCCTCTCACCATTCCCGCTGATGCCAGTGCTGCAAAGCATCCGCAGCCCGCCTCCTGCAGGCCACTCCTGGAGCCCTGCACAGCCCACAGGCCAGCATCAAGGCTCCTGCATCCTGCCGGCTGCCACCAGGGCCCCACACAGCTCACAGGCTGGTGCTGACTCCTCCTGTGGCTGGCATCAAGGCTTCCCACTTCCCACAGGCCACTGCCAGGCCCTCACAGGGCCCACAGACCACCCTCTGCTTGGCTTGGCATGTCTTTCCATGATGCCACCACAGGCCAAGTGCCAAGGGGCAGGGACCAGCTTCTCAGACCAGGGGCCCGCATTGGATGTGCCTGGGTGTGCCCACCTGGCCTATGGTCACTCCCCACCCTTCCACAACATGGTGGCCACCATGCCGCTTCTCCACTCGCCTTCCCCGCATCGCCCACAACTCAGGCCCCCAGACGAGTCTGGGAGCTGTCATTTAAAATTGTACATTTGATATGGAATACAATTTTATATTTTGTCTATTATATAACTTTCAAAATGTTTAATTATGGTAACTATGTTGTAGATTCCCCTTCTTGGTGAAATATTATTCAGAATTTTAATCTGAATAAACAAATATATTTTTTCCTACTTGAACCATCAGCTTTTCCCCCATGCTTTTTTCTCTCTTGCAGAAATTTGAAAACAAGCATAAATATGATATAGAACTGAAACAACATTGAAAAAAATAGGCAGGTTGACTCACAAAATATTAAATGATGCATAAACTACCAACTAGCAACATACTTGCAGCAACAGATAGTGCAGTAGTACAATTCCTACCAGAGCATCTTTCTGGGTTTTTTTTACGTTTTTTTATTATTTTTTAATATCTAACATAAAAAAACTACAGAAGACTACAAAAGTATAAAGGGGAGGGGGGGGGAAGGGAAGGGAGAACTGGGAAAAGGGAAAATCAACATACAAACAACAAACACTACACTACATGTCTTGTATTCCCTTCATGCTGCAATTTTTCTTAAAAGTTAACTTTCTAATATGCTATCAGATTGGTAGGTCTTATACAATACAGATTATATTAAGGATCAGGACTTCTCCGCCCCCCCCTTGCGTCTCGGTCTCAATTCTCTCTGCGCAGCTGAAGCAGCTGCGCCCGCTCTTTCCTCCCCCCCACTTTCCCCTTCAGACTTCGAACTTTCTTCCTGCTGAAACTCCTGATGGTTAAACAAAAAGTCTGTCAGCTGCGCGTCCGATGTGATCTTGTAAGTTTGATCTTTATATCTGAACCAGATGCCTTCTGGAAACAGCCATTTATATTTTATATCACATTTCCTCAAGAAAGCCGCAAGTCCTTTATACTTGAATCTTCTTTTACGAGCCAAAAATGGAAAATCCTTCAATATTTTAACCTTATTGCCCAAATAATCCAAGTCCACATTATACGAATTGTCTAAGATGGTGTCCCGAGTCGTCTTAGATGAAAAGTCAATAATAATCTCGCGAGGCAGCTGCTGCTTCGTTGCATACTTTGAAGATGTCCGCCGGACTTCCAAAATATCGTTTTTTATCTCTTCTTTAGTTGCCTTTGCGAATGGCACCCATTCGCAAGTCCAGACACCAAATCTTTTAAATTTTCACTTTGCTCTTCTTTTACATTTTGAAGACGCATTACCGTTTGGGCACGGTCCACTTGTAATCCTATTATTTGATTCTCCAAAAGCTTCACTTCCTTACTTGTTGCTTTCATGAGTACTGCGTTCTCGTGCGCAGACTGCTCTGCTCCGGTCGCTGTTTCTTTAATGGCTTTCACCTCGCTCTCCACTGAATCAACCTTTTGCCCCATTTCATTCAGTTTCGCTACAAAGGGCTGCACAGCATCGAAAACTGCTCGTCTCACCAACTCTTCCAAAGTTTCCCCCTTCCCCTGTAACGTCGCCATCACCGATTTACTCATTGCTGGGCTCTGCTTTCTCGTCGACATCTTGGGGGGGGGGGGGAGACGCCAACTAAGTTCCAAAACTCGGTGCAGGGAAAGAAGTCTGCGCCTTTTTAGCTTCAATTCCCACCGATCCTTCGCATACGCTTAAAAATCAGAAGGGATTCGCTTACTTACAGGTCTTCACCTTAAATCTGCTTATTGCCGTTCTCCATGGCCCGGCAGCACACGTGGTGCTGCGCAAGTCTGCCAGCCTCCGTTGGAGCAAGTGGGCAATTTACCCCCTGCATTACTTCCAGGGGGTTCTTCCCGCGGCGCCCCGGATCCAGGCTCCCTCACTGGGAGTCCTGGGGGTTAACCCTCGCGGGTCAACCGCCCGGTCAGGCTGCTCAGACAGTTCCCCCCGGACCTGCGGAGAGGAACGTCCGACATGGCCGGGAAAATGAAACCGATCACCAGAGCATCTTTCTGAACCATTTCCTTACAGCACAGCCCTATGATCTTCATATTGAGTTTAATACAGTAAAGTGACAAGTTTCAATTAAAAATAGGCCTAAAAGACATTTAAACTGGACATATTTTTTTAAAAAAAACCTTGTGTTCTATAAATTTTCAAAAACATTTAAACAACTTTTTTGTTCTCATATCTCAAGTTTCAATAGGGAACCTCAGGGCACTTCTAGGAAGTACATATCAATAAAAATGAACACATAGCACTGAAGTATCATTTCTTCCTCATTTAATATGCAGTTTCCCAGAATTCCTTTTGATTTCTAAAGTACATATTACTGCTTTCCACCTAAAACTGGTATCTTTCCTTGCTGTTATGAAAATGTGCAATTCTTATCTTTATTGATGTGTTCCTCCACTAAGTTAGAGACGTTATACTTTCAGTTTATTTATAGTAATCTAGAATGGCTCCAGGTGGAAGCACAATGTAATCAGTTTTCTGCTACGTGCCATAGAATGACTTATGCTTTCACACCAATATTGTTTGATTATTCTTCTGTTGGCTGGCTCATATGTAGGCTAGCCCAGATTGTCATGTTATTCCATTTTTTTTTCATAAAGGTGAAAAGTTTCTTCTCATTTTGAAAGGATTTCTTCATGCTTTTTATATTTTTATATAGCACATAAATACTCTAACAATTGCATCTTTGGAAGCTGGGCAACATATATTTGGACACTCACATTTATGAGTATTTGAATAATTGAAAAACAGGCAACAGAAAATCCCTATTAAATATCCCACAGCCTTCAAGTAAGGGTCACTGTGTGTGTGTGTGTGTGGGGGGGGGGGTATTTATGAATTTTCTGCATTGTGCAGGAGGTTAGACTAGATGATCCTAGAGGTCCCTTCTAACTCTATGATTCTATGATTCTATAATATAGTTATATTGTCACCCAAAAGAGTTGCCCATCCTTACTGCCTGTCAACAAAGTGGGTGGTTCCTCCTCCTGACCATGTATCAAACCACTGTCTGGACTAGGTGCTCTCTGTGTGGTCATGTTCCACCCTTCATGTATTGAATGGATAAGAGTTTGTGTGAATTTTGCATATAACAGCCCAGTTGTGGATCTCACAGTGTATTCCTAAGCAGAGTTTCTCCAGTCTAAGCTGTCTATGATGTATATGCTGTGGGTGGGGAGGAGGCTCACATATGTGTGCTCTATCAACTACATAGCATCAATTCTCAGTCAAGCAAGTATATGTACTGACTCATTGTAAAATCTTTACTTGTAAAGAAGAGAATATTTCATGGCTTTCAGAGGTGCAAAAGTTAGAATCCAATGATTCCCTATCCGAGATAAGTTACTTTCTACTTGTCAAGGCTTTCTTTGCTTTGGGAAGTTAATAAAGACCTCGTATCTGCACCTGAGAACTTGTAACAATTTCTCAGAAGTCACATGACAGAAAAGGAAAAGAAGAACACAAATAAGAGAAGCTACGTTCCATATTAAGCTCTTATCTGTGACCAGGGAAGTTACATTAAAGTTGGCAGATCTATGAATTTGCCCGAGGAGAGAAAAGCATTTTTGTTAATGTGCACAATCCACATATAACTGTCAACAACAAAAACATCCACTGTAATTTCTGAACCATTTGTTTCGCACGATGTGCTCATCCATTTATCTCAAACTAATTACTTGTCCACAATCAAGCTTATCAAAAGCAATAATCATAATTCATATATCTGCATTGACATGAGTAGTCATAAATTAGGAAGAAACTATTGTTATTAAAAACTGAAAACAAAATATTGAGTCTCTTGATGAAGCATGAAATATGGAAATAAGCAACATTTTTTTAATTTGTATTTTTCATGCATATTCAAATATCACTAAGATGCATGGATAAGGCAACTCAGTTAATGTCGGTATGAATATGAGCTGTGCATTTATAATGTATGGAGTATGGCTCGCTACCGTATGCTCTATAAGTTATATTATTTTATTACTTGTGTCTGAAGCCCAAACTTCATTCTGAAGTGGAAACACTGGGAGAAGGCCTTGTCCTCTATGCCTTGTTGTTGTCCCTCCATAGAAATTGGTTGGTCACTGTGTGAGACAGAATACTGAACTAGATGGACCACTAGTCTGATCCATCAAGGCTGTGCTTTTCTTATATTATTAAGTGTATGTGCAGTAGGGGTGTGCAAAACAAAAGACATGAGCTGGAAATACACCCAGAAACAGCTGTTTCATTTCATTAAAGCAGTTTCCAAAATGGTGAACCTAAACCAGGACACCAAATTATAATGACACTTTCCTACCAAAAAGTTCATGTGTTTCATTTTGATTCTTATTTTGCAGCAGCAGACGCAGCAGGCAGGCAGGGAGACAGACACTGGGATTGTAGAGCAGTGGGGTTTTTTTCATAACAGCATTCACTGATCAGTTTCCAAAGGAAGAAGGACCATACGTAATTAATTAACTCTATTGGTGGGAAGCGGGAAGGTATGCAATGTGCATGAGTGTATTCCCCCCCCCCATTGCTACCTGGGCAATAGAATTGTCTCCCTGCTAATCAGTTCCTTGCAAAGGGAGATCTCACCCTATCAGCTTTGGAAATGTTTGGAAGGGGGAATGTGCAGGCTTTAATCATAGGCTACAATTCTAAAAACAATTCACTGGGAGTAAGCACTTGTCATGATCTAGCTGTGCCAAGAAGGCCTAGCAAGGCCTCAGAAGCCTGTTAGCAGTGACAGTAGGCCTGCCTACGATTCCCAGGAGCCTCTGGGCCGTTTTGGTGCCCTTTTTGGCCAATCAGAACACAGGGGGCTAGTGCTATATAAGTCTGGGAGGGAAAAAGTCTGCATTCTTTCTCCCAGGGAGCAGGCCAGAGGAGGTTTCTGCTAGGGAGAGAGGCCCTCATCCAGGTAGGGTGAGAAGACAGGCCTGGCAGACAGAGGGACAGTGAGTTCAGTCATGCTAGGGGCTTTTGTTTATTTTGCTTTCACCCATCTATTGTTGCTAATGCACCTTGCTTGCTTGTTTGATATTAACTGACCTCCTTGTAAATAAACTCTTTTGTTTGTTGTTACTCTGCTGGGTCCTCACACCTGTTTATTGACCAAGTTACGGAGGTCAGGAGGGTTGGGAGGGTACTCTGAGCCTTCCGAAGGGACCCTAAATCTCAGAGTGGTGGCAGCGTAAGGTGGCTCACCCCACCTGAGGCATGACAGCACTATTGAATAACATGGGACTTTCATCTGAGTAGACCTCTTTAGGATTGCTTTTGCTCCATCCAGCATTCGCCAAAACATTATTTAAAAATAAATTCTCAACTCCAAGCTTAAGTCAAGTTCCCTATGAGCCATTCACCTATTCCACCCTTTCAAAAACAGTCCTGCCTGTACACCACAAAAGGAAAACTTATAGAAAAACATGTCTGTTTAGACTGGGGGGTGAGCAGGGCAGGATTCAGAGAATCGTGCTGTCTGCTTGCCTGTGTACACTTGGGCAATAGAGATTGGTGGCAATTAATGTGAGATCACCCCATTTTCAGCTGAACACTCAGTGTCAAAAAGACACTGCCCTTGTCATGGCAACAAACCTGCAAAGCATAAGGAAACAGCAGCTGTATGTAAGGTAATCGTTTATTGGCACTATGTAAAAAGAAAAAAGTGAATATAAAGCAGGATTGTTTTTAATGCTGCCACCCCACTGCCCTATTGCAGCTAGTTTCTGCCATAGTATGCACCTCCAACACTTGCCTTCTTCAGTGTCCCTTGTTGTCATGTGTGTGCAGTGTAACTGAGGAAAAACTCAGTCAATCAGTGGTTTAGAGGCAAGACTGTATTCTTTGTGATTTTGGTGCTGTTAAGTGCAGAATCAGCTGCCCCCAAAAGCCTGGAAGTCTGCATTGCGAAGAACAGGGCTGAAACTCATGATACCCCAAAAAACTTCACAAATGGTTTAGATCTGAGCCGGCAACAGTCTCTCTCTCCCCCCCCCCCCAATAATGGTACATAGATCATTCGGAAACCCCAGATTGGAAACTGAAATAGATTTTTTTCCAGTGCACACCCCTAACATGCAGCTCATTCCTAAAAGTGGCAGCTATGAGTCACAGACAGTTATAATTACTCAGAACCAGCCTCTTCTCTGATTGTAATCCTTCCCATGGGGAAATCAGCAAAACCTCCTGAGTCCTGAACCTGAAGAAGTGAGCTGTGACTCATGAAATCTCATACCCTACCACAAATTTTGTTAGTCTTATAGATGTTACTGGAGTCTTGCTCTTTCCTCCTGCCACAGACAGAATAACATGGCTACACATCTCGGTCGATTTCATGAATCCTGTTGGCCTACGAACCATACAAATGTTTACAGAACTCAGTAGTGTTTTTTTAAGCATCTTCAATTTGAAAAAAATTAAGAGTGTTTAATCTTTCCCCATGTCCGCCATTTCTTTTCCCTTCCCTTTTTTACACTTAGGTGGAGAGGTATGCTTTTCTTGGTGAACATTTAAAAAAATGGTAGTTTAGGAGGAATATCATACCTTATTTTCCAGAAGAATGGCTGAATATCCCGAAATGCCTTGAGATGGTGAATATTTTTCTTTGCATCTATAGCAGTCTGCTGTGCCACTGCCATCTTTTGTGACTAAGAGGACAACCCTATACAACGGTACACCATTCGAAGTCCACTGAAGTCACTGTACTCTGTACTATTAACTACTTAATAGCACATAATAATGGCATATATAACATCTATTGACAAGAGATGGACTTGAGACTATGTCTCTAGGCATTCCCCTCTGAAAGCCACTGTGCCTTTGGCTGCTACATGATAAATATACAAATCTGCAAAGTTGGTGCTTGATCTATACAGAGTAACAGTGAATGGGACAAGAATAGTTTTCACAGAAGATACTGTCAGGTCCAGTGTATGTTTAAACTGTACTGACTCCATTTTCTAATGCTTCTAGTGTTTAAGTGCTTTCTTCGCAGGTGCACCAGTTCCCAGGCAGCATTCCCATCGCGAGGAGAATGTTGTGTCTAACACCGTTCCACCAAGCATTGGCCTTGGAGGAGAGCAGCTTCCCAGGACTGAAAGATGTTGTTTTGAGAACTGTGGGGGGAGGCTGATTCGGATGGGAATTGTTACTCTGTACCTCATGCTTTGCTCTTCATTGGTAACAATGATCGTGTACCATCCTGAGTCTCCTACTCAGGACAGTGGACTATAATGGACCTTCTGCAGTAAAGTTTCCTTATTCAAACAATGGACTCTTGTTTGCTTCTGAAGGGGAACCTGTAGTAAGAGCCTTATCTAGCCACAGTCTGACATTTTGTTACCAATCATGCCTGAGTCGGGCCCAGCGGAATCCAAGGTTGTCCCGGACAGGGATCCTTTGTTTGATCCGTATGCGTCTCCCGACAATCATCCAGCGCAACCCCAAGAATCTCAGGGACCGGTGCCAGCCGGAACCGGAGCTTCGACTTCTACCCCGCCTCTCATCGATCTCGGCAGTGAAGGGACTAGGCCGACGGCGGCCGCTCTCCCCTTGATCTCGTTACCCACCCCGTCGGAGTGGGGAGCCAGACCCCGAGAAACGAGAGAGCGCCGGGCCGGTGGACTACATCCACGATTTTCGATGGAAGGGCGCCGAAGCCTAGAGACTGTCCCTGAGATGGATAGCAGCCAACCGTGGCTGTTTTGGAACAGGACGACCGAACAGACGGACGGGGACACATCCCGCCGCGGCGCCCTGAGTTGGGATTATTCGGAACTTGCCCCGTGGAAAGAACCAACAGAAGTTCCTGAACAAAGTTGGGTGCAGATGCAAAGTCACACCCATGCTGTAGATTCCGGCATCTCGGCAGTGACGGGCCTAGCCAAAGGAATTCTAGCAGCGAGATCGCGAGTCGATCAAGGAGACCCTCCGCCTTGGGGGCCGTTTTCCCCGGTGAGTGCAACTGAGGGAGGTTCCGTGATGGGGCAACCGGGTCCAAGCCGAATGCAACAGTTGGAAGCTAGGCTGATCGACATGGAGGAAAGTTTGGCTCATGCCATTCACCTAATCTCCGCGATGGGGGCAGGAGAGAGACTATCACCTGAAGAAATGGCTGTACAGATAGCTACCCTCCAAAGTGTTATTTCCTATCCGGTGGAGGTCGTTCCGCAGCAGCCGCCGCTTTCAGGAGAGGAGGAATCCTGCCCTGGAGAACCGGGAGAACCGCCCGCGGAACTTCCTAGATTAGACGAAATTCCACCTAGCGGGGATACTCCAGCTGAGGTACCTGGAGAAGCTCCAACAGAAACCCCTAAATCGGACGGGGATCCACCTCCCGAGGAGACTCCAGCGGAGGTGCCTGCAGAAGGGGAAGAAAGGCCAACCCGTCCAACCGAGACGACGGTGATACCCCCTCCCGCTTCTCCAATAACGGTCCGGCCGGATCAATCGGAAGAGCCTCCGGCTCCACCTGAGGACTTGCCACGACAACCGCTGGAAGTTGTCCCCATTCAGCAAACCCCAAGGGACGGTCTACCGGCGCCACAAGACCAGCCTCTGCTTCCCAGGGTAACGACGCCGGGAGGGGCAAGCCCGCGCGGCCCGCCACCCATCAAGCCTTCGCCGCTGCGGCCCTTTCCGCTTCGACCGCAACTAATCCCTTTGCAGCAACCGATCCGTTTGCCACCGGACCAACCCGTATTACCACCTCCGAATCAACCGGTGGGGCCTACACCACTACGACCCCACCAACCCGCCCCTCAGCGGCCGATCATCACTCCACCGCACCGGCCACCTCCACCTCAACCACTACTGCCGACGCCTCCGGTGTTGCCACCACCAGCCCGACCAAGATTGCAGCAGCCTGCCCGGCCACTGCTACAGCCACCGGCCCAACCCAGACCACCGCCCGCCCAGCCGAGGCCACCACCGCCAGCCCAGCCGAGGTTGCCACCAGCTCAGCCGGTGTTGCCGCCGCCAGTGCAACCAGCACCGCTGCCACAACCGGGTCCCCAACTACCTCCCCTCGTACCTCAAGTACCCTTGATGCTTCCGACGGACTTCTACCCAGCACCGGCTCCGAGACAAGACCTCCCAATGGGCTGGGTGAAACTGGAAGCTACTTTTGATGGGGATCCCTCCAAACTAGGGTTTTTCCTAGTGCGAGTAGTGCAATTCTTCAACCGGTGGGGACACCTCTTCGGCAGCGAGGCCAGTCAAATTGAGCATCTCGGCTCCCGCTTACAAGGCAAAGCAGCGGACTGGTATGTAGGTCTATACAATATCGGGGCCCCCGAACTCAATACTCTCCAGGGGTTGGTGGACGCTATTCGAGCACAATATGAAGACCCCTTAGAGGAAACCAGGGCCCGAACAGAATTGCAAGCCATTAAACAAGGCAGCACGTCGGCAAGGGACTATATTACGAAATTCCGACAACTAGCTGCCAAATGCCCTAGGTGTGAGGAGTCCACCAAAATTATCCTGTTCAAGCAAGGGCTAAACCCGAAACTTCTGGACAGAGCCCTTATGCAGGACAATCCTCCTACGTTATTAGGTTGGATCCAACTTGCATGCGAAGTTGAAAATCGCATTCTGTTTTTTTTTTTTTTTGAAAAATTTTTATTGGGTTAGAATCCATTATTTCCACATTTACATTCAATTTTCCCCAATTTTTTCATCTCTAACCCCCTCCCTTTCCCCCCCCTTTTTGTTGACTTCCAACAGCTTTCCAACCCTTTATCCCCTTTCCCTTACTTTTATTAGCTTCCTCTATCTAAAACAAAATATATATTCTCCATTATTCTAAGCAGTACATCCTTAACTATTTTTAACATTATATGCCCAAACTGTAAGCCTTTGTTTCCATCTTAGATAAACAATTTATCCCAATTTTTCAATTTCAGGTATTTCTATATATCATAAACCATATAGATCATACATTCGTTTATATCAAACAATTTGACTTATTCTCTATATATATTACTCATTCTATCTTTTTATAATAGTTCTATATATCTCTCCTCACGTAGTCAATCAATTTGACCCATCTATATCTTCAGACATTCAGTTTGGTACAAAACTTGTCAGAAAAAAAAGAAAATATTGTTAGTTAATCGCTCCTTATATTTAGTCCTTATAATTAATTATTTTCTCTATGTTCTGTTTGTTAACCTATATATATCTATATATATGTCAATCTATTAATCTGACTGCTTATTAATTCACATTTATCTCTTCTCCCCCCGGTAAAGTCTCCCCCCTCTACTTCAATACTTCAGTAGTTCTCAAACTGCCACAGTTTTCCTCCCACCTCCCATTTCTTTTCCAGGTATTGTTTCAGCTTCTCCCAGTCTGTGTTGAACTGCCCTGAGTCCAGATCTCTCAGTTTTCTTGTCATCTTGTCCATTTCAGCCATATACAGCAATTTGTAAGTCCAATCTTCAATAGTTGGCACTTCTTGTACTTTCCATTTTTGCGCATACAAAAGTCTAGCTGCTGCTGTCATATAAAATATCAACGTCCTGTGTTGGGCTGGAATTCCCTCCATTCCCAAGTTCAGTAGCAGGAGTTCTGGGTTCTTATTAATTTGAAATTGTAAAATTTCACTCATTTCTCTTATTATTTCCCCCCAGTACTGCCTGGCTACCTCACACGACCACCACATATGATAGAGGGAGCCCTCATGCTTCTTACATTTCCAGCATTTATTAGAAGTATTCAAATTCCCTAGCGCAATCTTCTTTGGTGTCATGTACCAACGATAGATCATTTTATAAATGTTCTCTTTGATATTAATACATGTCGTTGTCTTCATTGTAGTTTTCCACAAGTATTCCCATGCCTCCATTGTTATTTCTTTATTAAAGTTTATAGCCCATTTCACCATTTGTGTTTTAACTATCTCATCCTCGGTATACCACTTCAACAGTACTTGGTATACCTTGGATATTCTTTTCTTATCTTCTTTAAGAAGGGTCTGCTCTAGTTCCGAATTCTCTATTCGTATACCTCCCTTTACAGAGTCCGAATTATATAAGTCTCTGATCTGTCTATACTGGAACCAATCGTAGTTAGGTGATAGTTCCTCTTGTGTCTTTATTCTAAGTTTGGATGCTTCAGTTTTAGTTATTTCTTTATACGTTAAACATTGTTGTTCATTATCAACAGCTCTCGGGTCTATCACCTCATATGGAACCACCCACAAAGGGGTTCCTTCTTGTAGATAAATTCTGTACTTCTTCCAGATTATGTATAGACTTCTCCGAACAAAGTGATGCAGGAACATCGAGTTGACCTTTACTTTGTCATGCCATAAATATGCATGCCATCCAAATATTTTTTTATATCCCTCTAGGGCTAATAGTTTCTTGTTCTTTAATGTCATCCATTCTTTCAACCAAACTAGGCAGATTGCATCATGATAAAGTCTCAGATTGGGCAGTTGCATTCCGCCTCTTTCCTTTGCATCTTGTAAAACTTTCACTTTCACTCGAGGCTTCTTGCCTGCCCAAACAAAATCTGATATTTTCCTCTGCCATTTTTCAAATTGTTTGGAGTCTCTGATGATTGGTATTGTCTGTAGCAAAAACATTACTCTTGGTAACACATTCATCTTAACTGCTGCAATCCTGCCCAACCATGACAAATTCAATCTATTCCATTTAATCAAGTCTCTCTCTATCTGAGTCCATAGTTTTTCATAATTGTTTTTGAATAGATCTATGTTCTTTGCAGTTAATTCGACTCCCAAATATTTCACTTTACTTGTTACTTCACAATCCGTTGTTTCCATTAACAATTGTTGTTTCTGCTTAGTCATATTTTTGCATAATATCTTTGACTTCTTTTTGTTAATGAAGAAACCTGCCAAGTCTCCAAACTCCTTGATCTTATCTATCACTCTTGGCATGTTCTCCAATGGGTCCTCTACAATTAACATTATGTCATCCGCAAATGCTCTGACCTTATATGAATAGTCCTTTATTTTTATTCCACGAATTTCATCATCTTGACGTATTTGTATCATCAGAATCTCCAATACTAAAATGAACAACAATGGAGATAACGGGCAACCTTGTCTTGTTCCTTTACTTATCGTCAATTTCTTGGTCAGTTCATCGTTCACCACAATTGCTGCAGTCTGGTCTCTATAAATTTCCTTAATTGCTCTGATGAATCTTTCTCCCAATTGTAGCTTTTCCATAGTGGCAAACATAAAGTCCCAGTTTAAATTGTCAAACGCTTTTTCAGCATCAACAAAGAAGAAACCAACCTCTTTGTCACAACGCTTGTCATAATATTCAATAGCATTGATCACTGTCCTTAAGTTGTCTCTTATTTGTCTGTCTGGCAAAAAGCCTGCTTGTTCCTCCTCTATGACTTCCGAGAGCCACCCCTTCAATCTCTCCGCCAATATCTTCGCAAAAATTTTATAGTCATTGTTGAGTAGCGATATAGGTCTATAATTTTTCACGTTAGTCAAGTCTTGGCCCTCTTTTGGGATCAATGATATATTCGCTTCACTCCAAGTTTCTGGAATCCTTTGATCCCTTAAAACCCCATTCATCACCTCTTTTAGGAATGGTGCCAGTTCATTAGCCATTGTCTTATAGAATTTAGCCGTAAGTCCATCTGGCCCTGGCGCCTTTCCTAGATTTGCAGATTGTATTGCCTTACTTATTTCCTCGTCAGTTACTTCACTATTCAACTTATTTCTCCAAGCTTCCGAGATTTCTGGAAGTTTGGTTTTCTCCAAATATGACGCTATTGATTCTTTGTTTACTTCTTTTTTATTATACAGCTTAGCGTAAAATTTATAAAAGGCTCTACTAATGGTAGCCTGCTCCAAATACGTTTTGTTATCTTCGCAAATTTTATTTATTATCTTCTTTTCCCTTTTCTTCTTCAATTGCCATGCCAGGTACTTCCCAGGTTTATTAGCACCCTCAAACGCTTTTTGATTCAGTCTTTTGAGATTCCACTCCAATTCTTTATTGCTCATTGCTGTTAGCTGTTCTTAAAGTATTTTAATTTCCTGGTATACCTTCTTTTTCCCTGGTCTCTTTTTTAGCTGTATTTCTTTGGCTTTTATTTTCTCCTCAATCTCTTGTCTTTTCTCCTCTTTCTTCTTTCTTGCTCTACCATTTAAGTCCATTAGTATGCCCCTTACAACCGCCTTGTAGGCATCCCAAACTTTATTGGTTGGTACTTCTTTATTCACGTTGTATTGTATAAAAAACTTTGTCTCTCTTCTCAGTATTTCCATATTCTCTCTTTCCTGTAACAAGTCCTCATTTATTCTCCATGCTTTCCTTTTTCTCTTTTTTCCAAATTTCCACATAATTGGGTTGTGATCTGAGCCTACCATAGGCATTATTTCTACCTCCTTAGTCCATAATACTAAGTCTTTTGAGGCCCAGATCATATCAATTCTTGATAATGTAGAATGCCTTGCAGAATAAAAAGTAAACTGTCTGCTTTTAGGATATTCTCTCCTCCATACATCTTCAAGAGTCTCTTGTTGAATCAACTCAAAAAAAAGCTTTGGTAATAGTCCTCTTTTCTTTTGTGCCGTTGTAGTCTTTTTGTCTAGTTCCAAGTCTGTCACTCCATTGAAGTCTCCAGCAAGAATTATCTGGTCGTATGCAAGATCGTCTAAATGCTTCCTTAAATCCTCAAAGAAGCTTTCTTTTGCACCGTTAGGTGCATAAAGTCCGACTACCAACACTCTCTTTAAATTCCAAATACATTCCACTGCTACAAATCTAGCTTCCACATCTCTCATAACAAATTTTGGCTGTAGCTCCTCTTTTATGTACAACACCACTCCTCTTTTTTTCTTGTTGGAGGCCGCTACATATTCTTTGCCCAATTTTCCAGATTTTAAATATTTTACATCCTGCTTTCTGATATGGGTCTCTTGCAAACAAACAATGTCACATTTTTGTTTTAGTAGCCAGTGAAAAGTATTTTTCCTCTTATTCGGTGAGTTTAGTCCATTTACATTCCAAGATAATACTTTACACTCCATACTCATGATCTTGTTGGTAAGTCTTTTTCATTGTCCTTAATAAATCGCTCCATCTCTCGCTCAGATCTGATGCGTTTTTTGGCCCCTCCAAACTCAAAGGACACTCCTTCCGGTAACTCCCATCTGTACCTGATTTTCATGTCCTTCAAAATCTGAATTAGCACTTTATATTTTTTCCGGTCCAGTAACACTGATCTGGGCAGTTCCTTCATTATAATAATCGTCTTGCCATCAATCTCCAATGGATCTTGAAACTGTTTTGTCACAATCCTCTCTTTCATATTTCGTGTTGTAAACTGCACAATCACATCTCTTGGTAGTTTCCTCTGGGTTGCTATTCTCGAATTCACACGGTATGCCACATCTAGGATAGCCACAACTTCCTCCTCCTCCTTCCCCAGGTACTCAGCCAACACCTCAGTCATCTGTTCTTGCGCTGACTTTCCTTCCACTTCTGGCAAGCCACGAAAACGTAGCTGCTTCTCCATATGTTTAGTTTCTGCAACTGACATTCTCCCCTTCACCAATCTCATCTCTGTTTGTTGCGTGTCTGCTAAATTCTCCATCGCGTCTTCTACTGTTTTAACTCTCTGCTGCGTTCCTTGTAATTCACTTCGTATTGTTTCCATACCTTTTTTCACTTCTGACAGCTCCGATTTTACTGTCTGTGTAACCTCTTTAACCTCTTTTATCAGCTCCAATTTCGTGTCCTTAAGTTCTTTAATCATATCTAAAAGTTTTTTGTCCAGGTTTTTATCCAAGTTTTCTATTGCCGATTGCCACTCTTTTTTTGACATCGTGGGGCTTGCTTTAGCTCGCTCCCACGAATCCGCTCTCTTCCTTAACTCCGTGGCGTAAAATTTAACGTTTTTCTATTTTAAATGTCCCGGTCTTCTTATAGAAATTAAATTTTAAAGAGTCCAAAATGTCGGGCGTCTTTTCTCTATGGTTTCTCTATGATTTTGTAATCCAAGATGGCCTACTTCCTCTTCCGCTGAAGCCGCGACCCTTCCCCTTTCAAAAATGGCGATTCCCTACTTCCTGCCCTCCAGCAAGGGCCGCTTCTCTCCAGCCACTCTATTGTTATTACGCACTTCCTGTCTCCCGTCTTCCCACAGCAGATCTCGCGATGGTGTCTTTTTCTCACAGCTCCAAAGCCACAGGTATTCAAAACAATAGTCCCATTTCTTTAATAACTTCTTTAAACTTAGTCTCTTTTTAAATTCAATTCCTGCCGAGTCTTCCCCTCCTTTTCACTAGTCTGTTGCAGTTTAAAAATCTACTTTTTTTCCTCTCTGTTTTTATCAATCTGTCCCGTCTCAGAAGATAATGATCTTTACCTTCTCTTCACTTTTCTCGGGTTGTAATCGCTGTTTCGATTTTAAGTTCTCCTCTCAGCTTCTTCCCCCAATCGATGCTTGGGTATGTAGGTCTTATGCCAGCCGAATTGGCCCCAAAACTGCCGCAGAGATTATAGCCGACCCGTCGCAAGGTGGGACCTCAAGGATCGGGGGGAGACTTGTTGTGTAGAGCCCCCCCTCGTCCGAGATCTAGCTCACCCTAGGGTCTTGAGCGTTCTTTGCCTGCTCCCCGCCTGAGAGCAGTCGGCCGCGGGCTATTTTCACCCCGCCGGCCGGTTAAAACGGCAGTCCGGTCAGCTCCGCAAGTGGAGCTGCGTTAGACCTCCATGGATCCCAAACAGGAAGTCCGAAAATCGCATTCTGGAAGTCCGTTTGGTTGAACAACAACAACAAACGGGACAAAGAAGACCCTTAACTTTACAGAAGGGAGGACGGGGAGCTGGATACGCCACTCATGGAGCGAGAGATGCTAGATGGCAACAAGGGCTGTGTTTGCAATGCGGACAAGCTGGTCACTTTGCAGCACAATGCCCCTACCGGCCTGTGCAAAGACCTCCGCTTCAACTACGGCGTCCAACCCTTGCTCCATTTCCTACTCTCCAACGCCCGATTCCCGCTCCACGAGCGAACAGAGGCCGCGGCGCTTCCCAACGACCCGCCTCAGAAAGGGGGCTGGAAGCGGAAGAGGTTATGGAATACGACCCCGCTTCCCCAAATGCAGAGGTGAATCCAGAAAGCCCCCAGTCGGGAAACGAGATGGATCTGTCGTAAAAGGGCCCAACCGACAGATCCACCCCAAGCCCGTCCCTACAAGGAACCGGCCGCCTGGGTCCATTTTATTCATGCCAGTGACTTTACTTAACCCAGAGAGGAAGATGCACATCCGAGTGCAAGCCCTTATCGACTCGGGCTGTTCAAGAGACATCATCGCCCCAGCCCTAGTCAACGGACTAGTCCTACCAACTCGTGAATTGCAAAATCCAGTAATATTTGAACAAATGGATGGCACCAATATGAACCCTGTTACCACCGAAACCATCCCAGTAATCACAGGCATGGGCCAACACTGGGAGAAAAGGTCTTTTGTCATCAGCTCCACTGCCAAATACCCGTTAATTCTAGGCAGCAAATGGTTATGTGATCACAATCCTTACATAAATTGGGCAGAAGGATGCATCACTTTCAGTCACGCCAACTGTAAAAACCATCGTTGGAACCAAAACTGGGGTAGTGATCCAACTCACACTGAGAAGGCTCTTCTCACCCAAGAAGAAATCAACCAAATACCCGAACCGTATTGGCCCTTTCTGAACGCTTTCTCCGAAGAAGAAGCTAATACTTTACCCCCGCACCGACGAACTGACTGTGCGGTGGAGATTTTACCTGGAGCCTCACTGCCCAAAGGACGACTCTATCCCATGAGTCTCCATGAACGGGAAGAGCTCCGGAAATTCATCGACACCAATCTTCAAAGAGGGTTCATCCGCCCAGCCAATAGCCCCCACGCCGCTCCAGTTCTCTTCGTGAAGAAAAAAGATGGGGGACTTCGGCTGTGCACGGACTTTAGAGGACTTAATGCTGTGTCCACCAACAACGCCTATCCCATCCCACTCATCCGAGACCTTCTCAACGTCGTGGCCCAAGGTAAGATCTTTACAAAATTAGATTTAAAAGATGCTTACTTCCACGTCCGTATCAAGGCAGGGGATGAGTGGAAAACCGCATTTAATACACCCCTCGGACAGTATGAATACTTAGTTATGCCTTTTGGATTGGCGGGAGCCCCGGCTGTATTCATGTCCATGATAAATGAAGTTCTACACGAATTCCTTTATAAAGGTGTGGTGGTGTACCTTGATGATGTATTAATTTATTCGGACACAGAGGAGGAACACATTCAAATGGTGCAAAAGGTCCTGGCCACCTTGATGAATAATAACCTACCCATCAAGTTGTCCAAATGTGAATTCCATAAAACTGAACTCACTTACCTTGGGTACTGTTTCTCCCAAGAGGGATTAAAAATGGATCCAGCCAAAGTGCAAGCGATCCAAGAATGGCAAACTCCCACCACCCGCAAAGAACTGCAATCCTTCCTGGGTTTTGCCAACTTCTATAGAGACTTTATAGCAAATTTCGCCCAGATCACGCTCCCCTTAACGGAACTGTTGAAAACTAAAAATAAAGGAAACCAGGCTAAAAAACCCTCCTCCAAATTACAATGGACATCCGATTGCCAAACCGCTTTCCAATGCCTGAAAGGGCTATTTGTAACAGAACCCATCCTCTGCCACCCCAACGAGAACTACCCTTTCATAGTACAAGTCGACGCCAGCGATACGGCAATAGGAGGGGTGTTATTGCAGAAGGGGGAGGATGGGAAACTGCGGCCTTGTGCATTCCTGTCAAGGAAGTTTTCGGAGGCAGAAAGAAATTGGAATATGTGGGAGAAGGAAGCTTTTGCAGTAAAGGCAGCCCTCACTAACTGGAGACATTGGCTGGAGGGGGCGCGATACCCCTTCGAGGTCTGGACAGATCATAAAAATCTGGAGGCCCTTCGAAGCCCACGCAGACTGAATGCCAAACAATTGCGATGGGCAGAATTCTTTTCCAAATTCAATTTCACTTTAAATTACCTCCCGGGCAAGACTAACTTTCTGGCAGACGCCCTATCGCGCATGCCCCAACACAAAAGCAAACGGGAGGAGACTGTAGACACGGTCTTCTCACCTACGCAATTGGGAGGCGTGGTGACTACCCGCAGCCGAGCAAGCCAGCCCCTCCCGCACAACCAGGAGTGGAAATCGAAACTTAAAACTGAAGTGGAAAAGGAGGGGGATAGGGCACCTAGAAACAAACTGACCCAATCCCCACAGGGGGATTGGCTAGCTGGAAGCAAATTTTATGTCCCGGACAGCCTCCGCCGGGAGGTATTACAGCGATGTCATGATGCCCCCACTGCTGGTCATTATGGGTATCTGAAAACGTTGCATCTAATACAGCGGCAATTCTGGTGGCCGGGCATGCGCAAAGACATTTCCCAATACGTTAGCTCCTGCCCCATTTGCCTCAGCGCCAAAACCCGGAAAGGGAAACCCCCAGGTCTCCTACAACCATTGGAAACACCTAACAGACCTTGGGAAATAATATCTATGGACTTTATCACTGATTTACCCCTTTCGAAAGGACATAATTGCATTTTAGTCGTAGTAGATCTGTTCTCCAAACAAGCTCATTTTATTCCATGTACTGCTATACCCACCGCTCGAAAACTGGCGGATTTATTCTTAAAACACATCGTAAAATTACATTCTTTTCCGTCCAAGGTGATTTCGGATCGCGGCGGACAGTTCGTTGCCAACTTCTGGCGGGAGCTTTTGCAAATGTTGAATATTGAGCAAGGAATCAGCTCAAGCCACCACCCACAAACCGACGGACAATCCGAAAAAACTAATCAGATTTTAGAGCAGTTCCTTCGTTGCTACATTAATTTCCAACAAGATAATTGGGTGGACCTTCTCCCTCTGGCTGAATTCTCATACAACAACAGTGTGCATGCTTCCACTGGGGAGGCCCTTTCAAAATTGTATATGGAGCTCACTTCAATCCCTTCCCGTTGGACACTCCCCCTCTCCATTCATCTAGCTCGCCTGATGTATCTTCTTGGTGGGGGGAGGCCGCGCAACAGTGGACTCTTATTAAGAAACACCTCGAAAAAGCCGAACTGGATTACAAAAAGTACGCAGATCGCCATCGTGCGGCCGAATGGGATTTACAACCTGGAGATCATGTTTATATTTCCACCAAGAACCTGAAACTAGCTCAGACAAGCCGCAAACTAGCGTTAAAGTTCCTTGGACCTTTCCCTGTACGCAAAGTAATCAATAAAGTGACTGTTGCTGTAAATTTACCCAAGAACTTGCGCCATGTTCATGATACATTCCATGTCAGCCTCCTGAAAAAGGCTCCCACCGACAACAAATGGCACATCAAAGCTCCACCCATACCAACTTTGATTGACGACCAAATACACTATGAAGTGCAACAAATTTTGGACTCTAAATTCAAACGGAATCAGCTTTTTTACCTCATTAGGTGGAAGGACTTTGATTCTGGTTACGATGAATGGGTGAACTCTGTACATGTTCATGCTCCTAGATTAACCAAAGCTTTTCATACTCGTTACCCATATAAACCAGGGGGGGATCTGTTTTAAGGGGGGCAGAATGTCAGGTCCAGTGTATGTTTAAACTGTACTGACTCCATTTTCTAATGCTTCTAGTGTTTAAGTGCTTTCTTCGCAGGTGCACCAGTTCCCAGGCAGCATTCCCATCGCGAGGAGAATGTTGTGTCTAACACCGTTCCACCAAGCATTGGCCTTGGAGGAGAGCAGCTTCCCAGGACTGAAAGATGTTGTTTTGAGAACTGTGGGGGGAGGCTGATTCGGATGGGAATTGTTACTCTGTACCTCATGCTTTGCTCTTCATTGGTAACAATGATCGTGTACCATCCTGAGTCTCCTACTCAGGACAGTGGACTATAATGGACCTTCTGCAGTAAAGTTTCCTTATTCAAACAATGGACTCTTGTTTGCTTCTGAAGGGGAACCTGTAGTAAGAGCCTTATCTAGCCACAGTCTGACAGATACATCTTGTCTACAGGAAAAGAATAGTTAATGCTCTTGTTTCTGAAGAATGTGTATCACACAAATACAGCCATATTGCCAATATTCCATCTATTCTTCTGAATGAATATTCTCAGATTTCACAACTATGAGAGAATATGATCAAAGAAATGATGAAAAAACATTTTGGAACAAAGGAATGCAAAATTAATCATGCCGCTAGAATGTAGGTCTTTATCTAAAAATGCAAGCCATATAATGATTACAAATGTTAAGGTGTTTGACGTTTGAGTTTCTTTGTGAGATATTAGGTAACCATTCTCGGTTGTTTATCTGTCAGGATGCTAGGAAGTATTCTTCAGATGAGATGTGCTCACACAGACTATATCATGACTGACAAATGACTATCTGGATCTGTTCAAAATTAAGTATTATGGAAGTTATCATCCATACTGTTCAAGTTAAGGTGTCTGTCAACATTTCCCTAACAAACCATTTTTTCAGAGATTATAACTCAGCTGTAAAAACACATCCTTTCTCCAGGCTTAAACTCACCTTTAAAAATAAGGAAAGGAGCAATTCAGCCTGACAGCACATTACTTTTAGCAAATGTGGGGGGAAATGTATAACCAAGTAGTGCTACAGTTTTTCTCCACCCTTCTTCCCAGTGTTATGAATCTCAAATGCAGTAACTTCATTTCTATAAATCAACATAAGTTCTTTTTTTTATTTTCTAGAATGAATTTTATATGCCCCAGTCCATTACACACTGTGGTATTTGGATACTTCATGGGAAAGAAATCAATTTAAATTACAGAGTTATTTCATTTAGTAATGGCTCTTCTTGTGCTTTATTCTTTGTTCTTGAAGAAATTGCTTGTGCATTTCCTATGCATTTTTATAATGTATTCATCTCCGGCAACCAAATAACCCCAGGACACGTTTAAGAATTGCCCCATTTCCTATAAACTGAGTTTTATGCCAGATAAAAAGTGATTAGATGGCTGCAGGCCCATGGCTAGAACAAGGGCAGACTGTGGGACAGAAAGAGATCATTGCATTTGACCTCATATGTTTACATTTTTAATTGAACAACATGCATTCAACAGCACATATTCAACAGTATCTATTTAAAAATCCTTTCTTTAATAAATCCTTAATTTAAAAAAAAAAACTACTTACAGAAAAAATGTTCTATAAACATTATCAAAAAAATTTAAATTTTGATGAGATGGACCATATCTATTCTTTTGAGGGCCAAGCTAAAAATGCTGGCAGGAGATACATAGATAGCTCTCCTCCTTTTTTAAAAAAATTAGATTTCATTAGAATCCACCCTGTGTTATGAACCTAATTGGCCCTATGTGGTGGATAGCCCAATCCTAAGGGGGGGGGAGTACATAGGGAGAGAACCAAGGCTTACGTGGGTGTAAGTGGCTCCTACACAGGCACAAATGTCCTTCTGCTGGCAGTGGCATGAGGTGTGCTACCACTGCCGGGTCGCCACCAGCAGAAATGCTAGGCGGGCGGACAGAGGCAGAGAAGTGGTGCAGCGCCCCAAACTGGTGCAGGAGGGGGTGGGGCAGAGGGCGGGGCTGGAGTTAGTTTGCTCCCTAAGTCCTGCCAGGCGCGGGAATGCCCCCCAGCGGCACAAAAGAGCTATGCCACAGAAAAAGGCGGCATAGCCCATAGAGGCCCATTGCCGGGGAAAACTTAGCCCCTTCTCTGAGCGCCTAGCCCCACCCCCATGGCCTGAAGGAGCATAGGATGGGAACTACCATGGGGGCCATTCTGCGTGGATGAGCCCCCATCCCCGCACCCAATCACCTGCTCACGCAGCCTACAAACTGGTGCAGGAGGGGGTGGGGCAGAGGGCGGGGCTGGAGTTAGTTTGCTCCCTAAGTCCTGCCAGGCGCGGGAATGCCCCCCAGCGGCACAAAAGAGCTATGCCACAGAAACAGGCGGCATAGCCCATAAAGGCCCATTGCCGGGGAAAACTTAGCCCCTTCTCTGAGCGCCTAGCCCCACCCCCATGGCCTGAAGGAGCATAGGATGGGAACTACCATGGGGGCCATTCTGCGTGGATGAGACCCCATCCCCGCACCCAATCACCTGCTCACGCAGCCTACAAAATGTCCGGCTGCACTGCTCATGACTAGGGGTGTGCAAGCCAAAAATTTTCGGCTAAAGCCGAAAGCAGAAAGCCGAAAGAGGATTCTCTTTCATATAAGCCAAAAGCCGAAACGGCCAGCCGTTTCGGCTTTCGGCTTACTTTCGGCTTTCGGCTTTCGGCTTTTTCAATGGGAAAATGCCTCCGGAGTCTTCCCGGACGTCTGGGGGAGGCATTTTCCCACCGAATCAGCCCAAAATTGGTGGGGACCTTCCTCTAACCCCTCTCTACAAACCCCCCAAGTTTCAGACCGATTGGACTTTGGGGGGCCATGTTATGGCCCCCCAAAGCAGGTCCCCCTATCCTCCCATAAGAAAGCGAAGGAGCAGCATATTGTTAGCATGCTGCTGCTCATCTTCTTCATTATTTCCTATGGGGAAAAATGAAGAAGCAGGCTTCCTTTGCCAGGGGTGGCATTTTGCATGCAAAATGCCCCCTTACCCTCAGGGGCCCTTCTCCCACCCCTCCTCCCACCCCCACCAAGGCTCAGCCCGCTCCCACTTGGGGGGGCCATTTCATGGCCTCCCCAAGTAGGTGCTCTAATCTCTACCACTGACAGCTGGGGGAGGCTTGTCTTGCCAGGGGTGGCATTTTGCATGCAAAATGCCCCCCAGCCCTCTGGGACCCTTCTCCCACCCTTTCATGGCCTCCCCAAGTAGGTGCTCTTTTCTCTACCACTGACAGGTGGGGGAGGCTTGTCTTGCCAGGGGTGGCATTTTGCATGCAAAATGCCCCCCAACCCTCTGGGGCCCTTCTCCCACCCTTCCTCCCACCCCCCACTAAGGCTCAGACTGCTCCCACTTGGGGGGGGGCATTTCATGGCCTCCCCAAGTAGGTCCTCTCAGCCCCTAAAGTCTACCCATTACAGCCCCACACAAACCCAATTCCCCCCCAGCTGCCACACACAGACCCAAATCCCCACATTAGCCCCTCACAGACCCAAATCCACCCCCACCTGCCCCACACCCATAACCCCAGGAACAGGCTGGCAAAGGCCAGCCCTCTCCCTTTGTTCCCTATGCTGGGAACTTCTAAACTCTCTTTCCCTGGGCAATTCTGCACAGCCCAGGGGTGCCACAATGGTGGGCACACTTCTGAGTGCCAGCTGGTCCCTGTGAAAGAGCACCTGAACCACAGACACCCTCCCTCAAATTCCCCCACCACCTACAGAGATGGCTGGCCAGCCAGCCCCATTGTTCCCTATGATGGGAACCAACTGCACAACAAAGAATAAAACACGAACAACACAAAATAAAGTTTTTAAAAAATTATTTTCTCCCGTCCAAAGTACAAGTAGGCAAAGCATTATGACACATTACACCAGCAGTCCCCCACACAGAAAAATAACACAACTCACTTAACATCAGAGAATCACAAAGCACGATTCCTGCCAAAAACACTTTATTTCTTGAACAGCTTTAGGTTACACAGCAGGGGGGAACACCAAAGGGCATAGCAGCACTATCTTACACAAAAATAATACAACTCACTTAACATCAGAGAATCACAAAGCACGATTCCTGTCAAAAACACTTTATTTCTTGAACAGCTTTAGGTTACACAGCAGGGGGGAACACCAAAGGGCATGGCAGCACTATCTTACACAAAAGTAACACAACTCACTTAACATCAGAGAATCACAAAAACACAATTCCTGGCAAAAACACTTTATTTCTTGAACAGCTTTAGGTTACACAGTAGGAGGGCACAACAGGGCATGATAGCAATGTACTACAAAAAATAATACATCCCACTTCACCGTTTTTGACGGCAATTGTGTTTGTGTGATTCTCTGATGTGAAGTGAGTTGTGTTATTTTTGTGTAGTACACTGCTTTCCTGCTCTGTTGTGCCTTCCTACTGTGTAACCTAAAGCAGTTACAGAAATAAAGTGCTTTTGACAGCAATTTTTTGGGGTGATTCTTTAATGTGTTGTGTTATTTTTGTGTAAGATACTGCTTCCATGCCCTTTGGTGTTCCCCCCCTGCTGTGTAACCTAAAGCTGTTCAAGAAATAAAGTGTTTTTGACAGGAATTGTGCTTTTGTGATTCTCTGATGTTAAGTGAGTCGGAGAAGGGCCCCAGTGAAGGGTGGGAGAAGGGCCCCAGAGGGTTGGGGGGCATTTTGCATGCAAAATGCCACCCCTGGCAAGACAAGCCTCCCCCAGCTGTCAGTGGTAGAGAAAAGAGCACCTACTTGGGGAGGCCATGAAAGGGTGGGAGAAGGGTCCCAGAGGGCTGGGGGGCATTTTGCATGCAAAATGCCACCCCTGGCAAGACAAGTCTCCCCCAGCTGTCAGTGGTAGAGATTAGAGCACCTACTTGGGGAGGCCATGAAATGGCCCCCCCAAGTGGGAGCGGGCTGAGCCTTGGTGGGGGTGGGAGGAGGGGTGGGAGAAGGGCCCCAGAGGGTTGGGGGGCATTTTGCATGCAAAATGCCACCCCTGGCAAGACAAGCCTCCCCCAGCTGTCAGTGGTAGAGATGAGAGCAGAGCACCTACTTGGGGAGGCCATGAAATGGCCCCCCAAGTGGGAGCAGGCTGAGCCTTGGTGGGGGGTGGGAGGAAGGGTGGGAGAAGGGCCCCTGAGGGTAAGGGGGCATTTTGCATGCAAAATGCCACCCCTGGCAAAGGAAGCCTGCTTCTTCATTTTTCCCCATAGGAAATAATGAAGAAGATGAGCAGCAGCATGCTAACAATATGCTGCTCCTTCGCTTTCTTATGGGAGGATAGGGGGACCTGCTTTGGGGGGCCATAACATGGCCCCCCAAAGTCCAATCGGTCTGAAACTTGGGGGGTTTGTAGAGAGGGGTTAGAGGAAGGTCCCCACCAATTTTGGGCTGATTCGGTGGGAAAATGCCTCCCCCAGACGTCCGGGAATACGCCGGAGGCATTTTCCCATTGAAAAAGCCTAAAGCCGAAACGTTTCGGCTTTTTTTCTTTCGGCTAGCCGAAACGTTTCGGCTTAGCCCGAAACTAACCTGAAAGAAGCCGAAACACTTTTGTTTCGGCTTTCTTTCGGCTTTCAGAAAGCCGAAATGCACATCCCTACTCATGACCTCAGGTAAGTGAGCACATGACCGAAGGCTCTGCCTGGCAGCCGTTTGCTGTGCAGACTTTGTGCACAAGGCAGGAGAGTGCATTGGAAGGGACTTAGTGGGAAAACTTTGCACTCGCTCAAGGGAAGAAGGGCAAAGTCCAGGATGTCTGACTAACTAGCAATAACTACTCAACTCTCCTTGCAGGTTATCTGACTCTGAAATTCCAGCTCAGTAAGAAGCGAGGTAGCACTTACAGGTAAGAAGGAGATGGAGCGGCGGCTAATACAGCTCGCTGATTTGTGCTGGCTGCCCCATCACCTGAACTTGCCTGATCACTAGACTCTTCAGGTGAGGCTTGGTGGGGGAGAGGACAGTGGTGGCGGCCTCTGCCTGCCCCAGAGGCAGTTGCCCAGAAAACTACTCTTGACCGGGTGTTTGGAACTACCTGTTGACCTTCTCCCTTAAAGGTAAAATCACCCCAAGGCAGGGCGCTTCCTCGCAAGAGGGTCTTGCATCAGCTGGTTGCTAGCTGCACCTGTGGGGCTGCCACTGCTGCTCTCTACTATGGGCATCTTCTCAGATGTTGGAGTGCCTCGGCCATGGACCGGGCTAGGTTACTTGCAGTACATGTGTGTCTTTCCCTTGCAAGCACATCGTGACTCATCCGGGAGATGACCGAGCATGTCTGCTTCAGCCCCCCCGCCCCATAATCCTCTGTGAGTGTCATTCAGATCCAGTCCAGGAAGCAATATCTCAAAGCAGTCTGCATCTCAGCCTTGCTCCTTGGAGCGCAGAATGAGGGCTGCTCAAAATGTCTTGGCTCCCTTTCCAGCCGAGGGACATCGGCACTTTTTCCAGTTTAATAAAATGTGTTGAAAAACAACAAACTTCTGTGTTTGCATGCCTGACTGACATTGCCAGTAGTTGCCTCTCAGCTCCCTGTCACACATGTCCCCTCACACATCCCTGCAAATGTATCAAGTGGTGCCCCGTCCATAGGGAGCTGTGGAACGGCACCCCATTTACATCAGCACGTGAGCGGTGATGCTGCCTCAGGGCATAGGATTGAGCTGTTAACATTTTAAGAATCAGTGAAAGATCTGTTCACTGACTTCCTATTGTCATTATCTTATTGCTTAGTTAGGATCTATCTATCTATCTATCTATCTATCTATCTATCTATCTATCTATCTATCTATCTATCTATCTATCTATCTATCTATCTATCTATCTATCTATCTATCTATCTATCTATCTATCTATCTATCTATCTATCTATCTAGCAGTGCCAGATCAGGCAACCAGCAGGAGAACAGGTAGGGTGGGAACATAGGGAGGCTTCATAAAATCATGAAGTTTTCAGCAATTACTACAGAGGTTTGCTGCCACTTTAAATAAAAACATGATTTCATGTCATCAACAATGACCATTTAAAAAATTCTTTCACTGGCTGCTGGAGACAAGAGGTCTTATGTATATGGCAACCCTACTCAGAGCCCATTGAAACAATCAACTGTCTTACTTTCTAATCTTTACTAATGTCAATGGCCTACTCAAGTGATCATTACAGCATAATCAATGCACGGTATTTCCATAAGATCATGGATTCTTTTTCTGTGACTGCAAATGCTTCATATTACCATGCTACACAAGACGCCTCCTCTGAAGGGTCATATGCTGCATATTACCATGCTACACAAGACGCCTCCTCTGAAGGGTCATATGATTATGATCAAATGTTACGCCACACATATGAGAAGTTACTAGTGCAAGCAGGTCAGCTATTAGACTATGTGAATATTTTCTGAAAAATATGGGGTGAAATCTGGAACATGATGGATTATTGCTGTGTAAGAAAGTAGCGATAGGGGTAATGTTTCATATGCACTTCTGAAAAGATCTTATGCCTGAAAAAACCACATAGTGAATGCTGACATTACTTTAGGCCACATACTCATTTTATGTAAAAAGCTGATCAGAATCATTGTTAGATCACATTAGTTATGTATTTTTTATCTGAATCATCTACAGTGAATTGTTACCATCCCACTATTGTATTTCAATATTGAAATAACTTTACTTTAAACTACAGTGGGCTGTACCAAACCCTAGAATTGACTGTAGAGAAATTAATAGATTGATATACCTTCTGGTTCAGTGAATTATGCCAAGAGAAATAGGAGACAAACTTTCTGTAACCCATTTGTCTTTTAAAACTATTTTACAATATTGCATTTATGAAGTAATAATTAGTGATTATAGAACTATCACTAGTTCACCTTGAAATTAGTTTTGAATTCATGTTTTAATTTTCTAAGGAAATTTTCAGAAGCATGGATCTATTCAAGATACTTCCAAGGATGGATTAATTTGAGACTGAGAGATCTTGGGAGGGCTCAAATCATAATGGATTTCCAAACCGGGAGAATTTATATCCCAGCCCTCTCTCAATCTGAAATGTGTTGCTTGCTATCTCTATTGATAATCTTCTCCCTCCTCCCTGGGCAAGGTGAACTAATATTGCAGAAGAGATCCATTTAAGGGGTTTGAAAAAATTGCTGTTCCTAAACACTGAAATCTGTGACAGCTAAAGAAGGGAAGAACTATTTTAAAGTGCATGAATGAAAAAATAGTGGCTGATTTCAGTGTTTAGTGACATGCATTATAATTTAATCCATTGAGTGGTTTTGCCTGGGTATATCTCCTCTGAGTTTTATCATTTTTTTTAAAAAAAAGCTAAAAGTATAATTAGATGATTATGTAACAATTGTAATTTCTTTAAGATTTCCAAAATTGTGATTCCAACGTTTTTATTTATTTTTATTTTTATTTTTTGTAAATGAATGAAAATTCAGATGGTCAACAATCTTCATAGGTACTATTCATCACTGTGTATTTTAGATTTTCTTATCTACAAGTTTACTTATTCCAGAGGAATTTAGGGACTTTCAAAATGTTATAACAGAGGGGTAAAGATGGAGAAATCAGGATAAAATTACCATAGGTGGCCCTGCACCCTTAGAGAAAATTCTCACTGTGTCCAATAAATCCTTGTAAAGAAAGTAGAAGTTGGTGTGGGCATTCCCTCTAAGATCCTGGCCTCCATCTATTGTACATATTGTGGTTGTTTTTAGAAATCATATTTGTGTAAGCTGAAAGCTAAAACACACGGAGGTGTCATGATGTGTTACTTATATCTAAACCTAACACATGGGAAAAGCCCACGAACAATTTTAACTTGTAAACACTTCAGTAGAGGAAGGAGCATCCAACTGTGGATCATTCTGTATCTGGAATTTGGGGTGGATTTCTGCAGAATATCTCTTCATTTGCATCACTCTTTCTTCAGAAACTTGTGGACAAAGATGCAAAGCCAGATCCATTGGAACCAACATGTGGGGTAACTCTAGGTTCTGCTATCTCTCTCAGTCTGTTTAATATTTACAGATAACTATTTTGGGAGAACTTGTGGGACTTTAATAAGCAAGAAATTTGTAGCACCTTACAGAATGATAACATTTTATTCCAGCAGAAGCACCTTGGTGCAGAACTCACATCCTCAAATGCTAATCAATAGATCCATGCTGTCTCCAGCATTACAGTTTGGTATCATCTGTATGTTAATACACCCAGCTCTATATTTATTTGTCTAAGCCCCTAGAAGAAGCTTTCTCTATCCTGGTCCATAATCTGATGCCATGATCAAGCAACTCTGAAGGAATAAGCTAATACTGAATTCAGACAAGATAGAGGAGATGCTGATTGGTATGGGTGGTATCTCTGAGTTGATTACACTGCTGCTCCTAGATTGGGTTTCTTTGTCTGTATCCAGTTGTGAAGAGCCTTTAGAATCTTTTGACTCATTCTCAAAAGCAGGCTAGTGCTGTTGCCAAGAGTGCATTTTTAAAAATCTACTCCTTTCACATACTGTCATTCCATTTACACTCATGGTGATCCATGCTACTGTAACCATGAGGTTTGATTACTGTAATGTTACCCAAATAGGAGGTCTCCTTAATTGGTCAGGGGAATGAGCATTAAGGAGGCAAGTGAGGCGGGGTAATTAGGAATCTCCACCAATGCTTATGGGGATTATTCCATTAGAGAACTCTCAAAAAAATCAGGCAGATGTTTAACTGGAAAAGTTTTCTGTATTAAACAGAAATAAAAAGGGCAATAATGTAAATACACACAGCACACATACAAGGCTTACTAAGAAAATCAGAGAGGAAAATGGAAGAAAGCCATGTCAGGGAAGGTGATAGTTACCAGTCTTGAAGGTGGAGGTCTGTGGAAGCACCAAAATGTCCTGCATTTCATGGAGAGAAGAAGGAAGAGATGGTCCAAACAAATTTGGGGTAGCACAAATGGGTCCCAGAACACACATATAGAGCATATGGCTGGGGAGCCCAGTTATAGGGTGAAATGCTCCCTGGGGCAAACTGATGTCTTGCTCCCAAAAGCAATAACTTAATGGTTTGTCCAGAGGTAGAACAATAAGTTGGAGAGGCTTGAAGTGATTATCTGTGATAGATTATAGGTGAAAATATGACCCGGGAAGCACCGGATGACAAAGCTACTAGGTTTGCTGGATGGTTTTGATTAGGATGAATGAGTGAGGGAAATAATGGTGAAATCCACTAACGATGGACTATGGGATCCCTTGGAGGCTATTATCAACTTGTCCTTGAGCTCCAGGTTTTTCCCTGGGGCATTAAAAGAGATAGTGGTGAGGCTTCTCTTTAAAAAAACATCATTGGATCCTGCGACCGGGTCAGTTACTGCCCGATTTTGAATCTCCTGTTTCTTGCTAAGGTAATTGAGCAGGCAATGGAGAGACAGCTGCAGAGTTTCCTGAAGGAGACCTCAGCCCTGGATCCCTTCCAGTGGGGGTTTCACCCGGGACACAGGATGGAGTCACTGCTGGTTACCCTAATGGACGATCTTCGTAGACACCTGGATCAAGGTGGATCAGCACTGCTGATATTATTAGACCTTTCAGCAGTGTTTGATCTGTCGATTATGAGCTTTTGACCCATCACCTTGCTGATGTGGGGATACAGGGGACGGCACTACAATGGCTGGTCTCTTTTCTCCATGGTCGGGGACAGAGGGTGGTGCTGGAGGAGAAATTGTCCTCTCGCCACTCACTGGTATGCGGTGTACCAGAGGGGACAATGCTCATTATTGTTTAACATCTATATGCACCCCTCGCCCAGCTACTGTGAAGCTTTGGTTTTGGGTGTCTCCAGTACGCTGATGACACCCAGTATCTGTTGATGGACGGCCAGCCTGGCCCAGCCCTGGATGTCCTGGAGCATGCTTTTGAAGCCGTGGCTGGATGATTGAAATAGAGTCAGCTGAAATTAAATCCCACAAAGACGGAGATCCTGTATTTGAGTCACAGACGCATGGATTTCGGACCCCGGCTTCCTGTTCTGGACAGAGCAGTACTTGTACCGGCCTCAAGAGTCAGGAGCCTGGGAGTGATCCTGGATTTCTCCTTGAATATGGAGGCTCAGGTAGCTGCAGTTGCCTGGTCTTCTTTCTTCCATTTTCAGCAGACCAGGCAACTTGCCCCTTATCTCTCAACCCACGACTTAACTACAGTGATTTGGGCAACGGTCACCTCTAAGTTAGACTACTGTAATGCGCTCTATGCAGGGCTTCCCTTGAATCTGATCCAGTGGTTGCAGCTGATCCAAAATGCAGTGGTGCGTGTCATCACCGGAGTGCCAAGAAGTGCACACATTACACTGGTATTGCACCAGCTGCATTAGTTAACAGTAGAGTACCAAATCAAATTCAAGGTTTTGGTATTAACCTATAAAGCCCTATGCGGAGTGGGACCTGTGTATCTTCGGGACCACCTCTCCTCATATGTGCCCCAGAGGACACTTTGATCTAGTGATAAACAGCTATTAATGATCCCTGGCCCCAGGGAGGCCCGCCTAGCATTGACCAGAGCCAGGGTCTTTTTGGTCCTGGCTCCAACCTGGTGGAACACTCTGTCTAATGAGACCAGGGTCTGTTGGGATTTGTTATCATTCTGCCAATCCTGTAAGATGGAGCTGTTCTGCCAGGCATTTGGTTGATGCTGGGTAGGACCCCCGCTGGCCGAAATAGGGTAGAACAAGGCCCTCCCTATTAGAACATCTACCACAAAAAAAGAAGTTTCCTTCTTCTTTAACTATTTTTCAGTGACGGTTGGAAATGGTTTAATAAACTGTTTGTGCTTCGTGTGCTTGTTTTTAAATATTTATATTGCATTTATTACGTTTTAAATTGTGGTTGTAATTTTAATGTATATAAATGTGATCTGCCCTGAGCCTGCCGGTGCGGGGAGGGCAGAATACAAATGTAAACAAATTAATAAAATAAGTATGATGGGGTTGACCAGATTAGACAAGGGTTTTCTTAGGAAACCTTGTTATCTCTGCTTCTCTCTAGGGTATTGAGGGGCCATCAGTCAGTCACCTGCCTCTGACTCATGTTCTGGTAATTTTCCAGGTGCCTCTTTGATTGGCATCCTTGGGCCAGGCAGTGCCTTGGACTTAGGATATATGAGGAAGGGGTTTATAATATTCCAGTGATAAACTGCCCTCTCAGCATGAAGAGAGGTCTGACTGCTAACAGTAATGCACTTTATGCTGGGCTGCCCTTTAAAACAACTCATAAACAATTCACACAAAATGCTACATAGAATCATAGGGTTGTAAGGGACCTCCAGGGTCATCTAGTCCAAGCTACAGCTTGCTTATTAACTACAGCTTGCTTATTAACTAAATCTTATTTCTCATATTTGACTTGTAGGAAGCATCTGCATTAGCTTCCTGTTTGTTTTTAGGCTAAGTTGGCACTCCCGGTGTGCGCATAGCACACTTATCCGGGTGCCGTAATTTGCCGACCTGCCCAGAGGAAGGGACGAGCTCCGCTTCCCGGGCATACGGGCATTTGCAGGGAGCGGGGCCTGGGCCTATAAAGGCCAGCTCCGCCTCCTGTGGCGCAGCAGTCGCACCGAAAGCTCGAGGGCAGGAGATGCGTTTCTCCCGCCCTGGCTTTCTGGGCCTAGGGTAGAGCGGTCGAGGCTCCATGCTTGCCGCGGCTTTTCTTCTCGCTCCCCTTAGCGACTGTGGGCCTGGGAGCGGTAGCTTGGTCCCTGTTGGTCACGGCGGTTGGGGGCTTTTGCCCCTTCTCCCTTCTTTTGCAGCGTGGCCGCTTGGGATTGAGGATCCGGTGGTTCCGGCGGCGGCAAACAGCTTGGCGGGCCGGGATCGGCTCTGCCGCTTTCGGAGGGCGTCAGATCGCCGGTGCTGACACGAGGAGGCTGCTATGGCTAAGCAGGGCTGGGGAGTGGGCTTTCATTGGGACCAGCCTGGTACAGCGGGGTAGTTATTTGCACACACACCCCAACCAACCCACCCCCTTCCCAGTATCAGCCTCTGGTTTGTTCTAGCACCTCCCCTCCCCCTCCATATAAATATATATTATAAAAAAAAAATAGTGGAGTTGGGAGAGGGTGTTTGTATGTGGGAAGTGTTAGTGTTGGGGCGAGTGGCAATTGGTATTTGGTATCCCTGCTTGCTAGTATATGGGCCAGGAGTGATTCTGTTCTTTGTGGCTTGGCAGGGGTAATTGGTACAGAGGCTTGTCACAGTGGTTAATTGGTTTAGCTGTGATTAAGCACAGGTTTGTGCTTCTATAACCGCCCCCCCACCTCCTTGGGTTGGGGACGCCCTGCTGGGCTACTACATTGTCCCTAATTAGGATTGAAGGGCTTGGCTAGTGTCCCTACTGGTTCGCCTCAAGATGCCTCCAAAGAAGGGAGTGGGGCATGCCAAGGGCAAGCAGCCCGCTAAGCGTCAACAGCCTAAGCGTGTTCAGCTGTCTGATTCCTCTTCTGAAGACGAGGATTTGGCTAAAGGGAGGCAGGAGATCCTAGACAAGCTTGTAGCTCTTGAAAGGGCCAGGGGTGTGGGGTCATCCCCCGCCACTGTTGGCAGGAGTAAACGGGCACGGACTGTTTCTTCTGCAACTTTTCAGCGTGAGGTTATGGCAAGGTTGTCTGCTATTTCAGGTCCTGCGTCTGTGGAGAGCGAAGGTTCAGGCCATCATCCGGAAGGGAGTGCATCTGTCGAATCAAGCAGTGGTGCTGTACAGGAGGTGAACTGGGCAGACGATATGCCACCTGTAACGGTGGTGGTGGACCCCCCGGAGCCTGCTGCTAAGTCCCCTGTGCAGGAAGATCGGCCTGCTTGGCCGTGGGGGCCAGTAACCTCCACTCCTTCCCCTGCTGTTAGTTCCTTGCAGCAGCAGCAGCTCAGTGCCCCTTCACATGCTCCCCTGCCTGGCTGTTCTTTTTGGCTCGGTCAGCCCTACTACTCTGCGGCTGATGCGGCCCCTTGGCCTCTTTGGGGCCAGCAGGCTTCTGCTTATCAGCCGGGGGCTAGTGTGCCTTCTGCCACTACGGTGTTGGCAGCCAGTTCTCCAGTGGCTGGTGCTTCTAGCCAGGTCATGGGGCCTATGCAGACTTGGTCTGCTTTTCCTGTCATGCCTTATTATCAGGCTTCCCCATTGGGTGGGGTGCCCTATCGTGCTATGCCTTTTAGGGACACAGCTCTGCCCTTGGGTGATCACTTGACACCCGCTATGAGGGATAAGATCCTCCGGGGTGAATTTGTGGATGTCTTTACCCTTCTTTTTTGTGAATTGGAAAAGAAGGATAAGGAGGACCTTGACGACAGGGAGAGAGAGAGGCTTAAGCGTAGGAGGGTTGACAGGACCTGGTCAAATTGGCTTCCAGGTATGTTGATCTATGTGGGGGTGATTGCTCGTGCGCAACCCCTTAGGGCCGCACCCCTGTTTCAATATATTGAAATTATTTACCGGGGATACACGGATTTTGTGGGAGCCGCATGGATGCAATACGATGAGGAGTTTCGTATGCGGGCGGCTGTTAATCCCACACTGCCGTGGGATCAGATACATCAGCAGCTTTGGCTGCAACTTATGGCCCCGGCGAAGCCCAGCTCTGGTGATAGGTCGGATAGTGGATATCTACTGCAACGTTTGTCCACCCCTTCTGGTTCCCGCACCTCCGCGGGGCAGTCAGTTCAGCCCCAGCTGCTTTGCTGGGAGTTTGCCTACCAGGGTGTGTGCTCCAGGAAGGGGTATGGTTTCAAACACGAATGTCCCCGTTGTAAAGGCCCCCATGCTTTCTCTGCCTGCTGTAGGCCGAGACAGCGGGGTGGTGGCCGGAAGCCAGGCGGGGGGCCTAGCAATCCTCCAACTGACAAAGGGCCCTTCTCCCATAAAACTGAGGGTCCTTGAACGCTTGCTGTTGGGTTACCCCAACAGGGCAGATGCCCAGTATTTACTGGAGGGGTTTACTTATGGGTTTTGAATTCCTTTTCAGGGGCCTCAGGCCCCTTTTATGTCTGATAATTTGTGTTCTGTTGCCGGCATGGAAGAGGTGGTCCGGCGCAAAATTGATAAGGAATGTGCTGAGGGTAGGGTGCTGGGGCCTTTTCAGACCCCTCCTGTCTCAAATTTTAGGGTCTCCCCCCTTGGGGTAGTACCCAAGAAAGCGGCAGGTGAGTACTGCCTTATCCATCACCTTTCTTTTCCAAAAGGTGGGTCTGTTAATGACGCTATTCCAGGACACTTGTGTTCGGTGCGTTATACGTCCTTTGATGAGGCGATGAGGATGGTCAGGCGATGTGGGGTGGGTGCCAAAATGGCAAAATGTGACATTAAGTCTGCATTTCACCTTTTGCCTGTCCACCCTGCAGATTTTGAGTTGCTGGGATTCTCTTTTCAGGGGCAGTTTTACATGGACAAAGCACTCCCCATGGGCTGCTCTGTGTCTTGTTCTGCCTTTGAGAAGTTTAGCACCTTTTTGGAGTGGGCTTTTCGTCAGCGGCTTCGGTGCCATGACTCCGCCCACTATTTAGATGACTTTATCTTTGCAGCGCTTTGTGGGATGGGGCAGTGCGCCCGTCTCCTGGCTGGTTTTCAGGCTCTGGCTGATGATTTGGGGGTGCCCTTAGCCCATGAAAAGACTGAGGGACCTTCACAGGTACTCACATTTCTGGGGATTGAGGTGGACACCTTGCGCCAGACATTTCGTCTGCCTGAAGACAAGGTGGTGGACCTTAGGTCCCGCTTGGCTGCCTTAAGGGAGAAGCAGAAAGTTTCTCTGCTGGAATTGCAGCAGCTGGTTGGGCATCTTAATTTTGCTTGCAAGGCTGTTGCTCCCGGGCGTGCCTTTTTGAGGCGTTTGTGTGATGTGATGTCCACTTTGCGGCTTCCTCATCACAGGGCTAGGATATCTCAAGGGGTCAGAGATGATCTTTCTGTTTGGGAAGAGTTTCTCACGTCCTACAATGGGGTTACCTTTTGGCGGGACGAGCTGCTGCTCGAGGCTGAATTGCGGGTTTCCTCAGATGCTTCTGGGGCATTGGGCTTTGGCGTGTTCTTTCGGGGGCATTGGTGTGCGGAGGCCTGGCCTGCACATTGGCATGATGGTGTTATTACTAAAGACCTTACCTTCCTGGAATTTTTTCCGATTCTGGTGGCGGTCTGGCTGTGGGGAAAGGAGCTTGCCAACCATGTGGTCCACTTTTGGTGCAACAATTTGGCGGTTGTGCAGGTGATCAATACCCTTTCATCCAGGTCCCCCAGAGTTATGAGGTTGGTCAGGGCCTTCACTCTCCAATGCCTCAGGCTGGACATATTGTTTAAGGCAAAACATGTTCCTGGGATAGATAATGGTGTGGCGGATGCTTTGTCTCGCCAGCAGATGGGACATTTTTGCCAGCTCGCCCCAGATGCAGACATTGTGCCTGTCCCAATGCCTCTGGAGCTGTGGAATCTTGGAGGGTTGAGGCGAGCAGAGCCATTTGTCTAGCCATCGCTCCCAGCACGCGGAAGTCATATGACCGGGCGTTGTGGCTGTTTGCCGGCTTCAGGCTTGCAGTGAACCTGGACCAGGCGTGGCCCATTCCTGTTGATCATCTCATGCAAGTTTGTGTGGAGCGGAAGGGCAAGGGCTTGTCAGTTAAGTCCATTAGGGGTATTTTGGCAGTGCTGGCTTTCGCCAGCAAGGCCCGTGGCTTTAGTGAGGCAACCAGGGATTTTAGAATCCAGAAAATGCTGGAAGGTTGGATGCGTGAGGCTGGGGTTAGGCCTGACAGTAGGCAGCCAATATCCCCAGCTATACTTAAGGGGTTGGGGGCCACTTGGGCGTTGATTTGTCAGTCGACATTCAAAGGGGCCCTGTTTCATGTGGCATCGCTGATGGCTTTCTTTGGTGCATTGCGGGTGAATGAATTAGTGGCTCAATCCCGATCGGATCGCTTGGACAGGGCACTGGTTTTAGGTGATATCCAGTTTGAGGGTGACTGTGTCACCCTTCAAGTTCGGCATTCTAAGACAGATCAGGGCAGGCGGGGAACTGTTCTGAAGCTAGGTTCTTGTAATGAGGCCGAGCTTTGCCCTGTTAGAGCTCTTCACAGGTATTTGGAATTGAGGGGTAGTGGAGAAGGGCTTCTTTTTTGTCACCATGACGGGATTCCACTCACCCGGTATCAGTTTTGGTCTGTGACTGAAAGGGCCCTGTCCAAGCTGGGGTTGGCAGGAATGAAGTTTTGTACACATTCCTTCCGGATTAGGCCGGCCTCTACGGCAGCCGCTATGGGTTACCCCGAGGCGGCTGTGCGGAAGGTTGGCCGTTGGAGGTCAGCTGCGTTCCGGGGGTATGTTTGCCCGTTGCCGCTGGTTTGATGCATTGTGTTAATTGTTATTTCTTTCTTAGGTGCTGTTGTTCACCGTGGGAGGTGTCAGATCCTCATATGCGGACACAGCATGGTTTTTTGGGCAGCCCATCAGGCCAAGAGGACGCCATTTGGGTCCCAGCTTGGCCTCAGACGGTGGACCGAAGTTGAGTGGCAGGGCCATCGGGGCCTTCGGTGGCCGGGCCGGCTGCCACTCCTGTTTGAGGATCGGAGTGCTCCTCCCCCTCACTTGTTAGTTATTCACTTGGGGGGGAATGACCTGGCGTTGATTAAGGGCAAGGCCCTCTCACTGCAAGCTCAGGCAGATATTAAATATATTTCTGAGCAATGGCCTGGGGTTCTGATATTTTGGTCCGCTATACTCCTGCATAGGGTTTAGCGGGAAGCCCTTGACCATGATGGGGTTGAACGCGCTAAGTGTAAGGCCGATAAGGCTATGCGGAAGGCTCTGGGTATGGGATTGGGGATTTATTTGCCCACCCTCAGATCAGGGACACACATGCTGACCTCTACAGGGGCGATGGTGTGCATTTGTCGGCCAAAGGTAATGACATCTTTTTGAGTAATTTACAGCAAGGGCTATGGTTGGCCCTGCAGCATATGTGGGGTGCGAGGGCCTAAGCAGAGGCTTGGCCCTTGCATTGGCAGGTTAGTTTGGGTAGGCAGAGCAGGCTGGTGAGCACCCGGTGGCACCTCCCCATTGGTGGGGAATGGGGGTCTGTCTCGGATCGGCTGGCAGGCTGTACGGCTGCCAGCTGAGAGGGCAGACTGCCCGTGGGACACCCTGAACAAGTCCTTCCCTCGGGCTTCACGGCTGGGGGTTTATGGAGCTTGAAAGGGGGAACCACTTGCCTGGCCGGCCGGGTTACAGCCATCTGCATAGATGGCTCGCCCCTGGGGCAGGGGGTGCTCGCTCAAGCAGGCAGGGAGGACGTCCTTTTGACCCCTTGGCTCGACTTGTTCCACTAGTTATACCCCTTGTCGTTATTACAGTATTGTTGGTCAATAAAATGGACCTGTTTTATACCCAAACCTTCGTGTCCGTCTCTTTCTTCTGAATGGGTGGGCAAGTGTAAGATGTTGGCTTTGACCTAGACAGTCCTTCACAATCTGGTTTCCATATACCCATCACCAGTATTTAAGCATTATATGCCTCCTGGCAATCTCTCATAGCTGCTCTTCATGTAGAAAGGAGTGTGCAACAATGGTCCATTACAATAATCTTCTGCAATGTATTCAATATTGGGGGATGGGATCCCAGTTTAATTTTTTAAGGGTGTTAAAGCAGCTTTTTGGAAGACAGCTGTTGAAGATTTCTGGGCATTTTAGCATTAGTCAGGCTGTTGTGATAGCTTATTGTCTTTCAGGAGTTTTAAGTGTTCTGTTGATTTATGTTCTACTTGTACACCACTTTGAGACTTGTTACCAGAACTGCTCTATTTGAGTGGGGAATTAGCTAGTAGTCTGGAACTAGATTTAGTGTGGATCTTTTAACCAATATATACTGGGGTCCCTCTCCAGATGCTCATGCAATAAAGAGGCAGACTAAATAACGATACAACGTGTTTTACTAAATAATGTGGCGTATGCCTGAACTAGCACATGCATACAAGGTTACATACAAGACCTAGGAAGACAGAGTAGGAAAATAGAGATGGTTGCATTAGCGAGGTAGCCCACTTGAGAACGATGAAGTTGGGTATACTCACAATCCTGACGTGGAGCAAAGACGTAGCAGCGAGGTGGTCTAATGCCTGCACTAGATCTGATATAGAGTGACAGCAAGGAGTCTGGATAGGAATGGCATGCGCACCATGTGGCCTGGGAGACCAGCTTAAATACCCCAAAACGTACCCTGGGGCTGGTTCAGTTTCTAGTGGTTCTCACAGGCGAAATAAAGGTTTTAATGGTACTACAACTACCCTAGATGACCACTTTAGGAATCTGATTATATTATTGTGACACCTTAGGAAGAGGGGACAAAGGAGGGAGGGGGAGATCCGGGCGTTTTGAATGGATGTTCCAGTGGACAGGGCTTGTCCCGACGTCATCATCTCTGGAATGCGGAGGCTGCTTTGAGATGCATTTGCTAAGTGCTTGGGATGGTCGGCACTTAGCTTCTTCTCCGAGGCAGCTATTAAGATATGCAGAGCAGGGTGAGGCTCGCTGCTGCGGATGTGGTCTGCTCGCTTCTTCAAAATGGCTTCCCTAAGCAGGCTGCTTCTCTGGGTCTTCTGGTTGCCTGGGAACATGGCTGCCGGCTGGGCATGGCTGGGGCTTGCTAGCAGGTTGCCCGGTAGTGAGGGCAAGCTCAGTGACCAGCCTGCGGGAGGCTCCAGATGGGAACTGGCCAGGGGGTGCCTGGTCAGGCTTGCTGGAGGTCTCCCTGGCTGGCACCTGGCTGCTAACAGCGCAGCTTGGGCCCAGGGGAGGCAGGCTTCCATGGAGGCAGGGAACAGCAGGTATAACACAGTCCATAGCAGAGGTAGGAGCATCCTGGTGAAGGTAATCCATAGCAAGGAGCGTAGGCAGGAAACAGGCACATGTAGCGGGGTCCAGACACGCAGGGAAGTCAGGATACTGGCATGGGCAGTGCTGCCCAGAAAGAGAGTCCCTATTGTAGTTTTAGTCCATAGCTTTAGTCCTTAGCAGAGGCAGGAATAGGCATAGTCCATGGTAGGTAAACATGCAGGAAATAGACACGTGTGTTAAAGTGCACACGTGCAAGGCAGTCTCTGGTGTAGCAGTAAAACAGCAACGCAGGAACCCAAACACAGTTCATGGCAGGCCTTAGAGCAGGAGGGGGGGGCTACTTGGCAACAGACTCCTTTGAGAAAAGCTGATTATAAATGTATTCATAATAAATAAATGACTGAGCTTTGTCCAGAGACTGTATCTCAACAAGCAGGTAGGAACCTTTATGGTTCTGGAAGTTTTGTATGAGCTGCATCCATTCTTTTATAATGCCAATCTAATTTGAACTTTAGATATGGAGTATACTCAATTTGCCATGGCCGACACTTCCTTCACTTCCATTGTAACCTCCCATCCACACAGTATGATATCACTGTAAATAAAATCCAGCCCCTCCTGGCCAGTGGCATCAGCTGCTTAGGCTGGTGGCTGCATATGCCGCAGTAACAAGCTGAAGGAACTGGAAGTTTCAATAAATTATGTTGGCCAAACCTCTGTTTAAAATTTGGAAATAAAAAATGAAACAGTGGCTTCTATCTGTTTCCAATGACAGAAGGTCATTTCCATCTTCAGAGGAGATGAAGTGTGATTTATACCAGTTCTCCCACTGCAGTGTGCCATTTTTCTCCTATACTTTTCATAAAGGGCCACTGAGCCAGCCCAGAACAAAATTTTGGACTACTGGACTAACATGGAATGAGAGGAAGGAAAATCCAATTCATAAATTTTGCTCACAAGACAGAAGCCAATCGAGGATTCCTAGATAATGGGAAAACTTTGGAATTAAGACCTAGTAATTTGGAAATTCAGAAGTTGGGGAGAAAATCAGTAGTATTTCTAATATCTTGTGCAAGCAGATTTTTTTGAATGTCATCAGTAGTGCTAGCAACAGAAGACAAAATTCACACTCTGTCTATACATAGCTCCACTTTTCTCTTTCACAATACTTTCTTTTTTGCTTCAGTGTTTAGAAGAGCTCACCAACCTCTTTCCATTTACTTCTTCCTTAAAACCCAACTTCTTCCGCACTTCTCTTTGCACTCCCATATGTTCCCTCCCTCCCCATTAGTTGCCATTTTTTCCAGTCACTTCATATTAGTCCTACGAATATTACTTAGATATTAAATTCATTTAAGAGTGAAGTTAACTTTGAACTCATTGTCACACTTATTGACACGTTGGCACTTATTGGCACATATTGGCACTTATTGGCACATGCATACAATTCTCTGCAGTTACTTCAGTCTAACCTCACTGCTTTCAATTGGATTAGACTGAAATACTAACACTATTAGTGTTAAACTATTATAACATAGTTTTAAATCACATAGCCAGGTATATTGATGAAGGTATGTTTCATGGGACTGCCATATCTTAGTTTAGGTTGCCTTGATATTGTAGCTAGAAGTAGAATGAATAATGCAAAAGAGCTTTGCATAGAAAAAAATGAACAAAATGTGTTTTTTCACTGTCTTTGTGGAGCCAGATTGCCAACAGTTCTGTCTGCCAAAATTGATATTTGGCACTCCTTCACATTTTGCAGTTTCAGTGTAAACACTTTCATGTCAAGCAGCTGTATCTGAAATGAGCATCACTCTTTAAGGCAAGAACTATCATGAAATCTGTACCATAAAAGGGTGTTCGAGGCTATGTATTTTAACAGAGGATAAATACTGAATGCAAAGCTTTTCAAAATGGACAAGATGATTAAGCTAATGGAAGCAAGATATATCTTACTGTGTAATTGTTTACTATATTATGGATTTGTACTTGACCACTTTCAGTCTAGCTTCAGACCAGGTTATGGAACTTAGGTAGCATTGGTTGCTTTAGTTGATTATCTCTGTTTGAATGCAGACAAAGGCTGTGCCCCTCTTTTGCTCTTACTTGATCTATCAAGCAGGCTTTAATATGATGGATTATGCCATTTTATTCATGTGCTTGTAAATTGAAACTGAGATTAAGAGATATGCCCTGGATTGGCTAAAATCATTTCTTACAGGTAGGATTTAGAGGGTCTCTTTTAGAGATCAACTGTTACCAACGTAAGATTGGTATCATTCCCCCATGTCATTCAATACATATGTAAAGCCCTTAGAAGAAATCATTTCAGTTTTGGAGCAGGCTTTCATTAATATGCTAATAATACAGACCTCTATATCCCCATTGCCATAAAATACATGGGTACAAGAAAATCTATTTTAGCATAGCCAAGGATCTTTAATTGACTGTTGGAGAAAATCAAATCAAATCAAATCAAATGTCTTAACGTAAGCCCCCGGCCCCTGAACTTACCGGGGCTGGCGTTTGCGGAGCACGCTGGGCTGGGAGGAGGCAGGATTGTCCTTCCCCGGGCCAGCTCCACAGCAAAGTGCAAGGCTGCAAATCCGCGTGCTTTGCACATTTTAAATTACCCAGCTAGCCAATCAAGAACTGGCTGGGTTTAAGGAAGGTGGGAGCCGTTGCTGGACCTGAGAAGCAGAAGCTTCTATCAGGTCCTCCCACCTCCTATATATTGGAGCCGGCCCCAGGATCCCTGCAGTCATCTCTGGTGTGGCGATCCCCTCCCTCCCGTTAGTTTATGTTGGTGTTAGCGGGGTCTGGGGGGACTGGGAGGCCAGTTATGAGAATTGTATTAGGTTTAGGATTTGTTTTAGCCTAAAATGTTGGTGTATGTGCATTCAGCTGGATTTATGGAAGTATTTCAGGCAATGTTCTGCAGTTTTCTGTCACAACTTTAAGGTCTGGCGGTTTGGGCATTGGGCACTGATCCCTTGGGGGAAACAGCGCTGCATGGCACTGTTTTCCCCAGAGATGGGGATCCCCATAAGGGATCCTGGACCAGGCATGGCAGCAGTAAGCCAAGCTCAGGGGCGGATGGAGCATGCCTGTGCCCAGGTGAGGGGGAGCTACGCAGAGGCTACTGCCCAGTGTGGCTCCATTAACCGTCATCCCGCGGTTTCCCCTTTCAGCAGGTGGGCTGAAAGGGTGAGGTGTCATCGACTGGCAGGCAGGTCAGCCGATGCTGGGATCCGTGCCCTACATGGCCATCACTCCTTTCTATTATGTAACCAATAAAGTTGTGGCCTGTTTCATCCATCATCAAGCATGCCTTTCCTGCACAAGCGACCCAGGCCTATAGAGCTGGCACCGCAAGCAGATTCCCATGAGAAACTGCAGTTCTCCATCCCAGGTCCTATCTTTTTTTTAAAGTTTATTAATGAAAAACAAAATAACAACAACAAAAAAGCAAATGGGGAAAAAAGAAAAGAAAACAGTGCTGGTTACAAAACCACTACTGGCAAATTTATACACAGGTATCTATAAAAGGTTTCCAAATATCTAAAAATAAGTCCATTGACAATTGCTGCCTATATGTGATATGTTCAAATCTTGATAAATTTATAAAGTTTTCAATTCAGTGAATTCCAAGAGGTGAGCTTTTATCTTTCCAGAGTTGTGACATAAGTCTTTTAGCAATTGTAAGGGCATGGAGGGTCCATTTCTGTTGACCATCAGTTAGATTCCAAGAGAAAAGCTGTGATGGACTGCACATTTTTAAAAATGTGGAAGTACTGTACACACACAGCTGCAGGACTATTAACGGTTAATCCCTCACAGAATTAGAGAGTTTTGGGTGACAGGCTACTCCAAGGGTCTGATTGAGTAGCATGAGCTGGAAAGAGGAGGGTCTTTTTTGAGTCCTAGCAGAGAAAGAGCGAGTGTGAAGAATTGGGAGACAGAAGCCTAATGGAGAGCAGTTTTAAAACCAGCAGAACTGGGGAAAGTTGGCAAAGATGTTTGAGAAGTAGGTGCAGACTCCCAAATGGGCCACAGAAAACGGATAGATCTTTTAAGGAGAGGATATTTTCCATATGCAGTCAAACAGGGTGGTAGCTCTGGAGAGTGAAAAGATCCCCGGTCTGATGTTGTTGGAAAATGCCTGTGGAGACCTTCAGATTCAGTAAGTGACTGAAGGAAAGCACTGGTGTGTGAAGAGAAGAGAATCCTAACTCCAGCATTTCTAACTCCAGAAGAAAAAGAGAATACTAAAAGAAAATATACTTGAGGGCTTGGGGAAAAACAAGAGAACCAAAGCTAAAATGACAAAACTGAGACAATTGTATTTTGGTCACATTATGAGAAGACAAGATGCTCTGGAAAAGTCAATAATGCTAAGAAAAGTTGAAGGCAGTGGGAAAAGAGGAAGACACAAAGCTAGATAGCTGGACTCCATGAAAGAAGCCACACCCTCCAGTTTGCAAGATGTGAGCTAGTCTGTAAATGATAGGATGTTTTAGAAGTCTTCCATTCATAGGGTTGCCGTAAGTAGGAGGTGACTTGACAGCATATAACACAAACATACTGGCTTGGAGAAAGTGTCACCATGTGTGATTCCATGCTTTCCTGATTGTGCAGTTTTGCTACATTAACTAATATAGAATCATAGAGCTAGAAGGTACCTTACATACTGTCTAGTTCAAACCTCTGCCCAATGCAGGAACAGCGAAACGCATCCCCCCAAAAGTATTTGTCCAGCTGCTTCTTGAAGACTGCCAATGAGGGAAAGCCCACCATTTCCCTAGGCAGCCAATATCCTAAGCAGCTGATATCCCCAATAAGATCAAGAATAAAGCCCCCCCAGCCTATCAGTAGACTTTTGCTGTTTGGCTTATAATCTTTGTTTCTGTTGATGAAAGGGTAGCTTTGTACCCAGAAGTATGTGTGTGGTGGGGAGGGTCCTACTACTGACCCACTTTGTCATCTATCCTATTATTGAGGATCTGCTGACCAGATATCATCCCTACTTTTCCTGACTTCACCCAACTTTGAATTTTCCTCTCAAACTTTACAAGCTCTCTGCCCTTCTAAAGTCACCCAATTTGACCTTGTTTGGATCACAAATTTTTCCCTTCTGGATATGCATCCCCTGCTCCTGTCCCTGACCTCATTAGTTTCTAAATTGCCACCCATTTTGTTGTGTATTTTATAATTGTCCAAGATTACCCTTGTCTTGGATGTTACATGTCCCTGTATATCCTCCTACCTTTGAGGTTTTTGTTGACCAAGAACCAGGGCCTTTGCAAAGGACCTCAGTGGACTTTAAGATCAGTCACTGTAACCTCTCCTCTTAATTGCTGTTTAGAAAGTACTTGATATTTGATAGTGATATGTTTTTTATTTCTTAACGTTTATTAATTCTTCTATCCTGACATTGTTTTTTCCTCATAAACCTAATTACTAATTTTATGCCATCTGGGTCTCAGTATTCCTTCCAACCTCTTAGCAATGTTTATTCCCTTAGTCATAGATCCCCTATGATTTGTGTGTGTGTACCGTTTTGATAAAACTGTTATTTGAGTTGCAGGCATTTTCTTGAGGGAGATACAAATGGTGCTTTGTTGTATTATGTATATTTTTTGAAACTTGGAATTGTAAAGTCATTTTGAGCCACAAGGGAAAGGCTGGGTTTAAACTTTTTACTAAATAAATAATTATTTGCTTTGGCAGTGGTTAAAATCTAACTCAGCAGCTCCTTAAATAAGGGTGGTAGGAGAAAGATTGCTGCCTTACAAAGGGGTATTTAGGAGAGAGTGCAGACTGTAGATTGAAAGTGGGTCATATTCCCATAGACACATCTATGGTACATGAGTATTTTGACCACACAGAATAACTGAATATACTGTCCCATGATGATGGCCATACAGAATCCAAGAAAGCTCGTAAAAGTGTGTCAGCAGTGGCTACTCAGGCAGTTGATATGCTGAATACCAATACAATATAGATACTGAGAGCCGAACTAGACAAGGCAAATTACATGAGTCTATGCAAGTGGCTAGATTTGTTTTTTTCCCCTCACTTTCCCATGTCTCTTTTACCCCCGATGAACTTGTGTCTGTGACTCTGCACTGTGCACGTAGCAAAAAAGCAGTTTACATTGGCGAGTGTCTGCAAACCATATCATCGAGTCACCGTTGCAAAGTAGTGATTCTGTTTTGCTTCCACTTCCCTCTTCCCGCACAGAAAGGCAATAGGGGACAGGGGACGGTTAAAGGGGATGGTTTAAGCATGTGCAAACTGGCAGTGCATGATGGGATACCATTCTTGTGTCCTGGAGGAGTACAGAAGAAACCCATGCCAGCACGGACACAGAATGGCCGTGCTGGCAAGTGTACAGGAAAGCAATGGGGAGACACGTGCAAGTTCATTTGCATATCGTTTATGCATCATTCGTATTGTGTAGTTCTGTTCTGATCTGCTCAAAATGCTATTCATTTTGAATTGGGAGCAAATCATTGAGGCGATTGGATGCTTTTCAGGCATTCAAGTGAACACAAAATACACATTGCAAAGATGGTAAGTTCAAATGTGAATTGCTTTTTTTTCCAAATCTGGCAGTATCCTTTGTTTCTTTTGTGGATGGTGGGAAACACACCACAGCAATAGTGATGCATCGAACAATCATAATTCCTGACTCGGCCCTAAATTGCGGCCATTTTCTTTTTTGCTTCAGTATTGGACATTGACTTGCAACTTTATGCAACATCAAAGTTATACTGCTTTAATGTAAAAGGACATTCTTATGGTGGCAGAAGAATGTGCTATAACTATAGTCTTGAAAACTGTTGACAAAGGATGCTGACAATTCACCGGCAAGCTATGATTGGCACCGAGTGCAAGATGGAGTGGAGGTGGGGCTAGTAAGAGGAGGAGTTCCATCGGGCACTGGGCAACCTCATGGTCAGTGCCATTACACTGGAGCATCTGCAAGCAGCGGGTCACCCTCCCACCCACTGCAGACTCAAGACTATGGGGGGCTCTGTCACAACTTTATGGGTTGGCGGTTTTGAAGCATTGGGCCGGATCCCAATAGAGTGAGTGGGGCCCTCGGGTCTGCTCACCCCAATGGATCTGGAAGTAAAGGTGCCAGGCAAGGCCGGTGACGAAACAGCGTGTGCCGAGGTGCCAGCGGGAGACTGGCAGGGGATGCATCGGTCGACAGCCAGGCCTATGATGCCAATGGGGATCCATGCCCAGATGCCAGGCCAATGCTCCATCCAGCTGTAATCAATAAAGTTGTGGCCATTTCTAACCCAAGCTAGTGTCTGGTGTGGTTATTAGCCAGTACGCAGTCTGACATAGCACATAGGTGACAATTGTTATTTGTTAATCCTTTCAGTAGTTAGAAGCTTTGACTTTGCAGCAGGTAGAGCTTTAATACCATTTGCTTGGTTGTTTGAAACGTACTTTGGCTAAACTATGTTCAAGTGTTGATCCATTCGCAAGACCAGCATATGTCTTGTGAATACATGCAGCATACACACACATTATGAATTCAGTGAAAAATAAAGACAACCAGTGTACCCTCCTCCAACTTGTCTCTTTGCTCGAAATGCTCATATGCAATGCAATAAATCTGTATGCATGTAGACATTACCCATAATCCTCTACATATAAACTTTGTGGTTTTTTCCCTACACAAATCTGCTTTTTCCTGGGTAATGTGCATGTAATATTTGAAGTATCCCCAAGGATAATCTGTATTATAGATGCGTATTGCAGAACAGTTTTCTTGTATTTCTTTTCGCTATAGGAAACAATTCCCCCCACCAACAACAAAAATTGCTCTCTAGATTAGATTAAGAATCTTGTTTTGATTTTTTCTGTATCTTCACTTATGCTGTAGGTAAGCATCAAATACTACCCATTGTGATTTCTTCCTTTGAGAACACAGCAACTGCCTATCAGCTTCCCATGCCTATTAGCATTAGCATTCCATACGAATCCAATGCAGAATCTTTTCTGCTGCTTCTCCCAGCTCTGATAAGTTTTGACAATTCTTCTTTAGTTTGTTTGGCTTTGGCCTCTGTTAGAATTTTTGCTCAGCTATGTAGAGTTTGAACTTCAACATACTGGTAAATAGGAAGAAAGGACTAATATGGTAATATCAATCTTTTTCATTCAAAGTACTTTGAAATAAAAGCACCATGCTTACAAAGAAACTGTCAAAGAACTCTTACCTTCCCATTCTCCAAAATAAAAACGTTGACATGATAAATTGGTTCAACTGGGATGTCTTTATTAAACAGCCAGTCTATGAATTTAATAGCTTAAATATTAAATAGCACAGTCTACCCTAGCTATGGGGCTTTTTATGCCATTTGGATCTTCAAAGTCAATGATTTCTTCACTACAAGTTCCTTTCAGTTTCTAGTTATGTTGATTACAATTGAATCTAAGGATTTAAGACATGTTATTCTCTATATTTCCAGTATTGTCCCATTTCTGTATACTGAATTTCTCCATAAACTCTGAGGCTGATGTTTCTTGGTGTTGGCTTGTTCCAGGCTTTTGTATTATCTTTAAAAAAATCTTAGTGACATTTCAAGAAGAAATGCACTCCAACTTTTGTAAGATACAACATTAAAATAATCTTTTTCTAAGGCTCAAGGAACTCAAATACATAGAAATCTGAAGGAAGCTAAATAAATTTTAATTAGATATATGAAAATGTGCAAAAAGAAAATCATAAAATGTATACTAAGGTGAAAACTGAATTAACCTTGTTATACTGTACAACCAGTTATAGGTATGAAAGCAGCTCTTAATTAGTAGAATGAGACAATAAAACAAAATGGCTTTTGAATCTATAATCCACTTTTACTATTTGAATATATTATAGTTTACATTAGCTACAACAAAATACAAATTCTGCATCATGACAATATAAATTATGTGTGCAAAATAAATTATGTAAATATTTAGTAAAAAAGTACTTGTTTTGCATATATATATGATTAAATGGTGTATTACATTCTAAGAGTTGGAGAAGAGGACTTGTATGAGGCAGATATGAGTGGGAAAGTAGTGATGGACTGCATCTGGTGACCATGTGGTTTGGCTGTTACTACTCCCTTCCACTAAATGCAGCCTCTTGGTCTTGAGATAGGAGCGCACTACTGCAACTTTAAATTTCATCCACAAACTTTATTATTATTGTTGATGTTGTTGTTATTGTTGTTATTATTATAATTATTATTATAATATCAGGGTAGTGTAACAGCATACAATTTGTTACCTACAGTTTAAAAACAATAATAATACTATAAATAAACATTAAAACACTATTCCATATACAATAACATTTCTCGATTGGCAGAATAAATATTAAAATACAACATTTTAGGTGCAGGGCTTGACTCTTACATCATGCCCTGTGCCACACTTATGAGCTCCTGCATGGGTGGTGGACGGTCTTCAGTGGTATGGCTGGTGAGAGGACAGCCTAGCCTCCACCAAATGCCTGGCGGAACATCTCCATCTTGCAGGCCCGGTAGAAAGATAACAAATCCCGCCAGGCCCCAGTTTCCTCAGACAGAGAGTTCCACCAGGTCGGAGCCAGGACCAAAAAGGCCCTGGCTCTGGTAGAGGCCAGACGGACCTCCCTGGGGCCAGAGACCATTAGCAACTGCTTATTAGCTGATCGAAGTGACCTCCAGGGAACATATGGAGAGAGGCGGTCCCACAGGTATGCTGGGCCCAGTCCACATAGGGCTTTGTAGGTCAACACCAGAACCTTGAACCGGACCCAGCACTCAACTGGTAACCAATGCAGCTGATGGAGGATGGGTGTTATATGTGCCATGATCGGAGCTCTGGCAACCACTTGTGCAGCTGCATTCTGAACCAGCTGCAGTTTCTGGATCAAGCCCAAGGGAAGCCCTGCATAGAGCGAGTTACAGTATTTATTTATTTATATTTCAATTTATATACCACCCATCCCCAGGGGCTCTGGGCGGTGAACAGTTAAAATCGATAAAAACAAGAACTAAAATCAATATACAAACAATAAAACAAATTAACAAAGTGCAGTGGTGGGGAGAACCCTCCCCCACCCCAAAGGTGGGAGGCCGACATGGCACCGCCCCCTTCAATCACCGAACGCCTGGCGGAACAGCTCTGTCTTACAGGCCCGGCAGAACGATAATATGTCCCGCTGGGCCCGGGTTTCCATTGACAGAGCGTTCCACCAGGCTGGGGCCAGGACTGAAAAGGCCCTGGCCCTGGTTGAAGCGAGGCGGGCTTCCTTAGGGCCGGGGACCACTAGTAAATATTTATTCGCTGATCGAAGCGATCTCCGGGGAACGTACAGGGAGAGACGGTCCTGAAGATATGCCGGTCCCAACCCGCTCAGGGCTTTAAAGATAAGAACCAACACTTTGAACCTGATTCGGAATTCAACCGGAAGCCAGTGCAGCTGGCACAGGACAGGTGTGATGTGTGACTGGTAAGGTATACCAGTCAGGACCCGTGCCGCCGCATTCTGGACCAGTTGTAGTTTCCGGATCAGGCCCAGGGGTAGCCCAGCGTAGAGTAGTCTAATCTGGAGGTGACCATTGCCTGGATCACTGTTGTAAGGTCATGGGTCGATAAATAAGGGACAAGGTGTCGAGCCTGTTTTAGGTAGAAAAATGAGGATCGAACAACCGCTGCGACATGTACCTCCACAGACAGGGAAGCATCCAGGACCACCCCCCAGGCTCCTCACTCTTGACACCGGCATCAGTGGCGCTCCATCAAGAGCGGGGTGCCAGAGTCCCGCACCAATGGACCCTAGACCCACATGCAGGACCTCCATCTTCAATGGATTCAGTCTCAGTCAACTCTGCTTCAACCATCCAGTCACAGCTTCGAAGGCACATTCCAGGGCATCTGAGGCAGAGTCGGGCCGTCCGTCCATCATCAGATATAATTGGGTGTCATCTGCATATTGATGGCACCCAAGTCTGAAACTCCATACCAGCTGGGCAAGGGGGTGCATATATACGTTAAATAGCAAGGGGGAGAGTATTGCCCCTTGAGGGACACCACACACCAATGGGTGGCAGGATGACAACTTCTCCCCTAGTGCCACCCTCTGTCCCCGACCGTGGAGAAAAGAGAAACCACTTCAAGGCCGTTCCTCGAATCCACACATCAGCAAGGCAGTGGATCAACAGGTCATGATCAACCGTGTTGGATGCTGCTGATAGATCTAACAATATCAGCAGCGCTGACCTGCCTTGATCCAGCTGTCTATGGAGATCATCCATCAGGGTGACCATTAATGTCTCCGTCCCATATCCCGGACAGAAGCCAGACTGGAAAGGATTTAGGGATGAGGAATCATTCAGGAAGACCTGCAGCTGATCTACCACTGCCTGCTCAATCACCTTACCCAGGAATGGGAGGTTCGAAACTGGGTGGTAACTGACCGGGTCAGTAGGGTCCAAAAATGTTTTTTTCAGGAGAGGCCTAACCACAGCTTCCTTCAACGCTTCCAGAAAGATCCTGGAGCTCAGAGACATGTTGACAATGGCCTCCAGGGCATCCCGTAGCTCATCTACGCTGGCCTTCACCAGCCACAAAGGGCACGGGTCCAAGGAGCATGTGGTAGGCCTAACTGCTCATAGAATCCTGTCAATCTCATCCCCAGAGAGTGGGCTGAATTGGTCTAATGTTATCCCAGAAGGCGGCCAAGGGGCCTCCAGTTTGCACACTGTATCAACTGTGGCTGGGAGATCACGGTAGAGAGACAAGATTTTATCAGCAAAAAAGCTCCCAAAAGCCTTACAGACAATATCTGAATTTATATTTTGACGGTCCCTTCCCGATAAGGAGACCAAGGACTGAACCACATTAAACAATTTTGCTGGGAGTGAGCTAGCTGATGCAATGGAGGCTGCATAGAACTCTTTCTTTGTAGCCTTCACTGCCATCTCATAGGCTTGCATAAATGTCCTATAAGATGTTCTTGCCTCTTCGTCGCGAGTTCACCGCCATACAAACTCTAGCCATCTCAGCTCCTGCTTCTTCTGTCGTAGCTCCTCTGTATACCAGGGAGCTAGTTTGGTATGGGGGCAGAGAGGGCGATGGGGGGCAATTTTATCGATGGCTTCGGAAAGACAGACTTGCCAGTCTTCCACTAGCTCATCCAACAAACCTCCAGGGAGCATTGGATCCCACAGAACGTTCTGAAAACCAATTGGATCCATAAGTCTCCGCGGGCGAGCATAAATAAGCTTGTCTCCCTTGCAGGGGGTGGGTGGAATATCCAGCTGAGCCTTCAGGACCACATGGTCTGACCATGGCACCAATTCATTTGTTTCCAGTACCACTCCCATCCCCATCCCAAAGATCAAATCCAGTGTGTGGCCTGCTTGATATGTAGGGGCCAAAACAATCTGGGAGAGTCCAAGTGTGGCCATGGAGGACACTAGGTCCACAGCCCAACTAGAGGCAGTGGCGTCAACATGGACATTGAAGTCACCCACCACCAATAGTTTTGAGTGCTCCAAGGCCCATCCAGCTGCCACCTCTAGCAGACATGGCAAGGCATCTGCTGGTGTGCTAGGCGGCCAGTACACCACACAGATGGCTAAACTCTACTGAGCACCCCACACCACACCTACACACTCAGTGCCGGGGATCTCTGGGACAGGGAGTGGCCTGAAGGAGAAAGACTCTCAGACAAGAATCACCACCCCTCCCACCCGGCCTCCCATTTGGGACTGAGGAAGGACCGAGGGCCAGTTTGTTCAGAGCAACCATCTCGCCCTCCTTCACCCAGCTCTCAGTCACACATACCAGGTCCACATAATTTGCCACGAAATAATCGTGCAATGTTCTGGTCTTATTATTTATGGACCTGGCATTACACAACATCAGTGTCTAAGGGGGGCTATATTTCCTAGCTCCACACCCAACATGCCTTGGGATGGGATGCAGGTTAGAAGGACACCGAGCCTCACCATTTCTCCATGTCCTTCTCACCCCTCCCTAGGTCCCACCGCCATACCTCGCTTGTCCCCAGAGGAATGGGATCCCTGTCCCCATGCCAACCACTCTTCATGTCCACCACCCTGCTGCTCACACTGCTCATCCAAGCTACCAGCTCTCTTTCAATTGCAATACCAGTCACAGTATACAGTCATTAATCAGAGGAGAGCACCCTATCAGGAGTTCAGACCAGAGCTTTTTACCTATCAATTAATTCTCTTATGTCTGGGTTCTGAACCACAGCCTGTTGATATCTAAGTGTCAAAAGCCAGTGTGCAGAGGCTTTAGATCAGAACGATCAGTATGACAGGTAGACACATCAGGTGACAAAAAGTCAGATGGTTAAGTCAAGAGTCAGGAGACCATGAAGTGAATGACTCAGCTAAACTCATGCATGCATCTGATTGGGTGTCTACATGTATAAATAGCTACTATGTACAGTATGGTTGAGGCTTCTTGCAAGTCCAGGTGTAGGCGAAGCACTTTGTCTCTCTGGACTATAAACTGTATATGTATTGCTCCTTATTCACCTGTAAATAAATTGTATTATACACCTTTACTAAACAAACAAGGTGTGGACTCTTTGTGGATCCTCCTAAAGCTGGTGCAGTCACGCTGAATACACACTATTCAACAGGGTTATGGGCCCAGATAGACTGCGCCAAGCTGAGGAGGCTCTACTGAAGTAGAGACGCAGCAGAGTCGGTGGTGGATGTTGGCACCTGACGGCCAAAGTCCCTTGGAGGAGGAATTATTGGCGGTGGAAAGTGTCAGAGACCAGGAGGAGAAGGAGGCAAACGAGCTCCCTCAGACCGGTGCAGAAGCAAGTATGGCACAGAGTACGGTCGTGTTGGTGGAGAAGCTGACCTCCGTGAACTACTCCACTTGGTCGTTACGTATGGAGCATTTTCTAAAGAGAGAGGGGCTGTGGAAAAGTGTCAGCAATCCCCCAGTGGACCCCAATGATGCTGAAAAGATTGCAGATGAGCGTGCTTTAGCTCATATCGTGCTGGCTGTGGGGGATGACCAATTGCTTCACATCAGGGACTCAGCTACCAGTTCAAAGGCCTGGGAAGATTTGAAGCTGATCCATGCCAGAACATCTGCAGGGTCATTAATCATGCTGACACGTCGCCTCTACAGACTTGCTCTCAAGTCGGGGGAGAGCATGCAGAAGCATATAAACAGTCTGACAGAATGTTTCCAGCAACTGGCTGCTCGTGGAAAGCCCACGGAGGACTCTGATAAGGCATACATTCTGTTATCAAGTGTGCCTGATGTATATTTTCCTCTTATTGCAAGCCTTGAGAGCCTGGAGCCAGATAAACTCACTTATTCCTATGTTGCGTCTCGTCTTCTTGAGGAAGAGGTTCGTGTTTTAACATACGGAGGCTGGCATTCAAGGACGGAGCAACGAGCAGACGGAGGGGCCCATCGAGGGGTTTCTGCCACTGACGGCAGAGGAGTTGCCAGGAAACAGCGAGAGATCACCCAGCTGTCAGCAGCAGCCGTGAGAAGATGTTACACTTGCGGCTCCACTTCTCACCTTCGTCGCTTTTGCCCGGACAGGAGAAGAAAACAACAGAAGCAGAAGCAAGGACGTGTACAGGAGCCTCGAATTCCGGATGAACATGCGAGGCTGGTCACTGCATCTACTGCAAATACATGTTCCCAATGACTTTTGGACAGTGGCGCCACCGAATCTTTCTCCCGATCGGAGGAGGTGCTGTGTAATTTACAACAAAGCAACCTGCAGTCCATGTTGTTGGCAGATGGGAGAGAATCTTCAGTGAGTGCTATGGGAACTTTGCGGTTTACAGCTCTGGAGGAGGACTTTGCACCTGTGTATTGTGTTCTGTCTTTGGACCATAATCTGTTATCAGTAAGTAGGTTGACCCAAAAGGGATTTGAGGTCTGGTTTATAGGGGACAAATGTTCTATAAGCAGGGCTGGCATGGTTCTAGTAAATGGGGAGCTGAAAAACTATGTTTATATTGTAGAAAATCGACAGGCAAAGGCTGACACAGTTACTAACAAATGTAGCCATGACAATTGTGTGCATTTATTGCACAGGCGTTTAGGGCACGCTAGCTTTGGGGTTATAAACAAAACTCTAACACTCCTGAAGGGAGAAAAGGTGTCAAGCTGCTCAGAGTTCCTAGACTGCACTGTTTGTAAAGCAGTCAAAACAAAGGCATTCCCTGTAGCTAAGAAAAGTGGCCGGGTGTCTACAAAGCCACTTGAATTAATTCACATGGATCTGATTGGTCCATTCCCCAAAAGCCATTCTCAGAATTGTTATGCCTGGTCCTAACAGACGGTTTTAGCCGGTACTCATGGGTTTATGTCATGAAACACAAGTCTCAAACTTTTCATTTGTTTAAGGTTTGGGCAAAAAGGGTACAAAAGCAGTTGGAGTTGGACATAAAGGCCATCCAGTCTGACCAAGGGGGTGAATTCATGTCTCTAAAGTTCTCTCACTGGTGTGATCAAAATGGTGTCTTGCACAGGGTAGCAAATACAAGTGTGCCGCAAGAAAATGGTCTGGCAGAAAGGCATGGTGCCATTATACAAGAAAAAATGGCTGCTATGTTAGCTGATGCAAGTTTGCCAAAAACTTACTGGGCTGAGGCAATTATATGTGCCTGTTATGTGGTAAATCGTCTGTGGTCCCGTGCTGTGAATGAAATACCTTTTAGGTTACTTTTCAACAGGGATCCTAATCTAAAGTTACTAAGGGTGTTGGGCATGACTTCTTGGGTGCATATCCCTTTAAGGCAGCGCAGAAAAGGGGGCCCAAAAGCTTCTAAGCTGATATTCGTTGGATACCAGAGTGGCATGAAGGCCTACAGGTTTACCAATGAAAACAAAAAGATATCATATAGCCGCTCAGCCAGTGTATGTGAACATGCAAGTTGGAGAAGGCTTCACGGGTATGAGAGTGAAAGCCAGATTGCATTGCCAGTTACCGATGAAGTGCCTGACATAAGTCCAGAGGGGAACGTGAGTGTGAAGCAGGAGATTAGTTCTCCAGCCAGGCAGGTAACACAGGACACACAGAGGTCTAGTCCTCCTATACGTGTGTCCAGTCATCCTAATAAAGGTGTCCCACCTCAAAGGTATGGTTTTGAAGCTGCAGCAAACTGTGTACTGGCTAAAGAGCCAGCTAATTATTCAGAACTTCTCACTTATGAGGGGGAAGAGAAAAAAGCTTGGCTCGAGGCCATGAAGGCCGAATATCAGTCTCTAACCGACCATGAAGTGTTTACAGTTGTACCTAAGCCAAAAGACACAAATATCATTGGCTGTAGGTGGCTGTATAAGGTAAAACGACTTCCCTCAGGTAATGTGCAGAGAAAAGCTCGCTTGGTGGCCTGTGGTTTCTCTCAGGTACAATTCCAAGACTATGATCAGGTATTTTCTCCTACTGTTAGGCCTGAAACAGTAAAGTTAGCCTTATGTAAGGCAGGGGCTCAACACAAAAACATAGATCATTTTGATGTCTGTACGGCCTACCTCCATGCTCCTATACAGGAATGTTTATACATGGAGCAAATACCAGGGTTTGAGGTGTCAAATAAACATATGGTGCTCAAACTAAACTGAGCTTTGTATGGGTTACATCAATCAGCACGAGCTTGGTTTCAATACCTGTCACAATCACTAAAAGCAGCAGGCTTTGAGCAGGGCAAAGGTGATGCCTGTATTTTTACAAAAATAGTAGGAGGTTCAGAAGTCCAACTCCTTATTTTTGTAGATGATATATTGTGTATATATGAGACAGAAGAACAATTATGTTGGTTTAAACAAATAGCTAAAGATATTTGCAAAGTGAAACATTTGGGACCTATCTCCAACTATTTGGGAGTGCAAGTGTCAAAAACTCAGGACGGATTTTTCCAACTTAATCAGAGAGATAAAATTACAAAGTTGCTCACAGAGTATGGATTAACTGAAGCACATGGTGTGTCCACTCCTATGACTACAGGGTATATCAGGGAACAAGATGATTTTCCCTTGGAAGATGTACAGAGATATCAGTCATTGGTGGGCAGTCTTTTGTATCTCTCATGTTGGGGCCGCCCAGATATAACACAAGCAGTAAACATGCTATGCCAAAGGTGTGCTAAGCCTTTCCATAGGGATTGGATAGCAGCAAAACGCGTATTAAAATATCTTAAGGCTACTCTCAACTTTTCTTTGGTTCTGAAAGCCACTGAACCTATGCAGATCACTATGTTTTGTGATGCTAGTTGGGCAGATCGCCCTGACGGTAAATCCACTACAGGACTAGCTATATTTGTAGGAGGTGTTCTCATTGCACATAAGACATTAAAACAGTCTTTGTTAGCACATTCATCTTGTGAAGCCGAGTTTGCGGCCATGAGCCAAGGTATTTTAGAGCTGGAAGTAATACAACAGCTCATGTCTGACATGAAAATGCATTGTGCAGTACCTATTGCTGTTTATGGGGATAATACAGCAGCACAGCAGTTAGCCCAAGATGGTGGAATTAAAACATGAAGTAAACACATCTTAATCAGGTATGTAAACGTAAGATGTGCTGTAGAACAAGGATTCATAAGATTGTTAAGATGTACATCTGGTGACAATATAGCAGACATGTTTACTAAAAGTCTGTATGCTGTACCATTCGAACGATTACGTGATGCCTTAAACTGCTCTCATACTGGCTTGGAGGAGTGTTGATATCTAAGTGTCAAAAGCCAGTGCGCAGAGGCTTTAGATCAGAACGATCAGTATGACAGGTAGACACATCAGGTGACAAAAAGTCAGATGGTTAAGTCAAGAGTCAGGAGACCATGAAGTGAATGACTCAGCTAAACTTATGCATGCATCTGATTGGGTGTCTACATGTATAAATAGCTACTATGTACAGTATGGTTGAGGCTTCTTGCAAGTCCAGGTGTAGGCGAAGCACTTTGTCTCTCTGGACTATAAACTGTATATGTATTGCTCCTTATTCACCTGTAAATAAATTGTATTATACACCTTTACTAAACAAACAAGGTGTGGACTCTTTGTGGATCCTCCTAAAGCCGGTGCAGTCACGCTGAATACACACTATTCAACACAGCCACCTTTAATTCCATGGGTGGAACTACAGTACCCCCCCCCAGCCAATATCCTTTCCCACCCAACTAGTTTTACATCAGTTCAAAATCCTACTCACTCATACCCATGACTATATCAATATTTTTCCCTTTTATAATTTTTCAATGTTAAGGCCGCTATACAAGGAGTATGACCTAGTGCATAGTCAATTTGCATTAATTGCTGTGTGCCAGTGGCTTCCCAGCACTCAATAGTTTTCCATAGTTCTTCTTATAAATGGGTCTAAGATCTTAAACAGATATGATAACTCTCTTAACCCTTTTATCCAGCCCCCCCCCAGTTCTTCAATAGGTCAATATCATGGTCAAGATGTCCCTACATATTTAAATGTCATATATCAGATTTAAATATCCCTTTGGCAGATATATATTTCAGTTCCTTGAGCCTTAGAAAAGGTCTCTGACGAAGGGAGCTCTGACTCAATAGCTCATGCTGTGGAAATCTAGTTGGCCTCTAAGTTGATACTGGACTTGAATCTTGTCTTCTACTACAGACCAAAAAGGCTACCCACCTGAAACTGCAAATATATTAGATCCCATGGAAATGCATACACAGGTCAACTCACTCCACTGAAAGAACTGAGGAAACCATTCTGACTATAAGTTTTCTCTGTAAGTGGAATAGATCTGTAAGTTTTATTCTCTGAAATGAGGGCAAATGAGAGTAAATGAATGAAGAGTGAATGAGAGTAAATGTTTTAAAAACATGAATGAAAACTAAGATTGACATTAATCAGATATCAGATATAAGATATCAAATATTCTGCAAATTTCTGTTCAAATTGAAGCATTTTTAGATAACCATTGTTTTGAATGGTAGCATTGCTGATTTTACACAGAAAAGGAGCTATAAATGTTCACAAGTGCTTCCCCAGCGTTGGTTTTTGGAATCTATAAATCTGTACACTTGCATGTGGGTTGATATTAGGAAATGAGATGAAGGCACTTTTAAGTAGTAACAATTTTATTATCTATGAAAGAGATAGAAAAGACATAAAGGAAAGGGTGCATGTACAGTGTTTGTAAGGTGTGTACAGGGCAAGAAAAAAGGAAAGACTATACTACTGGAAATGGAGGCCTGGAGCAGACAGATAAATACCACCTTATACCGGAAACCCACAGACCGATACTCATATCTACATGCCTCCAGCTACCACCCTAAACATACCACTCGGTCAATTGTCTACAGCCAAGCTTTACGTTACAACTGTATCTGCTCCAATCCTCTTGATCTGGACTCCCACTTAAGAGATTTACAACAAGCATTTTTGGGGCTACAGTACCCACCAAATGAAGTGAGGAAACAAATCGACAGGGCCAGACTAGTACCCAGAAACAGCCTGCTCCAGGACAAACCTAAAGGAACTAACAACAGAACACCACTGGTTGTCACCTATAGTTCCCAGCTCAAACCCATCCAAAGTATCATCAGTGAGCTACAACCCATCCTGGAAAATGATACCTCTCTCTCAGAAGCCCTGGGTGGAAGACCTCTCCTTGCCTACAGACAGCCCCCCAACCTTAAAGAACTTCTCACTTACAATCATGAATCAGCTAGCAGAGTCACCAGCACAGGTACCAGGCCCTGCAACAGACCCAGATGCCAGCTCTGCCCCTATATCTACCCAGGGAATACAATTACAGGACCCAATGGCATCAACTACACTGTCTCTGGCTCTTGCAGCTGCTCATCCTCCAATGTGATATACGCCCTCATGTGCCAACGATGTCCATCTGCTCTGTACAAAACCTCTGCACAAAAGAATAAATGGACACAAATCTGACATTAGAAATGGCAATGTCCAGAAACCAGTGGGAGAACACTTTAATCTACCAGGGCATTCCATCAAAGACTTAAAGGTCACTGTAGTTCAACAGAAACCTTTCAAAAACAAAATCCAACGGGAAGCTGCTGAATTGGAATTCATATGTAAATTTGACTCTGTCAAGCTGGGACTGAATAGGGACTATGAATGGTTATCTCATTATCAGAGGTAACTGATTTCCTTAACAGAAGCAAACTGATCTCCATATCAGAAGGAGCTGTTTGCATCTACTCCGCCCTCCCCTCTCCACCTATATATCTGACCAGTTTCTTTTTGCCCTCAATGCATCTGACGAAGACAACTGTGATTCTTGAAAGCTTATGCTACAATAAAATTGGTTAGTCTTAAAGGTGCTACTGGACTCTTTTTGATTTTGCTACTACAGACTAACACGGCTAACTCCTCTGGATCTATCACACATCACACAGAATTACATGTCAGCTCAAAGAATGTCACTTTAAAAGGCTCAGAAGCTGATTTTGTTGATGACAGAAACCGTGGGTAGAGAAGCCTATTTCCTAAGATTCCCCCCTAAAGTGGGAGATTATTTGCACAACTTTTCAGAAGAAAAGTTCTAAAGATTTCAGAAGAAAATCAGCCTATGTTTTATAGATTGACCATTCCACCTTGAGAGACTCTTCCAGGAGATTAGACTCTTGACCTAGCCTGTGTACCTGATAGTATTGCTCTCAGAGCGGGACCACAAGTGACGCCTGACACAGGTTGGACACTTGCCAGCTTCCCTCAAGTTTTGATGGGAAATGTAGGCAGCTTGGCGGAATGTTGGACAAGTGACAGTTGAAAAGTCCATTGGACAGCAGTCAGAGAGTCAAGCTGCAAGACCAGGATGCCTACATTTCCCATCAAAACTTGAGGGAAGCTGACTAGTGTCCAACCTGTGTCAGGCGTCACTTGTGGTCCCGCTCTCAGCTTCACTGTCACACTCAAACCCTCTCACCACATTAAGGTGTGCATCCAAGAGGAGGCCAAGCCAGTATAACAGAACAGATGAAATCTTCCTGTATTGAAGTTAATTCACATTCACTTGCACATTTGTAGTAGCAGAATTAAAATAAAGAAACACAATCTAAATAACACTGTTTCCTGTTGCAAGTGGTCAGCTAATCCTGCTGCATGTGAGTGGGAGTATGGGTGTGTCTCTTGCAAACTTGCACAGGAAAGCACTGCAGAACCTTCTTGCTTCTTGCAAGACCAGCAAAAGAGAGAGAGAGAGAGAGAGAGAGCAAAAGACACAGAAAGATAAGGATTTAAATAGAAGCTTCCAGATCAGACAAAGAGAGGCATCTCACATATGCAGTAAAAGGGAAAAAGTAGTACCTGATGTTGTCCAGGCATGTTGAGTTGCTTCAGTTCCAACATATCTTAATACTAATTTTGCATGAGGAAAAGCTTTTACAGGTCAAGTTTTATTTATTCGGTGTATATCTTCTCTGTGTATTCAGAAGTATCTTCCTGAGATTGGTCACAACAATACCAAAGCCATAAAAATAAAACCACAACATGATCAATCAACAATTAAAATAGGAATCAAGAAGTATAACAACCTGCATCAGCAGTGGCACATCATAAATTAATCAAAGTCAGCAAGAGAAAAAAGTAACTCACAATTGAAAACTATTAAAATCAAGGTGTAAAACCAGGCCAGACCAGAAACCGTATGCAGCAAAAAAAAAAAAAAAAAAAGATAGGAAAATCTAAAATTGCTAACTAATAAGAAGACTACATTTTGCAACAGAATTGAGATAAAAGCCTAGACCAATGTCTTAATCTGGTACCAAAAAGCCAGAAAAATTAAAGCAACAGGAGACTTTACAGGGAATGACCATTCCACAGTTGGCATACCACTACTGCAAAAGCCAAGCTACTGCTACTTACCAAGCCTCTGAGGGAGAAGGTGCACACAAGCAGGGTTTGGGGTGAAGGTCTTAATTGGCAGATAGGACTATATCAAAAGTGGTCCTCCAAGTACTTCAATACCAAGTTATTTAAGTCTTTAAAAGTACCAGTATTTTGAATGCAGTTTCCGGCTTCTAGGGCTGGCGTACTGATCAGTGGCAATTCCAATTTTAAATAGGACAATAGAGCACTACTGGCTGTTGATGAGCAATTTGCTGCCTTGTGTTTATCAACCAGTCAGAAGGGTGCTCGAGACTCTGTTGGGCTCCATCCTGGTCTCTGTAGGAAGCGGGGTTGCCAACTCTGGGTTCGGAAATTCCTATATTTGCAGGTAGGGTTGTTAGGTCCAGGCTGGGAAATTCCTGGAGATTTGGGGGGGTGGAGCCTGGAAAGGGTGGAGTTTAGGGAGTGGAGTGACCCCAGCTGGTTATAATACCATTGAGTCTACCCTCCAAAGCAGCCATTTTCTCCAGGGAAACTGATCTCTGTGGCCTGGAGATCAGTTATAATTCTGGGACGTCTCCATCCACAACCTGGAGGCTGGCAACCCTATTTGCAGGTGGAGTCTGGGAAGGGGAGAGACACCTCAGTGGGTATAATGCTATAGATTCCACTCTCCAAAGCTGCCATTTTCTCCGGGGGAGCATATCTAAGTAGTTTTATACTTACTTATACATATAAATGTTTTATATGGAATGTTTTAAATGTTCTTAATGCTGTTATCTGCCCTGAGCAAATCCAAGAGGGGGTGGTCCCAAACAAAATGAAACGAAGCCGAAGAACAGGACAATGTACAAACTCTTTTGTACGTGGTCCTGTTCTTCGGCTTCGTTATCTGCCCTGAGCCTGCTTGCGGGGAGCGCGGAATACAAATACAATAAAAAAAAAGTGTGGATATCATTTGTAATTCCAGGAGATTTCCAGGTGTTACGTAAAAGTTGGCAACCCTTGCAGCAAGCTTTGGCTGTGAGGTGGCCCACCCACATTCCCATAGATGATGTGAGACTAGCTGGGATAATTGGCAAGTTAGAGATGGGCACGATCCGCGTTACAGTCGAAAAAAACCCACGATAATGGCGATCGCGCGATCGTGACCCTGCGGATCGTGATCATCCACGGCCAATGATCCAGCGATCGGGAGAGGCCTGGATTGTTGCATTCAGGCTCGGATCGGGGATCCAGACACTCAGGCGCCAGCAATCTATTCCCCTGGTAATGGAGCCAGGGGAAAGCCTGAGCTCTGTTTGCCCTCCTTCTGTCGCCCTGGAAACCCGAATGGAAGCCCCACTTTCCTTGATCAGCAGGGCTTCCTTCCAATCATGGAGCAGCAAAGCAGTCACAAGTTGGGAGAACACACCCAGGGGAGGGAGGGGGAAGGGGGTGTTCTGTAGCCATGGGCACTCCAATCTCATCCCTGCAAACCCTGATAGGCAGCTCTGACAGCCAAACTCAGACCTCCTGTGTTGCTGAATGGGACCTGAGGGGAGGCGGCTCGTCAACGCCTCCCCGTGCCCGCCAGGCCCGGCGGCTGCCGCCACCACCCACCTTCTCACATAGCTGGGAATAGCAGTGTGGCCCGCTTTGGCCTCCACGATCCACAATCCACGGTTCGGGAACGGGAGATGATCGGTGTGGATCGTTAATTCGGGATCATTGCCGGTGCCAATCCACGATCAGCTGGATCGTTAATTTTTTTTGGATCATGCCCATCTCTATTGGCAAGCACCCTCAACCATCTATGGACTGGGGGCTATTCCCAAGCTAGTCATTATTGGTTCAAACAGCCTAGTGGGCTGGGGCGAGAAAATCTTTGGTGGTTGAACAGTGTCAACTAAGCTCTTAGTTGCTCAAGTGGGATGTGTGGGGAAGGAGATGAATCTTAACACCTCTCTGCACTGTTTTTTTCTGTACGTGAGGATAAACAAATCAGCTATAGTTTTGCCATAGTAGCTTGATAGCACCAACTCATGCTAATTTAGAGATATTTAAATGATGTAGATCAGCTATTGATAAACTAGTTAACCTGCATACTTGTGTCTTGTATCCTTATTTGGGAGTATTGGTACTACTGTGCCCAGAAACATATAGGCAACCTCTGTAGATCTTTCAAATCAGGCATTCTAATTCCAACAACAGCCCGGTCACAGCATTTTGGTTCTAATTTATTGAACCTTCCAAACAAGTCTTAAAAAGCAATCCCACACAGAGTATTACAGTAATTACTCTGGATGTGATCAGAGCTTGAATTACCAATGCACAAGTATCATTTCTTTGATTCAATGGGATGATTGTGGAAATCCAGCCCTTCCGGCCAGTGGCAATGCCACTTAGGCTGGGGGCTGCATTTTGCCTCCTCGGAAGGAGGAAGGCTGATGGTGCTCACCCGGTCATCTGGGGGTTTAGTGGCGAGGGCGGAGCCTGGAGCCTTGTTAGGCTGAGCCGCCCTCATCGCTCCCCAGTTGCGCCTCGTGCTTGGCCCACCCACTGCACCCTACTGCAGTGCAGGATTAGCTGGTCACCTATTGGGGGCAGGTAGGAATTTTTTTCTCTCCTTGTCCCTGTTTGGCACTTGGGAAGGGAGTTTTTTCACCTACCTTGCACTGTGAGAAAGGGGTGGTAATTGGACTGGTGGGCTGACATCCCTGGGTAGCAGGATTTCAGTTAGGGGAAATCTGTAGCGGGCCGGTGAGCACCCTTGGCACCTCCCCATTGGTGGGGAATTGGGGTCTGTCAGGAGCGGCTGGCTGCCGTATGGCCCAGTTGCGAGGACAGACGCCATGGGTGGGGAACCTCTGGACAAGCCAGTCTCCCCCTGCTGCCGTATGGCTGGGGGGGGGAGCTTTACAGGGGGGAACCACTTCGCCTGGCCAGGCCGGGTCCCAGCCATTTGATGGATGGCTCACACCCAGGCAGCGGGTATCTCACCCAGACAGGTCAAGGCAGGGTCCAGGAGTGACCCCAGGGCCTGACCTGTACTTCTAGTTAGGCCCTTGCCATAGTTGATGTTTGCTTGTTGTGAATTTAATAAAGCGGCCCCTTTTTAGAACCCAATTACTGTGTCTACCTTTCATTCCAACTGAGGGGGCAAATATAAATGGAAGAAAAGTATGAAAATGCACATGCACAGAATCCAATTTTGAATGTTGTAAAAGCAACCAGACTTTTTTTTTAGGTCCAACTGACCTGTTTACAATTTGCAAAGAGGGAGGTGAACAGAGTGGTGATAAAAAATCCTTATTGTAATCTGTACAAGCTCTTGCCACATGATGCAGTGATAAGTTGCAAACATCATTGCAAATATGTTATCCAGTTATGTCTGTTGTTTAATGGACAGAAGGATATTCATGGTGTTATGATTATGCACGATGTGGTAAGCTCTTGCACACATTATCTTCAACAGAGGGGCATAGAGAGATCCATGGGGAAGCTGGTTACACTATCCACTGTGTTGTTTGCATTGTATTGCGTTATTATATTTGCCTTATAATTTGCATTTATTAATAAAGTTGGGCTGAATTTTCACCAGATCTGAGGCCTAATTCATATTTCAGATCCCTGAAATCCTTTTGACTGCTCTGACCCCTTATTTTGGACAGTTTTTGCGTTATCCAAAGAGCAGCATTCATCCTGAATCCACATGAGCGTGTTTAGCAACTAGGTGTGCTGAAGTGAGTTTGTACTTCCTTTTACCATTATTTAGGTTCAGTTCCAGGTATAATCTCACTCTGTACTTCCATAATCATAACTTTAGATTTTTTTTAAGGAATCAAATTGCAGTAGTTGACAATCTTTAAAAACCCAAATGTGTTCCTTAAAGAAAAAAAAGTTAAGCAAAACTCTCGATTCAATAGCACTGAATATATATTGGCATTCAAATCCTCATGTATAACTCAATTATTAGCAACCATTTATCAGTTACTAAATGTACTACGTTTTATATTCTAAACAGATTTATAGACCTGTTAAAAAAATTGATCTTAAAATTTGTGCTACCAAAGTATGCAGCCCCTTGAAACTGCTGGTACTAAGGATAATTCGCTGGTGTCTTTCTCAGGCCATATAGGCAGATAAGCTAGTTGATCATCTCAAGACAGCATTTCTTAAAATCTGTTTCTGTCCCTTCAAACTAAGTTTTTCCCCCTTTCTTCCATTTTTCAAATAACAGAGATTTTAAATGACACAGCAGGCCCCTACGAAATTGTTCATTACTGTCTCCCAACTATAATACACCATCCTTAGAAAAATAATCACACCCTAAATTCCTATGAAACCAATGAGACTGAAATTAGTCACGTTGAATGTTTGAAGGATTTCAGTGTAATTTCAGTGTAATTCAGTGTAATTTCAGTGGATTTCACTAGCTAACTTTCTATCGACCGGTTCTATGAAATTTATAGTTAAATAGGAAAGCTGCAACTAGTGGCTCCCGTTCCTGTACATGGACATCATATACAGGGGGTATTAGGACTTTGCCGGTGCAGCTTGGCTGCAATACAATGAAGAATTTTGAATGTGCGCTGCCCTTAACCCTTCCCTGCCCTGGGATCAGGTTCACCAGCAGCTTTGGCTGCAGGTGATGTCCCCAGCTAGGCCCAATGCAGACAACCGCTCTGACAGCGGCCACTTGGTGCAACAGACCTCCACACCATCTGGCACTCGCCTGCATGCTTTGCTGGGAGTTTGCCTCACAGGAGTTTGCTCCAGGGAGGCTTGCAAGTTCCGCCACGCTTGCCCAATTTGTGCTGGTCCTCGCTCCTTTACCGCATGCAGGCAGCAGGGATAGGGTAAAAGGCCCAGAGCAGATGGGGCTGGGTCTTCCCAGAAGCAGATGGGCAAAGGGCCTTTGCCGCAAGACTGGTAGTGCTAAGTCTGGTTGCCTGGTTGTTTAAGGCAGTTACTGGTTGTGTTTTCTCCCTAGGTGTGGTTGGTGGGGCTAGTGATGATAACCCATGAACATGGAAACCTATGGCCTATTGAGTCCCTCGGGAGATTAATGAACTTTTCTTTTTTTTTTTAATAAAATTTTTATTGGATTAGAATCATTTAGTTTCACATTACAATCAATTCCCCCATTTTCCAATTTCTAACCCCCTCCCTTTCCCCCCTTTTTATTGACTTCCAACAGTTTTCCAACCCTTTGTCCCTTTTCCCTTACTCATTTTAAGTTCATCTATCTAACAAATATATACTTTCCCTTTATTCTAAGCAATAATTCTTTAACTATTTTTAATACTCTATACCCTATCTTTAAATCCCTTCTTCCATATTAGACAAACAATTTGTCCCATTTTTCATTATTTCAAATATTTCTATAAACCTTAAACCATATAAACCATATATTCATATAAGTCAACCAATTTAACTTATAATCTATATATTACTTTTTCTACATATCTTAACTTCATTCTACTTTGGTTATATTTAGTTATGTTATTATTTTTATTCTGCTTCGATCTATATAACTATCATCAAAGATTGCCAATCCATTTAACCCATATATATCTTCAGGTATACTTGTTCAATTATACAATTTTTACCAAAAGTAATATTGGTTAGTCAGTCCTTATAATTAATTATTTTCTATCAATATTCTATATATTGTTATATATATCATAATCTAACAAAGTATCTGCTTAGAAATTCTCATTTGCCTCTCCACCCCCCGGTTAAGTCACCCCCCTCTGCATTTTATCATATTTCAATAGTTCTCAAACTGCCACAGTTCTCCTCCCACCTCCCATTTCTTCACCAAATATTGTTTCAGCTTCTCCCAGTCTGTGTTAAACTGTCCTGGGTCAAGGTTTCTCAATTTTCTTGTCATTTTGTCCATTTCCGCCATGTACAGCAATTTGTAAATCCAATCCTCGATAGTTGGCACCTCTTGTACTTTCCATTTTTGCGCATACAAAAGTCTAGCCGCTGCTGTCATGTAAAATAACAATGTCCTGTGTTGAGCTGGAATATCCTCCATTCCCAAGTTCAGTAGCAGGAGTTCTGGGTTCTTGTTAATTTGAAATTGTAAAATCTCACTTGTTACCCTTATTATTTCCCCCCAGTACTGCCTAGCTACTTCACACGTCCACCACATATGATACAAGGAACCCTCATGTTTTTTACATTTCCAGCATTTGTTAGAAGTATTCAGATTCCCTAGCGCTATCTTTTTAGGTGTCATGTACCAACGATAAATCATTTTGTAAATGTTCTCTTTAATATTAGTACACGTCGTGATCTTCAATGTATTCTTCCACAAGTATTCCCATGCCTCCATTGTTATTTCTTTGTTGAAATTTATGGCCCACTTCACCATTTGTACTTTAACTATTTCGTCTTCAGTATACCATTTCAACAGTACTTGGCATACCTTAGAAATTTCCTTCTTGTCCTCTTTTAAAAGTGTCTGCTCTAGTTCCGAGTTCTCTGTTCTTATGCCTCCCTTTGCACAATCCGAATTGTAAAGATCTCTGATCTGTCTGTACTGAAACCAATCATAGTTTGGTGATAACTCGTCCTGTGTCTTTATTTTAAGTTTAGCAGATTCTATTCGGGTTATCTCCTTATACGTTAAACACTGTTGCTCAGTATCGACAGCTCTCGGATCTATTACATCATATGGAACCACCCATAGGGGGGTTCCTTCTTGTAAATAGTCTCTGTACTTCTTCCAAGTTGCATATAGGCTTCTCCGTATGTAATGATGCAGGAACAGAGTTCGCTTTTACTTTATCATACCATAGGTATGCATGCCATCCAAATATTTTTTTATATCCTTCTAGGGCCAATAATTTCTTACTCTTCAGCGTCATCCAGTCTTTCAGCCACACTAGGCAGATTGCATCGTAGTAAAGTCTTAGGTTGGGCAGCTGCATTCCGCCTCTTTCTTTTGCATCTTGTAAAACTTTCATTTTCACTCGAGGCTTCTTGCCTGCCCAAACAAAATCTGATATTTTCCTCTGCCATTTTTCAAACTGCTTGAAATCTCGAATAATTGGTATTGTCTGTAGCAAAAACATTACTCTTGGTAACACATTCATCTTAACTGCTGCAATCCTTCCCAACCATGACAAATTCAGTCTATTCCATTTAATCAGATCTTGCTCTATCTGAATCCATAATTTTTCATAATTATTTTTGAATAGATCTATGTTCTTCGCAGTCAGTTCAATTCCCAAATATTTCACCTTACTTGTTACTTCACAGTCTGTTATTTCCATTAACAATTGTTGTTTTTGCTTAGTCATATTTTTACATAGTATCTTTGACTTCTTTTTGTTAATATAGAACCCTGCCAAATCTCCAAACTCCTTAATCTTCTCTATCACTTTTGGCATGTTCTCCGTTGGGTCCTCTACAATTAACATTATATCGTCCGCAAATGCTCTGACCTTATAAGAAAAGTCCTTCATTTTTTTTCCACGAATTTCTTCGTCTTGTCGTATTTGTATCATCAGAATCTCCAATACCAGAATAAATAACAGCGGAGACAACGGGCAACCTTGTCTTGTTCCTTTACTTATAGTCAGTTTCTTAGTAGCCTCATCATTCACCACAATTGCTGCATTCTGGTCTCTATAGATTTCTTTAATTGCTCTTATGAATCTTTCTCCCATTTGTAGCTTTTCCATAGTGGCAAACATAAAGTCCCAGTTCAGGTTGTCAAACGCTTTTTCAGCATCAACAAAGAAGAAACCAACCTCTTTATCACAACGCTTATCATAATATTCAATAGCATTGATCACTGTTCTTAGGTTATCTCTAATTTGTCTGTCTGGCAAAAAGCCTGCTTGTTCCTCCCCAATAACTTCCGAAAGCCAACCCTTTACTCTCTCCGCCAGTATCTTCGCAAAGATTTTGTAATCATTATTGAGTAACGATATAGGTCTGTAGTTTTTCACGTTGGTCAAATCTTGGCCCTCTTTGGGGATCAATGATATATTAGCTTCATTCCAGGTGTCTGGAATCCGTTGATCCTTTAAGACTCCATTGATCACCTCTTTTAGGAATGGTGCCAGTTCATTGGCCATTACCTTATAAAATTTAGCCGTAAGTCCATCTGGCCCTGGCGCCTTTCCCAGGTTTGTTGACTGTATTGCCTTTCTTATTTCCTCCTCCGTTACTTCATTATTCAATCTATCTCTCCAAGCTTCCGAAATTATTGGGAGCTGCATTTTCTCCAAGTATGTCGCTATTGATTCTTTGTTCACCTCTTTCTTATTATACAGTTTAGCATAAAATTTATAGAAGGCTCTACTAATGGCTGTTTGTTCCAAATACGTTTTGCTATCTTCACAAATTTTATTTATTATTTTCTTTTCCTTTCTCTTTTTCAATTGCCATGCCAAATATTTCCCAGGTTTATTTGCACCTTCAAACGCTTTTTGGTTCAGTCTTTTAAGATTCCACTCCAATTCTTTGTTGTTCATTGCTGTCAGCTGTTCTTGAAGTATTTTAATGTCCTGGTAAATTTTCTTTTTCCCTGGTCTCTTCTTTAACTGTGTTTCTTTGGCTTTTATTTTCTCTATAATCTCCTGTCTCTTCTCCTCTTTCTTTTTTCTGGCTCTTCCATTTAAGTCCATTAGTATGCCTCTAATTACCGCCTTGTAGGTGTCCCAAACCTTGTTGGTTGGTACTTCTTTATTTATGTTGTATTGTATGAAGAACTTTGTCTCCCTTCTCAGCATCTCCATGTTCTCTCCCTCTTGTAACAAGTCCTCATTTATTCTCCATCCTTTCCTTTTGCTCCTTCTCCCCAACTTCCACATAACTGGATTGTGATCTGAGCCTACCATCGGCATTATTTCCACCTCCTTAGTCCATAACGCTAAGTCTTTTGAGGCCCAGATCATATCAATTCTCGATAATGTAGAATGTCTTGCGGAGAAGAACGTAAATTGTCTACTTCTAGGGTTTTGTCTTCTCCATACATCCTCTAAAGTTTCCTGTTGTGTCAATTCAAAAAACAATTTTGGTAGCAGTCCTCTTTTCTTTTGTGCAGATGATGATTTTTTGTCTAGTTCCAAGTCTGTCACTCCATTGAAATCTCCAGCAAGAATTATCTGGTCATAAGAAAGTTCATCTAATTGCTTCCTCAAATCCTCAAAGAAGCTTTCTTTTGCTCCGTTAGGTGCATAAATTCCGACTACCAGCACTCTCTTTAAATTCCATATACATTCCACTGCTATAAATCTAGCTTCCACATCCTTCATTACAAACTTTGGCTGCAGCTCCTCTTTTATATACAACACCACTCTTCTTTTTTTCTTATTAGAGGCCGCTGCAAAATCATTACCCAATTTTTTCGATTTTAAATATTTTACATCCTGTTTTCAAATGTGGGTCTCTTGCAAACATACAATATCACATTTTTGTTTTAACAGCCAGTGGAAGATGCTTTTTCTCTTGTTCGGTGAATTAAGTCCATTTACATTCCAGGATAAGACTTTACACTCCATAATCATAATCTTGTTGCTGGTAAGTCCTTTTCATTGTCCCTTAAAAATCGCTCCATCTCTCGTTCAGATCTGATACGCCTTTTGGCCCCTCCAAATTCAAAGGACACTCCTTCTGGTAGTTCCCATCTATACCTAATTTTCATGTCCTTCAGAATCTGAATTAGCGCTTTATATTTTTTCCGATCTAGTAACACCGATCTGGGTAATTCCTTCATAATGATAATCGTCTTGCCATCAATCTCCAATGGATCTTGAAACTGTTTAGTCACAATCTTCTCTTTCATATTTCGAGTTGTAAACTGCACAATCACATCTCTTGGTAGTTTCCTCTGGGTCGCAATTCTTGAATTTACACGATATACCACATCCAGGATAGCCACAACTTCCTCCTCCTCCTTTCCCAGGTATTCAGCTAACACCTCAGTAATCTGTTCTTGCGCTGTCTTTCCTTCCACTTCCGGCAAACCGCGAAATCTCAGCTGCTTCTCCATGTGTTTACTTTCCGCAACCGCCATTCTTCCCCTCATCAATTTCATCTCTGTTTGTTGCGTATCAGCTAGGTTCTCCACCGCTCCTTCCACTACTTTAACTCTCTGCTGTGTTCCTTGCAATTCATTTTGCATTATTTCCATACCTTTCTTCACTTCTGACAGCTCACTTTTCACTGTTTGTTTAACTTCTTTAATCAGCTCCGGTTTCATGTCCTTAAGTTCTTTAATCACTTCTAAAAGTTTTTTGTCTAAGTTTTCTATTGCCGACTGCCACTCTTTTTTCGACATCGTGGGGCTTGCTTTAGCTCGCTCCCACGAGTCCGCTCTCTTTCTTAACTCCGTGGCGTAAAATTTAATGTCCTTTTAATTTAAATGTCCCGGTCTTCTTGCAATAAAAAAAAGCTTTTAAAAAATCCAAAATGTCGGGTGTCTTTTCTCTATGGTTTTTCTATGATTTTTGTAATCCAAAATGGCTTACTTCCTTTTCTGCTGAAGCCGCGGCTCTTCCCCTTTCAAAGATGGCGATTCCCTTCTTCCTGCCCTCCAGCAGGAGCCGCTTCTCTCCCGCAACTCTATTGTTATTACGTACTTCCTGTTTCCCGACTTCCCACAGTAGCTCTCGCGATGGTAAAAACTTCTCACAGCTCCATAACCGCAAGTATTCAAAACAATAGTCCAATTTCTTTAATAAGTTCTTTAAACTTAGTCTTTTTTCTAATACAACTCTTGCCGAGTCTTCCCCTCCTTATAGTTAGCCTGTTGCAGTTTGAAAATCTACTTTTATTCTTCTTTATTTTTAACAATCTGTCCCGTATCAGAAGATAGTGATCTTTACCTTCTCATTCACTTTCCTTGGGTTGTAGTCACTGTTTCAATCTTAATTTCTCCTCTAGTCTTCCTTCCCCTGTTGAAGCTTGGGTACGTAGGTCTTATGCCAACTGCATTGGCCCCGAAACTGCCGCAGAGATCATAGCCGACCTGTCACAGGGTGGGACCTCAAGGGTCGAGAGCGGGCCCGTTGCGCAGAGCCCCCCCTCGCCTGAGATCAACGCGCCCTGAGGTCTTGAGCGTTCTTTGCCTGCTCTCCGCCTGAGAGCAGTCGGCCGCGGGCTAAATTGCCCCTGCCGGCCGCTTAAAACGGCAGTCCGGTCAGCTCCGCAAATGGAGCTGCGTCAGACCTCCATAAATCCCAAACCGGAAGTCGAACTTTTCTTGAGGTTTTACCATTGTTGCAGGCTCAGGAACCATGGCTTCTCTGCAGTGTGCTGTAGAACCTGAGGTTTTGGTATGCACTCCAATGCTTCCCCCCCCCATGTGTGTGTATGAAGCTTAGAATTTGTTTTGTTTTGGACCCAATGCTCTACGCCTGGGTGCGCATGAAATCCAAGGCTTCCTGCCGGGTGTGTGCAAGAATGTGGTTTTGGTTTGGGCCCAAGGCTTCCCCATTAGGTGTGTGCAAGAAGACTGCGATCCCCACATGTACTTGCTCCAAGGCTTCCTTGCCTAGATTTTGTTTTGGGCCCAAGACCTGTATGCTTGGGTGTGCAAGACTTCCCTGCCTGTGGTTGTAGGAAGTTGGCATTTGTTGTTTTGGGCCCAAGGCTTCCCCGGTGGGTGTGTGCAAGAAGCTTGGGCCCCGGTTTGAGGTTTGGTCCAAGGCTCCCCGCCTGTGGTGCTCAAGGGGCTTGGACGCGGGGCTGAGGGCTAGGCAAAGACCAGTGAGTTCTCTTTATAGTCTGGGAGGGGCTGGGGTCCCCTATCCACAAATTAGGGACGAATTTGCTTACCTCTACCAAGGGAATGGGAACAACAACATTTAGAATGATACATGGTAGGGGTTCGATTGGCTTTACACCACCTGTGGGGCATGAAGTCCTAAGCAAATGCTTGGCTTTAGCAGTGGCAGGTTAGAAGTTGGGAGAAATGAGCAGGCCGGTGACCACGCTTGGCATATCCCCATTGGTGGAGAATTGGGGTCTGTTGGGAGCAGCTGGTTGCTTTACAGCCCAGTTGCAAGAACAGATGCCCTGGTGGGGAACCCCTGGACAAGCCAGTCCCCCCCCAGCAGCTTTATGGTCGGGTAGGGGAGCTTTAAGGGGGTGATCCACTTCGCCTAGCCAGGCCAGTTCCCAGCCATATGATGGATGGCTCGCACCCAGGGCAGAGCGTGGGTCATCCAGGCAGTTCAGGGCAGAGGTCCATGAGTGACCTCAGGGCCTGACCTGTACCGCAGTTAGGCCCCTGCCGTGTTGACAGATATGTTGTTGCAATTTTAACAAAGCAGCCCTTTACTCCCAACTTTGCTGTCTGCCTTTTCATTCTGATTGGGGGGAGGGGCAAAAGAATTAGAGTCACACATATAGTACAATTCTTAAAAGGACATTTGGTTCAGGCAGTCTTTATGATTCCTGTTTCATAAGAAATGTTTTAACAATTTAAAACAAAATCATGCATGTGGTTCAGTGTCTCAGGTACAGTTATGTCCAAAAGTTTCTTAGCCATACAAATATCTTAACAGCAGCTTTTCAATGTTATTATTCTTGTCACGACTGACAAATTGACTTCAATATTCCTATCACATTTAGAAAGTAACCCAACAATACTTTAGGATACAATTTTATTTTATTGGGCATTTTGAACACAATCTCTCTTGCCAGTGTTCCTTAATGGAACAACATTCCTACTATACATGCATAAAGTTAGTATTATTATACCAGTCCATTTCGAACAATGGCGGCTATTTCTTCTGTAAATCTTATTCAGCCTGAAGGGCATTTAGCATTACTGATACATCATTTTGTACGGAGCTTTTTCTTAAACCCTGACATAATGGAAAAGAATGACACAACTTGCAAATTGCTTTCAGGGTAGTAGGTTCAAACACATCTCCCAAATCATTATTCTATTTGTTTATAAAGTAATCTTCCTTATCGTTCCCTTTTTTAAAAGAATGCATAATGAAGATAGTACGCCCATAGAATTTAGTACAAAATCCAAGATATTTTGAAAATCTGTTAATTTTGTGATATGTTGTTGTAAGCCTTCAAGAAATAAGAGGCTTGAAAATGTAACTAGCTACTTATTGAAATACAAAGTCTGCAGAAATGAATTAGAAGAGATAGTTTGTCGTGGTGCAAAGATTCAGAAACTGGAGGAACAGTCCACTAACTAAACACTGTTTGTAGCTCTTTATAGTTTTGATCTGCCAGACCATCCATTAGTACTGGGGCAAGCTATTATAGACTTTAAATCAGGCTTGTCTCAAAGAGACGTTATTGGATGAAAGGTAATTTGGTTGGGTTAACAAAGAGGGGACAGCCATATACAGGGCTTATCAGAGACCATAGTGGTCTTGAGAATCTCTTTCAAGGAACTTTAAGCCAAGTTAAGACATCAAAAAGAAAGTGCAGCAGAAGGGGAGAAGAAGGATCCATCCAGTTCTCACAAGCTTAATTGCAGCTGCCTTTCTTTAGTCTTTCCCCCAAACTGTGCTTATATCTTGTTCTTGTAGACAAATTAGTGCCTCGCTCAGAGCTGTGAACAAGGTCAGTTTTATTATTATCCACACAATACAACCGGGGTTGAGAAGAGTAGCTTACCCAAGGCCACCTGCTGAGTTCATGGCAATAGTGGGATTTGAACCAGCAGAATTCACAGTCCAAAGATTCAGAAAATCACTTAACCACTTAATCACCAACCACTTCACCACTATGCTTCAGCAGCTCTCTTGACAATAATATTTTATTTGTTCATTTACTTCATTTATGAAAATGACAGCAATGAAAACAATAGTTTCTATTCCACCTTTCTCCCCAGTGGGAACCCAGAGTTCTTTAGATGGTTCTTCTCGTCTTCATTTTATCTCCACAATAACACTGTGAGGTGAACCCTTGCTGTGAGGAGGCTTTCCTGCAGGACTCCCACTGCAGCTGAATCGTGACCTCAAACTTCTATGGGATGAGCAATTATGCTTATTCATGCTTATTTTTATTTATATCCCACTTTTTTCTCTAATCAAGGACCCAAAGCGGTGTTCCACATCATTCCCTCCCTTCTCCACTTAATCTTCACAACAGCAACATTTTGAAGGGATTAGGTTGAAAGAATGTGACAGACCCAAGGTTACATGGTGTGCTTCTATGGCTTAAGGGGATGATTCAAACCCAGCCATCCCAAGTCCAGCATTCTAACCACCCAAATCCCAATGATTCTGACACCCAAGAAAGTCCTGGGAGCTACATTTCCCATGCATTCTTGCCACCAGGATGCTATCATGATAGTGCGAAATGCACTATAGTGCACACGTTGAATAATTTACAAGACAACTTCTTTATAACAGCTGGGAGAGAACATGAACTGACTTCTACATAAAATATATTGCAAGCATTCAGTCTTCATGGAAACTTTATTTTAAAGTGAAAAGAACACTCAAACTTCTTTCTAATGCATCTGTATAACAAGAAAAGAGAGAGGCAAGATTGAACAACCATACAGTAATTTTTTGATGACAAAGAAATTCTTAAGTACAGCACATTATTCTTTATCCACTGCTAGAGGCTAAAAATGCACAGAATGGAGACTCTCCATGACATTTCATTTCCAGAGAACTCATTAATGAATGTCTAAGTCCAAGGTGACAGCATTTCTATGTCCCCTTACATAAAAACAAGTTCTGTGAGACTTGAATTTCCAGACACTGCAGCACAAATTTCTCCATCAAGGTTTTTTTTTTTTTATGTTGCTAACAAATACCATTGCGCATAAAAAAAAGCAATCTTGTTAAACCAGTTGCAATACTTCATTCTTCTGCCTCTAATTTCATCCCTAATGTGACATTTGTGATAGGGTCTTTTTTTCAGTAGGATTTGTGCAAACAGTGACCCCAATATGAGTGTGCACATGTGTGCAGGAAATTAGTGATATGGTTTATCCGCAGGACAGAAATAATGTTGATCAATATCACCATTAACTCCTCCTCCCAAGAAACCAGTCAACACAATTGTCAATTTTCTAATAGGAGAATCAGTGGAGAAATAAAGCATGCCGTTTCAACAAAACAAATATACTCAGAATCCTACTCAAGTTTACTCACTGGGGCTTACACCCAAGAAACTGTTCTCATAATTGCACTGCAGGTGTGCTACTGTCAGTGCTCAGAGACTACTTCCTTCAATATTTGCCTTCACTCTGCATTAGGATGTTTATGATTGAATAGATGTACAACTAAACACTCATCAGCATCCATAGCTATAGTTTGAAACAAACCACTATGTGGTTTTTTTTTCAAATTACACATCTGAATATTAACCACTGGGGGAAAAGGAATGTATCTAATAAGGTTAAGAAAAAGAAATCCTGAAAATGGTCACAGCTTCTGTTAAGAAACTAATATTTTCCTGCATCTTATCCTACTTAGGAGAAGATTAAACATCAGATCAAGCAGAAATAACTCAAAGAGCAGAATAGCAGTAGGTGTGTGCATAACAAAGTTCCTGAGCTGAAGATATACACAGAAATTGCTATTTTCTGGGACAGTAGCAAAAATCCAAGATGCTTTGAGATTACAAAGCCTCCCCCTTGTGGTTTTCTTTTAGTTCCATTGCTTATCAGCCCTGCAGTATGAGCACAAGTTTTTCGGCCCCTTCCTGGCAAGCAGCTACGCTGCTCAGCCAGGGGCCGTCCATTGCCGCACTGGAGGGATAGACGGCACCACCCCCTCCTTCCTTATATGGAAGTGCTGGGAGGGCTGAGCGAGCATAGCTACGCAGCTCTGCCCTCCCAGCTCAGTGCGGTTTAGTCGCTCGGTGGAGGAGGACGTCTCCAACGAGCGACTGGGGGCTTGGGCAAGCGTGTGGCCTAGAGGCTTGCCTGTGGGCCGAAGAAGGCATCGAGCAGTGGAGCGACTTCGGACCTGCGGCGGGAGCCTCGCAGCTCGTCCCGCAGCCCGGGAGAGCCCGGCCGGTGGAGGCGCGGCGCGGCTGGGCGGCCTCCTCCATCCCAGTGGGCCGGGTGCGCGCGGAAGAGCGCGCCCAGGCCGGGGCGAACCAGGCTTGAGGGGCTCCGGAGCGGCTTTGGGGGGTCGAGGGACGTTCCAGCACGGGAATACGCCGGGCGGCAGAGGCGCCGCGCGCCTGGGCGGCCCCTTCCCTTGCCTTGCTGGGCACGCGGAGGCGTGTGCTGCTGTGGGGTTGGGGTGGCTATCGGGGCGTGGGGGTATCTGCGCGCCAGTGGGGGTTTCCCATTTTTCTGGCGCGGCTTGGTCTTTGAGAGGAAGCCCTAGTTTGGCTCCCTGCCAGGGACTTTTTCCTGGTAAAGGGGCCTTGAACGGCGACGCCCGTTGGTTAGCCATCTGTCGGCCGGCCGCCATTTTGCCTTGCATAGTAGCCGGTGGCCATTTTGTGTACGGCCCTGTAGGGTCGGCCATTGTGGCTACTGCTGTTCACCAAGGGGCAGTGTGGCCTAGTGGAGGGGCTGTTACTACCCATTGGGCATTGGCCTGGGCACATTGGGCTACTCCGAGGGGTTGGATTATCATTGCTTGCCTGTTAGGGGGGGCCCTTCTTTTGGATTAATGTCTGGCTTGGGCAGCCTTGCCTTGTGGTTAGTGGGACTGGAGCACGGAACATCTTTTTCCCTGTTACCTTATAGATGACTTGCCAGTCCTCATCAGATCTTGGAAGCTAACCAGGGTTAGCCTTGCTTGGTGGTTGGGGGCTGGACCCGGCCTTCAGGCCTGGGGGGAAATTGGTGTTGGTTGCTGTGGTATTATACGAGTGGGTAAGCCTTGAGTATGGCTCCCAAGAAAGGTAAGGGGACTTCCAAGGGGAAGCGGCCTGCTAAGAGGGCGCCGTCCAAGCGGCCCCCTCCCCCAGCTCTTTCGTCTTCTGAGGAGGATGACTTATTGGGAAACCAGCAGGATATTTTAAGGCGCCTGGAGGCTCTTGAGCAGTCACAAGGGAACATGGTCTCTGCACAGCAGGGGGTGCGTGCAGTACGGCCTGTGCGGCGTGCAGCTAGGGACGCAACTAATCGCGAAATTTTGCGCCGTTTATCTGCTTTGGAAGGTACTACTGGATCCCCGGCGGCTAGAGGTAGCAGTGGCAATGCAGGTGTCTGTGTCCAGGAACCAGCTGTAGAAGTGGTGAGCTCGCCTGAGGAGTTACCGCCTGCTGCAGTGGCTGTGGACCCGGTGGAGGCAACTGGTAAGGACCATGCACCACACTGCACTTACCCTTGGCCTTGGGGGCCGTGGACGCAGGGGGCTGCTGGTGGGCTAATTAGTGGTGAGCAAGATGCCCCATTCAATCCTGCAGCTACCCTTGTGGGCGGGGTGCAGCCAACTTTTTATCAGGGCATTCCGCCTGGTGCTCAGCAGCAGCAAGCGGTTCCCCTTCAGGTTGGGGGGGGGTCTGTCTATTGGATGGCCTGGCTTTCCTGCCTGCCCTTGGGGCTATTATCCTTACCCGGCACTGAACTATGGCCAGGTTCCTTTTCATGCTATGCCCTTCGGTGATACGGCCCTTCCTTTGGGCGACCATTTGGCTCAGGCTATGAGGGATAAAATTCTACGTGGGGAGTATGTCGACGTCTTTTCCCTTCTCTACCGTGAGTTAGAAAAGAGGGATAAAGATGTGATGGACACTAGAAGCAGGGAACGCCTGAAAAAGAGGCGAGTTGACAGGACCTGGAACGATTGGCGGCCTGGCTTCCTGATTTACGCTGGGGTAATTGCCAGGACGCTGCCCAACCGGGCTGTGTCTCTGTTTCAGTGTCTTGACATCAGTCTGAAAGGTTACCCGGGCTTCTCAGGTGCTGCATGGATGCAGTACGATGCAGTGTTCCGCATGCGGGCAGCAATGAACCCCAGCCTTCCGTGGGACCGCATTCACTAACAGCTGTGGCTGTCGGTGATGTCTCCTGCCCAGCCTAACTTGGGGGACCGTTTGGACAGCGGCCATGTGGTTTCTTGCAATGCCCTGTCGACAAATACCCGCGGCAGGGCGGGGCAGCAGGTTCAACACCGGCTGCTCTGCTGGGAGTCTGCGTAAGGGAACTTGCCCTAGGAAACCTTGCCGATTCCGGCATGAATGCCCATCTTGTGCGGGCCAGCATCCATACAATGCGTGTGGTAAAGCCCGTCTAGGGTGGGGAGGTAGGAAGTGGGGGGCGGCGGCTCCACCAGCCAACAGCCTCCTGGAAAAGGGCCCCAGCCCGGTAAAGATGAGGGTCCTTGAACGCCTGTTACGTTCTTATCCTCTTAAGGAGGATGCAGTTTATTGTTGGAAGGTTTCTGGGATGGTTTCAGAATCCCCGTTCAGGGGCCTAGGGCCCTATTTTATGGCTGAGGACTGGTGTTCTGTTCAAGGCAAGGAAGACATAATTAGGCATAAAATCAAGAGGGAATGCGCAGAGGGTAGAGTTTTGGGGCCATTTGCGGCTCCTCCAACCCCCAATTCCGGGTGTCTCCTTTGGGGGTGGTGCCGCAGAAGGCGGCGGGCGAATTTCGCCTTATCCACCACCTTTCGTATCCTGAAGGTGGTTTGGTTAAGGATGCCATCCCTGGGGCATTTGTCTCTGTCCGGTACACCTCTTTTGAGCCCTTCAGCTCATTCCTGGAGGGGGAACTGAGGCGGCGTGTGTTAGCTGTGACTCCGCCCACTATTTAGATAATTTTGTTCATTGGGTGGGTGCAGTCGTCTCAATGTGCTCGGCTTTTCACCTTCTTATTGAGCTGGCAGATGAGCTGGGGGTTCCATTGGCCCCCGAGAAGACGGAAGTCCCTCTACAGTGCTTACCTTCTTAGGCGTTGAGTTGGATACGGTTCAGCAATCCTTACAATTGCTCTTTGACAAGGTCGATGACCTTGGGGCTCGTCGAGGTTCTTAAGGCTAGGCACGTTCCTGGCATGTGCAACCGTGTCGCGGACGCTTTGTCTCGCCAGCAGATGGAGCATTTCTGGCAGCTTGCCCCGGAGGCAGATCCTCGTCCGGCGGTGATGCCCCCAGAGCTTTGGCTGCTTGGGAGGTCGAGGCGGGCCACGCCATCCAGCCAGCCATCGCACCCAGTACATGGGGGGCTCGTTGGAGAGCGGGTGGCCAGTTGGACGGGTTCAGGCGGGAAGCTGGGATTGGTAATGCCTGGCCTATTCCGGTCGAGCACATTCTCCAGTTTTGTGTCCACCAGACGGTCTGTGGGCTGGCAGTGAAGTCCATTAAGGGGCAACTAGCAGCCCTGGCCTTGTTAGCGAAGCTCGGGGATTTCCTGAGGCCACGGGTGATTTCCGAGTGTGGAAGATGCTCGAAGGATGGTCCAGGGAGTGCGCGGTCCACAAGGATACGCGTCAGCCCATTTCCTCTTCCGTCCTTAAGGGCCTTAGTGCGGTCTGGAAAAGGGTTTGTACATCGGGCTATGAGGCAAGGCTCTTTCCGCAGCTGCGTTGACTGCCTTTTTGGGGGGCCCTTCGGGTCGGGGAGCGGGTGGTTCATCCTGTAAGGATAATTCCAGCCGTGCCCTGATGGCAAGTGACCTAGCTTTCCAGGGTGACCTGCTTTCACTGACGATCCGCTGGTCCAAGGCGAACCAGATGTGTAAGGGGGCTTGCATTCGGTTGGGCTCTTGCTCTGAGGAGGAGCTGTGCCCTGTCCATGCATTGAGGAGGTACCAGCAGGTGCGTGGCAGTGAGCAAGGCTGCCTTTTCTGGCACTAGGATGGCTTCCCCTTAACTCGCTACCAGTTCTGGGCAGTGACTATGCGAGCTCTGGTGGCGCTGGGGTTGCACGGCGTGAGCGTGGTACTCATACCTTTCGAATTGGAGCGGCTTCAACAGCCGCTGCCATGGGGTATTCAGGTCAGGCCATTCAAAAGGTTGGGGTGGCGGTCTGCGGCCTACCGCTCCTGGGTACGTCCATTGAAGCATGTTGAAACGTTACTGATTGTTGTTTTTCTTAGGTCCTGCGTCTCGGGTTGGACGTCAACGCATCTTGATACGTGGGCACAGTTTTGCCTCCTGGGCTGCCCATCAAGCACGCAGGACGCCAGTCGGGTCTCAGCTCGGGTTAAGTGACCGGGCTGCTGTTGAATGGCAGGGCCGGGGGCCTTCGGTGGCTAGGCCTGTTGCCAATGCTGTTTGGAGTTAGGCGTGATACGCCACCCCATATACTTGTTATCCATTTTGTGGGAAATGATTTGGGTTTGATGCAGTGATGGCATTATATTCTCAGGCGCTATCTGATATGCGCCTTAGCGCGGCATGTTGGCCGGGAGTGCTGATCAGGGTCGGCTATGATCCCTCGTCAAGTGCGGAGGGAGGCTGAAGATGGCCAGGCCATCGAGCAGGCCAGGATGATGGCCAATAGGGCCATCCAAAAGGTTTGGGGGCCGGGTTAGGCGTTATTTGCCTCACCCTCGGATCAGGGCCGAATTCCCCGACCTCTACAGGGGTGATGGGGTGCACTTGTCTCAGACAGGCAACTAGATTTTCTTGACAATCTGCGGCAAGGACTTCAGTTGGCCTTAGGCCATCGGTGGGGCGCCAGGGCCTAAGCAGAGGCTTGGTCCTGGCGTTGGCTGGTTTGTAGGAGTAGGGTGCGGGACGGTGAGCACCCTTGGCGCTTCCCTATGTGGGAAGAGGGGCCTGCCTAAAGGGCTGGTACTGCTGTGACGGCTGCCAGGCCCACAGGCAGGCTGCCTTCGGGAACCCCAGCCTGCGAGTCCTTTCCCTCACTGCTTGACGGCTGAGGTGTCAGGAGCTTAAAGGGGGGTGACCAAATTTGCCTGGCCGGCTGGGTCCGCCCCATCCACTGGATGGGTCCCACCTGGGGCTTCGGGGCTCGCCCAGACAGGTCAAGGCGGTGGTCCAGGTGGGACGCCGTGGCTTGACCTGTACCGCTTTAGGTCCTTGCCGCTGTTTGGCTTGTTTTGTCTGTATAAAGTTAATAAAGTGGCCCTTAGATCCAACTTGGTGTCCGTCTCTTTTCTGACTGGTGTGGCAATTCGGCCCCTTCCTGGCAAGCAGCTACGCTGCTCAGCCAGGGGCCGTCCATTGCCGCACTGGAGGGATAGACGGCACCACCCCCTCCTTCCTTATATGGAAGTGCTGGGAGGGCTGAGCGAGCATAGCTACGCAGCTCTGCCCTCCCAGCTCAGTGCGGTTTAGTCGCTCGGCCCGCCCACCTCTCCCTAATTTTATTGGTGTAGGATCAGCCGGCTGCCGTTATGGGGCCAGGTAGGAATTTTTCCCTCCTTTCCTGATTGGCTTTGGTAAAAGGGGTTTTTTCGCCTACCTTACACCAATGCTTGGGGATTGAGAAATTTGTTTTGAGGTGGTGCCTGTTAGGAGAGTCCTGGCTGGTTTGTAGGAGTAGGGTGCAGGACGGTGAGCACCCTTGGCGCTTCCCTATGTGGGAAGAGGGGCCTGCCTAAAGGGCTGGTACTGCTGTGACGGCTGCCAGGCCCACAGGCAGGCTGCCTTCGGGAACCCCAGCCTGCGAGTCCTTTCCCTCACTGCTTGACGGCTGAGGTGTCAGGAGCTTAAAGGGGGGTGACCAAATTTGCCTGGCCGGCTGGGTCCGCCCCATCCACTGGATGGGTCCCACCTGGGGCTTCGGGGCTCGCCCAGACAGGTCAAGGCGGTGGTCCAGGTGGGACGCCGTGGCTTGACCTGTACCGCTTTAGGTCCTTGCCGCTGTTTGGCTTGTTCTGTCTGTATAAAGTTAATAAAGTGGCCCTTAGATCCAACTTGGTGTCCGTCTCTTTTCTGACTGGTGTGGCAATTCTTTGGTTACACTGATTTCTTGGATAATGGTATTTTCTCTCTTACAATTGGATCCTTGCAAAGGAGGAGCACTCACCTCTCCCAGCCAATCCCAAGCTGCAGAGACCTACCTTCTCCTTTCCCCTTGTTATGTGGAGAGCTCCCTCTGAAAGTGGAAAGCCTAGAGGAACAAATGGTCATAAAATTGGAATGCTTGGTCTAATTTTCTTGAAATGTGAGTAGTCTTTAGTGGACAGGCATTGTTACTCTCCAGCAGTTTTGGTATTATTTGACTGAAAAACAGCCTCCTCACACTGAAATTCCCATAAGGAATAACAGGGAAATGGCTGATCTCCTTCCTTACTTTGTTAAACAAACAGACCACAACAAGGAAGCATGGCAAAAGGAAACTTTTCAGAGGAAAGGTAATAATAGGAAAATGAAATGAATGCATACATTTTTATGTTGATGCCTGTTGGTAGCTCTCCTGCCACCATTTTAGAAGTCAAGCAAGAGAGAAATGTGGCTCCTTAGAAAGAGGGAGGTGTGGCTCCTCTTTAGGGGAGGTCTGTAAAATTAACCCCGTTTGTTCAATCTGCTTTAAACTTAGGGGGTCTTTAGATTAGAAGTAGCACTATGCACATTTGGTACCATTCTCATTATTAACCACTGCCCCATGCACTTGAATAGATTCCCCATTGAAAATAATGGTACCAACGAAAAGCCATACACATTTGACTCTTCAGCTGGTAATATCCTACCTGGCAATCACGGTAACGGTAACACACACACACACACACACACACACACACACACACAGGCAAAGTCTAGACCAAAAATTATAATGAAAAGTTTCTCAGTGCACGCTCCTAAATATCAATTTAAAACTAAACGGACAAGAATTGATGAACAGAAGACACCAGTCAGGAGCTGCAAAAAATCTTTCAGGCCACTCTTCAATTTATATTGTCTCAGTTTAAAGGAAGCTCAGTACACAGTGATTTATATGTGTTATTTGACCCCCTAGAAGAAGACATTATATATAAGATAAATTGTCATGATGTTTAGAAATGCAGTGTGACAGATGCAAAGACTTTGGTTATGTGTATTGTGTTCTGAGTTTTTTGGATTTCACTTTTGGCCTCTGTGCCCAACATGTATGCCACTTTATGAAACAGGATGCCAGTACCGATGGACTGATTCAGCAAGGATGCTTTATGTCAGGGCCCAGGGTCCCCAATCCCCAGGCCCCGGACCGGTACTGGTCCGTGGCCTGTTAGCGACTGGGCTGCACAGGAGGTGAGTGGCGGGTGAGTGCAGAGCGGCTGTGCCTTGCCTGGCCACCCCTACACTTTTCATTAGAAATATCACCTCACCTGGCTGGCTGACCACATCACGACCACAGCACGAGGTAGCAACTACACGTGTGCCAGCTGGGAGCAAGAGGAGAGACCCAGAGGCATGATATGAGTCAGCCAGCCAGGCGAGGTGATATTTCTAATGAAAAGTGCAGGGCCAGCTGTGTGAGGCGCAGGCGAGGTGAGGCTGCCCCGCCCCCTCGTTCCGTGGAAACTGTGGGCCAAGCTACACATGACGAATGACACTTGAACAGCAAGTGTATTTCTCCCTGTTCACTTGCCCTCCACTCAATCCACTTGCCGTTCAAGTGTCATTCGTCATGTGTAGCTTGGCCCATTGTTTTCCATGAAACCGGTCCCTGGTGCCAAAAAGGTTGGGGACTGCTGCTTTATGTCCATAAATTTTCACTACTCTTATTTTTACTACTCTTTCCTGTTACTAAATGCTATAAATGATGGTCATATTCCACCTCATCCAACTATAAATCAGAGTTTGGATGAGATAGGACCAACTGCACAGAATGGCATATGTTCTATGGTGTATATTTCAAATGGACAGAAGGGGTTTTTACTCTTACAACTAAAGTGTTGCAATGGGAAACTGAGGATTTACTTTATTTGTGTTATCTATTTATGTTTTTTATAGTCTGTCTCTCTTACTGAACTAAAGGCAGATTACCCAGTATAAGTCAAATATAATCAACAAGATGGGGCATCCAATAAACAAAGCAATAAGATTTGGATCTCAAAAATCTGAAAACAAGTAGAAATTTGAAAACTTTTTAAGAAATTACATAGTAGGATGATACTTAAGCAAGATCCAGTATGTACTATACACAGTAGAATAGTCCACAATGGAGTGTGTGCCCCCCAAAAATCTAATTTCAAATCCAGGCTTGGGAGAGGATACTGCAATTGCTTATTTCTGGGTAGGGCATTACTAGTTCAGGAATCAAATGCATGTGGTTTTTCAGGTTCCAGATTTCAGGACCATTATTTTTAATTGGAAACATATGTGAGGGTCTGGGACAACAGTTTATAAAGATAATGCCAACACATTTGCACAAAACACAACTCTCACTTCTAGAGATCATCTAAATTTCAATCAGATTTAACAAAGAGATTAAATTTTACAGATCCTCAGAGTAGGTGTCTCTCTGTGTAGGAACACTTTTCTTGTTTTAATAAATGATTCTGTTCCACAAGCCTACTGTTATTCCCTGTGGTCATAAATTTCAGCGAGGGGGGATGGAGTGGCTGTTTTTCAACATTCATCAAAATTGCAGGGGGATAAGTGCTGCCTGTCCACTAAAGACCCCTTGGTTTCAAATGAATTGGATCAAGGGGTCAAATTCTATGGGGTCCTGAACAAGATGGCAACAGCCATCCTACATGTAGAGGAGAGATGGTTCTGCCCCAACAAAGTAGGGGAAGGAGAACCACTGCTCTACCATTATTCTATACTGAAGATTTTTAATGGGGGATGGAGAGGCTGTTTTTCAACCAAATGACACTATGATTGCAGGGGAGCACCCTATCCATTAAAGACTCTCCAAGGTTCAAATTAATTGGACCTGATGCCCTGAACAAGGTGCCCCCAGTCATCCTACATATGGAGGAAAAAATGGCCCCACCCCCACAAAGAAGAGAGAGAAACAGAATGAGCCAGCTGGACTCACAGCGGCCATGCCTGTACTAAATTCCAGTTCTTCATACCATCTCTTATAAAGTATCTTCTCTTATTTTTAATTAAACCCTTTTAAGCTTTAACAAACAAAAATATTTTAGCAGAGTGAAAGTATAGTGAATTTTACATTTTTGCTTTATCCCTGTTAATTTTTTTTTCCGAGCACAAGATTTCTAAGGAGTTTTACATTGCTAAGTCATTATTTGAGTAACTTTTCATGCCTTATATAGTTATACTGGATTTTAGCAGAGGAAGGCACTAATTTAATGTGCCTCTAACAAACTATATGACAGAAGTCATGGGAATTTTGACTTAAAAAAAAGTGGAATACAACTGTATCACAAATGTAAGTAAGCATGATTAGCTTAAGTTTAGTAATGTAATTAAGACGTATTAAGAGTTTCTCATATTAATAAAATTAGTGGGAATAGAACATACAAAGCAAACAACTATTAGATTTAAAAAAATGATTCAAGTGTTTTACTTTTTATAATTAAAATTTAAAATTCAAAATGCAAAACTAACCAAGAGGCATCAAAACTTAGACATGAATTTTTAAAGCTACTATAATATAGTTAGCAGTTACTTCCATGATCGTTCACTTGTTACCCACAAGAATCTTTAAAAGATGATAATCTGCAGAATAAATAGGGAAGGGAGCCAGGAAAAGGATAGGATCAATACTTGAGTAGGTATTAAACAGTCTAGCAAAAAATGCTCATGAAATTTATCTATTCCACAATGAATCAGAAAGGTTCCAAAAATATATGTTTGTCCTTGAAGTGACCTGCTAATAACACATTGCTAAACTGAATGATCTGTGAGTGGAGCATCTTGGAATGGTTATTGCTGATCCTCGTAGTAGGGCACACATATATATGTTGCTGTACTATACTGGGTAGAGTGTGGATCCCAGTATGCCAGTAACTTCAAATTCAGCATCTTTGTTTTATGAAGGAGGAGGACAGGCAAAGGCAACTTTGATGCCTGAGCTTATTTTGTTTTGTTTTTTTCACTTATTTATATGCTATCTCTTCATAACCTGCTCAAAACAGGAAGGACAAGATTTTTAAAAATGTAATAAACATGTTTATGTAAGGGTGTATACATCTAATCTATCTGAAATCACAGGCAAATAGTGGGTAGTTGTTGTGGATTTTCCGGGATGTATAGCCGTGGTCTTGGCATTGTAGTTTCTGACATTTTGCCAGCAGCTGTGGCTGGCATCTTCAGAGGTGTAGCACCAAACTGTGCTACACCTCTGAAGATGCCAACCACAGCTGCTGGCGAAACGTCAGGAACTACAATGCCAAGACCACGGCTATACATCCTGGAAAATCCACAACAACCATCGTTCTCCGGCTGTGAAAGCCGTCAACAATACAAATAGTGGGTAGTTCCCAAGGGGGGAAGAGAGGAGAACTACAGGCCTCCTGAGGAAAGCCTGTAGAGAAAATTTCACTTACCTTCAAAATATAATATGTGCTTTTGGTACTTTAATGGAGTAGAAAGTAGCCATTGTTTTTATAAGTCTTGTAGTAGTACATTCAAGCAACCAGATTTCCTCCAGAGTGCAGTAATGTCTGCTGTAGCATGGTGGTTAAGTCGTTGGCTTGTGATTGTGAATCAGCACTCTTGTTGTTTTGAATCCTGCTACTTCCATGAGCTCTGCAGGTGGCCTTGGATAAGCCTCTCATCCTCAGCTCCCCAGCAGTACTATGGAGATAATAACAACACTGAGTTTGTTCACCACTCTAAGTGGGTACTAATCTGTCCAGTAGTGAGATATGTAAGCACATTGTTATTGTTAATATCATCATCATCATCAATTGAGTACAACTGAGGACTAAGACTACTGAAATTTCAGTGTGGTTCTAACCAGAGTTATACCTAAGGGCAAAACTAGATGTGCAGCTGTGAAAAAGACAAAATAACTCCCCCCCCCAGACCATTTTGCCTTGGGAAAATGATGTGGGTGGTAAGGTGGAAGACAATCCTCCCAACACACCATGGTTCTGAACAGAATTGGACACCCACTGATTTTTACAGTGACATTTTTGACAGTTGCTATATGGCTGTTGGGAAAGCAAGTTGGATCTGGGAAACCCAGACCCAATCCTTTAAAAAGTGCCATGTCTAATTTGGCCCTACATCCTTTGACGTTAATAGGCTTTAAAGGGCTTAACTCTGCTTAGGATAGTGTTGTCAGAACTCTTTGACTATAAGCAGATAACACAAATCTCTGGCCTGTACACAAGACAGATACACATCTCAACAGGCAGATACTAGCAATTTTTGAGTCCAACTATAAACATGAAAATGTAGATTTTCTTGGAATGGTAAAAGTTATGAATCCACTGAAAGGAAGTTCCCAAAGAAATCCCATGAGCTGCCCCTTATTTTATATATAAAATTTATTTACAAAGGGAAATTTTCAGTAAAGTCACTTGCCCTACAGAGATGTAAACTGAGATGAAAACTTGTTCTGTTTTGGCTTGTTTAAAGATCTAACCTTGTAATCAAATGTATGTTCACAGCAGTCTGGTCTTGCATTTTCAGTTGTATGATGAGACCTCAAGTGTGCTATGGCAGAAGCTGTTTTTTGGTGACACCCCATTGCTTTTAATAACAAATGATCTGACTTTAAAAAAAATGACTGCACTGTTAAAAATATTAAACATAATTTGAGAGAAATTTGCTTTTCTATATGTAAGCTTCCTTTGGAAGGCTACTGCAGAGATTACTTTCTCTACCAAAGCCTAAGTCCAATATGACTGGAACTTATTTCATAAAATTGAATGGGATTACTGTGTATCAAATAGTTTTAATGCTAAACCTGTTTGTTGAAAGTTAAGGCTCATTGTTTTCAGACACATTTAGGGTAAAATTCACTTCCTTCAACATTGTGAACAAAATGTGGAATGAATTCTCTTGGAACATATTGCAATCCTATTGTTGGCCTCATATCAGCTGTGCAGTAGTGCTAGGCATGCAGTATTGTGTCCAGATACTCCTAGCAAACTGAAGTCTTCTTGTAATGCATACCTCATATGTATCCAGGGTATTCTCTTCTCCCTGGCTTGAATTGTTCCATTTCTGCTTCCCTGAAATTAACCTGTGCATTAGCAACCAGGAATGAGCAGATGCATTGTTGTGCTTCTGCACAACAAGGAATCTAAGCTTATACAATGCCAGTATGCAAAGGTCTGAACCAGGTGATTCATGGTTCATCTGAACCAGGTGATTCATGGTTCATAGCATTTTATAAACTGCTAACCATGAACTTTAACGAACTTACCCCGGTTTGTGAACCAGTTCATTGGGTTTGTGAACCGGTTCATTCAGTTGTTATTTTTCCACGCCCTAGAAAGGCCCCCTTCACACTTAAAGATGCCAAACTCACCAGGAGTCTTCAGCAGGCTATCCTCCAGCCACCCTCCAAGTTTGGCAAGGATTGTATTTTGGATCTCCAAGTTGTCGACCCCCAAAGTGAATGCCCCCAGGAAAGTCCCATTAAATATAATGGGAGCCACAAATGCCAATTGACTTACGTTGACTGAACTGGAATCTATTGCAGGCAGCATCAAAAAGTTATGGGATGGAGTAAAAGACTCTTCCTCTGAGAATGCAATGACAGCACCCAGATGTGGGTTATGACGGTGGCTGCCACCTCCTTGCGGGCCCAAGAGGAGGTCAATGGACCAGACCACCTTCATTCTGGCCCCTGGGGACCATGGTCTCCAGAGGAGGCCTGGAGCACCCCCTTGTGCTTGAAGGTGGCCACTGTGTGGGTGAGGTGGGCTTTGTCCGTGGCTGCCCCCTCCTCATGGCCTCAGGAGGTGGTCAACATACCAGAACACCTCCCTTCCGGCTCCTTGGGGCCATGGCTCCCAGGGTGAAGAGAGGCCTGCAGCATCCCACCTTGTGCCCAGGAGCAGCCACTACATGGATGATGTGGGATTTGATAGTAGCTGCCCCCTCCTCGTGGGCCCAGGAGGTGGTCAATGGACCAGACCATCTCCATTCTGTTTCCTGGGGGCCACAGGGTCCCAGGGGGGTGGGCGGCCCACAGCACTCCCCTTGTGCCTGGGGGCAACAGCCGTGTAGGTGAGGTTGGATTTGTCAGTGTCCTCCCCCTCCTCACTGGCCAGGGAGGTGGTCAGGAGCCTGTCTCCCTTCCTCCCTCCGGGGGCCATGGGCTCCTGGGGATGGGAGCAGCCACTTGGGTGATGATGAGTTCTGATGGTGGCTGCCTCTTGAGGCCAGCTTGGTCAGAGCCTGGGGGTGGCACACCTTCCAGGTTGGCCTGGGCAGTGGCTAGGGCTCAAGAAAAGCCTCAAATATGTAGGGAGGAATGGGGTTGGAGATACCTTGGATCCCTCTCTCCCTCCATTGGGATGACCAGAGTCACTTCCTCTCTCTCTGAGCTTGTCACACTCACTCATCTCTCCAACTCACTTGCTCCCAACTTATCCCTGGCTCCTTGTCCCTGCTCACCTTTATAGGCCCCCCTTGGCCCCCTCCTCCAGTCAACGAGATGTTCTTGGGGACACAGGAATATTCTTCTCAAGGTGAGGAGGACAAAGACAATCTATGAGAGGAGGTTAATCTTGTGGGGAAGGAGAAGATGTTTTTTGCAGAGACAGGATATTCTTGAACTGGAAAGGACAGAGGTCATCCATAAAGGGAGGTTAATCCTGGGGAGAAGAAGACCTTGGGTAAACAGCATTGCATTCCATAATGAGGATGGAGCCCTGAGCCTGGCAGTGTCCCAGAGATTGGGGGGGGGCAAGGTTCACTTCCAATGTGGGGGAACCTGGAACTTTAATCCCCAAGTTCCAGTGAGGGTAGCCCAGCAGGGGGAGGTTGACCTTTATGAAAGACAAATAATCCACCAGGGCTGGGTCCAGCCATGAGTGGTGGGCACAGAGCAGGTCTTCTAGGTGGGAGAATACCCGCTCGCTCTGGACAGTGGGAGAGGGGAAGGAGAGGAAGTTCATGGCCACAGATGACAAGTCTGCCAGATGGCAGCTTTGCATGCCCAGTATTCCAGGGGATTGGAGTTGGGTGGCTGGGGGGCGGGGGCTTGGCAAGGTACTCTCACACCATCACCTCCACCGAGTCCTCTGCAAAGGCACATGTGGCCTCTCCAATGCTTCCAACATCTCAGCTCACCACCAAGGACCAGTAGGGGGGCTTTTGGGGTGGGTTCGCACAGTCTGGGGCACTGGACTGATCTACCTCCTCCTCTGCCAGTGATCCCTCTTCCAGGCCCTCTTCCCTCTGGCCAGATTGTTTTGTCTGGAACCTGCACACCTCTCTGTGGAGGTCCTGCAGCCATAGCTGGAGCTCAGCATTGCACATGGCTATGTTGCCCTTTATACAAGGGTCACAGATGCTGGCCAGCCTGTGCACCCTCTCTTGGCAGAGAGGATGTAAACAGAGGGCCACACATGTCTGCAAACTCCTCACCAAGTCCTGGACCCTGGAAAGAAAGGCTTCCCCGTGCTCCAGTTTTTGGTCAGTGCCCAGTCTAACCTGTGGATCAGGGGGATAGCTTGCCCCAGGCTGGTCGTGTAGGAGCAGAGGGGGTCATTGGTTTCCTGAAACAGCTTCAGGATATGGACCATTTGGGAGAGGGCTAGCCAGTCCATGGAGCTAATACTGAGCTCCTCTCCCTCCTAAGAAATAAGCACAGAGGACATGATATCCTGCATCACATTTCTTTGCTTCAACAGATGAGTCATCATGGCATAGGTGGAGTTCCAATGGGTGGTCATGTCTTCAAAGAGCTGTTGCTCAAGATGTCCGTCCACCCTTTCCTCTCGTGCAGCTGGTGGGAAGAATGAATGCTGAGGGGAAAGTGAGCAGCCAGACACCAGCAGCTGTCCAACAAGGCATGTGTGTCCAACATTCCCTGGTCCCAGCTGGCCTTGATGGTCCTATCCAACCCAAGAGCATCCCTCACAACCAGGTGCCACTTGTGCGCCAGGCAGAAAATGTCCTCAAGCAACTTGTCATTCAGGGCTGCCACCATGTTTCTACTGGCGTACCTGACCATAGACAACATCACCTGCGGGCACCCACTCTCTAAGTTCAGCCTTGATCACGTCAACAATCCTCCTTCCCATGCAGTCTTCATCCATCCCCTGCACCTGGAGCAGAACCACTCTGTAGCCTGGTGGCAGGGCTGTCCCCTTCTCCCAGGGCCCTGATTTTACCCTAGTGTTCTGGAAGTCCTCCAGTTGCCAGCAGTGGGCAGTGAGGGCAAGATAGCCATGCTGATGGATGCTCCACAGGTCTGCCGTGAAGTGCATGATTCACCCTTGTGCTCTGGACAGCTTGTTATGGATCAGCTCTGCTACAGAGCAGTAGACGGATGGCAAAACTCACCAGCAAGGGCATGGTATACCAGGGGCTACATGACATAGTACCCTCCGAAAGCCCATGCCAACACCCTCTGCAATAGACAAAGGTAGTCCATCCAAGGCAATAATTTCCACTGCCACACAAATGAGCTCCTCCTGAGCTCCTCCTGCTTCTTTTACTTGGCAGTGCCACTGACCCCAAAGGAACAACCTCCTGAAGGGGAGCCTGGCTGGAAGTTCTGTTCCCACCCACAGCACCCTCAGTGAGAGTGCAAATCTTCTTCCTTGGGGTTGACTGCCATTCCCCTCCCCCTTCTCCCTACTCAGAAGCCCTCTTCATCCCTCCGCTGGATGGTTCTCCTTGCTCCAGAGGCAACAGACTTGGGTGGTGCCTCTACAGATGCCTGTGGAGGGTGCTGGATGACAGGTGCTTGGGGTCCAATCCTCTATGCACCAGGACATAGCAGTCCCAGCAACATGCCACACAAGGGTCATTGGGGAGGGTTAGGAAGTGCTGCCAAAGTGTGGGCCTGAAATGGGGACCTGGACAGGTGTGGCTGGGCCAGGAGGAGTGAGTGAGGAGTGGACTGCTGGCAGAGGCAGCCCCAAGAGATTGGTATGTGGAGAAGCTGAAGGTTTCTCCAAGCCCCCCGATGCACCCTGAGATCCCTCCTCCTCCTCCTCCTCCTCAAGTCTTAGTAGCTGCTCTTTCTCTGGCAATGCTAACAAATCTTCTGCTTCCTCCTCCATCCCCACAAGTGGATCTTAAAAAACAGGCTCTTTGCTGGGCACTGGTGGGCCAGTGAGATGAGGTTGGGACTTTTCCCCTCCATGACCACTCTTACCCCTCACTCAAACCCTCATGGAGCTAATAAGAAGAGCCCTCAGCCAAGAAACCCACTAAGCTTGACCCCAGAGTCCAGCAGTAGCCGTGGGACTGGGGTGGGGGAAAAGGCCCCTCACCCACTACACAAAACACTTTCCCAGCTGGGAAAGGTGCTCAAAGTAAGAAAAATTAATAAGAAACAAAATAAAGAGTCCTGTGAGCTTTCAGCTGAGGAAGCCACTAAGCTTGGCCCCTGAGTCTCGCAGTAGTCCTGGGACTGTGGTGCAGGAAAAGGCCCCTCACTCACCACAGAAAACACCTTTCCAGCTGGGAAAGGTGCTCTAAATAAGAAAGAGACTGTTTATTGGTATCTTTTTAAGCAACTCCACCAAAACGCTCCAAAATCCTCCCTCTCTCCAACTCCCAACAGCAGCTCTTCCTTGTCTCTCTGCCTGTTGGAAAGTGGAACCACAAAGCTTAGAGCTGGTTATTATACTCATTGCTCTCTATATTGCAAAAGAGAAGCTCTCTGGTTGGCAGGCAGAGATGCTTATCAAGGTTTTGAGGGCTAAGATTGGTGTTCTCAGGACTGCAGAACCTCCATGCTCTCCGTTGCCTAGGGAATTAATTCTTGCTCCTTGCTCACATAGAGAAGAACGAGAGCTCTCTGGTTGACAGGGAGAGCTGCCTATCAAGATTTTAAGGGCTAAGATTGGTGTTTCCACAGCTGCAGAAGGTCTGCAGACATTCTCCCCCCTCCATTACCTAGGGAATTAATGAATCAGCGCCAGGCTGTCTAGCTTCATATGGATTGGTGCTTGATATGCTAATCTTCTCTGCAGGGCTATTGTAGTTTGTAGAGTGTTTTGTTAGCCTGGTGTTTTTCAGGACTGGAAACCATGCTGTATTCATTCTTAGAGTCTCTTCTTTCCTGTTGAAATTGTGCTTATGCTTATGAATTTCAACGGCTTCCCTGTGCAGTCTGACGAAGTAGTTGGAAGTGTTGTCCAGTATTTTAGTGTCTTGGAATAGGATACTGCGTCTTGTTTGAGTTAGGCTATGTTCAGCCACTGCTGATTTTTCAGGATGGCCAAGTCTGCAGTGTCTTTCATGTTCTTTTATTCTTGTCTGGATGCTACGCTGTGTGGTCCCAATGTAAACTTGTCCACAGCTGCAGGGTATGCATTACACTCCTGCAGAGGTGATGGGGTCTCTACTGTCTTTTGCTGATCGTAGCATCTGTTGTATTTTTCTGGTGGGTCTGAATACTGTTTGTAGGTTGTGTTTTTTCATAAGCTTTCCCATCTGATCAGTGATTCCTTTGATATATGGCAAAAACACTTTTCCTGTGGGAGACTGTTTTTTCCTTAGTTGTTTGATTTATCCTTGGTTTAATCGCTCTTCTGATTTCATTTCTGGAGTAGCCATTTGCTTGAAGTGCGTGGTTTAGATGATTAATTTCCTCGTTGAGAAAGTGCAGTTCACATATCCGTCTTGCACGGTCTACTAATGTTTTTATTATGCCTCTTTTCTGTTGAGGGTGGTGATTGGAGTTTTTGTGTAAGTACCGATCCGTGTGAGTTGGTTTCCTGTAGACCTTGTGACTTAACTGAAAGTTTGCTTTGTGGATGACCAAGGTATCTAGAAATGGAAGTTTACCCTCAATTCTCCATGGTGAATTGTATGTTCATGTGGATATTGTTGAGGTTTAAAAACTCCATCAATTCTTCCTCACTGTGGCTCCAAATGATAAAGGTATCATCCATGAACCGGAACCAGACTGTAGGTTTGTGGGGTGCTGATTCTAGAGTTGTTTTTTCAAAATGTTCCATGTAGAAGTTTGCTATAACTGGGCTGAGAGGGCTTCCCATGGACACCCCATCCATGGCCACCCCATATGAACACATGAATGGGGTGGTAATGGGAAGCCCTGGAGGTGACCATTGCATGGGTCACTGTAGCCAGGTCCTGGGGCATCAGGTAGGGGGCAAGTTGCCTGATCTGACGAAGATGGAAAAATGCAGACTTGGCAACCACCATGACCTGGGCCTCCATTGACAGGGAAGCATCCAGGAGCATGCCCAGACTCTTTACCTCTCACAAAGTTGCCAGTGGTGTCCCATCCAGGGCAGGGAGCTGGATCCCAACATCTGGCAGCCCCCATCCCAGCTGCAGGACCTCTGTCTTCACTGGGTTCAGTTTCAGCCTGCTCTGTTTCAACCATGCCATCACAGCCTCCAAAGCTCTGGCCAGATTGTCTGGGGCTGTGTCTGGCCAGCCGTCCATCAACAGAAAAAGCTGGGTATCATCCCCATATTGATGACAGCCCAGCCCAGCCCAAGCCTCCACACCAACTGGGCGAGGGGGCACATGTAGATGTTAAATAATATTGGGGAGAGTATTGCCACTCTTCAAGATATATTAGTGCCTCACCCAGAGCAGTAAACAAGTTAGTGTTATTATTATCCCCACAATACAGCTGGGGGAGCTGGGGCTGAGAGGAGTGGCTTACCCAAGGCCACCTACTGAGCTCATGGCAGTAGTGGTTTCAAACTAGTAGAATGCTGATTCGCAGCTGAACCACTTAACCACCGTGCTACAGCAGCAGTGAAGGAATCTGAGAACTATGAAAAAAATGTTCAAGAGAATTGAAGACTAACACATTTTTGACAGATGTGTGCTGTGTTAATGTTCAGCTAGCAGAAAAGGATATACACAAAGCTATCAACAACAGAAGATGATTGTGATGAGTTATTAGAAAGGGAGGTCAGAAGCAGGGCTACAGAGGTCACCCGACATAGCATGCCACTGAGTCATAATCAAATTTTATGAAAACAAATTGTATTTCTTGTATGGCTCTATTAGCACACAGAGTGATTAGGGCTTCCTGGAATTTTGTCCCTACAGCCCCTTGATTAGGGCTTCCTGGAATTTTGTCCCTACAGCTAGAGCTTTGCAGATTTTTTTAAAGACTAAAAAAGCCTGCGATGGTAGGTGGGGGAAATGGTTTTATGAGGAGCTGAGGCAAGAAAACCATGTGGAAAATTGCCGTGTGGAAGCACTCCTAGACTGTTAAATCAGTCAAAAATCATATAAATCAGTCATAAATAAAACTAGTCTTTAAAAAATCATTCTATTCAGAGGTTAAGTAGTCATTACAAATGTTAATGGACATTAATGTTTGAATCAACAGTGTTTTGTCCCATGGGCAGTTTTGCAAAACCCAATGCAAACTTGCTTGAGTCATCCAGTGCTGCCCTGTGATTGGCTCATATCTGTTTGTCATAATGGAACAAGGAAAATTCTGCTAACAAACTTGTTATGTTTCCTTCCAACGCATGGGGTTTTCATTAGATTTACAGTTACGGCTGTCCTTAGCCATATTTAAAAAAATCTGATGTAAGTAAAGAGCCCATTTAATGCTACCTTTCACAAATACTTTAGTATTGGCCTTGATAAGATGGTACAAATAAGAACTGCCCTCATAATGCTATTTTATGTAATTTTCCTAAAACAAAAAGAATGATTGCAATTTCACCCTGTCTTATTCCTGCTCTGGTTTTCTTCTGCACTTCTGTCTTTGAGCTTCATTCTTTTATTTATTTTATTTGGTCCCCTCTTCCTTTTTTACCTTGATTTTCAGCTTTTTAAACCTTCTTTCAGGTATTAGCCACACACAGTAATGGGGGGAAAAGTTTAAGATTACATACATACACTAATGAAAGAAATAGGAAATTTTCTACTGGAATCAGCGGAGTTGTAGAATAATGACGTGTAAGACTGGGAACAGGCCTTTGGATTCCTGCAAGCAAAGCTGCATGTTGCCAACTGAAATTAGTTATCCCGAAAGATAAATTTTATTTTTACACAGTATCTACAGATTCCAACAGACATTTCACTGCTGAGGCAGAGAAATGCACAACCCAAGAAAGCATCTAAAAAGAGAATACAAAATATAAACTTGGTTAAATACACAAATATGAATGTATATACAAAGCATTGCACCTGTGTTTGCAAAGAGGAGACACAATAACAACACACCCAGAGGATTGTTGCCAAATCCTGCTAAAACACCAATACTAAAATCTGAATATATTTTTACAATCTGGAATTCTGTTTGCATAATCTCCTAAAATAGCTCGTATAAATGTCAAATGCCAAAGTGTTTTTAATTAAATTTGTTGCTTGTTCTTTCAATAAGGAGTGGTATTTGAAAGTAGTTTTGGACACTAGCTTTCAGAAACTCATGTGGGGATTATGATCAATAGATTCACAGACAGAGAGAGAAACAGAGTCTGAATATGTGCAGATATGCTTGTTTCTGGATTGTACCACTTCAGTCTGATCCTGTGGGGGTGGCTGTGAGACCATCTAATGGTGATGACACAGAAACCATTAACTTTCACATTGCTTTTCTTCCATCTAAAATCTTCCTGACGTTCTGTGGCATTCAAAAATAGCACACATTCAAGAACAGAAGTCCAATCAATGAAAGCAAAATCTATGTATTTGTTCATTTGTTGCAACCAATTATTGTTAAAAATTGGTGTACGAGTTCTTCATAGTTTTTTATTTGCAGTATTATGTATATCCTTACAGAAGCCTTCATGGATTTTACTCAAGATCATTTGAGTTAATGAGGCATTAGCATCTTACTTGTGCTACAAGGCAATGTACAGATCCAAAAATGTAGTTTTCTTTCATTTCAAAAATCTATAAATATATATGGAAATGTATGACCTTCTTACCAAAAAGGCAGCTGACAGTCAAACAGATGAACTACTAAAATACCAATAACTAATTCTAAAAGGTGTTACTCAAGAGAAAACTTTAAAATGTCATTTTTGTTTCTTCTTTTTTTTAAAAAAATTGCAAAGTAGAAAGCTTATAAATCAAACACAACTTTCTTGTCAAGTAAGACATTTTCAACAAAACTCTTAGAGATGTGCAAGTTTTAGCTAAATATTGCTTATGCCTGCAATAATACTGTAATTACAGGTAGCCAAAGATACAAGGGGCAAACATTTCGCATGTCAAATATATCCTGACAATCCCAATCCATGCTGCTAAGAGAATTTAAAGAGATTCATATAGTATGAGCATAAAGGTCATAGTATATAGCATAAAGTATGGTGAAAAGCAATACAAGATATTTCTCAGTAAGATTGTTAGTGGGCCAATTGTGCTGTCTAGGGTACAGGCAGCCCAAATTTGTGCCCTGCACTGATCAACAGGTGGGTGGCACTGCACTAAGACCACTCTGCACAAGCAGGCATTAATGAGTTTTTATTTATTTTATTTACGTTATATATAGTCTGCTTTTCTCACTGAGACTCAAGGTGGATTACATAATGGACGCTGATAAAGAGCAATGGCTGGGACATTCAATAAATAATACAATACGGTATGGGTTGCAGAAATTTGAAAAAAACAAACAGAAATCCAATACAGAGCTGAAACAATGGTGAAACAAAATATAAGCAATTAAACATAACATTAAACAATGTGGAAAATACCCAGTAGTAACATACTTACAGTAACACAATACTAAGTAGTATAGCCTGCAGCCCTGATCCCTTTGCCAGAGCATCTCTCCGAACCATTTCCTTACCGTACAGCCCTTATATCTGTGTAAAAAAGCCCTCCTGAATAATTCTTCATAGTTTGCAGATACCCAGGAGAGAGGAAACTTTCCTCATCTCTTCTGGCAGACCATTCCTTAAGATGGGGGCCATAACAGAGAATGCACATGTACAGGTAGCTTTTGATTTTGCCCATAGGCAGGGTGGTACCTGCAGAAGGCCATGTTCAGATGTGTAAAGTGGCCATGGCAGAGGTTATATTCAGATTTCAGATTCGTTGTTTGTATATGGCCATTGGCCTTCACAATATCAGAACACTCTCAAATATCAATACATTATCAAAATAATCAGGTAATCAAACACTTCAAAACCACATAAAACGCCATACTAAAAAACTTTAAAATTAATAAAACCTTCTAAAAGCAATCACAGCTTGCGTGGTGGCATGCACCTGTAATCCCAGCCTGAGCACCGGAGGCTGAGGCTGGCGGATCACTTGAGCTCGGGAGTTTGGGACTGCAACGGTGTAATGTCAGTAGGCAGAGGTGATAAGAGAGAAGCAGTCCCATAAATATGAGAGACCAAGGTCATGTGTGTGATAGCCAAAACCTTTTTTTATAATATTATTTTTATTTTGGAAAAACAAAAATGGGAATACAGAAAGAAGAAAGGAATTGTATAACATAGTTATATAAATCAGAGATAGTTATATAAAACACAAAGTGTATATCCCCCTTCCTTAAAAAATTTAAGACATTTTATATAAAATACAATGATGCTTATATTAAGATAAATATAAAATTACAAATTTGAGAACTAATCTATTTTACTGATAATTGTTATTCTTAATTTATTTATTTATTTATTTATTTATTTATTCAATTTATATACCACCCATCCCCAGGGGCTCTGGGCGGTGAACAGTTAAAATTGATAAAAACAAAAACTAAAATCAATATACAAATAATAAAACAAATTAACAAGGTGCAATGGTGGGGAGAACCTTCCCCACCCCAAAGGTGGGAGGCCGACATGGCACCGCCCCCTTCAATCACCAAACGCTTGGCGGAACAGCTCTGTCTTACAGGCCTGGCGGAACGATAATATGTCCCGCTGGGCCCAGGTTTCCATTGACAGAGCGTTCCACCAGGCTGGGGCCAGGACTGAAAAGGCCCTGGCCCTGGTTGAAGCGAGGCGGGCTTCCTTAGGGCCGGGGACCACAACTAAATATTTATTCGCTGGAGTGATCTCCGGGGAACGTACAGGGAGAGGCGGTCCCGAAGATATGCCGGTCCCAACCCACTCAGGGCTTTAAAGGTAAGAACCAACACTTTGAACCTGATTCGGAATTCAACCGGAAGCCAGTGCAGCTGGCGCAGGACAGGTGTGACGTGTGACTGGTAAGGTATACCAGTCAGGACCCGTGCCGCCGCCTTCTGGACCAGTTGTAGTTTCCGGATCAGGCCCAGGGGTAGCCCAGCGTAGAGTGAGTTACAGTAATCTAGCCTGGAGGTGACCGTTGCATGGATCACTGTAGCCAGGTCCTGGGGCGTCAGGTATGGGGCAAGTTGCCTGATCTGATGAAGATGGAAAAATGCAGACTTGGCAACCGCCGTGACCTGGGCCTCCATCGATAGGGAGGCATCCAGGAGCACACCCAGACTCTTTACCACTGGCAAAGTTGCCAGTGGTGTCCCATCCAGGGCAGGGAGCTGGATCCCAACATCTGGCAGCCCCCATCCCAGCTGCAGGACCTCCGTCTTCACTGGGTTCAATTTCAGCCTGCTCTGTTTCAACCATGCCGTCACAGCCTCCAAAGCTCTGGCCAGATTGTCTGGGACCGTGTCTGGCCAGCCGTCCATCAACAGAAAAAGTTGGGTGTCATCCGCGTATTGATGACAACCCCACCCAAACCTCCGCACCAACTGGGCGAGGGGGCGCATATAGATGTTAAATAACTTCGGGGAGAGTATCGCCCCTTGGGGAACCCCGCACACCAAAGGGTGACGGGGCGATAGACCTCCCCCGAGCGCCACCCTCTGTCCCCAACCCTGGAGAAAGGAGACCAGCCACTGTAAGACTGTCCCCCTAATCTCCACGTCGGCAAGGCGGCTGGCCAACAAATCATAGTCAACCGTGTCAAACGCTGCTGTGAGATCAAGTAACACAAGCAGCGCTGACCCACCTCGATCCAGATGCCTGCAAAGGTCATCTGTGAGGGCAACCAAGGCTGTCTCCATCCCATGACCAGGATGGAAGCCAGACTGGAATGGGTTCAGGACTAGAGCATCATTCAGGAATTCCTGCAGTTGTACCGCCACCACCCGCTCAATCACCTTGCCCAGGAACGGGAGGTTCGACACTGGGTGGTAACTGGACGGGTTGGTGGGGTCCAAAGATGTTTTTTTCAGGAGGGGCCACACTACCGCCTCCTTTAACACTCCTGGAAAAACCCCAGAGCTCAGGGAGATGTTAACAATGGCCTCCAAATAGTCCCGTAGCCCCTCTGAGCTGGCCTTCACCAGCCAGGATGGGCAGGGGTCCAGAGGACAGGTGGTTGGCCTCATCCCCTGCAGGATCCTGTCAACATCGTCCTGAGAGAGCAGCCTGAAATGGTCTAATACGGACCAAGAAGACGGCCAAGGGGTCTCCAGTTCCCTTACTGTATCAACAGTGGGTGGCAGGTCACGGCGAAGGGACAAGATTTTACCTGCAAAATAGCTCGCAAAAGCCTCGCAGCCAATAGTTGAATTAAGAATTTGGTGGTCTCCCTGAGAGAGGGAGACCAAGGACCGAACTGTTCGAAATAATTGAGCTGGGCGTGAGCTAGCGGACGCAATGGAAGCAGCAAAGAAATCCCTCTTTGCTGCTTTCACTGCCACCTCATAGGCTTTCATAAACGTCCTATAAGATGTTCTTGCCTCTTCGTTGCGCCCCCGCCTCCACACTCGCTCTAGTCGTCTCAGAGACTGCTTCATCTGGCGAAGCTCCTCGGTAAACCAAGGAGCTACCCGTTTGCGGGCTCGGAGAGGACAGCAGGGGGCAATAGCGTCGATGGCTTCGGAAAGGCGGTCATGCCAATCATCCAACAGCTCATCTAACATACTGCCAGGGGGCATCGGATCCTGCAGAGCCGCCTGGAAACCAATTGGATCCATAAGCCTCCGCGGGCGAGCATAAATCCGCTCACCGCCCACCCGAGAAAGGACCAGCATGCTCAGACGAGCCTTCAGAACAAAGTGATCTGACCATGGCACTGCATCATAGGCATCCAGGACCACCATCATCCCTGCCCCAAAAATCAAATCCAGCGTGTGACCTGCTTGATGCGTGGGAGCCAAAACAAACTGGGAGAGTCCTAGGGCCGCCATGGAGGACACCAGGTCAATGGCCTGCATGGAGGCATCGTCGTCAGCATGGACGTTGAAATCCCCGAGAACCAAAAGTTTTGGGAATTCCAAGGCCCAGCTGGCCACCGCCTCCAAGAGACCAGACAGGGAAGATGCAGGTGCAGTAGGCGGTTGGTACACCACGCATATTGCCAACCTCTCCTCGGTGTCCAACGCTAGGCCCACACAATCAATGCCAGTAATTTTTGGGGTGGGGAGTGGTCTGAAGGAGAAAGACTCCCGAATGAGCAAAGCCACGCCTCCCCCCCGACCACTTGTCCGGGACTGGTGGAGGACCGTATAACCTGGGGGGGGCTACTTCTTTCAAAGCGACCGTCTCGCCCTCCCTCACCCATGTCTTGGTCATGCAAGCCAGGTCCACATTCAATGCTGCAAGATAATCTTGCAGCATTTTGGTCTTATTATTTATGGACCTGGCATTGCACAGTGCCAGTGTCGGAGAGTGGTTTAATATCCTAGCCCCACAACAGGTATATCTTGGGATGGGACGCAGATTGGGAGGGCACCAAGCCCTACCATGTCTCAATGCACCGAGCCCTACCATGTCTCAATTTTGGGCTACATGATCAAAAAAAGGTTTCAATTTTTCCTGAAATTCTAGGATTGGTCTATTATGTGTATAAGATGTTAATTTTGCCATTGACCAATAGCCAAAACCTTGAATTGAACCCAGTAATTGATGCATAGTTAATGGGGTGACTGCAGAATAGGAGAAATATGCAAACTCAGCCTAGCTCCTGATAATAACCAAGCTGTGGCATTCTGCACCAGCTGGATTCTCTGAGATGACTTCAAGAAGAGACATGTAGAGTGTATAACAGTAGTCTAGTCTTGATGTAACCATGATATAAATCCAGGTGGCTAGATTGGCCATGTCAAGGTAGGGTGCCATCTTCCAGACTAGACTGAGTTAGAAGAAGACATTTTTTTGCAGTTGCATTAACTTACTTCTCTAACAGCAACACTGGATCTGGTATCACCCTTTAAGCACTCTTCCCAATGTGCTTTAACAAAACTCCCCCTCCCCATTCTGGCCACCCCATAGTAGGATTAACCTGTTCACTACACTAAGCATAATCATTGAGCCAATACTTACCCATTCTTTGTAAGAAGGTGCATGGGAACTGTGTCTGCTTTCTCTGCTGTGACTCCTTCATGGGGCTTTGATGGTACAAGACAACAGGCATCATGAGCTTTTGTGCTCCTTGTGTCCTCCTCTTATATCTGGGGATGCACCAGAATGACATTTCTCTGACAGCATGGTGATGGACTTCCATTATATCTGCAAGTGCATGTGAGAGCTGTGATTGGTTCTAGGATTAAAACATCTTGGAGAAAGAGCATTTCATCTATAGGAACAGCACAAAACAGGTTGGAATAGGTACTAAAGAAATGCTAGTACCACAAAATATGTGGGAATCATTAAAGACAAAGTAGTCTGGAGTAGAGTTACCAACAGCTCTGGAGAAAAATGTCTTGTCCCTTTAACAGAGGAAATGAGCAGTTGAAGCTTTTCATGGTATGGGATGGCCAGGAGACATTTAAAGACAGGACATATATTTATACAAATATCAGGTGTAAGATTGCTAACCTCCAGGTGGGGTCTGGAGTTCTCCTTGAATTATAGTTGATCTCTAGATCAATTCCTCTGGGGAAATGGCTACTTTGGAGGGAGGGACTCTATGACATTATGCCCTACTGAGGTTCCTTCCCCTCCTAAAGTATGCCCTCCTCAGGTTTCACTCCCAAATCTCCAGGTACAAGCAGAAGTCAGCAACCATACAACTGAGGAGGCTGAGAATGGTGGAGCAGCAAATGTCATCTGCTAGAGTATAACAGATAAGGGGCTTCTAAGCAGGAGTAGGATTGCTATTGTGGCCTCCAGAAAAAAATTTCCCATGGGATAGTGGCCTGGGGCACAACTTCTCCACACACCCACATGTCAGTGCCCAGGCAGCCAGGACAGCCAATGAGGCAACCTAAGCAAGAATCAGCCAGTGGTATAGTGGTGCAGAAAAGCCTGGTGCTGCAGCTACTGCCTGTCTTCCTCACTTGGCTTGTCTTTGCCTCCCTTGCCCCATCAGTGATCACATTTGACCAGAGCCACAGATAATCAATGATGAGTCAAGTGAGGCAAGAATGAGCTAATGGAGACAAGCAGCAATACTCCTTGGCTTCACTGTGGTGCTGGCTGCCACTGCTAGCTTGTAGTTGCATATTAGCCCATTAGCTGGTGAACATCCACCACATGGCACAGTGTTGCTAGAAGAAGGATGGGACCACTAGAGGTGAAGAGCCATTTTCCATGGCTATTTTGGCAACCTTGTCCACTCCTTTTGCTAAGTCATAAAGATGATCCATTTTGTCTGATTTTTCACCCTCATCATGGCAGACAAACACCATCTGTTGCCCTAATGAATGCTCTACACTGGTCCTCATCATATATGTTTTTGTTTGATTCCCCATAGTGTTAGCAGAGTTATCTGGAGGCAGCAAGCCCAGGCTTCTCACTCCCATCCACCCACCATTTCCTGTTGTCATTTCACTCAGTAGCAAGAATAGCACCATCCATGGGACAAGAGCCCCACTTTATGCTAACCCTTTGGTTTCTGACCTATACCCTAGACATACTCAGTACTTTCATTAAGGGAAGGGGTACAGAGATAGGTAACCTTTTGGGTAACAATCTTTCAGAACCACATGGCAGAGATGGGCCTGATTGGTGCTATGCTAGACTGGTTTGAGTCCCTTCTGGAAGGGAGTTTTCAAGAAATGAAGCTGGGAGAAGTCTGCTTGCCCTCTGGGCCACTGGTCTATGAGGTGCTATTATTTATTTATTTAAAATATTCCAATGTTGTCAGAAACATTTTAGTTTAGATTGTTTTAGGGTTTTTAAAATTTTGGTTAGTAGTAGTAGTAGTTTATTTTCCACGGTCAATGACCAGCAATTGGTTAGTTGTTTAGTCTTGTTTGTATTATAGTACATGTATAATTATAGTTTTTTAAGTTTGTTTTTAATTATATAAAACTGTTAATAAAAAACAAACAAAATTACACTTGTCCATAGTGAATAATGGAAAGCACAATAGCCCTTAGGAAATAATGGAAAGATCGTTTGCCCATAGGGAATAATGAATGCTTGACCATAGCAAATAATGGAAAGCATGTTTGCTCATAGGGAATAAGGAAGACCATGCTTGCCCATAGACAATAATGGATACCACACTTGCCCATAGGGAATGATGGAAAGCTGGCTTTGCCGAACCCCGGGCCTCCAGCCTGTGAACAGCGGGCAGGGATAAGGGGTGCAGCAGCCTGTCTGTGTCTGTGTCTGTGTGGATGGGGATGGGCTAACGGTTTTATCTGAAATCCAGAGCTGCTTAAAACCTTCAAATGAGAACTGAAAACACCTTTAGCTCTTTTAGAGAAATTGTTTGTCTGTACAAAATAAATGGGATGGACCTTTTTGTTGTACTCTCCCAACCAAGACACAGAGATTCCGCCTAAAAGTTTAATAATTTCTTTTACTAACAAACTCTAGTCTTTTTCATAAAACAAGATATCAAAATATAAATGCTTATTTAAATATAACCTACAAAGATAGAACAGATAATCACAAGAAGAAGTTTCCTAACATTTCTTAACTAAATCTAAGTCAATCACCTTAACTATGACATGCATTTAAGTTCCCGTAGCATACATTACAAAGCTAAGTTTTCCACCTAGATCTTCATGAGATTTCTTTCAGCCAAAACTCTGATCTGCTATTTAGGTTAGCATTTTAATATGTTAATTTATGCAGAAATCTAAAATCTTTTTCATGTGATAACATAGATAAATATCAAACCAATCATAATTTAATTAATTATTCATATTACTAAACATGTGACATTCTACCTAGCCAAAAGTGACACTATGTCCAACTGCAAGGTAAGAGATATTAATTAGGAAAAATGACAGGAAAAGTTACATGAGCGTATCATCATTGTTCCTTTCTAACAATTACAGAACATTTATCTGATACTAGTCACTATTTTTAATTGGCTGTCAAAGATAAAGGAGCACCTGTGTTGTTATACAACATGTTAGAAAAAAACTATAGTAAAGTTCATACAGAGTTATTTAGAATACATATGTATCACTAAGTATAATGTACTCTAAACCATATTTCCATGACACCCTCCTTTGACCTGTGAACTTAAGTATTTTTGTAAATAAAAGTGATACAAAATGTAAATGCATTGTACAATGTGTGAGTGTACATATAAAAGCTTTAAAGATTTTATTGGATAATACTGCAAAGCATGATTACCGAGAAAGCTGTTTTCATTGCTGCAAGCTGTCTTCATGAAGAGTGCACTTGATTCCCTCAGCTTTCGATTCTGCTTTCGTTCAGCATGGGTGACTCAATGTGACAGCAGTGAACATATGTATCACTCCCCTCCGAATGACCTTTTAAATTTTACTGCCTATAGTGTCAAAGAGATTATAATTAACAATACAGTTACTAAGCTGCTAAGATAATGTGGGGATAATAATATCGCTAACTTTTTTTTTAACCATTATTTATTACAAGTAGAATAATATCACTAACTTGTTCACCGCTCTGAATGAGGCACTAATCTGTCTAGAAGAGCAGTATGTTTATTATCATCATCATCATCATCATCATCATTATTAGAATTAGAATTATCCTAAACACAATCAACAATAAGCAGAGGTCACATATTATTATTGATTGGCCTTGCTAAGCTGATACAAGTTTCTGCCAGAGATCTAAGTATCAACCAGATAGTGGCGTAATATGTACGCTGTTCCATGTAGCGCCATCTTTAGTAGGTGTTATGTCAAAAAGCTGCAGTGTTTCCATGTGAATTGCAAAGTTTTTTGAGATGTGTAGGTGATCTGTAGGCGTTATGTTAAAAAGCTGCAGTTTTTCAATGTGAATTGCAAAGTTTTTTGAGATGGTTCCAAGTGCCCCAATGACAATGGGGACTACTCTTGTATGCTTCATCCATAGTCAGGTGGTTTCTATTGCCAGATCTCTATGTTTAATCACATTTCGTGTTCTTTTTCTTTGACTCTGGCATCCCCAGGAATTGCAATGTCGATTATCCAGACGTTTTGGTTTTCCACAACTGTTATGTCTGGTGTATTATTTTCAAGGTGCCAATCAGCTTGAATTCAGAAATCTGACAAGATCTTGACTTGTTCATTTTCTAGCACCTTTTCCACCTGATGTTCCCATGAATTCTTTGATACTGGCAAGTTATATTTTTTACACAATGACCAATGAATCAACTTTGTGAGCCTGTCATGTCTAGCTTTGTAATTCATTTGTGCAATTTTGCTGCAGTCAGAGATCTACTATCTTTCCGCCGGGCCTGTAAGACAGAGTTGTTCCGCCAGGCTTATGGCTGAGGCTGGGCCTCCACTGGCTGGAGGATACAACATCTGCTCCCCTCCCTATGAGAGCTGCCCACCACTGTTCTTAAGCTGCTGCTATGCTCAACTGCACTGTCGCACTTTTTGTAATCAACAGTATTGCCGCCATCAAGAAAAAAGTGCTGCTATTTTTAAAATCTTTGTATAATGTTTTTAAATGTTTTATATGCAATGTTTTAAATGTTTTAATGTTGTTAATCGCCCTGAGCCTGCTTGTGGGGAGGGTGGAATATAAATACGATAAAATAAATAAAATAAAATAAATAAATAAGGTGGGACACAGTTACATTATTTTCCTGGCAAAGTCGACAGTTTGGATTTTCACTGATTTTCTGAATTTTGGCTTTCATAACATTTGTTTGCAATGCTTGTTCTTGTGCTGCAAAGATCAGACCTTCAGTTTCTTTCTTGATTGTACCCATCTTCAACCATGCGCAAGTTAGGCTGCTGTCACTTTTTCCTTCAATATTTTTTAGATGTTGCCCATGTAAGGGTTTTTTCTTTCAGCCATTTAATCTATTCTCAAACTGTTTCTTCTTGTACTTAGCCTTCATTTCAGTTGTTTTTAATATGTTTTCCATGTTTAAAGCCTGAAGTAATTTTCTGTGCTTCTACTAATGTAATCATTCAGGCCTCTCTTTTCTTCTTCCACTACTTGGTGTACTTGTAATAGTTTTCTTCAACCAATTTTTCATGGTAAATACCTGTCAACATCACTTTTTGGGTGTAAAGGGTGATGCATGTTCATTAATTTTCACATTTTTCAATCCAATTTTTCTAAATCGCTTTGAGTCCAATCTATTATTCCAGCTGGATATCTGATCACTGGAATCGCCCATGTACTTATGGCCTTGATTGTATTTCCACCATTTAATTTTGACTTCAGAATTTTTCTTACTCTCTTGATGTATTCTTTCTGAGTCAGTTCTTTTACTTTCACATGCAGGATACCACAAGATTGGAGAAGAGTGAATGTTATCCCAATCTTTAAGAAAGGGAGGAAGGATGACCCGGGAAGCTACAGGCTGGTCAGTCTGACTTCTATTGCTAGGAAGATATTAGAGAAGATTTTAAAGGGATCAATCTGTAAGCATCTGAAGGACCACTCAGTGATCCGGGGAAGTCAGCATGGTTTTGTTCCTAACAGATCTTGCCAGACCAACCTGGTTTCCTTCTTTGATCGAGTGACCAGCTTACTGGATCGGGGGAACTCTGTTGACGTGATTTATCTGGATTTCAGTAAAGCTTTTGATAAGGTCCCCCATGACATTCTGATGGGCAAACTGGAAGACTGTGGAGTGGACTATGGGACAGTTCGGTGGATAGGGAACTGGTTGGAGGACTGCGCTCAGGGAGTGGTGGTCAGCGGCGTTTCATCAGATTGGAGGGAGGTGTCCAGTGGGGTGCCGCAGGGCTCGGTTTTGGGCCCGGTACTTTCAATATTTTTATCAATGATCTGGATGAAGGAGTGGAAGGGCTGCTCATTAAATTTGCTGATGATACCAAATTGGGAGTGGTAGCAAACACCCACGAAGATAGAATTAAAATTCAACAAGACCTGAATATTCTGGAGAAGTGGGCAGCTGTGAATAGGATGCAATTCAACAAAGACAAGTGCACAGTATTACATCTGGGCCACAAAAATGGGAAGCACAAATACTGGATGGGGGATACACTTCTGGGCAGTAGTATATGTGAAAGGGATCTTGGGGTAAGAGTGGACTGTAAACTGAATATGAGCAGTCAGTGTGATGCGGTGGCAAAAAAGGCTAATTCAATCCTGGGTTGTATCAAAGGGGCCATAGCGTCGAAATCGCAGGAGGTCATAGCCCCTCTCTATACTGCCTTGGTCAGGCCACACCTGGAGTATTGTGTGCAGTTCTGGAGGCCTTACTTCAAAAAGGATGTGGACAAAATCGAGAGGGTGCAGAGGAGAGTGACAAGAATGATCACGGGTCTGGAGACTGAGCCCTACAAGGAAAGGCTGAGGGCCTTGGGAATGTTTAGTTTGGAGAAGAGGAGGTTGAGGGGGGACATGATTGCTCTCTTTAAATATTTGAAAGGCTGTCATTTGGAGGTGGGCAAAGAGCTGTTCCAGTTGGCAGCAGAGGGTAGGACGCGAAGCAATGGGCTAAAACTACATGCACAAAGGTACCGGCTGGATATTAGGAAAAACTTTTTCACGGTCAGAGTAGTTCAAAAGTGGAATCAGCTGCCTAGGGAGGTGGTGAGCTCCCCTTCACTGGCAGTTTTCAAGAAGAGGCTGGATGAATACTTGTCAGAGATGCTTTAGGCTGATCCTGCACTGGGCAGGGGGTTGGACTAGATGGTCTGTATGGCCCCTTCCAACTCTATGATTCTATGATTCTAATTCTAATATTCCAAGATATTTATAGTTTTCATTATTTGATAGTGATTTCATAATGTCACCATTTTAAAGTTCTATTCCGTCAATATTTTTTACTTTTCCATGCTGCATGGAAAGAGTACTGCACATTTGTCTAAGCCAAATTTCATTTGAATATCATCACTGTATATTTTCATGGTATTAAGCAATGATACAAGTTCAGTGGGACTCTTTGCATACAATTTCAAATCATCCATGTACAGGAGATGGTTTATTTTCCCAGCCTGATCAGAAATATGATAGCCAATTTTTGTTTTCTCTAGGACCATTGTTAAGGGGATTAATGAGAATTTGAATAATAAAGGCAACAAGGAGTCCCCTTGAAATATACCTCTTTTGATACAAACTTCCCCAATTTCTTCACCATAGGCCATTAACATGGTTTTCCATTTTCAGATATTTTCCTTGAGGAACAGCTTGATGTTTTTGCTAATTCCCAAAATTTCCAGGCAGGTATTAATCCGCCCTGAGCCTGCTTGCGGGGAGGGCGGAATATAAATATGATAAAATAAATAAAAATAAATAAACTGTGTGGCAATGAATCAAATGCTTTTTTGTAGTCAATCCATGCCAGATTCAAATTCATTTTTCTTCTTAAATTTTTCAGTACCATTTTGTCAATTAGCAGTTGATCTTTAGTGCCTCTTGATTTTTTAAAATTGCCTTTCAGTTCAGTAGGGTACATATTGTTTTTCATTAAATAATCATATACTGATGTTGCTAATATTCTTGTTAAAAGTTTGATTATTTTTCAAAGGGATGTGATTGGGCAGTAATTGCCAGGCTCATTGCCTTTTCCTTCATCCTTCACAATCAGAAATGTGCAGCCTTTTGTAAGCCATTCTTCACTGGTAGAATTTTGAAGCATTTCACTGAATTGCACTGCCATGCATTGATGAAAACTTGTTAAATGCTTTAGCCAAAACCCATGCAATTCATCTGGTCCAGGTGCACCCCAGTTCTTCACATTCTTTGCTTGTCTGGCAACCATTTCAGTTGTTATTACCACATCATTCATTGCTTTCCCCATAAATTCTTTACAAATGTCTTTAATCCATGGGGCATTTCTGTTATGCTCTACTGGGCTTTCCCAAATTTCTTGCCAAAATTTCAGGGCCTCTTCTTTACATGGGATGATGCTCTTCTGCATTGCATTTTCTCTCAGTGACTTATAGAGTAATCACTGATTGCTTCAAAATTGCAAATTTTCTTTATACTGCTTTATTGGCCCATCTTATTTTTCTATTTTCTTTACTGTTGCTGTTACTCATTGTTTTTATTCTTCTATGGTTTCATCAATTGTTTTCCTTTCCAAATCATACCTTTGGCATAGTCCATCTTTTATCCTCTCATTTTTCAACTTTCCATCTTTCATGTATTTTAGGTTAATGGTATCTCCAAGTAGTTTATTAATCTTCTTTTCCAGTCAGATTTTCCATTTTGGTGTGCCAGGCTTTTTCTTTTTTGGCAGTTTGTGGCCAAGCTCTGCTGTTATTATAGCAGCTATACTATACATGAGTTGATTTGTTTTTTTTTAATGTGTTGGTTGCAATTGTATCGATGATGTAATTGGCTACATTCAGTAAAGTTTTCACTTGTTTTCTTTGTATCTGGCAAATTATAGGCAGTCTTTGTCATTCAATGCCTTGGCTGACATGAGTCAAAAAAATTTCTTTCAGGGCACTTTCCTGTTCATTCAAATCATCATTATCAGGCTGATCCATACCTTGTATTTCAGGTAGGGCATGTTCTTCCACTGTGGCTTCCACATTACTGTTGTTGTTGTTGTTGTTGTTGTTGTTGTTGTTGTTGTTGTTGTTGTTGTTGTTGTTGTTGTTGTTGTTGTTGTTGTTGTTGTTGTTGTTGTTGTAAGATCGATTAATGGCTCTTATGCTTTCTTAGCTATTGAAAACATTTGTACTATTTGGATTTTGATTTTCAAACCAATTTAACTGCTCAAAAGAAAACATGTCACTTAAAGGATAAGGTTTCCTATAAACAAGAACGAGGCAAAATCTTTTTTTACTGTGTCTATTAGTAAAACTATAAACCTTCTCTTGAAGATTAATCCTGAAGGATATTGCAGAAGATGTACTAACTGGCTTTTCTTGTGTTTTTTAGCTGACTTAATTCTTAAAGGAACCAAGCAGGAAATAGTATAATATCTGATGCAAAAAATTGCTTTACATACATAATTCATATAGATAGTGGTATTATCACAATTGGAAAGTCAGAATATCAAAATTTATACTCTTATAAAGTCATAAAATATAACTTACTTGTTAAGATGTCCAGGTTATTGACATCTCCTATCCTGGTGCAAAAACAGTTACTTCAGGTGTCTAATCTACATTGGTTGTAAAGTGAATCTTTTGGCCAGGTTAAATTATCAGAAAAAACACCTTTTTAATGTCACAAAATTAGAATTAAACTCATAAAATGATCTCTGTTAACTGCCAGGGGCTAAACAACAAAATTAAGGCTAGGAGACTGAATTCTGCTCTAACTAAATTTCAGCCCTCACTCTTGTTTCTTCAGGAAATGCATAAAAAGAATTCAGCACTCCTGGTTCCAAAATGATTTGGTCAGCAGTACCAAGCCCCTGGCTCTTCCAAATCTAGGAGGGTGTAAATATTATTTTCAAGAGACACTCAGTTTTCTTTTAAAGACTCCTTAATTGACAACAATGGTAGATGTTTTTCCCTAAAAGGCCATCTAGAACAAGAAATAACCATATTGGCCTCTATCTACACTCCAAACCAAAATCAGTGGCAATTCATTGAAAATACTCTAACTAAATTTTGTTCCTTTGAAGAGGGGGAAATATTTATTGCTGGTGATTTTAATTATATAATGAATTATTAGATTAATCTTAGAAATGACACCAAAAAATGAGAAAAGGAACCTCTGAACTGTCAAACATAATGACTAACCTAGATTTCCACTGTATCTGGCATCTTCAAAATCCACTGGTAACAGACTATACATACCTCTATTCTATCCACAATACATACACAAGGATTGACTACATATTCTTGTCTTCTAAATTAATTAAAGCAGGACTAGAACAAAAGGACTTCCAGTATAGGTTATGCAAAACCACTCTATGAAAACTCTTATATATATATTTAACATGCAAAAGTGCTCAAAATATACAGAAATATATATAATCAATCACAATCAATATCAATGAACAATACATAAGCAATACATGTAATGAATGCTCAGGAATAACACTGGTCAATGCTAGAAATCACTCAGAGTCCTATTAAAATTCATGCAGTTATACAGTAGGCATAGCCAAATAGCAGTTGCAGGAGTCAAGTCCAAACCACAAGTTCTTTTCAGTCAATAAAGGTGTGGTATTCATCTGTGCAAGCCATTTGTGAAGAACACCACTTGCCACGGGCATTCAAAAGCCTCCAATTAACAGCCACGCCTATGCTCTACAGACTGTAGGCCTCGTATGTTTCACACCACAGTGCTTTTTTCAAGAGCAATAAAATCATGCAACAAACATTAATCCATGTCAGATACAATTTACAAAGAGCCCAGTCGGCTTATTCCATACACCATTTCATTCTGACGGCAATTACTTCTAAATTAATTAGTCAAATTCTTTCTTAAATGGAAACTGCGAAGGCTGGAAAGTTAGGGAACCGAATAGTTCAGTCAACTAATCCATTTATCCAAAAGTTATACCTATGTGATTATTAATATAACAACTTCCAATATAATCAATATACTCCTTAAATACATATATAAATCATGTCTCATACAGTATGAAGTATATACATCGTTACATTCACATTAGACCACCTTCCCTCATCCAAGTCTCTCAGTGGTATGAATCGGTCTCTTTAAATGACATCAAACAATCTTGAACAAACTGGAAATTAAATACATTACCTTTATTTAACAAACACATTTCTTCTGAAGTCTCTAGAAATTAAATAATATTTAGAAACAAATACACAATGTTGCTTTCCTCAAATCCATGTGTGGGACGCTATGGAAGTGGTGTTAGAGGAAAATTTATCTCCATCGCCTCCTATCATAAAAAGCAAAAAGAAAAAAATAGAAATGAAACTATGAGCCAAGCTACAAGAGACGAATTACACGAGGAGGAGCACATAAAGGGAGTTGAAATGTTAGCCAGGAAGCTGAGTTTTAAAAGAGATTGGAAGGCTTTGTTAATTTCCCCTCTCTATAGAGCCAGGGAGATCACTGCTCAGAGGGTTTGTTAATTTCCTCTTTGCCTCCTGAAGGCTCTGTCAGTTTCACCTCCCCTTCTAAGAGGCAAAGAGGAAATAAGCAAACCTTCTGAACAACAAACCTTCTGTGCTTACCACTGGTTTTTGTGGTAGTAGCATTTAGTTAGTGCCCATTCCGGCCTGTTCTGTGGTGTTCCAGGAGCATTTTGGCATGGAAATGGTGAATGAAAGCTTAATATTTCCATGTTTTCATTTGTAGAATATTGTTCTCCAGTATCTTTAATGCTTCCCACTGTTTCTTGTGGTCCTAGCATTTCTTTAGTGCCTGTTCTGGCCTGTTCCATGTTGTTCCAGGAGCATTTTGCTAGGGAAAGGGTTAATAAAAGCATATTTCCATGTTTTCATTTCTAAAATATTGTTCTCCAATGTCTTTAACACATCCCACTGTTCTTTCCAGTACTCCTATTTGTTTAATGCCTATTCTGGCCCATTCTGGCTTTTACGTCCTCCTGTCAGGAAAGATGAAAGAAGAAATTGACACTGAGTGGAAGTAGGATCCTATAAGAAAACTATGAGTTGTTCAGTCCAACAGGTGTTCATTCCAAAAAAGAGTAAGTTTTTGCCTTGAAATACGACCCTTAGCAACCCCCACTCATTGTTTAGGACCTTTGACTATTTTATAATTCAATTCCTTATTTTCTTGTCTGCTTTGCTGAAACAATACTATTGGGTTATTTAATACAGATTACTTAGGTGTCTCAAATTAATAACGGAAGAGTATGTCGTATTTTATTTATTTATTTATGTATTTTACTTCATTTATATACTGCCACTCCACCATATTTAGAACTTGAGGTGATTTATAGCATACATAAAAACACTATTAAAATAATATAAATACAAAAATTAAAATCAGTAATACAATATTAAAAATAGGAATACAAACATTAAAAACCAAAAATAAAGTAAAATACAAGCTATAAACGTGTACATCTAAAAGAAAAGCACTATCACTAAATCCTACTCATGACCTTTGTCTATAATAAATAATAAGTGCTTTAGGATATTTGCTGCTTAATTTTCCATCCCATTCATAATAATTCCTAGCAATATATTTTTCATTCATACCAAGTTGATGTCAATAAGCTTTTTACGATGACCCCAGAATCTTTCTGAGTAGTTACATCAGTTTTAAATCCCTCAGTGCATATATGAAATTATATTTTGTCCTAAAGTGCATCACTTTGCATGTTGATTGTTGAATCTTTTCTACCATTTTTACCCAATTTTCAGAGAACATACAGCTCTTTCCATTTAAATACAGCATCTTGAAATAAAATTATTGAAAAGATTCACTGAAGTGAGTACAGAAAGTTACAAATAAGATCTAAATGACTCTAAGGCTGTTATCTGATTGCAGTTTGAAGAACTAAGCCATTGTAAATCATGCTTGAATCACACTTAAAAGATTTAATAGAAAAAAGAATTTACTTAGATAATAAATATTACAGATGTTATAACAATTAGAATAAATGCTTTCCCGTAGATTATTTGTCCTCCACTAGAGATATAAAAATGATTTTTTTTAGGTTCATTTGGTTTTGTTATACTTGTAATTATTCCCATTAGTGATACAATATCCTTTTCTTCCTCCCTCCTTCTCCCTCCCTCAGAATATTTGCTGTGTTGTGCTGGGCAGCTGTTTCTGCTATGGCATTCTGGGCTATGGCAATGGAGATGGCCATCCAAACAGACAATGAGCAACAGATTTCTCTCCCATACTCAACAGAACTTCAGATGCTTTCAGTTTGTCTGAAACATCATTCCTTTACTTCATCCTAGCAAATATAGTGCCAGGGTGTGCCCGACATGATGCTTGACACATTGGTTGGAACTACATTTGTCATAATAGGGGCATAGCCATTTTGGCCTGTATTTCAGGCTCCGCTTTGGAGACATCAAGGCCTCCAGGTGGCACGTTCTCCAAATTGGCCTGCTAGCTCCAGCTAGGCCATTGATCAGGCCTCAGAAATGGAGGAGGAGGGGGTATACAGCACCCTCACACCCTCTCTCCTCTGCTTTGAGATCAGCTCACTATGCTTTCTCTCTCTCTCTCTCTCTCTCTTCTCTCACCCATGGCCACTCTCCTCTCCGGCCTGTCCAAATGACATGCCTTTATAGGGGCCATTCTGGAAGTCTTCCATCCCTCTCCCAGGCCCAACATATGCACTCCCCTCCCTCTTGACTGAGGGGCTCCTGGTCCAACCTGGGGCTCCTAGGCAGCACTGCCCCACCCTTGGCTCCCCTGTTCATACATTACAGTGAATTCACATACATATGTGCATAAATCTGTTTGTAAGAACAAGCATGTTCATTTTTCCACATGAAACTAGAGTCCAGAACCAGGATTAATGTAGGGTTTCAACCATATGCATTGAATGTAACATGAAAATTACTCAATGTACATATAAAGAAAAATTGCATGTATGTTCAATGTAATTTGTGAATAGGGCTTGTGTATGTATTATCATCACCTAGTGAGCAAATCATGAAAGAAAGCCTGGTAGGGAGTTGGTGAATCATAAATAAGTTAGGGGTTGTGGGTGCCTTCTTTTTTAAGCTTCTGGCACCTTCCCAGCAGGCTGAAACTTACTTAATTTTGACTACTGTGCTCACCACAATGCAGGCTGGGATACAATCTGGGTAGCTGTGGGGGGAGGTCAGAGGACAAGCAAAGTTTATTAAACTAGTATTTGTTGAAGCAAATGAGAGTCTGAATGATTGTCTTCAAGAAAAATCCTGGATTCGACTTCCGGCTGGGGATCATGGAGGTCTGAAGCATCTCAGGGAGCTGGGCTGTCCAAGTTGCTGTTTGTCTGGGCTGGTGGGGTGCAAGATCGCCCACGGCCCCCTGCTTTCAGCAAGAACACTTGAGACCCAGAGAGTGAGTAGATCTTGGCTGAGGGGGGGGGGGCTCTGAATAAGGGACTCCCTTTCAGCATTGAGGTCCTGCTCTAAGACGGGTGGCTGTAATCTCTGCAGCAGCTTTGGAGTCATTGAATTGGCATAGGACCGCTGTACCCAAGCTTCAGTAACACCAATGAACTAATTTGAACATCAGAAACAGTGATTACAACCCAGAAAAGAGCCAAAAAGGTAAAGATTGATATCTCTTCTATGATGCTAGATTTGGACTGGAAAAATAAAGTACAAGTGGAAATCAGGCTTTGAAATTGAGTAAAGAGCTAATTAAGTTCACTCCGGAAAGGAAATAACGTGAAAATAAGACTTTTTAAAGCTATTAGAGGAGAAAAGAGACTATTGTTTATATACTTGCAGTTTTGAGAGATAACGAACTGTGGGAACAGAGGTAGTATCGCGAGAAGGTAGCTGTGAGATGGGAGAAGGAACAGGAAGTGTGTCAGAAACCATCGAGCTAAGGTGACAGAGGAACCGCTGAGAGGAGAAGGAAGTAGAAAATCACCATTCTGGAAGAGGGAAAGGGCATGACTTCAATGTAAAAGGAAGTGCTCCATTTTGAAGAAGGGAAAGGGCAAGACTTCAACCTTAAAACCATAGAGAAAAGACGCCTGACATTTTGGATGATATAAAGTGCATCACAGAAAAAAATTTTGAATTTTAACTGATTAAAATAGTGGAAATAAAATATTTAAATCTCGGATTTGAGGAAGACAGCAGACTCGTGGGAGCGGAGTAAATCAAGCCCCACGATGTCAAAAAAAGACTGGCAATCAGCATTTGATAACTTGGATAAAAAGATGGTGGAAGGTAATAAAGAGTTAAAAGAAACTATGCAAGAGATGTTGAAAGATCTTAAGGAAACAATTAAATTGGAGGTGGCTGAATTGGCGAAGAATATGGAAGATGTTAAGTAGGAATTACAAACGACGCAGCAAAATGTTAACGAAGTTGAAGAAAAAAACAGAAAAATTCGCTACCTCTCTCAAAGTGGAAACTTCAGTGCTAAGCGACAGAATGGCTGTGATGGAGTGTAAATACATGGACAGACAACTTCGTTTTAGAGGCATCCTGGAGGAGGAAGGAAAAACCGCCCAAGAACAGATTTTGGAGATTTTGACAGGATTCTTGAATAAAACACTGGAGGAGATTGCAAGCAACGTCAATGTGGCGTACAGAATTAACTCTACATATGCAGCTCAAAAATCTACCCAGAGATATGATTGTGCAGTTTATTACAAAGAGAATGAAAGAAGAAATTCTTAGCAGGCATTTCCAAAATCCACTGGTAATGGATGGGGAAAAGGTGAGAATAATGAAAGAGCTACCCAAGAGAGTTTTGATGGAAAGGAAAAAATATAGAGAATTTACCCAGGTTCTGAAGGAGTTAAATATAAGATACAGATGGGAGATACCAGAGGGTGTGAGCTTTGAATTTAAATCAACTAGAAGAACCATCAGATCACGACATGAGATGGAGATGTTCTTTTTTGACAATGAAAAAGACTTACCTAAGAGACCCAGAACATAATCATGGAGTGCAAAGTAATTTCATGGAATGTAAACGGACTAAATTCACCTTCCAAACACGAGGCTATTTTTCATTGGCTATCTAAACAACAATGCAGTGTAACTTGTTTACAAGAGACCCATGTTAAAAAACAAGATCTAAAGTATTTAAAATATAGTAAATTGGGTAGAGAATTTGTGACTGCAACTAAACAAAAGAGGAGTTGTTTTGTATGTTAAAGAAGAGTTACAACCTAAATTGATATTTAATGATTTGGAAGGCAGATATGTGGCGGTGGAATTTATTTGGAACTTTCAAAAAATATTGATAGTGGGAATCTATGCACCAAATGGGGCCAAGGACAATTTTTTTAAAGAATTGATGAATCAACTAGATCAAGTGACATATGCTCAAATAATTTTGGCAGGCGATTTTAATGGAGTAGCAAATTTGCAAGCAGACAAAAAAATGAAGGGAATACAAAAGAAAAGGGGACTATTGCCAAAATCGTTTTTTGAAATACAAAATCAGGAGAATTTAGAAGACGTTTTGAGAAGAAGTAACCCTACTTTCTATTCTGCAAGACACTCATCGCTATCGAGAATAGATATGATCTGGGCCTCAAAAGACTTAACAATATGGACTAAGGAGGTTGAAATAATGCCTAAAGTGAGCTCAGATCACAACCCAATTATGTGGAGATTTGGAAAATGCGTGAAAAAGTACAGGTGGAGAATGAATGAAGACTTATTAATGCATCAGAGCAACTTAGACGTGTTACAGAAAGAAACCAGATTTTTTATACACTATAACTTAGACAAATTGGTACCAACACCTAAGGTATAGGATACTTACAAAGCTGTCCTGAGAGGCATTCTAATGGACTTAAATGCAAGAGACAAGAAAAGAAAGGAGGAAAAAAGGAAAGAAATTCAAGAAAAAATAAAAGTCAAAGAGATGCAATTAAAGAAAAGACCAGGAAAAAAGAAATTACATCAGGAGATACGGATGTTACAAGAGCAAATAAGAGCTATGGAGAACAAAGAATTGGAGTGGGAATTGAAAAAATTAAAACAAAAGACATTTGAAGGGGCCAATAAACCGGGGAAATATTTAGCTTGGCAATTGGAAAAAAAAAAGAGGGAAAAGAGAATGATAACCAAGATTGTGGAGAATGACAAAATGTTAACGGACCAACCAGCTATAAGTAGAGCATTTTATAAATTTTATGCTAAATTATATCAGAGTAAAAGAGTGGATGTGAACGCTATTGATCGATATTTGGACAAAATTAATTTACCAATGATATCTGAGAAGTGGAAGGAAAAATTAAACGCTGAAATAACAGCAACAGAAATTATGGATGCAATACAATCGACTAAATTGGGGAAGGCACCAGGACCTGATGGCATAACGGCTAAATTTTATAAAGTAATGGCAAAAGAAGTGGTGCCTTTCATAAAGTGATGAATGGGATTTTAAAAGGACAAAAGATTCCTGAAACCTGGAATGAGGCTAACATATCATTGATTCCAAAAGAAGAGCAGGATTTATGCAATGTTAAAAACCATCGACCTATATCATTGTTAAATAATGACTATGAGATATTTGCGAAAATATTGGCGGAGAGGCTCTAAGAATGGCTGGTTGAATTTATTGCAGAAGAACAAGCAGGATTTTTACCAAACAGACAATTTAAGGACGGTAATAAATGCAATAGAGTACTATGATAGACATTGTGAAAAAGAAGTCGGTTTCTTTTTTGTGGATGCAGAGAAGGCTTTTGACAATTTAAATTGGAATTTTATGTTCGCCATAATGGAGAAGTTACAGATGGGAAAAGAGTTCATTCAAGCGGTAAGAACTATATATAAAGACCAATGTGCAGCAATTGTAGTAAATGATGAATTAACTAAGAAATTGGAAATACGGAAGGGCACAAGGCAGGGTTGCCCATGGTCTCCACTGTTGTTTGTCATGATATTGGAAATTTTATTGATGCAGATACGAGAGGATGATGCCATAAGAGGTATGAAGATTAAGGGATTTACATTTAAAGTCAGAGCCTTTGCAGATGATGTAATGGTTATTGTAGAAGATCCAATTCAAAACATGCCAAGATTGTTGGATAAGATAAAAGAATTTGGAGATTTGGCTGGATTTTATGTTAATAAAAGAAAATCTAAGCTATTGTGGAAGAATATGGTGAAACAAAGACAAGAAGAGTTAATGGAAATTACCAATTGCGAGGTAACACACAAAGTAAAATATTTAGGAATAGAACTTACTGCTAAAAATATTGACTAATTCAAGAACAATTATGAAAAGCTATGGCAACAAATAGACAGAGACTTAATCAAATGGAATAAGTTGAATTTGTCATGGCTGGGAAGAATAACAGCAATTAAAATGAATGTACTACCACGGATTATGTTTTTATTGCAAACAATACCAATAATAAGAGACAATAAACAATTTGATAAGTGGCAAAGGAAAATATTGGACTTTGTATGGGCAGGGAAGAAGCCTCGAGTGAAGATGAAAGTGTTATGTGATGCCAAAGAAAGAGGGGGACTACAATTACCAAATATAAGACTATACCATGAAGCAATATGTTTGGTGTGGCTCAGGGAATGGATGTCGTTAGAGAATCTTAAACTTTTAACACTTGAAGGATACAAGAAACTCTTTGGTTGGCATGCGTACTTATGGTATGATAAAATTAAAGTGGACTCTATGTTTCTGCATCATTATATTAGACGAAGCCTCTACACGGTCTGGCAAAAATATAAAAAATATTTGGATGAGGGTATCCCGACGTGGGTGGTGCCACGAAAGTTATTGACCTGAGAACAATTTACAACAGAGAGGAATGTTTGTCATATAAGGAGGTGTTGAAAATGGAGCAAAATATGATTAAACTTAAAACAGGAGAAGAATTATCCTCTCACTATGGATGGTTCCAATACAGACAGATTAAAGACTTATATGACAAGGATCGTTTAAAATCGGGATTTAAATGGAAAAACTCTGAATTGGAAGAAAGTATACTACAAGAAAGCAAGAAAAAGATTTCTAAAGTCTATAAGATTTGGTTAAAATGGTATACAGAAGATGAAACTGTTAAAGTCCAGATGGTGAAGTGGGCCATAAATTGTAATAGAGACATAACAATGGAGGCATGGGAATACTTGTGGAAAAATACTTTGAAGATATCGACTTGTACCAATATTAAAGAAAATGTTTATAAGATGATATATAGATGGTACCTAACGCCGAAGAAAATAGCATATGGGAACAACAAAATGTCAGACAAGTGTTGGAAATGTAAAAACCATGAAGGTTCATTATATCATATGTGGTGGACCTGTGAGGTAGCAAAGCAGTTCTGGGGAGATATTACAGAAGTTATGACTGAAATTTTACAAATCCCAATAAATAAGAACCCAGAACTGTTGTTGTTAAATCTGAAATTAGAAGAGATTCCCAGGCAACAAAGAACTTTATTATTCTATATGACAACAGCGGCAAGAATTTTATATGCTCAGAAGTGGAAGATGCAAGAAGTACCATCTATTGAAAATTGGATACAAAAATTGCTGTACATGGCAGAAATGGATAAAATGACGAGAAAGTTGAGAGAACAGAATCCAGAAGAATTTTTTAATGACTGGGGTAAACTAAAACAGTATTTGGAAAAGAAGTGGGATGTAAAGGGACAATTATGGTTGTTAGATAACTATTAATTTTGCAGAAAGGAGGAGATACTGATCTTTACAAGAGAAGAGAGGAGATAAGTTAGAAACATAATGTAACTGATAGTTTGATGTTAGGTTTTGTTTAATTTAATATATATTATCTATTTTACTAGTGTGTTAAGATAGTTAAGAATAGAAAAGGGGATATAATTAGTAGATTTAGACAGCGGGTTGGAAAACTGTTGGAAGTCTTAGATTAAGGGGGGAGGGGAAAGGGTGGGAGAATATGGAAGTGAGGGTCTTAATTGAAAATCTGTAATATTAATTTTTACTCACCCAATAAAAAAATTTTATAAAAAAGAAAAAAAAAGAAAAATCCTGGATTCACAAACTAACCATTGCTAAAACAAACCATTATGTCTGTGGCATTTTAATGCAGTTGCTTCATGCTGCTGCTGGATCATGTTTTCTGAACTGAGATTCAAATGGAGACTGCTTGGATCCTGGGTTCATTGTGGGGGGTGGCTTTTAGAGTAACAGGGGGAAGGCTGGAGAATCTTAATGGCCAATAGAAGATGCCTTAAAATGACAACATTCTATTTTTTTTTTAAAAAAGATTTTATCCTCTTTTATACTTTGTATACGTCGGAACCTGTACTGAGCCATAAAAAAAGAGTGAAAGAAGATATGAATAAATAAATAGTCTGTGAATTAAATTTGAGTCTTTTTTATTGGACTTTGGATAAGGCTATAAAGTTATGATGCTCTTTTTGCAGATGATTCTCTATAGCTTGGGTTCAGAACAGCTTATGAACCTGATGTTTCTTATAGATGGTCTTTGGATGATGGCAGTTTTGCAATTTGTGAGGAAGAACCCCTCCCCCCCCCACACACAGGAAAAATTCAAGGCTTTTTTTACTATAGTAATTCTTAATTTGACCATCTTTCCATTTGGCCCACAGCAAATCACAGGAATACATGAATCAATCCTACTTCTATCAAATGACTACCAAAGGGTGCAAACAGCAATAATTGTTGTATGTGACTTCTAGCCCCTGAAAATACCATAACAAGTGAAATTTCTTTTTGACCTTCATACCATTCCTTTGTTGAAATCCATACAATATTTATCATGGGGAAAAGGTGCCTTTCAGGCAGGATAGTGCATGGATTTAATATGTTGGCTCTGAATATGGTTCCTCATGGGAATAATATAGCAAAATATTTCAAGTTTATTTCAAATGGCTTTTAGTTCTTTGGTTCTTTCTCCATCAAATATTTCGTCACCATGTCAGCAATCAAGGGAGATGATTAGGCATTGGAATGAATGTTATAAAATGCAAAAGCATTCTATTAGTTTTTGGCACACTGTGCAATGGTTTTTGGTGTTAATTACTGAAGTGTCCAGTGAAATGGAAAAGGGATGAATTAAATCAGAGGTCTGCCAAGTTTCCCTGTACCATTTGTGTGACAGGCAGATATTCCTCAAAGAAAGTATTTCCCATATTTTTCCCCACATCCTGGGAAAGTTTTTTTCTGTATAATTTCTGCAGATCATACATATCTTAAAGACACAAAAGCTCTGGCAGAAAAAAAGTGAAAATACTATTCTTAAATTATATTAGGCCAGAACTTCAGCAATTCTATTCTTCAGCAATAATATAAGGAATGACATCATATCTGTGGTTTATATGGTACTATAGCTGGTTAGATGAACAACTTGCCTTATATATTGTGATGGCATCTGGTAGATCAAATGAATGATGTGGGATCTCTCTGCCCCACAGCCCTAAAACTATTATTCTGCCAGAAGAGGTATCATGCATTTGTTTTCCAGTTGATCAGTGTTTCATTAAAGATGTTTTCTAAGTTAGTTCCCTTATTAGCATTAGAATGATAAGATAGTATATCAGATAAAACATGTCTGAGGATTGTGTTGCTGTTTAATCCTCCCAACCCATGATGCTTCCTTTGGAGTTGATGCTTTTATCTCAAATAGATCTATACTACTTAGAAAAAAAATCAGGTTCTGTAGTAAGTACCTTTGCCCATTCCACTTTCCTCTCTGTCAGTCTCTCTGTTGCCATCTATACATGATTTTAAAAAGACAGTGCTAAGGAAAGAACTCCTGATTATGCTTCTTCTGTTACTAGCTCATGTAAATGGCTATAGTTAATAAAAATCATCCCAAGAATTTGAGTTCTTTTTCTCTGCCAGACCACACATGGTACAATATATAATAAGGTGGACTACTGTTTATATTTTCTGTGGTCTGGTAATTTTTGTATTGTTTATAACAGTATAGCAGTCACTGGTTTTTTGGTATATTATACTACTTATTTATCAGCCAGGGTATATTATTCTCTCAGTCTACCACAGTAAAATTAATTACTAATAACCATTATCACATTTGGTTGTACACATGCTCCTGACAAATTAGCAAAGCTGATGATAGATCTGATGTGCCTGCTGGGTCCACAATTATGCGAACAAAGTTTTTTGACTGATTAATTGCACTTCTGCAAAGACTACCAAGAGGAACTCATGACACATCACAGCCCCGGGTGGGAGCCATCAATGTAATGGCTTTACCCTGGCCACCCAGGCAAAATGGTTCCCCCCTTCAAGCTCCTAAAGCTTCAGCCGTACAGCATGAGGGAAGGACTTGCACATGGGGTTCACTGCAGGCAGTCTCCAGGTGGTGGTAGCCAACACAAGCATACCATCTGCTCCTGGTAGACCCCATTCCCCCACCAATGGGGAATTGCCAAGGGGTGCTCACCGGCCCGCTCCCTATTTTTCAACTTTCTCCTGCCACCTCTGGGGCAAAGCCTCTGCTTAGGCCCCAAGTGCCCCACAGGTGGCCTAGTGCCCACCAGAGCCCTTACTGCTGGTCTATGATGATGTAGTTGCCAGTCACTGACAAGTGAAACCTGTCACCTCTGTAGAGGTCAGCAAATCCGACCCTTATCCTAAAATGAAGTAATTGTGCAGGTGAACACCCACACCTCTGTAGAGGTTGGCAAATTCAGCCTTATGGCAAGGCACTGCAAATAAGTGCTCGGCCCTTCCCCCGCTGCCTCCTTCTAGGCTTGGATAGCTATACGCCTAGTCCCACAGGGGCTAAGGTGTCCAAAGTTTCCTGCCCTGCAGAGGTGAGAGCATTGCGGACCAAGCAGTCAGATCATTACCATGCAGTGAATGACCAAAATGAGGTAGAGGCCAAACTCCCCTCAAACCACCAGGGTCACTACTTGCCTGTGCACTGCAAGCCTTTGTGCACCTGTAAGGAAAGGGCCATGCCCTGTAATTCAATGTCAACACTCTCCAGGTGAATGACCAGAATGTGAGGCAGAGGATCGCTCCTCCCCTCAAACCATCAGGCCACTACTTGCCTGGGTGCTGCTAGCCTGCATGAGCCTGTAAGGAAAGGGCCATGCCCTGTGAGCCACGGTCATTACCACGTGGTGAATGACCAGGAAGTGAGGTGGAGGTCTGCACCTTCCCTCAACCATCAGGCCACTACTTGCCTGGATGCTGCAAGCCTGCGTGAGCCTGCAAGGAAAGGGCCATGCCCTGTGAGCCACGATCATGCCACCCAGGTGATTGACCTGAATGTGAAATGGAGGCCTCCCCTCCCCTCCAGCTCATGAGGCCACCTTGCCTATGTGTGCAACTCTCCATGAGCCTATACTGGAATGGCCATGCCCTGCAGCCAAGGTCATTACTGCCCAGGTGAATAACCAATATGTGAGGTGGAGGACTGCTCCTCCCCTCGAGAGCACTTGGCCACCTTGCCTATGCAGGCATATCTGTGGGGCCTGTAACAGAAGGGCTGTGACCTTGGGAAGACCAGCTCATTACCCCCAGGTGAATGACCAGGAATGAGGCAAAGGACTCCACATTCCATTAAACCAAAGTAGCAACTCAGTCATCACCTTCCCCGTGGCTAAGTGTGGAGTCAACCAGACCCTTCCTTAAGGGCTTGGGTCATCACTGCACTAAAGTTCAGGATCTAACTCTCAGGCCAACCATTAATATCATGCAACCCCAGAAATTGCCTGGGCTTAAATCAAACTGGGAGGTTTACTGGTGAACCTAAAAGCACCTAGGCTGCCTGATGGCTGCCACAGGATATGAGGCAAGCCCCTTAACTCTCCACTCCCTCATAACTGGGAGAGATCCACCAGCTCAGCCATAACTCCTACAGACCAACTGGCAACCCAGCCTAGAGACTGCTGACCACTTGGTCATAGGTTCACCACATGCTGGGGGTGATGTCGCCTAGTTGCCAAGCAACCATAGCCCTCCCTGCAGGCATAGTTCAGAGGAAATTCAAGGGACAAGCTGCACCATTCCATCTGCAAGTGAGACTGGGCATTGCCTTGAAACATAAACACCAGGACCAGTCTTCAGGACCCATCTCAAAATCCTATGCCACTTGGATGAAAGATGGTTAGGTACAGGCACCACTGCCTAACCATCCACATGAAGTGGGTTGAGGGATTATCTAGTCCCCCCTCCCCCCACAATCCACCTGCCATGAGAATTGGAAAATTCCAATCATATACAGTTTATAGTAAGACCCCTGTTCTGACTGGTAAATGGGCCACTGCTCAGTCCACCAGTGCCCCTGAACTAAATCCAGAAGCTGTTGGGCCCCAAGGAAGTGGAAACTACAAGGAAACTCCACTTCTAGGTGCCAATACCCTGGAGACATGATGGAAATGTACAGTAATGCAATGTACTGTAAAATGACTGCTTTTAGAGCTCCAAAGCCCAGTAGGAACACAGCACTCCCAAAATGGCAGCCCAAACAGTGTGTAGGCTGCAGAGGCCTCTAAATGGCTGGCACTGCCAGGAGGCTAAGCAGGCAACAATGTGACACACTCTAAATGGCCACCCCCAGCACAGGATAAGCTGCAAAAGCATCACAAAATGGCCACTACTGCCAGTAAACTGGAGGCAATTCAGACCCCATAAAGCCCACACTCAAAATGGCCACCCCCAGAGCTGTGCATACTGTAGATGCCTTCACAACATAGCCACCATTACCAGGAAGCTAGACAGACTACCAGATGCCACTCTCTAAATGGCCGCCTCCAGCACATGATAAGCTGCAAAAGTCCACCAAATGACTGGTATTGCCGTAAGCAGGAGGCAAATCAGGCCACACAAATGCCACACTCAAAATGGCCACCCTTGGAGCCATGCATACTGTAGATGCCTTTACAACATGGCTGCACTGCCAGGAGGTTAAGAAGGCCACTGCTTGCCACTCTCAAAATGGCTGCACACAACTGATTAAACTGCCAAGCCCTACCCATAATGGCCCCTGCTGCCTGAAGGCCTTAGGCCGAGCTATTGCTGCTGGAAATACTCCCTCCCAAGTAAGTGTAATGGCAGGGGAGGGAAAAGCCTAGATGGGGTGAGGAAGTGCGGCTACCAGCATCCACCCTGCTAGGCCAGTAGCAATAAATTATGAAATAATCCACAGATGGCTGCAACTCACTCTTGTGGCCTACAGCTAAGCCTATTGCTGCTGCTGCTGGAAGTACTCTCTTCGAACAAAGTAAAACAGTGGTGGGGGTAGAGGAGACTAGGTAGGCCAGAGGCCTGTAAGGGCTGAGTATAACCTTGCTTTAGCCCTCCTGACTGATAGACAACAGGCCCCGAATGTAAATAAGAAAAAATCTCTGCCAAACCAGTAAACTTGGTGCTGGCTCTCCTCCTGAAGTTTGAAGGCAGCAAGCAGGGGGATACCATAGCTTCTCCAAGGCAGCTACTGCTGCCTAGCCCTGAGGGTCTTCAGTAAAACCAGCCTCAGAGGAGCTCGGCTGAGAGAGCTTGAGATGTGCTCTGCTCAGGCCGAGCACACAGAGCAATTGCTAGCCAAGAGGGTGGAGCTGCCTTCTGAAGGCTCTGTCTCTGCCCCCGGGCAAATCCCCATATGCCTGGGAGATGCCTCTGCCTCCTCCTTCCAAGGGGGCAAAATATGGTCCCTGGCTCAAGCCACTGCACGGCAGCCAGGAGTACTGCATTATTGCTGGTCGCTCTGCCTGTGGCAATCCATAGATATGTGAGTTCAATATCATTAGTCTTTCAATTAGATTCAACTTGTACTTTGAAATGCACTCAATGGATCACAACAGGCAGTACTTTTATGTATAAAATATAGGATTCTTTTGAGATGAATACAATGCTTGCTGTTGTTGCTGCTGTTATTCAGAATTTAACCATTTGGATCGTTTCTGTCCTGAGTTATTTACAGGTCTCCCTCCCCCCTTAGAATCTTGAATCTTTTCTATTACAGTAGTACTTGTAGAGGTTCTCAGTGAAGAATTTACATGCATGATAGCATCACTTCTCTCACAATTTTTAATATACCTGTAAAGGTAGTTATAAAGGTTGCTGAAAGATAGATGAGGTTTAACTATTAAGCAATTTGTTTTGTTTTGTTTAACTCTGGGGTGTTGTTTTCAGAATGTTTCTTTACCATGTTTCTTCACTTTAAGACCAGGATACAAAACTGGTACCAAGGCTAAGGGCAACTCTACAGTACTAGCATTAAGCTGATGATCTGTTGGGATAATAAACATTGACAGACTTTGACCTTTATATTTGGAATAAAGAAACAGAGATAAACTGATTTTTCAACATCAGCTGGGGAAAGAGATAAATACGAAGTTTGTTTGAAGTAATTTACATTGCATAGGCTTTAACTTAACAGTTTAATATCTTTTCACTATAGACATAAGCATCATTTTAAACAGTATCTCTTCCTATTTCTGATTGATTTGGCATCTGAACACTTTCAGATGTTTTGTACATCACTGCATATATGGGGGAGCCTGATGTCCAGGTTTGCCTGCTCATGTATGAAGCAGTGGGGACCTATTTTTTAAACAAAAGCAGAGGGGAATTGGTTCCCTTGCCAAAGCTCCCTGCCCTCTGCTGTTTGAAGCCTATATTTTCTGGGTCAGAGTCCCACTCATAAGTTGGCAGATGGAAGAACAATGCTGAAAGAAATGGAGGATGTGGTATGGGGGAGTATGGGATGAGCTTCCTTTATCCACATATTCTGCTTGAATGACAACAAACAAACAAAAAAGATATTCTCATCCATTCTTCACCTACTTGAAGATCCCTGGAGGGGTAAAAAGGAATATTCCACTTGAATACCAATGCATGCTTCCAGTGCCTATTCTGCAAATTAGAATTTGATTTCCTAATAACGGTGATACTTTCTCTTGTATCTCCTTGAAATTTGGAAGGCAAGGACTTGTGGGGCTCCTTCCTTTTTCCCTGTATCCCCATTCCAACACTATTTCCTCTTTCCTGCAGCCTGCATAAGCTCACCTTGTCCTGAATCCTTTTCTCCTTCAAACCCACTAAACAACTTACCTTTTATCTGCCCCCTATCCACATCAACTTAATTTATATAGTGCCTTTCTCCACAATGGAGACCCATAGCAGCTTACATCATTCCCCTTGCCTCTATATTATCCTCAGAACAATCCTGAGGGGTAGGTTAGGCTAACAGTATGTGACTGGATCAAAATCATCCAAACAGCTTCCACCGCAGACTGGTGATTCAAACCTGAGTCTCCCAGATCCTACTCTGAAACTCTAACCACTACACTACACTGTCTTGGGGGGGCTGTTGAACAGTAGCAAGCAGCCAGGCCTGGGTGAGTCATGCAAGTAATGTGGTATTAAATCACCCAGTGGTTGCTGCTGGGCCTCGCCCCCACAAGTTCTCCCTCAAAGGCCAAAACAGCCCTGGAAAAGACCCTGCTCACTCCCCCTGCCATTTCCTGATAGACACCAAACTCGGAATACTGGCTAACGGTTGCCTAGCATCAGATACTGAGGGCATTGTGTTAAAGCTACAGGAACTCCTTTTATCATTTTTTTTTAAAAAAAATCAATATATCTTTTTTTTAATTTTAGATTTTTCTGAAATCTAAACCTGGAACATTTTTCAGGTGTGTAGGAAGATCTATCTTGTCTGTTCATGGCTCCAGTATCCAGATTTAAATATCCTCAGTTCAAGATCACTTGGCTATTTGTATATAAGATACTTAGAATAGATTTCTACGGCGATAATAGATACTCATCTATGCCTATCTTATGCTTTATATTTCATATCCAAAAGACCAAATCACTCAATCACTGTATTATAACATACAGCAAATTGTCATTCTATCCTACTAAAATCCAATTTATAAAACCTGTACATTTGAAATTAAAGGAGACTGAGGAGATCGTTTCTGCTGAGGAGGAAGAAGAAGGATCACCAGTGGTTCATTTTACTTCATTCTATAGCTCATAATATCATGTCTGGCTCTCTAGTACAAGCACAATCGGTAAGAAACCACAGTGAAGACAAATGGAGATTGTGTTTTCGTTTTTTTAAAAAAGGAAAATGGCAGAAATGTGAAGCACTCCCACTGATGCATCCCATAGGAAGCCTCTTTAGTTTCTGAAGCCTCTGAAGTACAACTTGTTTCTTGACCTAAGTCTTAAGATTTCTCAAGCTGATATTAGTAGCACATTGCTACTTATGTTCAACGGACACAGCAGCATATTTTGTTCTCTGGAAGGTGTCATCAGATATACTTTGCTCAATTTTCTAGTATTTCCCAGATTGACTTCTCCTGGTAATCTCACAATCAAGATAATTGCTTCCACCCATCAACCAATGGACGATCATAAAATGCAGATCACTTTTCATCCGTTCTTTCCCTCTGTCCTTTCTTCTCTCTGGAAGTGTCACTATGGATCATCATAAAAATCAATCACCCGACTTCCTGTTTGGGATCCATGGAGGTCTAACGCAGCTCCACTTGCAGAGCTGACCGGACTGCCGTTTTAACCGGCCGGCGGGGTGAAAATAGCCCGCGGCCGACTGCTCTCAGGCGGGGAGCAGGCAAAGAACGCTCAAGACCCTAGGGTGAGCTAGATCTCGGACGAGGGGGGGCTCTACACAACGGGTCCCCTCCCGATCCTTGAGGTCCCACCTTGCGACGGGTCGGCTATAATCTCTGCGGCAGTTTTGGGGCCAATTCGGCTGGCATAAGACCTACATACCCAAGCTTCGATTGGGGGAAGAAGCTGAGAGGAGAACTTAAAATCGAAACAGCGATTACAACCCGAGAAAAGTGAAGAGAAGGTAAAGATCATTATCTTCTGAGACGGGACAGATTGATAAAAACAGAGAGGAAAAAAAGTAGATTTTTAAACTGCAACAGACTAGTGAAAAGGAGGGGAAGACTCGGCAGGAATTGAATTTAAAAAGAGACTAAGTTTAAAGAAGTTATTAAAGAAATGGGACTATTGTTTTGAATACCTGTGGCTTTGGAGCTGTGAGAAAAAGACACCATCGCGAGATCTGCTGTGGGAAGACGGGAGACAGGAAGTGCGTAATAACAATAGAGTGGCTGGAGAGAAGCGGCCCTTGCTGGAGGGCAGGAAGTAGGGAATCGCCATTTTTGAAAGGGGAAGGGTCGCGGCTTCAGCGGAAGAGGAAGTAGGCCATCTTGGATTACAAAATCATAGAGAAACCATAGAGAAAAGACGCCCGACATTTTGGACTCTTTAAAATTTAATTTCTATAAGAAGACCGGGACATTTAAAATAGAAAAACGTTAAATTTTACGCCACGGAGTTAAGGAAGAGAGCGGATTCGTGGGAGCGAGCTAAAGCAAGCCCCACGATGTCAAAAAAAGAGTGGCAATCGGCAATAGAAAACCTGGATAAAAACCTGGACAAAAAACTTTTAGATATGATTAAAGAACTTAAGGACACGAAATTGGAGCTGATAAAAGAGGTTAAAGAGGTTACACAGACAGTAAAATCGGAGCTGTCAGAAGTGAAAAAAGGTATGGAAACAATACAAAGTGAATTACAAGGAACGCAGCAGAGAGTTAAAACAGTAGAAGACGCGATGGAGAATTTAGCAGACACGCAACAAACAGAGATGAGATTGGTGAAGGGGAGAATGTCAGTTGCAGAAACTAAACATATGGAGAAGCAGCTACGTTTTCGTGGCTTGCCAGAAGTGGAAGGAAAGTCAGCGCAAGAACAGATGACTGAGGTGTTGGCTGAGTACCTGGGGAAGGAGGAGGAGGAAGTTGTGGCTATCCTAGATGTGGCATACCGTGTGAATTCGAGAATAGCAACCCAGAGGAAACTACCAAGAGATGTGATTGTGCAGTTTACAACACGAAATATGAAAGAGAGGATTGTGACAAAACAGTTTCAAGATCCATTGGAGATTGATGGCAAGACGATTATTATAATGAAGGAACTGCCCAGATCAGTGTTACTGGACCGGAAAAAATATAAAGTGCTAATTCAGATTTTGAAGGACATGAAAATCAGGTACAGATGGGAGTTACCGGAAGGAGTGTCCTTTGAGTTTGGAGGGGCCAAAAAACGCATCAGATCTGAGCGAGAGATGGAGCGATTTATTAAGGACAATGAAAAAGACTTACCAACAAGATCATGAGTATGGAGTGTAAAGTATTATCTTGGAATGTAAATGGACTAAACTCACCGAATAAGAGGAAAAATACTTTTCACTGGCTACTAAAACAAAAATGTGACATTGTTTGTTTGCAAGAGACCCATATCAGAAAGCAGGATGTAAAATATTTAAAATCTGGAAAACTGGGCAAAGAATTTGTAGCGGCCTCCAACAAGAAAAAAAGAGGAGTGGTGTTGTACATAAAAGAGGAGCTACAGCCAAAATTTGTTATGAGAGATGTGGAAGCTAGATTTGTAGCAGTGGAATGTATTTGGAATTTAAAGAGAGTGTTGGTAGTCGGACTTTATGCACCTAACGGTGCAAAAGAAAGCTTCTTTGAGGATTTAAGGAAGCATTTAGACGATCTTGCATATGACCAGATAATTCTTGCTGGAGACTTCAATGGAGTGACAGACTTGGAACTAGACAAAAAGACTACAACGGCACAAAAGAAAAGAGGACTATTACCAAAGCTTTTTTTTGAGTTGATTCAACAAGAGACTCTTGAAGATGTATGGAGGAGAGAATATCCTAAAAGCAGACAGTTTACTTTTTATTCTGCAAGGCATTCTACATTATCAAGAATTGATATGATCTGGGCCTCAAAAGACTTAGCATTATGGACTAAGGAGGTAGAAATAATGCCTATGGTAGGCTCAGATCACAACCCAATTATGTGGAAATTTGGAAAAAAGAGAAAAAGGAAAGCATGGAGAATAAATGAGGACTTGTTACAGGAAAGAGAGAATATGGAAATATTGAGAAGAGAGACAAAGTTTTTTATACAATACAACGTGAATAAAGAAGTACCAACCAATAAAGTTTGGGATGCTTACAAGGCGGTTGTAAGGGGCATACTAATGGACTTAAATGGTAGAGCAAGAAAGAAGAAAGAGGAGAAAAGACAAGAGATTGAGGAGAAAATAAAAGCCAAAGAAATACAGCTAAAAAAGAGACCAAGGAAAAAGAAGGTATACCAGGAAATTAAAATACTTCAAGAACAGCTAACAGCAATGAGCAATAAAGAATTGGAGTGGAATTTCAAAAGACTGAATCAAAAAGCGTTTGAGGGTGCTAATAAACCTGGGAAGTACCTGGCATGGCAATTGAAGAAGAAAAGGGAAAAGAAGATAATAAATAAAATTTGCGAAGATAACAAAACGTATTTGGAGCAGGCTACCATTAGTAGAGCCTTTTATAAATTTTACGCTAAGCTGTATAATAAAAAAGAAGTAAACAAAGAATCAATAGCGTCATATTTGGAGAAAACCAAACTTCCAGAAATCTCGGAAGCTTGGAGAAATAAGTTGAATAGTGAAGTAACTGACGAGGAAATAAGTAAGGCAATACAATCTGCAAATCTAGGAAAGGCGCCAGGGCCAGATGGACTTACGGCTAAATTCTATAAGACAATGGCTAATGAACTGGCACCATTCCTAAAAGAGGTGATGAATGGGGTTTTAAGGGATCAAAGGATTCCAGAAACTTGGAGTGAAGCGAATATATCATTGATCCCAAAAGAGGGCCAAGACCTGACTAATGTGAAAAATTATAGACCTATATCGCTACTCAACAATGACTATAAAATTTTTGCGAAGATATTGGCGGAGAGATTGAAGGGGTGGCTCTCGGAAGTCATAGAGGAGGAACAAGCAGGCTTTTTGCCAGACAGACAAATAAGAGACAACTTAAGGACAGTGATCAATGCTATTGAATATTATGACAAGCGTTGTGACAAAGAGGTTGGTTTCTTCTTTGTAGACGCTGAAAAAGCGTTTGACAATTTAAACTGGGACTTTATGTTTGCCACTATGGAAAAGCTACAATTGGGAGAAAGATTCATCAGAGCAATTAAGGAAATTTATAGAGACCAGACTGCAGCAATCGTGGTGAATGATGAATTGACCAAGAAATTGACGATAAGTAAAGGAACAAGACAAGGTTGCCCGTTATCTCCATTGTTGTTCATTTTAGTATTGGAGATTCTGATGATACAAATACGTCAAGATGATGAAATTCGTGGAATAAAAATAAAGGACTATTCATACAAGGTCAGAGCATTTGCGGATGACATAATGTTAATTGTAGAGGACCCATTGGAGAACATGCCAAGAGTGATAGATAAGATCAAGGAGTTTGGAGACTTGGCAGGTTTCTTCATTAACAAAAAGAAGTCAAAGATATTATGCAAAAATATGACTAAGCAGAAACAACAATTGTTAATGGAAACAACGGATTGTGAAGTAACAAGTAAAGTGAAATATTTGGGAGTCGAATTAACTGCAAAGAACATAGATCTATTCAAAAACAATTATGAAAAACTATGGACTCAGATAGAGAGAGACTTGATTAAATGGAATAGATTGAATTTGTCATGGTTGGGCAGGATTGCAGCAGTTAAGATGAATGTGTTACCAAGAGTAATGTTTTTGCTACAGACAATACCAATCATCAGAGACTCCAAACAATTTGAAAAATGGCAGAGGAAAATATCAGATTTTGTTTGGGCAGGCAAGAAGCCTCGAGTGAAAGTGAAAGTTTTACAAGATGCAAAGGAAAGAGGCGGAATGCAACTGCCCAATCTGAGACTTTATCATGATGCAATCTGCCTAGTTTGGTTGAAAGAATGGATGACATTAAAGAACAAGAAACTATTAGCCCTAGAGGGATATAAAAAAATATTTGGATGGCACGCATATTTATGGCATGACAAAGTAAAGGTCAACTCGATGTTCCTGCATCACTTTGTTCGGAGAAGTCTATACATAATCTGGAAGAAGTACAGAATTTATCTACAAGAAGGAACCCCTTTGTGGGTGGTTCCATATGAGGTGATAGACCCGAGAGCTGTTGATAATGAACAACAATGTTTAACGTATAAAGAAATAACTAAAACTGAAGCATCCAAACTTAGAATAAAGACACAAGAGGAACTATCACCTAACTACGATTGGTTCCAGTATAGACAGATCAGAGACTTATATAATTCGGACTCTGTAAAGGGAGGTATACGAATAGAGAATTCGGAACTAGAGCAGACCCTTCTTAAAGAAGATAAGAAAAGAATATCCAAGGTATACCAAGTACTGTTGAAGTGGTATACCGAGGATGAGATAGTTAAAACACAAATGGTGAAATGGGCTATAAACTTTAATAAAGAAATAACAATGGAGGCATGGGAATACTTGTGGAAAACTACAATGAAGACAACGACATGTATTAATATCAAAGAGAACATTTACAAAATGATCTATCGTTGGTACATGACACCAAAGAAGATTGCGCTAGGGAATTTGAATACTTCTAATAAATGCTGGAAATGTAAGAAGCATGAGGGCTCCCTCTATCATATGTGGTGGTCGTGTGAGGTAGCCAGGCAGTACTGGGGGAAAATAATAAGAGAAATGAGTGAAATTTTACAATTTCAAATTAATAAGAACCCAGAACTCCTGCTACTGAACTTGGGAATGGAGGGAATTCCAGCCCAACACAGGACGTTGATATTTTATATGACAGCAGCAGCTAGACTTTTGTATGCGCAAAAATGGAAAGTACAAGAAGTGCCAACTATTGAAGATTGGACTTACAAATTGCTGTATATGGCTGAAATGGACAAGATGACAAGAAAACTGAGAGATCTGGACTCAGGGCAGTTCAACACAGACTGGGAGAAGCTGAAACAATACCTGGAGAAGAAATGGGAGGTGGGAGGAAAACTGTGGCAGTTTGAGAACTACTGAAGTATTGAAGTAGAGGGGGGAGACTTTACCGGGGGGAGAAGAGATAAATGTGAATTAATAAGCAGTCAGATTAATAGATTGACATATATATAGATATATATAGGTTAACAAACAGAACATAGAGAAAATAATTAATTATAAGGACTAAATATAAGGAGCGATTAACTAACAATATTTTCTTTTTTTCTGATAAGTTTTGTACCAAACTGAATGTCTGAAGATATAGATGGGTCAAATTGATTGACTACGTGAGGAGAGATATATAGAACTATTATAAAAAGATAGAATGAGTAATATATATAGAGAATAAGTCAAATTGTTTGATATAAACGAATGTATGATCTATATGGTTTATGATATATAGAAATATCTGAAATTGAAAAATTGGGATAAATTGTTTATCTAAGATGGAAACAAAGACTTACAGTTTGGGCATATAATGTTAAAAATAGTTAAGGATGTACTGCTTAGAATAATGGAGAATATATATTTGTTTTAGATAGAGGAAGCTAATAAAAGTAAGGGAAAGGGGACAAAGGGTTGGAAAGCTGTTGGAAGTCAACAAAAAGGGGGGGGAAAGGGAGGGGGTTAGAGATGAAAAAATTGGGGAAAATTGAATGTAAATGTGGAAATAATGGAGTCTAACCCAATAAAAATTTTTCAAAAAAAAAAATAAATAAAAATCAATCACCCCTCATACTCTCTTCCTCCTGTCCCTTTTGTTAGTCTTGAGGTGTCACAGACACAAACATTAGGCTCCAAAGTACCCAGTCTGGATCTCCTTTATCCCATCTGAGTGGCACATTATTTACCTTTGTTAAATTTCCTGAGAACCATTTGACAGGGCATAAGCCCACCCCGGGTCTAGCCTAGGGGCTGAAATTGGCTATATAAGGGAGATGCTCAAACTCCTGAGGGCTCCTCCTACCCCACCCCACCTAGTGCGTTGCTGGCATCTCACTAAGCATTCTGTCCTTTGCTGCTGGATTTCTGCTCTTGCCAGGACAGGTTTACATTGCCCACCAACGATATTCCTGCTAATGCAACAGTCTCTGTATTTTTCCCACCTTCATTTCCTAGCCTGGTGAATGCATATGCGACTCTTGTACTCTGTATACTCTAGATTATTAAGTAAAGTCTTTGACTCATTGAAATATTAGCCTCCTCTCTTATTGGCCATGTCTCAGGAATTCTGACCCTGGTATATATAGGTCTGGACTCTTGATCCCTTAAGAATAGCCTGCTGCTTATTAATTCCCCATCCTTAAGGCAGTTTGGCTAACAAGCACCTTAGAGACCAACTAGATTTCCAGGTGGTGAGCTTTTGGGAGTCAAAGCTCACTTTGTCAGATCCATGGAGTAGAAAAAGGTAGAAGTCTTTAAAGTCCAGGCAGAGGATGGGAGAGGTATTGCAAATTAGATTGTCAGGAAGCTAACTCAAAAAGAGTCCAGTAGCACCTTTAAGACTAACCAATTTTATTGTAGCATAAGCTTTCGAGAATCAAGTTCTCTTCATCAGATGCATGATCCGAACTGGTCAAATACAGAAGAGGAGGGATGAGAGGGGAGAAAGAAGGGGACATATATCACAAGGTGACAGAATGCAATTAGCGTGGAGGCAGTCAAAACATTCCTTTGCTTGGAAATGTAAACATCTCCTTTTGGTGTGCAGTCAGTTTGCTGTATTAGTTTGCTGCAGTAAAAGCCTCCAATTCCTATGTAGTATAAGCCTTCGATGACCACAGCTCTCCCTGCCAGCTGCATCTGACAAAGAGAACTGTGATCCCCGAAAGCCCACACCAGGCGTCACTGGGCTCCCCCAGACCACGCCTCTGTAAAGGGAATCTGTTACCTGTGATAATGTGATAACCATTCATAGTCTCTATTCAGTCCCAGCTTGACAGAGTCAAATTTGCATATGAATTCCAATTCAGCAGCCTCCCGTTGGATTTTGTTTTTGAAAGGTTTCTGTTGAGCCACACCGACCTTTAAGTCTTTGGTGGAATGTCCTGGTAGATTGAAGTGTTCTCCCACTGGTTTTTGGACGTTTCCATTTCTAATGTCAGATTTGTGTCCATTTATTCTTTTGCGTAGAGGTTGGCTGGTTTGTCCAATGTACAGAGCAGAAGGACATTGAAGCTAACTATAATACAAGTTGTAATTAGCTAGATAGAAAATGGGTGCAAAGTGTATAAAATATGATTTGTAATGCAAGAAAAATCCTAAGTCAATCCTGGGGGATTCATTGTTCCAAATTTGCAAATAAACTCAATTTACAGAATCATGAATGGAGCTGCTCTCTAGTAAGTCCATTGAAGTCAATGACTTAGAAGGTCAGAGCTCTGCTTAGGAGTGCACAGTCAATTTATGTGTGACATTTGATCTCTGTGTGTGGGATAGCTCCAATGGAATTTGTATGGCTGTACAGGGTTCTTTAGATATGCTTATAATCAGAAGGTGGACAGGAGATGGCTCCGCTACTAAACTGACTCCAAACAGCTAGTGCTTTCCAGATGCAATCTATATAGGATGAAGTAATTATGCAGCGAATCTGCCCCACCAGCCCTTGCAGCTGGTTTGCTGCTATTATTATCTCTTGAGCCCACAGTAGGAGTGAGCTCCATATTCAGTCAGTAATTGTCTTTTTAGGCTAGCACTTTTTAGGCAGCATTAAGATGACAAAAAAAATTTCCCTTGTACTGCAGGGTAAATTAGGAAAATTCAGTCAGGTGAACAGAATAAAATACTTCTATTTTATATATTGATAGAGTAATACCAGTTCTCTGCCCAAATTACCCAACTGGTCTGTTGGAGTGACACAGTGAGGAATATACCAAAATGTCACTGGGGCTTGGCTTTCTCCCAGCTAACAGCTGGAGAGGAGGAGGCAATGGGCATAGCCTGTGCCTGTTGTTGTCTCCTGGACCTGTGCCCATGCCAGTCAGATGTGAGCCAAGCGCTTAAGCTGCTGGCAGCGACACTGGAATTCAGCTTCCTCAGATCTGATATTCTGTTTCTTCAATGAGAGTTCTTTTGAAGACTTTTCTTCTGAATTAGCATCAATGATGGCAAATAGCTTCAACTAGAGAGATCATTTTTCTAGACTAGAAAAATCGCTTTATTGAGCACATTCTGCACTAATTTCTGGATTCTCCTTCTATCTCCATACTGCTTATTTAGCAAAAACTTTACTTATTTACCAGCTTAGTGTTTGTAAAAAAGCCAAAAGTAAACCAATACAAAAATCCCATTTTTGAAGAATAAACTACAACATTTTTTTGCTGTAAGCATTTTTCAAAATCAAAATATACCTCCATGGAAGAGAAAGGAATTTTACTTATTTTCCTCATAGATCATTTTAAACATCACCATTATGGCATTGAAACTATTGCAGAGTAAAATTGGTGATTTCATACACGAGGATTTCTTTGAGGAGCAGAACATTTTCATTTACTTAGGAATAAAACGGATGCTAAAGGGAGCAGTAGAGATGGGACTTTAACTGGAAGACACCCTTGAGGGATTCAGAAAGGGCTAATGGGAAATTCTAAACATTAAAACTTCTTTATATGCTAGTAAATGGCTGGTGTCAATTTAATTTTTTAACTCAACAGGTTGGTATTCAAAGCCAATCTCCATCAGCAATTCAAAGGGGCTGTTGTGAATAGTCTTTCATTTTCAACACAGAAATGGTGTAGTTCTTGATGTATGTGAGAGACAGAAGGAGGAGAGAGAATTTGTCTTTTCAAATCACTATTTGGAAGCTTGATATTTTAAAACAGTTTATCTGCAACAGCAGTCCAACACATGCCGTGCACATTCAAAATACATTTAAACAACTATGCAATGTTCGCTCTTCTTTCCATAAATAAAAAAGGCGGAAGTGTATACACACACTGTTCTTGTTTTTTTCAGCCACTGGGAAAATAGTAGGACAAATCTCCAGTGTGGACAGCAACAATATTTTGCATATTGTGTGCTGCCACTTCTCTTTAAGGTATACTGGTGTAATAATTCCGAAGGGTTTTTTTTTCTTTAGAGAAAATATACACCAATGTATAGTTTAGCTTGCAGGTGTATGCAGAAACAAAAGAATATATTTTCTACTATTTTGCTTTTGCTTTATAGAGTTTATTCCTCAATTTTCCTTCTCTCTTTTTTTACACACATATATGCAAACACACACATGTACTTACTTTGAAAAAAGAGAATGATACCACAATTCTGCATTCCAGAGAGCCTTCATTGACCACACACTATTTTAGAATTGTTTCTTTAAATCAAAGAGAAGGGTTTCTAAGGAAACCAGGAACTATGGTAACTCAGAGCAACCTTACTGGTCCCAGGAACTGAAGGAAAAACCCTCAGTTCAAGCAATATCCCTTTATCTCTGTATTCAGCTGCAGATACAGTTTTCCTTTTTATTCTTTAGAGAACAAATGCAACAGTATTGTTATTTTTTTCTGTTCCAGAACTGATTAAAATTCCATTCATCCTATAGAATGGAAAATACGGGTTAATAGACAGTTTAGGATAGGGGCCTGCCTGTTCTTTGCATCTTCAAAGGGTTTTTTTTTCAACCTTAGAGTGCAATGTTCACGCCCTTCTAAGTCCACTGAAGTAAATTTTACTTAGATTTCAGTATAAATCAGTTAAGAAAAGAAGATTCCTGATGAATTTGACCAGTAGTCCATCTTGTCCAGCATCCTGTCTTATGCAGTTGCAGCCAGGTTACTCTGGAGGCCCATCAAGGCATAGAGGCCGAAGCCTTCCCCTGATGTTGCCTCTTGGTACTGAGACTCAGAGGTTTACTGAAGGTGAAGGCATCATTAACAAATCCCAGTTCCCTTCCCATGGTTAGAAACTTGATTTTCTCTCATCCCTATTTTGAAAGGAGGGCACCAGACAACTAGGTAGGCTGAGCAACTTTGTACTGTCCACCCAATCACATGGGCTATTTCAGTGGGCTACTCAGAGCTCATACGCCCATTGGCAACTGGAACAACTGTCACACACATTCTTCCTTTTAGGTACAGGATTAGCTAGCTGGTTGCTTCAGGATTTTTTAAAGGGAAGTCTCAAACTGACCTCAAGAAAGTCCTGTTTTTATCTGTTTCATACTGTAAGGGGAGAGTGGAGCCAGTTTTAAATAGGCCTGATCAGAATACAGTAGCAAGGCTGTAAGTGCAAACTGGGTGATCAGTTTAGCAGCAAGCGCCATGATATGTTTTAGGATGGGAGAAGTAACCAAACCAGGCACTTCAGGCTGAACAATCCAAGTATCTGAGAAGTGCTGGACATTAAACTTGATCAGAACAGAGGAATAGTTTTGATCAGAAGTATCTCTCAACACAATTTAGTGTACAGGCAAAGATAAGTGAAGACTAGCTATTTTAACTAGAGATGGGCATGAACAGCAATACGAACAAAAAAAAAAGCCATGAACAGCCCAATCTGCTGTTTGCGAATAAGCTATTTGTGAGGCCCCATTCTAAATGAACAGGTGGTCATTGCGAGCCTCGTTCATTGCTGTTCATCAAGCCAGACAGTCTGACACCTGCAATCAATTCCCTTGGCAACTTAGGCAGGGATTGTCTGAACTCTGTCTGAACTCCTGCTGTTGCCCTGGAAACCCCAATCTAAGCCCAATTTAGCTTGATAGGCAGGTCTTCCTTTCAAGTGTGGAGCTCCAAATTTGTTACAACAAGGGAACAAAGAGCAGGGGTGAGGCGGGCTCCCAGCTCTGACTTTGCAGACCGTGGAGAAGGAGAGAGGCAGTTGCTGTTGGCATTTTGATAGAGAGAGTGCATTGGAGCTTGAATTTTCTGTGTGTGTGGTGGTCTACCCCTTCAAGTTCCAGGGCTGCTGCCAGGCTCTGGGGCCAAGCTATAATTTATTATTGGTACCTTTCCTGCTGCCTGCTCAGGTAAAGTTTCTGAAAGTGGTGCAGTAGGGATCTTGACTTGGATGATGGCTGGAGGAGAGCCTGCTGGCCCCCACAAACAGCCAACCACAAACACGTTCGTGAACAGAGACATGTTTGTGGTTGTTTGTGAGTCCCTGTTCGTGAATGGCAATGAACATCATGTTCAGGTTTTTTTCTGTTCGTGCCCATCTCTAATTTTAACCACTCTTTGCTGTAAGTCAAGGACAGCCCAAACATTGGTGCCCACACTAAAGGGTGATTCACGAGTTTACCAGTTGCAGCCAAATCAACAGTTAAAATGAATACAGTTAGTTTAATCCACATTTGGTATCTATGCCTTATTTTCAGGAGTGCAGGTCCAATATACAGTTATGAACATGCTGATATTAAAAAGCAGAAGTATGATGCCCAATGAATAATTATCAATAAAACATTTTGCATTTTCTCAGGATTGTTTGTATTGTACTGTTTACAAATCATTGTGATATCACAGTGCTATATAATAAGTAAGGTTTCAATTGATGATGGATGCTGTTGAGGTAGAATTTGGATTAATGTGATTACTATCGATAACTGTCCAGTTTGAATGACTGAACACAATGGTAGTGATTGACTTGTTCAACGATGTACATGCGTTTGGAATGATTATGTTATTTTTTAAAAATTTTTAGCATTCAAATATATTTGTGAGCATATTCATCCAAGTTTTATTATTTGCCAGTTTTCCCATTTTTTATTTTCTTTGGACTTGGTATGTGCACACACCAGCCCTACACCTTCTCAGCTTCCTTGCCTGTCACTCATAAACAGTAGGGTTGCCAGCTGAGTGGTAAAGTGCAGGGATATACAAAACAGATTCTTCAACAAATCTGTGAAGTCACTTCTGGCATGGGCACAGAAGTGATGTCAGCTCATTGATGCAGTGCTCCAGGATTCCACCAAAACTATAGTTTTGGTGGAATCCTAGAATATTGCACCAATGATCTGACATCACTTGTGCCCACACCAGAAGTGACATCACAGCATTGTCACAACACCAACTTTGCATTTTGCATGTTCCTACAACCATATGGTTTTACTATAGAGTTTGGGTGGAATCCTAGAACATTATGTCAATGCACTGATGTTACTTTCAGATTCATAATGGGAGACATAGCCACCCTATGACACAGATTGCATTTGAGGTTTTCCTCTGGCTTAACTTCATTTTAATATTATTTGATCTGCATCTTGCCTTTTTCTTATCTTCTTCCTTCAACCAGCCTCATATCCCATGACTCCTTGACCTTTCTAAAACCCATAATGAAGTTTGGATGAACTGAAGTGTCATTTACATTCCTCCTTGCCTCTTGCATCCTTCTCCTCCTCTTCCCCCTCCTTTTTAGCCTTCCTTCCTGCATTCTTTCTGTCTGCCCCATCTTTGTCCACCTGCTCCTTGTCCCTAGTTAATTACTAGTGGTGTCAGATAGGTAGGAAGAAAGTCTCACTGCCCACCACTCCTTCTTCTCCATGCCCCTTCACCAGCAGAATCTGAGATGAACCCAGTTTCGAGTGGGTAGCTGTGTTAGTCTGCAATAGAACAGCAAGATCCAAGTCCAGTAATACCTTAAAGACCAATGAGAACTAATGAAGGAATCTTTAAGGTTTATAACCGCCCTGAGCCTGCTTGCGGGGAGGGCGGAATATAAATACGATAAAATAAATAAATAAATAAATAAATAAATAAATAATTAAATAAATAAATCTTGTTGGTCTTCAAGGTGCTACTGGACTCAGATCTTGCTGAGGTGAACCCAGCGTTTTGTTTTTTTTCCTGAGAAAAGAGGTGGTGGAATTCTCAAGAGGGAAATGAGGAGGAAACACACAGGTTCCTTTGAAATAATATTATTTTCAAGCACTATTGCCAAGTATTGTCAAGAGGTTCTGGAACTCCATTCCACTGTGTTCCCCCTGAAAAAAAGCCCTGGGTGGACCAATTGTATGTGGTCCACAAGCAGCTTGTCAGAGTAAGAGAAATTTGTCTATTTACCCAGTAACACCAGATGATGGAAGCAATGAGGAGGAAAGAGAAGGGTAGAGGGTGAGGCTGAAAGAGGAAGAAGTGGGACCATTTCTCTGGCTCAAATATAAAATATAAAACAAAAAAGAATTCAGAATGGTATGCTCAGGAGCGTAATTTCTGAGTTCAGAAATATTATCTTGGCCAGTATTTCTAATCACAGTCAACCTTCCACCATCTAGATTAGACTAACCAGGAAACCAAGTGTGAAGGAACTTTTAGTTTATAGAAAGAAAGCACTAGGAAAACCTTGTGTTTGCACCAGCTTTTTTCCCCCCTTTCAACTTGTAAGTGCTTCATTCTGAATCATTTTAGGGATGTACATACATTGTAAATGAGACCTAAATTAAGCAGACTCTGAATTCCCCAGCAACTTCCCAAAACATGTTCAGGAGTTCACGCTCCTTCCCTCCCCAAGCTGCTGCAAACTACCACTCACTACCAAGCTCTGCATGCCCTAGGTCTTACCTTTGCCCTATTGTGGTTACTTGAAAAGTGCATAATGCATACATGTGCAAGATATTTATGTTGCTGATGTTAAAGGAAATGACAGTGGAGGTAAAGGTCTTTACAAGGGGCATCAGGTTTTACAACACACTTCAGTGGGTGAAGTGGAGCAAGGCAAAGTAAATCGGAATGTGACAACCTTATATCAGGCACTTTCATTTACGAAATGTTATTTTGAGAGAAGAGGAGAGGAGGTCTGTGGGAAGCCACACATTTCCTGTAATGTGAACTTGATCCTCAATAAATTATTTGAACATTTTAAAGTTAAAACTTCTAATGAAGAAGACACCTTTTCTGAAAGGCTTAGCAATTTAACAAAGAGCCCAGGGTCATATGGTCTTGTTACACTAGCCTTAGGTCAGCATAATACATGACCTTATCCAGAGCAAGAAAGAGAACAAAGGGAGAATGCCATAAGTGCAGGAAAGAATGGAAGTTACAACTGCAGGAGCAGCAAGACCTGCCTAATAATTCAGTGGGGGAAAGTAGCTCAAGAGAAAACAAGCCATGTGGATTTGAGTCCCACTCTAGGGAAATGTTGATATGACCTTCCAAAGGCATACTCACATTTTTGGATGGTTGGACAGCAATAACTATTTTAGATATAAAAAGAGGGAGGTGAAATGGATCAAGACTTCTGAATCTATGTAACAGTTCCGTAATCACCTAGACACTGGCTTCTTCATTGTCTTTAAAGGGAGTGTTATATCTTACACGACCTCTTTTTCAGACATAGCAGTACATCTTGATTGAGAGTATTACCAATCTCTGGCCAAGCAAAGGCTTCTGAAATCTTCATATTTCCCTATCACATGTCCAATTTCTCCCTTTCTGCCCCTTTGCATTGGTTGTGACCATCAATATCATGATTATATCAACAGAATATTATATTAGCAAAACTTTACTGCAACACACAGTAGAGCTACTATACCATCATATTGTCCAGCTCTACTGAAGTAAAGCCAGTTAACAATTGTGGCTTCATTCAATGGGTATAATGTGAGGATAAGATTGAACTATTAGTCTTTAGAAAAAACACATACTACTAATACCTCTCACTGCTTGATTATGAAAATCAGTCTCTTAAAAGAAAAAAAAATTAAATTTGTGCTGAAATTGATTTAACAGTGCTTGTAAATAAAGGAAATTATTGAATTTATAGTTAAAGAATTAAAATTTGCCATGCATGTAAGTCTTTTAGGAGACAAGATAATATGAAATGCCTTTTCTTCTTTTTTATCTAGAAGCACAGTGCAATGTCTTAAGATGTGGCCTAATTTTCACATAATAAACATCTACTGAATAATTATCAAATTTACTTTGTATATTCATATTCTGGGTAGTCCTCCACATACATGTCGGATGATGCAGGAAGTATGTACCAGTATTCCCAATAACTTTGAGAACTTGGAGCAATAGTCTGTGTCACACACTCACATATTTGTTTTTTAGGTGACATGCACGGCTACTTCCCTGAATGACAACCTGAAAATGCAAGCACATGATCAGGGATGAGTTCTTGTGTAGCTTGTGATGAGCTGGATGTAAAAATCCTGGATCTGTGGCAGTCTGGTGCAGCGGCTTGGAAATTCTAATGCAGCTTAATTTAAATTAAAAATGAAGGTTCTTAATGAAATATGAAATTGAATAATACAGCCTCTATAGTAGCCGCATTGCTGCTTATTTTGATATTAAATTGATTTTATGCTATCTCTACAATTCCATTTTGTGGTATGTCCAATTTGTTGAAGTATTGACTATCTTTCACTGCACCAAGTATATTAAATGGACTCTAACAATTTGAGAAGGACTACCTTTGGGGCATGCCAAACAAAGCAACTGGATAGGATTCACCTTTAGAAAGGACATAGAAATTGGGAGGCCAGCATCTTTCCAGCTGTATAGCTTGATAAGAGCTATGGGAACAAGGATCTCACAGACCTCAAGTATAGACAAATGATTATTTCAGTGTTACAGAACAGAGGTGCAAGATCTAAGAGTTCCAACTGAGACCTCCAAAGGGACTTTTTATTTTACATCCACTGTTCATTAAAACACCTTGACTATATAACATCTCATAGGATTATTTTGGAAGCTGCTTTAAATGTTGTTGAGGTAGGATTTACCTATTGCTGTGCATTACCTTGAAAAACTTCAAGAAAACCAGAAAAGACATTTTAGAAATAAATAAACAGCCATACTGAGACGTCTTTCTTACTTCTAGACTCTTTCTTGTAGACCAATAGGCAGCCTTTCTCTTGTGTCCATGAGAGTGCGGTGATTCTGGGTTTGCCATGAGCCAGTCTTCTGCTGCCTCTCCTGATCCTGCCAGTAGTGATAGGGAGCCAGCCTGGAGCCTTTCGAACTTTAACAATCATGCTGTCATATTGCCAAGAATCTCATCAGTCCTAAAACCACTTGCTGCTCATATCATCTAAAGCTGCCCTGAATATGGGCAGAAAAGTGGGCAGAAAAGTGTCATCTTGATTGAAACCAGAACTTATCACACACACAAAAAAGGAAACATTATAGCATAAGGCTATGTGGTGTCAGCTGCTGCCAAGAAGCCCCAGCCAAGTCTGTTTTTTTAAAAAATCACCTAGGCTAAATAGTGCATTGCCAACCAAGGCTGGCTCTCTCCTCTCCTCTCCCCTCCTCTCCCCTCCCCTTCTTTCTTTTTTTGGCAAAGTGTGTGAGACTGTTCACAACCAAGCAAATAGATCAAGAACAAAGGGAATTTTTCTCAGGATGTCAAGGCAACTGGGCCAATGCTACATCACCCACATTCAGGTGCATGTAGGTTACTGGTTGGTGGCAGAATGTGAATGGAACTGTGCATTCAGATATGTGCCTCAACTTTTGTGAGGTGAGAACTGGATCAGACTCAACATCTGAAGATTTTTTTAAATGAACCTTTTAACTCCTGTAAAGTACAAGATTTGTTGCTTCATAGAAAAAACAACAAATCCATATATGCTGTCATATGAGGTGCAGTGCCTAGTAGTTATTTACCTGTTTTATTTGGAATTCATACTTTGGGGGAAGTATATAGGAAAAATTACACTGGTGAGCTGCCCCCAAGTATGCATAGTATGCACTTCCATGCATAGGTGAGTATAGCTGTGCCAAATGAAGAGGAACAACAGAGGAATAATCAGTGATCGTGTGCAATTTTTCTACGTTTCCCCGTCTCATCTGCTTAAAAAACTGAATGCTGACCTAGATGAACTTTCAGCTGTCATCGTTTTTACAGTGCAATCAGTATATATAGTTACAGCTGCACAAGGGGAAAAAAATCAGCCTCCAAAGAGCTTCCAATCTAAATACTGACATTGGAGAAAGCAAAGAATAAAGGGGTAGGGTGGAAAGGGGAGGGAGAGACAATCATAATGAGGAATGAATGGGAGCAAGTGCAGTTGCTTGGGCTTTGCTGCAGTTGGAATCTCACTATCTTATCTATCTGAGAGCTTGCAGTGTCATCCTGATTGCACTCCAAATGTTTGAAATAGGCCAAGAAACAGATAATGTTTAGTCAGTTGACAAACTGACTAAACTTGACAAACACCAATGTAGCTCTTCAGAAGTATAAAAAAAGCCTTTTAAGTTGGTCTTTTTTCCACATTTATGTTAGTTTAAAGGTTATAAAGCAGAAGTCCCTTGTAAATTCCATGGGCATCTTTAGCAAGGATCCAGCAGGACATTTTGTTTTTTTCTCCCAGTATTCATCCAAGAGACAAATGAGGTACATAAAGCTTAAGATCTGATAACTGTGCCTATTGCTCAGCAGAACAGTGTGTTCAACAAGCCTATTGCTGAGGATAAGTAAAGCCATGGTAATATACCTGTAAGTCATTCATCCACAAAAATGACTGTGAACTTGAAGATAACCTAGAAACCATAATGTGGAATTAATGCATTAAGTCTGAGGCAATGGAGCATTGAAAATATTCACTTAAAGAACAACTAAAAGCTATATTCCACCTAATTTGATGTTGATGTAACTTCAAGCTCAATTTCTAAGGTACAGAACTCCTTATAAAATATTTAGAGAGCTCTTCGGTTCATTGATTTCACTGGGGAGAGCATCAAAATCCATGTGGCCTACCAGCATCCACCACAGAGTACTGTGGCATGGAAGTGCATAATCCATTGTCTTTACTATGGCATCTCAAGAAACAATGAAGAAGGCATGGGATCTACTACTGTAATACATACTAACCATTTTAGTAGTCATGTGATGGAGGAGTATAGCCATTCTGATTGCAGAAATACCATATCATCAGCTTTGTGTACACCTGACTGATACATTTGGGGTGAGAAGGAATCTTGCTGAAAAGTAGATTACACTGCTAAAGTGAATGATGACTGAACTCTTTTGAGCTTAATTTGGATCAGGGTCAGCTCAGAAGAGTCAATTGGGGTTTAATTCAATTCAGGCTTATTTTAAGTGCATTTAGCTTGGTCCTGCTCTGAGCTAAGGCTCCATTATGCAGCTGTTGATGTTATTAGGGGGATAAGTCCTGGAGGCCTCTCCATCCCAATCTCGTTCACTGTTTCCTTAGACCTTAGCTGGTGATGGCAGATCAGCTTTACAATGGAGAAACCACATTCTAGGGACTGTATCAGAACTCCAGCACTGTGGCTGGAACCCCTGGTGAAAGAATGCCTATGAGATATAATTCCCATGTATACTAGTGAGTCTGTTACGATGTTAGAACAGTAGAATTTGAGTCCAGTGGCATCTCAGAGACCAACAAGATTTTTCAGGGAACAAGCTTTCAAGAGTCAAAGCTCTCTTCTTCAGATACAAATAATTAGTCTCTAAGGTGCCACTGGAGTCAAATCCTGCTATTCTACTGCAGACTAACATGACTATCTACCTGAAACTGTTAAAATGTTAGGATGCGTATGAACCACATCTACCATAGACTGCTATGTCCAGGATGCTGGCATTGTGATGCATCTATTAACTTGGGAGGTGGTATCAGAAACAATTGGCACCAGCTTAAGCATGTTGAACTTTTGAGGGGCTTCAGAGTTGGGCTGTAATGGGATTAGGAAGTTTTGGCCAAGGGAACTTTGTTTCTGAAATCCCTAGTCACAAACTTCAGTGTCATCACCAGCTCAAACTGTAGATATTTGAGCAGACAAAAAAGCAGGCGGAATATTAATACAGCCACTCAAGCTTAAGACAGAAGCCACCACTGCCAATATAGTTTCCCCTCTGGAGGGAGGTGAAGGAAGAACTGCATAGGATGTAATTAGTTTTGCAGTGGAAAACAAATCAATTACAACAGCAAGTTTTCAATCCTGTGTCCAATGCAATAACAGAATGTATAAAATTGATTTTGGTTTTCAAGTTTCATTGTCTGTGCCAAGCATTTGTTTTTGTCTTAAAGGCAGGAATTTAAAGTGAATTAAGGACACAGATATCCTTATTCCATGCTCATTAGATATAACTTTCAAAGTAACAAATTCCAGAGGGAGAATAGTCACTTTAGTCTGTTGTAGCAGGGAGTGGGGAGAGATTAAGTACTTTGTAGGCACATACATTAGTTACCTGATGAAGAGAGCAATCCTAAATATATCTATTCAAAATCCTATGGATGTCTACTCAATGTGGTTTATCCCAGGAAGTGTTCCTAGGATTGCACTGCCATTTGTCTGATTGTCCGTGTCTGAATTTAGTTAAGGCTATCATTGTACAAGTCAATTGGTTAGCTGTATATGCTTAGCTTTAAAGATTTTCTGAATCAAAATATTTAATTGCTATATTAATCTATTTTGTCCAGTTTGGTATCTTGCATATTATTACTTCTGTGTTTTTGTGCTTTGATCTGAGTGTCAGATTAGGATCTGGAAGACTCAGGTTCAAATCTCCACTCTGTTATGAAAGCTTGCTGTGTGACCTTGGGCCAGTGATGCACTCTCAGCCTAGCTTTAACCCTCACATGATTGTTTTGAGGACACAATGGGGGACAGGAGAATGATATAAACCAATGTATTGTTATTTATTTATGTTTGAGGGTTGCCGGCAACCCCCTCCCCCTGGACATACTTCCTCCACAGCCACCCAGGCTGTTGGAGGCCACCACAATGGAGGGAAGCCCCAATGGGATGAAGCTGACTCTGGAAGTCACAACACCAACCAAAGAGGGCCACACTGGGTTGGTGGCCACAGCAGCAGCAGGAGAAGGCCCCAGTGGGTCGATGGCCGCCATAGCGGGAGGAGAGAGCCCCGCTGGGCCAAAGCCAGTGTAAAAGTCTCCAGAGGCAAATAGGCAGCTGGAACCAACAGCCTCAGGGCCAGGGGAAAGCCCCCTCATGGGGGAAATGAGGCAGGGACACCAAAGGAGCAGGGGCAGGGCACCATCGCTACCAGCAATTGAGGCCGTCTCAAGCTGACAGCCCTGTTCTCCTGCCACTCAGGGGACAGGAGAACAGGGCTGTCAGCTTCACTCACCCCACACTGGCTTCAGCCCATTGACTAAGGCCGGCGTGGGGTGAGTGAAACTAACAGCCCTGTTCTCCTGCCGCCCAAGCGGGAGGAGAATGAGAGCTGTCATTTTGACAGACCCCATGCAGGGTTCAGCCCATGGGCTGAACCTGGCGCAGGGTCTGTCAAAATGACAGACCTCATTCTCCTGCTGCCCAGGAGAATGGGAGCCGTCAGCTTCACTCACCCCACGCCAGCCTCAGCCCATGGCATGGGGTGAGTGAAGCTGACAGCCCTGGTCTCCTGTCCCCCGAGCAGCAGAAGAACTGTCAGCTTCAGACGGCCTTGAGATGGCCTCAACTGCTGGTAGTGACAGTGCCCTGCCCCTGCTCCTTTGGTGTTACTGCCTTAGTTTCCCCATGAGGGGGATTTTCCCTAGCCCTGAGGCTGTCAGTTCCAGCTGCCTATGGGCCTTTGGAGACTTTTACGCTGGCTTTGGCCCAGCAGGGCTCTCTCCTGCTGCGCCAGATTCAGCCAATGGGCTGAAGTCGGTGTGGGGTGAGTGATGCAGACAGCCCTGTTCTCCTGCAACTTGGGGGACAGGAGAACAGGGCTGTCAGTTTCACATGCGCTGCACCAGCTTCACCCGATTGGATGAAGCCTGCACCGGGTGTTTTGAAACTGACAGACTTCTCCTGCTACTTCGGGGCAACAGAAGAAGGGGACTGTCAGTTTCAAACCTCCATACCGGCTTCAGAAGCTGGTGCCAGGTGTTTCAATTCCACAAACTACGAACCATGAACCGATTCGTGAACTGGTAAAAGTTTGTGGAAGTTCGTGGTTCATGGTTTGTGCAGGGGTGTGCGCTTCGGGAATCTGATTCAGGTAAAATACCTGAATTGGACCTGATCCAGAAAGCTTCCTGGAGCACTCAGAATGCTTTGGGGAGCTTCGGGGACCTGGGGGGTTTGGTTTAAAGGGCCATTTTTCAAGCAGCAGGGCCCTTTAAACCTAACTATTCCCTCCCACCCTTTCCTCCCCACTCCCCACTTACCTGGCACTGGCAGAAGGGAAGGCTGGCCCACTCTGCCGACTGCACTGGCCACGCCAGTGACAGGAGGGAAGGCTCTCTCTGCCAGCCAGCTGCGGCGGCAGTGGCAGTGGCAGGGAAGGCCCTGGCTGCACAAGGTAAGTGGGGTGGGAGGTGGGGGAATGGGGTTAAAGGGTGGGTGTGGGTGTTTAAGGGTGGGGGCAGCCTCCCCCCTCCCTCCTTCCCCATCACTTCAGTATGCTCTGAATCTTTACGGAACATATTGAAGCGACCTGGAAATCCGAATCCGAAGTGGAATGCCGCTTTGGATTTCGGGGATTTCCGGATCTTTTTCCCGCTTTGGGTAAACCCGAAGCGGGAAATCCAAATCTTTTCAGGTTACACACCCCTAGGTTTGTGGAACAGCGATGAGCCATGAATCAGATGGTTCTGTTGTTGTTTTTTCGGTTCGTGCCCATGTCTACTTAGGATTGAGCTGCCCGTCATTCTTAGGATATAATTCATAATTCTGTAGCTAATAAAATGTTGTATGCAAAATAACTTTTTAATTATTTCAGCATCTAAACAGTATTTTTAATTAGTTATATTGGTGGTTTCTCTTTTTATGCTTTATTGGAACTGTAACTTTAAGAGCTAAAACATATATAAACACTCTATTTTGAATTGTGCTATCAGAGAAGGAAAATGCTAATGTCATGAGTTATCTCTTCATAACATGTAACAAATATCCTAACATATAGTGCAAGTAAATGTAATTTTTGAACTTTCTATTGAACGTTTTCTGTCCTTGTTTAAATATCAATAAAGTATATGAATATCTTTCAACTGTTTTCCTTCATCTTCTACCCTAGTCTCATGTCAATTCATATATTTATCAAGTGATTGTATAGAATACAGTAGGAAAAGATATTTTCTTACATATATTAGTTGAACATTTACATGTAAATATGTAGTTGGTTATTCCAGATATATGTGTACTTATAAGTGTTCCTTCCTTTGCATAGGCCTGCCATATCTAGAAGTATTCTATATACTAAGCATGCTTAGTCATTACAGAGGAGATTCAATCTACTACTGAATTTATATTAGCTAGAAATAGGAATTTGGCTGCAGCAAATTTTTTTTTCAGCAACTATGAACTGAACCTCAGGTCTCCTCACCTCATCACAGTCTTGGCAGTCTGAACAATGTGCTGAACTGGTATACAGCTATGCAGTAGCTATAGTGGAGGAGTTTCATTTCCTTCTGCCCTGCAGATACTATTGCATCTGAGCAGAAGTTGAAATTGATTCTCCCCCAAGTAGCCAACTCAACCATTCAGGGTAATGAATGATTGAGTTGGCTACTTAAATGATGCAGGGGATGGGGGAACCTATGACTTGTATAAAGCTGTATAAAAATGCATATCTGACATAAAATAATGTCAATACAACAGACTTAGATGAACATCAAAAAATTTTTAAAAAAAAACGCTGGATTTATTTTAACTGAATAAATGGTTTGCTCACTTATTTAAACAATTGATTGCAGAGGAATGTACATTAATGACAGGTTTGTGGGAGGGGAGGAAAGGAATTCTCACTGGGATGTGTGAGACTATGCATCTATGAAACACTATTGAGTGTATTATAATGTTGGAACATGAAAAGTAGCCTGCTGAATAGGCTTGAGATGCTCATGATAAGTTGAACTGCCTGATGAAATATCAGCACATTGAATATAACTGGCTAGCAGAATATGAATTGAGCAACTAGGTTCTTGAACATCCCTAGTTATGAGGTATATTTCTTCCCCACCCCTTCTTTTCTTGTTGCCTGACACTATTTTTTTTCCAGAAGCTTTGGTGCCAAGTATGCACTGAAGAGCGAAATCTGCAATATCTGAAATCCTAATGTCAGAATTTGAGGGAACCATCTGTCCTAGTGTTTATTAGCCACCTTAGTCATAGATGAAAGGAAAAACATAAATGGGATTGAATTGTTATGCTTCAATCCTATGCATACATATTTGGAACTAACTCTTATTAAAGTCTTTTTTTTAATTTTTTTTATTTTTTTTATTGGTGAGTACATCATTAATACATACATTTCCCCTCCTACTGAATTTATTTCAACCCCCACCCTTTCCCTCCCCCCTCCTTATAGACTTCCAACAGCTTTCCAACCCTTAACCTATCTTATTGCTTAACTTATTTTCTACTATATTCTTCTAAAACATACATATATTGTATCTCTTAATCTAAGCCTATTCAAATTCTTTTATATATACTATATCGTCTCCACTAATATATCCGTTGTCTACATCATTAATTGAACTAAGTATTTTTAATAAAGTCAAACTAATAATATTACTAGCTTAGGTTGATTAATAGCCAAATTTTCCCATTAATGGTAAAGTTACTTCTCTCTTCTATTTCTAAAATCAAACTCTTATTAAAGTCAATGGTCTTACTTCTGGGACTGAGCTGTGTGGTTATTTATATAATTATTTTTAAAGTGCACATTTCAGCATGCCACTTTCTTAGAAATGAGAAAAATCCTTCAATCACAAATTCTTTTTATAAAAATACAATTTACATACCCATTTAAAACAAATACATCATATTAGAAAAGTTTGTTGCAGTATAATTTGCATGTATAATTTTTACAGATGGGCATAGACGTCGTATTCAGTTTTGACTCAGGTTATTCTTTAATAATTTTGGTTGGATACTTTAATACTGGTCTTTCATGTGTTCATAGCTGTTGCAATTATGCTAACCCAATCCACACTTTACAACTGAAGAGACAGACTCATGCATAATTGAGTTCCCCCCTAGACTGCTTTTAGACAAGGAGAAACCCGGTCTGATCAGAGATCTCCTATCTGGCCTTGTGTATCTTTTTAAAAATTATTTTAAAATATTTTATGGAGGGTGGAAGCTTTAACCTCCACTTCACAAAGAAAGTGGGCTAACAGGAAGCACAGGAACTCTGGATTCTGGATATCTGGCTACCTCCCTGATTTTGTATGGCAGCCCTTCCACCTTGTGAAACAAGCTTCTGCTTCTGTTTGAAAACGCCCACAGAACTGGACAAGGTGCTAGAAACCTCTCCCTATTTCCCTGCCTTCTCCTAAATGAAACGTTTGCCTGATTTCGCAATCAGAGTACAGCCACAAATATGTCATCAGCACTGCCAGCAGTGCAGTCCAGTCTGGTCTAGATTATCCTCTTTCGAAAGTCAGTGGAAATTTTATTTGAATTATTTACCTCTCTGAGTTTAACAGATAGGTACATTGGGCTTGTATTATGATTATTTACTTTTCAAATGTGTGTCCCCAATAATAATTATCATCACTGACTGTAATTAATATTATTCAGACCAAAACTATTCATATAACAACAAAAAGTGGAAAAGTATATTCTTGGTCAATAAATAAACTCATTTACATTCAAAATTATTACCTATCTGCCTCCAATTTCTAAATTTCATAAAAATCATAAATCTAGTCAGCTCTACTATGTTCCACAATTTCCACATAATTTCAGATGTAACATCTGGTTGCAATATTTCTCTTGCTGTGAATTCTATTTTCTGCCAAAGTTAGAATGTATATCAGCAATTCTAGAATGTCTTCTGTTTCAATAAAGCTAGCTTACAGAATTTTTCAGTGCATGGCAGATAAGACATGTGCAATACTTCACAAAAATAGCACTAACACATTTTGAATTTTAAAAAGTTTTGTTTCCTGAACAGTAGCCAGGAATGAATTTGGGAAAACTTAATTAAGGATGAACAGTCAGAAGTGTACCAATCAACATCTGATCCAAGCAATGCATATATTTCTAAATACTGGAAATGGTCTCAATGCAAATAATATCATTTCTGACATCAGAATGATTGGAAACATTCTTACCTGACCATTATTCTGACACCTTGCTCTCTGGTTCAAATTTATATGCAGCAGGAGGCAGGAAGGGTAGGGGAATGTGCGGGAGCAAAAAAATAATCAACAGAAGACATGTGTCAAGAACACCTGAAAGAGTGTTGGTGTTTCTACATTCCACCAATTATGGCACTCTCTCAGTGACTATGAGAAGAATTTCTATGTCTTTAAAACACATCTTCTTTACTGGGCCTGTTATATTATCTGGAGCTATATATTTATAGGCAGGCGTGAGAAAAGCTTATTCCACTGGAAGCAAAACAAGCAAACTAGGGAGAAATACAAACAGAGGTGATTGCTTCCCTGCCCCACAACTGGTAGACAAGGTCAACCATGCAATCTTTCCTTAAGCATACAGAGACAAAGGCTTTGCTTGCACAGACTGGCAAACTGGCACAATAGATAGGAGTACCCTGAGACTATGGGATGCCTTCCCTCCCAATAGGTGCCAGCCAGAGATCATGCTTCTAGAAGGGACAGGAAGATTATTTGCTTGTAGAAGGCTGTAGAAATAGGAGAGAAACAGTGGAAACAAATCAAGCTTTAACTGCCCTATGACTCCTATAAACCTACCTAACCTGAAGACAGAGGGAAAGAAGAGGATAAGACTTCATTCTGCATCAGCAGTGCAGAACCATATGCCATTTGAGAGATTACTGATAAGGAAGGATCCAATCATCTCCCTATATGTCAGAGAATTTCTGATTCAAGTTTGAGATCTGACCATATCTAAAAGTCATGTAAACACATTAAGCAACTGCACCACTCCTTAAGCTGCTATTACCTCTAGATTGGGGGAAAAGGCAGGCAACTCCTATCAAAGGAGAGAAAGGCTTACACGTGCCAATTCATGCCTAACTGTGCTTGCTGAGCAAGAGAGAATTTTAAATTACTTGCAGAATAAATTATGCTTTTATTTATCTGCTTAAAGTGTAGGAGGGAAGATCCCTTGTGTGAGGCATTAAGACCCTGACAGACAAACCTAAGGAGAGTCATACCCTTCTAAGGCAATTGATTCCAATGAAAACATAGAAGGATGTAACTCTGTTTAGGATTTCACTGCAAACGTTTCCCCCTAATTGCATCAGTGGAGGAAATGATATCTAAGAAGTGTTTTTCAGTGAAATCAGGGGAAACAAGTATTAGATTGTTTTCCTAGTAAGAATGGCTAGCTCCGATTCCAACATTAAAAAACACCAATTCTCTAAAGCAGCAAATAATACACTTCTGAATCAGTTTGTTTGTTTTTTGCTTGCTTCTAAAACAAACAATTGGAGGATTAGTGCAAGGTCCCCCACGAACCAAGGATTTATTACTTGTGGACAGAGTTTGCAGTACTCATCATGAGAGAAATAACAGAGACAAGCCAGCATGCAGAAACCATTAAGGCTTTTTGTTTAGCTCTCAGAGCCAAGCTACAAGTGACGCCTTACACAGGTTGGCCACTTGTCAGCTTCCCTCAAGTTTTGATGGGAAATGTAGGCATCCTGGTTTTACAGCTTGGCTCTCCATTACAGCTGCAAGACCAGGATGCCTACATTTCCCATCAAAACTTGAGGGAAGCTGACAAGTGTCCAACCTGTGTCAGGCGTCACTTGTAGTTTGGCTCTCAGAGTAGAGTCCAGCTGGTTTCTCCACAGTGACTTGGCTGTGGAAGAGAAGAATAGCCACTAGTTGTTGAGGGGGCTGAGGTGAAGTTGAAGGTATCCAACATGGAAGATTCATTCTATACCCCAGACAGGAGGACTAACACATGCTTTTCAGTCTAATGGCAGCAATGAACTGTCACTCATCCATTTTCCTTCAAAATCTTATAGCAAGGGGTGTTCATCAAGAAAGTTTCCATTTCAGTTTTGGCTCTGGGAAGCTCTGGAATAATTCTGTTTCATTACTAGGTAGTTCTGAGTCTGGTGCTGAATCAGAACTAATCTGTTTGGTTATTTTGTTTTCACGAGTTTCAGTCCTTTGCGCGTGTGTTCACCACACATGAGCACACATTCGCTGTCTTTTCAAAGAGGTGGGGGGTGGGGGAATGAGGCTCCAGGGCAGCTGCTTTTGCAAAACAGCATCAACCATTTGTTCCCCTCCTAGTCTAAACCATTGACCCACTGAATTTTTCCTCAACCACAATAACACACATACAACAACAGACCCATAGAAGGTGAGTATCGGCAGATGGAGCAGCAGCAATGGGGCATCCCCAAGTAGGAGAGCACTCCAACAAGTGCAGTGAAGCAACATTAAAAACAATCCTGCTTCATATTCAGTATTTTCTTTTTCAATAGTGCCAATAACTTATTACCTTTGCATTCTGCTGTTGCCTGTTGATTTTGTGTTTCCTTGTTCTTTGTAGTTTTGTTCCGACAATGAAGGATGAATCCAAATCCTTCCTTTTGATTCTCAGCATCCTTCTGCAAAATGGAGTGTTCTCACTACTGATCTTCTTCATCTCCCAAGTGCAGGCAGGCAGAATAATTGGCTGAACCTGCCTGGCCCCCACCCAAGCAAATCTAGGTTGTTCCAGTAAGTTTTCCTTTTGATGTAGAGGTAGGCAGGATAGTTTTTGAAAGGGGGAGTAGGTACACTTTTGCCATTTGATTCAGAAAAAGCAAGAGTCCTGAAACACTATGGAAGCATCCCTAAACTGGTCTGCTCCAGTGTAAGTCCCATGTTATTCAATAGTGGTTATTCCCAGGGAAATATCTTCTGAATTTCAGCCTATGAGTGACATCTCCCAAACTTTTCCAAAGCTGATAGGAGGGGAGCAGAGGGAACTCCCCTTGCAAGGACTTGATTGGCAACAAGACAGAGACTGCCATTTCTATGGGGGGTGGGGGTGGGTGGGAAGATGCACTCATACTCATTGGTCTCATTTCCTCTTTCTGCCAACAGAGGTAATTAATAACATAAGGTCCCTTTCACCTTGGGATCTGATTGGTGCTGTTCAGGAAAACAAGCTGCTGCCCTGAGAGGCAAGCCCAGTGCCTGAGTGCTGATGGAAGGTACAAAACAAAACACACAAACTTTTTGGCAGGAGGGACTCATTACAATTTAGCTTCCTGGATTTTGTTCAGTGTTCTAGAAGCTGCTTCAACAAGCCAAACCAGTGAGTTCTGTGTGCATTTATGGCCTGTGTTTTACTTTTATTCACATCCCTATTTATAACAATATAGGAGAGTGGTTAAATTTAATAGGTAATATAATCGAGGGTGGAAGACTTAAACCCATCCCCCTATGAGACCCTGATATACATTGTGGCCATGGAAATAATTTATCACACTTTTTAAAATGCTAGGAAGGTCCCCTCATGGATTGGCCATGTTCTAGTTAGATCATGTCAGTACGAAGGTAGATCTATACAGGTCCTATACCTTTAAAATGCTAGGAAGGTCCCCTCATGGATTGGCCATGTTATAGTTAGATCATGTCAGTACGAAGGTAGATCTATACAGGTCCTATACCTATACCTATAGGTAGATTCAAGACCTATAAATAAACTTTTATTAAGGATACATCTTAATTTCTTATACATCCTATTTCAACACACAGATCTCATTATTCTTTATTTTCATGCCATTTCTATTTAGTTACACAGAATTTTTTCTATAAAATGTAATTTTGATTTTTTAATTTTTTTGATATTTTGAGATAGGCAGGCAGGCTCACAGACAGATGTATGCATATTAATTGCTTATATAAGCTGTATAAATTGTATATAGAAAAATATGTGTAAGCAATACCAAAGAATCTCAAAAATGAACAGTGAAAAGCAGACAACTGAAACCATTTGCAAAAACATAGATAAATATAAAAAGAAAAAACAGGGAACTTTCCCCCCATCTCTACTTGTCTTTTGTGTTGTGTTATATATATCAAGACCTGTACTGTCTGAATGTTCACAATGGATTGCTTGTTTTACCCTGAAGTAAAAATCTCTTTTCTGCTAGAAAACTAAAATATGAGATAAAAAAACATCCAGCTTTTCATATGCAGAGAGATTTTGATCCAGTGGTGCTTTCAAATGTGATCTCCATATGCATTCTAAGATGGTGTCTCCCAATGAGAAATTGTTGCATGTGTTGGTGGCTAAAGTTTGGGAGGATCAGCAATTCTAAATTTAACCAGATAATAAAGATTAACAACAATGTTGTCATTCCTGGAAAATGTATTATTTTTAATTAAATAACAAAGCAAAAACCAAGAATGCACAAACAACGAACAATTATGAGCTCAATAAGCCATTCAGCTGTGATGGGAAAATACTTAAAACAGCCTTTCAGAATAATAAGCCAACACACTCTAGTAAGCACAGCAGATCTTTATCAAACAGTGAATGTTCCAGGCACATCTGAGGGGGCTGATGATTTTGATTTACATCTGCCTTAATTGTGTTGAAAGGTTAACTCCAGAAAGTGCATAGTGATGAGCTAAAGAGAACAAAAATATAGCAAAGGCAGTTACAACTCTGAAACAACAGTGGATTTCAAGATAAAGCAACCTAAAATTGCATCTTACCTTAATTGACCAATGTAGTCAAGCAATTGGTAATCCATGCAAGAGTTCTAAAATAGATACGTTTGTATCCCAATAGATATGATTGTCCTCCTTCATGGATAAGATCCTAGACAGACTGCTTTCAGCCAAAATAATAATCATCTGGAGAATTTACAATAAGAAGAGAATGAAGGGTGATACTCTGAGCAAAATAAGGCAATATAGATATTTTTAAATTAATAAATGGAAACAACCACTGTCTTTTGTCAACATTCCAAATTGGTTCCAATGTCAAGGCTATCATATGAAGAGTAACAAAAAGCAAAAGCACCCTCAGCCACAACGAGCAAAATGAACAGTGGAAAGCTACAGCTAAGGGACAGAGAAACAAGAACAGAATCTAAGCACTCCTATCCATTAATACAGAATGTGTTTAGAAAACCATTTAAAGTGACTCAGTGCAATTAAATCAGTGAAAGTATAATTTACAAAAATAGAATCTTAAATGGTACAGTAAAAGTTACATACAAGAACAATAATATGCAAAAGCACTCGGCCAAGCAGTAAAGTCCAAAGGATAGTCACAGTTTCCACATCCAAACAGATTTCTTCATTGGTAGGTGCGAAAAAGCCCGGGCATCCCAAAAGAACTGCCGGTAAATAACAGTAGGTAACAAGAAGAATGTCCAGTTTCTTTATAGATATTTCTTAAATGAAGTACTTATCTTTTGTTTCCTTTACAGATGAGCATAACAAAGATGGCAAGCTACCAAGGACCGTCAACCCAACAAGGAACGGGGCGTCAAAGACGCTTGTTTCCAAAGAGTAAGCTTCATCAGGGGTCAAACAGACCTTGCCATCATATCTGCAATGAGACAATCCCTAATAGAAATAAACGTTTATATTAAAAATCTTAATGGGCTCTTTCATTCAAGTTCTAATTCACCAACACTGATGCATAATCACTCTCAAGTGGCAACCGGACTCACTCTCCTTCTGGCCGTGTGCAATCAATTAGCCGCAACCATAAATATAAAGTCAATTCTTAAAGATGGAACATCCCTTTATGATTGAAAAATAATATACAATTCATAAATAAATTCATAAAGAACAGGACAAATTTAATTCCTGATTCAAACCAGGCGGTTTCATACTATTAAGCTTGTGTATCCAACGCGCCTCCCATTGCAACAAAAGTTGCTGAGCTTTTTGTTGTGAACCTTTGGTTCACACTGTATACTTAAAGTCCATTTCCTTATGCTTAAGAGTGGGAAAATGGTCAACTAACAGGGCTTCCAAAATTCTATTTTTAATATGTGAAACATGTTCTAGGATGCATGTTTTAACAGACCGGGTGGTACTCCCTACGTATAACAGATTACACGGGTATATAATTAAGTAAACCACGACTTCTGTTTGGCACGTGGAAAACTATTTTTAATTGACGATCTTACTTCCTTGATTAATTATAACTCTCGATCCTGACAAAACTAAACTACAAGCACGACACCTACCACAGGGAAAATGACCTGTAGTACTGATGGAAGATGTATGAGGAGCCCGTAGGTCAGAATGCACAAGCAAATCTTTAAAACTCCTGGTCTTCCTAAATCCTATTGTTGGCAGCTTGTCAAAGCCAGGAATATCTTGTAAAAGATGCCAGTGTTTGTAAATAATGTTTTTGATACTGTTGGCCATTGAGGTAAAATCTAATCACCATCTGAATCTCGAATCTGACACTATCTCTTTGGATTTAAAAAGTGCTTCTCTCTGAATCTTATTGGCTTTCTCTTGGAAATATTCTAACAAAGATATTGGATGTCCTCTATTGAGGAAAGATTGCACCATGATATTACATTCCCTTTGATAATCTCTTAAGGTGTAAGAATTGCCCGTATGGAATATTGTCCTTAACATTTTTAGGGTGAAAGGACCCATATTCTGAGTAGGTATTATGGTCTGTAAGTTTCCTAAAGGGTTTAACCCCTATAAGATCAGTACTAGTATGATACACTGATAAATACAAAAAAATTAACTGAATGGCTATTTGACTCCCAAGAATACTGAATATTCTGATCTATTGTATTTAACCAGTTGCCAAAATCAGTAACCAGTTCAGGCCCTTCCAGTATAACAAAAAGATCATTTATGTACCTCTGATATAAAATGATCTTATTAAAAAAAGGATTACACACTGGATCAAAAATGGACCTACTTTCCAAATGTACAAATAAGAGTAGCGGACATGGGTTGTGCCGCAGCTCCAAGCATGGCTATCCTTTACATGGCACATTTGAAGAGTAGGTAGTCGTAGTCATAGTAATAACTGCGTGTACATGCTGCTCTTCTAGACAGATTAATGCCCCACCCAGAGGAGTGAACATGTTAGTGTTATTATTATCCCCATAATATAGCTGGGGAGCTGGGGCTGAGAGGTGGCTTATCCAAGGCCACCTACTGAGCTCATGGCAGGATTTGAACCACTTGAGTGCTGATTTGCAGCCAAACCACTTCACCACTGTACTACAGCAGCTTTCTAATAATAATTATGGGAAGAAATACAAATACTTAACCAGCAAGTAACTTTATTACCCTATTCAAGGTATAGAAGGAGAGCAAGATGGTAGCATAAGAAAGCAAGACTGAATTATTCAATGGCAACAATATAGCAGAAATTTATATTGGGAATTCAGCAAAAACCAAACTGTGCTCCCCGCATAAAGTCAACCAAGCTAAAGAGAAAAGTTGTCACCTATGTGCTACGTCGATCTTAGTTCTGGCAATGGCTCACACAGACACCATCGTTTGGTTGGAATGGCCACAACTTTATTGATTACAGATAGATGGAGCATTGGCCAGATATATGGGCAATAGATCCTTGCTGGCATCCGAAAGTCCGCTTGCTGAACTGATGCATACCACTCCAGCCCCATGCTGGGCACCACAGCCAACCATCTTCTGCCGCAAGTCATGCTGGTCGGCCATTGCCTTCTGATCTGTTGGGGTGAGGTGCCCAAATGCCCCACTCACCCTTTGAGGATCCAGCCCAATGCCTCAAAACTGCCACAGGAGGCGGGCCAATGCTCCAACTGCTCTAATAATTTTGCCCCCCCTTCAGCTCTTAATCTTGATGCCCAGAGGAAAACAAAAGAAACCCTCGTGGGAAAAATTCCTTCCTGGCCCCGCAGGCAACTAGCACAACTGACCATGGGGATCTCCGCTGGGACCCTTCCAGGGCCCAATCGCCTCCCCTGCACCATTTCTCATGCCATCTTGCTCCTCCTGGTGCCACCAACAAGTTGCTCAGCCTTCTCTCTCGGGGGGGGGGGGAGGGTGCCGTGCCTGCAACTAGATTAAACAATGTCAGTGCGTTCCCATTTTCACACGTCTCCCACGTCTGCCCCAGACTCATCTACCGCTCATCTTTTGCGGTCAGCTGACTGCCCAGCCCTCACTGCTGTGGTGGCTGCACTAGTGCGGAGTGATTGAGCACCACACTCTGCCAGCAAAACCTTGCCATCCATAGGCAGGTACCCCAAACTGCTGCAGGATTGGAACCGTGTCCATGGGCTCTTGTCAGCATGCACCCACCATTGGCCCAGCCCCCAGGGGAATGGTGAGGTGCCCCTGGAGGCCCGGGCAGGGTTGGGGGCTCCTTCCATGCCCCTCAGAGCCACACCATCATTCCCCTGCTCCTGCTGGTCCATCCTGGGATGCTGGATCCCGGCCTGCAAGATGCCGCCCTCGAAGCAGGTGTCCCACTCTGTCACTGCCCTGCCCAGTGTGCCTCTGGCTGATGCTGCCACCAACTCCCCCCACCCATACAGCCCTGCAGGATGCCAGGCCAAAAGCTGTCCCAAGCAGCACAGCCTTGGAGAGCGAGCAGCTGACTCTGGGGAGGCATACTCGCATGCTTGGCGCAATACACCCCATGATTGGCCATGTCATTGGCAGGGAGGTGCCTAATCTAGTATACTTGGCCAGGTGTTCCGTGCGATCAGCTGCCAGACACCTGGATGGGGGAAGGGGTCCTGTTCCTGTATACTCAGCAAGATGTTCCCCCTGCAGCCAGCTGCCGTGTGCCCCAGCGGGGAGGTTCCCGGTGGGCCCCTGCCCAATGCAGCATATCACACCAGGAGGCTGTCTATTGGGGCCTGCCCCTTGTGTTGTAGGTGAACGAGCTGGCCGCCATGTGCTTCCTGCGGTCTTGGATGCATGTCCACTCTCTTTTAACCCAGCTAGGTCTTCCAGGAAGGTTCCTACTGGCCCATCCCAAGATCTGCTATGTTGTTCCTGACTCGTGGAACGTGGCATGCTCCAAGACAATGATGTGCTGCAGGTAGAGGAGTTCCTGTCTGTGGACCCGTCGCGTGACTTGCCCTGAGCATGACAACTGCCTGCTCACCACCCGAACCCTGCTTGATTGGCACACCTGGTCAAGGTCAGCTTGTTCTGAAACCTGTCGGTCAGGCAGGCTACCGCAACTGGGATGAGGAGAGCTCCAGGATTTGAGGTCTCTGAGGATACTGCTGACTAACCAGGCCACCAGCCCTCTCTTGGCGCTCCACACCCATTCCCATATACTCCAACTCCTGCACCCACTGCAGTGTCAGATTGCACCTGGAAGACCACTCAGCTATCCATGAGTACGTGCCACCAGGATACCACGTAGACACCAAGAAGATTTGCCAGGCCTTGAGAGCTGCCTACCTGCCACTGTCCTGTGACCAAATGTGGTGAAGGGGGGGCACTGCCCCCATGGGTGCCCCGGCTAATCAGCACCGAGCTGTCTCCCAGCTTCTACTGCCCCATGGGTGAGGCGCCAACTCCCTGAGAGCTATCAGATCTCTCGCAGCATAATCCTTCTCACCAGTGCTTCTTTTCCACAAGTACCTCGTCTGCTTGGTTGCACCGTGCCCCCAGTTTGTCCAGCGAGGGGGGGCTGCCAGAGCCCTGCGTGGTGCCTGTATGGATATCTCTCCATGCCATGCAGTTGGAGGGGGCCTCTGTCTCCTAACAGGCTGTCCCAGTTCTTCAGCCACCCCTTGGCACAGGTGCAGGAGCCTCCTGCTACCTGTGCTGCCCGCCTGCCCCCATGATCTAAAAGTCATTTGGTTATCCATGATGTGAGGGAAACCCATCCAATCCCTCACTGCCCATTCCAGGAAAACACTGAATGTCTCAGAGGCTGGGCATGCCACCACACAGCCCATGGGTGTGACCCCACCCGCATACCATTTCCCTTGGCCTTGAACTTCCAGCCAGCATGTGTGTATATATATATGTGTGTGTGTATACACTGGCACAAGTCAAGTTCCCTGCCTGATCACCTGATGCTCAGTGGACCAAGCTAAATTCGGGGGGGGGGGATGTTGGCACCATGTAGCAAGACCCCCTGTCCAGTGGATCATGTGACGGATCAAACGTCACTCCACCTGAGGACTTTCTGGAACCACCCCCATCTGGGGACGCTCTCAAGTTGGGGATGGGCGGGGGGGGGGGGCGCTGTTGGCTCTCTCTGGAATTCGGCTGCCACCACCTCCAGGATGTCTGTCCTGACTTCCAATTCTGCATCCATGGCTGTGCAAGTCCCCTTGGGCGGTGTTTTGAGCCCTTCCACGATCCCTCTTGGGTTGTGGCAACAGCTGGCTGGTCCTAGTAGCGCTGTGACAGAGCCACATGGTCCCATGTGGGAGATTGGCATCCGGGCAAGAGACCACCAGCTCCCCGGCACCCTCCCTCACTACTTGCTGATATTGGCGGGGCTCCTTGACCGCATGTATCCCAGCCCCTGAACCCCTGTGTGCCTGGTTCCCTTGCTGCTCCATCCCCAGAGAGGGGCAGCTGGGAACACGATGCCCTCAGGTGGTCCTGCTTTGGGTGATGCCTGCAGCACCCCTGGCGTACCAGGCATGTTCCTGCTCATGTTGCTCCCCACTGCCGGGGCCCTGGCCCCCACTTGCTGCTCAGTTCAACCCCCACCATCTGAACCCATGCCATGTTGCCAATCCAATCCCTTCATCTGTGAACATTTCCAGCCACCCTCATCCAGAACATGCTGCTCCTGCTGTGGATAGCCTGTAATGGTGCTGACTACCCTGCCAGGCCAGTAGCAGGAAGGATGCTCCTCCTCTTCGAGCTCAACTATGCCTTCACTTCATCCTCACCTCTGGTGACAACTCTGCCTGCTGCTAAGTCAGCGAGTCTCACATAGGTGATGGGTTGCCCAAGAAAGGACCAAAAGTTTTTGTAGGATAAGGAGGAAGAAATCCCTACCCAGGTAGGGATGCTAGGGAGAAAGCCTGCTGGTGGTAGAACAGACCACCCTAGAAGGAAGAATGGAGAAGCTAAGAGATGGGACTGGGAAAGAAGAATTGGAAGGTCAAATGGTGGTGGGGGGGGTGGCTTAGAACGGGAACAAGAAAAAACATATTCTACCTATCTTGAAGAAGAAATCCTGTGATTTTGTGCCGATGATGATGGAGCAGAACCAACTACAAGAATGGAGGGCTTGACGTGCCCATCACTAAATAAAAATGGTTTCCTATACCTTGGAAAATTTTCTGGGCTGCTTGACTAAAACCTAGTTACCAAACAAAGGTTAAAATTTGCAGGAATTGTAGCTTTTCATTCAAGCTAATTCACAGTCCCAAATGGCTATGGTAGCATAGTTTGTCAGCTTCCCAGGACACAAGCAACTCAACTTTCTCCTCTCCAATTTTCAGCTAGAGTGCACTGAGAGAGAAAGAGAGTTCCTGAGTCCACTCCTTTTTAAAAAAATATACAACATAAGCCGGTAAACCAGCTGTAAAAATGTCCTTTGATAGGAGAAACTAAAAGTTTGGGCCAAGAGTGTAATCCTAATCAGAGTTGCAGCCATCTAAATCCACGGTCAATGCATTTAGAAATGCGTGACTCTGCACCTTTTGTACTTCCATGCAAAATGTATACAAGAGTTTAAAAGGGTGAAATCCATTGAAAGCCAGTCACATTTCTATTTGCCCATAGTAGCATTTTCTTAGATTGGTTACAAGTCTCTTTGCTTTCCATTTGTAAAATTTATATTGAAGAATAACTCTGAAGAAACCTGCGGATACAAACCCAGCTTTCTTAATGCTTATTGAAATAGTTAAAAATAGCATAACAAGATATCCTTAATGTGAAAACCACTTTGTGAACTATTATTCCAAGGTACATCACAGCTCTTCAGTAAAACAACTGACCACTCTGTGTATGCATCTTTAATAGCTTTATAGGTTTATGGATCTGTTACTATACTTAAAAGTGCTTTTATGAACCTATTAAAAATTAACTATTTTGATATTGACTAGATTATTTGAAATATGGAAAGGTGTTGCCATCTTGTATGTCCCCCCTCCCTTTTTCTGTTGGTCAGCTAGGAGCTTTGATAAAAATAACTCAGCTCTTTAATGGCCTAATCTGATTTCCTGCATCAATATCCAAAGGAACATCATTAATGGTGTGTCACTGGATCCAACTGTTATGGATACCATTGGAATTGACATTGTTTTCCAGGAGAGAGTGTCACTAACACCATGAAATGTCCTTTGAAATGCCTGATGAAGGTGTTACTGATGGGGAAAATGTCTGACAGGAATTGGTCTGTCTCCTGTTCTGGATATGGTTGCATTCCCCTAAAGAAGCAGGTTCATAGCTTGAGGGGGCTCTTGAACCCTGGTTTCCTGTTGGATAAACAGGTTGCAGCAGTGGACAATGGGTCCCTTTTACCAGCTTCAGCTAGTGAGGTAGTTATGGCCTTTCTTGGGTGGAAAAGATCTTGCCACTGTGGTGCATGCTCTGGTAACATCTAGATTTGATTACTGCAATTTACTCTATAAGGGTCTGCCCTTGAAGACTGTCCAGAAACTTCAGAAAATATAGAACAACCAGACTGTTGAATGAAACGGGGGCATTATCACTCCAGTATTGTTCCATCTATGCTGACTCCTGACCTGCTTCTGGGTTCGATTCAAGGTGCTGGTATTGACCTTTGAAACCCATACAGCCTGGATTTAGCATTCTTTAAGGACTGCCTATTCCCATATAATCCCAGGCTAGCCTGATCTCATCCAATCAGACACTAAGCAGGGTTCTCCCTTGTTCTCACTTGGATGGGAGACCACCAAGAAAGTCCAGGCACATTATGCAGAGGCAGGCAATGACAAACCATCTCAGTTTATCTTTTGCCTTGAAAACCCTATGGGGTCACCATATATCTGCAATGACTTGATGGCACTTAACACGCACAGTCTCCTACCTGACATCTCTTGTCATCTTCAGAAGCTCTAAGTTAGTTGCCCTGCTACTTGCAACTTGAGAAAGGATATTCTCTGTTATGCTATCAAAACTTTGGAATTTCCTCCCCCAGGAGAATTGTCTCTCTGTCATTTTCTTCTCTTAGAAGGTGAAGATTTTTGGTTTTGTTTTATTGGACTCAATAAATCTTATTAGCCCTCCTCCCAGTTCTGTGTTTATGTATTTTATTTAATTGTTCAAAATATGTTTTATTTAATTGTTCAACCCAACCCTGAGTTGTGTTGAAAGGTGGCATAGAAATGCTTTAAATAAAATAAATAATAAAAATAAAATGGTAGTTTTAAAAATCCACATTGGAATTGAAGAGATTTAAAAGGGATTATCATATTTTTCATTTGACTTCTGTTAAGGTAAATGCTGGCTTTTGATTTACACAGACTTCTCCACTGAGCAAAATGAAGAGGAAGATCAAAAATAGCTACCATCATAATGAATGTTGCTTTCTCTGTAATTGAAAATTAGCAACCTATTCATTCCAGTAAATTCAACCTTGGGACTAAAGAAGACAGAATTTGTCAAGATATTTATAAATAATTTATTTTTCTAATATGGAACATTACTGTATGCATGACATTTACAAACTTTAGGATGGAATGGAGCAGTAGCAATTTAAAAAATACAAGGTAGCTTAATCTGAGAAAAAGAGTAACTATGAAACTTGAGAAGCAGAAGTATATTTGTTGTATGGTATAAAATAGGCTTTTACTGGAAGTTGATACAATCCATAGTTACTTACATTAGAAATGAGTTTATTTTACCTACAAGAGTGGTGTGAATTATTGATATTAATCTAACATTGTAAATACAGGTCACAACCCATTCTTATTGTGTTCCTTATTTGCTGTAGGGACCCATGATCATGGTTAGTGAACTGCATTGTTAATTAAAACTCAACCCAAATAGGCAGAACATGTTTTTTAAAGACATTTCACTTCCTTTAAAGAAGCATGTCTCCTAATTCTGCAATCTTTCAGCCTGTGTGAAATGGAGTATTCTTCTATTGTGCATGAGGACAGGAAGTATCACTCTTGCTATACTTTGGCTATGTTAGTGCCTGGCCACATCTGATTAGCTACATGGCACCATGATGACATCAAACTGGCTAAATGATCATGGAGGCAACAAAAATCAGAACATTGTTTAAGAAAAAAGTCAAAGAAGCCAAACAGAATAAAATGGTGCAAACCAACTCTCACCCTTCAAGCTAGCCCCACAATCCACATTCTCGTATTCTAAGGCATCTCCATGAGGCATTATCTCACAGCACACACCCACTGCCCATGTAAAAAAAAGCCCTTCTGGATAATTAAGTTTTGCATAGTTTTTAGAAAGCCAGGAGAGTGGAAGCTCTCCTGACCTCTTCAGGCACGCTGTTCAATAAGGCTGGAGCTACTACAGAGAATCCACGTGTACGAGTAGGGAATTAGTACTGGATTTCAGGGGTTTGAGGTAACCCAGTCTAGGTTGAATCACTCCCTCCCTTCAATATGTTATATTTATGACATTTCAGGAATAAAATTGGTTCTTTGTTTTTGGTTTCTTAATCTTTTATGACTCAGTATACGGAATTGGATTTGTGTCTGTATACATGTGTGTAGGGATGGGGTGGGGGTTATGAAACAATTCTTGGGTCCTGTTTGGTTCATCCATACAAGATATATAAATCAAATGTTATTATATTCTCTGAAGAAAAGATTTTATCCAGGTACCAGGAAAAGATGTTTTCTACCAGTGATGAGTAGTATAAGATGTGCTCAGTAGTTACATTGTATGGCAAGTGTAATATTCCTCCCAAGAGTAGTAACCGTCTCAACCGTATCAGTAGTTCCATCTTAATACATTAAACATAAAGGACTAATTAATTGTTCAGGAGTGGTAGAAGCCTTTAAATCAGGTGCCTCGCTGTCTGATTTTAATATCCTAGGCAGGAGGCCGAAGAGGCCAGGGCAGTGTGCAGAAATTCTGACTAAGCTTTGGTAGATATGAACATGACTGGGTCATTGGTCACTAAACCTGTGGTCATTCTGATTGGAGATGTCATGCTTAGCATTTCCATTTCTGTACCATCTCACTTTCTTTAGGAGCTTTCTAATACTGTATAGGAACATCCAGTTTTCTGGAGCTATTTTGCACATCTGCAGTCAGAGAAATGGCTTTGGCTGAACGAACTGTGAGGCAGGATGCAGAGAAGGGGATAATAGCAAGAATATGGCTTGTTTCTAACATTCTCTGCAGATGAGTGAAGGAAACTGCTTTTCTTGCAGAGACAGAAAAGGGAATGGAGACAATTTCTAGGCTTTGTTTCTGACAATGATAAGCTGTCCTACAGGATAACTGGTAGGGTAAGTTAGAATCAGAGGCTAAAGCTTCCTTCCCTCACAACACTCAGCAAATCAAACAAATTGTGAGAAATCAATGACAAGAAAACATATCTCTAGACATGAAAGAACTGCTAGTTCAAGATCCAAGACCTCTTATCTCTAATTTGAATTGCTATTCAAATCAGCTCCCTGCCAGTTACCAATACCATTACCTCCCCCTAACTTTTTTCTCTTATCTGAAGGTCCGTTGGATGAGGATACTATCCCTGATCATTTCTTTGCAACTGAGGTGGAAATGTCAGGCAGGCCTCTGACCTGCCTGCCATACTCCATGATTTCTTTTCCTGTGGGGGGTGGAGGGGATAGATTGTAGGTCTGCTGTTCTTTTACTACTTTATCTGTTGCTGCTCTGCACACAGCTGTCTTATCTCCAGGCACCTGGGAAGCACCAAATGACCTTGGTGCCTCTCTCTTTCTTCCAGCTTTCCTGCGAGAACCTGTGTGCCAAGACTAAGAGCCAAGCTACAAGTGATGCCTTACACAGGTTGGACACTTGTCAGCTTCCCTCAAGTTTTGATGGGAAATGTAGGCATCCTGGTTTTACAGCTTGGCTCTCCATTACAGCTGCAAGACCAGGACGCCTACATTTCCCATCAAAACTTGAGGGAAGCTGACATGTGTCCAACCTGTGTCAGGCGTCACTTGTAGATTGGCTCTAACAGACTTCCGCTTGAAAAAAAGGGGGGAGGGGAGAGGAAGGTATAACTAGCCTACTGGGCCTTCCCCTGATATTCCTGGCAATTACGTTGTACTGTGCTCTAAAATTGTAGTAATCTCTTAATAAAGACCTTTAACTCATCCAGCCTGGTCTGATGAAGTGAACCAGTCTAGGAGAATCCCCAAGCAGAGCCTGACAGGAAATAAATAAATGGGAAAGACTATTGGATTGGTGTCCTAGTATGACTTGCTTTCATCTTAAAATGTCAGACTAGAATGTTTGAAACATCATATATGACTCATTTCTGACCTTTTTTTTCATTTTTGAAGATCTGAATATGACAGTCTAATAATGATGATGATGATGATAAGGATAATAATAGAAATTTCTTTATATATTTAAATCTAATCAAGTTAAATACAGAATGACTATTGTTCTTCTTGAACATATATTCTGCATTGGTTCTAAAAGTAAGCAAGACCAGTTTGGTATTGGTGAAGACGTGCAGACAAAGTCAAATGCAAGCAACCTTGTAAACGGTAATATTGCAAAATTTGGATTACATCTAGGGTAGATTCACTAACAGTAGGACATCTATTTCAAGGTGATTTAACTATCCTTATGTTCAAAGCATTTAGGACCAAATCACGTTGAACCTTCTTTTGGTAATTCCATATATCAGGTCAGGTATACATTTGACAGATGGATATTTGCATACAATTGTACTGTTTGTCCTAACTCCAGTATGATTTAAATTATTTCCACTCAGACAATAACATATAATCTATCAATCTGCTCAACAAAGTTTGAAGACTTCCTTCAGGCTAAAGAAATTTCATCTAATTTAAGTGGCTTTCCCTGACAGAAGAGATACTTAAGTTGGAAAAGGGTTCCTTAGGCTGGAGAAAGGCTTCAGACTGAGCTAAGAAGAATGGAAGGATACATGTCATTGTTTCTTGAGTTGAATAATTCTCCCAGGACTGGAAGTGCTAATGACACCTTAGTTTATGTACTACTTTTGTACTTCTTCCAACATACGTAAATTTATTTCTGTAATCCAGCCAGTCCAATACACTCATTTGCCCTTCAGATGTCATCATGTTTTATGGCTACATACCCAAATTCTGGAACAAATCATAATGTTATTATTTTATATTTTCTGGTAGGGATTAAAGATCAAATGAAGACAATTTAAATCAAACCAATGCCAGTTTTGATATTAATCAAACTGCTTTTACAAATGGGGAGGGAAGGTAGCATCAGATCTTCAAAGTTAAGTAGGTTCAGTACTTGGATGTAGGACCACCAAGGAAGATTCTGCAGAGGAAGGCAATGGCAAACCACCTCAGCTTCTCGCTTGCCTTGAAAGCTCCTTGATGAGGCTGCTGTAAGTTGATTGTGACTTGATGGCATGCATGTACTGTTGCAAACAAATGTTGGTACTTGATTTAATTTGTTGCTATCAGTAATATTCAGTTCCCTTAATATGAATGCCACCACACTGTGCGTGGACATATTTTCCCCTTTCCTCTAGGGCTTCAAACCCTAATTTGAAACCACTTGTTTAGGATGATTGAAAAACATGCTTTGGAAGCAATTCTGGTTAGCAGTAAGTTTGTCCACTATGGCCAAAAAAAAACACGTTCTAGCTTTTTTGCATCAGAAATGATGGAGGCAATCAACGTTCAAAAGACAATGGAGAGGGAGAAGAATGCACTCCTGCAATCATTTGAATTGGTGTTAAACTTTCGAATTGGGCTATTGTTGTATAAGTATTTCTGATCTGAAAATGGAGGCAAACTTTTTCCTTGTCCCTCCTCTCTTGAGTGGTACTGCTGGAAAATGCCATCAGGAAAATGTAGCCATCAAACTTCCTAAGCCTAAAGGGCTAAACAAATGTCTGCAATATGAAAAAAATTGCTACTTCTTTTAGCATCAAGTTGCAATCATGTATCACTGCTCAGCATGAATGGACAGTTGGATTTAAAAAAAAATACTTTCCATGGAGCATTAACATTGGGTCTTCGAGAAGTCTGCTTCCTGACCAGCTATCTTATCTCACTGTTTCTTAGGGATGTTGGCTGCAGACAGTGTGACTGAAATGGCTTTTCTTTGTTTGCTACCTCCACTAATATGTGTTTTACAAATTCTATGTACTTTTTTGAAGTAGCGCAATGTGGTAAGTCAATTGAGATATCAGTCAAGACCTAGATACCTTCTTGCATAGCAGCATTTTGCATACATGCTGCTTTACAAAAAATATGTATGCCTAAAAGTGGTAGCAATGCTACATTTCATAGTGCTGATTACCTGGGAGGGGAAGGAGGTATCGGGAAGCAGCCTCTCCATGCCCTTCCTGATGGCTAGTGCTTTCAAAGTCTCCAGCAGCACACATGTGATTCTGTTCCCACACATCACCTCAGGTACTTGGCATGTCTGTTTGTTGGGCAGGGGGAGGGAAGATCCTGCATATGAGAATTGATATGGAGGACAATTGACATGCAAGTGCCTGTCTATCCACATAGAAACTGCAGGATCTGCCCAAACTGAAAAATCTTTGTGAACACTGCCTGTGTTTAATGTTTGTAACAACTTTAACTACTAATTTTCAATTTTTCAAGCAAACACCATTTAGATTGGATGGATAAGAGAACAAGCTGAATGCTTGTGACAGATTTGGCTTGCCTCAGAAAGCAGTTTAATGGCACTTTAGGAAGACAACTGACAAACATCACTTTAATTAGCAAAATGGATAACGCCATCCAGCTCAGTCCAAAAATATTTCACAAAAATCGTCTTTTTTTTCCAATCAGAAGAGGACAAAATGTAACAAGTGTTCATTAGACAGCTCTCATTTTGATCTTTTAATAATTGTTTTGCTTTTAGATTTATTTTATTCCATAGGGAATTCAGAACCCTTAATCATTACATTAGGAAGGATGACAAAAAAGAGAAAGGACTGAAGAAAAGAAGGGGCAAGATTCCATTTAGAAATTCATTCAAATGTTGAAAACATAATTGCTTCTGATTACCACATGTTTTTGTCTCTCTGTGGACATTTATTTATAATTTATTAATTTCAGTACTCATTAAGCTTTGATTAAAATCCCCTTTCTTTTCTCCTGGAGGAATCACAGTTTCAAGTATTCCTTACCTCCTTCACTGTTTGTATGCAGCAGCTAAGGATTTGACATGTTCTTGAATTCATTTGTATCCATCTATCCTGCCTCTTGAGGGTCTATTTTGAGCTGATTGTCTTTGGGGTGGAAATGTTTAAGGGCACTCAGTTACAAATCAGTCACTGAATGACAAGCACTTATTTAAAGAGCTCCAAGAGCCTACTTTTTTAAAGGACTGAATTGCATTTGTGGGATTTCCAATATACAGGGCATGCATCAAAGTATATGCAAACATGACATCAAGCCCAAACTGAGTTTTGGCTAGCTGCTGTAAGTGAAAGCAAGTTTCCTGTTTTGGAAAAAAAAATTTATCCTATTCCACTCTATTAAAATCAATCTTTCCAATATGACACTCACTATAGTTTGGTTGTTGTCAACATTTGCACTACGCCAGTGCCTTGGCTGAAACGCGCCCTTCACACATACCTCCCAAGACTTCTATTTTGGACAAAAGGGCCATCAATTTTAAAGTCAGTTCTTTCAGAGTCAGATGTTTGCTTAGTTCCCTGGACCTTACAGCCCGAAGAAGCATCCCTCACCCATTCCTAGGATCCGGAGCCATGTAGCTGCAGGTATCAGTGCTTGCCACCTCCATCTGAACTTTATTTAAACTTTTATATCTCATCCTTCCCTTTGGCTCAAGGCAGCTTACAAAAATGATCAAAATATCACAAATTAAAACCAAATAGTATAAAAGACGGTAAACATCTCCCTCCTTCCCAAAAAAGATACTTAAAAAAAATACTCCATTAAAATTCCAGGCAAAGAGGAGACCCTCGCACCACCTCCTGAAGATTTCTAGTTGTGACAGCATTCCCTTCTCCTCTTCAGGGAACATGTTCCTCAAGAGTGGGAGCCACAATGGAAAACCTAGGCTCTGACTGAAGCATCCAAGGATGGGAGGATCCACCCAAACCAGCCACTGATAATGGCATGGCTCCAGAGAGGTGGTGGGGATTAATCCCTTGGTGCTGTGTGACACTTTCCTCTGCACAGTGAGGAGGGATGGGGTTGATGGGCAACATCTCTCTGAGTTTGCAGGAGGCAAGGAAACAGGGTTGTTAAGAGAAATTCTCTAAATTCCTCTTTACTCAATTTCTCCTTGAAATCCAGCAGTCCTTTCCCACTTTTTAGGGATTTGGAGTCAGTTTCTAATTGCTTCTTTTTTGATCAAAGAGAAATTTGAAGAGAGGAGACACAAGAAGGGAAGTTCTGCAAAATTTCAGAATTGCACTCTGTAGATGCTCAGAGGTAGGAAGTGTCTTCCCAACCCTTCCTATATTTCTGCTAGAGCACCACCCTGAAGTATATAACATAAAACAACTGCAAGGACTGAAGTTACCAAAGAGTGTCTTGATTTCTCTTCAAAGAGAAATGAAAGAGAATCTTGCTCTTAAAAGAGAAAAAAAAGAGTCAGTGGCTACATCTAATGATGTGAATTTCAGAAAAAAGAATTTCCCCATACCTTAACAATCCTCCAAGGAAAAGCAGACATGGCCTGTGGACCTCCTGTCAAGCTTGGAGCTAGGGTGGGTTCCTCAAATGCTAGAAAATCCATCCAATGGGCAGCCTCTTACAGAGCCTACACAATAAGGGGAGTGAGTTTAATGCACAGTTCATATCAGAGTTCATAAAGCCTAGTTTAACCCATGCATTTTATTTTGTGTCTTTATTTTGGGAGCAGCTGCATCTTGTGCACTCCACAGGACAAATCCCACCCAGCCCTCTCTTTGTGTCCATTCAGACAGGAAAGACTGAAAACACTAAAGGGCTATTCGCTTAACACCTAGTCCATATTCCAATCAATGGATAAGAATGGAGTGGTCATCTGTATCGAAGGGCACTGAAAGATCTAGCAGTATCAGCAGGGATGCTTATTTCCTTTCAGCATTAAATGAACTTCAGCAAATATATGTAGATTTTATAGTTCTGAGAGGATATTTCTTGAGGGCCATGCCCAAGATATTCAGATGCCCTGAGATGAAGAGCAGGGTAACAAACAACCAATCAGTGTCCCTGTGTGAAAAATGGCAATAAAAAGCGTTCTTGTTTTGAGTTTGAAATTGTCAAATGCTCATTGTGAGTGTTGCATGAGGTGTACAGTTTAAGGATTTGTTAGCCAACCCAACAGGCTCTTTGGTCCAAAATAATTTTAATTAGAAATCCTACCTTCACTAGCGCCCATTGCGAATAGATAATTGACTGCATCAGTAATGAAGCATTCAAAGGATGCTAAACAAACATCAAGGTTAATTATCTGGCAGTAATGTCTCTTATGGAATTGCAAAATTGGCCATCCTAGTATCCAGTTCCCCAGCTGTACTCTTGCAGTAAATCAATATGTGTGATTTCCTGTTGCTTTGCTGCTGCAGTGTACATTCAACTCAACAAAATGGGGAACTTGCAGACTGCACTGAAACTGTCAGAAAATATGACTTATTATATTTGTTTTATTTAACAATTATATTTTATTAATATATTTTTCTTCCCTGTTAATTGAAGAATGAATCTTAAACTGTGTTTATATACCAGTTATAGCTGACAGCAAAGATGCATTTTGATTACAGAGTCCAGAAGGTTTATATTACCCAATATATAATCCCACAGCAGATCTGATATTTTTATTTTCACTCCGTTTCTGTTTTCACCTTCGCTCCTTCTTAGCAATAAATATGCTTTCAGCAAATTATCTGATAGATCAGGGTATGCTTTTTAAATAAATGTGCTGACAAGGTATTCATTTAAGTCCATCCCTATCGTTTTATTAAAAAATAATGATGATTTATTTGCTTCTAGAGAATGAAAGTGTTTCCTGTTTCAGAGTCCCTGCGAGAGGTTTTTTTTTTAAGTTTAAAGTGCATTATTAAAAATAGCATGTACTGAGTGAAATTTATTTCACCTTTAATCTAGGGAAAGCTCATGTAAATCCCTTCCCCTTTTGGCTACAGCATACTTCTAGAACAATATTACAGATCTGCAAACAAAAGATTTAATTACTTGAACTGCAAGGTTATTGCTGTCCTAATTTCAAATGTTTCTAAAACTCAGAACGTTGTTTCACTTTTTTGCCAGGTTTCCAAATCAGAGTGAGAACAACCAAATATAACTGGCTGGCATTCCAGCATAGGACTTGAATTCCAACAGCTGTCTTCCACTCATTATCTCCATGTGAACTTTCAGACACATTTGCATAGAATGGGCCGAGAGTCTGATAAACATATCCTGTTTATTAAATGGCACAAGCACAATTACTCTGCCTCCATTTCAAATATCACAGGGAGATGAAAGGATATAAAAAGGTTGAGAGTGTGAGTTTAGCTTGGATAAGGACTTCTCAGTAATCCTTGGTAAGGAAATTCTACTAGAAATCTTGAGAGAATGACTGGCACTATGATATTTCTAGCCCTTGAAGTTTAGAAAGGACTAAGTGTAAAATCAGGCTAGTAGTCCCTCTATTCCCTGTGTATATGAAGACCAGGGAACACATAGCACAATTAAAAATAAAATATTTTATTTTTATTATAAACACTTTTACATTTAGAAAACGTATTTATATTCAACAGTTTTTTAAAAAAACTAATTACACATAACTAGTCTATTAATTTATTTATTTATTTATTTATTTATTTGTTTATTTATTTATTTATTTATACTCCGTCTTTTCTATCCAATGAAGACTCATAGAGGCTTACATCCTTCTGCTGTTCTCCACTTTATTCACACAACCACTCTATGAGGTACGTTAAGCTAAGAGTATGTAACTGGTCTATGGTCACCCAGCCAGCTTCTATGGTATGGAAGGGATTCAGACCTGAGTCTCCAAGAACCTAAACTGACACTCTAACCACTACCCCACACTCACTCTTCCCCCATCCCAGCCAAGGTTCTATGTTCACCTTTTAACACTGGAAAACCATCACAAGATCTACATAGTCCAAAAATTATATCCTTATAAACCCAATTGCACTCTGCATATGATGACTACACTGTTAATTTCTGAATCTCATGTGGTGACTACTAGAGATGGGGACGAACTGAAATACGAACCAAAATTAAGCATAAACCAGGCCGGTTCGTGGTTCGCGAACCGCAGTTCATCAGATCCCATTTCTGATGAACTGCCACGAACTTTAGGCTGATTCGTTTGGTTCGGTTTTTAGTTCATGACTGCAGACAGCCTGGTACCCATCTCTAGTGACTACTTCTTATGAATGTGACTTAATCTAGTGAAATCTAGGTTTAAAGTCTTAAAATGGCAATTCTAGTCATTATTATGCTTGTATTTTATGTATTCTAATTTGAACCTCTCATCAAGAGGTTTGCTCACATTGGAAAGATGACTTAAGGGCAAAAGGGAATACATAAAGTTTACTGGTGTCAATGCGGCTACTACATTATCCAGGAAGAATGTAACCTAAAAGCGTGGTAGAATTTTGAGTAGCTGCCAGAATATTTGAATCAAGATTCAAAGTATTTCATGCCAGCTGAAAACTGAGAAGATCCTCTTTTTTGTTCTCTCAGTGTGTGTATCTCTCTGCAACAATCTCTCTTCAGCTTTATTGCCTGCTTTTGCTGGCCTGCTTTGCCCTACAGAATTTTACTGGTTTTCTCCCATGTCTCTCCCAAGCAAATCAATGGTTGCTTCTTTAGAGCTTACCCTGGGTGACTGTACTACCTGGGGAAAACACTCATTTTAAATAAGCATGAATATGATATCTTATGGTCCAATGGTAAAGAGTCCAGTAGCACCTTTAAGACTAACCAACTTATTTGTAGCATAAGCTTTTGAGAACCACTGCTCTCTTCATCAGATGCATGAAGAGAGCTGTGGTTCTCTCATTTGACGAAGAGAGCTGTGGTTCTCAAAAGCTTATGCTACAAATAAGTTGGTTAGACTTAAAGGTGCTACTGGACTCTTTACTATTTTGCAACTACAGACTAACACGGCTAACTCCTCTGGATTTGTGGTCCAATGGAAATCACAATAGCTTTCCTCCATAAATGTAGAAACCAGGATGAGTACTATTTCAAGCAATAGAAGGATCCTTTCAGATAACAGTAGCAGAGATTGTGTGAGAAGTTACTTCTAACCTAACTCAAAATAAGAGACACAAAACTAAGGATGCTTACAAAATTCTCTCCCACTGAATTTCTCAGCTGAATTTGAGCTCTCTTCTTGCTGACAGGACACTTCAGAAGGAATCTCACTGAATTTTTTTGTGCTCCCCACATTTTACTACCTACAGAATACTGAAATAAAGTATGTTTTCACATCTGGATTTAAATACATATTTTTGAAACAGTATATGATTGGAACTGTTCATACTGCCTCCCATACAGATGTCATATTGAATACCAAAGTTAAATATGCATTGAAACTGACATTCCAGTATTGGTGGGAAGACATTTTAAGGAGGTGAGCAGAAAACCCATGCACCAATATTTAGAGAGATGATGCATCAGAGCCAGGAAAATTTGTCCATTGTCTCACAAAACTAATTGTGATGTTTGATTTTTTAAAAAATTCTGAATCAGAAAGGCTAGATAAATCCTGGACCTGTAGGCTAACTTTTGGCATTAGGGTAGAAAAAGCAGTAGGATAATAAAAGAGTAAGTAAGCCAATATTTACAACTTCTTTCTTTATATGAGGCACAGAATGAATTGACTGAAGGGGGGGTGTCTGTTTTATTCCTTGCCTTTCTGACCCATCAACACATCCTGGGGGACTCAAAGCTAAAATATACCCTTGACATGAAAGCAATACAGAGCTAAGAAGACTCTGAAGGAAACAAACACTAAGGTTCAAACTAGATGTGACAGTGACAGTTTGTCATTGTCCATCAAGACCTGGACACTGCCAAATGTGCAGAGAGAAAGAATCTCATTGGTTCTATGGCACTTTAAATAACTTGCTTCAGGTTCTTCAATATTGGACTTATAGCTACTTGTACTAGGAAATCAGTCAGACAGTTGTTAACATTAATTTAATGTCAGAGCAGAGTCACCTGGGCTCAGGAGCACATGGTCTGCAGCTGCTAGAGGAGGTAATGGGCTTTTTGCCTTTCTTGGCTGTGGTGGGTTAAGCTGAGAAGCTAAGGGTGGTCCTCTCTAGCTTTGGGGCTTTTTGTGTGTAGTTTTGTGTTGATTTGAGTGTAGTTTTGAGGCTGAGTGTGTTTGGGCTTGATTGTGTTTGAGGGTGAGTGTGTTTGTAAGGCTGCTGGGGGTTGCTGGAGTACAAGCCACACACCCCCTTTGTGCTCACCTCCTGTGCTTAGCAGGAAGTGACCTTTTGCATTGAAAAGGCAACTGCTGGGCAGGGGCGCGAGCCTTTGGCGCGAGCCGAAGGGCGAGAGCTAAAGGGCTCTTGGCCTGTGGCTCTTAGCCGGGGGATCATAGCCGTTTTCTTTCCTCTTAGTGTGTTATTCCTAAAACAGAATAATGAAGTCAGAATGCCAGCAGGGGGTTGGGGGCTTTCCAGTGTATTGCACTGAGTGTCACATGTATGACTATCTGCCTTCTGGTCAGAAGTCCTGGATGTGTGCTCGCTGCAAGGAGCTCCTGGTTCTCAGGGAACGAGTACGTACCCTTGAGGCCAAGGTGGCTGACCTGGAGAAGCGGAGACAGATAGGCACGAGGACAAGATTCTCAGGGACAGGATAGATGTGTCCCACTCTAAAAATGGCAGCGTTCTTGTTGTCAAGGAGAATGAGGATCTTGTGGAATCAGGGCACCGTACTGAGGATAAGGGGAACATGCCCTCAGAAGGGACCTCTTCTTCAGTTGGTGAGCAGGTTTCCTTTCGCATCAAGGAACCATCCCTGGGTGGGGCGGGAGGGAGGCTCTTGGTAGTTGGTGATTCGATCCTTAGACAAGTAGATAGCTGGGTGGCACAACCGCATTCTGACCGTATGGTGACTTGCCTGCCTGGTGCGAAGGTAGCGGACATTACGCGTGTTATAGATAGGCTGGTAGATAGTGCTGGGGAGGAGTCAGCGGTCGTGGTCCATGTTGGAACCAACGATGTTGGGAAATGCAGTCGTGAGGTCTTGGAACAAAAATTTAGGCTGTTAGGCCGGAGACTCAAGGCCAGGACCTCCAAGGTAGCCTTCTCAGAAGTGCTACCTGTTCCACGCGCAGGGCCAGAGAGACAAACGCAGATCAGGAGTCTCAATGCGTGGATGAGACGATGGTGTAGGGAGGAAGGGTTCAAGTTTGTTAGGCACTGGGATTCTTTTTGGGACAAGCGGGAGCTGTACAAGAGAGACGGTCTCCACTTGTCCCGAGAAGGAACCCGGCTGCTGGCACTTAAAATCAAAACTAAATGCTAGGGGAAAGCCGACAAGAGATAAAGTGTCTCTGGTTCAGGATGGTTCATCTCAGAGAGATGAAGGGCTAGGTATAACACTTCTACAGGGAGATAGATTAGAGTTGTCAACTGAGATGGAGACAAACAGTGCAGATGACCTAACTACGTCTCGAGGCAAAGTGTGCCGGGGAAGTTACAGGTGTTTATATACAAATGCTAGAAGTGTCCGAGGTAAAATTGGGGAGCTGGAATGTTTAGTGTTGGGCGAATCCATAGACATTGTGGGCATATCAGAAACTTGGTGGGATGAGGAAAATCAGTGGGACACGGTGATTCCTGGATATAAATTATATCGGAAGGATAGGGAGGGAAGGGTTGGTGGTGGGGTGGCTCTATATGTCAGAGAAGGTATACATTCCAGTAAGATTGAGAAGGTAACTGAATTAGATTCGCTTCTGGAAATGCTATGGGTTGAAATTACGGGCCCAAATGGAAACTTAACTGTGGGAGTTTGTTATCGCCCTCCAGATCAGAAAATAGAGGAGGATTATAAAATGATGACAGGATTAAAGATGGCTGCTAAACAAAAAAACTGTGTTGTAATGGGTGATTTTAACTACCCACACATTGACTGGGCCAATGGGTGTTCGAATCGGGGGAGAGAAAGTGAGTTTCTAGACTGTCTCAATGACTGTGCTATGGAACAGATGGTTACAGAACCTACTAGGGGAGAGGTGATCCTGGATTTGGTCCTCAGTAATGCTGAAGACCTGGTGACAGATGTAAATGTGATTGCACCACTTGGGAACAGTGACCATAATGTTATTGAGTACAACATATGTATAAATAGGAAATTGCCAAATAAGACCAACACAGCCATGTTTAACTTCAAAAGGGGTAACTTTTCTGAGATGAGGGGGTACGTGAAGAAGAAACTGAAAGGGAAAGTAAAAAAGGTCAAAACACTTGGGGAATCTTGGAGACTATTTAAAACTACAATCCTGGAAGCTCAAATTAAATATATACCGCTGGTTAGGAAAGGCACAAATAGGTTTAGGAAAAGGCCAGCATGGTTAACAAGCAATGTAATAGAAGCTGTAAAAGGTAAAAAGGATTCTTTTAGGCAGTGGAAAACTAGTCGGAGTGAGGTTGATAAAAAGGAGCATAAGCTGTGGCAAAAAAAGTGCAAGTCTGTGATCAGACAGGCAAAAAGGGAATATGAGGAGCATATTGCAAAGAACATAAAGAAAAACAATAAACAATTCTTTAAATATATTAGAAGTAGGAAACCAGCTAGGGAGGCAGTGGGGCCCTTGGATGACCAAGGCGTAAAAGGATTACTAAAGGGTGATAGGGAAATAGCCGAGAAGCTGAATGCGTTCTTTGCTTCTGTCTTCACTGTGGAAGATAAGAAGTGCATGCCCACTCCGGAAGCATTGACTTTGGGAGGGGTTTTGAAAGACCTGAGTCACATTGAGGTGACGAGAGAGGAGGTTATGCGACTGCTAGATAATTTAAAAACTGATAAATCACCGGGCCCAGATGGCATACATCCAAGAGTTCTGAAAGAACTCAAGTGTGAACTTGTAGATCTCCTCACAAAAATATGTAATCTGTCATTAAACTCTGTGTCAGGTTCAGTGTGTATATGAGCTGTGCTGTCTCCATTTTCTAATGCTTCTAGTGTTTAAGTGCTTTCCCCACAGGTGCACAAGTTCCCAAGCAGACTTCTCACCGAACGAGATTGTTTTGTCTAACAACGTTCCATTCAAGATTGGCCTTGACAGAGTCCAGCTTCCCAAGACTGAAAGATGTTGTTTTGAGAACTGTGGGGGGAGGCTGGTTCAGCTGGGAACTGTTACTTTGTACCTTATGCTTTGCCCTTCATTGGTAACAATGCTCTTGTACCATCCTGAATCCCTTATTCAGGACAGTGGACTATAATGGGTCATTTCTGCAGTAAAGTTTCCTTATTCAAACAATGGACTCTTGTTTGCTTGTAGAGGAGAACCTGTAGGAAGGACATTATTTAGCCACAGTCTGACATTTTGTTACCAATCATGTCTCAGTCGGGCCCAGCGGAATCCAAAGCAGTCCCAGACAGGGATCCTTTGTTTGATCCGTATGCGTCTCCCGGCAATCCACAAGTGCAACCCCAAGAACTGCAAACACCTGCGCCAGCAGGGAACGGAGCTTCAACTACCACCCCGCCTCTCATCGATCTCGGCAGCGGGGAGGAAAAGCCGACGGCCTCCAAGCCGACGGCCACCACCATCCCCTTGTTCTCGTTACCCACACCTTCGGAGTGGGGACCCAGACCCCGAGAAACGAGAGAGCGCAGGGCCAGTGGGGTGCACCAGCAATTACCCATGGACGGGCGTCGAAGCCTAGAGACGGTCCCTGAATTGGACAGTAGCCAACCATGGCTGTTCTGGAATAGGACGACTGAGCAAACAGAATGGGACACGTCCTGCCGCGGCATCCTAAGTTGGGATTATTCGGAACTCACTCCGTGGTCGGAGCAACCAGAGGTTTCCGAACAAAGTTGGGTGCAGATGCAAAATCGCACCCTTGCTGTGGATTCCGGCATCTCGGCAGTTACGGGACTAGCCAAAGGAATTCTAGCAGCGAGATCGCAAGGCGATCAGGGAGACCCTCCACCTTGGGGGCCGATTTCCCCGTTGGTAGCAGTAGCAGGGGGCTCCACGACGGACCAACCGGGTCCCAGTAGAATTCAATTGCTGGAGGCTAGGTTGGTCGATATGGAAGAAAGCCTAGCTCATGCCATACATCTACTCTCATTGATGGTGGCGGGAGAGAGACCATCACCAGAAGAGATGGCTATACAAATAGCCACACTACAAAGCGTTATTTCCAATCCGAGGGAACCTGCCCCGTTGCAGCCGCCGCCCTCGAATAACCCAGGGAAGGAAGATGAAGAGGGATCCTGCACCACTAGCCAGTGCCCGGACGACCCTTCCGAATCGGAAGAAGAGGGGGAACCCTGCCCTGGAGAGACGGGAGAGACTCCAACGGAAACCCCTAGACCGGACGAGGTTCCGCATTCCGGGGATACTCCAGTGGAGGTTCCAGGAGAGAGTGGAGAGGAGCCAACCCGCCCGACAGAGTCGCCGGTGATACCCCCTCCAACTTCCCCAATAACGGTCCGGCCGGACCAGTTAGAAGAACCTCCAGCTCCCCCAAGGGAGGGAACGCCACATCAAACTCCAGCAATCATCCCCATACAACAAATCCCAGGGGAGGATCAACCAGTGCAGGTCGTACCACGAGAACAACCTCCAGGTCCCAGATCAACGACGCCGGGAGGGGCAAGCCCGCGCGGCCCAGCACCCATCAGGCCTTTGCCGCAGCGGCCCCTCCCGCTTCGACCGCAGCTAATACCACTACAGCAGCCGGTAAGATTCCCTCCAACGCAACCGGTATTACCAACCCCCGATCAACCAGTACGGCCTACGCCACTTCGACCCCACCGACCCGCACCGCAGCGACCGATCATGGCCCAACCTGTTCGGCCGCCTCCAGCCCAACCGTTACGGCCAGCACAACCGGTGCTGCCGCCTCCAGCCCAACCGCTGCCAACGCCGCCAGCTCAGCCGGTGATGCCACCTCCAGCCCAACCGGTAAGGCCCCCTCCGATACACCCCGTCCCGTATCTACCACCGCAGCCGGGGGGCCCCGGGCAACCATTACTGCCGCAACAACCATGGCCCCAACAGCCTCCTCCCGCGCCGCAGGCGCCACTGACTATTCCGATGGACTATTACCCCGCACCAGCCCCAAGGCAAGACCTTCCAATGGGCTGGGTGAAACTGGAAGCTACTTTTGACGGAGATCCCTCGAAACTGGGATTTTTCCTAGTACAAGTAGTACAGTTCTTCAACCGATGGGGACATCTTTTTGGAAGTGAGGCCAGCCAGATTGAACATCTTGGTTCACGATTACAAGGCAAAGCGGCAGACTGGTATGTAGGACTATACAATATTGGGGCCCCAGAACTCAATACCTTACAAGGGTTGGTGGATGCTATCCGGGCACAATACGAAGACCCCTTAGAAGAAACCAGAGCCCGAACAGAATTGCAAGCTATTAGGCAAGGCAGCATGTCGGCAAGAGACTATGTTACAAAATTCCGACAGCTAGCCGCTAAATGCCCTAGATGTGAAGAGTCCACTAAAATAATTCTGTTCAAACAAGGGCTAAACCCGAGGCTTCTGGATAGAGCCCTCATGCAAGATAATCCTCCTACTCTGTTAGGATGGATTCAACTCACATGTGAAGTTGAAAATCGCATATTGGAAGTCCGTTTAGTTGAACAACAACAACAAACGGGACAAAGACGCTCCTTAACTTTGCAGAAGGGAGGACGAGGTGCTGGATACGCTACCCACGGAGCAAGGGATGCTAGATGGCAACAGGGTTTGTGTTTGCAATGCGGGCAAGCCGGCCACTTTGCGGCACAATGCCCATATCGGCCTGTGCAAAGACCTCCGCTCCAACTACGACGTCCAACCCCTGCTCCATTCCCCACACTGCAACGCCCAACACCAGCTCCCAGATCGGGTAGGGGCCGCGGCACCTCCCAGCGACCTGCCCCAGACAGGGGATTGGAGGCAGAAGAACTTATGGAATACGACCCCGCTACCCCAAATGTAGAGGGGACTCCAGAAAGCCCCCAGTCAGGAAACGAAATGGATCTGTCATAAAAGGGCCCAAACGACAGATCCACCCCCGACCCGTCCCAACCAGGGACTGGCCGCATGGGTCCATACTATTCATACCAGTGACTTTGCTAAACCCCGAAAGAAAGATGCACATACGTGTACAAGCCCTCATTGACTCAGGCTGTTCAAGAGACATTATCGCCCCAGCCCTAGTCAATGGACTAGTATTGCCAATCCGAGAATTACAAAACCCAGTCATTTTCGAGCAAATGGATGGCACCAACATGAACCCCGTCACTACAGAAACAGTCCCAGTGGTGACGGGTATGGGCCAACACTGGGAAAAAAGGTCGTTTGTCATCAGTACAACAGCCAAATACCCGTTAATTCTGGGCAGCAAGTGGCTATGCGATCACAACCCCTACATAAATTGGGCAGAAGGAAGTATCACCTTCACCCACGCCAACTGTGAAAGCCATCGGTGGAACCAGAATTGGGGTAGTGATCCAACGCACACCGAAAAGGCTCTTCTCACCCAAGAAGAAATAAATCAAATACCCGAATGCTACTGGTCCTATTTGAAGGCTTTCTCCGAAGAAGAAGCGGATACTCTACCCCCGCACAGACGAACTGATTGCGCCGTTGAGATCTTACCAGGAGCCTCACTACCCAAAGGCCGACTCTATCCTATGAGTTTCCATGAACGGGAAGAACTCCGTAAATTCATTGACACCAATCTTCAGAGAGGGTTCATCCATCCAGCCAATAGTCCCCATGCAGCCCCGGTACTCTTCGTGAAGAAAAAAGACGGGGGACTCCGACTGTGCACGGACTTTAGGGGACTTAATGCTGTGTCGACCAACAACGCCTATCCTATCCCGCTCGTCCGGGACCTTCTCAACGTCGTGGCGCAAGGTAAGATCTTTACAAAATTAGATTTAAAAGATGCTTACTTCCACGTTCGTATCAAGGCGGGAGATGAATGGAAAACCACGTTTAATACACCCCTCAGACAATATGAATACTTAGTTATGCCTTTCGGATTGACGGGAGCCCCGTCTGTATTCATGTCCATGATAAATGAAGTACTACATGAATTTCTATATAAAGGAGTGGTGGTGTATCTTGATGATGTGTTAATCTACTCAGACTCAGAGGAGGACCACATTCAACTGGTTCAAAAAGTTCTGGCCACTCTAATGAGTAATAAATTGCCCATCAAGCTATCTAAATGTGAATTCCATAAAACTGAACTCACTTACCTGGGTTACTGTATATCCCAACAGGGTTTAAAAATGGATCCAACCAAAATACAAGCGATCCAAGAATGGCAAACTCCCACTACCCGTAAAGAACTGCAGTCTTTCTTGGGATTTGCCAACTTTTACAGGGAATTCATTGCAAATTTCGCACAGATCACGCTTCCCCTCACAGAACTGTTAAAAACCAAAGATAAAGGGGACCAAGCGAAAAAACCCTCTTCCAAATTGCTGTGGACCCCCGATTGCCAAACAGCCTTTGAATGCTTAAAAATGCAATTCGTAACAGAACCCATTCTCCGCCACCCCGATGAAAATTACCCCTTCATAGTGCAAGTCGACGCCAGCGATACTGCAATTGGAGGAGTATTATTGCAGAAGGGGGAGGACGGGACACTTCGACCTTGTGCATTCCTATCGAGAAAGTTTTCTGAGGCAGAAAGAAATTGGAATGTGTGGGAGAAGGAAGCCTTTGCAGTAAAAGCGGCCCTTACGAACTGGCGGCATTGGTTGGAGGGGGCACGCCACCCCTTCGAGGTTTGGACAGATCATAAAAACTTGGAGGCCCTCCGAAGTCCCCGCCGGTTAAATGCCAAGCAATTACGGTGGGCAGAATTTTTCTCCAAATTCAATTTCACTTTGAACTATCTCCCGGGCAAAACCAACTTTCTTGCAGACGCCCTATCGCGCATGCCCCAACATAAAAGTAAACGGGAGGAGACTATAGATACGGTCTTCTCACCTATGCAATTGGGAGGCGTGGTAACTACACGCAGCCGCACAATCCAACCCCTTCCGCACAGCCAAGAATGGAAATCGAAACTTAAGGCTGAGGTGGAAAAGGAGGGGGATAAGATGCCCAAATCCAAGTTGAAACAATCCCCGCAGGGGGATTGGTTATCGGGAAATAGATTTTATGTACCCGACAGTCTACGGAAGGAGGTCTTACAGCGGTGTCATGATGCCCCCACCGCAGGACACTATGGGTACTTGAAAACGCTACATCTAATACAGCGGCAGTTCTGGTGGCCGGGCATGCGCAAAGACATTTCCCAATACGTCGCCTCCTGCCCCATTTGCCTCAGCGCCAAAACCCGCAAGGGAAGACCTCCGGGTCTATTGCAACCCTTGGAAACGCCCAGCAAACCTTGGGAAACGATATCCATGGACTTCATCACTGATTTACCAGTATCCAAGGGACATAACTGTATTTTAGTAGTAGTGGATCTGTTTTCCAAGCAAGCCCATTTCATTCCATGTACCACTATACCCACCGCTCGAAAACTGGCAGATCTATTCTTAAAACACGTTGTAAAATTACATTCTTTTCCGTCCAAGGTAATTTCGGATCGCGGCGGACAATTCGTTGCCAACTTCTGGCGGGAGCTTTTACAGATGTTAAATATTGAACAAGGAATCAGTTCAAGCCACCACCCACAAACCAACGGACAATCGGAAAAAACTAATCAGATCTTAGAGCAATTCCTTCGTTGTTACATCAACTTCCAACAAGATAACTGGGTGGATCTCCTCCCTCTAGCAGAGTTTTCATACAACAACAGTGTACATGCCTCCACAGGAGAAGCCCCGTTCAAAGTTGTGTATGGGACCCACTTTAACCCTTTTCCGCTGGACACTCCCCCTTCCTTTTCCCCGACTTCGCCAGATGTGTCTTCATGGTGGGGGGAGGCAGCCCAACAATGGACTCTCATTAAAAAACACCTCGAGAAAGCCAAACAGGATTACAAAAAGTATGCCGATCGCCACCGTGCGGCCGAATGGGATTTGCAACCTGGAGATCATGTTTATATATCCACCAAAAATCTAAAACTAGCACAAGTCAGCCGCAAACTAGCCTTAAAGTTCCTTGGACCTTTTACAGTGCGCAAAGTAATCAACAAAGTGACCGTTGCTGTAAATTTACCCAAAAATCTGCGCCATGTTCATGATACATTCCATGTCAGCCTGTTGAAGAAGGCTCCAACAGATGATAAATGGCACGTCAAAGCTCCACCCATTCCCACGTTAATAGATGACCAAATACACTATGAAGTACAACAAATTCTGGACTCTAAAATCAAACGCAATCAGTTGTTTTACCTCATCAGATGGAAGGACTTTGACTCTGGGTTCGATGAGTGGGTGAATTCTGTACATGTTCATGCTCCTAGATTAACCAAAGCTTTTCATACTCGCTATCCATATAAACCTGGGGGGGATTTATTTTAAGGGGGGCAGAATGTCAGGTTCAGTGTGTATATGAGCTATGCTGTCTCCATTTTCTAATGCTTCTAGTGTTTAAGTGCTTTCCCCACAGGTGCACAAGTTCCCAAGCAGACTTCTCACCGAACAAGATTGTTTTGTCTAACAACGTTCCATTCAAGATTGGCCTTGACAGAGTCCAGCTTCCCAAGACTGAAAGATGTTGTTTTGAGAACTGTGGGGGGAGGCTGGTTCAGCTGGGAACTGTTACTTTGTACCTTATGCTTTGCCCTTCATTGGTAACAATGCTCTTGTACCATCCTGAATCCCTTATTCAGGACAGTGGACTATAATGGGTCATTTCTGCAGTAAAGTTTCCTTATTCAAACAATGGACTCTTGTTTTCTTGTAGAGGAGAACCTGTAGGAAGGACATTATTTAGCCACAGTCTGACACTCTGCATCTGTTCCTGAGGACTGGAAGGTAGCTAATGTTGTCCCCATCGTTAAAAAAGGTTCCAGGGGAGATCCGGGAAATTACAGGCCAGTCAGCCTGACGTCAATACCGGGTAAGTTGGTGGAAACTATTATCAAAAATAAAATTAGTGGGCACATTGATGACCAAAAGCTGATGAGGAAAACTCAGCATGGGTTCTGTAAGGGAAGATCTTGTCTCACCAATCTGTTAGAGTTCTTTGAGGGAGTGAACAAACAAGTGGACAAGGGAGACCCGATAGATATTGTTTATCTTGACTTCCAGAAAGCTTTTGACAAAGTTCCTCATCAAAGGCTCCTAAGTAAGCTCAGTAGCTATGGGATAAAGGGCCAAGTCCTCTTGTGGATCGAAAACTGGCTAATTAATAGGAAACAGAGAGTGAGTATAAACGGGCACTTCTCACAGTGGAGGGTGGTGAGCAGTGGGGTGCCACAGGGGTCGGTATTGGGTCCAATGCTTTTTAACTTGTTTATTAATGATTTGGAATTGGGATTAAGCAGTGAAGTGGCTAAATTTGCAGATGACACGAAATTGTTCAGGGTGGTGAAAGCCAGAGAGGATTGTGAGGCACTCCAAAGGGATCTGTCGAGGCTAGAAGAGTGGGCATCCATGTGGCAAATGAGGTTCAATGTAGCCAAGTGCAAAGTAATGCACATTGGAACCAAAAATCCAAAATATAAATACAAGTTGATGGGGTCTGAACTGGCGGAGACTGACCAAGAGAGAGATCTTGGAGTCATGATAGATAACTCACTAAAAACGTCAGCACAGTGTGCGACTGCCATAAAAAAAGCTAATGCTATGCTAGGGGTTATTAGGGAAGGGATTGAAAACAAATCAGCCGGTATCATAATGCCTCTGTATAAATCGATGGTGAGGCCTCATTTGGAGTACTGTGTACAGTTCTGGTCGCCACACCTTAAAAAAGATATCATAGCACTGAAAAAAGTACAGAGAAGAGCAACTAAAATGATTAAAGGGTTGGAACACTTTCCCTATGAGGAAAGATTGAGGCGCTTGGGGCTCTTTAGCCTGGAGAAAAGACGACTGAGGGGAGACATGATAGAGGTTTACAAGATAATGCACGGGTTAGAGAAGGTAGAGAAAGATGTGTTTTTCTCCCTTTCTCACAATACAAGAACTCGTGGGCACTCTATGAAATTATTGAGCAGTCGGGTTAGAACAGATAGAAGAAAATACTACTCTACACAAAGGGTGATAAACACATGGAATTCGTTGCCACAGGAGGTGGTGGCAGCTACAAGCATTGCCAGCTTCAAGAGGGGACTGGACAAATATATGGAGCAGAGGTCCATCAGTGGCTATTAGCCACAGGAGATAGATGGTATTCTCTTTGTGGTGCTCTGTTGTCTTGGTGCTGGAAGGAAGGCAGTGGGAGGGCTTCTGGTGTCCTGGCCTCACTGACAGTCCTTTAGATGGCACTGGATTTCTAGCCACTGTGTGTGACAGAATGTTGGACTGGATGGGCCACTGGCCTGATCCAACATGGCTTTGCTTATGTTCTTATGTTTAATTTCTCTGGCAAAGCACTCTTACAGGTGTATCTACCACACCAACACCAAACTGAGATGAAATAGTCAGGGATTGTTACCTTCGTCCAAGGAATCCTCCTTCCATAATCTAGAGCTTTGCCTGCAGAAGATCCCAGGTTCAGTCCACAGCATCTCACATTAAAATGATCTGTACCTGGGGATGTGAAGGTCTTTACCAGAGGACCTGGATAGCTGCTGCCTAACAATGTCTCTTAGACAATACACACCTTGATAGATCATATTTCATGTGTTCATCTTATCAAAGGTCATAAATTTAACTGTTTAGTTAAAAGATCCAACACTGGTTCACCTATGGGAGGGGGGCAGGGGGGATTGTAAAGCTTCATTCTGAGCCAAAGAACTTTTGGGGAAAATTGCAAATGCCTTGAAATAGTAGTTTTTATTAACTTTGTAGATTTCCATCAAATCTATATCAGTGGTGTAGAGTTCCTTCAACCAGGCAGTCTATTTTAAACAATTAGTATTCTCTTGCTGCGTATTGTTCCATATTTCATTTTCAGAACTATTAACAAAAAAGAACCCAGTTCAGTACTCAGAAGAACATCGTCATTATTTTTGTTCAAGTAGAAAATTAATTCCCATGCCCCAAATGTAGTCTTCTCTTCAGAGCAAAATCATGGACTGATTTATATGATATTACTGTAGCATTTTATTCACTACAATTAGATGTGATGAAAAGCCAGAAGGACTTTGGATACATTGGTGTGTGTTTATGTGTGTGTGTGGGGGGGGGGGGCGTAATTTGTCTGTAGATCAGCCAACCAGGTGAGTAGCAATAAAGAGAGAGAGAGAGAGAGAGAGAGAGAAATTGCCCATCTGGTGCCCATGTAGCTAGCATTCTCTGTACATTTCTTATTAGATAAGTTGGAATCACCTACAGGTGGCATACTCAGTTGCCAACAAGAATACCAGCATCATTCAGGAAAGATAATGATCAGCTTTTGGGCAATTAGAGATTTTAGTTACTAGGAGATTTTTCAGAGTTATCAGTGCGCACCTGTTCACCACAGCTTACCTCCAACTTGAGGTTTGTTTGTTATTCAGCTGTTATTATCACCCATTTAAAGATACCGAAAACTCTTTGGAAAGGAACCAATTTCACCTTTCTTAACAATTTAATACAAAGAATTACATATTGTTTAGCTGCAAAGGTGTTTTATAGAACTTGATCAAATTTACAAATCTGGATTTTGGATGTTTTGTTTTAAAAAAGGAATTATTATGCCGCAACTCTACCAAGTGTTATTTCTTTATGAGAATTTCATGATATACCTTGCAACAGAGACAGATGATGATTTTAAAGCAGACTAACAATTGACAATTAATCCCATAATGGCTCCCTGCAAGGATTTTGTTTTACTATCTCTGTGCAGCAGTTTAAAGTAATCACTGTAGCTAAAGATTAACATTAATAATAATCCCTTTAAATGGAATGTACATGAAAACACCACTGTCTGCCATACATACATACATACATACATACATGTATGTATCCTTTTTACTTCTGTCTTGTTGAGGTGACAAAATATAAGTAAACAAACTAGTCAAACTAGTCAAAGGACTTTTTACTTACAATTGAAATGGGCCTCAACGTTATCTGAAGGAGTATTGTCAGATAGCAATCTAGAATTACTAGAGAGAGCAGTGGGATGTGTCTAATTGTGTATAAAACCATGGAGGGAAATTAATGCTCTACAGAGACTATAATCTTTTGCTCTGAAGTTGTCCCATTGATTTGAATGAGACAGCAGTACAGAAAAGTAGGTTGACAATTACTACACAAGTCAATCTATAAACTCCCATGAATTTGAATAAGTTTGGGCATTCATCACACACTTTTATTGACTAAGACTCTACTTCTTATCTGCATTGAAAGAGTTGCTCAGTGCCATAATTATTGTCTGTCCTAAACAATATGGACCTACTCTGTGCCTTCCCTCCTGGACACATGCCCCATTTAGTCCTACATGATCTATTACAATTGTGATTTTCAGATGTACTTCCACACTGTGAAATCAAACTACACAATATTCTGGCTAATCAACACAACTATGAGCTGTTAGGACCAGTAATTTAGAAATACAATAACTAGGAAGCCTCAATGTAAGGCAGCCATAATCAATTTGTGTCCAAGATGACCAACAGTCATAGATAGCTGCCTGCCAAAGATATGGTAACTTTCAATTTTTGCTATCTCAGACAAGCAGGGAATACAGGACATTAACCGTGTCCTTAGCTTGGCACAAATATTGCAGGACTCATGTAAGATTATTAGCCAGTTGTGTATCTTGGCTGCCTTCCTTAATTTCAGTAGATTAATAGATTTAGATAAGCTACTGAAAGCAGGACAAGCCTTAGGCAGAATTTTTTGTAAGGAGGACTAAGTTTCCAAAGATGAAATGTGACAGCAGGAACTGGGAAGAAGGGAATGAAAGAAAACAGGCAAAGGGGTGAGGGGAGTACATTGGTGTCAGAACTGAATGACAGCACTAGGAAGATGTGTGGTAGCACCCTTAGAGACAGACAGTTGTGTGAAATGGAGAGAAGATGGGAATCTAACTAAAGGTGAGGCTAATATAAAATCGGGATGTTGATTTGTAAGGCTGAGCTGGTCGCCATTTGATGGGATCAGACAGGACGAGTGAGGGTGAAATACGATGTGCAAGAGTTCCATAGTCTGAGATGAAGGAAGACACTATTTTAGTCTGTAACTTTGCCAACCATTGTGCGCAATTGTGCTCACAATTGCCACCTTAGTATTCAGACCACTGGTCCTGGGCAGTCTTTATCAATCCTCATGACAAATATCTTGTGATTAACTTTACCTCTCTCCACACTCTATGTAAATCCATTTAGATCAATTAGTCTACATCCTATTCTGTCCCCTTTCCACTTCCATATAGAAGAAAAGAAAGAATGGGAGGTGATCTACCAAAGATGGGTTTTGTGATAGCTTTTGCTAACATAAAGGAACAGCAGTAATATCTTTCAAGACAATAATGGCATAAAGGTTTTTACAACTTTAAAAAAGCTTAGATTTTTGCACCAGAGGAAGCCCTAATTCATAGTGAATTTTGAAGGAGATGCTAAGGCAGCACTTCAGGACCCAATTTAGAGTGAGCAATAACCATTTAAGCCCAATGGTGTGTGACTACTTCAAAAGACTCCCTAATGACCATAGGGAATCTTTAAGCAAAGGAGCTAATGGGAAAATACTCATTCTATTTCAACACAACTTTGGTGTTAGTCCACCGTTTTGCTTGCACAACAGATTTTGTTGGTTCAGTACAATATGTTTACAAGAAAGTCAAGCTTGCACAGAAGTTAGATTGTTGTTCACTGTTCCTTTACACAGGGTCACCCAAATGTGAAAGAGGTAAGGGCAGCCTGCTTCCATATTGATCCCCATCACCTAAAGAGACTTGCTTAGAAGGCTTTACAAGCAATAAGACTTTTTTGGTAGTGGCATCTAGCAGTGAAAGTATTTCCCAGGGGGACCTATCTGGTCTGCTCCAAATTTCCCATCAGATGGCCAAAATTATTGCTGTATTGGGTTGTTAAGTAGATACAATGCTATTTTATTATGTTGACTTGTCAACAGCAATATGAATTCTGACTAGAGATGGACATGAACTGGGGAAATGGCGGTTTGTGGTGGTTCATGGTTCATCATGTTTCACGAACCACCACAAAATTGCCTGGTTCGCGAACCACTTCGTTTGGTTTGTCAGTTCATATAATGGCCACCTCAAAGGCTGTAGAAAGGCCCCCTTGAGAATCAGACATCCCAAACTCACAGAAAGTCTTCAGTAGTCTCTCCTCCAGTCACCCTCCAAGTTTGTCAAAGATTGGATTTCGGATGTCTGAGATATAGACCCCCAAAAGTGGGTGCCCACAGGAAAGTTCCATTAGATATAATGGGAGCCACGAATGCCAATGCATTGGCTCCATTGAAATACATTGCAGCACCAAAAAGCTGCAATGAAAATTTAGGATGGAGTTAGAGAATCTTGTCGAAGGCTTTCACGGCCGGAGAACGATGGTTGTTGTGGGTTTTCCGGGCTGTATTGCCGTGGTCTTGGCATTGTAGTTCCTGACGTTTCGCCAGCAGCTGTGGCTGGCATCTTCAGAGGTGTAGCACCAAAAGACAGAGATCTCTCAGTGTCACAGTGTGGAAAAGATGTAGGTCATTTGTATCTACTCAGGAGGGGTGGGGTTGAGCTGAGTCATCCTGTAAGAGTTTCCCAGGGTGTGGAATGCTAATGGCGGGAAACCCTGGGAAACTCTAAACTAAACTACTTTGAAAATGCAAACAAGCCTACAAGATGGTTAGCTTACAAGCTAAGGAAAGAAAATACCAAAAGACAAATAATGTCACTGAATTATGAAAAAGGAGAGGAGAAAGTTCTTCAGGAAGAAATAAAGAGGGTGGTTGAATCCTACTATAAGAAGCTCTATGGGGAAATGACTGTCCAACCAGAACAACAAGATGTCTATTTGAAAAAAATGAGATTAAAGAAATTCACTGAGGAACAGAGGGAAATTCTAAATGACCCAATCACTATGAATGAAATAATGCAGGCCTTTAAAAAGCAAAATAAGGGGAAATCTCCAGGCCCAGATGGCATACCAGCTGAATATTATCAATGTTTTGAAGAAACCTTAATTCCTCCCTTTAAGAAACTGATGGAAGAAATATGGGTTACAGAATCCATTCCAGAAACATGGAAAGAAGCTACAATATCCTTAATACCAAAGGATGGAACAGATTTGAAGAAAATCAAAAACTATAGACCAATCTCCCTGCTGAATGTAGATTATAAAGTCTTTGCAACTATATTATCAAGGAGAATGAGGAAACTAATGGACCAGATGATCCACCAAGATCAGGCTGGCTTTTTAACGGGATGACAGACTAGCCATAATATAAGAAAAATACTAAACATTTTGGAGTATTACGAAGCCCATCCAGAAAAACAAATGGCTCTAATGTTCCTTGATGCAGAGAAGGCATTTGACAATCTCAATTGGCAATTTATGTTTAAACAACTAGATGAGATGCAGTGTGGAGAAAACTTTCTTAGAATAATACGAGGAATTTATTTTAAACAAAGGACTAGAATCTCAATTAATGGCCAACTAACATAACCAATAGAAATTGAAAAAGGAACAAGACAAGGTTGTCCATTATCTCCTCTCTTGTTTATACTGACACTGGAACCACTTATGGACAATATCCGAAACTCAGATGAGATCAGAAGAGCCAAAATTAAGAAGCAAGAATACAAAGTGCAAGCATTCGCAGATGACTTAGTTTTTATATTAGAAGACCCTTTAATGTCAATACAGAAGATCTTGCAGGAAATCAAAGAATATGGAGCTTTGGCAGGATTAAAAATAAATATTCAAAAGACCAAGTTGATTACTAAAAATATCCAAAAACGACAGATGGAAGAATTAACTCAAAAATTGCAACTAGTAATTGAAAAGAAGATAAAATATTTAGGAATTTGGATGACTAACAGATGTAGCTCCTTATATGAAGACAATTATGGGATACTGATAAAAACAATTTAAAAAAGATCTGGAAAGATGGAAAGATCTTCAGCTATCATTGATGGGAAGAATAGCAGCGATAAAAATGAATGTTCTTCCAAGAGTTCTATTTCTGTTTCAAAATATTCCATTAGGAATACACCAAGTATTCTTTCAAGACCTTAACCGGGCTGTACAATCTTTTATCTGGCAGAACAAAAAAACATGAATTAAGCTGAAAGCCCTACAAGATACTAAGGAAAAAGCAGGCTTTGACCTACCAGATTGGCTCCTATATTATAAGGCTTGTGTGCTGGCCTGGCTGAGAGAGTGGATTACTTTGAAAAATGAAAGACTTTTAAACTTGGAAGGATATGACCTATAGATGGGCTGGCATGCGTTTCTCTGGTATAAAAAATGGGGAAATCATAAATATTTTTAAAAGCACTGGATAAGGAAAGCACTAGTAAAGGTCTGGGAAAGAATAAGATCTACTTTTTATGAGAAAATTCCTTTGTGGGTTTCCCCAATTGAAGCTTTTACACATCCTTCATTGAAAAAAGAGGGAAAAACTCCTACCTATAAGATCTTACTGAAACCAGCTGGGCTATTAAAAAATCCAAAATAAATGGCAGAGCTAGACATTGAGCTGGGATGGTGGGGCCAGGCACAACTGGAATCTAGATATAAAAAAACCAAAACAGTGGGTTTTTCCGAAAAGGATGAAAATATTGATGTGATACTATGTGGTACCAATGTTAAAATGATAAAAAATATATGCTATACTTATAGAGGCAAAATTACAGGGGGGGGGGGTCGAAGATACTATGATAAATGGGCCGAGAATGTGGGACATACAATAGACTTAGAGCAATGGTCACAAATGTGGAAAAGTAATTTAAAGATGACAAAATCAGCCTCATTGAAGGAAAATGTATATAAAATGTTTTATAGGTGGCACTTAACCCCAATTAGGTTAGCTAAATCCCACTTAAATATGTCAAATAATTGCTGGAAGTGTGAGAAGATACCAGGATCTTACTCTTATATGTGGCGGACATGCAAAAAAGCAGTGGAGTTCTGGAAAATGGTACATACAATGTTACACCAGATACTCATGACTCCACTACCTTTGAAACCAGAACTTTTTTTATTAAACCACATATCGGTCTCGGTCAATAAAGAGCAAAAGCATTTGACATTGAATATAATTACAACAGCTAGGGTTGCATATGCGAGACTTTGGAAAATGACAACTATCCCAACACAAGAAAACCTGGTCGAAAAAATACTTGAGACGGCTGAAATGGACAAATTGTCGAGTTTATTGAAAGAATTGGACATTACAACCTATAATGACATTTGGGAGCCTTTTTACAAATGGATACAAGGTAAGTTTGGAGAAATTTAATTTTCAACTAAGATGTGGTCCTTTATAGACATTATAGAAGATAAATGGAAAAATTTGCAAATAGAGAGCTGATTACCAGAATACTAAGACATGTATTAGAGTGAATGGTGCAATGTAATAGATATGCAATTTCTTTTTTTTTGTTCTTTCTTCTCTTTCTATCCCCCCTCCTTTTACTTTTTATTCTCTATCTTCTATTTAAAAAATAAAATTTTATATATAATCAGAGTCCTAATTAAATTCATGCAGTTATACAGTAGGTATAGCCAGATAACAGCCACAGGAGTCAAATCCAAACCACAAGTTCTTTTCAGTCAATAAAGGTGCGGTATTTGTCTGTGCAAACTGTTTTTGAAGAACTCCACTCACCAAGGGCATTCAAAAGCTTCCAATTAACAGCCACACCTATGCTCTTCAGACTGTAGGCCTCGTCTGTTTCGCACCACAGTGTTTTTTCAAGAGCAAAAAATTGTGCAACAAACAATCCATTCAGATACAATTTACAAAGAGCCCAGTTGGCTTATTCCATACAGCATTTCATTCTGACTGCATCGTGCAGCACAGGACAGTCAGAACTGCCTATCACACTTTGGAGGGCTGACATTGGTGTTCCCAGGGCTGCAGAAGGTCTGCAGAAGTCCAAACTAGGGGTGTGCAATCAGGCCTGATTCGGCTTGTTTTGGCATCGCTGAAACTTTTTCAGCTTGCCGAATCAGTTTCAGCAATACCGAATCGGAGATTTCCGAACCGATTTGGGTCGATTCGGGTCGATTCTGAAATCATTTTGCTAGCCATTTGTATTTGCTAGCCATTTGCATTCGCTTCCGGCTTTCCAGGAGCTGGGGGGGGGCATTTTCTTTCCGAATCAAACCAATCTTGGTGAGAACCTTCTCCTAATGCTCCTCTAACTACTCCCTAAGTTTCAGAAAGATTGGACTTTGGGGGGCCATGTTATGCCCCCCCAAAGAAGGTGTCCCCATCCTCCTACACTCTCCATTATTCTCTATGGGGAAAAACAAGTCATCTTTCTAGGTGGCTTGGGGTGGCATTTTGCAAGCAAAATGCACCCAACTTTCAGGGGACCTGCTTCCACCCGTCCTCCCACCCTCCTCCAAGTTTCAGGGAGATAGCACTTTGAGGGCCATTTTATGGCCTCCCAAAGATGGTGCCCCTATCCTCCTCCATTCCACTATTCCCTATTGGGGGGGGGAAGAGGCTTGTCTGGCTAGGGGTGGCATTTTGCATGCAAAATGCCCCCAACCTTCAGGGGACCACCCTCCACCAAGGCTCAAGCAGATCCAACTTTGGGGGGGCATTTTATGGGCTCCCAAAGAAGCTGCTCTTACCCCCCTCCTACTCCATTATTTCCTATGAGGAAAAAAGAGAGTCTTGTCTGGCTAGGGGTGGTATTTTGCATGCAAAATGCCCCCAACCTTCAGGGGACCTGCTCCCACCTGTCCCCCCTCCCTTCACCAAGGCTCAAGCTGATCCCACTTTGGGGGGCATTTTATGGCCCCCCAAAGAAGCTGCTCTTACCCCCCTCCTACTCCATTATTTCCTATGGGGGAAAAAAGAGTCTCGTCTGGCTAGGGGTGGTATTTTGCATGCAAAATGCCCCTAACCTTCAGGGGACCTGCTCCCACCTGTCCTCCCACCTTCCACCAAGGCTCAAGCAGATCCTACTTTGGGGGGCCATTTTATGCCCCCCCCAAATGTGGTTCACCTGCCATACCACTTTGTCTTTCTACTGTGAGGAAGACTTCCACACAGCAGAAACACATGGGATTGGGGTTGCAAATGGCCACAGCCACAGCCACAGTCCACCTGCACACAAATTGCCAAAGATTGCATATCTCCTCCCCAAAACCTAACCTCCCCTGTGGCCAGCCACTCTCTCTCTATTGATTCCTGTTATGGGAAAATCCAGACTCCCACAGCAGGAACCCACGGAATGTGGCATCTATGGCCACAGGCACAGTCCCCTTTTAAATCCACCCCCACAGCCCCACACAGACCCAAAGTCACCCTCCCCAACATTCCCACACTGGCCACTACCCCAAGAGCAGGCTGGCTAGCTGTCCCCCATTGTTCCCTATGATGGGAACTTTTAAACTCTCTTTCCCAGGGCAATTATGCACAGCCCAGGGGTGTACACTCCTGAGTGCGAGCTCGTCCCTGTGAAAGCACAACTGAACCACAGACACCCTCCCCCAAATTTCCCTACCACCTACAGAGATGGCTGGCCAGCCAGCCCCATTGTTCCCTATGATGGGAACTTACTTCACACCAAAGAAGAAAACACAAACACACACTGAATAAAGTTTTTTAAAAAATATTTTCTAACTTTCAAAGTACAATTAGCCAAAGTATTGTGACACATTACACCAGCAGTCTCTCCCACAAAAAAATTACACAACTCACTTCACGTCAGAGAATCACAAAAACACAATTGGTGTCAAAAACTCTTTATTTCTTTAACTGCTTTAGGTTACACAGGGGAGCAGGTCCCCTGAATGTTGAAAGCATTTTGCATGCAAAATGCCACCCCTAGCCAGACAAGCCTCTTTTCCCCCCATAGGGAATAGTGGAGTGGAAGAGGATAGGGCACCTTTTTGGGAGGCCATAAAATGGCCCTGCAAAGTGCTATCTCCCTGAAACTTGGGGGAGGGTGGGAGGACAGATGGGAGCAGGTCCCCTGAAAGTTGGGTGCATTTTGCTTGCAAAATGCCACCCCAAGCCACCTAGAAAGATGACTTGTTTTTCCCCATAGAGAATAATGGAGAGTGTAGGAGGATAGGGACACCTTCTTTGGGGGGCATAACAAGGCCCCCCCAATGTCCAATCTTTCTGAATCTTGGGGAGTAGTTAGAGGTGAGTTAGTAGAAGGTCTCCACCAAGGTTGGTTTGATTCGGAAAGAAAATGCCCCTCCAGGCTCCCGGAAAGCTGGGAGCAAGTTCCCCATTGAAAATAATGGCCAAACCTTTCCAAATCAAACCCGAATCAGTTTACTGATTTGGGTTTCCCTTTACTCCGAATCAGGAATACCGAATCAAGCTGGCCCTGCACACCCCTAGTCCAAACACCCCACCCCCATTGCCTAGGGAATAGATTGATTGGCTACAACCTGTCTCTAGTGATAAACCAAAATGTGAAACAAACGAACCCCCCTAAAAATCGTGTTGAGCTTTGGTTCATATTTCGGTTTGTGCCCATCCTAAATTCTGATATTTCTAGTTAAAATTTATACTTGAAAAATAACTTATTCGTATTTTTTAAGATAAATTTAGGTCTCTGGATTGATATTTGAGATTCCTAGGATACTGCTATCTGGCATCCAGATAGAACCCGGAGGGTGGAAGATAGGAATGTGAAAGAGGCCAATCAACAGAAGCACGTGCTATGATCAAGCACAGAAAATGTTTTTCTGTTCGGGGGGGGGGGGTAATGCTACCTCCATTTCTTTTAATTTTTCAGATTTTTCTGTAAATTCAGAAGATCCCCTAAGTTTGTTGAACAATCTCCCTTCTCTGTAAATGTCCCTGACCTACAAATTTAAATATCTGCAGATGGCACCACATGTGTCTATTAGAATATACAAATGGGAACCTACTAGGACTTGTGGGCATCTAATTTTCTCCTCCCCCACCATATTCTCTTTTAGGGGTGTGCAGGGATGCAAAGATTTGGTTTTCCCACTTCAGAATTCCTCTCCCCTCTGCAGGCCAGCAGAAGCATGGAAACAGCTCTTTAAACTTCAGCTGACCCATGGAGGGATCCCCCCATGGGCCAGCTGAAGTGTGGAGAGTGCTTATATCTGCATATAAACACCTGCTGGTGGTCCCTGGCCCCAGGGAAGCTCAACTGTCCTCAAGCAGGGCCAGGGAATTTTTGTCCTGGCTCCAACCTGTTGGAACTCTCTGTCAGAAGACACTCGGGCCCACCAAGATCTTTTATCTTTTTGGCGGGCCTGTAAGAAAGAGATGTTCCACCAGGCATATGGTTGAGGCCAGCACTGGATCCTTCTAATCAGCCTCCCTGCCGGTCTCCTACCAGTGAGGAGACCATATGATACATATATATGTGTGTATTTTAACCTGTTTATTTAAGTTGTTTTATGTTTTTTTAATTGTATATACTGTGAAAATAATTTTAAACTTGGTTGTAATCCATCCTGAGCCTGCTGATGTGGGGAGGGCGGAATATAAATTGAATATGAATGAATGAACGAATGACTTCCGGTTTGGATCTATGGTGGTCTGATGTAGCCTAGGGAGCTGGGCTATCCAAGCTGTTGTTTTTAGATTAGCAAGGTGCTCCGATCACCTGCAGCCACACACCTTCAGGGAGAAGGTTGGCAGGAACATTCTATGACCCCGAGAGAGAGAGAGAGAGATCTCAGCAGAGGGGGGGTTCTGGATCAAGGACTCTCCCCCCGCCTTGAGGTCCCCTTGAAGAAGGGCAAGCTTCTAACTCTGCAGCAGCTTCGGAGTCATTGGATTGGCATAAGACCGTCATAACCAAGCTTTGGTGACAGATCTGATTGGAATTGATCGGAGGAAACAGTGATTATAACCCGAAAGAGGACCGAAGTAGGTAAAGATTGTTATCTCATTTACCAGTGAGATCAGAGACAAAAGACCAAAGTTAAATATGAGGATAAAGAACTGAGTAAAAGAGAAAGAGACAAAGAAGCTATTCTGATGAGAAAAGTTTTAATTGAGCAAGATTTAAAGCCCAAACGGAAAGAAAAATAACTTTTGTTTACATACCTATGGTTTGGGGGAAAGCGTCATGAAAGGGAGGGAGCGTGAAAAGTACGGGAAAGGATATCGCGAAAGGACGGCGGGCTAGAAGAACAGGGAACTGTGCCGAGAGTGGTAGAAGAGGAAGACGGAAGTGAAGGACTGAGAAACTGCGGAAGCAAAACAATGGGAAGTATCGCGAGACGAACGAGAGGAGCAGCATATAGAGGAAGCAGAAGCATGCCATTTTGAGTAAGCGAAAGGCTGGCAACGCAACCATAGAGAAAAGACGCCCAACATATTGGAGCAGCAGATAGAGGAAGCAGAAGCATGACATTTTGAGTAAGCGAAAGGATGGCAACGCGGCCATAGAGGAAAGACGCCCGACATTTTGGAGGAGACGTAGAATGAACTTTTAAGTGAGAGCAAACAAGTTAATACAACAAAAAGCACGAACTTTAGAGATACAAAACGGAGAAAACGGAGCTCAGGAAAAGAGCGGATACTTGGGGAGGTTTAGGTATGTCGAAAAAAGTGGATAAAGAGTGGCAGGGTAACATCGAAACTGCCATTGAAAAACTGCCATTAGAAAAAAACTGCCATTAGGAAAAAAAGTCACAGAGGGAAATAAGGAGTTGAGTCAGACAATACAGAAATCACAGCAAGCTTTATTAAAAGACATCAAGGATTCAATAAAGACAGAAGTGGCAGAGTTGGTCAAGAATATAGATGAGATTAAAAATGAGCTCCAAACAACAAATAAAAAGGTGCAAGATATAGAAAATAAAACAGAAGATTTGGCTTCCAATTTAATGGCCGAGAATCTAGTATTAAATGAGAGGATGGCAATGATGGAGTGCAAGATAACAGAAAGACAGCTGAGATTTAGAGGCGTGCCAGAATCTACAATGCAGTCAGTACAAGAACAAATAACAGAAGTATTAGCAGAATATCTAAACAAACAACCAGAGGAGATAGCAGCAAATTTGGATCTAGTGTATAGAGTTAATTCAAGCTATGCACAACAGAAGAATTTGCCAAGAGATATTATTGTACAATTAATAACTAAAAGGATGAAGGAAGAAATTATCAAGAAACACTTCGAAAATCCCTTATCACTGGATGGAAGCAGAGTGAGAATTATGAAAGAATTGCCAAGGAGAATTCTACAGGAGAGAAAGAAATGCCGTGAATTGACCCAAAAGCTGAAAGAGATGAATATAAGATATAGATGGGAACTACCAGAAGGACTGAGTTTTAAATTTCATACTTTGAGGATTGTCATCAAATCAAGACATGACATGGAGGTGTTTTTGTCAGAGAACGAGAAAGACTTACCTAGAACAAGCAGAAAATAAAATATGGAGTACAAGTTAATATCATGGAATGTGAATGGATTAAATTCGCCACAAAAACGTAAGGCTATATTCCATTGGCTGGGGAAACAAAATTGTAATATAATTTGCGTACAGGAGACACATATTAAAGATCAAGATATTAAATATTTGAAAAATACTTGGGAAAAGAGTTTATAGCAGCGGCCAAACAAAAGAAAAGAGGAGTTGTAATATATATCAAGGAAGAATTGCAACCCAAGTTAATAAGTAAAGATGTTAATGGGAGATATTTGGCTGTGGAATTTAACTTAAATGCAAAAAAAACATTAATGTTGGGGATATATGCACCTAATGGTTCTAAAGAAGAATTTTATAAAGAAATATCAGCAGAATTAGACCAATGTACATATGAACAAATTGTAATGCCTGGAGACTTTAATGGTGTGGTGGATCTGCAATTAGACAAGAAAACAAGTCTAGCCAAAGAGAAATTAGGAAAGTTACCAAAATCCTTTTTTGAGTTGATAAAACAGGAAAAAATAGAAGATATAGGGAGGAAGTGCAACTCAAAAACCAGAGATTACACCTTTTTTTCAGCAAGGCATCAATCTTTGTCAAGAACTGACATGATTTGGACAACTAAAGAACTAGCTGTTTGGACTAAGAATACTGAGATTATGCCTAGGATAAGTTCAGACCATAATCCTATATTATGGAAAGCTGTAACGGGACATAAAAATCAAGAAAATGGAGGTTAAATGAAGACGTATTGTCGAAGGCTTTCACGGCCGGAGAACGATGGTTGTTGTGGGTTTTCCGGGCTGTATTGCCGTGGTCTTGCCATTGTAGTTCCTGACGTTTCGCCAGCAGCTGTGGCTGGCATCTTCAGAGGTGTAGCACCAAAAGACAGAGATCTCTCAGTGTCACAGTGTGGAAAAGATGTAGGTCATTTGTATCTACTCAGGAGGGGTGGGGTTGAGCTGAGTCATCCTGTAAGAGTTTCCCTGGGTGTGGAATGCTAATGGCGGGAGGCTTCACTGTATCCTGAGGAGGTTCTTTTGCATATGGATTGGTGCTTGATGTGCTAATCTTCTCTGCAGGGCTATTGTCAGGGATAGAGTGTTTTGTTAGCCTGGTGTTTTTCAGAACTGGAAACCATGCTCTGTTATAGCAAACTTCTACATGGAACATTTTGAAAAAACAGCTCTAGAATCAGCACCCCACAAACCTAGTGTATGGTTCCGGTTTGTGGATGATACATTTATCATTTGGAGCCATGGGGAGGAAGAATTGATGGGGTTTTTGAATCATCTCAACAACATCCACCTGAACATACAATTCACAATGGAGAAAGAAATCGAGGGAAAACTCCCATTCCTGGATACCTTGGTCATCCGCAAAGCAAACTTTCAGTTAGGTCACAAGGTCTACAGGAAACCAACTCACACTGATCGGTACTTACACAAAAACTCCAATCACCACCCCCCGACAGAAAAGAGGCATAATGAAAACATTAGTGGATCGTGCAAGACGGATATGTGAGCCGCACTTTCTCAATGAGGAAATTAATCATCTAAACCACGCACTTCAGGCAAATGGCTACTCCAGAAATGAAATCCGAAGAGCAATCAAACCCAGGATGAATCAAACAACCAAGGAAAAACAGTCTCCTACAGGAAAAGTGTTTTTGCCATATATCAAAGGAATTACTGATCAGATGGGAAAGCTTATGAAAAAGCATAACCTTCAAGCAGTATTCAGACCCACCCGAAAAATACAACAGATGCTACGATCAGCAAAAGACAGTAGAGACCCCCTCACCTCTGCAGGAGTATACCGTATACCCTGCAGCTGTGGACAAGTTTACATCGGGACCACAAAGCGTAGCATCCAGACAAGAATAAAAGAACATGAAAGACACTGCAGACTTGGACCACCTGAAAAATCAGCAGTGGCTAACGCAAACAGGGCACAGTATCTTATTCCAGGACACCAAAATACTGGACAACACTTCCAACTACTTTGTCAGACTGCACAGGGAAGCCATTGAAATTCACAAGCATAAGCAAAACTTCAACAGGAAAGAAGAAACCTTAAGAATGAACAGAGCATGGTTTCCAGTTCTGAAAAACACCAGGCTAACAAAACATTCTATCCCCGACAATAGCCCTGCAGAGAAGATTAGCACATCAAGTACCAATCCATATGCAAAAGAACTTCCTCAGGATACAGTGAAGCCTCCCGCCATTAGCAATCCACACCCTGGGAAACTCTCACAGGATGACTCAGCTCAACCCCACCCCTCCTGAGTAGATATAAATGACCTACATCTTTTCCACACTGTGACACTGAGAGATCTCTGTCTTTTGGTGCTACACCTCTGAAGATGCCAGCCACAGCTGCTGGCGAAACATCAGGAACTACAATGCCAAGACCACGGCAATACAGCCCGGAAAACCCACAACAACCATTAAATGAAGACCTCCTCCAAAACCAGGAAAATGTAGAACATCTACAAAAAGAAACAAAGTATTTCATTCAGTACAACATGGATCAAGAAGTTCCAATCCAGAAGGTATGGGACGCATATAAAGCAGTTATAAGGGGTATACTGATTGACTTAAATACCAGAGACAGGAAAAATAAAGAAAAAATTACGAGAAATACAAGAAAAAATATCTAAAAAAGAGGAACAATTGAAGGAAAGACCAGGTAAAAAAACAATACAACAAGAAATAAAAATTTTACAGGAACAGATAAAGGCTTTTGAAAATAAATAATTAGAGTGGAAATTGAAGATATTATGGCAAAAATCGTTCGAAGGAGCAAATAAACCTGGAAAATATTTAGCCTGGCAATTGAAAAAAAAGAGAGATGAGAAAATAATTAGTAAAATTGTAGAGGAGGGGAAAGAACTGAGAGAACAACAATTAATTGAGCGAGCTTTCTACAAATATTATGCAAAATTATATCAGAGAAAATCTATTGATGTAAAGGTAATTGACAATTACATGCAAAATATAAAGTTACCAACTGTTTCAAATAAAGTAAGAGAGAAGCTAAATGCATTAATAACAGAGGAGGAAATTACTAAAGCCATAGAAGCAACGAAGATAGGGAAGGCACCAGGTCCAGATGGAATATCCGCTAAATTTTATAAAGTAATGAAGAAAGACCTGGTGCTAACCCTACAAAAGGTGATGAATGGTATATTGAAAGGAGGATTTCCAGACACATGGAATGAAGTGAATATTTCATAGCAAAAGAAACACAGGATTTAACAGATGTGAAGAATTATAGACCAATTACTTTAATAAACAATGACCATAAAATTTTTGCTAAAATACTAGCAGAAAGACTTAAAAATTGGTTAATAGATTTTGTGGCAGAAGAGCAGGCAGGATTTCTGTCTAATAGATAAATAAAAGACAACTTAGGAGTGGTTATAAATGTGATAGAGTATTATGATAAACATCCAGAAAAAGAGGTTGGGTTCTTCTTTGCGGATGCAGAGAAGGCCTTTGACAACTTAAATTGGGACTTCATGTTTGCAACGATGGAAAAGATGGACTTGGGCAAAGAGTATATAGGGGCAGTGAAAACAATTTATAAAGACCAAAGAGCAGCAATATGTGTCAAAAACGACTTAACAAAGAAATTTGAGATAAGAAAAGGAACAAGACAAGGATGTCCACTCTCACCACTGCTATTTGTTATGGTCTTGGAAATACTATTAAGGCAAATAAGAGAAGACGAAGGTATCAGGGGAGTGAAAATCAAAGGTTTTTCTTACAAATTAAGGGCATTTGCAGATGATGTAATGTTTATAATAGAGGACCCAGTTCAAACTATGCCAAAATTGTTAAATAAGATAAGGGAGTTTGGAGATTTGGCAGGTTTCTATATAAACAAAGTTAATTTATCCATTTCTGCAGTTTCCTTTACTTTCACTATTAACTCTTCTTGCTGTGGAATTCTTTGTTGTTTCCAGTAAGTCGCTAATAAAATTCTAGCCGCCATTACTATATGAATTATCAAGGGTTTTTGCTCCTTGCTCATATCCGGCATACGGTTTAGTAAAAAAGTTTCTGGTTTGAGAGGAATTGATATCTGCAAAATAGTTTGTATTAGTTTATGTACCATTGTCCAATATCTATGCACCTCTTTACAGGACCACCACATATGAAAGAACGTCCCTGTACATTTCTTACATTTCCAACACTTGTTTGACATATTTTTAAATATTTTAGCTAATCTATCTGGTGTTAGATACCATCTGTGGAACATCTTATATAAGTTGTCTTTAAACGTAGCAGATTTAGTTATTTTAATATTTGCTTTCCATATTTTATTCCACTGTGCCGGGTCAATATTATTACCTAAATTCCGTACCCATAAAGTTTTACATTTCTCCACCCCTTCATTTTCTTTCATTTGCATTAAGAAGATATAGTACATTTTCTTAATCGATGTTTCATCTGAATCACATAGCAGTCTTTCAAAGTCTTTTTGTTCTAGACAGAACCCCCCCCCCATTTTTTTAATCTTTGTTATATCTGGATTCAATCTGTACTCTTGACCACCAGTCCAAATTACTATCTTGATTTTGCAATTCCTCTTTCGTTTCTAATATTCCTTTATCATCTAACAATTGTTTATATCTAATAATCTTATTTGCAGAACATACGTTTGGTTGTGTGAATGCCTTTAGTGGGGAGACCCATTGAGGCATCTTCACATATATTTGCGGTAGGATTCTTTCCGATGTTGTTATAAGGGATTTCCTTATCAGGTGGTTTTTAAAATATTTATGTCCAGCTGTCTTCCCATTCCACATAAATGCATGCCATCCTAACTGTAGATCATGACCTTCAAGGGCTAACAGTCTTGGATTTTCTAATACGATCCAATCTCTCATCCAAACTAGACAGCATGCTTGGTAATAAGTTTCCCAGTCTGATAGGGCAAAGCCTGCATTCTCTTTCAAATCACTTTCCCCTGTATCTCCTTCCCTCTACTATTTCTCCTCCTCCTCCTCCAGCCATCTCCTCCTCCTCCTGGCAGCCTCCATATATTCACCTTTTGCCACATCCCTCTCTACTTCAAACCCACTAAACAAGTATCATTTTATCTACCCCCTATCTTCATCTATATTTCTTAATTTACTTCATCTATATATTGCCTTTCTCCCCAGTGGGAGCCCAAAGCAGTTTACATCTTTTTCTTGCTCCATATTGTCCTCACAACAACCTTGAGAGGTAGGTTAGACTGAGAGTATGTGACTGGATCAAAATCTCTCAGTGAGCTTCCATAGCAGAATGGTGCATTGAATCTGGGTCTCTCACATCCTACTCTGATACTCCAACCACTACACTACACTGGCTTTTGTGGGAAGGGTCTGCTTTTGAACAGTAGCTTTCAGCCTGGCCTGAGTGAGTGATGCAAGTCACATGGGATCAAGTTATCCAGTGGTTGCTTCTAGGCCTGGCCCAAATGAGTCATTCCTCAAAGGCCAAAACAGTCCTAGAATGGGCCCTGCCCCTCTTCCTTGTTTTTCTGAGAAAAACGTAGCCTGGACTACTGGCTAAAATGTTATGGTGGGCTAGCAACAGCCACTGAGGGTGTCTGGTTAAAGCTACAGGTCATCGATGTATTGTCGAAGGCTTTCACGGCCGGAGAATGAATGTCTCTCACACTGAGAGATCTCTGTCTTTTGGTGCTACACCTCTGAAGATGCCAGCCACAGCTGCTGGCGAAACGTCAGGAACTACAATGCCAAGACCATGGCAATACAGCCCGGAAAACCCACAACAACCTACAGGTCATCCTTTCATCAGTTTTACCCCTGTCTGGGTGGTTTTTTTTTTTTTTAAGATTTCAGATTTTTCTGCAAACCTGGGACATTTTTGAGGTATCTAGGAAAATATGTTTTGTTTGTTCATGGCATCTATCTCCATATTTAAGTATCCTCAGACTTTTGTCACTTGACTGTTCGTATACTAGATGATGATTCTTCAAGAATTTTCCAAAAGGCTAGCTCCCTTCTGAAATGAGATGGCCTAGCTGCTTCTGTATCTAGATGGGTGAACTTTGCCTATAACTATAATTCAGCCTTTTCCAATCAAAATACAGATGTGGAAAAACAGATATTTATTCAGGTCCAAGCAACTGCAAGCAAGCAATGCATGCATATGGAAACATCTACACCTTTTAACTGAGGTGAGGCAATGTTGAAGGAACACAAAAATATTTTGAATAAAATTCAAATAGGAAGCTAGTATTTTTTTCATAAGAATGTATTTTTGGTGCTGGGAAAATGGAATTTTAAAATGGAATTGCAGTGTGGATCCTGATGTGTCCCAACTCATCATATATCAAGAGCTCATCCAACACTGAGTCTTTTATGTTTTAAGAGTTTTAGTTATGTTCATACAAGTGCTGCCATATGGTATTAATCTATTTTATAGTTTTCTTAGTCAAGCCTGGTTGGAAGGTGCCAAAAGAGATCTTAGAACTGAAATTATGCAGCATGGTTAATATAGTGCAGAGCTGATTATGCTGTTTCACTGCAGTTTATGGCATTTAAATATTATACTCAAAATTAATACCTCACACCTTTCATAATAATGTTCTGTAAATCAGACTATGTTTTTGCATCCCTAAAAACACATTATCAAAACAATGTAATGCTCAGCACTTTTCTCTTGATGTTCAAACTTAGGCAATGCCTATGGAGTAATTAATATTTATGAGCTAAATTAGTTCCCCTTATATCCTAAATCATGAATATATAGCATTGGAAGCTTTAAAAAGCAAAGCCTGCAAGCATAAACCAATATAATAAATAGGCATTTACACATATTAATTGTGAATGTTTGTCAAATGCAAATACATTTTAGCAAACTAAAATTAATCTCTGCATTTTTCTGCTTGCATTAATATTGATCCGTGGACAACTTCATTTCATATTAGCTGCATGGCTTTGATAGGATTCACTTTCTCAACTAAGTTTCCTCTTGATCTACCCTTGTCAAGAATATGCACGTGCCCTGAATGATCAATATTCCAGCTACTACATTTGGATAGCAAGCAAACTTGCCCATGTTAAGACCTACTGTAAATATTGTTAACAGTTCAAGAATAATCAACAGGTCAACCGAATCTACTGCTATCTCCAACCAGCTGTTGATACCAGATGATGCAATAGATAGACTACTACATCATATCATACAAATTTCTGTTGTTCATTTCAGTTCCCAGCAGTTTGAAGTCTAGGATTATGCTGTTAATGAAGATGCATGAATCAGAGTTGGAATAATCTATTCCAGTCTTCAGTAATGACAGGAACCTCAGAGCAGCACTTACCAGTGTTATACCCTTCTAAACCCTTTGACTTCCTCTGCTTAGAATTGCACTATAAATTACCCATGACATATATACACCCACTTCCTATTGAAGAAATCAAGAAAAGAAGTTTGGGGTGTGTGGCATCGACACAGAGGAGGAAGGACGCTTAATGCAAGAGCTCTGTCCCCCCGACCCCAATCTCTCTTTTAAAATCATCACAACAAAAAGAAAAGCACTGAATATGGGAAAGCAGATGCCCGAGAAAAAGAGGCACCAGGTAAAAGCGCTAAAAAACTTAAAGGACTTTTTTCCGAGCTGGGAAATTGCATTGGAGTTGGGGAGATCACAGGGAGAGGGGGGGAAAATGGCAGGTGCAACTAAAACTGCTGAAATAAACCCACTCTCCCAATAAGACAGTATTACTGAGTTGATAAAGCAAATGGAACAAAATTTGCTTGACAATATGAAAATGCTATCACAGCAATTTACAGCACAATTTGGTGAAATGAAAATCAAATTAAATAGGGCAACTCATAATGCTAATAAAGCGGTGGAAATCAAGCTCAAATAGAAGTCAAAGAGCTTCAACGCAAAAACACTCATCATCAGGAAAGATTATTAAAATTGGAAAGGGCTGTAAGACAGAGGAATGTTAAATTTAGAGGATTTAAAGAAAATACTAATTCAAATGAAGAGGTGCCAACCTTTCTGGCCTCATGGCTAACAGCTGCAGTGGAACGAGGATGAAGATGAGGCTCCAAAAATATAAAATGCCTATAAAGAATAATGCCTATAAAGAATAAGTTCCCCAGAGACATCATAGCTATATTTAAGGATAGGAACATTAAGAAAAAGATTCTTGTGGCAGCCAGAGCAAGGGGAGCACTAGATTACAACTAGAGATGGGCACGAACAGAAAAAAAACCTAACATGGTGTTTGTTGTTTGTTGCCATCCACGAACAGGGACTCACAAACAACCATGAACATGGCCCTGTTCACAAGCATATTCATGGTTGGCTGTTTGTGGGGGCCAGCAGGCTCTCCTCTAACCATCATCCAAGTCAAGATCCCTACTGCACTACTCCCAGAAACCTGACCTGAGTAGGCACCAGAAAAGGTACCAATAATAAATAATAGCTTGGCCCCAGAGTCTAGCAAAAAAAGACAAAGTCCCCATAATACAGATTAACACAAAAATAACAATTGACAAATAGAATATACAGCAGTAAATGCTAACAAATTTAGCATCACAGGAGTTGTCTACATAATTGAATGCAGCTGCCCCCGTATTTATATAGGCAGTACTAGTCGCGCAGTCAAGATCCTCATTCAAGAACACATCTCTAGGATTAGGACTAGATCTCTTGAGGCACCTCTCACTCAGCACATTATGGACCATCATGATAATGAGAGACAGTTCGGGTTTTCAGTTATAGAAGTTATAGAAGTTTTGCAAGCGGATAGATCTGTGGACTTTAATAAAGAACTGTTGAGAAGGGAAGCGTACTGGGCATTTGAATTAGAGTGTACGGGTTCAGGTGGCCTGAATACCAATAAAGATTATTCATGTTTCTTGTAAACTGTATATGTTGGATCTTGTCCTTGTAGGGGATGTTTCCCAACTAATACTGTATTTGTTAGAGGCATGTAACAGGCAGGGGCACTCTGTACCTTTAAATGTGTCTACAGGAAGTGGCTCCAGTTAGTTATAAGGGTTCAGTGTGAAGGTGAGCGTCACCAGCCAGTGACCAAGCATTATTTGTGGTCGTGAATCTGAGTGCTGGGACGCAGTGAGTATATGAGACTATTATACCATACAATACTTGTTACATTTATGAACTTGGCAGATTTCTTACACAATACTACTTTGCAGAAATGACCTAATTTCTGGTGATAAAGAGGATTACGAAACAGGACAACAACTGGAATCCTGTCGGAAGCTTTAATCAACAAAGGATTTCCCAGGGAGAAGTTGGGAATCCCCCCTTTTCCAGCTGTCGATACAGCGGTACACAGACTTTGTATTTGGATATCTGCTCTTGAGCTAAGCCGTTCATATTTTTTTTGCAAAGACTTTACACTTGGATATCTGCTAATTGGCAACTTTTGTTGCAAATTGTAATTAGTGTACATATGTTTGTATGACTGAGCTAGGATGTTCTAGCTCCAATACATTTCGTTCTGTTTGCTAATTTGTGTATTCATATGTTTATTGCCTGAACTTAGGGGCGATTTAAATTAGTCAGCGTTTACTGCTGTATATTCTATTTGTCAATTGTTATTTTTGTGTTAATCTGTATTACGGGGACTTTGTCTCTTTTTTTGCTATCCATACCCATAATTGCCTCTTTACTATTGGCCCCAGAGTCTGGCAGCAGCCCTGGAACATGAAGGGGTAGATCCCTACCACACCACTTCCAGAAACCTTACCTGAGCAGGCAGCAGGAAAGGTACCAATAATAAATAATAGCTTGCCCAGAGCCTGGCAGCAGCCCTGGAACTTGAAGGGGTAGATCCCTATTCCACCACACACAAAGAAAATTAAAGCTCCAATGCACTCTATCAAAATGCCTACAGCAACTCTCTCTCCACTGTCTGCAAACTAAGCCAGAGCTGGGAGCCCCCCTCCCCCCTGCTCTTTGTTCCCTTGTTGTAACAAATTTGGAGCTCCACACTTGAAAGGAAGAGCTGCCTATCAAGCTATATTGGGTTTAGATTGTGGTTTCCAGGGCAACAGCAGGAGTTCAGACAGACTTCAGACAATCCTTGCCTAAGGTGCCAAGGGAATTGATTGCAGGTGCCAAACTGTCTAGCTTGATGAACAGCAACGAACAGCAATGAACAAGACTTGCAACGACCACCTGTTCATTTAGAATGGGGCCTCACAAACAGCTTATTTGCGACCAGCAGATTGGTATGTTCGTGACTTTTTTTGTTCGTATTGCTGTTTGTGCCCATCTCTAAGTACAATGAAACCCCAATATTAGTCCTCACTGATCTACCACCAGAAATACTGAGCAAAAAGAGAGAATTGAAAGGAATGACTGAAGCATTAAGGAAAGCGCAAATAAACTATAAATGGATCAATCTTGTTAATCTAGAGGTCACACATCAAGATCAAATCTACAGAGCAACAGATCCAGATTCTGGAGAAGCACTTTTTAGAGCTGTTGGAATTGAGCCCACAACAGAAGTGGAGAGAAACACACAGAAAAAAATAATGCTATCAGCTTTATCTCCCTTTAAGAACAGTAAAATACAAGTTCGTTTGAATTAGCTGATTGTTTTCAATGCTCAGGACCAAAATTTTCATGTTGTGAAACAAAAAAGAAGCATTTAATTAAGATGTCATAGGGGATTGGGGTTGTGGGGGGGATAGGGGGGTATTGCATTTAGCCCTCACTGTTTTTTCCTGGTTTTGGATTTTTTTTTCATACCAATAACCTGTTGGGTTATTACCTGCACATCACCGAGTTCAAGATTGTTTGTACGTTTGGGAGGGGAAAGGGGGCAGGGGCGGGGGCGGAGAGGGAAGGGATTGGAAAGACAGTATAATTTATGGTTGTTAACTATCTTTAGGGGGAAAAGAGGGAGGGGGGAGGGAAGGAGAGTTTGTTCTAGTAAAGCTGTTAGTGTTTTAATGATAGTTACATATTATTGCCTTTTCTCCCATTATTTTTAAGTTTATGGCCAAAGTTTGATTACCATTTTATGAAACATTTCTTAGAGTACTCTCTAGAAAGAAATCTTGTGCATTATACTAAGAATATCTTACTATGAACATTTATCTATTTATATCTTGGAATTGATATCTTTAAAAGCTTTGTAACTATTTGCATTTGTAAGCATTATTATAATAAAAAAATAATTTTAAAAAATCTAAGAAGAGAAGTTTCCATTCTTTCCATGAAAAATTAATTCAGTCCTTTCACTGTTTTTAAAATGGAAAGTATTTCCTGAAGACAAACTGCCTTTGTGTGTCTTCTGTTCATTGTTTCTGGTCCTAGCAGGCATCTCATGGTCTTAGACACTAGTGATTTTAAGGTAATATCCATGTTCCATCATAGCAGAAGTTCACCTATGAAACTATATGTGTGTTAACTTACACCAGCCCAGACGACATCATAGTGAAATAAGGTCCTTGTTGCCTTTGTACTACATGTCAAGCCATGAGAACTACAATGCAGTGGCCACTGGTGGTCACTTCCACACGCATAGGGCTTTTTTTTCTGGAAAAGGAGTGTTAAACATTATTTTTAATACAAGCTGCAAGGAAATAGAGTTGCTATTCCTGTTACTTCGATTCCCAGGAGCTCAGAAAAGCCCTGCAGCTGTCCTGGGTCTCTGCTGGTTGACATCATCCTTTCCTTTACTCCCAAAACTTCTCTCTGAGAATTAACTGTTGCCATCAACAATCTGCAAGAGTATCTCCTGCTAGGCAGATTTGTACATCTAGTGCTCTGCATTTGTTTTGCCATTTAAGGGCTCCAAGTAGACATGGGCACAAACGGAAAAAAAAACCCCGAACACCCTGTTCGTCATTCAGTGCCATCCATGAAAACAACAAACATGGATGAACATGAACTGTTCCAGGACATGTTCGTTGTTCCTTGTTCATGGGGGCCAGAACCACCCCCACCCCAACCCCCCACTTAGCCCCCTCCCCTCAAACCCACTTACCTGGCCCTTTAAAGATCCCTTTAAACTATCAGCTGGCAGGCAGCAGGGGGGATTCCCCCCTGCCGCCTCCCAGCTGATAGTTTAATGGGTCGTGTCCTGGCAAAAACAGCAGTGTCTGCTGGCACCTGGTTTGAGGTGTTACAAAAGTGACCTTTCCAATGTCCAATACCCACCAAATTTGCAGGGGACATAGTCCTCACTGTCCTCTGAAGATCTCCCAAGTTTCAGAGAGATTGCACCCCGGGAAAGGCATGATCCATGGGTCTCCCCATTGGCTGTCATTTTTTCTTCACAGTGGCAAAAATGGGACTCTCTGCTGGAAGTACTTTGAAGGGTGAAAGCCAGAAGGAAAGCCAGAAGGAGTTCAGACAGAGTCCAGTCCCGCCTAGCCTCTGATTGCCAAGCGGATTGATTGCAGCAGGTGCCAGACTGTCTGGCTTGCTGAACGGCTGCCGAAGGCAACGAACAAGGCTTGCAATGACCACCTGTTCGTTTAGGATGGGGCCTCACGAACAGCTTGTTCAAGAACAGCAGATTAGGCTGTTCATTGTTTTTTTCTGTTCGTAATGCTGTTCGTGCCCATGTCTAACTCCAACTAGTTGCCATGTCTCCCTCTTCACTCATACTAGCGAGCATGGGGACAATCTATTGTACCTTTGAACTTTCAAGCTATCATTGTCAAGAGATGGCAAGCTCAACTACTGCCCTTCCCCTTTACTTCTCTTCGGAAAGGAGACCAAATAGGCACACTGTGTTTACAGAGATTAGGCTTCAAGAATTCAAAAAATAAAACATACAGTCTGTACAAGCATCAGACTGAGCAAGGACATAAAATAAGGTCAAAATGTGCAAACCTCCAAATCTTAAATTTTATGTTTATCCTAAATGATGTTTAAGTCAGATACACTATATTCTTGAAGCTGCAGTTCTTAAAAGTCCATCATTACTTTTGTTCTCAGAATTGTTCTCTCATTGTTCCTCAACACACAACCAAGTTGGAGCCCCTATTAAAGACTTAGTTCTTCATAATTTATGTACAAAAGAGCCCAAGAGATAAGAGAGCTTCATTCTTATGTCCTGAGAATATATAATCTCCTCTTGGGAGCCTGTCCACAGCTGGGGTCATCCTAGATCTTCCTGTCCCAAAGGAAGAAAAAACAAGAGTATAGCCTCTTGGCTTCCCCAATCCTCAGTATCGGTCTCTTTAGGTATGACAGTCTAGCAAGATGTCAGACAGTTAACCTTTGTCTTATACTGGCCAGAGGCATTTTCCTAACTAAGTGGTGGAATGCTCTGTACTTTGGGATTAGGTGACTCATCCCCTGGCACCTTTCCTTTTTGTCAGCTGCAAGTTTGCAGCTAGATTTCAGCTGATATACAGAGTGTCATCCCAGTGGTTGAATTACTGGAGTAAATTCTATAGTGAAGGGCATTTCTACACATGCACAACCCTTTTTGTCCAAGCAGAAATGTGTCCTTCACAAGAGCTTCTTTGAGTCCAAACTGGGGAGAAAAGCAGGATATAAATAAATAAATGCAAATGCAATGTACAAAGTGTACAAGTTACAGAGATCAACGTAGGTTACAAAAATCACTCTCAGTAAAAAAGCAAGCAAATTCATTAAAAAAATTAGGAAAAGATACATATGAGTGGGCAGATATGAATTGTTATACCTCTTGCCAACTGTTGGATAAGCTATGAATTTTAACGATTAGTACATTTTTTCATATAATAGTACCATCTCACATATTTGCCCCATCTCTCCTCTCTTGCTTCGTCCCTGTTTCCTTCCCTCCAGTCTAACTGTACTTCTTCTCCTCACCCAGTAACTCTTTGTACTTGTCCCACTCCCCACCATACTTTCCTTCTCCCTTTCCACACCACTGTCCTTGCCAGCCTCTGTTCTTTCATCTCCTCCATTTCATATCTAGTGGTCTCTCCTCCCCTAACCTTTCTCCCTACTCTTTCTTCCCCCCCCACCATCACCAGTTTTTAAAAAAGGCAAATGAAATATTGCAAGGTAGTCTAGAAGAATTGCCTAGCCAAACTAAAATGATATCTGAGATCACGCAAGAAAGTACGGAGAGAGCTCTTCAACACTTTAAAAATATGTATATTCTACTGGGGTACCCCCAGATGGCCCTATGATATGGATGAGAGAGAGAGAGAGAGAGAGAGAGAGAGAGAGAGAGAGACCCAGTGGGGCCACTTATGTCTGATTGTACTCTACAAAGCTGAAGGAAAAAGAATTTTTTTTAATACAACATTATGAATATCACCGTAAACTACAGAAAATTTGCCTTTTATGAAAAAGTACCAAAACTGATAAGGAAAAGTCCTACAGAAATACTAACCATTCAGAAGTGGCATATGCTGCTACACAAAGGTTAATTATTTTTGCATATCAGCATTTCCAAAGGAAATAACCAAATGCACAGAATGCCAAGTGAGATTAGTAGATTAATACAAAGATGAGAGAGATTTGAAGAAAAAATGCAGTCCTTCAGAATGATCAGACAAGAATATACATAGTATTATGCCTTGATAAAAAGAGGAGACTTGATTTGCTTTTGTCAATGTCAAAAACTCTGGTTATCTTTTTCTTCAAAACTGGAACCTATGAGTTTAGCAAGGTTGTCATTAAAATGTCAAGAAAGATAAAAATTATCAGGGTTTAATTTGATCATGGAAAGGCTTTGGGTGAGATGGACATTCTCAGAGGTATACCTTAGAAACTGAAAAACCAAGGCATTTTCCTGTCTGCTCATTAACAGTAGATTTGCATAGCTGCATAAATCCCTGAGCAAATGATGAGCAATAATTGCCAAATGCAAAGTGCTGATTCTGGCCAGTGGTTAAGAATCTAAACATGGTAGATTACATGAGCAGAAAGTTACAATTAGTGTTTCTTGTATCATGAATTATATCACTTTTGATCAAGGTGTTCACACATGCAAACGGACATGAGATTATTTGTTTCTAAAGATTTAAATCAATGAGATTCAAATAGCAACCTTGGAGGCAAGGGAGATCATGAAACAGTACATGAGGAAAGATTAGAAATAGTGCAATCCCGATTAAGTATGCGTAAATGCTATTAAAACTAGTAAGCAAAGAGAGTCCTTAAATATACATTGGGGATTTTATATATATATATATATATATATATATATAACCAATCATGAGGGCCAGAGACTTTCTATTCTGAATGAGTGATAGTTGTATACTGTACAATGAATTAGATTACATAGTGGTGGTGATGTTCTGTGCTCTTTAATGATGTTATTGTATAGATTCTTCCACCTTTTTTCCTGAAATTAGTTCCATCTAAACAGATATTGCCCCTAGTCCTCTTGAAGAATTCTATTGTATAATTCTTTCACAAGTTCTTGATTACTACATGACTGAAGTAATCTCAAGGGTATGCGAAGCTCTTGTATAATAATTATTATAAAATAGCTGATAACAGACACACAGATTATGACACTAACACATCAGATTTCTTTGGCATGTTTATACCTTTAATTTTTGCATATCACTTTACTATTAGAGAAAAAGTGCCCAGAAAACCATCTTCAGGTATCAGTTGGCATCAATGAAAAACATGCACTTTATTCTGCCAAGATATCTTAGCTGGCTAGGAATTAACTTGGAATCATTTCCTGGAAGATGTTACAGTTGAGGGCGGGGGGGAAGCAGAATTTAGGCACTGCAATATGATTAATCACATTTAATCAATATTTTATTTATTTATATTCATGATGCTTTTATTACTACTCTTTCAATTAAAACAGGACTTGACTTTCTTTTTTGCTTACCTCACTGCTTTGTTTCAAGAAATTTCTGACTATTCAATTCTTTGTGATGATTTTATGTTGTTTAATTTCTGTTTCATTCTGCCTCATGTAAAATATATATTGTTACATGGAGATAGATCAAGATGGATAGCCATGTTAGTCTGTCTGTAGCAGTAGAAAAGAACAAAAGTCCAGTAGCACCTATAAGCAGAAGCTGGAGCAGTGGACTGGGTATGTCAAATAGTGGCGCTCCATTTCTGGGTGCCCAAATCCTGTCCAATCAGCCAATACTAGAACTTGGAAGGGAAGGGGAATGCTGAGCACCTGTTGTTGCAACATTGTAACATTACAATACATGCACAAAAGTTTAAAACAGTAGTGACATGGATCACAAGGCCCGGAAAGCCCAATACTACACTGATAGTTGTTGTGGGTTTTCCGGGCTGTATTGCCGTGGTCTTGGCATTGTAGTTCCTGACGTTTCGCCAGCAGCTGTGGCTGGCATCTTCAGAGGTGTAGCACCAAAAGACAGAGATCTCTCAGTGTCACAATGTGGAAAAGGTGTTGGCAGGTCATTTATATCTACTCAGGAGGGGTGGGGTTGAGCTGAGTCATCCTGTAAGAGTTTCCCAGGGTGTGGAATGCTAATGGAGGGAGGCTTCACTGTATCCTAAGGAGGTTCTTTTGCATATGGATTGGTGCTACATGTGCTAATCTTCTCCGCAGGGCTATTGTCGGGTGTAGAGTGTTTTGTTAGCCTGGTGTTTTTCAGAACTGCCACTTGTCATTCCCGCCTTTTATTTATGGTTTCCCATCTTAAGAATGAACAGAGCATGGTTTCCAGTTCTGAAAAACACCAGGCTAACAAAACACTCTACACCAGACAATAGCCCTGCGGAGAAGATTAGCACATGTAGCACCAATCCATATGCAAAAGAACCTCCTCAGGATACAGTGAAGCCTCCCGCCATTAGCATTCCACACCCTGGGAAACTCTTACAGGATGACTCAGCTCAACCCCACCCCTCCTGAGTAGATATAAATGACCTGCCAACACCTTTTCCACACTGTGACACTGAGAGATCTCTGTCTTTTGGTGCTACACCTTCGAAGATGCCAGCCACAGCTGCTGGCGAAACGTCAGGAACTACAATGCCAAGACCACGGCAATACAGCCCGAAAAACCCACAACAACCATCGTTCTCCGGCCGTGAAAGCCTTTGACAATACTACACTGATACTTCCTCAAATATCTGGAATGAAAGACCAGACACCAAATCAATTCCACACTGCACAATTCAGAAGGCAGGAAGTCCAAGCCGAATCAATATCAATCAGAGCAACTACTTATAAATGCTGTATTTAACCTTGTGTGTGGAAAGGACCAGAGAATGCACATGTATGGGCAGTTGTTGATCTTGCACATTTTTAGGGTGGCACCTGCAGGAGACGCTGCTCAGATGAGCAAATCTGTTGTCATGGAGCATAGGGAGAGAGACAGACATCAGGGACCAAGGCTATGAAAGGCTTGTATGTGATAGCTAATAACTTGAACTGAACCCAGTAATTGATGAGCAGCCAATGGAGTGACTGTAGAATAGAAGTAATATGCATGCTCTGCCTATCTTCCAATAATATATGAGCTGCAGCATTCTGCATCAACTGAAGTCTCCAAGTGTTGGTTGTTGTGGGTTTTCCGGGCCGTATAGCCGTGGTCTTGGCATTGTAGTTCCTGACGTTTCGCCAGCAGCTGTGGCTGGCATCTTCAGAGGTGTAGCACCAAAAGACAGAGATCTTTCAGTGTCACAGTGTGGAAAAGATGTTGGCAGGTCATTTATATCTACTCAGGAGGGGTCATTTATATCTACTCAGGAGGACCTGCCCACCCCCACCCCTCCTGAGTAGATATAAATGACCTGCCAACATCTTTTCCACACTGTGACACTGAGAGATCTCTGTCTTTTGGTGCTACACCTCTGAAGATGCTAGCCACAGCTGCTGGCGAAACGTCAGGAACTACAATGCCAAGACCACGGCAATACAGCCCGGAAATCCCACAACAACCATCGTTCTCCGGCCGTGAAAGCCTTCGACAATACATCTCCAAGTTGTCTTCAAGTGGAGACTTATGAAGAGTATATTACAGTAGTCTAGTCTTGATGTTACCATGGTATGAATCCAGGTGTCCTGACTGTCCATGTCAGGGCTAGAAGGTTATCTTGCAGGCTAGATTGAATTGGAATAAAGCGCTTTTGGCAGCTGCATTAGTTTTATTCTCAAGCAGCAATAGTGTTTCCATCATGATCTCTGGGATCTAGCAAGGTCAGCTGAACCCCATTGGACATGGGAAGCATAATGTCCCAACCAACTAGCATCACTTCTATCTTGTCTGGGTTCAGTTTCAGTTTGTTCAAGTTCAGTCATTTGACTACAGCAGTTAGGCAGTCTCTCAAATCCTCTACCGCATTCCCAGGGGATTTGGAGAGTGAAATATAGAGCTGGGTGTCATCTGCATATTGATGACATCCAATTCCAAAGCTATGAATGATTTCTCCTAAAGGCTTTACATAGAGCTTCAATAACACAGGTAATAAGATTGTGCCTTATGGAGTCCTACAAGACAACTCTCATGCAGAAGGTAGCTGGTCTCTAAGATCAACCCTTTGCATCTGATCCATCACAAACAATTTAAAACAGTCCAAGGCACATCCCCTGATATCTACTTCTGCCTCAAAAGGATGGCATGATCTACTGTATCAACAGGTCCAATAAAAGCAACAAAGAAGCATGGAATTTGTCTACTTTTAGATAGAGGTCATTAGCTAAAACCATTAGGTCCATCTCTGTCCCATAGCCTGGCCTGAAAGTAAACTGAAAAGGGTCCACTGCATATGAGATCCGAAAAAACTTGGAGTTGGTCTGTTACTGATCATTATTTAAACACTTTACTTAGAAAGGGCAGAGTACAGTTTGGGAGATAATTGGTCACATTGTTTTTTTATAGGGATTTTTTTTAAAGTAGTGGATGGATAACTAGCTCTTTGAGTGGCCAAGGAAAGGTGACCTGAGTTAGTGACTTAATTATGCTAGTCATTGAGGGCTCATTAATGTGGCCCTTATATTACTTTATTAGCTAGGATGGGTAAGGGTCAAGTGCACAAGTGGTAGCCTTCATAGCTCCCAGGATCCTGTCAATATCCATCATGGTAACTGGGTCAAAATGGTCCATAAGCTGTCCAGAAGATACATTTATTTTTTTCTGCCTATATTACAGTGTATCAGCAGATCAGAGTATATTGTGTTATTTTATCAGCAAGAAAGTTTGCAAAGGTGTCACAGCTAACTGCCTGTTCCTGAGACTGTAAAGGTTCAAATGTAGGAGTTAGCAGGTATCCAGACACCTTAAACCACTGGGATGACTTTGAGCTAGCTGATTCAATGGTTGCAGAGAAACAGCATTTCTTTGTGGCTATCACCACTAGAGATGGGCACGATCCACATTATGATAGAAAAAACCTACGATAATGACGGTCGAGCAATTGTGATCCGGCGGATTGTGATCATCCACGGCCAATGATCCAGTGATCAGGAGAGGCCTGGATCGGGGTGATCAGGCTCGGTTTGGGGATCCAGACACTCAGGCGCCAGCAATCTATTTCCCTGGCAACTGAGCCAGGGGAATGCCTGAGCTCTGTTTGCCCTCCTTCTGTTGCCCTGGAAACCCGAATGGAAGCCCAGCTTTCCTTGATCAGCAGGGCTTCCTTCCAACCACGGAGAAGCAAAGCAGTCACAAGTTGGGAGAAGACACCCAAGGGAGGGAGGGGGAAGGGGGTGTTCTGTAGCCATGGGCACTCCAATCTCATCCCTGCAAACCCTGATAGGCAGCTCTGATGGCCAAACACAGACCTCCTGTGTTGCTGAATGGGACCCATGCCATGGTCTCCCAAGCTGGGTTTCACTTTCTGCGAGCAGTGGAGTGGGACAGAGCTCTTGCTTGCTACTTGCTAGCCTTTGGAGAGAGCGAGAGAGACTGAGAGAGTCGGCCGCCGCCACAACCCACCTTCCCACATAGCTGGGAATACCAGCATGCCCCGCTTTGGCCTCCACGATCCATGATCTACGGCTCGGGAACGGGAGATGATTGGTGTGGATCGTTAATTCGGGATCGTCACTGGCGCCAATCCACGATCAGCTGGATTGTTAATTTTTTTGGGATTGTGACCATCTCTAATCACCACTGCTTCATAGGTCTTCCAATAGACTCTAAAGTGTGTTCTGTTGGATTCTATGAATTTTCCACTAGCATCTTTTGGATGTCTTCCCTTCTTCTTTAGGTCACCCAACTCTATAGAAAAACATGGGACAGATTCCCACACCAATGGTGCAAAAGGTCAACAAAGAGCTAGCTTGTCAATAGATTAGAAGAGCTTCACGTTCCAAGTTCCCATTGCAATAGATCATGTATTTGGAATCCTAAAAACTTCCAGAGCGTTTTTGATCCAGAAGGATCCATGAGCCTCTGTTTGTGGATCATTTTAACTGGGCCTCATTTTTGCAGGGTGTTGTTGTCATATTCACCCTTCCTTTAGTAGGTTATGGTCAGACTATGGTTTAGACCAAATATCCAACCCCAAAACAAGACTTGCCCTCAATGGCTCAGGGCAAAAAATTAATCTAGGGTGTGGACACTTTCATGTGTTGGGCCCATCATGATTTGAGAGAGGCCCAAGGCAGCCAAATAGGCTACAAAATTCTGGACCGGCCTAGGAGAGGAGCATTCTGCATGACCATTGAAGTCACTCAGAACAATCAGTCTAGATGTCTCCAGCATAGGCTTTCCAAGTTCCCCAGGTCTCAAAGCAGGAGACTGGGAGTCTTAAGGGGGGCTGCACTGGTGGGTACTCATCTTGGGCATGCAAGTAGAGTGCACGTGCTCTGGAACATTTCGACATCACTTCAGGTATGACATAATTCCCTGCATGACATTGAAGCAACTGATTACTTTATGGGCCAATTCAGTAAAAATCAGTGTTTGGGGCCAATTTTTACTGAATCAGCCCCTAGCATGACCCATCACTTCCACGTTGGATCAAGAATGATATAATTCCTGGGGGAATATGGAAGCATTCTGGAGCATGCTTTGCAAGCTCCAAATTACCAGCCCATTCCTTTCCCCCCAGCAGCCTGGTGAGAGGTGGCAGGGACAGATACTGGGAGCAGGAGATCTTCCACCCCCACCGAGGGACTGGTAACCCTACTCCAGCAAGGCATCTGAAAGCACATCTGCCAAGTCATAGATGATGCCTGTTGGGGAATTAAGTGATTGATAAACAACTGAAATGCTTGGAAAGGTGATGGAGACACATCTTGCAAATATGGGCCAGAAGTGGTGTGAATCAGGCTATAAACACCTACTTGTCAGGCATTTAAAATTAAATTAAATTAATTTATGGCCAGGCAGACAAAGGCAAGAAGAGCTTCCTCAGTACTCTGAAAAGTAAGTCGTAGCAGTTTGAGGATGAAAAACAGTGGTATCCTAGAAGGAAGGCCCAGAAATTACTTACTCATAGCTAATTGGAAAAGGCCAAGCTAGCATTGTAAATCGTTCAGAGACACAGTGGCCAGTCTCTTATACAGAAGACTTTAATAATTTCTCTCAACCACTTAGGCCTATATGGTCTGATGACACTGATATAGCAATCTTGCTGAAGCTAAACAAGATTAGGTTTGATTGATGCCCGGATCAGAGAGACTCTGATAGCCCTGTGTATGCAGCCTTAAGCAACCTGATGGAAAAAAGGAGGGGTATATATGAAATAAATCATATTAGCAGTACTCTCATAATGAGAGTTTGAAAATTATAGTTCTACAAACCAGTGCACTATATATACAAGCCGTCAGTCATTACACTTTAAGCACCTCCTTATAGGTATTACAAATAGTATATACCTAAATGAAAACAATACTTTGAAACAGTATTTAAAAAATAAAATAAAGATTCAGAAGATCTTCACTAACAAATCTTCAGCAGCTTGTCGCGTGAACACATCAACACATAAAGCTGCTTTATACTGAATTAAACCATTAGTCTCTCAAAGTCGGTATTATCTTCTCAGCTGGCTGTGGCTCTCTAGGGTCTCAGGCTGAGGTCTTCTACATCACCTGCTACCTGATCCTTTTAACTGGTGATATCAGGATTGAACCAGGGACCTTCAGAATACCAAACAGATGCTCTCCCACTGAACCACAGCCCCTAGTCTGAAAAATCTTTTAATGTAAGAAACCTTGAGTGCAATATTTGGTTATGTAGGTATAGAAGTTTTTCGTTATCAAGAGCTGCTGAGAGCCACTAAGGCTCTCCAGACAGAGATTTCCTCTGGTTCCATTCACATCACTTAGATCAAACTCAAACATCTTATGAAAACAAATCACATGAGTTACTGGAGTAACCTTGGAATGCTTTGCAGATATCCAAAAAGTGTGAGTATAATAAATAATTATGTGAATGTTCAACCCTTCCCTCCTTATGACTCAAAGAAGTCAGAATCACATACAACGGCAACACATGACATAGTTTTTCTTTGACTGTTCCATTCAGACTACAAAGGGTTCATCACATCACTGATTCCTCAAACAAACAAACAAAAAAGTCCTATATCATGGGAAGTCCACAATCTCCTCAGTCTTGTTTTAATGACATTTCCCCCAGGTGATATTGAATTAATATGGATTTGTCTTTTCAATATTGGCACAAATCTTTCTCTATTATCTATTGTTCATGGAAAACCAACTTCACAAATAAATGACACTTGTTATTTAAAACTACCACACAAGATACTTCTATTATTATCTGTATTTTAAAAAATCACTGAAGCATTAGCTGAATCCTAAGATAACAGATGCATTTCATGTAAAGAGAACAAATAATCAGCTTTCAAACTGCTCATTAAGAATCCTGATGACTAGACAATCTTTTGTAGCAAGTAAGAGATACTCAGAGAAATGGGTAGCCATGGAAACAGATGAATAAACTAGATAGAGAGTTTATAAGAAGTTTTACATGATGGCCTCATGCAGCTGAGACCCCAACACAGGAACCCGCAGGCCTTTTTTTCTGCTGGAATGTGCCAGAACAGCATTTCAGCAGCATTGCAAAGTAGTCACGTGTTCAGGTAGCCCTAACCAGCTTGTGAGGGAAAGGAGCTTTTTTAACCCTCACTCTTCAGCTGGTCCCCCAACCAAGCCTCCACCAGCTGAAGAGCAGGTGTTAAAAGAGCTCCTTTCTGCTTGGCAAGCTGTGGGAAAGGAGCTCTAATCCCCACTCTTCATCTGGTCAGGGAAGCCACCCACAAACGGGATTTAAACTTCAGCTGAGAGGAGGGAGATTCCCCCTCCCAGCTGATGCCTCCTTCCCTCCCTCCCTTTTTCTTTCCATATCTTTCTTCCTTCCTTTCTCTTTCCATGTCTTCCTCCCTCCCTCCCTTCCTCCCTTCCTCCCTTCCTTCTTTTCTCTTTCCTTCTTTCCATGTCTTTCTTTCTTTCCCCCACCTCTTTCCCTGGAAAAAAGCCCTAGCAATCCCCATAAATTACTACCTGTTTATTTCTTATTTTAGTCTCTCCTGAGATTTGGAATAAAATATGTGACAAATTATTAACGGAATTCCAGGGGACTGTCAGCTTCCCAACGCACTCTTTAAGGTAATTACATCAACCACCATCACCCATTCAAAACTATACTGATGTTTCAGTAATTAGACCTCTTAAAAACCTTAATGCACAAAAGGGTCTAGCAGGCAATCAACCTTATTGTAAATCCATCAACTTCTCTCCCAATATAGCCATCACACCCTTTTGGTCTTTTCCCATTCCTGGAGCTACTGACTCCATATGTTATTCCAGATACATATCATTTCAGTGACTCTGCAGATGAAATTTTCCAATGTAGCCATTAAAACCCACATCTACCAATAAAATTAAAACTTTTTGGCTCCAATCCAATAATTGTATAGGAACACCACTACTATCCTGATTCCAGTATTTTTGGTGTATAAATGTCCCCAATATATTGCAGTAGATTGCAGCAGATTTTCCTTGGACCACATAACAACCCTTCTCTTTGATGTGTTCCTGATTGTCACTTGACATCACCCATCACACCCAACACACAAGCACTGCCATGTGTCCTTCCTATTCTTTCCTCTTACCATCCAGGACTTTCTCCTTCTTCAGGACAGGTTCATATATTTTCATTTCTATCTCTTCATTGCTCCATTGTTGTACTCTGCATTGTAATATAGGTGTTAATTTTTTATTATGTTTATGTGAGAGTGTGTGTTTTTGAGAGCTTTATTAATTCTTACTCTATCTCTCTCACTATTCCCCTTCATTTTTCCTAATAAAGAGTTCAATTTTTTTCTATTTTCTGCCTGTTTGGGTGGGGAGGGAACTTTCCTCCCTCACACTGAAGGCTACTCGCATCCTTTACCCCAGTAGACACTAAGCAATAGTCTCTTTAATAAAAGTTGCACAGGTGCAAGTGTGTATACACTTGAAATGTAAGAGGGACACTCTAAGCATCAGGGGGTATACACAGAGCAACCATTTTGGTAATAATGAGACACGTTCACAAGTTATAGTTCATGCACATACGATCTGTTCATTTGTTTTTTCTTTACAAATCCATTGAGTAATTATTTTCAGCAGATGTGATTTAAACCCTGCATTTATTCTCGTTTTATTTTGAAAGTGCACATACATACATAAGTTCTTTCTTTCAAATAGGTATATGCATGTGCATTCAGGTTTTACATGTGTGTACTGTAACATATGAACAGGACACACTTATTCACACTTCCACTTACATGCATACAGGCAGGACTGTTCAATATCTGGATTAATGAAACTGAGCCACTGCTACACAATGTGTGCAATGCAGTGAAGGGACGAAATATAATACATCTGTTTGTTTGCATCAACATGGGAACAGTAGTTCTCAGGGCTATCATTGCATAGATAACTGAGGCTGCATGAATCCTTTGCAGTGAAATATAAAACTAGAGCAGCATGTAGATTTTATTTTAACAAAAAATCATTATATGGATATATTCATATACAAAGTCAGTATCTGTTTTCAGCTGTGCATAACCTTAGACTCACTGCACTGATTATGAATGGCATGTTTCTGAATTAAAGTAACAGCAAAACAGATAGATTATATTGATAGGGATATCACCCTTAAAAATAATATACGAGCATTATTTGTCTCTGAGAAGAATCAATGAGCAGCAGAGAATCAAGTGCATGTCTGGGATCAAACGGTAAGTATTTCCTCTGTAATGAGCATCAGGATCAGCTCTCTCCATAACGAGCTTGTGTTCAACTTGTATATAAGATTTTGCCTAATGTAGTAAGAAGAGATACAGGTCTGGATCTCTACCGCACACTTTTCTTGAATGCATGTACCTCTAACTTTTTTTTCCCTCCTCAGTAAGTGGAATCCAAAGATGCTCATCTGCTAAGTGGGAAACTTTCTCCATTAGAGGAAAAATTCCTACATTGGAGGAAGCCTCTTATTTAGTGGAAGGAAGACTTTGGATCCAACATAGCGTTGGATCCAAAGCATTTAATCCAAAACTCTGCAGTTCTGTAATTCATGTGGTCTTCTGAGTGGAGCTAACTCATATTGAAGAGACGACAGAAGGCTTTCATTGGCAAAGCAACTTCTGTATATCAAACTCCTGGATGGATGGATGGATGGATGGATGGATGGATGGATGGATGGATGGATGGATGGATGGATGGATGGATGGATGGATGGATGGATGAGTTTGCCTCTTAACCTAAAAACACAGGAGTCTAAATTTCTCCAATCCAATAGCTGCGTATTTATAGATTATTTTGACCTAGTGTTGTCAAGAAAAAGATTTGCTAAAAAAAGAGTTGCTTTAATGTCAGAGTGTGAACAACCACCTACATACCAAAACCAACTAATTCCTTTGGTTATTATTTATTTGTAACTATTTAAATTTGTAATTATTTGTAATTATTTAAAATTCTTATTAGCCACATTCTCCATAAAATATACCCAAAATGGCTTAAAACAAGCTCAATACAAATATATCAGAATACACTATAAAATACTGAAATCAATAGAATCAATAAATTTGCAGAATACAGCAGTGGCATAAAAGGCACACTAAAGGCAATCCAAAACAACACAAATAAAAATATACAATTGGTCTTGGTAATAAGCAAAGTTGTACTGGTACCAAAGTTGTACTTGGTACCAAATGTTGGGGAAGGCATCAGAACAGAGAAGGAGTTGTCTCTAGTTACTACTCACCTTACTTCAGAAGAAGGGTCTCAGGTGCATATTTATAGAATCAATAGTACATGGCAGTGTCCTTGCCATTCCAAGTGTACTGCATGCACAGCCAGTCCCAACCTGTCCCACCCACTATATTAAGGGCAGACTCTCTCTCTCTCTCTCTCTCTCTCTCTCTCTCTCTCTCTCTCTGGTAGAGGTCAATGAATTTCCCAAATCAAAGTGGGAACTGAGGGATGCATGCTACTCTAATATTTACCTCTCTATGTTCTTTCCTACATTGTGTGTGCGCGCATGCATGTGTGTAAAGTGACATCAAGTCACAGCTGATTTATGGCAACCCCTGCTGGGATTTTCCAGGCAAAAGATGGTGATTTTCCATTGGCTGCCTCCATATAGTGAGCTTGGACTTCCTTGGGAGACTCCGATCCACATACTAACCAGGGCCAACCCTGCTTAGCTTCTGAGATCTGATGTGACCAGTCTAGCCTGAGCCATCCATTCAATTCCTTAAACCTCAGAGTAGTCTCTCATTGGTGGAAACAAAAACAGTAGGTATAGATACCCTGGATCCTTCTCTTTTTTAAATTTTTAATTAATATATATATTGGATGGGTCAATATATAGTCAGATTAAAACACAAATACAATCCATTTCAATTCCCACAAGTATATTTCCCCACCCCCTCCCCTCCCCCTTTTTGATGTTGACTTCCAACAGCACTCGAACCCCCCGCTATTAATATCACATTATTTCTATATTATAGTTGTTCTTATCTTATTAGTAGTAAAGATCTTAACTATATCTTATCTTACTTAGTATCATTAAAACTCTTCAAAAGACCATAATTGTCCCTTAACATCCCATTTCTTTTCCATATATTTTTTCAGCTTTTTCCAATCTTCCAAAAATGTTTTTGTTCTTGATCCTTTAAGTTTCTTGTTAGTTTGTCCATTTCAGTCATGTACAATAATTTGTTGGTCCATTCTTCAGTTTCAGGTATTTCTTCTTTCTTCCAGTATTGAGCATATAATATTCTTGCTGCTGTTATCATATAATATAGCAATGTCTTGTCATTTCTATTAACATCTAAGTGCAAAGATAATAACAGCATTTCTGGATTTTTAACAACATTAATACTGGAGTATCAAAGACATCTCAGCACATATTTTAGCCCAAAAGTCTTTAGTAGGGGTGTGCAAGGAAAACATTTTCGGCATTCTTGTTTCGGCTTTAGCCGAAACAAGAATCTCTTTCGGATAAAGCCGAAAGCCGAAACAGCTAGCCGTTTCGGCTTTCGGCTTTCAGCTTTGTTTCGGCTTTCTTTCGGCTTTTTTCAATGGGAAAATGCCTCCGTCTTCCCGGACGCCTGGAGGAGGCATTTTCCCACCGAATCAGCCCAAAATTGGTGGAGACCTTCCTCTACCCCTCTCTAACAACCCCCCAAGTTTCAGACAGATTGGACTTTGGGGGGCCATGTTATGGCCCCCCAAAGCAGGTCCACCTATCCTCCCATAAGAAAGCGAAGGGTGAGCATATTGTTAGCATGCTGCTGCTCATCTTTCTTCATTATTTCCTATGGGGGGAAAATGAAGAGGCAGGCTTCCTTTGCAAAATGCCCCCCAACCCTCTGGGGCCCTTCTCCCACCCTTCCTCCCACCTCCCACCAAGGCACAGCCTGCTCCCACTTGGGGGGGGGCATTTCATGGCCTCCCCAAGTAGGTGCTCTTTTTTCTACTACAGCTGGGGGAGGCTTGTCTTGCCCCCTACCCTCAGGGGCCCTTCTCCCACCTTACCTCCCACTCCCCACCAAGGCTCAGCCTGCTCCCACTTGGGGGGGCATTTCATGGCCTCCCCAAGTAGGTGCTCTCAGCCCCCAAAGTCCACCCCTTACAGCCCCACACAAACCCAATTCCCCCCCAGCTGCCACACACAGACCCAAATCCCCACATTAGCCCCTCACAGACCCAAATCCCCACATTAGCCCCTCACAGACCCAAATCCACTCCCAGCAGCCCCACACCCATAACCCCAGGAACAGGCTGGCAAAGGCCAGCCTTCTCCCTTTGTTCCCTATGCTGGGAACTTCTAAACTCTCTTTCCCTGGGCAATTCTGCACAGCCCAGGGGTGCCACAATGGTGGGTACACTTCTGAGTGCCAGCTGGTCCCTGTGAAAGAGCACCTGAACCACAGACACCCTCCCTCAAATTCCCCCAGTACCTAAAGAGATGGCTGGCCAGCCAGCCTCATTGTTCCCTATGATGGGAACCAACTGCACAACAAAGAGTAAAACACGAACAACACAAAATAAAGTTTTTTAAAAATTATTTTCTCCCTTTCAAAGTACAAGTAGGCAAAGCATTATGACACATTACACCAGCAGTCCGCCACACAGAAAAATAACACAACTCACTTAACACCAGAGAATCACAAAGCACAATTCCTTTCAAAAACACTTTATTTCTTGAACAGCTTTAGGTTACACAGCAGGAGGGCACAACAGGACATGATAGCAGTGTACTACATAAAATAATACAACCCACTTCACCGTTTTTGACAGCAATTGTGTTTGGGTGATTCTCTGATGTGAAGTGAGTTGTGTTATTTTTGTGAGGTGGAATGCTGGAATGTCCTTTGGTGTGCCCCCCCTGCTGTGTATCCTAAAGCTGGGGGACTGCTGGTGTAATGTGTCATAATGCTTTGCCTACTGGCAAAGGAAGCCTGCCTCTTCATTTTTTCCCCATAGGAAATAATGAAGAAGATGAGCAGCAGCAAGCTAACAATATGCTCACCCTTCCCTTTCTTATGCGAGGATAGGGGGACCTGGTTTGGGGGGCCATAACATGGCCCCCCAAAGTCCAATTGGTCTGAAACTTAGGGCGTTGTTAGAGAGGGGTTAGAGGAAGGTCCCCACCAATTTTGGGCTGATTTGGTGGGAAAATGCCTCCTCCAGGCGTCCGGGAAGACGGAGGCATTTTCCCATTGAAAAAGCCGAAAGAAAGCCGAAAGAAGCCGAAACGTTTTGGCTTTTTTCCTTTCGGATAAGCCGAAACGTTTCGGCTTTCTCCGAAACGTTTCGGCTAACCCAAAAGAAGCCGAAACACTTTTGTTTGGGCTTTCTTTCGGCATTCAGAAAGCCGAAACACACATCCCTAGCCTTATGGCAAGTCCACCACATACGAAATAGAGAACCTTCATGCTCCTTACATTTCCAACACTTATTAGATAGCTGCTTATTAGCTATGGCTAATTTTTTCGGTGTTAAATACCATCTATATAACATTTTATAACCATTCTCTCTAATACTGGTACATGTTGATATTTTTAACGTATTTTTCCACAATTGTTCCCATGCTTCCATCATTATTTCATTGTTACAGTTTATTGCCCACTTTACCATTTGTACCTTGACTGTTTCATCTTTTGTGAACCATTTCAATAATAATTTATACTTTTTAGAAATTACTTTATTACTATCTCCTAGAAAAAGTTCCTCAAATTCTGAATTCTTAATTCTAAAACCAGTCTTCCTTTGATCTGTATCAAATAGGTCTTTAATTTGTCTATATTGTAACCAACCATATTTAAATGGCAACTCCTCATTTGGTTTGAGTTTTACCTCCTTATCTACTACTTCTGTTAAGTCCCTGAGGGTAAGCCATTCTTTTCCTTTATATTCTAGGTTTGACCCTGGATCCTTCTCCTAAGGAATTGCACACACATATTGTAGTGCACAGTTGTCTGATGATCAGGCTCATTGTATTCATTAAGTGGGATAAAACAACCACTGCAGCATCAGAAGTGATTTCTTAAGAAACAGCATCACCTCTGCCCGTGTACCACTGATGGAGAACTTGTGCTTCTTTTTTTCATTTCATGGCCAGCCATAGGCCCTAATGCAAGAGTAAGTTTTGTGGTACATCTCTAACTAAAGCAGTTCCCTTAAACCCATGCTCAGATCCTGATGTTATCTAATTATGTTATCTAATGGTATGATAGCAGACCTTCAAGTACCTTAGCTCCAAGTTTTTATGGCTTTAAAGATAAGAGCAAGTACTTTGAATTGTGCCCAGAAATGAATGTGTTTATTTTAAAACATTCAATAAAGTGGCATCTATTATAGTTCTATTAATTTTGGCAATAATTACCAGGGGTGTTCAATCAGAGATAATATCTAGATATGTCTGTGTAAATATAGTCCTATTTTCCTTGATTGGTAACTACACTCATGAAAATGGCCTTAGAAACCCAATGTAGAGAAACTTCCTCTGCAGCCTCGCTCTCTATGAATAGAGATGCTGACTTGAATGCTAACATTGGCAATGGTGCAGGCTAACATTCACAGGAGCAGTCTCCTCAAACATTTCTCTGGATGTATAAACCTTAAAACCACCAATTCAAAGCAATGTGTGGGTATGTGCTGTCAAGTCGTCTCCAACCTATGGCGACCCTACGAATGAAAGATCTCCAAAATGTTCAGATCCTGCAAACGCTCAGATCCTGCAAACTGGAGAACGTGGCTTCTTTCATTGAGTCAAGCCATCTCATTTTAGGTCTGCCTCTTTTCTTGATGCCTTCCACTTTTCCTAGCATTGTTGACTTTTCCAAAGAATCTTGTCTTCTCATGATGTGACCAAAGTACGATAGCTTTAGTCTTTGTCATTTTAGCTTCTAAGGAGAATCCAGGCTTGAAAGCAATGACCTACATACAAATAATGAGAATCACTTGGTTGGGTGATGAAGCAGATTCATAAGTTTGGAAGAGGTAAAGCAATATATTGAGAACCTAAAATAAGATAAAAATGAAACAAAGGGTTTACTGGGGAGTTCATAAAAATATTGATATGGGGGAATTTGCAGAACTAGACAAAGAGATAGTGCTAGATCCTGAGTGGATGAACAATTTATCCCACTCAGAAAGAACAGAAGAGAGTAAAGAAATTCAAGAGGTAGGGGCGAGAGAAGAGCTGCCAGTCCTTAGAGTCAGTGGCAAATACATGGAGAAAGAAGAGCATGGTGATACATAATGCTTCAGATGGGGACTTGAACAGTGCTTAAAATACTGGTATGTCCAGGAGCGTGTCCAAACATTCACCCAATACAAATTTCATAGGGCTTCAGATCTTCAAGAATAAGGACTCCAATTAGCTTCAAAATCATGGAATGTATGTATGTATGAGGATCCACAGATGCATTCTTGAACTACTGAGTTAGGGATTGTGTATTTTGTCTTCATTCTTATGTGTTCAAAACATCCAACCCACTCAAATAATATTAATCAGAAAAATGAAGTTTTTCTATCTATATGGAAATGCTGTTGGAAATGTGTCTAGGGAAAATACTTTATTGAAGCTCAAGCCACTGTTTTTATTGACTTCACTGATTCTTATAATATCTATTCATTTGACTGTAACATCTGAAATTCAGGGCTGTATAACTTGATGATCTCAGATACACCTTTTCTTTAAGTAGTTCAGCTGAATCGCTTTCATTAATTATTACTCCAAGAACAAATTTATGTGGCAAAAATCAATGAACTTCAGTATCTGAAAATTGCCCATGGATTCTTACGATACTAATTCATTATTTTATTCATTATAATTCTGGGCATTTATTTCCAATTACATTTTTTACAAACAAAAATTCTATTATCAAAGTCTCCAGCATAACTTACACTGTGATAAGTGAATGATTCTCTTCAACATCGCCTTTAAGAGGAGATCATAGTTTTATTGTTTAATAAAGCCTTTCAATTGTTTTTAGATTTAATAATGCAACATATACATATCTGGAATACTCCCTTATGTCTTGTTTTATTTGTATTGACTAAGGTAATCTGGCCCTCCCGGCCAGTGGCAACAGCCACGGTGGCCAGGGGCTGTATTTTGCCTCGCTGGAGGAGGAAGGCAAATGGTGCATCCCCGGGCCTCCTTGGGTACCCGCTGGGAGGTGGAGTCAGAGGCCTTCTAAGGCCACTCTGCTCCCATGGCATCTCAGTTGTGCTTCGTGCTTGGGTAAGGTTAGCGCATAGTGCAGCTCTCACCTGACACAAGGAGTGGAGCCCCGGGCAGTGAAATGCCTGGGTCGGAGAAGCGACAGTGACAACTCATCAGAGAGTGTGGTGGTGGCTTGCCGAGGAGTGCAGTAGCAGCCTGGCTGAGTGGCAAGGCCTCCCGCAGGTGAAGCGCGAGGCTGCGTTTTTGCCTGGTGGCAAGCACCTGCCTCAGCTGCAGTTTTGGTGGTGGGCTGGGCCTTTAGGCAGTGGTTGGCTTCCCCCTTTTCCTAGGCCCCTTTCTGCAGGGCCCTCCTTCCACAGCCCAGCTGCAACAGGGTGGGGAAGCAGGTACAGGATGCTATAAAAAAAATTTCCCCCAATGGGTACCTTAACATTCCACACCTGCCTCCTTTGCGGGGGAGCCCACATTTCTTCTCCCCTCCTTTTTTAATGAGGGTGGGAGTTTCTTGCTTGGGTCTATCACAGTGTGAGTGGGGGCTTATTTACCCAGCTCATACCCCCATTCAAGATAGCGGGGCCTCAGGATTCCTTATAGGGGCATTACTTGGCATAGGTTTTGGTTGGGGCATTATTTGTCTGGTGCCATTTTAGGTGGGCCTGGTGGCCATTTTGTTGTCTGCTCCAGCTGCCATTTTAGGCAAGACACCAGGTAGGGTTTACTCATGATCCTAAGCCTGATGGCCATTGTGTTTGCATCTCAGTGGCCATTTTTGTGGTGGCTTGTGATCAACATGGGCCAAATATTGTTTTAGGGAGCAGAATGCCTCCTAAAAAGAGTGTTGGGAATTCAAAGAGCAAGCAACCTGCTAAATGCCCAGCTGCTAAAAGGCTCCTGGTGGCCTTGTCCTCCTCGGATGAGGAGGCAGCAAATTCTGGAGCGGATTGCAGCTCTTGAATGGTCACAGGGCATTTCAGGATTCAGTTCAGGGGCAAACAGGGTGAGGCCAAGGAAGGCTGCTTCCAAGATGGCATCTCTTAACAACATATTGTCTCGTTTATCTGCCTGGACAGTGCACCAGACTGAAGGAGCATGCAGTTTTGTGTCTGAGGGAAAAGTGGATGAGGCTGGCCCAGCATTCACCGAGGGAGGCTGAGCACTATAGTCTGAGCAGGTGATAGTGGCTGTGCAACCATCGGAGATGGAAAGTAAGTCCACATGACTCCACAGGGGTATATGTGGCCTTGGGGGCTCTGGGGTCAGGCCACTGACTTCGCACCCCCAGTCACTCCTCAGTCTACCTACACTCAGGCAAGCACATTTCATGTAGGTAATGCAATTGGAGGGTGACAACAATGGGGTCTGCTGTCCTTTATGGGTCAGCCAACAGGGGCAGCTGTGTGGCCATCGAACATGTCAACGCACAAGCTGGGATGGGACTTGTGGCACCTTGGGGCTCCTTTTACAGGGCATCTTGGGCCAATTATGGGGCAGTGCCTTGTAGAGCCTTGCCATTTGGTAATACGGCTATGCCCCTGGGTGACTACCTTACGCCAGTTATAAGGGAGAATATTCTCAAAGGAGAATATGTGGATGTCTTTACCATTCTCTTCAGGGAGCTGGAGAAGAAGGATAAAGAGGATCTGGATGAACGAGATAAAGAGTGCCTTAAGCACTGCAAGGTAGACAGGACCTGGGCAAATTGGCTTCCGGGATTCCTGATTTATGCAGGTGTTATTGCACACACCCAGCCTTGGAGGGCAGCACCTCTATTTCAATATATGGATATCATATACAGGGGGTATTCAGACTTCACCAGTGCAGCTTGGCTGCAATATGATGAGGAGTTCTAAATGCGTGCTGCCTTTGACCCATTCATGGCCTGGTATCAAGTGCATCAGCAGCTATGGCTGCAGGCAACGTCCCCGGCATGTCCTAATGCTGGTGACTGCTCTGACAGTAGCCACTTAGTGCATGAGTCTGCCACAACAGCCAGCACCCGCACCGCAGCGGGGTAGTTGGTTCAACCCCAGCTGCTTTACTGGGAGTTCTCCTCCCAGGGGGTGTGCAGCAGGAAGGCTTGTAAGTTCGGGCATGAGTGCCCAATCTGCAGGGAGCCCCACCTGTTTACAGCCTGCAAGTGACAGAAGTCATTTATCAAGCAGGGGGTGGTACTGCAAGCCATCAGTCCTCTGGAAAAGGGCCCTAGCCCAATAAATCTGAGGGTACTTGAAGCCTTGTTAGCTGATTATTACCCCAAGTGGGCTGATGCTCAGTTCTTGTTGCAAGGTTTCACATTCAGGATCCCATTCCAGGGCCCCAGATCCCCCTTCATGTCACCGAATTGACATTCAGTGGTTGGCATGGATGGGATAGTTCAGGCCAAAATTGCCAAGGAATGTGCTGAGGGGAGGGTGCTGGGCCCCTTTGCATCCTCTCTGATCCTGCATTTAAGGGTGTCCACTTTCGATGTGGTTTCTAAGAAAGCAGCTGGCAAGATCCAGCTAATTAATCATCTGTCATACCCTAAGGGGGTTTGGTAAATGATGTCATTCTGGAGCATTTGTGGTTGGTACATACACCTCCTTTGACCAGGCTGTCAAGGTAGTTAGGAAGTATGGCCCGGGAGCAGAGGTGGCTAAATGTGACATTAAGTCAGTATTCCACCTTCTAACGGTCCACCTGGATGATTTCGTACTGCTAGGTTTTTTCTTTTGAGGGCCAATTTTACATGGATAGGGCACACCCCATGGTATGCTTCATTTCTTGTGTGGCCTCCAAGCATTTTAGTTTGTTCCTTGAGTGGGCCCTGCATCGGTAGCAACATTGCCATGACACAGCCCACTACTTGGATTATTTTCTTTTTGTGGGCCCTGTGGGGTTGGGGCAATGCATCTGGTTCCTGGACAACTTTGTCAACCTTGCACAGGAGCTAGGTGTCCCTCTTGCCCATGAAAAGATGGAGGATCTTTACATTTTTAGGTATTGAGTTGGACACGGTTAGGCAGACCTCATGGTTACCAGTTGATAAGCTCCATGATCTTAGGGCCCATCTGGATAGCCTTTGGGGGAACTGGAAGTTATCCTTATTGGAACTGCAGCAGATAGTGGACCACCTCAATTTTGCATGCAGAGTGGTTGTCTTCAGCAGGGCATTTGTTAGATGCCTCTGTGACATGATGGGCACCTTAGACTTCCACACCACCGGATGCTGATTACTGCAGGATTTGAGATGACCTAGATGTCTGGGGCCAGTTCTTAGATGCCTTCAATGGAGTTTCCTTGTGGAGGCAGGACCTGTTATTGGAGAGGAACTGCAGGTTTCCTCTGATGCCTTAGGTTCAACTGGTTTTGGGGTTTATTTCTGGGGGCATTGGTGCATGGCCCAATGGCTGGCCAATTGGGTGGAAGAGGGTCTCAGAAAAGACCTGACATTCCTGGAGTTTTCCCCCAATAATGGTGGCAGTTTATTTGTGAGGATCCAAGCTTGCTAACCACTCCGTGCACTTTTGGTGCAATAATATGGCAATGTTATAGTTAACTCCCTCTCCTCTAAATCACATAGGGTCATGAAGCTGGTCCATTATTTTTACACTGAGGTGCTTGCACCTCAACATACTGTTCTTGGCCAGGCACATACAATGGAGTGGCAGATGCACTGTCTAGCCTACAGATGGACCAGTTTCATCAGCTTGCCCCCGAGGCTGACTTGGAGCCAGCTCCGATGCCCCAGGACCTTTGGATGATTGGAATTCTGAGGCCTTCAGGGCCATCCAGTTAGCTCTAGCCCCTAGTACCCAGAGTGCCTATGATCGGGCGGTCTGTCAGTTTACTGGTTTCCAGCAGGAGATAGGTTTCCACAACTCGTATCCCATCCCTGTGGAGCATCTGATGCAATTCTGTGTGATGCAGAAAGGTACATTAGGATGCAGCTTGCAGCTCTGGCTTTCATGTGCAAAGTCCATGGCCTGGCCAACATCACAGGGGGCTTCTGTATTCAAAAGATGTTGGAGGGCTGGTCCCAGGAGTCAGCAACACCTGGAGATAGGAGGCAGCCTATCTTCCCAGATCTTCTTATGGGACTAAAAACAGTGTGGGCCACGGTTTGCCTCTCTGAGTATGAGGAGGTGCTTTTTCATGCCACTTCCCTGATTGCCTTCTTTGGAGCGCTTAAAGTTAGCGAACTAGTTCCTCAGTCCCAAAAGAATAAATCAGGCTGAGCCCTAATGGCTTCGGATATTAAATTCAAAAAGGAACAAGTAGTTTTAACCATACAGCACTCCAAAACTGACCAGAGTCAAAAGGGAGTGGATATCATTCTTGGCCCATCTGCCATGAAGGACTTGTGTTCAGTTTTCGCCCATAGGAGCTATGTCAGAGCCCAGGGGGAGGAGCAAGGAATTTTATTTCACCATTCAGATGGTTCCTGTTAACCAAGTACCAGTTTTGGATGGTCACGGAGTGGGTGCTTAACAAACTGGGCTTGGTAGGTGTCAAATTCGGCACTAATTCATTCAAGATTTGGGGCTGCATCTATAGCCGCAGCCACGGGTTTTATGGGGCCATCTATCCAAAGGGTGAGTCATTGGCGTTCTTTGGCCTTTCAATCTTATTTTCAGTCCTGAAGATGTGGTAAACACTTCTGACGTTGTTTTATCTTCTAGGAGCTGTTGGTCAACAGGAGAGACTGCGGATCCTCATCTGTTGCCACAGCATGGTTTTCTGGGCAGCTCACCAGGCCCAGACTATGCCGATCAGGTCCCAGTTTGGCCTGAGCCGGTGGGCTGCTGTCGAGTGGCAGAGCAGAAGAGGCCTGCATTGGTCAGGGTTGCTGCCCTTCTGTTTGAGGGGAGGAGTGGTCCTGCACCTCACAGCTTGGTTGTTTACTTGGGTGGGAATGACGTTGGATTGGTCAAGGGTAAGGCCCTTTCTCTGCAGGCACAGGTGGACTTGCAGGAGATAGGCACGCGCTGGCCTGGTGTCCTGATCTTCTGGTCTACAATGCTTCCACATCAGGTGTGGCAAGAAACATTGGACCCTAAGACAGTAGAATGGGCTACACAAAAGACCAACAGAGCCCTCTTCAAGGCTTTGGTAGTGGGGTTGGGAATTTATTTGCTCCATCTGCAAATTAGGGCCAAATTTGTATGCCTCTACTGAGGCGATGGTGTGTACTTCTATGCGAGAGGGAACAGTGTATTTTGGAGGACCTACAGCAAGGGCTCAGGTTGGCTTTAAGCTATTTGTGGGGCACAAAGTTCTAAGCAGAGGCTTGGCCTCTGCGATGGCAAGTCAGAAGTTAGGGAAATTTTGAAATTTTGGAATGATGTTCTCACCCAAATAAAAGAGATCACAGATTATGACCTTCAATTTGATCCTCAAATTATCTTCCTTGGTTTCTGGCAAAATTTGAATGTTCCATCAATAAGGCATGAATTAATTGATAGCTTACTGGTGGTGGCTAAAACGCTGATAACATCACGATGGAACCAGAAAAATATCCCAAATATAGATCAATGGTACGTTGAAATCTGGGATCAAGTCATATTAGAAAAATTATCATATGTCATACGTAAAAATGAAAACCTCTTTCAAATCATCTTTCTTTGAAAAATGGTGGCCCTTCCTTGAATTTATTGCTAGCAAAGATATGTCTCCTCCGAATGAATTATATCAGACAGTTCTTGACAGTTAATCACTCCGTCTGTTAGCATATATAGTTAAAACTGTTAAAACTGTATTTTATCTTTGTTATTGTTACTTTGTGATGTTAATGTTATTGTTCAACTGTTATTTCTTCTTCTGTAGTTATAGCTATTTGTTTCTCAATAAATAATTTAAAAAAAAAGAAGTTAGGGAAAAATGAACAGGCTGGTGAGCATCCTTGGCATCTCCCCATTGGTGGGTAATTGGGTTCTCTCAGGCATGGTTGGCTGCTTTACAGCCCAGTTGTGAGGGCAGACGGCCTGGTGGAGAACCCCTGGACAAGCCTGTCTCCCCCCACAGCTTTATGGCCAGGTGGGGGAGCTTTAAAGGAGTGACCTACTTCTCCTGGCCAGGCCAGGTCCCAGCCATACGATAGATGGCTCGCACCCGGGGCAGTGGGTGTCTCACCTGGACAGGTCAGGAGGGAGGTCCAGAAGTGACCACAGGGCCTGACCTGTACCACCAGTTAGGCCCTTGCCATAGTTATCATTTGTTATTGTAATTTTAATAAAGCTTTTAGTTCCCAAATTTTGTGTCTGCCTCTTTATTCTGACTGGAGGGAGTCAAATGATAACCATCCATTCACATTGCCACTATGGTCTTCTTAATATATGGATCAAATAAGCAGCATTATGGGTATTAATCAAGTGGGAGATAGTGAATCAAGCACACACCGCTGCAGAAATGCCAGTGACTTATTACCCATCTGCATCATTCCATTTCTCATTCTCATATATATTAATATATAAAGCAGAAGCAATGTATAATGGATTGCAGATGGCAATTTTAACAAGAAAGGTATCTGCAAATAGAATTGTTTTTATTCAAAAAATATTCATATTTACAGAATTCAGGCTCCTAACAGATAGTATTAAGTGCTTACATTTACAAATAATAACAGGCTATTTTGGCTGTAACCACCAGAAAAAGGAGTAGCTAGACAAATGAAGCTGTAGGGATATCAATTTTGATGTCCATTAGCTGATTTAGAGGGCCTAAACGGCTGTAAGTTATACAGGAGTTCAAAGCATTTGGAAATAGTATATAGAACTGTAGGAAATTTTCCCATATGAGTGTTCCCATACACTGAGATCATCCTAGGCTTTGAGGTTCTGGGTGCAGACATGTATAGGTTGATAGCCAGTTGAAGGTGACAGAGGTGTATTCTGTGGTAGCATTGGTACTGCAGGAATCCCCAAGCAACTCAAATAATTTCTCTAAGACTTAAGAAAATGTTTAGTGCAGAATTAAATGTTAAAAGAAACAGGGAGCGTCTTCCTCTTCTTTCCCCCCTGTCCTTTCTGTTTCCCAGTCATCAATTTAGAATAGTACTTGCAATGTGATATCAGCACACTGTGCACTTCCTGCATCTACCTTGCAGTGTCAGGGAATTACAAAATAAAATGATATCACTTTACATGTTACAGTCTATCTAGGCATTAGGAGGTAAAGGGAAGAAAGGAAAAAATGCTTACTACCTGAACTTTTCCCCCTTTTCACAGGTCAGGATACATTCAACATTGGGTTGAATATATTTCAGGGACCAGAAAACAGTCTGACAGTTCTAACATGCGTCTCACCCTAACTTACCTTACAGGGTTAATGTGAAGACAAAAAGGAGGAGTGGAGAACCATGTATACCATACTAAAATCTTTTGGAAGGGGAGAGGGGCAAGAATGAGATATATAGGTATGTCCAGATGGAGATTTTCCCTATAATGATCTGTTCTATTTGAGGCTTAAGCTATGTATAGATAGAGGATCCCCATGTATTCATGCCAGGAAGAGGTAAAGGCCTATATCTGAGGAAGTGAGAGGTGACTCATGAAAGCTCACACTGTTATAAAATGTTAGTCTTTAAGGTGCCATGGGGATTTTGTTTTATTTGGAGTAAAAATACCTGAGTACTTAACCATATTCTTTATTCAGCTTTTGACTGCTTGATTTTCTGAAGATTCTTAAGAAACAGCCTGTTTCTGTGGGACTCCCAATGAACCTTACCCAAAATCTGAGGATTCATCAACCTATGAGCTTCCCTCAGCCCTCATACCTTGAAAAAACTAGTACTGGGGTTGCTGTGAACTTTCTTGAAGCCAGGTTTGGCAGGTGATCAGACTATGATTGACTGCCACGGCTGCCCACTGGCTAAGCCTTGGACCTGCCTACTTTAAGCAACTGCCAGATAGTGAACAGCCTGGCAGTAGGTCTGGCAATGGTGAGGCTGCAGGTGAGCTGTATCTTAAATGTTGGCTCATCTAGGGAGAGGAAGAAGCTGGGGGTGCCAGAGGGACCCAATCCTATTTGTGGGGCCACTAGATATTGCACTGCATTATATCATGGTGCATGTGAAAAGTGACCTGACAAAAATGTTCAAACTTCTCAGGGTCATCTAAACATCCAATCAAAGAATTGGCTTCCTGCTCACAACTGGTGAGCAGGGAGTGAGCCATGCCGATCAATGTTTAAGCATCGCTACCTAATGTGCTACAGTTGCATGCATAGAATTCTGTGGGATTTGATCCTTCAACTGTTTGCAACTCATGCCTTTTGCACCCACACATAATATTGTTGATTGCTGATACTTGATGTTGTGATCACAGAGCAGAGCATAAAGTAAAGAATGGAAAGAATCCCTACTACCCACCGGGAGAACAAAAAAAAAAAGATCATTCAAATACTGTTTCGCATAATACTTCCCAGCAAATCAACAGACTGCCTACACAAGCATTATTCTACAGCATTGAAATAAAATGCCAAGGCTGTCTATTCTGAATCCCTCAAGCATCAGTTAGATCCGTTAAGAGTTCAAGTGTGTGAACACTGCAAACAGAAAGGGTTCTGTTCAGCTTAGTTCTAAAATCAATAGGAAGAGTCATGCATTTTTTTTTATTTTGGTTTTAAGATGAATGAGCAAAGGTTGCCATGGGTGAGAATACTGGCCTGCACATATATTTGCTTCCATTTACACATTTGGTGTATGCACTGCAGCATTTTTTAAATTGTTCCATGTTGACCTAGCTCCCGCTCCTTTGTATTCACTAGCATAACAATGCTAAACTCCTCTGAGAATGCCTGCCACAGATACAGTCTCCCCAAACCTCAAAAGTATGTGTATTGAACTCAGCACAAGAGCACTGAGTATTCATTAGAACACAAGTAATATGGGAGAGTTTGAGAGATGTTGGGCAAGGTCCAAACACAGTTACACATCAGAAATACAAGTGTATTCAATTAATTGTAGTCCTAGTATTTATGCATTTCATACAGGTCAGCGTTTTCTCTCTGAAACTGTGCTCCTTCAGATATGCATGGGGTATTGTGACCCCTTCCAAGTTTTCCATCAGACTGGCTGCACTCTCCACCTCCTGCCCCCTGGGTGTTATTGGGGCAGGGCATATTTTGGAGACCACCATCTTGAGTTTTATTGTATGAACTGAGTTTTAGCATTGTATGATTTTATGTGCTTTATGTATGTTTTAATGTGTTTTAACTTGGTTGTTACTCAGTTCTGAGCCCACCATGGGGAGAGTGGACAAAAAAATCGAATAAATGAAATGAATGCATAGGCATTCATGAAGCATCAGGTCTTGGGTATTATATCTTAAAATGATACATAGTTTCAATAAAACTGACAGTGCAGCCAGTCTGATGATACTGTCTGAGAGGAAAATTTTTACCCATTATGAGAATTGCAAATTCATTAGAGAAGGAAGGAAAACATTATCTGCTCAGAAGCCAAAACATTCCTTCAACTGCAAATTTGACACATTTCTTTTTTAAAGGAAATCAGCCAGGAATTAGTGTTCTTGAATACTTATATTATCTCAGACTATGTACTTCTTTATCATATATGTGACTACAGTAGAATTCTAAATAAGGGTTGCTTTCTTCAAAAAGGAAAATAGAATCCTGTTTGAATAGTTGCTATTGTTTTCAAATATTTAAAGGATTCCGTTTCACTATACTGCCTAATTTAATCTGGAATCACATGTCATGGAGTTGGCTAACAGGTGGGCAGGTCATGGAAGTCTGAACCTAACCATCAGATTTTAGCCCACTAGCATCTTAGATACCGACAATATTTTCAAAGTGTAAGCTTTTCAGAATCAGAACACCCTTCTTCAGAGTTCTAAAAGTGTTAAAGAACACTCTGACTTTTGAAAGCTTATACTTTGAAAATCTTGCTCGTCTCTATGGTGCCACTGGATGGGAGACCACCAAGAAAGTCCAGGCTTGCTACTAGACATGGGCTCAAACCACAAAAAACCAAAATGGTGGGGTTCGTGGTTTGTGGCATTTTCACGAACCAGGAACCATGAACTCCCACAAACTGGGGCAAGTTCACAAACCAGTTCATGGTTCATTGGGTTTAAATGCCTCTTTCTGGACGCTTAGCAGCAGCAGGGAAAGGAGCATTTAAACCCCCAGATCAGCTGCTTGTTGGGGAGATCTCCAACAAGCAGCTGATCATTTAAAGAGGGGCTGTTTAAATGGCCACTTCCAGCAGCGGGGGAAATGGCCATTTAAATAGTGGGTGGGGCTTGGCTGGACAGCCGGGTGTTCCCAGCCAGCCAGCCAGCCAGCCAGCCAGCCAAGCCCCACAGTTTAAATGGCCATTTCCCTGCTGCTCCGAGTGGCAGGGAAATGGCCATTTAAACAGCAGGGTTTGGCTGGCTGGCCAGGAACTCCCGGCTGGCCAGGTAAGCCACACCTGCTCTTTAAATGGCCATTTCCCCACCGTTCCAAGTGGCAAGGAAATGGCCATTTAAACTGTGGGGCTTGGCTGGCCAGCCAGGAACTCCCAGCCGGCCAGCCAAGCCCCCCCCCAGTTTAAATGGCCATTTCCCCACCACTCCGGCCAGTCAAGCTTCATGCACTCTTTAAATGGCCATTTCCCCACCGCTCCAGCCAGCCAAGCCTCACCCGCTCCTTAAATGGCCATTTCCCCACCGCTCAGAGTGGCAGGGAAATGGCCATTTAAACTGCGGGCAGGGCTTGGCTAGCAGGTCAGGAACTCCTGGCCGGGTAGCCAAGCCCCACTGTTTAAATGATCAGCTGCTTGTCAGGGATCTCCCTGACAATCAGCTGATCTGCTGGTTTAAATGCCCCTTTCCCTGCAGCTTCACAGTGGCACAGAAAGGGGCATTGCTGTTTTAAAATGAACCTAATGAACCAGTAGACCAGTTTGTGGAAGTTTGTGGAAATGAGCTTCCATGAACTACTGGTTCGTGAACCACAAACCGGGGTGGTTTGTGGGTTTTTTTGGTTCGTATTCAGGTTCGTGCCCATTTCTACTTGCTACACAAAGGCAGGCAATTGCAAATCACCTTTGAATGTCTCTTGCCTATGAATTTGCTATAACTTGCCTATGATTTGACAGCATTTTCCACCAGCAGAGGTATAGTGGAAGCCATGGGAAACAAATCACTGCAAAGAATAGCCTAACGTTTTTAGAGCCTGGATCCCACCAAAAATATTTGGTGACAGAATGATTTTCATCAGTGGAACATAAGTTATCCAGCTCCACCATCCGTTTGCAGCCCCGTATCCCCCATGTTCTGTTCCAGGGGAACAGCCCCCCCCCCCCCCAGGAACAGAATGGAGGAAAGTTTGCTACAGGAAAGGCAGTTAGTGAACATTGCTTTCCCTTGTATATGAGAAAATGATCAGTGGGACCTGTGTTTGGGCAAGGGCAAGGATTTTTTGTCTGTACTAGAAGCTCCTTTATTACCTCAAATATCTTCAACGTCACACCATCCTGGGACTTATACTTCATTAATCATCTGACATAGTTTTGTTCCCTCCATTCCAAGTGCTCTAGCAGAAGATTGAACTAAAGCTATGCATTACAATCTTCATCTATGTCTGTAGTTCACTTAAAATAAATGGATGGTTTGACAGATGAAAGAATAAAAAGGAACTGGAAAGATGGAACAGTACTTGAAATGGCACAGTGATAATGAGTGTGGAATGTTGTTAGAAGTTGCCAGTCTTCTAGCCATCTGTTGAAGACTGACAAAAGAACAAGCAAGGTTAAATGGAACAAAACTCTTGGAGAATAAATGGTTCACTCAATTCTAATTCTAAAAGGCTTTTTAAAAAAGACCCTGTCATGCATATTTTTACAAATTCCAAGGAGCCAGCTGACTCTTACATGATACAGTCCTGGTATATCCTACACTGGGTATATTAAATCAAATAATGATTAATTCTTTTATAGGAAAACCTCCACATTACAGCAATTATTTAATGATAAATCATTCTACAAGAAATCTCATTTTAAAAGGTAAGCCAGAACCAGAGGCTCCTGAGGACTGCAACTGAGAACAAAAAAGTGTTATCTACATACACCTATTTTGTGTGGTAATAGAAATGATTATTTAATGTCCTTTGTAGTTTTCTTTTATAGATTGATTCCAACAGCTGGATTGTATTCCTTTTTAAAAATTGTACTCAAAAGGTAAAAAAAACCAATTGGTTTTACTATTATAACATAAATACGATGTTTTATTATAACATAAATGAAATGTCTGAGAAAGTATCTGGCTTTCATTTGCTTTGCATAAGTTAGTCTGCAAGCCTTCAAGAAGAAGCCATATCTATATATCTATTTAAAAAGTCAAAGCTAGCTTTAGATAATCTGTTAAGGCACATACTGTGGTTATAGAGAGAGAAACGAAACAGCCAATTAAGGTCCAGAGGACATTGATTTGCAGGGGAGGGGGGAATGGTTTTGGCTATTTGCAGCCAAATCCGATTTGAGAAAAGAAAGGGGGAAAACCCCTAAGGTGAACACATGCTATAGTCTTTGAAACCTCAGTAGCTACTAGCTATAACAACTTCAGTATATTGAAATGAGCTCTCCCAAGCCATTTGCTCAGCTGCTAAAATGTGAAATGTTTTAACTGCTTAGAAGTTTTAAAAAATCTAGGCCATAAGGAACTGTTGGTGGGAAAATGTGCAGATACAGAATGTATACTATTACAATGACAATTAGTTGCTACACTGACTGTTGTCTATAGCTACACGGATTGTTGTCTATTGCAAGTGTAATGATAGCATTGAATGGTATGGTGGAAAGTGAGAATGGGGATTGTTTAAAAATGCTGGCAGAACTGAAGTATTTCAAATAAGCAAACTAAAAAAAACCCCACATCTTTTTATGTTTTATATCTGTATACCATGTGTATCAAATCTTTGAATAGTTGGGCAAAACAGCAAGAACAATACTTAGCTAATTACAAGCTAAACTTTCAAATTTATATAATGAACCTCATCCCCCCACCCAAAAAATGAGAGCCAAACATGACTGAGATCAAGCGCCAGAAACAATCTGAACCAGGTCATACATATCAAGGGAACCCCAAAAAATCTCCATCGATCTTAAAAATTATTATGCAAAGGCCAAGGGGTATCTGAGGGATATTATGTCATTCACTCACTGACCTACAAATTATGATTGCGACAAGGATGGCCCTGAAAAGGACACCTGTGTGGCATCACACATTTATAATTGAACATAGAAATCCATATTGACAGGTGGGATATATGTAAGGGGCCATGGCTCAGTGGTAGAACATTTGTTTATCTTGCCAACAGCCCCAGACTCAATCCTTGGCATCTGAAGTTCAAAAGATCAGGCAGTAAGTATACTTCCAGAATCTCTTCATTGACTTATATAACTTACTTGCCTCCCTAATGATTTCTAACATGGAGTTAGCTTTTTAGCTACTACTGAATTAACATTTTTGAGGTAGTCTCAAACCTGGTAAACCATACAATATTTGTATTGCCTTTTTGCAATATAGCTAGGAACATTAAGAACTCTGATGCAAGTGTTATTGCCCATCAAAATTATTGTGATTATACTCCTCATTAACACTCAATTTAAGCCCCCTTGCTGGATTGCTTCAGTGTAGTTTGTAGTTTGGCATGAAGCTGTACTGAGCAGCTTTGCAGCAGTCACTTGTGCTACAAGTTCATGGCTGGGTTGTGCCTTGCTAAATAAGCCATGTTTGTAATCTACATGTTTTAGCTTGTGGATACTTTTGTATTTGCACAGTCAGAGAAGATGCTATATGCCAGCAATTGTATGACTGAAAATCAAGACATATTTTTATTAATAAAAAAGAAAAGAAACTATGATTCCTATGGCATAGTATAGAAAGCTGCAGTCTTGATGTATTGCTAGGATATAGCCCAGTCAGTCAAATCATAGCAACCCAAACTAAGCCATTTTTCAGATTGCTAAGAATGTTACTGTCGATTAGTACAATTTCCTTTGACTGAACCTTGAGAGTTAAACTAGCACAAAGAACGTGACTTAAATGTTCAAGTGCTGCCTTTTGCATATGTGAAGAAGAGATGTGACAAGATAGATTATTATAGATTTGGACAGGTGGCAGCCATTAACCAACACAGAATGCTTCTGCCTTAAGGAACACAGAGATACCACCTAAGTGGTGAGTAAATCTCATCACAAAATGCAGGGGCTTTTTTGGCTTTTAACATTGGAGATGTGGAGCCCAGGGAGGGAGGGGGCCACTCTAACGAAGCAGTAAGTAGCCACGAAGGTACCATCTCTGTTCATAACTGAAGATATTTAAGATGTTCAAGTGATATAACAGTGCATTGAACACTCAGTTTGGGTGATCACCAGGGCTCATTTCGAGGGGGAACGCACAGGAACACAGTTCTGGCAGTTCCCCAAAAAGGTCACATGTCAGGTGGCCTGCCCACCTGACTCTCGGACTTTTTGGGCCTGTTTCAGCCTGGATTGGGGCCGAAATGGCCCGGATCAGGCCTCTGTCAGGTGGTGGATCATTCTCCCAATCAGTAGTGGCCTGATCCTGATCATTTTGGGCCCCTTTTTGGCCATTTTCAGCCTTTTTGCCTTTTTGCCATTTTGGGCCCAATTTCGGCCCTGAATGGCCAGGATTGGGCCCAAAACAGCCAGAATAGGTGATGTCAGGGGATGTGGCATACGCAAATCAGTTATGCCAATGACACACTTCTGGTGATGGCAAGGGGTGTGGCATATGCTAATGAGTTACACTGATGAGTTATGCTAATGAGTTCCTACAGCTCTTTTTCTACGAAATGACCCCTGGTGATCACACAACTTGTAAACCTGCAGTGAGCTAAACATGCACGGGGTTGAACTTCCTTGATCAGAAGCCATCAATCAGATTAGATGATAACACAAGAAGATATGCTTAAACATTCTTTATACCCCACAAGAAAAATGCATGGCTTCATAGTAAGAAAACACAGCGATGTTCTCTGTTCAAGTATGCAGGTTATGAAACAGCATTTTCCATGCAAGTGTCTAAAAAGATAACTAATGAAGAAATCAGTCATATCTGGTAGTGATTCATCAGAACCTGGGAGTACTTTCTCAGGATCCGATCCATTTGAGTCATTAACAGGAATTTGTAACATTTTGGATTATCTATAGTTGGTATCTCATCTCAGTTCATATTGGGGGTGCAAGCAGACAGCTGGCTGATGGATTTAAAGATCCTCCCACACTAATTAAATATGTTAATTATTCTGTTCAATGTTGCCCATTATTCTTTTTTAATGTCAGGATCTAACTTTCACAATGACCTTCCTTGCAAAGTTGCAAACTAGACTTCAGGCACTTGCTACTAAAAGTGATAATAGTAAAATCCTGAAGAAAAAAAAAGAATTCACACTGCTAAGCACTAAGGTATTGGCTGGTGCATTCATAAAGAATACAGTTGGGTAATCAACATTCTGATCAAGCGCCAAGCATATCTATGAGGGTTGCTGGATTTTAAACATACACATACAATGATTGATTTGTACTCCTGCTTACCTGCTGCTTGAGGCTGATAATGCAGAAATTTTGCTATCTTTCATTTTCTTCTCAAGATGTTTAGACATATAGTTTATATATTGTTTTAAACACTTTTATCCCCTTTATAATATTATCACAACGGGGACACAAGTGCCAGATATAGTTGCAGTACCATTTTCTTCTAATTTTAAGAATAAATTACTTAACATGAAGCTTTAAAAAGACTTCCTACTGATTTATTTAGTATATTTTCCACCGCCTTTCAAATATGGAGCCTAGGGCAACATACATTGGTCTCCTCTCCTTCATTTAATCCTCACAATAACCCTATGGGAAGGAGTCCCGTGGCGCAGAGTGGTAAGCTGTAGTACTGCAGCCCAAGCTCTGCTCATGACCTGAGTTCGATCCTGGTGGAAGCTGGGTTCAAATAGCTGGCTCAAGGTTGATCCAGCCTTCCATCCTTCTGAGGTCAGTAAAATGAGTACCCAGTTTCCTGGGGGTGAAGTGTAGATGACTGGGGAAGGCAATGGCAAACCACCCCATAACAAAAGTCTGCCAAGACAACGTCCCCCCCATGGGTAATGACTCGGTGCTTGCACAGGGGACTACCTTTATCTTACCTAACCCTGTGGGGCAGGTTAGACTGAGAGAGAGAGAGATCAGCCCAGGATCACCCAGTGAGATTCATGGCACAGTGGGAATATGATCCTGAGACTCCCAGATCCTAGACCAACATTAGACCAACTTCCCTACCCCTCTTCAATTCTTTTGGATGTACTATGGTGATTGTTAAATTTTGCCAATAAGTGTCGATATTTCGGTAGGCCATAGACAAACTTCTTACTTCTTCCATCCATACTCAAAAATTAACAGCAATCTTTGGACATTAACTAAATAATGGTTTGGATCCAGCACAAAAATTCCACTTGCACTAGAGTTCTTGTGAAAGAGGAAAAACAAGTAAAACAGTGTAGTATCTGATTGTGCTAAGTCAAACTTATTGTATCCCTGTTTGTGTTTTCACTTGTGCAAGATCTTGTACAACCAATTTCTGGGTACTATAATATATAGTAAGGAAAGTACTGGCTGTTGCACAAGACTACTCAAGTGGAATTGTGCTAAGTCTGTTTATATATCTGCTTGCATAACAAGCAATTGACTATAATTACCCTACTTTATGGAGAAAGATCAAGATGGGTAGCAGTGTTAGTCTGTCTGTAGAAGTAGAAAAGAACAAGAGTCCAGTAGCACCTATAAGACTAACAAAATTTGTGGTAGGGCACAAACTTTCATGTGTCACAACTCACTTCTTCAGATACAGCTAGAATGTGAGTTCATCTGTCCTTGTATCTTGGAGAGTTAAGTGACAGATGCCAAATGACAAAAGCCGATGAATGACAATAGCAGGCATGATTGGATAGGGGGGATATGCATTGGTAATTACCAATGTGGATTTCTCCACACCCACTACCCCTCTGCTTATCCCACCAATCCCATCATGTGTCAGAGTGTTAGTTTGCTAGTCAGTTCTCAAGCCAAAGCTACGCCATGTTCTTGTGTTATAATCTGTAGTTGTTTAGTTCTCTCCCTCCAGGCCCAGGTGCTGCCCATGGGAGCGAAGAATTCTTATCAAATCGTTCCGGCTGACCTTGACGTCCTCACCTTCCCAGGCCTTCTAGACAGGACTAAGGGGCAAGGCTGGGAATGGGTGTTTGAAGTGTTGTTACTTTCATTTTATGTGTCATTCTCAACAAAGCTTTTGCTCAGCCAAGACTTTCCTAGTCCTTGGAGTATGGATAACTGTATCCTGAGCATTGTCTTTCAATAAAAATTTTGTAACCAAGAAACTTGTGCTTCTTGTAGAAGGGGGAAGACGAACTCTGGATAACTGGGATTCCATAGTCTGACATCATGCTTGCTATTGTCATTATTACTGTTATTATTGACTTTCTTTAAAATTCAGATTTGTCAGGAATATACTCCATAATACTATTCTAAACCATTAAAAGCAATTTTAAAAGCAATTAACAATAGAACCGAAGGAACAGAAACATTACTATATTTATTCCAAACTTAATCAATTCTTACATTAACCAATAAAGCTCAAGAGCATCCAAGATTCCTTGCCAAACTACTCAATATCCTCCTCATACCTAGCTTTCCCTCACTCTTTCTGAAACAGCTCTTTCCTGTCAGTCTTTGCTTTCAATTGCTCTTGTTGAAATCCTTGCAGCCATTCATTCCCCTAGTGATAAGGTTAGTTTTTGGAGTTGTATTCAGTAATGTGTTTTACAGAGGAAAGAGCTTTTTTGTCTGACTCGTGAGATTTCCAAGGTTACAGGTGAATTGCTGGTGAAGTATTTGCCTTGCTTCTGAACAGCTATGGCATGGTGGCAGACTTTCTCAACAAGATGACAGTATGTATAGATTTCTAGGGGGAACAGAGGATCAAGACCTTAAGTAAGCAGCTTGCGAACCATCACTTAAAATAGATTAAATTGCCATTTAGGGTTCGAGGATTCCTAATAAGTGTGGTATTTATTCTAGCAACTGTGTTCTCCTTGTGAAGGAGTTTACTATAAGAAATTAAACATTTATTCTCTGACAACTGAAGTAGATACAGAATATGTTCTATCTGTGTGGTTATTTAAACAGATATACATTGATGAGGGCTGAGCATGGGAAGCAGGATTCAGAATCAGGACTCAGATTTTTGCTTTGGTAAGGGAAAGGACATGCTGATGTCTTGAGGCTGGCATCAGTCACAAAGCACCACTCCATTCTTTGATTACACACAGCATCTGAGTCAGCATATTTGATTAAGTTCCAAGCAAGTTGAAATGCTGCAAGATCCATGAGTGGCCTTCAGTGTATTTTTTTCTTGGTACATAGCAGTCATGGGGAGGGAGGAACTGATTTGGATTTTGTGCTTGCAAATCTTCCTGTGTTGGCAACTTTACCATCAGCCTGAGTCCAGTTTTGGCTTCTTCTGCTTCTCTCCTCTGCATGGAAAGTGCGCAGAAAGTATACTATATAATTGACTTCTATGTGAAAGAAGGTGTTATATACATACCCATGCATCCCTTATATGTTGCAATGTATCCTTCCAATGGAAAAAATCCAACATTTTTCCCTGTATAGAAAAAAAACATTACGTATGGATACAGATTCTGCAGAAATTGTCTCTTTGACAGCCTAGTTTTCAACCAGCAGAGTTCTTTATTTGTTTACCCACCCAGGGCAAATTGAAATATGCAAGCCCATCACTGCTACCACCTGCATCCCCAAGTAGTTTGGTTCAGTTTCACCACTTGATTCTGTCTGATATTTACAGTGCCATCCAAAGCAGAGTTACACCCTTCTAAGTCAATGGTACTAGAAGAGTGTAACTCTACTTAGGAATACACTGTTAGTTTTATATTAACCAAGTATAAATTGGATTGCATCCAGTATATAATAAATGTTTCAAAAAGGCATTCACCTCCCCCACCCCCAATTACCCCAATGGCCTTTGCAGGGAAAATGTCTGGTTGGAAAAACTCCAAAGGACTACAAAACAGTTATAGTAATCTATCTTGGCACATCCATTCTTCATGTATGCAAAAAGGCAGCACTTGAAAATTTATGTCATGTTCTTTGTGCTACCTTGACTCTTGAGGTTCAAGTCAAGGGAAATCAAACTAAACAACACTAGCATCTTAGCTATTTGAAATACAGCTTAGTTTAGGTCACTATGATTGAATCTGACTGACTAGGTGATATCCTAGCAAAACAGCTTCATTACTGGTACCTTTCCTGCTGCCTGCTCAGGTAGGGTTTCTGGGAGTGGTGCGGTAGGGATCTACCCCTTCAAGTTCCAGGGCTGCTGCCAGGCTCTGGGCCAAGCTATTATTTATTATTGGTACCTTTCCTGGTGCCTGCTCAGGTCAGGTTTCTGGGAGTGAAGCAGTAGGGATCTTGACCAAACTTGGATGATGGCTGGAGGAGAGCCTGCTGCCCCCCACGAACATGTTCGTGAACATGCTGCCCCCCACAAACATGTTCGTGAACAGGGCCATGTTAATGGTTGTTTGTGAGTCCCTGTTCGTGGATGACAATGGACAACAAACATCATGTTTGGGTTTTTTTTCTGTTCGTGCCCATCTTTAATCACAACTAGGAGACAGTAATGAAGCCAGAATGTGATATGGTAGTAATTCCAATTAACTACTTTTTTCCCCATAGAGTTTGCTACTGTTTCCCAACCTTTTTGCAACAGACATAGCGTAATCAGGTGGTATGCTTGGCATGAACACCTAACCAGGTATATATCTGGCATGGATCAGAAAGTTATTGGAGACATGAGAAAGAAATCTCTTGTTACAATTGTTTGAGGAAGACTAGAAGCTTTTAAGAATCTATCCAAGGTGCTTGCAGTGGCTTTGGAGAGAAATCTGCACACATCTAATGCCAACCTAAAACTAGGTATGCTGCAGATTTCTCAGCAATCCTCTTCCACAGACAAATTTACCTGTACAACTCTTGCAATCAGCCTATAAGCCAATCAGGAATATATTTGTATTGCATGAAGAAACTTGAACAGCTACCAGCCACTAAATTTGCCACTGCCTGTTATTCAGAAGCAAATTCATGGTTGACTGGGGTTCAGCTGTGAGTTGGGTTCTTATCCACCCCACCCCCTAAGCAAAATAGTTACACAGTGAAGTTACAAAAGGAAGCTCTTCCTTCCCCTCCAAGATGGGTGGGGAGAGAAGTAACTATTTTAATCTGCGCTACAAAAAGAAGATCTCATTTCTTGTCTGGGGACAGATAGAAACATAGAAGCAGAGAAACAAAAATAGAAGGAACTCCAGTGGTCATCTAGTTCAACTCCCTCACAAACAGGACAATTCACAGATACCCCCCATAGGTTCTGGTTTGACCCTCTGGGGCTACATAAAACAACTTCACTCCATCCTCCATGTGACATTCCTTCAAATTCTTGAAGAGGCCTTTCATATCACCTCTTAGAGATAAGCTACAAGAGATGAATTACATGAGGAGGAGCATGTGAAGGGAGTCGCAATGTTAGCCGGGCTTTGAGATCGCAAGGCTTTGTCAATTTCCCCTCTCTACAGTGCCAGGGAGATCACTGCTCAGAAGGTCTGATCCATTTGTTTTTTTGTTTGTTTTAATGAGTCTTGTCCTGTTGTGTGTATGCAAGACGGGTGTTGGCCATTCAAGCACAGATGCATGCTGTTCTCTTCAAAGGAGGGTGGAGAAAAGAGGCTCTGGGGCAGCTGTTTTCACATTTAACCAAAAACTGCATCAACCGTTAATGCCCCTCCTAGTCTAAATCAAATGTTTCCAAAGCTGATAGGAGAGGAGGGGAGGGGTCTCTCCTTGTGAAGACCTGATTGCAGGGAGACAATGTCATTTCCTTGGTAGCTATGGGGGTGGGGTTGCACTCATGTGCATTCATCTCATTCCTCCTTCCCACCAACAGAGTTAATTAATAACATAAGATGTCTCTCCTCTTGGGATCTGATTGATGAATGCTATTCACAGGGCTTTTTTTCAGCCAGAATGCGGTGGAACGGAGTTCCAGTACCTCTTGAAAATGGTCAGATGGCCGGTGGCCCCACCCCCAATCTCCGGACAGAGGGGAGTTTTGATTGCCCTCCACGCACAGCACGGAGGGCAATCTAAACTCCCCTCTGTCTGGAGATCAGGAGGCAGGGCCACTGGCCATATGACCATTTTTGTCACAGGCGATTTAAACTTTTAAAAACTCCCCCCCCCCTTGTTCCAGCTAATCCAAAGTGATGTCATTGCACGGTCCCAGAAGCATTTGTAAATTTTGCGTGTGCGTATGTGGTACCAGGGGCACCACTTCCCACCAGGAGTTGCCCCCTGTGCTGGCAACCCACTGCGTTCCACCACCTCTTTTCCCAGAAAAAAAGCCCTGGCTATTCAGGAAAACAAGCTGTTGCCCTGCAAGGCGAGCCCAGTACTTCCCAAACTTTTGGGAAGGAGGGATGCATTACAATTTAGTATCCCAGATTTGGTTCAGCATTCCAGAAGCTGCTCTAACAATACAAAACAGTGATTTCCAGGGTATTTTTGACTCATTTTTTCTGTTATGCACAACCCTATTCCAGACCTCTCACTATCTTTGTTGCCATCCTTTGTACACATTCCAACTTGTCAACATGCTTCTTAAGCTGTGTTGTCCAAACTGAACACAATACTCTAAGTGAGGTCTAACCAGAGCAGAGTCGAGTTATACCATCAGTTTAAGTGATCTGAAAACTATACTTCTGTTGATGCAGCCCCAAATTGCATTTACTTTTTATCTACTGCATCACACTGCTCACTCATGTTCACTGGATCTGACTCATGTTCACTGTATTTACTAAGACCCCTAGATCCTTTTCAATGTGTTTAATGTGTATGCAGTTTCTAGAATGGAAGATCAGAAGAATTCAACTTCCACCTGGTCATCTGTCAGTTAGCTCCTGAATTACTCCTCTAAACACTTTGTTTGGTACAGAGCAAAATTTTCTCACCAGAAGGTCAGAGATTACTCCCACCTGATCCCTCTGGGGGACAGTTGGAGTCTCATGGCTGCAAGTAGCCAATTTCTGCAGTTATACATGAACAGGTTGAGAACAGATGAACAGCCCAATGATTAACTAGCTGCCTGATCACCACTGATGAATGGGAAGCGAACTGGACCAGCAAGTGTTCAACTTAAAACTAGAAGCCCATAATTTTCTGGATCGTAGTTTTCCTCTTTCAATACTAATTGCAGCAGGGAGCTAAATGTAGAGCTAATGGCCACAACGTTTTAAGTTCTCTGTCTGGCATACTGTGTTCCAAATGCAAAGTAGCATCTTAAAGACTACCAACAGTTATTTTAGCATAAGTGTTGGTGAGTCAGAAGTCATTCCTTAGGTGTGAATTTTGTTACTCTTTAAAATGCTGCTTGGCTCCTCTGTAATTTAGCAAGACTAACAGAAGTGGTTTGCCATTGCCTGTTTTTCATTGGAGGTATCCCATCCAATTACTAAATAAGGTTGACCCTGCTTAGCTTCTGAGATCTGATGTGATCAGGCTCACCTGGGCTAACCAGGTCAGGGCTTAGGCAAGATAAGATTGATTAAATCCCCTAAATCTCCTTATATCAGAGAACTGATATGACATCATGGTAAATCTATATATGCTCAACAACAACAAAAAAACCCACAGCCCCTAAAGCATAGCAAACAAATATTCACTCTTAATGAAAAACTACATTAAACCTCAGTTCCCCTCCCTGTAAACAATCGCTCCATAGCATTTTTCTTCAATTACACTACACACAAACACACAACAACAGACTCCAAAGAAGGCAAGAGCCAATGGGTACACACACAAAGGCAGGAAACTGGATGGTAAAGCACGTTAGTGACTATGGAGCAGCATCCAAGCAGAAGAGCACTCCAACCAGTGCAGCACAGCGACATAAAAAAAATCCTGCTTTGTGCTAACTTTTTTCTTTTTCTATAATGACAGTAAATTATTACCTTTCCATCCTGCTGTTGCCTATTGCTGCCATGTTTCCTTGTGCTTTGTAGTTTTGTTCCCATGATGAGGGGTAAATCTGAATCCTTGTTTTGATGCTCAGTGTTCTTCTGCAAAACAGGGTGTTCTCTCATTCATCATCACCATCTCCATTGCCCAAGCGCAGGCAGGCAGATGGGCCAGAAGGCAGAATAATGATCTAAATCCCCCTTACTGCCCAAACAGACCTGTGTTTTTCCCATAAGTTTTCCTTTTGCTGTGCTGACAGGCATTATTGTTTTTGAAAGGGCAGAGTAAGCCACACTCACAGGGGGTTTGACTTAAACTTGATGCGGAGATTGAGAATTTGTTCTTTAAAATAATGTTTTTGGTGGATACTGGAAGGAGGTTGTTGCAGTAGGATGAGAATCCTGAAGAGAAAACTAAATTGCTTGATTCATAGGTGGAGACTTTGAAGAAACTGAAGTGGTCCATCTGTTTGGCCAATTGGCCTCTTCTCTCCAGGAGACCTCCCAGTCCAGTCGCTTTCCCTATGATTTTTTCAGGCAACAATTTCCCCCTTCAGTTGCGTAGATGGTCCTTTGCATTCATCCTGGAGGATTTCCCTCTTTCCTTTTTTAAAATTAACTGAGTGAAAGAAAGAAAAGGAGCCCTCAATTCAGAAGCAAGCAGAGTCAATGTGGTAGCTCCGTCCTCAGCTCTGATCTTTGAACTCTGGAACTGAAAAGCCCAGAAAGAGAATAGAACTCTTTCTGGGCTTAAAAAATTAAAGTCAAGTGTAGTTCCTGTCCAAAGGCCTTATTTACAGAATCAGATTTATTGTTACAATGGACCAGTTGGAGAGACCTGCCAAAAGAACTAAGTAACTGATACTTAATGCCCTGTCTCTGGGGGCCTGTTGTTCTTTGGAAGCTTATTGTTATAGACTCTTTCCCCTTTTTGAAAGAGGAATCCTCTTTTGTTTCTCAATAGTTTATCTTTGAGATTTTTTAAGCATGTGATGTGTAGATTTCCTCACCTGTGGATTTCTGCCTGTTGATATGCCACTGTAATTTGATAAAAAGGGTAAAAGCAGTCTGATGCAGTAAGGAATAGGATATGTTCAAACATGTCTTGACTTGTGTTTAATTGTTTCATGGTTCATCTTATATTTAGTTTTTCAACTATGCTCCTAGTATATAAGTAAATAAATACATTACTCTTTAGAGATTGAAATCAAATCTTCCTCTTTATGAAAGAGGAATCGATTGGAAACTGACTCAAATTCCAAAAAAGATGAACAACAACAACAACAACAACAACAACAACAACAACATTTGATTTATATACCACCCTTCAGGACAACTTAATGCCCACTCAGAGCAGTTTACAAAGTATGTCATTATTATCCCCCCAACAATAATCACCCTGTGAGGTGGGTGGGGCTGAGAGAGCTCCAGAGAACTGTAACTAGCCCAAGGTCACCCAGCTGGCTTCAGGTGGTGGAGCTGGGAATAGAAATGGATTGCTGGATTTCAGGGAGAAATTCGGCAAAAAGGATTTAAGAAAATTCCACTTCACTACTTTGGGGGGTGGTCTACTCAGAAGTACTATTTTATTCTATGAGGCTTAAACTCAGGGAAAGAGAATTGCAGCTTATTCTGCTATCAGACACTGTGTGTGACTTATTCCCTTGATTGTGTGACCAATTCCTCATTTTATTTGCACCTTTGCTGTGCTAGCTATATAAGCTTAGCTTTAAAAGTGTTCTGAATCAAAATATTTAATTATTGTATTCAGTTTGGCAGTTTGTATAGTTTTGCTTATGTGTTTTTATGCTTTGAGAACCAGTGTGGTGTGATGGTTAGAGTGTCGAACTGGGATCTGGGAGACTGAGGTTCAAATCTTCACTCTTCTATGGTAGCTTGCTGTGTAACCTTGGGCCAGTCACACATTCTCAGCCTAACCTAGCACACAATTGTTGTGAGAATTATCTGGAAGAGATGAAAACAATGTAAGTTACTTTGAGTACCCGTTGGAGAGAATACGGCCCTCCCAGCCGGCAGCCAAAGGCTGTTGAGGATGGGGGCTGCGTTTGCAGCCCCGGAAGGAGAAAGTGGCTGCTTTGCTCTTTTCCAGAGTGCAGGCTCTTAGGGGGCGGAGCCAAGCCTTTGCAAGCTGACTCCGTTTCCTCAGTCCTGCAGTTGTCTTCGCGCGCTTGGGAGGAAGGTTGCAAGTGTTGCTTCTCCTCTGAGCGGTGAAGGGCTTCGTAGGCGGCGGCAGCAACTGCGGCATTAGCAGTGGCAACAGCAGCGGAGATGGCTCTCGCCTCAGGGAGGCTTTCAGCGCTGGAGGAGAGCCGGCACGGCTCGGCGTGGTGCAGCTTGCGCTGCGAGTCCTTCAAGAAGAGCCAGCGTGGGACTTGTCTTGAGGGCAGTGGCATTTTGCCGCGCCCTGAGGTTGCCCATCGGGGGCAAGGGAGGGCGTCCTGTGGGCTGCTCAGGGGTGGTCTGGGTAGCGATGCCAGCCCCCCCCCCTCTTTTTTCTTTCAGCCAAAGGCTTGGGGGTGTGTGTGGCTATGGCAGCAGAGGGGGCGTATTCCCCCCCTCTGAATTTTGTGGGCTGGGAGGCTGCTGCTGCTATAAGCAGTGTTTTTTCCAGTGGCAACAGCCGGAAGGTGGCGTTTGCCTGCGCCTGCCTTTTGTTCAGGCAGTCACCTGGGGCTTCCTTAGGGTGGCAGCTCTGTACAGCCACTTGGCCCAGGGGAATTCCAGCGGCCTATAGCCCCTGAGTTGAGCAGGGCACGTTCTGGCTTGCTCTGTATTAGGTGGAGCACCTTGGGGGCCATTTTGTTGGGCCTTTCTTTTCAGCAGCCATTTTGCCCAGTACCTCTTTGGCAGCCATTTTGCTTCCCTCTCTACTGCGGCCATTTTAGAGCTACAATGCCTAAGGGAAAAGCTAAGGGCCCGTCTAAGGGTAAACTGGCTGCTAAAAGGCCTGCTGTAAAACATGTGGCCCCAGTATTGTCTTCCTCTGACGAGGAGGAAGGGGGAGTGTCCACTTCACAGATTTTGGCACGCATTGCTGCACTGGAAAAGGCCAAAAGTGTCACTCCTGCATCCTCTGGGGTGACAGTGCATCAGAAATCTGTTAGATTGGCTGCAAAGTCGGCTTTTCGCCGTGATATACTAATACATCTCTCTACTCTGGAGGAGTCCGCAGGTGTCATAGCTGGCTCAACAAGCAGTAATGTCCAGGAGACTGGAGGGGTGTTGGAGGTTCAGGAAGCTGGTGATTCTGAGCAAGTGTGGGCTGAGGAAGGTGGGCCTGTTGCATTGGCTGTGGAACCACCAACGGCTGAATCCGTCGAGGATGCTGGTAAGAGTGCTCCCACACCACAGTACACATGGCCTTGGGGGCCTTGGCCTCAAGGTGCTGCCGCTACAGTGCCAAGTCCGGCACAGGCGATAGGTTCACAGGCTGGTTCCTCTCAGGCCTTGGCCACGGCCACTGTTCATTCACCTTGGGGCCAGCCTAATACCTGGGGGCAGTTCAGGGCTAACGCACATCCAGGCCAGGGGCAGTCTTCTGGCTCCCCTGTTAACTGGTATGGGGGTGTTACTCAGGGGGCAGCTGTGCAACCTGCAGCATGGCAGACCTATCCCCCTTGTTATTGGAACCCTCAATTGGGGGCAGTTGGTTATGGTATGGTTCCCTTTCATGCATTACCGTTTGGCGATACGGCACTCCCCCTTGGGGATCATTTGACTCAAGCCACCAGGGACAAAATCCTGCGTGGTGAATATATTGATATCTTTACCCTTCTCTTTAGGGAACTAGAGAAGAAGGATAAAGAGGATTTAGACGAAAGGGATAAAGAGAAGCTTAAGCGCAGGAAGGTTGATAGGAACTGGTACAATTGGCTGCCTGGAATGTTCATTTACGTGGGGGTCATTGCTTGGGCTCAGCCCTGGCGGGCAGCCCCACTCTTTCGATATATTGACATTATTTACAAGGGCTATATGGAGTTTTCAGGGTCAGCTTGGATGCAATATGATGAGGAATCCCATATGAGGGCAGCCCTCAATCCAGCTATGCAGTGGGACCGTATTCACCAGCAGTTGTGGCTGCAGGTTATGTCCCCTGCTAAACCCACTCTTGGAGACTGGTCAGATAGCGATCACTTGCTGCACAAATCCCAATCCCCTTCTGGCCTCTGCACCACTGTGGGGCAGGCGGTTCAACCTTGCTTGCTCTGTTGGGAGTTTGGGTCTCAAGGGGTGTGTTCAAGGAAATCTTGCTCTTTCTGGCATCAATGTCCCTTCTGTGGGGGTCCCCATCCCTTCACGGCATGCCCTTGGCAGCCCAAAAAAGGGGGTAAGCGCGGTGGAGGCAGGGGAGGTGGTTCCCAGCAGCCTTTTAGTAAAGGGGCCCAGCCCAATAATACTGAGGGTCCTTAGGCAGATGCTGGAGAGTTATCCTAAGCACAGTGATGCACTGTTTTTGTTGCAGGGTTTTCAGTTTGGCTTTCGAATCCCATTCCAGGGTACCAGAGCCCCCTTCATGTCATCCAACCTGAGGTCTGTGGTTGACATGGAGGGGGTGGTGCGGGAAAAAATTGCCAAGGAATGTGCGGAGGGCAGGGTGTTAGGTCCATTTTCTTCCCCTCCAGTTCCTTGTTTGCGGGTCTCCCCCCTTGGTGTTGTGCCCGAAAAGGCAGCTGGGGAGTTCCGTTTGATACACCACCTGTCTTATCCCAAAGGTAGCTCTGTGAATGACGCCATTCCAGAGCACTTATGTTCAGTGCGCTACACTTCATTTGACCAGGCGGTCAAGGTAGTGCGGCGATGTGGGGTGGGGGTGGAGATGGCCAAATGCGACATCAAGTCGGCATTTCGCCTTCTCCCAGTTCACCCGGAGGATTTCAAGCTGCTGGGGTTTGCGTTTGAGGGTCAGTACTACATGGATATGGCACTCCCCATGGGCTCCTCTGTTTCTTGTGCTGCCTTTGAACAATTCAGCTTGTTCCTTGAGTGGGCTTTGAAGCACAGGTTACGGTGTTTTGATGCCCGCCACTACATAGATGATTATCTTTTTGTGGGGCCACAGGGGACAGGACAGTGTGCCCGCCTATTGGCGGGCTTTATTAGCCTGGCAGATGAACTGGGGGTTCCCTTAGCGGATGAAAAAATGGAGGGTCCATTTTCGGTGTTGACCTTTCTGGGCATCGAGCTGGATACCAGACGGCAGACCTCAAGTTTGCCAGGAGACAAACTTTGTGACTTGTGCACCCGTCTGGCATCATTTAAGGAGAAGCATAAGGTTTCTCTCTTGGAGCTTTAACAACTAGTGGGGCACTTGAACTTTGCCTGTCAGGTGGTAGCTCCTGGTAGGGTGTTTCTTAGACATCTGTGTGATGCAATGAGTAATGTCCACATGCCTCGCCATAGAATACGGATTACTAGTGGCATGCGTGCGGATATCCAAGTCTGGGAGGAATTTTTGGGCTCATTTAATGGCGTCACTTTTTGGAGAGACGATTTATTGCTTGAAGCTGGGCTTCAAGTCACTTCAGATGCATCTGGAGCTAAAGGTTTTGGGGTATATTTTCGTGGGCACTGGTGTGCGGAACAGTGGCCTGCCGATTGGGCAGCTCAAGGGCTCACCAAGGACCTTATGTTCTTGGAGTTCTTTCCCATCCTTGTAGTAGTTTGTTTGTGGGGGAAGGGACCTTGCTAACCACTCTGTACACTTCTGGTGTGATAATATGGCAGTGGTGCAAGTGGTTAACTCCCTCTCATCTAAATCATGCAGAGTGATGAGGTTGGTCAGGGTTTTTACCCTGCAGTGCTTGCAATTAAATATACTGTTTCTTGCGAAGCACATTCTGGGGGGCACAACTGCATTATGGACACTTTGTCTCGCTTGCAGATGGTGCGATTTCAACAGCTTGCCCCCGAGGCCGATTTTCAGCCTGCTCAGATGCCAAAATTTCTATGGCAGATTGGAAAACAGAGGCATGCAGGGCGATTCATTTAGCTATCGCCCCCAGTACCCAGAGGGCTTATGACCGGGCGGTGCGACAGTTTGCTACTTTTAGGCAGGAGGCAGGACTGCGGCTGGTATGGCTTATTCCGGCTGTTCACCTTATGCAGTTCTGTGTCGACTGCAAAGGTAAGGAACTGGCAGTCAAGTCGATCAGGAGCCAGCTGGCATCTTTAGCGTTTGCCAGTAAGGCTCGGGGTCTGTCCGATGCCACTGGGGATTTTAGAGTAAGGAAAATGTTGGAGGGTTGGTCCCAGGAGATGGGGTCTCGGAGGGACGATAGACAACCCATTTCCCCCTCCGTTTTTCAGGGCCTGAGTTCCGTCTGGGGAGAAGTTTGCCACTCTCATTTTGAGGTGTTTCTCTTCCATGCGGCTGCCTTAACAGCATTTTTTGGAGCTCTATGAGTGAATGAGCTGGTACCTCTTTCTGTCAAGGACGTGTCTGGGAGAGCACTTTTGGCACGGGACCTTAGTTTTAATGGGGGGATGGCCATACTTAAGGTTCGCCGTTCCAAAACTGATCAAGGAGGTCAGGGGATTGAGATAACTCTCGGTCCTTGCGCTGATCGGGAGTTGTACCCGGTTTGGGCTCTGCATCAGTACGCAAGAGCTCGGGGGGGGGGAACCCGGGGGTACTCTTCTGTCATAGTGATGGTGGGCCCCTGATGAAATATCAGTTTTGGGCTGTGACAGGGAAGGTGCTTAGCAAATTGGGTTTTGCAGGCGTCAAATTTGCAACACATTCCTTTCGGATTGGTGCTGCCTCCATGGCTGCTGCCATGGGTTACCCAGGACTGGTCATTCAGAAGGTCGGGCATTGGCAATCTTCTGCGTACCGATCTAAAATTCGCCCTCTCCCATAAAGGGGACATGTTGTTAATGCTGTTTTCTTTTTTAGGTGCTGTGGCTCGCTATGGGATGCTTCGGATCCTTATCTGCGGGCACAGCATGGTGTTCTCGGCAGCCCACCAAGCCAAAAGGACGCAGATTGGGTCCCAGCTTGGGCTCAGTGAGTGGGCCACGGTGGAATGGCAGGGACGACGTGGCCTTAGGTGGCCGGGGTTGATTACTCTGCTATTTTCAGAAAGGAGGGGACCCTCTCCTCATATTTTGGTCATCCACCTTGGGGGTAATGACCTTGGTTTGATTAAGGGCAAGTCCCTCTCATCGCAAGCGCAGGCAGATTTGCAACAGATATGCAAACTCTGGCCTGGTGTCCTGATTCTATGGTCGGCGATTTTGCCATGTCGCTAGTGGTGCGAGGGCCTTGATGCTCGGGTTATGAATGAGGCTAGGCGCAGAGCTAATAGTGCTCTTTTAAAAGCCCTGGGGGATGGGATGGGGATATACTTGCCTCACCCAAGGATACGGGCTGCAGCTACCCACCTTTATAAGGATGATGGAGTTCACCTCTCAGTGGCAGGGAATGAGTTATTCCTGGATGATATATGGCAAGGGCTCAGGTTAGCCATAAGCCACTTGTGGGGAGCAGGGGCCTAAGCAGAGGCTTGGCCCAGCTCGTAGCAGGATAGAGTTGGAAAAAGGGAGCGGGACAGCGAGCACCCTTGGCATATTCCCACTATGGGGATTGGAGTCTGTCTGATTGGCTGGTGGGCTTCATGGCGACCAGCTGAGAGGGAAGACTGCTGCTGGTACACCCCCCTGTAAATGTCCTTCACTCAGGCTGTATGGCGGAGTGGTTGGAACTTCAAGGGGGGAACCATTTGCCTGGCCGGCCTGGTTGCAACCATGCATATAGATGGCTCGCACCTGGGGCATCAGGGCTCGCCGAGACAGTTCAGGGCAGCAGTCCTGGCATGGACACCGGGCCTGACCTGTACCGCAGTTAGATCCCTTGCTGTATTTACATTTTGTTAATTGTTTAAATAAAGTGGCCCTTTAAATACCCAAATGCCTTGTGTCTGCCTCTTTATTCCTGACTTGCAGGGGGGGGGGGCGCAAATGAAGTATATAAGTAAATAAACAACCTGTGTTGTAGTTCTTATTTGGTGTTTTCTTAAGATTTACTACATATCTTGCTTTTCCCCCTGATTGGAAGATAACACATGCATGGTGCTGCAGTGGAATTGTATGGTCTTGGTGGTGGTGCTGGACTCTTTTTGATTTTGCTACTACAGACTAACACGGCAAACTCCTTTGAACCTTTACACAAGCAAACTGATCCCCACATCAAAAGGAGCTGTTTGCATCTCCATATCAAAGGAGTTGTTTACATCCCTCCTCTCCTCCTCCCCTCCCCTCTCCTCTATATTTGACCAGTTTCTTTCTGCCCTCCATGCATCTGACGAAGAGAACTGTGGTTCTCGAAAGCTTATGCTACAATAAAATTGATTAATCTTAAAGGTGCTACTGGACTCTTTTTGATTTTGCTACTACAGACTAACACGGCTAACTCCTCTGGATCTACATGCATGATAGGCTTTTTGAACAATCAAAGTGCTTGAACACAGGAGAACAATTGGTTGAGTGTTTGTGCTAATTACAGCTTACATGTGGATTGGACAGCAAACCAAACCAGCCGGTGATTGAACATCAGTGATCAATGAGAAAGCCCATTTTTAATGTGGAGTTCTATGAAATTTAAAAAGCAGCTGAGGACTGAAAAAGTTAATGTAATTTTACCCAGCATGGGGATGCAGTGGTGAGGAAAGTTTCACAATTAACCTTTTGTCTACTATGTAGCTTTCAAAAGCATGAATGAAAGTCTGGCAAACCATTCTCCAGCAATGCTGTTGGAACTCGCTCAATGACTGACACTGAATGAAATAGGTGACTATTAGAACTATGTTTCCATCACAGGAAGCACAGATGGAACCTCTCCCCCTTGCTTCTCTCTTCTCAAGAGGGGACAGGGTTCATCATCATGGCATTACATTGGGGCTTAACAAATGGGATCTTGCCTCATACCCTTGTCACTAAAAGACCAGTTATGGTGTTCCCCTGGGGATGGGCAGGGGGATTCATACTGAGGTCCACTGATACTTTACTTGAAAACTAGGGCTGAACAATACTTCCCTTTCTAGTTACTTTCTAGTCACTAATGTTGTTATCTGCCCTGAGCCTGTTCATGGGGAGGGCGGAATACAAATATAAATAAATAAAATAAAATAAATTAATAAATAAAACATCACAGTTGCACACCAGAACAATTTAAATGCCTAGATTATCCTGTTAGGTTGTCCAATGTGAACTCAAGAGCCTAGATTTTTTTCAGCCCTGTTGGGAATTACAAATGAATTATTTGTGAAATATAAATCAAATAACGCTGGTGCACAGAAAGATGCCTACATAGGGATATTTAATAGCTATCATCTATTTTTATCATTCCTTCACTGTAAGCTAAAGGAGTACTTAGTCACCAGCTCTGTGACCTTGCTGACAAGCTGCTTTTCAGGAGAACGCAACAGAGCTTAGCTGTAATGCTGTGATGTCTTAGCATCTCATGAGGCAGTAAGATCTACATCATCCTTTTTGTCATGTTGACAGTGACCAGAGGCAGCTAAATGAAAGCAATAAGTGGTCTGCTCAAAAGTCTACTCCTTCCCCTTTGAAGGGACCTTCAGCTTCAAATTGCATGTTATTTACTTCATTTATTCCCACCTTTCTCCCTAGTGGGGACCCAATGTGAAAATCATTGTGCCTGCCAGGTTAGCACCCACTTAGAAATATGCACTCTGTGTGCCATGTCAATATAGACAGTACAGAAACTTCTGCTTGTAAAGATTGTTATTGCTACCTTTCTGACAGATCTGAATACATCTGGAGATATATGCAGTAACTCTTTGTATTGATGCCCACTTTAGTCATCATTGCTCTTTTTGACCTTTAAAGAGTGAAATATCTTGGATCCTGATTATCCCTAGAAGTACTCTTTCCCCAGTCATTAAGATCTACTACTGAGACTACACAGTGTATTCCATTTTAAGAGGAGAGGAACACATTGGGGACTCTTGGTCTTTGGCTCTTAACCTGTGGTGCTGTGTGAGCCATGCTCGTAGAACTAGCACAGGCCCAGGATGTTCTTGTGGCTCATCACCTGCTTAAGGCTGTACTGGAGGTAATTTGGGTTGTATTATTATTTTCTATTTTTATTTGCATTTCATTTTGTAAATCATGTTAAGGCCACAGCATTCAGGACAGAATGTTTATTGATATTTTATTATTATTTAATATTGATATTTATTATTGCTTGTTTGTTTTTAAGATTTCTACCCCACTTTTCTACCACAATGGCATGCAGTATTATAAAGTTAAAAACTAAAAACAAATTAGGAAGACTGCCATATAATATAAAAATAATCAATGTGTTAATTACTATAATAAGCAAGGCCATTTCTCTTAATGTTCCACAGGTGATTTTTTCACAGGCAAGTTAAGAATGTGTTGGTTCATCCTACCTATGATACATGCACCACTATTTGTTCAGTTTCTTGATTCAGTTGTTTTAAATTGTGTTTATGATTAGTTGTTTTGTGCTATTGTACATAGTTTTCAGGATGTTTAATGATAAAGTGATACATTCAATTTCTAAATCATCAGTTTAAAATCTCAGCCATTCAAGAAATCAATCTGAGAAGCAATTTGATCTCTAAAAAGAAAGGACCCAAGCATTAAAATATGTGTGTCAAATCTATGGCATGTGTGTCAGAAGTAGAGATGGGCACAAACAGCAATACAAACAAACAAAAAAGCCGCGAACAGCCCAATCTGCTTTTCACAGACAAGCTATTCATTAAGCCCCATTCTAAACGAACAGGTGGTTGTTGCAAGCCTCGTTCATTGCTGTTCGTCAAGCCAGACAGTCTGTTACCTGCAATCAATTCCCTTGGCAACTTAGGCAAGGATTGTCTGAACTCTGCCTGAACTCCTGCTGTTGCCCTGGAAACCCCAATCTAAGCCCAATTTAGCTTGATAGGCAGGTCTTCCTTTCAAGTGTGGAGCTCCAAATTTGTTACAAGGGAGCAAAGAGCAGGGGGGGAGGGGGCTCCCAGCTCTGGCTTAGTTTGCAGACAGTGGAGAGGGAGAGACAGTTGCTGTTGGCATTTTGACAGAGAGAGTGCATTGGAGCTTGAATTTTCTTTGTGTGTGGTGGGATAGGTATCTACCCCTTCAAATTCCAGGGCTGCTGCCATGCTCTGGGCCAAGCTATTATTTATTATTGGTACCTTTCCTGCTGCCTGATCAGGTAAGGTTTCTGGGAGTGGTGCAGTAGGGAACTACCCATTCAAGTTGCAGGGCTGCTGCCAGGCTCTGGGGCCAAGCTATTATTTACTATTGGTACCTTTGCTGCTGCCTGCTCAGGTCAGGTTTCTGGGAGTGGTGCAGTAGGAATCTTGACCAAACTTGGATGATGGCTGGAGGAGAGCCTGCTGGCCCCCAAGAACAGCCAACCACGGACATGTTCGTGAACAGGGCCATGTTCATGGTTGTTCATAAGTCCCTGTTCGTGAATGGCAACAAACAACAAACATCATGTTAATCTCTAGTCAAAAGTGGTACAAAGATCAGGAGTTTGTGCTAATTATGATTGCTCTAATGTTAAGACTGACTAACTCCAGCTGTGGTCTCCCTGAAAAGTCTCTATACACTTTCCCAGTGCAGAGTGGACCTATCCCCCTCTAGATCAGCTCAAATGTTCAGAGTAACAAGCTTCCTCATGACAACAAAAAAGTGATTTCTTTTTTGTTAGTAACTGGAAACAATAATAAGTGGAACGAACACAGACAATTTTGCGCATCCAGAATGTGAAAGAGGAGGAAAATGAGGATTTATGGGATCTGGCCTCGGAACTATTGGCGACACCCGCGAGGGCAACTAAAGAAGAGGTAAAAAGCGGCATTTTGGAAGTCTGTTGGGCTTCTTCAAAATATGCAATGAAGCGTAAGCTGCCTCGCGAGATCATCATCGATTTTTCATCTAAGAGGATCCGAGACACTATCCTATACAACTCATACAATGCGGATCTGGACTTTCTGGGTAATAAAGTTAAGATACTGAAGGATGTTCCTTTTTTAGTTCGGAAAAGAAGATTTAAGTATAAAAAGTTTGCAGCTCTTCTGAGGGAACGTGGAATAAAGTATAAATGGCTATTTCCGGAAGGTATCTGGTTTAGTTACAAAGATCAAGCTTACAAGATAACATCAGAAGATCAACTAAGGGATTTTGAGGACAAAAATCAAGAATTTCAGCAAGACACCAAGCAAGAAGAAAAGGATTTGAAGTCTGAAGGCGGGGGGAGGGAAGGAGCACTGCGGTTGCAGTTGCTCAGAGAGAACTGCGTCTGAGGCCCGGGGGGGGGGGGGGAGGAAGACTTAATTTGGATTGTAATCTGTATTTTGCAAGGTCAACCACTCCATCAATATCTTACAAAGTTTTAATTTTTTCATAATGGCAGTATGAAGGGAAAGCATTATTTGTAGTGTAGTGTTGTTATATGTTGCTGTTTTTTTTCCCTTCCCCCGCCCCCTTCTTTCCCTCTGTATTGTTAGTTAATGTAGGTAATAAACAAAATAAAAAAAATTCAAAAAAAATAATAATAAGCCTTTGCCGTAGAACATATCTACTGCTAGCACTGAACTGGATCAAGAAACTCTCTTCTGTAAAGTCTTTCTCTGATGAAAGAAGACATTTTTCTCGAAGAAGACTCTCTCTATTGGAAGAACCAGGCCTGTGCAAACAACCCCACCATGCAGGGAAGAAGAATGGGCACAAGTGCACTGTCCCCCAGCTCCATTCAATTGCTGAGTCATCTGTTCAGTGTGAACATGCGAAGAAAGTGATCACATGCAAGTGGCTCCCTGTGATTAGCAATGCTCACAAACAGCATTGCTGCTTCTCAGGAAGAAGCATATGTGTGAGCAGCATTTCTCTGTCTGTGGATGCCATACAGATAACTCAGTGATCACACAGGGGTGGGACCAGCACATGAAAGCCCACTCTCTTTCTCCACACAGTGAGCCCATCTGCACTGGGCTTTAATGAAAGGGAGTCATTGGCTCCAAGCTGGTGGAATAGGTTATTGGATACCACTTGGTGAAAAAGAGTCATTGAATCAAACATAGAATTTTCTTTTAAATAAACTTCTTGTTGTGATCTGAAAACAAATAATATAACTCTTGTTGTTATCACTCTGAGCAAAGAATTTACCATATTATTTGCTTCATATGTTTCAATAGTTAGTCATTTACCCAAGAGGAAACAATAAACAGCATATCATATTTCAGTTTTTATATAAATAAATGTTCTTTATTTTATATCAAATTCTAATCTGTCATGTTCTAATCTGACTAGACTACAGTCACTACTCTTGCCTCAGTTTCCTGTCTTTTGTTTTCCTTGTAATATTTTAGAGTATGTTCTCCCCCTTTCCCAATTACTTTCACCTCAGCTGTTCTGCCTAGCTCACCTCAAGGTTCTTCACAAAAATGACCGAACTGTAACTTATAAAGATTACTTATTTATGCTCACAGAAAGGGGGAAATGGAAAAATTATGACAGAAAGGGAAAAATTGAAGATGTTGAGCATACATTGTTATATTTGCCAAGGCATCTGGCTGGTCCAGCTTTATCATCGTTCATTTTTATTTGTTTTTTTGTTTATATCATTTATAGTCCGCCTTTCTCACTGAGACTCAAGGCAAATCACACAGTATGAGATTAGTACAATCAGTATCAAGTATATTTCAATACAGTATCAAGGACATTTCCATAAACAATGCCATAGGGTAAACAGATACAAGTTTAAAAGAGATAGCATTACTAAGAATCCAATACAGAGTAGAAAAAATACTGAAACAGAACAATCAATTCTAAGATTGACATTGGACAACATGGACCACAGGTGGTACATAGGAGTACATATATAAAGCAACAGATAATATGTAAGGAAATAAAATGATGAAGTCTATGGTCCCTAACTCATTAGTGAAGCATTTGAGACCCCATCACTACAATACAGCCCTCTCATTTGAGTAAAAATCCTTTTTGAATAGTTTGGCTTTGCATCGTTTATGGAAAGCCAGGAGAGTGGGAGCTCTCCTGCCCTCCTCAGGCAGGTCATTCCACAGGATAGGGGCCACCACAGAGAAAGCCCATGTACGGGCTGCTGTTGACTTCACCTGTGTGCAGCCTGGCACCTGCAGGAGATCCTGTTCAGATACGCAAAATTGCCATGGAGGAATATAGGGAGGGAGGTGGTTCCATAGGTATGCTGGACCAAAGCCATGAAGAACTTTGTATGTAATAACCAATACCTTGAACTGAACATAGTAACTGATGGGTAGCCAATGGAGGAACTGTAGGATGGGAGTGATGTTCATGCTCCTGCCTGATCCTGATTACAGTCAAGCTGCAGCATTATGCACTAATTGGAGCCTTCTAGTTAACTTAGATGGGAGAGTTATGTATAGAGCATTACAATAGTCAAGCCTTGATGTTACCATAGCATGGATCCAAGTGACCAGGTCAGCCCTGTAAGGATAAGAAGCCATCTTCCTGGCTAGAGTGAGGTTGTAGAAAGCATTTTCTGCTGCTGCTTTAACTTGTTTTTCTAGTAATAACGCTGGATCCAGTATAACTCCTAGGCTCTTAACTGAGTCTGCAAGGGTCAGATGAGCTCCATCAAAAGTAAGGAGTATGATGTCCTTCAAGATCTCTGGCTTCCCAACAAGCATCACTTCAGTCTTGTCTGGGTTCAATTTCAATTTGTTGTTTTTCAACCATTTCACCATGGCAGTCAGGCAGCAATCTAAGATTTTTACTGCATCCTTTGGGGACCTGGATAGCAAGATATAGAGTTGAGTGTCATCTGCATATTGATGACATCCAACTCCATAGCTTTGAATGAGTTCTCCCAAAGGCTTTATGTAGAAGTTGAATGACATGGGAGATAAGATTGCACCCTGTGGAACCCTGCAAGGTAGTTCCCATTCTGGAGACAGCTGATCTCCAACAGCAACCCTTTGAGTCTGCTCCAAGAGAAACAATTTAAACCAGTCCAGAGCACCTCCTTTGATGCCCACTTCTGTTTCTAAATGCCTAAACAGGATGGCATGGTTTACTGTGTCAAAGGCTGCAGATAGATACAATAGAAGCAATAAGGGTACAGGGTCTTTGTTTATATTCAGATGGAGATCATCCACTAATGCTACTAGTGCTTGTCTCTGTCCCATGCCCTGGTTTGAATTCTGACTGGAAAGGGTCCAGAGAGCTAGAGTTTTTCCAAGAAGATCTGGAGTTGGTCAGCCACTGTTCTCTCAATCGCTTTGCCCAGAAATGGCAGATTAGAGACTGGGTGATTATTGGCCACATCATTTTTGTCTAGATATTTTTTTAAAAGTAGTGGATGGATAACCACCTATCTGAACTGCTGGGGAAAACTGCCCCGAGTTAGCAATTGATTTACAATAGACCTCAGTGGTTCAATTATGTGGTCCTTACTTAATGTTAAAAGCCATGATGGGCAAGGATCAAATGCACAAGTAGTGGCTTTCATAGACATCAAGATCCTGTTAAGATCTGTCATTGTGATCGGTTCAAAGCAGTCCAAATGTAAGCTGGATGATGTATTAAGCATTTCTTCTATCTCATGTGCATTGCAGCTAGCATTTAGATCAGAGTATATTCATGCTATTTTATCAGCAAAAAACTTAGGAAAACCCTCGCAGCTAATTGTCTGTTTTTGGGACTGTACAGGTTCAGATTTAGGGGTTAGGAGGTGTCTGGATATCTTAAACAACTGGGATGGTTGTGAACTAGCTGACGCAATAGTTGCCATGGTAAACCATGGAGCTGGCATTCGTCCCAAGGGCAGGAGCAGTGAATAAGGAGCAATGGTGTCAATAGCTTCAAGGAGCCTTAAAATAAAAGGTTGAAATAAATATTTTAAAAATAACTTGCATGGTTTGAAACACAAATGGCTTTAGATTGCTAGCTATGCTGTTTACTTACTGCCAAGTAGTATGACATTTTGTAAATCTAGAACTATAGTACCTGCTTGTGTGCGAGAGGTTAGGAAAAGACACTGCATGGTAGAAAGTTGGCAGTTATGTTAAAAGACCATTGTAAAGCTTTTCACTAAAAATCTGTGTTTATATTTTATTTCAGCTTTCTATATATTTCTAGCTCCCTCTACCACATGTATATCTAAGTACAGGGAAACATCAAGGAATACTGCACAATTGTACGCCTGATCTTTCAAAAGAAATGCAACGCCATTCATGTTGTACATGCATTCCTCTATGTCAACTTTATACATGATCTTTAGAAATAAACAAACGTAGAGGGAAGCAAAGGGGAAAATTGCTCTCCACATTCCTTAAATGGGATCCTTACTACCAGGAATAGATACTTATTAAAATAATTATTTATCATTATTTGATTAAAATAGTTGTAGCCTGGCCTTCACCCACACCAAATGGGAATCAAAGCAAGCAACAACATAATTAAAAAAAACAGTTATACACAAGTAAAACAAACAAACAAAATCACTGCCTACTAAAATTAATTAAAATAACCTTGTTTTGATATCTTAATCCATGGCTGTTGAAAGCAAAAAGAGGTTTCAGCAATTTTAGAAAACATTCAGCCTTGGCTTTTGATAAGTTCCAAATGGAACAAAGTCCCACAGTCGTGGACAAGCCAGATCCATACTAGTGTTTCTGTTGGCACAGATCATTGCACCTGCAAAGCATGATTTTCCCACTGCCCTCCTGCAGCAGTCCAGTTCTGCTCCTGGTGGGTCCTCCTTCCCCCAAGCACAAGATTTCAGGGTCACATCAGGCTGCTACAAGGAGAGGGAGCATGCGCATCAAGGAAAACTCTAGTAAATGCCTTTCTCTCAGTGCGATTCCTATGAGTAAGATCCATTGAATAGAACTGAGTTGGATTGTGAGAACTGCTTTAGGAATAGATTGCTCTCTATGGATTTTTGTTACTCAGCCTAATGCAGAACACAGTCTGCAGTGATTTAAGAGCTAATTCATTGCAGCATGTCCACTGTTTCCACCTGGTTGGATACTCTACATTAGACATGGGCACGAACCGCATTACGAACTTCAAACCCCCCAAAATTCGGTGATTGAGTGATCGCGATCCAGCAGATCATGATTATCCATGGCAAACGAACCAGCATTTGGAAGAAGCCTGGTTCGGTGCGTTTGGCCGCAGTTTGGGAAGCCAGACAGTCAGGCGCCATCAATCAATTCCCCTGGAAACGGAGCCGGGGGGATGCCTGAACTCTGTCTGAGCTCCTTCTGTTGCCCTGGAAACCCAAATTGAAGCCCAGCTTACCTTGATCAGCAGGTCTTCCTTCCAACCATGGAGCTGCAAAGCAGTTACAAGTTGGGAGAAGACACCCAGGGGAGGGAGGGAGAGGGGTGTTCTGTAGTCACAGGAACTCCAATCTCATCCCTGCAAACCTTGATAGGCAGTTCTGACAGCCAACCCCTTGTACACTGGGCCAATGTCAACTGGTGGCTCTAACTGTATCGAGTGGGGGTTTCCTGGGGGCCTCGGATTGGAGAGTGTATAACTCCAAGATCCCTATTGTAATCTTGACCAACCTTGGCTGCTGGCTGGAGGAGATTCTTCTACACACTCCCTGTGAATATGGGCTCTCTAAGTACAACGGGGGCCATTCTGGCGCCCACGAACCGCAAACAGTTTCTGCAACGAAAAATGTTCATTGCAGTTCGTGACTTTGGGATCATCATCGGCACCGAACCACGAACTGCTGATTCATTAATTTTTTTTGGTTCGTGCCCATGTCTACTCTGCATCACAGATAACATTGACCCAGTGTTTCCCAGGTTTCTGACCTGCCGTTTCCACACATCCCGGTGTACCTCTAAGCAAATGCAATGAGAGTGTCTTCCTGGCATGATTTCTGAAGTCATCACGCCATGAAAATGGGATCGTGGCACGATGACATCAGAAATCGCACCAGGAAGATGCCCTCGTTACATTTGTTTAGTGCTAGGCTGAGACATGTAGAAATGACCCTAGATTATGAGTTTTACTTTATTCTTAAATCAGAAAAGGTTTTACTTTTGATGTATAAATTACCAGAAGTCAGAAAAATGTTTATTGCATGGGGCCAAAGGCCATCAATATTGAGCAACAAATGACTATAATGCTAAAAACACATAAGAGTACATCAAAACACATTGTACCTTCATTATTCACAGATGGAGACTCAACCATTAATAGGGGTGTGTAATTCGTGTTTCAGATTTCAGTTAAAAACCCAAATCTGATCTGATTCATAAAGATTCAGTATTTCCAATTCGGGGCCAGCATACAGTTTCTCCCAGAAACTTGGGGGGGGGGGGCTTGGGAGGACAGGTTGGAGCAGGTCCCCAGAAAATTTGGTGCATGTTGCTTGCAAAATGCCATCCCAAACCCATAGGGTTTTTCCCCATAGGGAATAATGGAGAGTGGAGGCGGATAGGGCACCTTCTTTGGGGGGCCATAACATACCCCCAAAGTCCGATCGTTATGAAACTTGGGGAGTTGTTAGAGAGTGATTTTGGTCAAATAAAAGCATCATGATCTTAAAGATCTAATTTCATATATTGAAATTGGGCAAGGAGTCACCCCGAAAGTCATCCACCAGAGAATAACAACGAAGTTGTGCAAATGGCATCTGAATGCAGAAATGCACTGCTCTGCCTTAAGGGTGGACTGGTGGAAAGAGTCCTTTGTTCCAAATTCTCAATAAGGACAAGTGCAAATGGGCTCTAATAGAAAGCATCCCAAGTTCAACCCACTTAAAGCCTCTGGTGTGCCATGAGGCAAAGCTCGAACTCTCTTTAAAAAGAGATTTGGGGTTAGTTTCAGGGTCAAAATCAGTTGTTCATTCCAAACTCAGATCTCTGCACAGTATAGAAGCTGCAGGATGGCCTTACACTGGAACAGTTTCAAGGCTGGTTCAACTAAAAATCCTCCTTTCAAACTATAAACTTTTAAAATGGCTCTAGTAGTTCTCAAAACTGAGGGCTCTTGTTATTGCCAGGTGGGCTTTCCGTGAGAGGGTTTCACAAAACATCACCTCAGGATACTTAAAGGTTCTACACTGTTCTATTGACCATTTAAATCTTCGAGGTCTCTTCCCAAATACTTTGGTCTTGGCAAAGATGTTTGAGGCTTTGCCCTTATAAAAATTGCCCAGTTTGTACAACATCCTTCTTAAACCAATATAAGTTAAGGACACCGTGCCATTTGCATATAAGTGACTTGAACAGAGACACTCTAACAGAGGAGATTTAGATTACTCAGGAAGTCAAACAGGAGTGCATTTTGGCCCCTTTGCACTTCAATCTGTATTGGGATTTGGAAAGTATTGATTCTCCTATATGCAGATCTGTAACTTGCAGCCTTATCCAAAGACAGGTTATTCTGCGGCATTAAAAATGAGTGACCGAATATTCCAATGAAAGACATCAGGCACAGCAGAAATTATCTGCCATGGATGATGACTGGAATGAGGCAAGGTCAGAGCAATGAATGATATAGAGAGGAGCAGTAGGCAGACTCCTGCATAGGCTAATTTGGGAATAATATATGCCTTTAATGTGTTAATTTACTTTATTTCTTGCAACACACTAGCACACCCCAGGAAATAGTTTGGGATTAACAATGTTGGCTGGAAAGAATCCTTTCTTTGCACATGATTCTTGCAAATTGACATTGTTGCATGACCTGGGATTTCACGACAGAGAAATAGATAACACAATGCAACAGTCTTTTATAATTGATCATTAAAGGTTGATGGATGATAACTTAAAGGCATTGTTTATTATTATCATTGCATTTTTCCTATTATATTGTGACAATACAGTGATACCATTTTTGTCATCACATACTAACTCAATAATAGATGTAACTGATGTAGAGATGCATGAACATCCACCAATTCAGCTCACATTCTTTTTGCAACTTGTAAAACAAGGAGCTTATTTTTCAATTCTTGGTCCAACTGTTCATCAACTCAGTCATGCTTGTTCAGCAGCTTGCTTCCCTATATTCCTTTCTAACTATGCATTACAACACAGGTGGCTTTTTGTGCATGTACATTCTCACACAGCCTGATTAATTTCGATTACCCCCCCCCCCCATCCTTGCTGTGTAACTGTATAATTAGTTGTAAATAAATGCTGTGTTTTAATTAAAAAACTTGTCTTTTAGCAGTTGCCTAAATACATTCACATATGAACTTACCCGCAATTCCTGTCATCTTTGAGTACTGCTGCCATTTGAGGCTAGAAAAGTGGTGAGACAATAAAACGCTTTCTCAGTCATGGCACGAAAACTTTCCAACTCCCTCTCAGGGATTTTTCTCACATTACAGATGCTAATTTTACACACTTATATTTTATCAACCTAATTGCTACATGTATTATAGCTAGCTTCCTGACAATCTAATGTGCAATACCCCTCCCATACTGTACCAGGATTTTAAAGACTCCTACCTTTTTCCATTCTGTGTGTCTGATGAAGGGAGCTTTGACTCTTGAAAACACACACCCTGAAAATCTAGGTGGTCTCTAAGGAGCTACTGGGCCTAGATCTTGTTCTTCTCCAGGAAGAGTCATCTCTCTCTCTCTCTCTCTCTCTCTCTCTCTCTCTCTCACACACACACACACACACACACACACGCGCGCGCGCGCGCGCGCGCGCACACACACACACATTGTCTTCCATCAGTAGGTGAAGACTTTTTTTGTGTTTGACACCCCCCAGTAGCTGTTACTGGACCTCCCTTATTGTGTTATATGTGTCAGTTGTTATGTTATTGCTGAATGGTTTAATTTAGATACACTTTATTTTAAATGCTGTTATAAAGTGGAAATAATGGTTTAATGTTTGCTACTTTGGAGGGCCCTATTTGAGGCCCTATTTGTATAAATAGATGGACCAACACCTATTATCTTCATTTTATAGGAAGGTGGAGCAAAGAGCGAAAACTAAAATTTCCATAATTTATATCCATAGACATTTATTGTGTAAAAATATCACACTTTTGTCTTTGGAGTTTTACGCTACTTTTGGATTTGGGAGGGGTTGCAGTGATCTCTGAGGAAACCACTGTTTGCAAGATGAATTGTTATGTATATAGTAGGAGCAGGTAAAAGCCCTGTGTTTGAGCTCTCTCAAAGATTCCCATATGTCCATAGACATACGGAAAAGCTCAAATTGAAATGTATTGCATTTTTAGAAAATGGGGTCATTCTAGCCCCCTGCAAGCCAAGTCTGGGAATGTTTGTAGGCATCCTCTGAATCTCTTCACATTTACCAGGCTTGAAGGAGCCATTCAGTCTGGAACTTCTGATAACCCCTAGCCATCTGTCCACTGAGTTGATTGTTTCCCTTTGTTATTCAGGAAGAGCTCTTAATTGTAAGGCTCCAACAGGTGCATCCTGAGGCAGGTTACAAGAAGGCTAGCAGTTAAAACTGTTAAAAATGATAGCTTTCTTTAAAATAAACTATCTTGTTCTTTAAAAGTGGTGGGGGGGTCAATTGTACCCCATTTACATTTCTGTGAAGATTTGATGTTTTTAATAAGGGGTATTTTTGACCTTGATTGTAGATTTTACTTTCCTTTGTCCTGCATTGCTGAAGAAAGTTATTCTTGATTTTTTTCTTAGTAGCTAATGCCACAATTGAAAGAACTATCGGGTTTCCATTTTTTGTACTGTAAGCTGGGGTCATTTTGTCTCCAATTCCCAAGTAGTGTAGATGGTTTTTTTTTTTTTCCTTGGGAGGGTTAAAAGAACCAAAACTGAATAGGTTTGGAGATACCTAGTGCCTAAACAGAAAATCAAGATATCTCTGAATAAGCTCTCACTGTGTGGGGTAGCAGGTTTATAATCTCACATGAGTAAGTAAAACTTTACTAAACATCAGTGAAGATGTGAGATAAAGTTTATGGTGAATGATTGTCTGTCTGAGTTTTATGTGAATTAAGGACAGAGTACTCCATTTTTGGCCAATAAGAATGTTATTTTGGAAATCATCTAAATGAAATCTGAACCAAATATTCTCTGTTCTTTTTTCTTTTTTTTTAAATAAAATTTTATTTATTTTTGGTAGGTTAGCATATACACCCAATATAAAAACATTAATTATTCTCCCCTTAACTAGTGTATGCCCCCACCCCTCCCTCCCCCCAAATATTCTCCATTCTCTAATAATTTTACCACTTTAAAAAATTAGTATTCTTCTTATGCTTTACTGTCTGCTTTTTACAACACCAAGAAGCAAACAAAATGAGAGGAGCAGATAATCTAATTGACAGGGACATCTGCCAATTAATGCTTTCACTGACATGAAGGGCACATGTCATATTTCTGGACCCACAGGTAAGATTACCAGAATGAGGAACAACTTTGATATGAACAATTTAAAACAATTTTTATGTAAACAGTAAATAAAATATCTTCTATAGCAGTTTCTAAGCCCTATTCTAAAATAAACTAAGGTCATGGATTTTTAGGGCAAGTCCCTAAGTTTACCACTTCCCTAAACTGTTCAATACAAGGGAATGTTTCTAGAACACATTATGTTTCTAGAACACATTAAACCACTCCTTTCATCTGAACAGGGCCTTTAGATGATCCTCTCTTGCAGACAAGTACAATCTACCTCAGCCCATGCGTTTCATTCACAATTTCTATATTGTGGAAAAACATAAAAGATTCAAGATTGCAATCTTAAGGACACTTTCCTGACAGTAAGCCCTACCAAATTACAAGGAACTAATTACCTGCTTAGGATTGCTTCCTAAATTAGGAAAACCTAAACTTTTGTTCTTCAACAGACTATGTAAAACAGAAGTGTTTAGGAAGGACTTCTGTAAACTGGATTGCTGCTTTTAATATTGTTTTATTTATTGATCTGAAATATTTTATTTGTGATCTGCTTTACGATTTCTTGGGAAAGGTGAACTATGAATATTGTTAAATAAACATGTTATGCTCAGCTCTCTTGATAGGAAAATTGAGATAAAAATGAATGAATAAACATAAATAAGTGTGCTTTATAAGAACTTGAATGCAGAAATCCCTTTTACATAATCTTTACTTTCCCAAACAAGAGTGACTCATAAGAGCCTTCTAGAGGCTTTAAAACATAACATAAAAAGTGGCACTCGGAATACATTAAAATCTGTTTTTAGTTCCCCTCTCTTTCATCCAATTTTCCTTTTAATGCCGCATCTCCCCCTCGCCTTAATCCACCCTCCTCATTTATTCTCATCCACATCTGTGAAACAAACTGACAAACTCATCCTTCCCCTGATCCATTCTAGTGTTTGGTGAGTTGGAGTAATAAATCTTTCAGGGGAAGGATTTGTCAGCCGACATTTCAGCAGCAGAAGTGCCTTAAAGCAAGTGATTCCAAATGGATCGGAAGGAGGTTATCAACAATACAAAGAAGTTTTTTTTTTTTTAGTTACGACAATATGAAGTGCATTAGAAAGAATCAGGTCAGAGTAGCAAAAACTCAATTATAATCCCCAAAATTGAGATGGCAAAAACTCAGCTGACCCATATATTTTGGCTGCAGTCCTCATAGCTACATTTGTATCTGGAATTAGTTGCAACTAGAGATGTGCTGGCAGCAGAACACCTGCTCCCTGTTTCTACCCTTGGGTGACTAGAGTAATTACCTTCTTTCTACCTGCCCCAGCTCAGAAGCTGTGAAATGTTGTTTATGTCAAGTCAATCATTCTTCCATTCACAGGTGCCAAGTGATTGGCTTGGTCGTTTGAATTGCAGCATCCCTCCCTGACATACCTATTAGTAGCTTTGTTTCATTTTGAGCTCATGTCAGTTAAGCTGTCTTCCAGATGTTGGTGACATACTTGCCATCTGAATCAGTGTGACATCTTCAACTTGCAGCTCAAGTTGCTGCTGCTTACTTTTCATACAGGATTCTTCTCGTACAGTATATGCACTTAGGCATAGTGCCCACAAACAATGAGCAAGGTGGTAAAATATATGGGTTGGATCCAACAGAAATCCATGAATAGTAGAGTGGATCTCATCCCCAAGAAGTCTGCTGTTTGTCATGAAACTCCTGCCTGAAAGTCAGTAGAACCTCACCAACAAAATGTACCACTGGATGCCACCAACCATATGCAGAGAAAAGGGGAAATCAGGTAAAATGTCTGCCCCCTCCCTTGTAAGCAGTCAGCCCTGGCCTTTGCCATATTTGATATACCTTTAATACAGGCCTGTGATATAAAAGGTCACAGAGCCCCTGGATTCATGCAGCTTGGTCTGCATCAGGGGAAATTCCAAGCTGGCTAGGAAGAATGTTGCTGGACCCAGCCCAAGAGATTCAGGTATGCCGGGAATGTGCATGAAAATGCAAAGGACCAGGGTGATTGGATTTACTATCTTCCCAGCAACTGGCATGAGATCATGACAATAGTGGGCTTTGCTGTGTCACTCCATTAGCACATTCCAATGACCTCTTCCCATGATTACATTTCCCATGCCAAGCTTGTGAGCAATCAATCAGCATCAATAAGCTAATTTTTTTCTGGGAACCTGTATTTTTCGTATCTAAATTCATCAACTAACATTCATTAGCAAACTGTCCCTTTTGTGCAGCTCCAGGAGAGACTTTGCATTTCCTTTCACACACACTGGCAGCACCAATCAAAGAGCAATCAAACCTTTGTAATTCCCAGAGGACAAAGACCTTTATGGCCTTTGTTCCAATGGCTGAGGGGACTCCCACAACCTCAAGACACATTTTGCCCTATAAGAATCCTCAAGAACATTTTGCTCCATTCAAACTGTGCACAGCTCCTGGATCCAAGCACTGCTCCTTTGGGGTCACTTTCCCTACGACTATCTCTCTCCTGGCCAAGAGCATTGGACTTTTGAAGCTCCCTTCTTCCGTGGACTACCCTACTCTCCAAGATTGGTAAATATACTTCCCCACCTCCCTCATTCTATTTCAATTTCTGACTAGCTTCCTAGGACTCGTGTGTGTGTGTGTGTGTGTGTGTGTGTGTACCAACCATTTTTAATTGCCTCTTGTGTGTATGTTGGTTTTTTCCTCTTTGAATAAAAATACTCTTTGACCTTAAAAGAATCCAGTCTCGTCTGCTACCTTGAGGAAAGGACCTCGTCAATAATAGTGGAGACATCCCATGGTTACCCCTCTTGCATAGCTTTCCTCTTTACTGCTAATTCTCCCCACTTACTCACAAGAAGACCCATTCCAGATAACACCCATTTCCATAAATTGTTCCCAACCTACTCTATACTGCATTGTTGGAAGGGGCCATATGTGTTTTGAGATTGGTTGTATCTGAATCTGGTTGAAATGTCTTTCAAATAGGTCACTTCCACAGCCAGTAAGGATTACAGGAATAAGATACACTAGTGAGCATTCCAAGTACCACTTGTACAGTGAGGGGTGGTCTCCCCTAATTCAGGGCTAGTCAGATTTAGGGAACAGGGACCAGAACTACTTGAGGTCTGCCTGCCTTATGTACCCAAGTCTTATTGGATGAGGGAACGGTGATTCAGCTAGGCCTTCTTCAGCACTCCCTTAGAATGTTAGAACCATGTGGAATCATGTGCAGAACATAAAATTGTTCTGGGTCTCTGAACCAGGATAGGATAGACCAGCTAACCATCCCAAAAGGCTTAGGCAATTATCTTGTAGTTTGTTGCAAATCCTAAAACTGTGGTTCTTGTTTAATCTGGGGATTTCAATCTCATCATGTCCACATGCAAGAAGGCTTTATGACAATATTATCAGTTGTATATTATAGTAGAATTCAAGATTTATGCTAGATACATACACTACCAAGACAAGTATTGGTTATTTATCAAGTGCATCTGGGTTTCTGACACTGGGCAGGTAATGCAACCAATACAGATGACAGATCAAGAGTATGAAGTATAGAACTCTGAAGCTGAAGAAAAATCTGGGCTAGAATCTGAGAAATGATAGTTTGTATGGATGAGGAAGAAACTGCACATAATCAGAGGTGTACCAAACTGGAGCAAACTGTTTTATGCTCAGTCAGATCATGTTCCTCCAGATTATGGTTTGAGCCACAAGCAGAATAAACTTAAATATTCTATAGGATTTCACAAACAAGTTTTAAAATGATGTCTCTAATGGTCAAACTGTGTTGCTGATCACATGAAAAACTGCTCAACAAAATTAATCATTAATGGAGCACTTGATTAAGCACTATAATAGCATCCATGCCCCCTTATGGTATATTGTAGCAAACCTATAAAATCTATTATCCATAGAAATAGACAAAAAGCCACAGACAAGATTTACTAAGGTCAGTCATCTACTGTTCATGTCCTTGTTCAATCCGTGAACTGTTTAATAAAAAGCACCACCAACTCAATGAAAGTACATTAACAGTGCAATCCTTAACATAGTTACAAGCTTATAAATTCATTAAAGTCAATGGCTTAGAAGTATGTAACTCTGTTTAGGATTATACTGTAAAAGGCCTACTTGAGTTACTTTGTATTTTCATGGAAGCTGCAGGGATGTAAGTAACAATAAGGATTTACTTTCTACCTTGAATATTTTTGATCCTTTATACTTTCACTGCATAATGTGCCACGATTCAAGAGCAGTATGATATAATAGTGAAAACACAACTCCACATCAAGATTATATTCCTATATTACGCCAGCTGCATTGGCTACCATTTACGTACCGGGTCTGGTTCAAGGTTTTGGTGCTGACCTATAAAGCCCAATGCGGACTGGATCTAGCATATCTGCAGGACCGCCTCTCCTTATATATACCCGAGAGGACACTTCATTCTACACACAAAAAACTTTGGGTGGTCCCTGGTCCTAGGGAGGCTCACCTGGCCTCGACCAGAGCCAGGGCCTTTTCAGTCCTAGCACTGGCCTGGTGGAACTCTGTCTGATGAAATTGGGGCCTGGCAGGATTTATTAGCCTTCTGCTGGGCCCGTAAGACAGAGATGTTCCACCAGGCATATGGCGGAGGCTAGGCTGGGTCCCCACCAGCCATTCTTGACTTGACTTGAAAAGATCTGTCCACCCCCTATATATATAGATATAGATATGAATATATGGACCATGTCTGAAATGAAGTAACTCTTACATCACCATCTGAGAAGTTTTTATTGTATGTAGTGTTTTAAATTTTATTGTAATGTTTTATCTGCTTTTATGTATTTTTATGTCAATTAAAATGTTGTGCTCCACCCTGAGCCCACTCAGCAGGGAGGGTGTACTAAAAATCTAATAAAATAAATAAATAAATAAATAAATAAATAAATAAATAAATAAATAAATAAATAAATAAATGAAACATTCCTGGACATGTTAGAAAGCTGAATGGCTCCCAGCCAGCTCTTGTTTAAAAGGCATGCATTTTTTTTCAGAATTCCCATGGAATATCATAGATATCCATTATTCCAGAAATTTTGCTCCCCAACATTTAGTGAAAGAGGGGCCTCAGTTCCAGATGTTTCTTTATTTGAAATTCCACTTTGGTAATACCATGTGCACGTCATCAGTTTCAGTATCTGTAAAATGAAAATCCATATATTCATTGATTTAAAAGAAAGACATGGTAAGTATGATTATTATTCTAGGAGCAATGAAAATCTGGATCCTGGGATCATTGCAGCCATAAAACACATTGCATCCAAGTAACAGAGATAGGAAGCACAGCTGCAAAATATGCAAACAGCTTTGGCAGTAGCTGAATGGCTTGTGAACAGAAGCATAATCACTGGTTCCTTTCTATTGCCATTATAAATTGTTATAACAACTTTCTCAGGGCATCCAGCCTCAGTTCAAGTGCTGTACTTTAATGGTGTCACTGGCAGAAATATCACCAGGGGGGCTAGTAAGCTATGAGTGAACAACGCAGCAATTTTCTACACTGGCTTCCCATTAATGATAGCTCAAAGGTGTTGGAAAGCTAAGTCACTGACAACTCACACTCTGGAATAACATGATAATAATTACCCCATGCCATTCCATTTATGATTGTGATTTTAAAAACCTGTTCTGTTCATGATAAAAAATATCTTGTAGTAAAATATATAATATGTTTATTACTTTAAACAATAATTTAAACAGTAATGTAAAGAAGACTGAAATATGCTGCCTTTTCTATATGATATATTATTTTAGTACTGTTTAATTATACTCACCCAGGTAGGCTAAAGAGAAGACAGCGTGTTGTCCAAAATAATATCACAAATTGCTGCAGCCATGGTTTGGATTTTGTAAACCCTTTTTATACCTTGGAGAAGCCATTTTATACCTTGGAGAAATTCTATGTATGAAATATTTCTTTTTAAAAAAAGTTTTGTTCTAGACTTTTCCCCAGAGAAAATAGCCTTGAAAATATAAAGTCATACAGCATGATATGTAGGGATAAAGATGGAGGAGGAAAAAACTAGCAGTTTGATTCAGCTTTGGAAGGAAGCTGGGAATTTGTAAGCATAGATGCTTTCTATTAATGTAATCACTGTATTCTCCTTGGCAACCTCCAGACTGGATTACTACAACACATTCTATGTGAGGCTACCCTTGGAGATGGTATGGTCATGTCCTTTGGTGGAAACAAGGCTGTTAGAACTCAAACTGAAAACAACCACACCAAACATATATGTCCATGAACACATGAAACTGCCCTGTACTGTCAGAGCATTGGTCTGTCAGAGTTGGTACTATCTATTCTGACTGGCAGCAACTCCTCAAAGTCTTAGGCAGAGGTCTTTCTCATCACTTGATACCTGATGCTTTTAGTTGAGATGCTGTGAATTGAATCTGGAAACCTGTGTATGCAAAGCACATGCTCTGCCTCTAAGCTACAGCTCATGTGATCCAATGAGCTACAGTTGTTAGCGGGTTAGACAAAGATCTAAGTTCACTGGGTGATCTTGGCCTAGTCATGCAGAAAGTTTTTAATTTATCACAAGCCGATGTCTTGATTTTTGAACAGAAATAACAACAACAATAATAATAATAACTGTGCTTATATGCTGCTGTTCTAGACAGATTAGTGCCTCACCCAAAGCGGTGAACAAGTTAGTGTTATTATTATCCACACAATACAGCTAGGGAGAGGAGTGGCCTACCCAAGGCTACCTACTGAGCTCATGGCATGGGATTCGAACCAGTAGAGTGCTGATTCACAGCCAAACTACTTAACCACTGTGCTACATCATCTAAATAATAACAATAACAATAATAATTAATTATAAGTAAGCACAGCCACTCAATGTATAAGACTGGAAATATAAGATACAAATGTAAGACAAGAGTGCGGAAAAAAGCAGAAAATCATTCAGTCAGATACTACATTTGGGAGCTTTTACTAATTTCCAGCTGCCATCTCTATTTTACAATAATTAGTACCCTGACTGTACTTTATATAGGAAACATAATTGCTACATATCCAGAATCATGGTGGAGCTTCCCCACAGCAAAAACTTCAGGTTTGGAGTAACATTCAAGTCTGAGAACATAAGCAACACTAATATAACTCTGGCTGTATTCACTGCATAAAATGCTTAACTCAGCATTAGATTGTGACTGCTGTGTATGACATACATACATAGTACAATATATACATGGTTACTCAAAAGTAAGCCTTGTTTAACTGGATGTACTTGGATCTGAGCACCAATAAGATGGAAACAGGGATGGAAAGGAAGCTTGATGCAATGCAAAGTGACAGAGAATGCTGTTCATGATAAACAGGAATAGTCAGATGTAGGAGGCAGGGACTTACTGGCTTGGGGCCAAGGTGCAGGGGCCAGCCAGAAGCCAAGGGCAGAAATTCATGTTTATTTGAAATCTTTGATAACTAATCATCTTTAACTGGAGATTCTTAGCTTAATAATCATCACTTTCATACCAAAATAATTCTCTAGTGTTTCCTGTCTGACTTTGCTAGCATATTCCACATTAATGTATTTTACATTTTACCACTGTATTGTACTTAATGTGAACTCCAGTTTTCTTTGGGGACAAGAACATTGCTAGTTCCCGTTATATTTTTAAAGTGTCATTGTAATTGGGTTCCTAAATGACTTCTTATTCTTTTCCCTTCAGCATATTATTGTTCCACTCACAAAAATTAGTTACCCTGCTGGGACTTGAGCACACTAAAAGTATAGTCAGAATAGCTTCTAGGCTTTTTGGATGTCTCTCTCAGTTGAGTACCTCTTTTACCTTGGTTTTAACTATTTTACTCACTGTAACACAATTAAAACCAAGTTCCACTGCTTCTGATTCAAAATTTGAGTATCTGCAGTTTTTGAGGCTGTACTTTCTGTGTTTCGGCTGTTAAGAGAAATTCTCTTAATTTCTCTTTGCTCAGTTTCTTTTCCTCATTTTAGGAATTTGGAGTCAGTTTATGATCAATTGCTTTTTGATCAAAGATAAATTTGAAGAGAGGAAGGGCAAGGACAGAGGTTCTTTAAAATTTCAGAATTTTCCTCTGTAGATACTCAGAGGCAGCCAATGCCTGTCCATGTCTTCCCATGTTCCTGATAAAGCACCACCCTGGGGTGTATAACATAAAACTGCAAGGACTTAAGTTACAAAAAGGTGCCTTTTTAAAATTTTTTTTAATTTTTTTAATTACCTACATTAACTAACAATACAGAGGGAAAGAAGGGGGGCGGGGGAAGGAAAGAAAAAAAAACAGCAACATATAACAACACTACACTACAAATAATGCTTTCCCTTCATACTGCCATTATTAAAAAATTAAAACTTCGTAAGATATTGATGGAGTGGTTGACCTTGCAAAATACAGATTACAATCCAAATTAAGTCTCCCCCCCCCCTGGGCCTCGGACGCAGTTCTCTCTGAGCAACTGCAACCGCAGTGCTCGTTCCCTCCCCCCGCCTTCAGACTTCAAATCCTTTTCTTCTTGCTTGGTGTCTTGCTGAAATTCTTGATTTTTGTCCTCAAAATCCCTTAGTTGATCTTCTGATGTTATCTTGTAAGCTTGATCTTTGTAACTAAACCAGATACATTCCGGAAATAGCCATTTATACTTTATTCCACATTCCCTCAGAAGAGCTGCAAACTTTTTATACTTAAATCTTCTTTTCCAAACTAAAAATGGAACGTCCTTCAGTATCTTAACTTTATTACCCAGAAAGTCCAGATCCGCATTGTATGAGTTGTATAGGATAGTGTCTCGGATCCTCTTAGATGAAAAATCGATGATGATCTCACGAAGCAGCTGACGCTTCGTTGCATATTTTGAAGAAGCCCGACGGACTTCCAAAATGGTGCTTTTTACCTCTTCTTTAGTTGCCCTCACGGGTGTCGCCAATAGTTCAGAGGCCAGATCCCATAAATCCTCATTTTCCTCCTCTTTCACATTCTGGATGCGCAAAATTGTCTGTGTTCATTCCACTTGTAGCCCGATCAGCTGGTTCTCCACCAGCTTTAACTCTTTATTCGTTGCCCTCATGAGTGACGCATTTTCCCGAGCAGACTTCTCTGCCCCCCCCGCTGCTTCCTTAATGGTTTTCACTTTGCTCTCAATTAAGCCCACCCTTTGATCTGTTTCATTCAGCTTGTCAACAAAGGGCTTTATGGCTTCGATAACCGACCTCTTCACCAAGTCCTCGAGCGACTCTCCTTTCCCCTACAGGGAAGCCAAGATTGACTTGCCCAAAGTGGGACTCTGCTTTTTCGCTGCCATTTTAGGGGGGGGGGCGCCGACCAAATTCTGAAACTCAGCGAGGGGGAAGAACGAGCCTTCTTAGCTTCAGATCCCACCACTCCTTTGTGTGCGCTTGTAATAACAGAAGGGATTTGCTTACTTACAGGCTTCCGCCTAGTTCTGCTCTTTGCCATTTTCCATGGCCCGGCAACACTCATGGTGTCGCGCACGTCTGCCGGCCTCCATAGGAACAAACGGGCAATTTACCCCCTGCATCGATTTCAGGGGGCTCTTCCCGCCGCGTTCTGGACCCTGCCTCCCTCACTGGGAGTTCTGGGGGTAATCTTCGCAGATCAGCCGCCCAGTCAGGCTGCTCGGGCGCTTCCTCCCGGACCTGCGGAGAGGAGCGTCCGACATGGCCGAGAAAACGAAAACGAATCCACAAAAAGGTGCCTTGATTTCTCTTCAAAGAGAAATGAAAGAGAAATCCTGCTCTTAAAAGAGAAAAAAGAGAATAAATAACTTTATTTTTAAAAGTGAATGTTGGGAAAAGAAATTCCCCACCCTATAACAAACTTACTTCCTTTAAATGACCAGCATAGGCTTGATTGGATTGTCAGCATTTGCACCTGCATAGTCAGTGGTATCTATTGAAGACTAGAGATGGGCACGAACCTGAATACAAACCAAAAAACCCCACGAACCAGCCTGGTTCATGGTTTGCGGATTAGTGGTTCATGAAAGCTCATTTCCACAAACTTCCATGAACTGGTCTACTGGTCCGTTTGGTTTGTTTTAAAATAGCAACACCCCTTTCCGTGCTGCTGCAAAGCAACAAGGGAATAGCTGGTCGCCAGTTGGGGCCGAGCAGGAATTTTGGGGAGTTGTACATAACTGGCTGTATGCCCCCCCTTTTTTTACTAGATCCATACTGTCTTGGGTGGTGGGATTTATCTAAATAGGCCTGGTAAAAGAAAAAAATCCTTTTACTGATTAGGCCTCAACTATTTGGCAGGAATAGGGTCAGCTGCTCAGGATAGGAAAGGTTAATGGGCAAACACCTGGAGGCATCATGGTGATGGAGGCATGTCCAGAACAGGCCATCACAGAAAGCTAAAATTTGAAAAAGACTGCAAATGTGCAATTCTTAACACTAAGAAATATCCATACAGCTGTCATTCCAGTATCTGAGTCCAACAACAACAACAACATTCAATTTTAATAGCGGAACAAATGGTAACCATAGCATCACTATACGCACCTAATGAAAAGCAGCTAGAATTCATAGAAAATACATTGCAAAAGCTCAAGAAGGAATTACATTAATAGGAGGGGGTTTGAACTATATAATAGATCATAAATTGGATAGATAACACATTAATATCAGTGTTAAAAAAGGGAAATCTAGTAAAACTAGATTGGCCACTCTATTAAAAAAAACACTTGATAGATACATGGAGATTTCTCCATGACAGGGAGAAAAGTTATACTTACTACTCGTCTAGGCACAACATTTATACAAGAATAGATTTTGTTCTGGTATCTGATTCATTAGGCTCTAGATTGGACTACTCTGAGATTAGCCCTTTAATTATATCTGATCACGCGAAAGTCTCATGTACCATACTTAATAACTCTCATAAAAAAGAGGAATCTAATTGGACTTTGAATAGGGCATTACTTATCAATGAAATAACAGCAAAGGAAATTGAAAATATATTAAAAACCAAAATAGATGAAAATAATAAACCCAACACTAAACCACACATACTTTGGGATACGATCAAAGTAGTTGCAAGAGGGCACATAATGGCATTATCTTCTAGGATTAATAAGCAAGAGTGAGAACAGAAAAGAGAAATTGAAAATAAAATCAAAATCTTAGAAGACAGACATAAGACTACAGGAAGCAAGAAAGTTTATCAAAATTTAATAAATCAGCGGAGATTACTGGAATCCCTAGAAACAGACAAAATACACAAAAACCTCATTTAAGTAAAACAAAAATATTGGCTGAACACCCCCAAATCTTTAAAACTGCTCTCATATAAAATCAAAGAGAAAAATGCAAAAAGAAACATCTCACGCAAAATAGATAGTAAAGGAAGATCCCTTACAAAATCTAATGACATAATTAATTCTTTTGAAACTTACTACAAACAACTATACTCGACAAAAAAACCCAGATCTACCGGATATAGGTGCATTTCTAGCCTCAATAGACAAACTTAAAAAATTATCAGAAGAACTCCGAAATTATCTGGACAGTCCTATCTCATGTCAAGAAAACTCAGTAATCATTAAAAACTTAAAAAATAATAAATCCCCGGGACCAGATGGATATCCACCCGAATTTTATAAAAGGTATTGTAATTTACTTGAGCAGCATCTTCAGAACGCATGCAATAACGTAAGAGATCATGGTTTGTTGCCCCCAACGTGGAATATGGCCTTAATAACAGTCATTCCTAAGCAAGGAAAGGACAGTACAAGAACCTCATCATATCGACCTATATCGCTCCTTAATCAGGATTATAAAATTTTCACGGCAGTAATGGCACATAGAAGAAACTCATTCATACATAATTATATCCATCCGAATCAGATAGGATTCATACCCAGAAGAAATATGACAGACAACATTCACAAGACATTAAATCTCATAAACCACTGCAAACATCACAAGAAACAGGCTCTCTTTCTATCATTAGATATTGAAAAGGCCTTCGATACTTTAGAAATAACATACTTGGACAAAGTACTGCAAGCTATGGGATTTGGTAAAAAAATTCTGAAAATACTACATTCTATATATATACAACCAACAGCAAATTTGAAAATAAATGGGCAGACCTCCGGAAAAATTTCAATTGATAGGGGCACTAGACAGGGATGCCCTCTATCGCCAACTCTATTTGCCATTGCAATAGAACCACTGGCTATTACAATCAGCGAAAACAATAACATTAAAGGAATCCAAATTGGAAAAGAACATTATAAGATGAGCCTATTTGCGGACGATATGATTATTTATGTGACTGATCCCCTTTACACCTTAAACTATTTAGAACAACTACTCACAGAATTTGGTATGATTTCAGGTTTACTGATAAATCAAACAAAATCACAAATATTACCAATTAACATAAGGAAAGAAGATGCAGACAAAATTAAAAAAACAACACAAGTTTCATTGGTTAGAATGAAATTTACTTAGGAACTGCAATTTCTACTAATAACAAAAATTTGATACGATCAAACCACTTTAAAATAATTACACAAATTTAAAATGACATGAATAAATGGAAAAAGATAAAAATCTCATGGTACGACAGACTTCATTTGATAAAAACATTTATTCTACCTAGAATAACATTTGTCATGAGAGCTATACCTATTAAAATTCATGAAAACATAATTAAGCAATGGCAGTCCATACTAAATTCTTTTTTGTGGGATCACAAGAAACCACGGATTTCCTTTAAAATTCTGAGATTAAAAAATCATCACGGAGGACTTAATTTCCCTGATCTATCATTATACAACAAAGCAATCAGACTTTCCAATCTCCTCTCGCTTTGGCACTCAAACGAAACAACAGAGTGGACTTTGACTTGCAATAAGTTACCACTCCAATGGAAAATACAAGAAATAATTTGGAACCCACCTACTAAACGACCTATAGGAATAAAGAATAATATCTTCCCTGATGCGATCCTACATATTTGGGATAGTGGAGGAGTACAGAATCAAACTTGGTTCTCCAGATTAGAGTCTGTATTCTCCTTGCTTGATCCTCAAGGCCTGCAAGATCTCCAGCTGTGTAAGAAAGGGACTAGAGTGTGCACTAGCTGAGCAAATGACAGGTTCAGAGTTTGCAGATCAGTATTTTGGGAATGGCAGAGAGGGATCAAGTTCTATTTTTCAAAATATTTGAAGATCTTATGTATGAAAGGGGGGGATATAAATGTGGCAAATAAACAAACAAACAAATAAACACTTTTAATGCCTACCATCATATTACACTTATTACAAATATTCTGAAAATGTGTGCCATAACATAGTCGTCTATCTTTCAAATACCGCAAAACTCTTTATTGTTTTAGTTACAGCACCTTAATGCAGCCACTGACTTAGAATCTGTTGTAGAGAGATGGAAATCTTGGATCCTATTTAACAGAGAAGATACAACACATGAAAATAAATGTCCTTGTGTAAACATCAGTCCATAACTGTCTGTCTAGGAGGGTGTTGCTAAATGTGTCTGACTTGTGGCCATGGTCATAATAACAATTGTGAGCTTAATAATGCAGTTCTAAACAGAATAACCTTATTGGACTACAAAGTGTGTAACTCGATTAGGAATACACTGTAAGTATCATTTTACTGGAAGTGTTACATTCAGTTCCTTAATATGAAGTGCTTCAGAAGCCATTGTACCACAGGAGGAGTATCACAGAAGAGATCAATACAGAATATGGCAATCAGAGAAGAACCTTTAGCAACAAGCAATGAGAGGAAAGTAGTGGCTGCTTTAGCCTAGGAAGAAGGGTGTTTCAGCAGTATAAATAAGGGTGACTTTATTTTCATCTGAGGAATTAGAAGATTTGGCTGATGGAGAAATTAACTAGTAAATATTCATAAAATGGTTCTTGGAGTGACTGGGGCCAGAACTTGAAATTTCCAAATTAAATGCTGTTGTTGTTTGGTCTCTGTGAATGGTCTACATTATTTTTTCCAGTTGCCCTTTGTCCTAGGTAGCAACAGGAAGCTACAGTTATTTTGATTGCTGGAACTAATGGTATTTAGCTGGAGATTTATGTTCCAGATGCCTGACAAGCAAAATACTAGCTCACTTTCCACCTACAAGTAATGAGACAATGTCTTACCCTCAAGCAATATCCTAATGACTATAATTTTTTTCTGCATAAAAGCACTGTCACTTTACATAAAGTGACAGCAGCATCGTGGAAAATGTGTAAAATAACTGTGCTTTAACTCCTTTGACACCATTTCTTTAAAAGGAATAAAGATATCTAAAAAGCAAGCCTGAAGTCTCCCAAATGAATGATTAAGGAAACAGTTTCACAATTAAATCAAATTATATCACAAAGGTTTAGATTTTAGATTCCTTTTTGTTTGGGGGAAAAAAGTGAAACAATCGTCCTTGGGATGATCTGTACACATTAATCTTGGTGTTCACTTTATTTATTTATTTTTTATTTATTTCAAATTTCTATTCTGCCCTCCCTGCGAGCGAGCTCAGGGCGGATAACAACAAATTAAAATACAATAAAAATTCATCTACATTAAAATAGCAGTGTATTTCTATTAATACACATTTAAAACAGGATGGTAGATAGCGTTCACAGGGAGGGTTAAGATTTTGTACACCCCTTTTTTCAGGCCGGCAGAGGCCCAGCTTCAGCCATATGCCTGGCAGAACAACTCTGTCTTGCAGGCTCAGTGGAAGGATAGCAGGACCTGCCGGGACCTGATCATGGCAGACAGAGCATTCCACCAGGTGGGAGCCAGGACCAAAAAGGCCCTGGCTCTAGTCAAGGCTAGGCGGGCCTCCTTGGGGCCAGGGATGACCAACAGCCATTTGTCCCCTGATCAGAGTGTCCTCCAGGGAATATATGTGGAGAGACGGTCCCATAGATACACTGGACTCAGTCTACACAGGGCCTTATAGGTCAATACCAGAACCTTGAATCTGATCTGGTACTCCACTGGCAACCAATGCATCTCGTGCAAGATTGGTGTTATATGCACCTTATTTGGCACTCTTGTGATAACATGCGCTGCTGCATTTTGTAACAGCTGTAATCTCTGGGTCAGGCTCAAGGGCAGCCCTGCATAGAGCAAGTTACAGTAATCTAGCCTAGAGATGACTGTTGCCTGGATTACTGTAGTTAAATCATGGGTTGACAAGTAAGGGACAAATTGCCTGGTCTGCCGCAGATGGAAAAAAGAGGACCTGACAACCACTGTGACCTGTGCCTCCATTTTCAGGGAGGCATCCAGGATCACCCCCAGGCTCTTAACCCTTGGAACTGGCACTAACAGTGCCCTATTGAGGGCCGGGAGCCGGAGTCCCAAACCTAATCCCCTGTGGCTCAAGTATAGGACCTCCATCTTCATCGGGTTCAGTTTCAGCTGACTCTGCTTCAACCAACCAATCACGGCTGCAAAAGCATGTTCCAAGATATCTGGGGCTGAGTTGGGCCGGCCGTCCATCATCAGATACAACTGGGTGTCATCTGCATATTGATGACACCCAAGTCCGAAAGCCTAAAGATAGGTTAACAATGGCCTCCAACGAGGATCACAGCCCCTCAGCACTGGCCTTTACCAGCCACGATGAGCATGGGTCCAAGGGACATGCTGTGTAAAATCTTCTGTGTAAGGATCCTGTTAGCTGACACAGCAGAGACTATGTTATCTGACTATGTTGAACTTTTAGCAAGAAAAGAGCTGTTGCCATAAATACATAACCTTGACTTTTTAAAAACATTCTTTTAGCTCGCATTCCTGTGGATATCTACTATAGCTAGTTCCCTTCCCATTTGCTGTAGATAGAGTTGCTGTAGATAGAAGGGGGGAACGAGGCTGTGCTTAAATGTCTATATATGCTGGGCACTGAGAACCAGACTATCAGGTTCTAGCAGTTAGATCCCCATAGTACTCCACTGCACACACTCCAGGGTATGAGTTAAAGTTACTTTATTACAGATCCATCAGTATCAGCATACACAGAAAAGGGTATTGGCAGAAATGACTGTAAAAGTTTGGAGGGATTAGTTATAGGGAGGGGTCCTGCCTTTAAGATATGGACAGTTAGGATTCTGGCATGGAGTAGCCAGGAAGGGGGGAAGGAGGTTGAGACAGGAGGAGAGAAGAACTGGAGGAGAGAGGCAGAAAATGAAGTCATTTAATTCCCAGGGTCAAGCTGGTACTCAAGGACACATTTTCGAGCAGCTGCAAAAACAAAAGTAGACACTACAGTAGGCATCTGTAAGATAAGCAACTCCTAGCAAAATAGGCCACCAATATGCAACTTCACATACTCTCAGAGGATCAGTACAGAGTGCAGCATACAGAAAATACTCATAGCAGATATGTGGACAAACATATATGACACAGACTTTATTCCTAACAAAGATCGTTTTGGGATGCTGAACTGGGGATCATCAATAAATAACTCATGCAGTCTGACTCTTGCAGTGAAATTATTGAGATTCAACTGGCAGATCCTTAAAAGTGGCTAAACCAACTGTTAGGTAATCGAAAAATACATTTCATGTTGAAAGTGTTATTTTGCTATCACCCACCCATCTCTCTCTCTCTCTCTCTCTCTCTCTCTCTCTCTCACACACACACACACACACACACACACAAAACCAGAACGAAATTCTAGAAGAAATTGACAATTGACAGAAACACTTTCTGCACACAATAAAATAAAACACTAAAACCCCTCTATCCATAATCCCTCCATGTGTTGATTGAACATTCAGAGAGGCAAAGTGAATGGACACAAATGTGTTGGCCTTGCCCCCTCCCCTAACCTTCCCACATGTTGCCCGCCAGCACCAGAAAGACTGGTGAGAGAAAATGGCAGTTAATGGGGGGGGGGCATGCATTGACATTGTGCTAGCTCACAATACCACTTCCAGCAAAAACTCGGTGACGTTATGGGATGCTCTATGATTTGTTTTACCATAGAGTTTTTGCAAATCTAGAGCATATCATGATGTCACTTTTAGTTTACACTATAGATGACACTGTGTGCTAACGTGATGTTGGTGCACCAGTCCCAGCCACCAAAATGCTCCCAGGCGTGCTTGCTATGACCTAGCAACTGTACCCCACCTCTGTGTGATCACTAGTTTATAAGCATGGCACCTGAGCACAGAGGTGATGTCCACATGTGTACTCCCTCCCGATGATCAGCAACGTTCAGAAAGCAGTGCTGCTGATCTTGTGGAGAGAGTATATACATGGACACTGACTCCATGTAAAGATGCCATGCTCAGCAGCCTCCAACAAGATGGTGGGGTAATCATGCCTCTGCCCACTTTCCCTCTCTGCATGTTCAATCAGCACATGGAGAGGTTGGATGCAGAGGGATAATGGTGTAAAATTCGGAGTTACTGGCTTTGAAGAAATTAAAATACGCTAGATTTTAGAATGTCTAGTGCAAAAGGTAAACTTTAAAAGGGTAAGAAATGCAGTAGCATAAAAGAAAGAAAAAAAGAGAATTTTGTGTAAGGAAGTTTGTATTTGTGTGCATGAGGAATGGTAGGAAGTACCTCCTTGCCACCCAGCAGGGATAGCAGCTGCAATCTATTCCCCCTGTTTGTGTATGAGTGTGCAAATTGTGTGTTGGAAGGGCCCCTTGCTCCTTAAGGGACCCTGGGCTTCTTTAGGAGGGTTGTACTTTGTTGGCATTTCCAGGCTGGGTGGTGGTCTGGCATTCAGCCCAGGACACAGTCTGTAACCTGGTGTTAACCCCTGGTACCGGGGAAACAGCAGTAGCAGATGTGGCCTGTTTTGTTTGTGAGACGTGCACCGTACTTGAGTTATGCACTGACTTACTCCCCCTGCTCCCAACTTCTGACCAGTTCAGTAGCTGGGGAAGTTGCTCCAAATAGTGTGTATTTGGAGGTAGAATTTGATTGCGGTTAGGTGAAACAGTCCTTCTGCTAAGAGTTCATCCTAGCCCCCTCTTTTGCTAGGTCTCCCAGCAAGGGACCTCAGACCTAGTGGATGCAGGCAAAGGCTTATTTGTTGTATTGTCTAGGACTGATTTTTCTGGTAAAACTCTGATTTTAGAACATTAAAATGGCCACCTGAGACAGGATAAACGTGTTGTTGATACTGAGTAACAAGGATGATAGTTTAAGTTAGAGAAATATGACTTAGTTTTGGAGAAAGGAAATCTAGCCTCCAAACTAGAAATGTTCCATGTTACTACAAAGGCCACCCATGATAGAGTATCTTCCCCAAGACAACTATTAAAGGAAGACAGGTAGCTGAGCTTCTGGCTGCCCAAAAATTTATAGGCACAGAGGTGGGGTAGTAGGAGAGATGCTGTGTTCTGTTAGAGAGTCCACAAATACTCTGGGTTAACATAGGGAGTTGATCGCCCCTATGCTTCTCAGTGACTTGGCTCTCTCTCTATGTGTGTGTCTGCTGCTGCCCCAACCAATGATTCCGAATATAGGAAATGCCCCTATAGCTCCCTTCGAAACCACATTGCAAGGAAGAGCACAAACAGAAGAACCCCAGAAAGTTGGAGAAACTGGGGATTGGCTTGTCACTGATGCCAGGAAAAAAAATTACAGATCAGTTGGGACCTCTTTTCCCAGGGGGCCACTTCACAGGTGTGACTGACTACTGCCAAAAGGGAGCAAGGAACTCAGCAAAATTAGAACAGAGTCTTTTAAACAGGACCCTGAGAAATTTTTATGGGCAGAACTTAAGAGACATGGCTCACTTCTGCCCCTCCCTCAAGACCTCCTTAAGAGAGTCAAAATCCACTGCCCCACCTTAAAGCCCAGTGGCTGTGTTAACCCTCTCCACCCCTATTTTTCACAGCCATTGTTAGCAACCTTATTCTCCATAGCCCAGGGAGTTAAATTTGCCCAAACTTAAAAGGAGAAAAGGGAAAGATTGTATTTTGCACCCAGAACCCAGCACCAAACTATCCCTGGGAATTTGTTTGTGTTGTTCCATTTTTTTGTTTTTGACTGTCTTCTTAATGCTTTTTGGGGACATTGCCTAATTTATATAACCAGAATACAACGGCACAACACCCCAATCTTTCTAAGCTCAACAGCGCTTTCCTACCTCAGCTTGGCTTGCCAAGCTCCACCATCGCCGCCCTCTTAACCTCAAATGCAGGCACCATGGCAAGGATCTGTAGCCTGCATACTTTGTTTCTTACACCAGGGAGATGCCAGCCACCATCGCTGTTTCCTGACCTCAAAGCTGGTGCCCAGCTCATTTCTGAACTACAGATGCAACGCCTATTCCATCCAATGCCCTTTCTGATACAAGGGGGGGTGTAAACATTTCTTCCTACTTTGTGCACTTAGTTGCATTCCTTTTGCCCCTCATTCAGTTACTTATTTGATTGAATGTATTCCTGTACTGAGAGCATTGATCTATGCTTACTGTTCAAATTAATTTTGATCCGCTTTTTGTATTAATTTAATTATTAAGTCAGTTTTTGATTTTTGTTTTTTCTTACATTATTGAAGAGTTGTTATTTGCCTTCTCATTTGTTCTATTCTGACTCACTAGTTATGTCGATGCTTGTATGTTTACGTAGGGCACTGCCATTTGAATTAATTTTAATATGCTTTATTTTTATTATTTGCTTTTTTTATATGTGCTGTTTTGACATAATGCCTTAATTTATTCTTTGCTTGTGTGTTTTTGTGGTACACTGCCATTCCTTTGATTATTTGCTTTTCATTGACCCTATCGGATTTCCATTGGACTTTTGCATTGATCATGCTGCCTTAATGCCTGTGTTAATTTACTGCATTTCACCTTGTACGTATATATATATATATTGTTATGGCTTACTATTACTGTAGGTATAAGTGTATGTGCTTTTGATGATGCTCAGTGAGGCCATCCGCCCACCCAGCAGTTCCTACCTTAAGCCACTCCGATGTATAGCCCCCTTGGGTGCTGGGGGGGGGGGAGGTCTCTTTTTACTAGGGCGCCTCACCCTACCAACCAAGCTACTTCCTGCTTGAACTACAGGGAATGGAGATGACCCCATCCACCTCCGAACTCCACCAAGTGAAGACCCAGCCAATGGACCAGAAGCTGTGTGCCTAGAACTCCTCCTCGATCCCCACCGACCCTGCACTGCGGATTGACACGGGCAGCAAGGGGGTTGGAAGTGTGTTCTTGTTTCATGTATTCATGGAATGAATGAGCTTGTTTCTGTATATATAGGTAACCCAGTTTGACAGCTGCGCTGCAAACTGTGCCACCTGTGATCTTTGCTGTGCCTCTTTAATAATGTATGCTTATTGCTTGTTGGTTATTGCCTATTGATTGTGTACACTATTGTTGCTTGTTGATTCCTAGTGGTTGCTTATTGCTTATTGATTACTAATGACTAGTTATTGATTACTGATGTGTCATTGATTACTGCATAAGGTTATTCCTGCTGGGGAAAATCAGAGATATGCAGCCCATTGGCAATTCCAAAAAACTTTTATTTTTATTAGGACAAGTGGTTCTCTTGTATAGTTCCAAGTGGCATCCTCCCGTCCTCTCCTCTCCCCTCCCTTTTCCTGGTCCGCCCCCGCCTGGAGCTCAACCGCTGGATGTTGCTGCTCACCTGACCTCTGGAGCCAAGTGCGAAGGCCTCGATCCTGACATCTCGAGGCCTTTGAGGGGGGGATTGTTGCCAGGGCCCCCCTCCTGTTATGGAGCCTGCTATGAACTATGTCAGTTTCCTGCCTTGCTGTTTCGAGGCTCTGCCAAAGACTCTGTTAGGGACAGCATTGCCCATGCCTGCTTCCTGCCTCTCTACTAGTATGGACTGTGTTCACCAATGCCTGTTTCCTGCCTCCTTGGACACCTACCCCACCTGGGCCCAGAGCCATGCCGCCAGCAGCACAGTGCCAGCCTGAGGGACCCTCCACAAGCCTGGCCAGGCACCCCCTGGTCATTTCCCGCAGGGAGCCCCTTGCAGAATGGTCACTGGGTCTGCCTTCGCCACTGGGCAGCTTGCTAGCCAGCCTATGAAGAGTGCCAGGAGAGAAGCCATGTCCCCAGACAGCAAAGAACCACCAAGGACAGTTTACTCTGAAGCTGCCATTTCGAGACCAGGCTCCTGTCACATCCACGGAACCCAGCCTCACCCTGATATGCATATCACTGGATGCTGCCCTGAGATGGAAGCTACATGCTGGGTGCCCAGAACACCTAATGGACGCATGTCAATACAACCATCGCATTCCAGAGCAGATGCCAACAAGACAACTCCAGCTTCCTGGCAGATTCAATCAACCTGCCTGGCACTCCCCTCCCCTCCTTTGTCCCCTCTGCTCAAGGTGTCACTATCACACAATTAGACTCTAAAGTGGCCCATTAGCAATAGTTATACAGCCATCAAGCTTTTGTTCCCCCTCTTGAGAACCACGTGGAAGGTCCCTGCCCCAGGGTACATTTTTGGCTATTTAAGCAGGCTCTGCCTGACACCAGGTGCTGGGTGCCGGGTGCCATGCCCAGTGTCTGGCACCGGGCTCAGCCGGGCACTGCACCCCATCCCTGACCCAGATGGACCCTCTACATTGCCCCCCCACCTCGCTGTTGGAATCTCTGCTTATCGCTGTGATCAGGTAATGTATTGCCTTTCTCTGCCATCAATCTCAAGTGGAAACCTGCTAATGCAAATGTGTCTGTAACTCTTTCCAACCTTTATTTCTGAGTTCTTATATGTCTGCTGTATATAAGTGCTATGTCAGGCATATGCAACACTGTTAGTAAACATTATTTATTTGAATATTAGCCTCCTCTTTCTTGTTTGAGTAATCTGATAGACTGACTCTGGTATATATTGGTTAAAGATCCACGCTAGCTCAAGCCGAACTGCATGTTAATTTCCCCTATAAAATAGCAGTTCTGGTAACAACTGGGGGGGGCAATACATAGTTGTCCCATTTCCATTAAATTCCATCAGGTAAGTTAAACTGAATGAGGATAACTGGTCCAAGGTAATCAAAAGAGTGTCATGGCTAAATAGAAGGTGGAACCTGGGACTCTCTTGTATATAGAATATATTTTAATGTTGAGCAACAGTCTGTTTTGTCTCTAAATAAAAATTGTAGGATTTATGTGTTGTACCAAAATACAAAAAACATTGAAACATATAGTATGCCATATCACAAACAAGCAGAAAAATGCTTATCTTTTTCCTATGTTTTGCTTTGGTTTTATAGATGTATGTCAAATCACAGGTGAGGTGGAGGAATAGTGACAGAAAGGATTGTCATTTTGTCAGGAGCGTACACACAGCAAGAAATGCGAGAGCAATTAAATTTCTGATCAGGATAGTATTTTATCTGCTGGTCTGAAGACTATATCAGCAGGAGACGCAGAGTGTATGGCTGGCATGGCAGTTTTATTTGTCTGTGTTCAGCAGTGGCCTCCCATTCCAATAAAGGTGGCAGACACCAAATCCGTTTTTTTATAAGGGTGAGAGTAGAAAACAAGAGAGACTTAAGAAAAATTTACAGCATTTCCCAGGCTAGTCTGAAAAATTGAACTTGGAGATTCCAAAGGGAGCCCCTTTCGACTTCCATTCACTAAATAAAATATTTGAAAAAGTGACAGCAGCTCTACCTGTTTTCTATAGGGAAGAAGAAAAGGTTAATGCTATATAGAAACTTCTTCTCTTCCCTACATACTGAACAGGAAAGAATTTAATTGTATAAAGCATATTTCTTCACAAAATACTTTGCAGGGTGTTATTATATACTGAGGCAGTATTTTGATGGCTACCATTATTACATTCACTGTGTCAAGGCATCTGGTAGCACTGAGAACATCACTGCAAGACTATTTTGTACATGATGAGGTGTTTTTTGTCCAAGTACTGATAAATCAACAACTGCCTATACATGCATGTTATCTGTGGTAGCCTTCATCTTGTGGAATGGCCTGCCTGAGGTGGTCAGGAAAGCTCCCACTCTGTTGGCTTTCTGCAAACTATGAAAGACTGAATTATTCATGAGGGCTTTCAACTCAGATTATAGGGTTGCGTTATAAAAATAGCTCAAAGAGATACCTTAGTAAGTGACAGATTGTAGACTATTGGGTGTAGGCAACTGGGTACTGTTTGCTGGTGTAAATACGTTCCTACTGGGTAGTTCGATGTTGCTAAAGATATTATGTTAATTACTTAAACTGCAATTCAGAAAGATTTCATCTATGTATTCAGCTTTATGCTAGTCTTCAAATTTGCAGCCACCATATTCTATTGTATCTGTTTTCACTGAATGTCCCAACTACTGATCATATTGTATTTTTGCTGTGGATGCATTAGTTTTTGATTATATTATATTCACCGGCAGTATGTAATCCACAGATCTCAGTGAGAAAGGTGGACTATAAATAAACAATGATAGTAATAAGCAATAATAATAAATCATATGTGTGTACTCATCTAGAGGTCCATGCTCATCTGCATGTATCTGCTGTAGAATTAATGTAGCTAGGTAAGCACTGATACATATACACAGCCCCTGTAGTCAATGATAATTGGCATGTATTAGAACTAGAATCTGCTTTATTCTGTAACAAGGAAGAAGGCCCATCGTTTCACTTAACCAATTGCAGAAATCATATTATGCATATGCCCAATGCCCAGGCTAAACTTGGGAACTCTCCCAGGGTTGCGCACTCCAAAAACAAGGCTTACAGTCACCCATCCTACCTTGCCACCTTTAGCAGTCACCCAGCGATGATGGGACAAGCAACAGAGGCAATAATAAGGGCCAGGAATGCTAAGGAAGCCACAGATGCAAGAAGCCAAAACAAGACCTCGGCAGCAGGAGGCAGGCTAGGCAGCAGCCCCTGGGTCCTAGCTAGATGAACCAAAAAATTTAACGAACCAGCAGTTTGCAATTCAGTGCCAATGACAATTCAGAGATCGCGAACCGCAACAAATATTTTATGTTGCCTAACTGTTTTGCGGTTCGTGGTGTGCGGAACGGCCCCCGTGGCACTTAGAGAGCCCATATTCCCGGAGAGTCATTTGCAGGTTCTCCTACAGCCATCACCCAAGTTTGGACAAGATTGCAAAAGGGATCTTGGAGTTACACCCTCTCCAACCCAAGACCCCCAGGAAACTCCCACTCGATACAATTAGAGCCGCCAGTTGACGCTGGCCCAGTGTACAGAAGGTGGGAGTTGATGGCGGCCACCAGGCCTGATGGACACAGGGAGGCGGCATTGAGCTGCCTCCGCTCAGGGGGTGGGTTATTTGGCCACTCACTGGTGGCACCCCCCATGTGCCCGCCCACCAGGCCAAAAAGGAGTGCACTGGTATTCCCAGCGATGTAGGAAGGTGTGTATTGGTGGCGGCCACCGGGCCTGGTGGGCACAAAGAGGCGGCATTGAGCTGCCTCCCCTCAGGGGCTGGGGGGTCTGGCCACTCACCGGCGGCACCCCCCATGTGCCCACCTGCCAGGCCAAAGAGGAACACGCTGGTATTCCCAGCGAGGGCAGGAATGTGGGTGATGAAGGCGACCGTAGGGCCTGGCAGGCACGGGGAGGTGGCAGCAAGCCACCTCCCCTCAGGGGGCAGGGGGTCTGGCTGCTCGCCGGCAGCACTCCCCATGTGCCCACCCACCAGGCCAAAGGGGAGCACGCTGGTATTCCCAGCAATGTAGGAAGGTGTGTATAGCTGGCGACAGCCGGGCCTGGTGGGCACAGGGAGGTGGAAGTGAGCCGCCTCTTCTCAGGGGATGGGTGGTATGGCCATTTGCCGGCAGCACCCCCCATGTGCCCGCCTGCCAGGCCAAAAAAGAGCATGCTGGTATTCCCAGCGATGTAGGAACAGTGGGTATTGCTGGCGGCTGCCGGGCCTGGTGGGCACAGGGAGGTGATAGTGAGCCGCCGCCTCTCAGGGGGCGGGGGGTCTGGCCACTCATTGGTGGCACCCCCCATGTGCCCACCCACCAGGCCAAAGAGGAGAGCGCTGGTATTCCCAGCGATGTAGGAATGGTGGGTACTGCTGGCGGCTGCTGGGCCTGGTGGGCGTGGGGAGATGGTGGCAAGCTGCACAGGGGGTCTGGCCGCTTGCCAGAGGCACCCCCCATGTGCCCACCTGCCAGGCATAAGAACTGAGTGCTGGTATTTCCAGCGAGGGCAGGAATGTGGGTGATGACGGCAGCCACCGGGCCTGGTGGGCACAGGGAGGTGGCAGTGAGCCGCCTCCCCTCAGGGGGCATTGGGTCTTGCTGCTCGACGGTGGCACCCCCATGTGTCTCTCTGTCTCTTCCTATGTGATTCCACCACTATTTATCAGAATCTATCTCTTTCTACGTATACATCTGTCCTTTATTATTTCTTTCCATTTCTAGCTATCTTTTTTTCTCTTTCTATAGCTATATTGTTTTCTATATTCCTTTCTCTATCATCATCCATATGTAGGCTTGTGTGTCCATCTTTGTCCAATGGTTTTGTTTTTGTTTTTCAATACATCTTTCTATCTGTCTCTCTGTCTTGTTCTGTCTGACATGAGGAGGGGGAGGGGGAAGATCACCCAGCAGCCGTGGCTCCCCGAGGGTCCCACTGAGAAGTAATACAGTGGCAGCCAACAGTATTACCAACTTCCTGCCTTGACAGAAAGGACGGGAGTTGCAGGACACATTCCCACCCAGCTGAAGGGGGTCCCATCAGTCCTGTTGACAGGGAGCCGCCATGTTGTCAACCGACTGTACCCCTATACAATACAATTGGCTGCACGATTGCAACCGAGCTGTGTAAACAAGGAGGGAGCAGTAACAAGATAGGTCCTTGTGAAGCAGGGGCTGACCTGATCCGCCGTCCTGCCTTTGCAGAAAGTGGGGGATGGGCAGGACAGGAGACATTGTTTGGATGGGTCAGAGTGGTTCCTGAGAGGGAGAGACGGAAATGTGACAGCAACAGCAGCAGCAGCTGACATCGGCCACATCCCTATCTTTGTGGGAAGGACATCAGTCAAGCGACCCACTCCCCCCTGCTCAGAGGGCTCAGTGTTTGTGATGGATGGGGGCACCATGTGGCTAAATTATATGTGAAACAGTTCTTGAGCTGCTGCGCAAGTGCCCAAAGGAGGCTGCTATCTACATCACCCACCTTCCTCTCTTGCCAGAAAGGTTGGGAGGAAGAGGACCTGTCATGTGAGGGGTAAGTGGGAAGATCCCCCCGCAACCGCCAGGCCAAAGAGGAGTGTGCTGCTATTCCAGGCATGGGAGGGAGAGGATGTGTCATTCAGACTGGGGGCCTGATCCCCCAGCCACCGCGGGTCCTCACCCGAGGGTCCCACTGAGAAACAGTGCAGCAGCAGCCACCTCCTGAGCCATCAGCCTCGAGGTTCTAAGCGGCACTGTCCCAGATCCCGAGGGGACAACCTCCGCCAGCATGGCCTGCTGGAGCACTGTACTCTCACCAGCTTCACCCTCAGGGCAAAGTGACCCTCCCACTGACCCCCGCTCAGAAGAGCTGGTCGCCCCCTTTCTCCACCCAATGGATGTTTCACTGGGTGAGGAGGGAGACAGGCTCGGGTGGTGCCTCTTTAGGTGCTGAGCCAGGGCCGTCAAAGACAGGTACTTCGGGTTTTTGCCCCTGTGCACTAGGACATTACAGGCATGGCACCGTACCACATGGGAGTCATCAGGAAGGGCCGGAAGGGCCTCCATATGGAGGCGTTGAAACGTCTACCGCTAACTGTCCCAGGGGAAGGAGGATGAATGGTTACAGGCTGCGTTGTGGGGCTGGACATGGACGACGGGGTGAGGGGTGAACTGCAGGCAGGCATATCACTGAGAGTTTGGGATGGGGACGGGAGGGATCTTTCATAACACACATACCATTCCTCCAGAGATCCATTGCCCACGCACCCCTTCTCAAAATGTTGAGATTCTCTCCCCCCTGCGCAAAGACCTCTTTGACCTCCTCCACAGCCCACACAGGTGAATTTGGGGGAGCAGGAGGACTCTCTGCAACCCCCGAGCCACACCCAATACTGCTATCCACAACTGAACCAGGAGGGCTGCCATCACACTTCACCCCAAAACCACCCTTGGTGGCCAACACAAGAGGACGACTCATTGTGCCACCCAACTAGAATTAAGGAGGACAGGAAAGGAAATGACTCTGTGTGCCCTCTGCCATGGTGCCCACTGAGCTTGGCCCCAGGGCCTGGCAGCAGCCCTGGAACCAGAGGCTGAGGCTAGAGCCCTAGCCCAGCACACCAAGATGCCTGACCACCAGATCAGCCACTGGAAATAATACTGTAAGCCCTCAGCCCAGGTGCCTGCTGAGCATGGTCCCAGGGCCTGGCAGCAGCCCTGGCACCTTAGGGACGGAGGGACTATAGCCCTAGCCCACCACTCCCACAGTCCTGAACAGATCAAGCACTGTTTAATAATAATCAATATGAGCCCTCAGCCGAGATGCCCACCGAACTTGGCCCCAGGGCCTGGCAACAGCCCTGACACCAGAGGGAGGGAGGGAGGGACTAGAGCCCTAGCCCACCACTCCTACAGACCTGAACAGATCAGGCACTTATGTAAGCCAAGGTGCCCACCGAGCTTGGCCCGAGGGCCTGGCAGCAGCCCTGGCACCAGAGGAAGGGAGGGAGGGACTAGAGCCCTAGCCCACCACTCCCACAGGCCTGAACAGATCAGGCACTGATCAATAATCAATGTGAGCCCTCAGCCGAGGTGCCCACTGAGCTTGGCCTCAGAGCCAGGCAGCAGCCCTGGAACCAGAGAAGATAGGTCCCTATCCCCCAAATCCAACCTGAATTAGTCTCTCTCCCCAAAGGCTAGCAATTGGCAAGCAAGAGCTCTGTCCCACTCCACTGCTGGCTGAAAGTGAAACCCAGCCTGGGAGCCCATGGCTATTTATAAACACAGGTCCCATTGAGCAACACGGGAGGTCTGTGTTTGGCTGTCAGAGCTGCCTATCAGGGTTTGAAGGGATGAGATTGGAGTGCCCATGGCTACAGAACACCCCCTTCCCCCTCCCTCCCCTGGGTGTCTTCTCCCAACTTGTAACTGGAGCACAGACAGAGTTCAGGCATTCCCCTGGCTCTGTTGCCAGGGGAATTGATTGCTGGTGCCTGACTGTCTGGCTTCCCGAACCGCGGCCCAACGCACTGAACCAGGCCTCTCCCAAACGCCGGATCATTTGCCATGGACAATAACGAACCGCCGGATCGCGATCGCGCGATCGCCAATTTCATGGGTTTTTGAAGCTCGTAATGCAGTTCGTGCCCATCTCTAGTCCTAGCTACTGCCAGCTTCCCAGTCAGGGATCCAGGGCAGTCCCTTGCCTTGGCCCATAGGAAGCTCAACAGCTCAGCCAGAGGAAGCAGAGACAGCTGGCCAGTGCCACCACAAGTAACAGATCAATGGTGCAGTGAAGGTAGCTCCAGGCCACAGACCAGCAGAGAGGCAGGCAGGGGAAATGCAGCAGCACAGCAAAGCAGCAGGCTGGCTAGAGGTGGCTGGAAATAGCCAGGAGAGTGATCACAGGTGTGGCTACCTAACGTAGCCAGGGCAGTGGCTAGATTGTTGGGGGTGGGACTAGGAGGTGAAGACTGGGAATGGTGGAAGGATAAAAGGGAAGTCCACCCACAAGTGGGGGGTGGAGAGGAAGGATTTTTGAGGAGGGCATCGAGTGACACCAGAGCACAATCAAGAGAGCAGTGAGGGGTGACACCAGAGCACAATCAAGAGAGCAGTGAGGGATATCAGAGTAATGTTAGCCCACTCCATGCTTTTTTTTTCCTGAGACCTGGGCCACCCAGCTGGGACCCACTTGGTCAATGACACTACAGCTGAACCCACTGAGGCAGGGCCTGAGTAGGGGACAGCCTCACGACATAATACACTCAAGCCACATACTATATATAGTGTTGAAAATCACAGTTTAGGTTGGATGGGATCCAGAAATAAATGCTACATGAAAGAAAGATGAATGTCACTATACTTTTTGTGGAAATAGAGGTTTTAGTTTGCATCTTTTTGACACATTTTTGACATGAAGTTTCAATGGCTAGGCCACATTCTGGCCTCTGATGGAAAACAGCCAAAATCTCTCTTCAGAAATGCTCCTTAAAATCTTTCTATTCTGAATCAAGGCTACTCTTAAGGAATTTTCCCATTTAAGCAGCATCTGACACATCTGACACAAATTCATTGCTTATGTGAGGGTTCTGATGACACAGGGAAAGTCTTCTGTTTTTATCATTGACATTTCAATCAGCGGCTGGTTAATCTGGTTAACCAGCCTTTTTTAAACATGGTAAGACTGTTTTAGATAAGCTCTGAGCATTGGCAGAGTGCAAATTAAACAATCTTCAAAGATTCTCCATTATACATTCATTACCTATGAGGTGAGGTGTCATTTCACCATAGAAACAGTTATCTTACCTGGGATAAACTTACATTTATTTCATATTAAGTAAAATCATAACTGACAATTTATAAGAAATTGCTCAGCACTGAAGCCCAGAACAAAGTGCAATGCAAATATCCCAGTTCGTCATCATGAACATTGACTTTGCTAACAGCATTTCTTTGCTCTGAGGGGATTCAGAATCAGAACTGATGTAATTTATATCATTTCCCATTCTTGTTTTATAAGCTTTCCATTTGTATTTGGCCTTTGTATCAAATAGACCTGAACAAATATGGCTGAATGATGGATTGTGTTAATAGTGTTCCTATCACTTCTTATTCTATCTCAGTTTTTTAAGTTTTCCATAAGAGTATGAGATAACTATTGTTCCATTGATATTGACAATAAAAAAACAACAGTAACTATGTAATCCCAAATTCAATTACTGAACCATTTATCATAATGCACAACATAACAAGTAATATACCAACAGTGCGATCCTATGCAGAGTTACTCTAGTCTAACCCACTGAAATCACTAAATTTGGTTTTAATTCAATTATTTCAAAATATGAGCCAAGTGGGACATCACTTGCAGATGAGCTATCTAATTTCTCTTCAAAATAAACTTATGATTTTTATTATACCTCATTTATTCATTTAATTTGGCTTCTGAATTCAGTATAGTAGGTACCAGGCAAGCATCTCTGAGAAAGTTGTTAATATTGGAAGGTGCATCATTATACTAGCTAGGTACTCCGAAGACAGGACACTGGAAGAAGGATCACCAAAGACAATTCTCAAGATTATCAGTTTTGCAACCTATTATTCTCATTTGTCCATAATAGCCCTAAAATGTTAATTATTTAGGATTGCCAACTTTTCATTTCAAAAACATCACTTTCCTTTTAGTGGGGCCAAGAATCAGAGTCAGGCAGCATGGAAAAGTTTCTTCACTTCTTGAACCAGATAGATATGATAATCTTCTTTGCTTATCATTTGGTGAAGAAAACACTAACATATAGGAATAATCTTACCTGGAGGTAGTTGAAACTTTAATGGTTTCTCCTTGCAGCCTTAAAGCCCTCTTGAAAGACATACAGGGCATCAAAAATTAACCAATAAAAATAAATGGGCATATCTTGTCTATGTGTATTAGCCCAGCTGCATGGAAAGTTAACTCTGAGGAAAGTTAACCCTCTTTGCACTTGAGCAATCTTGCTATTTCTTAAATTTTACTAGAGAGAGAATACAACTTTCCCCTTCAATGACTCTAGCTTTGTTTTATGACAGTATAGATTTAGATCAGTTGTTATATGGTTGGACACACCCTCAAGAACACATTTGCCTTTATTGGAAGTGCCTTGAGTTGTCACCCATATCTGCTCAGCTGTGTTACCAATCAGTGTCAAATCTATGTCCTTGAGAGGACATGTACTTATTGTGTGCCACAGAGAAGCAAGCTACACTGTGCTTGAAAAGCATATTAAGGATGGATATTCACCTGGTTTCAATCAGTAAAGCTCCACTAAGTCAGTGGAACTATGGCCATTGAGAACGTTAAGGTCCATTAAAATTCATGCCTTACTTTGCCTTTCCCTATAGAAATTCCTTAGTTTTTCATTGCTTCCCTTGAACAAAAAGATTCCACTAATATAACTTGCTCTCAGTCTCTTTGATGGCTTATGATTTTTACATTTATTATTTATAACTCACTTCCCATGGGTCTGGAACTATATAGACAAATAAAGAACCTTACTCAAGACAGTTGCCTACTTGATTGCCATGGATCATAGCACAATAGCCAACATGTGGAGATTCATCCATGTAGTCCAATTCAGTGAATTACATTTGCAACTTATTTTGCATTAGAAATAATTGAGATACTCTTCCCATTCTGTGAACTACTAAGTAGACATGGGCACGAACAGAAAAAAACCCGAACATGGTATTCATTGTTCGTTGCCATCCACGAACAACAAACAACGAACATTGATGAACATGACCTGTTCACAAACATGTTCGTTGTTCATGGGGGCCAGCAGGCTCCCCTCCAGCCATCAAGATCCCTACCACACCACTCCCAGAAACCCTACCTGAGAAGACAGCATGAAATGTACCAATAATAAATAATAGCTTGGCCCCAGAGCCTGGCAGCAGCCCTGGAGCCTGAAGGAGTAGATCCCTACCGCACCACTCCCAGAAAGCTTACCTGAACAGGCAGCAGGAAAGGTACCAGTAATAAATAATAGCTTGGCCCAGAGCCTGGCAGCAGCCCTGGAACTTGAAGAGGTAGATCCCTACCCTACCACACGTAAAGAAAATTCAAGCTCCAATTCAATTCAAGACTCTCCCTGTCTCTCTCTCAAAATGCCAACAGCAACTGTCTCTCCCTCACTGTCTGCAAAACCAGAGCTGGGAGCCCCCCTCCCCCCTGCTCTTTGCTTCCTTGTAACAAATTTGGAGCTTCACACTTGAAAGGAAGACCTGCCTATCAAGCTAAATTGGGCTTAGATTGGGGTTTCCAGGGCAACAGCAGAAGTTCAGACAGAGTTCAGGCAGTCCCTGCCTCCAGTTGCCAAGGGAATTGGCTGCAGGTGCCAGATTGTCTGGCTTGACGAACAGCAATGAACAGCAACAAACAAGGCTTGCAACGACCACCTGGTTGTTTAGAATGGGGCCTCACAAACAGCTTGTTCGTGAACAGCCATTTGGGCTGTTCGTGGCTTTTTTTAGTTCGTATTGCTGTTCGTGCCAATCTCTACTACTAAGCAGCTTCTGTTCCTTTTACATCTCTCTCTCTCTCTCTCTCTCTCTCTCTCTCTCTGTGTTGAGTATGTGGCCAACCACTTTCGTATAATGAGTTCATGAAAAACAAGGTCATGTCCATTTCAAATAAACAAAGTCACTTTCATCAAGAGAGGAAAACAGGTTAAACAAACAAACAAACAAAAAACCCAGGATCTGGCTGTTTGCCAGTCCTATAACTCCTGTTTACCATTCACCATGCCACAGTATTCCACTTGTATATCCAATAACAATCAGTGAACAGAGTTGTCTGCATTATATTTGTAGTGATCTTGTGTGGTCAATAATTAGCCTTTAAATGTGTGCTTAAATATTGTTCTTTCATGATGAGTCTAAATGAGTTATTGAGATCTTTAAAACCAGTTCGTTCGTTCATTCATTCATTCATTCATTCATTCATTCATTCATTCATTCATTCATTCATTCATTCATTCATAGTTAATCATTTTCTAATTAAACTATTTATAGCCCACCTTTCCTCATGGTTCAAGATAGCTTACAAATCACAATTAAAACATTACAATTAAAATTTACAGAATAAAATCCCACACACACCCATTGATAAATACATAGGGGTTGACCATCTTCAGTTGTACATAACTTGTAATGACTGATGGACACAGTTGACAATGGGCCTAACCCAGCTAGTCAGTCCTATGGGACACACAGAATATTGTATTGTGGGTGACTATGTGCATCTAAAAGCACATAAGCCAACAGAAATAGTATACTGCTAAAATGCTCAGATCTCCTTTGCTAAATCAGGATGCTGAACTTTTGTAAAAGTTTAGACTACAGTCCTAATTTAAAATTTATCCACAAAATGTCCTTGCTATACCAGCAAAATATAGAGTGACAATTTTCTTAACCATTAACAGAATGATACTTGAAGTGCACGTCATGTTAACAATAGAGAGTTCCTATTGGACTTTGATTCAATAACCACTTGACTTAGATGGAGTACCAAGACTGCTGTTTACACATTATATCAATGTATGTTCATACCAATGTCAAATTCTGAACACAGAATTATAAGCATAGATAATTAACAGCAAATAATGAAAACCTTATTTTGCTGTCCAGTGTTGAGGGCAGCAGAGGGGAGGAAATAGCGGTGACAGAAAAAAAACACAGACACAATGAATGGAGTTGAAAGGAAGGCCACAGCTTTATTGACTACAGCAGTAGGAGCATTGGTGATACATAGGGATTGGATCCCAACATCAGCTGACCCGCCTGCCAGCCAATGACCTCCAGTCCCCACAGACCCCCGCTGTGGAGGGGAAACCCAAGAGTGGCAGTTTGAGGGGTACACTTGGGTGTACACCCCTGAGAGTCCCCCTGCCACTTGGGAGTGAGTCTGCCCTGGCAGCCCTCCAAGCTGGGCCTGCACGCCACGACTCACTCCCAAGGTTCCTTATGGGAATCCCCTAAAATGGGGGAGATGGGGCATGCAGGTCCCCCATAGGGATCGGATCCCAATGCAACACCACCCTAAAGTTGTGACAAAAGAGAAAACCACATGACATGCCCCAGCCGCTAGCTCAAAATTCAGGGAGTGGTGGATGGGATTTCGCTTGCAGGAATGCAACTGTAGCCAGGAGCGGAGCTGCCTGGCTTAAATAGCAGCCTGCTGAAAACCTATTTTCTTGCAGTCCTCCTCTCAGGTGTGGCTGTGATGCAGTCTAACAATTAAATACAGCTAATGTCCCCTGCAAGGCCTTGTGCTCTGCGGATAAGCAGTTTCTGGTGGTCCCTAGCCTGAGGGACATTCGGCTGGCTTCGACTAGGGCCAGAGCCTTTTCTGCCCTGGCCCCAGCCTGGAGGAATGCTCTCCCAATGGAAATCCGGGCCCTGTGGGACTTATTACAGTTTACAGGGCCTGCAATTCACAGATGTTCCACTGGGTCTTTGATTAGGGGCCAGCTTTGTGTTTCCCTTTCTGACTGCCATGCCCTTCTTTTGCAGCTGCCCAGGATTTACATCATGGTAGTACCCATGGTCTATAGTGTCACCTAGGTTAAGTGGTTTTAATGTTTTTATTGGAATATTGTTGGACACCACCCTGAGCCTGCTCGCAGGATTCCTTGGCAGCTGTGTTTCTCTAGCATTCACCACTGTTCAATCAAGCAGTGATGGAAAAGAAGGATGCAGCATCTACTGTTGTCTGTTTTCTATCTGTCTTCCGATTCTAGGGAGAATAAGGAGGAGCTACCACAACTAGTGGGAGTGATGAGTAGAGAAGAAGGAAAGATGGGCAAACTCGATTTTTCTGTGTGGGACTAGTGCTACTTTTGCCATCATGCAGAGAAAGAGGACAGATTATGATTATCTTCTAGAGCTATGGCATTTCAGCAGCTTCCCAGTAATGCTGAGCCATGATTGAGGATTGTCACACACAAATAAAAAAGATTATGAGTGCAATAAATTTATATAAGAGAAATTTAAATGTTGTTACAAGCAACTGCTATTTTCTAACTTATTAGAGATAATCAGCACTTGATCTATTCTATAAGGCTTCAGTTTTTTATTCACCCATCTCAAAAGATGAGAGTATATTAAGTAACAAATATAATAACCCCATTAGATGTACTGCATATAGAAATAACATGGCAGAAAGCGAGGAAGAAAATATCAATTACAGGAATGAAGACTACACAAGAGACCAAAATATTTAATACTTGACATGTTGTTTACTTATGCAGCAAGATTTCTGGGCATTTTATAAGCTCTGAGAACAAATGACACAAGGTTGACAAAGTCACTGTATTTTTAATACCTGTAATATGAATGTCTAAGCAAATATTTTAGCTCCACACAAAGTATCAGGGCCTGTGCACTTCTATGCATAAGAAAATATGTTTAACTTTCAACATTTAAAAGAGCAAAAGCAGCCAAGCACAAAAAATAGTTTTCTTGAAGTATTGATTTTCCTTCTGTTTAAAATAGTTCTTCAAGCAATTCTTAGCCCATGGTATATGTGTTATGTGCCATAAAGTTGCCTTTGACCTATGGCAACCCTATGAATGAAAGACCTCCAAAACATTCTATCGGTAACAGACTTGTTCAGATCTTGCCAACTGGAGGACGTAGCTTCCTCTATTGAGTTAAGCCATCTAATTTTTTGCCTTCTTCTTTTCCTACTACCTTCAGTTTTTCCTAGCATTATTGTCTGTTCCAGAGAGCCTTGGCTTCTCATGATGTGACCAAATTATAATAACCTCAGTTTTGTCATTTTAACTTCTAGGGAGAATTCAGGTTTGATGTGATCTAGAACTCACTTATTTGTCTTTTTGGCCATCCATGGCATCAGGAAAACTCTCCTCCAGCACCACATTTCAAATAAGTCCATTTTCTTCCTGTAAGCTTTCTTCATTGTCCAGCTTTCACATCCAAACATAATAATGGAGAATACCATAGTTTGGATTATCTCGATCTTGCTCCCTAGAGAGACATCCTTACCTTTAAGCATCTTTTCTAGTTCCCTCACAGCTGCTCTTCCAAGTCTCAAATTTCTTCTGATTTCTTGGTTACAGTCTTTCTTTTGTTTGATGATTGAGTCAAGAAATAGAAAATCTTGAACAATTAGCCCATAGACATAAGCAGAATTGCACTGAAAGTCTCTCCTTCAGAATTCTTACTAAAATGGAAAGGTAGATTTAAATCCTATGATACATACAATTTGTGCAGCTATGCTGCTGTATCGCCCAATTATACTGCTTTTTGCAGCCACTGCCTCTCTGCTAGCTGTCTGCCTCCAAAAAGGAAAAAAAAATGATATTTTTGAGTTCAGACTTACTATTCTGTCTCTGTGTGCCTTTGGTATTTTCCCATTAACTTGTTATTATTTCTTTCATTGTTGTTATTTAATTTTCATAATTCTATTTCTTTATTATTCCTTATTAATTTTGATGGAAGACCCACTCCCTTTCTTGAGTCTGTATAAGGGTTGCCAGCTCAGGGTTGGGAAATTCCTGGAGATTTAGGGGGTGGAGCCTAGAGAGAGCAGGGTCTGGGGAGGGGAGGGACCTCAGTGGGGTATAATGCCAGAGAATTCACTATCCAGAGAAGCCATTTTCTCCAGGGGAACTGATCTCTGTAGCCTGAAGATCAGCTGTAATTCTACTATAACACTGTTTGACGCTCATGCCATGGGTTGCCCATAAAACATTGCAGTCATAAGCATAGTTACACCCATCTAAACAGATAGATGGGCATTACTTTTTTTAGCATTAAACTGAAAGTTTCCCAGGTCTCCACTTCATTCTCTGTTGTATATTCTTCCCCTTCCTTATTTGTATGATTTATATGATTGTGAGTCTGTTGTCCTATCATTTTAAAAACTTTCTGTACAGCATTTAATTGTAGGTAATAATAGTAGTATTAGTAATACTTTATCAATTCTATCTGTATATATATTTGTGAATTCAACCTGGAAAACACAAGCAACGAACCTTAGAACAAGATATTTTACATGAAAGCACAGTACATTGCCTACTTCAGAAACTCACAGCAAAGCTACAAGTGACTTTCTCCATGTGGAGAACACTAGATTTTTCTCACAAGGTTTCTGGGGAAATGAAGTCCAAGTGGTTCTTCCCCTCTGTTAGAATCGCTGCCTGAAGAGCCACAAGAGGGCTTTGTTTGGGGGTGGGCAGCTGCTACTTTCTCCCAGGGCGTCCTACAGGCTGCCTGCTCCCGGGGATCTGCTCTGGAGAAAGTGGCTGCGTCGGTGAAACTTCAGCCGCAGCAACACTGGAAGGATCTGCTGCAGATTCTTTCGCTGTCGCTGTGGCTGAAGCTTCACCGATGCAGCCACTTTCTCCAGAGCAGATCCCCGGGAGCAGGCAGCCTGCAGGATGCCCTGGGAGAAAGTAGCAGCTGCCCGCCCCCAAACAAAGCCCTCTTGTGGCTCTTCAGGCAGCGATTCTAACAGAGGGGAAGAACCACTTGGACTTCATTTCCCAGGAAACCTTGCTAAAAAAATCTCCACGTGGAGAAAGTCACTTGTAGTCACACTCTAAGCTTGACTTGCTGATTTTCAAATAAGCTTAGAAAACCAGCAATTGGGGAGGGTGGGGGGGAACAGTCAGTGAAAGACAGTTGACAATGTAATTTTAAAAATGTCTTGCCAAACAGTAGGGAAATAAGAGACTTCTTCTGTAACATATGGTGTGATATAGTCAATTAAATGCCTAGTCAAGAAGTACAAGCTCCTAAATTGAATATTACATTCTCAATTTGCACCACCCCATACACACAGAAATACAAAAAAAGATCACATATTATGTGTTCTTTAAAAGTGATTAATTTAAGTACTTATCAGGGATGCAAGCTGATATAACAGTATACAAATGCATATAGTCATTGGTTATTTTATTTATTCTAAAATTCAATGAAGACAATCGATTGGATGGAAACCTACTTCTCCTGTGAACAAAAGGCATTGCTAGGTGTGCATAGGGTATCTGTGATCACTGTGGAATGGACCTCAAAGTTCCCATTGCCATATTATGGGTCATTTCCAATGAACTCCTGACTTTTGGGTCTGGAAGGGAGCTACAGCAGTTAAAGGAAAGCATGGAAGATCTATTCAGGATTACACTCATTTTTGAAGAAGGCAGCTGAGTGAAGTGAATGGAAAGTTTTTGTCCTTTCAAGCAGGCCCCCCCTTGCATTATTTTTTTCCCCTATAGAATTCAACAAGAACTGCTAAGAACTGAGTCAGCATATCTTCACTCAGGAGTCTGGTCTTCAGTGAGATCCTTGACATAATGGAATGTTGGCAAATTTTACAAATATAATGACTTAAAATCTGATGTAGAAGCCAATTTGTTTCAGAACACTAAGGGTCAATTCACACACAACTAACTTTAAGATAGAAGTGAGGTAGTGCTTAGACAGTTGGACTAGGATCTGTGAGACTCCATTTTTAAAATCCCCACTCTGTCATGGAAGTTTGCTGAGTGACCTTGGATCAATCACATGCACTTAGCCTAACTTACCTCGCAGGGCAAGAGTCCAGTAGCACCTATAAGACTAACAAAATTTGTGGTAGGGTATCAGCTTTTGTGAGTCACAGCTTAAGCTGCTATGCTAAATGAGCAAGAATTAAACAGTGATTAGTGGTGGAAAATCTCCTAAAGCCAATTTGTTCCCAACCTAAGATCTTGTTCTCAATCCATTCTAGTAATCTTTGATGTAAAAGGGAAGAGTATAATTTCCCAACCAATGACAGAAGGCTAATTGGGCAATAATTAGTATTATCAAGCCTGTCACCCTTTTAAAATATGGGAACAGTTGCAGAATGCTTCCAGAGGGGAGGAATATCACCCATCTGGTGAATCTGGGAAAAGATTGGTGCAAATATACTATCCCACCAAACAGAATTTATCTTGAATAGATCAATCTGAACCTCATCTGGGTCAAAGGCCATACCAGGACACATTTTCTGGATCTTAATACATACATCATTTTTCAATACTGGAGTCCAATTAGTATGATCTTCAGGTATAATATCCTGTACCATAGTATTACTGAAGGAACAAAATAGTTTCTTAAAGTGGCAACTTGCCTCTGGAACACTCCCCCTCCCTTGAGTCTCACCTGATGCCTACTTTACTTTCTTTTAGGCTATGCCAAAGCACATCTTTTTACCTCATTTTTAATTAGGAGTTATATCTTATAAGCTTTTTAATAGTCTGCTTCTGCTATATGACAATTTTTATGCCAAATAGCACCAAATTGAAAAGACAGAAAGAGGAAGACAGAAGTATAGTGCCCAGGTCACGTGAACTGATGGTATCACTTTACTTTGCTCTGGTTAGACCTAACTTCAGTTTAGGGCACCAAAGTTTAAGAAAGATGTTGACAAGCTGAAAAATATACAAAGTAGGGCAACAAAGATAGTGAGACCAAGTCCTATGAGGAAAGCTTGAAGGAGCTGGATATGTTTAGCCTGGAGAAGATGCAACTGTGTAGTGATACGACAGCCCTTTTCAATTGTTTTCTGTTGCCCCAGAGCTGAATTGTTTTCTGTTGCCCCAGAGGGGTGGACCAGAACCCAAGTTTTAAAATTAAATCAAAATTGTTTTTGGCTAAAGATTAGGAAGAACTTCCTGACAGACAGTCAGTGGAACAGACATCCTCGGGAGGTAGTGGGTATTATGTATTGTGATTTCTGCTGATAGTGATTTCAGCTAGTAAGGATTTAAGCTCAAAATAACATCTTCATTGAAGACCAGAATAGACAGACAACACAAGCTCAACATGAGCCAAATATATACACACAAACCCCACCCCAATGATAACTAACAACCAATAGGTACATGAAGCTAGAATCCTTATTTTGCATTAAGTAAGTAACTTATGTACAATGCTGTGATTTGACTTTATTGTACAGTACGGATTGGATGCAGCCAGCAGAAAAACAGCCAATAGCAATGAGGGCTTCAGGAGCCTAGGCTCAGAAAGAAGCTCAGTCAGCACATGATACCCCTCCCCCCTCAGCTTGGGACACCCCACCCCAATAATAGTCCCCAAGGGAAACTGGGAGATGGCGATTCCTCTGGGACCTGCTCAACTCCGTTGAAGTCTCAGGCCCACTGGCTGGAGTCGTAGTGCTCGTAGCGGGCTCTGTCCTCTAAGCAGAGGAGCCCCTGTCCCTTTTGGCAGCTTCTGCTCCACCCATTGGTGACAGCTAGTCCTGATTGACCTCAGCAGGAAAGTCCCCATGGTTTTTGGGTGCCACGGCTGGCTCAGACCCTGTGTCCGTTGCACAATGGGAAACATCACTGTTTGGGCTGTGCGCTTGCTCTGACCACTGCTGTCTAAGCTGGTTGATGTGCTTCCTGAAGACCTTGCCGGCAGCATCAGCCACTTTGTATGAAACCGATCCAGTGGCCTTGATCATGGATGCAGGGAACCAGACTGGCCTGTCCCTGTAGTTTGAGATCGCCCAGCTGTAACATTCTGGGTGACCCCAATACTTCTGGCTCCCTCCGGGTGTCTGGAGCAAAATCAGGGTGGAGCTCATTAAGCAGAGTTGTAAGCCAACGACCCATCAAAAGTTCCATGGAGCTGTGGCCTATAGCGGCTTGCAGAGTTATGTGCTGCCAAAGCAAGAGTTCGGTTAGCCACAAGTTCAAGTCCCCATGGCCTAACTTGTGCAGCGAGTCCTTAGTAGACCTCACCATCCGTTCCACCTGTCTGTTAGTAGTTGGGTGGAATGGTGTTGATGTGATGTGTCCGATGGCATTGTTGTTGAGGAACCTCTGGAACTCTTGTGAAGTGAACTGTGCACCATTGTCAGATACAATGGTGTCTGGTATCCCGTGGGTTGCAAAGAGGTCCCGTAAGGAATGGATGATGACTGCGGACATCATAACCAACACCAGAATGACTTCCAGCCATTTCGAAAATTAGTCCATGACAATCAGGAAGGTGTGTCCTTGAAAAGACCCAGCAAAGTCTATATGGAGCCGTGACTACAGTGTGTGTGTTGTCTCCCAGGAATGCACAGGGGCCTGTGGCATGTCGGGGTGAGATTCCTGGTACGGCTGACAAGTCCAGAACCATCTTTCAATTGCTAAGTCCATCCCCGGCCATCACACATAGCTGCAGGCCAAAGCCTTCATCTTCACAATCCCTGGGTGCCCTATATGAAGTGTCTTGAGCACCCACTGCTGTAGCCTGGGCGGAACAATGACTCTGCTTCCCCAGAGCAGGCAACACTTGTGAACTGAAAGTTCATGTTGGTGGGAGCTGTAGGGCTTGAACTCCGTGTCCATTCTGCCAGCCAGCCACCCCCTCTGGCCAGCCACCCCCTCCACACCCAGTCGAAGATCCTAGAGATCATGGGGTCATTGGCAGAGTGGGCCATGATGCCTGATGCCAGGAGGGGTGGCTGAGGCAGGTCCTCTATTTGCATGACCCTGTATGCAGGAGAGGGGTCAATGGCAGGGCCCAGTAGCAGCAGGTGGATGAGGGCATCAGCATGCCCAATGGCTTTGCCTGGCCTGTAGAAAAGCTGGTAGTTGTAGTCTGACATAAACACTGACCAGCACATCATCCAGGGGGACATGACTTGAGGGGTCTGCTGGTCTGAAGCGAAGAGGCCTAAAAGATGCTTGTGGTCAGTTGCAATATCGAAGTGACGCCCATAAATGTAATCGTGGAATTTTTTAACTCCTGTGACCAGGGCAAGGGCCTCCTTATCAATTTGCAGATAGTTCCTTTCTGCATGTGACAACATCCTTGAAAAGTACGCGATAAGGGCTTCCTGCCCATCTAGCATCCAGTGGCTCAGGACCACACCAACTCCATAAGGTGAGACATCGCAGGCGAGGATAAGCAGCTTGCATTCATCAAAGTGCATCAATACTGTGTAAGACAAAAGGAGCTCCTTAACAACGGTGAACACGAGGGCGTGCTTGCAGCCCTAAGTCCAAGGAGCATTCTTTTCTAGCATGTGATGAAGGGGCTCTTCTAGCAATGCCTTGTGAGGCAGCAATGCATGGTAAAAGTTCAAGAGCCCCAAGAATGCTTGTAGCTCTTTCTTTGAGCACAGTGGTGGTGTCTTGGTGATAGCTTGCTGTCCATTTGGTGGATGCCATCAGCATCGATCAGGAACTCCAGGAACTCCACTTGGGGAACACCAAACCGGCATTTTTCTTTCTTTACTTTTAGCCCGGCATCCTGGAGACGTCAGAGAAATTCTTGACGGTGGCCAGCAAGTTCGGTGGAGGATGCCCCTATGATTAGGATGTCATCAAAGTAGGGGATGACTTCTGGGATTCCCCTCAGCAGACCCTCCATAAGTCCCTGGAAAATGCCAGGGGCTATGCTGACCATGAACTGAAGTCGCTTGACCTTGAATATGCCATGGTGAGTCACGATGGTCTGCACCTCCACAGTGGCATCGTCCACAGAAGCTACTGTTAGGCTTGTGCTAGGTCAATTTTGGCAAATGTCTTTTCTCCTGCGATAGATGCCAGGAGGTGGCTGACTACCGGCACCAAGTATGTGTGCTGTTGGAGTGCCTTGTTTATTGTGGACTTGTAGTCTGCACAAATATGTACTGCCCCATTAGCCTTGATGGGCATGACAATTGGTGTCTCCCAATGGGCATGCAATATGAGCTCAAGGACTCCCTGGGTGATCAGGCACTCTAACTCCTCATTGATGCATGGTTTGAGTGTGAAGGGGACTCGACACGCCTTCAGACAGATTGGCAGCACTGCTGGATTGAGGTTGAAGGAGATGGATGGCCCAACGAGCCATCGAACATGGTGGGAAACTCTGCACAGTTTCAACGTCGGATTGGTTGATTTCTTGGACTCCTGTGATGTGGATGCCCAATGCGTCAAACCAATTGAGTCCCAATAAACTAATAAGGCATCCCTTGACTATGATCAGATGGAGGGGGGCATGAAAGTCCAGTGACTCAGCCAACTCCGTCCACTGGAACCCAACAACCCTGGAAGTCTGTCAGGATTAGATCACAAGGCTCAAGTTGTCGGTTCTTCCCCCTGGAGCACACTAGGTTGAAGGTGTTCATGGAGACAATGGAGAGCGCTGACTTGGAGTCAACTTCCATCTCACACCGTGTCCCCTCAGTGTGCACTGTGATGCAGATTTTTCGTTTGGTGGCTGACTTTGTGTTCAGGAAGATGGTACTGCCGGAACACTCAGTCATAGAGTGGCATTCTTTAGGCTGGGGAGAACGCTTCGCTGTCAGCTGCTATTGGCATGGAGTTGGGTGCAGTGTCTGCGGTGGGGATTCTCCCTTCTTGGTTGCTCTGCAGGCCCAAGCGATGTGCCCCCTCTTCCTGCAAGCCTGGCATTCAGCGTCATGGAATCAGCAGAACCTACACTTGTGTTTTCCCCTGCAGCTGCACAGGGGGACTCCCAATCGGTTTGCCATTTGGAATGTTTGTGCCATGTTGCTTGAGTTTGGTGAACCTCGTCATCTTCCCCTGAGTAATTTTTGAGGCTCTCATGATGGACCTGTTCTGCCTTCTTGGGTACGGTTGGACTCCACGATTTTTGCACCTCTTTGGTGGATTGGTCTGCTGCTTCCACTGCTAGTGCCTCCTTGAGAGCTTCCTTGTATGTGAGTTCCTTCTTGGCAAACAGCTGATGCTGCAGCTTTTTGTCCTGCAGGCTGCACACTAGTTGATCATGGAGAGCCATATCAAGGTCATGGAAGTTGCACTGTTGCGCCACTTGCTGGAGAGCTGTGATGAAATTGGTCACTGACTCGCCCTTGGGCCTGGTCTCACTTATAGAAAGAGTGCCAGCTGGCTATCTCAGATGGCTGTGGTGAGAAGTGGTCTCAGAGCCAGTCTTTGATTACGTTGAATGCTGCAGTTTGAAGCTGAGCTGGCACAATGAGTGCCCAGGCAATATCAAAAGTGGACTGCCCACAGACACTGAGGAATGTTGCCCTCTGGAGATCTGCATCCTTGACCTTGTTCGCTTGGAGGTAGAACTCGAACCTCACAATGTAGGGCTCCCAGTCCTCGGAGGTTGAGTCAAACAGCTTGAATTGGCCCTTGGTGGCCATGTCATAGAATGCTCAGGAGTGAGGAGGAAACAAGTGCCAACCCGGCGGAGACAACAATTCCTCACTGGCATGTGATTCAGCTTAACATTGTGGGGCTGCCTACCCACCTGAAGTGAATCACCTGAAGTGATTTCACTCTGACACTAATCGTTGCGTGGCTGCCTACCCACTTTGTATCCCATCCTTGTCGCCATTGTTATATATTGTGATTTCTGCTCATAGTGATTTCAGCTAGTAAGGATTTCAGCTCAGAGTAACATCTTTATTGAAGACCAGAATAGACAGACAACACAAGCTCAACATGAGCCAAATACATACACACAAACCTTGCCCCAATGATAACCAACAACCAATAGGCACATGAAGCTAGAATCCTTATTTTGCATTAACTATATACAAAGTAACTTATTTACAGTGCTGTGATTGGACTTTATTATACAGTATGGATTGGATGCAACCAGCAGAAAAACAGCCAATAGCAATGAGGGCTTCAGGAGCCTAGGCTCAGACAGAAGTTCAGTCAGTACATAACTCAATATGACTCAATATGAATTTAAGCAGATCAGGAGATGGAGGGCAGGCTGGGCTCTTGTGGCCCTTTCTTATATGCCCAGGGTAATGCCAATCGCTACTTTGGGTTAGGAAGGAATTTTCTTCCAGGACAGATTGGCCATGGATCCTGAAGGATTTTTGCCTGGTCATAGAGCAGAGGTTGTTGGGGGCAAGGGATGGGGAGGTAGCTGTGAATTTCCTCCATCGGGCAGGGGATTGGATCAGATGACCTTTGGGTTCTCTCTCAGCTCTGTGTTTCTAAGATAAATCAACTAAACTAAGGTTCAGTTCTAGAACATTCTGAAATAAATTTCCAATAATTAATTTAAGTGCCATAAATCCACGGGTGAATAAATACTACCAACAAACCCAACAAAATAGTGCAAGCTTTATAATCTGACTCACTGTGATGTGTAATAACGATCTTTTATACATATTCATACATTTATTTCAAGCATTTCCCTGCTCCCCAAAGCTTTTTATTTCCACTAGCTCTGAAATGGCATATTTGATTTTTCCTGTTTTTACATCATTTTTTTGAAGTTTGATTTTACTTACCAAGCTATTCTTTTCTGCCCCTTAAGCAAGTTTGCTTGCCACAACTTACACTGTCTCCACAGCTTGAATTCACACATTCTGTGTTGCCTCAAGCTGAATTTTGGAGGACTTCAGTTTGCCATGATATGCAACAGATAAGAATGAAGTCACTCACCCGAGGTACTTGAACACAGCAGTGAACTGAAAAAAAGACATAGATGAAGTTACTAGCAATCAAATACATTTAAATATATATATTTCATGGGAAAATATGAGTATTCCACCCACAGTCACCTTGACTAATTTGACATACAAATAAAGTGCCCTACTGTTTCAAATAAGCAAACCTGAGTGAACAGTTCTACAATCACTCCAAGCAGGGTTTAATATTCTGATATTAATCTCAGTTCCTTAACTCTATCCATTTTAAAAATGTCAAATCATTTTACTTATTCAGCTATACACTTTAACAATTATCAGCATATAAATGAATATAGGTACTTATTTTATTCGTAGTATGAATAATCCTCCTAAAGTTAACTCAACTAAAAGTCACTAAAATTAATTCAATGTTAATTTTTTTAAAAATGTTAATTTGAGTGAAGGGGGCTTTCTAAGGTTCTAGTATACACTTCTCTCTAGTATACACTTGAGCATAACTTCTAGTTGTGAGCTCCTCAAATCTCTTCCCCATTAACTACAAATTCTTTCCTTATGAGCCCTCAAATCTCTGCACCCCTACCAGCAGCTGCTACTGTTGTTCCAGCAGCAACAGTCTCTTTGTCAATATCTTCTTATGTCCTCCTATTTTCTAAGACAATGGTAGCAGCAGCCATAACAAAGACATGCAGGGATATTTTTAAGACTTAGCCTAGTGAGACAAAGATAACATATCTTGTTCCATTTGTGAAGTGCAAATTAAAGGTTCATGCATCTTTAAATTACCTAAGGTTCAAGAAGGAAAGGATGTTTAATCCTTCAGCTTCCAGTCGGTTTTGCCATTTGAAACTGGATCCTCTGCTTTACTATTAGCATTTTAAAAGACAAAAGACAGATCCTTTAAAAAGACACACGTTTCTTTAAAATGCTAAGAGCAACAAAGATTACCTGGTTTCAAAGAGAAATAGTGGGTGCCGAAGGGAAAGGTTCAAGTCCATAGCACCTTCAAAACTAAGAAATAGTTTCTGGGTTATATGCTTTTGAGAGTCAAGCTTATACCCTGGAAACCCTTTGTTGGTACTATTGGACTCAAACCTTGGTCAAATCCACATTACTCATTCTAAGTCTCATGTTCCCCGCATTCCCCACGCAATCCCGAGTGCCGGTCACATTACCTCATTAAACAGACGCATTTCATTCGCATTTCTCCCGAATATGTGGTCACAGGTTTTCAACGGGAGTTTCACGGTCGCCGTGAACGGGCCTATGCACAATTTATGCAGGTTTTTAAAAAAACCACCCCCCCTTCCTGTCTCTCCGGCCATTCCGAGAGTTCCTATTGGCTGATTCAACTTGCAAGTGCTCCGTAGTCTGCAAAAGACTGTTTTTGACTTCATAGCATTGGATTTATTGATTATGCTGTTTCTGAATCAAATCTGGTAGTTTGAAAAATCATTTTGGGGTGAATCCACCCTCAGAACATTACCCCATATTACCCTCTGTGCAACAATTACTGACAGAGCCAGGTGGTCAAAAGCAATATTTTCTCAGCATTTTAATAATTGCTTATTTCTTTTCAAATAAACTATTATATATATGTTGCATGATCTCCACCACATACTCTACCATTATAATGAGTTTCCTTGTTACAAACTGAGTATTTTCTATGCTGGCCAGTAATGTATTATTGTATTTGGTTCTATGTATTCATACTTTTCTTATGCTGTTCATAATTATTCAACAGCAACACGGAATTTATCAATTGCAAGCAACAAAATTGCACTGTAATTCCAAGGAAATAGCAAATGCTGGATAGATTGTGAAGGCGTCTTATTTGTTGGAAACTGACAGTGCCATCATAAGCAGAATTACCCACTTCTAAATCCATTAAAGTGAGACAGAAAACTTTTGTAGCACAGAAGCTTCACTAGTATAGAAAATGGAGATCATGTTAATACTATTTTAGAAATGAAATGAAATTGGATATGTGCTTAAACTGGATGATTAACAACCAAGGCTGAAAAACTATACAGATATTTATACTGTTCCTTCATTATATGATTACAATAAAAAAAAGAAAGAAAAAGTAGAGATGTAGCATTTCTAGAAATGTTGCAGCCATGGTAAGGCCAGAGGCTTGTTTTTCCCAGTCTCTGTGGTAGAATTAATTGGGGGAAATGGTGGCAGCTCTGCCCCTCTCCCTGTGTTCAGGGATGCTCTGCTTGGATTGGTAATTGAACCCCTGGTTCTGCTGACCTCTTCTGACCAGTGTCCCTGTAACGAAATGGTTGCCAATGGTGAAATGAGTGCTGGTTGCAGTTAATCTGTCTTAAAGGAAAAAAAATGTTCCCCATGAGGTTTAATGGGCTGTAGGGCCAAGGAGGGACCTGCAGGAGTCTTGGTATGGGACGACCTTCTTCCTGGACTACAGCTCCCAGCTGCCCCTGGGCCAAAAAAGTGCCGGAAAAATACGGGGTGGAGCCTGAATAGAGATACCCAGTGGATCCTGAGGGGAAGTTAGTTGCCTTCTTGGTTGAAGAAGGAGAGGATCCTGCTGCTGGGTGAAACCTGTGTGCCTAGGCCCTAAATGTGGAGGGCCTGGGAGGCAACAGAAAGGAAAGAAAGTGTGAACTTTCCCTGAGACCACGGACCCCTTAAGGTAGAGTAGGGAACAGTGTGGTAGGGAAAGTCCTAGGGGTTCTGAAAAGGGGGGTCTACCCCTATGTGTTGTGCCTTTACCTGCTTTGTATATAGTGCTCTGTATATAGTTATTAAATTACACTTTTTGAATATAAAGAACCTTGTGGTGCTCTGACTACATAACCTCTCCCACTTGGCACGGTACAAGAAGGGAGGGAGCCTGGGAGAAACTGATACAGCTAGACCTTGGTGGGTTGCCAATTCTCCAGGGCCCAACCAAAGATTGGGTAATTCATTTCCCAGTACGGAAATTCAGTCGGAGGGGTCTCACTGCCCCTCAGTCAGGTGGTGTACAAATCAGTGAGTGGTGGCAGCGATGGAGAGTGTGAACCACACCCACCAGGGATGGTGGGAGGCGGATAACGGTGCTAGCAGCCCATTGACGGCGGCTCAGTTGCCCGGACTGAGAACCAGCGCCCGTTCCGCCACAGTCCCCTTTGGGTCTCCTTTACAATACCCAATTCTGACTGGAGTTGCAATGTGGTGAGAGAAAGTGTTTAACCCTTTACTCCTCTCCCCTGTCATTTTTCTGGTTAAAGATGACTCTCCTGGACTGTTATTAGACATGGGGTGGGGGTGAACAAGTACCCTCTTTGACTGTTTCCCCTTTTTCTGAGTTAATGACTCCGGATTGGTTCTGAAGCATTCCCTCCCTCCAGTGTAGTTGCAATTTATCTCTAAAAACTGCAGGCCAAATGCATTGGATTCATTAATGGGTCTTTCAGCATCTTTCCTGACTTGGTCTTAGGTATATCTTAGATTGTGGTGGCTGGGAAACAACTGAAAAATATGTTAAAAATACAAATTACTAATGTGCAGTAAATTACAGGAAAGTTTTTTTAGCTGAGCTTCAAAACCATATGCAGACTTCAGCATTATCATGCAGAAATATAAGAAACTCATATTTTAAGAGAAAAAAGCTCAGAAAAATAAATATCCTTATAATGTAATTAAGGAGAGGTAATAAATTTGAATATTCATTTACACTTTACTGTACTATTGAAGTGTTCGATATTACTTCATCATCATACAGAGAAGATGTCTTACACAAAATCAGACATTTGTATTCATTTATTAGATTTACGTCCCATTCCATATAGTAAATTATATATTAAAAATACTAGCATAACTCAAGTTTATTTCTCTAATCAAAATCAGTGCCTGAAAGATTTATAGCTTCTTATTCTGGACTTTCACTCTGAGCTTTGTGGACCTTCGAAAATGGAAGTTTTGCATGAAACAAAAGAAGTTTCACAGGTTATCATCTTGTGGTTCTTCCAATGTTTAGAGTGCAGTCTTATTGGAAACAAAAGGACTTTTTTCTCTGGAATCATTGATTAAAATTATAGATCTATTATGATTAAGATTATAGATCTATGCTGAATATGACTATAGCTTCTGGGGCCAATGGGAATGGTTGTTTCTGATGTTTTCTAAACTAGAATGGCATCTTTGTAGAAGGGTCATGCCTTAGTGGCAGATCATTGCATTGTATGCAGAAGGCCCAATAACTGGCAGCTACAGATAAAAAGACCAGGTAGTCGGTGATATTAAAAACCTCTGTCTGAGATGCTGGAAAAACACTACAAACCAGTTTTAGCTACTCTGACCAGGAGCAGCTCTTCAGGGACTCGGGGAGATACTAATCTTGACAAACCAATGGCCTGATGCAGTATAAATAGCTTCATGTGTTCATGTGTTGTATTTGGATCTGTTCCAATCTGGTGTCAGGCCAAATAATTGGCTGCCCAGGTGGATGACTATGCTGGTGACCCTGCTAATTCTGCTGTTCTTCTGAGCTGCTTTTGGACCACCTTTCTGCATTGGGACTGGGAGGTGCTGTTGTGTAGTGGCTTCAGGCCTTCCTTGAAAGTAGGTTTCAGAAGGTTCTACTCTTTGGCCTCTGTGGTCCTGCAAGGTTATGTAAAGCCATTGGGAGAGGTCATCCAGAGATGTGGGCTGAATTGGCACCAATACACTGTTGACACTCAGTTCTATCTCAATAACAACAACAACAGTTGTTGTGGATTTTCCGGGCTGTATAGCCGTGGTCATGGCATTGTAGTTTCGCCAGCAGCTGTGACTGGCAGCTTCAGAGGTGTAGCACCAAAAGACAGAGATCTCTCAGTGTCACAGTGTGGAAAAGATGTTGGCAGGCAATTTATATCTACTCAGGAAGGTGGGTTTGGGCTGAGTCATCCTGTAAGAGTTTCCCAGGGTGTGGAATGCTAATGGAGGGAGGCTTCACTGTATCCTGAGGAGGTTCTTTTGCATATGGATTGGTGCTTGATATGCTAATCTTCTCTGCAGGGCTATTGTAGGATGTAGAGTGTTTTGTTAACTTAGTTTTTTCAGGACTGGAAGCCATGCTCTATTCATTCTTGAAGTCTCTTCTTTCCTATTGAAGTTGTGCTTATGCTTATGAATTTCAATGACTTCCCTGTGCAATCTGACAAAGTAGTTGGAAGTGTTGTTCAGTATTTTAGTGTCCTGGAATAGGATACTGTGTCCTGTTTGAGTTAGGCTATGTTCAGCCACTGCTGATTTTTCCAGATGGCCAAGTCTGCAGTGTCTTTCATGTTTAGGGCTGCCAGACCCTCGATGGGGGTGGGGGATCCCCCCCACCCTCCCACCCCACCCCCACTTACCTGGCCAGCGGGGGGCATGCACCTTCCATGCGCACCCCCCTGCGGAGCTACGCACCCCCACGCACAGCAGCCCCAGGATCAGGCCTGTTTTGGCCTGTATTGGGGCGCCTGTGGAGCATGGGAGCATTCCTGTGCTCCACAGGGGCCCACAATGGGCCCAATCCGTGCCAAAACGGGCCCAATCTGTGCCCATTTTGGCACGGATTGGTTCCATTTTGGCGCATATTGGGCCTGTTGTGGGCCCCTGTGGAGCGCAGGAACACTCCCATGCTCCATGGGGGTCCAAAATGGGCCCAATCTGCATCAAAACGGACCCAATCCGTGCTAAAATGGGCATGGATTGGGCCCGTTTTGGTGCTGATTGGGCCCATTGTGGGCCCCTGTGGGGCGTGGGAGCATTCCTACGCTCTGCAGGGGCCCACAACGGGCCTGATCAGTGCCCAAATGGGGGCTGCGTGATGACATCACTCCCAGAAGTGATGTCATCACACTTGCAGGAGCGTGCGCGCACAAGCTCCTCCAAGGTAAGAGCCAGGCCCCAGTCTCCCGCTGGGAGATCGAGGGGGCTTGGCAACCCTATTCATGTTCTTTTATACCGCATACCCTGCAGCAGGAGTATACTGCATACCCTGCAGCTGTGGACAAGTTTACATCGGGACCACACAGCGTAGCATCCAGACAAGAATAAAAGATCAGTGTCATGATCCACTGTTACCGGAACTGGTCTCCTTGCAATAAAATGATTTGTGGGGGAATTAGCTAGCAAGGAGAATGGCTATGCAAGAGGCCAGTAACCACAGGGATCTATCACCAGCTTCTACCAGGTCCCTTCCCAAAATAGCAAATAAGGCTGGTTCTTGAAGTCAAACTATAACTTTTATTAATAACAAAATGGCATGCACATACACTCACAATTACAGGGTAAAAATAATCAGAGAGAGAGAGAGGTTCCTAGGAAGCTTAGCCAGAAATTGGGAATAGAGAGGGAGCATATCTATCTATCTATCCTGAAGAGGGGGGTCCAGTCCACGGGAGAAGAGAGTTGCTTCGAACACCAACGTCCTTGGCTAGGAGAGCAAGAGGCTTGGGCAAACCTCAAGGGAACAGCACTTAGGGAAGTGACCCTAAGGGAGCAGGGCTTGGACTCCGGAAGTGTGCATGATTTGAATGAGGCCAGAGCTCTACCTTTATAGGGCTCTACCTAAAATGTGCCCTGAGGTGGAAGAGCCCACCTAGCCATTAGAACAAAGGCTCCAACAGTCAGTTCCTGGGTTTGACAAAAGTGTTGATCAACTCAATCGGTAGCTGCCAGGGTGTGTGAAAGCAAATGCAAAACATGTTCTAGCACTGCAAAAAAGGGATAGTTTGTTAGTGAATTCCACTGGAGCTAATTTGATGGTTTTTAGGTGGGGACTGTACTTTCCCAGGAACAACTTTATAAACTTATAAATGCCATTTGATCAGCTCCTCAATCAAGGACAGGAGATCTATCATGGAAGAAGGGAAAGGAATATGTTAAGTGGGGATGACTCTGCAAGATCTTTGTTGCACTGGACACCTATGGGGTTGGCGGGACTGCAAACCACCTCTTAATCACTCCACATTCCTGTGCAGCATTCCATGCATGCCGTGTTCTCCCGGGTGGGATTCTCAACTGCTGGAGGCTCTCTGGTGGTAATACAGCAGCCATTTTAAATCCATAGGCCTGGTGATATTTTTAATATCACAAACAACCATATTAAAATGGCAGAGGCCAGGCCAACCGTTTACATCACAACCCCTCCTTGCACTCTTGAACATATTTAGAGTTATCTGAAGATGGTTTAATATTTTTTTTGTGCTAACCCATGTTAGCATTAAAAAGTTCAAGACTAAGTTCAAGACTAAACTACTGCTACCAAGCCATGGACCTGATCTTTTCAGGAAATTGTAAAACAAAATATTAGAAATGATGGTTCCAGTGGGTTATAGCAGCTATAGTTATTGGGATAGCCTTACCTCATCTCCTGCTCCCCCACTATCTGCAATGCAGATAAAGGAAAGGATGGCAAATAAAGAGACTGGACTACCGACTTCACTCTGAGCAGATCAAACCTCAAAGTCAACCTAGAGACTCCAGCTGGTACAGAATACTGTATCTCAGTTATTATGAGGGTCTTGGCAAAGCATGTATATTATTTCCATTCTGCATTCCACTGGCTGCAATCAGTTACTGGGTTCAATTCAAAGTATTGGCTAAGGCATATAAAGCCTTTCGTGGTCTTGGATTCTTATATCTGCAAGACCACTTCTCTTATTTTGCTCTGCCATGCTTGCTTCGCTCATCTGATCAGGGCCTTCTGTAGGTGCTACCCTGGTCAACAAGTGTCCTTACATGTGTATTCTCTGTAGTGGCCCCCTCTTTATAGAATGACCTGCCTGTTGAATCAGAAAGGCTCCCACTTTCCTGGTATTCCACAAATGTTGCAAAACTAAATAAGTCAGAATGGCATTTTTTAATGAATTTTATGGGGCTGTATTATAACAAAATGCTCAGGAAGGTGCTTTAATTATGGGAAAGGGACTGTGGATTATACTACTGTGAATAGTATGTATCATCTGTTGCTCAATGTATTATCCTACAATGACATTTCTGCTTTATTTATCATGTTGTTAGCCATTGCCTTCCTCTGCAGTCGTCCTTGGTAGTCCCTCCTACAAGTACGATCTTCCAAGATCTGATGAGATAAGGCTATACCATGCTGCCTTCCTTCCCACATCTCTAATAAGAGGGAAGTAATAGAAGAGGATTTGGGAGGGGAGGCAGTAAAAATCATTCACAGCTATAGTTTAAGGATTGTAATGACATGCTCATGAATTTTCTGTATAGTCAAGTTAAGTACGGTATCTGCAAATGAGGTACAAACTTCATCATGACTAATATAGAAAAGTCTGCTTTTTATAGCCATCTGTTTTTAATCTGTATGTTTTCTAGTAGCAGTCTAGTAGTATGTTCACTTTTTAAAATGCCTCTCTTTCTCCAAGAGAATGACATTAAAACAAGATCTGAAGGACAGCATCCCCTCTAAAACTCAGGAAACCAATTTATTTTTCTCAGATGCCTGCCAAACCCATTTTACTAGCAAATTCCCAAGCTCACAGCACTGTTATTTCTTTCCTCTCATGCCCTGGTGTATTTTTGTTCCTGAACCTAAAGGTAAGTATATCAGGGGAGGCATGTAGAATGTCTTGCAATTATATAGCTTTAGCAACATCCCATGTATATCAATCCTGACAGAAAATTGCTCACCTATAATAACATTTTGCCATAATATAGAGAAGAGAAGGGTTTAATATCTGTCAAAGATGCTGCTGCTGCTAACTCATAAGAAGTGACGTCCTCTCCAGCCTGACCCCATTTCCCCCCACATTAGACCCCACTGGTCTAACATCACAAGCCAGATCAAGTTTTATCTTGCTTTGTCTCTCGGGGATGAGGTACCTCTATTGGAAGCTTTAGAAACTGACAGAGCACCTCACCAGCTGATGACAGGTGCCTATGCTCCAATTAACGAGTGACACTGAGAGATCCCTGTCTTTTGGTGCTACACCTCTGAAGATGCCAGCCACAGCTGCTGGCGAAACGTCAGGAACTACAATGCCAAGACCACGGCAATACAGCCCGGAAAACCCACAACAACCATCGTTCTCCGGCTGTGAAAGCCTTCCACAATACATAACAAGTGTATTTTTTTAAAAAAACTCAAAGTATTTGTAGGGTCAAACATATGCAGCATCTCTACTCCAATAGCTTCATGTGTATTCAAAACCACAAATGTGAGTTTTTAAAGGTTGCATGCACCCCAAAACTTCATTATGAGACACAACTGTGTGTCACCTTACAGATGAGGTTGGACCAGCCACATTAACTAAACATTCAAAACCTGAACAAATATATTTCCCCAAGAACCTAGAATAAAATTCGCCAAGCATATTATTCCAAAAGAGAGGACCATACCAGTCAGCAGGGAGACCTAGGCATATTAGTCACAGGAAGGGAACACCATAAATGAGGTGTCAACAAAGGGAGGGGCCATTCTTATGGTTCAGATATTTAACATGTACTCAGGAAGGACAGAGATATCAAATGCTGAAAGGGGTGAATTTGATCAGCATCGGATTATCATGTAGCATGTAAACCTAAATGACCAAGCTGAAAACAATTATAAACTACTACTGTTATAATGGGTCCATCCCAGCTATGCAAACAGACATTGCACTTCTGAGCAAGGAAAATATGTTATGTCTTCAGTATTTGAAAGTCTGTGTGTATCAGTTCTCTTCTGTTTCCACCATTGACTGATGGTGAGGAATTACTACTTACATTTTGGAGAAGTCCTCACCTTCAGCATCAGATCAGAGCTAAAGAAAGGACAGACATTCTACCAAGGAATGTTGTTTTGCATGCAGAAAAGGTCACCTCACAACCTTACAAAATAATGTGAGTTCAACAGAGCATATGGTCAGCCACAGAGCTTGTGCAGCTGGCTCAGATTTTCCCAGTTGCCCCCCTCCTCATGAATTTGGACAGGCCAAGGATTAAATTACATGCCACCAGCACCCCCAGATGCTTATCCACAGGTTGGTTCAGCTGGCCCATATGCTTCCAATTTCCTCACCTCCTTTCTGAGACTGGGAAAGAATGTACTGACAACTGTTTCCTATTTGTTCCCTTCTAGACGGCATCTGCTGTTTTCTATGATGGTACAGGAGATAGAGATGGTGGAATTAGTCTGTTTCCAGAAGGGTTCCACAACTTGACCAGAGTCTTGTTCTTGGGACAATGAAAGGTCATTTCTCTTCCATCTTCTGCCCAGTTTCAAGTTCAAAGATCCATTATATAAATTACTAGACAGTCACAAAAAGATCTGCCTCCTATTTCAGTTTCCTTTTAGAGATTGTTCTTTGTAAATACATTAAGCAGACAGTACTGAAAAGGGAAAAAGAGGCATGACAAACTTAAGCAAATTGCTCCAGGTGAGCATGTTTGTTGGAAAGAACATCATTTCTCTTGATGGCTTCTAAAATGCCATTTATTGTCAATCACATTTGTAGGAAGAAGGTGTGTTTGCCTTAGGAGCAGAACGCTAGGAACATTAAATCAAAGCATTAAATCCTTGAGTCCCATCCAGCAAAATCTTACTTGCATGAATAATTCCACTGAATTGCTCACATAAGTAGAGGAACAAGCAAAGTTTCACACTAAAAGATGGCATTACTACTTGCATTAGTATCTAGATGGTACTTCTATCATCTGCCAACTTAAGTGAAGTGTGCTTCAAGCCACAGCAGGATCCCCTTCCAAGTTAGCTCATTTATTTTCCTCTCATTCTTGCCACCATTTTGATAACACTTTTGTGTGTGTAACTGTTCATCAACATTGGCAGAAAGATGCTGGCTCTTCAGATTTTTTTCACTTTATTTGTTAAGTATAGGCAGCATCAGGTTTAACATTCTACCTCCTGCTACCTGACTCAGGAAGTGATTACACTTTTCTATTAATTAAAACTTCTGCATGCTGCAAAGTGATATTTTTAAGAGGGTATAGGGGGGGCTTCATTTGTTGCCATGAAGTTGGGCAAGCTGCTGCCGATAAATTAATATTTGTTTACATTTTTATCACTGTCCATTTTTGTAATTGGAATTTGAATAGCTGGTGTAAAGAAGGCTAAGCAAATCTTCTCTTATTATAATTTTCATGCTTCCTTGGACAGAACACTCAGGAAAGACACTTAGCTTTCAAGCATATTTTATTAAGAAAATAACTTTTTTTCAGCCTAACTTGTAACAGCATTCGTGCAGAGAATTAAAGTTAGATGTTCATTACAGAGAAAATATTTCTGGGTGTCTCTGAATCCTAATTTTATTTTTATGTACAGCTGGGGAAGTAGACTTTTTGCTTGAGTAAAATGTGACATGTTTGATTCACAGTGTATTTGAACCCAAGCGCTGCCCAAGCCAAATTTCAACCTAATCCAAGTCAAGACTATTAAATCACAGTGTTGAATTTAATCTAATCTATCTTCCAAATGACCTCAGTAGATCAACCACCAATTGAAATCTAGGTATTTTGGTCCAAGTGGCTTGTAGCAGGCTGTGATGCTCAGTACGGTAATTTCTAGACATAACCATACCGTTTACAGAAAAGACAACTGATTTAAAAGATGACTGTTTTCAAAAGGACATTATATCGGAAGAAGGCTACATAGTTCTCCTTTTGTCCAATTTTTATTTTTCCAGATGGGATGATCCTGTGTTGCATCAGTTTTGATGATGTCACTGTTATCCATCATTCATCTGGTGAGATAATGACATCATCCAATTGCTTTCCTTCCCATTTCCTCGTGCCTAGGAAAATGGAATCAGGTAGTGAGGCACTGGAACAAGTGTCATGTCAGAAGATGTACAACCAGTTCCAAGAATTAGAGAAATTATTCTATTCAGTTTTGAAATATTTTCAGTATGACACCCTTTGGAATCATGATGATCAGTAAATTTCCAACTGAATATCCCTAAACACTACTTTCTTTTATTACGTGTAGTGATACATATACTTTATTTTGTTCATTTAAACATCTATCTTCTCATTGTCCTTATGCTCTGGTTGCATCTGAAGCTTTAATCTTCCTAAGAATTTATTCCACTTCAAAACAACCAGCTGTTTGCAAACATTCTAGATCTTGGTGACATTTCTCCACAACCTTGATCAAATCAACCCAGAGATGGTCCACATATTATTTTCCATTATTTTGTTACTTTTTTTAAAAAATAGCCTACTCATATGAACAGTAAGTATGCATCAGACATTCATGTCTATAAAAGTGTCCATACCTAACAAGTTCAACCGCTCATGAAAAGATTTTTTAAAAATGAAAGAATGAATGGAAATTTAGACAAACATGCTTGTTGATCACTAGGTTGTTTGTTTATTTTTATAATGTGGCTCTATAAAACCTAGCCAGGAATGTTAATTAGGAGGAGGGACCCATATCGTGCAATTAATCACACTGGTAAATAGATATGAAATATTGTTGTGTTTGGTAAACATGTCTCAGCTTAATGCTGCTTTTGTATTAAATGCCAAACTAAACATAATGTCAGGAGAGCTGAAAATGGATACCCTGCCATTTTAAAAACTTTAAATTGTAGCTTTGTGGAGCTTCAGTTTGAACTGAAACTTTAGTATATGGAAATGAAGGGTATAACTCTTCCCCTTACTCTGTGCCATTTTCAGAGTGTGAAGTGCCACTCTCTGGGGCTGATATTGCCCTGAACATGAAAACACAAGACATAGTATCTGTACATTTTTCTCTATGGGGAAAATAACAATCAAGTGGCAATTCAGATTGTGAATATAACATGGGAGGGGATCATATAAGTGGTTGTTTATGCCCTCAAGGTTGCCAATTCTGGCTTGGGAAATTCCTGTAAATTTTAGAAGTGGAGCCTGGGAATGGCAGGGTTTGGGGAAGGGAGAGACATCAGTGGATTATAACGCCATGAAGTTCAGCCTCCAAAGCAGCCATTTTCTTCAGGGGAACTGATTTCTGTCATCTGGATATCATCTGTAATTCTGAGACCTCTCTGGATGTTGGCAACCTTAATAGAGCATGTGGGTCCAGGCTAGAGCTGTAGCCTTGTAAAGGCCAGTCAGTAATTAGATGTAAAAGGATTCCTTCCTCACCAGTCAGAATAAAGAGGCAGACAAGGCTTGGGTAGTAAAAGGCCACTTTTTACTGGCAACAACATTAACAAGAAGTCAAAGCTGGCAAGTGCCTAATTAGCAGTACAGATCAAGTCCTGGGATCACCCCTGGGCCCCACCTTGACCTGTCTTGGTGAGCCCCACTACCCCGGGTGCAAGCCATCCATAAGCATGTCTGGGACCTGGATGGCCAGGTAGATGGTTTCCCCCTTAAAGCTCCAAGCACCCCAGGCTGTGGAGCATGAGGGAAGGATTTGTGCAGGAGATCCCACCAGGCAGGCTGCCCTCTCAACTGGCAACCATGTAGCATGCCAGCTGATCCTTACAGGCCCCTGTATCCCCACCAATGGGGATGTGCCAAGAGTGCTCACCGGTCCACTCACTTTCCCAACTCTTTCCTGCTAGATGATCCCTACTTTGGCACCACCTTAGCCAATAGCTGCAACACATGCAGCTGTACAAAGTAGGTGAGAAACACCCTCCTCTAGTCCAATCAGGGGAGAACAAAAAATTCTGCTAACCCTAACCGGCTAAACCTGCACAAATACAGGGAGAATGGGTGGGATGAGCATGAAGCAACAACTGCCGGGCAAAGAGGCAGAGCCACCTTCTAAGGTGTCAAGCTCCACCCCCATATAGTACCTGTATGGCCAGGAGACATTGCCGCTTTCCCCTTCTGGGGTGGCAAAGTCAGCCCCTGGCCTCATGCCCTTTTCCGCCAGCCGGGAGGGTCATAATAGCTATTTGAATCAGCTCCTCCTTTAGCTTCCATTCCTTTTTGTAGCAGCTGTGCCCATCCTATTCTTATCATGTGAGAGTAGATGGTCACCTTTCGGGGGCCAAGCAGAATTTTTTTGGATGTCCTTTGAATTGGCTGGGAGGGGGTCTTTTTTTCAGCTGTTTTGCATTGTAAGTAAAGGCCGGGTTATTATAACAGAGAGTGCTAGCCTTTAACTTGTTCAGCTGTATCTACGGAGGAGAAATATTGTGAGCTACAAAGTATAGGTAGGAGTAAGTTATAAACACCTTGAAACACTGAAAAAGAAGAGAGGCATTTCCAAGCTAGCCAATCATTGCTGTCCACTTATGGGTTGAGGAGAGGACACTTTTACTGCTGAGTAGTATCAGTCAAACAATTATTTAAATATTTATTCCCAGATTGACTCCATGACTTCCTCCTTGACAGGACCTAAAGAGGTTGACAACAGAAAAAATATAAAGTAAATAAAACAAACCAACAAACAAAAACAACCAGCTGTTCATGGGCTATATCTTGCAGCAGTCTTGGATCCAGTAGGGAAGATAATCCAAAGCCAAGGGGCAAACCCTTTGTCACTTTACATCTTAACAGCATGTGTGGGAGGATAAGGGTGCCAGGTATCTCACTATAGCAGGCAACTTCCTGGCAGTATCACCTGACCCTCACTACAGCTCAGTAGGGTGGGGGGAAGCACCAAACATTAATTTTGAAGAAATCGTAATGTTCCCCCTCCAAGACACACATCTTAATGCAGTGAGGGGGTTTGATTGTGTCAGTGAAGCTGAGAGCAACACTATCAGGAGCACAGGCTTGTTCAAGAGTCTAAACTTCTGGAAGAGTCACTCAAGGTGGAATGGTCAAAGCTGAGACACCAGACTAAGATGTATCCACCCCCTTCGAGAATCAACGGTCACAACGGTAGAAGAGAATTGAATGTTCCAATGGTGATGGGAGCGGAAGAATCCTTGAAGTTTAGCTACTGGGAAGCAGCAGTAGTGGAAACTGAGACTGGTGGAGGACAGCCAGTTTGGTGTAGTGATTAAGAGCTCAGACTTTAGTCTGGAGAACCGAGGACAAGTACAAATAGCACTATTCTTAACTATGGGACTGGATTAAAGCCAAAAGGATGTCCAGTTGTGGACATGAACAGATGCAAATAGAACATCCAAAGCTGTGCAACACACACGATAGGAACATGGAACGTGAGAAATATGCAGCCAAGAAAGCTAGAAATAGTAAAACAAGAAATGGAATGTTTAAATATTGCAATCCTGGATGTGAGGGAACTAATGTGGACTAACTCAGGGCATTTTCAGTCAGAAAACCACAAAGTGTTTTACTGGAGAAATGACAAACTCAAAAGAAGTGGTGTTGCCCTAATACTGAGGCGAGACATAGCACAAGCAGTCAAGAGCTACAACACAAAATCTGACTGAGTAATATCAATCAGACTTCAGGGAAAGCCTGTTAACATAACCATCATCCAGTGCCTCAAATACAGATGCTGAGGAGGAAGAAATTGAAAACTTTTACACAAGTGTCCGAGAAGAAATTGATCACATACCTAAACAAGATATTCTGATAATCATAGGTGATTGGAATGCAAAAGTAGGAGACAAAGCAGAATCAAACACTGTGGGAAAATCTGGACTAGGGTCACGAAATGAAGCAGGAGAGCGACTCATAGAATTTTGTGAAGCCAACAACCGTTCATTGCTAACATATCCTTCAGGCAACTGAAAAGACAATTGTATATGTGAAAATCACTGGGTAACCAATACAGGAACCAAATAGAATACATAATTGGAAGGAGAAGATGGAGAAGTTCTATACTGTCTGCGAAAACAAGACCAGGAGTTGAGTGCGGTACAGATCATGAATTGCTAATTTCAAAAATTTAAAAAAAAAACAACTGAAAAGAAACACTAAAAGAATCATACTACCAAAATACAATCTAGAGAATATTCCTGAAGATTTCAAAGTCCAGGTAAGGAACAGATTTGCAATACTAAGTTTAATTGATCATGAACCAAAAGAACTTTATAAAAAAAAAATTATTGGTGAGTACATGAAATATTATTAATTATACAAATTCCCCGACTTATCAAACTTATATCAGCCCCCCCTTTCCCCCCTCCTTATTGACTTCCAACAGCTTTCCAACCCCCAATCCATTTTATTGCTTAAATTACTCTTAACTATAATTTTCTAAATCTTATACATATTATGTCATTTATTCTAAGCATATTCAAATTATTCTATATCTCCAATTTTCTCATATATCAGTCTAAATTTCACTGTTTAAACTGTCTATTTTTACTACAATCTCCTTGTTACTAATATTAGCTTATATATATTATATCACTTGTTCTAAGCATATTCAAGTTATTCTATATCTCCAATTTTCTCATATATCAGTCTACATTTCACTGTTTAAACTGTCTATTTTTAATACAATCTCCTTATTACTGATATTATCTTAGATTAATTAATAACTAAATTTCCCCATTAGTGGTAAAGTTACTTCTCTCTCCCCTAAGTAAAATCACATATTAGTAATTCTCAAACTGCCACAGTTCTCCTTTCACATCCCATTTTTTTTCTAAATATTGTTTCAACTTCTCCCAGTCTGCAATGTATTCTCCTGGGTCAAGTTCTTTCAGTTTTCTTGTCATTTTATCCATTTCTGCCATGTACAACAATTTGTAAATCCAATCTTCTATAGTTGGTATTTCTTGTACTTTCCATTTCTGCGCATACAAAAGTCTTGCTGCTGTAATCATGTAAAATAGCAATGTCCTACACTGCTTTGGAACATCCTCCATTCCCAAATTCAGTAGCAGCAATTCTGGGTTCTTATTTATTTGAACTTGCAACACTTCATTAATTATTTTAATTATATCTCCCCAGTATTGCTTGGCTACCTCACAAGTCCACCACATATGATACAATGATCCTTCATGCTTTTTACATTTCCAGCATTTGTCTGACATATTTGTATTTCCAAGCACAATCTTCTTAGGCGTTAAATACCACCTATACATCATTTTATAAACGTTCTCTTTGATGTTGGTACAAGTTGAAATCTTCAAAGTGTTCTTCCACAAATATTCCCATGATTCCATTGTTATTTCTTTGTGAAAATTTATTGCCCATTTCACCATCTGGACTTTAACTGTCTCGTCTTCCGTATACCATTTTAAAAGTATTTTGTATATTTTTGAGATGTCCTTTTTCCCTTCTTGTAAAATCACTTCTTCTAGGTCCAGGTTTTCCAGTCTAATTCCTCCCTTTAAACAGTCCGAGTTATAAAGATCCCTGATTTGCCTATATTGAAACCATCCATAGTGAGGAGATAACTCTTCTTGTATCTTTAGCTTAAGTATTCTATATTCCATCGACATTATCTCTTTGTAAGTTAAACATTGTTGTTCATTATAAACAGCTCTTGGGTCTATTACTTCATATGGTACCACCCATGACGGGGTACCACTTTCCATATAATTCTTATATTTCTTCCAGATTGTGAAAAGGCTTCTTCTAATATAGTGGTGCAAAAACATAGAGTCCGCTTTAACTTTATCATACCACAAATAGGCATGCCATCCAAACAATTTTTTATGCCCCTCCAAAGCCAGCAGTTTACGGTCTTTTAGTGTTATCCAATCTTTTAACCATGTCAGACAAATTGCTTCGTAATATAATCTTATGTTTGGCAGTTGCAGCCCCCCTCTTTCTTTCGAATCTTGTAATACTTTCATTTTTACTCGGGGTTTCCTGCCTGCCCAAACAAAGTCTGAAATTTTTCTTTGCCATTTGTCAAATTGTTTGAAGTCTCGAATAATTGGAATAGTTTGAAGCAGAAACATCACACGTGGTAACACATTCATCTTCACTGCTGCTATTCTTCCCAACCATGACAAATTTAATTTATTCCATTTTATCAAGTCTCTTTCTATCTGTTGCCACAGTTTCTCGTAATTATTTTTAAATAAATCTATACTTTTTGCAGTCAGCTCAATTCCTAAATATTTCACTTTGATAGTTACCTCACAGTCTGTAATGTCAATTAATTCTTGCTGTTTTTGCTTCGTCATATTCTTACACAATATCTTTGACTTCTTTTTATTCACATAAAATCCCGCCAAATCACCGAATTCCTTTATTTTATCCATTATTTTTGGCATATTGTCTATTGGATCTTCCACTATCAACATTACATCGTCCGCAAATGCCCAGAATTTGTAGGAAAATTCCTTTATTTTTATGCCACGATTTGTATCGTCCTCTCGAATTTGAATCAGCAAAATTTCCAAAATCAAAATGAACAACAAAGGAGACAGTGGGCAACCTTGTCTTGTACCTTTACTTATTTTCAATGTTTTGGTCAGGTCATCATTAACTACAATTGCTGCACATTGGTCTTTATAAATTTCTTTAACTGCTTGTATGAACTTTTCTCCCATTTGCAGCTTTTCCATAATGGCAAACATAAAATCCTAATTCAAGTTGTCAAATGCTTTTTACGCGTCTACAAAGAAGAAACAAACTTCCCCATCACAGTGCTTATCATAGTATTCAATAGTGTTTATTACTGTCCTTAAATTGTCCTTAATTTGCCTGTTAGGTAAGAATCCAGCTTGTTCTTCTGCAATAAATTTCGACATCCATCCCTTTAATATTTCCGCCATAATTTTCGCAAATATTTTATAGTCATTATTCAGCAATGAAATTGGCCGATGATTCTTAATGTTAGTCAGATCCTGTCCATCTTTTGGAATCAATGATATATTAGCTTCATTCCATGAATCAGGAATCTTCTGACCTTGTAATATCCCATTAATTGCCTCACTTAGAAACGGTGTCAGCTCATTGGCCATCATTCTATAGAACTTTGCTGTTATTCCATCTGGTCCCGGTGCTTTCCCTAATTTTGTTGATTGTATAGCTTCTTTGATTTCTTCCTCTGTCACTTCCCTATTTAACTTCTCTTTCCATTCCTCTAAGATTACTGGAAGCTTCACTTTCTCCAAATATTTCGCTATTGAATCTCTGTTCACCTCTTTCTTTTGATACAGCTTTGCATAAATTTAAAAAAGGCTCTACTAATGGCTGATTGATCTGCCAATATTTTGTCCTCCTCTCGGATCTTAGTTATGATTTTCTTCTCCCCTTTTTTTTAATTGCCACGCTAAATATTTCCCAGGCTTATTTGCACCTTCAAACGACTTCTGTTTCATTTTTTTTAGATTCCACTCCAATTCTCTATTGTTCATTGCCATCAACTGTTCCTGCAGGATTTTCATATCCTGAAATGTTTTCTTTTTCCCTGGCCTTTTTTAAAGTTGTATCTCTTTGGCTTTAATTTTTTCCATAATTTCAAGTCTCTTTTCTTCCCTACTCCTCCTAGCTCTTGCATTCAGATCCATTAGCATTCCTCTAATAACAGCTATACATGTGTCCCATACCTTGTTAGTTGGTACATCCTTATTCAAGTTGCACTGTATAAAAAACTTGGTCTCTCTTCATAACAACGCCATATTTTCTTCCGTTTGCAGCAAGTCTTCATTTATCCTCCATCCTCTTTTCTTTTTCTTTTCCCCAAATCTCCACATAACTGGGTTGTGATCTGAGCCTACCTTAGGCATTATCTCCACATCTCTAGTCCATACCACCAATTCTTTGGAGGCCCAGATCATGTCAATTCTTGATAGTGTAAAATGTCTTGCAGAGTAAAATGTATATTGTTTGTGTTTCGGATTTTGTCTCCTCCACACATCTTCCAGACTTTCTTGTTCCTTAATAACAAAAAACGATTTTGGCAAAAGTCCTCTCTTTTTCTGTGCACTTTTAGATTTTTTGTCTTCTTCCAAATTTGTAACTCATTGAAGTCACCTGCCAAAATTAATTGATCATAAGTCAATTCATCTAGTTGTTCCTGTAAATCCTTGAAAAAATCTTGTTTTGCCCCATTGGGCGCATAGATCCCAATCACCAAGGTCTTCTTAGAATTCCAAATTATTTCCACTGCAATGTATCTAGCTTCTGTATCCCTTAAGACCAATTTTGGCTGTAGCTCCTCCTTTATATATAATACAACTCCTCTCTTTTTCTTTTTGGAGGCTGCTACAAATTCATTTCCAAGTTTTGCAAGTTTCAAATATTTCACTTCCTGTTTTTTTATATGTGTCTCTTGCAAACACACTATGTTACATTTTTGTTTTAAGAGCTAGTGGAAAATAGTCTTACGTTTAAAAGGTGAATTTAGTCCATTTACATTCCAAGATATAATTTTGCACTCCATGATCAAATTTTAGCTCCTTTTGGTAAGTCTTTTTCATTGTCCCTAATAAACCTTTCCATCTCCTGACCAGATCTGATGATTTTCCTTGCACCATTGAATTCGAAAGCCAGTCTTTCAGGTATTTCCCATCTATATCTGATTTTCATGTCTTTTAACATCTGGACCAGCTCTCTATACTTCTTCCTCTCCGACAACACCGATCTGGGGAGTTCTTTCATGATTCTCACCACTTTCTCATCAACCTCAAATGGGTCCTGAAATTGTTTACTCACAATTGACTCACTTGTCTTTCTAGTTGTAAATTGCACAATCATATCTCTTGGTAATTTCCTTTGAGCTGCAAATTTTGAGTTAATTTTATATGCCACGTCCAGAAGCGCTGCGATCTCCTCTTCTTCTTTTCCCAGGTATACCGCCAAAATTTCTGTAATCTGCTCTTGGGCTGATTTTTCCAAAGCTTCCGGAATTCCACGAAATCTCAGTTGACTTTCCATTTGTTTACATTCAGCTACGGCCATTCTTCCCTTCACGCCACTCAGCTCCATTCTCTGGACATCTGCCAAAGTATCAGCCGCCTTTTCTACTGCGTTAACTCTCTGCTGCGTAACTTGCATTTCTTTTTGAACCTGATCCATATTCTTCGCTAGCTCTACCATCTCCGATTTAAGTGCCTCTTTAAAGTCTTTCAAATTTTTTGCCATCTCTTGCATCATGTCTTTGAGCTCTTTATTCCCTTCCGAGACTTTTTTGTCCAAATTTTCCAATGCCATTTGCCACTCCTTCGATATCGTGGGGCTAGCTCTGCTTTGCTCCCATGAGTCTGCTCTTTTCCTTAACTCCGTGGCGTGATTTTATTGCTTTCCTTTATTTTTAAAAGTCAAAATTTAAGTTACTTTATAAAACCTGATATTTACGCAGTCCAAAATGTCGGGCGTCTTTTCTCTATGGTTTTGTTTTGAGGCAAGCGCCCTTACCCTTGTCTAAGATGGCCTACTTCCGTTTTCAATGAAGCCGCAGCTTTGCCCTCTTCAAAAATGGCGACGTTCCACTTCCGCTGCTCACAAGCCGCTTCTCGCCGAACTCTTTGTGGTTCTGACGCACTTCCTGTTCCTCTCTGTTTCACAGCAGTTCTCGCGATATTAAAAGTTTCTCACAGTCCACTATCTCTCTCTGGCCACAGGTATGTAAACAATAATCGTTTTTCCGCTCTAACTTTACTTTACAATGTCACTTTTTATTAATTTATTTGCCGGAGTTTTCTCAGTTATATATCAAGTCTTTTGCAGTTTTCTAAATCTTTTAATCACTTTATTTCTTATTGTAATCAGTCCCGTAGTGAGAGATAGCAATCTTTACCTTCTTAGATGTTTCTCTTGGGTTGTAATCACTGCTTTGATTATCCAATCGATTCAGGTTCCCTTCTTGGTTTGCTGAAGCTTGGGCATGTAGGTCTTATGCCAAGAATTTGACTCCAAAGCCACTGCAGAGATCTCAGCAACCTCTCTTCAGGAGGGACCTCAAGGGTGGGTGGGGGCTCATTACGTAGAACCCCCCTCACACCCGAGATCAACGTGCCCTCAAGGTCTCGAGCATACTTGCCTGTTCTCCGCCTGAGAACAGGGGGATGCGGGCTGTTTGCACCCCTCCAGCCCTACAAACAGCGACTCGGACAGCTCAGCTCCCTGAGCTGCGTTAGACCTGCATGGATCCCAAACCAGAAGTCCATGAACCAAAAGAACTATGGGCTGAAACCAGAGATATTATCAAGGAAGAATGTGCAAAGACTATTCCCGTAGCCAAAAAAAAGGAGAAGCCTAAATGGATGACTGAGAAAACCTGGTTGGCAGCACTGCAGCTTGGATGGGGGCCACATTTGCAGCCCTGGATGAAGGAAAGGCATTTGGGCATTTACTAGACATCCAAGGGCTTTGCTGGATGGGCGGAGCCAAAGGAATATTTGTCTGCTCTGCCCTTCCCCAGCACACAGTTTTCTTTGTTGCTTGGCTTGAACAGAGTGCACTTCAAGCTGAGATCCTCTGAGGCTGGTTTTATTGAAGGCCCTCAGGTCTAGACAGGAGTAGCTGCCTTAGAGAAGCTGTGCTATCCCCCTGCTTGCTACCTTCAACTCCAGCTTGCTACCTTCAAATTCCAGGATGAGAGCCAGGGCCCAGCGCCAGGCTCAGTGGTTTGGCAGAGATTATTTTTCCTTCTTATTTACATTTGGGGCTTGTTGTCTATCAGTCAAGAAGGCTAAAGCAGGGTGAGGCCCAGCCCCTGTAGGCCTCTGGCCTACAAGGCTCCTCTCCCCTCCCCCCTTTTTCCACTTTGTAGGAAGGGAGTTCTTCCAGCAGCTGCAGCAATAGGCTTTGCTGTAGGCCACAAGGGTGAACTGCAGCCATCTGAGGGGTGGATTGCTTCATATACTATTGTCACAGGCCTAACAGGTGGATGCTGGTGGCCCCCCTCCCTGTCTGGGCTTTTCCTCCCCCCCTCCCCATTTACAATTCAGGGGCTTGGGATAGGCTCTTGCAGATAGGATGGCAGGCCTTCTGACCTTAGCATGCCTTGTTACTTGAGAAAGGCTAGACCTGGTAATGTGGGGTGGTGGCCATCTTTTATTAGGGCAACTACAGAGGTGAGGTTATCAGTGGCTATTATGTGATGCCCGGGACAGCCATCTATGTTTAGGGCATCTTATTGGACAGCAGCCATTTTGTGTGGTGGGCAGCAATTTTGTGGCTCACCCCATAGGTGGCCATTTTACTTCTGTGCCCAATTTAACCATGCCGCCCAAGAAAGGCCAAAGAAAGTCCAAAGGCAAACAGCCGTCAAAGAGGCAAGCCCCTGAAAGTGCTGTGCCAGTGATGTCCTCCTCTGATAGGAGGAGTCCTTTAGTAGGAGAGTTGCCTACCCCAGGTGGTGGCTGGATATCTCCCAGAATTACAACTAATCTCCAGGCCGCAGGGCTCACTTCCCCTGGGGAGAATGGCTGCTTTGGAGGGTGAACTCTATTCCATTATACCCTGCTGAGGTCTCTCCCCACCTCAGGCCACACCCTCTCCAGGCTCCCCCCCCCCCCAAAAAGTCTCCAGGAATTTCACAATTTGAAGCTGGCAACCTTATCTAGTAGACGTGGTATACTGGATTGCATTGCAGCCTGTTGTAAAGAGCAGGTGCCCCTCTGGCTCCGTGCTGGGTGCTGCTAACAGCCACCCAGGTTCCAAGAAGCACTTAGAGGAGTAATTTCACCTGCTTCACACAAGACCCGCCAGGAGTCTCTGGGTTCTTAGCCTGGAGGACCCTGCACACAGCAGCCAGACACTCGAGCTTTAGGCAAAATAGTTATTTATTAAATCAAATAAAGCCACACTAAAAGCAACAGCAATGGCAATAAATTACAAAAGGAAAAGAAAACCCAAATCTAACTTGGCTAGCACTAACCAACAGATGAGTACAAAACTTGTCCTTGGCGTCGACCAACTAACTCCTCCCCGCCCACGCCAACCCTTTATCTTAACGAGGAGGAGGAACCACCTAATCTCGGCACAGCCCAGGTGCATTCAGTTCACTAACTATCTGCCGTTCTAGACATCCCCCCCAATTCTCCAACAAGGCTATACAGGACATGGTGGAGAATTCACTTGAGTAGGGTATCATCCAAGGGTCTTACAGTCAGCATATAACAGATGACAATTCTATATACTGGTTACACAGCCTGTTAGTCAAAAATAACAAGTTTTAGCAACAGCATAACAAACGTACACTTGTATACACCAAGGTTCAAATAAATTACAGATATAACACCTCACTGCATCATACAAGTTACACTGCTCACTACAGCCTTACTTATCTTCTTCATGACACCTGGACAAAGCATCAGCTAAAATGTTATCTTTCCCCTTGATGTGTATTACATCAAAGGAGAAGTCTTGCAAGCTTAAGGCCCACCTCATCACCCTGGAATTTGTCTCCTTCATCCTGTGGATGAATGTAAGGGGATTATGATCTGTCTCTAGATGGAAATGAGTTCCCCTTAGATATGTTCTCAATTTATTAATTCCCCAGGTTAAGGCCAATGCCTCAATTTCGCCCACAATGTATCTCTTTTCTCTGGGTAGAAGTTTACGACTGAGGTACACTACAGGATGAAGACAATCATCTGAGCCCTTCTGCAGCAACATCACACCTAACCCATTCCTTGAGGCATCAGTTCTCACAATAAAGGGTTCAGTGTAGTCAGGAGGTTTTAATACAGGGGCATGTGCTAGATATTGTTTAATGGCCTCAAATGCTTGTTGGCAAGCAGGTGTCCACCGAATTCTGATTGGAACGTCTTTCTTACACAAGTCAGTTAAAGGAGCTGCCAGATCACTATAGTTGGGAATAAAGCGACGATAAAACCCAGCAGCACCTAAAAAACTCTGGACTTGTTTTTTAGTGATAGGTGAAGGCCAGTTCATTATGGCATCAACCTTTGCTTTATGGGGTGCTATTTTCCCACCCCCTATTTGATGTCCCAGATATAGCACGCTACTACTGGCAAGTTGACATTTTGGGGGCTTTACAGTAAGTCCTGCTTGCTGGATCCTCTGGAGCACCATATCCAAGTGTCTCAGGTGTTCCTCCCAAGTGGAACTAATCACTGCAATATCATCTTGAAAACTCACTGCAAATGTTAGTCCAGATAAGACTTGATCCATCAACCTTTGGAACACCTTGCTAGCTGTGCAGACTCCAAAGGGCAAGACTGTAAAACGAAACTGTCCGAGGAAACAAGAAAATGCAGTCTTCTCTTTAGCACTTTCAGAAAGCGGCAACTGCCAATAACCACTTGTAAGATCCACAGTGGAGATGTATTTAGCATGGGCCAGTCTCTCCAAAGTCTCCTCAACATTAGGTGATGGATACTGATCCATTTTGCACAGCTTATTCAGCTTCCTATAATCCACACACAGGCAGTATTGCAAGGGATCTGTTTCATTGAGCCTTTTCTTTGGCACTACGAGATTAGAAGACCACTGGGATGAAGTTGGCTCAATAACTCCCATCTCTAACATTTGCTGCATTTCCTTTTCCACAACTTGCCGCAGGGGCCCCCTGATCGGATGCATAGGGCTCCTTACTGGTTCAGCATCTCCAGTGTCCAAATCATGCTCAATCAAATGTGTCCTGCCAGGCTTGTTAGTAAACAATAATTGATAGTCTTTCAACAACATCATCAGCTGCTCTTTTTGCTGAACAGACAAGTTTTCTCCCATAGGCAACTGAGCTATGCCATCAGGCCTCCCACAGTCACCCAGTAGGTCAGGGATTTCAAAATCCTGCTCAGGCCAGGTTGCTACTGAGAACTGTTTAGCAGTCCTTGGCACAAATTTCTTCAGACGGTTTATATGAGACAGTAAGGTGCCTTTAACTGGGTCACAAATCTTATAATTGTTATCCTCACAGCACTCCACAACTTCATAAGGGCCCTCCCATTGAAGATCCAACTTCCCAGGAATTCCAGGAGTTAGAATCAATGCTAAGTCCCCCTTCTGCAAGGTTCTAACCTTAGCTGTCCTATCAAAATAGGCTTTATTCCTCCCTCGAGCTTCTTCCAAAGCCTCTAAAGCTATTGCTTGGACTCGCTTTAAGTTCTCTTGCAAATTAACAAAAAACTGGGTAACAGATTTTGATTGATCAAGGGTTGTTACACCCTCCCACTTTTGACGTATCAGATGCATCAGTCCTGCAATCTTTCTACCAAACATTACCTCGTTTGGTGACAGGCCCCCTAACGATGGATGAGGGGCCTCTCTGTATGCAGAGACCAACAACTGTAAGTTTTGGTCCCATGTACCTTGTTTTCCATGGCAAAATGCCTTTATCATGCGGACAAGAGTTCCCCCCCAACGTTCAGCTGAGCCATGGGACTGAGGATGATATGCTGCTGAAAGATTTTGCCTTACTCCAGCCAATTCCACTATAACTAAAATAAATCTTTTACCTGCCCGTGAGACTGGGAATGGTCCTTGGACATCCACTTGAATCTCAGCAAAGGGCTCAGGAATAATTGGTACCCTCTGAAGAGGTGCCTTTGCGTGATCTTTATTGTGGCCCACCTGCTGACATACCGGGCAACTAAGCACGTAGTCCTTAACAGTCTTTGCAACTCCAGGCCAGTAAAACACTGCACTAACCCTTGCTAAGGTACGCCGATATCCTTGATGTCCCCCAAGGGGTAAGTCATGAGCTGCTTTCAGAATTTCCTGCCAAAAACATTGTGGGACCACTAATTGCTTACTGGGCACTAAGTCCACTCCTTCTTTCTTTGGTATAAACTCTCTATAGAGTAATCCATTTTCCCAGAAGATTTTACTGTCCCCTGGGCTATTCATAGGCTGATTTGTATCGTGTGCTAATTCTCGACACTTCTGCAGAGCTGAACAAATCAACTGCTGCTGTTTAAATTCCTCAGGTGAAGAATCAAGGTCTGCTATGCTTTCACTTCCTTCACAGGAAAAAAGTTCCCTTTTCCCTTTTGCCGCGGCTGGAGCCTCCCCTCCGCACTCCCCCTCGTTAGGAGATGAAGCTAGTGGGGAAATTCCTGAGGTGGGGGCTTCCTCACTCATTTTCTGCCGGCTGCTGCCTAAAGGCGTTGCTGGGAGGCTCAGCTCCAGCTGCTCTTCTGAACTAATTAAAGCAGCCCTCTCTTTACTTCTGGTGGTTACTGGAAGTTGCTGGGCTTTTTGAAGCCTTGCACAGTGGATTTTATATTGTACATCCATTCCAAGCAAAAATTCAGGATCATCTGACTGGTGTACTAACAAGGGGACTCTTTCTTCCCAATCCCCAATGGCTATTTTGGCAAATGTGACCAGCTGCTCTTGGGCCTGCCCATCATAGGTATAAATATCCACTTTACCATCTGCTTGCAATTCCAAAGTATGGAATAGATGTTCTGACAGAGAACTCAGGTCAGCCCCAGAATCAAGGAAGGAGGGCACAGTAATCTGATCTTGAACTTGGACATACACCAGTCTTTTAGCATCACACCAGTCTGCTTGATTCTGGCTGATGTAAACTGAAATGTCCCGCTTAGGAAGATTAGCCAATTGAATCCTCCTCATATAAATCTTATCCCTCTCATCCTGTAAGGCAGCTTGGGGCTGGCTCTGGTCTCTCCTTGTCTGAATAGCCTGAACTGGCCAATTCCCTCCCAAGGACACCTGACTACTCACGAGTTGTAACTGAGATGCTTTGTCAGGAGAGGCAACAGAGTCTGTAGTATCCACCTCTTCTCTTCCTTGTACATCCCAATCTTCCTCAAGTACATAGTCCTGTGGGGGCATGGCTCTCTGTGTCCCACTAGAAACAATGTGCACTCTTGGCTGCCTTGGCTCTGGTCTCGGCTGCAACTCAAGGCAGCGAGAACGCACATGTCCCGGCCGTTTACAATGATAACATATAATATCTTGTATTGCCCCTCCCCTTGACATCTGCCCCTCCCCACTCTTCCGTTCCCTTCTTACTGTTTCAGGAGAAAGCAGAGCTCGAGGCTTGGGAGTCGGAACTGATTTATAATTGGACTCACCCTCTCTGCCTCTCCTAGGGAGAGAGATTGGGGGTGTAGAAGCTGCTTGCCTAAAAGTCGGTGGCTTACACTCGGCAGAAACTTGGCTAGCAGCTGCAATTTCGTCCAGAAGCTGAGCCAGCTCTGCCACTGTTCTTGGTCTCTGAGCTCTTGCAAGCACAGCATACTCTGATGGTACAACTTGATAGATTTGCTCCTTCAACATCAGATCAAGTAAATCATCAAAGGTGCGGGCATTAACAGACTCTTCCCACTTAATGGCCATTCTCTGCAGTCTATTAGCAAACAAGGCATATGTTTCTTTATACTGGGGAGTAGCGTTCCTAAAACTTCTCCGCAGTTGTTCACTGGACTTACCAAAGTGCTGTAAGGCCAAGATTTTAAAATAGCAATAGTCTCTGGATTGCTGGACCGTTAAGCCCGCCATCAGTTCCAATATTTCTCCTCGTAAGGATCGTCTCAAAATTCCCATATACTGATCTTCAGGCAAGCCCACATCTTGAGCTACTGCCTCAAAATGATGAAAAAAAGCACTGATGTCTTCTCCCTTTTGATATTCTGGGAATCTCATACGTGCCCAACAATTCTGTTGTTCTGCAGTAACTTGAGTCTGTAACAATGCCAATTGCTGAGCGTTCTGTGCCAACACTTGGGTCATAAGGGCACAAAGCTGCTGCTGCACTGAGTCCTGCCCGTTCCTTAAAGATCCATCCTGGTCCTGTCGTCCCCTCAGGGTCTCACCCACTGTAACTTGATCCTGCCACCAGGGATCTCTTCCAGAACATAGGACTTCTCCAAACAAGGGCTGGCCTCCGGTTTCATCTTCCAATGGAGACTCCTCAGCCTGCTCGAGCTTTCTATCCAGACTCATCCTATCTAGCAAAATAACAAACCTGCCAATGCTGTGCTCATAAACTAAAGCCTTAGCAAGAATACTGCTACTGCGCCAAGATTCTCACCCAGACTTTTCCGCTGCCACCATGTAAAGAGCAGGTGCCCCTCTGGCTCCGTGCTGGGTGCTGCTAACAGCCACCCAGGTTCCAAGAAGCACTTAGAGGAGTAATTTCACCTGCTTCACACAAGACCCGCCAGGAGTCTCTGGGTTCTTAGCCTGGAGGACCCTGCACACAGCAGCCAGACACTCGAGCTTTAGGCAAAATAGTTATTTATTAAATCAAATAAAGCCACACTAAAAGCAACAGCAATGGCAATAAATTACAAAAGGAGAAGAAAACCCAAATCTAACTTGGCTAGCACTAGATGAGTACAAAGCTTGTCCTTGGCGTCGACCAACTAACTCCTCCCCGCCCACGCCAACCCTTTATCTTAACGAGGAGGAGGAACCACCTAATCTCGGCACAGCCCAGGTGCATTCAATTCACTAACTATCTGCCGTTCTAGACACCTGTGTACAGTCCAAAGGGGTCTCAAGGCCAGGATCAGGTTGGCCCAAGAAGCTGGAGTCAGCTGCTCTGTCCTCTGGGAAGTGTTAACAAGATTTTCTGCTCTAGAGGGACCTTCTGCCACAGGCAAGCATGAGGAAAGGGACATGCCAGCGGTGGAAGGTGCAGCGATGGACCCAGATGCTTGCTGTGGAGCCAGCAGAAGGAGGGATTGTATGCCAGATGATTCAGAAGTGAAGGTGATGGGGGCATAGCCCCGGTGACAGATAGTGCTTAGATAGATAGATAGATAGATAGATAGATAGATAGATAGATAGATAGATAGATAGATAGATAGATAGATAGATAGATAGATAGATAGATAGATAGATAGATAGATAGATAGATAGATAGAATTTTATTTTTAATTACTAGCCACAAAAACTACAAAGAAGGGAAAAAGGGAACAGGGGGAAAGGAAAGAAACAACATATAAAAAACACACACTACATCTACATTGCATTCCCGTCATAATACATTTATTTAAAGTTAAACTTTCTAATATGCTATTAGATTGGTAGATCTTATAAAGTACGTACTACAGTCAGGATCAGGTCTTCTTCCCCCCCCCTCCCCCGCGTCTTGGTCGCAGCTCTCTCTGAACAGCTACAGTAGCTGCGCTCACTCCCTCCTCCCCATTCTCCCCTTCAGGTCCTAAATCTTCTCCTTGCTGAAACTCTTGATGATTAAACACAAAGTCCCTCAGCTGTGCTTCTGATGTTATCTTGTAGGCTTGGTCTTTATAACTGAACCAGATGCCTTCCGGAAATAACCATTTGTATTTTATTTCACGCTTCCTCAGAAGAGCTGCAAACCTTTTATATTTGAATCTTCTTTTCCGAGCTAAAAATGGAACGTCCTTCAATATCTTAACCTTGTTACCCAGAAAGTCCAAATCCACATTGTACGAATTATATAAGATGGTGTCCCGAGTCTTCTTAGATGAAAAGTCAATAATAATCTTGTGAGGCAGCTAACGCTTCGTTGCATATTTTGAAGATGTCCGGCGGACTTCCAGAATATCGCTTTTTAATTCTTCTTTAGTTGCCTTTGCGAATGACGCCAAAAGTTCCGACACCAAATCCTTTAAGTTTTCACTCTCCTCCTCCTTCACATTCTGAAGACACGATACCGTCTGAGCATGATCCACTTGTAACCACTTGTATCAATTGATTCTCCAAAAGCTTTACTTCTTTGTTTGTTGCTTTCATGAGTACTGCGTTTTCCCGAGAAGACTGCTCTTCCCCAGACGCTACGTCTTTAATGGTTTTCACCTCGTTTTCAATTGAACCAACCCTTTGACCGATTTCATTTAGCTTTTCAACAAAGGGCTTCATAGCTTCAACGACTGACCGCTTAACCACCTCTTCAAGAGACTCTCCTTTCCCTGGCAAAGCAGCCGAAACAGATTTGCCCAGAGCAGGGCTCTGCTTTTTCATCGCCATCTTAGGGGGGGGGGGGAGTCTGCCAACTAAGTTCCAAAACTCAATGAAGGGGAAGATATCCGAACCTTCTTAGCTTCAACTCCCACCAATCCTTCGCATACGCTTAGAATAACAGAAGGGATTCGCTTACTTCCGGGTTTTCACCTTAAATCTGCTTGTTGCCGTTCTCCAAGGCCCATCAGCAAGCGATGTGCTGCACAAGTCTGCCGGCCTCCGTAGGAGCAAACAGGCAATTTACCCCCTGCATCGACTTCAGGGGGCTCTTCCCGCGGTGCTCCAGACCCTGACCCCCTCACTGGGAGTCCTGGGGGTTAACCCTCGCAGGCCAACCACCCAGTCAGGCTGCTCGGGCGCTTCCTCCCGGACCTGCGGAGAGAATCGTCCAACATGGCCGGGAAAACGAAACCGAATCGGTGACAGACAGTGCTGATGACTATGTGGCTTCAGATCATCCATGCTGGCCTGAAGAGGCCTGCCTTATAGCAGTGATGGTAAGCACACTAAAACACAGAGGGCATATGCATGGCTGTGGGTGCCCTGGGTTCATCCTCTGTTTCTACATGTTTGGTGCTTTACACTCAGGCAGAACCCAGGCTAGCACATCTCAGGGCCTGAGCTAGTCGGGACAGTGGCCTTCGTGGCTGCAGCCATGAAGCAGGCAGGTTGCCAGTCCGCACACACGGTCAGCTTTAGTCACTCTGACATGGCAATGAGTCAAGGGTTAGACCTTAACGGGCTCTATGGCTTCCTGGCTGTCTCCCCCCTTTTTGTTCGGTACCTGGATATAATATAAAGGGCACGACTTAGCTAGTGCTGCATAGTTGCAGTGACAAAGAATTCAGTGCGTGGGGGTCGACTTCATGCCTGGCTTACCCTGCAACAGGATACACTAGCAGCTTGGGCTGCAGGTGATGTCTCCTGCATTACCAACACGGGGGATCGCTTTGACAGCGGTCACCTTGTTCATAGGGCTGCTGTCTGTGTCCCCGGTGGTGCAGTCCATTCAGCCCTGGATGCTTTGTTGGGAGTTCACCTCACAAGGAGTAGTGTTAGGAAATTTTTTTGATCTGGCCATGAACACCCAATCTGAGGTGCCCTCCCCCCACACCTTCATGGCTGGCAAACGTCAGGGGCATGGATGTAGACCTGGTGGGAAGCTGAGCAGTGGTCCCAACAACAACAAACTAAAGAAGGGACCTGTCCCATAAATCTGAAGGTTCTTAGTGGTTGCTGGCTGCATATTCCAGGTGCCAGGATCCCCCTTTATTTGCTAGTGAGTTTCACATGGATGTCGGATCCCTGTTCAGGGTCCTGGTACAAAATAACAAGGGAGTGTGCGGAGGGCAGGGTGCTGCCCCCCCTTTTGATGCCCCCCTTTTCCCGCATATAGATCCTTTGACCAGCAGTCAAGGTGGCTCAGTGATGTGGGGTCTGCAATTAAATGGTAAAATGTGACATCGAGCCTGCCTTTCACTCACCAGTTCATCTCAAAGATTTTGTGACATTGGGTTTCCCTTCATAGGGCAATAGCATAAGGGCAATATCTTACAGACAGGGCTCTTCGAAGGGAGTGCTCTTTCTTTTAGTGGCCTTTGAGCACTTCAGCTATTTTTTGCAAATGAGGGCTCTACAAGTTCTGGCCATTGCGAGGGTTAATTTTGCCTATAGAGTGATGGCACCTGATAGAGAGTTTCTTGGCGACCCCTATTTGAGCCAATTACCACCAAGGGCAAGATGCCCTAGGAACCCAATAAATCAATAAATTATTTACTCAAAAGATTATTATTCGTGTCTTGCTCACCATGTGAATAAAAGATATACAATCAGTCAGATATTTACAATGTGTACATATACAATTACATAAATACACACATATGTCCCATAATGGCTGCAAAGAGACAATGATAATTCTATAACTTCCTATACAAATTTGCTGGAGTAATGACAGTTCTTGGAATGATTCTTCCTTGTGTCCTCACACTCCAAATATGTGGTGATGCCAACAGGATGGTCAGTATAAGGTAAGTGTTCAAACACAGCAATGTCAGAAGAGCCTGATAGGATCCCTCTGGATCTCCAGGTAGGTGGCAACGAGCCCACCAGCTTAGAGTTGCTCGTTTCGGTTTCCCTTCATCCTGGCCTCCTCTCTAACATAAAAGCATTAAGAAATATAAACCACCCTTGCTTAGTATATTGAACATTGTATAGTATTCCTTACACACAGTGTAAAACCTTGTATAAAATTCTTACATACATTGCATAACATACTTACATGCACAGAATAGTCCTAGTCACACTCTCCAGATAGAAACTTTCCAACTCCAATCAACGCTAATTTACAGCAGGTGCTTGTCTGTAGTAACGAGCTCTTTTTGTAATCCTGGCTACATGCCTGCATTCACTTCTCTTAAAGGTACCATACCTCAATAAATCTGTTAATTACAAAAATACTGCAAAATTGATTTCACTGTTTAATCCATATGGGGTTGTACAGTTCATTCTGAAAATCCATTTGGCTTCACTCTGTAATAGCCTCCTATTGTCATTATAATCAAATTGCACCACTTCTAAAGCAGAGTATCTTAGATCCCTTTCATTGTTATGATTTTTAGCAAAATGATCCACTAAAGGGGCTTCCAGGTTTCCTGTGAGGATCTTGGAAAGATGTTCTCTTATTCTCACTTTTACTGGTCGCTTTGTGCTTCCCACATATACCAAAGGGCAGGGGCATTGGATTATATATACCACTCGTGGTGTAGAGCACGTGGAAAATGATTTAGAATAGAGTGGTCTACCTGTTGTGGGATGTTTTATAGATTCAAGTGGTACACTCAGGGCACAAACATTGCAGTGCCCGCATGTATGATGTCCCAAAGGCAAATGTGGTTGTTTTACTACTGGTCTAAAATCAGAGTGCACTAACAAATCTCGGAGACTTTTAGTACGTCTGAACCCTCAGAGGTATATCACATCCAGGCACATCTTTGATGATATGCCAGTGCCTCCTAATAGTACTGGCTATATCTCCCGCTAGATGTGAAAACTCTAATCCCCATGCTATGCCTCAATCTTCATGTCTCTGTGTGTTCTGAGGATGCAAAAGGTCTTGCCGTGACCTAATTTCAGCTCGTTTCAGGGCACTATTCACAACATCCCTCGGGTAGCCCCTAGATGTAAACGCTCCACACATATCCCTTGCTTCCCGCTCAAAATCTATACTACTAGTGGAATTGCGCTTCAAACGAAGGAATTGGCCATAGGGGATATTATTTTTAAGGTTACGTCTGTGAAAAGATGAATAGTTGAGATAAGCTGACCGGTCAGTAGGTTTTTTATAAGGTCTGACTCCTAAACTAGTATCTGACATTTTATATACTATCACATCTAAGAATGATATACACTGTTCATGTCCCTCATATGTAAATTTTATATTATTATCCATTTGATTTAACCAGTTCACAAAGTCATTAGCATAGTCCCGCCCCCTCATTATGAGGAAAATGTCATCAATGAATCTCTTCATGATGATGATGTGTTCGAAAAATGGATTATTGGCTGGATTCAAAATAAGCCGTTCTTCCAAATCAGCCATAAATAAATTGGCAATGCAGGGAGCTGCTGAACTACCCATGGCAACTCCCTTGATTTGGTAAAAAAATTGTTGTCCAAAGCGGAAATAATTCCTCTCCAAAATAATATCCAGCAGATTTAAGAGAAAAGGGGTTGGGGGATCATCTGTTTGTCTATTTAATAATACACTTTCAATGACTCTCCTGGCTTCTGAATGAGGAATCGAGGTGTATAATGCCTGTACATCTAGGGTCATCAGGAAGGTGTCCCTCGGCACCCTCAGCTCTTCAATAAAATTGATGAACATAGTCATATCTTTAATGTAGGTTGGTATCTTCCTTACAAACGGCTGTAGTATATTGTCTAAGGGAGTTGCGGTCCTCTGCCTCACAGCATCTCACAGGGCATGTCCCCTTTCCCTACAGGTTCATGCAGGCTTGCACCGCCCAGTCAAGTGTGGCCTGATGCCTCAAGGGTAGGTGTAGATCTTTGCCTCACATCCTGGTCATTCACCTGGGGGTTGATGACCTTGGCTCACTTTCCTTACAGGCTCGTGGAGGCTTGCACCACCCAGGCATGTAGTGCCCTGATGTTCCGAGGGGAGGTGAGGACCTCTGCTTCACATCCCAGTCATTCACCGGGGGGGTGAATGGCCCCTTCCTTACAGGCTCACACAGGCTTTCGCCCAGGCAAGTAGTGGCCTGATGCTTTGAGGGGAGGTGTGGACTTCCGCCTCATGTACTGTCATTCTCCTGGAGGGTGTTGACCTTGAATAACAGGGCACAGCCCTTTCCTTACAGGCTCACACAGGCTTGCACCGCTCAGGCAAGTAGTGGCCTGATGCTGCCTCACATCCCAGTCATTCACTTTGGGGGTGACCCCAGGGCTTGACCTGTACCACTAGTTAGTTAGATCCCTTACCGTATCGACAGTTTATGTTGAAATTAATAAATTGGCCCAATTTTATTCCCAAGCTTTGTGTCTGCCTTTTATTTTGACCGGGGGGGGGCAATCAGCAATCTACAAGTGGAGACAAAGAAATCTATTATAATATCCAGCGCAAAAAAATAGAAGAGAACAACAAAAAAGGAAGTACAAGAGATCTGTACCACAAGAATAGATGATAGATATTTTTGAAGAAGAGTCCTTTGATGAAGAACCAGAAATACTAGAAAGTAAAGTAAAAGTTCACTCAAAGTAGTTGGGAGAAACAAAGCACATGGAGTAGATGGAATACCAACAGAGCTATTTCAAGCTACAGAAATGGAATCCATCAAAATCTTAACAAGAATCTGTCAACAAATATGGAAAACAAAACAATGGCCCACAGATTGGAAATGCTCAGTCTACATTCTAATGCCAAAAGAGGGGATGCCGAAGATTGCAGCAGCTATTGGACTATTGCATTAATTTCCCATGCAAGCAAAGTGACACTCAAGATTCTACAGCAAAGACTCTTACCATTCATGGAATAAGAAATGCCAGATGTTTGAGCTGGATTCAGTAAAGGAAGAGGCACCAGAGGTCACATCACAAATTTACTATGGTTAATGGAACTCATCAGGGAATTTCAGAAGAAAATCAGCATGTGTTTTATAGATTACAGCAAAACTTTTGATTGTGTGGATCATGAAAAGCTATGGATAGTGTTAAAAGAAATGAGGGTGCCACAACATCTGATTGTTTTGATGTGCAACCTGTACTCTGGTCCAGAGGCTACTGTTAGGACAGAATATGGAGAAACAGAATGGTTTCCAATTGGCAAAGGCGTCAGACAAGGAAACATATTATCTCCCTACCTGTTTAACCTCTATGCAGAGCATATCATAAGGAAAGATGGATTATAGCTAGAAGAAGCTGGAGTAAAAATTGGTGGAAGGAAAATTAACAATTTGAGATACGCAGATGATACCACGTTACTGGCAGAAAATAGTGAAGACTTGAAACAACTACTGATGAAGGTTAAAGGAGAAAGCACTAAAGCAGGATTACATCTGAACACCAAGAAGACAAAAGTAATTACTACTGAGGAGTTGCATAATTTTAAAGTTGACAATGAGGAAATTAAAATTGTCCAAGATTTTTTATTCTTTGGCTCAAGCAACAAGGGGACTGCAATGAAAAAATCAGAAGGAAATTGAGACTTGGAAGAGCAGCTGTGAGGGAGCTAGATAAGATCCTTAAAGATAAAGATGTCTCTCTGGGAACCAAGATAAAGATAATCCAAACAATAGTATTCCCCATTACCATGTATGGATGTGAAAGTTGGACCGTGAAGAAACTGACAGGAAGAAAATTGATTCATTTGAAATGTGGTGCTGGAGGAGAGTTCTGCGGATACCATAGACAGCCAAAAAGACAAATAAGTGGATACTAGATCAAATCAAGCCTGAATTCTCCCTAGAAACTAAAATGACAAAACTGAGGCTATCGTACTTTGGTCACATTATGAGAAGACAAAATTCTTTGGGAAAGTCAATAATGCTAACAAAAGTAGAAGGCAGTAGGAAAAGAAGAAGATATAAAATGAGATGGCTTGACTCAATAAAAGAAGTGATGTCCTCCAGTTTGCAAGATATGAGCAAGTCTGTTAATTATAGGATGTTTTGGAGGTCTGTCATCCATAGGGTCGCCATAGGTCAGAGGTGACTTGATGGCACATAACAAACACACACACAAGTAATGTTTCTTCTGAGGCAAATCTAGAAATGATGTCTTTGCATTGATACAATGCTCTACGCTTCACCAGAAATACTATGATAAGACCATAGAAGATGCTGCAACAGTACCCCCATGTTCCCCCCATTTTCCACCAAATGCCAGCTGCTGACTGGCAACATCATGAGTGGAGGACAGGAGGCCTGACACAATTTGGCACAGCCAGGGTAAAAGTATAGCAATTCTGTCAAACAGCTTAGCTTCCCCTGGAGTAGCCCACACGAAAAAGTCAATTCTGAAATATGAAAATCACCTATTAATGAACCTAATCCTACCCATAACCTGGTTCTTATGTTTTCATTTTAGGGTATGGGAACAATGATACTCTTCCTTCCCCTATGCTGCAGACTTGGTCCCATCTGCAACTCTGCATGCCTACAATTTCAAGTTTAAATGATAACAGAGGAACTATTCAAAGATCATCCATAGTTAACTAGTTTGGCCCACTTAATCCCAAACATCATCTTGATCTTGCTTTTTGTGCTACTAACTGCACTCATATGAACTTATTTTCAGCCCCTCAGGTCAGATTTCCTTTTGCAACAAATATACATCACACAGTGCATCATCCTAAAGCTTACTATTTATTCCCTACAGAAATACAGTATAATTTTTTTTAAAAATCCAAGGCCTAAACGTAACTCCCTTCCTTGTCATTTAAATATGTGACCCAGTTCAAACTGTTAGCCCATTTCTTAAATGCATCCATTAACCGTCCCAAAAATTCAGAGGGGTCTTCAGTCTTTTTCTGCTGTATCTCATATAACTTATTAACATTTACTCACTTAGGGACTGTGTTCTTTATTCCCTTCAAGAGTGCAGCCCTATAATTAGTTCATGGTCTTCAGTCATTGTGTGTCCCCATTTAGGATCTGTCCGTGGAACAGCTACATCTACCCCAATTGCATTGTCCTCCATTCCCTGCAGTTCAGTTTCATGTATTTGGCGAGCCTTCTCAATCACCAATTGTTTTTCCTCTGGGGTAAGGAGTGTATTTAACAACTGCTGACAATCCAGCCATGTTGGCTAGTGTCCTTCAAATATGGTGGTGAATTCCCCTTGCACCTTTTCACTATCCTCCCATAGGGAGGGCATTTCCCTTTTCCAATTATGCAAGTCATTAGTAGGAAAGGGGGCATAGACATAGGCAGTTCCCTGAGGTCCTGCAGCTCTGCAAAGTGGAAAGCTTGAATACCTTAGGCGATCTTGATTCCTTTCAACTACTAGGGGTATGCAGCCAATACCGATCAATCTCCTCCTCGATTTCAGCTATATCTTGTCATAATGTTCAAAGCTGTTTCTCAGTTGGGGGAATACTGGCTGTCATGGCAACCTATTTTTCAATCATAGATGCAGAGAAGTTAGCGCTTTCTTTAAGGAAGGGTCAGCCTAGGAAGAGGAGGGTGAAGGGGAAGCGGATGTCCCTGGAGTTACCTCTTCCTGGACTCCTGACACTTTTGAGCTGGCTGATGATGAAAGTATGGGATGCGGTGCTGTGGAAACAGCCACATTTGATAGGCCAGGATATTTTGGAGGTGGTCCCAAGAATCGGACAGTCCCTATCCTCCCATCTACTGGGTCCAATTCATCCTGTTCCCCTATACCCTGTTTTTCCTCTTCTTCTTCCTTCTAATTTTTATGCCCTTTATACTGTATATCAAATGGGGTTAAGGGTACAGGCATATGCTTAGTATTTATAGCTAACATTTGTTTCAGCTTCCGTGGTTATGGAGTACATCCTTCCAACAAACCTGGTGTTGACATATCCACAAACTAATATACATTCCTTCATCTACTTTACTGTTTCTTGAACACAAATTAATTAAATCACGTACAGTTACAAAATCAAAACTGCCTTCCATAGGCCATTTCTTACTATTATCCAAAATATAATCTGGCCAAACAATGGTACAATATTTGATCAGTCTCTGGGGTGGGTACTCTGCTACTCCTCTTCCAGGGCCCACAATCTTAGTCCAATTCTTTACCATGCAATCCAGTGGGGTCAAGGAATTCTTTGAACTTCCTCCACCCATCACTATGAGGGTTAACCATTTACATAATGAGGACTTACTGCAGGAATTACAACCCCTTATCTCACAACAACAACCCCTCCACCCAGGATTTGTTCCAGGTTCAGTCTATATAAGCAAGACTCATGGTGCCACCCAATGTTCCAGCAGCCTGCAGTTGGAGGGGCATGACCCACAGACAACAAACTTTTGATTAGTTAAAGTGCACACATAAAGGTCTTACCAAACCGCTGCCACCCTGGCATGCTGGGTGAAATCAATGTGGGTCCTGCCATGATCGCCAGTTCAATAGGGATCCTTGCAAGTACAAACCAATAATACACACGAGGGGACTGGGTGTGGAATGAAAACCAAAGTTTTAATGCATTACAACTTGGGAGAACCATCCCAAGTTCTCCCAAGAAGCTAGGTTACAAACAAGGCTTATATATGTTTTTGAGGTTCTGCTGGGGTGCATCAGAGAAGGTAATCATTACACAATTCTCCTATTCAATGGTTGATACTTCAACAACAGAGTATTGTTCTATTGCTTTGGAGCATTAATACATTACATTGATACACAACTCCATGATTCTCTTATTCAGTGGTTAATAGTTCAACTACAGAGTTTTGTTCTATTGCTTTGGAGCATTAACTATAAAGTTTACAGAGCTCTGTCAGTCCGCCAACAACAAGGTTTTGCTTCATTGTCGTGGTCAACTACAAAGCATTACTTCACTGCTTTGGTCAACTATAAAAGGTTCACTTTACAAAACCCTGTCAATATATCAACTACAAAGTTTCACTTTCACAAGTTCCATATGAGGTCAGTCTGGACCTCTCATGGACTGATCAACACATTTCTTCTACCCAGATGCCTTTATGGTTTTCATAGAACCAAACTCAGGTCCATCAATATTTTATTACATTGTTGCATGTAGTGTTGAAATCTTCAGCGGGGTTGAAAAAGGCACATTTTTTGAACCACCTGTGAATTTGTAGAGGAGAGGTGTGGCATTGTATCCACTGTTGTAGTTCCTGCCTTCCATGCTTTTTGTCACCTTCTTGTCTGTAGGTACAAGAGCTGGGCATGGCTAGAGGGTTGAGCTCTTGGACATGAGCCATAGGACAAGAGCCAAAAAGCTCTTTTGGCTCACAGTTGGTGCTAGGGTTATGGGCCTCCAAATGGGACCTGCAATTCTCACAGCATTGCAACAGATCTCAAGACTACAGTGATCCGTTCTTCTGGAGGAAATGGCAGCTCTAAAGAGCAGACTGTATTATCACATTCCCTCTGTGCTCCTTTCCCTCTCCAACTGCACTCTTTATAGGCAGCACTCCCAAATCTCAAGAGCCAGTTTGGTGTAGTGGTTAAGAGCGCGGGACTCTGGAGAGCCAGGTTTGATTCTTCGCTTCTCCACTTGAAGCCAGCTGGGTGACCTTGGGCTAGTCACAGTTCTCTGGAGCTCTCTCAGCCCCACCTACCTCACAGGGTGTTTTGTTGTGGGGATAATAATGGCACACTTTGTAATCTGCTCTGAGTGTGCATTAAGTTGTCCTGAAGGGCGGTATATAAATCATCCGCTGTATCCAGGATTGGTCCGAGACTAAAATATAGTTTGTTGTTTTCTTTGTTGGTTTATTTATAGTTCTGTGTAAGCCACTTTTGATCCCATGTGTGTTGGGCGGGGGGGGGGGGGCGGGGAGCAGGATATATTTAAACAAACCCTTGGAAGCCAGGGTCAGAAACAACAGGCATGGCCACGACCTCACACAATGAATATCTGTACCAGCTATTCATCTGAAAAAGACTGCAGCAGTACTGACTAGAATATGGATCAACAGTGTAGCATCAGATCTACCAATAACTGTGGCTAAGAGAAAAGCATGCCAATGCATCATTTTCCTCAGTGAAAGAAAAAAAAATACTGTGCATTCACTCCACCCTACCCACAATATTCTCAGACAGTGCTTGCACATCTTTGAAAACTCTATGGCATAGAATTCTTTGATTTACCTGCTAGAAACTGGAAGTTTTATAAGGTGCAGTTGCCTCCCTACTTTCTCCACAGGCATCTGTCATTTTCTATTTTTTTTAAAAAAAGGTATTTTTTTCATAATGTCAGAACTATGTCCATTATTCATAGGACACATATTTTTCAAAGGCTGTTGGCATGTTTGGGGACTGCTGGCCTGAGGCTGAGAACTCTGTCTCACTTCTCTTTCCCTCTCCCTCTCCTCCTCTCTCTTCTCTTCCTTCTTCACCTTAACATTTGCAAGGTAACAACTTCAAATAGAAGCAGGAAGAGAGAGGGCTCAGTTACTCCCATTAAAAGATTCAGTTTAAACAAAACATTTCTGTTTTCTTATCTCTTTCCCTTCTTTGACTTCTAAAGGGGAAAAATTGAAAAGAAAGAGATGCATATTTGAGATTTAAAATAAAAAGACAGTTCACACATATGTGTAATGAATTCCTTCTGGGACTGAAGGCTGTGTCATAGTGAATGACTAGCCATTACTTCTGTAAATTTTGACTGCCACCTGCAAAATGTCAGCACTACGATAAGGATTAGAAGTACTGTTTGGTTTGGAAAAGAGAGAAGCAATTTCCTGAATAGTGTATCCTAGTCTTCACACATTCTCTAATTAAAAAAATGCAAACAATCTCTAGATAAGATTGCTGTTTCAGAAGCTGACTGAATATGTAACCACTGATGATGTTTCATACATTTCAAACATTAATGTTTTCCTTAGTTTAATGCCTGCTGAATCATTTAGGCTTTTCTGGTTTCATGATTTTAACTTGTATTCTATCCTTTTAAAAACCTGGTTTTATTCTGTAGAGTACTGAAAAAGAAAAATTGAGTCCCTGAACAGAACTAGGTTCTATTAGAAAGATGATGGAATTATATTTTTAAAAGCTGTTGATTTTTTAGTAAAAGATGGTCCAAAGCTGTGATTTGATTTCCTGACCAAGTACAAAACACAAAGAAATGTTAACAATGTGAATTCTGTTACCATGAGCAATACATAAATAATTCAGTTGTTATATTAACATTCATCTACATAACCTCTGTTGTCACTCATTAAAGGTTACATTTCTTTTCCTCATTGCCTGTGTTCATAATAAATCTTGTGGTGAATTAAAATCAGGCACGGCTTCAAAATACCATTAGCTTGAAATGTTATGCAGTTTGTATAGTTTTGTGGATCCTCTATCTATTTTCCCCACCTAATGCCATTCTGCACTGTATAAGTTAGGGGTACTGTTGTCCATATCTAAAACTGAAAAGGTGAACAAGGCTCTAGCTATGTAAGCGGTCGGCCCGGCCTCTGCCATTGCCACCCCAGTCGGAATGAAGAGGCAGACACAGGAGTTGGAACTAAAGGGCCACTTTATTAATATAACATCAACCATTAAATACGGCAAGGGCAAACTAGCGGTACAGGTCAAGCCACGGGGTCACCCCTGGACCACCGCCTTGACCTGTCTGGGCGAGCCCCACAGCCCCGGGTAGGAGCCATCCATGCAATGGCTTTTCCCCTGCCAGCCAGGCAAAATGGTTCCCCCCTTCAAGCTCCTAAAGCCTCAGCCATACAGCATGAGGGAAGGACTTACACATGGGGTTCACTGCAGGCAGTCTCCAGGTGGTGGTAGCTGTCACAAGCATACCATCCGCTCCTGGTAGACCCCATTTCCCCACCAATGGGGAATTGCCAAGGGGTGCTCACCGGCCCGCTCCCTATCCCCAAACTCTCTCCTGCCAGTGACTTACAACGATGCACCACCACTGCCAATTACCTCAAACCTCTGCCTGCAGTGCAAGGTAGGCGAAAAACCACCTCTCCCACCTTGCCAATATGGGGAGAGGAGAAAAAATTCCTACCTGGCTCTGGGAACAGCAGCCGGCTAATCCTGCACTACTAAAGGGTGAGGTGGGTGGGCCGAGCACGCAGAGCAACTGCCAGCAGGGAGGGCGGAGCCGTCTTCTGAAGGCTTTGTCTCCGCCCCCCCAGCTATATCCCCATATGCCTGGGAGATGTCTCTGCCTGCTTCTCCTTCCGAAGTGGCAAAGTACGGTCCCCAGCTCAAGCCACTGTGTGGCAGCCGGGAGTACCGCATTTTAATAGCAGCTTCATATTTATGGCTGCTGGTAATATTAAAAATGTTCAGGCCTCTGGAATAAAATGACTGTGGTTTGGCCATCAGAGGACCTCTAGCAGTTGCTGAATCTTGCCCGGGAGACTTGGCATGAATGGAATGCCACAAAGGAATGTGGGGTGATTAAGCAGCGATTGGACTTGCTATCTTCCTGGCCTCACGCATGACCAGTGCAACAAAGGACTCACAGCATCAAACCCATTTAGCACATTCCCTCCTTCCATGATGAGATCTCCTGTCCATGATTGTGGAGCTGATCAAGTGACATCCATAAGCACGTACAGTCATTCCTGACACAATGTATCCCCTCCCAAAAAATATTTAACCTAGCTCCGGTGTACTTCATTAGGAAAACTGTCCTTTTGTGCAGTGAGAGAACTAGTTTTACATTTATATTCATACACCCCAGCAGCTATCAAAGTACTCAAGCCTCTTGTCTTACCCAGGAACTAGCCGTTGGTGCCTTTGTCCTAACTGCTAGGAGGACTCTCCTCCACCTCAGGGTACATTTTACCTATAAAAGTAGGGTCCTGGCCCCATTCAAATCGTGCAAGTTTCCTGGCTTCTCCCTTAGGGTCACTTCCCTAAGTCTCTCTCTCTGAATACGTTTGAGCACGTTTCCAGATCCACAAATGCTGTTCCCTTGAGGTTTGCTCTAAGCCTTTTGCCTTGCCAAGGACGCTGGCCATTTGATGCTCTTCTCTCTTCCTCCTCAACGTGGACTGGACCCCTTCTCCAGGATAGGTAGATATAATTACTCCCTCTTGCTCTATTCCCATACCTCTGGCTATATTTCCTAGGACTCTGTGTGTGTGTGTGTGTGTGTGTGTATGTGTGTGATTATTTCCCCCCAGTAATTGGTGTGTATGTGCATGAAGTTCTGTTCTTAAATAAAAGTTACTGATTGATTTGAAGCACCAGACTTGCTTGGCTTATTGGGATTGGGACCCCACAGACACAGGTGATTTGATTCCAGTTACCACCTCTCGTATAGCCCTCCTTGCTAGCTAATTCCCCCATAAATCATAATTCATATTTTAATGCAAGGAGACCATTTCAGGTAACAGCTAGGACTATCGCCTCAGGCAGACCAGCCAATGATCAAGGACAACCCCCCACACCCTATTTAAATCAGCTCCTCCTTCAGCCACTATTTCTTTTTGCAGCTGCTGCCCTTCCCACCTTCCTTTTTCTTATAATGTGGAATTGTCTGGTCAATTTTTAGGGGCCAAGCAGGATTTGGAGGTGAAGGGGGACTTCATATTGGCCAGAAGGGACCCTCTTTTTTAAAAAACTGCTTTGCAATATCAATGGTATTGCAAAAACAATTTATTCCATCTTCATTTAACTCACAAGATGGCTCTTTACCTTGCCTCAGTCTATCTGGCCACATCACAGTGTCACATCAGGGCTAGACTATTGTAATGCCCTCTGCATGAGTCTGCCCTTGAAGTCAACTCTGAAAATCCAGTTGGTATAGAATGCTGCTGTTTTGTTGCTATCAGGGGCTAGGTGGAACATGTGTATCACACCCATCCTGCAATTACTACTGGGTTCCCAATTAGTTACTGGGTTCAATTCAATGTACTAGTCATCACCTATTAAGCCCTTCATGCCACCCTGAAAATGGATATGATCTGCAATGGTCTATACACATGCATTCTACATTGTGACTCAAACTTTGCAGAATGGCTGGCTGAGGAGATCAGGAAGGCTCCTGCAATGCTATAATTTTGCAGACTATGCAAAAAAGAAATGTTTAGAAGGCATTTTTATAAAAGGATTAGGACTATATTATAATGGGGGATGCTTTTATAGGGAAATAGGACATAAAAGCAAGGGATAGTATGTATTGGTGTTATGCGCAAAAGTTTGCACCTTTGTGGTTTGTTCTTTTTCTGACCAACCACAATAAAAAAATGTAAAATAAAGATCCTGGAGTCCTCTTTTAGAATTGAAGCAAAACAGATGGTTTTAATTAAAACCGGTGGATGAGCCTTTTGCTTATACAAAAGTAGACGGTCTCCTTCTGTGCAAAAGCTCATCAAAATTACAATAGAAGCGCAGAGCAATTAATACTTTCAGATAATCATAACAATATTACAATATTCTAATATTTGTTATCTTATTGGCTCGTAAGGTATCTAGGGTCAGTTCTGATTTGAAGATGCAATTCTGGGTTGGCTCCTCTACTTGGGGGAATTCCAAATCTTGCAACCCCCTTATCTTGCCCTTAATTTGGAAGGACACCTTCTAACCTCTCACCTACTTTCTTCTGGGCATAATACTTTCAATAGCACCAATGAGTCTCAATCTGGCAGCCTTGGTACCCTCTGATAACTGAAGTCTGTTGGTAGGAAGGGATGTTTTTTTTCCCATCTGTGCCCTTTCCCCCAGTTTTTTCTCAGCCTTAAGGAAGATAAGGCCACAGGTGGCCAAAACCAGCTTGCTGCACCAAATCAGTTTTCTACAAAAGGCTCTCTGGTACTGATTCCTATTGGAATCTTATAGAATAATATAACATATGCGTAATATTTTATAAGTGCAGCTCTACAAGCAGTATATTATTAGTCCTCAGTTCTTGCAGAGTTTCAGCATACTTCTCTTAATCTTCTTGTTTCAAGTGTCATATTTTTACAGGTTGCATTACAAATACTACATTGGCTCCTGAGCGTAGAAAAAAGTGCAAGTCATATAAGTGATATATAAAAGTAGTATATAAAATCCCTTTCTTCAAATCTATATCCATCATTGGGGCCCAGATGCAAGAAGCTTTTAGGAATGGCAAGAATGTCCAGCTTCACAGAAGTAAAGATATAGTTCAAAGATGGGGTGCATTGGTAGAAAGCAAACAGATATCCATGGATGTGGAACTTGTAATCACTATTTTCATACATACTTCATTATAATAAAGCAACAATTAATTAACAGTTTTAAAATATATTTTAAGAATATATTCAAGTGTAGACAACTTTGTATTGATATTATAAGATAATTAGTTAGCCAAGAATGTGACCCTTATCAAGTGGAACAGCTTATTGTTGGGAATGTGAATTGATCAGGAGCTTCTCCTTGAAAGAGTTTCCTTGCTTGTGTCTTGTTTATCTTTTGGTGAGATCTTCAGATCTCATGTAAATTGCTCTCCTTAATTATCTATGTAGCAATAATGGATGGTATAATTTTCTTTGGAGATAGTCTATGTTAAAGATGTAAATAGTTATGTTATAATTAGACATGAGCATGAACCAAAAAAAATTAATGACTCTGCGGTTCATGGTTCGGTGCCGACGATGATCCCGAGGTCACGAACCACAATGAACATTTTCCGTTGCCGAACTGGTTCATGGTTTGCGGGGTGCAGAGCGGCCCCCGTGGCACTTAGAGAGCCCATATTCCCGGGGAGTGTTTTACAGGCTCTCCTACAGCCATCACCCAAGTTTGGACAAGATCGCCCTAGCCCACCGCTCCCACAGACCTGGACAGATAAGGCACTAATGTGACCCTCAGCCAAGGTGCCCACTGAGCTTAGCCCCAGGGCCTGGCAGCAGCCCTGGCACCAGAGGCTGAGGCTAGAGCCCTAGCCCAGCAGCACACCCACAAGACTCAGAGCAGATTAGAGAAGAGTAGGAACCTTCCCAACTTGATTAACCAGGCCATTCCATAAAGTGCAGGCCACAATGTCAAGCAGGCCTGTGACCTGCCTGCCATACTCAGTGATTTCTCTTTGGCGGGGGATGGGGGATAGATTGCTGTTCTTTCCCTATTTTCTCCATTGCTGCCCTGCTTCCAGCTGTCTTATCTTCAGGCACCTGAGAATCACCGAATGGCCTTGGTGCCTGTCTCTTTCTTTCAACTTTCTGTCTCTCTTCTTCCAACTTTCCTGCGAGAGCCTGCGCGCCAAGAATAACAGACTTCTGCTTAAAGGGGGAGGGGGAAGAGGGTATAACTGGTCTCCTGGGCTTTGCTTTAGTATTCCTGACAATTACTTTGTACTGTGCTCTAGAAAGGTAGAGATCCTTTAATAAAGACCTTTAACTCAACCATCCTGACCTGATGAAGTAAAGCAGTCTGAGAAGATCCCCCTAGCAGAGCCTGACGCACAACATAAAATGCACATATGAGGGCAGTTGTTGATCTTGTCCATTTGCAGAGTACCACCTGCAGATGGCCCTCCTCAAATGTGCAAAGCTATCATGGTGGGCAATAGGGGGAGAGGCAGTCCTGTAGATATGAGGGTCAAAGGCTATGAAGTGCTTTGTAATTGTATGTGATAGCCAATGCCGTGAATTGAATAAAATAACTGATGGACAACCAATAGAGCTCATGCAGAATGTATGTTCCACACAGCTACTGATAGGGTTTCCAGCCCCCACAGAGGGTGGAGGATCCCCACTCCCATTATGTGCTCCTGTTGTGGTATATTTATTGTATATATGTATGTATATAATGGAACAGTCTGCCTCTCCCCTGATATCTGTGTGGTTTAGTTTCTTCCTGTTAGGTGGGGCTCTTGTTCCAGTTTTCCAGTTTTGTATTTTAGCTAAAGTTGTTACTTGTTGGAACTGTCTCTTGGCAAATCAAGTGCTGTGTTTTGAGCCAGCTTGTCTCTGCTGAATGGATCTAAGAATGGATGCCTAAGGGAGTACTGTAACCTGGGAACACACAGCTGAAGGAGGACATTACACCCACCACCACTAAAGCTGGCCAGCAGGGGAAGAAATGGAAGAAAAGGGGGAAATTTATCAGCTGCAGGCTGTGCTTGTTGGTGATATAATTACATTGCTAGTGATGCATTGTCATCACTCCCTGTACTCTTGGAAATGATGTCATCACATAGCTGGAGGGACTTGGCAACCCAAGCTTCTGATAATAACTAAGCTGCTCCATTCTGCACTAACTGAAATTTCTGAGCTGATTTCAAAGAGAGACCTATGTAGACTGCATTATAGTTGTCTAGTCTCAATTATCTGCTAATACTCTCTCAATCACATTGCCCAGAAAGGGCAGATGGGAGACTGGGTGATAATGGACCATCATTTTTTCTGTAGGGATTTTTTTTAAAGTAGAAGATGAATAACTGCGTTGCTGTCCTGCTTCTGGCTGTCAGAGGTTGAGAGAAGGTGCCCTGAGTTAGTGATTGATTTATGATAAACACCAAGGGCTCATTGAGGGCTACATGATTTTAGCAGCCAGAATGAGCAAGGATTCAGGCACAATAAGGAGCCTTCACAGATCCCACAATCATGGAAACTGAATCAAAATGGTCAATAAATATACCAGATGATGAATTAGACATTTTTTCTGACTGATTTATGCTACAGTCAGCATCCAGATCAAAGCATAGTCATAATATTTTATCAGTAAAATCTTTGCACAAGTACCACAACGAATTGTCTCTTTTTTAGATAATAAAGGATCAGATTTAGGATTAAGAGGATATATTTTGAACAGCTGGAATGGTTGTTAACTAATTAATGCAATAGTATCAGACAAGTAAGATTTCTTTGCAGCTGTCACTGCCTGTATAGCACAACCTGTCAGATTCAGTATGAGGTTTCTGCTAGTATTGTTTTAGATGCCTCCCAGCTCTCTTCAGGTCATATCACCCAGTGGTAATCCAGGGGGCCAGATTCTATCAAAGGGGCAAGAGGGGTTGATGAGGAGCAACTTTGTTGATAGCCTTCATGTTCCAAGCCCCCACCACAGCCTCAGCAGAGCACATGCTAGGAATCCTAAATTTCCCCAGAACGTTCTGGAATGCAGTAGGGTCTATGTGACTCTGCGAGCGGACCATTTTTACTGGACCCCCTTTCCTGTGGGATGTTGAATTCACATTCATTCTTGTCTTGAGCAGATATTGGGCAGACCATGGTTGAGTCCAAATATCCAGTCCAATAAACCAGATCTTTTATCAAAGGCTTAGTGCAAAATAAGTCCTTGTTGGGCCCACTACAATTTGAAAAAGGCCCAAAGCAATAAGAGAAGCTATAAAATCCTGGGCTGCCCACAACAAAGTATCCTCAGCATTAATGTTGAAGTCCTCCAGAAAAATCAGTCTAGGTTTTTCCAGCATTATACCCCAAAGCACCTCCACCCCTCACTGGCCACCTATGCAGGGTTGATGGAGGACAGCACAATCAGGCAGAGTTAGGACAGACACAACACATCATTTTCTTCCAACCAGGTCTCTGTTATGCAAGCCAAGTCAACTTTTTCTTCCTGTAACATGCCAGAAAGATGTGAAGTTTTGTGCGTCAGCCATTTAGTATTAAAGGAGTGCAGGTGGCATGGTATAGCCCAATCTCGTCAGATCTTGGAAGCTAAGCAGAGTTGGTACTTGGATGGAAGACCACCAAGGAAGGCTAGGTAGAGGAAGGCAATGGCAAACCACTGCTGCTTCTTGCTTGCCTTGAAAGCCCCTTGCTGGTGCCATGTCAGTTGTGACTTGACAGTACTTTACACACATACATCTGGTATTGCACAATATTAGTGAGAGTGGAGGTGCCCTTGTATTTGAATCTTGGGTTACTATGAAGGTTAGATAAGCAATGAGGATCTTTGCAAATCCTGGCCTTCTTGAAAATAGTGCATTTTCCAAATATCCTGCCCCCAGACAAAGATTGCTCCTAGTACCACTTAACCCCTCTCACATTCCCTACATTCAGCATGCCATCCACAGAGAAGCCATACAGCAGTCCAGTACTGATATATATATAAAATTACAAATCATACAAGATAAAAAGTTAAATGAATAGATAAAAAGAAGAGAGAAGGAAAGAGTAAAACTTTAATGCTTAGAAGCCATTCTGCTTTTCAGCTAGCCTATTTCTTCAACATCTACCAGCAAAATTCTAGTGAAAGTTTGGTTCCCTAATTACTGTGAAGCAAAAGCAGTTTCATCATTACCTCCTGGAATGCAGCATTCCAGGACATTCAGTATATTGGCTCCTAAGAAACATTTTAAACTTCAACAGCTTTCAGACCAGAACTGAATTAAGGCTTGAAATTCTGGCTTACCGTCTGCTGGTAGAAGCAGACAATCTCTGGACTTGCTCTCAGTTCCCTGCCCTTGTTAATTTGAGGAGTGGAAGAAAAGAGGGGTGAATTGTATCAGTTTTGATGCTCTCGGAATTCTAGAATATCATCCAGAAGTAATATCACATGTATTGGCTCTGCACCGGGAAATGACATCACATCTTTCATATCACTCTAGGAGTTTCTCCAATCTCTGTGGTAAAGACCATAGAGACTGGTGAAATTGTTTTTTTTTTTAAAAAAAAAATTTATTGGGTTAGAATCCGTTATTTTTACATTTACATTCAATTTTCCCCAAATTTTTCATTTCTAACCCCCTCCCTTTCCCCCCCTTTTGTTGACTTCCAACAGTTTTCCAACCCTTTGTCCCTTTTCCCTTACTTCTATTAAATTTCTCTATCTAAAACAAATACATATTCTCCATTATACTAAGCAGTACATCCTTAACTACTTTTCTTATTATATACCCAAACTGTAAGTCTTTGTTTCCATCTTGGATAAACAATTTATCCCATTTTCCAATTTTGAATATTTCTATATATCATAAACCTATATATCATAAACCATAAAAATCTTACACATTTAAATCAAACAATTTGACTTTCTCTATGTATTACTCATTCTATCTTTTTATGGTAATTCTATATAACTCTCGTCACATAGTCAATCAATTTGACTCGTCTATACATTCAGTTTGGTGCATTATACAAATCTTATCAAAGAAAGAAAATATTGTTGGTTACTCAATCCGTATATTTAATCCTTATCCTTAATTATTTTCTATCAATATTCTATTTATTAACCAATATATATCTATATATATATCAATCTGTTAATCTAACTGCTTATAAATTCACATTTATCTCTTCCCCCTCCGGTAAAGTCACCCCCCTCTACATTTTATTATACTTCAGTAGTTCTCAAACTGCCACAGTTTTCCTCCCACCTCCCATTTCTTCTCCAGATATTGTTTCAGCTTCTCCCAATCTGTGTTAAACTGCCCTGAGTCCAGATTTCTCAGTTTTCTTGTCATCTTGTCCATTTCTGCCATGTACAGCAATTTGTAGGTCCAATCTTCAATAGTTGGCACTTCTTGTACTTTCCATTTTTGCGCATACAAAAGTCTAGCTGCTGCTGTCATATAAAATATCAACGTCCTACGATGGGCTGGAATTCCCTCCATTCCCAAGTTTAGTAGCAGGAGTTCTGGGTTCTTATTTATTTGAAATTGTAAAATTTCACTCATTTCTCTTATTATTTCCCCCCAGTACTGCCTAGCTACCTCACACGACCACCACATATGATAGAGGGAGCCCTCATGCTTCCTACATTTCCAGCATTTATTAGAAGTGTTCAAATTCCCTAGCGCAATCTTCTTTGGTGTCATGTACCAACGATAAATCATTTTGTAGATATTCTCTTTAATATTTGTACATGTCGTTGTCTTCATTGTAGTCTTCCACAAGTATTCCCATGCCTCCATTGTTATCTCTTTGTTAAAATTTATAGCCCATTTCACCATTTGTGTTTTAACTGTCTCATCCTCAGTATACCATTTCAACAGTACTTGGTATACTTTGGATATTCTTTTCTTGTCCTCTTTAAGAAGGGTCTACTCTAGTTCCGAATTCTCTATTCGTATACCTCCCTTTACAGAGTCCGAGTTATACAAATCTCTGATCTGTCTATACTAGAACCAGTCGTAGTTCGGTGATAGTTCCTCTTGCGTCTTTATTCTAAGTTTAGATGCTTCTATTTTAGTTATTTCTTTATAAGTCAAACATTGTCTTTCGTTATCAACAGCTCTCGGGTCTATCACCTCATATGGAACCACCCACCAAGGAGTTCCTTCTTGTAGATAAATTCTCTACTTCTTCCAGATTGTGTATAGACTTCTCCATACAAAATGGTGCAGGAACATCGAGTTGACCTTTACTTTGTCATGCCATAGGTATGCATGCCATCCAAATATTTTTTTATATCCCTCTAGGGCTAATAGTTTCTTGTTCTTTAATGTCATCCACTCTTTCAACCAAACTAGGCAGATTGCATCGTGGTAAAGTCTCAGGTTGGGCAGTTGCATTCCGCCTCTTTCCTTTGCATCTTGTAAAACTTTCATTTTCACTCGAGGCTTCTTGCCTGCCCATACAAAATCTGATATTTTCCTCTGCCATTTTTCAAATTGTTTAGAGTCTCTGATGATTGGTATTGTCTGTAGCAAAAACATCACTCTTGGTAACACATTCATTTTAACCGCTGCAATCCTACCCAACCATGACAGATTGAGCCTATTCCATTTAATCAAGTCTCTCTCAATCTGAATCCACAATTTTTCATAATTATTCTTGAACAAATCTATATTCTTTGCAGTCAGTTCAATTCCCAAATATTTCACCTTACTTGTTACTTCACAATCCGTTGTTTCCATTAACAATTGTTGTTTCTGCTTAGTCATGTTTTTGCATAATATCTTTGACTTCTTTTTGTTAATGAAGAAACCTGCCAAGTCTCCAAACTCCTTGATCTTATCTATCACTTTTGGCATGTTCTCCAGTGGGTCCTCTACAATTAACATTATGTCATCCGCAAATGCTCTGACCTTGTATGAATAGTCCTTTATTTTTATTCCTCGAATTTCCTCGTCTTGTCGTATTTGTATCATCAGAATCTCCAATACTAAAATGAACAACAGTGGAGACAACGGGCAACCTTGTCTTGTTCCTTTGCTTATAGTCAATTTCTTGGTCAATTCATCATTCACCACAATTGCTGCAGTCTGGTCTCTGTAAATTTCCTTAATTGCTCTGATGAATCTTTCTCCTAATTGTAGCTTTTCCATAGTGGCAAACATAAAGTCCCAGTTTAAGTTGTCAAATGCCTTTTCAGCGTCAACAAAGAAGAAACCAACCTCTTTATCACAACGCTTATCATAATATTCAATAGCATCAATCACTGTCCTTAAATGGTCTCTTATTTGTCTGTCTGGCAGAAAGCCTGCTTGCTCCTCCTCTATAACTTCCGAAAGCCACCCCTTCAGTCTCTCTGCCAGTATCTTCGCAAAGATTTTATAATCATTGTTGAGTAGCGATATAGGTCTGTAATTTTTCACACTAGTCAAGTCTTGGCCCTCTTTTGGGATCAATGATATGTTCACTTCAGACCAAGTGTCTGGAATCCTTTGATCCCTTAAAACTCCATTGATCACCTCCTTTAGGAATGGTGCCAGCTCATTGGCCATAGTCTTATAAAATTTAGCTGTAAGTCCGTCTGGCCCTGGCGCCTTTCCTAGATTTGCAGATTGTATTGCCTTACTTATTTCCTCATCCGTTACTTCACTGTTCAGTTTATTTCTCCAAGCGTCCGAGATTTCTGGAAGTGTCATTTTCTCCAAATATGACGCTATTGAATCTTTATTTACTTCTTTCTTATTATACAGTTTAGCGTAGAATTTATAAAAGGCTCTACTAATGGTATTCTGTTCCAAATACGTTTTGTCATCTTCACAAATTTTATTTATTGTTTTCTTTTCCCTTCTCTTCTTCAGTTGCCATGCCAGGTACTTCCCAGGTTTATTTGCACCCTCAAATGCTTTCTGATTCAGCCTTTTGAGATTCCACTCCAATTCTTTATTACTCATTGCTGTTAGCTGTTCTTGCAATATTTTAATTTCCTGGTATAATTTCTTTTTCCCTGGTCTCTTCTTTAACTGTATTTCCTTAGCTTTTATTTTCTCCTCAATCTCTTGTCTCTTCTCCTCTTTCTTCTTTCTTGCTCTACCATTTAAGTCCATTAGTATGCCCCTTATAACCACCTTATAAGCATCCCAAACTTTATCAGTTGGTACTTCTTTATTCACGTTATATTGTATGAAAAACTTTGTCTCTCTTCTCAATATTTCCATATTCTCTTTTTCCTGTAACAAATCCTCATTTATTCTCCATGCTTTCCTTTTCCTCCTTTTCCCCAGCTTCCACATAATTGGGTTGTGATCTGAGCCTACCATCGGCATTATTTCTACATCTTTAGTCCATAACGCCAAATCTTTTGAGGCCCAGATCATGTCAATTCTTGATAATGTGGAGTGCCTTGCAGAATAAAAAGTAAACTGTCTGCTTTTAGGATATTCTCTCCTCCATACATCTTCAAGAGTCTCTTGTTGAATCAACTCAAAAAAAAGCTTTGGTAATAGTCCTCTTTTCTTTTGTGCCATTGTAGTCTTTTTATCCAGTTCCAAATCTGTCACTCCATTGAAGTCTCCAGCAAGAATTATCTGGTCATATGAAAGATCATCTAAATGCTTCCTCAAATCCTCAAAGAAGCTCTCTTTTGCACCGTTGGGTGCATAGATTCCGACTACCAACACTCTCTTTAAATTCCAAGTACATTCCACTGCTACAAATCTGGCTTCCACATCTTTCATTATGAATTTTGGTTGCAGCTCCTCTTTTACATACAACACCACTCCTCTTTTTTTCTTACTTGAGGCCGCTACAAAGTCCTTGCCCAATTTTCCCAGTTTTAGATATTTTACATCCTGTTTTCGAATATGAGTCTCTTGCAAACAAACAATATCACATTTTTGTTTTAGTAGCCAGTGAAAAATATTTTTTCTCTTATTCGGTGAATTTAGTCCATTTACATTCCAAGATAATACTTTACACTCCATATTCATAATCTTGTTGGTAAGTCTTTTTCATTGTCCCTTATAAATCGCTCCATCTCCCGCTCAGATCTGATACGCTTTTTGGCGCCTCCAAATTCGAAGGACAAACCCTCTGGGAGCTCCCGTCTGTACCTGATTTTCATGTCCTTCAGCATCTGGATTAGCGCTTTATATTTTTTCCGATCTAGTAACACTGATCTGGGTAGTTCCTTCATTATAATGATTGTCTTGCCATAGATCTCCAATGGATCTTGAAACTGTTTAGTCACAATCTTCTCTTTCATGTTTCTTGTTGTAAATTGTACAATCACGTCTCTTGGTACTTTTCTCTGGGTTGCAATTCTTGAGTTCACACGATATGCCACATCTAGGATAGCCACAACATCCTCCTCCTCCTTCCCCAGGTATTCAGCTAACACCTCCGTCATCTGTTCTTGTGCTGTCTTTCCTTCCATTTCCGGCAGGCCGCGAAATCTGAGCTGCTTCTCCATATGTCTACTTTCCGCAACCGCCATCCTTCCCCTCATCAACCTCATCTCTGTTTGTTGCGTATCTGCTAAGTTCTCCATCGCTCCTTCTACTGTTTTAACTCTCTGCTGCGTCCCTTGTAGTTCACTTTGTATTGTTTCCATACCTTTCTTCACTTCTGACAGCTCCGATTTTACTTCTGACAGCTCCGATTTTACTGTCTGTTTAACCTCTTTGATCAGCTCCAATTTCATGTCTTTAAATTCTTTAATCACCTCCAAAAGTTTTTTATCCAGGTTTTCTATTGCCGATTGCCACTCTTTCTTCGACATCGTGGGGCTTGCTTTGGCTCGCTCCCACGAATCCGCTCTCTTCCTTAGCTCCGTGGCGTTAAATTTAGTACCTTTTTTATTTCAAATGTCCCGGTCTTCTTGCATAAATTAATTTTAAAGGGTCCAAAATGTCGGGCGTCTTTTCTCTATGGTCTCTCTATGATTTTGTAATCCAATATGGCCTACTTCCTTTTCCGCTGAAGCCGCGACCCTTCCCCTCTCAAAGATGGCGATTCCCTTCTTCCTGCCCTCCAGCAAGGGCTGCTTCTCTCCAGCCGCTCTATTGTTGTTACGCACTTCCTGTCTCCCGTCTTCCCACAGCAGGTCTCGCGATGGTGTCTTTTTCTCACAGCTCCAAAGCCACAGGTATTCAAAACAATAATCCGATTTCTTTAATAACTTCTTTAAACTTAGTCTCTTTTCTAATACAACTCCTGCCGAAGCTTCCCCTCCTTTTCGCTAGTCTGTTGCAGTTTAAAAGTCTACTTTTTTTCCTCTCTGTTTTTATCAATCTGTCCCGTATCGGAAGATAGTGATCTTTACCTTCCCTTCACTTTCCTCAGGTTGTAATTGCTGTTTCGATTTCAAGTTCTCCTTTCCACTTCTTCCCCCAATCGAAGCTTGGGTATGTAGGTCTTATGCCAGCCGAATTGGCCCCAAAACTGCCGCAGAGATTGTAGCCGACCCGTCGCAAGGTGGGACCTCAAGGATCGGGAGGGGACCCGTTATGTAGAGCCCCCCCTCGTCCGAGATCTAACTCACCCTAGGGTCTTGAGCGTTCTTTGCCTGCTCTCCGCCTGAGAGCAGTCAGCCGCGGGCTATTTTTCACCCCACCGGCCGCTTAAAACGGCAGTCCAGTCAGCTCCGCAAATGGAGCTGCGTTAGACCTCCATGAATCCCAAACCGGAAGTCCGAGACTGGTGAAATTGTGATGCTCCATAAGTAGCATCACCTCCCCCAAAATTCCAGTTTCCTCAGACACTGTCTCAGTTAACCCTATGGAAGGTTGCGATCTTTTAGGAATTTCAAGATTCTCAGGAAACAGGACCAGAAAAATTGGCTCCAAAGCAGATCCCTGCTCAGAGTGGCATAGCAGGATCAGACAGCAGGTTAGGATAGCAGGTAGACTCTGACTGTCTTCCTACCTTCTAGACCTCTTATACATTTCTCTTGATCAGAAGTATTTCCAGGGTGGCACCTCTCCTCTTAAAGGTGGGAACAGAAGAGTGGAGAAAGTTTCCTCACACTTTTTTCTATGTTAGCATCCAATTGCAGTCCTGTGGGAAAGGAGATAATCTCACCACTCATAGCATGACTACTTTGTCCTCAGTTTGGTCCCTTTCCTTAGCAGAAACTCTTGTTGCAGGTGTCCTCCTGTCCTTGGATTTTTCTTCCCTTTACAGAACACAGCATTGCATTTGGGGATACTTAGAAGTGCTCCTAAAATGACAGCTGTTAACATCCCAGGAACAGTACCCCTGTGCATTATGATCATGTTTGCAAATAATTCTGGGTGTCGCTTGTATGTATAGGATAGCGTTCTGCATATATAAGTTGTAGGTAATACTGTTAGACTACGTGGCAGGTAGATCCCTGGATCATTTCAGCAAGACACAGGTCCTTGGTTAAATGACTTTTATTCAGGAAATCAGTCTTTTCCCATATGCACAGGTCCATAGGATTACATGAAGTAAAATGCATATGAGCATGGCAACTTCTCTTTGAAAGGAATAAGGTTTAAAGCAGTTACAAGGCAATATACCCAAACAACCCCCTCCCTCCTAAACCACAAGTTCAGAGGCAGTCTGGGAAACATTTTTAGAGTTTGCACACTAGGCAGACAAGATACAAACAATGCAACATTTCAGACATCCAAGGTCAGTCTAAAAAATATCTACGGGAGAGGTTGTCCGCAGCTTTGCCAGCTGCCAGGCTATGCTGTGAAAGGAGAAAACGAAAGTGGTTTTCAAAAGTTAAGGAATGTACTCATCAGTTACAACATGAGACCAGTTATAATACTGAGGTAACTCAGGACCATAAACTTAACATTGGCATGGATGAATGGATACAGTCAAACATGACAAATACTGCCTTCCCATTGTTTAAATCATGTAAAATCTCTTCAAGAGTTTCCACATTTCTGGATAGCTATTGGAATGTGTCTGATTGCTATATTCTGCATAGAACTACCCTTAGAAACAGAAGCATTAATGATATTAGGCTTTTCAACAGTTTATGAGTGTTCTTCTGTAGGAATCTTGCTCCTGTTTAGCATGTAATTAGCTCAGATAGCTCTCAGGAGTTGTGAATTGTCAGCCAGTTGCCACAGTTAGTGATTGTGTTTATAGCAAGAACATACTGGCAAAAAAAAAGCATGCAGACCATGTTTCTTCATTATTCTGAACAGTTTTTCCAGTTTATTTCAAGCCATAAGACATTTGTGGGCCGTTGTCTCTTCTGGTTTTTCTTCCAGCCAGTATGGTGCTGTTGACCATATCAACACTCATCTGGGCTATAATATCTTGCTTTTAAATGCCAGGTCATTCACAGGCAAAACATCATCCAACAACATTAAATTCTAGATGAGAAGACTGACCTGGGAGACCTATCTGGGAGAAGCAGTTAACATCTCACAATTCTACCCATCAGGGTACTCAATGAAGCATCAGCAAATGCCTGGCAGGCAGGGAGAATGTGTTGCTGTAACCTATTGGAATTCTATCCTCTGGCTCCTTGCCCTATCAAGGACTTGGCAGATTTTGAGTGCGTTTATCTAAGACTGGGAGTGTGAGACAGGATTGGGATTCTGTTGGTGTAACACTCACCCTGTTGCCCAGCAGTGTCTCTGTGTGAGCTGGTGGAGCTGATCTCAGGAATGGTGTTGAAGATGCTTAGGCCGGTTGTTTAGGGGGACACCAACATGCATGTCAAAGCTACCTTGTTAAGATCAGCTTAGGAATTCATGGCTTCCATGGTACTGACACAATTGCCCTGGGTACAATCTGTCAGGTCTAAGGGCCGTGGCAGTCTCTTTGTTTATGGAGAGGCTGCAGACAATTAAAAGATAAGGAAGATGGCTAGAGTGACAGTGAAGAAAGAATTGTAAGGAACCCATCAAGGCAAAGGCTACAATTCATTTTAAATTCCATTCCATGGTGGTAATAGAGGCAAAGAAACATTATTTCTGTTCCACCATCTTCTGAGTGATCAGGGCCAATTGGATTCTGGTTTACAGAAAGAGGTGGAGTACTCTGCAGCCCACTGGGATTGTTCCACTCAACATTTTGCAGATAAAATACATATACTTCTTGTTGGACTCTACCTTAGCAGTGAAAGTATCAGATTGCCTAAAGGTGGCAACTTGTCCAGTTGTATGGAATACCTTTCAGTTTGTTCTGTCTAAGGATGTGGACAGAAGCCTTGGAAGTTTGAGATCCGCCACCTACTTGTATGACCCTTGGGCCTCCTGACTGGTCACATCTGCCAGGTGGGGGCTGGAAGGTTGCATCCAGGAGACAGTGGATGCTTGCTTGATAGACAGGCTCTCACTCCTGCCTGTCGTGGCCGGTTTTAAGGTTAATTAGCAGAAAACCAAAGTCTTAACTAAAAATATGAAAATACAAGATCAAGTGAAACTTGAGAGCAAAACAGGGTTCAAAATGGAGAAAAAGGTAAAATACTTGGGTATTACTTTGTCAAATATGAATTGTATGTTATTCCAAAATAATTATATTAAGACTTGGAAAGAAATTAAAAGGGGTATGCTAAGATGGGATACAATTCAATTATTGCTGTTGGGAAGAATAGCTACAATTAAAATGAATGTCTTACCTAGAATGTTATTCCTATTTCAGACAATTCTAGTATTGACAACAGAGGCACCATTTAAGCAATGGCAGAAGGATATATTGAGATTTATATGGCAAGGCAAAAAGCCAAGGGTTAAATTTAAGGTTCTACAGGATGCAAAAGGAAGAGGAGGTTTGGGTCTACCAGATTTGAGATTATATTTTGCAGCTAACTGTTTGGTTTGGATGAAGGAATGGATACTGATAAAAAAAAGAAGACTGTTGGACCTTGAAGGGCATGATTTAAATTTGGGTGGTATGGGTATCAATGGTATGACAAAGTTAAAACCAATGCAGAGTTTAATAATCATTATGTAAGGCGTGTCATTCTGAGAGCATGGAATAAATACAAACTTAGGTTTTGTTTAAAAATACCTCTCTGGTTGTCATCACAAGAAGCTCATTTTAGAAGGGAAATGGTTAGTCCACCTAAATAGTTAACTTACCAGGATTTATTGGAATTCTCTCAGGACCAAGTTAAAATTAAATCAAGAGGGGATTTAGCAGCAGAAGGGTACACCTGTCAATGGTTTCCATATATGCAAATTTTGGAGAGATTCAAACTAGACGAGTCATTATGACTTTGAGAAATCTAAAACTGAATTTGAAATTTTGCTTTGTACAAATGATGAACATGTTATTTCCAAAATGTATAAGCTTTTGTTGAGGTTTGAGATGGATGAAGTGCAAGTAAAAGAATGTATGACTAAATGGGTGAAAAATTATGGACATGATATATTAATGGAGCAACGGGAAAATATGTGGACAAGAGGGTTGAAATTTACATTAAACTCTAGTATTAAAGAAAATTTTTACAAAATGATGTATCGTTGGTATATGAATCCTGGAAAATTGACTAGAATGTATAAGGGGGTGTCAAATGTATGTTGGAAATGTGCTAAACAAGAAGGGACCTTTTTCATATCTGGTGGACATGTAAGAAAGCAAAGAGTTTTTGGTTGCAGATACAATCATCGATTCAGAAGATTTTGAAGATTGAAATTCAGTCGAAACCAGAGACTTTTCTGTTGGGAATAATGGACAGCCAGTTGGGAAAAAAGCTTTAGAACTTTGTTTTTATACTTTATTACGGTGGCAAGAGTACTTTATGCACAAAAGTGGAAAACTCCAACATTGCCTACAGTGGAGGAATGGTGGACAAAAGTTTTTGAGTTTGTGTCAATGGCAAATCTTACTGCATTGATTAAAGAGAGGACATTAGTTAACTTCTTGGCTGAATGGAAACCGTTTATAGACTTTTTGCATGAAATGGATAACAAGGATTTGATGACATCTGGATTTATGGCTTAAGAAACATGAACAATAGAAAAAAGAGGGGGTTTGTGACTAACCTAGCATAATTGTTACTCTAGAAATGATATATACTTATTGCGGAGAAAATCGGAGCTCAACCTGTAGTGTACTTTAGGGTTTTTTTAAAAAATTATATAATTTATTTATTTAATTTCAGATTTGTATTCCACCTTCCCTGCAAGCGGGCTCAGGGTGGATAACAACATATTAAAATACAATTAATAATGCATGTACATTAAAAACAACACATTTAAATATATGTATTGTTAGTGTGTCTTATGTTTAGAATGTTGTGTTTTTTCTTGTTCTCTGTGTTCATTGTTTATAGTTTATAGCTATTATGTTATGGTTTATAGTTTATAGTTTAAATAAAGATAATTCTACCTGCAAAAAAAATATTTGCCCCCTTGGAGACCCTGCACTGGATAAAAAGGTGGCATAGAAATGCTTGAAATAAACAAATGCATACAATTAGGCCAACCACTTCAAGGAGTCCAATATTTCATGCTTTATCTCTAAAAAACTGGGCACTTGTCTTTGAAAACTTCTTCATGTCAAAATCTGTTAGATGGTACACTAAGCTCCTTTTGAAATGTCCATGGTATGTTCATTTCATCATTTTATCTTCATCAAAGAGATGTTTACCGGGCAGTTGAGAATTAGGAAACCCAAACGATATGTTCTTATATATTGTCGAAATATTTTCGAAGGCTTTCACTGCCAGAAAAAGATGGTTGTTGTGTATTTTCCGGGCTGTATCGCCATGGTCTTGACATTGTAGTTCCTGATGTTTCGCCAGCAGCTGTGACTGGCATCTTCGGAGGTGTAGCACCAAAAGACAGAGATCTCTCAGTGTCAAACTGTGGAGCAGATGTTAGCAGGTAATTTATATCTACTCAGGAAGGTGGGTTTGGGTTGCGTCATCCTGTAAGAGTTTCCCAGGGTGTGGAATGCTAATGGAATGCTAATGCTTCACTGTATCCTGAGGAGGTTCTTTTGCATATGGATTGGTGCTTGATATGCTAATCTTATCTGCCAGGCTATTGTAAGATGTAGAGTATTTTGTTAGCCTGGTGTTTTTCAGGACTGGAAACCATGCTCTATTCATTCTTAAAGTCTCTTCTTTCCTGCTTATGCTTATGAATTTCAATGGCTTCTCTGTGCAATCTGACAAAGTAGTTGGAAGTATTGTCCAGTATTTTAGTGTCCTGGAATAAGATACTGTGTCCTGTTTGAGTTAGGCTATGTTCAGCCACTGCTGATTTTTCAGATTGGCCAAGTCTGCAGTGTCTTTCATGTCCACAGCTGCAGGGTATATATATGTTCTTATCCTCCATATAGTGCTCAGGTAAGCTATCTTTTGCCCACTTCCAAAAATAAGCTTGAGCAACTCAGACTTACGAGGAAAATCTATGATTTGCCAAGAGACAGTTCCAACAAGGAAAATCTATGCACTGAAATATCCATCTGTGTTCCAAGGTGGAGAACTCAACCCAGGCCTATCTGAGCCATAATTGTATTGAATTTACAAATGATACAATAGCAATATTAATGGGGAGGGTGACTTTATCTTTTAATATCATTCTAAGAATTGTGCATACCGTAGGCTCAAAACATGACACTGTTAGGATCTGAAATAATTCATAGGACAGCTCTTGTGGTGCAAGACCTTATTTCCTTCAAGGAAAGATCCATGTTTTTCAAATGTTCATGTAGGCAGACCTTTAGATATGAAAATTACACTAAAGATTTTGTAAATTTGAAAATGCAGTGAGAGGAATGAGTGTTAATAAAAGGCATGTACAGAGCTAAGAGTTTACTAAAGAAGAATGACAGATACAAATGCAACCAGACAGCTTTTATGGGTACATTAACACACTGTTTTCAATAGTATTTCAGATAGCTGAGAATTTTTGCAGCAGCAACATGGAATAATTGCTCTTCCCCAGCTAGGAAGAGAAAAAGGTAAGTAATATTTCACTAAGTGCAGTTTCCATTCTAATGCCATTCCTCTCATTGAGAGTAGTACAGGAACAGAACATTGTAGCTTAAAATAATTTATGCGTGTTTTGTGTTGATGAGGAAACCAATTCTTTTTATTACCACATGACTAGAGAAATTTTCTGTGAAAATTTGATGCTGAGGGCAGCTAAACATGATGGCAGCAGATCATTGCCAAATTCCTTTAAAGTAGAGAGTGAGATTAATGATGTTTTAATGTGCAGTATCACTGGACAGAAGGAAGAGGCTGAACTATTCTTGCCTACAGTTTTGTATCACTTCCATCAATAATATTTATAATTATTTTTGAAAGGTACATATCCAAATTCCAAAGTCTTACATAGAAGATGCTCAAATGAGCTCTTGAAGTACTTCAGCCAAATTTTCTTTATATGTGAATACAAACTTCAATTGTAATAATGATAACAAGGCGACACACAGTCTGATTGTTTGTGGATAGAGATGGGCACAAACCGCATTACGAACCGTAAAAACCCACAAAAATGGCGATTGCGTGATCGTGACCCGGCAGATCGTGGTCGGCCACGGCCAATGAACCAGTGGTTGGGAGAGGCCTGGTTCGGGGCGTTTGGGCTCGGTTTGGGAAGCCAGACACTCAGGCACCAGCAATCTATTTCCCTGGCAATGGAGCCAGGGGAATGCCTGAGCTCTGTCTCCCTTCCTTCTGTCACCCTGGAAACCCAAATGGAAGCCCAGCTTTCCTTGATCAGCAGGGATTCCTTCCAACCACGGAGCTGCAAAGCAGTTACAAGTTGGGAGAAGACACCCAGGGGAGGGAGGGGAAGGGGGTGTTTTGTAGCCATGGGCACTCCAATCTTATCCCTGCAAACCCTGATAGGCAGCTCTGATGGCCAAACAGAGACCTCCTGTGTTGCTGAATGGGACCGTTGCTTATAAATAGCCGTGGTCTCCCAGGCTGGGTTTCACTTTCTGCGAGCAGTGGAGTGGGACAGAGCTCTTGCTTGCCACTTGACAGCTTTTGGGGAGAGAGACTGAGAGTACAATTGAGCTTGGCTTTAGGGGATAGGGATCTATCTCCTCTGGTTTCAGGGCTACTGCCTGGCTCTGGGGCCAAGCTCAGTGGGTACCTCAGCTGAGGGCTCACATTGATTATTGATCAGAGCCTTATCAGGTCAGGTCTGTGGGAGCGGTGGGCTAGGGCTCTAGTCCCTCCCTCCCTCTGGTGCCAGGGCTGCTCCAAGGCCCTGGGGCCAAGCTCGGTGGGCACCTCAGCTGAGGGCTCACATTGATTATTAATCAGTGCCTGATCTGTTCAGGTCTGTGGAAGTGGTGGGCTAGGGCTCTAGTCCCTCCTTCCCTCTGGTGCCAGGGCTGCTGCCAGGCCCTGGGGCCAAGCTCGGTGGGCACCGTGGCGGAGGGCACACAGAGTCATCTCCTTTCCTGTCCTCCTTAATTCTAGTTTGGTGGCATAATGAGTTTTCCTCTTGTGTTGGCTGCCAAGGGTGGTTGTGGGGTGAAGTGCGATGGCAGTCCTCCTGGTTCAGTTGTGGAAAGCAGTATTGGGTGTGGCTCGGGGGCAGCAGGGAGTCCTACCGCTACCCCCCAATTCACCTATGTAGGCTGTGGAGGCCCAAGAGGTCTTTGCGCAGGGGGGAGAGAATCTCTCTAAACATTTTAAGGAGGGGTGGGTGTGCGATGTATCCCTGGAGGAATGGTACATGTGTTATTAAAGATCCCTCCCGTCTACATCCCAAACTCTCGGTGGTGTCCCCTCCCACGTCCACCCCTCACGCTGTTGTCTGTGTTCAACCCTGCAGCGCAGCCTGTAACCGTTCGTCCTCCTTCCCCTAGGACAGTTAGCGGTCGACGTTACAACTTCTCCATATGGAGGCACTTTCGGGCCCTTCCTGATGACCCCCGTGTGGTGCGGTGCCTTGCCTATGATGTCCTGGTGCGCAGGGGCAAAAACTTGAAGCCCCAGTCTTCAACAGCCCTGAATCAACATCTGAAGAGTCACCACCTGAGCCTGTCTCCCTCCTCACCCAGTGAAACATCCATTGGGGGGAGAAAGGGGGCCACCAGATCTTGTGAGCAGGGGTCAGTTGGAGGATCACTTTGCCCTGAGGGTGATGCTGGCGAGAGCAGAGAGCTCTGGCAGGCGATGCTGGCAGAGGTTGTCCCCTCAGGGTCTGGGACAGCGCCGCTTACAACCTCAAGGCTGATGGCTCAGGAGGCAGCTGCCACCACATTGTCCCTCAGTGGGACCCTCCGGTGAGGACCCCTGGTGGCTGGGGGATCAGGCCCCCAGTCCGAATGACACGTCCTCTCCCTCCCACACCGGGAATTCCAGCTCGCTCCTCTTTGGCATGGCGGTTGCGGGGGGATCTTCCCACTCCCCCCCATGACAGGTCCTCTCCCTCCCATCCTTTCTGAAAAAGGCAGGAAGATGGGTGATGCTGCTGATGGAAGCCTCCTTTGGGCACTTGCACAGCAGCTCAGGAACTGTTGCACATATAGTTCAGCCACACGGAACCCCCATCCATCGCAAATGCAGAGCCCTCTGAGCAGGGGGGAGTGGGTCGCTCGACTGATGTCCTTCCCACAAATGCAGGAAGGTGGTCCATGTCAGCTGCTGCTGCGGCTGTCCTGTTTCCGTCTCCCCCTCTCAGGACCCACTCTGACCTGTCCAAACAGTGCCTCCCGTCCTGCCCATCCCCTACTTTCAAGTAGGAAAAAAAGGGAGGAGAGAGTCACGGAGTACCATGAAAAAATAAACAAAACCGTGACCTACTAAAGCAATTAAAGAGACAGCAATATCAAAATTTAACACAATCAATCAATAATTAAAGTGAATAGTACAGCAGGTACAAAATTACTGGGGATGTAAAGAGTCCCATGTAAACACTCAAAATTATTTACAAAGTGCAAATGCTGAACTCTTAATGGTACAAAGATACAATGGCTCACAATCCCATCAACATATAAATCAGTTTCAGTGCAGCTGAAAGTTTGTGTATGGACAAATGATTAGAAGGTGACAACCCAAGTAATTAATATAGCAGCTAAACAGCTTGCAAAAAAGACTAGCAGTAACCGCTACAGGTTTGCATGCGAGGAGTGCCCGTTTCTGGTATCCCCTTCTTCCTGGCAGTTACAACTGTGAAAAATAAAGATCATTTTACAAATCGTATAAAAGATAAATGAATAACAAATCTTAAAGTGCAAGCTTCTACTTACATAAAGATTCCAAGGTAAGTCACACATATTTCCAAAAGCACAATGGCTGTTCGCTCAAAGGCGGATGAATGGATTTACTCAGGAAATTCCTTAAATGGCATGTACCGATAACATCTATCTTAAATTTAAATTTAAAGGGCCAGAACCCATTGTAACAGTCCTCACAAATAAGCTGATAAATCACAGTTGATATTGAGACCATTGGCCTCCACCGTTTGCAGCTTATGTATCCACTATGCTTCTCTTCTCTGTATATCTCTGTGTGCAAACAAATCGTCTCCATGCTGGCTGACATGAAGTACTGAATAGAAAAAGTCTTGATCTCGGTGTCCCTTCTCCAGAAAATGAGAGACCAATGGTGCTTCCTGCATGCTGCAGCACAATCTGGAGCGATGTTTCTGGATCCGGATCTTAGTAGCTTGACTAGCATTGCCAATATACAATTTTTTACAAGGGCAAGGGTTCTGGCCCTTTAAATTTAAGTTAGATGTTATCGGTACATGCCATTTAAGGAATTTCCTGTGTAAAGCCATTCATCCGCCTTTGAGCGAACAGCCATTGTGCTTTTGGAAATATGTGTGACTTACCTTGGAATCTTTATGTAAGTAGAAGCTTGCACTTTAGAATTTGTTATTCATTTATCTTTTATATGATTTGTAAAATGATCTTTATTTTTCACAGTTGTAACTGCCAGGAAGAAGGGAATACAAGAAACGGGCACTCCTCGCATGCAAACCCGTAGTGGTTACTGCTAGTCTTTTTTGCAAGCTGTTTAGCTGCTATGTTAATTACTTGGGTTGTCACCTTCTAATCTTTTGTTCGTACACAAACTTTCAGCTGCACTGGAACTGATTTATATGTTGATGGGATTGTGAGCCCTTGTATCTTTGTACCATTAAGAGTTCAACATTTGCACTTTGTAATCAATTTTGAGTGTTTACATGGGACTCTACATCCCCAGTAATTTTGTACCTGCTGTACTATTCACTTTAATTATTTATTGATTGTATTAAATTTTAATATTGCTGTCTCTTTAATTGCTTTAGTTAGTCGGTCACGGTTTTGTTTATTTTTTGCATCGCTACTTTCTGCAAAGGCAGGACAGCGGATCAGGTCAGCCCGTTTCATGAGGGAATATCCTGTTACTGCTTCCTCCTTGGTTACACAGCTCGGTGGTGCTCGCACAACCGATTGTATTGTGTACGGATACAGTCGGTTGACAATGTGGTGGCACCCCTGTCAACCGGACTGACAGGACCTCTTTCAGCTGGCTGGGAATGTGTCCTGCAACTCCTGTCCTTTCCAGCAAGGCAGGAAGGTAGGTACTGTCAGCTGCCACCACCGCACTGTTCCTTGGTGGAACCCTCGGGTGAGGACCCGCGGTGGCTGGGGAATCAGTCTACTGTCCAAATGACAGGTCATCTCCCACCCATTCCGGGAATACCAGCACACTCCTGTTTGGCCTGGAGTTTGGGGGGGGGATGTCTTCACAATTACCCCCCACATGGGGTCGGTTTCGTTTTCTCAGCCATGCCGGACGCTCCTCTCGGCTGGTCCGGGAGGAAACGACCGGGCACCCTGACCGGGCGGCTGATCTGCAAGGATTAGCCCCCAGGACTCCCAGGGAGGGAGCCAGGGTCCGGGACGCGGCGGGAAGAACTCCCCGAAATCAATGCGGGGAGGGAATTGCCCGTTTGTCCCTATGGAGGCCGGCAGATGTGCGCGGCGCCTCGAGTGCCGCCGGGCAACGAGAAACGGCAAGTAAAAGAAACAGGCGGAAGCCTGTAAACAAGCGAATCCCTTCTGTTCTACAAGCGTTTGTGAAGGAGAGGTTGATCTGAAGAAGACTCGCTCTTCCCCTTCGTGGAGTTCCAGAATTTTGTTGGCGCCCCCCCCCCAAATGGCAGCAAAGAAGCAAAGTCCCGCTCTCGGTAAGTCAATCTCGGCCACCTTGCAGAAAGGGGAGTCGCTCGAAGAATTGGTGCGCAGGGCGGTGGTGGAAGCTATAAAACCCTTTGTTGACAAGCTGAACGAAACTGATCAAAGGGTGGGCTTAATTGAAAGCGAGGTGAAAACCATTAAGGCAGCAGCGGGGGGGGCAGAAAAGTCTGCTCTGGAAAGTGCGTCACTTGTGAAGGCTACAAAAAAGGAGTTGAAGTTGGTGGAGAACCAATTGATCGGGCTACAAGTGGAACGAACGCAGACAATTTTGCGTCTCCAAAACGTGAAAGAGGAGGAAAATGAGGATCTGTGGGATTTGGTCTCGGAACTACTGGCGACACCCGCGAGGACGACTAAAGAAGAGGTTAAAAGCGCCATTTTGGAGGTCCGTCGGGCTTCTTCAAAATATGCAACAAAGCGACAGTTGCCTCGTGAGATCATTATTGACTTTTCAACTAAAAAGATTCGGGACACCATCCTATATAACTCATACAATGCGGATTTGGACTTTATGGGTTTGAAAGTCAAGATTTTGAAGGACGTTCCATTTCTAGTCCGGAAACGGCGTTTTAAATATAAAAAGTTTGCAGCTCTTCTGAGGGACCATGGAATAAAGTACAAATGGTTATTCCCGGAAGGAATATGGTTCAGATATAAAGATCAGGCCTATAAGATATTATCAGAAGATCAACTAAAGGATTTTGAGAATAAAAACCCAGAATTCTGCTGCACCAAGAACGAAGAAAAGGAGGAGCCGGGGGGGGGGGAAGAGGAGAGCATTGCAACAGCAGTTGCACAGAGAGAATTGCGTCCGGGACCCAGAAGGGGGAGGAAAGTTTAATCAGAATTTGAAATGTTTATTCTCTGTATGATTAACCACTCCATCATTATTCTATGGAGCTATTTTTGTATTATGACAGTATGAAGGGAAACATTGAAGTGTAGTGTTTAGTGTTTGTAGTTCATTCCCCCCCCTTTTTCTTTTTCCACTCCCCTTTGTCCCTTCCCTCTTCCCTTTCCTTGTGATAGTCTGGTGTAGTGTTTTGTAGTTATGAAAAAAAAAAAAAAAAAAAAAACAATTACCCCCCACATGACAGGTCCTTTCCCTCCCATCCTTTCCAGCAAGGCAGGAAGGTGGGTACTCTCGGCTGCCACCGTTGCACTGTTCCTCGGTGGGACCCTCGAGTGAGGACCCGCCATGGCTGGACGATCAGGCCCCTGTCCGAATGTCATGTTTGCTCCCACCCTCACCGGGAATAACAGTGCACTCTTTTTTGGCCTGGCAGGCGGGCACATGGGGGGTGCTGCCAGCAAGTGGCCAGATCCCCCACCCCCTGAGGGGAGGAGGCTCTCCATCACCTACCCATGCTCGCCAGGCCCAGCGGCCGCCAGCAATACACACCTTCCTGGCATTGCAGGGAATACCAGTGCGCTCCTTTTCGGCCTGGTGGGTGGGCACATGAGTGGTGCTGCCAGCGAGCGGCCAGACCCCCCCGAGGGGAGGTGGCTTTCTGCCGCCTCCCTGTGCCCACCAGGCCTGATGGCCACCGGCACTACTCACCTTCCTAACGTCACAGGGAATACCAGCATGCTCCTTTTTGGCCTGGTGGGCTGGCATATGGGGGGGCCACCGGTGAGCAGCCAGACCCCCCACCCCCTGAGGGGAGGCAGCTTATCACCGTCTCCCTGTGCCCGCCAGGTCTGGCGGCTGCTGGCATTACCCACCATTCCTTTCTCGCTGAGAATGCCAGCACGCTCCACCTTCTTGGCATCGCAGCGAATACCAGCATGCTCCTTTTCGGCCTGGTGGGCGGGCACATGGGGGGTGCCGTGGGCGCACAGCCAGACCCCTCGCTGTCTCCTCGTGCCCATCATGACTGGTGGCCGCCAGCATCAGCCACCATTTCTGTATCACTGAGAATAGCAACGCTCCGCATCGTGCCGTCCCCGAACCACGAACCATGATCTGGTTCGGCATTGCGGTTCACTAACTCGGAATCATCGTCCTCACCGAACCATGATCCACTGGTCCATTATTTTTTCGATTCGTGCCCATGTCTAATTATGGACCTCTGAATTTGGCTCAATGGTTTTCCTAGGGTATCCAAATATTTACAGTTTTAGCACTAAGCATTCTATAACTCAATACTCTTTATCTTTCTACTTTTATGTTGTCTGAATACACCCTTTCTATTCCCTGTGTTGTAGGAAGCAACTATAAGCCATTATATTGTTTACTTGAAGTGAAGTGGTACATACTTTTAAAATCATCTGTAATTTCTTTGTCTAAATTGTTCACTGGAAGAAATATTTTTTTCTCAAAGAAAAAATACTTTTTACTTGGTACATTCTTAACTGGAAAAAGGATTCAAGTTAATTCAGCACTGTTGAAGCACAGTATAAAGTATAGGCTGCCTTTGATAACTATCTTGATTATTTAGCTGGAGTAGAAGGTGGAGGGCTGCCTGTTGACATAGGTCTGTCACCCTCAGCATGCTACACCAAAGCTCCTGCATCTGTACTAGCTTGCTGCTGCATTCTAGGCATAATACAAAATGTTAATTCTGGATTGGGTCCAACATGTCAAACAGTTTTCGGCTTTCATCTTGCCTCCTGACTGCTGACCAAAAGTCTGTATGAAATCAATAGAATCTAAGTGCCATAATAGTACACTGAAGATCATGCTACAAGTAGGAGGTGGTGGCATACTGATAGAAACAAGGACCAAGCAATCAGCAGTGCACCTCACATTTGTCTGCCAACCAGAAAGATATATTTCTGCTGAGCTCAATCTAGCAAAAATGTTGTATGTCTGTTCAATTGCAACTATGCAACTAACCAGTCAATCTGAGATTGCTGAAGAGTAATGTTAATTAATGTTAACATTTACTCCTCTGTATGAGTTATTTTGAGAAAAAGTAATAATTGAAAATTCATTGATGCCAATGGATTTAGAATATGGTAATTCTGTTTAGGATTCTGTTATAATAAATTTATAAAATGAATAATACTGTTTGTGTGTGATGTGTTGGTAAGGGCCCAAAATCCACGGGGAACTGAAGTAAAAAAGGAGAAAGGAATTGAACTGGAGCACACTGTACTTTTCTTGCCAACCAGGCTAATCTAGCTTGGTTTCTTAGACTTGGAATGGACATCATGTAAACTTGATCACACTTATATATTCAGAAGTCATGCGTAACTCATAGTTGTCCCTGACTTTCTCCTCAGATGAAGACACAAGGCAAACATACTTTGGTTTTGCTAGCTTATTTAAATGGCTGATCTGTCATAAGCTAGTCTTTTTAAGCCAGTTTGGTGTAGTGGCTAAGAGAGGCAGGACTCTAATCTGAAGAACCGGGTTTGATTCCCCACTTCTCCACTTGAAGACTTGTGTCAGTCACAGCTCTCTCAGCCACACCCACCTAACAGAGTGATTGTTGTGAGGATAATTTTAACACACTTTGTAGAGCGCTCTGAGTGTGGCATTAAGTTGTCCTGAAGTGTGGTACATAAATCTAATGTTGTTGTTGTTGTTGTTATTGGTGAGCATCTCTCAGTAGGCCATGGCTACCCTCATTTGGCTTTATCATTGCCCACACATGAACTGTGCCAAGAACTGCCAAACCGTATCTCCTTTCTTCAATATGCCATATAGACAACTGAGGGGTTAGTTGTTATAGCTTAGCACCATGAATGTTCCCTCTTCTCCTTGCCATCCAAAAAACTCCCACAGGGCTCATTTCGAGGGGGAACATGCAGGAATGCAGTTCTGGTAGTTCCACAAAGAGGTCACATGACAGGTGGCCCTACCCACCTGACTCTCAGCCATTTGGGGCCTGTTTCGGCCTGGATTGGGGCCAAAATGGCCTGGATTGGGCCTCTGATGGGTGGTGGATCACTCTCCCACTCGGCAGCAGCCCAATCCTGACCATTTTGGGCCCCTTTTCAACCATGTTTAGCTCCTTTTTGCCATTTTGGGCCCAATTTCAGCCCTGAATGGCCAGGATTGGGTCCAAAACTGCCAGGATAGGTGATGTCAGGAGGTGTGGCATATGCAAATCAGTTATGCTAATGACAGACTTCCAGTGATGTCAAGGGGCATGGCATATGCTAATGAGTTATGCTAATGAGTTATGCTAATGAGTTATGCTAATGAGTTCCTCCAACATTTTTTCTACGAAATGACTCCTGAACTCCCATACAATAATGATGCTCCAGTGTGCTCTCAGATTTGCCTTACCTATAAATGAACAACCCACCCTATTCCAGCCAACCTTGATTTTAGAATGGATGGTCACAACATTTGTGAATGAATGTTTCCAGATATTCTGCAGAAGATATAATTGTGGATTTTATCAGATAGTGGTAATTCAAATACATCACTCTTGTTAATGCTATGAGAAACCTATGAGGAACCTATGTGCTTTTTATGCTAAGCCTAAACTTAGTTGGATTTTTAAAAAATCTGTGAGTCTTGATGAAGGATCAGTTAGTAGCTCTTAATTAAAATGTTGTTCTAGGCATGTATCCTTATTGCATATATTTAGCAAGAATAATCAATTAACAAGAATAATGAACAAGAATAATCAATTAACAAAAAGGTTTTTTTTTAAAAAAAGCACAAATATTGACAACATTTAAAATGTACACTTCTCTAGTACTTAATAAGTCATCTGTAAAGCAATGTAAACTTAATCATTCTTTCTCACGTTTCATGTATGAATACCCAAACACATTGTCTATTATAGTATTTTAAGCCAATCATCTAACAAACTGTTTAGTCTCATTTCAGACGTTCACAGTAGCCGAGTGAATTCCTTTCATTTTTTTTCCTTCGCTGAGTCTCAAGTTTGAAATACAATTTGCCATGTGCATGGGGGAGCAGAGATCGCTGGTTGAGAAAAACAATTCTGGACTGGGAGAAGTAGTTCCACGGTTCTTTTGATCCTCTAGGCCATTGTTTTTAATTTAGTTTCAAAAGGTTTAGAAAACTCTTCGCCAAAGGCATTTGCAACGATCAGCAAGATGTTTCATTTGCTAAAGCATGAGAAACGTTTTACTAGTGTGAAAAACAGTAGCTTAAATCTCATCAAAACTACTTTCTGGACTGCACATAACACATCTGGAAACACCTGGCTTGATGCTTACACAAGAGATGTAATCGCCTAGGCATCTTTGCATCACACAGTGGGTCCTTTTACAACTCAACATTGTCATCCCCAGAACTTCCAGCACAATCTGCAGATCGTATACTTCAGAGGAACAGTTTTAACAATCGCTCTGAGATACAAAATATTGAGGTTTTCATGCCACTTGCTACCTGTATGAGTGTGTGACTTTTAAAAATGAAAGTTTCAGATGAAAGATTCAAAAGCATATGGAAAAGTGAGGTCAATTCTAATGGCAAATATCTCCCAACCTCTGTTAAATGTGTCTTTGGGCTCAGCCAAGTTGAACCACCTTTATAATGAATAGCTAATACCACCGATATCACAATCCTTGCTGAATTCAGTGGAAATGTGATCCAGACCGCTGGAGTGTACTTATAATCAGTTTACCTAAACCTAAGGGGAAGTGAATGGGTATGATCAAGCATTAATATAGGAATGGGGGCATGTTTTCAAAGCCAGTCCATATATGACAACAAGGATCTAGGATAAGATTTCCAGATATGTATTTAACTGTATTTAACTGTAAAAAGCAGTCATTGGATATGATATGGGTCGGAACTGTATTGTATGGAAGAATTGATTTATTGTTCCCTGAGCACCATTGCTTCAACTGAAAATGACCCTTCCAGGCGGTTTTAAATCCTAGTAGCCAAAAAATGGCACAGTGCATCATCTGTTTTTACTGTACCTGGAGCTTAAGCACCCAAGATGGATACTTGATCAGGAAACAGGCAGGGGAAAGAGTTCATCTTCTCCAATAAATGTTCCATATCTAATATATGTATCTTTTTATTATAGACTTTGGTTGTTTTTACAGTTCATATCTATTTATTTCAGTTATACCCTGCCTTTTCCCCAGTGGGTCCCCAAAGTGGCTTCCATTATTCTCTTCTTTTCCATTCTTAGTTTAGGCTAAGAATGTGACTGTCCCAAGGTCACCCAGCAAGATTCCATTGCAAAGTAGGGATTGAAACCCATATCGCCCAGATCCTAATCTGACAGTCTAACCACTACACATACTGGCTTTTATGGGTATCTCTTGTTTTTATTTACCTGTTGGTATTGTTTTAGTTGTGAGCTGCCTCAAGTAGGTTTTGGAAAGACAGATAAATGAATGAATGAATGAATATATTGGGTCTCTCTACAACTTCTTTCTGCTGCTAAAATACATATCTGTATATCTGATAACAGACCCCCAGTGTCGTATATTGGTATCTATTTTGACTGTAAAACCAAAATACTTAAACAAAATGTCAAAATGTGTCAAAATGTGTTTGTTTTCCTCAGTTTTTGAATTTTGATTATGGGCAGAATTCTTATTTTTAAAAGAAAATTTCTCTCACCTGGGCATGTATTTTATTTGTACTCACAACTAGACATGGGCACAAACCACATTATGAATCAAAAAACCCCACGAACCACCTGATTGTCTGTTCATGAACTGGCAGTTTGTGAGGGTCCATGGCCAACAAACCAGTGTTTGTTGGAAGCCTGGTTCATTGTGTTAGCCCATGGTTCATGAAGCCAGTCAGGCACCATCAATCAATTCCCTTGGAAATGGAGCTGGGGGAATTCCTGAACTCTGTCTGCACTCATTCTGTCGTCCTGGAAACCCGAATTGAAGCCCAGCTTACCTTGATCAGCAGGTCTTCCTTTCAACCATGGAGTTGCAAATTGGTTACAATTGGTTACATGGGAGAAGACACCTGGGGGGAGAGAGGGGGAAGGGGGGTGTTCTGTAGCCATGGGCACTCCAATCTCATCCCTGCAAACCCTGATAGGCAGTTCTGACGGCCAATCCCTTGTACACTGGGCCAATGTCAACTGGTGGCTCTAATTGTATCAAATGGGAGTTTCCTGGGGGCCTTGGATTGGAGAGGGTATAACTCCAAGATCCCTATTGCAATCTTGACCAAACTTGGATGCTCGCTGGAGGAGAGCCTGTTAAACATTCCCTGGGAATATGGGTTCTCTAAGTCCAACGGGGGCCATTCTGACACCTACAAACCACAAACCTCGAACCGGTTTGTCAGCAGGAAACGTTTGTTGCTGTTTGCTGGTTCAGGTTTGTCGTTGGCACCGAACCACGAACCACTAGTTCATGAAAAAATTTTGGTTCGTGCCCATGTCTACTCACAACACCTGAATGAAGACATGAGCAACTTTGAGTAAGTCTCTGGAGATATGGCACATACAATTTCTAAACAAATAAAAAAATGAGAACAATGTAAGAGTTAATCTAGGTTTTATTCTTGGGTGATCTAGATCATTATAAACATTAATAAGGCATCCTACTTTTAAGTTCAGCTTGCTGCTAGCAGGTATCATTTAACAGCATTGTGATTCAAAAGTTGCTCACCATTTTGCTGGCGTTGTTTTTTATGATTAATGCTTCCATGATGATCGATCATATTTAGATACTTCTGCAAATATTTAAATTTAGGTTTTTAGATTATCAGAAGGTTAGCAGTTTAAGGATTAGGTAGGTAATACAGGTAGATTACATACAATATAGTTTGTTTTTTAAGCTCTCTGACTCTACTTACATGCCAACCCTTTAAGTAGTTGGGATGAGGGAGCAGAAGGATGAGCAGAAAAAGAGAGGAAGGGAGTAACATAGAGATCAGCACCAGGTTAAAAACATAAAGATCTTCACCTAATCAAGTACCACACTTTTGTGTTTCACTCATTTCCCTTTTCCCCACCAATCCTGCTGAAAAATGAAACTGCCATTATCAGTATTCAGAGTTTTCTATTTTTGAATCTCCAAAATAATTCTTACTTTCAGCAGCTGTCATCTACAGCTGTTTCAAACCTCCAAATTTATAATGGAATTCTAGAAAACACAGTATGCGGATATTTAATATCTGATATAGCCTCTGCCTTAGAATTACACGAACAAACCACTTGAGCTTTAGTCCTGTGGTTTTTAAAGACAGAAACTTTTTGTAATCAAGTGTCAACATAAGGAAAGAATGGAAGGGATTTTGAATTGTGTCCAGTGTAGCCTTCCCTTCTGCTGATCACACACACAGAGAGACTTTGCTTTGCCATTTCATCCATGGAGCTGCCCCTGCAGATAAACCAGGTGACAGCACAGAGGCGGGAGTGGGGGCTGTATGCTCATGCTGCTCTCCCCTCCTCCTCCAGCAAGTCCAGTGAACACATGGGGTTGTTATGCACATTGGGCTTCATGTGTTTATATGCTAAGGCAATAGGGCGATGCTTGTTTCTTTTTAATTCTGGACATTCTCATTGTCATTAGTTTTAGTACTCCTTATTTTCATGGTTCTCATCAATTACTCTTCTGTTTCCTGCACCATATTACACCAGTCTCTCTTATGCAATTTTTGCACTATTTATACTCAATTGCTATGAAAATGGTGCACAAATAGTGGTTCAAAAGTCCAACCCAGGAAGTTGCTTTTTAAGAAATAAGTTCATCATCTATCACAATTTGTTTGATGTATCGCCTTTCATTTACTGCATTGACTTGGAAGCTAAGGAGAGTTGTCCGTGGTTAGTACTTAACAGGAAGCCACCAAACAAGTCCAGGGTAGCTATGAAGAGGCAGGTAACGGCAAACCATCTCTGAACATCTCTTGCCTTGAAAACCCTATGGGGTTGCATAAGTTGGCTGTGACTTGATGACTGCAGACTACTGTAGCTATTAACTGGAGTTTTCTGATGTCTTATATTCTATAGTCCTCCTTGAGTCTCAGCCAGAAAGAAGAGCCATAAGTGAAGTAACTAAAATGAAATAAACATGAAGAAACTGAAAATGGTTCAAAAAATAAAGACTCACGGGTTTGTTTTCCACAAACAAAAGGCAAACTCTGATTGGAGATATTCAATCTGAATCAACAAGTATGCAAAATGTGGAGTCCTGTTGTCCAAATGGATGGTATCCTTGTGAGTTGGGAGGACTAGCCTGCAAGGAGAGGCAGCAAGAAGAGGTGACTGCAAGATCACCCACCAACGTATATGGGAGTCATTCCACTAGAGGATGTTCAACCAAAAAGAGTTTTTTTAATTTATAAAATAACAACCAAAGCTTGGACCAGAATACACACATCACACTCTCAGAGCTAACTAGAAGACAGGGAGTAAAATGAAAGAGAGAAATCCAAGGGGCGGGTGATATTTACCAATCTAGAAGGCAGAGGGCATCTGTAGGAAAGCAGCTTTGAGGTGACTAGTGCTTTGTGGCACTATGAGAGGCTCAGGTGGAGTCTGAGGGTGGATATTGGATCCAGAAACATGCACGCAACTATGGTGGAGGGTAATCCAATTATACTGTGGAACATACCCTAGGGCAGGATGGCATCTTCTACCCAAAAAGAATACCTTAATGGCTGTCTCCAGCATGAAACAGTAAAACTGGGAAAGGTTTGATTAAACCTTCCTACATGTTACTAAAAGTAAAAACAAAACAAAACACCCTACTTAATTACTGTGATCACTCTACAGATGGGGCTTATCAGATTCCTGATTAGCCTGGCTTGGAAAAGTAGATGAGGGAAGATTGGTAGGGTATGGAGATGATTAATTCAGGAACTTCTGGAAACCCTATTGTCTTAGGACCTTTGCATATCTCCAGGGGTGTGGAGCTGAAAACTAGTCTTGCCTCATGACTCACATGTCAGTAACTTTCCATCTCTCAGCCAGGGGTTGGCATCCATTTCCTGCCTTGTAAGGCAGTGTTACTGTGTTTGAAACACATAAAGAGATGGGCTTATGATATAGCCATATTCATAAGCTTCCCTATTAGAGTGAGGACAGGTTTGACTGCAAACAGTTCTCTTTAAATAAGAGATACCTCCTTAGTGCAGACAAAATGCACATTTGTATGAAAGCCGTAAATTTTCTCTCATCTCTCCACATAAAGTCTAGAAAAGGGCTAGTCAGTTATACTTTTATTCTCCCTCCTCCTATGTTTGAATGTATTTCTATTAGGGAATGCATTGTTGCTGTTATGGTGATTTTTAAAAATCATTTTAAAATACAAATTATTTATGATTGATTGACATTGCAGGTATATGTAAATAATTATTTTCCTCCAAACCCAAATTGATTAAACATTTTGGCTCAGACCCATATCTCCATGACAAAAGTAGAAATTGCAAAAAAAAATTGCATCCTTTTCCCAGTTCACCCAGCTGAGTTATTCCAACAGCCATTCTTGATGGTTGGGATGTTGAAGAAGCGACACCCTGCGAAGAGTCTAGGTGCTGTAAATACTGCTGAAAAAATAGTTTAGTCCACTTGTACCCTAGGGGGAGCTGTGGAGCATTCTCTAGTGTTTAGGATTTATTGACTGTTTTCTCTTGCAGTTCAACCTACCTCTTGTTGTTTTTCTCTGAAGTAGGAATTATTGGAATTACTCCGCTGATTAAAAAATGGTGGGAACTTTTCCCAATTTCTACTGTACCCTCCCTACAATATCTAGGGTAGCCAACCTACTGCACTCACACTCCTGTTCCTCACTGCTGCTAAATACAGCAGCAGGAGCAAAAATTGGAAATGAAACCGCATCATACAATGTGGCAATGTCACTTCTACCGGAAGAACCAGAAGTGATATCACTACATTGAATGATACTCTGGGACTTCCCCCAATCTCTATGGTATTTGCAATACATATTGAGGGAATTCCTACGGAGTCATTCGATGCAGCAATACCAAGTGATACTACCTCTCCCCATGCCTTCACCCCTAAACATCCCTACTGGTGTGCCATGCTAGTGCAAAGTGTCCCCTACTCTCAAAGGGATATAGTTGGAAAAGGAGGCAACAAAAATTCTTTCTATGAAATTGCTCCTTTTTATAAGTTATTTGGGTATACCTGCACAACAAGGGTGTCTATTTACTAGCATAATTTGCTTTCTGTAATGCCCCTATCCTATGATTATGAAATCATGGCTGAATTATGAGAGAGACCTTTGAACAAGTGTCAGTGCAAAACAAATGCTTGGCTTTGCTGGTTCAGTAAAGATTCTTTCCTACCAAGGCTGTGTGAATTTTTTGTCTAATATCCATGGCAAGATTTAGAATCCTGTTGCCTTCACTGGATCATTTGCAGCTGGTTTACCCCATGGAGACTGAAACTCCACACTTCCTCCACTTCCCAAGTTAACAGTGACTGGATTATTCTGCCTGTAGGTTATGCCTCTCTCTCTCATTTCCCCTGCCATGAGAAACTGATCTCCTTTCTCTGTAATGGGCATAAAAGGACCACATGGCTAAAGTGGCATGAAGGTGCAGCAATGTTGGTAGCCAATGTTGAAGGCTAGAAGCTTGAAAGGTGAGTCACAAGATCATTCATGTGCTATAATTGGGAACAATTACTTTTAAATGCATTTTTATGAGTTGGGTTCTGTGTAAAATATAGAATGGCTGCTTCATGGACCTTTATAAATTGCCATAAAAACCATGCAATGATACAGCGGGCTGTCACCAAAAGGTAACCTGTGTCATGGTATGAACATGTAAGTGTCCTTACATGTGTGAGTCCCTGGGGAAAACTCTATTTGCCTTTGTATACACAGAACTTTTAAGATTTAATATACCTCCAGTGGTGGAATGCAGAAAAGAGGGCTGCACCGATGCAAAACAAGGAAGAGAAGAAAATAAGAAGGTACAATGGGGAAAGAATTTTCATTTCATTTGAAAATCCTTGCATATTACCAGGGATTTTTTTCAGCGGGAACGTGGTGGAACAGAGTTCCAGCACTTCTTAACAATGGTCACATGGCTGGTGGCCCTGCCCCCAATCTCTAGACAGAGGGGAGTTTAGATTGCCCTCCATGCCGCCGAGTGGTGTGGAGGGTAATCTAAACTCCCCTTTGTCTGGAGATTAGGGGGCAGGGACACCAGCTATGTGACCATTTTCACCGAGGGCAATTTAAACTTTAACCCCCCCCTTGTTCCAGCTGACCCAAAGTGACATCATTGTGCCATCTTGAGTTCCACCACCTCTTTTCCCCGAAAAAAAGCCCTGCATATTACCCTGATGGAGCTGCATGGAAATGTCATAGTGAAATTTCACTTAAAGTGAAATAAAATGTCTTTTTCTACTGCACTATTTCCCCCTTTCTCCCTTAATATACTGCCACGGTAGAAAATGGGAGGGAAACAAATGCTTAATGAAGTTATAAATTTAGTGTCCTAACCAAGAATACGTAATCAAAGAAAAGAAACATTAGCTTTCAAGTCTAGATCAGTTCTAAGCAGTATGGCAGTTTTAAAAAATGAGTGGTAGCTTTATACAGTTCAGTGATAAAGCATGCTAGCAATTTACTTCTGGCAGACAAAAAGTCAAATAATATTGAATTGTATATCCCTAAAGACAAATTTGAATTAAAGTCTACTAAAAAAAGTGGCCATCCCAGAGGAAGAAAAAACACCCAGAGAGAAGAGAAAGTGTGTATTTTTCCCTGAAGGGATATATGGAAGCTGAGATAAGGAGAGAGGGAGATGGTCTGAAAAGAGGCAGGGCTCCCTGGAGTGAAGGTTGGAGGAGGCTGTGGGGACCACAGGATAGCAGAGCCAACAAGATGAAGGCTGGGAAGGGAGTTGAGGGAAAAAAATTTCCTCCTGCCACTGGTGGAGGAAGGTCCACGGATGAAAAAAATTACTCCAAATGGCAGGGCCTTAGATTCCGACTCCCTGTTATACCTGGGAAGGTCTGCATTGTGAGGAATATTCTTGAGTGGAGTAGAATACTGAGCTATTGTCTTGTAAACATTAGTCATTCATCATAACATGGTTGTGAGAGAGCTTGGGGAGTTAGAGAAAGGGACCTTAACTGGAAAGTAACAACATTTCCATGGGAATCAGGTTAATGCCTTTTGCAACTGTGTTTTATCACACAAACCCCTTCTGCACAGGCCGCTTTCACTGGTTCAGTACCCATACTGCAGGTCTTTTTTTTTTTTGGTGACCATCTGCACTTGATTTGCCACCATGAGTCGTCACTCTGGCTACTATGTGGCTTTTCCACAGCTTTCCCAAGAGCACTTATAACCCCAACTTTTTTAAAAAAATCCACTTTCCAGTCTGCTGTTTCCCTGTGCACACTCTTTATCTCGTCTATTAGCATTTCACCCTATTCAGCCCCCCTGCCACCTTCTGCCAGCCCACTTCATTGTCATTGGCCACTGTTGTCTATCCAGCCACTCCCTCCCTCTCCTTTCCAACCCCCCCTTTTTTCTCTCCATTTTCCTTTACACTCATTTTTTTAAAGCTCACATAGGATCGATGCACTGATGTGTTGAGAAGGAGAAATCCAGGCAATAGATTGATCCAGCATTCCAGTGATGCAGCAATTCATTGTGTGTGCAAGAGAGAGAGAGAGAGAGAGAGAGAGAGAGAGAGGATGGGCTGGCACTGTGATGTCACCAATGATGGCATCAATGAAAAAAGCATCAGCACTCATCAGTCCTGACACATTTTGACATGGTGCAGACTGAAAAGAATGGCACCACTGACCAAACATGAGAGGTGCAAGAAGGCCCAAACAAGCCGATTCCATGTTTTTCGGCTTGACTTCTGGAATAGGCTACACTGTCTGATTTGCTGGTTTGATATTAAACATGGGGTCTCCCTGCATTGCTGACTGTACAAAGCCATAGGATGTTCTGGAATCCCAAAACAGGCTCACTGGGAGGGAGGGGGGATTTGCAGCAAAAGGGTGTTCCAAAATAAAGGCTCTTCTATAAAGGGAAAAAATGTCCATCTGCCTTCTAGGGATGAGCACTTTCCCCTCTTTTGTTTCTATTTGAATTTATTTATATTTTTGTTAATGGTTTTATAGATTCATTTGTAACATATGCACATGACATATGGCTTGTATGTGCAATGTATAGAGTATTAATGCATGCAGTATACATAATTTAAAACATTAATATAAAGATATTTATCATTCTGATTTATTAATTCACAAATAAGTAACATTGAAAAATATACACATTTTATCAGGGGAAATACTGCAGGAGAAAACAAATGACATAAAATTAAAGAATCACGGGTTCCTTTCGCACAGGGGAAAAATGAAATGATAATGAGTATGTTACAGTTTTCTCTCCTTTATACTGTTTATTAGTTTATTATACTTTTTCATTGTTCTCTAATTTTGCATTCAAGTTTTATTGCACTGTTTGTTGGAGGTATTACACTGGTCTTTAATGCATTGTTTTTCAGATTTGGAATCAACCTTGAACAAGAAAGGGGGACAATCAGTCACTCAGTCAATCAATCAGTCTATCAATACATAAATATATAAATACATAAATCTGAATGTAACAGCAAAAAAAAGAAATTTGAAACAACTCCTACTTCCAATCTATGAACAAATGGCAGAAATTACAGCTGCTGGTGGTATGTAGAATGTGATGGGAACATGTGGTTATAAAGTTTTTAAGTTTTTAATCTCTTCATGCATGGATATCATTTGCATTTTAAACAAAAGGGTTAGGAAATACGGAAGTGGACAAGTGAAGACAATAAACCATTTTGCATGCAAAATGCTCTATTGTTGGCAGTCCAGTTAAAGCACCAGGTACCGTGTGAAGTGAAAGGCATCTGCTGGAGAGCCACTGTCAATCAGAATACACACTACCAACATTGATAGACTAACTATTGTCTAGCTTAGTATGAGGCCACTTTGTTTTCTGGAAGCCAATTAGGATGCAGAGGCACCTCTGCCAGTACTATATAGATATGTCATATTGTCTGGAAAATGTATTTGGCATGACTATCACATGGAGAAATGTCCCACAAACTAGACCCGGTGGAGATGTGGCATGGCTAAGTTCCAAATTACAAGTTTAAAGAAGATTGTGGGTACTACTGATATGCTCCTCCCCAGTAGTATGTAGCTGGGGGAGTAAGCATGATTTGATTTAATTGTATTAGCATTGGTTAGCTGGATGATGAATCACTAATGCAATGGTATCCTGTAATATATTTTATCAACAGAGTTGTGGGTTCGTGGCACTCATGTGTTTCCCCATAAAGTATAGTTGGGAGTAATCTTTCAAACACAGACACACAATCAAACACCTAAACATTTTTTTTCAAAAAATTTTATTGGATGGGTTAACAAATATAAACATGATAATCATTATCATTTTCCATCCCATTACATTTTCCCCATCCTTTCCCCCCTCCCTTATCTAGTGACTCCCAACAGTTTTCCATACCCAACTTAACCTAAAGAATATATACTATAAATTCTTAAAATCTATAATAATAATATATATAATATATATCTATATAATACATACTAATCTAATCTGTTAGTTGTATTAACTATCTTAATATAATACTTATCTAAATTAAGAGTATATAAAAATATATATAAGTATATAATAAGTACATATACTAACTAAAAGAGAAAAAAAGAAATATATATATATATATATATATATATATATATATATATATATATATATATATATATATATATATATATATATATATATATATATATATATATATATATATATATAATATACTGATCCTTAGATACCTATTATCTATATTATAAATCTATTACTTCTGTTACATCACTAAAATATCGTATATACTCCCTATTACCTATACATTATATTTGTTCAACCTTATTACTTCCCATATAAATAAACACCTAAACATTTTAAATAACTACTGATTTCAATGGGAGAGTTAAACATAGGCGTTATAATCATTAAATTCTGGCTGAATTGTGCCAGAGGTTTGTACTTCACAATAACTGTGACACTAAGAGCAGCTGTGAGGGAGCTAGATAAGATCCTTAAAGATAAAGATGTCTCTCTGGGAACAAAGATCAAGAGAATCCAAACAATGGTATTCCCCATTACTATGTATGGATGTGAAAGCTGGACAGTGAAGAAAGCTGACAGGAAGAAAATTGATTCATTTGAAATGTAGTGCTGGAGGAGAGTTCTGTGGATACCATGGACAGTCAAAGAGAGAAATAAGTGGGTACTAGATCAAATCAAGCCTGAATTCTCCCTATTAGCTAAAATGACAAAACTGAGGTTATCATACTATGGTCACATTACAAGAAGACAAGATTCTTTGGAAAAGTCAATAATGCTATGAAAAATAGAAGGCGGTAGGAAAAGAGGAAGACCTAAAACAAGATGGCTTGACTCAATAAAAGAAGCGACATCCTCCAGTTTGCAAGATTGGAGCAAGTCTGTTAATGATAGGACATTTTGGAGGTCTTTCATTCATAGGATCGCCATAGGTCAGAGACAACTTGATGGCACATCACACACACAAGCAATAACAAACAACGATGGGAGAACATTCGTCTGATCAAATTGTGAGCAGCTCCAGTAAAGGCTAAAAGAGAAAAGCTCTTTATTGAGACTCAAAATTGTTGTAAATTGTATTGCGAATAGCCAGCCTACAAGATGCTCCTCAGGCATGAAGAAGCTTGACCACACTAAATTGCAATGATAAGAACTAGGACTGGCAGTCCAAGAAAAGAGGAAGTCCCAGTTTTTGGGAACTCATTTCATTTGGTTTAGGCAGAACCCCCCTCTCTTTGGAAGCTCAAGTCTCTGCTAAAGACTGACATGGTCACTCCAGCCAGGTATTTAGGGTCCCCTCCATTTTGGAGGCCCTGATCTGGATAGTTCAGATGAGCCTGATCTCATCAGATCTCACAAGCTAAGCAGTGTCAGCCCTTGTTAGGATGGGAGACCTCCAATGAAGACTAGGGTTGCAAAGGCAGGCAATGACAAACCACCTCTGTTAGTTTCTTGCCTTGAAAACCCCACCTGGGATCGCCATAAGTCAGCTATGACTTGAGGGCAGTCTCTTCCTTCCATTTTGAAGAATGATATAGTGAGGCAGACACCATTTCTATATCTGTCTACCCTATCCCAATGGCTTCCCATCATGGTGTCTGAGAGGAGGCCTCATCTCCTCTGGCAAATCCTCTGGTGAGGATATTATGACTAGACATGGGCACGAACAGCATTGCAAACAGAAAAAAACAACGAACAGCCTAATCTGCTGTTCTCGAACAAGCTGTTCATGAGGCCCCATCCTAAACGAACAGGTGGTTGTTAAAAGCCTCGTTTGTTGCCTTCCGCAGCCATTCAGCAAGCCAGACAGTCTGGCACCTGCTGCAATCATTCCCCTTGGCAATGGGAGGAATGGAGGGACTGAACTCCGTCTGAACTCCTTCTGGCTTTCCTTCTGGCTTTAACCCTTCAAAGTACTTCCAGCAGAGAGTCCCGTTTTTGCCACTGTGAAGAGAAAATGACAGCCAACAGGGAGACCCATGGATCATGCCTTTCCCGGGGTGCAATCTTTCTGAAACTTGGGGGGTCTTCAGAGGACAGTGAGGAATATGCCCCCTGCAAATTTGGTGGGTATTGGACATTGGGAAGGTCAGTTTGTGGGGTGTTTAAAGGGCCCTGCCCATGGCACGTAGCAGGAAAGGGCCCTTTAAACTATCAGCTGGCAGGCGGCAGGGAGAAATCCCCCCTGCCACCTGCCAGCTGATAGTTTAAAGGGATCTTTAAAGGGCCAGGTAAGTGGGTTTGAGGGGAGGGGGGCTAAGTGAGGGGGTTTGGGGTGGAGAGGTTCTGGCCCCCACGAACAACAAACAACGAACATGTCCGGGAACAGTTCATGCTCATCCATGTTCGTTGTTCATTGTTATGGATGGCACTGAACAACGAACAGGGTGTTTGGGTTTTTTTTTCTGTTCGTGCCCATGTCTAAGTATGACAGGGAAGGTAGGCTTCTCATTCCACCCCAGCTGACATCATTTCGTCAGCTAGGTGGCCGCCATTGAACTTTCCTAGGTTTAACCTCTCACCAGCCTTTGGGGAACTGATGAGCCTCTAGGCATCTGCAAAGTACTAGCAAATGGCTGAGCAGGAGGCCCGTAGGTGAGGACACCTTTGACACAGCTTGGCTTAACCAAAGAAAGATCTTACTGGATTGCAGTAGGATACAAAATACAGAGAGCACACAATAGATAGGAAAATATGTCACACTTAGGCTAACAGCTAATAAAAAGGAAAGGGAAAGACTCAGTCTAACTTATATTTGAGACTTACAGAAGATTTGTGGCATTCTTTCTGGGCGGGTGTCCATCTTTTGAGAGGCATAGGAACAAGCTTCCTCTACTTCTCCCTTTCTCCATTGTTGATTAGCTACACACACAAAATGCTGCTGCCCTTTCTAAACAGTCCCCTCTCCTCAAGTGGGAGGGGATTTCCCTCCCATCTAGGGAGTTAGGACCAGTCTCCATTATCAAGTTGGTCCCTCGGCATGTATTTCACAGGGCTAGGGTTTATGATAGACCAGCAGGTTACCACAACATACATTTCTCCTTCACAGGTTGTCAGTTATAACATCTCAAGCAGAAGTGACAGTTTGAGCAAATGGCTATGCCCTGAGAGTTTTATGACCTTCTTCTTCCTGAGAAGAGATCCACTCTCTTTTAAATGCTGTTTTAATGTCTTAATTGTTTTAATGCTGAACTGTTTTTAATGTTTTGATGTTTGCCACTTTGAGGACCCTATTTAGTTGAATAGGTGGCACAGAGATGTTTTAAATATATAAATAAAATAAAGAATGTGAAAGTAGAGATCTTGCTTTAGTTATTGCTCCATTCCAGGTTGTGCATTGCCACACCTTCCAAATGTTCATCTAGTAATGATGTTTTAAGGTGCCCACCACAAAATATAAAGTGCAACAAAGTGCAGCAAATGTATTTGCTAACACTGGTGTCATAGAGGTACAGTCACCTGGGAGCCAAACTTAATTACAGCTCAGTGTTGAATGTAGACAAACCTAGGTTTTCCTGTTTCCATTAGCTATTAGATTTACAAAGCAAGAAAGAAAACTCTCAGAGACAGTCATAGACACACTAACTGTTGCATGAGAGAACAAAATATAAATTTGCTCCAAAAAAGCATATTTTTATGGCATAAGCAATATGCTGCCATGTCACCTAGGGATACAGAAATCATTCTGAACTTTGGTACAGAGCCTAAATATCTATAAGAGATATATTTATTATTATTGGGTCAGGGAAAGCTGTATAGATGCATATACCAAAGCTATTGTGCAACACCACAACTCATGTGGAATGAAATACTATAAAGTTATGAGGGGAATTAGATCAGAATATAAGACATGCAGAAATGGAGAGGATAAAAATCTTGATTTTATAATTTCATTTCACCAGGACTTCCTAAGCCTTTGCAGTTTATTCAAGACTCCTGACCATTGACAGGCAAAATATAATGCACTATGTCTCCAATCCCCTTTTTTGAAATGTTATAATGTAACTTTCACAAAGGCAGTGGCTAATGGGTTTCTTTTATCAAGTGACATTTTGTCTAAAGCATTTACATCTTTTCCCTGTTTTTGTTTGAATGGCCATGCTTCAGAAAGTAAACATTTTCCCATAATGACTTTGAAACTAGTTGAGATATAGCCTGAATTTGTAATTTGTTAGAGTAAGAAAATCTCTTATGGACCTGGATGTTCAGATTTGAGCAAAACTGAGCCTCATATGAAAATAAATCAAGATCATTGTGGTGTGTGAAACTGAATATTTTGTCATGTGCATGTGGAAGTAAAAATCCCAGATTATACTACAGATGGGATAATAAAGGTTGCTTCAGGTATCAAGAATTCTCTGTGTTACTTTCATTGATTTGTATATTTTCTTCCACCAGCCCAATGTGTTATTTTCCCTGCATTTTTTCCTCCCATGTCACTCGGCAGTTTTTGATTGAAAAGAAATGACAGTGCCGTAGCAATTACTATTGTTTTGAAAAAAGCCATCAAAATCTTTCTGGTAGTACAACAGCACTGAAATGTTCAGATTCTCCAATTAGTTGTTTATGGATATGGTTGTCCCTTCCCTTCCCTCCCCAAACCTCACCTTCCCCTGGCTCCACTTCCAAATGTCCAGAATTTTTCCAACCCATAGTTGGCAACCCTACCCAGCCAAACAATATAAATGTTGGAATTGTGTCTGTGTTTCTGCAGACTTTGTCATCTGTGGTGGATTTGTTCAGTAATCAGTGGCTGATTCCGCACATGTTATATAATGCACTTTCAATGCACTTTATCAATCGTTTGAGGTGGATTTTTTGTTCCGCACATGACAAAATCCATTCCAAATGATTTATAAAGAGGATTGGAAGTGCATTATCCAACATGTGTGGAATCAGCCAAGGTGTTTTGGTTAAAATAGAACTAATGAACAAAGTATCTTTTACTCTAAGGCCATACTGCTTGATAAAATAGGAGATATAGTTTTTGAGGAAAAAATATCACCCCCACCCCGCCCCCATTAACTGAGAAGTAACTCCATGCTGCTATGATGAAGCAACACTCAAAAGCATTCAAAATCAAGTAAGGTTCAAAAACAAGGGGCTTTTTTGTGACGTTTATGGCTCAGAGTTTTTATTACACACGCTCTTAGTATATATATTCCATAATGCTTTCCACCCATGTATTTATGATCTGAGCTGGGATATTTATTGTTAAATTTTCAAAGGCAAGCAGATTTTAATACTTTTTCTTTCATCAGGCCTTGACAACTGTAAAACATTCTATTACATCATGTCTGTCTTAAGAGATAATATATTATATTCAGTTTTTATACAACTGTATACACATTTCTTCTGTATACACATACACATACAGACTTCTAAAACAATGAACTGACAAACTCCTAAAACAATATTAATGTGGCAATGAGCTGCTCACCAGTGCAGCTCCTAGGAGTCCAAAGGGCCCAAGTAGTGTTGCTGTGCCTCTTGCAGCCTGGCTGGAAATAAATATTGCTGGGCTGGGTGAGGTATTGGGATGCTGCCAGGATAGTGGGAGACTGCAAGACTGGAGCAGCTGGGGAACACAGAGGCACCAGAGAAGCAGAGGAGAGACTGCAGCAGGAGGCATGCCTGAAGGACTGAGCGAAGGCCAAGGCCCCAGGCAGGATCTGGGAGAAGCAAGCAAGCCTGAGAGGACTGGATGCCCTTGGCAACTAAGGTGGCATAGCTGGCCAAGCTCCAGTAATGGGGACCCATGAGAGCCAAGCCAGGTGGGAACCAGTGATGCCCTCCTTTTCACCCACCGCAGGGACTCAGCCAAGAGACAGGGAGTTCCCTGAGGAGAAACTCCAGCCTTCCAGCACGTATTCACAGGTGGAGATGTTATGGGAGAAGTCAGAGAGGGAAAGCACCATGGAGGAAGACTAGAAATTAGCTCTATGGATTGCCAGTAGTCTTAGCAGAGGCACCCTTACTCCAAGGCATTGGGGAATCATCACAATTAAATTGTGAATACATAAAATTTGGTATTTGGTAAAATTATTTAGATTAACAAAATTAGTTCACTTGAGAAACAAAGGGAACTTCCTTTTTCAAAAGTTGGTAGCCTTTTCTGGGATGTTGGCATTAGACACTCGGGCTGCTTCTACACCAAGGATTTCCTGAATTTCAGCCACCCAACTGGGTTTTTTTTCATGTTCCCATATGACATTATTGGATATTTGTGCACAGACCATTGACAACCTGTTCTTTCCACACATTGAAAAAATCTACTTTATTTTAAACCTTTAAAACAGCATTTCCTGGGCAAGACACTATCTACACAAGCAGTTTCTTATGTAGGAAACAACACAATTGCAGGACTTTGGTGAAGAACTAATCAATTATTCATCAGTTATTCTTTTCATTTGTCAATGAGTGCAAGGGACCAGCTCCTAGCGACAATTAGCATAATAGAAGAGAATTGCTAGCTTTTTAGATAGAGGGGAGGAGATTGTTGGAGGCCAGAAATATGGTGTTTTTGCAAAATTTGATAAAAGTATTGCATTATTCCTATCCAGCATTACTCATGCTCATTGCTCATTACTCAGGCTCATTACTCAGGCTCCACAGTAGCTTTGCTCATCTGAACAGGGTCTCCTGCAGGTGCCAGGCTGCACACAGGTGAAATCAGCAGCAGCCCGTACAAGGGCTTTCTCAGTGGTGGCCCCTATCCTGTGGAATGACCTGCCTGAAGAGGTTAGAAGAGCCCCCACTCTCCTGGCTTTCTGCAAAAGATGCAAAACTGAACTATTCAAAAACTATTTTATCCAAATGAGAGGGCTGTATTGTAGGGATGGGGTCTCAGATGCTTCACTAATGAGTTAGGGACCATAGACTTCATCACTATATTGCCTTACATATTATCTGCTGCTTTAAATATGTACTCCTATGTACCACCACTGCTCCGTGTTGTCTAATGTTAGTCCTAGAATTGATTATGTTCTGTTTCAGACTTTTTTCTGCTCTGTATTGGATTCTTGCTAATACTATGTCTTTTAAATTTGTGTCTATTTACCCTATGGCATTGTTTATGGAAATGTCCTTGATACTATATTGAAATGTATCTGATATTTATTGTACTAATCTCATACTGTGTAATCCATCTTGAGTCTCAGTGAGAAAGGTGGACTATAAACAAACAAACAAATAAATAAGGGGGGGGGGAGAATCAGCCACAGCTCAGCCTGCCTTTTAAGAAGGTGGAGGGAGTCATTGTAGATGTCTACAAATACATGGAGTTATTGTGCCATTTCTATGCAACATTGTGTTATGAAGATGCTTATTAAATTAAAATGGAGTGGGCAGGGAATCCTGAGTTTTACATGAGAACACAGCAGGGATAGGGCTCCAATGCACATCAGATGAGAAAGAGAAAGCATCACTAAAAATGGGTTATTCTGGGCTGTCTGGAATCTCTATTGCAAGGGTAATTTCACATAGAATCTCATCAGCAACCAGACCACCACTAAAAATCACCCTGCTGTAGAAGCTGCCTTGGATTGGATATTGACTTCTACAACTTTGATGTAATCTGTCTTCTAGTTCTTTAATCCTAGCCTCACAGCTTTACTTGGAATGCTTTAGTTGGAATAATTGATGTAAGACTCAAACGTCAAATAGCTTCATTTTACCAGGAATCTCTGCTGTTAGACTGAAATATGGGTATCATTCAAATGTCATCATATTTTGTAATTGGCTTACTAATTGACTGAATTGATCTATCATACTAGTCTGCCTTGAGTGCCAGTGAGAAAGGTGGTGTCAGGGGCTGGGCCTGCCCAAGCTGATAGTCCAAGCACCAATACAAGCCAAAGGGCTTTCCAAGAGTCAAAAGCCAGGTCCAGTCTGTAGTCAGAGCACAAGGTAAACACCAAGGGTGTGTCTGAAATCCAAAAGCCAAATCCAGTCCAATCCAGAGGTCAGAGCAAGTGAGTAACCAGTCAAGATTCAGGCAAGAACATGATACAACATTTCAGGGAGCGGTTGCAGGTAATTGACACGTTGCTTCTATGCCTGGCAGTCGCTCCAGACTGGCTTTTATAGCCAGGCATGGTTTTCAGCCAGCTGCTGGAGCTCCATCCTGATGCTACTCATTGTCACTCTCCAGCATCTGGCATCGGCTCAGGAGACGAGCACTGCACCGTCTCTCCTGCAGTTCCAGTCTCTGGCGTTGTCTGTGACATTCTTTGGGAGTGGACGAACCTGGGGGGGTGGAGGCCCCTGGCTGTGCTGCACCTGTGGGCTGAGCTTCCCTTGTGCTGCACCTGTAGGCTGAGCTTCCCTTGTGGTATTGGGGCCAGAGGGTGCTGGTGTCTCAGCTGTTGCTCCTGATTGCCAGCTTCTGCTGAGTCAGGACTATGGCTGGTTACACAGAATTCCTCTCCTCCTGAGGAGATCTCACCCTCAGACTGGGCCATGACAGGTGGTCTATAAATGAAAATAAATATATGTTTCATATGATAAATAGTTTTATATCTATTGATCAATTGATTGATATAAATTGTGTGTGTGTATATATATGTAGTGTATATACACACACACACATATATACATGTGTGCATACATACACATACACATATATGTGTGTGTGCATGTATACACACACATATATATGCATGTGCATGTACACAAACAATTTTATCAATCAATTGATCAATAGATATAAAACTATTTAACATATGAAACATATATTTATTTATTTTCATTTATCGTAGAATATATTTGGAAAGCGATGATGTCACTTGTCAGAAGTGTAAGCTGCAAGGCAACTGAGAAAAAGGAGGGGAGGAGGAGCTTCCTTCACAGAACTACTCAAAGGGGAAGGGAAAGAAAGCGTGCCACACAATCAGGGGATAACTGAATTCTCTAAGGAAACTGTATAATTTTAATAATTCAACAAGTGAGTTATACCCTATGTAGTAAATAGAAGTACTAAGTCCAAACAAAGTGAGAGAGTACAGTCCCAGAGATTATATAATCAAAGTTCAGACGGCTGTATGTTGACCACGATGTCGCACAGTCATGAGGGGAAGCACCCGTAGGAGCGGCAACAAGCAGTACCAGTCCAATCCCAATTTGCTCGTTTCAGAGGTACTCTTTCGTCAGGCCCACATTAATTTACACTTCCAACATCTGATACAAAATACAGCACCGTCGGGGTGGCTTTTCACAAACAGCAAGGTCATTCAGCATCATGAAAATCAGGAGAAATTGCACAAAAAAGAGCAGGAACTAAAGAAAAAACCTGGGAAAAAATCAATAAGACAAGAAATTAAAATACTGCAGGAGCAAATAAGAGCCATTAGCAACAAGGAATTAGAATGGAATTTAAAGGTATTAGAACAGAAGTCATTTGAAGGAGCAAATAAACCAGGAAAGTACCTAGCCTGGCAACTGAAGAAGGATAATGGAGGAAGGAAAGGAATGGAAAGATCATCAAACAATTAAGCGTGCCTTCTACAAATATTATGCAAAATTATTCCAGAGGAAGGCAGTAAATTTGGAAGAAACAGACCGATATGTGCAAAAAACATATTTACCAAAGATAACAGAAGAAATGAAGCAGAGACTGAATGCTCCAGTAACAGAGGAAGAAATCGTACAAGCAATAGAAGCAGCAAAGATTGGAAAAGCACCAGGACCGGATGGGATCACTGCTAAATTTTACAAAGTAATGAAGGAAGACCTTGTACTGATATTAAAAAGTATAATGAATGACACACTTCAAGGAAAAGGACTTCCAGATACATGGAAAGAAGCGAGTATTGCTTTGATCCCAAAAGAATTACAAGATTTGACAGATGTGAAAAATTACAGACCAATTTCACTTATAAACAATGACTATAAAATAATGGCAAGAATATTAGCAGAAAGGCTTAAAATATGGCTAATGGACTTTATAGGAGAAGACCAGGCTGGATTCCTACCAAACAGACAACTAAAGGACAACTTGAGAGTGGTTATAAATGCCATGGAATATTTTGAAAAGCGACCAGACAAAGAAGTTGGCTTTTTCTTTGCAGATGCAGAGAAGGCCTTTGACAACTTGAACTGGGATTTTATATTTGCAGCAATGGAAAAGATGGACCTAGGTAAAGAATTTATAGAAGCAGTAAAAACAATATATAAGGAACGAAGAGTGACAATCTGTGTCAATGACGACCTGACAGAGAAGTTTGAAATAAGAAAAGGTACAAGACAAGGATATCCACTATCACCGTTGTTATTTTTGATGGTCTTAGAAGTATTACTAAGGCAGATCAGAGAAGATGATGACATAAGAGGAATAAAAATAAAGGGATCTTCCTATAAAGTTAAGAGTGTTTGCAGATGATGTGATGTTTATAGTAGAAGATCCACTACAAACTCTGCCAAGACTACTGGAAAAAATTAAGGAATTTGGAGATTTGGCAGGCTTCTATATAAATAAAAAGAAGTCAAAAGTAATAACTAAGAACATGACCAAGAAGAAACAACAGAAACTATGTGAAAAAATAAACTGTGAAGTGGTGCACAAGACTAAATATTTGGGAATAGAGCTGACAGCTAAAAATATTGATTTATTTAAGAATAACTATGAAAAGCTCTGGACACAAATTGAAAGAGATATGATAAAATGGAATAAACTAAACTTGTCGTGGTTAGGTCGGATTGCCACAGTAAAAATGAACGTGTTGCCTAGAATGATGTTCCTAATGCAAACAATACCAATTGTAAAAGATAGAAAACAATTTGAAAAATGACAGAAGAAGATATTGGAATTTGTGTGGGCAGGAAAGAAACCAAGAGTAAAGATGAAAGTTCTTTGTGATGCTAAGGAAAGAGGTGGAATGCAGTTACCTGACCTTCGACTTTACCATGAAGCGATACGTTTAGTCTGGCTAAAAGAATGGGTGTCTTTAACCAATCACAAACTACTAACTTTGGAAGGTTATAATAAACTATTTGGATGGCATGCATATATGTGGTACGATAAGTATAAAATGGACGCAATGTTTCAGCACCACTATTTGAGAAAAAAATTATTGTTGACTTGGCTAAAGTACAAAAAATTTATAGACCAGAAGAAACCACTTTGGATTGTACCAGCTGAGGTGATCAACCCAAACTTAGAATATAAAGGAAAAGAATGGCTTACTCTCAAAGACTTAACAGAAATAACAGATAATGAGTTGAACCTTAAACCAAATGAGGAGTTGCCATTCAAATATGTTTGGTTGCAATATAGACAAATCAAAGACTTATTTGATTCAGAACAAAGAAAAACAGGCTTTAGAACCAAGAATTCAGAGCTAGAAGAATTACTGATGGGAGATAATAGTAAAATAATTTCTAAAATGTACAAATTGTTATTGAAGTGGTTCACAGAAGATGAGACAGTCAAGGTGCAAATGGTAAAGTGGGCTATAAATTGTAATAATGAAATAACGATGGAAGCATGGGAACAATTATGGAAAAATACTTGAAAAATATCAACATGTACCAGTATTAGAGAGAATGGCTATAAAATCTTATATAGATGGTATTTAACACCGAAAAAATTAGCCATAGCCAACAAACAGCTATCTAATAAGTGTTGGAAATGTAAGGAGCATGAAGGTTCTCTATTTCATATGTGGTGGACTTGTTGTAAGGCTAGAGACTTTTGGACCAAAACATGTACTGAGATGTCTTTGATACTTCGTTATAATGTTGCAAAAAATCCAGAAATGTTGTTATTATCATTGCATTTGGAAGATGTTAATAGAAATGATAAGATATTGATATATGATATCAGCAGCTAGAATAATATATGCTCAGTATTGGAAGAGAGAAGAAATACCTGAAATTGAAGAATGGACAAGGAAATTGTTGTACATGGCTGAAATGGATAAACTAACAAGATATTTGAAGGAGCAAGATCCAGAAGTATTCTTGGAAGATTGGAAAAAGTTGAAAAAATATATGGAAAAGAAATGGGATGTTAAGGGACAATTATGGTCTTTCGAGGAGTTCTAAAGAAATTAAGTAAAATAAGATATAATTAAGATCTTTACTAATAATAAGAAAAGAACAACTTTAGCATAGAAATAAGGTATCATTAATAATGGGGGGTTGGAGTGCTGTTGGAAGTCATTATCGAAAAGGGGGAGGGGGGAAATATACACAGGGGAATTGAAATAGAATGTATTTGTATTTGAAATTGATTATATATTGATCCATCCAATAAAAATCTATTATATAAAAAAAACATGAATTAAAGAGGACTATGAAGCTCTTGGAAGGCAGTTGAAGACAATGGGGACACAGGTGGTATTCTCTTCTATCCTTCCTGTCAAAGGAAGAGGAATGCAAAGGGAGCAGACCATACTCGAGGTGAATCGTTGGCTGAGGTGGTGGTGCTGGCAGTTGCACTTTGGGTTCTGGGACCATGGGATAAGTTTCCTTAGAGAAGGCCTTCTAGCACATGATGGGCTTCACCTCTCAAGGTCAGGGAAGAAAATGTTTGGAAAGAACCTGGAGAGCTTCATTAGGAGAGCTTTAAACTGATGCCGCAAGGGGAAGGGAACGATCAACAAGGGGATTTCAATGAAGAAGTGATAACAGCGGGGGCCCACCTGAGTAGGACAGATCAAACTAAGGTACAAGACAACAAGTGCCTATATACCAATGCCCAAAGTATGGGTAATAAGAAGGACAAGCTTGAGCTTCTCTTGCAAACAAAGGGCTACGATGTAGTAGGAATTACTGAGACTTGGTGGAATGATTCCCATGACTGGAATGTGGTAGTGGATGGGTACAAGTTGTTCAAGAAAAACTGGAAGGGTAGAAGAGGAGGAGGAGTAGCATTGTATGTGAGGAGAGGGCTTGATTGTTAGCAAGTTCTGGAGAATGTGGTTGACAGCCCGGTGGAAAGTATATGGGTGGAAATAAGGGGAGGAAGGACAAAGGGTATTGTTGCTGAAGTCTTCAACTTCCCTGATGTGTGCTGAGATACAAGCTCAGCAAAGTGACAAGACTCATGCAACTTCCTGAACTGCCTGGCCGATAACTTCCTTTTTCAAAAGGTGGAGGAAGCTACAAGGGGCTCGACCATACTAGACTTAATATTAACCAACAGGGAAGAATTGGTAGATGGGGTGAATGTGGTGGGGACCTTAAGGGGAAGTGACCATATCCTACTTGAATTTTAGTTGCTGTGGGGGGCCAAGGAAGTTTGTAGCCAGACTAATAGGTTAGATTTTCATAGGGCCAACTTCAAAGAACTCAGGCTTGATGAGAGTTATTCCACAAGGGAGTAAAATCAAAAAGAGTCCAGTAGCACCTTTAAGACTAACCAATTTTATTGTAGCATAAGCTTTCGAGAATCAAGTTCTCTTCGTCAGATGCCTGATACAGATACTGGCCAAATACAGAAGAGCAGGAGAGAGAAGAGAGGCGGCAATTAGGGGGGGAGGAGGAGGGAGCAATCAAAACATTCCTTTGCTAGTATATGTAAACATCTCCTTTTGGTGTGTGTATCAGTTGGCTTCAAAGGAGTTTGCCCTGTTAGTTTGTAGCAGCCAAACAGCTAGACCATCCAATTCCAATGTAGTATGGGCCTTCGACAACCACAGCACTGCATCCACAAGGGAGTGTGCTGGAAGGGAAAGGAGCTAGTGGAAGGTGAGTTCTTCTCAAACATAAGCTTTTGCGAGTTCAAGCCCTCACTATTCCAGGAAGATGCAAACATGGTAAGGGCTCCAAGAAACTGATGTGGATGAAAAGAGAGCTCCAGAATAAGCTAAGGGAGAAAAAGGAAATGTTCAGGAAATGGAGAGGACAGACCTCTACAGAGGAATATATGAGGGTTACTAGGTACTACACATCAGCCATCAGATAAGCCAAAGCTCAGTATGAGCTTGGTCTGGCAAGGGGGGCTCGCTACAATAAGAAAAGCTTCTACAGATATGTGAGAAGCAAATGCAGGGTAAGAGAGGCAATTGGACCGCTGTTGGGAGTGGAAGGAGAAACTCTGATGGAGGACAGAGAAAAAGCAGACAGGCTTAATGACTTTTTTGCCCCTGTTTTCTCCCTGAAGAACTTGAGCCTATCTAGTGGTGGTAGACATGACAGTACACCTGGCGGGGGCTAATTGACATTGACAGAGAGGTTGTGGAGAGGCATCTGGCAGCACTGGATGAATATGAATCCCTTGGGCCGGATGGGGTGCACCCAAGAGTGCTGAAAGAACTTTCTAGAGAACTTGCAGAGCCTCTGTCCAATATATTTAAGGCCTCCTGGAGGACTGGGGATGTGCCACAAGATTGGAGAAGAGCGAATGTTATCCCAGTCTTTAAGAAAGGGAAGAAGGGTGACCCAAGAAACGACAGGACAGTCAGTCTGATGTCTGTTGCTGGGAAAATATTAGAGCAGATTTTAAAGGGATCGATCTGTGAGCATTTGAAGGATTGCTTAGTGATCTGGGGACGTCAACATGGTTTTGTCTCCAACAGATCTTGTCAGACCAACATGATTTCTTTCTTTGATCGAGTGATGAGTTTACTGGATTGTGGGAACTCTGTCGACATGATGTACCTGGATTTCAGTAAAGCTTTTGATAAGGTTCCCCGTGACATACTAATGGGTAAACTGAAAAAACTGTGGACTGGACTATAGGACAGTTAGGTGGATAGGACCTGGTTAGAGGACCGCACCCAAAGAGTGGTGGTCAATGGCATTTCATCAGATTGGAGGGAGGTCGTAGTCCCTCTCTATACTGCCTTGGTCAGGCCACACCTGGAGTACTGTGTGCAGTTCTGGACACCTCAATACAAAAAGGATGTAGACAAAATTGTGAGGGAGCAGAGGAGAGCGACGAGAATGATCAGGGGTCTGGAGACTGAGCCCTACGAGGAAAGGCTGAGGGCCTTGGGAATGTTTAGTTTGGTGAAGAGGAGATTAAGGGGGGACATGATTGCTCTCTTTAAATATCTGAAAGGCTGTCATTTGGAGGAGAGCAAGGAGCTGTTCCAGTCTGCAGCAGAGGATAGGATTCGAAGCAATGGGCTTAAATTACATGCAGAATATGGCCCTCCCAACCAGCAGCTTCCACTGATAAGGCTGGGGGCCACTCTTTGCCTCCCCGGAAGGAGGAGGAGACAGAGCATTTCCATGGTATCTGGGTCTCAGGCTGGGAGGGTGGAGAAAGGAGCCTTATGAGGTAACTCCGCTCAGCTGGCTGGCAGTTGCTCTGCGTGCTCGACCTGAGCAGAGCTCATTTCAAGCTCTCTCAGCCAAGCTCCTCTGAGGTTTTTTTTCCAAAGAGATCTGCAGGGATAGCTGCCTGGGAGAAGCTGTGATATTCTCCTGCTTGCTACCTTCAAACTCCAGGAGGAGAGCCAGGGCCCAGCTCCAGGCTCATTGGTTTGGCAGAGACTTTTATTACTTACATTTGGGACTGTTGTCTATCAGTCAGGAGGGCTGAAGCAGGGTGAGGCCCAGCCCCTGTAGGCCTCTGGCCTACTAGGCTCCTCTCCCCTCTCTTCCTCATTTTACTTTATTGGGAGAGAGTACTTCCAGCAGCATCAGCCATAGGCTTTGCTGTAGGCCACATGGATGAGTTGCAGCTATCTGAGGGGTGGATTAATTCATTATTACTACTGGCCTAGCAGGGTGGATGCTGGTAGCCCCCTCCCCTCATCTAGGCTTTTCCCTCCCCATCCGTTACACTTACTTGGGAGGGAGTATTACCAGCAGCAATAGCTCAGCCTAAGGCCTTCAGGCAGAAGGGGCCATTTTGTGGGAGGGCTTGGCAGTTTATTCAGTTGGGTATGGCCATTTTGAGAGTGGCACCCAGTGGCCTGCTTAGCCTCCTGGCTGTAGCGGCCATGTTGTGAAGGCATCTACAATATGCACAGCTCTGGGGGTGGCCATTTTGAGGGTGGCATTTATGTGGCTTAATTTGCCTTCTGCTTACTGGCAGTAGTGGCCATTTTAGTAGGGGGTTTTTTACAGCTTATCCTGTGCTGGGAGTGACCATTTTGAGTGTATCTCACGGTGGCCTGCGTAGCCTCCTTGCACTGGCAGCCATTTTATAGAGGCCTCTGCAGCCTTACGCAGTGTTTGGGCTGCCGTTTTGGGGGTGTTGTGTTCCTATTGGGCTTTGAAGCTCTAAAGCAGTCATTTTACAGTACATTACATTACTTTACTGTACGTTACCATCATGCCACCCAGAAAGGGTAGTAGCCCTGCTAAGGGCAAGCAGCCAGCTAAAAGCGGCCCTGTAGACTCTTCCTTTCAGGATGATGAAGTGGCCAAGTGGAGGAGGGAAATACTGCTATCAGTGTCTCTCAGTCAGGAGGGCTGAAGCAGGGCTAGGCCCAGCCCCTGCAGGCCTCCAGTCTATCTAGGCTCCCTCATTGTTTTCAGTATTTGGAGAGAGTACTTACAGCAGCAGCAGCAGTGAAAGCTTGGCTGAGGCTCGGGTGAGGGGGCTTGCAGTCATCTGAAAGGTGGTTTGCTGCACATATTTTTTCTACTGGCTTAGCAAGGATCTACAGCCCCAGGGTGGTGGCTGGTTAAACCCTTCCCCCTTTTCACTGCTCAATTTGCAGCCTTTGTGGGCCTAAAGAGTTGGTTTTTTTAGGTTTTGTCACTCAGGCCACCTAACGGCATGCTGTGTTATTGCATCTGCTGAAATCGGCAAAACTGTCACGCGGGGCACCGAAGTCTAAGATATGATCTGATCTTTCTACCAGATTAGCACAATTGATGGCCAGTAGCGGATCTGGCCTTGACTGCTAGTCATGTCGAGGTGACAGTGGACCTGACTGACAAGGTAGGTAAGTCCACTGGCCTCTAGTGCCTGGCTGTGGGGGCTCCAAGGGGTCAGGCGACAGTCTCTCAAATCCCATGTTTAGGTTCCTGGGTTGTATCGCCTTGGGTCTTGCCTTTGGGTTTCACAGTTTGGCCACTGGGTTGTTACTTCACTCAGTCCTAAAGGGACAGTTATAAAGGGAGCAGCGTGTTGGGGGCTAACTTTCGTCTTCAGGAAGCGGAGGAGAAGGATGAGGTGGACCTGAGGAGGGGACAAGTAAATGAGACTTAAGAAAGTTTACTGCACCTGGGCCAGTCAGCTGCTAGCCGACCTTTCTTTATGGGAGCTCCAGCAGCTGGTGGGGCACCGAGCCTTATCTTCAGGATGTTGGCACCTAGAAGTGGAGTTTCCTTGGTGTTTCTGCTGCTTTGGGGCCCAATAGCTTCTGGGTTTAGTTTAGGGGCACTGGTGGGCTGAGCAGTGGAGTTTTCGCTGCCTTGGGGTGCAATGGCTTCTGAGTTTAATGCAGGGGCACTTGTGGGCTGAGCAGTGGCCCATTGACTAGTCTGTACGGGATTCTTACTATAAACCCTATATGATTGGAATTTTCCAATCCTCATGGCAGTTGGATTGTGGGGGAGGGAACTAGATAACCCCTCAGCCCACTTCATGTGGACAATTAGGCAGTGGTGCCCACACCTAACCCTCTTTCAACCAAGTGGCATAGGATTTTGAGGAGGGTTCTGGAGACTGGTCCTGGCGTTAATGTTTTAAGGCAGCACCCGGTCTTGCCTGCAGATGGAATGGTGGAGCTTGTCCCTCAGATTTCCTCTGAGCTATGCTTCCAGGGAAGGCTATTGATTCTTGGCAACCGGGTGTAGCCAGCCGTCTCTAGGCTGGGGTACCAGTTGGTCTGTAGGAGTTATGGATGAGCTAGTGGATCTCTCCCAGTTATGGGGGGGGTGGAGTGTTAGGGGGCTTGCCTCATATCCAGTGGCAGCTATCAGGAAGCTTAGGTACATTTAGGTTCACCAGTAAACCTCCCCATTATATGTAAGCCTGGGCAGTTTCCGGGGTTGCACAACATTAATGGTAGGCATGAGAGTTAGATCCGGAGCGTTAGCGCAATAATGACCCAAGCCCTTATGAAGGGTCTGGTTCACTCTGCATTAGCCATGGGGAAACTGATGGCTGAGCTGCTACTTCTGTTTGATGGGATGTGGGGTTCTTTGCCTCACTACTGGTCATTCACCTGGGGGTAATGAGCTGGGCTTCCCATGGGCACAGCCCTTCCGTTACAGGCCCCACAGATGTGCACGCATAGGCAAGGTGGCCCAGTGTGCTTAAGGGGAGGAGCAGTCCTCTGCCTCATGCACTTGGGCAATAATAACCTTGGCTGCAGGGCATGGCTGTTCCAGTATAGGCTCACGCAGATTTGCACACATAAGCATGGTGCTTGTGAGCTGGAAGGGAGGAGTGGCCTCCGTTTCATGTTCAGGTTATTCACTTGGGTGGTATGACCTTGTCTTACAGGGCATGGCCCTTTATTACAGGCTCACACAGGCTTGCAGTGCCCAGGCAAGTAGTGGCCTGATGGTTGGAGGGGAGGTGTGGACCTCTGCCTCACATCCTGGTCATTCACCATGTGGTGTTGACCTTGTCTCACAGGAAATGGCCCTTTCATTACAGGCTCACACAAGCTTGCAGCGCCCAGGCAAGTAGTGGCCTGATGGTTTGAGGGGAGGTGTGGACCTCCGCCTCACGTCCTGGTCATTCACTGTGTGGTGTTGACCTTCTCTCACAGGGCATGGCCCTTTCCTTACAGGCTCACACAGGATTGCAGCACCCAGGCAAGTAGTGGCCTGATGGTTTGAGGGGAGGTGCGGACCTCCACCTCACATACTGGTCATTCGCCGCATGGTGTTGACCTTGTCTCTCAGGGCATGGCCCTTTCATTACAGGCTCACACAGGCTTGCAGCACCCAGGCAAGTAATGGCTTGATGGTAGGTGCAGACCCCCGCCTCACATCCTGGTCATTCGCCGCATGGTGTTGACCTTGTCTCTCAGGGCATGGCCCTTTCATTACAGGCTCACACAGGCTTGCAGCACCCAGGCAAGTAGTGGCTTGATGGTAGGTGCAGACCCCCGCCTCACATCCTGGTCATTCGCCGCATGGTGTTGACCTTGTCTCTCAGGGTATGGCCCTTTCGGGGACTTCCGGTTTGGGATTCATGGAGGTCTAACGCAGCTCCACTTGCGGAGCTGACCGGACTGCCGTTTTAACCGGCCGGTGGGGTGAAAATAGCCCGCGGCCGACTGCTCTCAGGCGGGGAGCAGGCAAAGAATGCTCAAGACCCTAGGGTGAGTTAGATCTCGGACGAGGGGGGGCTCTACACAACGGGTCCCCTCCCGATCCTTGAGGTCCCACCTTGCGACGGGTCGGCTATAATCTCTGCGGCAGTTTTGGGGCCAATTCGGCTGGCACAAGACCTACATACCCAAGCTTCGATTGGGGGAAGAAGTTGAGAGGAGAACTTAAAATCGAAACAGCGATTACAACCCGAGAAAAGTGAAGAGAAGGTAAAAATCATTATCTTCTGATACGGGACAGATTGATAAAAACAGAGAGGAAAAAAAGTAGATTTTTAAACTGCAACAGACTAGCGAAAAGGAGGGGAAGACTCGGCAGGAATTGTATTTGAAAAGAGACTAAGTTTAAAGAAGTTATTAAAGAAATCGGACTATTGTTTTGAATACCTGTGGCTTTGGAGCTGTGAGAAAAAGACACCATCGCGAGATCTGCTGTGGGAAGACGGGAGACAGGAAGTGCGTAATAACAATAGAGCGGCTGGAGAGAAGCGGCCCTTGCTGGAGGGCAGGAAGTAGGGAATCGCCATTTTTGAAAGGGGAAGGGTCGCGGCTTCAGCGGAAAAGGAAGTAGGCCATCTTGGATTACAAAATCATAGAGAAACCATAGAGAAAAGACGCCCGACATTTTGGACTCTTTAAAATTTAATTTTTGCAAGAAGACCGGGACATTTAAAACAGAAAAACGTTAAATTTTACGCCACGGAGTTAAGGAAGAGAGCGGATTCGTGGGAGCGAGCTAAAGCAAGCCCCACGATGTCAAAAAAAGAGTGGCAATCAGCAATAGAAAACCTGGATAAAAACCTGGACAAAAAACTTTTAGATATGATTAAAGAACTTAAGGACACGAAATTGGAGCTGATAAAAGAGGTTAAAGAGGTTACACAGACAGTAAAATCGGAGCTGTCAGAAGTGAAAAAAGGTATGGAAACAATACGAAGTGAATTACAAGGAACGCAGCAGAGAGTTAAAACAGTAGAAGACGCGATGGAGAATTTAGCAGACACGCAACAAACAGAGATGAGATTGGTGAAGGGGAGAATGTCAGTTGCAGAAACTAAACATATGGAGAAGCAACTACGTTTTCGTGGCTTGCCAGAAGTGGAAGGAAAGTCAGCGCAAGAACAGATGACTGAGGTGTTGGCTGAATACCTGGGGAAGGAGGAGGAGGAAGTTGTGGCTATCCTAGATGTGGCATACCGTGTGAATTCGAGAATAGCAACCCAAAGGAAACTACCAAGAGATGTGATTGTGCAGTTTACAACACGAAATATGAAAGAGAGGATTGTGACAAAACAGTTTCAAGATCCATTGGAGATTGATGGCAAGACGATCATTATAATGAAGGAACTGCCCAGATCAGTGTTATTGGACCGGAAAAAATATAAAGTGCTAATTCAGATTTTGAAGGACATGAAAATCAGGTACAGATGGGAGTTACCGGAAGGAGTGTCCTTTGAGTTTGGAGGGGCCAAAAAACGCATCAGATCTGAGCGAGAGATGGAGCGATTTATTAAGGACAATGAAAAAGACTTACCAACAAGATCATGAATATGGAGTGTAAAGTATTATCTTGGAATGTAAATGGACTAAACTCACCGAATAAGAGGAAAAATATTTTTCACTGGCTACTAAAACAAAAATGTGATATTGTTTGTTTGCAAGAGACCCATATTAGAAAACAGGATGTAAAATATTTAAAATCCGGAAAACTGGGCAAAGAATTTGTAGCGGCCTCCAACAAGAAAAAAAGAGGAGTGGTGTTGTACATAAAAGAGGAGCTACAGCCAAAATTTGTTATGAGAGATGTGGAAGCCAGATTTGTAGCAGTGGAATGTATTTGGAATTTAAAGAGAGTGTTGGTAGTCGGACTTTATGCACCTAACGGTGCAAAAGAAAGCTTCTTTGAGGATTTAAGGAAGCATTTAGACGACCTTGCATATGACCAGATAATTCTTGCTGGAGACTTCAATGGAGTGACAGACTTGGAACTAGACAAAAAGACTACAACGGCACAAAAGAAAAGAGGACTATTACCAAAGCTTTTTTTTGAGTTGATTCAACAAGAGACTCTTGAAGATGTATGGAGGAGAGAATATCCTAAAAGCAGACAGTTTACTTTCTATTCTGCAAGGCATTTTACATTATCAAGAATTGATATGATCTGGGCCTCAAAAGACTTAGTGTTATGGACTAAGGAGGTAGAAATAATGCCGATGGTAGGCTCAGATCACAACCCAATTATGTGGAAATTTGGAAAGAGGAGAAAAAGGAAAGCATCGAGAATAAATGAGGACTTGTTACAGGAAAGAGAGAATATGGAAATATTGAGAAGAGAGACAAAGTTTTTTATACAATACAACGTGAATAAAGAAGTACCAACCAATAAAGTTTGGGATGCTTACAAGGCGGTTGTAAGGGGCATACTAATGGATTTAAATGGTAGAGCAAGAAAGAAGAAAGAGGAGAAAAGACGAGAGATTGAGGAGAAAATAAAAGCCAAAGAAATACAGCTAAAAAAGAGACCAGGGAAAAAGAAGGTATACCAGGAAATTAAAATACTTCAAGAACAGCTAACAGCAATGAGCAACAAAGAATTGGAGTGGAATCTTAAAAGACTGAACCAAAAAGCGTTTGAGGGTGCTAATAAACCTGGGAAGTACCTGGCATGGCAATTGAAGAAGAAAAGGGAAAAGAAAATAATAAATAAAATTTGTGAAGATAACAAAACGTATTTGGAGCAGACTACCATTAGTAGAGCCTTTTATAAATTCTACGCTAAGTTGTATAATAAAAAAGAAGTAAACAAAGAATCAATAGCGTCATATTTGGAGAAAACCAAACTTCCAGAAATCTCGGAAGCTTGGAGAAATAAGTTGAACAGTGAAGTAACTGACGAGGAAATAAGTAAGGCAATACAATCTGCAAATCTAGGAAAGGCGCCAGGGCCAGATGGACTTACGGCTAAATTCTATAAGACAATGGCTAATGAACTGGCACCATTCCTAAAAGAGGTGATGAATGGGGTTTTAAGGGATCAAAGGATTCCAGACACTTGGAGTGAAGCGAACATATCATTGATCCCAAAAGAGGGCCAAGACCTGACTAACGTGAAAAATTATAGACCTATATCGCTACTCAATAATGACTATAAAATTTTTGCGAAGATATTGGCGGAGAGATTGAAGGGGTGGCTCTCGGAAGTTATAGAGGAGGAACAAGCAGGCTTTTTGCCAGACAGACAAATAAGAGACAATTTAAGGACAGTGATCAATGCTATTGAATATTATGACAAGCGTTGTGACAAAGAGGTTGGTTTCTTCTTTGTAGACGCTGAAAAAGCGTTTGACAATTTAAACTGGGACTTTATGTTTGCCACTATGGAAAAGCTACAATTGGGAGAAAGATTCATCAGAGCAATTAAGGAAATTTACAGAGACCAGACTGCAGCAATCGTGGTGAATGATGAATTGACCAAGAAATTGACGATAAGTAAAGGAACAAGACAAGGTTGCCCGTTATCTCCATTGTTGTTCATTTTAGTATTGGAGATTCTGATGATACAAATACGTCAAGATGAGGAAATTCGTGGAATAAAAATAAAGGACTATTCATATAAGGTCAGAGCATTTGCGGATGACATAATGTTAATTGTAGAGGACCCATTGGAGAACATGCCAAGAGTGATAGATAAGATCAAGGAGTTTGGAGACTTGGCAGGTTTTTATATTAACAAAAAGAAGTCAAAGATATTATGTAAAAATATGACTAAGCAGAAACAACAATTATTAACGGAAACAACGGACTGTGAAGTAACAAGTAAAGTGAAATATTTGGGAGTCGAATTAACTGCAAAGAACATAGATCTATTCAAAAACAATTATGAAAAACTATGGACTCAGATAGAGAGAGACTTGATTAAATGGAATAGACTGAATTTGTCATGGTTGGGTAGGATTGCAGCAGTTAAGATGAATGTGTTACCAAGAGTAATGTTTTTGCTACAGACAATACCAATCATCAGAGACTCTAAACAATTTGAAAAATGGCAGAGGAAAATATCAGATTTTGTTTGGGCAGGCAAGAAGCCTCGAGTGAAAGTGAAAGTTTTACAAGATGCAAAGGAAAGAGGCGGAATGCAACTGCCCAATCTGGGACTTTATCATGATGCAATCTGCCTAGTTTGGTTGAAAGAATGGATGACATTAAAGAACAAGAAACTACTAGCCCTAGAGGGATATAAAAAAATATTTGGATGGCACGCATATTTATGGCATGACAAAGTAAAGGTCAACTCGATGTTCCTGCATCACTTTGTACGGAGAAGTCTATACACAATCTGGAAGAAGTACAGAATTTATCTACAAGAAGGAACCCCCTTGTGGGTGGTTCCGTATGAGGTGATAGACCTGAGAGCTGTTGATAATGAACAACAATGTTTAACGTACAAAGAAATAACTAAAACTGAAGCATCCAAACTCAGAATAAAGACACAAGAGGAACTATCACCTAACTACGACTGGTTCCAGTATAGACAGATCAGAGACTTATATAATTCGGACTCTGTAAAGGGAGGTATACGAATAGAGAACTCGGAACTAGAGCAGACCCTTCTTAAAGAAGATAAGAAAAGAATATCCAAGGTATACCAAGTACTGCTGAAGTGGTATACCGAGGATGAGATAGTTAAAACACAAATGGTGAAATGGGCTATAAACTTTAATAAAGAAATAACAATGGAGGCATGGGAATACTTGTGGAAAACTACAATGAAGACAACGACATGTACTAATATCAAAGAGAACATCTACAAAATGATCTATCGTTGGTACATGACACCAAAGAAGATTGCGCTAGGGAATTCGAATACTTCTAATAAATGCTGGAAATGTAAGAAGCATGAGGGCTCCCTCTATCATATGTGGTGGTCGTGTGAGGTAGCTAGGCAGTACTGGGGGGAAATAATAAGAGAAATGAGTGAAATTTTACAATTTCAAATTAATAAGAACCCAGAACTCCTGCTACTGAACTTGGGAATGGAGGGAATTCCAGCCCAATACAGGACGTTGATATTTTATATGACAGCAGCAGCTAGACTTTTGTATGCGCAAAAATGGAAAGTACAAGAAGTGCCAACTGTTGAAGATTGGATTTACAAATTGCTGTATATGGCTGAAATGGATAAGATGACAAGAAAACTGAGAGATCTGGACTCAGGGCAGTTCAACACAGACTGGGAGAAGCTGAAACAACACCTGGAGAAGAAATGGGAGGTGGGAGGAAAACTGTGGCAGTTTGAGAACTACTGAAGCACTGAAGTAGAGGGGGGAGACTTTACCGGGGGGAGAAGAGATAAATGCGAATTAATAAGCAGTCAGATTAATAGATTGATATATATATAGATATATACAGGTTAACAAACAGAACATAGATAGAAAATAATTAACTATAAGGATTAAATATAAGGATTGATTAACTAACAATATTTTCTTTCTTTTTGGTAAGTTTTGTACCAAACTGAATGTCTGAAGATATAGATGAGTCAAATTGATTGACTACGTGATGAGAGATATATAGAATTATTACAAAAAGATAGAATGAGTAATATATAGAGAATAAGCCAAATTGTTTGATATAAATGAATGTATGATCTATATGGTTTATGATATATAGAAATATTTGAAATTGAAAAATGGGATAAATTGTTTATCTAAGATGTAAACAAAGACTTACAGTTTGGGCATACAATGTTAAAAATAGTTAAGGATGTACTGCTTAGAATAACGGAGAATATATATGTGTTTTAGATAGAGGAAGCTAATAAAAGTAAGGGAAAGGGGACAAAGGGTTGGAAAGCTGTTGGAAGTCAACAAAAAGGGGGGGAAAGGGAGGGGGTTAGAGATTAAAAAATTGGGGAAAATTGAATGTAAATGTAAAAATAATGGATTCTAACCCAATAAAAAAATTTTCAAAAAAAAAAGGGTATGGCCCTTTCATTACAGGCTCACACAGGCTTGCAGTGCCCAGGCAATTAGTGCCCTGATGGTTTGAGGGGATGTACAGTCCTCCAATGCACATTTTGGTCATTCACTGTGTTGGCTCACTGGGTATGACCTTGGCTGCAGAGCATGGCCCTTTCGTTACAGGCTCACACAGACTTGCAGTGCATAGGCAAGTTGTGGCCTAGTGTGTTGATGATTGGTCCTCAATGCTTCCATGTTGGTGTGGTGGGAAGCTTGGGACTCACTAGCCCCTGAGAGGGCTAGGTGAAAGGCTAACAGAGCCATAGAGAAAGCTTTGGGGGAGGGTCTGGGCAAGTATTTGCCACACCCCTACATTCTAGGCTGAATTTGCCAACCTCTACCAAGGTAATGGGGGTTCACCTGGCCACTGAAGGCAAGGACATCTTCCTCAATGACCAATGGCAAGGGCTGAGGTTGGCACTAGGCCACCTGTGGGGTGCTAGGGTCTAAGCAGAGGCTTGGCCCTGGTGGTGGCAGGATACATTTTGGGAATAGGGAGCGGGCCAGTGAGTACCCTAGGTGCTTCTCCACTGATGGGGAAGAGGGGTCTGCCAGGAGCGGATGGTACTGCTTCGACCACTGCCAAAGTGTGTGGGCAGGCTGCCTTGGGGAAACTCATGTGCAAGTCCTTCTCTCACTGCTGTATGGCTGAGGCTTCGGAGCTTGATCTGGGGGGATCCATTTTGCTGGCTGTCCAGGTCTTAGCTATCCATAGGATGGCTCGCACCTGGGGCTTCAGGGCTCACCCAGACAGGTCAAGGTGGAGGTCCAGGGGTGACCCCATGGCTTGACCTGTACTGCTAGTTGGCCCTTGCCGTATTAATGGTTGATGTTATGTTTAATAAAGTGGCCCTTTCGTTCCAAGCCTTGTGTATGTCTCATTAATCTGACTAGGGTGGCAAAGGTACCGGCTGGATATTAGGAAAAACTTTTTCACAGTCAGAGTAGTTCAAAGGTGGAATCAGCTGCCTAGGGAGGTGATGAGCTCCCCTTCACTGGCAGTTTTCAAGAAAAGGCTGGATGAATATTTGTCAGGGATGCTTTAGTCTCATCCTGCATTGGGCAGGGGGTTGGACTAGAAGGTCTGTATGGCCCCTTCCAACTCTGTGATTCTGTGATTATCCCCTAATAAAGATCATCCAGAGACAAAACAAAAAAGTGACACTTAACAGAAAAGAAAGGTGCTGTCCTCACATTCTCATCTGAATAATCCTTGCTGCCTGCTGTAGGGTAGGGTCTTCTTCTCTTCATCCTTGTTACTGCTACTTCCAACAATTCTTTCATCTTTTTTTTTCTTGTTGAAGGCATGGGATTGTACTGGCAGTTGTTTCCTCCATTAAGTCAAGTCAATTCAACTTTGAAAACTCAACCAAGACTTGCAAAACATGCTTTTTCTGCAGTTTATACCAAATGAACCTGAGAAACAATCAAGCGAGACATCTGGCAGGCAGTCTGCAATAAAGAGCCTGAGATATTAAAGATCTGGGCAGAACCCTTCCTCTAGAGAACACTAAAATGCATTTCTCAGGAAGAGCACCCGGTTAGTGACAGAACAAATACATTACAATCAATTCTTTATTCAACAGGTGCTTTTAATCACAACTTGGGTGGTGATTATACTGTCTTTGTTCCTTGTTGAAAAAAGAAAATGCTGTTTCCCTTTCTCCTCAGACGGAAGCAGTCAGCGTAGCCTCCTCAATGGCTTAGGGTGGAATATTATTGTACCTGCTGAGCCAGCTGCAACCATCGTATGTAGGGGGACAGAAAAACACACCATTTTAAAAATCAGGCTCTGTTTTGTGCTTTTAGAGAATTGCTTTGGCATCAGTCCCTTGTTGCTGAGGAATCTCCATGGGAATGTGTCCATCATTTGGACAAGGAGTTTAAAAAGCTTTCTAAATGTTATACAATTGGATTTGCAAAGTATGCTTGTTTACCAAAGAGACAATTTCCCCGGTAACGTTTCTGTGTTCCTCTCTCCTTTTCACCACTGTTCCATTTATCTACTCATTGATGCTTTTTATGCCTGCAGGTTGCAAAACTTTTAACACTGGCCCACTTATAGTGCAGATGAATTTAATTTTGTTGATTCAAAATGGTCAACAAGGGCATCCTTCCATTTGCAATCCAATGCCTCATTGCTCCAGCTGAACTGGGGGAGAGGGGAAAGCACCATTGTCAATGGGAGTTGTGCTTGCTCTGTTCTGATCATGGCTCTTAGCTATTACCTCTCCACACTCTGCAAGGAGCTTATGCAACACTGTATAGGAACAATGGAATATGCATTTTAAATTGTCTGGTAATTGTCTGGTAATATCCTCTTTGGCTCTTTTCACTCATTGTTTCCTTCCAGTCTGCCACTGTTGTTAAGAGTTTGTCTATTAAAATTCAAATTAGGTAACAAGGTGAAAATTGCTTCATGAATTTTTTTTCATCCTTTCAATATACACCCCTCCCCATATGCTGTCTTTTCCAGAACAAAGCATATGTGCCTGACATTCCATGCAAGCACCCTTATGGTGGGCAGAAACGGGGTTATTGTGCATCTGTCTTCAAAAGATGTCTCCTTCAGGGTGTGTTCATTAGCACATTGTATAGAGCATGATCATTTATCCCCAAATGCATTGAACAACTCTTTCAAGAGATAAAATTGCTGTATAAAATATCACCCATATGGAAAAGATGGTGGGCTTGATGGCAGTGCTTCATTTGCGTCCTTTTATACTCATTGGTGGAACAAATCTCTCACTGTATTGCCTCTAACTACACATACATACTCTCATTCTCAACCCCCACCCGCCAAGTTTGCATAAGGGTTAGAAATAGAACATGGAAGCATAGAGCTGGAAGTGACCTCAAGGATCATCAAGTCCAACCCCCTGTACAATGCAGGAAATTCACAGCTATCCCCCCTCACCTCCTTCCCCCATTGACCCCTGCTCTATGCCCAGAATAGACAAAAAAAAAACCCTCCAGAGGCCCTAGGGACTCTGGCCTATGAGGTTCTTATGATAAGTCACAGAAAACTCATGAATTTGCAGTTGCCTAGATTAAAGATTGTCCACTGACAGTCTATGAAGGAGTTGTGTTGTGTTGCATAAACCACGTTCAACTCACAGACTATTATCTGGAGAATACTGAATGAAAACAAGGATATAGAAGTCTGTCACCTCAGTTATTCAGTTTTATTCTGTTAATTTTATATTCATGTAGTTCCAGTGGAAAACACATATTGGCTTGAATATCCTCCCCCCAAACCAATACTGATGAAATTCTCAAAGTTTGTACCCTTCACTGAAGGATTCCCTTCTGCCATATTACTGGAAAACATGAGACAGGCAGAGAAATATATATCCATGGGGTTTCTTCCCATTGGGAATTGAGTTCTAAGGTCAGTGCTCGAAGCTAAGTGTGGGTTGAACTTCCATGACGGTTTTTTTGGGGGTGGGGGCTTTTATTTTTAGCTGACCTAACTGTACTGAGCATATACCAGGCCAGGAAGTCTGAGCAGGAATGCAGGTAGAGTTAGGAGAGGGGAAAGAATCTAATATATACAGGAAGATGGAAGATGGAAGATGGAAGATGGAACAAGTGTTTATCAACCACACATCCAGACAGAAGCAGAAGTTTAACAAACTACAGGAAAAAAGACAGACAAGCCCAATGCTCGACAATGCACGCATTGTCATCAATCTGACAGACCGTCAACTCTCACCAGAAGAAACCTCCATCTTGGCAAAGGGAGGAAACTTTGCAGTCACCCCCACCAGAATTCCTGTGGAAGACATCATTGCAAATGTAGAAGCTGCCATTCGTCATCTACCTGAAGAGGAAGCTGAGGAAATAAGAGGAGAGACAGCCAGGATTCTACGAAAGGCAAAGCTTCCCACCAGCAATATCACACGCAAGGAGAGAAATGCCATCAAGACCCTCAATGCAGATCCAGACATCCTCATTCTACCAGCTGATAAAGGCAATGCTACAGTGATCATGAAAACGGAGGAATACAAAAAGAAGATTAAGGAACTCCTGGACCCCTCCACCTACAAAAAACTAAAACGAGATCCCACTTGCAAAATCACCAGGCTAACAAATGCGCTGATCAAGAATTCCTCACTACATCCCGACACGCACAGCAAACTATGCAAGACTGAAGCACAGCCACCTAGACTATATGGACTCCCCAAAATACATAAAGATTCAGTCCCACTCCGACCCATTGTGAGTGCCATTGGTTCACCGACATATGAATTAGCTAGACATCTGGCAGATCTCCTGCAGGACCACATCGGGAAAACCTCGTCTTACATCAAAGATTCAGCAGATTTCATCAACAAAATCAGTTCTCTGAAACTCAATCCACAAGACATACTTGTCAGTTTTGATGTTGTATCCCTGTTTACCAAGGTTCCAGTAAAAGACACTATTGCACTGATTAATCAGATTTTCCCAGAGGATGTAACAGCCTTATTCCATCATTGTCTGACAACCAGTTACTTCCAATGGGACAACGAATTCTATGAACAGATGGATGGGGTGGCCATGGGGAGCCCACTCAGCCCAGTTATAGCAAACTTCTACATGGAACATTTTGAAAAAACAGCTCTAGAATCAGCACCCCACAAACCCAGTGTATGGTTCCGGTTTGTGGATGATACATTCATCATTTGGAGCCATGGGGAGGAAGAATTGATGGAGTTTTTGAATCATCTCAACAACATCCACCTGAACATACAATTCACAATGGAGAAAGAAAGTGAGGGAAAACTCTCATTCCTGGATACCTTGGTCATCCGCAAAGCAAACTCTCAGTTAGGTCACAAGGTCTACAGGAAACCAACTCACACTGATCGGTACTTACACAAAAACTCCAATCACCACCCCCGACAGAAAAGAGGCATAATGAAAACATTAGTGGATCGTGCAAGACGGATATGTGAGCCGCGCTTTCTCAATGAGGAAATGAATCATCTAAACCACGCACTTCAGGCAAATGGCTACTCCAGAAATGAAATCCGAAGAGCAATCAAACCCAGGATGAATCAAACAACCAAGGAAAAACAGTCACCTACAGGAAAAGTGTTTTTGCCATATATCAAAGGAATTACTGATCAGATGGGAAAGCTTATGAAAAAGCATAACCTTCAAGCAGTATTCAGACCCACCCGAAAAATACAACAGATGCTACGATCAGCAAAAGACAGCAGAGACCCCCTCACCTCTGCAGGAGTATACCGTATACCCTGCAGCTGTGGACAAGTTTACATCGGGACCACAAAGCGTAGCATCCAGACAAGAATAAAAGAACATGAAAGACACTGCAGACTTGGACAGCCTGAAAAATCAGCAGTGGCTGAACATAGCCTAACTCAAACAGGGCACAGTATCTTATTCCAGGACACCAAAATACTGGACAACACTTCCAACTACTTTGTCAGACTGCACAGGGAAGCCATTGAAATTCACAAGCATAAGCAAAACTTCAACAGGAAAGAAGAAACCTTAAGAATGAACAGAGCATGGGCTCCAGTTCTGAAAAACACCAGGCCAACAAAACACTCCACACCCGACAATAGCCCTGCAGAGAAGATTAGCACATCAAGCACCAATCCATATGCAAAAGAACCTCCTCAGGATACAGTGAAGCCTCCCGCCATTAGCATTCCACACCCTGGGAAACTCTTACAGAATGACTCAGCTCAACCCCACCCCTCCTGAGTAGATACAAATGACCTACATCTTTTCCACACTGTGACACTGAGAGATCTCTGTCTTTTGGTGCTACACCTCTGAGGATGCCAGCCACAGCTGCTGGCGAAACGTCAGGAACTACAATGCCAAGACCACGGCAATACAGCCCGGAAAACCCCCAACAACCATCATTCTCCGGCCGTGAAAGCCTTCGACAATACAAATCTAATATATACATGACCTAAATCATTTCCACATGGGACTGCTGTTGTTCTGTACTGTTATAATAGCTATATCAACAGTAGTATGCGTATATCAGATGCACTCCTCTGGCATGTTTATGTCCCTTATTCACCTAGCAGTACTCCTGAGGAAAAGCCCTTGAGCTAAATATTTTCAGGATCAGAGCATCAGTATGTATATGGAAGGTTAAGACTAGATATAAAAACTAGTTGCTGCCTGGAAGCTTCTGGTGTGACAATTCTTTCTGACTTGCTCCTCCAACTATGTGATTGAATAGTAGCTCCTGATGTCTACTATTCAAACATGTCACAGATCCTGTTCCTTCTTCTGCTTGCCTGGGAATCTTAATTTTACTATTCCAGTATCCGTGGGAAGAGAACATTATCAAATAATGTATGAGTCAGTACAGGTTTTCTCTGTGCACATAGTTGTGGTTGGCCCACATTAACATTGAAAATGAACAGTGATTGGTGTCTTGCTGATGAAAGGTCGAGAAAGCTAGCTAACCATTGTATAAGATGTGTGGTACATTGAAGCCCCTGATGGAGGTGGGTAGAATCCTTTTCTCTGATTATACCAGATTATTGAAGATAAGGCAAAATAGGAAGAGGGGAAGAGGGGAATTGCCATACCTACTACATAAGAATTTAGACAATGAATGCCTTGCCTAACAAAACCTTGCCTCTTATCTCATTTCCCTCTCTCATCCTCACAAGTAGGTATGTGTTTCTATTTCATAATGGGAGAGAAACCAAATTCAACTCAATCTTACCTCCTTCCATCTTACCCCCGTTTGCCATCTATGATATATTTGTCTGCCTCATCACCTATGATCTCTCCTATTATATCAAGTGGAAAGAGTGTTTAAAGACTACCTGTGAGGATCTGCCAAGCAACTCTCAAAAAAAACTTCACTGCATGAGTCCAGGAACTGCATGAGTTAAAGAACTTTATTGATAAGCTACTAGAATCATACCCTACTGTGTTCGTTGCCAGGAATGATGGAATTTAGATAGGTAGAAATCAGTAAACATTGTTCAAAGGCAAATTCTCCCTTAGTAAACCTACAAACGGATTTTCACATTCTAATTAGGACAGAGCACCCACAAGGTTATTGGTGACATTGCCTTGGATAAAATTTTATGTTGGAACTGATTCCAGTTTGTTTCCAGTGAATCAAATCTGATTCGTTTATATTCAGAATCTGTATAATATGCTTGGTTGATTCTACTTCTTCTGAAATTGAGTTTCCAGGATTTGGAAGGTTTGACTTGCAGTAAACTAAAGGTCATTGTAGATGGCAATTTGTCACATCCTTGATCTGCAAATATCTGTGCTACACAATGCCCCATATCTGCAAATATCCGTACTACACTATGTGCATACAAAACAGAATAGACAGATGCAGCTGGTTTTGACTGATGCAAGACATCTGCCACTCATCCAAATTATATCCAAAGCACATTATTTTATAGTACAATAGAAGGGCAGAGCTTGCCAGATAGTCATGGATATATTGAGTAGACTACTGTGTTACGGGTAGTACAATGTTTATGGAGTAGATGCTCCTTCCTAAGAATAAATACCAACTGTGCCTTGCTGAGAATTGGCTGCATTCTATCTATATTTAATTAGCCAGGAGACTGGAAACATGGGCATCTTGCTTCTGTCTGTAAGGATAGCACTTTTTCAGTGATTTAAGAGGAAAAAAGAGGTTGTAATAACTGCTGCAGATAGATTAGTTGTGGGAGCATATTCCTTTTAACTACACCCACAACCCTTCGGAAGGAAAGCAAAAACCGCTTCCATCTGGCAGAGTCCTCATCAATCTGTTTTAAACTTAGTTTATAATTATCCCTAAACAGATTTCTCAAATTAGGTATAATTTTAACTCCTGCTATCCTCAAAGATCTCTGAGATGTGAGAATCATGGGCACCACCTACTGTACAGCTCTTTGAGCCAGTGAAGTTCAAGTTGTCTCCTGCATAAATTAAGCACAGCTAAATCTTTGAAAACAGGCTGGGTATCTGTCATTGAAAAGAGGCTAAAGCTACAGATCCAGTGGTAGGCGTTTTAAAAAGGGCTCATCAAAATGTGTTATTCTCATGAAGCTAGATTGCTTTGCTAATTTAAGATGTTTTTAACAAATGACCCATTCAGAAACTTACTTTGATTTTTATACATTTTGGTATCTTTAACCATCATGATTTATTTAATTAGAAGTTAATTGGTTCTCTTAGCCTCATTCCTTTACTATTGTTTATTCGTACGTCCTTTTCTTTTGCATGTTTGGATGAAATTCTATCATATATTAAAATAGTCAAACCAACATACTAAATAAACTAATAAATTAACTCAGCAAGTATTCTTTTTTTATAAGTTGAATATAATGCTGAATATAAAATGTTTAAGTAGAGTTGCAAATGTATAATACTCAGTTTTGTTATATATTGTGCTTATATGCAACTTAAGATGCAACTTAAATCTATTATCTATATTTTTTCTATTGTAGCCTAATGTTTTCTGTTTAAGGTTCTATGCACTTTCAATTGTTATTGCTTTTGTTTTACTTCTAATAAAAAAATTAAAACAAACAAACAAAAACAAATGACCTATTCAGTTTCCTTTGTTCTTTTTTGTAGGAAGTATTCATACTGTTAATGTAGGACAAAACTTGCAAGGGAAATCAAATGGACATCCCAGCCAATGAAAATTTTACATTTGAATCAAGGTTCTGTTTTTTTTATGTACTTACACATGCACACTCTGCCTTCCTCCCAAATGGGGCTCCAAAGCAGCTTACATGATTACCCCTTCCTCCACTTTATCCTCACAAAACCCTGTGAGGTAAGTTAGGCTGAAAATATGCGTGGCTTAAGGTTAACCAGCAAGCTTCCATGGCAGAGTAAGGCTCCAAACCTAGTTCTCCCAGATCCTGGTCTGGCCTTCTAGCCACTCTATATACTGCCTTTCTCCAAAGCTGATTCAATTTTCATGAATGAAAGGCTCAGCTAGTTGCATGGAAAAATATACAAAGATATAAGAATTTAGGCAAAGTTAAATAATTTTCAGTACCATTAGCTTCAGTTAGAGACATTTAAGTGTGTATTTGACTTCCCTATTAACTCTTTTGTACCTTTCTTAGGGCATGAAATGTTCATTTGACAGCACATTGTAGGGATCCTTTGTATGTTGTTGAGGAAGCAAGGCTGCAGGTTAAGAAGTGAGTAGAACTGATCCTGCCTGTGGAGTTCTCTACATCCAACAGTCACTGTGCCAGGGAAGGAAGACACTGGCAAGCAATGACCATCATACAACATGCTGCAGAAATTAAAGTTACCTTTGGGTTGGAAGCCAAGAATCCTACATGGCCACTCAAGGGGTGATATGTTCCATGGCTCCAAATTCTATAATAATATTCATCCTGACTCTGAGTAGCTTCTACGTAGACATCGATACTAGTCAAGGGCACTAAAAGCTCTCCATCATGCCTGTATGAAAGCTGGAAAGAAAAATCTCAATCCTCAAGGTCACCATGAAAGGAAGTGGAAGTCTGATTACATTCTTAATGGCACTATAGATGCCCACTGTTAATATAACTTCCCCTGCATGTTTTTTTGCATAAATATTGAGAATGATCAGGCAATTTTCTTTTCTAGTAGGGGGCCAGAAATATTTCTGATGATTCTTGCTGCCAGTCCAGGAGTGCATGTAGTCCTTTTTTGGCCAGTTAAATCCTCCAAATTGAAGAAAGTATTGCAACTTGGAGTCATATTTCTTAGATTATTGACACTTAAACACTATCAGTCAGCTGTGATAACTTCATACAAGCAATCTTCATATGCTAAAGAAATTACTGGCAATGAGAACATAAGAACAGAGACTCACGAGGGAGAACATAAGAAGAATCCTGCTACGTCAGATCAGTGGTCCATCTAGTCCAGCATCCTGTGTCAGACAGTTGCCAACCAGCTACTACAGAAGGCCAACAACAGGGCATAGAGGCTGAGGCTTTCCCCTGCTGATGCCTTCTGGCACTGCTATTCAGAGGTTTACCATCTCTAAATGTGAATATTCCCTTTAGCCATCACGGCTAGTCGCCAATGATAGACCTATCTGCCATTAATCTGTCTAATCCCCCTTTAAAGCTGTCTATGCCAGTGGCCTTCACTACATCCTCTCATAGTGAATTCCACATCTTCATCTCTCATATATAGTTTTTTTTGTCAGTCCTGAATTTTCTGCCTATCAACTTCATTGGATGCTCTCATATTCTAGTATTATGGGGAGGGAGAAAAGGTTCTCTCTGTCCACTCTCTCTATGCATAATTTTACAAACCTCTACCATGCCTTCCACTCTAAGTCTTCTCTTTTCTGAACTTAAATTCCCAGACTCTGCAGCTTTTTCTCATAGGAAACGTGCTCTAATCCCTAAATCATCTTGGTTGCCCTCTTTCATACTTTTTCCAGCTCTGCAATGTCCTTTTTGAGATATAGTGACAAGAACTACACACAGTATTCCAAATGAGGCTGTGTCATAGAGCTATATAAGGCCATTACAATACTGGCCATTTTGTTTTCAATCCCTTTCCTAATAATAACCAGTATAGAGTTTGCCTTTCTCATTGCTGCAGCATACTAGGTTGACACTTGCATTGAGCCATCTACACTGTCTCTTTCCCTCTCAATCTCAGCAATTTCAGACCCTATTAGCATGCAGTTGAAGTTGGGTTTTTTTCTGCCACTGTGCATCACCTTTTTTACAATGAACTTTGTTTGCCACATTGTTGTCCATACACCCAATTTGTGGAGAGCCTTCTGGAGCTCTTCAGAGAACTTTGGTTTTCACCATCCTGAATAATTTTGTGTCATCTGTAAATTTGACTACTACACAGCTCATCCCCAGTTCGTGAACAAATATGAACCAATTAAATGGCCCCAGCCCCTGTGGAATCCGACTGCTTACTTCCCTTTATTCCACAGTGAACATAGATTCAAAGACTTGCCCATTCATTCCTACTCTTTGCTTCCTGTCATGTAACTGAAAGAAGGGAGCTTTGACTCAAAAGCTTATAACTTGAAAATCTTGTTGGTCTTTAATATGCCTCTGGAATCAAATCCTGCTTTTCTACTGCAGACCAACATGGCTACCTACCTGAAACTGTCATGTAACTAGTTTTAAACCCATAAGAGGAGCCATCCTTTTATCCCATGACCAAAAAGCTTACTTAAGAGTGTTTTTTGGTATGGTACCTTGTCAAAAGAATTTTTAAAGTCCAAGTACATAATGTCTACCAGGTCTCTGTTACCTATATGCTTGTTTAGTTTCACAAAGAACTCCAAAATGCTGATGAGGCAAGACTTCCCTTTACAGAAGCCATGTTGATTTCCCCTCACCAGGCTTTGTTCTTCTATGTGCCCTGTAATTCTATCTTTGATTACAGTTTCTTCAAATTTGCCAGGGGTAGACGTTAGGCTAACTGGCCTGTACTTTCCTGGTTCCCCTCTTCTCCCCTTTTTAAAAATTGGTGTAATACTTGCTTCTCTCTAATCCAGTGGTACAGTGGCTGGTACAGTGACTAATTTTAGTGATTAGTTACATATACAGGTTAGTGGATCAACTCTTTCACATGTGAGTACCCTAAGCACTCTTGAGTGTACACCAACAGGCACTGGAGACTCATTCATATCTTCATATTTCGTCACCTCAATTTGACCCAGATCTTTACACTCTGTTCCTGAAAATAGTTGCTCTTCTCCCCACGCTTCCCACAGTGAACACAGATTCAAATAATTCATTGAGTTTTCTGTGATGTCCCTGAAACAATCCTTTTATTCCTTGGTCATCCAAAGGCTCAATTGCTTCTCTGGTCAGTTTCCTACTTTGTATATATTTAAAGAAATACTTCTTCACATAAGAAATAATGATTTTACTGAACTTGTTGCAACAAAATGTGGTGATTGAAAGCTAGTAGCTTAGATAGTTTTAAAAGAGGATTAGACAAATTCAGGGAGGCAAGGTTCTTCAATTTAGCTATATCTAAATGAATATTTCCTGTTCAAAGGCACAACAGTTGATAGAAAGTATCAGCAGAGGAAGGCTGTGGTCTTTGTACTCTGCTGCAGGACTTTTGTGGAAACTTGGTTGGCCACTGTGGAAAATAGGATGCTGGGCTATATGGACCAAGAGGCTGATGGAGCATGCCTTTTATGTTATAATACATTCTAAATACAGGGCCCTCCCAAATATTATAATGAGCACAGGAATGGGTATTTTACTTGCTAAAATTAAGGTGTGTTAGAGCACGTTCTACTTCTGGACAAAAATGTAGACTTTATCAGAACACATGGCACCAAAGCTCTGCCGATTAGAACAATTAATCCATTTAATTGTCATCTTGGGTATAGAAAGTTAGCCAAATGATTCAGAGTTAGGATTTTCCCTGGAATATTATTAGGCTGGACTTCGTCAAATAAAATTGAAAGCAGAATTTACCATTATTTCACTGAATGTGACAGTTCTCTTATATTTTAGGGATGGCCCCTTGTTATGACATGATGAATTTAAATGTGTACAAACCTGTCTTGTTGATCTCTCTCTCTAGGCTTTCTCTGAGCAAAATATTTACTTTGCTTTGAACACAGCAGATGCCATCCACAGTCCTTGTAGTAATATTCTAGTTAGCCTCTATCAGTATTTATAGCAAGTCTGCTATTGAAAACATTGTGCACTGTATATTTTATACCACTTCTCTGAGAACCAAGAAAGAAATGTCTTGTTCTTATTGGAGGCTTGTTTGTTGAATATGAAAAAATGTGTTTTCTTATGTAATGTCTAAACTATTTCTTAAAAATTCATCAATTTTGTAGACTTTTGTTGACTTTTAAACAACTATTTTATTTCTTTTCTTCTTTTTTACATCTGTCATCATTTTTTGTGTTTCACACTTTTTTCAAGTCAATGTCTCTATATGTAATGTTACTGTTGCATAAGTAATTATGTAAGTTTGTAAGTTTGCATCTGTGTGCACTGCTTCTTAGGATGGAGGAGTGTTAGCAGAGAATTCTCTCCTAACAATTAACACTCATTGAGTAACATTGGGAGCCAATTTGGTGTAGTGGATCTGGACATGCTAGAGGCAGTGCCATGGTCAGACCACTTTGTCTTGAATGCTTGCCTGGGCATACCTACCCACCCCCTGCTTGGGTGGCAAGCTGATTGATGCTCACCCACGGAGACTGATGGATCCAATTGGTTTCTAGAATGCTCTGCAGGATCCAATACCCCCTGGGGGCTCATTAGATATGCTGGTGGGAAGACTGATATGCCCTTCTCTCTGAAGTTATCAATGAGATCACCCCACCCACCCACCCTTGCCCTCTTTGCCCCCATGCTCACCTGGCTCCTTGGTATTCTGAGGAGCTGAGGTGGATGAAGTGGGAACTTAGACGGCTTGAGCGATTGTGGAGGAGAGATCATGGCAAAGAGACAAGATCATCCTATAGTATGCTTATGAAAGCCTATGAGATGGTGGTGAAGTCGGCAAAGAGTATTATGCTGACTTCATCACATCCACAAGCTCACACCCGGCAAAATTATTTCAAGTAGTTTGGTCTTTGGTCTGCTTTACACAGGGAGATCAGCAAATTGTTAATTCAGATATTAGCTGTGAGGCTTTTGTGAGCCATTTTGCAGGTAAAATCCTGCCTCTCTGCTGCAACCTGCCAACTACGAGTGATACAGTAAGGGAACTGGAGGCTCCTTAGCCATCTTCTGGATCTATGTTAGATCAATTCAGTCTGTTCTCCCAGGACGAGGTTGACAGGATCCTGCGAGCGGTGAGGCCCACCACCTGCCCCCTGGACCTCTGCCCATCCTGTCTGGTAAAAGCCAGCCTGAACAGGCTTCAGGTTCCATTGGAGGCCATTGTCAATCTCTCTCTTAGTTCTGGGGATTTTCCTGGAGCATTGAAGGAGACGGTAGTGCATTCCCTACTAAAAAACCATCCTTGGACCCCAATAATCCGGTCAGTTACTGCCCATTTTCGAAGCTCCCGTTCTTGGATAAGGTGATTGAGCAGGCAGTGGCAGAACAGCTCCAGATATTCCTGAAGGATTCCTCAGTCCTGGATCCATTTCAATCTGGCTTCCACCTTGGCCATGGGACAGAGACAGCACTGGTCACCCTCACAGATGATCTCTAGGGGCAGCTGGATCGAGGTGGGTTGGCGCTGCTGGTTTTATTGGATCTTACCACAGTATTCGACATGGTCGATTATGAGCTTTTGGCCCACCGCCTTGCCAATGTGGGGATTCGTGGGATGGCCTTACAATGGCTAGTCTCTTTTCTTCATTGTCAGGGACAGAGGAAGGCGCTAGGGGAGCAGTTATCACCACATCACCCTTTGGTGTGTGGTGTCCCTCAGGGGGGTGATACTCTCCCGAATGTTATTCAACATCTATATGCGCCTCCTTGCCCAGCTGGCGCAGCATTTCAGATTGGGTTGCCATGAATATGTGGATGGCACCCAATTTTATCTGTTGATGGACGGACGGCCAGATACAGGGTTTTGGAGGCAATAACTGGATGCTTAAAGCAGAGCAGACTGATGTTGAATCCAATGAAATCGGAGTTCCTGTACCTGGGCAGTGGTCTATTGGGTTCAGGGATCTGGCTCCCACCTCTTGATGGGACACCGCTCATGCCTACTTTGACAATGAGGAGCCTGAGTACATCTTGGATGCTTCCTTGTTTATGGAGGCCCAGATCATGCCGATTGCCAGGTTGGCGTTTTACTATCTTCACCAGATCAGGCAGCTTGCCCCCACCTCTCACCCTGCGACCTTGCAACAGTGATCCATGTAGTGGCCAATCCAGATTAGACTACTGTAATTCACTCTATGATGGTTGCCCTTGGACCTGCTCCAGAGATTACAGCTGGTTCAGAATGCAGTGGCGTGGCTCTTGACTGGGATGCCATTCCTGGCCCATATAACACCTGTTTTGAACCAGCTTCACTGGCTCCCAGTGGAGTTCCAGATCAGGTTCAAGGCCCTTAGTGGACTGGGTCCAGCATACCTTTGGGACTGCTTCTCACCCTATATACCCCAGATGGCTCTTCACTCAGAAGGGAAACATCTTCTGGAGATCCCCGGCCCTAATGAGATCTGTCTTGCCTCAACTAGGGCCCTGGCTTTCTTGGCCCTGGCCCTAACCTGGTGGAACTCTATCTGAGACAACTCGAGCTCAGTGGGAGCTTTTAGCATTCTGCCAGGCCTGTAAGACAGAGATGTTGTGCCAGGCTTTTGGTGGTTGAAGTGGGTGGGCCTCCTCTTGGCCTCCTATCGAGGGGGGAGACTCTCATCCTAGTTTTTATCTCATTGCTGTTTATTAGCCTCTGTAGACCCAGTGATCTTGCAGGACTGTGAAATCCCACTGTTTGTTTAAATTTTGCTGCCAGTTTTAAATTACTTTTAGCTATACGTTCTTTATTGTATATTGTATTGTGTTTTAATCGGGTTGTGATCCTCTCGGAGCCTAAATAAAAATAAAATGATAACTTTAAAGTTCTAAATGGCTTAGTATGGTACTTGAAGGGCTACCTTCTACCATATTGTCCAGCCCACCTATTAAAATCTGCCTCATACATCCTGTTCTCTGTGTCTGCACCTGAGGTAAGGTGGAGGGGGGTAACCTGAGACAGAGCTTTTTCAGAAATCGCATCTCAGCTTGTGGGATGTCCTTCACCTCAAGGCTCATTGCTTTCTTTTAGGTACCAGGCCAAAACCCAGGCTTTTAATTAAGGGGTAGATTTTAAGCTTTCTGTTATTTTAAACTGTCTGTGGTCTGTTTTAATGTCTATGTTTTTATAATAATAATAACAACATTCAATATATACCCCACCCTTCAGGACACCTTAGCGCCCACTCAGAGCAGTTTACAAAGTGTGTTATTATTATCCTCACAACCATCACCCTGTAAGGTGGGTGGGGCTGAGAGAGCACTGAAAAAGCTATGACTGACCCAAGGTCACTCAGCTGGCTTCAAACGGAGGAGTAGGGAATCAAACCTGGCTCTCCAGATTAGAGTCCCATGCTCTTGACAACTACACCAAACTGGCTTTTATGCTGCTTGAGCATTTTGTAACACTGGATTTTAATTAGTATCTTTTAATGTTTTGTGTTTATTATTTTGTAAACTGCCTCAGGCAGGTTCCTGGAGAGGTGGCATTAAAATGTTCTAAATAAATAAACAAATCAACAAACAGACATAGGTATTTGTGCAATGTATTAGAATTTGACATGTACAAAAGTAAAACCTTCACAGGAGGGGAAAGCAAAAATTTAGGTAGAAAATTGCTTTCACTAAACCCATATTGCACGCACCAAGTCGGTTAATATGTCAAAGGCTTTATTTGGCAAATAGTGGTATTAATAAACTAATAGTGGAATCCTAAACTTGTATTCTCAGAATACTACTCAAGTCTACTCCCAGGAAAGTTATTTTTAGGATTTCACTATAACTGACCAACATTAAAGATACCTGTTTTTACTGTCTTTTTGAAATGAACCTTTTACATATTTTATAAACATTTGTTAAAACAAAAAAGTTAAAATATAATTCAGAAAATATGAAAATCATAATTCTGAAGATTTATCCATTAAAAAAAAACCTCTCAGGGTTAGCTTCATCTCTTAGCCTAACATTTAGGCTAGTTGTAGCATAATGGTTAAGCGGCTGGGCTCTGAATCATCACTCTGCTAATTTGACTGCCACGACTGCCACGAGCTCAGCAGGTGGCTTTGGGTAAGCCACTTCACTCAGCACCAGCTCCCCAGCTGTGTTATGGTGATCATCATGATAACACTGACTTTGTTAACTGCTCTGAATGCGGCACTAATCTGTTCAGAAGAGTGGTATATTAAGCATACTGTTGTTGTTGTTATTGTTCAGAACATGTGAGTTGAGAAAACTATCACTGACCTAAAATTCTTTTTTGCATATGACTTGGCTTAAGGCCTGGCTTTTGGCCCAGAAATTTTTGGAGGGTAAAATGCCTTATTTGGATACGGGAAGGACTATTCAAGTTCATTATAGATTTCTTTAAGGGAGAAGTTTTCTGAGGCATTCAGAACTTTCTTGAGTATGCAAGAAGTATTTCCAATCAAATTGTAATTTTCCTTCTAGTTTTGATATTATTGTTGAATTGGCAAATATTTTAAATACATTGTGGCTTTGCTCTTTGATTCTGTGGAACTTGCAAACAGCACTTTGCAGAGAGCAGCACTAATACTTTTTTTTAAGGCAGTTAATACTTTGATTGTTAAAACATCTCACATATTCCCATTTAACGCTTGTAAAAAGAAAACACTTTTCCAGTGTAGCATGTGTACAGATGCTCTGAAGTGTGTAAGGAATGAATGAGAAGCTTGACGCTGTGGACAAACACCAATGCATGTTGCTGTGAAAGCTGTCAGCATTGGAGACCCAGTTCTAATTCACTTTATATTGTGTACTTTAATGTTATTAACTCCAAGTCATCTGCTGTTCAGGCATCCACTTACAGAAAACAACAGGCATTCAAATACAGAACAACAACACAGAGAACAAAGCAGAGTTCTAATAATTAAGGGAACTTCATTAATATGAGAAAATGCTATCAGCTCAAATTACTTAATATGTTTCTGGGAAAAGCACATGCAAATGGTAGTGTTCCTAACTATTAATGCTACTAAAGAAAGAATCCTAACCTGAATGCTGCCCAAATGTGTTTTTTTAATCCTTGCTGTCTTGTTCACCAGAAGTTTGGGCCAGGGTGAGCCAGATTATTTTGGGCTTCTGTTCCCTTCCCACTTCTCTCTCCATCAAAACTGGCCACCAGAGAAACCTGAGTAAACATGAGTAGGTTAATACACATTCGTTTACACATAGATCATGAGTAAAATAAATCTTGAATAACGAAATATAACTAGAAAATATTCAGGCTCTTCCTTCAGTCTCAGCTCAAGGCCAAAAACTACCACCAGCCAGGATTTGTGGTAGTTGCTGTGGAATTCATGGGACAATGGTATCAATGAAGTTGGATCTAAAGATGCTCTTCTGCATCTATTATGTATATAATGGCACCATTGGATGCAGCCTCTTACATACTGCCCCCAAATCATTAAGTCCAGAATCTAAGATAGCTTATAGCACCACAGGCCACTACCAGTCATAGTGAAACAGAGGTTAAGAACAGAGGCCAGTTGCTTCAGTAAAATGTAGCAGCAAAAATTGTACATAACTGAGACGCCTTGGATGGGTTATCAAACTGAAGCGTTATTCCTTTCTTCTCTTTGGAATTTTAAAGATCCAAGTCAGCCTTTGTGCAGTTTTGTGGCCTTAAAATGTCCTTCCGACATTTACATCTCATTAGGCTGGGGGAGGGGGGAGGACTGGCGCAAACAACACCCACTGTTAGTATCCAAAGTGAATTAATGAGTAAATAGAGATGCATCTGCCAGGGTGGGAATATAGATGTGGTTTATTTCTTTAATTATTTTTAGGCTGCCCCCCTTGCACTTCAGATTTCTGTTTCAATTTCCTAAGAAAATTGCCATGATCCTTATTATTGCAAACATCTGTGTATAACAGCAGCATCACTCAATACATTTCCACAAGATCAGGTGTGTAGTATATAATGAAAGTGGGTTTGGGGCTCTCTGTACAATATTCTGTAAAATTAATCAAGATCAGCCAGTTCTTGGCTCATATAAAAATGCTGCTTTTCACTTGTTAAAAATTCATGAAAAGATGTAAACACACACACACACACACACACACACACACACACATTGCCTGCCTTATCCAAAATATTGACCTAAGCAGGTTTTATTGTATTTGTTTATGGGAGCATACATGTTCATGAAAAGGATGCCGTGTCTGACTGGCCCCAAGTGAAATACCCAGGTGCAAAAGTACAAAAGATGGGTTCAATGGAACTTTAAGACCTATAGCCATTATTTGAGGCATATAATGGGGTTTTGTGTATTTACAGAGATTTTAATATCTTTTCTTAGGTCAGGTATTGTCTCAAAACATTATTTATTGCTCATAAAGGGGAGGGGATGCTGCATTCCTGTAGGATGAAACATTCTCTTTACCCACCAGCTAAGGAAATAATAGCAATGCAAGCTTCCCTGCACTGCTCTGTTGATGTGCCTCAGTTCTGCTTCAGGGGCTGAAGGCTAGTTGAGTGCTCATCTCAGCCAGCCAATGGAAAGGTTTAATTGGATTGTAACCCCTGTGAGGCAGAGACTGAACTTGTTTCATTTTTCATGCATTCCTTATTATATAAGAGCCAAGAGGGATCTAAACAACACAGAACTGATGATGGCACACATTGGGTCAGTAAAGGCAACCATGTCATTTCACAATGGTTAAAAGATTATTCTTTTCCCCCAGAGATCAGGAGAGAGAGATGGAAGACTGCAGTGTAAATTCCCTTTCTTTAAAGCATTAGGGAAGCAGGATTCAAAGGCACATAGTTGTTCTTCCTGTGTTAATAGAAAAGGTAAATGAACTGAGTGGTTCTCTGCTGGTTTTCCATTCCTTTCACACAAATTGGGAGCCTGTCAGTCTTATGTACCGGGAGCACGTGGGTCCCCATGACACACCTTACACCTTGATTTTCCATCATTCTGCTTCATGTGAATGGATGCTGCACTGGCATGGAAAATCCACTTGTTGCTCAATTCACACAAGGTGGTGACTGTGTGTATTTTGCTCCCAATGTGTGCGACTGTGAGGCTTCCAATTCATGCGAACAGCATGGAATATATCATCTACAAAGGGCTAGTAAGTGAATAACAATGGGAATGCAGAACAAAATGAATCAAAACCCAGCTGCTGATTTTGGATTTGAACGGACTAGGCCAGCCAGAATTGATTTTTTCCCCCCTAACAATTCTAAATGTTGATTTTCCAGCACCATCTTTAACTTTCTGTTGTCATCAGAAGAAAGGGAAGTATCATGAGGTGAAAATGACTCTGCATATACTATCTATCATTTCTCATCATTGTTTTAAGAGCTCAGATACACAGTTATCACCTCTGCTTCCACTCCCACAACTACAGATGAAGCATCCGTGTCCTTTAAAGAGGGGAACTGAATGGTACAATACTATGAGGGAAGAGATGAATATTTGCTTGCTTCCAGACTGCTCCTCTCTTCAAGCTCTGATGAAAGTAGGGTCCCAGTCCCTCAGTTCCACTCTTCATGAGATATTTGCTATTTCTCTGTTAAAAGAGAAGGGAACATAAGGTGAGTCTAGCATCCTGAACTGGCCTACATGTTCTCTGGAATGGAACTGTGTGGCTGTGCAATATGTACACTACCCACTTTGACAACTATTATAATTTATCCATCACCCGTTAATTTAATGAAAACGGCAATAAAAATATATTGGCATCTAGGTTTTAATTTGCTCTCTCTTCCCTTTGACCCTCCACATTTATAGTTTTCTAGCCATCTTGTTTGTTAGGGCTAATGTTAGAGCAATTCTCTTCTGCATATTGCAACATCTATTTTTCATTTTTATAGGCTGTCTGCCATTTGATATTAGTGCCATTTAAATAACCTCCTCAAGGAGTGGTTTTACACTGGCTAGGGAATTAAGGATACATTTCAGTATTTTTTCTTCTTCTGAGCATTGCTTAAATAGCTGTTGTATAAATTGTGACCATATTCATTTAGTTAACTGCTTGGTTATACAATTCTACAGTGTGTGCTGGTGAGTTTTCCTCTCCAGAGTTCTCAATATTAGGGGGCAAAAAGTGATTATTAAAAAATTGTACTTAATACCAGTGGGGACAACACTTAGGAGAAAGGGACAATAGGGCTTGGGAAAGATTACACTATGTGAATAACACCTAGATGGATATACTGGACTCACAGAAAATAGAGAGAAAGGAGTTCTAGGAGGATTCCCTGCTGCTTAAAAGCCTCTTCATATTTCTTACTGCCCAGTTTTTCATTTTTGTCAATCCATTTATCCATTTTTCAAAATGCTTTGCACATCATTCGTAAACCAGGTAAAAAACCATCAAAAGTTCTATTAGGCATGTGACCATATAGCATTCTGGATTGCAGCCATGATCCTATATATGAAGTGTGCTCATCATACAACACTCACTTGCAAAGAACACTTGATAGCAATTACTCTTTAATATCAATAATAATAAGAGCATTTGTTTAGAAGGGTATGTGGAAGGGAGAGTTGAAATTTGTAGAGGTGCATTATATTCATGTAAGTCTTTAGGAAGAATTAATCATATCTTTTTGAAGTATTCTTAGAATCATAGAGTTGAAATGTCCTTAAAGACCATCTAGTCCAACCTCCTGCCCAATGTAGGAACAGCCTAAAGCATCCCTAACAAGTATTCATCCAGCCTCTCCTTGAAGACTGCCAATGAGGAGGAAACCACCATATCCCTAGGCAGCCAACTCCACTGCTGAATTACTCATAACATGAAGAAGTTTTTCCTAATGTCCAGCCAGTACTTTCCCTCCTATTGTTTAAACCCATTGTTTTGAGTCCTATACTCTGCTGCTAATAGGAACAGATTCCATCCCCCCCCCAAGTGACAGTCTTTTAATACTTAAAGAGAGCAATCATGTCTCCCCTTAACCTCCTCTTCTCCAAACTGAATATTCCCAAGTTCCTCAGTCTTTCCTCCAGACCTCGATCGTTCTGGTTGCTCTCTTTTGCACCTGTTCCAATTTGTCCACATCCTTTTGAAATGAGGCCTCCAGAACTGCACACAATACTCCGGGTGGAGCCTGACCAATATGGTATACAAAGGGACAATTACATTCTGTGATTTGAATGTTATGCTTTTGTTATAAGAGCCAGTTTGGCATAGTGGTTAAGAGTATACATGGGCATGAACCAAAAATTTTTAACGAATCCATGGTTTGTGGTTCGGTGCCACCAATGATCCCGAGGTCGTGAACCACAACAAACATTTTTCACCGGTTCACGGTTCACAGTTTGTGGGGCTCAGAATGGCCTCCGTTGCACTTAGAGAGCCCATATTCCCAGGAAGTGCTTTGCAGGCTCTCCTACAGCCATCACCCAAGTTTGGACAAGATTGCAGAAGAGATCTTGGAGTTATACCCTCTCCAATCCAAGGCTCCCAGGAAACTCCCACTTGATACAATTAGAACCACCGATTGATGTCGGCCCAGTATAGAGAAGGTGGGTGATGACGGCAGCCACTGGACCCGGCGGGCACGGGGAGGCAGTGATGAGCCACCTCCCCTTTAGGGGGTGAGGGGTCTGGCTGCTCGCTGGCGGCACCCCCCATGTGCCCACCCACCAGGCCAAAGAGGAGCGTGCTGGTATTCCGGGCATGGGAGGGAGAGGACATGTCATTTGGAGGGGGGCCTGATCCCCAGCAACTGCGGGTCCTCACCCGAGGGTCCCACTGAGGAACAGTGCGGCAGCAGCCGACAGTACCCACCTTCCTGCCTTGCTGGAAAGGATGGGAGGGAGAGGACCTGTCATCATTAGGAGGGGGAGGGGGAGGTCCCCCAGCAACCATGAGTCCTCATCCGAGGGTCCCACTGAGGAACACTGCAGCGGCAGCCAACAGCACCCACCTTCCTGCCTTGCCGGAAAAGATGGGAGGGAGAGAACATGTCATGTGGGGGGTAAGTGGGAAGATCCCCCTGCAACCGCCAAGCCTCACAGGAGCACGCGTTTATTCTCGGTGAGGGCCGGAGGGTGGGTGATGTCCCCTCTCTTTCTATTTCTATCTCTATTGTTTTCTACATACAATTCTCCAAATATATACCATTTTCTCACTGTTAACAGACATTTTCTAAGGTGTGCACATACATTCGAGGGTATTGTTCATTCTACTTATAAATTCTGTAATGTTTGTATCTTTCTCTGTTTTTGATTTTCAATCCTTTTATCCATGGATGGGTTGTGTTCGCATGTAATTTGGAGGGGAAGTGGCAAGATCCCCCAGCAACTGCAGGGCCTCACCTGAGGGTCCCCCTGAGGATTTCTCTGGCAGCAGCCAGTACCACCCACCTTCCTGCCTTGCCAGAAATGATGGGAGTTGCGGCACACATTTACACCCAGCTGAAAGGGGTCCGTCCCATCAGTCCCGTTGACAGGGGATCCACCACACTGTGCAACCAACTGTATCCGTATATGATACAATCGGCTGCATGATCGCAGCCGTGCAGTCCCTCATGACCAAGAAGGGAGCAGCAGCAGGATAGTCCCTCATGAAGCGGGGGCTGACATGACCCACCATCCTGCCTTTGCAGAAAGTAGGGGATGGGCAGGACAGGAGACATTGCTTGGATGGGTCAGAGTGGTTCCTGAGAGCGGGAGACAGAAATGGGACAGCAGCAGCAGCAGCAGCAGCAGCTGACATCAGCCACCTTCCTGCCTGTGCAGGAAGGACATGAGTCGAGGGACCCATTCCCCCCTGCTCAGAGGGCTCAGCATTTGTGATGGATAGGGGCACTGTGCAGCTCAACTATATGTGAAACAGTTCCTGAGCTGTTGCGCAAGTGCCCAAAGGAGGCTGCCTCCAGCATCACCCACTTTCCTGCCTTCGCAGAAAGGAGGTGTCATGATGATCTGGCTGTGCCAGGAAGGCCTATCAAGGTCTCAGAAGCCTGTTAGCAGTGGGACTGGACTTCAATGTTCATATTAGGGCAATATGTCTGTGGGGGTTCAGGATTTTACAGCTGTCATCCCAATCACAGGCTGCGCTATAAAATTGTTGGAAAATCACATGTTGCATTTCATCTTCTGTTCTAATCAAAGTACTGATGGTTTATTGATGGAGGGTGACAACAGCCTTGTTATGGGCACATCATTATCTGATTATGTTTACATTAATATTTATTATTTATTTACAAAATTTATACCACACCTTTCCCCCCTCTCCATAGCCATAAAAATATACATTACAAAAACACAGCTTTAAAAATCATCAAAACAAAAAAAAATACATCATTAAAACAATTAAAACGGAGTTAAAATTCACAACAAAAACATTAAAAACAAATATTAAAATAGAGGGCAGGAAGGAGGGAATACTGATGGAACACCAGGCAAAAAGTCTTCACCTGCTTGTAAAAAATAACAACAGAAGTAGATAAGCGAGTCTGTCAGGAGAGAGAGTTCCAGAGTTTAGGGACCACAAGCAAGAAGACAAGGACCTCTCTTGGGTTCCTACCTGTCCAATCTCTGAAGGCAGGGGTACCCAAAATAAAAGCAAAGTGCCTTTAATTGGCTTTGGTTGACTCAAGAGCTGTGGTCCTGTCTGAGATCTGGCCAAAATTATCCATGCTTTTATCACACCCAGACTTGATTACTGCAAAACAGTTAGTACAGAATGAAGCTCAAGATCTGTAACACCACTGTACAATATATCTTGGGAATTTTGAAAGAAGCACTAATTGCTAATTCATTTTCAGGCACATAATGCTTACCTTTGAAGTTTCAGTGGATTAGGATGGGAAAATTTAGTTTCTCTGTTGATGGTGCCTCCGGTTACAGAAGTGAGGTAAGTGTCCAGGGGAGAGAAGGTCATTTCTATGGTGGTATCCCATTGTGGTTTGCTTACCCTGTTAATATATGTCTGGAACCATAAGTGTTAGACACCCATAACAATGTGTTTATTCTTCCAGGATGTAATTAGTGTTTTATTTGTTTTTATTCTTCTTCTTCTTAATACTTTGATCTTATTACCACTGAATTTATTTGTGGTTATTACGCTGTTGGTTCTTTGATTATTTCATGGTTTTTAATTGCTGGTTTTGTGATTGTTAAATGGTTTTATTGCTGTTTTATAATATTAAATTGTTTTTGCTTTACTGACAGAAACAAAAGCTTGAAGGCTAGTGATACTGTTGTTGTTACCTAGCAATGGCTATTGAGGGCATCTATTTATTAAAGATACAGGTGTCATTTCTATTATATGAAGGGGTTTTTTTTAAACCACCCTCCCTTGTCAATTTTAGATTTTTATGTAAAACTGGGGAATGTTCCAGATTTGTAGAATGATCTATCTTGTCTGATAATGGCTTTGATCTCTGGATTTAAGTATCCAGAGATCTGGCCATGCTGAGAATTAGATATATTGATTTGTTGTTCTACATGCTTCACAGGAAATTAATAGATTGTTTTTAAATGTTTGCTTTTTTTTGCTCATCACTTTGAAATCACTCAGTAAGATGTGAGTGTGCATGTATATTTTATTATGTATTACATATATACATTAAGATGTGCTGTGTAAATGTATGTAATTTATGAGTTGCTGTCTGTTTATTTATCCATCCATCTATTATTTACATATAGCAGCTAATTAGACAACTATATATATGAACAAACAAGGACTTTATAATGCATGAGATAAAACTAACATACAGTGACAGCAGATGCCGTGCATCCTCCATAATGGGAGCAGTGGAAGTAAAAAGAAAATGTGGAAGAAATCTGAGCAACCAAACCAATTTTTTTAAATAAAAGCTTAGAGGGCGTAAATAAAAAATGTCTTATCTGAAGCCACATGAGCATTCCTAGTTTTAACTACAGTAGCACAGTAGATAGATTTTTTTTATGTAGACCAAGAGTACATAAGGAATATTCTGGATTGATTTTTGTTTCCTATCTTGGGTCAGTATTAAGTTCAGAAATTTGAAAGAGTAATGCTGACAGGGCAGCATCAGCAGAATAGAACTCATAGCCAGGCACGTCATAGCAACTGAATAAGTGACAACTGATTTAGTGTGACCAAGTGAATGAAAACTGAAGTTAAAGGAATAGCTGACAAGAATGAATAAAGCAGAGAAACGGGAAATAGCAAACCAACACACATAGAAAGGGCCTCAGTTGTATCCGACTACCTGCTGTTTATTTTGCATATTTGCACACCGGGGAAAAAGAAGATTATAAAGATTTTCTTCATATCCCTCCTTCCCAGATGAAATAATTAACCAGTAGTAACAGCAGGAACCAGCACAAAGAGTATTTATCAAAAATAAAACTCAGTCTTACTGGGTAAATCTCAAGTGGCCCACTGCTCTCTACAGCTGGCTGTTTTAATTTGTGTTTTAAATGTTTGTGTTATATCGTATTTTACTTTTGCTTAAGAAATATTACAAGATTTAAGACCTCATTCAAATAGTTTCAGGTAGCTGTGTTGATCTATAGTAGAAGAGCATGATCAGGGTCCAGGTGCACTTTAAATACCAACTGGATTTCTAGGGCATGAGCTTATGAGAGTCAAAGCTCCCTTCATTAGCTACTTCGTCAAATGCTTCCTCTTCAGTATTACAATAAGTAAAGTGTTTGCATAAAATCTATTAACATTTGTGCTGTCTGCTGTTCTTTTTCTGGTCATTAATAACAGGTCATCAGTTTTCAACGAAATTACTGTTACTTTCCCTTCTTTTTGACTTACATTGTTAATTTCATGTAAAGTTTCCACCATAAAAAGAGTGAGAAATTATTTCATTTGCTATCTCCAGTAATTGGCATCAATTGTTTTAATAACAATAATCATAGATTCTTTTTAAAAAACTTACTAATTAAAGAGAGAGAGAAATAGCAAAAACCTGAGGAAACAATCAGTAGAAAAATAATTGTAATAACAACTAGAAAACAAACTTGGAAATGCAGTGAAGAAATTGTTTATCTTTTTTATAGATAATTCATGAGTGGAATAAAAAAAAACAATATTTCACTAAAAGAGCTATATTTGCTTTTCGTTTTCCAAGGTTTGAGACACACAATAACACCTACACTTTAATGATACAGTAAAGAAACAGTAAATTGCTTATAAAGAAAGCCTTACCTTGCTTGTGTTGTTATGTTGTTAGGACTGCCTAAGTAGCTCAATGATAGCAAGTCTAATGGGAAACAGTAATTAGTTAACCCAAAAGTAGATGCAAATCCTTTTTCTGTTTAATTGACTTGAGTATTAATGCAGGAGAGTGTTACATCATAGTGAACTGTTGCTTTCTGTAAGGGAATCTTCAGTGAAATGCTTTGCATCCTGGAGCAAACACAGGCAATTGCAATGCCTGTATGTTATCATTTAACAGCATATTCTGATGGGTAACGCAGTTTATTTTTCAGTAAACAACCTGATCCCAAGGTTTGCTATGCTAACACATAGAGAATGGGACATCCATGGCAGTAATGCCATGGATTCAATTTGCCCTGGCAGCATATCAAAGCAAATGGAACACAAGACATTGCTTATGGGGGTTAAAGGGTCTCAGTCAATTACGGAAAAACAACAGGAAGCTATTTGCCTACCTCTGCCTTGGGTGGGTGTGAGGGGGGGGAGGTTGCGTCCATCTTCCCTTGATTCAAAGTGATATGCCACACCTGAACGGGAATGATAGGGTCCAACTGTAAAGGGAGGGGGTGGTGGTGATGTTTACCTGGCTGATCTTCATCCAGGCCTGAGCAACATTGAAGTCAGCAGGTGGGGCAAGGAGTGTTAAGCTAGGCTTGTGTGCCAGGAATAGTGGTGCCAGGAATAGTGGTGGTTGCTCAGGATAATCAGGTAGGAATAATCAGCAAACATCCTGAGGCTGTATCAGATTAAAGAAACTGAATGCCCCAATTGTTAACCGCTATCTCACTGCCGGCCATATGGAGAAGCAGCTGCAATTTTGGGTTGCAGAAGTTATACAGAACACATCTTCAGGCTCTCGCAAACTCCTGCAGAAAAGAGAAGTGTTTTGGATTCACCATCTCCAGATGCTGATGCCTTGGGGACTTAATGAAGAAGTGGACTGGACTTGCTGTGTCTGAGATGGATTTGATTGGATTTGGACAATGGCCCTAGTTGAATGTGTGGTGTGTCCCAGCCACTCCAGTGTTCCCTTCCTTCTCTCTCCCCTCCCCTCCACCTCTTTGGAGAGCACATCTGCTTATCACATGGGAGAGATTGCATCATCCTTATACCTCTTCATATAGCTGAACTTTTTTAGGTTAAAGTGCCATTGTATCTTTACAGCAGATTTATGTAACACTCTCCTATACATTGGAAACCAAGCCTCAGGTGGGTTTGTGATTGGATTTGGAGAACCTAGGAGGTTAATGAAGAGCATGTTAGGGAATAATCTTAAAATTTGATACATTTTTTTCTTTAGAGTGCAACAATAAATGAAGAGCATTGTGTGAATGCAGTCCTGGGTCTACTGCAGCATTGCAGTTTATCACACAATACTAGAGGTAAATTTTGATCCAGTATTTTACCTAGAATAATTCTAGCACTTTAGAATGGACTATATTATATTAAAAAAATTTCCTCCCCCCTTCTTCTTTTGTTACTGCTCTAGATAAAACACCAGGAGCATTGCATGATTGGTTTTCTTATGTGTGGGTGTGTTTGATCATAAATTGTTTATAATTGACCACTGAGGAAGGCCTAAGGGCTGAAACGCGTCTTGTCAGTTTTGTACTGTACCTTGGTCTATTTGTGTTGGTCATTGCACTGTACCATCATCTATATCTTGAAATGTTTTCGCAAGTTTTAGTATATGTATGTAGCCTGCCATTCAGGCCTTATTTTTTAAACTTGTTTTTATTAACATTGGTGCACATCTATAATAAATACTTTTTAATATATATAGATATACTTTTAGGTCATTACTTAACCCCTTTTGTCCTAAGGGGTTTTTTGGAACAGGCCATCACATGCCACGCAGTTGTGTGGCACTGTGAAGGAGCTTCCCGGGTGCTGAGTGGCATCTCTCGAACCTGATAAGTGCCTTGCAGCCCATCAAGGGAGGCGGATGCTGGGCACCTCTTGGCACAGAATGCCTGTGCAGGCTGAGATAAAGAAGGCTGGCGATAACCACTGGCCGAGTTTGGAGACAGGGTGGACCTTCTCGGTGGGTGCCCCAAGTGGTTGCCTAGTGCAGTCCACCTTCAAAATGGTTGGCTTATTTAAATAAGTAGTGATGTGGATCAGCCATTTAAATGAATTTAAATAAATAAGCAAAACTAGTTGAACCCACACTCAGTTGTCTTTGTTTCACTGTCTCGTGTCGTATTTGGGGGTGCAGGGGCAATAGGATACTGACTGAACAATTTCATTGTTACAAAGCTTTGTGGTGGGCCAAATATGGAGAGACATGACCAGAAATTCTGGATCACTTTTTTAGATGTGGAATGCTAGGTTGTTGAAACTTGTACAATATTTGCCATTCAAATTTGTAAAGATGTCATGCAATTTTTGCATTTCATTTTATACTTCTCTGTGATATTTTGACGTTTGTACACTCTTATAAAAACATCCATATTATTTATAGTATGAAGGAGGCCTAAGAAACAGTCCAGAAGCTGGGTTATTTAAAAACTAAATACATGCAGAAAACAAGCAAATTCAAGTTAAGTAGCCACATTTCTGGAGACTATCATACAAGTTTAAATGTATTTCTTCCAATATTCCATTTCATTTCATTTAAAATATTTAATGGTTCTACTTGAAAACTTTGAAAACGCAACCAAATATGATGGCTGCTGTTGAACAGTAGTGAGAAGGTGGACGTGAGTGAGTTATTCAGGTCTCTGGTAGCAAATTTCCTGATGGTTGCTGCTGGGCCTGACCCCAATGAATTCTCCCTTAAAGGCCAAAACAGCCCTGAAAAAGGCCCTTCCCCCATCCCCTGCCTTTTACTGACATAAACCAAGGCTTGTAGGTGTGCAATACTGATGTGGTTGTGTAGCAATGGCTTCAAAGTGGGCATTCATTTGTTAAAACTAAAGGTACTGTTTATATTATTTAAGGGGGGGGGTTAACACCTTCCTCTGTGTGTGTGTGTGTGTGTGTGAGAGAGAGAGAGAGAGAGAGAGAGAGAGAGAGAGAGAGAGAGAGAGAGAGAGAGATTTCAAATTTTCCTGCAAACCTGTGGCATTTTCCATGGCCCCAGTCTTTGGATTTATATATCTACAGTTGAGCCCATGTTGGGAATTAGATATATTGACAAGTGAGGACCCACAAGGGCTTGCAGGGAACATCTCATTTTCCCTCCCCCCACCATGTCCTCTTTCCCTTCTCTGCCCCCATAGCCTCTCTCCCTTTTCCTGCTTCCTTCTCTCCTTTTCTCCTTCTCTGCCCCCTGTCTTCACCTTTCCCCCTCCCCAGAGAAGCCTCTCACCTATGGGTACTGGCTGAACCAGGCCCAGTTGCATGGTAGGGAACATGCAATAACTTGTGGGGGGTAGTTTTCTCTATATACCCTTTCTCACACTAGTTCATCTTTCCCTCCTCCAGGCAGCTTCCATAGGCTCACTTTTCCTTACATCCTTCTCTCCTTCAAACCCCCTAAACAACTTACCTTCCACCTCCCATCTTCACTGATATTTCTTAATTTACTTCATTTCTTCACAATGGGGTCCCAAAGCAGATTACATCATTCTCCTTGCCTACATATTATCTTCATGATAACTCTGAGAGGTGGGTTAGGCTGAAAGTAAGTAATTGGGTCAAACTCACCCAGTGAACTTCAACAGAAGAGTGGTGATTCAAACCTGGCTTTCCAAGATCCTACCTTGAAACTCTAATCATTACACTATACTGGCTTTTGTGGCAAGGAGGGTTACTGTTGAACAGTAGCAAGCTACTATACCTGGGTAAGTCATGCAAGTTATATAATATCAACTCACACAATGTTTACTTCTACATTCGATTTATATACTGCTCTTCAGGACAACTGAATGCCCACTCAGAGCGGTTTAAAAAGTATGTTATTATTACCCTGTGAGGTGGGTGCGGCTGAGAGAGCTCCATAGAGCTGTGACTAGCCCAAGGTACCCAGCTGGCTTCAAGTGGAGGAGTGATGAATCAAACCCAGCTCTCCAGAGTAGAGTCCCACACTCTTAACCACTACACCAAACTGGCTCTCAAATACCCTCAAAGTACTCCCTCAAATACCAAAATAGCATTGGATAGGGTCTTGCCCCTTCCCTATGACAGAAACTAAGCCTGCAATACTGGCTAAACTGTTATGGTTGACTAGCAACTGTCCCTGAGGGAATCTGGCTAAAGCTACAGGCATTACTTTTATAATGCTTTTTTTTTTTTAGATTTCAGATTTTCTGAAAATCTGGGGGTATTTTTCAGGTGTGTAGGAAGATCAGTCTTGTCTGTTCATTGCTCCAATCTCTGGAATTAAGTATCCTCAGATTAGGACCATTGGGCTATTAGTATATTAGATAATAAGACTAAAGTAATGATAGCTAACATTATGTCTTAAGTGGTAAATAGTAAGTCATACAGAATGAATAGAATTTTCCTAATATATTGCAAAAATTCCTCCTTAAAACTACATGGGGAAACATCTTTTGCCTTGTAAATCCAAATATTTTATTTCCCTGGAAGTAATCCATCACTTTATAGGGGTTAAAGGGGGTTATGTGGTTTTCCTGACTTTATGGGTTTTCAAGGCAAAGTACTACTGCAGATTTTTTACGGCATTGATCTGTGGAAGGTTGCAAGCATGAGCGGTCATGAAATTGGGCAAAGCAAAGTACATTGTTAAAACATGATTGTACATTTTGGATGTGGGGAGGAGGGGGGAAACCATGCCATCATCCTTGATTAAAGCAGAAATGCCGCCTTTCCTTTTCTTGTAAAATCTTTCTGAAGTTTATGGTATGTTCGCTTAAACCCTCTAACAACACCATAAAAACTTTCTACACTAAGCCAAATTCCAATGGTATTTTGTGGCAGAAAAAGTCCCTCAAAACTGTTTTGTTTAATATGGCAGAAACCATTGTGTTTCACAATAAAAAACAGGATTGCTAGGTCCCCCACTATTGTAGGGAATCCCCTGGCCCCAGCCACCACCACCCACAGCCACTCAGCTGGCCAGTAGGGGAAAAGGTGTCTAGAAAGGAGGGGGAGCAGGTGGGCAGGCATGCACAAAAAGCGTCAACTCTCACTCCTGGCCCCCAGCAATTACATCATTTTCAGAGAAAACCAGAAGAAACAGGTTGCATTTTTGCTTCTAGGTAGAGCTGGGCACGAATCACAATATGAAGCAATAAAACACACAAACCAGGCCGATTCATGGTTCATGAAAACGCGGTTAGTGGGACCGCATTTTCTACGAACTCCACGACTTTTTTTACCTGCTTCATGTGAGTCGTCAGCGGTTTGTAAAGCCAGACAGGCTGGCACTGCTGATCGTGTGTGAAAATGACAGCCCCATTCTCCTGCCGCTTGGGTAGCAGGAGAAGGAGGCAGTCACTTTCACAGACCCCGTGCTGGGTTCAGCCAAAGGGCTGAAGCCGATGCGGGGTGAGTGAAGCTGACAGCCCCATTCTCCTGCCGATGGGGCTGTCAGCTTCGCACACTCGGCACCGGCTTCAGCCGATGGGCTGAAGGCGGCTTGGAGTGTGTGATAGTGACAGCCCCATTCTCCTGCCACCACGAGCAGCAGGAGAAGAGGGCTTTCTGTTTCAAATGCCTGGCGCCAGCTTCAGCAGCCGGCACTGGGCGTTTGAAATTCCATGAACCACAAACCGATTCGTGACCTGGGAAAAGGTCGTGGAAGTTTGTGGTTTCTGGTTCATGGAATGCGACGAACCACAAATCACGTGATTCTTTTTCCCCCGGTTCATGCCCATGTCTACTTCCAGGTCATGCTGGAAATGGTGTAATCACTCGGAGTTGCAGGTTCGTGCATACACGAGTGAGTACTCCATTACTCCGGTCCCCATTTTGTACTTGGAGGGACATGGCAACCCTGATATGAAAAAATCTATAGCTTCTAAACACACTTTGACATGAGACAGAAGTTTCTTTTGTGTACATTCACAATTTCTCTTTTGCATAATGAATAACTCATACCAGTATATACAAAGATATAAATCTGGTACAATACCTATGGTATCTCTATAGCACTTAAACATACTCTGTGAATTAGAGGTTTTTTATCCCAACTTGTTAAATGGGTTTGGGGTATGAAAATGTCCCTAGTTTCAAAATGCACAGATGTCTGTTCTTGGGATTTTTTGGTTTTTTTTAACCCTGGAGTGGTTTTGTTGTTGTTGTTGTTGTTGTTTACAGAACACAAACTCTAAGAAGTAACTGGCTGTACTTTAGGGAAATTCCTTACTACTGCACATGTAACAATGCCCTAGGAAAAAAAGTTCTACTGCTACTTTTCCTTCTGCCAAAAAAGTACAACCAGCATGGTTGTATTTCTGGATTATTAAAGCATGTACCTGCTAATCAATGGGCTACTTAAAAACTGGAGTGAGGATTTCCTCTGTTTGGAGAAACTAATTAAATTAATATTTTTAATTTGGACTGCATGGAATGCTGGATGCCTACAGATTTAAGGAGAACATTAACATGATGTCATATTCACTTTGCACATTTAAAGGAAAAACTGCAGGGTGGCAGTAGGTGGAACATCCATCTGAATGTTCCACTTATAACCATCATGAGATGTGCTTAAAGCTATACTCTGCTTTCAAAATGGCAGGACCAGTTCAGCAGATTGTCATGAATAGAGTTGCCAGGTGGCCTCCCCAAAGAAACCATATGGGGCCTTGGCACTCATCTGGCACTTGGGATGTTACATCATTGCTGGCTTGCAACTGTAGGACACCACCTGGTTGCTCAGGCTAGTGCTATGCAGCCACAGGAGGCTGGCTGAGCACCTGGGCTGGCTGGCTACTCCTGCAGGTATGTGCAGCTGCAGGAGGCCACCAGGGTTCCTGGGTTATGCCATGCAGCATCAGGAGACTAGAAGGAGTGCCACAGAGGGCACCTGGGCTGTCTGGTCACTCCTGCTGGCACTGCCCATGAGGTCCTCACCTGGGCAATGTGGGGAGAGGTATCCAGTATTCAGACAGCATTTTCCTTGGAGAGTTCCCCCCAGCACCAGACTGTTCAGATAAATACTGGACACTTGGCAAATCTAGTCATGAATCATCCCCCCTATTCAGCCATTTAAATTGATTTTTTTTTTACATTTTCCTGCAGTATAATATTACAGAACAGCTTGGCAGGCAAAGAGAAAATAAGATAAAAGGGATACATAATGTGGGGGGCAGCATGATTGCTGTTCAATATCTGATTTTTTGCAAGCATGATAGGGTAAAAAGGGGGTAGTGGCAACAGCAGTATGAGTCATAGCAGTAGGTGTACTGCTTAATGCTGCTGTACTGCTAACTGTTGGAAGTAACAGATTTTTAAAACTGCATATTTATAGACACTACATTACTATTGTTGCAGTGGGCAGTAGAATGTTGGCCTTGTAGCAAAGAAACAATGGTTCAAATCCTTCTCAGCCACAAAGTTGTCTGGGGGAGGGGTCTTAGATGTATTGCACAAAATTTTCTTGAGAAAAGGAGGATACCAACCTTGGAGGAACAATGGGATTCATATGTGATCAAATAAAATCAAATGAGATTGGTGATATTGTATGCCTTTCTCCCCAATGGGAATCCAAAGCAGCTTATATCATTCTCTTCCATTTTCCCCTCACAACAACCCTACGAGCTAGAGGTAGGTTAGCCTACAGGTAAGTGACTGGCCCAAGGTCATTCAGCAAGTTTCCATGGCAGTGCAGATAATAGAACCTCCCAGATCCAAGTTCTGCTCCCTAGCCTCTACACCACACTGGCTCTCTATGTTGTGAGGGCATATTGCAAATATCATCCACTGTCTCATAAAATGTGTAAGCAAATTGGACTTTAATTATTACAACTCCTAATATGCAGACCTCTTCATTTACAAGTTGCCAAAAGTAGATATTTGCTGAGTTAAGAAAGAACATTTCTATATGGTCGCTGAAGTTGCTATTAAAATATTAAAATGATCAAAGCACTAAAAAAATACTGAAAAAAAGGACTGGGATGGTTATTTTGGGTCTATTTGTATTCTGTGGTATGTCCTAGTATGACATTGTTAATACCAAAGTTTTGAAAAAGGAGAAGGGGTTGCTAGAGATTGTAATCTGTGTGTTTCCCACTGTGACCTTTAGTCTGCAAAGAAACTATATAAAGCCACACTTAATTAAATTTAAGTGGTGTGTCCAGTGGAATGTCAAAGTCTCTAGGACACAAATTCATTGTTAAAAATAGTATTTTCTTAAATTGTAAGACATGCTGTAAATTCTCTGTTCCTGACAACCTTCAGTAGAATTCTCCATGGATTTTTGTTTTGTTTGGTTCCATATAGGAAATTACATAACAATAGTTTTGACCTTTACCATTAAATAAATATAAAAATGAAATTTTTCAGGTGGATGAGCTTCAACATAAGCAATTTCAAGATACTGCATCTTTAATTTAATAAATGCTCTATCCCCCGCCTTTATTTTTTAGGACATACAATGTCAATGAAGTAATATTACAAAGGCAGGATACAGGAGTAAACAGAAGCATTAAATAAGATACTTCAGATCTGGTGGAAGAACAGAAACTCATGAGAAGCAACAATCTAGTCATAAATTAGATGGACTCACAAGTAGAGGTGGGCACGAACAGCAATATGAACAAAAAAAGCCACAAACAGCCCGATCAGCTGTTCATGAGCAAGCTGTTCATGAGGCTCCATTCCCAACAAACGTGTTCGTTCTAAGCCCTGTTCATGGTGTTCATCAGCCATTCGGCAAGCCAGACAGTCTGGTGCCTTTCAATCAATTCCCTTGGCAACAGTAGGCACAGACTTTCTGAACTCTATCTGAACTCCTGTTGCCCTGGAAACCCCAATCTAAGCCCAGGGGCACTTCACCCCTGGCTCGGCCGCTTGTCAGGGTTTTCCCTGACAAGGGCTGATTGCAGCCTGCAGGGGTTTAAATTTCCCTCTCCCTGCTGCTGCGCAGCACAGGAAGAGGGACATTTAAATCCCCCACTCAGCTGCCTGTCAGGGAAACCTCTGACAAGTGGCTGAGTGTAGCATGTCCGGGTGAAATGTCCTTCTCCCTGCTGCTGCACAGCAGCAGGGAGAGAGGCACTTCACCCTTGACTCAGCCACTTGTCAGGGGTATCCTGACAAGGGAGACTTTGAAGGGAAGGAGGTTCCCCATGCCACAGCATGGGGAACCTTCTTCCCTTCAGAGTCTTCCTTCCCTCCCTCCAGCCGGCTGGAAGGAGGGAGACTTTGAAGGGAAGGAGGTTCCCCACGCTGTTTGCAAACGGCGCAGGGAGCTTTCTTCCCTTCCAAGTCTCGCCCCTCCCTGCCACGAACAGCCAACCATGAACATGTTTCTGAACAGGGTCAAGTTCGTGGTTGTTCATGATTCCCTGTTAGTGGATGGCAATGAACAACAAATGTTGTGTTATTTTTTTTCCTGTTCGCACCCATCTCTACTCACAAGTTTTAGAGTCTTGTGGATCCATCTAATTCCCTTGTCTGAGGAATGTTTCAACTTGGAGGTTTCAAGACAAAGGTCCCACAGCCCCAAAACCACCTAAAAAGGAAATGCTTATCCTGAAAAAAAGGAGTAAGATACATTACTAGATTCATAATCTGAGATTGTTAGATAAGGCCATTTGACTGGGAAATCTGAATTGCTGTATGCGTCAGTTTATCATCCTCTAAGGCTGTTCACTTCCCTAGAAATCATGTTATGTGAAAAGACAAAGTGGTGTGATGGTTAGAGTACAATCTAGGATCTTGGTGGGCTGAATTTAAATTCCCATTCTGCAATGAAACTGACTAGCAGTGAAATCCTAAGCAAAGTTATATCCGTTTGAGATGATTAAAGGATTGCCATTGCAATGTAGACAGCACGAGGTAATTCCCTCTTTCTCCACTTAACTAACCTACCATAGATATAACTAGAAATGTAAGGAAATTGTTGCTAGATTTGACCAAGAAAATAATGGAAGGTATCTTTGCACACAAAACAGGGCTAGTCTGGCCCCATAGCTAGACATGCCAAGAAGAGAGTCTTGAAGTCTAGAACAGAAAACCTTGGAGAGGGCATGAAACTGAGGAGTAACACATTTGTGGGGTCCTGTGTAGATTAATAGACTGTGTAGATTAGAAGACCCATATCTATAGATCCTATATGTTGAGGCCCAGTTGCAGAGAGCATCTGAGAATGACAAGGAAGTCCAACTTCACAGAAAGTGCACATACTCTCAAGGGTTGGTTTATTTGTTTAGGGCCAAAAGATGATATGTATGAGAAACTTATAGTCACTAATTTTACATAGACTTTTGCTAAGATAAAATGTAGCAAGAATGAACTAACATTTTTATATACTTTAAGAATTTGGCCCACCTGGACGGCAGCACTGCAGCTTGGACAGGGGCCATGTTTGCAGCCCTGGAAGAAGGAAAGGCAGTTGGGCATTTCCTAGGCATCCAAGGGCTTTGCTGGATGGGCGGAGCCAAAGACATATTTGCCTGCTCTGCCCTTCTCCAGCACACAGTTGTCTTTGTTGCTTGGCCTGAGCAGAGCACGCTTCAAGCTGAGCTCCTCTGAGGCTGGTTTTATTGAAAGCCCTCAGGGCTAGGCAGCGGTAGCTGCATTGGAGAAGCTGTGCTATTCCCCTACTTGCTACCTTCAAACTCCAGGATGAGAGCCAGGGCCCAGCGCCAGGCTCAGTGGTTTGGCAGAGATTATTATTATTATTATTATTATTATTATTAATTTATTTTATTTTTCCCTTTCTTATTTACATTTTGGGCTTTTTGTCTATCAGTCAGGAGGGCTAAAGCAGGGTGAGGCCCAGACCCTGTAGGCCTCCAGCCTACTAGGCTCCTCCCCCCCCTTTTCACTCTGTTGGCAGGGAGTTCTTCCAGTAGCAGCAGCAATAGGCTTTGCTGTAGGCCACAGGGGTGAATTGCAGCCATCTGAGGGGGGGATTGCTTCATATACTGTTGCCATGGGCTTAACAGGGTAGATGCTGGTGGCCTCACCCCTCCCTGTCTGGGCTTTTCCCTCCCCACCACCCCGTTTACACTTTGGGGGCTTGGGGTAGGCTCATGCAGATAGGATGGCAGGCCTTCCGTCCTTAGCAGGCCTTGTTACTTGAGGAAGGCTAGAACTGGTAGTGTGGGCTGGTGGCCATCTTTTATTAGGGCAACTACAGAGGTGTGGTTATCAGTGGCCATTATGTGATGCTGCAGCAGCCATCTTTGTTTAGGGCATCTTATTGGGCAAGCCCCTGAAAGTACTGTGCCAGTGCTGTCCTCCTCTGATAGGAGGAGTCCTTTAGTAGTAGAGTTGCCAACTCCAGGTGGTGGCTGGAGATCTCCCGGAATTATAACTGATCTCTAGGCTGCTGGGCTCACTTTCCCTGGGGAGAATGGCTGCTTTGGAGAGTGAACTCTGTGGCATTGTACCCTGCTGAGGTCTCTCCCCACCTAGGGCCACAACCTCTCCCTCCCCCCGCCCAAAGTTTCCAGGAATTTCACAATTTGAAGCTGGCAACCCTATCTAGTAGATGTGATATACTGGATTGCATTGCAGCCCATGTACAGCCCAAAGGGGTCTGAAGGCCAGGATCAGGTCTGTCCTAGAGGCTGGAGTCAGCTCTGTCCTCTGTGGGAAGTGTTAACAAGATTTTCTGCTCTAGCAGGACCTTCTGCCACAGGCGAGCATGAGGAAACGGACCTGCCAAAGGTAGAAGGTGCAGTGATGGACCCAGATGCTTGCTGTGGAGCCAGCAGAAGGAGGGTGTATGCTGGATGAGTTTCAGAAGTGAAGGTGGTGAGGGCATAGCCCTGGTGGCAGATGGTGCTGACGCGTATGTGGCTTCGGATCATCCATGCTGGCCTGAAGAAGCCTGCCCTAGAGTGTGATGATAAGCACACTCAAACAGTGGGCATATGCATGGCTGTGGGGGCCCTGGGTTCAGCCTCTGTCCCTACACCTTTGGTGCTTTACACTCAGGCAGAACCCAGGCTAGCACGTCTCAGGGCCTGAGCTAGTCGGGACAGTGGTCTTCGTGGCCACAGCTATGAAGCAGGCAGGTTGCCTGTCCGCACACATGGTCGGCTTTAGTCACTGTGACATGGCAATGAGTCAAGGGTTTGGCATTAATGGGCTCAATGGCTTCCTGGCTGCCCCCCTCTCCTTTTTTGTTTGGCCCCTGGATATAATATAAAGGCATAATGACTTACCTAGCGCTGCATGGTTGCAGTGTGATGTGGAATTCAGTGCAAGCCTGGCTTGCTCTGGGATAGGATACACTAGCAGCTTGGGCCACAGGTGATGTCTCCTGCAATACCAACATGAGGGATCTCTTTGACAGCGGTCACCTAGATCATAGGGCTGCTGTTGATCCTAGTATCTGCGTCCCCGGTGGTGCAGTCCTTTCAACCCTGGATGCTTTGTTGGGAGTTCACCTCACATGGGGTAGTGCTAGGAAATTCTGTAGATCTGGCCAGGAATGCCCAGTCTGAGGTGCCCCCCCCTACACACACACACGTTCATGGCTTGCAGACATCAAGGGCATGGAGGTAGGCCTGGTGGGTATCTGAGCAGTGGTCCCAACAACAACAAACTGGAGAGGAGACCTGTCCCATAAATCTGAAGGTTCTTAGTGGTTGCTGGCTGCAAATTCCAGGCACCAGGATCCCCGCCCCCTTCATTTGCTAGTGGGTTTCACATGGATGTTGGATCCCTGTTCAGGGTCCTGGTACAAAATAGCAATGAAGTGTGCTGAGGGCAGGGTGCTGCCCCTCCCCCTTTTTGGATGCCCCTATTTTTCCGCATATAGGTCCTTTGACCAGCAGTCAAGGTGGCTCGGTGATGTGGGGTCTGAAATTAAATGGCAAAATGTGACATTGAGCCTGCCTTTCACTCAGCATCTCAAAGATTTTATGTTATTGGGGTTCCCTTCATAGGGCAATATCATATGGGCAATTTTACAGTCAGGGCTCTTCTAAGGGAGTGCTCTGTCTTTTAGTGGCCTTTGAGCAGTTCAGCTCTTTTGGCACATGAGAGCTCTGCAGGTTCTGGCCATTGCGAGGGTTAATTTTGTCTATAGAGTGATGGCACCTGCTAGAGAGTTTCTTGGGACCCCTACTTGAGGCCATAGGTTCTTCATCACAGGCTTAAGTTTTGTAGGGGTATCAGGGAGGATTTGGCAGTGTAGGATGAGTTAAGTTGTCCAACTGCTTTAATGGGCTTGCTTTTTGGAAGGAGGACCTGCTCAGAGGCAGAATTTTCAGGTTAGCTCTGATGCTTCTTGGTCTCTAGATCTTAGTGGTAGTGTTTTGTGGTGAGGGAGTTTATCTGCCACACTGTTCACTTTTGGTGTGACAATTCAAGGGGCAGTCCATGTTCTCATGTCACCCCCCCCCCCAAAAAAAAGAGTTATGAAGACCATTTATGCTCCAGTGCTGCAGTTTAGGTGGCAAGGGTGGGGAGGTCACCTGGGTGACCTCAGGGTCATGGCATACCCATTTCCTATAGGCTTACATGGACTTCCTGCTCTCCAGCTGGTAGTGAGTTTCATGACTCAAGGGGAGTTGTGGTCCTCCACCTAACATAATCTCACAGGGCATGTCCCCTTTCCCTACAGGCTCATGCAGGCTTGCACCACCCAGGCAAGTAGTGGCCTGATGCCTAGAGGGTAGGTGCGGACCTTCACCTCACATCCTGGTCATTCACCTGGGGTGATGACCTTGGCTCACTTTCCTTACAGGCTCACGGAGGCTTGTACCACCCAGGAAAGTAGTGGCCTGATGTTCCAAGAGGAGGTGCGGACCTCTGCCTCACATCCCTGTCATTCACCGGGGGGGGATGACCTTGGTTCACAGAGCATAGCCCTTTCCTTGCCTCACATCCCGGTTATTCATCAGGGGGGGTGATGACTTAGGCTCACAGGACATAGCCCTTTCCTTTTAGGTCATACCAGCTTGCACCGCCCAGGCAAGTAGTGGCCTGATGCTTTGAGGGGAGGTGCGGACTTCTCGCTCACGTACTGGTCATTCACCTGGAGGGTGTTGACCTTGAATTACAGGGCATGGCCCTTTCCTTACAGGCTCACACAGGCTTGCAGCACCCAGGCAAGTAGTGGCCTGATGCTTTGAGGGGAGGTGTGAACTTCCTTCTCACGTACTGGTCATTCGCCTGAAGGGTGTTGACCTTGAATTACCGGGCATGGCCCTTTCCTTACAGGCTCATGCAGGCTTGCAGCACCCAGGCAAGTAGTGGCCTGATGATTGGAGGGGAGGTGCGGACTTCCACTTCACGTACTGGTCATTCGCCTGAAGGATGTTGACCTTGAATTACAGGGCATGGCCCTTTCCTTACAGGCTCATGCAGGCTTGCAGCGCCCAGACAAGTAGTGGCCTGATGATTGGAGGGGAGGTGCGGACTTCTGCCTCACGTACTGGTCATTTGCCTGAAGGGTGTTGACCTTGAATTACAGGGCATGGCCCTTTTCTTACAGGTTCACGCAGGCTTGCACTGCCCAGGCAAGTAGTGGCCTGATGCTTTGAGGGGAGGTGCGGACTTCTGCCTCATGTACTGGTCATTTGCCTGAAGGGTGTTGACCTTGAATTACAGGGCATGGCCCTTTTCTTACAGGCTCACACAGGCTTGCACCGCCCAGGCAAGTAGTGGCCTGATGCTTTGAGGGGAGGTGCAATCATCCGCCTCCTGTTTTGATCATTCACCTGGATGGGAATGACTTTGGCTTTGGGGAGGGCTGGGGGCATTATTGGTTGCTCCCCAGCTTACTGAATTCGCCAACCTCTTTGAGGTGATGGGGTCTACCTATCGGTTGCTGGCTGTGACATATTCCTGGATGATTTACAGCAAGGGCTCATGTTGGCCATAAGCCACCTGTGGGGCACAAGGGCCTAAGTAGAGGATGGGAAAATGAGCGGGACGGTGACCCCCTTTCACATCCCCATTGGTGGGGAATTGGGGTCTGTCAGGAGCAACTGGTGTGGCTCCACGGCAGCCAGTTGCGAGGGCAGACTGCCACGTGGCTCCCCTGTACAAGTAAGGCCCTTCTGCTGTATGGCAAGGTGCTGCAGGCTTGGAGGGGGAACCATTTGCCTGGCCAGTCGGGTCACAGCCATGCATTGTATGGCTCACCAGACAGGTCAAGGCGGAGGTCATGGGTAACCCCAGGGCTTGACCTGTACCTCTAGTTAGTTAGAGCCCTTGCCGTATTGACAGTTTATGTTGAAATAAATAAAGTGGCCCAATTTTATACCCAAGCATTGTGTCTGCCTTTTATTTCGACTGGGGAGGGGGGCAATATATTAAAAATATAGATAACTTTGCCTGGTGTTTGAAGTTACAAGATAATTAGTTAGCTGAGAATATGAGCCCTTATTAAGAGAGGCTGTTATTGTTAGGAGATGATTCTGTAATTCTATAAATACAGGAAGTTGAATTGATCTGAAGTTGCTTCTTAGAAGGGGCTCGTTTCCAGTGACCTGCTTATCTTTGGGTAAGATACTTGGACTCATGTAATTGCTCTCTTTTAATGATCTGTATGCCCAGGTGAGTCTGATCTCATCAGATCTCAGAAGCTAAGCAGGGTCGGCTTTGGTTAGTAATTGGATGGGGGACCTCCAATAAAGACCAGGGTTGCTGAAGCAGGCAATGGCAAACTACCTCTGTTAGACTCTTGCCATGAAAACCCCACCAGGGGTTGCCATAAGCCAGGTATGACCTGAGGGCACTCTCCACCACCAATGATCTATGTAGTTACAATGGAAGGCATGATTTCCTGTTGATTGAGCTAATATTAAGGATGTTGAATAATCATATTTTAATAAAGGCTTAGAATGAAAGCAAAGATTCTGTAATAGTATTACTTGTGAACTTTACCCAGTACTGAACCTAATACATTATTTGAGGTGTACCTCTTGCCAGAAGTTAAATGGTCTGATACAGGAAAGCTAACTAGATATTTAGGACATTTTAAGTGCACACCTATATCTGAATCAGGCCTGACCAGAGTAATCTGTGCAGGGTTCGTTCTGTGGTAAAATGAGGAATGGAGAACTACGTATGTCAATCTGAGATTCTTAAAGAAAGGACAAGACAAAATGTAATAGATGTGGAAGCAGGAGGCATAAATGGCAACTATTTAATAATGTTCAGTGCATAGCACTGAGTGGGAACACCAATTCTTTTACATTTCTTACAACTTCGGCTTATTTACCAGGATCCTGGGTTACAGTTTAGTCCACATGTATTTTTACCTAACTCCTGTTCATCTATTTCCCCACTTTTTTCACTGAAGAATGAAAGACAATGGATGCAGACATTAAATAAATATAACAAGCTGGCTAGTGCAGTGTAATGGTTAAGTAATTGAGCTATGATGCAGCAATTTGTTGGTTCAAATCTCAATACTGCCATGAACTCACCTATAGGCCTTAGGTAAGCCACTCATCTCAGCCCCAGCCCCCCAGCTATATTGTGAGGATAATACTGACTTTGTTTACTGCTCTGAATGGACACCAATCTGTCCAGAACAGTGATAGTAAATGAACTGAACCTACTACCTTCCCCCATTATTTCCTTTTTCTCTTCCCTGAGAGTCTCCATAGTGTCCCCCTTTTCCTGCCTTCTTCTCCCACTAGTCAACTTACCTTTATCTACCCCTCTATCTTCAGTTTTCCCTCTTTCTCTTCCCTAGCAATTTTTCCCTAGGAAAACTCTGGGGCAGCACTACAGTTGAATGGAGGGGAACCTTTTCTATGCAAATACTGGGGTAGAGTCTAGTGTAGTGTCCAGTTTGACACAATAACTTTCCGAAGGAAAAAGAAATGATGGAAAGGAGATAGATACTTAACCAGTAAGTAGCTTTATTGCCCTATCAAAGATACAGAATAGAAAAAGGAACCAAAATAGTGAGGGTCAAGTAAGCAAGAGTGAACTATTCAAATGACAATACAGAGCAATTTACTTATGACAATACAGTAAAATCATTTGCATTTGTACAATCCTAGTGTTCTGTTGTATTACTTTTAACTAATGTCCATTTAAAGGGCATAGCCCACATGAATAGAGAAACTAACCTGAAGAGCTGAGGTAAGTGAGAGGTTGCTTAAAAAGAGACCAAAAGGTGAAGAGGCATAAATGGAAGGGAAGGGATTTAGGGAAGGAGAGGAGAAATCTCTAGCCAAGAGATAATGCTAAGGGGGAAGATGAGTTAGCTGTAAGTCTGGCCAGCCAAGATTGGGAAAGGACAAAACTAGAAGACAGAAAGATATGGAAGATCAATTTAGGAAGAAAAGCAGAATAGGAAAGACAGCTACCCTATGGGGGATCCTTTTTATTGACAGTAGTGGAAGAAAGTTCAAGAACAGAACTAACAAATAAAATGGTGGATTGAATGCCATTCTTATGACCCTGGGTTTCCTTGGCCATGAGTAGAGGAAGCAGTGCTATTGACTGAAAATGATGCAGAACTGGGATCCGTGTTGGCATTACACCAAATATTCAGGAATTGGCTGCTTGTTGATGAAGACTGGGTTGTTTTGTGATTGGTGCAACTTTAGAAACCAAGACCTTACTGGTGAAAGGGTTAAAACTGAGCTGTAATTCAAACATTCTGTTGTAGTGAGTACTAGTCAAGGGTACTTGGTGATGAAATGGGAAAGGAAGATGTGTCTGGTTGCAGATGATTGAATTAATTTGGGTGTCATGTGGCTCAGACCCAGGGCTTTTTTTCAGCTGGAACACGGTGGAATGGAGTTCTGGAACCTCTTGAAAGTGGTCACATGGCTGGTGGCCCCGTCCCCTGATCTCCAGACAGAGGGGAGTTTAGATTGCCCTCCACACTGCAGCATGGAGGGCAATCTAAACTCCTCTCTGTCTGGAGATCAGGGGGCGGGGGCCCCAGCCATGTGACCATATTCTCCAAGGGCAACCCACTGAGTTCCACCACCTCTTTTCCCAGAAAAAAAGCCCTGCTCAGACCTATGTCCAGGAGATGGGCTGATGGCACTTCATGGGCTCTTGCATTGTGAGGGAGATGTTGAGACCTTTGGCTACTGTCCTGAAAACTTGGGTCATTACTTGTGGCATAGGTGTTAGGAACTTTGGAAGACTATTCAAAAGATTAATGTCCCCTGGTGTTCTCAGGCAGCCAAGCTACTTCCTCTTGAAATTGCATAGGGAAATCCATACCTTAATTGAGAGATCCTGCCTTGATATCAAAATGGATGGATTTGTCCATGTCCCTGAATTCAAAAGGCAGAAGATCTTGAGGTGCAAAAAGACATGTGCCTATGGGCAGTGGGGGCAACAACTATTTCATCTAGGAAGAGTGGAAAGAAAGATAAACAAAGCTAATTGGGAGGATGGGGATGTCAGGTTCTGCCAAGGGCGCTGCCCGGTGAGATGCCGGCCTGCATGACTTCTGCCTTAAAGGACCTTCAGGGATGTCAGGTTCTGCCAAGGGCGCCAGCCTGCCTGTGCTCCGCCTTAAAGGACCTTCAGGAAATATGTGAGATCCTGCTCTGTGGAAGGAGGAGGGTATACCTCACCCTCACACCCTCTCAGTCCACTCTCAGGTCCCCTCAACCTGACCTTGTCCCGGTGTAAGCAGTGAGCCCAGCCTCCGCCATTTTAATAGCAGTTTTTATATGACTGCTCATGATATTAAAAGTGTACAAGCCTCTGGAGTTTAAAATGGCTGCAGCACAGCCACCAGAGAGCCCTTGCCATTGTCAGATCCTACCCTGGAGAACCAGGCATGTAAGGAGTGCCGCACTGGAATGCAGAGGTATTGTGATGCAACTGGTCTTCCTATCCTCCCAAGCTTCAGAAGGTCCAGAGTGATAAAGGTCTCACAGAGTCACCCCCACTTTGCACATTCCTTTCCCTCCTCCCGTGATGAGATCTCCTGTCCGTGATTGAGGAACTGATCAATTGGCATTCATAAGTATGTACAGTCGTTCCTGGCACAATGCATCTGGTGTACTTCATCAGAAAACTATTCCTTTGTGCAAGCGCTGGAACACACTTTGCATTTGCTTTCACACACCCTGGCAGCCATCGACCAGAGCCATCAAACCTTTTGTCCAACCCAGGAACTAATCATTGGAGTCTTTGTCCTAACTGCTAGGAGGACTCTCCTCCACCTCAGGGCACATTTTACTTATAAAGGTAGGCCCTGGCCTCATTCAAATCATGCAAGCTTCCTGGCTTCTCCCTTAGGGTCACTTCCCTGAATCTCACTCTGTTCATGCTTGCTTACTCTCCTGGATCCACAAGCACTGTTCCATATTTCTCTCTCTCTCTTTCTCTCTGAGCTGACAATGTGGAACATTTGAAGCTTCTTTCCTACAGACTGGACCCCTTCTCCATGATAGATAGATATAATTACTCCCTCTTGCTCTATTCCCATACCTCTGGCTATGTTTCCTAGGACTCTCTCTCTCTTTGTGTGTTTGTGATTATTTTCCCCCAGTAATTGGTGTGTATGTGTATAAATTTCTATTCTTTAATAAAGGTTACTGATTGATTTGAAGCACCAGACTCGCTTGGCTTATTGGGATTGGGACCCCATAGACACAGGTGATTCGATTCCAGTTACTGCCTCTCGCATAGCTGTCTTCCTTGCTAGCTAATTCCCCCCCCCCCCCCATAAATCATGTTTATGCAAGGAGACCATTTCAGGTAACACCAGCAGACTTCCATGACAGCTGCCCCCATCCAGCTGTCCTCGTCACTACTGCTTGCTTGCTTGCTCACTCACCCTTCCATCACACACCTACACAACCCACCATGCACTATGGGTGGACTTCCCTTATATCCTGTCCCTCATTCCAGGCTCCACCTGCCAGGCCACACCCCTCTTTTGCCTCCTAGCAATGGCTTTGGCTGCCTCAAGCTGTTGCACCTGGGGTAGCTAGTTTGTTTGCATTGGACAGCTACAGCTGTGCTCTCTTGGCTGGTTGCCAAGCCTTCTCTGCTCTGAGCTTCCAGCAGCCTCAGCTGGTCTCTATTACTCCCTTCCTCCTTGTTTGCAGCTTGGGGCGTGGCCCTGTGCTGCTTCTGCTGTCCTGCCGGTAAGGTAGCTGTCTGTCTGGATGACCCTATTTCTTGTGCCTTCTCCTTCTGCCCTGGCCCCCTCCTGGCTGTCCTTACTTCCCCTGGCAGGGCTCTTAGCCTCCCTCTGGAGGATGGGGCTGGCTGGCTTCCACTTGCTCCTTCTGAGGCGTGGGTGTTTCTTTCTCTCTCTTGGGTGCTCTCAGGTTCTGGCTCTGGGGGTCTGTTGGGGTGGCTGGGCAGCTGCCTCCTGGCTGTCTCCTGTCCCCTTCTCCTGGCAAGTCTGGGGGCTGAGCCACAGACTCCAGACAGGGGACCTGTATAGAGATGTATACAAGAAATTGACAGTGGAAGAGAAAGCAGTGATGAGAAAATAATGAGGGAAAGAAAGAGAGAAAACTGACAAGCAGAAAGGACTAAGGAGTATAATACAAACCTGGGCTACTGCTACTGCTACCTTCTTCCAATAATCCCCCTTCCCTCTTTACTTACTTAGCACCAAACAAACAAACATAATGAACAAACTTTCACAAGAGGAAAGAATTGCTGAAGAGTTTGTATATATATGGCTTGTTGTACTGCTTAAAGTAGATTGGGAGGAGACAAGGAAGACTGGAGGCAAGAAGGAAGCAAAGACAGCAAGGAGAGGGGGTAGTGCTTGAAGGAGAGAGGAGGAAGCAGCAAGCCAATCCAACCCAAACTGGCTTTTCCATATTAATTTGAAAAGACTTAATCTGGCAACCAACTGGCATAGCTGTCCAAATTCCAGCTGAGTGGCAACTTTACTGTTTCTTCTTTCACAATACCTACTTCCCCACCTACCCTTGATCATTTCCCTCACTCACAAAATGACTACAAAGCACTTAGCACACTGCTGTGATAAAATAAACTTTACGCAGCAGTTGCAGAAATAGCTGCTGAACCTGAAAGGATCTCAGAACCAAGACCATCTTAAAAGCAGTACATCATTTTAGTATATGCCGCCTAGAGAGGGCAGTCATTAAAAACCCATCAGTCATTTGGAGCAGTTTGGGAACTGAAAGTTTGTCAGCCTTAAGCTTTACATAGTCAATTTTTCTGCGGAAAAGTCCATCCTGTTAATATTCCCTATGTTGGCCTAAGGGTCTGGACCGGCACATCTTGCCTAAAACACATCACATAATTAGTCCTCTTTAATTAGCATAAATAAGGATGTTCCTTTTTGCAGTTTCTATGTTGGAACTCCTCACATCCAGTAAAAAAGGCCTGCATTGTAATGCATCATATTCTCGCTTTGCTAGACCTTGTTCTGCTTTATATTTGTGCACTTGCTAGGTTGACAACATGTCCTCTGGATAGAAATTATATACATGCCACGAAGTGACTAGGGAAATTAAAAAGGCAGCCCAGCACCAAAGCAGAAAACAAGCATGAACTGCTACTGAAGATCAGCAGAGTATCTTGAAGGTACAGGATATGAAAATGCTGTTAAATATAATCACAAATGTTGAAATGCATCCATTTTGACTTGCACTGTCACACTAAATATACTCACTTGATCCTGCTTTGGGTATTGCAAGATCATTGTCATAAATATTCAAATCATATACTTATTTTCCTGAGCGACTGGAAAAAGACTGGAGTTCAGTGGTAGAATGCATGCTTTGCATTTATAAGGTCCCTGGATGACTTCCAGACACCTCCATTTAAAGAATCTCTAGGATTTCAAACAATTCTGGCCAATTCTCTTGTTAGTCATTATGGGCTAGAAGTGTCATCAGTCTGCTTCTGTATATTGTAACTTTTTTAGTTTTACTCTGTCTAGTGAAAGGTTTATCAAAAAGGTTCCTCTGACAACAGATAAGGAAGATTTCAGAACTGGGGAAGAAGAACAACCAATGATCTCACAATGCCACATGGAGATAGGACCTTGAGTGAAGGCTCAGTAATCAACTAAGCTGACTATCAGGTACAGACTATAGAAGGAACAGGGTCAGAACCAAAGCAAAAGTTTGACTCAAAATTTTTGAAAATAACATGCTTCTTCAAAGTGTATAGTAGTGTAACAGAAAACTACAAAGAGAAATTATTTTTTGAAAGAGAATAAGAGGAATCAATGGCTATATCTACACAAAAGAGAATTTTGGAAAGAAGAGATTTCATGCTTGTAACTACACTACCGTCAGTTTACCAAGGTCAGCATTGTCTAGTCTACTGTGACTGGCAGAAGTTCTCCAGAATATCAGGCAGAGGTCTTTTGCATCACCTATTACCTGAGCCTTTTAGCTGAAGATGTCATAGATTGAACCGGGGACCATTTGTATGCAAAGCAGATGCTTGGTATAGCTGTCCATCCTTGGTATAACTGCCCATCAGGATGGTGTTAGTGGTGCTGGAGCCCCAGGAAGAACTTGAAGATGGGACCCCAGAATCACTGCTGGTAGCCCTGGCCCTGTCTCCCAAAGGGAGGAAGGAAAGGAAGAAGAAAGAGTCATTCTCCAATCTTTCCTGTAGGTAGCTAGGCAGGGCATTGCCAGGGAGGGTGCCTTCATTGTGGCTCAGGGCTAAGCCAGGTAGGCACCTCCTCTCCATGTGGTGCAGGCCTTGTGTGGTAAGGCGCTTGGCCAGTCAAGTGCCTCCTCTCCACGCAATGAGGAGCTTGAGCAAGCACCTTTTCTGTATGCTTGGACAGGTTCTTCTTCCCCATACAGTGGCTCACACGCCATATCATTCAGCCTATCATTAACCTCTCCCCCCTCCTGAGTCTCAGGCAGTATGGGGGAATGCTACTAGCTGCCTAACTGAAGCTGTGGCCATAGCAAATATATGGCAGTGTCAAAGGGAGCCTTTGGGGCAGCTAGTTGCAGGACAATGGCTTTTCAGTGTGGGGCTCGGGGCAGGTGCCCAGATCCCCTGTGCCTAAGACCACTCCAGCTGCCCACATCCTGCTATGCCATATGTTTCTTAATAAATATTGTATATAGTTCCAATAAAAATGTGAAGTACTTCTTGCCCAAAACAAACTGTATAACTCAACCATGGTTTTAGGTCCAAACTTGTAGTTTAATATAGAAAATACTCCAAACTTTGTTAACAGCAAAGTGAATTTTATTAACATTGAATTGCTAAAGCTTTACAAAAATACATGAGAAAAACAGAAGGCCTCTGACAGCCAAGTGATTTGGGGATATTTTACAGGACTAATGAAGACGTAACATTTTATTCAATTCAGCACATCACTATTGACAGTACACAGTAGCTTCTAAATGCTTCCCATACTGTTTCAAAGACATCTTATAGCTCATCATAATATTGTTCCCTATTGCATGTTTCCTTGTCTTCCTTCAATCAGTTTCCACACACTGATTTACAGTCATATTCATCATATCTCTTAGGGCTCTGTTGTAAAAAGTTCTTTGAATGTAGCCAGTTAATCTCCTTGTAAGCTCCATAATACACAGCAGGGGCCCCCCAAACTTGTTGATTCTCTGGGCACATTTGGACTTTGGAAGAGGGTTGTGGGTGCCACCACCAAATAATGGCTATTATGGAGGAATGGCCTTTTAACAAAATGGCTGCCATGGGAAGGGGACAAGATTGGCTTATTGAATTGGGAAACATGTTGTTTGGTTGCAGTGCCCTAAGAAAGTGGAGAGTTTCTTCCCTGTATGGCCACAGAAATAGACTACCAGGCTTATAGACTTAAGATAGTCTATGAACAACTTGTGTGTCTACAGTTGTGATAGAACAATGAATTCAATACTTTACTAGTTGGTCTGTGCATATCATGTAACCACATATGTTTTGTTTTCTTTTTCTTTTCCATTTAAGACCGTTTGGATTTTATCCTGAATACTCAAGCAAGTAGGTCCCAGGAAACACATTGTTGGGTACATTGCTGCGATCTTTGGTTTAAAGCATTTCAGTTATATTGTGTTATATTCTTCCTTTAGCTGTGATCCATCTTCCCTTCTTTTTCTTGCACCCCTAATCCTCCATCAATCACTCCTACATTTTAGGCAGAAAACAGCTGGATGGGAACTGAACAACTTATTGTATGCACCACAATGAGACAATTAGGATGGTTAACAATTGGGGAGTTTGCAAATTTAAGACAAGAGAGCAACTTCCCTAAACTCTGACTAATCTTTGCTGAAATCCACCTGTTTCACATAAAAGCACACATAGTTTCACTGAAGTTATACTGTAGAGACACCTGTACAACAGAAACATTTCAAAGTTAATACTCAAAAATGAACTCAGAGTCAAATGCCAGAATTATCAGTAGGGTTCCTACAAAGGCTAACTCCCCAATGGCTTGCAATATATTTTCAGCCCTCCTAGCCACAACAAATTTTCATTTTATACAGCTCCTGCAGCGATAAATGCAAGACATGTTGCAATGACAAACAGGGAAAAAGAATGAAAAGAAATATCCAGTGACTGCTACCAACTTTCAGGATGTTCAAGTGTTATAAATCTTCCTCCACAATGTTCCCACTGCATCCTATTCCACACTTGTTTGTGCAGCAATTTGAATGGCTGCCACTCCTGTTCAAATTCTTTTTTGGGGGGGGGGGAAAACCCTCCAGAATTGTCCCATATCTACTCTATTTCTTAAAATAATTCCCAACACTGAACTCAACTCTTTTTCCAGATCCAGGTCACAACTTAAACTTTTGATAGTTGTCTAAAAATGTTACTCCACAACTATTTGAAGTCTAATACATGTAGCCTTTTAGCCCAGTTTTCTTTTTCTTTTCCTTTATCATGTCTGTTATTCTTTGTGTGTCAATAGGAACTAAGGCAACAAAGACTGGAAAGTATTTACAACCAGTTCTTTACACATGCATTTGAAGAAGTCTACATTATGTAGGCAGTTTTGGGAAATCAGTATCTTTCAAGCTAATTAACATTATAGCACCCTGGGATGAAGATAAATGCCCTGAATTTTTTTTCTGACTCTTCCTCTAACGATCTCAGGAGGAACAGTGTACACTCTTACCCCTCTACCATTTTATTCTCACAATAACTCAGTGAGATAGATTAGGTTGAAAAAAAGTGACTGGCCCAGATTACCCACTGAGCTTCATAGCTGAACAAGCATTTGAACTGAAGTTTCCTAGATCCTAAATCAACATTTTATCATAGAACTAGAAATTACCTGAAAAGGGGTGAGTAATAAATGTAAGAAATAACTTATGAGATAATATTTGCATATGGGTAAAAGTTTCCATTTGTTCGTATAAATATAGTCTCTCTGCATGAGATGCCTTGGTGTGTGTTCATCATGTGTAGGGAGATGCAATGTCGCTCCTCAGAGAGTTTGTTAATTTCATCTTCATCTCCCCGAAGGCTCTGTCAGTTTCACTTTTCCAGTCTAAAACAATGTGGGATCTCAACCAGAGGGCAGAGAGTAATGGAAATGGGCTGGAGCTGCCTTCCAGAACCAGGTTTGGACCTGGAGAGGTTATAATGGGCTGAAGTTTCCCTTCTGGCATTTCACAGCTCCTTCACACAGCTCCAGTGTATAGCAAAGCCTTTGCCCTGCCACCAACTCTGTCTTTTTAAACTATCCTTCCAAGCGAACATTGCATCTCCCAACATGTGTTCTTCATGTGTCAGATATCTTGTGTAGAGAGACTCATAATACTGATATGAACCAGTTGTGCTGTATTTTGCTGTATTGAAGTATTTCTGTGCAGAGTGGTGACAATAAAATATGTGAACCTCCATTTCTCTTCAAGATGAAATCAAGGCACCCTTTTGTAACTTCAGCCCTTGTAGTTGTTTTATGTTATACTCCCCAGGGTGGTGCTCTAGTAGGAAGATAGGAAGGCTTGGGGAGACATTGCCTGCCTCTGAGCATCTCCAAAGTGAAATTCTGAAATTTTGCAGAATCTCCCTTCCCACTCCTCCTCTCTTCAAATTTCTCTTTGATCAAAAAGGAATTGATTAGAAACTGACACCAAATTCCTAAAAAAGGGGAAATAAAAGGATTGTTGGAGAAACTAGGTAAAGGGAATCCCTAGTTTCAGGGAGAAACTAGGTAAAGAGGAATCAAGAGATTTCTCTTAACAACCCTAATGTCATTTCCTTTATCATTCTGCCTGAACTAGATCTCTTGACAAATGACTATATTGCAACTCTCTGTCATCAATATCTGTAAACCAGCTATTCAGTAAGGGGCATACAAGGCAATACATAAAGAAATATAAACAAGATCATCAGTAAAGCTAAATTCACTACGATCACTCACTTCACCTAAATCAGTCTCAGACATCTATAAAATTTAAAAGTACTGAGCTTATAGAACTTACTTTACATATACTATCCTTTATATATACAATCAATGCTTAGAGTTAAATATTTTAAAGTTGTCCTATTGCTCCTCCCCACCCCGTTAACTTTTTTGAGTCATGCAAGAAGAAAAGATTGTAAAGAATCAGAGAAAGATAAGCAAAAGAATGTCACAAACTACCCACTGTCTGGTCAGGAGTCATTATTCCCCCCACCGCCTATGAGCTTCCCACACAATCCATATTAAGATCTCAGTATCCTAATACAGGTCTGAAAGCAGCCACAGACTATACTGTGACAGCATCTGTACACAGCAATCTTTCTGAAAATAAAATAGCTGTGACACTTCTCAAAAAAAGGACACTCCACCCACCAATCATGGGACAGGATGTAAAATATCATCTAATGAATAATTACATCTATATACAAAATGCATTGCTTTATTATTATATTCCCTGTTGCAACATTACATCAATAATTTACCCACAAAACGTTAATATATTTAATTGTGTTGCTCCACTTAACAGCCACTTTAGAATAGTTTAAAGCCATACTTTTGATTAATTGAAATGATTCTCAACTATGTGTATGGATACCCCCCCCCCTTTTTTTTTACTCTCCGTTTTCACAAATGACATCTCTATTTCCATCTTTGTTTTCAGATAAAGATTGATTGGGTGTTTTATTTCTCATACTGTCAAACAGGATTGTAAAAATGAACAAAAAATGTGTTAATCTTTTCCAAATCTCTACAGACTCAAAGTTATAATATATACACACAATATTTTGCTAAACTTTCTCATAAAGCAGAAAATAAATCACAAACTTCGTATTTTAATTTTCTATCCTTTAGTTATCCTACACATTTTAAAAAGGAAACCTCATTATTCCATTCGTCTAATAGACCCTGGGCTTCCCTATGAACTCACTTTTAGCTAGTTCAATTGCCCTTATACTTAAGATTCCTGAAACACAACTTGATTCAAAAGTTTTGAGCACAAGCTAATCAATGTTATACACTTTCATGTGCTATTGATTCCAACTAGAAAGAGTTAAACATACCCCTGTTTTTAAAAAGGGGGAGAGTAAAAGTGATTTTTTTTTATTTACCATTCCATTCTCAGGCCATAGTATACATGATTGAATTTTCCCTGACTATCTTCCAGAACAAAAAAATACCAATTTTAGAAAAGAAAGAAAGAAAGAAAGAAAGAAAGAGAGAAAGAAAAGAAAAGAAAAGAAAAGAATAGCATAAATGTGATGCTCATGCATGGGCTTAATATGAAACTAAAGAGGATCTTATATGTAGCAGCAACTTCTCTAAATTCTTATGCATTAAGCATAGATGGCAGAATCAGGCAATACCCCTGCTTAGGTTTTAAGAGTGCAATGGGCTAAGAAAATGAAGGTAAAATCTAGAGAATGACAGATTATTTATTTATTTATACCCCACATTTCTCTTCAATGGGGGCCAAAAGTGGCTTACAACTAGAGATGGGCACGATCCAAAAAAAAATATACCAATTAAGCCGTTCGTGGATCCGGGCTGCTGCCAAACCCAGGCCACCGATTCTAACCGATCAAGTCCCATTTCCGATCCGGAATCGGGAAGGCCAAAGCGGGAGGGCGCCCCGCTGTTTCCAGCGATATAGGAATGGTGGTTGGTGGCAGCGGCCGCCAGGCCTGGCGGGCAGGGGGAGGGAGGGGACATTCACACACACACACACACACTTAGAGTAGAGGGGGGGAGTTTTTAACCTGGCAACGAGCCGCCTCCCCTCAGGGAGGGGACATTCCCAGGGCCGGATCTACAGTTGCCAGAGCCCAGGGCAACTGTAGTCAGGGTCTTGCGCGCGTGCGCTCCTGGGTCGCCCCCCCCGCCCAAGCAGCAAGCCAGCTGTCCCAGTGTGCTGCGGAGCTGGTGGTAGCGTGAGTGGCTCAGCGGCTTCCCGTGCTGTTCACCTGCCCCGCAAGACAAGGGGCGGCTGGCTTGCCCACGCGCCCCTTGTCCTGGGGAAAGACGAACAGTGCGGGCGGCCTCCCAGCCTCCCGTACTGCCTTTTGCCTTTCCCCAGGACAAGGGGCGGCCGGCTTGCCCACGCGCCCCTTGTCCTGGGGAAAGACGAATGACATGAGCAGCCTCCCAGCCTCCCACGCTGCCTTTTGCCTTTCCTTTGTGTCCATGGCTTCAGAACACCCCCTTCCCCCTTCCTCCCCTGAGTTGCTGCTCCATGGTTGGAAGGAAGCCTGCTAATCAAGGAAAGCTGGGCTTTCATTCATGTTTCGAGGGTGACAGAAGGAGGGCAAACACAGCTCATTCCCCTGGCTCCGTTGCCGCGGGAATAAATTACTGGCGCCAGAGTGTCTGCAATTCCGAACAGAAACCAATATATCCGATCAAGTCCCGAACAAGCAAACCCCCGACTGCTGGATTGGTTGCCGTGGACGGAACCGATTAGCTGAGTCACGATGGCGCAAACACCAAAGTCAGGGTTTTTTTGGAATCGTAATTCAGATCATGCCCATGTCTACTTACAACATTGTTCTCCCCAGTTTATCCTCATAGCAACCTTGGTGAGGTAGATTAAGCTAATTAGTCCAAGATTACCCTGTGAGCTTCCATGGCAGAGTGGGGATTTAAACTTGGGTCTCCCAGATCCCAGTTCAATACTCTAACCATCACACCACGCTGGATTTTCCAGGTCCATTCCCCTAACATTTTTATGTCATCACAACACCATTGCACTGTCTTAATAGCTTCTAATTCTGTGCTGCTCTTATGTGGTGGAAAGTGCTGTCAAGTCATAGCTGAGTTATGGTGACCCCTGCTGGGGTTTTAAAGACAAAAGACTACAAAAGTTTGCTTGCAATTGCTTGCCTCTGCAATCCTGGTCTTCACTGGAGGTCTCCAATCCCATTACTAACCAAGGCCAACTCTGCTTAATTTCCAGGATCTAATGAGATTGGGCTTGCCTGGGCTATCCAGGTTAGGGAATGCTGCATATTATCTTGCTATATAATTGAATAAGCGTGTTTCAGACAACTCACTTTATCCTCTGGTGCACCGCCAGAGGGTGATGCCACAGAGGAAAGCCTAGGTAACTCACCATATCACTCTAGAAAACATGCCATGGTGGGAAGCCTAGGCTGGGAAAAGAAGCAGAGCAGGTGGCAATGCCCTCCTCATGCCTTAACACAGCTGGTATTAGGTGTGGAGCAGGTAGCAATGCCCACCTTCACCTTAACTCAGCTGGTATTAGGAGCAGAGCAATGCCTACCTCCTTTCAGCCAGCTGGTATTAGGAGTGGAACAGGTGGCAATGCCCACCACCACCTTAACCCAGCTGGTATTAGGAGTATAGCAGGTGGCAATGCCTTCCCCCTTCAGCCAGCTGGTATTAGGAGTGGAGCAGGTGGTGATGCCCACCCCCGCATTAACCCAGCTGATATTAGGAGTATAGCAGGTGGCAATGCCCATATCTTGCCTTAATTCAGCTGTTATTAGGAGCAGAGCAGGTGGTAATGCCCTCCCCCTATTCACCCAGCTGGGATCAGGAGCAAAGCAGGAGGCTGTGCCCACTCTCTTCCTTAACCCAGCTGGTATTAGGAATGGAGCGGGTGGCAATGCCCATCTCCTGCCTTAACACAACCGGTGATAGGAGCGGAGCAGGTGGCAATGCCCACTCACATCTTAACCCAGCTGGTATTAGGAGCAGAGCAGGTGGAAATTCCCACCCCACTTCAACCAGCTGGTATTAGGAGCAGAGCAGGTGGCAATGACTGCCCCCCACCTTAACCTAGCTGGTATTAGGAGTGGAGCAGGTGGGAATGCCTATCCCCCACCTTAACACAGCAGATATTAGGAGTGTAAAGGTGGCAATGTCCACCCCTCCTGCCTTATCACAACTGGCATTAGGAGCGGAACAAGTGGAAATGCCTTCCCCCTGCCTTAACCCAGCTGTTATTAGGAGTGGGGGAGGTGGCAATGCCCACCCCCACCTTAACCCAGGTGGTATTAGGAGCAGCGTGGGTGGCAATGCCCACCCCCTTTCAGCCATCTGAGATCAGGAGCAGAGCAGGTGGCTATGCCCACTCTCTGACTTAACCCAGCCGGTGTTAGGAGCAGAATGGGTGGCAATGCCCATCCCTTTCACCCAGCTGGGATGAGGAACAGAGCAGGTGGCAATGTCCACCTCCTTCACCCAGTTGGGGTCAGGACTGGAGTAGGTGCCAATGCCCAGCCAGCACCTTCACCTGGGTGAGATCAGGCACAGAACAGGAGGCAATTCCCTTCTGCCCTTTCCCCAGCCGGGATAAGAAGTGGAGCAGGTTGCAATGCCTGCCCCATCTTCAACCTGTCAGAATCAGGCGCCAAGCAGGCAGCAATCTCTGCCCTCCCTTCCACCTGCCAGAATCAGGAGCAGAGGAGGTGGCAATGCCCGCACCTCCTTCACCCAGCTGGGATCAGGAGCAGAGCATGTAGCAAAGCCCACCACCTGACTTCACCTGTCAGGATCAGGCGCCCCTTCCTTCACCCAGCAGGGAACAGGTGGCAATGCCCACCCCCCCTTCACCCAGCTGGGATCAAGCTTGGAGCAGGCTGCAATGCCTGTCCCCCTTCACCCAGCCATAATAAGGCACATAGAAGGCAATGCCCGTTTCCCCTTTACCCAACTGCTATCAGGACCAGAGCAGGTGGCAATGCCTGTCCCTCTTTACCCAACCTGTATGAGGCATGCAGCAGGCAGCAAATCCCATCACCCTTTCATGTTGATGAGATCTGGTATGGAGCAGGTAGCAATGCCCACCCCGCTCCTTCACCGGCTGGGATCAGTGATGGAGGAGGAGGGAATGCTTGCCTGCCCGCTCTCCCCTTTCTAGAGCCCATTGTATTTTTCTCCACAACGGGTTTTGTTTCTAGTATATTATAAATTTAACTCTATGCCTAAACAAGCATAGAGCAGAAAGAGAGTAAAAAAATGAAATGATATCTTTAAACTTCAGCCAATCAAGGTTTATGTACAAGATCTTCTAAGATAAACCAGGCTTTGAACCTTTTTGTTTAAGTCTTCTTTCTGGAGCTTTAACACTCATGCCACAGAAAGAAACTATTTTTTCACTGAGGTGTTATATAAAGAAATTGTTTTAAATTATACTAGTAAGTTAAACAGACATTATGGTTTGAAGCTATATTAGAAATATTAAGTTTTTCATTGGAATTTATCCCTGATTTAATAAAATCTTATATATTTTAGTAGTTAATTTCCCCTCCTTATCTATATTTCAAATTAATTCTTCGAATTCAGTTAATGATCTGTTTAATTGCTCTTTCACTTCCTTCTTTTGGAGAAAATTTTGTCTCTTCCGGAATCTTTCCTTCAGTCCAGAATTGATTGCTATTATTTAATAGCACCATATTTGCATCCATTAAGGTTATTTGATTAAGAAAAAACAAGTGCAGATAATTAAAAAGACTTGGGAAGCAAAATTGAATATTAAATTTAATGATAAGGATTGGAAACAAATATTTCAATGATTTCCCTATAAATCAGTTTCAAAAGGTTTGTTAAGACCATGCACTGAAGGTGTCTCAAAGGTAGTATCTGACCCCAATTAGGATAGCTCACTTAAGGAAAACAGTGAATAAAAATTGCTGGAGAGGCAAATTAGGCACATTCTTACATATGTGGTGGTCCTGTCCAGTTACAGCAAATTTTTGGAAATCAATATTTATAGAAATTGTTAAAATAACCAGGGAACAAATAAAACCAACTGTAGAATTAGCTATGCTCAACTTATTTACCAATGAAAATTATCACTATAAACAAAAAAACACTAATTTTCTTTTAGTTGCAGCTAGGACACTTATTGTTCAGTGTTGGAAAAATACTAATGAGATTTCCTTGAATGGGCGGCATACTAAATTAAGAAATATAGCAACACTTGAAAAATTAATAAATAAGATTAGATTAATTCAGGGAGTAAAAAGAAAGATGAATTTAACATAATCTGGAATACTTTCATAATTTATTTAATGGAATTTCCAGAATATAGCTCTTTTTAAAATGTTCTTTAATTGGATAGAGACCTTTTTCTGAAATTTAACAAAGATATTGAATAGATATATTACGGAATATTATCCTTCAGAAATGGGTTTACTTAATGTATGTTAAATTATAGCCAAATTGGATGGAAGCTCTCTCCTCCCCACCCCTTTTTTGTCTTTCCTTGTATTTTATCTTCTTTTTGCTATTTGTTGCTGCATAAAAATATTAATCAATGAAAATAGTAAAAGGGAAAAAAAGAAATACGAGGTTTTAGCTTATTAGTTAAACTGTGGGTGCACTTCCACAACCCAGAATTTATTCAGAGGGAATACTCAGTCTAAGCACCAGCTACCCTGCTTCTAGAACCATAGACTCTAATGATGCTAGAATACTTCAGGCGGGCAGCGCAATCCTAACTGGGGCAGGGAAAGTGAATAGGAACTGAACTAAGGCTTGCGATGGCGCTTCTGGTCCTTACGTGCGCATAAATGGTCCTCTGCCAGTGCTGGGACACAGCGCTGCCCCGCTGGCAGGCCGGCACCGGTGCAAGCAACAGGCGGCCGGGTGGAGGTGGAGGAGTGGCGTAGAGTCCTGTGCTGGTGCAGGGGGGTGGGGAGGAGGGCAGGGCCAGAGTTAGTCCACTCCCTAAGCCTCTCCAGAAGTGGGAACACCCACAGCGACGCAAAAGAGCTACGCCACAGAAGAAGAAGGCGTAGCCCATAGGCGCCCATGGAACGGCGAAAAACCGGCCCCCTCTCCGAGTGCTCAGCCCCGCCCCCATGGCCTGAAGGAGCATAGGATGAGAACTATCCCGACGACCACTCAGCGTGGGCGCCCGGCATGAATGAGCCCCCTCCCTGCTCCCAATCACCTGCGACCGTGCCCTACAAAACATCCGGCCAGTGCTGCCCAAAGCCCTCAGGTAAGTGAGCACATGGCCGGAGGCTCTGTCCATGTGCTGCGTGGCATGGTCTCTTTGAACAGCGGGTGGGGGAGAGGGCATTCATGGTGGCAGGCACGGAATGCACTTGGGGGACTTTGTGAACAAAGTGGGGGAACTTCCCGTCAAAGGGAAGAAGTGCAGATGTCTGGCTAACTCCCCTTTTACCCTGGCAGGAAGAACAACTCAACATCTAACTGGACTCAGGCAAACTAGTTGCCTCTAACTAAGCACAAACAAATTAACCCTTCCGTGACAGAAGAGAATGACACTTGGTGAACTAACTGCAACCACTCCTGTTTCCTTGTAGGTATCCTGGCTCTGAAGTTCCCGCCTGGTAATGAGTGACGGAGCGCTGACAGGTGAGGAGGAGGTGGAGGGACGGGGGGCCCGTTCTGCTGATTAATGCTAACTGCCCCTTCACCTGACCCCACCCTGCTCACTTGCCACTTCGGGTGAGGCCCAGCAGGGGTGGGGGGCGACCGTGGCTGCCCCTGCCCGCCCCAGAGGCAGTTGCCCCGAAAACCACTTGTGACCAGGTGTTCGTAACCACCAGCTCATTCCCTCCCTTAAAGGTAAAGGCTCCCCAAGGCCGAGTACATCCTCGGCAGATGGTCGTGCATCAGCTGGTCGCTGCTGCCCTCGACTATGTGCACCCTATCAGATGGCGGAGTGTGGGGCTTGCCTTGCCAGTGGAACGAGGCAAAGCCCACATGTCTTTTTCTCCCGCAGGCACTTCCAGGGCATGTCTGCTCTCCCGCGCCCCGCCCTCCCCAAACATCCACGACGGGCGGTTGGCTGCAGCCCAGGAAGCAGTATCGTGTCACGGCCTGCATCTCAGCCCCCCCCTTGGAGCGGGAAGGAGGGCTGTGTGGAATGCTCTGGCTCCCTTGCTAGCCTAAAAACAAGTCCGCTTTTTCCAGTGCAATAAAACGAGTTGAAAAACAACTACCTTCTGTGTCTGCATGCCTGACTTTGTCCTGAGCCCCTCCCCCAACACCCCCATCACATATTTCCACCTGCACATCACTACAAATGTATCTGACAGACCCCGTTCTGCCTCCCCGCCCCCTCCCTCCCCTCACTGTAATATCAGGCAGAGGGTTGGGGCCGGGCATGTCTGCAGGGAGGGGGAGCTCCCGAGGGCATTCAATCCCTGGTAGGTCGAGCAGCTGGCATCTGATAAGCCAGGGAGAGGGTTGCCAGGGGGAGGTGCTGCCAGGGGACGGGAGATAACAGGGGAAATGGTCTGCTCACTCGAACCCTAGCCCCATCAGCAAAGAAGCTAGGGTGCTGGCAGACGGATGCCATATCCCGGGAAGGAGGTCCCGCGCGCCCGGGGAGGGTCGCTCCCATTGCAGCCGCAGCAACACAGTCCCATGAGCGGTCGCCTCCCAGAGTGGGTCTGCCCCCTCGGTTGCCTGCATCAGCCCCATTGGTCATTCCGACACCCTCCACCCCACGGCGTCCCACCTTGCATCCAATCCTGCAGGACAGTTGCCAGGCTCCCGGGCCAACACGGTGTGGTTGTTGGGAGGGGCGGGGTGTGTCTGAGGCTGCAAGTGGCTCCGCCCCAGCCCGGCACCGTCTCCTGCTTTCAGCATCTGGGGCCGCTTGCGTTGCCCTGCTGGTGCATGGGAGCCACTCCTAGGCCGCCGGTGCCACCAATCCTGCAGGGGAGGCTGCAGGCCCTGCCCACAGGGGCAGCGGAGGAGTGCGCCGACCACGCAAAGTGGCCAAAACACGGAAGCCCGAGGCCCCCCGGCTGGCAGCCACCGTGCGCCCCCCAGCCGGGCCGGGGCCAGTTCCGTGCGAGGGGCCAGGCCCATGGACGCCCAAGGGGTTCCGGCCGCCGGGCCTGCTGGTGAGCCCTGCTGCCGCCTGCCAGGGGGCAGGGTGTTCAGCTGGACAGGCGGGGCCGCGGCCCTGGGTGTTATACAGCTGCTGGAGGCAATGGGCCAGGGTGCTGGCGGGGACGAGGGCAGCAAAGTGGGACTTGGCCGCATGACCTGGTTGCCGCAGCCGGGGCTGGATGGGTGAGAGTGGCAGCTGCTTCTGACTATGCACTCGAACAGGCGCCAGACAGCGCAGGGGGCGAGCAGGGGGGGGCTGGCAAAGCAGCACCCAGGCCATCAACGGGCTCCTGGCTGCCTGTCCTTTCGAATGGCCTCTCCCCGGCTGTGCCTCCCCATGGCCCCTTGTTGCCCTATCCCTCCTACATGCCTCCCCTTCCTCACATCTGCTGGGGGGGGTGGGATGGTATAATTATAAAGACTGTTTTCTGTGCAACAGGTGTCTGTGGTCTTTGCCTTGGAATGGGGACCGGGGCGGGCCCGCTGTCTGCCTGTTGGTGGCAGCCTCAGGCCAACCCTCCCCTTAGGTGCCACTTGGTGGCTGTTTCCTGCTGTCGGGACTGCCTGCTACCCTGGATTCCTCGTGGCGGGGCGCCTGCCCATCCCATGCCAACATCTCTGGATGCGGCCGCCACGGACTTGACGCTGCATTGGGCAAACGAGGGAGAGGCTCCTCAGACCACACCCACCCCTCTCCTTCCCAGCTGTGAGCCCCGCCCAACGCACGGGCCGAGGCGGTCTGCCAGCATGGGCGCGGCTTGCCTGTTGCTCTGGGGCCTGGCTGGGATCGCGTGCTGCCCATTGGCTGCACCTTTCCTGGCCCCTCCCCCTGCCGCTTGTCAGGAACAGCACCCTTTGGCTGCGCCTGGCGGTGCCCGTGCATCAGACCAGCCCACAACACTTTCTGGTTCTCCCAATTTGCATCTCTGTGCTGCTGCCTCCGCCGCTGCCACACCATCTTTGCTGGCACAGGATCTGGCCTGGCGCCGCCACTGCCCCGCCTGTGCAGCCACGCCGGCATTGGGGCCGGCCATAGAATTGCGCAGTTAATCTACCAGGGGATTCATTTTTCACTTAAATTTTATTTTTTGAGAGTTTAAATTTCTTTGCTGGATCTCTTAAATAGATTTTTCCTTTGGACAGTTCTGGTTTCCTTTTTTCCCCATTTATTTCATTTCTTTTATGTTTTTTTTCATTTTTCTTAATATCTGACCCCTTGCTGTTCAGTACAGCATAGACTACAGTTTTCCTCATTACTATGCAGCTCATTTTTTTTTCATTTCTGCTCAAGGTGGGCTGAGCACTGCCCCCTGTAAGAGAACCCAAATAGGCTTCTTCTTTTTTTACAATCAAACATATGTGACCTGTTTGAACACTGGCAAACAGCTTGTAGAACATTCAATGGTCCTGATCACAACTTGCAGACAGTCAGCAAGCCTCACTGGCATGTGATCAAAGATATCTCATTTCCTCTGGACTACATTCTATATGACAGGTATTTTGATGGTTCCCTTCAGCTTTAGGCTTCCTTTACCCTCTTCACTATCAAACTTGTAATTCACTACCTCTCTTAAAACTTTTCAGTTGACATATATGAAACTAGCTCATGGTCATTTAACTAACTTAAAGCAATAGCTACAACATTTTTGACTGAGCAAGCAAGAATCGACCCAACTTTTATGTCTTTACATCTACAGCACATGTAGTTACATTTAAGCTATGAATCAGTACAAGTAACTCAAGTAAATACCTTAGCAGCTTGTCCAAACAAAGCCTATAAAACACGAAAGATCCTTCCAGTTTTGAAGACAGAATTATGTCTATGTGCCATGACTTAACATTGCCATCCCACTGTTCACGTTGCTTTAAAAGCATTCATATACTAAAGGATCTTCAATATCAAAGGGAAATACTGGATATTTAAAGTGACTTCAACTTCCTATTGTTGAAACCCAAGAGAGGGTTTTGTTTTCTATTCAAACCATATTCCCTCAAGCAACGTTATCGACATCATTATTAATTCAAACGTTTTGTATATTTTTGTTAGATCTAAAATGAAATATAATAGTTGTCTGGGTCACAGAAGTCAGGTGGAATAAAGTAAGGCACAAGCACACAGCAGGATTTATCTATAAATGGCTCTCTTTAACTCATTCTGGGCTCTTATTCATTTTCTTTAACATTTATATTGCTTCCCAGGGAAAAAGACTATCAGGAGGTTTATCCATGTATCAGGCACAAAGTTTTTTGTCCTGCTTTGCTTGTTTTTTTTGATCTGTTGATTTTACTTAGATTCTGTCAAATCACTGCATGATATGGTACTTAAGAGCCCATCACAGTGGTCAAAAGTATTAGGCTTTTAATAAGTAACTTAAGCCTTCTTCATGTTCAGTGAGTGCCCGGTGAGAGGTATCATGTCCAGGGAGAATATGCTGCTTTCTTTTCTTTACTTATTACTCTCATCCAGTTTGGTCCACAGCTTTTCTGTTGCTGATGATCATTTTTTGTTTCTTTTCCTTCTTTTATGCCATGTAGCATTTAAACCGCTCGAATACATATTTGCCATTTATACACATGAACACATGAATCTGTGGTATATTGACTCAGATCGTTGATCTATAAAGCTGACTGGCTTTCACTTCACCTACTATCTGATCTTTTTAACTGGAGATGCAGGGGATTGAATCCAATACTTCTTGCATGCAAACCAGATGCTCTGCAACTGAGCCAATACACTATGTATATGTGCATATTATTTTTAGGCTAGTCATATCCAATTAACACAAAAAAGTGGAAAGGTTTGTTAATTTTTAACTGGTGAACTGGTGAAAACTAGCATGAGAAACCAGAAAGCTGTACACACGCAAATGCACACACACAAGATTCACAGGTTTGTTTCTCCCTGGAGGAGTAAAATGTCAATTGTATAAGAAGTGAAGGACTTTTATACTGCCCTTTTCTCAGGTTACAGAGGGGGCATATCCACGTGCATCCTGCTGGGGCTATCTTTTTGATCTCCAGATTGCAACTCTCAGGGACTTCTTTCCTTCCTCCTTCTCTCTTGATTGCATGCATACTTTGACCTTTCCCATACACCCTTAAAGGGACAGCCCACTCACAGCTCCATTTGCAAAATGTTTGTGGGACATTTGGCTTCCATTTTCTTCAGTGCCTTTTCTGTGACTGCAGAAAGTGCGTTCCTAGAAAAGACACCAAAAAAATGGAAGCCTAATGGCCCACAACCATTTTACAAACAGAGATGTCTGAATTTCTGGAGAAATGCTACTAGCATTCGGCGATTGGACTGTCCCTTTAAGAGTATGTAGAAATGGCCTTTCTTTCCATCTTGCAACCATGGGGGACACAAGATTTGCTTCCTGTATCCACCAGCACCCTAGCTTAGATGGATTACACTAGACTCTGCCTCTTCTCTTTCCTATTCTGTGTGGAGTTCCTAAATAAAAGAACTTTTATTTTCCTTACTAAAGGAACAGGTTTCATATAAGTTTATTGTCTCATCACCAGGCAATCTCATGCCTAGTCGTGCTAAGCTACTCTGCTAAAAAAAATGGGATATTTGAATAGAACCAGCAAGTTTGCAAAAATTGGCCTTAACCATAATTATGCAGGCTGTTCTGAACTCCAAACATTCTGCCAAATTTGTGACTAGAGCTATATGAGAACAACTTTATGCACTTGTAAGCTATCTCTGCAACAAAATGAATATGCAAATGAAACATAGTTACATGCATATAGGCTCTATCCAGACCTGAAGAATGCACAGAAGTCGTGTTAGAACCAGTGTGACTGATGCATGCTGTCACTGAACATCAGCTGAGTAATAAACAAAACTTGCAGGCATGAAGTATTTACTGAAATGGAAGTAGTAGTTATATTTGAACTGAAAATGCCTTATAGACTTAGTTAACAAAGAATTGCAACAAAGATAACAAAGTCAATCTTTTGAGTTCTGAAAAGCAGTTCATACTTTCCACTAAATCTGAGAGCAGATTTTCACAAAAACTCTTAAGCAACGTTGTATATTCCAAGAAAATTTGATGCATATAAGCAGCTTAGCCAAAAGCAGGTGAAACATCAGAAATATCTTCAGCTTCAGGACAAAACAACAGTACAGCACCAGCCTAACACGAAAGATTCAAGGAAGCTTTAGCACACAAATAATCGAGTCAATCTTTGTATAGCCTTTTAAATTCTTCCCACTCCCTCCCACCCCATATGATTTTGTGCAAAGGTGTATCCTTTATTTAGAAACATTTTTATTTGGATCTACTTATGTTCAGGTTTCATAGAAACACAAGTCCTCTTCAGCTGAACAAAGGAAAAGGAAAGAAACAAAGTTTCTATGCAAAATACAAGATTTTTGCAGAAAAATCTCTTTCTGTTTTCCAATATCTAGCTCAAAAACTTGCCCACTGAGTTTTGTTCCAGATAAGAAGTATTTCCAATTTATTCCATAGCTGCATGTTTTTTTTGAAACAACATGACTACAAAGCAATAGTACAAGGACTACTATACGATTGGAGATAATGGGTTTATCTTCTAGTAGGATTTCATAGTATTTTATTCTAGGTCATGCCTAATATGGACTCCTCTAAGCTATTTGTAAAGACCACAAGATTCCTTGGCAATTTATTCAGTTTCTTCATTAGTTTGAACTTCTGTAAGACAATTCTCCAAAATATTGAGCCCTCCATTATCTTCCTACATCTTAAACCATTGCCATACCAACAGGTGTTGTGAAGATTTTCTCCTTTCACTTAATTCACAGCAATCTCTTTATCTCTTTGAAAATTTACCATGCTCACAACTGAACCTTTACTTTTCAGGATTAGACACTGCCATCCTTTATCATTTTCTGATAAAATCTTTAGCCTGCTGATAGTTTTCTTCCTAAACTTCTTCAGTTTAACTATATATTTTTACAGTTTCATCAACTGTACCTCATGTATCATTTCTATTTCTTCTAGCATTTATTTGTTCATTTCAAAATGTCTTTTTTTCTGTATCCCAGCACCCACATTATTGACAGCTACTGTGCTTCTAATTACATCTTTCTGTGTGTAGCAAAATATGCCTCATTGCACAAGTCTGCAGTTCCATTTTCTAGGGATAAACATTTTAAACTGTTTTAAATCCAATAGTCTCTCTCAAAGATTAACAGTGCAATCCTAAACAGAGTTACTCCAGTCTAAGCCAATTGATTTCAATGAACCAACCAGAAAATAAGAGGGCTAAACCAATGAAAAAATAGAATAGTATTTCAATGTGGAATACTCAAGCAATAAAGTGCATAAGAGTGCAATTTTGCTACAATAATTTCAAAGTGCAACATAGAAGGAACAGCGGCAGCCACAGGGTACACAAAAGGAGTGCAATCAAGAAAAGCCACACAAGGGCTACAAAATGGGACCCTAGGGTGGTACAATGTCTGATACTGTTATACAAACTTATTTTTAACAATGTTCTTATATATTTCTTATAATCACAGGTGCAAAGAGGCAAAACAAGGGGCACAAGCCCCCCCCCCCGACTCTACAAGATGCCAGCAATAGCTTGTTTCCATCTTTCTTCCTCAGGAGTCGTGGTAACAATTACACCTGAAAAGAAAAACACCACCATGAGACTCTTTGGTGGGAAGGTCAGCACCTCAATAGGTACAGCCGCTGACAAGGAAACACCCGTTAATCCCCACATTATATAACAAAGTCTTAAAGGACAGAACAATACAGGTACAAACACTTATAAAAAGCAGGAGTAAGTTATTTCAGAATTAAGTCCAAAAGGTTTCAAACAACCAAGCCTATGAATCCAAAAAGTCTCTTTTCGGGCTAATTCTGTGTGCATACGCTCAGAGTCCTTTTCACAGGAGACATGTAGAACCGAGCACAGCATAAATATAACTATTTAATGTGTGTTTGGAAATTTTTCATACAGGACAGACCTACTTGACTATTGTAATACACTGTGCGTAGGTCTCCCATCTAAGTTAACTAGGAGACTCCAATTGATGCAAAATATTGTGGCTCAGCTGTTATCAGGAGCAAGCAGGAGCCTGAATATAATTCCCATTCTGTAGTCACTTCATTGGTTACCTATCAGTTACCATGCTCAGTTCAAGGTTATCACATACAAAGCTCTTCATGGCCTTGGTCTGCCTATCTCCCTATATTCCTCCATGGCAGCTTTGCTCATCTGAACAGGGGCTCCTGCAGGTGCCACTCTGCATATGGACAAAATCAACAGCTGCCCATACATGTGCATTCTTTATGGTGGCCTGTGGAACAAACAGCCTGCCTGAGGAGGTCAGGAAAGACCCCACTCTCCTGGTTTTCTGCAAATCATCAAAACTGAATTATTCAAAAGGGCTTTTTACTTATATAGGAAGGCTGTATTGTAGGGAGGGGTCTCAGATGCTTCACTAACAAGTTAGGAACCATAGACTTCATCAATATGTTGCCTTACAGCCTAACTGTTGCTTAAGTATGTGCTCCTATGTGCTACATATGCTTCAAGTATTATTCTGCTGGGTAGTTATATGTTGTCTAATGTCAGTCCTAGAATTTCTTGTGTTCTTTTTCAGCATTTCTTCAACTCTGTGTTGGATTCTTGCTAATGCTATGTTTTTGCAATCTTGTATTTATTTACCCTGTGGCATTGTTTGTGGAAATTTCCTTAGTATTGATTTTACTATGTAATCTGCCTTGAGTCTCAGTGAGAAAGGCAGACTATAAATGGCATAACTAACTAACTAAATATATAAATAAATAAATAAATTTCCAGAATTAAAAGACTTCTGGAATAATTCAGTTTTTCATAGTTTGCAGAAAGCCAAGACTGGGAGCTTTCCTGACCTCTTTAGGCAGGCCATTTGAGCCCAGTAACTGATGGGTAGACATGGGCACGAACAGAAAAAAAATGAACATGGTGTTTGTTGTCATCCACAATGAACAACGAACACTGACGAACATGATCCTGTCATGTACATGTTTGTTGTTTGTGGGGGCCAGCAGGCTCTCCTCCAGACATCAAGATCCCTACTGCGCTGCTCCCAGAAACCCTACTTGAGCAGGCAGCAGGAAATGTACCAATAATAAATAATAGCTTGGCCCCAGAGCCTGGCAGCAGCCCTGGAACCTGAAGGGGTAGATCCTTATCCCACCACATGCAAAGAAAATTCAAGCTCTAATGCACTCACCCTGTCTCTCTAACAGCAGCTGTCTCTCTCTGAAAGCCAGAGCTGGGAGCCCCCCCCCCGCGCCCGGGTTTTTCCTCTTGTAACAAATTTGGAGCTCCAGTCCACACTTGGAAGACCTGCCTATCAAGCTAAATTGGGCTTAGATTGGGATTTCCAGGGCAACAGCAGGAGTTCAGACAGAGTTCAGACAATCCCTGCCTGAGTTGCCATGGGAATTGATTGCAGGTGCCAGCCTGTCTGGCTTGATGAACAGCAATGAACAAGGCTTGCAATGACCACTTGTTCAGTTAGAATGGGGCCTCACGAACAGCAGATTGGGCTGTTCGTGGCTTTTTTTAGTTCGTATTGCTGTTCATGCCCATCTCTACTGATGGGTAGCCAATGGAGTGACTGCAGAATGGGACTAATATCCATGCTCCATCATGTTCCTGAAAGTAAATGAGCTGGGGCGTTCCACACCAGCTGGAGTCTCTGAGTTGACTTTCAAGGGAGACCTATGTACAGTACATTACAATAGTCTAATCTTGATGTTACCATGGCATGAATCCAGGTGGCCAGATCAGTCATGTCAGGCTAGTCTTGCGAGGAGGCCTTTTTTGCAGCTGCATTTACTTGTTTTTCTAGATGCAGTGCTGGATCTAGTACAACCCCTAGGCTCTTAACTGAGTCTGAAAAGATCAGTTGAACCCTATTGAAAGTAAAAAGCATTTTCAACAAGTGGAAAGCACAATGTCCTTCAACATCTCTGGCTTCCCAAACAGCATCACTTCCATATTTTCTAGATTCAGTTTCAATTTGTTTGCTTTCAGTCCTTTGACCACAGCTGTCAAACAGCAACTTAGGACCTCAAACAGCAACCATTTTGATTCCATTCCATGAGGAACAACATAAACCAGTGCAAGAACCATCCCTTGATACCCACTTCTGCATCCAAATGCTTCAACAAGATGGCACGGTCAACTGTATTAAAGGCTTCAGATGGGTCCAGAAAGAGTAACAAAGGAGCATGGATCTTGTCCATATTCAGAAGGAGGTCATCAACTAAAGCCACAAGAGCCATCTCCATTCAATAACCCAGTCTGAAACCAGACTGAAGAGTCCAGAGCACAAGAAGAAGACCTGGAGTTGGCTAGATACTGCTCTCTCTCACATAGGGCAGGTTAGAAACTGGGTGATAATTGGTCACATCATTTTTTAAGTACAGGGCAGATGACCACCAGCCACAGGGCTGGCTTCCACTGCAAGAGCAGGAGAGATTGACAAGGAGCAATCTTGCCAATGGCTTCAAGGAATTTCTTGGTCCAGGCTTCCACTGCAGCCCCAACTAATGTATGTATGGAATTCAGAAATCCCCCAGAGCATTCTGGAATACAGAAAGATCCATGAGATTCTGTGGGAGGACCATTTCTTTTTTTATTTTTTAAAAGAATTTTTATTGGATTGGAAACATATAATAACAATTATAATCACATTCTTTAATTTTTTCTAATTCTAACCCCCTCCCTTTCCCCCTTTTTATTGACTTCCAACAGTTTTCCAACCCCCTATCCACTTTCGCTCTACTCCTTCATATTTATTTTATTTGTTTATTATAATATACTTTCAGATTCTTCTAAGCACTATTTCCACTTCCTTTCACATATAAATTGTCATATAAATTGTCATATAAATAAAATCCTCTTAATCTATCTTCTTCATTAAAACTACTAATAATATTCATTTTGATAACCTGTGTTTTATCTTACTCCTTTTATTCTCTTCAATATGGGACAAACAATTTGCCCCCCTTTATACATCAATTCCAATACTTCTATACACATACTTATTATACACACTTATTGTCATTTGCTTAGGCTTCTGTTCTATATGTTGTTCTTTATCTATACATATACCATAAGTCTAACAATTAGACCTATCTTTGAATTTACGTATGTATGTATATATTCACTCTATGTTATACGGTTATCTTTCCAAAAAATATAGATTAGTTAATTTCTATCCCATTAATTCACATAATATCAACGCTATTGCTACTTAATATAATACTTAAAAATCATATAAAGTTGCTTAGAATTTTTCCATTAACTCTCCACCCCCTCGGTATAGTCACTTCTCTCCTCCTGTGTACCTCAATAATTTTCAAACTGCCACAGTTCTCCTCCCACCTCCCATTTTTTCACCAAATATTGTTTCAGCTTTCCCCAGTCCGTGTTAAACTGCCCTGGATCAAGGTCTCTCAGTTTTCTTGTCATTTTGTCCATCTCCGCCATGTACAGCAATTTGCAAATCCAGTCCTCAGTAGTTGGCACTTCTTGTACTTTCCACTTCTGCGCATACAAAAGTCTGGCTGCTGCCGTCATATAGAATATCAATGTCCTATGTTGTGCTGGGATGTCTTCCATTCCCAAGTTCAGTAGCAGGAGTTCTGGGTTCTTGTTAACTTGAAATTGTAAAATCTCACTCATTACTCTTATTATTTCCCCCCAGTACTGCCTAGCTACCTCGCAAGTCCACCACATATGATACATTGATCCCTCATGTTTTTTACATTTCCAGCATTTATTAGACATATTCGAGTTCCGTAGCGCAATCTTCTTTGGCGTCAGATACCAACGGTAAATCATTTTGTAAATATTCTCTTTAATATTGGTACATGTCGTGATTTTCAATGTATGTTTCCACAAGTATTCCCACGCCTCCATTGTTATTTCTTTGTTAAAGTTTATAGCCCACTTCACCATTTGCACTTTGACTGTCTCATCTTCAGTATACCATTTTAACAACACTTTGTAGACCTTAGAAATTTCCTTTTGGTCTTCTTGTAAAATTACTTTCTCTAATTCTGAGTCTTCCATCCTTATCCCTCCCTTCGCACAGTCTGAGTAATAAAGATCTCTAACTTGTCTATATTGAAACCAGTCGTAGTTTGGAGACATCTCTTGTTGCGTTCTTATTCTTATTTTAAAGGATTCTATTTGAGTTATCTCCTTATACGTTAAACACTGTTGTTCATTATCGACCGTTCTTGGATCTATTACTTCATATGGAACCACCCAGGAGGGAATTCCTTCTTGTAGGTATTCTTTGTACTTCTTCCAAATTGTGAAGAGGCTTCTCCGAATATAGTGATGCAGGAACATAGAATCTGCTTTTACTTTATCATACCATAGGTATGCATGCCATCCAAATAATTTTTTGTATCCCTCTAAGGCCAGCAGTTTGCGATTTTTCAATGTGATCCAATCCTTCAACCATACCAGACAGATTGCATCATAATAAAGTCTCAAGTTGGGCAGTTGCATTCCCCCTCTTTCTTTTGCATCCTGTAACACTTTCATTTTCACTCGAGGCTTCCTGCCTGCCCACACAAACTCTGATATTTTCCTCTGCCATTTATCAAATTGCTTGGAGTCCCTAATGATTGGTATCGTCTGTAACAGAAATATAACTCTTGGTAACACGTTCATCTTGATTACTGCAATTCTTCCCAACCATGACAAGTTCAGCCTATTCCATTTGATCAAATCATGCTCTATTTGAGTCCATAATTTCTCATAGTTATTCTTAAATAGATCTATATTTTTTGCAGTCAATTCAATTCCCAAGTACTTCACCTTACTTGTTACCTCACAGTCTGTTATTTCCATTAATAACTGTTGCTTTTGTTTAATCATATTCTTACATAAAATCTTTGATTTCTTTTTGTTTACATAGAAACCTGCCAAGTCTCCAAACTCTTTTATTTTTTCTATTACCTTAGGCATGTTTTCAATTGGATCTTCCACAATTAACATTATATCATCTGCAAACGCTCTGACCTTATAGGAAAAGTCTTTTATCTTTATACCACGGATTGCATTATCTTCTCTAATCTGCATCATCAAAATTTCAAGAACCAAAATAAACAACAATGGGGATAGCGGGCAACCTTGTCTTGTACCCTTTCCAATAACCAGTTTTTTAGTCAGCTCGTCATTCACCACAATTGCTGCACTCTGGTCTCTATAAATTTCTCTCACTGCTCTTATGAACCTTTCCCCCATTTGTAGCTGTTCCATGGTGGCAAACATAAAGTCCCAGTTCAAATTGTCAAATGCTTTTTCAGCGTCTACAAAAAAGAAACCAACCTCCTTATCACATCGCCTGTCATAGTATTCTATAGCGTTTATGACTGTCCTTAGGTTGTCTCTGATTTGTCTATTTGGTAAAAAGCCTGCTTGTTCTTCTCCAATAACTTCGGCTAGCCACCCCTTTATTCTCTCCGCCAAGATCTTTGCGAAAATCTTGTAGTCATTATTAAGTAAAGAGATAGGTCTGTAGTTTTTAACATTGGTCAAGTCCTGTCCTTCTTTGGGGATCAATGATATATTTGCTTCACTCCAGGTATCTGGGATCCTTTGGTCCCTCATAACACCATTGATCACCTCTTTTAAAAACGGTACCAGTTCATTGGCCATAGCCTTGTAAAACTTAGCTGTGAGTCCATCAGGCCCTGGCGCTTTTCCCAAGTTTGTTGACTGTATTGCCTTCCTTATCTCTTCTTCTGTTACTTCACTGTTTAGTTTAACTCTCCACTCCTCGGACATTACTGGCAGCTTCATTTTCTCCAGATATGCGGCTATCGCATCTTTATTCACTTCTTTCTTATCATACAATTTAGCGTAAAATTTATAAAAGGCTCTGCTAATAGCGACCTGTTCCAGGTGTACTTTATTGTCATCACATATTTTATTTATTATCTTTTTCTCCTTTCTTTTCTTCAATTGCCATGCCAAAAATTTCCCAGGTTTGTTCGCCCCTTCAAACGACTTTTGATTCAGTCTTTTCAGATTCCATTCCAATTCTTTATTATTCATGGCCGTCAACTGCTCCTGAAGGATTTTAATGTCCTGATATATTTTCTTTTTCCCTGGTCTTTTCTTCAACTGGATTTCTTTGGCTTTTATTTTTTCCATAATCTCCTGTCTCTTCTCCTCTTTTTTCCTTCGGAGTCTTCCATTTAAGTCCATTAATACACCTCTGATTACTGCCTTGTACGTGTCCCATACCTTGTTGGTTGGTACTTCTTGATTCATGTTGTACTGTATGAAGAATTTAGTCTCCCTTCTCAACATTTCCATATTTTCTCCCTCTTGCAACAAATCCTCATTTATTCTCCATCCTTTTCTCTTAGTTCTTTTTCCAAATTTCCACATAATTGGGTTATGATCTGAGCCTACCATAGGCATTATTTCTACTTCCTTAGTCCAAAGTACTAAGTCCTTTGAGGCCCAGATCATATCAATACGCGATAAGGTAGAGTGTCTTGCAGAGAAAAAGGTATATTGTCTGATTGTGGGATTCTGCGTTCTCCACACATCTTCCAACGCTTCCTGTTGCATTAATCCAAAAAACGTCTTTGGTAATAATCCTCTTTTCTTTTGTGTAGTGGCTGATTTCTTGTCTTGTTCCAAATTCGTAACTCCATTGAAGTCTCCTGCAAGTATTATCTGATCATATGAAAGTTCATCTAGCTGCTTCTTTAAATCCTCAAAAAAGCACTCTTTAGCTCCATTAGGCGCATATATTCCAATCACCAACACTTTCTTTACGTTCCAAATGCATTCCACTGCTATAAATCTGGCTTCCCCATCTCTAATTATCACCTTTGGTTGCAGCTCTTCTTTTATATATAGTACCACTCCCCTTTTTTTCTTTTTTGAGGCCGCTACAAATTCAATGCCCAATTTACTTACTTTAAGGTATTTTACATCCTGATTTCTAATATGAGTCTCTTGTAAGCAAACTATATCACATTTCTGTTTTAATAGCCAGTGGAAAATACTTTTTCGCTTATTAGGTGAGTTCATTTACATTCCACGATAAAACTTTGCACTCCATATTCAAAGCCTTGTTGTTGGTAAGTCTTTTTCATTGTCCATCATGAACCTTTCCATTTCCAATTCAGATCTGATGCGCTTTCTTACCCCTCCAAATTCAAAAGATATCCCTTCCGGTAATTCCCATCTGTATCTTACTTTCATGTCTTTCAAAGTCTGGACTAACACTTTGTATTTTTTCCGGTCCAAGAGCACCGATCTGGGTAACTCCTTCATGATGATAATTGTCTTGCCATCAACTATCAATGGATCTTGAAATTGCTTAGTCACTATCATTTCCCTTACATTCCTTGTCGTAAATTGCACTATCACATCCCTTGGTACCTTTCTCTGGGTCGCAAATCTGGAATTTATTCGGTACACCACATCTAGGAAAGCCACAACCTCCTCCTCCTCCTTTTCCAGGTATTCAGCTAACACTTCAGTCACCTGTTCTTGTGCTGTCTTTCCTTCTACTTCCAACAAACCTCGAAACCTCAGCTGCTTTTCCATATATTTACTCTCCGCAACTGCCATTCTTCCCCTCATTACTCTCATGTCCGTTCGCTGCGTCTCTGTAAGGTTGTCCATCGCCTTCTCCACATCGTTAACTTTTTGCTGCGCTGCCTGCAGGTCGGTTTGTATCGTCTCCATTCCCTTTTTTACTTCTGCCAGCTCATTTTTAACTGTCTCTTTGACATCTTTGACTTCTTTCACCAACTCCAATTTTGTTTCTTTAAGCTCCTTTAGCATTTCACAAAATTTTTTGTCCAAGTTCTCTATGGCTGCTTGCCACTCTTTCTTCGACATCGTGGGGCTTGATTTACCTCGCTCCCACGAGTCTGCACGTTTTCTTAGCTCCGTGGCGTCCAAATTGGTAGTCCTTTTAATTAATTTAAAAGTCCCGGTCCTTTAAATGAACAAAAATCGCTTCAAAAATCCAAAATGTCGGGCGTCTTTTCTCTATGGTTTCTCTGTACCCTTTTGTAATCCAAGATGTCCTACTTCCGCCCTTGCTGAAGCCAAAGCCCTTCCCTGTTCAAAAATGGCGATGCCCTTCTTCCTGTCTTCCAGTAGGGGCCGTCTCCTTCTGGCGACTCTATCACTATTACGTACTTCCTGTTTCCCGACTCTCCGCTGCAGCTCTCGCGATGGTAGAAGTTTTCCCACAGCCTGCTGTCGATTCTCAACCACAGGTATGATAAACAAATGTCTCTTTTCTGAAATTACTTCTTTTTACTTAGTCCTTTTTGGAATCTATTTCTTGCCGGGTTTCCCCCTCCTTATAGTAAGTCTGTTGCAGTTTAAAAAGTCCTTTTAAAACTTCGTTACTTTTAACAATTCATCCCAATTCAGGAGATAGTGATCTTTACCTTTTCAAACGTCTTTCTGGGTTGTAATCACTGCTTCAATCTTAAGTTCTCTTTCCGTTTATTTTCCCCCTGTTGAAGCTTGGGCACGAAGGTCTTATGCCAGCCGCACTGGCCCCGGGTCTGTCGCAGAGATCTATGCCGACCTGTCAAAGGGTGGGACCTCAAGGGTTGAGAGAGAATCCTTAGCGCAGAACCCCCCCCTCGCCCGAGATCAACGCGCCCTGAGGTCTTTGAGCGTTCTTTGCCTGTTCTCCTCCTGAGAGCAGGTGGCCGGGGGCTATTTGTGCCCCTCCGGCCGCTGAAACGGCAGCCCGGTCAGCTCTGCACTTAGAGCTGCGTTAGACCTCCATGGATCCCAAACCGGAAGTCCTGTGGGAGGACCATTTCGATGGGCCCCCACTTTTTGTGGGGTATTGGGGTCAGATGCACCATCATCTTCAATAGATAATGGTCAGATTACAGTTCAGTCCAAATCTCCAATCCCAAATGAAGACCTTCTATTAAAGATTAACTCCAAGGTGTGGCCTTTTGCATGTGCAGGGCCTGTCACTATTTGACAGAGGCCCAGGACTGCCAGGGAAGGTATGAAATCCTGGGCCAGACCTAATGAGGGACATTCAGCATGGATGTTGAAGTTACTCAGGGCATTTCCAGCACCACAGCCAAGACCACCTCTGCCAACTCTGAAAAAGTACTTACTGGGGATCTAGGTGGCCAGTAGAGAAGCAGAATACTTAATCTATCCTTAGATCCCAACACAAAGAGCATATAGTCATCAATGCCAGCTATAGGTTGTATCAGAAGTCTGCGAAAATTGAAGCATAATGGCAATCCCTACTCCCCGGCCTCCAGTGAGGGGTTCATGGAGGACTTAGTTGAGACAGACACATCATGTCATTTTCTTCCAATCACATTTCTGTTATGCAGGCCAGATCAATTACCTCTTCCTGCAGCAACCCAAAGAGGCATATGATTTTGTGCCTCACCGATCTGGTATTGCATAGTATTAGTGAATGGGGGAATTGGGGGCAATACATCAACAGCTCTTAGGATGCCATAGCATTTACATAGGCAGTAAGCATCCTTTCATAAGTGCTATCCCCGTATCTACCCACTCTCACTTGCACTGGAATGGTGCAATCATCATACATCCTGCTCCAGGTAGAGATTGCCCCCACAGCCACAATGATATTGCACAAACATCTCACAATCAACATGCTACTGTTCATAATTATACAACAGTTGTGGTCTGCACTCGTGATGTATTGTTGTGTAGTCCATCAGGATGTGTAGTCCAACAGTGGCTTTTAAGCCAGCTGAGCCTGGATTGTAGGTATATAATTGGTTTAGTTCACCCTCTTCTATAGTGGGAGAGCAGGACTTCTTATAATCATCATGTCCAGTGGCTGTGCCCCAGCTATACATCCCCGGCTAAGAGCTACTGGCCATGAGGGGCTGGCCCTTTGAAACACAGAAAGAGGCTCATTTTTTGCAAGACAAAAGGTAGAGAACCAATCAGGATGTTCCTTTCTGCCCTCTTCCCTCCCCACTACCCCGGTATGGCTTGGCTGCACTCAATCTTCCATTCTCTGCTATCTGACAAGTTTCTCTTTGAAAGTCAGAGAAAGGATCACTTTTTGCAAAACAAAAACCAGGGAACTAATCAAGATGTTCCCTTCTGCCTGTGTAACCCTCTACAGTTCCAATATGTGCAGGGAGAGAACAAATTTTCCATTTGTTCAACATTGTGATCCCATGCTGCCAGCTGAACACAAAAGTGACAGTGTTGAAGCAATCCTGTGCTGCCAGTTCTTAGATGATAGCTTCCATCCTGAAAACATCCTTACTATTTTCCTCTTTGGTATTTCTAGCCACAAAACTCTCTTGTAGATTCTGTCAGGTAGAAGCAACTATTTTTTTCTGTCATTATCTAAGTCTTTGTCTTTGAGCCTGACCTTCATAATTTTACAATGATAGCTATCAAAAATATTATCACTAAGCTTTCTAAAGCAAAATGTTCTAGACTAATGATAATATGCCAAAAGAAATTATATTCTGCATCACTTGTTAAGTGATTATCATACAGCCCACTTAGCATTTGGAATGATAACGTTAGGAAAGCCCCCAAAAGTTTTTTTCTTCTCCCTTGAGAGAACTCATTACATTGTATGTTGACTTTGTAATACAGAAAAAAACACCTTTCTAAACAAGGAAGAAATGCCCTTGCTTTTCACATTATAAAATATGAGTTTGCCCCTCAGAAGAACCTCTTTTAAAAACTGTTCCACAAATAACAGCATTGGTGAATGTAACACATGCCACCACAAATCAAATAGAAAATGAGCACTAAGTTCAAGTGGAGTGAATACGTTATTTATCAGGTTGAATAAAATGGGTTGAGGCCCAAGCTGTTTTTCAGTTTGTTTTTTTAAGAAAACAAATCTGTGAAGAAAAGCAAGTGAAGAGGAAATCATACCCCTTAGTGTTCCAGTTCAGGGCAGCCCTGTGCTAAGAGTAGTTCTATATAATTTATCCTCAGCCCTTCTGGGCTCAATGACGTTAAAGGAAGGAAAGTAAAAGAATCTACTCACGTGAGACATTGCTGGATTTTGTTCCAAGCATGAGGGCTTCAAATGATCCCAAGGCATGCATTTCTTTTCTAATTTATGAAACGTTTGGATAGAGGCCCAACTATTTTTTTAAGTAAAATAAGAGGTCCCAAATGAAAACAGAACCCTGGTCTTATTTCACTTCTGTGCCAAACATCTTTCTGTTGTGTGTTTCCAGAAGAAAAAAAAATCATGTCCAGAGACAGACTGAAACCTCATATCTGAGTATGACCTTAACAGTTACAAAGAAAGAAAGAAAGAAAGAAAGAAAGAAAGAAAGAAAGAAAGAAAGAAAGAAAGAAAGAAAGAAAGAAAGAAAGTTGCCAGTAGAGGTGTGCATCCCAAAATTCCCAAGCTGAAAATATGTTCAAAAATCACTGTATCAGGTTACCATGATTTTCCAAAATAGTAACATAAAACTGGTATTCTTAAGCATTACAAAAAACACCTCCTCCAGAAAAATCCATGTTGTTTTGGGTGGTTATCATCATCATCAGCAGATGTCTTGTTTTCCTTTGATCCAAGGCAACAGCATTTGTCCCTTCCAAATGAATCTTTGCAAGGGGAGGCGAGTGCTCTTAGTCAACCTTTGTAGCTAAGCCCTAGAGGAGGAATATCTATGGAGAAGTCTTTGTTGAGCTGTTAGTGCTTGGACTACTACATGTGCAAATAACTTCCCCCAGAGGGTTGTTTAGGATCAGGAGAAAGGCAGGAGGAAGCAAGAGCCCCCTGCTCCACCCATGCCATTTCTCATCAGTAAAATCAGCTTCTATAGTTTTTAAAGCAATGTTCTTGGAGCTGATGTGTGACTCTGACTTGAATCAAAGTGTTAAACCTGGAGATAATTTGTAAACAAATATATAATGTAGCTCAGCCTTCAGACTCCCATGTTCCAGCTCCTCCCACCTTCTCCTTTAGGAACTCATGGAGTATAGTAGAAGTATTAATTACTAATTAAAACACAGTGCATACCCAGTATGATGACATGTGTCTCATAGCAATTGGATGGTTGATTCATCACATGCAATCATACAGATAAATGTTCTATTTTTTTTAATGAACTATTTTAACAGTTTGCAGGGCTGGGGAGGAAGGGAGGTTTTCTTCAAAGGAAGTCTGCCCTATCTTGTGAATGGAAAAATGGACCACAACAAGGAAAGATGACAAATGTAGAGTTTTCAGCAGAAAGGTAAAAATGTTTATTGTTAATCAGTTACTGTAAGATTACATTTTAAAAATGGCTGCAGAAAGGAATGTTGTCTAAAATACTGGTGGCTGGTGCTCTCTTTTTGGGTCACCACCATTTCTCCTCCATAGGATCCAGTGAAGAGAAGTGTACCTGTGCCAAGAGGCACCTACTTAGAGGAACTATAAAACTGAACCCATTTATCAATTCTGCTTGAAATGTAGTGGTCTTTAGAGTAGAGAGAGGACTATGTTTTGCACAAATGTGATGCCATTATCTTTAAAAACAGCTGATCAACACCCTTAAGTTGATTCCCCATTGAAAAAATGGTCCCAAAATTCTGGTAAGTAAAAACACACAGATGTGAATCTTGAAATAGTAATGTCCTAACCATGAATCACTATTCATGGTAAAGGTTTCCCTCCTGAGTCCCAAATCTGAAATTATGTGTTATATAATTTTCAGAAAGACAGGAGCATAGGGGCCTTCCTGATATCTTCAGGCAGGCTAATACACAAGGTACAGGCCACAACAGAGAATGCACATGTTGATCTTAACCACTGTATGGTGCATTCACATAAGTGTTCAAGCTTTCCATGCAGCTGCCATTCCTTCTCATAAAAATTGGGTTTTCTTCCATGCTTTTTTCTATCACCAGTGGGGATCCCAGGGCCCAAAACAGCCCATTGCAAAGCATGTGCATACTCTCTGGCCTACATGATGTTTTCTCCCTGAAGTGATGTCATCATGCTGTCCCCAAGAGTACCCGCATGCAAGCAGCAAAGAAAAGGTGAGTGCTGGGTCCCCCCTCCCGACCACGAGAGAGGAGACCTGGCAACCCTAATCACCAGTAAGTAGCATAGACTAGAAATGGAAGGTGAGAAGGAGCCAGTCTGTACCAGGAAGACTTTCAGTCTCTTGATGCATGAAGATCTTGATTGCTCCTGTGTATTCAATTAAAGGGGGCATTAGGCCTTATTAGAGTTCTCTACATCACTACATCACTATATATGTAGTTTTACATGTATGTCAGAACCTAGAGGTCTCATGGTCCAGATTGTGTAAGCTGTTTTTATGATACCTAGATGTCGAACCCTATTTAGATAGGAAAATTGGGTTTAGCTAATGACCTGTTATAAATGATAGTTACACATATGGTTCTTTGGATCTGACCTAGGAATATAACACTGGTGTGTCAGTGTAGATTCAACTACTTTTTCTTCTTTTTATAAAAATGTCAGTACACAGATGGTTTGTCAGTTTCCCTTATTGCAGATTTACAGGGGCAACACAGTACAGTATGCCTCCTAGATCTTGTTTAGCACAAAGAAATCTTTGTTAATGACAGGGAAGAGAGGAGAAAGCCCAAATTATAGGGTATGGGATGTTATTCAGCAACAACACAGAAGTTTAATATGCTGTAAAAGAAAATCTGTGCAACACAAACAACCTACCTGGTTCAAAATCAGGGTGGTGGGGAGGTAATGGGGAAAAAAACTATCATCATATATCACTGTTTTCATCTTCTTTCTTTCCTTGTCCTTTTCAAATGAGTGTTTTTGCAGGCAGCGTGAAGGTGGCAGATGTTGCATGAGACTTTATCTTGGGGATTGACAAGGTGCCTGTAGTACAGAAGTATTGTGCATGCAGGAAGAGACCACTTTATGACTCTGTGGAAAGAACAGATATGATATACATCCCCATTTCCTTCTGTCTCACAGAAGAGAGCTATTTCGTTGCTTTTTTAGTGTGGGATTTAATTTGTGTAAAAAAATCCTACCAAAAACGGTTGCTTTGCTTCATCTGTCTTTCTCAGCCTGAATGCCTTATCTTGTTTGACAACTGTGGAGAATAAAGTTAGCATTGTATAAAAGAGTTCTGACTACAAAATATAATTGTTTAAACAAAAACGGAAACTATATATGTCCTAATCCCTGCCACAGGAAGGACTATTGTCAGGCCAAGGTACAGCTGGAAGGAATGGGATTTTCCATAAACCATAGTTCAAAGACTTGTACATGCACCATCCATACACCCACTGGAATTTTCTTTAAAAGTTTTACTCTTGACACTTGCTTCCAAGTTACTGAATTAAAAAACTCTATTGAATTTAAAAAATGGTTATAAACTCTGGCACCATCACTGTTGAAAAGGAACCTCAGGTGGGAAATGTATATGCATAGTAGCAACTATTTCTCTCTAGTGCCTTTTGCACTAATCCCCTCCCCCATTTTCTTTAGATTAAAATACAGTTGTGGGGGGGGCTCTCAGTGAAGGTAGCAGCTTGGACAAAAACATTGCTCCACAGTCCTGTTGTGGCATTTGGGACTAATACTTTTCAATCACAGTCATGCTTTAATAGCTCTTTTAAAAGTGGTATTTTTATCTTCTTCCCCTCAACAAATATGCTTCCACATCAGAAACAGACTCAGAGAAAGAGAAAGGATAGGCATTAAAGCAAAATTCAACATAGTAGAAGTTTATGAAGCCTGCCTGCATTTTCTGAATAAACAGTAGAAAAACATACAGAAGGGAAGGAACTAAGAAGCTCAAAGGTGCATTTGGCAAATGGGCAAGTTTAAGGACTCTGCACCGAAGCTGCTGACTCCTTGGGAAATCTGCTATTGCATGCTCTGAGATGCTCTGTTAAACTGCTACCAAGCCTCCAGTGCTTCCAGAAGCAGCCAGTGATTCCAATGGGCATAAAACAAGAGAAATTCTTAACGAGAAAATTCAGTGGTTGCTGTTAACATTCATCTAGTTTGTTTCCTCTCAATGATATCTTCATCCATTTTGAAAAAAAGCTCAAATAAGATGCCTGGAGCTTTGGTTTTGAAATGCTGCTCAGTGAGGAAATAACTGTTTATATGCAAAGGGACCAAAGAGACCAAGCAGACATGCAATGAAGCACCTCCTAGAAGTAAGTAGGCAAATCGAAAAATGTAAGGCATCTTGACTTTTATAACTACAGAATACCCAGCAATATCAACACAGTGAATAGACAACACAGTAGCAAAGAAGTAGTTATATGCTATCCTCATAGATTCTCAATGGTAAATATATTTATAGTTCAATCTATAGATTGAACTATAATTCAGAAATCAGTCTTGGCAATTTCAGTGAAATTGACCTTACATTAAATATGATTAGGAGGATGGTAGATTTCAAGCATGATTGTTGTCCTACCAAAGTCGAGAGCAAAGCTTACCAAGTTTAATGGAACAGAATTATAGCCTTAATATATATCAAGTAAGCAGGACCATTTTAAAAACAGAAAGACTTCTCCCAAAATGTTAATCATTAAGTCTAAATTTAGTAGTACTTCAGTAAGTCCTGCAAAGGTTATAGTTTTTCAGCTCTGCACAATCTCTTCAAAATGTTTGAATGTGATGAATATAGATTGGCAGTATTATTTGATCGGTGTTTCAAGGACAGAACTGAAATCATACTTGGATAGTACAGACAATAGATCATTGAAGGTATTCTTATAAGCACAGCACTAAAAGAGGCAGGCCAATTATCTTCCTCCTTGCTTCAAGTGCAGGTCTTGTACATCTAAACAAGTTCCTAGAGTAACGTGACAAAGTGGGTAAGTAGCTATATAAACACTTCTATATCTTTCACAGTGTTCTTAATGGAACTTTGATAGGAGCAATTTGGAAAATGCATTTCATGGCCTTTTCTGTACCAGATTTGATTGGAAAAGCACTATAAACATAACCTGCCTCCATTTTAGAAAAGTGTATTTGTAAAATTATCATTATTGATCGGTCATAGTAAGATATTTCATTGTATAGGAAATATGAGAATCATTGTTTATTTTCTAATATAGCCACATTTATTTTGAAATGTCTCCTATGAGCTAAAAGCAGGTTGTACAGCTACAGAAGAAAGACATTATTTTCTTCCAAATGCACCCAGATGAAGAAACATTCAATACTGTTCTTTTAAAAAATTAACAAAAAAACTTGATTATCTAACAAATTGATCATATATTTACTTACTGTCATATATTTTCTTAGTGCTGCTAAGTGTTCTGCTCACATTCATCCATGTGCTTCATCTGTCTGAAGTTAAATGAGAGAGAAAGAGAGTACATGTGTGGGATATCTAAGTACTGAAGTAAAAGTTTCAGAAGTAATTTAGCCTTGATGAAAATGTCTAATGTGATACAAGATTGGGGGGGGGGGCTTGAAGTAAACACTTATCCAAGAATCAGACTTCTCAGATCTTTGTCATGTATCTTTCCACTCTACTCAACAAAGTTTGAAGCTTTCCTCCAGTGTAAGGAGACCTCCTCCAACTTCCTCTGATAGCGGAAACACTTGCAATGCAATTCTTAGCAGAGCTTCTAAGCTACTAAGCAGAGCTATGAAGCTACGTATTACTACAACACACTTCTAAGCAATTTAGAATCTATTTAGAAGCATGTAGCATTGCCAAAGAAAGCACTATTAAGTTGGAGAAAGGCTCCATAGATTGGAAGAAGGCATCAAACTATATTGAGCTCAATGAACCCATGCCTCTGGCTACCCAAGGTTATTTTCTCAATCAATTGCCCTACTGAGCCATTACCAGAAAATTGTTAGAATTGTTTTTTAAAGCAGCATCATTCCAGGGGAGAAGATGTTTTGTAGGAAATTGTTTCCATCATTGTTTGGTTAGTGAAAAAATGAGACAATATTATCACTATTAAAAGATGTTCCCATCAAACTTCATCTTACACACTGGAGAGACGGAATTCCAGTTAGATATACCTCTCCAGGACAGGACAGGACAGACTAGGTGATCACCAGAATTTAATTGGTATGCAGCTAGAGTGATATGTCTCACTCTCATTTACATGGAAAGCAGCAGATACTGACAACCGCAACCAGCTACTTGAAGTGGGTTGGAAATGTCCATATGCATTCTCTAAGTTATATAATTAGGATCTAGATAGCAGCAGCAGGAGACTGATGACCCCAGCCCCCCTGCCCCACCCCAGCGCTGCCGGGCTTCTTCTGCCTAGTGCGAGCGGTGTGGAGAGATTCTCCCCTTCCTGCTCGCACCTGGCAGAGCCAGTGCCCCAGGGATGCTTCTGCCCAGTGCAAGCAGGGCAGGGAGATTCTCCCCTTCCTCCTCGCACCCATCAGGGCTGGTGCCCCGGGGCTGCTCCTGCCATGTGTGAGCAGGCGGGGCTGCATGTGCCCCATGTGAGCGGGCCAGCTAAATTCTCCCTGGCATGCTTGGAGCCAGCAGGGCTGGTGCCATGGGGCTGCATCTGCCCTGTGCAATCAGGTCAGGGAGTTTCTCCCTGGTCTGCTCACACTCAGCAGGGCTGGCACCGCGGGGCCGCATCTGCCCCATGCAAACAGGCCAGGGAGCTTCTCCTTCGCCCGCTTGCACCCAGCAGGGCCAGCGCAGTAGGGCCGCATCTGCCCGGTGCGAGCGGGCCAGGGAGATTCTCCCTCGCCTGCTTGCACCCAGCAGGGTTGGCGCCGCAGGGCCTCATCTGCCCGTGCGAGTGGGGCAGGGATATTCTCCCTGTCCCTCTTGCACCAGGCAGAAAAAGCCAAGTGGCGCCGGCTCTCCCAGTGCTAAGAGGGGTGGGGAGATTCTCCCCATCCCTCTCGCATCAGGAGAGGGGCAGCCAGCTGCTTGTAGGGGAACCCCCGAACAAGTAGCTGATTCAGGGGTTTAAATGCCCCTTTCCGTGCCGCTGAGCAGCAGCACGGAAACGGGCATTTAAACTCTTCTTTGATTCCCGGTTTCCAGGGCAACAGCAGGAGTTCAGACAATCCCTGCCTGAGTTGCCATGGGAATTGATTGCAGGTGCCAGACTGTCTTGCTTGACGAACAGCAACAAACAGCAACAAACTAGGCTTCCAATGACCACCTGTTCATTTGGAATGGGAGCTGACGAACAGCCTGTTCGCGAACAGCTGAACAGGCTGTTCGCGGGCTTTTTTGCATTCTCAATGCTGTTTGTGTCCATGTCTAATCTAGAACCCAGTTATTGGTCTTTTTTTGCCATCCATGATGTCTGCAAAATTTTCCTCCAGCACAGCATTTCAAATGAATCAATTTTCTTCCCATCAGCTTTCTTCATTGTCCAACTTTCATATCCATACAAAGTAATATGGAATACCATAGTTTGGATTGTGTTGATTTTAGTCTTGATCTTTGTTCAAGATTTTCCATTCCTTGGCTCAATCATCGATGTCAGCTTTAAAATTGTGTAATTCCTCAGTAGTGACTCGTTACTTTTATTTCTTCCTGATGTTCAGCTGTAATCCTGCTTTGGAGCTTTCTCCTTTAATTTTCATCCATAGTTGTTTCAAGTCTTCACTATTTTCTGCCAGCAACGTGGTGTCATCTGCATATCTCAAATTGTTAATGTTCCTTCCATCAGTTTTCACTCCATCTTCTTCTATATCGAATCCATCTTTCCTTATATGTTCTGCATAGAGGTTGAACAGGTAGGGAGATAATATGCATCCTTGTCTGACACCCTTGCCAATTAGAAACCATTCTGTTTCCCTATATTTTTTCCTCACAGCGGCTTCTTGTCCAGACTACAGGTTGCACATCAAAACAATCAGATGTTGTGACACTCTCATTTGTTTTAATGCTATCCATAGACTTTCATGATCCACAGTATGTTCCATTATCCAATGTAAATTTGCAATGTGATCTCTGGTGTCTCTTCCTTTTCTGAATCCATCTTGAATATCTGGTATTTCTCGTTCCATATATGATAAGAGTCTTTGTTATGGAATTCTGAGCATTACTTTGCTTGCATGGGAAATTAATGTGATGGTCCGATACCTGCTGCAATCTTTGGCATCACCTTTTTTTGAATTGGAATGTAGAATGAGTGTTTCCAGTCTGTGAGCCATTGTTTTGTTTTCCATATTTGGTGAGGGATTGTTGTTAAGATTTTGATGGACTCAGTTTCAGTAGCTTGAAATAACTTTATTAGTATCCCATCTACTCCAGGTGCTTTGTTTCTCCCAAATGTTTAGAGTACAGCTTTTACTTTACTTTCTACGATGTCTTGTTCTTTGATGAAAAATTCTTCTTCAAAGGTATCTGTAATTCTTCCATTTCTTCTGTATAGTTCTTCAGTGTATTGTTTCCATCTTTCATTTTGTCCTGATTGGATACTGTATTTCCATGTTGATCTTTCAGCATCCCAAGCTGAGGCTTGAATTTCCCGTTGATTTCCTGGATCTTGTGGAACAGATCTCTTATTCTTCCTCTTTTGTTGTTCTATTTCTTTGCACTGGTTATTATAATACATTTCTTTGTCTCTGCATACAAGTCACTGAAAAGCTGCATTTAGAATTCTAACTATTTCTGTCACCTTTTGCTTCTTGTCTGGCTTTAGCAATGTTAAGAGTTTCCTCAGTCATCCATTTAGGCTTCTCCTTTCTTTTTGCTATAGGAATAGTTCTTTCTTGATAACATCTCTAGTTTCAGCCCATAGTTCTTCTGGTTCATGATCAAGTAAACTTAGTATTGCAAATGTGTTCTTTACATGGTACTTAAGTTTTTCAGGAATATTATGCATCCTTTCTATTGCCTGGAATTCCTGGAATTATTTTTCAGCAAATGTGTGCATGTGTTATGGTTAATAATCTGTTATGTGCATGGTTAAGAGCACGGTACTCTAATCTGGTGAGCTGGGTTTGATTCCCAACTCCTCCACTTGAAGCCAGCTGGGTGACTGGGCTAGTCACAGTTCTCTGGAGCTCTCTCAGCCCCACTCACCTCACAGGGTGTTTTGTTGTGGGGATAATAAGGACATACTTTGTAAACCACTCTGAGTGGGCATTAAGTTGTCCTGAAGGGCGATATATAAATCAAATGTTGTTGTTGTTGTTGTTATGAGCACCAAACCATGTCAGGACTTGGTAAGATCTTGGTAAAATGGTTTGAAGTACCAAAGTTCAGAACAAGCAGAGTGGGACTTACATCCCCCCATATTGAGGGGTAATCTGTAAATGAGTTGTGCTATGCACACTTTGCTGGAGAGAAAATGAGATGCAGAATGATGAAGTAGCTAGTGAAAATATCTTGCTACACCCTTATATTCTGATCCAGAAAGATGTAGAGATACACACAATTCCCTGCTATTCAAAGCCGTTTACCCAATGTTTTCTAAGTCATATAAAGAAAAATTTTACAAATTCCAAAAATATTTTATGTTTTCCTAAATGTCACACTTTCATATATATTCCTTCCTAGGTTTCTAACTGAGCTGAAAGCAGAGAATTTGGCAAATGGCATTGCTTTCAGAGAAAAGTCAAGAGCAGATACAGCAACCAGATCTCAAAGATACCATGTTTCTAATATTAGAACGATTACGTTAATGACTGCCTTGTACCTCAGAATTTTAGCAGCAGGAACAAAATGTTTCAAGAAGACAGGACAGGTCTTGATTAGTGTGACTACTTTACTCTTGTGATTTTGTATCTTTCAATCTGGACATGCTGGAACTCACTCAGAACCTAGTTCTGAGGAGACTAACCCTGTACAACATATTATAGCCAGTGCATTTGACTTAAGTCAAATATATAGAATAGCTCAGTATGGAATCAGGAGTTTATAGTTAGGTGTGGGATTTGTTGGGGTTTGTGCTTTGATGTGATTTTTAATGATGGCTGGTTTAAAGCCAACTGGTAAAATATGGTGTGTTTTGTTCTCTGATTTCGGTTGTAGCCGATTACAAGGCAGTACCTTTGTTGTATAGCTTGTAGCGGAAAACATGGTCTTATTGTTGATAGTGTTGGTTATTGGAGAGCTAGAGTTGAGCTAAAACTCATTTAGTGAGCAAACAACTATCGCCAGACTCGACTGGCTTTTTACCTCTATTTCTGGATCTTCCCACTCTTTTGCCACAGAGACAGGTTGGCCTTAAAATGATTTGGTTGTCCTGAAGTAGATCGACTGGATTCAGGATGGCAGGTTGAAAGTGTGTTTAATCTGGAGGAGTCTTGCTAAACCATGATACAGGCAGTACAGGGGATAATCCTTGCTTTATTTTGCTTTTTTCATTGTTCTTTCATATTTCCCTTATGGTACTGTAGCTATTGCACCGGAGGTTTAATTTTCTATCTTATATACTTATTGGAAGGAATAGTTTGATTAATGGAAGAAGTTTAATTGGTGAACTAGGTTGGACTATAGTTGGGCATCAAGAGGGTTCAATATGTTGAACATTGTTTAATTGTAAGTTAAAGGCTTTAATAGTTAAGCTACCTCTTGTAGTCCAAGCTCACTTTCCAGTATGCTTACCATGTTACGACTTGCCTCGTCTGGTTTGTTAGTCATGTTTTAATTTAAGTTGTTTTGTTGGGTGGGATGAGGGCGACGGGTGGTGTGTACACACCCCAGAGCAAGATTCAATTGGGCTTATAAAACTCTTGCCTAATTTACTTCTAAATCCACCTTACGGGCAGGGTTTCATGTTGCTTTGTGAGGTTCTCTATTTTAGAGAATGTAGCCCATCTCTTTCCACCCCATTAGCTACACCTTGACCTGATGTTTTTGTGGTAAAAAGTTTTAGCCTACTTTAGGTCTCTCATGAGGTAGGCTGACAACGGCGGTATATAGGCTGGGTTAAGCAAGGGGGGTAAAGTATAACGTGGGTTGTCGATTATAGGACTGGCTCCTCTAGGCTGATATGGGGGACCATCAAGTCCTTAGTGTTTTTCACATGTAGTTCTCTGGCGGGTATGTGTGTAATTAGCATATCAAGGTTAGTGGCCAAGCATAGTAGGGTATCTAATCCTAGTTTGTTTCTTGGCTTTCGTGGGTTAAGATTTATGGTGAGACTGTTTGATTTTCTTGTAGCTTGTGGGTTTTACAGCTTTGCTAGTTGTTTTAGTCTCATGTTAGCACCTCTAGCCACGTTTTACGCCGTATATTGTTATTTTGAGCCCTTCATATAACCATGGTGGCTGGCACAAAGTTTACTGGCTCTAGTATAATAACTAAGTCAAGCTGAAGTGATTATGGCTTAAGATTTATCGCTGCTGGGTCCCATGAGGGTATAGCATAGCAAGGTGTTATGGGCTGCCGATTGGGGTGTGCCTGGGGTGTGCTCCAATATTGGTTTAATAATAGTATGTGGGCATTTTCACTTGGGTGTGGATACTTGCATGTGTACGTTTGATAAAAAATAGCAGTAAGTTTAGGAACAAAACTTTATTTTTCTGGGAAAAATAGAAAATTCATCATGGCAACTTCAGGGCCATGCTTTAAAAAAAATTAAGCTACAGTAATGGGGTTGCCCTGATATGAATGAATGAATATATATATATATATATATGGTTTGTGCTTACAATTTGTAGAGACAGTTTAGGACCATAGTGCCAAATAGTTTATTAGTTTAGTTAAATCTCGGTATTGGGGTTTGACGAGAAGCAATTTAACTATATGAAAAGCTGTTGATGAGGGGTAAGGGGAGTTTGCTGCAGATACGCATGTGTTGTGTGTGTGTGTGTTGTGTGTGTGATGTGCTTTTGATTTTTTTACATGTGTTTACATGTGTGTGCATGTGTGATGGGTAATATGTGGGCTGTGGGCGTGTGTATATGTGACGCCCACCGGTGCGGGTTCAAGGTGAGGTTGTGGGGTATATGCCAACCGTGCTAAAAGGGAAATAGCAAAAGATATAATTTTATGGAAAGTAATTACCTTGTTGTGGAATAAAAGATTGTGAAAAACTGGTAATGAGCCAGAATAATACAAGGCAGCTTTATAGACATTTGTATGAGTGAAATGAGCATTTATGTCCAATGAATGCCACCTGCAGCATAATGAATTGAGAAGTCTCTCTCCATGATGTGCCAAATGACAAAAAATGCAAGATTTTCCTGTGGCTCAAGGTCAAACTTTGCTTCTTGATCCTGACAGTCAAGAAATAATAAAAAACCCTTTCTATTTTATATCCGTAATATTTCTGGCTGTATCTTTTTCACTTAAGATCACATATTCTCTCATTTATTCATACAGTTTAAGAAAGGAAAACATGGTGCAGGATTTTCATAACAACAGAGAAAGGTCACATAATCAAATCTAAGATGAAGTCATGATCCTGATATCTGCCTAACAATCCTTCACTTTTGATAAGTTTGAAGATTGAAAGGCTTAGCTATGCACATATTTAATTTCAAGTTGTCTCCTTGTTATGATTTTATAAGTATTTTTAGCAGGATAGCTCAGAAGGAGAGGTGATATAAACATCATACATTATCCATCCATCCGCCGAAATAAAGAATACACATGGATTGAAACTGATTTATTAACAAACAACTGACTTGTGCTATACATACAATACTCTCACCCATTAGTGTATGTTACACTGTTTGTTAAGCTACCCTATGTCATGCTAGTATTACAGTTAATCCCTACTGTAAAAATCTGAGCAACTTTCTTGCTGCACCCATCTTTACCTTGTGTATAAACCTAATAGTGTGTGAAAAGGATCTAATCCTCTGTCACCATCTCTTCATGCTGAACAATACTAGGGTTCAAATGCCCTCCCTAAACTTCCTGGATCGGGTCAGCCATGAGCAAAGCCTTTCCCTATTAGGGGAAGCATCAGTATACTTTGCCTTGATCCTTAAGCTATCGCCCGCCTGACTTACCAGTGGGCCTGGGTTGCGGGCAGTGGGCAGCAGAGGGGATGGGGCATGGTGGCCCCCAGCTTCCTTGGGGCGAGCCTGCAGCCAGTAATTTCAAATTCCCCAGTCAGACTATAAGAAGCGGCCGAGAGGGTAGGGCTCTGGGGGTGGGCCCTGACTGTGGACCTGAGGAGCACAGTCTCCTCTCAGGTCCAGCAGCCAGGTATAAAAGCAGATGCCAGCCTGCCCTGCCCCTCTCTCTCATCACATCGACCAACAAAATCCCACCCACCCATTCCCTCAATTTGGGGATTGTATCTTCTTTTTAATTTCTGTCACAGCTTAAAATGTAGGGTGTTTGGTCATGGGGATTGGATCCTTTTTGGGGAGGCGGGGCCTACATGCCCAGACTCCTCATTAAGAGGATTCCTTTAAGGAATATTGGGAGTATTGGGGGCATGCCCAGTTTAGGGGCTACAGGGCATATTCACTCCCAGGTGGCAGGGAAATCACACAGGGGTGTACACTTAGGTGATCTCCCCACATTGTCACTCCTTGGTTCACCCCCTCAGCTGCAGTCTGAGGGGGCTGATGGTCATTGGCTGGCAGGCGGGTCAGCCAATGTTCAGAATCTGACCCACATGCATCACCAATGCCTCTATTGCTGTTAATTAGTAAAGTTGTGACCAATTTTTTACCCAGCTGATGGTGTGTGCCTGGTTTTGTCGTCTTGACCTCCTCCCTTCTGCCACCCTTAACACTAGATGACAAACACATAACACACACTAATCTATCCATCAGAGAATATTAGCTATTGCTGTATAACCCTTGTTCTAACTGTCAACAATTAATTCATGCATGCCCCTGCGCACACCATCTAAAAAAGAGGTTACAGACATCAAAGGACAAGTGAACACTATCCTCCTTATTCAGGTGCACTAAGGAAAACTTGATGCTGGAATGGAGAATATAACTTCCTACACCATTCTATCTCACAGCCTCCTACCTCAAAATCCTATGGACCATGCATCGGGCTTTGTTGAACTTCATTGCGACTCTGTCCTAATGCAGGTAGAGATGTCTATTTTACTTAACCTGTACAGATAAGGAGAATACAAAATCAGATTTTATTAATGAAAAATACAAAGACTAGGTATCATCAGTTGTCTTGATCATCTCTTGGTGAATGTATTCATTCTGTTTAACATTGCAAAGAATTTATTTTAAAATACCACCAGGCTATTGTTTATTTGGATGCATAATGGTTAAACATAAAGTCTTGAATAAACCTTATGGAAATGAATGACATTGTGCCAGAATACATTGGATATCCAGATACTCTTGAAAGGGGAACGTTAGATAGGGACATTATTTGTTGGTTTGCTTTCATTTATAGCCCACCTTTCTCACTGGGACTCAAGGTGAATTAAAAGTATGACAGAACTATTCAGTCAATCAGCAAGCTGGTTACAAAACATACCATTTGGATGACAGCGACATATGAACGTAATATAAATGTTTTCTGTATTCAGAAAGAATAATTGAAGGGAGATGGAGACATCAGTTATTCTTCCCAACCCATCATGAAGGTTCATTTCAAAGAAAGATCAACTATCTTTAAAAGGCTAAACGTTCTATGCTTTTACCAACCATTTAACCACTTGGGTCTATTCCATCCAGTTGACCATGTGATATGACATGCATCATTACATAGATATACTCTTCAGTGGCAGGATAAAATCACGTGGAAGTGGGGTCCAAATGTGTGTAAGAAGAGGGCCTGCACCCAGAATGTGTTGCTTTCTGAAAGTGATGTGCATCCTAAGATGAGACTTCATCATGCTATAAGTAGCCAACATAGTGGAAATCAGGAAGGAAAACTCGCAGCATAGTGACATCATGAATGACAGAGATACATGAGACACAGTGACATGAGTCACTGAAGAAGGGAGCTCTGACTCTAGAATGCTTACACTCTGAAAATCTTATCAGTTTCTAAGGTGCCACTAGACTCAAATCCTGCTGTTCTACCGCAGACCAACACAACTACTCACCTAAAATTATCACATCTTATGATGATTCTCACAAGCCATTTAATCTGAGCTACAAATAACCTGAGCCTGAGAGCCAAACTACAAGTGACGTCTTACACAGGTTGGACACTAGTCGGCTTCCCTCAAGTTTTGATGGGAAATGTAGGCATCCTGGTCTTGCAGCTGTAATGGAGAGCCAAGCTGTAAAACCAGGGCGCCTACATTTCCCATCAAAACTTGAGGGAAGCCGACTAGTGTCCAACCTGTGTAAGACGTCACTTGTAGTTTGTCTCTGATTCTTCCATAACAGTAAGTCTTTTAGAAGAGTCTGCTGGTGAGCAGAGTTTCTGAATCCCTCATCCAGTTATTCACACAGGGACTATGCAAAACCTCATGAATGCATTCTTGTAGTTATGCCCTGTTTATTATTTTTTCTTTATTTGCAAATTGCCATTACTATATATTTTCTTTATTTATTAAAAATAAATACAAGCATGCACTTTTAAAACCTCTCACAGGACAGCACAACCCTATGCATATTTACATGGAGTGAGTCCTGTTGAGTTCAATAAGACTTACTCCTTAGTAACTAAGGCTGTAGCCTAAGTAGTAGGCTTTGAAAATTCCAGTGGAGGCAGCTGAAAAAAGCACCTGATTGGGTAGCTGAGCTCAGGTGAGTGAGCTCAGCTACAGTACATTGGCCAGTCCCAGGAAATACCAGAAGGAATCCGCTCTGGAAACAGCCAGCCACTAGACTCCCGTTGTTTGGAAATTGGCTTCCCCTTTTCAGCAGGTTTCAGCTCTTTCAGCAATCTTAGTTCTCCAAACAGATCAGCTCTTATACTGGACAAAATCAGCAGTCTCTTTTCCTCCAACAGATGCTAGCTATCCCACAAAATTAGAAGTAGCACATGCCTACCCAAGCATAGATGAAAACTATCCCATTATAGGAAAATCATTGCTGCCTGCTAATGTGACAATGAGGACCTACCATGTTTGTTGCACTGTAAATTCACTAGCACTAATAAAATATTGTTTATCTCCAGATTTTGCATGTTCTAAAGTGGTCTGTTTTCATTCTACTTAATTGCAATGGCTTTTTCACTGCAGAACTAAATAAGGTTTAAGAGGCTAGTAGAAAACCTCAGGATATACAAGCAGGTCATCAAAATAGCCCTAATTTAAGCCCATTGCTTCGAGTCCTATCCTCTGCTGCAAACTGGAACAGCTCCTTGCCCTCCTCCAAATGACAGCCTTTCAAATATTTAAAGAGAGCAATCATGTCCTCCCTCAGTCTCCTTTTCTCCATATTAAATATTCCCAAGGACCTCAGCCTTTCTTCGTAGGGCTGTCTCCAGACCCCTGATCATCCTCATCATCTCTTGTGCACTCTCTCGATTTTGTCCACATCTTATTTGAAGTGAGGCCTCCAGAACTGCACAAAGTACTCCAGGTCCGGCCTATCCAAGGCAGTATAGAGAGGGACTATGACCTCCTGCGATTTCGATTCAATGGCCCTTTTGATACAACCCAAGACTGAGTTTGCCTTTTTTTGGCACCGCATCACACCGACTGCTCATATTTAGTTTACAGTCCACTCTTACTCCAAGATCTCTTTCGCATACTCTATTACCAAGAAGTGTATCCCCCATCCTGTATTTGTGCTTCACATTTTTGTGGCCCAGATGTAATATTGTGCACTTACCTATGTTGAATTGCATCCTGTTCACAACTGCCCACTTCTCCAGAGTATTCTGGTCTTGTTGAACTTTAACTCTATCTTCTTGGGTGCTTGCCACTCCTCCCAATTTGGTATCATCAGCAAATTTAATGAGTACCCATTTACCCCTTCATCCAGATCATTGATAAAAATATTGAAAAGTACCGGGCCCAAAACCAAGCCCCGTGATACCCCACTAGACACCTCCCTCCAATCTGATGAAACGCCATTGACCACCACTCTTTGGGTGCGGTCCTCTAACCAGTTCCATATCCACTGAACTATCCTGTAGTCCAGTCCGCAGTCTTCCAGTTTACTCATTAGAATGTCATGGGGAACCTTCTCAAAAGCTTTACTGAAATCCCGGTAAATCATGTCGACAGAGTTACCACAATCCAGTAAGCTTGTCACTCAATCAAAGAAGGAATCCTGGTTGGTCTGACAAGATCTGTTGGGGACAAAACCATGTTGACTTCTGCAGATCACTAAGCGGTCTTTCAGATGCTTACAGATGGATCCCATTAAAATCTGCTCTAATATCTTCCCAACAACAGAAGTCAGACTGACTGGCCTGTAGTTTCTCTGTTTTGAGAAGCTTTATGGAAAAGGAGGACATGAAAAATATAGCATGTTAGCTCAAGCAGAACAACTGAAGGCTGCATTCCTTTCTTTCCATCTCTATGTTCAGCCTTGAATGTATTCCATTTCAGGAAGTTCGAGATAACTGGTGGAGCCGAAAGAGTTAGTTTTTGTTACACGATCTAATCAGTCTGTACTTGTCAATACCTGTCAAGCTATGAATATTTTGAAATTCCTATTTGGATTATTTATATGTATTTGCAAATTCTTATATTGTAAATAATATTGTTTATTGTGTCATGATCATGAGAGAGTATAAATGATGATGCCAACATTCTTTTGACATGCACCCTGTTTTATGAAAGTGTGCATCAAGTTTATTCTGAGTCTTTCCTCTTAATAAACTTTATCTTCATTAATCATCAGATGCTGTTGACTGGTTATTCTTTCAGACTGTATGGATGGGGAACTCTTACATTGGACCATAAGAGGTGACTGTTAGTGTTCTCCAGCACTTTAATATTTGATGGAATCATGACAGCAGTTTACATAATAGGCAGTATGAATATTCATTCAAATTATTTAAGTTCACTATGTGACATCCAGATGACTTTTTCAGCAAACATACTTGTATGTCACACAAGATTTAAGGAAGATGGCAATGTCAAAACACTGGCTGATGTTGAGATGATATCCACCTGTTTTCTTCTCTGGTTTTTAATTATTATTACCTATTTTAATCGAACAAAGACATCAGAAACAGAGCTTAAGTGGCAGGTGTGGAAACCTAAACAAAATCTTAGCAAATTTGTTAGAGAAAATCAGTGGGATACCACTAACTTGAGATGCTTTCTGATAGAAGATAGGGTGGAGTACCTTGCTAATTGTTAATGAAAGTATTGGAGTTTGATTATAAAAAATATATCCACACTGAAATTTGCTCCACAGCAGCTGCTATCTAGTGCATGCAGAAACATTCAGAGCATCCAAGCCTAAGTTTTATTTCACATATTAATTCCCATTTTGTACTCCAGAACAAGGATGCAGCCCAAAGGTTAATAGTTGTGAATATCTAGTTCACAGCTTCCAAAGAGTTAGCTCATGCCCTTTCTTTAGCTCTAGTGAACTCACTGCATGAAAGCTATATAGTTCTTTTTGGGTACACCATCCCTTTAAAGAAAATATTCTAAGTCTATGCATGCACACAAATACTTTCCTCCTTATGCAGCTCTATAATGTTTTTCAAGTAAGTTTGAGGGTTTTTTTCTGCTGATTAATGTGGGTTTTTAAAATAATTGTTACTGTGAGTTTAAATGTAGGCCTCAAAGGACAGAAGGATGGGTGAATGGAATGAGATTTGATTGGACAGTAGCTGTACCCTAAGAGGTGGAGTGGACTGCAGTTTTTAGTCAGAGAACTGAGGGAAGAGGTTTTCCGTGAGCATTTGTAAATCTCAGAAAAAAAGGATTCTGGAGAAATCAGACAAACCATGTGGACAGAGTCTGTGTTCTTGTGTTTCTCAGATAGCAGATTCTGACTAAATAAGACAAACTGTATGGAAACCAGAGAGCCTAATTCTAAGTGAGGCAAACTGTGTGTACACCTGGGTCAGTTTGTGTATATTTGAGAGAGATTAAGCTATCTAGGTCAGGCAAGTTGTGTGAAAAAGCTTGAGTGAATCTATGTGTGGATCAGAAAATAGTTTATTCTGTTAGTGAAGGCCTGTGTGGAAAATTATTCTGTATGACTGAATCTATGAATATATATTTAAGCAGATATAATTATTTTTGAAACCACCAAGCTTAAGAACTATTCAGAAACCAAGATGCTTATCAAAACTCTGCAACCATCATGTTTATGTTCTTATAAATAAATTCTACTTTTTTAAAGCAAGAAAGATCCCCTTTTTGTCACAACTACCCACACATACTGACCATTCTGTTGAACTGCCATCTATAACAAGCTTTCTAATATTACCAGTTAAATCAAAGAGTTCTAAGGATAAAGCCTTGGTGGCAGTGAAATCCTTTTGAGGGACGCCAATTTCCTTAGGCACACTGAGATAATGTATTAGAAGTTAACAGTCTAATGTATTTTGCTTATTGGTGAACCGATTTTGCTTGCCCTGATGATTTACATATTATGCAACAAGTTAGAATATCTAGCTGGCCACTTGTCGGGCAATAGGGTCTTAGTGGCCTCTTTCTTCCATTCTGGTTTTCACCTGAAATGGAAAAGAATACACAGCATTAGCAGTTTTGAATTTCTCCTTAGAGGAGTTCTAAGGAGAAAACCTTGGTGGCAGTGAAAACTTTTTGAGGGAAGCAGGAAGGCATCAGTATATAGGTCACACAATCACATAACTGAAGGTGCTGTCAAAGTAAAAGCTTGGATAAAGTAGAGAACACCTGAAGCTTTGTGTGAGTGGAAATAAAAAGAGTGTTGGTTGAGCGACCAGAGGTCTCCTGCACTATAAATTTAAAGTAATCTAAAGGTCCAAAGGAAAAAAATTCTAATGGTTTAAAAACAAACAGCAAATCATTAGAAGCTTCTTTTATGGTGCCTCATTGGAGGGTCAAGAAAAATCTGGCAGGATTTGCCCTTCGTAGTGCAGCAGTTTAGAAGTGTTTTGGTTCCACTTCTGTCTTACCTCTTCATGCCACAAACCAAGGAGAGCCACCTATACCTGTTTTCACTCTCCCTTGGGACAGTGTTGCTTCCCTTCACATAACTCATTCTCCTCCTTCATCTTACCATCTCCAGCCTGCGTCAGGACTCTGTCTTCCCTGTACTATAGCTTGGCTAGAGAAGGAAATAAGGGAGCCTTCCTGTCCATTCTTCTGCCGTAAAACTTGTTTTCACATTCCTGTTTATTTCAATATTGTATCAACCTGAAACGTTTTCTGCAGTACCATTTAGTGAAGAAGTCACCCAAACTTGACTTCAGATATGCTTCCAATGCATTGCTTGCAAGTCATCGAAAAATTCACTCACTTCCTCCAAATCAGCTTCAACCAGTTTATCCTTAGATCTTCATAAGGGTTATTGCACTATTAGCAGTTCTCACCTTAGCCATTTTGCATCCTGCTTTTCTTTGTTCAGTTTTTTTTTTTTTTTTGCTGCAGCCAGGCTTGGTTGATCTTTGTCCCATGGGATTCATAAACAGTGACTTCTTCCTGAGCATTTTGCTGCCTCCCTTTTCAATCTTCTTGGTACGGGGAGCTATTATTTTACTTTGATGTGTGCATTTATTCTGCTTGTTCCTTGAAGCTTTCAGGACCCAGCAGGAGTTTTTCTTCCGTCTATCCCAACTTCCTTGTAAGACAATAGGTACAGCAGTCATACATCAGTGGGTAGTAGCTGGAACCTGTCACTGTATCGATCTTAACCCTCTAACATTGTGGTCAGACCTTGAAGACTTAACAAGGATGAAATGGGAGACATTATCAAGGGTACAGAATAGAAATAATACTATTTCATGAAAATTGCCCATGAACAATATGTGTGTGTATGTAAGTACGTGTGTATGTGCTGAGAAATATACTTCTGAGAAATATACTCATGCTATATGCAGCTAAAATGAAATTCCTTGGCTTTTCCTTGGAGTATATAGGTAAGTATATACTTATTCCTTCTCACCAGTATTAAGAAATCACCATGAATATATGTTCTTATTAATTTCCTCTCCAGAATGTCATCTGACATCAGCATTTTATAGCCTGTAATTCATAGTTGTCCACAATATTATTCCTCTTGTACTAAAAAAATAGAATTTTTTAAAAAAAATTCTAATAAACTTTATTTATTCTATTTATAATCTGCCTTTCTCAAAGATACTCAAGGTGGATTACACAGTGTAAGTCAATACCAATTCAATAAACAATACAATAGGATAAGGATTGCAGAAATTAAAAAACAAGCAGAAACCTGATACCGAGCTGAAAACAATGCTGAAAACAAAACATAAGCAAGTTATAACATGGCATATTACACAACATAGACCTATCCAGTAGGAACATACTAACTGCAACAGAGAGTACACAGTACTATAGTTTACAGTCCTATCCCTTTCCAGTGCATTTCTCTGAACCATTTCCTTCTAGTGTAGTCCTATTACCTGTGTTTAAAAAAAACTTTCCTGAATAATTCAGTTTTGCATAGTTTTCTGATCTCTTAAAGTTCCATATTAAAGTTCCCTAATCAAAATCAGTTTGTCTATTTTTGTTAATTAAGTAATCTATGTTTTTCATCATCTTGAAACAAGAACTTTTCAATAACTGCTTCACAGACCTATTAAATTCATGGAACTTAAGCCTGCATCAGCATTTTCTTCTCGAAGCAATAATACAGGTTTTTAAATATTTGAAGAAAATCAAGTAATTATGTAATATTCAATAAGGGCATTTTCTGGGCAATCTTAAGCAATGTTAAACCATTCTAAGTCCATTGTAGTCAGTTTAGGACTGTACTACCAGGGCTTTTTTTCAGGGGGAATGCAGGGGAACGGAGTTCCGGAACCTCTTGAAAATGGTCACATGGCTGGTGGCCCCGCCCCCTGATCTCCAGACAGAGGGGAGTTTAGATTGACCTCTGCGCCACTCAGCGGCGCGGAGGGCAATCTAAACTCCCCTCTGTCTGGAGATCAGAGGTGGGGCCACTAGCCATGTGACCATTTTCTCTGAGGGCAACCCACTGAGTTCCACCACCTCTTTTCCCAGAAAAAAAGCCCTGTGTACTACAAAGGGTTTATTGTAGGAAGTGAATGCTACAAGATCTGCAAGCAGAGTGGTTCTGAGAAAGTGGGATTTTTCCAGATTCTCTTCCTGTTTCAGCCTACTAAATCCCCCCAAATTCTGTTCTTGGATGTCAGGAAACTCTCATTATAAGTATTGGGGACAAATTTTGAGGGGGGGGATCAGCAGGAATCATATACCCCTCCACTGCTGACAACAGTGCCTCAAGGTTTTTCTTTCTGAAAAGTTTGGCATGACTCTTTCTGCAATGACTTATTCACCAAAGGAAGGCTTCAAAAACCATGCTTAATTCAGTGTAGTGGATTCAGAGTGTTAGACAGTGCTATCTTAATACACAGTGTCATCTTAATACATAATATCTGAGGCTGCAGTTCTGTCTCCCTCAGTTGCCTCCATATACAGAGACAGCAAACTTCTGAACATCATGGCTTGGAGGCAGCATCATTGGAAGGCCTTTGCTTCTATGCCCTGTTTGTTGGCAAGTCCTCTTATAGATCAAAAATTGTTTAAATGACAGGAAGCAGCTGCTGTAATTTTGCAAGTTAGTGTTTGCTATGAAATTATGTATCCACATATAGACTTGTTACACTCTTGCTGTATTTTATATATGCTATATTCTGGTCATTTTTATCTCATTCCTCTCTGGTCGCTGACTGTAATAAAGAAAGATGAGACAGGAAACAAAATGTAGGAATAAATGGACTGTTCTCACAGTGGCAATTAGCAGTGAGATCCCACAAGGATAAATACTGGGATGTGTGCTATTTAGTATTTTAATAAATGGTTGAGAATTGGGGAGAAAGAAGCAATAATAATAATAAATAATAATAATGACAACAACAACAATTGTGCTTATATACCGCTCTTGTAGACAGATCAGTGCCCATTCAGAGTGGTGAACAAAAGCAGTGTTATTATTATCCCCACAATACAGCTGGGGAGCTGGGGCTTATGCAAGACTACCTACTGAACTGACGGTAGTAGTGGGATTCAAACCAATAGCGTGCTGATTCATAGCCCAGCCACTTAACCACTGTGCTACAGTAGCTGCCAAGTTTATGGATAATACCAATTATTCAAGTGGATTATGAAAAGTGTTACCCAAATGGCTACTGAAGTTTGTCTCCTGGCCTCTAGAGGCATCCCTCTGAGCACGTCCAAAGTGCAAACTAACACAGCACCATTGGGTGAACTTTTACACCGAGATCTTTGCTGTGAATACCTGGGCCCAGCAGAAGGACTGTCCCTAGTTGTCAAGGGCTCAAACAGCACTTACAAAGGAGAGAAAGATCTTATAACTCTCCCAAGTTGCAACTCTCTATTGGGGGATTTAACATTATCTGACTAATTTCAAAAGAATCACTTAGGGCCAAGCTACACATGATGAATGACACTTGAACAGCAAGTGTATTTCTCCCTGTTCACTTGCCCTCCACTCAATCCACTTGCTTTTCAAGTGTCATTCGTCATGTGTAGCTTGGCCCTAAGACAACTCATGAGTTTCTGGTATAAAAATGTTTACTAACTCAAGATAGACATATACGGGAATAATAATGAGGATAATAACCAAGAACCATACTACAAGACCTGTTTACAGCAGAATTTTCCATTTACCAGAAAGATATAAATGCCACTTCCAGCCTCTCGGATCTAATACGCTTAATTAAAATAACACACATTTTATACCAATTCCCTTTTAACATTTGAAAATCTGTAAATTTAATTTCTTTGGTCCATACATTTTCCCATTGACTCAGAGAAATATTTTCTCCAAAGTTTTGCATCCACTTTATCATACAATTTTTGACTTGTTTTAATTCTGTGGCATATTGCAGTAGAATTTTGTATATTTTTCTTAAGACATGTTTTGTTCAAACCTTGTTTTCTCTCTTAACTGGCCACCTTCTTTGGATAGTTGTTCTTTGAGTTTGGATACCAATTGATAATACAGCAGCCATGAGATATTTTTTCCTTGTGATTGAATTTCTTGAGATGATCTTATTTGTGGGGCCAGCTCAAAGGCTTAGGGTGCTTGGGCAGGTTAACAAATATGCATGATACAATGCATGGAGGAAAAAGGCCACAACTTTTATTGGTAACAGTGATAGGAGTGTTAGAACAGTGTAGAGAGCAGATACCTGCATTGGCTGACCCGCCTGCCAGCCAATGACCCCTCATCAGCCTGCTTGCTGAAAGGGAAACCACGGGATTACAGTTAGTGGGAACTCCTGTGGGCGACAGCCTCTGAGTCGTTCCCCTGCCACCTGGAAGCAGGGACACTCTGGTAGCCCCTGAACTGGGCTTGTCCCTGTCAGGATCTGCCATGCTGGGGAAATGTAGCCTGTGTAACGCCATATTAATTTCTGTAGTTGTTTAGTCTCTCTCCCCTCCAGGTCCCTTCAAGTACATTTCCATGGGAGAGGATGCTGTGTCTTATCTGTTTCCTTCTGAGACGACCTTGATGAACCAGCATTCCCACAGAGAAGCTGCCTGCTATGTGAACTCTGGGGGGAGGCTGGGATCCGAGACTTTGAAGTGTACCAACTTTCATTTTGTAACTCATTCCTAACAAAGCTTTGCTCAGCCAGGATCTGTTTGGTCCTGGAATGTGGACATCTGGGCCTGAATGCTGTCTTTCTAATAAAACCTTTTGAAATCAAAAGACCTTGTCTTCTTGCAGAAAGGAGGAAGGCAGACTCTAGCCAACTGGAATGCCATAGCCTGACAGTCCCTGCCCATGCCTGTTCCAAGATCCCTTATGGGGATCCCCATCTATGGGGAAACTATGTGCATGGGCCCTGTTTCCCCCCAAAGAGATCCGTGCCCAATACCAAAACATAGAGATTATGATAAAGTCACATTACAGTAAAGCCAACTAACATGTAAACTGTTCCAACCCATCAAAACTCACTATCACCCAAAGTTGTGACATTGTAGTTCAATCCAAAAAGTTTTACCAACTTGAATTATCATTAGTATAATAACATGAACCAGCTTGACATAAACCTTAATGCAGCAGTGGGTGGGAGGGCTTGCTATTCAAAGCCCAACTGCCTCAAGCTCCCAGTCAGCTCCTTTAAATAGAAGGAAGCCTGACCTGAGAGAAAACTTGTTCTCTTAGATCGGGGATTGAATCCCCGCCCTCCTGTTCCTAGCCAGCTTCTCTAATTGGCCAGCTGGGTGTTTTGAACCCCTCTACACCCTGTCCATCCCTGGGAGCCACATTGGAGCCTGAACAGGAGGAGATGATCCGAGCTGCCCTCCCCTTGCCCGCAGCTTGTAAACTCTGGCTCCATTAAGATGGGGCCTGGTGGGTTTTCCTTGCTTATCAATCATATATTCATAATTCACATGGTCTGTTTTATTTCTTGTAGTAACACCATAATAGGCATTTACTGGTGATGTCAATGGTGAAGTCAGTAGACTTAACCTGTTTCTTCATTGGAACCATATTCTTAATAATCCATCCCTCAAAATATGAGTGCCATCTTGCTTCTGAATAGTTTTTAATGATTTCTTAATCCATAAGTAGTTGTGAATTCCTTCCTTGGTATCTGTTATCTCCAACTTTATATGTCTTCTGTTTGGATTTACAATCCCATCTGATATCCCAACTAATGCAGCCGCTTAGTGGTATAGTTTGATATTTGGTACCGCCAGCCCACCAATGAGGTCAGTTAATATTAACACTTCATGCTTGCTTCTTTTCCCATTGGGTATGTTTATTTAATTCCAAGTAGGAGTGGCTATAGTTGTACTTAAATTGTAGAGGGAAAAGCTTAAGGCTCTGAGTTATGACACCTGCTGTTTTGTTGGAGATGAGAAGTCAGTGTGTTAATGTAAAGTGGTTTGAAGTCCATTATTTGTAATATCTAATAGCACTGGGAAGATGAAAGGATAAAACTACTTCAAATACCCTATTAAACACAGGCTCTACATCCTGATTCTTCTGGGAAGAAGGAGAAGGATTAGATTTATAATATGCATTCATCAATGACATTTGTGATGCTACTTGAGGTGTTCTTGGATATCTGTTACTACAGTTTGATGAGCACAGGAAAGAACAGCAACTGGTTCTTGAAGCTCTTCCTTTTGGGAGGATTCAGGAAGAGTAATTGCACTTTTAAATCAAAGGTGGTGACCAAGCATGATGAACTTTTATCTTCAAAACAAAGCACAATTCCTGGTTTACTGTTAGGTGCAGTTATGGTAGTGTATCATGATCAATGAAGTCTTGATACGTACATGCAAGTATGGAATGAAGTTACATCTAGCACTTTATGGTTTTAAACATAACAGTTTTCAATTGGTAGTCCAGCTGAGTTGACAAATTCATTTCACATACCCACCCCCCAACACTGCCATTAAATTTCAGGACCTAACTTGCTGTCAATCAAGTTTCACAATGAAGCAACATTCAAGATATGTGACAAGTATTATCTCTCTGTGTCCACTCACGGCCATTCATACCAATCTTCCTGCTTCTGAACTTCCTATAGTAACCAACTTGAAAAGGGAAGGGAAGGGGGAAAAATGTACCACCTCCCAGTACAACAGGGTATATGAGACTAATATCATCACTGAATGCTACCTGGGGATCTATTAATGGGTTTGTCATTGAAATCTCACTCATAAAAATGCTAATACATTTTATTTGCATAAATTTTTCTGCATCAAATAGAAAGGCCCTTACGCTTATATTTAATAAAAAAAGTTATTGCCTGCTCATAAATGAATGCTGCAATTAAAATGAAGGTTGAAGGTGTTGCAGATATCTGGTTTCTGTGCAATAAGCTCAGTATATACTGTAGTCATCAAATATAATCTTGAAATAATTAATTATCAGAAATCAGTTATTTCAACAAAAAGTCAAAACATTAAGATTCACACAATCTGTTCCAATAAGGACTTTTGGAAACAAGAATTGAAAACTCAATTTCTAAATCACATGTGCCCTGAATATTGCAGTGAATGTGCAGGTGAATATACCATTTCTAATCATTGCACCCTATGCATTAGTCAAGCCTGCACATTATCCCATTCTTACTATTTGCTGTCCAGCTATTTGCTGATCTATTTACTGTCCATGTAGCTTTGCTAAATCAGTTTTATTTTGATGCTTCTAAGCCTGCAGGATTCCACTAAAGTCCTTTATGGTCTAGGAACCATATATCTAAAGCATCACTTCCCATATGCTGGTGTGCCAGCTACAGTCCTAGCATCAACCAGAACCTATGCCCTTTCCACTGTAGCTCTCACTTTGTGGAATGGGCTGCCTGAGGAGTTAAGGAGGCATCATCTCCTCTAGATGAGGAGGTAACATCTCTAGATATTTTCAGGAGGTGTTACAAGTAGACATGGGCAAAAACCAACAAAATTTAACGAACCAGTGGTTCGCGGTTCGGTGCCGCCGCCGATCCCGTGATCGCGAACTGCAACCAACATTTTCCATTACCAAACTGGTTTGCGGTTCACAGTTCATTGGGTATGGAACGCCCCCCGTGGCACTTAGAGAGCCCATATTCCCCGGGAGTTTTTTGCAGGTTCTCCTACAGCCATCACCCAAGTTTGGACAAGATTGCAAAAGGGATCTTGGAGTTATACCCTCTCCAATCCAAGACCCTCAGGAAACTCCCACAAAAATCCAAGCTCAATTATACTCTCAGTCTCTCTCCCCAAAGGGTAGCAAGTGGCAAGCAAGAGCTCTGTCCCACTCCACTGCTCGCTGAAAGTGAAACCCAGCCTGGGTTTATTTATAAGCACAGGTCCCATTGAGCAATGTGTTTGGCTGTCAGAGCTGCCTATCAGGGTTTGCAGGGATGAGATTGGAGTGCCCATGGCTACAGAACACCCCCTTCCTTCTTCCTCCCCTAGGTGTCTTCTCCCAACTTGTAACCGCTTTGCAGCTCCATGGTTGGAAGGAAGACCTGCCGATCAAGGTAAGCTGGGCTTCCATTCGGGTTTCCAGGGCTACAGAAGGAGCGCAGACAGAGTTCAGGCATTCCCCCGGCTCCGTTGCCAGGGTAATTGATTGCTGGCACCGGACTGTCTGGCTTCCTGAACTGCGGCCAAACGCACCGAACCAGGCCTCTCCCGAACGCTGGTTCATTGGCTGTGGACAATCACAAACTGCCGGATCGCGATCGTGTGGTCGCCAATTTTGTGGGTTTTTGAAGTTCGTATTGCGGTTCATGCCCATCTCTAGTTACAAGGCCATTTCATTTGCCATGTTTTTTTTAATGGGAAACAGATATCAGAGACTTTTTGTAGTGTGCGGATTATTTGGGACTCTATTTTGTATGTTTTAAAATGAGATTTGTAAGCTGCCTTGGATCATGAGGAAAGGTGGAATATAAATATTGTAATAATGGATGGGAAATAAACCAAGGAAAATGAGAGAAGGGAAGCAGAAGCCAGTAAGGAGAGTTGGTAGTAGGAGAGAGAGCAAAGGGGCATAAAATGGGGACAAGTTGAGGAGAAATAGAGACAATATGAGGACTGCCCTCAGAAGTAGGTCCCCCACTTGTATTATCCTGTTTTCCTTCTTTCACTTAACTAACTTGCTAACAGGGTGGATCCTATGAATGTCTTTTGCTAACAGAAGAAGAGCCCCTTGCACTGGTGAAATCACCTTGTGCTGGAGGAAGGTGCTACCATTAGAGGGATCATAGATTTCACCCCTCCAAAAGTGGATCTTGGGCATGTTGGATGATGTGCATGACTTCATTTCTTGAGCCAGTTTGGTGTAGTGGTTAAGAGAGGGAGGACTCTAATCTGGGGAACTCAGTTTGATTCCCATCCCCACTCCTCTGCTTGAAGCCAGCTGGGTGACCTCGAGACAGTCACAGCTGTTCCAGAGTTCTCTCAACTAGAGATGGGTACCAACTTAAATATGACCCAAAAAACCCCATGAACCAGGCTGGTTCGGGGTTCGCGAACCAGAGTTCGTGGAAGCTCCTTTTCACGGAACTACCATGAACTGTATACTGGTACTATGGCAGATCCCTTTAAACTGCCCAAACTCCACCGCCCTACCCCCCAGCCCCAACCCCCAGCCCCACATTTACCTTCCCCTGTGGCGCAGCATCTTTCCTCTCCTCCTGAGAGGGGCGGGAAGGTCATTTTTGGTCTCTTCTGTTGCCCTGGGGGCCTGCAGGGTGGTGGAGGAGGCCAAAAATGTCCTCCCTGCCCCTCAAATGGCCACCATGGTGGCCATTTGAGGGGCAGGAAGGCCGAAAATTGCCTCTTCCGCCGTCCTGGGGGCCTACAGGGTGGCGGAGGAGGCAAAAAATGGCCTACTTGCCCCTCAAATGGCTGCTGCAGCAGCCATTTGAGGGGCAAGAAGGCCGTTTTTGGCCTCTTCCGCCACCCTGCAGGTCCCCAGGATGGCGGAAGAGGCCAAAAACAGCCTTTCTGCCCATCCCGGGAGGACAGGAAGGATGCCACACTGCAGGGGAAGGTAAGTGTAGGGCTGGGGCTGGGGGGGGAGGGTGGAGGGGTAGGGAGTAGGGGTGGCTGGGGTTTGGGCAGTTTAAAGGGCCCTGCCACTGGCAGGTCCCTTTATACTATCAACTGGCAGGCGGTGATCCCCCCCTGCCGCTTGCCAGCTGATAGTTTAAGGGAGTTGCTGCTTGCAAGGCAGGAAAGGGCCCTTTAAACTTTTAAATGCCCCTTTCCCTGCTGCTGTTAAGGCCAGAAACGGGCATTTAAACCCCGCGAACCACGAACTGGTTCATAAATGGTCCAGTTCCATGCTTCATGGTTCGTGAATCCCACAAACCATGAACCTCCTGGTTTGTTTTTTTTCCGTTCAGTGCCCATCTCTATGCTCAACCCCGCTCTCCTCATAGGGTGATTGTTGTAAAGAAAATAAGAACATTCTTTGTTAAACCGCTCTGAGTGGGCATTAAGTTGTCCTGAAGGACGGTATATAAATCAAATATTATTATGTTATTACTGAACTAATTCAATTTGGGCTGCATGCACTTGCAGTTGCCTTCTCTGAGATGCTGGCATCAATAGTCATACTGCTGATAAACTTAACCCCAGACTCATTGTAATGTTTTGCCTGTAATGTATTTGGATTTTATTTCTGTTTGCTAATGTGGGTTTTTTAAAAGTGTGTGAGTTTAAATGCAGGCCTCTAAGGAAAGAAGGTGGTGGTTGGATGGGTGAATGGAGTGCTCTCTGGTTGGATGGTAGCTATACCCTAGGGAGAGGAGTCAACTGCAGTTTTTAGTCAGCGCTGAGGGAAAGGTTTTTAGTCAATCTTTGTATAGGTTATTCTAGCTGAGTCAAGCAAACTTTGTGGAGCCTGAGGAGAGTCTGTGTTTTTTAAAGAAAATTAACCACCCAGGAGATTCTAGTTAAGGCAGTCATTTGGTTTCTCAGAGAAACAATTTTGGCTAAATCAGGCAAATTGTGTGGAAGCCTGAGACTCTGTTCTGTCTAAGAGCCAAACTAGAAGTGATGCCTGACACTAGTTGAACACTTGTCAGCTTCCCTCAAGTTTTGATGGGAAATGTAGGTGTCCTGGTCTTGCAGCTTGGCTCTCCAACTGCTGTCCAATGGACTTTTCAACTGTCACTTGTCCAACATTCTTCCAAGCTGCCTACATTTCCCATCAAAACTTGAGGGAAGCTGACAAGTGTCCAACTAGTGTCAGGCATCACTTGTAGTTTGGCCCTCAGTCAGGCAAACTGTTTGTGTACCTGGGTACAGTGTGCATATATTTGAGAGAGCTTAATCTATCTAGGTCAGGCAAGCTGTGTGGAAATCCCTGAATGCATCTATGAGCCAAACAACAAGTGATGCCTGACACAGGTTGGACACTTGTCATCTTCCCTCAAGTTTTGATGGGAAATGTAGGTGTCCTGGTTTTGCAGCTTCGCTCTCTGACTGCTATCCAATGGACTTTCCAACTGTCAGTTGTCCAATATTCTGCCAAGCTGCCTACATTTCCCATCAAAACTTGAGGAAAGCTGACAAGTGTCCAACTAGTGTCAGGCATCACCTGTAGTTTGGCACTTAGTCTGTGTTGATGAGAAAAAGAGTTTATATTAATAGTGAAGTCCTGAATAGAAAATTACTCTGTGTGACTGAGTCTGTGAATATACCTTTAAGAAGATACAATTATTTTTGAAACTGCCACACAAGAAATATTCTAAAAACAAGATGCTTATCAAAACTCTGCAACCATCATGCATATGTTCTTATAAATAAATTCTACTTTTATTTAAGCAAGAAAGATCCCTTTTTTCCTCATACGCTGATCGTTCTTTCCAACTACCACCAATAAGCTTTGAACAACAATGGCATGTATCTTGTCACTCTTTTCAGCAAATCTAGAAGTCTTCCTCCAACTTAAGTTTCTTTTCTGTCAAATAAAGAGCTACTTAAACTGGAGGATGACTCCCTAGTCTGGAGAAAGGCTTCAAACTTTGGGGCTGTAGGATACATGTCAGTGACTCTAGATCAACAGTCCCTCTAATTATATGTGATGAGCTCCTAAGAAGTGGGTTGTTAAGCCCAAGATGGATGTGATGGCTATGAATCTCCACTGGCATCTGTAGGTGTTCCATGTGTGTGTTGGCCCAGCTAAACACAGTTAGAAAGTGCCTTGGCTTGGAGTTCATGTCAGTGGTCTACATGAAAGGATGCTGTCGACTCACCGGCAAGCGATGATTGGCACCGAGGGCAAGACGGAGTAGAGGCACGGCTAGCAACAGAAGGCATAGCCAAAGGGGCGCTGGACAGCGGCATGGTCAGCGCCATTATACAGGAGCATCAGCAAGCAGCAGGTCACCGGAACACAGGTAAGGGCGATGCTCCAGGCCCCCACCTCTCCCCATGGGGACACGGTGGGGAGAGCCATGCCATCCCCCCCTACTTGCCTCCCCCCTAGAACAACTAAATGAATAAAGCAAATTAACAAGCTAACAACAACAACAAAACAAAACAAAATCGGAAGGGAGTAAATGCCGGGGGAACGGAGAAAGGTGTCAGACTGTGGCTAAATAAGGCTCTCACTACAGAATTCCCTTTAGAAGCAAACACAAGTCCATTGTTTGAAAAAGGAAACTTTACTGCAGAAAAGGTCCATTATAGTCCACTGTCCTGAATAGGAGACTCAGGATGGTACATGATCATTGTTACCAATGAAGGGCAAGCATAAGGTACAGAGTAACAATACCCATCTGGATTAGCCTTCCCCCACAGTTCTCAAAACAACATCGCTCAGTCCTGGGAAACTGCTCTCTTCAAGGCCAATGCTTGGTGGAACGGTGTTAGACAAAACAGTCTCCTCCGGTGGGAATGCTGCCTGGGAACTGGTGCACCTGGGAAGAAAGCACTTAAACACTAGAAGCATTAGAAAATGGAGTCAGTACAGTTTAGATATACACTGGACCTGACATTCTGCCCCCCTTAAAACAGATCCCCCCCTGGTTTATATGGGTAGCGAGTATGAAAAGCTTTGGTTAATCTAGGAGCATGAACATGGGCAGAGTTCACCCATTCATCGTAACCAGAATCAAAGTCCTTCCATCTAATGAGGTAAAAAAGCTGATTTCGCTTAAGTTTAGAGTCCAAAATTTGTTGTACCTCATAGTGTATTTGGTCGTCAATTAAAGTTGGAATGGGTGGAGCTCTGATGTGCCATTTGTCATCGGTGGGAGCTCTTTTTAAAAGACTGACATGGAACGTGTCATGAACATGGCTCAAGTTCTTGGGCAAAGTTACAGCAACAGTCACTTTATTTATTATTTTGCGCACAGGAAAAGGTCCCAGGAATTTCAGAGCGAGTTTGCGGCTTGTCTGAGCTAGTTTCAGGTTCTTTGTGGAAATATACACATGATCTCCAGGTTGTAAATCCCATTCGGCCACACGATGGCGATCTGCGTACTTTTTGTAATCCAGTTTGGCTTTTTCAAGGTGTTTCTTAATAAGAGTCCACTGTTGCGCCGCCTCCCCCCACCACGAAGATACATCTGGCAATTTAGAGGAATGGAGAGGGGGAGCGTCCAACGGGAAGGGATTGAAGTGAGCTCCATAGACAATTTTGAAAGGGGCCTCTCCGGTTGAAGCGTGTACACTTTTGTTATATGAGAATTCGGCTAGAGGGAGAAGGTCTACCCAATTATCTTGTTGAAAATTAATGTAGCAACGAAGGAACTGTTCTAGGATCTGGTTTGTTTTTTCGGATTGTCCGTCGGTTTGTGGGTGGTGGCTTGAACTGATTCCTTGCTCAATATTCAACATTCTCAAAAGCTCCCGCCAGAAGTTGGCAACGAACTGTCCGCCGCGATCCGAAATCACCTTGGACGGAAAAGAATGTAATTTTACGATGTGTTTCAAAAACAAATCCGCTAGTTTTCGAGCGGAGGGTATAGCAGTACAGGGAATAAAATGAGCTTGTTTGGAGAACAGATCTACCACGACTAAAATACAATTATGTCCTTTTGAAATAGGTAGATCAGTGATAAAGTCCATAGATATTATTTCCCAAGGTCTGTTTGGCGTTTCCAATGGTTGCAGGAGACCCGGAGGTTTTCCTTTTCTGGTTTTGGCGCTGAGGCAAACGGGGCAGGAACTAACATATTGGGAAATGTCTTTGCGCATGCCCGGCCACCAGAATTGCCTTTGGACTAGGTGCAATGTTTTCAGATACCCATAATGACCAGCAGTGGGAGCATCATGACAGCGTTGCAAGACCTCCAGCCTGAGGCTGTCAGGGACATAAAATTTGCTCCCCGCTAGCCAATCCCCTTGTGGGGATTGGGTCAGTTTGTTTCGCGGAGCTTTATCCCCCTCCTTTTCCACTTCAGTTTTAAGTTTCGATTTCCACTCCTGGTTGGCCGGGAGGGGCGGCTTGGCACGACTGCGAGTAGTTACCACGCCCCCAAGTTGCGTAGGCGAGAAGACCGTGTCGACAGTCTCCTCCCGTTTGCTCTTATGTTGGGGCATGCGCGATAGGGCGTCCGCCAAAAAGTTAGTTTTGCCCGGGAGATAATTTAGAGTGAAGTTGAATTTGGAAAAGAATTCCGCCCATCGCAATTGCTTGGCATTCAGTCTGCGTGGGCTTCGGAGGGCCTCCAGATTTTTATGATCTGTCCAGACCTCGAAAGGGTATCGCGCCCCCTCCAGCCAATGCCTCCAGTTAGTAAGAGCTGCTTTTACTGCAAAAGCCTCCTTCTCCCACACATTCCAATTCCTTTCCGCCTCCGAAAATTTTCTAGACAAGAACGCACAAGGCCGCAATCTTCCATCCTCCCCCTTCTGTAGTAAAACTCCCCCTATTGCCGTATCGCTGGCGTCGACTTGCACTATGAAAGGGGATTGTTCGTTGGGGTGGGAGAGGATGGGTTCCGTTACAAATTGCTTTTTTAGGCATTCGAAAGCAGTTTGGCAATCGGGGGTCCATTGTAGTTTGGAGGAGGGTTTTTTAGCTTGGTCCCCTTTATCTTTTGTTTTCAGCAGTTCTGTTAAGGGGAGCGTGATTTGGGCGAAATTTGCTATAAAGTCTCTATAGAAGTTGGCAAAACCCAGGAAGGATTGCAGTTCTTTACGGGTGGTGGGTGTTTGCCATTCTTGGATCGCTTGTATTTTGGCTGGATCCATTTTTAAACCCTCTGGGGAGATGCAATACCCAAGGTAAGTGAGTTCGGTTTTATGGAATTCACATTTGGACAACTTGATGGGCAGTTTATTATTCATCAAGGTGGCCAGGACCTTTTGTACCATTTGAATATGCTCTTCCTCGGTGTCTGAATAAATTAAAACATCATCAAGGTACACCACCACCCCTTTGTACAGAAATTCATGTAGAACTTCGTTTATCATGGACATGAACACAGACGGGGCTCCCGTCAATCCAAAAGGCATAACAAGGTATTCATATTGTCCGAGGGGCGTATTAAACGCGGTTTTCCACTCATCCCCTGCTTTGATACGAACGTGGAAGTAAGCATCTTTTAAATCTAATTTCGTAAAGATCTTACCTTGAGCCACGACGTTGAGAAGGTCTCGGATGAGTGGGATAGGATAGGCGTTGTTGGTGGACACTGCATTCAGTCCTCGGAAATCTGTGCACAGTCGGAGTCCCCCATCCTTCTTTTTCACGAAGAGGACCGGAGCGGCGTGGGGACTATTGGCTGGGCGGATGAACCCTCGTTGGAGGTTGGTGTCGATGAATTTCCGGAGCTCTTCTCGTTCATGGAGACTCATGGGATAGAGTCGTCCTTTGGGCAGTGAGGCTCCAGGTAAAATTTCCACCGCGCAATCCGTTCGTCGGTGCGGGGGTAGAGTATCAGCTTCCTCCTCAGAAAAAGCATTTAGAAAAGGCCAATACGGTTCGGGTATTTGGTTGACTTCTTCTTGAGTGAGAAGGGCCTTTTCAGTATGAGTTGGATCATCTCCCCAGTTTTGGTTCCAACGGTGATTTTTACAGTTGGCATGACTGAAGGTGATACATCCTTGTGCCCAGTCTATGTAGGGATTGTGATCACATAGCCACTTGCTGCCTAGAATTAACGGGTACTTGGCAGTAGAGCTGATGACAAAAGACCTCTTTTCCCAATGTTGTCCCATGCCTGTGATCACTGGGATGGTCTCAGTTGTGACAGGGTTCATATTGGTGCCATCCATTTGTTCAAAGATTACTGGATTTTGTAATTCCCGAGTTGGTAAGACCAGTCCATTGACTAGAGCTGGGGCGATGATGTCTCTCGAACAGCCCGAGTCGATAAGGGCTTGCACCCGAATGTACATTTGTCTCTCTGGGTTGATTAGAGTCACTGGCATGAATAAGATGGACCCAGGCGGCCGGTTCCGTGCAGGGACTGGCTTGGGGCGGATCTGTCGTTTGGGCCCTTTTACGACAGATCCATCTCGTTTCCCGACTGGGGGCTTTCTGGATTGACTTCTGCGGTTGGGGAAGCGGGGTCGTATTCCATAACTTCTTCCGCTTCCAAACCTCTCTCTGAGGCGGGCCTTTGGGAAGCGCCGCGGCCTCTATTCGCTCGTGGCGCGGGAATTGGGCGTTGGAGAGTAGGAAACGGAGCAAGGGTTGGACGCCGTAGTTGAAGCGGAGGTCTTTGCACAGGCCGGTAGGGGCATTGTGCTGCAAAGTGACCTGCTTGTCCGCATTGCAAACACAGCCCTTGTTGCCATCTAGCATCTCTCGCTCCACGGGTGGCGTAGCCAGCTCCCCGTCCTCCCTTCTGTAAAGTCAATGGTCTTCTTTGTCCCGTTTGTTGTTGTTGTTCAACCAAACGGACTTCCAAAATGCGATTCTCCACTTCGCATGCAAGTTGGATCCAACCTAACAACGTAGGGGGATTGTCCTGCATGAGGGCTCTGTCCAAAAGTCTCGGGTTTAGTCCTTGCTTGAACAGAATAATCTTGGTGGACTCCTCACACCTAGGGCACTTGGCTGCCAATTGCCGGAATTTTGTGACATAGTCTCTTGCTGACATGCTGCCTTGTTTAATGGCTTGCAATTCTGTTCGGGCCCTGGTTTCCTCTAAGGGGTCTTCATATTGCGCTCGGATAGCATCCACCAACCCCTGGAGAGTATCGAGTTCTGGGGCCCCAACATTGTATAGTCCTACATACCAGTCCGCTGCCTTGCCTTGTAAGCGGGATCCAAGATGTTCAATTTGACTGGCCTCGCTGCCGAAGAGGTGTCCCCACCGGTTGAAAAATTGTACCACTTGCACCAGGAAAAATCCTAGTTTGGAAGGATCCCCATCGAAAGTGGCTTCTAGTTTCACCCAGCCCATCGGGAGTTCTTGTCTCGGAGCAGGCGCTGGGTAGAAGTCCATTGGCAGTCTTAATTGTGCCTGGGGCGCGGGAGGAGGTAACTGGGGCCCCGGTTGGGGCAACGGTGGCGGTTGTACTGGCGGCGGCAACACCGGCGGTGCTGGCAGAGGTTGCCGTGGTTGGGCTGCCGGGGGTGGTCTCGGTTGGGCCGGAGGCTGCAGTGGCGGGCGAGCAGGTGGCGGCAGACTTGGTCTGGCTGGTAACACGGGAGGTGTCGGCGGTAACTGTCGAGGTGGAGGAGGCTGGTGTGGTTGAGTGGGGATCGGCCGCGGAGGAGGGGGTTGGTGATGTCGTAGTGGTGCGGGCCTTCCCGGTTGATTCGGGGGTGGTAAGGCGGGCTGGTCCTGTGGCTGCTGCAACGGGATGAGTTGCGGTCGAGGCGGGAGGGGCCGCAGCGGCGAAGGCCGGATGGGTGGAAGGCCGCGCGGGCTTGCCCCTCCAGGCGTCGTTATTCTGGGAAGCAAAGGCTGGCCTTGTGGCGCTGGTAGACCGTCCCCTGAAGTTTGCCCGACGGGAACAGTTTCCCGCGGTTGACGAGGGGTTCCCACCTCGGATGGAGCCGGGTGTTCTCCCGATTGGTCCGGCCGGACCGTTATTGGAGAAGTATGAGGGGGTATCACCGGTGTCCCACTTGGCTTTTCTTCCCCTTCCGTAGGCCGCTCAACTGGAGTCTCGTCTGGCGGTAAATCCCCTCCCGAGTTAGGAGGTTCGGTGGGAGTTTCTCCGGGTGGCTCAACCGGGTTATCCCCTTTCGGTGGAATTTCGTGCAGTTTGGGAAATTCCTTGGGTTGTTCTCCCGATTCGCCAGGGCAGGCGTCCCCCTCTCCCGTAGGTGACGACCGTTGCTGGGCTCCCTCCACCGGATAGGAGATGACACTTTGCAGTGTAGCTATCTGCACCGCCATCTCTTCAGGGGACAGTCTCTCTCCTGCTCCCATTGCCGAGATTAGATGAATGGCATGAGCCAAACTTTCTTCCATATCCATCAATTTAGCTTCTAACTGTTGCATTCGACTTGGCCCCGGTTGCTCCCTCACGGAACCTTCATTCGTTGCACTCACCGGGGAAAAGGGGCCCCAAGGCGGAGGGTCTCCTTGAACGACTCGCGATCTCGCTGCTAGAATTCCCTTGGCCAGGCCCGTCACTGCCGAGATGCCGGTATCTACAGCATGGGTGCGACCTTGCATCTGCTCCCAACTTTGTTCAGGAACTTCCGTTGGCTCTTTCCACGGAGCAAGTTCGGAATAATCCCAACTCAGGGCGCCGCGGTGGGACGTGTTGCCCTCCGTCTGCTCGAACGTCCTGTTCCAATATCGCCATGGTTGGCTGCTATCTAGCTCAGGGACGGTGTCTAGGCTTCGGCGCCTTTCCATCGAAACTCGTGGATGGAGTCCACCGGCCCGGCGCTCTCTCGTTTCTCGGGGTCTGGCTCCCCACTCCGACGGGGTGGGTACCGAGATCAAGGGGAGAGCGGTCGCCTTCGGCCTTGCCCCTTCAGCACCGAGATCGATGAGAGGCGGGGTGGAAGTGGAGGCTCCGGTCCCGTTCCCGGTTGCTCCCAGCTCCTGGGAGTCTTGGGCTTGCACTGGTTGATTGTCGGGAGACGCATACGGATCAAACAAAGGATCCCTGTCCGGGACAACCTTGGATTCCGCTGGGCCCGACTCAGACATGATTGGTAACAAAATGTCAGACTGTGGCTAAATAAGGCTCTCACTACAGAATTCCCTTTAGAAGCAAACACAAGTCCATTGTTTGAAAAAGGAAACTTTACTGCAGAAAAGGTCCATTATAGTCCACTGTCCTGAATAGGAGACTCAGGATGGTACATGATCATTGTTACCAATGAAGGGCAAGCATAAGGTACAGAGTAACAATACCCATCTGGATTAGCCTTCCCCCACAGTTCTCAAAACAACATCGCTCAGTCCTGGGAAACTGCTCTCTTCAAGGCCAATGCTTGGTGGAACGGTGTTAGACAAAACAGTCTCCTCCGGTGGGAATGCTGCCTGGGAACTGGTGCACCTGGGAAGAAAGCACTTAAACACTAGAAGCATTAGAAAATGGAGTCAGTACAGTTTAGATATACACTGGACCTGACAAAAGGAAAACGGGGGTGGGGAGGCTGGGGCATGGGGGGCGGCAGGGTGTGCGGCGGCTGCCTGGGGCCCCCTCCGTGCCCGCTTCTAGGCCCCCTTCCCCACGACCTCCGCCCAGGGCCCCCTCCGTGCCCACTTCTAGGCCCCCCTCCCCCACGACCTCCATCCGGGAAGTAGCAGAGCGAGGGAATGGGGAAAGGGAGATGGGTGGGGGGTGGAGGCGCAGGGTGGCTGCAGGGTGTGCGGTGGCCACCCAGGGCCCCCTCCGTGCCTGCTACAAGGCCCCCTGCCCCGCAACCGCTGGCCGCAGGACCAGGCAGCCCCAGGCACGCCAGCTGGCCTCAGGCCGCGGCGGTCCTCACGTGCCGCAGCAGCAGCCTTGCCTGCCACCGTCGGGCTTCGGCTGCGGCAGTGGCCACTGTGCTCACGACACGAGAAGCGGCGGCACCCCTCTCTGCCGGCCGGGATGCTGCGGCGGCCGCAGCCGCAGTACAGCCAGGTGCCCCGGCCTCCCGTGGGGCTGGCAGCCACCTTGTCCCCGCGGGTGAGCGGCGCTGCCTCTCTGGCTGCTGGATGGGGTGTGGGCGGCGGCGGCGGGCCAGGCTACGGTGGCTGCTACAACCACGGTGCACGGGGTGCTGCCACTGCTGCCGGCCGGACCACGGCTCAGGCCGTGCGGCGGGACTGGGCCGCGGCTTGGGCCGCGGCTGCAGGGCTAGGCTGCGGCGGCTGTGCCTGCGGCGTGGGCGAGTGCCGCCGCTTCCTGCGGGGCTGATGGCCACCTCATCCTTGCGGGTGGGCGATGCTGCCTCCCCTACGATGGGCTGGGAGGGAGCTGGCAGGGATGGGGCTCAGGTCGCGGCAGCGGGCCAAGCCACAGGGCCGCCGCGCTCGCGGCCAGGCTGTGGGGCGGCCGCACCCATGGCACGAGCGGCAACGCCTCTCCCTCCGCGGCCAGGACACAGCTCGGGCAACGGCGGCGGGCTCGGCTTGCCTCACCCTCGCGGGGAACAGTGCGGCCTCCTCTTCCGCCGGCCGGGATACGGCTCGGGCGGCGGCAGTCCGGACACGCTGGCTGCCATGCTTGCGGCAGCTGCAGCTGCCCTGCTACCCACCGGACAGGCCAGGGCCTTCTCGGTGGCCAGGCAGGCAGGCAGGCAGGCAGGCAGGCAGGCAGGCAGGCAGGCAGGCAGGCAGGCAGGCAGGCAGGCAGGCAGGCCAGCCGCGCGGTCCCTCAGGGAGCACATGGGGGTTGAACAGGCCACAGCACGCCTGGCCACGGCCTTTGGGGGCTCCGGTAGGGGGCTGGAGAAGGAGTAGGCACGCTTTCCTCCACGGCGCAGGCTGTGCGGCATGGGGGTGTGGGGGCCTGTGGGCATTGCTCTCATGCTCCCCCAGCCCCTGCGGGCGGGGCAGGGGTGGGGTTCAGCTTGCTCTCAGGCTCACCAGGGGCCACGCCCGCAGGCAACTCGCTCCCAGGCTTGTGGGGGCTGTGCCCGCAGGCAACTTCTGAGAAACAGCTGGTGGGCAAAACGGGCAACAAATGTTGAGTAAAGGTATGGCAGAGCACACAGGCTGACGCAGCCGCCTCATAGACGCGGGTGGATTTTTCATTGTCTTTGTCTTGGCAGGATGGCACCTACTCAGAATCCAAGGAGAAAGGTGGCGGCCACCTCCACCCGCCGAGGCCCTCTCACGTGGAGCGCGGCCGGGGCACCCTGAAAGACATGGGGCGACCCTCGCAAGGCGCCTGGTGGGGCTGGGGGCCTCCGCAGAACATCCAGAAGTGGCTAAGCAATGGCCAAAGGGGGGCACGGTCGGAGCCAGGCGGGGGTTGCAACCCAAGGGGAGGCAGTGGAGACAGCCTTGCAGGTTATGCAGGAGTGCTTCATGGCCTTGCGGGCAGCCATCTGCAGCAGGGGGGAGGCATCCGCCACGGTGAACCAGGCCCCCAGTGGGGAGCCAGCGAGCAAGCATGCCCGGGTGCCCCCACCCACCCAAGCAGCTAGGCAAAAGAGACCAGGCCCCCTGCGCCACAGAGCCCACCACCTGGCACTACTGAGGTGAATGAACACAAGGAAGAAGCAGCCCCCGATAGCCCCACTACCGGGGGGGAAAGTGACTCGGATGGAGGGAGACGTCGGGGGCAAGCCAGGATCGCAAGAAGGAGGTCGCGCAGGACCAGGCGGAGGAGCAGGAGTCACAGCCCATCTTCTTCCAGGGCATCAGGAGGTGAGTCTTCAGGGGACGAGGATTGGGAAAGGAAAGCCAGGGATTACTGGGAGGCAGCGGCTTACATTCCTGGGCTGGCTGACTGGGCTCGGTGCCGCAGGCACCGCGGGAGAGCCAGCGCAGGGGCCCGGGCAGCGTGGGATCACCATCGACCAGCTCGCTGTGGGCAATCCCCGCCACAAGTGGGTCCAGGTGAAGCACCCATTGGGTATCACTTACCCTTGCGGGTAAGGGAGTGCATTTTGAACGAGTACTATGTGGACGTTTTCACCCTGCTGAAAGCGGAGGAGCCAGTGGGGGACTGTGGGTCCCCCAGGAAGCGCAAGCGGCAGGACAGAGAGCGGCCGGCTGAGCGCAATTTCACCAATTGGACCCTGGGGTTCTGTGAATATGCAGGGGTCATCCAGGCAGCGTATCCTGAACGCGCGTGGCACCTCACCATGCACATGAGGGAGGTCACGCACATCAAAGCCACCTCAGGTGAAAGGGCTGCCTTAAAGTATGATGACGCCTTCCGGAAGAAGGCCTCTAGCAACGAACTCACTTGCTGGGACGAGCTGGACAGCATGGGATGGCTGCGGGCTGTTAACAGCAGGGCCTCTGGAGAGCGGCCGAGGAGCAAGGGTACAGGGTTCCGGCGTCACGCCATAAAAAGACCATGCTGGGAATTCAATGTAGGGGGTTGCCGTAAGACGAGGTGTCATTTTGACCACGTGTGTGAAGACTGTCATGGCCGCCACCCGAGGGGGGATTGCCCCAGGGGCAATGGATCACAGTGGCCCTTTCGGGGTGGGGCAGCAGGAACCGGAGCCAAAGGGGAGGACGCAAGTAGGGCAGCAGTGGCAAGCAGTCAGGGTGGGGTTGCAGATCCAGGGAAGGAGTGACATGGCTCCCCCGGGCGGCTGGCAGTCAATCACCCAGACTAACGTCTCCCCAGCCACGCTGCAGCCTTGGCTACAGCGTTACACCAACCGGGCTGCTGCCACCATGCTATGGGAAGGGTTCACGGGGGGCTTCAGAATCCCGTATATGGGCCTGTGGGTCGCCACGGATGCCCCCAACTTGAAGTCAGCTCATGACACACCTAGCGTGGTGGCAGCAAAGATCCAAAAGGAGGTGCAGGCTGGGCGAGTAGCAGGCCCATTCAATGAGCCGCCCATTGACAATCTGAGGGTCTCACCGCTGGGCGTAGTACCGAAGAAAGCACCAGGAGAGTTCCAACTGATACATCATTTGTCCTACCCGAAAGGCGCCTCCGTGAACGAGGCAATTCCAGCAGAGCTCTGCACGGTGCGTTATGCTTCTTTTGACCAGGCGCTCAATCTGGTGCAGGTCTGTGGCCGTGGGGTGCTCATGGCGAAGTGTGACATCCAGTCGGCCTTTCGGTTGCTGCCAGTGCATCCAGAGGACTGGTGCCTACTAGGGTTTAAATTCCAAGAAAAGTGGTATATCGACAAGGCCATGCCCATGGGTTGTGCGGTTGCTTGCACGGCCTTTGAGACCCTTAGCACATTCCTCGAGTGGGCGTTGAAAGATAAGGCTAGGCCTCCTTTCATCTCTCATTATCTTGATGACTTTATCATGGTGGGGACAGCGGGCAGAGGGGATTGCCAGAAGCTCCTGGCCCTGTTCCAAGAGCTGGCCGAGGAGCTTGGCGTCCCGCTGGCACAAGAAAAGACCGAAGGTCCCACCACCTGCCTGTCCTTCCTGGGGATAGAAATAGACTCAACCCAGGGCACCTGCAGGTTACCAATCGACAAGCTCCGAGGCTTGCGGGACAAGGTGGCATCGGCGCTGAGAGCAAAGAAACAAACACTGCAAGAAGTGCAGTCACTCCTCGGTAGCCTGAACTTTGCCTGCAGGGTAGTCGCACCGGGGAGGCTGTTCTGAGCCCAGCTGGCCAGAGCTACGGCCGGGGTTACGGCGCCGCATCACCACATTCGAATCATGGAGAAACTGAAGGTGGACCTCCAAATCTGGGACACCTTCCTCCGGGACTACAATGGCGTGTCCTGGTGGCGGGAGCCCCTGGACTTGGGGGCATCCCTCCAGGTGCACTCTGATGCGGCTGAAGGCGTGGGATTTGGAGTGTACTGGGAGGATCATTGGTGCGCACAGAGGTGGCCCGCGGCCTGGTTGGGAGCTGGCATCCTCAGGGATCTGACATTTCTGGAGCTCTTCCCCATCCTGGTTGCGATAGTACTCTGGACGAACCAGTTCTGCAACAAGAAGATTCTCTTCTGCTGTGACAACCAAGCCGTCGTGCGAGTGGTGAACAGACAGACTTTGCGTTCAGAGTGGGTCATGCGATTAGTGCGGAAACTGCTGCTCCTTGGCCTGCAGCATAACATCGTGTTCGGAGCACGCCACATACCCGGGGTCAACAACAACATAGCAAATGCCCTTTCTCGCTTTCAGGAAGACAGGTTTTGGGAGCTGGCACCAAAGGCAGAACAACACCCAGACCCCTTCCCGGAGGAGATGTGGGAACTTGGGAGCACCAGATTTTGCAAGGAGTCTTGAACTCGCTGGCGCTGACAACTAGGACGGCATACGGGGTGGCGGTCGCTGCATTCACAGCATTCCTATCAAAACAGCCTTGCCGGAAGGAAGGGGAAGTGTTGGAGAAGGCCTTGCTAGAATACCTGGCGCGGATGGATGAAGCGGGATACGCACTGAAAACCATCGGGATGCATGTGGCGGCCATTTCGTTCTTCTGCAAGGCCACGGGACAGGTGGACCCGATGGGCAGCTTTCTGGCCCGCCGGGCCATAGCAGGATGGGCCCGCCGGGATCCCCCCCCCACCGCCGGGACCCACGGTGACCCATCACAGCCGACATCCTGCAGGCCATTGTGGGACGACTGGGCGCTATATGCCACTCTTCCTTCGAGGTTCCGTTGTTCAGGGCAGCCTTCACCCTCGCTTTCTATGGGGCCTTTTGCATGGGCAAGCTGGTGGCCACGTCAGCTGGGGACAGGACAGGCAGGGCGGTGGCTCTCACGGACCTGTCACTCGAGGGGAGGGGAGTGCTTCTTAAGGTTCGGCGGTCCAAGACCGACCAGCAGGGGCGGGGAGCAAGGGTACAGCTCCACCCGGCGGGGCAGGGGGCCCCGTGCCCAGTGCGGGTGGTGGAGGCATACTTGGGAAGGCGCCCGGACACACCTGGTCAACTCTTGGTGCATGCCAACGGCAGACCGCTAACCAGGTACCAGTTCACTGCCGTCCTTAAGAGCAGTCTGGAAGCAGCAGGCTTCCCTCCAGAGGCTTTCGGGTCTCATTCCTTCCAGATCAGTGCAGCAACCACAGCGGCGGAGGCAGGCTTGTCCGCAGACCAGATAAAGACCATTGGCAGGTGGGCCTCCAAAGCATATGAGGGCTATATCAGGACTGAACCAACTAACATTGTGTGATCTAGTTACAGGTGCAGCATCCTTCTGAGGAGATGGTGCAGGTGACAATGGGAGCGGGATGGCAGCATGAACGCCACAGGCAGGGGGATGCAGTGGGGGTCCTCAGGGGTCCTGGCGGAGATTTCCAGGGCCATTTGTGCCGGTTGCCTTCGGGGGCCAGTAAGGAATTTTTCCCACAAGAGGCCAGATTGGGCCAGGCCTCTTGGGGTTTTTTCGCCTTCCTCTGGACATCAAAGTCGGGGACCCTGGGGTTGAGGGATGGCTCCATCTTTGGGTTCCAGCAGCTGGAGCGTTGGCGGGAGTCGGGACAATGGCCTTCCTCCTGTGGCGGTTTGAGGCAATGGGCCGGATCCCAACAGGGTGAGTGGGGCCCTCGGGTCTGCTCACCCCGACGGAGCTGGAAGCAAAGGCGCCAGGCAAGGCCGGTGACAGGACAGCTTGTGCCGAGGTGCCAGCGGGTGATGCATCGGTTGGTGCCAGCGGGTGATGCATCGGTCGGCAGCCAGGCCTCCGATGCCAACAGAGATCCATGCCCAGATGCCAGGCCAATGCTCCATCCAGCTGTAATCAATAAAGTTGTGGCCATTTCTAACCCAAGCTAGTGTCTGGTGTATTTATTAGCCGGTACGCAGTCTGACATAGCACATAGGTGACAAAGGATGCTGTTGACTCACCGGCAAGCGATGATTGGCACCGAGGGCAAGACGGAGTAGAGGCGGGGCTAGCAACAGAAGGCGTAGCCAAAGGGGCACTGGACAGCCGCATGGTCAACGCCATTATACAGGAGCATCAGCAAGCAGCAGGTCACCCTCCCACCCACCGCAGAAGCAAGACTGTGGGGGACTCTGTCACAACTTTATGGGTTGGCGGTTTGAGGCATTGGGCCAGATCCCAACAGGGTGAGTGGGGCCCTCGGGTCTGCTCACCCCGACGGAGCTGGAAGCAAACGTGCCAGGCAAGGCCGGCGACAGGACAGCTTGTGCCGAGGTGCCAGCGGGAGGCTGGCGGGTGATGCATCGGTCGGCAGCCAGGCCTCCGATGCCAATGGGGATCCGTGCCCAGATGCCAGGCCAATGCTCCATCCAGCTGTAATCAATAAAGTTGTGGCCATTTCTAACCCAAGCTAGTGTCTGGTGTGTTTATTAGCCGGTATGCAGTCTGACATAGCACATAGGTGACAATGGACCATTTCATGTAGTATGCGATTTTGCTGTATGCAATTTTTAAAAATGATCTTTTTATTGCCACTGCTTATGTTTTGGGTTGGCATTGAATTGTCTCTGAAGTCTTTGGTTGAGAGGCGGTAAATGTCTTTTTAATAATAAAACTTACCTCCTGTGATGTCTTACAGTACTATTTTTACTGTGCCAGTTGTGATGTAGACTCTGCCCAGATTTAAGTAGATAATCTGAGAAGCCCCTTTAGATACAGAGTACACAATTAGCTTTCCATTGGATCTAAAATGCATAAATTGATTCCCTCAGGAAGAAATGTCATTGGCATACTGGGTGTTTTCACCCTGTCTCACTTCTAGATTGAATTCTACCATATTGTTTTGCTCTTTTTATTCATTTTCTAAAATCCTATCTTAAACAATTCCTTTTATTGAATGCCAAAGTCATAGAGAGCTGACATTTACACTCAAGTGAAATTCTTTCCAAACTGCTGACAATGCCTTGTGGATCTTGTCTCAGTTATGATGTTTAATATTTGTTAGAATCCTTGACATTTCCTTATGGAAAAGTCTGTGCTGTAATCTGAAAAGAATGCTCATCCCCAGTAGTCTGAAAATTAGAAATATTTCATTCTTCCATCCATTGAATTTACAATCACATACTTTTCTCCTCATTCATATGGACAAAATACAGAAGGAATAATTAGATTAATTATTCATAGTAACAATGGCCTAATTTCCTTTTTTAATGCCCATCTCCAACATATCCTGACCTGAGAAGGCGAGACAAGCTTTATCTCATCGGATCTCAGAAGCTAAGCAGAATTGGTCTTGGTTAGTAATTGGATGGGAGACCTCCATTGAAAACCAGTGTTGCAGAGGCAGGCAATGGTAAACCACCCATGTTAGCGTCTTGCCTGGAAAACCTCAGTAGGGATTACCATAAGTCAACTATGACTTGATGGCACTTTCCACCACCACCACTCCAACATACTGTATTGCACTTTCTTCATCATTTATAATGCCATACCTGCAAAACTGCCTTTCCTATAATGCTCCACTGTGTGAGATTTCATCATATAAACAGAAACTTCTGAGGGCACCACCTTTTAAATGGGTAAGATCAGCAATGGGTAAGATCAGCAATGGCCTATTCATGTGTGCTCTCTGTTGTAGCTCTCACCATGTGGAATGGCTGCCTCAGAAGATCAGGAAGGACCATACACTTTTTTTGTTTCACAGAACAGAACAGAACAGAACAGAACAGAACAGAACAGAACAGAACAGAACAGAACAGAACAGAACAGAACAGAACAGAACAGAACAGAACAGAACAGAACAGAACAGAACAGAACAGAACAGAACAGAACAGAACAGAACAGAACAGAACAGAACAGAACAGAACAAATGTTTAGGATGGCATGTTTATAAAGGGATTAGAACTGTAATATAATGGAACAGCTCAGGAGGATGCATTTATAAGGCAACAGGATTGCAGTCTATCACAATATTTATAATATGATGGTTGTTGTGGATTTTCCGGGCTGTATTGCCGTGGTCTTGGCATTGTAGTTCCTGACGTTTCGCCAGCAGCTGTGGCTGGCATCTTCAGAGGTGTAGCACCAAAAGACAGAGATCTCTCAGTGTCACAGTGTCACAGTGTCTCTGTCTTTTGGTGCTACACCTCTGAAGATGCCAGCCACAGCTGCTGGTGAAACTTCAGGAACTACAATGCCAAGACCACGGCAATACAGCCTGGAAAACCCACAACAACCATTGTTCTCCGGCCGTGAAAGCCGTCGACAATACATTTATAATATGTATCACTGGACTTTTACTGCATTGTTTTCTACCTTTGTAATCCACTCTCTAAACTGGATTACGGTATATGTTTGCATCGTTTTCTAATTCTGTAATCCTAGTACCATTGCATTGTTTATTTGATGCTATGTGCTATCTGATTGAATTGTTTTCTATATTTTGTAATACATCTTGAGAAACTCAGCGAGAAAGGTGGTCTATAAACAAAGTAAAGTAATTCTTTCATTTTTTAAAAAAAGAGAGAAAGATATCAATGAAGATCAAGGCAACATTTCATTTCCAAATCAAACATAAATTTGTAGACATGCTAGACCATGCTGACTGAAGTCAGAATATTTCACATCTAGAAAGCATTCCTAAGCAGTTCAACTCAGAATCCTACTCAAGTTCATTCAATGAGGTGTACTCCCTGGAAGGTGTTCTTAGGATTGTACTGTTAGTGTATTTAATCTTCAAGAGACTCAGGGCCAAGCTACACATGACGAATGACACTTGAACGGCAAGTGGATTGAGTGGAGGGCAAATGAACAGGGAGAAATACACTTGCTGTTCAAGTGTCATTCGTCATGTGTAGCTTGGCCCACCGTCAGCAGCACCTACAGTGAAGGGAAAGGGTTAGGTATACAGGTATCTACATTACTGATGAATTAAATTGTTTGAAAACATTTGTGGTAATTATCCAAGGCCCTCAGACTCACATAAAAGGCTAAAAGCTCATACAATATATTTACCACCTTCACTATTAAATACTGAAAGAAATATTTTACGAAGTCTTTTTATTTTAAAAAAGAATTGCTGCAATGCAAGTATACATAGCAATAGTTCACACTGCTCTGCTGATCCATGAAAAGGTTTATACCAACCAACATCTATATATTGGTTTTACACAATTAGTTGGAGAGTATTTAAAAATAATGGTATCTTTTCTTACAAACATATAACTGTATTATTATTGCCTCTTAACAGTTACATTGCATTTTTCATCCTCTAAACAATAGTCTAATTAATTCTCAGAGAAGTCTTAGTAGGCATCCATTAAGACTTTTTGGTAGAAAGAGTCAATAAATAGCACAGCTGACAAAATCCAACTTTAGTGCTTTACATCTTATGGAAATTTGGCACAAAATAGGGTGTGGATCTAAGCTTCAGTAGTCCTGCCTGCCAACCGATGACCATCCTCTTCCACCAAGTTCACCATGGCAGGTCATAGGATTCCACATGGCTGAACACCTTTGTGTAGGTCCCCCTGCCACCTATTAGTGAATATGCCCTGACAGCCTGCAATCTCCCTGCAATGCCTCATCCCCAGGATCCCTTAAGGGGATCCACATGTATGGGAAAAATGGGCACTCAGGTTCTGTTTCCCCCCCAGAAAGGATCTGAGCCCAGTACCAAAACCACCCATCACAAAGTTGTGACAGAGATAGAACAGACCAGAAACCTGAGACCCCGATACAACCAATCACACACTACAGAATCCAGAAACAACAGAGCAGAAAACCCCCAGCTGCACATGAACTCTTTTTTTGAGAAAGTTACTACCTCGCTGGATCAGGAGAATGCTGTAGACGTAGTTTATCTCAATTTCAGTAAGGCTTTTGATAAGGTTCTATATAATATACTTGTTGACAAGTTGGTAAAATATGGTTTGGATCCTATTACTGTTAGGTGGATCTGTAATTGGTTGACAGATCGTACCTAAAGAGTGCTTGTTAATGGGTCCTTATCCTCTTGGTGAAGAGTGACAAGTGAAGTGCTTCACAGATCGGTCCTGGGACCTGTTCTGTTCAACATTTTTATAAATGATTTGGGTGAATCACAGAATCAAAGAGTTGGAAGGGGCCATACAGACCGTCTAGTCTAACCCCTTGCCCAATACAGGATGAGCCTAAAGCATCCCTGACAAATATTCATCCAGCCTCTTCTTGAAAACTGCCAGTGAAAGGGAGCTCATCACCTCCCTAGGCAGCTGATTCCACCTTTGAACTACACTGACCGTGAAAACGTTTTTCCTAATATCCAGCCGGTACCTTTGTGCATGTAATTTAAGCCCGTTGCTTCGAGTCCTATCCTCTGCTGCAAACTGGAACTGCTCCTTGCCCTCCTCCAAATGACAGCCTTTCAAATATTTAAAGAAAGCAATCATGTCCCCCCTCAATCTCCTCTTCTCCAAACGAAATATTCCCAAGGCCATAGATGCAGAGGAGTTAGCCGTGTTAGTCTGTGGTAGCAAAATCAAAAAGAGTCCAGTAGCACCTTTAAGACTAACCAATTTTATTGTAGCACAAGCTTTCGAGAATCAAGTTCTCTTCGTCAGATGCCTGATACAGAGACTGGTTGGATGGTCTGGTTGTTCTGCTGCTACAAACCAACACGGCAAACTCCTTTGAAGCCTCACACAAGCCAATTAATCTCCATACCAAGAGGAGATGTTTACATTTACTAGCAAAGGAATGTTTTGGTTACATCCCTCTCCCCCCCCCAACTGCATCTTCTCTCTCCTCCCCTTCTCTCCCCCCCCTCTTCTATATTTGACCAGTTTCTGTACCATGCATCTGATGAAGAGAACTTGATTCTCGAAAGCTTATGCTACAATAAAATTGGTTAGTCTTAAAGGTGCTACTGGACTCTTTTTGATTCCCAAGGCCCTCAGCCTTTTCTCATAGGGCTCAGTCTCCAGACCCCTGATCATTCGCATCACTCTCTTCTGCACCCTCTCAATTTTGTCCGCATCCTTTTTGAAGTGAGGCCTCCAGAACTGCAGACAGTACTCCAGGTGTAGCCTGACCAAGGCAGTATAGAGAGGGACTATGACATCTTGTGATATCGATGCAATGGCCCTTTTGATACAACCCAAGACAGAGTTTGCCTTTTTTGCCACAACATCACACTGACTGCTCATATTTAGTTTACAGTCCACTCTTACCCCAAGATCCCTTTCGCATATACTACTGCCCAGAAGTGTATCCCCCATCCAGTATTTGTGCTTCCCATTTTTGTGGCCCAGATGTAATACTGTGCACTTACCTATGTTGAATTGCATTCTGTTCACAACTGCCCACTTCTCCAGAGTATTCTGGTCTTGTTGAATTTTAACTCTATCTTCTTGGGTGTTTGCCACTCCTCTCAATTTGGTATCATCAGCAAATTTAATGAGTAGCCCATTTACTCCTTCATCCAGATCATTGATAAAAATATTGAAAAGTCCCGGGCCCAAAACCAAGCCCTGTGGCACCCCACTGGACACCTCCCTCCAATCTGATGAAATGCCATTGACCAACACTCTTTGGGTGCGGTCCTCTAACCAGTTCCCTATCCACCGAACTATCCTATAGTCCAGTCCACAGTTTTCCAGTTTACCCATTAGAATGTCATGGGGAACCTTCTCAAAAGCTTTACTGAAATCCAGGTAAATCACGTTGACAGAGTTCCCACAATCCAGTAAGCTCGTCACTCGATCAAAGAAGGAAACCAGGTTGGTATGGCAACATTAGTTGGGGAGAAAACCATGTTGACTTCTCCAGATCACTAAGCAGTCCTTCAGATGCTTACAGATCGATCCCTTTAAAGTCGGCTCTAATATCTTCCCCGCAACTGAAGTCAGACTGACTGACCTGTAGTTTCCTGGGTCATCTTTCTTCCCTTTCTTAAAGACTGGGATAACATTTGCTCTTCTCCAATCTTGTGGCACATCCCCAGTCCTCCAGGAGGCCTTGCAGTTCTCCAGAAAGTTCTCTAGAAAGTTCTTTGAGCACTCTTGGGTGCACACCATCCGGCCCAGGGGATTTGTATTTGTCTAGTGCATACAGGTGCCTCTAGATGGGCTCGAGTTCTTCAGGGAGAAAACAGAGGCAAAAAAGTCATTAAACCTGTCTGCTTTTTCTCTGTCCTCCATCAGTTTCTCCTTCCACTCCCAACAATTGCCTCTTTTACCTTGTGTTTGCTTCTCACATATCTGTAGGTGTTTTTCTTATTGGAGCAAGCTCCCCTGGCCAGACCCAGCTCATACTGAGCTTTGGCTTCTCTGATGGCTGATCTGCAGTACTTAGTAACCCTCATATATTCCTCTGTAGAGGTCTGTCCTTCTCTCCATTTCCTGAACATTTCCTTTTTCTCCCTTAGCTTATTCTGAAGGAATGCTTATTAAATTTGCAAATGATACTAAATTGGGAGCAGTAGCAAATATGGTCGAAGACTGAGTCAGGATACAAGATGATCTTGACAGGCTGGAAAACTGGGCTAAAACAAACAAAATTAATTTCAACAGAAATAAATGCAAAGTTCTGCATTTAAGTAGCAAAAATGAAATGCATAATTATAGGATGGGAGAGATTTCTCTTGGCAGTAGTATGTGCAGAGGGATCTTAGTAGACCATACACTGAACATGAGTCAGCAGTGTGATGTGGTAGCTAAAAAGGCAAATGTGATTTTGGGCTGTATCAACAGAAGCATAATGTCCAGATCATGATAAGTGATGGTATCATTCTACTCTGCTCTGGTTAGACCTCACCTAGAGTATTGTGTTCAGTTTGGGGCACCACATTTTTAGAAGGATATAGACAATCTGGAATGTGTCCAGAGGAGGACAACGAAGATGGTGAAGGGTCTGGAGACCAAGTCCTATGAGGAAATGTTGAAGGAGCTTGATATGTTCAACTTGGAAAGGAGACGACTGTGAGGTGATAGGATAACCATCTTCAAGTACTTGAAGGGCTGTTATATAGAAAATGGCATGGAGTTGTTTTCCACTGCCTCAGAAGGCTGGACCGGAATCAATTAAATCAAAAGAGCTGAAATTAAATCAATCAAATCAAAAAAGTTTTCAGCTAAACGTTAGGAAGAACTTCCTGACAGTTAGAGTGATCCCTCAGTGAATCAGGCTTCCTCAGTAAGTGGTGGGCCCTCCTTCTTTGGACATTTACATCAGTGCTTAGTTCTTGTGGCCCCTTCTTACATGCCCAGGATAAGGCCAATCACAACCTTGGGTTCAGGTTGCAAGTTTCCCCCAGGCCAGTTTGGCTAGGGATCCTGATGGAGTTTTGCCATCTTCTGGGCATGGAGTAAGAGTCTCTGTATGAGGGGGAGATATTTGAGAATTTCCGGCATTTTACAGGGGGTTGGACTAGATGACCCTAGAGGTCTCTTCCAACGCTGTCATTCTATGATTTTATGATTCTAACTTACAACAGCTAACCCCAAGAATCATCTGAAACAAGCGATGGATGGGTGGGAAGATGAAACAAGGCAGATTGCCAGTGGCCTAGCCAGCTCCTAAATAAATACCTAGCAAGTGGACCTGAGGGAAGCCTTCATCTTTTTGGTCTGGTGGCAGCTACCTGTACCCCAGCCCACCCAGCCCAATTCTGTTTGGCTGGCCTGGCATTTCAAACTTCAAGGTGCCTGCTTAGCCACACAAGGGCTTCTTGGAGTCACCAGGTTGCAGATGAAGATGGTGGCCACCTTATACCATGCCCCCTCCCGACCCTGCAGACCCACAAAAAGAGTCCCATGTAAGTCTGGGATAGTGGCTTCTTTTCAAACAACTGAAAGGGATTATAGTGTGCAAGATAAATAATGCTAGTACCAAACTGTCCCCCTCATATGTTGGTATTGTCTAGTTCTTAAGCAGCACTTATCTTTATATATTACATGGTACATATTATCATTGGCCTATCTTATTATATGTTGGGAAAGCCAGCAAACCTAAAGAGTGGACTGTGGAAACCAAAAGGAAAATTGAGGCAATGCTAAAAAGAAAATGACCTTCTCAAACCTTACTGATTACTTATATGATTTTCTTGGCAGGTAATGAGCCCAGACATGCTCTATATCTCCTTGGTGACCAATACCATTTATTGATCCTTGAATTGCTTCTTACTTGTTCTGAGCCTCAGGTTCAGCACCAGCTGCCTCTGTTTCATAGCAAAAATGCTCACACAGAATATGCTCTGATCTTTCTTGCTTGTGGCTCTACTTGAATCTTGCTTACGAATTCCATTTTTTGAAGAGATACCATACAACAAACTCAAATAACCCCTTTGTTTGTGTGGTTCACAGCTCTTCTTTGTTCCTCTCTACATAGCAATGCACAAAGCACAGAGCCCCCAAAATGAGTATTTGCTTGTCCAGATTTTTCTCTTTAAGAATATGGCCACCATATTGCAGCTGTTTGCTTTACCTTAAACCCTTTTATATTTATACCATTTTAAACCTTTTGTTAAATCTTTGGCTTTGGACCTTAAATTCAGCTCCTTTTTACATTAATTTATATTTCAGGTGGGCTCTGGTCACAGCCAATACACTTTTTAAATTCTACTCACATCAAGCTTCAGGTATTCTGTACTTTACCCAAGCTTTTACCTCAAAGACATTTTCCTTGTTTTGTTTGTGTGACTATATATTGTTGCTTCCCCAAAAGCTTTTTGCTGCCACCAAAGGCTCTCACTTTAGACCTCTTCTGCTTAACTGGCACTATAGGAAGGCTTTGTTATACATGGTAGTCTGACAGGTCAACATGTGATAGTGGTTATGGGGCAAAAAAGAATTTTTTTTTTTGGTTGTTGTGGGTTTTCCAGGCTGTATTGCCGTGGTCTTGGCATTGTAGTTCCTGACATTTCGCCAGCAGCTGTGGCTGGCATCTTCAGAGGTGTAGCACCAAAAGACAGAGATCTCTCAGTGTCACACACTGAGACACTGAGAGATCTCTGTCTTTTGGTGCTACACCTCTGAAGATGCCAGCCACAGCTGCTGGCGAAACGTCAGGAACTACAATGCCAAGACCACGGCAATACAGCCCGGAAAACCTACAACAACCATCGTTCTCCGGCCATGAAAGCCTTCGACAATACAATCTTTTTTTTCTTATAAAAAGTAGAATTTAGTTATAGGTACATAAGCAACCATCAGGTTGCAGAGTTTTCATAAGTGTATTGGTTTCAAAATAGTTTTTATGTGCGGCAGTTTCAAATATGGTTATATCTGCTTCCAGGTATTTTTAGACTCACACATATAGTAATTTTCCACGCAGGTCTTCATAAACAGAATAAACTCTCTTCACCATGCAGACAGATTCATTCAGGTTGTAGTGAAAATTGCACAAGAATATTGTATATTGAGGAGATAGTTGGTGTATCATAGGTTCTGCCATCTTGCCCTGTTCATGCCAGGGCCTGAATATGATTTCTTGCTTGAATTTCATGCCTTGCTAAGCTATAATGTTCTCTGCTGACGTAAGTTCTAGCCTTGCTGGTGTTTTGAGTACAAGGGTACAAGGATTCCCAAATAGATCAAGTAAACTGGCCGCAAGGATACTAAATTAATACACCTGACAGAAAGGGAGGCAGGCAATAATTTCTTGAATTGATACCAGCACCTCCTTTACTGGTGCTAGCCTGGGACACTGACAGCATATTTTGCTCTTGAAACTTCCCTTTGTGACAATCAATCAACTTCTCTTTAATCATCCCTCTTTTGAGGAAGATTAATGTAACAGGGTAAGTTTAACCTATATAAGTCTTAGTAAATTCCCTTTCAAAATGGACTTCAGTCTAGATGGATCGGTGATGTGCTGGGCATAAATTGGCCATAGGAGTCTGTCCATTGTCTTTTGGGGTCCCAGACAACTCAAGTTGGCAGTGTTAATCATCAGGTGGTATATATATATATCCTTCCTCTGTTCTGCTATGTTATTGTGCTGATGTTTTCTCTCTTATTTCTTTGTATGTATGCACTGTCTTGATTATTTTACTTGATTTGTTTAATAAATTGCTTTCCTTCTACACTGGTATGCTTATTGCTATCAAATCCTAAAGAACCCCTTGCTCTTTGGCAAGACACGGGTCTGTCCACAAAGTTAGCCTGATTTATATAGAATAATCACTGTCAGATATACACAAACTAAGCCAGGCGCACATACAATTTCTCCGACTTAGACTGAATTAGACTCTTGGGCTTCCACACAGCCTGCCTGATTCAGCCTGAATCCTTTCTCTGAGAAACACACAGACTGTCTCAGGAACACAAGTTTCACTGAACTTGGAAAAGTAAGTACTTTCTACAAGAAACAAACTGACAATAAAAGTTCCACACAGGTTGCCTGACTTAACCAGAATAACCTCAATGAGATATACAAAGGTTGACTGAAAAACTTTCCCTCAACACTGACTAAAAACTGCAGTTCCCTACAGCTACCATCCAATCAGATTGTTCTCCAATCACCCAACCAGCCCCCCATTTTCTGCAGAGGACTACATTTAAACTCACAGCAACAATTTTAAAAAAAAAAACTTCCACATTAGCAAGCAGAAATAAATACTCAAACTTCTTTACATTCAAAAAACATTACAGTCTAACACAGATTTATTCTTTTCACAGGTACAGCCAAACACAGCACCTCCACTTTGGATCCTTGTTGCCATTAAATTACCATTTGGGGCAGGGGACATGACTATATGTCACTGTGGAAGGTGCATTCCAAAGAAAGGGAAAGACATTTTGTAGTAACTTTGCTAAGCATGAAATATGTTCCCACACCCTAAGCATTCCAAATATCCTAAAATATCACCTCTAACCACATGGGGAGCACTTTGTCTGTACACTCAAGTAAAACAATAAGCTGAACATTACCTTATCTTACACGTCTTTGAGGAAGTAACATGATCATCACATGGTCACAGCTCGAACATCATCATCATCTGCTTACAGCCATTACATTAGATATTTTTAAGTAGTCATCAATTTTACCCTATGTAAACAGACCATGAATATCAGGCTTCCATGTACTACAACAAAACATTTATTCTTACTTCTCTACATTGTATATCCAGCAACATGCTGTGATTAATTTGAAGCACATTCTGAAGTCCCATTGAAGTTCATGCTTATCTGCATGGCTAAGCAACCAAAGGCTCTCTAGAGTTCTTTTGCAGAATCCAGAATATTAGCAGCTGAAGGTTAAAATTAAGCAAGGAATGGAATATCTCTTCTGCCCTAATAAGGAAGAGCATCATCAATGTAATGAATGCTAACAAAGATGCTGTTTGGGAAAGGTGAAGTCATGAAGGACACTTTTCTTCCCTCTTTTGATGAGATTTAGCCAGTTCTTTTTTTAAAAAACAAAAAGTGCTGATACTCATATATATGGTCTCACTGATTTTCACCAACTCTCCCCTCAGGTACAGTTGTCAGGTGTCCGGTTTTCACCCAGACTGTCTGGTATTTTCTTGGACTTTCCAGGAAAATGTCAAAGAAAATACCAAACATTTAAATGTCCAGTATTTTTGCATGGTGAAGGAGTGGCCAAGGCAAGCAACATGAGCAGCGGCGCCAGCTGGTGCCGTGCCTGGGTGCGCAAGAATTTTGGCGGGGAGACAGTGGTGCCAGCATGTTATGTCTGCTGATATGCCACGTGGCTGGCTAGTTTCTGGTAGGAGGAGAGGGCAAGCACAGGTTCACACTGAAGACAGTGGGGCTCAGGCTCGGGTTTGGGCTTGGGCTCTGCCTCCCTGCCTCCTCCCTTCCCCCCTCCCCATGCTTACCACCCAGTAGCCAATCTGCTGCTGGAGGGCATAAAAATGCAGGAACTTGCTCAGGCTTCACTTCCCTGCCTCCAACCCCCTTTCTTTCCACCCAACAGCCAGTTGACTGCCTAGTCACCTCAACCAGCATCACATTCTCTGTCTCAAGATGGCAGCGTGCTTACTCAAATTTCCCATTAGAGTTGTTAAGAGTGGAATTCTTTTAATTCTTCTTAGCTGAATTTCTCCCTAAAATCCAGCAATCCATTTCTATTCCTCTTTTTAGGAATTTGGGTCAGTTTCAAATCAATTTTTCTTTCATGGAGAGGAAGATTTGGTTTAGATCTCTAAGAAGTAATGTATTTATTCATCTCTATACTACAAGCATAAAAAAATTAAGAACAAGGTGAGCTATTAAACAAAGAATTAAACACAAGCCAAGACTTGTCTGAACATATCTTTGCTGCAGCAGACTGCTTTTACCCTTTGTATCATACCACAATGGCACAACTACAGACAGAAATTCACAGGTGAGGAACTCTACACCATCACATGGTTTAAAAAATACAAAGATAAATTAATCAAAGAGAATTCCCCTTCTGAAGGAGGAAAAGAGAATAAGAGGAACCAATTGCTATGTCTAAAAAAGAAAATTTCAGAAAAAGAAATTCCACTCCCTGTAACAATCCTATATCCTGTGCAATCCCCTTCCCTCTCACAATTGCTTCCTTCCACGTTCATGGCCAGAGCGAGTGATGGAGTCTACCTGAGCTGGATAATTGAAAGTTGTAAGATGGGGAGAATGCACGTTGATATCCTTCAACCCTCACTTTCCACCTTGTCCCAATGCAGGAAGATTCAGACAGGCTCCCCACCCTCCACCAAATCTCAATATGGGAGAAGAATTAAATATTCCAAACACAGACATTCCTTTCCTGAAGGCAATTTAAGGCTCCCTTGACAAAAAAAAAGAATTTAAACTCTGTTGCCCTCTTCCAAGATGGTTGCTCTGCTTGTATTGCCAGCTTCCCCACATTATTCCTGGGCTTGAGAGATGTGGAATTGGAACAGAGGAGACTGGGAGAGCTCAAGAGCTGTGCTTGCTTCTCCACTCCCAAGCAGTAAATCATGTAGCCAAGAAAAGTGAGAAACAGGGCTGGGAAGGCTGGGAAGGTAAGTGTTTAAAAGGAGAGGCATTGTTTGCCACATGATGTCAGACTGAATGAAGCTGATGGAGAAAAGTTAGATGGGGAGGGGGGAAAGTATGTATGAACTGGGAATGGGGGAAGCACTCTGTAAATGATTTGAGACATTTTTTCTTATTGTAGCATAACTGAAATAGACCCTGACTACAATCTTAAACTAGGCTGTAAGAGCCACTGAACTCCAAGGGATTTACTTGTGAATATGAAGGCTTGGGGTTGTGCTCTGTGAGGTTGTGTGCAAAAATGCTATGTTTTAGGCCAATTTTAACCCCACTGAGACCCCACAGCTTCCAGTTTTCAACCGGAAGTGACATCATTGTCGCCTCTGGAGCTGCACACATGACAAACATGGAGTGTGTCTGGTATTTGGGTTGAAACCATCTGGCAACCCTACCTTCAGGACTTGGGAGATCTCCTCAAAAGGTACCAGAATTCAATACTGGTGAGTACCACCACAAGAAAAAGCTCTGGGTTTAACTGACTCTTGCTGACTCAGTTAAGAGTCTAGAGCTTATCCTAAACCCAGAATTACTGCTGAACTGTCAAGTAAATGCACCTGCAAAAATTGCTTTCTCTCAACTGAGTTTATCCTGAAATCCCCCATACCTTGACTCAGCCAATTTTACCATTTATATCCATGCTACCATAACATCAACACTAAACTATTGTAAGGCACCCCACATGGATCTACCCTTAAAATTAATTCAGAAACTCTAATTCATACAAAATGCTACAGCTTGGTTATTATGAAGTTCCTTATTATGAACATCCTTCAGTCCCTCCATTGGCTGCCCATCAGTAACTGAGTTCAATTCAAGGTGACTATAGCATACAAAGCCCTTCATGATCTTGGACCTATTTATCTGAAAGCTCCACCAACACAGCTTTGCTCATCTGAGCAGGGCAAGCTTCTACAGGTGCCATCCTGTACATGGACAAGCTCAATAACATGTGCATTCTCTGTTGTTACTCCAACTTTGTGTAATGGCCTGCCTAAGAATGACAGGAAGACTCCCACACATCTGAGAATGTCAGAAAGGTTCCCAGACAGACAGACAAAGAAGGGCAGACAGACTTGTAATGCATCTATTTTCCCCTATTGACTTCCAAGATAGATCTCTACAAAAGAGAAGGAGACAGGAGAGTATAGCCTCCCTGTGCATCTGAAGCTTCTCAGAAGACTGCAAGTAGTCCTTGAGGTCTATCATCCTTAGTTTTGTTCCCAATAATCCTTTGAAGTAAAATATTGTTTCACATCCAGAAAACACAATATATATGAGTAAAGATTAGCAGGAGTGCTACCTTGAGTGGTGTCAGAACTGTGGCTAGATAATGTCCTTACTCCAGACTACCTTCTGCAATCAGACAACAGTCCATTGTTTCCAAAAGGTTTTTACTGAAGGATTAGTTCATTATAGTCCACTAGCCTGAATACAATATTCAGGATGGTACATATGCATTGTTACCAATGACAGGCAAAGCATGAGGTACAAAGTAACAGATCACAGCAGGCCCAGCCTCCCCCCACAGTTCTCAAAACAACCCCTTTGAAGTTAGGAAAGCGAAAGTTCTTCAAGGCCGGTTCATGGTGGAACATCGGTAGCCAAAACAATCCTTTTCTGTGAGATAGCTGCCTGGGAACCTTGGCACCTGTGAAGAGAGCACTTAAACACTGAAAGGATTAAAAAATGGAGTCGGTTAAGCAAGGGCATACAAGAAAGCATTCTGAACCTGACATTCTGCCCCCTCTAAGATGCTTCCCCCCAGGTTTATGTGGGTAGCGAGATTGGAATGCTTTAACTAATCTAGGTGCATGAACATGTATAGCATTCACCCACTCAGCTGATTTCTTTTTAGAGTCCAAAATTTGTTGAACTTCATAGTGGGTTTGATCATCAATTAAAGTTGGGATTGGAGGGGCACGGGTGTGCCACTGGTTTGCAGAGGGAGCTTTCTTCAGCAGGCTGACATGGAAGGTATCGTGTACGTGGCGTAAATTCTTTGGTAAGTCCAAGGCAACCGTTACTTTGTTGATTACTTTGCGAACAGGAAAAGGTCACAGGAATTTTAATGCTAACTTGCGGCTGGTTTGGGTTACTTTCAGATTTTTTGTAGAAAGATAGACAAGATCACCAGGTTGTAAATCCCACTCAGCCGCACGGTGGCGGTCGGCGTATTTTTTGTAATCCTGTTTGGCTTTGATGAGGTGTTTTCTGATTTGAGTCCATTGTTGAGCAGCTTCCCCCCACCATTCGGTGACGTCTTTGGAAGCTGTAGCAGGAGGGGGAAGCGCTTCAAACGGGAATGGTTTGAAGTGGAAGCCATAGACGACAGGAGGCGTTTCTCCTGTGGAAGCGTGCATGCTGTTATTGTAAGAGAACTCTGCTAAGGGGAGCAAATCAATCCAATTATCCTGTTGGAAATTAATGTAACAGCGTAGAAATTGTTCTAATACCTGATTAGTTTTTTCTGACTGTCCATCGGTTTCCGGATGATGGCTTGAACTTAAACCTTGTTCAATACCCAGCAGTTGTAAAAGCTCCCACCAGAAGTTGGCAACGAATTGTCCGCCGTGGTCCAAAATCACCTTTGATGGAAAAGAATGTATTTTTACAATGTTTTTTATAAAGATGTCGGCTAGTTTTCTGGCAGAAGGAATTGTGGTGCAAGGTATAAAATGAGCTTGCTTGGAGAACAGATCAACGACTACTAAAATGCAGTTATGCCCCTTTGAGGGGGGTAAGTCAGTGATAAAGTCCATGGAAATTATTTCCCACGGTCGGCTTGGCGTTTCTAAAGGCTGTAATAGGCCTGGTGGTTTGCCTTTTCGGGATTTGGCACTGAGACAAACGGGGCAAGACGCTACATATTGGGAAATGTCTTTGCGCATGCCCGGCCACCAAAATTGACGTTGCACCAAGTGAAGCGTTTTTAAGTAACCATAGTGCCCGGCCGTGGGAGTATCGTGACAGCGTTGTAAAACTTCTTTTCTTAAACTTTTGGGTACATAGAATCGATCTTTCCAAAGCCATTCCCCTTGTTTGGATTGTTGCAGTTTGTCTTTGGGCACGTCCCCCCCCTCCTTGTCCACTTCAGCTTTCAGTTTTTGTCTCCACCCCTGATCGGGTTGAGTGGACTGGGTTGTGCGGCTGCGTGTGGTCACCACGCCCCCTAATTGCGTAGGCGAAAAGACAGTGTCAATTGTCTCCTCCCTTTTGCTTTTGTGCTGGGGCATGCGTGATAGCGCATCGGCCAAAAAGTTAGTTTTGCCCGGTAGAAAGTTTAACGTGAAATTGAACTTAGAGAAGTATTCCGCCCACCTCAGTTATTTGGCATTTAGCCTGCGGGGGCTACGTAGGGCCTCTAAATTTTTATGGTCCATCCACACCTCGAAAGGATGACGGGCTCCTTCTAACCAATGTCTCCAGGTAGTGAGAGCGGCTTTTACGGCAAAGGCCTCCTTTTCCCAAACATTCCAATTCCTTTCCGCCTCTGAAAACTTTCTGGAAAGGAAGGCACAGGGCTTGAGCTTCCCATCCTCCCCCCGCTGCAACAGTATGCCTCCAATTGCAGTGTCGCTGGCATCAACCTGCACTATGAAGCGGCGGTTTTCATCGGGGTGTTGAAGAACGGGTTCCGAAACAAACTGCGTTTTAAGATGGTTGAATGCTGTTTGGCATTCTGGTGTCCAAGATAATTTTGCACTTGGTTTTTTGGCTTGGTCCCCCTTGTCTTTGGTTTTTAACAGTTTGGTTAGGGGGAGTGTGATTTGAGCAAAATTCGCAATGAATTCTCTATAAAAGTTGGCAAAGCCCAAAAAGGATTGTAGTTCTTTGCAGGTCGCGGGGGTTTGCCAATTTTGTACTGCTTGTATTTTGCCTGGATCCATTTTCAAGCCCTCTTGGGAAATGCAGTAGCCTAAGTAAGTGAGTTCTGTTTTGTGGAACTCACATTTAGACAGTTTAATGGGCAGTTTGTTATTCACGAGAGTGGTTAAGACCCTTTTTACAAGGTCCACGTGTTCCTCTTCAGTCTCCGAATAGATTAAAACATCATCTAGGTACACCACAACACCTTTGTAGAGGAATTCATGCAGTACTTCATTGATCATAGACATGAAAACCGAGGGGGCCCCAGCCAGGCCAAACGGCATAATCAAATATTCATACTGGCCGAGGGGTGTGTTAAAAGCGGTTTTCCATTCATCCCCTGCTTTGATACGAACATGGAAGTAAGCGTCTTTTAAATCTAATTTCGTAAAGACCTTACCTTGTGCCACGACGTTGAGTAGATCTCTGATGAGCAGGATGGGGTAGGCGTTGCTGGAAGAGACAGCTTTAAGTCCCCGAAAATCCGTGCACAGTCTTAAGCCCCCGTCCTTCTTTTTGACGAAAAGCACCGGCGCGGCATGGGGGCTATTAGCAGGTCAAATAAATCCTCTTTGAAGATTGAGGTCAATGAACTTGCGAAGCTCTTCCCTTTTGTTAGGGCTCATAGGATATAGGCGGCCCTTGGGCAGCGAGGCGCCCGGTAAAATTTCCACGGCACAGTCCGTCCTCCTGTGAGGAGGTAAAGTATTAGCTTCTTCTTCTGTGAAGGCTTGGGTTTACGCTCTGTATTGCTTGGGTATTTGGTTGATTTCTTCCTGGGTGAGGAGAGCAGGCTCAGGGATAGTAGGATTGTTACCCCAATTTTGATTCCAACGATGATTTTTGCAAGACTCATGGGTGAACGTGATGCTTCCCTCTGCCCAGTTGATGTAGGGGTTGTGATCACACAACCACCGGCTTCCCAGGATCAAGGGGTATTTGGCAGTGGCACTAATAACGAATGATCTCACTTCCCAATGTTGTCCCATGCCTGTTATGACTGGAGTGGTTTCGGTGGTGACTGGATTCATGTTAGTGCCATCCATTTGTTCAAAAATGACAGGTATTTCCAATTCTTTCACAGGAAGTACTAGTCCATTCACTAGGGCTGGTGCAATAATGTCTCTGGAGCAGCCCGAGTCTATTAAGGCTTGCACGCGGATGTGCATTTTCTTATCAGGATTCACCAAAGTTATTGGTATGAAGAGTATGGACCCGTGGGGTCGGTTCGAAACCGGAACTGACTGAGGTTTGATCTGCCATTTGGGTCCTTTTACGACAGATCCATCTCGTTTCCCAAGGAGGGGCTCTCTGGATTCTCCCCCCCTGGTTAGGGCTGTTGGATCATATTCCATAACTTCTTCCAACTCTAATCCTCTTTCGGGAGGGTTTCTCCGAGAAGTTCCTCTACCTCTCGCTGTCCTGGGGGCTGGAGTAGGGCGCGGTGGCACCGGGTAGGCTGCGGGGGCTGGGCGTCTTAGTTGGAGCAGAGGTCTTTGCACAGGCCGATATGGGCATTGCGCTGCAAAATGACCACTTTGGCCACACTGCAGACACAACCCTTGTTGCCATCTAGCATCTCTCGCTCCACAAGTAGCATATCCAGCCCCTCGGCTTCCTTGGACGAGAACGGAAGAGCGTCTTTGGCCCGTGGGTTGTTGGTGTTGTTCCACCAAACGAACTTCTAGCATGCGATTTTCTACTTCGCAAGTTAACTGGATCCAACCTAACAGCGTAGGAGGATTATCTTGCATGAGAGCTCTGTCCAACAATTTAGGGTTTAAGCCCTGTTTGAATAAAATAATTTTGGTGGATTCCTCACACCTTGGGCATTTGGCAGCGAGCTGTCGGAATTTTGTGGCATAGTCTCTAGCCGACATGCTGCCCTGCCTAATAGACTGCAATTCAGTCCGGGCTCTAGTTTCTTCCAGGGGATCTTCATATTGGGCTCGAAGTGCATCCACTAGCCCTTGAAGTGTATCCAACTCGGGGGCACCAATCTCATAAAGTCCTACATACCAGTCCGCCGTTTTGCCTTGAAGTCTCGATCCTAGGTGTTCGATTTGACTGGCTTCACTTCCAAATAGATGTCCCCATCGATTGAAAAATTGTACTGCTTGAACAAGAAAAAATCCCAATTTGGAAGGATCTCCATCAAACGTAGCTTCCAGCTTAACCCACCCCATGGGAAGTTCTTGCCTGGGAGCTGGTGCTGGCATCGGGTAGACGTCGAGCGGAGTGAGTTGTAAAGGAGGCTGTCGCGGTGTTGGTGGTAGCTGCAGCAGAGGTTGGTGAGGATGAGGTTGAGGTTGATGTGGGGGAGGCCCTCCCGGGATCGGCTGGGGAGGCCCTCCAGGTACGGGTTGTAGAGGTGCTGGCCATAAGGGTGCCGGCTGAACCGGCGGTGGGCCTCGAGGCGTCGGTACTCTGGGCGCTGGTAAGAGAGGAGCGGGTATCGGCCCTTGAGGTGCAGGTGCAGGTTGAATCGGGGATGGGTGAGGGGAGATAGGTTGGAGAGGCAGCATGGTCCCCCGCGGCCCCAGCGTTTGGTGTGGCCTAAGAGTAGTACCTCTTCCAATTCTGCTCGTCCCAGGGATGACTCGCGGTGTATCCCCTCTCGGAAGACCTGGTGACTGACTCGCCTGGGTCGTGGGTGGAGGCTTTGTAGGGGAAGTGGGTCTCAGGGGTTGTCCTGGATCCCCACCTCCTCCGGGTATATTGTCATCGGGAATGACTGGGCGATCGGGACCGGGGTCTTCTGGATACGGTTCTCCACCTCCTGTGCCGGCTCCGTTGTCATCCGGTATGATCGGCTGTTCGGGACGGGGTTCGTCTGGACACAGGTCTTCAGGACAGGGTCTTTCCCCGGTATCAGAATCCCCCGTTTCCGGTGGCTGTTGCGGCCACGGTTGGATGGGGCCCTCCAGACGGGGCAGAAGATTTTGTAAGTTTGACAAACTTTGATTGATGTCTGGTAGACCAGCTGGCGGTTCGCGTCCTCCGTCCCCCGCCACGGGTACAGATAGCAGGTGGACGGTGTGGGCCAAACTTTCTTCCATGCTTGCTAGTCTGGTCTCCAAAACTTGCACTCTGTCTGGATTCCCCTCCTCCTGTTCGGTAGAACCAGTAGCTTGCGAGGTGGGCACATATTCAGTATGTGGCCTCGGCAGGTCAGGAATGATTTCTTCCACTCCTTGTTCTTCTTGAGATCTTACGGCTAAGATCCCTTTCGCCAAACCAGTGATTGCCGATATCCCAGAGTCAATTGCAATCATTCGGCTTTGAAGCTGCACCCATTGGTGCTCACTTACTTCTTGTTGCCCCGACCATGGGGTGACTTCCAAATAATCCCAGCTCAGGGCGCCACGGCGGGACGTCTCCCATTCCGTTTGTTCGGTCGTCCTGTTCCAGTAAAGCCACGGTCGGCTACTGGCGTGCTCGGGTATAGACTCCAAACTGCGCCGGCTATCCAGCTGCATTTGCGTGAACATCGTACTGGCCCTCCGTTCCCTCGTCTCTCTTGGTCTCGCGCCCCACTGCGTCGGAGTGGGCACGGAAAACAGTGGTTCGGCTGTAGCTCTGGGCCGGGTATCTGCACTGCTGGGAGCGAGAGTATAAAGCGTAGTAACCGAGGAGTTGTTTCCTCGTGGTACAGGTCCTTGAGGTTCCAAACCTTGAGAGCCGGGAGAGGCATACGGGTCAAACAAAGGATCCCTGACTGGGACAGCTTTGGAGTCCATCTGATCTGGCTTAGGCATTGGAAAAGGTGATTGGTAACAAAATGTCAGAACTGTGGCTAGATAATGTCCTTACTCCAGACTACCTTCTGCAATCAGACAACAGTCCATTGTTTCTAAAAGGTTTTTACTGAAGGATTAGTTCATTATAGTCCACTAGCCTGAATACAATATGCAGGATGGTACATATGCATTGTTACCAATGACAGGCAAAGCATGAGGTACAAAGTAACAGATCACAGCAGGCCCAGCCTCCCCCCACAGTTCTCAAAACAACCCCTTTGAAGTTAGGAAAGCGAAAGTTCTTCAAGGCCGGTTCATGGTGGAACATCGGTAGCCAAAACAATCCTTTTCTGTGAGATAGCTGCCTGGGAACCTTGGCACCTGTGAAGAGAGCACTTAAACACTGAAAGGATTAAAAAATGGAGTCGGTTAAGCAAGGGCATACAAGAAAGCATTCTGAACCTGACAAGTGGAACAAAAGAATGGTTTAAGTAGGCTCTACTAGAAAATGTCATTCCTTTCCCAGTTCCCAGTTGGAGCTGATGAGCAAATTATATTGCTGCTTTAAGCCAACTGCCACTTCTGTTCATTTTCTGGTCCCTCCACTTGCCACTAGGCACCGCATTACAAATGTGTAGGGTTATGATGACATGTTTTCTGTGGATTATCTTTTTAATTTCATCACTTTAAAGATGTTGTATCCAACCCTACAAATGTAACCTAAAGTGCATAGGAATTTTTTAAAGAAGCAGCAGCCAAATGACACAGAAGGAAAACTGATCAATATTTCAGAGGTACTCCTTCTCTAACAGAAATGAGGAATATCAGATATGTTCGCACCAAAATTTGATTCTTAATAGAAAGTGCAATAGAAAAAAACTGCAGATTAGCCGTGTAACTTATTAAACAATTTATAGCTTATCAGCAAAATAAAATAGGACGCTTGTGGTACCTTAAAGCATAAGTTTTAATAGAAATCTAAGAAGTACAGGGTGAAATATAACTGTTTAAAAATTGAAGTTAATCAGGAATACTATAAAGAATAATTACTAGTTATGCAAACATAGTTAATGGATAGGAAATCACAGGTTTTGTTAAGGTAGTCATCATGGGTACAGTAAGAGCAGAACTACAAGTGACAAAAGGCACAGGTTGGACACTTGTCAGCTTCCCTCAAGTTTTGATGGGAAATGTAGGCAGCTTGGCGGAATGTTGGACAAGTGACAGTTGAAAAGTCCATTGGACAGCAGTCAGAGAGCGAAGCTGCAAGACTAGGATGCCTACATTTCCCATCATTTGAAATCCTTAGTTCAACAGGCCAGGTGGTGGTGGTGGCAGGGCTTGGAGATAGTGTGAAATCTCTGAATGAATCCGATTTCAGCCATTTCAGTCTGAAATCTTCTTTTGAATTTTTTTTAATGGTGAATTATGGTGAAATAGTGTCCCAATAGATTGAAATTTTCTCACGCTGAAATCTGAAACTGCTATTTTTATCATCAGATTTGTGTTCTTTAGTATCTAATATCCCTTAAAGGGATACCTCAGATTGGATCATCTAGGGTTTTTTTCCTTGAAATGTGTCAGAAATCTACCATTTCTCTCAGTGTATCCTCCTGAAGCAACTCCAGTCAGCAGAACAAATGCTATTAATTGTGATTATATGGTTACTGATTTTATAATCTTATAGTGCAATCCTAAACAAAATTACTCCAGTCTAAACCCAGTGATTTTAATAAGGCTTAGACTAGAGTAACTCTGCTTAGAGTTATACTAATTGTCTGTTTTAATGGATTGGTCATCTACTTGTGTCCCTTTAGAAAGAGAGGTGGACTGGAAATAATATAAATAAATAAATGATCAGAGAAAAGACAGTATCTCTTGGAGTTATTAAAGCGATGCGTTTTTCACTCATGGAATCATTTGCAGTTCATGAGCTACTGTACATGGCTCCATGACAACAGCATGTTCACTCTATGATCCCTGATTTACTGGAGAAGAACCTTGTTAGACTTTTAAAAATGCCACCAAGCAACAGAAGATGAGTGATGATTATCATAGGTGTGAATCTCAAGACAAAAAAAGTGGAAAGAAGCATTTTTTTGGCGTGCTGTAATCACCACTATAGAGCAGTTTGTGTCCTGAAAATGTCCAACCACAAACATTCAGCACAGTTCTTCTAAAGAGTGCAAACCTGCAGGCGTGCATATTAAAAATGGTTGTAGATTTTCAGTGGCTAATATAAAACATGGCTTCAATATTGTAAATGATGGTGTTTTGACAAGAATCACTAGTGGTCATTTCCCAGAAATTGCTGGTGCTTTCCTAAGGAAGGGAATACTTTTTAAAAAATAAACAACCAGGCACAGCTATGAAATTCAGACAGCTGTTCACTAGTTCCCTAGCATGCAGATTTCCAGCTCTATTCATTCCACATATGCACTTAGCTGATGAGAGATTTCAGCAGAGAAGAATGTCAAAAACTGCTGCTAAAACCAAACAATGATTGCTGTGAAAATTAAATCTCTGCAAAATAGTGTTGTATTATTGTATGAAAAAGGAGAAAAACATAGTTGTTAGAGCTAAAGTGCGCTATGTTTTAGGGAGAAAGAAAAGTGATCCATCTTTCTAGATCTTGATATTTTTAACAGTGAGGTAGCAAAATAGAATAGTTTCTTTTAAGTCATTCACAGACTAATTTAATTGCTTAAACACAAATTATAGGAAATAACTCAGCAAACACTGTCCTCATGTTTCTTGAACAGAGATTGTGTAACACTGACCGTAGGCAGATGTCACCCTTTGTGTATATGAAACAGTAGTAGGTTAAGGTAAAGTATGAGAGTTATTAAGACGTTTCTAACAAATGGAAGAGACAAGGCACAACTGCATTATTTGAGCTATGATTTTTCAGTCTACACCTGTGACTCTACACCTGTTTAGAGTGCTGTCCATAGCTGAGACTATGGATTCTCCCTCTGCAGTATGATTCGTGTGCATATAGAAATGTGTGACTTGAGTTTTAAATGTCTGACACAAGAATAGGAATAAAAGTGCAACTCATTTCTACATCCCGTTTTCCCCACTTCTCGTTTAGTACATCAAAATCTTGCTAAGTATATGGCAACTTGATTTACACCACTGTGCTATACATAGATAGAGATAGCATTTTTAATGCTGCTTAGTGACTCTTACAGCACAATCCTGAGGGGAGGGGGAAGTGCCCTGGAAGCCAACTAGGAGTTATGCCAGTATATCCCAGACTAACAATGGTGTAACTCCTCCTATGATGGTGCCGTTCTGCTTGGGGGCCCCTCCAGTGCCCGGCCATTGCAGCTGGGCATGGGCATAACTAGGGTGTAAGTCCCTCCACCAGCGGGCTGGGGGTGAATGTCCTTAGGGAGTGGACAAACAGCACCACAGGTACACCGGCACATGGGCGCCGATGGCACAGCAGCCTCAGGATTGCACTGCCTGTAACTAATGCATGCTTTGGAACTAGAAATCCTGGACTCAGCTCCAGTATAGAATGAGTCACCCACAATTGCACAAGAAGCATTTTTCAGCCAATCTGACTACATGAAAGTCACACCAATCCCTTTTTTACCATTGTGTTCGTAATGTTAGACTATGCAGAACTTGCTTTGAAAGCAACATAGATGCTTATGGTGGTTGAGTGCAAAGCAATGGCCCAAGTCCTTCCAGATGTGAATCATAGGGACATATTAATCTGTTCTCCAGGATTTACACAGCTTTTCTTTTGTCTTTATGTTATAGTTCCCTAGGCTACTGTCAACTTTGTCACAATCTAACTCTTGGATTCTACATGTGGATTTGCCAGTTTTGCCATCTGTGTGAACGAAGATACCCATATTTTTTCAAAAGGAAGTTGACCCTGAATGTCTAATAACTCCCTTAAAATGTTATACACCAAAAAAAATGACATAGGTGTAACTTTTGTGCAAATGTAAGGCAACTCCACCCCCCTCTTTTTTTGATGACATGCCTGGAAAGAAACCTAGTCTTGAATTTGAGTAAATACTGTAATAACAGCAAGTGCTTTCAAGTTAGTATTAAAATGGAAGAACCCATTGGAAAAGGGGAAAGGGTCAGAACTAGAAATGGGCACAGAAAAAAAATAACCCAGGTGGTTCGTGGGTTTCACGAACCATGAACCACGGAACTGGACCAGTTACGAACCAGTTCATGGTTCCTGGTTCGTGGGGTTCAAATGCCCCTTTCTGGCCTTAACAGCGGCAGGGAAAGGGGCGTTTAACAGTTTAAAGGGCCCTTTCCTGCCTTGCAAGTGGCAGGTCCCTTTAAACTATCAGCTGGCAGGTGGCAGGGGGGACCCCCCTCACCACCTGCCAGCTGACAGTTTAAAGGAACCTGCAGGTGGCAGGGCACTTTAAACTGCTCATACCCCAGCCCCACACCGAGGGAGGGCTCGGTTGTGATCACACAGCCAACTGTACCATATAGGCACACAGTCGGTTGCAGAGCATGGCGGCTCCCCTGTCAACAGGACTGACTGGATCCCTTTGAACCAGGGGTGAATGTGTCCCATGCAGCAACTCCTGTCCTTTCCGCAAAGGCAGGAAGGTGGGTAATGGCAGCTGCTGCCACTGCCCTATTTCTTCCTCTCCCTCTCTGGGACCACTGTGACCCCTCCCAACTACCTCTCGCTTGAGAGCTTTCCAGTTCCCAATCTCCCAGGTACTCTCCCTCCCAGGTACTGCCACGAGTCTCTTCCCCACCACTTGCACCACCCTGTCCCCTCCTTTCCGTGATGACAGGGAGGTGGGTGATGCCAGCAACCGCTGATGGATCGGGGTCTTCCAGGCCCTGTTGTAGGATCTTCCAGGTGCGGCTCGTCGCCACGCCCGGAACCCCTGGGTCCTCCTCTCCCACCCTGACCACGTTGTGTTCCCTCTTTCCTCCTCTCCCTGTCGGGTACTGCCACGAGCCCCTTCCCCAATACTTGCAGTGCCCCATTCCCTCATTTCTGTGATGACAGGGAGGTGGGTGATGCCTGCAGCTGCCGAATCGGGGTCTTCCCATCCCCATCGCAGGATCTTCCAGGTGTGGCTCATCACAGTGCCTGGAACCCCTTGGTACCCCTCCCCCACCCTGACCACTTCATGTTCCCTCTTTTCTCCTCTCCCTCTTGGGTACTGCCACGAGTCCCTTCCCCAACACTTGCACCACCCTGTCCCTCATTTCCATTATGGCAGGGAGGTGGGTGATGCCTGCAGCCGCTGAATCAGGGTCTTCCCATCCCCCTTTCAGGATCTTCCAGGTGTCGCTTGTCACTGCGGCGAGAACCCCTGCGTTCTCCTCTCCCTGACCACCTGGCAGCCGCAGTCGTTAACTATCTTGCTACACAAGCGGATGCTTTGTCTGCCACCGACCCAGAGGCCTGGAGGGCATGCACATGGCAGGTGCCACCGGTGAGCAGCCAGATCCCCCACCCCCTGAGGTGAGGCAGCACACCACCCCCTCCCTGAGCCCGCCAGGCCTGGTGGCCTCAGTCTTCACCCACCTTGCTGCACAAGTGGATGCTTTGTCTGCTTCCAACCCAGTGGCCTGGCAGGCAGGCACATGGGGGGTGCTGCCAGCAAGTGGCCAGACCCCCTGCCCCCTGAGGGAGGCAGCAGGCCAACGCCTCACTGAGTCCACCAGGTCCAGCAGCCATAGTCTTCACCCACCTTACTACACAAGCTGATGCATTGTCCGCCTCCAACCTGGAGGCCTGGTGGGCAGGCACGTGGGGGGGTGCTGCTGCCAGAAAGCAGCCAGACCCCCTACCCCCTGAGGCAAGGCTGCACACCAACGCCTCCCTGAGCCTGCCAGGCCTGGTGGCAGCAGTCTTCACCCACCTTGCTGCACAAGCAGATGCTTTGTCTGCTTACAACCCGGAGGCCTGGTGAGCAGGCACATGGGGTTGTCACTGGTGAGTGGCCAGACCCCCTGCCCCTGAGGGGAGGTGGCACACCAACGCCTCCCCGACCCAGCCAGGCCCGGCGGCCGCAATCTTCACCCATCTTGCTGTGTAGGTGGATAATTTTCCTCCCACCTGCAGGCCTGGCGGGCAGGCACACGGGGGCGCTGCCGGCAAGTAGCCAGACCTCCTGTCCCCAAGAGGGGAGGTGGCATGCGTTCAGGACCACCGCATGGGGCACAAGTGAACTGGGGAGAGTGGCTCCATTTGTGTTGATTGGTAGTTTCCTTGTGGGTGTCGAATTTGGGAATGTATAACTCCAAGATCCATATTGCCATATTGACCAAACTTGGGTGGTGGCTGGAGAAGAGCCTGCTGCACATTCCCTGTGCATATGAGCTCTCTAAGTGATAAGGGGGCTGCTCTGGCACTGACGAGCACCAAACACCGAACATGTTCGGTAACGGGACATGTTCGGTCCCGTTCGACTGTTCATGTTCGTCATCAGGAACGAACACCGAACAGCCTGTTCGGGTTCCCCCCCCCCATTCATGCCCATGTCTAATTCTGAGCACTTCAAGAGCTTGGATTCCAATTCAGATAAAAATTAATAATTTATTCTCAAAAATTTGGTTTGCCAAAACTGGAATCCAAGATGAACTAATTTGATTTGATAATGTGACAGTGTGAGAGAGGCATATTAAACACTTTGGAACAAGGCAATTATATATATTTTAGAAAGGAACAGCACTAAGCTGTGTTGCTCCCACAATATTGTGAATGTGTGTGTCCATGTGTTTGTATGTGTGACGTTGCAGAAGTAGGAGTGGGACAATGCTATAAAAGCTTGCCTTTGCTTCTTAAAGGAGTGGCATGGCCATCTATTATAAACCTCATCCTCCATTTCTTTCATTCCCTACTATGAAAGTTCTGTCATTCTTCCATCCCTACAGAATTCAAACTCCGTGAGGCTTTCCCAGTTTGAATTTTCCCCAAAGGGATCTTACAATCAGTTCCTTTAATGAAAAAGATATGAAGCTCAGCAGCTCAGGCAATGAATTCGTCTTACTGAGGCCTTTGATCTTGGAATTAAAATGTACATGAGCTGAAGATTCTTAGCTGACATCTTCCTGTCTGCGAACCTTCAGTTATTTATTTAACAGGCTCAAGCTACATCACTAGTAGCCTGAGTCTTATAAATAAGACTCCTTAATCATTTAGAAAATAATTCATTTTAAGGCTATGCAAGGAAAATGTCTAATATGTAATAGTAGCTGTAATTATTTATTTATTGTAACCTCTGCTTTTGGACCTTTAATTCAGCTCCATTTTATGCTACCATAAAATTTTACCTCAGGAGGGCTCTGGTGACACTCTTTTTGTTTCCACTCATATTAGGGATCCCAGGTTACACAGTGGGGGATCCCCCACTCCCAACCTCTGCCCCTGCCACCACTCACCTGGCCAGGGGGGGAAAGACCTCCTGGGTGCACTCCCAGGGGCAGTGTGACAACATCACTCCCGGGATTGATGTCATTGGGCTGCCCTCAGAAAACTCCTGCACCTCTCAGCAGGCTGATTTGGGTACCAAATGGGCCAATTTGAGTCCATTTGGGGTCCAAATTGCCCAGCTGCAAAGCATGGGAGTGTGTGCACACATGTGTGAACATACTGAGGAAGGTGACTGATCAAGGCCAGACTCTCCAGCAACCAGTAGGTGACATGATACCATGTGACTTGCATAACTCACCAGGACTGGCTGCTTGCTACTGTTCAACAGTAGCCACCCCATGGAAGCGAGTGTGGTGTAGTGGTTGGTGTTTCAGACTAGGATCTGGGAGAGACAGGTTTGAATCCCCACTCTGCTGTGGAAGCTCACTGGGAGGCTTTAAGCTGGTCATACAGTCTCCACCTAACCTACATCACAGGGTTGTTCTGATGATAAAATGAAGGTGAGGAGAATGATGTAAGCTGCTTTGGGTCATCATTATGGAGAAAAGGGTATAAATGAAGTAAATAAATAAGTAAATAAATAATAAACATAGCTGAAGGTTAGGGACAGATAAAAAGTAAGTTGGCTGGTGAGTAGAAAAGACAGAAGGAAGCAGGAAAAGGAAAGAGGCTGTGGGGCTTGGGAGGGAAAGAGGAAATAGTGGAGTGGGGAAAAATGATATCCCCCCCCCCCCCGCACAAGCCCTTACCGATCCCGTGCTTGTAGTATCTAATGTCTAATGCAACAGTGCTGGGATCATTGTGCCATAGGGTTGCCAACTCTGAGTTGGGAAATTCCTGGGGATTTGGGGATGGATCCTGTGGAGGGCAGTGTTTGTAGAAGGGAAAAACATTAACAGGGTACAATGCCATAAAGCACACCCTCTGACACAGCCATTTTCTCCAGAGGAACTGATCTCTGTTGTCTGGAGATCACTTGAAATTCTAGATCTACAAGCCCCACCTGGAGGTTGGCAAGCCTATGTACCAATTCCTGAGTTCTGGTTTGTCCTGTAGTAGCTAGCTCATTGGACAAGGCTTCGTGACATCCTCAACTTTGTTATAATCACGTGTTAATGTTACTGTATCGAGACTATGGCTATCACAACAGATAACTAGCAGCTGGGAATAATAGTGCTGCTATCTATTCTGTTCAGTACATAATTCTTATTTTTGTAATAAGCCATTCAGCATTCACAAGATCAAGCAATACAAGTCATTATTAATTCATTCCAGAAATACAAATCAGGGTGTGTGTACCAAAAATGCTTCTATAGTTGCTGACTCAGAATATCCCTAATCAAGTTTGACTTTATATATGTTTTAAGAAAATGTGATTTTGTGTACTTACACAAAAAGATTTGAATTGCTAAGTTAAAAAAATTAAAATCTAGAGCGGTCTTCCCAATGAACCGACACATATATGCAGTCTATTTTTATTTAATAACTTAAGTGCCCATGAAAAATACAGCATATTTATAGGCAAGAGTAATGAAGTCATCTGTCTACAGAACAGTAAGTGCAAGGAGCAGAGTTTCCAGGAGAGCTGAATAAATAACCAATAAACTCAACGTCTCTCTTTTTCAGTGAACAATTTTTCTTGAATAGACCATGATATCCAGCATGTTATTTATTAAAATTATCTATCCAAAATCCAGTGGACCGTTTTACAAACCAAGATCTAAATAGAACTGAATAATTATTAGTTCCTACCTTTTTTTACATAATATGATAATATTTCACTGCGCTTTCTGGTATGGGGAGAAGAAAACTTCTGGTACACTTCTGAGAGCATGTTAAAAATCCTTAGAACAAGCAGCACATGTGCTTTCTCCCCACTAATCAAAGCCAGATCTTTTGACAACACCAACTGAAACCAGATAAGTGGAAACCTGTTACATTGGTGTCAATTTTGACTCTTGGTTTACAAGAACCCACTTAGACCATCAAAAATTGAGTCATGAGAAATTTGTATATCCCTAGTTATAGTAGACCATATCTCATCACTCCATGCACAGAATATGGAGTTTCCCACATTCCACTTTATTCTTCCAGCCCCTTCCAGAACAGATGCATTGGTGGAATAAAGACTGCTTTGTAACCATCACAGTAACAGAGAATGTTCCAAAATGGGCTTTAGCCCGTATCTGATCAGTTTCAGTATGAGTTTTCATCTACTGTCATTCCAATCAGTACGTTGTTCTCAGCTCTGCAGTAAATAGTAGAGGTATGCACTAAGGAAATGTTCATTACAGTTTCAAATCTGAGGCTTCTGAATGAATCTGTTCCCTTATTGGTTTGTTTCAGGTAAACTGTTGCTGGTTCATATTTAGCAAGTGTTTCCATTTCAGCCATGAAAAGGTTAAACTGTTTGTGTTTCTTAGTTAGTAAACTTATTTGCATGTAACCACTTAGGCCTCGAATAAGGATTCCAGCCAAGGAAAGGGGAGTCACTAGTGTTACTGAAGAATTAGGATTTTCCATTGGGTAACCTGTTTATTGGGGGGGGGGCAATTAATTGAAGCTATATACTGAAGTTTTATTGCTCTTTGTCTCAGTTATACTCAGTCAGTCTTGTGCTCTAAGTCTTAGGACCACCTTTTACTTGCAAGATGTAGTCAGTCTAGCAATTTCTTATTTTCTTCCAATGTAACCTTATTTTTATCCTTTATGTAATAAAATATTCTTACAGAGCTATACTGGAGTGTGTGTCTGTTCTAATTAAGTCCAATGCACAATCTCTGCCTTAAACTCTGCTAATTAAGTATCAATTTCCTATAATCTGTTTGGGTTTTTTAACCTATTGCACTCTATGAATCCCACTATTGCCTTGAGCTCAGTAGGTGGCCTTGGATAAGCCACTCCTCTCAGCCCAAGCTCCCCAGCTGCATAGTGGGGATAATAATAACAGTAACTTGTTCACTGCTCTGGGTGGGGCACTAATCTATCTAAAAGAGTGCTATATAAGCGCAGTTATCATCATCGGCGGGGGTGAGAAAATGAGGGGCTGGAGTAGCTGTTTTTACACTAATGGCATCAAAATCACATAGATCACAGCCCTCCCTCTAAACCATCAGCCTCCAAGTTTGAGAGTGCACAACAGCAGGGTTTGATGTTTGCAAAACACAATGAATGCTTGAGAAAGGCACATGTCAAGTGGTGGCTATACACATGCAGGCGTATACTCTTCTTTTCAAAGGGGGTTGGGGAAATGATGCTCTTGGGCAGCTGTTTTTGCACTTAATAGTACCAAAATCAAACCAAACACATTCTTCACTCTAAATCATTGGCCCACCAATCTTTCCTCAAGTACACTACTCACACACACAACAAAGGAGCTCGAAGAAGGTGAGTGTCAGCAAGTACACACTTTGGTCGGAACCTGACTGGCAAAGTAGTAGTGATGTTTATTAGGATTTCTATAGTTTGTGACACCTTTATGGTAGCAGCAGAGTTAACTTAGTCAGAAGTGCTTAACCCCAATGTGCATTAATTAGTCTTCAGACAAATCATAGAAAGATATAACTTACAATTTTATTGAGGTAGATTCCATTAATAGCAATATCTTGGAGAAGAGAGAGAGTCCTAATCTAAAGAGTAACTTTCCCTGTAACTAAACCACAGCCTGAGATAGGCAGTGAGGCTAAAAGGTGCAGGTCTATGGATAAGGCCTTCATGGCAGGAACGAGGGATCATATTCTCCCCCAGGAAGAGTATGAGGCAAGAGAAAGAGATCTCCCAAGAGGCATAGAGACAAGAGGTGGAGTCAGGAGGCATTCACACCTTAGAAAAAAACTCGCAGCTTACTTGACTAGAGCTACACATGCATGCAGAGAGACATGCAGCACCCCACCCCCATGTCCAAGGCATGCTGATTCACCTAGTCTAACAGTGTTGCGGTAGCAGCAGGGTAGCACCCAAGCAGGAGAGCACTCCAACCAGAGCAGCACTGCAACGGCATTAAATAAAAATCCTGCTTTTATGTTACTTTTTTCCCATTTCCAAGTGACAATAGTGCCAATAAATTCTTTCTTACCTTTTTTCCCTTCTGCTGTGTGTTGCTGCCATATTTCCTTGTGCTTTGCAGTTTTGTTTTCACAATGGCTGGCAGTGAATTTTTTCCTTTTGTGCTTAGCATGTTCCTTTGCAAAACAAGGTGTTCTTGCCTTAATTGCTGCCAAATTCATCTATCAAACAAGTGCAGGCAGGCATGCATCATGATCCCCCACCTTTGTCCCAAAAGACCTCTGCTTTTCCATAACTTTTTGTCTTTCTGTGCGGGCAGGTGTTAAAAAAAAGAGATGTACTTTTCCCCCTTCTCTCCAATGGAATTAAATTGAAGAAATGCTTCTAAAGCCAATGGGTGGGGGAGAGGTCACTGCTCTTTCCCTTTTAATAACAACAATAACAAAAACAATATTCGATTTATATACCACCCTTCAGGACAACTTAATACCCACTCAGAGCAGTTTACAAAGTATGCCATTATTATCCCAACAACAAAACACCCTGTGAGGTGGGTGGGTCTGAGAGAGCTCCAGAGAACTGTGACTAGCCCAAGGTCACCCAGCTGGCTTCAAGTGGAGGAGTGGAGAATCAAACCTGGCTCTCCAGATTAGAGTCCCGTGCTCTTAACCACAACACCAAACTGGCTCTCTTTTGATGACCCGATTGTCAGGCAGTCAATGCCATTGACCAGGAAGTACCAAACAAAAAAATGCATTAATATGCTCTGTCCACATTCTCTTTCCTGCCAATGAAGTCAACACTAAGGGTTCAGACTCTCTCATTGGGATCTGATTGGTTGGTAGATTTGTAGTTAAGAAAAATAAGATGCTGCCTGCCCACTGCCTGACTGTCTGCTTTGCTGCTGTGAGGGTAAGAACCAAAATGAAACACAAACTTTTCAGTAAAGGGGGAATCATTACAGCTTCATTTCCCACATTTGGTTCACCATTCTGGAAGCTGCTTTAAGAAAACAAAACAGCTGATTCTGGGTGCATTTCTGGCTCATTTGTTTAATTTGGCAGACCCCTAGTAAAAGGTAGGTTTAAATGATCTTTCATCAACTGGAAACAGTGCTTGGGAGTAATCCTGTCCTAAAGGCCATTTTTGTATTCTAGAGGACAAGCTAGCTTCATCCATCATTATCCAGAGGATGGCCATTTTAACGGTCTCATACCCCTGTGGAAGTCTGCTTTCAAAAGCCTAAGCCATACCAGATGACTACCTACCTGTCTGTGAGAATGTAGTTATCACAACCCCCACTCCCCAATCAGATCACCTTCATTCTACTGAGAACAGAAATTTAGTTTGAGTATATGCCACATATATGGGGTCAGATATCAACTGAGAAAGTCCCATGGCTGCAATTGCAGTCTAGAAGTTCTGAGCTACCCTGATAAGAAAGCTTCATCATGGATATTAAACTCCCATGGAGCTCAACCCTGAGTACTAGGAAAAGTTTGGACACCAGGTGAGTCTTCTCAGGAAAGAAGTCAATGGGTATATCAGCAGACTCCCTTTGTAGACTAGGCATCTGAGAAGGGAGAGGACATATAGACTAATAGCTGCCCTCCTTTTCCTGAATATCAAGCCTGGTCTCCTCCTGTGCAGAAATATCTGGTGAATCCATCTGATGGAAAACCTATTGCTACTCAGCTCATCCAACCAGTTCTTGATCATTCATGCCAAGCTAATACACTCACCCAGGATTAAAATCCAGTAGTAAGCTGATGTTTCATTATTCAACAGCAAAATATTAGGTCCTGGTATTCCCACCTTCCAAATGTTTCCAAAGTCAATAGGCAAGGAGGGGTCTCTCCTTGCAAGGATCCCATTGGCTGTGAGAGAATGCCATAACCTGGATAGCAATGGGGCAGGAGATGCACTCATGCACATTGCACACATTCTTCCTTCTTACCAAGTTCAAGCTGGCTTCAAGTGGAGTAGTGGAGAATCAAACTTGGCTGTCCAGATTAGAGTCCTGCCACTCCTAACCACTACACCAAACTTGGTGAAAAAGCAGTAAATTCTGCAGAAACAAATGGAGAGGTTTCATACATCCTTAACTTCTAGAAACATTGGAACCAGGACAGCGATTGACATATTATTCCAGGGAACAAGTGCTAGGTTTAGTAGTTGAAAGACAGTTTATTCTGCTACACTTAGTGCCACACTTTAACACATTTTCCATACATAATTGCAACTTCAAAAAGACATGTCCGTAAGGCAACACAAAACATCAGTGAGAAAGTTCAAGAAGCTTGAATTCAGAAAAATAGATGTCAAGGAACAAAATAAACAGTACAGTTGGATAAAGAATGTAATTTAGGGTACTCCTGAGGGCCAAAATTAGGAATTACACTGAGATCTCAATTCCACAGAACATATAGAAAGCACAGTTTTGAAGTGACTTATTCAGACAGGAGTCACAGATATCTAGTTTGGCCCTCAAATTCATAAAGCTTGAAACAAAATGGTTACCAAGGGTGAAATGAGTGCTGGTTGCAGTTAATCTGTTTTAAAGAAAAAAATGTTCCCCATGAGGTTTAATGGGCTGTAGTGCCATGGAGGGGCCTGCAGGAGTCTTGGTATGGGATGCCCTTCTTCCTGGGCTACAGCTCCCAGCTGCCCCAGGCCAAGAAAATGCGGGAAAAATAAGGGGTGGAGCAGCCTCAATAGAAATACCCAGCCGATCCTGAGGGGAAGTTAGTCGCCTTCTTGGTTGAAGAAGGAGAGGCTCCTGCTGCTGGGTGAAACCAGGGTGCCTAAGCCCCAGTGTGGAGGGCCTGGGAGGCAGCAGAAAAGAAAAAGGCTGAACCTTCCCTGAGACCACCACCCCCTTAAGGTAGAGTAGGGAACAGTGTGGTAGGGAAAGCAGATGGTGGTTCTCTTCTGTTTAATTTTCTGCCCTATGGGTTACGAAAGGGGAGTCTACCCTTATGTGTTGTGACTTTACTTGCTTCGTGTGCAAGTGCTCTGTATATAGTTATTAAATTATACTTTTTGAATATAAAGAACTTTGTGGTGTTCTGACTACATAACCTCCCCCACTTGGCATGCTACAAGAAGGGAGGGAGCCTGGGAGAAACTGATAAGCCTAGACCTTGGTGGGTTGCCAATTCTCCAGGGCCCAACCAAAGATTGGGTAATTCACTTCCCAGTACGGAAATTCAGTCGGAGGGGTCTCACTGCCCCTCAGTCAGGTGGTATACAAATCAGTGAGTGGTGGCAGCGATGGAGAGTGTGAGTGACGCCCACCAGGGATGGTGGGAGGTGGATAGCAGGGCTAGCAGGCCATTGACGGCGGCTCAGTTGCCCGGACTGAGAGCCAGCACCTGTTCCGCCACAAAGCTCAACAGGAATTTGGTCATTAACTTCAGTAGAATGTGAATCCTAAAGTTAGAGCTCTAGTAGGAAGTACACTTAGACACATGTATGTGGGAATAAATCCCATTAGTGGTGGTAGAAAGTGCCATCAAATCATAGCTGACGTATGGTGACCCTGGTAGTATTTTCATGTCAAGAGATTCACAGAGGTGGTTTGCCATTGCCTACCTCTGCAACCCTGGTCTTCACTGGAGGTCTCCCATCCACTTACTAACTCAGGCTGACCCTTCTTAGCTTCCATTAAACTCACTTATATAGATTACACAGATTGCCTGTGCCCTGTATAATGGTCACACATGAATTGTGGGTTTTCCTCAACTCTCACAGCTGTAGAGTCTGCTTTGTATCACACCTGTGATGCAGGTGGAGAAATTGCACCCCATTCCTGACCTGAAATGGTCCAGGGGTAGTATTTGAATTGCTGGAGAAATCCACAAGTGTGCCTCTGGGTTTCCCTAGTGGGGAATACCTGGGACCATTACAGGTTGAGAAAATGGCACAAAGGGAGGAGATTGAAGTGACTTCACATGCACACCACAGTCATGATCTGAATCAGGCACCATGTGTGCAGAGATTGAGGAGAACCTGTGACACAAATGTGATGTTTACATACCAATAGAAGGTGGGTTCCTTGGACCAAACCTGTGTATTCTATAATGTATAGTCACAGTTTCAAATAAATATGGAGTACAAAGTGCCTGCAGAGACAAAAGAAATACATGAAGCAGCCAGATAATATAAAAATACATTACAGAGTCCAGAGACAGAATGGGAGCAGTGTAGTACAGAGGAGCACAAGAGAGAGTAAAGCAAAGAACAAATTGCTTCAAGGAATGAAGCATATAAGTTAATAAATAGTAAAGAGTCAGAAAGGAACAAGGACAATGTAGGTGCTTTTGCCCTTAAGTGTTTTAATTCTGTTGATAAATCAGCTCAGCCAAGATGGATAGAGAATTTTGAGCAGGCCCATGTGCCATCAGGACTTCTAAACAAGAGTGAGCTATTTCAAATACATCCCCTCATGTTTACCATCATAGGCTGGGTGGATGATATCCTGTTGTTAACTTCACCAAATCTAGTTCAGAAAAGCAAATATAGCACTGTAAAGGGAGAAATGGTTGAACTTTTTACTGGAAAGTCCAAGTTAGCAGCCTAGAATTATGAAATTAGAAATAGCAAAATCCTCTAAAAAGGGGGTAGCAGAAATAATGTTTAAAATAGTAAATACAGAGAGTGATATGGATAATCCATAGGAACAGAAAACTGGAAGGGTAAGAGATACAGGAGAAACAGGATACAAATACATGAGTTTGTTAACCTTTAAAGTGCCAAAGGACTCTTCATTCTTACTAAAATGAGCTACACAAGAAGACTAAAAGGAGCAACCTTCCAAGAACTTCTCTTGCACAAACCTCACTGAAATAAATGGGATTTGTGCCCCCCCCCCCCCGTCGGAAGAATGAGACAGACACAAGGTATTTGGAACTAAGGGCCACTTTATTAAATACAAATTCAACTCTAAACTGCAGCAAAGGCAAACTGGCAGTACAGGTCAAGCCATGGGGTCACTCCAGGACCTCTGCCTTGACCTGTCTGGGTGAGCCCCATTGCCCTGGGCATGAGCCGTTCCTGGAATAAGCTCGGCCTGGCCAGCCAGGTAATGGGTTACCACCCATAAAGCTCCTAAAGCCTCAGCCGTACAGCACGAGGAAAGGACTTGCACCTGGGGTTCCCTGGAGGCGGTCTGCACAGGTGGTGGTAGCCATGAAGCATACCATCCCTCCTGACAGACTCCATTTCCCCATCTATGGGGAATTGCCAAAGGGGTGCTCACCAGCCCGCTCCCTATTCCCCAACTTTCTCCTACAGGGCAACCTACTAGGCACAAACTGCCTCAAACCCCTGCTGCAGCACAAGGTAGGCAAAAAACCCATTCTCCTCTGTGCCAATCAGGGAAATGGGAAAAAATTCCTACCTGGCTCCAAAACAGCAACTGACTAATCCTGTGCTGAAACAGATCGAGGAGGGTGGGCCAAACACGCAGAGAAACTGAAGCATCAGGGGGTGGAGATGCCTACTAAGGCACGTGTCTCCACACCCTGCTTGCACCTGGATGCCTGCGAATGCAGTCTGCCTCCTCCTCTTTCCGAGAAAGCAAACTTTGGCCCCTGGCATAAGCCACTGTGTGGCTGCCAGAAAAGGGCCATATTGCCCCCCCCCAGTCAGAAGAATGAGACAGACACAAGGTATTTGGAACTAAGGGCCACTTTATTAAATACAACATCAACTCTAAACTGCAGCAAAGGCAAACTGGCAGTACAGGTCAAGCCATGGGGTCACTCCAGGACCTCCATCTTGACTTGTCTGGGCGAACCCCACTGTCCCGAGCATGAGCCATTCTTGGAATGACCTTGGCCCAGCCAGCCAGACAAAGGGTTCCCCCCACCCCATAAAGCTTCTAAAACCTCAGCCATACAGCATGAGTGAAGGACTTGCACCTGGGGTTCCCTGTAGGTGGTCTTCACAGGTGGTGGTAGCTATGAAGCATACCATCCCTCCTGACAGACCCCATTTCCCCATCTATGGGGAATTGCCAAAGGGGGTGCTCATTGGCTCACTCCCTATTCCCCAACTATCTCCTGCCAATGTGAAAGGCCAAGCCTCGGCTTAGGCCCTCTCATGCCACAAGGGGCCTAATGCCAACCTGAGCCCTTGCCGCAGGTCATCTAAGAAGATGTCATTGCCAGCTATGAACAGGTATACCCCACCTTCCCTGTAAAGGGTGGCACATGCAGTCTTGATCCTAGGGTGAGGCAGGTATATTCCTAGGCCCTCCCCTAATGCCTTCTGTATGGCCCTATTGGCCCTACGTCTAGCTCGAGCCATACCCCTAGGGCCCAGTGTCTCCCTCCAAATGTGGCAAGGGAGAATTTCAGACCAAAAAATGTACATGCTGGGCCATTGGTCCTTGATCTCTCTAAAGTCAGCAATCACCTGTAAAGACAGGGACCTGCCTTTCATTAATCTCAGGTCATTACCATCCAAGTGGATGACCACAATATGCAGGGGAGGACCCGTCCTAACCCCAAACAGGAGAGACAGCAACCCTGACCACCAAAAACTCTGCTAGCCCAGCCATTCAACCATGGCATTTCCACCCAGCTTGAGCTGAGATCTGACCAGCGACTTCCTGTCTTGGATGGCCGCCCAGAACACCATACTGTGTCCAACAATGAGGATCCGCTCCTCCCAAGGTGACCCGCCGCACCTAGGAAAAAATTCAATCAGTATAATTCAATCAAAGGAAGGCAAAGGCTGAATGTAAGACTGGTAGGCAGATGATCGCTGTCTGCCCACCCACGGAATGGCTTTGCCAGTATACCCCATAGCCGCTGCCGTAGAGGCAGCCCCAATTCAAAAGGAATGAGTGCTGAATTTGACACCCAACAGGCCCAACTGACGCAGTGCCCTGTCTGTCACTGCCCAAAACTGGTATCATGTCAGGGGACAGTGGTCGCAATGGTGAAACAAGACCCCTTGTTCATCTCCCCTGACTGCGATATAACATTTGAGAGCCCTAATCGGACACAATCCTTTCTCCTCACAGGGGCCCAAAAGTAACACTGCCCTCACCTGTTTCTGGTCCATCTTGGATCACTTGAACCTGACTGAAACCTTCTCATCAACAAACCTAACATCCTGTGCCAGCAAGGCTTGGCCTGACATGTCCTTCTGTGACTGAACCACCAATTCACTTACACGTAAGACCCTGAAAAACACCGTCAGTGCTGTGGCATGGAAAAGTTTCCCTTCGTACCTAGAACTACAGACTACACACCAAACTGATCCCAAGCCCCTAAGGACAGCTGGGAAGATTGGTTGTCTATCATCCTTTGGGGCCACCAACTCACAGGCCCAGCCTTCAAACATTTTCGTAACCCAAAAATCCCCCGTAAACTTCGGTAAACCACGTGCCTTGCTGCTGCTGCAGCCCAGCCTCCCCACTGAACCCACAGAACTGTCCTACTGTACGCTCATATGCCCTTCGAGTGCTGGCTGCAATAGCCAGTTGAATTGCTCTGCTCACTTCTACTTCTCAAGCTTCCACAGCTCTAGGGGCATTCTGGTAGGCTAGCTGTTGCCCTCGGGGGCTAGTTCCCAGAAACAGTCCATCTGTTGGTGAGACAAAGTGTCCACTCCTCTGTTGTCAACACCTGGAACATGTCTAGCCCTAAACAGTATAGACTACTGGAGGCATTTCAATGTGAATGCCCTTACCAACCTCATTACCCTGGCAGATTTGGAAGTGAGGGAGTTAACTACCTGCACAACTACCATGTTGTCGCACCAGAAGTGCACTACATGATTAGCCAGCTCCTGCCTTCAAATAGAGACAGCTACTAGAATGGGAAATGGGAATGGGAGAAAACTCCAAGAAATTTAAATACCTGCCCAGCCCACTGATAAGAACCAAGCTGAAACACATGCCATGAAAAATTGTGCAGTGCAAAAAACTTAATGGATTGATGGAATAAGGAGGAGCGCATTCAGAGTCATTATGGGACCATTCTAACCAAAGCCAACTGCCCCAGAGTGCCATTTCCCTCTCCCCCATCTCTGGCAACAGCAGCCAGGGAAGCGGCAAAGAGCATGCATTGCTGTTGCTGAAATTAATGAAATATAGTGGTAACGAAGCAGACAAAAATCCAAAACAGCATTGGGGGCACCGAAAACAAAACAGTAATGGCAGTGACTTCATTCCGAACCCCAGCATCTGAATCTAAAATGGTTAAATTAAAGTTGCACACCCTTAATGCTCAACTCACAAAGGGAGACCCCCTCATTAGGGTAACAGTGGGAGGCGTCCACCATAGTAGCTACCCTGGCAAGCCTATGTTCACACACTTTCAGCCTACCTCAAAGGGTTGTTGAGAAGATAAAATGGAGCAGAGGAGGGATATGTACACTGTTTTGGGGAACCTTTGGTAAGAAAGATGGGGCAAAAATGTAACAAATAAATAAAATCATTTGAAAGAAGTTTATATCACTCTGGTTAGATGATACACAACACAGCTTCCTTACTGAAACTAAGCAGATCTGGGTTAGATCACTGCCAAAACCTCCAAGGAACCTAGGTTCAACATCTTGATGTAAAAATGATGAGATATAAATATATTAAATAAATAAATAAATGACTATTGGTCATGTTAATTTCTACTTGTTTAAAGCCAAGATTTGAAAGTGATAGCTTTTTCTAGTTTATGCTTTGACTGTTCATATTTTACATTGATAAGAATTAAAGAAATCCTGTCTCAGTAACTTAGATTCAGAGTCCTTAGGGGAGATGTCCAATGAACCAAGGTGGGTGGCTAAAGAGTATCAGAGGGACTAGAAGGACCAGCACTGCAGACGAGCCTGCTGAGGATGAATCAGCAGTACCTGAGAAACCGTGTCACCATCCCAGGAGTTAGCTGCTAGGCCATGCAGGAATCAAATTTGAGCCTGTAGTTCCCTCAGGAGCCTCTCTCACTCTGCAGGAATGGAGGTGGAGGAAGACCCAGGCTGAGGTGGCACAAAGAGGCCAAGTGCCATACTGCCATACTGACTGCATGCTTTCCTCCCTATTGATCCAGAACAGAGTGGTGAGAATGCTACTTCTTTTCCAGGATCCTGGCCAAAGGACAGCACAGGCTCAAGAGCCTGAACACCTGCCCACAAGTGCAGCTGAGCCAGATTAACTCCCAGCCTATTTCATCTGAGGCTTGAGAAGGCTGCATTGTTGGATCAATTCATCCACTGGGCACAAGCCTTGTATTACCAGCCCCAGCCCCAAGGGCCTGTAGCCAGACCAGTCACAACTGCAGGGTTCAAGACATATTAGATTGGTTTTCACGCTCCCAGGAGTACATCTAAAAGGAGCTTCACTAGGACAAAATGTGAGAACTGTTAACATCAGCCAATAGATTTCAACCATTGTGCTCTCAGGGAAGCATTTTCCAATTGATTTCTCTATTGATAAACACAGTATGTCTTCCATGAACCCAATGAACCCAATGGACTCTATAAAGGATCTAGGGGATTTCTAGGGAGCACTGTCAATCCACAAGAGACACCCTATTAGGGTAACAAACTGTTGGCTGGTCACCCTTAAGAATATTGGAGGCTCAGGGATGGCGGAAGTTGTTGTTGGCCAATGCCTTGACATCACTTCTGGGTTCATACCTGGAAGTAAGTGGTGGAACACTCTAGGAGTTCTCCAAATCTCTACTTTTTTAGTATAGAGGCTTGGGAAATAACTTCCATAGAGATCTGGGAAATTCCTAGAGTGGCAGTTCCTAGAGTGTCATAGAGCATTGTGTAACACTGGTTCTCCCCCTACATTTGCTCCTGTTGCTTCGCTGAGCAGCAAAGGGAGCCCAGAGGCTGAGGGTTGGAGATTTCCATAATAGGCAGCCTGGCAAACCTACACCACATAAGCTTAACCTTTGCCCCATACAAAGTGTATTGGCCCTCCCAGCTATCCATACTAGTCTGCTTCGCTTTCTAGTTCCAGTAGTTTGGCTCATTCTAGAAACCAGTCGCACTGAATATGTCCTCATGATGTATGTTTATGGTTGAAAGGAAGCACTTGTTGGCTTCTGCGTGGCCTCATCTTCATGATACCAAACATGAAGGTTGTGCACTAGCACGCACTTTGCTGTGCCTACACAATATGGTGGACAACTGGTCCTTCAGGGACATTTTGATATTCTTATGAAGGAAGGCTTCAAGGAACACATAGGTTTCAAGGAACACACAGCTGCCAGGAACACACTTTGCAAACCAAGGCCACAGACTATAAAAGAGGCAGACTTGCATAGAATATTGCTCAAGCAAGATAAAGTGACACTGGAAACTGTCTGTAGATTAGTTTTCTAATCTCATAAAGTGCACTAACCATGATATTATATGTACTCCAGAGAACATTTCTACACAATATTAAATTGCATTGTTACACAGTGTTCTTATTGCTCAAACACATATTGAAAAAACCTACCATATCTTATCCCTTTTCACAATGCCTACATATTTAAACTGTTTTCAAATGTAAATACTGCCTACAAATTTTACTACACAATAAAAATGCTTTGATGCAGCAGTGAAAATGTAAATATTCTTCAACTTTTTTTTTTTAACAAACTGTTCTAAATTGATAAGTACTACATTTTAGGCTGATGTGGTGTGGAAGAACCTTCACATAAATTAAAATGGAATAGGGAATAATCTAAGTATTAGAATTAATTGAGTATGTTTCAGATGCTTTTTTGATATTCAGATATGACCCTAGGAAGATGAAGGACTGGACAACTACTATATATTGGGCAGGTAGAAGTAATACTTACTCTGCATTAGAGCACTGATTGCTTTTCTTAGGGCCAAGCTACAAGTGACGAATGACACTTGAACCGCAAGTGGATTTAGTGGAGGGCAAGTGAACAGGGAGAAATACACTTGCTGTTCAAGTGTCATTTGTCACTTGTAGCTTGGCCCTTAGCTGATTACTATGAATGCATGCAGGGCTTTTTTCTGCTGGAATGCACCAGAACAGCATTCCAGCACCTCTCCAAAGAGATCACGTGGGGTGGCCCCACCCTCCTGATTTCCAGACAGAGATCAGTTCCCCTGGAGGAAACGGCCACCCATTTTACAAGGTAAGCCTGCTCCTGCAAGGGAGAGAAGCACATGTGCAAGGGTGGGGAAACAGTGTGCTGGCCCTTGCCGGGTGCCTCCCCTCTCTGCTCTGTTGGGAAGGTGGGTTGGGACCCCCGCCTCCAACTGGCCACAGCTCAGCTGAGTGGCATGTGTGCCAGCCCCTGTCGCTGCTTTGCAGCGGGCCACAATGTGTGAAAAACAATGGCCTCTCCTGTAATATACCAATGCTGCTTGCAAAGAGAAAACTCGTGGGAGAAATAAAGCACAATTTTGTGAATTATCACAATTATTTCAAAAGTGCAATGTGCTACAATCATGTACAAAATTCATCTACAGTACATATATATCCAAATACAATCATTCATATACAAAGTAACCCAATCAGAAAAACCGTCAAGGTCTCCTGCAAAATATGGTTTCTTTTCTGTATACATGCATAGGAAACTAAACCGGGAACGTCAAAAGAGTCCAAAGAGAAATCTTTCATGCCAGTGTATCTTCTTTTGGATCCTTCCTCTTTTTCTACGGCAGAAAATGGAAAATAATGGAACCAATGGGGCTCGGTTCCACGCCCTATCTGGGGCCGGCTCAAAGACTCAGATTTCGTGCCTTCACTTCCTCAGGGGCGACATTCTCTGCTACGATTCTTGTAGAAGCATTCCTTCTCACCAGTACCCGGACTATTGGCGGCTGTGCATTCACCTGCAGGTCGCCCCTGAGAATGTCGCCCCTGAGGAAGTGAAGTGAATTTATAATATATCCTTCCATGTACTATCCTCAAGTTTCATTCTCTAATCTTAATCATATTCTGAGAGATCAATAGTTTTCGATTCTGAGCTTGGCAGAGTCATTCCTTCTGCAAAGCAGTTCCCAGATGGTTGACTTCCTTGCCATATCAGCAAATGTTTGGATGTTCTGAACTGTTGAATAGTTCAAATTATCTGGACATATCCTTTAAAAAAACTTTTAAATGGTATCATCATCTGCATTCTCATTCATTTTACATGAAGTTAATCATTTAATTTGCTGAGTTTGTTTCAGTCAAAATGAAAAATGTTATATGTAATTTTCTTTTAATGGTCGGGGGTGGGGGTCATTGGCAGGCTAATATTAAAACTTTATGCTTGTGAAATCATGTAAGTGCATTGCAACAGCAGTGTATGGCTATAGTGTCAGACTAGGATCTGGGAGAAACAGGTTCGAATCCCAGCTCTGCCATGGACGCTTGCTGGATGACCTTGGGCCAATCACTTTCTCAGCCTAACCTATACCTCACACAGTTGTGAGGATAAAATGAACATGTGGAGAACACTGCAAGCCACAATGGGCCCCCATTAGGGGGAAAGGTGAGGTATAGAGAAAACAAGTTAATAAATAAATCTTCCATATAGTACCATTTTCTTAGACATCCATACAATAAAGAGGCAATTTTAGAGCATTACAAAGGAAGATCTGCTTTGTATTGGTTTAATGTCATCATGGTCTACCTCCCACTCCAACCCCACTTACCTTAATTTGTGACCATCTAAAGGGGTAAAAGGGTTATTTTGCCTACAGCCAAAGTGTGATGGAGATCATGGATCTCTTTCAGTCTTTTATGGCTGAAAGTTATGACTGTGCAGGAGCAGCTAATTCAGAGCAGGGCCAGTTGAGAAAGGGAGGGTAGGTTTAACATGTCTAGCCCTGCACAGCTTTGCTAATTGAAAATGTTGTTGTTAGCACTTTAAAGGAAAAAGACAGCAAAAAGATGGGTACCTATCTGTTTTTTTGCCCATTAAGGAGGTAAAAGCAACCCTGAAAGCCCATTTTCAATTAGTCAAACTTTGCAGAAGTTGAAGTATTAATCTACCTCCACCACTGCAGCTCTGATCTGATTGGGTCCCAGCATATAATTATCGTTAAAAGCATACTGAGCTGTATCCTATCATAGGCTTCCATTCCTCCAACAGAAGAGCTACATAAACTGGAGGAAAGCTCCTTAGGCTGGAGGATGGCTGGAGAGGAGCCATCCCTTCTGTATTAATCCAGAGACAATGAAAAATCAGAGGATATATCCACAACACCTTAGAAATAGGAAAATAAACCAGGTTGAGGTTTAGTCACAGATCCATGTTGCTTAGTGCAACTAATCTTTATTTTAATAAACACAAAAATGCCCATGTGAAATATATGAAGTGCAATAATGTTGTTGATTAAAAAGTTAAGTGTTAATCCTTAAGTAAGTACTCTGATAGCAAAAGATGCATAGATTACAAATGTTACTAAAGTATCAATCCAAACAGAATTTGAATGCATTAATTTAGTAACATAAGGATTACATTTTACCCACCAGGATGGTAAGATTTTACTTCTCCATCTTCTGTGGGAATTCTGCAGGTGTTAAATTAGCCACAGAAAAGCTTCCCCATTGTTCCCAGAGTGATGTAGTGGTGTATTGAGAATCACAATGGAACCATTCTGAGAATTAAAATTTAAGGGAAAAGTTAATTAAAAATATGAATGTAAGAGCCAAAGACTTCAAACAAAAGACTTTTCCCTAGTTCAAGCTAAGTTCTGACTGCATGCATAATTTCACACAAATCAAAATGTAACTTGCTGTGCTTCACTTCTTTAATAAAAGAGGTTTTCCCCTAGCAATTGAGCTGGTAAAGCATGCCCCAAAAGAGCACACACTGAAATAGATTTTGTGTGTTCACACTGAGAAATAAAGAATCAGTATTTGGTGTGATCTGTGAAATATGCCAAGTTCTCCGTAGAGTTCTGAACAGAACCATTTTTTCCTAATAGCCATTTGAATATAAAAAATAGATTTCTTTGTGGTTGTTTAACAAAAGCAAGTGTGATTTTGCTTCAGTCACATAAATGCTATCAAAATGCCTATCATGAATTGCCATTCTCAAAAAACAATACCAAAGTAACTGAGCTGTGAAAGGACGTGATGCTTGATCAAAAAGAAGGCATGTCAATAATTTATTGTTTGCCCACTCAATAGTGCTGTGTCCTTCCTTCTCTGCTCAGGTAAACTCAAAGTTTCATGGCCATTGACTTCAAGAGGTCAGTTCATTGAAATGAGCCATCTCTAGTCCTTGGCTGTTACTGAGGCATTATGGAATATTTTAAGACAATTCCAACTGCTTGCAGTACAAAAACAAACCTGTCACCACACAAGGTCTGGAGACAGATGTGTGGGTATTTGGCAGAAGGGAAAACAGAAAAAGAAAGAAGCAATAGTGTCAGGAGTCAGCCCTTACACTAAGCAATGTGTGTGTGTGTGTGTGTGTGCATGCGCCCACACACACACAACTTGCATGGATGACTGCAGAGGCAGGGGTGCTTGGCTCCACTGGAAACCTACATGTACTGATTTTATGTACCCTGATACATACATACTTCCATCTAGTCAGAAAAATTAGAGTGATCTCTAAGGCGGTAGACCATTACAGCACAGTTGTCAGATCAGAATTTTCTACATTGTTCTGGTAGAAAGTATCCTGGGCCAGCAGGCTGCTCGGATAAACACCATGCTATGATGCCCAGCCAAAATGGGGAGAAAGGAAATCCAGAAAATAGAGAAGGAAAAAGAGAGAAAAGTAAGGTTCCCTGTTAAAAACTGATGACTCCAATCTAGCCTTTCCAATCTAATACTGAGATTCTGGGCTTGTTTACTATGAAGGAAGCCTCACAGACTCCAGAACAACAAGATGCAGAGGAGTTAGCCGTGTTAGTCTGTAGTAGCAAAATCAAAAAGAATCCAGTAGCACCTTTAAGACTAACCAACTTTATTGTAGCATAAGCTTTCGAGAAAGGTAAGATTGCAGAAGCACAAAGTGGGAAGGAGGATACAAGCAAAGACTTAATGATGGGGAGGGGGATAAAACACAGACAGAAAAAGAATACAAGGGGGATTGAGAAAAGACAGGAAAGAAAGCAGGAAACAGAATAACAAAAGAGAAAAAGGAAGTGCCAAGCTGAAGAGAGAAAAAGTGGAAGAGAAAATGAGAACTAACAAAAAGACAGGGCCCAGTTTGGCTAGGGATCCTGGAGGAGTTTTGCCATGTTCTGGGCATGGATCAGAGGTCACTGGAGGTGTGGGGGGATGTAGTTGTGAATCTCCTGCATTGTGCAGGCAGTTAGACTCGATGACCCTGGAGGTCCCTCCCAACTCTATGATTCTATGATAGCATTTCCTAAATGCCCTTTAGATAGTACAATATTTTGTTGCCAGTCCCAGTTTTTGTAGTGAGTGGTATATAAGTATATAAACATGGTGTATAAAATCTTAGGTTCAGCTGTATTTCACAGTAATAGGCTTGTCGGCAGGCTTTCCAGAGACCTTGAATGGATAAGGTATTTTCCAGACCACACAGAAAACTCTACTTTGCAAATAAACCAAAAAGACACTGAATTGCATTCAAAGAACTATATGAGGGGGAGAAATTATGCAAAATTAGGGCATGCATTTTGCATAACATGCTAGCACAGAATTAGTTGTGCCATTCATTGCTTTTTCATAGAGAGAAACCAGACCTGGATTTGAGAAAGATGGTCATTAGCCATGAGCAAAAGCAAAAAGCTGCCATCCTCTGTTACTTACAGTTCATATGACAATGGGGCAGACAACGTGGTCAAGTAAAGTTCTGGTAAATAAAATGACTGATCCCCATCCAGGCAGGCAGGCAGAAACTGTAGATACATGAAAAACTGGTTTGTAAACAGGCATTGTTTTTTCAAACTATTTACCCACCACTGTGCAAAGTATTCTTTGTTTCCTTCCGTCTCATACAGTACCACTTTCAGGAGGACTTATCTTTCTGTTAAAGACTGCACTTATTGTTAAGAAACTAATCAACATAGCACACTCTTTGAATGTCAAGTGTTGAGGAAAGAAACAGTAAAACATCAACAATCAGTTCATAAAGACGAACTGTCTAAACAAAAATGATGTCATTTTGAACAAGCAAACTTAAGGAAGTGAATGAACTGGTGAGCTGGATTAGCTAAAAATTACTTCGTAAAGTCTCAAATCACAATAACCAAAGAAGAACAAGTGATTCCATTTCCTTGCCTGCCTCTCCAGAAGAGGAGGTGTACATATTCCTGCAAAAACAAATATCTATCCCAGCATGAAGGGAATCAACATAGTAACATCTCAGGAAGAAAAGCAACTGGCTCCTCGTTGCTTGAATCCAAAGAATATTAAAGCTCTATAAGAGGCTAAACTGCATGCCAGCCAGCAACTGCATCTACCAAAGAAATTACACCTGGGGCACAGCACCAGGAAGGTTAATATACTGTAAATGGAGGAAGTGGGGAAGAAGAAAATTATATTGTCTTTTAAAAACCTGTATGCTTCTTGGGGGTTCTATGCTTTTGAAGCAATATAGATTTCAAAGAGGTGGGATAGGAGGCATGAGTCAATTGTGACCACTTCTAAGATATCCAAAGCAGCTCCTGTGACTATGTTTCTAGTTGATAGTAATTTACTGACTATTCAAGTATCTACAAAATGACATGGTAGAACAAGCTAAACTCAGTACATCATAAAGAACTTTTAAAAAAAACTTATATAAATTCAAACTATTCAAGTATGCATATATAAGCTTCAAGAACTTGAAGAACTTTGTATTTAAAAGTTACCTAGTCAAGGGAGGAATTAAATTCAGTTGCACTGGTAATGTAGTAATTATATTTAGGACTCATTTTGAGGGGGAACGAGCCGGAACGGCGTTCTGGCAGTTCCCCCAAGTCAGGTGGCCCTGCCTACCTGACTTTAGGGCTATTTAGGCCTTGATTGAGGCCAAAACAGCCTGGGGGCAGTGCCAGGTGAGGGAACCTTCCCCCCACCCGGCATCAACCCGATCCTGGCCATTTCGTCCCCGATCCGGGCCAAAACGGGTTCAAAGTGCATTTTTGGCCATTTTGGTCCCATTTTGGCCCAGAATGGAGTTGAAAGGGCCCAGATTGGGTTGGTGCCAGGTTGGGGAAGCCTTCCCCGATTGGCACTGATGTGGTCCTGGCAATTTTGGCCCCAATCCAGGCAAAAATGTGCCAAAAACTGCCATTTTGGGACTGTTTCAGGGCTGAAGCCTCCTCCGCCCAGCACCAACCCAGTCCTGGCCATCTTGATCTGGGCCAAAATGGGCCCAAAATGGCCATTTTCAGCAACTTTGGTCCCATTTTGGCCTGGATCGGGGCTGAATCAGCCCGGATCGGGTCGGTGTCAGATGGGGGAAGCCTCTCCCACCCAGCAGCAACCTGGCCCCAGTTGTTTTGGCCCTAATCCTGGCCCAAAAGTGCCCCAAAGAGCCTGGACCTGTCAGTGCCAGGCAGGGGAGGGTTCCCCCCGGCTCCTACCTGATCTGGACTGTTTTGGCCTGGATCTGGGCGTGAAATGCCCAAAATGGCCACTTTGTGCCACTTTGGGCAATTTTCTGCTGGGATTGGGGCTGAAATGGCCAGGATTGGGTCAGTGCTGGGAGGGGGAAAGCCTCTCCCTCCCAACACTGACCCAGTCCCGGCCATTTCAGCCCTGATCCAGGCCAAAACGGGCCCAAAATTGCCATTTTCTGCCATTTTGGCCCCATTCTCACTGGGTTGGTGCCATGTGGAGGAACCCTACCCTGCCTGAAACTGATCCAGTCCTGACTGTTTTGCCTCTGAACCGGGCCCAAATGGGAATCAAATGGCCATTTTTGAGCATTTGGGGCCCATTTTGGCCAAGATCAAGACCAAAACCACCAGGATTGGGTTGGTGCCTGGAGGGGGACCCCTCCCCTGCCCAATACTGACCCCATCTGCCAGGTGGATGAACACTGCCCCATCTGGCAGCAGCCAAATCCCAGCTGCTCCCATGAGGGAGTTAAGCACATGTACCACCGCCAAATTATCACACCAAAAGCGCACCGTGTGGTTGGCCAACTCATCACTCCACAGCCAGACCACTACCAGAATTGGAAAAAACTCCAAGAAAGTGAGGTCCCTGTTTAGAATCCCATCGTGCCAGTCAGCTGGCCACTGTTCAGTGCGCCAGTGCCCCCGAAAATAGACACTGAAGCCAGTAGCCACAGATACATCAGAAGTGATCTGGAGTTTAGCTTCAAACAATAGGGCCTCCCTCCAAAAGGTGACTCCATTAAACTAGGTAAGGAATGCCTCCCATACCTCCAAACCCTCCCTGATGCTGCTAGTAATGTGCAGCCTGTGATGCGGCAGCCTCAAGGAAGCCAAGGCATCACACAGCCACCTAAGAAAGGCCCACCCTGGAGCAACTGCCTTACGGGCAAAGTTTAAATGCCCCACTAACCATTGCAGTTCCAGAAGAGAAACCTTACAATGGTTGTTGTGGGTTTTCCGGGCTGTATTGCCGTGGTCTTGGCATTGTAGTTCCTGACGTTTCGCCAGCAGCTGTGGCTGGCATCTTCAGAGGTGTAGCACCAAAAGACAGAGATCTCTCAATGTCATGGTGTGGAAAAGATGTTGGCAGGTCATTTATATCTACTCAGGAGGGGTGGGGTTAAGCTGAGTCATCCTGTAAGAGTTTCCCAGGGTGTGGAATGCTAATGGAGGGAGGCTTCACTGTATCCTGAGGAGGTTCTTTTGCATATGGATTGGTGCTTGATGTGCTAATCTTCTCTGCAGGGCTATTGTCGGGTATAGAGTGTTTTGTTAGCCTGGTGTTTTTCAGAACTGGAAACCATGCTCTGTTCATTCTTAAGTTGGGAAACCATAAATAAAAGGGGGGAATGACAAGTGGCAAAAGCCCTGCTGGGAAACCAACTACTGCCCACACTGCACTAATGTGCAGTATAAGAAGGGGAAGGGGGGCAAAAGATGAGTGGCAAAAAAGCTGCCAGAAAATCGCCACGCTGCATGGCAAACTGGCCAGGAGTGCAGTGAGTGAAGCCTCCTCACCACTTTCTCCGCTTCCCAGTTGTTGCCCTCGTCGCTCTCGCCGCTTTTACACCGCCCTTGCCACTTTCACTCTTCTTAGGTGCCAAATGAGGGGAGATGCGGGCAGAGTATGCTCTAATGCGCCAGCTCTACCCACCCCTCAGGTAGTGGAAGGGGAGAGTTGCCTCCTCTCCTTCCAGGGCAGCAAAAGCAGCACCCAGCCTTAACGGCTACGCCATGGCTGGGATTGCTGTCTTTATTGTAGTTTCCTGTTCACTAATATATTTATGGGTAAATTACAATAGTTTTCTTGCAGTGTTCTTTCTGTATGGTGGAAAGGTTGAGTTAAAAACATCAATTTCTCTTGCAAGTTCTGTTCCTAAATTAGCTCCATAGAACCCACCAAAAAGAGGTTATACAAATAGGTAGCAGCTCTCCTTGGTGACTTGACAGTTTTACAAAATCATCTACATTGATTTCAACCAGAGAACTCACAATTAAAAACGTCTTGCTCCTTACTCACAGCTTACAATTTGTTCTTTCATTTTGTCGTCCTTTATTTCCTCAAGCCATCCATATCCATTAGCTAGATTGTAAATCCTTTGCGAACATTGATAGACTTGTTTATTTAAAATGGCATAATTTTAAAAAAAAAAAATTGACAGGATTGATGAACTTGCTTTAACTGCCCTGCGCCTATGGGATATAGCATGATATCAATTAAACAAGCAAACAGAACCCTGCGAATGTTATTTTGTCACAATATATAGATCAAATGGTACTAGAATTTCACTAGCAAGCCACTCTATTTCTCAATGTATTGTTCCCTTGAGGAAGTTTTGTTGGATAAACCCAAAATTGGGGATATTTTTCTTTCTGGGCCTCAGTCGTCACAACACCACTTACAAGCACTGTATGTGAAGAAAGGGCTTGATTTTCAGGAAATTCTGGAGGAGGAGAGTGACAACCCAGTGTTAAGTGTCTTAGTAAAGATAAGGGAGGGAAGGATGAGCAGTATTGTGGGTGGGATCTGTGGTACAGACTGCCTGATCAAGGCGATGAGGTACATTCTGCTCTTCATGAACAGCTTGTCGTTATGGGAGACTTTAACCTCCATGATGTGTGAGGGAGACCAACTCTCCTATATGTCTAGGGTCATGCAACTTCCTGATCTGCCTGGCCAACAGTTTCCTTTCTCAAACAGTGGAGGAAGCTTGGCCATGCTAGACTTGATATTAACCAACAAGAAAGAGTTGGTTGATGGGGTAAAGGTGGTGGGAACCTTAGTGTTTGGCTGTGGGAGCCAAATGCACATTAGATTTTAGTAGGGCAAACTTTAATAAAGAGTTATTCCGTGGACAAGAGTGCTGGAAGGGAAAGGAGCAATTGAAGGGATGGCTCTCCTAAAAGGAGAGCTCTTGCAGGCTCAAGTTATCACCATCCCATCAAGATGGAAATGTGTCAGAGGATCTAAGAAGCCAGTGGGGATGGACAGGATTCTCTGTGATGAGCTAAGGAGGAAAAGGAGCAACCAGTGTGATCAGGGGTCTGGAGGCCAAGTCCTACAAGGAAAGACTGAGGGACCTGGGAATGTTCAGTTTGGAGACAAGGAGGTAGAAGGGAGACATGATTGCTCTTTAAGTATTTAAAAGGCTGACACTTAGGGGAGTTGTTCCTCTTGGCAACAAAGGACAGGGCTTGCAATAATGAGTTTAAATTACAGAAGGGAATGTACCAGCTGGATATTAAGAAAAACTTCTTCATGTTAAGGTTAATTCAACAGTGAAATTGGATGTACGGGCACGTGGTGGGTTCCCTTTATTGGAAGTCTTTAAGGAGCGACTGGATGAATACATGTCAGGGACACTTTACGTTGTACCTGCATTGGGCAGGAGGTTGGACTAGATGGCCTGTAAGGCCCCTCCTAACTATGATTCTATGAAACACAGTGAGAACAAAAGGGGTATTTCTGCATGTTTGGAATTCTGAATCAGTGCATTACAATTAATTTTTTTTGTGTGAAGAGGAATTAAGAGAATTGTCTTCTGGTTGTTGTCACGGGATCTGATGGAGTGTGTGGACTATAAAGGCTTTGATATTAGGCCTACTTTGGGTTTCGTTTTTTAATACCTGTCACAGCAAATGGATTTTTCTTGACGATTGTATTGTGTGAAGTCTGTATATAACACACTTCTTCATGAGTGTGATCTGATTCCCAAGTCTGAAGATTTTCTCTCATTCTATGCATGTCCCCAAAATGTATAAACTGTGAGTTTTAGCAAAATCGAGAAAACAAGAAAATGTAGGTGTGTTGTAACAGCGCACATAATGCATTCAAATTGCAATCATGTACTAGTGTGCCTTTCCAAAGTTTTCTTTAATAATCTGTAAAAAGTTCTAATCAATAAGGGGCATGGGAGGACATATAATAGAAGAAGGAGGCCATATCATGGTGCTTTGGAGTCCTCTAAAACAGCAGCTACAGATTTCCCAACACAAGAGGTGGGAGCCTGGGCCCCCTGTAACATAATCAGACAGATTTATACAATTATGATTGCTATGGCTAGAATGAATAGAAAGGAATCATCATATGTTTCCTAAATATATCAGGATCATCCAGTTAAATTATCAACAAGTTCAGGGCAGATACAAGTATTTAGTCATACATCAAATTATCAATTTTTGGAAGTCATTTCACCAAGTCAGTATGATGTAATAGTGGTTACAGTGTCGGGCTAGGAGCTGGAGACCCAGGTTCAAATCGCCTCTCTGCCATGGAAACTTGCTAAGTGACTTTGGGCCAAACACACACTCAGCCTAACCTACATCACAGGATTGTTGTTAGGATAATATGGAAGATAAAAGAATGATGTATGCTGCTTTGGATCCCATTGGGAAGGAAGGCAGGGTATAAATGAAGTAAATATAGATGTGGTTATGGACAGCAGTTCAGAAGGCTTTTAAAAAGACTAAGAGAAATAAGTGGTTCCTATCTATGAAAGACAAAAAAATGATCCATTTTGGTCAGAGAACATACCTCTGGTTATCTGGTGATGAAGATAGACAACAAGAACTGACATCTCAAGCATTGCTCATAAGATGTACCAAGGTGAAAAAATGTTCTTATATACTCAGAGCTAATTTCAGTATTTTTTTCCATATGTGAAACATATTCAGAAAGTGAGTTATTGCTTCTGTGCCCTCTCAAGACAAACCAATTGACCAACAATAGTTTCTAAGTAATCTTGCAAGTTCTAGCAGGCAGGCTTTATAGTTAAAAATATTTTACAATGTCCTAAAGCTAATATTTATTCCTACATTAAAGATCACAAAACAGCATCAAGAAGTACAGTGCAAATAAAGAGCTAACGATATTAACTCCAATAGCTACTGGAAAGGTTTTTAATTTCCTCACAAAACTGTCTCACTACAATAGTAAATTTGTATAGCAAGCCAAAACAAGCAAGATTTTCCATTTGGGAACCAGATGGAAACCAATGTATTGTCGAAGGCTTTCACGGCCGGAGAACGATGGTTGTTGTGGGTTTTCCGGGCTGTATTGCCATGGTCTTGGCATTGTAGTTCCTGACGTTTCGCCAGCAGCTGTGGCTGGCACCTTCAGAGGTGTAGCACCAAAAGACAGAGATCTCTCAGTGTCACAGTGTGGAAAAGATGTAGGTCATTTGTATCTACTCAGGAGGGGTGGGGTTGAGCTGAGTCATCCTGTAAGAGTTTCCCAGGGTGTGGAATGCTAATGGCGGGAGGCTTCACTGTATCCTGAGGAGGTTCTTTTGCATATGGATTGGTACTTGATGTGCTAATCTTCTCTGCAGGGCTATTGTCGGGGATAGAATGTTTTGTTAGCCTGGTGTTTTTCAGAACTGGAAACCATGCTCTGTTCATTCTTAGGGTTTCTTCTTTCCTGTTGAAGTTTTGCTTATGCTTGTGAATTTCAATGGCTTCCCTGTGCAGTCTGACAAAGTAGTTGGAAGTGTTGTCCAGTATTTTGGTGTCCTGGAATAAGATACTGTGCCCTGTTTGCGTTAGGCTATGTTCAGCCACTGCTGATTTTTCAGGTTGTCCAAGTCTGCAGTGTCTTTCATATTCTTTTATTCTTGTCTGGATGCTACGCTTTGTGGTCCCGATGTAAACTTGTCCACAGCTGCAGGGTATACGGTATACTCCTGCAGAGGTGAGGGGGTCTCTACTGTCTTTTGCTGATGTGCAAACTTCTACATGGAACATTTTGAAAAAACAGCTCTAGAATCAGCACCCCACAAACCTAGTGTATGGTTCCGGTTTGTGGATGATACATTTATCATTTGGAGCCATGGGGAGGAAGAATTGATGGGGTTTTTGAATCATCTCAACAACATCCACCTGAACATACAATTCACAATGGAGAAAGAAATCGAGGGAAAACTCCCATTTCTGGATACCTTAGTCATCCGCAAAGCAAACTTTCAGTTAGGTCACAAGGTCTACAGGAAACCAACTCACACTGATCAGTACTTACACAAAAACTCCAATCACCACCCCCGACAGAAAAGAGGCATAATGAAAACATTAGTGGATCGTGCAAGACGGATATGTGAGACGCACTTTCTCAATGAGGAAATTAATCATCTAAACCACGCACTTCAGGCAAATGGCTACTCCAGAAATGAAATCCGAAGAGCAATCAAACCCAGGATGAATCAAACAACCAAGGAAAAACAGTCTCCTACAGGAAATAGGCACTCCCGGAGCGTGCATGCACGCTTACCCGGGTGCCTGCCTTTGCCCTCATGCACGGAGGGAGAGCGGCAGGCTTTCCCGGGCATCCGGGCGCCTGTTGTGGGCGGGGTTTCGGAGCCGTTATCGGCTCAGCCCGCCTTTCCCTCCGTGCAGTCCGGGCTTGTTCGTTTGAGGAGGAGGACGTGCGGCCGACTCGCTGCTGTTGCGCCTGGGCCGCACCCTTGCCTGGTCGTCAGCGGGGACTGTCTTTTGGGGTTTGCCTAGCAAGGCGGTCTGCTTGCGGCATCCGTGTGCTGCGGCGCCGATTCGCGGCGCTGCCGCCGGGCCCGGTGTTAAGCGGGAGGGGTCGGCCCCTTCTCCCAGGGGTGGGGGATTTCCCTCTTTCGGCGCGGGCCGTCCGGCGGTGAAGGCCGGTTTTTTGCCGCGCTTTGGGTCGCTGCGGCGTTTGAAGGGCGGCTCTTTGCCTTTTGTGCCGCGGTTTCAGCGGGCGCTGCATTGCGTGGGGCAGGTGGACAATCGCCCGCGGCGGGCTCGCGAATCCCCTCGCCCATTTGCCTCCTCCCTTCTTTGCCCCCCTAGGGTGGGTTTTTGTTTGAGTCGGAGGCAGGGGTGGCAGCAGCTACGCCTTTGTGCCTACTGGGGCGGCTCCTGCCCATTTTCTTTAAGGGGTGTAGAACCCATATACTCTGGGGCTTTGTTAATTTAAAGAAAGGGGTGTAGAACTGGTTTAGTAGGGTTGCCTTTCTGCCGTGACCTGGGGGCTTGCCTTGAGTGCGTGCCTGGTAGGGTGCCGAGTGTGGCCGGTGGGCTTGTGGTTTGGTGGTTATCTATCATCCCCCATATTCGGCATTATGCCTCCAAAAAAGGGTGGGGGCAAGAGCAAAGGCAAACAGCCTGTTAAGCACCCCAGAATTATTGTGCCTGCCCCTGAGTCGTCCTCTGACGAGGGCGATGCCGGTTCCCTTCGGCAGGAGATTTTGGACAAGTTGGCCACCTTGGAGCGGGCAAAGGGGGTTTCTTCTGGGCATGTACTGCCTAGTAGGGCAGGTAGAACTTCAAAAAAGGTTTCCCAGGCCACTTTTCAGCGGGATGTCCTCACGCGTCTTTCTGTCCTGGAAAGTTCGGCAGGTAATGTGATGGCTGAAGTAGGCGTGCCTCACGAGGAACATGCTGGAGCTGGACCATCTGCACCAGTGGAGGATGACGCGGCGGATGTGTCGGACGTTCCCCACGTGGCAGTGGCCGTGGAGCAAGCTGAGAGTGAGGGTAAGTCTGCTTTGCCACAGGCATCTCACACTTGGCCCTGGGGGCCCATAGCGACAGCGGGTAGTCCCGTCAGTTGGGGCTCTCAGTTTTCACACCCTTCATCTGCTGGTCCGGCAGCCTGGCCTGGGAGTCCCGGGCAGCTGCAATCGGTAGGGGTTGGGCCATGGCAGTCTTGGAGCCACCTGGCCGTTCCAGGTCAGCAAGGGCTTGGGGGGCCTGGTCAGGTTCCTACTGCGCCAGTTGCTGGAGCCTTCGCGGGTTGCGGCTCACAGCTGTTGGGGCAACCTTCGGCCTTCTGGCCTTCTTATTCAGGTGGTCCTTACTATCTGCCGACTGCCCTGGGGGCGTTGCCCTACAGGGCCACCCCGTATGGGGATGCAGCCCTCCCTTTGGGGGACCACTTGACCCCTGCCACCAGGGATAAGATATTGCGGGGTGAGTTCGTTGACGTCTTTACCCTTCTTTTCCGGGAGCTGGAAAAGAAGGATAAGGAGGACATGGACGAGCGCGATAAGGAGAGGATGAGGCGACGGAAGGTTGACCGATCGTGGGCTAATTGGCTGCCGGGTATGTTGATCTACGCCGGGGTTATCGCCCGTGCGCAGCCTCAGAGGGCGGCCCCCCTGTTTCAATACATTGACATCATTTACAGGGGATATTCGGACTTCGTCGGTGCTGCTTGGATGCAGTACGATGAAGAGTTCCGTATGCGTGCTGCCGCGGATCCCACCTTGCCGTGGGATCGGATTCATCCGCAGCTTTGGCTGCAGTTAATGGCCCCTGCTAAGCCCAATCTGGGTGATAGGGCAGATAGTGGGCACTTGCTGTATAGGCCTGCCGCCGCCTCTGGTACCCGCGCCTCAGCGGGGCAGTCGGTTCAGCCCCGGCTGCTTTGTTGGGATTTTGCCTATCAGGGCGTGTGTTCCAGAAAAGGCTGCGGGTTTAAGCACGAGTGCCCACGTTGCAGGGGCCCCCACTCATTTTCAGCCTGTCCCCGGCCCAAGCCACGGGGTGGTGGGACCAGGCGGCCGGGAGGGGGCTCCGGTCAGGCTGCCCCTGACAAAGGGTCCTTCTCCCATAAAACTGAGGCCTCTGGCTGATGCCCTGAGGGATTATCCTGATCGTGCTTCTGCACAGTTTCTGTTGGATGGTTTTACGTTTGGTTTCAGGATTCCGTTTCAGGGTCCCAGGTCCCCTTTTATGTCTCGAAATTTGCAGTCGGTTAAGGGTCTGGAGGACGTTGCTAGGCGCAAGATTGCCAAGGAATGCGCTGAGGGGCATGTATTAGGCCCATTTCCGGTTCCTCCGGTGTCAAATTTGAGGGTTTCCCCCCTTGGAGTGGTGCCTAAGAAGGCAGAGGGTGAGTATCGGCTGATACATCACTTGTCTTTTCCAAAAGGAGATTCTATTAACGATGCCATTCCGGAGCATTTATGCTCCGTGCGGTATACGTCCTTCGATGATGCGGTTCGCATGGTAAGGAGAAATGGTTTTGGTGCGGAAATGGCGAAATGCGACATCAAGTCGGCGTTTTGCCTTCTTCCTGTCCACCCGGGGGATTTTGAGTTGTTGGGGTTCTCGTTCGAGGGCCAATTTTACATGGACAGGGCGCTCCCAATGGGGTGCTCTGTGTCTTGTGCGGCCTTTGAGAAGTTTAGCTCCTTTTTGGAATGGGCTTTGCGTCAACGGCAGCGATGCCGTGACTCCGCCCACTACCTTGATGATTTTATTTTTTGTGGCCCTCAGGGGTCGGGACAATGTTCCCGTTTGTTAGCGGCCTTTATGGCATTAGCGGAGGAGCTAGGTGTGCCTTTGGCGCACGAGAAGACTGAGGGACCCACCCAGGTACTGACCTACCTGGGGATTGAGATTGACATGGTGGCGCAGACCTTTCGTCTCCCAGTAGCCAAAGTGTCTGAATTGCGTGAGCGGCTGTCCGCCGTGCAAGGGAAATGCAAGGTGACGCTGCGCGAGCTGCAGCAGCTCGTTGGTCACCTAAACTTTGCTTGTAAGGCTGTGGCGCCGGGGCGTGCCTTTTTACGCCGCCTATGTGGCGCTATGGCTGGACTCCGTTTGCCCCGCCATAAAGTTAGGTTATCTCACGGTGTTAAGGAGGACCTTCGGGTGTGGGAGGAGTTCCTCGCCTCGTTTAATGGAATTACTTTATGGCGGGATGAGTTGCTTCTGGAAGCTGAATTGCGGGTGGCTTCGGATGCTTCTGGGACTTGGGGGTTCGGTGTCTATTTTAGGGGGCACTGGTGCGCTGAGCCTTGGCCGGCGGAGTGGCACGCTGGGGGCATTACCAGGGATCTCACGTTTTTGGAGTTTTTTCCAATTCTGGTTGCGCTTTGGTTGTGGGGGGATGAGCTTGCCAACCATGTTGTCCACTTTTGGTGTGACAACATGGCGGTGGTGCAGGTTATCAATTCCCTCTCTGCCAGGTCTCCCAGGGTCATGGGGCTGGTCAGGCCTTTCACGCTCCGTTGCCTGCACCTTAACATGCTGTTTCAGGCAAGGCATGTCCCTGGTGTTGACAATGGGGTGGCGGACGCTCTGTCTCGCCAGCAGATGGAGCGCTTTCGCTTGCTCGCCCCCGGAGCCGATCCCTTGCCTTCTTTGATGCCCATGGAGCTGTGGAGTCTTGGAGGGACGAAGTGCGCAGAGCCATCCGTCTAGCCATCACCCCCAGCACAAGGAGGGCGTACGATCGCGCTGTACGTCAGTTTGCAAGCTTTCGGATCGGGGCCAGTTTGGAGCAGAGCTGGCCCATTCCGGTCGAGCATCTTCTGCAGTTTTGTGTGGCAAGGAGATCGGACGGCCTATCGGTTAAGTCCATTCGGGGGCTCTTAGCGGCCCTAGCCTTTGTTAGCAAGGCACAAGGATTTCCAGAGGTGACTGGCGACTTCAGGATTCGTAAGATGATCGAGGGTTGGTCTAGGGAGGCCGGCGTGCGGCCGGATACCAGGCAACCTATCTCGCCTGCTATCTTGAGGGGCCTGTTTGGCACCTGGCAGTTAGTTTGCTCGTCGGATTACGAAGCGGCGCTGTTTCATGCAGCTGCGCTTACAGCTTTCTTTGGGGCCCTAAGGGTAGGTGAGTTGGTGGCTCAGTCGTGCTCAGACCTCTCGCAGCGGGCATTGCTGCTCAGGGATGTGCGGTTTGTGGGGGAGAGAGTCTCTTTATGTATACGGACATCCAAAACGGACCAACGTCGTAAAGGGTCGACGGTTTGGCTGGGTTCGTGTGCTGACGCTGACCTATGCCCGGTTTAAGGGCATACCTTAAAAAGAGGGGAGGGGGCGAAGGGCTTCTCTTTCGCCATTGCGATCAGTCCCCTCTTACTAGGTATCAGTTTTGGTCCGTTACTGGGCGGGCCTTGTCTAAATTGGGCCTTGAGGGTTTCAATTTTGGTACCCATTCTTTTAGAATTGGGGCGGCTTCTACGGCGGCGGCTATGGGCTACCCTGAAGCTGCTATTCGCAAGGTGGGTCGTTGGCGTTCGGCGGCTTACAAGGGGTATATCCGCCCTCTGCCTGCCTCAAGTTGAGATGTGTTTGACTGTTTTTTCTTTTAGGTGCTGTGGTTCGCCGTGGGAGGTGTCGGATCCTCATCTGCGGACACAGCATGGTTTTCTGGGCTGCCCATCAGGCCAAGAGGACCCACCTTGGTTCCCAGCTTGGCCTCAGTCGTTGGGCCCAGATTGAGTGGCAGGGCCGTCGGGGCCTACGTTGGCCGGGCCTGTTGCCTCTCTTGTTTGAGGGAAGGTCTGCCCCTCCGCCTCATTTTCTAGTTATTCATTTAGGAGGTAATGATTTGGGCTGGATTAAGGGGAAGGCGCTTACACTGCAAGCGCAAGCCGATCTTAAGTTTATCTTAAGCAGGTGGCCTGGCGTCCTCATTATGTGGTCGGCCATCCTCCCCCGGCGGGTGTGGAGGGAGGCCCTGGACCATGACGCTGTTGAGCGGACTAGACGTAAGGCCAATAAGGCCATGTTTAAGGCTTTGGGTGAGGGCCTGGGGGTATATTTGCCCCATCCTCAAATCAGGGACACGTACGCTGACCTCTATAGGGGGGATGGTGTTCACTTGTCCTTTAAAGGTAATGAGATCTTTCTTACTGACCTGCGGCAAGGGTTGAGGTTGGCCCTGCAGGAGATGTGGGGCGTTGGGGCCTAAGCAGAGGCTTGACCCCAACGATGGCAGGTTAGCTGGGGTAGGCAGAGCGGGCTGGTGAGCACCCGGTGGCACATCCCCATTGGTGGGGAATGGGGGTCTGTCTCGGATCGGCTGGCGGGCCTTACGGCTGCCAGCTGAGAGGGCAGACTGCCCTTGGGACCCCCTGGAAAAGGCATTACCTCGGGCTTTACGGCTGGGGTGTATGGCGCTTTAAAGGGGGGAACCATTAGCCTGGCCGGCTGGGTTATAGCCATGCAATGGATGGCTTGCGCCTAGGGCAGGGGGTGCTCGCCCATGCAGTACGAGGAGCTGGTCACAGTGACCCCCTTGCTCGAACTGTACCGCTAGTTTCACCCTTGCCGTTAGTTAAATCTTAGTCAAGTTTATGTTGAATGGTCAATAAAAGGCCCTGTTTTCACCCATGCCTTTGTGTCCGTCTCTTCTTTCCGAATATGGGGGCAAAAGTGTTTTTGCCATATATCAAAGGAATTACTGATCAGATGGGAAAGCTTATGAAAAAGCATAACCTTCAAGCAGTATTCAGACCCACCCGAAAAATACAACAGATGCTACGATCAGCAAAAGACAGTAGAGACCCCCTCACCTCTGCAGGAATATACCATATACCCTGCAGCTGTGGACAAGTTTACATCGGGACCACAAAGCGTAGCATCCAGACAAGAATAAAAGAACATGAAAGACACTGCAGACTTGGACAACCTGAAAAATCAGCAGTGGCTGAACATAGTCTAATGCAAACAGGGCACAGTATCTTATTCCAGGACACCAAAATACTGGACAACACTTCCAACTACTTTGTCAGACTGCACAGGGAAGCCATTGAAATTCACAAGCATAAGCAAAACTTCAACAGGAAAGAAGAAACCTTAAGAATGAACAGAGCATGGTTTCCAGTTCTGAAAAACACCAGGCTAACAAAACATTCTATCCCCGACAATAGCCCTGCAGAGAAGATTAGCACATCAAGTACCAATCCATATGCAAAAGAACCTCCTCAGGATACAGTGAAGCCTCCCGCCATTAGCATTCCACACCCTGGGAAACTCTTACAGGATGACTCAGCTCAACCCCACCCCTCCTGAGTAGATACAAATGACCTACATCTTTTCCACACTGTGACACTGAGAGATCTCTGTCTTTTGGTGCTACACCTCTGAAGATGCCAGCCACAGCTGCTGGCGAAACGTCAGGAACTACAATGCCAAGACCACGGCAATACAGCCCGGAAAACCCACAACAACCATCAGATGGAAACCATTATCAAATGCTTTGTAAAATTAGCATAGGCCATATAAGACCGTCCACTGTTCCCTTGGCTTTAAAATGCTCTGAAACATCCATAATTCCTTTGGTCTTTTTAAAGCCATTTTCACTATTACATATAAAATTTTCAAGAAGTGTTGAAGTCAAGAAAAATCCTAGTCTGATTCTTTTCATCTTTAGCTATCAAGAAGCTTTCTCTGTGATTATTACAGATAAAATGATGGATGGATGGACAGACAGATGGATAGATGGATAGACATATATGGGCACTTCACAAATCTTTTGCTGAAAAAGTTCAGTAAAATGTTGAAGAAAATATTTACCACCAACCTTCTCTACTTCATCTTGGAATGGAATCGACACCTTGTGCCTTTTAATGGATAATGGCTTAATGGCTCATTCTGTTTCTTTCTTCTGTAGAAGGTTACTGTGTTAGAAGCTAATATACTGAGATAATTTCTCTAAAATTTCATTGCAAATGTGCAAATTATCATTTAATACATTTCAAAATGATCAATCCAGTATTAAAAAATTGATTTTATATGTCAAAAGAACATTTATAACAATGTTAGTAACATTAAGGCTGTAATCCAATGCAATCTTGCAAAAAATGCCAAAAAAAGATATATAGTTTCAAGACTATTGAAGTCAGTGGTCTTAGAATTGCGTAACTCTGCTTAGCATTACACTGGAAATCCCAATGAATTAAAGGCACATAGTTTTGAACTATCAGCTATAGAATCAACCCGCACGGCTGTAGTTCTATATGTCAGGGTCCCCAACTTTTTTGAGCCAGTGGGTACCTTTGGAATTCTGATACAGGGTGGTGGGGGCAACCATGAAACAGCTGCTTCAGGAGGTGGAGCCAACCACACAGAAGAAGCCCAAGTAGACGGGAGAGGCAGGGTAATTTAAAAACTACACTTGGAAAGAGAAGTGGGTGAGAATAAAACCAACACAATGATGATAGCTGCTGATGAAACAATGCAGTTTTAATCTGCACAGCCAATCAGATCTCTAATGACCAATGAGAAACCCTGATGGGCAGGGTGGGCACCAGAAAATGTGTCTATGGGCACCACATTGGAGACCCCTGCTATATATTACTTTGAAAGGGAACACACTCAAATTACTAAGAAATTACTGCAGAGGAGTTAGCCGTGTTAGTCTGTGGTAGCAAAATCAAAAAGAGTCCAGTAGCACCTTTAAGACTAACCAATTTTATTGTAGCATAAGCTTTCGAGAATCAAGTTCTCTTCGTCAGATGCCTGATACAGAGACTGGTCAAATACAGAAGAGGAGGAGAAAGAAGAGGCAATTAGGGGGAGGAAGGGGGAGGGTGCAATCAAAACATTCCTTTGCTAGTATATGTAAACATCTCCTTTTAGTGTGTGCAGAGAACTTGATTCTCGAAAGCTTATGCTACAATAAAATTGGTTAGTCTTAAAAGAAATTACTGCTATTTGTATCCAGACAAACATTCTTTTTGGGCCCCCTTAGCTCAATCATCAGATAAAAACAAATGACAATTTACCCAGCTGTATGGCCTTCCTATGTGACCAGGGTACAAGGAATTTTGTGGGCCCTTTTGCAGTTATTCTGTATAATGATTAGAGATGGGCACGAACAGCAATACGAATTTTAAAAAGCTACGAACAGCCCAATCTGCTGATCGGGAACAAGCTGTTCGTGAGGCCTCATTCTAAACAAACAGGTGGTCATTGCAAGCCTCGTTCGTTGCTGTGCATTCCTGTTCATTGCTGTTCGTCAAGCCAGACAGTCTGGCACCTACAATCAATTCCCTTGGCAACTTAGGCAGGGATTTTCTGAACTCTGTCTGAACTCCTACTGTTGCCCTGGAAACCCCAATCTAAGACCAATTTAGCTTGATAGGCAGGTCTTCCATTCAAGTGTAGAGCTCCAAATTTGTTACAAGAGAAAAAAGACCAGGGGGGAGGGGGCTCCTAGCTCTGGCTTTGGAGTGGGAGAGACAGCTGCTGTTGGCATTTTGATAGAGAGAGTGCATTGGAGCTTGTGTGTGGTGGGATAGGGATCTACCCTTTCAAGTTCCAGGGCTGCTGCCAGGCTCTGAGGCCAAGCTATTATTTATTATTGGTACCTTTCCTGCTGCTTGCTCAGGTAAGGTTTCTGGGAGTGGTGCGGTAGGGATCTACCCCTTCAAGTTCCAGGGCTGCTGCCAGGCTCTGAGGCCAAGCTATTATTTATTATTGGTACCTTTCCTGCTGCTTGCTCAGGTAAGGTTTCTGGTAGTGGTGCAGTAGGGATCTTGACTTGGATGATGGCTGGAAGAGAGTCTGCTGGCCCCACAAACAGCCAACCACGAACATGTTTGTGAACAGGGCCATGTTCGTGGTTGTTTGTGAGTCCCTGTTCGTGGATGGCAATGAACAACGAACATCATGTTCGGGTTTTTTTTTTTTTGTTCGTGCCCATCTCTAATAATGATCCTTAGGATTGCACTATTTGTCTATAAATTCCTATTCCTCATTGAATTAACCCATCTCTTGGAAGCTGAAACCTTAACCATGTAGACAGGTTTAATATGTAATATTTTTCATCAGAGTGGTTTATTCATCATTTAATAACATACCTAAGATTGTTATTTCAGGAGAGCTGGTTTTTACCATGCATAGGTCTCCACTTTTGTTTTGTTTTTAAACTGGTCCTGATTCTAAATAACAAAAAAAAATTGCTACATACCAAAAATATATTTTCTCACTATTACTTGTCTTGAAGGGTGGTATATAAATCAAACCTCCCCCTCCCCGCAAAAAACATACGTTGGATCATGTAACAAAAAGAGATTGCTACTCCTTGAATTAGTCAAAGCAACACAAGTGGTTCAAAACTATATTATCAGGTTGAAATCCCTTATTTGGCACCCCAAAATAATTTTTGCTCATATTTGTTGCCTCAGATTAAATTATAACAATGTATAGCAAAATTCAGAATAAAAGGTATTTCAATAACAGTAATTGTGAAGGATAAGGCCAATTTTGCCAGCTTAAATAACAAAAGAAATGCAGGTTCTTAGTATTATTATGTAAATTTTGCTTTCATTAAACTATGTAGCAACTATTTAGTATGAGCCACAGATTCTTAAACACACACACATAGCCATACTAACATTAATGGAACTGTGGGAGTATTATAGTTTTCAGGATCAAGGCCAAAATACCTAAGTATTCTCCTAATGTACTTTAAAGCACCATTGTAAATGATTTGTATTCTCTTCAATATACTTTTTATAAGTACATTTGCTGCATAATACTTCTAAAAGTACAATACTACTAGTAAGGGCCATTAAGCCAATCAGGTTTTTCTTCTCTTAGTTGCATTATGAATGATTTCTCAATGTTGACTGATGTTTTTGCTAATGGACTTTGAATGGAATGTATTTTCTGTTTCATTAGAGTAGAGATGGATACTTAATACTCTAGTTCTTCACAGACTAATCAGAAGTTTCACTCTAATTTGATGCCAAATTTATGATCAAGTAACAAAGTAAGTGATCTTCTTTTAAAAAGTGGTGCCTGGAAAACTGTCAGAATCACAACTGATATCCAAGCAACAGAAATCAGTTCCACTGGAGAAAATTGCTGCCTTGGAAGGTGTATTTTAAACCATTATCCCCAGCTGAAATCCCTTCCATTCCCCAAAACCCACCTTCCTCAGGCTCCACCCTCACCCCACCCCCAAATCTCCAAGATTTTCCCAACAAGAACCTAACAAGTCTAGCTGCACCATTCAAAGCCCACTGATTTTGATGGATTTAGAAAAGTGTTGTGGCAATCAACCCCAAAGTTCTTCCTGTTCTCCAGAATTTTGTATAAGTCCTGGGGATTCTGCTCACAAGCAAGTCCAAAGACTGGTCAGCCAATTTAAGTTCTGGAACTTTGATGTATGGGAGGCGGTGAAGCACCCAGCTTAAAAAGGGAAGATTGATACATTTTCCTTTGGACAGGGATATTACAGCCTTGGATAAGCGCATAAACCAAGTTAGGTTTTTATTTGGGTCATTTATAGGATTATGGGATGAGGACAGGTTAGGATCCTTGATTTAAGGAATTGAACAAGCACCCTGTGAAGGGCCTGTCCAAAACCTAATTTTCTAGAACTGTTTCTGAGGCCAGAGTTTCTGAGAGTTTAAAAGAGTGGACTTGTACTTGAGTAGAAGCCTGTCAGGTGTGGTAAAGGAACCTTCAATGGTGACGAGCCCTGTCTGAAGGGAAAGCATTTTCTCCCCTGAGCATCTGTGAGCCTCGCTACAAGTGACATTTTACACGTGAAGGGCATTTGATCATTTTCGCAAGTCTTTCTGGGAACTGAAGTCCCTCTCCCCCACCCCTTTTCCTTCTGTTCCTTCCCCTCTCTGTTAGAATGGCTGCCTGAAGAGACAGAGAAAGCCTACGGCAACAGCAGCTTTTGCAAATCATCTTGCTCAGGGAGGAGGGGGAATGCTCTGGAGAAAGCTGAGAAAGTTGCAGCTGCCCACCGCCAAAGATCGTTGAGAGCAGGCTTGTGACCGGAGGAACGATTTGCAAAAGCTGCTGTTGCCGCAGGCTCTCTCTGACTTTTCAGCCAGCGATTCTAACAGTTCTAACAGAGAGGGGAAGGACACTAGGACTTCACCGACATGTCAGCTTTCTCCAGAGCATCCCCCACCCCACAGCAAGATGATTTGCAAAAGCTGCTGTTGCCATAGGCTTTCTCTGTCTCTTCAGGCAGCCATTCTAACAAAGAGGGAAAGGAACAGAAGGAAAAGTGGTGGGGGAGAGGGACTTCAGTTCCCAGAAAGACTTGCAAAAATGATCAAGTGCCCTTCATGTGTAAAATGTCACTTGAAGCGAGGCTCTGTGTTGTCAACTTAGGCTCAGGTTCAACAAATTGACTCCCAATGAGAAGAAAGTATAATCTCTGGGTGTGGAATGTGAGCCAGTTGTACATTTGTTCTTACTATTTATTCCACACAAAAACATTAACTTATTTTTTCGTAAAATAATCTCTGGTTATTCTGTTCCATCTGTGGCTATCTGTCAAGTCAATATAACTGTGGGAAAGAGGTTTCTAATCACCTCACTATCAAGTGCCACATTATTACGGGGTCAAACCACACGAGATAAAATGCACTTGACTTACACTCGCATTACACTCAAATACACTCGAATTACAAAATACACTTGAATTACTTGTGTAATTCTAGTGTGTTTTGTCTCGTGTGGTGCAACCCACGGCCACAAATAAAAGCCATTTAGGGAATACAAAGTGACATATACCATCCATTTAATTAAATCTTGTGTGTGTGTGTTTGTGTGTATGTGTATTGTGGTGCATATGGTTTAAACGGAAGGAAAGAAGACACTACCGTGTGGGGTAGTAGGACAGGATTTAGTCCATAGAGTCCTTTACCTCAGAGGTCTCCCCCTCAACTCTCCTTCCTTATCCTTCCTCTAACATATCAGGGATATACCACAAATAAGATCAGTGGCAGCCCAAGCTGTACAGTCACAATGCACACTGGTGATAGCCAGGCTCTAACCATCACAATGTAATTCTTAGAACTGCACTGTAAACCATCAGCCTTCTTTGTTTGATGCTTCTTCCTTGGTATGCTATAAAAAGCACTACTCAACTAAGATAACAAGCATTCTTTGTTCAATAGTTGGGCTCAGATGTTAAACTGAAATAGAGCTACCATTTAGGCCATTTTCAAACAGAATTAATATGTTGTGCTCACAGAGATGCCTTTTACCACACATCAACATCTCATGTGCAGTAAAATGTTCCTTAAGATTTGGCAGGATAATATAGATGAACAGCAGTGCAATCCTACGAGTTTAGACTAGAGTAACTTCACAGGATTGCAAATCAAAGAAGTTTCTCCATTTATATCATCTGTGTTGAACTGACTTTACCTATTCACCTTCTTCCTTTCTATCAATTACATTTTAACATACCCTTCTTCCAAGGACCTCAATGTAACACAGAATTCTTCTCACTAGGACATGAATAAATTTAATGACTACCCTAGTTTGACAAAAATGTATTTCTTTTCTGATTTTCACTTATTCAGGATGAAAATATTGGTATCAGTTCTCCAAACACATTATCAACATTTGATAGAAAACTTGCTATTGAAATTGCTTCCTGTTGTACAGGGTTGGGGCATTGAAAGCAATCTTTTTCTGATGCTGATGCTGTTGTTTGACCATTCCTTAGATATTTGATGATTCAGAATAATGTTTTCTCAGAGTTTCAAGAGAAATAAAGAATTTTGAGAATGCCAAGAGTTGTCTCGCTTGTATATTCATAGTTAATGCTACAAATGTGTCTCTGTAGGACTCCAGAGCTTCCTTTTCCACTGAGAAGCAAAGCTAGAGTTCCATATTTGTCCTCCAAAAAAGCCATTCCCTTACAGCCTTATATACTTTTAAAGTAGGAATTGGTATTCTTGGATCAACGTAACTGCTTTGGATGATGAATAATTAGAAATAAGCAGTAGCAGAGAAAGGAGCAAATCACATGTCATTTGTAAGGGTTAAATAAAAGCTACTGCTGCTGCGTTTCACATGAAAAGCAAGAGACCTTTCCACTCTATGTGTTATGTGCTGTCAAGTCTCCTCCGATGACCCTATGGTGACCCTATGAATGAAAGACCTCCAAAACATCCTATTGCTGTGAAGTGGGTGGGGCTGAGAGAGCTCCAGAGAACTGTGACTAGCCCAAAGTCACCCAGCTGGCTTCAAGAGGAGGAGTGGGGAATCAAACTTGGTTCTCCAGATTAGAGTTCCTGCTCTTAACGACTACACCAAACTGGCTCCCAGATATTAGATTTCTGCTGGTTTTAAACCTTTGAAAATTTGCATTTATAGACCCTATTATATTGTATATTGAAATTTCCTAAAAACAGACTGTAGTAACTTACATTGTGTAATCTGCCTTGAGTATCGATGAGAAAGGCAGACTATAAATCATGTTAAAAATGCAAATAATGCAAGTAAGTAAGTTTCTTTCATATTTGAGAAATTCATATTCTTCCTACTGTTTCCTTTCAAATTGTCTCCAGTTATAGGACTTCCATTTCCAAATATTTGAGTTTGTTTTTACAACATGCATACAATAGAAGGCAGTAAGAAAAGAAGAGGACCTAAAATGAGATGGCTTGACTCAAAGAAGCCATGCCATCTAGTTTGCAAGATTTGAGCAAGTCTCTGCCCCACTTTTTAATTCTCGGTATAATCTACTATGAGGTAGGTTAGGCTGAGAGAGAGAGAGCTGTCCAAGGTCACACATGAGCTTCATGTGCGAGTTGGCATTTGAACTCAGGTTACAAAAGTCTTAACCTGACACTCTAATCATTATGTCACACAAATTCCCTTTGTTTCTATTCGTTCTCTGCCTTAATTCCTGGCAAAGAGAAAAATTACATTTGCATTAATTTAATTATCTGTAATTAAGTAGCAAGCAATCTAACATCAGCAATGCCCCTGGGCAAGGTAGCCATAGAATTTGTTGACAGATGATCTGGTGGAGGGCAAGGAGAAAAGGGCTTGCTAACTCTCTTCATGCTTTAAATTGCACCCAGTACTCATTCACATCAGCTATGCCATGCATTGTGGATGAAAAGGCCATACTTTAATATAATATGATGTCTGTCAGAGAGAAAGGGGACAAGAGAATGGTGGCTACATTGACGTGATTTATTATGCTCAAAAATACTGGATTTGTACAAGGCTGAACTGAACCAGGAACAACAGCTGATCTGTTTAAATGATCCATTGTTTACTGTAATTTGCTAAAAGCTAGCAGAAAAACCAGAGGCTTGAAAGGAGTACTCCCCCAGATGACAGATTTTTTCAATAGATTTGTTTCAAAGAGAATTTGCCTGATTAGATTTCCCTTTTAAAATGACCTTCATGAGAAATGACTTTGTATGTCTCTGAGTATCAGGACAGTGAAGAGCTTCTTTAATCCATGTTTCCATTGTGAGGTTTCATGGATATTTGCCACACGGAGTGACATGGTTGTTGTTGATAGGGCCCTCTGTGTTGACAGAACTGTTCATCATTTGTGTTGCATTTGGGCTGCTCAATTTTTGGTCAATTGAATTTGCCTTCTCCAATTTTTGTCACCTTTGCTTTTAATTAGTGTTTGGATTACAAGACCTTTGATGTCTGCCTACACATCAAATGACTGCTTTTAAGGGAAATTAAAACAACAGTTGAGATAACAGCCTGCTGGTAAATTATACCACTGCTTGTAATCTACATTTTCAAGCTCTGCAAATGTGAAAAGGTCAAAAATAGAGGACAGAAATCATCACTAATTGTATTCCTAACTCCCTTCTCTGCTTCAGAATGTGATCAACAGCATCCTTTATGTCCCACTAAACACACATAGGTGATGTTCTAATCCTGTATTTTTATAAATAGTGACTAGCTTTTATGAGCTATTGAACTGCATAAATGCAAAAAGAACAATAGAGTATACCTTTATTAGGTCCAACAAGAGCTCAAACAGTGAAATTCTGATCAGAGTTACTCCAGTCTAAGCTCATTGAAGTCAATGGGTTTAGACTGGAGTAACTCTGTTTAGGATTGCACTGAAAGTTGTGAGTGAAATTTTTGAGTTCTCCAAAACTCTTCTTTATTTGTATCCTCAGTAATAGTAGGTGGTCATGGTGGTGGTAGTGATGATTATGATGACGATGATGACGGCAACAACAATGACGACCGACGGAGCAGACAATGATGTTACAGCACATGATGGAAAGCCCAAGTGTTGTATCATATGACTGTTTTGCTGGAGGAAAGGGATATGTCTCTACTCTTCCCCAGTAGACTCCTGAGAGTTCTGAAAAACCATTGTCAGAGGTCAGGGGACTCTTGCAGACAAAAAGCAATGCAGATCAGGAGCTGCAGGGAGGAGAAGGATCAAGCAAGATCACCTTTCCTCTCTATTTCACTAGTGCAACATCCCTAGGATACAGCCAATAGTTTTCAGATTGTTACAGCCTTTAAAATGTAGCAGAACTGGAGATTAGTTTTAGGTGATGCAGTCTGCAGACTTGACCATCCTTTATGCCCAACAATACCCACTTTTTCATTTTATCTCACCCATCATTCATCCCAAACAGTATGCACTAATAAGGAATGTACTAGAAGTATATAAGCAGGCATAAGGTAGAGAAAATGGACCAGGAGAACTTTTCTTTCTGTCTTATAATTCTAGAACTTGTGGGCATCCGATGTAGTTGATGAATAATAGATTCAGGATGAAGAAAAGGGAGTATTTTATCACTCAACAAATAATTAAATTGTTTAATTCACTATTAGTGGATATAGTGATGACCACTGTATCACAACCCATCCTCACACTGACTGAATGCCTGAAGCCAGAGAGAGCAGGCATGAATCACCACATGATCTGCAGCTCATAAGCATGTTGTCTACACACATACCTTCCCTCCCCATGATCAGCAACATTTGGAAAGCAGCATCAAAAGACAGGGAGGCTCAGTCAATGTGTAAACAGATCATGAGCACAGGGTTATGGATGGCTTTAAAAGTGATATAAACATGCTCATGAAGGATACATTCATCAATAAGTACTAACAAAGATGACTAAAGAGAACTTCCAAATTCAAGGACAATAGATCTCTGAATACCAGGGCTAGTAGGCAATGCCAGGAGAAGGTCTTATCTTCTATGTCCTGCTAGTTGGTCCTCTCACTAGGGATGCTATAACAAGAGGCCTCTTGGCAATTCCCTTTGCTGTCTGTCAGTGCCTTGAGTACCAGTGGGAGAAATTGGGAAGTGGGCTGGTGCACCAGCTTTGCTCCAGCATGCTGGCACTTCCAGTTTAAACAAGCAACACTCTATCACTCTATAAAGATTGTGTCTAGTGACCAGGCTGGACTTGGGAACCCTCCCAGAGCCACACCCAGAACCCATCCAGCCTTATCACCCTTGGCACTCACCTGACAAGGAGGAAACAAGCAGCAGCAAGGAGAAGACAGGCAGCAAAGCCACCAATGGAGAACTGGAATGCCAAAGAGGGCCCAGGTGTTGACAAGTCCTCATCAGCAGGAGGCAGGCTAGATGGCCTAGGTGCTGACAAGCTCTCGTTGGCAGGAAGTAGGCTAGATGGCAGCTCCTGGGTCCTAGCCACTGCCCGCTTCCCAGCCGGGCCCTTAGAGCAGCCCAGCCTAGCTGGAGGAAGAGGGCACAGTGGGCAGAGACAGCCAGTCTGTGCCACCACAGGCAGCAGATCATGGGCAGTTTCAGTGGCACAGGGCCACACCCCAACCCAGTGGCAGGCACTGGAAGAACTACAGCCAGCAACCCAGCAAACAGGCTACATAGAATAGAAATGGGCCAGGAGAGGCTGGGGACAAAACAGGCACAGCAGTGGCTACCTAAGGCAGCCAGGGCAGCAGCTAAGCTGTTGGGGGTGGGGCTAGGAGGTGGTGCCTGGGAATGGTGAGGGGATAAAAGGGAGGTCCACCTACAAGTGGGGGAGGGAGGAGGTTGAGAGTATCGGAGCAGGGGGGGGGGGGGTTGTTCCTGGAGGTGAGGTCAGTCTACTCAGGGTTATAGAGGGGCCCCTGGGAAGTACCCAGGGCCCAATCACCCTGCTTCTGAGACCTTCAGGAGACAATATCCCTACAGCTAAGAGGGGCTAGGGGGCCAACAGTGGTGGAGTAGACCCAAAGGCCAAGAAGCAGAAGTCAGACAGGTGGTGAGTGAGCGCTACCACAGCAGAAAGAGACATGTGAGGGGTGGAACATGCCTGAGCCTGACAGATTCTGTGGTAAAACTTATATTTTATATAGCAGCAGACTAGGTAACCAAGAGATAGAGTTGCCTGGCAATTAGTGGGAGACTTACCTCCAGCAATGCCAGCAATGCACTGATGTTACTTCTTATGGGCTCAGTCAGAAGTAAGAGGAGCGTGTCTTCAGGGATGCTCTGGTACTCTGCAATAACTCTGTGGTTTAACATTAGTGACATCAGTGCATCACTGGCAATGACAGCACATTGACAGTGATGATTCCTTGGAAAGTAAGTCTCCCACCAATTGCCAGGCAGCCCTACTTCTTGGTTATCTAGTTTGCTACTGCATAAAACAGGATGCTGGTCTGGATAACCACTTGCCTATTCTAGACTTTTTATTCACAGGCTACTTGCCCCCTGTTTGGCCCTATACTGTGTTATATCTTTTTTCTGATTTATGCACAGCATTCAATAGCTTCAATGGTGATCTATGCTGAGGTTTGCCTATGTTGAATGGATCCTGGTTTCTCCTGACTTTTCCCTCAATGTGAAAACATGCCAGGTCTGACTCCACCCACCCTAGATCTGCCCCCTTCATGTTGATTGGTTTGTTCATCTCCTACCCCCCCCCCCCTTCCTCTCCTTCACCTCACACTCCTGCTCCTTGGGGCACTTAGTCCATCCTCCGTGAACTGCAGTTCTCTTGCCTGGTTTTGGACATCCTGAGGACTGTCTCTCTAATCAGCGCTAGGATTGCCAAACTCCAGGTGGGGCCTGGAGATCTCCCAGAATTATAACTCCAAAGGACAGAGATCTCCAGACTACAGAGATCAGTTCTTCTGTGGAAAATGGCTGCTTTGGAAAGTGGACTCTATAGAATTATTATATCCTGGGGTGGTTCCTCACCTCCCCAAACCTTGTCCTCTTCAGATCCTCCCCCCTCAATTGCACATGTTGTCATGTTTGACTGTACCCATTCATTCATGCCAATGATTTTGCTGTCAAGTGTATGCTTTATTCTGTCAGGGGTAACTCCATTTTGTATGCCTGGGAGTATTCTTGTTGCTAACATTCCAAAAAGTTCTCACCCGTTCCCAGGTGGCCAGGTGTTTACCAGTTTGAAGCTTTTTCCTGCTTGTGATATGTCTGTTCTCTATGTAGCTTGATAACCCAAATATGCATACTGTTCTCACACAGATCAAAACAACCCTAAGTTTTTGGGAAATTGGGAGGGGGGATGGAACAGAGGGTAGAAGAGGGATGTAATTTTTGTATGTAGTCATTCTGCTCAACTTTCTACTAGAACTGCTTAGGGGCTTACCTTGCTCTTGAGTAGACCTTTGGAGCTGATTATGGAAAAACTGATTTCTGAATAAAAGTCATTTAATCAAGAACCAGTGTCTTGTTACAATAACCAGGGATCTGTCTGCTGTAACCTATCATCCAGTCTAACACATGTAATCTAAAGATTTCTGGATGACTTGAAACCCAAGTCACCTCTGATACACAGTGTAGGATTACTCTGCTTACAATCACAGCAATTAGAATCACCCAGAGCAAAAACATTCAAAATGGATTATCAAGGCTCTATATCTGTGCCCTGATGAAATCCCACAAGAATTCACAACAGATTCTAGCTTTAGTGGCTAGGAAGATACTGCATTAATCTCTCAGAACAAAACGGTTTTAGCCAGAACTCGTGCATGCTATATTTCTGGAAGGAGACAGAAGAGGAGAGATCCTCAGGCAGTGTGTTAGGAATTGGTTGCTTTAACCACTTAACAATTGTGCAAAACAAATGATCTGCAATGAAGTAAGCATTTTCAGATGATTTTTTGAAATCTTTTTCAAAGTGGGAGGAGGGACTGTGCAGACAATTAACAACGGAGAGAAATCCAACACAGAGGTGGAGGTGCATAATGCATCAAACAAAAACAGGCCAAATTAATGAGCTTTAAAAATCAGGACCAAGGTGAGAGTGTGAAAAGGGCCCCAGAAGGGCATTTATGAGCTATTGTACTCATTTTAGCTTGTGTTGAATTAATGGGTGATCCAAAAGTAATCTCCAACTTTGCTAATGGAAGGACTACCATGTTTTTCTTTTCTTCTGCCTTTTAAAGGACTCATGCATTGTATAAGTTTGGTCCTAATAAGTAATTCCTGCAGTGTTTAACTAGAAATGGGTACGAACCTAAATACGAACCAAAAAAATGCACGAAACAGGCCAGCTCGTGGTTCACGAACCAGTGGTTCGTGGAAGCTTGTTTCCATGAACTTCCACGAACTGGTCTACTGGTTTGTTTGGTTCATATTAAAGGAGCAGTTTAAAAGGCCATTTCCCCAGGAAAATGGCCATTTAAACTTTTCCTGCTCCTTGCAAGCAGCAGGACCCTTTAAATGGCCCAAAGTCCAGCTGCTTTAGATTTCTTTTTCTATGAACAAAAATAGCAATCTGCAATTTCTGAAATGAGAGGATCATAGGACACGAAGAAAAAACATGACCAGTCCAGGGGGGCTTGTTTATTCCTGGCCAAATTAATCTGAGACACAGTTTGAAAACTTTCTCTCCAGCATGGAACTTACCTATACCTACCCTATTTTTTATTTTCTTGATAAGACACAGATTTTATCAACTCAATCTTGGTTCTAGTTCAAACTCAATTAGATTAGGTGATTGCATCTTTTTGTGGGCCAGCAACACCACTTACCAGAGCAACCATGGTTGACAGATGTGGGCTTATCTCACTTGTTCAAGTCATCTATGGCAATGGGCTCATGAGGCACTTTGTGCACTGCACCTGATCACTTGCACATTGTGCTCTGAGTTGCATAAACCAGTCTGGAGACTGGAGGTGCTGATGTGTAGAGAGCTCTGCTTAGGAACACAGAGTAAATCTTTCCTCGCCCGTATCCATGATTTCCTCACTACATGTGCAAAGACCTGACTCCCATCTTGCTGCTGTTGCTGCTACAATGCAGATATTTCCTCTGCAAACTTAGAGATGGAGGGAAGCTGTACTGCTGAGGTAAAGCACATTTATAGGACTGGGCATTCTTACTCATAATATTCTCCTGCTATTAGACTTGTGTATGCATTAATGCAGCAGTATTATCATATAGGTGGACTAAATCTTACCATTTATTTTGTACAGACAGCTGCTAGGTTTCTCCCCTAGAACATGTAACGAACAGGCAAAGCAACATGGCTATATATTTTTTAAAAAAAATAGATTTTATTAAAACTTGAGTACAGAAAATAAAGATTACAACGTGACAATTAAAGAAAACTCTGGAATAAAACAGTACATTAAATTGCAATAAATTATACCAATTTCTTAGTAAATACCTTAAAGAGAGTAAGCTATGTGTTACACAACATAAGAATCAACAGTGGAACATGGCTATCTTGATGGAATTTTTAATAAAACTGGCAGTGTGCTATTTTCTATTTCAGCCCACCTTCTGATTGTAGAAGAGTTTGTAAAGTGGCCCATTGAGTCCACTGCTCTGTATCCAACCAAGAATTAGATGTTCTTCTATTCTGCCTGAAAATAATATTCTGTTTAATTCAAAAGCCTGCATACTTTTACACTAGCATATATATAAATCTGATTAAAGCTATCACAGCTCTTTGTCTTTCTCCATCCTCTTTCAAAGACCTTAAAGAGAACTCAGTTATGAAAGGCCATAGGGAAGCTTCCCCAGTTAGACTTGGGGCAACTTTTCCAAATAGGGGACCAGATTCCATATAGCTGCCTGCCAGGCAGAACCTCTGAAATTGCTCATCACTCCTGTAAGTTTGCTCCACATTCGTTTCCCATAATGGGCTAGTTTTCACAGTCCTTCCCTTTCAGGTTATGTATAGGCATGAACATGAGGGAGCTTCTGGCTTGCAATTATTAGAATACTAGAAGCTCCCCCTCCCCCCGCCACCCATTAGGTATACAGAAATCAAAAATAATTTGTCTTGCCTCTTCTAAAGCCAAGGCTGGTTTTACATTTGTAAGAGTGAAGGTCTATAAATCTGAAAACACAAGAATGTGCTTCTTTTGGTGCTTGAATTGAATTTAATAAGTCCCAGGATAGAGTCTCCTTTTAAATGATTTATTGTTCATCCCTGACAGCACTTTTTATGAAAAATTTACCCTGTGTCCAAGAATCTCTTGATATGGAGAACTTGTTTTTAATAGCATACAAACTCAGCAGGCGTTCTGTATTCCTACAGGTCTTTTTAAGCTACAGGAGTTTAGTTATATGGAGATAAACTTTATTTTGCATCTGGAGTCCGTACATAATGAGAAAATACAGGGCAAAAATTTGATTCCCTTGTGAGCAATCCAGCTCTCCAAATAAACAAGGACTTTCAGTAATCCACATATAAAGTGGGTCGGCATATAAGAGCATAAATATCATTGCATATTATAGACAAGAACGGGACATCCTTACATGTATAGGGCTTCCCATCACACCCTTATTTTTATGTATGGCTTAAATATATGCAGCCTACTTTGACAATGAAAAATACCCCGTCATTCTGATGATCATTTCACTAAGTATGTAATATGATAATATTAGAATGATGCCGTAAGCTAGACGTGTATTTTCTTGCTTTGGTATACAAACATCCTCTTCTTAACAAAATTTGACAGATCTGCTATTAAAGAAAATACCCTGAAGATTTAAACAAAACATTAGAATCATTAGAAAACATTAGAAACAGTCTGAAATGCTGCACAGCATGTAGGAATATGAGTAAACCTTTTTTGACACATTTCTATATATTTATTTTATTTATTTAAAGTATTTTAATGCCACCTTTCCACCTAAATTAGGACAACTAATAGGGAAAATAATCAAAAATATCAAAACCAATATCTATACACACAATTAAAAACAACAGTGGCTTAGTGAAAGGAAGTTTCTCTGCTACCACTATAACCTTAAAAATGCCCCTCTCTCAGGGTCAAACTAGATGTGCAGGTTTTTAAAGAGTTGGGTCCAGATTCCCTAGACCCAACTTAGCTTTACAGAAGCCACACAACAGCTGTAAGGGAATGGCTGTTTAAAAATAAAGGACAGCTCAAGAGGCCTCAGAACACCACTGCAGAGGGAGGAAATGCTCCTGCCTCCCCCTTCAAGCCATTTTCTAAAATAGTGACCGGGGGGAGGTCTCTGTTTTTGCTGCGCTATGTGAAGTATTCTGTGCACAAATCTCAGGAAACAGCTTGAGGAGAGAGGTAAGAGCTCTTCCTTCCCCTGCTGTGGCATTCTGAAGCTGTTTGGGCTCTCCTTTATTTTTTTAACAGCCATTCTCCAGAGCTGCTGCTGAATGACTGCAGGGAACCCAAGTTGGGTCTGGGGAAACCAGGCATGACTCTTTAAAAACCTACATGTTTGACAGACTCCATTAAAAGCCTGGTTCTTATTTAGAAAGAGAGAAGAGGATGACACAACTTTCATTGGCCTACCTGGCCACGTGTCACCTGACTTCTCCCCTTTGCCCCCCCCCCCAAATTTGGAATGAAGAGTTGGACATAAGGCTTGGGTGAAAACAGGGCCATTTATTGACCTACAATAACTTAAGAATGGCAAGGGTATAACTAGAGGTACAGGTTGAGCCAAGAGGTCAACTGGACCTCCTCCTCAACCTGTCTCTTCGAACACCCACTGCCCCAGGTGCAAGCCATCCAAGTGTATGGCTGTAACCCGGCCAGCTACTCAAGTGGTTCCCCCCTTAAAGCTCCTTAACCCCCAAACTGTAAGGCCGTGAGGGAAGGACTTGTACAGGGGGTCCCACAGGCAGTCTGCCCTCTCAGCTGGCAGCTGTAAAGCCCACCAGCTGATCCCAGGCAGACCCCCATTCCTCACCAATGGGGAAGTGCCATCAGGTGCTCACCGGTCCGCTCTTCCTACCCAAACTAACCTACCAAAAAACAGGGCAAAGACTGATGGTTGTTGTGGGTTTTCCGGGCTGTATTGCCGTGGTCTTGGCAAAGACTAACTGAACTAAAAACAACTATCTAATCAGCAGTACAAGGTAGGTGAAAAACACCCTTTCCCCTCGAGCCAATTTGGGAAGGAGCAAAAAAATTCCTACCTGGCCCTGTAAAATAGTGACCAGCTAGTCCTGTACTGCAGAGGGTGAGGTGGGCGGGTTGAGCTTTCCTAACAGCTGCTGCAGGGAGAGAGGCGGAGCTGGCCTTTATAGGCCCTGGTCCCACCCTCACAACATCCCTGGATGCCCGGGAAAGAGCCGTTCCTCCCTCCCTCCGTGCGGGGAGGCAAATGGCAGCACCCGGATGACCACGTGTTGCGTGTCCCGGGAGTGCCGTTTTGTTATTTTATTAGTGGCCAGCCACTCTGGATGACTGAGAAGGAAAGCTATCAGCTGGGTTGCTCTTACCATTTGTATTTGCTATCCACTTTTGAAAAAAAAGAAATAGCATGAATGAATAAGTGGGTGAACAAACAACACCCCTTGCATCTCTATTCCCATTTTCTCTCCATTGCTTTGTCATGCCTTACGCCAGAGGAGTCTTTTAGAGATGCCACAAAATGATGACAAGAAAATATAAATCAAATTATTAAACCTTATAACTTGATGGTGTTCTATTAAGCACAACAGGGCATGCAATAGCCATGGGGTTGAATCTCATGGTTGAATCTGTACATTTAATTTAGCTGCTTGCAAGTGTGTACTTCAAGATTCAATTTTCTGCTGTGTAGCACTGAAGGTCTGTCTGGGATATCAGAAATGTGTTTCTAATTGCTTTCTCCATGCGAAAAAGTCATAGATTACTAACAGCAGACCTGTAATCACCAATCGAAGTGCAACCAGTCTTCCAAGTGCAATATTTATGCATACTTATACCTGCTTAAAAATATAGAGAGATCATCTAAAATTAAACAATGTAACCATGATATGTATGAGTGGCATTAGATCTAAACAGAATGCAGTTAATCACAAGAAGTATATGCAAATAAGAAACTGACAAATCAAAGGAGGGCTTTAAATGATTGAACAAGAATTTTTTTTTACTTGCATCTTCATCAGTGACAGTAATTTGAAGCCTCTTTCTGTTTTGGCAACTGTCTGTCTGTCTATCCATCTGTTGTATTTGGTTGACAAGCCAAACCAGGAAGCTGTCAAAATACCAAATGCTTCCCAAGAGTCGTCGGCCTTTTTCCCAGATGATACTTAGGATAAAAAGTTTAAACATGTTTATTTGGTGCAGGGGAAAATTGACTATGATTGAATTTCTCTTGCAGACCTGGGGAATTTTTGTTTATTGCTGTCTGCCCATTCTTCCACATCAACAGCAGAAGCTTAATAAGAAAATATTATTGCTTTCTTGTCTGAGGAGCTTCAAAGGTTTCTCTGTGTATTAGGGTTTTTTGATAGCACTGTGGGGGGTGTATAGAATCCAATTACTTTATTAGTTTAATTGTTGCTTTTCAAACCCTGAGAGAGCAACTAGGAGCACTAATCAATTTGCAGATAAAGTCTAGCTACATTTTTACATAGTGCCAGCTATTGGGAAAGCTTATTTATAATTCTAAAGAGTGCATTCATCAAGCTACATACGAGCAATATCCTTTTTTCCCTCTCATGCTGAGGGCTATAGAAAGTATTGGAATTCAGCAAGAAGAACAACAGAAACATCTCTCTTTTTTTCCATTTCACTTCTGCTCCTATGGTGAGAAGCCAACTCAGTCAATTTACTGGTTTAAAATGAAGTAAACGAAAATTAGTTACTCTTAATCCCTGCGGCGAAGAGGTTAGGGAGTATGCAATCAGACAGTCTCTTACCACCACAGCTCCAGCCAAATGGTAATATAGGTATTATTCAGAATCCCAGAACAAGCCAGCATATAGGAATCAGCAGAGTTTGCGTGGGTTAAAAACTTGTAAGAGTGTGCCCTAGGCTTTGAGACTATTGGAGCATTCCAATTTTCAGAGGTTTATGAGCTTCCCATGGTGGCACAACAAGCTGATGACAATAATACAGGTCTTGAATGCAGACAGAATTCCTTTTCCCAATGCCCTCTCACTTGTTCCAATACAAGACTTATTATGCTAGGCTGGGTTTTTATTAATTACCTGGATATTAATCCGGATTTTAATTAGCATCTGGATTTTAATTAATATCCTTTAATGTTTTGGTTTTATCATTTTTATCTTATCAGCTGCCTCAGACATATTTCTGGAGAGGCAGGATAAAATAATTAAAAATAAATGAAAGTATTTACATTCCCACCCCCCAACACCAGTGTTTGAGCATCTGTTCCTGTTTTGGCTTGATCCCAGGGTAACGGACCTTTCTAGCCCAGTGCTTCCAATTGTATAAATGTATGAAATCTCACTGTAATGTTTATTGGGAATTTCAGTACCTCTTCTTCATTTCAGTTTGACCATAGATCAAGAACCCACAAGTACTGCAACTAGCATAATTCTATGCCAGTCAGTCATACTAGACTTCTGTCATACTTTCTCCCCGTTTGGGTCAATGAAATATGGGTTAATGAAATGTAAATTAAATGCCCCACCCAAATGAGGCACCCACCCTCCCGGCATTCACCTCCCTGCAGTGGCCCAGCCCAGTAGCCTGACAGCGGATGTGGAGCACAGAAGGAAAAGAGGACAGATAGTGGCAACAGGGCAACAGGACAGCAGGTGAGGTGGTGGTGGCAGCCCTGGAGGAAGTGAGTCCCAGCTGGACAGAGAGAGGAGCCACAGGCCAAAAGGAGACTGGAGCCATGGGAAGGTCATGGAGGAGGGGCAGAGCCCCAGGGAGAGGAGGACCAAGCCCCAGAGAGGGGGGGCTCATAGCATCTGAGAAGGCCATCCTGCCACACTCCTCCAGGAAGGGCCAGGGCATGGAATGGGAACAGAGGGGAAGGGGGAGGAGACAAGCCCCGGGAAACCAGTTGCAAGCCCTGGGTGGCCAGTCACAAACCCTGGGAGGCCAATCACAGGACAGGGTCAGGCAGCTCTGGCCATGGCTAGCACAGGTGGGAGGCATTGCACTTAGGGCAGGAGGGTGGGGCAACCAAGGGTGGAGGTAGTGAAGGCAGGAAGGTATAAAAAGGGGGCAGACTAGAGGCCAAGGGTGGCGGTGGAGAAAGGAGGGGGGAGAGAGAAAGCAGGGTGAAAGAGTGACTAAAGGAGAAGAGGCTGGTCTGGAGTCAAAGGGCAGCTTCTTGGAGAAACCAGGGTTCTAGGGACTGACCATCCTGACCTTGTCAACCCTGCATAGAGGACTGTACTTGAGGCTTGCAGGCAGCCCCTTGGTGGGAACACAAGACTCCAGAACAGAAAAAAGAACATACAGGGTTGTTGCTGCCAAAGGGGCCACCATGGCCGAGGGGCAAGCAGCAAGGGCAGGCAAGGAGAATCCTGACAACTTTCTAGAAGAACTTCAGGCTCCTGGGATGTACTAGTTCCTGGGAGTTTCAGGAAGGCAGTGGAACTTCCTGACCAATACCCTTCTTGAAATACCTTTGCCTGGGTGTTTGTTGTGCTTTTAGACTCCTGAATCAGCAGAAACAGCTAATGTGGAGTTAATAACTCCTGTTCAAAAAATTCCTGGAGACTTGAGAGCAGTGCTCGGGGAAGGCAAGTTCAGGGAAGGAAAGTAACTCAACAGGAATGCAATGCCATTTTAGGACTTTGGTTTCTCCAATACTTTATGGTATAACATATAGACTACCCTCCAAAGCTGTTATTTCCTCGATGGCTACTGATCTCTGTATCTGGCAATCAGTTACAATTCTGGGAGAATTTCAGGACCCTCCTAGAGGTTGCTAGCAGTATGTTACTGTCAGGCATAGGCCTGGAAGTTGTATCCATTCTGGAAAAGGGGACGCTATTTCCTTCACTTTTCTGGACACCAGTTTAGAAGAACTATCCCATTGCTAGTTTCTAGAGCTGGGGTGGACAATTCATGAAATAGTAGAACTGTGGCAAATGATCATGGAATGCAGCACTGTGAAATCTGTCATCCTTATAAATATTTTTAAAAATTTTTTGCCTCTTTGCCAGGTGCAGTGAACTTAATAGCTTGTTTGTTCTGGCACCTGCTTTCATTATGAAGGACCAGATTGAGACGCTATTATGCATCTTTGCAAAGAGCAATGCAAGAATTCCCATTCAAGTCTGCTAAAATTAAAATGGCAAGTACTCTGAAGAGTGCATCAAGAAATGGCAGGTCTGTGCTAGAAGTTATTTTTAAAATATTTCAAAATCAACATGTTCTTCTTGTCATAATGAGACTCCATTAGAAAAGGGCTGCAAACAAATGCTCTGCAGGGTTTGTTCTGTTCTGATTAAAGGATACTTCAGATGTTTCTCCTACATGTAAATCATATCCACATAGGAAATAAACACAACCCACATGATTATCTATTTGGAGGTTGCATGCTAGTTCCTGCACAGAAGTGCTTTCTAAGTAGAGATCAATAAATATATTTGTTAGTTGAGAGATTTAATCATATTGCCTGAATTTTAAGTGTGGCAATCATTTTGAAAGGATTGATTTGGCGGGGGGAATCAATTTCTGAAGATATCTTAGACAGACCTCCAATATTCTAGGGGGTGGGGGGAGGTGGCGTTGCTGATTGTGGAGACGGTTGTCTCCACAGTTGCCCAAAGCCAGGCTTTCCTGTTACTGCTCCACTCAAACTTTCCTGTTGGTTCCTCTCTTTTCAGACACCCTTCAATGTAACTTTTCCCCATCTCCCCAAAACCATTCCTTTGAAAGTCCCTTATGCTCTCCCCTTTAAAACACACTTATTGTTTTTACCCCTCCCGGCAAGACACGCTTACCCAGTCTCAAGGGTGATGGTGATGGGGTTATGGGGGGCAGGAAAGTTGGGGAGGGGGAATCTCATTCTCCTGTCTTTATTTCCCCTTTTGTCAAACATCCTTCTCTGTCCCCCATCTCCATCCTTTCCAGTTTCTTCCCCTCTTCCTAGGGTTCCCATCCCCCCACCTGGGGTTGGGGATCCCCTGATCCAACCCTTCCCCCCGTGCCCACTTACTTGGATGGTGGGGAGTGTGCTCCCTGGGGCGCCCCCTCTATAAGTGGTGCAGCTGCCACCCACTCTCATTGCTACCACCATGACCCTTTGTACCAATCGAGAGCAGGCTGTGGCTGTGCCGGCAACAGCAGCCCATGCTGGTAAGGAAAAGGGCCCCTTTGACCTCGTGTGATGACAACACTCCAAGAAGCAACATCAACATGCGAACCAGGAGTGCACACGTACTGTGCGTGCATGCAAAGAAAGAAGCCGGGGTAAGTGCCAGCTCCCAATCCCCCATCGGGAGAGCCCAGGGACTTGGGGATCTCCCAATGAGGAACTCCCAGTCCCTGGAAACCCTGTCTCCTCCTGTGATGTGCCACTTCTTACTTGGGTGGGTTTTTTAATCCAGCCAGGTCGTTTGAGTGCACTCAACTCTTCCTTTTTCCTCCCGAGCCCCTCAGAGCTCTTCCTGGCAATACCATTTTACAGATGATTTTTGCTGTTTAAGAAATTGCTGTGAAACACCAATCCAGATTGTGTGCACGCGTGTGCACACGTATGAGTGTGTGTTCCCACATGCACAAAACAGCTGGAAAGGGGTAAAAGCTGGAAGAGACTGAAAAGGACAGGAATGGGCATTAAACAAAGAGTGGTACCTCGAAAAACAGTGGGATGTGTCAAAGACACTGGAGAACAATATTTTAGAAATGAGAACATGGAAATAGCATGCTTTTATTAACCCTTTCCATTTCAAAATGCTCTTGGAACACCACAGAACAGGTCAGAATGGGCATTAAAGAAATGATACTACCATAAAAAAAGAGTGGGAAGCATTAAGGACACCCGAAAACAATATTTTAGAAATGAAAACATTGAACTTGCATGCTTTTGTTAACCTTTTCTGTGCCTAAATGCACCTGGAACACCATGGAACTGGCCAGAAGGGACACTAAAGAAATTCTAGTACCAAAAGAACCAGTGGAAAGCATTAAAGACCTTGCAGAACAATATTTTAGAAATGAAGTCATGGAAATATCAAGCTTTTGTTAACCCTTTCCCTGCCAAAATGCTACCAGAACAACGCAGAACAGTCACTAAATAAATGCTACTACTAGAAAAAACAGTGGAAGGCAGTAAAGAAACTGGAGAACAATATTTTATAAGTGAAAACATGGAACTTTCAACCTTTATTAACCCTTTTCCTGACAAAATGCTCCTGGAGCACCACTGAATGGACCAGAACAGGCACTAAATAAATGCTAGTACCACAAGAACTAGGGTTGCCAGCTCCAAGTTGGGAAATTCCTGGAGATTTGGGGAGTGAAACCTGGAAGAGGTAAGGTTTGCGGAGGAAAAAGAATCTCAGCTTGGTATAATTCCATTCAGTCCTCCTTCCAAAGCAGCCATTTTCTCCAAGTGAACTGATCTCTGATGGCTGGAGATCAGTTGTTATGCTAGGAGATCTCCAGCTACCACCTGGAGGCTGGCAACCTAACAAGAACCAATGGCAGCGCCGGATCTAGGGTTGCCCGCACCTGGGGCAACCCTCAGCCAGCCAGCACACGTACACAGCGTGCACGCACTCCCTGCGCTGCGTGATGACGTCACTTCAGTGATGTCATCACACAGAGCAGAACGGAGGCAGCATGCAGGGCTGGGAAGCCGCCCACGCCATTTGCCTCTCTGAAGGCGAATGGTGAATAAAAGTTAGTACCACAAGAACTAATGTGAAGCATTAAAGACCCTCCAGAACAATATTTTAGAAATGAAAATATGGAACTATCAACCTTTATTAACCCTTTCCCTGACAAAATGCTCCCGGAGCACCACAGAGCATGCTGGTACCTCAGCATGGTATAATTCCATTCAGTCCACCCTCCAAAGCAGCCATTTTCTCCAGGTGAACTGATCTCTGAGGGCTGGAGATCAGTTGTTATTCCGGCAGGTCTCCAGCCACCACCTGGAGGCTGGCAACCCTAACAATAAAGAGTGAGAAGCACTAAATAAGTGCTAGTACCACAAAAAAGTGGGAAGCATTAAAGACACTGCAAAACAATATTTTAGAAATGAAAACATGGAAATATCAAGATTTTATTAGCCCTTTTCCTGAACAAACGCCCCTGGATCACCATGGAACTGGCCAGAAAGGACACTAAAGAAATGCTACTACCACAAGAACCAGTGGAAAGCATTAAAGGCCCTGCAGAATAATATTTTAGAAATGAAGTCATGGAAATTTTAAGTTTTATGACAAAATGTTCCTAGAACACCATGGAATGGGTGGGAACGGACACTAAATAAATGCTAGTACCACAAAAAAAAAGTTTAAAGCAGTAAGGACACTGCAGAACAAGATTTTTAAAATGAAAACACTGAATTGGCATGCTTTTATTAACCCTTTCCCTCCTCAAATGCTCCTGGAACACCACAGAACAGGCCGGAACAAACATTAAAGAAATGCTACTACCACAAGAAACAGTGGGAAGCATTAAATACACCAGAGAAGAATATTTTCTAAATGAAAACATGTAAATATCAAGCTTTTATTAACCCTTTGGAAAGCTACATTTGAAGAGGGGTTTGACTAAAGAATCAGTAGGTGCTTGGAGAGACAGGGGAGAACAGGAGAGCTGGTTTGAACAGCAGGAGACTGGGTAAGGTTGCTAACCTCCCCCTCCAGGTGAGGCCTGGAGTTGCCAACCTCCCCCTCCAGGTGGAGCCTGGAGTTCTCCTTGAATTACAGCTGATCTCTAGGTCAATTCCCCCGGGGAAAATGGCTGCTTTGAAGGAGAGGACTCTATGACATCATACCCCACTGAGGTTCCTTCCCTTCCTAAACCATGCCCTCCTCAGGTCCCACCCCCAAATCTCCAAGTACAAGAAGAAGTTAACAACTGTACAACTGGGGAGGCTGAGGATGATGGAGCAGCAAATCTAATACACTAGAATATAACAGATAAAGGGCTTCTAAGCTTGTATATTAGCCCATTAGCTGGTGTACCTCCACCAGATGAGGCAGTGTTGCTGGAAGAGGGATGGGACCAATACAGGTGAAGAGCCATTTTCCATGTCTATTTTGACAACCCTGTCAACCTCTGTTGCTAAGTCATAAAGATGATCCATTTCTGTCTGATTGTTGCCTTCATCATGGCAGACAAACATCATTGATTGTCCTGATGAATGCACTACACCGGGCCTCTGATCAGGAGACTGACTCCCTGTTTGTCTTTCTGTACTTTTCAGTGCCTTTTGATATTGTTGACTATGCCATCCTGCGACAGTACAGCATTCATATTTGCTAACCCTGTAACCTGGAACCAGATGGAATTCAGCACTCTAGAGGCAAGGTTTGGAGTTTTAAACTATGCTTCCCAGCTTAAATTGTGTCTCCCTACACTTGAAGAACAAGCACGGAACCAGTCAGGGTCAACTGAACCCCATTGAAGATGGGGAGAACAATGTTTTCAAAATCTCTGCCTTCCCAACCAGCATCACTTCAATCTTATCTGGGTTCAATTTTAATTTGTTTCCTTTCAGCCATTTGACCACAGCTGTCAAGCAACGACTCTACCAGGGCTTTTTTTGAGAAGGAACACTCTGGAACACCATTCCGGCAGCTCTAGAATCTGCCCACGTGATTCCTTCCTCCTTCGGCCCTGCAGGCTCTGCAGAGGAGATATATTGTCGAAGGCTTTCACAGCCGGAGAATGATGGTTGCTGTGGATTTTCCGGGCTGTATAGCCGTGGTCTTGGCATTGTAGTTCCTGACGTTTCGCCAGCAACTGTGGCTGGCATCTTCAGAAAAATCAGCAGTGGCTGAACATAGCCTAACTCAAACAGGACACAGTATCCTATTCCAGGACACTAAAATACTTGACAACACTTCCAATTACTTTGTCAGATTGCACAGGGAAGCCATTGAAATTCATAAGCATAAACACAATTTCAGTAGGAAAGAAGAGACTTTAAGAATGAATAGAGCATGGCTTCCAGCCCTGCAAAACACCAGGCTAACGAAATACTCCACATCCCACAATAGCCCTGCAGAGAAGATTAGCATATCAAGCACCAATCCATATGCAAAAGAGTTGGCAGTTACCAAAAAAAAAAGCCATTTTAAAACTAAGTATAAATCTAATGCAGCTAAAGTTGAGTATCTAATTTTGAATTGCTCCAATAAAGCAAAATTCTCCCTGAAAATTTGAAAATTCAATATTCATTATATTAGGAATTTCAGACTCTGTGAAATTTTGAGAAAGAATTTTGGATTTTTTTTTCTACGCTGGAAGAGAAAATCATTTAGAATTTAGATTTGTGAGATGGGTTTTGGATTTTTAGAGGCCCCCTCCTTCTTGCATATTTTAAAATATGATTCCAAAGAAATGAAATGTTTGGGAAAGGGAATGGAAGATTTCACTTTTTGTAGAGGACACAGAACGGAAAAAAACCCTTTCTCATAATAGTGTAATTTTCCAACCTTACTAACATTTATCTCGTCATAATGCATTGTGTTGGGTTCCAGGAAGTGGTGTCTCTTCCAGGAGTGATGTCACTTCTGGAAGTGACATCATCACACATTTCTGGAGGCATGTGCATGCTTTGCATGTGCACGTATGATAACAGAGAGTTCCACCACCTCTTTTCCCAGAAAAAAAACCCTGGACTATACTACATCACCAGAGGATCCTTAAGTGTTGTGTCTGGTTAATTCCCCATAGTAAATGATTTTGTTTGGTTAATTCTCCACTGTGTTAGCAGAGTTATCTGGAAGCAGCAAGCCCAGGCTTCTTCCTCCCCTCCACCTCCCATTCCCTTTTGTCATTTCCCTTAATAGCAAGAATAGCACCCTCCATGTGTCAAGAACCCCACTTTATGTTAACCCATTGGTTTCTGGGCTGCACCCTAGACATGCTCAGAGTACTTTCATTAAGGGAAGGGTTAATGACACAGGTAGCCTTGGGGGTAACAATCTTTCAGAACTACATGGCAGAGATGGGCCTGTTTGGTACTATGCTAGATTGGTTTGAGTCCTTTCTGGAAAGGAGCTTTCAATAGATGCTTCTGGGAGAAGTCTACTTGCCTTCTGGGCCACTGGTCTATGGGGTACTATTATTTATTTAAAATATTTCAATGTTGTCTTTCCATCAAAGATAGGGACCACAAGGCAGCCAACAGTCCAAAACATTAAAAACAAACTTTAGAGTACATTAAAACAAACTTCAAAATACATACAAATAAAAATTAAAAACAGAAAATACACAAACAAGGATGAATCAGTGAGGCAACAACAAACTATAAGGTTCCATCTTTTCTCTAATGCTTTTTAAGATCTACACAAAACCACTGAAAGAGATCATCCTGAAATTTTGGATGAAGGTCATCAATATGTGGATGATACTCAACTTTCTCCCCTTTCCATCAAGATCCAGAGAAACTGGATGAAATTTAACACTATATGAAGAGTCCCATGACACCTGTCATTGTGGCAGGTGTGGACTAAAGGGAAGTGTCCTTTCCACCTTATCTTTCTGCAAAATATTACATTGCCTTAAAAGGGGAGTGGAAAGAGTATTCTGTGGGACTTTTGTGCCTGGTTGCACTGTTAGTTCTGTTAGTCCTATGAATTTGATTGGTGTAGACCAACAAATATCCATTCCAAGCTGTCTTTGCATGAAATCAGTGAATTGAACTGAATTGGTAATGGAATGGGTGTTCTGGGGAACTTTTGTAGCTTGGTGGTACATCACTGCCATCTACAACAATGTACTATGTCTATTAGGCTAGTTGGTGTGCCTTAGAAACTGTTGTTATAAAGTATTTTTTTGTTGAAAGTGAGTTTAATTTGGAAAGAGGTTAATAAAAGTAAAACATTATCCCATTCTCATTTCTAATATATTGTTCTCCAGTGTCTTTCCACTGGTTTTTTTTTTTTGGTATTAGCATTTCTTTAGTGCTTTTTCCGCTTCTGGGGGCATTATGGCAGGGAAAAGGTTAATAAAAGCATGATATTTCCATGTTTTTATTTCTAAAATCTTGTCCTGCAGGGTCTTTAATGCTTCCCACTATTTTTGTGGTAACAGTATTTTCGAAGGAAAGGGTTAATAAAAACAGAATATTTCCATGTTTTCATTTCTAATATATAGAACTCAACAGGACATACTAAAACAAAGGATACCAATTGCCCAAAGACAATAGATGATTGCCAGCAGAGAATGCATGCTTGCCCATAGGGAATAATAGAGGTCACACCTGCCCATACGGAATAATGGAGGGCATGCTTGCCCATAGAGAATAAATTGCCCACAGACAATACATTGCTAATAGAGAATACATGCTTGGTGATAGGGAATAATGAAGACCACGCTTGCCCAGAAGGAATAAGGTTGAATAAGCTTGACCATAATGAATAATGGGTACAGCAATTGCCCATAGGGAATTGCCCATAGGGAAAGAACATTTGCCCATAGGAAATAATGGAAGGCACACTTGCTCATAGGAAATAATGGGGACAGCAATTGCCCATAGGGAATGATGGAAAGCACACTTGGCCATAGGATGGAAAGCTTCAACTACCCATTTCCTCTATTAAAGGGACAAGACAATTTTCTTCAGAACTTTTGAAAATCCTGCTCCAGACCACTTTGTCTTTAAAGCTTCCCACAGTTTTTCTGTGGTACTAGGATTTCTTTAGTGCCTGTTCGAGGCTGTTTTGTGCTGTTCCAGAAGCATTTTGGTAGGTATAGAGTTAATAAAAGCATGCTATTTCCATGTTTTCATTTCTAAAATATTGTTCTGCAGGGTCTTTAATGCTTCCCACTGTTTTTTGTTGTACTGCCATTTATTTAGTGTCCGTTCCGGACTGTTCTGGAGTGTTCCAGGAGCATTTTATCGGGGAAAGGGTTAATAAAAGCTTGATATTTCCATCACTTCATTTCTAAAATATTGTTCTTGGTTATCCTTAATGCTTCCCATTGTTTTTTGTGGTCCTGTCATTTCTTTAATGCCTGTTCTGGCCCATTCCATAGTGTTCCGGAAACATTTTGGCAGGGAAAGGGTTGATAAAAGCGTTTTTGGCAGGAAAAGGGTTAATAAAAGCGTTCCAGTTCAATGTTTTCCTTTCTAAAATATTATTGTTCTCTGACGTCCTTAATGCTTCCCATTTTTTTTATGGTATTAGCATTTCTTACTGCCCGTTCCAGCCTGTTCCATGTTGTTCCGGGAGCACTTTGGTTAGGAAAGGGTTAATAAAAGCATGCCAGCTCAGTGTTTTCATTTCTAAAATGATGTTTTCCAGTGACTTTAATGCTTCCCACTGTCTTTTTGTGATGCTAACATTTATTTAGTAGCTTTTCCTGCCAGTTCCATGGTCTTCCATGAGCATTTTGGCAAGGAAAGAGTTAATGAAAATCTGCTATTTCCATGTTTTCCCAGCCCAAATGCTCCTGGAACAGGTCGGAACAGGCACTAAAGAAATGCTAGTACAACAAAAAAATAGTGGAAAGCATTAAAGGCACTGTAGGATAAGATTTTAGAAATGAAAACATGGAAATATCATGCTTTTATTAACCCTTTCCCTGCCAAAATGCTCCTGAATAGAGGTGGGCACGATCCAAAAAAAATTACCGATCAAGGTGATCAGGGATCGGCGCCGGTGATGACCCCAAATCACCGATCCACACCAATCATCTCCCGTTTCCAATCCGTGGATCAGAGATCGGGGAGGCCAAAGCGGAGGGGTGCCCCACTGTTCCCAGCTATGTGGGAAGGTGGGTGGTGGTGGCGACTGCCGGGTCTGGCGGGCATGGGGAGGTGGTGCTGAGCTGCCTCCCCTCAGGGAGGGGATGTTCACACACACACACACACACACACACACACACACACACACACACACACACACACTTAGAGCAGGGGGGGAGTTTTTAACCCGGTGACGAGCTGCCTCCCCTCAGGGAGGGGACGTTCACACACACAATTAGAACAGAGGGGCGGGAAAGTTTTTAACCCATCCCTACCTCTCCGAATAGAGAGAGAGAGAGAGAGAGAGAGAGACCCCGTCAACATGTTTCAGCCAGCTTTTAAAAAAAGCAGGGACAGAATCCTCCATTCCTCCCCACCCAATTTTAAAAGCAAGCAGCCAGTCTTCCAAAAGCATATTTTAAACACACACACAGAGCCGTGAATGAGGTTTTCCCACAAAATACAGTGTTTTAAAAGCAGGTTAAAAACAGAGATTGACAGACAGAAAAACAGCCATTCCTCCTACAAAGCCCCGTTTTTTTAAAAAGCAAAAGACGTTTGGACTGCCCATGGCTACAGAACACCCCCTTCCCCCACCCTCCTCTGGCTGTCTTTTCCCAACTGCTGAGTGCGTTGCTGCTCCATGGTTGGAAGGAAGCCCTGCTGATCAAGGCAAGCTGGGCTTCCGTTCAGGTTTCCAGGGTGACAGAAGGAGGGCAAACTCAGCTCAGGCATCCCCCTGGCTCTGTTGCCAGGGGAATAGACTACTGGCGCCAGAGTGACTAGATCTCTGATCAGATACCGATTGCTCTGATCAAGCCCCAATGAAGGCCCCCCCCCCCCGAACGCTGGATCTGTCGCCTTGGACAGCACCGATCCGCCGGGTCCCGATCGCGCGAACGCCATTATCATGGGTATTTTTCTATCGTAATGCCAATTGTGCCCATCTCTACTTCTGAAACAGCAGGGAACAGGCCAGAAGAGGCACTAAAGGAATGCTAGTAGCACAAAAAAACAGTGGGAAGGATCAAAGATGCAACAGAAGAATATTCTATAAATGAAAACATGGAAATGGTTAATCAAAGCATGCCAGTTATGTGTTTTTCTTTCTAAAATCTTATTCTACAGTGCCTTTAATGCTTCCCACTGTTTTCTGTAGTACTAGCATTTCTTTAGTGACCATACCGAACTGTTCCGTGCTGTTCCAGAAGCATTTTGTTAGGGAAAGTGTTAAAAAGCATGGTATTTCCATGTTTTCATTTCTATAATATTGTTCTCCAATATCTTTAACATACCCCACTGGTTTTTTTTGGTACTTTCAGGCCTGTTCTGGCGTTTTCCGGGTCCAAACAGCCTGGTAAACAGTGTCAGTTATTGGAGGGCTCGCAAGAATTACAAGTGGGAGGGATTTCAGGCAGCCCCTCCCCCTGTCCATACTGCCTGCTGCCTCTGTCCCCTCCAATGATGGCAGTGGTTCTCCGTCTCAAAGAAGGAGACAGCAGGCATTTCCCTCTTCTCCACCACCTAGCTCCCTACCCCAGCTAGGCACACACGCCCCAGCTCAAGGATGGCAGCAGTGTTCCCCCCAATACGGTGGAGTGCAGCTTTGTCATTGGAATAATGTCAATAGAAGTATTCCTCACTTCCCATCCTGCAGCTTGCATGCTGCAACTGTGGCTGCAGAGTTTGGCCCCACCCCATGGCAGCAAAGGGACATTTTGCCACTGGGATGGCACCTCTTCCTTCACCATTCAGAGGAGCAGTAGCAACTTTCTCCCTAGCTAGCCTCCTGCAAAGCAACTGCAGCAGCAACTTCCTCCCAACCACAGTTTCTCCTGGAGGAGGTAATTGCCTGAACATGATCTTGGTTTTTGCAAGGTTTAACCTCCCCCTAGTTTTTTCTAGTTTTCACATTTTTGCAACCCTCCAGGGGATCTCCCAAGGTTGCAGAAGTATCTGCTTTGTAGCCAAGTGCCCCCAAGCAGTAGGATTAAGTATCTGCTCTGGAGGCCCTTGACTATTAGTATATACGATGGAGCTGTAGGTTTTTCAGAACTGCCGGAACAAGGTCAGAAAGCAGGGGTAAGTTGAGATGATAAAAATTGACCAACATCAGGAGTTTAAACCAAGGAGCAGGATAATGTGGGACAATTAGAGACTTACTTTTTCAAGAGACAATCATAATCACCCTATAGATGACACAAAATACAACATTGCCCTTTTAGTCTACAAGGAATTTAATTTAATATTTAATTTAATTTATTACATTTATATTCCGCCCTCCCCGCTTTCGCAGGCTCAGGGCGGATAACAAACACAAACATCAAATAACCATTAAAACTTTAAAAACACTACATCAATCATTTAAATTACAGCTATGCAAGCATGTAAGTGTCATATATTTACTTATAAATAATTAAAATAATTAAAAGCAGCACATAGTTTAGATTTGATGTTCCACACAACACTTCTTCCAGAGCAAGTATATACACTGTTGGGTGTGGACAGCAGCATCTGAGTTCACATCAGGGGGGGGCGCATATAGATATTAAATAATGCCACAAAGGACACAAACCTTGAAACTTTACCTAGGAAATAATGAGTAGAACCAAAGAGGCAGATCATAAGCTGAGTTAATCCTCTTTCCAGCATTAACAGTAGGCTGGATACTGCAGAACCAAAATGGATTTGTTTATTGTTGATTTGGGGTATCATGATTAGTTCAGACTGAGGTGGAATATAAGACTTGAGCTTGTGGCCCTGCCTTCCATTTTTCACAATCACTGAATCTGCGCAGAGTGAATGCACGGAGGAAGTGTTCACAATATACACTCCCTCCCTGTGATCAGCAGTTCTGTTTTCTGAAGGGTGTTGATCATGGTGAGAGTGTGTATATGCAGGCACGTCCTCTATATGTTCACTCAGTGCAGATGACTTGACATGCAATCACACCGAGGTGGAGGATAGGGCAAGTACGCTTGTGCCCTCTCTCTTCTTTGCACAGTCAGTTAACACGCAGTTATGTCATCAGTACAGGGTTATAGACACACACATACATATTTATGTTAGTGACTTTAAAACAAATAAGTACTTCTGAATCCAAGGGCCTACAACAAATATTTTAGCCTTATTTATAAAGGTAGCTATCAGTTGGGAATTGTTGGTTTATTTCTTGCACCATCCTTTTATTGTATTTTTACCGTAATATGATACAGATAGAATGGAATTTGTCGTAAGTGCATTGCTCAACTTTATTTGCATATCTGCTTGCCAGGTATGTTGCCTCTCTAATGGAAACTAATTATGCTTAAAACCTGTTATTTCTGTAATAGAAATACTATTTAAAACAATTCTGTTAACTTCTTTGCTGTCACTGTCTGTTTACAGTTTCTCTTTCAGCAGACCATTTGAACACCACTCAGATCACATCTTTGTAATTAAAGTGAAGCAACATTAATCACTAAGCTATTGTAGCTTGAACAAGTTCTAATGCATTTGAAGGGAAAATGGAAATTTCTAATGTTGATATTAGAGATGGGCATGAACAGGAAAAAAACTGAACATGATGTTCGTTGTATTGTCGAAGGCTTTCACGGCCGGAGAACGATGGTTGTTGGGGGTTTTCCGGGCTGTCTTGCCGTGGTCTTGGCATTGTAGTTCCTGACGTTTCGCCAGCAGCTGTGGCTGGCATCTTCAGAGGTGTAGCACCAAAAGACCTTTTGGTGCTACACCTCTGAAGATGCCAGCCACAGCTGCTGGCGAAACGTCAGGAACTACAATGCCAAGACCACGGCAAGACAGCCCGGAAAACCCCCAACAACCATGATGTTCGTTGTTCGTTGTTCGTTGCTATCCACGAACAGGGACTCGCAAACAGCCACGGACATGGCCCTGTTCACAAACATGTTCATGACTGGCTGTTTGTGGGGGCCAGCAGGCTCTCCTCCAACCATCACCCAAGTCAAGATTCCTACTGCACCACACCCAGAAACCTGACCTGAGCAGGCAGCAGGAAAGGTACCAATAATAAATAATAGCTTGGGCCAGAGCCTGGCAGCAGCCCTGGAACTTGAAGGGGTAGATCCCTATCCCACCACACAAAGAAAATTCAAGCTCCAATGCACTCTCTCTATCAAAATGCCAACAGCAACTCTCTCCCTCTCCACTGTCTGCAAACTAAGCCAGAACTGGGAGCCCCCCTCCTCCCCGCTCTTTGCTCCCTTGTAACAAATTTGGAGCTTCACACTTGAAAGGAAGATCTGCCTATCAAACTAAATTGGGCTTAGATTGGGGTTTCCAGGGCAACAGCAGGAGTTCAGACAGAGTTCAGACAATCCCTGCCTAAGTTGCCAAGGGAATTGATTGCAGGTGCCAGACTGTCTGGCTTGACAAACAGCAACGAACAGCAATGATCGAGGCTTGCAACGACCACCTGTTCATTTAGAATGGGGCCTTGTGAGTAGGGGTGTGCAAAGGCACACTGTTTCGTTATTCTTGTTTCGGGTTTACCCGAAACAAGAATCAGTTTCGGATACAGGTAAAAGCCGAAACGGCTAGCCGTTTCGGCTTTCGGCTTTCGGGTTTGTTTCGGCTTGTTTCGGCTTTCTTTCGGCTTTTTCAATGGGAAAATGCCTCCATCTTCCCGGACGCCTGGGGGAGGCATTTTCCCACCGAATGATCCCAAAATTTGTGGAGACCTTCCTCTAACCCCTCTCTAACAACCCCCCAAGTTTCAGACCGATTGGACTTTGGGGGGCCATGTTATGGCCCCCCAAACCAGGTCCCCCTATCCTCGCATAAGAAAGGGAAGCGTGAGCATATTGTTAGCTTGCTGCTGCTCATCTTCTTCTTCATTATATCCTATGGGGAAAAAATGAAGAGGCAGGCTTCCTTTGCCAGGGGTGGCATTTTGCATGCAAAATGCCCCCCAACCCTCAGGGGCCCTTCTCCCACATTACCTCCCACCCCCCACCAAGGCTCAGCCTACTCCCACTTTGGGGGGCATTTCAAGTAGGTGCTCTCAGCCCCCAAAGTCCACCTCCTACAGCCCCACACAAACCCCACACATTTCCCCCCCAGCTGCCACACACAGACCCAAATCCCCACATTAGCCCCTCACAGACCCAAATCCCCACATTAGCCCCTCACAGACCCAAATCCACCCCCAGCAGCCCCACACCCATAACCCCAGGAACAGGCTGGCAAAGGCCAGCCCTCTCCCTTTGTTCCCTATACTGGGAACTTCTAAACTCTCTTTCCCTGGGCAATTCTGCACAGCCCAGGGGTGCCACAATGGTGGGCACACTTCTGAGTGCCAGCTGGTCCCTGTGAAAGAGCACCTGAACCACAGACACCCTCCCTCAAATTCCCCTACCACCTACAGAGATGCCCCATTGTTCCCTATGATGGGAACGAACTGCACAACAAGGAATAAAACACGAACAACACAAAATAAAGTTTTATAAAAATTATTTTCTCCCTTTCAAAGTACAAGTAGGCAAAGCATTATGACACATTACACCAGCAGTCCCCCACACAGAAAAATAACACAACTCACTTAACATCAGAGAATCACAAAAGCACAATTCCTGTCAAAAACACTTTATTTCTTGAACAGCTTTAGGATACACAGCAGGGGGGGCACACCAAAGGACATTCCAGCATTCCACCTCACAAAAATAACACAACTCACTTAACATCAGAGAACCACAAAAACACAATTCCTGTCAAAAACACTTTATTTCTTGAACAGCTTTAGGTTACACAGTAGGAGGGCACAACAGGACATGATAGCAGTGTACTACACAAAATAATACAACCCACTTCACCGTTTTTGACAGCAATTGTGTTAGGGTGATTCTCTGATGTGAAGTGAGTTGTGTTATTTTTGTGTAAGATACTGCTGCCATGCCCTTTGGTGTGCCCCCATGCTGTGTAACCTAAAGCTGTTCAAGAAATAAAGTGTTTTTGACAGGAATTGTGCTTTTGTGATTCTCTGATGTTAAGTGAGTTGTGTTATTTTTCTGTGTGGGGGACTGCTGGTGTAATGTATCATAATGCTTTGCCTACTTGTACTTTGAAAGGGAGAAAATAATTTTTAAAAAACTTTATTTTGTGTTGTTCGTGTTTTATTCTTTGTTGTGCAGTTGGTTCCCATCATAGGGAACAATGGGGCTGGCTGGCCAGCCATCTCTGTAGGTGGTGGGGGAATTTGAGGGAGGGTGTCTGTGGTTCAGGTGCTCTTTCACAGGGACCAGCTGGCACTCAGAAGTGTGCCCACCATTGTGGCACTCCTGGGCTGTGCAGAATTGCCCAGGGAAAGAGAGTTTAGAAGTTCCCAGCATAGGGAACAAAGGGAGAGGGCTGGCCTTTGCCAGCCTGTTCCTGGGGTTATGGGTGTGGGGCTGCTGGGGGTGGATTTGGGTCTGTGAGGGGCTAATGTGGGGATTTCGGTCTGTGTGTGGCAGCTGGGGGAGAATTGGGTTTGTGTGGGGCTGTAGGAGGTGGACTTTGGGGGCTGAGAGCACCTACTTGGGGAGGCCAAGAAATGCCCCCCAAGTGGGAGCAGGCTGAGCCTTGGTGGGGGGTGGGAGTAGAGGTGGGAGAAGGGCCCCTGAGGGTTGGGGGGCATTTTGCATGCAAAATGCCACCCCTGGCAAGACAAGCCTCCCCCAGCTGTAAGTAGTAGAGAAAAAAGCACCTACTTGGGGAGGCCATGAAATGCCCCCCCCCAAGTGGGAGCAGGCTGTGCCTTGGTGGGGGGTGGGAGGAAGGGTGGGAGAAGGGTCCCTGAGGGTAGGGGGGCATTTTGCATGCAAAATGCCACCCCTGGCAAGACAAGACTCCCCCAGGTGGAATTGGTGGAGAAAAGAGCACCTACTTGGGGAGGCCATGAAATGCCCCCCAAGTTGGAGCAGGCTGTGCCTTGGTGGGGGGTGGGAGGAAAGGTGGGAGAAGGGCCCCTGAGGGTTGGGGGGCATTTCGCATGCAAAATGCCACCCCTGGCAAGACAAGCCTCCCCCAGTTGTAAGTAGTAGAGAAAAGAGCACCTACTTGGGGAGGCCATGAAATGCCCCCCCCAAGTGGGAGCAGGCTGTGCCTTGGTAGGGGGTGGGAGGAAGGGTGGGAGAAGGGCCCCAGAGGGTTGGGGGGCATTTTGCATGCAAAATTAAATTCATTAGATATTGTTCTTCTTTAAGGGGGCAGTGTGATCCAATTGGATGGCAATTTATACAATGTTATTAAAATGGTGTTGAAATTTAAATGCCTCCCTTTTAACTGTCAAATTTTTGCTTTCCACCTTGTTCTCCAGCTATTTCTCTTAAGTGACACTAAGAAAGTAATCAATAGCAGGTCTAATTAGATGTAAGGCCCACTTCCCATGAAAACATTCTCAGGATTGCAGACTTACCTTACTCTGACCTCAGTTTAGGGTTTCCAATGCCAACTCCTTGGAGGAAAAATACTGTCCTTTCTCTTTAATAGAGGCTTGTGTGTGTTATTTGCCATCAAGTCACTTCTAACTTATGGTGATCCTATGAATTAATGACCTCCAAAATGTCCTGTCACTGACATCATTGCTCAGATCTTGCATACTGAAGGCCATGGCTTCCTTTATTGAGTCAATCTATCTCATGTTGTATATTTCCCTTTTTCTACTTCTTCCAACTTTTCCTAGTAGTATTGTCTTTGCCAATGAGTCTTAGGAATTATCCTACCAGGTTCCACAGGGCACAGTCTTATCTCCCCTGTCATTCAACCTTTATGTAAAGCTTTTAGGAGAAATCATTCATAGTTATGGAATTGGAAGTTATTAATATGCAGATGACATTCAGCTCTCCATCCAAATCCCCGGATGATGCTGTAGAGGTCTTGAGTTGCTGCCTAATTGCTGTGGTCAGTTGGCTGAAAGTGAACAAATTAAAACTGAACCCAGACAAGACAGAAGTGATGCTGGTTGGGAAGGTAGAGATATTGAAGGACATTGTGCTCCCCATTTACAATGGGATTCAGCTGATACTTGAAGTCTTAGATCCAAGCTACAAGTGACGCCTGACACAGGTTGGACACTTGTCAGCTTCCCTCAAGTTTTGATGGGAAATGTAGGTGTCCTGGTCTTACAGCTTGGCTCTCCATGTAATTGAAGTTTAGAGAAACCCCCATACACACCCAGTGGAGGGGAAGGGGGGTGCCTGGCGAGAGCTGGGATCCAGGGTATGGTAATATTGAGACTTGACTATTGTAATTGAATTATTCAGGAGGGCTTTTTGACACATATTATAAGGCTGTGCTGTAAGGAACTTGTTCAGAGAGATGCTTTGATAAAGGAATAGGTACTGTAGACTATACTACTGTGTACTATCTGTTGCTATAAATATGTTCCTATTGAGTAGTTTCTATACAGCTTAATATGTCATGTCAAATTGTTTGTTTTGTTTCAGCATTGTATCATCTCTGTATCAGATTTCTGCTAGTTTTCAAATTTCTGCAATTTATACCTTATTGTATTGTTTATTGAGTGTTCCAGCCATAGATCATGTTGATTTACACTGTGTAATTTGCCTTGATTTTCAGTGAGAAAGGTGAACTATAAATAATGTTAATGGGAGTTAATCTTCATCATCATCATCGTCGTTGTCATCATTATCATCTTCGTCATCGTCTTTTCATGATGTGACCAAAAAAAGTATTAAGGGATGTTATTTATTAAGTGATACTATTTACCTCAGCTGTCTATTTCCTCAGACATTTTCCCCCAAGCCTATTGCCAACCTACCTCAGCTATAAGCAATTTTTAAGAGATGTCTCAATATTACTACTTCAAAAAAGAAAATCTATTACTATCTCATCTTCATGTAATAGAAAATACCATATATATAAGACCAAGTCCTTTGTGTCCCTCTGTTTATCTATATATTTCAACCAAGCTGTATGAAACTGCAATAGTATAAGAAGGCAAGCTGTTAATTTAATGTGTCTGTTCTAAGGCACTTGTAGGCACTCTGAAAGAATGGATTTTTGATTAATTCTGAAAGCATAAGAAAGACTGACATCAGATTCCAGTTTCCTAGCTACAGTTGTAGAGTCTTTATTAAATAAAGACATGACCTTGTCAATCTTTAACATCATGGAAAAGAGCTTGTTCAGAGAAGCGACACTTAAATGTGTTAAATGGTTAGCAAAGGTTTGTTCTGTAAGGCAGCTCAGATGTTGTATCCCCCACCCCACCCCCTTTTCAATACACAGAACTAGAGAAATAAAGGAATAGATAGAGCTAGATTCTGAAGATTCTATTTCTTGTCCTTCTCCTTTGCTCAAATGTGAGAAATTCAGGGCTGCCTTTGAGTCTGGATCAGTAGGGGACGGGATGCTCACTGGGTTTTTTTGCAGTGACTTTGTTTTATATAAGCCATTCTCTGTCCATTTGCATCTACCAGGCACTGGCCTATAAGTAGGTAGCACTCTCTCCATCCCCTTCCAAGGTTAGGCAGAACTGCCATTAGTCCAAGAGGCAAAGGCAATATTTGCTTTGCATACTTTGGCATGTTGGTAAGCACTTTTGCTGCTTTTGCAGAGAAGGAAGCAAATGCTGCACTTCTGTCCCCCGCCCCCTAGATTAGCTGCCTGTAAGTCAACATTTGATTGTACGTTAGATACAGGCACACAATGTTGCAAATTAGGGAGGGATGGAGGCAAATACCACACATGTTCTCCTTTCATGGTCAGATAGCACCTGCTATGTCTTCTTAACATGCGTGCACTGAAATCAGTAACATAGGGTAGTCAGCACGCATGTGGTAGCTGAGTAATTATGCCCATTACCTTTTGCAGTCTGATTTCAGACCTGGCTGTGGAACTTGGACTGTTTTGGAAATTCTGATGGGCCATCTCCATCTCCATCCTCCTTTTCCATGAGGGGAAAGCCTCTTCATTGGTTTAGCTTGATCTTTCTTCATTGGTTTAGCTTGATCTTTCTTCTGCCTTTGATACTGTTGACAACACATTACTATAAGCATGCAGAAATTCATGGGGGAGCCGGTCAGAAGATAGTTGTACAATGTTTTAAGTCATTAACAATATGTCAGTTAACAATATATTTTTTGATTCAATGCAAGGAGCTGATTATTTCCATGAAAGCTTTTCTCAACCTAGAGCCCATATACCTCTCCCTCTATGAACCCTTGGGGCAGTTCCATTCTGGCTCCTGGTTTGTCATGGGGTGCTCAGATAGAGTTTATACTACCTTCTCACTGGTGGCCTCTATGCTACAGAACATCATCTCAGAACAAGCATGGAAAGCTTCCAACTTGTTGGTGTTCTGGAGAGGCTTTTGTGCCCCCTAAGAAGAAATATACCTAGAATCTATGGGGGAAATAGAAATGTGTGTGGGGGGGGGGTTATGATTTCTTAATAGTTACATTTTTTAACATAAGTTGTTAACTTTCTTGAGTCCTACTTTGTTGTAGGAGGAAAACAGAATATAAAAGTTTTAATCAATTAAAAATATAGGGATAGACAAAGGGACTGTGCCATGATGTACAAGAGACCAGTCTTGAGGCTGGTTTGGAAATCTTTAACATATTTAATGTTCTCTGTGTGTGTGTGCACGTACTTAGCAACTTCATGCACTTCATGAGAGCCTAAAGCTCAGACAAGTTTCACCTTTGAGGTGGTGCTAGACTCCTTGTTGTTTTAAAGAAACAGTTTCTAATGTTATCTGGCAGCCACTGACCTCCCCAGACTAGAAGAAGGTAGGAGATATAGCAGCGACTAAGGGAAGTCAGTGTGGAGCAGCAGCTCTTTTGCCTCTCTCAAAATATACATCAGACCCAAGCACTAACTGTCTTGGACAGCGGTTAAAGTGTCAGACTATAATCTGGGATATCTAAATTCAGATCCTACCCCCCGCCTAGCTAGGTGACCATGGGCCATAACTTTCATGGTTTTGGAAGGTAAAAATGGGGAATGGACCATGTATGCTCCCCAGAAGAAGGCCAGGTTGATAAAAATGCTAGTGTAGGAAGAGGGACTCCTCCCTTCCTCAGAATTCCAAACAAGCAGAAGAGAATGCCTATCCATGTGAAGGATTGCTAGACAGGGAACATGACACAAGCTATAGCTTACAGTTTTATGATAGCTAGAAACTGAAATAGTTTTACATATGAAGTTCAAGGTTGTCTGTAGCTTCATGAGTGACCCAGAAATATTCCCTTCAAGGTCGCCTGGCCTCTTGAAGCTGTGCCTTTTGAAATAATACACTATGCTAAAAGAGTTCCTTGGCATCAACAGGAAATATAAAAGTTATTGCTATTTTTTACTTTGTTCATTTGTCTTTATTTCTGTAAGGGCTTGGAGGATTACAACATAGAGTACTTAAACAAAATTTTAAATACATTAATTATGCATATCTGCCTGCACCGTAAGGCTATTCCTGACTCAACAAGAATTGCCAGGAACCTGCTTCAGGCTGCAAGGGAGATCAGAAGAGGGAAAGAAAGCTGTTGTGACACAGTCTATTGAGAAAGAAGGAACAAGAGAACATGGGGGAAAATATATTCAGAACTTCCACTTTTTCATGGGGAAAAATGAATTTTCATCATTTTTATGTCACTGGGGGAACATTGTTTATAACTGGCTCAGGCATCTTTATGACTTGTTCTCTTTCAAGTTCATTCCTGTTACTGAGGATCTTGTGGCTGATGCTTAGGAGTCTGGCATAGCTGTATTTAATTCTTCTTCAAAAACGTATTTCATCCGGCTCACTTTGAATCTGCTTTGGAAGGGGGGTTCAAATGCTTACTGACAGTTTTATGAAACAGATAGAAAAGAGCTTTCAGATTGCATCACAAGCCTTGAGGCCTGGTGAGGTTCGCAATTTGTGTTTCTCTCTGGGCCAATTCAGATGCTCTCACCTTGAAGACAGGAAAGGCGTGTGCAAGTCTGCATACCTAGGAAATCATCAATGTCCTGATCCCCACCTTTGTATTTTTCAAAAGGCCCTTTTTATATATTCTAGTGTTCTTGTTGGTGCTCAGTGTGCTCATTCTGGGATCTTCAAGCATCCAATGCTAGTCCAGTACATTTAGAGAAGCATGCCTTTCTTAATCTCATATCCATGAGACTGAAATGTGCTTAGCCATGCACTTGATTGGTTCCAGTGCATATCCTTCCAATGGTGCCCATTTAAGAGGCAAACCTATTTTGCCGTTACACATACTTTCCTTTGTGTAGCTTTTCCTTTGCAACTTTCTGCAGACATTACACTGAGGTTCTTTTTATGAAGAGGTGGAAGCCTGCTTGCCACATGTTTTAGGAATGTGAGCTGTGCGCTCATGTAACATGTGAATTGGGCAACGTGGACTTTCTATGGAGGTACAGCTTCCTTTCATGCAGCTCAGAACTCTGATTTTCCATGCATTGGCCACAAAAATCCATGCATTACCCAACCTACATGGTATGGTGAATGCATGAATTGGGTGCATCACTGGGACCCCCATGCCTACATGTGTTGCCAGGGGACTCCTGTTTCACAGAAGTGGAATACTATTTCGAACATCTAATTTGCCTATTAAGTTATTTGGTTTTGTAAAATGAAGCCACAGATGCCACAATCTAAAGCAGATGATCAACACTGTGTTTGTGTTAACCTTCCCTCCTCATGCTAGCCCCCTCCCCAATTACTACCTCCTTTGTAGCTCTTCTACAAGAGTTGCTGTGTCTTTGACTAAAATCAGGGCTCTCACACCATTCCAAGGACTGGGAGAAAAAGAGTGAGCTGCATAAGAATATTGCTAATATAGACTTTCCTCCTGTCACTATCCTCAGTACCAACTTAATTTGCTCCCTCTAGGCTCAACGAGTAATAATCCTTACTTCTGAATTATTCTTAAACTAGAGTTACTCTAATGTTTCATTTGTACTCAATATAATATGAAAACATGCAATGAAATTAATATCAACTCTTCTGGGCTTACATGCATTATTAGCAATGTATCTTTTTCTTTTTTTTTGCCGACTTGTGGTCTTGATCTTATAAGGTATTGTGCTGAGAATACAATATATGCATGGATTTGACTTTAGGTATTGCTGCCCACTTCCACAGCACCAAAGCTTGGATAATGTGCCAGTGGCATGGAACCACTACACTGCTAATAATTACATTCTTTTTCCAGACATTGTTCCACTTAGACATTATGTGACTTATCGTGAAGTACAGGTATGGGAGAAGGGCTGTCTTAGAGCCAGGCTAGAGACAGCTTGCCTTTGTGCTATCTGAACAGCTTCTTGGCCACCATGCATTCAGCTAACACTGCTCAGCTGTACTAGGCTGATATATTGTGTACTAGACAGATATAATGTGATTGCAACTGACAGAGAGATAGCAGGACAGACTTGCCTGACAATGCAGTGCCTTGCATTGGATTTATTTGTTCTATCAGATTTATAACCTGTCCTATCTACAAGGTCTTGGAGCAGGTAAGACCTTTTATAAACATGGAAAAGCATGACATGGAACACAAGCATCAGAATATTGCGATGCATTGCAATATTTCAATGCTTGTTTTCTAAGATAATAGCCTGGTTAATAAAACAATATATGTAAACATATAAAAGACAGCTTGAAACCTTGACTGGAAAAAAAGCTGCTAAAGTACATCTTATTACTGGATGTTTCAGAAAGAGACCCATATACTTTACTGAGGAGAAACCTGGGAGCAGCCACTGTCTGTCACTTCTTCCTCCCTGTCCCTGTCCAAGCAATGGAGACTTTTCTCTATACCTTCAGCTTTATCTGAGCCAGTTTCTCTGACTGAAGGTAGTTGAAGTTATTCTTCTTGAACATCTATGAGGATGTCACTGGGGAAAGCCTGAATGGCAGTCCTGGTGGTCAGCTTGAAGCAGGGTTTGACTTTGCTCAGGCATTCTTTCTGAGTTTGATGCTCACTACAGCCTCAACTACATTGAATTCCTATTCTGCTTAGCTATGCTCAGTATAGCCTAGTCCCCTGGGAAGCCTTGTCATGCTGTGTGAGGCTCTCTAATTATGCTTCTCTGTGCCACTTCCATGTCAAAATTGGCTACTTCCTAACCATTCTAACTCTCAGATAAGATTTCAAAGGGTAGCAGGAATGCCACCCAAATATTTCCCACTATCCCTTTGGCTCTTCCACTGTTCACTCAGAAGGCCCTGTTTAAAAAGTATGTATTTAAAGAAGACTCATTCACTCACAAACGTCCTCCCTGCTAATAACAACAACAACAACAACAACAACAACAACAACAACATTCGGTTTATATACTGGCCTTCAGGACGACTTAATGCCCACTCAGAGCAGTTTACAAGTATGTTACTATTATCCCCACAACAAAACACTCTGTGAGGTGGGTGCTGACAGCAAGCAGGGTTTATATCTATATCTATATCATCTATATCTATATAATTTAAAAAATAAAATAGTAAACAGTACATAAAAGAACAAGAGATAATATAACAACATATATTACAGAATTTATGAACTACAAGATGATAATAAACAGTGCATAAAAGAACAAGAAATAATTATATAAAACAAAATATATAATAAAATATATAAACTACAAAATGATAAACAGTACATAAAAGAGCAAAAGAGAATTATATATAACAGAACATATAAACTACAGGATATTTCTCTCCCCCATCCCCATACTTACTTATATTAAAATCTTTATATTCAATATTTTATATTAAACATTTTAAATTTACCAATAATTATTCTTAGTTTTTCTTAATTTCCAGCTACAGAATCACAGAATCACAGAGTTGGAAGGGGCCATACAGACCTTCTAGTCTAAACCCCTGCCCAGTGCAGGATGTGCCTAAAGTATCCCTGACAAATATTCCTCTAGCCTCTTCTTGAAAATGTAATACATAATACATAATCAAAGAAAGCTTTCCATTTATTCTGGAATTCTAGGATTTGTCTGTTATGCATAGAAGCAGTTAATTTAGCCATTGATGCATATTCATAAAATTTATTCATCCACTCATTCATATCTGGACAAGATTCTGCCTTCCATTTTGTTGCATATACCACTCTCACTGCTGTCACCATATATTTGAAAAGTTCACTGTGTACTTTTATAATATTACTTGGTAAAATATTTAATAGCATATTTGAGAGTTCAACACAAAGTCAAATTTTAGTATCTTTTGCATCTCTTCATATATTTTTATCCAATATCTCGCCTTCTTGCATGTCCACCACATATGATAGAATATTGCATCCATACATTTCCAATACCTTCCACTATAATCCTTATTAGTTTTTGCACTATCCTTAGGGGTAATATACCATCTACATATTTTATACCAATTGACTCTTAAAATTTGACTATCTGTAAATTTAATTTCTTTAGTCCATAAGTTTTCCCATTGGCTCATGGAAATATTTTCTTCGAAGTTTTGCATCCATTTTATCATACAGTTTTTAACTTGTTCTGATATTGCAATAAGATTTTATATACTTTTCCTAATAGGTGTTTTGAATCTCCAGTGATTCGTTACTCAAACACTGTTTTCTCTCTTAATTGGCCACCTTCTTTGGATAATTGTTCTTTAAATTTGGGCACCACTTGATAATCCATCAACCATGAGATATTTTTTCCTTGAGCTTGAAATTCTTGCTGAGTTTTTATTTTATCTTGCTTATTCATCATATATCCATAATTAACATAATCAATTTTATTTCTTGTGGTAGTATCATAATAGGCGTCAGGCTCTGGATGACAGAATACAGAAGACAAATCCCTGGTTCATTATAACAAGAGACAGGTCCTTAGTGGGCAGCCCAATCCTAAGAAGGGCACGGAAAGTGAACAGGAACCGAACTAAGGCTTGCGAGGGCGCATCTAGCCCGTACACCCGCGTAAGTGGCCTTCCGCCCGCGCTGGGACGTGGCGCTGGCCCGCCGGCGGGCCAGCACCGGTGCAAGCCACAGGCGCCCGGGCGGCGGCGCAGAAGTGGCGTAGAGCCCTACGCCGACGCAGGGGGGGGCGGGGAGCAAGGCGGGGTCAGAGTTAGTCCGCTCCCTAAGCTCCTCCAGAAGCGGGAACGCCCACAGCGGCGCAAAAAAGCTACGCCACGGAAAAAGAAGGCGTAGCCCATAGGCGTCCATGGAACGGCGAAAAATCAGCCCCCTCTCTGAGCGCCTCGCCCCGCCCCTATGGCCCGAAGGAGCATAGGATGAGAACTATCCCGGGGACCAATCAGCGTGCGCGCCCGGCGTGGACGAGCCCCCCTCTCTGCACCCAATCACCTGCGACCGCGCCCTACAAAACATCCGGCCAGCGCCACCCAAACCCCCAGGTAAGTGAGCACTCGGCCGGAGGCTCTGCCCGTCTGCTGAGTGGCATTGCCCCTTTGAAAACCGAAACGGGCTGAGGGCATTCACATTGGCAGGCGCAGAATGCACTCCGGGGACTTTGCGAAAAACTGGGGGAACTTCGCATAAAGGGGAAGAGGTGCAAATGTCTGCCTAACTCTCTTTCTACCGTGATAGAAAGAATGACTCCACAGCTAACTGATGCATGCTAGTTGCTTCTAACTAAGCACAAACAAACTAACCCTTCCGTGGCAGAAGGGAATGACACTTTGCAAATTAACCGCATGCTCTCCCGTTTCCTTGCAGGTGCCCTGACTCTGGCGCTCCCACCTGGTGATGACCGACGGAGCGCTGACAGGTAAGGAGGAGGTGGGGGGGCATTCCGCAGATTAGCGCAAACTGCCCATTCACCTGAACCCACCCGCTCACTTGCCGCTTTGGGTGAGGCCCAGCAGGGGTGGGGGGCAACCATGGCCGCCCCTGGCTGCCTCAGAGGCAGGCGCCTCGAAAACCACATGTGGCCAGGTGTTTGTTGTGACCAGCTCATTCTCTCCCTTAAAGGTAAAGGCTTGCCAAGGCCGAGTGCATCCTCACCAGACCGTCATGCATCAGCTGCTGCCCTCGACCATGTGCAACCCCCCCGGATGGCGGAGTGTGGGGCTTGCCTTGCCAGTGGAATGAGGCAAAGCCCACACGTGTCTTTTTCCCCCACAGGCACGTCCAGGGCATGGCTGCTCCCCCGCGCCCCGCCCTCCCCAAACATCTCTGACGGACGGTTGGCTGCAGCCCAGGAAGCACCGTCGCGCCGCGGCCTGCATCCCAGCCCCGCCCCTCCGAGCGGGAAGGAGGGCTGTGTGGAATGCTCCAGCTCCCTCGCCAGCCTAAACGCAAGCCCGCTCTTTCCAGTGCAATAAAACGAGATGTACAACAACTGTTTTCTGTGTCTGCGAGTCTGACTTCGTCCTCCGCCCCTCCCTCAACACTCCCGTCACATCTCCCCACCTGCACATTGCCACAAATGTATCCGACACACCCCGTCTTGCCTCCCCGCCCCCTCCCTCCCTCCTCCCCCCCTCCTCCTCTGTATTTGACCAGTGTCTGTACCACCCATCTGCCGAAGAGAACTTGATTCTCAGAAGCCTGTGCCATAATAAAATTGGATAGTTGTAAAGGTGCTACGGGGCCCTTTTTGAATTCGCTACCACAGGCTAACACGGCTAACCCCCCTGTATCTATGGCCAGGTAGAGGGTTGGGGCGGGGCATGTGAGCGGGGATCCCCGGTGGGGAGAGTAGCTGGCACACGATAAGCCAGGGAGAGGGTGGTGCGAGCTGCAGCTGCAAGGGGGCGGGAGATGGCAGGGCAAACGGTCCGCTCGCTGGAACCCTAGCCCCCACCAATGGAGAATCCAGGGTGGTGGCAGGTGGATGCCATATCCCGGGCAGGAGGTCTCGCGCGCCTGGGGAGGGTCGCCCCCATCGCAGCCGCAGCCCCAGCAACACAGTCCCATGAGCGGCCGCCTCCCAGAGTGGGTCCAGCCCCTCGGGCGTCTGCAGCAGCCCCATTGGTCATTCCAACACCTTCCACCCCAGGGCGTCCTGCCTCGCATCCAATCCCGTGGAGCAGTTGCCAGCCTCCCACGCCAACAGGCCATGGTTGTTGGGAGGGGTGGGGTGTGCCTCTCAAGTCCGTGCCGAAGCCCTGCTCGGGCGGCTCGTCGCCATCCTCGACCCTCCGGCCCCACCCGCAGCAGCAGCTCCACCCGCCCCAGAGGCACCCCTCCCTCGGGCCCAGTTGCGTGCGAGAGGCCGGGCCCGTGGACGGCCAAGGGGGTCCGGCCGCCGGCCTCGCCGGTGACCGCCGCTGCCGCCTTGGGGGTGGGGTGGGGTGTTTTGCTGCACAGACGGCTCTCCTACACGCCTCCCCTTCCTCACGTCTGCTGGGGGAGGTGGGATGATATAATAATAAAGGCTGATTTCTGTGCAATGGGTGTCTGTGTTCTTTGCCTTGGGATGGGGACGAGGGGGCAGGCCCGCTGTGTCTGCCTCTTGGTGGCGGCCTCAGGCCAGCCCTCCCCTTCGGCACCACTTGGGGGCTGTCCCCTGCTGCCAGAGACTGGCTGCTGCCCTGGATTCCTCATGGCAGGGCGCCTGCCAGTCCCATGCCAACCTCTCTGGACGCGGCCGCCAGGGACTTGGTGCTACATTGGGCAAACGGGGGAAAGGCTTCTCAGACTACGCCCACCCCTCTCCTTCCCGACTGCGAGCCCCGCCCGACACACGAGCCGAGGCAGTCTGCCAGCATGGGCGCGGTTTGCCTGCTGCTCTGGGGCCTGGCCGGGATCGCGTGCTGCCCATAGGCTGCGCCTTTCCTGGCCCCTCCCCCTGACGCTTGTCAGGAACAGCACCCTTTGGCTGCGCCTGGCGGCGGCCGTGGATCAGACCCGCCCACAACACTTTCTGGTTCTCCAAAATTGCATCTCTGCGCCGCTGCGGGCGCCGCTGCGGCCACACTTTGCTGGCACAGGATCCGGCCCGGCGGCGCCGCCACACCACCAGTGCAGCCGCGTCGGCGTTGGGGCCGGCCATAGGATTGCGCTGTTAATTACTTTTATTCAGAAATCAGTTCTTTCCATACTCAGGTCCAAAGGTCTACTTAGGAGTAAGGTAAGCAACTAAGTAGCGCTAGCAGAAAGTTGACTAGAATGGCAACATGGGAAAAACACATCCCTTTTCTACCCAACTTTCCTTCCCCCTCCCAATGCCCAAACAATTCATTGCTGCTCTTTCTGTGTGAGAACATTGTGCATATTTGTGCTATCACACCACGAAGAGAGAAGACATATCATAGGCCATTTCCAGATGGCTTACCTTCACCCGGGACGTCACGCCTCGTTGTGAGGAAAATGTGAAATATCGAGTTTCCTTGTGCGAGTTTTGCATGACATCGCGTGACGTCGCACAAAACTCACGCGAGGAAACGCGATATTTCGCATTTTCCCCGCAAAGAGGCGCGATGTCCTGGGTGAAGGTAAGCCATTTGGAAACGGCCATAGTCGGAAGAAAGGTCCAAAGTTATAAACATACAGCCACCTGGGCACGTCTGAGAATCCACTGGCAACAGGAAATGGAGTTATACTAGGCAATTAAGCATACACTTGGCAAAAGTAATATTGGCATGAATGAATGGGCACAGTCAAACATGACAATAGGCATCTATTGGTGATGTCAGTGGCGAAGTTGGTGGACTTAATCTGTTTCTACATTAAAACCATATTCTTAATAGTCCATGCCTCAAAATATGTATAGCAGCAAGCAGGTTATAACCCCCTACTACATGTGACTACATGTGTTCAGCTCACATAGTCACAGTGCATATATGAGTTTAAGCTACGTGTGCATAATAGGATCCCTCATACTCCTCAAGAATATTGCTTTTCAAATGTTTTTATTCACAAGAGAGGAGCCCAACTGCACATATATTGTATATTGCTTTGAGACAGGATGAGAGAGACTTTGGTTTGGGAAAAGATGGGAGGTAGTCCTACTGTATAATGATAGCGACAACAACAAAATTCAGTTTATATACTGCCCTTCAGGATGACTTAATACTCACTTAGAGTGGTTAACAAAGTGTGTTATTATTATCCTAACAACAAACACCCTGTGAGGTGGATGGGGCTCAGAGAGCTCCAAGATGCCGTGACTGTCCCAAGGTCAACCAGCTGGCTTCAAGAGGAGGAGTGAGGAATCAAACCCAACTCTCCAGATTAGAGTCCTGCTGCTCTTAACCACTACACCAAACTGGCTCACCAGTAGAGGTGTGCAGTGCCAAGATGATTTGGTTTTTCCAGTTCGGTTTACCCGAATCAGGAATAAAGCGATTCCCAAAGCAACAAGCCACTTTGGAAATCGTGCTTCGGGTTGCTTCGGGTATACTTAGGAAAGATTTGGCCTTTATTTTCAATCGGGAATGTGCGCCTGGATTTCCAGGAGCCTGGGGGAGCCATTTTCATTCCTAAGTATACCAAGCTTGGTGTGGACCTTTTCCTAACTATCTTCTAACGACCCCCCCCCCCAAGTTTAAGAATGATAGAACTTGGGGGGGGGCTGTTATGGCTCTCCAAAGAAGGTATCCCATCTTCCTCCACTCTCCATTATTCCCTGTAGGAAAAAACAAGGGGGCTTTCTAGGCAGCTTGGGGTGGCATTTTGCAAGCCAAATGCACCCAGTTTTCAGGGGTCCTGCTCCTACCTCTCCTCTCAAGACTCCCCAAGTTTCAGGGAGATTTCACTTTGGGGGGGCCATAACAGGCCCCCTCAAAGAAGATGCCCCTATCCTTCTCCACTCTCCCATATTTCCTACAGGGAAAAACAAGGGGGCTCTCTAGGTGGCTTGGGGTGGCATTTTGCAAGCCAAATGCGCCCAATTTTCAGGGGCCCTTCTCCTACCCCTCTTCCCAAGACCTCCCAAGTTTCAGGGAGATTGCACTTTGGGAGGCCATGTTATGCCCCCTCCCCTCAAAGAAGATGCTCTTATTCTTCTCAACTCCCCCTTATTCCCTATGGGGAAAAACAAGGCGGCTTTCTAGGTGGTTTGAGGTGGCATTTTGCAAGCAAAATGCATCCAATTTTCAGGGGACCTGCTTCTACTTCTTCTCCCAGGCCCTCCAAGTTTCAGGGAGATTGCACTTTGGGGGGCATTTTATGCCCCCCAAAAGGTGGTTTCCATTCCAAACCATATTTCTACTGTGGAGAAAACTCCCACACAGCAGAAACACATGGATTGTGACTGCCAGTGGATGCAGCCACTGTCCCACTCACAATCCACTCCCCAACATCCCAACAGAAGCAAAGACACCCCCCCCCCCCCGCAATGATTCCTCCACCACCGCCAGAGCTGGCTGGCCAGCCATTCTCCATTCTTCCCTATGATGAGAATTTTTTAAACTTTGTTCCCAGGGGCACTTATGCGCAGGGTGGGTGCCACACAGCACAGGCATGAACCCCTGATGCAAGCTCATCCCTGGGAAAGCATGGCAGAAGCAAAGACATGCTCCCCAAATTCCCCCATCACCCCCAGAGCTGGCTTGCCTGCCACTGTCTATTCTTCCCTATCTTCGCACTAGAGAATCACACATACACAAAAGTTAATTTTTAATTTTTTTCTTAATAACAGCAATGCACAATTCACATCATCACTGTTAAATCACAACTTGCAGTCCTAGATTAAAACAACACCCACCATCACACCAGAGAATCATACACCAAAAATAATTTTCAAAAAATTTATTTCTTGAACATCTTGCCTGCCCTGCCCACAAGTGGGCTGAGGAGTGGTTACAGCATACAACAACATTAGTACAACACTAATCATACACCCCCACCCAGCAGAAATAAAGTGGTTTAAAGGAAACTGCACCATAGTCTCACATCCATTCCACCCAAACCACACTGAAATGGGAGAAAACTCTTGCAACTTGGTCCAGCAGAACTATTGTTATTTCCTGCAGCCAGGCTCTGAGTTCAGCCAGTGGAGAAACACCACAGAGCAGAACCAGACAGTACCAAGCCACAAGCACAACACAACGGCATTCGCGGAGCACAGTGGCAAAGGATTCCCCCCCCACACACACACACCAGCTTCAGGCTGTTGTGATCTAGCCTTCATCATCAGCTGGTGCCTATTCCTCCACACTCCACCCACCCTTTCAATAACAATATTTAACAGCATTGATAACATTTAACAGAAACAGCAGAATTTAACAACATTTAAGAGAATTAAACAACGTTTAGCAACAGCAGTTTTAAAACATTTTAAAACAGTAAACAACAACAGCATGCATAGCTTAGTTTGGGGCTGCTTCTTTGGGTTTCCGTGTCCTTCTACAGTTTAGAGTTTACCTAACCTAACCAGTCCCTTCTTGTCTTCCCATTCCAGTGGCAGTCAACATTTCTGGGTCCTCTATTCACATTTATCTGAACAAATGTATACCCACAGGGACTGGGATAGTGCTGCTGCATTCTCTCTGTGTGTGTGGTTGGGGAGCTGGCCAAATTGCAGGGTGCATCCCTTCTGCCACTGAGTTCCACCCTCCTCCTGCTGGTGTTCTAACTAATTTTAATTAAGGGGAAAGCGCTATTCCCCAGGTCATAGACTCACAGAGCATAAAACAGCATAAAAAGAACAAAACGGGGTTCTGGTCGTAACTTCAAGGCTAACAGCTTGAAGCTTTTGTGGACCAGTGGGAAATCTTTGTACAAATTCTATACAGCCATTTCATGCTGGAGTATTCCTATGAAATAGCTTTGCTGAAGAATTGTGACTCTTGGGTCAAAAACAGAATATCTAGTGAAACTGAAACGTTCTCCTACTGGTTTCTGTATATTATGATTTCTAAAGTCAAATGCGTGCCCATGTATTATTTTATGTAGGGACTGAACTTTATGTCTTATGTTGAGAGCCGAAGGGTATTGTTTATTATATCGCATTGGAGAATGAGCAGTTTATGAATCCAAGATGGCAGAGCTGATGTTATTAGGTCCAGTAACAGTATTGCCTAAGTGTATATGGAGACTAAGTTAATATTCTGGTTTTTACTATGCCCCATTCTCATTGTTAGGATATTTCTGAGTTTTCTGAATCTTGATTATCACCAGGGAGGAGGATTGAATAACAACACTACCAGCAATTAGCAGGCTAAGAGACAGTAAGTGATGAAGGGTTTGCATTTGTTGAAAACACTGGGTACCACATTGAAATATCTATGTGCCATTGTGAACTGGTGCCCAAGATATGTCAAGCTCTGGCCTCTGTAATCCAGGCTTAATTTAAGGCAAGCATTCTTTCCTTTAAAGCCCCTCAAGACTTGCAGTAATGAAGGACAGTCTCTCCCTGCTTCATCATGATATGTATTTTTCAAAACAGTTCTTGCACATTATCACCTCTTTTGAACGGTATTGTTATAAAATAACTGAAAGTAATTTACTAATAATTTCTATAACATGTTTTACTAAAAATATACAACTTAATGTTTATTATTTTACATAAATGGGGCTGTTTAAGCTGAGAAAATATCTACTTGCTGAAAGTGACCCAATGAGCTTCATTTGAACTTTGGCTTTCATTTTCATATCTAATATGGGCCTTTTTTGCATAGGCAATTTTTGCATACCTCTTTGGGTTTTCTCCCAAATTCTATATGTTTAACTCCCTCTTCAGATTTCAAAGCGGCGTTTCAAGAGTTTCTTCTGAATTTTTTCCCCGCACAGAAAAAGCACAGGTAGAAAATTCAGAGGGGAACCCTTCAAATGCTGCATTGAAATCTGAAGGAGGAGTTAAGTGTATGGAATTCGGAAGAAAACCTGAAGAGGTATGGGGCCAGAAGTGGCAAAAATTGTTTGTGCAAAAGAGGCCATGCTCTTTTATCCATGACAGTAGCTCCTGTGGAAAGCTGCTAAGTACTATACAAATAATGAATCCATTTTAGCCAGGAGTCTTGCCCTGTCTTGTGTGACAAAAATGCATTACTACGATTCCTGAATTTGTGGCAGCCATGACACTTTCATAAAACTTAGTTGTGCTCCTGCAGGGATGGATGAATGCAGCTCCTATTTGTAATAGCCCCACACAGCCAAAATGTCACCCAGGGACCATTTCTCATTGAATTGCCAATTACTGTTATGAAGCTAGGTAAGACCAATGTTACTATTTGTAGTGATGTGAAAATGGAGTTCTGTAAAGCCAAAAGAATACATCATTGGGTTGCCAATGCCACCTGAGCAGTTGGAGTCTGCTTATATGTCCGCCCTGGTGCAGTCATAGCAGCATGTTTTGTTGAGCTGCCAACTCTTTTAAAGTAACTTTTCCTACACTTCATCATATTTCTGTAATAGCTGTTGAGAGACTAAGAGTTATAGTGCAGCCAGCTGTAAATCTGAGTTGTCTGAACTGTTGCAGATGTTGAATACTGCCTTGAAGGCAACACTATGCCAAAGTCAAACAAAGGTGTGAGATACTTAAACTTTCACAATGAAATTAATAGCACCAAGGCTACCTATGCAGCCATTCTCTCTCTCTATCGCTTTCTCTTTTAAAGCAGCAAAGTGTACAGTAGCACCTTTAAGACTAACCAACTTTATTGTAGCATAAGCTTTCGAGAACCACAGTTCTCTTCATCAGATGCATGGAGGGCAAGAAGAAACTGGTCAGATATATATAGGTGGGGAGGGGAGGGGGAGTAGATGCAAATCAGTTGCAAAACTCATAAAAGAGGTAGAGTGCACAATCCAGACGTGACCTCTCTCCTCCATAGCTGAATCTGAATGGAATGCCTGAAAGGCAGTTACTTCTGATAATGAAATAACCTCTGGAGTCTCTATTCAATACAAATAGACTGGGCACTCCACCTCTTTCATAACTTTTGCAACTGATTTGCATCTACTCTCCACTCCACTCACCACCTATATATCTCTGGCCAGTTTCTTCATACCCTCCATGCATCTGATGAAGAGAACTGTGGTTCTCAAAAGCTTATGCTACAATAAAGTTGGTTATCCTTAAAGGTGTTACTGGACCCTTTACTATTTTGTGACTACAGACTAACATGGCTAACTCTTCTGGATCTTTTAAAGCAGTTACCGACACTGTTGGTATTTCACTGGCATCATTAACCCCTGTCAGGGCTGTTTATGCAACATCACATCATGTCACTTAGTTCTAGTAGTAGTGGTGCACAGTTTCCTATGCATGGTCATATCCCAACACTGGAAAAGACACTCGCAGAAAGAATTCTTTACCATAGTATTTTATTATCTTTATTTATTTACTTTCACTTTAAATTAATTATTTTAGGGGTTGAAAACATGATATTTTATTATTATTATTTTATTTCCACATGTATCCTACCTATTTTGTTTGGCAAATTTCCCATATTTGTTCTTTTATGGTATTTTTGACATTTTTACATGCTGTACTTTTTTTACATTATACACCACTGATGAGAAAAAAATCATCAATTTTAATACCAATTGGCTGGATTCTATGCAGCACCCATGGGCGGCATTGGCACAGGTGGATTTGTCTTACCACTTCATTCCTCTGCAGTCCTCAGTAAATTTCAAAATGTCATTGCTCCATTCAAAATGTCATTGGGAACACATGTGGATGAAAAGCAAATCAATATGGCATTTCCCAGGTCCACCAACAGCACGTCTATTGGTGCAAGAGACTCTGCAGAGAGGGGCAATGTTGCCTTTTCCCTCTTCAGTGCACACAAGCCATGGCTTTTCATTCACAAATTTGCAAACGCCCCCCTCCCCAAACTCACAGCATCACATATCTGAAGCTCACCATTGGCTATTGTGTAAGAGGGAGGCAAAACAAGTCCACCAGCAGCAACACTCTCTAATGATGTTTGCATAGATTCCAGTCCCCCCCTTCCTTTTTAGGATTGGGTGGGGTATAACAGCTGCTTCCCAGTCTAGCTTCTCTAATCCTGTCCCCCAGAATTCCTGTCTAGAAATCTTAGGCTTAGCTTTCTCAGTGCACTCCCACACATGGATTGCATGTCATATTCCTCTCCACTCCACTGTGATCTTTCCCCATGTTGGTTGTCTTCAGAATTCTCACGATTCCATTATTATTGAGTTACCAACATTAGTAAGTAAGCAAGTAGAGGAGAATCCTTTCTCCCCTCAACCCCCAGCAGTGTCCTGGGATTTTTGTAGTTGAAACAGTAGGAATGAAAAAAAAATCAAGATACTCTCTAGCTGTAATTTAAAGAGATAGACCAAGATGTTGAACAGGCAGTGTAGGGACTAGACTTGTGCATAGGAGTTTGTTCCATTTCTTTCATTTTTCTTACTAATTCCAAAAGGGAATGTTTCATTATTGTTTCAGATGCTTTTATTTGGGACAGGGTAAAAGCCGGAACGAGACGGAACAGGCCGGAACGGGCACTAAAGAAATGCCGGCGCCACAAAAAAGAGGGGGATGTGTTAGAGACACTCCAGAACAATATTTTAGAAATGAAAACTCTGGACTGGCACCCTTTAATTAACCCATTCCATGCCAAAAAGCTCCCGGAACAGCACAAAACAGCCCGGAACGGGCACTAAATAAATGCCAGTGCCACAAAAAACAGTGGGATGTGTTAGAGACACTCCAGAACAATATTTTAGAAATGAAAACTCTGGACTGGCACCCTTCAATTAACCCTTTCTATGCCAATATGCTCACGGAACAGCACAAAACAGACTGCAGTTTTCTGCAGACTCGGGACTGAAAGCACACCCAGACCATGTTTTTCGCTTCCCTCCACCCCAACAATTATCTGTTGGTAGCCTGGGACTTAGCCTCAGGCGAAGAGGAGTTACCTGGCTGGATGCTCCAAGTAACGTTTCTATCTCTATTTGGGACACAGCCACAGATGACCAATGATGAGGCAAGTGAGGCAAAGACGAGCCGAGGGAGACAGGCAGCAATAGTCCTTGGCTTCACTGTGGTGCTGCCTCCTGCTGCTGGCTTGTACTTGCATATTAGCCCATTATCTGTTGGATCTCCCCCAGATGAGGCAGTGTTGATGGAAGAGGGATGGGACCAATGGTGAAGAACCATTTTCCATGGCTTCTTTGGCAACCCTGTCCACCCCCGTTGCCACGTCATAAAGATGATCAATTTCAGTCTGATTGTTGCCCTCATCATGGCAGACTAAGATAATTTGTTGCCCTGATGAATGCCCTACACTGATCCTCTTATTTGGAAACTGCATCCTTGTTTGTTTTCCTGTACTTCTTAGTGCCTTTTGATATCGTTGACAATGCCATCCTGTGACAGCACAGCATTCATATTTGCTAACACTGTGACCTGGAACCAGGTATTTGGGACACAGGGAAGTTTATATCCCAAACATCTGTCTGCCATGCAGCCACAAAGAGGTAGGTAGATAAAATGCACAAATGATGTCTTCTTCACCCACTGGTTTGTAAAGTGTGGGTTGGTGAACCCCCAAAAATGGAGCCAGGGCATCAATTGTAGATGTCAGCACTCAAAAGGCAAGGATTGGTGGGGGGGGGGTTACCTCCCCCTGTCACATATGTGGAAGAGAACAGCTTCTCACATATGTGAAGGACAAAGGCTTTACATTCAGTAGACAAATGGCAGCTTTCTCCCTCCCTCCTCGACGGTATCTGAAGACAGCCCTGATCAGGTGAGCAAAGCTGCTGTGGTGGAACATAGAGAAAGAGGTTGTCCTACTGATATGCCAGGCCAAGGTCATGTCACAGTCAAGAACTTGAACTGAGTTTGAAAACTGATGGCGGAGGCAGGGCGGGGTGCGTCGGGGGGAGCGGCGCAGCCAGAGGCGGGGCGGGGGGCGTCGGGGGGAGCGGCGCAGCCGCGACCCCTGGGGGCCTGGCTGTCTTCGTCTTCGTCTTCGTCTTCGTCTTCGTCTTCGTCTTCATCTTCATCTTCAGGTGCGGGTGCGGGTGGGGGATTTTATTTTTGGCAACCTCTTCTACATGCAAAACTTTTTTGGTACAAAGTTGTAATGTTATAAAATGGTAAAAATTTCATAAAATTGTAATTTTACTAACAATCCAACTCAAATAAGTTTATAGATAATTCTAACAGTCTTGCTTCTATAATCTTATTAGGCATAAATATTAAACATAACTTTTAAACATTAAGTAAAAAGTATTAAATGCTCGGTAGAGATGGGTTGAAGGTTTTATCTTAAATCCTGAGCAGCTTGAAACCTTCAAGTGAGAACTGAAAACACGTTTCTCTGTTTTAGAGAAACTGCTTTTCAGTACAAAATAAACGGGATGTATGTTTTTGTTGCACTCTCCCAACCAGGAGACAGACTCCTCCTAAGAGTTTAATGGCTTCTTTCATTAACAAACGCTAGTCGTTTTCATTATGTGAGGTATCAAAATATAAATGTTTATTTAAATAAAACGTAGAAAAATAGAACAGATGAACACAACAAGAATTAAGTTTCCTAACATTTCTTAATGAAATCTAACCCAGTCAGATTAACGATGAAATGCATTCAAGTTACCGTAGCACATATTACAAGGGTAAGTTTCCTGCCTAGATCTTCATGAGATTTCTTTTGGCCAAAACCCTGATCTGCTATTTGGATTACCATTTTTATATATTATCTTATGCAGAAAGCTAAGATCTTTTCATATGATAACAAAGATAAATATCAAACCAATCATAATTTAATTCTTTTTTACTATGACATTCTACCTAGCCAAAAGTACCACTATGCCCAGCTGCAAGATAAGAGATATCGATAGTAAAAATGACAAGAAAAGTTACATGACCAGATCATCCTTGGTCTCTGCTAACAATTACAGAACATGTATCTGATACTGTTCACTATTTTTAATTGGCTGTCAAAGATAAAGCACCAGTTATACACCATACTAGAAAAAGAACTACAGTGATGTTCATACAGCGTTATTTAGAATGCATATGTTTCACGAAGTATGTGTTCTAAACCATAATCAGCAGTCTACTGGTTTGAATCCCACTACTGAGATGATCTCAGTAGGTGGCCTTGGGTCAGCCACTCCTCTCAGCCCCAGCTCCATTGTGGGGATAAGAATAACACTAACTTGTTCACTGCTCTGGGTGAGGCACTAATATGTGTAGAAGAGCGGTATATAAGCACAGTTATTATTATTATTTATATTTCCATGACACCATCCCTTGACCTGTGAAATTAAGTATTTTGATCAATATGAAAGTGATACAAAATATAAATGCATTGCATAATGTGTGAGTGTACATATACAAACTTTAAAAATTGTATTGGATAATACCGCGAAGCATGATTACTGAGAAAGCTGCTTTCACTGCTGTCAGTGTGGAGAGCTGCTTGTAGATCAAAACAACCTGACGAGCTGTCTTCATGCAGAGTACACTTGATTCTCTTGGCTTTCAATTCTGCTTTTGTTCAGCATGGGTAAATCAATGTGTCAGCAGTAAACATTTGTATCACTCCTCTTTGAATGACCTTTTAAATTTTACTGCCTATCGTGTCAAAGCAATTAAAATTAACAATACAGTTACTAAGCTGCTAAGATCAATTAATGGCTCTTAGGCTTTATCTATTGATCTAGTGACATCTTCAAAACCCACTGGTAACAGACTATACATACTTCTCTTCTATCCAAAATATATACACAAGGATTGATTACATATTCTTATATTCTAAATTACATATTTAAATGACATATTCTTATCTCCTGAATTAATTAGTCAAACTCTTACATCAAGGATTGGTGACAAGTTGTGGACAGACTATGCTTGGACAGAATGTACACTGAGAATAAATGACATCAAACAAATTGGAAACTAAATAAATCACTTTTATTTAACAAATAAATTTCTTCTGAAGTCTCTTTAGAAATTAAACAATAGAAATAAACTATGTGGCATTCTTCAAATTCACATGTACGATGCTATGGAAGTGGTACTTAGAGGGAAATTAATCTCCGTTGCCTCCTGTCATGAAGAGCAAAAAGAAAACATTAGAAATGAAATGATATCTAGAATAAGAAAACTAGAAGATGAACACAAAAAAGGCCACCCAATCTATAAACTTGCTTGCATGAAAATTAGAGGGAAAAACCTCCTCACATTCTATACAGGCACCCAGGAAAAACTCAAACTGTAAAATTAGCCGATGTATTTGCTGAATACTACCAAACCATTTGTACATCAGGCAATCCTGACACTAATCATATTTTAAATTATTTATCATCACAGGAAATTTGGAAAAAAAACTCACAAGAACATAAACAATATCTGGACCAACCAGTCACAACAGAAGATGTTACAGTCACTGTCAAATCTTTGAAAAAAATAACAAAGCTTCAGACAGGGATGGATTCCCTGCCAAATTTTTACAAAAAAATACATTCACCTACTTTCAACTCCACTAACTGCCACATGCAACTCTGTTATGTTAGGAGGTAGCATCCCTCTATCTTGGTCAGAGGCTGAAATAGTAGTTACTCCAAAAAAGGACAACCATATTACAAATACTAAATCTTCTCAACCAATACCCTTACTGAATCAAGACCAAAAGATCTTTACAAGCATATTTGCCAAAACATTGTCTAAATTTAAATAACCAACTACATTCACCTTGACCAGACAATACACGTAACACTTTAGCTATAATTAATTTCTGCGAAGCATACAAAACCCGTGCATTACTTCTGGCCTTTGATATAGAGAAGGCATTTGATTAAGTGGAAATACCATATCTAAAACTTTTACTTCAAAAATGGGTTTTGGCGACCAATTCTAAAATGCCATTAATGCTCTTTATCTTTCTCCAAAAGCTACAGTTAGGACTAACAATGTACATTCAATAGATATCCATATAGCAAGGGGAACTAGACAAGGCTGTCCCCTTTCCCCATTTCTGTTTGCCATAACTATAGACAGGGCCAATGCTACCATTAGACCAACTAGGCAGCCGCCTTGGGCACAGACCTCAAGAAGGGCATAGTTTTAAACAGATTACTTTCTTGAAAAAAATGCAACTGAGAAAACCTATTGAGCACCCCCTAAATGGTCTTGTCCACATACATCAAGCAGCTCAAAAGCTCACCGTAACTTTTATTTATTTATTTATTTATTTATTTATTTATTTATTTATTTATTTATTTATTTATTTATTTATTTATTTATTTATTTATTTATTTATTTATACCCTGCCCTCCTCACAGATGGGCTAAGGGTGGCTAACAACATTAAAAAATACATTAAAATCACAGAAACATAAAATCAATCATATTTTTTAAAAAATAATTAAAATAGTCCAGGAGCAGGCTATTTAAACAAATATTGGGAGTCCGTATACAGGCATGGCAGATGGCTGAGGGCAGCTCCGGAAGAAACGGAGGTCTTAGATGGAAGAAGAAGGACACTCGCTGGCACTCAGCCAAAGGCCCAGCAGAACATCTCCGTTTTACAAGCCCTGCAAAACTGTAACAGGTCCCACAGGGCCCAGATCTCCAGCGGGAGAGCATTCCACCAGGCCAGGGCCAGGGCAGAAAAAGCCCTCGCCCTGGTTGAGGCCAGATGGATGTCCTTTGGGCCAGGGACCACCAGGAGTTGCTTGTCTGCAGAGCGCAACACCCTGCAGGGGATGTAATGGAAGAGGCGGTCCCGCAGGTATGGAGGTCCCAGTCCATGAAGGGCTTTAAATACCAAGGTTAACACCTTGAACCAGATCTGGAACTCCACTGGAAGCCAGTGCAGCTGGCACAGCACATGATGAATGTGTGCTTGGATGGGCGTTCCGGTAAGGATGCGTGCCGCTGCATTCTGGATCAGCTGTAACTTCCGGGTCAGACCCAAGGGCAGTCCAGGATAGAGTGAGTTGCAGTAGTCTAGCCTGGAGGTGACCGTTGCATGGATTACTGTGGCCAGGTCCTGTGGTGAAAGATAAGGCGCCAGTTGCCTGCCCTGTCGAAGATGAAAAAAGGCAGACCTGGCAACAGTTATGACCTGGGCCTCCATTGAAAGTGTAGCATCCAAGGTCACACCCAGACTCCTCACCATCAGGGAAGGTTTCAATTGTACCCCATCAACAGCTGGGAGCCGGTTCCCAGCTCGATTGCCCCATGATCCAGACACAGAACCTCTGTCTTCAGGGGATTCAATTTCAGGCGACTCTGATGTAACCATACTGTCACAGCCTCAAGACCCTTGACCAAGGAATCCAAAGCAAGATCGGACTGGCCATCTGTAATGATTCCAAGTAAATGTGTGCATGTATCTTTAAATGCTTGATGAGATAGGTGAAGAGTGGGGGGTGAAGGAGATGGATGAGTGAGGGATATGTGTCAGGCTATGGCATTCCAGACTTGATAGTCTGTTTCACTCCCTTCTGCAAGAAGACGAGGTCTTTTGATTTCAAAAGGTTTATTGTGAAAGACAGCATTCAAGCCCAGATGTGCATATTCCAGGATTAGAGATCCTGGCCGAGCAAAGCGTTGCTAGGAATGAATCATAGAGCAAAGGTTGTTACATTTCACACTCCCGGAGCCCAGCCTCCCCCCCAAATTCATACAGCAAAACTTCTCAGAGGTGCGCTGAGCTGGCCAAGGTCCAAACAGCAGATAAGACAGGATCCTTTCACATGGAATCGGCTCCTTGCAGGTGTTGCCTGGAGGGAAAGAAGTCTAAACACTACACGATTAAATATGGCGTTACTTAGGTTAAAACAGTTTCTGACAATATGATTGGTTGAGGACTGAGAGGGTGGGTGGAGTGAATGCAGTTTGAGACTGAGAGTAGAGAGAAAATTTTTAGTCAGAAGAAAGCAGGCTAGCTGTGTGCTGCCTGAATATGTTGAAGTGTTTATGAGAGAAATATAACCTGTGTGGAACCTGAACTGAGCATGTTTGTGAAAGGACACTCAGTCAGGGAAAGAGAGGCCAGCTGTGTGAATGAGAGTAAATGAAGTAACTTTAAGAACCGAGAACTACATTTATGAAACCGATACGCTTCTCGAATAAATAAAAGCTTATTTTTGTTTTGCTATATCCCAGTGTAGCTGTCATTGCTATATCCCATTCCTATCTTCAGGGCCACATAGAACCACGAAGGAGCCTGACGCTTAGGAACGTTACCAAAGGGAAAATTTAAATAAAATATTCCGGGTGGCAGCAGACTACCCAGAGGGTTAAGGGACAGATTAAAAGAAAAATCTACCCTAAAGAAAGTAAAGGTCATAACACCATCCATCAGCAGATAGAGCTGAGTGTCATCCGCATACCAGTGACAACCTAGCCCAAAGCTGCGGGCTAACTGGGCAAGGGGGCACATATAGATGTTAAATAGCATCGGGGAAAGAATCGCCCCCTGAGGGATGCCACATACCAAAGAATGGTAAGCAGACATCTGTTCCCTGAGTGCCACCCTCTGTCCTAGATTGTGAAGGAAGGAGTTCAGCCATTGCAGGGCTGTTCCACGAATCCCCACACCGGCAAGGCAATGGGTCAGAAGATTATGATTGACCATGTCAAATGCTGCTGTAAGATCTAAAAGTATCAGCAGTGCCGACCCACTCTGGTCCAGGTGTCGCCGCAGATCATCTGTGAGGGCAACCAGAGCCGTCTCTGTACCATGGCCAGGCCTGAAGCTGGACTGGAATGGATCCAGGATAGAGGCATCACCCAGGTATACCTGCAGCTGTTCTGCTACCGCCCTCTCAATTACTCAAAGTTATCTCAGAAGTCTCAGTCAACTTGAGAGGAACAATCCTTAGTGAAACTACTCCTTTTTAGCTCTCCAGAGAGCCAGCTAAAAAGAAGAAAGCAAACAAATTAAGTAACTGCAGACAAAAGTATCTCCTTTTCAAGTACAACACAATTCTCTCTCTCATTGTCTCACAGCAGACATGAGAAGGGGGTGGGAGTAGAAGACACTCTGTTGTGCCAGCCAGGAAAAAGGTGGGGAAATAGCTTCCAATGCTAGAAAAAGAAACTTTTCAGCAACTTGAGGAAGCCAAGCAAGAAGTGAGAAGGAAAACAAAAGGGAAAAGGTGGGAAACTGCCTCCAGAGCTAAGAAAAAACCCCACTTCTTAGAGCAAACTGTATCCCAGCAACACCAAGAGAAGAGGCAGAGTGGAAAACACTAAAATCTTCACAGCTATTCTACTGTGTCTGGAAAGAAATGGGCAGAAAGTCAGCTTCATGGCTGCAATAAAAGGGAGGAAAGTAGGGAAATTCTGCTGTGGCAATGCGCATAGCATACTTGCTGCAGAGGAACAAGTGCAGGGAAAAATACCTCTGCACTAGAACCTACAACTATATAGCCAAGCTTTTAAGGTTTCCTCAAAATCTGAAAATCCTTTAAAGAGTTATGATGACCTCGTCGAATCCTTATGGCCACTTTTGGTAGGTGCTCAAGAGGGAAAACTGGTCAAGACCAATTTGTCATCTAAACCTTGGTTTGATCAAAGCTGTATTTGTGCTAAAAATGCTTTAATCTATGCCTATAAGCTAGCACTGAGAGCTGATGAAAAGACCAGACAAGATGCATATCGTTCTCTTTCATTTTTAAGAAAGAAGTATAAATCACTGGTTGCCCGCTGCAAGAAAGAACATACCAGAAAACTGTGGGCCAATATAACTGAAGCAACTACGAGCAAAAACTCAGTGGTGTTCTGGAAACTAGTGTCAAACCGCGCCTCCACAGCCGCCTCCCCCTTGGCTTCCTCTATCCCCCCAGATAAATGGACTTCTTTTTTCCAAAAAATGTATGATGATCCTATTCAACCCCCTCCTGCCCTAACAATAGAAAATCTGGCCAAATGCCCCCCAGTTCATGCCGAAGAGGTAAAAGTTTATATTAGCCAGTTAAAGAATGCAAAAGCCCCTGGGCTTGATGGAATATCTCCAGAATTACTAAAAACAAATAAGGACTGGTGGGAAACTTTCCTAGCCTCCCTATTTACTTATATTGATGAAACCAGCTACATCCCCAATGATTGGGGAATGGCTATAGTAGTCCCCTTCCATAAGAAGGGAAAGAAGGAGGATCCATCCAATTATAGACCAATCAGCTTACTAAGCATTGTAAGCAAGTTGTCTACAAAACATCTGCTGAAGAAATTTTTAGACTGGCTAGAACAGGAGGATATAATTGCTGATGAGCAAGCTGGGTTTAGAGCTGGCAGGTCAACAATAGATCACTGCCTAGTAATGCAACACCTTGTAGAGAAATACGCTACAGGAGACCAAGCATCACTTTACCAGGCATTTGTTGATTTAAAAGCAGCTTTTGACACAGTCTCTAGAAATAGACTTTGGAGGAAACTGCAGGCCTCCTCTATTGATAGGCGACTGCTGTCCCTTTTGGGGGCTATGCACAAGCAAACTGCCCTGAGTAAGGTGCAGCCGAATTGGGCATTTGACTGACCCCATTCAAACTTACAGGCAGGTGTGCCTTCTAGCCCCCTTTCTGTTTATCTTCTACATCAACAATTTGGTAAACCTTTTGAATGACCCTGGATTGCACCCTCCCAAATTAGCAAATAGGCACATTCACGTACTGCTCTATGCAGATGATGCTGTATTACTTTCTAGGACCCCCATAGGGCTGAAACGAGCCCTAAAAAAATTCTCCCAATTCTGTGATACTGAACACCTTCTAACTAATTACCAAAAAACTAAGGTCCTGGCTTTCGGTAAAAATCCGAAGATCAGACGATGGGAGCTTCAGGGGCATCAGTTAGAACAACTTACCAGCTTCAAATATTTGGGTGTAGTTTTGCAAGCTTCAGGTACCAAAACAACACATAGCAGCTTCATTGCTGATGTGGGAGAAAAAACAGCACACGGTATACTGAAATTCTATCGATCACAAGGGGGCAGTATGTACCGGCTGCACTCAGTTTGTTTAAAGCCAAACCATTGGCCCAATTAGTATACGGATCATTCTTGGGGCTGCCATCCTCCTCTTTCTCTCAACTTGAGAGAGTGCAGTCCAAATTCCTTAGAGCTCTGACCAGATAATCCTTGCAGGAGACTTCAATGGAATTACAAATTTGGAACAGGACAAAAACTCAGTAACTGCACAAAAGAAAAAAGGACTTTTACCAAGGCCTTTTTTTGCATTAGTGCAACAGGAAACTTTGGAAGATGTGTGGAGAACGTGGAATCCCACAAGCAGACAGTACACATTTTTCTCCGCAAGACACTCTACTCTATCACGTATTGATATGATCTGGGCCTCAAAGGACTTAGTGCTTTGGACTAAGGACGTTGAATTAATGCCTATGGTGGCCACATATCATAATCCAATTATGTGGAAGTTTGGGAAAAGAACCAAGAGGAAAGGATGGAGAATAAATGAGGACTTGTTACAGGAGGGAGAAAATATGGAGATGTTGAGAAGGGAAACTAAGTTCTTCATACAACACAACATGAACCGAGAAGTACCAACCAACAAGGTTTGGGACGCATACAAAGCAGTAATTAGAGGCACACTAATGGACTTAAATGGAAGAGTTCGAAAGAAAAGAGAGGAGAAGAGACAGGAGATTATGGAGACAATAAAAGCCAAAGAAATACAATTAAAGAAAAGACCAGGGAAAAAGAAAATTTATCAGGATATTAAAATACTACAAGAGCAGTTGACGGCAATGAATAATAGAGAACTGGAATGGAACTTGAAAAGAATGAATCAAAAGTCGTTTGAAGGTGCAAATAAACCTGGGAAATATTTGGCATGGCAATTGAAGAAGAGAAAAGAAAAAAAGATAATAAATAAAATATGTGAGGACAATAAAGTGTATCGGGAACAGACTGCTATTAGTAGAGCCTTTTACAAATTTTATGCCAAACTGTACAGGAAAAAAGAAGTGAACAAAGACTCAATAGCGAAATACTTGGGAAAAGTAAAACTCCCAGTAATTTCGGATGATTGGAGAGCTAAATTAAATTGTGAAATAACAGAGGAAGAGATAAGGAAAGCAATACAGTCAACAAATTTGGGAAAAGCGCCAGGGCCTGATGGACTTACAGCCAAATTTTATAAGGTAATGGCCAATGAGCTGGCGCCACTTTTAAAAGAGGTGATCAATGGTGTTTTGAGAGATCAAAGAATTCCAGATACCTGGAGTGAAGCTAATATATCATTGATCCCCAAAGAGGGACAGGACTTGACTAACGTTAAAAACTATAGACCTATTTCCTTACTTAACAATGACTACAAGATCTTCGCGAAGATCTTGGCAGAGAGACTAATGGGATGGTTAGCCGAGGTTATCGGGGAAGAACAAGCAGGCTTTTTACCAAACAGACAGATCAGAGATAACTTAAGGACAGTGATAAATGCTATTGAATACTACGATAGGCGTTGTGATAAGGAGGTTGGTTTCTTCTTTGTAGACGCGGAAAAAGCATTTGACAATTTGAACTGGGACTTTATGTTTGCCACTATGGAACAGCTACAAATGGGAGAAAGATTCATAAGAGCAGTTAAAGAAATTTATAGAGACCAAAGTGCAGCAATTGTGGTGAATGATGAGGCGACTAAGAAACTGACTATAGGTAAAGGCACAAGACAAGGTTGCCCGTTGTCTCCGCTGTTGTTTATTTTGGTATTGGAAATTCTGATGATACAGATTCGAGAAGATAATGCAATCCGCGGAATAAAGATAAAGGACTTTTCCTATAAGGTCAGAGCATTTGCAGATGACATAATGTTAATTGTGGAAGATCCAATCGAAAACATGCCTACGGTAATGGATAAAATTAAAGAGTTTGGAGAGTTGGTGGGTTTTTATGTAAATAAAAAAAATCAAAGATATTATGTAAAAATATGACTAAACAAAAGCAACAGTTATTAATGGAAATAACTGATTGTGAAGTAACAAGTAAGGTAAAATATTTGGGAATTGAACTGACTGCAAAAAATATAGATCTATTCAAGAACAATTATGAGAAACTATGGACTCAAATAGAGCAGGATTTGATTAAGTGGAATAGACTGAATTTGTCATGGCTGGGAAGAATTGCAGCAGTTAAGATGAATGTTTTGCCAAGAGTGATGTTTTTGTTACAGACAATACCAATTATCCGGGACTCTAAACAATTTGAAAAATGGCAGAGGAAAATATCGGACTTTGTGTGGGCAGGCAGGAAGCCTAGGGTGAAAATGAAAGTGTTGCAGGATTCAAAAGAAAGGGGTGGAATGCAACTGCCCAACCTGAGACTTTATTATGATGCAATCTGTCTGGTATGGTTGAAAGAGTGGATAACGCTGAAAAATTGCAAATTACTGGCCTTAGAGGGATATAAAAAACTGTTCGGTTGGCATGGATATTTATGGTATGACAAAGTGAAAGCAGACTCTATGTTTTTGCACCATTATATTCGGAGAAGCCTCTTCACAGTTTGGAAGAAACATAAAGACTACCTACAGGAAGGAACTCCCTCCTGGGTGGTTCCATATGAAGCAATTGATCCAAGAACGGTTGATAATGAACAACAGTGTTTAACGTATAAGGAGATAACTCAAGTAGAATTTTCTAAAATAAGAATAAGGACACAACAAGAGTTGTCCCCAAACTACAATTCGTTTCAATATAGACAAATTAGAGATCTTTATTATTCGGACTGTGCGAAGGGAGGAATAAGAATGGAGAATTCAGAATTAGAGAAAGTAATTTTACAAGAAGATAAAAAGGAAATCTCAAAGGTTTATAAAGTACTGTTAAAATGGTATACTGAAGATGAGGCAGTTAAAGTGCAAATGGTGAAGTGGGCTATAAACTTTAACAAAGAAATAACAATGGAGGCATGGGAATACTTGTGGAAAAATACCTTGAAGATTACGACATGTACTAATATTAAAGAGAATGTCTATAAAATGATCTACCGTTGGTATCTGACACCAAAGAAAATTGCGCTAGGGAATCTGAATATGTCTAATAAATGCTGGAAGTGTAGAAAGCATGAGGGATCTTTGTATCATATGTGGTGGACGTGTGAGGTAGCTAGGCAGTACTGGGGGGAAATAATAGAAGTAATGAGTGAGATTTTACAATTTCAAGTTAATAAGAACCCAGAACTCCTGCTACTGAACTTGGGAATGGAGGATATCCCAGTACAATATAGGACATTGTTATTTTATATGACAGCAGCAGCTAGACTTTTGTATGCGCAGAAGTGGAAAGTACAAGAAGTGCCAACTATCGAGGACTGGACCTACAAATTGCTGTACATGGCGGAGATGGATAAAATGACAAGAAAACTGAGAGACCTTGACCCAGGGCAGTTTAACAAGGACTGGGAGAAGCTGAAACAATATCTGGTGAAAAAATGGGAGGTGGGAGGAGAACTGTGGCAGTTTGAAAATTACTGAAATATAATATAAGAAGAGGGAAGTGACTATACCGGGGTGGAGAGTTAACAGAATAATTCTAAGCAAATATCACATTTAATTATTATATAGAGTATTAGTAGTGCTATTACTATAAGAATTATAAGGATAGAAATTACATTAAATATTTTCTCTAAAAGCAAATAATAATTGTACAAGGGAGTATGAATATAGATTAGCATACGGAATGTGGATTTAATAGACTGACTTATGTTAAATGGATATATAATGACTATTTTTGTTAGATAGCTTTACAATGGTGAAATAAGATAATTAAGATAGATAGGATACGTAAAAGGAAGTAAAGAGCAACATATAGAATATAAGTCAAATTGATTGATTTATCATGAATGTATGCAATGTTTATAGAAGTATTAGAAGATACATATAACGAGGGGCAAATTGTTTGTCCCGTATTGAAGAGACTAGAAAGAATAAGATAGAGCATAGAAATAGCACAATTATGATAGATAAGCTTAGAAGAATTTGAAAGTATATTTTAACAAATGTATCAAAGTTGATATGAGTAAAGGGAAAATAGAATGAGGGGTTGGAAAACTGTTGGAAGTCAATAAAAGGGGGGGGAAAGGCAGGGGGTTAGAATTGGAAAATTTCAGGGAATGTGATTGTAAATGATATGGAATGTTTCTAATCCAATAAAAATTTTTACAAAAAAAAAACAAATTCCTTAGAGCTCTATTACAAGTGCCCAAATGCATGCCTAACTCATGGGTTAGACTGGAAACAGGAATGTTAAGGGTAGAGGCCAGAATCACCATTCTTTCAATTTTCAAATGGCTGTCAGGACGTCTAAACCCGCAAGGTCTGCTCCCTCTGTTATTCCAAGACAATCTAATTGGCAAAAGGCGACTCTGAAATCCCTGGGAAAATTGGGTCTTTCCCCTCAAAGTTTGCTAGTCATGGGGTTAGACCGAGCAAAATCACTCATTAAGCAGAGAGTGACAGACACTGAAAGACAAACATTTTCTTAGAGCACCAGGTTTTATTTCTTCAAATACTACTAAATATATTGCCGCTCCTGCAGCCTATTTTTACTTTCTTGAATCCAGTAACTCCAGAAGGGCATTTGCTTTAGCTAGAAGTTCAACTCTACCCTCTGCCATTCTGGAAGGAAAGTTTAAAGCTGTCCACTACTCTCTTAGGCTTTGCTCCTATCCCCTAAGAGAAATTGACTCAATGGAGCACATCTTCTTCAACTGCCCAAGTCATAGTAAAATTAGAGCGGAAACCATCAGTCCATTAGTAGAAAGATTCCCTGGAAGTTCAAATAAAATCAAACTTGATTATCTTTTGTCTGATCGGAATCACCAGACACCATGTCAAGTAGCAAGATTCTGTGCCCAGGTCTACAAGCAACGTAAATCACATAAGGCAGCTTAAACAACTAATTTATGATGATCTTATTTTTTTACTCTTATATTTATTCATCGTTCTTCCCCGGTAACCAGTCTCAACTGCTTTTAAACTGATTTGCAAATGGTTTTATATGTACTGGTCACAGACTGTAATAATAAACTTGACTTGACTACCTCTGCACTAAGAACAGCAGAAATACCTGAACCTACTTCATGGGGTGAAATATCCTAGCTACCACCAGAAGAAGCTGAGAAATGGAGAAAAGCGGAGGGTGTGGTGTTGGTGTTGAAGAGAATGATGGCACTTTGAAAGAGCTCCGTCTCTCCCATGCCTGAAATTTAAAATTTGTGTTGAAAAGGTAAAGTAAAAATATTTACCCTTCCAACGTACAGATACGCTAAGAGATCCGAAAGGCAGATTCATATTTATTAAAGGCACTATAGAAAACCAAACTTACACATTTGGCTCAATTTATGCCCCAAACCAAGACAGCTTAATGAAATTCTAAAACAAAGTTCATTAGAATACACATGTATCACTTAGTATAATTTGCTCTAAACCATATTTTCATGACAAACCCACAGAAACAGCAGCAACATAATCTAAGAGTATAATGGAGAACAACATAAAAAACAGAAGGATTAAAAGTATCCTGCTCACTAGGTTGGAGGCAAGTTCTGACGACAACAGGGCCAACAACAAAGATTCTCAGGTCAAACTCCATGGTCAAGTAACAGATTCCAAAATCAAAGACTATGACCCACCAAGGCTCAGGCAGCCAGAACCGAAGAGCTCACCAACAGCCAAATCCAGAATACCACAATTGTGACTAGCTAATCCCATGCTAGCTGCGGCCTTATAAAGGGAGTTTCTCCTACAGGTGAGGCTGGGTTCATTAAGCTTCTTTCTCCAAGCTGGCTCATCTCTGCTACTCAGGAGGAGTAGATCAGATCCTGTACTGGCTCTCCTGACATTTCCTCAGCAGGGGGAAGCGAAGGCTGAGGGTAAGGGCAGAAGCATGGACCAAGCACAGGAGCACATGCCTGGCAGCCCACGGCCTTCCCCCTGCTGAGGAAATGTCAGGAGAGCCAGTACAGGATCTGATCTACTCCTCCTGAGTAGCAGAGATGAGCCAGCTTGGAGAAAGAAGCTTAATGAACCCAGCCTCACCTGTAGGAGAAACTCCCTTTATAAGGCCGCAGCTAGCATGGGATTAGCTAGTCACAATTGTGGTATTCTGGATTTGGCTGTTGGTGAGCTCTTCGGTTCTGGCTGCCTGAGCCTTGGTGGGTCATAGTCTTTGATTTTGGAATCTGTTACTTGACCATGGAGTTTGACCTGAGAATCTTTGTTGTTGGCCCTGTTGTCGTCAGAACTTGCCTCCAACCTAGTGAGCAGGATACTTTTAATCCTTCTGTTTTTTATGTTGTTCTCCATTATACTCTTAGATTATGTTGCTGCTGTTTCTGTGGGTTTGTCATGAAAATATGGTTTAGAGCAAATTATACTAAGTGATACATGTGTATTCTAATGAACTTTGTTTTAGAATTTCATTAAGCTGTCTTGGTTTGGGGCATAAATTGAGCCAAATGTGTAAGTTTGGTTTTCTATAGTGCCTTTAATAAATATGAATCTGCCTTTCGGATCTCTTAGCGTATCTGTACGTTGGAAGGGTAAATATTTTTACTTTACCTTTTCAACACAAATTTTAAATTTCAGGCATGGGAGAGACGGAGCTCTTTCAAAGTGCCATCATTCTCTTCAACACCAACACCACACCCTCCGCTTTTCTCCATTTCTCAGCTTCTTCTGGTGGTAGCTAGGATATTTCACCCCATGAAGTAGGTTCAGGTATTTCTGCTGTTCTTAGTGCAGAGGTAGTCAAGTCAAGTTTATTATTACAGTCTGCGACCAGTACATATAAAACCATTTGCAAATCAGTTTAAAAGCAGTTGAGACTGGATACCGGGGAAGAACGATGAATAAATATAAGAGTAAAAAAATAAGATCATCATAAATTAGTTGTTTAAGCTGCCTTATGTGATTTACGTTGCTTGTAGACCTGGGCACAGAATCTTGCTATTTGACATGGTGTCTGGTGATTCCGATCAGACAAAAGATAATCAAGTTTGATTTTATTTGAACTTCCAGGGAATCTTTCTACTAATGGACTGATGGTTTCCGCTCTAATTTTACTATGACTTGGGCAGTTGAAGAAGATGTGCTCCATTGAGTCAATTTCTCTTAGGGGATAGGAGCAAAGCCTAAGAGAGTAATGGACAGCTTTAAACTTTCCTTCCAGAATGGCAGAGGGTAGAGTTGAACTTCTAGCTAAAGCAAATGCCCTTCTGGAGTTACTGGATTCAAGAAAGTAAAAATAGGCTGCAGGAGCGGCAATATATTTAGTAGTATCTGAAGAAATAAAACCTGGTGCTCTAAGAAAATGTTTGTCTTTCAATGTCTGTCACTCTCTGCTTAATGAGTGATTTTGCTCGGTCTAACCCCATGACTAGCAAACTTTGAGGGGAAAGACCCAATTTTCCCAGGGATTTCAGAGTCGCCTTTTGCCAATTAGATTGTCTTGGAATAACAGAGGGAGCAGACCTTGCGGGTTTAGACGTCCTGACAGCCATTTGAAAATTGAAAGGATGGTGATTCTGGCCTCTACCCTTAACATTCCTGTTTCCAGTCTAACCCATGAGTTAGGCATGCATTTGGGCACTTGTAATAGAGCTCTAAGGAATTTGGAGTGCACTCTCTCAAGTTGAGAGAAAGAGGAGGATGGCAGCCCCAAGAATGATCCGTATACTAATTGGGCCAATGGTTTGGCTTTAAACAAACTGAGTGCAGCCGGTACATACTGCCCCCCTTGTGATCGATAGAATTTCAGTATACCGTGTGCTGTTTTTTCTCCCACATCAGCAATGAAGCTGCTATGTGTTGTTTTGGTACCTGAGGCTTGCAAAACTACACCCAAATATCCGAAGCTGGTAAGTTGTTCTAACTGATGCCCCTGAAGCTCCCATCGTCTGATCTTTGGATTTTTACCGAAAGCCAGGATCTTAGTTTTTTGGTAATTAGTTAGAAGGTGTTCAGTATCACAGAATTGGGAGAATTTTTTTAGGGCTCGTTTCAGCCCTTTGGGGGTCCTAGAAAGTAATACAGCATCATCTGCATAGAGCAGTACGTGAATGTGCCTATTTGCTAATTTGGGAGGGTGCAATCCAGGGTCATTCAAAAGGTTTACCAAATTGTTGATGTAGAAGATAAACAGAAAGGGGGCTAGAAGGCTCACCTGCCTGTAAGTTTGAATGGGGTCAGTCAAATGCCCAATTCGGCTGCACCTTACTCAGGGCAGTTTGCTTGTGCATAGCCCCCAAAAGGGACAGCAGTCGCCTATCAATAGAGGAGGCCTGCAGTTTCCTCCAAAGTCTATTTCTAGAGACTGTGTCAAAAGCTGCTTTTAAATCAACAAATGCCTGGTAAAGTGATGCTTGGTCTCCTGTAGCGTATTTCTCTACAAGGTGTTGCATTACTAGGCAGTGATCTATTGTTGACCTGCCAGCTCTAAACCCAGCTTGCTCATCAGCAATTATATCCTCCTGTTCTAGCCAGTCTAAAAATTTCTTCAGCAGATGTTTTGTAGACAACTTGCTTACAATGCTTAGTAAGCTGATTGGTCTATAATTGGATGGATCCTCCTCCTTTCCCTTCTTATGGAAGGGGACTACTATAGCCATTCCCCAATCATTGGGGATGTAGCCGGTTTCATCAATATAAGTAAATAGGGAGGCTAGGAAAGTTTCCCACCAGTCCTTATTTGTTTTTAGTAATTCTGGAGATATTCCATCAAGCCCAGGGGCTTTTGCATTCTTTAAGTGGCTAATATAAGCTTTTACCTCTTCGGCATGAACTGGGGGGCATTTGGCCAGATTTTCTATTGTTAGGGCAGGAGGGGGTTGAATAGGATCATCATACATTTTTTGGAAAAAAGAAGTCCATTTATCTGGGGGGATAAAGGAAGCCAAGGGGGAGGCGGCTGTGGAGGCGCGGTTTGACCCTAGTTTCCAGAACACCACTGAGTTTTTGCTCGTAGCTGCTTCAGTTATATTGGCCCACAGTTTTCTGGTATGTTCTTTCTTACAGCGGGCAACCAGTGATTTATACTTCTTTTTTACAAATGAAAGAGAACGATACGCATCTTGTTTGGTCTTTTCATCAGCTCTCAGTGCTAGCTTATAGGCATAGATTAAAGCATTTTTAGCACAAATACAGCTTTGATCAAACCAAGGTTTAGATGACAAATTGGTCTTGACCAGTTTTCCCTCTCGAGCACCTACCAAAAGTGGCCTTAAGGATTGGACGAGGTCATCATAACTCTTTAAAGGATTTTCAGATTTTGAGGAAAACTTAAAAGCTTGGCTATATAGTTGTAGGTTCTAGTGCAGAGGTATTTTTCCCTGCACTTGTTCCTCTGCAGCAAGTATGCTATGCGCATTGCCACAGCAGAATTTCCCTACTTTCCTCCCTTTTATTGCAGCCATGAAGCTGACTTTCTGCCCATTTCTTTCCAGACACAGTAGAATAGCTGTGAAGATTTTAGTGTTTTCCACTCTGCCTCTTCTCTGGTGTTGCTGGGATACAGTTTGCTCTAAGAAGTGGGGTTTTTTCTTAGCTCTGGAGGCAGTTTCCCACCTTTTCCCTTTTGTTTTCCTTCTCACTTCTTGCTTGGCTTCCTCAAGTTGCTGAAAAGTTTCTTTTTCTAGCATTGGAAGCTATTTCCCCACCTTTTTCCTGGCTGGCACAACAGAGTGTCTTCTACTCCCACCCCCTTCTCATGTTTGCTGTGAGACAATGAGAGAGAGAATTGTGTTGTACTTGAAAAGGAGATACTTTTGTCTGCAGTTACTTAATTTGTTTGCTTTCTTCTTTTTAGCTGGCTCTCTGGAGAGCTAAAAAGGAGTAGTTTCACTAAGGATTGTTCCTCTCAAGTTGACTGAGACTTCTGAGATAACTTTGAGTAATTGAGAGGGCGGTAGCAGAACAGCTGCAGGTATACCTGGGTGATGCCTCTATCCTGGATCCATTCCAGTCCAGCTTCAGGCCTGGCCATGGTACAGAGATGGCTCTGGTTGCCCTCACAGATGATCTGCGGCGACATCTGGACCGGAGTGGTTCGGCACTGCTGATACTTTTAGATCTTACAGCAGCATTTGACATGGTCAATCATAATCTTCTGACCCATTGCCTTGCCAGTGTGGGGATTCGTGGAACAGCCCTGTAATGGCTGAACTCCTTCCTTCACAATCTAGGACAGAGGGTGGCACTCAGGGAACAGATGTCTGCTTACCATTCTTTGGTATGTGGCATCCCTCAGGGGGCGATTCTTTCCCCGATGCTATTTAACATCTATATGTGCCCCCTTGCCCAGTTAGCCCGCAGCTTTGGGCTAGGTTGTCACTGGTATGCGGATGACACTCAGCTCTATCTGCTGATGGATGTGTTAGCTTTGCTCTATAGCCAACAGTTTTACCATGCGAGAGCGGGGGGTCTTTAACATATCTCCAACTGAATCAGAGTTTCCCAAATGAGAAGAGAGCAAGGATACAACACAGGCCTGGACATAAATTTCAGTAAGTTTTATTTGAATCATTTGAATCATTCATAGGTTACATAGACTCTAAGTATCATGATACAGCATGGTCTTAGCATTGTAATAGCTTGATTAACAATACAGCAAGAACAAGACATAGTGAATCATCTTACCAATCCTGGAGATGTCCCAGAGATTCTCGTTGATGGAAAGAATGGGTGAGCACCTTACCCAACCTGAAAGGAAAAGGAGAGAGACAGCAAGGAAGTATTCCTTCCTTTCTCTCCTCCTAGCTTCTTAGACTCCATGGTTTTCTTGCTCATTTTTATACTGTTTTGGCTTACATCAACCCATTCAAATTCACCAATGAGATTCCTCAGAGTCATTCCTGGCATTGGAAATCACCTAAAAATTGCAGCATTTGCAGATTTTGTGCTGAGATTGTGACATCTGTAAAACGGTCAGGTCACTCTGATCCCTTAGTATTTGCTATCATTACTCATATGAATATCATGTATCAGCGAAAATCCCCTAGATCTTAGCTTATTGCCATGTCTCCATTCAAAGTTCATTTAGACTCCATTTTGTTTGGTTCAGTATATCTTTGGTTCCTTATGATTGAGGCTTATGTGATTGATATATGCATGGTGATTGCTGAGTTATTTCATGTAGAGATATAGTGAGATTGATTGAGCTGTGTATATATGGATATATGCATGCATGTGTATATGTTTTCCAGTAATTCAATCGTGTGATTAGTGTCAGCGTGATGTTACAGCCAAGACAGTGTCTCTAAGTGTCTCTGAATGGTTTGAGCTAAATCTGAAATCGGTCAGTCAGTGATTCTTTTCCTAAAACCAAAAGCTCTTTAAAAGAATCTCTCTTGCTGTGGATTTTCCTCATGTTCCTTTCTTTAATTGTGTTCCCATGATTGTTAGTGTGTGCATAGTGTCTTCCTTCTTTGGGCATAAGAATAAATGTATGAATTACTGTGTTTTAACGTCTTTGAATCTTAAAAGAGAGAAATCCTAATTGATTTGCAACGTTCCTGTGAACTTCCTCCAGTCTTTCACTGAGCTGTTGTATCCAATGGTCTGTTAGCACTTTGGGCTGCCATTCATCAGGTATTTCTGTGTTTAGCCACCATTGTTGTGGAGTATTCATTAGTCTACCTGTCATGACCTCAAAAGGGGTGTAACCATGAGAAGCAGTGGAAGCTCTGATGGCCATTAATATTGTGGGTAACTTCTGGTCCCAATCTTTACCATCTGCTTTCACCAATTTCTTTAGCGCTTCCTTAATTACACGATTTTGACGTTCTACCGTTCCCGAGGATTGTGGGTGATTTGATATATGAAACCTCTGTTTTATCCCCAAAAGTTGACACATTTCACGCATCACCTGACCCACAAAGTGCGTGCCTTGATCTGAATTCACGCTTTTTGGTATTCCTAATTTTGAAAAGACGTGGTTGTATAGGTGTTTAGCGGTGGTTAGAGCTGTGTTGTCTTTTGTAGGGAGTGCCTCCACCCATTTTGAGAAACCATCTACCAGTACCAGGCAGTACTGATTCCCATTCTTAGTTTTTGGGAGTGGGCCTATGAAATCTATCTGCACATCTGACCATACTCCACTTGTCCTCTGATGTCTCATAGCTCCCTTTTTCACTTTAGTATCTGCATTTACCATAGCACATTTTAAACAATTGAGACACCATCGCTTCACATCCTGTTTTATTTGAGGCCACCATCCTACACCTAGGACTTGCTCTAAGGTTTTCTCCCAACCAAAATGAGCTTGATCGTGCACATATTGAATCAGATCATTTCTAACCTTCCCAGGAACTATCCATGACTTGGACCCCTCTTTTTCTGCCCAAACTACTCCTTCAGTTTTGCAGATAGAGTACTTACCATCAGCACTTCTCCCTTCCTTTAGCAACTTTTGAATCTCTGCATCATCTACTTGCAGCGTTTCCAAGTCTAGTATAGGAGGAGGTAGCATCCTAGCCTTTGACCTTGTGGTCACCGCTACCTTTCCTTCCTCTCTTGGAGGTTCTGATCTGGCAATTCGCTTTGCTAATGCGTCTGCCTTGTTATTCCAGTGGATTTCTTTAGATTTGCCTTTCTGATGTGCTTTTACCCACATGACTTTGATCTTTCCTTTCCAATTCTCAATACACCCAGCAATTTCTCTCCACAAATTGGCATGTGCTACTGGTTTGTCATCTGATGTACGCATGTCACGAGACTTCCAGATAGGTAACCATACTAAGAGTGCTTGCTTTATCCAATCTGAGTCTGTGAAAATTGCAAGGTTCTCAGTACTAGCTTCTGTATTGAACACCTCTTTTATTGCATTGAGCTCTGCAGCTTGAGCAGAGTGTGGTATCACTATTCCACCCTTTTCTAGTCCATCATTTACCCTGATGCTGCCGTAGGCTGTTTTTGGGGTTCCCTTCTCATAGAAACAAGTCCCATCTGTACACCAAACCTGAAAATTCTGTTGTAGGGCTGCTTCCATTGAGATTCCTGATGTTACAGGCCATTCTATGTGTTTGTACTCAGGTAGAGGGCAATCGTGTTCCGTCCCTTGAATGATTAATCCATAGGGAGCAGGAGATATCACCTTCCCTTTTTCTATTTGGATGCCTCGATTAATGATTGACAGTGACCAAGAGGCAATTCTGGCATTACTTACGTGGCCGTCTTGGATCTTGCCAGAGACTATATACTGAAGGGGGCTGTGAACTGTTTGAACGATGACCTTGCTTTCCCCCAGCATGTATTCCCAATGTCCCAGAGCCCAAAAAAGAGCAAGAACTTCTCGTTCACAAAAGGTGTAATTCTGTTCTGCACCTCTAAGAGGCCTAGATGCATAAGCAATAACTCTTTGTTTCCCATCTTGGGTTTGGGCCAGTGTTGCAGCTATTGCCCTATCAGTGGATGCCAACTGTATCTTATATGGCTCCCCCATCCGAGGGTATGCTAAAGCTGGTGCTTGTGCCAAATCTTGCTTTAGCTGGTCAAGTGCTTCTTTGTGTTCTGGACCCCATTCCCATCGTCTACCTTTCTTTAATAGAGCCCACAAAATACGTGTCTTATCAGCAAAGCCTTCTATGAACTCTCGAGAGAAGTTTAACATTCCCAAGATGGCTCTAAGAGAATGAGCGTCATTGGGGAGTGGCAATTTTCCTAAAGCTTCCACCCTCTGTGTATCTGGAGTCCTTCCCTCTTGACCTAAGTGTACTCCCAGATATTTAACCTCTTGTTGTACCAGTTGTGCTTTATCCCAATTAATTTTGAACCCTGTGTCTTGCAAGAGTTGTAGGACCGCCCTAGTTGCATCATGTGTGAACTGCATACTCTTTCCTGAAATTAAAATGTCGTCCACAAATGAAGTGACCGCCCCTTTGTATTCTAAAGGGAGTTTTTCTAGCATTTGTACCACCATCTTGTGGCAGATCGTGGGAGCAGAATGGAGACCTTGTGGGACACACGTGTAGGAATATTGTTTCCCCTTGAATGTGAATGCAAACTTGTACCAACATTCCTCAGCCAGTGGGATGGAGTGAAAACAATTTGCTATGTCAATTACGCTAAAATACTTTGCTCCTCCTGTTATGGCTGCAATTACCTCTGGGTAACTGGCCACTACTGGAACTGTAGCTGGTGTGACATTGTTCAGAGCACGAAAATCTACTACTAACCTGTAAGTTCCATCCTTTTTCTTTACTGGCCAAATGGGTGAATTGTTAATGCTCTCCATTTGAACTAGAACTCCTTGATTTACTAGAGATTCTATAATCTCGGCAATTGGCTCCTCTGCCTCTTTGGGAAAAGGGTATTGCCTCTGTGGCTTCGGGTCCTTTCCCACTATTAACACCTTTGCATCTATTTTCCCACACTCATTTCTGTTTTTGATTCCCAGCTGAGGGAATTCTTTCATCCATTCCTCTTTCCCTTGAGGTTTTACTTCCTGAGGTTCTTTTAAAGCACTTGTTTTCTGTACTGAATAAACGGGAAGAGAGATGTCTCCCCCATCAGGCATTTGCCACAGGCAATCATTGGACAAATCTACCACCAGCTGGTGTTCTTTTAAAAATGGGTTCCCAATGATTCCACATTCCTGATTGTTGGCCACACAAAATTCTATCTCAGTTTGCAAAGATCCTATCTGAATGGGACAAGGATTCATTATTTTAGCAGAAGAATCATGTCCTGCAAATCCAGTCAGCTGTACTTGGTTTACTTCTTTTGCTGACAAACTTTCAGGTACATGTTCAGGGCTTAGAATGTTGACCGATGCTCCCGTATCTAATAGGATAGAAAGAGGCTGTTTCTCCCCCTTCTTCAGTCTTGCCTCCAAAATGGGTCTTCCCCAACGATCATATGTCAAATCTACAATTCGTTTGGGGTACTCCTGGAGAGGGCCCCCCTATTGCTGCTTAGAGGTAGAAGGGATAGAATCCTTGGGCATAGAAGAAAGAGGACTCTTACCTTTCAGGACTCTTGCACATGCTTGCGGTGCTGCCTGGTTCTGTGCCAATGCACAAGCTGCATCCTCTTGCTGTTTTATTATTTCAGCCAAACCTTTAATCAATTCAGTAGTGGGTTTCCTGTCCCATTTCTCTCTCGGTTCTCCAGCTTCCATCAATTTTTCCCATATCCCAGATCTAATTCCTTCATTCCAGTCCCGTCTAGGTGGTCTTGGAGGGCATTCCCAATTTTGCACCCCTGAATCCTCTTGGTATCTCCTAGGTGGTGCATTTCTTCCCCCTCTAGGACTAACCCATGCGGTGTTAGGTCTGAAGTTACTTCCTGATGTATTTGTGTAATTGTTTCGAGGTGGACTAGTCCTGAAATTACGTTGTTGTGCGTTTGGTGCACGGTTCCAAGGTCCATTGTTAGAGAAAGTTACATTATGCAAGACCCCATGTTTGTCTTTTCCTTTTTTTCTTTCTGCCTTTCTGCTTTCCCTAAACAAGTTTCCTGCATTTTTGATTCTTTCCAGGAGCTCTGGATAAGTCATGGGTCCAACAACAATTGGTCCTAAAATCATTTTTGTTTGAACATTCAAGCCATCTACCAACTCCCGTTTGAATTCGACCGTATTAAAGTCGGCTTGACCTTGGGGTAAGCGGACTAGGTCGCTAGCAATTCCCAAAATTTCCTTACGTTGAATGTATATCTCGGGTGATTCATCTGGTTTTTGTTCCTCCTGGTAATATGCCTTTGAAATGCTTCTGCCAGGCATTAATGCTTTTACACAGCTGGCAAGAAATCCTCCCAGACTTTGAACTCCATTAGTTGCATGAAGATCAATAGTTGCCCAAGTCTCCGGGTCTGAGGACTGTCTAGCAATTCATTTTATGTCCTCTAGGGCAAACTCTGGGTGGCGATTGACCTCAAAAAGCCATGGCAAAACTGTTTCAGCATTTAAAGGGCCAAACTTCTTTGCTGCTGCTTGTAATTCATTAAATTTCATTGGGGCTACCTCGTCTATTTGATCAAATGTGGCTTGGCCACCATTCCGCCGTGTGTGGACTGATCTTCTGATTACAGGTTCTACTGGGTATGGAACTTCAGCATCACAGTCTTCTCCCATCTCTTCTAGCACTGCTTGTGTGTTTTCATCACAAATACTTTGGACTACTTCCCAGACTTCTTCCTCACAATCTACACGATTCGGGTCACATTCAGGGAATGAATCGAACCCTTCTACAACTGCAGAAATCAATCCCCTTTTTGCTGCTAAAGCGTTTTTCAGTTTCTGCATATGTTCCCGACATTTCTTATGCTCCTATCCTTCCATAGGTGGCTTGTGTCCTGTGATCACACGAATTGCTGCTTGAGTTTCTGCTATTTTATTCGTTAAGGCAGATACTCTTTTTTCCGCTTGTTCTGCCGCTGCCTTCCAGATTTGGCAGTCTGTCTCCTTTTGCCTCAAGGCTGCGGAGTTCTGTAAATTTTGAGCCACTCTATCAAGATATTGGGCTTTGCTTAAATCCTGTTTGTCTTTCAAATCCTCAATTTGATTCTCTTGATCATTTATTTTAGCTTTACACTCTTGAAGTTTATTGTTTTGCTCTTGAAGAGTTAACCACAGTGTCCATACTCCAAATTTATCTAACTGCTTTTTGCTTTTGGTCAAGCTTTTCAGTTCCTTAAAGGTTAAGCTTGCAGCGTCCAAAGGATTATCTCCCTGGAACATTTCGGGTTTCAGAATGTCAACTTTCCCTTTTCTCTCTACCCATTTCTGCAGCGGATCTTTTACATTTCTGTCTTTCTTCCTTCTCCAGATAGACACTTTAGCTTTCTGTGACTCTGGTTCAACGGATGTCTTATTCCTAATGTTGCTCTAATGGTTAAATTTTTACCATTACACAATTGTTTGCTCTCTTTTCCCCTGGGTTTCTCTGTCAGTTCAAAGACATGCCCGCATTCTCCACCAATTCTGTTAGCTTTGCTCTATAGCCAACAGTTTTACCATGCGAGAGCGGGGGGTCTTTAACATATCTCCAACTGAATCAGAGTTTCCCAAATGAGAAGAGAGCAAGGATACAACACAGGCCTGGACATAAATTTCAGTAAGTTTTATTTGAATCATTTGAATCATTCATAGGTTACATAGACTCTAAGTATCATGATACAGCATGGTCTTAGCATTGTAATAGCTTGATTAACAATACAGCAAGAACAAGACATAGTGAATCATCTTACCAATCCTGGAGATGTCCCAGAGATTCTTGTTGATGGAAAGAATGGGTGAGCACCTTACCCAACCTGAAAGGAAAAGGAGAGAGACAGCAAGGAGGTATTCCTTCCTTTCTCTCCTCCTAGCTTCGTAGACTCCATGGTTTTCTTGCTCATTTTTATACTGTTTTGGCTTACATCAACCCATTCAAATTCACCAATGAGATTCCTCAGAGTCATTCCTGGCATTGGAAATCACCTAAAAATTGCAGCATTTGCAGATTTTGCGCTGAGATTGTGACATCTGTAAAACGGTCAGGTCACTCTGATCCCTTAGTATTTGCTATCATTACTCATATGAATATCATGTATCAGCGAAAATCCCCTAGATCTTAGCTTATTGCCATGTCTCCATTCAAAGTTCATTTAGACTCCATTTTGTTTGGTTCAGTATATCTTTGGTTCCTTATGATTGAGACTTATGTGATTGATATATGCATGGTGATTGCTGAGTTATTTCATGTAGAGATGTAGTGAGATTGATTGAGCTGTGAATATATGGATATATGCATGCATGTGTATATGTTTTCCAGTAATGCAATTGTGTGATTAGTGTCAGCGTGATGTTACAGCCAAGACAGTGTCTCTAAGTGTCTCTGAATGGTTTGAGCTAAATCTGAAATCGGTCAGTCAGTGATTCTTTTCCTAAAACCAAAAGCTCTTTAAAAGAATCTCTCTTGCTGTGGATTTTCCTCATGTTCCTTTCTTTAATTGTGTTCCCATGATTGTTAGTGTGTGCATAGTGTCTTCCTTCTTTGGGCATAAGAATAAATGTATGAATTACTGTGTTTTAACGTCTTTGAATCTTAAAAGAGAGAAAAGTTATCCGTTTAAAGTAAACCTCTGAGTTTTTGGTCTGTCAGCCCCTCCTTTTCTGCTAGGTTTCTGTGACACTGAGCGTGATCAGGTTCTGGCTGACTGACAAGATACTGACCTGCTATCGATTTTTGCTTCTGTACACTGGCTAATGCAAACAGCAAAAGCAAACACTTTGCCCCTTCCCGTTCAGAATATGTCATCAAGCAAAATAGTCTGGTTCTTTCCATACTTAAAGAAAATGGATTCCAGGATAGAAAAATAGGCTGGTTTCACCTATACAGGAATACAACAGATGGTGTTATGACCTTTACTTTCTTTAGGGTAGATTTTTCTTTTAATCTATCCCTTAACCCTCTGGGTAGTCTGCTGCCACCCGGAATATTTTATTTAAATTTTCCCTTTGGTAACATTCCTAAGCGTCAGGCTCCTTCGTGGTTCTATGTGGCCCTGAAGATAGGAATGTGATATAGCAATGACAGCTACACTGGGATATAGCAAAACAAAAATAAGCTTTTATTTATTCGAGAAGCGTATCGGTTTCATAAACGTAGTTCTCAGTTCTTAAAGTTACTTCATTTACTCTCATTCACACAGCTGGCCTCTCTTTCCCTGACTGAGTGTCCTTTCACAAACATGCTCAGTTCAGGTTCCACACAGGTTATATTTCTCTCATAAACACTTCAACATATTCAGGCAGCACACAGCTAGCCTGCTTTCTTCTGACTAAAAATTTTCTCTCTACTCTCAGTCTCAAACTGCATTCACTCCACCCACCCTCTCAGTCCTCAACAAATCATATTGTCAGAAACTGTTTTAACCTAAGTAACGCCATATTTAATCGTGTAGTGTTTAGACTTCTTTCCCTCCAGGCAACACCTGCAAGGAGCCGATTCCATGGGAAAGGATCCTGTCTTATCTGCTGTTTCGACCTTGGCCAGCTCAGCGCACCTCTGAGAAGTTTTGCTGTATGAACTTGGGGGGGAGGCTGGGCTCCGGGAGTGTGAAATGTAACAACCTTTGCTCTATGATTCATTCCTAGCAACGCTTTGCTCGGCCAGGATCTCTAATCCTGGAATATGCACATCTGGGCTTGAATGCTGTCTTTCACAATAAACCTTTTGAAATCAAAAGACCTCGTCTTCTTGCAGAAGGGAGTGAAACAGACTATCAAGTCTGGAATGCCATAGCCTGACACATATCACTCACTCATCCATCTCCTTCACCCCCCACTCTTCACCTATCTCATCAAGCATTTAAAGATACATGCACACATTTACTTGGAATCATTACAGATGGCCAGTCCGATATTGCTTTGGATTCCTTGGTCAAGGGTCTTGAGGCTGTGACGGTATGGTTACATCAGAGTCGCCTGAAATTGAATCCCCTGAAGACAGAGGTTCTGTGTCTGGATCATGGGGCAATCGAGCTGGGAACCGGCTCCCAGCTGTTGATGGGGTACAATTGAAACCTTCCCTGATGGTGAGGAGTCTGGGTGTGACCTTGGATGCTACACTTTCAATGGAGGCCCAGGTCATAACTGTTGCCAGGTCTGCCTTTTTTCATCTTCAACAGGGCAGGCAACTGGCACCTTATCTTTCACCACAGGACCTGGCCACAGTAATCCATGCAACGGTCACCTCCAGGCTAGACTACTGCAACTCACTCTATCCTGGACTGCCCTTGGGTCTGACCCGGAAGTTACAGCTGATCCAGAATGCAGCGGCACTCATCCTTACCGGAACGCCCATCCAAGCGCACATTCATCATGTGCTGTACCAGCTGCACTGGCTTCCAGTGGAGTTCCAGATCTGGTTCAAGGTGTTAACCTTGGTATTTAAAGCCCTTCATGGACTGGGACCTCCATACCTGCAGGACCGCCTCTTCCATTACATCCCCTGCAGGGTGTTGTGCTCTGCAGACAAGCAACTCCTGGTGGTCCCTGGCCCAAAGGACATCCATCTGGCCTCAACCAGGGCGAGGGCTTTTTCTGCCCTGGCCCTGGCCTGGTGGAATGCTCTCCCGCTGGAGATCTGGGCCCTGTGGGACCTGTTACAGTTTTGCAGGGCTTGTAAAACGGAGATGTTCTGCTGGGCCTTTGGCTGAGTGCCAGCGAGTGTCCTTCTTCTTCCATCTAAGACCTCCGTTTCTTCCGGAGCTGCCCTCAGCCATCTGCCATGCCTGTATACGGACTCCCAATATTTGTTTAAATAGCCTGCTCCTGGACTATTTTAATTATTTTTTAAAAAATATGATTGATTTTATGTTTCTGTGATTTTAATGTATTTTTTAATGTTGTTAGCCACCCTTAGCCCATCTGTGAGGAGGGCAGGGTATACATCAAATAAATAAATAAATAAATAAATAAATAAATAAATAAATAAATAAATAAATAAATAAATAAATAAATAAATAAATAAATAAATAAATAAATAAGTTACGGTGAGCTTTTGAGCTGCTTGATGTCTGTGGACAGGACCATTTAGGGGGTGCTCAATAGGTTTTCTCAGTTGCATTTTTTTCAAGAAAATAATCTGTTTAAAACTATGCCCCTCTTGAGGTCTGTGCCCAAGGCGGCTGCCTAGTTGGTCTAATGGTAGCATTGGCCCTGTCTATAGTTATGGCAAACAGAAATGGGGAAAGGGGACAGCCTTGTCTAGTTCCCCTTGCTATATGGATATCTATTGAATGTACATTGTTAGTCCTAACTGTAGCTTTTGGAGAAAGATAAAGAGCATTAATGGCATTTTAGAATTGGTCGCCAAAACCCATTTTTGAAGTAAAAGTTTTAGATGTGGTATTTCCACTTAATCAAATGCCTTCTCTATATCAAAGGCCAGAAGTAATGCACGGGTTTTGTATGCTTCGCAGAAATTAATTATAGCTAAAGTGTTACGTGTATTGTCTGGTCAAGGTGAATGTAGTTGGTTATTTAAATTTAGACAATGTTTTGGCAAATATGCTTGTAAAGATCTTGATTCAGTAAGGGTATTGGTTGAGAAGATTTAGTATTTGTAATATGGTTGTCCTTTTTTGGAGTAACTACTATTTCAGCCTCTGACCAAGATAGAGGGATGCTACCTCCTAACATAACAGAGTTGCATGTGGCAGTTAGTGGAGTTGAAAGTAGGTGAATGTATTTTTTTGTAAAAATTTGGCAGGGAATCCATCCCTGTCTGAAGCTTTGTTATTTTTTTCAAGGATTTGACAGTGACTGTAACATCTTCTGTTGTGACTGGTTGGTCCAGATATTGTTTATGTTCTTGTGAGTTTTTTTTCCAAATTTCCTGTGATGATAAATAATTTAAAATATGATTAGTGTCAGGATTGTCTGATGTACAAATGGTTTGGTAGTATTCAGCAAATACATCGGCTAATTTTACAGAATTAGTTTGAGTTTTTCCTGGGTGCCTTTAATAGCTTGTATAGAATGTGAGGAGGTTTTTTCCTCTAATTTTCATGCAAGCAAGTTTATAGATTGGGTGGCCTTTTTTGTGTTCATCTTCTAGTTTTCTTTTTCTAGATATCATTTCATTTCTAATGTTTTCTTTTTGCTCTTCATGACAGGAGGCAACGGAGATTAATTTCCCTCTAAGTACCACTTCCATAGCATCCTACATGTGGATTTGAAGAATGCCACATAGTTTGTTTCTATTGTTTAATTTCTAAAGAGACTTCAGAAGAAATTTATTTGTTAAATAAAAGTGATTTATTTAGTTTCCAATTTGTTTGATGTCATTTATTCTCAGTGTACATTCTGTCCAAGCATAGTCTGTCCACAACTTGTCACCAATCCTTGATGTAAGAGTTTGACTAATTAATTTAGGAGATAAGAATATGTCATTTAAATATGTAATTTAGAAGATAAGAATATGTAATCAATCCGTGTGTATATATTGTGGATAGAAGAGAAGTATGTATAGTCTGTTACCAGTGGGTTTTGAAGATGTCACTAGATCAATAGATAAAGCCTAAGAGCCATTAATTGATCTTAGCAGCTTAGTAACTGTATTGTTAATTTTAATTGCTTTGACACGATAGGCAGTAAAATTTAAAAGGTCATTCAGAGAGGAGTGATACAAATGTTTACTGCTGACACATTGATTTACCCGTGCTGAACGAAAGCAGAACTGAAAGCCAAGAGAATCAAGTGTACTCTGCATGAAGACAGATCGTCAGGTTGTTTTGATCTACAAGCAGCTCTCCAACTAAAAGCAGTGAAAGCAGCTTTCTCAGTAATCATGCTTCGCGGTATTATCCAATACAATTTTTAAAGTTTGTATATGTACACTCACACATTATGCAATGCATTTATATTTTGTATCACTTTCATATTGATCAAAATACTTAATTTCACAGGTCAAGGGATGGTGTTATGGAAATATAAATAATAATAATAACTGTGCTTATATACCGCTCTTCTACACATATTAGTGCCTCACCCAGAGCAGTGAACAAGTTAGTGTTATTCTTATCCCCACAATGGAGCTGGGGCTGAGAGGAGTGGCTGACCCAAGGCCACCTACTGAGCTCATGTCAGTAGTGGGATTCAAACCAGTAGACTGCTGATTATGGTTTAGAACACATACTTCGTGAAACATATGCATTCTAAATAACACTGTATGAACATCACTGTAGTTCTTTTTCTAGTATGGTGTATAACTGGTGCTTTATCTTTGACAGCCAATTAAAAATAGTGAACAGTATCAGATACATGTTCTGTAATTGTTAGCAGAGACCAAGGATGATCTGGTCATGTAACTTTTCTTGTCATTTTTACTATCCATATCTCTTATCTTGCAGCTGGGCATAGTGGTACTTTTGGCTAGGTAAAATGTCACATGATTGGAAATAAAAAAAGAATTAAATTATGATTGGTTTGATATTTATCTTTGTTATCATATGAAAAGATCTTAGCTTTCTGCATAAGATAATATATAAAAATGGTAATCCAAATAGCAGATCAGGGTTTTGGCCAAAAGAAATCTCATGAAGATCTAGGCAGGAAACTTACCCTTGTAATATGTGCTACGGTAACTTGAATGCATTTCATCGTTAATCTGACTGAGTTAGATTTCATTAAGAAATGTTAGGAAACTTAATTCTTGTTGTGTTCATCTGTTCTATTTTTCTACGTTTTATTTAAATAAACATTTATATTTTGATACCTCACGTAATGAAAACGACTAGCGTTTGTTAATGAAAGAAGCCATTAAACTCTTAGGAGGAGTCTGTCTCCTGGTTGGGGGAGTGCAACAAAAACATACATCCCGTTTATTTTGTACTGAAAAGCAGTTTCTCTAAAACAGAGAAACGTGTTTTCAGTTCTCTCTTGAAGGTTACAAGCTGCTCAGGATTTAAGATAAAACTTTCAACCCATCTCTACTGAGTATTTAATACTTTTTACTTAATGTTTAAACGTTATGTTTAATATTTATGGCTAATATGATTATAGAAGCAAGACTGTTTGAATTATGTATAAACTTATTTGAGTTGGATTGTTAGTAAAATTACAATTTTATGAAATTTTTACCATTTTATAACATTACAAATTTTTACCATTTTACCATTTTATAACATTACAAAGTTTTGCATGTAGAAGAGGTTGCCAAAAATAAAGGTCCCCGTCCCCGTCCCCGTCCCCGTCCCCGTCCCCGTCCCCGTCCCCGTCCCCGTCCCCGTCCCCGTCCCCGTCCCCGTCCCCAGACGAAGACGAAGACGAAGACGAAGACGAAGACGAAGACGAAGACGAAGACGAAGACGAAGACGAAGACGAAGACGAAGACGAAGACGAAGACGAAGACGAAGACGAAGACGAAGACGAAGACGAAGACGAAGACAGCCGGGCCCCCGGGGGTTGCGGCTGCGCCGCTCCCCCCGACGCCCCCCCGCCCCGCCTGCGGCGGGCCGGGGGCCCCCGGGGGTTGCGGCTGCGCCGCTCCCCCCGACGCCCCCCGCCCCGCCTGCGGCGGGCCGGGGGCCCCCGGGGGTTGCGGCTGCGCCGCTCCCCCCGACGCCCCCCGCCCCGCCTGCGGCGGGCCGGGGGCCCCCGGGGGTTGCGGCTGCGCCGCTCCCCCCGACGCCCCCCCGCCCCGCCTGCGGCGGGCCGGGGGCCCCCGGGGGTTGCGGCTGCGCCGCTCCCCCCGACGCCCCCCGCCCCGCCTGCGGCGGGCCGGGGGCCCCCGGGGGTCGCGGCTGCGCCGCTCCCCCCGACGCCCCCCGCCCCGCCCAATTTATGAGTTTCCCCCTTGGGGGTGGTTCCCAAGAAGGCGGCAGGTGAGTTCCGCCTCATACATCTTCTGTCATTCCCGAAGGAGACTTCAGTTAACGATTCTATTCCGGAACACTTGTGTTCTGTTAGGTATACGTCGTTTGATCAAGTGGTTGCAGTTGTCCGTAGGTGTGGCCCCGGGGCCGAGATGGCAAAATGCGACATTAAGTCTGCATTTCGCCTTCTCCCAGTTCACCCTGAGGACTTTGAGCTCCTCGGGTTTTCATTCGAGAGTAACTTCTACATGGATCGTGCCCTCCCCATGAGTCGTTCCATTTCCTGTGCTGCCTTTGAGCACTTCAGCTCCTTTCTAGAGTGGGAATTGAGGCGCCGGTCCCGTTGCTGCAATACGGAGCATTATTTCGATGATTTTTTGATGGTGGAGGCGGCCAGATCTGGGCAATGTGCCCACCTTTATGGAGCTTTCTGAGGAGCTGGGGGTCCCTTTGGCACACGAGAAAATGGAGAGCCTGTCCCAGGTATTAACGTTTCTGGACATAGAACTGGACGCAGCACAGCAACTCTTTAGGCTCCCCCAGGCGAAGGTGAGCGACCTTAGGGCCAGGCTACAGGAGTTTCAGGGCAAGCACAATGTTTCTCTTCTTGAGCTGCAACAACTGGTAGGTCTCCTGAATTTCGCCTGTAAGGCAATTGCCCCAGACAGGGCCTTCTTGTGGCGGCTTTGTGATGCTATGTCATCACTCTGTGCCCCTCATCACCGCACTCGGGTTAGTAGGGACATACATGAGGATTTGGTGGTTTGGTCCGATTTCCTATCACAGTATAATGGGGTTACTTTTTGGAGAGAGGACCTGCTGCTTGAGGCCGAGTTGCAGGTCACATCAGACGCTTCTGGCTCCACTGGCTTCGGAGTGTATTTCCGGAGGCACTGGTGCACCAAGTGGTGGCCTCCTGATTGGCTGGCCTGTGGCCTGGACCGGGACTTGACCTTTTGGGAACTTTTTCCAATATTGGTCATGGTTTACCTATGAGGTGAGGAGGTGGCCAACCACTCTGTCCACTTTCGGTGCAACAACCAGGCAGTGGTTCACGTGGTTAACTCCTTGACTTCCTGGTCTGCCAGAGTTATGAGGCTTGTTCAGGCCTTCACTTTGCTTTGTCTCCAGTGGAACTTTTTATTTAAAGCCAGACACATTCCTGGCATCAATAATGGAGTGGCGGACGCTTTGTCCCACCAACAGATGGAGCATTTTTGGCAACTTGCCCCGGAGGCCGACAAGGAACCTGCTCGGATGCTTCAGGAGTTATGGCAGCTTGGGAATCTGAAACTCTCAGGGCTATCTGGCTCGCCGAGGCCCCCAGCATGTGGAGGGCCTATGCAAGAGTGGTAGGACAATTGGAGGGGTTCAGGCGGGAGGTCGGACTGCAGCAGCAGTGGCTTATCCCGGTACATCATATTATGCAATTTTGTGTACACCAGAAAGGACATGGATTAGCGGTAAAGACAATAAAGAGGCAGTTGGCTGCCTTGGAGTTCATTAGCAAGGCTCGGGGGTTGTCTGAGGCCATGGGTGACTTCCGGGTGAGGAAAATGTTAGAAGGGTGGTCTCAGGAGGCTGGCACCCGCCAGGACCCCAGAAAACCAATTTCCCCTGAGGTACTTCGGGGTCTTTGTGCTGCATGGGTGGATATCTGTAATTCAGATTTCGAAGCTAGGTTGTTTCATGCAGCTGCCCTGATGGCCTTCTTTGGGGCACTGCGGGTAAGTGAACTGGTTGTTCATTCTAATATGGACACATCTGGTCGAGCCCTTATGGCTTGTGATGTTAAGTTTGAGGGAGACGGGGTTTCTTTTAGGATCTGCAAGTCCAAAATGGATCAGGGGCAGAGGGGAGTGACTGTCACTTTGGGACCCTGTTCTGAGTTAGAGTTATGTCCAGTTCGGGCCTTATGAAGGCTTCATGGGGATGAACAGCTTTTTTGACATGAGGACAGTCGACCTTTGACCCGTTATCAGTTTTGGGCGGTGACTACAAGGGCCTTAGTTAAGTTGGGTTTAGCGGGCATCAAATTAGGCACCCATTCCTTTCGGATTGGGGCTGCATCAACAGCCGCTGCTATGGGGTACCCAGTTCAAATGATTCAATGGGTTGGCAGGTGGAAGTCTTCTGCTTACCGTTCATATGTTAGACCTTTGCTGCACTTTTAAATGTGTTACTAATTGTTTTTGTCTGTAGGTGCTGTGTCTCGCCGAGAGAAGCAAAGAATTTTGTTTTGTTTTTTATAAAAAATTTTATTGGATTAGACACATATAAAATTTATTACAATCACATTCCCTTAAATTTTCCAATTCTAACCCCCTCCCTTTCCCCCCCTTTTGTTGACTTCCAACAGTTTTCCAACCCCTTATCTATTCTCCCTCTACTCATTTCAAACTTATTATGCTTATTGTAATATACTTTCAAACTCTTCTAAGCTTATCTATAGTAACATAGTGCTATCTCTAAATCCCTTCCCAAATGGGTAAAAGTATAACACTCTTAACTTATCTTCTTCAATAATAATAATACTAATCCTCTTGATAATCTGTACTCTATCTTATTCTTTCTAATTACTTCAAAATGGGACAAACAATTTGTCCCTCCTTATGCATAACTTCAAATAATTCTATAAACATTGCATACATTTATTATAAATCAATCAGTTTGACTTATACTCTATATGTTGCTCTTTACTATCTTGTCCATTTTAATTAACTAATTTCTCCATTATAAAACTATCCAACAAAAATATACAATTCATGTACACGTTCAGCATAAGTCTATCAATTAGACCCACATTCTGTATGCTAATGTATATTCATTCTCCATTGTACAGTTATCTACTAGCATAAAAAATTAATTAAATTCTATCCTTATAATCCTTATGATAATAACACTATTGATACCCAACTATTCATACTAATCAAATAAAATAATTGCTTAGAATGTTTTCACTTAACTCTCTCCCCCCGGTATAGTCACTCCCCTCTCCTTTTGTTATATTTCAGTAATTTTCGAACTGCCACAGTCCTCCCACCTCCCATTTTTTCACCAAATATCGTTTCAGCTTCTCCCAGTCCGTGTTAAACTGTCCCGGGTCAAGGTCTCCCACCCCAGGATCAGGGCTGAATTTGCCGACCTCTACAGAGGTGACGGGGTACACCTGTCAGTAATGGGCAATGAGCTTTTCCTGGATGATTTGCGGCAAGGGCTTTGGTTGGCCTTAAGCCACCTGTGGGGCACTAGGGCCTAAGCAGAGGCTTGGCCCTGGTGTTGGCAGGAAAGAGTTGAGGTATAGGGAGTGGGCTGGTGAGCACCCTAGGTGCTTCTCCACTCGTGGGGAAGAGGGGTCTGCCAGGAGCAGATGGTACTGCTTGTGACGGCTGCCATGCTGCGTGGGCAGACTGCCTTGGGGAACCCCATGTGCAAGTCCTTTCCTCACAGCTGTATGGCTGAGGTTTAGGAGCTTGAAGGGGGGATCCAGTTTGCCGGCTGTCTGGGTATAGGGCATCCACCTGGATGGCTCATACCTGGGGCTTTGGGGCTCGCCTAAGCAGGTCAAGGCGGAGCTCCAGTGAGTGACCACGTGTCTTGACCTGTACCACTAGTTGCCCTTGCCACAGTTATTAGTTGCTGTTCCAGGTTTATGTTTATTAATAAAAAGTGGTCCTTAGATCCAAGCTCTGTGGCTGTCTCTTCATTCTGACTGGGGTGCCAAAGGAGTGAGGGGAAAGTATCAAATAGCATCTTTACCCATCTCTTCTTTTAAACTGAAGCCCCTACTGCTGTCTTTTGTATAAAAAAAACTTTAGGAAAATAATCTTGAAACTACATTGATCATGTAATTTTGTCTTCTAAATTCTCTCTCCATGATACAAAACAAGATTGCATATTAGGTCCAACACTTGAGTTGTAAGAACAACTCTGAAAAACTAAATAACAATCTCAATATGTTGTTTTTTATATTTTCATATACAACACTTGATCTGATAGTTTAAGGAGCTGAATAAACTAACAACCAATGAAGTTCAACACAGAGGCCTGACCTCTTTCATACCTAAGTTTGCTTCTGGGAAAAAAAATGATTCCTGTAATGTAAAATAGACTGCTCTCATTCAGCCGCAGAGGGGCAGAAAAATCAAAGTGCTGAAAATCAAATGCTCAATAAAAGGGAATATCAAACATGAGGGAACATTTGTATCTGATTAAAAACCAAATACAACAGAAATCAATGGATAAATATCTCTCCTCTACAATAGTTCCATTTCACACTCCAGATATTTACAATAGAGAAGTCTGATTACCTTCCAGAGGCTGCTAGGAGGTAGGATGAAAGCTTCACTTGGTCATAAAATTACAGATAGCTATTGCTGTAAATACAAGAAGAGATTGTATTCTTCTTTTTGCATTGACTATAAGAGCACAGATAACAGCATAATGAAATGGGAGAAACAAAACAGATTCAAAAAGGCACAGGGGAGATTCCATTCTATCAGTATTCCTTGAAAAAAGTCTCTAAAGCTGAATACCTAAGTTTTTTCCCTTGGCATGGGAAAAACTAGACAGGTGATTTCAGAAGAATAATTAAAAGCCTCTATCCCTAACATTAGTCATCCATTTCAAATCCTCAGAAAAATGTGTTTAAAAGGCTTGAAATCTATATTAATGTAACATAATTCTGCTCTTGTCTTGTTGTTATCCCATCTTACTTATCTGTCTTCTCTCTCTACCCTGTACATAATTTTTATAAGCCTATCACAACCCCCATCAGTCATCTCATTTCTAAACTTAAAACTCCCAGACTCTTCAGCCTTTTTTCATAGGAAAGGTATTCATCAGGCTATCCACTACAACCCCAAGATCTCTTTCCCTCTCAGTCTAAGACAAATAAGTCTCCACCAGTATAATGCTTAAAATTAGGATTTGTGGCTTGCACTTCCTACACTGAACTTCATTTGACACACTGTTTCCTACTCACCTCATTTGGAGAAATCCTCCAAGAGGTGGATAGCAGGGTTTTATTTAGGGGAAGGGCTGTGGCTCAGTAGTAGAGCATCCACTAGGTGTGTAGAAGATCTCAGCTTCAATTCTGTGCTTCTCCAGTTAAGAAAATCAGGTTGTAGGTGATTTTAATTGTTTTGATAAAATGTTTTAATGTTTTTATAATGTTTTCACTGTTTTAAACTGTTGTTAAACTGCCCTGAGCCCGTCTGATGGGGAGGGCGGTCTAGACATGTGATTAAATAAATAAATAAAATGTAAAATACCTCTCCCTAAGACCCTGCTTCCTGTCAAAGTAGACAATACTGATCCTACCAGACCAAACATCTGATTCAGTATAAGGCAGCTTATTCCAGGAAGTGGCTGCTGCCGCCACCCCAAACTGCCACCTAAAGCTACCACTTCACTTTGCCTTATTGTAGACCCTGATCTATAATGATGATTGATTGATACACAAATATTGTGTACAATTGTGCACATTTCATGGGAGCAGTTCAGTAGTAGGAAACAAAATGGTCTTAATTCAATTCATAAAAGAGAAAGCAAAATTGAAATGGGTGTTTTCAGGCTGAAAAAAACAAGGGCAGGCAATATAAAAATCAAGCCTATTCTGATGTTAATGGATAACAGAAACTTTAGGGCTCGCATGGGGGGCAGCAGTTCATAAAATCCAGGCGCACCAAGTGATCCCTTCTTGCATTTATCTATGGCATGGTGGCTGCCATCAGCTCAGCTGCTCCACTTGCTCGTTAAACCTGTTTTTTCCCCTGTTTTTTTGTCTTATTGCTCCTTATTTAAGGAATTTGTTGAGAGTTTTGTTTGGTCCATTTATTCTGTTTCTCTGTTCACAAAATGTGGCAAAACTAAACGAGCCTTGGGGCTCTTTTGGTTTCACTTCCAACATCTGCTTCCTTTTTCCAATTCTTATTTTTTTGTACTTTGTTTTTGTTGATTCTATTAAAATGCAAACCTATATGAGCAAGGTTGGTCATCTTGCATGTTCTGTACAACATTTGTTTTTTAGGAGTACAACAAATTTTAGTAGACATAGTAGTAGTAGCAGCAGCAGCAATGGTGGCAGTGTGCCAGTGCTTCCCTGGCTCTCAGTTCAAAGGTGCAGTGGCCACAACGAAATGTGAGGGGAAGGAGTTGGATGCGTAGATTCTATAAAACAGAGTTCATGGCCCAAGTCATTGCTTTAACCAATGAAGCTTCAGCTAACTGATAGAAAAGGGGGGCAAATATGGACACTAGCAATGTGGCAAAGAATCAAAGTAATTGCCCTATTTGCTTGGATCATTTACCCTCTTCGTTTAATATGGTGTAAAATTGAAAACTTTGTCAGGCAAGTATAGTAGGCTTTTTAGCAACCTTGGATAGATAGATGGCTTATGCCCTGAAGCAGGAAAGTTTAAATGCTTCTCAGCTAGTGCAACTGCTTTTGATATTCTTATTATTCACTGAAATGTAAAGGACTCTGCTCAGTACTTCTCACTAGGCTGCACTCCATTCACTTCTGAAACTGGCTTAGATCTCATTCAAAATTCTGTTCTACTCTACTCTCCCAACTTGTGCTATTAAATCCTGCACTTTTTGCTCTCCATATGAGCAAACCTGCACTACAGCCTTCCTGCATCTATGCCTACTGTCTTCAGCACTAGGAATATCACCTTTAATGCCAAGGAATGACTGTTGGGGTCAACATGTTTCTTAAAAGAATAACAGGAACACTGAACCATTGTTAATATGCAGTAGGTAGGTACAGCAAAATGTCTGAGAAAGATATACAGTGGGAATGAGCAAAAGAAATTGAAGTCAGGGGAAAGTTGTGCATGTATCAAACTTGACAGCAACAAACAGCCCACCCAATGATTTATGAAGTTTATTTTTTTGATAGTAAGATAGGTAGAATGTGTTACCTTATTTGGGAGTATCATGTGACATATTTGCCTTTGACAGAAAGCTCCTCTTTCGCTGGTAACAAGCAATCCACTGCCTCTTTGGTCCTTCTTGCACTTCTGAGGACATAAGGAAGAGTCTGCACAATGATCCCATACTATTAACTCTTCACTGAGAGATGGAGGAAAGTATGTTTCCCTAAAATACAGAATTCACTGCCATAGGATAGGTGGTTTTAAATGGGCATTTTTCAAATTCATGGTGGATAGGCTGATAAATGGATATTAGCCATGATGGTTTAGTGAAACCATCTTCAAGAATTTCTCAGAACATTCAACTATACAGCTTGACAGACCAAACAATGCAACTCTCAGCTGTTTAACATGTTAGTACTTCTCGACTAGTTACTTTGCAGACTGCCTATAAAACTTGGCAATGATGATAGGCATTAAAACTATGTTCATGTTAAAACACTAAGAACACATTGCTTGGAGGAAAACCCTTTGATTCTTATAGGATTTACATCTAAGTAGGATGTTTAGGATCATTTTACTAGAGAATATGAAATATGAGTGTTATTAGCAAAGTAGAGAAACATAATTTTTCATTTTACAAGTGTATTATATTGATTTACTAATTCATAATAAATATACATTTTATTAAGCTGTTTTCCATATGGTTTTGTGTCTCAGCTCAGTAGCTTTCAATCAGTAGTGATCTAAAACAAGGTCAAATAAAACACAACTAGTTATTTGAATAGTTCCTTAAAATAGTTTGTTCAAATGTCCTTTAAGAAGAGAACATATGTTAATTAACAATGATTGGATACTACAGGGAATAGAAAGTAGCGTGCAGTCCTTATTCAGCAAAACTCCCTTAAGCATAAGATTTCAAATACAGATTGCCTCCTTTAACAGCTAGCATTTTGAGCTTTTGTAGTTGTTTAGTACCTGCTAGTCACCAATGGGATTTAAAAAGGCCTAGAAAAGCCATTTCAGACATTTCACTGGGAATGCTTTTTTGTTTTCACTCCTTCTGGCAACTCTATTTGTGCAAGGAATACGATGCATAAGCAGACTGATCTCACTTACAGGGCAATCCTTACACCGTTCTAGTACTTTGACTTCAATGGATTCAGGAGGGAATGACACTGCTTAAGACTGAGCTGTTAAAGGTCCATAATATAAAGCGCCTGATTGTCTGCTAGATTTCACAAAATGTAACATGGCTGAGATGTCCAAACTTCTACCCTTATATTCTGCAGCTGTCAGGAGAATACAAATGACCAAACAATTGTTGTGAATGCCAAAAAAAAGCACCCTACATTATTGGAAACAATTCTGAGAAGCATTGCTGCTATAGAAGGTTGTTTGTTGTTTGTTTTCAACATTTATAAGCCACTTTTCTTCCTTCACCAGGGCTGAAAGTTCTGAAAGTAATGAAAATTAAGTGATCAGTAAATTATTTCTAAGATCACAAAGGAATCAACATGTATATGCATCAGTGCTTTTGTGTGCAGACCTCCAGTGCTGAGCTGGGCAACACAGTTACAAATGCAGCCTTGTCCAAAATCTCAAAAATTCCTTTTTCAAAGTGATTCTTTAATTTGCCCACCTCAGAACCAACCCTTTAATCACCCATAGTAAACCACCCATAGTAAAACCTTTCCTTTCCCTCTTTCACATTGAGGAGGAACTTAAAGGGATTCTGCTTCTCTTCCCTTCTTTCTCCCTAGTTATCTGGTTTCCTTCATTCCACAGCAACACAGCAAGGTTTGGGCTGATTATTAATGGTCTTATGTACCACATTAATATTATCTTGCTGAGCTCCTGCTTCTATTCTGTCACTCAGTCCCTTTAATGCAAGATAATCTGACATACTTTATCACATTTAACTCTTATTATTTTCTTGTTTTATCAGCTTTTCCTGTTTCACTTTGTTCTTGAATTCCTTTTTGCAAAGATAAAGGTACCTATATCACATCTGAGATCATTTTAAAAGGATCTTAAGTCATTAGCATAATAGTTTAGAATTGCAAATGTCTCAAATGCAGCTTTTATAGGAACAGATTCTTTGCTGTAAAATAGTGGAATGGAAGGGAAGGGAAAATCAGAATTGTTATGGCAGCACTATGGATGGCCATCTATAGTACTTCTGGTATGCATATAGCAACTTCTATAGACTCCCACTGAAGGGCATTTCACTGTTCATAGTACTGCATTTGAAAACACGTTAATTTGAGTATCCCACCAGAGGCATTTAGAAATGCCTATAAGAAAATATACCTTAATGAAATATGTCATTTTGGTGTGTTTACATAATGTTACTTTATTGCTTTCAGGAACATCTTTTTTAGTGGTCAAACCCATGCTACACATTATGCCTGCCAGTGAGATACCTGAAAAAAGTTGCTCGATGGTAAGCTTTCCGTTTCTATGCTATAACATGTAGGAACAATAATAATGCAGTAATATTGCTTCCCTATACCAATTGGTAGCTGCCAGACCACTTAAATCTGCATAGCTGCCACCCTCTCAAGCGCTTTGCTCAAAAGTGGAATATTAGCCACCAAGCAGTAGTTGTTTAGGTCACTGGGGCCCAGGGACAAATAATACAGCAGGGTAAAGGATTGCAGAAATTTGAAAACAAGAAGATATCTGATATAGAGCTGAAAACAATGCTGAAAACACAGCGTAAGCAAGTTGACATGACATATTACATGATGTGAAACTATCCAGCAGGAGCATACGTACAGCAATAGACAGTACATAGTATTATAGCCTACAGTCTATCCCTTTCCAACATATTTATCTGAACCATTTCCTTACAGAACGGTCCTATGACCTGTGCAAAAAAGCCCTGTTGAATAATTAAGTTTTGCACAATTTATAGAAAGCCAGGAAGTGGGAGCTTTCCTGATCACTTTAGGGAGGGCCTCCCTGGGAGGCCTTTCCATAAAGTGGGGCCACTACAGAGAATATGCATGTACAGGCAGCTGTTGACTTCGCCCATTTACAAGGTGGCAGATGAGAAAGATGTCATGTACATCACATGGGGGTTGACACCCCCAAAATGGGTTGTAACTAGACGGGTACAAACAGAAAAAAAACCGAACATGGTGTTCATTGTTCATTGCCATCCACGAACAATGAACAATGAACACTGATGAACATGATCCTGTCACGAACATATTCGTTGTTCATTGTTTGTTGTTCGTGGGGGCCAGCAGGCTCTCTTCCAGCCAGCAAGATCCCTACCACACCACTCCCAGAAACCCTACCTGAGCAGGCAGCAGGAAAGGTACCAGTAATAAATAATAGTTTGGCCCAGAGCCTGGCAGCAGCCCTGGAACTTGAAGAGGTAGATCTCTATCCCACCACACACAAAGAAAATTCAAGCTCCAATGCACTCTCCCTGTCTCTCTCTCAAAATGCCAACAGCAACTGTCTCCCCTTCACTGTCTGCAAAACCAGAGTTGGGAGCCCCCCTTCCCCCTGCTCTTTGCTTCCTTGTAACAAATATGGAGCTTCACACTTGAAAGGAAGACCTGCCTATCAAACTAAATTGGGCTTAGATTGGGGTTTCCAGGGCAACAGCAGGAGTTCAGACAGAGTTCAGGCAGCCCCTGCCTCCGGTTGCCAAGGGAATTCATTGCAGGTGCCAGAATGTCTGGCTTGACTAACGGGAATGAACAGCAATGAGGCTTGCAACAACCACCTGTTCATTTAGAGTGGGGCCTCAGGAACAGCTTGTTCATGAACAGCTGATTGGGCTATGGTTGTTGTGGATTTTCCAGGCTGTATAGCCGTGGTCTTGGCATTGTAGTTCCTGACGTTTCACCAGCAGCTGTGGCTGGCATCTTCAGAGGTGTAGCACCAAAAGACAGAGATCTCTCTATGTCACAGTGCTGAAATGTTTCCTCCCCGTGGAGGTGTTCGATATATTGTCGAAGGCTTTCATGGCCAGAGAATGATGGTTGTTGTGGATTTTCCAGGTGTATAGCCGTGGTCTTAGCATTGTAGTTCCTGATGTTTTGCCAGCAGCTGTGGCTGGCATCTTCAGAGGTGTAGCACCAAAAGACAGAGATCTCTCAGTGTCACAGTGACACTGAGTGTCACAGTGACACAGTGATCAGCTGATTGGGCTGTTCGTGGCTTTTTTTAGTTCGTATTGCTGTTTGTGCCAATCTCTAGTTGTAACTCTCTCACATGGCAAATTCAGGGGTATCGTTTACAAATACTAAAAATGAAAAATAGAATATGAACTGTTTCAGTATTAACTGATTTTAAATTTCTGCATTTGTGTTGGGGAGAGGAAAGTTAGCATGGAGTTAGTTGCAAGTTTGTCCCCCAAAGGAGAGTAAGTTTAGAAGAGGATCCTACTTCAAAAAGTTTGACAACCATTCTAAGTGCATGTTTTAGAAATTGATTTATCTTTTGCCTAAAATCAGAATGTGTAGTGGATTTTTACAAATAAATTATTAAGATTAAATCATCTTGATTAGCACTGGAAATGCAAAATTACTGTTCTTCTTAGAAATGTGGCATAAACTCAGGTATACTAGATTACTTTTAGTATTAACCATAATTATTAGAGGAGTTATTATAGAAGTCTGTTTTATCAGAGTGAGAGATCACTTGGTCATCTCACACCAGATCCATACCCATTTAATTTCTTTATTTAGACAGAATATTAAAGAATTTGCCTTTGGAAATAGCATATTCCTAAGTATTTTACTAAAATGTATGTCCTTTTCACATGTACCTTTTCCAAATAATCATAAGACTGAGTTTAGCTGCGCCTGTGTCACAACAAAATTGGAAGGCTCAAATTTCTACCCACCCCCCACCCCCGTTACTTGGGATTTGGGTTTTTAAAACAAATTTGCTACTTAGAGATGGCTTTTAATGGCACCTCAAGTTTTGTTGAGTTGCAATCACTGTAGATGTTGCTGTGCTTCAGTTTAGATGGCAAGCTGATTTAGTACACACCATAGTGTGCCAAAGCATCCCATTTACAGAACTAAGCAAATCCATCGTTAATGGTGATTTAGTTATTACTCTTTTGTGGTTTAAACACATTAGCCCTTAAAAATGGCTCAGCTATTCCATCTCCCAACCCAGCTAGCCAGGTAATGAAATTTTCTGTTGTCCGAGGCTTTATTATGGTTTTAAAACGATCTCAGTAATTCACTCTGTTGTCACTCTATAAATAGTCAGCAACATAAACAGTCATAACCAGTACCAAAGTGTTGCTTTGATGCCTGGTATTACTCATTCACAGCTGGAAGTAATATTTTCTCCTGGAAAAAGGCAAATAATCCATGCTGGTTCTCTGGACAAAGAAAGGCCATTTCCTCTGCTTTTAAACAGCTAATGTTTCATTTGGGTCCCAGAACAAGAACAAAGTCAAATTGGAAAGGAGAGGCTCCATATTTTCCATACCCTTTTCACTGTGTAAAGTCTTTCCATCATCATGATGGCTGATCTACTTCTCTTCTGCTGATGACATTTGGGAGTTGAAATAGTTGCCACTCAATATTCCACATAACGTACTTGTTTTCCACATACAGGCATTCTCAAATTACCCATCTCAAATAAATAAAGATAATGTTTGAGGGAAAAAACAATGCAAGTAAATCAGGGAAATCATCAGGATATGTTCTGTACTTCGTAAATGTCTTACTTCAAAAATAGCTTAATAATTGCACATGTTGTATCTTGGCTCAGAGAAGGCAGCTTGATCTCATCAAATCTCAAAAACTAGAAAATGTTGGTACCTGGATAGGGATCACCAAGGAAGACTCTGAAGAGGAAGGCAATGGCAAGCCACCTCTGCCGCTTATGGTGAGCCACCCTTTGCTAGGCTCACCATAAGCACATACTCTTGGTTTAAAGACTTATGAATTCGTCCTTTATATTTTTGTTTACATATACCACAATGCAGCAAACAGTTCCCCTTGCTTAAACCCAAGGTTAAACCTAGAGGTCTCAATACATAATTGTGGTTAAAGTTATAATGTTGCAATGAAAAGAAGAATTACTGAGAATAAAATATGCAGTTCTTCAAATTTTCTGTCCTATCTCAAAGTGTATTTTTTGCCTATTAGAGGTAGATGGGGATTGTATCCTCAGTTTACACTTCAGTCTTTCAAAGTTTAAGCTTTACAATTCCTTCATCCCTATGGCTATGCAATAACAAATCTTCTCTTATGTACCCTATAATCTCTTTTGTGTGCTGATATCCATTGCACAAACCAAATGAGGCCTAGCAACAGGAACACTGTTGAGAAAAAGTGAAGCAACTGAGCAAAACAATAAAAGGGAAGTGCACATAGAGGAAAGCAGATGACAGAACCTTAAAACATCTAAAACATCATTGTCTAGCTGTGATGAGTAAGTTACGATGGAGCAGCTGCTTAAGAACCATCCACGTAATATTTGAATATTTGCTTGTATGGAGGAACCAGCCATTGGAATAGTTTGGTTCCTTCTTCTCTTTCTTCCATGATATTGGAATTTGGGTGAATCAAATGAAGGAAAACAAATTCAAGATAGACAAAAGGAGGTACTTTGAATGAGAAAATGAGTAAGTAAATTGTAGATTAGGAATGTGCACCAAATAAATTTCCATTTAAGTTTTGGTTCTGGGGGGTTCTGGAATAATACCATTTCTTTACTAGTTTGTTCAAGGCCAGCCAGTCCTGGCTTAGAACTGATCCATTTGGTGTTTTGTGTTTTGATTTGTTGTGTGCATGTTGGCCACACGTGTGCAAAAGCACTCTGGTTTCAGGAGTGGGATGGGGAAACAAGGCTTTGAGACAGCCTTGCACTTAACCAAAAAGACCATAAACCATTAGTCCCCCTCTTATATCAGAAGTCAGACCCCTCCTCCCACTGAGCGGCAGTTTATAGATATGAAATCATAACCACCCTTTCTCATATAGCATAAGTGCAAAGCACTGCCCAGACTGAAATAAAACAAAATGAATTACAACTGGATAAGAATCTGGAAAAATATTTTATAAGGACTGTCAGAGCGGCTGACTGACTAAAACCCCCAGGGTGGAAGTTGCAGTCTTCCCTACCTTGCTTTTCCTAACCCTCCAACCCCTAGCTTTTCCTCAAGGGCAACTTCCCCAAACTGCACCATCCCTGTTACTATATTCTCCCCCCCCCCACCACCTGTTGTGGTCACTGTCACTCACACACAAGTACTCATTGTGATGGTCTCTCTGTCTTGCTTCAGTAAATGTCCCCCCCTCTCTCTCTCACACACACACACATTCTGTTTTGTTTTGTCACTCAAAGTGCTATCAGAGCCACTTTCTCTTTATTCTTCCCACAGCTTTGCAATGGAGGGATGGTTGGGGAGGTACTTGCTTCCCTTTCTCTCCTGGTTACCAAAAGTGACTGTCTGAAAGACAGTGGCCCTTTTCACACTGCTTACCTTCACTCGCAACGATGTGGAACAACACGCTAAAAGCATGGAACATCGCATTTTCTCATGTGAGATTTGCATGACATCGCGCAAATCTCGCGTGAGAAAATGCAATCTAACAAGTTTTTAGCGCGATGTTCCGCGCCATTGCGAGTGAAGTAGTGTGAAAAGGGCCTCCATTTGAAAAGTAAGTGAGGGGGAGGAAGGAATGGAGAGTTATGCTCTGTGTGAGAACCTATTGAGAGAGTAGATACAAATCCCTTTAACAATCAATTTGGTGGCAGAAAATGACAGGAGGGTGAGGTGGGGGATCTCATTGGGGAAGGGGTTTTTCTTATACCAGCACCCATGCAAATCTCTCTTCCAGCTACCCTTGATTGGCATGGGCACTTTCCTTGGTGTGAGCAGCAGCAAATCAGGGCTCTACACCAGGCTCCCAGCTCTCCATGTTCCCTGCCCCGTGCCAAGGTGGCTTCCAGGGAGGTGGAGGTGGCTGAGCCTTCCTGGGTACAGGTGGGCACAGTCCAAAAAAATGGACCTAAATTGGACATGGTCTGGCCCTGTTTGTGGTTTGCAAACACACGATTCGTGGGACTCACCTTTTTCACGAACTTTGATCTGTTTGGGCCGGTCTGTCGGTCTGTAGTCCATGAGTCCAGACATCCTGGCTTTGATCTATCAATTCCCTAGGCAATGGAGGAGATGTCCACAGACCTTCTGCAGCCCTTAAAAACTTGATAGGTAGCTCTACAAGAGAGCTCCCATTCTGCTCTATGTGAGCAAGGAGGAAGAATTAATTGTCTCAGAAACAGAGGGGTGGACATTCTGCAACCATAGGAACACCAATTTTAGCCCTCAAAACCTTGATAGACAGTTCTGCCTGCCAATCAGAGAGCTCCCATTCTGCTCTATGTGAGTAAGGAAGAATTCCCTAGGCAACAGAAGGGTAGACGTTCTGCAGCCATGGGTACACCAAGCTCAGCCCTCAAAACCTCGATAGGCAGCTCTGCCTGCCAACCAGAGAGCTCCTATTCTGCTCTATGAGAGCAAGGAGGAATTCCCTAGGCAACAGATGGGTGGATGTTCTGCAGCCTTGGGAACACCAATCTTAGCTCTCAAAACCTTGATAGACAGCTCTGCCTGCCAACCAGAGAGCTCCCATTCTGCTCTATGCAAAAGGAGCAAGAATTAATTCCCTAGGCAACGTCTGGGAAGATTTCTGTGTGGTGAGTGAGGGGTCTCTTCCCCCACCCTCTTCTGTTTCATTTTGCTTCATTGCAACTTTTTGGTGCTGCAAGCCAATGCAAATCAACCGGCATTTGTGACTCCTAGTATCTACTGGAAGTTTCCTGGGGGCAGCTGCTTTGGGGGTCTATAACTTGGACCTCTGAAATGCAATCTTAGTGAAACTTAGAGGGTTGCTGGAGGAAAGAGTGCTGAAGCCTTGCTGTGAGTTTGGCATCTCTGAGTGTGAAGGGGGAAATCCTAGAGCCCCTGGAATTGATGGACCACGGACCGACAAACCAGTCTGTGAACAGGCTGGTCCATGAAAAATTTGTGGTTCGTGGTCCATGAAAATTGATGGACCACGAGCTTGCAGTCCATGGCGTTTTCCCAGTCCATGCCCACCTCTACTCCTGGGGTATTCAGATGAAGCAGAGCCACCCTGCAATTGGCCAGCTGATAGCAATGACCTCACTTTTCCTCCCTTATTGCCCAGGTTCGGCCAGGATGGGGCTTTTGGTAGGTGGTAATTTGGGGCGCCTTCTGCCCTTCCCTCAAGAGAGGCTGTCTCCATCTCTTCAAGAGTTCCTTACTCACATGGGGTAGTCGGCTGACAAATGAGACTTTTGCTCCCCCTCCCCCAAAATAGTCCAGAGAGGGCCAGGCAATTGCTTTTTATTCTCTCCCCCACATGACCACCAACCCACTCTTCTTTCTGGCCACATTTTCTGTGGGGATGGTGGCAACATTCCGCAGTACCTGGCCAACTTGCAGCTTCAAGTAAAAAGGAAAACAAAGGGAACCTCCGGAATCAAACTGCACATTAAATACAAAGGTAAACCCTATCAGAAGCAGCATTAAATTGTACAGTATATAAGGCAAACCATTTTTAACATTTTATAAGAAAGTGCAAAGTGCAAAAAGTGTTGAATATCAATAAACACAATGAATACAAATATTAACAAGAGTACAAAATAGTATCCTAAAGTCCTAAATACAATAAATACACATTAAAGTCTTTATAACAGTCCAACTGGTGAGGGAAGAATAATTCAAACAGGTAGGTCACAGGTAAGTATCACTTTGTTCAACCTTAGTAGTAATTTGCTCTTTCTTATTCATTAGTAGGTGTCTTCAAAGAAGTGAATCATCAATGTTGCAATCAATACCTGGAACAATTATATCCAACCAATGGATGCTGTAATGAGCCTAACAAGAATTGTCAGCCTCTTGTCATCCATTTCGTACTCGACTTTATCAAAGGCTCATGAAACACAATTTTACATCCAAAACATCATGAAAACAATTTCTTATCACCAAGTTGGTAAGGAGCAGGACTTCTCCCACTTCCTGTAGGGTTTACCTTTGTGTTTAGTGTGCAACTTGCAGCTTCAACAACATGGTGGCAGGGGGGACTCTCCCAAGGCCCATCTAACTTATCCTTCTTCCTGCTTGAGGAGGAAGCTTTGTTTGGGGTGGAGATTCTCCCCCTGCCCCATTCCGTTCAACTAGTGTGTCCCCTCAGAGCTCACCTTCTGGCATGTACTGCTGATCTGCCCTGCAACACCATTTGTGGAGAAACACCATTCTTTTTGTGGAGTTAACTTTCTATGGGCTGCAGAGGGGAGGGGCCAGTTCAGGAGTAGAATATGATTGGAGGGAGAGTGAGTCAGTGAGGGTTGGAAGTTGACAGTTGGTGGCTGAAGAGTTGAGGGAGAGATGGCTCTGAGGGGAGAAGTAGATCTAATGTAACCCTAGGTGTCAAAGGATTGGGCCTGCCTTACACAACATCTAATTAGGGCATGAGGGAGATAGAGTATGGGTTTCTGTCTCTGTTTTATTATTCCTTTTTATATATATATATATATATATATTTATTCTTTTTAACATCTAAAACAATAAACTACAAAAAACTACAATAGTACAAGGGAAGGGAAAGAAGGGAGAATAAGAAGAGGGGGAAGGGGGGGTGGAAAAATGGGGAAGGCAACTTACAAACACTAAACACTACACTTCAATGCTTTCCCTTCATACTGCCGTAATTAAAAAATAGCTTAATAAGGTAATGATGGAATGGTTGATCTTACAAAATACAAATTACAATTCAAATTAAATCTTTTTCCCCCCTCTGGGCCTCGGACGCAGTTCTCTCTGAGCAGCTACAGCCGCAGTGCTTGTTGCCTCCCCCCTCCCTTCAGGCTTCAAATCTTCTTCTTTTTGCTTGATGTCTGGCCCAAATTCTGGATTTTTGTCCACAAAATCCCTTAGCTGATCTTCCGAATTAATCTTGTAAGCTTGATCTTTATAACTAAACCCGATTCCTTCCGGAAATAGCCATTTGTACTTTATGTCACGTTCCCTCAAAAGAGCAGCCAGCTTTTTAATACTTAAATCTTCTCTTCCGAACTAAAAATGGAACGTCCTTCAGTATCTTGACTTTATTTCCCAGAAAGTCCAACTCCGCATTATATGAGTTATATAGGATATTGTCCCGGACCCTCCTGGATGAGAACTCAATAACGATCTCGCGAGGCAGCTGCCGCTTCATTGCATATTTTGAAGATGCCCGACGGACTCCCAAAATGGCGCTTTTTACTTCTTCTTTAGTTGCCCTCGCGGGTGACGCTAAAAGTTCCGAGGCAAGATCCCACAAATCCTCGTTTTCCTCCTCTTTAACATTCTGGAGACGCAAAATGGTCTGTGTTCGTTCCACTTGCAGCCCAATCAGCTGATTTTCCACCAACTTTAGCTCCTTGCTCTCATAAGTGATGCATTTTCCCAAGCAGACTTCTCTGCCCCCCCCACTACTTCCTTGATGGCTTTCACATTGCTCTCAATTAAGCCCACCCTTTGATCTGTTTCATTCAGCTTGTCAACAAAGGGTTTTATGGCTTCAGTAACCGATCTTTTCAACAGTTCCTCGAGCGACTCGCCTCTTCCCTGCAGGGCAGCCTAAACTGACTTGCCCAAAGCAGGACTCTGTTTTTTTGCTGCCATTTTAGGGGGGGGGGACCGCCAATCTTCCGAGACTCTGCGAGGGGGGAAAAATCCGAATCTTCTAACCTTCAGATCCCACCACTCCTTCACATGCGCTTGTAGTAACAGAAGGGATTCGCTTACTTACAGGCTTCCGCCTAATCCTGTTCTTTGCCGTTTTCCATGGCCCGGCAGCACACAAGGCGCCGCGCACATCTGCCGGCCTCCATAGGGACAAACGGGCAATTTACCCCCTGCCTTGATCTGCCAGAGGGCTCTTCCCGTCGCGTCCCGGACCCAGACTCCCTCCCTGGGAGCCCTGGGAGCTAACCTTTGCAGATCAGCCGCCCAGTCAGGGTGCTCGGCCGCTTCTTCTTGGACCTGCCAAGAGGAGCATCCGACATGGCCGCGAAAACGAAAACGAATCTCTGTTTTATTATTCCTTTCATCCACTGTATATTTGTCTGTGTAGTTAGAAGTTAAATAAATGAGTTTTGGAATGTATGAAGGAAGAAAGCTATTCTGTTCCACATAGTCCCCCAACCACTTGGGCCCACTAGCGGAGGAGGGAGGTTAGGAGGCTGTCCTGCCTAACCAGGACCCCATACAGGGACAGTGGTGGCAGCAACTACCCGGAGACAGGAAAGGGAGACAGCCCCTTCAGGTGCCTGGCCAGAGGCAAAAAGGGAGGGGTAGGCAGAGTGGGGTCTACCAGTGGGAGGAAAGGCCCCATTTCACCACACCATTTTACAGGCAATTTTTGCTGTTTCAAAAGCGCTGTGAACCCCTTATCTGTATTGTGTGTGTAGTGATTTGGATTAGGGCCTCGTGGAATTTTTTTAAACAGCTAAAATTACCTTTAAGATTGCTTCTGGTTTTGGTGGACCTGCAAAAATTGGGGGGGGGATTCAGGGAGACACTCCTTCCTCCCTCCCTCCCCACTGCCACTGCTGCCTGCACTGCCAATGGCAATGGAGGAGGAGGTGAGTGCATTTTCTGCTCATGCGCAGAAAAGGCTTTAATTTGAGGGGGGAGATTAAACTCCACGGTGTAGTTTTTTAACCTTTGAGGTTTTCTGAAAAGTGGCACAAATGGTCCTGATCCATGGATTTAAGTGTCTGCAGATCAGGGTCAATTGGCTCAACTCCAGTCTGTTGGTCACACAGTATTCAAGGCAATGGTTCAATAAACGATTCAATCCAACACGGGAGGAAGACAGAAGAACCACATCATCCGCATATAATAACAAAAGGATAGTAATGGAGCCGAGTCTAGGACTGTGACCATCAACCAGTGAAAAAAAGGGGCAAGATCATTTAAAAAACGTTTAAACAAATAGGGGGCTAAAATGCACCCCTGCTTAACTCCCTTCTTAATAAGAATCCTGGGTGAGAGTCTCTCAAAGGAAGAACATCTGACCTGGCAAGACGTTGATGAATAAAGTCTTTTGATAAGAGATAATAACCTCTTATCTAGTGACATCCCCTCGAGCTTTGCCCAGAGAAGTTCTCTTGAGACAGAGTCAAAGGCTCCCTTAAGGTCCAGAAAGGCAATATACAGTTTAGATCTTTTCCTGCTTGTGTATTTATTAATCAAATCAGCGAGGACTAAACAATTATCCAAAGCTGACTTCCCCTGGCAAAACCCCACCTGTTCTGGGCCTAATATTTTACTAGATGACATCCAAGTGCTGAGCTTAATTTGCAAGAATTTAGCGTATAGTTTCCCAATAACTGATAGAAGGCTTATTGGTCTGAAGTTAGAGGGGTTAAGATGACAACGCTTTTTGTAAATGGGAACAATTATCGCATTGATCCAGGCAGCTGGCATCTGGCCAGTCTTATTTACCATAGTGAAGAGAGAAGCAAGCAGAGGGGCGGGTCAATTGGCTATTAGATGATGATGATGATATGGTATCAGCAAAACATGATCAGATAGGGAAACTTCATCCATGTTGTAAGAGCCAGATGTTACACTGCTATACCACTATATCGAGGACAAGATTTACCTGAATAGATAATAATCTAGATAGATAATCAGTATGTCCAATGATGTTTGATTATGCATATGTATTAGTGAGTCAGTATTAGATTCAAAAAAGCCTATCAGCAATATCTTCAGGAAATAAAAAATAGAACTATTAATCAAAAATAGCTTAGAATTTTAAGAATTAAAATTCTTTTAGAAAAGAAAAAAGAATTTTAAGAAGAAAAATTATTCATGTTTGTAATAATTATGTACATTTTATGAAGCAGAGTATAGTTGTGTTATTTTAACTATGTGTAGAAGAGTTTGTCCTAATGACATATGATACCAATTTAATATCAACAGGTGAATGAATCATTCAGCAAATCTAGAGACATCCAGCAAGCATAAACAAATTTCTAGCTGTCACTGGAAGCTTGTTGAGGAAGTAATTTAACAATTATTCCATAAGGCCTAAACATCTTGTTACTCATAATACTATTAAACATATTTTGCTTTCTTTGAACTGTGAAACATTTCTGTCTACCACTAGAATTCTTTGCACAGCCAATTTAAGTATGTAAAGGATCTATCATAGCTCTTAGAACATCCCATGTCTGACTTTGCTTGCTCTTTCCTAGAGTTGTAGCCTCTTAAAGCAGAATTCATTTCTAGAGTTTCAACTGAGAAACTTAACAATGTTCCATTTTCAAACTTTCTTAGTAAGTTTTCTTGGACTATGTATACCAAATTTCATCTCTCCATCTGTTGTGCAAGTACCAATTTTGGTACTACCATGACTAAGTAAGACTCATGCAGTGTGTGAATGAGTCCCAAACAGAGCATGAGTGTGGGTGGAAATTAACATACACATGCAGTGAAGAATTTGTGTAATTTTTTTCCTGATGCCACCTGGGCTTTACCATTTGGCCAATATTTATAGTGATGTGCAAAAAATTAATCCCACCTCTCTCTTTATTCCAACAATTGTTTTATTGGTTGAGTTTAATTAATGAAAGATAATTCTTGTCAATATACAAAAACATGAAATTAAACATAAAATGAAAATGAGATAAGGCATAGGCTCAATAGGAAAGTGAAAACTTCTTAATTGTTTTAACAATTATCTTTCCCTTTCACAATTCTCACCAGTTTTCTTCTAAAAGTAGGAGACAATTTGTGAGGCCTGCTGTGAATAACTTAACACCTATTAGTTCCCTCAGTCACTGCCACATTGTGCAGAAGAAATGGAAAATATTTAATTCTCCATTTGCCATTTGACTAGGTATTTCTAATCACTTAAAATCTCTATTATCTTTCCTATTTTTCATTTTCAGCATTATTTCCCATTCCTTCAGGACAAATAATGGCAAAAATAATAAGTACAGGTTTTGTTTTTTTTTAAAGGAAGACTAGCAGCACAATCCCAAGCTCAGTTATACCTTTTAAGTTCATTGGCTTCAAGAGTGTAGCTTTACTTAGTAATAAATTTTGTTGCACAAAAACTAGTGTCAGGTCACCCCCCCCCCCCCCAGGAAATTAGAACTCTGACTCTAGCAAAGGGCTTGAAACTATCTTTTTAAAACAGCATTTCTTCCATCACTTTGAAACTCATGTTCAAAGAAAGCAAGCCACGGTCCATGCATTTTCCATGGATAGCATTGAAGTAATATGACTGTGTAGTGAACTCCTCCCTCTATCGTACAGATAGCCTATCATATGGGCCAGTGCTTTTATGTGAAGTACTGTGTATAGAGGAAAGCATGGAGGAAAGGAGGCTCTGCTAAATGATTCCTTCTTCCCTTCCAGATTCTACCTAACTAATTATCAGCATGCAGGTCCTATTCTCTTCTTTTCTTTTTCCAGAGAAGGAGAGAGAAGACAGCAAAGTGAAGCTGTCTTTACAGCCCAGAACCATTCTGTATTTTCTCACACTGAAAACAAGACAGCAGAGAACAGTTTTAGGATGTCACCCTGAAGAGAAGGGCACCAGACGATTGGCCTGGCTAGATGGCTTGATATGTGCTGGATTGGCCAATCAGAAGAGTGGTAGCTCTTGCTACTTGTAGTGGAACATCCCATTGACTAATGGGCAATACTCCATCTTACCCTCTGAGGTGTCCAGACACTCGTGGCTATTCAGAATCAGATCCCTGCTTGGCAATGTGCTACTCTCCAGGCTTTCCCTACCCTTGAAGAGTTTTTGTCTCCCTTTTTTGGTACATGACTGCCACAGCCTGGCCTTTGTGGGAATTACCCTCTAAGAGGACCAGGGCTCCCAGCTCTCCCTCCCTGCATTGCCATTTTAAGGTCCCATCTCATGCCTGCATCTCCTGCTACCCAGTGTCTGGTTACCACAGGAAAAAACTTACTGCACTTGCACACCATTGGGGTATTAGCAATTTGCCAACTGACACCTGTTTTAATAGCATGTTGGAACAGTGGAGGTCTATGTGGTATAGAAAACAACTAGCAGCATTAAAACATACAAAACATTTATTAAAAAATGTCTCTGACCTGGGAGGCCATTAACATTTCTAAAGTGTTAGGCTGTGTGAGGCTGGAGAGCAAGTGATCTGACTTCCCCCTCCTGCCTGTTCCCTACTAAGAGAGAGAAAAAAATGTATAAAGCTAAAGGTGAAGGTTTTGTACAGTCTAATCCTCCAATGCCAAACACACTTCTCCACTCCACTTAAAGCCAGTGGATTCCTCTCTGTATGCCTTTTAGCTGGCAGACATTCCCTCCCTTAAGTATTCTATGGGATTAATGTGTCACTTTGGGAATGAGCAGGAAGTTTTTTGCTCTGTCTCCAGTTGAACTCTGTCCTTTCCCCCTTTTTTCATACTGTATGAAAGGAATGGAGCTGAGTTAAATAGATCAGCCTAGACAAGACTGGTAAGGTGGCAGGCAGGCTTATTGTTATATTAATTAGATGGGCAAGCACGCTGAGGAGAAGTATCTACAATTGGCGCTTCAGGACATCCAATATAATTGTCTATGAAGGAAATCTTATGCTGATATTCAACACCTGAACCTTCATGCTGATCTGTACAGGGGAATGGCTTGGACTGGCATTCTCTCCTGGTGCAGTTTTGATGTACAGGCAAGGACAAATGAAGAACAATTAAATTAACTATCAGGGCTTGGAGCCAGCATGAGATTGCCCAGTGCTAGCAATCCATTAGGTAGTTTCTTAGGGTGCTGTGATAAAGTAATTTACCCTTTGCACTTGCTTTAAAATTACTAACAAAGACCGAGTTTAACCTCACAATGGTGTCTATGTCTTCCTTTCAGGATGGGTGACCAAAAATGGTGAATTATTGAAACTTTACTTCAGCTAGAACTCATCACCATTATCTATTTAAACATGTATTTGCATTATTTATAGTTCATGTCTATCACTGAAGCCTTTTTTGCATGGACGATTTTTGCCACATTTGGCCCCATACTGCTTCAGGTTTTCTTTCAAACTCAGGATTACCAACTACTCCTTCAGATTTCAATATGGCATTTCAAGGGTTTTTTCCCCCTGAGTTTTCTGCCTGTGAAAACTCGAAAGAGAATCCTTGATATCTGAAGGGGGAGTTTATTGTCCAGAATTCAGAAGAAAACCCAAAGAGGTATGGGGCCAAATGCAGTAAAAATTGCCCATGGAAAAAAGGCCTGAGTCTCACTACAGGTCACACAATTAAGACGAGTGCAGTTAAATTAGTATACAAACAATGGACAATGCAACAAAATGGGATCACAAAATTAGAGCAGCGCACTAAACAGTAGGGATGCTGCAAATTTCTCAGTGAACCTGTTCAAGCACATGAACTTACCTTCTTTAATACTCACAATCAGATCAAAAATATGCTTGGATTGCACTGAGCAACTCCAACAACTGCCAAACAAGATTGTAGCTGCCTGTTAGTCAGAAACTGTGAATTAGGGATCAGCTAGGAGTTGGGTTCTGACCTTGTTCATTCAGCAAAACAACTATACATTAAAGTTGCAAAAAGAAGAGGAGAAAGAGCTCATTTCTTTTCTCTCCTCTCCTTACAAGCAATGTTTTTAACATTTGCATTGCAAAAGGGAGGGGAGAAAGCTCTCATTTCCTTTCCATCTAGGCTGGGTAGAGATAGAAACATTGCTTCTGAGTTCCCCGATGCAAAAGGGAGAGGAGAAAGAGTTCTGCAGCTCAAGCTGAGAGTGTGTGTTGTGAAGAACAAAAGAAATTCAGTTGTGCTTCTGACACACACCCCTCCCAATATGCCACATCTAAGCAAGTCTGGGAGGCAGCAAAGTTTCCAGGGTGGGAGTTCAAGTTAACTTCCAGCTCATCAGCTGGGATTCAGCTCCTCATTCTGCCTCTTTCTTAAAAAATATTTCAGGCTACAGAGTAAAATTTCCCCAGTAGCTAATCACAAGCTGACTCCCATCTGATTTATTCATCAGGTAGGAGCTGGATTCTAATTGCTGCAAGTAGCCTCTTCCTGCAAAATACAAATGAACAGGTTTCAAACATAACAATGATTAATTTGCTGCCTGATCACCACTGAGAAGTAGAAAGTGGGCTAAATTGACAGGTATTCAAGCATCCCTACTAAGCAGTATATTATATACAATAAAACAGTAAAACACATACAACAAACAATGAACCATTAAATTATGGTTCCATTATGGATTATGAAATTAGAGAAACAATGCGACAAAATACTACATAAAATAAACAGAGCCATGAGAATTACCTAAAATTTCATTAACCTTTTATATTTTGGAATCACTCAGTTTTTAATAGGAAGTACTGGTATAACAAAATGCTAAAGCCATTCTGTAGATTTTTCTTTTCTTGAGACTGACCTTCCAGTTCCCTCTTCTGCCATGCAGAGCAATGCTTTGATGCTTAGCTGAACTTCAGAAAGAACAAAGAACCAAACAGGTATGAAATGATCTAACACCCTGTGTAGATATGCCCTTATTTTAATTTTGTGATAAGAAGATTCTATTTATTATCACTTGGAACTTTCTGGTCTTTTAAGACCCAAGAGAACATATGTGACTAGAAATAGCTTCTTCCCATGTTGTTTCTTTTACTTTCAGCACTTTAGCAATAGCAGGAGGGAAAAGAAATGATCCCAAATTATTGTCCATTTAAACCCATTTCAATATGAACTCTTTCTCTGATAATTTTCTTGCCAAGTCCTAAAAGTCTTCATTCTCTTGTTGAAGTAAAAGCAGATATCCCTGTCTTCTAGCAGGTGAAAGATAGCTTAAAATAAAAAGATATTCCTCTGTTCTACATTTATTGTGAGGACTTTCTTACCAGCGTCACTTGTGTTCTGAGCTCACCTCCTTCCGAACCTTTAATATTTCTGAGCCAATGGGCTCCCATCATCTTTTCAGTTTCATTCTGTGTCTACTTTGCATGTAGAACACATAAAGAGCTGGTATAGAACAGTGTCTGACTAAACTGTGAACTGGAGAGGCCCAGTACAAATCTCAGCCCAGCCAGCATGGTGTAGTAATTAGTGCGGCAGACTGAGATCTGGGAAGGACAAATTCAAATTCCTACTCTGCCATGGAAGCCTGCTGGGTGACCTTGGGCAGGCCACTTTTTCACAGTCTAACCCACATCATAGAGTGGGGGAGGAGGGGGGGAGAATGATTTAAGCCATTTTGGGTCTCCACTGGAGAGAAAGGTGGGTATAAATATCTAAATTTAAAAAATGATCAGATGACCTTACATATCCAACTGTAACCTCAGCTGGTCCTTTGAAATATCAGAATAATAACTTTACAGGGCTATATAAGGGGGTAATGTATATGAAATGCTTTAAACATCACAGAAAGCAGTCACCTCTTGCTCTTGTGCTTTAACTACAACAGAAATCTTTGAAGACTTTCACAAACTGGAAACAAACATAATGCTCATATCCCCATGCAGATGACTAAAATCCAGGGACAGTCAGCATATAGAGGGAGAAAATGGCTTCACATCTGCTGCCCCTCAAATTCTACATCAAACCTTCAAATGTGCAAAAATATAACAGCATTGCTGCTGGATCAGACTGATGACCCTCTGGTCAAGCTTTCACTGTGTAACCAACTAGAAGATCTACAAGCAGGGCCTTCCCAGATTCCTTCTGGTTATAAGAGCCAAGAAGCATTTGATTTGAGAGAACTCCCTCCAACATTAGGTGCCAGGGTTACCATAACCCAGTGGTATCCAGGGATCTCAGCTGCCAGCAGGTGCTTCCCATCACCACTCAGCTGGCCAGTGGGGGAAGAGGGTGGGAAATAGGGGGATGTTGGTGGCTTCCCAACCTGCTGATATCACTCCCTGTGCTGCCACAAGTGATGTCAGAACATCACTGGGGGAGGCCAGGGATGCTCTGGTATTGGAGAAAATCTTCATGGTTAAAACATAGAATTTTGGTCAAATACCCATCCTTCCCTGGCAGCACATCCAGAAGCATGAGACTGATGTCAGCGCATCACTGATGATGTAATGAGTAATGACATCACTGGTGAGCCCTCCCCTGTGACCTGGTAATTCTCCCCATCTCCCTGCTGATTGCCAGAGAGCCCTAGCAGATGTCTCAGGGTGCTTGCCAAATTTCTTTTCCTACATTGTAGTAACCTGTACTATTCTTGCAAATTTAGCTAGGGCAGAGGTCAAGGGTCACCAATCTTTTGTTTAATAAGAGTTACTTTTGAATAATGAAAAATATCCCAAGCTATCCCCTTTACAACCACCTTAGGCACTTTTACCACATTTTGTTGTGCTCTAAAAAAAGAATATGGGTTAATAATAGCACCAGGAAAGGAAGCTGTTAAGCAGCACAGGAATAATAGTTTTTCAAAGAACAGATATTTTTGCAATCATTCCTGGGTCTTCTATGGGTTGCACAGCTACTCTGCAGCATCCAGTGAACTGCTGGTACCTAACAAGATACCTCTTGAAGACCCCTAATTTAGAGCCTCACCAGTCCGAGGACTATGCCCATTTAACTAAACCATCGCAGAAACGGGGGGAGGGGGGCACAGGGAAAATCTGACAGGATGCCAAAAAAATCCCAAAGAGAGTCCAGTAGCACCTTTAAGACTAACCAATTTTATTGTAGCATAAGCTTTCGAGAATCAAGTTCTCTTCGTCAGATGCATGATACAGAGACTGGTCAAATATAGAAGAGGAGGGAGGAGAAGAGGAGGAGAGAGAAGAGGCAATTAGGGGGGGAGGGTGCAACCAAAACATTCCTTTGCTAGTGTATGTAAACATCTCCTTTTGGTGTGTGGAACAGTTGGCTTCAAAGGAGTTTCCCTGTTAGTTTGTAGCAGCCAAACAGCTAGACCATCCAATTCCAATGCAGTATGAGCCTTAGACAACTAGGGAGAGCTGTTGCTACCACAGACTAACACGGCTAACTCCTCTGCATCTAAAAAAATCCCAAACCCTGTTCAGTCCAAAAGCAACCAGCTAATACCATACTGCTCAAAGCTAGATTGTAGGAAGTGTAAATGACAAGCAGCAAAGATTTACAAACCAACAAGCAATAGACTGATTCCAGCCAGTTCTTCCCATTTCTTAATAACTGATCAGAAAGGTTTTTGCCCTTTCCTAACCATATCAATCACCTAGCCATAGTTCTATTTTCCCAAATTTCCTCAAGAGAGCATTTTTGATATTTTTATACAAACCAGGAAAACTCCCTTTTACAATATTAACAAAACTTCCTTTTCAAACTTGCCTATCTTCTGAAAGAGTGAATTTTTAGCACTCTCCCATTCAGATGCCAACACCCTCTGGCAAAAAGTTATAAAAAGTAATCCCTCAGTCTCAATTTTTGCAGCCAGTTTGGAACTCCTCCCGTTACCCCAACTTCATTGTTGGCCTCTTTCAGACCTGACTTGCTGCTCTCTCTTCCCCTGCCTGTTAATTTTCAAGCCCTGATGCTGGTCCTGGTTTTACAGCTTGGCTCTCCATTACAGCTGCAAGACCAGGATGCCTACGTTTCCCATCAAAACTTGAGGGAAGCTGACAAGTGTCCAACCTGTGTCAGGTGTCACTTGTAGCTTGGCTCTAAGTAGCATTTCCCTCCTCTGTGAATTTTACAGGTCTCCAGGTTGCAATGGTATAATCAACAAGTCTTGTCCTATCTCTGGTGTGACTGTTGTTCTCAGTAGGTATTGTAAGATTAGTCTTGCTCATTCTAGTTTGCTAACTTTGAGCTTTTGATGTGAAAATAGCCAGAAAGTTGTTTACTTATACTACAGAAATAATCTTGTTTTATGTCAGAATGGAGGGGGCTGCAGAGAGAAAAGCAAAACAAAATGGGAGCTTGATGACAACAAAGGAAAAAATAAAACTGAATTAAACATTTTTAGGGATGAGAAAGTCTGAATGATGCATATGTTCATTAGTAACTGTGAGGCCCCGCCCTACCCGCCGCCGCCCCCCCCTGCTCTGCCGTACCCTTGGACCCCGGTTGGGGTGGTGGCAAAGGAGTTCCCTCGGCCTCAGACTGGGCAGGGGCAGCAGTTGAGCCACTGGCTTCTGCCTCCTACCAGCTGCCTGGAGAGCCTATGGCCGTTTCCCCTCTCTCTCTCGCTTCCCCGCTCTGGCCATATGTGCTCTCCCCGCCAACTTCTCCTCCTCGGCGTCCTCGGGCTTTTCCCTTTTGTGCCACCGCCTCAACCCGCTTCTCCCCTCTCCCGCAATCTGCCACCGTGCTCCCTCCTTTCCCCGCCCCGTGCTCTGCTGTCCGTCCTGTCACTGGTGCCTTCCCTTGTCTGTTCCCACCCCTTTCCTCTCAGCTCACCTGCCTCCTCCGTCTTCCTCCCTTCCCTGTGCTCCGCTGACCCCCTCTCCTTCCCCCTTCTCATGCCAGTCTCTTCATACTGGGGAGCCCTCCCAACCTTCTGCTCCCCAATCTGGCTCTGCGCTGCCCCGGGTGCCCGCCTCCCTTCCGCTGCTCGCACCCGCGCCCTCCCCCTTCCTGGCCCGGGCCTCGCCCGCCCGGCCGCCATGTCTCCGCCCAGCCACCTCCTCAGTGGAGGCCTCTCCAGGCTTTCCCCGACCGCCGCCGCCCACGTTGTCGGGGGTGCCGGTCTGGTGCCCATCTGCGGGGGTTATGGCGGCAGCGGCGGCCCGGCGCTCCCCGGCCCAGCCGCTTCCTCCAGCCTGCGCCATGCCCGGGCATGGCTCCGCCGCTGCACCCGTCGGCGCTCCTTCGAGCCAGCTTCCCCCGGGTCTTGAGGTGAGCGCTGGGGGTCTGGTGGGCGGGGGGCATTGGCGGGGCCTGGCACTGGTCTGGGGGGGGCCCTGGGGGGGCCCAGTCCGGGGCGGGAAGGTCCTGCTCCGGACACACCACCTCCCTGGGCCCAGTCTTCTGGTCTTCCGGGGCCTCTTCAGGGATCCACGACATGTAGTCCGCATTCACATGCAGCCGGCCTGGTCGATGCCTCAAGGTGAAGCTGAAAGGGAGCAGAGAGAGGTACCACCTAAGGATGCGAGCATTGTGGTCCTTCATCCGGGCCATCCATAGTAGGGGGGCATGGTCCGTGATCAAGGTGAAGGGGTTGTTAGAGAGGTAGAACTGCAGGGCGCCCACGGCCCACTTGACGGCGAGGGCTTCTTTCTCCACCGTGGCGTATCTGGTTTCGGCTGGCTGCAGCTTCCGGCTGATGAACAGGACGGGCTGTTCTTGCCCCTCTACCTCCTGGGACAACACCGCTCCAAGCCCCACGTCTGAGGCGTCAGTCTGGACGATGAAAGGACGCCTGAAGTCCGGGTTGTGGAGGACAGGGGCGGTGGACAGGGCCCCTCGGAGAGTCTCGAAGGCCTGTTCCCGGGTCGGGTCCCACCGGACGGCGGTGGGTTGGCCTTTGCGGAGGCAGTCGGAAAGGGGGCTGGCCAGGCTCGCGAAGCGTGGTATGAACTTGCTGTAATAGCCAACCAGCCCCAGGAACTGTCTCAGCTGCCGTTTCGTCCATGGGCAGGCGCTCTGTTCTAGGGTGACCACCTTGTCGGGGACCGGACATAACACCCCGTGGCCTACCCTATATCCGAGGTAGGTCAGCTCACGGAATCTGATGCGGCTCTTGCGGGGGTTGGCCCGGAGGCCAGCTTGCTGGAGGGCGTCCAGGACTATGCATAGGTGCCTCAGGTGCGAGGGCCAATCAGGGCTGAAGATAATTATATCGTCAATGTAGGCCTGGGCGAACTCTTGACAGTGGGCGAGGATGTGGTCGACGAGCCGCTGATAGGTGGCCGCAGCCCCATGGAGCCCGAAGGGCATTACCTTGAATTAGAAGAGGCCCTGAGGCGTCATGAAGGCCGTCTTTTCGTGGTCCTCGGGTGCCATGGGGATCTGCCAGTACCCCTTTGTGAGGTCCAGGGCCGAGAGTTACTGGGCTGTTCCTAGCTGGCCTATGAGGACATCGGCCCGGGGCATGGGGTAGGCGTCGAAAGTGGCGATGGTGTTTACCTGCCGGTAATCCACGCAGAAGCGCACCGAGCCGTCGGGCTTCCCTACCAACACTATGGGACTCCTCCACATGCTGCGGGATGGTTCGATCATGTTCAGGCGTAACATTTCCTCCACCTCCCGGGCTACGGCCTCCCATTTCTTCCACGACAGAGGCCGCCACGGGGCCCGGGCCACCCACCCTGGCGGGGTGGGCATGGGATGAGAGATGACCGCTGTCCTCCCCGGGCGGCGCGAGAAGACCCCTGGGACTTGGCAGAACATGGCTCGCACCTGCTCCTGCTGTTCTGCCTGGAGGTCGGGGTCCAGATCAGGCTCTTCCACCACTGATGTGTCGGCCGCCCAGGGTAGGTCTCCTTCTGAGATTTCCAGGGGCTCCAGGGCCAGGTTGCACTGTCGGGTTGCGGGGTTGTGCCACGCTTTTAGGTCATTGACGTGGAGCCGCTTCTGATGCCGGGGCTCGGGGCCACACTGGACCTCATAGGACAAGGGCCCCTTGACCTTGGTGATCGGGTAAGGGCCCCTCCACGGATCCCCTGGTCCAGGCCCTATGACTCGGTGATGGACGAGAACCTTATCGCCGACCCGGAACTCTCGCGCTCGGGCGCCTCGGTCGTAGTAAGCCTTTTGGGCTTCCTGGGCTGCCTGGAGGTGTTCCCGCGCCTCAGCTCGACAGGTCGCTAGGCGGGCCTGTAGTTCCTGGATGTAGGTGGGGATGGGCCGAGCTTCCGCCACCGGCCCCAGAATGCCCCAAGGGTGGCATCCGTAGAGGAGCTCGAATGGGGCCACCAACCCCAGAATGCCCCAAGGGTGGCATCCGTAGAGGAGCTCGAATGGGGCGAACCCCGTCAAAGCCTGGGGAGTCTCCTGGACTGCGAAGAGCAGGGGGTCTAGGTATAAGTCCCATTGCTGGGGGCCGTCGTGGGCCAGCTTCCGCAGCATAGATTTCAGGGTCTGATTAAACCTTTCCACGAGCCCATCCGTCTGGGGGTGGTAGACACTGGTGAAAATTTGGCGGACCTGCAGAGTCCGACAGGTGCTGCGTGAGCTGAGCTGTGAAAGGCTTCCCGCAATCGGACAGGAGCTCCCGCAGCAGGCCCACATGGGCAAAGAAATGCAATAGCGCAGGTACCACCCTGGGGGCTTTCATGTCCCCCATTGGGAGGGCCTCGGGGTACCGGGTGGCATAATCCATAAGGACCAGGATGTAGCGGGCCCCCCGCGGCGTCTGGGGTAGACGTCCTATGAAGTCCATTGCCACTCTGGTGAAGGGCTCCTCAATGACCGGTAACGGGGCAAGGGGGGCCTTAACCGGGCGATGATGGGACAGCTGCTGGGAAAGGGTGCAGGCCCGACAGTGTCGTCGTACGTCCCTGGCCAAGCTGGGCCAGTAGAAGTGGGCTTCGATCCGGGCAATTGTGCTCTTGGCGCCCTGGTGTCCCGCCCAGGGGTGATTGTGGGCGGTCTTCAGGATCTCGGGTTGGTAGGCTGCAGGCGCCAGCAGTTGGGAAACCTCCCCCCGGGCTCCCTTCAACTTCCGGTACCAACGCCCCCCCTCCCGGACGACTTGGGGCCATCTTCCCGCCCGACGGGGGTCGAGGACGGTCCCTTCGCTTACCGCCACCATCCAGCATAGATCCTCTAAGGTGGGGTCGTTGGCTTGGTCTGCCGCAAACCGAGGCTCCCCCCCCACTCCTGGCAGAGCTGCTCAGGGGCACCTGCCGCCTCGGTCTCTGCAGGGTTGGCCTCGGGTTCGTCCACCTCTTCCCCGGCCAGGGCTTCTTCGTCCTCCTCTCCCTCGACCACCGGAAGCACCTCTCGCATGGCGGGCCAGAAGTGTGGGCTGTCCCTTCCAAGTAGGACCGGGTATGGGAGAGCCCGCACCTGCACCAAGGGGGTGTCCCAGGTGCGCCCCTGGTAAGTGACAGGTACCAGGACGATGGGGCACTCCTTGATATGGTTGTGGAAGCAGGCAATGGTGGCTTGCCGGACCACGGGGAGGTCCGGGGGCAGGAAATGGGACCGGATCATGGACACTGAGCTCCCGCTGTCGAGTAGGGCCATCAGCCACCGCCCTGCCACCCGGACATGTACCAGCATGGGCGGGGGGCGCGAGGTTCTGAGCGAGACTGGCAGGGCGGTGTCCCAGCCGAGGTCGCATTCCATGAGGGGGCATTCACGCTTCCTTTTTTTTTTTTGTAAAATTTTTTATTGGATTAGAAACATTCCATATCATTTACAGTCACATTCCCTGAAATTTTCCAATTCTAACCCCCTCCCTTCCCCCCCCTTTTTATTGACTTCCAACAGTTTTCCAACCCCTCATTCTATTTTCCCTTTACTCACATCAACTTTGATACATTTGTTAAAATATACTTTCAAATTCTTCTAAGCTTATCTATCATAATTGTCCTATTTCTGTGCTCTGTCTTATTCTTTCTAGTCTCTTCAGTACGGGACAAACAATTTGCCCCTCGTTATACATATCTTCTAATACTTCTATAAACATTGCATACATTCATGATAAATCAATCAATTTGACTTATATTCTATATGTTGCTCTTTACTTCCTTTTGCATATCCTATCTATCTTAATTATCTTATTTCACCATTGTAAAGCTCTCTAACAAAAATAGTCAATATATATCCATTTAACATAAGTCAATCTATTAAATCCACATTCCGTATGCTAGTCTATATTCATACTCCCTTGTACAGTTATTATTTGCTTTCAGAGAAAATATTTAATGTAATTTCTATCCTTATAGTTCTTATAGTAATAGCACTACTAATACTCTATATGATAATTAAATATGATATTTGCTTAGAATTATTCTGTTAACTCTCCACCCCGGTATAGTCACTTCCCTCTTCTTTTGTTATATTTCAGTAATTTTCAAACTGCCACAGTTCTCCTCCCACCCCCCATTTTTTCACCAGATATTGTTTCAGCTTCTCCCAATCCTTGTTTAACTGCCCTGGGTCAAGGTCTCTCAGTTTTCTTATCATTTTATCCATCTCCGCCACGTACAGCAATTTGTAGGTCCAGTCCTTGATAGTTGGCACTTCTTGTACTTTCCACTTCTGCGCATACAAAAGTCTAGCTGCTGCTGTCATATAAAATAACAATGTCCTATATTGTGCTGGGATATCCTCCATTCCCAAGTTCAGTAGCAGGAGTTCTGGGTTCTTATTAACTTGAAATTGTAAAATCTCACTCATTACTTTTATTATTTCCCCCCAGTACTGCCTAGCTACCTCACACGTCCACCACATATGATACAAAAATCCCTCATGCTTTCTACACTTCCAGCATTTATTAGACATATTCAGATTCCCTAGCGCAAGGGGGCATTCACGCTTCCAATGTCCCCACTGCCCACAGGTGAAGCAGGGGCCTTTCTCGCTGGTTTCCTTCCTGGCTCCCCCTCCTGGTCGGGATGCGGGGGCCGGGGTTGGTGGTGGCAGTGCAGGCCAGGGCGCCCGGGGCCCCACCGGCGCTCCCGGTGGGTTCTGCCCCCTGGCGCTGGGCGGGGGCCCTCGCACCCCGGGTCTCGCCCGGCCACCTCGAATCCCTGTGGTGGAGCCCCCTTCCCTGCTGGGCCGGGTCTCCCCCCGGAGAGGCTCCCGGGTCTCAGCCGCCATCACGTTCTCCCACAATACAGTGGCCTCCTTCAGGGTGCCCGGCTTGTTGTAGGCCACCCAGTTCCTAGCTCGGGTAGGGATCACTTGGAGGAGTTGCTCCAGGCCCACCTGGTTGGCGATTCGTCACCCCTCATCTGTGGTCGGCTTGAGCCAGCGGTAGGCGGCGTCCTGCAGGTTGGCCACGAGAGTGCGGGGGCGGTCCGTCTTTTGCAGGGTCAGGGCCCGGAACTTATGGCGATACGTATCCGGCATTATCTCGTACCGGTCCAAGATGGCCTCCTTCAACTTGGCATAGTCGGCACCCTCGGCCTTGGGCAGGGCCTTCAAGGTGGCCTGAGCCTCCCCTGTCAGATATGGACCCAGTATGAAGGCCCACTGGGCCGGGGCCCATCCGGCGGCTTCGGCCGTGAGCTCAAAGGCCTCTAGGAGGGCATCAACGTCATCTTCCGGGCCCAGCTTGGGTAGTTGGAATGGTGGATGGGGGGCAGGGGCGCCGCCTCCTGCTCCGGCTACACCCGCTCCCGCCCCCGCCTGGGCAAGGATCTGCTGTAGGTCTCGCACCAGGGTTGCTTGGGCATCCTGTTGCTGCCGGGCGAGGGCGGCTTGGGCGTCCAACTGCTGCTGGGCTACCTCGCGTAACAGCTGCCCTTGATGCTCCGTCAGCCATTGCCCTAACTGGGTGAGGTCCATGCTGGGGTTGGTGCTGCCGGACAGCGTGGTTGTCCCTGGGGCGCTTAAGGTGGTGGGCTTCAACAGCGAGCGAGGGCTGCGCCAACCTGCGGGGGTGGGCAGGTAAGGGCGGGGGGCCTCACGGGGCTGCCAGTGCCTGCATTCTCCACCAGTTTGTGAGGCCCTGCCCTGCCCGCTGCCGGCCCCCCCTGCTCTGCCGTACCCTTGGACCCCGGTTGGGGTGGTGGCAAAGGAGTTCCCTCGGCCTCAGATTGGGCAGGGGCAGCAGTTGAGCCACTGGCTTCTGCCTCCTACCAGCTGCCTGGAGAGCCTATGGCCATTTCCCCTCTCTCTCTCGCTTCCTCGCTCTGGCCGTATGCGCTCTCCCCGCCAACTTCTCCTCCTCGGCATCCTCAGGCTCTTCCCTTTTGTGCCACCGCCTCAACCCGCTTCTCCCCTCTCCCGCAATCTGCCACCGTGCTCCCTCCTTTCCCCGCCCCATGCTCTGCTGTCCGTCCTGTCACTGGTGCCTTCCCTTGTCTGTTCCCACCTCTTTCCTCTCAGCTCACCTGCCTCCTCCGTCTTCCTCCCTTCCCTGTGCTCCGCCGACCCCCTCTCCTTCCCCCTTCTCATGCCAGTCTCTTCATACTGGGGAGCCCTCCCAACCTTCTGCTCCCCAATCTGGCTCCATGCTGCCCCGGGTGCCCGCCTCCCTTCCGCTGCTCACACCCGTGCCTTCCCCCTTCCCAGCCAGGGCCTGGCCCGCCCTGCCGCCATGTCTCCGCCCAGCTGCCTCCTCGGCAGAGGCCTCTCTGGGCTTTCCCCACCTGCCGCCGCCCGCGTTGTCGGGGGCGCCGGTCTGGTGCCCATCTGTGGGGGTTGCGGCGGCAGCGGCAGCCCGGCACTCCCTGGCCCGGCCGCTTCCTGGCCCGGCCACTGGGCCGGGGCCCATCCGGCGGCTTTGGCCGTGAGCTCAAAGGCCTCTAGGAGGGCATCAACGTCATCTTCCGGGCCCAGCTTGGGTAGTTGGAATGGTGGACGGCCTCTCTGGGCTTTCCCCACCCGCCGCCGCCCGCGTTGTTGGGGGCGCCAGTCTGGTGCCCATCTGTGGGGGTTGCGGCGGCAGCGGCGGCCCGGCACTCCCTGGCCTGGCCGCTTCCTCCGGCCTGCGCCGCGCCCATCGGCGCTCCTTTGAGCAGGCTTCCCCAGGGTCTTGAGGTGAGCGCTGGGGGTCTGGCGGGTGGGGGGGCGTTGGCGGGGCCTGGCCTCGGTCCGGGGGGGGGCCGGGTGGGCCCAGTCCGGGGCAGGAAGGTCCCACTCCAGACAGTAACCTTGGGATACTAATGCCCACCAAGATTGTTTAAAGGCCACATTAATGATTGATCCTATAAAGGAGATTCTGTCTTTTCTGGGAACTAAATGATTCTATTATATTTTCTTCAAGGTGCTGAAATGAGACTGATATTATAAACAAGGAAGTCCTACATGTTTGTATTAAAAATCAAGTTATTATCTAACTATAGCTGGCTGACAGTCGACCATGATATAGAAAATGATAGCTTTTCTTGTTCAGAGCTTGGAGAGGAGGGAGGAACAAAGCCAACATTCCTTTTGTGCTCCATTTAGAATGTGTTCTAAGCTTTACTTACATAAAAGCCAAGGAACCGAAGAATTGCTGAGGGGACGCCTGTCTTTTCTTTCGGTTCTGCATACCACAACAGATCAAATGTTTCAGAAGATGATGGAAGAAATCCCCGTAAAAAGGATATGCTGACTCCCTAACTTTGACATAAACCTTTTGTGATGCTTCCCTCTGGAACACTAATATTGACCCACATTTCAGAATATTTGGTTATTGAATGTATTAATGTTCCTAGATTTAAAGCAAGAATAAATCTGAGTAAGAAATCTGTTGGAAAGAGCAAGGAAGATTCAACCAAACAAGCAAACCTCTGGGGGAAAATTGACTTCAACTGTCTTTGCTGTATTGTAAAGCCTTGTTCAGATGAACTGATCTGACATATTTTGCAAAAGGTACATTATTCATGCTCTTATATTCTATAATAAATATCAAAACTAGCACATAATAACACAAATAGTTGCGGGAGGTCATCCAGAGATTTTGGTTGGGTTGTCACCAATATATGGATGGTGCTCAGCTCTGTGTCATGTTTCTGGCCAATCCCAGGGAGGCTGTATAAACCCTGAACCAGAGGTTGGAGGCAGTTTTGGAGTGTATGCGAATCTTAATCTTGACAAGACAGAAGTGCTATAGGTGAACCGAAGGTCAGGCCTGGAAGTTAAGGTGTCACCCATCCTGGACGGTGTTGTACTCCCCTTGAAGGAACAGATCCATAGATTGGGGATGCTTTTGGACCCAGGCCTACTGTTGAAGAAGCAGGGGGCAGATGTGACCAGGATAGGGCTTCAATTCTACTGGTGCTCACATTGTTCATCACGGTTAAGAGAGGACATTTTTTTAAAACTCACAGCTTTGCATGCTGTGTCACATCACTTCTGATAAGAACCAGAAGTGGCATACGGTAGCTTTAGGAAATGCCAGAAGCTTTATGGTAAAACTAAAAGTTTCTGGCAATTCCTGGAGCTACTTCCAGTTTTTTATTGAAAGTGGTGTGATGCTGCAGCCATCATTATGCCCTCCATATCACTGCCCACAACCTTCCCACTGGTTGCCAGCCATTTAAAGTTGTCACTTGCTGATTAGGCTGATTTAAATGTATATGAAAGTGAACTCTGATATGCTTCCCCAGAAGTCTCAAGCAGATGGTGGAGGGGAGGGCATGTCTGGGTTGGTTTTGGAAAAATGAAACACATGGATAATGGAACCTAAACCCTACAGTGTTTTCAGCATTTTTCTTTTAGCAGTTTGTATTCCCATACTGGATTCTGACTTGGAGTCCCTTTGCTGCCCTCCCTATAACCCCTTCACCATCTCAGGAAAATAATAATAGTCCAGGAAATGGAAACTTCAAGAGTGCTGCCACAGACATCACCATAGTGCCATAAAAATACGACATGTTTAGTTGGCTTGGATTCAAAAGTCAGAATATATTTCATTTGAATTAGCTACCCTTCTGAGATTAATGAACGAGGTGTACTCAGCTTGCCCTTTGATTAGTTAATTTCTGAATGCATGCACCTAATATATTCATCGCATGGCATCCAGAAGCACTGTTCTCTGTGTTCTTACTCTGGGAATGTAGGCTAGCAACCAGCTACCTATTACCTCAACAGATCCCATTCTACTAGTGCATCAGCCAATTGCATTTTTTTTAAAAGGCAAAATTAGCATTTACAAGTTTTGCCACCCTAGTTGGAAGTAAGAGGCAGACAGAGAATTGGGTACTAAGGGCTACTTTATTAAAGCAACAACATAACATTCGGCAGCGGCAACAAGGGAAGCTAACTAGGGGTACAGATCAAGCCAGTGGTCACCATGGGACCTCCTCTTTGAACCTGTCTGGGCAAGACCCACTGCCCTGGGTGTGAGCCATCCAACAGAGATGGCTTGGGCCCAGCTGGCCAGGTGAATGGTTCCCCCCATAAACCTCCAAACACCCCAAGCCGTACAGCCTGAGGGAAGGACTTGTCCGGGAGGTTCCATCAGGCAGTCTGCTCTCGCAGCTGGGCCGTGGAGCCACAGCCACTCCTGACAGGCCCCAATTCCCCACCAATGGGGATGTGCCAAGGGTACTCATTGGCCCACTCTCAATTCCCAACTCTAATCTGCCACTAACCAAACAGGCTGTGACACCACTGAGCCAATTAACACAACCACTGCAAACAGGAAAAGGTAGGCGAAAAAACCCCTTCATCCAGGCCAATCGGCAAAAGGGGAAAAAAATCCTACCTGGCCCCAATGAGGCAACCAGCTAATCATGTCCTGTTACAGGGTGTGGAGGGTGGGCTGAGTTCAAGGCACCAAACGAGGGGAGACATGGGCGGAGCGTGCCTTAATGTGCCGGCTCCGCCAACCCCTCAGGTCCTGGAAGGGGAGAGTTGCCTCCTCTCCTCCCAGGGCAGCAAAATGCAGCACCCAGCCTTAACGGCTGCGCCGTGGCTGGGATTACCATCTTGCTACCCTAGTAGGAAGTAAGAGGCAGACATAGGCTTGGGTACTAAGGTCTACTTTATTAAAGCAACAACATAACATTTAACAGTGGCAACAAGGGGAGCTAGCTAGTGGTACAGGTCAAGCCAGTGGTCACCATGAGACCTCCTCCTTGAACCTGTCTGGGCGAGACCCACTGTCCTGGGTGTGAGCCATCCAACAGAGATGGCTTGGGCCTGGCCAGCCAGGCGAATAATTCCCCCCCATAAAGCTCCAAAAACCCCGAGCTGTACAGCCTGAGGGAAGGACTTGTCCGGGAGGTCCAATCAGGCAGTCTGCTCTCGCAGCTGGGCCGTGGAGCCACAGCCACTCCTGACAGACCCCAATTCCCCACCAATGGGGATGTGCCAAGGGTACTCACCGGCCCACTCTCAATTCCCAACTCTAACCTGCCACCAATGAGGCCAAGTCTCTGCTTAGGTCTCAATGCCCCACAGGTGGTGTAAAGCCTCCAACAACCCCAGCTGCAAGTGTTCAAAGGCAGCGCATGAGACCGAACAGCCCATGGGCAGAGCCTGATCCATGTAAAACTGACCCTCAAAGGTGAATTCCAGCAGCTCAAAATCATCAGGGTGCACGGGGAGAAGGCAAAATGCTGACTTGATGTCGCATTTGGCCATCTCAGCCCCCACACCACAACGTCTGACCACACACGTTGCTTGGTTAAAGGACATGTTGCAAACTGTGCACAGCTGATCAGGAATGGCATCATTAACCAATGCCCCTCTCAGATACAAGAGGTGGTATATCAGGCAGTATTCCCCTGCCGCTTTCTTGGACTCCACCCCCAAAGGGGAGACTCATAGGCATGGCACAGGTGGGGCAGAAAACGGGCCAAGCACCCTGCCCACTGCACTTTCCTTCACTATTTTATCTCTAACCACCCCTTCCATGCCAGTGACAGACTTAAGATTCACTGACATGAAGGGGGACCTTGGCCCATAAAAGGAAATGCAAAACCCAAACTTAAACCCATTTAACAGATAACTGGCATCATCCTGGCGAGGTTAATCCTGCAACAATTCGCTGAGGATTCTTAGTTTTATGGGGCCGGGACCCTTTTCCAGCCTGATTCTGTTTAACCCCCCATGTGTACTTGCCCCCCTCCGCTTGGATCAGGGGGGGAAATGTGAATGCATGGGGTCCCACGCACATGGGGCATTCATGCTTGTGAGGCAAGACTTCCTGGCACAAATACCCTGTGCAGCAAACTCCCAGCAAAGCAGCCATGTCTGAACTGACTGCCCTGCAGAGGCGTGGGTGCCAGAAGAAGTCGATGCCCTATGGACAAGGTATCCACTATCTGACCTTTCCCCAGGGTTTGGTTTCACTGGTGACATCACCTGCCACCATAACTGCTGGTGTATCTGGTCCCAGGGAAGATTGGGGTTCATGGCAGCCCACATTGGGAACTCCTCATTGTACTGCAACCAAGCAGCACCACTGAAGTCCGAATAGCCTTTGTAAATTAATGTGTAAATTTTGTAAACTTTGTAAATTAATGTGCCGGCTCCACAGGGGCCCACAACGGGCCTGATCCACGCCCAAATGGGCTGCTTGGTGATGTCACTAAGTGATGTCATTGTGCTTGCAGGAGCGCGCACACACACCCCTCAGGTAAGAGCCAGGCCCCAATCTCCCCGCTGGGAGATTGAGGGGGCCTGGCAACCCTAACTATCAGTGCAGTTCTAATCAGAGTTAAATCCTTCTAGGTTCCTTGAAGTCAATGGGCCTTCACTTTGGATAGTACTATAAATCCACCATTTAATCACAGTGTGCTGTGGGTGCATGTTATTGAGGGGAGGGGGAGAAAATCAGATTGATTTGTAAGTTTTATGGAGCTCTGACTAAGGTCTAGCTAAAGTCAGCTAAACAATCGTATTCCCTTGCAGCATGATAATTCCAACCTTTAGAATGAGAAGGCACTACCTCTGTGCACCAAAATCATATTTCTTTAGCTATTAGCATTTTGTAAGCCTTTCATAAGCACAGAGGTGATAGCGTCAAGCATCAACCCTCTCATGTGTTCTGAAACTGAACCTGGGTTCATGTATCACTCTTGTGGCTTGGGCTCCTGGCAACTGGGCTTGGGGACCAGACATTGCAGGGACTCGGTCCGACATCTCAGTCGCACTAGCCACCCAACCCTTTGCAATTCCAGTCACTGCTAAAACTCCATACTGTAGCACTTGGGCCTGCCCCTGCAGAGCGGCCAAACGTCCCTGTCTTTCAGGAACTTTCCTGCACTCTGCAGGGGCCCACAACGGGCCCAATCCACGCCAAAATGGCCCCAATCTGCGATCGGGTCCATTTTGGCACGGATCGGGCCTGTTTAAGGCCCCTGTTCGAATGGTGGAGCAACAACAAGCCACAGGGACCCGAAGAGTCCCGCCAAGTCAGCAGGGAGGACGGGGTGCTTCCGCTGCAAGAGGAGCCCATGAGACGAGATGGAGACAAGGACTATGCCTTCAATGTGGAAACAGTGGGCATTTTGCAGCCCAATACCCCCTTCAGGGGTGCAGGCACTGGCGCCCCTGGCGCGTCCCACTCCAGCCCCACAATCCAGCAGGAGCCGGGGTTTACCTAAGAAGGGGCGCTCAGAAACCAGTTTAGAGGTGGAAGAAGTGTGCATGGAGTTCGAAGCCCAGAGTTTGGAGGCCAATGAGCTCAGCCCGCCATTGGGAAACAAGATGGATCTGTCGTGAGGAGGCCCCAACAGCAGATCGAGGAGAAGACCAGGAGGAGGTGAGAGAAAGAGGGGCCATGTTATTCGTTCCCGTTATGCTAGTAAATCCTAAGAGGGGGATCCACATTCAAGTCCAAGCCTTAATTGACTCAGGATGCTCCCAGGATATTATAGCACCAGCGCTAGTAAACGGACTGGGACTAGAAACGCATGAACTAAAAGTCCCAATTATCTTTAAACAAATGGACGGATCTAATATGAACCCAGCGGTTCTAGAAACAGAGAAAGTGCCCACAGGCATGGGCAAACATTGGGAAGTACGTCCATTTATTGTAAGCCAAGCCGCCAAATACCCACTCATCTTAGGCAGTAGGTGCTTGTGGGATCACAACCCCTACATCAACTGGGCCAAAGGAATGATAGTATTTGATCCGGAATATTGCCAAAAACACCACTGGAAGGCAGAATGGGGTGCAGTAGCCCCCACGAATTCAGAGTTGCTCTGTTAACCGCTGAAGAGCTAAGTTTAATCCCTCCAGAGTATCAAGACCTGGTGCTGGTCCCTGGGGCGCTACCCCTCCTTGCCCGCCATTTCTGGCAGGTGCGACTCCTCCCATTGGCGGTGGCAACGGGAGTGGTGGGCCTTGCGTGGGCGGGGCGGCTGATCTTGCGTTGCCCCTGGCCGTCGCCAATTCAAGCAACTGGTGTAGTCTCACTAGGGCCTGGGCACTGATGAGTCCCGCACCTTCCTCCCCTTGGACTAGCAATGAAATCAAATAGCTGGCTTGTGCTAAATCTGCTTGCATTGCCTCCATTTGTGCTTCTAAGGCTTGGCAGCGGTTGTCCTCCTCTACGTTGAGGTCAGGCTGTGTCTCTTCTTCTCCGGGCCACTGGAGCAAGCTCTCTGCTGGCAGTCAGCTCTCTCCACCGCTTCCTCCAAGACCTGGCTCAAGCCTTTAGTGAGGAGGAGGCAGATAGCCTGCCGCCGCACCGGAGCACGGTGCTATCGAATTAATCCCAGGAGAGAAGCTCCCCAAAGGAAAGTTATATTCCATGATTCCGGCAGAGAGACAGAACTCAGGAAATTCATAGACAAGAATCTGGAGAGAGGATTCATTCGCCCGGCTAGCTCCCCACATGCAGCCCCTGTGTTGTTCGTGAAGAAAAAGGATGGGGGGCTCAGACTGTGTACAGACTTTTAAGGCATCAATGCTGTGTCTATTACCAATGCCTATCCAATCCCGTTAATCCGTGACCTGCTAAGTGAAGTGGCGCAGGGTAAGAAAAAATTATTCTCAAAATTGGATCTCAAAGATGCATATTTTCATGTTAGAATAAGGGAGGGGGATGAATGGAAAACCGCGTTCAATACCCCCTTAGGCCAATATGAATATTTGGTCATGCCATTTGGCTTATCTGGGGCCCCTTCAGTTTACATGTCAATGATAAATGAGGTCCTACATGAATTTTTGTACAAAGGAGTTGTTGTTTACCTTGCTTATTTATTCAGAAACTAAAGAAGCACATATAAAATTAGTCCGGAAAGTCCTTGCCACCCTGATGCGCCACAAGCTTCCAATCAAACTGTCCAAATGTGAATTTCACAAAAAAGAATTGGACTATTTAGGTTACTGCATTTCAGGACAAGGACTAAAAATGGACCCAGCAAAGATCAAGGCAGTGCAAGAGTGGCAAGCGCCCACCACACGCAAATAATTACAATTGTTCCTGGGCTTTGCTAATTTTTACAGACAGTTCATTGAAGTATTTGCCCAGATAGCTCTCCCCCTTACTGAGTTACTCAAGACAAAAGGGTGGGAGGAGCAAGCAGCCAAACCCATGGCCCGACTCATTTGGACCCCAAGTTGTCAGCTAGCATTCGAAACGCTGAAGGATCGGTTTACTACTGAGCCGGTTCTATGACACCCTGATGAGAATAAAGCATTCATAGTACAAGTAGATGCCAGCAACTCTGCCATTGGTGGCGTCCTCATGCAAAAAGGGGAAGATGGTCAGGTGTGGCCCTGTGCATATTTGTCCAGAAAATTTACAGAAGCGGAAAGGAATTGGAGCGTGTGGGAAAAGGAAGTGTTTGTGGTTAAAATTGTCCTTGATTCTTGGCGCCATTGGTTGGAGGGGGTGCAACATCCCTTTCAGGTCTGGACTGATCACAAAAACTTAGAAGTGCTCAGAACGCCCCGATGCCTTAATGCTAAGCAACTCCGCTGGGCGGAATTCTTTTCTAAGTTTGATTTCACTCTGAATTTCTTACCGGGCAAATCTAATTTCCTGGCGGATGCCCTTTTGTACATGCCCCAACACCAGAGCAAGGAGGAGGAGACTATTGACACAGTATTTTCCCCCACCCAATTGGGGGGAGTGGTTATCACTCATAGCCAGGCAACCAAACAGCCAGATAACCAAAAGGGGTGGAGAGCTAAAGTGAAAAGTGAAGTGGAAAAGGAGGGGGAACAAGCGCCCACAGGAAAAATGACACAAACGGCGGCTGGAGAATGGTTTAAGGGAAACTGGCTGTATATCCCTGCCAGTTTAAGAAGGTTGGTGTTAACAATGTCACGATGCTCGGACCGCCGGCCACTTCGGATACCTAAAAACCTTACATTTAATACAAAGACAGTTTTGGTGGCCCAGTATCAGAAGGGATGTATCTCAATATGTAGCTTCCTGCCCTATGTGTGTCATGGCGAAACCCAGAAGGGAGAAGCCCCCGGGACTACTACAACCCTTAGAGACCTTGGGAAGTGATTTCTATGGACTTTATTACTGATCTTCCCCCATCCAAGGGTTGCACCTGTATTCTAGTCGTGGTGGATATGTTCTCCAAACAAGCCCACTTCATCCCATGCTCCAGTATTCCGTCAGTAAAAAAGTTGGCCAGTCTGTTCATGAAACATATTGTAAGACTGCATTCTTTTCCTTCCAAGGTAATATCGGATCGCGGAGTTCAATTTGTTGCCAACTTCTGGTGGGAGCTTTTACAAGTGGCAGGCATCGAACAAGGAATAAGCTCTGTCCATCATCCCCAGAGCGATAGGCAGTCTGAAAGAACTAATCAAGTACTAGAGCAGTTCCTCTGATGCTATATTAATTTCCAACAAGATAATTGGACCCAGCTCTTGCATCTTGCTGAGTATGCATATAACAACGCAGTACACAGCTCAACAGGAGAGACTCCCTTTAAAATTGTCCATGGCTACGAAGGAGTAGCATTTACCTTCGAAGAACAACCTCCCAGCAACTGCTCAGGAGACTTGAGCGAATGGTGGACCGCCCTGGCAAAACAGTGGGCGGAAATCCAAAAGAACTTGAACAAAGCCAAAGCTGACTACAAAAAGTATGCAGATCACCATCGTGTGGCACAGTGGAAATTACACCCAGGAGATGAAGTATATGTCTCCACAAAAAACTTCAGAACAGAACAACCTAGTAAAAACTTGGGCCTAAAATACTTGGGACCCTTCCCAATAAAGAAAGTATTCAATGATGTGACTGTAGAACTGGATTTACCAAAAAATCTACGCCAGGTACACCCAACTTTCCACATCAGCCTACTCAAGAAAGCACCTCTTCCTGATGAGTGGCATCCCAGCAAATTGGTGCCACACCCAACCATGATAGTCAATCAAGTTCACTATGAAATTGAAGAAATCTTGGATTCCAAGCACAGATACAATAAGCTCTTTTACCTAGTTAGGTGGAAAGACTTTGAGGAGGGGTTTTGTGAGTGGGTAGCAGCTTCTCATGTAAATGCTTCTAGACTACTTGCTAAGTTCCATAGAAGGTACCCAGAAAAAGCAGGGGCAGAAGGGTGAGGGGAGGGGTCTTAAGGGAGGCAGAATGTCAGAATGTCAGTTCTCACGCCAAAGCTATGCCATGTTCTCCTGTTATAATCTGTAGTTATTTAGTTCTCTCCCTCCAGGCCCAGGTGTTGCCCAGGCCACCTATATCCATGGGAACGAAGAATTCTTATCAGCCTGGCCGACCTTGATGTCCTCACCTTCCCAGGCCTTCTAGACAGGACTAAGGGGGGAGGATGGGAAGGGGTGTTTGAAGTGTTGTTACTTTCATTTTATGTGTCATTCTCAACAAAGCTTTGGTTCAGCCAAGGGCCTCAAGTCCTTGGATCATGGACCCCTGTATCCTGAGCATAATCTTCCAATAAACCTTTTGAAACCAAGAGACCTTGTGCTTCTTGCAGGAGTGGGGAGACAAACTCTAGATAACTGGGATTCCATAGTCTGACATCGCCCTCGGCAGAAATGGTCACATGGCCGGTGGCCCCAACCCCTGATCTCCAGACAGAGGGGAATTGAGATTGCCCTCCGTGCAGATCAGGGGGTGGGGCCACCGGCCATGTGACCATTTTTAAGAGGTGCCGGAACTCTGTTCCACTGTGTTCCCGCTGAAAAAAAGCCCTGACAGAGACACACATGAGCTTTTTAAAAATAAATGCTTTAAAAATAGCAGAAGAAATGGGAGGTGGGAAGAGAACTGTGGCAGTTTGAGAACTACTGAAATATGACAAAATGTAGAGGGGGGTGACTTTACCGGAGGGTAGAGAGAGAAATGAAAATGTCTAAGCAGCTATTTTGTTAGATTGTTATATATAGAAAAATATATAGAAAATGGATAGAAAATAATTAACTATAAGGACCGACTAATTAACATTGTTTCTGGTATAAACGTGTAACATGTTAAACTGAACGAGCTTACCTGAAGAAATATATGGATCAAATTGATTGATAACTTTTGAGGATAGTTATACAAAACAATATACGGAATATAAGTTAAATTGGTTGACTTATACAAATGCATGGGTTATATGGTTTATATGGTATATGGTTTATAGAAATATTTGAAACCAGGAAACTATGAAATTATGTTAAAAAGGGACAAATTGTTTGTCTAATATGGAAGAAGGGACTCAAAGATAAGGTATAGAGTATTAAAAATAGTTAAAGAATTATTGCTTAGATCAAAGGGAAAGTATATGTTTGTAAGATAGATGAATTTAAAATGAGTAAGAGAAAAGGGACAAAGGGTTGGAAAGCTGTTGGAAGTCAAAAGAAAAGGGGGGAAAGGGAGGGGGTTAGAAATTGGGAAACGGGAATTGATTGCAATGTGAAATTATATTATTCTAATTCCAATAAAAATTTTATTAAAAAAAAATAAAAATATATTTTTTCCTCCACTGTTGTACACTTTTAAAAGAATATAAATCCACTTACGTCATTTCAAAGTCTTGCTGTGATCCTCCCAATCAGGCTATGTGACAAACACAATTTTATATAGATAAAGAAGACTTGACAATGGCTCACAGTTGACAGATACAGAGGATGTTCTTTATAATCAATGCTTATAAAATGTCAATGTGGAAAAATAATCATTGAAGCTGCTCAAAATTTTGATGTGTTTTGATGGATAATTATATTTGATGGACAATAAGTTCATGTTCAAATTCAAAACTGGAAAAAAAAATAGATGGTAACTATCAAGCCAAACTTCTTTGTTTTTCCTTGATATGCCCCGTCATGGGCTTCCTCCACTCCATATTATTACCCCTAAAACCCAAGGCAACTTGGACCATCTCTAAATGTTGACAGAGTGAGGAGTTAACAATTATAGTAAGTAGACAAAGCATTATCCAAATTGATGCTTGCTGGCATGCACAATTTTTGCAGGAGAACTAAAACAGCATTTGTAGAGAAAAATGCTTTTCTGTTTAGTTTTACAGAGGACATCTTTCTGAAACTTTGGTCAAGAGGCACTGCTGGGCCTTGCAGCTTCATTAAGACATTCCTTTTTGCCCACCCTCCCCCTTCCTTTCTTTGTTGCTAGCAGCTCTCTGGGAACTGAGCTTTCTCCAGCCTCTCGGCTCGCTCTGACCTTGGAGATAAGATAAGGCGCTGTGAGCAGTTGAGCTTCTCTGGACAGTCAGTAGCCAATTAACATTCTTGACTTTGGGAACTAATTGCACCTGCAAGATGGGGACTTGATGCCAAGGACTGCAGCCTTTGCACTCAACCCCTCTGCACGTAGTCTCCTTTTGACTATGACATCACTTCTTTGCCACTTGATTGGAGCGGGGCCCGCCCCACTGAAGTGGCAAGGGCCGTCGTCACATGGGCATCTCTTCCGTTAAATTTACAGCATATAGCGTCCTACCTGTTATCGGCACAGTAACGTTTCTTTGGGTCACCTAATGGCTCTTCACGCCACCAGCTGTCCACACCGAAGCACTCTGTTCTGTTCTCTTTAACCGCGCAGAAGCAGCTCCTCCCCCCTTTTTTAAAATTATTTTGGCGTTTAATTCCGCTATAATGGAATAACAGCATATAAACATTCCGTTAGAGCAAAACATTGAGACCTTTTTGTTTTTCCAACTTTGAAATTATATAAATAGCCCTTTGCCCGCAGAAAACTCCCTGTCTGACGTGATCCCCATTGCTGAAGACTCTGCCATGGCGATTGAGTCATTTTTACTTCAGCAGAAAGTTTGCATTGTGTTATGTCGTTATGGTGTTATAAGGAAATAATAAAATTAAAAAAAGGGGAATCGCAGGAAGAAATGGATTCTGGGATTGAAGGGAGGGCATAGGACGTTGCGAGGCGAAATACATGGATGTGAGGCATTCACATTGAGGCACAAAATAGTGCGACTATCAAGCACAAAGCAGAAGAGAGAAAATCGCTACAGTGTTGGAATAAGGTGGGTGTTTGCCGGGAAATAGCACCATTTTAGCGCTAAATAAAAGCCCGTGTGATGACGGCCAAGGATGGCATAAAAATCCTTAACCTAACATGGAGACTTCAGACCTGTGGTGGTTTACAGTGATCCTTCCAATGTAACTCGCCTATCGTCTCAAATCTGGCTCTGATTGCGGATGGAAGCCCAGGTGCCCAACTGCTTTGCTTTGCTGTGAAGCCTAGCCGGCCTTTGCCTCTCGACTAGAGATTTTGCCTCCCACCTTCTTGACAACTTTGTGATTTATCTTTTGCTATGATATTGGTATGTATAAGTTAGAGCTTACAAAGCTATAGGATTTGTTATTTTATTCCTCACATTCTGTCTTGTGCATTTTAATGTGACCTTGCACCTTAATAAAATATTATATTTTGTGCCGGGTTTGTGAACTCACTTTTGTTAGCTCTTGAGAACCACCTACCATTCAAATACCTTTTGCTGTGAATTCTACTTGCAACACCATCCTTGTAAGGTAGACTTTGCTTTGGTTAATTCCCTTATAGGCTGGGAGTGGTGTCCCTCCCCTCCTAAGATTTGGGAACCGCTGAGGGATTGGTGGCAGATTTGCAGGGTATTTGCAGGACTTTCTTTCACTTGCCAGTTTTGTGACTTTGTGTAAACCAGTCTACAGGACTTTGCTGGCTCTTCCCCTCTGCTGGATTGAGACGCCAGGGCCCCGTGGCCATGACAGCATTGTAGTTTATAAAATTGTGAATTTGTATCCCATTTCTCCCACAAGCAATTATAATCCCAGTTGAGAAGCAATGTGTTTTAATAACCATGATCATGGGATGTTGTTATGTTTTAATATTAGCCTTAGGTACTATGATCTGTTTGCAGTGTTAGAGAAAATAACTTTTCAAAAATTAACAATTGAAGGATATTTAATGTATCTAATAGTGCTATCCTAATTGAGAGTTATTCCAGTCAAAGAGTGCTTCTTCAGCAATAATGCTGGATCCAGTATGACCCCTAGACTCCCAGATTACCAAGAATCAGCTGAACTCCAGTGAATGTAGGAAGAACAAGATCTCCATCATCCCTACCAGCATTACCTCTGTCTTGTCAGAATTCAGTTTTAACTTGCCAAGCCATTTAACCACAACAGACAAGTAGGCGATTTGAATAAAGAAATATAGAACTGGGTGTCATCAGCATAATGACGACAGACAATTCCAAAGCTACAAATGAGTTGTCCTAAGGGCTTTACATAGAGATTGGATTGCATGGGGCACTACTGTGTTCTATGGAACCTCACAGGATAAATCCCACCCTGATGACAACTGGTCTCCGCTGGTAACCCTTTGAGTACTGCCTGTGAGGAATTATTTAAACTAATCTAAAGGACATTTCCTGTTACCCACTTCTGTCTGCTAACACCTCAAGAAGATGGCATGGTCAGCTGTATCAAAGGCTTCAGATAAATCCAATACAAGCAACAAATGGCCTTTTTCTACATTCAGACAAAAATCATCAGCAAAACCCATCAGTGCTGTTTCCCTCTCATAGTCTGATCTTAGATAGGATAAGGGGGGACACCCACTGGTCCTCAACCAAAGGCCTGGTGGAACATCTCCATTTTACAAGGCCTTGCGGAATTGTAATAGGTCCCACAGGGCCTGGATCTCCAGTGGGAGAGTGTTCCACCAGGCTGGGGCCAGGACAGAAAAAGCCCAGGTCCTGGTGGAGGCCAGATGGATGTCCGTCGGGCCAGGGACCACCAGGAGTTGTTTATCTGCAGAGCGTAGCGCCCTGCAAGGGACATGATGAGAGTGGTGGTAAATAGTGGATACACTCTTTGAGTGGCCAAGGGATGGTGGCCTGAGTCAATGATTGATTTATGATGGACACCAAGTGCTTGTTAACATGGTCTTTACATGTTTTTAGCAACTAGGTTGGGGAAGGATGCAGAGGAAAAGTAGAAGCCTTCACAGATCCCAGGACCCTGTCAACATAACTCAATAACTGGGTCAAAATAGTCCATAAGCAGACTACATGATGTATTAGACATGTTTTCTCTCTGACTTATGTTACAACCAGCATCCAGATCAGAAGATATTTGTGACATTTTATCAGCCAAATTTTTTTTGCAAAAGCATCATAACCAACTATCTATTCCTATAAAGGCTCAGATTTAGGAGTCAGTAGAGGCTGAGAAACCTTAAACTATTGGAATGATCATAAAGTTGTTGATGCAATGGTAGCAAAAAAGTAATATTTCTTTTCTGTTATCACTGCTGCTTCAAAGATTTTCCAATGGGACCTATAGCATACTATCAGATTCGGTGTCTTTCTAAAGGTCCTCTGGTCATCTTCAGTTCATCCAACTCCATGATAAACCAAAGGGACAGGTTCCACTGCAAAAGCAGAAAAGGAGCAACATTGTTGATAGCTTCTAGAAGTTTTGGGTTCCAAACTCCTCCTGTGGCCACAAGAGAGCATGTGCTTGATATGCTAAAATCCTCCAGAGCTTTTTGGAATACAGTAGTAACTGTGAGCCTCCATGGGCAGATCATTTTTTCCAGACTCTATCCTCCTGCAGGGTGTCAGAGCCTCACTCATCCTTGCTGTGGTTAGGTTGGGGTCAGACAACGGTACAGGCTGAATCTCCAACCCTCAAACCAAACCTTCCCTCAAAGGTTTAGCATAAAAGATTAAGTCTTCTTCATGTGTCGGTCCCATTATGACATGAAAGATACCCATGGCAGACAAAGAAGCTACAAAATCCTGGGCTGGTTCTGGCAAGGAACCCCCATCATGAATGTTGAAGTCCCCCAGAATAAACCACCTAGATGTCTCCAGCACCATCCAAAGACCACCTCCACCAATTCTAACAGAGTGCTAGTGGGGAACTAGATGGCTTGTAAAGAGGCAGTATGCCTAATCTATTTTTTGTCCCAAACCTGAGGAGCATACAATCAAATCCAGCAATAGTTTGTACCAGGAGTCTGTGAAAAGGGGAAAACATTCTCAGACATTAAATCCCAGCCCAAGCAGCTACATGTTTAAAATAAACAAGAGAAACATCCTAAGAATAACCACGGAACTACACATCATCCGTAATTCTGTGTTAAATACTGTTGCAGACTGGGAACCTTAAGCACACTTAATTCCCATTTATTTCAATGGAATTCATGCATCCGTCACTTTCATTAGACTGGCCTTATCATGTCCCATTTGATTTCAGTCAGATTTTATGTGACCAACTTTGTTTGCATTGGACCTTTGAAAGGCAAGCAGGGGTGGGTTTGATCAAGAAAATGCCATAATGAAAACACCATCCTATTCTTGTTCTGAACACACAATGGCACACAGTCTTTTCACAATTTGCACCAACATCCCAGAGCAATCAGCATTTTAATCCAAATTAGATAAGAAACTACCAAAGGGACATAAAATGACCTGAATAAATAAATAGCATGGAGGACATGTAAAATACTATGGTCTTGTGCTCTAAACTGGAAGGAATGTCTGAACCAGTCAGTGCACTACAAAGCATATACGTGGCTTCATTGGTTTTAATGGAAATTTTTAAAGCATTGAAGAACGTCAGACAGTGGCTGATGATTATCTAGTCATTGACTATGGTTTCACCATTGAGGACAGAAGATCAAAGCTCTGCTATTTGTTATAATGCTGCAATGAAAAGTTAGGCATTGGAAGTGCTCCAATTAGTCCCTTGAAGGAGACAACTCAGAGATATCTAGTAGAAGAACTTTGATCTGAGTAATGTTCCTGAGTCACAGCCTTTAGAACTGGGCATGCTCTTTTTCTGACAGGAGGGGAAGAGGTGACCAGTGATGTGCACTAAATTTATTTTTTTCTAAAGCATTTTGCTTACAAGGAATTTGTTAGCTTGGCATTGCAACTGAAACAGTTTGATTAGAATTATAGCAGAAGACATTAAATGGTATAAGGTGATTACATCACTGTTCATGGTTGACAGTAATTATTAACAGAACTCTTCTTCCCTGTGATAACTACATATTATAGCAAGTCTAAAAAAGGAAATATTTGTGAGCAATTTCAGCAAGGGGGAGAGAGTCCAAACAAGCTGTATTGTCGAAGGCTTTCACGGCCGGAGAACGATGGTTGTTGTGGGTTTTCCGGGCTGTATTGCCGTGGTCTTGGCATTGTAGTTCCTGATGCCAATGCCAAGACCACGGCAATACAGCCCAGAAAACCCACAACAACCATCCAAACAAGCTGCTGTGATGTGCAAAAAAGGTTTGGATCCTATAAAAGCATATGCAGATTTTGTATTAATTACACCTGCGCTTAGACAATTTGCAAGATAGCCTCATGCAAAATGTTCCTTTGCAGCATACTTGAAGAACTAAGCAAAGGAAACATTTGAAGTGACGATTTCCTTAGCATATCAGTTACCCAAATATTGATCTGTAAAATATAGATTTATTTAGATTTTTATCCACTACTTTTCTCCCCAATGGGTATCCAAAACAGCTTACATTATTTTCTTCTTCTCCATTTCATCTTCTTAGCCACAATCCTATGAAGAAGGACAGGCTGAGAAAGCATGACTGGACAAAGGTTACTTAGTGAGTTTCCAGAGCAGAATGGGCCTCTCAGATCATAGTCAGACACTTGATTTACTATACTACACAAGGGCTTTGATTACATGAGATGCTAAACAAGGTAGTTTGGGGAAACCCCAACCTTACACCACACATCTTCAAAATGGTGTGGGGTGAGTGGAATAGGTTCCCAAGTATGTTTGAAGAGCAGAAGCTTTGTCAGTCCCTACTTTTCATCCAGTGTGATTTTGCAAAGATAAAAGGGCGTGGAGAGTGGCTGTTTCTCCTATTGCCTGTTCTACCTGTTTGTCCAGGAGACATGTTTTCTCCCACATATCTTACATTTAGCATCTCATGTTACCAGACCCCCAACTCTCTAAAACCTGCAAAGGATTCTCACATAAGGTAGGCTTTGTGACTTAAATAAATAAAAGTTTTCCTTTGCCGCCTAGCGTTGAGGGTGGGAGAGAGAAGGGGGCGTTTGAACAAACACAGACCACACCAGGCTTGGAGAAAACATGGCCACAACTTTATTGACAGCAGCAACAGAGGAGTATTGGCGCAGCATGTGGATCAGATCCCAGAAGACATCGGCTGACCTGCCTGCCAGCCGATGGACCTCCACCCCCCCCAGACCCCGGCTGGGGGGAGGGAACACCGAGGAGTGGCATTTGCAGGCAGATCACCTGGGTGTACACCCCTGAGTGATTCCCCTGCCACCTGGGAGTGAGGATGCCGTGGCAGCCCCCGAGCTGGGCATGCACCCCCAAGCCTCACTCCCAAGACTCCTTAAGGGAATCCCCTAACGGGAAGCCTGGGGCACGGCGGCCCCCAGATCCCCCAAAAGTGATCTGATCCAATGCCCACCACCCGAAAGTTGTGACATAGATCCAAACAAACTGAAAGCGAGGGAGAGGTGGGTGGGAAACATGACGAGACGAACTGACGAGGGGCGGGGACGGCAGCTGGCTATATACCCAGCTGCCGGACCTGAGGGGAGACTGCAGACCGGAGGTCCGCAGCCTTGCTCCGCCCCTACACAGAGCCGGCCAGGCCGCCACTGATTGGCCGGCTCCCACGTTTGAATTCTATTCACCGTCGGTCCCACCCGGGGATTCCCCGGATGGTCCCGATGCGGCGAAACGCTGCCCCCCCCCACTCACTCCACCCGCCGGCGGCAAACAGGCGCCCAGTAAGTCCGGATGCCTCCGCATACAGGCCCACTGGGAAGCTAGGAAAGCAAAACTAAGGCATAGGTAACAAAGGGAAGCAGTAGGGCTAGGAAATAAAAGTTGAGACTTCAGAGAAAAGTGGAAGAAAAGTTTCTTTGTGCGCCATCAAACTGTCATTTGGTATTTGAACAGTCTGCATATGTTCTTGACTGTACATAAGTATTTTCATGCTGCTTTCCCATGGTTTCCCCATCCTTGTCAGCTGATCTCCACTAAGAGTACTTGCCCATTGCACAGAATATGAAACTGACGAAGGCTTGCTTAACCACTGAGATCCATTATCAATTTCATCAGTGATGCAAAGAGAGAGCAGTCTTAAAGTGTCATGCTAAGAAGTCCCTTGCAGTCAATAGGCTAAGAAGGGTATAACTCAGTTTAGAATAGATGCAGAGGAGTTAGCCGTGTTAGTCTGTGGTAGCAAAATCAAAAAGAGTCCAGTAGCACCTTTAAGACTAACCAATTTTATTGTAGCATAAGCTTTCGAGAATCAAGAAGAAGAATCAAGAAGAGAACTTGATTCTCGAAAGCTTATGCTACAATACAATTGGTTAGTCTTAAAGGTGCTACTGGACTCTTTTTCAGTTTAGAATGGCAATGTATTCATTTGAAGGAGTACAGCCTTCAAATGAATACATGTGTACTGGCTCTGCTGATAAACATTGTCTTTGAAGTGCCATGAGACAATAGTGATTTTTGTCCATGGCCCCCTTTGCACTCACGTTTAAAAAAGATGGATCTGAGCAGTCGCCCCTATAGCCTTTGCAGCAGCTTTGAACCACCCCCTTTTACACTCTCTGCTCCCAATTTGGTCTCACGTTCTTTGCCGCATTTTATATTCACTTGTTCTACTGCGAGGTTTGTGGGCTACTGAATACACAACACTTTTTTAAAGTTTGAGCATGCATGGTAAGACAATCTCCACCCTCTCTGTGCTGCCATTTTGAACCCAAACTGTTAAAAGTTTGAGCCTTTTTACTTAGAAGATAGCACAAGAGCAGCTACACTGAGATTAAACCAATCCATGCTTTCACCGCCCCCCCCCGCCTACTATTCACAGAATGATCTTCCTCCCCCCACTGCCTTTTTTGCTGGGCCATTTCCAGACGGCTTACCTGCCTCCGGAACGTTGCGCCATCTTGCGGGGAAAATGCGAAATATCGTGTTTTCTCGCATGAGTTTTGTGCGACGTCACGTGACGTCGCACAAAACTCATGCAAGAAAACACGATATTTCGCGTTTTCCCCGCAAGATGGCGTGACGTTCCGGAGGCAGGTAAGCCGTCTGGAAATGGCCCTGTCCTCTGCAACCAGAGAAGAGCAATAAAAGAAAGCTGATTCCACGCAGGAAAGGCTGCAGGATGGAAACAGGAGTGTGGTGGGAGAGGAAGAACCACTCAATTTAGCCAGATCCCAACTGAACACTTTTAAAGAAAATAATCTTCTTAGGTTTGTGTTAGGGAAAGCTTCCTTCTCCATGAAGCCTCTGTTCTGCTTATTTTGTACTAGCTCAACCACTCATCAGAAGGGACTGTTAAATGCCCACAATTTTGTTTTAAGGTGCTTGATGCCACAATGATACTGCTCTTCAGAAGCAGTAAAAAAAAATCACATGGGGAGATGAGAAGGGAAGGGGGCAGAGCCCGCACATCTTCTGCTCACCTGGGAAGGAAGCAGAAGAGACAAGCGATGGGCACAGCTGAGCTGCAGCTTGGTGCAATGGTTGCTGCCCAATGGTGAAAGAAGCATTAGGGGAGCTGGCAGGGGTGGGTGTGGTTACATCTGTTCTGGCCAATTAACTTGCAATAGGAAAGGAAAAGGAGGGGTAGAGAGGCAGACATTTTACACTTACTTTCACCAGCCCAAGCATGAGTCAGCATCTGAGGCAAAAAAAACAAAAACAAACGCAATATGTCCGTAGTCAGATACCCCATGGAAAACCTAATATAGCCCAGAGCTGCATCACATGACTAGCTCAGAAGTATAAAAGGCAGAAAAACATGGGATGCAAAGCAGTAATGAATGCTCTGTAAAGGCCAAGTGCAAAATGACTCTATGATGCTTCATCTGAGATGGCTCACAGAGCTTACCTGCTGATGTTGCACTCTAATATTGAATATGCACATGTGAGCCAGACATGAAAATGAGTTGATCCCATCTACAAAGAAAGACTTCATGTGTTTCCCAAGGCACAATCTTGTCTACTTTTATAGGCTTCAGCAGACATGGTCTCATAGGATTTTAAGCACCTTACAGCACAATCCAAAGCAAAGTTACACTCTGGCCATTAAAGTCAATAAGCTTAGAAAAGTGTAACTCTACTTCAGACTGGACTGTTAATTGTATTCAGGACTGCAGTCATCTAAGCATTTAAATATTAAGTAAAAATTAAGAATAAGTTAATTACACATAGCAAAGATGCTTTCTCTCTCGTTCAACTCATAGAGTTGCCCAGCATCAATCCTCTGTTACTACATATACAGTACAGTCCCAAGAACACTTATTTGGGAGTAAACTCCACTGAATAGACCTCAGTAGAATGTTTAGTCTATCTGCTTAGGACAGCACTGTTTGCTGACGTTCCCAGATGTGTATTGCCCTTCTAGGATAAGAATCTTCAATGGAAGATCTATCTCAGCCCACCTAGCCCAGGGTGCCCCACCTTTTTGAGCCTGCAGGCAGCTTTGGAATTTTGGCACAAGGTGGTCATGTAATGTGAGGGCATGGCTGCCTGAAGGTTTCTCAGCTGGGAGAGACAATGTAGCTTTGAGTAACAGTTTACCTTTTACCTTCTGATTTATATTCTATGTTACACATTTGTAATCCATACTTGGGTTTTAATTATTATCTTCCTCATCTTTCTGTTCCAATTAAGGCTGTTGTGGATCTTCTGAAGACTCTTCTAAATCTTTCTTGTATCTTTCAAAAAAAATCTCTTGCTTTTGGAACTGAATTTAGCCTAAATCTCCATTGATTAAAACTGAATATCACTCCTTCCAGCTTGCCCTGTACAAGCACCAAGTCATTACTGACCCATGGGGAAGACATCGCATCACGACGTTTTCTTGGCAGATTTTTTATGAGGTGGTTTGCCATTGCCTTCCCCAGTCATCTACACTTTACCCCAAGGAAACTGGGTACTCATTTTACCAACCTCGGAAGGATGGAAGGCTGAGACAACCTCTTTTTTTTTAATTAATACATTTTTATTGGATGGGTCAATATATAGTTAGATTAAAACACAAATACAATCCATTTCAATTCCCACAGGTATATTTCCCCACCCCCTCCCTTCCCCCTTTTCGATGTTGACTTCCAACAGCACTCGAACCCCCCGCTATTAATATCACATTATTTCTATATTATAGTTGTTCTTATCTTGTTATTAGTAAAGATCTTAACTATATCTTATCTTACTTAGTATCATTAAAACCCTTCAAAAGACCATAATTGTCCCTTAACATCCCATTTCTTTTTCATGTATTTTTTCAACTTTTTCCAATCTTCCAAAAATGTTTTTGGTTCTTGATCCTTCAAGTTTCTTGTTAGTTTGTCCATTTCAGCCATGCACAACAATTTATTTGTCCATTCTTCAATTTCAGGTATTTCTTCTTTCTTCCAGTATTGAGCATATAATATTCTTGTTGCTGTTATCATATAATATAACAATGTCTTATCATTTCTATTAACATCTTCTAAGTGCAAAGATAATAACAGCATTTCTGGATTTTTAACAACATTATACTGGAGTATCAAAGACATCTCAGCACATATTTTAGCCCAAAAATCTCTAGCCTTACGGCAAGTCCACCACATATGGGGGGCCCAGACTTACCTGCGCCACCCGTTGCCGCCGGTGGGCAGAGGAGTGGGGATCGCAGCGGCGGCCTTGCTCGCTGACTCGCCCGGCATGCCCCGGGCGAGCCAGCGACCAATCAGTTCAAACTTCGGGCCAGCCAATCGCGGCAGCCCGGGGTCTAACCAACGGTGGGCGGGGCTGGCCACGGGTCTCCTGCGGCAGTCTCCTCCAAGGTCCGGCGGCCAGGTATTTAGCTGGCTGCCGGATCAGCCCCCACCCACTTCGTCCTCGGCAAGCGGACACCCACCCTCCTCTCCTTGTTCTTTTGCTTGATTATTTGTCACAACTTTTAGGTGGTTGGGCATTGGATCGGATCCCATTTGTTGGGGAGCCGGACCCTCGGTCGCAGGCTCCCCATGGAGGGGATTCCCATAAGGAATCTTGGGAGGGAGTTATGAAGGCACGCCCAGCTCGGGGGCTGCTGGGGCATTCTCCCTCCCAGGTGGCAGGGGGATCACCAAAGGTGTACACCAGGTGACACCCCCCTTTACAATGCCACTCCTTGGTTCCCCCCCTCAGCTGGCGACTGGGGGGGGCGGGGGGTCATCGGCTGGCAGGCGGGTCAGCTGATGCGGTTCAGAGGATCCGATCCACATGCTGCACCAATACTCCTGTTTAATAAAGTTGTGGCCATTTTTCACCCAGCCGGTGTGTGTGTGCATGTTATTTTGCCGCGCGTCCCTTCCCGCTCCTCTTCCTCTCGGCCATAGGTGGTAAATGAAATATAGAACCTTCATGCTCCTTACATTTCCAACACTTATTAGATAGCTGCTTATTAGCTATGGTTAATTTTTTGGTGTTAAATACCATCTATATAACATTTTATAGCCATTCTCTCTAATACTGGTACATGTTGATATTTTTAACGTGTTTTTCCACAATTGTTCCCATGCTTCCATCATTATTTTATTGTTACAGTTTATTGCCCACTTTACCATTTGTACCTTGACTGTTTCATCTTCTGTGAACCATTTCAATAACAAATTTATACATTTTAGAAAATGCTTTATTACTATCTCCTAACAAAAGTTCCTCAAATTCTGAATTCTTAATTCTAAAACCTGTCTTCCTTTGATCTGTATCAAATAGGTCTTTAATTTTTTCTGTATTGTAACCAACCATATTTAAATGGCAACTCCTCATTTGGTTTGAGTTTTACCTCCTTATCTACTACTTCTGTTAAGTCCTTGAGGGTAAGCCATTCTTTTCCTTTATATTCTAGGTTTGGGTTGATCACCTCAGCTGGTATAATCCACAGTGGTTTCTTCTGATCTATAAATTTTTTATACTTTAGCCAAGTCAACAATAAGTTTCTTCTCAGATAGTGGTGCTGAAACATTGCATCCATTTTGTACTTATTGTACCACATATACGCATGCCATCCAAAAAGTTTGTAATAGCCTTCCAAAGTTAACAATTTATGATTGGCTAAAGACACCCATTCTTTTAACCAGACTAGACATATCACCTCATGGTAAAGTCGAAGATCAGGTAATTGCATTCCACCTCTTTCCTTTGCATCACAAAGTACTTTCATCTTTACTCTTGGTTTCTTCCCTGCCCACACAAATTCCGATATTTTCTTCTGCCATTTTTCAAATTGTTTTTTGTCTTTTATGATTGGTATTGTTTGCATTAGGAACATAATTCTAAGCAGCACATTCATTTTAACTGTGGCAATCCGACCAAACCACGATAAGTGTAATTTATTCCATTTTATCATATCTCTTTCAATTTGTGTCCAGAGCTTTTCATAATTATTCTTGAATAAATCAATATTTTTAGCTGCCAGCTCTATTCCCAAATATTTAGTCTTGTGTACCACTTCACAATTTGTTAATTCACTCAGTTCCTGTTGCTTCTTCTTGGTCATATTCTTAGTTATTATTTTTGACTTCTTTTTATTGATAAAAAACCTGCCAAATCTCCAAATTCCTTAATTTTATGCAGTAGTTTTGGCAAAGTTTATAGTGGATCTTCTGCTATAAACATCACATCATCGGAAGGCTGAAACAACCTTGAGCTGGCTATCTGAACCTGTGGAGAACAAAATGGCTATTCCCTTGCAAAACAGCAAATAGAAGAGGAAAAAATCCACAGGGAATACAATACTAATTTACAAAATTACAAAACTATATTCAGAGTGCAAAGGCTACAAAATTTCATCATTGTATTCAAATAAATAAATAACAATCTCTTGATGCAATTTTCAGGCACACACATCAACAATGCAATAATCTTTTATATAATTATACAGGGCAAGTTGCAGTAGACACACACTATTCCCACAGTCTTTTTGGAATAGTTATAACAATTCTTTCCAGGGCTCCCCTTGGCAGGTGAATGGTGAAGCCCAGCCGTGAAGCAAAGCTCCAACCCACACTCAATCTGGGGCCGGCTATCTGTGGCAGATATCGGAATCCTTCATCAGGAGCGTGTGGAATGCTACAATAAAAATTTTATTATTCAGCCTCTTTGGTCTACATAGAAATATTTCATGACCCAAACCACAAACACATACCTTTACAGCAGAAAGGGAAATTTCCAATGTGTTTAAATCCTACATGCCCAAAGCATAGCCTTGAAAATCTCTTATGCGTGTGTGGCTGAGGGAACCAAAAACACCTATATCAGCAATCTCAGACTAATCATTAACAGGTGTCTTAAAGGGAACACGCATATATACACATTTATTCCATTAAATACAAATAGAAAACATTTACTACAAAAAACAGTTAAGAGAAAGCTCATGGTTCAACCCAAAGGGGTGCATTGTGTTCAACTTATGAATCCAATGCACCTCCCGGCATTGGAGGGGTACCTGCAAAGTAACAGAATGTTGTTTTCCTAACACCTCCAAAACCACTACTCTCAGGGATTCGGTTTCGTTTTCTCAGCCATGCCGGACGCTCCTCTCGGCTGGTCCGGGAGGAAACGACCGGGCACCCTGACCGGGCGGCTGATCCGCAAGGATTAGCCCCCAGGACTCCCAGGGAGGGAGCCAGGGTCCGGGACGCGGCGGGAAGAACTCCCCGAAATCAATGCGGGGGGGGGGGGAATTGCCCGTTTGTCCCTATGGAGGCCGGCAGACGTGCGCGGCGCCTCGAGTGCCGCCGGGCAACGAGAAACGGCAAATAAAAGAAACAGGCGGAAGCCCGTAAACAAGCGAATCCCTTCTGTTCTACAAGCGTTCGTGAAGGAGAGGTTGATCTGAAGAAGACTCGTTCTTCCCCTTCGGTGAGTTCCAGAATTTTGTTGGCGCCCCCCCCCCCCCAAAAAAATGGCAGCAAAGAAGCAAAGTCCCGCTCTCGGTAAGTCAATCTCACTACCTTGAAGGGAGAGTCGCTCGAAGAGTTGGTGCGCAGGGCGGTGGTGGAAGCCATAAAACCCTTTGTTGACAAGCTGAACGAAACTGATCAAAGGGTGGGCTTAATTGAAAGCGAAGTGAAAACCATTAAGGAAGTAGCAGGGGGGGCAGAGAAGTCTGCTCTGGAAAGTGCGTCACTTGTGAAGGCTACAAAAAAGGAGCTGAAGTTGGTTGAGAACCAGCTGATCGGGCTACAGATGGAACGAACGCAGACAATTTTGCGTCTCCAAAACGTGAAAGAGGAGGAAAATGAGGATCTGTGGGAGGTGGTCTCGGAACTATTGGCGATACCCGCGAGGACGACTAAAGAAGAGGTTAAAAGCGCCATTTTGGAGGTCCGTCGGGCTTCTTCAAAATATGCAACAAAGCGACAGTTGCCTCGTGAGATCATTATTGACTTTTCATTTAAAAAGATTCGGGACACCATCCTATATAACTCATACAATGCGGATTTGGACTTTATGGGTTTGAAAGTCAAGATTTTGAAGGACGTTCCATTTCTAGTCCGGAAAAGGCGTTTTAAGCATAAAAAGTTTGCAGCTCTTCTGAGGGACCATGGAATAAAGTACAAATGGTTATTCCCGGAAGGAATATGGTTTAGATATAAAGATCAGGCCTATAAGATACTATCAGAAGATCAACTAAAGGATTTTGAGGATAAAAACCCGGAATTCTGCTGCACCGAGAACGAAGAAAAGGAGAAGCCGGAGGGGGGGAGGAGGAGGAGAGCACCGCAACAGCGGTTGCACAGAGAGAATTGCGTCCGGGACCTAGAAGGGGGAGGAAAGTTTAATCAGAATTTGAAATGTTTATTCTCTGTATGATTAACCACTCCATCATTATCCTATGGAGCTATTTTTGTATTATGACAGTATGAAGGGAAAACATTGAAGTGTAGTGTTTAGTGTTTGTAGTTCATTCCCCCCCTCTTCTCTTTCCATCCCCCTTTGTCCCTTCCCTCTCCCCTTTCCTTGTGATAGTCTTGTGTAGTGCTGTGTAGTGTTTTGTAGTTTGAAAAATAAAAAATTTAAAAAACAAAAACAAAAACAAAAAAACAAAACCACTACTCTCAGGTCAGTTTCCTTATGCTGTTTCTCCACATAATGAGGTGTCAGGGGTGCTTCTTGCACTCGGTTACATATCCGAGTAATGTGCTCAAGGATACGAACTTTCACAGGTCTTAAAGTGCACCCGACATACACCAACAAGCATGGGCATTCAATAGCATAAACAACCGCTGCAGTCTGGCATGTGGCAAAATGAGTGATAATTAATTTCTGCCCATTTAACACAGTTTCTTTGCCCTCCCAGATTATACTGCACGCCTGGCAGCGCCCACATTTGTGATTACCAGTGGGCAGTCTGGGGTCTCTCTCCTTAACCTGTACATCCGCACGTACCAACATGTCCTTTAAACTGCGGGTCCTGCGAAAGCCTACCTGTGGTATGCTGCCACATCCATCTATCCCCTCTACAATCTTCCAGTGACGGTGAACAATCCTCTTGATACCATGGGCGATCGGAGTATATTCGGCTGCCCATCGTATACTCTCTTCTGACTTTCGTATTCTATGGGTAAGCAGAGACTCTCTATCCACTGTCAATGCCCTCCTCAGGGCTGACTGCACCACCTGGCGGGGATAACTTCTCCTCATAAAGTCATTACTAAGTACCTCACTGTTTTTCTGAAAGTCTGCTGGAGAGGATGAATTCCGCTTGATGCGTAAAAATTGTCCATAGGGGATGTTTGTATGTAGATGGCGAGGATGAAAGGAACCGTATTCAAGATATGAGTTCCTATCCGTCTTTTTCTTATAGGGTCTTAACTTGATCTTATTGTCCCCCTCCTTCTAGGAAATGACATCCAAAAAAGATATCTCTCCCCCGCTATAGTGCCAAGCGAAACTGACATGCTCGTCCCTTTGATCAAGCCACCGACAAAACTCCTCTACCCTATCCACTCCCCGGAACAAAAAATAGAGGTCGTCAATGTAACAAAAATATGCAATAATATTGGACCTGAATGGAATAGACTGATCCAAAATATGTCTCTGTTCCCATTGCCCCATGAATAAGTTCACAATACTGGGAGCTACGGAGCATCCCATCGCCACACCCGCAGTTGAAAGTAAAAAGAATCATTGAATCTAAAGTAATTCTTTTCTAAAATTAAATCTAACAACTGCAACAAGAAGTGTGTTGGCAAACTGCTCTCTGCTCTAGCTTGTAATGCTCCCTCAACCACTATCCTAGCACACTCGTGGGGGATTATGGTGTAGAGTGAATTAACATCCATTGTAAAGAACAGAACATCCTCCTCTATTTCCATGTTCTCTACACATCTAATAAAGTCACTTGTGTCATAAATTAAAGGTTCTATGTCGGCCACAGCTGGTTGTAACTGTGAATCCAGCAGAATGGCCAGCGGTTCCAAAACAGAGCCGCAGCCAGACACTATCGGACGACCCGGGGGTGGAGAGATCCCTTTATGCACTTTGGGTAAAATATAGAACAAGGGAATGCGCGGTTCTCTCGTTTGCAACGCCCGATATAACTGGTCACTAATTTCACCCATTTCTCTAGCCTCATCCAAAACAATTTGGATGAGCCCCCTAATCTGATCAGTAGGATCAAAAGTGATTTTTTTGTAGCTCAACACATTGCTCAGCTGTCTTTGAACCTCTGCCATGTAAGCATCCCGATCCAGCACAACAACTCCCCCACCCTTATCTGCAGGCTTTATAATGATGTTCCTGCTTGTTGGTGTATGTCGGGTGCACTTTAAGACCTGTGAAAGTTCGTATCCTTGAGCACATTGCTCGGATACGTAACCGAGTGCAAGAAGCACCCCTGACACCTCATTATGTGGAGAAACAGCATAAGGAAACTGACCTGAGAGTAGTGGTTTTGGAGGTGTTAGGAAAACAACATTCTGTTACTTTGCAGGTACCCCTGCAACGCCGGGAGGTGCATTGGATTCATAAGTTGAACACAATGCACCCCTTTGGGTTGAACCATGAGCTTTCTCTTAACTGTTTTTTATAGTAAACGTTTTCTATTTGTATTTAATGGAATAAATGTGTATATATGCATGTTCCCTTTAAGACACCTGTTAATGATTAGTCTGAGATTGCTGATATAGGTGTTTTTGGTTCCCTCGGCCACACACGCATAAGAGATTTTCAAGGCTATGCTTTGGGCATGTAGGATTTAAACACATTGGAAATTTCCCTTTCTGCTGTAAAGGTATGTGTTTGTGGTCTGGGTCATGAAATATTTCTATGTAGACCAAAGAGGCTGAATAATAAAAATTTTTATTGTAGCATTCCACACGCTCCTGATGAAGGATTCCGATATCTGGCACAGATAGCCGGCCCCAGATTGAGCGTGGGTTGGAGCTTTGCTTCACGGCTGGGCTTCACCATTCACCTGCCGAGGGGAGCCCTGGAAAGAATTGTTACAACTATTCCAAAAAGACTGTGGGAATTGTGTGCGTCTACTGCAACTTGCCCTGTATAATTATGTAAAAGATTATTGCATTGTTGATGTGTGTGCCTGAAAATTGCATCAAGAGATTGTTATTTATTTATTTGAATACAATAATGAAATTTTGTAGCCTTTGCACTCTGAATACAGTTTTGTAATTTTGTAAATTAGTATTGTATTCCCTGTGGATTTTTTCCTCGGCTATCTGAACCTGGCTTCCGCCAGGATCGAACTCAGGTTGTGAGCAGAGTTTGGACTGCAGTACTGCAGCTTATCACTCTTCACCATGGGGCTCTTATAAATGGGGAGAATGCTCCACAAAAAAGACAGAAAATATTTCATTATTTGAAAAAAATGGAAACTGACATCATTCACTTACAAGAAACCCATATCAGAAAAAAAGACATCAAGTATTTGGATTACAAAATTGGGGGGGGGGGGCGGAATTGTTTCTTCAGATAACAAAAATAAAAATGGAGTGGTATCTAAGTCAGCATTGAAACGAGAACTTGTTATATTTGACAACCATGATAGATTTATGGGGGTGGAGGTGACATTAAATGGGAGTAAAATTTTGATGGTGGGAATCTATGCACCAAAAAAGGAGAAGGGGAGGTTCTACAAATATCTTTGGGAAAAAATGACCGATTTGTCCTATGAAAACTGCTGGATAATGGGTTATTGGAATGGTGTAGTTTCTCCACAAATAGATAGGTGCTGTAAAAAACATAAAAGATACTCAAGGCAAATTTCCAAAGGTTTGTTTTGGCATGATTGATAATATGGATTTGGTCAATGTTTGGAGACAAAAAATGGTGATTCAAGAGAATATACATTTTACTCAGAGACACACAAATCTTTGTCATGGTCTGGGTATCAAAAATTTGGTGATCAAAATGGTTAAAGTGGAGATATTGCCAGTCTTTCCAGACCATAATCCTATAAGAGAAAGTTATAGAACCAAATCTAATACATTTAGGTGGCAACTAAATGAATCTTTACTACAGAAAGAGGCAATTGTTGATTATTGTAAAAAAGGCTGAAATATTTTTTTGAATTAAATTTGAACAATTGAGAATGGTTTGGGATGCAAGCAAAGCATTTATAAGAGGCCACTTTATATGTCACAACTCAGAATTAAAGAAAAAAAAGCAGGAAAAATTGCAAGGTATTCTGCAAGAATTTTTTAAAAGGAGGAAGAATTAAAAACTGTGCCAGGGAATGTTAAGGTGCAACAAGAGATAAAATGCTTGCAACAACAGCTATCAATGCTAGCAGTAAAGGATTAGAGGAAAAAAATGAATTATGCTCAGCAGAGAAATTTTGAATTTGCTAATAAACCAGGAAGGCGGTTGGCCTGTAGATTGAGAAAAGAGAGAGAAAGAAAATGATCTTAAACTTGTAAGAGGGGAATACTATGCTAACAGAAAATGGGGCCATCCAAAAGACTTTTAAAAAGTATTATTCAAACTTGTACAGAAGACAGGATATTTCCTTAAAGAAATTGAATGATAACAAAAACAGAAGCTACCTAAAATTACGGGGGAACAACATCAGGTGATGAACGGCCCAATAACGTTTCAAGAAGTGGTGGAAGTAATTAAAAAGATGAAAACAGGGAAGTCATCAGGCCCAGATGGACTATCTGGCTGATATTATAAATGCTTTGAAGGTGAGATTTTAGTACCCTTACAAAATACAATGAATACAATTTTATTGGGAGGAAAGGTGCCAGAGACTTGGAAAGATGCTAACATTACACTGATAGCTAAAGAAGGGCAAGATTTCAAATTAGCAAAAGTTTATAGACCTATATCATTGCTGAATAATGACTATAAATTATTTACCACGATTTTAGAAGAAAGACTTAAGTATACTCTCAAAGGCTTTATTCATGAAGATCAAAGTGGTTTCTTATCCAAAAGACAGTTGAAAGACAGCATCAGAACTTTATTAGATATAGTGGAATATTTGGATAAACATAACGAAAAAACAAGCAGCTCTAATTTTCTTGGATGCTGAAAAGGCCTTAGGCAATTTGAACTGGATTTTCCTGTTTGAAGTTTTAAAAAAGATGAATTTGGGGGGGGGAAATTATAAAATGGGTGAAATTGAGCTACATTTCACAGAATGCCGAAATTATTGTTAATGGAGAATTAACTAAACCATGTGAGATTCAAAAAATAACACATCAAGGATGTCCATTGTCACCACCTTTTCATTTTGGTGCTAGAGGTTCTGAATAGAGACATTAGACAAGAGAAAAGGATTAGAGGTGTAAAATTAAAAAAGAGTCAAACAAATTAAGAGCCTTCGCAGATGATTTAGCTCTAATCATGGAGGATCCATTAGAGGGAATTGAAATATTGATGAAGAACTTGAGAGTTTGGTACTCTGGCAGGTTTCAAAATAAATGAACAGGAAACGAAAATGTTAACAAAAATATGGATATTAAAAACCAGGAAGAATGGATGAAAATAACAGGTTTTAAGGTTGAAAAAAATGTAAAATATTTAGGTATCACACTGATGTGGATGAACTGTATGTTATCTCAAATTAATTATGTTAAAACATGGAAAGAAATTCAAAAAGACATGTTAAGATGGGATGGAGTACAGTTGTCCTTGTTGGGGAGAATATCAGTCATTAAGATGAATGTTAACTTCAGATGTACCATTTAAACAGTGGCAAAAGGATATTTCAACATTTATATGGCAAGGGAAAAAAAGAAAAGTTAAATATAAAATGTTACAAGATGTGAAGGAGAGAGGTGGCCTAGGTTTATCGGACTTGGTGTATTACACCACCACATGTGGATGAAGGAATGGATGCTTCTGAGAAATGAGAGACTCTTGCCATTGGAAGGTCATGACTTGAGATTTGGATGGCATGCTTATTTGTGGTATGATAAAGTAAAGGTCAATACAGAGTTCAAAAATAATTTAATTTAATTTATTATATTTATATTCCGCCCTCCCCGCTTTCGCAGGCTCAGGGCGGATAACAAATACAAACATCACCCAACCATTAAAAACATTTAAAAGCATTAAATAATACATTAAAAACATTTAAAATAATAATTATAATAATTATATTAAGAGAGCCATCTTGAGATTTTGGAATAAATAAAAATCGAGGTTATCACAGAAGACACCACTTTGGATTTCAACACAGGAAGTGTTTTATAAAAGGGAGATGACTACCAAACAGGGATGGTTGATTTACAGAGACTTATTAGAATTCTCACAAGGAGATTGTAAATCGAAGACAAGGGAGGATTTAATAACTAAAGGTTATAAATGTCAATGGTTTTTCTATGTTCAACTTCTAGAAAGGTTCAAATTAGATAAAAAATATGGGGCTTTGATTATGAAAAGACAGTCTAAAAAAGAGCTCTGTACAAATGATGAATGTTATTTCCAAAATGTTTAAACTTTTATTGAAATTTGAAATGGAAGAAGAATCTGTGAAAGACTGTATGGTAAAATGGGCTAAAAATTTTGGGTATATAATATATAATTATATACCCAATGGACCAATGGGAAAATATGTGGGTAAAGATGCTCAAATTTACTTTGAGTTCCACACTTAAAGAATTTTTTTATAAAACGATGTATCTGTGGTATATGTCTCCTGGCAAATTAGCAAAAATGAGTAAAGGTATGTCAAACAAATGTTGGAAATGTGAGCAACATGAAGGAACATTTTATCATCTTTGGTGGACTTGCTGTAAAGCTTAAAAAAATTGGTCACAAATTCATATGATAATACAAAAAAAGTTGAAGATCAATATACAATTTAAACCAGAAGCCTTTTTGTTGGGATTAATGGACAAACAGCTGGAAAATAAACATGGAATTTATTTCTATATATGACCACGGCGGCTAGGCTTTTATATGAGCAAAAATGGAAAAGTACAGTATTACCTTCAATCGAGGACTGGGTTATGAAAATGATGGAGTTAGCAGAGATGGCTAAACTTACAGCTCTGATCACAATTTTTATGGTTAACTGGAAACCCTTTATTGACTTCCTGTGTGAGACAAGAAAAAATGAACTGATGATTTGTGGATTTGATTTTGAAGAAGATAAATTTGGGAAAAATAAATATAAGGGGGCAGTATTGGAAAAGGTATCAAAACTAAAAGTATAATATTTGTTAAAATACGGTAGATGTTGTAGAGAAAAATGGAGAATGAAACATGTATTATTGTTTTTTGTTATTTCTAATCTTTGCCTTTCTTTTTTTTGTATTCTTTTTTCTTTACTTTTTTCTTTTATTTCTTTGCCCTTACTGGGCTTTTAATCTTACTAATAAAATTAAAATTTCTCTTTAAAAAAAGAAATTTTTGGCACAGGATGATGGATACAACTGAAAAATGGCTTTCACGGGACACAGAGCCAATCACAAAATATCAGCGAATGAGATTATGCATAACTAACAGTAATTCCTCAACATTTCAGGCAGAAGTTCTGTTTAACAGGATCTTTCAAAAAATGGGCATATTGCATAGAAGTGTTTTCTTCTATACACATAGCTTACCTTCAGTCATGCAATGAAAATCTTTGTTCTGTGGTTGTAGCTGCTGCCAAAGCAACATTTTTAAAAAATATGTTCAGCCAAACAAGTCTCCAATGGCCAATCAGAAGCCCTACTGGGCAAAAGAGCCATCTGGCTCTCCTTTCTAAAAACACTTGCTAGGTGCCAGGAATAGTGTCAGCAAGTGCCATGACCCCATGACCTGGCATAATTGTTCTACTGTTCTATATCACTTTATAGTTTTGTGATAAATCTCACACCCATCTTTCTTGTATATATGCAGCCACTTCTTTTATCGGGTTATCTTTATTCTAGAATTAGTAGGTAGGGTTAGGGTTAGTAGGTAGGTGATGATGGAAGAACTGTTGCATTACTGTCAATTCCATTGGTAAACCTGGAGCAAATAGACCCAAATCTAAGCAAAATTAAAAAGTTCCCCATGGAGTGCCATTGTAAGATGAGGGATAAAAATAATCTCTAGTGTATCCAAGGGACTGTTAGAAGGGGGGTGGGTTGGAATCTAAACTCTGGTTATTCCCATATCTCCATCACCTCCCACTGCAGAACACAAGATTAAAAGACCAGTAACACAGAAATGAAGTCCTGCTTGCTTTTTTTCTACAAAAATACAGCACCCTTTTAATCAATCACTCCTTATTAAAATCATATACTCCAAGTGTTGGGTGTCATGAACTGTGTAAGCCTCTGTGCAGTTGACACATTAGAGATGAAAGTTTGAAAGGAGTTAATTCTGTCTTTGGATTTAGAGTTAATCGTAATCAAGCCTATTGGAGATTCTACTTTGCTGATAACTGCTGCAAACCACTATATCTGTGAAATGTGCATAAAAATTATCTTTTTCTTTCTTATCCTCAATTACCTGTCCATGTGGAATTAATAAGATTGAGAGTCTCTTGCTTCTTGAGTAATTTTCCAGTTTTCTTTGAATTTTGTGTTGAACATATTTCTAATAATTTGCTTGAGCATTTCACATTAAATAAGACAGGCTTGGCAGCTAAGAGGTATGGCTGTCCCAAAGGAAAAAGCACAGGGAATAGAAGAGTGCTTTGGTACTTTGATTTATCCTTGGATGCTTATTGCTGAGGGGATTTTTTGGCGGGGGAGAATTAGAGATGTGGATTTTGCCCAAGGGAACCAGAATTTAGGTGAAGAGCACTTGTTGTCAAAAATGTTTCTGAAATGGAGTGCTAGATCTGAAAAATAAAGTAGTGGCAGGGTACTTTTGAAGGTTATCTAACCAGGAAACACTACACATCTTTTAAAATTTTCCTCCATAGCTGTTTCAATAACACTTAACAATACTGTCACAAAATTTCCCACATAATGGAGATGCAAAATAACAAATCATTGTGAATGACATGTAATAGTAGCACAGTTTGTCCTGGAAGCACTTGGGGAGAGGCTGGGACTCAGTAAAGAGCTTCTGCTTTGTATGCAGAAGGTCCTGGGCTCAGCCCCCAGCATCTCCAATGAAAAGGATCAAATAACCCTAGAGAGCCCGCACTAGTCAGCATTAACAATGGTGGTCACAATGGCCCAATGAGCTGGTTAAGTGTAAGGTAGTTTCATGTGTTCACTTCATAGCCCACTAGAAAAGTGAAATGAGATGGAAGAAGTTTTAGGAAATAAGAAGACAGTTATTTGGATTGAAAGCAAGATTAGAGTCCAGTAGCACCTTAAAAACCAACAAGATTTTTTCTAGTATCTGATGAAGAGAATTACTCCCAAAGGCTTATATCCTGGAAATCTTGTTGGTCGTTAAGGTGCTACTGGACTCACATCTTCTACTGCAGATGAACACGGCTACCTACCTGAAACTTGGATCAAAAGGTTTCTCTTTTGTTAGCAATGAAGTAGACCATCAGTGGAAAGAGTAGAGTGCTCTTCTAGTGAACATACTCTTCCACTAGAGCAAGTCCCTTTGCATTAGTGGAAGGTTCCTTGTGTTGGAGCAAGGCTTCACCATCTCTGGGATGAAATCTTTGATTCGATCCTTCCTTTTCTGGTGAGGCAAGAAAGGTGCCTCATGATGACTTAGGACTACAGCCCAGGTTGTTATTGCCAAAGTGGAGCACAGCCACTCTGTCTCTCATCTTAGGTGCTTGTCAATCAAGTAAATGCCTGTTGTTTTAACAGGTGGGGGTGCTGATGAGGAAAGTTTGTATAGCTTCCTTTCTTTTTTCATTCACGTTTGCTCAGCCATTCTTAATGTAGGCTTCCTAGGTATGCTGTTTCATCAAATCACCATATCAGGTGTCAGAGGAGAGAGTTTTCAGAGGAGCAGACTCAACAGTTCTGGATGAGGATACCATCCAGGTATTTCCTTCTCATTTTAGCGAAGAAGCACTTAAAAGGCAGTAGCAGCCTTCCCTCTCAGCTCATTGTGAAAGCTGGTAGCAGCCTTCCTTCAGCTCACTAGCTCTGAATGTGGACCCATCTGGATGTTTTAGCTATTCTGAATATTTTGGGAGAGGTATATTTTCTACCAATTTTGGTGTCTTATGCTTGGTGTTGAGATTTCTGTAAACCTACTTGTATTACTTTGCTTATCAGATTTCTTATTTTATTGATTGCACTAGCTGACATTATGTAATGAGCTTTGAGTTTCAATGAGAAATGCAGACTATAAATATCATGAATAAAATAAATAGTACTAAAATAACAGCATGCAGCCTTCCTCTTATATAACTTTCTTCTCATTATGAGAGAGGAAGGCAACAAGAGCCACATGTGGGCCTTATATCACTGCTAGCCCAACTAGGGTTGCCAGGTCCCCTGACTAGCCCAGTGGGAGATCAGGGGACCAGCACTTACCTTGCTGTGTCCCTGTTTGCACCCATGCACTCTAGCTTGCACAATGATATAACTTCCAGGAAGTTATTTTATCATGCAGGTCAAGAGGTAGTCTGGGAGCACTCCTGAGCTCACCAGGGGGCTGAATCACATCTGATTTGGCCCAAATTGGGCCTGCTACAGGGCGTGATTCAGCCCAAATTGGGCCACTGTGGGCACAGGAGTGTGCCATGCTGCCCCGGGGCATGCTGTGCCACCCAGGGGCGTGGTTTGGGAAGTGCACCCTCCAGGTCAGGTAAGCGGGGGCAGGAGGTGGAGGGTGGGAGCAGAGGATTCCCCACCCTGGCAGGGGAATGGCATCCCTAGGCCCAACTGAATTTAAAAGCAGCCAGAGCATGGGCTGGAACCTGATAAAAAGGCATGCACTAATTGGAATGTGCAGATTACTTAAAGCTTTGGGTCTGTTTTGCAGCCAAAAAAAAGATAGCAATAACAATTTGCAATAATGAACAGGAAGGAGAGACAAACACCAGACAAAACAAAAACACCTTCACATGCTAGCAGAAGATAATGATAGAATGAGGCCAATGAATCTCCCTGGGGAGGGGATTCTACAGTTTTGGTGCTATTGCTGAAAAAGACTTTCTGTGGTTGCAACAAATTGGGACTACTCAAAGCAGGCCCCCAGAGGAAGATCATAATGATCAGAGAGGGCCAAGCTACACATGACGAATGACACTTGAACGGCAAGTGGATTGAGTGGAGAGCAAGTGAACAGGGAGAAATACACTTGCCATTCAAGTGTCATTCGTCATGTGTAGCTTGGCCCGTAGGTTCTAAGTTGTTCTTAAGGTATGCTTGTCCCAAGCTTTACAGAGTTTCAAATGACAATACCAGAACCTTGAATGGGGCTTGGAAGCAAATTGGAAACCAGTGTAGATGGAACAAGACAGGAGTGATATGTTCTTTACAACACACTCCAGTTAACATTTTTGTTGTGGCATTCTGTACATATTGTAATTTCTAGACACACTTCATGACAATTCATACGTCCCATAGAAATGAATTTTCTTCCAGATTTTGCTGGACAAAGAAAACTGGTCTGATTCCAAAACCTTAACTTTTTATTGTTTAATAAGCATCAGAAAATAAAAAGTCAATATACGCTTCAGCACAGTCAAAATCCTATGCTGCTTTTGTCAAATAATCCCTTGTTGTTCTCTTGTTGTTCTTCAGCCCATTACTCTACCTCTGTAGCTATATCTGTGTTTTTTGGTGTTCCATTTTTGCTGTTATGGAAATCAGCTTATACTATTGCTATAACCATTTTCCATATAAACCAAAGGGTCATTTGAGATTGTAATTCAAGGCCCTTCTGCAATTGCCCCTGTTTCAGGAGTGGTTCAGGTGTCTAATGTAGTCATGCCCCAGTTTTGGAACCCGATTTTCAATGAAGATCACCTTGCCATATTTATTATATTTTAGCCACAGGCAAAATCAATCTTACGCAAGCCTTTGGTGGCTAAGACTTTTATTGTGTAATCCTGATTTTAATTTTTCTTGACACTGAAGTTTTTATGATGTAGAATTTTAACTACTGCTCTTTAATGTTGATTTTTATTGTTAATATTATTTACTTATTCAAAACATTTGTATGCCACCTTTCTACCCAAACCAAGGTCTTCAAGACGGTAAACACTAATATACTACCTCACAATTTAAAATATTTTAAAACAATTTAAATTTAAACAATTTTAAAACAATTTATAATTAATACCTACAGTTACAGTGCAATCCTAAGCAGACTTTCTCTAGTCTAAGTCCATTGGAATCAATTGGCTTAGACTGTTGGTTTCTTTGTTAACACCTTGGGTACCCTAAGAACAGTTGGACAGTAAGCAATCACATCCAAATCAAGCAACATTTGTTTCAAGCCCCAAAGTTCTTAAAGTAAAAAGGCTGTTATTTATCAAAGTCATCTGAGCTTCTGAATGTAATAGATTCTGTGTTTTTGCTTTATGCAGTATCAAAGAAATTTTCATCAGTGATGAGGGAATCATCAGTTTCAGACTTTACCAGATTTTACAAAGACAGTTCTTCATAGTTTTTAAATATAGTAGAGGTCAGGGCAATAAATCTGTTTTGGCTATCAAATACAGATCGAGGAATGTGTCTAATTTTAACACACAAATCATATCTTTTAGAGGAGGACACAATACAGAAAACAGGGTAGACTGAAATCTAAATGGAGACCCTTTCCATAATAGAATATATAACATACAATTTGCTTTTGACATAAACTGATTGTAGTATGATGACTTACTAAAGACTAAGATGGTCAGTTATCAAATGTACATAGAATAACTTGTTTATCTTGCAATATCAAATGGCAAACCACCCCATAACAAAAAGTCTGCCAAGAAAATGTCATGATGCGACATCCCCCCATGAGTCAGTAATGACTAGGTGCTTGCACAGGGGACTACCTTTTTCATCTATAAACTTAGCCATGATCCACAGTTGTCAAAAGAAGAGATGGATTTTGAATCTGTTTCTAAGAAAATCAAAAACCTAAGCTGTGCCGAATTTGAAAAATAAGGTTCAGAATTCGTTGAAGTGTAACTTAAAATTATTTCCTTTTTAAATTGGTAAACTCTCCAGGTACTGGAGCAGATCAGACTTTTGAGGCATAGCCCAGTACTATGAAGAACCAGTACTTCCTGGCCCTTTAAATAAAATTATTTAGGTTACAAAAGATATTAGTTTGACAGCTGATACAAATATATACTTTCACAGAATATTCACATAAATCATTATTCATTACTCTTATTTTTATGGAAGTGAAATAGTACACAGAAGGTAAACATTTTGTGAGTATTGCCAGAAGAAAATTCTTCAATCTATATATAAAAATTTGGTATTTTCATGAGCTTTGGTCCTTTCAAGACAAACCCAAAATGGTTCATCATTTCTTGGACAAAGAAAGCTTTCATTATTCATTTATTTAGGAAATTTGTATGCCACCTCTCTAGACCTTAGATCTTACTTTACAATAAATTAGCCTACATCATTTAGAATTAGTTATTTTGACTGTCCCAACTGTCTCACCACAGAGGCTCTAGTTCATACTAGGTAATGTGTGAAGTGAACACAAACACCAATAAAACTTTCATACTGACACTGACCATTTGACTTGCGCATTTTTTTCATTATTAATTACTATCATTATGAAAATGGAGTACTTCATAATCACAGTGATTAATATGAAAATGAAACAATTCCCCATTTAACAGTTTATAAGGAAAAAATATTCTTTCTTTCTTTCTACCTGATCTGACTTGTCTCCTCTCTGTGTTGTGTTTTCCTAATAAGAGCATAAAGCTGTATTCCTTAGAAGGAGCAAGGAAAGAACCTCTGGGTTTTCTTGATTGATTGCAGACTGTAGCCACTAAGATTATATATATGCGTGAGGTAGTCCAGTCCTGAAGCACATGACATGAGATTTTGAATCAGATAAGAGTTGGTTTCACACTCTGAAGCATGCCAACTCAGAAAGAGAGATTGTTCGCAAGTTTTCTTGTGCCTACATAAAATGTAGTATTCCTTTCTTCTTCTTTTTTTAAAATCAAATTTATTGAATGGGTTAACATATAGGGATGTGCGTTTCGGCATTCCGAATGCCGAAAGAAAGCCGAAACAAAAGTGTTTCGGCTTCTTTCGGATAAGCCGAAACGTTTCGGGGAAAGCCGAAAAGTTTCGGCTTAGCAGAAAGAAAAAAGCCGAAACGTTTCGGCTTTCTTTCGGCTTTCTTTCGGCATTCAAGAATCGCCATTTTGTTTTTGCTAGCCGTTTGCCTTAGCAAGCGGCTAGCAAAATCCTGCTGGAAGCAAAGGCTTCCTGCAGGCTCTTAGAAGAGGGGAGGGGGGGAGAAGGAGTGAATCACTCACTCCTTCTGTCACCCCCCACCCCTCTTGCAAAGGAGGATAGGGAATCCTGCTTTGCCTTGCAAATGCAAGGTGCAAGCATTGCATTGCACTTTGCATTTGCAAAGCAGCAGAGATTCCCGCCAAAACTAACAGGTAGGGGAGGGGAGCAGGAGGAGGGTGACTCTTGGAGTGTGGGTGGGGAAAGGCAGGGGAGGGGGGACTTTAGGAGTCACCAATCCCTCTGCTGTATTTTCATGCCAGCCAATAGATTTAAATCTTTGGCTGAGGCTGCAGCAGGGGGTTTAAATTTGGAGCTAGACTGTCTGGAGCACCTCTGTTGCTGCTGCTGCTGACCGAGAGAGGAGAAGAAGAGAGACTGCACTGCACCTGGAGCCTAGAGGACATCTGCCTGGAGGATCAACTGTGCTGCTGGACATCCTGAGAGGACACCTGGTAGGCCTTTTTAAATTTTTTGAAAATTTTTTTAATGCTGGGCAATGTGCTGCTGTGGCCTGCCTCTGCAAAAAGGTGTTGCAGTTTATTCTTGGCATGGCCTGGGGGACAGGTTGGGCAGACAATGTTTGATGGTGGGGGGGGGGGTTCAGCATTGGTTGTTGTGCTTGCCTTCTTTAAGCTTGATCTACTGTTTTAAGATTAAAACAAGAGTGTGCCAGCTTTGGGCCTACACAGGCCAGAAGCTCTGCTGGGTGTCTTTGGTGCCTTTCTTCTGGCTGGCTCTCACAGTTATGCTTCACAATCTGGAATGGTGTGGCTTGTTTTTCTGTGTCTGGTCCCCTGATTGCAAGGATTCCCAACAGGCTCCGTCCTGATCAACTGTGCCAGCCTGTGGCCCGCACACAGGTATGCTGCTTTGGCTTTGGTAACCCTTTTTGGTTGCTGGCCTGGCACTCACAGTTGTGCTTCACAAACTGGAATGGTGTGGGCTTTTTTCCTGTGTCTGGTCCCCTGCTTGCAAGGATTCCCAACAGGCTCCGTCCTGAACAACTGTGCCAGCCTGCGGCCCACACACAGGTTTGCTGCTCCGGCTTTGGTAACCCTTTTTGGTTGCTGGCCTGGCACTCACAGTTGTGCTTCACAAACTGGAATGGTGTGGGCTTTTTTCCTGTGTTTGGTCCCCTGCTTGCAAGGATTCCCAACAGGCTCCTGAACAACTGTGCCAGCCTGTGGCCCACACACAGGTATGCTGCTTTGGCTTTGGTAACCCTTTTTGGTTGCTGGCCTGGCACTCACAGTTGTGCTTCACAAACTGGAATGGTGTGGGCTTTTTTCCTGTGTTTTGTCCCCTGCTTGCAAGGATTCCCAACAGGCTCCTGAACAACTGTGCCAGCCTGTGGCCCACACACAGGTATGCTGCTTTGGCTTTGGTAACCCTTTTTGGTTGCTGGCCTGGCACTCACAGTTGTGCTTCACAAACTGGAATGGTGTGGGCTTTTTTCCTGTGTCTGGTCCCCTGCTTGCAAGGATTCCCAACAGGCTCCGTCCTGAACAACTGTGCCAGCCTGCGGCCCACACACAGGTCTGCTGCTCCGGCTTTGGTAACCCTTTTTGGTTGCTGGCCTGGCACTCACAGTTGTGCTTCACAAACTGGAATGGTGTGGGCTTTTTTTCCTGTGTCTGGCCCCCTGCTTGCAAGGATTCCCAACAGGCTCCGTCCTGAACAACTGTGCCAGACTGCGGCCCACACACAGGTCTGCTGCTCCGGCTTTGGTAACCCTTCCCGTTTGCTGGCCTGGCACTCACTGTTTTGCTTCACAATCAGGTTGTTTATCGTTGGTGGACCTCTTCTGGACTGGACTGCACTTGGTGGACATCGGCCTGCAGATCTCTGCGTGGAGGATCAACATTGCTGGACATCTGTAGTGGTGGACTGGTAGGGTTGTTGTAAAATTTGTTTTTTGAGCTTATGTCTGCTGCTGTGCCTACCTGCGAGCATATGCTTTGGCTCGGTCTTTATGGCTTGGGCTAGGGGGGGCATTTTCTGGTTGGGCAAGAGGACATTGTTTGGGGGTTAGGGGGGCCAGCATTGATTGCAGTGCCTGCTTTCTTTCATGTTTCATTTGTCAAGTTTGAGTGTGGGGTGGGCTTGAACTACTGTTTCACAGGACTAAAAAATGAGTGTGCCAGCTTTTGGCCTGCACAGGCCAGAAGCTCTGCTGGGTGGATGTGTTTTGTTTTGCTGCTGGTTGGCCCTAGCCTTTCGGGGGGGGGGGCTGACCTGGCTTGTGCAACGGGGCCTTGAATTTTGGGGGTTGCGTGTGTGGCGTGTGGTGTTGACTCTGTTAACATTTCCAGTTTTCTTGACAGCATCGCGGAGGAGAGGAGGACCAGCTGCAAGACCGCCTGAACATCGCTGGACTGCAGGACTGGTGTTAGTGTGAGCGAGTCCGGGTTTCATATTTGGATGGGCTTGGGGGTGGGTTCTTGCTAGCTTGGGAGGGGGGAGGCTCATCTTCAAAACACCACATCCACACCCCACACCGACATACCACAGATACATTGGTCCCGCTAAATAGTGTCTCTTAGGTAGGTAGGCCAGTTGGTAGGTGATCAGTGGATAATTGCCCTCAACATAATTATTAGGGAAACCAAGCCTAGTTTTTTTAAAAAAACTAAATAGGGACTCAGCAGGGAAAGCATTAGTGAGTGAGTGTTAGGTTTGAATTCTATATATATATATATATATATATATATATATATATATATTAAAAAAATGTAATAGCTGTCAATAGGCTTCCCATTAGTGCCCCCATAACTAGGGTTCCACTGCCCATCTCTGGCACCCGTGGTGGTGCCAGGCCGGCCCGGGCATACTAGTGTGTGAGTGTTTAAGGCTTAGTCACCTCTGTTATTGGGGTTTAGGGCCAGCTCAATTCCAGAGGAATTCAGCTGATTGGCAGGCTCAGGTTCCCTGACATAAATAGGGTTGCTTAAAAAGGCACTTGATTGTTCATCTCCAAGTCACAGAGCCACTAGAAGCACAGATTTAGAGCAGGTTAGTTAGGTCTTGAAAACAAAGTTGACCTTTGTTTTCCAAATCTTTTCTGATTAGTTAGGGTAGATTTCGGGAGGGGAAAGTATGTCAGAGAGGAAAGCAGAGAGGGGCCCCGGGGGAAAGGCTAGGGAGAAATCTAGAGGGGAGGAGGGGAGGGGTAGGGGGAATGCTGCGGCAGCCCCCCCATCTGAGCGGAGGAGGCCCTCCCCTGCGCTGCTGCCGTTCACCAGCCTGGCTTCTGGTGACAGGAAGAGGGTTCGCAAGACTCTCTTTCCTGAGGCAGCTGCTGGAGGGCCACCCCCAACCCAGAGGCGTGAGGCAGGTGCTGGCACTGGGCGGGGGCCTGCTGCTGAGGCTCCTCCTCCTCCAGTGGTTGCGAGCCAGCTGCTGGAGGAGGGGCAGCATGTGGTGTCTCCTGGGATGGGCGCGGAGCACATGACTTTCCCTGTGCTCCCGCTCACCCCAGGAACCCAGAGGATGTTGGAGGAACTGCCCGTGAGACCCCCCCCTGGGGCGGTCCACCCCAGTTTCCTCTGAGGCCAGCAGCAGGCCTCTCACGGCTGTGCAGGAGGAGAGGATGCGGGAGGAAGAGGCAGAGACTGTGGTGGAAGAGCCCACATCTCTGCCCCTTCAGCCTCGTCCATCCCCACCTGCCCGGCCGAGAGTGGGACACGGTGTGTCCGGCCAGAGCACCTCACAGGAGGTGCCTCAGGGTGATCCAGAAAGCGCTTCTCCTTGGAAGCGTGGGATGCCCTTTTCCTCCGAAATCTGGAAGCACTTCCAGACAGCGGAGGATCCCTGAGCAGCCCTGTGCCTGCATTGTAGGCAGCGCGTCAGCCGTGGCAAAGATGTGCGGCATCTCTCCACGTCTGGGATGAGGTACCATATGAAGAGGCACCACCAGGCGGTGCTTCTTCGGGAGGAGGGTTCGAGTGGTGCCGCACGGCCGCCAGCTAGCCAGAAGGAGGCAGGCTCCTCTGGTGCCCTCCCCCTAAGGGTACCTGCAGGAAAGGGACGCCAAGCCTCTCTCCCGGAGATGCTTGGTATGCAGGGCGCTAGTGTGCCCAGAGAGGGGATCCGGAGGGCGAGCAGGCGCATCACGCGCCACATCGTCAATATGATAGCAGTGGATGGACAACCGTATTCCGTAGTTGAAGACTTCGGCTTCTCAGGGCTGCTCCGAGATTGCTTTCCCTGGTACGCCGTCCCTGCTCGCACGTCGTTGAGCAGATCGGTGGTGCCCTTGTTTTACAGGGCTGCCAGGGATCATGTGAAGGCACAGCTGTCCCGGGTTGCCGGGAGAACTGTGCACTTCACATCGGACATCTGGACCTGCCCAAGTGTGCAGCAAGCGTACCTCTCGCTTACTGCTCACTGGTGGGAACCCGAGTCGGTTCTGGGTGGGGGCTGGGGGGAGGTGCCTAGCACAGCTAGACAGGGAAGGATGGGAGACCGCCAGGCCGGCTACTGCAAGGCCTTGCTTCACGCCGAGGTGCTCGACGTGTCCCACACGGCGGAGAACATCGCTGCCACCTTGTGAAGACAGTTGGACGAGTGGATAGGCCAGGGACCCACCACCGTGGGATGCATGGTGACGGACGGTGGCAAGAACATGAGGGCAGCGGCACATCTAGTGAGCCGAGAGAGCATCTACTGTGCCGCTCACAAGCTTCACCTAGTGGTGAGAGATGCGCTGGGGTTGGGCTCCTCGAAGGAACCCGTGGATACCCGGACCCGTGAACTCCAGTTACTTATCCAGAAATGTTGGAGGCTCACGGGTCACTTCTCGCACAGTGTGAAGGCCACGCACGAACTGCGCCAGACACAGGTCAGGACAGGTGTGCCAGAGCACGCTCTGATCACTGACGTTAGCACTCGCTGGAACTCCACCTGCGCCATGCTTGAGCGCTTGGTGGAGCAGCATGCCGCACTCCACGCGTGGCTCTCCGAGAACCGCGGTGCGAGTCAGGTGGGTGAGTTCAGCCGGGAGGATTGGCTCACCATCACCCAGACAGTGGAGGTCCTGAAGCCCTTCAAGGACTTCACTGTGGCGGTCTCGTCAGACACGGCGACCCTCGGTCTGGTCATTCCCCTGGTGCACACGCTCCAGAGGAATCTGGCCACCTTTGCAGACCGGGTCGCGCCCCGTGCTGACCTTGTTCCAGCGGTGCGCGCATTAGTGAGAAGGCTGCAGCAGGGCATAGCTGCCAGGCTAACTCCTCTCACTAAGGAACAGTCATACACGTTGGCGACCGTGTGTGACCCGCGCATAAAGGGAACTTTTGCCGAGCGGGACGGGAACCTCACCCAAGCCAGAGATGGGCTCTGCTCTTGGGTGAGGCGCAGGAAGGCCAAGAGGGGACGCCTGTCGACAGGGGGGACGCAAGAGGGGCCCTGCCGTGCGGGTCCCTCTGACGCCCCCTCTGCGCAGGCCCCCCCCGCGGCCACCACCGGAGTGCCGATGGAGATGGAGATGCTCCGGTGGGCCCTCGTCCCCTCTGGGGTCGTGAGGACCGTGAGAGAGGATCCGGCAGAGGCGATGGTCAGGGACTACCTCGCGGAGCCCTGCGAGTCGCTCTCCACCGATCCGCTCAGCTACTGGGCCAGGAAGGAGTCGGTCTGGCCGGACCTCTCCCTCGAGGCGCAGCGGCTGCTCTCATGCCCTCCGACGAGTGTGGAGAGCGAGCGCGTCTTTTCACATGCGGGCGACATTGTCGGCCCACATCGCACTCGCCTTCTCCCATGGAGAGTCGAGCAGTTGAAGGTCAACTCTCGCCTCTTCGATTTCTCAGGACTGGACTTCCAGAGTGACTGAGGTGAGCCCAACTTGTGGCCTGCATCCTCTGTGAGTCCAATCCTTTGGAATCATGCTCTCCCCTGTATAAAACCCTGTATATACAGTTAAAACTGGCCAGTAGAGGGAGGGTGGTTAGGAACCAGTGGCAAAGGGAAAACACCCAGCAATTTGAAAGCCCCCCCCCAGGGTATTCAAAACATCTCCCATCACTGAGACAGACCCTGTGGGACCAAATTTATTATGAAAAATAATGCCCCAGAAACATGGATTGCTACTGGAGGGAGAAACAGGTTAGATAGGGATTGCTTAGGTGTTTATCAGCTGAAATCTTTGTAAAAAAAAATTTGAAGAATTGTTGTACTGTTTTTTAAAAGTTGATGTGCTGTTCATGTAAAAAAAAGAAAAAAAACCCCAAAAATGTTGTGATTATGTTTTTTAAAAGTTGATTGAATGTTCACGTTTAAAAAAAAAAAAACCAAAAAAAAATTGTTGATGTTAATGTTGGGTTTGCATGGTTGGGGGATGCGGGAAGAGTGGTGGATGGGCACCGGCCAATGATGATCTCTCGCAGATGTTCCCAGGTAAATTCTGAGGCTGGTGTGGGGGTGGGGGGAGACCTCTGCAGAACTGCTCCAGAAATACCATTGTCCAGTGCCTTGGAAGTGCCCAGTTCAGCTTTGTGTGTCTGAACTGAAAGCACAGCCACAGGAAATGACATAGGTTCTGCTGGACCCTGTTGCAGTGGTTGCCCCCCATTAAGTTGTTTTATGGAGGGAGAGTTGTATTAGGCTGGTAGTTATTATGATCATCTTGTCTAGTGTGGGCTTCTGTTTCCATGCCCTGTTGTGCCAGCTCACTATGTACCCTGTGGAAATGTTCAAAACTTTACAGATTGTCCATTTCAAAAGAAAAATTGTTTTTAAGATTCTCTGATGTGTAGTTAATTGTGTTGTGTTGTGCTGTGAGGGACAATAAGTGTAATATGTTGTGTGATTTGTTGACCACTTGTAATTTGAAAATGATAAAATAAAGTTTTTTTTAAACTTAATCATTGTGTGTCTGTGTTCCCTTCTTTGATGGGAGGTTGGTTCCCAGCATAGGGAACAATGGGGCAGGCTGGCCAGCCTGTTCCTGGGGTACTGGGTGTGGGGCAGCTGAGGGTGGTTTTGGTTCTGAGAGGGGCTGAGTGGAGGATTTGGGTCTGTGTGTGGCAGCTGGGGTGGGGGAACTGGGTTTGTGTGGGGCTGTAAGGAGTGGACTATGGGGGACGAGAGCACTGGTCGTCCTTTGTGCCCAAGTAGGCCCCTGCTACTGTCCTGGTGTGGGCTTCCATGCCTCTATCAGTTGCTGGCCCTCCTTTGCCATCTTTTTCAGAAATTTCCCTAGGGCTGCCAAACTCCTGGTTGGGCTTGAGTTCAGGTTAGAGAGAGTAGTTCCCTAGAGAAACTGGCTGCTTCCAAGGGCAATCTCTTTAGAGGGCAAATGTGGACCATGGATTCTGGGGGAGATCCCTACTCAGATTTCCCTTTCCACAAGTCCCACCCCCAAATTGCCAGTAACTTCCAAGGCCAGAGTTTGCCACCCCAGAGAGATCCCGTTCCCACCCTCTTAGCCTTGGCATGAAAGTTGTAGCCCCCATGGAACACTTCCAGGTTCCTGATTCCAAGCTCAATGACACCAATGTAAGACAATCCAGACCTCCATCAAAAATGGATTTTAAGTAGCAGTGGGATTGGGCTGCATTTCAGTCATTCACATATCTGGTTGTGTACCCAAACATTTAGCTTATGTTTTTTAAATCAGCGTATGGCACTTAAAGACACTTTTAAATGGTTTTAAAAACATATTTTTATTATGAAGTATTTAATGTGGCATTGCTCAAGGGCAGGCCTTTTGGCCAAATGAGCAGTATCAGTACAGTAAAATTTAGACAAAGCTCATAGGAAGAAAACGCATTCATACTGTGAAGTGGGAAGAAAGTTTTAATTTACATGTACCATGGACTCCGAAAAAGACATGTAAGTGGCATCCAGACCAAATCAGGCCTGCTTTCTCCCTTGAAGATATCAATTGATGATAGTGCTTATGTCACATCATGAGAAGACAAGGTTCACTAGAAAAGACAATAATGCTAGGAAAAATTGAAGGCAGTAGGGAAAAGAAGAATACCCTAGATGTGGTAGATTGACTTCGGTTTGCAATACATGGACAAGGTTTTTGGGATATTTTGGAGCTCAATATAATTCTAAAGTACAACATAAGTGATTTGAATACATAAAACATACAGACACATACACATAAAATGTGTATGTCCCTCCCCACCAAATTAAAGGTTTATCTTATGCCCCGGTTTTCTCCCCCATGGGAACCTATAGTGGTTTACACATTGCTGTTCTCCCTTGATTTGTTTCACCCTCATCACAACCAGGCTAACAATAGACAGCTGCTCCATGCCTCACATTGGGAGTGACTACATCCACCGATGGCCTTCTTAGTTGTAGGAGGGGGTGGAGGGGGGGGAGGAAGGAAACAACGCACTCCAGCACACTCTATCTGGGGCCTAGGTGACCAAATTGCTTGGCCTTGGCAAGGAGCCAGTGGTGGGGCGGCACTGGTTCTGGGGCCCCGTCCAGAACATTTGTCCAGGGCCCCAAAATCACCTAGACTGCCTCTGGAAAACACAACACAATTGTTTACTTAGGCTGAGCCAAGAACATCCATCAAGCCTACAAGGCACAGAATCAGAGTCTGCCAGATTCTAGACCAACACTCTAGCCATTGCACTACAGTGGATATCTAAAAATTGTTCATACCCCCACCAGCAACTTGAACATTTTTCTCCAAAAGGCACACAACTTGGCTGGGTCTCAAAAAGGACTATGATGCATGGGCCTGTCAATGCATACTGTTACTAAGGCTCTGGCCGGGGGGAGGGGGGCATTGTGCCAATGCCACCCTGGCTTTGGAAGGGGACAGTAAAATAGAAGAAATAATCTAGGTTCAGTGCCTCCCCCCCTTCTCTGTCTCTCTCTCTCTCTATAATGTGTGTGAAAACATTACTGACAGACTATACCATCACTGAAGCCTACAAGATACTTAGGGTCTGTTCACACACGCATGATCATTTCATGGCAATGCTCTGGCATGATGATGTCTGTTCTAGGAAGTGATGTGATCATCACATAAGGCTGGGGAGCACGCACAATTCACAGCAGGCAGATTTGGGCCACAAGGGATCCTGCTTTGGCCTGTAGGGCCCAAATCAGCCCACTGCAAAGCACAGGAATACTCTCAGGGCAGCCAGATGACATCAGTGACATCACAGCAGCAGCCCCAGGAGCGTACCTTGAAGGCTCATTCCCTGACTTTCCCCCTTCCAGCCAGGTAAGCAGTGACAGGGGGTGATAGGTGAGAGTGGGGGATCCCCCACCAAGGGGAAACGGATCCCTAATTGTGTCTGAGGTTGTGGAAATCAAATGGGTCATTACCTCCATATTGCTTCTGTCTTTGAGGGACTTACATGCACATTATATTTAACTCCAGATTTCTTGATTGTCAAGGAATGCATGTGGTGGGGGGTGGGAGGAAGGTGGGAGAAGGGCCCCTGAGGGTAAGGGTGGCATTTGGCATGCAAAATGCCACCCCTTGCAAGACAAGCCTCCCCCAGCTGTCAGAGGTAGAGATGGGAGCACCTACTTGGGGAGGCCATGAAATGGCCCCCCCAAGTGGGAGCAGGCTGAGCCTTGGTGGGGGGTGGGAGGAAGGGTGGGAGAAGGGCCCCAGAGGGTTGGGGGGGGATTTTGTTGCAGTGGTTCCCCCCCATTAAGTCATGTTATGGAGGGAGAGTTGTATTAGGCTGGTAGTTATTATGATCATCTTGTCTAGTGTGGGCTTCTGTTTCCATGCCCTGTTGTGCCCGCTTACTATGTACCCTGTGGAAATGTTCAAAACTTTAGAGTTTGTCCATTTCAAAAGAAAAATTGTTTTTAAGATTCTCTGATGTGTAGTTAATTGTGTTGTGTTGTGCTGTGAGGGACAATAAGTGTAATATGTTGTGATTTGTTGACCACTTGTAATTTGAAAATTATAAAATAAAGGTTTTTTAAACTTAATCATTGTGTGTGTGTTCCCTTCTTTGATGGGAGGTTGGTTCCCAGCATAGGGAACAATGGGGCAGGCTGGCCAGCCTTCTCTGCAGGTGGTGGGGGGGTCAGGGGGGTGGTTGTCTGTGTGCCAGGGCAGGTGCTCTTTCCCAGGGACGATTTGGCACTGCCACCATTGTGGCACCCCTGGTCTGTGCGGAATTGCCCTGGGAAAGAGAGTTTAGGGGTTCCCAAAAGGGGAGGCCAGGCCAGCCTGTTCCTGGGGTTATGGTGGGTGTGGGGCAGCTGGGGGTGGATTTGGGTCTGTGAGGGGCTACTGGGGGGATTTGGGTCTGTGTGTGGCAGCTGGGGGGGAATTGGGTTTGTGTGGGGCTGTGAGGGGTGGACTTTGGGGGCTGAGGGGACCTACTTGGGGAGGCCATGAAATGGCCCGCCCAAGTGGGAGCAGGCTGAGCCTTGGTGGGGGGTGGGAGGAGGGGTGGGAGAAGGGCCCCTGAGGGCTGGGGGGCATTTTGCATGCAAAATGCCACCCCTGGCAAGACAAGCCTCCCCCAGCTGTCAGTGGTAGAGAGACTAGAGCACCTACTTGGGGAGGCCATGAAATGCCCCCCCAAGTGGGAGCAGGCTGAGCCTTGGTGGGGGGTGGGAGGAAGGGTGGGAGAAGGGCCCCTGAGGGTAAGAGGGCATTTTGCATGCAAAATGCCACCCCTGGCAAAGGAAGACTGCCTCTTCATTTTTTCCCTATAGGAAATAATGAAGAAAGATTAGCAGCAGCATGCTAACAATATGCTGCTCCTTCGCTTTCTTATGGGAGGATGGGGGGACCTGCTTTGGGGGGCCATAACATGGCCCCCCAAAGTCCAATCTGTCTGAAACTTGGGTGGTTGTTAGAGAAGGGTTAGAGGAAGGTCCCCACCAATTTTGGGCTTATTTGGTGGTAAAATGCCTCCTCCAGGAGTCCTGGAAGACGGAGGCATTTTCCCATAGAAAAAGCCGAAAGAAAGCCGAAAGAAAGCCGAAAGCTGAAAGCCGAAAGAGATTCTTGTTTCGGCTTTCGGCTTATTCGAAAGAGATTCTTCTTTCGGCTTTCGGCTTTCGGCTTTAGCCAAAAGTTTTTTCCTTGCACACCCCTATTAACATACATTCCATAGTACATAAAATAACTACATTTACCTTTAAGTCAATATATGTGCCCTCATCCCTTCCCCTCCCCCTTTTCCCTTTTTGACTTCAAACAGCACTATAACCCCTTTATTTCTTATTGTTATCTCTATTCAAACATTTGTCCCTATTATTAAAGGTAAAGCTTTTACTTATCCTATATATATCTTAATAATTGTCCAGAGACCACAACTGTCCTTTCACGTCCCACTTAGTTTCAAGGTACTCCTTAAGTTTCCCCCAGTCACTTAAAAATTCACTTGGATTTTGTTCTTTCAGCTTTCTTGTCATTTTGTCCATCTCCACCATGTACAACAGTTTTTGAATCCAATCTTCGACTTCTGGTATCTCTTCTTGCTTCCAATACTGTGCTTATAGTAATCTTGCTGCCACCGTCATATAGAATAACAATGTCCTATCCTTCACATTAACTTTTTGCATATTTAATCCTAACAACAGCATTTCAGGGCTCTTTAACAAATTGCATTTCATAATTAATAGCATTTCCGTATATATCTTTGACCCAAAAGCTTGGCCTTATCGCACGTCCACCACATATGATAAAAAGAAACCTCATGTTTTTTACATTTCCAGCATTTGTTTGACATATTATTATTTGCATTTGCTAATTTTTTCGGCGTTAAATACCACCTATACATCATCTTGTATCCTTTTTCTTTCAAATTATTATATGTAGATGTCTTCAATGTATTCTTCCATAGAAATTCCCATGTCTCCATTGTGATTTCTTTATTAAAATTTATTGCCCACTTCGCCATTTGAGTTTTAACCATCTCATCTTCCGTATACCATTTCAATAAAAGTTTATACACCTTAGAAATCAATTCCCCCCCCCTCCAAATAATAACTCCTCTAATTCTGTATTTTTTGTTCTAAAACCCACTTTTCTTTTGTCAAATTCAAATAAGTCATTAATCTGTCGATATTACGATAAGCACCCCAAAAAGGAGGTAGGCTTTTCCTTTGCAGACGTGGAGAAGGCCTTTGACAATTTAAATTGGGATTTTATGTTTCTGACAATGGAAAAGATGGAATTGGGGCAAGAATTTATAGAAGCCGTGAAAGCTATATATAAAGACCAAAAAGCGTCATTATGTATAAACAGTGACTTGACAGAAAAATTCGAGGTAAGAAAAGGCACAAGACAGTGTCTTAATATGGTTAAGGGATTGGGCAGAATTATCTAATCTTAAATTGTTAGCTCTGGAGGGGCATGATAACCTGTTTGGTTGGCATGACAAGCCATGGTATGACAAGCATTAAATGGATGGGATGTTTCAGCATCATTTTGTGAGAAGGAATGTCTTCATGATTTGGCAAAAGTACAAGAAGTATATTGGGGGAGAAAGACCCATGTGGATTGTTCCAGCAGAAGTTGTAAACCCAAATATGGAATACAAGGGAGAAGACTGGATAACCTATAAAGAACTATTATGGGTGGATAGAGCCTCTTTTAAAATAAAGAAAAATGAGGAATTATCATTTGAATATGGTTGGCTGCAATATGGTTGCTTTGTATGATTTTGTTTTGTTATTGTTTCTTTTATTATTGTTGCTTCATTTTCATAGTTCTGTTTCATTATTAGTTCCCTTGCCCTTTCTTGGGTTTATACTTTCCTGCTTTTCTGTCTGAACTGGACAAAAGATTGTAGTACTCCACTAAGACATCTACGCTGCCAAATATCAGACAGATAGAATCAACAAGTCCCCCTTTTTAAGGCAATGAAATGCGCCCATGTTTAACATTAAAGTCTATGGGAGAACTGATAGGAAACACATAAAGCAGCAAGAGGAATTGGCAGTGCAGCCACTTAGTTTGAAGAAAAGTAGCTTGAGCTTGCAGGGGAGGACTTTCAGGGCCAGGGAGATTGTTACTACTGTTGGCGGTTGCTGCACATTTTGTGTGCTTTCCTCCTTTTAACCTTTGCCCTGTTGGAATAGTTAAGATGCAGTCAGTAACTGACTGACTTACAGGGAATGAAAAAAGTTCTTACTAGGAGATTTCCTTCATCCTTGTGCCTAAACCCTACTCTAGCAGTTTTCACATGCCGAATTGTGAAAAAAATGTGCTGTCACTGTCAGGAAGATGCTGAATCACAACTATGGTGACTGCTTCAGAAACTCTAGGAAGCCTTGGGAGATGTACAGCTAACGGTACTTGAGAAATACAAGATTGCTGCATAACTGAACTTTGAGTGAGCCCCTCTGCTTATGCTGTCATAGCGATGCTGTGTGGTTGCTAAGTATGCCAGCACATCAGAAAGTATTATGTCAGTGCATTGAGATCTTTAGATTCACCATCCTTTTTTTCTGAGGTAGCAAATTTTAGAATTTGGCCATAAATTTATTTGAGAAATTACTCAGTAAAAAACATTAATCCATAAGAATTATTTAAAATTCCTTCCTGTGCATTTCATAATTTTGAAGATGATGCCTTATGAGTCAGTCATTTAATGTTTCCCTTATTTTCCCCCATCTGGTTAAAATGATTTGTTTATATTTTCAGTTCAATTCAGATAACCTGGACATTTTTTTTACAAGAGAGTGCAAAATCATAACTTTGTCAGTTTACTATGAGACCCAAAGGAAACATTTCTAATGTATCATTTATTGAAGCAAAGTTGGAGGAAAAAAGCATATTATGCTTCTGGAAATCAATTTTCAGCTCTTTACTCAGATGGATTCATCAAAGACATGTCAAGGGACTTCGGTGAGTAGATACAGGCCTTTTGCTTTTATACTATTAAAAGTCAATTTTCTATGTGTTTGCAATTGATTTTGCATAGCCTTTAGAATTTCTGATGCACAGTTTTAACTCTCTGGAGGAAGCATGCCCACTCACATAAACTCAGTTGGGCTAATGCATTTTTTTCAATCCCATCTTTTGTTTCACACACACACACACACACACACAGACACACACTGTGTATTTTTAACACAAGAAAAATTCAAAATTAAAAGCAAATATTAAAAAGTTACATTTACTTGAGTTTTGCTAGGCTCAGATATATAGAAGTTCCTTGAAGAGCAGCTTGTTCCTCACTACAAACTACTAAAAAGAGAAGCTGAAAGGTTAAAGCTAGTTAATAGAGGTGAGCACAGTCCGCAGAACAGACCTAAATTTGACATGGTCCAGTCCGGTTTGTGGTTAGCAAACACACAGTTCATGGGACTCGTGTTTTTCACAAACTTTGGTCCGTTTGGGCCGGTTTGTTGATCCGTGGTCCGTGAGTCCAGATATCCCAGCTCCAATCTATCAAGTCCCTAGGCAATGGAATGGACATTTGCAGACCTTTTGCAGCCCTTGGAACACACCAATCCTAGCCCTCAAAACCTTGATAGGCAGTTCTGGCTGCCAACCAGAGAGCTCTCATCCTTTCTATGTGAAAAAGGAGTAAAAATTAATTCCCTAGGCAATGGAGGGGAGGGACATCCTGCATTCCTGGAAACACACCAATCCTAGCCCTTAAAAACCCAATAGGCAGCTCTGGCTACCAACCAGACAACTCCCATTCTTTTCTATGCGAGCAAGGAGCAAGAATTAATTCCCTAGGCAATGGCTGGGAGGGTGTCTGTGTGGTGAGTGAGGGGTCTCCTTCCCCCTGCTTTTCTGTTTGATTTTGCTTCATTGCAACTTTTTGGTGCTGCAAGTCAATTGGCATTTGTGACTTTTAGTATCTACTGGAACTTACCTGGAGGCAGCCACTTTGGGGGTCTGTAACTTGGACCTCCGAAATGCAATCTTGGTCAAACTTGGAGGGTGGCTAGAGGAGAGCCTACTGAAACCACACTGCAAGTTTGGCATCTCTGAGTGTGAAGGGGGTGGTGCTAGGGCCCCCAGAAATGATGGACTATGGACCAACAAACCGGTCCATGAACTGGGCAGGTCTGTGAAAAGTTCGTGGTCCATGAAACACAATGGACCATAGGCCGATGGTCTGTGGGGTTTTTCCAGTCCGTGCCCACCTCCACTAGTTAATATTATAGTCCTTTTAAGTGGAAGAATTCTGTACGTATGTTATCCCTTGGTAGCTATGTTGCTGGAGGTTAAATGCATAATTTGCAGGAGAATGGTTTATAGCTTTGTTGTTATTTGTTTCATGTTCATGTTTGATGTAGTAGGATACTAGATTTCTAAGCATACATCAGAAGTGAACTCTGCTGAAATTAATGAGGCATGCTTCCAAAGAAATTGGCAGAGACTATAGTTATCTCTGAGTTGGGAAATTCCTGGAGATTTGGGGGTAGAGTCTGGAGATAGGAGGATCAGAGGAGGGAAGGACTTCAGCAGGGTAAAATGCCATAGAGGCTACCCTCCAAAGCAGCCATTTTTCCCCAGCATAATTGATCTCTGTGATCAGCAGATCAATTATAATTCAGATCTCCATCTGGAGATCCCTCATCTGGAGGTTGGCAACCCTAGTTGAGCCTCAGGTTTCCAGAAAAACAAGTGCATTTTGATTCTATAATATTTGTCCTCAATAATACAGCATGGCAAGAAATGCCCAGTCCTGAAGTCATTTATAACAAGACTGCATACATCTACAATTGGTAACCAACTTTTCTTCCAAGCAGGGGCTGCAGAGCCTTTAACAGCAACTTGATAGACTAAAGCACCACAGGTAAAGTTTTTTCCCCCTATCAGTTTATCTTTATGCTGTAACAAGTGTCAACTTCTAAATGTCAGCATTAGACATGGGCATGAACCAAAAAAATTTAATGAACCAGCGGTTCACAGTTCGGTGCTGACGACAATCCCAAGATCGCGAACCACAACAAACATTTTCTGTTACCGAACCGGTTCGCAGTTCATGGGGCGCAGAACAGCCCCCGTGGCACTTAGACAGCCCATCTTTTGCAGGTTCTCCTACGCAAGTTTGGACAAGATTGCAAAAGGGTCTTAGAGTTACACCCTCTCTAATCCAAGAACCCCAGGAAACTCCCACTCGATACAATTAGAGCCAACGGTTGATGTTGGCCCAGTGTACAGAAGGTGGGTACTGGCAGAGGCCGCCGGACCTGGCAGGCACAGGGAGGAGGAAGCGAGCTGCCTCCTCTCAGGGGGTGGGGGGTCTGGCAACTCGCTGGCAGCACCCCTCCATGTGCCTGCCCGCCAGGCCAAAGAGGAGCACGCTGGTATTCCCGGCTCAGGACGGAAGGTGTGAACTGGCAGTGGCTGCCGGGCCTGGTGGGCACGGAAAGGCAGTAGTGAGCTGCCTCCTCTCAGGGGGTGGAGGATCTGGCCGCTCGCCGGCAGCACCCCCCATGTACCTGCCTGCCAGACCAAAGAAGAGCATGCTGGTATTCCCGGCGAGGGCAGGAATGTTGGTTTTGACGGCGGCTGCCAGGCCTGGTGGGCACTGGGCGGTGGCAGTGAGCTGCTTCCCCTCAGGGGACGGGGGGTCTGGTTGCTCGCCAGCAGCACCCCCCATGTGCCTGTCTGCCAGGCCAAAAAGAAGTGCGCTGGTTGTCAGATCTGTGGCTAAATAATAGTTGTAATCCAGACTACCTTCTGCAATCAGACAAGAGTCCATTGTTTTCAAAAGATTTACTGAAAAAGGCAACCATTATAGTCCACTGGCCCAGATGCAATATCTGGGCTGGTACACGTGTATTGTTACGAATGATAGGCATAGAACAGGGTACAGAGTATCAAACCCCAGCAGGCCCAACTCCCCCCATAGTTCTCAAAACAAGCCGCTTGAGGCTGAGAAAGTGAATTCTCCAACCATATACCATTCTCTAACTGTAACATTCATTCTCTAATGTTTGTGCATACATTCTAGTGTCTTTTTCATTATGCTGATACATTCTGTACTGTTTGTCTCTTTCTCTGTTTTTGATTTTCAATCCTTTTCTCCACGGATGTGGCATGTTCTGTTCGATTCTATATCTCCTTGATGCATTCGCATTCTATTTCTACTTCTAGAATGGCTGATATCTGTGTGCCCCTTTCTAGCTGTTTCTCTGTTTCTCCCTCTCACTGTCTATTTGCAACTTTCTCTCTCTCTCTGTCTCTTCCTATGTGATTCCACCACTATTTATCTGAATCTATCTCTTTCTATTTTTATATCTGTCCTTTATTATTTCTTTCCATCTCTAGCTGTCTTTTTTTTCTCTTTCAATAACTATGTTGTTTTCTATATTCCTTTCTCTATCATCATCCATATGTAGGCTTGTGTGTCCATCTTTTCCCAATGGTTTTGTTGTTGTTTTTCAATACATCTTTCTATCTGTCTCTGTCTTGTTTTATCCGACATTAGGAGGGGGAGGGGGAAGATCCCCTAGCAGCTATGGGTCCTCACCCGAGGGTCCCACTGAGAAGTAATAATGTGGCAGCCAACAGTGCCCACCTTCCTGCCTTGACAGAAAGGATGGGAGTTGTGGGACACATTCCCACCCAGCTGAAAGGGGTCCTGTCAGTCCCATTGACAGGGGAGTCGTCATGTTGTGAACCGACTGTATCCCTATACAATACAGTCGGCTGTGCTATCGCAACCAAGCTGTGTAACCAAGGAGGGAGCAGTAACAGGATAGTCCCTCATGAAGCAGGGGCTCACCTGATCCACCGTCCTTCCTTTGCGGAAAGTAGGGGATGGGCAGGACAGGAGACATTGTTTGGATGGGTCAGAGTGGTTCCTGAGAGGGGGAGATGGAACCGTGACAGCAGCAGCAGCAGTTGACATTGGCCACCTTCCTGCCTTTGTGGAAAGGACATCAGTCGAGCGACCCATTCCCCCCACCCCTGCTCAGAGGGCTCTGCGTTTGCGATGGATGGGAGCACTGTGCGGCTGAACTATATTTGAAACAGTTCCTTTTTTTAAAAAAAAAAGTTTTTTATTAGGTGAGTACATATTAAAAATAACATTTTTATTTAAAACCTAAATATCAATTTTCCCCCACCCTTTCCCTCCCCCCTTTTTCTCAGACTTCCCACAGCTTTCCAACCCTTATCTTATTCTATTCCTTACTTATCTATTCCATTTATATATTATTATCTCATATTTCCCTAATAAACTAAATTATATCCATTAAATTCATATCTGTTCAAAACTTATACTTAACAATAATTAAAACTTCACTTTAAATGGTAAAAATCCCTATCTCCAATATTTTCCCCAATTAGTAACTATCAAATTGCCATAATTTCCCCTTCACATCCCATTTTTTTCTCCACATACTCCTTCAGTCTTCCCCAGTCCTTAAAAAATTCTTCAGAGTTCTGGTCTCTCAGCCTTCTTGTCATCTTGTCCATTTCTGCCATGTACAGCAACTTTTGTATCCATTCTTCAATAGATGGTATTTCTTGCTCTTTCCATTTCTGCGCATATAGTATTCTTGCCACTGTTGTCATATAAAATAGCAATGTCCTGTGTTGCACAGGAACATATTCCATATTTAAATTCAGTAGCAGGAGTTCTGGGTTCTTTATTATTGAAATCTGCAAAATCTCATCATTTCTAAAATATCTCCCCAGTACTGCCTAGTTACCTCACAAGTCCACCACATATGATATAATGATCCTTCATGCCTTTTACATTTCCAACATTTATCAGACATTTTAGCATTTCCATAAGCTATTTTTTTGGCGTCAAATACCACCTACATATCATCTTAAAGACGTTTTCTTTAATACTGGTACAAGTTGAGATCTTCATTATATTTTTCCACAAATACTCCCATGCCTCCATTGTTATGTCTCTTTGACAGTTTATAGCCCACTTCACCATCTGGACGTTAACAGTTTCATCCTCTGTGTGCCACTTCAAAAGAATTTTATAAATTTTTGAAATTTTCTTCTTACTTTCTTGCAATATAGCTTCTTCTAGTTTCAAATCTTTCCATTTAATTCCACCTTTTGAGCGATCCGAGTTATATAAGTCCTTTATCTGCCTATATTGAAACCATCCATAACATGAAACTAACTCTTCTTCTGTTTTAATTCTTATCATATTTTGTTCCTGAATGAGAATCTTTTTACAGGACAGACATTGATCTCTATTGATGTGAAATAGTTCCTGAACTGCTGCGCAAGTGCCCAAAGGAGGCTGCCATCAGCATCACCCACCTTCCTGCCTTGCCGGAAAGGATGGGAGGGAGAGGACTTGTCATGTGGGGGGTAAGTGGGAAGATCCCCCCGCAACCACCGGGCCAAAGAGGAGCATGATGGTATTCTTGGCGTGGGAGAAAGAGGATGTGTCATTCAGACCGGGGGCCTAATCCCCCAGCCACCGTGGTCCTCACCCGAGGGTCCCACTGAGGAAAAGTGTGGTGACAGCCGCCTCCTGAGCCATCAGCCTTGAGGTTGTGAGCGGTGCTGTCCCAGACCCCAAAGGGACAACCTCTGTGAACACGGCCTGCCGGCACACTCTGCTCTCACCAGCATCACCCTCAGGGCAAAGTGACCCTCCCACTGACCTCCACTCAGAAGAGCTGGTGGCCCCCTTTCTCTCCCCAATGGATGTTTCACTGGGTGAGGAGGGAGATAGGCTCAGGTGGTGACTCTTCAGGTGCCAAGTCAGGGCCGTTGAAGACAGGTGCTTCAGGTTTTTGCCCCTGAGCACCAGGACATCACAGGCAGGGCACCACACCACATGGGGGTCATCAGGAAGGGCCCGAAAGTGCCTCCATGCGGAGGCATTGAAACATTGACCACTAACTGTCCAAGGGGAAGGAGGACGAACGGTTACAGGCTGTGCTGCAGGGCTGGACATGGATGATGGTGTGAGGGGTGAACTGCAGGTGGGGACACCACCGAGAGTTTGGGATGGGGATGGGAGGGATCTTTCATACCATGCATACCATTCCTCCAGGGATCCATTGCCCACCCACCCCTCCTCAAAATGTTGAGAGAGATTCTCTCCCCCCTGCCAAAGACCTCTTTGGCCTCCTCCACAGCCCACACAGGTGAATTGGGGGGAGTGGGAGGACTCTCTGCGGCCCCCGAGCCACACCCAATACTGCTTTCCACAACTGAACCAGCAGGACTGCCATCACACTTCACTCCACAACCACCCTTGGTGGACAGCACAAGAGGAAGACTCATTGTGCCACCCAACTAGAATTAAGGAGGACAGGAAAGGAGATGACTCTGTTTGCCCTCCACCACGGTGCCCACTGAGCTTGGCCCCAGGGCCTGGCAGCAGCCCTGGAACCAGAGGCTGAAGCTATAGCCCTAGCCCAGCACACCAAGATGCCTGACCACCAGATCAAGCACTGGAAATAATACTGTGAGCCTTCCACCGCGGTGCCCACTGAGCTTGGCCTCAGAGCCAGGCAGCAGCCCTAGCACCAGAGGGAGGGAGGGAATAGAGCCCTAGCCCACCACTCCCACAGACCTGACCAGATCAGGCACTAAATACTGTGTGAGCCCTCAGCTGAGGTGTCCACTGAGCTTGGCCCCAGGGCCTGGCAGCAGCACTGGAACCAGAGGGAGGGAGGGACTAGAGCCCTAGCCCACCACTCCCACAGATCTGAACAGATTAGGCACTGATCAATAATCAATGTGAGCCCTCAGCCGAGGTGCCCACTGAACTTGGCCTCAGAGCCAGGCAGCAGCTCTGGAACCAGAGGAGATATATCCCTATCCCCCAAATCCAAGCTGAATTATACTCTCAGTCTCTCTCCCCAAAGGCTAGCAAGTGGCAAGCAAGAGTTCTGTCCTACTCCACTGCTCGCTGAAAGTGAAACCCCACCCTGGGAGCCCACGGCTATTTATAAGCACAGGTCCCGTTGAGCAATGCAGGAGGTCTGTGTTTGGCCATCAGAGCTGCCTATCAGGGTTTGCAGGGATGAGATTGGAGTGCCCATGGCTACAGGACACCCCCTTCCTCCTCCCTCCCCTGGGTGTCTTCTCCCAACTTGTAACCGCTTTGCAGCTTTGTGGTTGGAAGGAAGACCTGCCGATCAAGGTAAGCTGGGCTTCCATTTGGGTTTCCAGGGTGACAGAAGGAGCGCTGACAGAGTTCAGGCATTCCCCCGGCTCCATTGCCAGGGGAATTGATTGCTGGCGCCTGACTGTCTGGCTTCCCGAACCGCGGCCGAACGCACCGAACCAGCCTTCTTCTGAACCCTGGTTCTTTGGCCGTGGACAATCACAAGGTGACAGATCGCGATCGTCATTTTTGTGGGGTTTTGAAGTTTGTAATGCGGTTCATGCCCATCTCCAGTCAACATGACATGGTATAGAGGCTGCTGTGGAAAAAAACATCACGGCACTCCTATTTTTAAGAAGCCTGCATTGGCCATAATTCAATTTAATTCAGTATTGCTGTTAATATGCAGAGAAAGTTGTCTCCAGGAAGTCTTTTAAACAAATTTTCATTGTCTGTTTTCTTTGTATTTTTTTTGCAGTCCATCAAGAGCTGCTGCTGTTCCACCATAGTTAAGTTCAGTTGTGTGTGCATGAGTTTTTTTTAAAGACATGTGCAACACAAATTCCTTTGAAATGTAAAAAGAATGCACAGCAATGATGCTTTGTTGGGTTCTACCCCTTTATGTTTGAACTGGAAATTTTTCTTCAAAGAATAAAAGATGTGGTAGAAAGATAAAAGCACGTACACTTTTATCCATGGGCCTTTCTTCTCATTATACTAATATCTCACATACTTAAGGAGAGATCAGGAATCTATGGGGTCATTGACAAGTAAGCAGTGAAGGATGCTTCTTTATTAGCAGAGACTTTTCCACACCAAGACAGAAAAATACATTGGGAATCAAAGGTTTCATGACCTTTTGCACCAAATATCTAATCAATGCAGGTATTGAATGGAGAATCAAAGATGAAAGGACAGAAAAGATCTCACAGCAACACATACATAAAGTAAAAAAGAAATCTAATATGAAAGAATGGCCACTTTCCAGCCTTCACAATGAGATAGAAGAGCCAATACAGGCCGCAGGAAGAATGAGCTGGCCAATTCACCAATATGCTACCATCAAAAAATAGTAATGGTAAGTATTAAAGAAAGATTCAAAATCTTTAGCAATTGAATGATGACATGATACTTTAGAAGCTACTTAGGACAGGGAAGCAGAATGCAGATGACCAGCAACTATAACAAAGTTAGGATTTTTTAGGAAGTGAAGATTAAAAAATAGACACGTGATTTATGGCTCATTCACTATTCATGTAATATTTATTTTAAAAACAAAAATGTACAATCAGCAGGCAAAAGGCACCTAATTGTAGGTTGCATATACTTCTGCATCCTTGATCTGGGAGACCATGCCAGACATGGACAAATTACACAGGACAATTATGATGTGCCCCAGTGTTCGCTTGATGTACATGAATGAACCTATATGACTTGATTCAGTCTTGGTGTCTCTCTTATATGATCCTATTGCCCTCTGTTTTCCCCAGGGGCTGGCATCTTAGCAGGATCTGACTGAAACCAATCTGTCTGTAAACCTCAAACTCTGTTATTTATTGCTGACCATCACAATATCTGTGTTCTTTCTCTGCCTCTGCTGACTCCGCCTTTTAAAATCTGACTATCAGACTTTGTATTTCCCCATACTGCAGTCTGGCTTTCTTTCTTTGTGTTTTGTGTACATAGTGACTCCTTTCATTTTACAGTTGTTTTCCTCAAACTTCTCAAGAGACATCTGTTGCCATCTCCATTACTAGCTCTTCTCCAGCTTTTCTGGGTCCTTGTTAGTTTTTTCACAATCACTTATCTTGTCATTCACCCTTCTATTCAGACAGTTACAAAGGTTAAAAGGTGCTTCTACTTTATATTGATTATTAGTTGTTCACATTATGTGTTATGGGACTAAGCAGCACATCTAGCAGTCTGTCAAGTCTCTGTATAGTACAGTGGTTACAGAAGATAGACCAGGCCTGGGAAATAGGGTTGCCAAATCTGAGCTGGGAAATTCCTGGAGATTTGGGGGGTGGAGCCTGGGGAGGGCAGGGTTTGGGGAGGGGAGGGATATCAGAAAGATATAATTCCACACTATCCCAAACAGCCTTTTTCTCCAGGAGAACTGATCCATGTAGTCTGAAGATTAGTTGTAATTCCAGGAAATCTCTAGGCCCCATGTGGAGGTTGGCAGCCCTACTGGGAAGGCCCAAGTTCAAATCCTATGATTGGATGATTTTGGGACTCTTTCTTTTAGCCTGACTGTAAGTATAAAACAGAGGAGGAGAGAAGCTATCTTGAAAAACAGTGAGGCAAACATGTAATAAATAAAATAAATTTTGATGGATTGCTATTATTTATTTACTTCATTTATGCCCCAGCTTTTTCATCAATAGGGATCCAACGTGGTTTACATAACTCTCCTCTCCTCCATCTTACCTCCATAATAACCATATGAGGTAGGTTAGGCTGAGAGTGTATGACTGGCCCAAGGTCACCTTGTGGCCATTACTGTACTTGCTGGAAGCTAATTCCAGAATTTATTTTCTTTTTTTTAAGGTTTTTTAATTTAAATATTTTATTATTTTCCAGGAGCTAGGCATGTAAGAGGGTCCTTTAACTAATGGGTAAGGGGGTTGACATAAAGAGAACCAGAATCCCCTACTCCCTTAAAAGGCCAGAAAGTAGCAAGAAAAAAACAAATTTCACTTTTTAATCACTCATTGGCCATCAGATATCTACTGTCCATCAGCTTGGTTGGATGATCCTGAGTTCTAGTATTTCAGAAGAGGGAGAAAAAAGATTCTGTCTACTCTCTCTACATTGTGAATAATTTTATAAACCTCTATCATGCCCCCTCTTTGTTGTCTCTATTCTGAACTTAAAAGTCCCAGACTCTTCAGCCTTTCCTCATAGGAAAGATGCTTCAGTCCCTTAATTATCTTGGTTACCCTGTACTACTTGTAGCTCTGCAGTGTCCCTTTTGAAATACAGTGACCAGAATTACACCCATTATTCCAAATTAGACTGCACTATAAATCTATACTATCTATAAATCATTATAATATTGGCTGTTTTATTTTCAATCCCTTTCTTAATATTAATAGAGTTTGCCTTATTTTACTGCTGCAGCAGTTTTACCAAGCTATCCACTTCAACAAGATCTCTTTCTTCTTTGTGTCAGCCAGTTCAGGCCTGATGAGCATAGATTTAAAGTTAGGGTTTTTCTGTGCATCACCTTGCACTTGCCAACTTTGAAATTAATTTTCCATATTGTTACTCGCTCAGCCAATCTGTAGATATCCTCCTGAAGCTCTTCACAATCAGCTTGGATTTTCATCATCCTAAATAATTTTGTGTCATCTGTAAACTTTGCCATTACATATTCACACCCAGATCCAGATCATTTATGAACAAATAATAATACCAGCCCCAATACCGGTCCTTGTGGGACCCCACTGCTTTCTTCCTTCCATTGAAATAACTGTCCATTTATTCCTACTCCCTGCTTCTTTTCATTTATAATAATAATATTTGATTTATATACCGCCCTTCAGGATGACTTCATACCCACTCAGAGCGGTTTACAAAGTAGGTTATTATTATCCCCAAACGAAACACCCTGTGAGGTGGGTGGGGCTGAGAGCTAGAAGCTGTGACTGACCCAAGGTCACCCAGCTGGCTTCAAGTGGAGGAGTGAGGAATCAAACCTGGTTCTTCAGATTAGAGTCCTGCGCTCTTAACCACTACACCTGCCTTCTTACCTCAGATTACTCAGGAGACTTTGATGAAGTAATTTGTCAAAATCCTTTCAAAGGTCCAAATATATAATGTCTATCGGGTCACTATTATCACAAAGAACTCCAAAAAGTTGTTGAGGCAGGACTTCCTTCGCAGAAGCCATGATGGTTTTCCTTCAGCATAGTTTGTTCCTCTGTACACCTAATAATTCTACTAATTTGCCTGGGACACACATTAGGCTAACTGGCTTGTAATTTTCTGGTTCCCCTCGGGACCTCTTATTAAAAATCAGTGTAGCATTTGCTATTCGCCAGTCCTCTAGAGCAGTGGCTGATTTTCGTGACTAGTTGGTTGCCAGATCAACAATTTCCCATTTGAGTTCTCTAAGAACTCTTGGGTATATGTCACCAGGACGTGGAGACTTACAGTTTGTTAATTATAGAACTTAATATCTCATCACCTCAATTTGACTCAGTTCTTCAGACTCCCTTCTTGAAAATAGTGGTTGTTGTGACCTGGGCATATGACCCATACTTTCTACAGTGAACATAAATGCAAAGAATTCATTTAGCTTCTCTGCCATCTCTCCATCTTCCTTTAGTAATTCTTTTATTCCTTGGTCATCCAAAGGTTCAACTGTCTCTCTTGCGGGTTTCCTACTTCAAACATTTTAAAATAAATGCTTATTGTTTCAATCTGCTCCTCAAATTCTCTTTTTGCTTGAATAATTACTAACTTACATTTCTTTTGCCAGACCTTGTGGTCCTTTCCATTCACTTCATTTGGGCAACCTTCCACTTTTTAAAATAAGCCTTTTTGCCTTTTTTTGACTTCCTTGACTTGGGACTTTATGCACACAGGCATCCTTATAGACTTGGCAATCTTTCCTAACCTGTGGAATGCAGTCTATATGGGCTTCAACTAGTGTGGTTTTAAATAGCTTTCAGGCTTCCTCTAGGAATTTGAATCTCTTGAGGTAGTTTAGATACGATTGAGCATATAGTCATAGAAATATAGAAACAGAGAGCTGGAAGGGGTACCAAGGGTCATCTAGTCCAACTCCCTGCACAATCTTTGTGCAATAAAATTTATGTGATCATTTGTACTAGATCAAATATAGCACAATTGCTTAACAGCCCAAAAACTTTGCAGCTTCCATGAGGAAAGAGGGCCCTTTAGATTTCTTCTTCACCGGAAGTTAGGTTCTGAAAGAAATTGACAGTCAGAGGCTGAGTATGTTATGCATCACTTGTGCAGAGAGCCTGCCCGACATATATCAACAGCAGACTCTTTGGAATGGCATTGTTAATGGGTCTCAAAGGCAGCAGAGATATCCTCTTGAGAATTGGTTCTCATCTCTCATCTGAGAACAAATGTGATATGTTACTACAGCATACATTGAAGAAATAACGGTGTGGCAAACTACAATCCAGGAATTATTTGCATCCGTCTATTATTGTTGGAGGAGGCGGGAATATGTTTGTGTGCATAATCTTGCTGACAGACTGGTAAAATCACTTGCTAACTTTGAACACTGCAGTAACTATAGATATGGCCACAAGTGTGTCTTTTTCTTTAACTTTTGTACTGCCACTGTTATGACTGATGGCAAACTCATATGGGGCTCATGTGTCAGCTTCACATGTTCATATAGGTTGTGTATTTCCACTATATGTATTTCCCTCATATGTTACACTGAGGGAGCAATCCTAAGTAGGTCTACTCAGAAGTAAGTCTTATGTTATTCAGTAGGCATTACCTCTAGGAAAGGGTCCTTTGGACTGCAGTCTGGTATGTCAAATGTTAAATTGCAAAGAGCTCATTCATTGTTTGTGTATTGATGCCTCTTTAAAAAGCTGTGGCCTTGTTACATAAATTTAGCACACCTGAAAAGGATGTCGTTTGATCTTGATGCTATTCCTATGATCTTAGATCCATGGAGGTTGAATGTGATATAAGTAATAAGAGAAAACCTGTATAAGTTCAGAGGCACTCTGTTATTTGTCTTTGTGTTGAAAACTGAGTCTGCAAATAGATTTGGGGGGATTAGCACATGACAAACTCTAACTCAGATTAATCTGTACTCAAAGGGAACATTTTTCCTATATAAATTTATAATTCTGTCTGAAATTTCAGAATAGTATTATGTGAGATCAGCAATCTGCAAATTCTCCTGTACATCTACATTATACACAGATATGGAATATTGTGGTAGATAGAGCCCCGTGACGCAGAGTGGTAAGCAGCAGTACTGCAGCCCAAGCTCTGCTCATGACTAGAAATGGGCACTAACCAAAAAAATTTAATGAACCAGTGGTTCGAGGTTCGGTGCGGACAAGGAACCTGAGATCGCGAACCGCAATGAACATTTTCCGTTACTGGTTCCAGTTCGCAGTTCGTGGTTTGTGGTTCATGGGGGGCGGAACAGCCCCCGTTGGCACTTACACAGCCCATATTCCCGGGGAGTCTTTTGCACGCTCTCCTACAGCCATCACCCAAGTTTGGACAAGATTGCAAAAGGGAACTTGGAGTTATACCCTCTCCAATCCAAGGCCCCAGGAAACTCCCACTCGATACAATTAGACACACTGGTTGACGTTGGCCCAATGGGTGTCGACAGCAGCCGCCAGGCCTGGCGGCCACTGAGAGATGGCAATGACCCACCTCCCCTCAGGGGGCGGGGGGTCTGGCTGCTCACCGGCAGCACCCCCATGTGCCCGACAGCCAGGCCAAAAAGGAGCGCACTGGTATTCAAGGTGCAGGCCAGAAGGTGTGTACTGGGGGCGGCCACCGGGCATGGCAGACACGGGGAGATGGTGACGAGCCGCCTCCCCTCAGGGGACGGAGGGCTGGCCACTTGCCGGCGGCACAACCGATGTGCCTGCCCACCAGGCTAAAGAAGAGCATGCTGGTATTCCCTGTGATATTAAACAAAAATGGCTGTTCCTGTACCAAATAGACAAAATCCAAAAGAGAATACACTCACAGGAGCATACAAATTATAAATTTATAAGTCAATTAATCAAGTGCAATTGCTACATATTACTCATAAAGAGTGACCCTATTCATTTTAGTCCATTAGAATCAGGATGAAAAAGTTCAAAAAGTTCATTAAGTGTTGTTCCCTTGTAGTTTCTTCTGTATCAAATTAAAGCAACAGTGTCCCAAACGAAATTTTTCCTTTTCCTCTTCTCCGGAAAGGTTCCCAGTATATTACGCCGCGGTAGTATTCCAAATGATGGTTAATGCCCAATCTGACTGCCGGCTGTATAAGCTCAGATTTCGTTCATTTGCTTCCTCAGGGGCATTATATACCGCTGTAATACATACATATATTTATACATAACCATTGTATTATCAATACAGCAAATTAAAAAATAAACTCCTCATCATTTTACCCATACAGACCTGTTGCTTTCTTGTATTTTCTGAATTTCCCTTGGAGAGGGAGGACACCGGTGGCTGCATGTGGATTCGCGCAGCCTCCCTATTGTCCATCGGTATCTCTTATGCAAATTCTTTAGAATCCTTTAGAATCAACCATTTCATTTAAAGGGACCGTTTCTAATTCTCAAGTAAAACCCTTGTTACAACAATTGTGGATTCATTTATCAGAAAACCCTTTACAAAAAACAATTTAAAGAAAGTTCATTATTCAAGCCTGAAGGTTTAACTGTTTGTAATTCATGAATCCAAAAAGCCTCCCTCCGTAAAAGAACAGTTTGATCTGTTACCTCAAGGACCGCAACTTTAAAACATCTCTCATCGTGAGTTCTTTCCACAAAATGCTGAACTAGAGGCGCTTCCAATATTCTATTCCGGATTCGAGACATGTGTTCCAGTATACGTACTTTAAGGGGTCTAGTAGTACATCTAGTAGTACATCTGCCAATCAAGGAAAGCTGGGCTTCCATTCGGGTTATTCCATGTGATGGCAGGAATGTGGGTGATGACGGCAGCTGCCAGGCCTGGCAGGCATGGGGAGATGGTGATGAGCTGCCTCCCCTCAGGGGGCGGGGGTCTGGCCACTCGCTGGAGGCACCCCCCCAAGTGCCCGTCCACCACGCCAAAAAGGAGCGCACTGGTATTCCTGGAGTGGGTGGGAGAGGACCTGTCATCATGAAGAGGGGGAGGGGGAATATCCCCCAGCATCCGTGGGTCCTCAACCGAGGGTCCCACCGAGGAACAGAGCGGTGGTGGCAGCCAGCAGCTCACACCTTCCTTCCTTGCTGGAAAGGATGGGAGGGAGAGGATCTGTCATGTGGGGGGTAAGTGGGAAGATCCCCCTGCAACCGCCAGTCCAAAGAAGAGCGTGCTGGTATTCCCGATATGGGAGGGAGAGGACGTGTCATTGGGACCAGTGGCTTGATCGCCCAGCCACTGTGGGTCCTCACCTGAGTGTCCCATTGAGGAACAATGCAGCCACAGCCGCCTCCTGAGCCATCAGCCTCAAGGTTGTAAGTGGCGCTGTCCCAGACTCCGAGGGGACAACCTCTGCCAGCGTGGCCTGCTGGAGTGCTCTGCTCTCACCAGCATCACCCTCAGGGCAAAGTGATCCTCCCACTGACCCCCGCTCAGAAGAGCTGGTGGCCCCCTTTCTCCCCCCAATGGATGTTTCACTGGGTGAGGAGGGAGACCACAGGCTACGGTGGTGCCTCTTCGGGTGGTGAGTCAGGGCCGTTGAAGACAGGTGCTTTGGGTTTTTGCCCCTGTGCACCAAGACATCACAGGCACAGCACCACCAGGACATCACAGACATGGCACCGCACCACACAGGGGTCATCAGGAAGGGCCCAAAAGGGCCTCCATATGGAGGTGTTGTAACGCTGACCACTAACTGTCCCAGGGGAAGGAGGACGAATGGTTACAGGCTGCGCTGCATGGGTGGACATGGACGACGGGGTGAGGGGTGGACTGTGGGAGGAGACATCACCGAGAGTTTGGAATGGGGATGGGAGGGATCTTTCATAACACATATACCATTCCTCCAGGTATCTATTGCCCACCCACCCCTCCTCAAAATGTTGAGAGAGATTCGCTTCCCCCCTGCACAAAGGCCTCCACAGCCCACATAGGTGAATTGGGGGGAGCGGGAGGACTCCCTGCGGCCTCTGAGCCACACCCAAAACTCCTTTCCACAACTGAACCAGGAGGACTGCCATCGCACTTCACCCCACAACCACCCTTGGCAGCCCACACAAGAGGAAGGCTCATTGTGCCACCCAACTAGAATTAAGGAGGACAGGAAAGGAGATGACTCTGTGTGCCCTCTGCCGTGGTGCCCACCGAGCTTGGCCCCAGGGCCTGGCAGCAGCCCTGGCACCAGAGGGAGGGAGGGACTAGAGCTCTAGCACACCACTCCCACAGATCTGAACAGAACAGGCACTAATAACACTGTGTGAGCCCTCAGTTGAGGTGCCCACTGAGCTTGGCCTCAGGTCCTAGCAGCAGCCCTGGCACCAGAGGGAGGGAGGGGCTAGAGCCCTAGCACACCACACCCACAGATTTGAACAGAACAGGCACTAATAACACTGTGTGAGCCCTCAGTTGAGGTGCCCACTGGGCTTGGCACCAGGGCCTGGCAGCAACCCTGGCACCAGAGGGAGAGAGGGACTAGAGCCCTAGCACACCACTCCCACAGATCTGAACAGAACAGGCACTAATAACACTGTGTGAGCCCTCAGTTGAGGTGCCCACTGAGCTTGGCCCCAGAGCCTGGCAGCAGCACTGGAACCAGAGGTTGGGGTTACAGCCATAGCCCAGCACACCAAGATGCTTGGGCTGAACAGGCACAGTGACTAAGAATAATAATAGTAATAATAAGAATCATAATTAAAATAATTAGGATTGTGATAATAACACAAATCATTTGGTGAGCCCTCCGCCGAGGTACCCACCAAGCTTGGCCCCAGGGCCTGGCAGCAGCCCTGGCACCAGAGGGAGGGAGGGACTAGAGCCCTAGCCCATCACTCCCACAGACATGAACAGATCAGGCGCTAATGTGAGCCCTCAGCCGAGGTACCCACTGAGCTTGGCCCCAGGGCCTGGCAGCAGCCCTGGCACCAGAGGGAGGGAGGGACTAAAGCTCTAGCCCACCACTCCTACAGACCTGAACGGATCAGGCCCTGATCAATAATCAATGTGAGCCCTCAGCCAAGGTGCCCACTGAGCTTGGCCCCAGAGCCAGGCAGCAGCCCTGGAACCAGAGGAGATAGATCTCTACCCCCAAAAAACAAGCTCAATTGTACTCTCAGTCTCTCTCCCCAAAGGCTAGCAAGTAACAAGCAAGAGCTCCATCCCACTCCACTGCTCGCTGAAAGTGAAACCCAGCCTGGGAGACCACATCTATTTATAAGCATGGGTCCCATTAAGCAACACAGGAGGTCTGTCTTTGGCCATCAGAACTGCCTATCAGGGTTTTCAGGGACGAGATTGAGTGCCCATGGCTACAGAACACCCCCTTCCCCCCTCCCTCCCCTGGGTGTCTTCTCCCAACTTGTAACTGCTTTGCAGCTCCGTGGTTGGAAGGAAGATCTGCCAATCAAGGAACGCTGGGCTTCCATTCGGGTTTCCAGGGTGACAGAAGGAGCGCAGACAAAGCTCAGGCATTCCCCAGCTCCGTTGCCAGGGGAATTGATTGCTGGCGCTTGAGTGTCTGGCTTCCCGAACCGCAGCCTAACGCAACGAACCAGGCCTCTACCGAACGCTGGTTCGTTGGCCGTGGCTGGTAATGAACCGCTGGATCGTGATCGTGCGATCACCATTTTCGTGGGTATTTGAGGTTCGTAATGCGGTTTGTGCCCATCTCTACTCATGACCTTAGTTCGATCCTGGTGGAAACTGGGTTCAGGTAGCTGGCTCAAGGTTAACTCAGTCTTCCATCCTTCCAAGGTTGGTAAAATGAGTACCCAGTTTCCTAGGGGTAAAGTGTAGATGACTGGGGAAGGCAATGGCAAACCACCCCATAAAAAATCTGCCAAGAAAATGTCATGATGCGACATTCCCCCATGGGTCAGTAATGACTCAGTGCTTGCACTGTCTCCCTCCCCCCAGCCAGCTAGTAAATGGTGCAAGGGGCAGAGGGTGAGAATGGGGGATCCCACACCCCCACTGGGGGACCTGGGATCCCTAGGTAAAAAGGTAAAGGTCCCCCAGTGGGGGTGTGGGATCCCCCATTCTCACCCTCTGCCCCTTGCACCATTTACTAGCTGGCTGGGGGGAGGGAGACAGGGGAACAGGCCTCCTGATATGCAATGATGTCACGCCCAGGAGTGCTGTCATCACACTACCCTGGGACCACTCACACACTGTGCTGTGGACTGATTTGGGCCCCAAATGGACTGAATTGGTTCCATTTAGGGCCCACGTCGGACCTCTGCAAATTGCGGAAGTGCTTCTGGCCCCTGTGTGATGACATCATTTCCCAGAATTTAATTTAATTTAATTTATTATATTATATTTATATTCTGCCCTCCCCGCTTTCACAGGCTCAGAAGTGATGTCATCTCACCACCCTGGAAGCGTATGCACACCTTGTTTGTGAGTGAATACATCCAGAAAGGTGAGTGCCTGGTCCCCCCCTCTTACTGAGAGGGTAAGGGGATCTGGCAACCCTAGTGGTAGAATACAGCTGACTTGTCTGTTATGTACCAAACAGAAAGATGGTTCACCAGATTTCACCCAGTATGCATTTTTTCCTAATTGTAAAAAAAGTCTAATGGATCCATGTTTTTTTTCTCTTTAGATATACACCTGCCATGTTAACATTGGGGTTAACATCAATTTCATATATAGAAGAAGGATTGTGTCTTTAGAGGGTTCACAGCAGAGAAAACTGGCAGTAAATGAAAGACAGAATTATTTTTAGAATATTCAAAAAGATAAAATGCAGCCTGGTGAGTTTACTTGAACATAGGCCCAACCATCATATTTTCACTTGGGTTTCCATTTCTTCTCCTAAGCTCTGGGCATTTAGACTTACATGTCTATTGTAATAATTGAAACTTTGAGTCTTCAGAAAAGGATATAATGACAGAACAGACCACCATGATATTCAACTCTGCACAGATGAAGAAAAATTGTTCAATATGCTTAACTTTCTTTTCATATAAGGCCTGAGATGGGAATATTCACAGGCAGTGAAAAGGAAACTGCATTGTTAGAAGTCCAGTTTTTCTATGTACAGTGGGTAAATTTAAGCACTGGCATGAAGAGGTTCATTTAGTTATGGTTAAGCCATTTTAATAGGGGAGGGACCATGTCTCAGTGGTTCAGCATCTGCGTTGCAAACAGAAGGTCCCAGGTAGAGATGGGCACGAACTGCATTACGAACTTCAAAAACCCACGAAATTGGCAATCGCGCAATCGCAATCTAGCTAATGAACCAGCATTCAGGAGACGCCTGGTTCGGTGCGTTCGGCTGCAGTTCGGGAAGCCAGACAGTCAGGCGCCAGCAATCAATCCCCCAGGCAACGGAGCTAGGGGAATGCCTGAGCTCTGTCTGCGCTCCTTCTGTCTCCCTGGAAACCAGAATGGAAGCCCAGCTTACCTTGATCGGCAGGTCTTCCTTCCAACCACAGAGCTGCAAAGCAGTTACAAGTTGGGAGAAGACACCCAGGGAGGGAGGGGGAAGGGAGTGTTCTGTAGCCCTGGGCACTCAATCTCATCCCTGCAAACCCTGATAGGCAGCTCTGACGGCCAAACACAGACCTCCTGAGTTGCTCAATGGGACCTGTGCTTATAAATAGATGTGGTCTCCCAGGCTGGGTTTCACTTTCAGCAAGCAGTGGAGTGGGACAGAGCTTTTGCTTGCCACTTGCTAGCCTTTGGAGAGAGAGACAGAGTATAATTCAGCTTGGATTTTTGTGGGAGTTTCCTGGGGGCCTTGGATTGGAGAGGGTATAACTCCAAGATCCCTTTTGCAACCTTGTCCAAACTTGGGTGATGGCTGTAGGAGAGCTTGCAAAATACTCCCTGGGAATATGGGCTCTCTAAGTGCCACGGGGGCCATACCGCGCCCAACGAACCGTGAACCATGAACCGGTTCAGCAATGGAAAATGTTCATTGCGGTTCACGATCTCGGGATCGTCGTCAGCACTGAACCACGAACTGCAGAGTCATTAAATTTTTTTGGTTCGTGCCCATGTCTAGTCCCAGGTTCAATCCCTGTATGTCTAGTTGAAAGAATCAGGAGCTAGGTGATGTGAAAGACCTTCACCTGAAACCTCAGATAGCTGCTGTTAGTCACAGAAAAGAATACTGATCTTGATAGGCCAATAGTCTGATTCAGACTTAAGAAGTTCATGTGTTGAATTAATCTGTTGCACATGCATCTTTCCAAGACAGGGAAAAATTTAAATTGTATTTGCTTATAAGCTGAACAAATAGCAATTTTATGCACAATGACCAAAATATCCTGCTGTTCTTCATCACAGATATTTGCATCCTGGTCTTCCATTCCCAGCAACACAATTGCTATGTTTTGCTTGCCTCATTAAGTCTCTTTGAAATGAAACGTTTGCAAAAGGCTGATATACAGGTATGACTAATGTGATCATCCTCAGTCAACAAAAGTAAGCCCAGTGCAGAAAGGGGAAAAAAGCATGAGTTTCTCAATGTGCAAAAGACACCAACTGTGAAAAAGGGGCCCTCAAAATTGGCTGCCTATATGTTGCAGGTCCACTAAGATGATTTTGTGTAAGACTTAAATAGAGATTTGGACTTATGAGCTCTGGTATCTAGCAGGTTTTATCAATCTCTTCAATAAATGGATTGAACCTAGATTTGTATAAACTTGGTTGCAATCTTCCCCTCTCTTATTTGGAAGAATTCAATGGAATTTATGTCATCCGCATCCTCTTTTGAATAAGCTCTGCCTTGCCTGCTAACACCCTGTCCGACCAATCTATGAACCTCTCTCATCTTTTCAGGGAGGTCATTTCACAGGACCAATGGTAAAGCCAAGAACCGAGGCACCTGATGTGTAGCTGTTCTAGTAGGTGTTCTAGTAGCTATATGATGGAACACTGCCAACAGGATCTATGGAGATCAAATTTGATGCATAAGTTTATACCAACAGAGAGACATTTTGTCATGACACATGTTGGAGGCAGACAGACTATCCACTTACGTAGCAAGGTGGGTGATGACTGTCCGCCGGGCCTGGCAGGTGCGGGGAGGCAGTGGCATCCCACCTCCCCTCAGGGTGGGGGGTCTGGCTGCTCACCGGCGGCACCCCCCATGTGCCCACCCACCAGGCCTCCAGGTCAGAGGTGGACAGACTACCCGCTTATGCAGCAAGGTTGTTGATGACTGTGGCCGCTGGGCCTGGTGAGCATGGGGAGGCAGTGATGTGCCACCTCCCCTCAGGGGACAGAGGGTCTGGCCACTCACTAACAGCAACCCCAATGTGCTCACCCACCAGGCCAACGGGTTGGAGGCAGACAGATTATCCGCTCACACAGAAAGTTGGGTGGGGACTATGGCCACTGGGCCTGGTGGACGCAGGGAGGCAGTGGTGTGCCGCCTCTCCTCAGGGGGAAGGGGGTCTGGCTGCTCACTGGTGGCATCCCCCATGTGCCCGCCCACCAGGCCTCCGGGTCGGAGGCAGACAGACTATCCAGTTATGCAGCAAGGTGGTTGATGACTGCGGCTGTGGGGCCTGGTGGCCGTGGGGAGGCTTTGGCATGCTGCCTCCCCTCAGGGTGTGGGGGGTCTGGCTGCTCACTGGTGGCATCCCCCATGTGCCCTCCCAGCAGGCCTCCGGGCTGGAGGCAGACAGACTATCCGCTTATGCAGCAAGGTGGTTGATGACTGTGGCTGCTGGGTGGTTAAGTAGAGGGAGACCAAGGAGTTTTGGCCATGGCGACGAGCCACACCTGGAAGATCCTGTGAGTGGGCCTGGAAGACCCCAATCCATCAGCGGCTGCTGGCACCACCCACCTCCCTGCCATCATGGAAAGGAGGGGATGGGGCGGTGCAAGTAGTGGGGAAGGGACTCATGGTAATGCCCGAGAGGGGGAGGAGGAGGAGGAAAGAGGGAACATGAAGTGGTCAGGGTGGGAAAGTGGTACCAAGGGGTTCCGGCAATGAGCTGTACCTGGAAGACCTTGCGAGTGGACCTGGGAGACCCCAATCTGTCAACAGCTGCTGGCATCACCCACCACCCTGCCATCACAGAAAGGAGGGGACAGGGCGGTGCAAGTGGTGGGGAATGGACTCGTGGCAGTACCCAAGAGGGAGCGGTATGGACCAGTAACTGGAAAGCTCCCAAGCGAGAGGTAGTTGGGAGGGGTTGGAGTGGTCACAGAGGGGGAGAGGAAAAAATAGGGCAGCAGCAGCTGCTGCCATCACCCACCTTCCTGCCATTGAGGAAAGGACGGGAGTTGCAGCACACATTCCCCCCGGCTCAAAGGGGTCCAGTCAGTCCAGTTGACGGGGGAGCCGCCATGCTGTGCAAGCTACTGTATCCCTATTCGGTACAATCAGCTTTGCGATCGCAACTGATCTGTCCCTCGTGACCAAGGAGGGAGCAGTAACAGGATAGTCCCTCATGAAGTGGAGGCTGACATGACCCGCCATCCTGCCTTTGCGGAAAGAAGGGGATGGGCAGGACAGGAGAGATCATTTGTAAGGGTCGGAGTGGTCGCACAGATGGAGAGGTAGAAAGAGGGACCAGCAGCCCCAGAAATGAGGGGAGCCAGAGCAGTTCCACACTGCTTCAAGACACCTCACCTGTGCAGGCAGTACAGGCACTACTCATAATAGTTTGAGCGGCACCGCCAGACACCAACCACCTTCCTGCCTTCGCAGAAAGGAGGGGATGGACGGAACAGGAAACATTGCTTGGATGGGTCAGAGTTGTTTCAGAGAGGGAGAGACAGAAATGGGACAGCAGCAGCAGCTGACATTGGCCACTTTCCTGCCTTTGCGGGAATGACATGAGTTGAGGGATCCATTCCCGCCTACTCAGAAGGCACAGCGTTTGCAATGGATAGGGGCACCATGTGGCTCAACTACATGTGCAACAGCTCCTGAGCTGTTGCGCAAGTGCCCAAAGGATGCTGCCGCCGGCATCACCCACTTTCCTGCCTTTGCAGAAAGGAGGTGTCATGATGATCTCGCTGTGCCAGGAAGGCCTAGCAAGGCCTCAGAAGCCTGTTAGCAGTGGGAGTGGGACTGGCTAAACCTGACCCAAACATGCCAGACCTCATTCGAGATAGCCGTCATACTCGATGGGCAAGGGTGCTAGGCGACAGCATGGAGAACCAAGGGGCAAGATGCTTTAGTAGCCTGTGGAAGCCCACGCACTCCACGATGGATACAGGGAATCCATGTAGGGCAATCGTCTCTGCCAAGACACGAAGGCCTGACTCCTAAGCCCTCAACCTTGACTTTGTAAACAACGCTGTCCCAGACCCCCAGGGGACAACCTCTGCGAGCATGGCCTGCCTGAGCGCTCCCCTCCCACCAGCATCACCCTCAGGGAAAGGATTCTTGCTTGGGGTGGATTCCAGTGACCCTCCCATTGATCCCCACTCAGAAGAGTTGGTTGCCCCCTTTCTGCCCTCAATGGATGTTTTTCTGGGCAAGGACGGAGACCACAGGCTCAGGTGGTGCATCTTCAGGTGCTGAGTCACGGCGGTCGATGACAGGTGCTTCGGGTTTTTGCCCCTATGCACTAGAACATTACAGGCACAGCACTGCACCACACAGGGGTCATTAGGATGGGCCCCAAAGTGCCTCCATACAGAGGCATTGAAACGTGGACCACTAACTGTCCCAGAGGTAGGAGGACAAATGGTTACAGGCTGCACTGCGGAGCTGGCCATGGATGATGGAGTGGGGGGTGGACTGCAGGCGGGGACACCACCAAGAGTTTGGGATGGGGACAGGAGGGATGTTTCATAAACACAAACCATTCCTCCAGGGATCCATCACCCACCCCCTCCTCAAAATGTTGAGAGAGATCCTCTCCCCCCAGCAGAAAGACCTCTTTGGCCTCCTCCACAACCCCCACAGGTGAATTTGGGGGAACGGGAGTACTCTCTGCTGCCCCTGAGCCACACCTAGTACTGCTTTTCACAAGTAAACCAGGAGGACTGCATTTGCACTTCACCCCACGGCCACCCGTGGCAGCCACTACAACAGGAAGACACATTGTGCCACCAAACTAGAATTAAGGAGGACAGAAAAGGAGAGAACACTGTGAGCCCTCAGCTGAGGTGCCCACTGAGCTTGGCACCAGGGCCTGGCAGCAGCCCTGGAACCGGAGGCTGAGGCTACAGCACTAGCCCAGCACACACCACCAGATCAGGCACTGTCTGATACTGATACTAATAACAATAATAATCAGGGTGAACCCTCAGCCGAGGTGTCCACTGAGCTTGGCCCAAGGGTCTGGCAGCAGCCCTGGAACCGGAGGGGATAGCTCCCTATCCCACCCCATACAGACAGATAAAAACCCAGCTTCAGTACACTCTCCCTGTCTCTCTTCCAAAAGGCTATAACACCTCTCTCCCACTCCACTGCTTGCTGAAAGTGAAACCAGAACTGGGAGCACAGTGCCCTTTTGTAAGCAGAGGTTTGGTTGAGAAATGCAGGAGGTCTGTGTTTGGCAGTCAGAACTGCCTAACAGGGTTTGCAGGGATAAGATTGGTGTTCCCATGGCCACAGAACACCCTCTCCTCCCTCCCCCTCCCCCGGTGTCTGCTCGTTACTAATTGTTACCAATTTGCAGCTCCACGCTTGGAAGGAAGACCTGCCCATCAAGCTAAGTTGGCCTTTGATTGGGGTGTCTGGGGAGACAGAGGGAGTGCAGACAGAGTTCAGGCACTCCTCCCCACTCCGTTGCCGAGGCAATTGACTGAAGGCGCCTGAGTGTCCGCCTTTCCAAACGGTGGCCGAGCACAACAAACGAGGCTTTGTGCCGACCACCTGTTCGGCTGGAATGGCGCCTCCCAAACAGCCCATTCGTGAGAAGCCGAGCAGCCTGTTCGTTGGGTTTTTTTGTTCGTAATGCTGTTCATGCCCATGTCTAGAGGCAAGTCAAGACAGAATATGGGGAAAGAGAATGGTTTTGAATCAGCAAGGGTGTCAGACAAGGATGTATTATCTCCCTATCTGTTCAATATCTATACAGAGCATATCATAAGGAAGGATGGATTAGATATAGAAGATGGAGTGAAAATTGGTGGAAGGAACATTAACAGTTTGAGATATGCAGATGACACCATGTTACTGGAAGAAAACAGTGAAGACTTGAAATGACTACTGATGAAGGTTAAAGAAGAATGCTCCAAAGCAAGATTACATCTGAACATCAGGAAGAAAAATAGTACTGGCTACTGATGAATTACATAGTTTTAAAGCTGACAATGAGGAAACTGAAATTGTTCAAGATTTTCTATTCCTTGGCTCCATCATCAACCAAAAGGGAATGAAGGCAATGAAGAAATCAGAAGATTGAAACTTGGAAGAGCAGCTGTGAGGGAGCTATATAAGATCCTTAAAGATAAAGATGTCTCTCGGGGAACCAAGATCAAGATAACCCAAACTATGGTATTCCCCATTACTATGTATGGATGTGAAAGTCGGACAGCAAAGAAAGCTGACGGGAAGAAAATTTATTCATTTGAAATACGGTGCTGGAGGAGAGTTTTGCGAATACTATGGACAGCCAAAAAGACAAATAAGTGGGTACTAGATCAAATCAATCCTGAATTCTCCCTAGAAGCTAAAATGACAAAACTAAGGCTATCATACTTTGGTCACATCGTGAGAAGACAAGACTCATTGGAAAAGGAAATAATGCTAAGAAAGTTGAAAGGCAGTAGGAAAAAAATGAAGACCCAACATAAGATGGATTGATTCAGTAAAGGAAGGTACGGCCTCCAGTTTGCAAAATCTGAGCAAATCTACTAATGATAGGAAATTATGGAGGTTGTTAATTCATAGGATCATCATAAATTGGAAGCTACTTGAATGCACATAATACACATACGTTGCATTGATTCCTGGCTTTTTTGAAACCCTACTAGGTAGAAATGAAGAATACAAAGTCAGGGGGTAAAGAGTCCCTACTTACAAAGAATACATCATATTACAGTATATATATATATTGTGAATTGTAGGGAACAGCAGAATAATGTAGGAAGACTTAATTTCTATTTCGTTTGGGTAAATGGCTAGCAGAAGTTAATTTGAGCACAGAGTACTGGAACATCATTTCAGTTTCGAGTTGTTTAGAAATATATGTGCAATGAGATGCTTGATTTGGCCCACTTGCTGGTGAGTACACTTGTCAAGAGCCACCATCCGAGATGGCATTAATGTCAGACTCAGTGAAGAAGCCAGAAATTAAGGAGGTATCGACTCAGAGTGGAAGCTATGCTGTCACCTGCTGTATGTTTTACAAGGCTTTCTGCAACAATAACTCCATCTTCTACACTCAGAATTTCATTTTTATTCTGCTCACATTTGAAGACCATTCTCAATTATTCTGCTAATCAGACCCTGTAAAGTAAGTTTGCCTATTTTCCTCTTGCTGAACACTAGGTTACTGCTGACTTGTTGATGCTGCCATGGGAGGATGTGGGGAGAGATTGAGAATGCAAATTGATTTAAGCCATACAGAGAAGTATTTACACCAAGCCCCCCCATATTAACTCCTGCTGTCTCTAGTCAATGTCTAGCTAGGCTGAATAAGTGATGTTCAAAGAGAAGCCCAACATCTTCAATTTTCCATATATGTCACATAAGTTTATGGTACTAGTCATAGGGCCACACAGTGGAAAGTATCTCTACCAGATATTCAAAGTGTTTTCCCCTTATAAACACTAGCCAAAAGAGACCTGGTTTCTCTGGGCATGGGACCATGTGGTAGGGCAGGCAGAATTGAAGAAATTGTCTATTGACAAGCATCTTTTATTTGCGGGATCAGCTCAATGACTGAGGGTGCTTGAGCAGGCAACAGATACACATGAAACTGTGAGTGAAGAAAAACAGGCCTCAACTTCACTGTTTACAGTGACATGAGCTCTGTGTAGGGCATGGAACCCATATTGGCTGACCTGCCTACCAGCCAATGACCCCCTCACCCCTTCAGCCTGCCTGCTGAAAGGGGAACCGCAGGATAACAGTGGTGGGATCTACAATGGGTGGTAGCCTCTAGGTGGTTCTCCCATCACCTGGAAGCAGGCATGCTCTGGCAGCCCCCGAGCTGAGCTTTTCACTGCCATGCCTGGTCCAAGATCCCTTATGGAGATCCCCATCTATGCATGCAGGTCCTGTTTCCCCACAAAGGGATCCATGCCCAATGCCAAAACCACCAGTCCAAAGTTGTGACAAAAGGTAAAATTACAGTAATGAATCAAGCCAGAACATAAACCCTATATATTAAACAGGCTGAAGAACAAAACTACCATCCCCAAAGTTGACTAGAAATGCAAAATTACCATAAGAAGACAAAAAACCTCATGCAAGCCCTTACATCATCATCATCATCATCATCATCATCATCATCATCATCATCATCATCATCATCATCATCATCATCATCATCATCATCATCATCATCATCATCATCATCATCATCTTAAAACAACCAAAACAAGAAAAAACAGTTTGAGAATAGATTAAATGGCTGGAAGAACAAACCCTTACATGGGCAACATCTAAAAAATATTGAAGGAAAAAGTGACAACAACAGCCTAACTTGGGCATGGTTGAAGATGAGTACAAATCAAGAAAGAAACTGAAGGTCTGATATTCGCAGCAGAAGAACAGGCATTGCAAACGAATGTTATGAAAGCCAAAATTCAAAAAATCAGTGAAAATCCAAAATGTTGACTTTGCCAGGAAAAAGATGAAACTGTCCCACCTTATCTCTGAATGCAGCAAAATTGCACAGATGGACTGCAAAGCTAGACATGACAGGGTCGCAAAACTGATTCATTGGTCATTGTGTAAAAAGTATAACTTGCCAGTATCAAAAAATTCATGGGAGTATCAGCTGGAAAAGGTGCTAGAAAATGAACAAGTCAAGATCTTGTGAGATTTCAGAATTCAAACTGATTGGCACCTTGAACATAATGCACCAGATATAATAGTCATGGAAAGTCAAAAAGTCTGGATAATCGACATTGCAATTTCTGGGGATGCCAGAGTCGAAGAAAAAGAACAAGAAAGAATGATTAATTATAGAGATCTGGCAATAGAAACCACTCGACTATGGAAGAAGAATGCGTAGAATGGGGCACTTGGAACCATCTTGACAACCTTTGCAATTCATATGGAAAAACTGCAGCTTTCTGAGATAACACCTACAGAACTGCAAAACACAGCGCTACTTGGAACAGTGTACATATTACACCAATATGAGCCCGCTTGCGGGGAGGGCGGAATACAAATTTGAAATAAATAAAATAAATAATATCTGGTTGATACTTTGGTCTCCGGTGGAAACCTGTATCAGCTTAGCAAGGCCCATCAATAATAACATGTGACCTCTGCTTATTGTTGATTGTTTTTCAGACAATTCAAATAATAACAACAACATTCAATTTATATATCACCCTTCAGAATGACTTAACACCCACTCAGAGTGGTTTACAAACTATGTCATTATTTCTCCCACAACAACAAACACCCTGTGAGGTGGGTGGAGCTGAGAGAGCTCCTAGAAGCTGTGACTGACCCAAGGTCATCCAGCTGGCTTCAAGTGGAGGAGTGGGGAATCAATCCCTGTTCTCCAGATTACAGTCCCACACTCTTAACCACTATACCAAACATAGAATGGATAGCACTGCCAGCAAAACTTATAGCAGTCAACTATAACAAAAGAGGTGGGTGGGAGAGATCATTGTTTGGAGCCCAACTGCTGAACGCCCCAGCTGGCCTCTCCTGAAACAGAAGGAGGGAGGACCTGAGAGGAAACTTCACCTGTCAGGTCTGGGGATGGAGCCCTGTCCACCTTTACCCAACTGGCTGGCTCTGATTGGCTGGCTGTGATTTTGAATCCCACAGCTCCCCACGCAGCTGCAGGAGCTGTGTCTTAGGTGCCAGCTGGGAGAGGAAGCCAGCCTGCCTTCGCCTCATGCCACGTGGCCTGCAAACTCCAGCCCCTGTAATTAAGGGTGGGGGCTTTTGATTTAATGACTATGTGATTGGCCTACAGCTCAAGTAAGATGGGATTCATCTGGTGAAATGGCCAGAGCTATAGCACTGAATGAAGAAGCAAGGATGTATCCTTGCTCCATTGATGTTGAATTTGTACATTAACTTTTTAAGCTCCTATATTTCCAGAGATGAATTCCATTTGCCCTATCTGTCTTCTGTATGCAGATGACAAAGCCCTCCTTTTAAGATATGTGGTAGGCTTGTGTAAACTTATAAGCTCCTTCTCGGAGTATTGCTCTAAAGAGGGACTAACTATCAATGTTTCTAAATCAAAGGTTCTTCTTTTTAGAAAAAAGCTACAGACTAAGAAGTATAAGTGGAAACTAGCAGGGCAGTCAATGAAGCAAGTAGACCAATTTAAGTATCTTGGAGTTATATTTCAACGTACGTTTGAATTCTGTTGTAAGTTCAGGCTATTTCAATATTTTATTACTTCTTAGGAGGACAATATGTCCCTGCAGCAGTTAAAGCATTCAGTGCTAAAGTTTCTGGACAATTGTATGCTGTTGGGGTATGGATCAGTGTGGTAACAGATAATATTGATGGACCATTATTAAGGTTCCTACAGAACATCCTGGGAACTCTATGTCTGGAATAGCTGAAAGCCAAGATTGAGGAGATGTCTTATGAAGCAAAGTTTTGGTGGAGAGCACTTAAAAATTAGAATCTTGAAATCAAACTTGGAACCAGGTCTTCTTGGATTAGTTATGATGGATCATTATACAAGTGATTGGGATAAATATTTTGGAATACAAATGATAATACTTGGATATTAGAGATTTGCATGAACCTAAATATGGACCAAAAAATCCACAAACCAGCCCACTTCAGGGTTCGCGAACCAGGGTTCATGGAAGCTCGTTTCCACGAACTTCCACAAACTGGACTACTGGTTCATTTGGTTCGTATTAAAGGGCCAGTTTAAATGGCCATTTCTCTGGAGGAAATGGCCATTTAAACTTTTCCTGCCACTTGCAAGTGGCAGGGCCCTTTAAACTATCAGCTGGCAGGCAGCAGGGGGGATCTCCCCTTGCCGACTGCCAGCTGATAGTTTAAAGGGACCTGCCACTTGCAAGCAGCAGGGCCCTTTAAACGGCCCAACCCCCAGCCCAAGCCCCTCATCCCCCTCCCAAGCCCCAGCCCCCCACTTACCAAATGGCCATGGCGGCCATTTGAGGGGCGGAAAGGGCATTTTTGGTCTTCTCCTCTGTTGCATGGGCCTGCAGGGCAACAGAGGAGGCCTCCACCACCACAGCATCAGAGGGAAGGTAAATGGGGGGGGCTGGGGCTGGGGCTTGGAGGGAGCTGAGGGGCTGGGGGCTGGGGGCTCAGGTCCCTTTAAACTATCAGCTGGCAGGCGGCAGGGGGGAATTCTCCCTCCTGCCCGCTGATCGTTTAAAGGGTCCTGCCCCTTGCAAACAGCAGGAAAGGGCCCTTTAAACAATTAAATGTCATGAACCATGAACCATGAACCATGAACTGGTTCGTAACTGGGCCAGTTCCATGCCAGTTTGTGGTTCATGGTTCATGGAAACCCCACGAACCACGAACCCCATGGTTCAGTTTTTTTCTGGTTCATGCCCATGTCTATTGGATATCACGCATGATATGATAGAAACTTTGAGTAGTGTGAGGGGGGGGGGAGATATATATATATATATATATATATATATATATATATATATATATATATATATATATATATATATATATATATATATATATATGTGTGTGTGTGTGTGTGTGTGAATATCTCTGTGAATCCTCAGTGTGTGGCAATATTCCATCACTCACCTGGTGCAGGATATACCACCATTCCACACATATATATGTGTATAGCAGAGTACACAGTGAGGTCCAGTGAGAAGAAATATAATTCAAGATAAGTTTGTTTAGTTAAAGAAGAACTTCATTTAAAAACTATTTACAATAAGATAAACAACAAACTGAGAGAAACGTTCATGTCTTGTACAAGAGAGAGGCAGTTTCAGCAACAAACATTTTACAACTGACACAGAACAGAACAGAATCTTCACTCACAGCAAGCAGGGGCTAGTTCAGAAGCTAGCACTCTGTACATTCAAATTAGGCCACAGTGTTTTATTCCTACAAGTAGCAGTGAATTGAGTAAGTTAATCAAAAGACTTTTGAGGTATCTTGACTATAAGAGCATATTTGTTAGAGCCCACAGAGGGTGTTGTTTTTCAGCTGGTATCCCTCATCTGATAAAATGCCAAACTATTTGTTAGAGTCAACTCTCCAAAAGTACAGAAGGACATTTAAGCTAGCGCATTCAAATGTCTTTCCATTGGCGGCAGTGTTGTTTGCAAGGTTTTGTGGTATTTCACAGACTCTGTGGATGTGGTACTACCAAATTGATTCTACAGATCATATTCTTTTGGAGTGTCCTGAATTTCTAGATTGGAGAGCTGAATTGATTCTTTATTTATGTAAGTAGGATTTTATCTCTCTTGAAACTAAATCTTCTTGGCTATTAAGAGATCAAGATAAACAAGTAGTTATGTGTGTTGCTAAATTTTTGGTGGCTGTAGTAAAATCATGTTATAACTCTGGCAGTAAACTCTAGGTTTCACTTTTAGTAGGTGATAGCTCACTGTTTATGACTTTGGTTGTGAAAACAGTAATTAAGAAGAAGTATGTCTCCATACAAGGGTAACCCATACCCCCTATGGGGAGAGGGAGCAGTCTTCGTTGGTATAATAGCATTCCAACTTCCTAGTACATAAATTAGTCAACAAGCCTTCTTTAATAGCAGATCTTTGTACAATAGAAATGTTACCACTGTAATGGCAGATCCAATATTTGCACAATAATAGTGCCATCCTAAGCAGAGTTTCACCCTTCTGAGCCCATTGAAATCAATGAGCTTAGAAGAGTATAACTGCTTAGGATGATACTGTAAGTTTGAGTTCCTCCTCTTTCTCCCCGGGGGCCTTTCTTTTGTCTGAGCAGGTTCTGATGCTATTCTTCCCACATTTACAGTCCAAACATAAGAAGTGCATCATAAGCATTACTGGTGTTCCCTAATCCATTCAACTAAATAGCAGTTATTCCACAAGTAAGGAGAGTTCATATCTGTAGTTTACATATCTGGGTCAACTAATTCCTCACAAAGAGATCACTATAAGGAACAAGTATCTGACCTAGACAGTTTCCCTCCTAAGATGGCTACAAGAACATTCTCCCCAAAGCCTCTTATCAGTGAAATCTAAATCAGAAGTTGCTTAGGAGGAGAGGGCGATCAGCAGAGCTTCTTTTCTAGAATGGCAGTTGGTTTGTGAAGGCCAGCTACCAAAGTAGCCCTATCTGTACATAACATCACCTTCCTCAGAAGGCCTTCCAGAGGCAAATGGAAGCTTTTTCTTTTTAGGCAAGTTTTGTCATGCCCCTGATTTGTAGCAGTATGATCAAAGCTGTTTTTTAAATAGTTTTGTTATGCTGTTATTGTATAGGAATATAATTTTCAATTGGTGCTTTGGAATTTGAATTTATGAATTGGCATATTGCTAACTGCTTGCATTTATTCAAAACAAAGGCAGTAAATAAATGTAGAAAAAAGGAAGACAGCTGCTATTGTTATGAGTTTGCAGTATGATTTTTGTGAATGGGCTTTGTTTAAAATGTCTCTTGATGTTTTTTTTTTAATTCCTGTGGATATTTCCTGCTGGATCTGTATCTGAGAGTGGGGTTGCCAACCTCGGGGGGGGGGGGGTCTTGAGCTCTTTCAGAATACAACTGATCTCCAAATGAGAGTGATCAGTTCCCTTGGAGAAAATGACTGCTTGGAGAGTGATAGGATGAGTGGTAGGATGTAGGACTCACTTTCTGGGGATCTGATGTGGGGCAGTGTACCTGATAGGTTATAGGAGTCCCACCCTGACCCCCCTCTTTTATGTTTTATATTTGTAAAAATTACAAAGATTAATTGAATCTCCAGAGCTCTCCCTCATCTAAAGAAAACTAAACCTTGTATCCCAAGAACCTTTCACTGGTTGTGGAAATGACTGTATAAAAATATATTACCCATGAATTCTGTGATGGACAATATAATCTACATGGCTAGCTCCTTGTAGTTAGTATGGACAAGATGGCTTCTGTTCAAAGAACTGTAACTGTGCAGGAAAGTAGCTTGTTCCAAGCATTTACTTTATCTGTTTACAGCCTTGGTTTAACTCCCATAGCAACATAAAGACTAAAAAGGAGACAGGGGCAAAGGCACCAAATTACTTGCATTGCCACATAATCCCATTTATGCAGGAAGGATTTTCTTGAAGCATTTTGTGAACTTCCTCTCGTATTGTTAATATTTTGATAAAATAGCTTTATTAGCATGCCATATCCAGAGAATTAGAAACAACTCTCTGGCTATTGATGGGCTCCACACATTTCACAGTTAATATGAGAGTGTAAATCTCTGGTGTGGGTATTTTTACTACTCCCCCCCCTTCTCTATAAGTTTTAATCCTTTCCCCTCCCTTGATTACTCTTATTTTCATATGGATTCAAGCTCTCTTTCCAGACACAGCCAAAGGCTGCATTGCCTAATCTCGATACATAACACTGTTTTCTCAATTTTTCAAGGGATGACTATTTTTTTCTTCAGAACAAGTACTAGATGTGGTACATTGTATTTTAGGGCCTCTGTGTGTGTGGGAGGGAAGACTCACCTTATGTTTTAACCAGCATCTTTTGAACAACATCAGAGTACATTAGGAAAGAAATTGATATCTTGAGTCAAATGCCTTGAAGAACAGCCACAATCTGTAATTCTTCAAAATAAAAAATGAAAAGAATAAAATAAGTATTTGATAAGTTATAAACTGTACTTCTTATTTTAAGGATTTATACCTCAGATGTTCAACAATACAAAGATTCATCTGTTGGGGACAGAGGGTGGCACTGGAGGAGCAATTATCACCTCACCACCCTTTGGTGTGTGGCGTCCCTCGGGGGCAATACTGTCCTCGATGTTATTTAACATCTACATGCTCCCACTCACCAGCTAGAGTGGAGTTTTAGATTGGGTTGTCATCAGTATGTTGATGACACCCAGCATTATCTGTTGATGGACGGCCAGCTGGACTCCACTCTGGACAATCTAGCTAGGGCTTTAGAGTCCCTGGCTGGGTGTCTAAAACAGAGCCAACTGAAATTGAACCCCATGAAAACAGAAGTCCCGCACCTGGGTCATGGGCTGTAAGGCTCCAGGATCTAACTCCTAAACCTAGCTGTGGTGATCCATGCAATGGATTGGACTACTGTTACATGTTTTACACCAGGCTACCCTTGGGCCTGCTCCAGAGGTTGCAACTGGTACAGAATACAGCTGCACGTGTTTTGACCGGGAAGGCATTCCGGTCGCATATAACATCAATCTTGCTCCAGCTGCACTGGCTCCCAGTTGAGTTCCAAATCAGGTTTGTGGACAGCGAATTTAATGAACTAGAATATTTTCATATGCCTTTCCTATTTTATGTGATTGAACTGTATTTTTATTGTGCAAAGCAGAGAGTGAACACTAGGGTAAAGTGCCCAGGCAGATGACATGTGCAAATATCAGTAACTGTGAGGTGCCTGCTCTTTGAAGTTTTGGTGAAAGGATACCCACATATGTACACTTGGCTAGGTTACTGGTAGCAAGAGGCACCTATATTACCATGCACTATGCCATACCCATAGGCAAATAAGAGAAATCTCTTTCTGAGTTAATCATGCTAGAAGTAGCTGTAGAATACCAGCTGAACTTTGCTCTAGAAAACAAGGACGCAGAGAGAAGGACTTGCGTTCTTTCCCCATGACCAGCAGGACATGTTAAGGACATGAAGAGCTCCCAGGTGTCAGAAAGGAGCATAAGTAGATAGTATTTTGCCTGCAAAGCACAAAGCACAAAATGATGCTAATAAAAGATGTTCCTTGACAAGATAATCTTGAGGTGATAAGCAATGACATGCAGAATTGTTCTTCCAATGTGAACTGGGGGTGATCACTTGCTTGGACCAATGTAGTCCCAACGTTGTAACTTATATAACTTAGGCTAATTGACCTGAAGGTATAAATTCTTCTGTTGTAGCATTATCGTTTCGAAGAACTGATCAGTTCAAGGAGCCTTTTTTTCCTTCTAACTGTATTATTCTTCCTTTGCTTATATGCAAATAAAAAGGCCAATGTCTCTTTCCCTCAGTAGGACTCCTGTGTATTCTCCTTGAGCTAAAACAAGATAAGGTACAAAATACGTGCAACAGATTCAAGGTTCTGGTCTTAACCTTTAAGGCCCTTAGCTGACTGGTAATGGCATACCTGTGGGACCGCCTCTCTTCATATGTTTCCCGGAGGCTGCTCCACTCAGCAAATAGACATCTACAGGTGATCCCTGGCCCCAAGGAGGTTCACCTTGCCTCTCAACTAGGACCAGGGCTTTCTCAGTCCTGGTACCAACCTGGTGGAACTCTGTATCTGAGGAGACCCTGGTCCAGAAAGATTTGCTATAATTCCACCAGGCCTGTATGACAGAGACAGTCTACCAGGCATATGAGGGCTGAGGCAGGTGGTCCACCCAACCAGACTCCTGCCATAAGGGGGGCATATGCCCTGTTTTACTGCCTTATCAATCAGCCCCTGCTCCACAAATTAGTTGATACTGGAGGGTTGTGCAATATGTGCGCTGCTTTTTAAATGAATTTTAACTGATGTTTTATATCTTTATGCTACCCTGTTGATTTTATATCTTTTTGTTGCAATCCACTCTGAGCCTGCTTGCAGGATGAACGGAGTATAAATTAAATAAATAAATAAAATAAATTTGGGAGGGAACCTGCTCTATCAAGAAAAGTATGTCACCCGATGTTAAGGGCTTAAAAATGGAGCTTAATGATGGCTTTTCACTATGGATGCAAGTCTCACTATTTACCATTACACTAGTGCCAAGCACCTTACATGAATCTGTATTTCTGATAGTGGAATTGATCTGCACTAATGTAGCTATTAGCACTATTTATACTAAGTGTTTTAGAGCTGGCTGTTCATGAACATGTTCCTAAGAGCTCAAATGTCATCTCTGACCCAAAATATTAAATGCCACAGTTTGACATTTGGTTGTTTTTACCAAAGAAATCCCTTGAAAACTATGTGAAAATCTATAAAGCCATTCAGCTCTTAATCACAGCTAATATGAATCAATTTGTCAGTTAACATCAGGAACATACATTGCAAGAATGAGGATTTATGACACTGAAGTTTAATTCACCAAAATCAGTTGTGGTTTAAAAGAACTCATTTAAAAGCTGTTTGCCTATGTTTCCCTGCAAACAAAGATGTGTAAAACTATTTCTGCCCATCCTTGGTGTAGTTCAGCCACACCTAAATGCTAATTGAAACCATAAATGAATGTGAAGAATCTTCTTGCCAGTACAAGCAGTTGCTTTGGTGCCATAAAAAAGCCCAAGTAGGAAGCCAGTAATCAAACATCAAGTCTGCTACAGCTGATCATTCACAAGATCTCTCAGAGCCAAACATTACTCAGAGCATCACAGCCAGTGGGCCAAGCCATATTCCAGCTCGGTGTGGGATTTGGTTTAACTCAAATTCATTAATTGTCCTCAGGACTAAAAACTCTGTTTTATTTAAAGGATCAGATGAACAGACCTCCCAATAACAATCCAGAGTCATCTAAAAATAAACAGAAGTGGAGAGTAAAAAACATTCAACAGAATGATAAAGGGAAGGAGGGAAGGAAAGAAATAACAAGAATTGTCTCTGAGTATTTACTTTTAGTTTGACTGCTGTGGTCTCTGTTCAAGACAACTTTGCATGGATGCACTAGCAAAAGCATACAGTTCTAGTAGTAAAGGGAAATTATGCAGCTATGCCAGCCTTCCAAAGACTGAAAAGTTGCATTCAAATGAAATGTTTGCCTAGCTGTCATCTTCCTCCCAGAATATGAACTCCAAGGAAAGCCACTGTACTGTTTCTCTCTCCTCCCCATGACTGCCCTCAGCATCCCCCCCCTCCACCCACCTCCCCTTTCCTTGCCATGGTAGTGGGTCTATAGGGGGGCTGTGGGGCTTCCAAGAGGTCTGACCCTGCCTGGTTACACCTTACATGTAGACATGGGCACAAACAGAAAAAATGAACATGGTGTTGGTTGTTCATTGCCATCCACGAACAACAAACATTGACGAACATGACCTGTTCACAAACATGTTCATTGTTCGTTGTTCGTTGGGGCCAGCAGGCTCTCCTCCAGCCATCAAGATCCCTACCACACCACTCTCAGAAACCTTACCCAAGCAGGCAGCAGGAAATGTGCCAATAATAAATAATAGTTTGGCCCAAGAGCCTAGCAGCAGCCCTAGAACCTGAAGGGGTAGATCCCTACAGCACCACTCCCAGAAACCTTACCTGAGCAGGCAGCAGGAAATGTGCCAGTAATAAATAATAGCTTGGCCCAGAGCCTGGCAGAAGCCCTGGAACTTGAAGAGGTAGATCCCTATCCTGCCACACACAAAGAAAATTCAAGCTCCAATGCACTCTCCCTGTCTCTCTCTCAAAATGCCAACAGCAACTGTCTCTCCCTCAATGTCTGCAAAACCAGAGCTGGGAGCCCCCCTCCCTCCTGCTCTTTGCTTCCTTGTAACAAATTTGCAGCTCCACACTTGAAAGGAAGACCTGCCTAAAGCTAAATTGGGCTTAGATTGCGGTTCCCAGGGCAACAGCAGGAGTTCAGACAGAGTTCAGGTGGTCCCTGCCTCCGGTTGCCAAGGGAATTGATTGCAGGTGCCAGATTGTCTGGCTTGATGAACAGCAATGAATGAGGCTTGCAACGACCTCCTGTTCATTTAGAATGGGGCCTCATGAACAGCTTGTTCGCGAACAGCTGATTAGGCTGTTTGTGGCTTTTTTTTAGTTCATATTGCTGTTTGTGCTCATCTCTACTTACATGTGGCATGATACAGCACTACCATACATTGTCCCAAACTGCAGACAATTATCCACCCAATTAATAAGGTCAGGCTCTTTCATAGGCAGCTACTGCCTATTAGGGGTTGGTTCCATACTTATGAACTGCTGGCAGGTAACAAGCTGAGCTGGTGGATATTCAAGTATCCCTAAGCCCATTACTATGATACACTCTATATCAGAGATAAAATAGCCATTGATTTTATTTTGTGATTTATAAGGTTATATGTGCAGGATGGGATTGAGAGGGTAAGGGACCCTTGAAGGGGTGTGCACTAAAAAAATCAGTACTATTCAGATTTGGGTTCCCAGAGTATCGTATATATTCAGTATTTCCAATATTTGGCCCCCACAATACTGGTATAGTATTCGGATTCAGGTTTTATTCAGAATTCCAAATATATGCTGCTCCATTATTCCCCACGGGGAAATTTGTATGGGCAGCTGGAGGGGCCATTTTTTCAAGCAACAACCACCAAAATTGCAAGGAACCTATTCTCTGCCTCTTCACTAAAGATCCCCCAAGCTTTAAGTGAATTGACTGAAGGGTCTAATTCTACAGGCCTCTGAACAAGCTTCCCCTAGCCACTCTCCACTATTTCCAATGGGAGGAAAATCCTTCTTGCAAGTTTGTATTGGATCCAGAGAACTGATGCTTGATGCTTCTCTATAAGGACACCAGACAGTGTTTTCCCAATGATCAAACTAGCTACCTTTACACCAATTCAAAGAAGTATTGTTCTGTTTTAAAATATCAGCACGTTTCTTAAGTCTGTGGTGGCTATTTAATCATAACTTCCATTGTTTCTCCATGCAGTTACCATCTGATCCAAGAGTAATATTTATGAGATCAACAGTCTCTCTGTGTAGACTGTGGGTGGTCAGTGCTCTGACTGAGCAGTGTTCTGACCACCAAAAACATTATGGCCACAATCCAGCACCCAAACTACTATATTTGACCCCTGATGACAATCGGCTTCAGTATGCTTAACTCTGGCTTGGATTTGTATGCCCAGAAGCAGGCTAGGAGAGCAGCATTTCACTTTATGTTTCTAATAGGCATATGGTCATTTTATAAAACAGTGGTGAGAAAAAAGGTACCCCATATTGAGATAACTGTTCAGAATATTACTTTTGCCCCCAAACTGACTTGTCTTCATGCAACTGATTCTTGCCTGGGTTCTCCCTTGAAAAAACGGGAGAGACTGATTCCATCTATTTAGTCTAGTGGCACTTACATGCTGGGTCAAGTATCTTGCCGATGGCTGTAATTAGAGATACTAGCGTTGTTTCTAAATGGGGTCCAAAATGAGTCTAAATGTACCAGCATGCTAGGAACTAATTTTATTAGTGTATAAATATCCTAAATTGTCTCAGAAGAAATCATTTAAGATATGTAGTTCAAAATACACAGAGAATGTATTTTTCTTTCGTTCTCTTAAAGCTTGGGTGTTTAAAAGGCAACAAGTACAACAAGTATAGAAACAGCCCTCTCTTCCAAGTATTATTTACTCTTAAATACTTAATTGAAGTAAATAAATGAATAAATCTTTTTCTGAAAGTGGAAATGTGATGAGAGACAGGTAGATGCCTGATATGACATTCTTTGTGGTGCGGTATCATCATGCAATGCTATTGGCTTGTTTATAAGGTTTGTAAGCTTCATTTTCCATAGAAACATTTAAGGTGGTGATATTATCATGTTGCACATGCCCAGCAAAAGCTAAAGTAGGGGAATGCAGGTAGGAAAACACACAGCAGGATATCATCACAACACCTTGTTGGGGGGAAGGCACAATTTCATAACAGCTCTCTGTTTAATTCTGGAAAAAACCTGAAATTATACCTACTTTTGGAGCAGAGGGTAGAAAATGCAGTTTATATACAGTTTGTATACAGTTTTAATCTGATTGTGGGGAAGTACATTTTTGAAATTCAGGACATTGTGGCTGTTGCTTTTAGTTTTAGGGTCAAAGGCTGCTTTGGGAACTAGCATTATCTTCCTATACTGCTTGTTTTCTACATGCTGTATTTCTATACTTGCAAATAAGCAGATATTTTTTAAAAATTAATATCTTCACTACCCTGAATACTCAAATACATAATACCCAAAAACCTGCCCCCAAAATCCCAAGGACCCCAGAACTAAGGCCCCTTTCACACTTACAGTTTAAAGTGCCATTTTTGAGCAGTCAGAGTGATCACAGTGCCTTTGGCTTGGCACCGCTCGTTTCACACTGTTCCCAGCAGTTTCAATTTGGCCTCTTGTGATTCTTTTCAGACCTGCCTCGAAGCCTCTGCTCAGTTTCAGACTATCGCAGTATTGCAGTGCACATCACCGTTTTTTTTAACTTTGAGCATGCATAGTAACGTTTCTAGGTTACTACATCTTCTGACCAACAACCCCCCATGCCCACCCTTCAACCCCCACCCCCACCCCACTCTTCCCAGGGATAAGGCAGGACTTCAATTTGCATGGCACCTTTTTTAAAACTTTGAGCATGTGTAGTAACATTTCTACATTACTACATCTTCTGACCGACAAGCACTTCCATGCCCCCCTTCAACCACCCTCACCCCACTCTTCCCAGGGATAAGGCAGGACTTCCCTCCCCAAGGGTAAGGCACAGTGGGGAGGAGCAGACTCGTACTCACCCCCAGCTCAGATGAGATCCGCCAAGCCATGGCTTGGCTGGGGTGCCCGCATTCCTGCTCTGCAGCTGGGCTGCAGAGCAGGAGATTGGGCACCTCAGCCCAGCTGCAGCTCAGCATGCCTCAGCCGAGCACACAGCGAGTCAGGGCTCAGCTGGGGTGGCTCTTCTGCTCACAGCCAGGCTGCAGAGCAGGATAGCGGGCACCCCAGCCAAGCTGGAGCTCAGCACGTCTCATCTGAGTCAGGGGTGGGTATGAGTCTGCTCCCCCCCACCGTGCCTTACCCCTGGGAAAGGAAGTCCTGCCTTACACCTGGGAAGAGTGGGGGGGTGGAGTGAGTGGTTGAAGGGGGGCATAGGGGTGCCTTGTCAGTCAGAAGATGTAGTAATGTAAAAACTTTACTACACATGCTCAAAGTTAAAAAAGAGGTGCCGTGCAAGTTGAAGTCCTGCCTTACCACTGGGAAACGTGGGGTGGGGGGTTGACAGGAGGGCTGCAGAGGAGAGCAGCCGCCCCAGCTGAGCTGCTGTTAGCCCACTCTGCTTGCATGGGAGGGCTTCAGAGCCCCCCAAAAATGGTAGAAAAGGGGTTCAGAGAGCTTACTTTGGTGGGTGTGGTTAATTCCACACAAACCAATCAGCTCCCAATGAAAAGGAAGGAGGGGAAAGCGCTGCAAAGTGTTCACACTGGCATTAATTGGGTCAGCCCCAACTGGGCAGCTGATTAAAAATTAACATCGTCATATATCTGCAGGAAGAAAAATTGGGGTAATGGGGAGAAAGAGTGGCACCGTGTTCCATGACTAGCTTGCAAGTGTGAAGCCCCTGCAAACATGGGACATGGAACAGGTACAGACATGCTTTAAAATCTGAGTGCAAAAAGTACCTAAGACTCAATTACCTTCTGGGAGTGTTCCAGAGATGCCCCTTCCATCCTTGGGAATGAGCTCTGGTCTCCATCAAGCCCACCCATTCAGCAACTTTTCCTATTGACAGTGAATACTGATGAAAAAGAGGGGGAGGGAACAGTCTTAGGCTGTTAAGCAAGATTTCCCTGAATGCAGAGTGATTTTCACTGCAGGAGACTTCCAATTCTCCCCCTAAGCTATTTCTAAGGGTTCCCCATCCCAAAGAGCTGAGGGTGTGTGGGGTTGGTATAGGAGGAAGGAATTGATTAAAATCTCCCCCTTCCTTGAGTCATAAGAAATCTGGACCTAGGACTTGAAACTGAAGATTCATTAAACCTCTGGGCAGAACTCAATTCAAGGTACTGGTTATTAGCTCTTCATGGCCTTTGCCTCACATACCTACGGGGGTGCCTGCCTCCCTATGTCCCTCCATGGCAGCTTTGCTCATTTGAACAGGGTCTCTTGTAGGTGCCAGTCTGCACATGGGCAAAATCAACTGCAGCCCATACATGGGCCTTCTCTGTGGTGCCCCCTATCCTATGGAACAGCCTGCTTTAGGAGGTCAGGAGAGCTCCCACACTCTTGGCTTTCTGCAAACAATGCAAAACTGAATTATTCAAAAAGAGTTTTTTATTCAGATAGGAGGGCGGTATTGCAGGGAGGTGGTCTTGGATGTTTCGCTAATAGGAGGGCAGTATTGTAGGGAGGGGTCTCAGATATTTTGCCAATGAGTTGGGAACCATGGGCTCCCCCATTATGTTGCTTTACATATTATCTGTTGCTTTGAATATGTGCTCGTATATACCGCTGTGCTTCATGTTGTCTAATGTCAATCCTAGAATTGATTATGTTCTGTTTCAGCAATCCTTCAACCCTGTATTGGATTCTTGCTAATGCTATGTCTCGGTAAACTTGTATTCATCTACCCTATGACATTGTTTTATGGAAATGTCCTTAACACTGTATGGAAATGCCTACCCTTGTCCTTGCTACTGATTGTACTGATCTCACACTATGTAATCCGCCTTGAGTCTCAGTGAGAAAGGTGGACTATGAATGAATGAACGAACGAACGAACGAACGAACGAACGATCGATCGATCGAACGAACTCTGCACGCGCCATTTTCACAGTTGGTCCCCAGGCTTACATTATATTATTATCAAAGATAAATTATTACAATTGATTATTATTTAGATTATAAACCCTTTTAGATACCGAAGTGAATTTGGAGCAAAAGCTGGATGAACAGATGGATGGACAGAGAGGGAGTGGAGTGGGGGGAGAAGAGGGATGTGTGTGTGTGTGTGTGTGTGTGAGAGAGAGAGAGAGAGAGAGAGAGAGAGAGAGAGAAAGAGAGAGAGAGACAGGAACTTTCCACTTCTTAAGAAAGTAGGGTAGGGTAATCAAAAACTTGTTTTTTTGTCAACACTACAGGAATATTTAACAAAATGATAGCAGGCTGATATAGTTCACTTTTATCTCCTTTCACTAGACTTCATAATTTGTGAAAAATGTTAGCATTAACTGTTTTGCCACCTGGAGCTGGGTGAGGGGTTTTTTTTGTACAAATCTATTCAATTTTTTTCAATAAACAATTTTGATTTCACATTAGTTAATATATTTATGAATTTAAAATATCCAAATGTGTCATTTGCAACAAGTTTAAGAATTTCTCTTGTCTTCTGACAGCCAACTGTCAGCACTCACATCTATCACTTCTGAGAATGACAGGTTATTTTTATGTATATTGAACAAATAGATTTCCTTTACTCAGCTCCACCTGTGGCTTATTAACTTGAACAATTATTCATGAGCAAAGGACTAAACAATCTGTTTAGAGGACAACATGGTAGCATATTCAGATTCTTTCGACATTCAGTATTAATTAGGGACAGACTTCTAGTCCTCATGGTAGTACAAGGATTTCCAGAACAAGCTAGAAAGGGAAAGATTAATTTCCAAAGAACAAGATTAAGGGCCAGACCAACCTCCTTTTCTATGTCTTTAGGTCTTTTCTCTTGTTCTTTCACAGTTTCCTTCTGTGTAATATGGAGTCTAATATAGAAATTTACAATGAGCTATATAAAGCATAAACACAACTGAGATAATATGTTTGCAAACTGGAATAATTGAGTGAGATCTACCTCAATTACTTGTTGTGAAGATAAAATGGAAGAGAGGAGTGCACCGCTATGAACTACTTAGATGAAAGGCTGCATAAGGGAGGAAAACAATAAAAAAGGTAAAAGAAATCAGCAGTTTTCCACCTGCTTTGTCCATAATACTCCAACACTCCAATCTTAGCAAATGAAATTAAATGAAATTTAGACTTTTTTCTTCTTTTAATGCACAGAGACCTATAATAATAATACCATACCACCCTTCAGGACAAAGCAGTTTACAAACTGTGTCATTATTATCCTCACGACAATCACTCTGTGAGGTAGGTGGGGCTGAGAGAGCTCTGGAAGAGCTGTAACTGACCCAAGGTCACCCAGCTGGCTTCAAGTGGAGGAGTGGGGAATCCAATCCGGTTCTCCAGATTAGAGTCCTTCCACTCTTAACCACTAAACCAAATAGCCTCCCCACTCCCTCAATTTATATGTATAATTATTATCAATTCATTATCCATGCAATGTTATTTCCAAAATCCCTCTTATATTTCCTTTGGAACCAGGGATGGGATGACAATACTTCTCTTATGGACTTTGTTCAACCGAGCTGACCTCCATTTATCTCAAATGAACGATATGCCCTTAAAGCAAATCAGTTTGGATAAACACAGTCCTTTTGGTAGCTCTCTACTTAATATGAATCAGCAGATGTTACTTCAATTAAATCTTGGCATTAGTCTTATTTTACATTATCAATCAGGCAATTATTTTACCTCATTTGCATTACACATTCTATTTCCCTCCCCCTCAATTGGGAATGTTAGAAAAGATCAAATAGAAAGAACCAAGAGCAAGACGATTCACTGCACATCAGAGACACTTGCAAAAATTTGACAGTTCATAAAGCAAGCCTGTTAAGTCTGTGTTCAGAGCAAGTGAAGGAGTGGTACCCAGATTGCTGTGATCATCCCACGTCTCCATCCTTCCCACATCCTAGACCATCACTTGACTATAATGACTCTTTTGCTGTTCATCGCTCTCCCTCCCTATCAATTTTCATTTCCTTCCTTTGTTTCTTTATCGCTTCCTTTATCACTTTTGTTGTCAGGCGTACAACTACTTTTAGATCAAATATTTGTCATAAATTCAAGAAATAGGCATCTAAATGATAAAGTGTATAAATAAAATTGGTTGGCTTTAAGAGGCATTAGTAGATAATGTTGTTTCATATCCACATATGCTATTAAATATCGTTATCTTGAATGGAAAAAGGGAATTTTCTTACTTTCAATATAAGACAGTGTACTCTACCACCCTTCACTGCCCCATAAGTAATGGTGTTATTGCTTCCCACACCCTACACAGGGGAGCAAATAGTATGTAGCACAGCATGCTTTATAAAATCACTATTTTCCACCTTGGAGAAATTCAAGAGTTGTTTAGAAATCATAATGTTCAAACTTTTAAGTCTCTTCTGAGAAATTTTGGACACTCAGAACACATTCACATTTCCACAGATGGTGAGATGAGGGCCTGGGCAGCAAAGATTTACACAGAAGTCAATGGAGGTTGGAAATTGAAAAATCCAACTTTAACTCTTCATAATTTAGCCACATACACAAATCAGCTTTCCCTCACTAATACACAAATTCTTGTTGGGTAGGCTTAACTATTCACAATGTTCCAGGCTAAGGAAGTATTTTTTAGTTGGGTGCCAGACTCAAATGATAATTGAGCAGATTTTACTCATTGGTGGACATGTATTCAAGCATATAACAAATGTGAACATTACATTGGTGGTTTAGATAGACTTCTACTGAAAAGCTCATGACAGCAGCTTGAAATAAACTACAGAGTGGGGCTGTCACCTGGAGGAGTCTGACATCTTGGAGGAGTGCTCAACCATTGCCATTTTTGGTTTTTAAAAGGATAGCTAGTCAAGGGTGGTAAACAGAGCACAAAAAGTAGTAGAACAGTCCCAACAACATTGAAAGAGGCAACAGCGAGGCCTCTCTTGAAAAAAAAAGCCCTGAATTGTCCCTAAATATCTAAATAATTACTGCTCTGTTGCTAACATTCCTTTTGGGGCAAGATACTTAAATAAATGGTGGCTCAACATCTCCAAGGTTTCTTGGAGAAAATTGATTATCTAGACCCATTTCAAAACAGTTTCAGGTCAGGTTTTGGAACTGAAGCTGCTTTGGTCACCCTCATAGATAACCAGCTTAAGGAAAGGATGATTGTCTTGGATCATGCTTTTATATCAATGACCATGCTATCCTGATGAGTCACTCAGAGGGGTGGACTTTTAGGGTTTCATGCTCCCTTAGGTTTGATCCTACATGATTGATTGGTGTCAGAACATGATGCTAGGTAATGATCAGGCTGCAGGCCTCTAAGTCTCCATGCTTGTCAACATCTACAAGAAAATTTCATTGAGATCATCTAGGGATTTGGAATGAGGTAATGCCAATACACAGATGACATCTAGATATATCTCTCTTGTATCTGATTCTGATGAAGTGGCAGAAGTTCTGAATCCTAGAAACAGTAAATAGGATGGATGAGGCAAATGAAGCACCATCCAAATAAGATGAAGGTGCTTGTTACCCAAATTGATACAAGTGCCGGGCCTATAACATGCAAAGCCTCCTCTACCTGTGTAGAGTCAGACTGTGTCACTGTGTAATTATTTTAGGACTGAGCAGTCTGGCATATACTTGGATCCCAATTTGACACAGCAGTCCAATTAAGAAGGAAAAACAAGAGAGAGGATCTCAAAAATAAATGATCATTATTCTACTAACAAGATACACAGCTAGAAAGATGAAAGGCAAAGGACAGCAAACACACAAAACAAAGTTGCAATATAGTAACACAATCCTAACAATACTGCCCTTGGTTGTTGCTTAATTGGGGTGAATGGAGGAATTAGACAGGAAATAAAGGGTGAAAAGAAAGAAAATATGTTGCCTCATACTGAAGAGATATCCTGACTTGAGAACTGGAGCAAGAGGAAGAAAACTTGGTTCAGGGCAAAGGAAAAATGCCAAAATGAATTGAGAAGCTGTAAGTGCCACCCTGCAAATGAGTAAGATGGGCAACTGCTCCTTCACATGCATTTTCTGTGATGGCTCCCACCTTGTGGAACAACCCACCTAAGGCATTCAGGGGTTCATACCTGTAACATTTTACAGACTTGCAAAACAGAAATGTTCAGAAGGGCATCTTGCTTTTTACTACAGTATGCTTTATGTTTGTATATCACTTTCTTTCACTATGGTATATCATGTCTCTGACAGTTTTTGTTGCCTTAAACATTTTTATTCTTTTTTGTGTGCATTGTTTTCCAGTTTTGTAATCTTTGTCTAATGGCATTGTTTATCGGAGGTCTCTGCTATTTGGCGGAATTGCTTTTAATATTTTGTAATCAGCCTTGAGCATCAGCAAGAAAAGTGGGCTATATATAAAGATAATAAAGATTAAGATGATAATGATGATGATGATGACAATGATGATGGTAATGATGCCATCAGAGGAAAGAGAGACCCTTGAAGCTCTGTGACTTTAGTGTGGCTTTTGAAAATTCCCTCTTTGCTCTAAATCCCTCTGAACATGCCAGGAACACTCAGCCCGAGGCACCAGAATTTCTGAGAACAAAACTTGGTAATTGTTGCTGTACTTCATTATGCTAGGTAAGCAACAAGTCATATCTTTCGAGATTATAAAACTGATGGTTTAATTTAAATTCTCTACCCACTGCCTTTCTTCTGTAAAGCTTTTGGGGTAGCAAAAAATATTTATTTATTTATTTATTTAAGTCGGTACAATCCATTTCAAAGACATTTCAATAAACAATGTAATAGTGTATATACATGCAAATGTGGAAAGATTTAAAACTCACAAGAAATCCAATACAGAGTTGAAGAAATGTTGGAAGAGAGCATAAGCAATTCTTAGACTGACGTACTTAACAACATAGGAACTACCCAGTAGGATCATACTTACAACAATAGTGATAAAGTCTATAGTCACTCCTTATCACTTTACTGATATATCTCTGTGACCACTTCCTGATATTATAGCCCTCCTATCTGAGTAATCAGCCTTCCTGAATAATTCAGTTTTGCATAGTTTGTGGAAAGCCAGGAGACCTCTTCAAGTAAGCTATTCCATAAATTGTGAGCTACCACAGAGAATGCACATGTATCAGCAGCTGTTGATTTTGGCCATGTGCAAGGGGGAACCTGCAGAAGGCCCTGTTCAGATGAGCAAAGCTGCCATGGTAGAACATAGGGAGAGAGGCAGTCCCATAGATATGGTGGGCTAAGGTCATGGAGGGCTTTGTATGTGATAGCAAATACCTTGAACTGTGTCTGGTAACTGATAGGTAGCCAATGGAGTGACTGCAGAATGGGAATAATATTCATGGTCCTCCTAGCTCCTGATAATAAGCAAGCTGCAACCAATTGGCACCTCCAAGTTAACCAAGGGGAGACCTATATACAGTGCATTACAGTAATCAAGTTTCAATGTGACCATGGCATGGATCAGGGTGCCAGATGGGCCATATTGAAATAGAGGATCATCTTCCTGGCTAGACTGAATTTGTGGAAAGCATTTTTTCAGCTGCCTTTTCTAGCAGAAGTGCTGGAGCCAATACAACCTCTATACTCTTAACTGAATCTGCAAGGGTCAGACAAGCTCCACTGAAAGTGGGTAGTACAATGTCTTCAAGATTTCTGCCTTCCCAACCAGCATCACACCTGTCGTGTCTGGGTTCAGTTTCAATTTGTTTACTATCAGTTGTTTGACTACAGCTGTCAGGCCATGATCCGTGATCACTACTGCATGCAGTGGTGATTTGGATAGTGAGATATAGAGCTGGGTGTCATCTGCATATTGATAGCATCCAGTTTCATAGCCGCAAATGAGTTCTCCTAAAGGCTTTACACAAAGGATGAATAACATGGAAGATAAAATTGCACCTTGTAGAATCCCACAAGATAATTTCCACTCTGGAGATAGCTTATCTCCAATAGCAACCCTTTGAGTCTATTCCACGAGAAACTATTTAAACCAGTCCAAGGCACTTCTCTTGATACCCATTTCTTCTTTTTTTAAAAAAAGTTTTTTTTTAATTACTAGTACTACAAAAAGGAAAAAGTGGGAACAGGGAGAAGGGGAAGAAACAACACATAACAACACAAACACTACGTCTACAAGTAATGCATTCCCTTCATACTGCAATTATTTAACATTAGAACTTGGATAAAATGCTGTTAGATTGGTAGATCTTATAAAATACAAATTACAATCAGGATTAGGTCTTCTTCCCCCCTCTGGTCTTGGTCGCAATTCTCTCTGAACAGCTACAGTCACTGTGCTTGTTCCCTCCTCCCCTCCCCCTTCAGGCTTGAAATCCTCTTCTTCTTGCTGAAACTCTTGATGTTTACACACAAAGTCCCTTAGCTCGTCTTCTGATGTTATCTTGTGGGCCTGATCTTTATAGCTAAACCAGATACCTTCCAGAAATAACCATTTGTACTTTATTTCACGTTTCCTCAGCAGGGCTGCAAACCTTTTATATTTAAATCTTCTTTTCCAAGCTAAAAATGGAACGTCCTTCAATATCTTAACCTTATTGCCCAGAAAGTCCAAATCCGCATTGTATGAATTATATAGGATGGTGTCCCGGATCTGCTTAGATGAAAAGTCAATAATAATCTCGCGAGGCAGCTGCCGCTTCGTTGCATATTTTGAAGAAGCCCGACGGACTTCCAAAATGGCGCTTTTTAACTCTTCTTTAGTTGCCTTCGCGGGTATCGCCAAAAGTTCCGATGTCAGATCCTTTAAATTCTCATTTTCCTCCTCCTTCACATTCTGGAGACGCAATATTGTCTGGGCACGATCCACTTGCAGCCCGATCAGCTGGTTCTCCAACAGCTTTAATTCCTTGTTTGTTGCCCTCATGAGTGCTGCGTTTTCCCGAGCAGACTTTTCCGCCGCCCCCCCCCAGCTGCATCCTTAATGGTTTTCACTTCACTCTCAATTAAGCCAACCATTTGATCCGTTTCGTTTAACTTGTCAACAAAGGGCTTTATGGCTTCGACGACCAACCGCTTTACTAGCTCCTCAAGAGACTCTCCTTTCCCCTGCAAAGCAGCCGAGATAGATTTGCCCATAGCGGGGCTCTGCTTTTTCGTTGCCATTTTAGGGGGGGGGAATCCGCCAACCAAGTTTCGAAACTCAGTGAGGGGGAAGAAATCCGAGCCTTCTTAGCTTCAAATCCCACCAATCCTTCGCATACGCTTGTAGTAACAGAAGGGATTCGCTACTTACAGGTTTTCACCTTAAATCTGCTTTTTGCCGTTCTCCATGGCCCAGCGGCACATGATGTGCTGCGCAAGTCTGCCGGCCTCCATAGGAGCAAATAGGCAATTTACCCCCTGCATTGACTTCAGGGGGTTCTTCCCATCGTGCTCCGGACCCTGACACCCTTACTGGGAGTCTAGGGGGCTAACCTTCGCAGGTCAGCCGCCCAGTCAGGCTGCTCGGGCGCTTCCTCCCGGACCTGCGGAGAGGAGCGTCCGACATGGCCGAGAAAACGAAACTGAATCTTCTTGATACCCACTTCTGCCTCCAAACGCTTTAGCAAAATTCCATGGTCTACTGCGTTGAAGGCTACAGATAAATCCAGGAGGAGCAACAACAATGCATAGTCTTTGTCTATATTCAGGAGGAGATCATCACCCAAAGCCACCAGAGCCATCGCCATCCAGAGCCGGGCGCTGAATCCATACTGAAAAGCACCAGTTACCCAAACAGTTGTCCAAGAAGCTACTGCTCTCACTTTTCTCAGAAAAGTCCAGATTGGACACTGGACAATAATTGGCCACATCATTTTTGTCCAGGTATGGTTTTTTAAGTAGCCAGTGGATAACCACTTGTTTGAGTGGCTGACAGAAGGTGCCCCAAGTTAAAAATACAAATGCTTAAAACAAGACAAAAGACACAATGCCAATTTATATATGGCATTTTTATTGTCCAAAATCATCACAGTAATTATTACCGTAAGGTTTCCATTGCTATTAGTGGAGGGTAGGTATAAAGCTGAAAGACACCATCGTGGCTAAAGCAAATCAATTAGTTTATGGCCATCACAAGATTTTAACCAGAGATTTCCTAATTTACTACTTACAATGCAAACCTATGGAGAATCCAACCCATCAAATTACTTTGAAGTAAATGGGGCATAGAGGAGTGTAACTCTGCTTAGGACTGTACTCTTGTAGCCATTACACCACACTGACAACAAGTGTTGTCCCCTGAAGAAGGTCTTCTTATTTTTTCAGATATATTGGTTATATGTTAATGTTTACAGTCAGGGGATTGATATGACTTTCAATGAAATTCTGCATCTCAGCACTGTTAATATATTTTTTTTTATTTTCCCTACTGGTGAAGTGCTTTTTATGTCAGGTGCTGTAACTGATACCTTTCATGTCTGATTGATGTGATTTACATACTTTTCTTCCTTAGTTCCTTATCTCTTCTTAAAATATGATTTCATTTTTCTTGTTCATTCAGATACCTTAGTGAAAAGGGGGGTTGGAAAATGAGATGAACAAAGATGCCACATCAAGAGACTGGAACTGTTGACACATTTGTAGTTTATAATTACACAAATAAAAGCATTTAAATTATTAGATGGTTGGCCTGACCATTAGCAGTGTTTAATTTTATATATCGGAAAAAGAGAGAGTGAGAGAAAGAGAGAGGAAAAAAGCTACATTTCTGTCTCTTCCAGCTGTCTTACCCTTTGGGTACACTTGCTGAAGAGTCTTCAGGAAAATAAACTGTTTTAAGATTACCAGTGTTTTATCTCATGAATTACATAGTTGAGTTTTGATGACAAGCTACCTAAATTCACTATTTGTATCTCAGTGCTAGTTTTGCAAACTTCTCCATAAGATTTCTATCAGTATTTCAATAACTTGATACATGTGTAGCTGAAATTTTTCAGGAAAGTGAAAGCGTAAGCCAGAATGCTACCTTTTAGTACTCAAAAAGTTTGTTACTCATGTGGCCCAATCCTGTGTACTTACCAAAAGACAATTGATGGTCAATGGAATTTACTTGCACATAAATATCCATAGGACTACACTTATCCATAATAATATCCATAATATCCATAAAAATATCCATAAGACTACTTCTTAATATCACTGTTGTGTAGTGGTTAAAGTGTTAGACTACAATCTGGGAGAACCATGTTCAAATCCTCTTCTGCCCTAGAAGCTCACTGGGTGACTTTGGGCCAGTCACACCCTTTCAACTTAATCTATGTCACTGGGTTGTGAGGATAAAATGGAGGAGAGAATTATGTAAGCCACCTTTGGTCTGCATTGGGGAGACATGGAGTATAAATGAAACAAACAAATATTTCTTTAATCTCTCCCATTACAATTAGAGGAACACAAAAAACATGACTTTGTAAAAGGGTGGGGGTCATGGGTGGACTGTGGTTTAATGGCAGAACATCTGCTTTGCATGTAGAAGATCCCATGTTCAATCCTTTGAGGGCATCAGGTTGTAAGGTATGTGAAATACCTCTGCCAGTGACCATGGAGTTGCTGCTAGTCAGAGCAGACAACACTGATCTTGATAAATGAATGGTCTGGCTCAGTACAGAGCAATTTTGTGTGATTGTGGGCGGCTATATTTTGCTCAGGCTTTTTAACTGAAAAAGAAACATGGCCATTCTAATGTCCATATTTTAAAAAAAATAACCTCAATATATTTTATTAGCAGCTGTATTCCACAGTCATGCATTGATCTTCCTATTACTGTTGCTTAGCAGTTACGAAGTTCTTTATGCTTAAACAACAGCTTTCTCCTTCTTTATTAGCCTATGCATGCTGTCTCATTCACAGACAAACCCATATCTAATTCATTGATGATGAATTGTGATGTCATGGACCCTAGATTGCGGCATCACTGAAAGAATCAAATTGATAAAGAATGAGGAGCACACTTTTCACAGAAATGTCTTTATAATGGTCAAGGATGGAAGAGGAAAACTAGGCTTATGGATATTCAGTGTTGGTAAAAATGCCTGCCTTCTATTTAAGAGGTTTGTACCTGAAGATAATAAACAGTAAACTCAGTGAGCCTTTATTTCTGAGTATACATGTTTAGGATTAAGTATTTTTACAGAAAGCACATATTCATATAACTTTTATTGCTGTTTTTGTGACTCTTTAAAAACACACTAACTGTCAAAGTGCTTTTTAAACTGGGAGGTAGAGATGTATATTAAATATCATATTGTTTATTTTAGCTGTGTGGGGAACTGTGTATGTCAAAGCAGGAAAACTATTGGGAAACACCAGAACTATGCATACACATTGCAAATTACATTAAATGGAATTTACTTCCACATAATGTCCTATGGATCAGAGTATTGATAATAGTAATTCTCACTTTAAAATGTATTGCAGTATTAGAGATGTGGCTAAGAGAGACCACATATTAGTATTTGATAATCAAGTTCTGCTCAGCAGGACTCTGTCCACCAAAATTAAAAACATAATTCTGATAAGACATGGTAAGATATTGACGTCAGCTGGTAGGCCATAATCTACAATTGGATCATGCATTGATGTAGGATCAATCATACCAGTGGTACCACCACCATTTTAAAAACTCTAGATCTTTAAAGAGGTCTATCAATAGCTATTGTGACAGCTAAATGAAACTAAAAGGACTGTGGCTCTAAGAATATCTGCTTAGCATTCAGAAAGTCCAGGGTTCACCACCCAGCATCTCTAGTTCAAAGGATCAAATAGTAGACCTTACCATGAAACCAATCAGAGTAGGCAATACTGATCTTATAGAATCATAGTCATAGGGTTGGAGGGACTACCAGAGTCATCTAGTCCAACCCCTTGCACAGTGCAGAAAATTCACAACTACTTCCCCCTCACACACATGCACAGTGAGCCCTACTCCATGCCCCGAAGATGGTATAAACCCATCAGGATCCCTAGCCAAACTGTTCTGGGGAAAATTGCTTCCTAACCCCAAAGTGGCCATTGGCACCCTGGGCATGTAAGAAGGGGCCACAAGAACTAAGTACGGATGTAACTCTTCCTGCCCTTACTCTCATGATCTGCCTAGGTTCATAGAATTAGAATTGCTGTCAGATGGCCAACTAGCATCTACTGAAAAACCTTCAAAGAAGGAGAGCCCACCACCTCCAGAGTAAGCCTGTTCCACTGAGGGACCACTGTAACTGTCAAGAAGTTCTTCCTAATGTTTAGCCAAAAACTCTTTTGATTTAATTTCCAATTTAGTATAATCTGTAAATTTAATAAGCATTTCCTCTATTCCTTCATCCAAACCATTGAACAGAATAGGTCCCAGGACCGATCCTTGAGGCACTCCACTTGCACTCTTCTCCAAGAGGATGAGGAACCATTAACAAACACTCTTTGGGTGCAATCTGTTAACCAGTTACAGAGCCACCTAAGAGTAATAGGATCCAAACTACATTTTACCAACTTGTTAACAAAGATATTATGTGGAACCTTATCAAAAGCCTTACTGACATTAAGATAAACTATGTCTACAGCATTCTCCTGATCCAGCAAGGTAGTAACTTTCTCAGAAAAAGAGATAAGGTTAGTGTGACATGATTTGTTCTTAAGAAACCCATGTTGGCTCTTTCACAACCATCCTTTCTAAATGCTCAAGGACTGACTGACTGATGCTTTGTTTTAAAACTTTTCCAGGTATAGATGTCAAGCTGACTGGTCAGTGGTTACCCTGCTCCTCCTTTCTCCCCTTCTTGAAGATGGGGGACAACATTTGCTCACCTCCAATCTTCAGGCACCTCACCTGTTTTCCAAGAATTCTCAAAAATAATGGAGAGAGGCTCAGAAATTACATCCACAAGTTCTGTTAGTATCCTTGGATGGAAGTTATCTGGTCCTGAGGACTTAGATCTATTTAAAGAAACTAGATATTTATGTATTTGATAGACTAATGATCTTGATAGACTAATGGTCCACATAATGGCAGCTTCATGTGTTCAGATCCAGAAGTTCTATGACCTTAAAGACAATATGCTGAGGAAAAATCTGTCATCTTCCAGAGGTATCTAACCAGCCAGGATTGCAAATAGAATACTGGGAAAGGTTAACTTTTGTCCTAATCCAGAGAGACAGACCTGCTGTTCTTAATGAGAGTGACAATGAGAGAGGAGGAGAGTAGAAGGGAAGTAGAAGAAGAAAAGTTGAAATTTATGGGGGGGTCTCAATTCTGAAAAGACGGAAGACCTACCACACAAGGGCTATAGTCATGTGCTCATATACGTAGGAATAAGTCCTACTGAATTCAGTTGACCCACCCTACTTCTAAACAAACATCAAAAGGGACACAGTTTTTTCTATTTCAAGCACTATTCTAACAAAACTAGTATCAGAATTTGGCTGAGTAAATAAAATAAACATGTAGGGAATAGATTGTATGATACTAAACTGCAGGTAGGGTGATGGTCTAATACCTTTGGCTTCAAAAATCATACACATGCCTCAAGGATGCTGAGAACATCAAAATAAACATGATCAACATTCCAACTTACTGTGATCATACTGTTTACTTACAAAAAACCTGAGCTCCTACTTAAATTGGCTAAATGTTTTGTCTGAACACCTTTACCCTGGAATAGTAATACTTCTTCAGGCTTTCCAGTATAAGTTGTTTCGTATGCAACAAGATCATTAGCATATGAAGGTAGGGAATCTTCATTATGATGCAGAAAGAGAGTTGTGTGGTTGCCTAGGAAAGAACAAGCCACTCCCCCAAAATAACCAACTTCTACGAGGCAGTGAAAATTTAATAAATTTTAATTTATTAAAATTTAATAAAATTTAATAAATTTAATAAACGCAGACCAAAAGTACAGTGAAGAAACAAGCCACATGGCTTCAAAACACTTCTTTTGTTAGTTAATCTATCTTAATAAGTATTTGGCATATACTGTGGGGGTGGGGAAAAACTACAATTCCAATGAGGCAGTGCAAAAATGAGTATGTGTATACTGAACCAGATCCAGACACTTCACCTGTTTTTGTCATTGATGATTGTTGAATCAGACAGCAATCTGCTGGAAATGTGGGGAGGGCAGAATACAAATCAAAAATAAATAAAATAATAAATAAAATAAATAAAGTAAGGTACATAGAGAGACCTTTCAAATGTAAGTCACTAACTGACTTATCTTTTGTGTACTGTTCAAACACAAACACAAATATGTCAAGTTTTTGGCTGCGCTGATCTCAACTGGTAAACAGACCATAAAATGAATCAGCACGCAATCAAGTATCCCATCCCAGATATATGTGCATGTGTCATACATATACATACCAGCACTGCCCTAAATATGTGACTGTGACATGGATTTCAACTAATGGATCTAGTTTGGTTCTATGCCTCTTTCTTTCTCCAAGCAAGATCACCATTAAGAGAACAAGAATTATAGAATTGAATATTTTCTAATACCACATGTTACTAATTTCATTGGAAATACTTCCTCTGCCTAGCACTTCCATGTGCACAAGTTCAATATTCAATATTCAGGATGCTGATGCATGTAGAAGTGCTAGTGGCAGAGAAACCGAACTCCGCAGTACAGGACAGCCCTCTGCAGACATAGAGAAGGGAAAGGGAAAGGATAACATCAGATCCAAATCAGTAAAATAGATGTTGCAAGATTTTCTTGAAATGTGTAGGCATTCTTCTACTACAAAATATGCGGTTCAAACCTGGGTTGTTGATTTTTAATTGACTTCCCAATATTACAGTTCAAACCCTTACTCCTCTAATTTACTTTGAGCTGTTTTATCACATTCTCTGCACTGGCTGAGCTTCAACTTCCCTTTTCACATGTTCATATATCAATCAGTCACCATTCCAGAAAGCACAAGCTGCATTGGATCACATCAGATTGGTGCTAAAGGAAATTAAAAAAAAATGACTGGGTATTTATACCTGTTTGAACTGGAACACTTCAGAAGAAATATTGTGTCTGACAGTTACTGCTAAAAGCAAAGTACTGCAAAAAGCAACAGTATTGCCAAGACCTTTTAAAGGGTTTTCTTGTCCATCCCCAGTGTCTACCTGTAACTCATTAGATTTATTACAAAATGCATAAACATTATACTAAAGAACAGACCCCAGCATTTCAAACAGCAAAAGTATCCAGCTTCAAATTCAACAGTTCCTCCTAAATGAAAAAATTTAAAAGAACACCTGGGTGTTATAATTCATTACTTTTCATCAGTAGATAGGAAAACATCTGTCAATTGTGCAGTTTTGCTCACTTCTCAATGGCTGGAGGTGGTGAAGTAGGAAACGAGTTTTGCAGCTTCTCTTTGTAACCTCCTAGGGCATTCTCAGCAGCCTGAATGGCTTGTGGTCTAGGAAATGGTTTGGAACAACATGAGCCGATGTGTTTGCAAAAGCGTTCAGAAATGTATGGCTTATATAATTTCATATTGCTTCAGCCGATAAACAGTCTGGTTTAGCAAGATTGTAGAAATAACAAACACTTCTCCAAATTCAAGTGGAGGGGGTTAAAGTGCCATAGCAATTGTGATAAGAAATAATGAACTGTATAAAGGGGGGAGGAGTGGACCTTGAAAAAGGAAAATCCTTGTATGCCCTGCTAATTCTCAGAAGGGAAACACGCTGCCATATAAGCCTTTAACAACCACTCATAGGGTCTGGTTACATGTGTACATGAGTTTAATGAGTGACCAAACTCACTTTCAAAATGGTGTGGGGGAATGAAAACAGTTTTCATGCATGTGTGTGGAGGCAGGAAAAACTTTGTCTTTTGCAGACAGGAAAGAGCCATGTGGGATGGGTTCTTTTTCTTTCTCTCTTTTCCTCTTGTTTTCCCAGAGATGCATGAAATGGACAGTAAGAGAAAAAGCACACACTCACACCCCATGGTGCTTTTCTATCTGCAAAAGCACACTGGGTAGAAAGCAGGGACAGAGGAAGGCTCTCTTGCACAGAAATCACTTCCCTTCCCCCACACCATTTTGAAGGAGAGTGTGGTCACACGTTAAACTTGAGTTGCTGTTTTCCACCAATCAAACACAAATTTAGCACATTTGTAACCAGACCCTTATTAGAAGACAACAGGAGAAGTATGTTTTTCACTGCAGTTGCCTGCAAACAGCAGTTGCGCCCATGGCTGATTAGAATGAGGTGTACTTCCAAACCAGGGGTACTACTGTTACTCTTTCTTATTGTGCTACTCATGATCAGGCTCAGTCTAGTTCAGCCTGATTTTTGGACCAGCAGCACTAAAGCTCTTTGGAGCTCTCTCAACCCCACCCAGCTCACAGGGTGATTGTTATGAGGATGATAATATGTTTTGTAAACCGCTCTGAGTAGGCATTAAGTTGTCCTGAAGGGTGGTATATAAACTGAATGTTGTTGTTAAAGTGATGCATCTTAACAAACACCATTTCACTTCTGGGTATCGGGCACAGGGCTGGAAGCACCGTACAGAGTGCTGTACCAATATTTGGGAAACAGAATTTTGGCTGGGTGTTATAGACTGAATGATTACTGGTGATAGTTTTTAGGGGAGCCGAAAGAGGTATGAAAACAATCAGCATGATGCATGCTCTTGTTTCTTTTGTTCTACTATTGTCTCTGGTCAAGCAGGTTTTTCCGGCTTTTGAAGCAAATCAGAAAAACTGTGGCCAGACACAGTCACAGAATATGTGCACACAATGTGCGTAAGTATCCATATTGTACCACTTTAATCTCTCCCAAAGAAAAAAGCCTATCGGTGCTCTTAATTAATTGCACTCTTCTAAGACCGGTGACTTCAAGTAAGCAGCGGGCGCGGAACTTACCTGCGCCAGTGTTTACGGGGTCTGCAGAGTAGGGAAAAAGGGCAGGACAGCGTCCCTGCCGGCCCAGCCCAGTCACGCGGCTCCGAGGCAGGCTGGGCAATGTAGTTTAAATTGTGCTCAGCCAGCCAATTGGAGCGGCGACTGGGGGACCAATCGGGAGGACGGTGGTTTCACCCGACCTGAGAGGGAAGTTTTCCCTCAGGTCCTCATTAAAAATATAAATTTCTGGGCCGGCCATTTGCAGCCCAGTCAGCCTCCAAACAGCGATCGGAGAGGTCACACCCTATCGCTGCTCCGGGGGCAGCCACGTGTCTGGGCCCAGCAGGCTGCTGCCTGCGCGCTTTTGGTGCACTCAGGGGGGGAGAGGGGAATCCCCTCAGGGACGGAAAAAGCAGCGTGGCGGGCCTGATTGTGCTGTAAGTGCGATCCTCGGGGGCCAACGATTAAGCTCCATGGCCGGTAAGATAGCGGCCTTGAAGGGGCTTTCCCTCAAGGAGTGGGGAAAAGCGGCACAGCGGGCCTTAGTGGGTGGCAAGAGCAATCCTTGCTCAGCTGACGGGCCAGCAGGCCCTCTGCCGCAGCCAGCATGATAGCGGCCTATCTTTTTCTCCCTGTGGGGGATAGGGAGTCTTGAGTGCTTATACAGACTAACATAAATAAATACCAAATAACTAAGGACAGGAGGCAGCGAGAAAGCTGTCAAGATGACTCCAAAATGGCAAAATGTGGGGCAGAAGGCTAAGAGCCACTCCCGGCGGCAGGGTGTGGCTAGTGCACAGACCCGCAGGGCTAGCGGAGATGCACAGGGGAAGCCCCAAGGGGCTGCAAGGGGTTCCTGGCCCCACGGGCCTAAAGGAAGGCGGGAGGCAGGGCACACAATGGCTCAAGGGGAAGCTTGTGGAGCCATGGAGGGCCCTAGTACTGTAGGCCATAGAGGCAGGCCGGCCACCAGGCTGGCATCTGGGGCAATAAGATGCACCATTACTCCAGGCATACAGCCAGCCCACAAGTGTTTGAGGGGGACAAGGGACTCTCCCACTTCAGTCCACCTGGGTCATAGGGAATCATCATCCAGTTCGCCTAGGCAGAGCACAAGGCCTGGTTAAGGCCCTTCATTGCAGGGCCTGTCCAAGGCATTACAACGGCTCTCTGAAAGGGTGGACAAAATGGGAGCTCCTGAGATGGGGTCAGACGAAGGTTCTTCGTCCCCTGAGAGTGTAGGGTCATCGGTTGGGGGTGCAGCCAGGCAGACAGGGCGGAAAGGTGCCAGCAAGAATCGGCGGTGGCCTCTATCTCTATCCAGTGGTACCTCTTCCAGCCCGGAGGCTAGGAGGCGTCCGGTAGCAAAGAAAAAGCACAGGAGGCATTGTGCATGACAGGTATCGAGGCGCAGGGACGAATCTGAGTCCAGCTCATCGAGTGAGTCTTCCTCGGGGGAGGAAGGGAGGGGTTCGGATGGGGATTACTGGGGGGCCACTGCCCAAGTGCCTCCTATACTGGGCTGGGTCACCAGGAGGCGTTCCAGGAGGAGCACAGGAGCATCAGGGCCAGGGGTGGTCTGGGGACAGGATGCCATGGAGGACACTAACCCGCCCTGCGGTGAGTTATGGGGATGATGAAGACACCCCGGGGGCACATTTGTCACGAAAGATGAAGAGGCGAATATTAGATGGGTATTATGTGAATGTCTTTGCACTACTCCGTCCCGAGGCTGAGGATTGGCCTCTCTCGTCCTGCATCATGCAGGCGAAAAGAAAAAGACAGGAAAGTTGAGGCAGAGAGGACTTTCACCAATTGGATGGAAGGTTATACAGTTTTCATGTGGGTGGTTCAGCTGGCATACCCAGACAGGGGCTGGCACATTTCCAACCATTTAGCTAATGTCCTCAGGGCTCGAACTTTGGCCGGGGAGGCAGCGGCCATTGAATATGATGAGGCCTTTAGGAAGCGGGCATCACATAGCGCTAGGAGATGATGGGATCTCATAAGTCAGAAATTATGGCTGTGGCTGGTCGGCCCACATATGCGGGGGAAGAGCGACCCCACCCGGCAAGGGAGGTGGGGCTCCAGGAAGGACAGGAAAATGGTGTGTTGGGAGTATAACCAGGGCAGATGCCAGAGGACTCGCTGTAAGTTTGATCACTTTTGCGAGTCCTGCTCTGGGCCGCACCCTCGCTTATCTTGCCCTCGTCATGGGGCCTCTCAGCAGCCCTTTCGTGGGGGCCAGGCCGCCAATGCAGGCATTCACAAGGACGGGGGCACTGCCAGCTCAAGTTAGCCTGCACCTGGAGGAAAACAATGAGACACCTTTGAGCATGGCCCTAGCCCCTTCTCCCATTCGAATGGAGGTTCTTCAGCGCCTTCTGGTCAATTATCCCAATAGGTCTGCAGCGGAATACTTGTGGAAGGGGTTCACTTCAGGTTTTAGAATACCTTTCACAGGCCCTAGAGTCCGACAACATCTGGCAATCTCAAGTCTGCTAGGGACATGCCTGATGTGGTAGCCAGGAAGTTAGATGTTCAGGTGGCCTTCAGGCTGCTGCCAGTGCACCCTGAGAATTTTTGCCTGCTAGGCTTTAAGTTTGGGGGTGCGTGGTACATCGACAAGGCCATGCCAATGGGTTGTTCAGTGGCTTGTGCGGCATTTGAGGCATTCAGCACATTTTTGGAATGGGCTGCTAAGGACCAATTGAAATGCCCTCGGGTCATGCACTACCTGGACGATTTCCTCCTCGTTGGGCCCCCCAGGGGGGCCACTTGTGCACAGAGGCTGGTGGGTTTTCAGGCCTTAGTGAATGAACTGGGGGTTCCCCTAGCGGGGGGAAAAACGGAGGGACAAGTGGCTCAACTCACCTATTTAGAGATTGAACTGGACTCCATTGCAGGGTGTTCCAGGCTTCCCCAGAATGAGCTCCTAGCTTTGCAAGAATTAATTCAGGCCATGCTCAGGCGACAGAAGGTCACTCTAAAGGAGATGCAGTCCTTACTGGGGCATCTAAATTTCGCTTGCAGGGTTGTTTCCCCCAGTCGCCCTTTTTGTGCACGAGTGGCGCGCGCCATGTCTGGGGTCGCTTCACCGCATCATCACATATGAGTGGGCAAAGGAATAAAGGAGGACCTCTGTGTTTGGCTGGCATTTCTGTCACACTATAACAGGGTGTCATTCTGGCAGGACAGATGGGTGGTAGGCTCTGAGTTGCAAGTGCATTCTGACGCGGCGGGTATAGCCAGCTTTGGAGTTTACCTACGGGGCCGGTGGTGCGCCCAACCATGGCCCAGCAGCTGGAGCAGGTCAGGTTTAGTGAGGGATCTCACTTTTCTGGAGCTATTCCCGATAATGGTGGCAGTTATCATATGGTCGGAACAATTCAGGAATAGGAGGGTGGTATTTTGGTGCGACAACATGGCGGTGGTCAAGGTCTTGAACAGGCAGTCATCACGCTCTGAGCGGGTAATGCGTTTGGTTCGACGGTTTGTTTTGCAGTGTCTGGTCAATAACATTTCTTTCTCTGTGAAGCATGTAGCAGGCACAGATGATAGCATCGCCGACGCATTATCTCGCTTCCAGGCAGAGCGGTTCTTGGCCTTGGCACTGGAAGCACGCCGGGATCCAGACCCCTTCCTGGAGGACCTCTGGAACCTTGGGAATGCTCCATAGTTCAGGGAGTATTATCCTCAGTTGCCCCTTCTTCCTTACAGGCATACCGCAGGGCTCTGACCAATTTCCTGTCTGTTTCCCAGCACTGGGGTGGTTCTGGTCGCCTGCCTGCCTCCGGGGGGCTGGTTCTTCGTTATTTAGCCCATCTCCAAGAGATGGGATTGGCTCCCCGAACCATGAAGAGCCATTTAGCGGCCATCTCCTTTTTCAGTAAAGCACGGGGTTTTCCTGACCCCTGCGTCTTGTTTGCCGCTAAGAGGGCTATTGAGGGATGGAGGCTCTTGTCCCCACCATCACCAGATTGGAGACGCCCAATAACTTACCAGGTGTTGGTTTTACTTCTTAGACAACTGGGTACAGTATACCATTCGGCTTTTGAAGCACGGCTGTTTGAAGCGGCATTTACCTTGGCCTTTTTGGGGGCCTTCCGAGTGGGAGAGTTAGTGGCCAATTCGAGAAGAGAGGCTGTTGGCAGCGCCTTGGGGATTAAAGATGTTACCCTATCCAGATCCAGCCTAGTCATTCACCTCCGAAGGTCAAAAACGGACCAGCGAGGGTGGGGGGTGGAGATTCCTTTGGATGCATCAGGTTCCGGCCCATGCCCGCTCCGAGCCTTGTCTAGCTACTTGTTGGTGCGACCGGCTGGTGATGGCTTCCTATTTGTTCATCAAGACGGTACTCCCCTGTCACGATACCAATTTTTCAGAATACTTAGGGCCGCACTAGCAAAGGGGGGGTTTCCGGTGCAGGAATTCGGTGCCCATTCTTTTAGAATTGGGGCTGCCACAGTGGCATCACAGTTGGGCCTTCCACCAGGCTGTGTAAAGACGATTGGCCGTTGGAAATCAGGTAGTTTCAGATCATACGTGTGTCCGGAGCGGGTCATTAATCCCTTTTCTTTATAGTTTTTGCAGATCAGAGAACGCAGGTATGGATCATGGGCCACAGCATTGTGCATTGGGTGGCAAGTTACGCAAAGGAGTCTGGCTGGGGATGTGACCCGGGTCTCGGGGCATATGTTGCTGTTTCGTGGTTTGGTTCCTGGGGAATGACCTGGAAGGAGTTGCTGCCACTTTTCTTGTGGCTAGTTCGGCGCATGGGACCAGCGGATGCGGTTGTTTTGCAGCTCGGGGAAAACGACCTTCCGAAAAGGATGAAATTGGACGTGCAGCAGGACATTGTGAGAGACTTGGGGGTGTTGCATGAGAGTTATCCCTCAATGTCTGTGTCTTGGTCCACTCTGCTGCAACAGAGAATATGGCGAGGGGCGCGGGCCAATGACAGGGTGGATTTAGCTAGGCGACGGTTATCCAAGATGGTGGGACATTACCTTTTGGCTGTGGGAGGAGTGGTGATTGATCACCCGGATATCTCTTTTCGGATGGAGGCATTTTATCAACCAGATAGAGTGCAACTGTCCAGCTGGGGTCAGGATATATGGTTACAAGACATCTGGGACGCTCTGCTTTGTTGGTGGCGGCATTAGGAGCTGTGGCAGGGAGCCATTTCATGCCTCCAGTGGTGGTTTGGGCGTTGGGCACCGATCCCGTCGGGGAAAACAGGGCCAGCTGGCACTGCTTCCCCATAGATGGGGATCCCCATAAGGGATCTTGGACCAGGCTTGGCAGTGGTAAGCCCAGCTCGGGAGGCTGACAGAACAGGCCTGTGTCCAGGTGATGGGGGAGCCACACAGAGGCAACCGCCCAGTGTGACTCCCTTAACCATCATTCCGTGGTTTCCCCCTGCAGCAGACGAACTGGAGGGGTGAGGGGTCATCGGCGGGCAGATGGGTCAGCCAATGCAGGGATCCGTGCCCTTACGCTGCCATAGCTCTCTAATTCTGTAACCAATAAAGCTGTGGCCATTTTTTCTCCAAAACAAGAGTCAGCGTGGTTTTTTCCTACCCTGGGTGTCCCTGCCCTTTAGGCTGGCCCCGCAAGTAAAACACTGCTGAGGATTGTACTGCCCAAATGTACAGTCTAGTGCTGCAGGCTCAATCCTACTTTATAGTGGTTGTTGGAATTTAGAGACATCCTTATATGCAGGGCTTTTTTTGAGGGGGAATGCTCCAGAACAGTGTTCCAGCAGCTTTAGAATCTGTCCACAGGATTCCTTCCTTCTTCGGCCCTGTGGGCTCTGCAGAGGAATCTAAGCTGCTTTGAGTTCATTCTGTTTCCTGAGAGAGAGAGAGAGAGAGAGAGAGAGAGAGAGAGAGAGAGAGAGAGAGAGAGAAGATGCTGCTCAGGCCTGGCGCAGGCTCTGCAGAGGAGGTTAAGCAGCTTTGAGTTCATTCTGCTCTCTTTTCATTCCTCTGTGAGAGTGAGAGAGAGAGCTGGGGCTCAGCGCGGGCTCTGCAGAGGAGGTTAGCTGCTTTGAATTCATTCTGCTTTTTTAAAATTCCTCTCTGAGTGAGAGAGAGAGAGAGAGAGAGAGAGAGAGAGAGAGAGAGCAAGCTGGGGCCTGGCGCGAGCTCTGCAGAGGAGGGCTAAGCAGCTTTGAGTTCATTCGGTTTTCATTCCAGGGTTTCTGTGTATGTGTGTGCTGCTTTGAATTCATTTTGTTTTATTTTCATTGGGTGAGTGGGTGGCTGGGGCTATGTGTGTAAGTGTGCTGCTTCGAGTTCATTCTGCTTTCTTTTGGGGGGAGTGGGGCTGTGTGTGTTTGTGTGTGTGTGTTGCTTTGAGTTCATTCAGCTTTCATTTCATTCAGGGGTTTCTGTGTATGTGCGTGCTGCTTTGAGTTCATTCAGTTTTTTCATTTGGGGTGGGTGGGGCTGTGTGTGTATAGGTGCTGCTATGAGTTCATTCTGCTTTTCATGAGGGGTGGGAGCTGTGTGTATGTGTGCTGCTTTGAGTTCATTCTGCTTTATTTTCATGGGGGTGGGTGGGGCGGTGTGTGTGTGCTTTCATTCTTTTGTTGACTGAAGTGGAAATTGTTATGGTTCCTACAGCTTTTGAATGCAGATTGGTTCTGTGTTAGTTAAGTATATCAGTTATGGTTATTTGTATTAGTTAAAATATCAGTTATGGTTATTCCAGTTTTATGCTAGGAATGGATAGCTGTGTCCAAGTCACAGGAGGCTTTCATCAATATATTCTTCAGCGTATAGGTGTTCTTTTTTTTTTTTAATAAATTTTTTATTTTTCATAGCTACAAAACACTACACAAAACTATCACAAGGAAAGGGGAGAGGGAAGGGACAAAGGGGGGGTGGAAAAAGAAAAGGGGGGGAATGAACTACAAACACTAAACACTACACTTCAATGTTTCCCTTCATACTGTCAATACAAAAATAGCTCCATAAAATAATGATGGAGTGGTTAATCATACAGAGAATAAACATTTCAAATTCTGGTTAAACTTTCCTCCCCCTTCTAGGTCCCGGACGCAATTCTCTCTGTGCAACTGCTGTTGCGATGCTCTCCTCCTCCCCCCCCCTCCGGCTCCTCCTTTTCTTCGTTCTTGGTGCAGCAGAGTTCTGGGTTTTTATTCTCAAAATCCTTTAGTTGATCTTCTGATAATATCTTATAGGCCTGATCTTTATATCTGAACCATATTCCTTCCGGGAATAACCATTTGTACTTTATTCCATGGTCCCTCAGAAGTGCTACAAACTTTTTATATTTAAAACGCCGTTTCCGGACTAGAAATGGAACGTCCTTCAAAATCTTGACTTTCAAACCCATAAAGTCCAAATCCGCATTGTATGAGTTATATAGGATGGTGTCCCGAATCTTTTTAGATGAAAAGTCAATAATGATCTCACGAGGCAACTGTCGCTTTGTTGCATATTTTGAAGAAGCCCGACGGACCTCCAAAATGGCGCTTTTAACCTCTTCTTTAGTCGTCCTCGCGGGTGTCGCCAGTAATTCCGAGACCAAATCCCACAGATCCTCATTTTCCTCCTCTTTCACGTTTTGGAGACGCAAAATTGTCTGCGTTCGTTCCACCTGTAGCCCGATCAGCTGGTTCTCCACCAACTTCAGGTCCTTTTTTGTAGCCTTCACAAGTGACGCACTTTCCAGAGCAGACTTTTCTGCCCCCCCCCCGCTGCTGCCTTAATGGTTTTCACCTCGCTTTCAATTAAGCCCACCCTTTGATCAGTTTCGTTCAGCTTGTCAACAAAGGGTTTTATAGCTTCCACCACCGCCCTGCGTACCAACTCTTCGAGCGACTCCCCCTTCTGCAAGGTAGCCGAGATTGACTTACCGAGAGCGGGACTTTGCCTCTTTGCTGCCATTTGGGGGGGGGGCGCCAACAAAATTCTGGAACTCAACGAAGGGGAAGAGCGAGTCTTCTTCAGATCAACCTCTCCTTCACAAACGCTTGTAGAACAGAAGGGATTCGCTTGTTTACAGGCTTCCGCCTGTTTCTTTTACTTGCCGTTTCTCGTTGCCCGGCGGCACTCGAGGCGCCGCGCACATCTGCCGGCCTCCATAGGGACAAACGGGCAATTCCCCCCCCGCATTGATTTCGGGGAATTCTTCCCGCCGCGTCCCGGACCCTGGCTCCCTCCCTGGGAGTCCTGGGGGCTAATCCTTGCGGGTCAGCCGCCCGGTCAGGGTGCCCGGTCGTTTCCTCCCAGACCAGCCAAGAGGAGCGTCCGGCATGGCTGAGAAAACGAAACCGAATCCAGCGTATAGGTGTTCTTATGTCTTAATAGCTGTAACTCAAATGGCTTTCCCCACCATCAGCTGATTAACATAACTGAAATTGCAGTGGACATATGGGTGTTAAGGAAGTTTTTATGAATATTGTTTGTCTAGGATATTGGAATATATATGAGCATTTTACAACATCACAACAGCTTAGCCATTGGTAAAGTAGAGTTGACAGACAACAAAAAAGCCATTTTAAACTAAGTATAGATCTAATGCAGCTAAAGTTGAGTATCTAATTTTGAATTGCTCCAGTAAAGCAAAACCCTCCCAGAAAATTTGAAAATTTAATAGTCATTAGATTAAGAATTTCAGACTCTGTGGAATTTTGAGAAAGAATTTTGGAATTTTTTTTCTATGCTGGCAGAGGGAATCTGATAGAATTTAGATTTGTGAGATGAGTTTGGGATTTTTAGAGATCCCCTCCTTCTTGCATATTTTAAAATATGATTGCAAAAAAATGAAATGTTTGGGAAAGGGAAGATTTCACTTTTTATAGAGGATACAGAAAGGGGGGGAAAACCCTTTCTCATAATAGTGTAATTTCCCAAGCTTACTAACATTTATCTCATCGTAATGCATTGTGCTGGGTTCCAGGAAGTGGTGTCACTTCTGGGAAGTGGTGTCTCTTCTGGAAGTGATATCACTTCCGGATGTAATAATAGAGAGTTCCACCACCTCTTTTCCCAGAAAAAAAGCCCTGCTTATAAGGAACATGGAGGATAAGTTTACAGAGGATACATGCCAGTAAGGTGGGAGGAGTTTCAGGCAGTAATAGAGAGAGCATTCAGGGAAGCAAGGAACATGCTGTATTTGTTTAGCAATATACTATTATGTATATTTTTGCTTTGGTGTGTTCCTCATATGACTGAACCTCTAACATATCACATGCTTTAGGTTCTTTACTTTTTTTGCACACTGCATCTCCAAGTGCTGGAAAAGCTTACAGAACCAGTCTGAAAAGAGATCATGGTGGGTTTGAAAAAAATAATGATGTATATATGGTGTATTTATATGGTGCTAATATATGTTTTATATGAATGTTAAGTATTATTTATATTTTAATGGCTACTGCTGATGAATTGTGTAGTGTGTTTTAAAGTGTTGTGATCCACCCTGAGCCCACTTGGTTGGGGAGGGCGGACTATAAATTTAAGAAAATAAATAAATAAATATCACAGATAAGGATAATGCTAAAATGTATTTCCATGCCTATTGCAAAATTACAGCCCATGTTCAGGCCAGGAATTCTGAGAGTGTAGTTGAAAATGATAACAGTACACAGGAGGAGACAGAACCCAAGCTATAAATGCCCGAAAAAGAACTATGACATCAGATCCCTCAGACTAATAACTAATAGCACACATGACTTTCTAAAAGGACTGGATAGGTTCTCTAAGGATAGATCCCTGGGTGGCTACAGACCATGATAAGAGCGAACAGGTTATTTATTTATTTATTTATTTATTTATTTATTTATTTATTTATTTATTTATTTATTTATTTATTTATTTATTTATTTATTTATTTATTTATTTATTTATTTATTTATTTATTTATTTGGGGAATCCATATGCCTTCTCTCCAGAGTCCTGCTTGAGGTAGCTTACAAATTAAAAGAATACCATCAAACCATAAAACATCATTTTGTCTATATAAAAACAAGCCATTAAGAACAAGCCACTGATCACCCTAAAAAAAAATCTATAAAGCAGACCTTGATTCTGAAGCAGACCATAAAACAGCTAAAAAGATAAACCATGTTAGTGAAAAGTCTGGATAAAAAGAAATGTTTTGGTCTGGTACTTAACAGTCTCTATATTAGGAGCCAAGTGAGTCTCAGTACAAAATAGCAGGGAAATAGCAGGGGGTAGGGATGGGAGAGGAGCAACCCACTTAACAGGTGCTAAAGAAACAGTTGATTATGCATTTCAGATGTGGAACTTTTCAAAGAGCAACACTTTTTATACAGTTCTTTCACAAGCCTCTTGTGCTGTCTGAATAGCTTGTGAGGGTTCCTCCTCTCTTTCCACCTTTTTTAAAAAACGAGACTTGATAACCAATCAAGACATTTCCATATTCAGAAGCAGGAACCTTCTAAACAGAAGATGCTGAGGGTGAATTGCTTGAGACATCTGCCAGTATTATGTCCCACTCTTGAGATTCTGATAGTAATCAGCTAGTGTTGGAGTCAAAATGATGGCCTTGGGGACCTAAAATCTGATGGATCCAGCAAGGGGGTTATGATGATGTCAAAAAGGCATCACTCCTTTGCCCTTCCCTCTCCGTAAACCCATCACGTGTTATTTAATTTCATATTATGAGGTAAACAACATGACATATTAAGGTATCTGTTGCATCCCCTCTTTCACCTCTTGCCTTTTTGTTCCCTTCTGTATTTTGCAGTCAAGTTGGTGATAGCTCTGACATTTAGTGGAAAAGGATCAAGCTCCATCTTTTCAGAGTCAGCCCTGCCCTCTCTGTGTGAGTCGCATGCTGCTCTTTCCATGTGCCCTCTCTACAGCCCATGTCGCACAAGGAGCAAGAGAATGTGCTCTCATGCCCTCATCTTCCAAAACTCTGAAAAAAGGGTTTTTTTCCTTCTGGCATTTAACTAATGGTGAAAGTGCAAAAGGAAGGGAAGAACAGGAAATTCAAAAATAAAGAGACCGAGGAAAGCCATAGGAAGCATAACAGTGATATGGATACCTTATATTATACTGCCACCTAGTGCTATTAGAATGCAAGCTAGAGAGCCAACTTAGAATTGACAATTAGTAGTTAATTAAAATTTATTCATGGACAATTAGGGGACGGGGTGCAAAATGTAAGGGGCAAACTGGCAGAGATATTTCCCCTTGTGCATTGCTCTTGCCTTCAACTTGTGAGACTGCACTAAAGCTTAAGAAAGTTATCCTGTCTTGCAGGGTGCAAGGAGTACCTACTTTTGAACATAAATATTTTCACTTTGTTTTACCTTCTTATAATCTAAAGAAGCCATCTTTTTTAAAGATAAGAAGCAAATGTTATATTTCAAAGAGATATGGTAAAACTTTGAACTCCAAGATGCAGAGGAGTTAGCCGTGTTAGTCTGTAGTAGCAAAATCAAAAAGAGTCCAGTAGCACCTTTAAGACTAACCAATTTTATTGTAGCATAAGCTTTCGAGAATCAAGTTCTCTTCGTCAGATGCCTGATACAGATACTGGCCAAATACAGAAGAGCAGGAGAGAGAAGAGAGGCGGCAATTGGGGGGGAGGGGGAGGGAGCAATCAAAACATTCCTTTGCTAGTATATGTAAACATCTCCTTTTGGTGTGTGTATCAGTTGGCTTCAAAGGAGTTTGCCCTGTTAGTTTGTAGAAGCCAAACAGCTAGACCATCCAATTCCAATGTAGTATGGGCCTTCGACAACCACAGCTCTCCCTGCCAGATGCATCTGACAAAGAGATCTGTGGTTCCCGAAAGCCCACACCAGGTGCCACTGAGCTCCCCCAGACCCCACCTCTGTAAAGGAAATCTGTTACCTGTGGTAATGTGATAACCATTCATAGTCCCTATTCAGTCCCAGCTTGACAGAGTCAAATTTGCATATGAATTCCAGTTCAGCAGCCTCCCGTTGGATTTTGTTTTTGAAAGGTTTCTGTTGAACTACAGTGACCTTTAAGTCTTTGATGGAATGTCCTGGTAGATTGAAGTGTTCTCCCACTGGTTTCTGGACGTTTCCATTTCTAATGTCAGATTTGTGTCCATTTATTCTTTTGCGTAGAGGTTGGCTGGTTTGTCCAATGTACAGAGCAGAAGGACATTGTTGGCACATGAGGGCATATATCAGATTGGAGGATGAGCAGCTGTAAGAGCCAGAGACAGTGTAGTTGATGCCATTGGGTCCTGTAATTGTATTCCCTGGGTAGATATAGGGGCAGAGCTGGCATCTGGGTCTGTTGCAGGGCCTGGTACCTGTGCTGGTGATTCTGCTGGCCGATTCATGATTGTGAGAAGTCGTTTAAGATTGGGGGGCTGTCTGTAGGCAAGGAAAGGTCTTCCACCCAGGGCTTCTGAGAGAGAGGTATCATTTTCCAGGATGGGTTGTAGCTCACTGATGATACGTTGGATGGGTTTGAGCTGGGAGCTATAGGTGACAACCAGTGGTGTTCTGTTGTTAGTTCCTTTAGGTTTGTCCTGGAGTAGGCTGTTTCTGGGTACTAGACTGGCCCTGTTGATTTGTTTCTTCACTTCATTTGGTGGGTACTGTAGTCCCAAAAATGCTTGTTGTAAATCTCTTAAGTGTGAGTCTCGGTCGAGAGCACTGGAGCAGATACGGTTGTAACGTAAGGCTTGGCTGTAGACAATAGACCGAGTGGTATGTTTAGGGTGGTAGCTGGAGGCATGTAGATATGAGTATCGGTCTGTTGGTTTCCGGTATAAGGTGGTATTTATTCGTCCATTATGTAGTTGTACAGTGGTGTCCAGGAAGTGTACCTGTTGTGTAGAGTGGTCCAGGCTTAGGTTGATAGTAGGGTGAAAGTTATTGAAGTCTTGATGAAATCTCTCAAGAGCTTCCTTCCCATGGGTCCAAATGATGAAGATGTCATCCAGGAATCTTAAGTATAGTAGTGGTTCCAGTGGATGGGAGCTGAGGAAGCGTTGTTCCAAGTCCGCCATGAATATGTTAGCATATTGTGGTGCCATGCGTGTGCCCATGGCTGTGCCATTAATCTGTAGATATAAGTTGTCACCAAATTCGAAGTAATTGTGAGTGAGTACGAAGTGACAAAGTTCAGTGGCGAGGTGTGCTGTGGTTTTGTCCAGGATAATATTCCGTATGGCTTGTAGTCCATCCGCATGTGGGATATTGGTGTATAAAGCCTCCACATCCATGGTTGCTAGGATGGTGTCATCAGGTAGGTTGTCAATGGACTGTATTTTCCTGAGGAAGTCAGTGGTGTCCCGTAAATAGCTGGGTGTGCTGGTGGCATAGGGCCTGAGGATAGAGTCCATGTATCCTGAGACTCCTACTGTGATAGTGTCTCTTCCTGAGACAATGGGGCGTCCTGGGTTACCCGGTTTATGGATTTTGGGTAGTAGGTAGAATTTTCCTGGCCGTGGTTCCTGGGGTGTGTCCGTATGGATGCATTCTTGTATGTCCACGGGAAGAGTCTTCAATATTTTATTGAGTTCTCTTTTATATTGCTCCGTAGGATCACCAGGTAGTATTTTATAGAATGTTGTGTTGGAGAGTTGTCTTTCTGCTTCCTGTATATAATTCTCTTTGTCCATGATGACCACTGCTCCGCCTTTGTCGGCTTCCTTGATTACGATGCCAGAATTGTTTTGGAGGCTGTTTATGGCATCTCTTTCTGCATGGCTGAGGTTCTGCTTTAGGTGTTGTTGTTTGTCAATTATTTCAGCCTGGGTGCGACGACGGAAGCATTCAATGTAAAAGTCCAATGAAGAGTTCCGGCCCTCAGGGGGTGTCCATGTGGAATTCTTTTTTCTGGAGTTTTGTAATGATGATTGTGTATTGCTGGGTTGGGAGGGTGATGGCTGCTGTGATGGTGTCTGTTCAGTGCTTTGTTCCTCATTTTGTCCAGCAGAGTAGTTGAAGAATTCTTTCAGTCTTAGGCGTCTGAAATAGGCCTCCAGGTCTCCACAAAGTTGTATGGTTTGTGTGGGTCTGGCTGGGCAAAAAGATAGTCCACGTGAGAGGACAGATTCCTCTGCCGGGGTCAGTTTATGACTGGAGAGATTGATGATGTTGCTGGGTGGATCCAAAGTGTTCTTGTTCTCTGTTGCATGCAGGATTTTTGAGAATTTCTTCTCCTTTTTTTTCTGTAGTTCAGTAAATAGTGTACAATAAATAGTTCCTCTGGTTTTGGTAAACATCTGCCAGTTCCTGGTCTGTGCAGAGGGGTTGTTTTTAATGGAAGAGTCTAGTTCAGAGATCTCTTGTTTGATCCATTGTTGCTTGCTGTACATCAGTCCAATGAGGTGAATTAAGAGTTTTCTGGATAAGGTGTTACATAGTTTCTCACTGTAGTCTGTGTGGTAAGTGGATTTCAATGGGTTCTTCACACACAGTCCTTTGGGTAGAATGTCCAGTTTTTTGCATTTAGAAAGGAACATGATGTCTGTTTGTATTTGTGCCAGTTTCTTCATGAGGTTGATGGATTTCCTCTCCATTCGGCTGAATGCGGTGCTTTCCATGGTCATAGATGCAGAGGAGTTAGCCGTGTTAGTCTGTAGTAGCAAAATCAAAAAGAGTCCAGTAGCACCTTTAAGACTAACCAATTTTATTGTAGCATAAGCTTTTGAGAATCAAGTTCTCTTCGACAGATGCCTGATACAGATACTGGCCAAATACAGAAGAGCAGGAGAGAGAAGAGAGGCGGCAATATTTGGCCAGTATCTGTACTTCAAATAAGATATGGATAGTTGCTCCTGCTGCATGCAAGTCACCCTCTTTGGATCAGAGTGTGTTCTTGCAAACAACGCAAGAAAACACTCTGTGGTTTGGGTATATTTGATGCTTTCTTTGTGATAATATCCTGATTAGTTTCCTCTACGACTTGCTTACCTACCTCTATTTCTAAAATTTCTGTAGCAGCAGGCAACAAAATGCTAAGACCCATGAAAAGCAATCTTTCCACAGGTTTCTTTTTCCTAACAGGAAACTAAACATCATTGTTAATTTGATTTAGAAGGCTGTTATGTTCTTCAGAAAATATGAGGTTAAAAATATTTAAGGTGGTATCTTTGATTGGATTTTCTTGTATTAGATACTTAAGGCAGTATCTTTGACTGGATCATTTCAAGGTTTAAAGCTACTCCAATTTATTCAACATAATAAAAAGTCAGTTAAGATTCACCTATGTTAGCTGCAAAGCTATTTACTAATCCTCGTATCTTAGTTCAGTAAGACAGTGACTTGATACTAAACAAATGGAGCTTTGAATATGAATCAACCAGAACCAGAAGAGAGGGCACACTATTGCCTATTGGTTTTTTTATGACATAGGATTTACAACAAAATTTATAATCTGCATTCACATTACCTTTTGAGGAGGTAATTAATTTTCATTCCTGTGCACGGCTTTTAAAACCTGTGGTACAGGTTACCTTTCAAGATAAGTATTAGGATGTCAGAGAGGAAGTGGTAATGTTGGCAGAAATACTTACCCACAAATTGTAAGAGGTGAAATATTACTCCCCACCTCCATGCCACAAGTGTAAAACCACAAAGGCAAAACTACAGTGGAGCTTTTCATCAGAACCAAACAGAGCATTCTGCTGGCTTGCAATTCCAATGAACCTCCTCTATTTTGTATAAGGCAATCCACCCATTGATTATTAGCCCCTGTGCTCAATCCTATTCTTGTTTCCATTGGAGCAGCAGAGACTACCATCGTAAGCAAAGCTCAATGTTTGAAGTAAAGTGCCTAGTTGCCATGGAGCATGGAGACACAGCTGCAGCTCACCCAGCGCATTGGTCCCTGCTTAGCTCTTATGGGGGGCTGCTCTTCAACTTATCCTTCATATGTGCACACATGCTGCGGAACCATGGTTACACCATATCCATTCTAGCCTTATATTTTTTTACTGTAAAATCATCTGAGATCTTAAGGACATCTACTAATGGTAATTACCATGGAAGACAGATATATTTCTCAGGAGTAGAGATGGGCATGAACAGCAGTACTAACTAAAAAAAGCCATGAACAGCCCAATCAGCTGTTCGCGAACAAGCTGTTTGTGAGGCCCGATTCTAAATGAACAGGTGGTCATTGCAAGCCTCATTCATTGCTGTCCGTTGTTGTTTGTCAAGCTGGACAATCTGGCACCTGCAATCAATTCCCTTGGCAACCAGAGGCAGGGACTGCCTGAACTCTGTCTGAACTCCTGCTGTTGCCGTGTAAACCACAATCTAAGCCCAATTTAGCTTGATAGGCAGGTCTTCCTTTCAAGTGTGGAGCTCCAAATTTGTCACAAGGAAGCAAAGAGCAGGGGGGAGGGGGGGCTCCCAACTCTGGTTTTTGCAGACAGTGAGGGAGAGAGAGTTGCTGTTGGCATTTTGAGAGAGAGACAGGGAGAGTATATTGGAGCTTGAATTTTCTTTGTGTGTGGTGGGATAGGGATCTACCTCTTCAAGTTCCAGGGCTTCTGCCCGGCTCTGGGCCAGGCTATTATTTATTACTGGTACCGTTCCTGCTGCCTGCTCAGGTAGGGTTTCTGGGAGTGGTGCGGTAGGGATCTTGATGGCTGGAGGAGAGCCTGCTGGCCCCCATGAACAATGAACAACGAACATGTTCGTGAACAGGTTATGTTCGTCAATGTTTGTTGTTCATGGATGGCAATGAACAATGAACACCATGTTCATTGTTTTTTTCTGTTTGTGCCCATGTTTACTGAGGAGTGTCCTGTGCTATGCTTCATATAATGTTACTTATTGTACTATTAACTAGAGATGGGCACTATCTCCATTACGATAAAAAAAAACCCACGATGATAGCAATCTCCCAATCGTGATCTGGTGGATCGTTGTCTTCCACGGCAAACGATCTAGCAGTCGGGGGAGGGGGCTGGACCAGGGCGATCGTGATAGGACCAGGAGGCTAGACATTCAAGCGCCAACAATCTATTCCCCTGGCAACGGAGGCAGGGGAATGCCTGAGCTCTGTTTGAAACTTGATAATATTTCCCCTAGCAAGGAAAAGCAAACAGTTGTGAGTGAAAAGGTGGCTTCCTGAGAAAAATATAAGCAAAGTGATTGGGAGAGGAATGGGTTAAGAGAGAGAGAAAACTTTGAGTGCGGCTATCTGTTTTGCTCTTCATTCAGTGCATTGAAAGACTTAAGAAGAGATCTCTTCTCAGTGTTAACTCTTTCAAAAAACCCTTGCTTTGAGAGCAGCTATCAAGCTGTTTTATGCTCCTCTCCTGACTTTCAGTGCGTTGAAAGAGTTAATTGAAAAGAGATATCTCTCTCCTCCTGGCTTCTCAGCCCAGTGCCTGCTTTTTGCAAGAAGATGGTATGTGATTTGATGTTTCATTTGTGTTTTTCCTATTTAAAAAACCATAGGATCCACGAGGATCTGTGTGGATCCTGGTTTTACTTCCTTCCTGTTTAAAATATGCTTTTGGAAGACTGGCTGCTTGCTTTTAAAATTGGGTAGGATGGAGGATTCTATCCCTGCTTTTTTTAAAAAAGCTGGCTGAAACTTGTTGACGGGGTGTCTCTCTCTCTCTCTATTTGGAGAGGCAGGGACAGGTTAAAAACTCCCCCCCCTGCTCTACGTGTGTGCGTGCGTGTGTGTGTGAGAGAGAAAACGTCCCCTCCCAGAGGGGAGGCGGCTCGTCGCTGGGTTAAACCCCCCCCTCTGCTCTAAGTGTGTGTGTGTGTGTGTGTGTGTGTGTGTGTGAGAGAGAGAGAGAGAGAGAGAGAGAGAGAGAGAGAGAGAGAGAGAGAGAGAGAGAACTGCCTGAGGGAAGGCAGCTCGTCGCCGGGTTAAAAACTTTTTTCCCCATCTGCTCTAAGTGTGGGGGGGGGGCGCCCCTCCTATCCCAGATCCCAGATCGGAAATGGGACTTGATCGGAGTGAATCGGTGATCTGGGGTCGTCACCAGAGCAGATCCACGAACAGCTTGATCGGTATTTTTTTTTGGATCGTGCCCTTGTCTCCTCTTAACTGTTTAGTTGATGGGTCCACAGGCCTTGAATATCCTGTCCTGGAGAGTCTTGTTTCTTGCCTGAGATAGTTTTTCTTGCTTTGTAGGTATTTAAAAAAAAATAGCTGGAGGCTACTGAGTTCCCGATAGCCCTAAAGCTGATAAAAGGACCTTTTCCATCTTCTTGGATTGTGTTGTAAAAACACAATGGATGTCCATAACAAGGTGGCATTGTAATTGCATAAGATTTTTGTATATTTTAATATGCTGTAAGATTTGTCTACAAGAAGGAGGCTCTGTATTCAGCTGAATGGAATATCAGGATAATGTTCTGGGACTGAATCTCATGGAAAGCACCATTATTTTCTTCCAGAGCGTTGTCTGTGGTTTGCAAGCACCATAAATCAGGTTATGTGCTGAGCAGGGGTGCTAAAGAAATAAGTATGATGACCTGTGGATTTCTTACATCTAGTACTTTCAGGAGCATCAGAGTTTATTCTGATTTATGTTAAGACAGTTTTTACTTATATGACTATATTTCTATGATTGTTCAGTATCTGGATGGTTTTCTGGGTACTTCATTACTGAGAAGCCATTTTGCAGCTTTCTGTCTATGGATCTCTTTTTCACACTGGAATGGAAAACAAAAAAACATGCAACTGTCATGGGAAACTGCAGAGAGGTAGCCCCATTAGTTTGTTGTAGCAAAATAAAATAAAAGTCCAGCAACATCTTAAAGATTAACAACATTTATTTCAATATGAGCTTTCGAGAGAACTCACTTCTTCAGATACGAAGAAAGGAAATTGTTTTGGGAATACTTATAGGGAAAATTAAAGAAGGGGGAAGGAGGAGTTGAGGCAGAGAAAGGTTTGGTGTGAATGCCATTGTAAATCTTTCAAGTGTAATTCTCTGTGGAAATTACTGAAATGGAATTAGGTATTATACATAATGGATAATAAGAGAGTTCAAATGCCCCATCCTCTCTTGGGGTACAAATAAACATTATTTTGTTTATGTATAAACCAAGAGAGGCTGGAACCAAATATTTTTGCCTCAATTCCTCCTTTCCCTCTTCTATAATTTTCCCTATAAGTATTCCCAAAATGATTTCCACATATCTGAATAACTGAGTTGCTTGCTACTCATGAAAGCTCATAGTAAAATCAACATTGTTTGTCTTTAAAGTGCTACTGGACATCTGTTTTATTTTATCATAAGGAAGTTGTGGGCATTGGTGCTTGGACCCCAGAGAACTCAGCATCTCAGTATGTTCCCTGATTTGGAACTATGAATTTTTCAAGTTAGGGACCCCTTATATATTTGCCACTACTTTGACATTATGTTTTGCCCTCCCCCAAGAAGCACAATATTTAATTACTTCAAGTACTACCACACATTTCCTTGCCAAGCTAGATGGCCAAGCCCTTTAAAGAAATGGATGTTTATCCATTTCTTCATATTAATATTAGGACCTTGGTGGACATCTTTACATGGGACCTTCTGACAATTGTGCCAAACACAGCAGTTTGATGAAGAAAGAAAAGCCCAAGGATAAATCTCTGCCCCAGGAGTTCATCCATATGATTGATGCCTATCATTCTCAGTTATGTCCTATACTTTCTTAGACAGTGCCATGCAGCTGAGATCCCGGAACTTAATTAGGAAGCTATATTCAAGCACATAATAGAAGCAGAGGGCCCGGTTAGGGTGGTCAGGCCTGACAACTAGCAGGAGACCTGGGGAATAGGGACAGGATGGGAGGTGAAAACATCGGGTGTGGTAAAACCTTGGTGTAAAACCATAGAAACACAGAATTGGAAGTGACAGCAAGGGTCATCCAGTCCAACCACCTGCACAATGCAGGAAATTCACAGCTACCTCCCCACCCTTCTCACCAATGACCCCTGCTCTATGCCTAGAGGAAGGCAAAAAAAACCTCCAAGATTCCTGAGCAATCTAGCCTGGAGGAAAATTCCTTCTTGACCTCAAAGTGGTGATCAGCATTACCTTGGGCATACAAGAAAGGGTCATGAGAGCCTAGCACCACATCATTCCTTCATGCTCCCCCTCTCTGATCTGTATACATTCATGTTGAGTCTTAGGATCACCACTGCTATCAGGTGGCTATCTAGTCTATTCTTAAATATCTCCAAGAAAGGAGAGCCCACCACCTCCTGAGGAAGCCTGTTCCACTGAGGAACTACTTTGTCAGAAAGTTCTTCCTAATGTTTAGCTGAAAACTCCTTTGTTTCAATTTTAATTCATTGTTTCTGATCTGGCCCTCTGGGGCAATAGAATACAACTCTGCTCCATCTTCTACGTGACAGCTGTTCAAATATTTGAAGAGGCCTATGATATCACCTCTCAGTTGCCCCTTCTCCGGGCTAAACATACCCAGCTTCTTCAACCTTTCCTCATAGAACTTGGTCTCCAAACTCCTCGCCATCTCTGTTACCCTCTTTTGGACATGTTCCAGATTGTCAATATCCGTCATAAACTGTGGTTCCCCAAACTGAACACAGCACTCCAGGTGAGGTCTAACCAGAGCAGAGTACAGAGATACCATCAGTTTATGTGATCAGGACACTATACTTCTGTTGATACAGCCTAAAAAGCACTTGCCTTTTTAGCTACTGCATCACATTGCTGTCTCATGTTCAGTGTATGATCTACTAACTTATGTTCAGTGAGTTTCAGCCAGCTCCTTGAGAAGCCTGGCATCACTTCTGAGTTTTCCTGGAAGTAACATTATGATGTTGCCTGATGTCCATTTTTTTATTATATTCTTCTCCCACCACCAATCTGAGCAGCTGTAGGAAACACCAGCTGGGGGCAGAGGATCCCCCACCCCCACCAAGTGCCTGGCAAACCAAGGTCCAATAGGATTCACAGAGGAGAGTTAAGTCTCTCTCACCAGAATTCCATCACTTTCGGGGGCTTGAGCAAACCAATTTCCCTGGCTGCTTCCTTATTTTCCTTTAATTCATTCTCAGTTGCTCTCAACATTCCACATCTTTTGGATCATACTCAGTACTCATCGAGTTCTTTGGGGTTATTCTATTTTCCTTTGGGTTAATGTTTCTGCAAACTTGAGGAGTCTTCCAAGACCATAGAATCGCAAGCTTGTTGTGTTACATTTTTGCTCCTTTATGCACATTGAACCCATAGGGAGATTGTTTCACAGAACCTTCCTGACAGTTTAGCAGTTTTGTCATGCTACCTTCTAAATGGCTTTGCTTGGGCCTAATTGGTATGTAAAGACACATGTGTTGCTTAAAGGAGAGCTTCTGACTCAAGATATAGGCATCCCAAAGGAAAGTGGAACTGAAGATTGTTAGAACTACTTTCATTATCAGGCTTGAGATAGGAACACTTTTGTCTTTGCAAGTCATAAGAATCAAAAACAACCCACCCACGAATGTGATAAGGTGTATTTGAAGCAAACCATCACAGAGTTATCTAAAAATCTGGTGCGCTCTTTGTTATATGTCAGCTAAGCTTTAAAGCCATGTTTGTTCAAGCATGAAGTGTTTCTAAAACCTTTGCAGAATCTTTCATCTAAAAACAGTAATTTTATCCTCAACACTCTCTATGCATACTGAGAAAGATATTTTTTATTTCTTGATCTGGACTTCAGTACCTCAACAAGCAACAAAGTTTCAAAATGGTAGACTACCTCTATAATGCCTTTTGTAGAAAGAGGCCTTTTCAACTGCTTTTAGTGTTCCTTCCTCCTGAAAATTGAAGTGATCTTTGTCTGCTCTTTTTGTTTCCTCCTGTGCTCAAAATATGTCCATTGAAATAACAACCTCTTTCTCCATAACATTCCATGGAAAATAAATTCATGGGAGAGTGATAGGGAGAGAGGGAGTACAATAGTAAACTCCTCTTCCAACCTACACAAGTGTACTGTTTTAGTCCTAGGCATTTATACCTATGCATTCACAGGCACTACTCTGCATTATCAAGACCCTTGGAAAATATCTTTCTGATTACAGGAAGATAGATCAAGATAGGTAGCCATGTTAGTCTGTCTGTAGCAATGGACTAGAGCAAGAGTCCAGTAGCACCTATAAGACTAACAAAATTAGTGGTAGGTGTCAGGGCTTGCCGCCGCTGCCGCTGGGCGTGGCACTGGACAGTCTGCTCCTGACATCACAGGGGGGCCAGGGATTCTGCAGGACCCTGCTCTGTGGAAGGAGGGGCAGTATACCTCACCCAGACTCCCTCTCAGTCCACTCGCTGGCCTGCTCAACCTGGCCTGATTACCCTCTGCGTCCTCCTTCATCTCCTCCTTCCAGAACTCTCCTCCAAGCCTCCACCCTTGCATCTTACTGCTCTCACTCCACATCATCACTCCTCACTCACACCCACCACCACAGGGTTCTTCCCAGCCAGCTTTTATAGGGCTTCCTTCTACTGCCCCACCCCTCTTCCAGCCTGGCCTTGGGCTGCACCAAGCAGTTGCAGCTGGGGTAGCTGATCTGGCCCCACTGACCAGCACCAGCTGTGCCTTGTTCCCTGGCTGCCCAGCCTCCCTGCCTTGGCTGATTGCTGAAGGCCTGTCCAGCTGCAGTCCCCTGGCTAGCAGCCCGGCCTCCCTGGCTGAGCTGATGGCTGAAGGTGGGTCCAGCTGCGGCTCCTTGGCTGGTTGCCCAGGGCTTCCTGCAGAGTGCCTCCAATAGCCCCACCTGGAGTGGCTTGGCTTTTGGCAACCCCTGGGCCAGGCTACTATTTTCTAGCTGGGGCGTGGCTGTGGGTTGTTGGGGCTGCTGCTGCTTCTCCTCCTCAGGTAAGGTCTTTGGGTGGGTGACTGCTGGGCTCCCAATCCCTCTGCCCTTGCCCCCTTCCGCCTTGCCTAGCCCCCTTTCCCTCCCTAGGGGAGTGGGACTCGCTGGCCTCTCTCTGTCTCCCCCTGCCTCCTGGGGCCCTGGGCTTTTGCCCCTTGCCCCTGGCACCGGCAGGTTCTGGCTCCATTTGCCTGTGGGAGGGGTTGACCTGCTGTCCCCCAGCTGCCCCCTCTGCCTGCCAGTCAGACCGGTTGACCTGCTGTCAGCTGGCTGACCAGTTGACCTGCTGTCAGCTGGCTGACCAGTTGACCTGCTGTCTGCTGGCTGCCCCCTCTGTTTGCCCGTCAGCCCGGCTGACCTGCTGTTCCCTCCTACCAAGTCTGGGGGCTGGGACCCAGACCCCGGACAGTAGGGCATGAATTTTCATGAGCCACAGGTAACTTCTTGCTCTTTTTCTCTGTTAATGGTGTATGAATGGTTTTTTTATATATTTAATATATGTGCCACCAGGTCTCTGTCTTTTTTACCTCCATCCTCGCCCTCACCCCCTCAAGCTGGCTCCGCAAGTTCCAAGCAGTTTCCAAACGTACAATTCTGCATAGAATAAATAATGAATACATCATCTGATACTAAAATAACCTAGTATAAAATCTTTCACTTTTTGCTGAAGCTGCAGAAGGGAAAGAACAGCACACACCTCATTGGGCAGTCTCTTCCAAAGTGAAAGACATGCCCCTGAAATCATCCTAGTGGGGAAACTATAAGGTCTGCTTGGGCCCATATAAGAAGATGCAGGCCTTCAAGTAAGTTGGTCCAAAACTAGCACCTTGGATTGGACCTACTGGCCATTTGTGTGTGTGTATGTTTTAAGTTAGCATTATTTTTATTGTTGTTGTTACTCACTTTGAGTTCCACTGTGCCAAAGAAAGGTGGGCTTATCAATATTTTAAAATAGAAAAGAGTCCAGTAGCACCTTTAAGACTAACCAACTTTACTGTAGCATAAGCTTTCGAGAATCACAGTTCTTTTCATCAGATGCATCTGAAGAAGAGAAGTTAGCCGTGTTAGTCTGTGGTAGCAAAATCAAAAAGAGTCCAGTAGCACCTTTAAGACTAACCAATTTTATTTTAGCATAAGCTTTCGAGAATCAAGTTCTCTTCATCAGATGCCTGATACAGAGACTGGTCTTAAAGGTGCTACTGGACTCTTTTTGAATCTGAAGAAGAGAACTGTGATTCTCGAAAGCTTATGCTACAGTAAAGTTGGTTAGTCTTAAAGGTGCTACTGGACTCTTTTCTATTTTGCTACTACAGACTAACACGGCTAAGTCCTCTGGATCAATATTTTAACTAATATACACTTCTAGCGATGGATATAAATAGCAGGTATTTAAGACCTAGGCTAACTGATATTTTATTTTACCTTGGACAATCCAGATGGTTTCTTCTTGGTTTGCAATACATGTGAGAAAGAAATCAACAATGATTTTCTTTCCCAAACAGTGCCATATGAACTAGCCCCACTCTCCTAAGATTTTCTTGTTTACCTATAGATGCAACAATGTACTGACTTGCTCACTAAGGATGCATTGCACTCTTCGAGCCTCTTTGAAAACATCCAGAAGCAGCATCCTTGCTCTCTCAGTTGGCTACCTCTAATGTCCATTGTCTTTTAAAAATGATCTTTCCTACCTCCAGCTGATATCTTTTCTCTGGGCTAATCTACAAGTGTGTCCATAGGTATCCAAAGACATTGACTTCCTTGCAAGCTTCTTCTAGTTTCATTTGGCAGCTAGAGGAAACAAGGAAACTTCACATGAAGCAAGAAGAATACATTGTTGATTAACTGGCGAACAGCCATTTGCATCACTGGAGAACAAAGGAAAAGCAAATGACACAAAGGTGTGATACAAGTGAAGAGCAAAGGGAGAAACAGCTTCTCAATTTTTCCCACCACAAGAACTGAACTTTTCACACCAGTTGGCCACAGACTGGTTGCCCAGAGTGATATTTAAGAGGGAAGGAATAAGCTTCACAGATCAACAGGGCATACATAGTGGTGTAATGGAAGGAGGGTATTCTTGGAAAGAATGTAAGGAATATGGATGGGTACCTTATAACTTCATCCATCAATTCCACAATGACAATTATTAAGAAATGGTATGAAGAATTCTGTTTTAGAAACTGGATATGATTCAGGAGCACTATCTCTGAAACAAATCTGTTATTTATACTTGCTATATTTCAAAGTGCTAGATCCTCATAAGAATTTCCTGGAGACAAAATACTGAAGAAACCTTTAACTTCCAGCTGTACACATTTGAGAAAGTATCAGTGTATAAACATAGGAGTGAGGGGCAACACTACAAAATATAGATAGCAACAGAGGGATACAAAAGTAAGGCTATAATGCCCCCAAAGTACTTCCAGCAATAAAAACATACCACAAATATATTTCATTGGGTGAGAAGCATTTCCATAAGAACTGAGATACATTGCACATGCCATGATTTTGGAGTCCCTGTGAGTATAGTCTGTAAAGCAGAGAGGACTTCTTTGTAGAAATCAGCACAATCTTTCTTCTCAACAACATGTTGATCTTAGCACTGTTGTACCAGGAGCAGTACAGCATGTCAGCAAGCTGAGGTCCCATTTCACCTCACTAGAACAGAGCTGTCAGGGAGCACTCATAATTTAAAGTGGTCTTTAAAATGGTGCCCATGTGTGCCCGGCTATGGTTTTCCTGGCTCCCATCTCCTTCTTCCCCAAAGGGGAAGAAGCAAAGGACAAATCTTGGGTTTTCTTCACTTAATTTGAAGAGGAAGTGCTATAGAAGAGCCCAGGAGGCATAACCTTTGTGTCCGCAGGGAACATCCATTTGAACTCAGATGACTCCATCAAAGAAATACACTGGGCTTGAAGCCTCCCAATATTTTTTTATTTCCCCCAGTCTATGGCAGGGAGTTTGTGACTGCTTGTTTCCTCCATAACAGCTATTTTTTTATGATGCCCAATCCTCATTCTCAAAATTCCTGAAGTGTCCACAAGCTTCAGAAGGTTGGGGATAACTGAGGCAGAAGCAAATGCTTTGTATGTACCAAGTCCCAAATTTATTCCCATTATAGTATATCAGGAGAACCTGGGAGTTATAGAGCCACTGGCAATCAAACAGGAAAAATTGTTCTAGGTGGGTCAATAGACTTCCTTATGTAGGCAGTTTCTAATATTTATATAACTCCTTCTAAGCCCAACATGTAGGCTACTCACAGCAGATGAAGACTGACCCCTGTACACCAGCCACTTATTTTTAATTACTTGGCACAATACAGCATGCTCGGAATGGGGAAGTTATGCTGAAGTACTTCACACAGAATAGCATGGAATCTGCAAGAAGAGGCAACTACACCACTTTGGTATTGACTGTTGCACTCTTACATTAGCAGAATGCCAAGCAGGAAGCCCCAGTGGCAGAGGAGATTGGGGGTGGGGCATGTTGGTTACATGCTCTGGGCTTGCCTGCTTCACTTACTCTTTATGAAATTCGTTTCCAGTTCAAAACTATTTCCTCCGAGAACCAGGCTGAGAATCACTGTGTTAGACTTTGAAAGTATTATTTTCCCCTATATCACCTTAAGTCATTGTGGGTATAGTTAGAAATATAGAAACATAGAGCTGGAAGGGACCTCAAGGGTTGTCTAGTCCAACCTCCTGCACAATGCATGAAATTCACAGCTACCCCCCTGAACCCCACCCCCAGTGACCCCTGCTGTATATCCAAAGGAAAGCAAAAAACCCTCCAAGATCCCCAGCCAATCTGGCCTAGATAAAAACTCTTTCCTCGCCCCAAAATGCTTGTTTTCCTGTTAAGAACAACCAATGGTTTAGAAATATTAAAAAGTTAATGGCTGTGCAGAAATGCTGTTAATCTCTCAAGTGGAACATTATTTCCAATATATCCTACTTCATCTTTCAAGTTACTTTCAGCATATTTTATTTTACTTCTTCCCCCTTCCTCTCTTTTAGAATTTCATTGCCAAATATTCTGAATCATCAGGATTAATCTGAAGCCTGGATGAGATCCAGGTGTTACAAATAAAAAGCAAGGTGCTTTTGGTTTGCTTCCAGCCCTACCGGGATGTGTAACTCATGTTTATAGGTTAGACAAAAAGTGGAGCTAATCAGAAGAAAAGGAATCATTCTCTGTGCCTTTGTGGAGGCTGCACTGAACACAACATACTCAAAACGTTCATTTGTAAGTTGGATCAGTTACCAGGATACTTGTAAAGTGACTAGGTTTCTCCTTTTCTATGCATAATGTAATTGATGGGAATGATCCAAAGTAACACATGTGTAGGGAATTCCAGTTCTCTTCTAAAAAGCAAAACTTCATACAGACCACCACTATAGCATATAACATACAGCACAGAGACCATGCCAGCCTGTTGAGACATTTGAAGGCAGAAATAGGTAATCACGAAATGTGCCTTGGACTGATTTAAATCATTCTTCATTGAATGGACTTAAAGGAACAGCAGTAGCAGTAGCACCTTAGGGACCAGTAAGATTTTCAGTGTGTAAGTTTTTGAGAATAAGAATTTCCTTCTTCAGACATGAGTAGGAATGGAGATGCAGCAAGGATGAAAAAAGGGGGGTGGGGGTGGAAATCCCCACAAACTCAACACAAACAAGCAGGGGAACAAAATCAAGGGGTTAAGTAACAACCGAGAGAGAGAGAGAGAGAGAGAGAGAGAGAGAGAGAGAGAGAGAGAGAGAGAGAGAGAGAGAGAGAGAGAGAGAGAGAGATGTTTTAGCAAGTTTTAGTATATATATGTAGCCTGCCATTCAGGCCTTATGTTTTAAACTTGTTTTTAATCTATATTGGTGCACATCTATAATAAATACTCTCTCTATATATATATAGGTTGTTACTTAACACCTTGATTTTGTTCCCCTGGGAATGGAGATGTGTCTGAAGAAGGGAGTCTGACTCTTGAAAGCTTAAAGGTAAAGGTAGTCCCCTGTGCAAGCACCGAGTCATTACTGACCCATGGGGGGATGTCACACCACAACATTTTCTTGGCAGACTTTTTGTAACAGGGTGGTTCTGAGGTAAACAGTCTTTTCAACTGATCAAATGCCTCTTGGCACTCGGTAGTATTTGGTAAGTATTTAACTTAGAAATGGGTTTCATTCCTTGGGGTCCCTTCCCTTTTGTTTTTAGTAAATTAGTCAAGGGTAGGGAGATTTGGGCAAAGTCCTTTATGAAAGGTTGATAGAAATTGGCGAAACCCAGGAAAGATTGCTGTTGCTGTTTTGGGGGGATCCCATCCCACTATGGCTTGAATTTTGGCTGGGTCCATTTTTAATGCTAATACAACTGGGGCACCTCCACTGAATCACAGACAAACCAACCACTATAGGAGGCAAAGTAGGAATCAAATTCCTCTCAAGTATTTAGTAAATTTTATCAAAATTTTAAATATATAAAGTACAGACAGTGCAAAAGTGGAAATCAAACTAAATACATACAAAAGTTATAGCAATATAGTACAATATCAGTGACCTCAATGTACTTATACACGACCAAATCATAGTCTCAGTAACTTCAATACAAAACCATAATAGGTAGACAGTCCAACTGGTGCAGTAATCAAATCACTTTTCTTTCCAGAGTGTGGACCATTCTCCAAATGGGAGTAGAGCTGCAAGTGATCTTTCCAACAGCCTACGGGTCTTACGCCAGCCAATTGTCAATTCCCATTTCACCGATCAAGCTTCCTCATGGGCATGATATTACAAACTATAATAAAGGCATAATATAAATCTACTGTGGACTGAAAAAATGTATATAATATGGTTAAAAGTCTATACCAATACTCACTGGTCTCACCATACTCAATCAAGCCAGTTGAAAAGATTCGACGGAGCAATGCCATGCCACGTGTCAACTGACTTTAACTTATATCCCAATGTTACTTTAAGGTGCAAGATGCAAAATGCACAATGTAAATGTATTAATCAACTTCTCTAAATAACCAGGATGACATTAGACTTAGAAATTGCATGGTTTACAGAAATTATTTACAAAAAATATTTACAGAAAACAGGAAAAGTCCAAGTCACAATTGAGACCCTGGGGGGTCCGGCTGTTGAATTCATAAATACATTCCATTTCCAGCTGTAACAACTTCCATGAAAGGTCTATACCAGATGTAGGTTCCAACACATGTATGACAGACACCTTCATTTCTTTTGCCCTGTGATGTTGTTGTACAAAATGAGCCACCAACGGGGCTTCCACAGTCTCATTCCTAATATGTGAAAGGTGTTCCTGCACCCTAACTCTCAGAGGTCGCATAGTGCTGCCTATGTAGGACAGAGAATATTTACATTGGATGATATACACAACATTGGCAGTTCTACAGGTAGAGAACATGCCTTGATTTTTCTTACTTCTCTCCGGTAAATTAGTCATTTCCTCAATCTTTACCATTAATTCACATACACTGCAATTACCACATGAGTGGTGCCCCTGAGGGAATTCTCTTAAAGGAGTATAGCTCTTAAATTCTGACCTAACCAACATGTCTTTTAGGTTGCTGGTTCTACGATAGCCTATTGCTGGTCATTCCCGAACACCCGGGGATCCCTTCTACAAGATGCCAGTGTTTATGTACAATCCTGCCGATGGTCGGGGCAAGTTCCGTGAAATCAAGTGCCCACTTGATCTTGCCATTGGCCTCATGTACCTTTTTCATGAGGAGGTCTTTCTGTATAGTCTGTCCCGCTCTCCTCCTTGCATCCTTAATCACTTTCTGTGGATAACCTCTAGAGGTAAATGCACGGTCCAAATGTCTAGCTCCTTGTTCAAAATCCTCCTGTGCTGTAGAGTTGCGTCTCAGGCGCAAATACTGGCCAATCAGGATATTCCTTTTTAAATGGCCAGGATGAAATGAATCAAAGTGTAAATAAGAACACCTATCGGTAGTTTTTCTAAACGGTCTGACTCCCAAAGAGCCGTCCATCCTTTTGTATATTACAACATCAAGGTAACTGATGCATTGTGCATCCCCCTGCCACGTAAACTTGATATTGGAATATCAATGCCTCTGCCAGAGGCCAGCAGGTCACTGATATTGTACTATATTGTTATTACTTTTGTATGTATTTAATTTGATTTCCACTTTTGCACTGTCTGCACTTTATATATTTAAAATTTTGATAAAATTTACTAAATACTTGAGAGGAATTTGATTCCTACTTTGCCTCCTATAGTGGTTGGTTTGCCCAGGTCCATTTTTAAGCCATGCTGTGACACCCGGTATCCCATGAAATCCAATTCCTCTTTATGGAATTCACATTTGGATAATTTCACTGGTAACTTATGATTTTGTAGTGTGGTCAACACTTTTCTCAACAGCTCTACATGTGATTCATAATCTTTTGAATAAATCAAAACATCATCTAGATAAACAACCACACCTTTGTACAGGTACTCATGTAACACCTCATTAATTAAACTCATAAACACACCCGGAGCCCTGCGCAATCTGAAAAGCATGACAAGATATTCAAATTGCCCCAGAGGGGTGTTGAATGCAGTTTTCCATTCATCCCCCTCCCTTATTCTTACTCAGAAGTAAGCGTCTTTTAAGTCCAATTTAGAGAAAATCTTTCCTTGCGCCACTACGCTCAATAATTCTCTGATTAATGGGAGGGGGTATGCATTAGACACTGACACAGCATTTATTCCATGATAATCTGTACACAGTCTCAGCCCCCTATCCTTTTGTCTTGCAGAACAACACTGGTGCAGCGTGGAGGGAGCTGGCCAGGCAGATGAATCCTCTCGCCAGGTTTTTGTCAATGAACACTCTCAACTCCTTTCTTTCCGACGGGCTCATGGAGTACAGTTTCCCTTTTTGCAACTTTCCCCCCAGGAGTAATTCAATAGCACAGTCCATAGCTCTATGCGGTAGGAGCTCATCAGCCTCCTTCTCCTCAAACACATGTTTTAAGTCTTCATATTCAGGGGGGATTTGGTTCAGTTCCTCTCTGGTGAGTAATACAGTCTCTAGAGGGAGCATTTTAACCCCCAGTCTTGGGCCCATACATGACCGATACAATTTTTTCCCCATCGAAATATAGTTTGCCCGTCTTCCATTTAATGTGGGGGTCATGGTCCCACAGTCATCAGCTCCCTAACACCAGCAGGTAGTTAACTACAGCACTAACTATAAGGATTCTGGATTCCCATTGTTTTCCCATGCCCATGGTGACTGGTTCAGTTTGGTAGGTGGCAGGATCTTTCATGTTAGATCCATCCATTTGCTCAAACACTATGGGTTTATTTAGTTCTATTACATCAAGCCCCAATCCTGTGACCAGTGCTGGGGTGATCAAGTCCCGAGTTCAACCAGAGTCAATCAATGCCTGCACTCGTATGTGGGTTCCCTTTTTCGGGTTAACTAAAGTCACTGATAGAAACAGTAAAGCCCCTTTTTCTCTCACCTTTCTTTTTTTAAAAAAAAAAATTATTGGTGAGTTTAAATTTTTAAATTTAATACATACATTCCCTTCATATCTAATTAATTCTGTTCCCCACCCTTTTCCTCCCCCCTCCCTATTGACTTCCAACAGCTTTCCAACCCTTACCCCCTTTTATTGCTTAATACTATTTCACTTATATTTTTCTTCAACACATACATCATAATATCTCTTACTCTAAGCATATTCTAATTCTTTTATACAAATACTCTGTCAACTATACTATCAATATAGTATTTGCTGTATACTATACCATACAACATAGCATAGCATGCATTGAAATATAACATAACATGTATTTATCTATATCTATATCTATATGTATGCCACCATAAACTTGGAGGAAGGGTAGAATTAAAAGGTAGCAAGCAAGAAAACAAATAAATTAATCATGAATTTGTTCCATGATCAAGTTGTCAGAAGAGAGGATTTTGGTTGAGTTTTTTTTCCTCAAATGATGGAAGAAAGAGACAACAGGTGGGTAAGCAAGAGAGGAAGTGGATGTGGCAATCAAAACAAGAGAGGATCAACATCTGGACAAGGGCTTTGACAGTAAATGGGAAGGTCTGATTTTGGAATTGTTAGAGTGCAATTAGGTGGTTATGGAAACATGTTTTATGCTCAGTAATCACAACCATAAGCCTTTCTAAATGAAGCACTTTTGAAAGTGATTGCTCCCAAAGCTAAAATTGAAAGAAAAATAAGAAGTATACAAAACCTAGATTGTCTCATTAATTTATCATGAGATAAAGTGTACACTCATCCGGAAAATGATTTATGCTGACTTCTTAGTAACAAGCAGATGACTGCTTGCCTTTTTATTTTAGGATGCTGCCTTGTTATTTCATAAATGTATCCTAACAAATGTAATACTTCTTTTTGTATGTACCTATCATGAGAATGCCATCATTTATGTTATTGAAGGACTTCACCAAAGCATTTTTCACAGTTCAAACTTCTTCCTAGGATCAGACATACTTTGAGATCACAAAATACAAGGCAACTTTTTCATTACTTTTTTCTGAAACTGGAAGGATTTAAAAAATTAGGATGGGATATATCTTCAAGTTAAGAAATCCTGAGAAATTATCTGACAAAGAAAGCTTGACCTTGTAAATCCCTGGAAGCTTATACCCTGGAAATCAGGTTGATTCTTAAGGTGCTACTAGACTCTAATCTTGCTCTTCTACTGCAGTCCAGCAAGGCTACCCACCTGAAACTCTAATCTTTGAGCCATCTTGCGTCACTAAGTAAAATATAACAGCATGTTAGCCCCATTGTCCTCCTATGCAGGGACATGGAACTGTCACCCATACCACATGCACATTTCTACAGCTTTTGCTACCAGAGACACTCCATTTTGAATCAAACCAGACAATCATTGTTTGAATTAAAGACAATAAAATGCCAGTTCATGATAAGGCAGCGAGGTCTATGTGAGAAAATCTCACAGCCCTTAACTAAGCATTTGTTTTGTAATTCCATGGGACCTCCTCACACCAAGGCCAAAATGAATAATTATTGCTTGTACATTCAATCAAAAGCATACTTTACAATACAGACCTTACCAATAACTTAATCAAGTCCTTAATCAACAGAATAACTTTATCTATATTATCATTCCCTCCCTGAAAATTTAGTACCCACAATTGCCAGAAAAAGCTGCAACTATGCAAAGAGCCACCTTTCATCAGGCATTTTGTGTATGGGTTATGTGTTATCAAGCCCCTTCTGACTTCTGGCAACCCTATGAATGAAAGATCACCAAAATACCCTATCATTAACAGCCTTGGTCAGATTTGCAAACTGGTGACTGTGGCTTCTTTTATGGAGTCAAGCTGTCTTATTTTGGGTTTTCCTCTTTTCCTACTGCCTTCCACCTTTCCTAGCATTATTGTCTTTTCCAATGAGCCTTGTCTTCTCATGCCTAAAGTACAGTTTCACTGGTATACAAAGCAGAGGAACCCCCACGTCAATACTGAATTCTCAAAAGTAGAAACCTCTACAAGTGAAGGAAAACCCAATCAAAAATTATTGTAAAGCTAAATGAATACGGTTTTTCTACACAGAATGAACAAGCATTGCTTTACTCAATGAACAAAAATAATTAACCAAGTGTGTTCAATTAATTGAACAGCAAACCATGCAAGCTCAGACCGCTTTCATGAAATAATCTCTGAGTCCATATAAGTCCATTCAAATGATTAGACCCATCCTTTAGAAAAGTCCAGGGTAAGTATTCCAAAAGGTGAGTCCAAGGTAAGTACTCCAGTAAGTTCTTAAGTAACCTCTTCGTTTTTTTCTCTTTCTTTCAGGTGGTGTATGCCAAGTTCAAACAGCCAAAGAGGCGTATCCTATTTGCCCAACACCAGGGCCAGCAAGATGCTGCCTGCTGTTTCGTCCATAGACCTCCTCCGGGGCGATTGCAAACCCACCACAATTTACCGTAGATTCTCTTAGAGTACACTAATTGTCATCCATAATGTGTATTCTCCTGTAGTCAATAGTTGCAGCAGAGAAGCCTTTTACAGGTTTGTAATTCTAGTTCTGAAGAGCTGTTATTTCACAGAGCATCGCTCACTGCCTTTTTTGACACCCATAGGGTGAGTGAGCTGGTGGCCCAATCCCTTAAGGATGGGTCAGGGAAGGCATTGTCCATAAAGGACCTGCAGTTTGTTGGGGATGGAGTAACACTTCGAGTTCGAAGTTCCAAGACTGATCAGAGGAGGCAAGGTGCACTGTTGAAATTAGGCCCTTGTGGAGAGGAGGGCTTGTGCCCAGTACGGGCATTGCGTAGATATGTTGAAGTTAGGGGTGAGGGTGCTGGTGTTTTATTTCATCACGTTCATGTATAATAGATTTTTATTAGCTTTTTAAAAAGAAAAAAGAAAACTTTTTAGTATCAGGTTCGTGTACAAGATAGTCATTATACATCCAAAATGTCAAGAAATTTGCAATACAGACATCAATCCATAGGAAAAAAAACCTGAGTAACTGACTACCCCCCCTTTTTCTCATTTATACAATACATAGTCCATTTGGATCTTTCCAAGCACCCTTTAAACTCCTTGCTCTTTTACCCAGCTACTCAATTCCTTTTCTTATTTCTTACAATTATTTATGTTCTAGGTGAGCAGGTTCTTAAGGCACACTTCAATCCTTTAATTCTTAAGCCTAGGGTACTAAGTCCATAGCCAGTCCAGAGACAGAGCTAGAAAAACAAACAGCCACATCTTTATATTCTATTATTAGTCCCATTATTTGTGTATATCATTGACTAAATAATTTCTTAAAGGAGAAAAGTATGCAAAAATATTTTTATAACAGCCTACCCTCAGTCTTTCATACATCAAAATCCAAGCCATCTGAGGTATTGTACTTGTATTTTCATTACAAAAGGCAAAAGGAAGTGTATAGGTAGACTCAGCTTAACCAATAGTTTAAGTTTTGAAACTGAACAAATTTACAAAGTTCCCTTTACCTCCCTAGTGTTTCCCCTATTAATCCTAGAAGATATCTTGTCTTACCATCTTTCTTATATTTTTATTTAAAGGAAAGAAATCCAAAGAAGATAAAGGAAGAGAAGGAAAATAGAAGACTAAAAAGACCCATTTGCCACACTCCCTCTAGTCCAGTAACTAAGCATAAACAATATCTAATATGTTAGGAAAACATAAAGGATTGTATTAGGTCTATATTAAACCACATGAAACAGAAGGAGGCATATTAAGCCTAATTTCTTTCCAGATTCTCTAAAATTTTTGTTAAAGCAATTTAAATACCATTTAGAACATGGACATATAAAAATCACAATGTATCCCATATACCATCCTTATTTGTAAAAGCCCCTAACAACCCTATTAACCCACCCTTTTAATTTTATTTCAGTTTAAAGCTCTATGCCATATAAACAGAAGAGAAGAGAGAGGGGAAGAAAAGATAAAGGAACAAGGGTCACACGTTACATTTCATTTTCTTTCTTCTTCTTTCTCCCTCTGGAATAGTATTGAAACTCTTTCTTTCCAATGATCAGCCATAGCCAGCTCTTTTTGCCTTCTAGCCATTTGTTCAAGGTGCCATTATATACATTGTAATGTCCCTGTTTATCTTCATCTTTGTGATACGTTTCTTCGTTGGAGTCTGTTGTATGCTTTGTACTTCATATAGAAGCAGTACTCTGAAAGTCTTCCTCACAGCTTTCTTTTTACCACGCTCCACCCACTTCTCCGCTTTCTGTACAGAAGAAAACTGATTCTCCTCCATTTTGTTGGGAGTATTTTTCACAATTCCACTCCGATTTTCTTTTAGGTAATTCTGTCCCATCAAAATTCTCTTCTAACTTAGCATCTAACACAATGCTCGAGCCTGTTTTTGTTCCAAGTGTTTCGTCTGCTTTTCTTAATACATAATCCATCAGTTTAGAAATTTGTTGCAGCTTTAAAAGTATCTCTTCAGAAAACGACATTTTGTCCACTCACTTAAAATGTTCAATCACAGATCTTTAAAACTTGTAAAAAGCTCCTTTGCTCTTACTATTTGTAGTAATAATTTTTTTTGCTCCCCAGCATCTCCATCCCAGGAAACCTCTTCTTACGCTTCACTTCTTAAGTGTCAGTTTCCTAGTCCGTGAGGCAGCCGCCTCTCCAGGGGATAATAAAATCCCCCTCATCAAGCTGTTTAGCTGCCATAAAGCAATAAACAATACTCTTACTTGGAGAGATGTCAAGTAAAATCACTCTTTTTCGGTCTTTCAGTTGTCCTTGCATCTATCTTGTCAGGAATCCTTGCTTTGTTTTCGCTTGTTTCAAGGTCTTGGAGTTCATAGCTTATGCGCCATTAAGGCTTCTTCCTCGGTCCTTGCCTTCAAACCAGTGCAGGGGGCTCCAACAGGGGTTGCCAATCCCTCTGTGGGGGAGTCTTGGGGGCCCAAATCCTCGGTCCCAGGGGATCGTGAAGATCACGGTACTGAGCTCATAAACTCAGCTGCCATGACAACACCACACCATTCCGGAAGTCAGAAGATTTTCATGACCTTATTTCATCACGTTGATGGAGCACCACTCACTAAGTATCAGTTGTGGACAGTTACAGCTCGCGCCCTTTCTAAATTAGGCTTAACAGGGGTTAAATTTGGCCCCCATTCCTTTAGGATTGGGGCTGCCTCAACGGCAGCGGCTGTGGGTTACTCTAGGAGTGATATACAGAGGGTTGACAGGTGGCGGTCAGCTGCATATTGATCCTATGTTCGGTCCTTGCAGTTTTAAACATGTTATTAATTCTGTTTTTTCTTAGGTGCTGTGTCTTGCTGCAAGAGGCTTCGAATCATCATCTGCGGACACAGCCTGGTTTTCTGGGCCATTCACCAAGCCAAGAGGACACGGATTGGGTCCCAGCTTGGGCTTAGTGAGTGGGCTACCATGGAGTGGCTTGGTCAAAGAGGTTTGCGTTGGCCTGGTCTGTTGCCATTGCTCTTTGAAGGAAGGTCGGCTCCTCCTCCTAATATTCTGGTGATACATCTAGGGGAAAATTACCTGGGTTTAATCCAAGGCAGGGCTCTATCGATGCAGGCTCATGTGGATTTACAATTCATATGCAGGCAGTGGCCTGGCGCTTTGATTATGTGGTCTGCGATGCTTCCGCGCCATGTGTGGCGAGAAGCTTGGAAGCCTAGAGCTATTGAGAGGGCAAGGCAAAAGGCCAATAGTGCCCTATTTAACTCCTTGCAGGGTGGTTTGGGAGTTTTTTTACCTCATCCGCAGATACGAGCCAATCTTGCGGACCTCTACAGAGGGGATGCAGTCCACCTTTCAGTAAGGGGCAACATCATTTTTCTAGAAGACTTATGGCAAGGGCTTCGGCTGGCAATAGGCCAGCTGTGGGGTGCAGGGGCCTAAGCAGAGGCTTGGCCCCAGTGGTGGCAGGATTAGGAGGGGTGAAAATGAGCGGGATGGTGAGTACCCTTGGCATGTCCCCATTTGAGGGGGAATTGGGCTCTGTCAGGATCACTGGTACTGCTTGACGGTTGTCAGCTTGCCATGTGGCTCCCCTAGACAAGTAAGGCCCTCCTGCTATATGGTGAGGTGCTATAGGCTTGGAGTGGGGAGCCATTTGCCCATGGGATGTTCAATTTCATCTGCAATCTTTGAACATTTTAGTACTGTAATGTAACGGACAGGAAATGTTGCACATTTCTTAGACAACTTTCAGTTCACTGACACAGAGGGAAGCATTGATTGTTGGGACATAATGGTTAGTTTTCAGGAATTAGTGAGCTCATTGGGAGGATTATTGGGAATCTCACCAGCAGAAGAAAAGACAATAATCAACCTTGTCATTTTTTGGTATCACTGTATGGGATATGAACTATGTAAATGGCTGTCAGAAAAGCTTGGGCCTCTTTAGCATTGTTGTAGATTTTTTGCCAGGCATAACATCTGATGGATGTTTTGACAGGTACAGCTATTAGTGCACCACCTTCCCTTTGACTACCATGAAGTGATCATAGAAATCACTTTTGGAAATTGTGTGACACAGTGAAGCGACTAATTGTAGCCCACCACCAAGTTAGGGTATCCTGCCATATGCAAGGATACCTGCATTTGGCAAGAGGGCAGAACAGCTGTTAGATGCATAGTATCAAGAGCATCCCAGAGTTAAGGAGATCACAGTTTTGGCTTCTTTATGCAGGGCGGCTGGTACACACAACCATGGCCCAGAGAAAGCTAGACATAGTCTGAGGTAATTAGAAATACAATGATTTTGAAGTTCATTTCATTTATGGCATCAGTACATATATGGCCAGATGGGATATAGAACACTACTCTAATGTTCTGGTGCAACAGTATTGATCTGGAAAATGTGGCCAGGTTATCTGGGAGAAGGTGCTTTAGGTTGCTATAGAGAAAGCCTAAGTATTTGTCCTATCTTTTGGCTCAGCTATGAATAAAAATAATCCTCAAAGCAATCTAACTCTGTGATCCTGATGTCCCGGAGGAGTTGTAAACACTTTCAAGAATAAATGCACCAAGAAATTCAACCAATCAGAAAAGGGGAGAGGAGATGAATAAGACCTGCCTCTTGGATAATTAGTGCAGAAAGCTCATGTGAGGGGATAAAAGGATAAAGTGCTTGACAGACAGAGTAAAATGACTTTGCATATTTGATTTTTGGGTTTTTAAAATAAGGATTTTGTTTTAAGAAGACACTAATCATGCTGTCCCCAGGAAAAAATGATTGGGAGGACACCTGCAAACATGCAGTCAATATCACATGTGCTTTGCTGCATCCAATCAAGGAAGAAAGATATAAATAGTTTAGTACAGGACCAGTTGTAAGGAAAAGTGGCCTAGAATAGCCCAATCTCATCAGAGCTCAGAAGTTAAACAGGGCTGGTGCTTGGATGGGGGACCACCAAGGAAGATTCTGCAGAGGAAGGCAATGGCAAACCATCTCTGCTTCTCACTTGCCTTGAAAGCCCCTTGCTGGGGTCACCAAAAGTCAGTTGCGACTTGAAGGTAGGTGTGTATAGGACGAAGTTAGTTAGCATTTCCTCAGTCTTCTTCGGTGATATTCTCTTATACTCCTTTTTTATTTCTCATGTGTCTAGTTTTATTTCTCCTTGTCTAGTTTTTTTTCTTCTGTTTTAAAGCCTTGTTGCCTCACCAATGGAAAGAAAATGTCAGCCCCAGGCTGGCCCTGCATTCCTAGGGCTTTGCTTAGGTTATTAACAAGATGTGCTGGAGGTGATTTGCAGCACCATCCTAAGCAGAGTGACACTCAATGAATTGAATGGATTTAGAAGGGTATAAATCTTTTAATGATTGCTTAGAAGCTGAAGGATAAGAGTTGGTAATCCACCAAGACCAGAATGCAACAGATGTGAGGATCATAGCCAAGCTACAAGTGACACCTGCATCTATGACATAGATTGGACACTAGTCGGCTTCCCTCAAGTTTTGATGGGAAATGTAGGCATCCTGGTCTTGCAGCTGTAATGGAAAGCCAAGCTGTAAAACCAGGATGCCTACATTTCCCACCAAAACTTCAGGGAAGCTGACAAGTGTCCAACCTGTGTAAGGTGTCACTTGTAGCTTGGCTCTCAGATGACAAGGCATACCAGAGCAAAGCAACTGAGGATTGCATTTGTTAGTGATACAGCATGATTTCTGCCATTATACTGCTAATTTTTATTCCTAGTTGCTTTGTCTAAAATGCAATATATCCACTTTATTCAGATATGCTCCAATATGTGCTTTGAGTATTTATTATGCTTAGTCATTTCAAGGTTCAGCCCTTCAGTGCTTCATTGAGCTTATTTGATTTTGTTCATTTAGCATGGTTATGCATTCCATTCATCTACCATTTCTATTATGCTTCAATAAGCCAATATAATTTGTATTGTTTTACACTATTGACCCTGTGTCTTCTTACTACTTTTGCATTATCTGCTGGGATGCTAAAGGTTTACAAAAGCTGCTGCAAGTAATAAAGAAACACAATTTATCTACCGCATAGCTGTCCAGTTTGTTGTCATAGTCAGGAAGTGAACAGTGGAGGACAGGCAAATTAATCCATGGCTCTGTTGTCCGCATGACCTTTGTCTCTTTGCATTCCAAGAGCTTCTGGCCTTGTGAAGTGTAGATGAAGCCATATTTTATATCAAGCAACTGCAACAATCAAGAGGCAAAAACCCACAACTCACCTAAATGAACTAGTAACAAAAATGTGAGCGGTGTATATATGTTCTATAATACACGTGCTGAATCTCAACGCACCTTCAGGGATCAATTTGAGAGTTCGTTGTTGTGAAGGGGAGCAGGAGAGATCGTTTTGTGGTGGGAAATATACCGCCCCATGAGGAAGTGTGTGTGAAACAAGCCCAAGATATCTGGAAGCTTGTCGGGCGTAGGAGCCCCCCTCGGGGGGTTTCCAGGCAGTTCATCTAAATACCCACCTGAGGACAGCATCATCTCCTCCCAGTGTAGACATCTTCTTTCCGCTTCTCCCCCAAGGGATATTGCATTGGCTCGAATAACATCAGCGGGTGTCCTCGGCATTGATATACGGAATACACTCATAAGAATCACACAGAACTGGTTTCATGCTTGAGGACACTCACGCTATATAGTTGTGTTTCACTCTGCTGTATCTATGGATTGAATACTGTAGTGATTCACTGTTTATTGCATTGGATAGGAATTGACATGCATCTTTTGTAGTGAAATATTGTTCATTGTGTAATAATTAAAAGAAAAAGACCTTTTTATAAACACCTGTATTATAGAACATATACACACCGCTCACATTTTTGTTACTAATATTTTATATCAAGGCAGAGTCTCTTGAATAAGGTATGATTTGGGTCCAGTAGCACCTTAAAGACCAACTAAATTTCCAGGGTATGAGCTTTTGAGAGTCAAAGTTCCCTGGGGAATTGGGACATAGGACTCTTCTCGCATTACAGGTGCTAACTTTGTACACTTTGCACCCATGAGCTATCAAGCTCATTACAATAAGTTTTATAGCTAGCTTCCTGACACTCTAATTTATAATACCCCTCCCACTCTCCGTCTGGAGTGGGACATTCAATAACAACAACATTCAATTTATATACCACCCTTCAGGATGACTTAACACTTTCTCATCAAGACAGGCAGAGTATGTTTTTGCTCTCTGTGCTGTGCTTCCATTCCTGAATTGACTTTCCACATGTTTCTATCCATCCCTTACCTTTCCCCTCCCTGATATTTGGCAACCAGACAGAACATCCCCTAGAGCATTCCCACCTTGCTTAGGGAGTCCTTCCCTTCCTATCCTGAAACCCCTTCCCTGCTCATTTCTCTAATCTCTTAATGGGCAACTCCTACACCTATCTCTTCCCTCTGGGTTGGCTTCTCTGGATTAGCGTCAAGAAAGACAGTTTGGGTCAAAAGTAACTCTAATTGTATATTAGCCTAAAATAGTACAAGTGAACACTAGGAATGTGCAAAAATGAACGGCTTCTATTAGATTGCCACAAGCAGATACTTTACATTCTTGCTATTTGAATAGTTCATTCTTGTTGCATCATATTTCTGATATTTTACTTCCCTGGTTTGTATTCTATATCTTTCTTAGGTCAATAAAAGTGATCTTTAGTTGAGCATCTATTCCCTTATTCTTTTTTTCTTCCAAGGGAGAATTATTGCATCAGACCGGGATCTGTGAACACCCCATTATCAAACAGTTCTTGGCCTGAAATCTTTACATACCTCCTTTGACACAGGGACACATTTGGATAACAGCTCAACTTTTGAATAGGTTGTGGCACGGTATGTTCACTTGGTAAGTATGTCCAACGTGAATTTTTCAGCACACCTAAATGTAATTAAGATTAGGGCATTGAAGACAGATCAAAAGGGTAGATGACAGTTCATTCCATTGCTGTTAAGAAGCGAGGAAGAATAACGAGTCAACTCTTGATGTGTTTGGACAAAGGTAGGACAATGGGCTTGTCCCCTTTTTTAGCATCAGGATGGTGTCCTATAATCATCACATATTCAAATTTTGGGCAGTCATGCATGCAGTATTAAGGATGGAGATGTTGTCATTGCACAATTGTGGCATATGCTTCTTTTTCACTGGGATGGATACAAGAGCTGCAAGTTGTGGTTTAGGCTGCAGAACACAGAGGCTTGGATAGATGGATATTTAAGGTGGAATATTGGAACAGAAACAACTCAACATGCCTAGACACTGGGGGGCACTATTTTTCTCTTTACATTTGTCCCTTAGCTAGAAGCTTCTATCTGACTCCTCCTCTTGTTTCTGTGCTTTTGTTTTCTTTCTTCTCCTGGTCATGGAAGAAGCAAGACAGTTCTGCAGAGCTCTTCTTATGCAAGCTTGCAAGAGCCACACCCATACTCCCACTCATGTGCAGCCAGATTAGCTGGCCACTTGTAGTAGGGAATAGGGGTATTTAAATTTGGTTTCTATGTTTTCTTCTGGAGGCATGTAAATGAATATGAATCAGCTTCAATAAAAGGAAGTTCTATCTGTTGTAACATACTGGCTTGGAGAGTATGTTTCCACATGTACACTTTCCACATGTGATTCCACACTTTCTTAACTGTGCAACTTTGCTATAGCAACTAATAGATATCCCCAATATGTAACAGATATGTGAGGTCATAAGATGATTCCTAGCTGTCTGCTTTACCAAGATGTGAGAAAGAAATGGTGCTGATTTTTGGCCATTCTATCATTTTGGGAGTGAGATCCAAAGGTAGGCCAGCTGCTCCAACAACGGAGTTTAGCTTGGTATGAGCAAAATTTCCAGAGTCAAATGGTTCAGAAAGTGAAGAATAAATGGAACCAGCCATTGCCTGTATTTTATTGGTGTTTGCAGGGTGGCTGTTTTTCTTAACTCCTTGTGATTTGTGTTGGTGAAAATTATATAATTCATACCATGTAGCTATTACTTCCAGAATGACTTGAGCTGATTAACCAGTGGTTTTCCATTTTTTGATCCAAGAATTTGTATTAGATTAGACTCAGACATAGGATGAGCAAGGACTTTCAGGGGGCATCAATGGTATCTGGGAGTAGATACATTCACTATGCTTGCACCACATTTTTCTTGCCACATCTTTATAGGGACACTGGGGTGAATTTACTCAGAGGATTGTAATTTGTTCTCGGCTGATCTGATGTGGGGCCTGTACGAGTTATTCATCAGCAGGTTGCTTGAGGGGTATTAAGCTAAGCCAAATCCTTCTTGTGACGGAGATGAGGCAGATTACAAGCCTAAGAACATTTGCAAGCACCCTGAGGAATAGTTGGAGTCTATCTCTCAGAGCCAACTAGTTACAGGGTCTTGCTCAAAGTGCTTTCATTGGGTTGGGGGAACCAACACTTGAATCCTAATGATGACATGCATTGGGTGGATGGGGGGGGGGTCACAGTGTTCTTGGCAATGTGAAGTCAGTAAGCAACAAACACAGAAATAGGGCAGCAGCAAGACTTGAATCATAGTGGGATTGCCTATTTGCTGGTAACTATGAGCATCTTGTTAAGATAGCTTGTCCTGAATCTGCAAGGAAATTAATGAGTTAATTTTGTCTTCAGATCAGCTGTTTAAATCCTCATTTACTCTATGTATTATTTCTTGCATCTTTTCATCAGGGTCCAGAGCAAATCCCAACTCATATAATTGCATTTTATTTTTAAACCCCCAAACATACAATTATTCATACTGAAAAAAGAACATTATGCTAAGTGCTACAAATTTGTTTTGTTTTCTTAAGCAAATAATTCAAACATGGTATGATTCATGCCAAACTAATTTATGTCTCAGTTATTTTAATGGCTGCCTTCAGCACATGCTTAATTCTTATTGAAATCCATGAAACAAAACTGTTCAACTTTAACTGGATTATACTCTTGGTATACATGCACATATTGTTCTTTATTCTTCTTTACTAAGATAAATGGTAAAGAAGGCAGGATAATCCTATGGTCCAGCTAAGGTGGCAGCCGTTTACAGTAGAGCTCATGCTGGTACAACTAGCCAATATCTTATTTTCTCTTCTAGCAGCACTGTCAAAAGGACAATAAGTTTTTGCTGATGAAAAATAACTTCTGCAAAGGGAAGTCTGCTTTCCTAGAGTTCTTGAGAGTGTCAGTAAGCATGTGGAAAGAGATGATCCAGTAAACATTATATATCTGAACTATCAAAAAAGCTATTGAGAAAGTCCTTCACCAAAGACTCCTGAGTAAAGCTGTCATGGAGAAAATGGCAGATCTTTTCATGGATTCAAGAACAGAAAGCAGAGAATAGAAGTAAATGGGCACAGTAGTACTGACAATAGATGCAAGTATGCTGTACTGTTACCGAAAAATCCATATAAATTATTCGTAAGATCTCAAGGCAGGGATGCTTTCTCTATCATCCTTCACCTACTCTGCACTCTGTATGGCTGCAATTAAGCACCTATCTTCTAATAATTGTTTTAGGACACTGAGAGCAGTAAAATGATTATGACCACTTGTGCAAAATGTTAGTTTTTTATCTATAATTCGGCCACGCCTCCAGGCAGCTTCGCTGCTCAAGGAGGGGGCCGTACATTGCTCTCCTGGAAGGAGGAGAGCAGAGCAGCGTTCCCGGGCATCCGGGGCTTTCTCAGGTGGGCGGAGTCAGCAGCCGTTGCTGGCTGCTCCGCCCATCCAAAACCAGTCGCGTTTGTCGCTCGGCCCACCCTCCTCACCCTATTTGGTACAGGATTAGCCGGTTGCCGTATGCGGAGCCAGGTAGGAATTTTTTCCTCTCACCCTTAATTGGAGTCTTGGGTGAGGGGTTTTTCGCCTGCCTTGTACCAGGTTTTGGGTGTTGGAAATTGGCTAAGGTGGTGCTGTCTAGTGGTGTCATGGGCAGAATAGAGTTTGGTAAAAGCAGCGGGCCGGTGAGCACCCTTGGCGTTTCCCTATTGGTAGGGAGGAGGAGTCTGCTAGGAGCGGCTGGTACTGCTTGTGACGGCTGCCAGCGCGCGTGGGCAGACTGCCTGGGGAACCCCACGTGCAAGTCCTTCCCTCACTGCTGTACGGCTGAGGCTTAGGAGCTTGAAAGGGGGGAACCAATTTGCCAGGCCGGCCGGGTCTCCTAGCCATCCAGGTGGATGGCTCGTACCCGGGGCTTTGGGGCTTGCCCAGACAGGTCAAGGCGGTGGTCAAGGTTTGACCCCGTGGCTTGGCCTGTACCGCTTTCCCCTGCCGCAGTTATATTAAGGTTGTGTTGAGGTTAATTAAATAAAGTGGCCCTTTAGATCCAATACCTGTGTCTGTCTCTTCATTCCGACTAGGGGGGCAATTATACATCTATGCATGACGCGGGGGTGGGGGGGAGTCTGAAGTGACATTTTTGCTAATTGTATGGACATTAACAACAAACATTTTTGCTAGCATTCCATCAAATATTCTGATAGTTACTGCCACTTAGGACCCCTGCCTTTAACAGATTTGAGAAACTTACTTTAAAGTTATAATTTACAGTTCATACTAGGAATGATTGAGTAGCTGATCTGGTGTAATTTAAGAAACTGGCAAATAGTTAAACCCCTCATATTAATTCAACTCTATAATTTGCAAGTCCCGGGAAAGTACTGCCAGATGTCAGCCTCCTCCTTACTCCAATCCCACACATCCCTGGTGCAAAAAAAAAAAAGAGTCTAGTTTCCCGTTGAATTTAAAATGAATTCTTCGCAGGGAATAGAAACTTTCACTAGTACAAAGAAACCACAGGAGCTGATGGCAAGGTAAAAGGACCTGCCTACATTTACTTTAAGCTCTTTGGAAATTACAGAGCACCATGTAGAACATCCTTGATTCTGTGGTTTGTGAGGAACCTTCTTTTTGTCAGGAAAGCTGTCAGGCTTGGTATTTTTAAAGCACAGAGATATGTTGTAAGCCTTCATATAACAATATGAAGTAATCGGCAAATATCACAAAGGCTTTACCAGACATAATCTGGCCTTTTCCATCAACATCAGTTTAGTGGACTATGTTCCAGTGATGACCTCTAGAAATGTCATGGATAACAGGAGATTATTTTGGTGTATCACCTCTTTTGGAAAAAAAATCACATTAATTAAGCCAATGTTAAATATTGTTTTCGAAGGAATACATAAACATGTGCTTAAATCCCTTTGATTGAAATCTATATAACTTTAAAGCACTTAACTTTGGTTTTACCATGTTCATTTTCCTTATTTGTCTAGCAAGATCTCATCAAGAAAATCATAACATTTGTATGCAATATAGGTGTAGAATAGAGACAAATAATTATATAGGCAATGAGTAGATATGACTGATTGTACTTAATTCAAGGGTTTTTGTTTTAACCGAGGTGATTGTTGTGAAGTGCTTTGAGTTCTTAAATGAAGAAAAGCAGTATATAAATAAAATTAATTAATTAATTATCAGAAGTCTAGTCTCTTTACCATGGCGTGAATCTTGGAGGCCAGATTGGCCATGTCAAGATAGGGGGAAACTGTCTTTCAGGTTAGTCAGAGTAGAAGAAGGCCTGTTTTTGGTAAATGCGTTTACTTGCTCCTCTACCAGCAGTGCTGGATCCAGTATAACCCCTGGGCTCTTAACTGAGTCAGATAGGATTAATTGAACTCCATCAAAGGTGAAAAGCACAATATCTTTAAGATCTCTGCTTTTCTACCCATCATCACTTCCGTCTTGTCTGGGTTCAATTTTGTTCACTTTCAGCCATTTGACCACAGCTTTCAGGCAGTGATCCAAGATCTCATCTGCATCCTTCTGTGATTTGGATAGTAAGATATAGAGTTGAGTGTCATCTGCATATTGATGGCAACCAATTCCATATCTATGAATGAGTTCTCCTAAAGCTTTACATAGAGGTTGAATAAGATGAGGTGTAAGATGGTGCCCTGTAGAACTTGTTTTGGAGGACTCTTGTCAGGCCTGATCCAGATACAGGTGTGCATTTAAGAAGCCTTGAGCATCTAGTTAGCTTTCCAATGTTAAATTATTTAACTCCTGACAAGAGGCACACCACAGATAATGTCTTAGGTTTGTTACCGAGTATTGTATACAATTATCGAGTCTCTCTGCTTCCATTTTAAGTCTTTATTATTACATAATAATTATCCAGTATTCTTTATATTAACTCAATCAACAGAAAATCATACCATCCATTATAACTACATAGAGTATTAAAGGAGAACAGTTACATGCATCCAAAAAAGTATCTTATCAAAAGATATGAAGGTCACAGGCAAGGAGCCTCTTCTAAGAAGGTTTTAGTCAGAGAAGCTTGTCATATTTATAAGGTTTTAGAACCTTCTCTTAGCTGCTACAAAGACTCAAATTCTTATCTAATTTATTATCATATTATTTCATACACCAAACAAGGTTATGCCTATTTAAAGCATCTTCTTGAAACATATAATAATAGTTAGTTCATTCTTGCTACTTATTGTGTTAACAAAGCCTATGTAGAATTACTGATTACAAGTTTCTCATATATATTAATGTCTTTTGAGTTGACCTTCCACCAGTGCATCTATAATTTTGCCAACTTCTATGAAGTTATACATTCCTGCCATTCTCAGATACTCCCTGTACTTGGGCCTTGGTACATTGTATATAGTGATATAAGTTAGAACGCTCTTCTGAGTCATGACTAGAGATGGGCACGAACCGCATTATGAACTTTAAAAACCCATGAAAATGGCGATCGTGCGATAGCGATCTGGTGGTTCGAGATCGTCCATGGCCAACGAACCAGCGTTCAGAAGAAGGCTGGTTCAGTGCAGTCAGCTGCGGTTCAGGAAGCCAGACACTCAGGCGCCAGCAATCAATTCCCCTGGCAATGGAGCCGAGGGAATGCCTGAACTCTGTCTGCGCTCCTTCTGTCGCCCTGGAAACCGGAATGGAAGCCCAGCTTTCCTTGATCAGCAGGTCTTCCTTCCAACCACAGAGCTGCAAAGCAGTTACAAGTTGGGAGAAGACACCCAGGGGAGGGAGGGGGAAGGGGGTGTCTTGTATCCACAGGCACTCCAATCTCATCCCTGCAAACCCTGATAGGCAGCTCTGACGGCAAAACACAGATCTCCTGCGTTGCTCATTGGTACCTGTGCTTATAAATAGCCGTGGGCTCCAAGGGTGGGTTTCACTTTCAGCGAGCAGTGGAGTGGGACAGAGCTCTTGCTTGCCACTTGAAAGCCTTTGGGGAGAGAGACTGAAAGTATAATTCAGCTTGGATTTGGGAGATAGGGATCCATCTCCTCTGGTTCCAGGGCTGCTGCCTGGCTCTGGGGCCAAGTACAGTGGGCACCTCGGCTGAGGGCTCACATTGATTATTGATCAGTGCCTGATTGGGTCAGGTCTGTGGGAGTGGTGGGCTAGGGCTCTAGTCCCTCCTTACCTCTGGTGCCAGGGCTGCTGCCAGTCCCTGGGGCCAAGCTCGGTGGGCACCTCAGCTGAGGGCTCACATAAGTGCCTGATCTGTTCAGGTCTGTGGGAGTGGTGGGCTAGGGCTCTAGTCCCTCCCTCCCTCTGGTGTCAGGGCTGCTGCCAGGCCCTGGGGCCAATCTCGGTGGGTACCTCGGCTGAGGGCTCACATTAGTGCATGATCTGTTCAGGTCTGTGGGAGTGGTGGGCTAGGGCTCTAGTCCCTCCCTCCCTCTGGTGTCAGGGCTGCTGCCAGGCCCTGGGGCCAAGCTCGGTGGGCACCTCAGCTGAGGGTTCACAGTGTCATCTCCTTTCTTCTCCTCAATTGTTATTTGCTGGCACGATGAGGCTTCGGGTGGGGGACAAGAGTGGTCATGGGGGAAGTGCAGAGATTGTCCTGGTTGCAGCACAGGAAGCAGTGCTGTGCAGGACTCTGGAGCAGCAGAGACTCCCACTCCCCCAAAATCACCAGTTGCGGCTGTGGAGGAGGCTGGAGAGCTCTTGCCGGTGGTGGAAGAGGAACTCCTGAAAATTTGGGGGGAGGAGGAGGCCAAGGGATCCTTGGAGGAATGGTTGGGGTTCGAGGAAGCATCCAGCCCGTCCCCATCCAAAACTACCGGTGGTGCTGGCCCTGCCAGCAGTCCACCCATCACTCTGTCTTCCATTGCCAGCTCTGTGGCACATCCAGCAGCAACCCTTCGTCATCCCTCCCCTGGAACTGTTAGTGGGCCACGGTTCAACCTCAATGTTTGAAGGCACTTTCAATCCCTTCCTACTGACCTCCGCGTGGTGTGGTGCTGTGTGTGTGAGGGCCTGGTGTGCAGGGGCAATGACCCGAAGCTCCTGTCATGAACGGCACTGACTCGGCACCTGAAGAGGCACCACCCGAGCCTGTGGTCTCCGTCCTCGGGCAGCGTAACATCCGTCGGGGGGGGGGGCAAGGGCCATCAGCTTATCTGATCTGCGATCGATGGGAGGGTCTCTGGAATGCACACAGAGCAAGAAGCCTTGCCTCAAGGGTGTGGCTGGTGGGAGCAGATGGGTCAGGCAGGCCGCCCTGGGGGAAGTTGTTCCATCGGGTTCAGGGGTGGCTTCGCTGAAAAGGGTGAGGTCAAGGTCTCAGGAGGTGGGCGTTCATGTGGTGGCACATATGATTGCCCTGCAAGGCTTCCCCCATTGGTTGTGGAGGGTGTGGGCTTCCAACTGCTGCTCCAGCACTTTGCCCCATAGTTCTCCATGCCATCACAGTGCACCATTGGGCGTCGAGTCATGCCTTCCCTGTATGAGGCAGTGCGAGACATGATGCACAGAGACCTGTCAGCCGCCCAAGGCAGAACAGTGCACTTCACTGCCGACCTGTGGAGTGGCTGCCATCACGGGTACCTTGCCATCACCACTTACTGGTGGCAACCAGAGGACCTCCACCTCCCCAGGCCAAGATCTGGAAGCTGTAAAAAGGTGCCCAGATTGACCCCGGGCTACAGGGTGGTTCTTCTTCAGGCCCAGGGGATGGACGAGGTCCACACTGGGAAGAACATTGCTGCCACCGTCAAGGTGGCTCTGAGGGAGTGGATGTCCAGGGTGGAAGGGTTTGTCCATGGCTTCATGGTGACGGACGTGGGAGCCAACATGTTGGCAGCCCTGAAAAGGCATCCCTGCTGGGCCTGGTGTGCATGGCGCACAAGCTGTACCTCATGATGTGGGACATGTTCGGGCTGGGGAGCAAGCCAAGGGACAACTGGGACGAGGGAAACTTGCAGACGTGCAATCTGCTGGACAGCTGCCATCACATTGCTTCCCACTTCTCCCGAAGCATAAACTCTTCCTACAAGTTGTTCCAGAGGCAGGGGGAGGCAGGGGACCCCAAGCACCAACTCTTCCAGAACCTGCCCACCCGCTGGAACTCCACCAATGACATGATATGTCATCTGGTGGAGCAGAAGGGTGCATTGAAAGACATCCTGTCATCTTCGGATGTTCTGAGGAGGGGAGAGGAGTTGAGCCTCAGCTCCATGGAGTGGAGAGTCCTTGCCCAGATGTCCCAGATCCTGAAACCCTTCAAGGATGCCACAGAGCTCTTGTGCTCCTACCAGGCCAGCCTGGGTCAGGTCCTCCCTCTGATCTACGGCTTCGACCAGTTTCTGGCCCAGGAGCTCCAACAAAGGAAGAGCTGCTCCTCAGGTTCCGGGACTTTGTCCGGAGGATCCAGGCCTGCATCCTCTACGCTGCGAGGCGCCATAGCAACTGGCTTCCCTCTGTGACCCCCGCATCAAGGGCAGCATCGCCACCCAGGCGGGTCAGATGTAGCACTGGAAAAAGGAGTTCCGCAGAGCGGTGCTCCATTTCCAGAGACAGAGGGCAGGAGAGAAGGAACCGGGCAGCGGCGAGAGGCAGGCAGTGAAGGAGGAGGGGGAGGGGGAGGGGGAGGAGGTGGGAAGAGAGCCACGCCAGGGAAGAGCTACCCCAATGGTCACATTTGATCTCTAGGCCTTGTCAGTGGGCTGCATGGTTGACTGCTGCACGGCGGGCACATCCCTCTCAGTGGAGGACTCAGTGTGGGCCATGGTGCGCGAGTACCTTTCTGAGCCCACCGAGCCCCCCATGCCAACCCGTTGCTGTATTGGGTGAGGAAATCTGACCAATGGCCAGACCTGTCCATCATCGCCACCAACATCCTGTCCTGTCCTCCCACCAGCGTGCAGAGCGAGCGGGTGTTCTCCCACCTGGGAGACCTCCTCCGTCCCCGCCACGCACATCTGCACCCAGACCTGGTGGACATGTTGACGTTCATCAAGGTGAACCTCAACCTACTGGGGTACCTTCCTGTGGACCTGGACCTACCCGGGCTCTGAGCCACCCTGGGGTTGTAGCCGGCCCAGCTTGTCCACAGCGGGCTCAAGACTCCCTCAGTTCTAGGGGCTGTTTCCATGGCTGGTGATCCTTTGCCCTCCTCTCCCAGACAAGTTCTCATTCCCTCTTCACACCTCTCCCTCTCTGGATCTGCTCAGATGCCTCCCAACCTCTCCTTTCTTTCCCATCTCATCCTTTCCACGAAGGCAGGAAGATGGTTGAGGTCTGCTGCTGCTGCTTTTGGGCATGAGGAACAGCTCTGCTGTAGTTGCCAATGTGAGAGTGGCACCATATGGTACCCCTCCTTCCATGGAACCTGGTGTCCCCTCTGAGCACCCTTTCCACGAAGGCAGGAAGTTGGGTGCTGTCTGCTGCCGCTGCTTTGGACCCCGAGGGGCAGCTCAGAAGCTTTTGCTGAGCTTGACAGGTTTGAGCTGCATGGTGCACCCCTATCCATGTGCACCTGCTGTCCTCTGTGCATGGGGGGAATGGGACCCACGACCAGTCACGTGTCCTTTCCATGAAGGCAGGAAGGTGGTTGAGGTCTGCTGCTGCTGCTTTTGGGCACGAGGGGCAGCTCAGGAGCTGTTGCTGGTGTTAGTGCGGTGCCGCACGATACCCCCCCTTTCCATGGGCACTTGCTGCCCCCTCTGAGCAGGGGGGAATGGGTCCCTCGCCCTCACACCCTTTCTGTGAAGGCCAGATGGTGTGTGCTGTATGATGCTTTGGCTTTGGGCCACGAGGGACAGATCAACTACTGTTGCACAAAAGATTGTATGTCTCAGTGGCCCCTGCCAACAGCAATGGCTGTCCCCTCTGGGCAGGGGTGAATAGGTAATGCCGCTATGACCAGTCATGTCCTTTCCGCAAAGGCAGGAAGGTGTGGTGCTGCGAGCTGATGCCACTTTCTGCCACGAGGAGCAGCTCTGCTGCTGTTGCTGGTGTTATTGTGGCACCACACAGTACCCCCCCTTTCCATGGGCACCTGCTGCCACCTCTGAGCATGGGGGAATGGGTGATGCCACCATGACCAGTCATGTCCTTTCCGCAAAGGGAGGAAGGTGAGTGATGCTGGTGACAGCCTCCACTGTGATACAGAGGGAGCAGACAAGCCTCTGCCACAGCAGTCTGCACACTCCTTCAAGGTGGGTGTGGCCCCCGTCCTAATGACATGTCCTCTCCCACCCACGCCGGAAATGTCAGCGCGCTCCTCTTTGGCCTAGCGGGCAGGCACATGGGGGGTGCCGCTGGTGAGTGGCCAGACCCCCCACCCACTAAAAGGGAGGTGGCTCATTGCTGTCTCCCAGTGGCCATCAGGCCCGGCAGCTGCCATCAACACCCACCTTCTGTACATTGCGCCAACGTCAACTGGTGGCTCTAATTTTGTCGAGTGGGAGTTTCCTGTGGGCCTTGGATTGGAGAGGATATAACTCCAAGATCCCTTTTGCAATCTTGTCCAAACTTGCTGATGGCTGTAGGAGAGCCTGCAAAAGACTCCTCGGGAATATGGGCTCTCTAAGTGCCACGGGGACCATTCCGTGCCCCACAAACCGTGAACTGTGAACCACTTCGGCAACAGAAAATGTTAGTTGCGGTTCGTGGTCTCGGGATCGTCATCGGCACCGAACCGCGAACCACTGGTTCGTTACATTTTTTTTTGGTTTGCACCCATGTCTAGTCATGACAACCTTGGAGAGTTGTTAGATTCTAGGCCTCTAGACTCCTTTTGTGGCACGTCTAGTTATGGTGCCAGGCTAAACTTCTTTCTATGTGCATAGGTGTCTTGAATAACTTTCTTGTCATATTCAGCAACTGTTTGGTAGAACTATTCCCCTATAGGTCTACCTATATCAATGAAATCTCGCAATATTATTCCCATTTTGAAGGTAGCTGATCTCCAACAGCAACCCTTTGAGTTTGTTCCATGAGAAACTATTTAAACTATTCCAATGTACATCCCTTGATACTCATTTCTGCCTCCAAACACATCAACATGATGGCATGGTCTACTGTATCAAAGGCTGCAGATAGACCCAGAAGGAACAACCAGAAGGAACCAGTTCCAGAAGGATCCATGGCCTTTGTTTATATTGAGGCTGAGGTCAATAACTTTTGTCAGTTTGGCCCTTCAGGTTTCCATAAAACATAACAGATTTCTATAGTTTCAGGTCCATGGTTCCAGACTCTTTTATTTTTGAAATATTGCAACCCTGTGGTAACAGCCTCAAAAAGGGTATTTTCTATGTTATGAAATTGGGCTGGCTCAGCCCAATAGTGCTGAGAGGAGATGCTACCATAAAAGCATAAGACTGCCGCTTCAGTAAACAATCCATGTTCAATTTATGGCCAAATTAAAGAGACTCTACTGAAGATTTTCTTTTATCAACTATGGGCCTTTTCATCTTCCAAGGTGCATATAATTTTGTCTATATATTATAGATGAATGAGAATTTCTGAAAGTGTACAATGCCAAATTGTAAAATGCCAGCATTATCAAATGGATTTCAAGCTAGGAAAACTTTTGAGAGGCTGAAAGGCTGGCAATTTAATTTTAGGAACCTATTAGAACATATACCATACATTCATACATTGCCAACATTACAATAATTTCTGCTCTCAAAGAAATCTACTCTGTGAGCATTAAAAATGCAGATAAAGATAGAATATGCTCACCATGATGGTCGTTATTACCATTCAGCATTCTAAAAGCTTCAGCCCATTACAATTTGATGATAGCTAAATAGAAAAGATTTTTTTTTCTTTTTGATTAAAACTCCAGACATTAAAAGCATCATTCCAGTCTGGAATTATTTGTGAAGAAATGGCATATTCATCGCTATAAATGGGGCGTTAAGTAATTTAAGTAATTATATTCTTTTAACAAATTAAAAATGTGTGTCTGAATAGACTTATATGAGTATTCAGTCAAGGATTACCTGGAGAAGGTCAAGTTCTACAGAAGACTTTGTGTATGACAAGGTTAGTCACTTAGCATCCAAACTGACATTTAATGGCTCTGCAGTAATCGTTGAATAGATACTGGTCTGTGCTACTTGGTATGGAAAAGAAAATGCTGATAGTACCACTGTAGAAATCATTAAGCAGCCAAAGACAAATCAATATCAATACAGCCTACCTTTCTGTGGAAGAGAGGCAGAGGATTGTACATGGTAAGATTAATACCAAAAGTGTATGTAGGTCAGCTGTAATAAACTTAAAATTTGCCACTGTAGTCTCTGACATGTTCAAAAGGCTATAATAAAATAGAAAAGAGGGGAGTTTATGCCAAAGAGCTTGAAGGTTGGTTGCCATTTGAATTTAAGGCATGTTATTGAAGGAATTACATATTAATCTTTAAAATGGAAACTGTCAACATGCTACACTGCAATGGATTTGAGTTACAATGACATGATAAATAGTGACTTTCAACCGCAACAAGGAGGACAAAATAGAATGAATGAGGAGTTTTGTTATAGATTCACCATCAAATGGTTATCAAATTTATCTGAAAGCACTCTTATGTGTATCTCTGACTTTAACATAATCATTTATTGCTCATGCTGATAGCCACAAGTTTATATACCTTTAAAAAGGATTTAGATACATTCCGGAAGCAGGTCCATCAATGACTTTATGGCTAAATGGAACCTCCATGTTATAAGACAATGTGCCACTGAATGCCAGTTGCTAGGGAGCAACTACAGGAGAAATACTTGGCCTCTGTGCTCTGCTTATAGGCCTTTCAAGAATATCTGGCCACTGTGAGAAACCATATGCTAGACTAGGTGGACTATGGATCTGATTCTGCACATTCTTATGTGTAGAGGACACTGTGGCCCTCACGCATGCCATCTCTTTCTACCAACTTTCCCAGCTAGAATTTATGTATTAAGTCAGAAATGCTGTTTGTGACAATCTTTTGAATGACAGATTGTTAAATCAAACTGAATATCTCAGGTTAAAAATGTACAAGATAATAAAAGTGAGGATTTAAATTGCACAAGCAAGCAAATACAGCACTTATCACCTGCCTTGGACAAATTCACATGTAGTGGATCTTCAGTTCAAGTTTTTCTCCCTATACCCAATAGCTATCCTGTAAATCATATTTCAGATGATCAAGTTTAAGGCTATTTATTTATTTTAAATGTATCATGCAGTAGCTGTTATCATCACATGGGAAATGTCAATGTGTGGATCCACCCTAACAATATGAATTATACACAATGATGTACAGATCCTATCAATGTGCTGCTTGAGCCAAAACAATAAATAAATAAAGAGAAATATAATCACATGCTGAGGATATCATCTAGCAACAACATGTGTTTAATTATGCAATCAGCATAGAAGTCTTTCTGTGCATTATTTTTTTATGTCTTAATTTCCTCTCAGTATAGTAAAATCCATATTATTAGCATAAGCACATTAAAACTTACTGGCAATGAATGGTTGTACAAACAATTTCTGTTTGCCCAGTGTGATATTTTAAGTCTTAATGCTTAGAATTATCTACTGTTGTGGACTGATGTGCTTTTTCCGGACAGTGTACCTGGCCCTGAACCAACTATTAATTCTTCTTTTGCTTCTGCTGCTCAGGGGCTATTAAAAGTAAAATTGAAAAGAGGAAAGACAGATGTTGAGAAAAACTGAAATTTTCTATTTAAAACAAGTTAAAAGTTAATAATATTATATACCACCCTTCAGGACAACTTAATGCCCACTCAGAGCAGTTTACAAAGTGTGTTGTTATTATCCTCACAACCATCACCCTGTACGGTGGGTGGGGCTGAGAGAGCACTGAAAGAGCTATGACTGACCCAAGGTCACCCAGCTGGCTTCAAGTGGAGGAGTGGGGAATCAAACCTGGCTCTTCAGGTTAGGGTTCTACCTCTTAACCACTACACCAAATATAAATTGTAGATTTAAGAATTATTTCAGAAACATGGAATGCAGATTAAATACATACTCAACAAAGCTGGGGTTGTGAGTGACTATATATTGTTGTGGCTGCTGGCTGACTATTACGTTGTTAGGATAATTCACAGCTAGAAGATGGTCCCTGATGTTCTGTAACATCATGAGAGTCTGGAGGACCTCAATTTGCAGGGGAAAGGAAGGGAAGTGTGTATGTGTGTGCAAAGAAACAACAGGTTCAAATTTTCGAAGATGGAGAGTAGACGACAGAGGAAGGCTATTGTGGGCTGGCTGAAAACTAAGGGGGCAAGGTCTTTTTCTCTCTTGGAGATCTGATGCGAGGTAGATCTTCTCCTACAGACTCTGTTTTGATCTTTGTAAATAAAAGAGACATTAGAAAGATGCCATAAATCTCCAGTGAACTCTCAGCTGTTTTAATTGCATATATTTTATTGGTTGCTTCTGCTGAGATGCTGTTGTACTATGCATAAATTAATTGTTTTTAACTTCTTCAGTGTCAGTCTCTTTAAAGGAAGAAGAGGAGGGGTATACATCTTTTAACTACTAAAGATTAAATTCAAAGAAATCCACATTTAGTAGCACAGTTCCTGGCATGTCTCATTGCCTGAAAAGTGGGGAGCATTTTAACAATACGTTAAGAAATGGCCCTTATAACAGCATTATAGCTGTTTAAGTGATCCATGCATACAGTTCCATTTAAAGCCATGAATACATTAGGAGGATGTCATTAGCTTCTTAGATTTCACGTTTTTGTTCCTATCCATGGAGATTATAAAGCACATCAATAATTATTGAAAAGAGGAAAGACAGATGTTGAGAAAAACTGAAATTTTCTATTTAAAACAAGTTAAAAGTTAATAATATTATATACCACCCTTCAGGACAACTTAATGCCCACTCAGAGCAGTTTACAAAGTGTGTTGTTATTATCCTCACAACCATCACCCTGTACGGTGGGTGGGGCTGAGAGAGCACTGAAAGAGCTATGACTGACCCAAGGTCACCCCGCTGGCTTCAAGTGGAGGAGTGGGGAATCAAACCTGGCTCTTCAGGTTAGGGTTCTACCTCTTAACCACTACACCAAATATAAATTGTAGATTTAAGAATTATTTCAGAAACATGGAATGCAGATTAAATACATACTCAACAGAGCTGGGGTTGTGAGTGACTATATATTGTTGTGGCTGCTGGCTGACTATTACGTTGTTAGGATAATTCACAGCTAGAAGATGGTCCCTGATGTTCTGTAACATCATGAGAGTCTGGAGGACCTCAATTTGCAGGGGAAAGGAAGGGAAGTGTGTATGTGTGTGCAAAGAAACAACAGGTTCAAATTTTCGAAGATGGAGAGTAGACGACAGAGGAAGGCTATTGTGGGCTGGCTGAAGACTAAGGGGGCAAGGTCTTTTTCTCTCTTGGAGATCTGATGCAAGGTAGATCTTCTCCTACAGACTCTGTTTTGATCTTTGTAAATAAAAGAGACATTAGAAAGATGCCATAAATCTCCAGTGAACTCTCAGCTGTTTTAATTGCATATATTTTATTGGTTGCTTCTGCTGAGATGCTGTTGTACTATGCATAAATTAATTGTTTTTAACTTCTTCAGTGTCAGTCTCTTTAAAGGAAGAAGAGGAGGGGTATACATCTTTTAACTACTAAAGAATAAATTCAAAGAAATCCACATTTAGTAGCACAGTTCCTGGCATGTCTCATTGCCTGAAAAGTGGGGAGCATTTTAACAATACGTTAAGAAATGGCCCTTATAACAGCATTATAGCTGTTTAAGTGATCCATGCATACAGTTCCATTTAAAGCCATGAATACATTAGGAGGATGTCATTAGCTTCTTAGATTTCACGTTTTTGTTCCTATCCATGGAGATTATAAAGCACATCAATAATTATAGGACAGAGGTGAAGCGTTTCCATGACATGTCTTTTTGTGATAGAGTCTGATATGGCAAAGTGCCACTTTGTCTGTTTGTAGCTAAATCCACCAATTGGTGACTGAAATAAAATCTTGCCGCTGACAATATTCAATTTAAGGGGCTTTTAAGCTTGTCATCTCACAAAGTTGAAGCAGGGACAAATACAGACTACAGTCTCTCAGCTTGGGCTGCTTGCCATTTTTTAAATGGACTTACATTTTAATTTTCCAAATAATTAAATTAAAAAAAAACACCAGAGTGGTGATTTCTTCCAACAAGCCATCTATGGTGATGCCATGTGGCATTTTATATCATAGACTGGAATAGCAAAAGTGCTACTTTTATGCCAGATCAAAGGCTTCTTTCCTAAATGCTACAGCCAAAGTGGGCTCACATGGCAGTCTTTTGAGTTGGAACAAAATGAAAAGCATCATACAGTGGACACAAAACCCTGCATGCTGCAGTTCTACCACCACTGGGCTTCTTGGTTTTCCAGCCAACCTATTCTGACTCTCGCTCCTGATTTCATCTTCTGTGATCTTCACTAGTAAGGTAAATGAGCTTTAGAATTGCAGATATGAATGCTTTTATGTTCAAAGAGATTGTTGATCAACCTTCAAGGAAATTAATTTCCATTGGACGTAAAGCATCATTCAGCTGGTATATCAACGAAGGTAGCCATGCATGGTTTTGAGCTTCTCTCTTGGTTTTGCAGGTTGTTCTAGGCAAACATAAAGATATCCTGAGCAATGTCTCCCCAGTACCACCCTATCTTGTCTTACATCTGCTGGGGTAATACATGCACTGGGACACCCACACTGCTGCTACTTTAATGAGCTGGTTCCAATTACAGAGGCTCAAAATGTGATTATAGCAGCTAAAGGTCAGAGCTGTCCTCATAAAGCATGGGAGCCAGAGAGAAAATCAACTTGAATTAGTATTTCGTATGAGCACTGAAATAGGGATTTTATTGCCTGGAGTAAACTATACAAGAAGAAAATCAATTTCCATGACATATCAAAGCCATATCCAATAAACTTTGAGGGATATCTCTTCCTGCACTTCTAGATGGTTTAAGCTTTAGAAAAAAATCTTTGTGAAACTGTCTCCTACTGCAAATGCCATCAGGGTGGACTCCCCAGAAAAATAATAATAAAATAAAATAAAACCACTGTTCTCTAGAATTAGTGAGACAAAATGTTCAACTCCTACATGTCAGGGTTTCCATTACCTAATGTGAAAAAGAAATAAGGAAAAATAAGTTAGCATATTAAAATTGCTCTATTCTTCCAAAGACAAGTGCTCACTAAAGATTTGGAAACTTGAAGTGAGCTTATTTTCAAGTAATTTTTTCATTTTGTATAGAGAGAGTACCATAATGAAGACATTGTGATTTCCCCACTTCACCAAAGAAGAATTTGACATATATTCTAGGAGCTCTCTTTTACCTTCAGAATGCTCATCTATTTCCATTGTCTACTTAGGCATGTTCATGATGGCCAACATTTCTCTAGATGCCTCAACAGGTATGATACTAGGGGATACAAAGGGCTTTCTGTATTAGGGATTGCTGGAAATGGTTTATGGAAAACCATATGTTATAGTTTGCCAAGATATGTCATTATGTCCAAAATATCTACAGACTTGAGCTTCAGTCATTTGGAAATCTTTTGAAATGTTAACCTTATTCCTAACTTTGATAAATAGGGCCAATATACTTTGATAGACTTTGTCTAGGAGTTCTGTGCTAGGAACCTAATTCCCAGGCATGTGCAGGACCAATTCAGATTTATATTTTGGCACATGGAAAGAAATGTCTTAACCCTTCCCTACCATGCTGTTTTCCTGACCAAAAAGAAGCCCTGAAGAGCTAATATTTCTACTTATATGTAGCCAACAGTATATGTAAGTTTCCACAGTGGGGCAAATAGTGGCTATCCAGGGCCCTTTCAAATTTCTAAAATAGTGTAAGATGCAGCTTAAGCCTATCTAATACAAACTCCTTACAGTAGCTATGTTGGAGCAATAGCTATGTTGGAGCAATGAGGCCTTTGTAATGTGTGACTCAGCCCTCAGCCCTGGGTCCCTGTATTCCTGGAGCCAAATACACTTTACTGTTAGTAAACTAAATGGAGTTGAGCAAAAGCTGAAATATTATTTAAGTTCTCCTAAAGCAACTATTTTTATAATGTTTATATATACTAAAAACAGGTTACATGCGCTCCATGCCATGTTCCCCCATTAATGACCAGGCTAATCTTAAAAGGAGAACCATTTCTTCACTTGGTATAATGAAACAGAATGCAGTGAAATTGTGGAAGCCCATTTCAAGGAGTCAGGTAGTATGTCACAATTTATCAGGTGGTATGCATGAGTTGTCTTGCAAACCTGAAGACTTGCAGAACCAAACATTTATCTCTGCTTTGCATAGAACTCAAGTTGATGTACTAATGAACTAGGGAGTATGTTCTTGATAACTTATGCACCTGGTAAAGAGAGAGATAGCACAATTATCTATAGGAGTGATACTTTTGAGAACCTCCCAAGGCCGATTGATTAGAAGTGGTATGTGACAATAGACAGAATGACTCACAACAGTACTTTCTGGGCAACAGATCTCTGACCCATAAATCACACACTTTACTAACACTCACATGCCACAGGCAGATATACAGATGTATACAGGCTACCTAAATATAGCACCAGATTCCAGGTGTGTACAGTCAATTGGCTCTTTTGATTGTTCAAATGGGATGTACTTTAGAATTCTTCTCAGTAAAATGTGCTGCCTCTTGCAGTATAATGAGAGAAAGCTATCGTTCAGAGATGTAGGTAATAATTAAAGGGCTCTGTATAGACCACAGCAAAAGTGATACATTCTGATCATACTAGAATCCCTATGCACATACTCACAGTACAATCCTAAGCAGAGTTACTCCAGTCTAAGTCCATTGAAATCAAAGAGCTTAGACTGAAGTTACTCTGTTTAGGATTGCACAGTACAGAAGGTATCCCAGGAGGATAAAGGCACCAGTGATCTAAAACCCTCAATTATTAATCTTATTTATACAATTTGTATGTACATAGCAAAAGTACAGACTTCCCTAAGTTGTGAGCAAACTGGTAACTATTGAGGGAAGAGTGTTATTCTTTATACAAAACTACAGCAGACTTATCTTTACAGAATAGAATACCATCTACTTGAAAAGTAATCAGTATCGAAGCATGAGTTAAAACTGTTGTACCAGAAAATACAAATCTCTGAGTCTCCCTGACAATATTTGTGGTTTTAAAATCGCATTTACTTTTCAAGTTTGTATTATTTTTACATTATTCTTCCCAGCTTTGTGGGAAACCTTTGCAAACATCAAACAAAACTGACTATATGAAGGAAAAGATTAAAGGGTTCATACACCGAATGCTATCAAATGTGTAGAGAAAAATTATTCTTCCTCTCTATTTCTTGGTGTTATTTGCCACAAGAGTAGGCAAATGAAATATTGCACATATGTGAGATGGTTTTTTTAACTGATGGTTTGCCTTTATTCATTTTGGTATTTTATTTGAACCACCAAAGAAATCTAATGGAATGACTGATCTTATTGTTGAGTATTAATATTCTTATCAAAGCAGAGGACTTGCATATCATTCTCAGATTTCCTTGATGCTTTTAAAAATATTATATATGGTTGTGTCCTTTACACAAGTCTTTGTGGTGCTGTCAACTGAAGGCATTATTCCATTATGTTCTTCTGCAATACATGTCCCATTGAAATCAATGGTGATTATTACAGAGTAAAGCCCAAGAGATGGCTACTGTGCCAATCAAATCTGATTGTCATCATGCATTGTAAAGGATAGCCACTGATAGAAAACATTAAAGAACAAATACACTGATAATTGTTCTGAAAATAGAGCACAGTGGCATACATCAGTTGAAAAACAACCAGAGTGAGGTAATGCTTAGAGTGTCAAACTAGGAATGAAAAGACACAAATAATTCAAATTCCAACTTAGCCATGAAGCTTGGACCTTCCTAACCATAATAAATTAAGCAGTTCACAAATGGAAGCAATGAGTTAAAGAAGGGATTCTCCCCCTTGGAGGAGAACATAACCTCAACCTAACCTGTCTCACAAGGCTGTTTTAAGGAAGAGACTCCTAGCCGTATATGCCATTCTGATCTCTGTGGAGAAAGGGTGGTATAAAAATGTGGTTAAAAAAATCTTGTGTCGCATGCAGATAGGCTAAGACCATATCAAGTAAAGATTGCCTTTTCCCCAAGAAAACTTCCCAAAATATAGGGAGTAGACATGGGCACGAAACAGAAAAAAATGAGAGTTTTGTATTTCGTCGCGATCCACAAATTATGAATCATGAAATTGACACGTTTGCCGAAATGATTCATTAGTTTCGTGATTCATCAGAACCCAAGGTATTTCAACAGCCTCCTTCTTACCCGGAGATGCTAAACTCACAGGGAGACTTCAGCTGGCTCTCCTCCACCCACCCTTCCAGTTTGTAATACATTGATAGGGAAGGGTGGGAAGGGAAGTGCTACCAGAAAGCATTACTAAAATGGGGACCGGGAGTTGCTGGGTCAGAGGAGGATGAAAGACCGGCTGTGGTGTGGAGCTGGGTCAGAAAGACAGAGTGAGGGGTGGATGGCAGGCAGGGACAGTCCCAAGAGTTTGGGATGTGGAGGATGAGCTGGATGTTTCTCCAAAACCCCGCCATTCATCCTGAGAACAGGAGGTCTGTCGTTGGCCGACAGACCTGCCTAACAGAGTTTGGAGGGGTGAGATTGGTATGCCCATGGCTAAAGAAGGCCCACCTCCTTGGCTGCCTAGAGGATTGACTCCCAGCTCCTGGCTGTATAGGACAGAATGGAAGCTCTCCAGATGGCTGGGAGAGCTGCCAATCAAGGTTAAGTGGGCTATGATTGGGGTTTTCAATGGCAACAAAAGGTCTGGGCCTATTGTTGCCTAGGGAATCAATGGATCAGCACCAACTTGTCTGAAATTATGAATCATTCACGAAGCTAATGAAACAGGCCAAAAAGTTGTGAATTTTGTGATAATTTCATGATAACCGCGGCCCCACAAAACGCTGTTTCGCAATACACGAAATGGCCCGTTTCATGATGAAATTAGGCTGGACTAGCAATATCCCATTACCCTCATGTGGCCTTTTTTCGTAAATGATCAATTCTATGAGGACACAAAGCAGTTTGACAATGGAAATAATTGATGGGGGGAGGGATTTTCTTCATGGGCGGTCTTCAAATTCAGCCTGGACATCTAACTGTCAGGAATGCTCTAGTTCGGATTTCCTGCATTTAGCAAAGTGCTAGACCCTTCCAACTCTATCCTTCTGATTCTGTGATCCACATAGAAGCTTCTGCACTCACTGTGCCATCAGTCAGAAGCACAGAAAATGTATATAGTAAAAGCAGTTATATTTTCCTTTCTTATGCCAAGACTGTACAGCCTTTAATGATCCTTGGCTATGTGGGTGATGAATATAGACTGAAAAGCATGATGCATGTGAGTTGTGGGAAGCATATGAGCTTCATAACTGCATTCAGACTTCAACTATGAATAGAAAGCTCTGAATCTGTACAGCTTAGGTGTTTGTGTTTAAAACTTTTTTTCTCCCAAATGATGCAGATACCTAGCTAGGAATACTGATCATGTTTCTGACAATAGGCCCTGCAAAGTTATGTTTACTCAGTCTCTGTAGCCTGTTTTTAAAAATTCTTCATTTGTTGAGGGCTATAAGAGAATAATGAGTCCTTACACAAATTAGAAACAGCTCACATTGACCAGTGCAAATGAAGGCTTATCTGTTGTACAATTTGCACCCCCCCCAAAAAAAAAATTAAAAATCTGGCTTTTAATGCAGCACTTTTTTGAAAAGTCTAGGCAGAGGAAATGCTTGCATCTTTCCCATGTTTAATCCATGATTACAACCTTGCTCTTTGCCCTCTTATACAAAAAAGCTCATCAGACAATAATTGTCATAAATTGAAGCCAGTTGCATTACACATTTTTATGAAACACCGGATCGCATTATTGTAGATGCTGCATACATATCAGTGTGATAATAGCGTCTGCTCCACTGCTGTAGAAATGATTGTATGATCACTAAATCAATCAAATACATTGAGTGGTGCTTCATACTTTCAGATGAGCCTGCTCTTTGCTTGGCTAAATTAGGTTAGACAAATATGCTCTTGTTGCTATTGTATCGCAGAAGTTTTGTATTCATGGGTTAGTTTCTCATTCAGTTTTTACCATCTATATGGATTTTTACACCCCTCCCTTTCTACTGTATTTATTACCTAAAGCAGCTTACAAAAATAAAAATATATACAGTATATAAAAAATAAGATATGTCACTAAAAAAACAACCAGGTAAAATCAATGAAGAGCAGATAAAAAGCAAGCAACAATATAAAAAAATTCATTGGTGTCAGAGCCCATGAAAACTTGGCCAATTCCAAAAGCCCTCCAGAAAATGTTTAGCAGACACTGAAGATTTATTTATTAAAATTATTTATGGCCTGCCTTTCCCTTCAGCCTCAAGGAGGGGAAGGAGCCAGATGAAGCTCATGAGGCAAACCATCACAAACCTAGGGCAGGAGTGGAGAATGTCATCTCTGAGCGCCCACCAGTCTTACTTCTGGTAACGCAGAGATGGACAAATTCATATGTGAGAAAGTAACCCTTCAGATGTGCTGGCCACAAGTTATTCTGGGCTTTAAAATGTCAAAAACAACACTGAGTTATGCCCAGAAGCCAAATAAAGCCAGTACTGGCATTACACATTCATCATGGTGTCTCCCCATTATAACGTTTTGTTGTTATCATTGTTCTTAATGCAGTCACTTCAAAACTATACATTAATTGGCACTACAATTGTAATGAAAGCTGGGTCTTAGGGGACTAGTGGTGCCATCTGTAGAAACTTATCCTTGGCATAAGCTTCAGAGTAGACCTCACTTGAGAATCAAGCTCCTTATGATCACTCCCTAAGGTGGTCTTGAAAGCATGACTAAATGCAGCTGGGGTTTGAAATCAGAGATGCAATTTAAAAAAAAAAAACAGATCACCTAAAACCCATTTAAATCATTGTAATTTAAGTCTATTGTTCTTCTACTTCAGTGGGGTTTATGCTTATGGCAAGATCCTCTGGAATATTACGTGCCTTACTTTTTGCATTGCCTCCCAGCAGGGCCAGTAGCAGCGTACATTACAGCGGGGCAGCCACCAGGGCCCAGGGCTTCCAGACAGGCCCACCACTGTGCCTCCCAGCCCTGTCCCTGCTCCACTCACCAGCTGGCAAACGCACCCTTCATCAGCAGTTCAGCCACATGTAGTACCTAGTGCTGGTTGTGGAAGGTGTACATGTGGTGACCACAGCTGGGAGGGCTTGAAACCTGGGGAAGGATTCATGGGTAAGTGGCTAGGCCAAGCAAGAGAGCAAGTGAGCTTGGAGTGGGGGGGGCATGAATAGAGACAAACAAGTGCAAAGCTGCTTGGCTCTTGCTCTTCCTCCCTCCCACTGTCAGTGAGTGGGGCCAAGACAGGACAGACCATGAGAGCAGAAAGAAGGGTGAAGTAAAAGGAAGAGCGAGCATGCACAAGCTTGTCTGCTTGGATGCCTCCCTCCCTCCCTCTTCCTTCAGTATCCTCATGCTTTGGCTTTCAAGAACAGCAGCTGTAAACAGCCCAGTTGGGCAAGGTGAGCAGGAAGATGTTTCCACTATAACAGGAGTAGTAATTCCACCCTCTGCTGCTACTGCTACGCCTCACCTCTATTCCAGAACATCAGGGAAGAGGCATCTCATGAGAGGCAGCTGGCTTGCCCAACCTGCTTTTCCTCACCTCCTGGTTCCACTGCCCTTTAAAGAGGAATGCCCCAAGCACTTTCTGCCCAGGGCCCCCAAAACCTAGAACCAGCCCTGCCTCTCAGGCCACTTTGTTCCCAGAGCAAGATTGTCCTTAAGGAGAATACCCAAAGTCAAACATGAACCTGAAAGATTAAAAATAAAGTAATTGTCCTAGAAAAAAACTGAGAGTGACACTGAAAAACACTGTTTGATATTACACTGTGTTTCCCACCTTCCTACCAGTCCCATGTTGGAAGTTAACTATCTGTGTTTGCTAAAATCATAACCATTTGTAACAATGCATTAAGAAATACACTTTCATATTCTTAGCTAAAAGATGCTTGCAGGGTTTATTGCATGCTAAGAGTTTAGGAAAGATAACTCATACTTCTATTTAGTTTAAAGGGAAATAATACATTCACCAAAATGGCAGGCAGTTGAGAACTATTAAAAAGTGAGGAAGAGAGAGAAAACAGCCACAGCATTCACAGTGCAGAAAGCCAGTGGGTCTGAAGTGCAACAGCTGTTGAGAGAATTTGTTATCCCTATTACCATACCGCTAGAACATGTCTGTCTCATACCAATGATAGAGGTTTGGCCAAGGAGAAAAATTGCATTTAGTACCGTTTTTGAACTTCTTTAATGTTTTCCAGGGAAGCTACAATCAGTACACTAAAGGCATGCATTGTGGACAGTCATGATTGTAGTCAACAGCACTGAAGAAAACTGACTTTTAAAAATATGCTGGAAGCCAGATGCTATTATCATTCTACAGTTATAAGTATTACCAAAGTGACTTTCTGAACCCTTCAGTATAATTTATCTAATCCACTGAACTATTCATTGAAGTCGAGATTATAAAGTACTTTTACAGGGCTATACATACCAATCAATTACAGAATATCCCCAGGCCCAAAAGCCAGCCTTACTTCAAGTCACATCATATGTGTACAATTTAAGATTTGAGCTTCTTACCAGTTATCCTTTCATGTTAGAGGCCTGGATTAATTGCTATAAAGCCATATAAAACAGAAATAGCCTATTTCTGTGTCCTCCAACCATTTGCCCAGTGTCCAGAATTATATTTTACAGCACAGCAGTATTCAGACTCTATAAAAATGTCGGTTTGCACTGCAGTTACAGAGAAAACGCACTCTGGCAGTGTGTGCTTCCCCCCCCCCCCCCAAATCATCTCAAGAGGCAGAATAAAAGTGTCCACTTGCCTTCCTGGAAATTTTTGTCATAGCTTTCCTTTCCCAAACCATCTGAGAAATGTAGCAATGATATGTTAATATGTTCTCAATAGAAAAAAAAACTAAAACTGAAACAATCATTAAATGTGCCTGACTTCCTAAGACTAAACAGAGTGCCAAGGCAGTCATGCACTAAATCTGCTGATAAGCTTAGCATCTCTATAATTGTTTTAAGCACAATTACAAAATGCCTCAGGAATGCAAAATGCGATACATTTTGTTGAATCATACAAATGCTACAATAGTTGTTGCAAATATACAATATATAACAGAAAGGGGGGCTCATAAAGGAAAAGACACAGCTGATGAGAAGCTAAAATATACAAAGAAGCAAGAAAATACCAACATTTTCCTGCTGCCTGCCTTGAATTTTTTCCTCATTTTGTTTGTTGGGCGGCTTCCCCAAGTCTTTCAAGACCAGTCTTGTCTCTGCCCGAGACTTGATTTTAATTAGACCTGATGCTTCCACCTCCTTGACTTCAATCCCGCCGACACTGCTCAATGCATGCTTGGGTGAATTAAGCCCTAGTGAATGTTATGGAAATTCTTAGTGCTCTGGTGTTATGAAACTAAGCATACAGATGGGAGATAATTGGAGGCCCCATATCAGCCACTCTAAATTTTATAAAGGGAGAGAAGAATACAAGTATTAAAAAAAAAGTTCCTAAAAGCAAGGCTAAAATTGTTCTTGAGCTATACGTTAAGTTACAGCTAGACGTGGGCACGATAAAAAAAAAAATACCAATCAAGCTGATTGGGGATTGGCGCCGGTGACGACCCCAAATCACCGATCCACACTGGTCATCTCCTGTTTCTGATCCGTGGATCGGGGAGGCCAAAGTGGAGGGGCGCCCCGCTGTTCCCAGCTATGTGGGAAGGTGGGTGGTGGCGGCGACCGCTGGGCCCGGCGGGCATGGGGAGGGGACATTCACACACACATACACACTTAGAGCAGAGGGGGGGGGAGTTTTTAACTCGGCAATGAGCCGCCTCCCCTCAGGGAGGGGATGTTCACACACACACATACACACACACTTAGAGCAGAGGGGGGGGTTTAACCCGTCCCTGCCTCTCCAAATAGAGAGAGAGAGAGACACCCCATCAACATGTTTCAGCCAACTTTTGAAAAAAAAGCAGGGACAGAATCTTCGATTCTTCCCCACCCGATTTTAAAAGCAAGCAGCCAGTCTTCCAAAAGCATATTTTAAACACACACACAGAGCCGTGAATGAGGTTTTCCCACAAAATACAGTGTTTTAAAAGCAGGTTAAAAACAGAGAGTGACAGACAGAAAAACAGCCATTCCTCCTACAAAGCCCCATTTAAAAGCAAAAAACGTTTGGAGTGCCCATGGCTACAGATCACCCCCTTCCCCCTCACTCCCCTGGGTCTCTTCTCCCAACTGGTGAGTGCGTTGCTGCTCCATGGTTGGAAGGAAGCCCTGTGTCATGGGCGGGGCCAGCCCAAGTAGGGTGGCTTGAGTCCAAACCTTAATGCCAGAGTCTGAGGGGAATTCCAAAAGTGAAAGCCAGGTCAAACCGGTGGTCAGAGCACGAGATAATGCCAGGAGTGAGTCCCGAGTCCAAGAGCAAGGTCAGGCACAGTCCAAGGTCAGCTACTAATAGCGTCAGGTCCAAAAGTAGGCACAGGCAAGGTCCACGGAACACGGACTGGTTGCAGGCAGTAGACACGTTGCTTCCATGCCTGGCTGTCGCTCCTGACTGGCTTTTATAGCCAGGCATGGTTTTCAGCCAGCTGCTGGGGCTCCATCCTGATGCTACTCATCATCACTCTCCAGCAGCTGGCATTGGCTCAGGAGACGAGCACTGCGCCATCTCTCCTGCAGTTCCAGTCTGTGGCGCTGTCTGCGGTGCTCTCTAGGCATGGGTGAACCTGGGCGGGGGGTGGAAGCCCCTGGCTGAGCTTCCCCTGTGGTGCTGGCAGTCCCTGACTGAGCTTCCCCTGTGGAAGTTCCTGGCTGAGCTTCCCCCATGGTATTGGGGCTAGAGGGTGCTGGTGTCTCAGCTGCTGGCTGTAGGCTTTGATCAGCCAGCAGCTGCTGCTCCTGATTGCTGGCTTTTGCTGAGTCAGGGCTAGGGCTGGCTACACAGAACTCTTCTTCTCCTGAAGAGTCCTGGCTGGCTACATGAGGCTCCTCTCCTCCGGAGGAGACCTCACTCTCAGACTGGGCCATGACACCCTGCTAATCAAGGAAAGCTGGGCTTCCATTCGGGTTTCCAGGGTGACAGAAGGAGGGCAGACAGAGCTCAGGCATTCCCCTGGCTCCGTTGCAAGGGGAATAGATTGCTGGCACCTGACTATCTTGCTTCCGGATCAGATCCCGATGGCCCGATCAAGCCCCTATCAAGCCCCCCCCCCCAAACACTGGATCGGTCACCGTGGACGGCACCGATCCACCAGGTCCCGATCGCGCGAACACCATTATCGTGGGTATTTTTCTATCGTAATGCTGATCGTGCCCATCTCTAGTTATGGCTTCCACTGAGTCACCTTCCCATTCTCAGGCTTCATGGAAACTTCATTTTCTCAGAGAACATGAGACACATGAGAGCCCACAAGGAATTGTGAGGGAAGGAAAGATGGAGACATTAACTTTGTGTCCTTTCCTATGTAACCAACAGATAACTGAAGAGAAAGATTGGGCTCAGAGATAGATTTTTTCTATCTGCTCCTCCAGTACACAAAAGAGAAGAGGAAGGAACTTGACTCAAAAGATTCTTCCTTTGTGTTCAGTCTGTGTTCACTTCAGGGAGTGTTATCTCTGAGTGACATCTTTCTTTTCCCCACAGCCATTTCAGCCTTCCTTTTATCACCAAAGTGGGAGGGGAAAATGGATTCTGAGTGAACAAAGTGGATGCTGTCTCAGTTGCTTCTGGGGCAAGTATAAAAAGGATAATAGAAGGGTATATGTTCACTGTATCCTTTTTCACATGAGTTTCTTGGATTGCTTTCACTCCTTTTCTGTTCACATAATAGTGAGACAAGCAAGATTCAAGTTCAGTATCACCTCAGACCAACAAAAACTGTGGGGCCAGCTCAGGAGGTAGGGGCAAGGTGGCAGAAAACACATGGACACCAAAGGCCACAGCTTTATTGATTATAGCTGTCAGAACCTGTCAGTTTGGTCCTTCAAACTCTCCACAGTTAACACACAGGTGTTCCAGTTGAAGCAACTTTATTGAGATCCATACAGTTCAGGATGTTCACACAAAGGTGTCAATTGGCAGAAGTGACAATTCAAACAAAGGCATTACTAGTTATAGGGAAACTTCCCGTCCTTCAGTCCATTGACATTCTGGCACGAAACCCCAAAGACGTTACATGGGAACTGATTAGTTTAGGCTAGAGGGAATGCAAAGTGAAAATATCCCAGTCTCTGGAAAGAGATACAACGTTCACTGCTAGCAGCTTGCCTTCAAGGACACTTACTGTAAAAGTGAAAGTAAATATTTTCAACAGATAACAGAGAGGCCCCACTTGCTCCCCTGCATTATATGTTAGCAGTTAAGACACCCTCAGATGATATATGCAGTACACAGAACATAACTTTGGCAAACAGTTATGATCAGCACAAAATGCATAACACAATATTGGCAGGTATGCTGGCATACATGACATACTGTCTCCGTCAAGATTGCCCCCCCCTCACAATGGGCCAGGTTTGTCAGGGTAGAGTCTATGGAATTTTCTTATATGCCTTGGAGCATTCATATTTAAGCTTTCTACCCATTCCCTGTGACTCTCAGCAAAATATTTCCAACAAATTAAGTAAAAAATGTTTTCCACGATTTATTTTGGAGTCCAGGATGTCTTCTACCTCATGATGTACTTGTCCATCCACCAGGATGGGGCGGGGAGCTCCATGCTCTGGATGCTACTTGTCGGGGGGGGGGAGCTTTCTTCAGCAAGCTAAAATGAAATACTGGGTGGATGTTTCTTAAGTTCTTTCGTAAGTCCACCTCTACAGTCACTTCATTGATTAATTTGTTTACTGGGAAAGGTCCCAAAAATTTCATCCAAGTTTTTTACCAGGTTGCTCCCCCCTCAAGTGTTTGGTGGAGATGAACACAATCTCCTGCTTGCAGTTTCCCCTGGACAGATTGTTCCCTGTCAGCAAACTTTTTGTAATCCTCTTTGGCTTATTCCAAAGTTTTCTTTATGACCTCCCACTGGGCCGTTAAATTAGTCCACCACTCCCCTAGATCTCCTGGTTGCTGAGATTTTGGGATTTGAGCAAAGGAGATTGCTGTGCCTTCATAGCCTTGTGCTACCATAAATGGGGAGGCACCTGTGGAACTGCGTATTGAGTTGTTATAACAATATTTGGCAAAAATCAAGAAATCAGTCCAATTATCCTGTTCATAATTGATGTAGCATCTTAGGAACTGTTCTAACACCTGGTTAGTTCTTTCCGTTTGCCCATTGGTCTCGGGGTGATGAGCAGAACTAAGTCCTTGTTATGATCAGCACAAAATGCATAACACAATATTGGCAGGTATGCTAGCATTCATGACAATAGCTTAATGGAGCCTTGGCAAGCATGGGGTACAAATCCAAGCATCGGCTGACCTGCCTGCTGGCTGGTGACTCTCACACCCCCTCAGCCTGTCTGCTGAGGAGGGCAATTGCAGGATAACAGTGTGTGGCATTCCTCATGGGCATAAACCTCTGCATGGATCCCCTACCTAAGCATTGCCCCCAAGATCCCTTAAGGTGACCTTCAGCTATGGGGAAACAGTGCACTCAGACCATGTTTCTCCCCAAAAGGATCTGTGCCCAGTGCCAAAAGTGCCACACTCTAAAGTTGGGGCAAGAACAGAAGAAATAGCCAAGGAAAATTGCACTACATAGGAAACATAGAAACCCCCCAGAAGGAACCTAACCACCCAATGCTGAAGCCAATCTCATAAGCCAAGGAAGGGGTGGAAGGAATGCCAATTAGAGACAACAATTGCTAGTGGGGTCTGGCAGGCTCTAGAATTTAAGTCCAAGCTAGGGACCTGACTGGAGTCTGCACATTTCAGGTTTGCCAGCAGCCCCCACACATTAGAGCCTGGCCAGCCTAGACACTGATTGTCTGGCCAAATGTTTTGAACTGGTTGGTTCCCATGCAGCCCCATGGAGGCTCCTGGGAGCTGGCCTGGCTTCAAATCAATGGTGGCTGCCTCAATCACACTCCACACCCCACTGCCCAGCTAGAGCTGGGGCTGGGGCTTGCAGGGCCAGCTCAAGGGGTAAGGGGTAATGGCAAGGCAGAAAATACAGTAGTGGGAGGGGTATTGCAAAGAAGGATGTCAGGGTGCAAAAGAACAATTCTACAATGTAGTTTGATTACAGCAGAAATTAGCATCTGTAGTGGAATAATTTTATGTCTGTATTCAGCTGGGGGGGGGGTTCATTGTTCTGAATTTGTGAATGAATTCAAGTTCAGTAATCTCCCCTTGAAGCTTCACTGTTTGTGGACTACCACATTAGGTCAGCTATGGAATATCATGGAAGATTAAAATGTTCTCCCACTGGTTTTTGCGTGTTTTGATTTTTAATGCCAGAGTTATGTCCATTTATTCTTTTGTCTAGGGACTGACCTGTTTATCAAATGTAAAGAGTGAAAGTGCATTGCTGACACAATGCACATATTATCTATTATCCAATAGATAATATTGGAAGATGAACAAGTGAATGAATGAACCTGAAATGGTATAACTGGTGTTGTTAGGTCCAGTGATTGTGTTGTCAGAGTGAATATGAGGACAGAGATGCCATCTTGATTTACTGGAGGCCCTGGTCCCAGAGTCCATGTCTGTGTTAGGAAGCACATTATTGTGCATGAGAAGTTGCTTAAGGGTAGGGGGGCTGTCTATGGGCAAGACAGACCCCTAACCTTGGCCGATTCCAGATGGCCCTCCCCATCCCGAAACGTCTCGGGATGTGGAGGGCCGTCTGGAATCGGCCCTTGTTGGGCATCCCAATATTTGTGCGAGAGGAATGTCATTGTTCAGCATGTTATTAATGATGTTTTGGACTGGTTTCAATTGAGAGCTGTTTGTGACCATCAGAGACATTTTATTGTTACTTTGTCTGAGGGCCAAGCTACACATGACGAATGACACTTGAATGGCAAGTGGATTGAGTGGAGGGCAAGTGAACAGGGAGAAATACACTTGCTGTTCAAGTGTCATTCGTCATGTGTAGCTTGGCCCTCAGCCGATCTTGTAGCATACTATGTAATAATGGCATACTTTGTAAACCACTCTGAGTGGGCATTAAGTTGTCCTGAAGGGCGGTATATAAATCAATTGTTATTGTTACTGTTACCGTTACCTTTATCGTTAGCAGATTATCCCTTGGAATAGCATCATCAAATGCAGCTTTTATATCTTATTGCATTTTATTCCAGTTTTGTTTAAGACCACTTAATAGCAGTTTTGTAACACTGATTTTGCAACAGACATACCACTTTGCATTCAATAGCCAGTTGCTAAAACCAAAGAATATGCTGCAAATATATTTTTTCCTTTGTACAATCATTTGCCCTGGCTCTTTCTAATAGAGTTTTGTACACAGTAAAGCAGAGGAAGGTTTGCTTGTTGGGTGCTCTTTTCACAGCACAATAGTGACTATAGTAGCATTTCTGAATACTGACCCAACACATCCTGAATTAATGCATAGTGCCGGCAACTAGAAATAGAAGAACTCCCCCTCCCTCCAAATACTTTGACCAGGTATGCTGCAAATGGTGGTGACTTTTACAATTGTATTTCAAGAAGTGAAGCAGATTGTTTCCCTGTGGGTCTGAGGTATGAAACCCATCACTGCTGTAGACACTAGCATATAACAGGAAAGTATGTGCACTCTCTGAGGGTGTTTGCCTTTGAACTCAAAATGAACAACAAGCTATTTATAAAATGGGTCACTGCCAGAGTCCAGGTTCTGGTGATAATTGCTCTCTCCAATCTCACATAGCTGTGATTGAGTGCATGCAGTGTCCCTTTAGCTAGGAAGCTGATTAAGAAATTTTAATTAACCAATTAGCCATACCCATTCTGATGAAATTGTTAAATGCCAAGGTTGCTGAGCCAATGTACAGCTGAATACTCTTGAAAAGTTATGTCTTATTAATCAAAAGCTGTGAAGCTAAATAAGAAATTAAGGATAGTTTTTTTAAAAAAATTAAAAGACACAATTTTTTATGTGATTAGGATTACAGACCAGTGATTATAATAGTTTTAACAAAACAAAAGACATAAAAATATTGCACAATGGCCATTTACAAATGCCTGTAAACGCCTCCGGAAAATCGTCTTCATAGCGCGATTTCCCATTTAATGACGTGATGATGTCAGAAATCGTGCCATTAAATGGGAAATGTGCTATGAAGACACCGTCGTGCCATGAGTTTTGCGTGATTTTCCAGAGGGTTTAGGCATGTGAAAACGGCCAATGTTAATTTTTGTATTATTATGTAAGAAATTGTGTAGTCAGTATTCCAGATAGAGAAACTCTCTTGATTTTGAAATGATCCATCTTGAATCATTTATGCATTTCAATGGATCATGTCCATGGTAATCAGAAGCAACACAGGGAGGTTTTGTCTTCATACAGTGCAGAAGTGAATGGGCTTGGAAGGGTGGAGGATGGTACTGATAGTTATGAAAAACAGGGTGTATTAGTAAGAGGATCTGATTAGGTCATGGCACTGCAGGGATGAGAAATCCTATACTTGACCCATTGTTCTGAACAACAATAAGAGATATAAGACCAATAAAGCACAGAGCCCAGGAAGATTAAACTAGAGTAGGAAGCCAAAGGGAGGGGAGGCATCTGTAGCTTTATCAAGCTGCTAGCAGAAGACATAAGTGGCATACTAGCAACTGCCTAATCCTCCATGGCAAGCCTGATCCAAGATAAAGTCTTCAAAAACTCAGTGAATTCAGCAACTGATGTCAACCATAACATAAAATTATATCTCATAAACTATCATGCCCATGCTTAATATTTCATCTACATTGTGATGCCCTAGTATTTGAATATTTCCATCTTTAAACAAAAATTGAATATTTCCATCTTTGACTAAACAAATAATCTTATACACTAATAGCAAAGTGGCCCTAATGTGAGGATACATAAATCTGGAGATTGAGCCATGAATGGACAAGACAGATCTTCCTACACACCTGAAAAATGCCCCAGGTTCACCACTCTACTGTGGAAGCACGCTTGATGACTTTGACTGGTCACACACTCTCAACCTAACCTACCTCTCGGGGTTGTTGTGAGGATACTATGGAGGCAAGAAGCATGATTCAAGCTGATTTCAGTCTCCACTGTGGAAAAAGGCAGTGTATAAATTAAGTAAAGTAGTAAATATAGATGAAGATGGGAGACCAATAAAAGGTAAGTTGTTTAATGGGTTTGAAGGACAGAAGGATGTTGAGAAATATGAGCGTATGAGGGCTGACAGGATGAGGGAAGAGGAAATACTGTGGGGAAGGGAATACAGAGAAAAGTGAAGTATCCCACAAAAGTCCTTGCAGGTTCTCCACCATGCAGCTGGGCTTGGCTCGGCTGGTACCACACAACTGGGCTATACGGGAAAGGCTGCCTAGGATGGAAGGGGAAAAACTGAAAACAGGAGGATAGACAAAGGTAGATGAGAAGGAGAAAGGAAGCATGAAAAAGGGAGAGTCTCTAGGGGCAGGGAAGGGAAAGAGGACATGGTGCAGGAGGGGAACATGAGATGCCCCCTGCAAGTCCTTGCTGGTTCTCTGTTCATTATATCTAATAGTAAGGGACTAGTTCCCAAAAATTTAGAAAACATCATGTAATGGAGCCAGCCATGGCTACAATTTGGGGTTCTAAAAATCCAGAAGAAAAAATTTAGTTTTCTGAAAAACCTAATTTGGTAAGTAACCTATAAAGGATAAAACACACACAAACGTTCGGGCAGCATTTTGATTTTGCAGTTGCGGCCCAAAATGGCACACAAAAATGCAGGGGCCATCTGCAAGAAGAGGAAGTCAGGAGAATCAAGGCAAGCTGGAGCTGGCAATACTGTTGTAATTAATAGAGGTTACCCTCAATTAAGCATGCATATGACTGTATCCTTACTTTATCCTGCAGACTAACAGTGCCATCCTGAGAAGGCTGTAACTAGGAGTGTGCACTGAAAAAATTCACATTTCAGTTTTGAATCCAGAGTTTCCAAACAATGTACTGCTATTGTTTTTTTTCCAGGTGGTCCATTGCCAGTTTAGATCTTACCCTGTCCGGCCCATGACTGGGTGTAGGTGCACCAGTTGGCCTGCTGCCTGTTAAGTGCCCCTGGGCATTGCAGCCACCCAGCCCTGTCTGGGCCGTTTCTGTGCTGGGCACCCTAGCGCTGTACATGGGCTGCCTATAAGTGGCCTTGCCCCACACCATTTGGGACACAGCTGTGCGGGCTGCCTTAGCATCTGTCAAGACCTTCTGTAGGCTTGGTGCAAGCTTCTGGACAATGGCTGGAGGGGGGTATACCTCACCCTATCGTCCACTCCTCCGCCTTGCCTACCTACTGTCTCCTCTCCAACTCCCTTCCATACTGAATATCCTCCTTCTCTCTCTCTCTCTCTCTGCCTCTGCTCACGAGGAGCCACCCTGGCCTCCTGGGTTCCGGCTGGTTCCCCAGGGAGAACTTTGCTGCTGGTTCTCCCTAGGACTTGGGTAGAGGCATCCTGGCATTGGCATCCTGGCATTGGCATCCCAGGTAGGCGTGCATGCCTCTTACCCTTTAAGGTTTGGCTGTGCAGCGCGTGCCTGGCTGCCTTCTCCAGGTGGCTCCTTTCCCCCCTCCCTCTCCACTGGCTGGAGCTGCGTCAACTCCTCTGGGCTCCCTACGCCCACTGCTGGGGTACCGTCTGTCTGCAAGTAAGGGGTCTGTGGCAAGTCTGGGGTGCTTGCGGTGCTCACCCCCTGACACACACATTAGGAGTTTTGTCTTTTTTTTAACTTGAGTTTTTTGCAATATTCAAGATTCTTCAAGATTCTTTGGGGCAGCTGTTTTTGCAGTTAACACCACCAAAATTGCACATAACACATTCTTCCCTCTAGACCATTGACCCACCGAGCTGTCGTCAAATACACTAAATACATACACAAAACAACAGACTCCAAAGAATATGAGTGTTAGCAGGAGCACACTACAGTAGAAAACTGGCTGGCAAAGGCAGTGGTGGGGCAGGGCCCAAATAGGAGAGTGCTTCAGCTTCAGTTTTCACTGACTGTTTGGTATTTACCTGGAGACTTACCCACGCGATGTTCTCAAGGGTCTTCAGTGTACCACATCTTTTGGACCATAAGGACTATTTTGTTATTAACTGGTAACAGCAGCTTGAGTTTGCACTGTTTGCTGATTACTATCGCTTTGACTTATTGATGCTTGTTCTATGGCTTTCATTGAGTAAATTCAGTTTTCATTGAGTAAATTTAATTTGTTCATTGAGTAAATTCAATTTGTTCATTGTACTTGTTGGAACAATTGTATAAGTTATTGTTTCCTTCACATGTAGTGTTCTACTCTGGTGTAAGGGGATCAGGAGCAGGGCAGGTGGCAATGCCCCCCACACCTTCACCCACCTGGGATAAGGCATGGAGCAGGAGGCAATGCCAGCTCCCCCTTCAACCCACTGGAAACAGATGCAGAGCAGGCGGCAATGCCCACTCCCACTTCACCTGAATGGAATCAGGCACGGAGCATGAGACAATGCCTGCCCTCCTTTCAACTGGCCAGGATCAGGCATGGAACAGGCCTGCCTGCCCACCCTCCCCTTTCTAGAGCCCATTGTATTTTTTCCCACAACAGGCTTTGTTACAACAGGCTTTTTCCACGACAGGCTTTTGCCACCTGCTCTACTTTGATCCCAGCTGGGTGAAGGCAGGGGGCGGGCATTGCCACCTGCTCTACTCCTGATCCCAGTTGGGTGAAGTTATAAAATGGGGAGGGTCATAGCACAGTTGTATACCCAGTCACTGGAATCTTCATTTTAAAGATAGTAAGAGTGGGAATAATTGTATTGCATGCTACAATAAGAATAGACAATAGAAGTCTGACCAGACCAGTACTCAGTATAGGGCAGCTACAGAAGACACAGGCAACAAAGCGTACCCCAAACATCCAGCTGGATGACAGAAATGTGTGATTTACACAATACCCCTCCCCAAAAGACTCTATACTCTGGATGTCATAGTCCCCAGCAGTCAGAATATATACTTGCAAGCTTTTGTATTCAGTATGTTTTGGGTGCTTTTGTGTTCTACCACTCTGAATCAGAAAAAAGTCACCACCATCACCCATATTATTCATTTTAGTCTTTACCAGCAAGTATTCTGAGAGCATAGGTGTATTTTCTTAAATAGTTTAGGAGGAAAAAAATGTTATCATCACACTTCCATCAGCAGCAGCTACTTGTTTATTTCAGCTTCAAGGAAGTATGAGGGTTGCTTCTCAGCTCCTTTGTTTTTGATAGCTTTTCTTATCAGAGTCCAGCATTACAAGCCTGGTTTCTCTCCTTCTGATCCTATAAAAGACTACTTTAAACTGCATGCGATTTTCACAGTTCTTTGATGTTGCTAGTATAGTCCTTTTCTTTTGTAAAGCAGTTATTTATAATTGCTTTTAAAAGAATTTCAATGGGAAGTGGCTTGCAATTAAATCAGGCTTTCTGGTGGCCATGGTAGTCTGAACAATTTTAGGACAAGTGCTAACTAAGAGGCATGTTGTAGCACTGTCTTGTGGAAGTATCCTGCAGGTTCAGTACACATGGAGGGAAGGCCTGTGATGCAGTTCTTTCACAAACCAATGATGGATAGTATCAATATAAGAAAGTAAGCCCTTCAAAGAGCCAGTGTGGAGTAGTGGTTAGAGTGTCAGACTAGGATCTTGGAGTCCCAGGTTTGAATCCTCATTCTGCCATGGAGTCTTGCTGGGTATCCTTGGGCCAGTCTTTCAGCCAAACCTACCTCACACGGTTGTTGTGAGGTTAAAATGGAGGAGTGGAGGAGGGTGTAAACTGCTTTGGATTCCCATTGGGGAGAAAGCAGGATATAAATGAAGTAAATAAACAAATAAATTCATCACCCTCACATGGTATCCCTATTGTTTCCATTACTAGAGTATTGTGGGAGGCATCTATGCCACTCAGCAATTGTAAATATTGATTATTTTTGCACATTAAAGAGTAGACAGGTTGGATCTGGGTTCAACAATTTGTGTCATAGAAGGAATGTAAGGTCTCCCACCATAGCAGGACACCTCCCACCTTAGCCCCACCACTCCCACCGTGGCTTGGTGATACAGCAGGGGCAAAATTGGGAGGGGGGTTGTCAGCAAAAATCAGTTTTACCATAGAGTTTCAGGTGAATCATAGAGCATTGTCTCAACTTGTGGTGCCACTTTTAGGCTCATGCCAGAAGGAATGTCATAGGATGGTACAATGCTGATTGTCCAGATTTTTCCCCATTCCCACCCATATTTCCTCAGGTTGTCTTTCTCCTTACATTCAAACTGCTGGGGCAGGGGGTGTTTGCCAAGTGGAGGATGCCACTCCACATTCTTCGTGCATGCACTTTGCACATGTGCAGTCCCAAGACCTTCCATTGACATCACTTCTGGTTTAAAATGGAAGCAACAGGAGCTCAACAGGGCTATATCACCCCTAATATAGCAACTGTTTAATGTTTTGGGCTGATTTGACCCCACTGAGCCCCCATTGCTTCTGTTTTAAAGCAGTGAAATGTTCCTGGAGGACAAGTGTACCATTTTTGTGTGCTCCAAGGGCTCTAGCCAGCGTCCCAATACTCCCCCCACCCACTGGCCAGTTGAGTGGGGGTGGGGGATGATATAGGGCAGGAGATCTCCTTCCCCAAGTATGGGGTTGACAACCCTAGTGTCACATTCACACATGATTTGCAGGTTCTCCTCAAGTCCAACATGTTTGGGTGCCCAGTTCAAATCACAACTGTGACATACATGGGGAAGGGGATTCAGTCACCCTTATGTCATTTTCCCAACCTGAAATTGTCCTGCGGGGTGCACTTGTGGGTTTCTTCAACAGATCAAGCACCATCCACCAAGATCATTTCAGGTCAGGCTGAAGCCCTTTCTCAACTTGTGCCATAGCTGCAATCCCAATTAGCACCACATACATAAGAACTGAGGGAGAGTGTTAAACTGGACTTAGTGTGGGGACCCCAGATTCAATCTGTGTGCTCCATAATGTATAAAAAGACTTAAATCAAGTTGAATATTGCTCAATCATGACTAGACATGGGCACAAATGGGAAAAAACCCGAACACCCTGTTCGTCGTTCGTTGCCATTCATGAACAACGAACAATGAACATGGACAAACATGAACTGTTCCTGGACATGTTCGTTGTTCATTGTTCGTGGAGGCCAGAACCACCCCCACCCCAACCCCCCACCACTTAGCCCCCCCTCCCCTCAAACTCACTTACCTGGCCCTTTAAAGATCCCTTTAAATGATCAGCTGGCAGGCAGCATGGGGGATTCCCCCTGCCACCCGCCAGCTGATCGTTTAAAGGGCCCTGTCCTGGCAAAAACAGCAGTGTCTGCTGGCAGCTAGTTTAAGGGTTACCAACTGACCTTCCCAATGTCCAATACTCACCAAATTTGCAGGGGACATAGTCCTCACTGTCCTCTGAAGACTCCCCCAAGTTTCAGAGAGATTGCACCCCGGGAAAGGAATGATCCATGGGTCTCCCCCTTGGATATCATTTTCTCTTCACAGTGGCAAAAGCGGGACTCTCTGCTGGAAGTACTTTGAAGGGTTAAAGCCAGAAGGAAAGGCAGGAGTTCAGACAGAGTTCAGTTCCTGCCTCCGGTTGCCAAGGGGATTGATTGCAGGTGCCCGACTGTCTGGCTTGATGATTGGCTGCTGAAGGCAACGAATGAGGCTTGCAATGACCACCTGTTCATTTAGGATGGGACATCACAAACAGCTTGTTTGCAAACAGCAGATTGGGCTGTTCGTGGGGTTTTTCTGTTCGTAATGCTGTTCATGCTCATGTCTAATCATGACCATTCAAAGGTGAACACTCGCTAGTCTTACTGATGTTTTCAGAGACCCTCTGGAAGCTGCTAGAGCTTCAAGCTGATTAGTCACAATTTCTGACACTTCACGGAACAAGGCCTGCAGGGCCAGAAAGAGCAGTGGCAGAACAAGCGAGTCAAGCAGCTTGGGACATGATGAGAACATATCCCTGCAAGTCAGATAAGGTATTTCTTAAGGATACATCATGGGGAAAGTAAAGATTGCTTCATTGTCCTTCTATAGCCTAATAGCATTTGTATTATTTTATATTGGAGTATATTTACTTAAATAAATATATATATATACCAACTGTTTACTTAAAGCATGCACATGATAAAGGCAATCTTTCACAAGTTACTTGAAAGGGTGGAAAGGGCTGGGGAGGGGCGTATCCAACAAATTATAAGTGAAAACATACAAAAAAGAATGACTTCATTAATCAATATAGCATTTGATTACATTCCAGTGTTTTAAGATGGCCCCTGAACCAACCCCAATCCATTTTTTAAAAAACAATCTAGCCTTATTAATTCATCCCTTTACAGGGGTTTTAATATAATGTCCATTTGTAAAAGTAAACCACTGTTGATAGATTTTTGAAGCCATGATCATTTTTGGAAACTTCAACTATGCTACTAAAAGTTTTGCAAAATACAATTATATCCACAACTGATTTGTATTGATTTTTATAGAGGAAGTTCAAGGAATTGATAGCAGGAGCATACTAAATTGTTTCAGTCAGATATTAAAATAAACTGATAGAGGAAGAACAAATTGAAGACAAAATGGAAAGTAGCATTGCACCAGAACAGAAAACAACCCAACAAAAATCTACCAGCTGTCAGTTTGTCATTTCATTTTTGGAAAAACTAATTTAAAAATAATTGGGACAATGTGGAAGAACAGTTTAAATTGTCAAATTTCTAAAGTGAATGAAGCTTTCTGATTTACATGTCTGAATTTAGAAAAAATATTGTAAAAACAAAATGCAAGGATCAATCCCCAGCATCTCCAGTTATAGAGGTAATGATATAAAGAAAGTCCTTTCCCTGCCTTAGACCTTGAAGAGCTGATACCAATAAAAGTAGAGCAGATGTTCCCAAACTTCTTGTGCATTAAACCACATTTGGAATGTTAAAAAACGATCATAGGTTCTTCCACAAAATGGCTGTCTGGGAAGGCAGGACTAACAACAAAATGACTGCTATGGGTACCTGTACAAAAGGTTGGGAGGTCCAAAGCCAAGTATCCTCCTATAGTGGGAAAAATATTTTTGAATGGGCATTCCTGCAGACTCGATGGTGAGGCTTCCTTTCGTCTTCTGAAACACATCCTGTTCCAGTGAGATGGAGGAAAGCCAGGACTGGTTCTTTGCTTTGGTGAAGCAGCACGTGGATGCCATAACACACATTCGTGGGCATGATGGTAAGCACAGGTGCTAAGTTAGAGATCACTGTGTTAGCAGTCAGACCCCTCCTCCCGCTGAGGGGCAGTTTATGGGTATGAAATCATAAACACCCTTCTTCATATACAATAGTGCAAGACACTGCCTGGTCTGAAATATGCCAGACAGCTAACACAGCCTGGAAAAATATTTTAAAAGGAGAATCAGAGTAGTTGGCTGACTGAACACTCCATGCCCCGGAGAGATGCATGACTTAGAGCAATAGGCTGCCAGGAAGCTCCTGACTCATCCCATCAATGCCTGATCTTACTTCCCCTCATCCATTTATCCTAATCAAGCAGTACCCAAGCTATTCACCAAACTTGGTAGTTTTTCCCATCTGGTACTCAAAGGGTCATCAAGCACCATTCTCACCTATAGTCCACCTCAAGTAGACCCATTAAGCCTCTCCCAACTCCATTGTCCACCTCCATCAAGTTATTGGGCAAAATACTCCCTCGCCCTAGGGAGTATTTTGCCCTGTAACTAGACTCCCTAGCCACCAGTGAGTGAGTGAGTGAGTGTGTGTGTGTTCTGAATCCATCCATGCACCCATTTGGGCCTCTTCTTCTCCCTGTGAAAGGTTGTTTTGCTGGTCATTTTGCTGCTGCCTCTATCGACCTCTGTCTCCAAGACTAATAACTATCTCCTTCCCCAAAACTGCTTTCTCCACTTTTCCTCCTTGATTTTCTTAGTTATCTTTGTATGTGTTCTGTGTGTAATTTTCTGTACGTTTGCCCTTTTATTTATCTTTTAATTAAAAAAAAACACCCTTCCCAGTTGACCATCTGCCAGCCCTTTTATTTCTCTTTAATTAAAAAAATTCTGGTAGAACACCTGCCTGATTTAAGAGTTCTCTAAGAGAATAATCCCTGTAAACATAGGTGGGAAATCCCAGTTATCCCCTCTCGCTTGTCTCCTTTAAGATAATCCTCCAACTAATTAGGAGCCCTCCTATTTGAGTAACAACTGTAGTAGACAATACTAAGTTGATCAGTTAACTAACTTATAATAAGGTTCTCCCCTGTGTTCATAATATTTTTTTCATGTGCATTGCCAAGAAGCAATGGTTCTTTTCCTCAGAGGTATGGAAGAAACGCACATAATTTGTGAAGAAAAATAAATTTTAAGTAGTCTATAACTACAGATTTTTCAGAAGAATCAATGAAAGAGAATAATATGCTTGTGTCCCTTCCACTGTTGGGAACCCTGAAGAAAATGCCAGACTGCCTGCCCCCCCACCCCCACCCCCACCCCCACACATAATGTGCACAGCATTGTTCCATGGTATTAATCCAGGCTGAGGTTCAAATCTCTGAATTATTCCCTTGGCTTTTATACATTTAACTTTAGGGAATCATCATACCAGCCTTTGCAAGAAGGAAAATGTTCAGATTCAGAAGTGGCGAGCTTCCACTATAAATAGGAATGCCATCCTCCCTTCTACTCCTCTGCAGGGGTTTAACAAGGATGGAGCGATAAGAGGAGAAATTTTTGTTCAGTTCTGGCCAGCAACAGCTCCATGACAGAGGGAAGGAGCAAAATGAAGAAAAATGCTGCTTACCACACTAACTATCCGTGATTACAAGCATCTTCTGTAAATGCCACTACACCATGTTACACTCCCTGATCAAAGATGAATAATATTCACTCAGTGGCTCGGGAGCCACATGTGGCTCTCTGACTTCCATCTGTGGTCCATCTGAGCACTGTTATTCAACATAGCACCTGCCCCATGTTTTAGGAAAATTGCAAACCTGGTGGGGCTTGTGGATGACAGGTGATTCCCACCTTGAAATAGCTGTCACCAGAGAGCCTGGGGGATGGGTAAGCTGCAAGTCTCCCTGAGGTGTGGGCCTCATGCCAGGGATTGGCCTGTCCTCTTCACCAACCCCAATCCTTCTCTGCAGCCTCTGCACTCTCATACTGGCACTGGTCAGTGACCAGGAAGAAAGGAGTCTGGCTACAGAGGAGAATAAAACCACTCAAGAATGGAACAAGCTGGCCACAGTGAAGTGGTAGTGGTTTTACTCTCCTTTCTTCATGGACAGCTGTTGGAATATTATCCATACCTAGAAACTGGTGGGGGGGGGGCTCTATATTTCCCTTCATAATTGTGTATTATGTGATGCCTCTCTTTGTCTGAGCTAGAAGCGTTAGACTTTTCCTTTCCTTTTTGTGCCTTTGTTCTCTTTCCTGTAGGTCTCGCAAGAAGCAAAATAGTTCTGCAGAGCTTTTCTATGTAACCCTGTAAGAGTCACACCCATGTTCTCATTCACATGCAGCCAGATTAGCCAGGCACAGGGACTAGTGTTATTTAGATTAGGTTTATATTTCATTTCAATAGAAATAAATTTTATTTGTTGCAATATACTGGCTTGAAGAGTGTTTCACCACATCTGATTCCACACTTCCCTGACTGTGCAACTTTGCTACATTAACTAATCCCCAGTATGAGCTTGCTTTCCTCCATGCAGCCCCAGCGCCAGGGTTACTGATGCCTGAGGCAATCCTTGCGTGCGTGCCCTGCGCACGTGCCCCCGGGCTGCGCAATGTCATCATCACATGATGACATCAGCATGCAGTGACGCTGGGGCCATTCTCCAGCGGGTGGCTGGGGTGGCACAAGGAGGTCACTTGCACTCCACTCGACACCCCGGCCACCTGCCGTCCCTGGCCCGCGGCTGCTATGCCCACCCGGGGGCGTGTGGTGGCGGTGGTGCAGGGCTGGCCAGCAGCGGCAGTGCACGCACCTTCGCCCCCAGCACCCCCTCCGGCACCCCCTCCGTCCCCGCGGCCCCCGCCTCACAGCCTCAATGGTGGCGCCGGCCCTGCCTCCATGCACCTTGGCAACCTCACTCCCTCACCTGAGCTTCTGTGCCTCATGCTAAGGAGATAGAATGGAGGATTCTTGCAAAGCAAGGTTTTACAATGCTGCAGCTTCTTCAGCAGAAAACCTGAGAGCTTTTTACTTCCCCTGCTGCCTTTTTGTTCTCTCCCTGACAAGTGACAGAGTAGTCGTAGCTATGTTGCTCTCATATGACCTGTGAGCCTTATATCTGGGTAGGGCACCAGTCAGGCACTAGCTATTGGTGGATATCACATAGACAGTTAGCATACTAAGAAATGAGTTAAAATCAGAACTTTCCAATACATGTTAGTTTTCATTAGGGGGAACAGTCACACATACAATTCTCCATTTGTATTCTGAAAGGGCATATGTCGTATTCTGTTGGATCACTGGAACATCTATCCTATGTGCATGAAGCCTGTTACTGAGCTATAAAGGTTTCAAAGTCATAATACCCTTCTCAGAACAATAAATAGCTCAAGGTAACATTGCCAGGTAATCTGATTCTGTAAGTGATTTTATTAATCAAATACTTTGTCATACTTTTTTTGTTGGACGGAAGTTGCTGTTCTTCACTTTCTGAAGTATTTGTGGTAGAGATTTATATATAATCTTTTCTCATTTATCCTATGTCCAATACATGTGCTACACTGGATGCCTAGCTTGTTCCAAGCAACAATAAATCATTTCCAAACTAATACAAATTAGTTGCTGTAGTGTCATATAATTGGTCATTTCTCAGCAATCATTAATTACACCTAGCTCAGATGTACACTGATATATATCCTTACTAAACTAAGCCTATAACCTGATGCCCATATACGTATGTAGGATGCAAATCCTGTAACATGGAACTGGTGCAATTACAGGAACGTAGGGAGAATTTTGGTAATGCTCATACACCGGTTTAGCCACAAAGTTACTATTTTTAAAATGAACATTCTTTAATTGTGAGTGACCCCCCAACCTCATTATCAGGAAAATACTTTATGAAATCTGTTGGAAAAAGAATTATAGTGGAAGTTACTAATTTTGCACACTTACTCATATTGAATAAGCTGGCGACTCATGCTAGGATAGTATTTTCATTGAGCTCCTCATTACATCATAGATCCATTACATCCATAGATCCGTCTAATAAACTACACAGCTGGGCAGACAGTGAAGATAAGCTGTTAAAACACAGCTCACACCCTCTATAATCTAAGGGTAACCTTTAAGACATTTAATGCTCAATCAATCAAGTATAGAGAGTGATGTTCCCACACTGCCAATGAGGAAAGTCATGACTCAATCTCATGGGAGAATCCATTTGAAAATCTTAACATTGTCAGACATATTTTAATGTTAAAAGCAAAAGGCTTTTCTGTAGTTCTGTCTACATGACAGAAATGTATAATTTGGTGCATATATCCCAAAAGGGCTTCCAGCACGTGGCCTTCCAGCATGTGGCCACACCCTCCCGCTTGGTCTGCTGTCTCGGTGATATATGCCATCTGGAACAGCCCCTGTCAGGGGTCATGCCCCTGACAGGGGTCATGCACTACCCAATGCCTCTAAACCCATTCCTGATCCCTGGTGTTATCATCTGACCACTCAGGCAGGGAAAGCTGTTACATCCAACCAGTAGTTCCTCAGATGATAGTGAAATATGAAGTCCTATTTCACATACTGTATTAGAAGTAGAGTAGGAACAATGCAGAGTTTCCAGAGTTGCAATAGCAGGAGACTTCCTGCTGGCAACCTATTCTTCACAATACTGCTCAGAATGGCAGCAGGAAAAACAAACAAACAAATTACAGTCATGCCAAAGGCATGACATCACTTCCAGGGAAAACTCAGAAGTGACATCACACCTCTCTAGGAATGTTGGAAACCATAGAGTTTGTGGTAATTCCTAGACAAATGTGATGTCACTTCCAGGTTTTCCCTGGATATGATGTCATGGTGGTGTCAACAGCACATGCCCCCATGTCCCACCTCAGACGCCTTCCTAGAACAAACCTAGAACAATCAGTCACAATTCTTTTTGAGTTCCAGAACCCAAATAGTTAATTTGCCCATCAGCTTAAATCAGTACAGAGCCAGTGTCAATAATTTTCCAGATAAAACAATTTTGCAAGCTTATTCTCCAACTGAAAGATAGTTGTTTTTGCTGGCTGCTAAGTACTCATTATGGTTTAACAGAATATGTTGCTGAACAGAAAGCCTGACAGAGACACTAGAGAAGAAACACTGAAATATTCCAGTATGTCCAGGGTCACCTTGGTCAGCCAACTGGAGCTGGTAGCAGTGCACCCCCTGTCCATTGCTAGCCTCCTAACCTGCCTACCCAATTCCTCTCCAATCATCTTCTCTGTTGCCTCTGCTCTGCCACCTCACCCCTGCCCAGGAGCTACAGGAGTTAACCCTCTTTGCTCACCTAGGCCTCTTGAAATCACTTCAGTAAGCCATGCTTCCTTTGTCCCAAATACCACCCCCCCATACCCACACACAAATGGGGCTTCCCAAACTCTCATGAGATCGCTTCATTTTGCAAGACTTTAGCCAGAAGTTTGTTTGCCCTGGCAATGGATTAAACAAAAAGGCAACCAAATGCTTGCAAGAGATAGGGAAGTTCTATAAACCATGCATAGCTTATGATTTTTTTAAAAAGAGGTCTTGGGAAAGAAGGAGGGTAACATCTTCTACTCCTGAGTTAGGTTTGAGTGGGGGTTGTGGCTGGTCACTTGTGACTCTGTTAATCAATTTGGGCACTGAATAAACCCATCAGTATTTTGTAACAATGTAATAATATGTGTCCCCTGACCTGGATAGCCTAGGTGAGCCTAATCTTGTCAGATCTCAGAAGCTAAGCAGGGTTGGCCTTGGTTAGTAATTGGATGGGAGACCTCCCACAAAGACCAGGGTTGCAGAGGCAGGCAATGGCAAACCATCTCTGTTAGTATCTTGCCATGAAAACCCCACCAGGGGTCACCATAAGTCAGTTATGACTTGAGGGTACCACACACACACATAATAATATGTGCAAGGACATGTGGGGGTTGCAGAAATGTGTTGAGTCTACTTGTCAAGTCTCACACTGTAAACTCATAACATATGTTGTAAAGAGGAACATAAGTAAAAACTGGGGTCAAGGAATCAGGATTTTGTAGACACGTACGGCAAGCAGGAGAATGGCCTATAATGATTAATGGGTTGCAAAATGTGAAACTATACCCAAGTGAATCAACATGAATTCACTGCTATTCATTTCAGATATACATGGTCTGGTTTTTTGGGGCGTGGGGGAGATTACATTATCTACATTGGTCCCAAATATCTCTTGTGATATGATATTTTGCCAGCAAAATATCATATTCCCAGAAGACCACACCTGACCAACTCTGGCAGAAGAGTTCGTATGTCCAGAATCACTGAATGTCAGAGCAGTTTCTTCTTTAAATCCCCTTATCCTCCTTGCAGAAGGCTTTGTATACTAGGAGATAACCATCTTAATTGGACTCCTTAACTAAACCTTTATCCCAGTGAACTCAGAAAAGAATTTCATTTCCTCTAGCATTGTTTTCAGGGAATCCATTCTAAATTGGAATTTTCTATCCAACAAAACAGAGTTAACATAAACTTCTGCCTGCAATCTCTGTACATATGTAGCTCCTACTAAAGGCAGACAATTTAACAGGATTGAGTCTAGTTAATTACAAGTCAAAAGCCAAAAGATAATCCAGCATTAATAGAGGCTTTATTTATTAATAGACATTTTGCTGGCGCTAATCTCTGCCAGAAATGAAATTAATAACATTAAATTTAAAAGATTATGAATTTTTCCTAATTGCAAACCCCAAATGAATTGCTTGTCAGTTCTGTACTTGCACAGAGATAATTCTCAAAAGAAAAGGCTCTTGTGTTACCAGAAGATGAGTATCAATGGGTCAGGTTACATATGATAAACTAAAACCTGGATATTAATTATTTCTTACTACAGTCTCTGGCTGAGTTGAGCATGTCCAGTAACATTTGTCAACTCATCCTTAATGGGATATTTGAAAAATATCAAAGTATCACACCTTAATTTCTTTTTGCTATACTAAACAGATCCTGTGTGTTTGATGTCATTGCTGTCATTAGAATTACCAATATCCATTTTTACAGTTTTCCTCTGCATACATTCAGTTTTAGATCCTTCTTAAACTAAGATGTCCAGAACTAAAGCCCAATACCAAGTGTCCACAATTTGTGGCCCACCAAGCAAACTGAACCCCACAAAATTATACCCCTTGTATGTCACCCTAGTCGTCACCGCCCCCCCCCCCAAAGTAAAATATATAGCAGCAAAATCCAAAAGATCTGTTTCTACAAGGGGATGCCCCTGACAGTTGTAACAGCTAAGAGGTGACAAGTCTTTCCTAATAGCACGTATTTTAGAGCAGCAAAACAGATTGTAGGTTTTCAGCCTGAGTTAGCAGGATTGGCAGAAACTCTAATTTTGTCATGGCCCTCCCTCAAAGACAGCTTTCAGCTTTCTGCAGTCATTACCTTACAATGAAAGCAACACAGAGTGGAAAGGACAGAGAATCAAATTCTACAAAGCACATAGGCAGTGATGCCAGCATAGTAGTTGCTGTGTGATAGATTTCCCCATATGACCAGCCACTGTTTGAAGCTGCCATAAATGGGAACTCCCCTCCAAAAGGTAAATGCATCTTTCTTGTCCGATTTTCCTTAGAAAGGTGTTTATTAAGACAGCAAAGTGCTTTTCAGTGCAACTTTTCCCATTCTTTTTGAAATTGGTAAACTTGTTTGTTTATTCTCTGCTTTTCTCCCCAATGGGGAGCCAATATGTCTTACACAGAACAACAACTCTTTGAGAAATGTTAGGCTACGGGAGTGTAACTGGCCCAAAGGCACTCAGATAGCTTCTGTGGGAGAGCTGTGGTTTGAATCAGATTTAAGTCCGACACTGTAATCACTATATACTATACTACACTACTCTGATTTTCAGATGTATTTACCTTCTTTTATCAAATGTTCTGTTTGCTCTCCATATCTGAACAACAGATGTGCAATATCAAGAGCAAGCCATAATCTCAAACTATATGTTTGTCTTTGTGTAGGGAAAACCAAGCAAATTTATCTATTTATTTATTTATTTATTTATTTAAAATTTCTATTCCGCTCTCCCCGCGAGCAGGATCAGGGCAGATAACATATTAAAATACAAAATACAATAAAACAACATATTAAAATACAATAAAAATCCATACACATTTAAAACAGGATGGTAGACAGCCTTCACAGGGTGGGTTAAGATTTTTACACCCCCCTTTTTTTTCTTCTCAGGCTGGTGGAGGCTCAGCCTCAGCCATATACCTGGTGGAACAACTCTGTCTTGCAGGTCCTGCGGAACGATAGTAGGTCCTGCTGGGCCCTGATTTTGGCAGACACAGAGTTCCACCAGGTGAGAGCCAGGACAGAAAAGGCCCTGGCTCTAGTCAAGGCTAGGCAGGCCTCCTTGGGGCCAGGGACCACCAACAGCTGTTTGTCCCCTGATCGGAGTGTCCTCCAGAGATGGTCCTGTAGATATGCTGGTCCCAGTCTGCACAGGGCCTTATAGGTCAAAACCAGAACCTTGAATCTAATCCGGTACTCCACTGGCAACCAATGCAACTCATGTAAAAATGGTGTTATATGCGCCTTATTTGGCACTCTTGTAATAACACGCGCTGCTGCATTTTGTACCAGCTGTAATCTCTGGGTCAGGCTCAAGGGCAGCCCTGCATAGAGCGAGTTACAGTAATCTAGCCTAGAGATTACCATTGCTTGGATCACTGTAGTTAAGTCACAGGTAGACAGGTAAGGGACAAATTGCCTGGTCTGCTGCAGATGGAAAAAAGAGGACCTGACAACTGCTGTCACCTGTGCCTCCATTTTCAGGGAGGCATCCAAGATCATTCCCAGGCTCTTAACCCTCAGAACTGGCACCAACGGTGCCCTATCGAGGGCCAGGAACCGGAGTCCCAAACCTAATCTCCCGTGGTTCAAGTACAGGACCTCCGTCTTCGTTGGCTTCAGTTCAGCCAACTCTGCCTCAACCAACCAGTCACAGCTGCAAAAGCATGTTCCAGGACACCTGGGGCTAAGCCAGGCCGGCCAGCCACCATCAAATACAACTGGGTGTCATCTGCAGATTGATGACACCGAAGTCCAAAACTTCGCACCAACTGGACAAGGGGGCGCATATGGATGTTAAGCAATAATGGGGATAATATTGCTCCCTGTGGGACCCCGCACACCAAAGGGGGGCGGGATGATAATTTCTCCCCAAGCACCACCCTCTGTCCCCGACCGTGGAGAAAAGATACAAGCCACTGTAAGGCAGTCCCTCATATCCCCACAGTGGCGAGGAGGTGAGTCAGAAGATCATAATCGAATGTATCGAATGCTGCCGACAGATCCAATAATATCAGCAGTGCCGAGCCGCCTCGATCCAGATGACTATGAAGATTCTCTGTGAGGATGACCAGCAGTGTCTCCGTCCCATGTCCTGGACGGAAGCTGGACTGGAAAGGGTCTAGGACTGAGACATCCTTCAGGAAGCCCTGCAGCTGTTCCACCACCACCTGCTCAATCACCTTTCCCAGAAACAGGAGGTTCAAAACTGGGCAGTAATTGACCAGGTCGGTTGGGTCCAGAGATAGTTTCTTTAAAAGAGGCCTCACCACAGCTTCCTTTAATGGCCCAGGAAAATCCCTGGAGCCTAAGGATAGGTTAACAATGGCCTCCAGCGAGGACTGCAGCCCCTCAGCACTGGCCTTTACCAGCCACAATGGGCATGGGTCCAAGGAACATGTGGTGGGTTTAACTGATCGCAGGGTCCTGTCAATCTCCTCCCCAAAAAGTGGGCTGAAATGATCAAATATTGGCCCCTTTTGACAATTTAAACTGGGATTTTTTGTTTGCCACTATGGAAAAGCTACAACTGGGAGAAAGATTCATCAGAGCAATTAAAGAAATTTACAGAGACCAGACTGCAGCAATTGTAGTGAATGATGAACTGACCAAGAAATTGACGATTAGTAAAGGAACAAGACAAGGTTGCCCGTTATCTCCATTGTTGTTCATTTTAGTATTGGAGATTCTGATGATACAAATACGACAAGATGAGGAAATACGAGGAATAAAAATAAAGGACTATTCATACAAGGTTAGAGCATTTGCAGATGACATAATGTTAATTGTAGAAGATCCATTGGAGAACATGCCAAAAGTGATAGATAAGATCAAGGAGTTTGGTGACTTGGCAGGTTTCTTCATTAACAAAAAGAAGTCAAAGATATTATGCAAAAACATGACTAAGCAGAAACAACAATTGTTAATGGAAACAACGGACTGTGAAGTAACTAGTAAGGTGAAATATTTGGGAGTTGAGCTGACTGCAAAAAATATAGATTTGTTCAAGAACAATTATGAAAAATTATGGACTCAGATAGAGAGAGACTTGATCAAATGGAATAGACTGAATTTGTCATGGTTGGGCAGGATTGCAGCAGTTAAGATGAATGTGTTACCAAGAGTAATGTTTTTGCTACAGACAATACCAATCATCAGAGACTCTAAACAATTTGAAAAATGGCAGAGGAAAATATCAGATTTTGTTTGGGCAGGCAAGAAGCCTCGAGTGAAAGTAAAAGTTCTACAAGATGCAAAGGAAAGAGGCGGAATGCAACTGCCCAACCTGAGACTTTATCATGATGCAATCTGCCTAGTTTGGTTAAAAGAGTGGATGACATTAAAGAATAAGAAACTATTAGCCCTAGAGGGATATAAAAAATTTTTTGGATGGCACGCATACCTATGGCATGACAAAGTAAAGGTCAACTCGATGTTCCTGCATCATTTTGTAAGGAGAAGTCTATATACAATCTGGAAGAAGTACAGAATTTACCTACAAGAAGGAACCCCCTTGTGGGTGGTTCCATACGAGGTGATAGATCCGAGAGCTGTTGATAATGAACAACAATGTTTAACGTACAAAGAAATAACTAAAACTGAAGTATCTAAACTTAGAATAAAGACGCAAGAGGAACTATCACCTAACTATGATTGGTTCCAGTACAGACAGATTAGAGACTTATATAATTCGGACTCTGCAAAAGGGGGCATACGAACAGAGAACTCGGAACTAGAGCAGACCCTTCTTAAAGAAGACAAGAAAAGAATATCCAAGGTATACCAAGTACTGTTGAAATGGTATACCGAGGATGAGATAGTTAAAACACAAATGGTGAAATGGGCTATAAACTTTAATAAAGAAATAACAATGGAGGCATGGGAATACCTGTGGAAAACTACAATGAAGACAACGACATGTATTAATATCAAAGAGAACATTTTCAAAATGATTTATCGTTGGTACATGACACCAAAGAAGATTGCGCTAGGGAACTTGAACACCTCTAATAAATGCTGGAAATGTAGGAAGCATGAGGGCTCCCTCTATCATATGTGGTGGTCGTGTGAGGTAGCTAGGCAGTTCTGGGGGGAAATAATAAGAGAAATGAGTGAAATTTTACAGTTTCAAATAAATAAGAACCCAGAACTCCTGCTGCTAAACTTGGGAATGGAGGGAATTCCAGCCCATCATAGGACGTTGATATTTTATATGACTGCAGCAGCTAGACTTTTGTATGCGCAGAAATGGAAAGTACAAGAAGTGCCAACTATTGAAGATTGGATCTACAAATTGCTGTATATGGCTGAAATGGATAAGATGACAAGAAAACTGAGAGATCTGGACTCAGGGCAGTTTAACACAGACTGGGAGAAGCTGAAACAATATCTGGAGAAGAAGTGGGAGGTGGGAGGAAAACTGTGGCAGTTTGAGAACTACTGAAGTACAATAAAAGTATAAAAGAGAGGGGTGACTTTACCGGGGGAGGAAGAGAAATGTGAATTTATAAGCAGTTAGATTAATTAATTGATTGAGATATATATAGATATGTAAAGGTTAATTGACAGAATATTGATAGAGAATAATTAACGGTTTAAACATGAGGATTGAGTAATTAACAATATTTTTTTTACTTGATAAGACTTATATGCACCAAACTGAAGGTATAGAAGAGTTAAAACGACTGACTATGTGATGAGTTATATAGAAATACTATAAAAAGAAGAAATGATTAATATATAGAGAACAAATCAAATTGTTTGATTTAAGTGTGGGAAATTTTTATGGTTTATGATATATAGAAATATTCAAAACTGGAAAATGGGACAAATTGTTTATCTAAAGAAGTATAGTTTGGATGTATAATAAGTAAAAGAGTTAAAGATGTACTGCTTAATATAATGGAGAATATATATTTGTTTTAGACAGAGGAAGTTAATAGAAGTAAGGGAAAAGGGACAGAGGGTGGGAAAGCTGTTGGAAGTCAATAAAAGGGGGGGAAAGGGAGGGGGTTAGAAACGAAAAATTAGGGGAAAATTGAATGTAATGTAATGTTAAAATATTAATGTTCTAACCCAATAAAAAAAATTTTTTTAAAAAAATGATCAAATATTGGCCCCGAAGACAGCCAAGGGGTCTCTAGCTTATTCACTGAATCAACAGTGGCTGGCAAGTCGCAGTGGAGAGACAAGATTTTATCAGCAAAAAAGCTCCCAAAAGCCTCACAGCTAATATCCGAATTCAAAATTTGATGGCCTCCCTCTGGCAAGGAGACCAATGACCAAACCACATTAAACAATCTTGCTGGGTGTGAGCTAGCTGATGCAATGGAGGCTGCGTAAAACTCTTTCTTCACTGCCACCTCATAGGCTTTCATAAATGTCCTATAAGATGATCTTGCCTCTTCATCCCAAGATCATTGCCACACTCGCTCAAGCCATCTTAGCTCCCACTTCTTCTGTTGGAGCTCCTCTGTATACCAGGGAGCCCATCTTGCACGGGGGCATAGAGTGCGATGGGGGGTGATTTTGTCGATGGCTTTGGAGAGCCGGCACTGCCAGTCCTCCACTAGCTCATCTAACAAACCGCCGTGGAGCATTGGATCCTGCAAAGCATTCTGGAACCCAGTCGGGTCCATAAGTCTCTGTGGGCGAGCATAAATCAGCTCACCTCCTTTGTGAGGGGTGGTGGTATCCCCAGCTGAACCCTCAGGACTGAGTGGTCTGACCATGGCACTGGTTCTACCACTTCCAGATCCACATTTAACCCCATCCCAAAGATCAAATCTAGCATGTGGCCTGCTTGATGTGTAGGGGTCGATACAAATTGGATGCTGCCATGGAAGACACCAAGTTCGTAGCCTGCACAGAGGAGGCATCATTGACATGGATGTTGAAGTCCCCCAGCACCATCAGTCTGGAGTACTCCAAGGCCCACCCCGCTACCACCTCTTGGAGGTGCACCAGGGTATCTGCTGCTGCGCTAGGCAGTCGGTACACCAGACAGCCAAACTCTCTTCGGCACCCCACACCAGGCCTACACATTCAATGCCAGAGATCTCAGGGGCAGGAAGCAGCCTAAAGGAGAAAGACCTCCCCCCCCCTGACCTCCTATTCAGGACTGGTGGAGGACTGAATATCCTGGTGGGGGGTCAGTTGTCCCAGGGCAACTGTTTCACCCTCCCTAACCCAGGTTTCAGTCATGTATACCAGAACAACTGTTTCACCCTCCCTCACCCAGGTTTCGGTCATGCATACCAGGTCCACATCACTCACCACAAAGAGATCTTGCAGTGTTGCAGTCTTATTGTTTATGGACCTGGCATTGCACAACATCAGTGTCGAGGGAAGGTTCTTTTTCCTAACTCCAAACCAGCCTTTCTCAGGATGGGACATGGGTTAGAAGGGCACCGAGCCATTCCATATCTCCGTGTCCTTCTCAACTGAGACCAGCTCCCACCATCATACCTCCCATGTCCCCAGAGGATCCCAGACCCCATGGGATCCCAGACCCCATGCTGGCCCTCCTCCCTAGGTCCTGAGAGGCTGGCTTCTGTCTCACAGGCAGGCAGGTGTTTGCTCTTCTCCCTCCCTCCCTTTCTGGCAACACAGGCTCCTGGAGGCAACATTCTTAAAGTAGCTTGGGCACAGAGAAGGGTGGGGCTGAGAGGCTGGTTTGTCTCTCACAGGCAGGTGGGTGGTTGCTCTTCTCCCTCCCTCCCTCTCTGGCAACACAGGCTCCTGGAGGCTATGTTTATCCAAAACATAGAAAATGCTCATAATTTAAATAGCTGTAAAATATGGAACATTATATGACACAAAGTGTGAAATACCTAGAAATCTTAAGATCAAAGAGGAACTTACATTTGCATATGATGGAGTAAATAGGCTTCTATATTTGATAAGAAATAAAAACAATTTTTTAATTTCCCACCTCCCACCTTTCTAGCATTTGATGAGCAAATAAAAAGTAATCTGACTATGAGCTTATTGACTAGCACATATATCCCCCCCTCCCAAGAGCATCACTAACTTCTTAACTGAATTTAGGTAAGCCGTGTATCTGATTGTATAGGGTTACTTGAAGAACAGCAAAGAACAGGGAAAGGCAGCATCAATACACAGATCAGTGAATAAAGAGCAAAAGATACTAAACAAAATTATTTACTAAAGCTCTCCCAGCTGGCTTGCCTGATGTGTGTTGAGTATTGTATACTGTTTATCAAAGGCATTTTCTTTTTTTCACATACTGGTCACTTCTTATCTCATAGATAAGGAATTCATTGTTGAAAGAACCTTTACTTGAGAAACTTTTTTGTCCTCCAAATGAAAAACTTCAAGTAGATCAATTATACCAAAAGAAATGCACTGCAATGAACTGTTCTAAATGTATGGGGCAGAATATGATTATCATATCTAATGTATGTAACAGAATGAATTTATGCTTTTCAGTAGTGAACTTTAAAGACTGATTTCCACCAGGAATTGTTTGCATAAGTAATGTAGCAGAAAATGCAGCCTGATATCATTACATGATATATCGGGCTGATGATGTATAAGATATGCCTAACGTAATGTAGCAGGAAATGTAAACCTATATAATTCTGTGATAACATGAATCTTGTAAGGAATTACTGGCATATGTAATGTAGCTGGAAATATGAATCTATGGAACTGTAGATGCATAGAACTCAAATTTTGTCATGGCCTTGTAAAATTTGCGAAGTGTACAGAATCACATTTTATAAAGTATTCTGGCCCCTTATGCCTTAAGATTTAGATCCATGTATATTATCCACTGATGGCCAAAATGAATCTGTGCAGTTGGTTTAGGCTTACTATTTGCCTGGGCTGGGTGAGCAACCTCCAGGACTTCAGGCCACCCACATGCTCTTGTAGCCAGCAGGAGAAATGTGGGGGGCTAAAATGATATTGCATGCCATGAAGATAACACTTCCTGTGTTAGTTGTCAGACCCCCCCCTCTTCACACTAACAGGGCAGTTTATGGATGGAATATCATAAACACCCCTTCCTCATGTATCAAAAGCCAAAGGCACAGCCTGGCTTAGAACAGATGCCAGTCAGTTGCAGCCTGTAAAATTACAAGTGCAAGTCAGACTGGTGGATTGACTGATGCCTCTCCACGCCCCAGAGAGAGACGCATAACTTAGATCAGGGAGGCTCCCAGGAAACTTCTGACTTATCTTGTCAGTGCCCAATTTCACTTCCTCACACCCACCTACCCAAATCAAAGCTAATCAGCAAACCTGGTACTGTTTCCAATCTAGTGCTTAAAGAGTTGTCAGGCACTTTTTCACCTATAGTCTACCTCAGATAGGAACCATCAAACCTCACCCAACTTATTGTCCAACCGCTGGACAACTCATTAAGTTATTCTTTTGGGGCAAAGACATCAGCTTACCCTAGGGAACATCTCACTCTATAATTGGGCTCCCCAGCCATGTGCTTTGTGTGTGTCTTGGGACCCAAATTTGTTTAGGCTTCTTCTCCTCATGAAACATTGGTTGTTTTACTGCCTCCATAGACCTCTGTCTTCGAGACTGGTAACTATTGCCTTCCACAAACTTCTTTCTCCTTTCCTCCCTGATTTTCTTAGAGCGGAACTACAAGTGACAAAAGGCACAGATTGGACACTTGTCAGCTTCCCTCAAGTTTTGATGGGAAATGTAGGCATCCTAGTCTTGCAGCTTGGCTCTCTGACTGCTGTCCAATGGACTTTTCAACTGTCACTTGTCCAACATTCCGCCAAGCTGCCATTCCGTCTCTAAAATGACACTTTACCTGCAGCATAAATTGTTTGTCTTGCTCAACATTAGTGCCATCTGAGACCAGCTTCCACTGCTCCCACTCTGGGCAATACACACTGTTTTAAAACAGGCCTGTGGGAGCACGAAGCCTAGGAAGATTCACTATCCTGGCTCTCAAGCAGAACAGGCAAAGGTGAGCTAGGTGGAGGTGGAAGTGGTATTGCAAAAAAGTCAGGCTGGCAAGGTAGGCAGGTGAGTGCTCTTCCCACCAAAATCCACCACCAGAGTTGACTGCTTCAATTTGCCTCATTACATAGTCAGCCCTGGACTTTTTGTATGTGCTGACAACAGTTGAGCTTGCACTGATACAATCTGCTGTGCATTTATGTGCTGGTCCCCCAGAATAGGTCATCTAGGTTATTCAAAGAGCAAAAGGCAACTGGTGACTTAGCTGCACAGGACAAAATGAAATACATAATATGGATTGTGTCATGCTCGTCTGACACATAATGGAATAATACATACCAAGTCAATTACAATTAACTGGCATAGAGGAACAAGTTTGTACAAGTTTGCTCCCTTCCACAGCTTCTACTGAGTGGACATCAACTCAGGCATTCTCTGTGGTGTCAAAGCACCTCAAGATTTCTGCTTGATTTTGTTTCTGCTACAGATGGGAAAGAACCGGAAAAAACCCAAACCATGCAGTTCATGGTTTGTCGCATTTTACAAACCATGAACTTTCACAAGCCTGCCTTGGTTCGCGAACTGGTTCATTTGGTTCATGAAAACGCCACATCATGTCAGCAAATCATCACTTCCAGGTCAGCAGAAGGTCACTTCTGGGTCAGCAGAAGGCCTGCAGGAAGTCCATCCCCTGTTGCCTAGGAAACTGATTGATCAGTGCCAGACTGTCTGCAGCGATGAGCCAAAAAATGAACCTAACGAACCAGCCTAAAGTTCGTGGTGGTTCATCAGAAATGGGCTCTGATGAACCACCAGTTCGCAAACCACAAACTGGCCCAGTTCGTCAAAACTTTGGTTTGTATTTTGGTTCGTGCCAACCTCTAGTTTCTGCTAATCATTTATGAGCACTTCAGTCCAGCCTTGTCTCAGTATCACCCATGGCAGCAGAAGATGGAAGTCAAAGGGTCAGGAGCCCTATAGGGTTGCCAAGTTTGCTTACCCTCCCGACCGGGGTGAGGACCTAGCCCTCATCTTTCTAATGTCCTCACATTCACGTGTGCACCATGAAGCATGGGATCACTCCTGTGGCCTACGCAATGATTCATTCCTGAAAATGCCCCAGGAGGCCTGTTCCCCCACATTCCCCCCCCCAGCTAGTTGAGTGGTGGCAGGGTTGGAGGCTGGGAGCAGGGGATCCCCTGATCCACAGGAGACTGGCATCCCTAGGTGACCAATATAAAAGTTACAAGTATTTGCAGCTCCTCTCCCCTCCTGCCAACACACACACCTCACAAGTCAAATCAAGGTCAATTTCTAAATACGCAAGGCTTTTTTTCCATACTGATTTCATGTTGGCTAAAAATGTCTAGGCACTTCAAAGTTCTTTCTAAAATTATGCTAGGCTTTCAAACTGTGAACACACAACAAATTTCATAAATTTGGTTTTATTACTCATATTAGTCTCTTTTGTTTTAAAAATGATTATTTATAGAAGATGTCAACTGTACTATAGCTTTATAAAATAAAGAAGAAAAAACATGGAGGGATGTTTGAAGATAAATTGAGGGAAAAAATACCGGATAAGGAGAAAAAAATGTAACTCAGGAAGAAGTCCACAGAGACCAAAATCTTTCTGCATTTCCTGCTTGGAAGGCTACCAATGTTTTAACTGTCCCATGTATGGGAGGCTATTGGCCCCTTGTCATGTGATAAATGAGTTATTGGATTGTTCTTGGCTATGGTTGGATAGATATATTTGTGCCTTCCAAGTATTTCATTATTAAGCAAAACTCTACATTTGAAACAATTTCACTGTATTTTCATGTTTTCTCCCCTGAAGAATTAAGTCTACCCGGTCAAGAGAGCAATTCTAAGCAGGTCTACTCATAAGTCAGTCCCATCTTATTCAGTGGAGTTTACTGTAAAGCCATCATCTCATTTGGAGCCCTGCTCTGTAGCATGCTTAGTGTCTAATTAAATCCAGAACTTTAGAAAGCCTGGAAGCAAAGGCATTTTTAAGTATTTCATAGAACAATCGTCTTAAGACATGTGGGTTATTTGCTTCCATTCCTACTATACGCTAAGAATTATTAGGCATAGTTAATATATATGATTAAATACAGCCTCCTTCCTAATAAATATGAAGTCTAGTTCATTGTTTTGTAAACATAAACATAAAACACCTGTTTTCTGTTTGCAATATTCCAAATACTTTAAACAGCTCAGTGCTTATGAGCAATAATTCATTATGAATAACAATACACAGATCATGGGGATTTACTAAGAACAACCCATCATAATCTATCCATCAATATGACAGGCAATCATTTCTGGAATTCCAGCTGCCATTATGCCTGAAAACACCATATCTACTGTACGCTTTGTAGGTTCTGTGAATATTAGCTTTTATGTGGCTCTATGACCTCTACTTCCCCTCACTATTCATGTGGGTATTTCGTGCTGTGAAGCAATAAAATCTTCTAAACTAAAATGTAATAATAAACTCAGGCTACTATCCTGCAATGATTTAATCCTGATAAGATCCATGGGATATGAGTTCACATAACTATGGGGAAAGCTGCATGAAACTGCAGCCATTAGAGAGAAGCACAAGGGAGAAGATGAATGGGACTTCTGCTATAACATCTGAAGCAGAAATTGCCTATCTCACTCTTTTCCCCTCTCCATCAGCTTCTCCTCACAGTTTTTTGCTAAGCGTGGTTAACAAGTTTCTGATTCATACTATGATGTAATCCCCACTCACTCTGATATTGGAAGGCAGATTTTTCCCTCCAAAACAGTCAGGATTGCTGGCTGTGGCTGTGCAGCCTCTGGTAGCAAGTCTCTGGATATAATCTTCAGTTCCTTTTGTCCCACACTTTAAAACATATATAATTTTGGCTTATATTGCAGCCTAAATATTTGGTAGGAGAGAGGCAAAATCTCACATCTTTAAATAAAATGACACTAGAGGCTGAGTAAAGTTCAAAAGGAAACAGAAGGTTTATTAAACAGGCAGAGTTGGTATATAGGTAGGCAGGGAAAGTAAAGCTAAGGTAAATTTTGATCGTAGAACTGAATACTTCACAGGCATGAGGCACAATAACAACAACAACAACAACATTTGCTTTATATTCCACCCTTCAGGACAACTTAATGCCCACTCAGAGCGGTTTACAAAGTATGTTGTTATATAATTTTTTAAAGCTTAGTTTCAGTAGATACAGATCTTAAAAGAGAGAGGTTGGTAGTTTCAGACTTAGGTTTCTTCATAGATTTCATTTTACAGCTGAGGTGTTCTGGCTTCAATACTGCAGTCTTTTCCCTTTACCCGAGACCCAGGGTCCTCCTCAGAGCCAAATTTCCCTTTTTTAGACACTAGGCAGGGGTTATTTTCCACCAAAAGACATAACCCTGATCACTTGGTTGATGGGGATCTCCTTTCACTACCCATTTCCTCTGCCAACAACATACCCCAGTTCTAACTTGTCTGTGTAAATCAGTGCTGGCTTTCACTCTTAAGTACTTTAACTAAAATTTTCTTTAAATCTAAACTATCCCAGTTAGGGCAAACTTTTCCTTTTTCTTCAGACAGAGGATCACTAGACTGAAAATCCGTGTCAGACTCCAAACTTCAACTCCTTCAACAATTCTGTCAACACTAGAGGTGGACACAGACTGAAAAATGGACCAAAATTTGACACAGACCAGCCCGGATGTGGGATGCACATCTTTTATGGATGCGGCGACTTTTGGGCCGGTCTGTTGGTCCATTGGTCCGTGAAACCAGACATCCTGATGCTGAGCAATCAATTCCCTAGGCAACATAGGGGAGTCACCTGCAGAGCTTCTGCTGCCTTTGGAACACACCAATCTTAGCCCTGAAAACCTTGATAGGTTGCTCTGACTGCCAACCAGAGAGCTCCCATTATTCTCTATGAGAGCAAGCAGTATATATAACATCCAGCTCTGAGCCGTGGTTTCGTTTTCCAGCCGGTTACTGAGGAAGGAATTGCCTGTTGTGGGAGTTTTTTTGGATTGTGCCAGAGGGAGGCTTGGGGCTTGTGCTACAGGAAGGCTCTGGGTAGGAGCAAGCTTATTGCGTTTCCTCAAGGGCCTGAGGACTCACTCTTCTGTTAAATATTTTTTCTTTCAATTCTTATTTGTTTGTGGGGTGGTGGGCTAGCCTAGGGATCTGCCCCCAACCCAGTCTCAGCGCTGCAGTCAGGCTCTGGGTGCAAGCTTATTGGGCTCCTTGATGGCTCACTCTTCTGTTTCATTTTTTTTCTTTCAATTCTTATTTGCTTGTGAGGTGGTGGTCTAGCTTAGGGCTCTGACTCAACCCAGTCTCAGGGTTGCAGTCAGGCTCTGGGTGCTGCAAGCCAATGCAAGTCAATTGGCATTTGCGGCTACTATTCTATCTACTGGAAGTTTCCTAGGGGTGGCCGCTTTGGGGGTCTGTAACTCAGACCTCCGAAACACAATCTTGGCCAAACTTGGAGGGTGGCTGGAGGAGATCCAGTTGAAGACTAGCTGTGAGTTTGACATCTGAGTGTGAAAGGGGTGGTCATAGGGCCCCCAGAATTGATAGACCATGGACTGATGAACCAGTCCACAAAGCCGGGTGGGTCTGAAAAGTTCGTGGTCCATGAAACATGACGAACCATGGACTGACAGTCCATGGTTTTTTCCTGGTCTGTCCCCACCTCTAGTCAGCACCAATTGTTACATTCTTACTAGCCAATCATGGGGGGAGGAGCCTGTCAATCATTCTCCCTTTGTGTAGTTTATAATCCTTTCTCCTCTACTCTCTGGGTGCTGCACTTAGTAAACCTTTCATTTAAAATCCCATTCCGTCACACATACATAATACAGGAGGAACTGAAACAGAAAGAGCCATCAAGTCTCTCATTGATCATTCACCTCCAATTCTGATGCTGAACCAGCTTCTGTCTGCTAGAGGTATGAGACCAAGAAACAGGAGCAGTCTTCAGACAAAATATGTAGTGTAAAAAGAGCACAAATAAAGTGAGAGCAGGAACAAGCATGCTTGACTCATTCCCTGCCTATGTACAATCACTGGAAGTTGAACATGACACTTACAGGCATATGAAGTGTACACATATAGACTCTTAAGACAACCTGATAAGATTCCCAACGTTTGTAAGCCTCACCAAATCAGATCAACTGGAAATAAAAACATCAGTCTTAAATAGGAAAAAATATTTTTATACAACTGCAAATCAAACGTATATGCTACTCTGTCCATCAATAAAGGATTGTTATCAAGATGAGGCTCTAAAAGTCCCTCTTCCTATTAAAACAAATGCTAAATTTCCCTGCTCTTCCATGTCAGCCAGTAGTTCATAGACTTATCGAGGAAAAATGTCTTGTAGCTTCCTGTTGATGCTGATAGAGGATTGCCTCAGACTGCTTTGTAGAATACTTCTGGACCTGCTGAGGCATTCTTTCCATCTCTTCAGGTAGATTCATCCTGAAGAGCAGGATAAAGGGCACAGATGTACCCTTTATCCTGCTCTCTTTTTGATAGTGAATCCTCCTTGCTTTCAGCCTCTCACTCATCCAGCTCTTGAAAGGCCTCAGATCATAGCTTTCTTCACATCTTCCTGAAGATCTTCTGCTTTCTGCCTTTCAGCCAGGTCTCTGCTCCCTCTCTCCTCTCTCCTTCTCTCAAATGTCCCTTATATGCCTTCTCAAGAAGGTTCCATCCAATTATCTGCTGACATTTGTTCCAGCTTTCTTCTGATTGGTTCTGGAATTCCGGCCTTTAGGAACCCCCTCAAAGCATCTCTCTTAATTGAAAATTGATTCTGAGCTTCTTATTGACCTTTCAATCTTCCCTTAACAACAGTTACTTGCTTCACCAACTGAACTGTGTAATCCACCTTGAGTTTCAGAGAAAAAGGCAAACTACAAATAATGTAAATAAACCAAACTGTAATACTTTGAAACCCTCATGCCACAAAACCTCTTTACAAAATACAGATAACAATAACATATATCCTGAAATTGTTACAAACAGAATTTGTTTTCCTTGTTAAATAACTCATTTCTACACAGCTCTATCCCCATGATCATGAATGCTTTAAAATGAGGCACTGTACTCAAGTTCCAGCTATCAGAGGTATTTGTTCCTGCTTCCTCCATGTGTATTCTTTTTACCCTAGATATGTCATCTAAAGAGGACTAGTAGCCATTAGCATTAGTATGACCAAGAGCTAGCAGAAGGAGTAAGACCTTCTTACAAGGCAAGCCTGTGTAGAGTTAATTTCACTTGGCTCAGACTCATCATATTTATTGGGGATAGCATAACTGCATAGAGGCATCAAGATCATCCACTGCCAGGTTATTCATCATTAATCAGTTCTTCTCAGCAATTAATCTGTTGTGTTTGTTGGACAGAGATACACTCATGGAAGCTATCTTGAATATAGTTAACCATTTAGTGTTGTTATTGTGTCTAGAACTTGAAATTAGTTTCATGGTAACATATTTTAAATTTGTACATTATCCATATATATTCAGAATTCTGAATATGACATTTGAGACTGCCTGTGGGGTTCCTCAAAGCTCTGTATTATCACCTACATTTGTTAGTATTTATGTAAGACCGTTAAATAAGATTGTTAAAAGTGTTAGAGTTGGATATTGTACTGATTTTGCTTTTGCTTTTTAATCTTGCTTTTGGAATTTTAATTCATCTCCTCCTCATGTTATGTTCCTGCAGACCTTCGGCTGACCCAGAAGCAGCCTTCTGCTGACCCAGAAGTGACAATTTGCTGGCCTGGATGTGACATTTTCACAAACCAGTTCACGAACTGGGGAAGGTTCGTGAAAGTTCATGGTTCGTGAAATGTGATGAAATATGAACTGCATGGTTCGTTTTTTTTCTGGTTCATGCCCATCTCCATTTATAAGTACATCAGCGTGATGGTTGCAGAGTTTTGATAAGCATATTGGTTTCAGAATAATTTTAAAGTTTTAAGTGGTTTCAAAAATAATTCTTAAAGGTATATTAAAAGACTCAGTCACACAGACTAATTTTCCACACAGATCTTCAGTAGCAGAAACAAACTCTCATCTCATCCATACATAGATCCATACAGGCCTTTTTACTCAGCTTGCCTGACCTAGGTAGAATAACCTCTTTCTCAGATATACACCAACTGACCCAGGCGCGCGTGCACACACACACACACAGTTTGCCTGATTCAGCCAGAATTCTTTCTATGAGATGTCCAAAGACTGATTGAAAACCTCTTCCTTCAGTTTTCTGATTAAGAACTACAGTTCACACCACCCCCTAGGATACAGCTACCAGCCAATCAGAGCAGGCTTTATTCACCTATCCAGCCCCCCCTCCTTCTGTCAAGGAGTTCCAGACCCCTGGGGCCCAGTCCAGCTCAGGGGAAGGGACACAGGCTGCCTGGAAGGTCCTGTTGCAAATAGCAAACCAAGTAAGCTGCCACCAGCTCCCCAGTCTATCTCTAAGCTAAGGAGTTAGGGAGCAAAGCTCCAGAGCCTATTAGGGAATTTAGCCAAAGCAAAGTCTACCTTGCAAGGATAAACTTACAGACAGAGTTCACAGCAAAAGAATAGTTGTTTGGTAGGTGGATCTCAAGCACACATATAGTGAGTTCAACAAAGGTTTTATAGCAGGCTTCAGAGTCTTAATAACCCACAGAAGATAAAAATATAAAGGTTTATTAATTCTAGGTGCAGGGTTATCACACACGAGACAAAAAGTGAGCACAAACAGACAAAAACCTACAGCAGTAAGCTCTACATACCACAGTAAATTCTTAGGAGACAAAGCAAGTTGATTTCTCAGTTGTAGCAAACAAAAGTCCCACAGAACAGCAAGGCAAAAGATGGAGCTTCAGTCCTTCTCAACAAATAGAGCCAGAAACAAAGCAAAAGAGCATAAGCAGAGGTCTCAGGTAGACACTCAACATAAGCTTCTCCATGTTGGTTAACAGCCAGTTTATATGGGTTCAAGCTGGAACCAAAGTGAGGCAGGCCTGACCACACCCACTCCCAGCCTGACCACATCACCTGACAAGTACAAAAAGGGACGTGTGACAAGTCTGCAGCTCTTGGCACACGACCCCAAACAACAGGTGTGAAGTTAATTACCAATTAGCTAGCAAGAACAGCTTATCTTGACTCAAGGACAGAGCATACATAACTTACTGCTAGCAAAAGTGAAAAGCCTCTCCAAAAAGGGGGGAGGGAATTTCTCCAGCCAAGGAAGCCTCCAAACCAGCTCTCAAAAGGGCTTCCCATACTCTTAAACATAAAGTTTTTTCTTTACACCTTCTTTCCTCAGAGGCTTACATTTAAACCCACAGTAACAATTATTTTAAAACCCCACATTAGCAAGCAGAAATAAAATCCAAATTAAATACATCGCATGCAAAACATTACAGCTATTGTCAGACTATGGAATCCAAGTTATCTAGAGTTCGTCTCCCCCTTTCTGCAAGAAACACAAGGTCTCTTGGTTTCAAAATGTTTATTGGAAGATTATGCTCAGGATACAGGGGTCCATGATCCAAGGACTTGAGGCCCTTGGCTGAACCAAGGCTTTGTTGAGAATGACACATAAAACGAAAGTAACAACACTTCAAACACCCCTTCCCAGCCTCCCCCCTTAGTCCTGTCTAGAAGGCCTGGGAAGGCGAGGACATCAAGGTCGTCCGGGCTGATAAGAATTCTTCGTTCCCATGGATATAGGCGGCCTGGGCAGCACCTGGGCCTGGAGGGAGAGAACTAAATGACTACAGATTATAACAAGGAGAACATGGCGTAGCTTTGGCTTGAGAACTGACATTCTGACAGCTATCACCAATATATCAATGATACACAACTACACATCTTTTTAAATAAGATTTCTGGAAGATCTGCAAGCTGTCATCTCTGCCATAAGGAGACTACCCTGGGTGGTAAATTGGGCAATCTGAGAAGTGTAACCTATGAAAATAGATACAACCATGAATCAGCCAGCAGAGTCACCAGCACAGGTACCAGGCCCTGCAACAGACCCAGATGCCAGCTCTGCCCCTATATCTACCCAGGGAATACAATTACAGGACCCAATGGCATCAACTACACTGTCTCTGGCTCTTACAGCTGCTCATCCTCCAATCTGATATATGCCCTCATGTGCCAACAATGTCCTTCTGCTCTGTACATTGGACAAACCAGCCAACCTCTACGCAAAAGAATAAATGGACACAAATCTGACATTAGAAATGGAAACGTCCAGAAACCAGTGGGAGAACACTTCAACCTACCAGGACATTCCATCAAAGACTTAAAGGTCGCTGTAGTTCAACAGAAACCTTTCAAAAACAAAATCCAACGGGAGGCTGCTGAACTGGAATTCATATGCAAATTTGACTCTGTCAAGCTGGGACTGAATAGGGACTATGAATGGTTATCACATTACCACAGGTAACAGATTTCCTTTACAGAGGTGGGGTCTGGGGGAGCTCAGTGGTACCTGGCGTGGGCTTTCGGGAACCACAGATCTCTTTGTCAGATGCATCTGGCAGGGAGAGCTGTGGTTATCGAAGGCCCATACTGCATTGGAATTGGATGGTCTAGCTGTTTGGCTTCTACAAACTAACAGGGCAAACTCCTTTGAAGCCAACTGATACACACACCAAAAGGAGATGTTTACATATACTAGCAAAGGAATGTTTTGATTGCTCCCTCCCCCTCCCCCCTAATTGCCTCTTCCCTCTGCTCTTCTGTGTTTGACCAGTCTCTGTATCAGGCATCTGAAGAAGAGAACTTGATTCTCGAAAGCTTATGCTAAAATAAAATTGGTTAGTCTTAAAGGTGCTACTGGACTCTTTTTGATTTTACCTATGAAAATGTTCCCTTCCAGCAAGACGAAAATAAGAAAGACTGCTTGTAAACAAGAAAGTCTTATCCTATTGACTAATGTTTCAGAAGTAGGTTTTTTTCATTTCAATAATATTGTATCTGGTGTCAGCTAGTGGCAGTAACTTGATACAGTGCTCATGAAACTCCATTCACTGAAACAAGATGAGTGAATTGGAGAACAATACACAAGAAAAATTGGAAGCTGAATCTCATATACAAAATATTATTAATACTAATTTCTACTTATTACCAAGCAGCTTCCATGCATGTATAACATTGCCTTTTGCACCCCATACATGACTTTAATTAAAATTTAACTTATTCATGACTATAATTCAGATCTAACTGCTAGTCGAGTGAAATCAGTCTAATTAGTCCCAGAGGGCATTTATATGAGAACTAGGTTTCCTTTTCATCTGTATGTTTATGCAAACAGGAAGGATACTGGACTATTATTTTGAGACTTCTCTAATTTAAAAACCTCAGTGAAGCTGGTGGGAGAATTCAAAGAAAAAATGTGTAAAAGTCTACTGTAACCCTTCCCCATTTAATTTAATCCATTTTACATGACATGGAGTAGGAGCAAAACAATAAGGATGATTATCTGGAACAAAACTCATAAACTTTTCATAACCATTTGTCTGACTTAGTATAAAATAATATTGTATACATTTATTTAACCTTTGAATGGGATTCAGACCTTCAACTTAAACGCTGAAGAGGCTTCAAAAGGATGGAACCACAAAGTTATACTTTATTTTTCAGTGCTCTTTATACTGATAATCTTTGCTAAGATCTCTCTGTAATATTAAAATGGCAAGGCAGGATTTTTAGGCTCTCAAACCCCTGGTATGCTATTGATCTGTATGTGGGCTTCCTCATATTCCTAAAGGGGTGCTCTATAATCAACTCAGGAGCTTGTTCCATAGGTCAACCTGCCTTTACACAGAAAGACATTCAGGCCAAGCTCAAAATATGGATAATAAAGCCTTCAGAACTTACTTCATGAAAGACGCTGATGGATAGGCTTGTCAGAACAAGCTGTATCTTTGGGAGTGACATTTACAATGACATCTTAAGCAGAGTTACACCTTTCTAAGCCATTAACTTCATAAGGAGTGCTTAGCATTGCACTCTTATTTGTCTATATTATTCCCCCATTCTTCAAGGTGCTCAGGAGAGCAGCATATATCCCCCCTTCACAATATATTGTCATAATAACCATCTGGTAATTTAGGTTGAGTAGTCCAAGGTTACCCAGTGAGCTTCATGAGAGCCAGTTTGGTGTAGTGGTTAAGAGCGCAGTGTGGTGTAGTGGTTGAGCCAGTTTGGTGTAGTTGTTAAGAGCACAGGACTCTAATCTGGAGAACCGGGTTTGATTCCCCACTCCTCTACTTGAAGCCAGCAGGGTGACCTTGAGTGAGTCACAGCTTCTAGAAGCTCTCTCAGCCCTACCCACTTTACAGGGTGGGGATAATAATAACATACTTTGTAAACCGCTCTAAATGGGCATTAAGTTGTCCTGAAGGGTGATATATAAATCAAATGTTATTATTAGTTATTATTATTATGGCAGGGTTTGGGGTTGAATATAAGTTTGACTTCTAACCACTATACCACACTGGTTCTGAAATGTACAGTTTTTACAGGATACGAAAACATGTTGTAAATCCAATACGATTAATGGCATCCCTTGAACTAATGCCAGTGTATATGTCCGTAATACAGTCAATTGCACTTGAACATCTAGGATTGGATTATATTTCATGTCAGAATCTATAAAAACTAAGAACTCAGATTGACAATGGCTGCACACTCATCCGTCATAGCAATAGGTAGAAAGAAATTGTTACAATGAGCAAATCTGTGCTCATAATTCATTAAACAAATATATAACAGTGATGCATAATACTTCTGTAGCTTCATGATGCAATCTCTTGAATATTTAGGCTGCTGAAATCTCACTGACTTCAGTATCTCCTGTAGAAAAATTTAAATATTTCATCCATAAAGTCCATATGTAAATATTTCCGCTTAGATCTTAAAACTAAAAAGTTACTCATAATAGACTAGAGGAAAATATACTTTAGTTTAGTTTAGTTTACTATAGTTTACGTTATTTATAATCCACCTTTCTCACTGGGAATCAAGGCAGATTACCTAACAAATACCAAGAAAATAGTTATTGAGAAAAATCTAAGGAAGATTGTAGTTAAAGTTGTGATATATCAGGACTATAAAGGCAATCTAGATTCACTATAAAAGAACCTGAGGAGTTAGCCGTGTTAGTCTGTAGTAGCAAAATCAAAAAGAGTCCAGTAGCACCTTTAAGACTAACCAATTTTATTATAGCATAAGCTTTCGAGAATCAAGTTCTCTTCGTCATCTGACGAAGAGAACTTGATTCTCGAAAGCTTATGCTACAATAAAATTGGTTAGTCTTAAAGGTGCTACTGGACTCTTTTTGATTTTACTATAAAAGAAGAGACTGGTCATCTGTGAGCCTAATAGCTCTCATGCATGTCAGGTAGGTTCAGTCATGTTTAGTTCCATGTGAATTCATTTAGTTTCATGTTTACGACTTATGTTTATTAATGAGCAGCTTAGAGGATCAGTACAGATGTGATCTTGGTTTGCTGTATTTAATATAAAAGTTGCAAGGTGGCAGTATATCCTTAGAAATGAACATTTCTTTACTTTTATTCTTTCTTCTTGTTTATTTCCTATTGCATTATAAAATGTAATATTCTGTATCCTTGATTTGATCTTATGAATCACATTTTTGAGGGCCTGATTATCATTCATAATGCAGTGTTACTAAATCATTGAATAAAACAAAAATGAGTATTTCTCCAGCTCCGACAAGACAGACTAGTACTTAACTGATGAATCCTGCTGGTCACTTGATTATTTAAAGTCTTGCTTCTACAACCCATAATACCCATAAGTTAGTGAATAGTATGGGCTTATAGATGAGTACTGTGCTGATGCAGTGTCATGATGACCTACAGCAACTGCACAGACATTCTCAGCAGTCCTCCATTCTGATCTTACTACAGGACTATTATTGAATAAACAGCAGTATATCAGTGCAAATGTTTCTGACTGAGAAGCCAGCCTCTCTGCGAAAAGTGAAAATGAAAGAGCACTTCACTTTCATGCCATGGCCATTCTAAACACATGTATCTGGAATTTCCATTGAATTTAATGGAAGGCATATGCAAGAATTCTTAATATACATTACAAGTACAAGCATGCTTAGGATTGAAGCTTTAACATTCTTATTTCTGCTGATATCTACATTTAATTACTTAGATCTTTATACTCCCCCCCCCTTAATGTGGATTTCAAGTGGCTTCCAACATCATTCTTCTCTCTTCCATTTGACCCAACAATCCTGTGAGATAGGTTAGGCTAGAAGTCTTATACAAAGTTTTGCCAATTTCCCACCAATTCTTCCCCTCCCTCTGCAAATTTCCACTAGGCTGTTCCCGAAGAACTACTATCTCTTGATTAGAGGGGGCAAGATAGTACCTAAGGATCAGGACTTTGGAGAGAACCGAAAAAGGGTGCCTGTCCTCATACTGATGAGCATCATCACAAAAAAGCCCTGGATTAGACTGAGAGAAAGAATGACTAATGCAAATTTGGTGTAGTGGTTAAGAGCAGCAAGACTCTAATCTGGAGAACTGGGTTTGATTCCTCACTCCTCCACTTGAAGCCATTTGGATGACCTTGGGTCAGTCACAGCTCTCTCAGAGCTTTCTCAGTCCCACCCACCTCACTGGGTGATGTAGTGGGGATGATAATAACATATTTTGTAAACTGCTCTGGGAAGTCGTTGTCCTGAAGGGCAGTATATAAATCGAATGTGATTATTATTATGTCACCCAGTAAGTTCCATGGCAGATGAGGATTCAAATCCGAGTTTCCTAGATGTAATCTGACACTCTAACAACTATGCCGTGCTGGTGCACAATATAGTAGTGGTGCCAGAGGGAAAAAAATCTGGCATTAAAAATAAATGTATTGTTAAATGCATTCGTATTTGCTCTTCCGTATGGTTATATTGTTCAAGGGAAAGTGGCATAGTATAGCCCAATCTCATCAGGTCTTTTCTCTCCAGCCATAATAGGACCTCAGGTATGCTGGAGAGAAGAAAGTTATGTGTTGATTTAACTGGAACTGAAGCTTTTTGCTTATTGGGAACCCTCTTGATAAAGTCCATCCGAAACAGGAGTATAGGGCACCCTGTTGAGTGGTTCTTCACATCTGAGTGAGTTGGGTGTCCTCGTTGCTCTTCAGCTTGGGAGGTAGTCACCTTGGAGTTCCCCACCCAGCTGGAGTTTCTCTCTGACAAATATAAGACAGACTGTGCATTCTAAAAGACTTTGATGATATAATTCTGAATAGACTCTTTGGACTCTCAGTCTCCCAGCCTGAGTTTGAAGCTCTTCTTATTTATGTGTTCTTATGGTTCCAGAAATTTGTATGCATGTATATTCATTTATATATTGTGATTCAAATATTTATGACTTGCAAAAATGTTGTACCAAGTTATTGAACAACTTACCCTTTGAGAATTATAGTATTGAAAATAATTATATAAAAATCAATTTATAATAATTCTGTCACGGTGCACTTTAAAGATTTGCATATTCTGTTACCACGGTAGGCTTTTTGTTTTTCCTCTGGGTCTTAACTCCACGGTGCTCCTCCTTTTGCTCTTCAACCAGGATGACATACATGAGGCTGGGTGTCCTGACACACTCCCCCCCACTCTGCCCCTTGTCAACCCATATGCAGTCCTTGGGAGAGACTTCACTCCAGAGGAGGTTGAAACAATACTGCATTGGATGAAGAACACTGCTCCAGGGAAGGATGGTACCACTACAGCCTCCTGAAGAGCCATGACCCACACTGCCATGTGATGGCAGCCATCTTCAATGGTTGCAAATGCTTTTGCTATACCCCCTCAGCCTGGAAGAAAGCAATGATAGTCCTGGCCCCCAAGTAAGGTGATCTTGCTGACCTGAGCAACTGGCAGCCCATCTCCCTATGTGGCACCATCTACAAGATGTACGCCAGCTGCATCGCCACCTGCATTGCTAACTGGGGCCTGCAGGGCAGTGCCGTCAGCACTCAACGAAAAGGCTTCATGTCCTGCAAGGGCTGCTATGAGGACAACTTCCTCATCTAGTCTGGGCTCAACACAGCCCATCATTCAAGGCAACAGTACAAGCTGGTCTGGCTGGACCTCACCAACACCTTTGGGTCCATGCCACATAGCCCATCTTTGCCATACCAGTTGAAATGGTCATGCTAGAGGACTTCTTGGGCCTCCTCATAGAGCTGAACAATGGCCGTACCATCACCATGAGGGTCATGGAGTGTGAAGCCCCAGAGATCCCCATCTGCCACAGAATAAAGCATGGCTGCCCACTGAGCCCCATCATTTTTAACCTGGCCATGAAGCCCCTCCTCTGTCACATTGCCAATGGTCTGAGAGGATTCAGGCTCCACAATGAGAAGATCAGCATCCTGGCCTATGCAAACGATCTGGTGCTGGTTGCTGAAAGCCCCAGTAAGGTGCAACAGATGCTGGATGCTGCTGCCTCCACTGCTGCTTTCCTGCACATGGATGAGATCCTCAGGGACCAGGTCTTGCCCTCCTTCATCTCCATCCAGGGCCAGCCCATGCCCCATCTAGCAGATGGAGACAGCTACCAGCACCTGGGGACCTCCCACAGGGTTCCAAGCAGAACAGACTCCTGACGCTACCCTCCCCCAGTGGAGGGGAGCTACCACTGGCCTGCTCTGCTAACCCCAGAGGAGAGAGGCTTCTATCCTGGCTTGCCCTCCTACCCGAGCAGAGGGGAGCTACCATTCTCTAACCTGCTTCTCTAACCCAGAGGGGAAAAGCTTCTGTCCCAGCTCATTCTCCTACCCCAGTGAAGGGGAGCCACCAACACCACAGGCTCACCCAGCTATGCCTACAGGAGTTGAGCCCAAGCTTTGCCCCCTCCTGCCCCTGAGGTGGGGGGTCCAGCCACCAAATTCCTCTTCATTTGTGGAGGGGACCAGAGATAGCCTATGGTAGCAGACAAGCCAAGAGTGACAAGAGGTGAGACTGGGCCCTGTCCCGCTCTCTCATCTTGATTTCGCATCATCATCTCTCTTGGACTCCCTGAACCTAAACCAGACCCAGCCAGAAGAGTCAGTGACCCCCACACTGTGACCACCTGAGTAGGACCACCTGCACCCAGAAAAGACACCCTCAGTGCCCAGTGGCTGCAAGTGCCCAGTGCCCAGTGGCTGCATGCCCAGTGGCTGCAAGTGGTGAGGAAGACTGGCCACAGACCTCCAGCCACCAACAAGGCAGGACCAGGGTTTTGCCCTGGTTCCAACCACTTGGACTATAACCTTAAGGACTCTAAATCCACTCACCCTACACCAGACTTGGACTGCATGCTGCAGTATTTTTCTTTAAACTATGTTTTGATTCACTCAAAGGACTCTTGCATGCGCCTGCAATTCTTGCATGAAGTTGTTATGTATTGCCATTTTCTTGCTTTACTAGTATATCAAACATTATCGAAATAAAGTCAGTCTGTTCTTATCAGTTCAATAGGGCTGCATGTCCCCAGTTGGCTGGTGGAGAGGTCTCACATACGATCTTGTATTCACTGCTAGTCTCTTGTGCTGAAATGAAGCAATACAAACATTCTATTAAAAGTCAACCAGTAGGGCTGTATGTTCCCCATTGACTGCATTTGAGTAGATCTCTTCTGGTCTTTGCTTGTCTGTTGCTCCACCCAGGGCAATGTCTTGCTGAAATTATTTGCTGAAGCAATCACTGCTAAGCATGGGAGTTAATCCTCAAAATCCACAAAAATTAATTTGCTACCACGGAGAGGACAATGGCAGGGATGTCTGTATGAGTCTACCCCCTCATGAAGGAAATTGCAGAGTTGAGGGAAAGAGGAGCTTTCCTCACAGTTGACCATCAAACTGGCAGACCTTTACGTAACATTTTATGTATGCCTTTGGGCTTCTGCATTAAATAAATGAGTTGCTGATACATGAAAATTAACTTATTAAGGTATCCCAGTTCTCTCCAAGCAAAAAAAGGTGCTGTTATTATCAGTGAATATACTTTTTACAAATTAATTTTAAAAGGCGCAAACCTAAAAACTGTACTTACCTAGAAACAATATAAATAAGCTTTATTCCTGAGTAATCATAGTCAGGATTCAGCTGTAAAAACTTCTTCCTTTACAGATTTGGGTAAAAACAGAGCTACCAACAGGCTGAGAAGAGATTAAACTTCCCCTGACAGAAAAAAAGCCCACCTTTTTCAGATATAGCTGTTCTGAAGCAAGAAGCATTGTGGTACACCTTATCAGGCAATTATGGGAAATAGGTCAGAGAAGCTGAGACTATTCAAATGTCACTCTTGAGTTCCAAAAATCAATCACCAGCAGGTCTCACATAATAAAAGGAAACTCTCCAGATCAGGGGAAAAAATAAAGTGGAGCTATTTCCAGAAAACATCAATGACTTTTCATGAAAGCAATATTGACTCTCAATTATCTTCTGATAGATTATTGTTATAAGGAACAAATGGAGTGTCACCCAGAAGATATCTTTCTCTAAATAACACTTTTGATTTACTGGTATGCCATTTGTTATTTTGCTTGGATAACCTATACACCAGATACAAACTCTTAAAAAAAAATTAACAATAGCTGTAGGGAAAATATTTTTGCTGCAAAGCATTTTACAGCTTTTCCCATGGAAAAAGTTTTTTCAAAATGCAAATAGCAAATGGCAGCTATCTTCCCAGTTTTGAAACTGCCTGTCTGGAAGATTAATTATCAGGTCGGGAGAAAATGCAAGTCTGGAAAAAAACAAAAAGTAAATGGATGTTTTACTATAACACAAAAGGACTTTTCAAAGTTCTAATGAAAAGAAAAACTATATTTTTAGCGATATCCCTGTAGCTACCTGAAGCAGCAAAGGAAAAGTGAGTCTGTTACAACAGTAGGAACCAACATTTTCTATGAATGTGTGGAATTTTGAAATCCATGTGCAGAGAATCCAAACTTGGGCAGTAGTCATTTTTAGTTCAGTTGTTCTATTAAGAACTCCACTGCATTAAATATTGCTGCCTTAGCCGGAAAGAAGAGACAGACACAGGCTTGGAGGTAAAGGGCCGTTTATTAATATAACAGTAAATATAACTATAACTAAGGCAAGGGCCAAATATGCGGTACAGGTCAAGCCACGGGGTCAATGCCGGACCTCCGCCTTGACCTGTTTGGGCGAGCCCCAAAGCCCCGGGTGTAGGCCATCCTGAGAATGACTGCAACCCGGCCAGCCAGGCGAATGGATCCCCCCCCGCAAGCTCCTAACGCCCCAGCCGTACAGCATGAGGGAAGGGCTTGCTCCTGGGGATCCCCGCAGGCGTCTGCCTGTGCATTGGTAGCCATCACAAGCATACCGCACTGATGGCAGACCCTGTTCCCACATGGGGAAATGCCACTGGGTGCTCACCGTCCCGCTCCCTATTCCCGAGAATCTCCTGCCAAGGGACCGACACAGCACCACCCAGGCCAAAACCTCCGCCACAGCCATCAGTGCAAGGTAGGCGAAAAAACCCCCACACCAAAGGCCAATATAGTGAAGAGGCAAAAAATTCCTACCTGGCTCTGAAACAGCAGCCGGCTAATCCTGCACTGAGACAGGGCGAGGTGGGTGGGCCGAAGCAGAAAGCGACTGCTGGCTGGGAAAGCGGAGCCGCTTGAAAGCATTGGCTCCGCCCCCAGCCAGAATCCCCGTATGCCCGGGAAGGGAGTCTGCCCCTCCCTCCAGGCAAGGCAGCAATGGATGGCACCCAGCCAAAGCAGCTTTGCTGCAGCTGGGTGTGCCGAATTGCTGCCTTAGCCGGAAAGAAGAGACAGACACAGGCTTGGAGGTAAAGGGCTGTTTATTAATATAACAGTAAATATAACTATAACTAAGGCAAGGGCCAACTATGCGGTACAGGTCAAGCCACGGGGTCAACGCCGGACCTCCGCCTTGACCTGTTTGGGCGAGCCCCAAAGCCCCGGGTGTAGGCCATCCTGAGAATGACTGCAACCCGGCCAGCCAGGCGAATGGATCCCCCCCCCCGCAAGCTCCTAACGCCCCAGCCGTACAGCATGAGGGAAGGGCTTGCTCCTGGGGATCCCCGCAGGCGTCTGCCTGTGCATTGGTAGCCGTCACAAGCATACCGCACTGATGGCAGACCCTGTTCCCACATGGGGAAATGCCACTGGGTGCTCACCGTCCCGCTCCCTATTCCCGAGAATCTCCTGCCAACGCAAGGGCCAAGCCTCTGCTTAGGCCCTGGCGCCCCACAGGTGGCTTAAGGCCAACCCCAGCCCTTGCCTAAAATCATCAAGGAAAATGTTGTTGCCCTCTGGTGACAAATGTACACCATCCTTCCTGTAAAGGTGGGCAAGTTCGGCCCTTAGCCTAGGGTGCAGCAAGTAAATCCCCAAGCCTTCCCCCAAGGGTTTCTTCATAGCTCTGTTGGCCTTACGTCGAGCACGCTCAACGGCCCGCGGATCCAAGGCCTCCCGCCACACCCGGCGTTGCAGTATCTCGGACCAGAAAATGAGCACTCCCGGCCACCGGCGGCTTATTTCACGAAGGTCATCAGTTGCCTGCAGTGACAGGGCCTTTCCCTGCACTAAACCTAGGTCATTTCCCCCGAGGTGAACGACCAAAATATGCGGGGGCGGACCCGTCCGCCCCCTAAACAAGAGTGGTAACAAACCAGGCCAACGCAGGCCCCGCCGACCCAGCCATTCGACCGTGGCCACAGCACTCAGCCCCAACTGGGATCCGATCGGTGTTCTCCTGGCTTGATGGGCAGCCCAGAACACCATGCTGTGTCCGCAAATCAGGATACTGCGCTTCCCCAGGACCGACGCCGCACCTAGGAAAGAGCAGTTAGTGTAGGCAATTAATACTGAGGCAGAGGGCGGACATAGGAGCGAAACGCGCTCGACCGCCACCTGCCTACCCTCTGTATGGCCCGCTGGGTGTACCCCATAGCAGCAGCCGTAGAGGTGGCCCCAATCCGAAAGGAATGGGTACCAAACTTAACCCCAACCAGTCCTAATTTCCCAAGGGCCTTCTCCGTAACGGCCCCAAACTGAAACCGGGTCAGAGGTGTCCCATCCTTATGGCGAAACAGGACCCCCTGTGCCTCCCCACGGACTCTCATATAGTCCCTCAAAGCCTGAACCGGGCACAGCTCACGGTCTGTGCACGGCCCCAACAACAGGGTGGCCCCACGCTGTCCCTGGTCTGTTTTAGACCTACGGATCCGGATAGATACCTTGTCACCCACGAAGGAAATATCCTGTGCTAGCAAAGCACTGCCAGAGGCATCCCTACGGGAATGAACCACCAATTCACTAACCCGCAAGGCCCCAAAAAAGGCAACCAAAGAGGCTGCATGGAAGAGCCTCTGCTCAAAACATGAAGCGCAAACCTCAGCCCAGGTCGCTCCCAGCCCTTTAAGCACCGATGGGGAAATGGGCTGCCTCTGGTCCCTAGAGGGGCCAGCTTCCCGGGACCAACCCTCTAACATCTTACGTATCCGGAAATCCCCAGTGTCTTCACGCAGACCGCGTGCCTTGCTAAAAAAGGCAAGAGCAGCTAGCTGGCCCCTGATAGACCGGACAGAAAGGCAGCGCTCCCGTTGCGACACGCAAAAGTGAATCAGGTGCTCGGCCGGGACAGGCCAAAGCTCCCGGAGTCCTACCGTCTTCCTAAAATCAGTGAACTGCCTGATCGCCCGGTCATAGGCTTTCCATGTGCTGGGGGCTAAGGCTAACTGGATTGCCCGGCTCGCTTCTGCCTCCCAAGCTGCCACAGCTCCATGGGCATCCGCGCTGGCCGGCGATCGGCTTCTGGAGCCAGGTGCCAGAACCGCTCCATCTGTTGGCGAGACAAAGCGTCTGCCACCCCATTACTCATCCCAGGAACGTGTCTGGCCTTAAATAATATATTTAGCAGCAAGCATTTAAGGGTAAAGGCCCGCACCAGCCTCATCACCCTGGGCGACTTTGACGACAAGGAGTTAACCACGTGCACCACCGCCAGGTTATCACACCAAAAATGTACCGTGCTGTTGGCCAACTCCCGCCCCCAAAGCCACACTGCTACCAGCAAAGGAAAAAAATCCAAAAATGTCAAGTCCTTAGACAGTCCCCGCTGTGCCCAATCCGCCGGCCAGCGTTCAGCACACCAATGGCCCCTGAAATAAACCCCGAATCCCAAAGATCCAGAGGCATCGGAGGTCACCTGAAGCTCAGCTTCAAGCAACAAGTCCTCTTTCCACAACGTCACCCCATTATATGACCGCAAAAACTTTTGCCAGACCCAAAGATCACTCTGAATACCTTTACTCAAGCGCAACCTGTGATGAGGAAACTGCAATTTCCCCATGGCATCACAAAGGCGCCTCAAAAATGCCCTGCCAGGAGCAATTGCCTTGCAGGCAAAATTCAAGTGCCCCACCAATTGCTGCAATTCCAGGAGAGTAACCTTACTCCGACCCAGAAAATCCCCGACTCTACTCTTAAGGTCCTCAACCTTATCGGCAGGGAGCCGGAAACACTGCTGAACTGTATCCAGCTCAATGCCCAGAAAAGTTAAGACAGTGGAGGGGCCCTCAGTCTTCTCATGTGCCAAAGGAATACCAAGTTCCTCGGCAAGGCCACAAAACCAGCCAACATCCTGGCACATTGCCCGGTACCAGCTGGCCCACAAAACAAAAAATCATCAAGATAATGACAGGTATCAGGGCAGGCCATGCGGCGCCGCAACTCCCATTCCAAAAAGGAACTGAAGCGCTCAAAAGCCGCACATGATATGGAGCAACCCATGGGTAGGGCCCTATCCATATAAAATTTCCCTTCAAACGCAAACCCAAGCAACTCAAAATCCCCAGGGTGTACAGGTAGGAGGCGAAAGGCTGACTTGATGTCGCATTTCGCCAGTTCCGCACCTACACCACACCTACGCACCACCTTGACCGCCTGGTCAAAAGATGTATAACGGACTGAACAAAGATGCTCCGGTATAGCATCGTTTACCGAACCACCCTTGGGGAAGGACAGATGGTGTATAAGGCGGAATTCACCGGCCGCCTTTTTAGGCACCACCCCCAGCGGAGACACCCTGAAACAAGGGACAGGAGGGGAGTCATAAGGGCCGAGCACCCGGCCCTCCGCGCACTCCTTCGCAATCTTGGCCCGCACCACACCTTCCATGCCAGCCACTGACCGAAGGTTGGCTGACATGAAAGGACCCCTTTGGCCCTGAAAAGGAATACGAAAACCAAACTCAAACCCTGACAGCAGGTACTCAGCATCTCCGCGCCGGGGATACAAATGCAACAGTTGCCTAAGGACCTTCAGCCTTACCGGGCTGGGTCCCTTTACCAGGTCCTTGCTGATTGCTACCCCCCCCCAAAGCGCTTTCCCCCACTCCCCTGCCTGGACTTAGGGCATGCCGAGTATGGGTGGGGGCCACTGCAGGAAGGGCATTCATGTCTGTACTTACAAGCCTTCCGGTTGCACTGCCCCTTGGATGTGAAATCCCAACAGAGCAGCCGGGGTTGAACCTGCTGCCCCGCGGGGGCGCGGGAACCCGATGCTGGTTGGGAACGCTGAATAAGATGACCGCTGTCGGACCTGTCCCCAGAATTAGGTTTGGCCGGGGACATGACCTGCAACCAAAGCTGCTGGTGCACCTGGTCCCACGGCAGACCCGGATACATGGCGGCGCGCATCCTGAACTCCTCATCGTATTGGAGCCAGGCCACCCCAACAAAGCCGGTGTATCCCTTATAAATAATGTCTATATATTGAAAAAGAGACACGGCCCTCCAAGGCTGTGCTCTGGCCAATACCCCGGCATAGATCAGGAACCCAGGTAACCAATTTGACCAATTCCGGTCTACCTTCCTGCGCTTAATCTTTTCTTTGTCTCTCTCATCCAGATCATCTTTATCCTTCTTCTCCAGTTCCCTGAAGAGAAGGGTAAAGACATCTACATATTCCCCTTTTAATATCTTCTCCCTGGTGTATTGATTCAATTTTAATTGTTCTTTTAGAACTGTGCTAACCCAAGAAGCAATTATTACAGTGAAAGGTGTTAGCCTCAGCAGTTACTTGGAAGCTTTAATGGCAAGCTCAATATCCTCCAACGCTAGAAAGGTAGGTGTATGAAATATGTATATTGGTTGTTGCTTAGGCAAAGTGGCTCATTTATGGCTTAAATCAAGTAAGCTTTCAGTGCTTACATGATTGCATTATGCACATATGCACTGATTCACTTGATTTTGACAGAGTCCGAAATGTCAGTTCTGTTTCATTGTAAGTCAGAAAGCAGTCCACAAATGCAATACTGTTGAACAATAATGTATTCAGAGTTAAGAAAACTTTATTGGGACCAGTTGTTTTTAGTATGAGGAATGATTTTTGTTATATTAAATGTGAAGTCTTGTAAGTCAGTAACCACAAAGATTCATTGTTTTGCACATACAGTAGCCATGGTAATTGTGGTCACCGAGGGGTAAAGCCGTATCCCCGAATGGCAAAGCTCTGTACGGCACCATTCCATAAGGCAATTGTCCGCAAGGGGGGAAACCCCACTGACATCCAAAGCCATAGGGCAAGCCCCCAGTCTGGGGTGCAGAGGATGTAGAAGCAACAGGTGCCTGTTGCTGGCCAAAAGTAGTCCCAGCCCCACCCTGCCAGGATGCAGGCATTGCTGAAGGCCAAGCGGGGGCAAAATGTTGTGTAGCTGGTGAAGTGCAGCCGGGGGGCGCGGAGGCAGTAGACTGACCCCAGGGCCCCCACGGCCAGGTGTATGCCTGGGAAGGCTGAACAGACTTACCCTCCTGCACTGCCGGCTCAACCGCTATGTCCACCTGCCCACAGTCCACCACGGACTCCTGCTCAGCTTCAGCCCCTTGTGCTTCTTCAGGCGGCGCAGCCACCCCCATGCTGCTGCTGGGTTCACCACGATCGGATGCCGCCGCTTCCTCCAAGGCAGAAATGCGCTTCAAGATATCCCTCTGAAATACAGCATCAGAAACTTTCTTACTGGGACGGCGCACCCGAACCCCCGAGCTCCCAGGCTGAGAGTTGGCACGGGCTTGTTCCAAGGCAGCTAGCCTGTCCAGCAGCTCCTGCCTGCTGGGTACACCCTCCTCCTCATCCGAAGATGACAATGGGGCAGGGGGAGGTCTCTTTGCAGGACGCTTGGCAGGCTGTTTGCCCTTGGATGGGCCACCGCCCTTCTTGGGAGGCATACTGCACAGTAGCAACCAAAATGGCCACCAGGCAGTACCTGCTCTAAAATGGCCGCCGGAAGAAATGGGCCTAATGCACAATGCACAAAATGAGGGGAACTGGGCAGGGAAAGCCAAGGGAAACAAAAAACCCAGGGCCCGCCACTGACCAGACACTAAGCGCGTCCCTCTGGAGTGCGGGGGGGGGAAGGGCAGCCCTGTTAACCCCAGGGCAAAGCCCACAGACTAGGCCCGGCCACCAGCGCACACGTGGGTGCAAAACCCTGCCCCACGCTATATAAAGGAGCACTCAGGGAGCAGCCCAATGCCCCGCTCCCCCCAAGAAACCCAAGCAAGGCTAGTAGGCCGCGCTGCCTAAGGGGCCCCGCTGAGGCGAGCCCCGCCGATGAAGGCGCGCCACGCCAACTGAGAAGCCGCCGAGAGGGCCCGCTCCCCCCGAGACCCCAGGAGCAGGACCCGTTGCCGCCGCGGGGAAGCAGCACACGCACACCGGCGCCAACCCGCAGCCGCTCTCAGCAGCTTAACCCGCCTCCCCCAGAGAGGCCGGCAAGTCGAGGACGGGGGCTGGGGGCGGCCTGAAAAGGTACGCTCCCCGACGCCGCGTCAAAACCAACAGCCCCGCAGCTCCACCGAGGGGCCACGAAAGGCCCCACAGCAACCCGGAGCCTTTGCTGCGCTCGCGTCCCTCGCCGCTCGTCCCTCGCCGCTCCGCTGCCGCCCACTGCTTCGGAGAGAGGGGAAAAGGACTCCTTCTCCTTCCGAAGCAGAAAGCGACTGCTGGCTGGGAAAGCGGAGCCGCTTGAAAGCATTGGCTCCGCCCCCAGCCAGAATCCCCGTATGCCCGGGAAGGGAGTCTGCCCTTCCCTCCAGGCAAGGCAGCAATGGACGGCACCCAGCCAAAGCAGCTTTGCTGCAGCTGGGTGTGCCGAATAGTTTCATTAGTTCTATACTTTAGTTTCTGCTAGGGGAAAATTCTCTTTAGTCACATTGTTTTAGTTATGTTCTTATAGCAAAAGAATAATTTTACTGTGGTTCTGCTGAAATGCGAAAAGATAAAAAGAGGTGCTCAAAGAGTGTCAAATGTAACACATAGACTAAAATGTGTCAATCTTGCAGATGTTTTCTTATTTGTATAAGAAGAAACTTGATATTTTGAATAACCCCCTTTGTTGATTTGTTTGTAAGAACCTATATAAGATAGTGAACAGACCCTGTGTGACATTCATTGTCAGAAACATCTACTTTGCATCAGTTTATTTGGGTCTGTTTACTCTAATAAACTTTTTCTTATTTTGTTAATATTTCTATATTGATTAAAACAGTTTGGGTTCTACCTGAACTGGGAAATTGGTGAGTTCACCTTACAGTATCCTGTGACATCGTTTTACAAAGCTTCCTGCAGCAAATATTACAAAGTGTTTGAAGAAAAAAAAAGAGAAACTGAAATTAAAAGAGAAAAGCAAAAAAATGACCCAGCTACAGCCTCTGGAAACTTTGGAGTTTGAAAGAAATGCTGAAGAGGATTGGAGGAGATAGAAACAAATTCCCAGTTGCAATGCGCTGCAAGTAGATCTGTTTTTATTTATAGAAATTACACTTCTAATATATGGGGAAGCTCATTGGGAAAATTTTCAAGCAATCTGGTTTCCTATTGTGCACTTTTTGCAGGAAAAAGAAATTGTTTCTTCTAACATTCTTTGTAAAGAGCTATTGAATTTCTAGATTTATGGAACTCTTCAGAATCAGAAATTGTTATGCTCCAGGTTTCTTATGGTTATGTTTTAATTGAATGTGTACAAAGGTGAAGGTTGTATATACACTGTTTTTGTCTTGGTATTGTTACATTTTCTTTTTAAATTTAATTTTAAAAAAATTAAAAAGAAAGAAATTACACTTCTGTTAGCATTGTTTCTTCATATAGTTTTAAAGAAATATTTAATAATGTTGTAGTTGATGGCAATATGAAAAAATCAGTTTAGATTAATATAATTGAAGCATGATGTGCACCCATTAGGTGTTTGCCCAAGTGCTACCTTCAGGCAGGCATTCAGGAAATACTGAATAACATTGTCTGGAGCAGCTCGGGGCTGCCCCAGACTTGGCAATGGAGCTTCCCTGGCCCGGGGAGACCTGCAGCAAACCCAACCCCCTCCAGGTTCCGTCCTCCTTACTGGCAGGGAGGGTGGGGGACTGAGCACTGTGGAACTCCCTGAAGCTGCACCAGGAGCCTCAGGAGCTGTGGGGAATCCCAGCAGGCCACTGAAGGCCCCAGTGGAAGCAGAAATGCCCACCAAACAGCTGAGCTGCACAGCAGCACAACAGCAGCCACCCACAGCCCAGCTGAGACCCATGGTCATGCAGCAGCAGCCAGCATGAATGCCATGGGTCCCAGCGGGACTAGGGGTCAGAGGGCAGTGGCAGACCCAAGCAGCAGGGTGGAGACGCAGCCGACACTGGTGAGGTGGGCTTGGGCCATGAGGAGGGCAAGCCCGGCATGGGGAAGGGAGCTTGCAGCCTCTGGCAGCGGGTCAGCCATTGGCTGCAGCCCAGAATGGGAGGGAAGCCTCCTACCTGATGGACAGGACAGTGGCCAATCAAGGGGGGAGAGCACAGGTGTAGGTGGGGAGCTCGGAGGAAACAGGATGGCGCAAGGACAGATTGGCTGCCTTGCAGAAGGGGTGGGGTGGAAGGGTGCTATAAAGGGGAGGACTCCCAGTGAGGCCAGGGAGGAGCAGGCTGGTGTGATGGTGCATGTTGAGAGAAGGGAAACATCACTGCCCAGCGGGCAGGAGGAGGGACCTGGTTGAAACAACCCCCTTCCTTGCCCATTTCTGAGGCTTAGGAAGACCCTCCCTGTTAAGCACCTGGGAAAGACAGTGGAAGGGGGTGCAAGTGGGCTGGGTGGCGTGGCGGTGACTCACAAACATGGAGCGCACATCTGAATAGACATTTAAAATTGCTCCTCCGCAACATCCTGCAATCCATTTTCCTACTCTGCCTTTTCAAAAATGATCCTGCCTGCCCACAGCAAAAAGAAAACCTATGGGAAAACACAGGTCTGTTTAGTGGGGGTAGATTCAGAGACCATGCTGCCTGCCAGCCTACACTTTGGCAATTGATAGGGTTACCAGATGGGGTCTGAAAGAACATCAGAGCCCAGGGATAGGTGGAGGTGCATGACTTACTTACTTTTACATGCATGCTTTGTAAACCTGTGCTCCCATCCCAGAGCAAAGACATCTCTACCAAAAGAGACATAATTGGATCTCCCCTTCTTCTGGGCAGGGTAGCTGGCAAGCCAGTACTGTCAGTACTGTACAACAGGCTGGACAAGCAAGCTAGCCATTCCTGGATGGTGCCACACAGGTGGGCAGGCAGGCTAGCTGGCCACTTTCTCAGGACTGCAGTGCTCAGGAGGCTGGGCAGCCAAGCTGGGCAGGCAAGCAACAGAGCTGCCTGGAAGCAAGGGGGAGGGGGAGAGGTGAAGGCAGAAACAGGTGTCCAGTATTTTACATATTTCTCCCAGACCAAAAAAAATACCAGACTGTCCAGATGAAAACTGGACACATAGCAGCCCCACTGATTATGACTGGTGACAATTAATGGGAGAATGCATCCTGATTGTGGGAACAAAACTACAAAGCACAAGGAAACATGGCACCAAAAGGCAATAGCAAGATGAAAAGGTAATAATTTATAAGGGGGGGGGGGAGTAAACATAAAGCAGGATTGTTTTTAATGCTGCTGTCACCCAGCTACCCCTTTGCCAGTTTCTTGCTATAGCGTATACTTGCCAACACACTATTTTCAGGGTCCATTTTTGTGTGTGTATATAGTGTAACTGAAGAAAAACTCAGTGGATCAATGGGTTTGGAGGGAGGACTGTGTTCTGTGTGATTTTGCTGCCATTAAATGCAAAAACAGCTGCTCCAAAGACCCTGGAAGCCTTCATTGTGAAGACTCAGAGGGGTTAGCCGTATTAGTCTGTAATAGCAACATAGAAAAGAATCCAGTAGCACCTTTAAGACTAACCAACTTTACTGTAGCATAAGCTTTCGAGAACCACAGATGCATCTGACTAAGAGAACTGTGGTTCTCAAAAGCTTATGTTACCTTAAAGTTGGTTAGTCTTAAAGGTGCTACTGGACTCTTTTCTATTGTGAAGACTGGAACTGAAATTCATGATGCTGAAGAAACCAAATAGATTAGATATGACCCAGCAATGCCACATTTGGAAAAAAAATAATAATACATCCAACCTTCAGAAAACCCTGCTCCAGAACTGAAATGGATTTTTTTTTCAGTGCACTCCCTTACTGTACACTATACAATGGTGTATTGTCTGTTTCTGTATGTGTACACCTACTAGGTAACTTCTGCATCATTTGACAAGTCGTGTTTAATTGGTTTGATTCAGCTCTGTATTAGATTTCTGCTTGTTTTCAAATTTCTGCAATCCAAAGTCTATTGCACTGTTTACTGGATTTCTCAGCATTTGATTGTATTAACCTATACATTGTAATCTGCCTTGAGTCTCAGTGAGAAATGCAGACTATAAATAATTTAATTAAATAAATAATCAGATGAGTTTTTGAACACAACCCTTGCGAGAGGTGAGTGCGGCTCATTTAGGAACCAAACTTGTAACACACATGAAAGTTAATAAAAATTCTTTAAACCAAACCTTTCAACAATCAGAGCAATACACCCCCGCCCCTTCAGGAGGCAATTGTGTCCTGGCGTTTCCATGTCTGTGGGAGAGACACGCAGCTGTTTTTTTGCGGCTGGAGAGGTTTTTCTGCAGACGTTTATTATTCTTGATAAAAGAATGATCAGATACCCATTTGTGACAGAAAGATTTACTGCCTGGACCATGTCGGGGCAGTGTCTGATGTCGGAGTGCCGAGGACTGGGAACGCAACATCATTGAAAGCTGCACTGGAGTGAAGGACGACCCCTCCCAATCTTATCTACTAATCACTTTCTTTAACCTTTTAATTACAGTTTGGAACCTGCAATACAGAATGGTTTGTCCAGCTTGGTGAGAAAATTTCTCGTTCTTAACTCTCATCTAACTTGGATGTGTCTTATATGTTGAAAAATAAGAATTAAAAGGAATGAATATTCTCACAGGAGCTTGCTTTATATATATATATATATATATATATATATATATATATATATATATATATATATATATATATATATATATATATATATATATATTGGAAAAAGAAAGTTTCAAACAGACATAGGGTGACTTTTTGCTATGTTGATGGAAGCTTATATTTCCTTTTTATGACCTGGCAAGACAAACAGTCTGGCATGGGGAGCTGGAATGCTGTGCAAAGAAATAGCCTTGGAAGATAAGCCATCTGAATAATAACAAAACTGCATGAGAACTCTCTGTCTCTTTTTGTTTATTTTTTCCTTCTGAAATTATTCTGTGTGTCTGGCTATAGAACTGTGGCTTAATAAAATTTATTTCTGACACAGTGAAAACATTATGAAATTGGACTTTAATTACAACAAAATAATTGGATTTTATTGGAGCTGAACAGAGAAGGAATTTAATCTATGGGACTAAGTTTAAAAGAAGAAGAAGAATGGGATATATACCTAAAGAGTGAAAATGGACTGGATTTGACTGTTCAAAGTTTATATCAATTAACTCAGTTGTGAAGTTGGAACATTTAAAGTTCATATTAGATTGGGGACCTAAATATGGTAATGAAATATACAATAATAATAAAAACATTAATAAAAGAAGCCACAATTTAGGTTGTGAAGAGTTGAAAGAATGGTAAGAAAGAAGACTACTCTGGACCAGAAGGAGAAGAGGATTAGGATTAGAACATTCATGACGATGTCAAAAAAGAACTTTGGGAATAAATAAATAAGGGATGAAGGGTGGGGCCCCAAATTTATTTTGCTAAATTCTTTAAAGAGAATTTCCAATAAAAATATGATGATACATGCTTTATAAAATAGTTTACTGATGATTACTATCAATTATTACTGTTAATGATTAGAAAGGGGAATAGAAGTATTATTCTATTATTTTTGGTTGTTAATGTGTATTTGAAATATACATTTTTAGTTTATGTATGCATGAAAATATGACAGGGAAAGGGAGGAGAGTATGATTTTTTTCTTTTTAATTTCATGTGGAGAAATGTTAAAGTGGCTTGTCTGCTGATAATGGCGGGATTGGAGTTGAATGATGTGGGCTCTAATTGAGATTGCCAAACTTATAGTTATAAAGAGATATAAAAATACTGTTTGTATACATAGCAAATTGGAAGCCCTTGATGATTCTCTGTGACTGGGAAAGAAAAATAAATTAATGACCAGGTTAGAATGGGGAGCTGAGATGTTAAAGAGACAAGATAAGTTACACACACACACACACACACACACACACACACATATATATATATATATATATAATATATAAGGAAAAAAGGGAAATTAATTAGCCCACAAGCTGATTGATGTGAAAAGTAAACTGTTATGTTGCCCAGAGCCCCCCTTCATTATAATTTGTGCATGGACTTTACGTGGGAACAGAGCATAACTGGGTGGTGAGGCCAATGCAATGCATGAAGAAGGGAGAGCCAAGGAACTGGCAGAGCAGCTCCTGAGCCAGCATCCACAAGCAGCCCCCTTCTGCAAAAGTGCTGAAATAGCCACCCTGCACCCAGAGAAACATGCCTGCTTGCCAAAATGCCAGCCACTGCTGAGGTGCCTGCAGGAACCAAGACTAGCAGTGAAAGAGAGAGAGGCCATCTTCCCAGAGATAGTTTTAAAACGACAACTATTTTTCCTGTGGAAGCCATGATATGTCAGTGTCTCGACGTGAACTGTTTTCCAGATAGGCCTCTTGATATGGAGATGCCATGAACAAAAGGCACCACCAGACCTCCTGGCAATCCCACAATCAAGACAATCACTTCCATTCATCAAACAATGGACGATCATAAAATGCAGATCAATTTTCATCCGCCCTTCCCCTCTGTCCTCCCTGCCCTTTGGAAGTGTTGCCATGGACCATTATAAAAATCAATCACCCCTCATCCTCTCTTCCTCCTGTCTCTTTGTTATTCTTGAGATTTTCCTGCCAAAATTCATCTTCCCTGATTTAAATGTGTTAATATTTTTGAAAGTCTGTTTGTCCAACTTGGACATGGAGATATAATTTTGACTTTTTATCCCATCCCAGGACGTTGATGGGGAAAAGCGGGAGCCCTCTTCCTTTTTGTTGGAAATGGCACTGGAGACTGTATAACATTCAAAAAGAAACAATAACTTTATTTAACAGGCAGGGATTTAGTAAGTCTAGTCAGGGGATAGAAATGCAGAGGTAACATTTTGTTTATATTACAGATTACATTTCGTGTAACAGACAAAATAGTAACCTTGAAGCATATTTTCATATAATCTTAGTTCTTAACAGTGAGAGTTTAGCAATTTAGGTACAGCAACAATGTTTCTTCAGGAAGTTTCCTATGAGAGTTCAGTTTTTCTGGAGTCACTCACTTTCTTTCCACATCTAACTTGCTCCTTTCTTGAAACTAGAGGGCATTTCTATCTCACAAGTAGGCTAAAACCATTTTTCCTTCACAACAGACCCAGGGTCCTCAGAGCCAAACTCCTTTGAAAACTGGACTGGAATTAATCTTCTTCTCATCAGAAGATATAACCCTTCTTCTTTTTGGCTTGAAAAGGAGTCTCTCAAGCCACTATACGATCACTCTTACCAAAACACACTCCCAGTTCTCTGGTGTCTGTATAAAGTGTACTTCAACTTATGCTGACACTTAGAATTCTTAGATAGAATACTTTCTCATGTCAGTAATACCACAGTTATGGCAAAGGAGCTTTCATTCTAAAGGTGACTCAGTTTGGCTTTTTTTCTCCAACACCCTGACTTCAAATCCTGCCAGAAACTAACTGACTGCTTTCAGACTGGTTCTAATTGACAGAAACTCGAGTATGGAATAGAAATTTTAAAAACCCATTCCTCAGTACTGAGGGCCAAGCTACACATGACGAATGACACTTGAACAGCAAGTGTATTTCTCCCTGTTCACTTGCCCTCCACTCAATCCACTTGCCGTTCAAGTGTCATTCGTCATGTGTAGCTTGGCCCTCAGTTGATCATATAGGTTTTTTTTTCAGGTGGCACTGACCAATCAGAGTGACAGGACCAGCTTGTTACTCAAACTCTCCCTTTTAGGGAATAGTTAACCCTTCCTCTCCCAGCTCTGTGATTTTGCTGCACTGCAGAAACCTGCTGTTAAGTGCAATCTGTCACAGGCTGTTTTAAAAATATGATAAAGGAAGTGTGAAAAGAAAGAAAGGGCCTAATAATTTATAAGCAACATTTATAAGCAAAGCAGTTTTGAAAGATTGTCAGAAAATCTTAACTGTTTATATTAATAAATTGAAGAATTGTTAAGGAATTTTTTTTCCAGAGAGTTATCCAGTTGCTTATGATTCTCACACCTTCCCCATAAAGTGCTACAGAGTTATGTCAAAATGGCAAAGGTCTGTTATGTGACATCATCCATAGCTTAAATGTCTCTCCAGTGCAAGGAAAGAATGCAGAAAAAAGGTGGAAAATGTAATCATTATGCTAACATGAATAGACAAAAGAAAGAAAATCGCAAGGCAAAGATATGTTTACAGTAAAAGAAACAGATGGCTACCCACACAATTACTTCTTTGGTACACTGAATTCTTTTTTTCAAAAGATTTGTCAAACAGAAATTGTCAGATAATAATTAACCCACCCACTAAATTCTTCAACTGTTGAAGATGTGTGGCTAGTGTACCTTCCTGTAAATGATCACAAAAACAATTTAAAAATTGACTAATATGCACATTTGGAAGAAAGACTTTAAAACTTTGCAAAATAAACTGTGTCAGCGTTCAAATACAAAGATGAGTACATTCTCTGGGAAAGACTGGAAGTAAGTGTGTGTGTGTGCATGCATGCGTGTGTGCGTGTGTGTGTGTGTCTGGATGGCTGGATGGATGTTTTAATGTAGTCTGGATGGCATATATAAAGATACAGCTGCTCAGCCGGAATGAAAAGCGATAGCTTCTAATATACAAACTGCACTTGATCAAAATTTTGAAAAAAGTAGCTTTTTTCTAATCTGTGCCCCCGAGGACTCACTCTGTTCTTACACTGGTGAATCAATGATTAGACAAGGTAGACTGATGCTCTTACCTAATTCCAAATCTACATCCTTTGGGTGGAGTTCTTCAGGCTTTAAGAAAAGGGCCCCTTATACTGCTCTCACAGTAAAAAGGCACTGCTACTGCACTTGAAAAAATGGTATTTAAAATTTGCAATTTCAGAGATAAAATAAAATATACTGGATATAACCTGAATGCTGTTAAAGCAGAGGTTATAGCTGAAGCACATAGTCCAAAGAACAAGGCCGGTGTACCTGGGATGAGAGATTTTAAAGGCTCATATTTGTAATATCTTACTTAATAGTATGGTGGTACTGAAAGGATGCAACGACTTCAGAGAAATCTTTTAAATGCAGGATCTATATTCTTATTCTTCTACAAAGTGAGAGACGGATTAGTCTTACAATATGCATACATCAGTGCCCCTTTGTGATGTTATTGGAGAAGTCTCTGATATGTACCCTTATGGTGTGAAGTGCACAAAGTTAGAATTGTGGCTAATTCCTGAGGCTTGTACTCTTAGGAAGACCTAGGAAGGGTAAGTTACCCATTTAAACCAGTAGTGGTGACAAAGAGCCAAAACACATGAGAAGAAATACCTAGGTTCAGCACGTGTTCTCTTACCTCAAGGTTTGCGGGGATCTGTAGGCGTCCTGGAAGCTTAAAGTTTAGCATTTACAGAGCAGCAGGAAGGGAAATACAGGCGCCTGTATTTCTCTTCCCCTTCCTGCTGCTCTGTAAATGCTAAACTTTAAGCTTCCAAGACACCTACACTTCCCAACAAACCTTGAGGTAAGAGAACAAGTTTAACATTTACAGAGCAGCAGGAAGGGGAAGGGAAATACAGGTGCCTGTATTTCCCTTCCTGCTGCTCTGTAAATGCTAAACTTTAAGTTTCCAGGACGCCTACAGATCCCGGCAAACCTTGAGGTAAGAGAACACATGCTGAACCTAGGTATTTCTTCTCGTGTGTTTTGGCTCAAAGTGTGATGATCTTTCGATTCCCTAAATCAAAGTAGAGTTCCTGGTTCAATTTAGGCATTGTGACATGAAAACAGTTTTAATTTTTATATAAAAATAAGGTATCTATGTAGCTAAGGTTGCCAGATAAATCTCTGAGCTCTTACGTAAACTGTGGTTCAATAACAAGATGGGGGGGGGGTAGCTACAGTGTGTACCATGCTTTCTTCCTGGTTCATCCTGGTTAAAACCAGTACTTTGAGTTGAACTTGGAAACAGACTGACAACCCACACAGGTGTTTCAAGATCTCTGTAATATGGCAACCAGGCAGCTGCATTTGGTACTAATTGATATTTCCAAGTTCTTTTCAAAAGCAGATCATATTGAGTTCATTACAGTATTCTAGCTTCAAGGTTATAGTAGCAGGCATCAGAGTCCTAGATTGGCCATATCCAGGAGGGGATGCAATTTTCAAGATAGAGGTAACTGTGGGAAAGCATTCCCAGCCACAATAATGACTGATTCTCCCTCTGCAAGGCTAGGTCCAGGAATGTTCCCAGACTCTTAACAGAATCCCTTCTAAGCCATAACTACATCATACAATGGAGGGGGGGGGATTTACCCTTCTCAGAATATTGGCACAGAACACTGACACATATTCTCCATCTGTAGGCAGCCTGTCTACTCCAATCAGGTTTCATTTAATTCATATTTTCTGTTATTGGTTGATCAATTTTATTTTATTGTAAAGCATTTGTATTTTGTCACTAGCAGTAACCACTAATTATTTCAGCTTTTTAATGGGTTAGAAATATTTCACATAAATAAATAAAAAATGAAGGGTATGATCCAAAATTCTGTGGGCTCTGCTATGCCTCTAGACTAGGACCCAATGAATGCTCTTCTCACCTCCTTCTGGGCACATGCAGATTGCAGCAATCCAGTTATTAGGTAAAAGGAAGGAAGATGAAAAAATCTCTCTCTGCTTCTTCCCAGGGTTTTAGTTTTTAGTTACCACTGCTGTCTGCAGGAATACCTCCAGCACTGGGGGCACTGATCGGTGCAGAGGCCTAGATCATTGTAAAAGCCTGTCATGGGTAGAGATGGGCATGAACAGAAAAAAAATGAACATGTTGTTCGTTGTTTATCATTCATGAACAGGGACTCACAAACAACCACAAACACAGCCCTGTTCACGAACATATTCATGGTTGGCTGTCCGTGGGGGCCAGCAGGCTCTCCTCCAGCCAACATCCAGGTCAAGATCCTTACTGCACCTCTCCCAGAAACCTGACCTGAGCAGGCACCAGGAAAGGTACCAATAATAATTAAACGCTTGGCCCAGAGCCTGACAGCAGCCCTGGAACTTGAAGAGGTAGATCCCTATCCCACCACACGCAAACAAAATTCAAGCACCGATGCTCTCTCTATCAAAATGCCAACAGCAACTATCTCTCCACTGTCTGCAAAGTCAGAGCTGGGAGCCCCCCTCCAACTTGGTCTTTGCTCCCTTGTAACAACTTTGGAGCTCCGCACTTGAAAGGAAGACCTGCCTATCAAGCTAAATTGGGCTTAGTTGAGGTTTCCAGGGCAACAGCAGGAGTTCAGACAGCGTACTAACCAAAACAGAGTTCCACCGGAAAAGATAACCCCCACCAATAGAACCACAAGGGTCTCCAAGGATAATAGTATAACTATTATGATGAATTTAATCTTTTTCAAAGTGCTAAGTGCTAAATATATGCAAAATTAATCCAATAAACAACCATTAAATAAACAATAAACAATACAATAAACAATAAATACCATTACAATAAACAACTAACACAAATATCACAGTACACCACTGAATAATCATGTGACAAGAATGCAGTTAGTCCATATGAAATCAGTTAGTCCATATGATATTCCATAGTAAACAATCCATTCGCAGAAACTCCAATTCCTCTCGTGAGAAATACTTAATTTTGTTTGTTCCTTCTTCTACACAGGTGTGTGCAAATGTTCATTCATCAATATTAACAAGGTGACCTTCTACACTTTGCTTGTAGTGCGAACAAGCACGAAGGCTGAAGAGCACAAATGCTGGTAATTGCTTCCAGTATACAGCCAGATGGGTATATTGCCAGTGTTATTCCCAATTCCCGTTTCGTGTTGCCACTTGTTCACTGGCCATATTCTTTAAATAAAGTCAGTAATAAAACATACAAGGTTGTGTGCTTCATCCTCTGATGTTAATCATATACATGTATACAAGTAAGAATACTTACAGGTCACATAAACGATTGGTCACACAAAGTGCAGTTACTCAACACCAGATCTACTCAGACGGAACAATGCCGTGAGTATGTCTCTGCCTGGGTTGCTATTTAAACTATTTGAATGCTTAAAGGTGCCGCGATCCCAATTAATAATGACATACAGTTGCATAATAAATTACAGAAAGCAAATTTAATTACAGAAAACAGGAATAATCCAATTCATGATGCCCCAAGCATCGCTAACCTGATGCCCCGATGCTGCCCCGAGCATCGGTAACCTGTTCATGCCCCAGTTAGAGGAAGAATTCATCCTTAATTCAGACAATAATCCTTTTTATGGGCATGTAGTACTTTATAAAATATATGTTGATGACATCATACTCATACTTAGGACTGAGGAACAATAATGCAACTGTATGTATTGTCGAAGGCTTTCACGGCCGGAGAACACTGGTTGTTGTGGGTTTTCCGGGCTGTATTGCCGTGGTCTTGGCATTGTAGTTCCTGACGTTTCGCCAGCAGCTGTGGCTGGCATCTTCAGAGGCGTAGCACCAAAAGACAGAGATCTCTCACGAGATCTCTCACGAGATCTCTCACGAGATCTCTGTCTTTTGGTACTACGCCTCTGAAGATGCCAGCCACAGCTGCTGGCGAAACGTCAGGAACTACAATGCCAAGACCACGGCAATACAGCCCGGAAAACGCACAACAACCAATGCAACTGTATGTCATTATTAATTGGGATCGCGGCACCTTTAAGCATTCAAATAGTTTAAATAGCAACCCAGGCAGAGACATACTCATGGCATTGTTCCGTCTGAGTAGATCTGGTGTTGAGTAACTGCACTTTGTGTGACCAATCGTTTATGTGACCTGTAAGTATTCTTACTTGTATACATGTATATGATTAACATCAGAGGATGAAGCACACAACCTTGTATGTTTTATTACTGACTTTATTTAAAGAATATGGCCAGTGAACAAGTGGCAACACGAAACGGGAATTGGGAATAACACTGGCACTTAACACTGTTAAGGGGAGCGTGTCAGGTCCAGTATGTATCTAAACTGTACTGACTCCATTTTCTAATGCTTCTAGTGTTTAAGTGCTTTCTCCCCAGGTGCACCAGTTCCCAGGCAGCATTCCCACCGGAGGAGATTGTTGTGGCTAACGCCGTTCCACCAAGCATTGGCCTTGAAGGAGAGCAGCTTCCCAGGACTGAAAGATGTTGTTTTGAGAACTGTGGGGGGAGGCTGTTCCAGATGGGTATTGTTACTCTGTATCCTATGCTTGCTCTTCATTGGTAACAATGATCATGTACCATCCTGAGTCTCCTATTCAGGACAGTGGACTATAATGGACCTTTTCTGCAATAAAGCTTCCTTTGCCAGACACTGGACTTATTCTTGCCTCTAAAGGGAACCTTGCAGAGAGTGCCTTATCTAGCCACAGTCTGACATTTTGTTACCAATCATGCCTGAGTCGGGCCCAGCGGAATCCAAGGTAGTCCCGGACAGGGATCCTTTGTTTGATCCGTATGCGTCCCCCGACAGTCAAACAGTGCAACCCCAAGAATCGCAGGTGCCAGCCGGGGCTGGTGCTTCGACGTCTACACCGCCTCTCATCGACCTCAGCAGTGAGGGGACAAGGCCGAGGGCTACAGCTCTTCCCTTGCTCTCGCTACCCACCCCGTCGGAGTGGGGAGCCCGACCCCGAGAAACACGGGAGCGCCGGGCCGGAGGGCTACATCCAAGAGTTTCGATGGACGGGCGCCGAAGCCTAGAGACGGTCCCTGAGCTGGACAGCAGCCAACCGTGGCTGTTTTGGAACCGGACGACCGAACGGACGGACGGGAACACATCTCACCGCGGCGCCCTGAGTTGGGATTATTCGGAACTTGCCCCGTGGAAAGAGCCAACGGAAGTTCCTGAGCAAAGTTGGGTGCAAATACAAAGTCGTACCCATGCTGTAGACTCCGGCATCTCGGCCGTGACGGGCCTAGCCAAAGGAATTCTAGCAGCGAGATCGCGAGTCGATCAAGGCGATCCTCCGCCCTGGGGGCCGTTTTCCCCGGTGAGTACAACTGAGGGAGGTTCCGTGATGGGGCAACCGGGTCCTAGCCGAATGCAACAGTTGGAAGCTAGGCTGATCGATATGGAGGAAAGTTTGGCTCATGCCATTCACCTAATCTCATCAATGGGGGCAGGAGAGAGAATCTCGCCTGAAGAAATGGCGATACAAATTGCCACCCTTCAAAGTGTCATGTCCTATCCAGTGGAGGCCGACCCGCAGCAGCCGCTACCTTCGGGGGAGGAGGAATCCTACCCTGAAGAACCGGGAGAATCGCCCGCGGAACACCCTGGACTAGACGAAACTCCGCCGAGCGGGGATACTCCAGCTGAGGTGCCCGGAGGGACTCCAACGGAACCCCCTAAATTGGACGGGGATCCGTCTCCCGAGGAGACTCCAGCGGAGGAGCCAAGAGAAGGGGGAGAGGGACCAACCCGTCCAACCGAGACGACAGTGATACACCCTCCCGCTTCTCCAACAACAGTTCGGCCGGGTCAGACGGAAGAACTCCCGGACCCTTCTGAGGAGGAATTACCGCAACGACCGCTAGAAGTGGTTCCTATTCAGCAAACCCCGGGGGAAGGTCTACCGGTGCCACAAGACCAGCCTGTGCGTCCCAGAGAAACAACACCAAGAGGGACAAGCCCGCGCGGCCCACCACCCATTAAGCCTTCGCCGCTGCGGCCCCTTCCGCTTCGACCACAACTAACCCCGCCGCAGCAGCCGATACGTTTGCCACTGGAGCAGCCCGTAAGACCACCTCCGAACCAACCCATGGGGCCTACACCACTACGACCCCACCAACCCACCCCTCAGCGGCCGATCATTACTCCGCCGCACCGACCACCTCCACCTCAACCGCTACGGCCAGCACCTCCTGTGTTGCCCCCAGCCAGACCGAGATTGCAGCCGCCTGCCCGACCCAGACTGCAGCCACCAGCCCAGCCGAGAGCACCACCGCCAGCCCAGCCGAGGCCGCTACCCCCGGCTCAACCGGTGATGCCGCCGCCAGCGCAACCAGCACCACTAGCACAACTGGGTCCCCCCATACCTCAAGTGCCATTGATGCTTCCGACGGACTTCTACCCAGCACCGGCTCCGAGGCAAGACCTTCCAATGGGTTGGGTGAAACTGGAAGCCACTTTTGATGGGGATCCCTCCAAACTGGGCTTTTTCCTAGTGCAAGTCGTGCAATTCTTCAACCGGTGGGGACACCTCTTCGGCAGCGAGGCCAGCCAAATTGAACATCTCGGCTCCCGCTTACAAGGCAAAGCAGCGGACTGGTACGTAGGACTATATAATATCGGGGCCCCAGAACTCGATACTCTCCAGGGGTTGGTAGATGCTATTCGAGCACAATATGAAGACCCCTTAGAGGAAACCAGGGCCCGAACAGAATTGCAGGCCATTAAACAGGGCAGCATGTCAGCGAGAGACTATATCACGAAATTTCGACAATTGGCTGCCAAATGCCCTAGGTGTGAGGAGTCCACCAAAATCATTCTGTTCAAGCAAGGACTAAACCCGAGACTTTTGGACAGAGCCCTCATGCAGGACAATCCCCCTACCTTGTTAGGTTGGATCCAACTTGCATGCGAAGTTGAGAATCGCATTTTGGAAGTCCGTTTGGTTGAACAACAACAACAAACGGGACAAAGAAGACCCTTAACTTTGCAGAAGGGAGGACGGGGAGCTGGGTACGCCACCCGTGGAGCGAGAGATGCTAGATGGCAACAAGGGCTGTGTTTGCAATGCGGACAAGCCGGTCACTTTGCAGCACAATGCCCCTACCGGCCTGTGCAAAGACCTCCGCTTCAACTAAGGCGCCCAACCCTTGCTCCATTTCCTACTCTCCAACGCCCGATTCCCGCACCCCGAGCGAACAGAGGCCGCGGCGCTTCCCAAAGGCCCGCTTCAGAGAGAGGACTAGAAGCGGAAGAAGTTATGGAATACGACCCCGCTTCCCCAAACGCAGAAGTCAATCCAGAGAGCCCCCAGTCGGGAAACGAGATGGATCTGTCGTAAAAGGGCCCAAACGACAGATCCGCCCCAAGCCCGTTCCTGCACCGAACCGGCCACCTGGGTCCATTTTATTCATGCCCGTGACTCTGATCAACCCAGAGAGAAAAATGCACATTCGGGTGCAAGCTCTAATCGACTCGGGCTGCTCAAGAGACATCATAGCCCCTGCTCTAGTCAATGGACTGGTTTTACCAACTCGGGATTTACAAAATCCAGTAATCTTTGAACAAATGGATGGTACCAACATGAACCCTGTTACAACTGAAACCATCCCGGTGATCACAGGCATGGGACAACATTGGGAGAAGAGGTCCTTTGTCATCAGCTCTACTGCCAAGTACCCGTTAATCCTAGGCAGCAAATGGCTATGTGATCACAACCCCTACATAGACTGGGCACAGGGATGCATTACCTTCAGTCACACCAACTGTGAAAATCACCGTTGGAATCAAAACTGGGGCGAAGATCCTACTCAGAGAGAAAAGGCCCTCCTTACCCAAGAAGAAGTCAACCAAATACCCGAACCTTACTGGCCTTTTCTAAACGCTTTCTCGGAGGAGGAAGCGGACACTCTACCCCCGCATCGACGAACGGACTGTGCGGTGGAAATCTTACCAGGAGCCTCGCTGCCCAAAGGACGACTCTACCCCATGAGTCTCCATGAACGCGAAGAGCTCCGGAAATTCATCGACACCAACCTTCAACGAGGGTTCATCCGCCCAGCCTCTAGCCCCCACGCCGCTCCGGTCCTCTTCGTAAAAAAGAAGGATGGGGGACTCAGACTCTGCACGGATTTCCGGGGACTGAACGCAGTGTCCACCAACAACGCCTATCCTCTACCGCTCATCCGAGACCTTCTCAACGTCGTGGCCCAAGGTAAGATCTTTACGAAATTAGATCTAAAAGATGCCTACTTCCACGTTCGTATCAAGGCAGGGGATGAGTGGAAAACCGCGTTTAATACGCCCCTCGGACAATATGAATACTTAGTTATGCCTTTTGGACTGACGGGAGCCCCGTCTGTATTCATGTCCATGATAAACGAAGTTCTACACGAATTTCTGTACAAAGGGGTGGTGGTGTACCTTGATGATGTTTTAATTTATTCGGACACCGAGGAAGAACATGTTCAAATGGTACAAAAGGTCCTAGCCACCTTGATGAAGAATAAACTGCCCATCAAATTGTCCAAATGTGAATTCCATAAAACAGAACTCACTTACCTTGGGTATTGTATCTCCCAAGAGGGTCTGAAAATGGATCCAGCCAAAATACAGGCGATACAAGATTGGCAAACGCCCACCACCCGCAAAGAACTGCAATCCTTCCTGGGTTTTGCCAACTTTTATAGAGACTTCATAGCAAATTTCGCCCAAATCACGCTCCCCTTAACAGAACTGCTAAAAACCAAAGATAAAGGGGACCAAGCTAAGAAGCCCTCTTCCAAATTACAATGGACCCCCGATTGCCAAACGGCTTTCGACTGCCTGAAAGAGCAATTTGTAACAGAACCCATCCTCTCCCACCCCAACGAACAATCCCCCTTCATAGTACAGGTTGACGCCAGCGATACGGCGATAGGGGGGGTTTTACTACAGAAGGGGGAGGATGGAAAATTGCGTCCTTGTGCGTTCTTGTCTAGAAAATTTTCTGCGGCGGAAAGGAATTGGAATGTGTGGGAGAAGGAGGCCTTTGCAGTAAAAGCAGCCCTCACTAACTGGAGACATTGGCTGGAGGGGGCGCGATACCCTTTTGAGGTCTGGACAGATCATAAAAATTTAGAGGCCCTCCGGAGCCCACGCAGACTGAATGCCAAGCAATTGCGGTGGGCGGAATTCTTTTCGAAATTCAACTTCACTCTAAATTATCTCCCAGGCAAAACTAACTTTTTGGCGGACGCCCTATCGCGCATGCCCCAACATAGGAGCAAACGGGCGGAGACGGTCGACACGGTCTTCTCGCCTAAGCAACTTGGGGGCGTGGTGACTACTCGCAGCCGCGCCAAGCAGCCCCTCCCGGCCAACCAGGAATGGAAATCGAAACTTAAAGCTGAAATAGAGAAGGAGGGGGATAGAGCTCCGCGGAGCAAACTGATCCAATCCCCACAAGGGGATTGGATGGCCGGGGGCAAGTTGTATGTCCCAGACAGCCTCAGACTGGAAATTTTGCAGCGCTGTCATGATGCTCCCACTGCTGGACATTATGGGTACCTGAAAACTTTGCATCTCGTCCAAAGACAATTCTGGTGGCCGGGCATGCGCAAAGACATTTCCCAATACGTTAGTTCCTGTCCTGTTTGCCTCAGCGCCAAAACCAGGAAAGGAAAGCCTCCGGGTCTCCTGCAACCATTAGAAACACCAAACAGACCCTGGGAAGTAATATCCATGGATTTCATTACTGATCTACCTATCTCAAAAGGACATAATTGTATTTTAGTGGTGGTAGATCTGTTCTCCAAACAAGCACATTTTATCCCCTGTACTGCTATACCCTCCGCGCGAAAGCTAGCGGATCTGTTTTTAAAACACATCGTAAAATTACATTCTTTTCCGTCCAAGGTGATTTCGGATCGCGGCGGACAGTTCGTTGCCAACTTCTGGCGGGAGCTTTTGAAAATGTTGAATATTGAACAAGGCATCAGTTCAAGCCATCACCCACAAACCGACGGACAATCCGAAAAGACTAACCAAATTTTAGAACAATTCCTTCGTTGCTACATTAATTTTCAACAAGATAATTGGGTGGACCTTCTCCCCCTAGCCGAATTCTCCTATAACAACAGTATACACGCTTCAACGGGAGAGGCTCCATTCAAAATTGTGTACGGGACTCACTTCGATCCCTTTCCGTTAGACGCACCCCCTCTCCATTCCTCTAAACTGCCAGATGTATCTTCATGGTGGGGGGAGGCGGCGCAGCAGTGGACTCTTATTAAGAAACACCTTGAAAAAGCCAAACTGGATTACAAAAAATACGCAGATCGCCATCGTGTGGCCGAATGGGAATTACAACCTGGAGATCATGTGTATATTTCCACAAAAAACCTAAAGCTAGCTCAAACCAGCCGCAAACTCGCTCTAAAATTCCTGGGACCTTTTCCTGTGCGCAAAATAATAAATAAAGTAACTGTTGCTGTAACTTTGCCTAAAAACCTGCGCCATGTGCATGATACGTTCCACGTCAGCCTTCTAAAGAGAGCTCCCACCGACAACAAATGGCACATCAAAGCTCCACCCATTCCAACTTTGATTGACGACCAAATACACTATGAGGTACAACAAATCTTGGACTCTAAGCTCAAGCAAAACCAGCTTTTTTACCTCATTCGCTGGAAGGACTTTGATTCTGGTTACGATGAATGGGTGAACTCTGCACATGTTCATGCTCCTAGATTAACCAAAGCTTTTCATACTCGCTATCCATATAAGCCAGGGGGGGATCTATTTTAAGGGGGGCAGAATGTCAGGTCCAGTATGTATCTAAACTGTACTGACTCCATTTTCTAATGCTTCTAGTGTTTAAGTGCTTTCTCCCCAGGTGCACCAGTTCCCAGGCAGCATTCCCACCGGAGGAGATTGTTGTGGCTAACGCCATTCCACCAAGCATTGGCCTTGAAGGAGAGCAGCTTCCCAGGACTGAAAGATGTTGTTTTGAGAACTGTGGGGGGAGGCTGTTCCAGATGGGTATTGTTACTCTGTATCCTATGCTTGCTCTTCATTGGTAACAATGATCATGTACCATCCTGAGTCTCCTATTCAGGACAGTGGACTATAATGGACCTTTTCTGCAATAAAGCTTCCTTTGCCAGACACTGGACTTATTCTTGCCTCTAAAGGGAACCTTGCAGAGAGTGCCTTATCTAGCCACAGTCTGACAATATACCCATCTGGCTGTATACTGGAAGCAATTACCAGCATTTGTGCTCTTCAGCCTTCGTGCTTGTTCGCACTACAAGCAAAGTGTGGAAGGTCACCTTGTTAATATTGATGAATGAACATTTGCACACACCTGTGTAGAAGAAGGAACAAACAAAATTAAGTATTTCTCACCAGAGGAATTGGAGTTTCTGCGAATGAATTGTTTACTATGGAATATCATGTGGACTAACTGCATTCTTGTCACATGATTATTCAGTGGCGTACTGTGATATTGTGTTAGTTGGTTATGTAATGGTTGTTTATTGGATTAATTTTGCATATATTTATCACTTAGCACTTTGAAAAGGATTAAATTCATCATAATAGTTATACTATTATACCCGGAGACCCTTGTGGTTCTATTGGTGTGGGAGTTCAGACAGAGTTCAGACAATCCCTGCCTCCAGTTGCCGAGGGAATTGATTGCAGGTGCCAGACTGTCTTGCTTGCTGAACAGCAACGAACAGGAGCGAACGAGGCTTTCAATGACCACCTGTTCTTTTAGAATGGGCCCTCACGAACAGCTTGTTCAAGAACAGCAGATTGGGCTGTTCATGGCTTTTTAAAAATTCGTATTGCTGTTTGTGCCCATCTCTAGTCATGGGTTGGATACAGCCATATTTCTCACTCAGTCATGCCCCATGATACAGTTCCCATCACACATGGAATCCCACACATTTCCCATCACACAGTTCCCATCACACATGGAATCTCACAATGCCTAAATTGAACCAGGAACTCTACTTTGATTTAGGGAATCCCACCTTCCACATGCATAGTCCTTTTTTGGTGGTCGAAGAGGACCCCATGCCCCCCCTCCCAAAGCGCTCATTGGATCCAACCCAATAGTCAGAATGTGGTGATCCACACATGCCTATGTACCTGATATGGAGAAAGGAGACGGTGGAAGTGGCAACAAGTTTTCCCCAAGTGGCAAAGTGCATAATATAACCAAAGTAAACAAGAACTGTTAGAATCCAGGAATTGCCATGAGACCTTCCAAAATAATGTTTTAGTGGTCTTCATACAGTGTAGCTCCCCTTCCCCCCAAGCTCATGTCTTCAAACAGTTAAAAGAGTAAAGAATTTTCAGGCAATTTATTTACCTGTGGGTACATAAATTCCTGACACTTTCATTGTGTTTTTAATGCTGATCTTTAATGCTATTATATTTCTTTTCCTGACAGCTGGATGTGAAGTGTGACAACTGCCAAAGACATTTTCTCAAACACTACTATTATGAGGCACAGCCTGCCATAAACAATGCTATAAGCAATGCTAATTTGGAGCAGCTTGCAAGCTTATATCCGCACTGCTGACACCAAGACATTATGTATACTAACCTTAATGACTCCAGTTATATGATGCCTCAGTAAATTTGCTAACATTAAACTTACAATAGTGGCAACAAAGCATTCCCTCATGTAGGCTTATATTGATTCGAAAACATGCTGGTTCAGAAACAAAACAGCACCACTGTTAACCAACTGATTGTGGCTCCATATCAGTCAGACACATTTCCTAGTTCAGAGTTGTTAAATTTTATTCTCTGCCTGTTACCAAATAAAACAAAAGAGGCTTGTTATCACTAACCCTAATCTATCAGGTTTAAGCATCCATCTGAGAAAGCCCTGATATCTAGGTCAAAATTGTTGCTATATCAAGAAATAGAAACTGACCGATTTTTAAAGTATTTTAAAGTATATATATGATTTATCAGTTGCCTGTAGTAGGCTAGTAGCTAAAGGGTATGAGCTAGAAAGTCCTTCATACAAAATTCGTTGGGTGGCCTTGGACAAGCCATCAATTCTTCCATCAATTTTTGTTCCATCTGCTATATGGGAATAATAATAGTGACCTGCCTTGTAAGGCTATTGTAAAGCAATAAATTGATGACATCATAGGTACTGCAACATCTGATTTATACAAAGAACTGGCATTTTAAAAGAGACAGCTCCAGGAAGTAAGAGAGAGAACTAAGGGAGGAGTCAGCTAGCCAAGATTTTGTAGCTTTATCAATAAAACCTGAGTCACAGGAATCAAGACTCCATTTTTTAATCATTTAAGCATTATTTTTTAAAAAATATTTAGCCTGGAAAGAGTTCATTTTTGTAGCCCATAGGTTCAGATTGATTGGTTATTTATTTTGTGGTTTTATTATCATAAAGGTATCTGATTCTCTATGTGGCCCCATCTGTGGATATTTAAATCCAAATACCAGGGCTATAAACAGACAACACATATCTTTGCAAACCTGAGAAAAGCCCCAGGTTTGCAGAAAAATCTGAAATCTAAAAAAAATACATTGGGGGGATTAATCCCCACCAAATAATAGAAGCAGCATCTGTAGCTTTAAGAAACAAATGTCTTCAGTGTCTGCTGCTAGAAAATAACACTATTGCCAGCCTTCCAGCTCCCCCTCCTGGAGAGGGGACAGGCCCTTTCCAGAGCTGTTTTGGTCTGTGACAGAGGACTCATTGGGGCGAGGCTCACCAGCAACCACCAGACAACTCACTGTGTCTGATTTTCATGATTTATCCAGGCCAGGCTGCTTGCTACTGTTCAACAGCAGTTACCCCACAAAAGCCACTATGTGTAGTGAAAAGCCCAGTAGCACCTTTAAAACTAATCAACTTTATTGAGGCATAAGCTTTTGAGAATCACAGCTCTCTTCATCAGATGCATCTGACGATGAGAGCTGTGATTCTTGAAAGCTTATGCCTCAATAAAGTTGGTTAGTCTTAAAGGTGCTACTGGACTTCTGACTATTTTGCAACTACAGACTAACACAGCTAACTCCTCTGGATATGGTGTAGTGGTTAGCGTTTCGGACTAGGAGCTTGGATACCCAGGTTTGAATCCCCATTCTGCCATAGAAGAGCACTAGGTGACCTGCTGCTGTAAATCGTCTTGCCCCCACATGCAAACTCAAACAGCTCTTGTGCATAGTGAGGGAAGGGCTCTGGCAAAGCTATGCTGGACAGTCAGATGGAAAGCCTAAGGGTTGGATTAACCCCCTTGGTTGTCAGTTCCCACCTCCTGCCTATGGCCACGAAGACGGAAGGGTTGTTGTTGTTTTTTCACTGAACTATGTGAGAGTTTAGAATAAATTGTTAGGACTGGGTAAATAGAAACATAAGGCAACACGTTTCAGAAATATTTCTTTGGTAGAGAATATGTTCTCTCCTTCCTGAAGGAACATATCCAGTTATTACATATGCCAATGTATTTGGTGCTCTGTGCTGTAACATACATGTCCTGATGACTAATCCAGTTTTAGAGAGATACACATTTTAATACCCTAGCTGTCACTCAGACATTTCACACATGTAGGAGCCATTTACACTGTATGGTTGCTTTTACCACATTAAATCAACAAATGTGTAGATGGTTTAATTTCATTGTACACATGCCATCGTTAAATTATTGCAGGCATTTTTCACTTGGAGAGAAACAAGGCAGGCATGTAATGCACATAGCAAAAAGAATATAGTACTATTGTTTCCTGAGTCTGAAATAGTAAAAAGCATGCCATTTAGATAGCTCATAAAAGAGATATTATTGCCTGTCTGAGATACACCTGAAAGCTGCATTAACGAAGTCATTCAAAGCAACAAGAACAACAAGCTTGATGTTAAGCATCTCACTAATGAGTCCTTACTGAGCAAAACTCACATAAAACAATTGGAAAGAGATTCCTAGAATCTGAACAAATCAGGACAATTAAAAACCAGGAGCAGAAGCAAGAAGGTTTAGTAAAGAAACTGTACTGAGTCTACAAGGATCAGATGAACTTCATCAAATGTGGGGAGTACAATGTCCTTCAAGATCTCTGGCTTCCCAATAAGGATAAGGGAAACCAAAGATCTTGAAGGACGTTGTACTCCCCACTTTCGATGAAGTTCGTCTGATCCTTGTAAACTCAGTTAAGAGCCTAGGGGTTATACTGGATTCAGTATTATTACTAGAAAAACAAGTTAAGGCAGCAGCAAAAAATGCTTTCTACAACATCACTCTAACCTGGAAGATGGCTTCTTATCTTGACACACTAACCTGGCCACTTGGATCCATGCTATGGTAACATCAGGGCTTGACTATTGTAATGCTCTATACATAGGTCTCCCATCTAAGTTAACTAGGAGGCTCCAATTACTGCAAAGCTGCTACAACTCAACAGTTATCAGGAATGAGCAGGAGCATGAACATCACTCCCATCCCACAATCGCTCCATTGGCTACCTATCAGTTACCGTGTTCAGTTCAAGGTATTGGTTATTACATACCAAGTTTTTCATGGCTTCTGGTGTACCTACGGGACCGCCTCCCTCCATATTTTCCTCCATGACAGCTTCGCTCATTTGAACAGGGTCTCTTGCAGGTGCCAGCCTGCACACGGGTGAAGTCAACAGCAGCCCGTGCATGGGCTTTCTCTGTGATGCCCTCTACCCTGTGGAATGACCTGCCTGAGGAGGTCAGGAGAGCCCTCACTCTCTTGGCTTTCCATAAACAATGCAAAATTAAACTATTCAAAAAGGTTTTTTACTCAAATCAGAGGGCTATATTGTAGGGATGGGGGTCTCAGATGCTTCGCTAATGAGTTAGGGACCATAGACTTCATCACTATATTGCCTTACATATTATCTGTTGCTTTAAATATGTACTTCTATGTACCAACTGTTCTCCATGTTGTCTAATGTTAGTCCTAGAATTGATTATGTTCTGTTTCAGTATTTTTTCTGCTCTGTATTGGATTCTTGCTAATACCATGTCTTTTAAACTTGTATTTATTTACTCTATGGCATTGTTTATGGAAATGTCCTTGATAGTGTATTGAAATGTATTTGATACTGATTGTACTAATCTCATACTGTGTAATCCACCTTGAGTCTCAGTGAGAAAGACGGACTATAAATGACAGAAATAAAATAAATAAAAATAAACTGTTGGCACAGATCAGCTGTTGACTTTGCTCTCAGCTTTGCTCTCCGTGGTTCACTGAAGTCCTGGGCCCAGACAGGACACTACTGGCCAGCCTAGAGCCAGGCATTTTCAGCTGCCATAGTAGGATATGCTTACCTTCTGCCTAGCTGCCACTTAGCAGAAACAATTTTCCTCACAGGCTAAGGTGAAGAAAAACCATCTTTAGGAAGCCAGTTTAGAAACCTGAACTTCATAAGAGAAGTTAGCAAAATGAGCATTTCCTTTAACACAGTTATCTGTCCAATAACTACATCTCTATTAGAAAAATGAAAAATTACATACATTTTAATTTAACAACATTCATTTAATTTTAAAGGCTCCTCATACTATTGAACATTTATTGAAAGCAGCCGTTTATTTACTTAAGAATATTGACCAACTGGGCTTGTTAGCTTACTATGGCGTTGACAATACTGCATGAGCTGTGGGCCAGATTTGCTTCTACAGCTGATTGTATTGTAGCAGATGTGTGCAGGGCGCGAAGGGTTATTACACAGGCAACTTCTCATAATAGTGTGTAACTGAGGTACATCAAACTTTACAAGAAGCAAAGCTAGATAAGTGCAAGTACTGAAGCAAATATTTGCAAAACTCATTTATAAACGCCTTTTTCTACATGAAGTTGCCTGGGGAGATCATGCAGAGATTGGAGGAAGCACAAATGTATATGCTGCCTCTCCAGAGACCCACACAAGGCAACTTACAAGTCAAAAACAATACAACAAAATAACAAAAACAATGATGTGTAATATTGACAAGATTAAAACCAGGAGCAAAACATGCAAAGAGCCCGTTGGGGTAGTAAAAGCAATTCTAGCAGGAGACTGAATTCTATTCACAAAAGAGACCTCAGGCTAGAAGCAGATCATTAAAATAACAGTAAAATAGATAACATTTCAGTCAAAAGACTGTGCAGAGATGGTAAGGTAGGCACCAGGTGAGCTTCAAGGGAGAGGACATTCCAAAGGCAAGGCATCAATGCTGAAAAAGTTCTGTCTCTGCCACCCACCTCATTTCTACATATTGGTACAGACAGCAGGACTTGGGACTCGGAGTAGGATCTTAAATGAAGAACTGGACAATGTGGGAAAAGGTAGTCCTTCTGGTACCCTGGCTGCAACTGTTGAGGGTTTTAATGGTAAGAACCAGCACTTTGCACTAGGCCTGAAGAAAAATAGGCAGCTGGTGTAGATCTTTCAGGACAGGAATAGTAATAAGTTAGGGTTCAGTCATAAGAGGCATCTAATCTGCTAGTGGTTTTTTTATTATTTTATATAAATTTTATTTTTAATTACTAACCACAAAAACTACAAAGAAGGGAAAACGGGAACAGGGGGAAAGGGAAGAAACAACGTATAAAAAACACAGACTACATCTACAAGTATTGCATTCCCTTCATAATACAATTATTTAAAGTTAAACTTTCTAATATGCTATTAGATTGGTAGATCTTATAAAGTACAAACTACAGTCAGGATCAGGTCTTCTCCCCCCCCCCCCCGTGTCTCGGTCGCAGCTCTCTCTGAACAGCTACAGTAGCTGCGCTCACTCCCTCCTCCCCATTTCCCCCTTCAGATCCTAAATCTTCTCCTTGCTGAAACTCTTGATGATTAAACACAAAGTCCCTCAGCTGTGCTTCCAATGTTATCTTGTAGGCTTGGTCTTTATAACTGAACAAGATGCCTTCCAGAAATAACCATTTGTATTTTATTTTACGCTTCCTCAGAAGAGCTGCAAACCTTTTATATTTGAATCTTCTTTTCCGAGCTAAAAATGGAACGTCCTTCAATATCTTAACCTTGTTACCCAGAAAGTCCAAGTCCACATTGTACGAATTATATAAGATGGTGTCCTGAGTCTTCTTAGATGAAAAATCAATAATAATCTTGCGAGGCAGTTGACACTTCATTGCATATTTCGAAGATGTCCAGCGGACTTCCAGAATATCGCTTTTTAACTCTTCTTTAGTTGCCTTTGCAAATGACGCCAAAAGTTCCGACACCAAATCCTTTAAGTTTTCACTTTCCTCCTCCTTCACATTCTGAAGACGCAGTACCGTCTGAGCACGATCCACTTGTAACCCTATCAATTGATTCTCCAAAAGCTTTACTTCTTTGTTTGTTACTTTCATGAGTAGTGCGTTTTCCTGAGCAGACTGCTCTGCCCCAGACGCTACGTCTTTAATGGTTTTCACTTCGTTCTCAACTGAGCCAACCCTTTGATCGATTTCATTTAGCTTATCAACAAAGGGCTTCATAGCTTCAACGACCGACCGTTTAACCACCTCTTCAAGAGACTCTCCTTCCCCCTGCAAAGCAGCCAAAACAGATTTGCCCACAGCAGGGCTCTGCTTTTTCGTCGCCATCTTAGGGGGGGGGGGGGAGTCTGCCAACTGAGTTCCAAAACTCAATGAAGGGGAAGATATCCGAACCTTCTCAGCTTCAACTCCCACCAATCCTTTGCATACGCCTAGAATAACAGAAGGGATTCGCTTACTTTCAGGTTTTCACCTTAAATCTGCTTGTTGCTGTTCTCCATGGCCCGGCAGCACACGATGTACTGCGCAAGTCTGCCGGCCTCCGTAGGAGCAAACGGGCAATTTACCCCCTGCATCGACTTCTGGGGGCTCTTCCCGCAGCGCTCTGGACCCTGACCCCCTCACTGGGAGTCCTGGGGGTTAACCCTCGCAGGCCAACCACCCGGTCAGGCTGCTCGGGCGCTTCCTCCTAGACCTGCAGAGAGGAGCGTCCGACATGGCCGGGAAAATGAAACCGAATCTAATCTGCTAGTGGTGATGGGGAGAAGGGACATTTGCAAGCAGAGCCATGATTTCTTCCCTAGGGAGAGTTTGAAATGTTCCCACTTATAGCTTTGTCCAAGCTTCTGGGATCTAGACATATTCACAACTTCCCATTAGATTCTTCTATAATGACCAAGGAAGTCACCCATTCTGTGGGTTTCTAAATTTTCTTTATATTGCTTCCATTCTATCTAGCTCCTCCTTGTGCTTATCATGCAATGCAAATAGCACTTTTCATCATGGATTGATCATTGGACAATTGCTTTATTAATTTGGATGGTGTATTTGCCTGGTAAGCAGCCAAGTCCTTCAAATAAGTCTTAATTTCCAAAACATATACTTTTCTGCTTTCATCCGGGCCACCATGCTGGCTAACAAATTAAAAAACATAAATAATAAAAATGCATCTTAAAAGCCACTAAAACAAAACAACACACATCATTAAAACAATTAAAACCAACTTAAATACACATACAGAGACCTAAAAACACTTAACAATTTGCAGTATTTTGCAAAATGGTTGTGCTTCCCACAACAGAGATTCCCAACAGCTAGACACTGCTTGGTGCTAATTAAGATCAACAGAAGTTTCTGGATGGTTTTCAAAGGCATCCTCATGTAAAGCATATCACAGTAATCTAACCTTGATGTCATTAGGGCATGAAATGTGCATAGAACACAGCTCTATATCTAAATCCAGGGAAGTACGAGAAAAACTGAGCCAGGTTGCTTTCATACACATTGTATAATGCACTTTTAATATAGATAAGCAATCTTTTGCAAATGGATTTTCTTGTGTGAAACAAGAAAATACACTTGCAAACAATTGCTAAAGTTCATTGAAAGTACATTATCCAACTTGTGTGAACGTAGCATCAGTGTCTGGAGGCAGTAAAGGACTTGACATGGATAGATAAAATGAAATGCAATTAGGACAAGTTAGAAATTCTGTTGAATGAAAATAAGACCAATGTTGTAATAAGTATACAACTTCCAATGAATAGTATTACTCTCCCCTGAAAGAAAAGTTTTGGATTAAGGAGGTGAGGCTCCTGGATATCTCATAATACTCCCCTTTAAAGAGCAAGTTGCTTTTTGATCCAGGGCTACAGTTGGAGAGATAGATCTCCTCTGTGGCACATAGCACCTTTAATGAGTTTCAGCTTATTCACCATCTGAGATGCTATCATGAGAAGTAGGATTTGGCTACAGCTTGCCATGCTCTGATTACATCCAGGTTGGACTGTGGAAATGCTGTTATGTGGAGCTGCCTATGAAAATATTTTGGAAACTTTAACTGGTTCAGAATGAGGTGGCAAGATTGCTAACAGGTGTAACTTACAAAGACTATACCTATATCTAAGGTATAACTTACAGAGACATTGATCAAAATTCATCTGAAACATATGGATTATAAAAGTACATCAATAAGGTAGAGAAGAGTTTGTTCAACCTTCACTACTCCAGATCTTGTCTCATGCAGTGGCCAACCAATTACTCTGGAGGGCTAGCAACAGGAAATAGAGGTGGAGAGACCTTCCCCTGAAGTTGCCTCCTGGCACTGCTATTCAGAGGTTGACTGCCTCTGAATGTGGATGTTCTCTTTAGACACTGTGGCTAGTAGTCATGGATAAACTTGTCCTCCATGAATCTGTCTAATCCCCTTTTAAAGCTTTCTGTGTCTGTGGCCACCAGTACATCCTTTGGCAGCGAATTCCACATTTTGATCACTCATTGAGTAAAGAAGCATTCCTTTTGTACTCCCTACATCTACTGCACATCAACTTCTTGGGATGACCCCGAGTTCTAGAATTTTAAGAGAGGGAGAAAAAATTCTCTGTCTCATCTCGGTTGCCCTCTTCTGTACATTTTCCAGTCTGCAATGCCTTTTTGAGAAATGGTGACCAGAACTGCACACAGTTCTGGACTCAAATCCTGCAGATGTGAAGAAGGGAATTTTAACTCTCAAAAGCCTCTACCCTGAAAATCTTATTGGTCTCTAAGGAGTACTGAACTCAATTACAGCAGATATGAGAAGGGAGCTTTGACTCTCCAAAGCTTACACCCTTGAAAAATCATGTTGGTCTCTAAGGTGCCATTGGACTCAAACCCTGCTGTCCTAATTCACCTTGAGCTCCAGTGAGAAAGAGTGGCTGTAAATGAATAATCAAAGACTTTATGGGTTAACATCTGGCAGTGCTCTCTCCCACTCTTATTTAACTTGTGAATGGTGGAGATGTGCAGTAACTGGAGCAGCAACACATGCCTGGCTTTGGATCTCTCTGGGTCCACACCTCTGTGTGCCAGCAACAAACTGGAGGCCACCCCACCATGATAACTTTCATAATAGCAGCCACTCATGTGTGTCCTCCTGGGAGCCGCGTGCTGGCCAATCTCTCTTCTCTCCTTTCCTCTCTGGCCCATTTTGATCCGATATCCAGACAAAAGGAGACAAATCTAGTGCCTCAACTTCTGCAGCATGAATTAGGGGATCAGGTGGGCTTGCTCACTTACCCATGTGACTTGCTTGGAATCCTCACCCACTCTCACAAGCCCCTTGCTGGGTCCATTTTTGCATTACATGGAAGGGGGAAGCTCACCTTCGGAGGAAAAATAGCAGCAGGGAGGGAAGGACCTTGTGAATTTCACCCAGGTGCCTTGGAAAGAAAGCCCCCTTCTTGCAATGCCTGCCTGGGAGGTTTCCTTCTGGGGAGAGCAGCGCGCCTTTCAAACCTTCTGCAGGGAGGGGAATTACTCTCCTTCTGCTCCTGGGACTTCTTGCAAAGGGTGCTTTTTGCATGTACCCGGGAAATTTTGTGTCTGTAAGAATTCTGCACCCAAGGCAACCACCCCTCTCGCCCTACCTATGCTACGCCACTCATCCTGACTCTTCAGAAAGCAGATAGTATTGAAAAGGGGATGCAAAAAAATGTTCTAGCTCAAACTTTTTTCCTCCTGTTACAAGACCAAGAGATCTCAAATCACCACAGACCTGTGCTGTAACAAGCACCTGTGAAGGACTTTCTACATCTTTCACTTTGCACTGAAACAGCAGAACTGACCATGTCCAGAGCTCTTAAGTTGGAACTTAGCCAATAGACTTATTGTACAATAAACATACCCCAGATTGGCTCCAATTTTAGGGAAAACATGACAATGTATAGAAGATAATCTTCTTACACTCTCTCCACCCTGTTGTAACTAAAGCCTTCTCCATATAACTCTTCCCTGCTTTCAGTCGACATGCAGAGAGGGATAGTGTGTATGAGTGCACGGGTCCTATCTTCACACAATGGTCAGCTTGTGAACATGACACCTACACACAGATCAAATGCACATACATTGGTGCTGTACCCATAATCAGGAAAGTTTGGAAAGGTACATCCCTGATCATGGAGAGGGAACATATGCACACACACTTTCCGAGGATGTAGATGCCATGCTCATGAGCTGGCAATCATATGGAGTCAAGGATGGAGCTACCCTCATACTTGCTTCTCCCATGTACATGTTGAGTGAACACAGGGAGGGTTTAAGATGCAATCAAAGTCTTATTGCTTGACAGGAGTGATAAAATGACCAGACTACCCTGCAATGATTTATTTAACCCTGAGGTAATTCAGTTGTCCATGTGGGTTATCTTTCATGGCTTATGAAGATCATGAATTCCACAGATTGAATAAGTGATGGCATTTACTCCATACATCCAGTTTATCTAATGACAACAGGAATTTTGATGTTAAAAATCATGATATTCTTAAGTATGGAATTTTTAAAAATCAAAGCCTTATTGCAAAGATATTGTGAAAATAAATGCAACAGAATTTACTCCTATTCTCATTTTGCAGTTGTGGGCTTTGCCAACATAACTGGCATCTGATATCCCATGAAAGACCATGAAGACCTGTTGAAGAAACAAAACTGCAACAAAAGTTCTATTTACTTCAACAAAAGATTCACACAAGCCTTTATTTAATAAAATAATGTGAAAAAAATGATAATCGTATTTTACATTTTATCAGACCTAAACCCTGAATTGCAAAAAAATGTTCTGAGGTATTAAGACTGGGAAAACCATGCACAATGTTTTTTTGTAAGAGATCCAACACTACGGGAGGCAGGATATTTTATGAACAGACCTTGACAGACCACGTTGAAGGCCAGAATGAAGCGATGTAACAGTTTATAAGTATATTTTCAGTCATGATATTCAAATAGCCCTGATAATAAACCATTTGTGTAAGTTCACACAGAAAATATAGACACAAAACCCACAAGATCCTGAAAAATTACATGAAGGAATTGTTTCAAGCATGTACAATGTGCAGCTGCACTGGAATTCAGTTTGTTCAATTTAATACTGGATATAGGCCCAAAATGCTGATAAAGTTAGCATCCAAACTATATTTTTCTATAGTCTGCATCATGCAGCCTCACTTATTGTCAGTAAGACGATGAGCTGCACTGATACATCTAAACTGCTATATTTAAATACCTAGTTAAAGAAACAAAGTCATTCAACTCTATTTCCACTTGAGCAAAAGGTGTGAGTCAATGTGTGCTAACAAGATACTTGCCCTGTTCTTCTCAAGCAGGTCTCTTTCCCCCATGCAGTGACAATCTCATAGTCATAAAAGACAAAATAATATTGCTGACCATAGGCAGGAAAAGAAAGAAAAGCAACTTTGAATTATAGACATGGGTCACAATTTACCTCAGAATATAAAGTGATAAGTGATCTTTAAGTGCCTCAGTTCTGAAGAAAGATAGGGAGTCCACCATCTTTAAAAGTTGGTCAAGGTTGTCAGGTCCCAACTCAGAGATTCGCCTGTATGGGCTACTGAATCAGGACAAGACAGCTGTGACTATACCACTAGTTCTTGTGTCAGTCTCCTCCCTCACCTACAATCGTGAGGGAGAAGAGCAGAGGAAGGGGCTAAGAAAAACAAGTGGAGAAACTGCTGCACTTTCAATTTTTTTGGTTTAGCAGGGACTTACTGGAAACAGTGTCCACTTGACAACTGGACAATGAAGATACAAATATAGCCCTGGATGGTCACCATTATTGTAAACATACTAGACCCTCTCTAAATCATGCTAGTTGTAGGTAGACATGGGTACGAACAGAAAAAAACCCCGAACATGGTGTTTGTTTTTCGTTGCCATCCATGAACAACAAACAACGAACATTGATGAACATGATCCTGTTCACGAACATGTTCATTGTTCCTTGTTTGTGGAGGCCAGCAGGCTCTCCTCCAGCCATCAAGATCCTACCACACCATTCCCTGAAAGCCAGAGCTAGGAGTCCCCCTCTCCTCTGGTCTTTTCCTCTTGTAACAAATTTGGAGCTCTAGTCCACACTTGGAAGGAAGACCTGCCTATCAAGCTAAATTGGGCTTAGATTGGGGTTTCCAGGGCAACAGCAGGAGTTCAGACAGAGTTCAGACAATCCCTGCCTAAGTTGCCAAGGGAATTGATTGCAGGTGCCAGACTGTCTGGCTTGACGAACAACAACGAACAACAATGAACGAGGCTTGCAACTACCACCTGTTGTTTAGAATGGGGCCTCATGAACAGCTTGTTTGCAAACAGCAGATTGGGCTGTTTGTGGGTTTTTTGAGTTCGTATTGCTGTTCAAGCCCATCTGTAGTTGTAGGCACTTTAATAAGAAAATAGATAGGTTCATAGCAGGTAGATTCTTGACTTTTAGTGACTTATGCCTGTTCCTCCTAAGCTTTAACATACTCCACGATTATAACCATTGCTCTGCAGTCTGTAAATGAATTGTTCCCCTTCTATAAAGAACACCCTTTATTTTTAATGCAAAGGGTTGTTTTAATAAAGGGAATTCTACAGTGATTTTCAGAGTCCTTAGCAGAAGCCTGCCCCATTGAGCTCAGTGGAAATTACTTCTGCCTGTATATAATCATAGTTAGGATTAAGCTGCTAGTCTCCCTGAATTCTCATGAACTTTTACAAAGCCCCTTAGTATATTTTGCTTTCTCTTCTCTCAGCCTTTCCTTTGTCAATTCTCTTAATAAGAGAGGTTGCTAGAATCTTGATGAACATCTATTCTTCTTCATACTACAAGTCAGTATTAGAACTAAGCAGACTGGTATTTATTGAATTTGGCTAAGATCTACCAAGAATTGACAAACTTGTTACTTTCCTGTTCAAAGCATTTTAAAGATATTTAATAGAACCTTTAATAGAAATTGAAATGAGTAACGTTTAGACAAAATTGGATTTTTGATCAATTGCGTGTCCTAATAGAAATCAGTCAACAGAAGGAATTTGACAAATTTTGTAAATAAAATGTGAATTTGCATAGGAATGTGTTGAATATCTCTCTGTTTACATTTTAGGGCTGAAAACAGCTATTTGGAGAAATAAAAAAATACTTCCAAAGCAATGCCGACTATGAAAATATTCACTTTTCCTCCATTGAGCTGCTTCAGCTTCAGCATTATTATTTCTTCTTCTTGGATTACTAGATTCCAGCCAATTAGGGGCCACATAATGAACATGATTATGTCATAATGTTAGACAGCTGATCAGAATTTGCTGTATGCTAAAATCACGGAAAACAAACGAAGTCAGTTCAGAGTGAGGGCAATGCTTCGTGAATTAATCATACAGGTGATTCCAGCCAATCAGGGACCATGTAGTGAATACGATGGTGCGTAAATATTGCACTTGCTAAGGGAAATTGTAAAGAACAAAGCAAATGAATAAATTAACATTTTGCCAAAAATACATTAAAAGGGGTAAGGGCGCTTTCTTTAAAACAGTGAGTAGGTTTAGCTCAGCGTTAAACATTCATTATTAAAGATTCTGGCTTTATAGGAACAAGTCATGCATCCATTCTTGTCATTTCTGTGTACAGTGGAAAGTCACATAATACAAAGCAGAATCCAGCCCACCACAACATTTCATCTCACTGCCAAATAAAATAAAATCACAATCACTTATTATTTTAAAGTCTATAGTTTCCTTTCATGGGCTGGCAGAAATGATAACTATATTCTCTAAGTGCTATATTTTTATACAAAGGTTTGGTATAAAATTTATATTTTTGTAGATAAAAATAGAAACAAAAACAAAGCTTGGTTGTTGTGGATTTTCCGGGCTGTATAGCTGTGGTCTTGGCATTGTAGTTCCTGACGTTTCACCAGCAGATGCCAGCCACAGCTGCTGGCGTCAGGAACTACAATGCCAAGACCACAGCTATACAGCCCGGAAAATCCACAACAACCATCGTTCTCTGGCTATGAAAGCCTTCAGCAATATAAAAACAAAGCTTGTTCTTTCCAAAGTATTGCATATTACCTGGCACTCATATTTATTTAATATGAACAAATTTGGAGGAGGTGTTTTTGCCATAAGCCTTCAAAGCTTTGAAAGCATTTGGGGTTGTCAATAATATCACAGACACAGTGTCAAATATCCTGATCACACACATACAGAAATTAAAATAATAACTGTTTTACTTCTTATTATCTATACAATAACATATACATTCTACAAGTAGGGAAAGATTAAATTTGAAAGACGCAAAATGCTGACGGTGCCATTTCAAAGGAAATATTCCATGACAATCTCACAGAGAAAGTCCAAAAGATTTTTCTTTCTAGTTGAAGACTGGGTTTTGTATACCATTCAGAACTGGGCTACTGCCAGACCACTTCCTGTGGAGGAGGGTGAGGGAGAATGTGAAAAAAACGATGCTCATTATTCCCAGAATCACTACTCCTGAAATCAGGGCACTGGTGACTGAATTCATTTGAAAAGCAAATCCATTTGGACCAGCTGCAAAGGAATAAGAATTAAAGAGGAAAATGTTACTGTTTTACAAGCACCAGGAACCATCTAGACATTTAAATTTAAATACAGATTTATTTACATAAACACAGATTTATTTACATAAAAGCCCCAATCTTTTTCACTGTTAAGAGGTTAAGAATTCGGCTCACCCGGCTGCAGCGTAGCCACATAAGCCGGGAGCTGGCCTTTGCAACCCCGCCTGGAGGGAGAGACAGGCTCCCTTCCTAGGCATATGGGGCTTTGGTCGGGGGAGGGGGAGCCAAGAGCCTTTTACAGATAGCTCCACTTTCCCCGGCCACAGTTGCTTCGTGCGCCCGACCTGAGCAGAGCACATCTCAAGCTTTCTCAGCTGAGCTCCTCTGAGGCTGGTTTTACTGAAGGCCCTCAGGGTTAGGCAGTAGTATCTGCCCTGGAGAAGCTGTGATATCCCCCTGCTTGCTACCTTCAAACTTCAAGAGGAGAGCCAGGGCCCAGTGCCAGGCTCACTGGTTTGGCAGAGACTTTTTCATATTTACATTTGGGGCCTGTTGTCTTTCAGTCAGGAGGGCTAAAGTTGTTATCCGCCCTGAGCCTGCTTGCGGGGAGGGCGGAATATAAATACAATTAAAAAAAATAAAAAATAAAAGCAGGGTTATACCCAGCCCTTGCAGGCCTCTGGCCTACCTAGGCTCCTCTTTCTGCAACACTGTTTTACTTTGTTGGGAGAGAGTACCTGTGGCCAGCAGCAGCAGCAATAGGCTTTGCTATAGGCCACATGGGAGAGTTGCAGCCATCTGAGGGGTGGATTAATTCATACTTTATTGTTACTGATCTAGCAGGCTGGATACTGGTAGCTCTCCTCCCTCCCATCTAGGCCCCCCCCTCACTGTTTACACTTACTTAGAAGGGAGTATTTCTAGCAGCAATAGCTCTGCCTCAGCCTTCAGGCAGCAGGGGCCATTTTGCAGGAGGGCTTGGCAGTTTATTCAGTTGGGTGCAGCCATTTTGAGAGTAGCAACCAGTGACCTTAGTCTCATGGCAGTACAGCCATGTTGTGAAGACATCTACAATATGCACAGCTCCAAGAGCAGCCATTTTGAGTGTGGCATTTGTGTGGTCTGATTTGCCTCTTGCTTACTGGCATAGCAGTCATTTTGGTGGGGCTTGTGCAGCTACCTGCAGACTCATTCTTTGAGGATGATATAGAAGCCAAAGGGATGAAGGAAATACTGGGCTATCTGTTTCTATCAGTTGGAAGGGCTGAAGCAGGGTTAGGCCCAGCCCCTGCAGCCAGCAGCAGCAGCAATAGGCTTTGCTATAGGCCACAGGGGAGAGTTGCAGCCATCTGAGGGGTGGATTAATTCATACTTTATTGCTACTGATCTAGCAGGCTGGATACTGGTAGCCCTCCTCCCTCCCATCTAGGCAGTCATCTGAAGGGTGGCTTGCTTCACAGATTATTGCTACTGGCTTAGCAAGGATCTACAGTCCCAGGGTCATGGCTGGTTAAACCACCTGCCCCCCTTCCCTTGCTCAATTTTGCAGCATTTGTAGGCCGAAAGGGTTGTTTTTAATTTTTGTCACTCATGTCACTCACACCATCTAATAGAATGCTGTGTTATTGCACCTGCTGAAACCTGCAAAGCTTTCACACAGGGCACAGTAGTCTAAGATGTGATCTGATCTTTCTACCAGATTTGCACAATTGACGGCTGGTAGCAGGTCTGGCCTAGGCTGCTATAATCCAGTCATGTTGAGGGGGTCAACCAGCTGCCGCTGGGTCTGCAGCTTCTATATCTTCATTCTCATCTCCCATATAGAGTTGGCTTTTGGAGTGTCTACTTGCTTGGCCTGGTTTCATCACTAGATCTCTGAGTCATCCACATGCCCAGGTCACACCTGCCCAAGAGGGTTGTAACAGTGGGGTTAGCCAGGCCTACCCTTTTTCTGGAGTAGGGTGGCCTTATAGTTATGGCCCTCAATGGGACCCAGTTCCTTATGGTTCCCTCGTGTATGGCATGGTTCCATATAGGGCATTGCTGTTTGGGGACACAGCATTGCCCCTGGGGATCACTTAACACAGACCACCCGGGACAAGATAATAAAAGGGGAATGTGTGGATGTCTTCACCCTTCTCTTCAGGGAGCTGGAGAAGAAGGATAAAGACAATCTGGATGAGAGGGACAAGGAAAAGATTAGGCAGAGATGGATTGACCAGACTTGGTCCCAATGGTTGCCCAGCTTTCTTAATTATGCAGGGGTATTGGAGAGGGTGGAGCCCTGGAGGGCTCTCCCCCTCTTCCAGTCCATGAACATCATTTACAGAGGATACACTGATTTTGAAGGGGCATCTTGGCTGCGGTATGATGAAGAATTTCGCATATGGGCAGCCTTGAACCCAAGCCGTCCATGAGACCAAATCCACTAGCAGCTGTGGCTACAGGTGATGGCTCCTGCTAAATCTAATCTAGGTGATAGGTCAGACAGTGGTCACCTGATTTTCCAGGCTTCACAAGCATCAGGTACCCGCACTCCTGCGGGACAGCAGGTTCAATTCCGGCTGCTTTTTGGGGCTTTACGTCCAAGGGAGTGTGCAACAGGAAGGCCTGTAAATACAAGCATGAGTGCCCTTCCTGTGCTGGTGCACACCTGTATGCAGCTTGCCCCATGGCCAAGCAGGGCAGTAGACGCTCCAGTGGTGGAGGAGATCAGTAGTCAGCTGGAAAAGGGGCCCAGCCCAGTATAGCTGAGGGTACTTGAGCACTTGCTACAAGCTTACCCAAGGCGTCATGACACCACATATTAACTTTTTGGGTTTAAATTTGGCTTCTGGATCCCCTTTCAGGGCCCTAGGACACCTTTCATGGCAGCCAACCTTTGATTAGTGGCTGGCATGGAAGAGGTGGTCCAGACTAAAACCCTGAAGGAATGCACTGAGGGTAGGGTTTGGGGGCCTTTTGATGCCCCTCTGGAGCCTTCCTTGAGGGTTTCTGCTTTGGGGGTGGTTCCTAAAGGTGCCTGGTGAATTCTGTCTTATACACTACTTATCTTTTCCTCAAGGATGCTCAGTGAATGACAGCATTCCAGAGGATCTCTGTTGGCCGAGAAACTGGAGGTTCCTTTGTGGCATGAGAAAATGGAAGATCCTTCCATAGTATTAACATTTTTGGGCATTGAATTGGACACGGGACAGCAAACCTTACGGTTGCCCCTTGAAAATGTGGAGGACTTAGGAACCTGGTTAGATGGTAGGAGTAAGGGTAAAGTCTCCCTTCTGGAACTCCAGCAGTTAGTTGGCCATTTAAATTTTGCCTGTAAGGTGGTCACCCCAGGTAGGGCCTTCCTCAGACAGCCGTGTGATGCCAGGGGGACCTTATGGTTGCCCCATCATCGTTTGAGGATCGGTAGGGGCATGCATGAAGACCTAGAGGTCTGGCATGCTTGGTCACTTCTGATGCCTCAGGGGCTATAGGATTTGGAGTTTACTTTCGGGGCCACTGATATGCTGACCAATGGCCTGCGGATTGGATGACACGGGGATTGTCCAAAGACCTTCTGTTCTTGGAATTTTTTCCCTTATTGGTGGCTATGTGGCTTTGGGGGACGGAGTTGGCCAACCACTCGGTCCACTTCTGGTGTGACAACTTAGAAGTGGTGTATGTGGTCAATTCTTTATCATCTAAATCCCCTAGGGTGATGAGGCTGGTGCATGCCTTCACCCTATAATGCCTCCAATTAAACATTTTATTTAGAGCCAGACATGTTCTGGGAGTTAACAATGGTGTGGCAGATGTTTTGTCTCACCAATAGATGGAACAATTCTCGCAGCTTGCCCCTTGGGCCAATCGGCAGCCAACTCAAATGCAGTTTGACAGCATATGTGAACAGGGTGATCCAACTTTCCATAGCCCCCAGCACATGCAGGGCCTATGACTGTGTGGTGGGGCAGCTTAATGGGTTCGGAAAGGCGGCTGGGCTTCAACAGTTATGGCCTATTCCACCTGAACACCTTATGCACTTTTGTGTGGTAGGTTCTTTCAGTTAGGTCCATGAGGGGACAGGTGGCCACCTTGGCCTTTGCGAGCAAAGTGTGTGGCCTACCAGAAGACACGGGTGATTTTAGGGTCCGTAAAATGTTAGAAGGATGGGCCCGGGAAGCTGGGGTGCATGGTGATCTTAGGCACCCCCCATCTCCCCATTGGTTTTAAGTGGCTTGGGGGCTGCCTGGGGCGGGGGGGAGTTTGTTTCTCTAAGTATGAAAGGAAGCTTTTTCTGCTGCTTCTTTGATGGCATTCTTTGGGCCACTTTGGTTCAGTGAGCTGGTGTCTCAATCACGTAGGGATGCGTCTGGATGGGCTTTGGCAGCACAAGATATCAAATTTGTGGGGGATAAGGTTTCCATTAGGATTCGGTGGCCCAAGACTGACCAGCGGCAGCAGGAAACTACTTTTCCATAGGCCCCTGTGAGGATCGGGAGCCTTGCCTCATTAGGGCCCTTAAGGAATATGTGGGGCTCCGTGGGGAAGGCCACGGCGTGTTGTTCTGCCATGAAAATCACACCCCATTAACTAAGTATCAGTTTGGGGCTGTTACAGAGAGGGACCTTAAGAGAATTGGTTTGTCTGGGGTCAAATTCGGCACTCATTCCTTTAGGATTGGGGCTGCCTCTATGGCAGCAGCCATGGGGTATCCTCACCAGGTGATTCAGCATGTGAGCAGGTGAAGGTCGAGTGCATTTAGGACTTACATCCGCCCCTGCCTCAGTTTTAAGTGATCATACTAATCACTCTTTCCTTTGGTGCAGTGTCGGGCCAAGGAAAAAAGAGAATCCTGATTTTTGGACATGGCATGGTGTTCTGGGCAGCCTACTGAGCCAGGGGAATGCCAGTTGGATCCCAGCTGGGCTTGAGGGTTGTGGCCACTGTTGAGGGGCAGGGATGGCGTGGCCTTTGGTGGCCGGCCCTACTGCCATTTTTGTTTAGGGAAAGGATGGGTCTTCCCCCACATATTTTGGTCATCCACCTCGGTGGTAATGACTTGGGCTTAGTGCAGGGAAAGGCCCTGTCACTACAGGTAGCTGAAGACCTGCAGGTTATAAGCAGCCAATAGCCAGGCGTGCTTATATTTTGGTCTGAGATGCTGCTAAGACAGGTTTGGCGGGAAGTCTTAGATCCTAGGGCAATCAAAGGGGCTCGGCGTAAGGCTAATCATGCCATTAAAAAACCCTGGGGGATGGCTTGGGAATTTATTTACCACACCCAAGAATTAGGGCCAAATTTGCCGACCTCTACCAAGGCAACGGTATACACCTGTCGACGGAGGGCAATAAATTTTTCTCGATGACCTGCAGCAAGGGCTTTAAGCCACCTGTGGGGCATGAGGGTCTAAGCAGAGGCTTGACCGTTGTGGTGGCAGGAGAGTTTTGGGAATAGGGTGCAGGCCGGTGAGCACCCTTGGGTGAGGAACAGAGTCTGCCAACAGTGCGGTATTCTTGGTATGGTAGCAATGCGGCTACTATAACATGGACAGACACCTGTGGGGATCCCCAGGGACAAGGCCTTCCCTCTAGCTGTATGGCTGAGGCATTAGATGCTTGATGGGGGGATCCATTTGCCTGGCCAGCTGGGTTGCAGCCATTCGAGGGATGGCCTACACCCGGGGCTGTGGGGCTTGCCCAGACAGGTGAAGGCAGAGGTCCAGGGATGACCCTGTGGCTTGACCTGTACCGCTTAGTTAGCCTTTGCTATGGTTTATGTTTATGGTCATGTTAATAAATGGCCCTTTAGTTCCAAGCCTGTGTCTGTCTCTTCATTCCAGCTGGGGTTGCAAGTACTTAATTGTTTTCAAATGCAATCAATGAGGCTAGGCTGGACAGTATTTACTGCTGTAGTTGTTGAACTGTGAATCAGCACTCTGCTGGTTCAAATCCCACTGCTGCTTCTAATCCCACTATGCCATGAGCTCAGTAGGTGGCTTTGGGTAAGCAGCTCCTCTCAGCCCCAGCTCCCCAGCTGTATTGTAAGAATAATAATAACACTAACTTTGTTCCCCACTTTGAGTGGGGCAATAACCAGTGTAGAAGAGTGATATACGAGCTCAGTTATTATTATTTCTCTCTTAATAATATCCACATTCCAAGTCATTCTTTGTGTTATAGCTTTATAAGGAAACTAGGAAGAACCACTTACAATAATATAACCAGGATGGCTATTGGCTTCTTTCAATGTTAAATCCATTTTAAAGGGAAAGAGCTAAGCACTTAGCCAGCAATATGAGCTGAATTGAATGCTCGAGATTAACCATGTGCTTCATTTACAATCAATATGTTTTCAGTTTAAATTAATACAGAACATACCACAACACAACTGATTAAATACATGGAATTCTCTTATTCATTACTGTAAAAGTCAAATCCTCCTGTTTTTAAAAGCCGTTCTCAGTTATTGGTACAACTTACCAAGCTGTGAATTATTAGTTGGAGTCTCATCTGCATAAAATATAAAAAAAGATACTTCTGTAGCTTCTTTCTGTTCAAATAAAATCTGTGATATTTTAAAACACACCAGCTGTTTCTAAATTGCTTGTTAGTCACTGTCAGTATATTGGTTAGACTCAGAATATTAATTATAAGAAATGGATTTATAGGACAATTGGTCATGATATTGTTGTTAAGAATAGTTTCATGTTATCATTATTCCTTTTTAAAACATTTGCTATATTTTTTTAAATACCAAAATAGGGCATGCAATAGCCTCCTCCATACCCTTGCTTCTCCCTTTACACTAGTCTACATCTTATCTTGTCTCCTCTTCTTTGCTTTGGAGTATGGGATCAATTTGCAATTGCCTCCAAAACACAGACTAAATTCTCAGTTCCTTTTTTAACAGTGATTGACAGGCACTTTAGCTCTGTTCAAATACTAATTCAATATGTGAAGGAGAGATAACACACACTGTCCTCATTTAGACTTTGATTTGAAGATCAGAACAGAATCTATGCACATGTAAGGCTGCCTTGGTGCAGCTGGGAACCCTGATTCTTTTTCAGATTTAGTAGTTGCATGGAGAAAACCACATGATTAATCACCAGCAGTAGCATGCAGTCTGGTACTGGGAACTGCCCCTTAACAACAAGGTTTTGAAACCATGTAATGTATGAGAAAGCCTAATCATCATTCCTACCAGTCCTTGTAATGATGGGGCCAGCAGAGATGATAGCACTTCCAGAAGTGCTCTGTGGATTCCAAGTGGTTCTCATTGCAGCATCTCTTCTTCTTCTGTTACTGCAGATCTGAAGGGTCAATCAAAACAGTCATGATTTTAGAGTGTAAAGGGCTGTTTTCCTTCTATACAGAATACAAGGTATATTTAAAGTTCTGCTACATTTTTATTTAACTAATTGTATGCAGGAACTTACTTGCTGTAAAACTACTGATTTATTAAGTATAATGCCATTATATTGTCGAAGGCTTTCACGGCCAGAGAATGATGGTTGTAGTGGATTTTCTGGGCTGTATAGCTGTGGTCTTGGCATTGTAGTTCCTGACATTTCGCCAGCAGCTGTGGCTGGCATCTTCAGAGGTGTAGCACCAAAAGACAGAGATCTCTCAGTGTCACAGTGTGGAGAAGATGTTGGCAGGTAATTTATATCTACTCAGGAAAGTGGGTTTGGGCTGAGTCATCCTGTAGGAGTTTCCCAGGGTGTGGAATGCTAATGGAGGGAGGCTATGTTCAGCCACTGCTGATTTTTCAGGATGGCCAAGTCTGCAGTGTCTTTCATGTTCTTTTATTCTTGTCTGGATGCTACGCTTTGTGGTCCCGATGTAAACTTGTCCACAGCTGCAGGGTATACGGTATACTCCTGCAGAGGTGAGGGGGGTCTCTACTGTCTTTTGCTGAACGTAGCATCTGTTGTATTTTTCTGGTGGGTCTGAATGCTGTTTGTAGGCTGTGCTTATGAAAGCTTATGAAAAAGCTTATGAAAAAGCAGTGGCTGAACATAGCCTAACTCAAACAGGACACAGTATCCTATTCCAGGACACTAAAATACTTGACAACACTTCCAACTACTTTGTCAGATTGCACAGGGAAGCCATTGAAATTCATAAGCATAAACACAATTTCAATAGGAAAGAAGAGACTTTAAGAATGAATCGAGCATGGCTTCCAGCCCTGCAAAACACCAGGCTAACGAAATACTCCATATCCCACAACAGCCCTGCAGAGAAGATTAGCATATCAAGCACCAATCCATATGCAAAAGAACCTCCTCAGGATACAGTGACGCCTCCCTCCATTAGCATTCAACACCCTGGAAAACTCCTACAGGATGACTCAGCCCAAATCCACTTTCTTGAGTAGATATAAACTACCTGCCAACATCTTCTCTACACTGTGACACTGAGAGAGATCTGTCTTTTGGTGCTACACCTCTGAAGATGCCAGCCACAGCTGCTGGTGAAACGTCAGAAACTACAATGCCAAGACCACAGCTATACAGCCCGGAAAATCCACAACAACCATTATAATGCCATTTGTACCTGTTTGCATCCTTTCATACACAGAGTTTATTTACTTTGAATATAGCAACGCTGCTGTAAATTCTCTACAGCCAAATTTCTCCTTGGATTTGGAGTTGCCTGATCTTGCTTGCTAACTGTAACTGATGCAAGAATCCTCTGTTGCTATATTTTTATTTCTGAATTTTGTACAGAAAATTGTGCACATCTGGCTTGCTGCAAGTTTGTATGTTTGTATGTGATTAGTTATATCAAGTTTCTCGTTTCAGTGGTGTTTTACCTATGTGCAGTGCCACAAACTTATACCAATAAAATACCAAGCATATTTATTATCATATCAAGTTTGCTTTTTTGCAATAGTTGATCAGTGTGTACCTGAGTGGAAAAAAAACTCAAATGATCTCAGAGAAGTTAAAATTGCAAGAAACTGCATGTGGCAGCTTTTAATTAAAAAATACAAAGTTAATTAAAATAATTTAGGAGAAAGAATACAATCCAGAGTGAACTTCCAAAACAATGAAGAAATTAAACTGGGGAAATCTGCCTTTTCCATATTCAGTATGCTATCCAGGCCATAATATATTTGATCCTGTAATACTTTATCATCAGAATTTTGGAATCAGATGTTGTCTCCTCCTTCATCAGTTGATCTCGCTGCAGATACAGCTTTGTTCACCAGAAACCTGGTAAAAAAGCAAACCTGTTACCTACAGTGATTCTCTTAATTATAACTGCAGTTATCACATGATTAACTATATAAAGGTATAAGCATGAATGATCAATGGACGCTTCTCTTAGGGCAATTAAATACACTGGCAATGGGGAAAACACCACAATAAGATTCTCAAAACTTAATTCCAAGTTCACTGGATTATGTTAACTCATTCTGTCCTCCATATTATTATACTACACATCTTGTGGCCATAGCAGGAATGGCATTGCACATTAGTGGTGAGTGACTCAATTTCTGATTCATGTTTTCACTGAATTCAAATACATTTAGCTCTGAATGTAGCATTACCAAAACACTCCAAAACCTACAGGAGCAAGAAAAGGGCAGTCATCTGCTCTGCACAGCTTTGTCACACAATGAAGAAAAACTGTGGACATTTTCTGATTCTTGTGCTTCACGAAGCGGAACACCTCAAAGGAAAACCGGCCCATCTGACTCTTGCCGTTTTCAATTATAGTTGTCTGAGGGTCCTTGTCACAGCTGAAGGAAAAGATTGAAACTGATGTAACTGTATGTACCACGTTTTCTGGTTCCAGAAGAGTAGAGAAAGTGAGCAAAACATTCAGATTTTCCCTTTTCTCAAAGGAAAACAGTAAATGCCATATAAGAAATGCACAAACATGTTCAGAACTGCCAGGCTTGAACTGCCAGTTTCAGTGCCAATTTGCCTTGCCACTGTGCTTCATTTTTCTCTCGGGCAAAACTTGCTCAGTGCCTGGGAATGCTGATTATCTTCTTTTGACCTCTACTCTCTCTCCCTCCACCTACTCTTCATCTTCTACTGTTGCCCATAAATAATTCTATTTCCTTGTCACTGTCTACTATATGCCTGAGGAACAGTTTAAGACTTTTGCCTTGGCTTTTGATTCCTGTTCCTATTATCTATCCTTCTGTCATCTAGTTCTGCTGCCCAAACTAGTCTGCTGCTGCAGTTTTTGGAATTGTTCTCTTGTTTCTGTCATGAATTAGTGTAGTTGCCATTTCATGTCCATTAGTAGTCACCAAGCACCATTTGTTTCCAAAGTGTTTTGCAGCAATGGAAGCAAGTGTTAATTAGCATCAAAAGTAAGAAACTAAATATGTTTAGCCCGAATCCCAGTAAATTCATTAGGACTTTTTTCTAGTAAAATGTTTTTATTTCTAGTAAATGTTCCATATGGGTATTTATTTAGACTCATGCATAGATTAAACCTTGCAAAAATGTGAGGGTAACAGTAAACTTCATAAGATGTTCCTCTATTAAAACAAGCCCATAGGCCAATTTACTTGTCATTTACTGCCCAGGGGTATCTTTTTCTCCATGATGGCAGTTCAGACTGCATTTACTTCATATACCAGCCTCCAGATCTTCAGCATTTCCCCATCAGCATCAGTTGCTCTCAGCATGGTGCTAAAATGCCAATGCAGCAGTGTTTAGAACAACATAAATAGGAGTTACATATCATTCCTTATTATACAGATCACTGGTATGGGGACAGGCTGATTGATGGATACTACATGATATTTATTTAGATCTTCAGAATGTGAAACCATGGTTTGGAGCTTCATAAATAAGCAGTGAAGGAGTCTTGCAGTTTGACCCTACACAGAGTTACTTATACTCCTCTAAGTTTACTGACTTCAATGGATTTAAAAGAGTTTGTTCTGCTTAGAGTAGCAGTGTTGGGAATGGATCACTTGTGCAATCCCTCTTTCTCCCCTCACATGCCGCTTGTGATAAGCCACTGCTGGTTCTTAAAACAAAGCGGTAAGCCACTTTGCACTTACCCTGCAAACCAGAATTCCAAACTACAGTTTGTCCCCAGGTTGGAATCCTGGACTGTGGAGTAAATTCAAAGCATGGTCAGGATGTAAACGGAATTTATGATTTGCTACAAACCCCAAAATAAGTACTGCAAAGGACCACAGAGATCATGCAAGTGATCCTTTAAATGCTCATTCATATAGCATCAAAATGGCATTATAATTGAACCAAGCCAATGTAAATCAAACATTCATTTTTATGACATGTTTTTACTAGATATCTGCATCTGAAGTGTGGACTGCTTTTGACTTGACAGGGTGATACAGATGCCCAAGCTACCTCAGGGTATGAACATTCACCTTGAGGAGGTGGGTTGTCAGCAGCATGGATCCTCATTTCAAAACAAATGCACTAAAGACAATATCCTTAGTATATATTTATTGAAGGAGTTGTGTAGAATAGCTTCTGCTAAAGGCTGAATTATTTACGTGTATATTTTGCACCAATATCAGAGTGATTGATGCTTTTGTTAGGGGCTTGTTAGGCTCAGTACCTATTTTCACACATGTAAACTAAATGCAACTAAAAAAAGCTTTTAAGCTTATTTTTTAAAATAGTGCACAAATGTTATGTCGATCCAACACAAGTATGGCAGAAAAAAATCCTGTATTTTGAAAATGCCTACCTAAAAAAGAGATCATAACGCAGATCATCATTTGGATTTCCAGATGGTGTAGTATAGCAGTAGTCCATCAAAACATTCCATCTGTGCAATGAAAGATAATTAACTGTTAAAAACCATCATTACTTGAGATTAAGTATGTTCAGATGTATGTATTGAAAGTGCTGGTTGATAACTTTAATATGTGCTGTTATCATCTATTATGATTCAATAGATGAACAAAATTCCTGTCTTTCATTGAAGCAATTTGGCTTTTCAGTGCTACATTATGTATGATACTGAATGATAGTTACAATATAACTCGTGTGGAGTTATAGTCTTGACGTCTGTTAAGTGGTGTAGATGATATAGTCACAAAGCACAAAAGTGCTATATTTACCATTGATTTGCTGTCATTTCATTAGTTTTTTCAGACTCCATGAGATCATTAGCCAGAACTCCCATCCTTTAAAAAAAAATAGAGGCACCTACATCTTGTGTTATTGGGTCACTAATGGATAACCAAGGAGAATAACCCCAGTTTTTTCAACTGATTGTACCTATAATTTTGCTGTTGGATGGGATGCACAAACAGCAAGTCCTGTACACTGGACTGGAAGTCTCATTCCTTATTATTTCATAAATTATTTCAACCTTAGCATCCTTTCTTTAGTAACATGATGACTAACTGATGAGTCCAAAGTCCAAATCCATTATCTAAGAATTATTGGCTCAGGATTCATGCTCTGAATAATGATCAGCAAACAGAAGCTTTAGATATGCCGAACATTGCTTACTGCCAAATGCATAAATAGACTCTGAGATATTATTAGGGGCCTACAGTCAAAGATCTGGCTGATAAATAGGTGAGATTCTGCTCAGTCCATTCACATCCTTCCTCTTTGGGCTCCCAGAGTTCTTCAGATTCCTAAATTACTGTCTATTCCTTAGACAACAATCATGCCTGCCAAAAGTTCAACACTTCTCCTGTTCCATGGCCAAGTAGTAGTTTTTCCCATCAATGCCACTTTTCCATTCCATTTTGGTCACCACTCACCAATTCATTTCCTACACCTACTCCCCACCCCCACCCCCATCTTTTCCATTAACATTTTCCCTTTGGTTCCTGCTTCTAAGAAATAAAGGACTTTGTTACATGAGGAAAGATAAACTTTGAAACGTAAGAAACTAAGATGCATCCTGCTGAACAATACTTCACAAATGTAGGGGCCCACATCAACATTAACATTAGGTTTCAATGCTTAAAATGATCAGACAAGGCAGTAACAGTGGTGGAAGAAAATACAGTCCCAGGACTAAGTGTAATTTCCTCCATATTCCTTTTAACTTCAGTAGGGGGGTATATTCTTAATGTCATATTGAAGCTGCAAATTTAATCAACATATGGCCTATTCATTCCTTTCACTTATAGCCTCAAGCTTGGTTGATAGCCTGGCTGTGTTGTGTGTGTTATGTGCCATCAAGTCACCTCCGATCCATGGCGACCCTATGAATGAAAGACCTCCAAAACATGCTATCATTAACAGACTTGCTCAGATCCTGCAAACTGGAAGATGTGGCTTTTTTTATTGAGTCAAGCCATCTCATTTTAGGTCTTCCTTTTTTCCTACTGCCTTCCACTTTTCCTAGCATTATTGACTTTTTGAGAGAATCATATCTTCTCATCAAGTGTCCAAAGTACGATAGACTTTGGGCCAAGCTACACATGACGAATGACACTTGAACGGCAAGTGGATTGAGTGGAGGGCAAGTGAACAGGGAGAAATACACTTGCCATTCAAGTGTCATTCGTCATGTGTAGCTTGGCCCTTAGTTTTGTCATTTTAGCTTCTAGGGAGAATTCAGGCTTGATTTGACCTAGTACCCACTTAATTGTCTTTTTGGCTGACCATGGTATCCACAAAACTCTCCTCCAGCACCACATTTCAAATTAATCAATTTTCTTCCTTTCAGCTTTCTTCATTGTCCGACTTTTACATCCATACATAGCAATAGGGAATACCATAGTTTGGAATATCTTGATCTTGGTTCATCCACATCATTTTTTTGGAGCCCTTACCATGTTTCCATCTTGCTGGAATAGTGAGGACTTGAGCTTGCAAAAGCTCATGTTTGAGAAGAACCCACCCTTCACTCACTCCTTTCCCTTCCAGCACACTCCCCCATGGAATGACTCTCATCAAGCCTCTGAGTTCATTAAAGTCAGCCCTATGAAAATCTAACCTACAAGTCTGGCTACAAACTTCCTTGGCCCCCCACAGCAACTGGAATTTAAGGAGGACATGGTCACTTCCCTCTAAGGTCCCCACCACCTTCACCCCATCTACCAATTCTTCCTTGTTGGTTAATATTAAGTCTAGTATGGCCAAGCCCCTTGTAGCTTCCTCCACCATTTGAAAAAGGAAGTTACTGGCCAGGCAGGTCAGGAAGTTGCATGAGTCTTGTAGCTTTGCTGAGCTTGTCTCCCAGCACAATTGTGGAAGATGAAGTAACCCAAAATTATAAGGTTCTGATGTCTGGATACTCTACCAATCTGTTCAAGGAGGGAGCATCCATTTCCTCCCCCTGGTCAGACAGTCTGTAGCAGACTCCAACAATACCCTTTGTCCATCCTCCCTTTATTTCCACCCATATACTTTCTACTGGGCTGTCAACCACATTCTCCAGAACTTGCTGACAATCAAGCCCTCTCCTCACATACAATGCCACTCTGCCTCGTCTTCAACTCTTCCATTTTTTCTTGAACAATTCATCCCCATCCACTACCACATTCCAATCATGGGAATCATCCCACCAAGTCTCAGTAATTCCTACTATATCGTAGCCCTCTGTTTGCAAGAGAAGCTCAAGATCTTCCTTCTTATTACCCATACTTCAGGCATTGGTATATAGGCACTTGTAGCCTTGTACCTTTGTTTGATCTGTCCTGCCTAGGTGGGCCCCCACTGTTATCACTTCTTCATTGAAATCCCCTTGTTGATCATCCCCTTCCCCTTGTAGCACCAGTTTAAAGCTCTCCTGATGAAGCTCTCCAGGTTCTTTCCAAACATTTTCTTCTCTGACCTTGAGAGGTGAAGCCCATCATGAGCTAGAAGGCCTTCTCTAAGGAAACTTATTGCTGTGTCATTCGTTCCCATGTGAACCAGCACAAATGGGTACTGATCAGTCAGTCTGATCAGTTTCAGCAGTCGGTCTGTAATATTCTGAATTCTGGCTCCTGGCAAGCAACACATCTCTTGGAGTAGGGGATCTGGCCTGGACACATGGCGTTCCATACCCCTGAACAGAGAGTCTCCGATGACCACCACTTTCCGTTTTCTTCCACTTCCGTGTGGCCCCATACCCTCTTCACTCCCTACTCCAGGTCTTTGTGGTTCTTCTTCTACTCTCGTCTCCATCACCATCTCAAGCACTGCAAAATTATTCTTGAGCTCCAGTGCACCAGAAAGTCATCTTAGTCCATGTCTTCTGGTTTGTACTGCAGAACTGAGAGGAGGCTCAGAAGGGAGATCGACTCTTCCTTCTTTCTTGGACTTATTTCTTCATGCTTGTGCAGAGCCCCCAGGCTCTTCTCAATAAAATCCTCCCCTTCCTTAATTTCCTAAAGAGTAATGATCCTCTCCTCTAGGCTCTGAATCTTCTCCTCCAAAAGCCTCACTGGCTTACACTTCTGACAAGTGAAGATTTATTCTAATATATGTGAGATATTCTGCATAGAGGTTGAACAGGTAGGATGATAGCCTCATTAGAAGATTGGAAAAAGGAGCAATCATCCCAGTTGCTAAAAGCAAAGTACACTTACTGGCTCAGCACAGGTTCTTGATAGGCAGTGTTGCCAACTTTGTTGAACAATGAGAGGGTCCTATTTGCAGAAGAAGCCTAACTAACTGTGGGAAAATGCAGTTCACATGTAGAGAAAGCAAAGAATATTCAAAGCAAACAGCTCCACCCCATCACTGCCTTCATGAACAGACTGTAGTGAGGCTTTATCACCATGAGACAGCAAACTAGCATAGTCACATCCAGAAGTAAGGGATAGATTCCCGAAGAAGGAGGAGTGCCAGGAATCCTCAGAGTTTTCCTCTATGACCCCTGAGCAACTGACTGTGCAATCCTCATAATACTTTCTGCAGAGTAAACCCCATTGTGTAGACTGGAGTACTATAAAGTGCAATCTAGACATCAACATCAACTGGCTTAAAAGGGTATAACTCTGCAAGCTGTATGTGTGGAAAGGCTGTAGGCAACTACCCTGTCCAGCAAAGAAAAAGAAAAGTGGGAGTTGCTGTGTGAGCTAGTATGAACTCTTTTCTTCCTTTTTCTCCCTTCTCAGCAGCTGCAGTGGCTCCCATGTCTTCACCTGAAAGGACACCTGAAGGCACAGAGACAGCTCAGTGGTGTGTATCTTGCATCCTAGTAAACTGTCCTCAGCTTAGTCCCCCACCTACTTGGGATCTCGGAGTTCATGTTCTAGGGAAGTGGCAGCAATAAAGTGCTATGACTCTGCTAATCTCCTCTATTTTCATAGAAGGAAGAAGTAGTGGATGAATGGACCAGGAACAGAGTACAAATCCCACACCTTTACACATTATGTAAGTACAATGCAGTATACAGTGTGTTATATTACACAAGATATTGTGGATCACTGAGTTTTATAATATACCCTATAAAGGCTCAGGGCAGGAAACACTATATCCTTTGAATTACTAGTTTTCTAGAATGTGTTTTTCACAATTTTAAAAGTTCCTGGTCTTTCTGGCCTTGAGGTGCACTGGTAGGCCATCAGGCTAACCTTGACTGCCATCTGACATTATAATAAAATCACACGTATTTTCACAGAATATATTATTATCCTTTACAGCTGCAGCCAATCCAGCTTTAGCTGAGCCTGAGTTAGCTAGACTGGCAACATAATCAGAATCAGCAGCAGCAGCAGATAATGTGTGAAAACGAAGAACACTTGTTCAAGGCTGCCCAGTGATTGAGCTGGGCTTTCATTATATGTCCAAACTGAACATTGGAATTTATGGATAGTGATGGTGCTTCCATGCATGGTATGTCACCAAACCCTTCATTGCTTGAGTGTGTATAGGATCTGACAGATCTGGTAAACAAAATGAATTTACTGTACCTGCCATCAAGATTGGTTGCTCTCACACCAGCAAAAATTTTTGTTTTCAATGGTAACCCTGTACTAGGGATAATCAGCTGCTGGCTGTAGGTTGAGTCCTAGAAAAGCAAACAATCTTGTAATATTATTCATTTTATTATTTATTTAGGGGATTTATATGCCACCTCTCCATAGTCCTGCTTGAGGCAGCTTACTGTAAAACTGATATTATAAAATCATAAAAACATCATATATTATCAATATGAAAACAAAACAAGCCATTAATGTACAGCCACACAACTCTATGTAATATAGAAGTTACTTGATGAGGTTTCCAAATTCACACTACAAATACTATGGGTAATGAGTATTAGACAATTGCTAATGGAAATTTATGTATGGAGAGGTTATAGGTAACAGAGAAAACAGTATACAATCCTCTTCAAAAGCATTGTTTCAAGACACTGATATTAAAATGTATGTGGCAGAGTTGGATGTCAGGGCCAAAGAAAGAGTTAGATAAAGTACAGGTTCCCAGTCTCAGCTGCAAACTTGTAGGGTCAGGAGTTCTTTCCTTCTTGCCCAATGAGGCCCAAGATGGTCCACAGAAGCAGCATTTCTGCAGCCCATCCTGAACCAGGTAGTGGCAGCCTGGGGGAAGCATATGCTCTTGAGTTTCTTCAGTGAGGTTCAGGGTAGACTGTAGAAACAGATAACTTCACAAGTAATCTGAGCCAGATTGGCAAAGGGCATTGACTTGAGAGGAGCAGATGAGTTTATGTACATCATTCTTTCTCAGCTCTATGCCATTATCACCCTAGTCCATAACAAACTATAGACCCAAGTGTTTCCTCTACACTCCATCTTGGACTTTTTATGAATGCCACAGAGGGACATGCCCCTCTAGAGGCAAGCTCTGCCTTGACAGCTCATCCTGGAACCACTGAGGTGGTTCAGGAAAAGATGGTCCCTCCAGGCTGCCACCACCAGGTTTTGGATGGGCTGCAGAAATGAAAGAGCTCTTTCCCCTATGCTGTTATTGCCCAAGTATAAGACAAGTAGCCATTTGCACTGCATCTGGAGTTCAATCTAGACTCTTCTGCGCAGCACAGCATGGGTATATTGGCTTGATCCAGCCATGGGTGGAGAAAAAGTAGGTAATAAGTGTTTAATGCATTTCCCACTGCTCTTCCCTTGCAACACCCCCCAAAGCACCCTCCCTTTCCTACTGTATACATTAGGAACAAACAATAAATCCTAGTAACCTCTGCCATCATCTCTATTCATCGACACTCAAGCAGGTATTAAAAGTAGTAGGAGAAATTGGGGGAAATTAGTTCCCCTTTTCTTTCAGCTGTGGGTAGGGCTACCAGGTCCCCTGGTTGGAGCAGGGGATCCTCTGCTCCCTCCCTCCACTCCCTGCCACCATTCACCTGGCTGGTGGGGGGAAGGTAGGGAAACAGGCCTCCTAGGTATGCTTCCTGTGTGGTGTCATCATGCAGGCCCCAGGGACGCAAATTGGCCCAGTGCAAAGGATGGGAGCACTCCTAGGGCCTACACTATGATGTCACTCCCAGAAGTGACATTATCACACTGCACTGGGGGTGCAAAGTGCATATGCAAGGACTGAAAAAGGTGAGTGCTGAAGGGTAAGGGGACCTGATAACCCTAGCAATAGGTCACATGGGAAGGGGAAGGCAGAGAAGATCTACTGAGTTGCTATAGCATAGTGGTTAAGTGGTTGTGATGCAAATCAGCACACTGCTGGTTCAAATTTCACTACTGTCATGGGCACAGGAGGAGGTGGCCTTGGATAAGCCACTCTTCTCAGCCACAATTGCCCAGCTGTATTGTGGGGAGTGGTGCACTAAGATGTGCTATATACCTGCAGTTGTTGTTGTTGTGTCTTGTAGAAGGATACTGCGGATGAGAGAAATTAAATGGCACTTATGCAGAAGAGTAGGTTTATCCTTACTGACTTACATTATGTATTGGGAACCATATAAAACTGGATTAGCACACTCAGACATAATTCAGTATAAACAAATGCACTTAAGAGTGAATAATGCTGTAATTTACAGTGTGGAGGGCGTGTCAGTATATATCAAGAACATAACCAATAGGAAAATATGTGTCAACTGCAAACAGTGCCTGACAATCTACAAAGGAACTAAATCAAATGGGAACCATGATATGTGAATGGAATACTAAAGTGATGCAATATGTCACTTAGAATCTATAAACCAAGCTGCGGAATACATTAATACCCAAATAATCCCTCCATTAAGTTTAGCAAGATTTTTTTTAAAAAAAAACCTTTTGAAGACATCTTCAATATCAGCAAAATTATCCTGACAATTTTTCAAACAGTAGTGCTTTTATTTCTCTTCTTCCACAGTTCTGGAGATTTCCAGAATAACTTTCACATAACCCACCATCACTGGGATTCACAAGGAAGCCTATAGAAGGAGGTCATAGCCAAGTGGTACATGCATATTTATTACACAGACTCAAGGTGCAATCCTGTGCACACTTTTGTGCACAACCAACTTATAGCCAACTGACATGTTACAACAACCCTGTGGCCACCACAAGGCCTTGGGATTTTACATGCACTGTGATCTTCCTGTTTACCAGGTATGAGTTACCAAGCTTGATTCAGATCAGGACCAAGGTGCACATGAAAAGGGTCCAACTCCCTCCCATCCACCCTGCCAGTTTCCCAACCTGAAACCGCTCCAAGGAGATGTTATTTGCTCTTTTGGGGAAATTATACATAAAAATCATTAGATACAATTTCCCCAACATATTAGCTTGGACCTCACCTAGAGTTCCCATATGCACAAAGAGGAACAATTTTTACCAATTTCCCCCAAACTTCCCCCCTAGAAATAGCATGGGGGGCATTTCAAGTTCTTTGTACACACAAAATTGTAGACAGTCACAGGATCCAAGACAATATTATACATTAAAAAAGCATCCCAAATTGCAAACTGGGATTAAAAGTGCGTTTTCATCTGAAAAGGCTGAAGACCATTTCTCTATCTTGTACTTGGGATCTCTAGTTTTTTTGGGGTGAGGAAAAGAACTGGTTTTCTTAGAGATAATGATAGATGTTTTTCTCATAGTAACCGGCATTCTTCTTAAGTATAAATCAGATTTATATAAGTTCTAATAGTTTTATTCTTGTTACCTTGAGGCCATGGCACTGCATATTATTCTGTAGAGGTGACCTAGCTCCTAGTGAAATGTCAAGGAGATCCATGGAACATGTGCTCACTCATACCAGTGAAAGCTGTAGTACTGTGTAATCACTGCTATTATTGTGGGGCTTAGGGAACAGAGGGTTCAAACTATGAGCCACATGGCCAGAACTGCTACCTAGCTTTGGGTACAACAAAAAGGCCACCACTTACTATTCTTATTAAGAAAGATACATTACTTAAAGATGTTTTAAGTTATCAATTCTCAACTAAAAAAACAGATACGAGGTCTTTGGGGGTAGAGTGACTCCCTCTATATTGATTTAATAATACAGTCTATTTCTTCTAGCTGTGATGAACCCTAGTTATACCTCCTACAGTTCCCTACAGCAGCCATAACTTTTATTGTAGGGTTTTCTATCTGTACTTTATTGTCTTTTTGTCTGGTGTGGTTTTTGATGAAAAATAGTGTATAGAATTGTCAAATGTTAATTAAAATACATATATAATAATGGCATTTGAATTATTAATTTACAACATTAATGATTCGTTAGCCAAAACTTATGATGAAATGAACTAAACAATAGGTTGACACTTAATAGGTTAATTCCAAGATTGCCTACTTTTTAAGCCATAAACTCTGGTAATGGGGAAAATTGTACTTCAATTTATTATGCAAACACAGAAGAGTTTGACTAGAATTTATTAAATTTTAAATGTATGGAAATGGCCAGACTTCGTATTCATGTTTAATTAATTGCTCTACTCAAAGACTGCGGGCTTGACCCTAACAAAACCCCTTAGTCGTGAGCATCTCTTGTTCACCAAATTGTCCCAATAAAGCCTACAGTGGATTTATGCATATACATAAAGTCAGTGGGAATACTAATATGAGCAATTTCACCCAAAGGTATAATGCAATCCCACTTCCCTAACTCCCATCCAATGAGCATCAACTTTATATGTGAGAAACACAACTGCATTAAATTAGGATTGGGATCTTGCTTCATAAATAACATTCACCAGTTTATATTAAACATGACTGCTTTGTGCAGTCATTAAACATGACTGCACAAAACAAAATATGATCTTGACATATCACCCAAGAAGAGATGAGCACAAACAGCAATATGAACAAAAAAAAAGCCACGAGCAGCCCAATCTGCTGTTCGTGAACAAGCTGTTCGTGAGGCCCCATTCCCCACAAACATGTGTTCATTCCAAGCCCTGTTTGTGGCTTTCTTCAGCTGTTCATAAAGCCAGACAGTCTGGCACCTTCAATCAATTCCCTTGACAATGTAGGCAGGGACTGTCTGAACTCCTTCTGTTACCCTGGAAACCCTAATCTAAGCCCAATTTACCTTGATAAACAGATTTCCCTTCCAAGCATAGAGCTCCCATTTTGTTACATGGGAGCAAAGGGTAGGGGGGAGGGGGTCTTCTGTAGTTATGGGAACACTAATCTTATCCCTCCAAACCCTGATAGGTAGTTCTGACTGCCAACCACAGACCTCCTGTATTTCTTTATGGGTCCTCTGGTTATAAAAGGCACTGTGCTCCCAGCTCTGGCTTTCAGTTTTAGCAGACAGTGGAGTGGGAGAGAGCTGTCGCTGGCATTTAAGAGAGAGAGGGAGAGTGCATTGGAGCTTGAATTTTTTCTGTGTGTGGTGAGGTGGGGCTCTACTCCCTCAGGTTTCAGGGCTGCTGCCATGCTCTGGGGCCAAGCTATTCCTTATTATTATTACATTTCCTGCTGCCTGCTCAGGTCAGGTTTCTGGGAGCGGTGGGGTAGGGCTCTACCCACCCTCAGGTTCCAGGGCTGCTGCCAGGCTCTGGGACCAAGCTATTCTTTATTATTATTACCTGTCCTGCTGCCTGCTCAAGTCAGGTTTCTTGACCAAACTTGGATGATGGCTGGAAGAGAGCCTTCTGAACACTCCCTGTGAATATGGGCTCTCTAAGTCCCAAGGGTGTCATTCTGGCCCCAACAAACATCCAACCATGAAGATGTTCGTGAACAGGTCATGTTAGTTGATGTTCATGAATCACTGTTCGTGGATGGTAAAGAACATCGTGTTCAGGGTTTTTTTTCCTGTTCATGCCCATCTCTACTCGGGAACAGTCATGCACCTAGATTCTTAGAGTACCCATGTATAACATGCAAAGAGACATATGCATTAATTCCTCTAATTTTCAGAGTGAAGACAGACATACTATTTTAAAAGGTGGTGGAAATGGTTTAATAAGGCTGCCACTGCAACCATTCTGTCTTGCAGGGATCTGGAAAAATATTTTGCAGGCTTTCAGCATCCTTTAATTTCACTAAACTGAAAGATATGCTGGGTGCTTTCTCGCTTGTGCTAGTGCCATTTGCACACACACTCTATTTGTTATGGTTTAAAATGTCCATCACTTTATTTGTAAAGGGAAGGGATGTTCATAGGGGAGGACACATAGTTCAGAAGTGGAGTACATGTTTCATACATATCAAATCCTAGGCTCTGTTCCTGACATCTTCTGGGTAGCAGGTGTTGGAGATGACTTTCCTCTTCCTGAAAGCCTACAGAGCTGCTGCCTGCCAGAACAGACAGTGCTAGGCTAGAAGGAACAATGGTCTGACTCTGTATTAAGCAGCTTCATATTGTTCAAGCCATTTATAGATACACAAATAAGCACAAGCCACTTGGAAAATTACTTTTTCAATGTGGAGAGGTCATCTTTGTCACAAGGGGTGGGACAACAGTAAAAAAGTGGACTGATACACCTCCTTGGACTAATCTGGCATTTATCTTGATAACACAGTAAGAAATTGCAAAAACTGGATTAACACCATAGATGAGAAATGTCTGTGACTACCCTTAGAATCCGTCTTCAAACTAAGATCGCATTAACAGTTGAGAGAGTTGAAAGTTGAACAAGCACCCTGCGAGAAAAAGGTTAATCAAGCAAATGCCTCTGGGTACATATTTATATAAATTCTAACAAGAACAGTTCAATGGATGTCTTGGAACCTTGTACCAAGCACACCATTTTGTTCCTAACGTTTCAAAAAACTTTCCACTTTCTTCTTTTTGCTACATACAGCTTTTAATATTTAAAAAATGAAAGTGATATCTTTAATCTAACACAGTTTATTGTGCTCTGCCAAACTCTATACTGTCAGGTAGCAAAATTTACAGATATGAAATCTGTTTAAATAGGATTAGAAATATTCTGCTACAATATTAATAGCTCATTCATTATACTCCATCAAAAGTACTAACTTTCAAATCAACTGCATGAATTATAAACGAGGTCCATGATGACATGAATAATAATAATACAAAAACTGTAATTTACAAAAATGCTTCTTGGAAGATTGAAAACCAGTTTTTAAATCTAGCATTCAAATAGATCAATAAAATGTTTAATCAACTCAAAAAAATAACATTTGGAGGACCAGTGTTGCTATTAGAAATTAAAGTCAGTAAAGTCCTTTTATATTTCTCTTCTAATATCCCTCTTAATGCAATATGAGATTACCCAATTACATAGATTCAAATTTGATAATAATGTTAATAAAAGAAAAAGAATTTAAAATATTAGTCCTTGCAATATTCAATGGAAACTCAATGAAACAGCAGCAACATCCTATAGACGTTGTTTATATTTTCTACATCAGTAACTGCCTGTTGAATTTAGCACCACGCAATTTGCCCCAAAACAACTTGCAGTCACATGTAACATCAATAAAGTACTCCCTCTCACACCATTTTCTGAAGCTGAAACAACCACTAGACAATGCATGTAACACCAGCTGGCTTCACTAATCTTCCTTGTCACATATAATGTAAGGAAAATAATATTCCCAAGTGCTCTGAGGCTAGATTCAGCTTTGAAGCACGGCACAGGAGGGGTTTCAGTCTCCCCTCCCCCACACACGCCATTTTCCTCTACTGAACTCATAGCCATTTCACATGTCTAGTTTGACTCTGGACCCAACCTTCCATTTTATACGGGGTGCTCAGGGGATACTTCTGTCCATTGATTCTGGGAATAAACTCTTAGAATGAGCTAAGGCAGTCACAGAGTGGGTTCTTCAGTAGAGAAAAATGTGCTATTTTAAAAAATATTCTTCTTCTTTGTACTTACATTGTAAAGGAGTAAATTCAAAGTGCTAATGAATGTGCCATTATTCTCTCTTACAGAGATAGCAGCGGATGACCTAAAATAGATTTAGAAAGCAAAGAAAAAATATTGATAAAATTATTTCTGTGTTGCAATTTCATATTTCTATGTTGTTTGTTGTTAAATTGATTTTTTAGAGTCACCACAAAAAGTAAATTCTCCTGTTTGGTTTATAAACTACCCGAAGTGTAAAATTTATTGCACAGGATCTGACAAACCCTTAGCTATTCTTAAAATAATAGGCCTTGTTAAAACAATATATCAGACAAATAATTAGCTAAGAGGCTAAATGACAGAAACAAAAAAAAATAACTCTCCATGATGCGGAGTAGCTCCTCTTAAAAATAGTGTTTATTGTCATATATTTAGTGCTATACTGCTGCGGCAAAAAAATACGGTTGGCTCAGGATACATATTTAATTGTCTGTTTTTAAAATGTCTACCTCCATTCTTCTGTCCATATATCATTAAAGGTATCTTACAATATTAAAGAATATTAATACCAAAAACATTATTAATAATAAAAGCAAAATGAAACCAGAAAACTAGGGCATTAACAGCCAAGGTGGTAAGTTAAATCTGGGCAATTCTTTTTTAAAAAAAATCAGAGTATGAAAGCAAGAGAGACATGGAAGTGAAGTGTCTCCACAGTAAGCCAAGCCAGTTGGCCCCTGTGGTGATACAAGCCAGAGCTTCAAGGGGTTGTTCATAGGCTTCTCAAGCCCTCCTCTTGCAGGGGGTATTTCAGGAAAACTCTGAAATTACAGCATTCCCTAGCATACCTGTTACTTCCAGGTGCCTGGGGAGTCATATAAGTATGGCAGGATGCTGTCAATGTTCTCCCCATTTCCCACCATTTCCCCCCTACCAGCCATCTGAGCAGCAGCAGGAAGCACCCATTGGTAGCAGGGAATCCCCCGCCACTACTCAGCTCACTGGTGCAAACAATGAATATTAGGTCACCCACTGCTTCCTTCTGAAAACTGTTGGCAGTGTGGGAAAAGACAATTAGTGAATTGACACAATATTACCAATGAGGAGTCTAAGCCAGGTAGTACTCAAGGCTCTCGCAGAGTTGCTAGAGTTTGGTTATGCTTACCCCTAACCACCAGCAGCTCTCCAGAGTAGTAGCCCACCAGGAAATTTCTCTATATGTTAAATGGCCATTAGCCCCTGATTTTTCCACCCAAGTCCCTGTGGTATAGGATGCTTTCACCAGTCTCTTAAAAGTCAAAGAAGACACTGGACAGACTTTGTGAAAAGAGGAATATTTTATTCATTTACTGACAACTACTCCTTTGCTATTTACATGAATTTTGGAAGCAAATTCCATCATAAAAGCAAGCAACAAAGCACAGAATTTTCTTCTAAACGTATTCTATTGTAAACCACACCCTTGGAACTGAGTTCCTTCTTGCAATTAAATTTTCCTTTTTAAAATTATTTTCTTACTCCTTTGTTCCTCATTCTTATTTTCATTCACTCTTCCTAAATTTCTTAAAACTACTTTGTACATAATTGAAAAGGACTGGCATTTACACAAATGGTTGGTAGAGATCTGGCATGTTTCTACAGCACATCCAGCCCATCTTTTCTAAAACTCCAGACAAATATCCTAAAATGTAAAGATAATACAAGGCTGTCTGTTGGGAACATAAATCAGCAACCCTTTTTTACAGTACCAATGCAATAATCATACTCACGAAGCAAGTTGTGTATTGTTGACCAGGTATTCCAACGGATAGCTACAGCTAAATTTATACAGAAGTCCTGGTAAATAGCTGATGATTGTTGGTGGATCTGGAGTATCTATATATCCTGACACATTACCTATTTGGACTGTTGATATATTGCCATAAGCATTAATTCCTGGAACTGAGGTTACCTATTTGGAGAAAATACAGCTTATTGGATGGCAAAATCTATAAGAAAAGATGATGATTAAAATAATGTAGAGGTGGATGATAAAGATTATATATCATTCCTATATCTTCATTGGAATACTTGTTGCATCAGAGATATCCACTTCCATTTCCCCATCACCATAGTACCTCCATTTATTCAAACTTTTCTTTGCAACCATGACACTTTAAAACTTGGAATTTTGACAAATAGAAGGAACAGATGTCTGGCAATGATACCGGATTCTGTAACATTGTACCATTTTAGACCAGTCTACCAGCCTGCTCAGACCTAATGCTTTCCCATCACTAAAGGAATTCTTTTGAACCTGGCCCTTTTTGCAAGCCAGAAATATGTGTTTGAGTTTTCTGTGAGCATGAAAAAATCCCACCCCCTGACCCCGCTTCTTCTTTTATTATTATTATTATTATTATTATTATTATTTCAATCCTCAGGGGCTCTGGGCAGTGAACAACAGTTAAAATCAATAACAAGAAAACAATTCTAAAGAAAATAATTCTAAAATCAACATACAATAAGCAATAATAAAATAAATTAACCAAGAACATTAAAGTACAACGGTGGGGACAACCCCCCCCACCACAAAGGTGGGAGGCCGACATGGCACTGCCCCCTTCAACCACTGAACGCCTGGCGGAACAGCTCTATCTTACAGGCCCGACAGAATGATAATATATCCCGCTGGACCTGGGTCTCCATTGACAGAGTGTTCCACAAGGCTGGGGCGAGGACTGAAAAGGCCCTGGCCCTGGTTGAAGCGAGGCGGGCTTCCTTAGGGCCGGAGACCACCAGTGTATCCACTGTATTTCTTATGTTGTATCTCTTCCACTGTATCTCTTATCTTGTACTATTCAACCTTAGTTGAGCTCTGCTTAGCATAACTCTGCAACTGGCAAAACGTGAATAGATTTCTCTAAATAATCAGTTCAAAACCAAAGATCAAGTTCATAGTAAAACTTTAATAACTAAACATGTCATAGAAAACACAATACTTAGGAAAAGTTCCTAAGGAATACTTAGGAACTGTCGGTAGACATTTATAGGCAGAATATGAAAAGGTAATTTGCTAGCTAATCCTATACTTACCAAGAGCTTCTACATTCTTTTTCCTGGGAGTAGGTACAAGCTGGATCATGTAGGTACAGCCTGATAAAATCCTTGACATCAGAGTCTGGACTCGAGTCTTGAAATGGAATTCCAATCCAGGCTAACAGTGTTATAGATTTTCCCACAGTCAGAGAGTTTCTTTTCTAACCCAATCATAAATTAAGGTACTCATTCAAAGTTTCCCTCCAAGACTGGCTTTTGACCAATAACATCAAAAGTCTGAATTAAAGGAGCTTTAAGACACCAAGGAGGAACCAGTAATAATCCATCATGCCTTTTTTGGCATCTTAACCAAATGGTGAAAATTGAGACTGGAATTCATATTCCTTTTCCAACTTAATGAATGAATCTAAACCTGTCCTTCCTTTCTTGGCATTGTAACATAGTGGTCCCCTTCCCCACCGATAAGCCTGAGTTATTCTAAGAGTACATTTATCTTTTCATAACAGCACAGAAATTCTGATCCTGGCCTAACCAAGATCTTCAACACCGGGCTAATCATGCAGGGTGATTTCAGCATCCTTGCTGAAATTGCCTGGTTGGGCCAGGATCAAGACTGTAGGGCTGTTAGCAATGTACCATTAGAATGACACGAGCTTATCTCTGGGGATGGGGCCATTAGATCATTGCCACCAGTTCAGTCAGGGCAGTTGCCTATGAGCTAGGAGGACGGTATACCAGTTGAAGTCTGAAGCCATTCCTGACACACACCCAAAGACACATGCAATCAAAACTGTTAACAGTTTATACTGGGAGTCTCTGAAAGGCAAAGGACTCCCAGAGGATCATAGCTGCTTCCTCTCCCTTGTTGCTCTGACCAGAATTGGTGAAGGACTGCTTCACAGTATAACCCTCAAAGCAGCATACAGTGAAATCAAAAATTAAAATTACAGTACACATGTACAACATAAAATGAATCTTCAAAACAACGAGCAGCCAAATCCAAAGACTAAACCAGCCAAGCAGCAACAAACAAAACCTAGTATCAGCAGAAACTGACATTAAACATGTGCCTCTTAAATAAGAAGTGGAGTACACATACTTCCATGGGCAAGAAATTCCAAAATCTTACTGTCACCATGAAGACAAACCTATTGCGCATAACCTCTGAAAGCCCTGATGGCAGTTGATATGACAATTAGGGTGATTCCCCCCCCCCTTTTCTTTTTTAGATTAGTGAATTGTTCCTCTAGGATAGTATGTGTTAGATGGCTATTTTATTCCTTTCTTTTATTAGACTGCCACTACTCCCCCAACTCATCTTAAGTTAACTTAAGTAACACCAAGTAGTCAGAGATATGGTTGTGCTGGAATTAAAACCTCTTAATGGCTGAAGGCTGCCTCCAGGAGGTAAAACTACCAAGAAGTTTATTGTTTCTTGTACTCCCCCCAAGTTATAGAGAAGTATTATTTGTGTAGTGCCTCCCATCTATCCCTTTGTCTTGGTAAATATAAAACAAAATACTCTTGCCCACAATCAATCAAGAGTTGTGAGGGATGAACAAATGACAACTAACTTTTATTCACTTCCCTGGAAGGGAAAAGAAAGAGCAATAAGGCTGTAAACTATTTACAAATGTAATAATACAGCAAATGGTGGGCACAGGATGTAGGAAATAGTGACTAATAAAACATGATATTCTGGGAACAGTGAGAAAATATCAACCAATCTGCACTTTGAGAGAAAATTATGAGTGGTTAGATCCTGGGTTACTGAATCCCAGAGTAAACTACCAAAGAACTTTAAAATCAGACTAGGATTTGTCCCTTTAGTTGCCTTCCACCTTGGAAAACTAATGAAAGAACATTAATTGTTACATTTATATCACTCTTTTAGCCGCCTGCTTCCACTGAAGTCAAATTCTGGGACAAACACTGCCCTCTGAGACAAAGAATTCCCTAACCTGCCTTTCTTGTAGCTAAATTTTGTCAGAATGGCAGTTTAACTGTTTTGCCCGCATCTGCCCTACCAAGGATCCATGGGCCCTGGTTGGCTGTTACCCACTTATTGGCTGTTACCCAATGAATTCCAACCAGTTTTAAAGGGGATTGGTAGTTTTCCAGAATTGGGCAGGATTTTGATCTGTCCATCATACTGTAACATATGACAGGGCCTATCCAGCTGCCCTAAGTTTAGGGATGCCAGACCCCTGCACGGGCGAGGCATGCCCTGCCTCCACTCCCCACCCCCTGCCCCCACTTACATGGCCAGCAGGGTGGGCGCATGCTCCCATGTACAGCAGCCGCCTGGATCAGGCCCATTTTGGCCCGGATTGGGGTCACTGCTGAGCGCAGGACCACTGCTGACCTCCACAGCGGCCCAAAACGGGCCTGTTTTGGCCCAAATTGAGCTTGTTTCAGGCCTTTTTGGCACAGATTGGGCCCATTTTGAGGCACTGCAGAGCGAGGGAGCACTCCTGTGCTCTGCAGCAGCCCAAAACAGGCCCATTTTGGCATGGATTGGGCCTATTTTGGGCCACTGCAGAGTGCAGGAGCACTGCCATGCTCCACAGTGGCTCAAAATGGGCCTGATCTGTACCAAAACAGGCCCCAAATGAGTCCAATTTGGGCCGAAATGAGCCCATTTTGGATCGCTGTGGAGCACAGGAGCACTCCCGCGCTCCACAGTGGCCCCAATCTGAGCACCTGTGGAGCATGGGTGCACTCCGTGGGGCCATGTGATGATGTCACTTCCCGGAAGTGATGTCACTGTGCTTGCAGGAGCATGCACACACACATACCCCACCACAAAAGCTAAGTGCCAGGAGCCAGTCCCCCGCCGGGAGGTTGAGAGGGCCTGGCAACCCTATCTAAGTTACTATAGGCTCATGATGGAGATTGCAAACTTTGAGGCACCCCAATCTCAAACCATTTATTTTAGTAGATTTATTTAGTAGATTTTCAAATGGCAAGAGCAGTGAAAACAACCAGCTATGATCTTTGTTGCAAAATAAAACAATAACAACAAAACTAAAAAACCACATCTTCTGCTGGGAAGGGTAAGTGTAGCATGATGTTACTTTACAAGTGGGTTCCAAAAGGTATAGTAAGTTAGAACTGGGTTCCCCTTTTAAAAAAATTACAGGAAACATGCTAGCAAATTTCTCACTTGATCCTAAATCCTACTTGAAAACAACTCTCCTCGAGTTCAAAGGTACTTCCTGGTAAGTGCTTTAAATACCACAGCCACAATGTTTATCAACATTCAAAATATTATTCATTTTTAAAACAAATATCTTGCCTTACCATTAAAGCATTTCCACAGGCTTCCAAAGTGCTGAGATTGATGATGAAAATGACCACTGCTGGAAAAGTGTTGTTATTTATAAATCCTCGGCAATGGGAATCCCCGTGTTTCCCATTTAGTGCCAAATCAGTTTCAGAGTAACCAGAAAAAAGGACAGTGCAAAAATTAATCTTCATAGTAATTGCCTGTACTCCACAGTAAACACTGATATCTCGTTCAGCTGCAAGGAAGCACATTTAGGAGCATGCAATTATTTATCAATTTGTAAAATGTTGAAGTTGTATATTGACCAATCAAGTATTCAATCTGATAGAAAACAGAATAAAACAAATAGAGAACGAATTTAACATGCCAGTGCAATCTAAAAAATATCTTAAGAATGACAGCGGTCCCTATTGAAACAAATGGATCTTCCTTGGCAGGGAATTCCATAAAAGAGGCACTACAAATGAAAAGACCAGACATTGCACTCTCATGGACCTCATATAATGAAAGAAATGCAAAGTACAGCAGCAGCAAATCTTAATGCCACAGAGAAGCAGCTTCTTCACAGATGTAACAACTGCACTGAAAATTATAAACAATATGTAGTAGTGACTTTCCCCCACCCACCCATTTTACTCTCTTTGTACTCCCTGTAGTTAGTGGGCAGGAACAAGAGGACTCCCCTATTCCTTAAGGACATTTGTAGTGCAATCCTTAGCAAAGTTACACCTCTTTAAGACCATTGACTTCAATGGGCTTAGAAGAGTGCAATTTTTCTTAGGATCAAACTGTTAATGCTTCTTTCTTCAAGGTGTGTAAATACCCTAAATGTAGCTACAAACCTTTCACAAACATATTTTCCAGTCATGTTGTAGCTGTAAACATGCATTGCAGCGTATGTGAATAAAAATGAAATGAAAGAAGAATTGTAATAAAATGCCTCATTGTACAAAGTGGTACATTTAAAGCTTTCACACAACCGCAAATGATGCAAGATATGAACTGGAAAGCTGTTATATGCAAAGAACTTGATAATGCAGCATTTACACAAATCTGTCTCCAAAAGCAATATTTGATGGAGAGGTACATTTTGCCCACAATTATTCCTACATCATGTAGGATTCAGTAAAACATGAGTGAGAATTCAGAGCACTCAATACATTTGGTTCTGGAAGTGTAAATAGCAGTTAATAATAGCAATTTAGAATTCAAATCAACACAGCAAAAGAGGCTATAAATGGAAGAAAGTTCCCTGATAACATCAGATTAGTACAGCATGAAAAAGTCAACATACTGATGAAACCTTTAGTAAAAGGATTTTAAAAAATCAGCAAATGCCACATTACCATTATAGATATCGGGGGGGGGGGGGTGTTCATTAACATTTATCCCTTGATTCTAATTCTATACACTTGGAAATAAGACTATTGATTTTAGCAGTACTTGCTTCAAAGAAGAGTGGGACTGCAAGCTTTGAAATATACAGCCTGATTCAGCAAGGGACATTCATATGTGTAAGCACCAGGAGAATTCTATATGTGTTGTTAATACCAATGCACAGAACTAAGCAACTAAGCCAAGCAGTAAGCCAAACACTCTTCCAAAACGAAGCTTTTTAAATACCATCAGGTCCACCTAAAACTGTTGCCCTTATCACGGCAAGGACAGTTGTGGGAACTAGGGTCCATGAAAAAGGATCATCACATATGATACTTTTATAATTAAGGAAGGGTCAAGTGGGTACCAACCTCCAGGTGGGACCTGGAGATCTCCTGGAATTACAGTTGATCTCCAGACTACAGAAAAAATGTCTGCTATGGAGGGTGGACTATATGGCATTATACCCTGCTGAGGTTCCTCCCTTCCCCAAACCCCACCCTCCCTAGGCTCCTTCCCCAAACCACCCAGAATTTTCCAACCTGGAGTTGGCAACCCAAATCAAAGATATTTCCATGTTCCAAGCTAACATCAAGAAAGCTCTCCAGATTTTCTTGATGTATAGGGTTGCCAGATCCCCATAGGCTCCCAGCATGGGAGGGGCAGCACTTAATGGAGCTTCAGTGCTGGTCTCAGTTCACAGAGCCCTGTTTGGGGCCAAACTTGCCCCCAGTGAAGTGCAGGTGCATTCCCTCAGCCAGCGCAATGTTGTCACTTCGCCAGCGATCGGTAGGCACCATGACAAACTGCTAGGAGTTTTCCCACCACCAGCAGATACCTGGAACTTTATTGATGCGCCTTGCTTTATACAGATGTGCTTCCTGCACTAAGGAGAACCAATTGTTGAGATGGATCACTCATTGTTGACCCCTCTTCCCTCAGAGACTCCAAAACAGTGGAGTCATCTATTATTCCTTACACTGCTTACAGATTTTCAGAGAAGGAAGCTGGCTGAATCAGTGATCAAATAGCTGTTTTAAGCATTGGTTTGGTGTTTAACCAAACATTCCTATTTTGTAGCTTATATTTAAATAATTTATTGGTAGTTTTTGAGCAGGCAAATGCTTCCCTCACTGCTGGCTTTAGAGCACTAGCTCCATAGTTTGTTTGGAGGAAGAGTTTAGGGAATCATCAATGAACTTAAGTTTTGTAATTAGGTCAAAAGATTTTCCAAGGTGAACAAAATATTTCTCTGTTCTTTCTGATAAAGGTATCCTAAGAGGTTACTTCCACAGTCAAAGAGACTGGGCCTTTCCATCTGATCTCTAAGGCAGACATGCATATGGATACCAGGGGTGAACTGGGAAAGAAATGGTGCTGGAAAAGGACCCTGTCCCTTCTACCCTGACTTTCCCAAGCTAACCCTCAAAGAAGAGAGGGGGAGGCAGCCTGAATCCTCCCCAATTTCCCCTTGTAGTGCAAGGTTTGGGTAGGCCAAGCAACAGCCTTCTGCCACTGGGCTGGCCTGGTCTAGGTTGAGGGGAGGCTATCTACCCACCATGAAAATTCCAGTGGCTATAATGACCAATCCACTTCAATAGATACTGTATGTCTGGCAGAAGGAACCCTGTACTCTGATAGTGGTATTACTTTCTTTGGGACAGCACATTGTGCCAGTAGAGATCCAGAATGTTTTGAGTACTGTCTAGACTGGGCATTACATGAGATACTCCATCTGTTTTTATATAACCTGTGATTCAGAGAAACTTAGGCAAATGTAAGAGCTCTTGCACATGGTCCAAAAGTCATTTGACTTTTATCCATTGAACTTATGTCGACACATCTGCATTCTAACTGAAACATTTTTAAGTTTCAAATACAATTTATTCTATGGTAGACTTGGTTTCTGTTTTTTTTTTTTTAAGTCAATCCCTTCCATACACACAGAGCAACATTCATTGTTCTCTGTGCTGCAGCCATAGTTTGCACGTATTCAAGTTCAATTGATACTAATGATTTGCTCTAGGTTTCAAATGGCTAAGTATTTTTGCTTATCAAATAAATAATTAAAATATATTTTCACTAAATTGTAGCATACCATGAACAATGCAACTGGTAAAAGAAAAAAATGTTATACTATATTGAAATCCTGGAAATGAGTATTTATTTTGTTTATATATATACAAAATTTATACCCTGCCTTTCTCCCCACAGGTCCACCAAAGCAGCTAACAGATTAAAACATACATAATAAAAACACATCTTAAAAACCATTAAAACTAAACAGAAACACATTATTCAATGAACTGAAACCAAGTTAACATACACATATAAGAACAAGAGAAGGCAAGAAGGAGAGATCACCAAGGGGACACTAAACAAAACAAAGATGTCTTACTGTGCTGGCAGAAGATGACAAAAGAAGGGGACAGAGGAGAGGGCTCCAGAGTTTTGGTACCAAGAAGGCCCTCTCCTGAGTTTCCACTATCCTAATCTCAGAAGGCAACACCCAAAGAAGGCCTTGGAAGATGTTAGTGGCAGCTGGGTAGGTTATTAGGGAGGAGATGGTCCTTCAGGTATTCTGGTCCTTTGATAGACGGCACTTGAAATCAGGTTTCCTAAGTGCAGCAATCAGACAGCTGGTCGGGAAACAGTTAACTCTTGCTTGGAATGGAAAGCTTGAGTGACAGGCTGCTCCCTCCTCTCTGATCAGTCAGTTAGAACCTGGCTGAAGGACTGCAGGTGGTTTCTGACAGGATTGTTCAGAGAGAGTTTGGGAGTGAGTCTGACAATGAAGGTCAGACAGGTTCCCCTCTGGATTGAGGGAAGAGGAAACTTTTGCCCTAACTGTAATATCACTATTCTGAAGAATTCTATTTAAGATTCTTAGTATAAGTGTCAGCAGATGCTGAAGCTCATTGACACAGACACCATAGAACTGAGAGTGTGTTTTGGCAAGAGTGATTGGGTAGTAGGTTAGACTCCCTTTCAAGCCAAAAGAAGAAGGGTTATATCTTCTTTGGAGAAAATTAATTCCTGCCCAGTTTCTAAAGGGGGTTTGGTTCTGAGGAGGACCCTGGGTCTGTTGTGAAGGGAAAATAGTTTTAAACTAACTCCAGGAAGCCTGAACTGTCATAGGAAACTCTGTGAAGAAACATTGTTGCTGTAAGTAAAATATTAAGTAAAACATTGCTCACTGCTAAGAACCAAGAATATGAGAAACTATGCTTCAAGGAAACTATTTTTTCTGTTACTCAAAGTGTATTCTCTAATACCAACAAAATTTTACCTCAGCACTTTCATTCCCTGACTACACTTATTCAATCCCTGCCTGTTAAATAAAGTTATTTCCTTTTAAATATTATACAGTCTCCATTGCCATTTCCAACAAAAAGGAAGAGGGCTCCATCAGGTCCCTGGGCTGGGCTAAAAAGCCAAAATTATATCTGAATGCCAAGGTAGGAGAAACGTACTTTCAAACCACAAAGATTAACACACTACTTGGGACTGCTCAGCCAAAGCAGGCAAACTGAATTTTAGTGGGAAAATGTGGGGGCGGTCAGTCATAGGTCCCAATCCAGTTGGGTCCAGACACATATTGATAGCCAATGTAGATGAGCAAGGACTAGAGTGACATGTTTTCTAAGACCCACTCCAGTCAACATCCTTGTTGCAATGCTCTGCACTAGCTGAATTTTCTGAACACTTCAACTCCAAAACTGCCTCTAAACACTGGTTCAGGGTTCTTACAGCCTCCTTGGGATCTGCCAGAAGTGCAAAAGAGAACCAAGAATCATCTACATAATGATGATATCCCAACCCAAATCTTTAGATAGTCTTCACCAGTAGTTTCATGTAGATGTTGAAAACAAAGGGAACAAGATGGAGCCTGCAGGACCCCACATACCCAAGGCCAAGGGGCTGAGCATCAGTCCCCCCACACCATCTTCAGAAAACTACCCTTCAGGTAGGACCAGAGCCATCACAAAACAGTGCCGCCTAGTCCCAGCTCAGAAAGACAGTCCAGATACCACAATTGATGTTCTCAAAAATCGCTTAGAGGTTGAGAAGAATCAACTGAGTTGCAAATATTTGCATAGAAAACAGAATTAATACATCAGAAACAAGAAAATGAAATAGCACTATTCATCCACTGTTAAATGGAGAAAATATTGCCAAACATAGTAAGCCCTTGTTTAATTCTTTTTGCATTGCAATTATTCTTTGTGCTTCAATATGTGGCTCATTAATTTAAATAACAAAGAATGTATTAAATCTTGTTAATGATTTAACACTTTTAAAGTGCCAGAAAAGCATTAGTTATTGCCACTAAGACTGTCTGGATGAATTGTTATATCACCCTTCCCACAACATGAGGAAACCAGACTAGCTAAAACAAAACACATAGCTCTTCCATATATTGCAAAAAGTGGCAAGTGCCTCTAGGTCAACAAAAGGGTGTCTCATGGCACTTTAAAGACTAATAGATTTATTGCAGCAAGAGCTATCCTGAAGGATAAAGTCAAACCATGAATCCACTGTTAAAATAATTGAAAAGGAGGGCTGTGGCTTAGTTAAGCAACAGACATTTTGCATATAGAAGGTCCCTGGATCATTCCCTGGCATCAGTGGTCAAAAATAAATCTGATAATAGCTGGACCAGAAAACATCTAAGACCTTAACAAGCCACTGCTAGCCTGATTCAGTAACGCAGCTTTTATACACTCATAGGTAATAGCTAAAAGCTACATAAACACACATGCCCCAACGTGATGAGCTAATACCATTATCATCACATACTAGGAATTGAAATAGAAGATGACATTATATACTAGCCCTCTGAAAATATTTATATTCTCTCTAGGAGAACTGATTTCTGTTGTCTGTTGCAATTCCAAGAGCTCTTCAGGCCCTACTTGGAGGTCAGCACACTGACAGGAGGACATTGTGTTTAGCTGTCCACATATTTATTCATCATCTGATTAGACAAGTAAAGACTTTAAGTACACTGGTTTTCCATTTGTCCTGCAAGATTACTTAGATGGGGTGGATTGATAATATTGTTATGAATTCATTGAACATTGTGTGCCAGTCTTTGTCATATTTAATATTTATTAATATTTATTGTTATTTTATTTAAAGATGCTAGATCCAGTTGTTGATGGTTATGAGTATATACAGTATGTAATTCACTTATGAGCACTTTGTACTTTATAAATTGGATATTATACTAATACTAAGATATACTTTGATGTTTTGGTACTCTACGGGGGACTATTGTTCCTAGTAGTTTGTTTGCCTACTTGGAGGTTAGCAATAGCAACTCTAATTAGCCTGTGATATTAGGAAGTAGTGCAAGGAAAGCTGAATGTTACTTACATGAGGAAGAACCAGATATTGGAGACAGGTGGAACTGTGTTCTCCAAGAGAGTTAGAGAATTTGAGAAGTAGGCTGCTGAAGCCCAAGAAGCTGAAGGGGAAAGAGATTAAGGAAAGAAAGGAAGGTGGGAAGAGCCCACACAGGCTGTTACAGCAGAGGAAAGGGTTGCAGTTGGCTTGTCAGCCTTCCCACCCGCAGCTGGTGTTTTCCACTGTCGATCTGAGCAGTGGCAGGAAACAAAAAATTTTAAAATGGTCATTGGCTAATGCCATGATGTCATTTCTGAGAAAACACAGACATGATGCCATACCTCTCTAGGAATTGTCTCAAACTCTTATGGTAAGACTGTAGAGTTTAGGCAAATTGCTACAGTTGTATGATATCATTTCTGGGTTTTCTCAGAAGTGATGTCACACTGTCAGCAGATGGCCATTCCCCGTATCCCCAAGCCACCCTAGGTTGCAGAGAAGTATAGTGGTTCATAAACAGCCCAGAGGTGTTTTCTTGTGCTCTAATATTTATAATCCACAGCCTTAGAGAAAGGATAGCCTCTAAGTACTGGGAAATTCCCAAGCACGCTAAGAGTAACAACTATTAATTTAAAGATAAAAAATTAATTGCCAGTATTATTACCCCTTTTATTGAATCAATAAAGTTGTAGAAGCATGATTGAGCTATATTTTGTGATGCATTAAATCACCAGCAGAAATGTTAACTAAAATCTAGAATCAGCATTATTTTTATAGCCTTTGTGCATAATCAAGAACATAATCCACTGTGGCCAACATGTCACTGAGGACTTTGTGAGGCTAGCAATTACCATAACCATCCACTCACTTCAAAATAATGATTTGGAATTATTTATATGCAATAAATACCATTTTTGAAAAACTCTTAAGAATAGAGGTAAGTTTTTAAGGTAATTTCTGCTGTGTAGATAAAATAAGCATAAAGAATTGGCCATACACTTTGGGAACGATAGGAAAATGTCTCACATTTCATTCTTAAGTAGAAAATGTGCCTTTATAAATTTCATATCATGATTACAAGATACTTATTGTGTTTTAACTTAATCATTAGGGCTGGTTCTAAGACACCTAGTTGAATGTCTGATATATAAGCACAACTGAACAATCATAAATTGATGCTAGATCCAGCACTGGTCCTATTAATAAACTTAATTATTTAATGCAAAGTTGAGTATTTTAATTGAATAGAACATGCACATATTATATGAGGAGGGAAAAAGCTTTCTCCAGCCCTTGTCTACTCCTCTGGAGAGATTTTTGTTTATACACAAAATCGGAACCTCCTGATACGTATACAGGAGGCGCAACCAAGAATGGGATGAGGAACATCATGTACATACATGATTTCACAAGTCTACTTTTTGTTTCCTATACCTCTAGTAATGACAAAGCAACACTAATCCATTCTGAAAAGAAACCGTATTCACTATGCTTTGTCCATTGTGATTACTACATGAAATGTATGAGAGAAAATGTACAATGAAAGTGAGATAAAAATGTTCTATGAGACAACCTGCATAGTTACTTATTTTATTTATACCTCAAATATTTATATCTTGCACTTCAGAGTGGACTGGCCAACCATTTAACTCACAGAGAAAGTTCCCGGTAGGCCACTATCCTGAGGGGCTGCTGGCAGCCAGGATCAAGCAGAACCAAACCCCAGTAGTTTTGCCAGCACCGCAGGAGCCACTCAGTTTGACTGGTTCCTGGACCATTTTAACTTCACAGTTCACCCACTGAACTTTCTCCCACAAGTGACTCGAAAAGCTTTTCTAAAAAGATTCTTCTTTACACTTGCATGAGATTTTCCCCTTCCCAGTCTTCAACAATTCTCAAGTTGGAGGAAGTGAGCCTCCAGAGCCCTTCATGAAAGCATCTTTGGATTTGTTAAAGCATGGCTTGTGAGTAGGTCTTTGGTCTGATTTTATATAAGCACAGTGGAACCACTGTTTGCTTGATATTCTGTTCTCTTTTGGGCTATGCTTGCTAAGAAAATGTGGTTGCAATATCTGGCATATAGGCATGCAAAGCTGCAAACTGGGGATGATACAGACAAACCCCAGTGATAAGCTGCAGTTATCCAAATTAAGGTAAGCCGTTTGCTGGAACGTACTAATGTACAAATAGATAGCCAGGCAGGTTGCTGAACATATGACACTAGAGTCTACAGCCAGAACTCCACAGCAGAATTTGACCATAAACAGGAGCCAGGATTGAGGCTATGATACTGTGAAAGGTAGAGTTAACTCTTTCTTTCCATGTAATTTTCTGGTAAAATATGTCCATTGGGCCACTTTAAGCCTCATCAGGAAAAGAAAAGCTGAACGCAGCTCATTGGCCATGTATTGCTGTTTCACAATCTTGACTAGCTGACAGAGAGATCAGCTTGGTAATAATAATAATAACAAAAATAATAATAACAACATTTGATTTATATACTGCCCTTCAGGACAACTTAACACCCACTCAGAGCAGTTTATCATTATTATCCCCACAACAATCACCCTGTGAGGAGGATGGGGCTGAGAGAGCTCCGGGAAGCTTTGACTGATCCAAGGTCATCCAGCTGGTTTCAAGTAGAGGAGTATAGAATCAAACCCAGTTCTCCAGATTAGAGTCCTGACGCTCCTAACCACTACATCAAACTGGCTCTCACTCAACCACTTGAGCTGTGCTGGTACCCTTTAGATGAAACCTATATTTATAATGGTGCTCAAACAGAATGTTCATAGCTTGGTCCACACAGAGTATTTATAGCGATTATCAAAAAGCTACATTGGTTAACTACCAACTACTTATCTTCTCTTTCATGAATTTGTTACTAAGCCTCAGAGAAAAGATATTTCTGTACTGCTAGAAAGAAAAATCCTTCTAAAAAGACAATCAACAATAGCCATATGCATTTTTACTAAGAAAATCATCTGAATAAACATCCTGTGGGCAAGAAATTTATGTACTGAATTCGCCCTTCTCAAATGAAATTATTTTGTTATTATTGGTACCTAAATCTGCAGATGGCAAGTCTGGTAGTTCTGTATTATCTCATCCACCATTAGTTAATTAATGAGAATTTCTTTCTCCCCATGCTTCATTTACCTTAAAAATCTGTAGCATCTACAAATAAGCATCCATTGAAAACAAAGTAACAAAGGACTTACAATTATGATGTTCTAATCAACACTTACCAGGGAATCTGCTGTGTAGGTTGGCGTCACAATTGTATCCGTTGAATTGCGCAGTCACTAGGAGCACCTTTACAGTCAGAAGGAGCAGCAGCCATACTCGTTCCATTGCAAAACCTAATAAAACATTTGCCATTATTCTGAGTGCTTGTTTATGCATAAGAGATGCTTATTTCAGAAATTCCATGATCACTAAATCAGATGTCTGGAAGGGGGCTGAAAAATCTTGGCCTTTAAAGCAACAGTGTCTCTACAGATAGAAAAATGGCTAATTAGTGGAAAATCCACACATCACAAACTAGAAATCACTTATAGAACATGTCTCTACTTGTGCCTATGCTTTTTGCCTGCATAAGAGGGTGATATTTTCATCTCTCTCTTTTGCATCTTTCTTTTCAAAATAATCTTTTCACACTCATAATCGATGAAGCAGTCTCTTTGGGTGAACTCCATCCAATCCAAAGTTCTCTACTGGATTATTAAACTCTGCACATTTACACATATTTCTATGTTAGGGTTTTTTCTCAATAAGTTTATGTTTGCTTGGATAGAGTTCTGCCTATGCCATATGACAGGCAAGTTGGCAACAGCAGCGGTGCCTGCAGCTGGCTGGCGGGCCAGGCACCCCCACATGCGCGCATGCACACACGCACACACGCACCAGCCTCTGTTATGACGTTGTGTGACGTCATCACAGGAGCGCATGCGCTGCCCGCCCGATCGCTGTGGCGGGTGGCTGGGATGGTGTGCGGGTGGCCTCCAAGCTCTCCCGCTCGGTTGCTCTGCAATGCCGCAGACGCCTGCCCGCGGCTGCTGTGCCCGGCCGGGGGCATGTGCTGGCAGCAGCGGTGGTGTGGGGCAGGAGGGCTAGGAGGCTGCAGCTCTGTGGCATGCACTTCTGCCCCCCGTGCCTTCTCTGGCGCCCCCTCCGACACCCCGCACCCTGATGCCACCGCCTACCTGGCCTCAATGGGCTCGCCAGCCCTGGTTGGCAACTTCAGGTTATATAGAACCACATGATAAAGAACTAGACTTCTCTGATCACCACTCAGCTATATTTGACTAAGTAATCTGGCAATGACTGATGCTCTGTTGTTAGTATGAGAGAGCAATCCTCAGTAAGTCTATCCAGAATCCTTCTTTCCATGGGACTTACTCCATGAAAGTGTGATTGCACTATAAGAAAGGCTTTGATTGTGTTAAGCTTAATTTTGTTAAGAGGAGGAGGAGGAGGAGGAAGAGGAGAGTGCCCTCAAGTCACAGTTGACTTATGGCAATTCCTATTGGGGTTTTCATGACAAGAGACTAAGTGAGATGGTTTGCCATTGCCTGCATTTGCAACCCTGGTTTTTGTTGGAGGTCTCTCAGCCAATTACTAACCAAGGCCGATCTTCCTTAGCTTCTGAGATCTGATGAGTAGACATGGGCACGAACTGGGGGGGAAATGAACCGCGTGATTCGTGGTTCATTCAGTTTCATGGAACATGAACCACGAACTTTGCTGAACTTGAGCCAGTTCACGAACTGGTTCGAGGTTCGAGGGAGCCCAGAACAGGCCCCTTCATGCTCACAGCCAAACTAAACAAGACCTTCACAATGTCCAATACCCACCAAATTTTCAGGGGAGCTAGTCCTCACTGACCTCTAAAGACCCCCAAGTTTCAGAGAGATTGAACCCCGGAAAGGCATGATCCATGGAGCCCCCCCTTTCCTGTCATTTTCTCTTCACAGTAGCAAAAACTAGAGTGTCTGCCGGCAGCTACTTTGAGGGGCTACAAACTGACCTTCCCAATGTCCAATACCCACCAAATTTGCAGGGGAGCTAGTCCTCACTGTCCTCTAAAGACCCCCCCCCCCAAGTTTCAGAGAGATTAAACACTGGGAAATGCATGGTCCATGGGAATCCCTTTCCTGTCATTTTCTCTTCATAGTAGCAAAAACTGGAGTGTCTGCTGGCAGCTACTTTGAGGCGCTGGCCCTTTTTCTGGCTGGATAGGCCAGAGTGGGAGCTCTCTAGCTGGCAGGGACAGCTGCCAATCAAGCATGGAGGCCTCAGATTGGGGGCAACCAAAAGACTGCCACCATTGCCTGGGCGATGTATTAAATAGTGCCCAAGTGTCTGGCTTCCCGAACTGACATCGGAACAGTAGGAAAAAGTTGCTTGTTTAGTAAAAATGCGGCCCTATGGAACATGTGTTTCTTTGACTACGAACCAGCCGTTCCGTCTGGAATTTTGTTCCATGGTTCATTTCATGCCCATCTCTACTGATGAGATCAGGCTCACCTGAGCTATCTGGGTCAGGGCAATTTTGTTAAGAAGAGACATGCAAATTTCAGGATACTCTAGCTGCAAATCTAAGGGAGACATTTCTGTAATCATTCTTCTACATAAACTTGTTCTATAAGAAAAGCTAAGTGCAAGAAATTAGTTCTGCAACAGTGTTTATTCTGTTTATTTAGAATATAAAGGTTATATGTGGTTGTATGTGTCAAAGTGATCACCACAAAGGCTATGCTGGAATCCTGGGCCCTGCATGGACAAAAGCTATGTATGATAGGAACTGTAACAAGAACTATAATTGGGTGAGACTGAACAAAAAAGCTGCTTGGATCCAGTCCACTGTTTTCGTCATATTATCATACATCTATTAGATAGTTGGATAGAGTTCTGCCTATGGTTGGACATTATCATATATCTATCTGTTCTTTTTAAAAAAGATAGATCTTAATAATTCCTTACTGCAAAATACTAATTTTCTCCATTGTTCCAAAGAAGAAGCTTACACACACATTCAAGTATGTTCACTGGAGCTGTGGCATTGAAATTTTCAAAATAAATTTTCTAAAAAGTTCTCTAGTCTAAACAACCAAATGTACACAAGGCAAACAAAAATGTTATGATTAATTCAAGCTTTGTAAAGTGCTCATTTACTTTTGTCTTTGGAACGTTTAAAGGATTGATCAATTATTAATTAGTTATATTTTTTTTTTGCCTTCAAGTCACATAGTACAATCCTAAACAAAGTTCCTCCAGTCCAAGCGCATTGATTTCAGTGGGCTTAGACTAGAATAATATTTTTTAGGAATGCATTGATAGTTGACTTATGGTGCCTCCATAGGATTTTAATGGCAAGAGACATTCAGAGGTGGTTTGCCATTGCCTGCCTCTGAACAACAACCCTAGACTTGGTAGTCTCCCATCCAAGTACTAACCAGGACAGACCCCTGCTTAGCTTTCGAGATCTGACAAAATTGGACTAGTTTGGGCTGTCCAAAACAGGTCATAATAATTGTCAGAGCATAAATAATTATTTCATTTAAATTATTTAAGTATTTTATAGAAATTTTGATAAATTTACTAGAATTCCTTTGTATATTCAAAAGAGGAGAGGCGTTGTTTGATAGAAAAACAGCAACCTAGAAGTTAATCCTATTTAATTAACAGAAATGATTGCTTATCAAGTATAGCCATGATTGTGGTCTTAATTACTTCTGTAATTTCACTCTAACCCTTTCCCAGAAACTTTCAGCATAAGACTATACTTGGCCAATGAGAAGCAAAACAGGAGTTACGGCTAGCATTAACAGTTCTCTGGTTGTACTCATACACTGAACACTATCTCACATCAACCTAATATGAACAGTGGCTATACAATCATACCTATTAAACAATTTTCTTCAAACTTACCACAAGTAGCTTTTTTAAGTAATGAGAGAAAGGAGATGTTCTGTGCAGTCATAATTTTCTAAACCCACTTTCTAAAGAATAGCCTGAGAATTCTGTGTAGGTCAAAGGCTGTATTGAGGAAGGCCAACAGAAGCATTTTTGCATGCACAAAGCCTGTGCAGGTTTCATCCCCAGCCTCTCCAGTTAAAACTATTTCAGATAGTAAACTCTGAAATGATCTCTGTTTGATAGGCATGGGTCCATGGAGAGCCCCTGCTGGTCAGCATAGAAAATACTGAGCTACATGGACCAATGATGTGACTCTGTATAAAGCAGCATCATATACTATACATATATACACAACTCTCAAGCTTTCTCCAGTCACATGGATAGATGCAATTCAAACTGTCACTTTCTTTTAATTATTATTTATATGCTTCTAAAAGTAAACAAAATATAAATATAATTCCTTCATGAATAGTTGAAGCTATAAATATAATTTCTTCAAAAATAGTCGAATCATACTACCGATTCCCACATTCCACCCGAGCATAAAAGCAATTGCACTTTGTTGCTTCAGACCCATTCCTGATATATTTTCTTCAAAAAAAAGAAGAAAGAGATAACTTGAATGCAATGTACAATTTGGCGGTAGTCTTATCTAATCCGCAAAAAGTTATATATATTTGCCTTATGGATATAAGGTTGCTGATATTTAATGAAGTCAGCATCCAAATGCCATTAGTTTTTGAACCCTTTAAATTCACTGTGTTCTTTGATTTTTACTGAAAAGTTGAAAACAGTCCAATTTATAGTGAAATGGAAAAATGATTCATTTATAGAAATGCCATTTACCTTTATTTTGAATCTCACTCAATAATCATGTTGGATTCAGAGAACGTTTAAAGTCATGCTGGAAACAATTTTGAAAATATGCCTGGTGTAGCTGAGAAGGGGAGGGAGAAAGGCCTATTAGCAATAATATATACTTTTATCAAGGATAATAGCTAGGCAAGGCCAATACATCCATTTCACTTCTCTTGAACTGAAAACCTCAAAATACATTTAACTATTTCAGTTCCTATGCTATTCTGAACCATATCTGTGAATCAAAGGGCTTTTATTTCAAATTCACCTTATTTTTAGCATAAGTACATATAGCCATCTTAAAGAAACCAACCCAAATTAATGGAGTTCAGACATTTTTGTAATATGAGACAGTTACAATAATCAAATTAATGTCCTCAATTGCAAGGGAATCCTGTTCAATAATATCAATTATCAAAATTTTCCATTTGCATCTGTCAGTGCACTGATTGTATGAACTTGTAGACTAACTACATAAACTGAATAAGATTGTCTGTCTCTCCTGGATGGCAAAGTTTAGTGACTGATTTGCATCAGCGCTCCGAGACCATGATTTCTAATGTCCTTTTCATATGAAAACAAGAAGCTAGTGTGGGGCTGGGTTTCAACAAATATACTCCAGGGCGAGAAAGTAACACTTCCTCTCACACTGGATGTCTGTCAAAAGTTTTATTTCACTTTGTTCATAATCAGCTCCCAATAGCTCAACCAGAGTAATCCATGCTACCTGACAAATGATATGAAGGAAATGTTTTTTAAAATTGTGCAATATTTGATATTTACCAAAAACATTTTGAAACATTTTAAGGAATTTGTATGAAACACACTTACCCAGATCCCGTGGAATTGTTCACTCAGCTGTACTCCATGTATCCTGAACTGATGTATGTAATCAAGTGTTTAACATCACTGCCCAGAAGAACTTTTTCAGAAAATACTCCAGTTCCTCAGAAGAGGTGAGGGAGAAGCTCACTATGGAAATTCTTTTTCTAAAGTATGCCTGGATTTTAGATGGGAAAAGTTGCCAGTACTCAAAATGCTTCATAAGTCTGTTCATCACCAGACTGAAACTTGAGTAGCGTCTTTATGATAGCTTTTTCAGTCCTCCTCAGTCTTTTTGTGTTTGTGTGTGTGCGCTTTTGATCTCCAACTTTCCAGGTTACAAATATTTCAAGAGTCCGTGTGGGGTGAGCAAGCACTCTGGAGATATTATTCTGTCATCAGCTCATTGAGGGAAAATCTTGTCTGTGCAGGAAAGAGAGAGAGAGAGAGAGAGAGGAAAGAGTCAAGCATGGAGATAATAATGGTAGCTAACCTGCAAGGTTATCAGTGTCCTGTTGTGTTTGTGAGAAATTTCTAACCCTTTTCAGTTGGCTCATACACACAAGAAAGAGAAACATTCCATATTGAGATAAAATGTGATGTGAGATGTCACCATGTATGCAGATGTCATCAAATAATGTTCATCAACAAGGTATCTATACATACAATGCCAACCGAGCTCCACGGAAAAGATTCAATAGTTAGAAACTGAACCTTGAATTGTAAGCTCCACTTCTGCATCTTTACAATCTTTTGTTGGTTGCTTCTTTCCAGTTTGGTTCTAAATTGCTCCATTAGGACATGAGCTGATATAGCTATTTTTGTTTCTTTTTGTCATAAGTTGTTTTAGTTGGCCTCATTTTCTTGCTGTCATAGAGGATTATGTTGTTCCTTGTACGGCATTTTTACACCATTTTATATTGTTGTTTATATATACATTTTTAGACAATAAATATACATTTGTTGCAAAGATACTATTGAAAATGCTTACATTTTGTCAGAAAAAAATTGATGCAAGAAAACAGATAACCGGATCTTACAAATCCATTCCGCTGTATTGAAGTTGTATTGAAATAGTCAGTTTGTGCTTAACCATGTTGCTTGAAAACAGAATGTTGAGAAGTAATCTGCAGTTGATAATATTGGTGGCTTCAGGGACTTTTTCTTTTTTTAAAATCGGTCACATCTCAGACTCTTTCAGCCTGTTCTTTCTTTAAATAAGGCATTCACAATCATGTGTGCAATATATTGCTTGTTGCTCTCACATCTCCATAATGTCTGCATGCAAACTTTATAAACTGAAAACTTTCCATCAAACCTAGGGCCACCAAACTAGGGAAACCAGACTCAACTCATCATAAATTTTAGTGTGGGGTTTGGCCTTTAAGCAAACCACAGCTTTGGAGTCAACCAACACAACACTTTTGCTCATACTTGAAGAAATGGGCAAATTTTTATTTTGATGGCAGCACCTTGTGGTTTATGGTGTTGGGAGGGGGCTTCTCAGGGAAACAGGAACAGGAACTGCCTTTTGTACACAAGAATAAAAAACCCATGATTACTTGCCTCAGTGATTTGTGTCTTGGCCATTAGAAATCTGTGCAGAGAATTGCCATTTTAGACAGCAATCAAATAGATTTAGAATAGCAACAAAGCCCTGTTACTCCTCTTACACCTCCATGATGCTGAGTGCTGACTGCTGACCATTCATATACTACTGCCAGCATAGAACTTAAAAGCCAAGCTAGAATTGACTTATTACATGTGAAGAACACTTGATTGGTCTTGTAAGTTTACCTGGGAAGTGAAGTCGGAGATGCCTTCTTCTCTCTCTGTGAGAATCAGTGGCTGAAGAGCCAGAGAAACCCAACAGCAGCTACAGCTATTGCGAATCATTCCTCCAGGCACAAGCCCGTCTGACACGGGGGGGCCCAAAGACCGTTCTGGGGTGGACAGCTGCTGCTCTCTCCCAGAGCGCCCTGCGGGCTGCCTACTCCTGGGGAGCTGCTCTGGAGAAAGCCGCCGCGTCAGTGAAGCTCCAGCCGCAGCGACAGCAGAGGGATCTGTTGCTGCTGCTAACATGCTCTTCCCCTGTTCCTAAGTTCCCAGAGGAAAACCAGAGTGAGAGCATGTTAGAGCAGCAGCAGCAGATCCCAAGACTGTCACTGTGGCTGGAGCTTCACCGATGTGGCGGCTTTCTCCAGAGCAGCTCCCCGGGACCAGGCAGCCCGATGGACCCAGGGCGCTCTGGGATAGAGTAGCAGCTGCCTGCCCCCAAATGGTCTTTGGGGGCTCTTGTGTCTGGCAGGCTTGTGACTGAAGAAATGGTTTGCAATTGCTGCTACTGCTGGCTTTCTCTGGCTGTTCAGCCACGAATTCTCACAGAGAGGGGAAGGAGTCTCCAACTTCACTTTCAAGATAAACTTGCAGGACCAAATAAGTGTTCTCCATGTGTAATAAGTCACTTGTAGCATGGCTCTCAGTCACCATTATGAACTGTTCAGAGATGGGATTTAGGATTGCTTTGTTTGTATGGCACTGAAAAAAGAATCTACTGACAACGGTTTTAAAAATCAAGACAGAAAGTAAAATCCAAATATTCTTCTGTGTTTAAGTCATTGGGCCTCTTTGATACAGTAAGAGCTCCATAATCTGGTAAATTACAGTGAACTACAGTGAATTACAGAAGCCAACCACTTATATCTTTATCTGAGGAAATTTCCATTAACATCTGGGAAAGCTTGCATGAGTAAAAGACTGAGTAAAGCCTAACTACTCTCTCGTACCATTAGTAATTAGAGTGATTTCACTGAGCAGAGATATTGCCATGTAATAGAAAGAAGAAGAAACCAGAAAGCGGAAGAATTGTTCACAGTTTTAAAATCTCCAATTAAAGTTAAGGCAGGATCACTCTGCGCATGGAAGGAATCTGCAATAGAATGTTACTAAAGCATCATAAACAAGTGTACTTAGGGCACCTTTTACCCTTGAGTAGATTTACAGTATGTGAATCTTCTGATTTTATGATGTCATTAGTATAAAAAATGTACTTTTTGGTCTTTAGCAGGAGGTTATTAAAAGCATAAAATCATTTTACAGCACCACTTGCTGTCTCTCTCCATTAATGCTGATATGAAAGGTACCACCTCATAGAGATCTCCAATGACATTTGGAGAGTTTTTTTCCCCTTCCAGTAGGAGCACAGCTTAACCCTGAGGCTATTTTTCAATATTACTTCAGCCTTCCATAATGCTACCAGCACAAAATATGCGTCAATATATAAATCTATATAACACTTGCTGTGGTACTAAAAAAACTATACAAGGTCATCACAGTATGCTTTTAGAAAGGTAGTACATCCATCAGAATATTATCTGAGAGGAGTATGCTTAATCACCAGATTTCTGTTTCAGTTTTGATTCAGGTCAGCTGGGATCAGCTCATGTCTGATCTATTTGGATTTTTTGTTTCCATTCAGTCCATTGTGCACATGTGAGGCAGGCGTTGGCCTCATATGCACAGATGTACCTTGTTCTTTTCAAGGGGAGGGGAATGAAGTGCTGGGGCAGATGTTTTTACATGTAACTGCACTAACAGCGCAATCCTATGGAGAGTTACTCCAGTCTAAGCCCATTGAAGTCAATGGGCTTAGACTGGAGTAATTCTCCATAGGATTGCACTGTAAAATTGCACAAAACACAGTACTCCCTCTAAATCATTGATCCACCAAGTTTTCATTCAGTTACACACACACACACAACAACAACAACAACAACAACAGATCCTGATGAAAATGAGTGTCATGAAAACATGGCTGGGTCGGGGAAAGGGAGGGAAGCGGCAGCATTACAATTCTTTCTGTTCACTTTTTTTCTTTTCTCTATAGTGCCAATAAATCATTACCTTTGATTCCACATTTCCTTGTGCTTACTCCCAGGGAAGTGTCTTTAAAATTGCAGCATATTATTGAAGACTTCCAGGGATTTTATCAAGATTGATTGAACAGACCACCACCACCCCCTCACACACATTTTCCTCACAGTGATTTCAAGTGCACTGATTTGAGTGGGGGACAGATCGGTTCCTGGAAAGCACTGCAAAACAAACCAAGGTGCATCTCAATAGGTCTACTCAGATGTAAGACCTATGTTATTCAATAGTGCCTACTTCCAGGGAAGTGTCTTTTGAATTGCATCTTATGACTGAAGTCTCACTTCCAAACGTTTCCAAAGCTGATAGGCAGGAAGGGGAGGAGTTCTTGCACAGATCTGATTGGCAGGGGGAAGGGGGAAGATGCATCTGAAGAAGTGAGCTGTGACTCACAAAAGCTCATACCCTACCACAAATTTTGTTAGTCTTTTAGGTGGTACTGGACTCTTGCTCTTTTCTACTGCAGGGGAAGATGCACTATCTCATTTTCCCTTCCCATGACATCTCTCTCCCTTTGGGATTTGATTGATGAAATGCTGTTAAGAGAAACAAGAATGCTGTCCTGTGAAGCAAACCCAGTCTCAAGGTAACACACAGGCTTTTTTTTTGGTGGGACGGGCTAGTTTCAATTTAGTTTCCAGTTTTGTTTCAGCATTCTGGAAGCTGCTGTAATGAGCCAAACTAGTAAATTCTGTGTTTAATGTTTGCTCATTTTTTCCATCATGTATACCCCTATCATGACCTTGCAGATTACACCAATCATGATGACCCTTCAGATTACACTCTGAAGATAATATAGTCCCTATGGTGTTCAACAGCCAACGACCAACTGAAAAAAGAGGAGTTGGAGTTTGGAGGTAGAAGAGACAGGAGGTTTCTTGAGTAGTCAGGGAATCAGCTGCCTAGGGAGGTGGTGAGCTCCCCCTCACTGGCAGTTTTCAAGAAGAGGCTGGATGAATACTTGTCAGAGATGCTTTAGGCTGATCCTGCACTGGGCAGGGGGTTGGACTAGATGGTCTGTATGGCCCCTTCCAACTCTATGATTCTATGATTCTTACTAGGGACTTCCCAGAATTATTTGGACAGGCAGGGTTTGGGTGCTGCTCCTATAAAAAAAAAAGTGGTTGAGGCTTCTCTGGCTATTGTTTCTAAGCCTGACACTCTTAGAACATATTTTAACCATTAAGCACATAACACCTCCTAAACTGATAATTTGTGTCAGTTTATATGCTACAGTGGGAAAGCATTAAATGTCACAATAACCAACTTATTAAAATGGTGTTTTATTACTCTTGAGTCCTGCGTTCTCATCAACATGTATAACCCATTGCAAACTCTACAGAGACAAGGAAAAGGAGGTCTTGGTTGGTATATGTGTGTAAAAATAAAAATAAAAGAAATCCACTTTGCCTCACACTCACAGAGTTGAAGATGTGTGGTGAGGTGGTTCATAACCCTCCAACTTGAGGGACTTGTTCTAAGGTAATAATAATAATAATATAGAAAAGTGCAAGACCTTGATCAAGGGTAATTAGTGATGCTCCCCATTCCTCTTTTGTTGTTTATCAGCATTCCAGTCCAGCATTTTCTTCTCTGCAGGGGACATCCATTAGCACTCTCACGTGTAGTGAGGTGAAAATAGCCATTTCCTGTTGCTTGACCCCAGCTACTGTCAGTCAGAAGAACCGTGCTTCTGGCCATGTATGTTCTGTTTGTACTTACCATAATTTATAACCATTGAAAGTCATCTTCAATAAAATGCTCTAAGCATTTTAGAGGCGTAATTTCTAGCGACCACTGCTCTGTCTTACAACTCTGTGCTGCATAAATAATTATGGGTCCGGTTGCAGATGCCACCAATTATACTTTTTATTTATCCTTGATCTATTGCCAATAATCTTCATAGATTGACTCTGAATTCCTGTGATTTAAATGAGAAGAATAATTTTTCATTATTCACTTCTTCAACAGTGTGCATAATTTTTGTATGCCTCTTTGTTATCTCGCCATTTGGTCATACTTTCCCTAAAGTCTAAATAGTTTTAACTTTTTAAAAAATGTTTCAATTTTCTGTTTGTTTCATCTTTCATGTCCATAACTTTTTCAGCTGTAGACTCACTTAACACAGGTTTCAGGCTTGATTTTGAACAGCCATTCCCTGTGCTGTGCTGATGGATGATTATGTGGCAGGACTGATACAGGTGACATCCATGGAACGCTTAATCATTCCCGAAGGATGATCCTGTTAGTCTGTTGCAGCAAGACAGACAGACAGACAGACAGACAGACAGACAGACAGACAGACAGACAGACAGACAGACAGACAGACAGACAGACAGACAGACAGACAGACAGACAGACAGACAGATAGATAGATAGATAGATAGATAGATAGATAGATAGATAGATAGATAGATAGATAGATAGATAGATAGATAGATAGATAGATAGATAGATAGATAGCAGTCTTGAGGCAAAATACAGATCAGCAAAAGTCTGAAATAAAAATATGCCAATAAAAATCTGGATTTCGTAGTGTCCTTGATGCTATCAACCATGTTATCCTCTCATGCTGGCTGTCAGGGTTCAGCACTGGCAGTTATGGTTTACATATTGCTTCCATTCCCAGTTCCTTAGGAGGAACTCAGGTGGTGCTGGGGTTGCTGCTCCAGACCTTGGAAGTTATCTTCTGCAGTAACACAGGGTCCTTCCTATTCCATGTGCTATTTAAAATCTATAGGGTGCTTCTGAAAGAGAACGTTACAAAGATTGGGGCAAGGTGACATCCGTAGTCCAATGACATATCTTATCCTTTTCTCAGATGCTAATTGAGCAGTGGAATCCCTGCTCAGTTAATAGAAGAACTACCAGGTTGGATAAGGGCTAATAAACTAAAACTCTGTCCATTTAACATGGAGACATGCCACCTCCCCCCTTCCTGAAGCTACAAACTTTCTGAACAGAGTAAAGCAACTTGGTGTGGAACATGGCTCTTTCAACAGAGGATAAACTCTTACTGGGACCTACCTTTCTTGTAAATTATTCTTCCCAGTCTTTCCCAGCATGACCTTTTGCCTAATTTCATAGGAAATTATGAATGGTTTGTGACTGGTATACATTAAGGAACACCCTTGTTTCTTCATATCTCTCAGGGAGGCATTATAGTCTATATCTCCATTTTGTGATTGATCATCATCTCCCAATGACAGCTAGCTCTAGATCCTCCTGGTTATTGCATCCTTACTTTAAAATTCCATTTCCAGGGGATTCCCACCTAGCCAATACTTTTCTGGTTTTAAGAAACTTTGATAAAAATTTCCCTTTATCAAAGGAGTAAATGACATCTTATGATGCAATATACTCTCTCCCACCCTCCCTTTCTCTCTCTCTGTGAGCTTCTTTGAGATCCTGCTTTCAAGGTATATGGATTGCCAAGAAGCATTAAAGCTGATCAAGATAAGGGTGATTAACCTAGATCGTGCTAGCACATTAATCCGGGCAAGGCAGATATGCTCTACTTTTCCACTAGGGATCCCTCCCCCTAAGACCGTCCCCTATTATATTAAATTTATTACAATCCCTAGTCATAGGCTCACTTTCATGCTTGCCAGGTTAATAGAACAATCCTATGCAGAGTTACTCCATTCTAAGCTCAATGAACTCAATAGGCTTAGATTGCATAGGATTGTACTGTATATGTTCTCCCGATGGCAGAACTGAGAAGGTATTTAGCTAAAATCCCATTTTCAGACCATTTCTATGACTATGTATCTGACACAATAGAGGCAATCTACCATTTTTTGTTGTACTGTGATTAATGGACATCCCCAGGGCCCTTTGGATTGCTCTAATTTTATCTAAATATCAGTTTCCTCTTGAGTAGGGGTGGGCATGAACTACGAAAAAATGAACCGTGCAGTTCCTGGTTCATGTGCTTTCATGAACCATGAACTTCCCCAAACTGGGGCAAGTTTGCGAACCAGTTTGTGGTTCGTATGTGGGGTTGAAATGCCCCTTTCCATGGTGCTGCAAAGTGACAAGGAAAGGGAGATTTAAACATGCGTATCAGCTGCTTGTTGGGGAGATCCCTGACAAGCAGCTGATCATTTAAACAGCAGGGCTTGTCTGGCTGGCCGGGAGTTCCTGGCTGGTCAGCCAAGCCCCGATGTTTAAATGGTCACTTCCCTGCTGCTCCGAGAGGCGGGGAAATGGCCATTTAAACTGCGGGTGGGGCTTGGCTGGCTGACCGAGAACTCCTGGCCGGCCAGCCAGGCCCCGCTGTTTAAACGATCAAGTGCTTGTTGGGGATCTCCCCGACAAGCAGCTGATTGATGGGTTTAAATGTCCCTTTCCATGCCGCTTTGCAGCGGCACAGAAAGGGGCATTGCTTTTTTAAATGAACCAACCAAACGAACAAGCATACCAGTTCAGAAGTTTATGGAAAGGAGCTTCCACGAACCACTGGTTTGAGAACGACGGACTGGGCCAGTTTGTGGTTCTTTTTGGTTCGTGTTCCGTTTTGTGCCCATCTTTACTCTTGAGTCCTGGGTGGTATCCTTATTAGCAGACTTTGATGCAGAAATAACTCGACTGTTGCAAAATATTTGGCCAACATGGTCTCCTTAAAACTTTATTAAAATGAGTTTATTCTGATGTTTAGCTGAGAAATTGTATAGGTTCATTCATTTATTTTATCAAATGTATTTTAACTTTCGAGATACATTGTTCTCCATTTGCTTTTGCTTGTATTGTCATGTTTCATAATCCAGAATAATGACGACTAAGCTAACAATTATGATTTTCCTTACTTGCATGGAAATATCTGTGATAATGTTATTAAGCATTATTGTACATCAATTGGAGTATTTTTATTGTAAAATTAAAGGGAAAAGAACTTAACTGGCAAATACTAGTGCACCATATTTTTTTACATAAAATTGCATTATGCTTATTGAATATTTTCTCTCTCTTAAAAAAATAAATTTGGGTCAAAATAATCTGCTCGTCTTATTGCTTTAGTACACAGAGTTAATGGCTTCTGAGAGAGTTCCACAAACACCCATGACAGAACATTTCTCCCAAGCTTTTACTATGACCCCAAAATCTCGTTTGTAAAATCAGCAGAATTGTGGGTAAAGCTTTTCCACCCTTGATTCAGGCTGGAAGTAAAATGTTGCATGATTGAATGCTTCACACACACACAAACACACACACAATAATCATCCTTGCCCAAAATAGGTTGCCCTAGAGAAAGATAGACTATATTTAAAACTGAATAGTATGCATGCAAAGGACCATCACATTTCCAGATGTCTTTTGTAAATTTTCATTCAGGAAGTGATGTTTCCTTCCCTTTTTCTACTTGCTCTTTGGGGCTGTTAGTGCAAATTTGGACCAATGTGATCCTATCTTGGCCATTTCTTGTTCTATGCCTGTTTATGACTGTATGATGAAAATGATGAGGATGCCTAAGTAATCTGTGTTGTGTCTTAATTTGACTAGGAGTAAAATATTTAAATTCCCTTCCACCTCAAACACACATTAGTGCTACTATCTTCCTCCATCCCTTCTACCTCATAGGGAATCTGGCCCACTGATGTAAACAGTAGCTTTGCTTTCTGCTTCACATTCTGAGGTAACCTTCCATATATATCTCTTTGGTCTGAAGAAGTAGAAAGTCATGCTTATTGCACACTCCATTGCCACCTGGATAGACTACAACCATTATCTTCCCTACACAGCAATGGGTTTGATGAGATTAATTCTGTTAAACCAAATGAACGTATAATCAAAAATAACACAAACCCTCTCACGCTTACAATGAAATCTTATGCCATGTTGCTCCAGCACAGGTCCATTTATTTCAACAGGTTTAAGGTTGGATCCAAACTTAATCTAAAATTCTCACTTCCAACAGGCAGGAATAGTTCCAGTTCTGCCTGTCCTGGGGAACAGCCGATGAGAGCTCATGGAATGCTTCGGCTAGGGACAGTTGAAATCCACTAAGGCAGTTAGAGAGAGGAGAGGGAAGGTTTTGGAGCTGTTGCAGAATAGCAGAGATAATAGCAGGCTGTGGACACATGTTCTGATGTTTGACTAATTCAATCTTGTGTTATATATGATGTAAATAAAAGTTATTCTTGTTTCTGTTTTCACCCTGGCTGGCTTGAAGTTGTTAGCTGAGAGAAAATAAATATACATGTAAACAGGGCTCATTTGGAGGGGGAACGTGCCAGAACGGCATTCCAGTAGCTCTGAAGAGAGATCACGTGGGTTTTGGCCCTGCCCACGTGATTCCTTTTCCTCAATGCTGCCTCCCTGCTGCCTGTCTCTTTACCAGCAGGAAGCAGAGGCAGAAGCCAGGCTGCTGGGGCTATCTTTGTAAAGGAGGGCAAGCTGCTTTGATTTCACTTGCTTTACTTTCATTCATGACTCCTGAGTGAGTGAGTGAGTGAGTGAGTGAGTGAGTGAGTGAGTGAGTGAGTGAGTGAGTGAGTGAGTGAGTGAGTGAGTGAGAGTGCCTGCCTGCCTGCCTGCCTGCCTGCCTGCAAGCCGGGCTGCTAGTGTAAAGGAGGGCAAGCTGCTTTGATTTCACTTGCTTTATTTTCATTTGTGACTCCTGAGTGAGTGAGTGAGTGAGTGAGTGAGTGAGTGCCTGTAAGCCTGGCTGCTTGGGCTGGCTTTCTAAAGGAGGGTATGCTGCTTTGATTTAATTTGCTTTATTTTTGACTCCTGAGTGTGTGTGAGAGTGTGTGTGGTAGCAGGAGAGAGAGAAAAAGAGAAAGAGTGTGTGGGTGGGTGGGTGGACTGGAGGGAAAGAGAGAGTTGGGGTGGTATAGAGAGAGAGAGAGAGAAATCAATCCACAGATCATGAATACAAATATCCACAGATCTTGAATTCATTTCATCTGAGGCTCAGCTCTACTGCTTCGGTTATCTGCCTAGCGTGCCATTTTCCTTCTTGAGTTGCCCAGGAGATGCCCAGGAGATGCAGTTGAAGTCTGAACTGTGTTAGCAAGTGCACAAGGTGGCCACTTAGAGAGGATTGTAGAGTTAAGTGACATACAGTGCAATTTTAAGCAGAGTTACTGCATTCTAAGCCCATTGAAGGGACCTCTCCCTCCGTTAGATCTTTGCAACTGCAAGGACAGGGTTGCTCCTTAGTGTGTACTACACTGTGTAGTGACTTTTTTCCTCTGAGGTTATTTTTTGTCATCTTTTGATTGTTATCTGTTGATTGTCATCTTCCAGAAGGGCCCTAGGAATACGTATCTGTATTCCTCTGGAGGGGGGGAAAGGGCACTATGGAGGGTGATAAAGCCTCTCCCAGTGATGTTAGGGGGTGTGGCATATGCAAATCAGTTGTGCCAATGACACACTTCCAGTGATGGCAAGGGGTGTGGCATATGCTAATGAGTTATGTTAATGAGTTTTGCTAATGAGTTCCTGCAGTTCTTTTTCAACAAAATGACCCCTGCACATAAACATCAAGCATTCTCATCATGACAAATGACCTGATTTATTAAAGATGTGGTAGCATATAGAGGGATTGAATACTGAGCTCCCTTTTCCTAACAGCCCTGGGCAGGAGCTGGGTGAGGGGTAGTAAATATAGGGAGCCATATAGGGAGCCAGCTGCCAGTCTGGTGGGGCCTCTTGGAAGAGGAGAGAGGGGACCCTGTGGGGATTTGAGTCAAGGTCTCAAGCTGATAAATAGAGGTCAGACAGGTGGCATGTTGTGACTGCCTTGAACGGCCTGTGAAGCCCCAAGCAGTGTGTAAGGGGCCACACCACCAATTATCCCTTCCAGTTGCAAGTACCACCAATTATCCCTTCCATGTAATTTCTTAGGGCCCCCTATCCCTCAAGAATAGCATTTCATGAAAATCAGTGGGATGTAGTGGGAAGGATGCACAGAAAAGGCCCATTTTGCTGGTGGAAAATTTAGTCTAGAGCCAACCTGTAGTCTGGAATAATTTTTTTAAAAAATTCACTATAAATAATGAAAGCAAAGTATCAAATAAGGGTATAAAATATGATAGGGAAGCTAAGTGCTGGAATGGGGAGGGGGCAGCACTGGATTTTTTTGTTTAAAGCAAATTCATACAACTTCTCAAGGGTCAAATATTTGAATTTTATGCTTTTGCCAAAGCTCACAAATACCCAAATTCAATTTGTGACCATGAAAGTGGTTAATTTGTTGCAGTGCTCAGAGGTTGTGAAACATACGTTTAATGAAAGAGAATTATCTTTATTCATGAGCATGGTCAGAGGGATTAGGCTTTCAAAGATACAAGTGGCACAGGGAATCTATGCGAAGGTAATGAGTCCCAAGTCTCTTTGCTCACTCAGATGCTTGCAGAAAATGCTCAGCTCCTCTATCTCCAAATGGTGTACGCTTGTTAGTCTCTTGTGTTTTTCTTTCTTGCTTTATGGTCTTTATTTGCAGACAAGGGATTTTGTCATGTAAAATATTCAGCATGGTTTTATTTTATTTTTGTTTAGGTCTTTTCAGGACAATTGCAAGCTGTTATCCTAGGCAGAACAGATGTAAGTGTGCAGTGCCTCATATATCAAAGACATAGAAAGCAAAAAACCCACAAATTTTGACATGGCTCTCAAAGATGCCTCATTACAAAGCACTTCGCTCCTTATAGACATACATTTCCCTTCATTTCACATACCCCCGCTGGCTATTTGAATGCTTAGTTCTGAATCTTACAGGATGTCAGAAATTCTGCCTGAAAGTGACTTTTCAGAAAAAACTATACACAACCAGTAATTTTTTTAAAAAAGTTTCAGTCTTTACCCTTGACAGTTTGGAATGCCTTTTATTGGTTTTACAGCTTGATCTCATATGTAATGTCCAGGCTTTTAATATCAACCAAACAGTAAAAGTATTGTTATCTTCTTTGTATTCAGAAAATTGTGCTGGGGAGAATGAAAGAAAGACAAAGCAATATTATTAATCAGAAAAATAAAGCACTGAGTTTGCTTCGACTAAATTGGCACTGACATCTTACTGCTATTATTAAAAAATTCCGAAATCAAAAAGCATCAAGTATTGTTAAGGACAATCTTTCCTATGAATTAAAAAAGAGAGAAGAGCTGGTTTGATAAGTCAACATATGTGCTCCAGTTTTCAAAAAGCCCATTAGCATTGCCATGTGCCCACTGGGCAGCAGGAGCTCTCTGCGACTGCTTCCTTGCTTGCTGGTGGGAGAAAGAAAAAAAATCACTGTCACTGTATCTAGGAATTGCTAAAAACTGTGGTTTTATCATAGTTTCTGGAGATTCACAGAATCACAGAGTTGGAAAGGGCCATACAGACCTTGTAGTCCACCCCCCTGCCCAATGCAGGATGAGCCTAAAGTATCCCTGACAAATATTCATCCAGCCTCTTCTTGAAAACTGCCAGTGAAGGGCAGCTCACCACCTCCCTAGGCAGCTGATTCCACCTTTGAACTACTCTGACTGTGAAAACGTTTTTCCTAATATCCAGCCAGTACATGCACTGCATGCACTTTAAGCCTGTTGCTTCGGGTCCTACCCTCTGCTTCCAACTGTAACAGCTCCTTGCCCTCCTCCAAATGACAGCCTTTCAAATATTTAAAGAGAGCAATCATCATGTCCCCCTCAATCTTTAGTTTTCTCCAAACTAAACATTCCCAAGGCCCTCAGCCTTTCCTCGTAGGGCTCAGTCTCCAGACCCCTGATCATTCTTGTCACTGTCTTCTGCATCCTCTCGATTTTGGCCACATCCTTTTTGAAGTGAGGCCTCCAGAACTGCACAAAGTATTCCAGGTCCAGCCTGACCAAGGCAGTATAGAGAGGGGCTATGACCTCCTGCGATTTCGACGCTATGGCCGCTTTGATACAACCCAAGATTGAATTCGCCTTTTTTGCCACTGCATCACACTGACTGCTCATATTTAGTTTACAGTCTACTCTTACCCCAAGATCCCTTTCACATATACTACTGCCCAGAAGTGTATCCCCCATCCAGTATCTGTGCTTCCCATTTTTGTGGCCCAGATGAAATACTGTGCAGTTGTCTTTGTTGAATTGCATCCTATTCACAGCTGCCCACTTCTCCAGAGTATTCAGATCTTGTTGAATTTTTATCTTCTTGGGTGTTTGCCACCTCTCCTAATTTGGTATCATCAGCAAATTTAATGAGTAGCCCATTTACCTCTTCATCCAGGTCATTGATAAAAATATTGAAAAGTACCGGGCCCAAAACTGAGCCCTGTGGCACCCCACTGGACACCTCCCTCCAATCTGATGAAACGCCATTGACTACCACTCTTTGGGTGGGGTCCGCTAACCAGTTCCCTATCCACCGAACTGTCCTATAGTCTGATCCGCAGTTTTTCAGTTTACCCATTAGAATGGAACCTTATCAAAAGCTTTACTGAAATCCAGGTAAACCACATCGATAGAGTTCCCATGATCCAGTAAGCTTATCACTCAATCAAAGAAGGAAACTAGGTTGATCTGACAAGATCTGTTGGGGACAAAACCATGTTGACTTCCTTGGATCACTAAGTGGTCCTTCAGATGCTTACAGATCGATCCCTTTAAAATCTGCTCTAATATCTTCCCAGCAACAGAAGTAAAACTGACCGGCCTGTAGTTTCCCGGGTCATCCTTCTTCCCTTTCTTAAAGATTGGGATAACATTCACTCTTCTCCAATCTTGTGGCAGGAGGCCTTGAAGATGATGGACAGAGGCTCTGCGAGTTCTCTAGAAAGTTCTTTGAGCACTCTTGGGTGCACACCATCCAGGCCAGGGGATTTGTATTCATCCAGTGCAGCCAGGTGCCTCTCCACAACCTCTCTGTCAATGTTGTGTCTACTCCTTCTACTCCCAACAGCAGTCCAGTTGCCTCTTTTACCTTGCATTTGCTTCTCACATATCTGTAGAAGTTTTTCTTATTGTAGCAAGCCCCCTTGGCCAGACCCAGCTCATACTGAGCTTTGGCTTCTCTGATGGCTGATCTGCAGTACCTAGTAACCCTCATAAATTCCTCTTCCTTCTCTCTATTTCCTGAACATTTCCTTTTTCTCCCTTAGATTATTCTGGAACTCTCTGTCCATCCACATCAGTTTCTTGGATCCCTTACCATGTTTCCATCTTGCTGGAATTGTGAGGGCTTAAGCTTGCAAAAGCTCATGTTTGAGAAGAGCCCACCCTTCACTCGCTCCTTTCCCTTCCAGCACACTCCCCCATGGAATGACTCTCATCAAGCTGAGTTCATTGAAGACAGCCCTACAAAAATCTAACCTACGAGTCTGGCTATGAACTTCCTTGACCCCCCACAGCAACTGGAATTTAAGGAGGACATGGTCACTTCCCCTTAAGGTCCCCACCACCTTCACCCCATCTACCAATTCTTCCTTGTTGGTTAATATTAAGTCTAATATGGCCAAGCTCCTTGTAGCTTCCTCCAGTATTTGAAAAAGGAAGTTACTGGCCAAGCAGGTCAGGAAGTTGCATGAGTCTTATAGTTTTGCTGAGCTTGTCTCCCAGCACACATCGGGGAAGATGAAGTAACTCATAATTATAAGGTTCTAATGTGTGGATACTCTACCAATCTGTTCAAGGAGGGCAGCATCCATTTCCTCTCCCTGATCAGGCAGTCTCTAGCAGACTCCAACAACAATACCCTTTATCCTTCCTCACCTTATTTCCACCCATATACTTTCTACTGGGCTGCCAACCACATTCTCCAGAACCTCCTGACAATCAAGCCCTCTCTTCACATACAATGCCACTCTGCCTCCTCTTCTACCCTTCTGTTTTTTCTTGAACAAATTGTACCCATCTACTACCACATTCCTGTCATGGGAATCATCCCACCAAGTCTCAGTAATTCCTATTATATCATAGCCCTCTGTTTGCAAGAGAAGCTCAGGCTCATCCTTCTTATTACCCATACTTCGGGCATTGGTATATAGGCACTTGTAGCCTTGTACCTTTGTTTGATCTGTCCTACTCAGGTGGCCCCCCGCTGTTATCACTTCTTCATTGAAATCCCCTTGTTGATCGTCCCCTTCCTCTTGTGGCATCAGTTTAAAGCTCTCCTGATGAAGCTCTCCAGGTTCTTTCCAAACATTTTCTTCCTTGACCTTGAGAGGTGAAGCCCATCATGTGCTAGAATGTCTTCTCTAAGAAAACTTATTCCATGGTCCCAGAACCCAAAGCACTCCTGCCAGCACCACCACCTCAGCCAACAATTCACGTTGAGTATGGTCTGCTCCCTTCACATTCCTCTTCCTTTGACAGGAAGGATAGAAGAGAATATCATCTGTGCTCCCATTGTCTTCAACTGCCTTCCAAGAGCTGCATAGTCCACTTTTATTCTTGCCATGGTATTCGCGGCCATGTCATTCATTCCCACGTGAACCAGCACAAATGGGTACCGATCAGTCAGTCTGATCAGTTTCAGCAGTCAGTCTGTAATATCCTGAATTCTGGCTCCTGGCAAGCAACACATCTCTTGGAGAAGGGGATCTGGCCTGTACACATGATGTTGCATACCCCTGAGCAGAGAGTCCCCAATGCCCACCACCTTCCATTTTTTTCCACTTCCGTGTGGCCCTATGCCCTCTTCACTCCCTCCTCCAGGTTTTTGTGGTTCCACTCTCATCTCCGTCACCATCTCAAGCACTGCAAAACAATTATTGAGCTCCAGTGGACCAGAGTGTTGCCTTAGTCCATGTCTTCCAGTTTGTACCGCAGAACTGAGAGGAGGCTCAGAAGGGAGATCTACTCTTCCTTCTTCTCTTGGACTTATTTCTTCATGCTTGTGCAGAGCTCCCAGGCTCTTCTCAATAAAATCCTCCCCTTCCTTGATTTCCTGAAGGGAGGTGATCCTCTCCTCCAGGCTCTGAATCTTCTCTTCCAAAAGCTTGACCAGCTTACACTTCTGACAAGTGAAGTCCATCTTCTCTTCTGGGAGGAAAACAAACATGGCACACTCCATGCAGGTGACTGGAAAGGGGCCTTCTGTCGACATCATTGCCTTCCAAGTATACTCCAAGAGTACTCTTCTAGCTGCACGTCCCTTTCCTTCTCCAGGAGAAGGAGATCCAGGAGAGGTGTGATGTTACTTCTGGATTTTTTCCCCCAAACATGATGCCATGCCATCTTAAGAGGCACCTTTCCAATGTCTCCACCCCACCTGGGCTCCCAGAGTTTACTAGGCTGGATCTGGTAACCCTATGAATGCATTCATAATCATGAACCAATTGTGCATTTTTCCTGCCAAATTTATATATTTTGGACACTCATTGGCTTTGATTAAGATCATGCTTAATAGTGCAGATCTAAGCAGATGCACCTTGTAAGATGAACTTAAAAGGTTGTAACTCTGCTTAGGATTGTACTGCAAAAATATCTAAGTTTGTCTGATTGTTGCCCATTTTCAGTATGAATCTTCTGAAAGATAGCAACAGCACTTGTAGGATTGTCAGGTCCACCCCTCTACTGCTGCCCAGGGCAAACTGGGGAGTGTTGGGGGTCAAGCAGCAACAGGCACTGATCTGTGCATACATGTGCCCATGGTGCTGGCAAATTATGTCATTTCTGGTTCAAAGTAGAAGTGACAGGTCATACTGGGGCTGATTCTCTAAAAGTTGGCCAAAACAGTGTTTGGTGCAGGGGTTTAGAGTTTTGGTCCCCAGTATGACTCATCTCTTCCAAATCATGCCGAAAATGATGTCATTTGCAGGCACGGAAGGTGTGCATATGAGTGCTTCATTCACGTGCCCATGGGACTGCCTCTCCCATTTCCCAGTGCCTTTTAATACTGTTTGTCAGGTAAACTGCAGCAGGGGATGGTATCTAGTGGGGCTGAGGGCAGGGGATCCCCCATCATAGTGGGGTGCCTGGCAGCTTTGAGCACAAGGAAGGCCATTAGGTACCTGAGCCTAGAAAGGTACCATAATTGCCTCAGGGTATGCATGCTTGTGTGCATTCATTCCATCAAGTTGTAATCAACTTATGGTGACCCCCAACAAGCAACTTTCAAGGCAAGTAAGAGGCAGAGAGGGTTTGCCATTTCCTTCCTCTGCAGTCTTTCTTGGTGGTCACCCATTCAAGTACCAAGCTTCAAAGTATGAAGGCACATGAATTAAGAGAATACCTTAGAGTCCCCCTTAGCCAGAACACATAAGAACAGATAGGGTTTGTCAAGGTCAGAAACAACAGTCTAACCATCTCTGACTTATTCAGGTCTCATGCTGAGTGAGAATCAACACAGCTGCATTGGCTCAGCGAATGATCCCTTTAATGTGCCCAAGTCCCAGAAACTGCCTAACACTGATAACCTCTTACACATCTGTATGTTCTCTGATATGTAACTATAGACTGATGAAGTTAGAAGTTTCCCCAAAAAATCATTCAACCTCAGGAAAGATTTTATATTACTTATACTCATGCCTAGGGTTGCCAACTCTGGGTTGGGAAATTTCAGGAGTTTTGGGGATGGAGCCTGGGAGGGCAGGGTTTGGGAGAGGAGGGACCTTGGTAGGTATAATGCCATAGATTCCATCCTCCAAAACAGCCATTTTTTCCAGGGGAACAGATCTCTGTAGTCTGGAGATGAGTTGTAATTCTGGGAGATCTCCAGGCTCCACCTAGAGGTTGGCAACCCTATGCCTCAGATTAATTCTCCTGAAAAGGTTTACCAAAAACAGAGGAAAGTAAAAGAAATGTATCTCACAAAAGAGTTGCCTGTATGGATATAGCCTTATTTCACAGGAAAAAATTGCAGATTTGTAAATCTGCAGATCCAGTACAACATTGTATTCCCACCTCTATACAAAAGTTACTTTTAAAAAAGATCATCCTTTAAAAATTCTTTCATTGCCCTGAGCACAAATCAATAAGCAGAGCTGAAAAAAATCCCAGATGCCTGGTTTCCCAAGTTCTTAAAAACTGGTGTTGACATAAGTGCATTTTCAGTTCCTTGACAGACTGGTGCCTAAGCATTTGAAATAGTTTTCCAAGCATTATTTTTTTAAAAAACAAAACAGTTGAGTATACCTTTATCTTTGTGAGAAACTGAATGGTTTCTTTTTCCAGGAGTGGGATAAAGAATGCATTTTGATTCGAAAAGTCACACTAAAGTCATCTCTGTTGTCTAACAGATGTGTCCTTCTTCTTTCACTTAAACTCAAATAAATCACAGGTCTGCTTTGGCCAAGAGAAACAGGCAGCCCATTAAAAATTTCAAGTTGTGGACAGATGCCTCCATTCAGACGGTTCCCTACACACTTGCAGGTGCTGAACGGCATATCTTGTATTTCTGAGGGGGGGAGCCATCACAGAGAGGATATTGTTCTCTAAGTGCTTTCCTGGTTTCATATTTTTTCTGAAGTACAGTGTTAAGTTGCTGAAAACCTGCTTCATTCACATAATTGGGAACCTGTTCAACTTTAAAGTGAAGGGTGAGTGAAGCAATAATTATTGTCTGAAAATTATGAGCAGTTTAGATTGTATCTCAAAGACGTTTGCCTACATTTTTTCTGTTACATTGAGGCCAAATTCTGGGGCTTTTACAATAAGCTTTACTCTCATTCTTGAAGAGTTACACCACTGATTTGTCCCAGATGCTCCTATAAAGAGCACCAGTATAAGATCCTGAATGAGGCAGAACTGCAGCAAATGGAACATTACAATTAAGTTTTCATCATTGCTAATAAGAGCTACTCTGATTAGCCTTTCACCTGTTAAATAACCATTGATTCAAGCAGATCCAAATTGAGAGTAATGCTGAATAAACATAGAAGAACTAAGCTTGAATGACTTTAAAATTGGAGAATTGTTTTGAGTGACAAAAATAATGCTTTTTAATCCAACTGCAACTTCCTATTCAATACACTTCTGATGGTATAGTCCAGCCTTGCTGCTACATATAACATGTTTACCAGCCTGCATATACAGGCATCATAGGGTGGTTTAAGCAGTGCTTTTTCCATAGGTTGATAAGATGCATGAGGCCAGACTTTCCAAAAGAGGGTCAGATAAAATATGCTTTTTATGTGTGGACTGAAAGAAAGATTTCTTCCAAATCATGATAAATTGCAGTCTCAACATTTATTTAGTCTACTTGGTGGTTGGGAGGTTGTCCTCGTAGTTTGCATAACTATATAATTTGTTTTAGAATGCTGCTGTGATGGACTGCATGTTTTTTTAAAAGCCTGGAAGTGCTGTACAAACAGCTGCAGTACTATTAAGGGTTAATCTCTCACAGACACAGAGAGCTTTGAATGACAGACTACTCCAAGGGATCTGATTGGGTAGCATGAGCTAGAAAGAGAAGGGTCTGTTTTCAGTACTAGCAGAGAGTAGAATCTAGTGTGAAGAGTTGGGAAAGGGAGGCCTAATGGAGAGTAGTTTTAACACCAGCAGGAGAACTGGGGAAAGTTGGCAAGGAGGTTTGGGAAGTAGATGCAGATTCCCAAATAGGCCAAAGAAAGGGGATAGAACTTCTAAGGAGAGGAGATTTTCCCTACCCAGTCAAATAGTGAGGTAGCTCTGGAGAGTGAAGGTCGAGTGTGGTTGGGAAGTGTCTGTGGAGACCTTCAGATTCAGTTAACAACCGGAGAAACTGAAAGTGTATGCAAGAAGGGGGATTGGTGTACTAGAAAGTGGGTACCAGCATTCTTAACTCCAGAAGAGAACGAGAATATTAAAAGAAAGTATAGTAGAGTGCTTCAAGGGAACCAAAGCCTCAAAACAGAAGCCTTTAAGTATCTGTGAAGAGCATAAGAAGTAAAATCTGTACTTGTTCTAATTTTACCTCAGATATTAACCTGACCTTTCTCCTCTAAAGTGAACAGTTAATTTTGGAATTAAAAAAAAAAAAACCTTCTCTGGTGCCATTTTCGGTTGTTTAAGGATGAGAAAACATTATAGCTGCTCTTTTACCCAGACAATGATGCTGGCACTGCCCTAAAGAGAGGTGCAGAGATGACTAAGCAGTATGTTGGACATGGGAGGATGAAATAAAAACAAAAATGAAGAATCTTATCAGGTGGAGAGCTATGATTGCAAGCTGCTTGCCCAAAAGTAATTAATTAATTGCCATGTTGAGGTGCGTAAACAGTTTCTGTATATCAGGTCTGCATAACTGCTCACTCATTTTATTCCATTTTATTAAATTTATTATTTATTTACTATTTTAATAAATAAACAGAAGCTGTGGGGAATGGCTGTTAAAAAATAAAGGAGACCCCGCCCCAGGCCACAAAACACCACAGAATGCTACTGAGGAGAAAGGAGTGAGCCCTCCTGCCTTTCCCCAAGCCATTTCCCATGTCAAAATAACACAAGGGGAGGGTATTTTCCAGTTTTTACTATTGCATGTGCACAGAATACTGCATGTGGATCAGAAAAAAAAAAGAGACAACCCATCCACCCCTCTTCGATATTTTGGAAAATGGCTTAGAGCAGGAGGGAGCAGCTCTTCCTCTCCCCCCTCCCCTCCCATGGTGCCATTATGAGGCTGTTTGGACTCTCCTTTGCTTTTTAACAACCATTTCCCACAGTTGCTGAATGACTGCAGGAACCCAAGCTGGAGCTGGGGAACCCAGAAATGACTCTTTAAAACCCTGCACATCTAGAGAGACCCTCAGACATAGCCTGGCAATTAGAGTTTGATCTTGTTGCACTTTTCCTACACTTTTCAAAGGCAGACCTACATATAATGTATTACAGTAATTTAATTGGGATGTCTCTAAGGCATGAATTTCTGTGGTTCCTGTTGGAAATACGTCTTGTGTACAGAGAAAGCAGAAAACATAGAATACCTGCAAGATGTCTGACAGATCCCACTGACAGAGTGGGATCCTTCTTTCTTCCTCTCTTCTGTCCTTCCTGCACGTCTCCAGATTGGTATTCTTAGGGTACTTCCTGCTTCCTGTCTCTTCCCAAAAGTCCCTCCTCCCATTTTACTGAAGTAGTTAGTATCTATTCTTTTTTTCTCCTTTCTGTCAAAGTTGTAGTTCCTGAATAAACTCTCTTCATTCACTCCTTAATCAGACTCAAGATCATTCCTAAGATATACCAGAGCCTACAGTTCCATCATTATTTTTAGGACAAGTCACAGCTGATAAACCAGCCTAAATTAGTTAAATGCACTCCTGGCCACAGCCAGTGCCTGAATATAGAGATGAAGTGCAGGTTCGAAAAGCATCCCAAAGCTAGAAGCTTGAAACTTAAAAGAGAGTACAACGCCATGTAACATGGGCTTTTACTTGTCTTCAAATAAGAACTATTCTCAGTAAACAGTAATTCCTTCTTGCCTAGATTTGTTCATCTTCATCCAGTCATCAGTGACTCACAGTACCAGAAAGTTCAGAACTTTCACTGCCCCATTCAGAATTGATGAAAAGGAAAGTTAGAGTTGAGTGTCATGAAGCTACTGCTAACTTAGCACACCAATGTCCACATAATTTGCCTCATGCAGATCACAGCTTGTTAACAGTACTCTCCTTTAGAATGTTATACTTTGCCACCACAAATTCTCTTGCTGTCTCATCATTGCCCACAATTGTGGAATGAGCTCTTTCTTGGAGGTCCCTAGTATGTCATCATTGGCTGTTGTGGGTTTTCCGGGCTGTATTGCCATGGTCTTGGCAATGTAGTTCCTGACGTTTCGCCAGCAGCTGTGGCTGGCATCTTCAGAAGTGTAGCACCAAAAGACAGAGATCTCTCAGTGTCACTGTGACACTGAGAGATCTCTGTCTTTTGGTGCTACACCTCTGAAGATGCCAGCCACAGCTGCTGGCGAAACGTCAGGAACTACAATGCCAAGACCACGGCAATACAGCCCGGAAAACCCACAACAGCCATCGTTCTCCGGCCGTGAAAGCCTTCGACAATACATATGTCATCATTGTTGGCTGGAAAGGCTGCAAAGGCCTTTTTTATTTCAAAGGGTGTTTCTATGATATTTATGTGAGATTTTTCTATATCAGCTGTTGTTTTATATACTGTTATCTGATGTTTTAGAAAAGCAGTTTTTCAGCTGATTTGTTGTAAATTTCTTTAGATTCCAAGGAAGAAAGGAGGGTGTTACATGTTTTAAAATTAAATAAATACATCGGTAGTACCAGCACAACATTAGAGAGAGAATGGAATCCCACCTTATCCCACAAGCCAAGCACCATGGAGCAGAACAGTTCCAGTTTCTGGAATTTACCTTCATGCTTCACTCCATCCCATGCCATATCCCACCAAGAGAATCCAGGAGGATACTATTGCCAGTGTTCAGTCAGTATCACATAGAAAAAGAGCCAACAAGAATACACAGCCTCTGCTCATTACTCAATGAAAGTCAACCAGTACAGCAGGTCAAAGGCAATCCAAAAATTGGGTTGAAAACCAGGTTCAAAGGGATCTAAATTAGAGCTGAGGATGAACTGGGAAAATTCCAAAACATGCAGTTCATGGTTCGTTGTGTTTCACGAACCATGAACTTTCACAAACTTGCCCTGGTTCATGAACCAGTTCATTCAGTTCGTGAAAACATCACTTCTGGTCAGCAGAAGGTCTGCAGAGAGCCCATACACACACCCCTTGCCTAGAAAACTGATCGATTGGTACCAGGCTGTCTGCAGTGATGAACCAGAATACATACCATATGAACCGGGCTAAAATTTGTCACGGTTCATGAGAAATTAGCTCCCACTAACCGCTGGTTCATGAACCGCAAGCCAGCATGGTTCATGATGAACTTCAGTTCATATTTTGGTTCGTGCCTGCCTCTAATCTAAATATTAAGATAAACATCAGGACTGTAAGGTACTTGACTACTTCCCTAGGATAGCAGAAAAATCAGATGTATTAAACTCTTAGTAAGCCCATACATAGTATTGCAGTGTGTTTAGCTTAGTGGACCATAACTTGTACCAGCAAAGGGTAATCAGGTGAAAAGATAATTTCCCCATCTTGTTATCTTCTTGCAAGATGTTTCTGAGCATCAAAAAGGAAAGTTGGGAGAAGGAACAGCTTTAAGAAATGTTCTATTTATGCAGTTTACTTTCTTCTGTGAACCATGTTTTTGACATCAACACATTATTTTGCAAGAAGGCATAAGGAATAGGATCAATAAGCCATCACAATAAAGAATAATATAAATTGTCCTGAGACATAGACAATTCTTTTCCATCAGACTGAAAAATTGAAAAAAGGGTTTTAATTTGTCTTCTGCTTATATTATCATAAGTTTAATTAGTAGGCTACAAAATGAGTTCTACAGAAAGATAATGAGTTCGCAAATCATGATTTTCCAAAAGTGAATCAATTCTTTGGAACATCCACAACATGACAAGTGATGTGACTCGGTCATCTCTTTGAATAGAGAGCATCTCAAATCCTAATATGCTAACTGCACATTCTTGCCTTGTGTCTGTATTAACAATTGAGGGTGGGGCTAGAGCTTCAACTATGTCTTTGTATAACCCTGCCATTATGGAATATGCAGCAATTTCTTCATGTAATAAGGGTGGGACTTTTTCTAGAGACCAGTCTGGGCTGCTTTATATAGGATGGCCAGCTCCAGAATGAAAAATTCCTGGAGATTTAGGGATAGTGCCTGAGGAGAATGGGTTTATGGAGAGGAGGGACCTCAGTGAGGTATAATGCTATAGAGTCTCATAGATAGGGTTTTTAGGGTTTCTCCTTGACTTCATATGCAACATGTTGCCTAAAGAACACTTGTAAAGAAATGGTTGTGATTTTTTAATGGGCTCAGAGTTCAGTAATCTGTATGCTGCCAGATATCCTTGCAATGATATAAAAAAGGAGCAATATGATTCAGCTTATGGAGGAAATACAGTTTGGACCAATTCACATGGCCCCCTGCAAAGAAGTAACCATTGCATGTACTGATTCTAGTTGCCAGTGCTAGAGTTACCAATAGAGATGGGCACGAACAGCAATATGAACTAAAAAAAGCCACGAACAGCCCAATCAGCTATTCGTGAACAAGCTGTTCACGAGGCCCCATTCTAAACCAACAGGTGGTTGTTGCAAGCCTCATTTATTTTTGTTTGTCAAGCCAGACAGTCTGGCACCTGCAATCAATTCCCTTGGCAACTTAGGCAGGGATTGTCTGAACTCTGAACTCCTGCTGTTGCCCTAGAAACCCCAATTTAAGCCCAATTTAGCTTGATAGGTCTTCCTTTCAAGTGTGGAGCTCCAAATTTGTTACAAGGGAGCAAAGACCAGGGGGGAGAGGGGTTCCCAGCTCTGGCTTTGCAGACAGTGGAGAGGGAGAGACAGCTGCTGCTGGCATTTTGATAGAGAGAGTGCATTGGAGCTTGAATTTTCTTTGTGTGTGGTGGGATAGGGATCTACCCCTTCAGGTTCCAGGGCTGCTGCCAGGCTCTGGGGCCGAGCTATTATTTATTATTGGTACTTTTCCTGGTGCCTGCTCAGGTCAGGTTTCTGGGAGTGGTGCAGTAGGGATCTTGACTTGGATGATGGCTGGAGGAGAGCCTGCTGGCCCCCATGAACATCCAACCATGAACATGTTTGTGAACAGGTCATGTTTGTAAGTGTTCATGAGTCCCTGTTCATGGATGGCAAGGAACATCATGTTTGGGTTTTTTTTCTGTTCATGCCAATCTCTACTCATAGACTCCAGCCTCTGAAGCAGCCATTTTTTCTAGGGGAACTGATCTCTGTCATCTGGAGATCCATTGTAATTCTGGGAGACTTCCAAACCCCATCAAAGGTTGGCAACCCTAACTTCAAAGTATACAATGTTGGAATACCAATAGCAGTCACATTACAAAAAGAGGAGAGTTATTTAGAGGTTTGATTTATACTATGTCTTTTACACAGCAACTTAGTTGCCTAGAAGTTTCTCTTCTAGTTTCTGATTTGCTTACTCATCTTACTGTATCTGCTGTAGACCAAGAGAGAGCTTTGCATTGTTCCTTCTCCAAATGTGGATCTATGCAGTTATCTGTTCTTTGTGTTTAAAAGCTAAGTAAAGGTTTTTACTTCTTGAGAAAAGCTGTCAGCGTGGATTCAGTCATTTGTTAATGGCCACAGCCATAATATATTGTAATCATGCTCTCAATTGACAGGCCGTTCTTCAGCAGAAGAAAGACTCTGCCCAGGTGATTCATTTCTTTGGGTATCTTAGTTCTTGAGGTCATTTAAAACATAAGAGTGAAACATGACACCTTAACAATTCATCCAGTCCAGCATCCCATTGAGATTTATTTGCTCAACAAAATCAGGAACTTCTCAGAGAACTAACAGTGTGTCCCAACACTAATAGTATTTAATGTTAAATGTTACATTATATTAGGAATCAAGTTCTAGTGAAATTAATCAAAGCCACAGAACCATTCAATTCCTTTTAAAAATCTCATGCTCCTGCTATTGCTTCTCTTCTGAAAATGGGGGTATTGTTTGTTTTCTCAAAAGAAAATGTTGGTTTTCCTCTTCTCTACTACCAGGATGAACTCAAAGACTAATGTCAAATAATTCTTAGGAAGTAAATATGCCTCTCCAACAAGGTTGCCAAAGGTCAGGTGGAGCTGGGAGATCTCTGAATTTCCACTGATCTCCAAACCATAGAGATCAGTTCACCTGGAGAAAATGGCTGCCTTGGAGGGTGGAATCTATGGCATTATAACCTGGTGAGGTTCCTGCCCTACTCAAACCTCACCTTCCCTAGGTGCCACCCCCTAAATCTTTCAATCCAGAGATTGTGGCCCTTCTTTTCAATACAAGTTCTCCAATATCAGCAAAAATTGCAATCCAAAATTTCTTCATTTATTTGAACTTTTCCTTTGCTTTGTTTACCAACTTGTGCCAAGCTGTTCAAGACCCATTCATTTTCAAGGGGTTATTTGTTTTGACTTTCAGAAGCACTTGCCTCAGAAATGAAAGGATGCTTCTCTTCAATTTTGTTCCCTATTGAGTAAAATTTAAGCAGAATTTCACTGAGCATGTGTACGTACTGCATGCTCTATCTGACGCCCTACTTTGAACCTAAAATGGCCCTGTAAAATTTTCTAATATGTCTGATGATGTCCATTGTTGAAATCAAGTCTACGTGTTTTCTAGTCTTTCCTCCCCATCACCATGATATCAACTCACCAGTCTCTGCCAGTCACATGAGATCTCAAAAGTATCCCAACAGATTTGCTTGCTTACAGTAGAGCATGCTCAATAGCAGTAACTGAAGCTTTCTTCATATTAGCTGTGCATGCATGGAAAATCTACATATTGCCCTATTCCCACCAAGTAGAAGCTACAGGTATTGGAAACATCATGGGTAGTACACAATCCCATTAGTATGCACCCAATATATACATGGTTAAATCTGAAAATGACTAAAGTTGCAGAGATATGCAATTCATAACTAATGTTTCCATATAAAGGAAGCACTCATGATTGTTTCTGCAAGTCTCCCCAAGGAGTTCAGAGCCCTGTATCTACTGGAACCCAAAGAATTGACTTTTTCTGGATTGCATGATCAGATTAACAGGTAGAAAACTAAACAAGTTGGTTACTATTGGTGATCTTCTAATATCCTCTTAAAACCTGTGCATCAATAAAAATCCTAAATAGCTATAGATTTTTTTGAAATGATTTAATTATTATTTTGTGCAAGGACTCTTAAATCTGACAAGTATTCTGCATTATTTAAGTCTTGGCTATGACTTTTTCAGTACAATGATTGCTGCCTGAAATGAAAAGATTAAAACATTGGCCGTTTTCTCGTCTTACCTGCCGCCGGAACATCGTGCAAAACACCCAGAAGACAGCGTCTTCTTGCACAAAATCGTGCCAGAAAGACGTGATTTCACACAAAACTCCCAGATGACAGTGTCTTCCTGGCGCGATTTTGCACAAGAAGACACTGTCTTCTGGGTGTTTTGCATGATGTTCCAGTGGCAGGTAAGACATGTGAAAATGGCCCTTGGCACAAGCCACCATTTGGAACTCTGAATCACAATTGATCAGAGGAAACCAACAGTGTGATTAATCCTTGGATTAATCCTAATATTATGAATTAGGAGCATGAAATCAGGAGAGAAATCAGTGCGTTATACAACAAGGATTAGGGAAAGATGGCACAAGACCAATATAATAGTTGCTTGCTAAGTGTAATGATAAAAGCAAAATGCTATTATGCAAAATGAGAGCAGTATATACTAGTGTGATTAGAGTATCATTGGGACATCCATATAATCAAATGATAAAAAATATATACATCAAGAATTATAGCTCCATTTGCACTTGGAATTTCCATCCTCTTAGCTCTTAAAGATTACTATTGCCCCCCTCCCCCCAGTCAAAATAAAAGGCAGAGACCAGGCTTTGGGTATAAATTAGGGCCACTTTATTAAATAATGTATAACACAACCTGTCATTGTGGCAAGGGATCTAACTGCGGTACAGGTCAAGCCCTGGTGTCCCCTTGGACCTCCGCCTTGACATGTCTGGGCGAGCCCTCACTGCCCTGGGGGTGTTCCATCCAATGTATGGCTGGGACCCGGCAGCCAGGCAAGTGGTCCCCCTTTAAAGCTCCATCCCCCACAGCCGTGGAGCCTGGGGGTGGCCTTATCCAGGGTCACCACCAGGCAGTCTGCCCTCGCAGCTGGCAGTCATACAGCCTCACCAGCTGCTCCTGACAGACCCCAATTCCCCTAAAGGGAATGCGCCAAGGGGGTCACCGGCCTGCACATTCTGATCCTATCCTACCAACATTGGGGCCAAGCCTCTGCTTAGTCCGTAACACCCCACAGGTGGCTTATGGCCAACCTGAGCCCTTGCCGTAAATCGCTCAGGAATATGCTATTGCCCGCAACCGACAAATGAACCCCATCACTACAATGCAGTTCCAGCGCCTCCGCCCTTATATTTGGATGTGGCAAATAAATCCCCAAGCCCTTGCTCAAGGCTATCTCAAGGGCTCTGTTGGCCCAATGCCTCGCTCTCTCAATCCCTGCAGGGTCCAAGGCTTCCTACCACACTCAGCGTGGAAGGATTGCAGACCACATAATCAGGGTACCGGGCCATTGCTCAGCAATGAAACGCAGGTCCACCTCAGCCTGTAAAGAGAGGGCCTTACCTATACCAGACCAAGATCATTACCACCAAGGCGGATCATCAAAATATCCGGCTGTAGACCACTCCTCCCTTCGAAGAGCAATGGGAGCAGACCCGGCCACCACAGGCCCCTCCGGCTCTGCCATTCAACAGTGGCCCACTGGCCAAGGCCGAGCTGGGACCTGATCGCAGTCTTCTTCACCTAGTGCACCGCCCAAAAGATGATACTGTGGCAGCAGTTGAGGACACTCATCCTCATCATCCCCGATGAGCCACAGCCCCTGCAAAGAGATGCTTTGCAGGGGCTCCGATTGGCATTGTATAAATTGTATTTAAGTTCTCTGCCTGTCAATAGGGGCATTTTTTGGATTTATATATATGACTGAATGGGTGCATTTACAATTGAGATAACATTGACCAATATAATACAAGTGTAGTGTCATTATGGGGTTTGTTTATTTTTTGATGGCAAGCCACTTGGCTGCAGCCCGCGGCTGCAAAAAGCAACATGTCGCTGCCGAAGCAGTGACTCCCTGCTCGGCTGGCCCAATGCTCCTGAATACCATCATCCACTCAGCGCTGCCACTTGCCACCACTCCATCAGCCTTCAGGTCTGTGCTTGCTGCCTCGCCGCCCCGACACTGCTCCAAGGCTCTGAAAAGGCACCAAGCACCGCTGCTGCCACTCGCTGCTCTCCCGGAAGGAGTGAAAAAACACTCCTCTTGGCCCGAGCTTGAGGTGGCAACTGAATGGCTGGGAGAGTGGAGCCAGCAAACGCTCTAAGGCTCCGCCCCCCCAGGCAAATCCCCAGATGCCCGGGAAGAGGCAGGCTGCCTTTTCCCCATCCACGGCGGCAAATGTGGCCCCCAGCCTGGGCTATCTTTGGCTCCACTGGGCTATCTTTACACTACTCAGTACAAAGTAAGCATGGCTCCACCGCAGACCAAGTTATGGGAGAAAAATATACCCACCTGTCTTTCTGTGGGGTGGGTTATCCTCCTAATATCATGCAGTCCTACATCTACTTTGTAAACTTCGAGTAATATTGTTACTTTCAAGTTTTGATTTTGGAGAGGGGTGTTTCTGCTCTATAAAGGGTAAAAAATGTCATTGAAAACTTACCGTAGGTAATACTGGTTATATTAGATCCCAAAATACTGATACAAAGGACACAAAATGGGTCATCCTTATTTAAAGTGTATGAGTATATCAAGAGATAATTTTCAGATTCATTTTGGGTTTCCAAAATGATAAATCTACCTGAGAATGCTTCCTATACAAGAGTATTGCTGCCTATGGTGGCTGTGCTGTCACCAGTTTTATATTGTGCCACAGCAGATATGGGATGTGGGAGGAGAAGAGAGTCATGAGGGAGAGTTCTGCAGTAACTGCCATCTGAACTTATGGCTGTCCAAATCTTGCTTCTCCTTTTATTTTTTTAAAGACCCCTCATCTGCCCACAAGCAATAAAAAGGGGAGAGACGAACTTTATTTAACTGGTTGGCAGTGTATAAGCTTTGTGTTTCCTAAAGGGTTCTTCAATTTGTTACGCTAAAAGAATAATATTCTACTTATAACAACAACAACATTCCATTTATATAACGTCCTTCAGGACAACTTAATGCCCATTCAGATCAGTTTACAAAGTATGTCATTATTATCCCCACAAACAGACACCCTGTGATGTGTGTGGGGCTGAGAGAGCTCTGGAGAGCTGTGACTGACTAAAGGTCACCCAGCTGGCTTCAAGTGGAGGAGTGGGGAATCAAACCCAGTTCTCCAGATTAGAGTACCACTGCTCTTAACCACTACACCAATCTGAAGCAACCCATCAAATCGTGAGGTAAGTACAAATCCCCTTATCACAGCTGTTTTGAATTGACAGACCAGATATAGATGGAACTGAACAACAAACATTTATTTACAGAATGATGTATTGAAGCATGCCTTCGAAGCTGTGACTGTGTGGTTGAAGCAGAGTTGGTTGAAACTAAATCCCACAAAGACAGAGGTCCTGCATGTGGGTCGGGGGTCCATGGGCACGGGACTCCAGCTCCCCGCTCTTGATGGAGCACCACTTGCACCAGTTTTGAGAGTTAGGAGACTGAGGGTGATCACAGTTTGCAGAGGTTACCAGTGTCAGGTTCTGCCATGGGTGCCGCTGTGCCAGTCACCGGTGCACCTGCCCTTGATCTTGGGAAGCTGTCAAGGACCATGCAGGTTCTCGCTCTGTGGAAGGAGGGGGGTATACCTCACCCTCGCACCGTCTCAATCCACTCGCAGGCCTGCTCAACATGACAGAGCCCCGGCTGCCTCCCCTTTCTTCTTGCCTTTCAAAGCCTCCAGGCTCGCTCTTCCTCCTTTCCTTCATCTTCCTTACTCCTCTTCCTTCCAGCTCCTCTCTCACGCTCTTAAACTCCATCACACTCCTACACAACAATCCACCCAGCCCTGTGGGTGGAATTCCTTTATATCCCTTCACGCATTCCTGGCTCCACCTGCCAGCCACACTGCCAGCTCTCTAGCCATGGACCTGGCTGTCTTAGGCAGCCACACCTGTGGATGCTTTGCTGGCTGCTTTGGGCAGCCACACCTGTGTCTCCTCTGCTGGCTGCCGGGCTTTCCCTACTAATTGCCTCAGGCAACCCTTACCTGTGGCTCCTTTGCTCTTAGACCCACCTGGTTCTGGCTGATCCCTTCTAGCCTGCCTGCAGGTTGGGGTGTGGCCCTGTGCTGCCTTTCTTTTACTGCAGTTAAGATTGCTAGCTGTCTTGCTACTGACTGGCTGGCTGTCCCTGCATCCTGTGCCTTCTCCCTCTTCTCTGATCTCCTCAGGGTTGTTCTTACTCTCCCTACCTGGGCTCCTAGCCTCCCAGCAGAGGGTGGGGCTAGCTGGCTTCCACCTGCCCCATCTAACCCTCTGAGGCTTGGGTGCTTCTTTCCCTTCCTCTGGTGCTGGTGGGTTCTGGCCCTGGGTGTCCATTGGGGTGGCTGGGTAGCTGTCTTCCAGCTGCCTCCTGTCCCCTCCTCCTGGTAAGTCCAGGGGCTCAGCCTCAGACCCTGGACAGCTAGGTCTTCATTTTTCTATCTACGACAAGCCCAGCAGCTTGTCGACCCACAACCTAACGACAGTGACCCAAGCAATGGTCACCTATAGATTAGACTACTGCAACTCGCTCTATGTAGGGCTTCCCCTGGGCCTGATCCAGAGGCTACAGCTGGTTCAAAATGCAGCTATGTGAGTGATTGCAAGAGTCCCGATTGGTGAACATATAACACCTGTATTACACCAGCTGCATTGGTTACCAGTTGAGTACTGGGTCCAGTTCAAGGTTTTGGTGTTGACCTATAAAGCTCTATGTGGACTGGGCCCAGCATATCTGTGGGACCACCTCTCCCTATATGTACCCCATAGGACACTTCATTCTACAAATAAACAACTTTTGGTGGTCCCTGGCCCAAGGGAGGCTTGCCTGGCCTCAATCAGAGCCAGGGCTTTTTGGTCCTGGCACCGGCCTGGTGGAACTCTCTGTCTGATGAAATCAGGGCCTGGCAGGATTTATTATCTTTCCACTGGGCCTGTAAGACAGAGATGTTCTGCCAGGCATATGGCAGAGGCTACATTGGGCCCCTGCCAGCCATACTGGAAATATCTGTCCACCAACCTATATATATATGGGCCATTCCTGAAATGCAGTATTTTACCACCACCATTTTGAGGAGAAGTTTTATTGTATATAGTTGTTTTAATTTTGCTGTAATGTTTTATCTGTTTTAAAGTGTATTTATGTAAACTGGAACGTTGTACTCTGCCCTGAGCCCACCTGCAGGGAAGGCGGACTAAAAATCTAATAAATAAATTGATTGATTGATTGATTGATTGATTGATTGATTGATTGATTGATTGATTGATTGATTGATTGATTGATTGATTGATTGATTGATTGATTGAGAAGAAAATAAAATATATCACATGTTAAAGGTTTTATGTGGAATAATCAGTATGGAATACTCTACTGTTGTCAACATTCCTCCTCAGAGATTATAAGCTTTTCCCCCTGGGATTTAACAAATTAGATCTGTGCCTTAATCACCAAACACAAACACTGAGGGGAAATTTGATTCCTTTTTCTTCAGACAATGTTCCTCAGCACTCATGGTTCAACTCTACACCTTTCACTAGGGTAGATTACTATTTCAATTTCCTGGCCACTCCTTAAACTCACAGAGATCCTGGGCATAGAACCTGTAAGCAAAAGTTAGATTTGATGGGCCCTTAACAGGGAGTTTGTTTGTTTCACTAAAACAAGTTTTCCTTCCTAACCTGACCTCAAATCCTAACTAAAAGCCAAATAAAAATCCTGTCTAAGCTGCTACTCTTATCTAGAGCTGCAATTCCCTATATGAGGGGGTAGGAGTATCTCTTTTCCCTTCTTGAGTCTGCTTCACCCCTTCCCAACCAGTGGAGTTCCAGGGACTTTGATTATTTGGCAATCACTTGGATTTATATAAGGCTTAAACCACAAGGACTGGTTCAGAGCCCTGGAGGATAGGCAGGACTTTGGGGATGGTTGGCAAGCCTTTAGCTTTGCTTGTATTCTGCGTATAGACACTCAGTGTTTTTATAATCTATGGGCATGTGCTGCAAACTTGCTATTGCATTTCTTGAAGGAATACCATATCATGTTTCAAGATCTCAATGTGCTAAAGCACCTGAGTTAGGGATGCTAGGTCACTTGATATGCCAGGTTATAAAATTTAATTGATTGATAATGTAGGGAGATTGAGCATCTTCATTTATTTTATGGGTTCAATGGAGAACAGGGCAGCAGGAGAGAATTGCAGATATGAACGGGTACTCAATCCTTTCCCTGCAGCCCATTTTCCACTACAAATTGCCACACACACACCCAAATCACTGTTCACCCCGTAAGAGCAAATATATCCATGGAAAAAGGAAGCCTGGATAGTTTATTCAAACTGTAATGGGCTCAACACTCAGACTATTCCCCCACTACCAATCACCTCTTCTTGAATTCACTAGACTCTATTTAAAATATTGGAATAATGTTATATGTTGTTTCTAAGTCCACTGAAGCCTATAGGGCCACTGGAGTATAATCTAAAATTACTATTGTACTGTATTTCAAATGTCTAAGAGAGGTGATCTAAATGAAAAGTTATGATGTGCTTGTGACAGGAAAATCGGCCTCCTGTAACTTTCCAAAAATAGAGTATATCTTGGACTGGGTTGGAATGGCCATGTAAATTATAAGCAAAGTAGTGCTACAATAAATCATAAAACATCACCTTGAATGCCCAGATGCCTCAGTGCATGGCAATTTACAAGAGACCCCTCATCCACAGAAGGGTTCCATGATCCAGATTTTCATTGATTTCTTCCAGTGGTATCACTCAACCTGTCCCTGTGGTTATCCTAAATTTTTTCCATCTTGTTATCTAGACTATTGAGAGAGACAAAAGCAATCAGTTTTCTACAGAATTAAACCTTTTGAAACTCATCTGCATCTGCATACCAACAGTCAGCTACACTACTATATAAAACTAATAGTCCATATACAAGACAATCAGAACGTCTCTTAACTTGTTTGAAAAAGCAGGCAAACTATTCAGTTGTTAACTAAAGTACATTAAAAATAAGAATACCATTTCAAGAATCATAAATACTGATAGTATTATTCACAGGAAAACACAGGATAAACAATTTGTTTTTCCAGAGGCATAAAGATAATTTTCATCTTCCAACATGTTCAGAAGAACTAAATGCAGGATCAATACTTGATACTGAAAAAGCCATTAAAAATATGAAGTTAGGAAAGGACCCTGACTTGGATGGATCTCCTGCAGAATGATATCAAGCTCTTAGTGATGAAATTGCCCGTCCTTATAAACTGGTTAATGACATTAGTACAGGATGTTTGATGCCAAAGACTATGTTCAAAGCCTTCATCAGTCTGATTCCTAAACCTGATAAGAATTCTGTCTTGTAGTATTACTGGCCAATTTAATTAACGTAGCTACTAAAACATTTCTCTCAATACTAATAAAATGTCTTAATGCATGTGCAGAATCCATTATCTGCATAACCCAAGAGCAATTTGTTCTGAGATAGAGAGCATATCTCATCTGTCTGTTAGCTGATACAGCACTGAGTCAGGCAGTTCTTTCTACTTATCTGCTATCACTAGATAAGGGGAAGGCCTTTAATAGATGGCCCTGAAATTACTTAAATCAAGTTCTGAATAGGCTGGGGCACAAGATCTAATGAATTGGCATCCTTTCTCATGGCAAAGGGTACTAGGCAAGGATGCCCCCTTGAACCAGTGGGCCTTGAACCAGTGACACATGCTATTCAATAATCACATATTACAAAAGTTAAAAGTCAAAAAATAAAACTGACACTTTACATCTATGACATTCTGTTTCTGGTCTCAACAAGAAAAATCAGCCCCTATAAGACAAACTGGAGTAAGGGAATGACAACCAGCCAGGCACCTACCAATCCAATAAATAAAGGATGGCCCTTTCAAAGGAATACAATTTTTAAAAATATCGAGGACTCCTAATCCCACAAAACATAAAATAAATGATCTTAAGAGGGCTGTGAAAGACCTAGATAAATTGAAATCATTGATATTAAGGCTATGGGACATAATTACTCATTTAAATTAATGCAGTTTCTGAAATCTTGTATGTTATCAGAGGCTTCCCATTCCAAATTTGGCAAAATAATTCCGTTATATCAATCCTATATTTTGCTGTTTTCTGTGGGGAACAAGGCACAAATCTCAACTTGTACTTTGGAAAGTACAGCATCTCCTACATAAGGGAGATTTTGATTTTACTAACTTCAAGATTTAGCACCTGGCCTTTCTGGTTTCATAGGCTAAAATGTGAGAAAAATGTATAAACAGAAGGTAAATGTCCTATATGGGTACAACTGACAATAAATAATTTAATCTTTTGCGTGTATGGGATGCATTAGGCTCAGAATATCTCTAGAATGAATGTCTATACTCGCTTTTAATAATTGCTACAAGAAGGACATGGTATGATCTCAGGTAATCCCTCCATTTTGATTCATACTTCTATGGAAAACTGATGGGGAAATCCCAACCCTCGATGAGGTGCCGCTCGCTCCCATTCCAACAGTCAGGAGTCTGGAGGGGATCCTGGATGCCACCCTATCAATGGAGGGCCAGATCACTGTGGTTGCCAGATCTGCTTTTTTCCATCTGTGATAGGTCAGGCAGTTTGTCTCTTAACTTTTGACCCATGACCTAACTACAGTGATCTAAGCAACAGTCACCTCCAGATTAGATTTCTGTAACTTGCTCTATGCAGAGCTTCCCTTGAGTCTGGTCCAGAAATTGCAGAGTCCTGAATGCTGATGCGCTGGCTCCCAGTGGAGTTCCAAATCAGGTTCAAGGTGTTGGTTTTAACCTATAAAGTCCTTAACACATTGGGATCAGCATATCTGTGGGACTGCCTCTCACCATATGTTCCCCAGAGGCTGTGACACTGACTCACGACACAGACAGTGTCTCTCAATCTCCAGGTTAGAGAAAAATGGAGGCTAACTCCTTGCAGAGCAGTTTTAAAAAGGCATAGATCCAAAGGAGTTAGCTGTGTCAATCTGTAGTAGCAAAATAGTAAAGAGTCCAATCTGACAAAGAGAGCTGTGGCTCTTGAAAGGTTATGCTACAATAAAGTTGGTTAAACTTAAAGGTGCTACTGGATTCTTTCCTATTTAAAAAGACACTCTCCTTTTTGAGAATCCCATTGGCCAGAGAAGGACAGCTCCTGCATAGATTGGCCACTTGCTCCCCCTCCCCTCCCCCTTCCCCCTCCCTTCTGCCTCTGCTTCACTCCCCCTCCTCCCCCTCTCATCTTGTTAAAAAAGGTAGGAAGCAGTGTTTCTTTGGGGTTTTTTAGCAAAGGAACAGCAAGGAACAGCCCAACCATGATTTCCGAAGTTTACCTAATTTTACCAAATAAATTTGGCATACTTAAATTCAGTGCTCCCTTTTAAATTCAGTAATACTAAATCAGGTTAGTCTTGCTGCATAATTTCTGGTTACAGGTAATTTTTAGCGTTATCAGGGTTATTATATTTATACATCATTATGGTATTACACAGTATAAGGTAAAATTGATCTGCTTTTCAACTTCCTATAAAAATAGGTCTATATTTGGACAGACATTGGCCCTTTTCACACTGCTTACCTGCTGCCGGAACGTCGCGAAATATCGCGCAAAAAACGTGGAAGATAGCGTCTTCTCACGAGAGTTTTGCGCAACATCACGCAAAACTCTCGCAAGAAGACGCTATCTTCCGTGGTTTTGGCGCGATATTTCGCAACGTTCCGGCTGCAGGTAAGCAGTGTGAAAAGGGCCTATGGCTCAATTCAAGGTACTGGTTATCACATACAAAGCCCTTCATGGTCTTGGCCCCCTGATATGTGCAGGAAGAAGGCTCTGTATTTAGCTGAGTGGAATATCAGGATACTGTTCTGGGACTGAATCTCATGGAAAGCACCATTATTTTCTTCCAGAGCATTGTCTGTGGTTTGCAAGCACCATAAATCAGGTTTTGGGGTGAGCGGGGATGCTAAAGAAATAAGTATGATGACCTATGGATTTCTAACATGCAGTACTTTCAGGAGCCTCAGAGCTTATTCTGATTTATGATAACAAGGCAGTTTTTACTTATATGACTGAATTTCTATGATTCTTTGGTATCTGGATGGTTTTCTGAGGACTTCATTACTGAGAAGCCATTTTGCAGCTTTCTGTTTATTGATCTCTTTTTCACACTGGGATGGAAAACCAAAAATTTGTAACTGTCATAAGGAAATTGCAGAGAGATAGCCACATTAGTTTGTAGCAAAATAAAAAAAAGTCCAGCAGCATCTTAAAGACTAACAACATTTATTTCAATATGAGCTTTTGAGAGAACTCATTTCTTCAGATACAAGGAGCCTGGAGAGGAGACAGCTGAGAGGTGATATGATAACCATCTTCGAGTACTTGAAGGGCTGTCATATAGAGGATGGTGAGGATTTGTTTTCCACTGCCCCAGAAGGTCAGACCAGAACCAGTGGCTTGAAATTAAATCAAAAGAGTTTTCTGCTAAACAACAGGAAGAACTTTCTGACAGAGCAATCCCTCAGTAGAACAGGCTTCCTCGGGAGGTGGTAGGCCTCTCCTTCTTTGGAGGTTTTTAAGCAGAGACAAGATGGCCATCTGACAGCAATGCTGATTCTGTGAACCTGGGCAGATCCTGAGGGGGAGGGTAGAATGGGTTACATCAGTGCTTAGTTCTCGTGGCCCTTCTTACATTCCCAGATTAGATGACCCTAAAGGTACCTTCCAACCCTGTGATTCCATGATTCTAAGGGCCAAGCTACACATGACAAATGACACTTGAACGGCAAGTGTATTTCTCCCTGTTCACTTGCCCTCCACTGAATCCACTTGCCATTCAAGTGTCATTCGTCACTTGTAGCTTGGCCCTCAGATGCACTGTGAGTGAAGGAAGATTATGCACTGTACTCTACTGTAAAGTAAAACCCATGTATCAGACCAAAGAAAAGCAGAATCTGCCAATTAAAAAATTCCTTCAGAAAAGATGCAGGATAGAAATTTGACCAATTATGTTCCATATTTTTACATATGTTATGAAATTATTCCCAGTATGACTTAGTAAAATGTCATCTTTGTTTCAATAATAATAACTGTGTTTATACACCATTCTTCTAGACAGATTAGATTAGACAGATTAGAAAATGGTGTAGGGGAGACAGAAGTCCCTCCTCCCCATGTCATGGTTCTGAACTGAATTAGGCCCCTGCAGTGCTTCTGAACTGAGTTCCTAGGGGGACTCACACCTGTTGTAAGGCTGCAAATCCTTGTGGTGATCACATGGAAGATGTAACATATAATTTGGACCTGAGGTGCTATTGGTAGTTAACGTAAACAAACAGGTTTGAGTACACATGATTATGTGGAATTGCCATATAGAGTCAAACCATTGATCTATCAATGTCAATACTGTCTGCTTTGACTGGCGGATGCTCTCCAGGGTCTTCTGTAAAGGCCTCTGATATCACCTACTAACTAATTGTTTGAAGTGGAAATGCTCGAAATTGAACCTGGGACCTTCTGCACACAAAACCAATGCTCTGCTACTGAGCCACAGACCCTCCCCGAAGGAATAAGCCTAGTTTTGATGAGGCTTTCCTCCTTTTAAAAACACCGGTTCATTGTTTGGGGTTGCTATTAAATGAAGGCTCAGATCTCTTCTATGGCATATAGAAGTTTTAACAAATTTCAGCTCTGCCTCTTCCTTAAAGGGTTTGATCTGACCAGAATTATTCATGTTATGATTCCATCCAGATTACTTTTCATAGGGGTGCACTTTACATAGGAATGCCTTTGAAGACAGTTTAGAATTTCAATCAGCACAACATGCAGTGATGATACTGTTGGCTGATACAAGGGGGTGGTTCAGTGTTCATAAAACAGGCATTCAAAAACTGATCTTACATTGTTCACAAAGCCAGTATGCTGTCATTGAACACCTTGTGTAATTGCCTTGATAATTTGCTCATAATTCACAATGAGCAGCATTTTGAGTAGTTTTATATTGTTGCAGAGGGGGAATTCATCATGGCTTGAATAGCTGCTGGAGACTGGCTGGATTGGATCACGTGTGCTCCTGGAGTCTTCACTGGGGACATCACACATGTTTCAAATCAACTTTCAGAGTATATGTGCTGCTGTTTGCACCTTTACCAAGTTGACGTATGGTCAGAAGATGAAACTAATTAATACAATCTAATTAACATACATAAACATGCTCAGTTTGAGGATTCAGGCAAGAAGGAAAAAGGGGCAAGACTGGAACTCTAGAAAGATAAGCCACATAGCTTCCCCACCTGTTTTACCATAGAGATTGGGGAAATTCCTAGAAAGTCACTATCAATGCTATTCACCAACACTGCCACCCCTAAGCATCATTTTTTATTCCTCAAATAATTAAAGGCAGAAGATTGATGGTGAGGAATAGCCTGTCCCTGGGGCTATTCATAGGAAAGGTGCTAATGGACTGCTCACAAACCACACCTATTTACACATAAACAATACCACCAAGTGGATGCTTAGTAATCATACAGCTATGGACAGGTGGTTTGATACTGTACAGAGTTTGCTACTTGCTTAATGTGTACTATAGTCATATGTCTTAATTTCTTTCCTGTTAATTACATCTTATATTTTAATGCCACTTGTTAGGAAAACATAATTAAAATAATCAGAAATAACACTGCATGTTAAAAGCATCTATTAAAATGTTTCATTGAACAAGTTAGGTAACAGGAGGACAAGAAAATTCTAATTTAATATGGGCAAATGCTACTTTCAGTAAATGTTTAACCCAGTGCAAAAATGTATTGCTCATTTGTTTAATGAAGATGAGAGATTTTTAAAATAGAATTCTAAGAGACATTAAGTAATACAAGAGCATTACACTAGGTTGAATGGTATAGCTAGGAAGGGAGGAACAGAGATGTTTTGACTTTTCAAAACTGTCATTTTCAAAAGCATTCCAGTAACAAACGAGAAAAACTTTATGATTCAAGATCAATTTGGAATAAGCACTGAACCAAACAGAGGGTTTTGGTTGTCAAATGTTTCAGCTACACAAACTGAAGATCGCATTAAATGATTTGTGATGACATGATTCAAAAGTAAAGTTCTACAGAAGGCCATCTCGCCCATCCAAAGCATAGAACATAACCAGTGTAGAGAAGAATTATCTTTATTGGCCGAAATATCCAGCTACTGGAAGAGTTACAAGCATGGAATACAGAACAATTTACATAAGGAAAAAGAGGATGGGGAAAAAATGCAAATTATTTCAAAAACATCAATCAGGAATGGAGACTCGTGTGCAATGGAAAAGGAAATGCTTTAAATAAAAGTTGCCAGTTATACAGCTGACTTTTTGGACAATACTTAACCAATTTGAAGATTGTCATATGACACCTTACAATGCAGCCTGTAACCAAGAAGGTGGGGGACACTGCTTTCTGGGAGATGGACAGGAAGCAGCGGAATGGGGAATTTATATTTTCTGGCTTTAGAGCGAATTATCATACTGTGTAGCAATTATAGAACATTAATATAGTAAGTAAAATCTGCTGGATTAAAATGGGCTACAGGTACCTGGGACCTGCATGTATTTGCTCTGCTACTGAACTATTCCTTAAACACAGCTTTTAAAAAACTTTAAAATAGCTGTACTTCACAAAAGATTATGCTGCAATAAAAATGTGTTGTTCTTTAATGTGCCACAAGACTCCTGTTAGTGTTTAAAGTTCTAGAAACATATGTTTTCTGAAATACATATTAAAGTTATGCTAGTGGGTTTTTTCTTTTATGGATTAAAAAGGGGATCTTATGTTTTGACTGAGCTCTGGTTTGTACAGAAGCCCTTGGGTTGAATTTCACCATACAATACAGGAAGAGATGTTTTACTTAATGCAATTCTGTTTATGCAAGAGCTACTGTAATGATCAAGCACTGATTTTTCCAATCAGCATTACTGTGCATTACATTCCAATTGGGACATGTGATATAATTTGACAGAATACAGTCATTATTGTGGGGAAAGGGTTTCTAAACTATGTGTCTATGTGCACTGTGTCTTGGGTGCACAGAAATGCAAGATGGGATACAGTTAAGATGACTTTGTGCAAGGGTTGCTTGTAATGGCTTTCTTGTGTTTCTGCTTGCACAGGGGGAAATACTCTGAATGATCCAACCCCATGCTCACAAGGTTCTCAAGGCTTCACATGAAAAGCCTCCTCCTTCCTGCAACAGCTAGTAGATTTAAGAGCTACTTGAAGGAGATCCTCAACATACTTTCACTTACTAATTTGCTCAGTGGCATTTGGGTGCTAACTGACTGCAAAGCAGCAGAGATGGACAAGAAAAACAGTAATCATAGTTTCTAGTGTACACCAGGATTGAACAAAATTCTTTACATCTACAGGCAAACATAGACCTTGTTACATAGATTGCTCTTCCAGGCCTATCTGCTAGCCTTAAGCATGCAGCACAGTCAATGGGCCATGGCGAATAAAAACAACAGCAATACATAATTCAGAAAAATCTTGCTGTCAATGTTCTGTGCTGTACACACATGTACGGGTATAGTAAAATGATAAGTTAAATAAGCTATCCATGCCTGAATAGCTACTAGAGACCTGAGAACTTGTACAAATAATAAGCACACATAATAATACTTCTGAGGAGTTTAAAATGACACAGTATTTCAGAACATAATGTTTGATTTAAAAGTTATGTGCTATCTTTGACCCAACAGAAATAGCTGACATTGTTATCTGCTCACCGTAGTAAAGATAACATTTGAAAAACAAATAACAGCACCAGAAAACAAGTAGGAGTAATAATACAATATTATCAACATTACAGTGGCTACCAAATAAATGCTGGGCCTCAAGGGAATAGTGAGAGCTCCACCTGAAGGTAAAAACAACAATGAGATTCATGGCACCTTAAAAACTAACAAATTTACTGCAGTATATACATTTATGGACCAAATGCATGAAATGTTATTCTCAGTTGGCAGATACACACACACACACACACACCCTATCTGCACAAGTTGAAGATCCATTAGGAATAGACATGGGCACGAACAGAAAAAAAAATGAACATGGTGTTCGTTGTTCATTGCCATCCACGAACAACGAACAATGAACATTGACGAACATGACCTGTTCACAAACATGTTCGTTGTTCATTGTTAGTGGGGGCCAGCAGGCTCTACTCCAGCCATCAAGATCCCTACTGCACCACTCCCAGAAACCCTACCTGGGCAGGCGACAGGAAATGTACCAATAATAAATAATAGCTTGGCCCCAGAGCCTGGAAGCAGCCCTGGAACTTGAAGAGGTAGATTCCTATCCCGCCACACACAAAGAAAATTCAAGCTCCAGTGCACTCTCCCTGTCTCTCTCTCAAAATGCCAACATCAACTGTCTCTCCCTCACTGTCTGCAAAACCAGAGCTGGGAGCCCCTCTTCTCCCTGCTCTTTGCTTCCTTGTAACAAATTTGGAGCTCCACACTTGAAAGGAAGACATGCCTATTAAGCTAAATTGGGCTTAGAGTGGGATTTCCAGGGCAACAGCAGGAGTTCAGACAGAGTTCAGGCAGTCCCTGCCTCTGGTTGCCAAGAGAATCAATTGCCCATGCCAAACTGTCTGGCTTGACAAACAGCAATGAACAGCAACGAACGAGGCTTGCAATGACCACCTGTTCATTTAGAATGGGGCCTCATGAACAGCTTGTTTGCGAACAGATGATTGGGCTGTTCGTGGCTTTTTTAAGTTCGTATTGCTGTTCATGCCCATCTCTAAATTAGGAATCAGGTGGTATAGGGGTTTCTGACTGTGAAATTCTTCCCCCATGATGCAAAAGCATGAGACTGCTGAGCTACAGAGCTAAAGGTGAAGCTTTCTTACTCACTTAGTTCTCCGCTGCAGCACTGTTACACTGTAGCACAGTTGCCCTGTTGTACTGACCTGCTGTCCCCTCAACAGTATACATACACACCCAAGCACATGAGGGGCCTGAGGCTAGTGATGAGAAAAGAAGCAGATGCTCTTTCTATGTGTTAAAGAACTGCTGATTCGGAATCTGAGCCTTGTATATGGCTCAGATACATATTTGCACATGTGCTTAGTGGTGAAACAGGACTAAGTGTTCCAGCCCTGCACCTGCCCAGGATCACTTGCTGACCTTGCCTGCTCTTTTTGTACATATACCATAATGTTAGCACAGAGCTTACATGCATATAGTTCATACATGCATAAGAAGAGTACATGTGTAGTCTCTGCCTACAATGTGGTGAAGGTGCATTTGTGTAGGAGAGCCAGCATACTCAATCCCACTCCCCTTTTGTGCATGTTCAGGTTTCAGGGCTTCATTGTCAGTAATTTCATATAACCATTAAGCAGCTGCTCCATTTCCTCAATTAAATCCCACATCCAGAGACAAAGATGCGTAGCTACTCCTGTTCACCTATAAAGAAGCTTACTGACTTACCATAGGACTACATTGCAGCAGGGAGGGAAAGCTGGGACAAAGGACAGGCCGCTCACGGGTAGTGGAGGTGCGGATTGCCAGAGGGACAGAAATGGGAACAGCACAGGAAGGGCTTGGCATCACACAGTGGAGTAAGTAGCAGAGTCCCCCTGCACACACACATACACATGCTTCATTTTTTGACTATAAGAAAGTTTTAGTATAAGAATCATAAATTCTATATATTACAGCACTATAATACTGAGCTGTAACACTGCTTTTCAACATCAGAACTGGGAGTCAAAATGAATCTAGAATCTGGGATCTTTGGAGAGGAGGAGTTAGATGGAGGGGTGCATACCTCTGTAATACAGTATACGTGCTTTGTGCAAACAAGACCCCCAATTTATTATTTATTTATATTATTCTGTACATCTTTCTCACTAAGATTCAGAGTGGATTATACAATGTGAATCAATATAAGTTGGTGGTTTATCAAGCTGCTGCCTGTTTATCAAACAAGAGGCTCGGTCCAGCACCACCAAGCCACAAACCTGCTCTTTTAGGAGAAGTACAACCCCATCAGACCTTCCCCACACCAATAGTACCTCCATCCTGTTGTGATTAAGTGTCAGCTTCTTATCCCTCATCCATCCCAAAACTGCTTCCAGGCACCTGTTCACAGTTCCCACAGGCTCCCTAGAATCTGCTGGCAATGTGAGATAGAGCTGAGTGTCATCTACATATTGGTGGCTGGCAACTCAACTCAAAGCTCTCCCAGCAGCTTTCTCCAATGGCCACCATTTGAGTCTGATCCATGATAAATTATTTAAATCAGTCCAAGGCACATACTTCTGCCTTCAAACTCCTCAACAGGATGGCATGTATCAAAGCTGCAGATAAATCCAATAGAGAAGCACGGCCTTTGCTTACATTCTGATGGAGATGATCAGCTAAAGCCACCAAACCTGTCTCCATCCCAGCCATAACCCAGTCTGACGTCCGATTGAAAAGGGTCCTCTCCCCATATCTCTAGCTAAAAGATCATAGGCTGCACAGCTTAGGAAAAGAATCCTACTGATGGATATAGAATTGAAGAAAAGGATTTTATATATTACTTTTATACAACACATATATGCCTTGCACTTTCTTCCTATGCTCAGGAGCCAATGTAGTACTTGTAATGCAACCTGTAAGAATATAACACTGGAAACAAGAAGACTTGAAACTGTGTAAGAACTGATGTACTGCTTTTAGAGATGCACTTATATTATGCATATGTTATATTATTCTATAAGATTCCAAAAGAAATCAGTACCAGAGAGCCTTTTTGTAGAAAACTGATTTGATGCAGCAAGCTGGTTTTGGCCACCTGTGGCCTACTTTCCTTAAGGCAGAGAAGGAACTGGAGGAAAGGACACAGAGAAAATAAAACATCCCTTCTTACCAGCAGAATTCAGTTATCAGAGGGTATCAAGGTTGCTAGATCGAGACGCATTGGCGCTGTTGAAGGTGTTGTGCCCAGAGGAAAGTGGGTGAGAGGTTGGCCTATGTCCTTCTGAATTGAGGACAAGATAAGGGATTTTGCAGGATTTGGAATTCTCCCCAGAAGAAGAGCCAACCCAGAATTGCATCTTCAAATGAGAACTAACGCTAGATACCTTATGAGCCAATAAGATAGCAAATATTAGAATATTGTAATATTGTTATGATTATCTGAAAGTATTAATTACTCTACACTTTTATTGTAAGGGGTTGAGCTTTTTACACACAAGGAGACCGTCTACTTCTGTGTAAGGGAAGAGGCTCATCCCCCGGGTTAATAAAGAACCATCTGTTTTGCTTCAATTCAAGAAGGACTCCTGGATTTTATTTTAATTTTTATTGTGGTTGATTGGGGAAAAAGAGAACAACCACAGAGGCACAAATCTGTGCTCAACAGCTGGGGGCTCGTCTGGGATCCCATATCTCTAGCTAAAAGATCATAGGCTGCACAGCTTAGGAAAAGAATCCTACCTAGAGGGCTTCTGTCAAACAGAGTAGACAAAACTGGGCATCATAAACCAATAGTCTGATTGAGCATAAAGCCTCTGCATATGTTCAAATTTTTCATGAGAGAGATTCAGCTGGACTTCGTAAATGATAGCATTCATTCATTTATTTAAATATTTTATCCCACTAAACATCGCGATGCGACATCCTCCCATGGGTCAGTAATGACTCGGTGCTTGCACAGAGGACTACTTTTATCTTTTACCTTTCCTGCACAGGAGCATCCAAACTGCTTATAAAATGCAATACACATTACAAAATACAGTTTGGAACCAGCACCAGTTTACACACAACAAGGCAGGTTGAAAGCCACAGGCTTTGAACCTGGCCAATGTCTTGCACCTCAGGGTAATCCCAGACTTCAAATCCAAATTTTCTGAGCTAAACTAAGTTGGAAAAAAGTATTTCTTGTGGCTGTATCAACTTGATTCTACAGCAGTAATGCTGAGTCCAGTATAACCCCAAGACTCTGAGTCGGCAAGGTTCAGCTGTACCCTATCAAATTGAGAAGCACAATGTCATTTAAGACCTCAGACTTCCCAACCAGCATTACTTTTGTCTTATCTGTGTTCAGTTTCAATTTTGTCTATTTCAGCCATTTAACCACAGCACTCAGGAAGTGAACACAGAGAATGATTGCCTTGCAATTCCTCTTGGCTCAAGGTGGCTTACATATTCCTCATGTTCTCCCCTCCCTGCCACAGAGACTTTCCATTAGTGACTTTTTTTTTTTGCACTCAGAAGGCATTGCAGGTATATTGGCCTGGAACTCTCACCAACAGAATGAAGCTGCCTTAATCTGATTCAGACCAAGGTCAGGACTAGACATGGGCACAAACAGCATTACGAACAGAAAAAAACCATGAACAGCCCAATCTGCTGTTCGCAAACAAGCTGTTCATGATGCCCCATCCTAAATGAAGAGGTGGTCATTGCAAGCCTCGTTTGTTGCCTTCGGCAGCCGTTCAGCAAGCCAGACAGTCTGGAGTCTTCTGCAATCAATCCCCTTGGCAACCGGAGGGAGGGACTGAACTCTGTCTGAACTCCTGGCTTTCCTTCTGGCTTTAACTATTCAAAGTACTTCCAGCAGAGAGTCTTGTTTTTGCCACTGTGAACAGAAAATGACAACAAAGGGAAGGACCCATGGATCATGCCTTTCTCGGGGTGCAATCTCTCTGAAACTTGGGGGGTCTTCGGAGGATAGTGAGGACTATGTCCCCTGCAAATTTGATGGGTATTGGACATTGGGAAGGGCAGTTTGTAACCACTCAAAGTAGCTGCCTTCCAACAGACAGTTCCGTTTTTGCCACCGTGAACAGAAAAGAACAGCAAAGGGGGGGAGACACATGGATCATGCCTTTCCTGGGATGAAATCTCTCTGAAACTGGGGGGGGGGGTCTTAGGAGGACAGTGGGGACTAAAGGGGGAGAGCCATGGATCATGCCCAGGGCTTTTTTTCTGGGAAAAGAGGTGGTGGATTCAGTGGGTTGCCAGCACAGGGGGCAACTCTTGGTGAGAGGTGGTGCCCCTGGTACCACATGTGCATGCGCAAAGTGCGCACACGCTCCCAGGACCAATAATGCCAATTTGGGTCAACTGGAACAAGGGGGAGTTTTAAAAAGTTTAAATCACCCTCAGCAAAAATGATCCACACGGCCCAGCAGCGCGGAGGGCAATCTAAACTCCCCTCTGTCTGGAGATCAGGGGGCAAGGCCACCAGCCATGTGACCATGTTCAAGAGGTTCCGGAATTGCGTTCCACCACATTCCAGCTGAAAAAAAGCCCTGATCATGTCTTTCCCGGGGTGCAATCTCTCTGAAACTGGGGGAGTCTTCAGAGGACAGTGGAGACTAAAGGGGGAGCGCCATGCATCATACCTTTCCTGGGGTGCAATTTCTCTGAAACTGGGAGGGGGGGGTGTCATGCAGAGGTCTTTCACATCACCTGCTACCTGATTCTTTTAAATAGAGCTGCTGGGGATTGAACCTGGGACCTTATACATGCTCTACCACTGAGATAAGGCTCCTCTCTCCAGATATTAATCCAGACTTTGGATATACAAGAACAAGGAATGTGACACTCTCTGATATTTATCAAAACATGTGGGTCAAGCTTGGCTATCTGGCCGAAACAATGGCCACTGGTTGGCCAGGTGAGTGGTACTAGATGCAGACAGTGGCTGGGGCAAGGGATCCCTACCCCCAGCAAGGGAATGGCAGCCATAATTTGTGGGCTTCCTTGCTAAAGATTACCTCATCCACTCCTGCTGCAGGCTTTGCAACTTCACTTAGCCACATATCCTTTCTCACTCAGCCGGATCCCAATCTAATATACTTTTCTTGGCACAATGGTTGTAAAATGCAATGTAATTCATGCAAATGATCAATAATTACGGTAATAGACTTTTTTCTTCAGCCCAGATGTAGCAGATCTCAGCATGAAGAATTCTTATCTGCTGAAAGCAGCTGAAAAAAAACTAGGCTTTAATAAGGAAACACTTCAACACATCATGCACTACCCCCTTTTCTTTGCACCAGTGTAAATCTCTGTTGTACAATGGCCAGGATAGCAGCTAAGAATTGCTTTTGAATGGTTCTGTCCCCAATAAATGATGCAGAGGATTCATCCAGAATCCAGATTCCTGCTATTGTTTTCATCTCTTATCTTTTACAAGTAGTAATAACTCCAGAGTGTGTCAGTCTGTTGCAGAAAAAATAAACAGGAATCTTGAGGCACCTTTAAAAACCAACTGTTTTGTTCTCTAGCATAAACTTTCACAATGGTATGGCCTTGCCTGTTGTTCGGTACATACTTTTGAAGTGCTGAGAAAAGTGGGTGCAAACACACTACAAATGGGTCCCTGAGTCTTCCGACCTTGGTAAATTCTTTGACACCTGCTAGGCTGTCAGCTGCAATCTAATCTCCTCTGAAGGCAAATAAAAATTGCATTGCCAAAAGGAATTGTTATGAGGTGTGAGATAAAGTAATTTCTGTCAGGAGCTGATTTAGCATCTTCCTGATTTCATCAAGAGAGAGAGAGAGAGAGATCAATTTTTGGGAACCCTTCATGGCAATACAACATTTCTATACAATTATGCTCAGATTTGGAAAAGAGACCACAATATGAAATGTAAAAATGAGCAGGCTGCAGATAATGAACAGGGATATTACCACTTACCAGCAGTAGGTATAGAATAAACAACTATTTGAGGGAAAGCAAGTGATTCGGTTTAATCATTGTTTTGGGGAGAATGAAAACTGCAGCATGAAACACCCTTCATATGCTGTGGTAACAAACCTCTTTTAGCATTTCTGAGGATGAAGAGGATGTTATTAGATTATTGGAACATCTGTTAGCTAGAAAGCAAGTGGAAGCTAACAACCCTTCAAAACTGGTAGGTTGGCCCTTCTTTCCTCTCATTTGTCTCAAGGCCATGTCTATGTTGTCCGGAAAGACTGCAGGCTGACAGAGAACACCTCCTTTTTGAGTTGTTATGACTTCCCTCTTCCTCACAGTCTTCACACTCAGTGGAGAGTATAGGGCTGGGGCTTTTGTTCAACTTGCATGTAATCAGATTGAAATATTACTTCCTTTTTAAAGACCTTTTTCAACTCATGATGACCCCAGCTGTGTAGAAAATGAGCAGCTCTTGTCTGACTAATATTTAAATGCATCATCCAAATAAACATGGACCAAGTGCACAGTACCCTAACCTGGATAGTCTAGGCAAGCCTGGTCTTGTCAGATCTTGGAAGCTAAGTAGAGTCGGCCTTGGATAATAATTAGATGGGAGACTTTCAAGAAAGACCAGGGTCACTATGCAGAGGCAGGCAATGGCATATCACCTTTGTTAGTTTCTTGCCTTGAAAGCCCCAGCAGGGGTTGCCATTAAGTCAGCTATATCTTGACAGCACTCTTCACTACCACCAATCGGACAGGGCTTTCCCAAGGAACTGGAGGCCTCCTTCATTGAAGGGTGCCAATTATCTCCTGCCTCATTTATTACCTAAGCCATGTGCAAGCTGTTCATAGACAAATGGTTCCTAAAAAGCTACAGTAACACTTAGAAGGCCCCAAGAGAGACTGTTTTTTCATACCAAAATGGTAGACTAGTTGATACGTTTAGTAACAAGGGGGTTGATGGCAGACTATCCTCTATGAATTTCTCTAATATGTCTTAGATCCAGATGAGTTAGCAGTGTTAGTCTATAGTAGCAAAATATCAGAGTCCAGTAGCACCTTTAAGACTAACCATTTTTATTGTAGCATAAGATTTCGAGAGCCACAGCTGTCTTCTTCAGATGCATCTGACAAACAGAGCTGTGGCTCTCAAAAGCTTATGCCACAATAAAGTTGGTTAGTCTTAAAGGTGCTACTGGACTCTGCTATTCTAATATGTCTAATTCCCTTTAAAAATGGAACAACTAGAAGCATACACTAGTGCTATTGCTGAGTTTCAGAAATGGGAAGCATTTCTCCCCTTTGTGCCCCCCAATTGTTGGGAGGTATGTTTGGGGGAAAGAGAAGAGAACACAAAAGACACTTGCAAGGGAGATTTGGAAACCGATTTTAAGGGCACAGGAAGAATGGCAGGGAAGCATTGGTTTCAGGTCTTTTTGAGTTTTTTCTCCCAGATTGTTCTCTGGAAAAGCTGTGAAAGAATATGTCCATTCTGAACAAAAGATGTAAACAGCCTTCTTAATGTGCTAATGTGCTATATCATAAATTTATATAAGACTTCTAGAAATGCAGCAGTGAGATTCAGCTGTGCCTGGGGATTGCTCCTCAAGGCATAGTTGACCCACCCTGTCTGGGGGAGCCCAGATGCTTCTGGAATCCTAAGGGGCTTTTGGAGAAGGCCCCCAAGCTGTGGAATGCCTTTTGAGGGGGTTACTCTTGGTAAATTCCGAAGGCAGCCCCCCAAAGAATTCTATATACAAACAGACAGAGAGATGGGAGTCAATGGCGCTCAGCTGCCAGCCTCTGGAACTATATCATCTTTAATTAGAAGAATCTTCTGCCTACAGCTTCTGCTACAACTTTCCCCGCTTGGATTTGTAAGTGTAAATTGGCTGTGAATTGCTTGAAAGACAGACTTTATTATTTAATTAGTAGACATTTTAACTGTACTGTTTGGAGAGAGAGATAAAAGAGATGAGAGAAGATGGAAGGCTTATTTCCTCCTCCAAGAGTGAGCGATTGTTAATTGAAGGTAAAAGGCTGAAATTGTTTTTCTTAAGCGGACTTTAGTGACTGAGCTAATTGAGGTTTTTTTGGCGTTTTTTTGAGGAATAGACTAAAAAGGTGGATCTTCTTCTTGTGGGGTTGCTAGGTTGTTCTTTTTTTTCTACCCTCCATCTTTTTTCCCCTACCTATATGGAACATGAAAATCTCTACTTTCTAGTGGATTAAATCTATTTAAGATATTTGAACAATGAGTCCCTAAAGAATACATTTGGAAGAGAGCACTGTGAAAAGAATTTTTCCCTTTAGAGGAATATAAAGTTTCTTTTTTACTGTAACTTGGTGTTGGATTACAATTTTCTACTGGTAAGTTTTGTTTCTACTGGCAAGCTTTGTTTTGACTGGAGAAAAGAACAGACACAGATAAGGATGTTGTTTTTTCCATCCTCAGCTGCTTGAAAGCTGTTCTGAAGTAACCTTCCTTTTTTTAATTATTGGTGATCATGTATTGTCATTTGCTGCCACCTAGTGGACAATTTTGTTGTGCGTTGTGTACTTATAACCTGGGCCGTTTTCACACTACTAACCTGCTTCCGTAATGTTGCAAAATGTCACGCAAAAAGTGCAGAAGATAGCATCTTCTCGGAAGAGTTTTGCACGACATCGCGGAAAACTCTCTCAAAAAGATGCTATCTTCCACGTTTTTTGAGTGATGTTTTGCAGTGTTACAGAAGCAGGTTAGTAGTGTGAAAATGGCCTTGTATATAAGATTTATAAGATTAAGATTTGATTATATAATCTTATATATATATATATATAATCTTATATAAGATTTATATAAGATTTATAAGATTAAGATTTGAATGTGATCAATTACCATATTGCTTATGTGATCAATTATCATATTGCTTATTTTGCAGTTTTCTTCTACTTGATGAGTCATTTGTAAAGCTAGAGGGCATAGAACAATAATACTTAGTGCTCAGGTTTGGGAAATTATTAGTTTACTCAAGTTGTTAAAAAAACAGAGGAAGATGAGTAAATCAGGCAAAAAGATTACATCCCCCATCACAAAGCTCATCTCCTATGCATAAACCAGTGGCAATGATGGTCCCACATGATATGATGATAGAAATTCAGAACAATTTGCAATCTATGCTACAAGCAACCATGGGTCAAATACAAAACACTCTAGGTCAACTGGTGGACCAAATTAAGAATTTGAATACAGAAGTAGTGTGACTGAAAGGTAAAATGAATGACTTTCAATCCCAGTTGGTGGAAAGTAAGCAGGCAACACAAGAAATGGTTGAACAAATCAAGGCTGCAGATATGAAGGCAGAAGCTGCCACCCCAAAAATAGATACAATAGATAAACAACAAAGGGCTACTTGGAATTCAGTAAGTATACTTGAGTTGGAAAGATCAGTTTATATTTTAAGATTTCAAAATGTGCAAGAAGAAAGATTTGAAGAGGGTGATGTCAGAGCTCTCGGCAGAAGTGATGAAAGAAGGTGTTGATGAAATTATGAAAGAAATTGATTTGATATACAGAGTCAATTCAGAATATGCAAAGAGGAATAATTTACCAAGGGAAGTTCACATTAAATTCACAAAACGTTCAATTAGAGACCATATTCTAAAAAAGATGCGTGAAAACCCACCTAAGATGCAAGGAAGAGAGATTAGAATATTGAAAGATATTCCGTGGAAGGTAAGACAAAAAAAGAAAGAGTATGCATCCTTATCTCAAAGTCTCAAGCAGAATTCAATCCCTTTTAGATGGTTAATTCCAGAAGGTGTTCTTTTTACCTTTGAAGGCCAGAGATATAAGATTGATTCAGTCTTTAAAGTGGAAGAATTCATGGTAAGACATGGATCAAAACTGAGTGGGCAAGCCTGTAAGAAAAGGAAAGCCAAAACAGGTACCAGATTGGGAAAAGAACCGGAAACCTCTACGCAAGATTATTCCACGGCATCGGAAGAAGAATTGGAAAGTGAACCAACAAAAGCATCAACAAGTGAACTGAAGACATTGAGAATGCCGAGAAAGAATAAAGGAGGTAGTAAAAAGGGATAATGGAGGGAAAGACTATAAAAATTTTCTCAACTAATATTAATGGTTTAAATTCAGCTGAGAAGAGGAGGAAAACTTTTAAACAATTAAAAATTTTACATGCAGATGTTATTTGTCTACAAGAAACACATATAAGGAGGAAGGACCAGCATTATTTGATACGTAAAAAATTAGGTCAGATGTTTGCATCAATGGACTTGGTCAAGAAAAGAGGTATAGTAGCTTACATAAGAACAGAATTGGAACCCAATTTAGTTCATTCAGCTGATGATGGCAGATACTTATTGACTGAGATTTCTATAGGAGGAAAGAAAATTTTATTAGTAATGATCTATGCACCAAATGACCAACAAGAAAAATTTTATAATTCATTAAATGGAATTTTGACATCTTTGGATTACACAAACATTTGTTTGATTGGAGATTTTAATGCCGTATATGATCAAGATTTAGATAGAAAGTCTAATAAAAAGAGAAAAAATCGAGAGGGCTTTTACCAAGATCCTTTCTCAACTTGCCGGAAGAGTTTAAATTGATCGATGTTTGGAGATTAAGGAATCCCACAGGAAGGGATTACACCTTTTACTCTGACAGCCATATGTCTTGGTCTAGAATTGTTATGTGTTGGCTCTCTACAACATTAGTAGAGAAAGTTAAAGATATTGATATACTTCCAAGAACATTTGCAGATCATAATCCAATATTGCTTATTGGAGCCTAAGAAATTTAGATGGAGGTTAAATGTTCAACTGTTGAAGAACAAGCAATTTCTGCAAGAGGCCAAAGAAGAAATGAAATGTTATTTTCAACACAATATAGTCCCAGAAACACACATGAGAACAGTCTGGGATGCAAGTAAAGCTTTCTTCAGAGGATTAATGATAAGATATGCAGCTAAGTGGAAGAGAGCAGAAGAAAACAAAAATATCAAGAAATTATAGATAACCTGGAGAAAAATGAGAAAAGCTTGAAAAGCGATCCCTCAAATTTGAATTTAAAATCTAATATCAAGATATTACAAAATCAAATAAATTTGTTACTAACTGAAGAAATTGCCAAAAATGCTAAATTTGCCAAACAAAGCTATTTTGAATATGTGAATAAACAGGGAAGATGACTTGCCTGTAAACTTAGAAAGGAAAGAGGAAACAGATTAATATATGGACTATATGATGATAAGAAGGTAGAGAAGAAACAAAAGAAAGACTTGAAGAAAATAGTGGAGCTTTTCTATAAACATTTATATGGAAAAGTGGAGATATCCATAGAAGATCAAAAACGTTCTCTATACAAGCAAGACCTCCCCAAACTTTCAAAGGAAAATAAGAGAATTCTTAATGATCCTATAACAGTGATGGAAGTAACAGAGGCTATATATAAGCAGAATATAGGAAACGCTCCTGGACCAGATGAATTACAAGCAGAATACTATAAAGAGATGGAAGATGTTATTCTATTACCTTATAAGAATACAATTGCTACTGTGATTGAAAAAGGGATTATACCGGAATCATGAATGGATGCCACTATTTCACTGATTCATAAAGAAGGAACAGATGCAAAAGAAATTAAGAATTATTGACATATCTTTATTAAACTGCAACTATAAAATATTTTCTTCAATATTAGCTACAAGGCTCAAAAATGCTATAGAAAATAATACATCAAGACCAAGCTGGATTTCTTCCTAAAAGACAATTGAGGAATAACATCAGAACTACTTTAAATTTATTGGAGTACTATGAAGCACATCCAGAAAAAGCGATGGCCGTGATATTTTTGGATGCCGAAAAAGCCTTCAATAATGTTAGTTGGCAATTCTTTATAGAGCGAATGAAAGAGATGGACTTTGGAGTAAATTTTATAAGAGCAATAGAAGCTATATATAAAAAACAAAAGGCTAAAATAATTATCAATAATGATTTCACTGATACAATCTCAATAGAAAAAGGGACAAGACAGGGGTGTCCACTTTCACCCTTGATTTTTATACTGAGTTTGGAAGTACTGACAAGAGCTATCAGAAAAAACCCTACAGTTAAGGGACCAACAGTTAAGGGACATAAATATAAACTACAGGCATTCGCTGATGATTTAATGTTCATATTAGAAGACCCATTGGAATCTATAAAACAACTAATGCATCATATTAAAGAGTATGGTGCAATGGCAGGACTGAAAGTGAACTATCAAAAGACAAAAGTTATTACAAAAAATATGATTCCAACACAAGAAGTGGAACTAATTAACCTGACAGTATTCCAGTCAGAAAAGAAAGTAAAATACTTGGGAGTATATATATCTCCAAAGTGAGGTTCCCTGATGAAAGATAATTATGTGAAACTACAAGAAGAGATTAAGAAAGATTTAGAGAGATGGGGACATCTTCAATTATCGTTTATGGGAAGGATTGCAGCTATTAAAATGAACATTTTGCCACGCCTTATGTTCTTATTCCAAACTATTCCTATTTATATTAATCAATCTTTTTTAAAGGAGTTGAACAAGTTAATCTCAAAATTTATATGGCAAGGGAAAAAACCTAGAATTGAAAGCGCTTCAAGAGTTTAAAGAGTTTTTCACTTCCAGATTGGCAAATGTATTAGCAAGTTGTTTAGTTTGAATGAGAAACTGGATTATGTTAGATAACCCAAGGATGTTGGCAATTGAAGGTCATGATCTAAAGTTGGGTTGGCATGCTTTTATCCGGTATGGTAAGGCTACTGTTCATAAATATTTCAAGAATCAAATGATAAGAAAAACGATTCTTTCAATATGGGAATATTGGAAAAAGTTTAACATATGTTAAAACTCCACAATGGGTTTCACCTTTGGAAGCTTTTACACAACCAAATGTATTTTCAATGGATAAGATAGTTAGAGATAAAGAATTATTGGACGAGAAAGGGGTTTTAAAAACAAAAAAGAGCTATTAAAGCAAAATATTAATTTAGATTGGTGGTCAAGGACACAGATTGAGTCTAGATACCACAAAGACAAAAAGTTGGGAGGGTTCCACACAGAACACACTAAATTTGAAAAACTGTTATGTGACTTTGATAAAAAATTGATTTAAAAGATGTATGTATTTTTAATGCAAATGAAAAAGAAAAATGAAGTGGTAAAAATTGTAAGATTAAATGGTCACAAAATTTGGGACAGGAAATTGAAGTAGAACAATGGAATAAAATATGAAAGATTAACATGAAAATAACTAAATCAATTAACTTTAAAGAGAATTTGTATAAAATGTTTTATAGATGGGTACTTAACTCCGGATAGATTGGCTAAAATGTATAAGAATACACCAGACAGATGCTAGAAATGTAAAGAACTTTCTATCACATGTGGTGGACCTGTAAAATTGTACGTGGATTTTGGATAAGGACATATACACTACTTCATACAATCTTACAGATACCAATATCTTTTGAGCCAGAACTGTTTCTACTGAACCACATTCCAGATGAATTTAATAAGGATCAAAAACACTTTATAATACATGCAGTGACAGCAGCCAGAATTTTATTAGCATTTTATTGGAAACAACAAACAACACCAACCCAAGAAGAACTTGCGGGAAAGATTATGGAAACAGCGGAAATGGACAAACTGACAACGATATTAAAAGGGAAAATGGAAAAAGAATTTGCCAGACCTTGAATACCGTTTTATAATTGGATTACAAATAAGCATAAAGACTTGAACTTGCCAAGAATGTAAAAGGGCTTAAATATGTTGTTCAAAGCTATACTGAGCAGTGTTGTAAGTAGACCATAATAGATATGTTTACTTTTCTTTGTTCTTTTCTTTTTCTTAGTTTTCTCTCTTTCTTCCCTGTTTCCTTGCCCGTTTCTTTTCTTTTCAACTGTTTACTTAAGTGAAAAAAACTAATAAAATATTTTTTATATATATATAAGATAGTATGATACTGACAATTTTATTTTCAATCTCTTTTCTTATAGTCACTAGTATGGAATCTTCCTCTTTCCACCATCACTGCATTTTGAATTGACACATTATCATTTGGTAATGCTTCGCAACCCCAAGATCTCTTTGTATGAGCACAGCCTGTTCAAACTATCTGTATGAATCTGTGTTTAATATTAGTATTTTACATATAAAGTTGGACTGTTGCTAACATAACCTTATTCAGTATAACCCAAATCTGATAAGGTTAGTGAAAAATAGCTACCTGATAGGAATCTTGAGTTCAAGAATTTGTACTTAGAGTCTCTCGGTCTGCACGAACTGTTGTAAGATTGCCCCAGGTAACAGGTGTTATTCATTTTATGACCTATAGATAAAGAGACAGTTGTTACATATTTTTTATAACCCATGAAGCAAACTACTGCATAACTTGAAAAGCTAACTTGCAAGATTTTGTAATATGAGATACAGATCATGTGTAAGAAAAAGGCTGACCATTACTTCATTTCTAATTCTCTGACTGAAAACCTCTGAATCGAGCCAAACATCAATCACATTTATTCCACCATTCCTCCAACAAGCTCAGGGTGATATGCACAGGTTACATTCCTGTATTTATCCTCCAAGCAACTCTGTAAGACTGAAAAATAGTGGCTGGCCCTGCTCAGAAGCAAAGTTATGAGTCAGTGGAATTATATCTTTGCATGCAGAAGGTCACAAGTTCAATCCCTGGCATCTCTAATTAAAAGGAACAGGTAGTAAGAGATTAATTAAATTGATTTTAGATCTTTTGGATATATTGTTACTTGTTCAAAGCCTTGGGAATAGGTAATTGTTAAATCAAAATCAAGTTAATACAAGAGCTGACACAGATTCCCATAGCCTGAGGTTCTCTGCCTTCAAATATCCAATCCCTTCAACCTTTCCATATGGTTGGTCTTCTTACAGTATGTTTATCAACACCCCTGTTGAAATGAATCCTGAAAACCAAACATAGTGATGGTGAAGTGAAGATTCATGAAGACAAGAACAACAAACCTAGAAGGGAGAGAAAAGGAGGGGGGATGCAGACATGCTCAAAGCAGTGACTAGAGACACAATTTGGAAAGTGCATCAACCAGAACAGAAAGTGCAGACTATTCTCCTCTCCTCAGCCACCTGCACCTCACCCATCATTCATGCCAGAAGTCTGTCCTGTCTCATTTAGACCAAAGAAAATAATGGAAGAATGGGAGTTCTCCATATACCCCAGTAGTATATAACCTGCTCCTGGTGCATGAAAGATTTATGAGCCACATTCCCTAATAATTGACAATAAAGCAGAATCCGGAAGGCTAACAACCACAAATTGCTTCCTCCTCTCATCAGACATATATGTAAAACTGATCATTGTTAGATAGTAATTAATGTTTTATTTCTCCAGTTATTAAAAAAATTAAATTATGAAATAATTAATTACAAAATTGTTTGAGTTCAAGACACAGAATAACTTTAATATTCAACTATGCTTTCATTTACCATTGTTTTAAAATTGAAGCTTGTGCCTCTGGGGAAGGAATACTGATTACAGCCATTGGAGCATTGGAATGGCATAAAGGCAATGGCTCTCCTGCATCAAATGACCTCTACCACCACTCGATGGCACACATTTCTTAGCCCTCTTGGTGGGCACCACAGGATGGCAGGAGGTGTAGCACCCTTCCACCCAGGGTGAAGCCTGCAATGGCCAGCACAGGCACATGCCCTTCAGCTTCCCCCAGGGGGACATCGACAAAAAAGGGGATGAGCTGCCCCGCCAGCATGAGTGCTGCCAGTGGATCTAGCTCTATGCCCTGAAACTGCCCCACCAAATTGTGACAAGGAACCGCAGCAGCAGCTGGCACTTAGGAAGAGAGAGAGGGAAAAATATCTGTCCTCTGCCATCCAGGAATGGCAATAACAACTATGAGGGCCAGATGACCAGATGCCAAGACCCTCCTGTGCTCCTCCCCTTTCAGTCCCCCTGGCAATCCCCTACTTTTGCCACTGCCAGGTGGTCTGCCCTTTACCTAGACCTTGCCTTCAGACTGCAATGTAGCTCACCAGTAATTCAGTGAGCCTCCTTAGTAATTTGTCTTCACTTTTAAAACCTTATTCAGTGATGCTGCCAGGAGCCTATGGTAACAGACGCTGAGAAATCATTCCATATATATCAAATGTTTCTTCCACACACATGCCATTTATTTCAATGCGAGAGAGGGAGCCCTGTGGAATATATGACATCCAAGGATGTTATACAGTAGATGCTGAACCATGGAGAAGATTCAGTTCAAAAAGGAATAAACTAGGCCTGATCAGGTTACCATTTCTTATGTGTGCCATATTCATAAAGTAAGAGTAGCAGGGTATATGAAAGGAAATGATTCAATAAAAATTGAACGTGGTTGAGGGATCTGAATTCGCTGCACTTACTTAAAGTACTTCTCTCACCAGTAGGGTTGATAACTCCAAACTGTGAAATTTTGAGGTTGCACCTGGAGAGGGTGAAGTCTGGGGAGGGGAGAGAGCTCAGCAGGAATGTGATGCCATTTTCTCAAGTGCAACTGATCTCTGAAGTCTGGAGATCAGTTGTAATTCCAAGAGAACTCCAGGGCCCACCTGGAAGTTGCCAATCCTAATAGGGTCACCAGGCCCCCTTACCTTCATGGTGGGAAGGGATAATCCAGCACTTACCTTTGTGTTGCTCTTTTGTTGCTCCTCATCAACATGCAATGTGTGCATGTGCACTCCCAGGGTGGTGCAATGATGTCACTTCCAGCAAATGATGTCATCATACCATCCTGGGAACACATCCAGGAGGCCTGTTTCCCCTCTCCCCCTTCCCCACCACTGGCCAGGCGAGTGACAGCAGGAGAAAGGTGGGAACGGAGGACCCCCTGCTCCCACTGAGGGACCTGAGATCCCTAAACTCTATACACTAGTACAATATTCTTCCAGAATCAAAGATAGGATAGGAAAATACCCTTCATCAACAAAGTATTGCACATTCTGAACCCTCATTTACATAATATTGTTGTAAAAATAAGCCCCTTACTCCTTGCCTGCTTTTTTGTTCAGCAGTAAAAAACATAGATGGCTGCCCTGTCAATTCTGTTTTGGCCTTTAAAAAACCTTAAATTTTAAAAATGCATACCATGGTTACTCTTCTCATCATTAATTTGGCTTTCTCCACAATTCCCAATATACAGGTATTGGAAATTATTCTTCCCTCCTCGTTATTGTCAGGCCTGCAGTAATTCCTACAGTTACCCCAGCAATAAAAAGAGGCAGGCGAGGGCAGGCCTCAACAGAATCAGACAAAAACAATGCATACAATACATTAGAGGGTAATTGTCAGTCAACCTAACAATATGGATTACACAAACAACCATACCTGCTCCCACTAACCACCATGGTGTTAATTATGATGGTTAATTAGAAACTCTGTAATAGGATACCTCTGAATTGGAGATGGGCATGAACAGCAATACGAACAAAAAAAAAGCCACAAACAGCCCAATCTGCTGTTCGTGAACAAGCTGTTCGTGAGGCCCCATTCTAAACGAACAGGTGGTCGTTGCAAGCCTCGTTCCTTGCTGTTCGTCAAGCCAGACAGTCTGGCACCTGCAATCAATTCCCTTGGCAATTTAGGCAGGGATTGTCTGAACTCTGTCTGAATTCCTGCTGTTGCCCTGGAAACCCCAATCTAAGCCCAAGTTAGCTTGATAGGCAGGTCTTCCTTTCAAGTGTGGTGCTCCAAATCTGTTACAACAAGGGAGCAAAGAGCAGAGGGGCTCCCAGCTATGACTTTGCAGACTGTGGAGAGACAGTTGCTGTTGGCATTTTGATAGAGTGCATTGGAGCTTGAATTGTCTTTGTATGTGGTGGGATAGGGATCTACTCCTTCAAGTCCCAGGGCTGCTGCCAGGCTCTGAGCCAAGCTATTATTTATTATTTGTACCTTTCCTGCTCCCTGCTCAGGTAAGGCTTCTGGGAGTGGTGCGGTAGGGATCTACCCCTTCAAGTTCCAGGGCTGCTGCCAGGCTCTGGGGCCAAGCTATTATTTATTATTGGTACCTTTCCTGGTGTCTGCTCAGGTCAGGTTTCTGGGAGTGGTGCAGTAGGGATCTTGACTTGGATGATGGCTGGAGGAGAGCCTGCTGGCCCCCACGAACAGCCAACCATGAACATGTTCATGAACATGGCCATGTTTGTGGTTGTTTGTGAGTCCCTGTTTGTGGATGGCAATAAACAACAAACACCATGTTCGGGGTTTTTTTCTGTTTGCGCCCATTTCTATCTGAATACCAGAAACTGTGAATAATTAATAAAGAAATGCTACTTGTGTGTTTTCTTCAGGCTACTTCTAAGATGCATTGAGAGTGCCTTCATCTTTCCCAACAGGGCTTTTTTATGCTTTATTCATTTCCTTGGAGTTAAACTCCAGCTTCCCACTCTCCGAAACTATAGATTTTGACTCACTTCTAAATATAACAACAAAACTCAATCCAATTGCCAAACTCAAAATATTTCAACAGGCCTATTGGCCCGGCTCTGAACAGTCTCACAGTGATATGTGGGAAGAGTTAAAGTTTTAACATATTATAACAGAGTTTCTCAGAGGAGAAATTCTAGAAGAGCTGCAACACTCAGACTGCAGTCCTAAGCATAATTTTTAGGTGATAAGTTGCATTGAACTCAATGGGACTTAATAATAATAATAATAATAATGATAATGATAACAACAACAACAACAACAACATTTGATTTATATACCACCCTTCAGGATGACTTAACACCCACTCAGAGTGGTTTACAAAGTATGTCATTATTGTATTGTCGAAGGCTTTCACGGCCAGAGAACGATGGTTGTTGTGGGTTTTCCGGGCTGTATTGCCGTGGTCTTGGCATTGTATTTCCTGACGTTTCACCAGCAGCTGTGGCTGGCATCTTCAGAGGTGTAGCACCACCTCTGGTACTACACCTTTGGTGCTACACCTCTGAAGATGCCAGCCACAGCTGCTGGCGAAACGTCAGGAACTACAATGCCAAGACCACGGCAATACAGCCCGGAAAACCCACAACAACCATATGTCATTATTATCCCCACAACAAAACACCCTATGAGGTGGGTGGGGCTGAGAGAGCTAGAAGCTGTGACTGACCCAAGGTCACCCAGCTGGCTTCAAGTGGAGGAGTGAGGAATCAAACCTGGTTCTGTATACTTCTGTGTACACATGGTTAAGATTGTTCTGTTACCAAATTCATTGGTAGATTAGTCATTTCAAATGGTTTGTATTTCAACAGTTTTAAAAGATATCCCTCACTGATCAGGTAGCATTTAGTAAGTTAAATTATTTTTAATACAACTATTTACAAAAACTTTTCTTGAAGAGATGGATGGTGCCTGTCCTTGAAGATGGGCCCTGATGCTATTTATATAATTGAATTATATAAAATAAAACAATACTTTTTCTTCAAAACTATGCTGTACTCAAATATAAATGTATGCAAATGTAATCAATTAATTATTCCATTAAAATTCATGAAATTAATCAATTAAGTTTTGTCTGTAGCCTTACTTTTAGTAGCTTCCAGAAACCTTGCCAGTTTTTTTAATGTGAAAATCTGTCCCAAGATTAGAAAGCCCTGCATTTTTAATAATTCACTTGGATTCTCAAATGACAGAGAGTCAAGATGCTACAATGTAAAGCTAGTGTAGGTTTCCCATATTTAATTACAAGTGATCATATCCTATAATGATTTTCTGTCTTTCTTAATGACTTATAATTAGAAAATAGTTGTAAATATGTGATTAGATATACTCACACAAATGATGCAATTAAAATAATTATACAAATTATGTAAATGCTGATCACTCAAGCAAAAATTTACATGAAGAGATTAATACAGTACATCAACATTTATTCCATGAATGGACAGCAAGGGTGCTCAAACTCTCTATTTCACTGGGAAGATTTCAGTAGAAAATGAGAATAAATAAGGTATACCAAAAGAGATGTCACTTTGCAGGAAGTAATACTGATGCACAAGTACGGAAAATGATAAATGAATGGGAGAGACAGTCATAAATCTGTAAAGCAATAAAGAAAATTACCAGGGCAATTAACACTATACAAATTCAAGGTAAAGTGTAAGATGAGGTAACGTGAGCTCCATGTGGTTCTATCATGAAGCAGTCATGTCGTTGTTTCTCTGTGTTCCTGGGGTCTGATTTGCAAAGAAGGTGAACATTTTATATCACCATCATTGACCTGTTCTTCTCAAGTATTTGTTGGGCACATTGAACAACATGGATTTGATCATGCAGTGAAGCAGTTACATGACAATCTTTAACAACCTAACAAACCCATATTTCATCCCACATAAGAACATAGATAAATCCTATTGGATCAGACGTATTTTCCATGCAATCTAACATTCTGTTTCCCACAATAGCCAACCAGATGTGCCAGAAGGCTACAAGCAGGCAAAGACAATAAAGGAATCCCAGGCTGCTACACCCCACCAGCTCTTGTTCAGGGGCATGCTGTCTCTGAGGTTCAGCCATGATAGCTAATAGTCATTCAGCTCTGGTGGCAAATAGTCATTAATGGCCTCCATTAATTTGCTCAACCCCCTTTAATGCCATTGATGTATTTGGCTGCCCCCACCCATTATTAGATATTAGAAGGATTACTTTCTTTTGTTTTTCCTGTTTGTATGCTACTGCCCCAAAATTTCACTGGGTGCCTCCAATATCTACCATTTTGGGAGAAGGGAAAAAATGTCTATCTACTTTCACTACTTCATGCACAATGTATAAACCCCTGCCATACCCCCCCAGTCAAATTTTCTCTATGCTGAAAAACTTTCTACTTATTAGTTTTGCCTTATAAGGGAAGGTGTTCAAATGCTTATTGTTGGCCTTTCTCTGCTCTTCAATGTCCTTTTCGAAGTTGATGTAGCTTTTCAATGTAGCCACATCACAGATATATACAAGAGCATTAAAATACTGTCCATTCTACTTTCAACCCCTTTCTTAACGAGTCTGAGCACAGGATTTGCCTTTTGCACTGCTACCACACATTGTGATAACATTTTCTTTCATTCTCACTATTTACCCACCCGCAATTCAATTCATCCACATCTAAGGAGGCAAGGAATATTTGTGTGTGGTTGAAAAAAAGAGAGGACATAGAAAAACTAGGCTGCTCCAGCTAGGAGTGGGATGAAGCCCCTAGCAGGTTCAGGATCTCTCTCTAGCATATATTGTATCTTCAATATGAAGAACAATACAGAACAGAGTACTGTACAGGAAATTAATATAACAGATAGAGCTATCTTCAGCTATATGTAGTGAATGAGCTTGGGCAGATGTCAACAGACCCCCTCCCTCAGATGAAGACATGAGATAACCAAGTGTGGATTTTACTAGTTTATTTTACTGGCTGATTCCTGCCAAATTGGATAAGGCTTAACCAATCAAAAACCAGCCTAATTATGCCACCATCAGAAACAACATGAAACAACAGATCTGTGAAGCCTCCTGCTATGGCAGCCCTCTGGCAGCCCTCTTTTTAAATCAAGTTTCCATCCATTTCTAGTACTCTACTCCATTTCTGGTTTTCCCAAGAAGAGATGTAGTAACATCACTGACATCGCCAATATCACATGTCCTCCCGTGTCCCTGTCCCCAACCCTGTGAAGCAGGTGAAAAATGATCCTCCAATAGGCCAGTCATAATAGAACGTAAATATTCCTGCTTCATTCCAAAGTAACCCCCTTAGCCCTCAATACTTTGATAGGCAGCTCTGCCTGTCAACTAGAGAGCTCCCATTCTGCAAGGGAGGGGAGGACGTTCTGCAGCCAATATTAGCCCTCAAAACCTTGATAGGAAGCTCTGCCTGCCAACCAGAGAGCTCCCATTCTGCTCTATGGAGCAAGGAGCAAGAAGAGGGAGTGGTGGACGTTCTGCAGCCAATATTAGCCCTCAAAACCTTGATAGGCAGCCCTGCATGCCAACCAGAGAGCCCCCATTCTGCAAGGGTGTGGTCGACATTCTGCAGCCAATCTTAGCCCTCAAAAATTTGATAGGCAACTCTGCCTGCCAAGCAGAGAGCTCCCATTCTGCAAGGGAGGGGTGGACATTCTACAGCCAATATTAGCCCTCAAAACCTTGATAGGCAGCTCTGCCTGCCAACCAGAGAGCTCTCATTCTTCTGTATGTGAGCAAGGAGCAAGAATGAATTCCCTAGGCAATAGCTGGGAAGGTGCCTGTGTGGTGAGTGAGTGGGCTCTTCCCCCACCCTTTTCTGTTTGATTTTGCCTCATTGCAACTTTTTGGTGTTGCTAGCCAATGCAAGTAAATTGGCATTTGCGACTCCAGTATCTACTGGAAGTTTCTTGGGGGCCACCAATTTGGGGGTCAGTAACTTGGACATTCAAAATGCAATCTTGACCAAACTTGGAGGGTGGCTTAAAGAGAGGCTGCTGGAGATTTTCTGTGAGTTTGGGATCTCTCAGTGTGAAGAGGAGGAGCCAGGGCTGCTGGAAGTAACAGACCACAGAACAATGAACAGGTCCATGAACCAGGCTGGTCCATGAAAAGTTCGTGGTCCGTGGTCTGTGAAAATCGACGGACCACAGGCTGGTGGTCCATGTGGTTTTCCTGGTCTGTGCCCACCTCTAAACAGGACTCTAGTTGCACTAGACAAAGATTAACAACATTTTATTCCAGCATATGCTTTCATGGACTAAAGCCCTCTTCTTCACATGCTATAAGCAGTTCCTTATTATGCAAGCATTCTATGTAGTAGGCTTGCTTATTTTTGCTGTCACAGAGTGACATGGCTTCCCCATGGGTAGTTTAAGGGAGTTTTAACTTTACTATTATCCTAAGCATTGAAATGTGTTCAGGTAATATTCCACTGGAGAAATATTTGGTTTGAGTAAGCCAATATTAATTAACGTATAGATCTTCACTCAGTCCACAAAACTGGTCACTTTGGGAGAGGACAAAAACAGTGAAAACAAATTCACACATCTTGGATATCAGCTCTGACTGATTTAAGGATGCTGTCAATTAAATAAAGTAGTTATGGTTAGACATGGGCACGGATGGGAAAAAAACACAAACATGCTGTTCGTTGTTCATTGCCGCGGCCGAATACAAACAGCCAAACGGAAACGAACATGTCCTGTTAATGAACGTATTCATTGTTCGTTGTTTGTCAGTGCCAGAGCAGCCCCCATTACACTTAGAGAGCCCATGTTCACAGGGGGTGTTCAGCAGGCTCCCCTGCAGCCATCACCCCAGTTTGGGCAAGTTTGCAATGCAGATCTTGGAGTTATACATTCCCAAATCCAACACCCCCAGGAAACTCCCATTCGACACAATGGAAGCCACCAATTGTCTTTTGCCCCATGTACAAGTGGTAGACTCTAGGTGGTGGGGGATTTGGCCGCTTGTGGGTGGCACCCCCATGTGCCTGCCTGCCAGGCCTAATTTTTTTATTCCTGGCGGAGGCCGGATAGTGGTTGATGTCAGTGGCCGCTGGGCCTGGCGGGCTAGGGGAGGAAGTGGTGAGCCAGCTCCCCTGGAGGGGGTGGGGGGGTCTGGCCGCTAGCCGGAGGCACCCCCCTTGTGCCTGCCCACCAGGCCTAACTTTTTTATTCCTGGCACAGGCCGGAAGGTGGTTGATGTTGGCAACCACTGGGTTTGGCAGGCTAGGGGAGGCGGTGGGTGGCCACCTCCCCCAGAGGGGGTGGGGGGTCTGACCACTGACCAACAGGACCCCCCATGTGCCCACCCGCCAGGCCTAACTTTTTTTATTCCCAGCGAAGGCTGGAAAGTGGGTGATGAGTGTGGCCACCAAGCCTGGTGGGCTAGGGGAGTTGGCGTGGGGCTGCCTCCCCCAGAAGGGGCAGGGAGTCTGGCTGCTGGCCAGTGGCACCCCCCATATGCCTGCCTGCCAGGCCTCCCAGAGGGTACCTGGGAGGTGTAAAAGGTGGGTGATGTCATTGGCCGCCGCAGACCAAAATGACCCAGCGACAATCTGCTAAGAAATTCCTCCAGTAAGACAAGTTGGCATATGTGGAGGCCTGGCACACACAAATACACAACCTGATGGGTCAGACACCAATGTACATTCACCAGATGGGGTACTTCATGACATTGGGTTTGATGGTGTTGCCTGCACCTTGCGTGGTGTAGAGTCCGGACAAAACACACCAGCTGGACATGCATGGAGCATTGGATACCCCTCCAGTGTTGAAGCAGAGGCTGCCTAGATGACCCACCATCCTGCCTTCATGGAAAGGATGGCGTTGCGGGACCAATTCCCCCTTCCTCTGTGGGAACAGCAGGTGCCATTGATTGGGGCCACCGTGTAGGACAACTGCATGTGTCACAGTTCCTGAGCTGTCCCTGGTGCCCGAACCCATCATCTGTGGACATGTCCTTTCTGTGCCTTCACAGAAAGGACATGATTCATCACGGGACCCATTTCCCCCAGTTAGAGGGGAGAGGGGACCCATTCCCCCCAGTCAGAGGGGAGAGCCGGTGCCATGGACAGGGGGCACTATGTTATACTACTATCTGCACAACAGCAGCTGAGCTGGACCTGTTGCTGTGAAGCGGCAGCAGCAGACACCAGCCACCTTCCTTCCTCCGTGGAAAGGAGGGAACGGGGCAGGACAAGTCATTGGGAAGGGTTGTGGCAGTTCCTGAGAGGGAGAGGAGGAAAGAGGGAAGATGAAGTGGCCAGGGAGAGGGGGACCAAGGGGTTCCGGCCACAGCAAGGAGCTGGACTTGGAAGTCCCATTGATAGGAATGAGTAGACCCCGATCCAACAGCAGCTGCTGATATCAACCACCTTCCTGCCTTTGCAGAAAGGAGGGGACGGGGTGGGACAACTCGCTGGGGTCATGGAAGTACCTGAGAGGGAGAGGTATGGACTGGGAACTGGAAAGCTCCCATGCATTGAGTCCTCATCCGCGAAACCCACAGAGGTACTCTGTGGTGGCAGCTAACATCACCCACCTTCCTGCCGTCGCGGAAAGGATGGGATGGACAGGACACAAGAGATAATTGGGAGGGGTCAGAGTGGTTCCAAAGAGGGAGAGGGAGAAACAGGGCAGCGGCAACAGCTGCCATCGTCCACCTTCCTGCTTTTGTGGAAAGGACAGGAGTCATGGGACACATTCCCCCCCAGCTCAAAGAGGTCAAGTCAGTCCCATTGACAGGGGAGCCACCATACTGTGTAACCATGCTGTACCACTATACTGTACAATTATACGTGCAATCTCAGCCAAGCTGTCCATCGTGACCAAGGAGACAGCAGTAACATGTTAGTCCCTTGTAAAGCGGCTGACATGACCCGCTGTCCTGCCTTCGTGGAAAGCAGGGGATAGGCAGGACAGGAGAGGTCATTCGGAAGGGTCGGAGTGGTTCCACAAAGGGATAGGTAGAAAGATGGATCAGCAGCCCTGAGAACTGAGGCTGGAAAAAGCAGCTCCACACCACTCCAAGACACCTCACCTGAGCGGGCAGTACAGGCACTACTAATAACAGTTTCAGTGGCACTGACAGACCCCAGCCACCTTCCTGCCTTCGCGGGAAGGATGGGATGGAATGGACAGCAAAGGTCTCCAAAGGTTTTGTAGAAGGAGAAATGGGGACTGTGTGAGTGATTAAATGTGCAGACATGAACCACCTTCCTGCCTTTGCAGAAAGGATGGGAGAGAAAGAACAAGAGAGGTTGCTAGGAACAGTCAGAGTGGAAGCAGCCCCGAGAACTGAGTGGGGTAGAGTGGTTACCCACCACTCAGACACCTAGCCTGAGCAGGCACTACTCACTACTGTGAGCCTTTCCTGCCTTTGCAGAAAGGACAGAAGTCGAGGGACCCATTCCCCCTGCTCAGAGGGCACAGCGGTTGCAATGGATAGGGGCACTGTGCTTCTCAACTACATGTGCAACAGTTGCTGAGCTGTTGTACAAATGCCCAAAGGAGGCTGCTGCCAGCATCACCCATCTTCCTGCCTTCACAGAAAGAAGGGGATGAATGGGACAGGAGAGGTAGCTGGGACAGGTCAGAGTGGTTCCAGAGAGGGAGAGGAAGAAACAGGGCAGCGGCAGCAGCAGCTGACATTGGCCACCTTCCTGCCTTTGCAGAAAGGACGGAGTTGCGGGACCCATTCCTCACTGCTCAGAGAGGACAGCAGGTGCCTTGGATAGGGGGCACCATGTTGTTCAACCTCATGTGCAACAGCAGTTGAGCTGTTCCTTGTGGCCCAAAGTGGCAGCAGCTGACAGCACCCAACTTCCTGCCTTTGTGGAAAGGACAGAGTTGTGGGACCCATTCCCACTTGCTCAGAGGGTAAAGCGGTTGCAATGGATACAGGCATCGTGTGGCTCAACTACATGCACAACAGCTCCTGAGCTGTTGCAAAAATGCCCAAATGAGGCTGCCGCCAGCATCACCCACCTTCCTGCCTTCATAGAAAGGAGGGGATGGGAGGGACAGGAGAGGTCGTAGAGAAGGGTCAGAGTGGTTCCATCTGGAGAGGGAGAGATAGACAGAGTGACGTGGAACTTTTCAGGGAGAGAAGGACAAAGGGTTACCCAGCGGAACAGGAAGGATTGAGAAGACCCAAACCTATGAAAGCCATCAGCCGAGAAACCCACTGAGCTTGCCTCTGGACCTTTGCAGCCCCAGGATCTGAGGGGGGCTAGAGCATGACAACAACACTCCCAGATACCTGACAAGCTCAGACACTAATAATTATCTAGGTGAGCCCTCAGCAGAGGTGCCTCCCCGGCTTGGTCCCTGGCCTGGGACGCCGTGGTAGTACAAATGCCCGAGTCCTGATGAGTCCTCCTGAGCCCTCAACCTCACCATTCTAAATGGCACTGTCCCCGACCCCGAGGGAACAACGTCCACAGGGGCAGCCTGCCTGACCATGCCGCTCCTACCTGACCCAAATGTGCCAGCCCTCATTCAAGATACCCGCTGGACTCAATGGGCAAGGGTGCATGGCAATGGCATGGAGAACCAAAGGGTAAGATGCTTAAGTAGCCTGCGGAAGCCCATGCCCTCCACGATGGATAGGGGCAAGCCATGTAGGGCAATCGTCTATGCCAAGAGGCAAAGGCCCGCCTCCTGAGCCCTCAACCTCACTGTTCTAAGCGGTGCTGTCCCAGACCCCAAGGGAACAACCTCCACGAGCGCAGCCTGCCTGAGCGCTCTGCTCCCACCAGCATCACCCTGAGGGCAAGGATTCTTGCTTGGGGTGGATTCCAGTGACCCTCCCACTGATCCACTGATCCCTGCTCAGAAGAGCTGGTAGCCCTCTTTCTCCCCCCAAGGGATGTTTCGCTGGGTAAGGACAGAGACCACAGGCTTGGGTGGTGCCTCTTCAGTTGCCTAGTCAGGACCATCGACGAGCTTCGGGTTATTGCCCCTGTGCACCAGGACATCACAGGTAGGGCACCGCACCACACGGGGGTCATTAGGAAGGGCCCGAAAGTGCCTCCATATGGAGTCGTTGAAAAGTGGACCACTAACTGTCCCAGGGGAAGGAGGATGAACAGTTACAGGCTGTGCTGTGGAGCTGGCCACGGATGACGGAGTGAGGGGTGGACTGCAGGCAAGGACACCACTGAGAGTTGGGATGGGGGCAGGAGGGATGTTTCATAAAACACGAACCTTTCCTCCAGGAATCCCTCACCCTCCTCCTCCTCAAAATATTGAGAGAGATCCTCTCCCCCCAGTGGAAAGACCTCTTTGGCCACAGCCCTCACAGGTGAATTTGGGGGAGCGGGAGTACTCTCTGCTGCCCCCGAGCTACACCCAGTACTGCTTGCCATGAGGAAACCAGAAGGAGTACCTTTGCACTCCCCCCCATGATCACCCATGGCTACCACAGCATGAAGACTCATTGTGCCACCATACTAGAATTAAGGAGGACAGAAAAGGAGAGAACACTGTGAGCCCTCAGCAGAGGTGCCCACCACAGAGCTTGGCCCCAGGGCCGGGCAGCAGGCCTGGAACCAGAGGCTGAGGCTAGAGCCCTAGCCCAGCTCACCCAGAAGCCTGACCAGATCAAGCACTGATATTGATAATAATCAATGTGAGTCCTCAGCTGAGGTGCCCACAGATCTTGGCTCCAGAGCCTGGCAGCAGCCCTGGAACCAAAGGCTGGGGCTAGAGCCCTAGCCCAGCTCACCCAGAAGCCTGACCAGATCAGGCACTGATACTAATAATAATAATAGTCAGGGTGTGAACCCTCAGCCAAGGTGCCCACTGAGCTTGGACCCAGGGCCTGGCAGCAGCCCTGGAAGTGGAGGCTGAGGCTAGAGCCCTAGCCCAGCACACCCAGAACCTTGACCACCAGATCAGGCACTGATAATAATAATAATCAATGTGAGCCCTCAGCCAAGGTGCGCACAGAGCTTGGCCCCAGAGCATGGTAGCAGCTCTGGAACCAAAGACTGGGGCTAGAGCCCTAGCCCAGCACACCCAGAAGCCTGACCAGATCATCATCATCATCATCATCATCATCATCATCATCATCATCATCATCATCATCAATGTGAGCCCTCAGCCGAGGTGCCCACAAAGCTTGGCCCCAGAGCCTGGCAGCAGCTCTGGAACCAGAGAATGGGGCTAGAGCCCTAGCCCAGCACACCCAGAAGCCTGACCAGATCAGGCACTGATATTGATAATAATTAATGTAAGCCCTCAGCCGAGGTGCCCACAGAGCTTGGCCCCAGAGCCTGGCAGCAGCCCTGGAACCAGTGGAGAGAGAGATCCCTACCTAACCACACACACAAAAAAAACCCCAGCTCCAATACACTCTCCCTGTCTCTCCCAAAAGGCTATCAACAGCTCTGTCCAACTCCACTGCTTGCTGAAACTGAAAGCCAGAACTGGGAGCACAGTCAGGGCCGGCACTAGAGTTTCTGGCACCTGCGGCAACTCGTGCGTGCATGCGCGCGCAGAGCGTGCATGCACGCCACGCACGTCATCACTCAGCGCAGGATAGCTGAGACGGCACGCGGAAGCTGCTCCGTGCTCCGCACGCCGCCCCAGCAGCAGCTTGACGGCTTCTGCGCCCGGCTGGGGTGTGTGGGGGCAGAGGAGCGCGCAGCAGAGCTGGCTGCAGCTGCTGCAGCCAGACAGCCCCGTGCCGCCGCTGACACCGACACCACATGCCCCAGCCAGGTGCAGAAGCCGCGAGCCGCTGCTGGGGTGGCACGCAGAGGCTGCTCCATGCTCCGCACGCCACCCCAGCAGCAGCCTGACGGCTTCTGCACCCAGCTGGGATGTGTGTGGGCGGAGGAGCGCGCAGCAGAGCTGGCGTGGCTGGCTGCAGCTGCTGCTGCAGCCATCCAACCTTGTGCCACCGCCACCACACGCCCCAGCCAGGCGCAGAAGCCGCGAGCCGCTGCTGGGGTGGCGCACGGAGGCTGCTCCTTGCTCTGCACGCCGCCCCAGCAGCAACTCACAGCTTCTGCACCCGGCTGGGGCGTGTGGCGGCGGTGGCTGCAGCCCAGTCACACCAGCTCCGCTGCACATGCCTCCGCCCCCGGACACCCCCTCCGGCGCCTCTCCAGTGCCCTCACGCCCGAGGCCACCGCCTGCCTGGCCTCAATGGGCGCGCCGGCCCTGAGCACAGTGCCCTTTTATAAGCAGAGGTATCATTGAGAAAAGCAGGAGGTCTGTGGTTGGCAGTCAGAACTGCCTAACAGGGTTTGCAGGGATGAGATTGGAGTTCCCATGGCCTCAGAACACCTGCCTCCTCCCTCCCTCCCCCCTGGTGTCTACTCCCATGTTACCAATTGTAACCAATTTGCAGCTCCACACTTGGAAGGAAGACCTATCCATCAAGCTAAGTTGGGCTTTGATTGGGGTGTCCGAGGAGACAGAGGGAGTGCAGACAGAGTTTAGGCAGTCCCTCCCTCCATTGCTGAGGCAATTGATTGAAGGCTTCATGAACAGCGGACGAACGCAACAAATGAGGCTTGTGACGACCACCTGTTCGTCTGGAATGGTTCCTCACAAACAGCTCATTCGCAAACGGACATGGGTTTTTTCCATTCGTAATGCTGTTCGTGCCCATGTCTAGTTATGGTTGCCTAACAGAAAAGCAGGCTCTCTTGTCGTTTTAAAATGCATAGCTATTCATTTGTATGTTTAATTGTTTAATAAAAGGTCTTCAGTGCCTATGAGAATGTTTGAGGACTGCTGTCTGAATGTAGAGCTTTTGCTAAAAGAATATGAAGGACCAGGTCTCCTTTTCTGGCAGTCCTATAATTTAACATCATGTGATGTTCCTGGCAGAAACCTGCTGCTCCTCTTCCATGCTAGATTGAAAGTCCCTGAGTTGACTTGGCCCTGTCTACCTGGTTCCTTTCCTTCTGTTTTTGCTCAACAAGAAAGGGGAATCCAGCAGGCAAGTGGACAGACCTGCTAGACAGACTGTAAAAGGGGCAAGTGGAGCCCTCACCATCTCCTTTGGTCTCTCAATGACTTTGGCGGTACTTCTCCTTGCTAGTTTCACAGCCATTGTCATCTTCTAACATAAGATCTTCCTGCTTCAATACCCTGTGCTGGAAAATCCATATTCTACATAAGATGTATTTTGTAAAGCCATTCCTATTTAGTAATTAGAGCTACTGCACTAAATGTGATGAGAAACAGTGGCTAATACCACAATAAAAATTACATTCCTGAATCACCAACCCGGGTACAGGCACAGAAACCAAACTGGAAACAGGCTGAATTGCATTTCAATCAGTCAGTGTGGTTACAACGCATTCTCAGCAGGGGAGACACCACCAGCCTCCTCTAATGCACTGTTTTTATTGTTATGAGTACAGTACCTGTCCTCCAGCCAGGATACAGAAGGCACCACTACTGAGATAAATGAGTTGCAGAAACTCTCAAGAGGAGAAGTGACAGCCTTGTTGCAAGTCAGGCAGCCAACCAGCAATGACACAGCTTTTCCGATGATCTTAAAATCCTGGATGCGTAACATTACAAATGAGCTATGTTTGTAATATAATGGGTTTTTCCCTCCCTTCCTAAGGTAGCAAGCCCAGCAATTTAAGCAGTAAAAAGTGCTGAGGCAGAAAAACAACTCATTTTGCCCCTGGGATGCTTTGCAGGTTACTACTGACAAGACAGATTCTACCATTATACAATACAACAAGCAGCCAATGACCCTCCCCACTACCTATCCTCTCAGCTACAACTAACATAAACAGTTGAATACATTTTTAGGGTTTCTCCTTGACTTCATATGCAACATGTTGCCTAAAGAACACTTGTAAAGAAAGGCAGAAGTGTTGTGATTTTTTAATGGGCTCAGAGTTCAGTAATCTGTATGCTGCCAGATATCCTCGCAATGACATAATAAGGAGCAATATGATTCAACTTAGGGAGGAAATACAGTTTGGACCAATTCACATGGCCCCCTGCAAAGAAGTAACCATTGCATGTACTGATTCTAGTTGCCAGTGCTAGAGTTACCAATAGAGATGGGCACGAACAGCAATACGAACTAAAAAAAGCCACGAACAGCCCAATCAGCTGTTCGTGAACAAGCTGTTCATGAGGCCCCATTCTAAATGAACAGGTGGTTGTTGCAAGCCTCATTCATTGCTGTTTGTCAAGCCAGACAGTCTGGCACCTGCAATCAATTCCCTTGGCAACCAGAGGCAGGGACTGCCTGAACTCTGTCTGAACTCCTGGTGTTGCCCTGGAAACCCCAATCTAAGCCCAATTTAGCTTGATAGGCAGGTCTTCCTTTCAAGTGTGGAGCTCCAAATTTGTTACAAGGAAGCAAAGAGCAGGGGGGAGGGGGGCTCCCAGCTCTGGTTTTGCAGACAGTGAGGGAGAGACATTGTGTTGGCATTTTGAGAGAGAGTCAGGAAGAGTGCATTGGAGCTTGAATTTTCTTTGTGTGTGGTGGGATAGGGATCTACCCCTTCAGGTTCCAAGGCTGCTGCCAGGCTCTGGGCCAAGCTATTATTTATTACTGTTACCTTTCCTGCTGCCTGCTCAGGTAAGGTTTCTGGGAGTGGTGCAGTAGGGATCTACCCCTTCATGTTCCACGGCTGCTGCCAGGCTCTGGGGCCAAGCTATTATTTATTATTGGTACATTTCCTGCTGCATGCTCAGGTAGGATTTCTGGGAGTGGTGTGGTAAGGATCTTGATCCAGAGCCTGCTGGCCCCCACGAACAATGAACAATGAACATGTTCATGAACGGATCATGTTAGTCTATGTCCATTGTTCATTGTTCATGGATGGCAATGAACAAAGAACACCATGTTCGGGTTTTTTTTCTGTTCATGCCCATGTCTAGTTACCAATTCCAGCTTATGAAATTCCAGGATTTGGAGGCATTGCTTGGAGAAGGTGGACGTTGGTTGGAGGTCTACTCTCTCAAGTTGCCATTTCCTCCAGGGAACATATCTCAGTAGTATGAAGATATAATTTGGGGAAAGTCCAGGCCATACCTGGAGGTTAGTAGCCCTAGTCAGTGCCATACACAGAAACAGTTATGCAAAAGCACATGCTCATCTTATGCACTTTGAACTTAAATAATCTCACACAGACAAAAAAAGAAGTTTGTGCAGGGCACCAATGGTTAAGTCTCACTTGGGCAGCAACTAATATGCCAGAGGTGGTCATGCAAAGAATGTTTTTTTAAAATGGGACAGCTACTTAGATGAATTTACAGGGAGCTACAAAACTGTCTGTAGGGCATTATGTGCAGTATATCACTTGCAGTGTCACCTGCCTGAGAAAATGTGTCCACTTTCTGCATGTAAAAAACGCTCTTTCTACAACTGTAAGAGGTTTTCGTACAAACTCTAAATTATTGATGAGGAACGCAGACTTACAGCAATTTCTTTCAGACTGTTAAAACTGATGACCTTAACTAAAGCACTCACTTCAGATGCATTAAGTATTGACAGAAACATAAACTGACAATACAGTTGAGTGTGGATTTTCTTTTAACGGTAATTCACCTTTCTATGCTAGTATTTAGAAAGATGTGAGTCCTGAGCACAATAATGAAAAATGCCTCCTTGGACAAAATCCGTATACCTGAGGATATTTGGAGTATACCCAAATGCTGATTTCCTCAATACTGTCACATTATCACCTTCTGGCTTTTCGGGCTGATGAGAAAGAAGGAAATACTTAAGCTGTGTCGGCATTGTCTCCAGAATCTTGATTTGTCATTCTCCTGCTTCAAAGAAATGCATACCTAGCTAGCCCAGAATCACAAGAAGCTGCTTTAGCAAGGACGACGTAGCTTGAGGCAACCCTGTGCAAACACCACTTTGGTGTATGCAAATATGTTATTTGCATGTAACTCTGATATATATACCAGAGCACACTAAAGAACATTTTATGAGTCATGAATTCGCAAATACATCCCTGGAACGCTACAGGGCTGCCAAAGGAGCTTTTGGGTCACAGACCTCAAGCCACTTATTGTAAAACACTATCATTGATTAGGGCACTAATTTCTCCTGGGTTCTAGATGATATATTAGTAGTTCCCAACCTTTTTGAATCTGCAGGCACCTTTGGAATTCTGACACATGGTGATAGGTGCAATTGTTGAATAGCTGTCACAGGAGGTGGAGCCAACCATGAAACGGTTCTGCTTCAGGAGGCGGAACTGTCTGCAAAATGTCAAGGAATGATATGCATATCTCTAACGGTAACTTGTTAACATTTCAGGAAATTGAGAGTGGTTTCAGTGGGGAGTCTTCACACAATTACAAACCTCTGCTCTTCATGTGTGAAGAAAGGAGGGGGGTAACTGTTTTTAAATTGATATCACTTAACCTGCTTCATAGAAAGATCCATTTTTGTTCTAGAGTCTTGAATTACATAAACACCGGATCAAATGTTTTTGCCTCTAAAAGCTATTATAATCAGGTAGATGTTTCAATAAAGCATTTTGAGAAGGATTCCAAGCTGCCAGGGAAATATTTTCTTTTATGTTGTTTCTCAGAATAAATTGCTTTTCAAGGCAAATCATTTTGCAAACTTTAAAATGTATGCCAAATTATGAGAAAATGCCAGATAAGATGGGCAGTGATCATGGTCAGTACTGTCTGCTCAGACTGGCAGTGACACTCCAGGGTCTCACAATGAGATAGATACCCTGACAGTCCCACTCCCATCTGCTCACTAGTAGAAGTCTTTGTGTTTATTCTGGCTTCTTCTTTCAAGTCCATGTGCATGGGACTCCAACTTTTCACTCTGATCCTATGCATGTGATTGAATGGGGCTTACTGACAATGGAAGCCCTATGTTGATACGTTTGATCCTTCTTTGTGTGCACATCCAGTTTGGTGTAAAATTGACTGGATGATCTTGGGCCAATCACCCTTAGCCAAACCTAGCTCACAGGACAAAAACCAAAACAGCATAATACCTTTTATCAGGACCAAAAAAAAATGATGTGAAAGCTTTTGAATTTGCTAGACTAGAATTTGCTAGAATTTGCTAGGTGTTGAAAAAAAGCAGGAAGGAAACATAACACAATTTTATATGTTCAAATCTGCCTGCCATGCAGACAAGAGGTCTTAAGATCAGTGTCTGAAATGTATTTTTTTCTTTTTTCTTTCCCTGACATCTCTTCTTTTAACATCCAGGCTGATGAAGAGTTCTGAAGAACTCAAGAGTTTGCACAAAATATGTCAGTGATGAACAGAATACAAGCAATTTACCCCTACATGCACCATTGCCTAGACTCTCACAGGATTTGGTTTTTAGTTAGTTAGTTTTAGTTTGCAAACATCATATCCAATGCATGAGGTTTAAAAATGTTGTTATGGAAAATAATTATACTAACTATATCAAAGTTATATCTAAGATGTATTTTGTTCATACAGACTAATAAAAGGTAACCAAGAGTGCAATATTTTATATGGTTTCTCTTTTCAAGAGTAAGAGAAATGTGGGGGGGGGGGGAATAGGAAAGACCAAATGGAAGGGGTGTGTTTAGGAGAACAGGACAGTATTAAAAAGAGAAGAGGACCCAGTTATACTCTGTCATCCAAGACCCATGGAGACCTGGAACCATCACTGGACAGATCAGCCAAGTCAAGGCAGAAATGGGAGAGGTTTTTTTGCAGCTGCATTAACTTGTTTGTCTTGCAAAACACCAAAGTGACCGTTACCAACTAACTAATCACTATGAAAGAATGTTAAACACGTCTTGTGCAAAAATATGAAATTTACTCACACTGTAGATATGTCACAAAGTTGTTCCAGCCACTACTATTGGAGCAACTGGAGCACTCTATATATTTACACTTCAGTAGGAAAACTCAAGGGGGCAGTAGAACATCCAATAAGAGCCCCTATTGTTTGCAGAAGCATACAAACTTATCGAAGCTACACAGAGCCTCTATGCAATTTCATCCAATTTCATATACACAAACTCAAAGCACCCTTAGGTTGCCTAATTCAATTCTGACAGAAAATCAACTAGTAATTTCAAACAGCCATTTTCCAGAATTGTAACTGAACGGGTCAGCCAGCAAGAGGTCCCGTTTCCGGTATCATCTGCATATTGATCATGTCCAATTCCTAAGCTACAAATGTCTTTTCCTAAAGGCTTTACATAGAGTTTGTATACAATGGGGGATAAGATTGAGCCCCATGGAATCTCACAAGATAATTACCACACTGAAGACAGTTGGTCCCTTTGAGTCTATTCACTGAGGAATTATTTAAATCAGTCCAAGGCACATTCCATGATATGCACATTTGCTTCCAAATGCCTTAACAGGATGACATGATCTACCATATCAAAGGATACAAATAGATACAGGAGGAGGAACCAAGAACCATGGCCGTTGTGTACATTCAGATGGAGATCATCAACTAGAGCCAACAATAGCCCAGCCTGAAACAGACTGAAAAGAGGCAAGAAGAGCACAAGAGTTATCCAAGAAGATAAGAAGAGCAGCTAACCACCTCTTTGAGCAGTCATGGGAAGGTGCCTTCAGTTAGTGACTGATTTATGATGGACAACAAGAGCTCATTTATGTAGTCTTTACATGATTTTAGAAGATAAAACTGCCAAGCACCAAGTGCACAAGTGGTGGCCTATACAGATATCAGGATCCTGGCAATTTCCGTCACTTTAATTGGATCAAAATGGTCAATAAGTGAACTAGATGATGTACAAAGCATTTGTTCCATCTTGCCTGAATTACAGCTGACATCCAGATCATAGTGTCTTCTTTCTATTTTATCAACAAAAAGCTTTGCAAATGTGTTACAGCTAATTTTCTGTTTTTGAAACTGATCTAGAAGTCAGAGCATGTTGAGATGCCTTAAATAACTGGGATGGTCATTAACTAGCTGATACAATGGTTGCAGAGAAATAACTGTTCTTTGCCTCTGTCATTACTAGGGGTGTGCGATTTGGGTTTCTGATTCGGGATAAATACCCGAATCGGACCCGATTCATAAAGATTCAGGATTTCCTAATTGGTCCTAGCATTGCTGGCCCAAATTGGGAATTCTGAATCAAAGCTTTCTGAAGCCATTCAGATCACTTTGGAAAGCTTCAGGCACATTTAAACCCCACGTCCTTGCTTCAGCTGATTGGCAGGGGAGGAGGATCCCCCCACCAGTCAGCTGAAGCAAGGGTGCAGGCTTTAATATTTATTGTGTCCCCACACCACTTGTAAGCAGCATGGGGGGCACTTTAAGTTTGTGCCCTTGCTTCAGCTGGTCTTCGTCCCTTCTACCCCCTGGCCAATGCTCTGGCCTTTGGGGCCGTGGTCCACCGCGTCTGATGTTCCTGCAAGGGTTGCTGCTGTGCCGCTCCAGTCATCAGCAGAGCAGCAGCATGAGTCTTCTCCCAGCCCCTCCAGTTTTGAGCCCGTTGCATCAGGTCGTGGGTAGCCCTGTCTAATGGAGCAGTAGGAGCCAGCATCGGGGCCACAGGCAGCTATTTCTGGGGCTGCTGCAGGTTTTGCTGCTGCGCCACTGCACTCATCAACTATGCGGCAGTACGGGGTGCCTTCCCCTGACCACTCCTACTTTGGGACATCTGCCCTTGCTGGTGCCACACTCCCCTGGCTGATCACAGGCTGACCCCCTTCCCAGGTAAGCCAGGTCACTATGTTGGGGGGTCTCCCCTGGGGGGGTTCCCCTGCCAGGAGGGTGGCATCGGCTGGGTCAAGTCCGGAAAGGCCAGACATGGGGGTTAAAGTTTAAAGTGCCCCCATGCCACTTGCAAGCAGTGCAAGGAGTGCTTTAAGCTTTAAACCCCGTGCCCTTACTTCAGCTGACTGGAGGAGGAAGAGGAGAAGGAGGCTCCCCTGCCAGTCAGCTGAAGCAAGCGGCTAGAACTTACACCCACTGCTTATTCCACCTAATGGGAGGAGGAGGAGGGAATCTTCGTTGGTGTACCCTGAATCTTTACGGAGCACACCGAAGCGGGTCAGTAAACAATTTCTGACTCTTATTTCCGCTTTGGAAATTCCAAAACCTGGATATTTTTTTTGTTGCACCCCCCTAGTCACGACCACTTCATAAGTCTTTCAATGGGCTATATAGCCTGCACTATCAGATTCAGTGTGAGTTTCCCACCATTATCTTTCTAGACATCTTCCAGCCCTCTTTCGGTCACCCAGCTCCAACCTGAGGTCAGAAGAAGACAACAAGAAGCAATCTTGTTAAGAGCTTCAAGAAGCTTTATACTCCAAGCTCCACACAAAGCCTCAACAAGTATGGGTTTGGAGTTCTAAAACCCCGGGAGCATTTTGGAATCCAATAGGGTCCATTAGCCTTCATGGGCATACCATTTTAATGGGACCCCATTTTTGCAGGGTGTCAGGGCCACATGCATCCTTATTTTCAGTCAGACCATGGTTCAGGCCAAATCTTCAATCCCACAAGAAGACTCCCCTCCAAGATAAATGGCAACACGAATGTGACACAGCAATTACACAGGAACAATGGACACAAATTTGGTTTTCTCCTTTATTAAAATCCCATGAAATCAATGTACGACTCCAAGCTTTTAAAATTCTTACAAGATGGTACAGCACTCCTGAAAAACTATCAAAAATTATTCCATCTTATTCTTCCCTATGCTGGAAAAAATGTAGAAAGATCGGCACCTACACACATTGTTGGTGGCAGTGTGACGTTATAAATAAATTTTGGGGTGATATCATAGAACAAATAAATAATATAACATCATACAAAATTCCAGTGGATTCAAAATTGATATTTCTTGACCTCTGGCATGAAGTTCAAATCCCAAACATTTATCAACAACTCATAACAAGTCTCTTAAATGCAGCAAAATCATTAATAGCTTTTAATTGGAAAAACCATCTTCCTCCATCAGTGTCACAGTGGTACTCTCGTGTTTCGGACCAATTTATAATAAAAAAAATTACTGATAGGATTCAATCTTCCAATTCAATTAATGTAAAAACACATTTTTATGAGAAATGGATGCCCTTTCTTGAGTTCATTGAAAAGAACGATATGCAGCCTTCAAGTTCTTTATACCACAATATTTTGGAACAGTAAAGATTAATACTAAAAAACACTATTCAATGCCATGAAAATACAATCAAAGTGAAACTCATCATTATATTGCGCAATATTTACATGTTAGCCTCACAATATGACTGTAACTTATCTCTCCTGTACCAAGTTGTTATATATATCAAGTTATTATATGTATCAAAATGTTGTTATTATTTAATAAAACTTAAATTTAGAAAAGAAAAAAAAGAAGACTCCCCTCAAAGGCTCAGTGAAAAAGTCCAAGGTGCGGCCTCTTTCATGTGTTGGGCCTGTCACAATTTGAGAGAGGCCCAGGGAAGCCAAAGGAGCCCTGGTAAAGAATGTTGAGCAAGCTGCTGAAGTCCCCTAGCACCATCTAGTCTTGGTGTCTCCAGTACCACCACCAGTGCACCACCAGTGCAGGAGCAGCTCTTCTAACTCAGAAGAGCTGGTCAGTAAACAAGCAAGATACCTAAAGTATCCTTAGTTTCCAATGTAACAGTATCAGGTTTTGTAGATCAGTATCCTTTTATTTATGTATGATCTCCAAAAAAAAATTCAGTTTAATACCATATTTTATGATATTCAGTTAACATACCTCATAACAGATCTCAAAAAAAATTCCTGTTTGTTTGTTTGTTTGTTTGTTTGTTTGCTTGCTTGCTTGCTTGCTTGCTTGCTTGCTTGCGATTTCTATTCCGCCCTTCCTGCACCAGCAGGCTCAGGGTGGATTATATTCATAAACTTTAAAATTTACCTTCCACAAATTAAAATCACAATAAATACAGTATAAATATTTAAAAATATAGAGCAGCACAAATATACCATATTTTGTAATATTCAGTTAACATATCTCATAACAGTTAACATGCCTTGCCCTAGGCAATAATTTTCTAGGGATACAGCACAAAGGACAGGTTTGAACTGCATTAAGCTTTTACCCTCATTTATCTACAGGTAACTCAGTAAATAGTAAGCCATTTACACTAAGAATCAATAGTAGGAACTGGAGTAACATAATCATTGCAATATGGCTCATACAACTGAATATGCACTTGAAATGTAATCAACAGCCCATTCAATTTATTCTTGATCCCTATAGGAAACTCAATACCAAGACCAATCTGCGGTGAGTGGTTTTGCTACAAATAAACACCCTTTTGTTCACTCAGCTGGTGGCTAATTGCCAATTTGTTTCATGGACAAAACCTGACACTCCAAAATAACTATTACGGATGAGAACTTTTAAAAAAATCCAGCTAGCATTAATCCCGAAACAAGATGATTCTAGCAAATTCCTATCATGCCATATCTTTGGATCTGAATTTCATATATTTCCATTGGATTAAGCTCACACATACATTCACCAAAAGCAAATCTATTCCAAACATGTAAGAGCTCTTACAAAAGCCTAGCATTGATCCTTATGACTGAATAGGATTCCAAATGGACCTTCATTGGTAACATGATAACAAAATCAGTTCTTCAGTCAAAGAGTCCTTTTTTTTTTGCATCATTTTTCTGTTCCTTTTGTACATGGATATAAAGATCAGAGCCATCTGTCTGAATGAGATTTGGAATTCTGATGAAAACAATAAAAGATATTAAACACTTGCTGTCCCTCCCAAATTTGTATTCATCCCCTCCTTTTGTCAGAGCTGTAATCACAGTCCCATCTGTATTCAATGGATTTACGCAAACAAGGCCTTCTCTGTCAAAAAATCATAGCCAGCAAATGCACTCACAGACTGCTTAGCCGTGTCAATTATTGTTCCTGAAAGAAGATGCAGCTGGGCCCTTTGACATGTGTCAGTTTTATTTATGGATCAGACAGTCTTACTGGAGTTTGGTATCATCTCAGTTGCTGAAGCATAAGATAGTCTACTTGTATTCAATTGAAAAAAAAATAAGGCAAAAGAACAAAAGTCTATGTGAAAGCAGCATTAATAAAGAAAATCCTCGATAGAACTGAAAGATGAACTTTTGCTTTCGTGCAATAGAGCATCATGTATCTTGTGTCATGAGAATATAGTTGTATAGGGATGGCATTCACTGTTAACGTCTTCTTTCCATCTATATTTCATTGGTTTCTTTGATCATCAATGCCACAGTATCCTTTTATGTCTGCATCAGAAATGAGCCTCCTGTAGCCCCCACATCCTTTATTCGTGCCGTAGACAGAGGCACTTATTAAATGCTCAAGAAATCCTTCTGCAGTAGCCAGAGCAAGTTGACAGACATTATACCAGGGTAGCCAGCCAAGCTCTGCTTACTTCCGGGTCCTTTCTCAAGGAATACTATACTGCACATGAGACTCCACTTCTAGCCATGTGCCTTTCAGCCTTAACACACAATTGTTTTTAACAACAACATCCAATTTATATACAGCCCTTCAGGACAACTTAACGCTTACTCAGAGTGGTATGCCATTATTATTTATGCCATTTTACACATGTTGTTACTGTCTCCACAAACCTATTCATCTAGAAAATATAAAGTATATATCAAATCACAAAGCTGAATGTGCCTGCCATCTGTCTGCATGATATTAACAGGCTTCTTTTTAAAGCATACTTATGCAGGCACAAAAACTGGAGGCTTCGCAACCCCCAATAGGATGTCATACATGGTGTTGCCATACAGGGATGATGAGCTGTGTTCAGTTTGGTTGCAATAATTTTGCAGGCCTAATCAACAGATACAAGATTTTGCCTACTTTAAAACATGTGAAATAAAACTGCCCCATTGAGTACACACAGCCAGACTCTGGGCAGCATTGTTCCATTCTAAGCATGGAAGATGTCATTTTCTTGCATTCCTCTCTATTGCTGCAGCATTTTCTGATCTTTGGAAATGGGAGCCAGCAGAAGAACAGCTGTGTGGGTTTGGGGGGGCTTGAGTGAGGAAGGGCAAGGGGGTGAAATCATTCCTCCTTCCTTTTCCACAAGTAGATCTCCAGTGATGGGAGGGGGCAATTCCATACCCTTGTTCCTCGTCACTCCAGTCCCTCGATTCTCAATGGTGGTTTCTCTCCATGAATCCAGCAACCCAGAAATGATTGGGGGGAGGGTTGAAGTAATGGAAAGGAACGTGGGAAACTGTGTACCTTCTGCATACAGATAGCAGGATAGTGCAGGTCATGCAGGGGCCGACTCTCTAAAAAGAATTTCATGGGTTCCATTGGCAAATTATGTGGAGCTCTATGTAGATTTGTTGGTACATTATGTTGTGATTCACAACTATCATTGTTGTGATGTTTTTAGCTCTGTTGCTAAAGGCCTGGAAATTGAACATCCATTTAGCACTAAAAGCCCAAACAAATTTCTGACAAGGACCTTTAAAGACAAATGGTTACTTTACATTGAAGTATTGAGCTCTTAGGGATACCTTGGCTGGTTTTCAATAGACTATGCACATTGTATTATCTTTTTTTTTAATAAATGGAAAACAATCATAAACGTTTAACCAAAGATGACACCAAAAAGTGTAGGAGTACATTAAATGCTGCTGAATTCTATAAAAATGTGCCTTCTTGTGACAGCTGAAAAGATTCATTTCCCAATATATAGAATAAAACACGGAGCACAGAACCCGTTGTTTTTCTTTCTTTTTTCCTTTTTCCTGTAGCATGTGGTTTGGCTGTTGCCCAGCTTCCCCCCCCCCCATGTCCCATGTCTTTTTTGCACCCTGTGATCTTCTGGCCCAAAGCCAGAGGCACATATGAATACATTCAATTTGGTATTAAGTCAGGGACTGTCAATTAAGACATATATTTTTCAAGTACTTTCAAGAGGAAGTATCTTGACTGCCTGACTACTCCAGGGGAATAGTAATCAAAGATTTTTGTGTGGCTCTTCAAATCTCCTCACATGCATAACCATGAATAATGACCCAAGTTTGCAGGATATTAACCAATGCTGTCAGAATCTCCTTCACAATACAAAAATTCCTGGTGATTCAATCAAAATCCCTGGAAGAGCCATCAATACATTCTTGACTACTGAGTCAAACCTGCTTCCCTTGCTAAATTAATCATCCAAAACTAGACCCGTGTCCTGCTTCTCTTTATATCACTGGTACTCTTTCTTGGTACATACAATAGAAAGTTGGAACAGTCCTATGACAGCCCAAATTCTGACCTCATATCAATGGGGTCTTGGATTCTAAGATGCACCCATCAAAGAGCAAACAAAGTTCTACTAAGGAGTAGCTGAATCCTGCACTTATGGCCCAGTGCCATTGTAGAACCTAATTGTGATCCAAATTTAACCAGTTACAGCATTTCCCCTATTTGTAAACAGGTGCATCACAGAAGCACAACACTCCCCCCCCCCACCGCTTTGTAGTTGGCTTTGCTCCTAAGCCTTGTTCTACTGCTGAAAACACCAAATCCACCATTATACTTCCATCTAGTAGTTGGTTATGCTCTAGAACTTTTTTCTAGCACCACAGGCATGGAATCACCAGACCCTCTTCATCAAGACATACAGAGTATTTCTTTCTCTCATTTTGCTTCCCTTCTGAATTTGACCCTCCTTGTCTGTCTGCCTGTTTCCCTTTCCTTATCCTCTCCCTCAGTTTGCTTTATTGCCAAAGCATTCCCACCTGGCAGGGATTCTTTCCTTACCACCCCAAAATCCTTCTCCAAATAAAATTTGGTATGTACATTCACATCAAACCTTACATGCCAACATGTTGTCAAGGAGGCCAAAAATAAGTAGAGTACACTGTAAAGTAATAACTCATTTAAGGAGTGAGATATCATAATGAAACTTGAGAGGGGTATATCATACAGTTTTTCATTTGAAGTTTGTACATGCATTGAATCTTGTTTTCAAGGAGACAAGGGCGTGTATCCCACCTAGATTTCCAATGGAGACCTGTGATTTTTTCCCCCTTCCCCCACACCTCCAGCTATTTCTAAAGGTTCCTGACCCCAAAGAGCAGCATTGGGCAGCCTTTTGGGCTGCCCTAGGAGGAGGCAGTCAGCAAAATCATTCCCCCACCTTTTCACCCAACATATACTAGGCAGAATTCAAGCCTAGAAAAGATGGCAAATGCACTTATAATGCCAATTTTCCTTGAACGATCACAATAAAAGTTGATATATGTTTTCAGGTTTTTGCATTCCAGTTTTAAGCTTGCACAAGGAATCATTATTGGATTTCAAGTCCAATACACAACTACACTGCTATTACAGCTTTCTGTAGGTGCATGTCTTATCGTTGTCAAAAGTACACACAATTTGAAGATAGGCAGTTCTTTTTTTTAATCTTGTTCCAGCAAGAAGAGGGAAGAAAATTTCACATTCATTCTGACATCCCTCCATTTCTTAATCTAACTGTGACTTAGGAATTAGTTCACTCCTGTAAACAGCTGGTGGGGTTATTTTATTGAGAATGAGGCATATTGAAGGAGTGCTTTGTTTTAAAAAAATCATTTCACACAAAATTACTTCTCAGGAGGACTGAGAAGTGAGATAGAAAAAATTCTCCTTCAGAAAGCATTGCTCTCGCTCTGATTTGTACTTATCATATAGCCAAATTTGATTGGCTACATAATACCATGATGTCATCATGCTGATCCTCTGTTTGGCTAGTTCATAAAGTTAGCTCCAAAGCATCTGCCTATGGGGAAAGCATATTTATACTATCCCCTTCGCAAAACTAAGGAGATAGTATAAATATTACAAGAAGTTGTTGAGTATTTGGGAAGATTCTACTAAAAAAAATTGTCCACAATATTTTCATTCAGCTCTATATTCTATACTTTCACCAGTTCATTTCTTTTTAAAAAATACTGTACTGAATTCCCTGATATACAGTAAGGACAAATTCATTTAAGATAGAAGAAGATTCAGACAGAATTTTAGAATGAGAGGGCAATAGGAGGTAAAGCTTGAGATAATAAGTGGAAGAGGCTTGTGCTGATGGGCAAAACTTTGAGTACCGTCAGTTGCGGGGGGGGGGGGGCACCAGCCACGAGTAAGAAGTTATTAAGATCCCAGTAAACCTTTTTCAAAATCAAAGTTATACTGATAGAAACTGGACTAAGCCATCAGACCCAGTTGTGTTTCACGAATTAGCATTTATTGTTCTATTTGGAGCTGCCCTTGAAGAGTGTCCAGAATGCTCACCGTAGTGGGTTGTAGAGACCATATCACTCCAGTCTTTTTCTCTAACTACACTGACTCTCATTTTTCCATGCCCAGATCAAGGTGCGGATATTGACTTTTAAAGCTCAGTGTGGCTTGGGGCCCACATATCTTAAGGACTGCCTACTCCCATATAAGCCTACCCAACCATTAAAAACATCTTCAGGGGCTCTGCTTCAGCTGCTCCCACCATTTGAAGTGAGATGGGCAGCAACCCAAAACATGGCCTTCTCAGTCATAGCACCAAAATTATGGAATTCATTCCACAGTAAGGTTTGTCAGTCCCCATCTATCGTTGCCTTCTGCCAGTGGGTGATGCCTTTCTGATTTGTTTGGTGTTCTCTCACTGACTCTCCTCCCCATTTCTGTGTTTTATGTAATTGTTTTAACTGTGAGCATGTGTAGTTATTTTGATGTTTTTACTACCACCTTGGGGACACCAAATGGGGAAGAAAAGTATCATAAGGTGAAATGCACATTCAGAAATGTCATGTTTACTATATAGTGGAAGATTTCACTATGATATGCATGTTGTCTGTGTGCATAAATGCTGGTATAACAGAGATTCTTCCAAATCAAAACTCATGACCTCTATTCTGGCTCTAGTGAGCAGCTTGAAAATTGTAGCATCAACTAGCTATATCCCTGAGGCACCCAGGGAAGAACTGGTCCGACAACATGGCCAAGTCTTATGAAGAGACCAAAGGAAGTTCTTACCCAGTACTAAGAGGGCAGTTTTGCAGCAGATTGTCACAGATTTTCTGAATGGCTCATTAAGGTTAAACGTTTTTAAAAATTAGTTTTTCCTATTCAGTTAACTATAGTCTTGAGGTGGAAAGTAAGGCAAAAGAATTATTAAAGAGCAAATCAGTAATACACATCTTTATTATGCCAGCCCTTTGCTGAGCAAAAATAAGATTGATAGTAAAAGCCACTTAACTTTTTTTCCTTTTTAGAAATATACCATCTGCTTCAGATATACTATCTGCCTGTGTTTGATGAATTTACACATATTTTAAAGCCCCCGAGTAACCATTTGAATGGAAATTGGACATTGCTTGTCACTTGGAAAGCTTTTTTTACTGAAGAGGTTTCCCATTTGTTCAGTTAAGTGTGCATATAAGCAATACACTTTATGAAATTTATCCCCAAAATAGAGAGGACCAAAATAATATTGGTGGCAGATGGCACAGCTGCTGTACTGACAAAACTGTTCATGGAAAAAAGCAAAGTGTGAAGAGACTTGAAATACTGCAGTGGAAAACTTCTCCAAGATTTTTATTCCTGTTTCATAATCCAGCTGTGCTCTGTTAGAATACAGTAATAAGGGTATTGAAATGTTTTTGAGGGTGCAATTTAAGGCAAGTTCATGCATGACTAGAAACATCACTAGAATGTAAGCCAATTGAGTTAAATGAAATTTAACAAAATTATGCAGATGCAAATCCCAATGAATTCAGCAAGAACACAACAAAAACACAGGGATTACTGGCAGTTTTGACTCACTTCAACATGGCTTTAACCTCTTGAATATTGAAATAAAATGTGCCATGGAACATAATCACAGAATAACTGATAATGTAAACAGTATAACAATGAGGTTTAGAGCTAAATTTCTTTCAGGGCACCATTCACCTGGAAGCCACAGTTGAGTCCAACAGTGGAGAAAGAAACACCATGGAGTGGGGAACGCTGAACTAAACCAGGGGTGTAGAAAGAGGCAAAGGGGAAGCAAAGTACTTTTAAGATTTTGGGGTAAGAAAAAAATGTGTGGATATAAAAGATAGGGAAAGCATTTGACAGAGTGAAGAGATGGAAGAAAAGATTTTTCAAAAAAAGTTTGTTTCAATGGAAAAACTGGCTGCTGACACAGGGGATCTCTCAAGCTTGCTGAGAAATGTCATCCTTTGTGTTGCTTAGGCCCAAGAACTGAGTATATAGGTGTCCACTAGGGTAGTTATCAGAATGCTGATAACCAGTGGAAGCCTTTGGTGTGCAGGAAGTAACATCAGCTAATAAGTAGTGTAATGAAAATCACAAGACATAAAAATTATGAAAATAACTGTTTCTGGGTCTTACTTATGACTCGCTGTAACAAAAATGCTAGTCCTGTTTGCTCGGTAATCATGAAACCCCTCCCTGAAAAAATACGCAGTGTTTTCTTTCCAATTTCCAGCACTTACCAACAATGTAGCATGAGATCACATTTCACTTTGAATCTGTATTGATTTCCTGGAGAATTTCTCCTTTCCAATCAGGTCATTCCAAGGGAGAAGCAAAGAGCACTCCCAGCCAATTCCAAGCTGTGGAGAGCTGCCATTCTTCTTTTGCCCTTCCCTTTTCCTTGTAGGCTAGAGAGAGACTTGCTTTTCTTGTGAAAGTAGAAAAGCCTTGGCTTCTTCAAGGACCTGTAGAATCCTAACACTTTGCCCAATTTTCTTGAAATTTGGAGGTTCCTAGAAGGACAGACAGAAGACACTCCACTACAGTTTTGGTGACATTTGGTTGAAAAACAACAACTCCACACACACACCATAGAATAGGGAATAATAAAAGTGTAAAGATGTCTGGTGGGACGGGAGCTGCAACAGAAGCCTTCCTCACTTTCTGAAAGGAAACAAACAACAAACCACAATGAGGAAGGAAGACAAATGCAGGGTTTTCAGTGGAAAGGTAAAAAAAATGCAAGAGTAATAAAATGAATTGAATGCAGATAGGATTTTTTTTAAAAAATGCTGGTGGCTGGCTGGAGCTCTCTTGCTGGCTGATGCTTGATGATCATTTTAGAGATTAGTAGAGAGAACTTAGTGTGACTGCACAGAGAGGGACCTACTTTGGTGATCTGTAAAATCACCCTCCTTTGTTCAATCTGCCTGAAACATAGGAGTGCTTTAGATTAGAGTGAGGTCTGTGTTCTGTGTCATTTTCATGCCATTAAGTGCAAAACCAGCAGCCCCAGAACCTCCAATTGGTACCCCTCCTGTTACTCATTGAAAAGAACAGCCAACTCAGCAACACCCCACCAAAAACCTACCCAATTAAGTTAAATATTTCACTCAATAGCCCCAAATCTGAAACCACAACAAAAATCTTCTAGATGTATGTCCCTAATGATTACCATTATGTCATGACATCACTTCTGGTTTACACCAGGAAGTGATGTCATGATGCTGTAGAAATTTGCTCATCTTTATGGAGGTTTTTACCATATGGATAAGTGATTCCTTGATCATTGTGACATTATTCCCAGGTACAAACTGAAAGCAATGTTAGGACATGGCACATCATCACACAACTTTATTCCCTTCCCCCCCTTGCTTCTTGGAGTGAAAAAGCCTGTATGGTCCTGGAGTCTGAAGATGAGAGCTTCCTCACTGCCCCCAGAAGGTTGGTAACTCAAGTGTTCACAGAGGGAGAGACTAGGAGGACCCCCAATTCTGAATTTTCTGAAATAGTTGTATTTGATATATGGAAACTAGGGAGTTTAGCGCCTTCACTAGTTAACAGAGAACCTAGAAAGACACTTCTGAATCCATTGCTAGTAGATTTCCATTGGGCTGTTCATACAGCCCAATTGAGTTCTACTACCCACCCACACCTGTGTAATTGCTCCACTTAGCAAGCAATTGTTCAGATAGGCAATTAAACCAGTCACAAATCATATAAGTCAGCCACAAATAGATGCTGCTTTTAAACAAAATTTTACCCTTCAGCGTTCTTCTAAGTGCCCCCTAGTGAGATTAATGGCTGCTGATTGATCTGAATCAGCAACATCTTTGTGCATGTGCCGTTTTGTAAAAACGCAATGTAAACCTATTCAGCAGGCATTCTCTTCTATTAGGCAAGAACTGAGCAGGCTAGATGATTGGTTCATATGTGACTGACACCTTCAAACATGGGAAGTTCAACTGTCAAATATGTTCGTGATGAAATTTAGAGTGTCTCGTAACTGTAAGACAGCAATAGAAACTTGCAGCTATGTTACACACTATTTTATGGCGCTAGCCATAAATATGTATTCGGTTTGGATTTCCAGAGCATTTCATTTGCAAAAAAAATATTTTTTCTGCTTTGTTTTGGCTTCATGGTTCCTTTGACTTCCACCCTGAGTCTTCCCTGCACCCTTTCCTTCCACTGCTCTCTTATAAAATATGCCTCAGGGGACAAGTTTCTAATAACATTCTTCTCTTGCTCACCAAGTATTTATATCAATTGCAACAGCAATTTTCAAATAATAAAAAAGTAAATTCATAGGACTGAACTTTATTTGAAGGGGACTTTGACTGCAGGAGATTTATTGCAAACTCTTATCACCTCCAGGAGATGTCTTTAGTTTCCAACTCTTGTCTTCGCATAACTCATAAACATGCACTGCCATAAACACTACAATGTTTAAGAACTCCAGACAAGCCATGAAAAGTAAATGTCTCGCCTTACTGTTTTTATGTCAAAGTATAATTCCATCTACACCTAAACTGCTGATAACTGCGGAGAGTATGTAGCACATCACGGAGATCTACTCCCCCTGGCTCGATATGCTACATCTAATACAGAGAGTAACAAAATATGTATTGCTTTAACTTTGACTTGGTCATGAATCATATTATCTGGCTTTTCTATACAGTCTAATGACCCCACACCTACATACCATTACCCTGAATCCTTAGAATTTTAACTTTAGTATAAAAGACAAATGGCTCATTATTGTGAAAATTATGAAGGCAAGGGATAAGCTTGAAATTGCATGACTCAGAAACCAATAAGGGTCTGAACTGAACTTCCAGAGATAAGCACAATTTTCACCCAAGAAAACTCTGGCTCTCTCTCCACATTCTTTCTCCTTTTCATACACCCACTCAGTCCCTTCACATCTACTGGTAAAACATGAGATTAAGCACTGGTAATTGTTTCTAGCTGTACTAAGCAGTACAGCAGTAATATATCTGTTTTAAACAATCCTAATGGACCCAAAAACTTGGGGTGGGGGGAGCTATACAAAGAAGTTTAATCAGCAAGTGAGGATGTGGGGGGACATACTCATAGCACTCTTTAACTTGTACTTTCTGCCTTGAAAGTTCTTTCAGCCTTGTGAAATATGGTAAGAGCACTGTTATGTGGGTTGTTCTGCTGACTGATTAGAGAGAGTACCCATCTTATATTATGTCTAGTACATGTTTGCTCTGCCTAGCACCAAGGATGAGACTGTTGCCAGGGAACTGGAATATAAATTTGCCTGCTGATGGCTCTATAGGAAGGATTGAGCTGAACAGAGAGGAAGCATTGATTAGAAGAGAGGGAGCAGCCAATGTTCAACAAACTACACACATGAGCTCACAATTTGGAAATAAAATTTAAACATGCCTTTCTTGGAGCCACACATTTCTTCATTTGAACATGTGTTCAAAACAGGAGCATTCTCCTTCTGCTTTTGAGATTAAAGCAGGGACAGCCAACACAAAGCCACCTGATATTTAGCACTATTCATACAGTATAGTGAGTGCACATACAATCCATGTAGAGTATACACTTGATTTTTCTTTATGTAATTCTCATGTTACATTCAACTCCTGCACAGCTGAATATTTGATTAAACCCCACATTTATTCAGGTACTAGTCCCTAGTTTCACATCTTGGCTGTTTCTTACAAATAGATATACTTACATGCAGAATGTACATGTGTTCTCTGTATCATGTGAATAGGGCTACTGATTCAGATCAGTACTGTCTTCTCAGACTGGTAGCAGCTCTCTAGAATTTCAGGTTGAGGTCTACCTGATCCCTTTTAACTAGAAATTCCAGTGATTGAACCTGGGGCCTTCTGCATAAAAAGAAGATGCTCTACCACCAAGCCATCGAGCTTCTTTTGCATATGGCCATTATTTTTATGAATATGTGTCTCCTCAGAAGAGCTACAGGTGACACTTGCATTATAAGGCCAATCCTTGACTCTTCCCCTATTAAAATACTGCCTGGACAGAGCTTCTTGGTTCTGTCCAGGCAGTATTTTAATAGGGAGAGCATCAAGGATGGGGATGGTACTGAGTAATTCTGAGTAGTTGCAATCCTGCATGTGAGCTCATGTATTCTGAACATGCTGGTAAACTCTGTATCTCTCTTTCTCTCTCTTTGCTGCTTCCTACACTTTGAAAATCACCTGTTAGGTGGCCTAGTGTAATCACTGAACCAATACAAACAAATCCCTTATCTGGAGATGCATTGGAACTCTGTATGGGTGACGCTAGGCATGTTGATCTGAAAAAATGGTATTTACAAAAAGGCATAAGTACTGATATTCAATAGTATTTGGTTCTCCTGGTTTCATTGCAGAATTGAAGTTGGGGTTTTCTTGGATTCCAGAATTTCTGAGGTTCCATATTTCCCTGTGGGGGGACTTTGGGAGGGTTGGAGTGGCTGTTTGCCAATGAAATGACACTAAAATTTCAGGGCAGCTAGTGCTGACTGTCCATTAAAGACCTCCTGTACAAGACGGAGCCCCCTTGCTCCCATTCCCGGGCACTGACCCACAGCAAGACTTCTAGGAGATAGGAAAGGCTCTGCTCCTGTTTTGTTTTGAGGCTTTTCAGCCTCTGGGTTCACTTTGAGGGTGAGCTCATGTACAACAAGCGACTCTTGACACAAACTGAATAAAATATGATAGGTTTATTGAATACAGGTTACAGAGAGCGTTCACAGAGCAGAAACCACTCTTGAGTCAGGCAATAGACAAGCAAAACATATAACACTTTCTGTTGCTTAGCTAAACACCTATCTGTCTAAATACTCAAAAGCTGGCTAACTTGCTTCTCTGACATGGCTTCTTGGCTGGAAAGCTCTTACCAGTAGGCTGAGTAAAAGAGTCCATTCCCATGCCACGCAGTTCTAGGCATCTTGAAGGTAAAGAGTGTCAGACTGTGGCTTGCTAAAAGTTGCAACTCAGCCCACCTCTTGCAATAAGACAAAAGTCCATTGATTTCAAAAGGCTTTACTGAAGATAGTCAACCATTAGAGTACACATTCCAAGATACACGGATCTTAGCTGAACTGTGAAATTGTTACGAATGCAAAGCAAAGGATTAGGTACAGAATAAGCAGTTCCCCTCAGGCCCCATCCTCCCCCACAGTTCTCAAAACAAACGACCCGAGGGTGAGAAAAGGAAAGTTTCTCAAGGGCGGCAGGAAGGTGGACGTATGTAGACATAACAATCCTCCTCTCTCTGTAAGGCTTCCAGCAGTAGTCTTCCCACCTGCAAAAAGCACACTTAATACACTGACAAGATTAAAATGGAGTCTCTTTGGCTTAAACACAATCAGAACCTGACATTCTGCCCCGTCTAAGATGCTCCTCCCCCAGGTTTATGAGGATATTGAGTGTGGAAAGCTTTCAGTAATCTGGGGGCACGTATATGGATAGATTGTACCCATTCATTATGGCCAGGTTCAAAGTCCTTCCATCTGATAAGGTAAAACAACTTGTTGTGTCGGATTTTGGAATCCAGAATCTCTTCCACTTCATAATGAATCTGGTCATCAATTAGAGTAGGTATTGGTGGAGTAGTGGAATGCCATTGATTTGGAGGGGGAACCTTTTTTAATAAGCTAATATGGAATGTCGGGTGGACTTGACGTAAGTTTTTTGGTAAATCAAGTGCTACAGTCACTTTATTAATTACTTTACGAACAGGAAAACGTCCCAGAAATTTGAGAGCTAGTTTACGACTGGTTTGAGCAATCCTCAAATTTTTTATGGAAAGATAAACAAGATCTCCTGGATGTAATTCCCATTCGGCCACACGATGGCGATCTGCGTATTTCTTATAATCCTGTTTGGCTTTTTCAAGATTTGATTGAATTAGAGTCCATTGCTGTGTGGTGTCCCCCCACCACTCCGCTACATCTTTGGACGCTGTTTGAGGGGGGAGAGCGTCAAACAGGAATGGTTTAAAGTCATAACCATACACCACCTTAAAGGGCGTTTCTCCTGTGGAAGCACGCATACTGTTGTTGTAGGAAAATTCTACTAGAGGCAAAAGATCAGCCCAGTTATCTTGTTGAAAATTGATATAACAGCGGAGGAACTGTTCTAATATTTGATTAGTTTTTTCTGATTGTTCGTCGGTTTGCAGGTGGTGGGCGGAGCCAAGACCTTCTTCTACTCCCATAAGCTGTAGAAGCTCCCGCCAGAAGTTGGCAACGAACTGTCCACCACGGTCAGAAATCACCTTTGATGGAAAAGAATGTAATTTTACAGTATGCTTCATGAAAATGTCTGCCAATTTCTTTGCAGAAGGCACTGTGGTACAAGGGATGAAATGAGCTTGTTTTGAGAATAAATCCACCATGACTAGTATGCATGTATGGTTTTTGGAGGGAGGAAGGTCAGTGATAAAGTCCATTGAAATGATTTCTCAAGGTCTGCTTGGGGTTTTAAGGGGTTGTAATAGTCCTGGAGGCTTTCCCTTTCTAGTTTTGGCGCTTAGGCAAGTTGGGCAGGAAGCGACATACTGAGAAACGTCCTTGCGTAGACCTGGCCACCAAAACTGTCTTTGTATCAAATGAAGTGTTTTTAAATAACTATAGTGGCCAGCAGTCGGAGCATCATGGCAATGCTGTAGTACCTCTTTTCTCAGGCTAACTGGTACATAGAAACGATCATTCCATAGCCATTCCCCTTGCTCAGACTGAGATAGCTTTTCTTGGGGTATATCCTCCCCCTCCTTCTCCACTTTGCTTTTCAGTTTTTGCCTCTACCTCTTTTCTGCTTGAGTATGCTGCGCCGCACGGCTGCGCATCATAACCACGCCTCCGAGTTGCGTTGGCGAAAATACTGTGTCTATTGTCTCCTCCTGCTTGCTTTTTAGTTGGGGCATGCGCGACAGAGCATCAGCTAAAAAGTTTGTTTTACCGGGCAAAAAGTTTAAGGTGAAATTGAATTTGGAGAAGAATTCAGCCCATCTTAATTGCTTAGCGTTTAATCTTCTGGGGCTACGCAATGCTTCTAAATTTTTGTGATCTCTCCACACTTCGAAAGGATGACGCGCCCCTTCTAGCCAATGCCTCCAAGAGGAAAGCGCTGCTTTGACTGCAAATGCTTCCTTTTCCCAGACATTCCAATTCCGCTCCGATTCTGAAAATTTGCATGAAAGATAGGCACAAGGTTTAAGGCTATTGTCCTCTCCTTTTTGCAGGAGGACTCCGCCTATCGCCGTATCGCTGGCATCTACCTGTACAATGAATGGCCGATTTTCGTCGGGATGTTGCAATACTGGTTCCGACAAAAATTGCCTCTTTAAAAGATTAAAAGCAATTTGGCATTCTGGAGTCCACATTAATTTGGACGTGGGTTTTTTAGCTTGCTCCCCTTTATTCTTTGTTTTTAGCAATTCTTTGAGGGGAAGTGTTATCTGGGCAAAGTTTTCTATGAATTCTCGATAGAAATTGGCGAACCCCAGAAAAGATTGCAGTTCCTTATGGGTAGTGAAGGGTTGCCAGTCTTGTACAGCTCGAATTTTATATCCATTTTATGTTTATCGTACCATAGATATGCATGCCATCCAAACAATTTATTATGGCCTTCCAAGGTCAATAATTTATTATTAAACAGTAATACCCATTCTCTCAACCATGTTAAACATATTGCTTCATGATACAATCTTAAATTCGACAATTGCAGTCCACCCCTTTCTTTAGCATCACATAACACCTTCATTTTCACTCTTGGTTTTTTCCCTGCCCATACAAATTCTGATATTTTCCTTTGCCATTTTTCAAAATGCTTTTTGTCTTTTACAATTGGGATCATTTGCAACAAAAACAACACTCTAGGTGGCTAAAATCCACATACAGTACACAAATACAGAAAACGACATTGATTTTTCAGGGCAGGGGCTGCTTTTTGTAATACATTATGTAACCATTCCAGAAAATCATGGCAATGACCCAAAATTGCAATTTTTGTTTATATTTTCAGTTCAAGAATTCCAGAATGTACAGCCCTAGAAGACACTGCTAACAACTGCTGAGGAAGCAGTGATAGGGGTGTGCATAATGAAAACCACAAGTCATAAAAATCATGAAAATAAGTGTTTCTTGGTCTTAATTGTGACTCTCTGGAACAAGAATGCTATTCCTGGCTCTTTGTAGTCACAAAACCTCTCCCTGGAAAACACCTGTAGGCTTTTTTGGAGTTCCAACATTTACCAACAATGCTGCATGAGCTCACATTTCACTTTGAATCTGTACTGAATTTCTCCCTTCCAATCAGATCATTGCAAGGGAAGGGCAAAAAGCACTCCCTGCCAATCCCAAAGAGAGCTGCCATTCTCTTCCTCCCCTCCCCCTCCTTGTGGGCTGGAAAGAGTCTTTTTTCCTAGTGAAAAAGACTTGGTTTGTTCAGGAACCCATAGAATCCTAACACCTTGCACAATTTGCTTGAAACTTGAGGGAAAGGTAAAAACATATATATTGTTTGCCACTATAATAGCAGAGAAATGAAATGAATGCAGACAGTGCTTTGTGGTTTTTTTATGCTGGTGGTTGGCTGATGCTTAACAACCAATTTTGGAATTAGTAAAGGGAACTTAGTTCAGCTGCTTAGAGAGGTACTTACTTTGGAGGTATGTAAAATTGCTTCCTTTTTCAATCTGCTTGAAACTTTAGGCTTCTTTAGTTTAGAGGGAGGACTGTGTTATGTGTGATTTTGGTATTGTTAAGTGTAAAAACAGCTACCCCAGAGCCTCCAATTGATTCTCCCCTCTCCTTCTTCATTAAAAAAACAGCCACAAAAATAATGAGAATGGAAAAATAACTAGTAAATTTCAACCTTGACCCAGCATACCCCACAGGAAAAGTACTCATCATGTTAAACATTTCACTCAACAGCACTGGATATAAAACCACAATGAAAATGTTCTAGAGGCTCACCCCTTCTTGTTGCTAATATGAAGTCACACTACACATCATGGGGAAAGGAGAAAGATTAGAGATATTTGCAGCAGTCACATTTTGAGGCATAGACACATCACCACTCCACACTCCTCCTTTGCTTGTATGTGTGCGGTGCTTTGTTTTTGCATTCCCAGTTCCAAAAGTAGAACAGAAATTCTTGTTGGGTGCTTGTGACCTTGGGTGGATTCAGGGTGGATTCACAAAGGATTCAGAGGAGAAAAGCATTATTCACATGCCTGTTTATGCAAAGCGTTCTCTTTTTGTACAAAGTGCTCTTTCTGCACAGTTCCTGTCACTGGAGTTCCTATTCTTGTTTTATAAGTATTCATAACATGAAGCCAGATACCACATGCCACATGTCTTATTATTTGACCTCTGAATGCCTTGGTGGTGTTTTATGTTTGAGCTGTAGTGTTTGTCTGTGAAGGCCTGGCTGGGGGCAATGCAGAGCAGTTCAACATGTGTTGAACCAGGCCTCTATCACATGTATAACATTGCTCCAGCATCAAGAGTGGGATCCTGGGCTGACAGAACTTAGCATCAAGTTCCATTTGTCCCCTGATGCATTCTCAGCAGTGCCAAAATCTGTCCTGTAAACAGATACACCACTAAGACGGCCCTATGTCAACATTTCAGAACAAGTATATCAGCATAACTCTAACATATACTGGCAGAGAACTTAGTTGCTATCCTGGGTCTTTCCAGCAGACCTCTAGGATCACACCCTCTGTGTCTTACACATACTCTGCTAAATCCATAGTCAACATATTCTGCTGAAATTGCAATATAAACATAATATTCAAAAGAAACTTAAACAGATCATGAAACCTCACTCCCAGTCTCCACTAGCTCTACTCACCAGAAAAGAACACAGAATCCTTCTGCAATTTGGATGTACTGAAATGTCTCCCTAAAATACTTCTTTCTTTTGTAACCAGTATTTATAGACTTCTCTGATTAAATGAAAACTTTTTCTTTCAGCTTGAGAAAAGACTATGCTGTAATTTTAAGAGAGGAATTAAAGAAAGAGGGCTTGCCACCTCTTATATGATATATTTAAGTTGGATGGCTGCCAAAATGGCATAAAACATATGTTTCAATTTGCTTTTGAAATATCATGACTCTGCTGTGGGTTGGTGTTTTTTTCAATTATAGGGCTTGCTGGATTTGGATTTTGGTTTACTCTGCTGAGATGGGGTTCAGACTAGATAAGGGAATCAGTAAACAGTCATTTGTTGCTTCCTCTATGCCAGATGCCAACATAACCCAGCAGGAGTTTTTCATTCTAGCTACACACTTAGATTAGGGAGGGATCCATATGGTTTTAATTAAAATATGGTTTAATTAAGATAATTAATGGTTTAATTAAAATAATTATGGCTATGCGATCATGTGAATGCAAGCTTCTCCACTAACAATGGCCAGTTGGGTTCCATCAAACCAGGATCTGAAACCATAGTTTGAAATTGGTGTATTAACTAGTTAGTCTTAACTAAGATTTTGTGCAATGTATACATGTATAATTCCATTCACATCTAAAGCACAAAGTAGATAAATATTTTATTATAACAAAATCACAAATGTGGATGAGGGGAACTAATCTATGACTCTTCCACCTTCTTTCCTTTCTGCATTCTGTCCACTTTAAAAGATTGTTTTCCTCACTACCCAACTCTGATATTGGAAATGCTGACAGAGATCAGGGAGAGCAAATTAAGGAAGAGGCAGGGTACAGTTTTCCTCTCCTACACACACTGGCTTGGATCCCATATGGCATTTCCATTAACAGGATTTCCATCAGTGAAGCATGTATCTCTGTCTGGAACAGTCTAACCCAAACCACTGTTGCTGTGCTCTGGAAAGCTTTATCTTTATCCCTCAAAAGCAAAACGCAAAACTGAAATGGGTGCTTGCTTTTTTCATCCCTGAGCTGTTTATAAAGACTAGGGATGTGCATTGAAAAAAATTCCATGTTAGTTTCGGATCTGGGGTTCCTGAAGGAACTATGAACCATTATTGTTTTTTTCCAGATGGGGAGTTGCTGGCTCTGATCTAATCCACTTTAGGTATCATAACTTTTGATATCATAACTTTTGGGCCCTTTCTTTGCAATGAGGACTTCCAAGGCTCTTTGGAGCACCAAAATCACGCAGAACACAGTTCTCCCTCCAAACCACAAACCCACTGAGTTGAGCACACACAACAACAGGATTCGGTGTTTACGGACCCAGAAGAACACTTTGAGAAAAGCATCAAGGTGAGTATTGAGTAGTAGCACAGGGGCATATTGTTCTTTTCAAGGAGGTCTGGGGAAATGCTTCCAAAGCCAGTCAGAGGGGTCCCTTGCAAGGACCCAATTAGCAGGGAGACAATACCATTGCCAGGATACCTACTGGGGGGGGATGCACTCATGTGCATTGCGCACATTTCTTCCAGCCAACACTTAATGAATAACGTAAGGGCCCTCTCCCCTTGGGATCCAACTGGTGAATGCTGTTAAGGAAAACAAGATGCCGTGTTACTCTATGAGGTCTCCTTGCAAACTGGGGGAATTAGTGGGCAGGAAGAGGCTGCAAGAGGAGGGGTAACACAAGGATCTTTTTGCCTATGTATACGAGGATCCCTTCCTCTAGAGAACTCTTTCAATAAACAGGCAGATGTTCTATCAAAAAGGAGTTTTTATTTAAAATAATAAAGATCAGTTGCACACACAATACACTTTAAGAGCTAACTAGAAAAATGGAGGAAAACTGGAGAGAGTTGCAGAGTTGGGCTATAATTACCAGTTCCAGAAGATAGAGGACATCTGAGGAAGAGCAGCTTCAGTGATTAGCACTTGGCAGCAAGAAGAAGGAGAGGGGTTCAGACTTGCAGCCCAAGGATGTATGAGTAAGTTCAAAGTACACACACAGAGTGAGGCAGCAGGCAGTCCAATTATACTGTGGAACATATACCCTGGGGCAGAGAGCCAGTTTGGTGTAGTGGTTAAGAGCGCAGGACTCTAATCTGGAGAGCCGGGTTTGATTCCCCACTCCTCCACTTGAAGCCAGCTGGGTGACCTTGGGCTAGTCACAGTTCTCTGGAGCTCTCTCAGCCCCACCCACATCACAGGGTGTTTTGTTGTGGGGATAATAATGACATACTTTGTAAACCGCTCTGAGTGGGCATTAAGTTGTCCTGAAGAGCAGTATGTAAATTGAATGTTATTATTATTATTATATTACTGCACCTTCTGCCCCAAAACAATGACTTACTGGTTGTCCCTGGGGTGGGACAAAGGACTGAGAAGCTTTACCTTTAGTTCTTGGGTGGAACTCAAATTATCAACCATGATTGATGACCCATGACATATGGGTAAGGCTATCAGAGCCCTGAATCACCTGAGAATAGGAGACTGGATAAGGGAAGATCGGTTAGGTGTGTTAAGGTGATCACTTCAGGAACTCTGGGAAGGCCCTGTTATATTAGGATCTTTGCACACCTCTGGGACATGGGGGCTGGATGCTGGTCTCGACACTTCACATGCTAGTATGTTCTGTCTCCCAGCTGGGATCTGGCTTACATTTTTCTGCCTGCTTTGGCGGCATTTTGCGTTTAAAACACATTCAGAGAAGGCTCTTATGGCAGAGCCATATTCATAAGCTTTCTTAATATTGTGAGGGCAAGTCTGACTGCTAACAGCTGCCATGTAGGTCCATGCCTGCCTGCTGCTGCTGCTTCTGCCATGGCTGTGAGGTAAGAACCAAAACAAAATGAAATTCATAACTTTTGATGGAAGGATGTCATTATAATTTGGTTTCCTAGATTTTATTCAGTTTCATAAGCTGTTTTAGCAAAACAAAATAGCAATTTCCAAGTGTATTTCCAGCTCATTTGTTTTGTTTTGTAAACCTGCAATAAAGATTGCTTTTTTTCTGCAATAAACTTAAATAGTATTCTTAAAAGTTCCATACAGTCCTGACCTTTTTAATCTTCTCCACCAGAGAATATGTTCAGATTGAGCATCTCTTCTATGGGTGGAAAAAATGGCTTTCAACAGATACAGGTAACTGGGCACAGGTTGACGCAGATGTCTTGCCTTACTCCTCATCTGTCACACTCCTCCTATAAGCACCATCAGTCCCCTCCACTTTTACCTATGGAAAATTGCTAATCTCTTGGCTCTAGGAGAGTCCTGTTAGCCCATTGTTCTTAATTTTTTTCATTTTATTTTTATCTATTTAAATATTTATGTGCCACTTTTCTATCAACTAGAAGCCCAAAGCTTATATTTAAAACACACACAAATACAAGTAAACAAACAACAAAAATTCAGTTCACTCCAGGGCTGGTCCAGTATCCATTCAAAAGCATGGGTGCAAACCTGAGTCAAGAGCTCCTTTGATCTTGAAGCAAAGAGGCTTGGCCATCAAGCCTTGCTCTGGCTTTTAACAGGAAGGAAAACAAATAGCTTTGATTTTCTACAGTAGGCAGCCATGTTCCCACAATCCCCCTCCCTGCTAAATTCTGAGTCCACAGAAAGAGACTCTTGTGGTCTATTGAATATTCACCATGAACACGGGTAGCCTGAATGCTAGTTTGCAGGGGGGGGGGAATGAATTACAGTATTTTCCCCTTACCCGTGAAGTCAGTTTTAGGTTAGCCTTTAATTAGCAGAATGCAAATTAAACATTTACCTTCCAGAGCTGAAATTTGTACCACATCACTTACCTTAACATTTTATTTAAGAAAAAAATCCCACCATATCCTCTAAACATTTCCTCAAAGGGTGTTTATGCATTTAATTTAAGAGAACAAAATAACAAACTAAGACACAAAAGCAGCAGTTAAGGTGACAAGAGATAACCCACAGCAGGAAAACAGATTAGATATTATTAAAAGTACAGATAAACACTTAGCTTAATGTCTAGTAAAGGTGAGGCCAGGCAAATTTGTCTGAAGAAGAAATAGCACAACTGGGACAACATTATGAAACAGGCTGTTTCTCACAAGGCAGAGGAAACTCTTCATGCATAAGTAAGTTGGTATGAGAATTCTTTAAAGAGCAATCTTGAGCAGGTCTACTCAGAATCCTACTCCAGTCTAATCAATGGAACTTACAGGAAAAAGGTCTTAAGATAGCACTGTTCAATGGTCATTGAACATTTTGTCATGTCATCTGTTTCCCTGCTTCTCGCCAGCAACAACCAGTAATAAGGGGCAGGGCAACTAAACACATGGAGGCAATTAAAAGTCAAATTGTGTATGACTTGGAAGGGAGGAGGGAATGTGATGTGGGAGAACTGATGTCAGTGATAAACTCCTATCTGCCATGATGTGTACTTGGACCCTTGGATAAACTCTCACAGCCACATTTCCCTAAGATAACTTTTTCAACTCATTTGCCTTAAATATTTCTTATGTATCCTATTCTTCTAGTGGGCTAGCCCAGATTCTGAGGTCTCCATTTCTAAGGTTCAAATATACCGTAACACAGAGCAGAACTGCATGTCACATGTAAATGCATGTAACAAACCCTTAGCATTTGCTTCTGCTAGTGAAAGGCAATGGCGGGGGGGAGCAGAGAAGCAGGAGCAGAAGCTTTTCCTTTTTGATGCTTTTTCAAGGATGGGTGGAACCTTATCACAAAGGGGCAGAATGAATTTATACTGTGCTCTCAAAACTCAGGAATGGATCATGGGGAAAGCTTCTTTTATTCACCCCAAATGAGACTGTGGGGTAGAGTTAGCACAGATGGAAGACTGAAACAAGAACTCTCAGGTCCATATTACGCTGAGGCCAAAAGTTATGTCAAGTTTTAGAGGTACCACAGCATAGCCAAAAAAATTGGTAGTTTTTAGTGATATTTTTTAAAAATGTAGAGCCCTCTCTCTCTTCCGCCAACAGGTGAAGACTTTTTTGTTTCATCTGGTGTTCCCTCAGTGTTCCCTGCCCAATGTTTTAATTGTTTTTGTATGTGTATTTTAGCATCAGTTTTAATTGCTTTGATGATTTGTTTTTGTTTTGTTTAAATGATTTTTAGGATATATTTTCTTATGCACCTTTATAATCTGTTAGCTGCCTTGATGGGCCTAGTGAGGGCAGAAACAAAGCTATAAATATTGTAAATAAATAAATATAAATATTTAACTTGTGCATAAATCCCCCACTTGCATCTGAAAGCTTGAGATACTAGCATGGGATGATTTTTTGACTTTGCCCTTATATGACTGTTTCTCCAATTCTGCAGAGAAATGCTCTAACAATAAGAAAGTCATCTCCCTACCTCTACCTCAGACTATCAGACCTACATGCTAAATTAGATAGAACTTTATTTCCACTAGTAGAAATGCAAGGGCAAAGGTTTATGACTCCAGATGGTGTGTTTCTGACCCTCATTCTTCACCTTCTTTTGGGCTAATCGTGATTTTAATTATCTACAAATTTGTACTTACTCAAAGGCTAACATTCAATTTATCTATGGAAATTCAAGGCACCCCATGTAAAAAACAGATTTGTCAAACCTTAATGAGATCATTATTATTCATGCTAAATGTAGTTGGAAATGAATTAATAGCAAAACATTTCTCTCCGTTTCCAGAATGCCAGGGGACAGAGGTGAAAAAATGTCTGACTATGGGTAATAGCTTTGTCATTTATGTCTGGTTTTGTCTCACAAACAAAATGCTTGCCCTCCTGCAGTGTAAAAAGAACAATCTGGATACACTAGAACAAGTATTGAATCATACAAAGTCCTCTGCCTCAAAACATTTGTCAGGAAAGGGTTTGTGCTAATTCTTAAACATTGTGTTAGCCAAATAATGGGACCTGTTTGTCACATAGTCTACATGTCTGAGTTATGAAATGGTTGTACAGTTTTATCTTATTATCCATAAAAATGTATCTACATTCTGCTACAGTGATGGACTAAACAAGCCCTGAGCAGCTGTAGGTTGCTTCATTCCCCACTCCACTCACCCCAATCCTTTGTAGGAATAATCCCCTATAGTTATAAGGTATGGCTGCTCTGAAGAACTACATCCCATGGCTGGCTTGTAGGTCATCCTCTTCTGGTCATACCCATGAGATATCACTTAAATGTACCTTAAAGTTTCCCAATTACTATTTCTTCCATTGGTAATAATAGAACTCACTAAAGCAATGACCTACTGCAAATGGCTACCCTAGTTTGCCCACTGGCAGCTAGAAGCATCTCTCTGACCACATCCAGAGTGCAAACACAACACAGCACCACTGGCACTAAACAGGATCTTTTTTTCTATGTATACCAACAACTAGTGGGTAGACACTAGGGGTGCGCACTGAGAAAATTTTAATTTCAGCTTTGACTCCAGGGTTCCGAACAACCCTGTTCGGTATTCCGAACAATACCATTATTGGTATTTTTGGGGAGAGGGAAGTTGCTGGTTTGCATCTAATCTCTTTGTTTTTTTCCATTATCATGAGTTTTGGCCCCATTCTCGGCAATAAGACCTTCAAGTCTCTTTGGGGCAGCTGTTTTTGCAGTTAATATGGCACTAAGATGCACATTCCCCACTAAACAGGTCTACTCAAACTTAAGTCCCATATTATTTAAGAACACTTACTCCCAGGGAAATGTCTTTAGGATTGCAGCCTATGGTTGAAGTCTACCAGGGCTTTTAACAAGTTCAGGTGATTGAACAGACCACTTGCACCCACCCAGTGACACTTTTCTTCAAAGCAACCAACTATCCTAGTGCCCTGACGAGAGTAGGGGAGACAGACCAGTGCTCCGATAGTACCCAAAAAACTCCCAAGATGATGTTCCTCCTTCCCTCCAACTGAGTTAAACTAATGTTTCCATAGTTAGAAAGTGGGGAAGGCTCTCCCCTTGTGAGGATCCAATTGGCATGGGGAAAATACCATTGCCTGGGTAGCACCAGAAAAAAAAAAACCAAGATGTCCATTCCCCCTTCCCTCCAATGGCATTAAATTAATGTTTCCAAAGCCGATTGGCAGGGAGAGATCTCTCCTTGCAAAGACCCAACTACCAGGGGAAAATGCCATTGCCTGGGTAGCAACGGGGGGGCAAGGGGGAGATACACTCTTGCAGATCATGCACATTTCCCCTTCTTTCCAACAATTAATTAGGTGGTATAACATAATGTAAGGGTTCTTTCCCTTTGGGATCCAATTGGTGAATGCCATTAAGGACAACAAGATGCTGCCATGCCAGCCCAGTGCCTGTATGCCTGGTGCTGCCACCACATGGTAAGAACCAAAATGAAACACATGGACTTTTTGGTGGGAGAGTGCCACCACTCCCTGATTTGGTTCACCATTCCAGAAGCCACTTTAACAAAACAAAACAGAGAATTCTGGTGTATTTCCAGCTTGTTTATTTTGTTTTGCACACCCCTAGTGGAGATTATCTCTGGTTACCAAGGGAACCGTTTAAAACACAGAGAACAGTCTCATGACTCTTCACAGTTACACTCAATGGGGCAATTAACTTCATCTGGCTAACTTCAAAGAAACCAGATAGACTTGAGGCTTAATCAAGAAAATGTTTACTAGCTCAAAGTTGACATAAGCAGGAATGATAATGAACGCAATGACTGCAGTCTACACTATT